>NC_082655.1:32124200-42124200 GCF_028023285.1 Balaenoptera ricei | reverse complement strand
CTGTTTCAAGCACTTACTTTTTACAAGTATAAATGAAAGGAAGTGTCCAGAACAGTGATATAAAGCATTATTTATATGTTTTCCCTTTAAATTGCCTTATGTAAAGTTTTCACTTATTTATGTGGTACCTTTAAAAAGAACACTGATCAGAACAACTTTTTTTTTAACAAGAATCTCCACTCCTTCCCTTGCAGAGGTATTTTTCACTGTTACCAAAAGTTTATTTTACAGACCTAACCCAAGTTTATTTTATGTCGTTCCTTTAAAATATATATATTTAGTCATTATTTCTAAGGTTTTTAGAAGAATTTATCAGAGATACTGAAAATTCCTATAGGCATTAAGTATTATTACCTGTTTAAATGGCACTTTTTAAAAAAAAATACATGCTTCTCTAGATTATACTTCCTTTACTGTTTTGTTTTGTTTTGTTTTTTTACCTCAAATAATTTTATATCTGAATTCAGCTTTGTAACCTCTTCATTAGGACTTGGATTACTTCTTGCTGGCGGTATAAATTTTAGCTTTTTGAAGGGATTCCCTTGAAACTGACTTGGTGCTGCCGATCGTCTCATATTCAGCAGTATTAACCTGAAAAATACCCAAAACAAAAATGATTTAATCATAAGTCAGATTAGAATCACCTCCAAGTATATCATCACTACAATCACGACATCTTTAAAAATATAAGAGAATAAGCCTGTAAAAAGCCTTAGGAAACAAATTCAACAGCTGGTAACATTTTGTTTTCCATCACAAAAGGCTTCTGAAAAATATTTAAGATTTAAATTACATGGTGTAAACCTGAGCATATATTGTATCAATTTTGATAAAACTATAGATTAGATAATGATTATAAAGCCTTAAACTCAATTTAGATAGTAGTTTCAAAATCAAAAGAAACATAATTATTCACAGACATACATCGAGCATGTTGCTTTTTTTCTATTCCATTAATCCATAAACAGCATGAGGGTAGCAATCATTCTTGTTTTCTTCACCACTCTGTAAGCAGCTTCGACCACAAAGCCAGATACATTATAATCACTAAAGAATATTTTTGAATGAATGAATAAAATCCTGGCAATTAAAAGAACACATTTACAGTTCAGTTTCCTTTTAAAACAGTGGGATATTTTAAATATATAAATCATGAGACTAGAACCAGGTTTCCAAACTTTTGCTCAATATTATTTCCACCAGGAACAGGTGAGACAGATAAAAAAGGCAAGAACATTACATGCACACATCATGCTTCTGCAATGGATGGCAGTAAGCACTCTTATTCAAAGTAATCTCACAAAACACTACACAAGATATGGCATCAACAACGATGTACATGGCTACCAATATTATTTGTTTAATCCAGAAATTCCACTTCTGGGAATTTACCCTAAGGAATTACCAAAGATATACTCAAAGAATTATGTATAAAGGTAATCATGCCAATATTACTTATAGTAAGAGAAAAAAAGGAAATTTGAATATCCATAAGAAGGTACTAGATAAATAAGTTATGTCACATCCACAAAATGGAACACACTCTCTTCATACACCACTAAAATGGTGAGTAGTACTGCAGTTTCCCAAGCAAGCCATGTTCTCTTTTCCTCTAGGCCTTTGAACAAACTTTCCCCTCTACAGTGCTGGGAATGCCTTTATGCATTTTCCTTTGCCTGATTAATTCCAATTTATCCTTTAGGACTCTTAACTATGAGCCCTCTTTATCTCTGCTCAAAGACTGGATTAGAGACCCTTCCTATGTGTGCACTACCCAAGCACTTTTCACACTGTAATGAAACTACCTATTAATTCCCCCAAGCTGTAAACTCCTGGATCCGGCATGAAGTCTTACATTCCATTCATCACTATATTGCCAGTACCAACACAAGAAGGCATTCAGTATTTGTTATATAAATAATTCTACAGCCATTAATGGGGAAAATATCACATTTTAAAAGAATGTTTAGGGACTTCCCTGGTGGCACAGTGGATAAGACTCTGCGCTCCCAATGCAGGGGGCCCAGGTTCGATCAATGGTCAGGTAACTAGATCCCAAACGCATGCTGCAACTAAGAGTTTGCATGCCACAACTTAGGAGCCCACCTGCTGCAACTAAGACCCAGTGCAACCAAATAAATAAATAAACATTAAAAAAATAATTAGGGCTTCCCTGGTGGCGCAGTGGTTGAGAATCTGCCTGCCAATGCAGGGGACACGGGTTCGAGCCCTGGTCTGGGAAGATCCCACATGCCGCGGAGCAACTGAGCCCGTGAGCCACAGCTGCTGAGCCTGCGCGTCTGGAGCCTGTGCCCAGCAACGGGAGGGGCCGCGATAGTGAAAGGCCCGCGCACCGCGATGAAGAGTGGCCCCTGCTTGCCACAACTAGAGAAAGCCCTCACATGAAACGAAGACCCAACACAGCCAAAAATAAATAAAATAAATGAATAAATAAAGTAGCTATTAATTTAAAAAAATAATAATAATAATAATTAAAAACTGGTATCAAAAATACTTCCAAGTTAATAATAAAAAATAAGTCCTTAAATTAAAAAAAAAAAGAATGTTTAATGAGAAATGTTTTTTATATATCAAATAAAAAATGGCTACAAAAAGCTATTTTAGCAAGGTTGCAAGATACCAGGTTAATATCCAAAAGTCAACTGTCTTCCAACATACCAGCAATGAATAAGTGGAATCTGAAATTAAAAACACAATACCATTTACATCAGCACCTCATAAAAATGAAACACTTAAGTGTAATCTAACAAAACATGTATAAGATCTATATGGGGAAAAATCAAAAGATTTTGGCTGTGAAATCTGATTTCGCTGAGCAAAATCAAAGAACTAAATAAATGGAGAGATATTCCATGTTCATGGATAGAAAGACTAAATATTGTTAAGATGTCAGTTTTTCTCAACTTTATAGATTCAATACCATCCCAACTAAAATCCCAGCAAGTTATTTTGTGGATATCAACACACTGATTCTAAAGTTTATATGGAGAGGCAAATGACCCAGAATAGCCAACACAATATGGAAAGAAGAGAACAAAGAGAACTGACACTACCTGACTTTAAGACTTAACATACAGCTACAGTAATCAAGACAGTGTGGTATTGGTGAAATAGACAAATGAATCAATAGAATAGAACAGAGAGCCAGAAACAGACCCACATAAAGACAGTCTTTGACAAAGGAGCAAAGGCAATACGATGGAGCAAAGACAGTGTCTTCCACAAATGGTGCTGAGACAACTGGACATTCACATCAAAGAAAATGAATCTAGAAACAGACTTTACACCCTTCACAAAAATTAACTCAAAATGAATCAGAGGCTTACATGTAAAACGCAAAGCTATAAAACTCCTAGAAGATAATATAGAAGAAAATCCAGATGATCTTGGGTATGGTGATGACTTTTTAACTACAACACCAAAGGCACAATCCATGAAAGATGATAATTGATAAGCTGGACTTCATTAAAATTAAACACTTCTGCTCTGAAAAAAGGCAATGTCAAGGGAATGAAAAGACAAGCCACAGACTGGGAAAAAATATCTGCAAAAGGTGCATCTGATAAAGGACTATTATCCAAAACGTACAAAGAAATTTTAAAACTCAACAATAAGAAAACAACCCAGTTAAAAAGTGGGCCAAAGACCTTAAAAGACATATCACAAAAGATATACAGATAGCAAATAAGCACATGGAAAGATGCTCCACATCATATGTCACCAAGAATGAAGAAAATCCAGAACACTGACAACACCAAATGCTGTTGAGGATGTGGAGCAGTAGGAATTTTTGTTCATTGCTGGTGGGAATGCAAAACGGTACAGCCACTTTGGAAAACACTTTAGCACTTTCTTGCAAAACTGAACATACTTTTAACATAGGATAACTCCTTTCAACAAAGAGTTAAAAATTTATGTCCACACAAAAACTTGCATACAAATGTTTATAGCAACTTTATTCATAATTGCCAAACTTGAAAGCAACCAAGCATTCAGTAGGTGAATGGATAAATAAACTGTGGTATATCCAGACCATGGAATGTTATTCCACACTTCAAAAAAAAAAAAGCTGTCAAGCCATGAAAAGACATGGAGGAACCAAAAATGCATATTACTAAATGAAAGAAGCAATCTGAAAAGGCTACATACTGTATGATTCCAACAATGTGACATCCTGAAAAACTATGGAGGCAAAACCATGGAGACAGTAAAAAGATCAGTGGTTGCCAAGGGTTAGGGGAGGGGCAGGGATGCAAAGGCAGAGCACAGAATTTTTTAAGGCAATGAAAATATTCTGTATAATGCCCTAATGATGGATACATGTCATTATATATTTGTCCAAATCCACAGAATGTAGAATGCCAAGAATGGATACTATTGTAAACTATGGACTTTGGGTGCTTATGTGTGTCAACTGTAACGAATGTACCATTCTGGTGAGGGATGCTGATAATGAGGGAAGGCAGGGGTATATGGGAAATCTCCACCTTCCCCTCAACTCTGCTGTAAACCTAAAACTGCTCTAAAAATAATGTTTTAATTTCACAAATGGCTACCAAACATGTTCAGCATCATTCCAATTTTATAAAACAAAAAAATAGACAAAAAAATAGTATGTGTGTTTGTACTTTTTAAAAGTCTAGAAAGCAAGGGGGCATGAGGAACTTTTCGGGGTGACTGAGATAACCTGCATCAGATTGTAGTGTGATTACAAGTTTGTCAAAACTCATCTAAGTATACGCATTGAATTATAAACTGTAAATTACACATCTATAAAGATTTTTAAGACTAGAAAAACACATGCCACAACATTAACACTATGTCTAGATGTTAGAATTACCAGTAATTTTTAAATTTCTTCTGAGTTCTTTCCTATGTATTTCCAATTTTCTACAAAAAAAAAAAAAAGAACTGCAGCCAATTAAGCTGTGACACGCCATCACTGATGGTTAGACATTTCCCAATTACAGCAACTTAAAAATGATGACATACATGAGTATTCGATAAATAACCAGGCTTTATATAGTTTGAGGGATTAGTAGTGGTGTAAGAATTAATAAACAGAAACCTCAATTAAAATACAGACCAGAGGGCTTCCCTGGTGCCGCAGTGGTTAAGAATCCGCCTGCCAATGCAGAGGACACAGGTCCAAGCCCTAGTCAGGGAAGATCCCACATGCCATGGAGCAACTAAGCCCATGTGCCACAACTACTGAGCCCATGTGCCACAACTACTGAAGCCCACGCGCCTAGAGCCTGCGCTCTGCAACAAGAGAAGCCACCACAATAAGAACCCCACACACCACAATGAAAAGTAGCCCTTGCTGGCCGCAACTAGAGAAAGCCCGCACTCAGCAACAAAGACCCAACACAGCCAAAAATAAAAATAAATATAATTAGGGCTTCCCTGGTGGCGCAGTGGTTGAGAATCTGCCTGCCAATGCAGGGGACACGGGTTCGTGCCCTGGTCTGGGAAGATCCCACATGCCGCAGAGCAACTGAGCCCGTGAGCCACAACTACTGAGCCTGCGCGTCTGGAGCCTGTGCTCCACAACAAGAGAGGCCACAATAGTGAGAGGCCCGTGCATCGTGATGAACAGTGGCCCCTGCTTGCCACAACTAGAAAAAGCCCTCACACAGAAATGAAGACCCAACACAGCCAAAAAAAATAAAATAAAATAAATTAAAATAAATATAATTAATTAATTAATTAAAAAAAAAAATACAGACCAGAGGCCAGACAGGGACGCTCTCACGCTATATGATGATAGCAGAGACCCAACAGGAAGAAGAAAGAGTCCTCTTCTTGCCTGCAAGAGCTCAGCCAATAAGACTGTCACAACTCAGCCAATGAAAAGCCACTACTGGGACTTCCCCGGTGGTCCACTGGTGGTCCACTTCCACTGCAGGGGGCACGGTGTGACCCCACCTCCCCCCAAAAAAGAAAAGTCACTATACCTCAAACTCTCAATTCCTCCAATGGACTCTGTTTACAATAGCCCTCTTAACTTCCTTTCCCCCCCCCTCTATAAAAGTGCTCTCCTCTCCTTGTTGTGCAGGATTTGCACTTGGCTCACCATGGTTCCAGACCGCAAATTGCAATTTTTTGCCCATCCCGAGTAAACCCATTTTTGCTGGAGAAATAACTGGCAGTCTATTTGCTTAAAGTCAACATTTTGGTGGCCCAGACTGGGATCCAGAGAAGACCCCTGATGACTTCAAGGCTGGTGAGCAAACAAATGCAGTACCCACACAGAGTCCATTGATGCCCACTGCTTTTCTTCCTAACCCTGAGATTCAAGAGTAAGTCTTTCTCCTGGATCTGAGCTTCCACCCTCTTTGTGTTTTGAAGCTCTCTAGGTTTTATTCGGGATCTATTTTAAGGGCCCATTCTTTCTATTTAAGGCCTTGTTCTGTCTGTGAGTACTCATTTGGCACTTGGCCTGACACCTTTAAAAATCAGGCTGTTTCAACTATAACTGCACTAGCCTTCGGCCTGATTCCTTGTGGAACAGGGGCTGTTTCACTGGAAATGTGCCGGTTCAGCCTTTGGCCAGATTCCTTTTGAAATGGGCTGTTCTGGTGGAACTGCACTGTTAAACCTTCGGGCTCATTCCTGCAGAACTAGGCTGTTTCACTAGAGCTTTGCTGAGCTGCCTTTGGCTTGGCTCCTGCATGGCTGAGCCACTGATAAAAGCAACAACATCAACATCATAAAGGACTTCCCTGGTGGCGCAGTGGTTAAGAATCCCCCTGCCAATGCAGAGGACACTGGTTCAAGCCCTGGTCTGGGAAGATCCCACAGGCTACAGAGCAACTAAGCCCGTGTGCCACAACTACTGAGCCTGCGCTCTAGAGCCCACGAGCCACAACTACTGAGCCCGCGTGCCACAACTACTGAAGCTCACGCACCTAGAGCCTGTGCTCCACGACAAGAGAAGCCACAGCAATGAGAAGCCCGTGCACTGCAATGAACAGTAGCTCCCGCTCGCCGCAAGTAGAGAAAGCCTGCGCGCAGCAACGAAGACCCAACACAGCAATATATAAATAAATAAATAAATAGCTAGCTTCTGGTGAAATCAACAACTCAGGGTTTTACTGAGAGTCCTCCTTATTCCTCATAAATCCTAAGGTCTGATCTGGATGATATAAAGTTCCCTACAGGTTCTACTTTGCTGTAATATGTGAATGATTTGCTTCTTTGCTCTCCTTCTCAAGCCACCTCACTGGAAGAAAGCAACCACTTGCTAAAGCTTTTAGCCTTAAAGGGACATAAGATCACCAAGGAAAAATCGCAGCTTGCCCAAACCCAGGTTCAAAATTTAGGGCATCTGATATCAGAACAAGGGCTCCACATAGATCCAGATAGCCTTCACAGCGTCCAAAGTTTCCCAAAACCCAAAACTAAGTGTCAACTGTGAGGTTTTCTCAAGCTAGTTGGTTATCACTCTGATAACACTCTAAATTTCTCTCTTATGGCCAATCCTCTGTATGTTTTACTAAAGAACAACCCGGAACCAATGTCATGGGAAGAACCAGACAAGAGAGTCTTTAAGGTCTTAAACAAGGGTTTGATGAACCCACCTGCCCTTGGGCATCCCAATTATCAGATTCCTCTTTTCCTTTCTGTATATGAAAAGGAAGGAAATGCCCTTGCAGTACTCATCCAAAAACACAGGGACCACCATCAACCCATAGGGTATTACAGCCATTACTGCCACTGCCCTTTTGATTAGGACCACAAAGAAAAAAGTTGTGGGATCCCCTTTAACCATTTTTGTACCTCATGCAGTAGAAATCCTCCTAAAGTCTCATCACATTCAACATTTCTCAGTCAGCTGCCTCACCTCCTTTTGTTAACCACTCCTTACATAACACTTTTACAGTGTAATAACCTGACACACGTTACTCTTCTCCCCTCTGTCAGCAAAGTCCCTCATGACTGCTTAAGGATGAGGGATCATCTCCTGAATCCTTGTGAATGATCTGCAGGAAATTCCTTTGGGTAACACTGACATCTTACGGTTCACTGATGGTTGAGAGAGTGACAATATTGCAACTCCTTTTGACAGTGCTGGGGCAGCACCTTTACTACTTCAGCCCAACAAGCTGAATTATATACTCTTACATGGGCTTGTACTTTAGCCAAGGGGAAAACTGTAAATATTTATACTGATAGTCAATATGCTTTCAGAGTAGCTCATGATTTTGGAACGCTGTGAAAGCAATGTGGCTTCCTTACTTCCAGCAGAAATAAAATTTTAAATGGCTCCTATGTTCAGGAGTTATTGGATGCATTATTTTTACCTGCCACATTAGCCATTATTAAGATTCTGTTAAACCTGACTCTCTGGAAGCTAAGGGAAATCACCCAGCTGACATTTCCACAAGGAATGCTGCCCTTAAAGGAACCAATGGCAGCCAAACGTTTCTCATGGTCCAAACGGATATTCTCCCAAATGGCAACTTAGAAAAACTGGCTAGACAAGCCCAACAATGGGCCTCAGAAAAGGAAAAACAAGATTGGAAATTCAACAATTGACGGCTTGATAAAAAGAGAAAGCTCTGGTTTAGACCAGATAACAACCCAGACTACTGGAGACTCTAAAATTCCCACTCCTAACCACTGTACATGCATTAAACCACTGGTCTACTGACAAAACGATGGCATTCATGAATCGATATTTGTGGGGAAATATTAACAAGGCTGCAAAAAAGTGCCTACCTCACTTGTCCCACTTGTCCAAAATACAACCCAGGGAACCTGTTGGTACTGCTCACAGATATTTTAAACTGGCCACTGGACCATTTGAGGTCTGGCAAATGGATCTCACACAACTTCCTTCATCTCAAGGATATGAACATGTTCTAGTCATGGTCTGTACATTTTCACACCAGACTGAAGTCTTCCCTTACAGATAAGTTACCACCTCTTCTGTGGCTAAAGCCTTTTTGGAAAAGATTGCCCCAACCTCAAACTTCAAAATATTTGAGCAACCCATTTTACTCATCAGGCACTTCAACAAGTCTGCACTGTCTGGCCAGTTCTACAGCACTTTCATTGCACTTACCACCCTCAATGCTCTCGTTTAGTCGAACACACTAACGGCATTATTAAGACTCAACTGACAAAATTTGTAGAGGCCCTCCAAATACCTTGGCCAAAAGCATTGCCATTGGTCCTTCTAAATCTCACATCTACCCCTTTTGGAACTCATAAACTCTCACCCTTTGAGAGTCACAGGACTCTCAAGGCACTTGGCTCTTCTGAACACAACTAATAAAAGAAGAGATAGTCCAATAATGCAAAGGCCAAATTGCTTCTATTAAAAATAACAATGAAAAAAAAAAAAAAAAAAAAATAACAATGTTTTGGTAGAGCAATCTTTCCACAGTGCACTCTCAGGAAGTGAAGACCTTAACCATCACACTTTGTGACCTGGAGATTTCATCTATTAGAAAATACGCCTCCAGAAGAACTCTCTTCAACCTCAATGGAAAGCCCCCTATCAGGTAATACTACCCAACCAATGTGCCGCCAAACTCCAGGGGACACTTGGATTCACGTGACATATCCAAAGAAAGCACCAAACCCTGACTGGACAGCACATCATCTGGTGACCCAAAAGTAAAGATTTCCCAGAACTGAAGCAGATGACATCTGATGAGACAGCTTTCCAAGGATATCCAAACCAGGCGTGTTGGAAATTTGTCTGCCACACCTTTGTTGATGACATAACACTTCAGATGATCTTCAATGTCTAAAATCTTGATGACATATGGACTTTAGATAAAAAGTGCCTGAGAGTTCTTTCTCCTACTCCTCCTTGTTACTCAAATGTGACCTCAATAGTTTTCCAATCTGTGCATTTTCCCCTCCAACAAGGGACACTTCACCCAGGAAAGGCCCTTCCTGGCATTAAGGGACAGAAAGCTGCTGAAACTGGAAAACCTGACTCTTGATCAGTGATGCATTCAGAGAAAGACCTTGATCAAAAGGGGAAAATGTAAAAATTAATAAACAGAAACCTCAATTATAACAGAGTTAGGAGGCAAGAAGAGCGAGCTCTCATGCCCTATGAGACAACAGAGCCCAACAGGAAGAAGAAAGAGCTCCTCTTCTTGCTTGGCAAGAGCTCAGCCAATAAAAAGCCATGATACTTCAAATTCTCAATTCCTCCATTGAACTCTTTGTTTACCATAGCCCTTTAAATTTCCTTTCCCTGGGCTTCCCTGGTGGCACAGTGGTTAAGAATCTGCCTGCCAATACAAGGGACACGGGTTCGAGCCCTGGTCTGGGAAGATCCCACATGCCATGGGGCAACTAAGCCCGTGTGCCACAACTACTGAGCCTGTGCTGTAGAGCCCGTGAGCCACAACCACTGAGCCCGTGTGCTGCAACAACTGAAGCCCGCACGCTCTAGGGCTCGTGCTCTGCAACAAGAGAAGCCACCACAATGAGAAGCCCACGCACCGCAACGAAGTGTAGCTCCCACTCGCCGCAACTAGAGAAAGTCCGCGCGCAGCAACAAAGACCCAAAGCAGCCAATAAATAAACAAATAAATAGAAAATAAATAAATAAATAAATAAATAAATTTCCTTTCCCCGCTATAAAAGAAGTCTTCTCTCTCTGTTGTGCAGGACTTGCATGTGGCTCACCGTCGTTGCAGACTCTGAATTACAGTTCTTTGCTTATCCTGAATAAACCCATTTTTGCTAGAGAATTAACTTGCAGTCTATTTGTTTAAGGTCAACAAAGGGCAAAACAGATCTCTATTAGCACAATCTTACATCAAATTATTATATAGATTGTTCGTGATTATTTGTTTACTTTAGAAGCAGTATTTACTAGTAGCAATAGTCAGCACAGATTCTTTCCAAACAAGTCATGCCAGAATAACCTCATCAACCTCATTTCCTTTTTATAATAGGTCAGCAGAATATTACATGTCTCTAGAAATGTAACTGAAATAAATTTGAAATTGACAAAAGCTAACTGCAACAAGATGACTTAAAAACAGGTAAATGTTAGGCCTTGCATTTAGACTCAGTTACTCAGTCAAATGAAACAGAACAATGGGAAGTTCAGATGAAAAACTCAAGGCCTTTAGACAACCACAGCTCAACTGAAATAAAATAATGATGAGTCCACTTAACGTAATAAATTCTAGATATCATTAATAAAAATGATGTCCAGGGATTTCCCTGGTGGCGCAGTGGTTAAGAATCTGCCTGCCAATGCAGGGTACACAGGTTCTAAGCCCTGGTCCGGGAAGATCCCACATGCTGCGGAGCAACTATACCCGTGCACCACAACTACTGAGCCTGTGCTCTAGAGCCCGTGAGCCACAACTACTGAGTCTGCGTGCCACAACTACTGAAGCCCGCGTGCCTAGCAACACGCGCAGCAACAAAGACCCAACACAGCCAAAAATAAAAATATATTAATTAAAATTTTTAAAAAAAAATGATGTCCACATCATGAAATGTAATAGGTTCCATTCTCTACATTTAGTCAGACCCACCTGCAGACTGACACCTTTTTAAAAGGAACACTAGAAAAATACAGTAACTAGAAACTTTGGGCAAGCTATTTAAACGCTCTGTATATCAACTTCCTCATTTATAAAATAAAGAGAACAGACTAGCTGCTAAAACTTCTTTCAACACTAAATTCTAAGAATCACTACCTTAAACCCTTAAACTTTTCTACATCTAATACACAATGTCTAATTTTTCGACCCTTCTATTTAACCTGTAAACTAAAGAAAATAATAATGAACTTGAGTATGCAGGCGTGTGAGAAGCAGCACAGGGCACTCTGGAGCCAGCCTGCCTTGTCTCGATTTCTAGCTCTGCCATTTATGTATGACCTTAGGCATCCATCAAGCCATTTAACTTGTTGATGCATTTCAAAGTAAACTGCAGACATCAGTATATTTCCCCCTAAATGCTTCTGGATCCTTATTACTTCTTAAATTAGTGCTATTTGAGCCCTCTTCCCAGGCCCTAAAAATAACGCCCATCTGGCAGCCCTACTGTGATGCTCCAACATCTGTTACACTCTTAACACCTACTGCTTCTGTTCTCCCAAGTAAAATGGCAAATCCAGGCTGATGACACATCAGAAGGCCTACAGCACTTGGCAATTTAATACACTGTACTGTGTAATAATTAAGAAGACAGTTTTGGAGGCAAATGCCTGAATATAAATCTGGACTGACACTTCCAAGCATGTGATCTTGCACAGTTTACATAACCTCTTTGTGTCTCCCTTTCCTCATCTATGACAGGCGGTACAACAATAATTACTCATAAGATTGTTGGGAGGATTAAATGAAATACTTAAAGTACTTAGAACAAAATTTGACACACAGTAAGCACTCAATGTTACCTGTAATATTACTATCTATGATAATCATTATTAGATGTTTAATACATAAGGTCCTATGAGAGCAGAGTTTCCGCGAGGGGGGATAGCAAAGGATGAAGTTCGACAAAGGGGATTATGACCATAATCTGTGGATTCGCTTTGGCTTTGAAGGGGGGATGGGGTGCAACCATCAAACCTCTAGGATGAAAAAAAAAAAATCTCTAGGATGCAAGAATGCAAATAAAACAGTCAAGAACCAGCTACGCACCTCCCCCTGCTGTTTCTGCTTTTCGCCTTCCAACTACATTAGGAAGTAGTTATTTCGCTTCGTGGCTTAGGTCGCTCCTTTGATTTTGTGGCCCCGCTAAACCGGCCTACAGAAATCTTCCGTTACTTACTATTAATTAATACCGTGCAGGAGAGTGGAGATTAGTCCTGGGGAAAGAAACCCAAGCGCCACAGAAGCCGAGCGGGCTGACCGCAGTGCGGGCGCGGAAGCACCACCGCCCGGAGTCGCCTCTCGCGTCGGCCTCCCCACCACAAACACACCCCCGCGGCGCGCCCTCCGCCACCAGCCACCCCACGGCCAGCAGCGAAGGCGCCCCTCACACTTGAGACCCCTCCGCGCTCCCAGACCCGCAGGAGGCGGCCACAGGAGCTCCGCCGTCTTCCTTCCTTCCTCCGTCGGAGGCCTGCTCCCGCGCCTCTCCCCTCTTTGCCCCACACAAGTCTACAGGCTGTCGCAGCCTCACAAGCCTCCCCCTCCTGGGACGCACCAGAGAGGTTCCGAAGGAAGCTGCGCCACCAGCCAGGAGGAACCGGGGGAGACAGCGCTCCCTCAACGCCAGAGCAACTCAAGGTTCCCGCCTCAGCGCTGCCAATTGCGGACGAGCTCATCGCGCGTGCGCACTACCTTCCTTCCGCAGATCCCCGTCCAGCTCGACTCTGATTGGACGACCTTATCGAATCACTGCGCAAGTGCTTTTGCGTTTCTCCTTGAGCTCTTCCAAGTTTGCTTCGGGATTATGGTTCAATTCGAAAAATATTTATTTGCTGCCTACGGTCAGACATGATGTTCATGCTGAGGCTACAGACCACATCCTAGGACAGATGAGGCATATTTCTTAAATCTGAGAACATCTACATGGATATGTTTGTGCAGTTTGATGGTCCGTCTGCATTGTAAAAATATAAAAATATAATGGATTTTTACCATATAGCTCCTAAATTATGCCGCATTTTAGGAATGAGGTAATTTCAACGACTTTGTTAATATGTTCCTTTTAGGTACCCAGCCGAAATAAGTGAACTGACGTTTTAAAATTGGTCCAACACCTTTTAATATGGTGACTAGTTAGAAATACATAGGTCGTGGGCCCTTTAATGTAAAAGTATCCCCAAACCAGGTCACGGTCTGTTAATATGTAGAAAAATATTCCGGTTTGAACAAAACACTTAAAAACGTGTGAATACAATAATTTTCATCATTTAGCATGATTTTCAAAAGCCATTAACTCTAAAAATACGTGAAGAATTACAGTATTAAATCTTACCAAATTGTAGTAGAGTAGCTTTTTTATATAATAAATTGTTATAATTTTTTGGACTTTATTTTGGTAAAATCAGTGAGGAAGTGGTAGCTGAAGCAGAGTGAGTTCAGAGAATAGTAGATGAGGTCAAAGAGATAACAAGGAGGGGGAAAATCATGTAGAAACTTGTGGCTTTTATTCTGAAATGGGAGGGTTTTGAGCTGTTAGGAGACTGTTTACATAATTGAGACGAGAAACAATGGTGGCTTAGCCCGGGTGGCTGCAGCAGAGGCGGTAACATTTGGAGTCAAGTTATGTTTTGAAGGTAGAAGCCAGATCAGAGGTAGAGTGTGAGAGAAAAAGAGCAGATAAGAATGACTAAGGTTTTTGGCCTGAGAAACTAGAACCATGGAGTTGCCATTTATTGAGAAAAAGAAAATAGCAGAGGAGTAGTTACCATGAAGGGAATATCTAGAGCTCAATGTGGGTACATCAAATTTGAGGTGCTTACTAGGCAATGGTGGAGATGTCAAGATGCAAATCTGGGGCATCACAGGAGAGGTCTAGGTTGGAAATTTAGAGGAATCAGCATGTAGAGGTGCTATTTAAAGCCATGACCCCAAGAACAAAAAATTTTAAAAACAGACAAATAAAATAAAGCCATGACTCTGAATGAGAACAAGATAGTGAATATAGTTTAAAAAAAAAAAAAAAAAAAATCTTCATCCTGGGGAATTCCCTAGCGGTCCAGTGGTTAGGACTCAGCGCGTTCACTGCAGTGTCCTGGGTTCAAACCCTGTTCGGGGAACTAAGATACCTCAAGCCATGAGGCGCAGCCAAAAATAAATAAAAAATAAAAAATCTTCATCTAGGCAATTCTATGGATACAGATATCTTGGGAAAAAAACATTTTGGTAAACTTCAGTTCCTTTCCTTTAATCATTAATTAAATACTAAAGTGTTATCACAATTAAATACTTTTTATAAGGACATTATACTGTGTCCTCAGGTTCAGTTAACTTTAGAACTACTGAAAGTAAAAGTTTCTGTAACTAAATTTTGAATTAACATTTGTTAATTGGGTTTTGATAATGTCGGCTAATTGATTAACCAACACCAACATCAGAGCTGAATGTTTCTCCTAGGGGGAATGGAGAGGAGAAAAAGAATTTGAATTCCTCCTTTTCGTGAGATTACCCTTCTTTTTTCAGTTGTGTTTATTCCACTTGTCTCTTAGCCACTACATTTCATCAATTTTGGACTGCTACTTTTTACTTCAACTGTTCAATAAATATCTGTAATAACATCTCTTATGATTCATACTCTACAGTACACACATTCTGAATCCTATTTTTTAAATTTATTTTTTACTGAAGTATAGTTGAATTACAACTATGTGTTAATTACTGCTGTACAGCAAAGTGACCCAGTTATATTACATATATACATTCTTTTTCATATTATTTTCCATTATGGTTTATCACCTGAATCCTATTTTATACTTAAGAATATATGAGAAAACAGAGGCCCACTGATAATTTAATTTGTTCATATCACATAGCAAGTTAATGAATAGGAAAGTCAGGACTAGTGCCTAGCCTTTTTCATTTCTAATTTTTATGCTTTTTCATCAAAATGAGTTTTGGAGATACAGTTATTGAACAGCTTTTTAAAATTTCACATGCTTATGGAGCAGCTTTGGATATTTGTTTTACATGACTTTGGCTTACAAGTGAATTCTTTCTGATTCCTTATTTAACTTAAAGAAAACAATGATTCCAGAGGACCCTAAATTGTTCTAGCAGAGCCAGGTGAAATGTTTAGTCAGAGTAAGTAGCAATTGTACTGTTCCAGGTTTACCAGAACATTGAAAAGCTTCATCCCTAAACAACTTAAAGCAGCTGCAGACTTAAGGGGGTCCATTAGGCCTGCTTTAGTTCAAACCTTTACCAAAATACTCCCAAAGCCTCTCTTTAGCAAACAAAGAGAACTTCACTGAGGAATAATATACAGTTTGTCAACACAAATCATTTTTTAAGATTTATTAACTTGAAGGACTTCCCTGGTGGTCCAGTGCCTAAGACTCCACGCTCCCAATGCAGGTGGAACTAGGTCCCACATGCTGCAACTAAAAGTTCACATGCCACAACTGAGAATTCGCATGCCACAACTGAAGATCCTATGTGCCACAACTAAGACCCAGCACAGCCAAAAAAATAAATAAATAAATATTTTTTAAAAAAAGATTTACTAACTTGAAAAAATTTTAAGAATTTTCTTTGGCTATTTTAGTCTTCTCCTTTGCTTTAGTCTTTGCTTGGCTATTTTAGTCTTTTCCTTGCAATTCAGCATTATATTTTTCCAAATTAATACCTCAAAACATTATTCCATTTAAAACCCTTAGGGAATTCCCTGGTGGTCCAGTGTTTAGGACTTGGTGCTTTCACTGCCGTGGTGTGGGGTTCAGTCCCTCTGGTCAGGGAACTAAGATCCCGCGTGTGGCTTGGCCAAAAACAAAACAAAACAAAATAAAACAAAAACCCAAGAATACATAATATGATAAACATACTAACCAGAATAGGGTCATTAAAAAACTACACTTTGAGGATACTTAGGCAGCATGAAACAATGCAGCATATTTAAGAACATCTTAGATATGAAAGAAGCAGATATAAGAACTTAGAACACAACAATCAGAAATGGAATTTCCAAAGCAGTCGGTAATTACAAAAAACACAACTAGATTCTGCAGTTACAATCTAGGACCACAAACCCAAAGGCAATCTTTATATGTAAACTATTGGCAAGAGGAGGGCTTTGGCGCACATAGCTTTTAGCAATCTCTTCTCTGTTCCCCACAAATTGAACATATTTCTTACTTCTCAATCATGCTACAAATAGCATTATGAATTCTGCGTACCTTCCCACAAATTCACACTCCAATATAATTGCCATGACAAAAGTTATAAAATCTTTCAAATTGCCAAATCTAGGGCATCTTTTCATCTTCACCTTTTGTGATCATTTGGAGCATGTGGCACTACTTACCACCCCTAAACCTCAGGTCTCTTGAGCTGCTTCAGTTCTGCTTTACTGACATGCTAACTTATTCCTCATCCTGCTCAAGCACCTGCCCATCTCTTTTCCCACTAGAAAGTACTTTCAAACCAGTAACTGCTTTGTATAATTTTATGCCATCATGGCCTAATATAATTCTAGAGGTATTAGAGTGTCTTAGAAATATCTTTTCTATTTGATCCTTCCATTTCCATCACCACTATCTTAGCTGAGGACATTACTTTTCATCTAGGTCACTGGATCCAAACCTGGCTGATGAATCTACTGAGAAGTTTTTAAAAATAGATTTGTAGCTCCTGGAAGTTGGATATTTTTTAACTTTTTATTCTATATTGGAGTATAGCTGATTAACAATGTGTTAGTTTCAGGTGTACAGCAAAGTGATTCAGTTATACATATACATGTATCTATTCTTTTTCAAAATCTTTTCCCATTTAGGTTGTTATGTAATATTGAGCAGAGTTCCCTGTGTTATACAGTAAGCCTTGTTGGTTATCCATTTTAAATATAGCAGTGTGTACATATCAATCCCAAACTCCCTAACTATTCCTCCCCCCCCCCACCCCTGTAAGCATAAGTTCATTCTCTAAGTCTTTCTGTTTTGTAAATAAGTTCATTTGTATCATTTCTTTTTTGCGTATAAGCCATATCATATGATACTGCTCTTTCTCTGACTTACTTCACTCAGTATCACAATCTCTAGGGTCCATCCATGTTGCTGAAAATGGCGTTATTTCATTCTTTAATGGCTGAGTAATATTCCACTGTATATATGTACCACATCTTCTTTATCCATTCCTCTGTCTGGAACCTGAATTTTTAATGACCTCCCCAGATGATTCCTAAATTTGAAATCCATTGATATACAAACTTTGGGGGGCATCAAACTTTAGCACAATCGCTTGCAGGACTTGTCAAAGCACACATTGCTAGGCCCCACCTCCAGTTTCTTACATCTGGGGTGGTGCTTAAGAATATGCACATCTAATATATTCCCAGCTGATGCTGGGCTGCTGGGCTGAGAACCATTCTTTGAGGATCACTGATTTATCAACAGATCTTTGCTGTAATTGCTTAATTGCTCTTCCTGACTCAGACTCTTCCCTCTCTCATCTGTCCTCCCTGCTGCACCAGAGGAAGAGTCTTTCTAAAGCAGATGATTACGAGTTAATTTATGGAAAACACCTTTAAGTGACTGGCTAGTAGTAGATCCTCATAAAAATGTACCAAATTTAAAAATGTCATTCAAATTAACAACAACCAAACTTTAGTTACTCCCTATGGTTTATATAGCAAATAATAAGACCTTTAATAATTTTCATAATTTAGGCCTAATCTCCAAGTACACCTCCCTCCATTTCCTCTACTCCCACCCCTGCATTCTACACTGGCCAAAGTAGACTACTCACTGTTCTCTGCATTTTCATACCGTCTACAACCTTTTATATTTTAAAGTATAAATACTATATTTTAAAAATACTACCACATGCCCCAAAGTATCCTGGAAATTCTTAGAAAGTAGACTATTTTCACTTACAATCTATGTCTATAAGACCATTATAAAATAGTGCCCCCAAACTAAAACTCTCCCTAAAAAAAACACATCTAAATTGTCTGGTAGAGCTATAAATTAGTATAATTCTACTAACTTACATGTTATTTCTCAGGCAGGCACTAATTCCAATGACTTCAGAAATAATTTATCAAGTACGTCATATATGGTATACATTTTTCCAGGCCAACATTTGAACCAATATTGCTCTACATATTTTTTAAAAAATCAAATATAGACTTTAACCTCCAAAATTCAGTGAGGTAGGCATAGCAGAGAGATTTGGCTCCAAAGTACTTCTCTACAGTATCACGTCCTATCACAAACTTACTCGGTAAATTTTACCATCTCAAATGAAAATAAGTTTTTATAGTAATCAAGTTCCAATTCCTAAAACTGATCTTATCTTCGGGCTGGAACCCTCTGGCCACATTTTGCCCTGCACATTTGCTTGGCTCATATAATGTTTTAAATTATTTAATTTCAATTGCCATACTTGAAAACTGATTACACATCAACAATCCAGATTTTTGGCTTCTTTTTAAGAGTCAAAATCACATCCATTAGGATGGATATTATTAAAATAAACAAAAAGAAAATAAGTGTTGGTGAGGATGTGGAGAAATTAGAATTCTTGTTGGTAGAAATGCAAAATGGTGCAGGCACTATGGAAAACAGTATGGCGATTCCTAAAAAACTTATAAAAGGAACTACCACATGATGCAGCATTCCTGTTTCTGTGTATGTTCCCAAAAGAATTCAAAGTAGGGTCTTGAGGAGATATTTGTATATCCATGCTCATAACAGCACTATTCATAATAGCCAAAAAGTAGAAGCAACTCAAATGTCTATTGACAGATGAACGAGCAAAATGTGGTATATACATACAATGGAATATTATTCAGCCTTATAAGGAAGGAAATTTTGACATATGTTACAGAATAGATGAATCTTGAGGACATCATGTCATCAAATTCAGAGACAGAAAGTAGAATGGTGGGTGCCAGTGACTGGAGGAAGAGGGGATGGGGAAGTTGTTGCTTAATGGGTATAGTTTCAGATGTGCAAGATGAAAAAGTTCATGAGGTTGGTTGCACAACAATGTAAATATACTAAACACTACTGAACTGTAGACTAAAAAATGGTTAAGATGGTAAATTTTGTGGTTTTTTAACCACAAATAAAATTTTTTTTAATTTTAAAACTTAAAACAGTAAAAACAAATTTTTTTAGAAGATGCATCAGCATTGTATCTGTCAGTTTTCCAACGTATCAATCAGCTGAAGCAGAAGAGTAGTTTAACACTGTAAGCCCTCTCCAGGGCCACCAGCTCCAACTCTCCAAGTTTTCTCCCTCATACAAAGGCCAAAGTGTCAACGGCCAACTCTTCCGCGGTTTTCACTGCCTATTCTCTCATTTCTGTTACTTTCAAGGCCATTGCTAGTACTTGAGTTTGCATCCTTTTCTCTGGCTCATGAATTTACAGAATGTTTATAAGATCTTGCTCATTACTTCCCAACCTGTCCTTTGAATTTAAAAATACAAATCACATGCATATTTTTTCCATCCTAACTAGCCTTTATACAAAAACCATTTCAAAGATGTTATTTATGGTCTAACAATATAATTATAATGTCAAGTCTTTTCTTTTTTTCCTTTGGTTATTTTAAATATACACTTACTTTAAAAACTCCACAATAAAATCAGTTTGAAATGTACTAGTTGGATTAATCAAGCACTCCAAATTGTTCCGTATTCATACAATCACCTATTTACTTAAAAAAAAAACTTGTTTACATGATTGTTTTCTCTATTAGATATGAGCTTCTTGAGGGCAGAAATTGCATCTTATTCATCCTTATATTCCCAAGGCTGTACTACGGTATACGGAACACGATACTTAGAAGACTTACTCTCGTTCCTACATTCTCTGTCTCTATGTTTTTGCAATTTTTTTGCACTAAGCAATAAAACTAAACTGGACCTGGTACTGCTTCACACACCCTGATGACTACCATTGCTCTTAAATGAAGCACAGCAATATTTCAGAGCATTTTTTTCTTTGGGACTTCCCTGGTGGCGCAGGGGTTAAGAGTCCGTCTGCCAATGCAGGGGATACGGGTTCAATCCCTAGTCCGGGAAGATCCCACATGCCGCAGAGCAACTAAGCCAGTGCGCCACAACTACTGAGCCTGCGCTCTAGAGTCCACGTGCCGCAACTGCTGTAGCCCGTGTGCCTAGAGCCCATGCTCTGCAACGAGAAGCCACCGCAATGAGAAGCCCACGCACCGCAACGAAGACTAGCCCCCACTCAATGCAACTAGAGAAAGCCCGCGCACAGCAAGGAAGACCCAACACAGCCAAAAATTAAATAAATAAATAAATTAATTAATTAATAAAGCAATCATTTTTTTAAAAAAAATAGATCATTCTATTAACTCCTTGTGTTATAGATTAAATAAAGTTTTATTCGCAAAGGTATTCTGAGTTTTACATTAATCTCTAAACACCACTTAAAACTTTTCCTGAAATCTCTTGCGTAAAAAAGTTTTGCAAATAATACATATACCTATTCTACCAAAGTACTCATGAAACTGATGTTTATTTTTGAAGGTGCGTGGCCTTACATGCACATCTAAATGCATATGACAGCAACCACCCCCCAGTACCTATCTGGCTCACCTCTGAAATGACTAAAACAGACTGGTAGGTCTTTGGAACTCCATTTCCATAGAATAAATTAATCTGATCTCTAATACCATTCAACCTAAAAAGTAGCTTCTTAGCTCTCCATGATGCAAAGGAGAACTAAAGAATTAGGAGCTAGCCAACCTGGTTTTAAATCCTGTTTCTATCGCTTTTGAGTAAAGCTCCTCAACTTTCTCCATCTGTGAAGTTAGGATAATACCTCTTTTGCTGGACTGAGTGATATATGCCTGGTATTAATTTGCTTCTACATTAATAATTTATTACTTTGGCTGGCCTGAATTACTGGGTACTAACCTAACAAACAAGCAGAAATGGCTCTCTGATATTTCTGAGCTTATATTCAACCTAAAGCTTAAAAAAGAAACATATCTATATATGGCCATATATTCTTATTAAGAAATATAATTATTTAAACAATTATTTTTACATATATTGTGTCAGACATTAAGGACAAACTTCAAATTCTATCTACTGTGAAAAATGCATATTTAGAGAAAATGAGCATATTAGTTACAGGATTAGAAGGGGTTTAGGTTACCTTGGGTTTTTGAGGCCATTAGTTAAGAAAAGATTTCCGTTACCTTTCACTTAAATACCAGAATCTTTAGAACTGAGCTTTTCTTCAAGGTTTTCCTAGCAAACAAACTTTCTATTCACTCACAAACAGTTCAACAAAACAGCATTATAAAGGGATGGAATGAGACTCATATACTCCTTTGTTGTTTAAGAGAACTCTATATAGGCTCAGTGTGTTAAGATATCTCTTGGGGAAAACATGACTATTTTCTCAAAGTATAAACTTCATTTCTGCATATAAAGTACAGATTTTATTAGATGTTTCTGATTTCCAAAATAACAGTATTAGGATATGCCTCATTTTAGGCTTTAAAAAACTGCATAATAAAATAGTGTAAGTAGGTATAAAGCTAAAGCACAAAGCACGTATGTATTTCTTTCTAGCATAAAGGAGAAGAGTGTCATGTTTCTTTCTGAACAGCTAAAAGGTTCCCAAAATTGTGCACTAGGTCACCCTAGTAAATTAACACGAGTGCCATATGACATTTTAAATTTTTGAGGAGAACACATCTGTTGGACACAACACAAAATGCTAGCTCGAGGTAGTTTACATTTTCAGTATTAGATAGCATTATATTCCTTCCCATGGCAGTGTATCTTTGCAAAACTGGATTTTCAGCAGTTGAAGTAAGTACTATGCAAAAAGCATAGTGGAACAGGAATACTGGCAGTGTTCAAACTGATTCCAAGGTCTGAGAAGTTGTGCAGCAACCACCATTACTTGTTAAATTCTTATTAAGTTGTTTGGACCTAATTGCTTAATAAATGGAATCATTAGGCATTTCTTTTGGCCTAGGTGTATTGTGAAAAGACTACTGAAACAGTAAAGGGCAACATGAGCTGAGAAAGTATTGGGGACATCTGTGGTATACGCAAGAAATACACTAAAACAAAAACGTTATTTCACTGTTCATTTTCTACCTAAGAGATTTTCTAAATAGTCATGTAAGAAGGGGAAAAAATATATACAAACATACAAAGTTTCGATTTTTATTGAAATCTTGTGTTAGGTATCAAACAAAATTTGCTTTCTTCAGATAAAAATATTCTCTCAGATGTATCCAGATAACTGCTAAGTCTAAATTGGTCCTCCAATGTCTTGTTTTATTTTTACTGTCCTCATGAAATGTTCATATACACTTAGGATGTTCCCAAAAAAATTTTTATCGTGTAAAGGACCGTACATGACGACCTCTACCACTGCCTCCACTAACAAACTTTCCTCTTGAGCCTCCACTGCCGCTATTTGCACTTGCCCAGGAAGGCCCCAGTCCCCCACGACCTCTGGAAGCACGGTCACGAGGACTTGGGCGATAGCCTATAAAAGAAAAGAATATAATTTTCAGTTGCAACATCCTTTCCTTTCCCATTACATAAATACTAATCTACACCACCGAGCTCAAACCAAGACAGGGATTACTGTTTGCTCCTTTAAAACCCAAGTGCAAGTTCTGTGAATGTGCTGAAGACCACTGGGTTGTCCACTTTAAATAGGTAAATTGTCTAAACATAAGAATTACATCTCAAATAAAGCTGTTATTTTAAAAATGTCCATTTGGGACTTCCCTGGTAGTCCAATGGTTAAGAATCTGCATTTTCACTGCAGGGGCACAGGTTTGATCCCCGGTAGGGGAACTAAGATCCCGCATGGTGTGTGGTGCAGCCAAAAAAACAAAAAATTTGCATTTGAAACCAAAAGCTACATCTGACCAGAATTTTGGACTTGACATAGGAATGTTTTAGGGGGGAAAAAAAGGTTATATGCTTACATACACAAGACAATACTGTAAACAAAAACAGAATACAGTGGACCCTTGAACAACTCAAGGGTTAATCCAAGTATAATTTATAATTGGCCCTCATATCCAGAGGTTCCTCTGCAACCTCGATTTCAACCAACCATGGATCCTATTTATTGTTAAAAATATCCCCATATAAGTGGACAACCCTTGCAGTTCACACCTTCATTGTTCAAGAGTCAACTTGTATACTCTATGAAGACATCTCGGTTTACTTTGGTCAAAAAGGTACCTTAAGGAATGATTTTCCTTCTTTATTGAACTATAAAAAAACAGCACATCAACATGGAACTACTCATTATACACACAATGTTCAGAATCTAAAATTCTGAGTATTTATACAGAAGATGTACACTGGGCACTCACTCACAGAAATAAAATTAAATTGACTTTAGAATTATATGTCTACATTCTAAAATATTCTCTCCCAAAATGAGAATATATGACATTCAACAATCTGAAAAGGATTCACCTCCCTCTCTCTCAGAATTATCAAGTAAGAACGTGTACCTGTAGAACTAAGTGGTCGTAATGGTGGAAGAGGGCCCCTGTTAAAATTGCTCTGGCCGCCACGACTTTCATTGTAAGTTCCTCGGGGAGTATTCTGAGCACTCCAACTGGAGCCTCTTGTTCCCTCCCGACGACTGTAGTTTCCTAAACATAGGCAACATGATCAAAATCTACTTTTTCCACAACTTCAACTGGATTAAGGAAGATATGACATGTTTTTCTTAATTTTCAAAAGCAACGGAAGAGAAACTATGAAATTTTGTACATGGAATAAAGGTAGAGGGGCAGCATCGTATGTAGTCAGAAGCAGAGGCTCTGGAGCCAGACTGCCAGGGTTCAAATACTGGTTCTGCCACTTAAATTTTATGTGTCCTGGTCAGGTAACTGACAAGTTTTCTCTTCTATTAAGTGGGGCTACTAAAAGAACCTATCTCATGGGGTTGATAAGAGTATTACATGCAAAGTGCTTAAAACAGTTCCTAACAAAGTTGTGTGTTTATTATTAATGTAAACACCTTTTCTCTTTTGCTCCCACCCTCTTAACTCAGAAGCATGAAAACATGTCATCAATCCACTAGTAAAATATAATTTCTGTAAGTTTATATTTTAGAACTCAGATTCTAAAATCTTGAAAAATTTAAAACAGATTAAATATAACATTAGGAAGCAAGTAGATAAGAGAATCAATGGTGAACTACACAGAACAATCCTAAGGGAACTGTTGATGAATACAACTGTGAAAATAATGTATGGAGTATGCATATTATTCAGAAAGGATAAACACAATTCTCAACGTAAAAAGGAAAATAATTAGCCAATACTTCTTTTAAAATCATCACTAAATATGCAATTAATCAAAAGTTAAATTAAAAAATGATTTTTTCCTATACAATAAAGGACTTTGCAAATGGTACCATTGGCCTAGAGCCAGATTAACTCTAGTAACAGAAAAATACTTTATCTGAATTGCTTCTATTCAAATCACGTCTATTCAATATTCTAATATTAGAATAATTCATTAGAAAACATACATAATTCATTACCTTTTGAAGCAGGTGGTGTAAAAAACCTATTCTGACTGTGAAAAGCACCCCGTCCTCCCCGATTGCCTGAAAATCCACCCCGAGAAGAAATCTTCTGAGATACTTTGAGTGGCCGTTTTGGTGGGGGTATTCCATCTTGAGGGACCACTTCTTTACTTTCGGCTGCAACAAAGTCATCCACATGCATAGATGGTGGTCTGCTTGTGTTCTGTTTTCTCTGACGAAAAATATCATGGGGTCGTATACCCTGTCCAAATCCTCCTCTGCCCCTTCCTCTTGGTGGTGGCACAACATGGGCTCGTTTGGCAGGTTCAATGTATTCAGATTTTCCACTATGAAAACAAAAATACTGCATGAAAACTTTCTCCTTTACACATTTCCAGTGAAAATATAAGCCAATCTTTGCAATACTGAAAACTACATATCAATTATTTCTTATCCCAATTTTGTTAAATTTGCAAATATCTCTATGACTTTCCAGGGAAATACAACAAAACTAGCTAAGAATGGTACTCACATTTTATTGATATGACTAACAATTTTTTTAAATAATCCAGTTTGCTCTTTTTCAAACCTTCTGAACTCTCATTAAGTACAACAATATAATAAGTGTACCAGGTATGTCCTGGCCAAATTACTATCTTTTAAAAAACTCAGAACAATATTCATGACTCAAGTATTATGTCAGCTTCCTTTCTCCTTTAATAGTCATGTGTCTATGAAAACACATTAAAATAAATAAGCTTACTCGACCCCAACCAAGATCTTTATTAAAAGAAATTTTACCTTGAAGTTATAAAGGTCTCATTCTTGTGCTTCCCAAGTTTGAACCCTTTAGTAGTCTTGGTTCTTCCTGGAGATGATGGTTCCGACAAAAACGAGCGCTCTAATTCCGAGTGCAAGTCAAAGTCACTACAACATTTTTCAGAGAGCTCAATCAAGTCAACCTTTACCTGAGTCATAAAAATGAAACAAAATGAAAGATATATCTTAAATGTAACTGTTAATGTGACATTACACTTTAAATGTACTATTAATATATCATTTGATTACAGGGATTCTTATCTCCTATAAACTATATTTGAGTCTCATAATAAATAAATTATAGGTCCTTCATCGTTTCAAAAAGCAACACCATTGGTAGTTTTTAAAAAAATACCTTAGGAATTCAGCTGCTTTCACTTGGGGGTGGGGTGGGTAGCACTCCTCCTCACAGAAGGGCTATTAGTCTGGGAGACCTCTGCTGCCTGACAAGGATCTCAGCATTTCTCTACATAAAGTAACAATGAAGTATCTCCAGAACTTTTCCAAAATAATCTGAAAATAACATACTCCCCAAGCCTTGTATAGTCACTACATATTATAAAAGGATTCTGTGCCACAGATCTCCTAGTTTTATGAATTTAATGAGGTTCCAACCTAAGTCAACTTTCAGAAGAATGAAAATTATGTTTAAGTGTTATTCAAATTAATCAAACCTAAAAGACCAAAAATTTCCCTAAACCCCAAAAGGTCATAACCATCATCTCAAGACAGCTGTGATTCAACATAGTTAGAACACAAATATTTTCAACCTGTGATGCCAAATATGGTAGCCACTAATTACGAGTGCCTACTTAAATTTAAATTAATTAAATCAAAATAAAATTCAGTTCTTTAGTCATATTAGCAACATTTATTTCATTGCTCAAAAGTCACATGGGGCTAGTGGCTAACTGGACAGGGCAGATTACAGAACATTTCTCTCACTACAGTTCTAAAGAATCACTGAACAACTTACACTAAAGAAAAAAACTTGTTTAATGCAATTTTAATTCAATTGCATGTGATATTTTAAAGAAGGAAAAGGAGTCCTCAATACACCAAATACACCTTAAATGTGAAGCAAATCTTTCTTTTAGCTTTATTGTACATAATGAATACTAGCATTTTTTGGACCAGGGAATATCCAAATATATTTCTTTCTTGGAGTATCCACTCTTCTTCTGGAGTACCCTTCCTCTTGATTTACAAATAAATCTGATGTTATCAAAAAAATATATATTTTTTTAAATCAAGAAAAAACAATATATGGTACAATAAGATGTGACTGAAATCATCCTCCCTATGAGAATCATTAAACAGACTGCATTAAAATCTTTAACTATACTTTTACCTATTCAGTATTACGTTAAAGAATGTCAATTTGGATTCATACTATATTATTTTAACAAATATATTTTTTTACATTTCCCCAAATTAAGAGCAGATACCACAACAGAGCAGATTCCTCCCCTTAAACCCAAATATAGGAATTAATTATAACTTTGTGGGATACTATTCTATACCCTACAAATATAAGAAACCAAAGTGCTTCAGAGTACTTATGCAAAAATGTGATTTTCCACTCATTCTCAAATATACAGATCACTAACTAGAAAGAGGCAAAACAGGTAGCATAAAAAAACGAAGAGTCCTGGACACCATTAAGTGGGCAACTGACATAAAAATAATGCAGTACTAGTCCCGAGACAGACTTTTAACAGTCATATAATATGTAATCTATTTTAGTCCTAACAATATGCAAAGAAACAAAAAATCAGCAGAATTTTTTCCTAAATATTTAGTAATAAAATTACTTATACCAAATCCAGATCTGTATCAATCTCTTCAGCCTGAAATGGAGTGAACCACATAGATTTCAACTGATCATCCATGACATCAGCTAGCACATATGCAGTTCTAGAATAGAGAAAGTATTTTTTAAAAAGCAGAATTCCAAAATTAAATATTTTAGCTTAACTTCTAAGTAAAACATGTGAACAGCACAATTAAAAATATTACCCTCTAAAAGTATTAGTAAGATTAGCACTCAAAAAGACTCCTTTGAGAAGCTATTTAAGAATTAAGTATCCTTAAAAATCAGTAACTTGGAAATTAATCCTGTTGTGACAAATTTTGATCTTTCAATAAAATAAAACAGAGCCCTGGCTTTATTCCCAAAAAGCCAAGTTTATAACACTGTACCAATGTGTAATTTTTCTAAATTTAGAGAATAATTCCATCATACTAAATATTCATTCTGCTCTAAAAGGACAGTGCTCCAAAGATCAAGAGGCACATCCTCTAGACCAGGGATCAGTAAACTATGACCCCCATTCTGCCAGCCTGTTTTTGTACAGCCTGCAAGCTAGGCATGGTTGGCACATTTTTAAAGTTTTTTTTAAAAAAACAAAAGAAACAAGCAAAAAGCTATAGAAGTATATGCAACAGAGACTGAATGTGGCCTGCAAAGTCTAGATTTTTTATTATCTAGCCCTTAGAGAAAAATAAGTTGCTGGCCCTCTCTAGATCCCAGCCATTAAATATACAATATCTATTCAACCACAAAACATTGCTTGTTTTACCTATTGTTAAATAGATTCTGGAGAGATTCTGGAGCTGAAAGTACTGGTTCTACATCCTGGTCACCAAGAGGTAAAGGATCACCTGATGACTCCAGCATCTGCTTAAGTCCAACCACATTGTCCAACAAAGAATCCAGATTGTCATCATCTTTTGAATGCTCCTAGATACAAACAAAAGCAGAATAAGAAGGTGGAGGTAAAACCTGAACATTTATGCCCATCATCTACTGACTCTTTAGTAGAAAAGGTGGTATTATTTCACTACTAAGAAATTTGGAACACCATCAAGAAATTATCAACTTAACATTAAACATATTAAAATAAAACAAACACCAAAAACGATTGTTGTTATTTCTAAAGAGTGGTAGCAGGGGGCACCCTGCATTCAAACAATAGATAATTCAAAAAGTACTGCCTTCATGTACTCCTTAAAATTCATAATAGTATGGGGACTTCCCTGGTGGCACAGTGGTTAAGAATCCGCCTGCCAATGCAAGGAACACGGATTCAATCCCTGGTCCGGGAAGATCCCACATGCCGTGGAGCAACTAAGCCCACGTGCCACCAACTACTGAGCCCATGCGCCGCAACTACTGAAGCCCGCGTGCCTAGAGCCCGTGCTCCCCAACAAGAGAAACCACCACAATGAGAAGCCCACGCACCACAACGAAGAGTAGCCCCCGCTCGCCGCAACTAGAGAAAGCCCGCGCACAGCAACGAAGACCCAATGCAGCCAAAAATAAAACATAACAAAATTTTTTTAAAAATTCATAATAGTATGGAAGACTTCTTTCCAAATTATTAATTCAGAGTATAAATACCCAACTGAGAGTTCACTATTTTAAAAAGTCACTAAGAAAACTTGTACAAGTCAAACTGAGAAGAAAATATGTCTTGGGAATGAGCTCTTCTTATTTTGTTTTGTTTTGTTTTTTTACCAAAACAAGCTTCTCTAGTTCAAGGAACAAATTTTCTGGACTTTCTTCTTTGCTTTGTAGAAGCTGTTTTAACTCTGCAGCATTAATACTCATCGTCCGTGATGGATGAGCTCCCTCTACTTCCATGAGACCACTATCATCTCCACAACATCCCTGTAAATGTCACACACAAGTTAAATTTGAGAGCAGAGAAATTTGCAAAATGCTTCCAAACTTACTCAGATATTTAAGACTGCTGCAATCTTCCCCTCAATGTTTTGTTTTTACATCAGTATGAATGGCTAGTTTTAAGAATGCCAGCTCAAGGCTGAAACAAGTTTTCTTTGAGTTAAGACTCACAAAATAAATAGGTAAACACTTGTATTCAAATTACTGGCACCAAGATTTCTCAACAGAAATATCCAATGACAAATACACTGGCACTTGCAGGAAACTTAATACATTAATTGATACTCAAGTTAATAAAATGCCTGCTATAACAGAGAACTAATGGAAGCTGAATTTGTTTTTTTCTGGAGATAAGGCAAACAACTAAAGAAAACAGTAACTATCATATTTAAGACTATGTGCAGTCATACAGAAAGTTAACATTTTCTGCTTTAAAAAGTATGCCACATAATAAAATGAATATGGGAATGGTGAAAAAAATTCACCAGGCAAAACAAATCTCAGTTCATGACAATAAATCCATCCATATTGTCACATATGAAAGAACACTTTAGTTTCAAATCTTCAGAACACAGCCCTGTTTTAAATGGCTCAACATGAATATTGGTCCTACCAATACAGATGTAAGAGTCAGTATTTTTAAATTAACAGTAACAATTAAAATTTGTTTGTAACTCCTACCATTTGTCCTATAACTGGACACATTTTGGTGAAAACTAAATGAAAATTGTTCTTCACAGATTCCCACTCAAACTGATACTGTGCTTGAAGCACACTTGTTCCTTTCAGAAAACACTAGACTGAGCAAGTCATTTACATTGTACTAAGGAAGAGGACATACAGTTTTAATAAGAAATTCAATAAACCATTATGTCTACAAGGGTTTTAACTGCTCTGTTTGGAGGTAGCAATGAAGACTAGGTTGACGATGGTCTACTTCATGTTTTATTTTTAAAAAATTAAGTTAAATGGGTTAAAAGCAATCAAAATGCACTAACAGACTGTGAAGAGTTATCTTTAAAGGAACTGTCCCCTACATGTTGTTAAAATGTATGAATTACAGACTAAATTTATTTTATAGAAATAAGTATATTAACCAGAATACAAATTATCAAGGCATCTATCTGACTTCTTTCCTCACTCTTAGTTATTCTTACCACTTTAACCAGAGGTGGGAAGTTCAGTTTAGCTGAATCAGAAAGTATTATAATGATTATTATTTTTAAAGGTCAGGGAAAACAGAAGAAAATAATCAGTTTTTTAAAAGAGAGGGGAAAAACTATAAACTAATTAAAATATTTGGAATGATGTAAAATTTTCATCTCTCTCTACTACCTTGCTTTTTCATTATTATAAACAGAAAACAGTTTTAAACAACATAAAACGCATTTTAAATTCTAATCTACCTACTTGTTATTAAAAGTAGTCTTAGAAAATCTAAGGTCAAATTTAGCACAATTTAATGTTTTCTATATATACATTACTGTGAGAAGTAATAAAAGAATTTTTAAGGAGATTTTTTAAGCTACAAAGTTATTTCAGAAAAATGAAAATTCTATCAAATTTGTTTGTGATACCATTTCAAATCTCTTTAATCATTTGTCAAACGCTTCAACTATTAAACCATACAAGACACTGTACAATTACACTGGGAAAAAGCTAGTAAGACATGGTCTCTGACCTAAGTGACCTAACAGTCAGTGGAGTAGGAAATGGTAAATAGGCATATAAATGATCTATAAAAAGAAATCATTCAATAACATGCTGTGAAGTGTACAGAAAGAAAAGTAATATCAAAAGGCTTCACAAATTGGGATACATTAAAATAGGCACTACAAATAGGCACTATAAATAGGCACTATAAATAGGCATAGTTTGACCAGGGAGGGAGGGAGGGAGGGAGGGAGGGAGGGAGAGGGACAGGGAGAGGGAGAGGGAGGGGGCGGGGAGAGAGGGAGGGGGAGGGAGAGAGAGAGAGAGAGAGAGAGAGAGAGAACAACAAACTAAGAGAAGCATGGCCAAGGAGATACATATAGTAGATGAGACTTATGGACGATGGCTCCCAGTAAGGGAGAAGTGTTTGCAAAGGTAGCTTTTTGGCCATACAGTGAATAGTCTTGAATGCCATGCTAAAAAGTTTGGAATTTATTCTATAGATATGAAAAGGTATTGTAGGGTAGAGTGATATGATCTGATGTCTGCTTTAGGAAGTTATGAACTCACACAGAACTATTCAGAATGTACCAAAGAAGTAAATGTTTGGAAGGAAACTGGAGAGAAGGCTGATACAGTACTCTGCAAGAAAATATCAATAAACAGCTAAGAGTTATACAAAAACTGAATATAAATTCTGGAGTGGAAAAGTACAATGAATGAAACAAAAAATTCACTAGAGGGACTTCCCTGGCAGTTCAGTGGATAAGACTTTGCCTTCCAATGCAGGGGGTGTGGGTTCGATCCCTGGTTAGGGAGCTAAGATCCCACATGCCCCTTGGCCAAACAACCAAAACATAAAACAGAAGCATTATTGTAACAAATTCAATAAAGACTTGAAAACTGGTCCACGTCAAAAAAAAATCTTTTTAAAAATATACATTCATTCATTCATTCATTTATTTATTTATTTATTTGGCTGTGTCAAGATCTTTAGCTGCGGCATGCAAACTCTTAGTTGCAGCATGTGGAATCTAGTTCCCTGACTAGGGATCAGACTCTGGCCCCTGCACTGGGAGCATGGGGTCTTAGCCACTGGACCACCAAGGATGTGCCTTCCCCAAAAAAAATCTTAAAAAAAAAAAAAAAATACACTAGAGGGGCTCAACAGCAGATTTGAGCTGGCAAAAAAAAAAAAGAATCAGTGAACTTGAATAGGGTCAACTAAGATTATCCATTTTAAGGAGCAGAAAGAAAAAAGAATGAAGAACAAGCATAGCCTCAGAGACTTGTGAGGTACCATCAAGAGCACCAACACACACATAATAAAGAGTCTCAGAAGAAGAAGAAAGAAAGAGTCAGAAAAAAATATCAAAAGAAATAATGACTGAAAACTACCCAAATATGATGAAAACATTACACTTTCAAGAGGATCAACAAACTCCAAGTAGAATGAACTCAAAGAGATCCACTCTTAGACACATCATAATCAAACTGTCAAAAGCCAAAAAAAAAAAAAGAGAGAATCTTGAAAGCAGTAAGAGAGAGGTGACTCAACTAATAAAATATTAACAACTGATTTATTGTCAGAAACCACGGAAGGCAGAATGCAGTAGGAAAACATATTCAAAGTGCTGAAAGAAAAACACTATCAACAAAAAATTCTATAACTGACAAAACTATCCTTCAAAAATGAGGGAGAAATAAAGACATTCTCAATTCTTTTTTTTAAGTGAGAGAGAATCCGTCACTAGCAAACCTACTCTACAAAAAATACTAAAGGGAGTCCTGCTCGGTGACATGAAAGGACTTTAGACAGTAACCTGAACCCACATGAAGAAACAGTGTGTCAGTAAAGGCTAGGTAAAAGGCAGTATAAACGTATTTTTGTTTGTAACTCTTTTCTTCTCCTATCTGAATTAAAAGACAACAGAATAAAGCAATAATAATAAAACAGTGAAGATGGGCTCACAATGTATAAAAATGTTAATTAGTATGATAACAGCACAAGGGAAGGGAACAAAGCTATACTGTAGCAGTTTTTGTATACTACTGAAATTATGTTGGGATTAATCAGAAAGAGACTATTAAATTAAGGTGTTAAATGTAGTATCCAGGGCAACCACTAAGAAAATAACTTTTAAAAAAGGTAAAAGAGAGAAAAAGGAAATTAAAACAGCACAGTAGAAAACATCTGTTTAAAGCAAAAAAAAAAAAAAGAGATAAAGAAAAACAAAAAGATATGTAGGAAGTAAAGAGCAAAACAGCAGACATAAATCCTACCTATCAATAATTAAACATAAATGGTTTGAATATACCAATCAAAAGGGAAAAATTGGCAGAATGTAAAAAAACAAAACAAAACATGATCCAACTATGCTGTCTGTAAGACACACACTTTAAATTATAAAATACAAATAGGCTGTACGTAAAAGGGCATGAAAAAATATACCATACAAACAATAACCAAAATAAAGCTAGAGTGGCTATACCAATAATACAAAATAAATGTTTAGATGAAAGCTATTACTAGAGACAAAGAAGGACATTTTATAACAACAAAAGGGTTGATCCATCAGGAAGATATAACAATTATGAACATATATGCACCTCACAATAGAGCCCGGAGATGCATGAAACAAAAACTGACAGAAGTAAAAGGAGAAAGAGACAATTCAACAATAGTTGGAGACTTCAGTACCTCACTTTCAGCAGTGGATAGGACAACTAGACAGAAAAGCAACAAGGAAACAGAAGGCTTTAACAACTATAAACCAATACTCCTAACAGACCTGTATAGAACATTCCTCCAAATGGCAGCAGAAGACACCTTCCTCTCAACTGCACATGAAACATTCTCCAGGATAGAAAATACCCCTAGGTTGTAAAAGTAGCCTCAATAAATTTAAATGGATTGAAATCATACAAAGTATGGTCTTTGGCCACAACGGAATAAAACCAGAAGTCAATTACAGAAGGAAATTTGGGAAATTCACAATTATGTGGAAATTAAACACACTCTTAAATAATGAAGGGGCCAAAGAAGAAGAAAAATTAGAAAATATTTGGAGATGAACAAAACCAAAAACATGACATACCAAAGGCAGTGCACAGAGGGAAATTTATAGCTGTAAATACTTATATTAATAATGAAGAAAGATCTCAAATCAATAACCTAACCTTCCAAGTTAAGAAACTAGCAAAAGAAGAGTAAACTAACCCCAAAGCTAGTAAAAGGAAGGAAACAATAAAGATTAAAGCAGAAATAAATAAAATAGACTAGAAAATAGAAGAAAACCAAAGAAATCAAAATGTGGTTATTTAGAAAGATCAACAAAACTGACAAACTTTCAGCTAGACTAACAAAAGGGGAGAAAAAAGGAGAGAAGACTTAAATTATTAAAATCAAGAATGAAAAAAGTGCCATCATTAACAACCTTACAGACATAAAAAAAGTTTATAAGGAAATATTATAAACATTTGTGTACCATCAAGTTAGTCATGTAGTTGAATGAAGAGAAACAAATTCTTTAAAAGACACAAACTACTGAAACTGACTCAAGAAGATACAGAAAATCTGAACAGATTTATAAGTAAAGCTATTTAATTAGTATCAAAAACACTTTCCACAAAGAAAAGCTCAGGTGGCTTTATTGATGATTTCTACCAAATGTTTAAAGAATTAACAACAATCCTTCACAAACTTCCAAAAAATAAAAGAGGAGAGAATACTTCCTATCTCACTCTACATAGGCCAAAGATATCACAAGAAAGCTACATACCTATATCCCTATTGAATATAGACCCCAAATTCCTCAATAAAGTAAAGCAAACTGAATCTAGCAACATATCAAAAACATAGTACACAACGAACAAGTGGTATTTATTCCAGCAATACAAGGTCAGTTCAACATGTAAAAGGCAATCAATGTAAAATATAATACAGAGAAAAACAACATGATCATTTATTTCAATAGACACAGAGAAAGTATTTAACAATATCCAACATCCTTTCATGATAAAAACACTCAGTGAACTAGGAATAGAAGGGAATTTCTTTGACCTGATAAAGGATATCTATGAGTAACCATAGCTAACATCGTATTTAATGGTGAAAGATTGAAAGCCTTCCCCCTAAGATTAGGAACAAGACAAAGAGGTCAACTCTTGCTACTTTTATTCAACATGCAATGGAGGTTCTTGCTAGGACAATAAAGCAAGAAAAAGAAATAAAAGGTATCCAAATTGGAAAGGAAGAAGTTAGACTATGGCTATTTGTAGATGACATCCTTGTATTTAGAAAAGTCTAAGGAAACCACTAAAAACACTTTCAGAATAAACAAGTTCAGCAAGGTTTCAGGACACAATATCAATATATGGAAATCAATTGCATTTCTAAACACTAGCAAAGAACATTCAGAAATGAAATTAAGGAACAATTCCATTTACAACAGCATTTTTTAAATTCCCAATTTAATTAGAGGCATAAACTTAACAAAAGAGGTACAAGACTTATACATTGAAAATTACGAAACATCATAGAAATATAGACAACCTAAATAAATGGAAAGCCATGCCATGTTCATGAATATGAAAACTTAATAGTACTAAGACAGTTATATTTCCAAAATTGACCTACAGACTCAATACAATCCCTATCAAAATCCCAGCAGTCTTTTTGCAGAAATTGACATAGAGATGGAAAAGGAGATTAGTGGTTGCCAGGAGCTAGGGGAAAGAAGGAATGGAGAGTTTCTGTTAATGGGCACACAGAGCTTCTTTGTGGAGTTATGAAAACATTCTGAAATTAGATAGTGGTGATGGCTGCACAATTCTATGAGTATACTAAAAACCACCAAATTGTTTAAAAGGGTGAATTTTATGGGATGTTATGAAAATGTTATGCAAAAAGGAGCAAAAAGGAGAAACCAAGGTAACAGCAGTGAAATACAACATAAGGAATGAAGTATGAAAAGGTTTTGTGAATGAAACTGACAAGAATGAGCAGCTGCTGAAGATGGTGAACAAAAGGGGGAAAGCTAGCCAGTGTTCATGGTTTCTAACTTGAAGGTCAGAAAAGATCAATGGTATAAAAGCAGGGCACATGAAAGATGAACCAAGTTTACGGGGAAAGGTAACAAATTTGATTTTTGATATTCAGAGATTCTATCCACTAGAACGCAAGGGTAGACAGGAGAGGGAAACACAGAAGAGGGAAAAGGAATCAGGCAGGTTATTAAAAGGGGTAAGATCTACCTCATAGATAGAAATGAAGTGATACAGGGGTACATTTTCCTCTGATTAAGGAAGAACACAACAGAGCAGAAAGAACAGGGAAAGAACCTAAGGGAGAGGGAAAGAATTTAGAAATTAAACAGGGTGGCATTGATCTTCTCAATGAAGGAAGTAAGAAAAGCAAATGCATTGATGAGGGATGAATAAAAGCATTAATTAGCAGTCCTGAGGGCCCAGAAGAACCTGGACAGCATGAATGAACACTGGTTAGTGGTTTCTGATTAGAAACTGTTTAACTGATGACATGTTTAAGAAAACTGTCCTGCAACAGGCATGGGTCACGCTCTCACTGGCTCCCTTTCTGCCACCATCTTGGTTCCACGTTCCCCGCACAAAATGCCTGGTGAAGCCACAGAAACCATCCCTGCTACAGAGCAGAGTTGCCACAGTCCCAGGGTGAGACAGGGTCTGGAACAGAATCTGATAGTGATGAATTAGTACCAGAGCTTCAGGAACAGGATTCTACACAGGCAACCACACAACAAGCCCAGCTGGCAGCAGCAGCTGAAATCAATGACGAACCAGTCAGTAAAGCAAAACAGAGCCAGAGTGAAAAGAAGGCACAGAAGGATATGTCCAAACTGAATCTTCGACAGGTTACAGGGGTTACTAGAGTCACTATCCGGAAATCTAAGAATATCCTTTTTGTCATCACAAAACCAGAAGTATACAAGAGCCCAGCTTCAGATACCTACATAGTTTTGGGGGAAGCCAAGATCGAGGATTTACCTCAGCAAGCACAGTTAGCAGCTGCTGAGAAATTCAAAGTTCAAGGTGAAGCTGTCTCAAACATTCAAGAAAACACACAGACTCCAACTGTACAAGAGGAGAGTGAAGAGGAAGAGACTGATGAAACAGGTGCGGAAGTTAAGGACACAGAATTGGTCATGTCACAAGCAAATGTGTCAAGAGCAAAGGCAGTCCGAGCCCTGAAGAACAACAGTAATGATACTGTAAATGCTATTATGAAATTAACAATGTAACCATCTGAAAAGAGGGCCTTTTTTTGGTGTTTCAAAAGAGTAACTGCAGCTGGGTTGGAAATCTGTACTGTTTTTATCATTAATAAAGTTATGGCTTCTTGTTGGATGAAAAAAAAGAAAAAAAAAATCTGTCATACTGATTTATTAACAACATGTCACTTAGCATCTGGTAAAACTATTAAGTGGCCTTCCATCAAGTAAGACACTAAAATCTCTTTAGAGTAGCTACAGTCCTCCTGTTAAGTATACCAATCTTTCAGAATCAAAGCATCTGGTAAATTTAATCACTTTAATAAACTACATGACACAGAACAAACAATAATTTGCCAATAAAATTGGCACAACAATAACTACAAACACAACAGGCAGCCAAGAAGGGCTTACTGGAGGAAATATTCTCAATATAAATTGTATGCCTAAGAGAAATATACTAAACAGTAAATTTAATTTTTTCTTATGAAATCATCACATACATTTATTTTGGTAATACTGTACTAAACAGGTCCTCTATAACTCTTTCTAAACAGAAATCTTAATTATGAGCTGCATTTCTTAAATCAATGTTGACAGAATATCAAACCCATAGGATGTTAACAGCCACACACACACACATACACATACACACAGACGCACAAGTATTCTGCAGGCAATACATTTGGACAAAACTGGATTAAATTGCAGTAAAGCAAGTTTCTATTCATCCAGGGCCTTTTAGAGCTTTTAATATACTACTGTGCAGTTGAGCTCCATCTGGGGAGACATTTCCAAACTTATCTGACACTTTTTAAAGGCAGGCCTATTAAGTGGCTTCTAGAATTGTGTCCAAAATATATACCACAATTTTGATAAATACTAATGAGAGAAATTTTTAATTAGATTTTAACAATAAGATTTTAAAGCTGGGGAAATAATCTTTAATTCGTATCTATGATGGATCCAAAATACTCCAGTATAATAAACTTTACATTCACCCCAAAAATCACAACATCCAAAACAGAGCCAGTAAATGTACAATTAAGTGACAGTAAGTAAATACTTGATTAAGAGACTGATAAAACTTGACTATTCTGAGTGACCCTAGCAAGGTAACTCAATGTAAAGAATTAGGTAAAAAAATTAATGCACTATAGGTAGTATTTTTCACTCTTTTAAGAAAATGCAAATCATAGAGTATTCACAAATTAATAATGATGCCTAATAAATTAGAGTTCAATAAATTCTACTCTTAAACATCTACTTTTTTGATAAATCAAAACCCCGTACTTATAGTGGGGTGAGGACATAGAAAAAAACAGTACTGTTAGTTCCAAGTTCCAAAAAACGTTATTCCAAGATATTTTTGAACCCAAGCGATTTTTTTAACATATGTAAAAGTTTATAAGAAATACCAAATACATATATATACTTACCATTGTATCAGAATTAAGAATTTGTCTCATAAATTCCAAAAATGAAGATGCAAGTTCACCTGTGTCTTTACTAAATGTGCTGACCACTCGTTTCAGTAAACTATGCAGAGCATTACTGTTTTTCCTTAAAGCACTGTAAATAAAGAAAATAGGCAATTTCTTAAAATTTGAGCATATTAAATCTATTATAAGAAATGAACTATCTCGGGACTTCCCCGGTGGCACAGTGGTTAAGAATCCACCTGCCAGTGCAGGGAATGCGGGTTCGAGCCCTGGTCTGGGAAGATCCCACATGCCATCGAGCAGCTGAGCTCGTGTGCCACAACTACTGAGTCTGTGCTCTAGAGCCCGCGAGCCACAACTACTGAGCCCGTGTGCCACAACTACTGAAGCCCGCACACCTAGAGCCCATGCTCCGCAACAAGAGAAGCCACCGCAATGAGAAGCTCGTGCACTGCAACAGAGTAGCCACCATTTGCCGCAACTAGAGAAAGTCCACGCACAGCAACAAAGACCCAATGCAGCCAAAAATAAACAATAAATTAATTAATTAATTTTTTAAAAATGAACTATATCAGTTCAGACAGCCTAAAATTTAGTAAAATTAAAATTTCACATTTCAAGAATGTAAAAAAGTACTTTGGTGTATCTGTCACACAAACCATTTAACAAAGCATTTTTTATAGTTGATATCTCCTTTTAAAGAAGGTAAACTTCAAAAGCACTGAAAGAAAAAATTTCCCCCAATAATAAAGCTATAAAACTTAGCAAAATAAACTTGCAGGTTCCCTTTTTTACACTTTTTATAACCTGAGGATTTCTCTAACGTGAGGTTATAGCTGTCTCAAAAGCCTGACCAGAAAACCTAACTTATGTAACTACAAAGAATAATTATCTTTATGACATTGTAATCTGACAGAAAGAAATCAAGGGTACAGAGTAGGCGTCAGCAAACTTTCTATGTAAAGAGCCTGATGATAAATATTCTAGGCTTTACGGGGTTATACACAACTCAATCTGTTTCTCTCTACACAAAACATCAGTCTCAGTCACAACTACTCAACTGCTGATGTAGTGGGAAAGCAGCTGCAGACAACACATAAATACTGGCTATGTTCCAAGAAAGGCTGGATTTGGCCTGTGGCCCACAATTTACCAACCCCTGATATAAAGAGATTTCAGCATAAGAAACAATCATGATATGTATTCAAAATCATGACAATATACAGTCCTGCTAAAATTATCCTATGCATTTACACAGTTCATAGTTGATCAAAAGAAAATTTCAAGACTTGGGTAAAGCAATACAAAAGAGAGAAAGAAGACTCATGCTCTTGAGAACTTTATAAAATAATGAAATGGACAAGGCACAACCAACAGGAATGAGATTAAATACAGACATAATACAATTAATGGAAAAAGCAAAGGTTCAAAATTGGACTACACCAATTACTAGCCTCTACTTATAACCTTAAGAAAGTGAACCTTACTTAGACGGTCTATCAAAAACTGGGGTCCACTACACACCTTTTAGAATGTCTACAATAAAAAAAAAAAAACTAGCAATACCAAAATCTGGCATTTTGTTGGTCAACTTACAGAGAAGTTGTCTATAAAAGGGTAGCACACTGGACTGCTGGGGTGATGGAGATAGCTCTGCATGGAAATGAGATGCTAGACACATGACTCTACACATTTGTCAAAATCCACAGAACTGTATATCATAAAACATGGGTGAGGTTACAAAGAAAGGGGGAAAGCTAGAATCAACCTTCTGATACTGTATTAGAATCAAAGTATCTGTATGGACTCATTTTAAAAAATACATACATACAGGGACTTCCCTGGTGGTCCAGTGGCTAAGATTCCACGCTCCCAATGCAGGGGGCCCAGGTTCGATCCCTGGTCAGGGAACTAGATCCCACACACTGCAACTAAGAGTTCACATGCCGCAACTAAAGACCCCGAATCCCACAACTAGACTCCACATGCCTCAACTAAAAGATTCCACATGCCGCAACTAAAGATCCCGCAACTAAAGATGCTGCAACTAAGACCCAGCGCAGGCAGGCAGGCAGGCAGGCAGAAAGACAGACAGACAGACAGACAGATAGATAGATAAATGGAAAGATATTTTTAAAAAGTACATACATAAAATAAGTAGATGAAAAAATAAACGTAGATTTGTGTATACACATGATTTAGGACACATATATATTTCCCAGCTCTAGCCAACGAGAAGAACCAAAATCGGTAACATTAAGTTGAACAACAAAATAAAATAACAATAGTGTTCAATTATACAAGAAAAAATAGTCCACGAATCCATATTGACATACCCAAATAAGTAAATAAATGAGGGAAAAGTGATGAATTCTTTCTTACAGAAGGACAATTAAATGAGAAAAATAGGAAATCACTATTAGAACACCACAGTAATAACTGCCACATGCCAAGATTCACTGATGGATAGTAAAATGAGTGGACGAAAGTTTTAAGTAGATATAGGACATTTACATAGTCTCAAAGTATATTCTTCAAAATGTTTAGTACTTAAAAACAGAAAATTAGTAAGTTTACTGTGCAGAATCCTGGCAGACAGCACCTCAGTCAAGTGATCGAGGTTAATATCGTCACTAATACATGACGTATTTCCTGATATGATGTACTCAGAAAGGTACATTGCCTCTGTAGTATCCTTCTCAATAAAGCATAATCTCAATCTAATTATGAGAAAACATCAGACAAAACTAAATTGAGGGACATTCTACAAGCGCTCTCCAAAAATGTCAAGGTCATGAAAAATGAGGATACAGGAGACAAAGGATACATTAAAACTAAAAGCAATGTAGGATCCTATCTTGGATCCTGAAACAGAAAAAGAACATTACTAGAAAAACTGGTAAAACCTAAATAAATTCTGTATTTTAGTTAATAGTATTATGCCAAGCTTAGTTTCTTAGTTTTGGTAAATATTCAATGGTTATATAAGACATCAACATAAGGGTAAGTTGGATGAAGGGTATATCTGAACTCTGTACTATTATTTTTGTAATTCTTCTTAACGTCTAAAATTATCTCAAAAAATTTTTTTTCTTGAGTGGGGCCTTCTTCAGGACTAGATGAAAAGTATATAGTGATCTGTTTATTTAAAAAGCCAGATCATACTACACCTCTACTCAAAACCTTACAATGGCCCTTATAAATAACTCTAGAGGCCCTTGATGATCTGCCCTCCCCACACCCACCCATTACTTCTCTGACCCTAGGCCCTATCATTTTTCTCCTTGCTTACTCACTTTAGGAGCAACCACCATGGCCTCAAGGCCTTTTCTCAGACAAGTTAGGCATGCTATTTGCAATTGCTCTCCCCCAGGATATTAACATGTTTCACTCACCTCCCTCAGTTCTTTGTTCAAGGGCTACCTTCTCTGTGAGGACTTCCCTGATCACCTCCCCATACTTCAAATGACAACTCTCACCCTCACTTTGGCACTCACTATCCCTCTGCCCTACTTTATGTTTTTCTGTAACATACTATGTATTTTATTTACATGTTTAGCATCTGTCTACCTCTAATAGAATGAAAGCATCAAGAAGACAGGGATTTTTTTCTCTTTTTAATTAAATCCCCAGCACCTAGAACAGTGTCTGGCCCAGAGAAGAGGGCATTCAATAAATATTTGTGGACTAAATGACTTCTATTCCTTCATAATGTCTACTATGAACCAGGTTCTAGGTGCTGGTGGGAGTACAGTCAAGAAAACAGTCCCTGTCCTTGTGCAGCTTACATTCTAGTGAGGGAGACAACCAAATAAGCAATAAGTCTACATAATGTGATGTCAAACAGTATAAATACAGTGAAAAATATAAGGGGAATAAGGAATGGGGACACAAAGGATAGGCTATTTTAGACAGGCATTTAGACAGGAAATATATTGATACAGATACCTGAGTGAAGTGAGGAAATAAGTCCTAGAAGAATCTAGGGGAAAAGCATTTAGGAAAAAAAAAAGTCTGGAGGTAGGAACGAGCCTGAAAGGGAACAAAACTGAGGATAAAAGAGCTATGAGATAAGTCAAAGAGATAAGCAAGGGTCAGACTGTATAGAGGCTTAAAGATCATTATAGAGTTTGAATTTTATTTGCAGTGCAACAGGAAGCCCTAAGAAGGATTTAAGCAAAACAATGACACGTATATTGTTTTAAGTTTAAAAAGATCAGTCTGAGTGCTAAGAAAATGTATTTTAGGGGGACAACAGTTGAAGTAAGAAGAGAAGATTGGAGACTACTGCAATGGGTCATGAAAGAAAAGAGTGGACTGGATAGGGGTGGTAACTATGGAGGTGGAGAAGGGTCATCAGATTCAGGAGGTATTTTGGAAACATAATGAACCGGACTTACTGATGGACTGGATGTAGGGAGTGAGGAAAAGAGAAGAATCAAGAATCTTGAAGTTTAACATTTACCAGGACAAGCAGGACAGACACATGTTTGAAGCAAGAATATCAAGAGCTCTGCTTTAGGTTCAGTTTGGATGCCCATTAGATAGCCAAGTAGAGATGTCAAACAGATACATGGGTTACTTGGAGCTTAGCAGAAAGATCAGAGCTAAAGAAAGAAAAGGGAATAGGTTATGATGACTTACATGAATCTAGCAGAGCCAACGACATCACATATCATGCTATGGCAGAGGTATGCAAAGGGTATTTGTGAGAGCAACTAACCCAGCTAGGAATGGAGGAATCAAGGAAAGCTTTTTGGTTTTCTTGTATGTGTAATGTATGAGTCGTAAAGGATATAGAGTAAATATCCAGGCAATAGGAAAAAGGACATTCAAGAAGTAAAATTTAAAGACTTTTTGGTGAGAGACTGGGAGGTGGTGGGGGGGAGAACTTGGATGTTCAGCAGACGTCATCAACTGAGAGAGAATACAGGAGAATAGACAGACTAAGCAGGTGGAAAAGGTAGCAGCCAGCACCAAGCACAGTAGCTGGAACATAAATTTTCAACCAATGTTATAAGAATTAATGAGAGGTACAAATACATGTTTCCTAATCCTTTCTATCTCATAATTCTACATACTTCTACAAATTCCAAGGAAAACTATGTAGTAGCCAGCTATCTCCCTAGTGAAGAAAAAGATGAGGGCATGGACAGAGAGACGGGAGCAGAAGTTACACTGGAGAGACTGAGCAGCATGAGATTTACATCATTTCAAACAAATTTCATCTCAGCCATTCCTCTAGAGAATAAAAAACACAGAATCAGCACTTTCAGCTTTAGGGTCCATAATATCACACTACCGTCATCTTTGAAGAACTACAAGTGAATATACCAACAAAACAAATATCTTAGAGCATGAATTAATGACCCTGGAACAATAAGATTTCCTTGTTAAATACGGCAAGATGCCCACATTAATATGTCTATCTATTCAATTTATATTTTTAATCCTAAAGATTTTATTACTAGCACTTTTCATTGCTAATGAATCTTTTCCATAAATACGAAATTTCTGCACATGAAAGAAATCATACCTTCAACCTTCTACAACAGCTATGAATTAATTAATACGGGGGGATTTAAATACAAGAGTATATAAAATTAGATAAAGCATTACCTTTTTAAGTGAAATAATCCATAATCATGCTCTGCAAGAAACATCATTGTTCTGACACATGTCAGTAAACAGTTGTAACTACTCTCAGAGTTAGCTAGCACAGCCAGGAGACAGTCACAGATTGAGGCCATCAATTCTTTGTTTGGTAGAGAATTGGAGAGCTGCTCCAGTTCAGAAATAGAACCTTCAGAAGAGTTTGGCAAAATTAGTGCAATGTCCTGTGAGGGAGGAGGGGAGTTGGGAAAAAACAATTTTTTTAAATGATTGTCACTATCACTTAGCGTTTTTATTTCTGAAATACACAGCAATTAGTAATTATCAAAATACTATGGTTACTGTCCCATCCCAAACATAGATTCAAACACATTAAGAACAAAGGAGTTGTTTTGTTCTTCTATAAAGGTTAATACAAGGATACACACCTAAAGAAATAAAGACAAATATGTTGTTTCACAGTATTTTTACTTTATGAGACCGATGCCTTACCACTTGGCAACTGCGCCTGACTCACAGTATTCTTATTTTAAAAGAACATCTCTTTGAAAACTTTTTCCTTCTGGATTACACTGAGTGTAATTTCTATCTTCAGATGGTTAGGTTAGTACTTTTGGTACTAAAATATTTTAAATTACTGTATTATTCATTCATTTGAATATTTTTAAATTTATAAAGAAAGCATCAGAGAAATAAATTTTAATAAATATATCCATATTTGAAATTAAAACATCACAAAAAGAAATGGATGGAGCAAAAAAAAACATTCAGGCACAGTCTTCCAATATTTTCCTGTAGTTTTCATATATGTTTAAAATTCAAGTTTTTCAATGTCAGCAAGTTTACCTAAAAATAACTAAAAACTCACACTACTCTTTTTATAGAAGTAAAGCAGACATTACAGAAACATTTTTAAGTATGTGTTATCACCTTTAATCCCTTCAACACACTGGAAACAAGTATTCAACTTGGGTTAGAACTATAAAACAAAGCTTGAACAAAATGGAAATATAGTAAGGTGAGGCCAGCCAAGAATGAGGTTTAAGTGATCAGGGCAGCTAGGATGCTAAAGCGTAACTCATCACAGTCATACAACCCACCGTGAATTATATTAACAAACACCAGTTGACTGCACATTCTGAGGTATAAAGACTTAAAATAAGCCTTTTTACCAGGTCCAAAACTATTTTCTACCAGATCCCCTTTTTGTGAAAACAAGTCACACCAAAAATGTTCCTTCTTGAATGTCAAATGTAACCAAACTGGATTTTGATTAGCTAGAAAAAGGTAATCTTCTATGATGGGATCCTATTAAAAATATTCTGCCTGGAAAAATCACATTTGATTGATTTAGATAGTAGGAGCATTTTGACAAGCTAAAATGCCATTAGACATAGAAATCTCCAAATATCGCAATAACAATGGGCTCTAAAAGTTAAAACAATTCTCGTTAACTCATGGAACTATAAACTGGAAGTCAATAATATAAACAGCAGGAAGAAATACTACTACTTTTAGTCAACGTCTTTATAGATGTTTATAGCACAGTAGTCTGAAACACACTAAAATGTAGTAGCAGCCTGTGACGCCTTCAAAAGTTGTCCAGGGACTTCCCTGGCGGTCCAGTGGTTAAGACTCCATGATTCCAATGCAGGGGGCACGGGTTTGATCCCTGGTCAGGGAACTAAGATCCCACATGCCGTGGGGCGCAGCCAAAAAAGATTTTTTTAAAAATTGTCCAAACAAGAAATCATGGTATTAATTCGACCAATCACAAAACTACAATATTCAAGAGTGAATTGGTGTATAATATAATTAGAAGGAAAATGAACATACTAGACATAACCAACCCCAAAGAATACAAGGGCACGTAAAGTAAATATCCAAAGACAGTGTCTCATAAAGAAAAGGAAAAGAGCTATTCAGAGAAACCTGTGAAGTACAAAGTCAAAGAAAGTTATATAGCACCAAATCATTTTATTGTTGGTTCACTGGTCAAATTTATCTCCCTAAACAACAGTAAGAGTAATGAAACAGATGTGATCTCTTTGTTAACAGCCAAGATTTACATCAAGAGAAGCTTTTAAAAAACACATACACACACAAAGAATTTATAAAAATAACTATAAATACCTGATCACAGAGAGACTGCAAAATGGATGTGATAAATTCAACACACTGTTGGCGAATAACACTGTCTCCAGGAGACCGCACCAAAGCCAACAGATCCTGGAATATTTCTGCATATCTTTCATCACCTTTAATAGTTCCATTAATTAGATGCAAAATAGCTAATTTACAAGCTTTGTGTGAAGCCAGAGCATCAAGAAGAGCAAGCAACCTGGTGGTTTGGCTAGTATACTGTTTTTCTTTATCTTCTGAAGTGCTGAAATAAAATCAACACATTTAGTAAACAAAATTCTTGATTTTAAGGCATTATTTAATAATTTGTTTTTCAACACATATCAACTTACACAAATCTTATATAAAAAAACTTCATTCCTTGGGTATGACAACTTCTCTGGAATTTTACAATTACTATAAAATTTTGTAAATTCAGGTTGTTTTTTTTGTTTTTTTTTTTTTCAGGTTTTTAATAATGTATTTTCTTAAATCAGAGTACTTCATAGCTCACCTTTCAAACACCCCAAATCTTGAAACACTTCAAGATATCTTGCACATGAAATAATGAAATAGTTTCCTACTTAAAATTAATCTATATATATTCATGTGTCTGTGTGTCTGTATATATGTATATGTGTATATTTATATGTACACATATTATCTGAGCACACTAAACCCTGGTTTCCAAATTCTAAGTTAAAAAAAAATGAATGTGTCAAAAATAACTTGAGGAAAAAAATTTTTAATGCAAAATGAAAATACCTTTGCAAGTCTTCTACAATCAAATCCAACACAGTTCTCATAATCAGAAGTGCAGTTGGTGAGGCAAGGTCACACAATTGAACACAAATACGCCGTAACATATGTTGAATGGGCTGGCAGGTTGTGCCAGAGAAAGAGCGAACTATTTCTTGGAGCAACTTTGCTTGAACATGAAGGTGCATGCTCCACAATTTTCGGGTGTTGAGTGCCACTGATATATCATGTGACTCAATAACCTGTTAAAAAAGTATAATGTGTGTGTACATAGATTTTTTAAAATATTTATTTATAGTCACAAAAACTGTTCAGGAAGAACTATTACGAAAAGAACATCTTTACTGCATGCTTAAAACATTTAATTTTCTGTTTACAATTAAACATTTGCTTGAATTCAATGCATCTAAAAAATCTTATTGTTCTCAGGTTAGCAGTCAGTAGAGCAGAGTCCATTGGTGAAGCAACCTAGTTAACGGCAAATTCTAACACATGATAAAGGTGGGGGGAAAGGATTTAAAAATAACAAAAGTACAAGTATACATAACAGCATAATAAAATTCACATTAACAAAAATTTATTTAAAATGTTACTCCCATATTTCCTTAATGACCAACTTGCTTCAGTTTTATCTCACCCTCATCCAGTTATCTTATGTCTTTCTTAGGGGAAGGAGATGAGGGTTTTTTAAACAAAATCACTGGCTTTTTAAAAAGTGTTATTGCAGTCATTTATAAGATGCATGTTATATGGAAGTGATACCTGAGTTGTTTGCATGGGTAATGGTAGAGGCAGCAGCTCTGAAAGGAGTATGAGTCCAGAAAAAAATCCTTCAGGAACCTTCAAGATCGAAGAAAGAACTTCTTTTAACATTAAAGACCAAGTATTGTTGGCCAGAGTCTCTTCTGAGATTGTGAGCTTTTCATTAACTCCTTGTGTAAAAGTCAGTAATATATCAATGATATCATTCTGAATTTTCTGTTCATCACTATCCAAACGACCTGAGAGAGGGATAGAGCACAGGAGCATGTGTAAAGTCACAAGTGCTGAAGGGACACGCATGTCCTTAAACTCAAAGGATCCACCTCTCAGGAGTTCCGTTAACATAGTTTTAAGAAGAGTAAGTGTGCAGCGAGCCATTGAAATAGTAGTAACTCTGTGAAGGGTAGTCCCCATGTTGACATGGAGTCTCCAAGGCTGAGTCAGAATACTGTTCAATTTTTGCAGCACCCGAATAAAGGTGTCCATTCCTTCAGCAGAAAAAAGCTGAATGACAGCAAGATTCCATTTCAGGTCTTTCTGTTGACCTTTATATAAATAAGGGAGAAAAAAAAAAAACTCTAATTACTTACATATTAATCATTGGTTAAGATTTTGAATATTTTATTTAATAAATGATATTTATACTAGGCCTAAAAAACAGTAGTTTTTAAGTATAGTAGCCACATTACCTTCAACAGGAGGTGGTGGACATGCCACATTACAGAGAACACGCAAGGCAGTTGTAAGGCCAACTCCTTCTGGGGTCATCAAGTTATCAATATTCTTCAAAAATAAAAATGAACAGAAAGTTTAATTTCTTGGTACCTATCAGGCCCAGAGAAGGTATTAGTTAAAAATATGAGTTTCAAGTTAAGTGCTTACATCATTTTAAACTTCTTAACTAAATTTAAAACATGAATAAGGCTAATGAAGTTTATAAAGGTTATATAATCTTTGGCATATGTTGTACCATATATGACATTTTGAGCATAAAATGAGTAATTGCAAACACAAGTATATTAAAAAGTACTGACTAAAAGAAAGGCTACATACAGATTATGTATGAAACTCTCTGGATTAAGAATTTAAAATAGCTCCTTTTTGGATACTCTTACTATATATCCTCTTTCCCAAAAAGGAAGAAATGACTCTGATTTTACAAAGCCCTGTGGGTACTAAAGCTCTTTGAAAACTGAGGAAGCATGATGGAATGTTTTAACACTACATAACATACATTTTAAAAAATGCAGATACCACAAGAATCTAGTTATGATGGCCATTTGGGGCATGGCTAGAGGAAAAAGAAATACAGTTGCCTATGTCCTTAGCACCTGCCCACGCTATGCTTCCTGGCAACAAAGAGTTATGTTTAAGTTGCTTTATTTTTGTAGTTTCCAAGGAGCAGCATACAGATGGCTAAAAAAACTTAAAAGAAATAGCACTTTAAAATGTTACTATTTCAGCTTCTAAACCTCAGAGGAGAAACCTAAAAATAAGAAAATCTTTTTCCTCATATGTTTCCCATCTTAGGTTATCTTTTCCTCTAATTTCTTCCTTGCTGCCTTTCAATAATTCACAAATTACATAAGGCAGCAGGGAGCCACAGAGTGAAGTTTCAGTCTTAGATCAACTGTCTTTAGTACATCTTAGAATGAGAGTCATTTATAATAACCATAATTAATGGGACAAAGATTTACATAAAAATTAAAACTCTTAATTACAGCATGTAATTCAAATTTCTAGTACTGAACTTTTTATTGGTTAAATACTTTAAGTGAAACCATCTGATATTTATTGGATACTTTATATATTCTCCTAACCATGCACAAGTACCCTAAATACCTGACCATCTAAATTTACAGGACACTACTGTACTTCTGCTAAATAAAAGACCGAACATAATGAAAAACTCTAGATATCATCTGAGGCATAAAGAACAGAAGAATATGATGGCATTATAGGAGGAAAAAGTACTCTTAGGGGAGATGGAGGAAAAAGAGAAGAGAGACAAGTTAGTGAAGAAAAATCTGAAGCAGATAAAACCCAAATAGCTCTTTGTTGGTGGGTCAAGACAGCAACAGATTAGATAATACACGTACATTACTTCAATAACACACTGCAGCTCCAAGACCAAGGTGGTTTACACACACAGACACACACACACATACACAACACATATAGCTCATCTGTTAAATGAAAAAGGAGATAATTCAAGGTCCATTCTGCCCCTCTAGTTTAAAACTTTTTATGCATCTATGAGCACTTTTAGCCCTTCTTCCTATGATACACATTGGATCAGCTAAGGAGCAAAGAAAACTTTTCAAACTTCCAAAACTAACAATGCAATGATTTTAATGAATTTTTTCATTATGAATTACTTGAAGTGTATATGAATTTTTCAACTGTAATATTATGAATTATATGATTTTCAACTCTCATTAATTACTTCAATTGCAGATTTAACCGTACCAAATTAACAGAACTAGTCCCCATTGCAATTATCTGGTACTGACTCTACCAATTTTCAAGTACAAATTTTGAGGGAAATTCTTTTCCACTAAAGTTTAACTATAATTATATGTTACATTTTCATAGCATTTAACTTTAAAACACTTTGTAAATGTGATCAAAATGGTAGGTGATATTATTCCTATTTGAGAGGGAAAAAAGTAGGACAGAAGCTGGTAATAGAAAGCAATAAGGTTGTGTACATCTGTGTTCATGTATACACACAATTACATACCCATCTATACCCAGTACCAATCTATACCCACAAGACTAGTAAATCAATCAAGTACACTTAACTGCATTACCTATACAAGTGATTTAAAACAGTATTACTAAATACTACCACACAGTTCTATAAAATCAAGGCACTTTTAAGTTTTACTTACCTGTTTAACATATTCAATTAGGTTTGGGATGCAGTTAATCTCAAATCTAAGGTTTTTCAGAGGTTCAAGCCACTTGCCAAGTTCTTAAAAACAAAAACAGTAATTCATAATATAATATTTTAAAATAAAAGCCTTTATAACAAAGCCTTTAAAACAAGGGAGGTAAAGGTATTCTTTTCCTGAGAAAAACCATGGTTTTAGATTATCAGATCCATGTTCATTTCAATAAACTAAATTTTATACAGGAATGAACTTATGTCTAATTATTTAAACAAGCTTCAAAATGAAATGTAATGTCCTACTATAATGGCTGAGAAATAAAACAACCCAATCCAAAAATGGGCAGAAGACCTAAACAGACATTTCTCCAAAGAAGATACACAGATTGCCAACAAACACATGAAAGGATGCTCAACATCACTAATCAGTAGAGAAATGCAAATCAAAACTACAATGAGGTATCACCTCACACCAGTCAGAATGGCCATCATCAGAAAGTCTACAAACAATAAATGCTGGAGAGGGTGTGGTGAAAAGGGAATCCTCTTGCACTGTTGGTGGGAATGTAAACTGATACAGCCACTATAGAGGACAATATGGAGGTTCCTTAAAAACCTAAAAATAGAACTACCATATGACCCAGCAATCCCACTACTGGGCATATACCCTGAGAAAATCATAATTCAAAAAGAGTCATGTACCACAATGTTCATTGCAGCTCTATTTACAATAGCCAGGACATGGAAGCAACCTAAGTGTCCATCAACAGATGAATGGATAAAGAAGATGTGGCACATATATACAATGGAATATTACTCAGCCATAAAAAGAAACGAAATTGAGTTATTTGTAGTGAGGTGGATGGACCTAGAGTCTGTCATACAGAGTGAAGTAAGTCAGAAAGAGAAAAACAAATACCGTATGCTAACACATATATATGGAATCTAAAAAAAAAAAAAAAAATGGTCATGAAGAACCTAGGGGCAAGACAGGAATAAAGACACAGACCTACTAGAGAATGGACTTGAGGATACAGGGAGGGGGAAGGGTAAGCTGGGACAAAGTGAGACAGTGGCATGGACATATATACACTACCAAACGTAAAACAGATAGCTAGTGGGAAGCAGCCGCATAGCACAGGGAGATCAGCTCGGTGCTTTGTGACCACCTAGAGGGGTGGGATAGGGAGGGTGGGAGGGAGGGAGACGCAAGAGGGAAGAGATATGGGGACATGTGTATATGTATAACTGATTCACTTTGTTATAAAGCAGAAACTAACACACCATTGTAAAGCAATTATACTCCAATAAAGATGTTAAAAAAATATATATATATATATATATTAAAAAAAAAAGAGGTTACCGCCCTTAGTTTTTTGGTTTCTGAAAACTTAAACGTTTACATGGTTAAACCATCTAACTATACTGAATATTTTTGCAGCAATCAACTTACATTAAAAAAGAATTATAAAAGTGACCATTCATAAACCAATATAATAACATAATGTTTATTCACCTAATGCTGCCACTGATTCCCACACCCCCAAAAAAGTATACCCAATATGTATTCATTTCTAACAGGATCAAACCCATGGGGGGACATTTGCTGAGTGCCTTTTCCCTTATCATGAATTTTAAATTTTATCAATTTCCTAATTTGCCTTTATAAAGTTAAAAGTAATCACTATCGCCCCAAAACTAATAACAGCAAGCTTTGTTTATAAAAGAAACACATGAAATATACCATTTACTGCAACCAAACTCAAAACTCTCCTAGAAGCTATGCCATAAAACCTATACTTTATCACCAAAAATGTTTTTAGAAAAGCATTCTCACGTAATAAGTTCTAGACACTTTATAGGAATGACTGACGGAAACTGCAAATAGTAGTCACCCTTCCTTGGTACTACAATCCTGAGGATTAAAACTGTTTACATCTGAGTATTTTCCTACGCATTTTTAAATTAACTCTTTCATATATGTAGAATATACAGTGCTCAAATGAAAGCTATAAGGAATAATAAAACAAATACTAGTGTACCCATCACACAGAAAATGTAGTAAAGCATTAATAATACCTTTGAAGACGCTGCATACCCTCCTTTTATAAAGGCATACTTCGGGGGGAAAAAAATCTATTTTCAATATAGAAAGTTGAGTGCAGTACCCAACTTTTACTGGTGGTATCTCACATAAAATTTAGGATTAAAAAGAAAAGAGGCCTGGGACTTCCCTGGCGGTCCAGGGCCAGTGGTTAAAACTCTGCACTTCCACTGCAGGGGGCACAGGTTCAATCCCTGGTTGGGGAACTAAGATCCCGCATGCCATGCAGTGCGGCCAAAACAAAAAAGAAGGAAAGAAAAGAGGCCACATGCTATCATAACATGTACTCAATGTTATCAAATTTTCTACTTGGCAAGGTCAGAAAGCCAAGAACCAAAATAAAATAATAAAAAATTGTAATTAAATACCTTAAATTTTTCAAGACTGTCCACATAAGGTTTGCCATAAAAATGGATTTCTAAGTTGTACTTAGAGCAGTGTTGTACTTAGAAATACATATATAGAAAGCACACACACATGCAAACTATACACAAAACTGAACTTCTGAGTTCATCTTTAATTCTACTTTGATTAGGAACTTCAACCACCCACAAATTTCCATGGCTTTTCAGAAAAAGGTACTTTGAACAATTTCCTAAAAATCTTTTTAAGAACACCATATAAAATACCTCCATAAAAGGTATCTTAACTTTCAGAAAGTTAAAAACAGGGTATTACCAGGTATATAATCAAAACATGATAAAGTACTAACAACAGATATTCAAAGGCTTTTTTTCTTCACATATCATAAATGCTTAAAATAACTTCAAGTACCATACCTTGCAATTTAGCATTATTTTCATCTGCTTTACAAAGCTTCAAGAGAGATGCTGCATGCTGTTCTAGCATTTGGACATCACTCGAAGACTGAACCACCACCAAAATAAGTATGCATGCATAATTATAAGCTACTGACTTCTTAGACTTGGAATCACTGAAACAAAATAAGGTTTTAAAGTTTTTGAAATGAAAATAAATTTTTAGGAACAATTTTTAACATTTTTTTCTACTTGGTTTTAAAGGGATCAAGGAATTTCACAATGAAACGTGACTGACTTCCTGAAAACGGGAAATCGCATTTTAAAGTTTCACCTTCAATTCACCTGACACCACTACTTAAAAGTATGTAGTAACAAAGCGCATGCATCAAAATGGAAAGTGAAATTCTATTAAGAAATAAGATCAGAACAATGAAATATTAATAAGTGTACTTCGTTAGCAATGAAAGATTAGGAAGTACACTTCATCGGTCTCCTTTAAAATGGTTGTTCACTCTGGATAAATAGGAACAAGTGTGATGAATCAACCTACCACCATGATTATTCAGACTTCCACTACAGAGCTGTTAATATACAGCTAGGCATAGAAGTCACTGTTGTTTGCCTTTTATAGGTCCCCCCAAAAGATCCATCACTCAAGGAGTCATATCAAGACCCCGATGCAAAGGATGCCACTGCTTTGTATGGCATGAACCAGGAAGAGCATGTTTCTCTTCTCATACACTAAAACCCTCTGCCCTATAGGGCAAGTTCTTGAAAACTACTGTCATTCTCAATCCCCCTCATCCAGTCAAAACACTTCTGAAATCCGAGCACCATGAATAGCTTAGAAGGTGAGGGCAGAAGACAGCAAGATAGTCCTCATGACTCTTAAGGTATACGTATATTCCTGTACCTTAGGATTTCCCTCCACAAAAATTAGCAGGAGTACTACAGCTGCAATCTTTGTTAACACCGTGGGGAAACTGGAAGAAGCTGCTATTTCATTTCTTTATAGCCACATCTTAGAGATTTCATCATTCTAATCCTTAATTAAGAAGTTATGTGTTATGTCAAAAAATTACAGTTTTTATTTTCAAAACACATTCTTTCAAGAAACTACCCCATTAGTGATGTAGTTTTCCAATAAAATAGAAAATTTAAGGATTAAGCATAAAATTACCCTAAGGCTTCTTTGGAATAGTACTCCATTAGAGTAATAAGACTTTGGAGATTTTTCTCAAGACTGAAAACATGGCCAACAGCTGATCTTCCCACAGGATTAAAAGTAATCAAGTAAAGATTGTGAAGAGTTCCCAAGAGATCTGAATGGTCAGTTTCTTCACTGGCTGTACAACGCTGAAAATGGCTGAACAGTTCTGTAATACACTGCAAAGTTTGTGTTGAGTCCTGTAGCCACAAGGCAAATGCATCATCAATAACACCATCAGACTGGAGACCGTCTTCTTCATCTTGATCATAAAGGTGACACAGAGCTCGGATCAACAAATTTGTTGCTTCATATTCTGACATAAAAAAAAGAAGACCCTTCTGTGACTGTGCAAGAAACTTTAAAACATCTTTTGTGGCTTGCAGCACACCAGGGTGTGCACTTGTTACTGGAATTGACAAAAGCAAGGTAACCAACTCCAAGAAGTGATGACTGTGAAGATACCTGTAGAAGAAGTAATAAAATATATGTTAAGTCAGTGTAAAACATTCTTCATTTATTCAGTATTCATTAGACAGGAGAGAGGTAAAAAATTTAATGGCAATAATCCTTATCTTCAGCAATATACTGCTTTAACTAAAATAGTACTGTAAGTAGCAAGTCTTCTATACACTAGGCCAAACAGAAGTGAAAGTTCTGTAAGGCTTTTTCCTAGCATTCAAAGGATGTTTAATAAGTAACTGTGACAAGTTTTCTCTTTCCAGAATCAACCACGACTTTAAGATCTGGGACTTCCTTCCAGGCCACTTATCAAATGCTCCTTCCTTTTAACCATGGTCCTACTCGACCCATGGCATATCAGTATATCTGAATTAGTATATCTAGGGAGAATATAGTACATATACTATAAAAAACTTATAGTATATTCAGATTTACTATAGGTAGTATATCTGAATTAGTACCTCTAGGGGAAAAAAAACTCAAATTATCAATATTCAGTATTTAATACAATAGACTCTTTAATCAAATCCAAGAACCAGTTTTTAGTACACGTAGTTTTAGTAGAAAAAGTCTGAATTTACCTAACACCCCTAAATAGACCCAACTGCTACTGATAGAGTACTTTCACTGTCCTAAAAATACTCTGTGCTCCATCTATTCATCCCTCCCTCCCTCCCAATCCCTGGCAATCACTGTCTCCACAGTTGTGCCTTTTCCAGAATGTCATATAGTTGTAATCACATAGCATAAAATTGCCTCTTCAATCATACTTCTGCTTAAACTCAGGCTTCTGTATCATGATAAAAACACCTCCACTAACTTCTTACCACAAAAGTAAACATTATTATGCTCTAAGAGCATCCTTAAGCACCTCATGGAACGTTCAGAAAATAGTTAACATGGCAGGCCTCAGAATGTTTATTCTTAGAAAGGCCTGCTGGCAAGGTTGGCCCTTGGCTGGCCTCTGGGGACTTGGATTTTGGGAGGGTTTCCGCCCACCAACTGGAAAGAATACTCACTGCACCTAAACTGTTTATGCAAATAATATGGTTTATGCTGAACACCTGCTTTCCTTCTGGGAGTCTGGAATTCTGATACATGCTAGGTACTGGGTGCCTACATGGCTATCCCCCAATAATAAGCTTGGATGCTGAGATTCCAATGAGCTTCCTCAGTACGTAACATTTCACACGTGTCACAATTTGTTGCTGGGGGACTTAAGCGGGTCCTGTGTGCCTAAATGAGGAAAGGACTCTGGAAGTTTATGACTCGTTTCCCCAGGCTTCGTCCCATGTACCCCTTCCCTTTGCTGATCGTGTTTTGTATCCTTTTGATATAATAAATCGTGGTCATGATTACAACACAGTCCTGTGACTCCATCTAGCAAATCTCGGGGGTTATCTTGAAGACCCCAACATGGGACATTAGAGCCTTGCCGTCACTTCAAACTAATCCTTCCAAAATGTAATTATTTCTCCTTTCAAAATTCACTCTCCCTCCTAATTTACCAGTTTCTGTCCATAAAACCACAGTTCCAATAGTTACCTTGGCTAGAAACATCAAAGCTCCTTCTTACTTTCTCTTACTAGGTTCAGTTGCCAAGTCCTAGTAATGCTTTTTCACAGACTCTCAATATTAGCACAATATTTGTCTTCCCATTTTCTGTAAATGCCACTGTATCAGGCCAAGTACTTAGCACAACACCTACCACCTAGAATCTTCAGACAGGCTTATCTACCTAATAACTCCAATTTCTCTTCCACTGCAATATATCTTGTAACTATAATATAATCTTAGAACACTACTTTGATCATACCAGATCTGCTACTCCAAAATATTCGAGATCTTCCCACATTCTAAAAACAAAATCCCTGGGAATTCCCTGGCAGTCCAGTGATTAGGACTCGGTGCTCTCACTGCCAGGGGCCCGGGTTTGATCCCTGGTCAGGGAACTAAGATCCCACAATCTACGCAGTGCAGCCAAAACAAATAAATTAAAAAAAAAAAAAATCCAAATTCCTTAGTGCACAGCATTCAAAGCCCTTTATTTCCTAAAGTCTGATACCCAAACATACCTCCTCCAATTATGGGGAGAAAAACAAGACTTAGTAGGCCATTAATTACTAGTTTCCCCTCAATGACTATGTGAGAGCATCACCCTTTTCTGACACTCAGTCATCCTCAGTGCATGACTTCAATTCCTACTTTATCAAAAATAGGATCAGTGAGAAGTGCCTTGTCTCCTCTACTGTCTCCACACTACAAAGATATCTGTATTTGTATACATATAAGGTTTCCTTTCTCTTGTTCAAAGCCAAACTCCTACTTTGTACTCTTGACCTCATCTCCTACCAGACCTTGCTTTAGCAATTACCACCTTACACTCCTGTAAGAACTCAAACTAAGGCAAGATCTGATATTTTCAGCTAAAAATAGGAATGGATAGGTACAGATTTTAGAATGGACAAGTACTGATTTTCTGTTAATGCACTATGTTCCAAAGCAAGGCAAAAAATACTCACAGAAATAAGGAATAACATAATAAAAATGCAATTTTTGCATTTAGTTAAAAAATTATTTACAGGCAAAATGCCAAAAAAGAAACTCAAAAATTAAAACAAAATTTAAAAAATCTACTGTGGGTACCTAATAATGGCAAAACTGTACCAATAGATAACTAGTGAGTTAGACGGCAGAAACAAGTGGTAATTAAACCTTTAATATATCTTTAACCAGGTAATCTACAATGTATTACAGTGATAAGGTACAAAGAGGTTTACACTGAAAAGCTCTCTCCTTCCTGTTCCATGCTCTTTGTACCACCTTCCCAGAAGCCACTCAGCGGTTTCTCATTTATTCTTGCTCACAGACATGCTTATATAAGCACTGTTGTTGATTATTACTATCTTTAACTTAAGTTGCTATTACAACTTTAAGTATTAACTAAATATAGCTCACCCATAGTAACATACTTCTCAGTTCCACTACTACTTATTTTAAAATATCAAGTATCCTTGACCTACAGACAGAGTAAAAAAAAAAAACCAACCACATAAAATTGCCTCTAATGACTGGTAAAATATATTTCCCAAAGCCAAAAATGTCTTACCTAAAGAGAACAGGGTACGGATCATCCCTCTCTGGTGGTCCAGTAATACGTGCCATCGTTGGGAAAGACTTAACAGGAGGTTGGATCATTGTATGAGGTGCAGTTTCCATTAAATGAAAAACTTCCTCTAAGAGGTTAATAAGCTTTTCTATTTCCCCTTCACTTATATTTGAGGATTCCAAAAGATCCATATCCAGTGAAGCCTCTACCTCATTTTCATATTCTGGGTTTGTTCTCTCAAGTCCAGTATCTGTATCATGATCAGGTTCACTGTGGTTAGGAACAGAAGAAGTCTTCTCTGCTAAATGGTCACCAAGTCTTTTAATCTCTGACAAAATTTCATAGAAATGGCATTTCTGAAGAATAGCTGAACCAGCAGTGACAACCCTCACAGTCTGATCTAAAAGTATGAGCTCCAGCAGTTTTTGATAGCCACTTTTTTCACTCTGCCTACTTCTTAAAAATGCTTCCATTCCTTCTGTCATACTAATGACACTGTCCAAAGCTTTAAATGCATTTAACTTAAGGGAAGATGAGACATGGTCAGCAAACAGGAGCTCAAATAATCCACTGATCACTCCTGCTTGCAGCAGTCCCATGACTCCTTGGGCCCCACATTCTGCTAGTGAGGATACTAATTTGGTCCCAGCTTTGAGCTGTCGGACATTTAAGGCAATGGGTTGGCGAAGGGCTACTTGTAAATTTAAAGCTTGCATGGTCCAGTCTATCAACTGGCCAAGGGCGTCTTGTTTTGTGTTTTTCAATTGCAAATAACTTAATCCTTTTATTATTAAACTTGGAATTTCTTCTAAAGCTGTTACCCATTTTGCACCTCTATCTTCTTGATACAAATCCAACAGTTCAGTTAACTTCACTGAGGCTTCTACTGCCCCTGAATTTTCTTTATCTGGACCTTGATCCTTCATTCTACTGATTTCAATTTCAAAAGTAGTCTTGTATGGACAGCTGAAGTATAAAAGTGGTACAAGCTCCCTGTCATATGGATCATACGTCATAGGAGGAACTGAAGCTAAGTCTTCAGCAGTGTATTCGACATCAAAGTTTGGATACTTAAATGTTTCACGTTCCAAGTCAGCAATTCCGTCTTCATCACTGGAAATTTGTTCATAACCATCATCCCCTGAAAATCAGTTTGAATAATATTTAGTTGTTACATCATTGTTGTTTAATGCAGAACAATCTGGTTTGTCAAAAAAATCATTTAATAGTGTGGCAAAAAATAAAAATTAATGATTTCCTCAACAAAATTAATTTCTGCCCCAATATCTTATCAACAATTACTAACATTTTATAGTTTCTAATAGAATAATTATGGAGAAACTTCATATGTGAAGTCTTCTATTATATCTGTTCAGCTTTACAACTAACTCTGCTACAGATATTTTCCTCACAAAATTAAATTAGAAATGCCTCAAAAAACAAACCAAAAATACCTCTCTCAGGAGGAAAGAAATTAAGCTTGCCCTCATGAGAGAGTATTTTTAAGATGGAAAAAATAAATTGATGGGCCAAAATTATTAAATTAACTAAGAATTAGTACCATAAATGCCAAGCTACACCAAATATTTCCAGGAAGAACATTCTATGTTCTTTTTATAACACGAATTTCATATTCCTTCACTTTCACGTCTCTGTATTTACCTGTCACACAGTTTCCCCAGTTCTGTATTATGTTTTTAGGGAAAATTTGTTCATATAAAGTGCTCAGCTTTGCCAAAACAAAGAGTTTTCATATTATGACACATGCAGCTTTTTCCTCTATTTATTAATACAGGACTAGAAGTAATACAGGACTAGAGACGGAAAACTTGTTGGTTTTACTTTTTAACACTACTATTACCTGGCTGTGGTAAAACAGAGATGTGCAATTACAGCCTAAGAAAGAAAAGGAAATGGTTCCACAGTATTCCTCGAGTAACAGCCCTCTTTTGACATTCTTTAGCTCAAAACAATTTAGCCATAGCAATACACTCATATTTGAAAAGGAAGGGCCTATAGAGACTTGACTCTGGAACAACCACCAGATGTCTTCTGGTAAAAATCAAATTAACCAGCCTCATTCTCTCACCTTCTCTATAAAAATGTCATCTGATTAACAAAGCCTGCATGAAATCTAACTACTACTTGCCAGTCAAATACAATAAATCTAAAAAGGATTTTGTGGTAATATGGAAATGGGGTTAAGCTAAAAAGGTTATCACTCAATAACCCAATTATTTATATTTTGTAAAAGAGCCCCTGTGATACTAGAATGGTCCTCTCTCTCATGTAGAACGACGCTCACCCTTACTATCTTATAAAAGAACAAGGCAGATAATCTGTCATTTTACATAAATACTTTAACACTACATTCCATTTATTGGAGAAATTAAGAGCCAATTAGCTTAAATATCTCTTTTTGCTTTCAAAGGAAAAATAAAGCCTAACTAAAGGACTGCATAATGCTGCCATATGTCCCTGCGTAATTGAGATTTTTCCTTCTGAATTTCTAAAAATAATGTAGCATTTTGCCAAAATATCTAGGTGGCAGACATCTTTAGCAATTCCACCCAGCTTAAAACACCACTCCTTTACTCTCAAAACAGATCACCAAATCCCTAATCACCATGTATTTACTGCATATCCCTGCTTCCCTGGACAAAGCTGGTGGTATCAAGGGGCAGCTGATACCACAGCAAGCCAAACAGCATCTCTCTCCCAGACAACTGGATCTGGATCTGAGACACAGCCAGGTAGTTTAGACTGGCTGGTTAAAGAGAGGTTAAACATGTGGGGTGAACAGAGATATAACAGTTAGTTAACAGAATATAAATTAGAAACACAAAACAAAGAAAAGATGGAAATCCCAGCTCTAGTCGAGTCTTAAGGCCCAGCTACAGTCTGACTCTTAGGTTTCTTGAAAGCCATTTATCTCTGCTACAAATTCTTTTGCATTACTAAAAGCTACATCAAGCTAGTTTCTAGCACTTAAAACCAAAAAGTCCTAGCTAATTTAACCCACCTTCACCTTCTTCATCTTCTTCACCTTCTTCCTCTTCATCTTCCTCTTCCTCCTCAGGGATACTATCTACTGTATGGCGATCATCCTCATCCTCATCCTCTTCTTCCTCGACATCCACATCATCTTCATCGTCTTCTCCTTCTTCTTGTTGTTCCTCTTCTACTTCTCCTTCATCAGAATATTGACCTTCCTGGGGAACAGAATTCCGATCAGGAGAAATGGGCTCAAAGTAATCTTCTCTATGAGGAGCATCCTCTTCCTTGTCACCAGACACTGAAAAATTGAGGTTTAAGGCACAGATTATTTTGACTTTTTAAATAACATGAGGCAGAAGGACTGGATACTGCAACTACTTAATGACATTCTGGATGATTTACCTCATAACATCCTTAAAAGAAAAAGTGGTAGAATTACTTGCTTTTAAAAAATATTGAGTATACAGTACACAACTTTATACAGTGAGAATTAATAAAGTATGCTATGTTATGTTCTAATACAATAATCCTCTTCTTTTTTAGCTATTAAGTAACTATACAGATTTTTATCTCTTCCGATACCTACTGTTTATTTTTACTGGTGCTGTTCTGTACGTACCACTGTAGCACATTAACATTTTATTTTCAAAGTAATGTTGCTTCAGCTTCAAATTAATTAACTGATTTTTTTTCTTTTAACAAATTCACTTGCCAACAAAAAAACACAAGAAAACACTGCACAGAATGGAGGCAGAGGATATTCATCAAGATTTGATTACCAGCATCTAATTTTTTTTCTTTAATCAAAAAGTACTATTAACATTAATCAAGAGGGGGAAAAAAACTATCACTGATATTATTTCTACCTGGCAATGGCATGGGATCATCCTCATCATCATCAGGTGGAGGGGGTCCTGGTGGAGTTCTTGGTCCCCTTGGCTGTGGTCTCGGAGGACTTCCATTAAACTGATCTTCTTTCTCCCCATCAGCTAATTTTATTAGAAAAAGAAAAAGAACTTTCAAATGACTTAAGTATAGCGAAATAAATGCATGACAAAAATGCTATTCCTCATTTGAGTTTTCATCTTCAGAATTTATTAACTTTTTCCTTCCTGACATGTAACAGAAATTTTGCTAATTAGTTTATAATGGGAAAGTTAGAATTTCTGATGTCCCATATACCAAAATATAATGTATGTAACTCTTGGGCATTATCCCAGAGAAATGGAGACTTTGTCAGACGCTGTGATAAGGCTACAGACAACAGAAAAGATCAATGAAACTACAAGCTTAGAAAAGATAAAATTAACAAACCTTTAGCTAGACTCACCGAGTAAAAAAGAGGACTCGAAATCAGAAATGAAAGAGGAGATACTACAACTGATACCACCAAAACAAAGGATCATACCAAGCTACTATGAACAATTATACACCAACAAACTGGACAACCTAGAAGAAATGGATACAGCCCTAGAAACATACAACCTACCAAGACTGAATCATGATTAAATAGAACATCTGAACAGACCAACTACTATAAGGAGATTGAATCAGTAATCAAAAACCTCCCAAAAACAAAAGTCCAGGACCATACGTCTTTACTGCTGAATTCTACCAAATATTCCAAGAAGAATTAATACCAGTCCTTCTCAAAGTCTTCCAAACTCGTTTACAAGGCCAGCATTACCCTAATACCAAAACTAGACAAGGATGCCTCAAGAAAAGAAAGTTACAGGCCAATATCCCTGATGAACATACATGCAAAAATCCTCAACAAAATATTAGCAAGACGAATTCTATAATACATTAAAAGGATCATACATCATGATCAAGTGGCATTTATTCCAGGGATGCAAGAGTGGTTCTGCATCTGCACATTAGTCAATGTGATACATTAACAAAATGAAGGCTAAAAATCATATGATCATCTCAACAGATACAGTAAAATCATTTTTCAAAATTCAAAATCATTTATGATAAACACTCTCAACAAAACAGGTATAGAGGGAATGTACCACACCATAACAGGCCATATGTGAAAAGCCCATAGCTTTAACATCATTTTCAATGGTAAAAAACTGAAAGCTTTTCCTCTAAGATCAAGAACAGAACAAGGATACCCACCTCTTGCCACTTTTATTCAACATAGTGTTGGAAGTCCTAGCCAGTGCAATTAGGCAAGAAAAAGAAATAAAAGGCAACCAAATGGAAAGGAAGAAGTAAAACTGTCGCTCTTTGCAGATAACCTGATACAGGTATACCCTGCTTTTTGGAAGTTCATTTTATGCCATTTCACTTTTACAAAAGACCTATCTTAGTACCTGTTTTCACTAACCAAAAGAAATCCAAAGTGGATTTTCACTTTTACAAAAAAATGTGAAAAGAGAAAATAAGTGTTAAGCATTTGTTTTGCACTGAGCTGTTATAGAGGCAACATAACCCCAAAGAGTGAGAGTGGCACTGCCAAGCTCCTTCCCTGGCAACTACACTCAGCATCTCAGCATTTAGCCACCATAGCTTTGAACTATGTCGGTGAACATCTGGGCTTTATCTCAATTTATTTTGTGCGTCCATTAGCAAGATGTGTCCTAAGGTAATTGTTTCTTCGTTTTATACCATTTTGGTGTATGAAAGGTTTCATAGGAACACTCTATTTCAGACAGCAGGGGAAACCTGTATAATATAAAGAAAACCCTAAAGACTCCATTAAAAACCTATTAGAGGGGCTTCCCTGGTGGTCCAGTGGTAAAGAATCCACCTTCTAACGCAGGGGACATTGGTTTGATTCCCTGGTCGGGGAACTAAGATCCCACATGCCACGGGGCAACTAAGCCCACGCACCACAACTACTGAGCCCGTGCGCCTCAACTAGAGAGCCGCGTGCTGCAAACTACAGAACCCACGTTCTCTGGAGACCACGCACCACAACTAGAGAAAGAAAAACCCGCCTACCACAACTAGAGAGAAGCCCATGCACTGCAACGAAGAGCCCGCATGCTGCAATGAAAGATCCCGCATGCTGCAATGAAGATCCCGCATGCCAAAACAAAGACCCAATGCAGCCAAAAATAAAAATAGATAAAAAAATTTTTAAAAACCTATTAGAACTAATAAACAAATACAGTAAATCTGTAGGACACAAGATCAATACCCAAAAAAGGTTGCATTTCTATACACTAATAATGAACTACGAGAAAGAGAAATTAAGAAAATCCCATTTACAATTGTATCCAAAAGTATAAAACACTTAGGAATAAATTTAACCAAGGACATGAAATACAAGTATGTTGAAAACTACAAGATATTGATGAAAGAGACTGAAGGAGACACAAATAAATGAAAAGATATTCTGTGCCCATGGATTGGAAGAATTAATACTGTTAAAATGTCCATACTAGGGGGACTTCCCTGGGGGTCCAGTGGTTAGAATTCCACACTTCCACTGCAGGGGGTCCGGGTTCAATCCCTGGCCAGGGAACCAAGATCCCGCAAGCCACACAGCGTGGCCAAAAAAAAAAAGTCCATACTCCCCTAAGCAATATACAAATTTAATGCAATCCCTACCAAAATTCCAATGGCATTTTTCACAGAAATAGAACAACAATCCTAAAACTTGTATAGAACCATCAAAGACCCCAAAGAGCCAAAGCAATCTTGAGAAAGAAGAATAAAGCTGGAGGTATCACACAACGTTACAAACAACGTTACAGAGCAGTAGTACTTTAAACAGTATGGTATTGGCATAAAAAGAGACACAAAGGTCAATGGAACAGAACAGAGAGCCCAGAAATAAATCCATGCATATATGGTCAATTAATTTACCTGTGCTTAGCAGGTAAGATATAAGAAAAAAGATTAAACTACAGTGTGTGACCACCATCAGAGCAAAGATCTCACACCACACTATTATATAAGGATTTAAGAGAAGCAATGGTCATTTTATTTGTGCTCATAAAATACTAATTGTAAAGCAAAATATTTTCCCCTATGACCTCAACTATAATTTCAAAATTTATTCCCAAATCTCCTTAGCTCAACAGCTTACGAGTAATACTAGAGTGAGGAAAAGAGACCCTGGAAAACATGAGTCTATAAAATGAAAGTCACTAAAGTTTATTAGAGGTTTTTTGTTTGTTCTTTTATAAAGTTGCTTGTGCTTTATTTTTATTTTTTTAATATTTATTTATTTATTTAGGCTGCGCCAGGTCTTAGCTGCAGCACGTGGACTCTTAGTTGTGGCATGTGGACCCTCAGTTGTGGCACATGAACCCTTAGTTGTGGCATGCATGAGGGATCAGTTTCCCGACCAGGGGTTGAACCCAGGCCCCCTGCATTGGGAGCGCAGGGTCTTACCCACTGAACCACCAGGGAAGCCCCTGTTTGTTTTATTTTTTTTCTCCCCGCCATGAGGCACATGGGATCTTAGTTCACTGACCAGGGAATGAACCCATGCCCCCTGCATTGGAAGCGGGAGTCTTAACCACTGGACCACCAGGGAAGTCCCTAGAGTTTTTATTTTTCTTGTCTTGAGTTAATAAGCAAAAGGTTCTCAAAAGCAGGAAAATCTGCCTTAGCTAAGATTTAGACATCTAAGGAAATTTGAAATGCAGTCCTGATAAAACAAATGCCATTAACATGAGTATTCCAAAAACACCTACCAAATTTACTGCCTATTCTTCAATTCTTTGAAAGACAATTTTCATAGTAAACCATGAATAACCATGGATTATATTATCATATACATATTTTAAATGAAAAAAAAAAACACCTTGGGTCAATTAAAAAAGCATTCTTGCAAAGTAGAGGAAGAAAATAAAATGCAACCACTTCAACATAAAAGACACTCTTATAGGAAAGAATGGGAGACTGACAGATAACTTGTCAAGCCTTAAACAAGGTTCAAAAAGTATAAGAGTCCTTTGAGTTACCTTTTCCTACTATAATGAACATAAGTGTCACTGATAAAAGCAAATTTAAAATTCTCACCAAGGGGACATCCCTGGTGGCGCAGTGGTTAAGAGTCCACCTGCCAATGCAGGGGGACATGGGTTCGATCCCCAGTCCTGGAAGGTCCCACATGCCATGGAGCAATTAAGCCCATGAGCCACAACTACTGAGCCAGTGTGCCACAACTACTGAAACCCACATGCCCTAGAGCCCATGCACCACAACTACTGGGCCCATGCACCACAACTACTGAAGCCCACGCGCCTAGAGCCCATGCTCTGCAACAAGAGAAGCCACCGCAATGAGAAGCCCGCACACTGCAACAAAGAGTAGCCCCTGCTCGCCACAACTAAAGAAAGCCTGTGCACAGCAACGAAGACCCACAACAGCCAAAAGTAAATAATAAAAATTAAATTAAATTAAATTAAATTCTCACCATGTTTTGGATTCCTTTTCAAACTTGGCTGTGGCTGGGGAGGTGGTGGAGGTGGAGGTGGAGGTGGTGGAGAGTCTCTGTCATGACTTATGACTCTATCCACTGATCCATATATTGCCAGTGTCAGACAGTTGTACCAGCCTCTTAGCACCAAACCATCAGTATTCACCTGATTTGGGGGGAGGGGGAGGGGAAGAGATATCTTTCAAATGAATGTTTTACTATGTCAGAAGTAAACTGATATCAAATTAGTTTGTGGTTCAACTAAAGTATAAAAGTATGCTGAAATGCAAAGGTCAATACTGGTGGAAATTCACCCAGAGGCACAACTTTTGCATGGCCCTCCAGAGTTACCATACCTAAAACTGTCTCAGGACTACATCTCCCCAGTTCTATACTTTAGGCCAATCCTATTCAAAAAGCATAACCAGATTCCCAACCAAGAAAAGAGAAATGAGAAGGAAATTACGAGGGAGCTACTGCCAATTCATAAATTAAACCCAAATAGTTACAGGGGTCATGGAGATACACAAAAGTACAAATTGTGCCCAGTCTCAAGAATTATAAAGCCTATAAAATTATACAGCATTCTTTTTACATGACATGCAGGTATATTCTATGTATCTACATTGTACTTAAAAAGTAAGGGTAACCAGAGGCATTAAACAAATTGTTTTTGCTAAGAAACTTTATCCTAAAAAGATCAAAGACTTTATCAATGCCATTAACCCTCAATATTTCCTTATAAAATAACTTTATGTTTTTCAGAGCTTATCTATTAATCACTCTATCTTCAGAATAACTATGAGAGGTAATCAGAGCAAACATTATCAACAAATAAGAAAATGAGAGCGTCAGTAGAAAAATTTGGCTAGAAACCAAAGCCCCTGACTTCTGAGTTCTCCTCCCACTCTACAGCGTTGGGTAAAGATGAAATAATAAGTGGTAATGGAACCCTAGAGGGTTCTAGAGGAAGAAAAAAATTATTATTCTCCTTGCTAACCTTAGTAAACTCTAGCAAAGGGAAATCGGGGACCAGAAGAAAGGCTCAAAGACTATGCCCACGGATTGACAAACTCTAAACAGAAATACCACTGGAAGGAAGATAAATAGATAAAGAATACAATTTTCAGTCTAAACAAGGTGCAGAGGATTAAATACCCATCCCCCACCAAAAACAAACAGCAGGCTGAGTAGTTCCATATTAGATCACCATTATTTTTGGATTTTGGCTCTTCCATGATTCAGATCTTTTAGATGCTTTTAGAATGGCATTTGGTATCAAGAAAAAGACACTTTTGATACGCAAGGAAGAAGTATGAAATATGAATTTTAAAGAAAACTTAATTAAGGTACAATGGTGTTTAATAATAATTTACCTGCCTGTCTTCTGAATTTGCCCACCTAAATGAAAAGAAGGAAAAGCACAGATGCTGGCTTCTTCCTGACCCAAGTATAAAATTAGAATAAACGGCTATATGGGTAGATAATAGCATTACAACGTCTTTGCTCCATTTTAAAATAGATTCTGGAATACAAGAGGAATCAGACAAGAAATGATGATATTCTGCAGAACTAGAACCAAGTAAGTTGACATTCTGCATCACTGGTTTATCTGGATCAAAAACTCTGAATGGAGGTGAGAACAACGGTAGTAACAAGTTGAAAACTGACTTCTACAATTACCTTTGAGTTGGGTCTAAAGATGATGGAAGTATTCTCATCATATTCCAGGCTGCCAAAAGAGTAGGAATAAATATATAGGCTCAAACACTGAACATCACAGTTCATGAAGAAGTTTTTCTAGATTCATATATTTCAATCAAATGCTAGATTTGTGTTTTAATGAACTACAAAGTTTGGGTTTAATTTACTCTCCACAAAATGATATCAAGAAAAAGTATAAAACAAACCCCCCAGAGATTCTGGTCCAATTGCTTTGAGGTGTGTGTGAGAATCAATGTTTGTTTAAAAGCATCCCAGGTAATTCTAATGTACAGCCAGAGTAGAGACCCATAGCATTATAGTCTTCAAAAAAATGTATACTGGGACCAAAATTTTTAAAAAGCACCTATTTTTATCAGGTACTGACATAAGAATAACATTCTATAATATTAAAAATTAGCTGCTTCAGATTACCTAGGTTCCCTTCATTTTAAAAAGAGGTTAAATTATCAATATAATTTAATAATAAATGAGTGGAGAATCAATAAAAGAATAAGCAAAATCTAGAAAACTTAATTCCTGACAGGGACAGAAAATTTTCCATTTTTAAGCTGCCTTTAAAAAATTTTTATTTTATAAATGAGTTTTTATAAATGAGTAAACCCATCTGACGGTTAATTCATTTGTAGACATCAAAACAACTAGTGTTAGTCATATCTAGCATGTATCACGTAATTCAAAATAGGAGTAACTATTAACAAAATTCTCATTTTACAAAAATGTGACTATGGAATTTTAAATTACGTAGTAGTGTGATGTAAAAAACATAGACAAAATCTCAATGTGTTTATATAGGTTTTTTTAAGAATCAAAAAGTAATCTTTTCCAAATTAGAAGGGTATTATCAAATCATGTGATATGTATAATGCATACATCAATAAAAAGCAAACAAAAGATGGTTAATGTTTCACACATTTAAAATTTTATTTTATAAATAAACTCAACATGTTCTTAGGAGCTTGACATTTCCTTAATATTGTCGATTGAGAAAATTAAACCCTGAGTTCTTGGGTCTACCACCATACATAGCCTTTTCTTCTATCTAAAGAATAAAAAGGTTTTGCTTACTAACTTATGAGTTTCTGGTGAAATTACCTAGTAAGTACATACCTTCCCAACCTATCGAAAACTGGGGCACTTGGTTTGCTTACATTGTTAAAGAATAAGTCTAATTGAAATGTGTGCGGTGATGTCTCCCTGTGAATGAAACAAAGTTGAAACGTCAGCCTTTACAATAATCAGTTCCTAAATTAAAACAAAAGACAAAGTAAGTACAAATTTAAGAGCAATTCTAGAATTAAGATAAAATATTCCTAATATGTAAATAACAAAAACACGGAGTTAACTGCAATATTTCCTGTAATTTTATTCACATCCAATTCTCAAGTAGTCAACTATTCACTTTGAGTATTACTGAAAAATTTTTAGCCATAAAATATCTTTCGCCTGCTACTTGGACCATTTTAAAACACACAGATATTTAAATTTTTTAATGTATTTTAATGCAAATGCTAATTAATCATGATATCTAGTTTTATAATTCCTTATATCATTATTCTATTAGCAAAAAGAATCAGGCGTTAACTAACTCTAAGTTGTAAATAATAATTACCATTTAATTTCAATTTAACCCACATTCATACAGGACTGTAATAATAATTTGAGCATCAGAGTCCTAAATTGTGACTTAAAGCCCAGACTGAAATTTGTATAGCACTGATTTACATAAATATTTTGATTTTTCTATAGACTTCTATAATGAAGATAAAGCCTATTTAATTTGCATTAGAATGAAACCTTGCTACACCCTTGCTGAAATTCTTTAGGCTCAACTAAAACCTTGATTTTTAAACAATGCATGCTTTGTTGTTTATTTATAAAAAATCCAAATGGTAAAAAGTGTAATGCCCAGAGTACTCTGAAAGAGATTCCCTTATGTATTTCTGGTAGAAGTACAAACAGGTACAATCATTCTGAAAGACAATATGGCAATAAAATTCAGGAGACTGAGAAAATGTTCACACCATTTGATCCAAAAATACTTTTCTCTACTAAGTGTTTCTATGGAAACACTAATATACAAAGACTTTTTTTCAAGAGGAGGTGCATTATACAAATAATTTGAAAACTAAAAACCATCTTATGGTCTCCACTTTAAGAACTAGCCAAATAAATAAGAGTACATTGATTTGTTAGATTATGCAGTCATTAGAAATCATATTTTCAAATAAATTTAAATGATGTGAAGTACTCCTGACATAATGTTAAATGAAATAAAGGAATACACAGAATAGCATGCAGTGGGATCAGAGCAGAATCATACATTTTATCTTACACAAATTCAACTATATGTGCTCAACAGCTCTAGTCTCTCTGTCCTATCCTTCCTCTTCAAACCAGACCCTGGCCTCCAATATCTCAAGGAAAGGAAAAAGGACTGAAATGCAAATTCTTTCCTCTGGAAGCACCAAAGACTCAGGTCCTGGTCACTGAAAAGCGATTTAAAGAATCAATGGTAATTTGACTCCACTAGACTTTCATCTTAAAACTTGTTGACTCTAAAACCTAACCTCACATAAGATACCACATTTACAAAACACAAAAAACCAAAATATATATACAAACGCACACATATAAATTTAAAAACACATGGCTTCAAATGTTAAGATTCTCTCAGAATGGAGGGATAACAGGGGTTTTAATTTTACCTGACATAGTTCTGAATTTCATAATGAGAAAAAATACTATCATAAAGTGTGCTGCACAAATATATCATCTCTAACATTACTTTCAACCTTGAGATTTCAGGCTTCCCAACATCTTACATATTTGTATTACTGAATCAATACCTTATTTTACTGTTCTACAACATACTGTGTATCAAGTTGTTTCTGATAATAATTTCATATTTGGAACTATTAAAACATGAACAGCCATTCACGCCCAGCTAAGAAAAAGGAGAGAGATAAGAAGAGCAGAAATGTAACAAATACTCTTACCCACTGCAGCTAATGGCAGAGATTCATATTGCCTGCTGTGGTAGCCAGCCTCCAAAATGGCCCCCAAAGACCCCTGCTTCCTGGTATTCACACCCCTGTGTAGTTCCCTCCCACACTGTACCAGTAGAATATGTAATCAACAGAATATAGTAAAAGCAGTATATTGAAGTATGTCACAGTATGCCATTTCTGATATTAAGTTATAAAATACAGCAACTGTGGCTTCCTTCTTGGGCATGCTCTCTCACTTTCATTCTTGGATCACTCACCCTGCAAAAATACATGCTGTGACATAAGCAACCCATAGAAAGGATCTCCTGGCAAAGAACTGAAGATCTGCCAACAGTCATGTGAACAGGCTTCTAAAATTCCCCAGCCTCAGTCAAATCTGAGACTGCAACCCAAAGCCTATATCTTAGTTATAACCTTATGAGGGAACTTGAGCCAATCAAGCAACTCCCAGGTTCCTGACCCTCAGAAATAGGGGGGGATTAGGTTGCTAAATTTTCTACAGTTTGTTATACAGCAACAGATAACTAATAGACCTTTCTTGACCAAAAGCAGTACAGTTAGAGAAGACTGCTGGATACACTATCATTACTCCATCTTTCTCATTCTACACACATAGGAAAAGTAGAAAGAAATACAGGAAAACAGGAGTTTTTATTTCCTTACACATGGCAAAAAAGATATGTAGTCAATTACAATGATTTGTCATTATAAATACTAATCATTCTTACTGTTTTGTTTTGTATTTGTTTTACCTTTGAATGACCTGAAAACATTTGAAGATTTTTATATCTACCTCTACGAATAACCAACTACTTTTCACAATTATGAAGAAATGAGCCCTTAACTTTGAATCTGTACCATTAACAGTCACCCCTGTAGCTGGCTTAACTCTTTCAGGTAATAGAAACTGAGCTATCACAGCATGGACATAACAAAATGTGGCACTGATACATAAGAGTAACACCTAAGCCATAAGCTAAAAACCCACAGATATATTTATTATACATATTCATGTTTCTATAACCAAAATTTAGCTTTCATCTCCAATTCATGTAATTAAAATCAGAAGAAGATGATTATTCATGTTACAACAAAGATCAAATTCCTCTGTTTTATGTCAGTTGTTAAAATTATCAACAACTCCACAACAGGGAATTCCCTGGAGGTCCAGTGGTTAGGACTTGGTGCTTTCTCTGCCATGGCCCAGGTTCAATCCCTGGTCAGGAAACTAAGATCCCACAAGCCGTACTGCATGGCCAAAAAATAAAAATTAAAAAAAGATTAAAAAAAAAAAAAAAAAAAAAACTCTACATCAGGAACCATGTCTTACATTTGGTTTATTTCACAAAGAGCCTAAGAAAGAGAAATGATGCTCAAATAACTACGTGCTGAGTACAACTAATGGCTAATGTGAAGCTACATATTTATAAAAAGACACACATATCAGGCTAAGGAGATCACCAATAAGTCATGAAAACTGATACTATAAAATAATATAATAAAAACTGTAGCAACATAATAAAAGATATATTTCTAAATATTCAGACTCATTTTTATTTACTTTCAAGGAAGAAGTCACGTTAAAAATACTTCTTCTACTATACTGTGCCACCCTAGAATGGTTTGGAAAATATAAACCTATTTCCACCAATTAAAAAAAAAGAAATGAAGAAAGAAAAACTTAATCTAGTACTCAGGTCAAATAATGACTCTTTTCAAGTTTATAATAATATATGAATTATACAGAAAACCTAAAGTCAATTACAATGCAACATAGCATAACCATAACTGAATAAAGTTTTAGGTTTTTTGTTTTTTACTTACAAAATATTACCTTAAATTTTTGCATTTAAGAGTATGTTTCTAGATCAACTTTAGTCAAAAGTACTTTTAAAAAAGAAAACTGACTTACCCATATGCTCTACTGTCAGGCAAGCTGCTATGGGCTCTTACTCCTGGGGGTATGACTCGGACTTCATTGATATAAACCACACATGGAAAACGAACCACGTCTATATGAGAACTTTGCTTTAAGAAAAAGGGGGAGAGGAATATACTGTAAGCAAAACACTTTGTCTATTCAAAATTTATTCACTTCAATTTGTTTCATTCAGAATGCCACAAATAATTTTAAAATAAACACCACATCATTGAAACAGTGCTATTACATTATTTATAATGGTATTAAAAATCACTCCTAAAAATATCTGACGATCAAATGTACCTAGTTAAATTTCTCCATTTGTATAACAACATTTCCTGCATCTGCTTCCCTGCTGATGTTTTGCTTAGGCCAATATAGACCTACAATCCTTTACTGGAAACCTCTGGAGCCAGACACCGTTCAGAATCCTGAGTTTTGGAATTCCTTGGCGGTCCAGTGATGAGTACTACGCGCTTCCACTGCAAGGGGCACGGGCTTGATCCCTGGTCAGGGCATTAAGATCCCGCACACCAGGCAGCGCCAGCCAAAGACAAAACAGAATCCTGACTTTTCAGATTTTTAGAAAGCAAATGATACAAACACTACATATTACTTAACACCCCCAGTGGCTTCTGGGGCAGTACCTTGTAACCAAAACATTAATACTTCTGCAGCAACATGTATAAACAGTTACACTAAATAAAGATTATAACTAGCATCATATCAGTTCAAATCAGACCATGTGGCCACATGTATTTAGGGCAGATTTTTCTGCCATTTTTGAATTTCTGAATTATAGATGAGAGATTGTGAATCTCTACTTAAATTAGCTTAATTTACCAAACTTACATACTAATATCAAGAGATCAAGGGAAGTCATTTAGGCACCGAACAGTTAAGGTAAACCCTCTCAAATTTAAAAAAGGAAAAAAAATCCACAAACTAAGAATTTATTATAATAACATAAATGGATAGCATAAATTTAGTGTACATTTATTTCTATGTATCATTTGACACAAGATCAGACAAATGTAGTTCTTGCAATCAATAATTTAAAAAGAAATTTTTTACACTGTTTTTGGACGACTGTTTTATATCAACTTTTCCTAGCAGTTCAGCTAAACATCATTATCTAGTGGTCAAAGTTTATAATAAGAATGGTTCATATTATTTGCATCTAGAAAGACTGAGTCCTAAGTGCCTCTTGAAGCTGCAAAGAATACTGTGCCTATCAACAGACCAAAAGACTAGTCAAATGAGTCTTTCCTAAAATGTGACAGAGGATGACTTTCCAATTTTGCATTTTAAGCTCAGAGATTAAATATCATTAAATATATAGGTATAGAAATCTTAACATAATGTTAACTATTCAAGTGTACTTTATACTCTCAAAGATATAAAAGAAACAGGATGAATGCAAAGTGTGGCTGATTGCTGTTTGTTTTCCAATACAACTCTTCTTCTAGAGAAGTTTGAGTTGGGCAAAAGTAAACTAAAAACTGAATTTCCCATATCCTGGGAAGCCAGTGTGAACATGTGATTGCTAGATTCTGATCAATGGGATGTAAATGGAAATGATGTAGGCAACTCTGGGTCATGTCCTTAAAGGAAAGATTCAGACTTCAGAAACTCCTGCCACCTCTTCTTCTATACTCTGCTGCCTTTCTAGAACACATGTTATGGTAAGCTGTCTTGGACAATGCAGGCAATTCCCTAAGAATGGGAGAGGAACCTGTCTCTGACAATGCAGAGCTGTCACATTAGCCCTAGAATACTTAAAACCAGATTGAAAGAGAAAACCCTATTTTATCTAACCCACTGTTATCCTGACTTTATGAAAGCAGCTGAAATTGTATCCTAATTATTACAAATATACTGTAGGTATTCAATAAATATTACAGTAGATTTATATAAAAGAAATAAGCATTCTGCCTCAAACTTTGGTTCTGTTTCCGTCCTGTAAAGAACTCCTCTACTTAAAAAGTCTACTATACAGAAGCTCCTTTGCTTATATGGTTAAAAATTCTCATTAATATTTACAAAGGAAACTTAGAACAAAACTTTATTTATTCTAACCTCCTTCCACCCTGCCCCCTGCTAATTAATGAATGGTATTAGTAGTAGTTAGGGTGTAGTCACTGTGGACCTAAAAAAATGAACTTGAGGTTTTACAAATAGCCTTTCAAAATCTATTTTGTTTGTAAGTAGAAGAGTTTTTATATTAGTTGCTACCACTTTTATTCAACATTTATTTTGAAACACTTACTAAATGTCTATAATGTTCCAAGGTATGCTAGGTCCTGAGAATATAAAGACAAGACATAATCCCTGCCATTAAGGTACAATCTACCGTAGCAGATGAATAGATAAATTGCTATGATACAGACTCACACAGGAAACTATGAAAATTCAAAAGCGTACTTACCTAAATCAGACTGTGGGCAAATATTTGTGGGGAGAAAAGAAGAATGTCAGGGAAGGCTTCCCAAAAGAAGTAGCACCTGATCTAAGTAAGTGTTTAAGGAAAACAAGAATCAGTGGAACAGAGGGAGAAAGAGCTTTCTAGGCAAAGGGAGAAGCATGTGCAAAAGGAATGCAAACAAGAACTTGGAAGGTTCAAGAAATTACAAGCATAGTTCACCAAGCCTAGAGGGCAAAATGTGGGAGGAAAATAGGGCAGAGTAGCTAAACACAATCAATAGAATTACAAGAAATAAGTTTTTCATTCACTGCCAGAAGTCAACTCCAAAAATTTGTATCGCCATTTAGCACCTCTCTCCTGAGCCCCAGACCACTGTATCCAACTGTCAACTAGACATCTCCATTTGAATGTCCCTCTGGCACCAAAAACTCAACAAGTCCAAAACTAAACTGTCCTACATCAGTGATGGCACCACGATCCAGACAATGGCCAAGAGAGAAAACATTATCATCCTTGGATTCTTTCTCATTCTCTCTCACCTAAATAATTCCTTCACCCAAACATCAAGTCCTACTGATTAAACCTCTAAACAGCTCTCAGATCTGTGCATTTCCCTCCACTTCCGCTGTCACTCCTCTAGTTCTAGACACTAGGCCAAATTCCTTGGTCTTATAAACAAGTATGGTCTCTTCTCACCACTCCAAATTTATAGCCCCAACATACCCTGGTTTTCCTCATCTTTATGCCGTCACTCATGCTACTGTCTCTGCTTAGAACCCTTCCACGCTCCTCTCCCAACTCCTTTCAGATGTCAACTTTCTCTTAAAAGCTAAGTCAGATCAAGTCTAGATGAGTGCTTATCAAACTAAATTCTAATTGCTTCTTTTAACTCTCCTGTTGGAGTGGTATTTCAAGAAGACAAGAACCAAGTCTCAGTTTACTGTTATATTCATAGTGCTGGGCATATTCATTTAATGAATGAAAGACTTTTTTTAAAACTTTTTTTATTATTTATTTATCTATCTATCTATTTATTTATTTATTTTTGGCTGCATTGGGTCTTCCTTGCTGCACGCGGGCTTTCTCTAGTTGCAGCAAGCAGGGGCTCCTCTTCATTGTGGTGCACGGGCTTCTCACTGTGGTGGCTTCTCTCTGTTGCAGAGCACGGGTTCTAGGCGCGCGGGCTTCAGTAGTTGTGGCTCATGGGCTCTAGAGCGCAGGCTCAGTAGTTGTGGCACACGGGCTTAGTTGCCCTGCCGGCATGTGGGATCTTCCCGGAGCAGGGCTCGAACCTGTGTCCCCTGCATTGGCAGGTGGATTCTTAACCACTGCGCCACCAGGGAAGCCTGAAAGACTTTTAACAGGTGCTTAATAAGAGTTGACTGAATTGTGTTTTCAAAGTTAAAAATATTACAATGAAGCAGGGGCTTAAAATATCTAGAGTACCTAAACCTAGGAAGACAGGCTGACAGTGGGAAACCATGGAATGGAAGGTTTATGATTAGAGAGGTACCTGTAAAGTGAAGGACAGACTGGTCAGGTTCCATGACTCAGCCACATCTATCTAAGGAAGAAGTCATTGTGTGTTTAAAGGTCACAGTATAGCTGTCTCTCCTTACTTTCCTATTCCTGCAACTATCTTCTCTTCCCTATCCTCTCCTAAGGGTAAACTAAGGCTATGTCATCTATTCCTGCCACTTCCATTATCACTGCTGTTTGCATGAGTTCCAAATTGGCTTCCTAAACTCTAAAATGAAGTAGGACTTTCTAACATCAATCACCCTCGTAAGACTGAATTTTAAGCCGGCAATTTCACTCTGGAAAGTAATAAAGGACTAATTAAAGACATACAATTTAGCCTCAAGAATATCACATCACTGTAAAAAGTCAGAAGCCTAAATGTATGAGAATTTAATATATAAATAATAGCATTACCACTTAAAGAACTATTACACAACCAATAAAAAAGATATTATACAGAATATCTTGGGAAGAAAACAGGATGGCTTGGGACAGGGATAAAAGATTTACTTTTTACTGTACACACTTTTGAATTGGTACCTCATACGTGTGTTACCTAGTCAAAAAAGAGAGAGAATGTTTGAAAATGAAGCTTACTTTTAAAATGTTGTATAGGTGTACTTCTTCACTTATAAAGATGCACAACACATTGTTAGGTGAGAAAAGAAACCAGAAAACAGTATTATAGTTATCAGTACCTTAATGTGTGTGGTTGGTGTATACATTTAAGTGTACGTGTGTATGTGTATATATATTTTTAAATTACTAGAGGACTTGTGAAAAATTTAAGAAAGTTGTTAATGATAGATGAGACTACGAAAGATGGAACTATGAAAGCCTTTGCTTTTCTGTAAATTCTAATTATTCTATAATAAAATTAAAATTTACTAAAATAACATATTTTTTATTTTTTTAAAAGTGGCATACAAACCACAACACAATTTGTAATTCATTTAGCACTACTCAAACCCCTTTACATATTCCCCTTGTGAAACTTGAATAAATGCCTGTCTTCCCTACCAGGTTACAAATTCCTTTGAAAGCAAGTGCAGTAAATTTTGGGTTTTTTTGCTACCTGTATTGCCCCTCCTAGAGCTATGCCTCACCTTCAAAAGTGTTTTTCATAAATAATTGTTAAACAGATTCCCAACTTCCTACTGTGAGAATCTATCTGGTGTCTGACTAAACAAATCAAAAACTAAAATATTTTGTTCCCATCAAAGCCACTTCAAACCCACTTCCAGACTCTTCTATGACTAACAATGGCCCCACCAGTTCGCTAGTTCCACCAGTTCTCTATAACTAGAATTCTATCATTTTTAACTACTCTCACACAATCAGTTGCCATCCTGTCAATTCTACAACCAAAATTTATATTGTACCTATTCCCTCCTCCTTAATCCCACTGGGACACAGCACTGCACAGGTTTAGAGCCAGGAAATGTGCATTGGTATGTCTTAATTCAGCTATGCCACTTGAGGAAAGTCACCTAACTTCTCATGCTCAGTTCCTTATCTATCAAATGGGGATAACTATCTTTCAAAATTGATTCATGAATTAGAGATAATGTATTTAAATTACCAAAGCACTGCGTCTTGCACAAAATAAGCATTCAATAAATGCTATCGGGCTTCCCTGGTGGCGCAGTGGTTAAGAATCCGCCTGCCAATGCGGGGGGCACGGGTTCAAGCCCTGCTCCGGGAAGATCCCACACGCCGCGGAGCAACTAAGCCCGTGCGCGCTACAACTACTGAGCCTGCGCTCTAGAGCCCGCGAGCCACAACTACTGAAGCCCGCGCACCTAGAGCCCGTGCTCCGCGACAAGAGAAGCCACTGCAATGAGAAGCCCGCGCACCACAACGAAGAGTAGCCCCCGCTCGCCACAACCAGAGAAAGCCCGCGCACAGCAATGAAGACCCAACGCAGCCAAAACATTTTTTAAAACTTTTTAAAAATTAAAAAATAAATGCTATCAATGATTACTGCCCATCTGCTAACTCAAGTTTTCATTATGTCTCACCTTTTCTTCTCAATTTGCCACCTCTAATTATTCTGAACCATTTTAGGCATTACTGATGTACCAATGTACTGGTGTACTAACCTACCTTAATTTTACTAATCATATCATTTGCCTGCTCAAAAACTACTTATTTCTTACAAAATAAAGCCCATACTCCTTTGGTGACCATTTAAGGAACTCTGTGATTTGGCTTCAAACTGCCTATCAGGTGCCACTTCACACTACTACTTCAGCATACCCTTCCAAAGGACTGACTACTCCAGGAGAATGCCCTCCTTTCCTATATATAACTGTGGAACATATTCTCTTCCACCAAAGACCAAGTTCATATGCCACCTTCCTTGATGAAGTTTTCCCTGATACTCTCAAATGAAAAGTGATCTGTGCCTCCTCTGAAATCACGTAGCCTTTTTTTGTACCACCAAAGGGAGCTAAATAAATATTGACTGGGGTCCTAATATATCAGACACTCATAAGCATTTTGGAAATAAAGGAGACAAACCTCAAGAAATTTCTACTCTGTCTCTATGCACTCATCATAATCTAACTTGAATCATAATTTTGTGGACCTCATGTCCAATACTAGTTATAAACTCCTTGAGAACAAACATCCCAATATTCCATATCCCCAAAAAACCCCTACTCCTACTTCAAGACTCAGTTCAAATATGATCTCTACTAAGCCTTCCTCCATCAATGCCAGAAGGTATTTACTACCCGTCCTATCCTCTCCATGGTCCTCAATGCTTGCTTAAGAATGAATGAATACTAGATTTCTAAATATATGGTAAGTGAATGAATGCTAACTTTCCTGATCTAGTAAACTACTAAACTAATTCATCATATGCTTTTTTTTCGTTTTTAACTGTTCTCTATCTCTGTACGCATGATAGGTTTGTTCTTATCCAACTACTGCCTCCACTGTGAGTTTTCTAAAGCCTAGCTGGAACTGCAGTCAGAAAAGTATGGTCATTGAACAAACAGAGCTAATTGACCCACATGAAATGAGAGACCACAAGGTAATTCACTGTTAGTAAGATATGCTAAAGTTTCCAAATATTTGATTTTTATAGACCTATAAACCATTCGTTAAAATAATCAGAAGACCAAGGTTGTCAAACTTTTTATTTAACAAGTACCAAAGTACAACTGCTACCCACTACCATCCCTACCTTTGAAGACAGAAAAGTTCTCTCTTAAGGTACAAACTACTGTATGTATAGAACAAATAAGCTACAAGGATATATTGTACAGCACAGGGAATGCAGCCAATATTTTATAATAACTTTAAATGGAGTATAATCTATAAAAATTGTGAATCACCACGTTGTACACTTGAAACTAATATTGTAAATCAACTATACCTCAATTTTTTTAAAAAAGTTCTCTAGAGGACTTCCCTGGTGGTACAGTGGTTGAGGCTCCGCGCTCCCAATGCGGGGGGCCCGGGTTCGATCCCTGGTCAGGGAACTAGATCCCGCACGCCGCAACTAAAAAAGGACCCCGCATGCGGCAAAGAAGATCCCGGACCCGGCGCAGCCAAATTTAAACAACAACAACAAAAAGTTCTCTAAATTAAGTTTACACTGAAAGAGAAATGTGAGCTCTGGGGTTTCTTTGAATTTCTCTATGAACTTCATTGCTGTACGTTCTTGGCCGGTTGACTATTCAATTTACATATGGCAGAAACAGTCATGCATTCAGGGGCGCTCAAGTTCATACAGAACGATTACTCTACAACAGCCCACTCTCGCCCCTCAAAACGACAACACAATTGTCCTTTACAGTTTGACTACAATTCTCTCCTCTTCACAAGTATGCTGCACACAAAGGACGTTCTGTGTAAGTTCTTCTTGTCCTAACGTGTGAAATCTTTCCAAGAGATAAGTTCTATTAAAGTTTCAGGACAAACTGGAGAACACCGCAATCCTAAACCGAATGAGTGTCACATCTTGGTGGCATAACTCCCGTTAGAAAAGAGACCTAGGAAAAGGGATTTGGGAACCAGGAAGCCAACGTGACCCGCTCGGTCACTAACACTACTGTCAAACACAAGGTGTCCGAGACCACTTCCAAAACATCACCTGAGGTAAACCTGAGAACCATGATCCTTTTCAAGGCCCAAAGCGGACCCAGGGGGTCGGGGAGGTGGGTGGGGGACCAAAGCAAGTAGCGCAGCCAACTCAACCAAAGACGACGCGGGGCCGAAACTACTGCAGGGAAATGTAGGGGGTTGGGGGTGGCAACCGCCACCCACCCCCCCAGACGCGGCGCCCACACCCAAGCTAGGAGAAGGGAGGGTGTGTGTGAGGAATTAAAGCGGCAATCGGCACGAGGAACAGTCGAGACACGCCTAACGATTTTTTGTAAGAGTCCCCAATTCGAGAAAAAGGGTCGGAATCAAGTCGCGAAGGCTTACCTCAGCGCTCGGGTGTTTAAAAGTGTCTAAAAATAGCAGCTCCATCGCCGAGTCCACCGCCATGTTTGCCGCGGGCCGGGGAAAGGGGAGGACTTCCGGGGCAGCCCTCCAAGCTCGGCGACAGCGGCTCAGGAGAGGGAGAGACGGCGGTACTTCCGTTGACCAGAGCGCTGGCGCCGCAAGCCTGAACCTATCGCGAGGCGTCGCGCCTCCGGAAGTCGCCGGCCCAGCCTTCTCCAGCGCGGCGGAGGGCGCCCTCAGAGCGCCGAGAGGGGAAGAGGAAGAAGGGGAGGGACTACGGCGTCTCCAGTGGTTCAAACCGCGTCGTTCTACCGCGTTTTAGAGCCACGACAGCCGCGGGGGGGGGGGGGGGGGGGGGAGTGTGGAGCAGGCTTAGGAGAGGCGGAGGAGGGGTGGGGAACGCAGCCAACTCAGGACTCCCAGCCCAGTGAACCGGCCAAAAAGCAACCTTTACAGGGCTGGCAGGAAAAAGGTGCAGTCAGCGAGGTTGGAAAGTAAGACTTTTTTTTTAAAAAAGAAAGGAAACTGTCTCAAAACGAAGAGATTTTTTGTTTCCTCATCTGGAAACGGTGCATTGTCAATAATAATACCTAATCCACAGGCTTATTGTGAAAATTTATTTAAGTAAAATTCAAAAAATTGTAAAACGTGAAATGCCATGAACAGTTAAAATGTCGAGTGAAAAGTAAGCCTCCCTGGCTCCCTGTTGATGAACATTGCAGCAATTGGAATTATTTAGTAGTTTACATTGGCACAAGTGCTTGGGAGAGCAATTAGGAATTATCTAGTAAAATTACATGTGCCTACCCCACTTCTAGGAAAATTCTTGCACATGTGCCCAAAGAAATACCTACAGATACAAGAATATTCATGGCAACACTTTATAGTTTTAAAAAGCTGTAAACTTAATTGTCATTAATAAGAAATAATCAGTAAACTCTGGTATATTTATGCAATGCACTAATATAAAACATGTAGAAAGAATGAACCAGTGCTATATCTACTAACATGGATAATCTAACAAATGGTTAAGCAAACACTTATTCTTCACACATTGAAGAGTATATAGCATTTAAATAGTTCAAAAGATATAAAATAACAAATTTTTAGGAACATATATGTTATAAAATTAAAAAGAAATGCACTGGAATGATAAACACTGAAATTTCAAGATAGTGGTGAACCAGAGGGAGATGTAATTGAGAAGTGCACATGGGCTTCAAATGCTTTGGTAATGTTTTATTTTTTAGGTTGGTGGTTGTTTCACAGGTGTGCCTAACATTATTGTTTGTACCTTTTGGTATGTCTGAAATATTTAATAATAAATTAATTTTTAATTTTTAAAGTAAATCTCCCATCCACTTTCCTCTATTAGCTGTTTATCTCTTTTGCTATTTGTTTTTTTCAAAGAACCACTTCTTGCATTTATATTTATTACTTTTATCATTTTTCTGTTCTCTGATTCTTTAGTTTCTGCTTTTGAATTGGCTAATTCCTTCTTTCTGCTCTCTAGGCTTATATGCTGTTCTTTAATTTCTATGGTGATACTTAAGTTACTTATATTCTTATTTATTACTGTATATTTATGTCTACCAACTCTTCCGTAAACTCTGCTTTAACTGAAACTAGTATACCATGTAGTGCGTTTATTATTGGTATTTTTTTACATAGTCTGATTTTCTTATCTTTGATTTTCTTTTTGACCTAAGAGTAGTGTGAGGTAGATTTAAAAAAATAATAATATTGGGGGAATTCCCTGGCAGTCCAGTGGTTAGGACTCCAGGCTTTCACTGACGAGGGTGCGGGTTCAATCCCTGGTGGGGAAACTAAGATCCCGCAAGAGGCATGGCCTAATAATAGTAATAATAAACTATTTTTTAGAGCAGCTTTAGTTTTATGGGAAATTGAGCAGATAGTACAGAGTTCCTATCTATATATCCCCTTTTTTCTATCAAGGATTCCCCTATTATTATTATTTTGCATTATTTAGGGGGCTACATTTATTTTATCTATTTATTTATTTATTTTTTGGCCTCACTGCGCCGCTCTTAGTTTTCCAACCAGCGGTTGGACCCGGGCTGCCACAGCAGTGAAAGTGCCAATTCCTAACCACTGGACTGCCAGGGATTTCCCAGGATGGTACATTTATTACAATTGATGAGCCAGTATTGATACATTATTATTAATTAAAGTCCATATATTACATTAGGCTTCACTCTTTGTGTTGCACATACATACCATCCGTGTATTTGAATTTATAGACTATCTCTGAAATAATTGTGCAAGAAACTGATCATTATTTTTGCCTCCAGTGATGGGAGCTTGATGGCTAAGGTACAGAAATAGAATTTATTTCCATGTACATGTATTACCTAATAAAAAATAAAACTTTTTAAGATGAATAAGAATTGAGTATAAAAAACGTGTATAAACAACTCTTTCGAGAACTTTTGTTGCATAGAACAAAGAAATGAGGTATTCTTTCATGTGTTTGTTGGCAATCTGTATATCTTCTTTGGAGAAATGTCTATTTAGGTCTTCTGCCCATTTTTGGACTGGGTTGTTTGTTTTTTTGATATTGAGCTGCATGAGCTGCTTGTAAATTTTGGAGATTAATCCTTTGTCAGTTGCTTCATTTGCAAATATTTTCTCCCATTCTGAGGGTTGTCTTCTCATCTTGTTTATGGTTTCCTTTGCTGTGCAAAAGCTTTGAAGTTTCATTAGGTCCCATTTGTTTGTTTTTGTTTTTATTTCCATTTCTCTAGGAGGTGGGTCAAAAAGGATCTTGCTGTGATTTATGTCATAGAGTGTTCTGCCTATGTTTTCCCCTAAGAGTTTGATAGTGTCTGGCCTTACATTTAGGTCTTTAATCCATTTTGAGTTTATTTTTGTGTATGGTGTTAGGGAGTGTTGAAAGAATGCTCAACATCATTAATCATTAGAGAAATGTAAATCAAAACTACAATGAGGGGGCTTCCCTGGTGGCTCAGTGGTTGAGAATCTGCCTGCTAATGCAGGGGACACGGGTTCGAGCCCTGGTCTGGGAAGATCCCACATGCCGTGGAGCAACTAGGCCCGTGAGCCACAACTACTGAGCCTGCGCGTCTGGAGCCTGTGCTCCGCAACAAGAGAGGCCACAATAGTGAGAGGCCCGCACACCGCGATGAAGAGTGGCCCCCGCTTGCCGCAACTAGAGGAAGCCCTCGCACAGAAACGAAGACCCAACACAGCCAATTAATTAATTAATTAATTAATTAAAGGTGCTAATAATTTTAAAAAAAAACAACACTACAATGAGATATCATCTCACACCGGTCAGAATGGCCATCATCAAAAAATCTACAAACAATAAATGCTGGAGAGGGTGTGGAGAAAAGGGAACTCTCTCGCACTGTTGGTGGGAATGTAAATTGATACAGCCACTATGGAGAATAGTATGGAGGTTCCTTAAAAAACTAAAAATAGAACTACCATATGACCCAGCAATCCCACTACTGAGCATATACCCTGAGAAAACCATAATTCAAAAAGAGTCATGTACCACAATGTTCATTGCAGCTCTATTTACAATAGCCAGGACATGGAAGCAACCTAAGTGTCCATCAACAGATGAATGGATAAAGAAGATGTGGCACATATATACAATGGAATATTACTCAGCCATAAAAAGAAATGAAATTGAGTTATTTGTAGTGAGGTGGATGGACCTAGAGTCTGTCATACAGAGTGAAGTAAGTCAGAAAGAGAAAAACAAATACCGTATGCTAACACATATATATGGAATCTAAAAAAAGAAAAAGAAAAATGGTCATGAAGAACCCAGGGGCAAGAGGGAATAAAGACACAGACCTACTAGAGAATGGACTTGAGATACGGGGAGGGGGAAGGGTAAGCTGGGACAAAGTGAGACAGTGGCATGGACATATATACACTACCAAACGTAAAATAGATAGCTAGTGGGAAGCAGCCGCATAGCACAGGGAGATCAGCTCGGTGCTTTGTGACCACCTAAAGGGGTGGGAGAGGGAGGGTGGGAGGGGGGGAGACGCAAGAGGGAAGAGATATGGGGACATATGTATATGTATAACTGATTCACTTTGTTATAAAGCAGAAACTAACACACCATTGTAAAACAATTATACTCCAATAAAGATGTTTAAAAAAAAAAAAAGAAACGAGGTAATTGTTGGAGGGGAAATGGAATCAAAGAGTATTTTTAAGATGGAGGGTAATAGAGCATGTAGACTGCTGGGAATAAAGCAATGGAGAAACAGTGATGATGAAGAAAGAGGGGGGATATTTCAAGAAGCAATGTACTGAGTGGAGGGAGGGATGGTATCTGGTAGACAAGTAGAAAGTGACCTTTGCTAGAACACCGGCTGCCTAGTAACCAGGGGCAAGAAGGAGTCCATGGGTACACAGCAGGTGGGAGTAATGATTTAGTATGTGGAAATAAGGGAGTTCCTTTTTGATGGTTTCTATTGTCTCTGTGCGATCATCAGCTATGATTGAGAGGGCAGAAAGATGTAGAGGAGGTCAAAAAAGAGAAATGTATTAGCCAGACTTCTGGGAGAGCTCAGAATCCCTGATTGGCTATCCATCACCTCTCACAGTGTGTAGAGCCCCAAATTCACTTCTCCTTGCTCACTCTTTCACCTCTTCCCACTCTGATGATTCAGCGATTCCCATTTAGAGATGGCTCCCTTAATCCAGAGGTATTTCACATCTCTGTGCCCTTGCTTACATGTTTTCCTCTACTTTGAATATGACTCCCTCAATATGGCTTTCAAAAACCTACGTACAGTTACAATCGTATCCAAAAGAATGAAATACCTAAAGAATGACAGAATGAGTTTAACCAATGAGGTGAATAGCTTATACACTGAAAACTACAAAATATTGCTGAAAAAATTAAAGAAGTCTTAAATAAATGGAAAGACATTCCATGTTCATGAATTGGAAGACTTAATATTGTTAAGATGACAACATTATCCAAAGCAATCTACAAATTCAATGCAATCCCTATCAAAAGTCTAACAGCCTTTATTTTTTTCCTGAAATAGAAAATTTGCCCCTCAAATTCATATGGGCAAGGGGCCACAAATAGCCAAAACAATCTTGAAAAAAAGAACAAATTTGGAGGATACACACTTCCTTATTTCAAAACTTACTACAAAACTACAGTAATTAAAGCTGTGGTAATGGCATAAGGATAAACATATAGACCAACAGAATAGAAGTGAGTCAGAAATAAAAAGATTCTCAACATCACTAATTATTAAAGAAATGCAAATCAAAACTACCATGAGGTACCACCTCACACTGGTCAGAATGGCCATGATTAAAAAGTCTACAAATAACAAACGTTGGAGAGGGTGTGGAGATAAGGGAACCCTCTTACACTCTTTGTGGGAATGTAAATTGGTGCAGCCGCTATAGAAAACAGTATGGAGTTCCTCAAAAAGCTAAAAATAGAGTTGCCATATGATCCAGCAATCCCACTCCTGGGCATATACCCAGACAAAACTATAATGCAAAAAGATACATTCACCCCTATGTTCATAGCAGCACTATTTACAATAGCCAAGACATGGAAACAACCTGAATGTCCATCGACCAATGAATGGATAAAGAAGATGTGGTACATATATACAATGGAATATTACTCAGCCATGAAAAAAGAATGAAATTATGCCATTTGCAGCAACATGGATGGACTTAGAGATTATCATACTAAGTGAGGTAAGTCAGAAAGAGAAAAATATCATATGATATCACTTATATGTGGAATCTAAAATACGACACAAATCAACATATCTACAAAACAAAAACAGACTCACTGATATAGAGAAAAGACTTGTGGTTGCCAAGGGGGAGGTAGGGGAGGAAAGGATTGGGAGTTTGAGATTAGCAGAGGCAAACCTGTATTTTTTAATTTTTTAAATTAATGCACATTTTTTTGGCCACGCCACGCAGCTTGTGGGATCTTAGTTCCCCAACAAGGGATTGAACCCAGGCCATCGGCAGTGAGATTGCAGAGTCCTAACCACTGGACCACGAGGGAATTCCCAAACTTTTATATATAGTGTGGATAAACAACAAGATCCTACTGTATAGCACGAGGAACTATATTCAATATCCTGTGACAAACCATAATGGAAAAGAATATGAAAAAGAATATAAGTATGTATAACTGAGTCGCTTTGCTGTGCAGCAGAAATTAACACAACATTGTAAATCAGCTATACTTCAATAAAGTTTTTTAAATGAGTCAGAAATAAACCTTTACATATATGGTAAATTGATTTTCAACAAGGGTGCCAAGGCCATTCAATGGAGGAAAGAATAATCTCTGCAACAAATGGTGCTGGGATAACTGGATGTCTATATGAAAAAAAGTGAAATTGGACCCTTAACTCATACCGTATACAAAAATGAACTCAAAGTGGACCAAGAACCTGAATATAAAAACTAAAACCATAGAAGTCTTAGAAGAAAACATATCGGTAAATCTATATTTTCTGGGATTTGACAATGGGTTCTTAGGACACAAAAAACTTGAGCAGAAGAAAAAATAAATTGGACTTGATCAAAATTAAAAACTTTTGTGCATCAAATGACACTATCAAAAGACAATGTGAAAAGACAATCTATAAAATGTGAGAAAATATTTGCAAATTATATGTATAATAATGGTCTATTCTCCAGAATATATAACAAACTCTACAACTCAACAACGAAAAGACAAACCACCCAATGAAAAAATGGGCAGAGAACTTGAATAGACATTTCTCCAAAGAAGTTCAAATGACCAATACGTACATGAAAAGATGCTCAACGTCTTAAGTCATTAGGGAAAGACAACTCAAAACCACAGTAAGATACTTCACACCCATTAGAATGGCTACAGGTTTTTTGTTTTTTGTTTTTAAATCAGAGTTGGTGAGGATGTAAAGAAATTGGAACCCTTGTACATTAGGAATGTATACTGGTACAGTCACTGTGGAAAGCAGTTTGGCAGTTTCTGAAAAAAAGTATAGAATTACCATATGACATAGAATTACCATATTACCACTGCTAGGCATATACCAAAAGAAATGAAAAAAGTACTCAAATACTTGTATATGAATGCTCATAGCAGCACTATTCACAATGGCCAAAAGGTGGAAAGAAGCCAAATATCCATCCATGAATAAATGGATAAACAAAATGTGGTGTATATATACTTCCTGTACCACACGGCTCCCTGACTCCTCAGATTTGATATTTTTTTATCTGTACTTTGGAGTATATTCAACAGATTAAGGTCTAGTGCCCAACTAGCTTTTGCCATTTCTTCATAGGTTAGTGTCCCCCTTCTAACCTATGAGCTTCTTCCAAAGTAGTGATAATACCCTGTTCCTGGCACACTCTAAATACTCAAAAATATTTATTGAATGAATTGATTTCTTTTTCACTATTTCAAATCAGATACAGAATTATGTATTATGCATGTTTTATATATCAAATGCTTGGATTGTACTATTCTTTTTCTTTCATTTCTGTCTCTTTTGCTCATCAGATTAGAAACTCCCCAGTAACAGTGCTCTGTAAACAGCCCATAGTAGCTATTGCTGTTTTACCAGCTGCAGTGTCTTTCCTTCTTTGATTTTCACCACCCTGCAGTGAAAAGAGCCATTTGAAGAAAAACAAGAATTGCCTCTAATGTGAAAAGCAACTTATGCAAATCTGAACACTTGCCAGGGTCAAAGTGACAAAAAGGCAGAAGTGGTGGGAGAGAGCTAAGCAGCCCACAATAAGTCCATGTTGCATTCGTTTGGTAACAGATGAGCTCTTTTCCAAGGTGACTGACAAGCACATCAGTACACAGAGCGGGAGGAGGGTTGGAGTGAACTGCCAAGCATTTCAGCCTCTCCAGAGAGCAAGTACATCAAGAACAACTGAGTTGGGAGTCTGGCAAACTGCCAACTGCACAACACCCATCCACCAGTGGGAACACAAAGGGCCTTCATTTTCCTCTGTCTCTGAGCACACTGATTAAAAGTAACAGCTGTCCCCTTTCTCCATGAGACTTTATTATGATAATTCCCTACAAGCCAAGGGCTTGCTGTGAAACTTCCACATCATTCTTCAGAACGTAGTCTGGAGATTACCTAAAGATTTGAGAAGCAGAGATTGTAAACTATTATCTACACAAACTATCTCGAAATAAGCACACACCCATTAGTGCCAGTTGTTCAGAAAGATTCAATGACCCTAGCTATTTTCCAACTCTTTTCCAACCTCATAAAGGCATAACACTCTGGGATCCTGTCTATTTTATTTTATTTTATTTTATTTATTTATTTGGCTGTGTTGGGTCTTCGTTGTTGTGCTCAGGCTTTCTCTAGTTGCAGCGAGTGAGGACTACTCTTTGTTGTGGTGCGTGGGCTTCTCAATCCGGTGGCTTCTCTTGTTGCTGAGCACAGGCTCTAAGCGCACAGGCTTCAGTAGTTGTGGTGCGCGGGCTCAGTAGTTGTGGCTCGCGGGCTCTAGAGCACAGGGTCAGTAGTTGTGGCGCACGGGCTTAGTTGCTCTGTGGCATGTGGGATCTTCTCAGACCAGGGCTTGAACCCGTGTTCCCTGTATTGGCAGCCAGATTCTTAACCACCGAGTGGGTGGTAATTTTTAAAAACAATCATTCACCACTGATAGTTTGAGAAACACTGGTCTGGAGGAATTCAATCTCTGATAAAACTTCAGCTTTACCTCGCTTCAGGAGAGAGCTAGGGAAAATGCATTCCTCAGTCTCTCTTTCCTCCCACACTCTGACCTCTGTTTCTCCCTGGGGCCAAACCCAATTAGAAGCCAGACGGCAGAAAGGCCCAGGTGATACAGTGTACAGCCAACCAGGTCATGGAGCAGGGCAGAGAAGTACAGGAAGTGGATCTGGTGGAGCAAACAGAATTAGCTGTGCTCTGGGCTGTGACACTCATTCGCTGTGTGATCTTGGGAGAGTTACTTAGTCTCAGTGATCTTCAGTTCCCCCCATCCCATAAAATGGGGATCCTTAGACCACCATCCACTTATTCCACCACTCTTCATTCACTTGCTGAAGCCAGAGACCTGGCAGTCATTCAGGTCCCATCCAGTCAGTCCTGAGCATCTCACCTCCATAATGACATTCACACGTGGCCCCTCCTCTCCATCCTTACTGCCCTCCCTGAGCTGAGCTCCACTGCCTTTGTCCATTGTACTGCAGCAGCCTTCTGACTGGTCTTGCTCTCCTCCAATGCATCCTCCAGAATGACACCTGAGGGATCTTTTATTTATTTTTTTTAAGACTTTTTTTTGATGTGGACTATTTTTAAAGTCTTTATTGAATTTGTTACAATATTTCTTCTTTTTTTTTATGTTTTGGTTTTTTGGCCCCCTAGGCATGTGGGATCTTAGCTCCCCGAACAGGGAACAAACCTGCACCCCCTGTATTGGAAGGAGAAGTCTTAAGCACTGGACAGCCAGGGAAGTCCCCTGAGGGATCTTTTAAAATACAGATTTGGCCGACTAATTTCCTAGCTTAAGTACAGAATTTGAGAGTGAGCATTTAAAACTACTTAAGTGTTTAGAATGCTCGAGTGGTTTCGTTTTGTTTTGGTTTTGGTCCTCAGGTTATAAATGTTTTCTTATGCTTCTAATCATGCTCTTTTCCTCTGTTTGAAATGCCCGTGCCCCTTCTTTGCCAGCTAACTCCCTATTCATTTTTTAGAACTTGGGGAAATTTGTCTGACCACCACACCCACTAAAAGCAGGGGGCTCCTAAATGCTCTTACTGTACACTTTATTACATCACTTATTCCTGCATTGTAATTAAACTTCCTTTTAGAAACTGCAAACCCCTTGAAGGAAGGAACTACACAATTTTTGTGGTTGTATTTCCTTGCCTATAGTACCTGAACACAATTAGTACCATTTATATACATATACACACACACACATATATATATATATATACCCTCTATATATAGTTGAATGAGTTGTTGAATAAATGAGAATTGGGATGGTCAGCTAAGTCTTTATGGAAATGGAATTTGAGCTAAATGGTTTCTGAAGAATAGATAAAATTGAGATGGCCAAAGAGGAGGGGAGAGAGTTTCTGGTTGGTTTAACAAATTGAGCGGAGGCAGAAAGATCAGTGTGATTAGTGAGTAGATGAGTTTGAATGTAGGAGCTAAAGATGGGAGAGGTCAGTTGAGGTCCAATGGAGGATTGCCATGAATTCCACATTGGAATTTGTTTTGTAAACTGGGAGTGAACTGAGGAGTTGAGGTTGAGCCTTGATCTTTTTGAAAGAAGAATGAAATTATATAATAATGTGTCGGGAAGATTACTCTTCCTGGGATGTTTACAATGAATTGAAATAAAAGACTAGAAGCAAAATGGTCATTAAGAAAATTCTTAAAATAATTCATGTGAGGGGGTTAAAAGTCTGGATTTGGATTGTTTGCAGTGGATATGGAAAGGAAACGAATGAGAAGAAACATTAAAAAGAAATAAGTTATAGGGACTTCCATGGTGGTCCAGTGGTTAAGAATTGATCTTGCAATGCAGGGGATGGGGGTTTGATCCCTGGTCAGGGAACTAAGATGCCATATGTTACGGGGTAACTAAGCCCACGTGCCACAACTACAGAGCCCATGAGGTCTGGAGCCTGCGCACCGTAAGGAAGAGCCTCACGCTGCGACAAAGATCCCGCGTGCCTCAACTAGGACCCGACATAGCCAAAAAATAAATAAATAAATAAATATAAAAAAAGAAATTATAAAAATTTGTTAAAATAATGGTCTTTAATGAGTAGCATAAATGCATGGAACTCAATGTTTACTGATTATTCGACACTAAAATTCTAGTCAGTACTAACGACAGAAATAAAGACGGTACAAAACAATGAGTTAATAAATTCAGCTGTTTTAATAAAGTTTATTATTGTTATTACTTAAATTTAAAAAGCCATGTGGAAAATTTAAATCTCAGGCAAAGGTTTTACATTTTGGACTCCAAGGCGCTGTTACAATATCTACTGCCACCTGCTGGCAGAGGAGAAGTGACTATAATCTCCTAATTGCAAATCTACAAACTTAAGTCACGGTTAACGTTATACAGTCATCGAAATGTCAAGCAGCTAGATGGTATAAGGGTTTCTATTCTTTATTGTATGCTCTAATTGCTGTATCACTACCAGATCAAGAGACCCTGGGAACCTGCTAATGGCTGATCAAGCTTGGTATCTTATCCCATTTTAATTTTACCCCTATTACTGAGTGGTTGTAGGATTTCCTTAGTTGTTTTTTTTTAAATTAATTTTTATTGGAGTATAGTTGATTTACAATGTTGTGTTTAGGATTTACTTAGGTTTACAGTTTCCTCACTTCTAAGATTTGAAATGGTGAAGCTTTTCTGGTTGCTTTTACAAGGTTATTGAAAGAAAGAATGGAGAAAAAACATGTTGAAAGGTAAAGATACTCTTGTTTGTACCAGGCATCAGTTTTGTTCTACAAATTGATTATTTTTTAATTTTTGTTCAATACCGTAACATTTTTTATTTTCGCCATGTTGTAGTAATATGTTTTAAAATCTAGTAGAGGGATACTACATTTAAATGAATATTGATATGTTAGTGTTGATAATGCTGGATCCATACACGTATCCTTAAAATAGTCATGCCCTTTGATCCAATACTTTTCATTTTGGAAACTTAAGAAAGCAATCACAAAACGGTGAAATAGCTTTATTTACAAAATTTGTATTGCATCATTTATAATAAAAAGAAATTGGAAATAATGTAAATGTTCAATAAAATAGTAATTGTAAACAGTGCTATAATCATAAAACAAAATATTTTACAGCCATCAAAATGATATTCATAAATAACTTAGAATTACGTGTGAAAATTATTTTATTTGGAAAAATGCGTGTTATGGTTCCAACTATTGTATATAAAACAAAATAAAATTTTAAGAATTCATGCATATAAAAAAACTAGAAAGCAATATACCAAGGGTCAGAGTTATTTGACTATGAATATCATTTTCTTTTCTTTTTTTTATTGTGTTAAAATACACATAACTTTTTTTGGCTGCGTCAGGTTGTTGAGGCACGTGGGATCTTTCGTTGCAGTGCTCAGCTTTCTCTCTAGTTGTGGCATGCGGGTTTTCTCTCTCTAGTTGTGGCGCGAGGGCTACAGGGCACGGGGGCTCTCTTGTTGCTGCACGTGGGCTCTCTCTTTGAGGCACATGAGCTCAGTAGTTGTGGCACGCGGGCTTAGTTGCCCCGAGGCATGTGGGATCTTAGTTCCCCTACCAGGGATGGAACCCTCGTCCCCTGCATTGTAATGCAGATTCTTTACCACTGGACCACCAGGGAAGTCCCAAAATACACATAACATTTTAAAAAATTATTATTATATTCTAATCCACCATTCTCCGTGGTGAATTACTAAAATCCCATATGGGTGCCTAACAAATATTACGTATTCAATAAGTATTCATTTCTTTCTTCTACCTAACCACTCCTGGGAGTGGTGAGAGATTATGTGTATTGCTTTATATTTTTATTCTTACTAATTTATGGAATATTTTCATCTTTTCATTATTTGATATTCCCAAATGAGACCATGTATTCTGAATCTGTGTCAGAATATTAGCCATGAATCCATAAGAATGTAAATAGGTGTGGCTGACTGACTGAGGCAAGAGTTATGGTGAGGTGCAGCATCTTAGCATGATCATTGTCTAGGTACTTATCTGCAATTAGGAGTTTGTCTTTGACCCCATAGGATTAGAAACTCTTGTTAACTGGTTTCCTCAGGAGTGATCAGAATAGAGCCATTTTAATCACACTCACAGGAGACTTCCCTGGTGGTCCAGTGGTTAAGAATCTGCCTGCCAATGCAGGGGACACGGGTTCAACCCCACATGTCATGGAGCAACTAAGCCCATGCACCACAACTACCGAGCCTGTGCTCTAGAGCCCGAGAGCCACAACTACTGAGCCCGCGTGCTGCAACTACTGAAGCCCGCGCGCCTAGAGCCTGTGCTCTGCAACAAGAGAAGCCACCACAATGAGAAGCCCACGCACCACAACAAAGAGTAGCCCCCGCTTGCCGCAACTAGAGAAAGCCCTCGCGCAGCAACGAAGACCCAACGCAGCCAAAAAAATAAATTAAAAAAAAATTTTTAATTTAAGTTAAAAATAAATCACACAAATAAACTTACAAACAAATTTTGATTTTTTAATTTGCATTGAAAAACCAGAACATATGTTAACTCACTGTGATAGACCTTATGGAATCACAGTTGTAGGAGTGATTAATGGACTCAGGAAACTCCAAAGCCCAGTATGAATGAGCTAGCTCCAAATGCCCTTTCCCTCTGTTGGGATATATCTAATAAGGGAGATGACAACTGTAGTAGAAATAGATGATTGCTTCTTCTCTTTTTTTTTGATCATGCTGTGTGGCTTTTGGGATCTTAGTTCCCCAATCAGGGATCAAACCCATGCCCCCTGCAGTGGAATCACAGAGTCCTAACCACTGGACCACCAGGGAATTCCCATGATTGCTTCTTCTTATGCTGAGAATTCTAATTTGTTTAGGATACACATTCCTCATTCCCCTAAAACCATGAATTTTAGGAAAGCTGGCATCAGTTCTAGCCTGAAAGAACGAATCGTTTGGCCTAATTTCTTTTCATGGCTACTACATTCTTTTTTTTTTTTTTTGGCTACTACATTCTTCATGCTAGTGATTGATTTAGGGAGAAGCATGTGGTTCCACTTAGGCCAATGAGACATTCGGGGAAGTTGACTAAGTGGGCTTTCTTAGCTCTTAAATCTAAAATTATAAAACTCTTAGAAGAAAACATGGGGGAAAAGCTTCATGATGTTGAATTTGGCAATAATTTCTAGGATAAAACACCAAAGCAGAATCAACAAAAGAAAAAAACCAGATAAATTGGACTGTCAAAATTTAAAATTTCTGTGTATCAATATGTCCGATAGGGAGTTAATATCCAGAATATATAAGGAACTACATATAATTCAAGAACAACAACAACAACACCAAAACCACAATTTAAAAATAGGCAGGGCTTCCCTGGTGGCACAGTGGTTAAGAATCCGCCTGCCAATTCAGGGGACAAGAGTTTGAGCCCTGGTCTGGGAAGGTCCCACATGCTGTGGAGCAACTAAGCCCGTGAACCACAACTACTGAGTCTGTGCTCTAGAGCCCGCGAGCCACAACTACTGAAGCCCTCACGCCTAGAGCCCATGCTCCACAACAAGAGAAGCCACGACAATGAGAAGCCTCACACCACAACAAAGAGTAGCCCCCGCTCACCTCAACTAAAGAAAGCACGCCTGCAACAACGAAGACCCAACACAGCCATAAATAAATAAATAATAAAATTAAAATTAAAAAAAAAAGATGCTCAACGTTGTTAATTATCAGAGAAATGCAAATTAAAACCACAATGAGATAACACTTCATACCTGTCAGAATGGCTATCATCAAAAAGACCACAAAGGTGATCCAGTGGTCAAGACTCTGCGCTTCCACTGCAGGGGGCATGGGTTCCATCCCTGGCCAGGGAACTAAGATCCCACATGCCACATGGCATGGCCAAAAAAGAAAAAAGAATTATGTCATAAAAAATCGTTTAAAATAAAATAAATTAGAACAAAAAAGACTACAGGTAACAAATGTTGGTGGGGATGTGGAGAAAAGGGAACCCTCATACACTGTTGGTGGAAATGTAAATTGGTGCAGCCACTGTGGAAAACAGCCTGGAGGTGCCTCAAAAAACTAAAAATAGAACTACCATATGATCCAGCAATTCCACTCTTGGATATACATCCGAAGAAAATGAAAACACTAATTCAAAAAGATATATGCACCCCAATCCTCGTAGCAGCATTACCTAAAATAGCCAAGATGTGGAAGCAACTTAAGTGTCCATCAACAGATTAATGGATAAAGAAGAATGTGACATATATATATACAATGGACTACTACTCAACCATAAAAAAGAATGAAATTTTGCCATTTGCAACAACATGGATGGACTTGAAGGGTATTATGCTTAGTGAAATAAGTCAGATAGAGATATGATATCACTTATACGTGGAATCTAAAAAATAAAACAGGGCTTCCGTGGTGGCGCAGTGATTAAGAATCTGCCTGCCAATGCAAGGGACACAGGTTTGAGCCCTAGTCTGGGAAGATCCCACATGCCACGGAGCAACTAAGTCCGTGCGCCACAACTACTGAGTCTGAGCTCTAGAGCCCGCAAGCCACAGCTACTGAGCCCACATGCCACAGGTACTGAAGCCTGCGCACCTAGACTCCGTGCTCCGCAACAAGAGAAGCCACGACAATGAGAAGCCCGTGCACCCTAACGAAGAGTAGCCCCCGCTCGCCACAACTAGAGAAAGCCCGCACGCAGCAACGAAGACCCAATGCAGCCAAAATTAAATAAACAAATAAATAAATAAATAAATAAATAAATTTATATAAAAAAATAAAAATAAAACAAACTAGTGAGTATAACAACAACAAAAAGGACACACATATAGGAGAATAATCTACTGGTTACCAGTGGGAAGAGGGGAAGGGCAATATAGGAGTAGGGGATCAAGAAGTCCAAACTACTATGTATAAAATAAATAAGCTACAAGGATATATTGTACAGTACAGGGAATATAGCCAATATTTTATAATAACTAAATGGAATATAGCCTGTAAAAATTATAACTATGTTGTATACCTGAAACTTTTTTGTTGTTGTTGTTAAATTTATTTATTTATTTATTTATTTATTTATTTATTTATGCTGTGTTGGGTCTTTGTTGCTGCGCATGGGCTTTCTCCAGGTGCGGCGAGCGGGGGCTACTCTTTATTGCGGGAGTGCAGACTTATTGCGGTGGCTTCTCTTGTTGCAGAGCACGGGTTCCAGGCGCGCGGGCTTCAGTAGCTGTGGCTCGTGGGCTCTAGAGCGCAGGCTCAGTAGTTGTGGTGCACGGGCTTAGTTGCTCCGCCACTTGTGGGATCCTCCTGGACCAGGGCTTGAATCCGTGTCCCCTGCATTGGCAGGCGGGTTCTTAACCACTGTGCCACCAGGGAAGCCTCCTGAAACTTATATAATGTTGTACAGCAGCTATATCTCAATTTTAAAAATATTTTTAAAAAGCAAAACAAAACCAAAAAATGCGGAAAGGGCTTTAGACATTTCTCCAAAGACAATATGGCCAATAAGCACATGAAAAGATGCTCAATACCACTAATCATCACAGAAATGCAAATTGAAATCACAATGAGATATCACCTCACATTCATTAGGATGGATAGTGTAAAAAAGAAGAGACAGAAAGTAGAATGGTGGTTGCCAGGGACTCGGGGGAGTGGGGAGCGAGCAGTTACTGTTTAATGGGTACAGAGTTTCAGTTTTGCAAGATGAAAAAGTTCTGGAGATGAATGGTAATGATGGTTGCACAAAATGTGAGTGTACTTCAAAAAAGTGGTTAAGATGGTGAATTTTATGTTATATATATTTTGCCACAATTTTTAAAAAGAGAGAGACCCAAGAATGAAACAGTTCCTTTTCTAACTCCAGTTTTTAATGTGGAGTGATGCCTGGAGCTGCTGGAGTTTCAGTAACCATCTTGCAACCATGAGAGGACTACACAATACTCTGAGGGGAGCAGAGCATAAAGACAGAACCTGGGCTCTTGATGATAGGCTTAAGTCCCTGAATTAATGATCCTTGGTACAGCTATTCTTCCAGACTTCTTGTTTTATAAGACACTACGGTATCCCTTTTGTTTAAGTCCTTCTGAGATAGGTTTTCTGTTATTTGGAACTGAAACATCTTAACAGATGTAATAACATTGTTGTCAGTCGGTTAGCACACCATATTCCCCAGGCAGGGCTAGGTCCACAATGACCAATTTTTCTCTAACTTTCCTTATCTAAACCCTTCACCAAGTGTTAGAAACTTATATTAATACAATATCACCTCATGACCCACTACAGTTTTCAAGATTTCTAGCTTTAAGGTGACAGAATTCCAGGTCAATAGTTTCCCGCAACCCCCTATGGCTATTCCCTGAGGATGTCTGCAAGAAACAAAAGTACCTCTCTGTTACCATATATGTGCAATTCCCTCTTATGTGAATGATTATTGTGCTTTCTTATATTAAGATAGTATTACACTATAGGGATGAAGCTACATTCTTGCAGGTCTCCCAGGAAGGGTGAGGTCATTTCTGATGTCAGATACTGAAGAAAGAAGTCTGTTTTTCAGTCAGAAGCTTGAAGCAAAGAGGGCAGTCCAAGATAAACAGTTAATGTGGTTTTGCTGAATGAAGGGTCAAATGCCTAGAAACCAAAGGACACCATCAAGAAAGTGAAAGGGCAGCCTACAGAATGGGAGAAAGTAATTTGCAAATCATATATCTGATATGCGTCTACTATCCAGAATATATAAAGAACTTTTAAAGCTCAACAACAACAACATAAAACAAACAGTTCAATTAAAATGTGAGCAAAAGACTTCAAAGACATTTCTTTGGAGATCTGCAAATGGTCAACAGGCACATGAAAACATACTCAACATCACTGATCCTTAAGAAATGCAAATAAAACGACAACGAAATACCACTTTGTACTCAATAATATGTCTATAATCAAAAAAACAAAAATAAGTGTAAGATGAAGTGAGGATGTGGAGAAATTAGAACCTTTATATGTTGCTGGTAAGAATATAAAATGGTGCATCTGCTGTGGAAAACAGTTTGGCAATTCCTCGAAAAGTTAAACACTAAATTACCATATGTATGACCCAGAAATTCCACTCCTAGGTATATACCCAAAGAAATGAAAACAGAGACACAAATACTTGTGTACACATGGTCATAGCAGCCCTGTTTACAATAGCTCAAAAGTGGAAACAATCCAAATATCTATCAATTGATGTATTGATAAACAAATTATGGGGAGTTCCCTGGTGGTCTAGTGGTTAGGATTCTGCGTTTTCACTGCCGTGGCCTGGGTTCAATCCCTGGTCAGGGAACTGAGATCCCGCAAGCTGCGCAGCGTGGCCAAAAAAAAAAAATTATGGTATATATATACAAGGGAATATGACTCAGCCATAAAAAGGAATGAAGTACTACTACATGCCACAACATGAATGAATCCTGACAACATTATGCTAAGTGAAAGAAGCCACATACAAAAGACCTCACATGATTCCATTTATATTAACTATCCAGAGTAGATAAATCCACAGAGTTAGAAAGCAGACTGGTAGTTGCCAAGGACTGAGGGTAGGGGAGAAGGGGGAATGACCGCTTAATGGGTACAGAGTGTTTTCCGGATTTTTTGCTTTTTTTGGCCACACCACTTGGCTTGTGGGATCTTGGTTCCCCGAACAGGGATCGAACCTGTGACTCCTGCAGTGGAAGAGAGGGGTCCTAACCACTGGACCACCAGGGAATTCCCAGGTACAGAGTTTTTTGAGGTGTGATGAAAATGTTTTGGAACTAGATAGGGGATGATGAAAATGTTTTGAGGTGATGAAAATGTAGTGGTTGTACAACATTGTAAATGAACTAAAAGTCACTGAATTGTTCACTTTAAAATGATTAATTTTATGTTATTTGAATTTTACCTCAAAAAATAAAGTAATAAAATAAATAAAACCAAGATGCCTAGGAAGCTACTTCTGGGTATTAAATGAAGATGGCTTCTTCCATGGAGAGAAAAGGGAGAGCCAGGAGGTGAGGGACCCAGACAGTCTACTTTGGGCCAACTCTTTGGAGCTAGATTGAAAATATCTCAAAAGGGCAAGCAGAATGGGAAGAGATTACCTGTGCTAAATGTGGAAACTTCTTTGTAAAACAGACTGTTTATAATGCTTCCAGTTTCTACGTTTATTTCCCACAATTTCAAGTAAAATTATTTGTAAAGTTTGGGAAACTCTCTTAGGCTGTGAGTTTCTTGAAAGTCAAAAACTGTCATATCTTTGAACCCTTTTAGCCTGGTACATAGTGGGTTCTAGAAATGCTGATTTGATGAAATTAGAGCAGGAGGTTTTGATTACACTTGTGTAGGAGTGTAAAAATGGGAACAATACACTTTTTTTGGAACATCCTTGTCATAGCAACAGTAAACAATTACAGATCACAAAGGAAAGTGAGACTCAAATTCAACTGGAGGGACAAAGGAGTAAATTTTTTTATGGTTAAATCAATATTTGGTTTCTTAAAAGAAGTGGTAACTCCTTATAGTATATGTCTTACTACAGTAAGCAAACTCTACCAGGAAGCAGGAATTTTGTCGCAAATAATAGAAAACCAAACTCAATTGGTTTAACAGTAAAGGGAATTTACGTACAAAATGCCCAAAGGTAGGGCTAACTCCAAGCCTAACCCTGAGGACCAGTTTCTTGCTGTTTGTACACTGCCTTTTCTGTAAAGTTCCTGGGATAGCTTGCTTTCTCACATCCAGCAGGAGGAAGCCAACACAGTTCTCCCATCAGCATTTTCAGGAAAAATTCTGATTGGACTGGTTCTGTCAACTGCCTACCCCCAACCAAGCACTGTAGCCTATTGGATGGAACACTCCCAGGCTTAGCCTAGGTCATATGTTTCATCCCTGGGTTCAGGATAGAATCAGTCTCCCCAGAACCTTGGGATTCCAAAAAGGAAACTGAGGATTGGAGGAAAGGAGAGGATGAGAATACTGCTGGGAAGGCAACTGACAAAAGTCCACGACATAAACTATCTTAAAGCTACATTTTAAAATCCACCTCACGTTTATGGTCTAAAGCCCAAACTCAGTTATACTTAATATTAGTCCAGTGGGATGCTCCTCAAAGAAAAAGTCCTCTGATCAAACAAAGCTGGCAAATAACATATACTGTAACCCCCTCTTAGAGGTTCCCTTTGCTCACTACTTTAGCGAAGGCTTTGAGAAATGCTTTGGCGGAGAGGCCGATGAACTTTGTTTAGTCAACTGTTTCACAAGCTTCTTTGACTGAAGGAACCTCCTTTTGAGCAACACCTAATAACAGCCATGGAACAATGGAACATGTTTTGAAAAAGACTGTGTCATTGCACAAGTCTGACGTCTTCAGACTCGGCTCTGTCTTTGGTGGCAGCAACTTCTTTCTACTTAGTCACCAACTCAACAATTACAGAGGGCTTCCCTGGTGGTGCAGCAGTTAAGAATCCGTCTGCCAATGCAGGGGACACGGGTTCGAGCCCTGGTCCGGGAAGATCCCACAGGCCACGGAGCAACTAAGCCCGTGCGCCACAACTACTGAGCCTGTGCTCTAGAGCCTGCACTCTAGAGCCTGCGAGCCACAACTACTGAGCCCGTGTGCCACAGCTACTGAAGCCTGTGCACCTAGAGCCCGTGCTCTGCAACAAGCACTGCAATGCGAAGCCCACACACCACAATGAAGAGCAGCCCCTGCTCACCACAACTAGAGAAAGCCCGCACGCAGAAACGAAGACCCAATGCAGCCAAAAATAAATAAATAAATAAATCTATAAAAACAAACAAACAATTACAGAAATTACAGAGCCAGGAGTGGTTTTGCAACCAGAAGATTTAATGCTGTTTTACAATTTTTTTAGCAATATGAGATTATTGTGCAACAATTTCACGAGTCTTTTGTCTGCCAATAATTGCCATGCTTAATCTTTACTATCTCGTTTGTGACACCGTGGTTAGAAAGAAATGAAACAGTATTAAATAGGTATCTCTGGGAATGGCAAACTTTTAAGGACACTGTCACAGGGTAAATTGTAGACTCTAAAATCACAAGAGCTTTACAAGAAAATGACACCCAGACTTTCCAATATTCCCAGAAAATGTTCCCTGTTAAAAACTGTCCTTAATTGTCATGAAGAACCTAGGAGCAAGACAGGAATAAAGACACAGACCTACTAGAGAATGGACTTGAGGATATGGGGAGGGGGAATGGTAAGCTGTGACAAAGTGAGACAGTGGCATGGACATATATACACTACCAAACGTAAAATAGATAGCTAGTGGGAAGCAGCCGCATAGCACAGGGAGATCAGTTCAGTGCTTTGTGACCACCTAGAGGGGTGGGATAGGGAGGGTGGGAGGGAGGGAGACGCAAGAGGGAAGAGATATGGGAACATATGTATATGTGTAACTGATTCACTTTGTTATAAAGCAGAAACTAACACACCATTGTGTGTGTTATACTCCAATAAAGATGTTAAAAAAAAAAAACCAAAAAACTGTCCTTGTTCCACTCCCATCCCTATTTCACAAAGTGAAGAGATCTCACACATGTCTTGGTAAAATATCTTGTGAAAATGTTCTCTTTATTAAAAAAAAGGTAGATGCTAAATATGCCATTACCATTAGTAAATTTTCTCCCAAAATATCTCACGGATTTAGAGGGCATTGGAGAAAAAAAGTCCAAAAGTGAGTAATGTAAAAGAAATGTGAAAACTATGATTCTTTATCAAAAAGTAAAAGAAATGTGGGCACAGATGAAATTCCCTTTGATATCCAGTGAAGGGCTTGAATGGTGTCAGATTCCCAGTGGTTAATAATCTAACCTGCTCGGGGCCTCATAGGATTCTTTACTCCTTTCCTGCCCTCACCCACTAGCTTTGTTTAGTTCTCCTCATCTTGACACCTCAGTCTTCGGGAATATATTTATATGAAATGCCCAATTTCAGACTAAACTCTGGTTTCAGAGACTTTTTAAAACATATTCCAACAAATCAATCAAGTGCCCAGCAAGGTATATGGTATTTTATAGGCAACACAGCTGCAGATTTGCTTATTTCTGCACAAATCATTGCTTAGTCGATAGGCCATTTGGCTTTAGTTTTTTTTATTGCAATGATCATTTAAACAATCCTTCTAAATCTATATTCTTATCCACAACCCTGTGGTCCAGGAAAAGCAAAGGGAAGTGTGATGTTTGTGGAATGAATTATGGTCATGTTAAGCAGATTTTCTTCAGCAGCATATATATTCTTGCTGTATATTGCATGATGTATTTATAGATTTAGCTTCTAGAACTCCAGTTTGTATTATGATAGTCACTAGAAATGTGGTTCTAAAGCCAAAAGGTGGAGATTTCATTGGAATGCAGAAGAGAAAAAATAAATATAGCTAAACTTGTAAATATTATTTGAGTTCATTCCATGTACCAAGAATTATACCAGGCACTAGAGATTCAAAGATGAATAAAAAATATTTTTTGTCTCACCCAGTTCAATCCCTCGTCATCTTTTCACCGGACTGTCACGTTAGTATTTTGACTAGACTCCCTCCCTCCAGGCTTACCCCTCTTTAAGCCTTCGGCTACACTGCAGCACAGTAGGCCATCTGAAATGTAACTCTAACCTGCATTAAGCGCAAGTTCTCTAGCATCATAGCCAAGAATGTCAAGACACTCCTCTCTCTGTCTCCTGTCACTCTTCACCTTGACATTTATGTTCTAACTGTATCCAGCTCCTTGAGCTTTCTGCGCATGTGCCACATTAATTTACACCTCTGAGCCATTGCTCGGGGCCTGAGCCTCTGCCAGGCTTGCCTTTCTCAGCGTCTTCTTCCAGCTCAGTTTTGTTCTTTCTTCAAGGTTCAGCTCATTTCCTCCATGAAGCCTTTCCTGAATGTGCTGGGTACTCTAAGTTCTCCCTTATGTCTGGACAATCTTCTAACATGGTACCCTGCATATTATATTAAAATTATGTGTATGTTTCTTCCCTCTCACAATTGGCTCCTTGATGGCAGAGACTGTGCCCTGGCTCTGCCCTGTGCCCTGGTTCATCTTTGTACTCCCAGCTTTCAGCACAATCCCTGGCCTGTAGTTTACCCTCAATTATTGTTTATTGAATAAAATAGAACTGAATTGATCACCTTAAGTTTTAAATTTTACATTTGCTAAATGAAATTAAATTTTGCAAGTAAGTTTTTATACAAACTAACACAACCTACCAAACTCTAGAGAAGAATTTTTAAATAGTGGAACATTATATAAATTCACTATGGTTTTCTTCTGTTAAGGGACTTCTCTGGTGGTCCAATGGTTAAGAATCCGCCTTCCAATGCAGGGGATGCAGGTTCGATCCCTGGTCAGACAACTAAGATCCCACATGCCATGGGGCAACTTAGCCCATGTGCTGCAACTACTGAGCACGCGAGCCACAGTTAGAGAGCCCACATGCCGCAACTACAGAGTGCACGTGCTCTGGAGCCCATGCACCACAACTACTGAGCCCAAGTGCCACAACGAAAGATCCCACATGCCGCAATGAAGATCCTGCGTGCCGCAACTAAGACCCGACACAGCCAAAAATAAAATAAATAAAAAATAAAAAGTCAGATATGCTATTTCTAAATAATAAGATAATGAACATAATTAATTTTGCAGATACCTTTCCTACCAAACATAAATGTTATCCTGTAAGAAAGTCTCTTCAGTTTCACCACAAACCCTGAGATCTATAATGATGCAAATTACAACTTTATTCTTTTTATGATTTCATAAAAATAATGAGTAAATCCAGCAGTATTGTCATTTTCCAAATGAGGACAATCCAAACTTAGGCCCCACAAGGCTGTTCACAGATAACAATCATTTTGAAAGGAAACCTGAGTGGACAGATGTGACTTATCTGCCCAATATGCCTTCCTTTGGGAACCACTATTCCTCACTCTTTATGGTCCAGGTGGGAGTGCAATCATTGAACCCCATGCCCTAAAGGATACCTTTGGATTAACCTGTCCACATGGCAACAGTGACTGCTTCAGAGCTGAGTCCACAACTCAACCTGGGAGAGCCACAGCCCTTCCCATGACTACCCACTCCTATGATGCAGAGAAGCTGCAAGCACATGAAACTAAGAAGGTCAATGGCTATCAAACTGAGTTGCTATGACTTGCAACAAAAAGAGTTTTGTCTAATATAATAACCTAGAGTATTTTTAAAGTAGACTATTTCCAATAACGATATAGTCAGCAAAACAACCTTCCTCAACATTTTATAACTGTACACACAACCAACCTTCTACACTTAATAACCATAACAACATTCTAAAGCATTTTATAACTGTAAGCAAAAGAACTTTATGTAACATTTTACAACTATAAACACAACCAATCTTCTATACTTTATAACTGTGAACAAACTGCAACATTTTATAACTGTAAATGAAACACCTTTAACAATATTTTATAACTTCAATCACAAGTTTAACACGCCTGGAAAGTCCTGCCACCTGTTTGACATTTTGAACACATATAAAGGCTTGAAAAATACTGGCTTATTTATCAGTTAGTGAACAGTTTCAGATACTAAAATTTTGATTATTTAATTCATTTAGTTTTTTTTAAGCACACATAATCTCTCAGCATACATCTCAATCACTATCATTTGTGTCATAAGCATGAATTTATATAATAACTATAATTAATTCTGGTTAATTAAAAAATTCACCAATTGTTTTAAAAAAATCCAGAAAATCCAAAGAAAGATTAAAACTACAAATTTTAAAGAATTTTTTAGTGACTGATCAAATTATCAAACTGAATGAAAGTAGCTATATCTTCCAAAACATGTATTAACATGTCCTAATCTTTTTTCTTCTTGATTTACAAGTAAAACCAGAACATGACTTTTTTAAAATTAAATTATTACTTTTTTTTTTTTTTCTTAATCTGGCTGTGTCTTCACCAGGATAACAGGCTATCTTGGCCAGAAAAGTTCACAGAATATTTATCTCTATACGAATGGTCTTAAAATTGAGAAGGTTATTAAGACTGAAATATATATATGTATATTTTTTGTTTGTTTGTTTGTTAATTAATTTATTTATTTATGTATTTTTGGCTGTGTTGGGTCTTCGTTTCTGTGCGAGGGCTTTCTCCGGTTGTGGCAAGCGGGGGCCACTCTTCATCGTGGTGCGCGGGCCTCTCACTGTTGCGGCCTCTCCCGTTGCGGAGCACAGGCTCCAGACGCGCAGGCTCAGTAGTTGTGGCTCACAGGCCTAGCCGCTCCGCGGCATGTGGGATCTTCCCAGACCAGGGCTCGAACCCGTGTCCCCTGCATTGGCAGGCAGATTCCTAACCACTGCACCACCAGGGAAGCCCGAATGTTTGTTTTGTTTTGTTTTTTGTTTTTGGTCGCATCACACAGCTTGCAGGATCTTAATTCCCCAGCCAGGGATTGAACCTGTGCCCCAGCAATGAAAGTGTTGTGTCTTAACCACTGTACGGCCAGGGAATTCCCTAAGACTGAAATTTTTATCTTACCAGCATATAAAACCCACAAATGACAAATTTGTCCCTGAATTATTGAGTGCCACTCCATACGTTTGTCTTTATATTTCACTAGACTATGAATAAAGGAACTACAGTGACAGGCCAGTCCTAGCATGGTTATTGCCCTGTCAGGGACCAAAGCTGACCCAGGCAGCAAGCACAGGGTAGAATATGGAGAGGCCCAGGTGTATGAAGATGAAAACAGCTTATTGTTTATGGAGACTTCAGCCAAGACAGCTATGAACGTGAATTATTCCTTCCTGGCAACAGCTAAGAAGCTGCCAGATGAACGCTAGAATCTGGGGGCGCCTCGGGCCAAAGCCTGGGTATGGATCTCCAAGAACAGTCCCAGCAGAATAAGAGCCGTGTTGTAGCAACTGAGCAGGTGGCTAGCAGCAAACAAGTGTAGAGCTAGCATGAGACCTAAGAAATAACCTCCATCCCCACCGCTCAGCACACAGCCCCCACGGTAGAAGCACACTAAGCCCTGGCTCCCAAGGGCTGCCTCCTAACAGCTCCATCATGGCACTTTTTACCACTCTAGCAACCAACATCAGGCAGCTGTTGCCACTGGCCTCCAGCCCCTACCCTGGGGCTTGGGGGTCAGATCCCCCAAGACTCACCCTCTAAAACAAACTTTCTTTACTTTGCATTATAGGTACAAGACAGTGACCTACTTATCTTTCCTCCTCCTCCCCCTTTTTTCAGAAAACACTTTTTGTCTCCTGCCCCTTCCCATCCTGCTTTTGGTCAATCTGCATCCCCTTTTCCTCCTCTCCCCAGGATGGAGAAGGTGGTGAACCCAGGAACTGAGGAAGGAGGTTTTCTGTTCAATGACATTAAAGGCCCTGGCGGAAGGTAAAGCTCAGAGCAAGAGGGAGTTTTTGTTTTTATTTGGTTGCAGTTTCTCATCTTTGAAAACACTGCAGTATTCATGAGCTGGCCATGTGGAGGGTGTTTCTAAGTAGAGGTGAGAATGGGAAGAAAAATCTTGGGCACCAGGTGGGAGTCATGTTGTTAGTAACTGGGCAGAGGTGGAAGCGGTGGAGATGCAGTGTCATCTGTGCCTCTGGATCTCTTCCAAGACCTAGTTTCCCCTCACCCAACCTCTTAGATAGCTTTTCCCCCATAGTGGGGGAGACTCTGGACCCCAGAGTCCTCCAAAGAATCTTCACTGGTTGCCTGAATCTTGGGTGCTGCTGTGATCTAATTGGAGGAGGGACAAGTTTCTGATACCCATACTCTGATTTATACATAAGCATTTTTTCCCCTCTGGCCTGCAGATGGCCTTAGCCCCAGCCACTAAATCCCCCTGCACTTTGTTCTTTAATGGTAGTTCAGTTGTGATAGTTGTTTTATGAGGGTTCTGATTGATTTACCTGCCTTCTTACCTTTTTAATTAAATGGAATCCAAGGTGTATTTGAGGTTTGGGGAGGGGCTGTAGAAAACAGTACGGGCGGCAGCTACTCCAACCCAGTCTCCACTGTCAGCTTCCTCCAATTCTGACTCTTACTTCACCTATATTCTTGCCAACCCAGCTCTTGGGTAGAGGTTTGCCTTTCCTGGGGAATTAACTGAGCAACTGGAGAGGGATCTCAGGATAGTGTAGACCACAGTAGGGGAATGAAGAGGAGTCAGGCAAGAGGGAGGGGTTTTCTATCCTGTCCCAGGGTTCACATTCAGTTTGATCCATTGATTACCATGCCTTTTCTACTTCCCTGTAAATAGGTATGATCTTCAGTTCCACTGTACAGTCTGTTCTGTCCCCCACCTCCCATGAGCCCTATTTCTTTCCTCCTTTGTTAGTAATTTTAGTTTGGTCCCTCCAGGCTTACGCCTAAACCCACCCACCATGCAACCAGTGGTTTAATCCTTGTACCACTGCCGGTAGCACCACAGAAGCCTACTTGTGGCCCCTTATATCATAACACGTGTTCCTGTGGGCAGGGAACAACTGGCACTGAAGGTCCCCAACAGCTGTCTCACAGCAGCAGATTTAGAGATTTCTAAATCTCTAGCCTCTCTTCACATCCCTCATCAGGTATTTTAGGATGTCTTTGGGAAGCCATCAAGGCAAAAGAGAACTCTCAACTCCTTTTGTTCCAGCCCAGAGTTTTGAGAAAATTGTGGGAAGTAGATAGGAGGGACCACAGTGACTTAGGATGGAACTTTTCTGCCTTCTTGGCCTACAGACTGCCTTCTGTCCCAGAGCAGCTGAGCAAGCCATAAAGCTGAACTTCTGAAGGACCCAGCTTAGGTTCCCCCACTTAGGCCTTCAATTCCTTTCCTTTCCAGGGACAGCCTTAGTGCCCGTGGCCCTGAAACACACATACATTTCCCCCTTCCTTTCCTGGCACCCAGAGTGCATCCTTACAAGTGGAAGACCTAGGATAGCTCTCAAATTTCATAAAAATGAAGTTTTTCTCTGTGCTGCTTTCTCCGTGGAGCAGGAGCAAAGATGTTTCATTGCCTTGGGACTGGGAAACCATTTCTCCAGGCTTCTTGTCCCCTCCCCCACCCCCCTTAGGAACAGGATTGGCCTTAGCTTCTGGACCTATCTGCTGCCTTCCTTCTTTTTCTTTTTTTTTTTTTTTTAATAAATTTATTTATTTATTTTTGGCTGTGTTGGGTCTTCGTTGCTGTGCACAAGCTTTCTTTAGTTGTGGTGAGTGGCGGCTACTCTTCGTTGCGGTGCACGGGCTTCTCATTGTCGTGGCTTCTCTTGTTGTGGAGCATGGGCTCTAGGCGCGCAGGCTTCAGTAGTTGTGGCTCACGGGCTCTAGAGCTCAGGCTCAGTAGTTGTAGCGCACGGGCTTAGTTGCTCCACGGCATGTAGGATCTTCCCAGGCCAGGGCTCGAACCCATGTCCCTTGCATCGGCAGGCAGATTATTAACCACTGCGCCACCAGGGAAGCCCTGCTGCCTTCCTTCTGCTCCCTACCAGCTCTTCTGCTTTCCGGTGAGCTCTGTTGGGCTTGAGGAATCTCAGTGTTTATTTCCCAGCTCTTCATTTTCTTTCTTCTGCTCAGTTTTTAATTTTTTTTGGGTGTGTGTGTGTGTGTGTGTGTGTGTGTGTGTGTGTGTGTGTTTCTACTAAGAAAGCATTTGACTTTTTCCCCCTTTCTTCCTCTTCCAACATAACAATTGTAATGGAATTCAACTGCTGATTTACTGCTGCATTTACTGTAAGTAAAAAAGGAAAAAGAAAAAAGAAAGAAATTAAATGAATGATAGCAATGACCAGAAGAGAAATAGAGACAATGAAAAATTTCTTCTACTGAACTTTATATGTGTGTGTCTGGCAGTTAAAAAATAATAATAATAATTAATTAAATAATAACGTAATAATAGTAATAAAGTACCTACCGGTTTTTTTTTTCCCCAAGGTAACAGTAGTGTTTGTTTTTTTTTTTTAATTGCACACAGGTCTATAAACCTACTAAACAGGTTTTTTTCTATTTTTTTTTTATACAGCAGGCTCTTATTAGTCATCAGTTTTATACACATAAGTGTATACATGTCAATCCCAATTGCCCAATTCATCACACCACCACGACCACCCCCCCGCGGCTTTCCCTGCTTGGTGTCCATACGTTTGTTCTCTACATCTGTGTCTCAATTTCTGCCCTGCAAACCAATTCACCTGTACCATTTTTCTAGGTTCCACATATACGTGGTAATATATGATATTTGTTTTTCTCTTTCTCACTTACTTCTCTCTGTATGACAGTCTCTAGATCCATCCATGTCTCAACAAATGACCCAATTTCGTTCTTTTTATGGCTGAGTAATATACCATTGTATATATGTACCACACCTTCTTTATCCATTCGTCTGTCGATGGGCATTTAGGTTGCTTCCATGACCTGGTTATTGTAAATAGTGCTGCAATGAACATTGGGGTGCATGTGTCTTTTTGAATTGTGGTTTTCTCTGGGTATATGCCCAGTAGTGGGATTGCTGGATCATATGGTAATTCTATTTTTAGTTTTTTAAGGAACCTCCATACTGTTCTCCATAGTGGCTATTATCAGTTTACATTCCCACCAACAGTGCAAGAGGGTTCCCTTTTCTCCACACCCTCTCCAGCATTTGTTGTTTGTAGATTTTCTGATGATGCCCATTCTAACTGGTGTGAGGTGATACCTCATTGTAGTTTCAATTTGCATTTCTCTAATAATTAGTGATGTTGACTAGCTTTCCATGTGCTTCTTGGCCATCTGTATGTCTTCTTTGGAGAAATGTCTATTTAGGTCTTCTGCCCAGTTTTGGATTGGGTTGTTTGTTTTTTTAATATTGAGCTGCATGAGCTGTTTATATATTTTGGACATTAATCCTTTGTCCATTGATGCATTTGCAAATATTTTCTCCCATTCTGAGGGTAGTCTTTTCGTCTTGTTTATGGTTTCCTTTGCTGTGCAAAAGCTTTTAAGTTTCATGAGGTCCCATTTGTTTATTTTTCTTTTTATTTCTATTACTCTAGGAGGTGGATCAAAAAGGATCTTGCTGTGATTTATGTCAGAGTGTTCTTCCTATGTTTTCCTCTAAGAGTTTTATAGTGTCCGGTCTTACATTTAGGTCTTTAATCCATTTTGAGTTTATTTTTGTGTATGGTGTTAGGGAGTGTTCTAATTTCATTCTTTTACATGTAGCTGTCCAGTTTTCCCAGCACCACTTATTGAAGAGACTGTCTTTTCTCCATTGTATATCCTTGCCTCCTTTGTCATAGATTAGTTGACCATAGGTGCGTGGGTTTACCTCTGGGCTTTCTATCTTGTTCCATTGATCTATGTTTCTGTTTTTGTGCCAGTACCATATTGTCTTGATTACTGTAACTTAGTAGTATAGTCTGAAGTCAGGGAATCTGATATCTCCAGCTCCGTGTTTTTCCCAGAAGACTGCATTGGCTATTTGGGGTCTTTTGTGTCTCCATACAAATTTTAAGATTTTTTGTTCTAGTTCCATAAAAAATGCCATTGGTAATTTGATAGGGATTGCATTGAATCTGTAGATTGCTTTGGGTAGTATAGTCATTTTCACAATATTGATTCTTCTAATCCAAGAACATGGTATATCTCTCCATCTGTTGGTATCATCTTTAATTTCTTTCATCAGTGTCTTATAGTTTTCTGCATACAGGTCTTTTGTCTCCTTAGGTAGGTTTATTCCTAGGTATTTCATTCTTTTTGTTGCAATGGTAAATGGGAGTGTTTCCTTAATTTCTCTTTCAGATTTTTCATCATTAGTGTATAGGAATGCAAGAGATTTCTGTGCATTAATTTTGTATCCTGCAACTTTACCAAATTCATTGATTAGCTCTAGTAGTTTTCTGGTGGCATCTTTAGGATTCTCTATGTATAGTATCATGTCATCTGCAAACAGTGACAGCTTTACTTCTTCTTTTCCAATTTATATTCCTTTTATTTCTTTTTCTTCTCTGATTGCCAAGGCTAGGAGTTCCAAAACTATGTCAAATAATAGTGGTGAGAGTGGACATCCTTGTCTTGCTCCTGATCTTAGAGGAAATGCTTTCAGTTTTTCACCATTGAGAATGATGTTTGCTGTGGGTTTGTCATATATGGCCTTTATTATGTTGAGGTAGGCTCCCTCTATGCCCACTTTCTGGAGAGTTTTTATCATAAATGGGTGTTGAATTTTGTCAAAAGCTTTTTCTGCGTCTATTGAGATGATCATATGGTTTTTATTCTTCAATTTGTCAATATGGTGTATCACACTGATTGATTTGTGTATTTTGAAGAAACCTTGCATCCCTGGGATAAATCCAACTTGATCATGGTGTATGATCCTTTTAATGTGTTGTTGGATTCTGTTTGCTAGTATTTTGTTGAGGATTTTTGCGTCTATATTCATCAGTGATATTGGTCTGTAATTTTCTTTTTTTGGAGTATCTCTGTCAGGTTTTGGTATCAGGGTGATGTTGGCCTTGTAGAACGAGTTTGGGAGTGTTCCTTCCTGTGCAATTTTTTGGAAGAGTTTGAGAAGGATAGGTGTTAGCTCTTCTCTAAATGTTTGATAGAATTCACCTGTGAAGTGATTTGATCCTGGACTTTTGTTTGTTGGAAGATTTTTAATCACATTTTCAATTTCAGTGCTCGTGATTGGTCTGTTCATATTTTCTATTTTTTCCTGGTTCAGTCTTGGAAGGTTATACCTTTCTAAGAATTTGATCATTTTTTCCAGGTTGTCCATTTTATCGGTACAGAGTTGCTTGTAGTAGTCTCTTATGATGCTTTGTATTTCTGCGGTGTCCGTTGTAACTTCCCGTTTTTCATTTCTAATTTTATTGAGTCCTCCCCCTCTTTTTCTTGATGAGTCTAGCTAAAGGTTTATCAATTTTGTTTATCTTCTCAAAGAACCAGCTTTTAGTTTTATTGATCTTTGCTATTGTTTTCTTTGTTTCTATTTCATTTATTTCTGCTCTGATCTTTATGATTTCTTTCCTTCTGCTAACTTTGGGTTTTGTTTGTTCTTCTTTCTCTAGTTCCTTTAGGTGTAAGGTTAGATTGTTTATTTGAGATTTTTCTTGTTTCTTGAGGTAGGCTTGTATAGCTATAAACTTCCCTCTTAGAAGTGCTTTTGCTGCATCCCATAGGTTTTGGATTGTCGTGTTTTCATTGTCATTTGTCTCTAGGTATTTTTTGATTTCCTCTTTGATTTCTTCAGTGAGCTCTTGGTTATTTAGTAACGTAGTGTTTAGCCTCCATGTGTTTTTGTTTTTTACGTTTTTTCCCCTGTAGTTCATTTCTAATCTCCTAGCGTTGTGGTCAGAAAAGATGCTTGATATCATCTCAATTTTCTTAAATTTACTGAGGCTTGATTTGTGACCCAAGATGTGATCTATCCTGGAGAATGTTCCATGTGCACTTGAGAAGAAAGTGTAATCTGCTGCTTTTGGATGGAATGTCCTGTAAATATCAATTAAATCTATCTGGTCTATTGTGTCATTTAAAGCTTCTGTTTCCTTATTTATTTTCATTTTGGATGATCTGTCCACTGGTGTAAGTGAGGTGTTAAAGTCCCCCACTATTATTGTGTTACTGTCGATTTCCTGTTTTAAAGCTGTTAGCAGTTGCCTTATGTATTGAGGTGCTCCTATGTTGGGTGCATATATATTTATAATTGTTATATCTTCTTCTTGGATTGATCCCTTGATCATTATGTAGTGTCCTTCCTTGTCTCTTGTAACATTCTTTATTTTAAAGTCTATTTTATCTGATATGAGTATTGTTACTCCAGCTTTCTTTTGATTTCCATTTGCATGGAATATCTTTTTCTATCCCCTCACTTTCAGTCTGTACGTGTCACTAGGTCTGAAGTGGGTCTCTTGTAGACAGCATATAGATGGGTCTTGTTTTTGTATCCATTCAGCAAGCCTGTGTCTTTGGTTGGAGAATTTAATCCATTCACGTTTAAGGTAATTATCAATATGTATGTTCCTATGACTATTTTCTTAATTGTTTTGGGTTTGTTTTTGTAGGTCCTTTTCTTCTCTTGTGTTTGCCACTTAGAGAAGTTCCTTTAGCATTTGTTGTAGAGCTGGTTTGGTGGTGCTGAATTCTCTTAGCTTTTGCTTGTCTGTAAAGCTTTTGATTTCTCCATCAAATCTAAATGAGATCCTTGCTGGGTAGAGTAATCTTGGTTGTAAGTTCTTCCCTTTCATCACTTTAAGTATATCATGCCACTCCCTTGGCCTGTAGAGTTTCTGCTGAGAAATCAGCTGTTAACCTTATGGGAGTTCCCTTGTACGTTATTTATCGTTTTTCCCTTGCTGCTTTCAATAATTTTTCTTTGTCTTTAATTTTTGCCAATTTGATTACTATGTGTCTTGGCTTGTTTGTCCTTGGGTTTATCCTGTATGGGACTCACTGTGCTTCCTGAACTTGGGTGGCTATTTCCTTTCCCATGTTAGGGAGCTTTTCGACTATAATCTCTTCAAATATTTTCTCTGGTCCTTTCTCTCTCTCTTCTCCTTCTGGGACCCCTATAATGCGAATGTTGTTGTGTTTAATGTTGTCCCAGAGGTCTCTTAGGCTGCCTTCATTTCTTTTCATTGTTTTTTTCTTTAGTCTGTTCCGCAGCAGTGAATTCCACCATTCTGTCTTCCAGGTTACTTATCCATTCTTCTGCCTCAGTTATTCTGCTATTGATTCCTTCTAGTGTAGTTTTCATTTCAGTTATTGTATTGTTCATCATTGTTTGTTTGTTTTTTAATTCTTCTAGGTCTTTGTTAAACATTTCTTGCATCTTCTCGATCTTTGCCTCCATTGTTTTTCCAAGGTCCTGGATCATCTTCACTATCATTATTCTGAATTCTTTTTCTGAAAGGTTGCATATCTCCACTTCATTTAGTTGTTTTTCTGGGGTTTTATCTTGTTCCTTCATCTGGTATATAGCCCTCTGCCTTTTCGTCTTGTCTATCTTTCAGTGAATGTGGTTTTTGTTCCACAGGCTGCAGGATTGTAGTTCTTCTTGCTTCTGCTGTCTGCCCTCTGGTGGATGAGGCTATCTAAGAGGCTTGTGCAGGTTTCCTGATGGGAGGGACTGGTGGTGGGTAGAGCTGGGTGTTGCTCTGGTGGGCAGAGCTCAGTAAAACTTTAATCCACTTGACTGCTGATGGGTGGGGCTGGGTTCCCTCCCTGTTGGTTGTGTGGCCTGAGGCAACCCAACAGTGCAGCCTACCTGGGCTCTTTGGTGGGGCTAATGGCAGACTCTGGGAGGGCTCATGGCAAGGAGTACTTCCCAGAACTTCTGCTGCCAGTGTCCTTGTCCCCACGGTGAGCCACAGCCACCCCCGCCTCTGCAGGAGACCCTCCAACACTAGCAGGTAGGTCTGGTACAGTCTCCCCTGGGTTCACTGCTCCTACATATTGGGTCCCAATGCACACACTACTTTGTTTGTGCCCTCCAAGAGTGGAGTCTCTGTTTCCCCCAGTCCTGTCAAAGTCCTGCAATCAAATCCCACTAGCCTTCAAAGTCTGATTCTCTAGGAATTCCTCCTCCCGTTGCCGGACCCCCAGGTTGGGAAGCCTGATGTGGTGCTCAGAACCTTCACTCCAGTGGGTGGACTTCTGTGGTATAAGTGTTCTCCAGTCTGTGAGTCACCCACCCAGCAGTTATGCGATTTGATTTTGCTATGATTGCGCCCTTCCTACCATCTCACTGTGGCTTCTCCTTCGTTTTTGGATGTGGGGTATCCTTTTTGGTGAGTTCCAGTGTCTTCCTGTCGATGATTGTCCAGCAGGTAGTTGTGATTCTGGTGTTCTCACAAGAGGGAGTAAGAGCACGTCTTTCTACTCCGCCATCTTGGTTCAGGCTCTACCTACCAGTTTTAATTTTAACCTTTTGGTTACATCCTGATACAATAATATTTTTGTAAATAATTGTCCAGTAACTAATAAATACATTTTAAAAAAATCAAACCACCTGCAAAAGATACAATTTAGACAACTATACTAAATTGTACCACTGATATAACTTTGTGTTTCCTTGATTCTTTTTCTAGGTTTAAAACAAACAATAATCTTATTTTTATTTTTATTTTTTTTAAATATAGATAGTATTTTTTTTTTTTTGACAGCTTTGGGTCTGTTGCTGCACGCGGGCTTTCTCTAGTTGCAGCAAGTGGGAGCTACTCTTCGTTGCGGTGCATGGGCTTCTCATTGTGGTGGCTTCTCTTGTTGCGGAGCATGGGCTGTAGCCAGGCGGGCTTCAGTAGTTGCAGCACATGGGCTTAGTTGGTCCGCAGCATGTGGGATCTTCCCGGACCAGGGATCCAACCCATGTCCCCTGCATTGGCAGGCAGATTCTTAACCACTGCATCACCAGGGAAGTCCCAAACAACAATTTTAAAAGAATACTACTTTTTTGGCTTTGCATCATGGGGGGCCTGGGATCTTAGTTCACCAACCAGGGATCAAACCCACGCCCCCTGCAGTGGGTGTGCGAAGCCTTAACCACTGGACCACCAGGGAAGTCCAAAAGAATACTACATTTCAATTATAAAGATATTATTCAAATTTGGCAAAATATTTTATATGTGAACTAAAGCTTGCATTACCAAACCAAAATATCACAACTTGCAGTTTACACTCTGTTTTACTGTTTTAAATGTTAAACACAGATAACAAGTTCCAGGGGTCACAGTGAATGGCAGAAATGAAGTCATTCAAATTCTGTTTATCCATACAATTACTGTGCTATCATTATTTATTTTAATCTATTTTTTAAACACAAAATATCTAATAACACAAGGGGTGGAGACACGAACTAAGCTCAGAGTGAGCTCAGATCATGCTGATCCTTTATGAACTTACTCTTTTTTTTTTCCTTTGGTCACATCGAGGGGCTTGTGGGATACCAGGGTTGTGGCAGTGGAAGAGCCGAGTCCTAACCACTGGACTGCCAGGGAATTCCCATGAACTTACTGTTGAAATGAATTCATATAGTTGAGTTGTATGCATGACAGGAACCAACTGTTTAACTGGGAGTTCTCCCAATTCACTTCCATGTAGAATACCATGTTTGTTAAAAGATAACTAATAGTAATGTGTCAGTTTGAAGCTATTAAAACTCTCAACAGTAACTGCAGCAAGTCTTTAGAATTTAGAGCAACAAAAGATTTTTTAGAGGAGCATGTTATTGCTTACATTGTTTAGAATTACTAGCACATAGTGATAACAAAACTCCAGCCAAAGTTTATTTTTGGCTTTAAAAATACAGACAATGCACCCCCTACATAATTTCAACTTGTTTGCTCTGTTGTTAAGTTTGCTATTCACTACAAAGTCTTTACCAAAGATTTAAGAACAACAGTTGGGAAATAAAGAGTAAATACAGCTAAAGAATGTGATCTACACAATCCCTGGAGTGCACAGCACACAACTATCCAGCTCATACTCTGCCTGCTATGGGCTGAACTATGTGTCCCCCCCACAAATTTGTATGTTGAAGCCCTAACTCCCAATGTAATTGTATTTGGAGCTAGGGCTTTTAGGAGCTAATTAAGATTAAATGAGGTCATAAGGGTGGGCGTCCTGATTTAATAGGATTGGTGGCCTTATTAGAAGAGGAAGACGCGGGGAATTCCCTGACGGTCCAGTGGTTAAGACTTGGCGATTTCACTGCCTGAGCCTGGGTTCAATCCCAGGTTGGGAAACTGAGATCCCGCAAGCCACGTGGCATGGCCAAAAAAAAAGAAATAAAAGAGGAAGATACTTTCTCTCTCTCTCTCTCTCCCCCCACCCCCCGCCTCTGCATGCACAAACCGAGGAAGGACCATGTGAGGACATATCAAGACATCCATCTGCAAGCCAGGAAGAGAGCTCTCATCAAGACCGAATTGGCGGGCACCTTAACCTTGGGCTTCCCAGACAGGAGTGAATTGGGAGAATTTTCAGTTAAACAGTTGTCTCCTGCCACACATGGAATCAGCTATATGCACTCATTTCAAGAGTAAGTTCTCTATGAGAAATGAATTTCTGTTGTTTAAGGCAATCAACTATGGTATTTTGTTATGACGCCCAAGCAGACTAATACACTGCCCCATGTAGTGAACTCCACCTTGCTCTGACAGGAGTTGCTGAAGATGTGGCTGTAATCAAGGAGGATATTTAATCCATGGCAAACAGAGGAAGAACTTTTGGGGCCTTAGAGTGCCCAGACTGGAGATGGCTGTGGACTTGGTAGATGGACTCCAGGGAGAAGAGGGACACATGAGACAAACTCCTGTGCTTGAGTGCCAACTTTCTTTTCACCCCCAATTTATGACCAGTTTGTGTGTGTGTGTGTGTGTGTGTGTGTGCACGCGCACACACACTAATGCATATTTTATTACGCCTCAAGTATCTTTGGAATTAAGACATTTTAAATATAGTTGAAAGTGAGTACAAGAAGAATGAAAGGGGAGGCATTAAAGAGAATAACCATAGAAAGCAAACAGAAAGAGGCAGAGAGAAAGAAAAAGGAGGAAATTAGAAGATGGGAATAAATGGTGGAGGAAACACGGATTACTAGCGTGAGTTCCCTGCATTCACATCAGTTGGCAACATGAGAAGTGACTAAAGAGACAGCAGGGTCAAGAAATATTCAACCACGGACGTAAAATGTTACACTGATTATCATTGGGAGAAGTTGGGTGAATGCATATAGGAACTCTCAGTAGTACTGTTTTTGCAACTTCTTGTGAGTCAAAGTATTTAAAAATTGAAAGTATATGGGGGCTTCCCTGGTGTCGCAGTGGTTAAGAATCCGCCTGCCAATGCAGGGGACACGGGTTCGAGCCCTGGTCTGGGAAGATCCCACATGCCGCGGAGCAACTAAGCCCATGCGCCACAACTACTGAGCCCGCGTGCCTAGAGCCCGTGCTCCGCAACAAGAGAAGCCACCACAATGAGAAGCCCGCGCAACGCAAAGAAGAGTAGCCCCCGCTCACCGCAACTAGAGAAAGCCCACGCACAGCAACGAAGACAAAACACAGCCAAAAATAAATAAATAAAAATAAAAATAAAAAAAGAAAGTATATGCATATTTAAAATATATAGATATATTTTAGCTTAGAAGAAGAGCTACATCTAAAACTCCACTGAGCAGGTAATATAACATACTGTCAAGTAAGAATATAGTTTATATCCGTTAAGTGATCTGTTGAATAAATATTCTTTTTTTTTAGTAATATTAAAGTTTTATTCGAGGGATAGACACCTACAAAATGTTAAAGGGCAAATGGCAGAGGTTTAGGTCTGATACTATTTAATTAATTTTAACTAATTACTAGGGGGAAATATGAGGGACATACAAAGAACAAAATATGGACATTTTCCACAGTTATGAAATTGAATAAATATTCTTTTATATAGATCTTGTGCCAACCAGTATGCTAGGAGCTATGAAGATAGAGGTGAAAAGATAAGGTCACTGTCCACAAGGAATTGATGGTTTAGTGGAGAAATAGACACACATAAAATAAATATAAATATATTTAATAAATATAATGTGACCACTATTTCAAAGGAGAAATGGACAAATTCTGTAGTGGACATTTGTTTGTTTTGGTTGGCCAGCTTCTAAATATCCTTCCTATTTGGACGCAATCTCAAGACCAACAAGATGTAGGGCTTCACTGCCCAATATGGAAACCTAAAGGGGGCCCTGCCATTGTCCCCTGTATTGGCAGGTGGATTCTTAACCACTGGACCACCAGGGAAGTCCCAAGTTACTGGTCATTCTTAGCTGTAGTGGTATGTTGGAGTCAGCTTGTACCTGCTCATGAAAGCTTATTGTAAATTATTCAGGAATATTGTGAAAATATTGTGACAATGCTGAGTGTATTAATTTCCTGTATCTGGTATAACAAACTGCCACAAACTCAGTGCTTTAAAGCATCACAAATTTATTACCTTATAGCTCTAGAAGTAACAAGTCTAACATTGGTCATCAGGGCTGCATTCCTTCTGGAAACTCTAAGGGAAAATCTGTTTGATTGCCTTTTCCTTTCCTTGGCTGTAGGAATTACCTTCATCCATCTTCAAAGCCAGCAGCATAGCATCTTCTACTCTCTCTTTTTCTGACCTCTGCTTCTATTGGCATATCTTCTTCTCCTCCCAGTGATTACATGAAGCCCACCTAGATAATCCAGAATAATCTTTCCATCTCTAAATCCTTAACTTAATCACATCTGCAAACTCCATTTTGCCATTTCAGGTAACATAGTCACAGGTTCTGGGGATTCAGCTGTAGACATTTTTGAGGAGCCATTATTCAGCCCACCATTAATGATCAATCTTTCAGTTCTTACTGAGTACAGATTTGGTCTCAGATTCCTAACACAAGCACTTCATAGCAATAGGTCTGAGTCAGCACAGGAGATAAAAACCTATATTCCTCTCTTTAGCCAATGTTAAATTTGCCCAATCATTCAACATATATGTATAAAGTTTTTACGATGAGTTATGTGTTGTGCTAGACAAATGTTGATGGAAATGGATGCAGACCCTGCCCTAGTGGAGGTCAAAGTCTATGGAGGAAGAGAGGCACTAACCAAGCAAGCAAACCAAGAAATACAATAAAAAAGTAAGGAGAGTGCTAGCAAGGGAACAAACAGGGTCCTGATAGAGAGCAGGTGTTATGGTCAGGGAAGTCGTGTGTAAGAGGGTAACAAGCTGAGGCTTGAAGGATTGGGAGCCAGTGCTGTGAAGAGTGGGGAAAGATGTTACCAGCGAGGGGCCTCTGTGTGGGAAAGCTCTGAGGCCGGACTAAATGCTTTCATGCAACCAACACTGACAGTGCTGAGAGAGAACGCTGTGGCAGCCCCAGATTGCTTCCTTGAGGTACAGATTCTCTGAATAAAGCTGACATTTCCCCACAGAGGACTTACCATGGTGAGACTGTATTCACCTATGGCCAACTTCTGTCCCCACCTGGCCACAGCCCAAGCCACACCCTTTGACTAGAGCCATCTAGCAAAGAAAGCTGTTAGAAAATAACCTTTGCTCTCATTCTTCACCTGTCCAGATTGCCACGCTGCAGCACTTGAGTTTGGCCAGAGTCTTTCAACAGTCTGTTTTTCTGTGTAGGAGGGAGAAATTGGACTTGTGCATTAGTTCAGAGGGATATAACATTCTAGACAAGTAGGTATTTCTTTTATTTTAAAAGAGCAACTAGTATGTTCTCTGCCCACGAATCTGTTACACACACTGACACTGTTAAACAGATACACTTTAACTGAATAAAAAAGGTACAGTTTTACCTATCTGTTGAATATTTGAAAATGTCGTAGTAGCTTTTTTTCTTCCAGAACTGCTGTTTCCGTCTTGCTTCATATTTCATGTTTGATTAATACTGTCATTGTTCCTAAATGCCCCTACTGTTAACTACGTTTTATTCACTGGAACCTCTAATTTGTCTTTTATTATTGTCCTTTCTGTTTTCAAATGAAGGTATTGATATTATTCCCACTTTTTTAACTTTTTTAAATTGAAGTATACTTGATGTACAGTATTACATAAGTTACAGGTGTGCAATATAGTGATTCACAATTTTTAAAAGTTATACTCTGTTTATAGTTATTATAAAATATTGGCTATATTCCCTGTGTTGTACAATATATCCTTGTAGCTGACGTTATTCCCATTTTAGGACAGAATTCTTGAACTCAAAAACAGAAGCTTTAAAAATCTCTATTGTCTCTTGTCATGAAGAACTCTTTGGTAGGAATGTCTATTTTAAGGAACTTCAACACAGTACAGGGAGGGAAGGCAGAGTTTAATTCTGCAAGTTGCTGTACTGACTCCATATGGCCACCAGGGGGAGACAAAACTGTTGAAGCTCTTTTATCTCCAGAGCTTCTGCAGTATTTTTCTTTAGCTGTAATCTTTGCCTTTGACTTGTTCCAACCCAAACATGTACATAAATTAGGGAAGCAACTTGCATAAAGCAGCTCAGTCCTGTTTTCCTAATATAATATAATTCCTGGGAGCCTTTCCTATTTATTTACTGCTCCACCAAAATGGTTAAGGGGCGCATGTGACAAAGTGAGCTTTGTAAGCAAAAGTGAGGTCATGAGGATCCAAATTCTAACCACTACTGCGTGCAGACATGCCCCAGTAGATCATGTAGCAGAGAATCAAAGCGAACTCAGCTTTTCACACAGATGTGTGCATCTTTTACACTTCAGATAGAGCTTTCAAAAGTGGCTGAAAAAAAAAGGAAGGGGCCCTGGATACTGAAAGGGTAACAGTGCCTTAGCCATGCTAAAAGCAGCACTAAACTATAAAATGACAAGTGCAATGTATTCTGAGTGCTCCCTGCCACTTCACAGAAGAGGAACTGGGAGCATAATCTCATGTAAAGAAGTTCTAGACAATATTGCAGTCATTTGATCACTGACAGGCAGCAGGAATTATTCAAGCAGGTAGAAGTAGAGATGCAGAGGTGACAGGTCATTATATAATGATCATCTAATAGATTTTATGAAAAAGTGCCTCTATTTATATCTCTATTGATGAATCTACTAAAAGGAATGTGCTCAAATTTATCAAAAAAACTGATAGAGTCAATTCAATTTAGTGAATTATTGAATTATTTTAACCATGTCTTCTGGATTCTCTCCTAATGCTCCAATCACTCATGGACTCAAACAAACAAACAAAAAATGATTGGCATTGCCTTATTAAATTTAGGTTCAAGAGATGGGGCAATTGGGCTCAGATATCTAAATTTTTAAAAAGTTGTAGAGATGAGTTTGATTCATGGTCAGACCTGAGAAAAGGTGACATGGATTCACCAAGATGAATTCATTATTTCTGACAAATATGTCAAGGTGGGACTTCCCTGGTGGTCCAGGAATTAACACTCCAAGCTCCCAGCGCAGGGGGTCTGGGTTCAGTCACTGGTCCAGGAACTAGATCCCACATGCGGAAACTAAAAGATCCCACATGCGGAAACTAAAAGATCCCACATGCTGCCACTAAAGATCCCGCACGCGGCAACAAAGTTCCTGCGTGCAGCAACTAAGACCCAGCGCAGCCAAATAAATAAATAAATAAATAAATATTTATTAAAATGTGTCGGGACCTCCCTGGTGGCGCAGTGGTTAAGAATCTGCCTGCCAATTCAGGGGACACATGTTCGAGCCCTGGTCCGGGAAGATCCCACATGCTTCAGAGCAACTAAGCCCGTGCGCCATAGCTACTGAACCTGCGCTCTAGAGTCCTCCAGCCACAACTATTGAGCCCGCGTGCCACGACTACTGAAGCCCATGCACCTAGAGCCCGTGCTCTGCAACAAGAGAAGCCACCGCAATGAGAAGCCCTCACACGGCAAGGAAGAGTAGTCCCTGCTCACAGCAACTAGAGGAAGCCCGCACATGGTAACAAAGACCCAACGCAGCCAAAAATAAATAAATAAATAAATTTATTTAAAAAAATGTGTCAAGGTTATGGAAGATGGAAGTTGGATGAAGGGTATACAGGAACTCTCTGTACTTTGCAAATTTTCTGTAAATCTAAAATTATTCCAAAATAAAAGTTTATTTTAAAGTTAAAAAAAAAAGAACAAATTTAATTAAATAACCATTAAATATTTTATCTAAATGTTTCCCATCAAAAGATACTTTTTAATTGTCAAATTTTTTAAAAAAGGAGATTGTAAAACAGTTTTATATGTATAATATAGATGAAATACAAGTAATTGAAAAGATACATGTATACTACATGTTACAGTTATCTCTCTTTGGAAGATGGGATTATAGGTGATTTTTTTTTCCTGGTTACCATTATTTTTAAAATTTTCTATAATAAGTAGGTGTTATTTTGGTAATGAGAGAGGTTTTGTTTTTTGCCTTTTTTTCAATTTAATGTTCTCCAGTATAACTCTAGAGAGGTCCCATATCAAGGCCAGTTATCATGCACAGCTCTGGGCTTTTTCCGAAGTTCTGATTCTTATTAAATAGTGCTTTCTAGGAAGTGCTCCACTTAATGACAGTAATTTGACTCCAGGCAGAGGTTGGAGAAGACAGATTCAATCTCCTCTAGGTCCTCCGAGTCAGAGCAGATCCACAGCTGGGTCAGAAAGCCCAAAGATGGCTCTCATTGGGAAAAAGTACTAGTCTTTTACATAACATAAAACTTACCATTGTAATCATTTTTAAGTATACAATTCAGTGACATCAGGTAAGTACATTAGCAGTGTTGTGTAGTCAAAACCACTATCCATTTCCAGCAATTTTTCATCATCCCAAACTGAAACTCTCTACCCATTAAACACTAACTCTTCATATCTCCTTACCCCCAGCCCCTGGCAGCCCCTTTTTTACTTTCTGTCTCCATGAATTTAACTACTTTAGGTACTTCATGTAAGTAGAATCATACAATATTTGTCCTTTTGTGTCTAGCTTGTTTCACTTTAGCAAATGTTTTCAAGGTTTATCTATGTTGTAGCATGTGTCAGAATTTCATTCCTTTTTATGACTGAATAATATTTCATTGTATGTATATACCACATTTTGTTTATCTGTTCATCAGTCGAGGGACATTTGAGTTGTTTCCACCTTTTGGCCATTGTGAATAATGTTACTATGAACATCGGTGTACAAGTATCTGTTCAAGTCCCTGCTTTTAATTCTTTGGAGTATACAATAACAATAATTCTAGGAGTAGAATTACTGGGTCATAGGGTAATTCTATGTTTAACTTTTTCAGGAAAACAGCCAAGCTATTTTCCTCAGAGGCTGCACCATTTCACATTCCCACAAGCAGTGCACAAGGAAGGGTTCCAATTTCTCCATACCTTTGCCAACACTTGCTATTTTCTGTTTTTGTTTTGCTTTGTTTTATCATAGTTATCCCACTGAGTGTGAGAACCACCCACATTTTATATGTCATGTGTATTCTTAGCAAGCATACTACCAACAAACAATTATACTTGTTTGTTAAGATTTGCCACAATAATTAATAATTGACCCAGGACAGTTGAAAAGCAAAGTTTGCTGTTTACTGTCCCATCTCCAGGACAGTGTGTCAGAAAACAGGCACGGGACTAGATTGCCACCAGAAAGCAGGACTAGAGGGGGCAGGAGGGCTTCTGCGGGAAATACTGGAGAAGCAACCAGAGCCCAGAGGAAACCAAGCAAAGCCAAAAGCACACGGCAGGGGGCGCTTTCAAGATGGCGGAGAAGTAAGACGTGGAGATCACCTGCCTCCCCACATATACATCAATACTACATCTACATGTGGAACAATATCTACAGAACACCTACTGAATGCTGGCAGAAGACCTCAGACTTCCCAAAAGGCAAGAAACTCCCCACGTACCTGGGTAGGGCAAAATAAAAAGGAAAAACAGAGACAAAAGAATAGGGATGGGACCTGCACTTCTGGGAGGGAGCTGTAAAGGAGGAAAAGTTTCCACACACTAGGAAGCCCCTTCACTGGCAGGGATGGGAGTGCATGGAGGGGAAGCTTGAGAGCCATTGAGGAGAGCGCAGCAACAGGGGTGCAGAAGGCAAAGCAGAGAGATTCTCGCACAGAGGATCAGAGCCGACCAGCACTCACCAGCCCGAGAAGCTTGTCTGCTCACCCGCTGGGACGGGTGGGGGCTGGGAGCTGAGGCTCGGGCTTCGGAGGTCAGACCCCAGGGAGGGGACTGGGGTTGGCTGCATGAACACAGCCTGAAGGGGGCTAGCGTGCCACAGCTAGCCGGGACGGAGTCCAGGAAAATGTCTGGACCTGCCTAAGAGGCAAGAGACCATTGCTTTGGGGTGCGCGAGGAGAGGGGATTAGGAGCACCGCCTAAAAGAGCTCCAGAGATGGGCACAAGCCGCTGCTATCAGCATGGACCCCTGAGACAGGCATGAAATGCTAAGGCTGCTGCTACAGCCACCAAAAAGCCTGTGTGCAAGCACAGGACACTATCCACACTTCCCCTCCCGGGACCCTGTGTAGCCCGCCACTGCCAGGGTCCCATGATCCAGGGACAACTTCCCCGGGAGAACACACAGCGCGCCTGAGGCTGGTGCAACGTCAAGCTGGCCTCTGCACCACAGGCTCGCCCCGCATCCGTACCCTTCCCTCCCCCCGGCCTGAGTGAGCCAGAGCCCCCTAAGCAGCCACTCCTTTAACCATCTTCTGTCTGGGTGGGGAACAGATGCCCTCAGGCGACCTATATGCAGAGGCGGGGCCAAATCCAAAGCTGAACCCCAGGAGCTGTGCGAACAAAGAAGAGAAGGGGAAATCTCTCCCAGCAGCCTGAGGAGCAGCAGATTAAATCTCCACAATCAACTTGATGTACCTGCATCTGTGGAATACCTGACTAGACAACGAATCATCCCAAATTGAGGAGGTGGACTTTGGGAGCAACTGTAGACTTGGAGTTTGCTTTCTGCATCTAACTTGTTTCTGGTTTTATGTTTATCTTAGTTTAGTATTTAGAGCTTATTATCATTGGTAGGTTTGTTTACTGATTTGCTTGCTCTCTTTCTTTTTTAATTTCATATATGTATATTTTTTCCTTTTTCTCTTTTTGTGAACTTGTATGTGTATGCTTCTTTGTGTGATTATGTCTGTATAGCTTTGCTTTTGCCATTTGTCCGAGGGTTCTGACTGTCCACTTTGGTTTTTTTGTTTCTTTGTTTGTTTTTTAGTATAATTTTTAGTGCTTTTATCATTGGTGGATTTGTTTTTTGGTTTGCTTGCTCTCTTCTTTCTTTCTCTTTTTTTTTCTTATTAATTTTTTAAAATAATTTTTCTCTACTTTAATTATTTTATTTTGTTGTATTTTATTTACTTATTTTTTCTTTCTTTCTTTTTCTCCCTTTTCTTCTGAGCCGTGTGGCTGACAGGGTCTTGGTGCTCTGGCCGGGTGTCAGGCCTGAGCCTCTGAGGTGGGAGAACCGAGTTCAGGACATTGGCCCACCAGAGACCTCTGGGCTCCATGTAATATCAAACGGAGAAAGCTCGCCCAGAGATCTTTATCTCAACGCTAAGACCCAGCTCCACTCAACAACCAGCAATCTACAGTGCTGGACACCCTAGGCCAAATAACTAGAAAGACAGGAACACAAACCCACCCATTAGCAGAGAGGCTGCCTAAAATCATAATAAGGTCACAGACATCCCAAAACACACCACTGGTTGCAGACCTGCCCACCAGAAAGACAAGATCCAGCCTCATCCACCAGAACACAGGCACTAGTCTCCTCCACCAGGAAGCCTACACAACCCACTGAACCAACCTTACCCACTGGGAACAGACACCAAAAACAACGGGAACTACGAACATGCAACCTGTGAAATGGAGACCCCAAACACAGTAAGTTAAGCAAAATGAGAAGACAGAGAAATACACAGCAGATGAAGGAGCAAGGTAAAAACCCACCAGACCAAACAAATGAAGAGGAAATAGGCAGTCTACCTGAAAAAGAATTCAGAGTAATGATAGTAAAGATATCCAAAATCTTGGAAATAGAATGGAGAAAATATAAGAAACGTTTAAAAAAGACCTAGAAGAACTAAAGAGCAAACAAACAATGATGAACAACACAATAAATGAAATTAAAAATTCTCTAGAAGGAATAAATAGCAGAATAACTGAGGCAGAAGAACAGATAAGTGACCTGGAAGATAAAATAGTGGAAATAACTACTGCAGAGCAGAATAAAGAAAAAAGAATGAAAAGAATTGAGGACAATCTCAGAGACATCTGGGACAACATGAAACGCACCAACATTCAAATTATAGGGGTCCCAGAAGAAGAAGACAAACAAAAAAGGGACTGAGAAAATATTTGAAGAGATTATAGTTGAAAACTTCCCTAATATGGGTAAGGAAATAGTCAGTCAACTCCAGGAAGTGTAAAGAGTCCCATACAGGATAAATCCAAGGAGAAACATGCCAAGACACATATTAATCAAACTATCAAAAATTAAATACAAAGAAAAAAATATTAAAAGCAGCAAGGGAAAAGCAACAATTAACATACAAAGGAATCCCTATAAGGTTAACAGCTGATCTTTCAGCAGAAACTCTGCAACACAGAAGGGAGTGGCAGGACATATTCACAGTGATGAAAAGGAAAAACCTACAACCAAGATTAATCTACCCAGCAAGGATCTCATTCATATTCGATGGAGAAATTAAAACCTTTACAGACAAGCAAAAGTTAAGAGAATTCGGCACCACAAAACCAGCTTTACAACAAATGCTAAAGGAGCTTCTCTAGGCAGGAAACACAAGAGAAGGAAAAGACCTACAATAACAAACCCAAAACAATTAAGAAAATGGTAATAGGAACATACATAACGATAACTACCTTAAATGTAAATGGATTAAATGCTCCAACCAAAAGACATAGACTGGCTGAATGGATACAAAAACAAGACCTGTACATATGCTGTCTACAAGAGACCCACTTCAGACCTAGGGACACATACAGACTGAAAGTGAGGGGATGGAAAAAGATATTCCATGCAAATGGAAATCAAAAGAAAGCTGGAGTAGCAATTCTCATATCAGACAAAATAAACTTTAAAATAAAGACTACGACAAGTGACAAAGAAGGACACTACATAATGATCAAGCCATCAGTCCAAGAAGAAGATATAGCAATTGTAAATATTTATGCAGCCAACATTGGATCACCTCAATACATAAGGCAAATGCTAACAGCCATAAAAGGGGAAATCGACAGTAACACAATCCTAGTAGGGGACTTTAACACCCCACTTTCACCAATGGACAAATCATCCAAAATGAAAACAAATAAGGCAACACAAGCTTTAAATGATATATTAAACAAGATGGACTTAATTGATATTTATAAGACATTCCACCCAAAAACAGCAGATTACACTTTCTTCTCAAGTCCTCAAGGAACATTCTCCAGGACAGATCATATCTTGGGTCACAAATCAAGCCTTGGTAAAATTAAGAAAAATGAAATCATATCAAGCATCTTTTCTGACAACAGTGTTATGAGACCAGATATCAGTTACAGGAAAGAATCTGTAAAAAATACAAACACATGGAGGCTAAGCAATACACTACTAAATAAGCAACAGATCACTGGAGAAATCAAAGGGGAAATCAAAAAATACCTAGAAACAAATGACAATGAAAACATGACGATCTAAAACCCATGGGATGCAGAAAAAGCAGTTCTAAGAGGGGAGTTTATAGCAATACAATCCTACCTCAAGAAACAAGAAGCATCTCAAATAAACAACCTAACCCTACACCTAAAGCAATTAGAGAAATAAGAACAAAAAAACCCCGAAGTTAGCAGAATTCATAAAGGTCAGATCAGAAACAAATGAAAAAGAAATGAAAAAAAAACCAAGCAAAAAAAAAAGAAATGAAGGAAATGATAGCAAAGATCAATAAAACTAAAAGCTGGTTCTTTGAGAAGATAAACAAAATTGATAAACCATTAGCCAGAATTATCAAGAAAAAAAGGGAGAAGACCCAAATCAATAGAGTTAAAAATGAAAAAGGAGAAGTAGCAACTGACACTGCAGAAATACAAAGCATTCTAAGAGACTACTACAAGCAACTGTATGCCAATAAAATGGACAACCTGGAAGAAATGGACAAATTCTTAGAAAAGCACAACCTTCCAAGACTGAACCAAGAAGAAATAGAAAATATAAACAGACCAATCACAAGCACTGAAATTGAAACTGTGATTAAAAATCTTCCAACAAACAAAAGCCCAGGACCAGATGCATTCACAGGTGAATTCTATCAAACATTGAGAGAAGAGCTAACACCTATCCTTCTCAAACTCTTCCAAAATATAGCAGAGAGAGGAACACCCCCAAACTCATTCTACGAGGCCACCATCACCCTGATACCGAAAGCAGACAAAGATGCCACTAAAAAAAGGAGACTACAGGCCAATATCACTGATGAACATAGAGGCAAAAATCCTCAACAAAATACTAGCAAACAGAATCCAACACCACATTAAAAGGATCATACACCATGATCAAGTGGGGTTTATCCCAGGAATGCAAGGATTCTTCAGTATATGCAAATCAATCAATGTGATACACCATATTTAAAAATTGAAGGAGAAAAACCATATGATCATCTCAATAGACGCAGAAAAAGCTTTTGACAAAATTCAACAACCATTTATGATAAAAACTCTCCAGAAAGTAGGCCTAGGGGGAACTTACCTCAACATAATAAAGGCCATATATGACAAACCCACAGCCAACATCGTTCTCAGTGGTGAAAAACTGAAACCATTTCCACTAAGATCAGGAACAAGACAAGGTTGTCCACTCTCACCACTATTATTCAACATAGTTTAGGAAGTTTTAGCCACAGCAGTCACAGAAGAAAAAGAAATAAAATAAATCCAAATCAGAAAAGAAGAAGTAAATCTGTCACTGTTTGCAGATGACATGATACTATACATAGAGAATCCTAAAGATGCCACCAGAAAACTACTAGAGCTAATCAATGAATTTGGTAAAGTAGCAGGATACAAAATTAATGCACAGAAATCTCTTGCATTCCTATACAATAATGATGGAAAATCTGAAAGAGAAATTAAGGAAACACTCCTATTTACCACTGCAACAAAAAGAATAAAATACCTAGGAATAAACCTACCTAAGGAGACAAAAGACCTGTATGCAGAAAACTATAAGACACTGATGAAAGAAATTAAAGATGATACAAACAGACGGAGAGATATACCATGTTCTTGGCTTGGAAGAATCAATATTGTGAAAATGATTATACTACCCAAAGCATTCTACAGATTCAATGCAATCCGTACCAATCTACCAATGGCATTTTTCACAGAACTAGAACAAAAAATTTCACAGTTTGTATGGAAACACATAAGACCCCGAATAGCCAAAGCAATCTTGAGAAAGAAAAACGGAGCTGGAGGAATCAGGCTCCCTGACTTCAGACTATACTACAAAGCTACAGTAATCAAGACAGTATGGTACTGGCACAAAAACAGCAATATAGATCAGTGGAACAGGATAGAAAGCCCAGAGATAAACCCACGCACATATCTTTGATAAAGGAGGCAAGAATATACAATGCAGAAAAGACAGCCTCTTCAATAAGTGGTGCTGAGAAAACTGGACAGTTACATGTAAAAGAATGAAATTAGAACACTCCCTAACACCATACACAAAAATAAACTCAAAGTGGATTAAAGACCTAAATGTAAGGCCAGACACTATAGAACTCTTAGAGGAAAACATAGGCAGAACACTCCATGACATAAATCACAGTGAGATCCTTTTTGACCCAGCTCCTAGAGAAATGAAAATAAAAAGAAAAATAAACAAATGGGACCTAGTGCAACTTCAAAGCTTTTGTACAGCAAAGGAAACCATAAAAAAGACAACCCTTAGAATGGGTGAAAATATTTGCAAACAAAGCAACTGACAAAGGAATAATCTCCAAAATATACAAGCAGCTCATGCAGCTCAATATCAAAAAAACAAACAACCCAATCCAAAAATAGGCAGAAGACCTATATAGACATTTCTCCAAAGAAGATATACAGATTGCCAACAAACACATGAAGGGATGCTCAACATTACTAATCAGTAGAGAAATGCAAATCAAAACTACAGTGTGGTATCACCTCACAGCAGTCAGAATGGCCAAAAAAATCTAAAAAATCTACAAACAATAAATGCTGGAGAGGGTGTGGAGAAAAGGGAACCCTCTTGCACTGTTGGTAGGAATGTAAATTGATACAGCCACTATGCAGAACAGTGTGGAGTTTCCTCAAATAACTAAAATTAGAGCTAACATATGACCAAGCAATCCCACTACTGGGCATATACCCTGAGAAAACCATAATTCAAAAAGAGTCATGTACAACAATGTTCATTGCAGCTCTATTTACAATAGCCAGGACATGGAAGCAACCTAAGTGTCCATCGACAGATGAATGGATAAAGAAGATGTGGCACATATATACAATGGAATATTATTCAGCCATAAAAAGAAATGAAATTGAGTTATTTGTAGTGAGGTGGATGGACCTAGAGTCTGTCATACAGAGTGAAGTAAGTCAGAAAGAGAAAAACAAATATCGTATGCTAACACATATATATGGAATCTAAAAAAAAATGGTTCTGAAGAACCTAGGGGCAGGACAGAAATAAAGATGCAGACATAGAGAATGGATTTGAGGACACGGGGAGGGGGAAGGGTAAGCAGGGATGAAGTGAGAGAGTGGCATGGACATGTATATATACTACCAAATGTAAAATGGGCAGCTAGTGGGAAGCAGCTGCATAGCACAGGGAGATCAGCTCGGTGCTCTGTGTCCACCTAGGGGGTGGGATAGGAAGGGTGGGAGGGAGACGCAAAAGGGAGGAGATATGGGGATGTATGTATATGTATAGCTGATTCACTTTGTTATAAAGCAGAAACTAACACAACATGGTAAAGCAATTATCCTCCAATAAAGATGTTAAAAAAAACAAAAAGCACACGACAAAGAGATAAAAGAAGAAAAAAGGAGAAAGATTAAAGAGTTAAGGGGAGGGAGTAAGAGACCAAAAATATAAAGGAGATTTTACCCAAACAGAAATATTACCAACTGCCACTCATCTGGATCAAGCCTACCTCCAGAAAAGCCAGTTTGGCAGGTTGGAAAAAGAAAAGGGTAAAAATCAAAGCTTCTGATTTGAGTGTTAAAAAAACATATCTGGACATGACCCTTTTATATTTTGATCCTTTTTGGTTACTTCTTTAATCCCCACCCCAATTAAATTTTGTAATTCAGAAATTAAGTGATTTCTGAAATTAACCTGGGCATTACATAATCACAAAATTATTCAGGCATCTGCAGTGAGACTCCTTTCACCAGTTTTTAAGAATAGATGTCTGGGTGTGTGCAATCAGGTAATTACCAAACCTGCATGTCTCATACACCATCCTGTCCCACAAAAGCATTTTGAAGATTGACAACATAGTTTATATTTTAAAAGATGTTTTCAATTTTTTTACTTCCTATTTTTTTCTAGAACTGTTTGGTTTTAATGAAAGCCTTCCATTTCAACTGTAAAGGATTAATCTCTAAGCCTTGAGTAAAACATTTTAAAGTATATATAATATTTTTGGTTGCAATAATTGACTCCTATTCCTAATGACTTGTTTCCTCCATTTCACACCGGAACTTGGTGATCTGAAAAGAGGTTTTAAAAAAAAATCTTAAAATTTAAAACAACACTTGTGAAAAATATTCTTCCTGAAAAATATTTTAAATATTCTCTTGAAACGTTTGTCATAGAAAAAGAAAAAACTAAATGAAAAATAGAAAAATTCTAAATGGGACCTTATCTATTATGCTCCTCTCCCAAACTAATTTCATTTCTAGGCACAACTAACTGGACATCTTTGGAGACCTTCAGGGAAAACCTACTGTGCTTTGGGACATAATATAGGTGATTTAGTAAAACAAAATATCCTCGTGAGTCAGCAGTGAGACAATCTTGTTTATACTTAAAATGACACATAAGGCATAAACAGGAATCTCAGGCTGACCTTTTAAGGTGCCAAGTAGGCATTATCTTGTCTATTTTACTATATGTCATTTCAAGAACATATTTATTTACAACTTATCTTCTTTTTCTTAATTTCTGCTGAGGTTCCTTTTTTATACTGTCATTCAATTCCTCTATATCAGAGAAACAATCACACACTGTTTACTGAGCCTCTTTTGTGGACAGCACACTAGCAGACATCATGAGAGACAGAAATGAGGTAAAACATAATTCTTGGTCCTTAAAAGAAGTGACTTTTTTTTTAAGATTTCACGAGAGCTGTGTTGCCTGTTTGTGAATGTACGTTTTGCCTTCTGATATAATCAGTTATTTAAACATCTGTCTCTCCCAATAGACTCTACCTGTGAATTCCTGAAGATAGGAATAAAAACTATCCAGGAACCAGGCTTTATTCTTCCATGAATCCATCACAATCCAATAAACAGATGGGCCACAATATACAATATCATGTTTCTATAGTTTGTTAAGTTTCAGGAGCTCAGCACAAGATTTCCCATAGAAAATTTTAAAATTGGTGGTTCGATGACCAAACAGTTAAAAATGGGAGTTCAGTGGCCAAACCCACAACACTGGAAGTTGAATTTTGATACTATATTCTAGTATGTAAGATGTAGGAGAGCAGGAAATGTTTCTGTCTTGGTGTATCAGTGAGAATAATTTTGCTACAAAGCAACATGAATCAACTCTAGGGGAGCTTGACGTGTAAAGAATCATAATCAATGAAGCATATGACAGAGGAAGAGAGTAGAGTATAAGAGCACACGTTAGAGAAGGGATTTGGAAAGTTTCCAAGAGGTTGTTTCATTTAAGGTGAATCTTGGAGGAACAAACACATTTCCAGGCAGAAGAGAAGAGAAAGGACTATCCCAATGGAGGTGGCAGCCCCTGCAAATGTGAGAAGGGGAAGTGAGAGGTTATTTGAGGCATCCAGGGAATGGCTGTTTAATAGGACAGGAAATAAAATTTTCAAGTATTCAGTCATTGATTCATATAAAAATATTTATTGAGTGCTACTATGTGCTAGTATAATGAATGTTTGTTGTTTTTTTAGCTACCAGGTATCCGTTTTCTCTTCCCAAAATCATCTTATTTCCTTTCAAGAAATTGCCTCATCCCAGTTCATCAGTTATATGGTACTTCATCAGGGGCCCTGCTTTCATGGCTAGGGATGGGCATAGCTAGGACAATTGGATATTCCTTTCTTGAACTTTGCCCAGCCAAAGAGACAGAAAATTGTTGGAGTTCATCCAGTTTGCTCCAGCTACAAGACTGTTCTGTCCACTTCTGTTTCCTATTTCTTAAGAACAGCCCTGGACCCTTCCTACTTCCAAATCTGGCTCTCCATCCTTCCCTTCTATGAACTGATATCCCTCCTGTAAATTCCCTTTAGTTTAGGTTAATTAGAGTCGGGCTTCCATTGTTAATAGCAGAAGACTCTTAACAGATACAGCTAGTCCCTATGTTAGCAATGAGAATATACAACTAAAAAAGTGGTGGTTCTTATTCTGAAGAAGCATATTTTGCAGAATGGGGTTGGGGTCGTAGTGAGGATTATATAAAGAAACATAACTGGGACTTCCCTGGTGGCGCAGTGGTTAAGAATCCGCCTGCTAATGCAGGGGACACGGGTTCGATCCCAGGTCTGAGAAGATCCCACATGCCACGGAGCAACTAAGTCCACACGCCACAACTACTGAGCCTGCGCTCTAGAGCCCGCAAGCCACAACTACTGAGCCCGCGCGCTGCAACTACTGAAGCTCATGCACCTAGAGCCCGTGCTCCCCAGCAAAGAGAAGCCACTGCAATGAGAAGCCCACGCACTGCAACGAAGAGTAGCCCCCACTCACCGCAACTAGAGAAAGCCTACACGCAGCAACAAAGACCCAACACAGCCAGAAAAAAAAAAATTAAAAAAAAAAAAAAGAAACATACTTGAGTTATGTAAAAGATATAATGAGAGCATAAGGAGAGCAACCCTACGTCTGTCTGGGAAAATCAAGACAGACTACACAGAAAAGGAAGCTCTTACTCTATCTGCTGAAGGAGAGGAAGGAATTTATGGATAGGGAATTGTGGAAGGACATACCAAGAAAAGAGAACTTTATGCAGGAAGGAAAAATCATGGCTTATTTGGGGAAACTACAAGTATATTTTAGAATGTGAAAAAGACCTTGTATAGGATGCAGAAATGTTTGCATTTTATCCTATAAACAGTGACAAGTCATTCAAGAAATTGTAGGCAGTAGAATAATATGACAGGATTTATATTTAGAAATATAACTCTGCAGAGTATTGAGAATAAACTAAAAGAAGGTAAGAGATGGGAAGAAGGAAGAAGTGTGAAGTGTGAGTAGGAGGGGTGGGATGGAGAGGAGGGAGGTATTAGCCTGGAAGAAGAAAGAGTTTACACAAACAAAAAGGTTATTTAGGTGAGAGATGGCAAGGGTTCAAGTCTAAAAATTATAGTGGGAAGGATTGAGTCTAGAGATATTTCAAAAGGTATTTGACAGACTTGAAACCTATTTGCTGTGGGAATTGAAGGAGAGCTGAGGGAGAATAGTATGGTCTAAGATAAAGGATAAATCACTGGGTAATTGGTAACAACTAAGATAAGGCACGCAGGGGAAGAGCAGATTTAGGAAAAGATGATGTGGCACGTTCAGGAGGCTATGATTGCATGTCAGGTCTAGAGTTCAGGATACATGGATGTGAGTCATCATGAACCAGTAATTAAAGAAGTGAAAGTAGATGAAATTACCTGGGAGAGTATGTGGAATGAGAAGGAAAGAAGGAGGGCCCCAGATGGAAGCTTGATATGTAGCAAGTCTCCAAATATGGCCCCAGCGAACCACACCTCCCACTATGTATGCCCTTTTATAGTCCCTGCTTACATCAAGTTTGAGGTGTCAATGTTCTATATCTTGATCGTAGTCATGGCTACACATCGACATGCATCTGTCAAAACTCATCAAATTGTACACCTAAAATGGGTGAGTTTTACTATATGTCAATCATACTTCAATTTTCTTTTTAATTAAGAAGAGAAATAAAGCCAAGAGAATGATATTCTAGTTCTATTATCTCCAGTGTCCTTGAGAACCAGGATTTTTGGTGAGGAGAAAATAAGGCACAGTTGTAATATAGAAGGTTATATAAAAATCTCGTAGTCCTGAATTAGAATTGAAAATACCGTATGACTCATGAAGTATTTTATCAAAAAGAATGAAAGGAAGAAAGAAAGAGATAAAAAACAGAAAAGAAATAATGACAAACTCAAAAGCAATTAACAACTCTAATAATCAAATGTGGTCTTGAAAATGCTTCTCGAGAGAAAAAGCTGATTCCAGGACTAAGGTAGTAAATGTGTAAGATGAACCTAGAAAATCATATCATACCAGAGAGAAAAAAAGATCTATCAAAAACTGATAAACTGCTGAGCCTGCACGTCTGGAGCTTGTGCTCTGCAACAGGAGAGGCCACGATAGTGAGAGGCCTGCGCACCGCGATGAAGAGTGGCCCCTGCTTGCCGCAACTAGAGAAAGCCCTCGCACAGAGACGAAGACCCAACACAGCCAAAAATAAATAAATAAATAAATAAATAACTGATAGTATGTTACAAGGACTTGGGAGCTGGGGCAGTTTGAGTATCAATAAAGATAACAATATGTTTAAATCCATGTGTTTCATAATAATAAAAAAATAATAATAAGTTAATAATAATATAATAAATGTTATAAAATAATATAAAATATGTTATATTTTAATATATTATAAATAATAATAAAATAATTTTAAAATAATCAATTTATAAAATAATAAAAGTTCAGGGGACTTCCCTGGCAGTCCAGTAGTTAAGACTTTGCCTTCCAATGCAGGGGTTGTGGGTTCGATCCCTCGTCAGAGAGCTAAGATCCCACATGCCTCGTGGCCAAAAAACCAAAACATAAAACAGAAGCAATAAGAGGGAAGAGATATGGGGATATATGTATATGTATAGCTGATTCACTTTGTTATAAAGCAGAAACTAACACACCATTGTAAAGCAATTATACTCCAATAAAGATGTTAAAAAAAAAAGAAGCAATACTGTAACAAATTCAATAAAGACTTTAAAAACGGTCCACATCAAAAAATAACTTTAAAAAAAAGAAAAGTTCAGTCATCTTGGGAGGATGATTGGGAACCAACTCTTTATTTTGAAAACGGTTAAATAAAGCGAAAGACTCAAGAATTATCTTCCTTTCCCATGAATATACCACCAGATAGCCAAATTACTGATGAAGAGAAGTTTCTCCTTATGGAAGCATTTCAAAACTACATGTGGAGGGACTTCTCTGGTGGCACAGTGGTTAAGGCTCTGTGCTCCCAATGCAGGAGGCCCAGGTTCCACCCCTGGTCAGGGAACTAGATCCCACATGCATGCCTCAACTAAAGAACCCGCTTGTTGCAACTAAGACTGGCACAACCAAATAAATAAATAAATAAATATTTTTTAGAAATGCGTGTGGCAGGGATGCTTAAATTGGGATATCATCATTTTGCATCCCCTGATGAATTGAGCCTCAGTGGCTGCTAGCAATGCAAAAAGAGCCACCTAGACACCATGTGCTTCTTGAGAAACAAGACAACACTACCTACAAAGGAGTCTCCCCCCATACCCCCCAATCAAGCCTGAATCTGATAAAGCCTCTAGATTCAACCATCAATTTGGGGGAAGTACAGAGGACAGACAGGGTATAATGATAAATAAACTGTTTTATAGGGTTGCAGTCAACAAAATCATGACTCTGGGAAACCTCTAGGACAAATGATCCAGTTTCTTCAACAAATAAATTGCAAGGGGAAAAAAGAGTAAAAAGGCGATTCTATAGAGACCTAAAAGACATATTTCACAAAAAACAAAAAAACCCCCACATAACTTCAATGTTTAGGGATTCATAGCTGGGTAATAAAACTGCAAATAAAAGAAGGTAACAATGAACATAGAAGTCAGGACGGTGGTTATTCTTTGTGGAGAGGGGGAGGATTTGTGTCTGGGATTGGCATAGGAATTGCTTCTGGAGTGACTGGCCAGGTGTCTTCTTTCATGGAGGGTGGTTACAGGGTGTTTGCCTTGTAACAATTTATTAAAATACATATTATTTTTTGCTTTTTAAAATATTTGATATAACTAGATTTTATAGAAGATTTTAGGTTTTAGATGGTGCAGTAAAGATGTTTCCATTCCCTTCGCCTAAAACAATAATGATAATAACAGAAAGACATCTATATGCCCTGAATTTTCCAAGCAATGATTTGTAAGGGGAACTAAACACATCACTAGAATAAATTTGAAATATTGTACCAGTTAACTTGGTTTTCCGCCTGAATCCTCACAGAACTGATAACAAATAAACAGTATTTTTTTAGAGAAATGAAAAGCCATGCCTTGTTAGAATTGATGAATCTTTTTTTTATTATTGAGGTTTACTTGACTGATCTTGGGTGATTAATTTTGTGACCTGAATGTATGATTTGTATGATACAACTAAAAAAGGAGGCTCCAGCCCTAAGATTTTCCAGCTGACAGTTTCCTGGAGTCTAGTGGTCACAAAAATGAAATTCTTATACTGAATAAAGCATAGTGTAGGGCTAGTTACTGAGGGCAAGTTATTATATTATCTAAATTTTAAATGGTTTTAGGGGCTTCCTTGGTGGCGCAGTGGTTAAGAATCCACCTGCCAATGCAGGGGACACGGGTTTGAGCCCTAGTCCAGGAAGATCCCACATGCTTCGAAGCAACGAAGCCCGTGCACCACAACTACTGAGCCTGTGCTCTAGAGCCTGTGAGCCACAACTACTGAGCCCACGGGCCACAACTACTGAAGCCCTCGTGCCTAGAGCCCGTGCTCCGCGACAAGAGAAGTCACCGCAATGAGAAGCCTGCATGCCACAACAAAGAGTAGCCCCTGCTCGCTGCAACTAGAGAAAGCCCACGCGCAGCAACGAAGACCCAACGCAGCCAAAAATAAATTAATTAATTAATTTTTTAAAAAAAGTGTGGCACTGCCATTTAAAAAAAAAAAATTTAAGTGGTTTTATATGTCTCCCAAAATGTGACATGACTCATCTACTTTGGAAAACTGGCAGTTTCTAATAAACTTATATATATGCCCTATGACCCAGAAATTCTGCTTCTTAGTAACTTCCCCAAAGAAATTAAAACATACATCCATGAAAAGAGTTGTATACAAATGTTCAGAGTAGCTTTATTCATAACAGCCTGAAGAGATCTGGAAACAGTCTAAATGTCCATCAGTAGGGGAATGGAGGAATTCCCTGGTGGTCCAGTGGTTAGGACTCCATGCTTCCACTGCAGGGGGCACGGGTTTGATCCCTGGTTGGGAAACTAAGATCCCGTGTGCCATGTGGCACTGCGAAAAAAAAAAAATTAGGGGAGTGGATAAACAAATCTGTTATATCCATACAATGGAATAGCATTCAGCAATAAAAAGAACTATTCCATGCAACAGCATGGGTAAATCTCAAAAATGCGACGAGTGAAAGAAGCCAGACCAAAAAAAAAAAAAAAAAATCACATATTGTCTGATTCCATTTATATGAAGTTCAACAACAGGCAAATCTAATCTACGGTAATAGAAGTCAGAATAGTAGTTATCTCAGGAGGGCAAAAAACTATTCTTCCCAGGAAGTTTGGAAAAGTACATGTTATAAATCCTTTAGTCCGAGTCATTTTTATTGATAGAAAACTAGTTTCTCTCCACTCTCACTAAATAAATGTTGAACATTTGCAAAATATCTGTTATTTGAAGGGATACCAAATTCTCATTCCAGCCCTGGGAGTAACTGCCACCTGTATCATGAATAAGGGACATGGAGAAAAAAAGGAACCATACCATTGAGGTGTTAAGGAGGAGAGTGTAACTGAATACAGAAATACCTTGGCCTTCACCACCCCACAGAGAAAGCCAGTTCTCCTGAACCCCCCGAGTTGAGAGATTCTCCACTGCCTGGGTCCTTCTGGGAACGGAAGCTGATGATGGAGGGAGTTTAGAAAGAGGGAGTGTTGTCATTGCTGTCAGAAATGAGTGTTTTCAGTTTCAGCTGCTAGGGGGCAGAATTGCAGCAGCAGTAATGGTGGAATGTTTCCAGATATGGAGAGGCTGGAGGCCGAATTAGGCATCTAGCCAGTGAAAAAGCAAGAAAAGTTACAGGCCAGGAAAGGCACAGGAAACATAGGCTCAGCAGAGCTGGTAGGTTGGAACGAGGGTGTGGACGGACCAGGAGCATGATGCTGAGGTGGCAGTAGGCTACTGAAAACTACTGAGATGCAGGGTGAGAAGGGCCCAACCAACCTCCAGAACCTGGCATTGCCTCTGACAAGGGTACCAAGGTGTAGCTACTGCAAGCAAGAATCCGTAAGCCTGGACACTTAAACATATATTGGGGGTGGGGGAAAACTAGAGGAACAGTTTTCAGAGGAAACCTCCCAGGAAAGTTAGAAGGAATCCAGAAGCAAGTACAGAGAGAAAATGTGGGTGGCCTCTGTGAAAATCGAGGTAGGATTTTTCAGGACAGTGGTGAAGAAATTCTCCTCAGTCAGTAAATTGATGATTGAAATCTCACTAGCTTGCTTCTTCTTTTTTTTTTTTTTTAATAAATTTATTTATTTATTTTTGGCTGCATTGGGTCTTTGTTGCTGCGCGAGGGCTTTCTCTGTTGCTGCAGAGAGCAGGGGCTATTCTTCGTTTCAGTGCGTGGGCTTCTCATTGCTGGGGCCCCTCTTGTTGTGGAGTGTGGGCTCTAGGCGCACGGGCTTCAGTACTTGCGGCACATGGGCTCAGTAGTTGTGGCTCGTGGGCTCTAGAGCGCAGGCTCAGTAGTTGTGGTGCACAGGCTTAGTTGCTCTGAAGCATGTGGGATCTTCCCGGACCAGGGCTCAAACCCGTGTCCCCTGCATTTGCAGGCGGATTCTTAACCACTGCACCCCCAGGGAAGTCCCTAGCTTGCTTCTTCTTGATCTTAAAGCTTTGATCCCAGGTAAAATGCAATGCCCCCCAAAAATGGAATACTTGGAGTACTTGTCAGTCATCTGTACTATTGTGCAAATGACTGATTTATTAGACAAATGTTAATTGAGCATCTGCTTTGTGGGGCTAGAGCTTGCATTCTAGTGGAGGTGTACCAGCAATAAACAAGTAAACAGATACATAAATAAAAATTTCACACCATGAAATGGCAAAGAAGAAAATGAATCAGATACTGAGAAAGAGAAAGACTAGGCAGGTTGGGAGAATCTTCAGTTAAGGTGCTCAGAAAAGTCTCAAGGGTGATATCTGAGGAGTACCAAGGAGTCTACAATGCAAAGATCTGTGGGAAGAACCTTCTAGGCAAGAGGGGACAGCAGTTCAAGGGTTCAGACTTTGTAAGCTCCAAAATAAGGGGTTGGATTTTATTCTACTTGCAATGAAAAGTCATTGGAGAGTCATAAACAGAAGAGTGGTCTAGCCTCATTTACATTTTTAATAGTGCTCAGTGAGACATCAACTCTAAGGACGGCAGAATGGAAGCAGAGAGACCAATTAGGGACCAAGTGCAATAATTTCAATGAGAGATGATGGCGGCTGAACTAGGGAAGAAGCCGAGGGATGGAGATGGGTAGAGGGGTATTGACTATTTTCTAAGTGAATGAGGGAGGTCAGCAGAAGCACAGATGATGGCTAGATGTTTAGCTTGTACAACTGCATGGTGACGGTGCTGTTAAACGAAAGGAGGAAGGCTGCAGAACCAGTCACTGGTGGTGTCGGTTGGGGGGATCAGGGCTCTATTTTGGACATGTTGAGTTTGAGATGCCTAACAGATATCCAATGGAGATGTCAAGTAGGCAGCTCTGGAGGAAGGTCGGGGTGGAACTGTACATGCCATTAGCATATGGAGAGTAGAGGTGCTAGCGTTTGGATGGCATTTAAAGCCATCTGCTTAAATGGGATTGCCTAGCAAAAGAGTGCAGATGGGGCAGAAAAGGGAGCCCAGCCAGAGATCCAGGCACGGGACCTGGAGGAATGAGGCCCGGGAGGTGGACAGCAAATGAGCTGAGAAGGAAGAATCTAAGAGGTAGGACAGCCCAACATGTGGAAATCAAGAGTTGGATGTGTTTCAAGCCCAAAGGGTGTGCCGCCGTGTCTAACGCTGCCGAGCTGTTGAGCAAGATGAGAAAGAAGTGATGATGACCTTGAAAAGGGTAGTTCCAGGGAGTGACGAGGTTGAAAACCCACTGGAAACAAGGTTGTGATAAAAGGAAAACTTTTTGAGGACAGAGCTTCCTGGAGAGAGGAATACCCAGAACTGTCAGAAAAAAGTCTACTGGGGGCACTGAAGGCAAATCCCAAACAGAAGAGGTTCCCAACCTGGCTGAATGTCAGGATCATCCGAGGAGCTTAAGAATATATACACCAGTTTCCTGGTCCCCGCCCAGATCTACTGACTTAGTAGGAGTGGGAATTGGAATATATTTGTAAATTATTATTTTTATCATCGTTACTTTTGAACTTAGTTTTTACTAATTGAACCTATATTGTTTTAAAAGCTCCTCGGGTAATTCTGATTTAGCTGATTAGACTGATTTAGCTGATTAGAGTAGAAGGTGAGCGAGGCAGGAATATTCCCACCAAAACAGGATAAACACTTTCTCCTGGTTTGAAAAAAAAAAGGTTTATTAACCTATAAACATTTTGGTAGAACTTTCAAATTTAGTTTATCTCCCCTAAATATTTCTTCTGCATTTAGAGCTTGCTGTCACTTTTCTTTTGATCAACTTTAGCAAAACACAAAATGAATATTCACAGAAAAACTCAGAAACAGGTAACCATACTTAGGTATCCTGCTCTTTTTCATGGATATGTCTGCTCACGACTGTGATTTTATACTGCATACATAGAATTAGAGGTATTTTTTTTCTGCCATTGAAACTGTTTTTTGTACTTAATAGTGGCGTTGTTTTTAGCAGTTTTGACAGTGTTATGCAAATTGCCATCAGAACAGGTTTGAGAATTGTTAAAAAGTGCCCTGAAATCTATTCATGCTCTCTCTCTCCCTTTACTTCTCTAAATCTCTCTCTCCCTCCTCCCCCATTGTGTGTCCCCCCCGCCCCCCCTCCGCCACCCCACTATCACCACTTTTCTCTTGCTGTCTCTGCTCAAGTAAGCAATTTCCTCAAGGGAGGAAGGCCTGAAAGTTAAATTCCTGTCCCCCTTGAGTTCAGCCGGCTGGAAGAAAATCCCAAAACGGGAGTAATTTGATATGTCTGGAAGAAGCAGTAAAAACAAAATTCAAAGTAGGAGCTTCCCTCAAAGAGGCCGTTATAACGTCTATGTGCATCACCTCACAGTTCCCAGTGCATCACTATGTCTATTACTTCGTCTGATCTTCATACCAATCCTGGGAGAAACTACGCTCTTAACAACCCCCCCACCATTTAAAAGAAAAAACAGATGAATAAATGGAGGCTTAGAAGGGTTAAGACAGTTTCTGGGGGCCTTTAGGTAGAAAAGTACAAACTTCTAAGGGACTTTTTCACAATCACAGAGTGAAAAAGTGAATGAACTCAGCAATGACAAGGAACAAACTATTGATACATCCAACAGGTTGGATGACTTTCCAGGTAATTATGCTGAGTGAAAAAAGCCAGCCCCCAAAGATTACATACTCTATGATTCCGTTTATATAAAATGTTTGAAATGATGAACATTTAGAAACACACTAGTGGTTGCCAGGGGTTAGGTATGGTGGAAGGAGGTAGGGCAGGAGGGGGTGGGTATGGCTGTAATAAAGCAACACAAGGGATCTTTGTGATGATGGAACTGGTCAGTATCTAAACTGAGATGGTGGATACCTGAACCTGCACGTGTGATAAAAGTGCATAGATCTAAATACACACACACACACAAATGAATATGAGTAAAACTGGAGAATTCTGAATAATAGATTATTTCAATGTCAACCTCCTGGTTATGATATTGCACTTTGGTTTTGCAAAATATTACCATTGGGAGAAACTAGGTAAAGGGTACACTGTATTTCTGTTTAATTTCTAACAACCGCATATGAATCTGTAAGTATCCCAATAAAAACTTCAATTAAAAAAAAGAAATGAGTCAGGGTGTGTCCCTGGCTCCTGGCTCTTGTCTGTGCATTATTTACCTTCCCCAAGTGTAACGAAGTGAGATATGGCCTTGCTCTTGGAATCCCTAGTTTGACTCAACGCCCTTGGAGTGAGTGAGTTAGAGATGGGGTATATCCAAATTTGACCATGGAAGGTATTGTTAAATCAGGCAAGGAAATAGTTTCCCTAAATAATTAAACTCAACAACAAGGATTTACTGTGTAGCACAGGGAACTATATTCAATATCTTGTAATAAACTATAATGGAAAAGAATTTTTTAAAAGAATATAGATATAAACATACATATGTATAAGAATTTTTTAAAAGAATATAGATATAAACATACATATGTATAATGGAATCACTTTGCTGTACACTTGAAACAAACACAAAACTGTAAATCAACTATGCTTCAATTTAAAAATTAATTTAATAGAAAAAAAATAGGGCTTCCCTGGCAGCGCAGTGGTTGAGAATCTGCCTGCCAATGCAGGGGACACGGGTTCGAGCCCTGGTCCGGGAAGATCCCACATGCCACAGAGCAACTATGCCCGTGTGCCACAACTACTGAGCCTGCGCGTCTGGAGCCTGTGCTCCACAACAAGAGAGGCCGCGATAGTGAGAGGCCCGCGCACCACGATGAAGAGTGGCCCCCGCTTGCCGCAACTAGAGAAAAGCCCTCGCACAGAAACGAAGACCCAACACAGCCATAAATAAATAAATAAATAAATTAAAAAAATAAAATAAACTCCCAGAGTGTTTCCTACGTTGAGATCCAGAAGAACTTAGATTTTTTTTTTTTTTGAAAGTATGGTTTTGGTTCCGCCTCGCAGGATCTTAGTCCCCTGACCAGGGATTGAACCTGGGCCACAGCTGTGAAAGCGCCGAGTCCTAACCACTGGACTGCCAGGGAATTCCCAGGAGCCAGGAGAAGTTAGATTTTACACCGAGCATTGCAACATTCTAATTTTTCTGAGCTAGCTATTCCAACACATATATCCTGAGTTTTCCCTGACTTTGGGGGCTCAGCTATGGATAGGGGACAGTGGTAAGGGTAGAAAGGAGAGGATAGTAATACAGCCTTAGATCTGTGGGGTGCGGCAATCGGGGTAGGTGGTGGGAAAGGTGCTGCTTTCTAAGTGATTATCTGTGTGACAGACCCAGAAGCTGAGGGTCAGTCTGACCAACAGGCTGGAGCAGAATGCTCGCCTGTTCCATGCCTTAGATTTTATTTGCCCTTTTATTTCTCTTCTCTTCTTGTCACATAAATTTAGTTGCTTTTCTCTCCCCTCTCCCCACTGCAACTTGTCTGTCTCTTTCTCTTGATTTTTCTTTTTCTTTTTTTTTGCTACATTTTTCTACTAAGACCACATTTTAATTAATACACAATTTTAAAATATTAACCAAAAAAATCACAAGAGAGTGGCTGAAGGCTGGTACAGTTCTTGCCATGAGCTCAGGACGGCAGCTCCAGTCCAGAGTGGTCTCCACTGTGCAACAGCTCCCTGACACAGGTGTGCTTCATTGTGGGGAAGAAAACCTGAGTTACCACCTGGGCCACACCACTAACTGGCCACTTGACCTAGAGCAGTTTGCTTCCTCACCTACAGAACAAAAGGGATGCACTCAGAACTCCCTCTCCAAAGTCTCTAAGTTTTGTCTGAGTCTCAGAAACGAGCCTTTCTGGCCAGGAGTGGTGAAATGCTGCAAAAAGGCTGGCAGATGTGGGTGAAATTAGAAGGTCACTTCATTTGGAGCCTTTCCCGGAGGCTGGGTGTTCCTAGAGCCAGTAAGTTATGATCAAACCATGTGCCATCAACCCAGGGCTGTGCAGGCAAACGCTGTAATTACACTTAGGCCTTAATGGCCGGCAAGACCTGTAGGCATTGGACCACAGAAACGGGGTGGGTCCTCAGGAGAGGAGGAGGGATCTGACCTGTGCAGAATGACTGTCAAACTAGAAAAGGGAGGTGATTCATTTCATGCATCTAGGCAAAAGTTTGGGTGGGGTGATTCAAACAGTAGCAGAGAGAAGGAAGAATTGGCTCTCCTTAGGGACTGAGTGAAGAATAGAAAACAGAAATAGAGTCAACTAGTGGAAAACACTGAAGAAAGAGAAATGGCTATTCCCCAGGCTGATTCCCATAGCAACAGCAAACCCCAACCCCTAGGCCCTCACAGGTTAGGAGCAAAGTGGAGGAGAAATTGCTCGTTGGGGGCGGGATACACAAACGTTTATTGTGCTCTTAGTCTGTGCCAGGCACTTTCATGGGTGTTACCTCATTTATTCTTCACAGCAGTTCTACAAAATAAAAATATCTCCATTTTATTGGAGAAGAAACTGACACTCAGGGAGGTCAAGTCACAAAGTAGGACCTTGGGCAGAGCCAGCACTGAAACTGGGTTTGTCTGAGTCCTAAGCCTGAGCTCTTCCTCGGGGAGAGCTGGATACTTCTTTTTAGGTCCTTTTTAGCAGCTGCCGAGCCACCACCTACTCTGAAGTCACTTCTCACCTTGCCACTGACCATACTTGCTCATACACTAATGATAGCTCTAGGAATGCCGCATTATCTGGCAGTGGGCAGGGAGGTGTGGCCCAGATTTTGAATCAGAAAATCCTGAATTTGAATCCTGACTCTGCTAACTTGGTGCCTGTGGGCAAGATGCAAAACTTTATTAAGCCTCATCATTCATTTCTTTAAAGAGGGAATACTAATACTAAAGTCCTAGAGTTGTTGTGAGAATTATATATAAGTGTAATGAGAAGCTCAATGCTTGACACATTATAAACGCTTAATAAATGATGGCTATTAAATTATATCAGCATGAGCTTAAGCAGGGGTTCTCAGGCTTGCCTGCACATCAGAATCACCTGGGGAGCTCTGGAAACACCGAGGCCTGGGCTGGCTCCACACACAGAGATTCTGGCTTAATAGGTCTGCGGCGCAGTCTGGGTTTGGGAGTTTTACAGACTCTCCAGGTGATTCTCCCATGGTTCTCAAGACTTCAGAGCATGCTTCAGGATCACCTGGAGGGTGTGTTGTAACACAATTTACTGGGCCCCATCCCCAGATTCTACATCTGAAATCTTAAATCTTTCAGACAACCTCCAAGTTTTCCAGCTTCCTTAATGAAAATAACATTTTGATTGACTAGCTATTTTGTGAGGTTGTATTGACTAGCTATCTTGTGCGGACATTATATTAACTCCTTTACAGGTAGTGCATCTCATTTAATCCTTACAAAAACCCTATGATTATTTTTCATTTTACACATGAGGAATCTGAGGGACTTCCCTAGCGGTCCAGTGGTTAAGACTCCGTGCTTCTACTGTGGGGGGCGGCGTGGGTTCAATCCTTGGGCGGGGAGCTAAGATCCTGCACGCCGCTGCTTGGTGCGGCCAAAAAAAAAAAGAAAAGGGAAAGAGGATTCTGAGTCCCTGAGTCTCTGAGAGGTTAGGTGACTTGTTCAAGGTCCCGCAGCTGCTCAGTGGACAGAGCCAGTTTGGACTCCCAAGCGCATCTTCTTAATCAAGACCCTGTAGGCCCTCTTTTCTCCCTAATGCAACTGTCCTTTGATCGGACTGAGAACTGCAGGCCTTGGCCTCTTGTTTCTCCCAGTCTCTCAGCTATCATCCTTCCTTCCTTCCCTCTCTATCCTCCAGCCATGCCAAGGGTGGAGCCTGAGAACTTGCATTTCTAACAAATTCCCAAGGTGATGGTGATGTTGCTGGTCAGAGGACCGCACGCTGAGAACAGCTAGCCTAAAGGAAGTGGGGAGGGGGTTGAAAGGTGGAAAAGCACTTGTTTTAAAATCCCACACCCAGGAATCATGGTTAGGTCTCCAGAGATTCACAAAGCATTTGCTTCCAGAAGCAGAACAAGGTTCTAAGCCTGGGTTTCCTCACCTGTTGAATGAGGTTGTTCAGAGTTGTTGGGAGATGTGGTTATAAGTGCCTGGGATCTGTGGGTGGCATCGAGTGGGCGTCCAACATCTAACCTGGTAACTGGCAGAAGGGGCACCTTTGCCCTAAGTCCTAATATATTTACAACAGGTAGTCCAATCAGGAAATGAAACGTTCTTACAAATTCTTTACACCTTGCTAGACAAAACCTCCTGCCCTCTGCACAGCTGTTCTTCAATGGCCCCACTCAGGGAGTCACATACAATGGCACTCAAACTCTGCACAGCAAAGCATCCTGGGTTTACTCTATGATCCCTCCCTCTGCAATTTAAAAGACTTTGATAGGGAGTGTGAAGTTAATCACAAATTGAATTACTATTAGATGGAACTATCTAGAGCTAATAAAAAAGCCTTTCATTGGGGAGATAGATAGCTGAGTTAGAAGCTATCGAGCTACCACCAGGCAGGGTCCTTCGCTCTGTTCAGTTTCCTTGTTAACTCAGCAGCAGTGTAGGGTCTAGACACGGGCTGACCTTGTCTGAGTAGAGGTTTAGCGAGGTCACTGGAGGGGGTGGAGGATGGATTTAAGAGGGCAACCCTGGAGCCAGTGTTCTGTTCAGAGGGTCTGAACAAGGCAAGAAGAGGCAGCCAGGGAGCGGAGGTGCTGGGCATGAGATTTTAAGGAACAAGAATCTGTAGGCCTTGTGATACACCGAGCATGAGGGGTGACATGGAAGAAGAAGGGTCTAGCATGATGCAGGATCCTAACTCCCAGAAGAGAGTTTAGAAAGAGGAGTGGGTTTACAGGTAGAGAAAATAACGAGTTTAGCTGGGGACACATGCAATTGTATTCATGTGTTTGGAACAGCTGAGTGGAGGTATCAAGTAGCTAACATTTACTGATCAAAATAGATACTGTGATCAGTGCTTCACAAACCTTATTTCTCAAGTCTTTTGGAGAGGTACTTCATTTTCAGATGAGACAAAGAATTAATCAATAAGCTAAATAAATTGTCTAAGGTGGGTAATAGAATTGGGGTTGAAGCCCAGTCCCTGCACTGGGAAGAGATGTTTGCCCTGAGGCCCTGAGACTTGGGAGTGGAGCTGGAGCCACGGCAATGAGGGAGAGAAAGAAGGTGGAGGGAAACAGGTGTTCAGAGGATGAGAAACCTGCAAAGGCCACCGAGAAGGCCCTGCTGGAGAGGTAGGAGGAAGACCAGGATAGACTGTTCCCTTAAAAGCCAAGCAGGGCTTCCCTGGTGGTGCAGTGGTTAAGAATCTGCCTGCCAATGCAGGGGACAGAGGTTCGAGCCCTGGTCTAGGAAGATCCCACATGCTGCGGAGCAACTAAGTCCGTGCGCCACAACTACTGAGCCTGTGCTCTAGAGCCCACGAGCCACAATTACTGAGCCCACGTGCTGCAACTACTGAAACCCACATGCCTAGAGCCGGTGCTCCACAAAAAGAGAAGCCACCGCGATGAGAAGCCCGCGCACCGCAACGAAGAGTAGCCCCCGCTCGCCGCAGCTAGAGAAAGCCTGCATGCAGCAACAAAGACCCAACACAGCCAAAAATAAATAAAGAAAGAAAGAAAAAAGAAAAAAAGCAGCCAAGCAAAAGGAAGCGATGCATCAAACGAAGGGACTAAGTGCCATATAGGAAAGGACAGAGCAGCAGCCGTGGGATTTAGCAACTTCCCGTTGGTGACCTTTGCCAGAGTAAGTTTCAGCAAATTGTGGGGACCTAAAGCTAGAAGATTATTGCTGCGTTGAAAGAGGCACAGAGGAAAGGAAGAGGAGAAAGATACTAAGTTTTTTGAGGCAGTGGCTGAAGAGCAGGAAAGAATAAAGGCTTTATCTAGAGGAGCATCCAAGAAAAGGTTTTCTTAATGAGAGGGAAGATTTGAAAATATAGTTTAAAAATATGTTTATGTATTTATAATCACCTAAACTTTTTTTTTTTAAGTAGGTGAAAGCTTTTGTTTTTGTTTTTAATATTTATTTATTTGGCTGTGCTGGGTCTTAGTTGCAGCACACAGGATCTAGTTCCCTGACCAGGGATCGAACCCAGGCCCCCTGCACTGGGCACGTGGAGTCCTAAGCACTGGACCACCAGGGAAGTCCCTAAACTTTTGTATTATGAAATATTTCAAGCGTACAGGAAAATTAATGATATTATATAATGAATATCCTCACTCACATTTGTCGTATCTTAATGTTTTGCCACATTTTATATACATGTACACATTTCATGTTAAGAAATTAGCCACATCATGCTTAAGTTTTCAAATGGTGACTGTTATTGCCTGTCTTCTGAAAGACTGTTGAGATAATGATCTGATTTATTTTCACTCATTAAGTGCCAGGGCTCTTTGCCTGGTGAGATGCCTGTGGTACAAGCCTGCTTAGACAGGGTGGGGAGGCTTGACTCTTGTAAAAGAGTTGCATTGTACCCACATTAAAAAGAGGATCAACATGTAAGTTTTTTCTTTCTGGTTATTATTCTTGTCAGGTTTTTAGAATCAAAATCACATTAACCTCATGTTACTCAAAGGGTACAAACTTTCATTTACAAGATATGTAAGTTCTTGAAACCTAATTTACAGCATGGTGACTATAGTTAATAATTTATACTTGAAATTTGCTAAGAGACTAGATCTCAAATTGTTCTTACCACCCCCAGTCCCACGCCCATGCATATCCAAGCATGGTGGTAACATGTGAGGTGATGGATATGTTAATTTGATTGTGGTGTCAGGATGGCGGAGTGGGAGGACGCAGAGTTTGAGTCTCCCCACAACTAGGGCACCTACAGGATGCTGGAGGGGGGCCTCAATGCACAAGGAGACAGGAGGAACCCCTGAGCGACCAGGTAGGACATGGGGGGGAGTGGGAGGAGGAGAAGTGGAGGCTGGACAGGACTGGCTCCCCTGAGGGGTGGCTGTGACAGGGGGAGGGGTTCCCACACCTGGAGGGACCCTCCGGGGCTCAGTGGATTGGGGGGAGTGCGGCTAGCGTTTCCCCCACCCAGTCGGCCCTGGGAAGCCTGCTGGGCTCCTGGGCAGGGTCCTCCCCCTTCTGAGGCCCCCTCCAGCCTCCTGGGTCCTAGGGGCATAGGAGGGAGGGAGAGGGGGGAAGGAGAGGTGGATGGGGAGGGGCCCTCCGGGATTGGAGGATCAGGGGAGGCACGACTAGTTTCCCCTGCCCACTCAGGTCCCAGGAGCCTGCTGGGCTCCCCGGCCAGGTCTTCCGCCTTCCAGGGCCCTCCCCAGCTGCGTTGGTCCTAGGGGTGTAGGAGGGAGTGGGGGGAAGAAGAGGAGGGGCCAATGGAGAGGGACCCTCCAGGATTGGAGGATCGGGGGCAATGCGCCTAGCACTTCCCCAGCCCACTCAGGCCCAGGAAGCCTGCTGGGATCCTGGACCTGGTCCTCTGCCCTCTGGGGCAGGAGGCACTCCTGGGCCCCTCTGTGGCACTGAGCCTAAGCCCCGCCCCCAACACCCCCGCTAAACCTCGCCCCTGACTAAGCCCCTCCCACCACAGCCAAGGCCTTTTCCAGCTTTTTTTAAAAAATTTTTTCTTGCTGTGGTGGTTCTGTTTTACCTTACAGTTGTTGTTTCATCTATATTTTTATTTCTTCTAACATATCTTATTTTATTTTATTTTTTACTTTTTATTATTTTATTCTTATTTGATTTTATTTTTTACTTTTTATTATTATTCTGCTCCTTTTTTTTTTCTTTTTTTTCTTTTTGCCACCCCATGCAGCTTGCAGGATCTTGGTTCATGAGCCGGGGGTCGGGTCTGAGCTCCTGTGGTGGGAGCTCTGAGTCCAAACCACTGGACTAACAGAGAACCTCAGACCCCAGGAAACATTCACTGGAGTGAGGTCTCCTGGAGGTCCTCATCTCGGCACCAAGACCCAGCTCCATCCAACAGCCTAAAAACTCCGGTACTGGAAGCCTCAGGCCAAACAATCAGTAAGACAGGAAAACAATTTCACCCATCAAAAACAAACAAACAAAAAAAAGCAATGAGACAACAAAAAAATATGTCACAGATGAAGGAGCAAGGCAAAACCCTACAAGACTAAATGAATGAAGTGGAAATAGGCAACCCACCTGAAAAAGAATTCAGAGTAATGACAGTAAAGATGATCCAGAATCCCAGAAATAGAATGGAGGCATGGATTGAGAAAATACAAGAAATGTTTAACAAAGATCTAGAAGAACTAAAGAACAAACAAACAGAGATGAAAAACACAATAACTGAAATGGAAAATACACAAGGAATCAATAACAGAATAACTGAGGCAGAAGAACGAATAAGTGAGCTAGAAGACATAATGGTGGAAATAACTACCAAGGAGCATAAAAGAAAAAAGAAAGAAAAGAATTGAAGACAATCTCAGAGACCTCTGGGGCAACACTAAATGCACCAACATTCGAATTATAGGGGTCCCAGAGGAAGAAGAGGAAAAGAAAGGGTCTGAGAAAATATTCAAAGGGATTATAGTCAAAAACTTCCCTAACATGGGAAAGGAAATAGCCACCTGAGTCCAGGAAGTGCAGAGAGTCCCATACAGGATAAACCCTAGGAGAAACACACCAAGACACATACTAATCAAACTAACAACAATTAAATTCAAAGAAAAAATATTAAAAGCAGCAAGGGAAAAGCAAAAAATAACATACAAGGGGATCCCCATAGGTTATCAGCTGATTTTTCAGCAAAACTCTGCAGGCCAGAAGGGAGTGGCAGGATATACTTAAAGTGATGAAAGAGAAAAACCTACAACCTAGATTACTCTACCCGGCAAGGATCTCATTCAGATTTGACAGAGAAATCAAAAGCTTTACAGACAAGCAAAAGCTAAGAGAATTCAGCACCACCAAACCAGCTTTACAACAAATGCTAAAGGAACTTCTCTAGGCAGGAAACACAAGAGAAGGAAAAGACCTACAATAACAAACCCAAAACAATTAAGAAAATGGTCATAGGAACATACATATCGATAACTGCCTTAAATGTAAATAGATTAAATGCTCCAACCAAAAGACACAGACTGGGTGAATGGATGCAAAAACAAGACCCATATATATGCTATCTGCAAGAGACCCACTTCAGACCTAGGGACACATACAGACGGAAAGTGAAGGGATGGAAAATGATATTCCATGCAAATGGAAATCAAAAGAAAGCTGGAGTAGCAATAATCATATCAGACAAAATAGACTTTAAAATAAAGACTGTTACAAGAGATAAAGAAGGACACTACATAATGATCAAGGGATCAATCCAAAAAGAAGATATAACAATTACAAATGTTTATGCATCCAACATAGGAACACCTCAATATATAAAGCAAATGCTAACAGCCATAAAAGGGGAAATCAACAGTAACACAATAATAGCAGGGGACTTTAACACCCCACTTACACCAATGGACAGATCATCCAAACAGAAAATAAATAAGGATACACAAGCTTTAAATGACACAATAGACAAGATAGGTTTAATTGATATTTATAGGACATTCCACCTGACAGTGGCAGAATACACTTTCTTCTCAAGTACACATAGAACATTCTCTGGGATAGATCACATCTTGGGTCACAAATCAAGCCTCAGAAAATTTAAGAAAATTGAAATTGTATCAAGCATCTTTTCTGACCACAATGCTATGAGATTAGAAATCAATTACAGGGGGAAAAAAACTATAGAAAACACTAATACATGGAGGCTAAACAGTGTGCTGCCAAATAACCAAGAGATCACTGAAGAAGTCAAAGAGGAAATTAAAAAATACATAGAAACAAATGACAATGAAAACATGACCACCCAAAACCTATGGGAAACAGCAAAAGCAGTTCCAAGAGGGAAGTTTATAGCAATTCAATTTCACCTCAAGAAACAAGAAAAATCTCAGATAAACAATTTAAACTTACACCTAAAGCAACTAGAGAAAGAAGAACAAAGAAACCCAAAGTCAGTAGAAGGAAAGAAATCATAAAGATCAGAACAGAAAGAAATGAAATAGAAATGAAGAAAACAATAGCAAAGATCAATAAAACTAAAAGTTGGTTCTTTGAGGAGATAAACAAAATTGATAAACCTTTAGCCAGACTCATCAAGCAAAAAAAGGAGAGGACACAAATCAATAAAATTAGAAGTGAAAAAGGAAAAATCGCAACTGACACCACAGAAATACAAAGGATTATAAGAGACAAACAACTATATGCCAATAAAATGGACAACCTTGAAGAAATGGACAAATTCCTGGAAAGGTACAATTTTCCAAGACTGAACCAGGAAGAATTAGAAAATATACACAGACCAGAAAAAATATAAACAGACCAATCACAAGTAATGAAATTGAAACTGTAATTAAAAATCTTCCAACAAACTGAAGTCCAGGACCAGATGGCTTCACAGGTGAATTCTATCAAACATTTAGAGAAGAGCTAACACCTATCCTTCTCAAACTCTTCCAAAAACTTGTAGAGGGAGGAACACTCCCAAATTCGTTCTAGGAGGCCACCATCACCCTGATACCAAAACCAGACAAAGATACTACAAAAAAAGAAAATTACAGACCAATATCACTGATGAACACAGACGGAGAAATCCTCAACAAAATACTAGCAAACAGAATCTAACAACACATTAAAAGGATCATACACCATGATCAAGTGGGATTTATCCCAGGGATGCAAGGATTCTTCAATATATGCAAATCAATCAATGTGATACACCATATTAACAAATTAAGGAATTAAAACCATATGATCATCTCAATAGATGCAGAAAAAGCTTTTGACAAAATTCAACACCCACTTATGATAAAAACTCTCCAGAAAATGGGCACAGAGGGAACCTACCTCAACATAATAAAGGCCACAGCAAACATCATTCTCAATGATGAAAAACTGAAAGCATTTCCTCTAAGATCAGGAACAGAGAAGGATGACCACTCTCACCACTCTTATTCAACACAGTATTGGAAGTCCTAGCCATGGCAATCAGAAAAGAAAAAGAAATAAAAGGAATCCAAATTGACAGAGAAGAAGTAAAACTGTCACTGTTTTCAGATGACATGATACTGTACATAGAAAATCCTAAAGATGCCACCAGAAAACTACTAGAACTAATCAATGAATTTGGTAAGTTTGCAGGATACAAAATTAGTGCACAGAAATCTCTTGCATTCCTATATACTAACAACGAAAAATCAGAAAGAGAAATTAAGGAAACAGTCCCATTTACCATCGTAACAAAAAGAATAAAATACCTAGTAATAAACCTACCTAAGGACACAAAACCTGTACTCTGAAAACTATAAGACACTGATGAAAGAAATCAAAGATGACATAAACAGATGGAGAAACATACCATGTTCTTGGACTGGAAGAATCAATATTGTGAAAATGACTATACTACCCAAAGCAATCTACAGCTTCAGTGCAACACCTATCAAATTACCAATGGCATTCTTCACAGAATTAGAACAAAAAAATTCACAATTTGTATGGAAACACAAAAGACCCCGAATAGCCAAAGCAATCTTGAGAAAGAAAAATGGAGCTGGAGGAATCAGGCTCCCCTGACTTCAAACTATACTACAAAGCTACAGTAATCAAGACAGTATGGTACTGGCAGAAAAACAGCAATATAGATCAATGGTACAGGATAGAAAGCCCAGAGACAAACCCACACACATATGCTCACCTAATTTATGACAAAGGAGGCAAGAACATACAATGGAGAAAACACAGCCTCTTCAATAAGTGGTGCTGGGAAAACTGGACAGCTACATGTAAAAGAATGAAATTAGAACACTCCCTAACACCATACACAAAAATAAACTCAAAATGGATTAAAGACCTAAATGTAAGGCCAGACACTATAAAACTCTTAGAGGAAAACAGGAAAAACACTCTTTGACATAAATCACAGCAAGATCTCTGTTGACCCATCTCCTAGAGTAATGGAAATAAAAACAAAAATAAACAAATGGGACCTAATGAAACTTCAAAGCTTTTGCACAGCAAAGGACACCATAAACAAGACGAAAAGACAACCCTCAGAATGGGAGAAAATATTTGCAAATGAAGCAACAGACTAAGGATTAATCTTCAAAATATACAAACAGCTCATGCAGCTCAATATCAAAAAAACAAACAACCCAATCCAAAAATGGGTGGAAGACCTAAGTAGACATTTCACCAAAGAAGACATATAGATGGCCAAGAGACACATGAAAAGATGCTCAACATCACTAATTATTAGAGAAATGTAAATCAAAATTACAACGAGGGTGCTTCCCTGGTGGCACAGTGGTTAAGAATCTGCCTGCCAATGCAGGAGACACGGGTTCGAGCCCTGGTCTGGGAAGATCCCACACGCCGCGGAGCAACTAAGCCTGTGCGCCACTACTGAGCCTGCGCTCTAGAGCCTTCGAGCCACAGCTACTGAAGCCTGCGAACCTAGAGCCCATGCTCCACAACAGGAGAAGCCAGTGCAATAAGAGAAGCCACCGCAAGGAGAAGCCCATGCACCGCAACAAAGATTGGCCCCCGATCGCCGCAACGAGAGGAAGTCCGCGCACAGCAACGAAGACCCAACACAGCCAAAAATAAATAAATAAATAAATTTATAAAAAAAAAAAATTACAACGACGTATTACCTCACACTGGTCAGAATGGCCATCATCAAAAAATCTACAAACAATAAATGCTGGAGAGGGTGTGGAGAAAAGGGAACCCTCTTGCACTGTTGGTGGGAATGTAAATTGATACAGCCACTGTGGAGAACAGTATGGAGGTTCCGTAAAAAACTAAAAATAGAACTACCATATGACCCAGCAATCCCACTACTGGGCATATACCCTGAGAAAACCATAATTCAAAAGGACACATGTGCCCCAGTGTTAATTGCAGCACTATTTACAACAGCCAGGACATGGAAATAACATAAATGTCCAATGATAGATGAATGGATAAAGAAGATGTGGTACATATATACAATGGAATATTACTCAGCCATAGAAAGAACAAAATTGGGTCATTTGTAGAGATGTGGGTGGACCTGGAGTCTGTCATACAGAATGAAGTAAGCCAGAAAGAGAAAAATATTGTATATTAACGCATATATGTGGAATCTAGAAAAATGGTACAGATGAACCTATTTGCAGGGCAGGAATAGAGACATAGACATAGAGAACAGACATGTGGACACAGGGTGGGAAGGGGAGGGTGGGACTAATAGGGAGATTAGGATGGACATATATACACTACCATGCGTAAAATAGATAGCTAGTGGGAACAAGCTATAAAGCATAGGAAGCTCAGCTCGGTGCTCTGTGACGATCTAGATGGGTGGGATGGGGGGTGGGGGTGGGAGGGAGGCCCAAGAGGGAGGAAATATAGGTATACTTATAGCTGATTCACTGCACTGTACAGCAGAAACTAACACAATACTGTAAAGCAATTATACTCCAATTTAAAAAATTTGATTGTGGTATCATTTCACAATGTACAGACATACCTTGTTCAACTATTGCAACTGGCAGATATTGTGTATTTTACAAATTGAAGGTTTGTGGAAACCTTGCATCAAGCAAGTCTATCTGCATTATTTTTCCAACAGCATTTGCTCACTTCTGGTAATTATCACAATATTTGCCTCTGTGTCACATTCTGGTAATTCTCACAATATTTCAAACTTTTTCATTATTATTATTTTTGTTATGGTGATCTGTGATCAGTGATCTTTGATGTTATTACTATGACTTGCTGAAGGCTCAGATGATGGCTAGCATTTTTAGTAATAAAGTTTTTTTTTTTGGCTGGGTGGCTTGCAGGATCTTATTTCCCTGACCAGGGATTGACCCCTGGGCCCTTAGCAGTAAAAGCACAGAGTCCTAACCACTGCAATAAAGTATTTTTTAAATTAAGGTATGCACATTGTTTTTTTAGACATTATGCTATTGCATACATAATAGACCACAGGAGAATGCAAACATAACTCTTACATGCACTGGGAAACCAAAAAAAATTATGTTTTGTCTGTATTAATTATGGTTTTCACATTAATAATTACTTACTTGGGGGACTTCCCTGGTGGCGCAGTGGTTAGGAGTCTGCCTGACAATGCGGGAGACGTGAGTTCGATCCCTGGTCTGGGAAGATCCCACATGCCGCAGAGCAACTAAGCCCGCGCGCCACAACTACTGAGCCTGTGCTCTGGAGCCCGCGCGCCTAGAGCCCATGCTCTGCAACAAGAGAAGGCACCGCAACGAAGAGTACCCCCGCTTGCCGCAACTAGAGAAAGCCCACGCGTAGCAATGAAGACCCAACACAGCCAAAAATAAAGAAAGAAATAATTAAAAAAACAAAAAAGAGGTACCATACTTTGGGGAAAAAAATAAATAAATAATTACTTACTTGGAAAATAATGTTATTAGGTCCTGGGATTAAAAAATCATTGATGATTCACTGGTTTATATCTTCATTTACAGTTAACTTTACTAATTTTTACTTCATTTTGGATCACTGTTTAATAAAGATACTTTAACAAAGATACTCTTCTGTTTGTTTTAATGAGATATTTAGGGTTATAGAAATGTTTGCCCTAATAAAAGTCTACTTGAATATTGCGATATTCACTTTATTGTGGTGATCTGGAACTGAATCCACAAGATCTCCAAGGTCTGCCTGGTATATATGTGTATCAAGACATCATGTTGTACACCTTAAATATATGCAACTTTTATTTATCAATCATACCTTAATAAAAAATAACACATTAATCTCATAAAATAAGTAAAATTGTAAAACATGCCCCCATCTTTTTTTTCTGGCCGCCCGACACGGCTTGCAGGATCTCATGTCCCCACCAGGGACTGAACCCAGGTCACGGCAGTGAACTCACAGAAGCCTAACCATTAGGCAACCAGGGAACTCCCAGCCCCCATCTTTTTAAAAACTGTAATGTAATTTAACATATGTAATGTAATATGGGGTTTGTACAGTTTTTAAAAGTTTGGAGAAGTCTTCTCAGAGTTTTTTGAGAGAAGTGACCATTTTTTCCCAAATATCTTCACTGATTTTACCAATTTTAGTCACTGTAAAAAAATCAGTTAGAAATGTTTTAAGTAAAAGAGAAATCTTCAAATCTTATTCATTAGAGATAAACACTATTACAGTTTCATACACTTCATCCTCCCAGTCTTTAGAAAAATTTCAAATTGGATTATATATATATACCTTTGTAATCTGTGTTTTTTCCTTCTATCAATAGATTTTGCCCATCACTTATGTCAATACATAGAAAATTACTGTTTTTATACCACATCAAATTTCCAAAATTTTTACTCTTAAAAACAATCTATGGGGCTTCCCTGGTGGCGCTGTCGTTGAGAATCTGCCTGCCAATGCAGGGGACACGGGCTCGAGCCCTGGTCTGGGAAGATCCCACATGCCGCGGAGCGGCTGGGCCCGTGAGCCACAACTACTGAGCCTGCGCGTCTGGAGCCTGTGCTCCGCAACAAGAGAGGCCGCGACAGTGAGAGGCCCGCGCATCGCGATGAAGAGTGGTCCCCGCTTGCCGCAGCTAGAGAAAGCCCTCGCACAGAAACGAAGACCCAACACAGCAAAAATAAATAAATTAATTAATTAAAAAAAAAACAATCTATGATAATATTGTAAATCAACTATACTTCAATTTTAAAAATCCTTTGAATTATCATTAAAAAATATTTGTGATGAACAATCTCTCTTTCTCTCCTTGGAACATTCATATTCAAACATTTAGTAAATATTTAAAGTATAATTACAGGTTCAAATATTTGCTCCCTCCCCAAAAAAATCTTGATATTTCTAAATGTTACTCCAGAAAAGTTCTACTACTTACACTCCCAGGAACAGTGCATGAAATGGTGGCTTGTCTGTTGTTGTTCTACTAATCGTCTGGTAAGTGCCTGCTGCTTTCTCTGCTGTGTAGATCTTCATGGAGTCTCTTTGGCCACCTTGAGTTTGCTAACCTTACACTATCATAGGCAGTATCCTCTTCTATTTCTTTAGCACATTTTATAAGCTTGTGGCTTAAAATAACATTTCTGTCATTAAGACATATGTCTGAGTTATACCACTTTTTTCTGTCTGTGATTTTGTTAATTTGAATTTTCCTTTTATTTTATTAATTAAGCTAGTGGTTTCAATAATTTTTTTCCAAGCCATACTGTTTGTCATCAATTACATAAAGGCAAAAAATAGAATTGATAAGCAAGCCAATATAGTTCTTTTAAAAATTAACAAAACTAATTTTTCAAATCCCTAATTTTATATGAAATATGTCAAAATGTTAAGGTATGGCTGAACTGGGTTGTAAATGAAACAGATACTTTGTTTCTTTTTATCATCTTTAGCAGAGACTTAATTCATCATTAGCTTCTTTCTTAAAAAATTTTTTTATGAATATTTTAAAAAATTATTTAAGAGCAAAGAGATTTTCTTCTAAATACTGACTTAACAATATCTGATATGTATTATACCTTACATTTTTATTTTTGTTCTTAAGAAAACTGATATTTTCATCTGGATTTGCTTTATTACTTAGGTCTTATTTAAGAGACTATATGTATATATACATATGCACACACACATTACACATACATGTATGAATGTATTGATTTGAAAAAACACTGCACTAAAAACATATTTAAATTTTGTTTTGTCATTGTCTAAGAATGTCCTATATAGAAATATTATCTTGAGATATTAACTGTATCTTTGTCCTATAATACAGGATAAAATTCTGTGAATCTCACAACTACACTTGCGGAGAGTGTGTTCCCCATGTTCTACCAGTAAGATCTTTTCACATGAAAGTCTACCATGAATTTTCCAGTTCTGTAATTTAAATTTTTCAGTATTAGGAGAGTGACATATTAACTTTTCAAATATACTCTACTGTTATGGTTCCTTTTTATCTTTCACTCTGCCAGCTTTCCAATGGGTTTGGTAGCTTTGTGATTTGGTTCATCCAGGCAGTGGGAACAATGTGTACAAAGGAGGTGCCAGACCATACACTGGTGGGGTACCTGTGTGGTTTGGTGGGCCTAGAGGATAGAGAGTAAAGGGAGGAAGGGTGATGGCCAGGAGAATGGGGAGAAAAAGGAGGCCAAGGCCTCAGTAAGATCAAAGAACAGTTGCCTTAGGAGGAAAAGAGGCCCTATATGGTCTTGATTAAGAGGATGCGCTTGGGAGCCTAAACTGAGTATTCCCTTAGCAGCTGTGGGGCCTTGAACAAGTCACCTAACCTCTCTGAGCCTCAGATTCCTCTGTAAAGTGAAAAATAATCATAGGGTTGTGAGGATTAAATGAGATACACTACCTGTAAAGCAATTAGCATAATGTCCAGTACATAATAGCTGATCAATAAAAATGTTATTTTCATTAAGGAAGTTGGAAAGCTTGGAGGTTGTCTGAGGTTTAAGATTTCAGATGCAGAATTATTCTTAAGTATAAGTAATTGTTTCCTACACATAAGTAATTTTTTCCTAATTTTGTTTATTAAGGAAATTTCCATATCATTATATCACTTGCCCATTATAGCATGTATTCACATTGTATTTTAATTATTTGCTTCCCTAATGTAAACCTGGGGCTCTGAAAGCTGGGATGGGCCTCATTCTTGTTTATATTCTCAGTGTACCAGGCATTTTGTCACTCCCATAACATTTGTTGAATTGATTTTGGAAGTCATTCACACAGAAGCTGATGACTAAGGTAAACAAGAAAGATCTCCAGGAGAGAACTTTGGGTCAGGAACTGCGCACTTTCCTAGAGACTAACAGTCTACAGATTTGATTTCTGTTCTCATTAACTGTGCACTTACAAGTCTCGCAGAAACATATTTTCACAATGTTACCATCTGCTGCATTCATTACTTGGCTTCATGACTGCTGCCTGTTTATAAAATTGATAATAAGTACAGTGGTGATTTATTAAAAATTAAAAAAGAGCAAACGTAGGGACTTCCCTGGTGGCACAATGGTTAAGAATCCGCCTGCCAATGCAGGGAACACTGGTTCGAGCCCTGGTCCGGGAACATCCCCTATGCCGCGTAACAACTAAGCCCGTGCGCCACAGCTACTTTGCCTGCGCTTTACAGCCCGTAAGCCACAACTACTGAGCTCGCGTGCCACAACTACTGAAGCCCACCTGCCTAGACCCCGTGCTCCTCAACAAGAGAAGCCACCACAATGAGAAGCTCGTGCACCACAACAAAGAGTAGCCCCCACTTGCCGAAACTGGAGAAAGCCCGTGTGCAGCAATGAAGACCCGATGCAGCCAAAAATAAATAAATAAATTTATTAAAAAAAAAAAAGAGCAAACCTAACAGTTCTCTGTTGCCTTATTGTTTACACATAGGTAGAGGCAGCTGCCCCCTAAGAAGTCAGACCTTCCTGTCTCAGAAAGGGGTAATAGAAAAGCAACCAATTAGAGGTAACAGCGGGGTACCCAAGCCGACTTAGCTGCGTACTAGCTGTGTGAGTTGAAGGAATCATTTAACCTACCCAAATCTCACTTGCCCCATCTGTAAAATGAAGATAATACTTCCCCTACCCTTTTTAATAGATTTGAGTAACAAATGGAATATTGCATGTGAAATCCTTAAATACTGCAGAGTTCTCTTCTATTTAAATGCAAGACAGTATCCTCACTCATTCACTGGAGCCTGGTTTTTAAGCTCTTTCTAAAATGTTGCTACTAATAGCCCAGTGGAAATGCTTCAACTCAACATTGGACGCTGTGACATATATCGAGAGCACACTTTACTTATTCACTGCCATATCCAGTGCCTGGCACAATGGCAAAAAGTAAGTGCTTGATAAATATTTGTTGAATGAAAGAAGGGAGGTATGAAGCTGGGCAAGTAGGTACAAACAGTAGGTTTCTGGCTTTAAACTGTGTGACAGCAGGGCAGAGTAGTGTGAATGAAGCATGCTGATCACCTTAGGCTTTTTTTTTTTTTGGCCACACCCGGCTGCTTTTGGGAAACTGTGCCCTCAGCCGTGAAAGTGCGGAGTCCTAACCACTGGACCACCAGGGAATTCCCACCTTAGGCTTTTTTTTTTTTCTTCTGTAACTTAGACAAGTCTTTTTCCTATTTATTTATTTATTTTGGCTGCGCTGTGTCTTAGTTGTGGCACTCGGGCTCTTAGTTGCAGCAGGCTGACTCCTTAGTTGCGGCATGCATGCGGGATCTAGTTCCCTGACCAGGGATCGAACCCGTGTCCCCTGCATTGGCAGGCAGATTCTTAACCACTGCACCACCAGGGAAGTCCCCCACCTTGGCTTTGAAAGCAGGATTTCCAGAGTGAACAGAGTTGGTTGTGGCAGACAAAGATGAAACTATTTTCCTTCTCTGTTTTGTTCCAACTCAAGCAAATTCCTTTGTACCTTTGTCTAACCTAAGGAGGTAGGAAAAGGCTTTAGGAGAGGGTTTGAATCAGCATTTTGTCTGAAAATATTTTTAGTTAGTGAAGCACCATCAGTTAACAATATTTAACAATAATTAAAAATGGAACACACTTAGCAGATAGTACCACCCTTACCACCCGTATCTAGACTGCTTCCTCTCCTGTGTCTCCTAGCCTAGGGAATTGCTGGCTGCTCCAACCTGGTGCTTTTCCTTCTTTATGCCTCTGCTCTGCCACCAATAATCTTTCCTTCCAACTGCCTGCTAAAGTCTTAAACTTCTTTAAGATTTCAAAGAATTAATTACTGGATCAACAAGTATTTATTGTGTTCATTGAGTACCTCCAATGTGTAAGGATGAAGGAAGTTCATAGTCTAATTCTAGTAGGGGAAGAAATACATATGAACACACAATTTTAATGCTATATGATAGGTACTTTTTATACACCAGCTTTATTGACATATAATTCACACACCATAAAATTCATCCTTTTACAGTGTACAGTTCCATGGTTTTCAGTATATCACAGAGTTATGAAACCAACATCACTATCTAAATTTAGAACATTTCATCACCCCCAAAAGAAACTCCAGGTTCATTAGCAGAAATTCCCCATTCTCTTCTCCCTCCCAGCCCCTGGCAACCACTAAACCACTTTATGTCTCTATGGATTTGCCTGTCCTGGACATTTCATGCAAATAGAATTATAAAATATATGGCCTTTTGTGACTGGCTTCTTTCACTCAGCATAATGTTATCAAGTTTCACCCAGGTTGTAGCAAGTATCAGTACTTCATTCCTTTTTATAGCTGAATAATATTCCATGGTATAAATATACCACATTTCTTACAGTTAGGTCTATGATCCATTTTGAGTTAGTTTTGGGTACAGTATAATGGAGGAGGCCTAACTTCATTCTTTTGCATATGGCTATCCCATTGTCTCAGAACCACTTTTAAAAACACTATTCTTTCCCTATTAAATGGTCTTGACACCCTTGTAGAAGATCAACTGACCATAAATTTAAGATTAAAAAAAAATTTTTTTTAATTTTATTGAAGTATAGTTTACAATGTTGTGTTAAATTCTACTGTATAGCAAAAGGATTCAGTTATACATATGTATATTCTTTTTCATATTATTTTCCATTATGGTTTATCACAGGATATTGAATATAGTTCCTTGTGCTACACAGTAGGACCTTGTTGTTCACCCATTCTGTATATAAGAGTTGCACCTGCTAATCCCAAACTCCCAATCCATCCCTCCCCCAAACCCCCACCTTGGCAACCACAAGTCTGTTCTCTATGTCTGTGAGTCTGTTTCTGTTTCTTAGATAAATTTGTTTGTGTCGTATTTTATTTTATTATTATTTTTTAAAATTTTAATTAATTTATTTATTTTTGGCTGCATGGGTCTTCGTTGCTGCATGGGGGCTTTCTCTAGTTGTGGTGAGCGGGGGCTATTCTTTGTTGTGGTACGTGGGCTTCTCATTGCAGTGGCTTCTCTTGTTGTGGAGCATGAGCTCTAGGCACGTGGGCTTCAGTAGTTGTGGTGCACGGGCTCAGTAGTTGTGGCTCACGGGCTCTAGAGCGCAGGCTCAGTAGCTGTGGCGCACGGGCTTCATTGCTCCGCAGCATGTGAGATCTTCCCAGACCAGGGCTCAAACTCGTGTCCCCTGCATTGGCAGGCGGATTCTTAACCACTGCACCACCAGCAAAGCCCTGTGTCATATTTTAGATTCCACATATAAGCGATATCACATGATATTTGTCTTTCTCTGGCTTACTTCACTTAGTATGATAATCTCTAGGTCCATCCATGTTGCTGCAAATGGCATTATATCATTCTTTTTTATGGCTGAGTAGCGTTCCATCATATATATGTACCACATCTTCTTTATCCATTCATCTGTCGATGGACATTTAGGCTGTTTCCATGCCTTGGCTATTGTAAATAGTGCTGCTATGAACATAGGGGTGCATGTATCTTTTCAAATTATCATTTTCTCCAGATAAATGTCCAGGAGTGGGATTACAGGATCATATGGAAACTAAGAGTTTCTTTTTTGATTCTCAATTCTATTCTATTGATCTATATGTCTATCCATATACCACATTGTCTTAATTACTATAGCTTTGTAGTAAGTTTTGAAGTTAGGAAGTGAGAGTACTCAAACTATTTTCTTCTTTTTCAAGATTGTTTTAACTATTCTGGTTCCTTGGCCTTCCATATGAGTTATAGGATCTGCCTGTCATTTTCTGCAAAAAAGGCCACTGGCGTTTTGATAGGGATTGAATCCATAAATTAATTTGAAAAGTACTGCTACCTTAACAACACTCAGTCTTCCAGTCTATAAACATGGGATGTCTTTCCATTTATTTAGGTCTTCTTTAATTTCTTTCAGCAATGTTTTATAGTCTTCAGTGTACTCATCTTACACTTTTGTTAAACTAATTTCTAATTATTTTATTCCTTGTGATGAGATTGTGAATGGAATTGTTTTTTAATTTAATTTTTGGGTCATTCAGGACTACTGTATAAAAATACAACTGATTTTTATATATTAATCTTATATGCTATAACCTAGTTGACAGTTTTTTATTTTTTTAATAACTTTTATTGAAATATAGTTGATTTACAATGTTGTGGGGTTTTTTTTTCGTTGTTTTTTTGGTTGCATTGGGTCTTTCTGTTGTTCAGGCTTCTCATTGTGGTGGCTTCTCTTGTTGCGGGGTCTAGAGCGCAGGCTCAGTAGTTGTGGGTGGTGCATGGGCTTAGTTGCTCTGCGGCATGTGGGATCTTCCCCAGCCAGGGCTTGAAACTGTGTCCCCTGAATTGGCAGGTGGATTCTTAACAACTGCACCACCAGGGGAGTCCTTGTTGACAGTTTTTTAGTTCAATTTTTTTTATGTCGATTCCTTAGGATTTTCTATTACAATATCATGTCATCTGTGAATAGTTTTATTTCTCCTTTTCCTATCTGGATGTCTTTTATTTTCTTTCCTAATTTCTTGGGCTAGAACTTTCCAGTATAGTGTTGAATAGAAATGGCAAGAGCAGACATTCTAGTCTTGTTCCTAAACTTAGGGAGCAAGCATCCTGTCTTTCACCATTAAGTATGAGGTTAGCTGTGGGTTTTTCATAGATGCTCTTTATCAGGTTGAGGAAGTTTTCTTCTATTCCTAGTTTGTTGAGTGTTTTTATCGTAAAAGGGTGTTGGATTCTTTCAAATGCTTTTTCCGTGTTAATTGAGATGAGCATGTGATTCTTGTCCTTCATTCTATTAGTATGGTGTATTACATTGATTTTTTTGTATATTGAGCCAATCTTGCATTCCTGGGGTAAATTCTACTTGATCATGGTGTATAATCTGTTTAATATGTTGCTGGATTCAATTTGCTTTATTTTCTATATTCATAAGAGATACTGGTCTGTAGTTTTGTTTTCTTGTGATTTCTTTATCTGGTTTTGGTATTAGGGTAATACTGGCTTCACAGAATGAGTTGGGCAAGTGTTCCCTCTTCTTCCACTTTTCAGGAGAGTTTGTGAAGGATTAGTCACTTCTTCTTTAAATATTTGGTAGAACTACCTGTGAGCCATCTGGGTGGATAGGTTCTTTAAATACTATATGATAGGAAGTTGTTTGAGCAGTTGTGGGAGGTTGGATGAACAAGTGACCAACTCTGCCTAGAAGAAAGGAAACTGGAAAAAGAGGAAACAATAAGAGTTTTATTTATATAGCTGATATGTTCGGGGTAAGGAGAATGAGAGGAAAGGGGCTGGAAAGACAGGCTGGAGACAATGAAGCAGGACACTGAATGTGTGATCCAGACCCTCACCAGAGGTAATCTGCTACTTCTCCTATGTGGTTGTTCTTGCCATTGTTTTGAGGGCAGGGGAGGTGAGGGAGGTTAGTTGAGTTTTCTTTTTTTTTACTAAAGAGCAGAGCCACTGACCAAATGATGGTGGAAAGTTAGCTAGCAGACAGTAAAGATCACTGTTGAAGCCTGAGTGTCCAATAAGGAAGATGGAGAGCTGATAGAGTAGGTACAAGTTGCCGGAGGTAACAAAGTGAGGATAGAAAATGGGTTAGCCACACTGGTGACCTAGGGGTTCAGAAAAGCATTCCTGTGCAGATCATCTGCTGCAGCATCCTTATGCTTATGCTTTCTCTGGGCTAGGGCCATGTTCTTAAGGGGTCCACACCTCACCAAGCTCTTTGAACTTTGCCTGTTTTACCAGATTTCAGTCTCCTTAACAGCAGAGATCATGTCCTGCGTGTCTGTATCTTCTACAGAGAGATTTACTAAAATCAAAAGAATGCATCCATTAAAATTTCTTTGGGGCTTCCCTGGTGGTGCAGTGGTTAAGAATCTGTCTGCCAACTCAGGGGACAGGGGTTTGAGCCCTGGTCCGGGAAGATCCCACATGCCATGGGGCAACTAAGCCCGTGCGCCACAACTACTGAACCTGCGCTCTAGAGCCAGCGAGCCACAACTACTGAGCCCACGTGCTACAACTACTGAAGCCCGTGTGCCTAGAACCCGTGCTCCGCAACAAGAGAAGCCACTGCAATGAGAAGCCTGTGCACTGCAACAAAGAGTAGCCCCCACTCACCACAACTAGAGAAAGCCCGCGTGCAGCAACGAAGACCCAACGCAGCCAAAAATAAATAAGTAAATAAAATAAATAAAATTAAAAAAAATTTCTTTGGACAGTTTAAAAAAACAGAATGGCTCATCTAAAGTCCACCTCCTACCTCCTGCCCCACCACCAAAACTCTTCTGAATTCTCAATGTGTCAGGCACTAGCTCCAGAATCAGACTCCAGGAGAGTAAGAACTGTGTCAGCATCAGAGGTGGACTCCCAAGTCTTATTTCCATCCCCTAGGCTGCAATGAAGAAAGAGCTCTCAACCAAAATGTCTTTTCCCTACCAAAAGAGATAATTGTAACCAAAACCAGCTACACAGACATCTCTGAGTCCCATCTAGAAATCCTGTTGTATTCTCAGAGGGAGCACACTGTCTGGGTAGTCATGGACACAACAGGGAAAGAGCATTGGGTTGGGAGCCAGGAGACCTGAGCTCCAAGTACAGTCCTGCTGCTAATTAGCTGTGTCACCTTGGTTGGGCAAGTCACTTAACTTCTTTGACCTCTTGTGAAACAAGGATGTAGGAATAAAATTTTCAAAAGTCTCTTTCAAATATGAAAACAGTAAATTTTGATGACACATTTGATACTTATTTTAACTACCATGCTATTTATAACTATTCTAGAATGTTACTTCTTCTAATGGGTCTCAAGGATACTTTATAATTCATGATTATCTTGTAAACAAGCTGAAGTATAAAATGCAGATTACTTTATAAAATTTAAGGTGTGATATTACTAAACTGTTAAGTCAGTTTACTGTAGCTTTGCTTCTGTGGCTTATTATTGGTCATGTGTATGTGTTGAAGCTCAACTCTCATAAGGAGATAGGTTTTACTTTGTGACAGTTTGCCTATTCCATTTTTTAAAAAAGATTTCTAAAGTATAAAAGTGGTTCACGTTGAGTATAGTATAGTGGCTAAACACAGTTTCTGGAGTCAGAATCCCTAGGTATAAGTCCCAACTCTGTCAGTGCCACTTGTCATTTTCACCAAGTTATTCTTTTTTTTTTTTTTAAGATTTATTTATTTATTTTTGGCTGTGTTGGGTCTTAGTTGCTGCACGAGGGATCTTCGCTGAGGCATGTGGGATCTTTTGCTGTGGTGTGCGGGTTTTCTCTTCTCTAGTTGTGGCATGCAGGCTCCAGCGCACATGGGCTCTGTAGTTCGCTGCACGTGAGCTCAGTAGTTGTAGCACGTGGGCTTACCTGCCCCGCCACATGTGGGATCTTAGTTCCCTGACCAGGGATCGAACCCGTGTCCCCTGCATTATAAGGTGGATTCTTTACCACTGGACCACCAAGGAAGTCCCTCACCAAGGTATTCTTAACCTCCGGTTTCCTCAGTTGTAAAGTGGGGGTTAAAAAACAGTACTTTTAAGTACCTGTGAGAATTAAATGAGATAATGCTTGTAATGGTGTTTGGTATGTAGTGATGATTCAATAAATAAAAGCTATTTTATTGTTGTTATTTATATATGTAAGGAGAAAGATCTCCTTTCTCTTCTCTCTGCCATCAACTTCCTCCCAGGGAGTAAGTCCAAATGATTTTTTTTTTTAAAGATGTCTTACATTTTTTTAAAAAAATTAATTAATTAATTCATTTATTTTTGGCTGTGTTGGGTCTTTGTTGGTGCACGCAGGCTTTCTCTAGTTGCAGTGAGCGGGGGCTACTCTTCCTTGCGGTGCACAGGCTTCTCATTGCAGTGGCTTCTCTTTGCTGCAGAGCATGGGCTCTAGGCGCATGGGCTTCAGTAGTTGTAGCACTCAGGCTCAGTAGTTGTGGCTCGCGGGCTCTAGAGCACAGGCTCAGTAGTTGTGGCGCACGGGCTTAGTTCCTCCGCGGCATGTGGGATCTTCCCGGGCCAGGGCTCGAACTCATGTCCCCTGCATTAGCAGGCAGATTCTTTTTTTTTTTTAATTTTATTTTTATTTATTTGGCTGTGTTGGGTCTTCGTTTCTGTGCGAGGACTTTCTCTAGTTGCGGCGAGCGGGGGCCACTCTTCATCGCGGTGCGCAGCCCTCTCACTGTCGCGGCCTCTCTTGTTGCGGAGCACAGGCTCCAGACGCGCAGGCTCAGTAGTTGTGGCTCACGGGCCTAGTTGCTCCGCGGCATGTGGGATCTTCCCAGACCAGGGCTTGAACCCGTGTCCCCTGCGTTAGCAGGCAGATTCTCAACCACTGCGCCACCAAGGAAGCCCCAGCAGGCAGATTCTTAACCACTGCACCACCAGGGAAGTCCCCAAATGATTTTTTGTGTTGCCTTTCAGAATGAAGATGTGATTCAAAATATTGTTTGCAGAAATGAATTCTGATTAAAATCAGATATTTCCCCTACTAGCTAAAGCAGGGATACCAATTTGGACAAGAAAGGAGCAGTTCTTCTATTTCAGAAGTGTTTATTCTTCCCTCTAAGGCTAGCAAAACTGATAGATACCCTCACCAAATTTCTTTCCCAAGTTCTAAGCATGAGCAATTCTACTGGTTGTTAAACTGCATATAAAGAGAATTTAACAATGGGAATGAAACCAGCCATAAGGACAGTGACCAATAATTGAGAGTCTAGAATTTTAATAAAAGAAAGTCATTGTTCACGTGAAATAGATAATACAGTGCAGCATTTTAAGTATATAGTCTATAGTGGTAACCACTAAGGGCTTCACTATCTGGGAAGCATCATAGATGGATCTGAGATGTTACAGATATACAGAGAGTATATATTTTATTCCATAGCTCCAGTTCAATTTGAAAAGGGGAGCAACATGACTGAAGTTGGCTTTTAGACTTTAAAAAATGGTGTTTAGGATTAGTAAGTACTTGTTATTTACGAACGAGGAGGTAACTACCAAAACAGAAAAACAGCTTAATGTGGATAGTAGTTGCCTCTGGGAAGCAGGAATCAGAGTGCAGGGGGAGTGCAGTTCTTTATTATAAACCATGTGCAACTACTAGATTTATAAAACGATGTATTTATATTACTTTGACTTAAATAAATATATATTAATTTTAAAACAAGTGAGTTTTAGGAAAATCAATTTGTTAATAATTTTCAGAAGCGATCAAGGCACTGGGCTACAAAACCCTGGCATATAATTTTCCCAATGTGAGGCTGAATGAGTCAAAAAAGGACAATGTGGCAAATTTTTCATAAAGCTGATTCATACAACTAATATAAAAACTGTCCTTTTTTCTGAGATGAGACTTTCTTTTTGGTGTTAAAATAGCCTTTCTTTTACGAAATAAAGGAGACAGTAAATGGTAATTGGTTTTGTTTTGTTTTAAAATACCCTTCTTGGGAATTCTATGGTGGTCCAGTGGTTAACACTTGGTGCTTTTACTGCCTTGGGCTGGGGTTTGATCAGGGAACTAAGATCCCACAAGCTGCACAGCACGGCTAAAAAATAATAATAATAATAATAATCCTTCTTAGCAAAATTAAAAATTGAGGGACTTCCCTAGTGGCGCAGAGGTTAAGAATCCGCCTGCCAATGTAGGGGACACAGGTTCGAGCCCTGGTCTGGGAAGACTCCACTTGCCGCGGAGCAACTAAGCCCGTGCGCCACAATTACTGAGCCTGCGCTCTAGAGCCCACGAGCCACAACTACTGAGCCCGAGTGCCACAACTACTGAAGCCTGCGCACCTAGAGCCCGTGCTCCGCAACAAGAGAAGCCACTGCAATGAGAAGCCTATGCATCGCAACAAAGAGTAGCCCCTGCTCGCCGCAACTAGAGAAAGCCCACACGCAGCAACGAATACCCAATGCAGCCAAAAATAAAATAAAATACATTTTTAAAAAAATTGAAATTCTTTCTATGGCAGTCACTGTTCCCTCCTTTTTGGTTTAATTTTAAAGGTCTGTGAAATCCAGTATTCCTAGAAACTACTGGATGTGTGGGAAAGGTTAGAGCACACAGTGGACGGTTGCAGCCATTGGAAAGTTTCTGCAGTTTTGGCCCAGAAAAGTCACATGAGGAATGGAGCGGGAGTGAGTGTGGAGACTCCAAGGGACTTGGTGAAAACGTAGATATGGGGGGTGGGGGGGTGGGGGGGGAGTCAAGGGTGATGCCCAAGGTCTTGCCTTCTCCTCAAGCACCCTCAGTCTTTATTTCCATAGCCAGCACCCTCCCATCACAGGCCTCTGCACACTGTGCTGCTGAGACAGCTCTTTCCCTCTTCCTTACCCGCTCCTACCTCTGCTTATTTCACTACTTGTGGATTTTAATTCAAATACTGCTGCTCATTGGCCTCTTTCTGGTCTCCCTGATAGTGTTTATGTCCCCTTGTGCAATCCCAGAGCACTGTGTACCTTAAGGACACTAAACACTGTTTGCAGTGATACATCTGTTTTTGTGATTATTTGTGCCCCCACTTAATATGGGCAAGGACCCTGTTTGTGTTTATTCCCTATTGATTGTGTTTCCAGTGCCTAATACCTTTCTTGCCTGGTGCATGGTATGGTGTCAGTACATAGTTGTTAAACAAATGACTGAATGTATCCATCAGGACTGACACTTTGTATAGACTTTTATAGTCATTTAGGAATCTCTAGGTGAGAATGCACTGACATGCAAATGAGATATAGGACTCTCATAAAAATTATCTTAATTGTCTTCAAATGGCGGTGTCCACCAAGTAAACTATCTCAACAGCACTTTAAATACTACAAACAGACACACAGCAGGGCAACAATGATTTCTTGGTCTTTGGGTTACATTTTACCAGAATAACAAAACTGGCCCTTTATCAATCAAATAGGTGGATGAGTAGGCAAAGTACAGGGGAAGCAGAGGAACTTAGGAAATAAGAGTAACAAAACTTCTTTCCTTCCTAAAAATCTTTAAACACTCCCATCAACCCACCTTGACTTAAAATATAAGGTCTGCTGCTGTTCTTTCCTCTCTGACTGGATTTTGAGAGAGGCAGGGAGGTACAGTCATCCCTTGGTATCTGTGGGTAACTGGTTCCATCCCCGCCCCTCCACATACCAAAATCTGAAGATGCTCAAGTCCCTTACATAAAATGACGATAGTATTTGTATATAACCTAGGGCAATCCTCCCATTTACTTTAAACCATCCTTAGATTACTTATAATACCTAACACAATGTAAATGCTGTGTAAATAGTTGCACTTTCTGGAATTTTTTTTCCCTAGTATTTTCAATCCTTGGTTGGTTGAATCTGCCTGTGGATGCAAAACCACAGATACGGAGGTCCGACTGTACTCCAGAGCAAAGGACTTGAGGCCGCGAGTGAGGAGGGAGGAATTCCTTAGGTGGCATCTTCTCCTTGGATGCCCAGTTTAAATGGATCAGTTCTGTGGTCCCCAAGGAGAAGACATGTCTTGCCCAGATTCATGGCACATTTCCCTAGGTGTAGTTTTTCTGTGCATTTTCCTACCACCGACAGTAAAATCTTATTTAATGTTTCATCCTCACTTGATGGTGTCTTTAGTCCAACCTAAGGCCAGAGCCTTTGTGGTTGTTGTCTGGAGAGACCCCTCCTCTTGGGGAGATTCCTATTTTGTAGTAACCTTCCTGGTTCTCAAGTTTTTTTCTTTAAAGAAGACACTTCTTTATACATTTCCTCTCCCCTGAAAACCTATGAAGTGTACATTATCATAATCCCCATTTTTACAGGTGAGAAACTGAGTCCTTGTAAGGCTAAGGAACATGCCCACAGCCACGAGGTCGCACATGGCAGGGCCGATTATTAAACCCATACTTTGTCCACACAGATCACCTATAATAATTGCTATAATAAAGGTTCAGACCAGTAATTTGCTTAAATGTGTAATGCACTGAGTAATTCATAGAAAATTATATATAATGTATTTAGTTACCCTGACCATCATTTCCCCCTACCTCTCCACTTCAGAAAGATTGGATTAGTCTAGGGAGTATAAAATGTGATCTCTTTTACAACTTCATCCAATACAAATAACTAAGAAACACCAGTGGCTTGTGGTAGCCTCAGAATAGAGGCTTTTACTTTGATTTGCTCTTTTAAAAACTGAGATATAATTTACATACCATAATATTCACTTTTTAAACGGTACAATTCAGTGGTTTTTAGTATATTCATGTTTGTACAACCACCACCACTCTCTAATTCGAGAACATTTTCATACTTTGATTCCTTTTTGAAGGCTGTTTTCTTACAGGTATAAGAGAACAACTGAGTACGTGCAAGTGAGAACTCCAAGAAAGATCTAGAGACCTCAAAACAAAACTGGAGCCAGCAAATGCAGTGCTGCTACTGTAGTCTTTAAAAGAGAGCTGCATTGCAAGTAATAAGAATATGACATCTAGGTACCACTGTGTCAATTGTCAGGCCACGGTGGACACGTTTGTCTTCTGTCTAGTTCAAGAGCTGCTCTCTAAAAGTGGTAAGAGGAGAAGGGTCCAAGGAGAGTAATGAAGATAATTAAAGGATAGTAAGATTCATGATGAAAACTTTAAAGAGCTTGCAGTAATTTAGTCTAGTTATTTAAGAAAACCTTTAAGGATATGAAACGATTTTTATACAGAAAATAGTGACCTTTTCTTTCTCCTTCTTTCACTAAGGAAAAGACAAAGAAAATGGATTCATTCTATACTATGGAGGATTAGGTTAACCTAGAAAGTCATGAGACAGACCCTTTGTTAAACACCAAATGACGGTGGCAGCAAAAAGTCCTCTGATGCTTTAAAAAAAATTTTTTTTAAGTTGCAAAAAACAGTATAAAGAATTCCTTCACTCAGATTCTACAACATTAACATTTTATACATTTGCTGTATCATTCTCTCTCCATGTATGTATATCTATATATGTATATATTTTTTTCAGAATCGTTTGAGAATAAGTTGTAGACAATGATTTCCTGTTATCACTAAATACTGGGTACTTCCTAAAGCAAAGGATATTCTCTGCTGAACCACAGTCATATTACAAAAATTAGGAAATTAACAGTGATACAATATTATTATTTAATGTTCAGACCTTATTCGATTTTTTTCCTATTGTCCCAATAATGTCCTTTAAAGGAAAAAAGAAAAAAAAAGTTTGTTCTGGCCCAGGATCCGTATTGCATTGAGTTGTCATGTCTTGTAAATTCCTTTAATCTGGAATAGTTCTTCAGAAAATAATTTCAAGGTCTTTCATGACTTTAAGAATTTTAAGAATACAGGCCAGTTATTTTGCTGCCTGTCCTTCAACTTGGGTCTCTGCTGCTTTTAACAAAGATTCGCTTCTGTTCTGAGAGTTTTAGGTGTGGTCTTGAGTGAAGACCATCGGTAAAAGGAGCCTCTCTTCTCAAGGTTCCTCTCTCGTACAGACTGTTCCTGCTATATTAGAAATGTTTGTAGCTGGTGGGATGGACAATAAAACGTTTTTGTATTCGGAACTGATCTTTTTGTATTACATAGTTTTCTCAGCATCCCTGCATTTTACAAGAGTTTAATTTCTATAACAGAAGCAGATCCGTCTGTTAGCAAAACAGGCAATAATAATAATTGTATAATTAGCACCTACTCTTTTAAAAAACATTTGAGACTTAAATTACCTGTAGACTCCCATTTTCATAATCTCACCGTTGCAGTGATGAACTATGCCCTAGCTCAGGAGACAAAGAGCTGCAAAAATGGGTGTGTGTTACTCATTAAAATCATTCAACAAATATTTGAGTACCTGGTGTATATCAAGCTCTGTTCCCAGCCCTCGGAATACATTCGAGAACAAAATAAAACAAAAATCCCTGTCCTTGTAATCTAGTTGGACAAATTAAAATTTAAATTAAAAAAATCGCACACCAGGAATCCGACTTCTTAAAGAGGAAGAAGACAAGTCTCTGAGAAAAGGGACAGCTCTGAGGTTCGAGTCTAACGTGGATAACGCCGCTGAACCCCTGGCTGGTTATCAAGTTCTCAGTTTATCCAGACGCGCTACTCAAATGATTAATCCGAACACCAAAGACCTGAAGGGACCGGCGGGGCAGGACTTCCTGAGCTGTTCCAACCACTCTTTCAGCAGCAGTCTGCCGCCCGGTGTGGGGCCTGACCGCCCCGCGGGGACCACGCACCTGGTCTCGCGCCCCTGCGCGGTGGTACCTCCGGCGCCCGGCAGGGCCGAGCACCTGGGAATCAGTCGCGCACCGAGAAAGCCCCGCGGGGAGATGGCTCTGGAGAAACGGCTCCTCCGGCGGCCTCGCCCACTGCAGTGCAATCTGGGTGGTTTTTCCAGGTCCCTCCCTGCCTTGTTCCGCGCCCAGCCCCTGCCCCCGCGGCGCCTGCGGGCCCGGGAGGGTGGCTGGGAGACACGAGGACTAGGCGGGGCTGCAGCTGCGAGCTAGCTGAGGGGCGACGGGGGGCTTTTTCCGGCCCCCGCACCCTTAAGTCCAGGAGCCGAAAGCACGCGACGCTGGAACTCCAGCTGCGGACGAGGGTGGTACCCAGCACCCTCGTGGGCCCTTGCAAAGCTGCCTGGCCCTGGTAGAGTCCGGCCTTCTCCCGCTCTCTGGGGACGCGAGCTGCGCTACCTGTGCCGCGACCGTCGTCGCCAGCACCCTCTCCAGCCAGGAAGCGCGGCGCCGTCGGCCTCAGACTCCTAAAACCCTTCCGCCACCTCCCCACGCAGTCCGCGCTTCCTCCGCGTCAGGAAAGCCGCATCTCCAGCTTCCCCTGACATGCGTCCTGAAAGGTTCTCAGATTTGCACCTGGAGTGGGTTACTGGCCTAATAGGTGTCTGGTTGCCCGTTTTCACATCAGGAATAAAGGGCTGGACACCTGGAGCCGAATTAGTAGTACTTCAGACGGAATTGTGTTCCCAAGAAGAGATCAGTTTCAAATATAAAAGCCGAAGAAACTTCATCTCTAGCGCTTTTCTCTCGAAAATGTCAACAGGACCCACCACACTGCCGTCCGACTTGGTGGCAGGGCGATGGGGGCGGTGGAGGGGGGGCGGAGGTGAGCGTTCAGGCCCCTGGGCAGATCTAACTGCGCTAGGTAGGGAGACCGCTCGGGAACTTGGCCAAATCGACACAGAAGTACAAAGGCGAAGGTATGAGGTAGAGGGCGGGAGATCAGAGCGGGGACCTGTGGAAAAATCTGGCTTTGGCCTGATTTAGGAAAACATTAGGTACTGTAGATACATTTCATTTAGGGCCCAGGGCAAATCAAAGGAAGTGGGCCCCTGCCCGGGAGGAGGCTCCAGTCTCGAGCTAGAAGCCAGGACCAAACAAGGAGTAAGCAATTAAGGGAGTAGTTGAGAGAAAAGGGCGTGAGTTCCATTGTGCCTGAACTTCCTCACGGGGGACCCCCTGCTGCTTTGCGCGACGCAACTGAGTCCTCAGGCGTCACTTGGTGGCTGGGCGTCCAGCCCCGCGAGTTCCGCTCAGCCGCGCGCGGGGGTTTCACTCCCCAAGGTGGGCAGTACCTCAGGGTTCGGAGGAGCGGGCGCCCGGAGAGGGGGAGGGCCCGAAGGGTTTCGCCTGCTGTTTGCACTTCAAGGTGTGTTGGGCTAGGGAGAGGCTTTTCCGGTGCTTGGCAAGTGCTCCCGCCACCTCCCGGCTGCCGTTGGCCGGTCCCTCCCTCCGCGGTTCGCCCTCTCGGGGCGCCGCGCCCTGGGTAGCTCCGCACCCGAGCCACACCTCTGGCCTCCTTTCTCCTCCCCGCGCCAGGCCTTTTCGCTTGACCCTTTAGGACCTCCGGCTTCGCTCCCCACAGCCGGCATTTCTCCAAGACCCCTACAGCTCGGCTACTTCCAAATGGGTAACCCGTCCCTGCGCGCCCTTTACCCCTCACCCTTTTCCCGTGCGGCCTCGGCTACCCTCTGGGTGGCAACCGCCTCTTCCCCGCCCCTCGCGTCTCCCCCTCCTCCCTTCTCGCCCTCCCCTCTCCAATCATCCAGCCATTGTCTCCCGCCCCCTCCTCCCCTTCCCCCGGGCGGCCTCCTCCCCCACCGCTGCCACGTCGTGGTTTGAAGGAGCCAATGGGCAGGCGCCGCCAGGTGTCTCCTACCTGCACCACGTGGGGGAGGGGGAAGGGGCGGGCAGGTAGAGCCACATCCCAAAACAGAAAAGCTTTCAGCCATTGCGCGCGCCTCCCGCGGGTGCAGCCCTGCTCCAGGCTTTTTGCATAGACGCACGGGCAATTGAATACAAAAAGGACAGGCCTACTCCGCCCTCCTTTTCACCCCCCTTCCTGCCCTGGGTGTGGAGCTCGGGCCAGGTGTGGGCTTGGGTGGTTGGTTACCGCCTTTTGCACCAGCGGCGGCGAGGAAGGGGGGGTGGTCGCTCTTTCTTTTTCTCTTAGAAGAGGTTTTAGCACAGGTTTCCTCGTTCTCACTTCCACCTCACCTAACCGCCTCCCGACCCCCCTTCTCCCCCTCCCCACCTATCGTCATGACGGCGTCTCCGGATTACTTGGTGGTGCTTTTTGGAATCACTGCTGGGGCCACCGGGGCCAAGCTGGGCTCGGATGAGAAGGAGCTGATCCTGCTCTTATGGAAAGTCGTGGATCTGGCCAACAAGAAGGTATTTCTCCACGTTTCTATCCAAATGATAGGAGTGGGGCAAAAGCTTGTAAAAGTTTGGGGAGTCGGTAAACAAGTGCTCTTGTTTGCCCACTTGGGAGGCTGCACCCGGGGCCTAGAGAATCCAGAATAAAACCAAACCTCTTGGCCAACCGCCTTGGAACCGTTTCAGTCCTCCAAAATCTGGCCCAGGTGGGGAGGCCGGGGGCCGCCAAGCCATGCTCTCTACCGGACGGGGGACGCCCCGGGAAGGCGGGGTGGGATCCCTGGGGGCCCAAGTGCTCACTTCCAGGGCCTTTCGGACCTGATCCGGGTGGGGGTGGGGCTGGGGGCTGGGCTGCGACGACCTCTCGGCTACTGGAGCCGCTGGCGACAAGTGAGCTTTGATTCTGAGGCCAGACCCGTCGAGAGGTGTGGGCCGCCCCAGCAGGGGAGCAAGGAAGGAGAGAGTGAAGGTAGAGGTTCCCAAACTGAGGAAGGGAAAACTGACCCCTAATTTTTTCCCCCGGAGGTGGGACAGTTGCACGAAGTACTAGTTAGACCGGATCAGTTGGAGCTGACGGAGGATTGTAAAGAAGAAACTAAGATCGACGCCGAGAGCCTGTCCTCGGCGCCGCAGCTGGACCAAGCCCTCCGACAGGTGACAGCCCTGGGCCGCGCCGCCCACCCCATCTTAGCTACCCGGGCGTCCCTCCAAGCCAGCCCAACCCTATCAGGTCCCACGCCCTCGCCGGGCGGTCCACGCGTGTCCCCGGAGCGAGGGGGCGAGACCCGGGCTTGCAGCCCCTGGTGGACTTTCTGCGAGGAGGTCGCCGCTCCTTTTCGCCTCCCAGCCCCCAGGGTCTTTGGGCCAAAACTTGCTAGCTTTCGAGTTGCTTCCTGAATTATTCCTGGGGCCAGAGAATCGGCCGAGTTTTACCAATCGAGTGATGAGCGGAGTTTGAATCCTAGCGCTCCAGCTCCAGACCCAGGCCCAGACCCAGACCCAGAACCAGACCCCAGACACGCCAGTCCTCTGCCGGGTTTGGGTCTGCAGCTCAGCCCTGGGACAGGGGGCGCTGTGGTGTAGACGAGCTGTGGCGTGGTGGAGGCGGCCCCAGCTGGGTGGGAACCTGAAGGTGCCTGCTTGGGTTTAGGCTCCTGAACTCCTAAAGGCCCGGTTCCGGTTCCGCTTACTTTAGTGGCCTTGGTCCTAGCGCCGGGAGGGTTTGCAGACCCGGACATGTGAGGCTGCTCCTTGGGTCACCGTGAAAGTAGTGGAATCCCCTTACTGGGATTGAGGTGACCTAAAAACCGGCTACTCCAGGGTGCCGACGGGTACTGGATCGCGGATAGGGCGGGGCGCTAAACACCTGTGCACAGGTGAGTGTCCGGCGCTCTCACGGCTTCTGCCCTAGCACAGGAGTTGCGAATTATAGGGGAAAGTTATCATTTCTGGGTTGTGTTACAGGAAACGTATTACTAGATTTTCCAGAGGTCTGTATACACATTACCCACATTCGTATCAGAAACTGACATCTTTCTTAAGTCTAGAACATCCTAACATAAAAAAAAGTAACACCAGAGAATGATGTAATCAGAAGGCAACTTGCTGATGAAATGAGACCTCTGACTTAAAAGTCTCGAATGGATTTATCACAAAAATAGAAGGCGGTGGGTGTTGAACGGGAGGAAGAATGCATTTACTAAATTCTCCTGTGCGTAAACTGAGGATTGACTGGAAAGCTACCCTATATAAAGGAAGCTAGACAGTTTGTGGGAACGGCGTCTTTCTAATGTTGCCTCCAGCAGCGGTGTTCTTCACAGCAGTTAGCGTGGTTTTCTCAGGTTATAACCAAGTGGGGCCACTTTTCAGAGTTTGTAAATCCTGCATCCATTGCATCCCTGGGTGTGTTTTGTTCTTTTCAGTTTAACCAGTCAGTGAGCAATGAACTGAATATTGGGGTAGGAACCTCCTTCTGTCTCTGTACTGATGGGCAGCTTCATGTCAGGCAAATCCTGCATCCTGAGGCTTCCAAGAAGGTAAGAGTGCTGGCTTCTCGAAAAAACGATTGGACCTTAGGGGTGACTGGAGGCTTAAAAAATGGTTTATCCAAGTTTCTCCATTTTAAAAATATGCATATGAGGAGTTAATATTTCATGGGTACAGAATTTCAGTTTGAGGAGATGACAAAGGGATGGTGGTGATGGTTGCACAACAGTGTGGATGTACTTAATGCCACTGAATTGTACACTTACAAATTGTTAAAATGGTAAATATTGTGTTATGTATATTTTACCACAATAAAAATGTCACAACACTTTCAAAGAGATGTTTGAGATTACAGTCATTTTATAGATACCCTTTGGTGACTTAATAAAAGTTTCCTTTTTATGTCAAGTTTTTGAGATGCTTGACATTCTCCCTTTTCCAGAGCATATTAGCTGATTTTTTGACATTTAAAATAACAAGTAAGTTGAACTGTATTTTAATACATTGTAATATTCCCATCTGTGTGCCTTACCCTAGAAAGGAAAGAGCAAAGAAAAATCCAACTAAAACTTTTAAATTGCAATTCTAATAATTTCGTTAAAAAGTTTTGTACTCTGACTTAACCATATAACTAGTGAAATGTTAATTATAGCATACTGTACTTTGTCTGACTTAAAGTAAATGTTCAAAACTGATTGAATTTTGTATCAAAACAATAGGGTCACCCCCATCTTTTACCTTTACTTATCTTTCTGGTATGGAAAAGAGTATGAAATGAGAAAAATACTAGCTTACCGTAGATGTGATTTCTCTCTCTGGGAAGAATACTGAGGGGCTGAGAAAAAATGGTGAGCACAGACAGCAGACCCAGTGTAATCAATCATTGCTAATATAGTTGATCTTATCAACTTAATTAATTAGAGCTGTAACTTTTTATTGTGGTAGGCAGATACTGAACTTGAAAAGATGGAAGTAAAATATTTTTAAGGAAACTTTGTGAGGTAAGTCTTGCAATGAAAAGTTTAGACTGGCAATTGATGTCATAAGTGAGTAGTCAGTGCAGATTTTCTTTCTTTTTACTCCAGTAGGGAAAAGGGAAGAAATGAACTAAATGTATAATGACAACTTTAAAAGTTTGAAGGAGAAACTCAAGTTCCTATATCTGGAGGCTTGAAGAAAACACTCCCTTTTACAGCAACCTTAGTAATTATTTGATTAAAAGGGGGGAGTATTTTTTATTAATTAAATGCTAGACAAATTGCTATACCCTTAATCCAGAAATAGATATATATGAGAATTTTTTTTCCCCTCAAACTCATATAAGGGATAAAACTTAATCCTTCCCTATTGGGCTGGAGGAAAACAGCTGTTTTTGTTATTTTAGGTACACTGCTTTGGATGTGGGAAAACCTCCAGAGAAAAATTGAGACATTTTCCTGAGCCACTTCTATTAGGATTTTGATAAAGAAAACTAAAACAATTAATTTAGTATCATTATGAAAATAATTCTTTTCATTATAGAAAAATAAGGAAATGGTAAAACATAAAAGAAAATAATCCTTCCAGTCAGAAAACATTAAAGTGGTTTTTTGAATGTGAACATAGTTGAATGTATTCTTTCAGAGTCTTGTAGAAAAACCTTACTTTTACAAGGAGCATTCGTACTACACAAACCTTTTAGCCTACTTTAAATTTAATATAACATCAGTATCTTTTGTAAGCAGTAAATAAAATATTCAGTATTTTAAATGGATATACCTATTGAAACCAAACATTTATTGTTGGATATTTGAGTTATTGTCATTATAAACAGCTTTTACATAAGCATTTTTATAGGTAATCTTGAAGATTCACAATTCTTTTGGTAACTGTTTTGGAAAATGTCACCATGATGTATTGATACCTATTTCAAATATAGCATGAGCAGGTCACATCTAATAGAATCCAATAAAGGAAATTTAGATAGAGACATTATTACATAAATATTATGGGTCACAAACATTAAAAAGTATTTATTTCCTTGACTTTATAATGTACAAATTCCCCATAAGTGAATACAAATTATCTTGACATTTAAAAAAAAATCTAAATTCAGTGTAACAAAATTAAACTTTGAAAATTATTCAATGAGGATTTTTTTTTATCCGGAAAAAAAGTGACACAATAGTATAATATTTGCTCTGACAGTTGAGCTTTGTTTAATTACCACAAGAGTGATGCTAATAGCTAAGAACGACTGGTAACAATTTCTCCTTTGCCGTTGAGATTTGTGATATATTTTTTTTAAGTGTAATTTGAGTTCTCAGGTTTAGCCAAAATAATAATGGTCAGGAAAACTAACGTGGGACTATAATTTGGCACAAAAATAATCCTCTTCAGGTAATCAGGAATTTACTATCTTAATCTAATTTTAATACACAGAATATGTATTATTAGAACCCAGTATTTTAAACTACTAGGTTTTAATAGAAAACTAAATTTTGATAAACACATAGAATCCTATGTCTAGATATATATTGTAAACATATGAATCTGTATGAAAACTGAGAGGGCTAATATTGCTACGTGAAAATACAGATGGTCTAAAATAATTATGGCTAGACAAAGTACATAATGTTATCAAACAGAAAATATAATAGCCCAAATGTTTTATAGCTTCAGAACTGTTTTGAATGGAATACATAATGGAGCACAAACATATAATCTATTGCCTTAAAATAAGATGAACTTTTTTTCCATGAGACTTTTATGTAGGATGTAATACTGTAACAGAAAATGAAGACACTCTAATGTTTAATTTAAAAATATTTTTTTAAATTGTGGTAAAATATACTTATATTCAATTCTTAGGTTCCTAATTGTTAGGGAATCACTGAACTAAATTTATCTAGTTAACAGTGTCTACCTTGTCCTTCCTCAGAATGTATTATTGCCTGAATGCTTCTATTCCTTTTTTGATCTTCGGAAAGAGTTTAAGAAGTGTTGCCCTGGTTCACCTGATGTTGATAAACTGGATGTTGCAGCAATGACAGAGTGTATCCTTTAAGTGATGACCCAGGAATCATTTGAAAAGACAGCTCCAGAAAAAAATGGCAATTCAAGAAACTTTAAAACATTTTTAACTTTGACAGTGTATGAAAATTGACTTGTCCAAAATTTGTCTACTGTGCTAGGAAAAATGGTGTAATTACTGGCATCTTTCAAAGTAGTTATAATTTACTGAATTTGAATAGTGATTTAGATGGATTTAGACATGGATTTTTGTTAGGTGAACACATCTAAAATAGAATTCAATTTTGGATTATGAGAGTGGTTTTGTTTTGTTTTTTCAGTTGATGACGAATTGATGAATGTGAAGACCACATTCTTTGCCAATTCTAAGGCCACTTGTTCTGATTATCTTGGTTTTAGGGTTTATTTCATCTTCTTTTGAATGGATAAGAATTTTTTAAAGTTTGGATGTATACTCTTGACAAACAGCTGTTCATTGGCACCCCTTTTAAATTTCTCTGGGTTTGTCAAATACATGTAGATTGTGGTAATTATTACAAGCCGTCTTTTGAGATGATAAAATGAAGCTGAGATTTTACCCCAAATTCTTTCATAACCAAGATAATATATCTGATGCATTATGTATTGTAAAAGTAAATTTTATAATCACAAATCTTGTCATGAATGACCCATCATCTTTCATCCAGTAAGTCTTTAAAGTGCTAACTAATAAGAGTCATGTGCTAACATATCAGATGTAACACTGAGTAATAGAAGGGTTGGGGACTCGCCCAAAGCCACTATGAGAATCATCATGAAGTCAGATTCAAGTTATTTTCATGAACGTGGGGGTATAGATGTTCATTCTAAAAATTTCTCATCCAGTTTCAGGAGCTAAAGCTTGATTTTTGTTTTATTTCAAAATTTCTTGATGAAAAAGATTGTTTGGATATTTTTCCTAACCATTTGTAAACAGATCAAACCCATTTTATTTGCCTTCTTCTTGGAAGTAGGTAGCTAGAATTTTGGTGTAGCTGATTTAGCTACTAGTTAATTACTGGTTTAGCTCCCAGCAGTGCCGGGAGAAGGGTAGAATAAGCTCATTTGAGTGAATTCTTACAAGAGTTTCATTAGAAGGTTGGGACAGTAGAAAAACTTGCTATGTGTTTTGTTGGTTTAAATGCTGTATGAATTAGCTCAGGCTGCCATAACAAATACCATAGACTGTGTGGTTTATTAGCAACAGATATTTATTTTCTCACAGTTCTGGAGTATGGGAAGTCCAAGATCAGGGTGGCAGCATGGTTGACTTCTGGTGAGGGCTCTTTCTGGCTTTCAGATAGCTGCCTCTTCCCTGTGTCTCAAATGGCGGGTAGGGGGAGTGGCGTGGCTAGGAGTGTTGGGAGAGATATCTTTCTTTTCTTCTCTTTATAAGGCCACAGGCCTAACAGATTAGGGCCCCTTCCTTATGGCCTCATTTAACTTTAATTGCCTCCTAAATACTCTATCCCCAGATACAGTCACATTGGGGGTTAGGGCTTAAACACATGAATTTTGGGAAGGGACACAATCCCATCTATAGCAAATGCTAAACCATTTAATGTGCTGGTACAAAACAGAGAACAAAAAATTCTGGCAAAGTATTAGTAGATATTGAAGGGAAAGTGTAATAAGTTATCTTAATTTAGAAAAAGACAACTTGAGTAGGAAAGACAGTATATTAAGAACCGTTTATCCCTGACTGCTCTGTTTTCTCTTTTAGCAAAGAAAATCTTTCCCTAGTAACTGTAGGTCAGATATTAGTAAAAATTTCCATAGCTACAAATAAGAGGTTCTTATATTTAGGTATTTCAGTTTTCTCAGTGTTTTCACAGTTCAGAGAAAGCTTGTTAAAAGCTTACCTATTTTTTTTCTCCTTGGTTTCTTCTTAAGAGCTTCACATATATAAGATTTGGGGTTATTAGTAAACATCTTCAGTATGGTAACCTGGGCTTTTTACTTGCTCGATGCTGTATTATCTACACAATATATATGTACTTTTTTAAAGTACTATATACTTTTATATAGTTTTTGCATTATCTGACCTTAAAGGTGACCTAAGGTGAATGGGTAAGATGCTATGCTGATTTTTTCTGTCATTCCTTTTTATCCTAGCTCTATAACTATTTGTTGGCAGTTTTTTTTCCAAGTACCATGGAGATGAAAATCAGAAATATTTGACTACAGTAAACAGGTGAATTGTGAATAAAGCTAAGCTGGGCTTCATTTCAGGCATATAACACCTGACATTTGAGGAAGGATCTCATGACCATTAAGTAATGCATTCATTGAAAAATTAGGGAATTTTTCTGTTTATTTTAAAATAGCCTAATGTTAGCCTAGTTTCTTTGGACTTACATTGGAAGTCTTAGCGTTTATAGTTTTATTGCCAATCAAAAAGTGGATTTTTGTTTTTGTTTTATTTTTTTGTTTTTGGCCGCACTGCATAGAATGTAGGGATCTTAGTTCCCCGACCAGGGACGGATCCCATGGCCCCTGCAGTGCAAGAGTGGAGTCCTAACCACTAGACTGCCAGGGAATTCCCCCAAAAGTGGATTTTTTTTTTTTTTTAAATTTTATTCATTTATGTATTTATCTATTTATTTTTGGCTGTGTTGGGTCTTCGTTTCTGCGCGAGAGCTTTCTCCAGTTGCGGCGAGCGGGGGCCACTCTTCATCGCGGTGCGCGGGCCTCTCACTATCGCGGCCTCTCTTGTTGCGGAGCACAGGCTCCAGACGCGCAGGCTCAGTAATTGTGGCTCACGGGCCTTGTTGCTCAGCGGCATGTGGGATCTTCCCAGACCAGGGCTCGAACCCGTGTCCCCTGCATTGGCAGGCAGATTCTCAACCACTGCGCCACCAGGGAAGCCCCCAAAAGTGGATTTTAATCTTAAATGTTTTTATTAGTGTTTTATTTGCATACTTCTTTCCCATTTAACAGGTAAGAAATGTTATTACGCCTTTCTGTCTGTGGTTTTTGTTTTATGTTGCTGCTGTGATCAATTACTTTATGACTCCTAGTCAGAGGATTCATTATTTCCCTGACTAGGCCATCAAACTAATTCCTCAGGTCAAAGACAGTCATACCAAATTTGACTGTGCAGAGGATTTCTACAATGTCTGAACTAAAGAGCTGTCCAATTCTCTCAGACGACTAAACATTTTCCTTTCTAATATGGAAATGGCACTGGATTTGGAAACATAAAGATACTCATTACGCATCCTTGATGGTTTTGCCAAGTAGATGGAGAGTCATTTGCTCCAGAGGGATTACCTGTTCCACCAGGTAATCAGCGGGGGAGGGAGAGAGGCTCTTGCCAACCCTCAGAAAGGAACAAGTAAGAGAATTTGCAGCTTTGCTTCCTTGGGAAAGTTACTGGCCTTCTCCAAGCCTCACTTTTATCTCAGGTAGTCCCCAGTGAAAGCTTTGTGAACCGTGGGTGCTATGTAAATGAAGCAGTACAACCACTTTGATAAAAGAAAAGGTTTAGGCATTTCTTGAATGCAGTCTTGGTTCATATTTTAGCACATATTTTCCTCTTTTGTCTTTGTGTTGGTTCTAAAACCATTTCTGGTGTTAGTGTTGATCCTCTGAGTTATTCCTGCTGCAGTTTTGTTACCTGCTTTGAGTTATGCAGTCCTAGCTGGAAAGAAGACCTCATTTAGCAGGTGAACTGTGGGTGGCATTTTGTAAGCTTTTTACTTAATCATGTGAGATGGTGAGGGTGTGATGATAGGAATTGGGGCCCATGTGATCTTTTTTTTTTTAAAGGAAGAAATTTATCATAGATCCCTTGGGGAAATTAATGCTAGTTGTCCCCTGCTGAAGGTACATTTTGATTATGAGGCTATTTGTATAATGACTTATCTGTTTTTTTTAAAAAAAAAACCTATTTCCCCCACAGTATTGGATGGAATTACTTCCTCCTGGTTTCTTAACCTATTTTTTGTTAGCTTTGTAACTCATGAGCTGATTTATTCTCCTTAATCAAGACCTCTACCGTTGTGTTTATTTCATTTTGCCAAGCCTTTACTAAGAACTCATTTTAAATGAAGTATGGCCTTCTCCGGAGAGCAGGTGAAAGAAGAGAACTATCTATCAACTGGGTGCTTACTATTTATCCCATCAGTAGCCTCCCAAGAGCCCAGTGGAGGAGGTATTGCCCCCTTTTCATAGCTAGGAAAACTGAGGCTTAGAGATTTTATCTTAAGTTAGAAGTGTCAGCATTTGAACCTGAGTCTGAGTGCAGACAGTCTGCTTGTTAACTAGGGGATAATGTTCTAGAATTTATAAAGATTATTTGAGGGTGGGGTTGGCTATTTAAATAGATTATCTCCCTTTATAAATTTATAGTCTGTGTTTCCTGAGACTAAATATTCAGGAGAAAAGGGAAGTTAATTTTGTAAAATTTCAAAGTTTTAGGGTATTGCATCCATATGTGCTGTTTGATATTATAAGCATATGCCGTTTCACTAGTGCAGCTTTCCATTAACAGGGCAAAAAAAAAAAATCACTAAACCACTCTTGTCTACCCATCCAAGTGTTAGTAGGGGTGTGTGTGTCTTTCCCTGTGTTTGTGTTTCACCACTTCTTGGTGGGGGTATACGATATGTGCTTCTGTGGGCGTGCTACTGACACAGTGACGAGGGCAAGTTTTTCCCATATATTAAAGAGGGAGATAATAGCCTTACTAGCAGAGTGGTTAAGAACACGAGCTCTGGAGTCAGATTTACTGGGGATGAATTTACTGTACTTCTCAGCCCCAGTTTTCCCATCTTGAAATGGGCATAACTATTGCAAGGAATAATGAGCTAGTACATGCAACCACTCAGCCACTGCCTGCCCTACTGTGTGCTCTCCAGTGTTGACTGGGTTGTAGCATGTCTCCAAAGAAGAAAGCCATCTGCCAAAGACTCTGAAAGGACTTCCTTATTGATTTAAGACCTTATCTAAACTATCTTACACCTAAAAATTTTTTTTCTAATCTTTCATGAGACTGGTTATAGACCTTTTAAAACATCAGCTACATGTTAGTACAGGTAAGCTTTCAGGGTTTAGCTTCTCCATTTGTAAAAATAGTGTGTGCAAGTGTGGTTCATTCGGCACTTATGTGCTTATTTGTTATGACTAGTTGAACTGAGCCTTTGCAGTCGCAAAACTGTCATTGCTCTTCTTAAAAAGTGGAGGCAGATGCTCAATCCTCCTTGGCACCTTTCTGCGTATGAAAGGGATTTTAACTATCACCAAGTGTACAGTTAAGTTGGGTTAGTAGTTGACCTTGTTGGCTGGGGGGGGAAGAAATTATCTTTGGCACCACATTGGTATGATGTGAGCCAAACTGGCGAATACTCTGGTATGTGGTCTGTAATACGTTAGGTGACTAGAAATACTGTATATTCTTGGCCAGCACTCAGAGTTGTTATGTTAATTTTGTGTGGTTTATTTTGATTATAAAATAATTTACTTTTAAAATGTGAGTTCGGGAATTCCAGGATAGTTTTTTTGTTTTAAAAGGCTTTGGAAGACATTATCATGGAGTCTCCCTTTCCTAATTTATTTATGCCATATAAATGTCTTTTTCTAAAGTAGAAATTTTTATCTTTTTTTTTTTTTACATTAGTTCCTACTTCTACCTTATTTCTTCGAAGATATAACTGACTTGTCAGTTTTGCGCTTTGTTAACAATAATACCTCCTGAAGTAATATTTGTTAGGATGGATCTCGCTTTTTTTGTTTGTTTTTCCCCCTCTTGGAAAGAGTAAGCTTCTGAGGAATAGAGTTAAAACTATGGTTTTAGATTCCCCAGCATTTATTACTGGTATAAAGAAAGTTTTTGTTGCTTTGGCTCTTAGTTACATTCTTTTACACTGGCATTCTTGATTTGCTTCTTTCAAAGCTCATTTTAAAAATATAGCAGGTTATTTATAGAACCTGTTTTTTATTTTTGTATTTTATTTATTTGGCCATGTGGCAGGTTTGAGGGATCTTAGTTCCCCTACTAGGGGTCAAACCCCTGTCCCCTGCAGTGGAAGCATGGAGTCCTAACCACTGGACCGCCGCAGAAGTCCCTAGAACCTGTTTTTTTAAATTATACAACTCCTATAAGGGTAATTTATCACTTTCTGTTTTCTCCTTCACATAATTGTAGGAAATTCAGTTCTTAGTTGGAGCACGATTTCAACTTTTCTCATGATATTTTATGCTTGCTATTCCTTTGTTCCTTTAGCATAGGAATTTTATTGAAAAATGTCTGGCAATATGGGCAGTTATGTTACTCTTATAAAAGAGTAAACAGAGTAGAAGGGGAAGAAACAAACTTGTTGTCCTGGGGGGGGCGGTGTTTAATGGTAATGAAAAATGGCTTTGAGTTGGAATTTTGAATTGGGATGCAATTTTAACATAGTTTAAACTTAATTGCTCCACAATGTATTTATTTTATATGTGTGCTTCTTTTATTTTTATTTATTTTTAAATTTTTATTTATTTATTTATTTTGGCTGTGTCGAAGTCTTAGTTGCGGCGTGTGGGATCTTTTCTAGTTGCGGTGTACAGGCTTCTCTCTAGTTATGGTGCGTGGGCTCCAGAGTGTGCGGACTCAGTAGTTGCGGCACACGGGCTCCCTAGTTGTGGCTCGAGGGCTCAGTAGTTGCGGCGTGTGGGCTCAGTTGCCCCGCGGCTTGTGGGATCTTAGTCCCCACAACCAGGGATTGAACCTGCATCCTCTGCACTGGAAGGTGGATTCTTAACCCCTGGACAACCAGGGAGGTCCCCTACGTGTGCTTCTTTTAGATAGAAACTAAGAACTTAGTTTTAAAGAGAGGTTATTTACCAGGGAAAATTGAGTGTTCTGAAACCAAATGTGTCCATTTTCCGCAGTCAGAAAAGGTAACTTCTTTTGAATGGATAAGTTAATATTGATGGACTTTGTGGCACTAAGGAAACGTTCCTTCTGTTCAACTATAGGCGAAGTCTCTGGACTTCTCTAAGTTCTGTGTAAATGCAGCAATTTGCTCAGTTGTATCCTGACATGCTCATTTTGTTCCCACCATGTCTGGCTTTACTGTTCCTCGTTTCCTCATGGCGTTTCTCATTTGCAAATCTGGCTAAGCCTGTTGGTGCTGTCGTGGCTGCCTCAAGGGCAGAATGACTAAGTTGCATGACAACCATAAACCAGGAGGCACAGACTCGTCTTTCCTTCTCTCAAGATCAGACGTGCAGCAAGTAATTCAATATATAATTATAAATTGATAGGAGAAAGAATTGGTACTAAAAGTTTTTTCTCACTTCCGTTTATTTGTTGTTCATGCTGCATTCTGGTAAGAATTATGAAAAACTGAATGAATCTTCCGAAGACAGTGGTGTGAGTGAGTGGGTGGGCGGTTTGGGCATGCAGGAGGTTGGGTGACTTTTAAAGGTTGCTGGGAGCTTAGAGCTGCTGATCTTCCTGGTGTGTGATGACTTGAAGGGAAACATGTTGGGACGTGTTACGTGGGACCAAGTTAGCCAAATGTCTAGAACATATTCTTAATTTAAAAAGTAGAATTCAGTAAAAATAATTCTTCAGCTACAAAACACACAGACAGGATACTTTACGTTGTTGCTTTTGAGCTACCTTTTTCACTTGGCTTTCATATCATACATTTAGAAAGCTTCTCACAAACTATTGCTCAAAACAAAACAAATTAAGCAAAGCTTCTTATCTTGGTTCAGGGAATTACAGACACATTGTCAAATCAGAGCTGGGAAACTTGAATGAGTTACAGAACTTCTCTCAATCCTAGTTTCTTCATCTGTTTGGTTTTACTGTTATCTACCTGGCAGGGCTACTGCAAAAATAGGAGGAAATAGACAGTGTTTGGCACAAAATGGTGTGTAGTAAATGCCATCATTTATGTCAGTAGAGTCTTAGAAGTAATAGGTGCTGTGGTAGATGGAAAGAGATGAGAGGAAAGCGGACCTGTGCTCAGGAAATGCATAATACAGTTGAAGAGAGTAATATTTTATAGGAATAGTATCTAATCAACTCTTAACTTGATGGTTGTGACCTAGAGCAGTTAAGGAAGGCTTTGGTGCTGAGTGGGAGTGATCCATGGTCTAATTTGGTTATGGGATTAAGAAGATACGAGGGTTTTATAGGGGAGTTACCTGAGCAAAGGTGAGAAGGCTTATGCCTCTTGTCATTGATAGAGGAGAAAAAACTGGTTTGAATTGAATATAGTTTCCAGTTCCTTCAAAGCTTAATTTTCCCCCCAAGATTCTGTTTTGGGATAGAAGGTTATGATGTGGCAAACATTGCTGTGGCATTCTCTATTTTTGGCAATTTTCATTCCTCTAGGTCAGAAGTCAGCAAACTTTTTCAGTAAAGGGCTAAAGAGTCAATGTTTTAGTTTTTTGCAGGCCACGTACAGTCTCTGCTCATTCTTTCTTTACAATCCTTTAAAAAAATGTAAAAGCCATACTTTTCTCTGGGCTGCACAAAAATAGGGTGAGGATCAAGGGTTGACTCTTGCTGTGTTTTCATCCATGTTCCTTACGGTGTAGGGTATGCGTGTGTGTGTGTGTGTGTGTGTGTCTGTGTGTCTGTGTGTGTCTGTGTGTGTTTGTCTCTGCTGATAGGGGTTTTGCCACAGCATCAGGTTGGTCCTTATGCAGTGTTTCCTTGGTCAGATTTCTTCAAAATTTCTGTCTAGTAATGGTCTCTCCTACATGTAAAAGTTTTCTCTGAATCAATAGATGGTAAGGGGTTAAGTTGCCCCTCTTGGGAGCTGTCGGCTTATACCTGTGGTTCTCAACCTGGGCTGGGTTTTGCCTACCTGGGGACATCTGGCCATGTCTGGAGACATTTTTAATTGTTATTCCTGGAGGTAGGTAGAGGTCAGCATGCTACTAAAAATCCTATAGTACACAGGACACCGCCCCACCCCCCAACAAAGAATTATCTGCCCTATGTGCCACTAATGCTGAGGTTGAGAAACACTGGCTTATACAATGGCATTGGTCTCCATTTCTTGGATATGTTTCTCTTTGCTTCATTGTACGCCCTTAAAAGGCTGAAAGTGTTATTAGAATTGCAGGGTTCCAGACATTTGGTGGCAGAGTTTACATGATAAACTATAGCTAGTCACAGCTCTTCTTTCTTCGTTCTGTAAGGATCCATAAAGTTCCTCCCATCTCCCCAGAAAACTTAGGGCAGTTGTCTCCCTAAAGCATCTTCATCCTTTGGCTCCAGTTTTTCTGTCCTATCATTATGTTCTTTGAAAATGGCGCTGAATTAATAAATACTTTATAGTACAGCTTTCCAAGGAAAATCATTTTAATGACCCCAGTCAGTGGTCATTGCTCTGTTGCTTGAACATCTCCTGGGATAGATTTTCTAATCCCTCAGTGGGCAGCAGATTTATTTCATCACTAGATGATTGATGTAAAGGGCGGGATTGCAGGGGGAAATGCAGAAATTATCCACCATTTTAGCTTGATGATTATTATCCTGTGAGCATACAAATAGGCATCTGGTGAGTTCAGATTTTTTAGTCATAAATGTGACCCTCTTAAAGTGTGATTATCATAAGTTATGAAAGTTGGTCACCTGAGGGTTCTAGGAAGAGCGGCGAGAGCATCATGTATTAAATGCCTGCGTTGTGTCCTGGGCTTGTTTTATCTCATTTAATCTTCACAAGAGCCCAGGGAGGTAAAGATTATCACAGCTTTGGCTTTACAGATAAGCTGAAGTTTAGTGGGGTTAAGTAATTTGCCAAGGAACATATGGCTGCCTTTCTACATGTAGCATATTTAACTACAAAGAAATGTAACCGGTTGAGAGACGACACAAAAATGAATTTGCTTAGCATGTCTCTTTACTGGAGAAAGACAAGAGGAAGCTGTGGGGATGAAATAGAAAGGAATTTTGAATTGAGAATAGAATAGAATATTACTCATTCAGAAGACTGGCTATAATTCTTGGTGGGGAGAAATCTCTGAGTTGTTTTATTATCGTATCCTCTTTGTTTGCAGTAAAGTAGTACCTACCGACTTTTTCTTAATACTTGTCTTCATTTATTACCCTTGTTACAAAATACCAGTCAGGAAACATTTTTATAAAATAAGGCAAACATCTTAATAACCACCACTCAGATGGCTGTTTTCATTTTAAACTCGAGAAAAGATAGAGTCCCATAGTATTATTTGTTATGTGCATTGTACTACATTATAAAACTTATGCAAAACTTGATGGAAATCTCTTCTGGTTGCACCCTCAAACCCAACTTGAGCCATGCATTTCTTGAAAAGCCATGTTTCCTGGCTTACCCAAACAGTGTACTCACTTAATCAAAAGCTACATTGGCCATTGTTGGCTCTGAGTGCTTGAACCGTTTCTACACATCTACTCTAAAAGGACAAGCATTTGCTGCCATCCAAGATGGCTGTGTTATGGGGTTCCAAAAATCTTCTAGAAGGGAGTTCTGAATAAAAATGGAGTCATAGATACGTCTTCAGTAATCTGAAGTGTTCTGAACATTAGGCTTAAAAAAGTCATTTAATACCTTGTGGTCTTGAAGGATGTAACTGTATCTTTAAGTCAGCATGGTGTGTGTTGTAAAGACAGGATAGGGATTCTGTTAACTGTTGTACGCTTCATGGTTTGATGCTAAAGTGCTCAGTATTCATGCATTTGCTACCACTCAATAAACATTTTATTCCTGGTATTATTATTATTATTCCTGGTAATCCTCAGGACAGGATTGATTTGGCCATCTTAGCCCAATAGGGCAATTGGACACTTCAGGAAGCCTGGGTGAAGTCCAGACTGATGGGAAGCAGCTATTTTGAGATTTCAAAGAATTGTCAATCTAGATGCATTTTACTTGGCTTCTTGGCTCCATGAGAGTTTAATTTGGGGTAAAAGCAACCTCATTTTACCTCCCCAAAATGTTTCCTTAACTTAATCTCCCAGGTTTAAATTTTGAGAAGAATAGTTCAGCCTCCCGGTATGGAGCCTGTCAAGTTGAAGATATGGGAAATATAATTTTAGCAATGATTTCAGACCCTTATAGTAAGTATTGGTGTTGTAACAATGCGGGCCTAGTATCTGATCCCATCCACTTTCCCTTGCCTATACTTCTGAATCACCACCACCCGCCCCCTCAGCTTTGTCTCCCTGATGGCTAAGACGATGACTTGTATGTTCTCATTTTAGATCACAGGTTTTCAGATCCAGAAAGAGTAAATTACAAATTTGAAAGTGGCACTTGGTAAGTACTTGAATACTATTCCATTTGAGCCTTTTAATGTGTTTTTATTCATATTGTGATATTTAACTCCTGTTATATTTTAGTAACTTTACTAAACCTTTTGGGTATCCATTTTTAAATATTAGGTCATTTGTTAAAGAAGATTGTATTTTAAAGCAAGCTTGGATGTTGGGATTAACATTTAATGAAATATTTGTATCCTTAGTCACTATGACTTTAGGTACCTCATATGTTTGTGCTGTTTGTGTCTGCGATTCTGATTTTAGCCTCTCTGAACTGTCCATCCTCACTGGATAACTTCCAAAGGAAAAAATCATAAGCTTTAAAAGAGTTCACAAGGTTTTTACTGAGATAATTTTAAGTATGTTCTATCAGCTCCTACTTTAAAGCAAAGGAAATAACTGGGGAGAAGTATGAAATGGTGGTATCTCTGTTTGTGATCACAAGTAGACCTATTTAAGTTTGTAAATCACTGCAGTGAATTGCATGAGATTGCTTGGTGCCTGAAGTGAACAGAAACTTCTGACATGTTTGCCCATAAGAGAGATGTTGAGGCCTATTTAGTTGTGGAGAAAGTGACTCATTAGGAAATGTCCTAGGAGTACTGAAAATATAAATATGGGAGGAATAGAACATCAGAAGGTGTCAAAATATAGAATAGGTGATTTACAAATGACTCATTAAGGTGTGGGAACTCCCAAGCATTTCCATAAACACTCTCTGTGATGCCTCCCTGTTTGATAGGGGAGATATTTTAATGGCAGACTTCTGACCATGTGCACACATTACTGATGTGGGTTCATTACCAGCTTTAGGTGGGTCTTAAGTTTTGCTGTCAAACTGGATTTAAACCCCACTGGTGTACTAGCCAGATCAGAGAATGAATTTAAACCTTCTCAGCTGTAGGGACTTACAGGCCATGAGAGTATTGGGAGAACTTTGCTTCCTGTGAATTGTTGCTGCGTTCTTTTGAGAACAAGGAAGCAGCAACTCAGCTGATAGGTGGTTTGCTGGGTGAGCAAGCTGTGCTGAACTGGCATGGGCAGTTGCCTCTGTATAAGTAAACCACCTAAAGAATACTTTGAACTGTGCCCAGATAATTTTTGAGGTTATGAAGTAAGTTGGGCAGTACTACAAGTCTGTCTGAACTCCAAATAAATAATACCTCAGGTGTAAATAGGCCAGTTGTCTTATGGGGATAATAGGTCAGACTGCCTAGCATTAATCATGCAACCTGACGTTTTGCTTGAATCCGCAGCAGCAAGATGGAACTTATTGATGACAACACGGTAGTCAGGGCACGGGGTTTGCCATGGCAGTCTTCGGATCAAGATATTGCAAGATTCTTCAAAGGACTCAATATTGCCAAGTTGGTTTTCCTTAATCTCTATTTTATTTAACAATCCCAAAAGGATAATAGATTTTCTGTCATTTTCTCCTCACTGATTGTTTTTTTGTTTTTTTCCCTATTGCTTTCTGTTCTGTTATTTTCAAAGGGGAGGTGCAGCACTTTGTCTGAATGCCCAGGGTCGAAGGAACGGAGAAGCTCTGGTTAGGTTTGTGAGTGAGGAGCACAGAGACCTAGCACTCCAGAGGCACAAACATCACATGGGGACCCGGTACATTGAGGTACGTCCTCACAACCTGACATGTGACACCCTGACAACCCTGGCATCTTGAATGAGTGTTCACATCAGAAGGCTCAGAAACTGTATTTAATTTCCCTTTCTTTTCTTAGGTTTACAAAGCAACAGGTGAAGATTTTCTTAAAATTGCTGGCGGTGAGTACCTTTTATATAATGTGGCTATAATAAGAAGAATCTAAAATTTTACTTATATAGCAAAGGTAGATAAATGGAGTCATGAATGGTAGATAAATAGGGTCATTTTATTCCCAATGAAACGTAAAAGTTGACTCTTTTTTTTTTTAATAGGAGGAAGAAATATCCAGTAGTGTCAGTGTAATGTGTAACGCTTGCCCTAAGGCTTGAGTCAGCCAACTGTAGTTAAATAGCCATTAAAAATAGTGCTATACAAAGGTCAAAGGGTCATATAAAGTCGTGTACAAAGGGAAAGAGTAGTTCATGAAAGAAATTAAATGGTCTGAAAACTACTTTCAAACGGCCATATCAGAATATCTGGAATTGTTGCATATCTGCTTCTATTTTTTCTCTTAACTTTTTTACTCATCAGTGGCTGGGAATATGGTAGCATTCTGGCTTCTAGTATTTTAGAATATATGGTGTTTGTAGTAATATGGTCAGAAAGAAGTGGGAACAGATAAAGTCATTATCTAATTCTTGAGTGATTCATAACTTTAAAACCTAAAAATAACAGATGCATAAAAAATGTTAACTGTGGTTTGTCCAACAGTTGTTTTTCTATATGTGTACCTACTCTGTGTCTATTTTTCTGCTCATATTGTTTTAATTTCCTTTCTCCTTTTAGTATATTATGAATATCTTCTTATGCTACTCAAATTTCTTAAATGTTAAATGCTGTACAGTATTATATGTACCATAATTTTTTAAAAAAACAATCCTATTGGGCATTTAGAGCTTACCTCCATTTCACTCTATGTTGCAGTGAATATTTTTGTATCTCTGTATGTGCCACTCATTAGGATAAAGCTCTAAAAAGAGGATAGCTAATTCAAAGAATGTGGGTGGACCTTTTAAGGGGCTTTTGACACCTATTGCCAAAATATACTAAGGTGATTTTCACCTAAATACAGAGAACATTTATATCCCTTCATTATATAGTCCTGATAAAAATCTTTGCAACTGTAAAACTTGTAGTAACAACATCCTGTTTATACAATGTGCTGGTATATTTCTTGCACTTTTTTCTTGAGATAAACCAAGGCTTCCCAATTCAGAACTTCAAGGTTAATAGTGTTTCCATTGTTTGATATTGGTTGGGGATAAAGTATATTTGGAGGTGCTGTGGTCCTGAGGTTCCATGGCAGATAACATTGTAGATGGCAGTTAACTAATGTCCACATCAGTGCCTGGGACTTCATGGTATACGGGCAGTATGATAAGAATTTGCGCTTAGGGAAAATGTTACTAGTAAAGGATGTATATTTGAGTATTTGCTGCAGCATTGTACAAAATGCTTTATGTCTGGCAGAGTGTTGATAAGTGTTGAAACTGGCTGCTAAGTATATTCATTATTCTCTCTACTCGAGTATGTTTGGACCTTTCTTAATAAAAAGTAATCAGGAAAATAATACCAAAAATCACTAAAGAGCTTTCTATGTAATAACTTATTCTCATAATTTATGAGGTAGGTAATTTTACTCCCATTTTACAGATGAGGAAACTGAGATACAGAGGTTAAACTTGGCTGAGGTCATAGCTTGGTAAATGGTAAAGCCACATTTGCACCCAGACATTTCTAGTTCCAGGGCGTGTGCCCTTAACCACCGTGATGACTAGTTGCCTCTCCTTGAGAAGAATATGGTGGTTGGTCCATGATGGAACTGTATGGCTACCTTCCTATATTAAGAGGGGTATTTTATGAAAATGGTAGGGGGAACGTTTTAAATTTATGGGAAGAGAATTCTGATTCCTGGGATGTTATTATGAATTCATATGGGAGTGTGGGACTTACGAATTAAAGACATTGCCAAAAATTTTACTTTTTTAAATTTGGTAAAGTCGATGTCTTAACCATTTCTCCCTGTGCTTCCTGATATTTGTGTTCCCTAGGTACATCCAATGAGGTAGCCCAGTTTCTCTCCAAGGAAAACCAAGTCATTGTCCGCATGCGGGGGCTCCCATTCACGGCCACAGCTGATGAAGTGGTGGCCTTCTTTGGACAGCATTGCCCCATCACTGGGGGGAAGGAAGGCATCCTCTTTGTTACGTACCCAGATGGTAGGCCAACAGGGGATGCTTTTGTCCTCTTTGCCTGTGAGGAATATGCACAGAATGCTTTGAGGAAGCATAAGGACTTGTTGGGTAAAAGATACATTGAACTCTTCAGGAGCACAGCAGCTGAAGTTCAGCAGGTTGGTTTTTAAGAGCATGTTGGTGGCTTTGCGTTATTTCTATTCTTTCTTTTTTTAAATTAATTCATTCTTTAATTGAAGTATAGTTGATTTACAATGTTTCAGGTATACAGCAATGATTCAGTTATACACACATATATATATTCTTTTTCAGATTCTTTTCCATTATAAGTTATTACAAGATATTGAATATAGTTCCTATTCTTTATTTCTGAAAATAATACATTATTCATTGTGTTAAAATAAAACTTGGAAATTACAGAAAGTATAAATGCGTGAAAAAATATCTATTCTATAACCAAATGATAGCCACTGTTATCTTAATATACACACAGAAAAAAATACCGTGTTTTTATATAACTGGAATATTGCTGTAGATATACTTTTGTATTTGGTTTCAAAAGTTTACTCATGTCTGAAAATTTTAATCTTTAAGTTAATACTATGTTTCACAGGGGCATATAATTTATTTATTAATTCTATTGTACATTTGGGTTGGGTTTTTTTCTATCATAAGAAATTTCTAGGTAAACATGCTTATCTGTCAATTTCTTCTTTTTTTAAATTAATTTTTATTTTTGGCTGCATTGGTCTTCGTTGCTGCGCGCGGGCTTTCTCTAATTGTGGCGAGCGGGGGCTACTCTTCATCGCAGTGCACGGGGCCTCTCATTGCGGTGGCTTTTCTTGTTGCGGAGCACGGGCTCTAGGTGTGCAGGCTTCATTAGTTGTGGCTCGCGGGCTCTAGAGAGCAGGCTCAGTAGTTGTGGCGCACGGGCTTAGTTGCTCCGCGGCATGTGGGATCTTCCCAGACCAGGGATCAAACCCGTGTCCCCTGCATTGGCAGGCGGATTCTTAACCACTGCGCCACCAGGGAAGTCCCTATCTGTCAATTTCTCATTGATTTCTTTAGAACTGGATATAGAGTGTGAGCTTTTAAGGTTTTAATGTCTTGCCAAATTTATTTCCCAAAAGGCTTGATCAGTTCCATATTGCTGGTGACAGTGCAAATTGTCCTTTTGTCCTGTTACTGCCTTTCAGAATTCAGCGCTGTTTTTGAGGCACAGATGGGACAGCCAGCTCCTGAAGACACACTAAGATCCAAGCATAAAACCATCTGTAGGGTCTCAAGCCTTTCGGCTATTCTTCTTGACTTACCAGCTGAACATTTCTCTTCAAGGGTCAGTTAGTATTACCTTTGCACCTGAGATCCTATAGACTGTTTCACATGGCTCTTCAACTTATTTTACTTGGCTCCACAGTAGAACATAGTCATTTCAATGATTCCTTTGGTCTTTTGCAAGCAGTTCAGACACTGACTCTGTTCTGTTTCTTTTTCTTCTTTTTTTTTTTTGGCTGCGTCGGGTCTTCATTGTGGCTCGCAGGCTCTTTGTTGCAGCGCTTGGGCTTCTCTGTAGTTGTGGCTTGCAGGTTTTCTCTCTCTAGTTATGGCGTGCAGGCTCCAGAGTGTGTGGGCTCTGTATTTTGTGGCACACGGGCTCAGTAGTTGTGGTGCACAGGCTTAGTTGCCCTGTGGCATGTGGGATCTTAGTTCCCTGGCCAGGGATCGAACCCATGTCTTCTGCATTGGAAGGTGGATTCTTTACCACTGGACCACCAGGGAAGTCCCTGTACTGGTACTCTTGAACCCTAAGCTATGAGCATACTTGTAGTTTAAACAATTCTGTACTTTGTTGAAAATGAGTATCATAAATTCTGAATCTCTAAGATATGCTGAGCATGCTTAAGACTTCAAACACCCTTCCCAAACTAGAGGGGGAAAAATGAGATTTTTATTTTAGATCTTTAATTCGAAGAACAGTTTCATGGAAATCATGCCTTAGAATGGACTACCCCAGAGCCTTGGCTACTGTACATTAATTGGCTTGGTTGTAGAGTATGCTTTCTCTGTTTGACTCAGCCATAGGTGGTTTTGAGTGTGGGTGAACTTTTCGCTTTCCAGCCTCCCATCTCTAATAATTTATTTAATAAGTGTTGAAGTAGTCATAGACTTTGCACTGTCTTCTTTTCATTAATAATAATCATTTCTTTCAATAACTTTTTACTGATCTCCTATTTGGCAGGTACTGTAGGTGCTAGACCCTTTCCTGTCCCAAGTTTGTTTATAACATTTATTTTCTATTCGTGTTCTTCCCCCTAATGTTTGTACTGTGTCTGAATTGTTCGTATAGTTTCTTAAAGTCTTGCTTTCTCTTTGGCTGTGTTGTGTTTACTCTTTGATTGTTGCCACCTCTTATTCAGATAGCAACTGGACAGGGTGTGAGTGAGGAAATTAGGGCAATTTGCGGGGAGTTCATTGATTGTCTTATATTTAGTTATGAACTGATAAAGGCTGCAGTGGTAAATGGTTGAGAAATCCTGGGGATTCCGCACACGGCATTTGCGCAAAGGCCTCCTCGTATTATCAACTAGTAGGCATATTCTAAACTAAGACAAAAGTAGACAACAACCTTGTAACATGAGTTTTGCCTGGGAGCAATTCGTTCTCCAAAATGTACCTGATCTCGCATCCATTCTCAAGATAGCAGGATTCCATGAATTTAAAAGGTAGCCAAGGGACTTCCCCGGCAGTCCAGTGGTTAAGACTCCACCTTCCAATGCAGGGAGGCATGGGTTCGATCCCTGGTCGGGGAATTAAAATCCCACATGCTGTGCAGTGTGGCCAAAAAAAAGATAGTCAAGATCCCCTGTTTTGCCACTGTCTCAAATTCACATGATTATTTTTATTTTCACTAATTGATTTTTTTCAGGTTTATGTTACCCAGCCATTCTGCCTTCTGCTTTATTCGTTATAAATGTGACATATTTTAATATAATACAGTCACTGTTTGACCGTGGTTCCTTTGCTGGGTCATTTTCTTTATATTTCTTGGGTTTGGAGGTGGAATGTGAAGACAATATTGAGAGAAACACTAGTGAAATGAAATCTAATAGGTTGTACATAAGTCCATATTTTAACAATATGTCCCGATTCTTATAAAAGCAACAGACTTTAAGGATACTTGTCTCACGGCAGATAGTGAGACATTTGCCCAGGTGGATAAGTCCTTAATCTAAGTGCATTGTGTTGTGTGTGGTGTATATCTCAGCAGGCGTCTCACAAAAGTTGGTATCATGCTTTCCCAGCTGAAAACCATGAACAACTTTCTCCAAGAGTGCTTCTCAAACTTTATCATGCTTGTGGATCACCTGGGGATCTTGTTAAACTGCAGATTCATATAGACTAGGTCAGGGTGGAGCTGAGATTATGCATTTCTAGCAGTTCTCCAGGGATGCCAGCACTGGTCTGAAGACAACGTTGGAGTAACAGGGCTCTAAACCACTTCTATTTTGCTTTGAGAACAGGTGCTGAATCGATTCTCCTCGGCCCCTCTCATTCCACTTCCAACCCCTCCCATTATTCCAGTACTACCTCAGCAATTTGTGCCCCCTACAAACATTAGAGACTGTATACGCCTTCGAGGTCTTCCCTATGCAGCCACGATTGAGGATATCCTGGACTTTCTGGGGGAATTTTCCACCGATATTCGGACTCATGGGGTCCACATGGTATTGAATCACCAGGTAAGAAAGTCACTTACTGGAAAACTGATTTGCTTATTCTTATTAAATACACCCTTCCAATAAAAAGGTTACAAATGTTCATCAGTTGTATAGTAAGTCTTAAAGGAAAGATTTAACTATAAATGCATGGGGTCTTTAAGATGAACTCCAGAAAGAATGCTATCATTGGTATGGTAATTCAGATTCACCTGATTCCATCATCACATATATCCATCAAATTATCAATAGCATTGGGTAGGAGACAAATACATTACCAGTCTAATACAACATTTTACTGTTGCAGTTACTGAAGTCTGCAGCTCTGCTGCTGTAGTGTGAAAGCAATCATAGACAATATATAAACCAATGAGCATGTCTGTGCTCCCAAGTATTTTGTATCCATAGACTGTTTAGAAATGACTTATTTTATTTCACATATATATAGTAGATATCAAATTACATTCAGTAGAGTGCAAACTCAAAAAGAACTTGTATATATACCACCTAGAACAGTATGTGATTATAAAAGGCGCTCAAATGTATTAGTGAATTAATTGTTGAGAATCCTCTATCAAAATCTAATCAGATTCTTATAGTATGCAGTATATATTCTAAGCATATTAAAAGTAGTTCCTGGCTTGGTAGCTCTCATTTTTTAAATAAAATTAATTATATTAGTTGCTGGGCAATTTGCCAGTATTTTGTGCCATCATAAGTAGGACAGAACTTTAAAAACCCATAAATCACGTAGTTGTAATTAAAATTTTGGAACTCTTTATTAAAAGCAAAGTTGTATCAATTTTTGAAAATAAGATGTTTTCTGTGCATCATAGTCTGAATATAGGTTTGTATTAAAAATACCAATTTTTTCTAAACTGCTAGTTTCCCACTTTCTCTTTTCATGTGATGATTTGGTCACATTCATAACCATAATCCTGTCTCACTGGAAAGTGCATGCCACTGGGTACAAGGAATCAGAAAACATTGAGCCCCTGTTTGGTGTTCCACACCAGCACATGCTCATTCTAACTCTCACGTCAATATTAAGCTATGCAGCATTTTATCTGACTAGGAATCCTCTCAGCATGCTTCACTGATGGGATTCGTTTTGAATAAAATTCCCCACAGTTCAGCATCACCAGGGAATTGTTCGGGTTCTCTCTGAGTCACCACTTCTAATAACCTAGGGGCTATTATTACTCTATGATTAACAACAGTGGACAGATTTGCCTCTCATTGACCCTTGTGACCTATTGTGACTACACTTGGGAGAAATGCTTCTTTGATGATGGACAAGCTCTTAGCTGCCTCGAAGATGTTAGTTTTCCATCTTGGACTGGGTTTCCCTGGTGTCCTTAACTTCCCTGGTATGGTAACTCTTATGGTAACTTGCATGGTAATAATTTGCAATAACTAGTCCCTTAGAGACTTTAAAGAAATCCATAAAATAAAAAAGGAGTCTTATAAGCTGGTTGTGCCTTTTTTCTCTCCCATAAAATGTCTGTGCTAAATAAAACTAAGGCATTCTGGTTCTGTGGAGCAGAAATCTACCAGCTTTGTTTTAAATAGGATCTTTAGCAAGCTATTAGTAACAGAGGAAATGTCTATAAACATCTGTCGGCCAAGGTTTAAAACAGATGCAAGGGAAGAGGTGAGAGAAGGGCTTCCAAGCAATGCTGATGATAACAGCTCTCACCACCCTTCACTGTGCTTTGCAACTCCCAGTTCCTCTCCTCCTTCCCTATCCACAAGCCACGTCCCAATCTAGGCTTCAGGGAGAAGGGGAAGGGATGTTGCAGGTCAGTGAGAGACAGACTTGAAAGACAAAAGAGAGCACTGGTTTGTTCAGTTTCATGTAGGAGGATGCATAAAGCTCTAATACTGGTTCTGTTACTAGCTTTTCTCAATTGAGTAAGATTTAATCGGATTTTTCAGAAAGGAAAAACCCAGTATACAAGCCTATACTTTGAAACTGCAGTCACAAGGAGACGCTTTCAAAAGTCCGTAAATCTAATTCTAATTGATAAAAAAATCAAAAAGGATCACATTCAGCGATGAGCTCTCAAAACTATTTCTTCAAGGTTTTGTGGGCAATTCTGTTAATTAGGTGATGAAACATAAGTCTGATTTCAGTAGATCATACTGTCACCCAGGTGTTATGGCCAAAATGTCTGTACTATGGGTGATTGTCACTGTGCATGTTTTGTAAGCAACCACTTCCTTGTTGAAGGAGACAGTCTCCTTTTGTTTTTATTCTTCCCCCACGTGCTCAGGGACGCCCATCAGGAGATGCCTTTATCCAGATGAAGTCTGCGGACAGAGCATTTATGGCTGCACAGAAGTGTCATAAAAAAACCATGAAGGACAGATATGTTGAAGTCTTTCAGTGTTCAGCTGAGGAGATGAACTTTGTGTTAATGGGGGGCACTTTAAATCGAAATGGCTTATCCCCACCGCCATGTAAGTTACCATGTAAGTTTTTCTTGGGTCTTGGCGCTATTCTACGCTATATGCTGGTAGGTGCTTAAGCTGCTTTCATAACTTTCTGTGCCCCTGGTTCTTTCTAAGGCAGGTGAGGTGGTTACCTAAGGCTTTCCCATCTGAAATCGGTAGTATCTGGTAATCATTTAAGACCTTGGTTGTGGACACCCATAATTAGAGATTCTACAGATACCTCCTTTCAAATTATATTCTTGCTTTTCCAGTGATAAGCACTTGATTTCTGAAGCTTAGTGTGCTCAAGATAAGCACTGACTCTGGGAGACAACCTGGCTATGTAGATATTTTAATACATAATAAATATTACATATTAAATACATAACATTTAAAGGTAAAATAAGTATGGACAGATCCTTTTTTTTTTTTCTGCAACACATTAAGCTTTTTTGTTTTGTTTTTTTAAAGAAGGGTGAGTTGATGCCCGTTTTGCATTTTTAATTTTTTGAGCAGTAAGTATTTTTGGGGAAGGGTAACCTGAAGAGCATCCCTCTTGCTCTCCAGGATATCTGGAATGAGCAAGTTAGTAAAAAAAAAAGATATAAATGCGTAAATAAATTAGCCAAAGTTACCATTGGATCGCAGGATCAGTGCTTAATATCAAGCCATGCTCTTGCTCATTGGCACCTGGGTGCACGCCATCTGGAATCCTGTTTGAGAGGAATAAGCCCTTTAGTCGGGAGACCAAGTTCTGGTTTGTGACTAAGGAACATTTGGGGATCTGATGTTTAAAACTTGAATTTTCTGACCAAGTTTTCACTTTTGAGTAAGACATACCTTGTTAGGAAGCATGCTGGGTATGTTTAAAGAAAGTAGCACTTGGAATACAGTCCAAAGATAACTGAGAAAGTAAACTGGATTATGTGCTTGATTCCAATAAAGTGGGGAGTGTTAAGACATCACTTTCTAGTAAAGAGGGATCTATACCAATAAACCTATTTGATAAAGTATTATTCATAGGACATTCAGTAGGGCTTAATCCTTTATTTCCCTTGGAATTCCTAACTGCTAATGTTCCATTTATCTGCTGCTTGCTATTGGTGGATATCTAAGAGTTGATCATTAATGAGTATCAAGTTGTAAAAATTCATGATTGGGCTTAAGTGGATATCTTAATGTAATCTTAGTTGTAGGTTTCCTGTCCGTAAACCACTGATAATATCAGTAACTTTTACAATTTCTCGTACTGATAATCTGTCAGGCATTATGAGATAAGGGAATTTCTCCATCATGTGTAACCCAAATTCTTTTGCTGTGATATCCTTTTACTCCTCTCTTCCTGGTGGAAAAGTCGTCATTACAGACTTTATAAGACTTTTACTTCTTCCCTTTTCCCCCTCACAAGCCCTAAAATAATAATAATTTCCCTGATGGTCCAGTGGTTAAGACTCTGCACTTCCACTGCAGGGGGCACGGTTTCAGTCCCTCATTGGGGAAATAAGATCCCGCATGCTGAGCAATGCGCAGCCAAAAAAAAAAAAATTTTTTTTTTTTAAATCTAAATGCATTTTTACCTAAGATATATTTCCATATCTTTTAATACTTTCTAAAAATTTTATTTAAAATTTGGCCATTTGTCAATTTAAGTGGAAGAGTTCACTCATTAAAAAATCAGAATTCTAATTTATGCATGCTAATATGCTTGTTCTACTGGACTTTTTTTTTTCCTGCCAACTCGCTTTAGGCAACAATCTCTTTATGACTTAGGTGCCTCGGTTTGTTCTATTTGCCCTTTTTGTGGACTCTTTTAGGCCAGGGATTATAATTTTAAAATTATCTACATTAGGTATCTACCATGTAGCAATTTTTGATGGGTATGAAGGAGGTACCCAAAAATTGAATATGAAATCAATATGTTGGTCTTGGGGTTTTTTGTTTGTTTGTCTGTTTTTGTTTTTTTTTTGGCCGTGCCACGCAGCTTTCAGGACCTCAGTTCCCTGACAGGCGTTGAACCTGGGCCACAGCAGTGAAAGCCCTGGAATCCTAACCATTAGGCCACCAGGGAATTCCCAGGTCTTGGGTTTATGTACCCATATTCAGCTGACTGACTCATCTCCATAGACATATAGAAACTCATAAGAAGAGCAAAAGAGACAGTAGAGATTTTCCTGTGAAAATTATCCAGTGGGCTTCAGCTATTCGCAACATATATTAGGTGGTTCTAGGTTTGAAAATTAAAGTCAGGAATTCCAAATTCAGGCAACCTCTCAGTTATCTCTTCTGTTGGGTGCAGATGGCTTGGAGAGTTGTGTTCATCCTACACATTAAAGCTAGTGACCAGCAAGTGGTCTGACTTAAGTGAGTTACTGGGCCTTGAAGATGTTACATAACCAAAAGACAAAGGAATTCCATCCTTTCTATTTTCTATTTAATCTGAATCAGATTTTCATCAGCTGACTCTCAGGAAGACTTGCACATATATTTCTTCAGGGTTATCTCCCAGGTTGGATTTTTTTATTTTTTAGACTGGTCTGAAGATGTAGATTAGCATCAAAAACCCATCTTCCGGGTTGCCTTGAAGTGTACATGATCCAGAGTTAATCTACTCCTTTTCGGTCAGTTTACTCTGGCACAGTCTATGCTTTGGCCTAGTACATGGTCCTGGTGAATAGTGTTTTATCATAACTGTCTTCATGTTGTACTATAGAGTAGGTAACAACACGAACTAGCAGCATAGTGCTCAAAGGGGGACAAAACCCAGCTTTTGGTTTGAAGTTACACTAAATGTCAGTCTGTCCCATGTTTCTTTCCTCAAAGAGTTAGTTTGTGGTAACTGGCACTTAGGAGTGGCGGGAAAAAAATCACATGTCATGAAATGGTTGCGAAGACTTGAAAGTCCACTTGATACTGGTTTTTCCAAATTTCAGACTAAGAACCGTTCTTTAAGTTGACAGAGTGTGTGAGATTTGAGATTGCTTCTAGATGTTATCTGTATAACCAAAAGGAAGATGCTTGGGATGGTATACTGAACTGGTCTCTTTCTTTCAAATGTATATAGGGAACAGCGACCTTGTAGCTTTAGTGCTAGCACATGTGTCAACTACTACAAATATATCTCAAGGTCTCTCTCTTTGCTTATTTAGGCCTGTCTCCTCCCTCCTACACATTTCCAGCTCCTGCAGCAGTTATTCCTCCTGAAGCTGCCATTTATCAGCCCTCTGTGCTCTTGAATCCACGAGCACTGCAGCCCTCCACAGCATACTACCCAGCGGGCACCCAGCTCTTCATGAACTACACAGCGTACTATCCCAGGTAAGGCTCTGATGGAAGTGGAAATGAGGGACAGAAACAAAGGACTCCTTTAATAGCCGCTGCCTGAGTTCACAAAAGAATGTTGTCTGCCACGTTGAAGGTTAGCATGACCGGCAACGGTTTCTGGTCATATCTCTGACCAAGAAGGTTGTTTCAAGACAAACCAAAATGTTTATTTTTTAACCATCTATTGACAGCATGATCTCTTAGGTTACATGTGGATACAACTTGCCATTTTTCCTATTTTAGGGTTGTTAGTGAGTAGCACAGTAATCATTGTAATAGGGTGGCAGTATCATGTGAATGAATTACAAAACGGGAAAATCCATGGTGAGGACAATTATATTTTTAAGTAACATGAGTTCATGTCAACCCAAAATAAATAAAAACTGTTGCTTTAAATTTTATAGGGCTTGTATTCTTTCCCCTCTAAATCTTTACTAACAAGTCCAGAATGAGATTATTCAGTACTTTATTAGAATCAACATATTTTAAATCTGATTATTTTTAGTTGTCCTCAATTTCTTGGAGGCAACAGGATATAATGGAGAGAAATTTGTCAGTCTGGAAATTGGGAGACCCGAGTTTTGGTCTCATCTGTTCTTCTACCTGAGGCAAGTCACTTGACCTTTCTGGTTGTTACAAGATGATGAGATCAGCCAAGCTTTTGGAGTCCCTCCCAGGTCTGATTGCCTGTGATTCTAACTTGGATATATAATAACCTCTCGTTCTCAATTTTCTTTCCAAAAAAAAAAATTTCTTTTTTTTAAAGTCTTTGGACTTCCCTGGCGGTCCATTGGTTAGGACACCGCACCTCCACTGGAGGGGGCCCAGGTTTGATCCCTGGTTGGGGAAGATCCCACATGCTGCAAAGCCAAAAAAAGAAAAAATCTTTGTTTAGCTACTAACCAGTTCACTTTATTAAAATAAAATTTTACTTTGGCACAAACAATATTGCTCAAAAAATTTTTAAAGTATACCAGACCTTGTTTTTTCCTTCTCAAGCTATTTAAAATAAATGTTTTGAGTACATCCACCAATGTGTATGTGAGGTTTCTGATAAGTGGCCTGGAACTTACCTATCTGATCTCTGTGTGGTGTTTTTTTTGGGGTTTTTTTTTGTTTGTTTTTTTTGGCCTTGCTACGTGACTTGCAGGATCTTACTTCACCGACCAGGGATCGAACCCAGGCTCCCTGCAGTGGCGGTGTGGAGTCCTAACCACTGGACCGCCAGGGAATTTCCTGTCACACTGTATTTTTTATTCCCTCTCCATCTACAGTTTCCTAATAGGGAGGAAGAACTTTGGAATCTTGGTAGCAGTGAAGCTGGTAGCCACTATTAATTAAATTTGTTTAATTTTTTTAGGAATTTTAAAAACATTCATTAATGCTATTGAAAATAGCATTATTGAAAATAGCATGCTATTGAAAATAGCATTTTTGTTTGTTTGTTTTGTTTTGTTTTTTGAAAATGTTCTTTATTCTCCTGGGGAAGGAGAATAGGGAGAAAGCCATGATAATCATCAGCTGGCCATCTTTTGAAAACTTGAAAGGGCTCAGAAGCATGAGTAATTGTTCATGGTTGAGTACTATGTCAGACACCAAGCCCAATCCCAATCTGTCACCTTCTCTAGACCCTGTGACAGTCACTTGCTGGTAGTGGCTCTGGTTATAAGAAAGATCTCTGTCTTCCTGTCTTACACCATCAGAATGTCAGGAGTGGAATGCTTTGTGCCACTGGATGCCTGGTGCAATTTCTTGTGCCTATAATACACTTGCAAAGTATCCAATTCCACCATTGCCTTGCTATCTGGACACTGTTAAAAGAAGGAATCTCTTAGAAATAGTTTTCCATCATAGTGAGATGGGAACTTGAGTCTTGAATTGAAGCCCCAAAGGCAAGGGGGAACTGACATTTATGGCTTAATAGCTCCTGTAATTTTGGGCCCCTGCTTATATGTTAATTTTTTTCTACTAGTAGTTTTAAAGTTTGTAATGTCCTCATTATTAAGTCTAAGAGGATAGAAGTAGTGAGTAAAAGTAGACTCCCATTGTACACAACACCAAGTCCAAAAGTAACCACTACTCTCAATTTGATAACATACACGTATCTGTGTGCTTGTAAATAATGTGGCGTACTAACGTACTGCCCACTGGTTTGTTTTGTCTGTTTGTTTGCTTTAACTTGCCAGTATGTCATTGACGTCTTCCCTAAGGAATATCTGTATATTTACCTCACTCTTGTAACTTCCATATGATATCCCAAGAGTGAAACTATATCATAATTTAACAATTCCTTTATTTTTATAGACATTTAATTTTATTTTTCTGTTAAACAAAACTCGTATTGATCTTTAAATACTTCTATTTCTGTAGAACAATTTCACAGGAGTGGGATTTTTAAATCAAAAGTCATGTGTGTTATATTTAAATTAATATTTCCAAATAACTCCTAGTATGGTTCACTCTCTTAATTTACATTTCCCTAATTCTAGTGAAATTACTGACACAAACAAAGTGTTCAAACATGGGGATGTGCTGTTAACCATACTTAAAATCTGTAATAATTTAAAAAGCAAATTCCAAAAATGATAAAATATTTTACAGTTTTGGGAGAAAGCCATTAATTTCTAACATCACATGACTGTAAGGCATTTGAGGCTCTGTAACGTAAATGTTTAAGTATATTTTGACCTATTCTCTGATACATAGGAAAGTGTGAGATAGCATACTGTAGGCTAAAACAGGATATTAAATCAGAAGCTCTGGAGTTTGTCTCTTTTTAAATTAAAAAAAATTAAATTCCCTCCATTTTTTTTTGTATTTCATTGAAGTATATTGATTTACAGTATTGTGTTAATTTCTGCTGTACAGCAAAGTGATTCAGTTATATATTCTTTTCCATTATGGTTTATTACACAATATTGTCCCTCCACTTATTAATTTTTAAAAAATTTTTATTGGAGTATAGTTTATTTAAAATGTGTTATCCACTTTTTAAATGAAATATGTCTGTTTGACTTCAGATCAATGCAACATGTTTATTACTTTAAAACATCAAGATGCTAACATTTTGCAGACTTTTAAAAGTATGCCCCTCAAAAAAAGTGACTGTTTTAACTGTTTTTAACTTTGAATTTATCTGGGCAAACTATTATTTAGTACCTCTGTGTGCGACATATTGGGAATATTAGGGTTAATAAAATATGGACCCTTTCTGGTGTAGAGTAGCCGACAGAATTCATCCCTGTGCAAAGTCAGTGACTTCAAAGGGCTCCTTCAGCTAGCGGGCATTTGTTCTTATTTTATTTCCTCTAACTTGGTATATTTGGAGATAGAACCTATGATGGGTGTTTCATCATAAGGATTTGGGTTACTTGAGGAACATTTAAGGAGAAAACAGTGAACCAGTGAATTACTTTTTTTTTGTTTATTGCTAAATGAGTTTTTAGCAGTCTAAATGTGTGACTGTAACAACAGCATCTTGAAGAGCAAGTGAAATTAAAGCAAGTGGTTCTATTTTCTGCTTATGAACATTGGTTTTTCCTTTCACCCTTTGGAAGAAGATTTCGGTTACCCAGTATCCCAGAGCTTAGCCCAGGGTACAAAACAATTAGAAGGGACTATCTGTTCATGCCCACCCTGCTTATTACTCGGAACTCTGTTTTATCATACCTTGTCTCTCCCATTACATAAAGTCCTACCTTTTGTTCTGACCTCTCATTTTTCTTAGAAAAGAATATTCTCTTTTGCATCAAAGCTGTAGCACAGGTAAGAAACATGCTGAGTCTTCAATGAAATGTCATGTAATTTAAAGAAAGATGGATTAACATAAATGTCTTTTGTGTATCCATTGCCGCACCTTTTGTAGGACATTATAAATAATAACATATCACCTTGAACCAGAAGAGAGGGCAAGGGATGTTTGACATTTTTAATGAGTGATGCTTTATTTGCATGCCCATGAGAAAGGTTTGGGAGGTGTAGGAGGGGACTTTTATTTTTTTGATAACCATTACTTGTAAAATCATATTCTTTCTACCCAAGCAATGAATACATATATTTAGTAATATTGAGGCATTCTGCAACGCTTGGTTTGTTGTGTGGTGTTTTTGTATTCTATTCTGAAATTCTTTGCACTTGAGCCAAAAAGAATACCAAGCCTCTGAGAGATGCATGCATTTCCTATTTTGAACACTTGGCTTTCTTATTCCAGTTTCCTTTTGTTATTGAGATAAGTATAGGTTCACAAGCGGTTGTAACAAACAGTACAGAGGCATCCCATATACACTTTAACTAGTTTCTCGCAATGGTAACATTTGACAACCAAATGTAAAGTTAAATTTGCTTTCTAATGTACTCATTGAAGGCTTTCTTTTTTTTTTTTAGTATATATTTTATTTATTTATTTTTTGGCTGCATGTGGGATCTTCGTTGCAGCGCAGGCTCCAGAGCACATGGGCTCTGTAGTTTGTGGCATGCGGGCTCTCTCTTTGAGGCGCAGGAGCTCAGTAGTTGTGGCACGGGGGCTTAGCTGCCTTGCCGCATGTGGGATCTTAGTTCCCTGACCAGGGATCGAACTTGCATCCCCTGCATTGAAAGGCGGATTCTTTACCACTGGACCACCAGGGAAGTCCCGAAAACTTTCTGATAGGACTAAGAAAAAGAAAGAATTCTTGTTTTAAAAAAATTATTTTTATAACTTAAACATTTAGTGCCACAAATGCAAACTGGAACTCAGCATGCAGTGAAATTATAGTAGAACATTGTAACAATGCAATGTTAATGCCGTATCAGGCAATGTTGTTATAATGGAGAAGCACCAGATAACTTTTGTTGGTGGGAACAACCCTTTTTTTTTTTTTTAGTTTGAATGACATTGCTAAATGATGTAAGCAGGAACTGCTGTGGGCAATTCAGTCTATACTATCAGTCCCTGAGAATTCAGTGTAGTTTCATGGAATAGTCATTTGTTAGCCTAAAGACCTTATTCATATGATGAGCAGTTCAGGGAATTTAAAATATGCTTAAAATTCTTTTTAGCACTGTAGAAAATTATCAAGTGCCTTGAACTTCAAGGAAAAAAATTTTCATTACCCAAAACACTTGATTGATTTCAATGTATAAGGTTTTTTTCCCCTAAGGATTTTTTTTCTTACAAAATTGGGATGGTATTACACATGTTACTTTCAAGCACAACTTTAAAAGAATCTGTTACAGAAATTTTCAAACTAACATAATTTGGGAGAATATCTATTACCCAATTTCAACAATATCAATATTTCCCAATCTTGTATCATCTGTTTCCTTGTGTACCCTGCTATATACCCTTACCCGCAGAACATTTTAAAGCACAAAAACCTAGAGATCATTTCTTTCACCTGTTGCTATTTATGTGCCCAATATATCTTTAAATTAAGCACCTTATTCTTAAGCATTAATGACTTTAGTTAAAGCAGAACTTAACTAAAACACATGTGCCAATCTTGATAAACCTATTTTGCCTCCATTGCCCTATTTAAGCATTTCCTTGGTATATCTTTAAGACATTACCTTGAAGTAGGCTTAAAGGAAAAATTGACATTTGTCTATGAATTTTATCTAATAATACAGAGTAAAGACTTTTGATTTTCTTTACTGTGTGTTATGTGGTCTTTTAAGTTGCCTTTTTTTTCTTTTGGCTGCTTTGGGTCTTTGTTTCTGCACAGGGGCTACTCTTTGTTGTGGTGTGCAGGCTTCTCATTGCGGTGTCTTCTCTTGTGGATCTCGGGCTCTAGGCTCACGGGCTTCAGTAGTTGTGGCTTGCTGGCTCTAGAGCGTGGGCTCAGTAGTTGTGACTCACGGGCTCTAAAGCGCAGGCTCAGTAGTTGTGGCGCACAGGCTTAGTTGCTCCACGGCATGTGGGATCTTCCCGGACCAGGGCTCGAACCCGTGTCCCCTGCATTGGCAGGCAGATTCTTAACCACTGTGCCACCAGGGAAGTCCCTAAGCTGCCTTTTTTAAAACCAAAAGCAAAATGGCTTTATTAGCAAACATTTTCCATTTAAGTTCAAAATAATCAAACCATAATAACCACGAAGCTAGAATGGGATTGCTTCTGGAGAGGTTCTGATCTGGAGGGGGAGGGGTGTGATGAAGTCATACTGCTGGCTCTGTATTTGTACCTTTCAATGTTGTATGTTATTCCTATTCCAAAACAAGACAAAAGCTCATTTAAAAAACAGAAACGCCAAAATAGTTTACAAAATAATAACTTCTGTAAATGTGCCTCTCTGGAAATTGTTGTCTTCTGTTACTTCTGTTACAAATGTCCATGGTTAACAGTGTGTTTTGCTTCCTTCTTCATCTAGATTTTTCATCAAAATATTACTTTTAAAAATGTCACTGTTTTCTAAACATGTAAGATCAGTTGTTATCATTTTATACTTTAAATGAAGCAAAAAGATTACTTATAAAATAATTTCTACTATAGGATTCAGTTTTCAAATTTAAAATGAAGCTTTGTGAGGGCAATTCTTGTTTTGAGTAAGCAGTCTGTAACTTTACTATGTATTTGGAGCATATTATGATAACTGTAGTAGGGGTTTTTTTTTGTTTTTGGTAATCTTTGACATAATTAGGGTAAGTTAAGTTTAGTTACCAAACTATTTTAACAGTACCTAAATTTGCTTACTATTTCAGTGAAATAGATTCTTAGAAGATTTCTTTATTCCTTCCAAAGTGTTTTTATATTTGTTGGTTGCTTAAACTTTCTCCAAGAGGTAGATGCACATGCACAGAGCAGCTTGTACAGCCTTTAGGAAGAGCTAACAGAAATTGAGAATCCAGATGTGATCATCAGTCCCTCTGCCTCAGTATTAAACTCAAAAAGAATGTTGAAAAGTCATCCTTCTTGAGATTGCTCATTTCAGATGAACAAATTAGTTCAGAAATTTCCTACATGAAAAGTGACTCCACCTTTTGCACTTGCTAGGATTAAAACATTGTTTCTCCAGTCACTTTCCAAAAATATATGGTCTTTGTAACACTAGGGGGTGTTAATAACCTTAATACAAAGGCTCAGTGCAATAATTTTGCAAGAAGTGGAAACCAGATTTCTTTTTGCAAGACTTCTCGGCGTGTTTTCTATGTTAATGTGTTTTTATGTGTTTTAATTTTCTATGTTTTTTATGTAATTAATGTGTTTTAATTTTCTATGTTAATGTCCTCTCATCCAGAGGAGAGAATATAGTCTTCTATTCTTCTTTTCCCTTAACCTCTTTTTCTAATAGGACAGATAATGCTTTGATCCTCTCTCTTCTAGAGAAATATGGCAAGTCCTCAAATTATGAATATTGTCATGCTATGACTACTTCTATTTTGGAATGCTACCTGATAACATCAGTGTTACCAATGTTTAGTAATTTGTAATTATTAGATGAAAGGGTGTTATGAGAATTGTTTCCGATAGAGTATATATTGTGTTGTTAGACACCCTGGCCGTCAGTATTTTCATATCTTTCCCTGCTCTACAAAGAATTTTCTATGACTTGTTAGGACACATAAATATTATAAAATTAGATTATGTAAATTAGGATTTGAAAAAATATAAGATAGGAAGAAATGTTTGATAGTCTGACAACAGAATCTTGGGCAGTTAAATTAATATTGGCATAACAATCATGGGCTCTGAGCAGGAGGAAACTTGAATTACAAAACTCATAATTTCAAAGGAAAGAAAGTCATTAATTCTCAGGGAAATACAGTTTTTCTCTACATTGGGTTTGAAAGTTTTTACCCAAATACGTAGAGAGAACATGGAGTACTGCCATGGAGGAAATCTTCACCAACTTTATAATGTAGTCACTGGTGTGCTTCATTCAGTAGTTTCTTTCTTTTTTGTTTTTTTTAATTAATTTATTTATTTTTGGCTGTGTTGGGTCTTCGTTGCTGCGCGCGGGCTTTATCTAGTCGTGGCGAGGGGGGCTACTCTTCGTTGCTGTGCATGGGCTTCTCATTGCAGGGGCTTCTCTTTGTTGCAGAGCACGGGCTCTAGGCATGCGGGCTTCAGTAGTTGTGGTGCGTGGGCTCAGTAGCTGTGGCGCATGAGCTTAGTTGCTCCGTGGCACTTGGGATCTTCCCGAACCAGGGATCAAACCCATGTCCCCTGCAATGGCAGGCGGATTCTTAACCTCTGCGCCACCGGGGAAGTCCTCAGTAATTTCTTAATGCAATCTCAGTGTGACTTGCTGAATGAGTCTCAGCAGTAATGTCTTCATAACTGCAATGCTCTAGCAGTTTTCTGAATATAAACCTTTGGGGAGACCCCTCTTGTGCTATTTAGTTTTTCCCTTCATTTCCTCTCATCTCCCTTCAGTTCTTTGCCCATTCAGGCAACTCCAACAGGGTTTCTTACCCAGCTCAAGTGCATCCTTGTTAGTTTATGTGATGCGGTACAGTCCCTCCATGCACTGTAGGACCTGGGAGTTCAGGGTTACATTGACTCACTCATTTGGCCCCTAACCCTTGGGTTCCTTTGTAGTTCTATCAATTTTTGAACCTCTGTAGCTTTTGAGTAGCGGTTACATTATTGTTACCATGTACACCTGAGACTGATAAATGCTGACACTTGAGAATCTGAAACCTAACTAAAGATATAATGGAGGTAAAAACCCAAAACAATGACTTAAAATGAATGTTAGGATGAGCTACTGGCATAGTCTTGTTTTGATGGACAGTTCTCTTTTAGCCATTATTTAGGGTGTGGTTAAAAAATTCCTTATCTTTCTCTAAACCACCACCACAAAGCAAATGCACATAATTTTTACATTATCCTTATTCTGTGGTGATGGCATAATCCATTTATTCTGTGGTGATGGCAGCATCCATTTATACTTTATACTTTGAAGCTATTCTTATGTTTAAAATTGTTTCCCTTATAACATACAGCACTCCCTACCATTCCTTAGATTACATGGGATTTGAAAAAGGCTAAAATTTTCTGATAACTGAGTAACCTTCCATGGAAAGCATTAAATATCTCAAACATTGACTGTAAATTGTACTTAACTGAATTGGATTAGTTGAAAAGTTAATTTATTTACTTATTTTTTAAAATATATTTATTTATTTATTTATTTTTCCCTGCATTGTGTCTTCGTTGCTGTACACAGGCTTTCTCTAGTTGCGGTGAGCAGGGGCTACTCTTTGTTGCTGTGCGTGAGCTTCTCATTGTGGTGGCTTCTCTTGTTGCAGAACACGGGCTCTAGGCATGCGGGCTTCAGTAGTTGTGGTGTGTGGGCTCAGTAGCTGTGGTTCCTGGGCTCTAGAGCACAGGCTCAGTAGTTGTGGTGCATGGGCTTAGCTGCTCCTCAGCATGTGGGATCTTCCTGGACCAGGGATCGAACCCATGTCCCCTGCATTGGCAGGAGGATTCCTAACCACTGCACCACCAGGGAAGTCCTAAAAACAGCTTTGTTAAGGTAGTTTACATATCATAAAATTAACCTATTTTAAGTATACAATTCAGTGGTTTTTAGTGTATTTACAGAGTTGTGCTGCTAATTTTAGAACAATTGTGTAAACTAATTTTTAGATAATGTAACAATCTAATTTTAGAGTAACCCATTACCCCCAAAGGAAACCTGGTGTCCATTAGTAGAAACTCCCATTCACTTCTACCCACTTTACTTGCCCCTCCCCCATCCCTAAATAACTATCATTCTATTTTCTGTTTCTATGGATTGGCTTTTTCAGATATTTCATATAAATGGAATCATACCATATGTGGTCTTCTGTGACTGGCTTTTTTTTGGCGGCATCGGGTCTTCATTGCTACATGCGGGCTTTCTCTAGTTGTAGAGAGCGGGGGCCACTCTTTGTTGTGGTGCGCGGGCTTCTCATTGCAGTGGCTTCTCTTTTTGCAGTGCACAGGCTGTAGGCGCACGGGCTTCAGTAGTTGTGGCATGCGGGCTCAGTAGTTGTGGCTCGTGGGCTCTAGAGTGCAGGCTCAGTAGTTATGACGCACGGGCTTAGTTTTTCCGCAGCATGTGGGATCTTCCCGGACCAGGGCTCAAACCCATGTCCCTTGCATTGGCAGGCGGATTCTTAACCACTGCGCCACCAGGGAAGTCCGGCATGCGAACTCTTAGTTGCAGCATGTGGGATCTAGTTCCCTGACCAGGGATTGAACCTGGACCCCCTGCATTGGGAGAGCAGAGTTTTAGCCACTGGACCACCAGGGAAGTCCCTGCACATTTTTTAATTGAGTTATTTTTCTTACTGTTTTTTAGTTGTAAAATTTCTGTATATATTCTAGGTAGGCGAGCTTATATGACTTACAAATATTTTCTCCCAGTCTGTGGGTTGTCTTTTAATTTTCCTGATGGAGCCCTTAAGCACAAAAGTTTTAAGTTTGTTTTTTTTTTAAGTTTGTTTTTTTTTTTAAACTTTGGGTTCATTTATTTATTTATGGCTGTGTTGGGTCTTCGTTTCTGTGCGAGGGCTTTCTCTAGTTGCGGCAAGTGGGGGCCACTCTTCATCGCGGTGCGTGGGCCTCTCATTACCGCGGCCTCTCTTGTTGCAGAGCACAGGCTCCAGACGCGCGGCTCAGTAATTGTGGCTCACGGGCCTAATCGCTCCGTGGCATGTTGGATCTTCCCAGACCAGGGCTCGAACCCGTGTCCCCTGCATTGGCAGGCAGATTCTCAACCACTGCGCCACCAGGGAAGCCCAAGAGTTTTAAGTTTTGATGCAGTCCAACTTATCTATTTTTTCTTTTCTCACTTATACTTTTGTTGTCAGATATAATGCAAGGTCATGAAAATGTATTACTGCATATTCTTTTAAGAGTTGTGTAGTGTTAGCTCTTACACTTAGATATATTATCATTTTGAATTAATTTTGTATATGGAGTGAGGTAGAGGTCTAAATTCATCCTTTTGCATGTGGATATTTCATTGTTCCAGCACCATTTACTGAAAAGACTATTCTTTCCTCATCAAATTGTCTTGGAACCCTTGTCAAAAATCAATTGACCAGGGAATTCCCTGGCTGTCCAGTGATTGGGACACCACGCTTTCACTGCCGAGGGTCCAAGTTCGATCCCTGGTCGGGGAACTGGGATCACGTGGGCTGTGCAGCGTGGCCCAAAAAAAAAAAAAAATCAGTTGACCATAAATGTAAGGGTTTATTTCTCACCTCTCAAATTCTATTCTATTGATCATTGCCTACCCTTATGGGAATACCACACCATTTTGATTACTGTAGCTTTAGAGTAAGTTTTGCATTTAGGAAATGTAAGTCCTCCTACTTTGTTCTTTTTTAAGAAAGTTTGGCTATTCTGGGTCATTTGTATTTCCATATATGTTTTAGCTTTAGTTTTGTCGTTTTCTGCAAAAAAGCCAGTTGGAATTTTGATAGCTATTGCATCGAATCTGTACAATTTAGAGATAGTATTGCCATTCTAACAAAATTAAATCTTCTGTTTATGAACATGGGCTGTCTTTCCATTTATTTAGATCTTTTATTTTCTAACAGTGTTTCATAGTTTTTAGTGTACAAGTCTTGCTCTTCCTTTGTCAAATTTTTTTCCTAAATATTTTGTTCTTTTTGATGCTATTGTGAATGGAATTGATTTCCTAATTTCCTTTTTGGATTGTTCATTGTAGTGTATAGAAATGTAGTTAATTTATTTTGTGCATTGATCTTATATCTTGTAACCTTGCCAAACTGGCTTATTCTAGTAATAGTTCAGCAAACTCTATTCGATTTTCTACGTATAAGTTTGCTTTGTCTCTATACTATCATTTTTACTCCACAAGTTACTTTATTTCTTGCTGTTTTTTATTTCAATTATCTGAAAGACCTGGAATTTAGGTTGAGAGAAAATTCTTATTCTCATGCCCTGTCAGGTAGATACAGATTATTTAATTTTTCTTAAGATATCTTGTCTACAGCAGATAATCCTAGTGCAAAGAATAACGATGTGAATCCCAATTGTATTGTGTTTTGGCTTCATTGGACTAGGTGCTACCCTACAGATGCTGAACATAATTGCCATTTATAGCCTTAAATTTCCAGTTAGATAACTTTTATTTTATCTTGGTTGTATTTTGAAGGTATTGGGTTGGCCAAAAAGTTCCTTTGGTTTTTAAGTGAAAATAAAAGACACATTTTTCGTTTTCACCAAGACCTCTATTGAACAACGTATTCACCGTTTTGTTCCACTACCTTCTGCCATTTTTCAGGCAACTTCATAATTCCATCTTCCAAAAAGTTTTTATCTTTTTGAGCAAAGAACTGTTCCAGGTGTCTTTTACAGTCTTCCAGGGAATTGAAATTCTTTCCATTAAGAGAGTTTTGTAAAGACCAAAATAAATGGAAATCTGAAGGTGCAATGTCTGGTGAATACAACAGATGAATCAGAACCTCCCAGCCAAGCTGTAACAGTTTTTGCCTGTTCATCAAAGAAACATGTGGTCTTGCATTATCCTGATGGAAGATTATGCGTTTTCTGTTGACTAATTCCAGACACTTTTCGTGGAGTGCTGCTTTCAGTTGGTCTAATTGGAATTAATCATTTGGTTTTCCGGGAGGAGCTCATAATAGAGGACTCCCTTCCAATCCCACCATATACACACATCACCTTCTTTGGTTGAAGACTGGCCTTTGGTGTGTTGGTGGTGGTTCATTTCACTTGCCCCACGATCTCTTCCGTTCCACATTATTGTACAGTATCCACTTTTTATCACCTGTCACAAATTTGTTTTAAAAATGGAACGTTTGGGCTTCCCTGGCGGCGCAGTGGTTGAGAATCTGCCTGCCAATGCAGGGGACACGGGTTCGAGCCCTGGTCTGGGAAGATCCCACATGCCGCGGAGCAACTAGGCCCGTGAGCCACAACTACTGAGCCTGCGCGTCTGGAGCCTGTGCTCCGCAACAAGAGAGGCCGCGATAGTGAGAGGCCCGCGCACCGCTATGAAGAGTGGCCCCCACTTGCCACAACTAGAGAAAGCCCTCGCACAGAAACGAAGACCCAACACAGCCATAAATAAATAAATTTAAAAAAAAAAATGGAACGTTTTCATTATGTTTCAGTAGAGAATTGCATGCACAAATATGGTCAGGAAAGTTTTTCTCACTTAACTTATGTGGAACCTAAACATCAAAGCAATTAACATAACCAAGCTGGTGCAAATGATTTTCAACAGTTAATTTGGGTATTTTGAGTATGTCGGCTGTCTCCTGCATGGTGTAACATTGATTGTTCTCAATTAATGTCTCGATTTGATCACTATCAACTTCAACTGGTTTTACCCGACCTTGGGGCATCACCCAGCTCGAAATCTCCAGCGTGAAACTTCACAAACCACTTTTGACACGTTTGATCAGTCACAGCACCTTCTCCATACACTGCACAAAGCTTTTTTTGCATTTCAGTTGCGTTTTTACCTTTCTTGAAATAAGAAAGCATAATATGCCGGAAATGTTGCTTTTTTCCCCCATCTTCAATATTAAAATAGCTACACAAAAATCACCAGTTTTGATAAGCTTTTTGTTTTTTTGTTTTTTTTTTTAAATGCACGCTGATATGACAGCTGTCACAATGCAATCTGACAAAATTGTTTCAAATGAAGTTAAGACAACTAAGCGCTACTAGGGCCATCTTACAGAAAAAACCGAGCGAACTCTTTGGCCAACCCAATACTAGATACCTAGATTTAATTTATAAGAGATCTTTAACCAGAGACATAGAATATGCCAGGTCAGAGTCATAGAAGTGAGTTGTATACTATGGAAATGATCTGATTTTCATATCCAGTGTGGAAAGTCTGAGTAACTAAGCAAAATACACAGAAGTCTTGATAGTCTTTGAGTATTAGTGTTACTATCTATCAGGCATTTGACATGAGCAAATATGGTCTTTGAATGAATGGTGCTTGTATAAGGGGGAGATACTGAAGTAGAAGTTGAGAAATCTGGGTAGTTCTTCAGTTTTGTGAAGCGCTAACTTGTTGTGTGACCTTTGGGAAATTATTTAACTCTTAGTTTCCATTTCCATCTCTGTAAAAGTGAGGAGGTGTGGCTAAATGATGGCTAAAGTCCTTCTCAGGCCTTAAGTTCAGCATTCCCTCTCTGCTCTGACAGTTACACACAGATTGACTCTTGATCTCTAAAGAGACTCTCCTCAGAGAGTTGTAAAAATCTCATCAAGTGACTCTAATATGCAGACAAGTTGAGAATCACTGTTTTAGAGACTTAACAGGTTATGGGCAGCTTGATGTCAAGTAATATTTTCAGGCTCCCATATTTTAGAAGTGAAATGGAAGAATGATTATGGAAATAGCAAGAGTGAGAATAATAATAGAACAACAAATTATTGCATTTTATGGTTTGTGGAGTAATTTGATATGTTAAATCATTGAAGCTGAAGAACAATTCTGTGAAACTAGGAAGTGTAATCCCCATTTAACAAATGATAAAATTGGAATTCAGAGACATTAAGTGACTTGCTCAAGGTTACTGTGCTACTAAAATGGAGTCTGGGACTGGATTCACCATCTGGTATCGTTCCTATTAACCCATCAGTTATGATTATGTAGGATAGATAATCTCAAAGATTTTTAGTCCCTTCCATTATGTGTTTACTTGTCTTTGAAATGGGATAATTACCTACTTAGAATGATTTATAAGAGTTAATAATCTAAAGCTGTGGGTCTTTATTGCTCTTTAAGCTAATGACTACTTTAAAAAAAAATTTTCCCTATGCGTATATATTTTTAAGTATGGGTATCTAGCAACTAACTGTGGTGGGAAACAGATTGCGTAAGGGACAGAGTGAAACTAATTTCATAATATAGTAATTAGTTGAGTTACCACATAAAGAATGCTTAGGGGGACTTCCCTGGTGGTCCAGTGGTTAAGACTCCGTGCTCCCAATGCAGGGGGCCCGGGTTCGATCCCCGGTCAGGGAACTAGATCCTGCCTGCCGCAACTAAAGATCCTGCACGTGGCAACGAAGATCCTGAGTGCCACAACTAAGACCCAGTGCGGCCAAATAAATAAATAAACATTTTTTAAAAAAAGAAGAAGAATGATTAGGTATTCATGTGGCTTTTGTTCCTTGGAGGTAATTGCCCCAGATACACAAAGAGGACCCATCATTAGTTGCCCCTCGTGTTAATGGTGGGTGATGTAGTTTGATGCATCCCTTCCAATTTACTTGTTCCTCCCCACCACCCACACTTTTTTTTCAGTCAGGTTGGAAGCAATAACTCATGGGTGCTATAGTACTTTGCTGTCTTATTATGCTGTACTTACTGTGTTGTACACTTGTGTATAGGAGTAAAAGTCTATTCTTTGGAGCAATCATTTTGTATACTTTTTGGTCTCTGTGGCTATGGTTTCTATTATTCCTTTGTGTTCATGCCTTTTCATGCCTTAGTATTCCTGATAACTAGCCAGTTAATCATCAATAAGCTAGGCTTTGGAAGTGGTGCTTTGTGGTTGAGTGGCTGCAGAAGTTTCCTTCTCTCCTTCCTTCATTTAGGACTCTCAGAACTGGATCTTTGGGGAAACCCTGTATTTAACTCTGCATTAACCCTTCTATCTTTCAACTTTTGGCTTTTGTGGAACTGTGGGACAGAATAGCTATGGTGTACTTCTCTTGGGAGAGATAACTCTTAAGAATTCTAAGAAAGATCACCTTGAGAAAGTCAGTTTCCTTAAGTAACTAATGTTTTTAGAGTAAATATTAGACATTGTCTATTTCTATTGGTTCACTGTGCTTTCTCTCCCTTTAGCCCCCCAGGTTCGCCCAATAGTCTTGGCTACTTCCCTACAGCTGCTAATCTTAGCGGTGTCCCTCCACAGCCTGGCACGGTGGTCAGAATGCAGGGCCTGGCCTACAATACTGGAGTTAAGGAAATTCTTAACTTCTTCCAAGGTTACCAGGTCAGTACCTTGAAGAAGAAAAATACTCAGTGCCCTTATTACTTAAGTTGATGTGCCTAAAGAATGCAGCCAGGAAAGAAGCAAATTCTCTGAAACTCATGTGTACAAGTGTTAATAAATAGATTTTCTTTATGAAGAACCAGAGTCAAAGTCAGGGGGACTAGTTGTCTGAGTGCTAACTTCAAACTCATCCCTTTAATAGGATTGGGGCTTTTCCATGCTGTTTTAATTACTTCAACTTAATCTATTGATGCTTTTTTTTTTTTTTTTTTTCCCAGTTGGGCTGCTTTGAGAAAGCTCTTTAGGGCACACAGTGATGTGGGTGTTTCCATCTATAGTAAGATTGGCTAAGAAGGAATTTTCCTCAAACGTGGAGTTGGAGTATTTAAAAAGTAGTCCGAGGCCTCTCTGTCTAATCTGGAAAAATAAGGGTGACTCAGTGAATCTTTAGATGGTAACTCCTTAAAATGAGCTGTAAGATATTCAGTGAGTCTTTTATGATCTGCTAATTCTTGTGAAACTGATATTTACTCGTGTCAGTTTTTCTACGACTGCCTGTGTCCATCAATTGTTCTTTGACTTAAGAACAGCTTGGTAAGAGCTCCTTCACAGCAAGCAAAATCTTCTCATTGTCATCTCACCTGAGCGGACACCTTTCCTTCCTTAAATCACATGGTTAGAACCCGAACTCCTTCCTTTCCTGCAACGTCTGAAAATCAGTATCTTGCAGCCTTTTAATTGCACTAAAAGCCAAAATGGTCTTTCCTCCTGGGGCTGAGCCGTGCTCGAGTCTTCAGAGTTGAGAAGCACTTGTAGGCATAATCATCAAATCCTAAAATAGCCCTTGAGCATTTACAGTACAGCATGATAAGGGCTGTGCCTGCAGGTGCCGTTTCACTCTTAGAACAGGTTTACAAGCTCTTGGTATCCATGAATCATGGAGGATTGTGGACCTCAGCTAAAATGATGTCAGTGGGGATGCCCCGAACCTACCAAGTTACCATCATGGGATATTTTTGGACAAATGAAGAAAATCTGTGTGATAGTGAAAGACTGAATGAAGGTGGACAAAAGTTATCTTTTGTTACTGCTTGGCTTAGCACATTCTTTCCAGAAGTAAGCTATTTTTCAGAGATCAGTAGATACTTTACTTCTTCCCTAAACAATTATGCTGCCTGTTGGAAACCCCTGCAGGAGTAAAAATGTTACTTTCCGAACTTTGTATCTGATTCGCTAGATTATGAAAAGAGTAGAGAATTTTACTGAAGGCTATTGTAAAGATTATTTAATCTCATGGAGAATACATTTGAGTTTTGTATTTTCTCCCATGGTTTTCCAGTTCTAGAAAGTATAAGCAAAGTTTCAGGTTTTAGTAGTCAATTGAATTAATTTCTTTTGTTTTGACTAATTAACTTTTATTACCTTCACACTGAATAGAATTAAGTGGTCATACACATATATTGGTTATGAGAGTAAGCAAAATTGCTCTTACTATGAAGAGTGCCATGGCTGGCTTTTGTGGGTATTTATTATACCACAGACACGTAATAGCAGCTATTTCTAGATTTATGGCTAAAAGATTGACATGCTTCAAAATTAAGATAAACTGCTACAGACTGAAGTTATTTTATTTTATTTAAAAATTTTATTTACTTCTTTAAAAGATTTTTTTGATGTGGACCATTTTTAAAGTCTTTATTGAATTTGTTACAATATTGCTTCTGTTTTATGTTTTGGTTTTTCGTCTGTGAGCCATGTGGGATCTTAGCTCCCCGACCAGGGATCGAACCCATACACCCTGCATTGGAAGTCTTAACCACCAGATGGCCAGGGAAGTCCCTGAAGTTATTTCGTCTTCTAGTAGCTTCTAGGGAATCATTCAAGGTTGGAGCAGACCTAGTATAATCAGAAGCACAAAGATTCTGTGAAATTATTTTGTCTCAAGGCATTTGCCTTCATTTCTGAAGTGCTTGGAATTTATGAACTGGATCAATAAAGTAGGATTACATAGGAACCTGAATTATCTAATTCAGTATATCATATTATTCTTCAGTAGTTTGAGCTTTAAGGTAGTTACAATGCATACTTTCAAAATCTTTTGTATATAACCTAATTTCATGTCACTCTTACATAAAAGCTTATATTTTCTACTGCTTTTAAGGGTCCTTCCTTGCCTTCTTATTTATTTTTGCCTGTTCTCAGTTATTTTAGTAATAGCCGCTAACCATGAGAGTCTAGATTCTTTTAGATATGGCTTTGTCACAAGACAAAAACCAATGGATGGCTTTTAAAAAAAATTGTTCTCAAATGTAATCTGTGTCTATCTTTACCTATGGTGATTTTATTGCTGTTGCTGATTTCATGGGAGGTTTTCATTTGATTTTTGGTTATTTATGATTCATCCTACATAATTATGTAATTTACTTATGTAATTAAGCAAATCCTTGGTAATAATTGGTTGAATGAATGAAATCTCTTAATGGTTTCTGTTTCTGTCTTTTAAAATATATATATATATTTTATATATAAAATGGCATATGTCATCTTTATAAATGTTATTTTTAATTTTTGGATGTATGTTTCCTCTATCCTCAGCAAAATTCTTTCTATAAAACTACTCCAACTTAATTTTTCCATACTTCATTTGGGGTTGAGGGGGCTGTAAAGTTGGAAAGGGCAAGGATTTACAAAAAGGGAAGAATTCTGATGCTAAAGCAAGATACAGGACATGGGTTCTGCTATCAAATCTGCATTCTTGTAAAGTAAAAGTACCCGAGTTAGGCCCATTTTGATAAATGAGAGTAATAGAATGAGGATTGAATTTACGAAGGCAAAAAGACTACTATAAAAATATTTGGTGATGAGGATGTCATTCTGGTCATGGAAGTAAATCTGTGTCTATATTTTAGTTGATGGGCCTCTTATTCTGAAATGGGCTGTTAGGTATCCTTATATAAGTCCTTTAACTTTTTCATTTGCTCTTTGCATTAACCTTTACTGTCAACGGCTTTGCATTTTCAGTAGTGCTAGTTTTTGTTTCTCCTCGAAGTACTGACTTTATTCATTATCTCCTTGGGCCTCTCACTGCTTTTTACTTGCTGCACTGCTGAGAGAATTAGGTTGATATTACAAATATATCTCATACTATTTAAAGTTCACCAAGTTATATAGAGAATTTGGGCTTATTGTAGAATACCTTGAAAATAGTTGGTGCTCAAATATTTGATATCTAGTCACACTTGTGGTGTGATGGAAACTACTATTATCAAGATCTGAAGTGTTTGGTGGCGTTGCAGTACGATGTTCTTTTTCTATCCACGTGCTCAATCTAACTTCCCTCCTAGTAGGGATTTTTATGGTATTTAGACGTGTTAAGTAAGAATTGATGACTTGGGATTAGCAGTTACATATATGGCTTGTATCAGCGTTAACTTGTTTCCTATGGTCTAAATGTCCTATAATTCAGTTGGTAGATCTATTCAGTTGAAATACTAACCATCCATAGTGACCGTTTGTCCATCTTTTGATCCTGTTTGTTTTAACTTGCATTTTAGTATGCAACCGAGGATGGACTTGTACACACAAATGACCAGGCCAGGACTCTATCCAAAGAATGGGTTTGTATTTAAGGGCCCCAGCAGTTAGACCATCCTCAGAAAAGAAGGTAAGGCTCTATGATATGAAAGTTAAATTATAAAGGGCCAAACAAATAGAGGTCAAAAATCTCAAAGTGTTTTTTAGAAGTCAGGTGGCAGATGCCATCTTCCCTTTATGTGATGTAAGAATGTCAGAAATCCTAGAAGGAATGGAGACTGGAATTAAGGTTGTCATCTAAGTTGATAGTATCTAAGCAACATATATGGAAATACTTTTCCATTTGGAAATTTATTCATATCATGTGGAATACAGGTTGGGTATGCTTTCTTTCTTTCTTTTGTTTTTTTTTTTAATTGAGGTAAAAACCACATAACATAAAATAAATCATTTTAAAGTATACAATTAAGTGATTTTTATCAACTCTGAAAGAAAATCCTATACCCATTAAGCAGTAGCTCCCAATTTCCCCTCCCCATAGACCCAGGCAACCAATCTGCTTCATTTCACGTTTTTGATGTTTATCCACATTGTAGTGTGTATCAGTACTTCATTCCTTTCTGTGACCGAATAATATTCCATTGTATGGCTATACCACATTTTGTTTCTTTCATTTATCTGTTGATGGGCATATGGGCTATTTCTACCTTCTGGATATTGTAAATAGTGCTGATATGAACAATTATGCACTAATATTTGAGTATTTTAAATTATTTTGAGTATATATCTAGGAGTAGAATCACTGAGTCATATGAAAATTCTATCGAGTTGGTTACACTTTTTTGTCCTAGTTTCTTTTTTTTTTAAATGTTGTGGTAAAATAATACATAATGCCATTTTAATCATTTTTAAGTGTATGGTTCAGTGGCATTAAGTACATTCACATTTTTATGCAAACATTACCACCATCAACTTTTTCACCTTCTCATACTGAAACTCTAAATACATTAAACAATCTCCTTTCCCTCTTTCCCCAGCACCCTGGGAACCGTTATTCTCTTTTCTGTTTCTATGCATTTGGCTATTCTAGGTACCTTATAAATGGTATAACACAATATTTGTCCTTTCATGACTGGCTTATTTCACTTAGCATAATGGTTTTAAGCTTCATCTGGGTATACTTTTAAATATGCTCCATTCCAAAATGACTGTGAGGTTTTTGTTGCATGTCTTTCTTCTCTTTTAAACTAAATCTAGAAGAAAGGGATCCTGATAGTTCTCCCCCCCCCCCCCATTAATCTATAAACTTCCCTTAAAGGATACTGACATTGCCTATGAGTCTCCTCAAAAGAGATAGAGTTATAAGGACATGGTCCGGAATTGGTGTGGCTTATTTCTTCATTTTTTATTATTGGGTTTGCTGAAGTTGGTTTGCTGGCGTGTCATTTTCAAATTTTGTAACCATTTTCATGGCCAAGGACCATGTGGGCTTCAACCACATGGATTCTGAATTAGAAAAGAGGTTGCCAGTGCAATGTCATCTTTGAGAAATGACAGTTATAGACTTAGCCTCTCATTCTGAAGTTGTAAAAACCCCCATCCTGGGTTGGAAGTGTTGATTCTCTGCCATTTTCAGTGAGGTTTCAAGATATCTTGGTACTATCAAAGAGCATGCCCAGATACGAGGTAGTATGAATGGGGTATTTTCTAGTCTAGTTCACAGTGATGAGAGCACATTATTCTAACCTGCTGGTGTTATTTTTGGTTCATACTTTGTCTTTTCAAATATTTTTTATTCAACCCCTTGATGCTGTCTGTGAACTTGACAAGCATATTGTCCATATTGTAAAATGAGTATTTTGAATAAGAAATGACTAGAATTGGGGAATTCCCTGGCATTCCAGTGGTTAGAGCTCAGCGCTTTCACTGCCGGGACCTGGGTTTGATCCCTGGTCAGGGAACTAAGATCCTGCATGCCTCGCGGTGTAGCCAAAACAAAGCAAACGAACAAAAAAATCTGACTAGAAGTGGAACCTTTTGAAATTACATTAGAAATGTCCTAAATTGACTATGACCATTACTCAATACCTCTATTTCTATCTTATGTATTGTATATTTGGGATCATGATAGGATAACATATCAGCTGCTTTGTTAAAATCCAGACTTTTGCATTTTCTTATAACATCAGATTAATCTGCCTTTATATTGAGGATTTTTAAAAATTCACATCGAGTACTATGTGAAATACTGAACATAAGTTATCTCATTTAGTTAACAACCCTGGGAAGTAAGGATCATAAATGTATTGTGTGCTTATTATAAAGAATTTGGAACATATAGACAGGTACAAGGAAATCACTAATAATCCCACCATCCAGAAATAACCACAGTGAATAGTTCCTTTCAGCTCCTTTTTTTGTATGCCCTCAAGGAACTTTAGACCTGTTTTTTTCCCCTTAACCTTATATTGTGACTGTATATTTATATATTTTTTCTCCTCATCCATATGAATATCAAATTCATCGTCACCAGTCATCTTTGACACCAATAGAGTGGCTTACGCTCTGAGAGCACTTTTATATCTGCAGTCTCCTTTGAGTTTTACCACAGCCCTGTGAGGTATCAGGACAGGTACCCTGACCCCATTTGACAGATGAGATGAAATCCAGAGAGATTAGACAACTTTCACAGAGTCATACAGCTAGTGACCAAGCTGATAAAAAGACCGATAACTTCTAGCTTCAGTCTTGGTGCTCTTTTCCTTTGGGCAAATAAGAGCACAGCAGAGTAAGTGCTTGCATTGAACTGAACAGTGACCGAAAATATATGTCTACATCCTAATCCCTGGAACCTGTGACTTTTGCCTTACATGGCAAAGGATATAAATTAAGGATCTTGAGAGGAGGAGTTTATTTTGGATTACCTGTGTGGGCCCTAAGTGCAATTACAAGAAAGAGGCAGAAAGAGATCAGGTAGACACATATAAGAGAGGAGGTGGAAGTGTAACTACAGAGAAAGAGATTGGAATGATGTGGACACAAGCCAAGGAACACCTGCAGCCACCAGAAGCTGGAAGAAGCCAAGAGTAGATTATTTCCTACAGCCTCTGGAGGGTGTGCAGCCTGGCTGACACCTTGATTTCTGACTTCTGGCCTCCAGAATTGTAAGAATAAATTTATGCTGTTTTAAGCAACCAAACTGTGGTAATTTGTTCTAGCAGCCACAGGAAACTAATACAGTGCTCTAAAAATTTATTGAAAGAACAGTGTCACTGCTGGTTATAGAATCAGATAAGGGTAGCCAAAGCCCATGGTGAGGTCTGGTAAAAAGTCACACTGGGGCTTCCCTGGTGGCGCAGTGGTTAAGAATCCACCTGCCAATGCAGGGGACACGGGTTTGAGCCCTGGTCTGGGAAGATCCCACATGCCGCGGAGCCTGTGCGCCACAACTACTGAAGCCCGTGCACCTAGAGCCCGTGCTCTGCAACAAGAGAAGCCACCGCAATGAGAAGCCCGCACACCGCAACGAAGAGTAGCCCCCGCTCACCACAACTAGAGAAAGCCCGCGCGCAGCAACAAAGACCCAACACAGCCAAAAATAAATAAATAAATAAATAAATAAAATAAAAACATCACACTATCTGTCTTCTCATGTAGCCTTGTCCTCTCACACCAGCCAATATTTGTTGACTGCCCCAAGAATTACTGTAGATATGCCTCTTTTTTTGATCATAAAAGACCCCCAAGGACAGCTCACAGTCTATTAAAGATGCTCAGGTTTCCCTCCAGAGAAGGAGATTGTGATGGCTGGCTGGTAAGAATGCCTCCTCAGACGGCCAGGGTTCTGGTACCCCCCACTTTCACTGTGAGTTCCAAGTCTCATACTCCTAGGATCTCAAAGGGGCAGGGTCAGCTCATAAATTTAAATCTGTCAACAAGTGCTTCTTAACTATATTTACAACTATATTTTGCATACATATGGAGATGATAATTCTTTAGAGGTGACATTTCCCTTCTCTGTAAAAATTGGGAAAAAATCTCTTCTACATATGTAACATTTTTGGGGGGTGAGAATTAGGTGGATTAATGAGTATAAAGTTATACAAACTAAAGTTCTTTACGTATACAAATAACTATTTTGTTGCTATGATCACAATAATCATTACATGGGCAATGTTTTTGACTACTATCTACATTTCAGACATTATTCAAATTTCACCAGTATTTCCATTAATGTCCTTTTTCTATTCCAGGATCCAGTCTAGGATTTCACATTTAGTTGGCCTGTCTCCTTAGTGTCCTCTGGTCTGTGTTAGTTTCTCAGTCTTTGCTTATTTTCTAGACCTTGACAGTTCCGAGTTATGCTGCTTTTGAAGTCTTATGGGCTGTCCTTTAGTTTGAATTTGTTTAATGTTTTTCTTGTGATTAGGCTGGGGTAATGGGTGTTAGGAAAGAATACATAGAGGTGAAGAGCCCCTCTCATGAGATCTCGTGATACATAATATCTGTTGTACTATACCCACATGACCTCCCTGGTGGTATTAATTTGATCATTTGGTAAATGGCTTCATCCATTCAGGCTGTCCTAACGCAATTCGATTTCTCACAGTTCTGAAAGCTGGGAAGTCAAGATAAAGTGTTTATAGTTTTCTTTGCTTTTTTGTGAAAACTTTTGTCTGTATACTAGGTATTTTTGGAGATTCTTGCAATATATTAAGCCTGGTATTCTCACAACAGCTAAATTTTATGCAAAAAACAAAACAAAACAAAAAATCTCCATGTAACTCTCATTTGAAGAGTGTTTTTTATACTTGGTCTCTTAAGTGTATAGTTTAGATTACTTTGTGGATTGAAAAATCTTTTTATTTTATTTTTTGATCAATATTTTAGTTTTTGGCCAAAAAATTCAAGGTATCTTTTGTTTGTTTTTGTTTGCTTGATTTTAGAGATTTCGGTTTTGTTTTGTTTTTTAAATATTTATTTATTTATTTTTCTGCACCTGGGTCTTGGGCACCCAGGGTCTTCGTTGCGGCATGTGGGATCTTTAGTTGCGACATGCAAACTCTTAGTTGCGGCATGTGGGATCTAGTTCCCTAATCAGGGATTAAACCTGGTCTCCCTGCATTGGGAGCATGGAGTCTTAGCCCCTGGACCACCAGAGAAGTCCCTCAAGGTATCTTTTGGATAAAAAAAGCAGCTTTCAAAATTAGACAAAACTTCTGTCTTCCTCCTCCAACTAGTATTATAAAAATGGGCAAGAACAACAGATAAATGCTGATTCTATTGATTTAAATGACCAACAGGCTTTCTTTGATTAAAGAATCTTGAGTTATGGGTTTTATTTTATCTTTAATATAAGGAAGAAGAAACTGTTTTTCTGTCCTAACAAAAAAATCTCACCTATGAATTATACTTTTCAGAAAAGAGGTGTCAGAATTACTGGGAGGAAATAAAATATTACAACTAATCAGAATTGCAAGCTTTTTTTTTAAGGGGTTTAGGTTCATTCCATAGGGCATAACAACAGTTGGTGAAATCCAGATATCTTAAAAGAATTCTTTGTACGTAGTACTTTTAATGACAGTTTAGTGCAAAATACAACATTGTATGTTTTAACACAGACCTTACTAGAAAAGAAAGACTGATTTGTGGATACTTGCAGTTGTAGCTTCAAAATTGTCTTTGCATAATAATGTTTGCTTTTCTGCAGCTAAAGGGGAATAGGAAACATTTTCTCCTTATTTGTCTGAGATTTTCTATTTTTTGCTGGCAGCTAGGAATGTGCTCATTGCTAAATGCTAAAATTCCATTGGATACCACTGGGATTAAAAGGCAGGTCTGAGAAGGTTAAACTTTTAATTTCTTCTGAACTCTTCCACATTTTGACAAAATACGAAGGTATAATTTTCAGCATCTACAATGGTTTCCTACTAGAATACTAATAGTATGGGCTGAGAATGAGGAAGGTGGAATTCATTGACTCTGATAACAGACAGGTCCAGAGTTGACTGACTTGGCTGGATCCAAGGGCTCACTCTCAGCCAAACTCTCTCCATGACGTACCCTCAGCAACTCCTGCCTTCCCACCCTTCCATTGCAAGTCCAGAGGAAGCCAGGAATTCAGTGTCACTGGCCCCACTTTAAGTCCATCTCTGAAACCACTGTGGCCAAGGACATGCAGGGCTCTTATTGGCTATATCTGGGTCACTTGTTGGGCTCAGCAGTAAAGTTGCCTCTTTATGGCCTTGAGATTGGGTGACGGGCAGTCATTTAAGGAAAATCTGTTGCTTTTGCCAAAAGGAGGACAAAATAGTTATTGGGCAATAATGTTGTTGGGTCATTGATAGAGATTTTCTTGTCTGTACCAGGGAGGAGGTTTCAATGCATAATGTTTAAAGCTAAATGTTAACTATGGTCACTTTGTAAACCACATTTTAAAAACGAATTCTAACAAATAAATGTTTCTCTGTTCTTAAAGTACCTGAATAAATCTGTACCAATTTTGGAATCTGTTCTAAAAGCAAATCTAGTCTTAACCACAGTTACAAAGTGGCCATATGAATAAGGCTGAACTCTGAACAGCTATCTTTATTTCTATCTTCATTTCTGTTTCTCATTTACATGTCAGAGTATACACATGCCTAGTTACAGTTTTCATTTTAAAGATTTCGTGTGGTGTATAAGTAAAGTAGCACAGTGGAACCAATTTACATTCAAATTCTAGATCTTCCAATTATTGGCTTAATTGCTCTGTGCCTCAGTTTCCCCGTCTGTAAAGTGGGGATAACATGGTAATATAATAGGGTGGTTGTAAGGATGAAATAATCCACATAAAGGTGGCTTTTATCGATTAGTCACTGACGTGTAGAGCTCATGTTTGCTACAGTGTCAGTGTCATTCCTCAGTGCTTCTTTTTTTTCTGGCCGCCCCACACGGCATGTGGGAACTTAGTGCCCAGACCAGGGATCGAACTTGCGCCCCCTGCATTGGAAGCGAGGAATCCTAACGACTGGACTGCCAGGGAAGTCCCCTTTCAGTGCTTCTTACTGATACAAATATTCTTGTTTGAAAATTTTTTAAATTTCTTATACTAGAATTTAATTTAAAATTTTTGTCTTAATGGTTTAATTTATTTTTAAAATGGTATTAAACCTCTAGTATCAGTAAAATGTTCTGATAACTCGGGGACCCAGAATAAGGAATGAGGAGAATAGTCTCTTCACAAAAGAGTTAAGTGGGGAGGTGAAAACACACACATTATCCCATGCATGATAATACAAAGGGTAGGGTATTGTGGAAATGCCAATTATCACATAAACTTCACTTGTCAGCACTGTATTCCCTGAGAATTTGCTGTGTAAATCCCAATTACGTCTGTGTAAAATAAAAATTTGGACTACCTAAAGGCTTTTTCAGACCGTTTAGAATTCAGAATCTCTTTTTTTAATGGCTACTAAGAATTGTAAAATTTAGAGACTATAATTTTTCCTTTTGTTCATTTTTTTCAGTGTTTGAAAGATGTATGGTGATCCTGAAACCTTCAGACATAAGACAACTTCTAGCAACTTCAGGAGAAGTTTGTCTACACTCAGGCTGCAGTATTTTCAGCAAACATGATTGGACAGTGGGCCTGTGCCCTATCTTTTGGTGGAGTGAAAAATTTGAGCCAGTGAAGCCAAATTCTTATTGCAAGCAGCATGCTTGGCTCCTTGCTGATTGCAAATAGGCATTTAAAATGCGAATTTGAAATCGGGTGTCTCCATTACTACCAGCTAACGTGGCATCATAGGTGTTTCCTAAGTTTTAAGTCTTGGGGGGAAAAAAACACTCCACTAGTGTCTACTATCTCCATCAGGAACTCTGTTATGGAAGCTTCATTTTTGTGTGTTCCAACTCTTTTCTCCCCATCTCCTGCATAATCACGTGCTCTTCCCAAGTAACTCAAGAATAAGGTCCTGGAATACTTAAGTCACAAACTTACAAAAAGAAATAAAACTAATATTTTCCCAGTCTCTTGGCCATCACAATGTCTTACAGTTAAAAGCCACCAAAACTATTTTTAAAACACCTTGGAAGAAGTGAGAAGAAATGGCACACCCACCACAAAACATACATAGTTAAAATGTTGGATTTTTTTCTCAGTAGGTATCAGTTGTAAATAAGAATGAACTAGGGGCCAAAATGTAAAACCAAAAATGAAGCAGCTACATGTAGTTAGTAATTTCTAGTTTGAATTGTAATTGAATATTATGGCTTCATATGTATTATTTTATATTGTACCATTCCCATTATTGATGGTTTGGACTTTAATAAGGAATTCCATAGTTTTTAATATCACAAAAATGAGATATTTGAACAGTGTATTCTAGAAAGCAATATACTAACTAAAGTGAATGCTTGTATATATTAAGATAGCCTTAAAACTTTTTCTCTAATGCCTTAACTGTCAAATAATTAAAACTTTTAAAAGCATAGGGTTATAGTCAGCATGCTAGACTGAGAGGTAAACACTGATGTGGTGAGAACAGGTACTGATGCTGTCAGTGTTTAGCACTATGTGTTTAGCTGTGTTTATGCTCCAAAAGTGCAATATTAGACACTAGCTAGATAGTACTGCTGCCTCATGTAACTCCAAAGAGGAAACAGGATTTGATTAACTGAGTGCACATGTTTCTTTAATTTACTCATATTGTCCTTAGCTTGGATGCAATGCCATGCAGATTTATGTGGCTGCTATTTTTATTTACTTTGCATAACTTTAACACCTTGAACGGAGAGCCAAACATTCCCTCTTCACTGACCAGCAATGGCCCTTTAACTGCAGTAGGAGAAATAAAAAGAAAAAAGAAAAACCATTTTGTGTGAAAATTGGTGATAACTGGCACTTAAGATCAGAAAAATAGTTCTTTATACTTGGCTACCTTAAGATGCTGTCTGCCCAAAGCTCTGAAAGACTTTAAGATAGGCAGTAATACTACAATACTACTGAGTTTTTGTAGAATTGTTACATTTGATAATAAAACTTGCCTGTTTAATCTCCATGTTTGCATTCTGTTTTGTTATTAGAAGACTTAAGGGTAATGGTGGAAGGGTGTGGTGGGTAAAGCCTTTTTTTCCTGAGGTGGTAGGATATTTACCTAAGTTACTATAAGTATTTGTAAAAGCTATCAATGATTAATGCACTTCAGATACAGATCAAACAACCATCCTTAGAACATAAATCACTGAGACTTTGATTTTGAAATTCTTAAGTTATGGTAGTGATAGATAGATACTAATATGTGGTCCTTGCATCTTATTACTAGAGCTCTATTTGACAATTTGAGAACCTATTCAAGCCACATAAGCCTTTTTTTTTTTAAGGATTTTTTTAAAATTAATTAATTAATTAATTTTTGGCTGCATTGGGTCTTCGTTGCTGCGCCCGGGCTTTCTCTAGTTGCAGCGAGCGGGGGCTGCTCTTCGTTTTGGTGCGCAGGCTTCTTATTGCAGTGGCTTCTCGTTGCGGAGCATGGGATCTAGTCGCCCGGGCTTCAGTAGTTGTAGCACGTGGGCTTCAGTAGTTGTAGCACGCGGGCTCAGTAGTTGTGGTGCACAGGCTTAGTTGCTCCGCGGCATGTGGGATCTTCCCAGACCGGGGCTCGAACCCGTGTCCCCTGCAATGGCAGGCGGATTCTTAACCACTGTGCCACCAGGGAGGTCCAAGCCATTTCTTAAAAGCCATATAATAAGAGCTAGAACTTTAGTGTTTCTGAATCCCACATGCTCCTCCTTTATTCCACTCACTCTCTTTGCTAAGGCTGAGTTCTCCAATATTCTCTCTAAGCCAAATTTCTTTAGGACCCTGGTTAAGTCTTGTGTGACTTACACCACTTTAGAGTTACATATATTGTCAGTATCACTTATTTGATGTATATACTCTATTGAGTTCAATTCCAGATTTAGGCTATAACCTCAAGGGCAGCAAGTACCTGTATTTCCCTCAATGTCTAGTACATTTCTACATACATGTTCTTGTTAAGCATTCACCAAATTAAGTTTAGTTCACCTGGACAGTTTTTCAGTCTCAGTCCTTGCCAATGTCATTTATAAAAATGAAGCAATTTCTTTCAATTTTGTGCTTCAGCTTTGGGTCTCTGTTATCTGCGAGGAGGCAACAGAGCTCTCGGGGCAAGCTGAGGTTCTGCTGCACGTTCCTTTGCGCTTTGATGTCTCTGGCAGGCATTTAACATTGTCCAGGCTATTCCTTGCCTTCAAGAAAAACAGGTTGCGTGGACTAAGGGGATTTCCTATTTACCTCCTTGAAATAGCACCTCATGTAGCTGCCCTCCTCATGGCAGAAAAGGAACACAGGCAGTCAGGAGGGTATGGAATTGAGTAAAGCTGGTGGGGAAGGAAGAGAGTGAGAATAGAGCGGGCTTGAATATATTAAAAAATCTTAAAGGTCCACCTCTTTGGTTTATAGTTGATTTCACAACTTCTCTTCCTCTCTCTGCTTCCCCTAGCTCTTTGGGGAAAAATTTTTTTAACATGTACAAAAATAGAATAATGACCACCATGTCTCTTTCCAGCTTCAACAATTATGAACTCAAAGCCAATCATTCCTATAGATTGATTATGTAATCAATTGTATAATCTGTTATATATAGGATTATGTGTAATTATATAGATTATCCATGTTCCTTTCCACTTTCCCCACTGCTGTATTATTTTGAAGCAAATTCTTTGGGTCATGATTAAAATGGAGTTCCAGGTTTAAAACTGGGCCACGGTAGGAAGTGCTCTTATTGAGAAGAGGAAAAGGATAAATAGGACTGAACTGGTGGAAGTAATTCAGTTTCCGGATGTCTTCTGTTTCAGGTTGAATCTCTACAGTTGTGCTCAGTACTCCATTCCCTAGCCCATGTGCTAATATGAGACACAGACTAGACAGGAGGTGATGTAAACTTTGAGGACTGGAAGGCCACCAGGGTGAAATTCAGGAGTAAGAGAGCACTGAGTGGGTGCCATAGGGAGAAACTGTTTTTCAACATTTTTGCTGCCTCCTTTGTGTTATGTGAGATCTTGAAGGCCAAGATCCCAAGGTGTAGCCTGAGGGATAAAAGGTTCAGAAACAAACGGCCTGACTTGCCCCTAGCTTAGACCTAAGTTAAAGGGCAAATGTCCTTATTTCAGTGTACTTCCCCTCAATTCCTTTATGTGGAAGGTGGAGGGATATTTCGGGCCAAAACCCAAGCTGGTAATCATTACCTTGGCAGAGTATACTATAAGTTACAACCAAAAAAACCACCAAGAATATGTGTGATCAACAATAAAAAGCATTGTATTGGTTAAATGAATCTTCACAACAACCTATTACAGTAGGTACCACTATTATTATTTTTATAGACCAGGAAATGAAGGGTAGGTTAAGTAACACATGTCACAGTTGCACAGAAAGTACAGGAAAGGATCTAGACTATAAAGATCTGGATACAGGTTGATGTGATTAGTGCTCTCCTAATTGCTTCTTAGCTGCTCTGGCTCTTTTCCTAGCATTGCACAAATACAGTCCATCATTACAGAGTCACAGAGTAGGGCTTCATAGTGTTCCTTTGGTCTGCCTTTTTACTTTATTGCCAGTATGCCATTAATTCAGCTGCTGAATTATTCAATAGCTATGTATTTTTGCTGTACTAAAAGTGAATGTTGATAAATGGGTAACAAAGCTGCTTATTACAGACTCGAATTTGAGCCAGTGTTTTATAATGCATATAAAGCCAATATGATAGTAGAGTTAAACACTAGAAACAATTTTTTTTAAAAAATCAATGTGGAATTCTCAGCTGGTTCTGGACGGTTCTCATCCTGTGTGTGTGTGTGTGTGTGTGTGTGTGTGTGTGAGAGAGAGAGAGATTCATCCTTCCTTACCTGATGGTGTTTCTCATGATTTCTTCCTCAGCCACCTTCTCTATCTGTTCTCTGGGCAAACTCATTAATTTACTTCCATACGCTTCTTTGGAGCTACCGGCTTCTAAACCCAACAATGCAATAGATATTTCCATTTGGAGGTGTCCCTGGGCGTTTCAATTTCAACATGTTAAAAAAGAACATATCTTTCTGTGTCCAAAAACCTGCTGGTCCTTGTGTTCTCTTTACTTCAGGAACCAGCACCCCATACCAGCAGGTATTAAAGGTAAGAAAGCCATTCTTAACTTCCTTTCCTCACCATCCTAGTCATCAGTAACTCTCACCAGTTCTTTGCCTCAGTATTGGATTCTTTGTATCAAATTCTGCTTTCCTCTATTGCCAGTATGCTTTTTTAAAAGAACAATCTTTTAAATTAAAAACACAGATCTGATTACATGTTTTTTAAACCACTTTACTGAGGTATTATTGAGATATAAAAAGCTGTACTTATTTAGCATACACAACTTGGTGAGTCCTTGGAGATAAGTCTACACTAGTGAAACCATCACCACAATCAATGCCACCAATATCTATTACCTCCAAAAATTTCCTCCCACCCTCTTTATTTTTTGTGTGCATGTGTGATAAGAACACAACAAAGTGATTATGTGCCCTTAAAATCTTTTTATTAAAGGTTTCCATTTGCTGTAGGAAAAAATACCCAAATGTACGACTGCATGCTATTGCATGAGCTGACTCTTGCCTACCTCTTGAGCTTTTTTCAAGGCACTCTTCCTCTCACGCTCTACACTTTGTTGTACTTTTTCCAGTTCTTTGCAGGAGTGATGCACTTTTTGTTTCCTCTGCCTGAAACACATTTTCTTCCTGTTATTCCTCTCTTCACTGACTAACTGCTATGCAGAAATCTTACTTTCTAAGGAAGGCCTTTCCTGACTCACTAGACTCTGTAAGATCTCCCTATAATCTGCTCCCCATGTTGTAACTTCCATCAAGGTAAAATGTGTCTTCTTTCCCCCTGTATCCTTAGTGACTAGCCAGCCCTTGGGATATATACAATAAATATCTATTGAATGAATTAATGTATGTTCATTCCTGCAGGTGAAAACTAATGTGCTTTATACAGTTTTCTTTTAGAGTTGTTTACAAATTTAAATGTTAAAAATCAAAAATTGTTTTTTTTTAGCACCGTTTAAAAATGTTTAAAATGTTAGTATTAATCTAGTTATTAATAGTATGCTTTTTACACTGAGGTACAAATTCAGAGAGTTGCATTTCACATTGATATACACATCCAAAGAGAGAGTTTGGTGTGAAATTTACCTAAACATGATTTCGGCTGCTTCTGCCATCTCCAGGACTCATAGTACTACTGCCTTTTCAGGGTCCTATTCTCAACCAGAGTGCCTATCTAGGATTCTAACAAGATTTTTAAAATATATCTATATTTAAATCATGTCATAATTGATGAACAGGTTTTTGTTTTTTTATTGTATTAAAAAAGTATATCATGGCCATTACTCTGTTACACATATATTGTTATGGTGATAAGTCATAATTGGTGGGAAATATTTTTCCCCCCACAATCACTGTATGCTTTTGGTTTTAAGATACCTAGACTTTGGAAGTGTGATTAGTCCTCCAAACAGCAGGTCTAGATATGCCCAGTCAATCATCTGCACTGGCTGGTTGACTAAGAAGCAGTTCAGTGGCAGCTCCAGGACTGCACTAGACCCATCCAGTTCTAGCTGGAGCCCTTTGTAGGGTGGGAAGACAGCAGAAGCAATTTCATGTATCAGGGCATTAGGAATGGCAGATTCTTTCCTGAATTAATAATTGAGGTACTCAGAATCCATCTGCTATCTAACTACCTTTCCTCTATCGTGAGAAAGAATTCAGTCTGTTATTTACATGTGCCCAGAAGGCCTAAGAGTAATCAATGCTAGGGAGCTCCTAGCACTGAGGGGGCAGTCTCAATCCATAAATAGGGTCAACAGAGGAACAAAAAATCAAACCAAAAGTAGGATACTCAATTAAATGGAAATTTCAAATAAACAACAAATAATTTTTAGCTTAAGTCTGGCCCAAATATTGCATGGAACATATTATACTAAAGTGTCCTATATTACCTGGCAATTCTAACAGTCAATTCAACTAAATTTCACAAATATTTGGAGGGCTTACTTATCTGAAAGAAGAGAGGATGGAAACTTGGTCCAAAGTCAGCAACCTTTGTCTACTAAAATAGCTTTGCCTGGGAAAATCTTGATAATAGGCCGCTTAGTACCAACAATGTTTTTCTTTATTTACGAATATTATTTCATATGATCAATTTGGTAAGAAAAAAGTCTCTTCCTGGAGGAGTTTTAACTGTAGAAAAAAAACGTACTTTAGAAAATGTCCTAAGATGCTTAATATGTTAATTCAAAAATATCTAAATAGAACACACATTGTTCAATGTGTCCCACTAGGGAGGATTATATGGTTCCCAGTTTGACTCTGTTGGTTTGTATGATTGCAGTTCTCCCAGTCAGTGGAAAAGGAAGACAGCAGATCCTTATGAGTGATAATAGAGCAAATATACTCAGGAGGCACTGACGCATAGCTTCAAACAATGAGGAAGAAGTGAGGCCTGCTTGAGAAATAACGGCAGGAGCAACTGACAGTGTAGCCCCTTATCCCCTTTTTTACAGAAAAGGCATAGAAAAAAATTAATCCATAGTCACAAGTAGAACTAGTGACAAGCTAAGACAAAACGGCTTCAAATCATAGTTCTCGTTGATAGTGCAAAATATACAGCTTATCACGTTGGTCTTCTAAGACACCCACAGCTAATACTATTGTCAACAACTTTTAAGTCAGTTACCAAAATATTTGTCTACAATGTGTTTCAAAGAGTTGAAAGAATGGTATAAAACATTACCAAAATACAAGCCAGGATATAATGGTGGTAAGAGTGTTATACGTTTTCAAAGATGAATTGATCATATTTGGTTCAGACTTCACAAAGGAGATGGTGTTTGAAAATAATTTAAATATGTTAATCAATGAATAATTACAAATTTATGACATAATAAAGATGAAACAGAGTTCCATATCTTTAACAGAAGAAGAGCTGAACTAACGCAAAGATTTCACACTAATTATTGTTACTAATAATAAGGTGAAGCATTGGATAGGAGAATGCTTTTAAAATAGACTTTGCCTGTATTTTTTTGGTTTCAAGTAGGTAAGTCTTCAGGGGCTTTTGTTTTATATTTGTCTCATATCCTGGTAACAAACTACTTGGCACATAGAAGACACATAATTAATTTTAAGATAGAAACCTTAGGAATCATTTCAACTCATCATTCATCACATCCAATTTGTCACTAGGCCCTGTAGATTTACCTCCAGCATCTTTGAATCCCTTCTCTTTGAACATTTTTATTTCCATTGCCTTATTTCAAGACTTTATTTTTAACCCAGTTTACTACAATAGCTTCCTAATCTACATTTTCGTAAAAGACTTACAACAAAGCATTTCACATCAATCCCTAAAAATATCTACAGCATACTAAAGGGGTCCTCAAACTTCTAGAGGAGGCAGAAAATCATATTGTTCTTTGAGAGTGGACTGTAAATAAAAGACCATTTGAGAAAATTTGAGGTGTTTAGGATTGGTCACGATGAGGCAAAGGATAATGAAATAACCCTTCAAATTCTGGATGGGAAACTAGCAGCCCATGGTTTGCAGTCGTAAAATGGTCAATCAAGTTCTAATCGGAAGTTATCTTAGGACCATGTGTCCACTAGTTATGTGCATTACTATCTGGAAGCAGCTGGTCTTACCGAGTTATGGAATGACTTACTGAACGCTCAGCTATACGGCCAGCTGCAAGGCAACATCTTGAGCAGTGAGGAGTACATCTTTTTGGATAAGTTGATATTTTGAACAAAAAATGTCTTATTTTTCTCATAGCAAAATTACCCATTTCAGGGGTAAAATGACCCATTCTCATTACTCTTATGTGGAGGTTTAGGGTTCAAGGGAAGAATGTTTCTACTAGGGAACACAATCACGATTCCACTGATTAGTATCTAAAGACTGAATAACTATCTCTCTTCTTTCATGTTTCCATTTGATTTTGAGAAGCTATTTTTTTCTCTGTCTCCACTACTGTATGGAGCATGCAGTATAATTTAAATTTACTTAAATTTACAATTAAGTCCTTGAGGTGATCATGAAGGAACTATAGGAGGAATGGTCATCACCTCAAGACCCTAGACTTGGAAAACAGTGGCCCTCAGTGGCCACTGTATTGTTCTCGCATGAGGTGGAGCTCTGCCTGCTTATCATCTGATAAGCTGGGCACTGAAATCTGCTGCTGTGTACGTGGGCTCTTGTGGTTTTCAAAGACCAACAGTTTTGTTCTCTCTGCTTTGACCCAGGCCTTTTCTGGGCAATTGGTATCTTCCACCCGTGTTTCTAACTCCTGATCCAGTGCTGTTTGACAGGCAAGACATATTTACAAGCAACCAAAGGCATAAAAAGAGTTCCTGGAACTGTTTTTGCACAGCACTGAAAACTGATAGCTTCTCCCCAAATATCCTAACTTGATAAAGGAAGGAGACTCTTGCTGCCTGCTAAGAATGGGACAACCTTAATAACCCCATGACTTCAGTGAGTTCTTGTGCCTTTTTCCTCTCATTCTATAATGGGCATTTTGTCAGTTCCTATATTACTTCTTAGTACTGTTGAGGGAGATAGATCCTGGTATATTTGGAGAATGCCAGATATAACAAAAGTGAAGACAAACAGTATAACAAGTTAAAACTATGTTCCATTGTTGTGGAATATCTAAACGCACCCCCTCCCCCGCACTGACCATAGTATTACTGTTTTCAAAATAATATCATGCAAATACATTTGTTTAACTAGTTTGGGTGGTTAAAAACACTAAGTTCCAAGTACAAGCTTCTTTCCTGTAGATGTCTAGCGGCTTACTAAACCAACGCGTCAACCCAGAGGGTTTTGCCTCGCGCTGAAAGCACCCGGAGGACGCAGGAGCCCTGGATTCCAGTTCTGGCTCCGACTAGCTTTGTGACTTACACTCGCTGCACCTCAGCTTCCTCTCTGTAAAATGGGGCGGGTATGCGGGCTGGATCTGGATATTCTCTGACTACCTGAGTCCAACCACAAAAGCCCCAGAAAGCCCGCTCGGGCGCCCACCTTTACGGGGAGGACGGGCGAGGGGAAGGGCTGCAGCGGAACCCCCGCACTCGCCTCCGGTGGGGGACGGGGGAGGCGGGGGAGCGGGCCCGGAACACCAGCGGTGGGCGGTGCCACTTCGCGTAGAGCCGCCTTCCTGCCCGCGCAGGACCAGGCGCGCCCGCCAAACGCTCCGGCCGCTCTCCGCTCCCGGCACTCTGGTTCCAGGGCCGCCCGGGGGGACGCGGTTGGCCGCGACACCGGAGGGGGGCGGGTCAGGAAGTGGGGGCGCGGCGGCCGGCAGCTGGTCTGGGGAGGCTGAGGGGTTCCACAACACGGAGGGCGGGAGACTCTGGGCCGCGCGGGAGCCGGAGGGGCGCCCCGGCCTCCGCGGGGACGATGGCGGAGGAAGAAGGTGACCTCCCCGGGGTCCAGCGCGCCTACTGTCGCCCGAGGTCTCGGGAAAGAGGGGCGGGGGCTCGAGGGCCCCGGAGGCCGGGGCTGCGGGCGGCCGCGGCGGTCCGGCGGGAAAGAGCGGGGCGGCGGGGGCAGGTGTGTGGAGAAATTCAGAAGGAGCGGAGTAAATAGCCCGAAGTTGTGTCGGCTCTAGTGGGAAGCAAAAGTGGAGCTTGAAGTTGGGAATCGTGTAGGAAGAGAGAAACCCGTGGGGGGAGTGGTGGAGAGGGAGGGCTGTGAGCAGATGATTAATGGGGTGGGGGACATACTTTGGTTTAGAAGATGTAGGTTTAGGTACTGAGTGCATTTTCGAGAGGGATAGTTGTTTAACCAAATGCCCCTCAGTCTGAGTGCGCTCTTTAGAGGTCTGTGGATTCTGACGAGGAGCCGCAGGCCAAGGGGACAAAAAGAGGCAAGGGTTTGGGGTAGACGTGGTAAGGTGGATTGGGAGGGGATGAGCAAGCAGAAACTGAAGAAGGTCAAGTTCAGTTACAGGTTAGGGCGAGATGGCCAAGGGAGAAGGGTTGTAAGTGGTTTTGGGGGGATCCGGAAGCCAGGAGTGCTTTCAGGTGAAAGTGGGTGGGCTGGAGAAAGCTTTTCATGCCCCTTCAGGGCCAATGCCAAGAAAATTAATTCATAGAAATCGATAGGTATGAGGGAAAAATGGGGAGTTGGGAGGAACTTAGTGAGAGATGTTATAGGAAACATTCGTGTCATGATATCTTCATGATGGGCATGCTACTTTCAGGCATAGGTATAATGGTGTCTCTTGACTGAGCAGTTAGATTTTTCATCCTTTTGGAAAACATGACTTTTTACCTTACTGAGGGGGGTTGTGAATGTGATCTATTTAGATTGAAGCCTTACTGAACCAAGAGTGCAAGAAGGGAGTTTCAAGAATTCAGTGGAAAGCAATTAAAAAAAAATTAATTGTAAGAATTGTTTGCTGCTCTGTGACTTGCTGCTCTGTCCCTGTGCTCCCTCTTGCTTCATATTTGCCTCCTCTTCCTTAAGTTTCCTGTGTTAAAACTGATCTAAATTTAAGACACTCTACCTAAAAACAGCTTCAAAACCAAAACTCTTTGTAGTTGGTAAGGAAGAATGTAATTCTGTTTGTTGCCTTGGTTTTATCTTTGGTTGCAGTATATGTAATACATTTTTTGATATTTTTTCCTTTTCTGACTAACTGCAAATCTCTAGGGGTAGGTTGATGAGCTAGCTTGTATGTTTCTATGAGCACTTAAAGCATAAAAAAATTAATACTGCAGTACTAAAAGTCTTTAATATTATATATCATGCAAATGAGAAATTGTTTTAAGAGGTTATAGTTACACCTAACCAAATAGGTATGATGTGGAACCAGTTATGGTTTCACAAACCATACAAGTTTGTGAAATTTAATTCTGTGATATAAAATGAAAAATGATTTTTGTTTGTAGAATTACAGATAATCCAAAGCAGTGAAATACATCTTGGAACAATTAATGGATTGCAATTTTGTTAAAGTTTATTCAACAAATTTTTTAATTCCATAAATATTCGGCTGTCTAATGTGTTAGGTACTGGGATATAATAGTCAACAATGAGTGAGTAATTCTCATTTATTGTAATCTAGTAATGATATTTATAGTAAACATGTCTATGTCCTAGGCATTATTCTGAGTACTTTCCATTTATTAGGCACTCTATACTTTTTTTCAAAATGCATGTTATTTGTATTCACTGCATTAAAATTAGACTAGTCTATTTTACTTGTATCCAGATGTTCTCTGTATCGCTTTTTACTTATCATCCACATTCACTTGGATCCTCTTCATTGTCCCACTTTTCTCTAAGTAAATACTCTTTGGGAAATCTCATCTTCTCTTGATGCTGTAGAGGGTCATGGTATTTATATTTATGTTTCCTGGAAAATATGTTAGAACAAAGGAAGAAGTGATAGCCTTGAGCAGAGCAGTGTTCACAATTCACTTGGAAGTTGCTATGTATAGTCTAGATGGGCATTTGCAAGCCTGTTTGTAGCCCTGTTAACTATCTTATGTGAAGATCACTGGGCCAGAGACTGAAATAGCAGGTTATTTTTGTGGCTATGTTATCATTTTTATTTATTTGACTTCTTTTATTCCTTATTTTTGATATGGACAGGTTCTTTTTTTTTTCTTCCTTTATTTTGGCTGTTGGGTCTTAATTGCGGCACGTGGGGTCTTCGTTGAGGCATGCGGGATTTTTCTTTGTAGTGTGCGGGCTTCTCTCTAGTTGTGGCGTGTGGGTTTTCTCTCTCTAGTTGTCGCACGGGCTCCAGGGTGCGTGGGCTCAGTAGTTGTGGCGCACGGGTTTAGTTGTCCTGTGGCATGTGGGATCCTAGTTTCCCGATCAGGGATGGAACCCGCTTCCCCTGCGTTGGAAGGCAGATTCTTTACCACTGTACCACCAGGGAAATCCCTCTTTTTTTTTTTTTTAATTGAAGTATAGTTGATTTACTACTTTGACTTTTTCTTTTTTAAATTTTATTTATTTATTTATTTATGGCTGTGTTGGATCTTTGTTTCTGTGCGAGGGCCCTCTCTAGTTGTGGCAAGCGGGGGCCACTCTTCATCGCGGTGCGTGGACCTCTCACTATCGCGGCCTCTCTTGTTGCGGAGCACAGGCTCCAGACGCGCAGGCTCAGTAGTTGTGGCTCACGGGCCCAGTTGCTCCGCGGCATGTGGGATCTTCCCAGACCAGGGCTCGAACCCTTGTCCCCTGCATTGGCAGGCAGATTCTCAACCACTGCGCCACCAAGGAAGCCCGACTTTTTCTTTACAATGCTAAAAGTATAAGATAGTGAAAAGGAAACCTGGATTCTATCCCAGAGCTTTCCTATCAGGATTAATAATCTAGTTTGTCCACTGCTTTGGCCTTTGTTACTTATCCACGTAAAGATTCTGGGCTTTATCAATTATGAAGTTAAAAGATCAATATAAAGGAAATGAGGTAAAGTTTGCATCCAGTCAGTTTTGATTTATGGTCACAGGCAAAAAATTTAGGGACAAGATTGAAGAGATTGGTTAAAAAAGTTTCTGTATTTCCCAAGTAGTACTTTTTGCTCCCACAGTTTAATGCTACTGAAATTGCCATGTCTTAAAATCAATGCACATATTTAACATGGTAGTGCCAGTTATCCCCTTGAAAAACTTATCAAATAGTATCTTAAAATATATGGCTTCTTAGAATAAAGAAAATATAGTATTGGAATTCCCTGGCAGTCCAGTGGTTAGGACTCTGCGCTTTCACTTTGGAGGGCCCGGGTTCAATCCCTGGTCAGGGAACTAAGATCCCACAAGCAGTGCAGCATGGCCAAAAAAATAATAATAAAGAAAATACAGTATTATAGATCCTTTACAGATTATTTATTTGTATGATAAACATTGCTAATATAGATTCCTGAGAGATGACTAAGATTTATATACTTCATAAATAATGGGGTTCTGTGCAAAAATTTTGTTAAATTCCCTGGTGGTCCAATGGTTAAGGCTCCATGCTTCCCCTGTAGGGGCACAGTTTCCATCCCTGGTCAGGGGACTAAGATCCTGCATGCTGCGCACTGTGGCCAAAAACAAAAACAAAACAAAACAGAAAAACCATTTATGTGCACAGAGAACACTTTGTTAAAATTCGTGTAAAGTGATTAGTTTTATAGAGAAATTTTTTTAAAAAGAAAAATCATAGCTTTTTGTAAAGAACACTTTTTTATGTGAATATCCCCTTCCTTCCCAAATTATCTTTATCTTAAATGTGTGCTCTTAGACTGTCTAATAAAAAAAGCCCTATCTAACCCATTGGTCACATAATTTGTTAACTTCCTCAATAGATTTGTTAACTTGATTTCTGAAATTACCCAGTTAAATTTTTTTTTTAATCCAGTACTGTTAATGTGTTTAATCATGCAAGTGTATCTACTAAGTATATGTCTTGTGGTTATATTTTTTCCATGTATTCTTTTTTAATAAAATTTAAAATAATAACTTGCATTTGAAGACTTCATTTGGCTTTACATAAATTTTCATTCTTGTTGAATGCTTCTAACTTTTGCTTTAACCCATAGCGGAGGAAAATTAAAAGGAAATCATGAAGAAGGAATATAATAATATTTATTAGTTGTCCCAGATTTGTATGCAAAAATACTCAATATCCATGGTATGGCTTTTCTAATAATGTCATTTTCTAATGTATTCACTGACTTTACTACTTAACATGATTATAAAATAAATGATAAATAGTATAGAAATGGTTAAAAATTAACTAGTCAGACAGAATCCACTAAATATACAGTATTATTTCCCTCAGTGTGTCAGTGTTTAAAGATATTTTAGCAAACATGTGAATTTGCTTTGAAGCTACTTTAAAATCCATTTTACTCATTTTCCACAGTAAAGTTAGAGAATCAGCCATCTGATCATCAGCAACAGTAGCTGATTCATTTCTCCTTTTTTAACTCCTCTTTTTAGGCTCATTTTTCCTAGCCTTAAGCCATTACTGAGAGAAAAGAAAAAACTCTGCTTCTCTTAGAAGGAGATAAGTTCTTGTACCACCTGAAACCTTGACAGCCCATCATAGTATCTTACATCTACATGACATAGTCTACCTCATAATTAACTCTAGGGAGGAAAAGTAGCTAAGTTGAATATCGTAAATTCCTGTTTAATTTGGAATTTAGTTTACTGATTTGGCAGTACTTTCTGCATTACATTTTTTTAATCGGGTATACAAAGAGTAGATACTCTAATTTCGGGAAGATTTCTGAGAGTTTCCCAAGTATAGGGATTTTTATAGGTTCAGCCTATTTTCCAATACCTAAATCTCTAAGACTGTTGAATGATAATGATACCACAGCACTGAAATTCTCTAGAACCTTTAGGATTATTTTTAAAAATGAAGTATAGGACTTCCCTGGTGGCGCAGTTGTTAAGAATCCGCCTGCCAATGCAGGGGACACGGGTTCGAGCCCTGGTCCGGGAAGATCCCACATGCTGCGGAGCAACTAAGCCTGTGAGCCACAACTGCTGAGCCTGCGCTCTAGAGCCCGCAAGCCACAACTACTGAGCCCATGTGCTACAACTACTGAAGCCCTCGTGCCTAGAGCCTGTGCTTTGCAACAAAAGAAGCCATCGCAATGAGAGTAGCCCCCGCTCACTGCAACTAGAGAAAACCCGCGTGCAGCAGCGAAGACCCAATGCAGACAAAAATAAATAAGTAAATAAAATTTATTTTTAAAAAATGAAGTATAGTTTTATGATCAATGTATTTTATTTTATTTTTATTTAAAAAAAATTGTTAACTCATGAATGATGCATGTTATACTCTCAGGTAACTAGAATAATAAGCTAATTTATTAAATAACACTTTGTTCTCCAGTCATTCTGGAAAAGAGTTTACTTATTTTGGGATATTTTAAAAATAGCATCATTTCAGGAGAAGAGCTCAGTTTATCAGTAGGACTCTGAAAGCACGAGATGGAGGCAGAACTTATATTGTCTTTTTGTTTGTAGTAAAGGAAAGTTTTGCGGGGAGTGCTAAAATAATTATGAAGAAAGTTATCTTTGGTACAAATAGTTCTTCATGGGACTTTTGCCTAAGTATAATAAAAGTAAATCAGTTCGAGATATAGACAGAATAATTTGATACATACATTGCAATAACTTCTCAAATATTTTAAGGACCAACTATAGAACTGCGCCAAAGAAAAAAGCCAAAGTCTTCAGAAAATAAAGAATCTGCCAAAGAAGAGAAAATCAACAATACTGCAATTCCTGAAAGAGTTCCAAAACGTAAGTTAGAGAGATTTGGAGTTTTTGTGCTATTACAAAAATAGTTATGTTAGGTAATACATTTTACATTAATATTTCAAATGTATAAACATATTTTGTCTTAAGTATGTGGTGATATTGGTCAACTTTCATTAGGTTTTGCTGTAGAACAATTCCTAAGTCTCACTGGCTTATGAAAAACATTTATTTCTGATCAGCATTACATGTTGCGGCTGTAGGTTGGCTGATGTAGCTTCATGTCATGAAGGCATAATCCCTATTTGGGATGTGTTTTTCTTGTGGCAGAGAAAAAGAGCAGGAAAACAGGCAGTGTCATGCAGTACCTCTTAAAGTTTCTGCTGAACTGGCACACTGTCACTTGTACTCACATTCTGTTGGCCCAACCAAGTCATATAATCAGTCTAGACAGTGGGATGGAGAAGTTTAGTCTGACTACAGGGAAGCATGGCAAGTCACATGGTAATAGGCAGGGATGAAAAATCTTTTTATAGGAAAGGACAAAATAGTTGGGAATAATAATAACAGTCTACCACATTCTGGCCTTTTGGTCATAAATATTTACTTGTCTCCCTCAGACAAAATATACTTGGTACCTCCCCGACCCCAAGGAGGACATTCAGTCTTATCCAGTCAGGGCATCAGTCTTGAAGCCCAAGGTCTTGTTATCTTCATCAGGGTCAGCTATGACTCATTCAATCCAGAGACCTATGAATTAAAAAGACAAGTTATCTGCTCTGTGTCAGGAGTCCCCAAGAACACCCCCATGTTTAGAGCTTAGAAGGAGTCACAGGTCTCAGAATTTAGTCATATTCACAGCTATAATTTATTACGGTGAACAGTACAAAACAAAATCAGCAAAGGGAAAGGGCCTATGGGCTGAAGACTGCAAGAAACTAGGCAGAAGCTTCCAAGTCACATAGGAAGACTAATGCATAATTCCTTCAGGATCAAATTGTGACATTTGTAGGTTTGTCTACCTGGGAAGCTTATTAGCAGCTCTGCTCAGGGTTTTTACTGGTGGCTGGCCATGTAGCCTCTGCTTAATGAGTAGGAAAATTCTAGAGTCCCAGAAGGAAAGCAGTATTTATGAACCACACTGTTTGCACAAATAAGTTAGGCACAGTAAACCACTCAGTAGAAAATGGTAGGAACCCTTTTGAAATCCAGGGTCCCAGATGCCTGCCAAGAGCCTACCTTGTAAGCAGGCTTTTCTTAGCAAAGCACATGCTCCCTCTCCCATTATACACTTTTGGATGGGGATAGGATATCAAAATAAATGCTTCCATTCAGAAAGAGGAAGAGCGAGAGACACATTAACCACTGGTCCATAGCAATTTTGAAATCCTACTAGGTAAATATGAGGTCTTCCTCCTCTGGGGTAGGGAATGTTTCTTGATTAGGCCCTAGTTGTTTTCCTTGGAAGTAGTTTCCCAGTTCATTGTTCTTTGTCGTCCTTGGCTTCATCCTCTGGAGGTCCTTCCATTTCTGTTATCCTTCTGAAGCATATCTGAAAGTGGCTTTGGAGAATATGCCATCCTTAGGAGCTGAACAGCTTTCATAAATAGATTCTTTCCTATAGGGAGTTCAGGGGCCATTTATATAAATTTGCTCACATAAGATAAAGGCAGTGAGTCACCTACAGATCTAGTTCAAAGGTTAGCAGCAAGAAAACTTTTTGGGAGCTGGAAAATAATAATCCATCTGTGCATGACAAAACATTTTATAAAACTGTTTCCTGTGAATAGCTGCAATTTTAATACTAATTTTTAAATTATTTTAAGTAACAAGATCACAAACAGAATACTACTAGAGTACCTTGATTATCAGCGGCTTTTTTTTTTTTGACATTTTTATTTTAGACTGCAAAAAACAAAAACGAGCAAACAAACAAATAGCAAAAAACTTGAAATAAGCTTGTCAAATGATGTAAATTCATCCTTTCCAGGGAAGCAGAAGGTAGACCAGTGCAGGTTATCCTCAAGGCCACATACATCCTGCTTCACTGCTGCTTGCACTCTGCTGGGTTTTGATCCTTCTTTGGGTCATAGTCTGGATTATTTTCCTCATCTCCTTCTTCTTCCCCTTCCTCATCTGCTTCTTCACCTTCTTCATCATAATCATCATCATCATCTTCAATAGCTTCTCCAATAAAGTATAACACTGATCTTGGGATTATACGCTCACGTAAAAAGTGACCAATTTCAAAGTCCACAGCAAGGATAGCTTCAGCATCATCATCCAGATCTCCACTCTCAGGAACTTCAGGAGGGGCAAAAAAATTAAAGAAAGAGTCATTAGAAACTTTTTTGGTCACAGTACGAACTGTCCCACATCCCTTGTGTTTCTGTTTCTTCTTAATGGTTTTCAAAGTGACATTCTTCCCTTTTTTCCAATCTATCTGGCACACTGTACAACCCATAATTTCTGGTCCATCAAAAGAAAAAGGATCAGAATCATCTGGTTCTGACCTCATCCTATATGTCTTTGTCAACCCTTCATTTGTCAAATATTCATTGGGTTCAAAGTGAAATTCTAAGACAAAACTCATAGGCTGACCAGCATCTGAGAACTTCACTTTAATATCTTTCAAGTGCTTCAGAATAGGTTCATCACGTTCCTGAACCATATCACTGAGCAAGTCAACATTCTTAAACACGGTCAGCCAAAATTCAGGAATTCCCTTGGGGTCTTCTTTTTCTTCATCCATTTTGTCATCTACAATCTTGGCCTTTTATTTTAGCTCCTCCGAAATTTTATCTTCCTCATCTGGTTTCCATTCACATTCTTCTTCTATAGGTTCATAAATGGCATTAATGATCTCAAATCGCTTATCAAATAGAGGCTGATAGAGCACAGCAGACTTTCTTTAAAGATCATGAACTTCCTCATAGAACTTGGCTTCTCTCTGTGCACATTTAACTTGAAGGTTTTTGAGAGCATTCACACATCTTTTAACTACCCTAGACAAGTTGTCGATGTCTGCCATGTTGTATGAATGCCAAATATCAGTGGCTAGCGGGGGGAGCCAGGCGGCCAGAGCTGCGCAGGCAGTGACTCAGCGCGGCGGTGGGAGGAGCAGAAGCTATCAGCTACTTTTGATTACAGGAAAGAGATACATTAGAACAGAATTGGCCCATTTGCAATCAGGAATGAAGAGGAAAATAGGAATCCAAAATTTCTGGGGCTTGTAGTGTTGAAATTAGTATTGTTTGTCTTTTCAACTAGCAAAAAATATTCAATAAAATTGAGAAATACTTTAAGTAACAAAGGCTGATTAAGACGAATCCTTAGGGCAACGCTCAAATCAAGGGCATGACTGTCACATAGTTTGTTAAAATGTATGAATGGATTAAGGTAGCTCCTAGTAACTCCTTTCAGTTGAATAAAGCACTCAGGGAAAAAGAACAAAGGGTGTGGCTTTTGTGACAAATAAACAAAGCTTCATAAGCTCAAAATACTTGTAGTTAAATCTTTGAGAGAGGCATATGTAGAAGAAAAATTGTGGGTATAGTTATTGGAGTATGGAGTTGACTGGAATCAAGTAGGTAAAAAGCCAACAAAATTGTTCTTTTCTTTGCAAAAATGAATGATTTAATTTTTAAAAATTAAGATATAACTAACATATCATAAAATGCACAGAATCAGGGCTTCCCTGGTGGCACAGTGGTTAAGAATCCGCCTGCCAATGCAGGGGACACGGGTTCGAGCCCTGGTCCAGGAAGATCCCACATGCCGTGGAGCAGCCAAGCCCGTGTGCCACAACTACTGAGCCTGTGCTCTAGAGCCCACGAGCCACAACTACTGAGCCCGTGTGCCACAACTACTGAACCCTGCACGCCTAGAGCCTGTGCTCCACAACAAGAGAAGCTACCGCAGTGAGAAGCCTGCACACCGCAACTAAGAGTGGCCCCTGCTCACCACAACTGGAGAAAGCTTGTGTGCAGCAACGAAGACCCAACGCAGCCAAAAATAAATAAATTTTAAAAAAAATAAATAAATAAAAAGAAAATGCTGCTTAAAAATGCACAGAATCATAGGTATTTTAATTAAATGAGTTTTGGTACTTGACTACAACTAAGACACATAACATTTCCCTTATCCCAGAAAGTTGTTTTCTGTCCCTTTCCAGTAGATTTTCCCTGTACCCCCCAAAACAACCACTCTTCTGATATTTTTCAATATCGATTAACTTTGCATGTTCTAGAATTCCTTATAAATGGAGTCATACAGCGTATATGTCCTTGTGCCTGGATTCTTTCACTTAGCTCAATATGTTATCCTTTAAAAATATAATCATTTTGAGATTCATTCGTCTTGCTGTAAGTGTTCCTGCTTTTCTTGTTGGACATTTGAGTAATTTCCAGTATTCTGCTATTATGAATAAGGCTGCTGTGAATACTTGTACGAATCTTTTTGTGGACATCTATTTTTATTTCTCTTAGGTAAAAACCTAGGAGAATAGCTGGCTAAGCTTTGAGAGAGACATACTATCAAAAGAACTGCCAGCCTAGATTAAGAAGGACACAACTATTCATGTCTTAAAATGATGTATGAGTCCCTAACTTTCTACATGCAGAAAGCAGGCTGAGTAAGCTGCTCTAAGGGTATCTTTCTTTTTTTTTTTTTTATAAATTTATTTATTTATTTGTTTATTTATGGCTGCGTTGGGTCTTCGTTGCTGTGCGCGGGCTTTCTCTAGTTGTGAGTGGGGGCTACTCTTTGTTGCGGTGCGCGGGCTTCTCATGGCAGTGGCTTCTCTTGTTGTGGGGCATGGGCTCTAGGCATGCGAGCTTCAGTAGTTGTGGCACATGGGCTCAGCAGTTGTGGCTCGCGGGCTCTAGAGTGCAGGCTCAGTAGTTGTGGCACACGAGCTTAGTTGCTCTGCGGCATGTGGGATCTTCCTGGACCAGGGCTCTAACCCGTGTCTCCTGCACTGGCAGGCGGATTCTTAACCACTGCGCCACCAGGAAGTCCCAGGTATCTTTCTTGAGAAGGAGTGAGTGTGTTTTGCCTTTGGGAGGGAAGTAGACATTTGTGACTAATGGGGCAAACCCTGGTGGATCCTTCTATTGTTCCCAAATGTTTTCTCCCTGCCCTGAAAGTGGATTATACATTCCTTCCCATTACCATGTGATTTGGATTGCCTCTCTGAAGTGGAGTATACTTCCCTACCCCATTGTCAGGTTTATCCATGTGACTTTCCTGGGCCAATGGAATGTGAGTGGAAGTAGCAGTGTACTAGTTCTGAGCAGAAATTGTAAGAGGCATTGTATGTTTTTGCCTGTTCTCCTGCTCTTTTCCTCTGTAATGAGAACAGCATGTCCCAAATAGGGACTGATTCCATTCTGGAATTCTGAAGATACAAGAAGAGCCACAGCTAATCTGAAGTCTGGAATTGAGTGGAGAGTGACTGCTGACCCCAAACCCATAGTAACATGAATGAGAATTAAATATTTGTTCTGTAAGCCACTGGTAATATAGGGGTCACTTTTTTACTACAGCAAAGCTGACTAATAGAGTGATCATTTAAAACGTTTTGAAAAATACAGTATAAGAAAGGTATTTAAACAATTTAGAGATAGCTCCTATAAAATAGTATTTTCCCCTGGTTACAAAAATATATTTTTAGGGTAGAAAATGTGAAAATAGAGATAAGTATAATGAAAATATATGCATAATTCCAGTAGATAATAACTATTCTTAAAATTTTGGCAACTACTGCTTATATTTTTTTCAATGTATTTATACTTTTTTCTTTTCTTTTTTTCACTTTTTGTGAAATTGAGTCCTACAATTTTTTTTTTTTCTTTCGGCCGTGTGGCTTGCCGGATCTCAGTTCCCTGACCAGGGATTGAACCCTGGTTGGGCCACGGCAGTGAAAGCCTGGAATCCTAACCACTAGGCCACCAGGGAATGCCCATGATAACTTTTTTTAAATAAATTTACTTATTTTTTTTTTTTTTGGCTGCATTGGATCTTTGTTGCTACACGCAGGCTTTCTCTAGTTGCGGTGAGCAGGGGCTACTCTTCGTTGTGGTGCATGGGCTTCTCATTGTGGTGGCTTCTCTTGTTGAGGAGCACGGGCTCTAGGTGTGCGGGCTTTAGTAGTTGCGGCACACGGGCTCAGTAGTCGTGGCATGCGGGCTTAGTTGCTCCACGACATGTAGGATCTTCCGAGACCAGGGATCGAACCTGTGTCCCCTGCATTAGCAGATGGGTTCTTAACCACTGTGCCACCAGGGAAGTCCCCCGTGATAATTTTTTAATAAATAATTTTCAGGGCCTAGAGCTCTGTATTTTCTCTAAAATATATACACTTATACCAAACACTGATAGCTTGATTCCAGCTTTGACTCTTTACAAAATCTTTCAAAAACAAAATAGCACTAAGGTAAGGCATTTATATATAAGATTTGGCTGAATATATTTTTTGTAATAGCCCTTGATAATTAGGATTAATTTGTCATTGTCCAAGACTTAATTGAAAAAAAAACAGGAAAAGATACATATTTAGGAACTTTGTAGCACTTTTACCAAATTGCCATGGTAGGTAAGTTTTTTTATTAGTCTGTTTATAGTTTACATTGTGTCAACATTGCTTTAATTAACTGTCATATATTTTTGCAAGTATGCTTCTGTAGCCCAATTATAATACCTATTGATAGTATTTACTGATCTCTTACTATGTGCCAGGCCAAATGCTTTACACGTACTATTGGAAGCAGTGATTTTATTTATTTATTTATTTATTTATTTATTTAACATCTTTATTGGAGTATAATTACTTTACAATGTTGTGTTAGTTTCTGCTGTATAACAAAGTGGATCAGCTATATGTACACATATATCCCCATATCCCCTCCCTCTTGTGTCTCCCTCCCACCCTCCCTATCCCACCCCTCTAGGTGGTCACCAAGCACTGAGCTGATCTCCCTGTGCTATGCAGCTGCTTCCCATTAGCTATCTATTTTACATTTGGTAGTGTATATATGTCCATGCCACACTCTCACTTTGTCCCAGCTTACCCTTCCCCCTCCCCATGTCCTCAAGTCCATTCTCTATGTCTGCATCTTTATTCCTGTCCTGCCCCTGGGTTCTTCAGAACCATTTTTTTTTTTAGTTTCCATATATATGTGTTAGCATACAGTATTTGTTTTTCTCTTTCTGACTTACTTTACTCTGTATGACAGACTCCAGGTCCATCCACCTCACTACAAATAACTCAATTTCATTTCTTTTTATGGCTGAGTAATATTCCACTGTATATATGTGCCACATCTTCTTTATCCATTCATCTGTCAGTGGACACTTAGGTTGCTTCCATGTCCTGGCTATTGTAAATGGAGCTGCAATGAACATTTTGGTACATGTCTCTTTTGAATTATGGTTTTCTCAGGGTATATGCCCAGTAGTGGGATTGCTGGGTCATATGGTAGTTCTATTTTTAGTTTTTTAAGGAACTTCCGTACTGTTTTCCATAGTCATTGTATCAATTTGCATTCCCACCAGCAGTGCAGGAGGATTCCCTTTTCTCCACATCCTCTCCAGTGTTTACTGTTTGTAGATTTTTTGATGATGGCCATTCTGACCCGTGTGAGGTGATACCTCATTGTAGTTTTGATTTTCATTTCTCTAATGATTAGTGATGTTGAGCATCCTTTAATGTGTTTGTTGGCAATCTGCATATCTTCTTTGGAGAAATGTCTATTTAGGTCTTCTGCCCATTTTTGGATTAGGTTGTTTGTTTTTTTGATATTGAGCTGCATGAGCTGCTTGTATATTTTGGAGATTAATCCTTTGTCAGTTGGAAAGCAGTAATTTTAAAGCAATTGTGTCATGCTGATTTTTTTTTAATTTTTATTTTGTTTATTTATTTATTTTTATTTTTTGGCTGCACCGCAAGCCTTGTGGGATCTTAGTTCCCTGACCAGGGATTGAATCCGCGCCCTTGGCAGTGAAAGCGCAGAGTCCTAACCACTGGACCTCCAGGGAATTCCCTGATTCTAATGTTTGATTTATTGGGTAGTGTCTTTCAAGCACTTTGAATATAATTCTTATTAATTTAGTGATATCTAGCTAGTTATTCTATTTAATGTCTCTAGTATGCTATACAAATTAATATTTATTAAATAATGTTTTGAAAATAGCTAAGATTTTAGTTTAGCCAAGTTAATAAGTCAACAAGTTTGTTTTTACAAACCTCTCAGTCATTTAATAATGTAACACTGGACTTTGGGCCTTTAGGCCTTGGCTTAATTTACTGAATCTTTTTTTTCCCCTATAGTTTTATTGAGATATAATTGACATACAGCACTGTATAAGCATAATGATTTGACTTGCATACATCATGAAATGATTATCACAAAAGTTTAGTGAACACCTCGTATAGATACAAAATTAAAGAAATAGAAAAAAAAATTTTTTCCTTGTGATGAGAGCTCTTAAGATTTTACTTTCTTAACAATTTTCATATGTAACATACAGCAGTATTAATTATATTTATCATGTTGTACATTACATCACTAGTACTTATTTATCTTACAGCTGGAAGTTTGTAATTTTGACTGCCTTCATTCAGTTCCCTCTCCCCCACCTCTCACCTCTGGTAACCACAAGTCTGATCTTTTTCTCTTTGAGTTTGTTTGTTTTTGAAGTATAATTGACCTACAATACTGTTAGTTCCTGTTACACAACATAGTGATTTGCTATTTCTGTAGATTTCAAAATGATCACCACTGTAAGTCAGGTTGTCATCTGTCACTATAATTATTGACTATATTCCCCACACTGTACATTTCATACCGGTTATTCATTTATTTTGCAACTGGAAGTTTGTACCTCTTAATCTCCCTCACCTATTTCTCTCCTCCCCCACCTCTCTGCGCTTTGGCAACCATCTGTTTGTTCTCTGTATCTATGACACTGTTTCTGTTTTGTTATGTTTGTTCATTTGTTTTGTTTTTTAGATTCCACATATAAGTGAAATCATATAGTATTTGCTATTATTATACTGAATTATAGTTAATAGCTATAGCAGGACTAAATCATCCTGTGTGTAGAAAATTCAAATGTGTTTTATGTTTTCGTCAAAAAGTATTTACATAGGAGCTTCCCTGGGGGTGCAGTGGTTGGGAATCTGCCTGCCAATGCAGGGGACACGGGTTCAAGCCCTGGTCTGGGAAGATCCCACATGCCGCAGAGCAAGTAAGCCCGTGCGCCACAACTACTGAGCCTGCACTCTAGTAGAGCCCATGTGCCACAACTACTGAAGCCCACGCGCCTAGAGCCCATGCTCTGCAGCAAGAGAAGCCACTGCAATGAGAAGCCTGCGCACTGCAACGAAGAGTAGCCCCCGCTCGCCGCAACGAAGACCCAACACGGCCAATAAATAAATAAATAAATAAATAAATAATGTTTTTAAAAAAATGTATTTACATATATATAATGTGAATACTTTGTATATGATGTTGTATATGATGTTTTAAATACGTAATCATCAAAAGTCATTGAATTGTACAATTTAAAGAGCTGTATGTAATTTATAGTATGTAAATTATTCCTCAATAAAAAAATTTCTTGATAAGGAAAGAAATAACAATAGTAATTCTGAATGAACCTTTTTTTTTTTTCTCTAGATATTTGGTAGTACGTTCCTTTTATTCCTTTTTTAAATTAGTAGACTTTAATTTTAAATTTATAGAAGAATTGAGCAGACGATATAGTACAGAGTTCCCATTTTACATGCCCCCCCCGAATTTTCCCTATTATTAACATTTTATATTAGTATGGTACATTTGTTACAATTAATGAACTTATATTGATACATTATTTTTAACTAAAGTCCATACTTTATTCATATTTCCTTAGTGTTTATCTAATGTCCTTTTCTGTTCCAGGATCACATCCAGGATACCACATTACATATAGTTATCATGTCTCCTTAGACTTCTCTTGGCTGTGACAGTTTCTCAGACTTTCCTTGTTTTTGATGACCTTGACAGTTTTGAGGAGTACTGGTCGAGTATATTGTAGGATGGCCCTCCCTTGAAATTTGCCTGCTGTTTTTCTAATGATTAGACTGGGATTATGGGTTTTGGGGAAGAAGACCACAGAGTTAGAATGCCATTTTTGTCACATCATATCAAGGATACATACAACCTTTGATTACTTTTTCTTTTTAATAGAAGTCCATAAATATAAATATCATCCACAACTGATTACTTTTAATATGCTTTTTCAGATATATTATTTCAGCGCTTTGCAAAGATATTCATTGGCTGTCTTGCAGCAGTTACTAGTGGTATGATGTATGCTCTCTATTTATCAGCATACCATGAACGGAAATTCTGGTTTTCCAACAGGCAGGTAAGAAGAAAGAATTTTGAGCATATGAACGTTTGTTTTAATATTTAATGTTAATTTAAATGTGTTTTCCAGGGAGCCAAAACATGCATGATAAGTGTGACAAGTGCTTTCTTAATGTTACGGCTGTAAGCCAGTAGGAACAAAATGGTATAGAAGCTGTTTTGAGTCACAGTATCAACCTTGAAAAATTTAATAGAATGTATTTCAAGGTGGTAGAACAGAAATTATGAGGGAGCTTTCCTTCATGCAGTTGATTTATCAGGACTTTTGATGACAGTGAAATGTTATGAAGTTTAGTCAACTTTTTAGTAGTTTTGGTAGTTTACATTTAAGAAACAGTCTGTGGAAGTTTCAGCATCAAAATATTTTAATTTTTAGATTAGAATGTTTTGAGGTGCTGAAAATGATTAGCAGACATAACAGTATTTATTAAAATGTTGCCTCATATTAGTATGTTTAATGTTTGGTTTTAAATCATGTGTTAATCACGGACTCTTTACTCACTATAGTTATATTCATAATTCATTTGGCCTTTGAATAAGTTTGTTTTCAGACTTACCTTCACAATCAGGTATACCTGTAATATGCATTGGCAAAGTTCGTGGTGTTACCACTTGACTCTACAGTTTTTTTGTTTTTGTTTTAGCCCAAACTCTTTTTTGTTGTTGTTCTTATTTTTGAGTGAGTAGTCAAGCTGACTAAATGTTTTTAAGCCATTGATTTATCTAACACCACCAAAACATTTAACTCAATAATTACTTACCTGTATTGATTTGACCAAGGCTTTTGTATATCCTGTTTCCTTGAAAATGTTATGAAGATTAAGTATTAGTTGTTCTCAACACTGGATGTACAATAGAAAAATCTGGGATGTTTTAAAAAATAACTTCCCTCACAGATTCTTAGGTGGGGTGGGGGGAGTGTCTGGGGTCAATATTGCACAAAATCTTTCCATGTGATTCTGTTATGTAGGCAGAATTGAGAACAATAAGGTTTGGAAATCTAGAAGACATCCATGAAGAGCATTGTGATGAGCCAGGAGCATTGGCATCATCTGGGAGCTTTTTCAGAATTGCAGATTCTCAGGCCACACTTTAGAATCAGGATCTATGTTTGAATAAGATCTCTAGAAGTTTTATATGCACATTAACTTTGAGAAGCACTGATTAAGAGTTTACATCTTTGAAATTTTAGAAAGAAAAATCAGTACCCATTCATAAAAAATAATTTTGAGGAAATTTATTTAGACTAATAATCTCTAAATGAGAAAAAAACAAGGGGTTCACTGGTCAAATAGATCTAGGAAAGACTTTATAGAGATTCTCAGTGCATAATGAATACTGAAACTCTGAAAAGTCTTGCAATGAAAAAACTCATTTAACTTTCTCTAATCCAGCCTTGACATAGCTTATTTAACTCTTTTTAGGTAACACCCATTAATACCTTAGGAAGTTCTGTTGATCAAACTTTGGGGAAACTGCTCTGATATCTTTTGTATTAATTGATAAAATTATGCATGAAAATAAACATGTTTCATTTTAAAAGATTATAGATTTATGAAAGCTTGATTCAGCATGAAAAGCACAGGTTTCAATGTTTTTGACTACCTATATTCTTGGTTCTGTACAGCCTAATTTTAGGAATTTTAAGATTTACTTACATTTCTGGGAGTTCATTTGAAAAGAACTGGTTAGTTATCTGCTGCTCTTGAAAAGCCCTAATTAAGGGCTTGCTATTCTGGATACCTAGGGAAGTGGAATAGCAATAGAAAAATAATACTTTCTTTTTAAACTTATATTTTTATTATGGACTTCTAACACCTCAACCATCATTTTTTATTTCCTGCTATACTATTCTTGTTCTCCTTATGGTACTACTTTGGGTTTTCCTTTCAGATTTTTCTTATATATAATAGGCAAATAACTTAACGAGTTACAATCTAGTTTAAACCTTAGGTATTTCATTAAAGTGATTGCCAGATTATTGAAAAGTGTAATCTTATTAATATGGCCACTAGTGATTAAAGGAAAATTCAAACATGTCTTTGAATAAAAGGATAAATAAATAGCATTAATTTGGAATATGAGGAGAGAAAAAGATTGCAGTTGAAATTTAAGACACTGGTATTGAAATAATCATTTCATTTTCTTTTAGGAGCTTGAACGGGAAATCACATTTCAGGGTGATAGTGCCATTTATTATTCTTATTATAAGGATATGTTAAAGGCACCTTCATTTGAAAGAGGTATGATAATTACATTTGTATATTTAGTAACAATATTTTCCTAAAATAAAACATTGTTCTTATATGTGGGAGCCCTTGAAAGTGGAGGTTTGTCTCAGAATGTAGGTATTGGTCTTTCTTGTAGTTAATTTAAAAATTGGAAAAATGAGGCACAGAGTATTATATTTTGAGATCCTTCTTGATAATAGTTTAAAGTATTTAATGACTTCTGAATAACATGTTCAATTCTTGTAAAAGCAGAATAAATAATCTGGAGAAAAATTTTTCTGGCTTTAGGTGTATACGAACTGACACACAATAACAAAACTGTATCTCTGAAGACTATAAATGCAGTGCAGCAAATGTCTCTATATCCAGAACTTATTGCCAGCGTTTTATATCGAGCAACTGGTAGCAATGTATGTGTCTCTTTTGACTTTAATATTTATTTTCTCACATATTTATGAATCCTCAAAATTATACATTGTCATCCTATTATCTCCTTGTCTCTCTCTCTTTTTTTTTCCCAATTAGGAGATTATTGAGCCAGTATATTTCTATATTGGCATTGTTTTTGGATTGCAAGGAATATATGTCACTGCTTTATTTGTTACAAGTTGGCTTATGAGTGGAACTTGGCTAGCAGGAATGCTAACTGTTGCATGGTTCATTATTAACAGGTAAGAAAGGTGTTTTTAATTAAGTTTTACAATTTTTTGTGACTGTGGTAGAGTTCTAAAAATGACTCCCCTCTCCAAACCTTCCATGCCCTGATTCCTGCCTGTGAATATGATGAGATTTCATTCCTGTGATTATGTTGTGTTGTACGGCAGCGGTCCCCAACCTTTTGGGCACCAGGGACAGGTTTCTTTGAAGACAGTTTTTCCACGAAGTGGGGTGGATGGGTCAGGCAGTAACGCGAGCGGCAGGTGAAGCATCGCTCGCTCACCCGCCGCTCACCTCTTGCTGTGCAGCCCAGTTCCTAACAGGCCGTGGACCAGTACTGGTCCGTGGCCCGGGGTTGGGGACCCCAGTTATACGGCATAGTTGACCTTAAGGTAGGAAGGTTAGCTGGTGGGCCTGATCTAATCGTATGAGCCCTTAAAAGTGAGCAGCTTTCTGCAGCTGGTACAGAAGGGAAGTCAGAGATATTTGAAGCATGAGAAGGATTTGGTGCCTTGTTGCTGGATTGAAGTGAGGAGGAAATGAATTCTGCCAACAACCAGTGAGCTTGTAAAAACTCTACAAGCCCTGGATAAGAACTACAGCCCCAGTTGATGCTTAGATTTTAGCTTAAGGAGGCCCTGAACAGAGAATCCAGCCATACTGTGCTGGGTTTGTGAGCTAATGAATCTGTGTTATTTTAAGCTGCTACATTTGTGGTCATTCGTCATGCAACAGTTGAAAAATAATACACCCACCTCTATCTCTCTTTTTTCAACCATAGCAACATTGGCATACATGTCTTTCCTCATTTATTTAAAATTGATGACATAGCTTCATGAAAAGAAGGAAAAGGCATCAGATGTATCAGTTTTAAGTTAACCACTATATTAATCTATGACAGTGTGCTTTGAATAATAAATCCATTCCTTTTGGTGATTAAAGGAGCCTCAGTTCTTTAATAGTGGGTACAAAGAGAGTAGGGGATGGGACTTCTTTGAACTGGAGAGCTAAAATTTTCTTGGCATTGGTCAGTGTCAAAAATTTATTTTTTGAATGATCCTTTTTTGGCTTTTGAAAGTGCTTCCTCTCCATAGCACTTTCCCCTCATAACACTTAACATGATTAAATTTTAGAAAATGAGACCCTTCTTCTGTTACACATTTTCTTTTGGCAACTGCCAAATGAAAAATATGGTACTTCAAAGACACTGAGTTTCAGATTTAGGGCTATATCTCTTACTGGGCTTTGTTTAGGGTCACATGCTGGCAACTGTTTGAAGTAAGCAATTTAAAAAATCTTCCTTAGAAGTTTTCAAGTATAGCTGTCCAGCTTTATGAGTTATCATTATGTTTCTTCTTAACTCATAAAGGGAGTACAGGGATGAACCAAACTTTATTATTATAAAAGCAACATATGTACATCATAAAAAAATTGAAACCAGCAAAAATAAAATAATAACTTCACATTCCCACCACCTGGAAATCACTCAGCATTGTTTATATCTTGGTGCATATTCTTTTGGACCTTTTTCTATTGTGAATATGTGTGTGTATACATGTATGTATTTGTGGTATATGTATGTATATATATGTATATATTTTTTTAATCAAGATGAGATATATTGCACATACTGTTTCATATGCTGCTTTCCTTATTTTAGAAGCCTCTGCCTTTCTATTTCAATAACTTTTTTTTTTTTTAGACACAAAGAGCTTTTTAATTATTATTTATTTATTTTTGGCTGTGTTGGGTCTTCGTTTCTGTGCGAGGGCTTTCTCCAGTTGCGGCAAGCGGGGGCCACTCTTCATCGCGGTGCGCGGGCCTCTCACTATCGCGGCCTCTCTTGTTGCGGAGCACAGGCTCCAGACGCGCAGGCTCAGTAGTTGTGGCTCACGGGCCTAGTTGCTCCACGGCATGTGAGATCTTCCCAGACCAGGGCTCGAACCTGTGTCCCCTGCATCGGCAGGCAGATTCTCAACCACTGCGCCACCAGGGAAGCCCTCAATAACTTTTTTATCTTTTCTAATACCCAGCCCATATTAGAATTTCCTGTGTTGACCCCAAAATACCCTCTATAGCTGGTTTATCCAAACCAGTATTTAATCCAGGACTACGTATTGCATCTGGTTGTTATGTTCCTTAACTCTCTTTAAATCTAACATAGTCCCTTTTTTTAATGACAAAATGTGTTGGCTTGTTGAAGGGACCAAGTCAGTCGTCCTACAGAATGTCCCAACTTCTGGATTTTTCCTGTGGCTTCCTTGTGGTGTTATTTAACTTTTCTCTGTCTTCTGTGTTTATGTAATCTGGAAGATACCTCTAAAGGCTTGATGGATTCAAGATAAGCAATTTTGGTTAGAATATATTGTCGATGATGTAGTTTTCATGTTCTGTGACTTTACAAGTTACAGGGTATTTAGTTGGCCTAACCCTAGTGAAGTTGAAATTGACTGCTGGTTTGAAGGATGACAGTCTGATCTCTCCATTGAATAATTATGTTTTCCTCTTATGACTATAACACAATCTGTGTGGTGTTCTGGGGCATCAAATGAGCATCCTTTTCACCGTTAACAATATACCCAAGGGTTATAACTCTAGTTGACAGTCTTTGCGTAATTTAGGGTTTATAAAATTAGGTTTTTCTACTTTCATTAGCTTCATTCTTCAAAAGTATAATCTTTCTTTATTAACCAGGTTCTTTGGTTACCTTTAAATTCAGTTACTATTAGAAAGTTAGGACAAATGCTTAATTTCACTTTAATTACCAATTTCTTTGTAAGAGATTGTTTTAATAGCTGTCTCATACAGTGATAAAAAGCATTTTCTGGTGTTCTCCTTTTTAAGCATCTTTCTGTACTTAGAGATTTTCATTGATTCAATAGGGCTAAAATACATTACCATCATTGTTCTTTTTCTTGCTTAAATTTTTACAGCATTGGTCGATGGGAGTGCTTTCAGACTGGCTCCCGAGTTCTTTTGACACATCTTCAATAATCTTTGAAAGTGTCCTTTTTTCTGGCTCAACAGGAAGAGCAGGCTCACCTTGTATATTCCAATGAAAGATTTGCAATTAGCCTTTTCTCTATGGAGCTTTGATTCCTTTTAGTATAAAATAGTATTAAGAGAATCTGGTATGGATGCTAGGGGTATAGATGACTTCTTGTTAAGTCAGAAAGTGCCCGTTAGAGAACATTTTAAGTTGCCATGTACTCTTCTAAAATTTCATTAGGATTCATTGTTAGAAATTTAATAGCACACTCACAGAATTTATTTCAGTGCTAATAGACTAGGTCTAGAAATTTCTTGCTTTTTAGAGTGAAAGTGTGTTTCGTATACAGCATTATTTAAAATAGAGACCTTCTAAAAGGACTGCTTTCTTGACTATGTGATGCATTAGTTATTGCTGTATAACAGATCAACCCAAAACTTAACAGCTTAAAACAACAAACATTATCTCTCACAATTTCTGAGGGTCAGGAATCCAGAGTGGCTTATCTGGGTGGTTCTAGCTAAGGGTTTCTTGTGAGGTTGAGTCAGTAGTTGGTTGGGGCTACAGTCATCTGAAGGCTTGACTGGCCTGGATCATTTTTACTTAGTTCACTTCGTGTGGCTTTTGCAAGAAGCCTCAGTTCCTCACTGGCTGTTGGCCTAGGAGGCCTTAGTTTCTCATCACATGGACCTCTGCAGAGGGCTGCTCACAGCTTGGTTGCTGGCTTCCTTTAGAGTGAATGATCCAAGAGAGACTGGAGTGAATGTGTCATAGTGGAAGCCAGCTATCTTTAATAACCTAATATCAGAAATGACCTAATATCAGAAATGATAGAACATCACTCTGCCATATTCTGTTGGTCATGCAGACTAATTGTGGCACAACATGAGAAGTGGCTACACAGGGTGTTAATACCAGGAGGCAGGGACTGTTATGAACCGTCTTGGAGGCTGGCTGTCACCTACAATGAACTTTAATATTCATTTCATTTAATCCCTAGATCTTTCTTCATCAGAAGTTCAAAGAGAAAGACTAGGCAACTTTATCATGTAAAAATAACAGCAATTAAAGAATAATAAGTCTCCCTGTCAAATAAATTATTTTAAAGATCTTAGTGAGAATTGTAAGGAAATTGCCTTATTTAATTATAATTCAGTTGCCTTATTAAATTGCCTTGTTTAATGACACAATATATCCTGGGTAGCTGGAGCAGGAGTTAGGTAGAAATATTAATTTGATATATTCTGTTAAAGTGTATCTTTTAGCAATTGAAACATCTTAGCAAGTAGCTTTTTCTTTATGTGTTTGTTTTACATTGTTTATTTTTTATTGGTATATATTTTCCTTTTTTTTTTTTTTTTTTTGGCCGTGTGTTGTGCGGCATGTGGGATCTTAGTTCCCCACCAGGGATTGAACCCGTGCCCCCTGCAGTGGAAGCACTGAGTCTTAACCACTGGACCGTCAGGGAAGTCCCATATTGGTATATATTTTATACTGCAAAATATATTTGAGTGCCATGAAAGAGTATGCTGTCTTTTTTATTTATCAGCTTTGGTTTATAAATGATTGCCTAGAAAAGTGCAAAAAGATATTAGTCATTCCATTATATTATGATTATTCGTTGTGTTCTTAATGACATTTTGTGATACTCGTTCCTTAATATTAGAAGTAGAAAGCAGGATTATAAAATAGCTCCTGTTTGTTCAAACTAAAGGATGTAGGTATACTAGAAAATTCAAGAAAATTTCAGGAAATAGCACTGTGCATATAGTAGTGGGGGGAAATCAGAGGCAGATGACTCCCTTTGATCAGACTTATCACCAAAATGGGCTAACCTGAGTCCAGTCTTCATGTATAAACAATATAGAAATTGCTCTTGGTCCCCACTGATCTTCTCATCTACAAATACATCGTTGAGAATCACTTTCAGTGGACACATGTTTATATTTGAAAAGCAAAGAAAATATATCTGATTAAAAGTCTATACTAAGTTTAATCTTTGGCCAAAAAAGGGTAACTGTGCACATCGGTGATTCATAAAAGGGTAAGATGCAAGGAATGCACATGTCCCAGAGTTAACAAAAATAATGGTAACACATGGTGCTGGGTCTGTAATAATGATATTGGTGTACTCTGGGTGCTTGTGGAAGTATAAAGTTTTTCAATTTTAGATGTCAGTTTTTCCCAGGAATTTCATTGTATTCCAAGGAATAATTCAAAAAATAATTTTGAATTATTTAATTATTATTAATAATTAAATAATTCAAATAATTCAAAAAAGGAAAGAGTTCACTGCTTCAACTTATTTATTATAGTATTATTTGTAATAATATGAAAAATTAGAAAACAACCTAAATATAAGGGAATGGTTAGGTAAATTGTAATATGTCAATGCAAGGGAACATATAGCCATTAGAAGTTATACTGATATTGCATAGGTGTTTTTCAACTTTCACACATTATACATTGGATTGACATGCCAAGCTGTTTTTCACGTCTAATCTAAATCAATGTTTCTCAAACTTCAGTTATATATATTTAAAACTTAATAATCATGGATTCCGTGTGTTGATTTAAGTAATTTGAATGGTAATGCTACTTAAATATAAAGAATTAAACTATGTTTTTAAGCTCCTTATGTATTGAAACCAATTTACTAATAAAGTAACAAACCAGTAAAATATTAACTAAAAACTTTAATGTGAAAAATTATGTTTTGCTAACGCCAAATTTCTACTCTCTGTGTATGACAAACCTACACAGTTAGGTACCATGAGATGACTCGTTTCTCATCATGTTGCTCTGTTCAGTCCATTATGAAATCTCTTTTTTTTTCTTTTACCACAGTGATCAGTACATCATTCTGTTTTTACTTGGCAATACATCATTTAGTATTAAGACCATCTCATTTTTTTTCTGATTAGCCCAAGCTAATTGAAGTAGTACTGTGTTACCAACTGGATTGTTAACACAAACATGGAAGTGAGTCCTGAAATCTTTTTGGCAGTAGTGAGTTACAAAGTGGTCATCCAAGTGATTCAGGTTATGTTTATACTATGATGTGTTTAAAATGAAAACACAAAAACTCAGAGTTAGCTGATCTCTGGGAATGTATCCATAGATGCAATTGATAAAAGTAGTTATTATTTGAATTGCTGGTTTGTGCTGCTGTCTGCTAGACTCTGCCGCTGGGGAGAAAAAGTGAGTCTCGTTGGATTTTGTCACATCCCACTATTAGCCTCCTGGTTCTCACTACCACCAGGCATGGATGGTGTGGGGAAGAGCAAGAGTAGCACAGGTGTTCAGGACTGTGGCCATGAGGAGGCTTGTTCACGTGTAGAGAATAACTGGCAGAGACCCTACTCAGTTTTTGCTGCAGTGAGTAGAGAAGATTTCCTTCATCCCTTCTCCAGACAGTGCTTCTGGTGCAGAGTTTTATAGGTTTCACTGCACTACGCTGTGTGTTGGGTCGGGGTAGTGAGTGAGTCTTTGGAATGAGGATTGCCAGGTTCACCTTCCCAATCCTAGGCTGATAGAGTGGTTGGCAGAGTCCTGACTGGAGAATAGACATCTTCTCCTTCGTGCTTCCTGACTTATGACATGTGAATATCTTGTTTTGTCTTTTAGAAAGCTAACTTTCACAACAATTTTTCATAAATAATATTGTATGAAAGTAAGTGGCCTTTGGAATACATGATGTTCACTAAATGGTATTGCAGCAGTCAAATCTGGAAAAGAAATACTTACTGCACATATAGTAAAATAAATTCCAATTGGATTAAAGAATTAAAAGTTAACAATGAAACCAATGATCACTATACAAAAACATTGGTTCCTATTTTTAAAAACTGTTTTTAATAGGTAAAGTCAGAAACAATGTAAGTGTATAACAATAGGAACTGGTTAGATTATGATAAACCTGTACAGTTATGTGCCATGACCATTCAGTATTCTTGAAGTATATTGACATATATACTATGGAAAGATGCTCATAATATATTGTTAAGTAAAAATAGTTCATTACAGTGTTATAAAAGAGATAAGATCTAATACTGTTTACTAGGTTCTGGACACTGTACTAAGTTTTTTCCAGCTTTTATTTCATTTGATCTTCATGTTTTTAATTTATGTATGTATATTCAATTACATATACATTCATAGAACACAAGTTATTTTCTAATACTTTTTAGAAATTTTATTGAGATGTAATTGGCATAGAATAAACTTGTACATATTTAAAATGTAGAAGTTGATAATTTTAGACATTTAGACACACTTGTGAAACCATCAACAAAATCAGTATAATACACATTATCACACCCAAAAGTTTTCTTGTGCTTCTTGGTAATCTCTCCCTCTTTCCTCTTCTTACCCCACTTCTACTGCTGTTCCACTGTCTTCAGGAAACCAGTGATCTGCTTTCTGTCACTATAAATTAGTTTGCATTTTCTAGAATTTTATATAAATGGAGTCATATAGCATATACTTTTTCGGTTTTTTTTTTCCTCCACTCAGCATAATTATTTTGAGATTCATGTATGTTGGGTGTATCAATAGTTATTTCTTTTTCTTTTTATTTTAATTATTTATTTTTATTTATTTATTTATATATGGCTGTGCTGGGTCTTCGTTTCTGTGCGAGGGCTTTCTCCAGTTGCAGCAAGTGGGGGCCACTCTTCATCGTGATGCACGGGCCTCTCACTATCACGGCTTCTCTTGTTGCGGAGCACAGGCTCCAGACGCGCAGGCTCAGTAATTGTGGCTCACGGGCCTAGCTGCTCTGCGGCATGCGGGATCTTCCCAGACCAGGGCTCGAACCCGTGTCCCCTGCATTGGCAGGCAGATTCTCAACCACTGCGCCACCAGGGAAGCCCAATAGTTATTTCTTTTTATTGCTGAGTAGTATCCTATTGTATGGCTATACCACATTAAAAAAAATTTTTTTTAAATTTATTTTATTTATTTTTTTGGCCGTGCTGCATGGCTTGTGGGATCCTAGATCCCCAGCCAGGGATTGAACCTGCGCCCTCGGCAATGAAAGCACGGAGTCCCAAACCACTGGACCACCAGGGAATTCCCTATATCACAATTTGACTGAACTAAATTACACACAAGAATGTTTGTCTCCATTAGGAGAATTATGCAGCAATTTTCATGAAGTTTTTAAAGCAATAGCACCTTAGTTTTTTGTGTGGGAAATAGCCATTGGGTTTATGAGATCCAGATTTAATTATTGGTAAGGGAGTCCATTGTGGTGTGAGGATATGCATAGGAGACAACAGGCTCTCAATGAAAACTGATAGAGGAGAAACTTAGGAGGTGCCTGCAAAGACATTGTGTTTGATTGTGGAGATTTTCAAAGCTCTCTAGATCTATCACATAAAGGACTACTGTAATGTTAATTCTGGGTAACCTGCTGATTGAAAAAAGTATTAAACTAGATATCAGAAGATATGCATTGTAATCCTAGTTGTGTCACCTACTAGCTATATGACTTCATTAAGTCATCACCTCTCTGAACTTCATATTCCTTTTATATAAGGGTTAGTGTAAGAACTGTGGATCTGCCAGGCCTGCTAGTTATGTAGTGCACATTGTGCTCTAGAGAGGGATAGCCATCTTGTTAAGGGAAGGGAGGGTGGGGGGCTGAACTCCAGCGTACTCCGCAGCAAGCTGTGTGTTGTAGCATGAGGCTTTATCTGCCCGGAGCAGGGATGCCTTTTTCAACTTCTCACAGAGGCCCATCTATTCATCAAGCAGACACAGCAGCACTCAGTCTTCCTGGGTAGGAGGTAAGGTAAGGGTGAAACACTATTAATTTGTTCAAAGATGCTGTATAGGTAATGGTGGCTTTGTCCATGCCTACCTCACAGGATGTGGAGAACAGTGTGTGAAAGTGCCTTGAAAAGTATAATGTTACACAAATATAATGTCTTGCTATTTTGCTGTTCATCTGTGGTTCATTTTAGGGTAGATACGACAAGAATTGAATACTCCATTCCTCTAAGAGAAAACTGGGCACTACCATATTTTGCATGCCAAGTTGCTGCACTTACAGGCTATTTAAAAAGCAACTTAAATTCTTATGGAGAGGTAAGATACAAATTTATTTGTCACAATTCTGATGTATTGCAAATGTGGTACATAATTTTAAAGCTATTCATATTAAGAGTTAAATTATATTCAGTGAAACCTGGTTACTACACAGTAAAGGATATAGTTAGGTAGTCTTGTTATAACAGTTATTCTGTAATCTGATTGACAGTAAATTATATTTATGAGAAAGCAGGTGTTATATTGTTTTAGTACGGTTACTTTGTTTTAGTACGGAACATTGATGGCCTTTAATCATCACAAGTTGAAGAATATTAATGAAGATATAAAGAGTGACTACAAGGGACAACAGTGGTAGTAGCACTGCATATTTTGTTTGCCCGTATGTTTTCTGTGACTGAGGTGTAGTTAAGCTAGTGAGCTTCAGGAGACTATCCTGGATAGTTTAGATTCTTACTGTTGTTGTGCTGTTGTTGTTGTTGCCATAAACCCTTTCAGCAGTCAAGTGAAGCTTAGAGACTCTGTCTCAGAATAATGATTTTAAATGCATAAAATAAAATAAATGTGATTATAAAAGGCAACCAATTACACTGAAATTGACTTAAATGTAGCAATCCTTTGACAGTCTGTCTGCCTGTCTTAGGTTAAGAATTCCTGGCTAGAAAAAGGGACTGTAGGGACCTGGTTGGCCAGGAAATTGTATTTACTTACGGTTCCTTTTTGAAATCTCTGAAAAATGTTCTTTCCTCCTTTCAGTGACGTCAGATGTCCTGAGCATAGCAAACTTTATTTCATTTTTTATAACACTAGTATTTCCTTTTTTATCTAAAATAATAACACATTTCAGATTTGTAATTTTCCTTTTGTTGGTTTTGTATAAACAGCTTTCTGAGAAAGAATATTTTCTGTAATAGGGAGTCTTTGAGTGTTTTCCTGTTACATTGTGCAGCCTTCTCTTAGGGAAGAATAGTTCTTCAATTTTTGAATAAAAGTGTATAATATAGCAAAATGAACTGCCTAAGCTTCTTTGTATTTACCATTATTTTGAATTAATATGAAAGTTTTGTTGCCAAAAAAAAGGTTTATCAAATATTTATTTTATTTTATTTTACTTTTGGCCATACCGCCCAGCACGTGGGATTTTAGTTCCCCGACCAGGGATCGAACCCGTGCCTCCTGCAGTGGAAGCGTGGAGTCCTAACCACTGGACCTCCAGGGAATTCCCTTTCAAATATCTTTTTAATAAAACCATTATTCTTATTTATTTTAAAAGAAGGAGTTTTGGAAAAGGTAGAATGAAATGTAAACTTATTTTTTCCCTTCTATACTATATTTTATATTTTTCTGAATAACTTTTTTTTATTGCCATGTTATGTATTCTTTCCAGTATTTTTTAAATTCTAACTTTTTTAAATTAAAGTAATACAGGGGCTTCCTTGGTGGTGCAGTGGTTAATAATCCGCCTGCCAATGCAGGAGACACAGGTTCGATCCCTGGTCTGGGAAGATCCCACATGCCGTGGAGCAGCTAAGCCCGTGCACCACAACTACTGAGCCTGAGCTCTAGAGCCCGTGAGCCACAACTACTGAGCCCACGCGCCGCAACTACTGAAACCTGCGTGCCTAGAGCCCGTGCTCCACAACAAGAGAAGCCACCACATTGAGAAGCCTGCACAGCACAACAAAGAGTAGCCCCCGCTCGCTGCAACTAGAGAAAAAGCCTGTGTGCAGCAACGAAGACCCAACATAGCCAAAAATAAAATATATAAATAAATAAATTTTTTTTAAAGTAATACATCTACATTGTACAGATGGCAAAAAAAAAATTCAGTCAGTGCAAATGGATAGATATACAGTGAAAAGTATATTTCCGTTCAGTTTACTGTTGTTTACCAAGGACCTGGTGCTTTTGGAAGGGATCCAAGAATAGCTTGTACCCCTATTTTAGTTTACACTTTGTTTCTCCTTTTTTATTTAACCACAATTATTTTTCTCTATTTTGAAAGTATTCCATAATATTCTCCCTTCTTCCCTCCCTTCCTCTTTCTCTTTTTTTCCTCTCTTCGTATTAAGGTAAAGGAGGAAAATTGTCCTTATCAGTTATTTGATTATTTATAACTAACCACTCATCTGATACTCAAGAGTACACAGCAAGAGCAAAATATCTATGCAAATATTAAAGGGTAACAATACTAAGGATTCTATAAAAACATGGTAGTAAAAAAAAGCAGGTTTACTGTATTCTTAGCCCTTCAGCTTAAAACTCAATTTTTAAAAAAGCAAAACTGCTCTTTCTGCCTCTGCTGCCGCCATGGTGCCCGTGAAAAAGCTTGTGGCACAGGGTGGGCAAAAAAAAGAAGTACGTGCTAAAGTTTACTCTTGACTGTACCCATTCTGTAGAAGATGAAGTCACGGATGCTGCCAATTTTGAGCAGTTTCTTCAGGAGAGAAAGTGAATGGAAAAGCTAGGAGTCTTGGTGGAGGTGTTGTAACAATTGAAAGAAGCAAAAGCAAGATTACTGTAACTTCTGAGGTGCCTTTTTCCAAAAGGTGTTTGAAATATCTCACCAAAAAATATTTGAAGAAGAATAATCTGTGATTGGTTATGCGTAGTTGCTAACAGCAAAGAAAGTTATGAATTGCATTACTTCCAGATTAATCAAGATGAAGAAGAGGAGGAAGACGAGGAATAAAACTCAATTATCTGGTATATTTTGTATGAGTTCTTGAATAAAACTTAGGAACCAAAAAATATACCTATATAAAAAGCAAAACTGTCCAATCCTTCAATTATGTTTGCTTCCCCTTGAACTTACCCTATACACACATGCCTTTGTGTGTGTGTGTGTGTGTTGAAATCTAAAGAAGGTTTGTACCTGAATTAATAGTATTGTATCAGCATCAATTTCCTGGTTTTGACAGTGTATAATGGTCGTGTAAGATATTGTCATTGAGGGAAGCTGGGTGAGGCAGTCCATGGGAATTCTTTTTTTATTTTTATTTTTCTTTTGTGGCTGTGTTGGGGCTTTGTTGCTGTGCGCGGGCTTTCTCTAGTTGAGGCGAGAGGGGGCTACTCTTGATTGCGGTGTGCCGGCTTCTCATTGTGGTGGCTTCTCTTGTTATGGAGCACAGGCTCAAGGCGTGCGGGCTTCAGTAGTTGTGGCTCGCGGGCTCTAGAGCGCAGGCTCAGTAGTTGTGGCGCGTGGGCTTAGTTGCTCCGTGGCATGTGGGATCTTCCCAGACCAGGGATCGAACCTGTGTCTCCTGCATTGGCAGGCGGATTCTTAACTACCGCACCACCGGGGAAGTCCCATGGGAATTCTTTGTACTGTTTTTGCAACTTCATGTGAACTAATTCAAACTAAATATATATATGTATTTTTTATTATAACATTTTTACATGCGTTTCTTTTCTGGGGGGAAGGGTGTATAATTGTATGAATTTTTATCATGTGTAATTTCAAGTAACCATTACCATAATCAAGATGTGTATGTATATATACACACACACACTATACGTCACTTATGTTACCCCTTAATAGTCATATCTTTCCCTCAGCCCTAACCTCTGGCAACCATAGATTTGTTCTCTATCACTGTAATTTTGTCACTTTGAAAGGTTATGTAAATGGAATTCTGTAGTATGTTATCCTTCAAGATTGACTTTTTTCATAAAGCCTAATGCCATAAACATCTATCCAAGTTGATGTTGCATGTACCAGTAGTTTGCTCCTTTTCGTTACTGAGTAGTATTATAGCAACATGGATATTTTAATCATACATTTTGTACTTTGCTTTCCACTCTTGAGAGTAGATCTCATGGTCCCAGTTGCATCAGGATATCCAAGATCAGATCTTTTGTGCAGTGACCTGGAGCCATCCAGAGATATCTGTGGTTGATTACTGAAACCCATTTAATGTTACTTAAGTAATGTATATAAAAAAGCTGACAATAAAGGCATAGTTGAAAATGAAGTGAGAAAGGTAAGGGGTAGACAAGAGTGCATAGAATTTTGAAAATGTCCAGAGAAAGGAGAAACTTAGGTCATTTTCCAGATTGTGTTTAACATGTGTTTCTATTATTATTATTATTATTATTTTTAATTTGGCGGCACCGCACTGCATGCGGGATCTTAGTTCCCTGACCAGGGGTCCAGCTTGGGCCCTGCCAGTGAAAGCACCGAGTCCTAACCACTGGACCGCCAGGGAATTCCCTCTATCATATCTTCACTGCATGTTCTTAGAGTAGTTTGAGAGTAAACCTTTGGAATTGGCAATTTGTTTCATTATACTGTAGCTTTTCCCTAGCATCCCCAAAGTAATCTCTAAGTGGCCAGTAGGTTACTTAAGCTGGATCTAGATCTGACCCTTCATTGATTTCTGGAGCTTGTTTTTCTGAGGATAATGGTTTTAGGCCTGGTTATTACAGTTCTGTTGTTCCACACTGGAAGATTTCCAGAACACTTTCTCTTACAGCTATGGTGATAGATAGAGCAGAAGCTTATGTATTCTATTAGTGCTGAGCCCTTCTGGGCCTTGGCCTTGATATTCGATCAACTGGTGGAATTTTTCCACCTCTTACATTTTGTTATCTGGTCTTAATCTTATTCAGGATGCTGAAAAATTCTTACATCTGCTGATGGTCTGAGGTATCTCTGACTCTGGAATTTATCATTGAGTATAGTCAGCTGAGTCTGAAAGATTTAGTTTTAGAGAACACAGTTCTTATCTTAGGTTTCTTGACTTGACTCTTATTGTCCTTTCATTGTTCTTATCAGAACCAATTCTTTTGACACTATGGCTGATGGAAGAATTAGGAATAAAAATGTAGGTCCCTAGAAGAAGTTGAGACTGTTGCTAGAAATATGCTAAGACTTGGTTTCTCACTAAGGGATCACTGGGGAGATGACATTTGGAAGGACAGAATAGATTTTAGCCAGGAATATTTCAGGCAAGGGCAGTGAAATCTTTGTGTTTAGTACTTTAGCAGATGAAAACAGCTGAGAGTTTTATATGGTTGACAGTACAAACTTTGGGAAAAGGTAAGGCCACACTGTGCTGAAAGGAAATGAAAAAAGAAATGAACTTTTTTCCATGGGGTGTGGAATAGGCTGAGACATAAATAGACTAATCACATGGAAGCTCTTAGGAAAATATGAAGCACCAGGGAGTGAAAATATTATAGAGTGAAAGGAGTTACTTCCACTGTAACTAAAGCCCAGCAGTCAAGTCTAGTAAAAGCCACCATTTAAAAATATTTATTCCTTTATCTCTTTTGGGGTGAAAGAAAATTGTACTGAATTTTCTTTTTTTCTTTGTCTTCCTGAAGTTCTCAGTATAATGTTGAACATTGAAGGGCAAGTGGTTGATTTCTCTCTAGAGTGCTTGATTTAAGATCTTATTGTTTATGTAAGGATTTAATAATTATGTGATTTAAAAACAAAGTTTCAAAAATTGTATAGCCTTAAAGTGGAACCCGTAACAGAGCTGCAAAATTTGAGGTAACAACCTCATAGATTTTTATAGTAATGAAGCTGTTGATATTTAGTTTCTTTCTTTGTTTTCCCTAGAGGTTTTGCTACTTGTTGATGAGTGCTTCAACTTACACATTTATGATGATGTGGGAGTACAGCCACTATCTCTTGTTTCTTCAAGCAATATCTCTCTTCTTGCTAGATAGTTTTTCACTGGAGCAAAGTGACAAGGTATTATGGCATTTCAAAATTATGATTTTAAATCTAGAGAATAAATGTCTTTATAGGGTTGTATAAAACCATTTAGCTTTTAAGCTTAATTTGAAATGTTTAATAGACTCTGATTTATACTTATACTCAAAATGTTGCTAAACTCATTCTCCCCTAGTCCTTTTAGAAGCACTTTGAAATTCCCTTAAACATGGTCTGCTTAACCAAAGTCACCCCTGTGCTTCCTCTCTATTTCTAGCCATTTCTTCATCTTCCCTTTCTGTTTCTTTAAAAAAAAGAAAAAAGTGAAATATAGGAATGTACAAAAGAGTATATGTATGCTGTATATACAGTGTATAGAAAATATATGAGTATTTGAACACCCAGGCCAAGATATGGAGCATATGAATACTAGAAGCCCCTTTTTCTCAGTCACATCCTGCTCCCTCCCCATCAGAGGCTGACTGTCCTGAATTTTGTTAATCCTTTCCTTCTTTTTCTTTGTTTTTTTTGCCACCTATCTATGTATTCCTAAAACTATGTTGTCAAATAATGTATTGTTTACTTTTGCCTGATTTCCTTCTGACATTCATCCCTGGTGATGTACAGAGCTATATTTCATTCATTTTTATTTATTGATGTATTCTATTGCTGATGAACATTTCAGGTTTTTTCCAGTTTATTGTTCATATGACCAATGCTGCTATAACCATTTTTATACATGTCACCTGGCACAGAAATGCAAGATTTTTCTAGAATATATAGTGGAATTACAAGTCAAATTCATAGTGGAATTACAAGTCAAAGGATGTGTACGTATTCAATCTAACTAAAGATATCAAGCCTTTCCCCAGAATGGTTATATCAATTTATACTTCAGTCAACAGTAAAGGTTCCCATAAACATTTTGTTCCTTTGTTTCTTTATCTTTTTCTCTTTTGCCCTCTCTTATCTTTTTTTCTTTATTTATAAACATGTATTAAGTATTCAATATGTTGTCTAAGCCAGAAATTTGGGAATCTTCTCGCTCTTCTCTTCCTTTTCTTCAGATGGTCCAGAATTCTGATGAGTACCAACATTTTTTTTTTTTTTTTAGTACCAACATTTAGGTTATTTCAATAGAGAGAATTTAATATAAACAATCATTAACCAAGTATAAAGTTGTTAACTTGTTAAATGAAAAGGTAATAAGTACCTGAAAGTATTATAGAGGTAGCAACTTCAGGAAGCAGCTACCACCCCTAGAGCTGAGGGCTGAAAGGAAGAATTTGGAATTATTAACACGTAGAAGCTTAGAGGAGGGAAACCTGTGGAGCTGTAACAGACTTCTGAGGAAGGGGCACTACTCAGCTTTGCTGGTATCTCTGAACTGGGAAGAAGGGCTCTGTGGAAATGGGACCCAGACTTCTGAGAATGGTACTCTGGCCAGCTGATTCTGCCATCTCTGGGGTAAGAAGATGTGATAAAGCTCGTTCTTCAAGTGTTAGGAAAACTGCAGCTGCATCCAGCTGCCTTAACAGGAAGGAATTACTCTGTTGGAGTGAAGAAGCATTGCTGAGGTGATCCTCCCAGGAACTGCAGGCTGCAGTAAGGAACACACCCCTGCTCTCTCCTCCAACTTTATTATCTCTCTCTAGCATGGATTGGCAGAGATTAATAGGGAACCAAATGAAAAAGCAGAAATGTAGATTGAAGAAGCCGGCCCCAGCATTACGAGGCCAGGATAGAGGGATAGGTTTGGAGCTAAGAGAACCAGCAGCCAAAATGAAAAAATAGAACATTACCAGAACCCAGAAGATCCCAGAATGCCCTCTCTTGTCATTGCTTCAGCCTCCCGACAGTGAGGTATCTTTTTAAAAAATGGCTCTGGCCTTTTAGGGATTTTTTTTCTTTCGGTTTTTTTTTTAACTTTTAACACTCTGCCTTTTGATTCCTCCCCCTCCCCCCAACTAGTGTCTATATTTTGTCTTAGTTCTCCCCTTTCTAAAAAGAATTTATTTTATGATAGATTAAATTATTATACTATTGAATTTTAGAGAAGAAATATGGTAAGACATAACTTTCCTGGGAGATCTTCTATTAGGAAATTGAATTTAACTTTCTTATTGTCACTGTTAAATGGACCAAGTGCAAAATACTTTTCTCTGGTGCTACATTTCATGGGAGTATATTTTCACTGGGTAGGTTTTGGGAACTGCGGCTAACGGTTATGATTTTTGATTTATGCAGCTTGATGTTGCATAGATGGACAAGACAAACCAAGTGAAATTAAGTCAGAGCCTGGGATTAAAGAAGGTTCTTCCAGTCTGATTTAGACATCCATGGTTTCAAAGCTTTTTACTTTGTTTGCGGAGAGTTCTTTCTAAAAAGGAAGTGATAAATTAGTTACATCCCATGGCATTAAAACTACGAATTGAATGGTTGTAAATATAATACTGTCCAAAGTTATAGTAGAGCATTTACTTTATAATTGTAGTCAAATCTTACCTAATGAAAAGATGTACAATAAAATTCATTTTATTCTCATTCATTTTATTTTTGTCCCAACAGGTTCATGAAGTTTATAAAATCTATATATTTTCTCTCTTTCTGGGGTATTTACTGCAGTTTGAGAATTCAGCTTTATTGGTATCTCCTTTATTAAGTTTTGTAATAGCCTTAATGCTTGCTAAGTGCCTTCAGGTAATTAGAATTGCCTTTTTATCATTCTTGGGGTGAATTTTTAAATTGTTAATTTTTTTAAACCTCACTTCTTTGTTCATATAATTTTCCCCCCTGCATAGCTGAATGTGAAGAAAGGAACTTTCGTGGCTAAAATAATGAAAGTGATTAATTTTTACTTGGTGTGTACTCTGACAGTGACGTTGAATATTATAATGAAGGTAAGTAACTCTGTGTTTGAGATTCATGTGGTAGAGCAAATTGAATAATGAAATATACTGGGCTAAATTTTAACGAGAATAATGGGATAGCAAAGTAATAGAGTTTGTGCAGTAACATTTTTAGTTGAACAATAATCATACCTAGTATATTAGGTGAGAAAATAGGATTCTGAGTCTTTCCTATAGAAATACTTTTTAAAAATTACACTTTATTTTTCATTTAATTTAAAATGTCATCATTACCCAATTAACACTAAGTAATATATGGAATAAATTCAGATGAGTAAAAGACATTCAAAAGAGTGGGTAAGTTATTTAAGCCAGGTGGGATAAGGTTAAAATCTTACTACGCCATTATAGTTTTATGCTTAACTATGAGGTAATGTGATTGACTATGCCAATAAATCTCCTTGCTTCATAGTTACATCATGTATTTTTAATTCATATTTTTTGTTTTGTAGTCTTGCTGTGTTTTCTAGTTCTAGTATTAGACTGAAGCATATTGCTATAAACTTAGCTAATAGTTCTTTGTTGTAACTAGTGTTTTTCTCCTTCAGATGTTTGTCCCACACAAAGAAAATGGGCATATGCTGAAATTCCTTGAAGTAAAATTTGGACTAAATATGACTAAGTAAGTTTTAGATTATGTAAGTTTACCTAACTCTATACCACTTAGAAGATAAAGAGCAAAAATAATCAAAGGAGGGAGTATACACCTAATTACATACCCCTTAGAAAATAATTTGGGATATTACAATATCTAGAAGAAATAAGACATTAATACTTCTCTCATTTAAAAAATAATCTCATTTAAGTCTTTTAAAATTAGATATACTTAAACCTCAATAGCATCTCAGTATGTTGAGGCTACTTTCCTTGATGAGGAATGATAATACAATCTAAGGTCAAAATAAATTAAAGATTTAAAATGAATAAAGAACCAAGGAAATTTTAACCACTAACCAGCAAAATGTTATATTACAAAGAGTATGGGTGTAAATCAACTATAGTTCAATTAAAAAAAGAAAAAAGTTCATGATATACTCCAAATCTATACTTTAAAAAAAAAAAAGGGCATAGGCATTAAAAATGGGGTGGTCAGTAAGATATTTATTTCATAGCAAAGAATCTTACCTTTGGTCATAATAGTGGATTGGACCAGAAGCTGACTTTTTAAATTCAAAAATAGTGTTGTACCTTTTGTTTGGTGGTTAAATGCATTTTTTAAATCTAAAATGAAATAAATGATTTTATGTACTGATAGAGTCCATTTGCATAACAGAAAATATATATTCATCTATATATATCTCTAGTTCATATAGTAGACCGTAGAATCTTATAATCATTTGCTGGGATTCCATGGGATTTTAGATACTGTGAATGAAATTTTATGTTGTGATATATCAGTTAACCAAGTGTTTGACATGGCTTAAACACTGGAGAAATCTTCTGAAGTGTAAATCGTATATGGCTATCTACTAAGATAAAAGGATCCTTTAAGAGGCCATGTGCTTCATAAAGGTAGGGACCATGTCTTTTTCAGGTGTATTTGTAGGCCTGACACTCAGTAGGCAACTAGTAAAAGTTGGTTGCAGACCTCCATAATTGATGGCCTTTTCACTGACTTTCTCTTTAACCTTGGAAGACTCTAGAATGAGCCTAGCATTAAGGTCTGCTTTTGTCCAGTGTTTCTTAGTTGATGTTATATAGTGCGCTTTGTTCCTCATGTCAGGTACTAGGCTTCACAAGGTAATATACTGGGTATTTTAAGATTAAAACTTATTAATCTTGTCCTTAAGAATATTGCCAGCTCATTAGATAGTTTTTATACAATTAATGTCATGGGTGGTATAAATAATAAGTGCCTTATGCGCAAATGTGCCAGTTGGATATCAGGATTTGTAATTCACCAGAATTTCAGGAAACATTTCTGTTGAGACGGACTTCTAAGAATCAGTAAAGAAGTGTTAATAAATATTTATTTAATGTGCAAGGTACTGGGCCAGGTACTCTGGGGGATACAAAAATGACTGCAATCTAACACATAGCAGATTGCGTTAAGCACTATAATAAAGGGATAATTAAATTACCATGGGAATATGGGGAAGGAAGGATTGAGACTGGGGTTATGGAAAGAATATCATTAAATTGGAATTTGAATTAGACCTTATAGAATTAGTTACTTTAGTAGGCAGATTTTTTTAAAAAGTGCTTTCGTCCTAGGTACAAAATATTTTGATGGCAGCCTCTTTGATACAGTTGTATAGCTGTTTGGCACATTGTGAAACTTTGACCTTTTAGTTTAAACCCAGTGATTTGTGAAGCATTCTCAATCTATCCGTGAGCACTCCTGAACATCATTCCATCGCTTACCTCCTCCCCCAGGGCTAGGAATTTCAGGATTAAATGGAGGTTGAAGATGGATTGGGAGTGAGAATGCAGATAAATCTACGTATAACTAGGAGGCTTGTTGATTATATTTAGTGTGGGTTAAAAAAAAAAAGTTTATCCGGGCTCTTATAGCTCAAAAACTTACATTTCAAATTTTACGATTTCTGTCTTAATAATTAGATACCTCTTTTTAAAATGGGTCCTAGTCGAGTTACATTTATCAATATAAAACAGGGCTGTCCAATAACAATATGACATTAGTTGCATACCTAATTTTCTAGTAGTTGCATTAAAAAAAGAAACAAGTGAATTGAATTTCAATAACGTACTTTATTTAATCCAACATATTAAAAATATTATTTTAATGTGTAAACAATATAAAATTATTGAGATATATTTTGTATTTTTTAAATTCCTTTTTTCATGCTTTTTTTATCTTTGAAGTCCAGGGTGTATTTTGTGCTTTAAAGACTATCTCCATTTGCACTGGCCACATTTCATGTGCTATTAGCTACATGTAGCTAGTGGCTATCATACTGGACAGTGCTTTTAGAGGTTAGACAGTTGAATTTTTTTGTTATCTTCCAGGTAAAAATAGAAAGTAAAACTCCCCTAAAACTGTATTGGGTTCTAGAGATGGTCACATTGCTGGATCATAAAAAAGTAGTAGTTTTAAATTTATTAGGGCAGTTTGTTGAGGAGGGTTACTAATGCTATTATTTTCATTTATAAAGGGTATGACCTTGCTGTTGTAAGTTAATGGATTTAGGAAATGTGTTTAGTTTTGTCTTAGTTTTTACTGAGATGAAAACAATAATTTTAAGTTCAGTACTTTAAAACATCTGTGATTTTAATATCATGCTTTTGTTTTCTGTAGGAATTTTACAATGAATTGGCTCCTATGTCAAGAATCCCTTCAGGCACCATCTCAAGAATTTTTTTTGCGATTGACACAGTCTTCTTTATTACCTTTCTATATTTTAGTGTTAATTACTTGTTTTCTTTCTATGATTCAAGTTATTTTTAGGAGAATTAAGTAAGTACCTGGGAGAACCAATCATATTCCTAACTAATAAATTATGGAAATATATAAAACTTATTTTTAATATCCTTCCAATATTTGTGTGTTTTAGAGTTTCTAATTGAATTCTCTCTTTATCAGTGTGTAAAATATCATTATAAGTTAACTAGATAAAATTCAAATTTAAGCTTATACATCTAAATATGTAATATCCATATTTATTTATTTAGGCAGTGCCGGGTTTTAGTTGCAGCACATGGAATCCTTAGTTGCGGCATGCGGACTTCTTAGTTGCGGCATGCATGCGGGATCTAGTTCCCTGAGCAGGGATCGAACCCAGCCCCCCAGCATTGGGAGTGTGGAGTCTTACCCACTGGACCACTAGGGAAGTCCCTGTAATGTCCCTTTTTAATGCAGGAATAATATTTAAATAATCAGTTAAACTTTTACAGACTCATTCACTAAGTTACTCAGATTTTTTACTTACTGTAAGCATAATTTTTTCTACTTACATGAAACTAGTAGTATAAGTGATTTTAAATTATAAAGTTTGACTATTTAAAAATATTTTTATCAAGCTTGAAAGGAGGTTGTGTGTAGTATCTTAATTTTGAGAACTTAGTAATTCAAATTATTATTTAACTATATTGATTTAGCAATCACTAGTTTAGTGATAATTCATCTTAGAAAAGGAACCTGTGTATCTTTTTTATTATATTTCCTGAACTTTCATGTTTAGTCTTTATTGAGGCAATTGTCTTCAAGTTTCAAAAGCCATTTTCAAAGACTTGGAGATATGTAAGTTAGGTATTTGACCAGAAGAATATACTTTCAAATTTTAAGAACTACCTGTATTTTTTTTATGAAGATATTAAAGATCTTTGATTTTTCAAATAAATATTTTCGAAGTAGTAAAAAACACATTTCTTTCAGTAGTGGTAAGTCCCTGAAAGAAACTGTTACGCTTGAAGATGGACAAATTGGAGAAAGGCCAGAAATAATTTATCACGTGATTCACACTATTTTATTGGGCTCTCTTGCAATGATTATAGAAGGGTAAGTGTATATTTGAGCCATTTGTTTTTACAAAGAATTGTCCTTTCTAATGGTAGTTAGTGGATACTTTCAAGAACACATTTATAAAACACTATAAAAACTCAAAAAAACCTTAATCTAACTGGAGTTTAGAGAGGTGTTTCTAGTACAATGAACCGATATTTACTTATTAATTTATGTGTTCAAAAACTATTGAATGTTTTCCAAGGGCCAGGCATTGTGCTAGGTGCTGGGGGTACAGTGGTGGACAAGAATCTCTAACCTTATGTGACTTATGGTCTAATGAAGGTGACAGATGCTAACCACACAAAAATAAAATTATAACTTTGATAAGCGAAGGAGAGGTAAATGGTGTTATGAGGGTGAGGGTTCAGTATACCCTTTTCTTTGTGGTTTGACTCAGATGAGAAATAAGACATAGGAGTATAAAATGGTTCTGAGCACCCAATTTCAAAGTGGGGAGGAGGTTTCTTCATACCAACAAACAATTCTCTGGACACCAGTTGGGTATCCTACAATTCAACTCAATTTTGACACTATCTGCCAGAAGTACCGTCAGAATCCACAGGCTTGGGTTCAGTCCAACAAGACTCCCCTGCTACCTCTTCAGACAACCAGTTACAAGTCCAGGTTGTCACCTGTGTTTCTGGTGAACTGGCTATAGATCAGAGGTTCCCAAGACACCCTCCTCAGGTTTGATTAATTTGATAGAGCAGCTCACAGAACTCAGAGAAACATTTTACTTACTAGATTACTGGTTTATTATCAAAGGATATAAATCAGGAACAGCCACATGGAAGAGGTTCATAGGGCAAGGTATGGGGAAAGGGCTGGAGCTCCCATGCTCTCTCCAGGAGAGAGAAATCCCTACATGTTCACCAACCGGGAAGCTCTCTGAACCCTGTACTTTTGGGGTTTTATGGAGGCTTCATTACATAGGCACGATTGATTAAATCATTGGCCATTGGTGATTGAACTCAGCCTCCAGCCTCTCCCCTCCCCAGAGGTCTAGGGGGTAGGACTGAAGGTTCCAGCCCTCCTCTCATCGCCTGGTTGGCTCCACTGGCAACCAGTCCCCATTCTTAGCTGCTTTCTGAAAGTCACCTCATTAACATAATAAAAGATACATTTAAGCTCTCAGCACTTAGGAAATTCCAAGGGTTTTGGGTGTTGTGAGCCAGAAACCCGTGGTCAAAAACCAAATATATATGAGAAATATATTTTGGTCATCTGAATGATTCTGATTCTGATAAAAGTTGCATTGGAGAACTCTTTTTTATGTGTGACCAAAAGGCCTTCGAATATCTTCCACCCCAAACTGAGTGTAGTCCTTAAATTTCAGGCCTTCCCTCTTGAATGGCCAGAGCCTTGGTAAGCCTGCTGCACCTGTATACACCCATGCTGCAAAAGGAAGATCCAAAATGTAAAAGCCTATAAGTGTTGGTTGAGCATGCTCAACTGTGTGTCACCTCACACTCACAGATCAGATAAATTGCTGCCACGAGGAGGAGCAGTTAAGGCTCTGAAATATAGGGAGGGGGATGAAAGCAGGGAGAGGTGAAGAGTATTGATATAGTATAAGATTTAAGTTTCCTTTAATTACGAATACAGATACAGAATCACAGTCATTTTAGCAGTACCCGTGGTGCTTTCACCAGCACGAAGCATAGTTATTTTCTCATTGTATTGGTTTTTTACAGGTATCTTGACTATTGTTTATATACATCACTACTTCAAAATTATAGTAATTATTAGACCTGCATTTAATGTATTAATAAACAAGTACAAATATTGCTGTATTACAAATACAAATTTTATTATTTGATATCAGTATTTCAGTATAATTGGTTTCGTTTGTAAGCCCATGTATTTTATGCATTTAGAAATGTTTTCTTATAAGGGGTCCACAGACTTTATCAGACTGCCAAACCCATGACTAGGGGGTATCTCTATGGAAACTTGAAGTGAGAATAAGGTTCACTCTAATAGTTAGCAATCCATAGTGCCTAAATAGGATGAAGACGTGTATTAATCCATGAATATTTTAAGTGATTCAGGGTTTGAGTCTCATCTTGTTGCCTTGTAGTACTAGAATTTTGGAGCATGGTTTACCTTTTTCCCCTCCTTCCCCAGTTTTATTTCTCTCTGAAAAAGAACTTTTTGTTATTCCCACCATTCTTCATTGTTGGATCTGCCATTTTAAGTTCAAGATCCCTTTTTTGAACATGTAATCTGCATTATTCTATCATTGGTCCTTAATTCTCTAATTTACTCACTAGACCTCTAAGACATGATCATCTATTCGTGCAGATAACTTGCATGGTCCCCTAGGAGGTGCCCGGCACTCTACCAGGTAGGCAGTAGGGATTAGAGAGATATGAAATCTAGTCTTTTTGAATCTTTTCAAAGAGTTCCTATTCTAGATAAGTAAACCAAGAGCTAGAACAAAGTAAAATACTATGAGAAAGGTATACAGAGGGTGCTTTGGTCATCCAGAGGAGAGGTACTAACTCACTTGTGGAAGGTAGGTAGGGGAAATCAGCTTAAGGGAGATTTTCTAAACAGGGCCACAGTCTTGAGAGATAGAGATTGGCCAGGCTGTCAGTTTTCTCATGTGCCTGTGTGTGTGTGTATGTGTGTGTGTGTGTGTATAATAATCTGGGAAAAAGAAGTATTTTTTGGGAACCAATACTATGGGATGAATGTGAGGTAAATAGCAAGACATGTCTGGAAAAATAAGCAGGGAACAGATCAAGTGTTTTAAGCAGAAATTTGACATCATCAACTTTACTTTTTTAGGGAAAATCTCTCTGGCAGCAATGATTGAGAAAGGTTTGAGGAAAACAAGATTAGAGGAAGATAAACCAGTGAAGAAGTTATCATAGTAGAATCTAGAAGTGAGTAGCAATGGAGATGGAGTAAAGGGGCCAAAACTAAGATATTTGGGAATTGGAAACTAAATAAGGAGTAGCAGGGACTGTGGTGGAGGGATCCTAGGAAGAGTTGCAATTCAGAAGCCAAAGGAAGAGTTTTTAAAGGATATGATCAGAGAGAAAAGACAGTGAGGAAAGAGAGATGAGTGTAGCCAGATCAAGAAGTCTGGCTATAAAGGGAATCAGAGGCTAAGGCAGCAACTAGAGAGGGGTGCAGTTTTACCAGGAGGGAGAAACTTGTGTGCATTATGGGATGGAAACACTGAGATTGTTCTGCAAACTCTGGCTGGAACTCTAATCATTTAGGGAAGTAGTAGGAGAAGAAACTGAAAAGGTATGTCAGGACCATATTTTAGAGGGCCCTGAAAACCATTTGGGTGAGTTTTCATTTATTTCTGTAGGTATTGGAAAACTAAAGATTTTTGAACAGAACATGTCTTCTCATAGTTATGTTTGAAAAGGATTCATCTGGCATTTGGTTGAATTGGAAGAGAATTTAAAAGTTGAGATGTTAATTAGCTAGCTATTGAAATAAAATGGTAAGGAGGGGTTGGATACGAAGAAATCAGTGGATTGGCACAAATGGTGCAATGTCTAGAGCAGAGAGCTTGTGTTCCAAGGGATGTCATATACATGTAGTTCAATGTGAGTAGTCTCTCCTGGAGTTATAAAGCAGACTCTAGTATTGTTTCTGGCTGACTGGAAAAATAGGTTTGGTATTTTCTGAAATGGGGAAGTTATTGGTTGGAGGAGATACTGGTTAACCAGAGGAAATGAATGCAGTTCCTCTGTCTTAGCAACATGTATTCTATATACATCCAACTACTTCTCTCAAAGCCTGATTCAGTATTCATTGTTTTAAACCTTAAGTACATTCTCAAATTGGTCCTTTTGCTTTCATATCACCCTAGACCTTATATAAATTTTTTTATACTTATTTTCTAATTGTTTCCCATGTGTTCAGTTTTATTCCATCTTAATAAAGCCCTCCTTGAGGGCTGTAGCCATGTCTTGTTTTTCTTTTTTCCTCTCTAGTACTTTGGTCACCCTGAAGTGTATGATCAATAAATTTTTATTAGATGAATGTTACTTTGTTTTCCCCATTTCATAGCTCTGCTGTTTTATAAAACCAAAATAGTTCACATTTATACTCTGGCCTCATATTCTTCTAGTCTCTTTTGAGTTTGTCATCAAAGAATATATCTTAGAAGGATCTTATTGTTTCCTTAGTCTTAACTACAAAAGTTATCTTCTGAGCTATTATTTTTCCTTGATAATCTGTGTGAAGCAATGACATCCACAAATTTTTCTAAACTCTTCCTCTTCTGTCTTCAGCTTTTACCATCACCTAGGGTGATGGGTTTCTTTTGTTTCCTCTACAAGTTACAACTTAAAGTAAGGTCCTGCCTTTTATTTGCACAAGTTCATTTTTCTGTACACCTGGATTTTTAATCTCTTTAAGTTAAGGGCCCCAATTTTTCAATCCTGTTTTTAAAAAATTAATCTCAAAAGTAATAATGCAGATTGTGTAACAAACCCAAATAATATAGATATGTATGAAGTAAAAAATGAAAATCCTTCCATCCCAGTCCTCAGAGGTCACAACTGTCAGCAATATCTTTTCAGATGTTATTTTTTGGCTATACTGCATATATGTACATTAGGAAAAAAAACACCAAAAAACTAGGGTAACAGTATACATAAAATTTTGCAGTTTGCTTTTTTGTTTTTCATAAGGATTTATTATTTAATCAGTACCTGTTGAAGGATAGTTAGGTTTCTTTTTTTTTTTGCAATTAAAACAACATACTGCACATGTATATCTTTATACATTTATGCTAATATGTCTGTAGGCTAGATTACTAGAAATGGGATTGTCTTGGGGTATTTAGAATTTTTATAGGTTCTGCCAAATTGCCTTCTGAAAAAGTATAACAGTTTATATTCTCTCCAACAGTACAATTTTACTACACCTCATCTATATTAATGTCTTATTTTATCCTCATTTTAGTAACCCACATGTCTCTTGATTATTTAAGAAGTGAGTAACAATATGTTGCTGAAAATTAGAGGCTAAGCTTTTTCATTCTCCTTCAACATTGTGGTATTTTCATGAGTATTAGGAAAGAACTCAAAAGAGAAATCCCATAATAATGATGTTTATAGGATAGCTCACGTATGACTCTTTTTGTCTTTTCCAGCTTGAAATACCTCTGGACTCCTTATGTGTGCATGTTAGCAGCATTTGGTGTATGTTCTCCTGAACTTTGGATGACACTTTTCAAGTGGCTTCGATTACGAACTGTACACCCAGTATTGTTGGTGAGTCATTGTTATTTTGTGTTAAGTTCTTGTTTCTCTTTGAATTATATAAATGGGAACCACATGAATACAATTAAAATAGCATGAGTAAGGCTTCCCTGGTGGTGCAGTGGTTAAGAATCCTCCTGCCAATGCAGGGGACACGGGTTCGAGCCCTGGTCCAGGAAGATCCCACATGCTGTGGAGCAACTAAGCCCGTGCACCACAACTACTGAGCCTGTACTCTAGAGCCCATGAGCCACAACTACTGAGCCTGCATGCCACAACTACTGAAGCACACAAGCCACAACTACTGAGCCCACCTGCTGCAACTACTGAAGCCTGTGCTCCTAGAGCCCGTGCTCCGCAACTGGAGAAGCCACCGTAATGAGAAGCCCGCGCACCACAACTAAGAGTAGCCCCCATTCACCCGCGTGAAAGAGAAAGCCTGCGTGCACCAATGAAGACCCAACACAGCCAAAAATAAATAAATTAAATAAATAAATTTATGAAAAATAATAGCATGAGTAAATCGCATTATGATTTATAGGTAGAAAAAAATATTCTATGGAAAACATTTTTTTAATAATCTCTGATTGTAAAAGTAGTGTGTTTCAATGCAGACTACTTAAAAAATAGAAGGTAAAAATATAAGTGAATCAATGTGAGAGGCTTTCAAAAATTAATTTTGATAATATTTTTCTCAGTTTGATTTAGAACTATGGTATGTTTTCAGTGAGAATGGAACATTTACACTGTGCCCGCTATGTGTAATGTGCTTGCAATAAAAAGATAAATAAAACATGATTAGGGGAATTCCCTGGCGGTCCAGTGGTTAGGACTCTGTGCCTCCACTGCAGGGGGCACAGGTTCGATCCCTGGTTGGGGAACTAAGATCCTGCATGCCCTGTGGTGCGGCCAAAAAAAAAAAAGAAAAAGAGAAAACAAAGAGATTAATTTCATCAGGTGGATTACAGTCTCCCAGTCATAAAAACAGATAAGAAGTGTTGATAGGGTGCTGTTGGAACAGAGAAGGGCTAATTAATTCAGTTTTTTTAGGGATTACCTTTTATTCCGTTTGATGAATTCAAAGGGAATAAAAACAGAGGTAAAGAAAAAGCACGATATATTTAGTTTTGTTGGCACATAAAATGTGAGGTAGGAGTGGTCAAGAAATGAGACTGGAGAAGTCTAGGAGGGTAAGGTCATCGAGGCCTTTGAGTGTCCTGTCCTGCTTGGTGTTATCCCACAGGCAGTAGGAAGACATTGACATGTTTATGCAAGGGCGGGAGAGAGTCAGCCTTACATTTTCTCTCAGCTCACCCTTATAGTTCTGTGAAGGATAGGCTTAAGGGTGAGAGACTGGAATCAGGAAGGGGGCTGTCACCCAGGTACAGGCCATGGAGGATGGAAACGATAAAAACTTCAACTGTTTTGAGAGCTCACTATGTGTCAGGTACTGTTTGAAGCATTTCACATGCTATTCAAAGCTTACAAAGACCCTGTTAGTTAAGTTTTATTATCTGTATTTTATAGACAAAGAAACTAAGGCATAAAGTGGTTAAATAACTCACCCAAGATCACATAACTTGTAAGTGTAAGAACCATGATTCACACCCGGGTTCTTCTAGCTCCAAAGCCCATTTAATTAATACTGTACTACACTGAAGTGAAAAAAATAGAAGAGTAATAAGATTTGGTGCCTCATTAAGTATGGGAGAATGAAGAATAGGGAGAAGTCATAGATGTTTCTTAGGTTTTGGGTTTGTGTGACTGGATTGTGGGGTCACCAATAGACATAGGACAATAGGAAGAGAACAGGTTTTGGTAGGAAGATGATAAATCACCTCTAATGATAGTCATGTTGTATTTTGCCAGTCTTTTTTCTGGAGGTTTTTATGCATTCTTATCTTAGCATAGTAGTATATTGATGTATATTGGCTATTTTTCCTGTGTTAATTCATTGTCTTTTTGTTGTTGTTGTTAGCTATTTTCATAGCAGTTCAATGTTTTTTGTAAGCTCTTCATAAGTTAAATTCCTGGAAAAATTGTCAAATATTGACTTACTATTTTAAATATTGCGATGTGCATTACCCTTTTTATGTTCTGCCTTAAATTTATATTGCAAATATGTATTTCTCACTTTGTCTCCAGCTTGATATAAAATTTATTATTCTTCACCCATCTCACTCTGTGAACTAGGTTCCATGCTGACTCCAATTTCTCTGACTGAAATTGTTAAACTGTAAGAATATTTGATTGGTCATAGAGTCAGTGCCTCTATAGTACATTCTGAAATGTATTTATCCATAACCCTTTTTGCTTTAACATTTTAGGCTCTTATTCTGAGCATGGCTGTCCCTACTATAATAGGTCTCAGCTTATGGAAAGAGGTAAGAAAATTAGATTTTTCATAAGATGAAAATATATGTTATCTATAAGGTAGTGATAAATTTATATGTGTGTGTAGGATACTTATATTGGAACAGTATTCTAACAAAATAAAGCGTGATATACTTAATAATACGTAATCTTCTACCAAAAGGAACATGGTAGAAGAGGTAAAACATTTTTACAATGCCATCTGATGCAATTTTCTGTAGTCTAATACTGGTATTATTTCAGTTTATAATTGACAAAGGAAATGGCTGAATAAATGGTATTTATTAGTAAATAGTAAAAAGTATTTTGGCAATCCCGCAATTTAAATATTTATAAAATAATGTAAACTCTTTGGCTTATCGTAATGTAACATGAAATTAATTGTTAGTAAACCTGTGAATTATTTGACTTGATCTGAAATTTATTTGTTTGCTTACTTATTTATTCAGTGTGCATGTGCATGAAAGATACAACTGATGATTACTTGTTTGGTGGATAAAATTATGTATTGAGCGTAGGCAGTGAATTAACCACACAGTAGATTATTCGGGCTGAGAAGAACTAGCAAGAAACTGAAGGAAAGTAAAGCAATCCATGCCATTTTCTGTGTGAGAACTGTGTTGTAACATTGTTTGTCGTAAGTTGGCCTCTTAGTCTTTGGAAGTACTCTGAAACAGTTTTAAACTTTCTAAATGCTTACAGGTTTTGGGGATTTTGTTTTGTATTTTAGTTTTTTCCAAGATTAATGACAGAATTAATGGAACTACAAGAATTTTATGACCCAGATACGGTGGAACTTATGACCTGGATAAAGTAAGAACTGAACTGCCCAAGACTGTTGTTAAGCTATTAATTAATCATTGGATGCTATTTAGTGGATTCAGGGGAAATAATAAATTAATCCTTTTCCAAGTTCTTCTCATAAATCTCAGGGATTTTACCCTGTATTTTTAGGGATATTTAGTTTTCATTTAGACATACAATTCTAATTTTCTAATTGAACTCATTTCCATCAAAATATAGTATTGATAAGTTTTAGATATGAAACTCTAGCTGTTAAACATCTAGAAATGTGGAATAAAAAGGAACCAATGTTCTTTTATTTAGATAGTCAAGAGATGCTTCTTTTAACCGGAGTTGGAGATGAATGAGCGGTGGATTTCTAGTCTTGATAACCAAGGTTAACAAGATTTTTAATTTTAATTTTAACACTCATGCAGATTTTAATACGACAGGAGATGTGCTCTTGGGACTATAGAAGCTGGGAATTTTAATTGAAACACCTCGTTCCCTCCCCTAACATACATATATAACTAAGGGACCCTCAAAGGGCTACACTATCAGTGAGAGGATGGACTATCACAAAATAGCCATCAAGTGGTAGAGAAAGATGATAAGAAAGCACGTCTTCCTTGGTTTCAGCTCTTGGTCAGAAATAAAGTGTCTCTCCTGAATTTGTAGCAATGCATCTGAATTCACATGTTTGTAGTTTGAAATTATACATGTCTAATCCAGGAAACCCTATATCAAGAGATTAGCATAAAAAGTGGTTCTGGGATGGTCTGGAGTGCCTGATATAATCCTCAGCCCAGGCTACCCAGGATTTCGCAAATAAAGCTTCATGAAGATAAACTCTAAAGTTACAAAACACATGAAGAAACAGTTCAACACAGCAAGAATCAGTTGTCGGTTGTGATAAGCAATAGAAATAGACTTCTAGCAACTTCTGATAATAAAATTTGCTTGTGTCAGTTTTTGCTGCACAGTGGACTACCACAAAACTTAGTGGCGTACAAACAATAAACATTTGTTATTTTGCACCATTTCAGTGGTCAGCTGAGTAGAAGCAATTGGTAGGATTCTTCTGGTCTGGGACTGGGTAGTCTGGCATGGCCTTTCTCACATGTCTAGACTGGGTAGGTGTCAGCTGAGGTCATGGAGTTGACTTAGCCACATGCTTCTCATTATCCAGCCCAGGTGAGACTGGGCTCATTCATAAGGTGGTGGTTGTCGAGTTCCCAAGAGCAGCAAGAGAGGACAAGTCGCAAGGTCAAGCATGTTTTAAGTCTCTGCTCAAATTATGTTTGCTGTTGTCCTATTGGCCAAAACAAGTCATATGACAAAGACCAGTGTTTCCTCCAAGAGCATATCTGTAGAAAAGGATCATTGTAACCATTTTTCCAACCAGTCTACCCTATGGATAGAGACTATGAAATAGTTTGAAAATTTTTAAACACATAGAAGAAGAAACTAAAACTTGAAAAAGGAATGAAACACTCTCAGAAAAGGCCAGGATACTAGGGGAAAAAAGGCAAAAAATGTTTCTAGAAATGAGGAATAGGTTTATAGAATAGGTATATAGAAATGAGAATAATAGGTCTTATTATAAGTTCTCGTTATTATAATGACACCTCTTGTATGTATAAAAATTATTATTTTTTTAGATCATCCTTAACTACTGCCTATTAATACTTTTTTGTGAATTGTATTTACCTTTGTGGAACACTGATTATATAACCTTGTGTTGTCATTAACAAAAGAGAAAGTCACATTTTTTGTGTGTGATTTACCACAGTATTTTCAAAAACAGCAAAGGCCTAAACATTGGACCTTTTACATCAAATGATTGGACATTTATGTCACTGTGTTGTGATTTTTCTGTTTCATTTTTGTTTCCCCATTACTGGGGGCTCCTTGAGGACAGTGGCTGTGTGCTGTCTCTTTATTTTCATAGCTTGACAATATCACTAGCACATAGTAGGTAGATGCTGAATGTTGAATACAGGGAGGTAATAAATAAGTCAGGACATAAGAGCAGCCCTTTGGGACCTGTCTTGTGAGTGGCATCTATCTGGGACTTTGGATTATGATTTAGAGTAGGGAAGTCCTTCATGTGTTATCTGGAGATAGACATATAGGTAAAGGTAGGGAAGGAGCAGGAGGATAGATGGATCTGGAAGGAGTTGGGTTCTGGTGGTTAATATTTGCCAAAGATGAATTTGAGAATTCACAGTATCAGCATTGAATTGTCACTCCCATTACCCTGCATTATTTTTTAATAGCGTTATTACCACCTGACCTATATGTTTATCCTCTCCCCCTGCTCCCTCTTCAAAGCAGGGACCTTGTCCTCCCACCTCTCTTTTTTAAATATTTATTTATCTTTAGCACTCTGAAGTTTCTGGCACATAATAGATGCTCAGTTTTTTTTAATAGATCCAAAAATTAAATGAAATGAAAACTGACATTGAAACTTAAGTGTGCAATACATTTTAAGTTGCTTGGTATTTCAGAATTGATATAAATCAGTGATCTAAATAGTATACTTACCTTTTCAGTGTGTGAATCTTTATGGTTCTTTGCAGAAGGCAAGCTCCAGTTGCAGCTGTTTTTGCAGGAAGTCCACAGTTAATGGGTGTGATTAAATTATGCACTGGATGGATGGTGACAAGCTTGCCTCTTTACAATGATGATGATCTTCTCAAGAGAAATGAAAATGTAAGGCATTTTAGATTCTACATTTGGATCATTTTTATATGACTCCTTAGTATAGTTCTGTAATGATGCATATGTTCCTGGTTAGCTAGGAAAATCCAGACAATTTTAGAAGAGTTAATTAGCTTTAGTTTTAAAAAAGCTGTATAATACATTTAATCGAGAGACCAACATTAGAATATGAAGTTCTTTGTTTTATGGAAAGTATGGATATGTTTCTAGGAGAAACATTTCATTTCCCACAAGGTTTCAAGGGACTGATGTGTAATATTTTATAAAGGGAAGCATTCTTTTGAGAATATCATTGTTCTCAATCAAATTATTGAAGGAAGGCTTTCAGTTAATGTCTTTATACACTTTGTATTTCCAAGCCAAAATTCTATTATTGCTTATAAAACACTGATTTATTTTTCATTGTGGGCTATTATTAATAACTTAGTATAACATTAGTATGGTATCTAATTGCTTCTTGTTCAGAGAATGTATTATTTTGAATGTTTGGTATGGATTTAAATGGTAACTTCATATCTGAAGGTAATGACCAACTGAACCTGAGTTCTAAATATTCTGTTTTTCAGTTGGAGAGAATTTCATATAGTTTTTAAGTATACTCTAAGCTAAGGAGGAAGTATAGCAGTATAGAAGTTAGACTCTAATACAAAGATTAGACTCTAAACTTTATGACCTTGAGCAAGTTTCTGAATCTGGAAGTAATAATAGTTCTTACCTCCTAGTTGTGAGAATTAAATAAGATAATGCACTATGCCTGAAACAGTAAAATTTAAATGTTAGCTAGTATTAATATGTACTATTAAATTATAATTGTATGTGCGCACACACATTCACATATAACCACAGAAAGTAGAGAGGAGTTCAAAAGCAGGAGCAGTCAGTTCTGCCTACAAAAATCCAAGTCTTCCTAAAGGGCATTTGCTTGATCTGGGCTTTGAAGGATGACTAGAAACTTGTTTGGAAAAAGAATACAGTGATTCCAGGTTAAAAAAGTCACATGAGCCTTGAAATTTGTTTGGCCATGAAACTGGAAAATAAAATAAGGCCAAATTCTGGAGGACCTGGAAGGTCATGCTTAAGAATTTAGACTTGCCCTGGAGGCATTTGGGAGTCATCAAAGACCTTTCATAAGCCCAGGAGTGGAACCTTAGATCTGTTTTAGAGTTAATTAAGGTCAGGGAACAGTTGAAGCAGGGGAGAGGTCAGAGACGGGGAGATCTACCTCGCAGTGATTTACCTGAGAGACAACAGCTGCCTCTGATTAGTATTTGCTGCGGTTGAAAAGGTAGTGTTGCTTAGAAGATACACTACTGCATATTCCTAAACTTTACTTTTTGTGGATTTAAACCAACAGACTCTGACATGGCTTTGTTTTCTTTGTTGTCTTTTGATTGGTCTTTGTCCTAATATAGAATTTCAGAATCACTTATAATTAGGTCAGAGTTCTAATTAGGTTCTAATTAAATTTAAACATTTTAGAGTTTTTAGTTTTATGTGACTTGGCTGTGAGAATAGGAACCATTTTTTTTTTCAAATCTTGGTCTTTCTATATGGTGTCTAGTACATAGCAAGTACTGAATAAATTTTTTGTTAAAATAAAATTCAAATTGAACTCCATAAGTGAGACCATACCATTTGAATTAGACACTGTCTATAATTCATAACATGTGACTAATCTTTATAATCAGTGATTATAGGCCAGCGATTCTCAAACCTGGGAAGATGGTGCTCCCAGGGGACATTTGGCAATGTCTGGAGACACTTTTGGTTGTCACAGCTAGGGAAGGGGTTCTACAGACACCTAGTGGGTAGAGACCAGGGATACTCTTAAAACATCCTCCAGTGTACAGAACAGCCTCCATTCTGTCCTGACAAAGAATTACCTGGCCCAGAATGTCGATAGCGTTGAGGTTGAGAAACCTCACTCTAGTCTAACAGTAATGTTATTGTCATTGCATAGAGGTGTTTTTTATATGCCCCAGTAGTATGTTACAGTTTCCCCAAACTTAAAAATAAGTAAATATATATATAAAGAACTATAAATAAGTATAAGGTGGATAAGATAGAACCATTCACATGAACTTATTTAGCAAAGTGAAGTGAGTGAGAAACTTCCTCTTGATTTATTAACATTCTGTGTTCCACAGAATGAGTATCTCTAGCACCTCAATGGACATTGGACCTAAAGTTGCTGGATAGACAGCAACCATACCATGTAGTAAGCAGCTGCTGAATATTCTGCAGATAGACTGGAATCTTGTCCAATCTAGGTTGCAAATCTCAGTATTTTCATAACAAACAGTATATGATACTTTTGGCCTAACTTTTGTGGTTATCCAAGGTTAACATTTCAGAAAACCTGAAAAACGTATTATCTGGTAAGATCCAAAGTTTATTATCTAATAAGGTCAGCAAAATTGTAATGAAAAACACCACGTAATCAAGACATGCGTTTTAAGCATGCATCCCTGTTCTTTCAGTATTTGTGACAAGGGTCAAATTATTTTTAACCTCACTGACTTTATCTCATGTATAAAATGAGTATAAAATACTATGATACATGGTAATAAAAAAAAGTAATGGAACAATTACAACTCAATAATAAGAAGACAACCCAGTTAAAAAAATGGACAAAGGCCATTTGCAACAACGTGGATGAACCTTGAGGGCATTACGCTAAGTGAAGTAAGTCAGATAGAAAAAGACAAATACTCTATGATATCACTTATATATGGAATCTAAAAAGGCTGAACTCATAGAAACAGAAGAGTTGTGGTTGCCAGGGGTTGGGAGGGTTGGAGAAATGAGATGTTGGTGAAAGAGTACAAACTTCTAGTTATAAGATGAATAAACTCTAGGGATCTAATGTACAGCATGGTGATTATAGTTAATAACACTGTATTGTATATTCGAAAGTTGCTGAGAGTAGATCTTAGATGTTTTCCCCACAAAAAAGAAATGGCGATTATGTAACATGATGCAGGTGTTAGCTAAAGCTATGGTGCTAATCATTTTGCAACATATGAGCATATCAAATAAACATGTTGTACACCTTAAACTTACACAATGTTAAATGTCAATTATATCTCAATAAAACTGGGGAAAAATGGGCAAAGGACTTGAATGGACCTTTCTCAAAAGAAGATACACAAGTGGCCAATAGCAGATGAATATAAGCTTCCTGAGGGAAGGAATCAAGTGAATATCATTATTTTCCACAGATAGTACTAAGAACGTAGTAGATGCTTAATGTATAATTTTGATAAACAGAAGTTTTAAATGTCTTTTAAAGTTGTTGTTTTAATTATATTCTTTCAGATCTATCAAATCTATTCAAAGCGATCTGCTGAGGATATTTATAAAATACTGACATCCTACAAGGCTAATTACCTAATTGTAGAAGATGCTATCTGCAGTGAGGTGGGACCCGTGAGAGGCTGTAGGGTTAAAGATTTATTAGACATTGCAAATGGCCACGTAAGTAACCATTCGGAAAACGAAATTTTTTTGAGAAAAATGACTTTATTTAAACCTATAAAAGTATCTTCAAGCTTTATTTTTGGAACTTAACTAAGAATGTAATTAAAAGTTATATAACAGTGGGGGGAGCTTATTAAAAGTAGTTGGAACTATTTTTTCAATGTACAAAAGAAAAGTTGGGCAATTTTGCAAAAAAAAAAAGTTTACCAATATCTCAATTCCTTATTTGTTGCCTGTACTTGTGCATGTTCAACATTTATAAACAAAAAATAGTTCGTTTTGAATGATGATTTTATTTTAACATAAAGAGCAGCCGTTTGTTTTGTTATATTCTTATGTTGAGAAATTTCTTGTAATCTGATACATATCTAGAAAAATTGCTTACTAAATTGACACAGTCCTGTACATTGAGTCCCTATTATCCACAAACATTAGTGTATTCAGAGCTACTTTAGTTGTTAGGATTTAACTGTATCTTAAGTTTTCATTGATTTTAGCTATTTTACCAAGCTTTCTTACTTCTCAGCCTACAGTGTATACTGTATACCTAGCAACTAAGACTGACAGGGGAGTTTGCATATCTGGTAATTAGTGTTTGTATATCTGATAATTAGGCACTGGAAAGGGTGCCTTTACTCCTGGGAAAGTTGGGGGTGAAGGATCTTAGGCAAAGTTCAGTAGGTCATTCTTGTTTGGAGTGCATATTCTATTCATGTTGCAGCCAGGACTTTTTCTTTCCCTTCCTAATTAATTAGCTCTTTGTCATAATCATCCCAGACCAGTTTGGAGGTGAGAAATTCGTTTGTTGGTTTTTTTGGGGGGGCCACGCTCTGCGGCATGTGGGATCTTAGTTCCCCGACTAGGGATCAAACCCATGCCCCCTGCAGTGGAAGCGCAGAGTCTTAACCCCTGGACCTCCAGGGAAGTCCCGAGAAATTAGTTTTTATGATTTCCACCTTTCCCTCTCTTCATGACCCCTTAATCTTATAAACTTATTCTGTTTTCTGCTGCATGTATTTTGAATTTTCTCTGTTGGCACTTGATATCTGTGGTCTTTGGCTTCATTGGTGACAAAATGGAACTTTAGTAAGCATCAGGTATTCAGTAATTCCTGCTGTATTGCCATCTGCTGTCTAGAGCCTTATCCTTCTGCTCTTGGCTACCCTCTTGCTCCATTTTGGAGATCAGGTTACTTCTTCTTTCGTGTAATGCCTGGCATGGACTTAAAGCGAATCCATCCTTTTATTCTTACAGTTGACTCTCTGACATCTTTCCTAGGCATTAGAATAATATTTAGTATTTTATTATAGAAAACTCTTCAAGCTAGCTAAGCTATCTTAGTGAACCTCATTAAGGTGAAAATGTAAAGGATTGTACTGGATAAGTCACAGAAACTTGCTTACTAATGTGAGTCAGTCCTGCACAAGGAGAAGAGTATGAATATACATTAAGAGTATATGTCCATTTCTCAGCCTTGGTAGGCTCCATGATAAGGTTCTTCAGAGGAATGATAGTAGACTATGGAGACATAGCCTTTTAATTTTAGGATTAAATGTTTTAAAAATTGGAAAACACTTTATACTGATTTCTCAGTCTCAATGGGAAGCTCAAGAATTTAGTGGACATGGTAACTCTTATGAAGAGGCTTTTATTTGCTGAACAATATGAGATGTTTGCTAACTAATGTGAGATAGTCCATGTTTAGCAATAATATTTTTTTTTCATATAAACATCATCACTTGTACGTTGATTGCATTTCTCCTGTAAGCTTAATAAGCTTTTTAATATTTTGTTTCATATCGTTTGATAGGTGGTTTGTGAAGAAGGTGACAAGATAACCTACTCAAAACATGGAAGATTTTGTCATGAGGTCAAAATTAACTATTCTCCTTATGTGAATTATTTCACTAGAGTATACTGGAACAGATCCTACTTTGTATATAAAATCAACACCGTGATATCCTTTCAGTCTTGAAAAATAGCAGAGCCTTCATTTCAAAGACTTATACCACCTGAAGTAAAATGCAATTTTCTTCTACCTACGTGGTGTCTTTTGGAAATCAGAGTATGGACGTTTGAAATGTTGCTGCTGCTTTTCCCCTCCTGCTGTTAACTGGATCTAGAATTCTGTGGGGGGAAGAAGATCAAACATTACTGTACTTCGGTAAAATGTCAAATCTGCCATTCTGCATCATTCCAGCCAGGTGTTTTCCTTATTGCTACATGGTCTTTAAAGATTTTACCTTCTAAACTATTGTAAAATTTTCCTCATAAATCTTCATTCCATCATAACATTAGTCTTGAATATGAATATGTTCAAGGTCAGAGTATATATCTCAAATATAACATTTAATAAATACTTAATGTGATATAGAATAGAAGGAAAGAATTACTCTTTCCCTCAAGGCAGTTTCTGAAGGTATTTCATGGTGTATAATAGAACTGAAATATTACAATAAAAAACTAATTTAAATGTTCACTGAAAATTTGTGGCATTTAAATTAAAATGGAAATTGTATAAAGGAAAGTGATTTTTAAGGATATACATAAAGATATATCCAGATTTTCCATGATACTGCTCTCCTCATCTGCTGCTTATGTAAATGAGCATTTTCTTAGTAATATACAGTGTATGATATTGCATTTCATCACTTTATGACTATTAAGTGGTTAGTTTTTTCACTTATGCCCATAAATTTGATACCAATTGAATCATGATAAAACAGTAACTCTTGTTACCTATGTATTTTTTAAAACAGACATTTAAAAGAATGTTCAAAATTTAAAAATAAGAAAAAAATAAAAGAATGTTGTTTAGGTTTTTTAAAAATATGGATATGGAGTATATAATCTATTCACATGTTTCCTATTGAAGTATTAAGTAAAAAATTAAATCTTTATCAGAATGAGAATATGAGCAACTAAAATGAGCAACAATTTCTGGAGATATGTGCAGATGCTGTTCAACATACCTCTGCATAGAGGTGTATTTATGATAAAACACAAGTGCTATTATTTATGAAACGATGGTACAATCTTCAACGTTAAGAGCAAAATGACAATTATAATAAAATTCAGAGCACAGTTCCACAATCTGTTATGTTCCTTTAAGTTAAATGTTTTCATATTTTTAATTATTAATTAAAAGAAATTCTAAATGATTAATTTGGCCTTATAAAGAGATTCAGGATGGATGTATCATTTTAATAAGATGGGATACATGTTCAGTTTTACCTTATACACCTGTTAAGTGAACAGATTTAAAAATTTTTCACTTGTTAGAGTGCTGTAAAAATTGCAATTTCATTACTCTAAATTACTACATTAGAAAGGAACGTCTTTCCATTTTCTTTATTTTCTGTAATATATATTTTAAAAGCACAAAAGCACATGCATTCTTAGATTAGTTCTAAGATGTTTTGTTCTTTTGGAGCTTAAGAATTGTTTGATGGCAGTGTCATATGTCTGGTGCATTAGTTTTATTGGTTCTCATTTCACGTTTTTATATAACTTTTAACAATTATATTAAGATAGCTACAGGCAGGTTATTTCAGGTTCTCTGTACATCTTAATAGTGAGTCACTAGTATTTAGCATCAAGCCTTACAAAAATATTACCATAGTTACCTAAGTACACAGTGAATAGTCACAGGGTAGTACTTACAATTAGAGGGAGCATGTAAAATAATGTAATTTAAAAGTCAGCTTGCATATTTTGAAAGGGAAATAGAACAACCTACTTTCTACGTAGCATGAAATATTTAATTGAATTTTTATTGATTTACTTTATGATCAAATATGCTGAATTAGTTTTGATTGTTGTATGTTTTTTGTTTTCTTTTTTGACATATTAGTAAGTTGCTTTTGCTTGAGTCAACTTATTTCTTAAATAAAATAGGTTTGGATCAGTTTTTAATTGAATTTTTTTAAATAATGAATTTTTCACTCAGCATCAGTTGAAAAGAAAAATGTGAACTTTATTATAGAAATAATAATAATGGGTATGAAAGATAAGCTTATTTGCTTCTATCTTAGCTGTAGTTAAAACAATAGTGCTAGAAAACTTTGAGCATTTAATTAATTTCCTTATTTGTAGAGTAAGAAATGATTAAGAATTCTGCAAGTAATTCCATTTGGGTAACTTACAGTTGTTAGGTATGACAATAAAGATCTACTGTGAAAGGGGCGAAATTTATGGGTTTGGGGTAGAAGGAATTTCTCAAAGAAATACAAAACATAGATACTTTGCCCTTGATGTTGCAAAACTATTGAAATAAGTGCCTTAATAAGGAGGTTAAAACAAGAAGGTTAAAAGTAAATAAAAGTTTACTTTTTATTTTCAAAAACAATTATCCATTTCTTACTTTTTCATAAGAAAAGTTTGGTAACTTTTTCCTCATCATTAAGCACAGAGAAACAATCCTCACTATGCTATTTTCACTATTAACTTTAATTCATTGGTAAGCAAATCTTTGTTAAGGGTAGTGATGGGATTTCTAGCCTGCTAAATTAATTTATTTAGCTTCTCAAATGTCAAACAATCGAACAAGTAAAACTTACTTGATAAGGTGTATGATATTGGCTCTGCTGGTTTATATTTTCTCTAAGTTTGGCATCTGTGTCTTGGTGCTTTTTGTTAGACTGGTAGGGTTTTACAGCCTATGGAGTATGCATTGCACTTCTAAATTTTTTTCTTCATTACTTTCTGAATATATAAACAGCATGTTTTTTCAGGACATTAACCCAAATTGGTAAAAGCCTAATGTTATGACGCTCTTCCATACAGTCTAGATTGATTCAAGGAAAAGTAGAAATGGAGGTCAAAGTGTGTTACAAGTTGGGGCTGAAAAATATGCTTTAAAAAAATAAGCTGTTAATTTCTTGAAAGGAACAGTGAATAGCTATCTTATTAAACTTTGTTGTTTTGGGGAAATCAATTGTTTTTTGGCCCTTTCTATTTTTGAACAGTTAAAACATTTTGTTGCCTTTTGTGGGTAAAAGTAGTGTCTCTCTTTATAAAATTGTTGGGGTTTCTAAAAGTTGTATGTAAATCAATTTCTTGGTAAATTTATTTTAAATGCATGAATATTTAAAAGGCATATATTATGAACTATTCTGTGTATTTAAGAACCTATTGTAAAGCAAATAACTACTTCCTGATTTACATCTCAATATATTATCTCATTTGTCCAGTTTTTAAAATATACATTCTCTATTGTTGCTATTTGCTAATAGTTTTAGATCCCAATATGTATTAAAATGACAGCTCTGAAAAGTTGCAAGTAAAATTGAACAATTTCTTATTGAAATAATAGCTCATTATTTAGTTTTTGAATGTGTAAAATTAATACTTTAAATAAAGTTAGTTGTGAAAATTGCAAAGGAATGTATTTGATTCAGCCATTTTCCATCCATTAAGGTTTCTAAGCATTATATTTGTTTTCCATAATAAAAAAAAAGGGGAGCATTTTAGAACCATATTTGCTGAATTTAACATAAAAGCATCTCTGAATCATTTCTGTTTAGAAGTCTCTTAGAATTTGCAACATTCTAATTTTGGTATATATAATCTTATGTGCAGTTTTTTTTTTTTTGGCACGCTGTGTCTTTGTTGCTGTGCGTGGGCTTTTCTCTAGTTGCGGTGAGCGGGGGCTACTCTTCGTTGCGGTGTGCGGGCTTCTCATCGAAGTGGCTTCTCCTGCTGCAGAGCACAGGCTCTAGGTGCGTGGGCTTCAGTAGTTGTGGTACGCAGGCTCAGTAGTTGTGGCTCACGGGCTCTAGAGCGCAGGCTCAGTAGTTGTGGCACACAGGCTTAGTTGCTCTGCGGCATGTGTGATCTTCCTGGACCAGGGATCAAACCTGTGCCCCCTGCTTTAGCCGGCAAACTCTTAACCACTGCGCCACCAGGGAAGCCCCTTATGTGCAGTTTTATAAGAGGTACACTGAACATCTGACCACTGTATTTAGTGAGATAATAGTATCAAAAAGAAATATGCATTCCATACTTATGGGGTAAAATATCTCATAAACAACCCTTTCATATTTTAAATTAATAGCTTTGTACAGCTATTTAACAAAGATGAATACAACTGATTTTATGTATGTTGACTTTTGAATCACATCTACAGCAATGTATATTTAGATTGTGTTCTTCCTGTAACTAAGGCTACATCTTTGCAAAATAATAAAAGTTAATTTCAGTAAACATAAATCCTTTAAAAGAGTTGGGTTATGAACTAGTTTACTTTGTAACATTAAATGTACTTCTATCAAGAATGAAATTATTTCATGCTTAATCACATTCCTTGTTTTGTTTCTATAATAGAATTCTTCTTAGAATTTTAAGTTGTCTTTTATTTATATATGAACCTTTTTTGGTTGAAGCTTTATTGAGATATAATTTATATACCATACAGTTCACCTATTTAAAGTGTGCCATTGAACAGTTTTTAGTATAATCACAGAGTGTGCAACTATCATCACAATCAATTTTAGCATATTTTCATCACCCCCAAAGAGAAACCCCACACCTTTTGGCTGTCACCCACAACCACTCCATCCTCAAGCAAATTCTACTAATATGCTTTCTGTCTCTGGACAGAAAGTTCTACTTTGGACATTTCACATAAATAGAATCATATAATATGTGGTCTTTTGTGACTAGCTTCTTTCATTTAGCATAATGTTTTCAAAGTTCATTCATGTTGTTGCATGTATCCCTTTTCATTGCCAAATAATATTCCATTGTATGGATATACCACATTTTGTTTATCCATTCATCAGTTGACGGACATTTGGGTTGTCTCCACTTTTTTGGCTGTTATGAATTATGCTGCTATGAATATTCGTGTACAAGTTTTTATGGTTTTAAAAATTATTTATTTATTTATTTATTTTTGGCTGCACTGGGTCTTCACTGCTGTGCACGGGGTTTTCTCTAGTTGCTGCAAGCAGGGGCTACTCTTTGTTGCAGTGGCAGGCTTCTCATTGCGGTGGCTTCTCTCTTGTGGAGCACGGGCCCTAGGCGCATGGGCTTCAGTAGTTGCAGCAGCAGGCTCAGTAGTTGTGGCACACAGGCCCTAAAGCGTAGGCTCAGTAGTTGTGGTGCAGGGGCTTAGTTGCTCCATGGCATGTGGGATCTTCCCAGACCAGGGATCAAACCCGTGTCCCCTGCGTTGACAGGCCTATTCTCAACCACTGCGCCACCAGGGAAGTCCCTGTGTACAGGTTTTTGGGTGGATATATGTGTTCATTTTTCTTGGATTTATGTCTAAGAGTAGAATTTCTGGGTCATGTGATAACTGTAGTAACTGAGGAACTGCCAGACTGGTTTTCAATCCTTCCAACAATGTATGAAATTTCCAATTTCTCCACATCCTCACCAACACTTACTATTATCTTTCTTCTTCATTATTGGCATTGTAGTAAGGTGTGAAGTGGTATATCATTGTAGTTTTAATCTACATTTCCATTATGTCTAATGATTTTGAACATCTTTTTGTGTGTTAAGTGGCCATTTGTATATCTTCTTTGGAGTAATGTTCATTTATAAATTGCCCATTTCTAAACTGGGTTGTCTTTTTATTATTGAATTGTAAAGGTCTTTATAATTCTAGATTATAAATCCCTTGCCAGATATGTAATTTGGAAATACAGTTGTCCCTTGGTATCCATGAGGGTTTGGTGCCAGGATCCTGCCCCGCCATGCCCCGTGTATACCAGAATCTGTGGATACTCAAGGCCCATAGAGGGTCTCCATATCTTCAGATTTGGCATCTGTGGATTCAACCAACTGCAGAACATAAACATAGTATTATATTTATTGAAAAAAATCTGCACATAAGTGGACCTGTATAGTTCAAATCCATGTTTTCAAGGGTCAACAGTACAGTTGTCCCTTGGTATACCTTGGGGAATTGGTTCCAGGAACCCTGCAGATACCCAAATCCCTTGTATAAAATGGCATACAACAGTCAGTTTTCTGTATCTGGGGGTCTGGCATCTGCATATTAAACCAATCAATCTAAATCATGGCATGGTTGAATCCTGGGATGAGGAACCTGTGGATATGGAGGGACAATTGTATTTCCTTCTAGTCAGTGGGTTCACTTCACTTCCTGGGTAGTGCCCTTTGAAGCACAAATGCTTTTCATTTTGGTTGCATTGTTATTCACATTAGGTGTTATTGATAACAGCGTTTTTACTTTGATGTGTTTGAAGTAGATCTCCTTGTATGCATCCTACTTGGAGTTTGTTCAGCTTCTTGGTTATATACATTAAGAGTTTTTTAAAAATCAGTGCTTCCCTGGTGGCACAGTGGTTAAGAATCCACCTGCCAACGCAGGGGACACGGGTTCAAGCCCTGGTCTGGGAAGATCCCACATGCCGCGGAGCAACTAAGCCCATGCACCACAACTACTGAGCCTGCGCTCTAGAGCCCACGAGCCACAGCTACTGAGCCCACGTGCCACAACTACTGAAGCCTGTGCACCTAGAGCCCGTGCTCCGCAACGAGAAGCCACCGCAATGAGAAGCTTATGCACTGCAACAAAGAGTAGCCCCAGCTCGCCACAGCTAGAGAAAGCCCACGCACAGCAACGAAGACCCAACGCAGCCAAAAATAAATAAAATAAATTTTTAAAAAATGTGTTAAAAAAAGAGTTTTTTAAAAATCAAACTTGGAACTTCTTATGTTCCCATTACACATATGTTGGTGTGCTTAATGGTGACCCACATTTTTCTGAGGCTCTGTTCAATTTTCTTCAATCTTTTTTCTCTTTGTTCTTGGGATTGCATAATCTCTTATCAAGTTTGCTAATTCTTCTGTCAGTTAAAATCTACTGTTGAGCCCCTCTGCTGTGTTTTTCATTTCAGTTACTGTATTTTTCAACTTCAGAATTTCCATTTGGTTCTTTTAAAAAATAATTTCTTTCTCTTTGATATTCTTTGTTTATAGCAACTCTGGATATTGACATCCCCCTGTCCCCTGGAGCTTGTTAATTATAGATGGCTTATTTCCTTAGTGTTGGATGGACTGTTTTAGTGATGTCTATTTCCTCCACATTGTGGAGCCTCTGTTATTGGTCCTCAGATGTCACTGCCTTGATCATGTACACATACACTCTAGCATGACAGTGATTTTAGTAGGGCTCCTTACCATCTCTTTCCTTGACCCTATCCAGCTGTTAAGCTCCACTAGTCATCAGCTGATTGCTCTATTTAGTTTTCAACAATCCCCTGGGGCATAAATTGCACCACAATCTGATCCAATTAAATCCTGGCTCCTTTGAAGTGTAGTATTAGGGAACAATGTTTTTGGTTTGTTCTAAAGCTAGGAGGGCTCTTAGCTGTCTGTTTCCCTGGTTCTGTCTGGTAAGCTAGGTGGCCTATGGTTTAGCTGGTATCTCTTAAAAAGCTACCAGCTTCCTCTTAGTTGCTTTCCATCAAAATATCCATTGTTTGGAATCCGCTTAGACTTGATCTTTCCTACACTCTGTTTCAAATAAAGTCAGTTCCTTTGGGGATAGCTTTGGAGCTCTGTTTTACATCCTGGTTCTGTCCCTAGGCAAAATCACTGAGCCACAGCTGTGGAGCTGGGAGTGGAGACAGAGTTATGTGTCTGAGTGACACTCTTACTTTAGGAGCAGGCTTCTGGGTGGGGATGGTCTGGTCTTCTTGACATGCCTCTCCCAATTTGGAAACTCTGACTTACAAATTAGCTGGGGGGAGAGTGATCAGGGGCCCACTATTCTCAGTGTGCCATGCCTGAGGTAGAGCCTCTATTCTAAAAGTGGGGACTAAGTGAAAGAAGGTAGCCCCTCATTTCTTGGCTTCACTTGCTTGGAATTTAGCCTCTACAACACGTGGCTGGGGGAGATGAGAAATTCTGGTACCCTACTCCTCTCAGGAAGATACTGTAGCCCTTGGCTGGGTACTGAGGGGCTGTACACACCTGGAGTGGAGTTTCCATCATGCTGAGCTGGAGGGAAAAGGGAGGATTCCAATACCACATGGGGTCAAATGCTACAGGCACTGGCTGTTCTTACAGAGTTTTAGCAGATTTTTTGGAATAAATATTTCTTCATTTGCTATATGTCCTTAGATCAATTTCCAGAGATTTTTAAGTGGTTGTTTTTTTAAAAAATCATTGTCGGAGGGCTTTCCTGGTGGCGCAGTGGTTGAGAATCTGCCTGCCAATGCAGGGGACATGGGTTTGAGCCCTGGTCTGGGAAGATCCCACATGCCGCGGAGCAACTAGGCCCGTGAGCCACAATTGCTGAGCCTGCGCGTCTGGAGCCTGTGCTCCGCAACAAGAGAGGCCGCGATGGTGAGAGGCCCGCACACCACGATGAAGAGTGGCCCCCACTTGCCGCAACTAGAGAAAGCCCTCGCACAGAAACGAAGACCCAACACAGCCATAAATAAATAAATAAATAAATAAATAAATAAATAAATAAATAAATAAATAAATAAATAAATAAATAAATAAATAAATAAATAAATAAATAAATAAATAAATAAATAAATAAAAATAAAATCATTGTCACCAGTTAGGTTTTTTCAAGGGGGCTCCTCACACTGCCATTCCAACTGTGGGAGTGTATATGTAAACTTTAAGACTATTAAGGACTGGAGAAAAATTTAGCAGGTCATTTACAGGACCTACTAATCAACTTTCTCTCTTGATAGTATATTGTTAAAGAAATAGAATTAATGGAATTATTGCTTACCTGAAAACTTGGGGCTAGAGCTATTGAATGAGGGAATGGCTGTTTGTCAGTCTGATAAATGTCCTATAGAAATGAAAAAATAGGCCCAAGTAATTGATGCAAATATTCAGTTAATAATACTATTTAGTGGATTTCATAACCACAGTGACAAAGTACAATGAAATGAGGATAATGTTTACCCTGTAGGGTAAGTGGTGAGAAATAAAAATCAGATTTTAAGTAAAGCATTTTAAGTTCTTGCTACATAGCTAGTGTTTTGTAAATGTAACCTATTATTTTCTCACATTAAGTTTTTGTCCAGTTCCTAGTACAAAGCAATGTAAGCACTTTCACAGCTCCTATACAGTATTGTCTTTCAAAAAGCATTAAGTGTTGCATTAGAAATTAATTATTCAAGAGTTAGCCCTCAGGGGGAGATAAAAACAGCCCTAAGGATGAGCTTATTAAATAAAATATAAGTATATTGGATCAAGTAACTAGCAATATATATTTACATGATTCTAAGGACTTATAATTTTTATAAGCAAAAAAAGTGATACACACATACACACATATATAATTTTTTTTTTAATTTGAGATCCTTTTTTACTCCCTACTCAGTGAGCATTAATATAAACAAATCTCAGCCATTCTATTATTACCTTATATGATTGGATTTGAATTTTGGGTCATCTTTAATGGTGAAATGCAAAGAATTTTCATGGTCATACTTTATTTATAGGACCAGCTCTGAAATGAATCCTGCTTTAGTCACATGAAACATGTATGTATGACCAGAGTTAGGGTCTGGTTTCTTTTCATCACTACCTGCTTTCCTGGAGCAGAGAACCAGCTGGAAACTCCTGTTTTATAGTTGCTAACTTAATCCAGATGGAAGCAGGGAAACAAAGTGATGTCATGTCATTTTGTTCCAATCACAACTGCAGAATCCTCTAGTTAAACGCTTCCACTGGCAAAGAGCAGAAGTTAACGTACCTTAATAAAAGTTAAGGAGGGAGGAGTTTCATTGTGGAAATAAATATCAGGAGCCAAGACCTCTTAAGTAAGCAGTGTCTCTCATTTGCTGCATGGTCCCTCACCAGACATCTGCATCTCACTGCATCTCCTCTGTTCTCTTAACGGTTAGTTACCTATGCTTACTCATTTTCTGCTTTTTTATTCCTTTGGCTTGGCCTATTCCTAAACCTGGGTCATGGCATCATTTCAGCTTCAACTCCAATTTTTTAATTGCCTTGATCTATTATACTCATTTCAAGTTTCTGAGAGAGGGAATCTGGCCCAGCTTGAATTTTTGGACTAGGCCACTGGCCATATTTAGTAACAATAAACACTTATTGAGCATTTACTTTGTACTAGTCACTATACTATATGCTTTGACATAATTCTTTCATTTAATTCTTTGACAACTTTATAGAATAATTAGTATTATTATGTCCATTTTACAGATAATGTTCATACAGCAAGTAAATGTTGTTAACTGGGATTTAAAGCTAGATTTACTCTCTTGGCTGGCTTCTGGCATTTATCTCAGATTTATGGAAATGGGAGATCTAGGAGATGGGGACCTCTTTGGCAGAAAGAACTGAGCAGCAACCTCCGCCAAAGAGGTTGAGACAGGCTGGGACCTGGTACCCTTTGCTGCACTTCTGCAATGCCTGTACCCGGACAAACGTCTCCTCCAGCTACAACATATTGATACAAAGAAACTATAAGGGACTAAAAATAACTATGTGCGTGCACAATTGGGACGAATTATGGACAAAAAATACAAAAAGACCAAAAAAAACCCCCCAAACCCCAAAACTAACTGCCACCTATGAAGACCCAGAGCAAAAGCAGGGTACTACTGCACATGCCCCCTGCACACACCACCACCACCAAAGGGGTGGGCAAAACACTTGAGTCATCGCTCTGGCCCGACCACTGGACACACCCCTACCATCATCCCATATAAGGAACCAGCTCACCGCCCTCAGGGAGTGAGCAAGGGAACCTTACTTGTTATTGCTCCTCCCAGCTGTAGCAGGGGCCCCAATAAAGCCTTGTGTGAATTTCTTGACTGGCCTCTGATCAATTTCTATTGACTGGGGAAGGCCAAGAACCCTCTTCAATATCAGTTCCAGATTATTCTCAGGTGCGTAAGCTTTATTCAAGGAAACAGAAGCCAAGAGACCATGTGATAGAGGCTAACGTGAGGTCTCAGTGTACCAGTTCTAGAGCCGTCTGAGTGCAGCTGCACGGTGCGCAAAGGGCCCTCTTCCTGGAATCTAGGCAACTGCAGCAAGGATGGGCACCCCGGGAAGCGCCCCTGGTGGGTGGTCTGTGTTGAGACCAAGTCTCTCGATTTGGCTAACGCTGCGAGGCATCCTGAAATCGACGAGTATTTAGAGACTACTGCTTGGCACTAATTAATGGAAACCGAGTTGACAAAGTGAAGGGAAGCCTAACCCTCCCGCAGCAAACAGCTGCAAAGGCTCGGTGACCAATTGCCCAGGAAGCGAATGGAGAGGGGGCGGGGCCCGTCGCCAATCGAGGGGAGCGGATTGGCTGCTGAGGATCGGGGAGCGGAGCCACGTCCTAGTGTCTGGGAGCTCCAGCATCCCAGTCGCAGGCCGCCGCTTTCCTGCCTGCAGCCCCCAGCGTCTGGGTCTCGGGTTTCCGGGGCGGGCGTTGCTTCTTCCTTTCCTCCTGGGCTTCAGAGAGTCCCGCGCTCCCCCAGACGGCTTCACAGGGTCGTGGGCCCCGCCCCTCCTTGTCGCCTCCGTGGGACTCCTGGAGGGCGTCACACCACGTGCAGGTGGTCTCGGGAGGACAGCCTGGCCACCAGCTGTTCGCGGTGCCCCAGGTCCGCGCTTGTCCGGGGCGCGGCCGGCTTGAACTGCTCGGAGGCGGCCAGCGGCTGCCCGGCGGGGGCGTGCCCAGGTGCGCGTCGAGGCGCAGCTGCCCAGTAGACACTGTAATCCCGCCGGCGGGCGGAGCAGCGGGTGCGCCGCTCCCCGCGTGAATACCGGCGGGCGCCGGGCGGCGAGGCGCCGTCCGAGCTCCGCGGCCCCCGGGTCCATTCCCCAGGCTGCGCCTGCATCGCCGCCGCCGGGGGAGTGGAGGTGGCCGACTGCCGCGCGACGTCGGGGCACCGGGGAAGCGGAGAGGGAGAGCCTGGGACCTCGGGGTCCGCGGCCAGTCGGGGGCCCGAGAGTTCTGGAGTCCTGTGGGTGATGCGCCCTTTCTTGGGTCCTCCCAGAGGCACTAATGTTCGCAAGCGTTGTTTTTGATTTTATGGGGCGGATGCAAGTAGCCAGCAGTTTGGGGCACAGCTGCAAACACAAATGGAGCGAAGCGCCGCCGGAGCGGTGGGGGACTCTGGCTCTTGGGTGCGCTCACTTATTGCTACCCTCTCCCGGACGCTCCTGGTAGAGTTGACCTTCTCTGAGACTAATTCCACTACAGCTACTTAGAACTGCAGGTTGGGGGCGGGGTGGTCGGGAAGCGATGAGGCTTTGATTCCCTTATTGTTTCTGAAGTTTTCGAAGTGTGGTCATGGGAAAGATTTGGCGCCTGCTTGGGAGCTGGGAACGACCTGGTGAAGAGTTAGTTCAAGGCACCTTGATGGGAAGAAGGAGCAAACCTAGTCAAAGCAAAGTGCAGCAGTCGAGTGTGGATGGAGGGCGCCCCTGCTCCGGGAAGGCCTGGGCCGCTCTCTCCCTGCGGCCCAGGCAGTGGGTGCCTCTGGTGATAAGGGTGTCCTTTTACCTCCAGACAGGGAGGAAACCTTTCACATGGGAGACTCAGTTCCTGCTCTCAGGAGGACAGGGAGGAGGGTCAGTGTCCCTCTTGTATCAGCTATTTCTTAAGTAACTTTAATTCAAAATAATTAATATGCCACTTAGGCATATTTGGGGGCAACCTGCCCTGAGCCCCAATACCCCTTGAGATGATCAGTTTATTATGAAAGGATATAACTGAGGAACAGCCAGATGGAAGAGATGCACAGGTCAAGGCGCAATGAAACAGTGCAGAGCTTCCGTGTCCTCACTGAGCTTCGCAGCTCTCCCTGAATCTCCGCTTGATCACCAGCCTTGAAGCTCTCAAGAAGGAATGACTTTTTTGTAAAGGTGTTGAGGCATAAACCAGATAAAGGGCTATATATATATATATATATATATATATATATATATATATATTTCCCCTGCTTATTCCAAAAGGTTCTTAAATAGTTTACATAAATATAGTAGCACAAGATAAACAAATTGAAAATAATTGGGGGAGGAGTTCAGAATAGGGAAATAAGGACGAGTTAGGTTATGTAAGTGGTTGGTTTGGCTCGTAGAATGGGAAAGGGAGGAGTAGTGAGGAGAGGTGAGAGAGCGTGTATGACACCAAAAGAGGTCACTTAACACACACACACACACGAGTGAATGCAGTTTTTTTTTTTGTAATGCTGAAAATATATAGAAGGCCTATAGTTAACAATAATGGACTAACGTTCCATTTCCTGTTTTGATATTGTACTACAGCTATATGAGATGTCACCATTGGGAGAAGCTGGGTGAAGGATATAGGGGAATCTTTGTGTTATTTTTGCAACTTCCTGTAAGTTATTTCAACATAAAAAGTTTTATTTAGAAAAACTATAGGGCTTATGGAATAAGTAGGGTTGGGACACTATCCTGAAAAACTTCATCAGTGACACTTCTTTAAAGAAAGAGATAAAACAGTAACACAGCTTTACACATGTTAAGTGATTGCAAAATTTATAAGTACTACAATAAATATGACTACCTTGAAATAAAAATTGGTATAATTTTACTTGCCTCCAGCTCTACCAGTTGGTCCTGTTAGCTTAAGTGTAATATGCACTGTTCAGTGATCGTGTATGCCATTCAAAGATGGCTCTTTTATTCCAGAACTCCTCTTTTCCCTACCCCCTCTGCTCTTACTGCACCCCCCGCTTCTGTCTTCTCAGCTTCTGTTTTTCCATTAACTCTTTTGAGAACTCACATGATGCCTATTGACTAATGCCCTTTGGACCTGAGACCATTATTCAAGATGTGCCCCGAGTCCCTGTCTGGGTGTGTGAAGAGAATCGTGCCTATAGCTGTTTACTCCCCAGGCATACAGTTAGTAAGCTGCCAGTTGGTGTAAACCAAAAAGTGAAGAGATCAGCAAGTCACATTTCATTGAAGCAGTTGCACTTGTTTGTATAGCTGTTGCTATTTCAACTGTTATTTTAAACATTCGAAACTTGCTTGACTTTAACAGAATTACACTCAGCCTGTCATTTTGGCTGTACTTGAGAGCTATTGTGGCATAGTGTGACACCGTGAGCCAAGTATCAGTTTTCAAGTGTAGCTTTCTTGATAGTTTGGTTCTTTAGGAAGCTTGATTTCAACGCTTTCGTATCAGATCTTTTTCCTACTGTTAAGGAGGTGGATAGGGGATGCAACTCAACATGTTTGGGGGGAGTCACACGATTAGGAAGAAGAGAGAATAAAATATAAGTATTGTGGCAAAAAAAAAAAAAAGAAAACTTAATCTCTCAGTTGCCCATTTGGGGAAGGCACAGGGTAGGGTTGTGCTTCTTTCTGGAGAGGGGGCATGCTAGTCTGACTTTCTTTTTTTTTTTTGGCCATGCCCTGTGGCTTGTGAGATCTTAGTTCCCCACCAGGGATTGAACGCGGGCCTCGGCAGTGAAAGCGCCGAGTCCTAACCACTGGACCGCCCCTAGTCTGACTTTCACTGTTTGGTTTTTTTCAGATTTTTAGTTTCCAAATGCTAAATATGCATGAGATTTATAGCTGCACGTCTAACCTTAATGCACGGCCCTTCCTCTCCACATGGACTGTGGCCTGAAGAAATGGTTTTGTGGTTTAGGGAGCTCTGCGTCCAGTGCTGTCAGCCCCCGAATTTGAGGTCACAACTGGGATTATCCACTGTGTTGAAGGGAGGAAGTCAAATGATGTGCCCTTCACTCTGGCCTTTGGGGTCAGATTGTGGGTTTAGGTGTTCCTTTAAAAATCTCAGGAAAGGGCTTTTTAAAATTTTGGCAAAAATGGTCAGGCTGCTTCTAAATCTGTGTGCATTTACAGTGAAAGAAAAATTGTGTTAGGTGTTGATGGTTTCTAGTTGCCTTCCACATGCAGTAATAACAACAACATTAACATACACAAGATTTATCAAGTTCTGTGCAGCCTGAACGGTCTGTTTCGTGCTCTTACTCTCCTTGAACTCTCCCAACAGTCCTATGAGGTGGATGGTTTTAGGAGAGGGGAAATGGTTTCCCAGGCTCACAGACGCCTCCCTCTCCAGCACAAACACTTTTATTTCGGCGTTTTCTCTTTCTCTTTAGCTTCTCTTGTAATAAAATGGTTTCCAAGGAGTTTAACTTGTCAACCCTTGATTAATAAAAGAAAAAAAAAAAACAAAACCTTTTTTGAAGGGAGCAACGACCAACATTTTTATTAGAATATTAAAGGTGGTTGTTTAAGTGTGCAATTAGAGGATCTCACTTCCTGGTATTCTCATGCTTCTATTTGGGTAAGTTTTAGGAAAAACCTTGTGGGGGAAAGACTGATTCTTGGGAAATTTGTTTTTCACCTCTTATTTTCCCCTTTATAGTCTCCCATTCAAGCACGTGGTGGGGTGCGGGATGCATTCTTTGGTGGGGAAGGAAGGGCACTGGCAGATTCTTCCAGTCGGGGAGACCCCGGCTTGTGCCAGGTGTGGAGGAGGGCAGAGCCCCTCAGGGCCTGGCTGAGTGCAGCGCTGGTGGGGACACCATGCTTGGCATGGAAGCCACAGACCCAAGAGCTCATGTGGGCTGGAATGAGAGAAACTTTGGCATCGTGTTAAGACCCAAAGCTTGATACTCCCCTAGGAAGGTGAGTGAGACCCCCAGGAATGACCTGGGTTACATTTTCTGCCAGCCTGGCGGGATGGAGTCTGGAGTCAGCTGTAACACTGAATGAGACTGAGATTCATACCAGTTATGTGAGTAGACTTTTGTATAATAGGTGGATGATATCAAACTTCTTTTAGAAGTCCTACTCTATGTGAAATAGCCGAAGCTGAACCATCCAGCCTGAAGCAAAAGGAGAGGTGTTTGTTCTTGAAAGGAAGGTTGGGTTCAATTCATTAGATTACAGGCATACCTCGAAGGTATTCAGTTCCAGACCACCACAGTAAAATGAGTCACATGGGTTTTTTGGTTTCCTGGTGCAAATAAAATTATGTTTATGTGGTACTGTAGTCTATTAAGTTCATATGCAATAGCATGTCTTAAAAAAATCAATATACATACCTTAATTTAAAAATACTTTAATGCTAAAACATGTTAACCATCATCTGAGCCTTCAGAGGGTTGTAATCTTTTTGCAGGTGGAGGGTCTTGCCTGGATGTTGACGGCAGCTGACTGGTCAGGGTGGTGGTTGCTGAAGGCTGGGTTGGCTGTGGCGATTTCTTAAAATAAGACAGTAATGAAGTGTGCTGCATCGATTGACTGTTCCTTTCACAAATGATTTCTCTGTGGCGTGCAATGCTGTTTGATAGTATTTTACCAACGGCAGGACTGCTTTCAAAATTGGAGTCAGTCCTTTCAAACCCTGGTGCTGCTTTATCAACTAAGTTTATGTAATATCCTGAATCCTTTGTTATTTCAGCTATCTTCTAGCATCTTCACCAAGAGTAGATTCCATCTCAAGAAACCACTTTCTTTGCTCATACATAAGAAGGAACTCCTCATCCGTGAAAGTTTTATCATGAGATTGCAGCAATTCAGTTGCATCTTCAGACTCCACTTCTTTTTTTTAAAAAATATTTATTTAATTTATTTATTTTATTTCTTGGCTGTGTCAGGCCTTAGCTGCAGCACGTGGGCTTTTTGTAGCGGTGTGCAGGCTTCTCTCTCGTTGTGGTGCGTGGGCTCTAGAGCGTGTGGGCTCTGTAGTTGTGGCATGAGGGCTCTCTAGTTGTGGCTCGTGTGCTCAGTAGTTATGGCACGCAGGCTTAGTTGCCCCGAGTCATGTGGGATCTTAGTTCCCTGACCAGGGATGGAAGCGGTGTCCTCTGCATTGCAAGACGGATTCTTAACCACTGGACCACCAGGGAAGTCCCCCCCAGATTCCGCTTCTAATACTAGTTCTGCTGTTTCCACCACATCTGCAGTTAAGTCTTCAACCCCTCAAAGTCATCCATGAGGGTTGGAATCAACTTCTTCCAAACTCCTGTTAATGTTGATATTTTGACCTCTTTCCATGAATCATGAATGTTCTTAATGACATGTAGAATGGTGAATCCTTTCCAAAAGATTTTCAATTTACTTTTCCCATATCAATCAGAGGAATCACTATCTATGGCAGCTATAGCCTTACAAAATGTGTTTCTTAAATAATAAGACTGGAAAGTAAAAATGACTCCTTGATCAAATGATCCTTGATGGGCTACAGAATGGATGTTGTGTTTGCAGGCATGAAAACAACTTGAATCTCACTGTACATCTCCATCAGACCTCTTGGGTGACCAGGTGCATTAATGAGCAGTAATATTTGGAAGAGAATCTTTTTTCCTAAGCTGTAATTCTCAACAGTGGGCTTAAAATATTCAGTAAATCTTGTTGTAAACAGATGTGCTGTCATCCAGGCTTTGTTAGTCCATTTATAGAGCACAGGCAGAATAGATTTAGCATAATTATTAAGGGCCCTAGGACTTCCCAGTGGTAAATGAGCATGGGCTTGAACTTCAAGTCACCAGCTGTATTTGCCCCTAATAAGAGAGTCAGCCTGTCATTTGAAGTTTTAAGCGAGGCATTGACTTCTCCTGTCTAGCTGTGCAAGTCCTAGATGGCATCTTCTTCCAATAGAAGGCTGTTTCATCTACATTGAAAATCTGTTGTTTAGTGTAGCCGCCTTCATGAATTATCTTGGTTAGATCTTCTGGATAACTTGCTGCAGCTTCTACATCAGCACTTGCTGCTTCACCTTGCACTTTTATGTTTTGGAGCTGGCATCTTTCCTTGAACCTCATGAACCAACCAGCTTCAGACTTTTCTTCTGCACCTTCTTCACGTCTCTTGACGTTCATAGAATTGAAGAGAGTTAGGACCTTGCTCTGAATTAGGTTTTGGCTTAAGGAAATGTTGTGGCTGGTTTGATCTTTTATTCACACCAGTAAAACTTTCTCCATGTCAGCAGTAAGGCTGTTTACTTTCTTATCATTCGAGTGTTCACTGAAGTATCACTTTTAATTTCCTTCAAGAACTTTTCTTTTACATTCACCACTTGGCTAACTGTTTGGTGCAAGAAGCCTAGTTTTTTTTCATTAAGTTCACTGTCTTATTATGGCCACGCTTCGTGGTACCCCAAAACAACAACAATAGTAACGTCAAAGGTAACTGATCCCCAATAACAAATATAATAATGGAAAAGTTTGAAATATTGTGAGAATTACCAAAATGTGAGAGACACTAAGTGAGCAAATGCTGTGGAAAATGGTGCCAATAGACTTGCTCAATGCATGGTTGCCTCAAACTAATTTGTATAAAGGAAGCGTTATTTGTGAAGCACAATGAAGTGAAGCTCAGTAAAAGAAGGCATGCTTGTATTCTCCAAGGATGTTCAAAGTCTGGTACAGTGAGCCATGCGAAGAGCATTGAGGGAGTTGTGCGGGGGGTGCGGCAGGGGATGGGAGGAAGGAGGTAGGACTTCAGTCTTCTGGGGGCTTATTTGTGCCAGACACTTATCCTTCCATCCACATTGTGAGGTAGGTAGTGATAGTTGTATTTTACAGACGAGGAAACAGGAGACTCAGGAGAGCACTTGCCTGTGTCTGAAGAACTGGCGTGAGGGTAGTGGAATTTGCCACACAGGCCCGTGCTTTCTGCCCTCTCTCAATTTCCCAGCAACTCTTGGGTTGCACATTTACCTATCAAAACAGTCCACGATTTTGAAGCGCCTCAGGTAAAGGTCCTGGCCAGTCTCTCCTGCTCTCCATTACCTCCTCTCTGAGGCCTGCCTTCACCCTCAGAGACGAGTCCATTCTTTGCAGGTTATAGGTTGAGTTATGTCCCCCAGAAGACATGTTGAAGTCCTCACCTGTGAATGTGACCTTATTTGGACATAGTCTTTGCCGATGTAATCAATTTAAGATGAAGACATTAGCGTGGGCCCTCGTCCAATGTGATAGGTGTGCTTGTAAGAGGAGAATGCCATGTGAAGACACAGGCACACGGGGAGAAGTCATGTAGAGACAGAGATTGGAGTGATGCGTCTACAGGCCCAGGAAACCCAAGGAAGCTAGGTGAGGCATGGGACAGACACTCCCTCTGAGCCCTCAGGAAGAATCAGCCCTGCCCACACTTTGATTCTGAACATCTAGCCTCTAGAAATCTGAGAGAATAAATTTCTGTTGCTTTAGTTACCCAGTTTGTGGTACTTTGTTACAGCAGCCCTGGGAAACGAACACACTACACTGCCTAAGAGTTTGTAACATGAGGCCCTTCACAGGTTTTCTTGTAACTGGTGGCTCATCTATCTCTCTCCTGGCTCACCTGTGGGCTGGGTTGGTCTTCTCTCAGCCCTGTAATCATAGACTTTGAGCCTCCTTTCACATGTGGCCCTAATTTTGTGTGTCTTAAAAGGCCAAAAGGTAAGGCTTCTCTCAAGGCTAATCTTCCCAAGGGCTCTGGGGCGATGAGACCAAGGAGCAGGAGGTGTAGTGAGTGAGTCCAGCAGTGGGTGCCAACAGCCCTTCTGTGGCTTCTTTGGCCCTGAGGTGGGCAGAGCATGGCCTTGGCCAATGCTGGGTTGGTGGGCATCACGGGGGCGCCTGCAGGGCCGCTGTTGCCAGCTGCATTTGAGGTGCCCGTGGAATGCGCCTTGGATACGTGTACACATTTAAACTCTTCCAGAGGAACGGTACCATGAAATGGTGTGGGTCCTGCCCTCTTCAAGCTCTTGACCCAACCTGTGGGTTTCAGTGTTGGACACCATGTTTTTAAACTTTCTGTGTGAGTTGAAAAGACATTTTGGGAGCTAAGAACTGGTTTGTAAAAGAACTACCACTGCTCAAGTGAAACAAAAGTTCTCCTTTTCCATTAAAAAATAATGTCTCATTTAAAAAGGCAAGCAACACAGTTTAAAGAGGCACAGCAAGCATCACAACCAGACACAGCAGGGTTGTTAGAATTATCCAACTAGGCATTTAGGATATGGTTAACATGCCAAGGGCTCCAATGTACAAAGTAGACAGCATGAAAGAACAGATGGGAAATATAGGCAGGAAGATGAAAATCCTAAAAAAGAATCAAAGAGAAATGCTAGAGATAAAAAAAAATAGTGGAACAGAAATGAAAAACGTCTTTGATGGACTTATTAGTAGACTGGACATGGCTAAGGAAAGAATCTCTGGGCTTGAGAATATATCAATAGAAACCCCAAAATATACAAAGAACTCTTAAAACTCAACAATAAGAAAACAACCAGATGGGCCAAAGACCTTAACAGATACCTCACCAAGAAAGTATACAGATGGCAAATAATGCTCCATGTCATATGTCATCAGGGAAATGCAAATGAAAATAACAACGAGATACCACTACACACCTATCAGAATGACCAAAATGTGGAACACAGACAACACGAAATGTTGGTGAGGATGTGGAGCAATAGGAACTCTCATTCATCGGTGGTGGGAATGAAAAGGAGGACAACCACTTTGGAAGACAGTTTGGTAGTTTCTTATAAAACAAAATCTACTTTTACCATGCAACCCAGCAATTGTGACCCTTGGCATTTACCCAAGGGGTTGAAAACTTATATCTACACAAAAACCTGCACGTGGATGTTTATAGCAGCTTGATTCATAGTTGCCAAAACTTGGAAGCAACCAAGCTGTCCTTCAGTAAGTGAGTGGGTAAATAAACTGTGGTGCACCCACATGATGGGATATTATTCAGTGTTATAAAGAAATGAGCTGTCAAACTATAAAGAGACATGGAGGAATCTTAAGTGCATGTTACTAAGTGCAACAAGCCCATTTGAAAAGGCTATATACTGTATGATTCCAACTATATGACATCCTGGAAAAAGTAAAACTATGGAGACAGTAAAAAGACCAGTGGTTGCCAGGAGTTGAGGGGAAGGATGAATGGGCAGAGCACAGAGGATTTGAAGGCAGTGAAACTCCTCTATATTATGCTGTAATGATGGATACATGTCATTATATGTTTGTCCAAACACCTAGAATGTACAACACAAAGATTGAACCCTAATGTAAACTATGGACTTTAGGTCATTATGATGTGTCACAGCAGGTTCATCAGTTGTAACAAATGTACCACTCTGGTGGGGGATGCTAATAATAGGGGAGGCTACATATTTTGGGGCAGGGAGTATACGAGAAATCGTTACCTTCTTCTCCATTTTGCTGCAATCCTAAAAACTGTTCTAAAATTTTTCTCTCTAAAAGAATACTGATGGCTCCATTCAACAGGCTGGGATTTTGACTAAGTTGGTCTGAGTATTAGGATTGTTTAAATCTCCCTAGGTGATTCTAATGTGCATCAAAGTTTGAGACCCATGGCTATAATACATGCATCAGAATCACCTGGTGAGTTTGTGATCGCACAGCTCTTTGGGCTCCATGCCCAGACTTCCTGATTCAGTAGGTCTGTGGTGGGGTCTGAAAATTTGCATTTCTAGCAAGTAATCTGATGATGGTAATGATGCTGGCCCAGGAAGAACACTTTGAGAACCACTGTATGAGAGTGATGTCAGCTAACATTTTCTTTTCTACCCACTTGCTCCTCCCTCCCAAACCAACCCCTGACAACTAGTAGATGACTCTCTTAGTTTAGTTATATCTACCCAGGCAGAGTACATTCAGTTTAGGAAAGCTATGTCATGAATAGGGTTCTGTTACAAAGCAGGGAGAAAAATTAGAGAAAGATATTGAGAAATTCTTTTTCTCATTTATTTCTCATCACTTGAGTGGAAGCGATGGGTAACACTGGGACAAGTGAGAGGGTGAGGCTGAAGGAGATCTCTCTTCCTTTAAGTTGGTCAGTCTGGGAGCCAACTCCATCACCCACTGCTTTACTAAACATTTCTCTTAAATTGCATTCTTCAAGGAACAGAGACTGATTTCTGCCCTACTTAACACATTCCATAATTTCAACATTCCATGGCTGTAAGAGTGGGAGATACTGCAGTGGTGGGTGCTCCCCAACACTGTGTGACACGGCTGGGATTCCATGGTGCTCCATTTCAGTATCCTCTGAACCATTTCAGTGGTGCTGAGAGAGAGTCATTTCTTTACATCTAAAATCACTTTTTTGCTAGAGAATGAAGTTGTGGAGTTAAGGTGTGTTTTATTAGTTTGCTCATTTGTTTCTCATCAAGTCTTCAAAATGCTAGGGGGTCAAAACTCAAAGACCAGTGTTACGTTTTAGGCCAACAGGAAGTGTAAAGCCAGTTTTCTGGTTGAATACAATAATGCTGAGAAACATTCTGTGTGTAGTTTTAATTTAACACAAATTTATTTCATTGAGTTTTCATTGTCTTCTCCTGGAAAACTAGAAATCAAATGAACATGACAGTATTTATTATCAATGTTTATGTAATGAATTACCCCAAAATTAGTGACTTACAAAAATTAACATTATCTCATAGTTTCTGTGGATTGGGAATTTGATAGTGGCTTGGCTGGGTGTTTCTGGCTCAGGGTGTCTCATGAAGTTTCCATCAGGATGTTGGCAGGGACTATAGTCATCTAAGGCGTGACTGGGGCTGGAGAATCTTCTTCCCAAATGGCTCACACACATGGCTATTGGCAGGAGGCCTCAGTTCCTCACCATGTGAGACTTTTCCAAAGACTTCTTGAGTGTCCTCCACTAGTACATGCCCAGCTCTGAATCTGGGGGTGAAGTCTGAGTCCCTGGTTCTCCAGAGGAGAGTTGGGGTGCAATGGTGAAAAAAAGTTCAGTGTATTCTGGACATGAAAAACAGCAAATGCTTATGCCAGTCTTTATCTTTGTGCTGCAGGCTGCTTATTTAGCATAGCAGATAACATGTAGTAGACATCCAGGAAAACTTTCTTGAACTAAATATAAGTCCTGCTTTTAGGGAGACAAAATTTGGTGATGACAAGTAAACATACATTTTAAGTACAGTGTGGTAAATGTTCTGATGGGGGCCATGGAAGCACAGGATGGGGCATTGACAGGCCAGTGGTGGGGAGAGGGCCAGAAGAGGCCATGTCTGAGCAGAGTCTCTAAGTCAGCCTTGTGTTAGGCTACATGAGCTCCAGCAGAGAGACTGTGAGGAGAAGAGTATGTGGCACCATTGGGAAGCTGTAGATCAGTCTGTGTGACTGAATCAAGGTGTAAGGAGTTGAGACCATGGCAAGACCAGAGATCAAAGAGATGGACGAGGTCTGGCAGGCCTTGCGTGCCCTGCTGGGGACTTTGGGTTTTATCCTTAGGGAGATTCAAAATGATCTGATTAATGTCAGAGAAAGATCCTATGGCAGCAGAATGCTGGCTGGATTTAAGGAGAGCAGGGGATGTGTGTAAATGATGGCAGAGGGACCAGTGAGCTGGTCACTGGAGCAATTAGGTCACATATGATAAGGGCTTTAACTGAGGCAGAGATAGCAGCAAAGAGGATGGAGACAAGGGACGAGAGTAGAGGAAGAGTAGAGAAGAAACTCTTTCCAGTTTGATGTGGCAGGTACTGCTAATTGTCTCCCAACACCCATTCCCCCCTTCTTCCTTTAGAGTAGGATACTACTATACCTCCAAGTACTTTAGCTGGGCACACGGTTACCCAGAACCATGACTACATTTCCCAGCCTCCCTTGCAGCTAGGCACAGCAGCCATGTGACTAAGTGCTGGCCAATGGGATGTGAGCAGAAGTGGTGTGTGCAACTTCTTAGTGTGTCCTTAAATGAAGTGGAGTGTCCTCGGCTATGTCCCGTCCCCCACCCCTTTCTGCCAGCTAGAATGTGAACAGGATGGTTGGAGGTGGAGCAGCCATCCCGCACCACGAGGTGAATACCTCACTTTGAGGACAGCAGAGCTACAAAGACAAAAGGAGCCTGGGCTTCTGACATATTACCTCTGGGTCTCTTTCCTACAAGAGCTAAATGAACTTTGTCTTTTTATTTTTTTTTTAAACCTCTTATTTTTATTTTTAATTTTTTAATTTTTATTTTTTGGCCATGCCTCATGGCTTGTGGGATCCTAGTTCCCCGACCAGAGATCGAACCAGGGCACCAGCAGTGAAAGTGCTAAGCCCTAACCACTAGACCACCAGCGAATTCCCTGAACTTCTGTCTTGATTGATTCTTGTTGTTTTGGATTTTCTGTCACTCACAGCTGAACTTACTCCTAATGAATAAACTTGGGAAGGACTCATGTCATTTATCCATTCTGACTTCCTGTCTTTAGACAAAACTTCAAACCATTCTAAATAGAGACGAACTTGCTGTTTTAAAATATTTGAGAGGGTTTTCTCATGAAATCTCTTTTGCTTTTCATTGTTGATTTTTAACAGGTGTTTGATGTAAAATGCTTAATATAGTGCCCAGTGACCCAGTACATGGTCAGTGTAGCTAATGTGAAAGAAATCGCTATCTGGAAGAGATATCTGCACCCCTACGTTCATTGCAGCCTTATTCACAAAAGCCAAGACATGTAAACAACCTAAGTGTCCATCATGTGGTATATATATATATACAATAGAATACTATTCAGCCATAAAAAGAAGGAAATCCTGCCATTTTTGACAACATGGATCAACCTTGAGGGCATGAGGCTGAATGAAATAAGACAGGCAGAGAAAGACAAATACTGCATGATCTCACTTATATGTGGAATCTAAAAAAGTCACTCACAGAAACAGAGTAGAATTGTGGTTGCCAGGGGTAGGGACTGAAAGAAATGAGGAAATGTTGGTCAAAGGTTACAAACTTTCAGTCAGAAGATGAATGAGTTCTGAGGATCTAATGTACAGCATGGTGACTGGAGCTAACAATGCTGAATTATATACGTCCTTGAAATCTGCTAAGAGAGTAAGTCTTAAAACCCCACACACAGAAAAGGTAACTATGTGAGTTAATGGATGTGTTAACTAACTAGATTGCGGTAATCATTTCACAAATATGTGTATCAAATCATCATATATACTTTAAATTTATACAATTTTATTTGTCAATTATATCTCAAAGCTGGAGGAAAAAAATCAGCATGATGTAACTGAGGAGAACCCACAGAAAATAAACATATATGTATTTTGCATTCCTGAGACTCTTCTATTGCACTGTCTCTAAATATTAATTAAATGTTTTTGTCTTTAAAAAAACTCTGTGAAAACTGCTGAAGAATAGGAAAGTTATAATTAACAGCTATGATTCCACAACTAAACTCATCCTTGTTAAGTCTGTGGAGTTAGTTTATCCCGGGATCTGACTTCCTCTTGAGGGGGCAAAGTATGATTTAAACTATGATTTAAAGTGACTATTGTCATAATTGGCTGGCTGCTGCTTTCCTGGAACCTGGATTGTGTGGTCGGCGTCCAGGCCACTGACAAGAATGGCTGCAGAGGCCTAATTGCATCCATCTCCATCTTGGTGGGTTCCAGGCCTCCCCAGTTTATGAATGTGATTCACAGTGTTCTTATTCCAGAAAATACACCAGCAAAGGAGCCACAAGGGTAGCAGTCAAGATCCCAGCAGGAAACAGATGAGCAGCACACTCAAACAGTTAATTGAAGAGAGGTACGGGCGGCCATAAGGGGCCCACAAAGGATGGAAAATTACCCAGGGCTGCCACTGTTAGCCCTGAAGAGGCAAAGGGGGCAGGGGTGTTACTGGAATCAGGGGAGAACTGTAGCCTTGAAGAGGGGCCACCGGACAGGAGCCACTGCTCAAAGTGAGGTACCACAGCGAGGGAGGGCAGTGGGGGTGGGCAGGAAGTGCATACCTGACCTCTCCCCCCTCCTTCTCTCCTCTCCTGCCAGTGCCTCCCATTGGGTGAATCCAACTGGAAGCCAAAGACAAGGGGACCCAGGCCTAGAGTCCATAGAAATCAGCCCCTTTGCACTTAGTTTGTTGTCTTAGCGATGGACAAGGGGCACCCCGCACAGATGGGTACCACCTCCACCCAGTTCTGTGAGGCCAGTGTGGATGACGAAGGGCCACGTTTTCTCAAGCAGTGTGAGTTCCCGACAGTGTGCTGTTGCTAGGCAACTTGCTAACTTCCCTGAGAAAAGCCACTCAGTTCCTATGAGAAGTCAATGAAATTTACAGCACCACTTTGAAAAGGGATATTGGCCTGGGAAATGCCAGCAATGAGCTCAGTATTGTTGATTATCTCTCAGACCCTGGTTGTCAGTGCCCCTTGAACACAAGGTGTCCTCAAGGTGGTATCGTGGTGGTGGTCATGGGATGGGGGATTCCTGTGTGAGCACAGGCAGCTCTGGAGCCACCGAGGGCCTGGGCAGAGTCAACGAGAGGCAGGTAAATTGTGTTCATCTATGGTGCCCCATTTCAGTCTCTTTTCTGCAACCTGATTCAAATTTTCTGCCCTTGTCATGTTCTCTCTCCCATCTTTAGACATGTTTGCATTGTGCATAATTCTATTATCTAATATTTATTTAATGTTCTGTAGTCACTGAGCACTGGTGATTTTATTTTTCAGTTTTGTTTTTGTTTTTTTGCTGCGAATGAAATGCTAATCAACTTCTGCCATGTGTTACCAGGAGAGCCCTGACAGCTGGTGTAAATGATTCTCTGACCAGCTCATGATGGTTATTGTTGAGTTTGTTGGGTTGAATTACTTGACGTTCTCTTAAACCTAACCCAGGTCACTGAGAATACTGTTGGAATAATTGCACTTGCAACGAAGTGTAATGAAATCTTTTATCTTCTATATATATTTAAATGATAGTTTTATTTATTCTAACGAATACTTGACAGTGTGTAGTTCAACAAATTGTGCCAATGAAATGCTCCAAGATGCTATGTCTCTCCTTCATAAATAGTTGAAAATTAGGAGACTTTTATACTGTATGCTTTATACAAGGTTCACTTTATGGGAGAAGCAGGAAAATATTGATGAGAAGCAAGAACAGGTTGATTATTTCACATTTTCTTGTTAGGCTAGAATGCCCTGGTTGAAGTCGGAAGCCTGTGGCTTAGCAACACGCTGGCCTTTGGGAGGCCCTGGATGATTACCTACATCACCTAATGGCAGAGCTGCCTCTGTCTTCTAGTTCTCTCTGTAATTAGATAGTATAGACTGAAAGCAATCCATGTTCAGTGTAAAAAAAGATCAGGAAAATTGAGAAACCCATGAAGAAAAGGTGCAAAAATTTAAGTGGATTGAGGATTTTGGAGAAGAAATCAACATTCTGTGGGTTTGGACAATTGTATAATGTCATGTTTCCATCATTATAGTATCATACAGAGTAGTTTCACTGCCCTAAAAATCCTCTGTACTCTGCCTATTCATCCATCTCCCTTCCTTACCCCAAAGACATGGCAACCACTTATTTTTTTACTGTCTCCATAATTGTGCCTTTTCCAGGATGTCATATAGTTGGAATCATTCAGTATGTAGCCTTTTCAGATGGGCTTGTTGCACTTAGTAATATGCACTTAAGGTTCCTCCATGTCTTTTCATGGCTTGACAGCTCATTTCTTTATAACACTGAATAATATTCCATCATGTGGGTGCACCACAGTTTATTTATCCACTCACTTACTGAAGGACGGCTAGGTTGCTTCCAAGTTTTGACAATTATGAATCAAGCTGCTGTAAACATCCATGTGCAGGTTTTTGTAAGTTTTCAACTCCTTGGGTAAATGCCAAAGAGCACAACTGTTGAATTGCCTGGTAAAAATAGATTTTGTTTTGTAAGAAACTGCCAAACTGTCTTCCAAAGTGGCTGTCCTAGTTTGCATTCCCACCAGCGATGAATGAGAGTTCTTATTGCTCCATTTCCTCCCAAAATTTGGTGTTGTCTGTGTTTCAGATTTTGGCCTTTCTGATAGGTATGTAGTGGTATGTCACTGTTTTCATTTGCATTTCCCCGATGACATATGATATGGAGCATATATTTGCCATCTGTATATCTTCTTGGTGAAGTATTTGTTAAGGTCTTTGGCCCATTTAGTAAGAACAACAGTGAGGCTGTTTTCTTACTGCTGAGTTTTAAGAGTTCTTTGTATATTCTGGGGTTTTCTATTAATAGATTCTCAAGCTCAGAGATTCTTTCCTTAGCCACGTGCAGTCCACTAATAAGCACTCAAAGACACCCTTCATTTCTATTACAGTGTTTTTGATCTCTAGCATTCTTTTTGGTTCTTTCGTAGGATTTTCACCTCTCAGCTTACATTTTCCATCTCTTGTTGCTTGCTCTCTACTTTATTCATTAGAGCCCTTAGCATATTCATCATAGTTGTTTTAAATTCCTGGTCAGATAATTCCAACATCCCTGCTATGTCTGGTTCTGATGCTTGCTATGTTTCTTCAAACTATGCTGCTTGCCTTTTAATGTCTCTTGTAATTTTTTCTTGATAAGTAGGCATAATCTACTGAAGTGCTGTACTTACACCTTTAGCATATGTGGGGGAAGGTGTGGAGGAAGGGGAAGCATTCTCTAGTCCTATGATTAGGTCTTGGCCTTTTAGTGAGTCTGTGCCTCTGGAATGTGAACTTCACAAGTGCTTCTCACTTTCCCCCACTTAGGTGGGAAAGGATGGCTAGAGTGGCCTGGGGTTGGGTATTTCCCTTCTCCCAGGACACTTAGGCTCTGATAAAGCCCCAGCTGTTAAGCTGTGGTTAAATAGTTTTTCCTGAGGGCAAAGTTCTTTGTACAATTTTGGATAACAGTCCTTTATCAGATATATCTTTTGCAAATATTTTCTCCCAGTTTGTGGCTTGTCTTCTCTATCTCTTGACATTGCCTTACACAGAGCCGAAGTTTTTAATTTTAATAGTCTAGCTTATCAACTATTTCTTTCGTGGATCATGCCTTTGGTATTTTATCTAAAAAGTCATCACCATACCCAAAGTCATGTAGATATTCTCTGTGTTATCTTCTAGACATTTTATAATTTTTCATTTTAGGCCTATGATCCATTTTGGGCTAATTTTTGTGAAGAATGTAAAGCTTGTGTCTAGATTTTTTTTTTTTTTTGCATGTGGATGCCTAATTGTTCCAGCACCATTTGTTGAAGAGACTGCCTTTGTTCCACTGAATTGTATTTGCTCCTTTGTAGAAGACCAGTTGACTCTATTTATGTGGGTCTCTATTCTGTCCCATTGAGCTATTTGTCTATTATTTCATCAACACCAAACCGTCTTGATTACTGTAGCTTTATAGCCTTAAGGAATTTTCAGGAAGACTGATAGGCAGAAGAAACAACAACCACACCATGGAACTGCTCTAGAACAATCCCTACCACCTCTGCTTGGACCTTAGGTCACATGCAGAGCTCTGGATGGGATTCTGGGAAATGTTGATTTTTAGCTTTCCTTACAGAAAAGAAGCCACTAGAGGGTCATTGGGATGAGTGATGCTGAGCCAATTTATCATATATGCCACAAGGATGATCCAAGTTTTAAAAAGAATTTTGCATACAGATGCAAAATTAGGAAAATAGGAAAAGGACTGGGAAGGGTAAATGGGCTTTCCTTGCTTTGCATGGTTCCAGTATACACTGATGTCATTTACCTTGGTTTAGTTAAATAACACCAGTCCCTCCACAATACAGTTCAAATTTCAGTTACCATGGTCTATTAACTGTAAGGAATTAAATAAAGTATAAACTTCGCTGCCAGGCCTTCAATCTATGAGTCACTATGGAAATAACAGATACATGATGAGTCATGATCAATGACCCATTAGGTCACTTCTTTCAAAGTCTGTGATTGGTAACTGCACATCTGTTAGTCAGTTCACACACAGACAGCAAAGCATGTTGATTCCTTGACTCCCAGGGAGAACCCCAAGTGACATTTTACAGAAATGGATCATTGAAAGAGGGAGTTGACCAACCAAAATAAAACTACAGGAAAGAAAGAACAAGTGATAATGTTTGAATGAAATTGTAACCAAATGTAAATGGAGTTGTGGAATAAATACCTGACCATGGGTATATCAATGTTGTCACTGTTCAGAGACTAGATATGCGACCAGAGGAATTTTGTGAATGTATTGCTATAAATGAAGAAAGACAAAGATGTCCCAGAGGAAGTCACATCAGCAAAAAAACCTTAACATTAAAGGACCTCTCAGAGATATTTCATGACATTGAAAGCACAAAAGATAAGATTTTGGAAGCTGATCCAAATTTAGAAAAAAGTATGGGAATTTGCCAAGGTGTGGAAAAGATGATCACTCCATTTCATGAGTTATATTATGAGAAGAAGGCAAGCTCTGTTGAAACTACTTCTAATAAATTTTTTTTTTTTAACTTTTGGGTTTATTTATTTATTTATTTATGGCTGTGTTGGGTCTTCGTTTCTGTGCGAGGGCTTTCTCTAGTTGCGGCAAGTGGGGGCCACTCTTCATCGTGGTGCGCGGGCCTCTCACTGTCGTGGCCTCTCCTTTTGCGGAGCACACGCTCCAGACGCGCAGGCTCATGGGCCTAGTTGCTCCGCGGCATGTGGGATCTTCCCAGACCAGGGCTCGAACCCGTGTCCCCTGCATCGGCAGGCAGATTCTCAACCACTGTGCCACCAGGGAAGCCCACTTCTAATAAATTTTTTATGAGGAAATAAAATATTTTAATTTCCAATATTTCTAATGTTTAAATTACAATGTACTACATAAATATTAGTTTTTCTATTTTTTCAATTCCCTGTTCATTTATAACCATCAGAGAGCTTTTAATGTTCTGACAAAAATTTTTAAAGGTTATGAAACAATAGTAATGTTTTCCATTGATTATTGAGATCATTTTTGCATCGTTTCAGCTTGCATGGCCATTTTTATGGTTCAGCACTACTATGCAAAGCAAGGACTGCCTATATATCAAAATGTTGATGATGGTAAAGTGATAGGATTATTGGCAATTTTTAATTTCTTCCTTTTGCTTATCTGTATTTTCTAGTTTTAATTCCATAAACATGTATTGATCTTGTAATTTAAAAAGTGGCAAAAAATTATAAAAATTTTAGAAGAATTAAAACGATACAGTTTTGTGCAGATATAACTATTAGAAAGTGTCCATTAAGCCTTTTTTTGGCGGGGGTTGGGGGAAGCTCTGAGGAACTAACACAGATCTCTTGTGGTTAAATATTATCAGTAATAAAGAAAACATTTCATGATGGATTAAATCTCATTCTCTAAGAAAAGTAGAATCAGCAACCTAATATTTTAATTGGAAAATCAATGAGAACTGATTATGCAGTTTAGTTACTACCTAAAGTGGTGTAACAGCAGCAGCAGTAACTATTGGATTCACCATAATTTAATTAGACCAACAGTGTTAATATTTTAGAATTTAGGTATAAAGAGTAATATATTTTGTAATTGTTTTAGGTTTTGACTGCTTTTTAAAGTATTTGAATCAGAATCAGCCACGCTAAATTTGTTCATTGTAGTTCACATTGTTTGAGAGATTAAATTATAATTAATATTTAAATATTTAAGAAACATTGGTTCTCAAAAATGTGTTTATTGGATTTAACTATGTGAGCAATAAACAAAGTCCAAATAGTAGTGAATGCTCCTCTCCAAGCACAAGAAATCCTTGGATGGTATAGAATCTTATCCACAAATACACGGAAAGGATTAGTACTCTGAGTAACCCATGAATGAGAGGATACTTAATGAGCAGCCCTTATGTGACATATATTGGAGAATAAAGCCACCTGAAATCCTTTTAAGAACAAAGTGGATGAAAGAATGAATGGACATTGGAAAGTGTATGCATCTGTAATCAAACAAGATGATTACGTTTTTATAAAATTGTAAAATTCCAGCCAGAATAAATTTTCCAAAAATCACAAAGGCCCAAAGGAGTCTACCCTTAACAAATAGTAAGTTAGCTTGTTTCGTTGTTAAGATTGAATGATTCTTGTCCTAGTAACAAAACTCATGATGGTATTCGAACATTTTTCTGTACTTTGGTTTAAAATATTTCTCTCAGAAGATGCTGGTCCTAATACCTTAGTAGCTACTGTCCATGCTATGGATCTTGACAGCAGTGGCATGTTACATAAAATTGCAGGAGGAAACAAAAAGGGGGACTTTGACCTGGAGAGTCAGAAAAGTAGAGATAAGGGCTTAAGAATGAGGGCAGGACACAGTCATATCCATCATTTTATTTGAGCCTGATGACAACGCTATAAAAGTCATTGTTATCCTCATTTTAGAAGAGACAAAACAGGTTCAGAGGGATTGATTTGCCCAAGTTCCCACAGCTGTGCCAGAACTGAATCCAGAATTGAATTTCTGGCTTCTGTCTAATGTTCTCTACTCTATACCACATTCTGGCTTCTATCTAATGTTCTCTACTCTATACCACATTCCATGTGGAAATCTCAGGATTTAGCATGAGTCTAGACAAATGTTTCTCAATTTCTTCTGTTTTCTTATGGCCTCCTAGAGAGCCTTTTCAGGTATGCTTTTTGCAATGGTTTCCCCCATGAAAATTTAATACCACAGACATACTGTATATATCTGTCTATGTACCTGAATGTAGGTTGTGCTTTATCCATAAAAAGAGAATTTTTCACTCCTCCAAGAACGAGTTTTCTCCTCTTTGGGCCTAATATCACTCCCTTAGAGAGTGCGTGGTCTAGAGAGCCAGTCTTTTTCACCTTGTGGATTTGGGGGAGAAGGTGATCGCTGCTGGTATATTGGTGAGACTCAAGCACCCACTGGGCAATCCCACTGGATCATACTGCACACCCTAGGTAACACAGTTTAAAATCCCCTAATTTCTTTTGAGAGACAGATTACATGAGACACACATCATCCTTGGCCATGGACACCTTCACTGACCAACAAGGAAAGACATCTTTCTCTATCTATGGTAGAATTACGAATTCTACTGTGTATTTTTCTTGGTCCAAAGTTAAGCACTCTAGTACTTTGTTCTAGGACATTTCTATGGGAATTTCATTGTTGGAGTTGCTAACACCAGCTCCTTGCGTTCATTATATCAGCACTTAGAAGCTGAAATCATGGGGCTTCCCTGGTGGCGCAGTGGTTGAGAATCTGCCTGCCAATTCAGGGGACACGGGTTCGAGCCCTGGTCTGGGAAGATCCCACATGCCGCGGAGCAACTAGGCCCGTGAGCCACAACTACTGAGCCTGCGCGTCTGGAGCCCGTGCCCCGCAACAAGAGAGGCGGCGATAGTGAAAGGCCCGCGCACCGCGATGAAGAGTGGCCCCCGCTTGCCGCAACTTGAGAAAGCCCCCGGACGAAACGAAGACCCAATACAGCCAAAAATAAATAAATAAATTAATTAAAAAAAAAAAAAAAAGAAGCTAAAATCAGCTGTGGCAATGAGTCTCACCTTCAGTAAGAAAGCAGACTCTTAAAAGCAAGTGCTTAGAGGTAATGCCATTCTATTGGTCTAGACACCTTGTCCAGGGGTGCGCTGTGAAATGCAGCATCGTACAACGGTTGCCTCGTGGCAATGGATCATTAAGATATTGCAGGGACAAATCATTCACGTGATGCAGTGTCCCAAACTGGGAACTGGCAACGACGAGGTATACTGATTAGGGATTACAAAGAACAGACAATCATCGTCATGGAAAGAAACAAATCTCAAGGAAGACAGGAAACTCAGGGAAAACACAATACTGCTTAAAGTCTCTTTAATTCTATCTGCAGCAACTGGCCTGAAATGGATACTAAAAAAAATCTTTAGGCGTTTAGTTACTCTCTCTCTCCTTGGAGCTAAACCTGGTTTCGTATCTCTGCTTCTCCTTGTATGTCTGCTCCATTCTCATCTCTTTGTAGACCCGCTTGCTCTGCTTACGAAGGACTGCTTCCAGCTCCTAGGCCTCGTGATCGTCCAGGTCCAGTGCCTGCCACAGGCAGCGTTAGTCTCTGGGCCCCTTAGTTCATCCGTCGAAGGCATGTGGCAGAAGTCACAGACTGCTGACCAGCCAGGGGGCTGCCTGCCTTTGGCTAAGTGACGGTCCCTGGCTCTCCCAGGAGCTCATGGGGGGCAGCACCACCTGAACTGTCGGAGTAGAGGAGGGCAGGGTATCAGAAGTGACCTGCTTCTATTATCAGCACAGCTGAAGTCACCAAAAGCGCAAGTGCTTTGCAGCTAGTTAGAGCCGAGAGCTGAGTTCCCCACACATTTGCAAAAGGAATGCGGCTCTTGGTGACAGTCAGGGTCGTTCCAGCATCTAGGTTTCTCGTTGCCCGTGACAGTCTTGCGGCTCTTCGTCTCGAGTCCTGTGTTATTCTCTCACAATGTAGTTTGGATACATGACATGCGGCTGAACGGAAGACCTTTACCTCTGGACAGTACAAGTGTGGGGTCTGCTGTGGCCATGGGCGGATCAGGCACTGTGCCGGGCGCTGCTCCTCAGGCTGCCACACCAAGCCCTGGCAGTCCTTCTCGCTGCGGGGACGCGTGGGGAAAGCGTGAGTGCGCGTGCGCAGAGCATTCTCCTGTCCTGTCTCGCTGCTGACCTTGCCTCCAGACCGAGGGGGTGTGGCTCCCGGAGAAGCACGTGAAGGAATTGGGTCAGGTCTGATTTGGCTTAAATGACAAACTGAATTATTTTTCGTTCATAAAGGTCCTTCCGGGGTTTTGTTGTTTGTTGTGTACAGTGAACTTCGGGCTTCTGAAACGTGGCTGAGAATTCCTTTCATGCTAGAACAGTGCTTCTCAAAACCACCCATGGTGAAGAACGAGTTTTTTGTTTTGTGTTTTAGTTTCAATCTGTTACAGACTGACGTGTGGTTTTCCAGTTCACACTGCATGTTGAGCTGTCACGCAGGTCCCCAGCCTCCAAACTCTGCTGAATGCGCCCGCAGGCCAGGATGATGTCCACGTACTGTGAACATTTCCAAACTCATACTTTCAATCCCAGTACTTAGGTCGACGCAGACCAGTAACAAGCAGTTTGAGGGCTGACACCAGTCCGTGGACCCCATTTTAAGCATTGCTGTTCTCTGACTTTGTGTGTATGGGGTCTGAAATCAGGTGATTTGAAGCAGTCACATCGTTGGCCACCATATTCTCATCTGTCCTGATTCTGAGCTTGTCTGGATAACACTTTGGAAACATCTTATGCCATGAGATTGAATGAAGTCAAGTGCTTGCTAAGAGCTGAGTATCTGCCTTGGTCACTTATGATTCTTCCACAGCATGAGGAAATTGAGAGTAAATATGGCCTGTGGTGCCCAGGTTGATATGTTAATGTAACAGAATTCTTCTAGCTACTGAGAATGTCAGTAAAGTTCTGGGGTCCAATTCTGAAAGCACACCTTGAATTTTTGTCCTATCTGTATGCAGAGAAATTTGTATGTTTTCAAGCCTTTAGTGTAGAGGTATATAGTACTTGGAAGTAAAACAAAAAGAGATTAAAATGAAAGTTCCCATGACTTCTTGTCTCCAGATGCCCTGCTGATAGACCGGACGTGACAGACTACCAACTAGTCAGAAGGGCTGTGCCTTTTTCTGTGAAAACTGGAAATGCAGAAATGGAGGCACCTGTCTGGCCCAGACCCTGACTAAGGTTGTTTGCCACTGTAGACAGGGTTATACAGGAAGGTGGAGTGAGGCTGGCAGGTCGGAGCAGAAAGATCTCGAGGACGCAGCTTTGACTCCATCGTGGCGATCAGCATGTGCCTGTTCCTTGTATTAGGTAAAGAAGATCTATGTTTAGTTACCCATTCAGCTGGGAATTATTTATGGGTAATATAAGGACAGATGTTTGCAATGTGAATGCTGCCTTGTAAGAGCTTTAAATACGTTGCTTGGTTGTAAAACCTAGAACATAGGAGTGAATCACAAGTCTTAGGAGCAGTTTAGTAATGCTATAGGTCAGAGAAATGAGATAAAGGTTTGCAGCTCTGGTTTATAGGGACGCATTTGCTTGTATGTAAAACGTAGGTGCTACATGTTCAATAAAATGTCTTATTTAGTTGGCAAATATTTATTGGGTGCCTGTTATGTACCAGGGACTGTACTAGGTAAACAATGCAACCACTAACCTGCTCCTTCCCACTCTACCCTTGAGAGCTTAGGGTCTAGCAGGGACATTAGACTATTAAGTAATCGCGAGGAGGTGAGATGAATGCCAGGATGTGGATGTGCAGTGCTATGGCAACACGGAACAGGACTCAGAGAAGGCTGCAGAGAAAGTTAATGTAAGAGTAAGGAATTTATGTTTGATAGCTATAGGACTCACTTATTATATCTCTCCAAAGATCTATTTTTGGAAGTCTCTATGAAGATGTGATTCAGTTAGGTGTAGCAGGATAGCTAGATTACCTCTGGGACTTCCCTGGTGGCACAGTGGTTAAGAATCCGCCTGCCAATGCAGGGGGCACGGGTTTGAGCCCTGGTCCAGGAAGATCCCACATGCCGCAGAGCAACTAAGCCCGTGCGCCACAACTACTGAGCCTGCGTGCCACAACTACTGAAGCCCGCGCACCTAGAGACCATGCTCCACGACAAGAGAAGCCGCTGCAATGAAAAGCCTGTGCACTGCAACGAAGAGTAGCCCCCGCTCTCCACAACTAGAGAAAGCCTGCGTGTGGCAACGAAGACACAACGCAGCCAAGAATAAATAAATTTATTAAAAAAAAAAAAAAAAGACTAGATTACCTCCAATCACCAGCCTCATGTTATGTTCCTTCTTCCACGTTGTGAAGTATCAGAGGTGATCTAGGTATGAATACCACTCCGAAAAGGCCACCAGATGGCAGTGTAACTATTAGCAAAATACTTGAATAGTTTAAATTACACATTCATAATTGAATTGTATTGCAATGGCTTTTTAAAAAAATTTCAAATAAATGAACTGCATTTAAATTTATTTATATTTATGTGATTCTCAGAGGCCCTTTGTGAAAAAAATCTTTAGGGTGCACAATAGTAATAATATCTCTATTCATTTTTTTTTTTCATTGTAACTCTATTTTCCTATAGTAGTCAGTGGGGGAGGCCAGATTTCAGAAGGCAAGAGTTTATGACTTACTGGAAGAACAAGAATGCTGGGAGTATATAAGAGAAAATATTTTAAACTCTCACGAAGTCTTCTTATAACATGAAGGCTTCATGAGGAGACTATGACCAGCTACTGCTGTTTATTATCAGCATAAACCAGAAACTCCTACTTGAATAATTGTTGAGCATATACAGAATATGGACCTTGCAAGATACTCTGTGACACATAACCAACATAGTAAAAGTGTTTGCTAGAATTCCACTTATTCTTATGATATTACTAAATCTGGTACCATCTCTTTTGTGAATTTTTCCTTGACCTAAAGTTACACACTCCAGTGCCTTTCAGGTCCTGTGTCAGCCTTCAGGCCATTTGATTAATTAATAATTACAACAAGCTTCCCTTCCCATCTTCCTTTTCCTTCCTGTATTCCTCCTCCAAGGGGAGATGTCAGCACCCAGCATCCAAGCAGTTGGGAGCAAAGTGAGGAGTTGTTGCACGGCGACTTGCCTAGCATTAGGGCTTGTCCCGAAGGCAGCCAGGGTCACTGGGTTGTAGGACTTTCACTTTTAAAGCTGGGACAGTCCTGGCCAAACCAGGATGAGCTGGTCACCCTATTAGTGTCCAAGGAAGCAGGGTGGTCCGAGAAGATGTTGCGGAGAGAGGATGATGGAGGAAGTGTAGTAAAATATTAACAATTGAGACATCTGGGTGAAAGGGTTGTGAGAGTTCTTGCAACTTTTCTGCAGGTTTACAACTATTTAAAAAACAAACAAACAAACAAACAGCAAAGTATCTTCTTTTGGCCACGCTGTGTGGCTGTGGGATCTTAGTTCCCTGACCAGGGATTGAACCCTGAGCCCACGGCAGTGAAAGCGCTGAGCCTTAACCACTGGACCGCCAGAGAATTCCCGCAAGGTATCTTCTTGATGAAGTAGAATGGTAAGTTTGGCTTCTGGGATCCAATAAAATGGAGACTCAAATCCCTATTTTACTACTAACTAGGTGTGTGATACCGGGTAAGTCACTTAATTCCTTTGAGACTCCATTTCCTCATCTATAAAATGGGCACACTTAATAGTACTTACCTATTGTAGGACTGTTATGAGGCTTAAATGAGATGGTATATGTAAAACACTTGGCACAGTGCCTTGTTCATAAATGATGAATACTATATTAGCTATTACTTTTTATTATATGTTTCAGGTGTACAGAATTATTATTCATCATCTGTATATACTACAGAGTGATCACCACCACAAGTCTAGCTACCATCCATCACCATACAGCTGACCCCCTTCACCCATTTTTTTTTTTTTTTTTTTGGGCTGCGTTGGGTCTTCATTGCTGCACGCGGGCTTTCTCTAGTTGCTGCGAGTGGGGGCTACTCTCCATTGCGGTGCGCGGGCTTCTCATTGCGGTGGCTTCTCTTGTTACGGAGCACGGGCTTTAGGCACGCAGGCTTCTGTAGTTGCAGCGCGCGGGTTCAGTAGTTGCAGCACGCAGGCTCAGTAGTTGTGGCTTGCGGGCTCTACAACGCAGGCTTAGTAGTTGTGGCGCATGGGCTTGGTTGCTCCACGGCATGTGTGATCTTCCCCGACCAGGGATCGAACCGGTGTGCCCTGCATTGGCAGGCGGATTCTTAACCACTGTGCCACCAGGGAAGTCCCCCCCTTCACCCATTTTGCCCACCCCTCAACCACCTTCCCCTTTGGTAACCACTAATCTGTTCTCAGTACCTATGTTTTTGTTTAATTTTGTTTGTTCATTTGTTTCATTTTGTCTTAGATTTCACATTCGAGTGTATGGCATTTGTCCATCTCTGTCTGACTTATTTCATTTAGCATAATATCCTCCAAGTCCATCCGTGTTGTTGCAAATGGTAGGATTTCATTCTTTTTTATGGATGAGTAGTATTCCATTATATATATAATCTCCTTCATCCATTCATTTATCAATGGACACTTGCAGGTTGTTTCCATGTCTTGGCTATTGTAAATAATGCTGCAATGAACATAAGGGTGCATATATCTTTTTGAGTTAGTATTTTCATGTTCTTTGGATAAATACCCAGAAGTAGAGTAGCTGGATCATATAGTAGTTCTACTCTCTCTCTCTCTTTTTTTTTTTTTGGTCCACGCTGCGTGACATGCAGTATCTTAGTTCCTCAACCAGGGATCGAACCCGTGCCCCCTGTATTGGGAGCTCAGTGTCTTAACCACTGGACCACCAGAGAAGTCCTTGGTAGTTCTATTCTTAATTTTTCGAGAAATCTCCATACTGTTTTCCGCAGTGGCTGCACCCAATTTTCAGTCTCACCAACAGTGTACAAGTGTATATGAACTATTATTTTTAATGCAGAAATGGGTTATATTTCCTTCTACCACATTTAAGAGCAGCAAATGATTCTACATGGGTAGAACTGTCAAAGCTTAAAGGAGCAGGTTAGTTAAACTGATGTTAAGAAAGAAAATAGAAATAGCCCATGAAGATGAACTACAATTTCAGAAACCTAGAAAAATTACTTAGCCCTCTTTTTAAAATTATTATTAGTGCTTATGAATTGCAGTGAAGGAATTTATGCTTAAGTATAATTCCTCTGGCATGTAATTTTATTTGTGAGGAACAAGATTCTAATGTAAAATAGCTCATCTTTAGAAACAAAAAACTCAGCACATATAGATACTGAAAATGTCATCAGGCAGCGGGCCATGACAGAAAGACTGTCATTTTTTGGTACTTGCAGAAAATTGCTTCTCTTTCTGTTTTTTAACATGGTGAAGTATTTCCAAGAAAAGTTTCAGTTGGAACATTTAAATCAATTTAAATACAGCATACGGTCTAATTATAATTTAGAGTTATCAGGTAGAAGGTGGTCCATTATACTGAAGCCCAAATAAGGGCTCAAATTCTGGTTTCACCAGGATTATTTGCTGGGAGACTTTGGGAAAGTTACTTAACTTCTCTGATCCTCACTTTCTTCAGCTGTAAGATGGGGTCATAATACCTACCTTGTAGGATGTTGTAAGTATTGAATGAGAAAATGAGGGTAGAGTACCTGGTATGAGTCATGGTATATAACCAATGCTCCATAATAGTTTGTTTCTATAAGCCTATAACAGTTTTCATGGGTTTTGAGGAGATATTTGGGACTGTAAAAACATGAATACATTTTTATACTTCTTAAGAATAATATGTTTTATTTAAATTTTTGAGAATTTAAAAATGTTTACAGAAGTACAAAAAATAATATACTAGACATATGTTTTCACCATCCACCCAGAATTGACAAATGTTAATTATAAAATATAAATATTAAATATATAAATATTACAGATAAAGCTGCAGTACCTGTGACCCTTCCACTACCCCACCTGCCCCTTCCTACCCTACTCCTGTCCTAGCCCCTTTCCCCTCTCTCTCAGAGCCAAACAGTGGAAAGACTTTGCTGTGCAAGCCTCAATAAAGTAGTTTTTCAAACTTTTTAGTCTCAGGACCCTATTACACTCTTAAAAATTATTAAGCACTCCTAAGAGCCTTTGTTTATGTCAGTTATATCTATTGATATTTACCATATTAAAAATTAAAACTGAGAAAAACTTAAATATGTAATTCATTTAAAAATAAAAATAACAGGCCTATTATGTGTTAACATATAATTTTTATGCAAAAACCCTTTATTTTCATTAAAAATATAGTGAGAAGAACAGCATTGTTTTATATTTTTGCAAATCTCTTTCATGTATGACTAATAGAAGACAATGGATTCTCATATCTGCTTCAGCATTCAAACTGTTACAATATGTTCTTTTGGTAGAAATATCAAAATTTCTTTTCAATGAAAAGCCAGCCTCATATAGCTATGTAGTTGAAAAAGGAGAATGTTATGAGCATTTTCAGATAGCTGTAAATTCTCTTCTTTGATACTATACCAAAACTCGAGAGAGTGGTGGGTTTTTTTTGTTGGTTTTGTTTTGTTTTGTTTTATTGGAGTATAATTGCTTTACAATGTTGTGTTAGTTTCTGCTGCACAGCGAAGTGAATCAGCCATATGAATACACATATCCCCTCCCTCTTGGACCTCCTTCCCCCCTATCCCACCCAACTAGGCCATCACAGAGCACTGAGCTGAGCTCCCTGTGCTATACAGCAGGTTCCCACTAGCTATCTATTTTACACATGGTAGTATATTTATGTCCAACTTAACCTCCCAGTTCATCCCATCCTCCCCCTTCCTGCCGTGTCCACACGTCCGTTCTCTACGTCTGACTTTCTATTCCTGCTCTGCAAATAGGTTCATCTGTACCATTTTTCTAGATTCCACATATATGCGTTAATATACGATATTTGTTTTTCTCTTTCTGACTTACTTCACTCTATATGACAGACTCTAGGTCCATCCACATCTCTACAAATGACCCAATTTCATTTCTTTTTATGGCTGAATAATATTCCATTATATATATGTACCACATCTTCTTTATCCATTCATCTGTCAATGGGCATTTAGGTTGTTTCCATGTCCTGGCTATTGCAATTAGTGCAGCAATGAACATTGGGGTACATGTGTCTTTTTGAATTATGGTTTTCTCAGGGTATATGCCCAGTAGTGGGATTGCTGGGTCATATGGTAGTTCTATTTTTAGTTTTTTAAGGAACCTCCATATTGTTCTCCATAGTGGCTGTATTAATTTACTTTCCCACCAACAGTGCAAGAGGGTTCCCTTTTCTCTGCACCCTCTCCAGCATTTATTGTTTATAGATTTTCTGATGATGGCCATTTTGACTGGTGTGAGGTGGTACTTTATTGTAGTTTTGATTTGCATTTCTCTAATAATTAGTGATGTTGAGCATCTTTTCATGTGCATCTTGGCCATCTGTATGTCTTTTTTGGAGAAATGTCTATTTAGGTCTTCTGCCCATTTTTGGATTGGGTTGTTTGTTTTTTTGATATTGAGCTGCATGAGCTGCTTGTATATTTTGGAGACTAATCCTTTGTTTGTTTCTTCATTTGCAAATATTTTGTCCCATTCTGTGGGTTGTCTTTTCGTCTTTTTTATGGTTTCCTTTGCTGTGCAAAAGCTTTTAAGTTTAATTAGGCCCCATTCACTTATTTTTGTTTTTATTTTCATTATTCTAGGAGGTGGGTCATAAAAGATCTTGCTTTGGTTTATGTCAGAGTGTTTTTCCTATGTTTTCCTCTCAGAGTTTTATAGTGTTCAGTCTTACATTTAGGTCTTTAATCCATTCTGAGTTTATTTTTGTGTATGGTGTTAGGTAGTGTTCTATTTTCATTATTTTACATGTAGCTGTCCAGTTTTCCCAGCACCATTTATTGAAGAGGCTGTCTTGTCTCCACTGTATTCTTGCCTTTTTTGTCATAGATTAGGTGACCATAGGTGCGTGGGTTTATCTCTGGGCTTTCTATACTGTACCACTGATCTATATTTCTGTTTTTGTGCCAGTACCATAGTGTCTGGATTACTGTAGCTTTGTAGTATAGTCTGAAGTCAGGGAGCCTGATTCCTCCAGCTCCATTTTTCGTTCTCAAGATTGCTTTGGCTATTCGGGGTCTTTTGTGTTTCCATACAAATTGTGAAATTTTTTGTACTAATTCTGTGAAAAATGCCATTGGTAATTTGATAGGGGTTGCATTGAACCTGTAGATTGCTTTGGGTAGTATAGTCATTTTCACAATATTGATTCTTCCAATCCAGGAGCATGGTATATCTCTCCATCTGTTTATGTCATCTTTGATTTCTTTCATCAGTGTTTTATAGTTTTCTGAGTACAGGTCTTTTGCCTCCTTAGGTAGGTTTATTCCTACGTATTTTATTATTTTTTTTGTGATGGTAAATGGGGTTGTTTCCTTAATTTCTCTTTCTGATCTTTCATTGTTACTGTATAGGAATGCAAGAGATTTCTGTGCATTAATTTTGTATCCTGCAACCTTACCAAATTCATTGATTAGTTCTAGTAGTTTTCCGGTGGAATCTTTAGGATTTTCCGTGTATAGTATCATGTCATCTGCAAACAGTGACAGTTTTACTTCTTCTTTTCCAATTTGTGTTTCTTTTATTTCTTTTTCTTCTCTGATTGCCGTGGCTAGGACTTCCAATACTATGTTGAGTAATAGTGGTGAGAGTGGACAACCTTGTCTTATTCCTGATCTTGAGGAAATGCTTTCAGTTTTTCACCATTAAGAATGATGTTTGCTGTGGGTTTGTCATATATGGCCTTTATTATGTTGAGGAAGCTTCCCTCTATGCCCACTTTCTGGAGAGTTTTTATCATAAATTGGTGTTGAATTTTGTCAAAAGCTTTTTGTGCATCTATTGAGATGATCATATAGCTATGTAGTTGAAAAAGGAGAATTTTATGAGCCTTTTCAGATAATTGTGGATTTTCTTCTTTGATACTATACCAAAACTCGAGAAAGTGGTGTTTTTTAATTTTTTTATATGTGTATATGAATTTATTTATTTATTGGCTGCGTTGGGTCTTCGTTGCTGCACGCGGGCTTTCTCTAGTTGCGGCGAGTGGGGACTACTTTTTGTTGCGATGCGTGGGCTTTTCATTGCAGTGGCTTCTCTTGTTGCGGAGCACAGGCTCTAGGCATGTGGGCTTCAGTAGTTGCGGCATATGGGCTCAGCAGTTGTGGCTCGCAGGCTCTAGAGTGCAGGTTCAGTTGTTGTGGTTCACGGGCTTAGTTGCTCCGCGGCATGTGGGATCTTCCCGGACCAGGGCTCGAACCTGTGTCCCCTGCACTGGCAGGTGGATTCTTAACCACTGCGCCATCAGGGAAGCCCAGTGGTGGTTTTTTAAAAGTTAGTTGCAATTTGGAACCTGCAATTTGCGAACTCTGTTCTATTAAAATCCATTGCTCTGTCTTGTAATTAGAATGCATCTTGTACCCATTACAAGAATATTGATTGGTTTTCTGAATTATATGACCACCCAAAAGTTGACACATTTTATTCCAATATCAAAAAAACCCTAATTATATCACCACCTATTTCATTAGAAAAGTCTGTAAGCATTGGAAAGCTGTCAAGTTCACAGTCCAGAATTCTAGTTTTTACTTGAAAACTCAAAATTTATCATTAGCCACAAATACTGTCAGTTGTTTTCCATGAAGTGACAGACTCACTTCGTCCATTTTTGAGAAAATGTCTGCCAAATACCCAAGTCTGAATAACCATAATTAGTCTGTCCTTGTTCTTTCAAGTAAAAATGGTGTTTCATGAAAAAGCTGCTAGTTCGGATCATAGCTCAAATACCTCAAGTTGAGACAACCACTGTACTTTGCTATCCAGCAGAGGTGCTTTATGTGTGCTTCTCATTTCATATAGAGAATATTAAAAAGATATGACATGTATTCAAGGTTCAAGAGTTAATAAAATTAATACTTGTTACTGTGTCACCATGGACATTAAGTGAAATCGTCATTTTTTAAAACTGCCAGTAAGTGGTGTTGGTGAAAAACAATGTCACTGCTTTGATGCATGCTGAGTTGCTACAAGTTCTTCCCACCATTGCTTTTGAATCACCAGTGCAAATGTTAACACAGCAAAAAGGCAAATTGCATCTTAGTATTGTGAAAATAATTCTGACCTCAAAGACTCTCTGAAAGGATCTGGGAGGTCCTCTGGGGATGGCAGACTATACTTTGACAATGCCACTTCAGTCCATTTATGTGTACATATTTGTATGTATACATACATACATATCTATGGACAGTATATGGCATTCTGGGGGTTTTATAATTCACACATATCATATTGTACTTATTTTTTCCATAACTTGCTTCTTTTGACTCAGCAGTATGTTTTTGAGATCTATTCATATTCTATATACTAGTAACAATTGGAATCTGAAATTTAAAAAATTATTTGTAATAAAATTTAAATAAATTGTAAAGGAATTTAAATAAATTTAAAGGAAGATGTGAAAGATCTCTGTACTGAAAAACTATAAGTCATTGCTGAGAGATACTAAAGAAGATTTAAATAAATGGAAAAATATGCCATATTTATGGATTGAAAGACTCAAGATGTCAGTTCTTCTCAAATCTTTCTATAAATTCAGTGCATTTTATAAATTTATTTATTTATCTTTTTATTTTTGGCTGCACTGGGTCTTCATTGCTGTGCATTGGCTTTCTTTAGGTGCGGCGAGCGGGGGCTACTCTTCGTTGCAGTGCGTGGGCTTCTCATTGCAGTGGCTTCTCTTGTTGCGGAGCACGGGCTCTGGCCACAAGGGCTTCAGTAGTTGTGGTGCGTGGGCTCAGTAGTTGTGGCGTGTGGGCTCAGTAGTTGTGGTTCGTAGGCTCTAGAGTGCAGGCTCAGTAGTTGTGGCACATGGGCTTTGTTGCTCCGCGGCATGTGGGATCTTCCTGGACCAGGGCTTGAACCCATGTCCCCTGTATCGGCAGGCGGATTCTTAACCACTGCACCACCAGGGAAGTCCCTACCACATCTTCCTTATCCATTCATCTTTTGATGGACATTTAGGTTGTTTCCATGTCTTGGCTATCGTAAATAGTGCTGCTATGAACACAGGGGTGCATGCATCTTTTCAAATTATAGTTTTATCTGGGTATATGCCCAGGAGTGGAATCGCTGGATCATAGTTCAACTCTATTGCTAGCTTTTTGAGGAACCTCTATACTGTTTTCCATAGTGGCTGCACCAATTTACATTCCTACCAAGAGTGTAAGAGGGTTCCCTTTTCTTTACACTCTCTCCAGCATTTATTATTTGTAGACTTTTTAATGATGGCCATTCTGACTGGTGTGAGGTGGTACCTTATTGTAGTTTTGATTTGCATTTCTCTAATAATTAGCGAAGACGAGCATCTTTTCATGTGCCTATTGGCCATTTGTATGTCTTCTTTGGAGAAATGTCTATTTAGGTCTTCTGCCAGTTTTTCAATTCGGTTGTTTGTTTTTTTGTTATTGAATTGTATTAGCTATTTGCGTATTTTGGAAATTAAGCCTTTGTTGGTCGCATCATTTGCAAATATTTTCTCCCAGTCTGTAGGTTATCTTTTCATTTTGCTTATGGTTTCCTTTGCTGTGCAAAAGCTTATAAGTTTGATTAGGTCCCATTTGTTTATTTTTGCTTTTATTTCTATTGCCTTGGGAGACTGACCTAAGAAAATATTGGTACGAGTTATGACAGAGAATGCTTTGCCTATGTTCTCTTCTAGGAGTTTTATGGCGTCTTGTCTTTAAGTCTTTATGCCATTTTGAGTTTACTTTTGTGTATGGTGTGAGGGTGTGTTCAAACTTCATTGATTTATATGTGGCTGGCCAACTTTTCCAACACCACTTGCTGAAGAGACTGTCTTCCTATTGATATTTTGTTAATTTAGGTCCTCATGATTTTATTACTCTAATACATGATTTCCAAGCTCTGTTCTTTAGAGCCTAGGGTAGAGTTTCAGGAGTGGGGGGAGTGATGCAGGGATGGTTTTTACAGTGATAAGAGGACTAATACCAGGACCCCAGGAAGCACCAGAATGAAAGAGTGGGAGAGAGGCAGGGCAGAATCCAGAAAGAGGATTGCACAGCAAGAGAACAAGGCAATGGTTGCCACTGAAGCACTGATTTACTTTCACGTATGGAGGAGCTACTTCCATTTATTTTTCCTAAAACTTTTCAAAGCTCTACCATTTCATTCTGGAAAAGACCATAAGCCATCAGTCTTATCCTCTCTATCGAACGTTGGAAGCAGCCTGAGTACAGTGGAAAGATCACCAAAGCTCTGGCTCCACCCCTTGTTTGTTGGGAAACCTTGGGCAAATGATAACTCTGGAACTTCAGTGTTTTCATTGGTTAAAACATGTGTAACAGGGTCGTTTATAGGAGAAAACTAGAATCATGTATATGAAGAAAGCACTATATGATATTTGCTAACATTTGCCCATGTTTCTAGATGTCAGGCCTTGTTTAAAAAGCTTACCTGTATTATCAAGTTCTGCCTTTAATTCTCTTATCAACCCTAAGATTAGGCACTATTATAATTCCTGATTTACAAATATGAAAACTAAGGTTCAGAGAGGTTAGTTTGCACTCAGTATAGATCGTGTGCACGATCTATGAATACCCTTTTTTCAACTTCGTTAATAAAAAACACAAGAACATTACAGAATGAAGGTAAATGTAAAATGGGCTTAGTAACTCTAGCCGGGATATCAAGAGAGTTAATTAGGCGCTAAACACTGAGAGCTAGTCCTGAGAAGCAGCAGAAAAGCTAGATCTCACGTGGGCCATCAGCTGTCTCGGAAAGGGGGCGGGGACGCTGGCGCCCAAGACACGAGGGCACATCCGCCGAGAGGACCTAGGTAGTAGGAAATCTCAGAAATGTAAGTGGGAAAATTGAAAGCACCGAAACAAACTTTGCCTAGATCACAGTTTGAACCTGTAGATCACAGTTTGAACCTGTAGTGCTCACTGCCTTTTACGAAGACAATGAGGCCTATTGATGAGGCTGTTTCATTTGCTCGCTGAGAAACTCCCAGGGAACCGGGAAAACCAACCTGCGACCCAGCTTACCCGCAAGCCGTCTCCCAAGGCAACTGGGAGGAGGCGTGGCCTGAGGATAGGTCCCGCCCTCTTTCTCCAACTCAAATAACGATTGGCTTGGAGGCGCGGCGGTGGCGCCGGGAGGCGGATCTAGGATACCCAGCTCTGGCTGGGCCGCGCAGCCATTTTGGACTGTGTGGGTTTCCGGGACGTTCTGAGTGCGTCCTAGGTCCCAGGGGTTCTGCAGATCACAGGCCCAGGGCCCGCGTCCGAGTGTCAGGTTGGAGCCGGGAAACGTCCCGGGGGGTAGCGGCGGCGGGGGCAGGATGAGCGCGGAGGCGGCGGACCGGGAGGCGGCCACCTCCAGCCGGCCCTGCACCCCGCCGCAGACCTGCTGGTTCGAGTTCCTGCTGGAGGAGTCGCTGTTGGAGAAACATCTGCGCAAGTCCTGCCCGGGTAAGCGCGGCGCCTGCAGCTCGAGTGGAGCGGGACCCGGCCACCGGCGCTGCCCTCCCGTCTTTCACCATCCCACGCCTTCTCGGCCACGAACCTGCGGCTCGGGAGGCGGGGACCGGAGCCGAGCTCTGGCGAGGCCCCCGGCTAAGTATTAAACACACCAGTGCGAGGGCACTGCTGTGGGAGGCCAAAGAAAGGCGCAAAACAAAGGCGCTTCCGCATCCACCCCCTTTTACTGTTCGGGGTTTTAACACCTGCGAGATGGCCTTGTGAGAGTATTTGGTTTGGGGAGGCTGGCTCGACCCCTCCTCTTGACAGAACCCCGCACAGTTTGGGGAGATGGGGAGAGAAATCAGCTGTTCGGGGGCTAATCCTGACACTAATTAGTTAACTATCTTAGGTTCCTATTTAACTGTTTTATTCCTCAACGAGGAGACTTTACCGACTCTTAATTATATATTTCAAAGTTAGGCTGCAAATCAAAATGAGGAAATCTTTGAAAGCAGAAAAAAACTAGTTGCTAGATGGTTATTGTATAATGATGATCATGATTAATATCCCAGTTAATGAGTGCTCTCAGGGAAGGTGGAAAACCCCAGGCATTTCTGGAAAGAGGTACTGGCATGAAAACGTTAAGTTCCTTGGATGATATTTTGCTGATTAAGTTTGAATCCAGATGTGGCTTGTTCAGTCTAATAGCCTGGCCTTAGTCTCCTGGTGGAGCCTGCTGTGCGAGAAGTTAGTGTACTTCACTTGGGCAGTTTTACCACCTATATTATATTATGTTCTTTTAATTCACTGCTTTTGACTAACGTTTGTTGAGTGTTTCTGCGTGCCAGTCACTGTGCTTAATGCTTCGTATTTGTTATCTCATTTAATCGGTCTTCATAGTAATCCTGTGAGGTAGGTGGCATTATCCTCTATTTTGCATGACAGAAACAGGTGCAGAGGTAACTTGATGCAGGTCCCACTAATTAAGCGTTAAAACAGTGATTCTAAAGATGACATCTCTTTCCTCTAATTGACATTCGTTGTTTGCTGAACTGGAAATCTATAACCATTATGTTCTTCCCTGTAAAGTGCTTTCTTCTGCAGGAATCTGTTATCCTTTCTTCCTTACACCCTTCCTGATCTTTCCCTTTAATCCCCAGGCACACTTCTTATAAATCATAATCCTTAGTTATTCTAACTACACAACTGTTTGGATTTTTTTTTTTAACTTTCTTTTTAATTGAAGTATAGTTGATGTACAGTGTTTCAGGTGTACAGCAAAGTGATTAAGATACATATATATATATTCCTTTTCAGATACTTTTCCATTATAGGTTATTATAAGATATTGAATATAGTTCCCTGTGCTATACAGTAGGTCCTTGTTTATTTTATATGTATCTGTCAATCCCAAATTCCTAATTTATTCCTCCCCCCTTTCCCATTTGGTAACCATAAATTTGTTTTCTTTGTGAGTCAATTTCTGTTTTGTAAATAAGTTCATTTGTATCACTTTTTTAGATTCCACATAAAGTGATGTCGTATGACATTTGTCTTTCTTTGTCTGACTTACTTTTCTTAGTATGATAATCTGTAGGTCCATCCATGTTGCTGCAGTGGCATAATTTCATTCTTTTTTATGGCTGAGTAATATTCCAATGTATATATGTACCACATCTTCTTTATCCATTCATCTGTCAGTGGACACTTAGGTTGTTTCCATGTCTTGGCTATTGTGAATAGTACTGCTATGAACTTAGGGGTGCATGTATTGTTTCAAATTAGAGTTTTCGTCTTTTCCGGATATGTGCCCAGGAGTGGGATTGCTGGGTCATATAGTAACTCTATTTTTAATTTTTTAAGGAACCTCCATACTGTTTTCCATAGTGGCTGCACCAGTTTACATTCCTGTCAATCATGTAGGAGGGTTCCCTTCTTTCCACACCCTCTCCAGCATTTATTATTTGTAGACGTTTTGGTGATGGCCATTCTGACTGGTGTGAGGTGATACCTCATTGTAGTTTTTTTTTTTTTTTTTTTTATAAATTTATTTATTTTTGCTGTGTTCGGTCTTCGTTTCTGTGCGAGGGCTTTCTCTAGTTGCGGTGAGCGGGGGCCACTCTTCATCGTGGTGCGCGGGCCTCTCACTATCGCGGCCTCTCTTGTTGCGAACAGGCTCCAGACGCGCAGGCTCAGTAGTTGTGGCTCACGGGGCCAGTTGCTCCGCAGCATGTGGGATCTTCCCAGACCAGGGCTTGAACCTGAGTACCCTGCATTGGCAGGCAGATTCTCAACCACTGCACCACCAGGGAAGCCCCTCATTGTAGTTTTGATTTGCATTTCTCTAATAGCGATATGTAGCATCTTTTCATGTGCCTGTTGGCCTGTTTGGATTCCTTTGTGGTCAAAAACTAATACAGTGAATCCTTTGGATCTTCATAATTAGAACTTAAGTTCAAGAATTATTTTCTTTTAAATCCTAGATCCTGCACCAGTTCAACTTATAGTCCAGTTTTTGGAACAGGCTTCTAAACCTTCAGTTAATGAACAGAACCAAGTTCAACCTCCACCTGATAACAAGAGAAATCGTATTTTAAAGCTTCTTGCTCTTAAAGTTGCTGCACATTTGAAGTGGGACTTAGATGTATTAGAGAAAAGGTATACAAGATTTAAATGAATTTATTTTTAGTACTGTTAGATATCTTGGTTTATTTCAATATGTGTTCTTATAATATTGGCCCTTAAAATGAAAATTATTTTTCTCTGCATTCTTGGTAAAATATGCAAGTAGTTTTCAAAAGGTGTAAGAAAATATTTGACTATTAGATGAATTTAAATAACCTTTTAAAGTATAAACTTGGTGTTATCAATAATGAGCCATTTTATTATTGTTCTTTTTTTTGATGTGATAAGTAGAGAAAATCCACACCTAAACAGTTTTAAATGTTCAGTTTACTTTTACATATCTGAAGAAAATGAATAAAAATTAATGATGGATGGTACATAATGTTATGGATGATTCCCTATTGAATAAGTTAATTTTACTGGGCATAAATCAATCACTATCTCCCAAACCATTAAGCTGTCTTATTAGAATCAGTGGTTATTTGTTTACAAATAAATAATTTCAAAGGCGTAGTTATAAAATGATTTGTTTTCATCCCCTTCTCACAATTTAAAAAGAAATACCTTATAGAACATTTGGGAAAATTCAGAAAATGGGAAATAATAGAGGAGGGAAGAGTAGTATTTTTAACATTTTTGTGTGATTTTTGTTGTTTTTCTCCCTTTATTTTTAAACAAAGTTGTGAACATACCTTATATACTGTATTGATTTGTTTTATTTCACATAGCAGGATATCATGAGCATTTTCCCATTTTGTTTTTTGGAGTTTATTCCATTGTATAGATAATTTATTAACTGTTCCTCTATTGACAGTTTTCTCTAGTTTTTCACTTTTATAAATGACAGAGCCTTAAATGTCTATGTCCGTAAACTTTATCTGAATTTCGAGTTACGGCCTTAGTATAGATTGTTAAATTGCTTGGTCAAGTGGTATAAACATTTTTAAAGCACATGATGCATATTACCAGATTGCATTCCAAGGGAGTTGTATTAGTTTATACTCACACTAGTAGTATTTAAACATTGTTTTTTCACCATATCTTCTATAGCATTAAAATTAGAATTAAAAAAAAAGTTTTATTCTTTAATCTAGGGGGAAACTTATCCATTAATAGATTTGAGGCATATCAGCAGGTAGCAATGTGTACAAAAAAATATGATGTATGTGTTACACTTGGAAAATTGAGCATTGATTGGCTATTTGATGGTAAGCAATTAAAATTTTTTTAGATGTGAAATTTACACTGTCATTATGTTAGGAGGTAATTTTTTGGAGATAGATTCTGAAATACTTGTGGAAAAAATGATTTAATATTGGGAATTTGCTTCACAATAATATGGGAAGGAGGGAAGTGGGTGGAGTGGAGATGAAACAAGATTGGCCATCAGTTGATAATTGTTGAAGCTGGATGATGGGCACATTGGGCCATATTATATTATTCTGTCTACTTTTGTATATGTTTCAATTGTTTTCATAATGAAAGCTTAAACAGTCTTTTTGAATTTGATAGGTATATTTTCATATAAGTTGTTGAGACAGGTTAATAAAATGGTCCTGTAGATTTACTCCTTTAGCAGTGTAATTATTTTTAGTGAAAATACTGAATTGTGTATTTTGTGCTTACACAGCTTATATATCTTTTGATTCTTCCTTTTTAAGTTTGTCTGTTCCAGTATTGAATATGTTACTAAATGAACTGCTGTGCATCAGTAAAGTCCCTCCTGGAACAAAGCACGTAGACATGGATCTGGCCACTTTACCTCCAACCACTGCCATGGCTATACTTCTCTACAATAGATGGTAAATGTTTTCTTAAACCTGAAATGTGTTGGGCAGCCTCTCTTTAATTGCACTCTGACTTTCAGGAATATGCTTTTAAGTTACCCCTTCTACTCTAGGGATCTCTCAGAGGATCTTGGGAACAGTGAATCTGTTGGTGGAGAAAATTTATGACTGCATAGATGAAAAGAATTCTGATAAAGATGTGGATGACTTACAAAGTTTTTATTATATATCAATTAGAATTTCAGATAGTTTTTAAGTCTTCTAAGGAGTACTTGAAAAAATACTTGAAGTGTTATATATAGTGTGTTAAATTTTGGTTTTTTGGTCTTTTTTACAGGGCAATTAGGACAATTGTTCAAAGTAGTTTTCCTGTCAAACAAGCAAAACCTGGACCTCCTCAGTTAAGTGTGTAAGTTGGCCAATAAGACCCTTACTTGGCACTTTTTTCATCAGAATTTTTTTTAAATTTTGTAAGTTTTTAATAACTCCTGGTACAGAAGGAGTAGAGCAGAAATTGGAGGGCAGAAGGCCTGCACAAAGGTGGGTTTGGAGGAGTTAGAAGGGTGAGAGATTCAGATAGTGCTTTGGATATCTAGAGTAGAGAGCTCTGAAAAAGAAGGGGAGCACTTTGTAAATTGTGCCTTTCATCTTAACATTAGCTGACCTGCTTCCAAGTATTAAGATTGTTTTCATTTAATTAAATTTACTTGAAGGAGATATATTTGTTTTGTATGCTGGAAATTATTTTAATTTAGAGTGCAAAAGTTAATTACCATAGTTTGATCATATCCAGAGTTTTAAACCTAGTTCTTAAGTTCCAGATAGCAACTTACCCAAATTTGGAGGAAGAGAGTATAGTTTCTAACTTGATACAAATGAGCTTTTGCTATCAGTAAGTTTTATTCTTAAACTGAGGGTTTGTTTATCCTTAATGTCTTAATCATTAGTTCATCTGAAGAGTTTAGCAGCATTCCTAGCACATTTTAAATGCCTAAGAAATATCTGATAAGTAAATGAATAAATGGAAGAAATCATTATTTCTAGGCAACATTATTTTCTAATGCTACCTACAAATATCACCTAAAAATACCATTAGTAGAGGGACCCTGGTGGCGCAGCGGTTAAGAATCCGCCTGCCAATGCTGGGGACACGGGTTTGAGCTCTGGTCCAGGAAGATCCCACATGTCGTGGAGCAACTAAGCCCATGTGCCACAACTACTGAGCCTGCGCTCTAGAGCCTGCGAGCCACAACTACTGAAGCCCGTGGGCCTAGGATCCTGTGCTCCACAACAAGAGAAGCCACCTCAATGAAAAGCCCACGCGCAGCAACGAAGACCCAGTGCAGCCAAAAATAAAAATAAATTAAAAAGTATATATATCATTATTAGAAAATCATTTTCTGGGTAATGTTTTGATGCTTAGCATTTGTGTTATATTTTTGTTTGTTTGCATGTCTATATCACCATGCAGATGCTTATCTTTTGTTACTTTTTAAACACCAAAAAACTGTTTGAGGAAATGAGTAAATGAAGAAGTAAAAAAAAAAAAAAAATTGAGAGTTTTTTTGTAATACAAAGCAGATGAGAAAATAATGGTAAAGGAGCATCAGCATTGAGTTTTTGTTTGTTTTTTAAGCATGAAAAGAAATAGCATTAAAAACATTTTTATATAAATTCAACCTCACTTTCAAGAATGATCTTTAAGCTGTGAATTTTCAGTCTTTCAAGTAATGTTTGATACTCTTCGATCATTTCTCTTGTAGTATGAATCAGATGCAACAGGAGAAAGAGCTAACAGAAAATATTTTGAAAGTGGTGAGTACTGGCATCAGTTACGCTCTAACCTTTCTGGGACATATTTAGAGCATGTGTAGGAGCTTCTTCTAATCTTAGGTATATAAGAGTTGGCAAGGTCTAGATGCAGTGGCATTTAGATTTTTACTTGTTAGAACATAGTTTGGTAATATTCTAAATAGTACATTTTAAAAAAAAATTAATTAATTAATTAATTTTGGCTGCGCTGGGTGTTTGTTGCTGTGCCCGGGCTCTCTCTAGTTGCGGTGAGCAGGGGCTTCTCTTCATCGCGGTGCGCGGGTTTCTTATTGTGGTGGCTTCTCTTTGTTGCAGAGCACGGGGTCTAGGCGCACGGGCTTCAGTAGTGGTGGCTTGCGGGCTCTAGGGCGCAGGCTCAGTAGTTGTGACACACGGGCTTAGTTGCTCTGTGGCACGTGGGATCTTCCCAGGCCAGGGCTCGAATCCGTGTCCCCTGCATTGGCAGGCAGATTCTTAACCACTGCGCCACCAGGGAAGTCCCTGTACATGTTTTTAATGTTAATGAGAGTGCTTTACCACCAATTCTGTTGTCACATATTTCACAGTACTTCAGCAGATGTGAGAAATCACTCTTATAGGTGATATGTTTATATTCTTTTATGTTCTCCCCAAATTCTACAATAAACATGCATTATATTTTAAAATTTTATTTATTTATTTATTTATTAAATTTTATTTTTTAAATTAAAAAAATTTTTTTTTAATTTATTTTTATTTTTATTGGCTGCGCCGCACAGCTCTCGGCATCTTAGTTCCCCAACCAGGGATTGAACCCGGGTCCTGAGAGTGAAAGTGCCGAGTCCTAACCACTGGACTGCCAAGGAATTCCCTAAAACTACTTACGTAGTCAGAAAAATACAGTTATTTTTTAATTGCTCTAGTCAGTATAAAAGTAGAAACACGGTAGTTCCCGTAATTTAAAAATGATCTCTGTAATTCTTTATTTAACACCTACAGTGTGCCAGAGATAACAACTAAAGTGCAGGGGCTGGGAGAGGAGAAGGAAGATAAGAGACAGTCTGTATCTGTATACAACAGATAATGTATTTTTAATGTAGAAGCAAAAAACCTGCATCAGTTTATTATTATTATCTAATGCCTACTAAAAATGGCTGGCACATTGAAGCATACAAAACATTTCTTGAATAAATCAGTGGAACTGTGCAAATCTTTAAAACATTTTTCATTATTAACTGTTTTATAGAAGAAAGACATCAATCTTTTCCAATATGTGTTTTCTAATTTCACAATAGGAACCTACTGTTTCATTTAAAAAAAAAAAAATTATTTATTTATTTATTTGGCTGCACTGGGTCTTAGTTGTGGCACTTGGGATCTTCGTTGCCATGTGCAGGATCTTTTTTTTTTTTTTTAAATTAAAAAAAATATTTATTTATTTATTTATTTATTTAATTTTGGCTGCATTGGGTCTTTGTTGCTGCGCGCGGGCTTCCTCTAATTGCGGCGAGCGGGGGCTACTCTTCATTGTGGTGCGCGGGCTTCTCGTTGCGGTGGCTTCTATTGTGGCAGAGCACGGGCTCTAGGCCTGCGGGCTTCAGTAGTTGTGGCACGTGGGCTCAGTAGTTGTAGCTCGCAGGCTCCAGAGCGCAGGCTCAGTAGTTGTGGCGCACGGGCTTAGTTGCTCCGCGGCATGTGGGATCTTCCTGGACCAGGGCTTGAACCCATGTGCCCTGCATTGGCAGGCGGATTCTTAACCACTGTGCCACCAGGGAAGCCCCCCCGTGTGCAAGATCTTTTAGTTGTGGCATGCAGGATCTTTAGTTGCAGCATGCGAACTCTTAGTTGCGGCACATGGGCTGTAGTTCCCTGACCAGGGATCGAACCCGGGCCCCCTGCATTGGGAGCGTGGAGTCTTAGCCACTGGACCACCAGGGAAGTCCCTCTTTTTTTTTTTTTTAAGATAATTTTAACAAATATAATTGCACTCCTGCTATGTTAGAAACATTTAAAAAATAGATTAATACACTAAGCTACTAAGTATCCTGTAAATATTTTTTGGTTAATATAGTCCAGTGCTGCCATTTTTGTATTTTAATAATTTGTTTATTGATCTTTTGTAGCTAAAAGAACAAGCTTCTGATTCTATCTTGGTACTAGAGGCAGCCCTTAAGTTAAACAAGGATCTTTATGTCCACACGATGAGAACTCTAGATTTATTGGCCATGGAGCCAGGCGTGGTAAATGGAGAGACTGAGAGTTCCACTGTTGGATTGAAAATCAAAACCGAGGAGATGCAGTGCCAGGTATTTATTTCAGTATTTAATCAATGCATGGCAAATTTTTGGAAAATCTTATTTTTAATTAGAATTTATTTCTGCCCTTGTCCCTTTGATTTTGACTTCAGATGCTGTTAAGACTTTGCATTGTATTTAATTTGTGAATTTTATAAGACCTCACTTGAAATTTTTCTAAAAGAAATGGAAGGAAAATTTCATTTGATCTTTTGTCTCTGAACTGGTTTCCCAGTTGTATTTAGGAGACTGACAATGCAGTGAGTATGTAACTAATTTACAGTTCATTCAATATTATTAGAAATCTAATCATACCAAAAAAACAAAACTAATATTGTGCTAAACTTTGAAAAATGTGGGATACTAGAGAAACACCTAGTTTTTCCAAGATCTTAAGGTTGCCTGCTTTCTGTAACTCTGTGCTGTAGTTCCTTTGTTGCTTTCAGCTGTTGTTTGTTGTTAGATATTTTTTGTATTGATGTCTTCTTTTTCCCTGCTGGATTGTAAACTCTTTGAGGTCTCTTTTTTTTAATATATTTGCCTCTTTCTCACTTTCTAGCACAGAGTCTTGAATATAATAAAAATTTTAAAATATTTGATGATTGCCTAGAGAGGGCCACTAGCCTTTTACTTTCTGTGTTCTTTTTACATTCTATGTTCATTGTGTGAGTTGGCATGACTTCTTTAATCACTATTTCCCAATCTTGAAAGAGCAGAAGTAGCTCTGACTTTAAAGGGTTTGGAGGTACCTTTTCAGATTAGCTGGTTCTGGAGTTGAAAATAATCCCTTTTCAAGACTTGTTAAGATGGAGTCTTGTACAGTAGGAGTAGGAGTCAAGAGGCAGTGACAGTTGGTAACCACTTTAAATGGTCAATGAAACTTCCATGTAGGAGGTTTCTGGTACTGTCATATCTTACACTCACTGAGTCTGTTTAAAGTCTTGGTAACATGTCTGATTTTCACAATGTAGTGGATGATATGACCTGAAAAAACAGAACTCTTACATAAATGTGCAAGGTAAACCCTATGAAATATTCTTTTAATTACATAGCTGAGCCATAATTTCTGTTTTTTGAAGAGCAAATTAGTACTAATACTCATTTCCTGACATGTTAATGTTTAAAGTGCATTTGCGGTCTTTATGTTACTAAAATTTACCTGACTCAAAAGAAAAATCTTAAATTTTTCCTTAGTTAAACCATAAGTATTACTGTCCTTCAGGGCAGCTTCATTATCAGATTTGTTTTTTTGTTTGTTTTAACCTATTGACCACCTCTTAACTATAGAATTTAAACTCGTTTTAATGGCTAGTCAGTATAATTATACTTGAAAGTATCTTTTTGGTATCTTGTACTCTGCCTGGAAAGGGGAATTATATGTAACTGTAATATGTATGCATATGTATGTGTGTTTATGTGTGTTTAAAACTTTCTCTATTATGTATACACACACATACTATTTTTAAAAATTGCTTTAACACTCTTTTACCCTAGATGGAAGGAAGCGCTCTAGAATGAAAATCAGCCCAACATTAAATGTGGATTAAATAGTGCAAAGCAGTATTCTGGAGGCTGAGAAGAATTAATCTTGATTTGTTGAACAGGGCAGAACAGTATCTGTAATGCATATCAGTAAAGAGTAGTTCAGTCATGAGTACCAGAGACTATTACAGCTTAGGAGTTCAGAGGGGGAATGAGTATCTGTTGGCTAAGGTTGGTTTGGTGTAAATGGAAATACGGGGTGTGGAATGAAGTTCATTTGTAGATCTGATGTGAATGGGGAATTGAGAAAACTGGTGTGATTGAAATAGAGGAGAATAGAGAGGTTTGGAGAGAGAAATTAGTCCAGATTCTGAGATCCTTGAAGATCAGGCCTTGGGGTTTGAACTTTCTCTTACCTGGGGGAGTAATTTGAAGGCTTTTTAAGAAAGTCATATTGAGAAGACAGATCAGTCAGCCTTGTGTAGAGTAAATTTGAGATAGAGTATTAGGAACCTAGAGATCTGGCTTCAAGTCTGGGCTCTGCCAGTATTTGGTCATATGCTTTTAAGCAGAGATGTCACTTTCTGGGCCTTAGTGTTCTTGTTCATAAAATGGCCAAGTTGAGCTCAGTCTTTGAGTTCTGCATTCATTAAATTTAGGTATCAGTTTATGAATGTTCTTGGAAAAATATACAGGTTCTATTAGAAAAAGACAACTGGAAATGCATTATCATTTTATAGTCATTAATTCAAATTTCTCAATATTTTATTCTGGCCAGTTCTGTGATAGTAGACATTTGCCCCTTCTATCCCTTTTGGAGAGACACCCCGGTGGCTGTCCCCATATTCTATGTTAGAAGAACCCCCTACCTTCTGAGACTTGATGGGAAGCAGAGCCTGTTTCCTATAATAAAACTGAAAACTCCAGACACTAGCATTCTCTACCCCTTATCCTGTTCCAGGGCAAGTATGTCACATAGGTGTGACACACAGATACATTTAGTTTAGACTGAGTTAGGAGCTAGCTATTAAGTCAGTGAAGTGGGGAGGGTAGATAATCCAGTTGTCCTTTTGTGATGGTGAGCCAACAGCAACAGTGACAGTAACATCTAGTTTCCAGGGGCAGCCCTGGCAGAAGTGGAGCTGCTGCTTTCAGTGTCTAGTGCTGGTGGCTGCAGGTGGCATGATGTGTGGAGTCTGGTGTTGAGATGGCTGCAGCGGTGTTTCACTGCATCAGTTCTGGCTCTTGTTCTGGCTGCTTGCTTCCCTTCCCCTGTTTGTTTTCCAAGCCTGATTCTTTGGCTTTCCCTATAACTCTGTAGGCCACCTGACATCCTGAGGGTAAATCTCTTTTCTGCTTAAGTCAGTCAGAGTTGACTCCTGTTGCTCGTGACTAAGAACATGGATTGTTTCACTGCTCATTGAAATGGTTTTTTCTTTTTTGCTGTATATGTTCCTGTGTTTTGCTGAGATGAAGACGCCTTTGAGTTTTGTCAGCTCTTAAGTTCATGGAAAATTACTGAGCAAACTGGTGTTCATTACCGTTTTAGGTGTGTTATGATTTGGGTGCAGCATACTTCCAGCAAGGCTCTACAAATCCAGCTGCCTATGAAAATGCCAGAGAAAAATTCTTTAGAACCAAAGAACTAATTGCAGAGGTAAATACAATCATAACAGGCATATGATTTTCAGTCCTTGAAAACATCTATATGTTTTTTGGCTTTAATTTTTCTGATGATTAAAAAAAACCCAGTAAATGTTCATTGTTGTAAATTTGGTAGTTCAAAACAGTAGTGAAAACATCAAAAAAAAATCTGTAATACCCCTTTCGTAGTTTTAGCTTATTTTTTTTCCAGTTTTTATTCTTTATGTTTTTATACAGTTAAGCTCATGCTGTAATATGCTATTTTGTATCTTGCTTAAATATTTGAATAGATATTTTAAATGTATTCTATTCTGTTACATAGTTGTGCTGTGACTTTATTTTCCTAATGTTTGGGCATTTACATTGTTTATTTTTTTTATTTATTATAAAGTTGCAAAATTTATATCTCCAAGCATAAACTTTTGTTTGGACTTTAGATACTTTCAGGTTAAATTCCTGCAAGTAGAATTACCATGTCAATGGTCATTAATTTTTTAAAGGATGTAATAATATGTAAAGCCAAATTGCTTGTTAGGTACATTTCTCCGAAGGCACTCCGATCAGCAGTGAATTTTTTTTTAATTGCTAATTTGATGTGTGATCTAGAATATCTTTTAAAAATTTGCATTTCCTTGGTTCCTAGTAGGGTAAACATTTTCATGTGTTTGTTGTTTGCATTTTTCTTTTTGTGATTCAGAAAACTGAATTTTAAAGTATATAACTAGGTTTTTGTATGCCTGGTGCCCAGGAAAATTCCCACTTCAATCTTTCCTTTCTTCACCAGAGACATTGATTAAATGTACTAGAGATTTACTTTATTGGGAATCCCCATTTTACTTTGCCTGGGGCACTCATCAGATTTCTAATTTTATGGCATTTCAGGTATAGTAGTTTAAAACTTTAATTTTTTAAAAAAGTGTGTCTTTTAAAAGTTTTTTTCTGTTTTGGTGGAAGCATTTCTGTTTATTCCAGTTGAGTGAAGATTGAGTTTTCTTTGCTGTCCCCCTTTAAATCTCTGCAAGTATATGTATTTTAAAATATTTTAAGCTTGTTTTTAACAGTGTTCACTCTTTGTTAGTGTCTTAATTTTCATACCTACATAGAGTAATAATAATGTCTACCTTTGTGTTGGCCTGAAAACTCTAAACCAGGAGTCAGCAAACTTTTTTGTAAAGGGCTAAATAATAGATATTTTAGGCTTTGTGGGCCATATACAGTTTCTGTGGTATAGTCTAATTTGTTGTTATGGTTTTTTTCCCCCCCCTTTACAACCCTAAGAATTGTTCTTAGGTCAAGAAATCTATAAAAACAAGCCACGGGCTGGATTTGGCCTGTGAGCAATATTTTGCTGACCCCTGCTCTAAACCTTTTAACTTTTTATGGTTCCTCCAGCCCTGAATTTTCCATTAGCATTTTCTTGTACTGTTAAAATGCACTAAATGGGTGCTAGACTATTGTTTCTATTACATTGATGGATAATGATATATACCTCTTACTTTACAGATAGGTTCATTATCTCTTCATTGTACCATAGATGAGAAGCGGTTAGCTGGCTATTGTCAAGCGTGTGATGTTCTTGTACCTTCTTCTGATAGTACATCTCAACAATTGACTCCATATAGTCAAGTCCATATTTGTTTGAGATCTGGCAACTATCAGGTAAGATGTGTGATGGGGATACAATAGTGTAATGGTAAAGCACTGGAAGCCAGACAGCTGAGTTCAGATCCTGACACCACCATTTACAGTTGTGCCATTTAGGGCAAGCCAGACTGTCAGATTGACCTGCAAAATAGTTCTAATAATTAAGCTTCTTATGAGAATCAAATGAGAAGTTATAGTTTATAAACTCTAAGGCAAAGCACTGGACAGATGTTGACTCATTATTGATATTATCCTTTCTTGAAAGTGTAGCATTTGCCCATTTTAAGTACATTCTATAAGAAACTCTGTAGGCAGAACTTTTAAGTTTTAAAATTACAGGTAGAGAACTTTTAGTTTTATGGAGCCTAAAGTCTTGTGTCTGATCTGAAAGTATGACCTCGTAACCCTGCCTTATTAGCCACTGCGAACGTTAAGACTGAAGGAGAGCGTGAGCAGAGCGGTTTTGGTAGGTTTGGATGGTCTATTGCATAGCCCATTTTGCCAGGGGGTCTGGTCATCATCTCAGTTTTAATCATGAAAAGGGCTTAAATTAGTCTGTTGAGATTTTTATTGCACCCTCTGTGTATATATCTTTAGTTTTGTAATGAAAATCACTGGGAATTAGAATTTGTACTTTTAAAACCTTTTTTGGAAAGCCTTCATTCTAGGAAGTGAACAGTGCCTTCATGTTATTTAATTCAAAACAGAAATTATGAAATGACAAAGCTATAGCATACCTTTAGTTTTGTGTCTCCAAACGGACTTTTAGCCTAGGTTTTTAGTTCAGTCTTCTCAACTAGAGTTTATTTTTTTTCAGAGAAAATAGAAGAGAGGGGATAAGTACTTCCTCTCCCTCCCTCTGGCCTCTTTTTTGCAAATTCTGCTTTGCCCTAGGGAAGAAAATGAAACTTTCTTGAAGATAGATTTCAGATACAGATGAAGTTATTACACACTAGAGATCTTTCAGTTACGTATTCCTAGTACAGGCTTATGGAGGGTGGGGATCAATTACGATAAGATATAGAATCTTTAAGAAGGTCCCTGGAATGGTAAGACCTGTGCAAACAAGACCTTGGAAATAGTAGTCATAAATAGGCACTTATTACTGTGAATACAATCAAGTGCCAAAATGTGTCACTCAGAAAGTAGTGTAATGGGTAGCTAGGAAGGGGGAAAGAGCAATTTTGTTGCAACTCTGAAATTTATCACTTCAGTTATGTATGCAGGAGTATCTTAGAAATCATGTTTACCTTTTTTTGTTTTTTTGTTTTTTGGTAATAAGATTCTGTTTGTATTAACTGTATATTTTTGTTTTGTGCTGATGAAGTAGTTATTGAACAGTTGTAACAAATATGTCTTCTCATATTTAGGAAGTGGCTTACTTGCCCCTGTGTAGCTTATGTTTTGCTATGGAGGTGAAACAGTGGTTGCTTTATAGTTTTGAAACCATTTTTGTCAGTGCTTTTGTGGTAGAGCTGATTAGCTTTAGCTGTTTCCAGAAATCCCCACACTATCACCCCTTCTTTCTCTCTTCCATTGATAAAGAGATAAAGAGTTGATAAAGAACAGAAAAAGACTCTAATAATGTGGGTGTTTCTGTAATTCACTAACTAATATATTTTAAACCATTTAAATTGATTAGAATAGTTTCTTAACGTGTTATATTTAGATGAATTATTTTTAATTAATTATTTTAGTGTTTTAAAAAGTTTGTTGTATGAACCCCTCCCCCCTTTTTTTTTTGGCTGCACTGCACGGCCTGTGGGATTTTAGTCTCCCTGCAGTGGAAGTGCAGAATCTTAACCGCTGGACCGCCGGGGAAGTCCCTGAACCCCTATTTAAAGTGGATGAGAAGAATTTAAAAACTTTCTCTCTAATAACATAGCTGAATTACTTCTTATTCATTGATTCTTCTCTCACCTCTCCCTTTTGATCTTCAGTTTTCAAAAAGGGTGAGGGGGTGCTATTTGTATCTAATGTAATTTTAAAATTTTAGAAAGAGAAGATTTTCCTAGCAAGATTTTTTTTTTTTCCTAGCAAGATGTTTTAATGATTTTCTTCACTGTGTAATTTCTATTATAGAAAGACTTTTTAAATTTTATTAAAAAAATTTTTTTTGGAAAGATTCTTTCATGATCTTTGAAATGGATGCAATTTTGTGTCTGTGTTCTAGGAGGTAACAAAGATTTTCGCTGAAGACAATTTAACCTTCAGTTTACCTGTGCAGTTCCGGCAGTCAGTCCTAAGAGAGCTCTTTCAGAAAGCTCAGCAGGGGTAAGGAAGTGAATTACTTTTTGATTTTTGAATAAAAGGGTAAGTGTGCATTTCAGATTTATCAAAAACATCCCTCCAAACTACCTGTATGTCTGACACAATACTTTCACTTTTTTTTAGTATATGGGAAGTTAACGTGGCCAGAGGAGCCACTTTAATGTTCATCTAATCCATTTTAAAAGTGCTTGGGGAAAAAAAATTTACATAGCAGAATTTGATTCTGTTACCTAATCTGTATAGCTAAATTGTCCCTTGATAAATTCAAGAACTTCCCATGACTTAGGTATTTACTAACGTGCCTGAATATCGTAAGATCTTACCTCTCAAGAATAAATGGCTCATTCTTGTGATTTTAGTTTTGCAATATATTCCTTTTTATTAAAAAAAATTAGTGTATCTGCTTTTGTATTCTACAGAAATGAAGCTCTAGATGAAATCTGTTTTAAAGTCTGTGCCTGTAACACAGTCCGTGATATATTGGAAGGTAGAGCGATTGGTGTTCAATTTAACCAGCTATTTCTTAGACCTAATAAAGAGAAAATAGACTTTCTTCTTGAGGTAAGATGTCTTTTCCCCTTTTGATTTATAATTTTGCTTTAAGTTTACCAGTGATCTCTTAGCTACCAAATCCAGTGCCCTCTTTTCTGTCTTCATCTGACTTGCCTCTCTGGCTGATAGACGTTACTACTGATAGACCATGATCTCCAACCCTGTCTTCTGCTGGAGCTCTTTTCTGGTTCTCCTCCATCACTGGATTTTCCTTAGTCCTCCACTGACTTCTCTTTTGCTCTCCCTTTAATGTTTTTATTTACAAAAGTTTTGTCCTTGGCTCACTTAACTTCTCATATCACTTTTTATTCTCATCCAAAACTTCAGTCACCTGCTCACTAAAAACCCTTGGATCATACTTCTTGCCTCTCATGTGAGCTCCAGAATCTGTGTTTCTACTGGATCTTTCTCTTTCTTTAATAGTCTTAATGTAATAGACCTTGAGAGGAGTACATAGAGTACAATTAATACCATTTAGTTCTAAACATACAACACTACCAGTGCTCTAGAAGTCCTTCTTATGCTCCTTACCAAACCCTCTCTGCCTCTCCTTGAGGAAACCACTGTCCTGCGTTTTGTGATAATCATTTCCTTGCTTTTCATTACAGTTGTATCACCTTTGTATGTACCCTTAAAGAATATTCTTTAATTTGCCTGTTTCGAACTTTCCATAAATGAAATCATTCAAAATAAATTCTTTGCCTCTCAGTGAACATACATGAGATGTTTTTTCAAGTTGTATGCAGATACAGTTTTTTTTTCCATTGCTGTAAGGTGTTACAACATTATATGACCATGTCACAATTTATTTATTTATTCTTAAGATGATGGACATTTGTGTTATTTACAATTTGTGCCTATTGTGCTTCTTGGAACATACTGTACATAAATCCTGGTGCACCCACATACGATTTATCTGTTACATTCCTGGAGAAGGTTTATCTGCAATATTACTATATAATTTCCAAATGTTTTTGCCACTAGCATGCATGAGAGTTCTCGTTGGTCAGGATATTTGTCAGCACTTGGTATTGTCAGATTTCCTGTCAGGGTCATGGTATAATGGTATCTTATTGAGGTTTTAATGTCCATTTCCTTTATTACTGAGGAATTTAGCAGCTTTTCATTTATTTTTTGCACATACAGATTTTGTCTTTTGAGGTACCCATTCCAAGTGGTATGCCTCATTTTTCTGTTGAATTGTCTTTTTTTTTTTTTTTTGCAGGAGTTTTTTATATATTCTGTCCTTTACTAGTTTTAAATATTGCAGGTATCTTTTCTGCGTTTCACTTCTCTTTTAACTTTTTATTATTTTAAAAGTTCTTAATTTTAATATAATAAAATTTATCAATCTTTTCCATAAAGGAAAAGATTAGTGGATTTCTGTGTCTTGTTCAAGAAAGCTTTTCATATCCTGTAGTCGTGAAAATTGTCGTATATTTTACCTTCTAAAAGCTCTAGAGCTTAGCCTTCTTTTCACATTTAGGTCTTTAATCCACCTATGATTGATTTTTGTGTATTAACATGAAGTATGGGGTCTGATGTCATTTTTTTCCTCACTTGTTCCAGTACCATTTATTGAAAGTTCCATCTTTTTTCTACCAATCTCCAGTACTACCTCTCTTGAATGCCAAGTATCCATACGTGTGTGGGCCTGTCTCTGGGCTGTGTTCTGTACCACTTTTCTGTTTGTTTACCCATACATCAGTATCCCTGTCTTGATATCATCTGAAGTACAAACCTTGGTTTTCAAAGTTGTATCGGTTATGCTCGTCTTTTTGCGTTTTCTTGTCGACAGTAGACTCAGATTGTCAAGTTCCGCAAATAAGCCAGTTGGATTTTTGTTTGGAACTACATTACCTTTAAAAGCCGATTTGTGAAAAGTTAGTGTCTTTACAATACTGAGTATTCTAATCTGTGAACTGGTGTAGGTTTTGATTTATTTAGGCATTCTTTAATGCCCTTTAAAGCTTTATAATTTTTCCATAGAAGTCTTTTTATTTTTTTTATGAACTTGAAAATAGTTTATGCATTGGTATAGAGGTATAGTTGAACTCTGTATAATGATTTTGTTTCCAGCTACTTTGCTAAACTCTTAAAAATTCTGTTTATCTGTAGGTTCATTTGTTTTTCTAAATAGTCTTTATCTGTAAATAATGCATTTTGGTTTTTTCATTTTCTAGCCTTTTCATTTTTATTTCTATGTACTTGTTCTTACTGTGCTGACAATGATCTCCAGAACAATGTTTGGTAGAAAGGGCTCTGATGGGCTTCCTGGTTTCATTCTTAGTCTCAAAAGCTTGCACTCTTTCACTGTTTAGAATGATGTTTATCATAGGTTTTTCTTACAGTTACTCCTTATCTGATTAAGGAAGTTTCTGTTTATCCTTAATTCACTGAAGGCTCTTTTTTTAAAAAAAATCATGAATTATTTTTAGATTTTATTAAATGCTTTTTCTATGTCTATTATGATAAGCACGTAATTTTTCTCTTCTAATTGGTTAATGTAGTGAAGTATATTATATTGAAGTACCTTGTCTGGATAAACCCAACTAGGTTGTGATCTTTTTTTTAAACTGAGATATAATTGACATGTAACATTGTATTAGTTTTAGGTCATGTTATGATTGTTTTTAATACATATTGCTGGATTTGGCTTGCTAATACTTTAAGATTTTTTTACATTCGTGTGTGAGATTGATGCATCTGTTTTTTTTCTTTCTTGTCCTGTCTTTGATTTTGTTACTAAGGTCATGTGTGCCTCATAAATAAATTGAGGTATGGATCATTTCTTTTTGCCTGGAAAAGAAAATGGACTCATTGCTTTTTTCAGTGTTTGGTAAAATTTACCAATGATGTATTTGGGCCTGGAGATTTTTTTTGTGGGAAGATCTTTGGCATTGATTCAATCTCAGTGATTTCATCTGCTGTTCTTTTTTCTTGATTAGTTTTGAGAAGTTCTTTTCTAAGAATTTGTCCACTTGATCTAAATTTTTAAGTTGATTAATATTAATGTTTTTAGTTATCTTTTCAGTTATATAGCATCTGTAGAGATGTCACCTATTTCATATTTTTCATTTTTAAAAAGTTGAGGTGAATTCACATAACATCTCTGTTATGTTGCTTATCAGGAGTTACCACATATTCCCAAACACATGACGACACATGTACAATGCATCTCTATATTTGAATAAACAATCTCATGAAAGGACACTAAAGTATTATTTATCATAAGATCTTACATATGGTAGCAAACTTAATTATGTATACAGTGGGGCAAAATTATTAGAATGTAAATATATTGTACATACTCCAAGATGCTCAGATGTGTTATATACTGATAGCATGACCTATTCATCTGAGCAAAGTACTTTTAAGATACTGTTTCTGAGCATGGTAATTAAAAATACTATTATTCCTTTTTTTCCTTTAATAGCTTCATTGGGATGTAATTCGCATACCATACAATTCACCCATTTAAAATGTACAGTTCAGTGATTTTTAGTATGTTCATAGAGTTGTGCAGCCATCACCTCAGCCAGTTTGACAACATTTCATTCCTCTCTGCCCATCTGCAACAAAACTCCTTATCCATTAGCAGTCATTTCCCATTTTCCCTCAATCCCTTCAACCCTAGGCAACTATTAATCTACTTTTTGTCTCTGTAGATTTGCCTGTTCGGGACATGTCATATAAATAACTTCTTTCATTTAATGTTGAAAACTTGAAAAATTTGATCCATGTTGGAGTGGGTATCAATACTTCATTCTTTTTTATAGCTGAATAGTATCCCATTGACTGGATATGCTCTTCAGTGTCTAGTTTGAGTGTTCATTCATCAGTTGATGGGCTTTAGGGTTGTTTCCACTTTTTAGCTCTTACGAATAATGCTGCTATAAACATTATATAATTTAATTTTTGTGTCAACATATTAGAGAATATTTGACAATTTCTTAAGGTTAGGGAGCTTTTACACTAATAATATATATTTTTTGACTTCTTGTAAATAATATGTGGGAAGGAAGCCTAATCTAATAAACTCAATAATATTATAAGGATATTATTTTTAGATAACTAATATTTTCATAGCTGGTTTCTGTTACTCTTTATTTTCATTGTTTAGTTTTTAAACCTTGGTTATCTTCTTAACCATTGGTTCTATATACTTTAACTATTATCGAACATTCTTTTCAACTATCTGAGATGACCCTTTTCTCACTTTTCTGACAGGAACTTCTGATTCTTAAATTTATCACTCCATTTAATTTGGCAACGTACTTTGTAAATTTCGGCAGGACTTGTTCGTATGCTAAATAGATTATTCTTTACTGCATATTCTTTGGTCTCATCTCTTAAATTTCTTAACCAAATCTGTGACTGATAATGTTTGAAAGGAAAATTCAGTTGTTTTTAAATCTAAACTTTTCAGACTGTAGTATAATTATTTTAAAGTACCCATATTCAAATAAAAATTACTCAAATTCCTAGGTATGTTCAAGATCAATAAATTTAGAAAAAGCTTCAGATTCTTTGAAAGGAAACATGGCAGCTTTTCTAAAGTAAGTGCCTTTCTTTTCTTTTTCTTAATTTTGAACTTAGTTCTGTGAGAAAAATATATTTTATTCCTTATTGTTTTGGATTTGCCCTGCCTATCTTATAACCAGGCAATAATTGGTATTTAAGAACAGTTATGGTTTAGATTCATGTAGTCGCATAAAACTTAGGATTCTGTCGGTTACTCCTTTTGTATATTGTAGCATTGAAATCACAAATTTTAAATAAGGACCAAAAAGAAATTTTAAAAGCTGTTTCAAATTATTGTTGTGCAGTTATTGAATGGTGGCTTTTTAAACAGTTTATTAATAAAAATTGGTTAATATGATTGTTTTCCCCAAACTAAAATTATACACTTTTTTGTTTTATAATATTTCTTACTGATCTAGGAATGTGTGTCTGGGGTTGGAAGACCTGCAGTATGTTTTCATGATTTCTTCACATGAGCTTTTCATTACATTGTTGAAAGATGAAGAACGAAAGCTACTTGTTGATCAGATGAGGAAGAGATCCCCTAGAGTAAATCTGTGCATTAAACCAGTAACTTCATTTTATGATATCCCAGGTTAGCTCTGCTAGCTAAAATGTTGGCACATTCTGCCCCTCAGTGTATTTGAGGATATCCTCTTAATTTGTTTCAGATTACACGAATGCTGGTAATTAATAGACATTTACCTGTCTTTTGTAGTCATATTTCTGTCTAAGCAGTTAAGTCTTGGGACTCTGCTGAGTCTCTGGTTCATGGAGATATAGGCCTAGCTACATAAAAGATTTTAGCTGGGGAAGTAGACCCACGTAACTCTGCTGCTGTGTTCTTGAAGGTAAAAGAGGATGGGAGGGGAGTGGTTGAGAACAATAAAAGGTACAGGCTTGCATGCATTTCAGCCTATATATCACCGTGATCCTGTCTTCTGGCTAAACATTCAGCTTTGGTAACATTGCCATTTTTGCCTTATTTATTTGATGATTTTCTTGCATTTTTTTCTCTTATTTTATAAATATAAGTAGAAAATATAGTGCTGCTCATTAATAAGGAATACAAGCTTCAACACTTAATATGGGGGAGACAGAGAATTCAGTTGGCTGAACGAACTTTTAGCTGCTTTGACCCTCATTAGATTTAAACTGCTTTGACAGTCCAGGTGTAAAGGGAAAGAATAATATTAACACAGATAAAATGCTGGAAATGCATTATTGAAGACTATATCTGAAAGCCGAGTTGTAGTGAGGGATTTTAATGATCAATTCTTCATTTTCTGGGGAAGGCAGTGCCTCCACCCCCTCATTCTCCCCTTCAGAAAACACATTCTTAATGTTTATTGCTCAAAACATTTTATATGTGCTTTTAACACAGTATGTTCCAAAGTAGGAGACTGTCTATATAAGTTAAATTTTTCCATATATCCCACATAATTCTTTCCATGTACCAGTTACTGATTTTTATGTTTTTATTTTCATTATCTTTATTAAATGCATTCATTTATTAAATGAAGACATAATAAAAATTGTGTTAGGCTTTCTATATGAGAGTGAAGTTAAAATAATTTGCATTAAGTTGAATAAATCAGTTTTCAAGATGAGAGATGCTTTTAATTTATAATACTTATAAACATGCACAATTTCTCTCAGTAAATTACCATTCTCATATTTATAGGATTATGTATACCTTTGAATCAAATCATTATTTAAATGGAAACCTCTCCTTCCTTTCTTAGCCTCAGCAAGTGTCAACATTGGCCAGTTGGAGCATCAGCTGATATTGTCAGTAGATCCCTGGAGGATTCGACAGATTTTAATTGAATTACATGGTATGACTTCAGAGCGCCAATTCTGGACAGTGTCTAATAAGGTAAGAAAACCCTCTCTTAAGCACAGATAAGAAGGGACTTCTCTGGTGGTGCAGTAGTTAAGAATCCGCCCGCCAATTCAGGGGACATGGGTTTGATCCCTGGTCCGGGAAGATCCCACATGCCGCAGAGCAACTAAGCCTGTGTGCCACAACTACTGAGCCTGCGCTCTAGAGCCCGCGAGCCACAACTACTGAGCCTGCGTGCCAAAACTACTGAAGCCTGCGTGCCTAGAGTCATGCCGTGCCGTGCTCCGCAACAAGAGAAGCCACCGCAATGAGAAGCCCACGCACCGCAACGAAGAGTAGCCCCCGCTCACCACAACTAGAGAAAGCGCGCGTGCAGCAAGAAGACCCAATGCAGCCAGGAAAAAAAAAAAAAGAACAGATAAGAAAATTATCCTTATTTTCTGATGTAATTTCATAGAAGAGCTGTTCCCTGACCTTTTTGGGAATAAGAACCCCTTTTATTTGTCAACAATTCATCAACAACGTGAAAGACCTGCACATGAGAGTAATTGCACTTTGAACATCCATTGACAGAGAAAATATGAAATATCCAAAAAAGATACTATTAAATCAGTAACAACAAAAAATGAGTTTATATTTCATTTGTTGTCATAACACCTACATGCATTTTCAGTATAGCTGTTAATATGTCTGTAAGGTATATATAATATTTATGCAGTCTGGAGCTAATACTTGCTGTGTGCTTACAGAGTATTTTTGGTTTAGTTTCTTCATATCTTCTTGAAGTCTAAAGCCTACAGTTTAGAACCACTTCATTAAAACTTCTTTTTAGAACATTTTTGGCTCTAGATATTCTTTTTAAAATGCCAAGCTAATGTTTCTGAAGTTGTCTATTTAAGTTTTCCTGTGTGGAAAGTGCAAATGAAAATAGCTTTTTAAACATTTCAGTGGAATGTAGCTTGAGATACAAGGGAAACAGTCCACAAATACAGGTGAAATTAAAGTACTATGGTAGAGCTTCTAATTTAACTGCATACTCCTCCTCTGCTGAATATGTAATAAAAAGCAGCAAGAAATTGCTGTATATTTTGTGAGGTTTGAACGTAAAAGTGCAGTGAAATGAAAAATTGGTCTGAACCTTAGTTGGGCTTCTTAGCATTGACATTGTTATTTGTGTTCATTTATATAGAGAGCAAGTATATAGCATAATAGTTAAGAGCGGGAGTTCTGGTACTAACTGCCTGAGTTTGAATGCCAGCTCTCTACTTAACTAGCTGAATAGTCTTTGGCAAGTTATTTGACTTCTGTGTGTCTTCATTTTCTCATCTGTGAAATGGAGATAATAGTACCTACTTAATACTGTTGTGAGGATCATATGAGTTAATACGTATTAAACTCCTAGAATTTTCTTTTCCTTCTTTATTTCTATAGGCTATCCTTCAGAAAGTTCCAATCCATTTAATTATTTATTACTAGCTTATTATAGTGATTATGTTCATTTTGATTAGCATTTCAATACAGCTGTCATTTTCCTTTCTCTTTCAAAAATGACTTTTGAATGATTTTTTAAATGGGGTTGACTATTACTGAAAGATTCTTATCTAGATTTGGCTTTATGTGTGTGTATTTGTGGATTTTTATTTCTTCTAGTGGGAAATACCTTCTGTCTATAGTGGTGTTATCCTGGGAATCAAAGACAATTTAACAAGAGATTTGGTTTACATTCTAATGGCCAAAGGTTTACACTGCAGTACTGTTAAGGTGAGTAAAAGCATACATTGACGTCTGGTTAAGAATATGCTTTGTAAATTTAGCATGAAGCCAGGAATCAGAATCAGTTGTGTTTTCCTGATCTTAAAATCATAGTTGTAGGCCTAGGAGGATATTTGAAAAGACGTTTTGGTTTATTCTTTTTCCTTTTACCCTCATAACTATACGAAAATGGTCTTGGACATATGGCTACTACTCTATTTCTTTTAAAAAGTTAGAGAACTTGAATAGTTCTTATTTGTATTCAGGGTTCAGTTAGTAAAGATTGTATTCCAAGCTAAAGAAAAAAACAAAAATCATTAAAATTACTTTTGTAGATTTTACATAAGGATCTATTTGTGAAGTAGTCTGGGATGGAAATACAGATTTGGAAATCATCAAAGATCACCCTGGGAGAATATTCAGAACCTAGGGGATCCAGCACAGGGTCCAAAAAGAGTGGCGTGAGAAAGAGTCTGGTATGAAGACCAGACTTGTGGGGTCATAGTAGCTAAGGGGATAGAGGATGTCAAGAAAAGGGAATGGACATTACTGGGTTGCAGCCCCTAAGTCCAGTAAGGTAACTGAAAGGTATTGAGTAGATTGTGCCATTAGAAGATCTTTGTTTAGTAAGAGCTATTTCTTCTTCACGATGTGGGGGATAGAAGCCATATTGTACGAGTGAAGGAATCAATGTGGAGAGAGTAAGCGAAGGCTACTCTTTGGAAAAATTAGAAAGAGATGTGTAGGAAAGGGCTTGGATCATAGTTGATTTGATTTATTTATTAGTCAATTATATAGGCTAATAGAGTCGTGTGCAAAATTTTAGAATGTGGAACCTTGTTGAAGGGGGTAAGGTCTAATTCTGACTATCTTAGGTGGAGAAGGGTGTTTAATCATGGAATTTTATACCTGTATGATATATGTATATAATATTTATATAAAACTTTTAGTTTTGTTATTTAAAAAAATTTTTTTGGCCATGCTGCGTGGCATGGGGGATCTTAGTTCCCAGACCAGGGATCGAACCTGTGCCCCCTGCAGTGGAAGCGTGGGGTCTTAACCCCTGGACTGCCAAGGAAGTCCCCTAGTTTTGTTATTTTATAATTTATGTAAAACTTGTTTAGTAATATAGCATGTATATTATATTGATTGTTTATTGGATGTTTTTTAAAAATTACAGGTAATTCCCTGGCGGTTCAGTGGTCAGGACTCTGTGCTTCCACTGCGGGGGGCACGGGTTCGATTGCTGGTCGAGGAACTAAGATCCTGCATGCCGTGTGGTGCAGCCAAAAAAAAAAAAAAAAATTTACAAAAGAATTAAGTATTTATTGGAATAAATCAACAATGCAGAGATGATAAAAAGATGATAGTCTAGCCTCATCTCCCAAGATAACCAGTGTTAACCATTTAAATTAATTCTTCTCCTCTTTGTTCTGTACTTATAAAGACGTATTTTTTGACTCCAGAGGAAAGGTGATCCAGGCTATTCTGTTTCTTTTTATAGGACTTTTCCCATGCTAAACAGCTTTTTGCTGCTTGTTTGGAGTTGGTGACAGAATTCTCACCAAAACTTCGTCAGGTCATGCTGAATGAGATGCTGCTTTTGGATATTCATACACACGAAGCTGGAACAGGGCAATCTGGAGAGAGACCGCCTTCTGATCTTATTAGTAGGGTGCGAGGATATCTGGAAATGAGGCTTCCTGGTAAGACTTTTTTCACAAAGCCAAATTTCAGAAATTTAGTACTCAAGTAACTGTGGGGAATATTCTAAAAGAATATTTACTGGACTTTTTACCATCTATGAAAAAATTATTTGTCTTTTAAAACAGAATTCAGATGTGGAGTTCACTTGAAAACATTGGGGAAAATGTAGGAAATTATTAATTTCCTAGGATTGCCATAAATAAGTACCAGAAATTAATTAATTAATTAATTAATTTAAAATTTATTTATTTATTTTTGGCTGCTTTGGGTCTTCATTGCTGCAGAAATGAATTTTTTCATGGTTTTGGAAATGAGATTTCTGAAATCAAGGGGTCTGCAGGGCTACACTCCCTTTAAAGGCTCTAGAGAAGGATCCTTCCTTGCTTCTCCCTAGCCTCTGGTGGCTCCCAGCAGCCTTTGGTGTTCCTGGGCTTGTAGCTGCATCACTCCAGTCTTTCCCTGTTTCATGTGGCCTTCTCCTGTGTGTGCGTGTGTCCGTGTCCTCTCCTCTTGTAAGGGCAGCAGTCATTGGATTTAGGGTCTACCCTAATTCAGTATGACCTCATTTTAACTAACCACATCTGCAAAAACCCTGTTTCCAAGTAAGATCACCTTCTGAGGTTTCGGGTGTACATGAATTTTGAGGGGACAGCATTCAACACACTACAAAAACTATATTGCAATTTTAAGATATTCTGTTAAAAGATTCAAAATGTCCTTGAAGCTGCATGTTGAAGGTTTATTTCCTCATAGCTGCCATAGACAGCCCTCAGCATGATTGTCTGTGGGTCAGGAAGTCACTTGTGGTCACTTTAGGAACAGATTTTGACTGTCCAGTTCTAAATGTAAAGATCTTATTATGAAAAGGAGCTTATCATAAGAATTTTTTTTATCATAAGAATTATCATCTGTTACATATAATCTTGCTTAGTTAAAGCAGTTTCTTTTACATGTTTTAATAATATTTAGAGCATTTCAATCATACTGTACACATTTAATACTGTAAATAGTAAAATTGAAGTGTAAAGCAAGGTCCTAATAATGTGCCCAAACAAATGGCTGCTGGCCCTCTGGGGTCTTTTGAATTAATTTGTTGTAACATTGTGATTTCTTGAAGAAATTACAACTTTTTAGGACTCTGTAGATAGAATACCTTTGAGTTTTAATGCATCAGTGCCCTTCAGTATCACAATAAAAATTGATCTAATTAATATATACGAACTGTCAACAGAGTGTTTTCTAAAACTTTTTTTTCCTTTTTCTTTTCGGGCCGTGCTGTGCGGCTTGTGGGATCTTTGTTCCCCTACCAGGGATTGAACCTGGGCCCTCGGCAGTAAAAGCACAGGGTCCTAACCATTGGACTGCCAGGGAATTCCCCAGAGTGTTTTCTTTTTAAAGGTTGAAGATTGGTTCTCTAAAATGAAAAGCAAAAAGAATTTTAAAAACCCTAACATTTATTGAGTGCTAACTACATGTCAGACACTCTTCTGAGAGCTCAGGTGCATAACTGATTTAGTCCTCGCAGCAGCTTCATGAAGTAGCTTCTTATTTAATTATCCCCGTTTTGTAAATCAAGAAAGTAAGGTTAAAGAATTTGGCCAAAGTCATGAAGTAAGAGACGGAACTGTGTTTTGAACTCATCAGGCCAACTTAAGCCTGTGCTTTTACTCTTTGAAATGGTTGGAAAATGCCTTCAAATTATTATAGTCTCTTTGTACTACCTTTTTGGCCTTTGAGTAGTTTGGAGTTCACTTCACTTTTCCTCCCTCCCTCCCTCCCTCCATTCTTCCTTCTCTCCCCTAACTTACTGAATGTTCATCTATTTGTCCCGTAGTTTGTGTTATAAGCAGTGTTTGAAATGAGAAGGAAAGGATGTACTGTTAGGAAGAACAAGAAAACGTTTGAACCCCACTCTCTAGATGCTGATTCTTCTTTAAGAACCATTGTGGACTCACTAATGAGAGATGCCCAGTGAATAAAGGACGCCTTAGAGCCAAATGCTGTCTGGCCTTCCTTTGGCAAAGTGTATGGTGCACAATGCACAGTGACATGTTGTACACTGGGATATTAAATTTACTTCTATCTTCACTCCTTCTTTAAGAAGATGATGCAAATAATGTATTTTTACTTAATTTTGGTGTGTTCCTGTGCCTCTTTTTTGTCCTCTCCAGTTGCTTTTTGGGATAAAGTGAGATATAAACAAATAGCCACAGGCAAAGACTTTTTAGAAAGACTGAAAAATATTGGTACTCAAGAAGTTTAATAGCTCTCCCCATTTTAAGTTTTAACATTGTTATTTAGTATTCATTGGGTTTCTTTTCCTTTTTCTTGAAACACATTAAAACCTGAGTATTATATACTTTGAGCTACAAAAATTCACAATGTATTTAATATTAAGGTATATTTAATAATTATTTATTTCAAAGGAAATAATGGTCAAACAATTCTGAGTGATTTTTTTCCCCCCATATCTTTTTATTTAAAATTGTTACAGGTATAGTAAGTAATTTTTGAATGAGTGAATGGTCTCTTAAGAATATTTATCATGTTTTAATCAGGAAAAATTATTAAAAAATGAAAAACATATTAACATGAATTTATTACAGCTTTAAACGTGGTTTACCTATCTCTGTGCTCTAAATAGCTAGAAGTTTATACCATACCATTATATATTTGTTTTGTTTGTGTGGTTCTTCTCTGCTCATTTATTTATTTATTTTTGGCTGCGTTGGGTCTTAGTTGCAGCCCGTAGGCTTCTCTCTAGTTGTGGCGTGTGAGCTCCAGAGCTCGTGGGCACTGTAGTTGCAGCACACGGGCTCTCTAGTTGTGGCCTGCGTGCTCAGTAGTAGTTGCGGCATGTGGGCTTAGCTGCCCCCGTGGCATGTGAGACCTTAGTTCCCTGACTAGGGATCGAACCCGCGCCCCCTGCATTGGAAGGCGGATTCTTAACCACTGGACCACCAGGGAAGTCCCTCTCTGCTCATTTAAATTATAAGTTTGTAGAGGCTGGGTACCAACTCCTAGACTTCCACAGTAGAGTATTAGGCATCTTAAGGTGTTCTTAGTAGAGAATTTTGTTGATTAATAGTGGGGACTGTGGCAACCTGTTATTGGGAAACCTTAAAACTTTCAAGAGAAAAGTATAAAATATTAGTGTTTTTCTATTTTTTCATCTGTAACTATTGTTTTTAATTTGTTCAGCTGGAATCTGAGCAACTGTTTGCTTTGTTATTTATTGATTGATTGATTGCCACACCGCACTGCACAGCTTGCAGGATCTGAGTTCCCTTACCAGGGATCAAACCTGCACCCTCTGCAGTGATGGCACAACGTCGTAACCATTGGGCTGCCAGGGAAGCCCCATGCTTTGTTCTTTTAGTGTTATGACGGTAACTCCAACTACTTTCTTCTTTGCTGTTTAGATATTCCTCTTCGTCAGGTTATTGCCGAGGAGTGTGTTGCTTTTATGTTAAACTGGAGGGAAAATGAATACCTTACCCTGCAGGTTCCTGCCTTTCTGCTTCAGAGTAATCCATATGTAAAGGTAATTCATGTTTAATCTAAATAAAAGGGTTATTAGGCTGGGATTATTGGACCAGTTTCTCTAGATCTGTACTACTTAGGGAGCTTGTCCAGTTTCTAAGATTCAGTCTAAGTTTGGACAGATGCTTGTTGGTTTGTAGGTAAAAGTATAGTTTTTGATAATTCAGGCACTTGAGTTTGCCCTCTCTAATATTTTTTTCTTCTACCCTATAGTTATAAGAATGCAAGCAAAAATTATTTCGTTAATAGACAACATTTTGGTATAATCCTAAACTAGTGAGAAGTTAGTCAGCTTTTCTTGCTTTGATTGATGTAGTCAAACCCTGGTTTCAGCTCTGGAATACCCAGGTCTAGCTGGGTTGGACTGGGGGGGCCGTTAGGGGTGAGCTGCACCCATTTTTCCATTTGAGCACCTTACCCTTCTTCAAAGCCTATTAAACTCTCCAAGTTGATACCTGATTCTTATTAGGCTACATGTTTGTTATTAGTGATTATTTCCATATGAAACAGTTCATTCAGTGAATTGATGGTATGTTGTTTGTTTATTCTCCTTTCTTAATTACACCTATCCTGCACGACTGAAAATGCTTCTGGGTGGAGAAAACATCAAAAATAAAGAGAGACAGGAGGTCTTCCCTAAGATTCTTTCTTTCATGTGTTAATATTATGTTTACCCTGAATAAGCAGTGAACTTTTCTCCCTTTTTGGTCTTGTAGTTAAAAAAAAAAAAAAAAATTCATGGTTTACCACTTTTTTGTATATGTTTGGTCCTTCAGATTTCCTTACTCTTTTCTTAATGCTTGTGTTACCTTTTGTTCTTACCTGCCATCATCTCATCTTCAGTACACAGCCCCTTAAATGGATGGTTATCTGGAAACCTTGCAACACTGTACCAGTTTTTACATTTGCCTTTGGTTATTTGTTTCTTCCTCCTTATTTCATGTATGGCCTTTAAAAAACTGAGCTCATTTCACTTCAACCCTTTGAAGACTTACTGATTTCTTTTGTTTTTTTCCTCCTTTTTGTTTTCTTTATGGTCGTTCATAAAAATTTGTCATACTTGAGTCATCCTTCTCTTTGGAATTTCAGACATTGGATTATATCTGTTTTTTTAGTGAACTTTCTGAGATAGGAGTTACTAATATCTAGGGTATTTGTCTGATTATGCCCAGCGGTCTCTTGTCTTTAGTAAACTCTCAGATGAGACGACCGTTTCGTTTCAAGATTATCATTTCCACTTAGAACGGTAGCTCGTTGCTTAGTATTATGACAGTGCAGTAGCTTTTCTCTTTGCTTCTCTTAGCTGTGAATTCTGTGGAGCTGTGCACCAGGAAGCCTGGCCGCATGTTTGAGGGCCTGCAGTGTGGAAGGGCACGGGGTATTGTGTTGTAGGTTGCCTAACCTTGGGCTAGGTTAGCTCACTGCTTCCTGCACTTCCCCTTGATCTGGCCGCAGAGGAGGAAGGGTATGAGGTGACCTTGCTGCAGGGGCCACTGAGGCATCTCATCGTCTCATCTGGATTAGGGTTTTGTGTGTCTCCTTCCCTAATGGGCCCCTTGTTCCCTTGTTAATGTAGAGGAGAAAGTAATCAGATTGAGAAGTCTAGAGTAAGGGATTAGGTATTAAAAATTATACAATTTAGAGCAGCTTTCAAACTTTGAATTTGGTGTGGAATATATATACAGATGCTTAGGGAAGAGTCTGGAAGGATATTAACAGTCATTATCCCTGGGTAGTGAAATATTAAGTGATCTTTAATCAATTTTATTTTCCATTCTCTTAGGAATGGAAAAAGGAAAGGAAAAAGTCTTAAGCATGTGACTGAATATGACCTTTTGAAATAATAAAAACAGTCCAGCCTCTCCCTTGGATCAGTATGGGAGGTAGTGTAGTATATTGGAAAATGTACAGCATTTATGGGCACGTGGATTATGAGAAACTAGCTAGTGGGAGGAGGAGGAGAGGTTGGTGCTAACAGTCATAATGGTATAAGACAAAGACCATGGCTTTTGCCATGGCCTGCAAAGCCTTTTAAGGTGTGGGAGCTTCTCCTTCTCCCTCCCTGTCATGCCAGCTCTGTCTGTGGTGCCGGAGTGCTCACGGCCCTTGTACACACAGTGCTTTCTCAGGCTTCCGCACTTCTGCACTTCTGTGTGCTGTTTGTTCATTTAGCCGAGATGCTCTTCCCACTTTTGCCTGTTTGTGTAGTTTCTTTGAAGCTTTCCATAATTCTTTTCTTCGCAAACTTGCTGTTCTTGTTACTTCTGTACTGTTGTACTGTGGACATATTTCTTTTGTTGTACTTATACTGTATAGTAAATTATTTGTTCACCTGTGTGTCTTCCCCGTAAAGCAGTGAGCTTCTTGAGGACAGTTAATTTTCATATTTTCAGTGCTTTGCTTGATACCCAGCACATAGGAGATGCTCAAGAATGTTTGTGGAATTCAACTGACTTGGGGCCTAATACCTCTGAAAATTCTTACTTTTAAGTGAATTTACTTGCTTAATGTAGTAACCTTCAGCCAAGCATGTGATCTCTGACAACAGAAAATGAAATTGAGAACTGCAGTAAATAACTTGTGTATATTGTGATCCTAGTTGTTAGAGAAGAGTATGTGCAGTAGGCACGCAGGATGAAATGTCCTCCTAGATCAGGGACCCTTGATTTCCATTCACATAGCCTAGCTAGGGTTTTTTTTTTTTTTGGAGTCAGAGAACATAATTTCCTCCTTTTTTAAAAAATTTATTTATTTATTTATTTAATTTTGGGGGCTGTGTTGGGTCTTCGTTTCTATGCTAGGGCTTTCTCTAGTTGTGGCAAGCGGGGGCCACTCTTCATCGCGGTGCGCGGGCCTCTCACTGTCGTGGCCTCTCTTGTTGCGGAGCACAGGCTCCAGACGCGCAGGCTCAGTAGTTGTGGCTCACGGGCCCAGCCGCTCCGCGGCATGTGGGATCCTCCCAGACCAGGGCTCGAACCCGTGTCCCCTGCATTGGCAGGCAGATTCTCAACCACTGCGCCACCAGGGAAGCCCCCTAGCTAGGGTTTTTAACACCATTTTCACTAGCTTTAGGAAGCACCAGAATTCTTGTAAATTAAGTCAAGTGTTCAGGTATTTATTGAACTGTACTTTCAACTTTACTATGTTTGAAATTTGGGGGAAAAGCACTGTTTTCACCTTTGTCATAATCCTGCCTCTTTCTTTAAGCAGTGGGACCCCATTATGAACCTTTTCTAGGTCCAGTCAGGGAACTGGGGATTCCTGATGGACGTGAATTATCGTTGGCTACTTTACCCTCTAAAGAGAAATGATGTATAAGAATTACTATAAACAAAGGATAGAGGGGCCCTCTCTTGCTTAAATTATAGAGGGAAAGACGTGCTGGATTTGGCATATAAGCCTATTTCTTTCTCTACATTTTGGGCCCGTCTTTTCTCTGCCTTTTGCTTTCAGCCCTTCCATTCTTTATTTCTGGGTCCTTCCTACACCTTTGGTCCTGAAGGCTGCCTTTATTCAGGTCAGTCACTTTCAGTAATCTGTCCTTCCTTAATTCTACCTCCTCACATCAGCAGTAGCTCCATCCCCAGTTGCTATCATTTTTCTTAGAGAAAAGTTGCTCTAGATCTTGTTCCTTTATTCTGCCAACTTCAATGTCCATATTTTTTCCTCGTTTTTTTCATTAAAATTAAAAAAAAATTGTGTGTGTAAGTGAAATTTAACCCCTATTTTAGTCTCATCTCTGGACTTTTACAGTTAACATTGTAGTGTATATGTTCCATTACGGGCTTTTTTTTTTTTTTTAAGGTGGGATCATACTATGTGTATCTAGCAGTTTTTTTCCCACTTAATAGGTCACATACCTCTTTGCATTGTCTCAGTTTTATTCTCATTAGACTGTAATTGTTTAGAAACAAGGAAGTTTATAATGTGGCGGAACCAGAGAATCCCCTTCCCAGATTGGATTCAGATCTGTCAGTAGACAGTGAGCTCTCAATTCCTCAGTGGTTGAATAGAAGGCACAGCATAAGATACCTGTGCTTCGTATGTGTAGGCAGTTATTTATCTTTCTTCAGATGTTCCTCAGTAATAGAAATAGCATGTATGACATTACAGATTATCTTTTGTGTATTTTCTGTCTGTTTTTCATGTTATAGCTTGGACAGCTTTTAGCAGCTACATGCAAAGAACTTCCAGGCCCTAAAGAAAGTAGACGGACTGCTAAAGACCTTTGGGAAGTTGTTGTTCAGATCTGTAGTGTGTCCAGTCAACACAAACGAGGAAATGATGGCAGAATTAGTTTAATAAAGCAGAGGGAGTCTACATTAGGTATAATGTATCGGTATGTTTCTATCAGTTTGTTCTTTTAGTTATTTATTTATACTATTTGTACTGTTGTAAGAACATCTACCATTATCCTTGAGTATCATAAAGATGGACAATGTAAGAATTCTGTGGTGCTGATCTCCGATGGACTTGTCTGATATGGCCACCTTAGGAAATACCTTGTTTATATGTTACTTTAAGAAACTACTTATTAATCATTTAATATAATCAAACCTGAGTTCAAAATCAACAGTTTTGGTTGGATAGTACTGAAGATGTCTCATGTGATTAAAACAGGAAAGACATTTTATTAGGTTAGTACGACAGTAGAATATTATACTCTTTTATACATGCAGGACTGGAAAGTTAGGAATAAACCTTCACGTATAATTTACTTTCTTGTTTTTATTTTTAATTTCTGATATTAAATGTATATACACAATTTGTGTTTTTTGTAGGAGTGAACTGCTTTCTTTTATCAAAAAATTACGGGTAAGCTTTATAAACGTTGATCTAATTACTATTGCTGATTTCTGTAGAATATGACAAAAGAATATTGAGTGTTTAAATGCTGATTATTTAAGTAATCTGTTAATGTGCTTTTTATCTTCAGTGATCATTTTTTTGAGGATGGGATAGTCTGAATGGAGAAGTTTGTTTTGCATTTACCTTACCATGTTTTAGTGAATAGAACAGGTGTTTTTTTTTTTAATTTATTTTTATTTATTTATGGCTGTGTTGGGTCTTCGTTTCTGTGCGAGGGCTTTCTCCAGTTGTGGCAAGCCGGGGCCACTCTTCATTGCGGTGCGCGGGCCTCTCACTATCGCGGCCTCTCCCGTTGCGGAGCACAGGCTCCAGATGCGCAGGCTCAGTAATTGCGGCTCACGGGCCCAGTTGCTCCGCGGCATGTGGGATCTTCCCGGACCAGGGCTCGAACCCGTGTCCCCTGCATTGGCAGGCAGACTCTCAACCGCTGCGCCACCAGGGAAGCCCCAGAACAGGTGTTTTTTAAACTGTAAAGAATTCTTCATAATAGGGCTAGATAGGTGAAGCCTAACTTTAATTTTTCTTGATAGGATTAACGTCATATTTATTTATTGGACATAGATTCCACTCTTTAAATTCCATCCTTTAAATATTATTTTAAGGAATAAAAAGTCAACTTTTTCTAGAGGTAGCTGAAAGTACTAGTTGGAAAGAGGTCTATTTACTCAATTTCAAAAGATGTGAGGACAGACACCTAAATTTGGTCATTTTTGTGTAAATTGTGTGTTGTCATTTCTTTCATGAGATTAAAAATAAAGTTGCTCTTTAGTGTGCTGTAAACTAAAGCAGGTGGTAATTTTAAAAACCATAAGAATCTTTTGAAGGAAAATACTTGGTATCCTTGAGGTTGATGGGAGAAATATTAAAATATATATAATATTTAAGGATACTGTGTTTTCTTTCTCATAGGAACCGTTGGTTTTGACTATTATTTTATCACTCTTTGTGAAACTTCACAATGTTCGGGTAAGTATTTTATAATTTCATCTAAAAAATCTTTGGAAGAAATTTCCTTTTAAATCATGCTTTTTTTTTTTTTTTTTTTTTTTAAATAAGGAGGACATTGTGAATGATATTACAGCTGAACACATTTCTATCTGGCCATCCTCCATCCCCAAGTAAGAAGTATTATAGCTTACATTTTATTAAATTGTTTATATATTTAGAAACCATCCTGACTGATATAGATAACCTTGAATAATTTGATGAAAAGGCTGCAATTTGTTAGGACTCTATAGCCAACTTCATGTTTCTCTATTAACAGTAATAATCTTCCTAAAAATTATGGATAAGGCATAACTAAGTAAGAGCTAAGGTATACTAGCCTTAAGTAGAACCTAGACAGTCTCTCAGTAGTCCTGATTCCTTGTCAGTGGTAGAACTAGAAAATTGAGGCTAATGAAAGAATGACTTTCTATCAGGTTTTTCTAACAGTGATTGTCAGAGGTTCCCAACCCTTTTTAATTGCCTTAAGAAGTTCTTTAAGTAATTTAAGAAATCTTCTCTCTTAACTTTCATCGCCTGAGAATCACAGTAAGAGGATGGGGGAAATTTGGGCGGGAGGAAGAAAAGGTTCCTTTTCTGGAAAAGAAAGCATTTATATTTTTCTCTTCCCACACATAGCAACTTCTCATTCAAGAGAGTCCATTTGTTTCCTCACAAAAGTTACTTTTCCTTTTCTCCCTTCCCGGCCAATCATCTTCTTTGTGCCTGAAGGGCAGATCTAGGCCTTATTTTATTGCTTTTAGTGGCATTTTTGAAGAAGAAAAGATTGTAGTAGGTAGGTAAGCAGGCAGTAGAATGAGAGCAATTTGCTTCTGTCTCAGTCTTAGAGATTGGAAGCCGTTCTCTCTCTGACAGGGATTTGGAGAGTCTAAAGTGGGTGAGTGACCCTTCCCTCTGCTTACTGAGCCTTAGTTCCCACAGAAGCACTATGCTTCCTGAAGCAAATAACTGCAGATTTTTACATAAAATTCGGTATATTAGATAGCAATCCAAGAATCAGGTAGAGGTCATTTTGCCTTTTTAATTGATGGTTGTAATACCTCTTTGGTGTTACTTCTTTGGCCTAAGTTTAGACTGTAAACTAATGATTGATTTTTTTCGGTGTGTGTTTATAAATGGGGCAAAAGAATGGTTTATCATAGAGGTTCTCAGCCAGACTCAGAGATTGAGTCCCAGCCTCTCCACTTCTCAGGTATATGACCTTGGGTTAGTTGCTTTCTGTGCCAGTTTCCTCATCTGTAAAACGGGTGTAAGAATAGTACCTACCTTGTGAGGATTAAATAATAAACTTTCTAAGCTAGGTGTTTAGAATAAGGGCTGCCACATAGTAGGCTTAACTATTATTTTCATGATAAAATTATTTTAATGTAGATTAACCCAGAGAAAATAAAATGTGACTAAATGTTTGACCAGAAAAGATATTTCTCTTGAGCAGGAGTCTTTATTGACTCCAAGAATAGTGTGAGGATGGCATGGATTAAGTATTACTATTTTAAAATTGATTGTTTGATATGTAGATAGAATTCTTAGACTTAACATTTTATAATTTCTAGGAAACATAAACCAGTGTAACTCATTTAAATAATTGTAAATAAATTAGTTGTAAATCAACAGGTGGGTATTTACTAATGGCACCACAATACTTTCCCACTGTATTGGGAACAGTGGTGAGTTATGGTAAAATCTAACCCCTCAGGGCAACAGGAGTACTTTGTCCAACCTTCTTAGATGATAGAGCCAGGACTTGAATCTCGGTGTGTTTCTGAAGCCAAAGCCTGTTCTCCCCCGCTGGGTCTCGCTGTAGGGGCTGTCAGCGTGTTTCTTGGGTGCTGGCTTGGCTTTATCCTCACAGTTCTACCTCCTAATTCTGCATCTCAGGACTTTCAGGCTTAACTAGGCTCAGAGCAGCTGGCCCCCTTCCGTACTCTTTTTTGGATTCTTCATTGCTTCCAAATGTGCTGCAGTGATACCCTTGCCACAGCTCGCCCCACCTCGGTGAAACATCTAATCCAGAGGAGTTAGTTAACCCTTACAAGAAGCCACAAGGTGAATTTAAGGCCACGTAGCAGTACTGTTAGTGTTTGAGCCCTTATTTTCTGTAGCTTCCTCTAGATAAACAGAACTTAAAAATCATTTGGAAAATTTTTATGAGTCTGTCTCCTTATAATTTTGTTACCTGTAAATTGTGCATAAAAAGTGGAGACAGGGTTTTATCCTACGACCTTTTTTGTGCATTATATTGTCGAATATTTAAAGATACTTTTTAGAGTGGCCTTCTTTGGCATTTTGGGGAAAAAAAGGAATCAAAAATCAGATTGTTTTCAGCCCCTTATAAAAAGTTAGCTGATCACACTTCCTCAGATTTAGTTGTTTTGATAGTTTTAAAATATTTACTCCTAGTAATATTTAACATTGTATTTATGATCACCTACATTTTGACTAAGTCTTTTTGTTTTTAATAAATGTGTGTATGGAATTTGAAGTTGACTCTTAAAATAGAGATTATGTTTATTGTCTTTCATATAGCCTCCAGTCCGTGGACTTTGAAGCTGTGGCTATCACAGTGAAAGAGCTAGTTCGGTATGCCCTCAGTATAAACCCAAACAACCATTCCTGGTTAATTATTCAGGCAGACATTTATTTTGGTAAGTGAGATGTATGGTTGCTTTGTGTTTTGTTTTTGTAGCAGTTTTAGAAGTGAAAATAAATATATTACACTTGTTATTACAATACTTTATTAAACTTAAGTCTTGTTTTTGACATTCTCTAACTCTTCTTCCTAGATAAAATTGAAAGTAACTATTATTGTTATATGTATGCATTTTTCTGAGACTTTGATTCAGATGCTTTTGGTTTTATGTTGACTACTTTTTTTCTGTGTTTTTTTAAAATAGTAAATGGTCATCTAAAAAGTTGGTAAAACATTCTTAAGGAAAGAGGTTAAAGTTTAGTTTACAAAATTGCTCTTTAAAGGTTCTAAAATATGTCCATGCACTCTTTTTTTTTTTTTAAATTAATTAATTAATTAATTTATGGCTGTGTTGGGTCTTCGTTTCTGTGCAAGGGCTTTCTCTAGTTGCGGCGAGTGGGGGCCACTCTTCATCGCGGTGCGCGGGCCTCTCACTAGAGCGGCCTCTCTTGTTGTGGAGCACAGGCTCCAGACGCACAGGCTCAGTAGTTGTGGCTCACGGAGCTAGTTACTCCGCGGCATGTGGGATCCTCCCAGACCAGGGCTTGAACCTGTGTCCCCTGCATTGGCAGGCAGATTCTCAACCACTGCGCCACCAGGGAAGCTGCATGCACTCTTGATAATTATTTGCGTTCTTGAAAATAGATTCCTAATTTTTCCCCCCGGTTGTATGTGATAGATTTTCCAACTTGATAGGGAATTTCTAATATTTCTATTACTATACAGATCAAATTAAAGTTTTGACTGGTGTCATTTCTGGGTCACTTTTTTAGGAGTTGATTTTTTTAAAGAGAAAGTTCACAATGTAAGAGTAGAGAGAATAGTATAATGAACCCCCATGTATCTCCTGTGTCTGCCACCCAGCTTTTTTTTTTTTTAAGTGACTTATTGCAAGCAGCCTTAAGTCATTTTTATTTTTTTCATTTTTTTAAATTGAAGTATAGTTATGTGCAATATTACATAAGTTACAGGTTTACAACATAGTGGTTCACAGTTTTTAAAGGTTATATTCCATTTATAGTCACTACAAAATACTGGCTGTATTCCTTGTGTTGTACAATACATCCTTGTAGCTTATTTATTTTATAGATAATAGTTTGGTGCCACTCAGCTTTAACAGTAATTAACTCATGGCCAGTCTCATTTCATCTGTACCTTCACCTACATCATCCTACTCTCTCCTGGATTATTTTTGAAATAAATACTTGCCAATTTTAATGCTCATTTTTACCCCAGCCCTGCAAAGAATTTATTATCAGGATCTTAATATCTTTATTCAGAATAGATTTTCTGATTCTAAACTGCCTCAGAAAAATAAGGTCTGTTTCTAGTATAGTCATTTGGGAAATAAATACCTCCAGATACTAAATTCTGTACCAGTAAGTTTGACAAGGAATCTGAGCTAAATATTTGGCTAATCAGTTTTAGAAGGAAAGACTCTATTATACAACTACTTTAAAGTGGTTGAAAAAATAAAGCAAATTTTTCTCATTGTTGGCCTGGCGAAGTGTTATCCCTAGGTCTGTGGTTTGAATCTGCTTTTGTCAAACATGAAGTAATACCTGACTCTTCACAAAAGAGGTCCTGTTTTTCCAGCTGTGTATTTAATGGCAGGTAATTCTTTATCTCTGTTTTCTACTTCAAGCAACAAATCAGTATTCGGCAGCTCTTCACTATTACCTCCAGGCAGGAGCTGTGTGTTCTGATTTCTTTAATAAGGCTGTGCCCCCAGATGTTTATACAGACCAGGTAGGTTGTTTTTGCGGGCTTGCTTTCTTCTTGTCTGTCTTTAAATGTTCTTCTTCCTGGGCCTCTTTTTGCATGAGCTTATTCATTTCCATGTATGTGGTGGTAACTCCCAAATTGATTGCTCTAGACCAGATTGCTCTCCATATTTCCAGTGCCCACAGCTATTGCTGCTTTGATTTCCCAAAAACACCTCAAACTCAACCTGTCCAAAACTGATTCAGCATCTTTTTTTTTTTTTTAGTATTTATTTATTTATTTTGGCTGCTCCAGGTCTTAGTTGTGGCTTGCGGGCTCTTTGCTGCAGCATACAGGCTCTTAGTTGCGGCATGCGAACTCTTTCTTAGTTGGCAGCATGCGTGTGGGATCTAGTTCCCTGACCAGGGATCGAACCCGGGCCCCCTGCATTGGGAGCGTGGAGTCTTACCCACTGGACCACCAGGGAAGTCCCCTGATTCAGCGTCTTACTTTACCAGTCTCTCCTCCTGATGACCTTCCCACACCAAAACAACAACAAAAACAGAAGACCCCGCTGAAATAGCAGTCACCTTTGTTTAGCTCTTTGAGTTGACTAAGCATAAATCCTGAGTGTCGTCCTCTTTTCTTTACTAACTCTCCCACCAACATCTACTCAGCCTTCAAGGCATATTGATTCTGCCTCCTACATCTCAAATTTTGTTCATTTTCTCTCAATATGCATTACCCTTTCCTCTGGTTTTGGCCACCAATATAATAATTTAATAAATGGCATCTTTTAATATTTACAATAATGGTTTTTGAAATAAGATTTAAAATTTTTTAATAACTAGATTTTTTTTAACTTAAAGTTCTATTTTTTGGAGCAGTTTTAGATTTATAGCAAAATTGAGTGAAAAATAGAGTTTTCATGTACCTGCTGTCCCTGTACACGTACAACCTACTTCACGATTGACATCCCACATCAGAGTGGTACATTTGTTACAATTGACATTAACTAGTTTTTGAAAATAACCAGAATTTTGTTTTTGTAGGTAATAAAACGAATGATAAAGTGCTGTTCTTTGCTGAATTGCCACACACAGGTTAGTTTATAATATTATGATGCTGGTCTGTTTTCATGAATATTAGAGTTTATAATAAATGTAAGGCATTGGACTGGGAAGTAGCTTTTATTTTCCATATCATAATTGCTTAAATTTATGGTATTTAAGAATTTGCATGTTCTTCAAATTTTTTTTAAATAATTTACAGAATTTTAACTAAAATGAAAGTATGAGTTAGAAGACATTGGTCTTTGAACCTTATAAATGGAAAAAGCATTCTCAAGTATGTTTTCTTATATTTAAAAGTAGATATGTACATTAATCATTAGGGAAATGTAAGCACCCCAATGAGATATCACTTCACACTCACAAGGAGGCTGTAACTGAAAGATAGTAACAAGTATTGGTGAAGATGTGGAGAAATTAGAACCTCATATGTTGCTGGTAGGAATATAAAATGGGGCAACCTCTTTGGAAAACAATTTGGTGCTTGCTCAAGAAGTTAAACATTGAATTACCTACTATATGACCCAGCAGTTACACTCCTGGGTATATAACCAAGAAAAGTGAAAACATATGTCCACAGAAGAATTTGTACGTGAAATGTTTATAGCAGCATTATTCATAATAGCCAAAAAGTGGAAACAACCCAAATGTTCATCAGCTGATGAATAGATAAACAAGATTTGGTGTGTGTGTGTGTGTGTATATGTATGTGTGTGTGTGTGTGTGTGTGTGTATATATATATATATACACACACACACATATACACAATGGAATATTATTCAGCCATAAAAAGGAGTGAAGTACTGATATATGCTACAACAGGGACGAATCCTGGAAGTTTTATGTTGAGTAAAAAAAAGCCAGATACAAAAGGCTTTGTATTGTATGATTTCATTCATTTGGAATGTCCAGAATAGGCAAATCTATAGAGTCAGAATGTAGATTAGTGGTTGCCAGAGACTGCGGGGTGGAGAGGTAGGGGAGGAATGGAGACTGACTACTAATGGGTATGGAGTTTTTTGTTTTTTGCGGGGGGCGGGTAATGAAATGTTTTAGACTTAAAAGCGGTGATAATTGTACAATTTTGTGAATATTCTAAAAACCACGGAATTTTATACTCTAAGAGGGTTTACATTATGGTATGTGAATAATAATCAATTTAAAAATCTTTAAATATTTAAAAAAGAGATCAGCATTATGACCTACATACCTGACTGAAATGGATCTGTTTTCTATGTTAAGCAGACTGGCCTACATTTTGCCAAAATGAGCTTCTGTACTTGCCAGCTGTGAAAGGTTTAATTGGACGTTCTATATGTCCTTGAATGTTTGACACTTATGTTTGGCAGTTTTCCATTTCCTTCAGTTTTCTAAACTGGCTTTTTGCCAGCTTCTCATTCAGGTGAAGCTCTAAAAATTTATGATTTAGGTCACTGGGGAAGAAAATATTGGGCAGACAGACACTTGTGTAAGGATTTTTTACAATTAAAATTGGATGGATTCCATACATATGAGCTGATCCACTCATCCTGATCTGCAAGGCCTCTTATATTAAATAATGTACTCTTGACATGAGAATCATTAAAAATTACCCCTCCAAAACCAGTAGTCATTGTTGATACTAGTTACATGAAACCATTTTCAATTCTTTTTTTTATGTAGGTGGCAATTTTATGTCAGTTCCTCAGAGAGATTGACTACAAAACAGCCTTTAAATCACTGCAGGAACAAAACAGGTATGAATGGTTTTTGAAATAAAATGCAGTTGAAATTTTTCTGCTTAAGAAAGAGGAAGTAACTGAGTTCTGTTTTTCAGTCATGATGCTATGGACTCCTACTATGACTACATATGGGATGTTACCATTTTGGAATACTTGACTTGTATCCTTCATCAACATATATGTGTGATGTTAGAACAATTCATTTCTGTAAATTAAAGAAGTGTTTAATATTGTATATTTTCTAAATAAAAAACAAAGAACAGTTGAGAATCTATCATGATATTTAATAGTATCAAATTTATTATTCTTAACTGATTCATTTAGATCTTCATCACAAAAGGGGAGAAACAGATAAAAGACAAATTGCGGTAAGTTATTTTATGCCTGATTCTTCAATGATGTGCTTAATTTCCCTAATACTAAACTATTTCCTGTCTCATAACAGCATCAAAGTCCTTAGAGTGGCCTGCAAGGCCGCATGTGACTTGACCTCTAGCTATTCATTCGACTGTCCCTTGCTAACTTCTCCTACACCAATACCCCTACTGTTCTTTGAACATGCCAAGAACATTCACTACCAAATGGCTTGTGAAATTTTCTCTTTCAGGAACATTCTTTTAACTTCCCTCAGGTCTCTTCTCAAATGTCACCTTCTTAAGAAGTAATTGTCCTTTCCTGACCATCTTATAAAATAGCAATGTCTCTCCCCCCTTTCCCTTCAATACTTTTAATTCTCATTTCCCTTTTAAAACTTGTCTCCATAGCACTTATCTACAGCTGACATAGTGTATATTTACTTATTTATTGGCTGTTTCCCCATGAGGGTAGGAATTGGTTTTGTCACAGTTGATACCTAGAATGGTGCCTGGCAAATAACAGATGCTCAGTAGTTACTGGATGGATGAATTATTTATTTAAATTTGACTTATAAACCAAAACATTACAAATTCACGGTCATTTTTACTAGCCTAACATTTGCTGTGTCACTATTACCATATATGTTTTCTCTTTGCTCTTTCACTCATTAATAAAAGTATATGCTGTTTATTAAGTGTCCTTTAAAGCTTTGTACTTGGACTAAATTGTATGGCCATTATTTAGAGGAAACAGAATAACAACAGCATCTTTCAAAAAAAAAAAAAGAGAAAGGAAAAAGAATATGGTGCCAGTTCCACTTAATTGGAGACTACTCATTCTCCCATTTCCAACTTATCCAGGGCTGGAAGGCAATGCTGAAAATTTCCCAGTTCCCTGATGGTGTTTCTAGACTATCTCTACTTGTATCATTTTTTAAGCCCTTTCTCCTTGGAAGCTTACACCTACCTCACTAGCTCATCTAAACAACTACCTGGCTGTTCCTCTACATGCATCAAAAGACATGTGGTCAACTTATCCAACAACCCTGGCACTCCAGGTTCCATTATTACCTTTACTCTTCATCAGCCACCCACGGCCAGGCATTTTTGTCAGAATTGCTCTACATAAGATCTCTGTGCCAGTAATCTATCCCTTTCTTACTTCTGGGCTCCCATGTTCCTCATGATCAGTGAGACGTTCAAGTTCATGACCAAGTTTTCCCCAGTCTGTCAGCCCTTTTCCAACTTCCGTTCCTTCCCTACTGACCTTGAGTACAGCAAATACTGGCCTGTGTACTCTCAGAGATACTGATTCATTTGATTTGAGATGGGACCCTGGGATCCAATTTTTAAGTTTTCCCAGGTAGTTCTGATTATAAACCAGATTTGGGAACCCCTTCTATCTATGGTTGACTGTCAGGACTACTCTGATTAATATTTTCAGCATCTTTGCTTTTTTGTCTTTTGCTTCATCTGGAAAAGTCCCAACCCTGAATCAGTTCAAAAATTTATGCTTTTTTCCCCCTGAGCCACTGAGTTCTGTTGGAAAAAATCCTACAACTGTATAAACTTGTGCCACTACCAAACCATGGCCTCCAACCTTAGCTGGCCACTCATTTCTTTTGTTTACTTGCCAGTGGTCAGTGGTCTGCATTCTTTTTTAGGGAATATTTTAGCCTTTCACCCTATTAAGCCCCTGTCCTCTCTCCCTTTTCCATTTTCAGTAACTTCCTTGTCTGTTTGGAGTAGACCAGAAAAAAAGACTGATCAGCCCCCATCCTTGTGAAAGTTGTAGTCTTGGGAGTTGTGGCCCTGTGAGTGCCAGCTTCACATTCCTGTTTCAGGTCCCTGCTTTCCACCTTCAAAATAATTGACAACTGTATTCATTGTTAAGTCCACGCTTTTAGTCAGTAAAAGCTTATGCTACTCCTTGTTGAAGACAAGTTTTTATGCTTTTGATTCTATCCTTTCAGTGATTCTGTCCCTTTCAGTTAATTACCTCCTCTCCTATACTGTCAACCACTCCCATACCTATAAACTATTTCATCCTTAATAGAAACTTCTCTTGACTGTACTCCACCTCTCTCTCATCCCTCCTCTGCCTAGTTTTTTAAAGCTCTTTGACCCAATACAATTTGACTTCTGCCGTCCCCACTCTATAACTGTTCTCAAGGGTCACCAAATGCCAAAGCCAGTGAATACTTTTCAGTCTTTATCCTGTTGTTTACACGCCTTCCTCCTTGAAATTCTTTATTCCTTTGGCTTCCCTGGCATTTTTACTCATTTCTTCTCCCTGACTCTTCTGCCTTTTCTTCTTTGTGGGTATTTCCGTCTGTCTACCCCTTAAACTTGGTTTTCCCAAGAAGTTAGTCCTTGGGTATTTTCTGATTGCCCTACATTCTCCCTAGGTAATAACCTCATCCACTCATGGTTTTGACCACTACCCACCTAGGATGTGTTATTTCTCTCAAATATCTGGCTCCTATTCCAATTTCTGCCTTATACTTTGAACTTTTATAGCCAGTCGTCTTCAGGATACTTTGTTTGAAATAACTCTTTAGTTTTACCCCACTACTAGGTTTTTCCACATGTATTCTTTCATATTGAAATGGCATCATCCGCAATTCCTCCTACCCGCGAACCTAACTGATGATCATTTCTGGATAGTCTTAGCTCCCTTCAAGCTACCTATCAGAATAGTCTCTGTTGTTTAAAAAAAAAAAAAAAAAAAAAATATATATATATATATATATAGGAACTTTTTTAAACAAAAGGTAATTTTAAGGTCCTAAAACATGCTCTCACAAAACACTCCATGGCAGAATACTATTATGGATTTTTATCAGGCTCAAGTATTTCTAATCATGAAAGAGAAGGGTCACTATATATTATATAGTGCTGAGCAAACTAGATATTTTTTACATATTAAAAAAGTGAAGCCCTGAAACATGAATTTTGATATTTCAAGTTATTTTGTAGGAGCCTTAATTGTAAAAATGTGTCAGATTACATGTAGAGTTTATTTACTGTTTTTCTAAAAATATTTAATTTATTTGGCTGCACCAGGTCTTAGGTGCAGCATGTGGGATCTTTAGTTGCGGCATGTGGGATCTAGTTCCCTGACCAGGGAATCGAACCTGGGCCCCCTGCATTGGGAGCATGGAGTCTTAGCCACTGGACCACCAGGGAAGTCCCTTTACTGGTATTTTTAGTCAAATAAATTTACATGAATTTACTTAATGTTACTGAAGATAATTCCACAAACTATGGTTCAGTAATTGAGTGGCTCCAGTCAGTCTTTATGTTAATTTCTTCTACACCTCTTAGCATCTACAATTAGAGGTTCAGTTTATCATTGTTAGCAAGTAGGTAGTTTTATATTTTGTATACTAGCAAAACTTTGTTTTTGACCAGACCTCTAATAACATCACTTTTCTGTTTTGGAAGATCAAAGCCATCGGCCAGACAGAATTGAACGCAAGCAACCCAGAAGAAGTGTTACAGCTGGCAGCGCAGAGAAGGAAAAAAAAGTTTCTTCAAGCAATGGCAAAACTTTACTTTTAAGCAGTTAGTTAAAATTTTTTAACTTTTATTTTTTAAACAATGGGCTAAAAATAAACAGTATTAAAAGATTAAGTTTATATAATACATATTTACATATTTAGTGGCGTTTTCTTTTCAGACAAAATACTGAAACATATTAGTTTAAAGACAAAAACTCTACAGAAGACTTCACACCATAACAATAAGCTTAAATTTATAATTTCTTCAAAGGAAGAAGAGATTCACATGTCCAGTAACAGAATAAACTAGTAATCTAGTATAATTTTTCTAATCAAATCCACTTTTGAGGCTGAAATTTCATTTTTAAAAAACTAAAATATTTATGTAGAAGTAGCTATATACAGCAAGTTCTTATGTCAAGGTTTTGTTTTTTTTTTTAAATAAATAGATTTCTAGGAGTCGTATACATTTACTGCTTCTCTGCCTTAAGAAAATACAAGTTTAGGTCAAGTGTTAAGCTTTATCACTTTGACACTGTCCTTAACTCATAATGTAGGAATTTAAAAAGGACCTTAGCAGTTTTGCAAACATAAATAAAGCCTTAGTCACACTAAATTGAGATAACCCTAAAGATTTTTTTTTTTAGAGTAATAAAGTGACTTTCTCATATAAATAGTTTGAAAGGGTACTTAAGTTTTTCGCCCAAATTGTGATGTACGAAAAAGTTATTATAAAGCAACTTATACGTCAAAGCCCCATGGAGGAGCCACAGCATTTATCTTGTTTATAATTTCTTTGGTATTCCCACTGTTTAGAGCACAGTTTAAACACCATGTTCATCTAAGATTTACTGGTTAAAAATGTTATGGCAAGGCAAATAAAAATAGTCAAACAGATTAAAGTTCACCATTTTTAAAAATTCAAGTTTTATATAGCTTGCTACAGCAGCTATAGATAAATTAGTCACCTTATTACAAACCTAAACCTTTGTAAACAAGTTTAAATTTTATTTTCAAGAACCAAATTGCACTAGTTAAGAGTTTATAAATTTTGAGAATCTAAAAACTAGATTCAAAGTACTGTATCACTTAATGTACCCTTTAAGGTAGCACTTATCTAGTCAAAAACTCCAATGATGAAATTCCTAGTTTATCAAGATAAACACAGTAACACCATATCAAAAAAATTCTTATGTCATGAATCATGGCTGGCTTCTATCCAGTCAGTGTTGGGAATGAAGTCATCTTTGTAAACAAGTCCTGCTGTTTCTTTAAACAGCGAACATAGGCATTAAATTTCCTCCTTAGTTAGTGCCAATTTTAAGTGGTTTTTTAAATCAAAGAATGCCAGTGAAACTTCTGAATCGGCCAGGACAGCCACAGCACTATTTTCCTGTAAAACTTAAGTAGTTAAGTTCTATGAAATGCTACGCAGCGCTTCATCAGTTCCAACTTGTTTGCTCAGTTAACTTTAGTGTTTTCCTGGTGGTTTTTCAGTGCTCTTCGGTGGTGTCATAATGCCTCCATTGCAAACTGGTGACAACTGTCCCCCCTTTCTGAAGGTGTTCATGTAATTTACTTCATCCTATACATGTGAAGAAATCACGCAGAGATTAACAGCTAAGATAAAGCATTGATATGGTAAAACAAAGTCAAACCAGACTTCTGTGTACTAATTTGAGACTACTTAGGCCTAATATAATCATCTCTTTATGTGTTTGCAACTGTGATTAGTCATATTTTAGAGGTTCAACTGCCTGCAACTTGTATTTTTAAAAACTCTTACCTGGACTATTGGCATTAATCTTGAGACACTTTACAAATCTTGCTTTGACTTCAAAGTTATTTTATTAGCTTTTCTACATTTTGAAATCAGTGTGCCCATTGGAACTTTCTATCCCCTTACCATCTTATATAACTGCTTGAAATATTATTCCATAGTATCCTTACTATCAGTTTCAGTGACTTACCAAATAGTAAGACCAAAAAACTACAAGAAAGAAACATACCAGCATAGCCAGATAATTTGTATGTGTCTGTATATTGTGTCTGTCTTCCATAGAAATCTTCTTAAAAACCTTCAGCTTCACTGGGCTAGTACTTTTTACTATGCTGACAAAAGGCACCATCCAGTCTACACATTCAGAAATGTTGTCCCATTCCAAACCTAGATAAAGAAAAGTTAGAAAAATGTGAAGGTTACATCAGAAACATATGCCTACTTATTTGCTTGTGCTTCAAAATTTAAAGATAGTTAATTTAAAATTCATGTAAAAAAGGAAACCAAAACAAGCACATAATATAAACCCAAATCAACAAGTTTATGTGGGATTAGCAGATGTAAACTACTGTATATAGGATGGATAAACAACAAGGTCCTACTGTATAGCACAGAGAACTATATTCAGTATCCTGTGATAAACCATAATGGAAAAGAATATAAAAAAAGCATGTCTCTATATGTATAACTGAGTCACTTTGCTGCACAGCAGAGATTGGCACAACGTTGTAAATCAACTATACTTAAAAAAAATTTAAAAAGAAAAACAAGTTTAGCAAGTCAAAACAGACTATCACTCTCAAATATGTTTATAATGTGACTATTTTGAGGGAGAAAAAGACTTAGAGCTTCTTAGCCAGTACCTGCTGCATAGGAAACTGAAATTGTCAAAACCCAAAGAACTCTTTAATGTGGAGCTATAATTACATTGACTAACTTCAAATGGATTTAAATTCCATTAGACCTTACTTTTTGTTTGTGGATATTTATTGAGGATTAGAAAGTACTTCTAACAGAAGGGAAGATAATCGCTAAACTGCTAACTCTTTTCCATTAAAATTTTAAATTCTTGTTTAGCAGGATGCTAAGTTCAAAATAGTCCCTTTAAAAGTTGTGAATGGGTAATAAGAGAACAAAATATACTGTCTTACCTGAGGCTTTCTTAACCACTTCAAGAGAGGTAAAATGGCACAAGGCAGCAGCAGCGAGTATTCTGTACTGGAACTCTAATGAATCGATGGCAAGAATACACAGATCTAAAAGCTAACAGAGGAAAAAGTATAAGAATTTAGGAGAAGGATGAGTACTACATGTCACTACTAAACATCCGTCAGCTAACATTTTAGATTGCTTATGATGTGGACCATATGCCAAGAATTGCTAAAACTACAGGGATCCAAAGAGAAATAAGCTGCCACCCTGAAGGAAGTTCAGTCTTGTTAATAAACAAGTAAAGGATTGTTACGATATAGCATGATGTGTACTATTAGGAAGTGCACCTGATCCAGAGTGGGAAAGACAGGGAAGACTTCTGCTTAAATGAGTCTTAAAATACAAGGTAGCCAGGAAGACTGGGAGGTAGAGAATGTTCTAGATATAGGAAACAGAATTTACAAAGATAAATGAGAAAGGATTACTTTTCTTTGGAACTCAAGTAGTTCAGAACACATAAGGTAAAAAATGAAATAAGGAATATCTTTCCTTCATTATTTTAAAAAAAGGGGGTTGCTGGAGAGGCATGGCCTAGGTTAGATCATAAAGGGTCTTTAAGAAGTCAGAACTTTAAAGTTCTTATTGATTATTGAAATTACTAGAAGATTTTAAATCAGGAAAATTACATTTTAAGAACAATCCCTTAGACTATGGTGAAGCAGAAACACAAGAAGGGAACATGTTTCTAAATAGATGAGTTAAGAGGTAGTACAATCCAGGCAATAAGAGATCTGAACAACGATCAGTGAAATTGTGTAAAAAGGTTAGATTTCAGAGGCCTGAGGTGATACCTGTCCAGTGAAATAAAACTTATTTTTGTCCCCATGGGTCCAGAAGACAGAAACACGAGTAGAGGAGTTGGAAATGAATTATTACTATTATATACCTCTAGAAACTTTCCACACTGTTTATCAGCTTATCAAAGGTTTGCCCTATCAAAAGCGTTTAGCTGCCTAGGATAATCTGGGATGCTAGGAAATCTGATGGAAAAGATTAATATGACTTCATTAGAAAGTTCTACAAAATGAACCAATTCTAATATATTTACTGGTTCTCCAGTTTTAGTGTTCATAATGAGTTTACTAGATTTAAAACACAAGTTGAATTTCAACGTAGGTTACTTAAAACCCATCCAGAGTACCACAGTTTCTTCAATTCCATGTGTAAGATTTTCACATCCTACACAGAATAAGAATCTGGGTGTTCTTCACTTATATATGGCAGGTACAGCAGCCTTAAGATCCTACTTATGAGAAGCAGGCAGGAAAGAATGGTACCGTCCTCCTGTAATTACTTTCTTAGAATATTTGTTATACACTGGCCTAGGAAAGTTTAATTTAAACTTAAATTTTTAAATAATGTTATAACTAAATTAGGTGATTTTAATTTTAACACGTAAAATAGGTTCCCTGTGTATTCAAATATAAGAGAGTAAGATAATTTTACAGAATAATTTCATACTATTATAAAACCTAAAACAACTGGCTGAAAAATACCTTTCCCCATGTTACATCAAAGAGAGGTATTTAACTCTCTACCTCATACTCCTAAAGAGTAAAAAGTGCTCATAATATATTTAAACGCAAGTTTTAAAACTTTGTTTTCTAGAATTTTCAGTAAGCAATGTAAATATTGGGGACAGAATTTTATGCATCAGAAGTTTTGTTCTAGTCAATTAAGGAATGAGTTTAATTCAGTATGCCGTCATTTTGTTGTGTAGCCTATTTAACACTATAAATACTAAACAAAACCTGTAATTAAAAACATTAGCAAATATTCAATAAAAATATCAATACCTGAGCTATTTGAATGAACTTTTCCTGAGAATACTGAGGTAGAAGAACTTTAGGAGCATCTTTAAGAGCATCAACTTGGAGGAAGAGATTTAGCCAGGAGATGACTGTTACAGGACAAAGTTCCCATTTTAAAGCCTGTTAATGAAATTTAAATGCCTGTTAATAAATGTAGGTATATATACCACATTATATAGGTACTTCCTTAAATAGTCATTTAAGAAACTTTTTGCTTTGGGCATATTTCTTCCTATTTTCATAACAATATTTATAGATACCTCACAATCTAAGGCTGCTTATGTTTTAGTCTATTATTGATACAGACCCCTTTATTATTCTCTAGTTATCTTTATTGACAAAGTTCCTTGGACCTATTTTTCATTCCTACTTTTCTCATTTCTTGCAGCCCCTCATCTTCCAAATGTATTCTCTTCTTTATTGAAACTGCCCTTTTAATTTTATTCAATAACTCCACAGCTAATTCCATTCAGATATCTGAAGAACTGATTCTACACTTTTTCTTTCCGTGATCTATAATGGCTTCTGTTCAACATGTAAAAGCTAAAAAAAAGACAAATCCTAATTTATGATATCTTTCTCTCCATGAAGCCCTGGGACTTTACCATTTATAAGAAGTCAAAAATAGTTAGGAGAGAACAGAGAGTCTTAATGCCTGTAGGACCACCCAGAGAATTCCATCTTCCCATTATATATCCTCCTTATACTACAAGTCTGAATCTGGATAACTTTGTTACTAGAACAAAGCAGAACTATATTCAATGTCTTATAATACCCTATAATGGAAAAGAATCTGAAAAAATATATATATATAAAACTGAATCACTTTGCTGTACACCTAAAACTAACACAACATTGAAAATCAAGTATATTTCAATAAAAAAATTTCTTTTAAAAAGAACAATATCAGCATGCCAACAAGATCCCATTCTTACTGAGCTATCAATCTGAATGTTTATAAACATAACAAATTTATAATGTATATAGGTATCTTGTAAATGAAAGTCATATTGTGTTTTCTTGTGTCCTATTTATAAAACCAGGATGCTCAAATTTCATAACATACTTTCTAGTAGCTAACATTCACCCTTTAATCTCTAATTCAAGGCCCAATTAAACATCTTAATGCTTCTCTACCCTTCAATTAATAGCCCTTCCCATGCATATAGAAAAGAAAAAAGGCAGTGAAATAATTCTCATTCTCCACCTGCTGGAAGAAGTGGAAACTCAGAACTAAGATTTGAGAATCACTGTTGGAATTCATTATATACACATGCTATGCTAACTACCTATAAGTTTTGAAAGTGTTAAACACTTTTAAATTAAGAAATAATATTCTCAATATAGGAAAATTGAAAGATACAGAAAAATAGAGTTTACAGGTTAAGCAAATTCCCTTCCCATCTTAGAACTGGATCCTAGTACTAAAATCTCAGTTTTGACTACTTAACATTGTAGTCTTTGAGTTTAGTAAATTACAGAGTTATTAAATTGCAACTAGAAATAATAAAGATATATTATTACCTTTAATATAATGAGTTCCATCCTTAAGATATCCTCTTCACTGCAAGCACCATCAGTGACATAAGCAAACTCTTGCAGCTTAGGAGCGTAGATTTCCTTTAAAATAGATTTAATTAATATCAAGCACAGTTGAGAGTGAGATTAAAACAACAGAATTATATACAAACCAATCTAGGCTTCATTTTTAAAGGACAAAATGATTATAAATCTTAATAAAATAATTCTACGATAGCCAAAGCAACCTTACCTTTAAAGATATTTTTCGTATCTGGGTATCTAAATTAGCCAACTATATTGACTGAAACATTTTTATAGAACTGATTTTGAATCTTAGTTAATAAACAATTAAACTATTTTAACCAGTCATTTCAGTGACTGGTTAAAACAAAAAGCCAAACTTGTTTTAGGATTGCCTAGTATATCAGACTAAAACAAGATACTCAACAAATAAGGTCTAGAAATTGAAAACATTAACTTTATCCTAGTACAAAAGTATGGTTATTCAAACAATAATTTGTGCAGTTTGGTTGATGACAGGTCTGTCTTAACAGTTCAGAGAATAACAACTAGAATGATCAGAGGAGTAGAAGAGATGCTGCCACAGATGAGAACAGGCTAAAGATCAAGATTTCAGTCTAGAAAGGTATCTGAAACACACAGTATGATTTCAGGTAAGGATACACTGAATACAAACTTATTCAGCAAATTTGGCAGAATTTGGGGATAGCCCTTAAGGCTCAAAAGACAAATGTGGAAGAGGAGAAAAATACACTGAAGGAAATTAATGCATGATTCACAGTCCCTCTTCTACCCTCAAAACAATACAGGCTTCAAAAATTTCAGATGAAGGTACTAATGATATGTGTTGAATTTAAGAAAAGTAGATTGAGATCATGTGAAGGAAAATCTCAGGCAGGAAAGGTGTTTCCTTCTGTCCTAGCACCATCATCAGATATAAAAATACTAGGCTGGATATAGACCATTATTCTAACCTAACATAGCATTTATTGCATTTGATTGGTTAATTAGGTTTCAGAGACCATTTTATTGAATCCAAGTGCCATAACTAGGTATAGAGAGACAGCGTTGGTCTTTCTGTTTGGCACAGTTAGCCATGGAATATTTCACCTAGATACTAGCTCCAGAATCAAACCAGAGACTTATAATAGGCTCAGATACTTTGAAGGGAACCATGATAATTATCCTTCCACCCAAATCATAGTGTTCAGCAAATGTATTGGAAAAAACTCACTCATCTTTCCTAAGGATTAACATATCAAAAGTGGTACACAGTATTCTCTGGGATTAATGCATTGGTTAAGACAAAAAAAGTTTGCGGTAAATATATCTATGGATAAACTTTGAGAACTTACCTCAAGTTTGGAAGCAATGAATAATGAGGTAATTCCAATGAGTTGAAGCATATTTTTATTTATATCCTTTTGTGTCAACATAAATCTATCAAAAAAGTCTTGCGCAAGATAAAATGTTTCCCTATGAAGTGTGTATACTTCACACACCTAGAGAAGAATCCATTTAAATATTATTCCATTAATTTCTCCAAATTAGAAAGTTACCTCTTAGCATACCAGATTTCAGAACACTTTCTGAAGCCCAACTTGCTTTTTAGGATACCAAAGCTAAAATGGGGGAAAAATTAACATGTGCTAATAGGATAAATCTATTACAGTCCTCTTAGTTTTATAGGTTTTTTTCACATAGACTTATTGTGTTTATTCCCAGATACATTTACACTTTTGCTGACTATGGATGAGTACTTTTTTCCTATTAAGTTTCTTATTTCTTTAAAATTAATTTTTATTGGAGTATAGTTGCTTTACAATGTTGTGTTAGTTTCTACTGTACAGCAAAGTGAATCAGCTTTACGATACATATATCCCCTCTTTTTTGGATTTCCTTCCCATTTAGGTCACCACAGAGCACTGAGTAGAGTTCCCTTGGCTATACAGTAGGTTCTCATTAGTTACCTATCTTATTCATAGTGTCAGTAGTGTATATATGTCATCTAATTTTTATTGATGACAAATGGGTAAGTTTTTATGCTTAGTTTATACTCTAATAGTTCCAACTGATTCTCTTCATCATTCTACATATACATTTAACTACAAAATGACAACTCTGTTCCTTTCAATGTTCTTACCTCATTTAAGAATTATAGAAGAAAACTGAATGAATAACAATGGTGATTGACAAAATTTTTATCTTATTCCTTGTTTCTGACTATAATGGGAATTCCCCTAATGTTTCACTATTGTTATTAATAATAAGTAGTATCTGTCATTTCCACACTTAATATAGGGAAAGCTTTTAATTCTCAAAATAACTTCATGAAGTAGGAAACAGAGGGACAGACATATATGAGTTTCTAATAAACACTTAATGTGTTAAGGAAATCTATCCCTAGTTTATTGCATATTTAAAAATCAGGAATGTATACTGAATTTCAAAAAATAACTTTTACATCTATGATATATAACCTTATGATATTCTCCCTTAAACTATTAATAGATTTTCAAATGTTGGACCATTTTTGCATTCCTAGATTGAAAGAAATACTAAGACAAAGTAGAGTTTAATGCTCTGCTGGATTTTTATTTATATTATATTTGGTTTTGTATATATAATCATATATTTAATGGAAAATAGGGATAAATTTGATAGACAACCACTGAAGAAAAATCAATGTAACATAAAAAGGCAAAATAAAATAACATCAACATAATTGTGCTTAAGTTGCATCTATGATCATTAGACATTCAGAAAAGTCAAAATCCAACTACATTCTTGTACACACATGATTGAAACATAATCTTCCCTTCTAGTCAGAATAAGGAATAAGATGACCTGACTCAAAAGGAAAACATTTTGCAGTCTTAACGAACTTTTCTGATAGCTTCTGAGATCTATTCTGCCATGTGTTTCTCCACCAAAAAGCCTGTGGTAGTTCCCCCTTAGAGTTCATTGTCTCTATCTGTATTAAAGACAGGGAAACTACAGAGCAAATATCCAAGGGCTGGGGGAACATTAGTTTGTTATCAATATAAGTAATCATCTCAATAATTTTAGAGATTCTTTCAGAATTATTATCCAGAGAAAGGGAATGGGCCTAAACAAGAGAGGGCACAGATATTTAGGGACTTCTGGATAACTATTATTCCTTTTGATTAATGGTACAGCTCATTTCTGAAAGGAATAGAGGGATATAACAAAAGCAAGCTACATGGAGCCTCGAGGGCTTAGGGCTACTGGATATTCAAAGCCTCCTTATCATTTAGGATATAGAAATTAGGATTCCAAATCATAATTTGATTTTGGTGATGAAGAAAAGGACTTCTGAGGGTCCTGAAGCCTAGTCCTGGTTCTTTACATTGCATAGCAGAGTTCAAAACCTTGTCAAATTCTGTTCATCTTGAGTATCCTTGGCACCAGGCACAGTGCCTAGTACACAGCGATACTCAGATACCACAATTTCTGAACTGGGTTTGGGTTGTATGGGATCTAGTGGCTGTGTCCTCATGATTTTACTCTTATCAAGCAGACAGTCAGTTTCCATTTTGGTATCCTCAACTACAGTGAGTAGCCCCCCCCAGAATGGCTCCTGGCAATAGGTAATATACCATGAAGGCACATGGAAAGCATATTTATGTCTAAATATTTTTCCACCATACAGACAAAAAAGGAAATTTGTATTGCTGGAACATACCTCTAAAAGCCAGTCTAGAAGTATTGACCTCATCTGTGGTTCCAATTCAGAATGCAGAACTTCAAAATGTTTGTCATGAACATATCTGGTCTCTTTTTTTAACATGTTTAGCCAAACATCCTGTGAACATCCCCAGCTATGGAAAGGAGCAAAATAATTGTGTGACCTACATAATATACAAGCTACCTGTTTCACATAGAGTAAACTCAACTTTCAAACACTGAAATCCAACTTTGAATTAGAATTTGGAAGGACAACCTCTTAAAAGTAAATCGGGAAAAATTGCTACTTTTAGAAACCATTTCTTTAGCATGAAATTATACAGCAAGAACTTGGACTATGAGAATCTAAATTGACAGATTTCAAGAGTGCTTTCTAGTCCCCATTTATTTATAATTTACAAAGGCACCTGTTTAAGATAACCATGTTTTCTCAAGAGCAACACTAAAAAAGTAAATATTTAAAGCATATGATCCCAGCAGAGACAGTCTCAATCACCTCCAAATATATCATCACTACATTACAGTGGGGTTAAGGTGGGACAGTATGGAGAAGAGGAAGACTGGTGAGTTTAAATGTATGAGTCCATTAATTTGCTTATTAAAGCCAAATATAAATTATTACACTACACATTTTATATAATTTGTACCTCTTATTCATTAACTAGAAAAAAAAAAGTATAGACCTTAATAAGTAGGCTTGGTAAGAAAAATAGCTGATCAAATGAAAATGCTGTACATGTTAAAATTCTTCCATGTTAACAATTTAGGTAAATTATTTAAACTCCATTAAAAAGGTGATTCAGGGTTTCCCTGGTGGTGCAGTGGTTAAGAATCCACCTGCCAATGCAGGGGACACGGGTTCGATCCCTGGTCCAGGAAGATCCCACATGCCGCGGAGCAACTAAGTCTGTGCGCCACAATTACTGAGCCTGTGCTCTAGAGCCCATGAGCCACAACTACTGAGCCTGTGTGCCCTAGAGCCCATGCTCCGCAACAAAGAGAAGCCACCACAACGAGAAGCCTGTGCACACCAATGAAGAGTAGCCCCCCCTCACCGCAACTAGAGAAAGCCTGCGTGCAGCAATGAAGACCCAACGCAGCCAAAAATAAATAAATAAATAAATCTATAAATAAATAAATAAATTAAAAGGTGATTGAGTTCTTCTGATAAGGCTTACAGTCTTCAGCAAGCAAGTGAAAATAATGATATAGAATCAATGTTTTAAATACCCATGTTATTTGCATATAGCATTACTGTCAGATAAAATAATATATGCTTAAAGACTAGTTAAAAAAAAAGCAGTTTCTCTACAAGTTTTTCTATCTTATAATGAAGGCAAAAAATAACTCAAAATAGCACCATATATTACATCAGTAAATTTTAATCTCCGACATTAAATTACTGAAATTTTTCTTACCTTAAATCAGGCAAAGGTGAAGGATTAATGAAAAGATTTTTAAATCTGTAATTTGTAAATCTGGAGAAGTCGCTTGTTCCTGTTTCTTTGTGGGGTGTTTCAATGATAATGCAAGGACTGATCCCCCCAGATAATACAGGTGGCCAACAATTCTGTCATTTAAAAAAAATAAAAATATCTTTGTGAAATAGGAAACCAGCTTTTGTCTTGGATCTTTTATAAATGAAAGCTAATACTTCTAAACAGTCTACACTTTTCCCCAAACACCATCGTTAGCTAACATTGCTGACTAAGCTGACATACATATTTTATAAATAAGCCATATAGCTCATTTCAATCTTCATAAAGAATAACAGGTAGGATGTTTTAGACAAAATACAATTCTGGAAATACAAGACATTAGGTATTGAGGGAGAGGAGAAACAACAAAACACGTGTGTAGTCAAATATTAATCACTTTCAAGATTATAAAATTTTCCCTCTATGTTTAGCAATAGTGGCCAGGGCACCTTGCTTTATAGACAGCTACCCCCTGCCCCCCACTCGTTAAGGCCTGTGCCAGTACTTTCAAATACAATACAAAGACAAGACCTTAAAAGTGGAAACAATTACTTAAATACTTAAAGGACCTTTTCGCCAGTCAATGCTGGTTTCAAAGAGAACCACTGTTTCTAAAGTGTCTTCTGTACGACACATAGGAAGAATAGGTAGCAAAGGGCTGGGTGCCAGTCTGTCAGTGACCTCACATCCTATTTATGCCCTAGGAGCAACCATTAGGACTCTCCACTATAGTCAGACAGGGAACAAAGAGCAGTCCATTGGACAGATTAGGCGGGCCCTGGTGCACCAGGCAGCTCCTAGAGGGAGGGATTTACAAAGAGGAACCAGCTGCGTCAAGGCTTACTCTGTAGCTGTAGTAGGATTCAGGGACATAAAAACCACCCAAAGACAAGCGCCTTCCCGCTGACCTCTAGGGGCATTAAAAGTGTCAGAGGACCCTTCCTATCACAAAGCAATAACACAATTCTATTCTTTTTTGTCCTGCATTTGTCTCCCCCAAACCCAGCCCAGTTCTGCATTACCCTAATCTCATACTGATGTTTCTTGATGACCTTCTCCTCTTTTCTTTTTTTGACATCCTGGAAAATAGAAAAGGCCATTGTTAAACTAAGGTCCCTGCAAGGAATCTTCTCTTTTTCCTCTCTCTCTTCCCCCCCTTAACTCACCTGGGCCGTTTTTCTCTTCTTGGCCTGAATTATCTGGGTTTCTTGTGGGGAATCCGTCTGACTGGGCTGGGGCTGCTGTTTAGCTTGTAAACGGCTACTATAGAGTTTTTAAAAAGGAAGTTTAATTAGTAAGTGACGCATTTCAAAGGCAGCAGCCAACTCTGAAACATATCTCCAAGACAAATAACGTTACCTGCGTCTTGACATTCTCTTCTTTCAGGTGTATGAAACCTCTGGAGGGGAGAGGAAAAACCAGAGTCAAATACATTGTCATCCATACTCTCCAAGGGCCATTCAGAGGTTATAACTAAGTCCCTCAGGAGATGACCTGAGCCGTCTTACCACGATGATTTCTGCAGTATGTTAGTGCATGATTTCGGACTCATGCTTTTGGACACATGCCTGCATTTCCTCAACGAAATGTACAGCCCGGATGAGAGCGTCTTCAGAAATTTGCAAACCACCCTCAGCGCCCGGAAAGCGCAGGGAGGCAGATGGGTCTCTTCTGCGTCCTGCAGTCTCTCCCCCGGACAGCCCGAGTGGGGCTTGGGCAGCGCCCCTACTTCCCCCCTCCCATCCTGCCCGAGCCGCGGGGAGAGGGGGCTGTGGAGGCGAAACACTGTGGAGAAGCCGGTTCCGCGCCAATTTGGAGAGCGGCGGTGGCGGGGAAGCAGGGGGCGGAGGGAACTTGTGTCACGTCCTTCAGTCTCCTTTCCCTCCTTCCCAGCCCCAGCGGACCCTGCCCATCGCTTGGAGGGGCACCGGGACCCCGACTACAGATGGGGGATGGGAGTGAAGGAAAGGGAGTTCAATTAATAAAGGGGGAAACTGGGCTTGTGGGGGAACTTTTCTCCCCGTGAAGGAGACCCAGACCCCCATCCTCTCTCCTGCGGGATAGCTCCCCAAATGGGGATGGCAGAGAGAAGCCCCCAGAATGAGAGGCTTTCCGTGGCCTCCCACTTAGGGGCAGCCCTCCATCCACCGCCGCCTCCCAGGCCCCCTGCCAAGGGTCCTGACAGGGACGGAACGCGGGGACCCATCGACCCCAGATGCCTAGTTCTCAGCCCTCCCACTTTTCCTCCCCCAGGCTCCCGCCCGCGGGATGGATCGGCCCCGAGGGGGGGGGCTTTCTCTCCTCCCGCATCCCGCCCTACGCCCAAGCACCTCCTCACCGCCAGACCCGCTACCGCTCGGCTCTCAGCTGGCGCCGGCGCCAACCCAATATATAGGCCGGGCCAGGCCCGCCCCGCACGCATGCGCCTCAGACTGACACCTCCGGACAGTGCGCTCCCCTCCCCCGCGCGCCCGTCCGCAGGCCCGCGCGGCGCGCCCTGCCGTGAGTCCGCGCCCGCCCACCTCGAGGGGTCGCAGAGCCGGCTCGCCTAAGCCCTCGGTCCGCGGTCACCTGAACTTCACCTGCCTGTGCGGCGGGAGGGAGTCTCTCAGAGGCTCCTCTTCCGCAGCCCGGCTCCCCGCCGCTCGGCTTCATCTCCCGCCAGTTCGTGTCTGTCCCCTCCCTCTCTCAACTCTCGGACGCCGGGGGTGTCAGGCCGCGGCCTGGCCCCGGCGTACGGCCAGGTGGAGGCGGCTCGGGCGAGCATAGCGTGGCTAGGAAGTGGCCATCCTGTGGCGCACCCTGGCTGTCCCGCCTAGGCCTCCAAGAACCCGGGTTTTCCGAAGAGACTCGGGGACCAGGAGGGACCGCCCCTGCGGGAGGAGCGTAGCGTTGGCTGGCGAGCTGGCCAATGGGAGGCGAGGACTGCAGCACAACGTGGAGCGGCTGCAGAACGTAAACACAGCCGGGCGCGCGGCTGGCCACGTGTGTTCCCGCGCGCCACCCAGTCCCCTGGGACCACCGGCGGCCGCCTGTGGCACCCCAGGGCAGCCATGCTCAGGGATGCCTGTCGTGCACTTTGCTCTAGCCCGCCGACCGAGGTACGTATCAACCCTGTTTTCCCGCTCTCTGCTCCGCCGAGCCGGTTACCCTCCCCGTGGGTGGGTCATCCGCACCCCGCCGCCCTGCCACTGCCTGGCGGCTTCCCACTCAGTAGTTCCAGCGCAGGAAACGCTGGCGCCAAGCCGCGCGCTCCCTCTCTCCTCTCAATCTCCAATTATGGGGCCCCCAAGGGTAAACACCTCTCCGGAGCGGGGCTGAGGGTGGCATTGCCCCTTCCTCAAGAGAACAGTGGCTCTCCGGGGGTCACGCCGGGCGGGGAGAACGGTTCCACCACGTGCAGTCTCGGATCCCGCCCCGCCGCCAGCGCGCCCTGCAGAGCCCGCGCGAGCCGTCAGCGCGGGAGGGAGCCGACCGCCTCCGAGCTGTAATGGGAGGAGGCGGTCCGACGCGTTTCCCTCCTCTTCTCCCGTCTCCAAAATTTGGGTTCCCTCGCTGCCTCTACTAACGCCCCGCTCCAGTGCGCACCAAGATTGGACATCTCCATGCCGTTGATACTCCGCATACTGGGTTTGCGGCGGGAGCAGCGGGGCTGGGGGACGCCGGCGGGAACAAAGACGCCCGGGGCGGAGGAGCCTTGCGAAGGCTTCCTTGAACCCGCGGCAGCTCGGGCCGGAAGCGGGCAGGCCGTGTTCGTCTCTCTGCCCTGACTCGAGTGAGCCGCTGGGAGAGGCCGAGGAGACCTGGCCGCCTGCGCCGACCAGGCGTTGCGGCCCAGGCGGGAGCCCTTCCCGAGATGCACCAGGAGGCGGCGGCGGGGACCGTCCCGGGGTCCCCGCCCTGCGCCTTTTGTGTCGCGCCGCCCGTGCGGGGCTCAGAGCCTAGAAATAACGAGTGCTCTTCGGCCAAAGTCCTCTTTCAAGATTTTCCCTCCACAGTCTCGAGACGCCGGCAAAGTAATTGTTTTTCTCCCAAATTTACGCATGAGGAAATAAGAGTCTTGCTCAAGGTGACATGGAATCAGAAAAGACCCAGAATCTTGTCAGTCCCGAGAAACGTCGTACTATTTATGATGCTTTGATGGCTTTCTCGGAGGGGTGAATTGGCTCTTTTTTGTAGTTACCTCAAAACGCCGTGCTGTTCCGGTGTAAAGCTTAGAGAGCTAACAGCGTGATAATAAGAAATGGGAGGCTTTCCAGCAAGCGCGGGTGACCTGAACATAAGCAAAACTGGTGGCCTCCATGAGTGAATTTGGTAGTCAAACCGAAAACCAAGCTTACAGTGTTGACGCCCATCACTGGGCCAACTAGTAGATTACTTGTAATTGAGACACCGTGATTAGAAGTGTTCTTTGGACAATGCCGTTGACTATGAAATGAACAGGGTGCAATCCTAGTAAAGGAGAAATTAAAAACAATCCTAAGACTGCTTTGTGTGGAAACGGACAGGGTGAATTCTGCCGTATTACAAGTACCTGGTCACTGGTCAAGTGGGACTAAAAAGAACATGTGCTTACCTTTCAGATGGAGGGAACTTCCCATGTTGCTCTGGCTGTAAGTTCTTGGATCCCTCTGAGCATGCGTTTCCTCTAGAAAAGATAAGACACTCATTTCAAGGGTTGTTTCAAAGATTAAATTTTATACTGTGTATAGAGACCCTCTCTTGCATGTGTACCTGTCACAGAGCAGATGCCAAGTGCTATCTTCACTCTCCTATCCACCCCCCCTTACTAGTTTATACCCATAGAAATTAAGAAGTAGTTTTAAGGATCCTGAATAAAACAGGAAGCCGAATTATGAAATTGCTGTTTCCCAGAGTTTTGTTCTTGTAGTTGTCCTTCTGGGTACCTATTTTAGGTATCATCTTTCAATATGTTGTCTTTGTTTCATATTTGTATGTGTTCAATTTTAGCTCCCTCTTTTTCTACTCATCCCAGTTTTAAAATTCACTTACTTTGAAATGTATGGAATTCCTTTATACTTGTAATAATTTTAGAAACTTTGGCATTTTCTAAAGTATACTTTCTCCATTGAAGATGCAAAGTTAAAACACCATGGTAAATAAAGTATTGGCCTCTACACTGCTTTCATTTTCAGGAAAAAGAAAAAAAAAAAAAAAAGATTCTTAGAAGGACAGATTTTTTAAAAAAAATCAGGCCCAGCCCAGTTATTTCTTGTTTCTGCACCTTTTCTGTGCCATATCTCCTCTGTGAAGCCTTCCCAGACCTCTTTCTCTGTACTCTTCGGTCATGCTCACCTCCCAGGACAATAATTACCAATTAAAATGTCTTTTATCTCCAACTAGGCCTTGGACCTTGTTTTGTTCATTTTTTTTATAGCCAGTACCCACTAGTTCAGAGGCATGCATACATAATAAGACATTGGTAAATACTGAATTGAATTATGGATAGGATATCCCATTATAGAACTTTAATTCTGTAAGGTTAGAGTAATGGATGAAAATTATTCCCAATTAATATTAGGATTTTTTAAGTTAATAAACTGTTTTTTAGAAAAGTTTTAGATTTACAGAAAAATTGAGCAGGTAGAACAGAGCTTCTATGTACTCCTCTACCCTTCCCCACCACAGCACAGTTCCCCCATTATTGACATCTCATATTAGTGGGGTGCATTTGTTACCATATGAACCAGTGTCGATGCATTATATTATTATTATAATGCAAAGCTAATAGTAATTATTAAAGTCCATGTATCATTCAGATTTCCTTAGTTTTACCCTAATGTCTTTTTACTGTGGCAGGATACAGATATCACATTTAGAAGTCATGTCTCCTTAAGGTTCCTCTTGGCTGTTGACAGTTTCTCAGACTCTCCTTGTTTTTGATGATATTGACAGTTTTGAGGAGTACTGGTCAAATATTAATATTTGGTAGGATACCTTTCTAGGGGAATTTATCCGAAGTTTTTCTCATGGTTAGACTTTCTCATGGTTAGATGGTTATGGGTTTGGAGGAAGAAGATCACAGAGGTAAAGTATCATTTTCATCACATCATATCAAAGGTACATGCGATCATCATGGTTTATGGCTGCTGATGTTGACCTTGATCACCTGGTAGTGTATGTCAGGTTTCTCCATTGTAAAGTTGCCCCCCATCCCCTACCCTTTCCATACTCCACCTGCTCTTTGGAAGGAAGTCACTGTGTGCAGCCCACTCCTAATGAGTGGAATGTTATGCTCCCCCCTCCTTTAGGCTGAAATATCTACATAATTTATTTGGAATTCTTCTGTGTGTGAGATTTGTCTCTTCTCCCCCATTTATTAAGTCATTCAATGATTTATTTATATCTTTATCTTGTTGCTCAAGTTGTTCTACCTTTGGTCAGGGTAATACCTGTTTATTGTTATAGGGCTGATTTGAAGTTAAAAATGAATGTGGCTAAATGATAATCAGCACTTCTCACGTAATAGGAGAGGAATAAAACTTTTCCCCCCATTTGATTAGACTTGCTTATTATCCCTATTAGCCAAAACACAACTATAGGAGAAAAATCCTTCCAAATTTTAATACTGGATTGCCCATCAGACTGTTCCTTTTATTGCCTCATTAAGGACATTTTTCAGTAAACTGGATTTATTTTTTACATGGCAAGTGGTGGTACAATGACTCCTAGTGTAGTTTGGTGCCGCTGCCTTGATTTGTGCTAGGGCACCAACAGTTTTAAATACCATTGCACTTTCGTCATCAGAGCAAACATTAACACAGTGAAAAACACAAATGTCTTAATTTTATTGTGTAAATAGTTGTGACGTTTTGGTCCCCCTGAAACGGTCTTTGAGACCCCCAGACATCCATGGAACACACTTTGAGAACTGCAGACCTAGTTTCCAAACCAGAGTGCTGGGAGTCATCTTAGTCATTCCTTTCTTCTTTTTTCTGAGCTCCATAATTACAGTTAGCACTTCCTGAGTAAGATGTTGTGAAGCTCTACTCTGAGCTTTCACATTGTATTGACTCCTGTAATCCTCCACCACTGTGAGCCAGGTACTGTTACTGTCACTCCCACTTTACAGATGAGGAAGCCAAGGCACAAACGTAATTTGCCCGAGTCCCATGGTAGAATCTGGCTCCAGCCCCCCACCTCCCCCCTCCCCCCTCGCTGTGCTGCCTCCAGTTACCATCACATCATTCCCAAATTCTCTTTTTTTCTTCTACCTTAGTTCAGGACTCCATTCTCTCAGCTAGTGCAGTAATCTAACTGGTTTTCCTGACGTGTGTTGCCCCTTCAATTCTGCCTTACAGTGTATCTCCCAAGCTCTCTTTCTAAAGCACAGATCTGCCCACGCAGCCACCGGCCTGTTATGGATCACTTTGGGTTAAAGGCCAAAGCCCCTAACTTAACACACAAAGCCTCTTGAACCCAGGAAGTCCACCTGGGTGCTGTTCCGCGCATACCTGCCTTCTCACTTATGGCCTTTGCACCTGTACCTCTCCGCCCCACCTCCACTGTCTTCCCTAGCTAACTCCCAGGGATCTGTTAATATGCAAATATGCCTTCTGCAGAAGCTGTCCTGCCCTGCACGAGGGAGGGCTCTTCTCTACACCCTTTCCTCCGCGCTCTTCTCGTTCTTGCCGCTACCACTGCCCTTCCCAGGCTGCTGGCAGCTTCTGGGGGCAGGGGCCGCCTCCGTCGCTGGGACCCTCACGCCGGGCCTGGGGCCTGGCTGACCACAGCGCCCTTTGTGGGATGAATGGCGGGGGCAGTAGAGGTGTGCTCCCTGGGGACGGCCCTCCTAACTAGACTCCAGTAACCGCTCCCTTGAAAGAGCTTTGCAGCTGGCACCTTGGCGGGCCAGCAGGGTCGCGGGTGAGCTCTGCCCTCTAGAGGCGGAACTGTTCCCGGACTCGGAGGCTGCAGAAGCACCACGGAGACTAGGCCGAGAGCGCGGGCTCTGCGGCAGCTGCCCTTGGCCGCCATCTCAGAGGGAGGCCCTTGAGAAGGAAGGCATCGTAGGGTGTGAGAGCTAGAGGGCACCCTAAAGACGATCGGTCCAGCCCCCCCAGGGTTCATGATAGTCCACCGTGCGAAGAAAGAACAGGGATAAACGGCAGCGTTGGAAATCCAGAAGCTCCGGGTGGAGGTTGAAACAGGCAGGGGGGCGCTGGTTGGCTCAGCCTGCTCTGGGCCAGGCGCTGTTGTCGTTAACTGCAGGGCGTGGAATGTCCACAAGCGCTTACGTTCTGTTGGTGTTGGGACAGAGAACAGATGTGTAACAAATAACTATCAATGAGCACTATGGAAAAGGTAAAATGTTCTAACAGGAGAGAGAGGACTACTTTAGCTGTAGGGGGTAGGGAGGGATATGGGATGGACTCAAAGAGGAGGTGCTATTTTACCTAGTGCATTCATTAATTCAACAAACACTAGGGCGTAATATGTAATAAGGTAAACAAAAATTCCTGTCCCTTCGGAGCTTAATTCTAGTATGGGGGGGGGGCGGGGCATAGAAAACAAACATGTCAGATAGTAATAAGAACTCAGAGGAAAAATACAGGCAGCGTAAGGGAAGTGATGGGAAGTACTATATTAGATAGATGTTCAGGGACCTCTCTGGTGTGACAGCTGAGCAGAGAGCTGTGAAGTGAGAGAACAAGCCGTGTGGATAAGGAGGAAGAACATTCCAAGCAGGGGAAGCTTGGCATAGTTAATGGACCACAAGGAGGTCAGGATGGCTGGAAGGGAGTGTGCAAGGGACAGAGTGGGAGAAGAGGCAGCAGGAGGAAGCGTTTTAAAATGATCAGCGTGACTGCTGTATGGAGAATAAATTCTAACGGGGATAGTAGAAGCAGGGAGACCACTTAGTAGACCAGTCGGTCCAGGTGAAAGACTGTGGTAGCTTGGAACAGGGCGTGGTTGCATTCAGGACATATGTTGAAGGTAGAGCTGAAAGGATGTACTGATGGATTAGATGTGTGGGATGGAGACAACCCAAAGGTGAGCACCTAGATGAACGTTTGTCACTTACTGGAATGGGGAACATGAAGGGAAAAGTGGCTTTAGGGCAGGATGAAGTCAAGAGTTGGTTTTTGACAAGTTAAATGTTAAAATGTAGGAGAAAATTTTTATTATAAAAATTTTAAATGTTCAGCAAAATTGAAAGGATTTTATCATGGGCACCCATATACTCACTACCTAAATTTCATCAACATTTTGCTATGCTTGATCTCTCCATCTATCCATCCCTCTTCCATCCATCATTCCATTTTATTTTTTGATGCATTTCCAAAAAAAAAAAAGTTGGGGTTATCAATACACTTACCCATTAACAGACTTCAATATTTGTTTTGTTTTTGTTTTTTTTTAGTTGAAGTAGAGTTGATTTCTAATATTAGTTTCAGGTGTACAACATAGTGATTCAATATTTGTATAACTTATATTCCATTTAAAGTTATTATAAAATCTTGGTTATATTCCTTGTACTGTACAATATATCCCTGTATTTATTTATTTTATACATAGTAGTTTCCTCTCCTCTTCCCTCTCCCCACTGGTAACCACTAATTTGTTCTCTGTATCTGTGAGTCCATTTCTGTTTTGTTATATTCATTTGTTTTATTTTTTAGATTCCACATATAAGTGATAAAATACAGTATTTGTCTTTCTCTGACTTATTTCACTAAGCATAATACCCTCTAGGTTGATCCACATTGTTGCAAATGGCACAATTTCATTCATTTTTATGGCTGAGTAGTATTCCATTGTATATATATACACATCCTCTTCATCCATTCATCTGTTGATGGGCACTTAGGTTGCTTCCATATCTTGGCTATTGTAAATAGCGCTGCTATGAACATTGGGTTGCATGTACCTTTTTGAATTAGTGTTTTCATTTTCTTTGGGTATATACCCAGCGGTGGAATTGCCAGATCATATGGTAGTTCTATTTTCAGTTTTTTAAGGAAACTCCATGCTGTTCTCCATAGTGGCTGCACCAGTTTACATTCCCACCAACAGTGTACTAGGGTTCCCTTTTCTCCACATCCTCACCAACATTTGTTATTTGTAGACTTTGTGATGACAACTATTCTGACAGGTGTGAGTTGATATCTCATTGTGATTTTGATTTGCATTTCTCTGATGATTAGCGATGTTGAACATCTTTTCATGTGCCTGTTGGTCATCTGTCTATCTTCTTTGGAAAAGTGTCTTTTCAGTCTTCTGACCATTTTTTTAATTTTTTTTTTTTTTTTGATATTGAGTTGTAAGAGCTATTTATATATTTTGGATATTAACTCCTTATCGGTCACATCATTTGCAAATATTTTCTCCCATTCAGTAGGTTGTCTTTTCATTTTGTTGATGGTTTCCTTTGCTGTACAAAAGCTTTTAAGCTTAATTAGGTCTCTTTTGTTTATTTTTGCTTTTCTTTTTTTTTTTTTTTTTTGCCTTAAGAGAAAGATCAAAAAAAAAAAGCTGCAGTTTTTTGTCAAAGAGTGTTCTGCCTATGTTCTCTTCTAGCAGTTTTATGGTTTCAGGTCTTACATTTAGGTCTTTAGTCCATTTTGAGTTTATTTTTGTATACAGTGTGAGAAAATGTTCTAATATCATTCTTTTACATGGGGCTGTCCAGTTTTCCCAGCACCATTTATTGAAGAGACTGTCTTTTCTCTATTGTTCAGTATTTGTTTAGTATTTTTTTCCTTTGAGGTAAAATTTCAATGAAAAGTACAAATATTAAGTGTACATTCTTAACAGATAAACTTGCGTAACCCAAACTCCTGACAAATTATAGAACGTTACTGTCACTTCCAGAAAGTTTCCTTTCCCCGTTAATTCCCATTTCCATCTTCCTAGAGGCAGCCACTGTTCTGATTTTTTCCACCATAGATTGGTTTTACTAGTTCTGTACTAGGGAGTATTTATATATATGAATATATATGGATAAATGGAATCTCACATATACACTCTTCTGTATCTGGCTTCTTTCTTTTTTGTGGACAAGCATATTCATTTCTTTTGGGTAATACCTAAGAGGGGAATTGCTGGGTCATTAGGGTAGGTATATGCTTTAGTTTTATAAGATAACTGTCAGACCTTTTCCAAAGGCCCATCAACAAAAGAATGCATAAATACATTGTGGTGTATTCATATTATGGAATGCTGTGCTATGGTTAAAATCAAGTAGAGCCACATGTATCAACATGGGTAAATTTCAAAAACATAATTTTTGGGGGGGCATATTTTAGATCAAAACATGCAGTATGATACCTTTATATAAAATTTGAAAGCTTGTGAAAGAAATATATAATAGTTATGGATACTTACTTATGCAGTAATAGCATAAAAGCAAGCTTTGCAAAAATAATCAATTTCAGGATAGTGGTATCTCAGGTGGGGGTTGGAGAGACGAATGGGATCAGAGGGGTTCATGATTGGCTTCAACTATATCTGTAAAGTTGTATTTCCTTAAAAACATCTGAAGCAAATATGGTAAAAGGTTAAGATTTTATAAAGTTGGGTGCTAGATACATGTTCCTTATATTAGTCTCTAGTTTTTGGTTCACCTTATCTAAGGTGCTGCCCCTGCCCTCTACTTCTGCAGGTGGTGGAGACTGGGCTGAGCCCGGATGTGGGAGCAGAGCTGCTCGCTCCCACTGTGTCTCACTCACGTGGCTGCCACGGTTCAGGGGAAGCTCCCCAGAGACCCCAGGTAGGACGGCCTGGCAGACAGCACCCTGACCTGCTCCCGGTTACCGCAGCCTTGCAGATGACTTCCAGCCCTGCCTTCCCCACCTTGCTCCTAAATTTAGGTCTGTGACCTGGACCTAGCTCTCCCTCCAATCCCAGTTCCAAACCCTACTTAAAATTGGGTTTATTTTAAAATATCTGTTCTGTTCCATTGTTTTGGGGTTTTTTCTTCAGGAACTCTGACTTTACACTTGTGTAATTTCCTTTGTCTGTCTTCCCTATCACTCCCTCTCTAATGATTTTTATTCATTTCCATTTTATCTTCTTCACTTTTATTTCTATTCTTTTTATCTTCCATGGTGTCCCTTAGAGTGGTGTCTCCTCTCTCTTGTGTTTCTTGTAATTTGGTTTTTGTATCTGAAATGTTTTGTATTTATTTTTCTTACACTTATTTAGTAAATCTACCCATTTCTCTTCCCTGTCCTCCTCTTGTCTGTCACCTTCCGTTCCTTGACCTCACCATCACTTCTTTGAGTTATTTCTGCTTTGTCAGCTCCCTGCATAGCTGCCACTGCCTTGTTACATTTTTGAAAATTCATAATAGGATGTTGGGTTAAAATTTTCTTCTGCTTTGTGGCCACATTTCTCTGATGAGTTTTCTTAGTCTGCAGGGAAGTTTTGTTACTCCTTTCCAGATTTTCTTCTGATGGTACCTTTGTATGGATGTTTTTCTTACAGTACCTTTGATTGGATGTTGAGTTATAAGTTTTTATCATTTTGGAATGAGTTGGATTTTTCTAAAACAACTATTGGCAAGAGAATCCCATGATAGGAACAAGGGAGCTTTCCTCATTTCTCAGCTCAAGGCTTCCTTCTGTCGGTCTGGGGGTGTGTATTTTACTTTAGGGCACCTACCTGTAACGGGACCTCCTCTCAATTTAGGATTCTAACCTGGATCAGCTGAGCTCCTACAACTAGTCTGGAGCTCCCCTGGTTCCTCCCCCAGCCACTGGTTTCCAGGCATTCTGCCCCTTCCTGCCAGCCTGCTCTTCTCTTTTTCCTAAGCTGCACCTGTGGGTCCTCCAGGCACTTACGGATTCATTTCTTCCTCTCCCAGTATTCGTACCCTCTTCCTTCTTAATCCTGCTCACATCTATTCCCACCCAGGCTGAGCACTCTCCTGAGTTGAATTTTTGCTGAGAATTGCTGTACCTCCACCCTCTGGACTCTTGTGCCATTTCTGGTCTTCCCTGGGGTACCTGCTAAACTGCACGTTATGGTTTCCTGTGCTGGTTCGGGGAGGGGGGGGGGATGATGCTATACACAATATGAAGTTTGTGAAATTTCTCACTTCCTTGTTTTACTGAAGATGTAAGCATGTAGGCATTTCATACCCTTGTTCTCATTGCTCTGAATGATTTTCAGGAAAATTGGAAAGATTCTGAACAAAGCTGTCACCATGTACCCTTCAGGCTGACCTAGAGTCCTTAGCCAGGCATTCGAAGCCCTCCACAGGCTGACGTTGGTTTTTCTCCCTGCTCTTAGGTGTGACCACGGGTCCAGCCAGACTAATCTCCCACCATCCCACCATGCACATTCCTTCCTCTGTGTTCTAACTGTTTTCCACAATTGCAGTGTTCCCTTCGGGGACTTCTTTACGGTAGCCATTGTTTTTGGTGACCCAGCATGTATTTCTCCCTTTCTCTACCACCCATCAACAGAGATAGATGCATAAACCCAGCTTGTTAATCATGGTGCCCCTTCCCTGGGCAACAGTTTCAGGGAAAGCTGAATGGTCCAAGTAGGGCCAGAGTCCCTCCCTGACTTCCTTCCACTAGAGCTAGCTGGGAAGCCTGCCTCTTGCCACTGGTGTCACTGTGTCAAAGAATATTCATCTGGAAGAACACACCATCTGCAAAATTAAAGGATATGGTGATACAGAGAGAGAGAGAGAGAGTTTCCTTGTTTAAGTCCTGGATCCACCCTGAAGTTCCTGGTGACATAAGCCAGTCGATCACAGTTTAGATTAAGTGCAACTGAAAGACTCCTAACAAACACACCTTACTGTGTTCTCCCATCACCCTGGTGTTTTTACCTGTCGTAACACACATCACACCATATGGTGATTGTAATTGCCTGTTTATTTGTTTGTATCCCCCACTGAAAGCCCTTTACCACAAGGTCCACACTGTTCACCATTGGGTGCCTGGTACCTTGCATTATGCCTGGCCAGCATTGGGCCGTCATTTAGTATTCAGTTGAAACTTCATTTCTGCCTTTCCTAATTCTTCCCATCACTCAAGGTCTTAGACTCCAAGTTCTTTGTGACGCATTCCACATCAAGTTGAAGAATCTACATAAAATGTCCAGGATAAAGCAGGCTCTCATCAGAGCTGCATCCTCCTCGTCCCTAGTTACTCGAGTCAGAAGTGATGTCTCCCTCGTGGGAGCTCCTATATCTCATTTAATCAAATGGTATCTACTCATACTGTCTTAAAAGAGAAATGCAAATGACTTATAACTAACGTAAGTTTTCAAATGTGATTGTAAATGCCAGAAGCAAGGACCTAGTACAGTGCCTCATATAAAAGAATCCACAGTTGTTGAATATACAACTGAATATACAGCACACTGATCAATACTTTAGAGGTTAAATGGAAACCGGTAGTCTGTTATTGGCTGTGGGAGGCCTTATGTTAAGTGAGTCACGGGGTAGATTCAAAGGAACCTGAAAGAAGGATAAAGCTGAATCACACTTTTGCAGAATGCATGAATGCTGTTTGAAAATCGAATTAAGCCATAACGACTGACCACAGCTGAAAAATAGTAGTGGTTATTTTCTACAGCCAAACGTCTCATTACTTGGTAAAGGCTGTTAACTTGTCCAAGCTGAATAGTTGGAAGGAGAAATGAGGCATGAGGAGGGCAAGTTAGAGTTTATTGTGCCTTCCCTTTCGATAAGGGGAAACTGAGTGTGGCTAGGAAAAGAAGCCTGAAGCTCTGGCTCCAGAGCTATGTTCATACCTCTCACATCAGCCTCATATTTTTTTTTGGCTGTGTCTTCCATATGTAATTAGTGATAGTCTGATTGATTCAATTCTTCTGGTAGAATGTAAGCTCCAAAAAGCCAGGGACTTGGTCTGTCCTGTTCAATGCTGAGCCTCCCAACACCTAAAACAGTGCCTAGTCCTTATGTCTGGGGCCATAGTAGGAGCTCCATACATATTTATTGAATTCATATCTCTACAATACTGGACACAGCTTGTTTACCTTTTATGTATCTTGCTAAAATATTTATATGTCCAGATTTCCTTTTCTGATGCAGATGTTAAAAGAACATCTTCAACTCCAAGTTCTATGATATCAGTGACCTCCAGTGTCTTATTCACTAAAGTATCTCTAGTGCCTAAGACAGGAGACATTCTGTCAATACTTATGGAATGAATGATTTAAGTATTTGATTAGTGAATTTTAAATTGAGCGAAAAAATGGAAATGATTGGCTCAGACTTTTGGGGGGTTTTTTTGGAAACTGTTTATTTTCCGTCAACCTACTTTCATTTTACGAGTTTGCGGAAGAACAGCTTAAGACCACTCAGTGGTTGTTCCTACCCATTCAGTGGCCTGAGCACTGGGAGCTGCAGACCAGTCTTCAGTGGCAGGCTGAGCACTCCAGTCTTCAGTGAGGGACTACTGAATAGGCACAGGGAGCATCTGCACACCTCGGACCAGTCTGCCCCCTCAGGTTGCGTAGCAGTGAACTCAGAAGCTGGAACAGATCATTCACCCTGAAATTCCTCCATGGTCACAGCCTTCCCAGCTGCCGCCTGCTCTTCCTTTTCAATCTCTTCAGGATCTCCGTAGAAGCAGAGATCAGGTATGACCTCCCATGGGTGTTCGCGGGAGATGGTGCCACGCATGCACAGAACTTCCCCGGCGAGCGTCCACTACATCAGACCCCCTGAGTGAGTTCCCTTGTTGCATGGGATAGCAATGTCCACATAACACAGAGGAGAGTCTGTGTTACACAGAGCAAAGGTAGGCAGGTTAGCGTAAGAGGCCTCTGTGAGAGGCTGGTGGTCAGCCCTGGGATCAGTAACCACCGGAAGTCTTGGCTCCCGGAAGGCTTCCTGGATCTGGTTAGTGAAGACTCCAGGAGAGAAGCAGCCAGCAATAGGAGTGGCTCCAGTGACAGCAGCAAACTTCAGCACAGCTCACTGGCCAGTATTCCTAGAGGATACGACACTGACATCAGCTGGGTTTTCAATGGCAACAGTGGCACGAGCTGCCAGCAGAAGCTTCTCCCAGGTTCTCTTCAGATTTATGTTGTAGACGCCATCACTTTTCCTTCTGTAGATGTACTGTTCCATTTGGAAGTCTAGGTTGGTGCCACCTAAGTGGGTTCCTGCTGCAAGAAATTTGAGTACATCCTCCTCCTTCATTTGCAGGAAATCAAGGGCTCTGGACATTGTGAAAGTTTCCCTTTAAGTTACAGTGGGAATCCAGAACAATGTCGTATGGACCCCTGTCTGGGTAGTGTGGAAAGGGCTCAGACTTAGTAAGAATGTTCTGCTATGTTTGTTTTAACCTCTACAGTTTATAAGTACCCTCACAAATATCCCCTCACTTGAATCTTACAACAACGCTATGAGATTTATTTTGTCAGTTTTATAGATGAGGAAAAAGGCTCAGAGGAATTACGGGGCTTGTCTAAGGTTACACAGTTGGCAGATTGGGACTTGAACCCTAGACTTGACTCCAAATTGTATGATCTTTCAACTTTTTCATGGATACCAATTGAAGATGAGGTGGAATTATTAGAACACTGTCAACACTGTATCATTGGAATTATAGAGTCTTAGAGGTGGAAGTGGCCTTACGCATCACAAATTCCAAACCCCTCTCTCATTTTTCAAAATAGGAAAAGAAGGTTTGGAGAATTTCTATGACGTGTCTAAAGGCACACCTCCGGTTTGAGAAGTCATTACGCCGAAGCTGGCTCTTCCACTGACTGCTTCTGGCTTGTCCTCAGATCTCATTGTCAGTTGGAGATTGTGGACTGAGCTTGTGGGAGACCAAGCTCCCCTCTGCTTTCCTGCATCAGAGGCCCCGGACGCCGGGCCCTTTCTGACAGGAGCCTGGCCCTCGCTGAAGGAAACAGGGTTTTTCTCTCTCCCCCTTTCTGTCATTTCTTTTTCCTCTTTCTTATTTACCTAGCAGGTGAGGGGCGAGGGTTGTAAAAGAGGCATCCAGTCTTCAAGGTTCCCTACTCCTTCCCCTATAAGACCTGGTTTTGATAAAGGTTTCCAAGTTTGAAAGTTAATAAAAATAATGCCACTGACCTCTTCATTTATTTATTGTTTTTGAACTGTCTACACCTCAGAGTCCAGTTTTGTTTTCCTTTCTTTCTATGATGCCCTGGGTATAGACCCTGCTGGCTACCTGAGGGTGCGCTTTGCACAGAATCCAACAGAATCTTGCCCCTGTCTTGTAGGAATAGCTACCAGGCCTTAGAGAAGATAGATTCCATTGTTTGGCTTTGCACGTCACAGTTTTTTTATGAGTCAAATCTGATAACAGGGGAGCACAAATCTAAATTTTACCAGTAATCAAAGAAGTGTAATGAAATACCCTTTTGACCATCAGATAGGCAAAAAGTAGCGAGATTGATATTTTGTGCTGGCAAGAGGGTGAGAAAACGAGCGCTCATATGTTGCTGCTGTAAATATGAATTGCTGTACCTTTTGGGAATGAGGCCAGCTATCTATTAAAAAATACAGAGATTACATTCAGTACTGTCATTTTTGTTCATTTAGCCTGTGGAAATCAAGGTTCCAGTTTGTAAGGTTATATGTTCAAGAAAGTTTACTAAAGCTCTGTTTGTAATTGCAAAAACCTAAAAACCCCTTGAATTTCTGTCAGGAAACGTTGAATAAATTATGGTTTATCTGTAATACAGAGTATATCATATAGTAATAAAGTCACAGAGTAACATTCATGGAATTATCTTACTTTTGGAAAAAGCAAGAAAATCTTCATATGTGTGTATACGTGATTACAGATCTTCCAGGACTTATGATGGGGTTACATCCCAATAAACCCATTGTAAGTTGAAAATGCATTTAATACACCTAACCTTCCGAACTTCATAGCTTAGCCTTGCCTACCTTAAACGTGCTCAGAACACTTCTATTAGCCTAGAGTTGGGCAAAATCTTTGAACACAAAGCCTATTTTATAATAAAATGTTGAATATCTCATGTCATTTATTGAATACTTTATTGAAAGTGAGCATCAGAATAGTTGTCAGGGTACAGAATGGTTGTCAGAGTATTGGCTGTTTCCCCTTGTGATGGTGTGGCTGACTGGGAGCTGCGGTTTGCTGCCACTGCCCAGCATCTCGAGAGTATCAGACCACATATCGCTAACCTGGGAAGAGATCAAAATTCAAAATTCGAGTACAGTTTCACTGACTGCGTGTCGCTTTTGAACTGTAGTAAAGTCAAAAAATAGTGAGTCAGGGAGTTCCCTAGTGGCCTAATGGTTAGGGATTCGGCACTTTCACTGTGGAGGCCCGGGTTCGATCCCTGGTCACAGCTAATAAAATGTATGCCTCGAGGGTAGAATTGGGATTGGGAAACAGACATCAACATATCTGTGTTGTTTGTCTTGTTATAACGAGCATGCATTGATTTTGTGATTTTTTTTTTTTTAATAAAGTGAAAAAATTTTGAGAGAGTGGGTTTGAGAGATAGATGGGTTATAATCTATTTTCTGTCACTTAATAGTTGTGAGAGGTTTGGTGAAGTACTTAACCTCAGTCCTCATCTGTAAAAGGGAAATAATATCTACATCACTGTGTTTGATTAAAGGAAGTAAAGTATACAAAGCATGTAGCACATTGGAATCCATCTATAAATGTTAGTTTCTTTTTCCCTCCACACAAGCAATTTGGAGTAGAATATTAAAACACATGCAAAATGTGTTGGCGCTGCTACCAGTGTGTGTTACCCTGATGTGCACAGTGTGGCATTGGCCTACCAAAGGGGTGATTTAGTGACTCTATTTGCCCCCTTAATCCTTATAGAGACGAAGAATAATGTACAATGGTGCCTTGGCCCTCCGGGGTTATTTACCTGGTACCTCAGTTATTAGTAATCCAGTTGCAAAGTAGGGAGGAGGGAAGAGGACCTCTGAATAGCCAAAACAGATGTCTGAAGTTCAAGCTGCTGCTGGATCATTTATTCTTATTTTAGGTAACCCAAACAAGCTTTTCCAGTGATGATGCTATGGCAGTTACCCAGAGAGCAGCCAGGAGGGTCCGAGCCCAGGGGTGCATGGTAGACTAAAATGCAAACACAAGTACTCAGGAAGCCGGATGGTCTGGGGCCAGGCCCTGTTTTCACAATTAATAACTGATCTTAATAATGATGATGCTGGATTATTAGGGAGAAATTAATTCATGCTTCATATAATCTTGTAAAGGCCCCTAATTAGAGTATGATACAGTCTAGAAGTATTACCACCAAAGATGATTAAACTTTTCAGTTTCATTGTGTAAAAAGTGAGTTTTCTTTTTGTATTAGTGCCAGAATATAACAGAGGTCTTTATCCTATGAGGGAAAGATAGAGTAGATGCCTATAGTTAGAAATCTGGACAGCCAAGTGTGGCAGATGTTAGAAATTGTTCAAAAAGGATTTTAACCTGGAACAATGGAATGATGTCTCACAAGTGCATTATTTGCTTTTTGACTAAAAGAAGGTCCACAATCTATAATCCAAAATCCCTGGGGCCTGGTGAGTTTTGGAATTCAGAATTTTTCAGACTTCTTGAGAAGTAGTATGTAATGTAGTAGCCCTAGCAGGGTCTGAGGCAGCACACGATAGTCAAACATATTAATATTTCTGTAGTGAAGTATTTATTAGAACAAATAGTGTATAGTTTATTTAAATAACAAACCACTAAATGAAATAGTGGGATAAATACAGAATATAAATATTCTAGTAATCTTATTTCTAAGAAAACATTTTATAAATCTTTAAATTTATGCAGGTTCGATTTCAGCTAAATGTGCTGGGCCATACACAAACCGTGAACCTCCATCTCCTCTGGTTGCTTGAGCATCTTAGAGGAACCTCAGTGCCTGTCACCAGCAGCAGCTGGAGGGGCACCTGTGATTGCAGGAGCAGGACTAAGGGCCATTTTAAGCACTTTTTCCTGGGTCAAATGCTTCATTAATTTAGGTTTCCATCTAAGCAGTCCCTGCTAAATTATGAAAACCTCCATAAGCTCGTGTTCATTGATAAATGTGCATGGTTCAAAGCTAGCCACTGACTGATCACACATTTTCACCATCTCATGTAGGGATTTTTTTACCACCTGTGTTTACAAATTCATCTCCATCATCACTGTTATCCTCATGATTAACTATATTTAAAACCATTTCACACACCCATGAGGATAGCTACTATCAAAAAAAACCAAACAACGACATTCACAGAAAGATAGACAAGATGAAAAGGCAGAGGGCTATGTACCAGATGAAGGAACAAGATAAAACCCCAGAAAAACAACTAAATGAAGTGGAGATATGCAACCTTCCAGAAAAACAATTCAGAATAATGATACTGAAGATGATCCAGGACCTCGGAAAAAGAATGGAGGCAAAGATCGAGAAGATGCAAGAAATGTTTAACAAAGACCTAGAAGAATTAAAGAAAAAACAGAGATGAACAATACAATAACTGAAATGAAAACTGCACTAGAAGGAATCGATAGCAGAATAACTGAGGCTGAAGAACGGATAAGTGGCCTGGAAGACAGAATGGTGGAATTCACGGCTGCGGAACAGAATAAAGAAAAAAGAATGAAAAGAAATGAAGACAGCCTAAGAGACCTCTGGGACAACATTAAACGCAACAACCTTCGCATTATAGGGGTCCCAGAAGGAGAAGAGAGAGAGAAAGGACCAGAGAAAATATTTGAAGAGATTATAATCGAAAACCTCCCTAACATGGGAAAGGAAATAGCCACCCAAGTCCAGGAAGCGCAGAGAGTCCCATACACGATAAACCCAAGGAGAAACACGCCAAGACACATAGTAATCAAACTGGCAAAAATTAAAGACAAAGAAAAATTATTGAAAGCAACAAGGGAAAAACGACAAATAACATACAAGGGAACTCCCATAAGGTTAACAGCTGATTTCTCAGCAGAAACTCTACAAGCCAGAAGGGAGTGGCATGATACACTTAAAGTGATGAAAGGGAAGAACCTACAACCAAGATTACTCTACCCGGCAAGGATCTCGTTCAGATTCAATGGAGATATCAAAAGCTTTACAGACAAGCAAAAGCTAAGAGAATTCAGCACCACCAAACCAGCTCTACAACAAATGCTAAAGGAACTTCTCTAAGTGGGAAACACAAGAGAAGAAAAGGACCTACAAAAACAAACCCAAAACAATTGAGAAAATGGTCATAGGAACATACATATTGATAATTACCTTAAATGTGAATGGATTAAATGCTCCAACCAAAAGACACAGGCTTGCTGAATGGATACAAAAACAAGACCCATCTATATGCTGTCTACAAGAGACCCACTTCAAACATAGTGACACATACAGACTGAAAGTGAGGGGATGGAAAAAGATATTCCATGCAAATGGAAATCAAAAGAAAGCTGGAGTAGCAATACTCATATCAGATAAAATAGACTTTAAAATAAAGAATGTTACAAGAGACAAGGAAGGACACTACATAATGATCAAGGGATCAATCCAAGAAGAAGATATAACAATTATAAATATATATGCACCCAACATAGGAGCACCTCAATACATAAGGCAACTGCTAACAGCTTTAAAACAGGAAATTGACAGTAACACAATAATAGTGGGGGACTTGTAACACCTCACTTACACCAACGGACAGATCATCCAAAATGAAAATAAATAAGGAAACAGAAGCGTTAAATGACACAATAGACCAGATAGATTTAATTGATATTTACAAGACATTCCATCCAAAAACAGCAGATTACAGTTTCTTCTCAAGTGCGCACAGAAAATTCTCCAGGATAGATCACATCTTGGGTCACAAATCAAGCCTCAGTAAATTGAAGAAAATTGAAATCATATCAAGCATCTTTTCTGACCACAACGTTATGAGATTAGAAATGAATTACAGGGAAAAAAACGTAAACACAAACAGATGGAGGCTAAACAATACGTTACTAAATAACCAAGAGATCACTGAAGAAATCAAAGAGGAAATAAAAAAATACCTAGAGACAAATGACAATGAAAACACGATGATCCAAAACCTATGGGATGCAGCAAAAGCAGTTCTAAGAGGGAAGTTTATAGCTATACAAGCCTACCTCAAGAAACAAGAAAAATCTCAAATAATCAATCTAACCTTACACCTAAAGGAACTAGAGAAAGGAGAACAAACAAAACCCAAGGTTAGCAGAAGGAAAGAAATCATAAAGATCAGAGCAGCAATAATGAAATAGAAACAAAGAAAACAATAGCAAAGATCAATAAAACTAAAAGCTGGTTCTTTGAGAAGATAAACAAAATTGATAAACCATTAGCCAGACTCATCAAGGAAAAGCGGGAGAGGACTCAAATCAATAAAATTAGAAATGAGAAAGGAGAAGTTACAACAGACACTGCAGAAATACAAAGCATCCTAAGAGACTATTACAACTGTATGCCAATAAAATGGACAACCTGGAAGAAATGGACAAATTCTTAGAAAGGTATAACCTTCCAAGACTGAACCAGGAAGACACAGAAAATATGAACAGACCAATCACAAGTAATGAAATTGAAATTGTGATTAAAAATCTTCCAACAAACGAAAGTCCAGGACCAGATGGCTTCACAGGTGAATTCTATCAAAAATTTAGAGAAGAGCTAACACCCATCCTTCTCAAACTCTTCCAAAAAATTGTGGCGGAAGGAACACGCCCAAACTCATTCTATGAGGCCGCCATCACCCTGATACCAAAACCAGACAAAGATACTACAGAAATAGAAAATTACAGACCAATATCACTGATGAATATAGATGCAAAAATCCTCAACAAAATACTAGCAAACAGAATCCAACAACACATTAAAAGGATCATACACCATGATCAAGTGGGATTTATTCCAGGGATGCAAGGATTCTTCAATATATGCAAATCAATCAATGTGATACACCATATTAACAAACTGAAGAATAAAAACCATATGATCATCTCAATAGATGCAGAAAAAGCTTTTGACAAAATTCAGCACTCATTTATGATAAAAACTCTCCAGAAAGTGGGCATAGAGGGAACCTACCTCAACATAATAAAGGCCACATACGACAAACCCACAGCAAACATCATTCTCAATGGTGAAAAACTGAAAGCACTTCCCCTAAGATCAGGAACAAGACAAGGATGTCCACTCTCACCACTATTATTCAACATAGTTTTGAAAGTCCTAGCCACGGCAATCAGAGAAGAAAAAGAAATACAAATTGGAAAAGAAGAAGTAAAACTGTCACTGTTTGCAGATGACATGATACTATACATGGAGAATCCTAAAACTGCCACCAGAAAACTACTGGAGCTAATCAATGAATTTGGTAAAGTTGCAGGATACAAAATTAAGGCACAGAAATCGCTTGCATTCCTATACACTAATGATGAAAAATCTGAAAGAAATTATGGAAACATTCCCATTTACCATTGCAACAGAAAGAATAAAATACCTAGGAATAAACCTACCTAGATAGACAAAAGACCTGTATGCAGATAACTATAAGACACTGATGAAAGAAGTTAAAGATGATACCAACAGATGGAGAGATATACCATGTTCTTGGATTGGAAGAATCAATATTGTGAAAATGAGTATACTACCCAAAGCAATCTACAGATTCAGTGCAATCCCTATCAAATTACCAATGGCATTTTTTACAGAACTAGAACAAAAAATCTTAAAATTTGTATGGAGACACAAAAGACCCTGAATAGCCAAAGCAGTCTTGAGGGAAAAAACCGGAGCTGGAGGAATCAGACTCCCTGACTTCAGACTATACTACAAAGCTACAGTAATCGAGACAATATGGTACTGGCACAAAAACAGAGACATAGATCAATGGAACAAGATAGAAAGCCCAGAAATAAACCCACACACCTCTAGTCAAGTAATCTATGACAAAGGAGGCAAGGATATACAATGGAGAAAAGACAGTCTCTTGAATAAGTGGTGCTGGGAAAACTGGACAGCTACATGTAAAATAATGAAATTAGAACACTCCCTAACACCATACACAAAAATTAACTCAAAATGGATTAGAGACCTAAATGTAAGACCAGACACTATAAAACTCTTAGAGGAAAACATAGGAAGAACACTCTTTGACATAAATCACAGCAAGATCTTTTTTGATTCACCTCCTAGAGTAATGGCAATAAAAACCAAAGTAAACAAATGGGACCTAATGAAACTTCAAAGCTTTTTGCACAGCAAAGGAAACCATAAACAAGACGAAAAGACAACCCTCAGAATGGGAGAAAATATTTGCAAACGAATCAACGGACAAAGGATTAATCTCCAAAATATATAAACAGCTCATGCAGCTCAATATTAAAGAAACAAACAACCCAATCCAAAAATGGGCAGAAGACCTAAATAGACATTTCTCCAAAGAAGACATATAGATGGCCAAGAAGCACATGGAAAGCTACTCAACATCACTAATTATTAGAGAAATGCAAATCGAAACTACAATGAGGTATCACCTCACACCAGTTAGAATGGGCATCATCAGAAAATCTACAAACAACAAATGCTGGAGAGGGTGTGGAGAAAAGGGAACCCTCTTGCACTGTTGGTGGGAATATAAATTAATACAGCCACTATGGAGAACAGTATGGAGGTTCCGTAAAGAACTAAAAATGGAATTACCATATGACCCAGCAATCCCACTACTGGGCATATACCCAGAGAAAACCATAATTCAAAAAGACACATTCACCCCAATGTTCATAGCAGCACTGTTTACAATAGCCAGGTCATGGAAGCAACCTAAATGCCCATCGACAGATGAATGGATAAAGAAGGTGTGGTACATATATACAATGGAATATTACTCAGCCATAAAAAGGAACGAAATTGGGTCATTTGTTGAGACGTGGATGGATCTAGAGACTGTCATACAGAGTGAAATAAGTCAGAAAGAGAAAAACAAATATCGTATATTAACGCGTATATGTGGAACCTAGAAAAATGGTACAGATGAACTGGTTTTCAGGGCAGAAATTGAGACACAGATGTAGAGAACAAACGTATCGACACCAAGGGGGGAAAGCAGCGGGGGGGTGGAGGGGTGATGAATTGGGCGATTGGGATTGACATGTATACACTGATGTGTATTAAACTGATTAAAAAACAAACAAACAAGTGTTGGAAAGGATGTAGAGAAAGTGGAAGACTTGTGCACTGTTGGTGGGAATGTATAATGGTAGAGTCATTGTGGAAAAGAACGTGGCAGTTCCTCAAAAAATTAAAAATAGAATTACTATATAATCCAGCAATTCCACTACTGGCTAAATACTCAGAAGAATTTAAAACTGGGTCTCGAAGGGATATTTGTACACCCATTTTCATGGCAGCACTATTGACATTAGCTAAAACATGGAAGCAACTCAAGTGTCCGTCACTGATGAATGGATAAGCAAAATGTAGTATATACAGCCTTTAAAAAAAGGAAATTCTGCAGTATGCTACAAGATGGATGAACCTTGAGGACATTATGCTAAGTGAAATAAGCCAGTCACAAAAAAGGCAAATACTATATGATTCCACTTATTTGAGGTACTTAGAGTAGCCCAAATCATAAGGACATAAATTGCAATGGTGGTTGCCAGGGGCTGAGGGGAGGGCAGGCTGGGGAGTTGTTTATATAAGGAAAAGGGTTTAAGTTTCACAGGATGAAAAGAGTTTTGGGGATGGATGATGGCAATGGTTGTACAACAGTGTGACTGTATTTTAATACCACTGAACTGTACACTTAAAAATGGTTAAGATGGTAAATTTTATGGTGTGTATTTTACCACAAGAAAAAAAAATACATCCACACAAAGTCTTAAAAAAAAAACCACTTCAGCAATTTCCCCACTCAAGACATGCATAATGGAAGCATCATTGTCAACGTGGAATATTTCATTGATGTCAACTTAATTTATACTTTTAGCTGATAAACTTTTAGCAAAAGGTGGTCTTCTCATTAGTAATATGAAATCCTTCAAAGTATTCATCTGTGGATTTAGCTTCAAACACCACTGTAAACCAAAGTCCAAGCACAGACTTTTAATTTTGAAATAATCTTAGATTTTCAGAAAAGTTGCAAAGGTACTACAGAGTTCCCATATACTCTGCACCCATCTTCCACTAATGTTAAGTAACCATGGCACATTTGCCAAAACTAAGACATTAACAATGGTATCATACTATTCCTTAATGCCCACACTTTATCAGATTTCACCAGTTTTCCCATTAATGACCTTTTTTCTGTTCTAGGATCCAATCCAGGTTACCCCGTTGCATTTAATCATCATGTCTCCTTGGTCTCCTTGAGTCTGTGGCAGTTTCTCAGTCTTTCCTTTTTATCACCTTGAAACTGTTGTGGTGTGCTGGTCAGGTATTTTGTAAAATGTCCCTCGATTTGAGTTTGTCTGATTTTTCTCATGATTAGTGTGTGGTTTTGCATCATATCAATGACAAGCACTTTTGATATTGATTTATCACCGTAATTCCAAGCCTTAGCGCCTGTATTAATGGCGTAGTGAAGACTGAACTTTTCCAGGAAGTCTTTGATTCTGAGGCGCTCGTTAACTGCTGCAAGCAAGCACCTAGGGCAATTTTTGTCTTATTTCTTAAGTGATTTTACTTGTTCTTCCCGGAGGGTAAAATTTCACATTGGCATCACAAGAAGTTCAGGATGGGCATGTGCAACACTTCTCTAGGAAGAGTAAAACCTCACAGTCCTTCCTGAGCAGCCTGCCTGCAGTGAACGCCCACTGCCGTGGTAAAATCCTTCTTGACCCGTCACAGTACAGTAAGTCCCCTACTTACGAAGTCTCCGTTCAGAGAGCACCATTCGTAAGTCCAATCTGTAAGTCCAGCAAAGTTAGCCTAGGTACCCAACTAACACAATTGGCTATATACTACTGTAGTGTAATAGGTTTATAATATTTTTCACACAAATAATACATAAAAAACAAACAGAAAAAATAAAACATTTTTAATCTTACAGTATGGTACCTTGAAAAGTACAGTAGTAAAGTACAACAGCTGGTATACAGGGGCTGACATCAAGTGAACAGGCAAGAAGAGTTACTGACTAGAGGAGGGAGAGGAGGTGGGAGATGGTAGAGCTGAAGATCGTTGGCAATAGGAGACGGAGAGCAAGTTGCACTTTCACTCACGCCTGACGTTATGGCACAGGTTCTGGTTCCTTGCTGGATTCAATTCTATCTACCCTCTTCCAAAAATGATACAGTGATGTCTGGGTAGTAGCTCTTTTTTTCTCGTCACAAATGACACAGTAGCACTGGATTGCATACTGAATGGCTCCTGCAACCTTTGTGTACCATTCTACGTTTGGGTCCTGTGCCTCAGAACCTAACAGTACCTCCTCAAGGAAAATCCCCTTGCCATTTCCTGTGTTGTGAATCTCCTCGGTTCTTCAGTTACTTCTTCTTCCTCTTGTCTGTCTTCGTCCTTTCTCTGGGCCTCCAATTGCATCAGGTCTTCATTAGTAAGCTCCTCATTTTGCACAGCAGGGCGTTCAGTGAAGTTGTCCTCTTGCAGATCTAGCTCCAGCTTCTCGCTGAGGGTCACTCAGTCGCTGAAGACCTCTTTGGACTCCTCATCCACCTTCTCAAATCTACAAAAATAGTGAACAAACTGCAGGCAAAGTTTCCTCCAAACCTCATTCATGGTGATGGCTGTAAACTCACGCCAAGCGAAGTCAATGTTTTTTATGGCCTTGTAGATGTTATAGTCCTTCCAAAATTGTCACAAGGTTTTTCCTGATTCATCACTTGCCTTTACTGCCTGATGAAAAGTGTGATGTGAATAATATTTCTTGAAAGTCTCTATAACTCCTTGGTCCATAGGTTGGATGAGCGACGTAGTATTCGGTGGTAGATGCATTACTTTGACATTGGGATGAAAGTCATCCATGAATGGGGGGTGTCCCAGAGCACTGTCGAGCAGCAAAAGAGTTTTGAATAGGATGTCCTTCTTCAAGCAGTATTTCTCTACCTCCGGGATAAAGTGGTGGAAAAACCAGTCCGGGAAAATGGCCTTTGTAACCCAGGCTTTGGGGTTACTCTTCCACACAACAGGAAGCGAGCCCTTGGCTATGTTTTTAAGGGCTCTTGGGTTCTCTGAATGATAAACTAAGAGAGGCTTCAGCTTCATATCGTCGGAAGCATTGCCACCAAACAACAGAGTTAGCCTATCCTTTGCTGAGTTATAGCCTGGCATCAACATTTCCTCCTTCCTGATGTAACTTCGGTCTGGCATCCTCTTCCAGTACAGTCCTGTCTCATCCACATTAAAAACCTGCTTGGGTAAATACATGCCTTCATCAAGAATTTCTAGAAGTGTTGCAGGAGATTCCCGGGCAGCTACCGTATCTGCACTCACTGCCTCGCCACTTACTTTTACATTGTGAAGGTTGGTTCTAGCCTTGAACAGATGAAACCAGCCATGGTTGGCATTAAAAGATGCGCCCTCTGATTCTTCACTGTGTTTCTTCTTCAAGTCTTCATAAAGGCTTTTAGCTTTCTCTTGAATCAGCATTAAGCTGAGCCGGGACTCGATGCTGATGCTGATCCTGCATCCACACACTGAGAAGTTTCTCCATCTCCTCCCTCACTTTTCCATGCTTCCATATTATTGTCGACATCATCGGCACAGCAGACTTCACATGTTCCATGATCTTGTCCGTGTTCTTTAGAATCGTGCCGATGGTTGAACGATTCATGTTATAAGAATGAGCGACATCTACCATCTTTTCGTCTCGCTCCACTCTCTCAATTATTTTCACTTTTGTTTCCATCGTTATCACTTGGCACTTCTTAGCAGTACCAGCTACATCACCGCTGCTTTTATGCTTGCTTCCGGACATCCTGGGCTTGAAATAAAGATACTGTACTACTGTACAGTAAAGTACACAAAAGCACAGCCACGTGTAGAGGATGCACACACGTGACAATGTACGCCAGACACATGAACTAACAACGTGGTTTGAAAGTTCAAAACTTGAAGGTTCACATGTAGGGTACTTACTGTATTTCTCTGGTTACCTATGTTTTGTTTGCATAGTGCAGCCCAGGTAAGGCATGTACACCTTTTGCACATCTTGGATGCTGCTCTTTCCAGTCACTGCCAGTTTTGTCTAACGTGGGCAGCAGCTGTGGCACACCCAAGACCTGTGCATCTCACTCTTCAGAGTTGTTGATGTCTTTCCAGGAATGTATCTCCAGGAAGGAGCTGTTTCTTCAGCATTGTCAATTTGCTCAAGAATAAGGTTTTTACCAGATATGATTTTATCAAATTTACCCACATAATTTTCTGATGTTTTCTGATCATTAGAAGCTTTTTCCACTTGATTTTCAGATTATTTTACACAATGATGCTTCTTTAATATCTGTAGCCAATTCTAATAAATGTTCACACATACCTTCAGGTTCCATTCTTCATGGTACAGTCTAGCTATATTCTAGATATATGTTCCCTTCTTGTGGAATCCACTCAACCAAAACATGGTCAAGATCTTACATTTTTGTCCTATGCAGCGTTTTCTTGTTTTTATTAATTTTTGTTAATTATCACTATATATCTTAAACAACTTCTGTTTCTTTAAGTCATATTTAACAATTATTCTACTCCATAATCTTCAGTAAAATGCCTCACAGACACCAGGATCAAGCTTCTGTAATAACTTCACTGTCTGTGCTGTTGTTAATGAGAGACGCTTCTTTTCTTCTGTTTATCTTCTCACTGTTACAACAGGGGTATCTTTGACTCTGTTTGACGTTTTCATGGTTACAAAGAACAAAAAAAAGCAACAAAACACCAGCACTCAGCAGATATTTTGGGAGGAATGTTATGACACAACTGAGTCTTAGGTCAGTTCAAGCCAGGTTTTGCTGCAAAATAAGTTTTGTGCCAAACTTATGGAACAACTTTTGGTTTTAAGAGCTTTCAGACTTCAGAATTGCCAATAAGGAATATGGGCCTAATTTTTTGGAAGAAATTTTTTATGTAGTGAAAGAAATAACAGTTTCCTCATACATTCATTAAAACATGTTTCCTGAGCACCTAGGACAGTGACTCCCAGTTTTTTTGTTTTTAACCAGAGACCCCGTTAGCCTTGGAGCTCTATATATACAACTGCCAAACACAGGTTCTGATCAGTATGGATAACCAGCTTAACCAAACTGAAATGTCATTTATAGAAACAACAAATATTTTGACTTGTATAATAATAATGCATATGCATAAAATTTATTAGCTTAATATATATTGTAGTTTAAATATATGTTGAAAATAGCATAGATTCGAAGTCCAAGGGTCTCAGGCTGCTAACTGCCACATATGTCCCAGGTTCTGCACACAAAAGTAAACGTACAGTTCTTAGAAGTACAAAGTGAGTAACATGGAGCCCCCCATATGAAGCTGAGCCGTAGGTGTCCATGGCTCAGGACTTACAATTTAGAATGAGCTCTGAGAAGTTTCATAGATCTTGTACTCAAGGCGAAAAAGCAAGCAGAAGTAGAAGTGGGACTTAAGAGGAATGAGTGACTAGGAGTCCGCCTAGGGAGGTTAGGGAAGAAATAGGAAGACCTAACAGAGTTAAGTGTTGCCTGTCCTTGACTTTGTAGAATGAGTGGATTTTAGTGGATGAGTGGGAGAGATTTCTAGACATTGCCCACCCTGATATCTGTGCCCTCCCTCTTTATCAGTAGTAGATCTTCTTATTTGGCTGAAAGAAAGGCTAAACTTCCCATTCTCCCTTGAAGCTAGGAGAGGCCACTGACTGAATTCTAGCCAGTGGCACATAAGCAGAAATGGTGTATACAACTTAGGGAGTGAGACATGAACGTGTGGTGAGTCTGAAGGTCATTAAGTAGCTGGGGAAGTAGCAAGATGGCATAGAAAAGAGAAGAAATAAAGCCTTGTGCAAGTTCTTAGAGGCTGATGCAATACTTTTCCCTCTGTTGTTTCTCAATAGCAGTTCAACACTGAATCAACACAGCAAATAACACGGAGACCAGCCAGATCCTTGTCCCGTGGGATCAGTGCCACCCAACAGCAAGAAACTTCCTTAATAGAGACATTGTCCACCGGTCCATCCATCTGAGTGGGAAAGGCCAGTGCCCTGCCTTTAACACCTCATCAATGACCCGGCTCCTTTTACATCCCAGCCGTCATGTCATCCTGTCAGCCACTTAAGTGTATTTAGTATTTACATTTAAAGGAATTACTACAGAGTAGGCCCAATTTTAGCTTACTTTACTTATTCAAAACAAAACAAAACAGCCACAAAAGATAGACTTAGAAGACAAACCACTGAAAAGGGTGGCATCAGTGTACAAGTTCTTATAATAAAAATACTACAATCAGGACTTCCATGGTGGTCCAGTCGTCAGGACTCTGTGCTTCCACTGCAGGGGGCATGGGTTCATCCCTGGTTGGGGAACTAAGATCCTGTGAAATGAGAAGTGCAGCCAAAAAAAAATTGTTTTTTAAACAAACAAAGAACTACAATAATCTAAGGATTGCAGTCCTCTGGTTTCTACCTGTTCCCAAGGATCCTCATGTGACAGCTATGGAGGCACTTACTAACATCTTCAAATTAGCCTTACATCCTTGTGGTAGTTTCACATACTTACTGGAATTTCAACTACAACACAGGTGTTGCTGTGCAATACAACCAGAACCCACGTTTCCCAGTGTCTGACTAGGATATTTCCTCCCAATATAACAATTGGAAAATAGAAGTGAAAGTAAGTTCTGCCAAAATTGACAGTAAAACTTTGGGTTTGAAATGGGCTATTTTTATGTAATAACCAGGTATTTGAATTACCCGTAAGTGTATGGCAATGGCACCCCCCAAAACTGGTTGTAAAACTACAACACTACAGAGATTTTAGAAGATGTCAATAAATGTACAGAGTCTATTAAAAAAAAAAGAGGGGGGCGAAAATTTTAGTTGGAACCTAAAACTAATGTCATCTCACTTTGTCAAGTCCTCCCCTAAATGTTATGGCCTCATGCATTAATGTTTTACCAATCCAATTTTATGACAGGGTATACAAGGAAGAATTCTTAAGTTTATTCACGTTGCTTTAAGAATATAAAATGTCAAATTCTCCATGTTTGCTTTTTATTTTATTTAATTTATTTATTTTATTTTTTTTGGCTGTGTTGGGTCTTTGTTGCTGTGCGCAGGCTTTCTCTAGTTGCAGCGAGCGGGGTCTACTCTTCGTTGCAGTGTGCGGGCTTCTCATTGTGGTGGCTTCTCCTTGTTGAAGCTTCTCTTTGTTGTGGAGTAGGGGCTCTAGGCGCAGGCTCTGTAGTTGTGGCTCATGGGCTCTAGAGCACCGGCTCAGTAGTTGTGGCACACAGGCTTAGTTGCTCCGCGGCATGTGGGATCTTCCCGGACCAGGGCTCGAACCTGTGTCCCCTGCACCGGCAGGTGGATTCTTAACCACTGCACCACCAGAGAAGTCTCATCACGTTTGCTTTTTAAGGGCAAAAGTATTAACGGAAGTTTTGTTATGCTAATAGGCCCCTCAGGTACTTCTGCAGAACTCTGGGGCTGCAAATTCATTCTCCAGCACGTGTTGCCAAATGCAACATATTTTTGGATCAGCAAAACTGTTTTTTGTAAGTTGTTCCTTGGTTCCAAGACTTTCTAACTTGCTCTGGATTTCTGGATAGATATTTGTAACTTTTTTTTTCCCCAGAAAAACTACTGCCTACTTGTAAAACTCAGGAACTTCTAAGTGCAACGTACTAACCAGTTTGACTCCCTTCCCGAGCAGTGCCATTGGCACAGTCGGCTCATCAGGCAGACAAAGCCAGGTGCTCTTCTTGTCTCCTGCGGCCCAGGCTTGGTTTGAAGCAGGGGACATTGGCCAGGGCCTCCCAGGGTTTCAGGGGTAATAGTGACAGGGTGGGTCCTGGGAGGCTGGTTAAGAAAAAGCTGTCCAGGGAAGCCACCACTTCAGACTCTGTTGCTGTTACTTTAGAGGCTTCGTTTATCACAGACAAAGCCTGGTCGGCTCTTTAACTACTAATCCATTTTTCAGCTTTACAAACTTCTCTAAGGTGAGCTTGTTAGAAATGCAGAATCTCTGGCCTCACCCTAGACCTACTGGATCAGAATCTGCATTCTTAATAAGGTCTCCCAAGTGATTCGCTTGCACATTAAAGTTTGATAGCACTGGGTGTGGGGTCTTGAGGAGAGTAGAGAAGGGGAATTGTATAGAGTTGACGAGGGGCACACAACAGGATGGCCCAACAGTGGCACTTGAGCTTGTACCCCTGAGTGTCTCATGGCCCCGATCCCCACAGTTGGGTGATTTCCTCCAGTAGCTCTTAGGCAGCTCAGGCATAGAAACAAAGTCCTGCATTCGGATTGACAGGAGGTTGGAGATCAGCAGAGCAGGCATGTCTGAAAGAGAAAAGATTCAGAGTTGAGCATGTGATCATGAGAATGGCCCAAATGGTGCAGAATGGCGTCAAGGCTGGATAGGAAGGAGGGTGGCCGTGAAGAAAGAGGATGACAGCCTGTATATTTCTAATAACTCGAAGCAGGTGAAGTGGAGGGGAAAGCTGCATGGCAGAGTAGTGGTCTGAGATTGCTACGTAGGAGCTGTGGAACTGTTGATAGGTCTAGAGAACACTGCCCAGTAGAACTTTATGGATGATGGAAATGTTCTATATCTGAGCTGTCTAATACAGTGTCCCCTGGCCACATGTGGCTGTGGAGCAGTTGAAATATGACTAGTGTGACTGAGGAACTGAATTTTAAATTTTGTTTGATTTTAATTAAAATAGCCACATGTGGTTAGGGGCTACCATACTAGACAGGCCAGGTCTAGATTTGCAGTATTATGGGATCCTAAATTGTAAATTCAGGCAGAAGTTTTTGTTTGAAGTATGAATTTGTATGCTAAAGAAGGATACGTTAGTATTTTATTTTATTTTATCTTTTTTTTTTTTTTTTTTTTTTGGCCCCGTGGCGTGTGGGATCTTACTTCCCCAACCAGGGATCAAACCCACGCCCCCTGCATTGGAAGGGCAGTCTTAACTACTGGACCGCCAGGGAAGTCCCCGATACCGTAGTATTTTAAAACTAAAATTAACCCAAAGACACAGAACTCAAGTCATACTACTCCTCAGTTGCATATAATCCATGATCTAATGAGCCAGATGACTGAGGCAGTACCACTAAAGGAAGAAAGGAGATCAAGAAAGAAGGATGTGACAGAAAACAGCACAGGGAGCAGTCACACTCTTTTCTGGCTGGCCCCCCGAGACCAAGAAGGAACTTTATGGTGGGAGTGCTGGTGCCTCCCTATGTCCAGAGCAGCAACGTGAACAAGCAGCCTTCAAGAGCCAGACCCCGTGGCTTCCTCCACTCAGCCAACTCGTGTCTGGGATTTCCTCTCCCAAGGAGAGGGTTAGGGCTCTCGACTTCTGGGGAAGGAGGAGGACTGGATTCTAGCCCATGGAATTCCTGACAGCACAGTCTGCTGACTTCCCTCTACTGACACCAGGGGTTCTCAACCTCAGCTGCCTAAAAATCACACAGGGAGCTGGAAGAACCCAGATTCCCAGGCATCCTCCAAGATTCTGATTCAGTAGGTCTGGAACAGAACCAAAAAACTGAAAAAAAATTTATTTAGTTTTATTTAAGTAGTGTTAAATACAAAAGAATGTACACGGTGAAAAGTATATCTCTCTCCAACCCTAGCTCCTAGACCCCAGTTCTCCCTAGAGGAAGTTTCATGTCTAGCCTTTGGGAGGTATTAAATAAGTATGTGCGTATATATCTTTTAAGAATTGTGAAGGGACTTTCCTGGTGGTGCAGTGTTTAAGAATCCGCCTGCCAATGCAGGGGACTCGGGTTCGAGCCCTGGTCCGGGAAGATCCCACGTGCCGCGGAGCAACTAAGCCCGTGCACCACAACTACTGAGCCTGCGCTCTAGAGCCCATGAGCCACAACTACCGAAGCCCACGCACCTAGAGCCCCTGCTCCGCAATAAGAGAAGCCACTGCAATGAGAAACTCGCGCACTGCAACGAAGACTAGCCCCCACTCGCCGCAACTAGAGAAAGCCCACGCGCAGCAACAAAGACCCAACACAGCCAAAAAGAAAAAAAAAAAAAAAGAATTGTGAGATATTCATCCATTCGTGTATAACGATGTATAATACATAACTACAGTCTTATACCTAGGCGAAGAAATAGGACAGGTCCAGGGTTTTGGGACCCCATCTTATACTGGGCCCTGTCAAACACACCTCCTCTGCCCTGCCTGCTAACCACCATCCTAATCTGGGTAGTAATCATTCACTTGCTCTTCATATTTGTGCAGCTATGAATACTCTTCCAAATGATGTACTGTTAACTCAGCCTAACTCTTGAATTTTATATTGTTGAAATCATACTGCAAACATTCTTCTGTGATTTTCTTTTTTCACACATTTTAAGAATCCTCCATTCTGATGTGTATGGCTACAGGTTGTTTACTTTCACTGTTATATAGTAGTGTATTGCACGAGTGCACCACAGTTTATCCAGTCTACCACTGGTGGACATTTGGGTTGATTCAAGCTTCTGGCTGTTGGAAAAAAAATGCCGAAATGAAAGTTCTGGTACATGAGTCCTGATGCCCAGAAGCACACATTTCTGTATGGTCTACACCTGGAATGGAATTGCCAGGACACAGGGTATGCATATCAACAGTAAACCATCTACACTTGGTATTGTCAGTGTTGAATTTTTGCCAATCAAATGAATATATAATGGTATTTCACTATGCTTTTAGTTTGCATTCTTATCATAATTAATTAGCATCTTTTCAAATATTAGTTGGCCATTTGAGTTTCCTCTATTTTGAAGTGCCTGTTCAAGGCTTTTAACCATTTTTCTATTACATTCTTTTAAACTAAATTTTATACCTAGTACACTCCGAGAAGAAATTACTTTTATTTATTTATTTATTTAGGCTGCTCCGGGTCTTAGTTGCAGCATGCGGGCTCTTAGTTGCGGTATACAGGATCTAGTTCCCCCACCAGGGATCGAACACAGGCCCACTGCATTGGGAGCATGGAGTCTTACCCACTGGACCACCAGGGAAGTCTTCTATTACATTTTTGAATTTTTTTTTAATGTTTTGTCAGATTTCTTTATGTATTCTTTATGTATTTCCTTGTTGATTATGTGTTGTGAAAATCTTCTCCCACTTTGTGGCTTTTCTCTTCACTCATTGGAACATTTCTTATTTTGAAGTAATTTCAGACTTACAGAAAAGTTGCAAAAGTAATACGCTTCATCTAACTTCCCCTAATGTTAAAAACATATAATCACAGTACAATTATCATGATCAGGACATAAACGCTAATGTATTAAATAAGATTACAACTTTATTTGAATTTCACTGAATGTCTTTTTTCTATTCCAGGACCTCACATTGCATTTAGTTGTTGGGTCTACTTCATCCTCTGACAATCTGTTACAGTTCCTCATTCTTTCCTTATTTTTCATGTCCTTGACACTTGAGATGAGTACTGGTCAGGCGTTTTGAAGAATGTCTCTCAGTTTGGGTTTGTCTGATGTTTTCTCATAGATCAAGATTAGGTCTTTTTGACAAGACTGCCACAGAAGTGATGTGTCCTTCTCAGTGTATCACATTAAGGGGGTACCTGATGTTAATATGTCCTATTACTGGTGATGTTAACCTTGATCACTTGGCTAAGTGTTGTCTACTGGGTATCTCCACTATCGAGTTACTATTTTTACCTTTGTACAATGATTGATAAATATAATGGGGGAGATACTTTGAGACTATGATGCCACATTTCAAATCTTCAAATCTCTGCCCACAATAATTTGCCTGTGACAGTTATTACTGTGGTGTTTGCCTAAAGATGATTTTGTATTTTGCTTACTCAATTTATGAACTGGAATTCTTCCATATAGAAGAGCTCACTCTTCTCCCCCATTTATTTATTTTTATCAATATAGAGTCATGGATACTTATTTCATTCTATGAGTAATAATTAAATATTTAAAAATTTTTGTTCAAATTATTCCAGCTTTTCACCATTAGGAGCTGCCTCAGTTGGCTCCTCCATCTTCTTTACATACCCTTATCCTTTTTCAAGGATTTATTTTCTGGCTCCCCGAGATCATCTTTAATATTCCTTGTGCAGCCCTGGAATGAATCACTTCTTCAAGGAGCTCTGATTTCTCTTATTGGAGAAAGAGTATAGGAACCAAGATCTGGGTGCTAGGTGTTAACATAGCTACTCTCAGCGGCCCTCTCAAGGAAGTGTTTGTGTGTGCGTGTGTGTGTGTACATTCGCACACATACACATCTGTATTTATTTCTATATTTATCTGTACATCTATTAAAAATTAGTTCACCCTGACACCTTCCATTCCATTTTAACACCATTAAAGCCCATTCTAGTCGTCCCCATTTCCTTAGTTGTAACTTCTTTCTCCAACAGTTTAATGCATTTTCTATGCTTCATAATAAGTTACCACAAATTTAGTGGCTAAGAACAACACCCATTTATTATTTCAGTTTCTGTAAGTCAGAAGTCTGGCACAGCATACTAGGTTCTCTGCTGCCTTCTCATCTGGAGGCTTGACTGAGGAGGGAATCTGTCTCCATGCTCCCTTGGGTTGTTGGCAGATGCATTTCTTTGTGACTGTAGAATTCCTAGCAGCTTGCTTTTTCAAACCCAGCAATGGAAAGAGAGCTTCAAGTCCATGACCTCTAGACTCTCTTTCAAAGGGCTTGCCTGATTGGTCAGTCCCATCCAGGAGGCTATTTTCATCTTAAAATCAGCTGATTAGGGACTGTAATTACATCTGCAAAGTCCCTTCACCTTTGCCATATTCTACTGGTTAGAAGCAACCACTGCACTGGTTCAGCCTTCACTGAAGGAAGAGGGATTACAGAAGCTGTGACTCACTAGGGGTCACTTTAGGGTATGTCTGCCTCATGGGGTGTGTTCAGTCCTAATATACACAATGACGTTATACAAAATGACAGAATTATTAACTCATACCTCTGTGAACAACAGATTACTACTAGTTTATTTGTGCACAGTTCTTTTCATCTTAGCCTTATAGTGCCCAGTCAAAATACTAATTTCCAGTTACTTAATTCTTTTTGTCCCAATTCCCTTCAGTGTGGTTATGTTATCATTTGTAATAGGTCCAGTTGTAATTGGTTCCTATTTGGGGTTCCTCCTTCACCCACACACACCCTGGTTGATTTTCATTTTTTATTTTGGGAGGTGTTGGAAGCATTACTATGGTTCTAAAAGCCAAAGCTATACAAAAGGGATACTCAGAAATATTCCTCCTTCCTCACCCCCAAGAACCTGTTCCAATTCTTCTCTTCAGTTTTTTTACCTGCCCTCTGAAGATTTCGTTTCTGGTTTATTCTTCCTATGTTTTGTACAAATGAGCAGATACATGCGTGTTTTCTTACATCTTCTTCTTTCTTGCATGGAGGGTATCTTACTCTTAGATACTCATTTGCACTTCGCTTTTTTACACTTAAGAGCCTCAGAAATCACTCCAAATCAGTTCACAGATCTTTTTTATTTTATTTATTTATTTATTTGTTTGTTTGTTTATTTATTTATTTATTTATTTATGGTCTTCGTTTCTGTGCAAGGGCTTTCTCTAGTTGCGGCAAGTGGGGGCCACTCTTCAGCACGGTGCGCAGGCCTCTCATTATCGCGGCCTCTCTTGTTGCGGAGCACAGGCTCCAGATGCGCAGGCTCAGCAGTTGTGGCACACGGGCCTAGTTGCTCCGCAGCATGTGGGATCTTCCCAGACCAGGGCTCGAACCCGTGTCCCCTGCATTGGCAGGCAGATTCTCAACTACTGCGCCACCAGGGAAGCCCCTTTTTTTTTTTATTATTATTGATGTGCGTTGACCTCCATTGTGCAATGAACCACAGTATTTTCAACTATTCTCCTGTGTGTAAACATTTGGTGGTTCCTAATATTTTACATTTTACAGACAGTGAATATTCTTCTGGTCAGTACAGGTTCAAACAAAGGAGCAGATAATCTTAGGCCATATGTCAAACTGTGAAACCCCGACAAACCCATCCCCCACAAGCCACCGTTGCTTCTGACTCACCTACGTTAGACTCCATGCAGTCATTGCCCTTGAGATGTGATGGCGCTGCTAATAGAGTCCTGTGACATTCCAGCCACCTTGTAAGTGGACCTTTTTAAACACTCTTCTCAGAAACAACCAGTCACCCGCCACTCCAGGTTAGGCTCTTTCATTTCAAGCTGCTCCATCCCATGACAACTTTCATGACCTTATTTTCATCTTTGGAGTGACCCCCTCTTCTTCACCCCTGCCCCCAATCTTTTCATCTCAGCTGAGAGTCTCAAGAGATGATAAAAATGTCTTGAAATAATAAGCTATAGTTCTAGAATGCTTATCTTCCCCAAGGATCCATTAATATGGGAGTTATTCCTTGTGCTTCCTATTCAAGTATTCTGAATGTTTACTGGCCTATTTAAACTACAGTGCCACAGGAATTCCCTGGCTGTCCAGTGGTTAGGACTCGGCGCTTTCACTGTCCTGGCCCAGGCTCAATCCCTAGTCGAGGAACTAAGATCCCACAAGCTGAGTGGTGTGGCAAAAACAATCAAACAAACAAAAAACCCCAAAAAACACTACAGTGCCACAATACGGGGTATCAGTGGACCTCAGGGATGTCCGTATTGTCCTGAAATGTTTATGTAAGATTGTGTCTGCATTTATCTGGAAGAGGCGCTATTAAGAATTCACCAGGCTTGCTTTAAAAAGGCTAAGAACCAGTGTATTAAATTCTATATTTGTTTTTTAATACAGATTGGCTGGAGGGAAAAGGTTCTGGCTGCGGGTCATCCTCAAATTCATGTTCACATAAATGATTATTCATTTTAGATGAAAAATGTTAATATGCTAATTTATGCAAGTTTAAAAAAAATATTTAAAGTGCTGTACAGCAGGAACTAACACAACATTGTAAATCAAATATGCTCCAATAAAAATTAGTTTAAAAAAAGTATTTAAAGTGCATATTAAATATATCTTTTGGACAAGTAAAACTAAAAAGCAAGTATTTTAAGTAAGTTGTACATAGTTTTAAGACTAATGACCATAAAGACAAAAATAAGAGAATCTGACAAATGTGAAGTTAAAGGACATTTTATTTACTGACAGATTAAAAACCATAACTCCAGGTAGTGCAAAATACACCACTGAACCCAATTACAAAGAACTGGTGTTAATACACAATGTTTAAGCAATGCTACACTTATTTTTGGCAAAGTGCTGTATTGTTTGTTTAGTCTGTGTATAAAACTGACCATCTATGAACTAATCAGTATAAAAACCTTCTATGAAAACAGAAAAAAATATTTAGACAGTGGCTCAAGAAAACAAGCTGCCATTTGTGCATAGATTGATGTACAGTATATAACCTAATCTAATGTCCCTTTTGAGTTTTCAAGTTGTCGAACAAAAATTGTGTCCAGAAACACATCAAGAAGGCACATAGTACAACCTACAATACTCTTCAGTCTCTAGAACTGATGCCCTGCCCTTGAAAAGCAAATGTGTTCACAATTTTACTTGAGAAACAAACAAACAAACAAAAACAAAAAACCAAAGCCACTTAAAAAACACACACACAATTACTGATTAAGGTTCCAAACCTCTGGAGGAAAACACAACCAAAAAGCAAGCAAAACCACTCATACACAGCAAGCCTGGAAACACACACATCCAACCTCCCCAAGTACTGGTTTGGTTTTTAGAAGCCCTCCTAGAAAACAAATACTAAAACTTCAGGCAAATACTGAGCAAAATTGGGCATTTAACAATGATAACAATTTAAAAAAATGTTGTAAGGAAAATTCTCAATGACACACAAAAGAATATCCACTTAAGCTGCCTTCCTTGGAATAGTAACTTCTCCTCCCACATAAAGGATACTGTTGCAAAGAGGAAAAGATATCCTTATCTGTATGCTTTCCAGGACCTCTTTCTCCACCCCAAACCACTGTAATTGGTGTCACATTTCAAGTGAAATTGGTACGTGGCAAGGCTGACACCACTATATTATATGTTTTCTAAATAAAGCATTTTATATAAAAATTTAAGCGTTAAGTAGATAAGGATGCCATTTATAATAATCAACAGGGCCGATGGCAGTGAACCTATCCATGATAGTAGCCCAACGTTTTAAAGAATTTAACCAGTATGTATGGGACTTATAAAATAAAAAGATAATTTTAAGGTAACATTACAAACATATGCTAGTATCTCCAGTACAAGGAGCAGTCTCTTAACCGATTCTAAAAACACAAACTAATACTTGGAAACTCTTAAACTGTCTCTACTAAGCTATTTAAATTTAAATGTCTATCTTCTGGGTGGAGTCCTTCATTTTTTTTGTTTGTTTGTTTCCAACTCAAAGAAAATGAGAATAAGAAAGATACCCTTCTTTGCTCTCTTTTCTTAAAGAGTATATAAGACAATATATTTCCTTGAGGAGGAAGAGAAATAGCAAAGACACTCAGATTCAAGGAAGACATAGAGATTACAAACCAGTGTACTACACAGATTTGAGAAGTAAAAACATTAGGCAATGCTGAATGGCCCTCTCAAGTTTTAAGTAAACTGTTATCTCACTAGAATCAAAGTACTGATACAACATGGAAGGTATGTAAACAGGAACAGTTTGCATGGGAACTGAAAACATGCACAGGAAATGAATGTTAAAAAAGCTCCCTGGAACAGTAAGTAAAAAATCCAATCACTTTGCACCTTCTGCAAAAAATTCCCCACCCACCCAAACATATATTATAAATTGCCACAGAAGATAAATAACGGGTGGTTAATCTTCAACTTACGGTGCAGTACATAATCAAACTAAGTGAAGAAGAAAAAGTAATAAACATAGGATATACATTATAAAATGTTTTATTAACAAAAAACACAAACTTTGAGAAACATGGTGCATTATAAAAACTAAGAAACTCATTCATGAAACACTGCTGTGTGCACCACATATTCCAGACTTTTTCCAAGTAACATTCTATATTATCAGTTTAGAAACAGAGCGCTAAATTCAAAGGGGTCTTATTTCTCACTGCTTGAATTTTTAAGGAATATGCACTAAAGCACATTGTAAACCACTAATATTTACAATAGCAAAAATAATAAACTTATAATAAGCTGCATGTCAGCCACGTTTCAAAGAATACTTAACAGATCAACATCACTCTCTGTTATTATTGGTCTTATGTCTCGCACATAGTAGATCCCTAACAAACATCTAATGACCAAGAACTTCAACTGCATCATATAACCACTTTCTTTAATGCTTACATGTGCCAATTTTAGACAGAAACCTTAGATACTGATACAGAAATGACAGTATGATATCACGGATGGTGTGTGGTAACCCTTACACTGAAAAAACATCGCAAAGACTGAAATCATTTGTTTTCCAGGTACAAAGCATAAAAAACTTGGCCCAAATAAGGCAAACAAAAAGTCAATAACTGATAGAGATGTAAATGTATTTAAGGTATTTGGAAATCTGAAAAAATAATAGTAAAAAAAGACCATTGCAGTTTTATATACAAATCTGTTCATGCTGCCAAACAAATTCTCATGGCTGAACTTCTTTAACTCGTGAGGTACTAACAACTTGCATTTAATATATGAAAAAAGAGACCCCCATGTATTCAGAGGCTTACATCTATGCTCAAGTTAGCAACATACGGCCCTTTAACAGTCATGGTAGAAAACATACACACCTTCATGAAAACTCTACCTTATCTCCCAACTCTGGTAAACACAAATAGTAACAAAATAACTTCTAGCTCAGTTTGACAAAAGTTTACAGACTTGGCCTCTTATTAGAAAACAAATAAATAAAGGGGTAGCTGAAATGGAAGGGGACTAAGGAGAGAAGGGGGATCTAGACTCTTGTTCTAAAGAGACATTCCTGGCCCTTCGGCACAGCCAGTGGACGAACCCACCACCATCTAACTAAGCTATTTGAACCTCTTCTGACTCCACATACCCCAGACTAGTCAGAAAAGAGCCCAGCTCTTCGCTTAAAAAAAGTCTCCCATGGTTCCCTGCATCCAACTGCTACAGGGTTACTGAAGTATATACTAATACTTCATATAACTATATGCTGCTTTCTCCCTTGACAACACTGTATAGCCATGTACTTATTTAATTAGGGTTGCAGAGGAGATGGAAAAATAAGCTATTTGATTATGAAGGTGATAGTACTGCTCTGTCTATGCAGAACGTGCTTTGGATTGTAAATGCGTTTAACTTAATTTCAGAGGAAGCTGGTCAGAGTGCAGATGGCTCAGCAAAACCCATTACAGCTGCTAAAAAGTAAAGTGAGTGGCTAGAGGTAAGGAAATCGATTTCCTCTGCGCTGAGTTAACTGGCCTCTGTGTGAACAGAGCCCTGCCCCGGCCTCATCAGCATCGCCTCTGAGGAGCAGCTGTGGCAGAGGAGTTGCCACAGCCCCACCCCCATCACCAGACTCGGCAGAGAGCCCCCTGGAATTTCACGCAAGGATCAGTTCTCGGCAGTCCCGCTTCAAATCAGTATACAGTCCTCCCAACAACTGTGAGGGCGGTACGTACCACTGCTCCCCCACTGGTGGAGGAAACAGAGGCCAAAGTGGTTAAAGATTTTGCCCGAAGCCCGAGTTAAAACAAAAATACGAGAACTCAAGGAAGCCAACCTGTCACCCCTTCATTTAGATGCTATGAAGAGATGTCACCAGGGATCCCCTTCACCCTTGCTTGCCACTTGGCAGGACAGTCTCCGTGGCAGAGGATCTATCACTGCATCAGAAATATAAAGCCTCTCTCTTCCCTTGGGCACATATAAATAGGAAGTCACTCAAGTGCCAGGACAAGTACTTCTGCATTTACAGCTGATGCGAGGTGGCGAGTAGGCAGAGCTGGCAGGAAAGAATCCAAACAACTTCAACAGTAGACCAGTGGGTTAGTTATGGACACACATTTTCCCAAATATAATTTCACAGGTCGAATTTAATCCCTCTGCATGTGAGACGAGTGCTGTTGTCCCACGATGCCTGTAATGTCTGTACCATGTCACACAGTCACGTCGGAGTTACTGAATGTACTGTTCACGAACACTTAATGTACCTGAATTCCGAAATGAACTGTACGGCTAATCTGGGAAATAAAAAACCCACACACACAGAAATATATCAAGTTTTCTTCCAAAAGAAAGTTCAGCCATAATTCCATTATATCTGTGGCAACCACATCACTTGTTAATGCTCATGTTAGTGTGTAAAAATGTATTCGCCATATACAGAAAAGAGTATCAAGTACTGGTCAATAAAGTGTATGGCTGACCCTGAGAATAAATTTCTGCTTACTCAAAAGATTGATTAATACCAAATAAAATGAAATTGAAAGATGCCTATTCTCGTACTTGGGAAGAAATGTCTTTAAATTGCTAACTTGTGTACACCTTAATAGATTTAAAGACATTCCCAAACACTAAACACTGTAATTGTATTGATATGTTTCCAAAAATATTCTGAAAAAATTTACAACAAAGTAAATGTTAAGAGCAAGGCATTACGTGATACACAGCATGTAAATCTGGTCTTCAAGATAGTGTCTAAACATACCGATAAAACTGTGTGATTGGTCATCAGTTGTCTGTAAAGAGACAGCATATTCATCGTCCATACACACACATGCACACACATATGCACAAACCAAGAGAAACCAACCAAACACACTTGAAATTCTTAGTAATTGTACTGACGTGGGCAGGGCTGATGGACAGCCCAGCCATTGTGCTTGATTTGCCGAGAGTGGCAATCCCTGGTAAGATTTTGGCGACGAAGGCTATTTCTGTTCAGAGACTGTCTTTCACTGTGTTCTTTTATCCACTGGGAAGGGCGAAAGCTCTTGGGTTGCTCCAGAAAAGCTGTATGAGCAGCGAGAGCTGCAACATAGCAATGAATGTGCTGCCCCATTTCATTCTGAGCTTCCACTCTGAAACAGAAAAAAATGGGGATGTATTAAGTAACAGAGTATGTTATTAATGAGACTGAAAAAGCTACCTGGCAATTCAGTTTGCGACACTAATTTGATTATGGTTGAATGAGAGCTTAGTGTCTCACGGCTGACAGACAAGTTTATATTTTGTGACCACACTGACTGATAATGGTAGAAAGGAGAAGCCAACTTTCAATCGAAATATGCCGTAGAATCCACAGGTGGTTAATTAAGTGGGCTGTATTTTTTTTTAAATGCTTTACACTTTGAGTGAATTTCAGTTATACACCAAACCCATTTATATAAGCTTCCTAGGAGGGGAACTAACATGTGTTTTAATTCTCTGTATAACCTTAAAAGGAAACTATTTTAATTCCCAGATTTTACTGATCAGAAAACTCAGGCTCAGAGAGGTTAAGGTCACAATTATTAACTGACTCAACCAAGATTCTAACATAGGTCACACTCCGAAGACCATGGTTATGAGGCAGGGTTGATACTGATGCACTGCGCCAATAGCACCTTCACGGATGTTTTCTGTCTATAAGTAAAATGTTCTAGGAAACAAGCTTTAAATCTGTATTTACTAGAAACATGCATAAGGAAATTCTACTCATTTAAAATTCTCAGTAAGAAGCTACCTGCTTATTACAGAAAACAATTCTAAGTTTTAAATTTATATCACAACAGGGCACATTTTGTAATGGCATTTGCATAGCAATGTTATAAAAACCCTTAGGGAGAACACAATCTTAAAATATGGCTACAAACCATATAATTATTATATGTTTTCTATATTAAAAGCTAATCAATAGATCTAAACTATATTAACACATAATGAAGAACTTCAAGATTTTTAAGGGTTATTTTACATGGAAAGGCAGTTATATATTCTGCCTATAACCACTAGAGGAAAACACAATGATCTTTTTTAATATATTGTTTTTATTAAATGGCAGAATTAAAGCAGGTCACATTAAGAAACTAATAGAGAGCAGTGAAAATAAAGACGGTGGTTTTTAAAAGGTGGGTGCCTTGAGTCCTTCGCCTCCCTGCTCAGACTGATACACATATCACACAGTCTCAAAGGGAATATACTTACTCTGTGCCAGTGAGTCTTAAAAGCAGCTTTTCCTGGCCCTACAAATGTTAAATGGTGAACTATTAAATCACTAGTAAGGTTTAAAATGCTATTTAATTTTACTATTAGTATGTGGTCAACTTTTCTTTATTATAACTGGTTTACTATGGGTCATTAAAGGCACATGTATTACTTAATTCAAGATTATGATAGCACATAAACCTTCACAAACAATATTTATAAAGGCTAAAATGCAATAAAGTACATACTCTGAAGCCCACCTTTAATTATGAAGCACCTTACTTTTATGTGCTTTACGGTAATCTCTTCAAGGATAGACAGGATGGAAACAATCTAACTTTTAAAAGATATATGATTTATTTCTTGCTCAGAAAATACAAATATTTACTACAGAGCCATCCTCCTAATTTTGGTGACATCTTATTTCTATCTTGATTTAGTGAGCCTTTCTTATAAGAATTTCAAATCCAAATATAAAGATGTTAAAAAAATTTTAATTATTATAAAACTATAATAATTTGCAGTACTTTCTTATGTTCAAAAAGAATTCATATAAAATTGTGTTCACTTGATCCTTTATGTTTAACTACCCTATGTGTTATATCAAAACATATAACAAGATACAGTAACAAACAAGATATAAAAAAATGAACATTCTCACTGCATCAAAACTGCAAACACATAACCAAATGCAGTGCAAGGTCCTGAACTGGATGCTGGTTTGGACAAACTAGATGAAATATTCTGGACTCTAGCGAGCAAATCTGAGAATGGTTTGTGTAGTTGATGAAGGAAAATTTTACTGGAAAAAAGGTAGAGATCGTTGCCTAAGGAAGCAGATTGTAAAATAGTACATACAGCTTGATACCATTTAGGTTAAAATGGTGTATGTACCTGTGCATGGGCACATTCAGAAAAAACAATCTGGAAGGATATGACCTAGAGTCTTAACAGTATTCATCCCTTGGTAGTGAGAACGTCATTTAAAATTTTTTTGCATTTTCTAATTTTCTGTAGTGCATATGTACTGCTTCTATAATAAGTTGTCTACAAAGCTGCTGAATACATACACGTATACACACACAATTTAAAAAAAATACTGAAACGTAAATATACAAATGTTACTAATTTAAAGGGGCTATTAATCACGCTAAATTCTCAAGTGGAATTCCTCAGAGATGAGATCAAAATCAGGGTGGAAGGAATTTCTAAGAACTGAATAAATTAATTTGCATCAACTGTAAAGCAATTAATACCACCTCCAAAAAATTATATTTTAAACTTTTGTTGGAATGCCTGAAACATTAACCTCTTGATAAATTTATAGTGTGGAATAAAGTGCCAGTTAAAGTAACATTTCCCATCAAAGATCTTAGCCAGTATAAAGCCTGGGTAACTATATAAGCAAATTGTTTTTCAATTTGGTACAAGTGTATGTTTACCCTCATTCAAGATCATCTACAATATTGAGACTTGAGAGTGCAGCAAACTCTGGTAAAGTTAACAAATTAATGAGCTGCCTGGGCTTTGTTTATATTTGGCAAACAGGAAATAGAAGATATATACAATGGTCTAGTTAGTAGAGTTGGAACCTGGACAATCCAAAAAGAGGCCTTTTGGATGACAGCACGAACCACAATTCACCTGTTCCCTTGACAGGTACTAAGGGAACTAAGTCAGTACCAGCATCCTGCAAATACTTTATTCCCATAGGAAACCTTCCACTCACACGCAACACGGACTAGCTGGACTTTGAGCTAATTAACATGGCCATGGGTTTTATTTTAGTGGGTGGGAGCAATCTTGAGTATAGTCTCTGAATAAAGGCCACAGACTGTGAGTTTGTTTTGGAACATATCACTGACCAGGCACCCTCCCTGAACCTTTCCAGGCCCTCCACCTATCTGCCATTCGAGCAAAGCCTTTCAGACCACTTGGGACACCCATATAACAGCAAAACATTGTTTGGGTAGGAAATCTTTCCTCTGTAAGGCAGAAAACAACTCTCTGAGCAAAATGTTTTGGTAAATCTGCCATTTTACTTCATGCTTAAGATTCCTCAGGTTTTAAGCTTAAGCGCCATTTGATGTGACCTAGTTAGGACTACTTGGAAGATCATAAGAGATTTATTTTAAGATATACTATTCTTGTCGAATTTGATGCCCCAAATAATCCAGTCTATAAAGTGCCAGAGTTATATTCTAAGATACTTAGCAGAAATGCCAGTCTTCTCTTTCTATTCAGTAGCATGATTTTATAAATGAGACAGCTCTCCATTACGTAACTGGGGCCATGCTATAACTCACTTTTTTTAAAACTCGTGCTATAATTCACTTTTTTCATACCATCAACCGCCTTGTGCACTAGGCATATACTTTCATGAATCTCTCTAAGATTACTCTGCATCTTCTAAAAACTCAGCTTTGAACTGTAGTAGAAATAAATACAATGCATACTAAACAGACTGTCTGTGGAGAGCAACGTACCTGGGACTGCTTGGGTTATGAAATTCCTCAGTCCCACAGTGGGCCTCACTGAGGCTGGGGCAGGGGTTATGCACAGCATAGACAGACATGCTGGGGTGTTCGATAAGAAGGTTTTCCATAGGACTGGTTTCCACCTTGATAGTGGTTAATCCACCTGCAGTAAAACACGGGGGAGGGGTGATAAACCAGCTCTCCTCCATGGGACAGGACTCAAACTGGAGGAAGCAGGAATCACTTGGATCAGTTAAGCACTCAAGAGACGCGGGTAAACAGGAAAAGACTGAAGGGTGCTCGGAAGGTGACTCTTCACTGATGTCTTCTTCCTCGTCTTCGGCTGCTGAGAAACCAGTGCAAGTGTCTAGATCGTAGTCCACACACGTCGTTGAAGTCCCACGGGATTGGAGCATCACATTGATATCACATCAGAGCACAGAAAGAGAAGAGATGATGCTGTTAGCTGATGCTCATGTGCCTCCCTTTACTTAGGTCAGAAACAAAACCACTCATATTCACTCGTAATGATTATAACTTCCCAGCACCTAGCATGTGTGTGCATGTGTGTGTGTTGGGGGGGTGCGTATCACTGTATGGGATGGATTATGTTGGTTTTGCAGGAACAGTTTTTAAGACTGTTTCTATTCTGCTGAGTAAACACAAAATGCGCCAAATGGGTTACTGCTTGTCTAGTATGAGAATTTTCTATTAAAGTGCCTCTGATTTGATCGGGGTTTAAGAGCTGCAAAACTGCAAAGTCTGACATCAAACAATTTCCCTGACTGATCATCTGGCACAGAATGCTTCCTGCAATTTTTTTAGACAAATTCTTGTTTATTTACTTTTAAGGCTTAAAAACCTTCAGAGTTACTGGTTTACTTATGCAAAAACTAGATGCAAGAGTTTCCACTTTTGCCGTGATGATTAACGGCTAAGAATACCCTTACCTATGAAGTCAACAAGAATCCATTCATCATCTTCTTTCTCACTAAATTCTGGTTCTTGGTTGGAAGAAGTACTGACTTCACCCACAAACATTTTATTCAGTCTCTGAAACATTGTTAAGGCAAGATTGAGACTTTGGCTGGATGTCTTTATAGCTGAGATTTCAAAAACCTGTCTTCTGTCAGCCTGATGACACTGACAGGGGATTAAAGTGCACAAGTTGCTTATTCAACTTAGGCGAGAAGCAAGAAGAGTCATTATCCCTAAAATAAAACAGAAAAAGAAGGTTATTTCAAATCAGCACGTTTATGTGTATGTGGTTTTAAAATACACACACATATCCCCACCCTTAGAAAAAAGCACATGCCTTAGCCTACAGCTATGGCTCTTCCCTTCTTTCAAACACAAGATATGCAATATCTCTTTTTTACAAACATTATGAATTGAGTACTCAAACGCAACCTGTAAATATCTCAAAATGTGCAATAGAAGGGGTTGGTTCTTTTTCACATCTGTGCTTTCATAATAAGGGATGAATTTGAACAATGTATGTCAACTGAAATACTACTTTTCTGTAAGTAGAGCAAAAACTAGGTATTCATGGTTAACTGGCCAGAAGCTGCCAAATGAAGCCAGCAATAGAGGCCAGTGAGTGACCACTATCACGCCAGGCCCTCACCTTTCCCTGGCACCTTTTCTCCGCTCTGTTCTTGTATATGATCGTAAGCACACCTAATTACATTTAAAATCTGTAAGTACTCTGACCTTCAAAACAATTCCTACAGCTGGCATGGAGAAAGTCACACTGTACAAAACTCAGGTGAACAGCTACCAGAACTGGAAACGACCACTGTGCCTGGGTTCAAATGCTGGCTCTGTGGCTTGTGCCCTAAGGGTTAAGGAATTCACACTATTTCAGGAGGCAACGGTTCTACTTCATGGAGTTCTCGTGAGTTCTAAATGAGGAACTCCAGCCTCATCTGATCTTATTCCAGAGTTCCAGATTTATATATCCATTTCTGCCTGCCTACCTGATGGGCATATCAAACCCCCAAAATAGCAAAGAGATCTTTTCCTTTTCCCCTACAAACATGCTCAGGCACACTTGCCCTTCCCCCCGTACTCAGGAAGGAGAGGCAGCAACATCCAGCAGTTACTCAGGCCAAACGCCTAGCCCTTACCCTTGACTCCTTTGGATCCTTACCCCCGCACCCCACCCCTCATCCAAACTCTCAGCGAGTCCTGTTGACTCTAGCTGCACACTTGGCTCGAATCCACCTACTTCTCTCCACCACTCTCACCCTGGCTGAAGCCAACTGGTGTCTCTCCAGACTTTGCCAATCACCACCTCCTAGACAGTGTCCCAGATCCTACTCTTGTCAAATGAGATAGTGCAGGCAACCTACTTAGCAAGGCACTCGGTACAAAATTCTCAGTCAATGTCAACTATTAGTCACAAATGTTTGCTGAGCACCTATTATGGGTCAGGCCGAGTGTGCTCAGTGCAGCGGAGGCAGCAGTGGACAAGGCCCTCCCATGGCAAGTGCAACAACCCGGTGTGATGAGTGCCACGTGAGGAGAAGTACCGGTGCTCCTCAAATCCACACAGGCAGAGGTCAGGGAAGGACACCTGAAATCAATGACTTCAATCGTGAATGGCTGAAAAGCTCAAGAGTGGAGGAAGGAGGAGAGGAGAAAGAACACTGTGAAAATGTGCAGGTGAGTGAGAACGTGGCGCCTGCTGTGTGGCTCAAGATCCAGGTGGACGGTCGTGAGAGCGGGCTCGGGGGCTAAGCGGGGACCAGATCCTGCAGGACCCTGTAAGCCAGAAGTGAAGGGGAGGGAAAAGTCAAGGATGCCCCAGGTTTTTGGCCTGACCAACTGGGGGGATGGTGGGATAGTTCAGTGGAAGAGGAACACTGCGGAGGTACAGGCTGTGCACCCTGGACACATGGAATTGTGGAAATCTGCAAATCCCACACCGGGGATGTCTGGAAGGCAGCTGAGTATAGGACTCTGCAGTCCAAGAGCGTGGTGTCTGCTGGGGGCACAGCTTTGGGAGTTATCAACACAAAGGGGATGCCAGGAACCATAAGAGTGGGTGAGACCATCCAGGGAGTGTCAGTCTTGAATCCCTAACTTCAGACTCTTGACATTTCACTTTCAAGACAATCGTCTTTAGCTGTAAATGTAGTTGGAATCTGTAGCTGATGAGGCTCCTGGTTCAGTTCTTTATGTGCACACTGCAGGCTACTGCCCATGTGCAGTACTACAAACGTGTGCTCAAATAAACCGCATTGGAATACTTCTGTGGTCACAATCTGTCATCCTCAGCCATTCATTATGAAAAGCGGGTAAACAGGAAGTATCACTTGCATAACCAGTCTTCCTGAAACCCTTCTGGAAAGCAACATGGCCAGAAGTCTGGAGCTCTAGTACGAGAACACAAAGTCAGCTTTATGTTCCATGTAAGAGAATTTAGAAGAAAAGTGGGCTGTGTAATTGGCCTGACATAACCCAAAAGATGACCTACCCCATGTGCAAATAGCTGATGAGGTGATGTGTAAATAAAGGTTTTGAGCATATAAGCTAGGAGGGAAAAAAGGTATTTTCAAAATCTTTTCCCCATTTCTCTTAAACTATGGAGGCAGGTATTGGTCCCAACCACAATTCTGTGTCTGCTGACCCGGTTGGGAGAATAATGCCAATTCTCCAGGGTACAGGGCTGGACTCAGCCCCTGCACCAGTGAGAGCTGCTGGGTGGGGAGGGAGCACCCCACAGGAAAACCTTGCTCGTCTTGAATGAGCCCTTATCCCCCAAATGTGACGCCACGTGAGGTAAGTCAGTGGGGCCCAGGCCAGTTAAGTGGCAGCTATAAGGCAGAAAACTTGCTGGGGCCACTGTGGTTGTGCAGCTGCAGGTTCCCAACTGCAAACTGCACCCTCTGGCTGCAGCTCCAAAACCGTAACATGGAAGCCAGGTTTTGCCTGGAACACACGCAGCTCTGCCACAGGAAAGGTGTCCCCGGAGGAGCTTTCCATGGGCCGGCACAAGTCAATCTTCTTTTGGTTTCCTGGAGTGAGGCTGGTCTAACTTTGCAAAGCTCCTTTGGCCCTGCTTTCTATAGCTGTCACAAAGGACGAGGAGCTGCTGGAGAGACCCCAATACACTAAAATTGTTCAGGGAGGTGGCTGCCAGGAACATGAGGTGAATGAACATTTGAAATGTGACTAGTGTGACTGAGAAACTAAATTTTTAATCTTATTTAACTTGGGATATATTAGGTTAAATAAAATATATAAATAAAATTAATTTCACCTATTTCTTTGCCCCTTTTTAATGTGGCTACTTAAAAATTTAAACATGCATATATATTTTTATTGGACAATACTGTTTTAGAAAAGTCTTTCCAGTGTCTTGATGGCCTAGCCTCTCAATGACCCAGAGACTGTCCCTACCAAGGCACTGCTACTCTTGACCTTGGCTCCCACCCAGGAATGGAGGCTCTCCATGGGGCTGGTTCTATGTGGAGCTAAAAGGCAAAGCAGAACTTCTGACTTCACTCCTCACCACATATCACTGACTTTTTCATATTCACAACTCTAGGACAATGATAAAACTAAAGTGAAAAATTCCAGAGAAAGCAAGTGTCCTAAGAGGACAAATTTACAAATACAGCTCTGCAATTTAGGAAAGAGGTAGAGGAATGAAGGCTAGGTTAGGTGGCACTGCTGTTCTCTGGGGCACCTGCAAGCCTGGCAGTCTCACCCCAGTGGAGAAAAGAGACAAAGTGTCTGGTCCCCAGCATTTCGAGAAGGCAGCTTTGTCCCTCTTCTGCTTGGCTCAAAATACCTCCATTCCCTCCCTTTTAAAAAATGTCTTTTTCATTATAAAATGAACCAAACCACATTATAGAAAGTTTGGAAAATAAATAAGGAAACTAGTTATTATTCTATTCCATGCTTTGTTGCAATCATTGTTAATATATTGTGCATTTTCTTCAACAGTTTCTTTTTGTCACAATTGTAGGCTAATGCATGCGCAATTTTGTATCCCGCTTTATTACCTAACATTTTATCATCAATGTTTTCTTTTTTTTTTTTAATCATCAATGTTTTCATATTTCATGAATAGAAATGCTCTGTGGGCAGAGAAAGATGGCTGAGTTTAATACTTATGGGGTACAGCATTCTAGTTTGAGAACTCAGAAAAGGAGTTACTAGTCTGGAAGAGCTTGTTCGTGTGATTTATTTTCTCATTTTTGAGACAGGCAACCAACCTAGAGGCCACATGGCTCTGGAGTTGGCCTGCTTTGTTTGAAATCTTGACTCTGCTCCCTGGAACTTGTGTGTACTTAGGATATATAGTAACTTCTCGGTGCCTCAGTTTTCTCAGGGTAGTGCCAATGTGAGGATTAAGTATGTATCACTTAAAAGCAGGCACACAGCAGGCACCCAGTAAATATTAACCACAAGTTCACTTCAAACCAGTTGTATGACTGTGAGCAAGTCACTTAGCATCTTTGGGTCTGAGTGTCTTTATCGACAAAATGTTTATATAATAATTAGAGCTACAATTTACTGAATGCTTATTATATGTGACAGACTTGAGGTACTTATTTGTCCCATTTGACTAATAAGGAAACTGAGGCTCAGAAATTAAGTAACTTGCTCAAAAGCGACAGAGCTGGTCAGGGCTGGGGCCAGCGTTAGAGTGTAAGTGTGTCTGGTCCCAAGGGCCTTGCTCCCCCCTGCCCTCCATCCCCCACCCCAGCACAGGATCTCTCGGGCTCCTTCCAGCCTCAACTCTGGCTCTAAGAACTTCAGAGAACAGCACTTTTCTGTTGGTTTTGGCTGCCAGTAGGCGGCTCCAAAACAACATTTTAAATTAAAAAAAAAAAAAAAAAAAGATTTAACTTCTATGTGTACAGTTGTGGCTTCTTGACAGTTTTGAAATATCAAGTGGCTAAATTTACACATCATCATCAAAAAGCAGCCTCAAAATGATCGTTATCTCACTAGTTTAGAAAAATAAACATGCTGATTCGAGTGATTTTAAATAAATTTTAAACTGCATTAAAACCAAGCCAAGAAAGTTGTCTTTGCTTGTTCCACTCTACCCAGCCTATTCAACTGGCTACAAGGGGGTTATTCTCCCCGGGATCCACCAGGTTGGCTCTGAAGGCTGAATGACAGCAGACAAAGACAGCAGTAAGTGGTAATTCATAGCCTGTTCACCTTAAATTTTGAAAGTGGGAGCATTCCCAAGAGAACTATGAGCCATCGATGGAGCAGTCACAAAAAAGAACAAAAGACAGGATGGAAAAACAAACGAGACCTTAGTCATAGAAATTCGTAAGGTCCTGGTTCCAGGCAGGAGCCTTTGAAAATTACGCTGCCAATTCAGGATTACAGTGGCTGTGACTTAAAAGCAAAAGCTTCCTAACGCTTTTCACATCTGCAATGAAATATATATTTCAATTACCAAGCAAGTGATTGCAAGATCTTGGGGCACCTCATTATTAACTCTGTTCAATGATCCCATGGGTCACTTTCCACTCCCCTTTCCCAAAACTACTTTGTATTCAGAAAAGGTTCTTTTCCGAATGATGGAAGGGGGAAGGGGAGCTCTTCCTAAATCTACTCTAAATTGGAATCAACATAGAAGATAATGAGCAGGTGTAATTAGGAAATACAATAAAAACAAGGAATCCCTAAGTAAAATTCATCTGCAACTTTTTAAAGAGAAAAACCAATTCCTTTTAACTGTCTGTGTGGTCTTGAGTAAGTTACTCAATCTCTCTGGGCCCTCAGGTTTACCTATGCGTAATACAGCCTACTTCATAAGGTTATTACGGGAATCAATTGAGATAACGCACGTAAAGTCCTCACATAGTATATGGCACATGAGAAGCACCCAATCAGCGCGACTGATCAAAACGATGAGGGTTTTAATTGTGATGGGCAGGGAAACTGCTCTTTCCACACGTGCAACCTCAAATAGTGATGCGGAAGATCAAGCAGGGTCAAGGAACATGCAACGAACAGGCGGACACTCGGCGGGCGCCGGTCGCCGGGTAACTGAGCCACTGCGCTGCCGAGCGCGACCCTGCGCTGGGAGGGCTGCTGGAGGAGCAGCGGCGGCGCCGCCGGCCTTGGGGGGATGTGTCCCGGGGCGGCGGCCGCGCTCGCTCCTCCGGAGCCGGGGGCTCCGACGCCGAGTCCCGAGCGGGCAGCTCCAGTCCAACGGCGGAGGGCAGGAGGAGGAGTGGAGGGGAGTGAGGAGGAGGAGGAGAGAGAGGAGGAGGTCCCGCCGCGGCCAAGAAAACAGGCCACGCTCGGGGGAGGAGGCAGAAACCGAACACCCAACCGCCGCCCCTCGCCGGGGCTTGGCCGGCCCGTGTCCGGGCGCCGCCTCCGCCCGCACCCCGGGACCAACGAGGGTCCGCCGAGGGGGTGGGCGGCCGGCCCGCGGCGGCGAGCGGAGGCAGCGGAGGCCGGGAGCGCACTGACCGCGGCTCGCGGGCCGGCCCGAGGGCAGGGCGCGCGGGTCGGGCAACGCTGCGGGGCGGCCGGGCGCGAGCGGCCCTGGACGCCGGCCCCGCCCGCACTTACGTGGGCCCGACCGGCAGCCGGACGGGCGGCGAAGGCAGCGGGCGCCCGGCTCGGCGGGGACCGGCGGGAACCGGTGCGCTGGCGGCGCGGGGCGGCTGAGGTAGCTGCGGCTCCCGGACGGCGGGCGCGGGGCTCGGGGCGCGGAGCCGGTCCAGCCCTCCTGTGGCCGCGCCACTGGCCGCCGCCGCCGGCCCGTCTCGTTCCTTTTGTTGTTGTGCAGCTTCGGAACAGCTGATCGGCCGCTGCGCCCGCCCGTCGGGCCCGCCCGCCGGGCAGCCCCGCCCCGCCCCGCCCCGCCCCGCCCCGGGGCCGCGCCAGGCCCGGCCCACCAATCGGCGGCGCGGGGGCACCGGGGCCGCCCTGCGAGAGGTTGTCACTAACGCACGTGACCTGGAGCCGAGCCGGGCGACGCTCTCAAGTTAGAAACAAGCCCGGGCAACAAAGCCCGGGCGCCGAGGGGATAGAAGAGGGGCGAGCGGAAGGGGGTGGTGGTGGGGGGCTGGTACACGGGGCGCATGGGAGAGAGGAGAGGAGGGGCTGGGGACGAACAAAAATGGGAACCCGCTGGAGTGTGAGGACGAACTGGAACTGGAAGGGGAGAGGAAGAGCCCCGGCCCCAGCTATCCCTTTGGCCAAGTGAGGGGCCGAGCGTTTGGGGCGTAAAGGGACACAAAGTGTTTTCTGCTCTGAGAGGAAAATTAAGGGCATTGAGGAGGGTGATGGAGGCCAAAGACTGTGACGCAGCCCCACTTAACCTCTTGGTCTTCTTAGGAGAGAAAGTCTGGCCTCCAGATACAGGGATGCCGCCCACCCAGCCTCCTTTTTAAGACCAGGAGTCAGGCCCCACCTCGCTGTGGTAACTGACACTGGGAGCTGACTGAACTCGCCTACAAGCTCAGGATTCAGCCCACAGGCCGGCGAGGCAGAAGAGGCCATCAGACCAGACCTGAAGGCAGAGACGTCAGGAGCCTGGAGGCCCTTTGCTCCGGAAGACAGGAGCATCCTGGAGGAAGAAGAGTTAGGAGAGCGGCTGCATCCGGGCTCTCCTGTGACCTAGGGAGCCCATGACCTCTATTCTGCTGTTTACGCAGTACGGACTGTGGGCATTCACACGACGCCTACCTGCTCACCGCGTTATTTATAGTGAGAGGAAAGTAAGACAGTGGGCTTGAAAATACTTTCCAAACCAAAGCTCTGTACACGTATCGATGGATTCACTGTCTGGCAAAGGCAAGGGAGTCATTTTGATGTGTCTCCACTCTTAGATGGATCTTGTTTGGACTGAGATGCGGTTCTCTAACCTAGGGTGAAATTTATAGCGACCCTCAACAGGTGTATCATACATTAAGTATCTGAAAGTATCTGACTCTCGCATTCCGGCCCTCACAAGTATCCTGTGGTCAGTCTGCTTCCAACAATACTGGTTTTAAAGGGTGTAAATCAAAGTGCGGGGGATTGTCTGACGCCCAGAAGTAATAACCAAAATTTGGGAGCCATTTGACTTTTTCTCAGAAAGTAGACCAAACCTTTAACTTGGATTTTAGGTTTTGGCTAATCCTAATATTTTCTCTCAAATGTCACTGCTACATTAGGAGCCCCATAATCTCTTGTTTCTTCTTAGCAATTCGTGAAGAGACCATCTTCCCATTCAGAACCCAGGCAAGATGATAATTTTAAGGGTCTAATTTTTAAAAGGTCACATGGAGACCTACCTTTTTCCAACTTGATAAGATTTATCACCATTACAGACAATGTGAAAGCATACAATGCCTTGTTATGATAGAAAAACAATGTGAGGTAGATGATTCCAAAGATGGTCACAACAATATCACCATCATGAAGTGAAGTCTATTTTTTCTTCCCGTTGAATCTGGGCCGACCCTGTAACTGCTTTGACCTATAGAATGTGGCAGAAATAATGTTTGAGGTCTCCCAAGACCAGACATTAAGCAAGCCTGACAGCTTCTGCTTTGCAGTCTGGGGAAAGCCAGCCACCACATAAGAAGAGCCCATCATGTTGTGAGGAAGTCCAAGCTATGTGGAGGGACCACATGGAAAGAGAGAGATGCCTGACTAGCCCCTAGATGTTCAGTCTGTCTCAGCTGAGGTACCAGACTTGTGAGTGAAAAAGCCCTCCAAGAAGGTCCAAGCCCAGCAGACACCACATGGAACAGAGATGAGCCATCCTCACTGAGCCCTGCCAAAATTGCAGAATTGTGAGCAGATAAATGATTGTTGTTTTAAGGCACTAAATGTTGGGGGGGGGGGGGGTTAAAAGCAGCAATAGGACACCAAAACACAAAGCTAAACAAGAGAAAGGCCCATAGCATATAGATCAACCTTCTGTAAACTTCACAAAGCAGAGTTTTGGGGATAATTTTTTTTTATCTTATCTCAGGAGTCATTTGCTTTCTGTTTACTCTCTTGCTGATTTATAATCGTCCCACCTGGTGCTTGTTTATCCCAGTGTTACACCAAGGGTGGGAGGAGGGGGCATGGGAGAAGTCTGCTTCTATGAGGGAGGAGTATTTTATCACTGTACATTGTTTGGAACTGTTGGAGCATGAAAATAATAAAAAGCAAACTGAATTTTAGTCAGTTTTTTAATTGTTTTTAAATTCTATACACACACACACACACACACACACACACACATACACACACAGAAATTCACTGCTTGTTGCCTGCATGTAGAGTGGGTGGCTCCCATTGCCTTCCTCCGTGGTGTGCCACTGGTTTACATACATACATGCAGTGAGACTCAGGAGTAATGTCATCTCCACAGCACAGAGCTGTCTGAACCCAACCAAACTGTCAAATCACACAGCTGCAAACCAGCCTCTTGTCTGTTGGCTGACAAAGACTCAACCAGGGCAGACCCAGTGAATCCAACCATCCTTTAATTCACAGGGTAATTCTCAGTGGGTTGCTATAGTACCCACTTCTAGGCTGAGCCCCTGCTGTGGGCGTGACCCTTTCCCCATCTGTCAGCGTCCTCCTGTCTGTTTTCCATGGAGCTCAATACACTGCCTTATCTACCCCAACAAAAGAGATTCAACCTCAAGTTTTGCTCTGAAGGACCACAGGGCAGGACCACATTTCTGCCAACATCCAGAAACAGTACAGCTAATACCTCTGCCTCCTGTTAACAAAAGGAGTCTATGGCCATTACCCTGCCAGTTGCATCAAGGCTGCTGAAGAATGTTGTTTCCTACCAAGCTGCAGATGGAGAACCCCATAGGCTGGCTGCTCAGGGCAACCTTGGAACAACAAAGCAACAAGTCGTTCAGTCTGTACTGAGAAGACTCCAAACATGAAGTATTCCCAGGTAATTTTCAGTCTGTCCATCAACACATATGGTCTAATGGGCTTCTACCATCCGACCAGCATGTTGTCAAGTATCTGGGAAAGACTTTGGTTTTTTTGGGGTTTTTTTGGTGAATTTTGAGAAAACAATCATTTGGAATTCCAGTGAAATCTATTGTCATAAGAGAAAGAAAGAAAGGGTCTGTCTTGGTCTCCAGAAAGCCTGGAACAGAAGGAAGCGAGAGGTTTGGTGAACTCCACTGTCTGAAATAAAAACAGGCAACAGAAATCCAACTGGGCTGCCAGTTACCATCTCAGGAAGAAGTCAGGAATGATACTAGGGCCATTGTGTGCTAGCTTTTCAAGACTCTGGAACCTTTGTAACTCTGGCAGATTCGTTTTTTTAAACCCTGTATCCACATGATGATTGATTAGAAATAAAATCCTTAAAATGAAAAGGGTCTGTGTTCTGGCTGAGCCTCCAGAAAGGAGAAGGGAGGCCGGACCACCTCACTCAGCAGCCAGTGTTTGGGGAGAAGAGCCCCCAAGAGCTGTGGTGGCATGTGCTGGATTGTGAGTGATTGATGACAGTTCCCCAGACCTAGTGTGCTTTCTCCAGTTTCTGTAAAGTCCTGACTTTAAAGGCTTTTTATTTTCTAGGTGAATGCACAGAAAAGTGTCCAGTTATTTAAAATTATATTAAAACTCATCCTTACAGCAGAGCAGAAAGTGAGTCATCCCTTCATGGATGTGCCCTAGATCTATGATCTAGAATGGCCCTCCATATGCCAGCACACACCCCAGGGAGCCATGAAGCTGAAGAGACCCGCTGCGTGGGGCAGTCATGACCAGTCCCAGGGCAGTGGCAGCCGTTATCTGAAGTGTGTGAGCAGAGGTCTTTTGTAGCTTCTGCTGCTAAAGCTACCTCTTCACTCACACGGCTACTTCTGGGTCATTGCCCAACAGCCTGCATGTGCCAGAGGTAGCCCCAGGTGGGGTCTGTAAGCATGAATCACTCTGTTATGGGGACAGCTTGAGCAGAACGTGTCTTGCTGCCTTTCTCAAAAAGGTGACGCAGACAATGTGATTGCTACTTATGTAAGTTGCATACTGCCTGCATAGTCTGCCTATTTAAGGAAAACTTGTTTATTGGCTTATTCTTTTTGCTGGAATTAACTACCTTAAAGATCCATTACATTTTGCAAGATTAATTCGTGTTCTTAAATGTCCACGTTTTTCATGGTTTTGTCCATGAAAACCTTGCTCATCAGAGGCAGGAGGGTTTTCGATTTCTATTCTTTTGGGGTCTCTTTTCCTGTTTACTTCTCTGGCAGGAGTAGTCGTATCTCTCCCTTTGTAGCTCAGACAGAAGGGGGATGTGAATAGTATAGCCCCATAAAGACTGAACATCACCCACCCATTCATTCAGGCCTGCTGTGTTTACAACATCCATTCATTCATTCAGTAATTATTTAATGAGCACCTACTCTATGCCAAGCACTGGAGATACTGCAGTGAACAAAACAAAGTCTCAGCCCTCAGGAAGCTTCCCTCTAATGGAGGAGATACAATCAGCTGATAAGTATGGTATGTAATGAGTGCTGTGAAGAAAAACAAAGCTGGATACAGGGTTAGAGAGAGGCTGGTGGGGAGGTAGGATGGTCATACGGGCTTCTCTGAGGACAGAAGGACATGAGGGAAGAGGCAGCCCAGGCAGCCAGAAGAGCCAGTGCAAAGGTTGCAAGTAGAGAGTCCCTGTGCTCAAGGAATAGCGTTGTTCTCGTACTAGACAGTGTCACTGAGAATTTAGCACAATCTGGTATCTGACGGTTACCTGAGTTGAAGAGGACTGGCCCAGAACTTTAAATTCCTTTGTAGCCTTTTGGGTTTTGGCCACACTTCCACAAAGGCGTATAGGTCCCTGAGAAGTAACTTTTCGTGTTTATCATTATATCATGGAACTAAATTTCAGAGCCCTAAGAACAAGTGTCACAGAATGGCTCTCAGGTAGTCAATTGTGTGGCATCTTGGGAAGGCAAAACCACTTCGGGGCATGTGCTGTCTGGTAAAGAAGGAAGGAACAGGAAGTTGCAGATTTCCTGTGCTGTAGTGGGGATAGTTATTTATCTTCTGAGTGCCTCAGTTTCCTCCATCGTAAAAGAGGGGAAATAATACCTACTTAAGAGACAGTGAAAGCAGGAAAGTGCCTGGGACATGTAAAAGTTTTTGATAATGTTTGTTCTCATCAGCACATTGACCTTTTTCTAAGGATTTTACTTTAAGGATTTTATTTCTAATCACCTTGTAGAAATAAGATTTTTTAAAAAGAAAAAACCTAAGCTTATAAGCATTAATAGCTTTGGAGAACTTGAGTGCCCCCAAACAACTAAGTTAAGAGCCAAATACCCTCATCTTCTTTAATAAGTCTATAAGCAAGAACCACAGAGGTGGTCTGAACCCATGTTTGAATTTGTCCCTATGAAGCCTGCATTTTGTATTATCTGAATGTTTAAAACCAGAGTTTGGAAAATAAACCCTTCCCTAGTACACACTGATACACCAGAGTTACTTTACCTCCTCAGACACAAGTGCAATTGAAACTAATTAATCCTGGAAAGTAAACTCCTAGAAACCATATTGTCCATAATAAAGAACAGCATTTAAAGAGAGAAGCAACTGAATTTAATGGTTAAGAGCACAGTTCCGGAATCAGCCCTTAGTGCAAACTATATGATGTTGGGTTTGACCTCTCTTAGCCTCAGTTTCCTCTCCTATAAAATGGGGATGATAAGAATGTCTCATTAGGTGGTTCTGAAGATTAAATAAGATCATGCATGTAAAGCATTTAATATAATGCTGGGTACTATAGTATGAGCTTATTAAAATGTTATTAGTGTAACCTAATAACATGTTATTAAATGTCATTAGTGTAACATTGAGTTCTACAGCCTTCAGGAGAGTGATATTGAGACAGTGGTTCAAGAAAATCCTCTCCAGAAGGTGAATTTTGAGTCAAGCCCTGAGTGGTGTAAAGGACAAAATAGGCTCTGTGAAGCTCTAACCAGTGACTCGTAGGAGAGGCAGAAGGAACAGTAAGTGTAAAGGCCACCCCAGCTGTACGTAGAGGACCGGCAGTGTGGCTGGAGGGTGGTGAGGGAGGGAGCAGTGGAAGGAGATGGGGTCTGAAGAGTAATGAGGGAACGTGCAAGCAGGGATGAGAAATTTGGAGTTCATTCTAAATGTGATGGGAAATTAGAGCCTGGAGTTTCAGACATGTTGAGTCTGAAATGCTCTTGGGATATTCAGGAGAAATGTTCCAGGCAATTGAATATTTGAGCCTGGAGCTCGAGGGACAGCTGGGGGCTGCTGGTGCAAATGTGTGACATGTCAGCTTTTTACTGATATTTAAAGCCATAGAGCTGGATGGAATGACCTAGGGAAAGACTATGGACAGAGAAGAGGGCTGAGGGCGGCCTGAGCCTCTGACATTTAGAAGATAGAAGGATAAGGAATATTCAGCCAAGAAGACTGAGAAGGAGCAGCCAATGAGGTGAGTGAAAACTTAGAGTGAAGTATCCTGGAATCCAAGTGCTGAAAATGGTATCGGAAGGAAAGTGCGACCGACTGCAGAGAAGCTGAGTCTGATGAGGACGGTGAAGTGGCCTCTGGAGCCAGCAAGTTGGTGGCCAGCGGTAACCTTGGGTGAGCAGGCTGGTGGATCGGTGGCTACGGAACCCTGATTGGAAGAGAAAGTTAACAAGAGAGAGGAAAATCACGAGAGAGAGAGAGTTAGGAGAGGAGGAAGCAGAGGCAGAAAGTCTAAGTGTGTTAGTTTGCTAGGGCTCATAACGAAGTGCCACAGGCTGGGTGGCTTAAACACCAGTCGTTTATTTCCTCACAGTTCTTGAGGCTGGAAGTCCAAGATCGAGATGTCGACAGCAGAACTGGTTTCTCCGGAGGCCCCTCTCCCTGACTTGCAGATGGCTGCCTTCCCTCTGTGTCCTCACATGGTGTCTCTCTGTGTTGTCTGTGTCCTAATATTCTCTTCTGGTGAGGACACCAGTCATATTGGATTGGGGCCCACTCAGACTGCCTCAGTTAAACCTAATCACCCCTTGAAAGGCCCTTTTCCAAATGTAATCACATTCTGAAGCGCTGGGGGTTATAGCTTCGATACATGAATTTCAGAGCAGGGGGACACAACACTAAGCAATTCTTTCTCAGGGATTTTGCTGTGAAGGAGAGCGAAGGACTGCACTAGAAGTGACAGGAGAGACAGGGAGATTTTGTCTTTATTTTGGATTTTTACTCTGGGAGAAGTTCCAGCCGCTGGTACTGCTAGTGAGAAAGGCACAGCAGAGAAGCGGAGACCACGGTGTGGGAGAGAGGAAGGAGGTCATTACAGATCAGGGTCCTCCAATGCTTTGAGAGGGGATGGGATCAAGAGGTGTTAAAGTGTCAGGTCACTAACGTAACCAGGTCACTAACTTGACCCTGAGACTCACTGTCTCACCAACTCCGTTTCAATACCAGCAATAACTGTAATAATTCCCCAGGAAAGAAGCAGAGGAAACACGATCACATATGGAATTACAGCTGTCCTGGGTACCTACTAGCACTGCACTCAGGGCTCTGCTGGGGTGAGGGAAGACTTGGGTCCACGGAAGGGGAAGGAGGAGCAATAGGTGAGGCTCTATCTGACTGATGAACTGAAACACCCCCAGGAAGTCCAGTTCCAAAAGTGGTTGAATATTTGGAATCTGTGACCCAGCGTTGGCCTATTTATTTGAACTGAGCTGGGCTTCAGGTCACCACCAGTTTCAGCTGGTTACATCATCAGCTTTTCCCATGCAGATTGCTACCCTCTTTCACCAGGCCAAGGAGCACGTGGCTTTGTGATTTTGCTTCTATAAGCTCTCTTATCACAGCACGTGTGTGTTGGAGCCCAGATGTTAAATCAATCAGTAAATAAACCTTGGCTTCACATTTTGTACAAAGTTAACTGACACACGGACACACAGTCTCTGAGTTGCTCACTGCCTCTGTGTCACAGGGTCTCTGACTGCAAACATTTCATTTTTTTTTAAACTGCTTTATTGAGATATAACTCAGCTGTCATAAAATCCACTCATTTAAATTGTACATACACTGATTTTTAGTGTATTCACAGAGTCGTCAGAACTTCCTTCTTGACACTGTGGTTTTCACCTGAGCAGACAGGTCACGCTCCCAGTGTTGGTACAGCTCTGCTATTTTAGTCATGGCCAGTTCCTAACCTGAGAATGTTATCTGAAGGCAAATGTAGATCTGACTATGACGTCCCTGGGGCCTAGTGAGTAGCTGATGAAGTGGCCAAGTTCACCAGTGAAAACCACTCAGTGTCTGTTACATGGGCGACTGCTGTGGAATAAATAGACTGAGTGAGCAGGTTTTACTACAGTGAGGGATGGACACTCTACTTGGAACTCAGACAATGGGGTCTTAGTATGTTTAATCCAAATGGCAGAACACCAAATCCCTTGTATTTGTTCCACATCTTCTTACCAACCCTTTCCCCTAAATGCTCCATTTCATTATCCTCCAAAGTATTTGTTTTGAAACCACGTATGTCCTCCTTCCTCTCATGGAAACCACCTGTAGCAGCAACCACTGGGGCTGCTGCAAACATTTGTTTTTGATAACAGTGTATTTTGAACGTCTGTGGTTTCAATTTCTATTTTTGTCCCTTACTGTCGTAACTTTTCAATCTCTTCATACCTTTTATGGGTAGTTTTGCTTTTCCCAGGCATTTGCAGTCTGCTGAATGTGTCAGCTACATAAACTGTGAACTAAGAAATTTATAATTTCAAAATTAGTATAATTGTCCAATGACTTACAGCTCTCAAGACGTTTTCATCTACAATATTTAAACTGGTCCTTACAACAACTCAGTGATCAGAAAACCAACATTTCCTGGATGGCCAGTAACAAAATTTATAATAAAAAATGGGTGATTTGAATTCTTGTCTAGGATTTTTCCCTACGAGAACACTGGCCATCATATATGGCTATGGTTCTCCAACTTCAGCTGAATCAGAATTGTTTAGGGGGCTCGATACAACACAGACTGTGAGCTCCACCCACAACATTTCTGCTTCAGTAGGTCTGGGCTGAGGCCCAAGAATGTTCTCATTCACACCCAGGTTCCTCCACTTTCTCCCTCGCCTTCCTCTTCTCAGCTTCCCTTGCAGCTACGGGTGGTCATGTGACATATTACGGCCGGTGAGATGTGAGCAGAAGTCTGGGAAAACCTGTGCTTTCCTGATGAAAAGGGACATAGTTGGCTCTTCACCCTTCCCACTTCTTCTTGCTTAGAACTTATATGTAATGCTTGGAGGTACAAGAGCATCTATGACCAACACATTGAAACTAGCGGGATAGGAAGATAGGAAGAGGCTGGGTCTCTGACAGCCCTAGGTTGCTTACCTCCAGACTTCTTTTCGAGTGAGAAAAGTAAATCTCTATTTAAACCAGTGTAGTTGGGTTCTCTGTTACTTGCAGCCAAATACATGCCTACCTGATACAGAGAAAAAAGAAGGATAGAAAGGTGCATGAGAAGTGGCACTTAACAAGAATTTGGGAGACCCTATTCTGTAGCTGACATTGTGCCAGGTGAATGAGACATGGTTCCCGCCCCTAGGGTGTTCATAGTCAAGGTGAAAAGGCCACCATGTAGCTACACAAATAATAATACATGTGACAAGGACAAAGGTAGAAGCAAAATGTTGTGGAAACCCAGAGAAGGAAACGCTACCTAGGGAGGTCAGGGAAGTTTCCCAGGATGTGACATTTTAGCAAAGTCCTGAAGGATGAATAAAGTTGCCAGATAGAGAAGAGGAAAAAAGAAGCTTTCTTCACTGTGTCCCTTCTCACTCCTACCCTCGTGGGGCCAGAGGCTGGCCTGGCTGGGGGCATGTTGGGACAAGCAGCCAGCAGAGTCAACAGCTATGCAGGAAACTCTAAGTCCAAAGAACCAGGAGGGAAGTTGTGAGGATTGGCAAGAACTCCTTGTAGCGGTCCAGGGAGCCAGAAATCTGGGGCTGAAAGACAAGAGCAAGAGATCAGAGGGCACATGGGAAGGGACAGGGCAGGAGCCCAAGAAGATGGGTGGAGACTTGCTTCTCAAGCAGGTAAGGAACTCAGGGCACTATATACCCCATTTCATGATTTCTTGTCATTCAACTTCATTTTCACTCTCAGCCCCCATTCTGTTAGGCTTGCAGGAAATTCAGTCTTAGTCCTTCCCGGGGCTTCCGGCTGCACCCAAGGCCATGCTAATATCCTGGTGTGTTAGCCTGCAGGGCCCTGCAGTCCCCTGTGCTGCTTTCTCTGACACAGGAACCCTGGCTGGAGGATCCCATCACCCTGATGTATCATGGCTATTTCCACCAACTGCCTGATATATCTTCTGGTGCTTCTAGATAGCAGGGCTCAAGTCCCTGCTGCTGGTGGGCCCCAGAGGCCTCTCTTTCCTCTCCCCAGACCCAGGCATCTCTTCTTGGTTTGGGGGAAATATCTCTCTCTGGTCCTGTTTCCACCAGAGATACACTCCCTCACCTCAAGCCCTAGTCAGCTCAACGAGCTTAGGGCTGGGGAAATACAAGCCAGGAAGGGAAGTGTCTCCAATCCAACTCTACTGTCCACCTCCCCTGAGACTAGGAACAGATCCTTGTAGAATGGGTGAAGGCAAAAGGGGAAATGCAGGGAGAAAAGTTTAAACTACTGGGCCACATATTGATGATGATGGTATGGTCTAAGGGACGGGGGCAGCACACACACATCCCAAGAGGTGTGAAGACAGAGTCAGGGAAGGCCTGATATGTTTGGAGAATGGTGAGTACCTGGGGAGGGAGGAGGAAGTGGTTGAAGGGGACACCTTGGATGATCATTTGTAGAATTTGGATTTTATTCTGTAGGCAACAGAATTCAGGAAAGGTTGATATGATATGTTTAGACAAGACCCTGTTTTTTTTTTTTAAAGGGGCAACTCTGATAGAAGGTAAGTTGTGAAGAGCCTGTGGTTGACCATAGGAATAAGCCGGACAAGGGCTAGTAAGAGTTTAAAGCAGGGAGTAATAATGGAGATAGATAGAAAAGCACAGTCACAGTTCTGGGATAAAAGCAACAGAATTTAGTAATTGATTGACTGTGAGGGAATAATGGGGAATGACAGAGAGAGAAGCTGAAGGAGAGTCCAAGATTGCTAGCTTGAGAGATGGGGTAGTTGGTAAAGCCATTTACCTGAAGGTGAGAGAACAGAAGGCAGAGGAGAGGGTGGAGGGGGTGATGGGGAGGAGAGAACTAAACGTATTTAGCGCTGGTTATATGCCAGGCATTGTTTCACATATATTTTTCTCATAAAAACCCTATGAAGCGCAAGAGGGAAGGGATATGGGGATATATGTATACATATAGCTGATTCACTTTGTTATACAGTAGAAACTAACACAACATTGTAAAGCAATTATACTCCAATAAAGGTGATAAAAAAAAGATAAATTACAAAAAAGAGAAAATAAAAATAAATCTCTAAAAAAAAAAATACCCTATGAAGTAGTATTATTATGTTCATTTCACAGATAAGGCTCAGAAAGGCTGTTGCTCACCCCAGGTTTCTCGGAGGGTAACAGAGTCAGGGTTGGAAATGATATCTACCTGACTCCACAGTCCATGCTGTCCCCTAACGTGTTTTTAAGTGCCACCCAGTGGGGATATCTAGGAGTCACTTTGGGAGCTTGGGAGACAGGCAGGAGGTGCAGGCATCAGTCTGGGAGTCTTTATTATGTAGATGGTTCCTGAAGTTGCGAGAGCAGCCAGGAGAAGTGTGTGGTATGAAAAGAGAAGACAAGGACAGACTCTGGGTTTAAGGGTTACATCAGTTACACTACAGGTAACAGAAAAAACAAGGAATAAGCTTAGGACTTGTAATTCTCTCATCACAGAAGTTCTGAGGTGAGGTTCTCAGGGTTAGTATGTTGGCTTCATTAGAGAGCCAGGCTCTTTTCCTCACCATATTTAGAGTATGTATTTCCTCCTCAAATTTACTTCAATCACAAAATGGTCACTTTAGGTCCCACCATCCCATTTCAGGCAGAGGGAAAACAGAAGAGGCCAAGAGAAAAGTGTATCTGCCTGCCAAGTGAACCTGCTTTGAAGGAAGTCTTTCTAGAAGACCCACTCCATAGCTTACATTGGCCAGAATTTAGTCACATGACCGATCTTCAAGGGCAGCTGGGAGATGTAGTTCTTTAGCTAGGCCCCTTACTGCTCCAACTAAATCGTGGTTCTTTTGGTAGAGAAGAAGGGAGAATGGAAACTGGGTTGACAACTGTAATCTCTGCCATAACGGGGTAGGCAGAGGAAAGAAAAAGGTAAAGAAGAACATATGGAGGCAGGGGAGAAAATGATGCCATAAAAAAAAAGTAATAGTGTGCTTTTAGTTTCAAGTTATTGAAAACTCAGCCCAGGCTAACTTAAACTTTGCTCAGATAACCAAAAAAATTTGCAGGTAGGGCAGGTGTGTTAGTTGGGGCTCTGGTTTTGCAACTTTGCTATTTTCCTGGCTCTGCCCCCTCTGTGTTGGCCTTGCCTTCAGGTTGGCTTCACAAATGGTAGTAAAATGGCTGAAGTAGTTCTGGGACTCAAATATGCAAGCCACATTGTCCAGAGCAAGACAGACCATCTCCTTAGCACAAGTCCTGAAATTCATTCATTCATTCACTCACTCAGAAACATTGCTGGGTAATATTATGTGCACTTTTCTAGATTTTGGGGATAATGTGAATAAGACAAACAGAGATTCTTCCCCCATTGGACCTTGTCTTAGTCATCTATTGCTGCATAACATATTACTCCAAAACTGAGCAGCTTAAGACAACTAACATTTATTATTTCCCAGTTTCTGTGGGTCAGGAATTTGGACATGGCCTGACTTGGAGACTCTCCTGAGGCTGTAATTAAGATATCAGCTGGGGCTGCCATCATCCCAAGGCCTTTTGGGGAGGACCTGTGTCCCGCTCACTCAGGTGGCTGTTAGCCTCAGGTCCTCACTGGCTGTTGGCCAGAGACATCAATTCATGGCCACGTGGGCCTTACTGTTTGGCTGGAGGTTACGGGGAAGTAGGATAGAAATTAGTCTTTCTGTAACCTAATCTTGGAGGTGGCATTCGATCACCTTTTCCAGGTTGCATTTGTTTTGAAGTAAGCTGCCAGGTCAAGCCCACACTCAAGGGGAGGAGGGCATTACATAAGGGCATGTATACCAGGAGGTGGGGGTCATGGGGAACCACTTTGCGGTGCTCTACCCCAGAGCTATATTCTAGTCAGTGGAAACAGACAACAGACATATCATACGTAAATGATAATAAGTGCTATGAAGAAAAATAAAGCAGAGTGAGGGAAGGTGTCTCTCATGAGAGGACATTTGAGTAGCATCTGAAGCAGATGAGGCAGTAAGCCATGGGTATGTGTGGAGGAGCATTTTGGGTGGCGCGAAGAGCAGGTGCAAACTCCCTGAGGCAGGCGCTTGCTTGGTGTCTTTAAGGAGACACTCAACCAAAATGGCTGGAACAGAGTAAGCAAGGGAGGAGATGGGGAGGTGGGGTGGGAATCAGATTATGTGCAGACTTATAGGACACAGTAAAGTCTCTATTGGAAGGTTCTGAGCCATGGTGTGACATGACCCACCTTACTTTTAAAAGGCTGTGGTGTGGGAAACAGATGATACAAGGGCCAAGAGTGAAAGCAGGAAGACCAGTTGGGATTCTACAGCAGTAGCCCAGGTGAGAGATGATGGAGTCTTGGATTGGGTGGAAGTGAAGGGATTGGATTCCAGACAAATTTAATAAAACTTGCTGATAGACTGGATTTCGGGTATGACAGAGAAGAGTCAAAGACGATTCAGGCTTCTAGCGTGTGCACCTGAGAGGCTGAGGTTGCCATTTGTTGGGATGCGGAGGACAAATCTGGGAGCGTAAATCAAGGATTTGACTCTGGTCTTGTAGCCACATTAAGTTTGAGATGCCTGTTAGATATCCAAGTGGAGATGTTGCAGAGGAAGCTGGAGTCTGGAGTTCAGGGGCAAGGTTCAGGTTGGCAACAGAAATTTGGGAGTCATCAGCATCAAGTTGACATTTAAAGCCAAAGGACTAGATGAGCTTACTCACCTGGGGAATATGTCTTAATGGACAAGAGAAGACATCTCTCAGAACTTTTGGAAATGGGAGGATGAGGAAGATCTGGTGAAGGGGACTGAGAAGGAGAAGCCAACAAGAAACAGTGGATGGTGCCGGCGAGGCAGGCAACGGGCTCTACCTTTGAGGCCGTGGGGAGAGGTGTTCTCCACCTCCCAGATGCCTCCAGGGGGTCCAGTGGGGCTATGGGACTTGAAAGGTGGTAGAAGGTCATTGGTGACATTAGAAAGGGTAGTCTGCAAAGCGTCCTGGAGTCAAGAGCTGGATGATGGTGAATTTTGGAGAGAATGAAGTTTAGAAAGAGACCTAGTGGGTATGGGCCTCTCTTTTAAGAATTTCAATGTTAGAAACAATAAAAGTGTGAGGGAAAACACTTATTAAGTTATAAAAAAATTGGTAAATGTCTGTATCAATAAACAAACACTATAACATTAAAACCCTTACTGCAGAAAGAGGGAAACTGTTCTTAGTAAATATAGCAAGAGTTAGAATCTTCATAATGGAAAAAAACTCATGCAAATTGATAAGAAAAATACGAAGACCTGAATAGATAAATGGACAAAGGGCATGAACAGGCAATTCACAAAGGAGGAAATACAACTAGTAAACAAAGATAAAGAAAAATGTTTGGTGCCATTAGCCAGGAAAGAAATACAGATTAAAGCCGCAAGATGACGTGTTTTAAACTATCGAATTAGCAAAAAGCTGTTCATACCCTTTAACCCAGTAATTCCAGTTCAGGGAATCTTAAGAAACTAAGCCAAAATGCAGATGAAAGAGCTGGCCATAGATTTATTTATAATAGTTAATAAGAGGAAATAATCCAAATGCTGAACACCAAAAGAATGGCTTAGAAAATTTTGGTACATTCATAAATGGAATATTAATCAACCACATATACATACCAAAAATGAGAAGAATTTACGGTAACAGTGTCTTAGTCCATTTGGGCTGTTATAACAAAATACTGGAGACTAAGTAGTTTATGAACAATGGAAATTTAATTCTTACATTTCTGAAGGCTGGAAGCCTGAGATCAGGGTGCCAGCATGGTTGGGTGAGGGCCCTCTATGGTCGCAGACTTCTCATAGTATCCTCACATGGTGGAGGGGGCAAGAGAGCTCTTCAGGGCCTCTTTTATAAGAGCACTAAGCCCTTTCATGAGGGCTTTACCCTCAGGGCCTAATCACCTCCCAAAGGACCCACCTCCAAAGTGATGACCCGCCATCACTTTGGGCATAGGTTTTCAACATACGGATTTTGGGGAGAGGGGACACAAACATTCAGACTGTAGCACACATGAAAATGCCTATATCATGTTAATTGAAAAAAAAGTAGGATTGTAAATGGTGTCTTATATTCTCACCTAAGGGAAAAATGTTTATAGACAAAAGGAAACCCATCACAATGTTCCCTGCAGGTCACAGAGGAAGACTGGCTACCTTCTTTCCTGCAGCACACCTTTGTTGAGTTCCGTGCTGATTTCTCTGTGCCAAATCCTGGAATTACAAAGATAATCCCCAAAATTCTGCCCTTGAAGAATTTGCATCTAACTAAAATTTGAAAAACTGTTGTAAAAGTCTCAAAAGATATAAAAATAATTGAGTGAATTCCCTGACGGTCCAGTGGTTAGGACTCCGTGCTTTTGCTGACAAGGGCCTGGGTTTGATCCCTGGCCTGGTCAGGGAACTAAGATCTCACAAGATGCGTGGCTTAGCCAAAAAAAAAAAAAAAGTCACAGGAAAACTGAACCCAGGGCTTCCCTGGTGGCGCAGTGGTTGAGAATCTGCCTGCCAATGCAGGGGACACGGGCTCGAGCCCTGGTCTGGGAAGATCCCACATGCCGCGGAGCAGCTGGGCCCGTGAGCCACAGTTACCGAGCCTGCGTGTCTGGAGCCTGTGCTCCGCAACAAGAGAGGCCGCGATAGTGAGAGGCCCGCGCACCGCGATGAAGAGTGGCCCCCGCTTGCTACAACTAGAGAAAGCCCTCGCACAGAAATGAAGACCCAACACAGCCAAAAATAAAAATAAATAAATAAATTTAAATAGCACTTGGCAAACAAAGAGAGGGAAGAAAAATATGGTTATAAAAAAAACCCCAAAAAACTGAGCCCAGCCACAAACTGAACCTCAGCCACACAGCTAGCCCTTTGATGGCTCTGTCCAGACCTGCAGTCCCAGGGTCAAAGGTGACAGGGCATTGGGTGGTCAGTTGATGGAGACCCCAGTGCTGGAGTTGATGTGGCCTTGACCCCAAAGGAATGAAAGTCAAGGAATAGCTAATGGAATCAGAAAATGAAGCTGGTGTTTCTTAACAGGACTTGTGATCGAACTTCCTGCTCTAAGAGGTTTGGTGCCCAGGAGCACCTGAAACCAAAGGTGAGTCATTATTCTTCTTCCCTCTGGGGTTGCTTCTCTATCCCACCTATTTGGCGAAGACTGGCTTGGAGGTTCCTGCTGTGTTGTCAGGGTCATTCCTGCTGCGAATGCTTCTGTTTTCAAGTTTCTCATGGATGGAGAAGACAGAGAACCATACCTTCTATTTCTAGAGTCCTTTACATATATTTCAAAGAAATTCTAACTCACCAGCAAATTGAAGAATGGTGTCATTGGCTGTGAAACCAACCGTGTTATTTATTTTCTGGCAGGGCCACCTCAACCTTGAGTCCTTCACCTATCAAATTGCAACTATTTGACAAATGCTAAAAAAGAAAAATAATGGCTCTGATAGCATCAGGGAGAAAACTCTCCTGGAAAGCTCTTTTCTGAAAAGGTGAAAGAGGTTATTTTCAAATGGTTAGGTGTTTTAGTCAATGGCATAGCAAGACTGATTTAGAGAGCAAAGGCATGATCTTTAAAAGAGATCCTAGAGGTCAACCTCAAGGAAAATGAGTTTTTGATTATAAAAATAAGTTACATTTAAAACATTCGATTCTCAAAAGGAACTCTCAGTAATTACCATATAATTAGGACTGCAATGTCTAAAGACAAACTGCCTGGGTTCAAATCCTGGCTCTTCCACTTACTAGCTGTGTGACCTTGAGCAAGTTACTTAATTTCTCTGTGTCTCAGTTTTTTCCTGTAAAATCGGGACAATAATAGGACCTACCCCGTAAGGTTGTAATGAGAATCAAATGAGTTAGTATTTTGTAAACAGCTCTCAGCAGTACCTGGTATGTGACACCCGCTGTGTAAGTGCTTGTTAAATAAAACCATTAATAAACTAAAAGTAAATGCTATTTTTTCTTGCTATCACTTGTTAAAAAAAGCAGTCACCGCAAGTAAAAATAAGCACATGAAATAGTTCGATAGTGACAATGTATTGAAGTAATCATCTAGGTTTCTTCTTCCTCTAGTTGTCCTGTTCTCCCCCTTTCAAGCAGGTAGCCATGCTCTCTTGTGTCTGTGTCTTGAGGGATTCTTTTGGAGCAGGAAGCCCACGGGAGCAACAGGTGCCTGAAGCCAGGGGCTCTTCTAGTCTTTAAGGAAAGCCTAAGCCCATTGAAGTGATGGGTGATGCTGAGTGTCCCAGGAGAGGTGGAGATGGGTGAGGCCTATGAGTATAAGAAGAGAGGAGAGACGGGGAGTGTTCCTGAGAAAGGCTTAGGGGCTGGGAGCCCGTGCAGGGCCCCAAGTGGTGGCGGCCCCTCAGAGGGATGGCTGTGCTGTGTGCTAAGGAAGGTGGCACCCATCTTCCCATGCCTTGTGGCCCAGAAGCAAGGAGCTCCAGATGGACTAAGACGATGTCAGCCTTGACTATGAGAATGCAATGGATAGAGCAGCACTGACCGATAGAAGTATAATTTGAGCCACATTTGGAATTCCAAAATTCCTAGCTACTAGAATCTAGTAGCCACATAAAAAAACCATAAAAGGACACAGGTGAAATTAATTTTAATAATATATTTTATGTCTAACATATTATCCTGTCAACAAGTAATCAATATAAAAACTTACTGAGGTATTTTACTTTTTTTCTGTATCAAGTCTATGAAAGCTGGTATGTAGTTCACGCTTACAGCGTATCTCCATTCGGACTGGCGCCATTTCCAAGTGCTCAATAGCCACATGTGGCCGGTCGCTACCATATTGGACAGGCCAGGCTAGAGGCTCTTCTCTTGTTTTCCTGGTTGTACATAGCCTTCCTGGATTCTAGTGTGACTTTGACTGGGAAAGGGGACCCCGAATTTTTTACCCAACAAATATTTATGGAATGCCTACCATGTGCTAGGCCCGTCATTCTCAAAATGTGTGTCAAGGCATCCTAGCAAGCTGCAGTGAACTCACAGAGGCTTCAAGGAGTGTCTACATTTTTGAGGGAAGCGTGTGTTGAACACCAGGCACTGCTAACTCAAGGAGGATCAATTTCAATATTAGGCCAAGCTACATTCCTCTTTAGATGCTGTTCATCTTTGCGAAGCTGGGTTTCCAGCAGCTGCTGTGATAAAAGCTCAAGTACTATAGGAAAATCAATGTGGAACGGAAATGAGGGTGCCAACGTCCAATCTAATTCCAACGTGGCAGGAGTTTGCAGTGCCTGGTTGGTACACATGTCCTATTGGTAAGTAATGGTGCTTATAAAAAGGAATGAAATAATGCCATTTGCAGCAACATGGATGGACCTAGAGAATACTATACTTAGTGAATTAAATCAGAGAAATATTAATAGTGTATGATATCACTTATAGGTGGAATCTAAAAAAAAATGATACAAATGAACTTATTTACAAAACAGAAACAGACTCACAGACTTAGAGAACGAATTTATGGTTACCAGGGGGGAAGTGCGGGCGGGAGGGATAGACTGGGAGTTTGGGATTGACATGTATACCTTGCAGTATTTAAAATAGATAGCCAACAGGGACCTACCGTATAGCACAGGGAACTCTGCTCAGTATTCTGTAATAACCTAAATGGGAAAAGAACTTGAAAAAGAATAGATACATGTATATGTATAACTGAATCACTTTGCTGTACACCTGAAAATAACACAACATTGTAAGTCAACTATTTTCCAATAAAAATTTAAAAAAGAATGAATTAAAAATATTTTTCTTTTAGTTTGTGTGATGGTTTCTTTCAAACAACTGCTAAGTTTTTAGAATGTAATACTTATAGTTTGGACCTAACTAGTTAATAAAACAGAAATTTTAGGTATTTCTTTTGGCCTAGGAACTCCATGAAAAATCTGCTGAAACACCAGGGGTGCTGAGAAGGTCAGGAAACACTGTACCAGGCGCTCATGTCGACTCCCAGGATGCCTGATGCACAAAGCCAAAGATCCTGCTTTGTGGAGCTTACGTGGTGGGTGCGCTGGCGGGACAGACAGTAAAAAACTCGATGACAAGCAAAGTTTGAGTTGGGATTTCCTCTCAACCCAGCGGGACAGGGTTTGGAAATCAGATTTAGATTGATTTAAAGGGCATGTAGAAGGTGATATTTCTTATATACTAGACTTTGTAGACGTTGATTTATTTCTTATACACCTGGGCTGGGTTGTGTGAAGTTATTTTTTTTAATATTTATTTATTTTTTGGCTGCATCCTGTCTTAGTTGCGGTGCATGGGCTTCTCTCTAGTTGTGGCGTGCGGGTTCCAGAGCTCGTGGGCTCTGTAGTTGTGGCACTCAGGCTTCTAGTTGTGGCATGTGGACTTATTTGCCCCGCAGCATGTGGGATCTTAGTTTCCTGACCAGAGATCGAACTGGCATCTCCTGCATTGCAAGACAGATTCTTAACCACTGGACCACCAGGTAAGTCCCGTGTGTGCAGTTATTTTAATAGAAGTTTTATTTTAAGGGTGTTCATGGAAGTGAGGAAAGCAAATATCTTCATGGGAACTCTGGAAAGCCCTTCCATCAGTCCTCAGGGTTAGAACAGGAACACTGGCGGCTCTGTACCCCGTGGAGACTGGTCATTGGTCAGGAACTGGAAGGTCACTTGGGACAATGCTCGGCTCTCTTGACTGGGTCACTTTCTCGCCCCTTTGCACCAGGAGTTGTTGGTGTCCACCTGGAGCCATATGCATTTCTTTTCTGCATGTCTGTTGGGTTCTGTTCCCAAGACTAACTGCTCTCTCCCATGCATGCCTCCTAGCTTCTGTTTTCCTTCTTTGTGTGTTTCTTCACTTCTGCTTCTACTGTAGCCTGGTAACTCTTTCCACATATCTCTGGTTTAACTTTCAGAGAGAAAGATACTAAAAGGTTCATTTAGTAACTTGTCCCTACTGGGCAAGGCTCTCATTGGTGCCGAACTCATCAGCCATTGGTTGCCCAGGGATCAGTAGTTCTTGTGCCTTCCCTGGCCCAGTCCTCTGTGGTCACAGTTGTAAGCAACGTGTGAGGAACCATCTAAGGATTCTTCTCAATAGAACTGTGGATAGAACATTGCAGACATGCTGAGCCTTACATTCTCAGAACAGTCAGAAAGATCTTACCCTCTTCTGGTTTTATTTTGTTTTTTAAGGATTACTCAAATTATTCACCAAAATTAAAAATACAATATATCATTTACAAATGCTCAAGAAAAAAAGAGAGAAATACTTAGAAATAAACCTAACAAAACACATGTAGGACTTATATCTTGAAAACTACACAATGCTGATGAAAGAACTCAAAGATCTAAATAAATGGAGACACGTCATGGTCATAGATTGGATGACTCAACCTAGTAAAGATGTCAGTTCTTCCCAAGTTGACATACAGGTTTAATGCAACTCCTATCAAAATACCAGCAAGATGTTTTATAGATATAAATGAGATTATTCAAACATTTATATGTAAAGGCAAAAGGAACTAGAATAACTACAACGACTTTGAAAAAGAAGAGTCATGTAGGAGGACTCAATCTAACCAAATTCAAGGCTTATATATAGGTACAGTAATCAAAATTGTATGGTACGGGTGGAGGGATAGGCACAGAGATCAGTGAAACAGAACAGAGAACGCAGAAACAGATCCAGACAAACTGGTCTAGCTGATTTTTTTGATGAAGATGAGAAAGCAATTCAATTGATGAAAGATAACCTTTTCAACAAAGGATGCTGGGACAATTGGACATCATGAGAAGAAAACAAAAATCAAAAAACAAAACACCTGGGTCTATGCCTCATACCTTGTACAGAAATTAACTCAAAATAGATCATGGGCTTAAATGTAAAATGACAAAACTTTTAGAAAAGAACATAGGAGAAAAATCTCAGAATCTAGGGTTAGGCAAAAAGTTCTTAGACTTAACACCGAAAGTAAGATCCATAAAGGGAAAAATGGATAAATCAGACTTCATCAAAATTACAGACTTGCTCTGAGAAAGACCTTGTTAAAACAATGAAAAGAGAAGCTACAAAATCAGAGCAAGTATTTGCAAACCACATATCGTATAAAGGACTAGTATCTAGAACATATAAAGAACTCTCAAAACTCAACAGTAAAATAAAAAATCTAATTAAAAAATGGGAAAAACACATGAAGATATACCAAAGAGGGTATACAGATGGCAAATAAACACATGAAAAGATGTTCAACCTCATTAGTTATTAGGGAAATGCAAATTAAAACCACAGTGAGATATTGCTTACTACACACCTTTCAGAATAGCTAAAATAAAAAATAGTGACAATACCAAATTCTGGTGAGAATGCAGAGAAACTGGGTCACTCATACATTGCTGGTGAGAATGTAAAATGGTACAACGACTCTGGAAAACAGTTTGGCTATTTCTTTTAAAATTAAACAACTCGGGGCTTCCCTAGTGGCGCAGTGGTTGAGAATCTCCCTGCTAGTGCAGGGGACGCGGGTTCGAGCCCTGGTCTGGGAAGATCCCACATGCCGCGGAGCAACTGGGCCCGTGAGCCACAATCACTGAGCCTGCGCGTCTGGAGCCTGTGCTCCGCAACAAGAGAGGCCGCGATAGTGAGAGGCCCGCGCACCGCGATGAAGAGTGGCTCCCGCTTGCCGCGGCTGGAGAGGGCCCTCGCACAGAAACGAAGACCCAACACAGCCATAAATAAATAAATAAATAAATAAATAAATAAATAAAATTAAACAACTGGGACTTCCCTGGTGGCACAGTGGTTAAGAATTCGCCTGCTAATGCAGGGGGCACAGGTCTGGGAAGATTCCACATACCACGGAGCAACTAAGCCTGTGCACCACAACTACTGAGCCCGCGTGCTACAACTACTGAAGCCTGCGTGCCTAAAGCCCATGCTCTGCAACAAGAGAAGCCACCACGATGAGAAGCCCACGCACCAAAGGGTAGTCCCCGCTTGCGCAACTAGAGAAAAGCCCGCGCACAGCAACGAAGACCCAATGCAGCCAAAAATTAAAAAAAAAAAACAAAAACATACAACTACCATATGGTGCAGCAATTGCACTCCCGGGCATTTATCCCAGAGAAATGGAGACTTATGTTCACACAAAAACTTGGACACGATCCTTTATAGCAGCTTTTTTCTTAATAGCCCAGAACTGGAAACTATGAAGATGTCTTTCCATGAGTGAACCGTTAAACAAACTGTGGTACATTCATACCATGGATACTACTCAGCAGTAAAAGGGAACAAACTATTGAAACAGGCAATGACCTGGATGATCTCCAGAGAATTATGCTGAGTAAAAAAAGCCAACCCCGGAAGATTACATATGGTATCACTCCATTTATATAACATTCCTTTTTAAAAATTGAAGTATAGTTGATTTACAATATTGTGTTAGTTTCAGGTGTACAGCAAAGTGATTCAATTATATATATATATATATATATATATATATATATATATATATATATATATATATATTTCAGGTTCTTTTCCATTATAGGTTATTACAAGATATTGAATATAATTCCCTGTGCTATACAGTAAATCCTTGTTGCTTATCTATTTTCTGCATGGTAGTTTGTATCTAATAATCTCATACTCCTAATTTGTCCCTCCCTCCCCACTTTGGTAACCGTCAATTTGTTTCTGTTTTGTATATTGACTCATTTGCATTATTTTTTAGATTCCAAATATAAGTGATATCATATACTATTAATATTTCTCTGTCAGACTTACTTCACTAAGTATAATATTCTCTAGGTCCATCCATGTTGCTGCAAATGGCAATATTTCATTCTTTTCTATGGCTGAGTGATATTCTATTGTGTGTATATATATATATATATATATATATATATATATATATATACATACATATGTATATACATATATATATACTACATATACTACATGTTCTTAAGCCAGTTGTCTGTTGATGGGCACTGGGGTTGATTCCATGTCTCGGCTATTGTAAATAGTGCTGCTATGAACATTGTGGTGCATGTATCTTTTCAAATTAGAGTTTTCATCTTTTTTGGATATATGCCCAGAAGTGGGATCGCTGTATCATATAGTAACTCTTAGTTTTTTAAGGAACCTCCATACTGTTTTCCATAATGGTTACACCAATTTACATTCCCACTGACAGTGTAGGAGAGTTCCCTTTTCTCCACACCCTCTCCAGCATTTATTATTTGTAAATTTTTGATGATATTTATATAACATTCCTGAAATGATGAGAATGAAATTATAGATATGGAGAACAGATAAGTGGTTGCCAGGGGTTAAGGAGGGGATGGAGGTGGGTATGGATTTAAAAGGACAACAAGAGGCACCCTTACTTATGGTGATGGAAATGTTCTGTATTTTGACTGTCTCAATGTCACTATCCCAGTTCTGATATTTTACTATAGTTTTGTAAGATGTTACCACTGGGGGAAACTGGTAAAGGGTACCTGAGATCTCTCTGTATTATTCCTTAAAACTGCCTGTGATCTCAAAATTTAAAAGTTTAAGTAAAAAAAAAAATATTGCAAGGAATATCTGCTATACTTTCAGATAGAAGTCTCATGCAGATTAATAGGTTGTCAGTGAGGTCCCAGCCCAGGATCCCCCAGATGCAAGTTTACTGGTGGATGGAACTATCCTTTTCAGAAGGTCTTGGTAGATTGAAAGTGCTAATGGCCTTCCAAAACTAAATTTACTCCTTTTATCATTGGCAAAATTAAATCCAAAAATATCTGAAGAAAGTTGAATAAATCCAGATGATTTTACAGCCCTAAAAGTGGGTATCAACAGGGTAGTGTAAATATGCAAAGTATATGTATGTAGCAAGAGTGCATGTTTACAAAATAGTTTGGAGAATATATCACCTGTGAGTTTCAGCTCTCAGTTCCTAGAGAGAGAGAGAGCTGCTTCTGGTTAGTAACTGAGACTTGGTCGTAGTGGCTGGTTCCTTTAGGAGGGCAGATTGAGTGACCATCTGTTGAGCACCTCCCCTGCACTAGGGGCTTTACATTATCCAGTTTAATCTTTAGCCCTGTACTAGGGGGTGGGTAATATTATCCTCAGAGCAGACACTGAGTCTCTGAGTGCCTCAGTGAAGACATTTGCCTCAAGAATTGACCTGAGATTCAAACCCAAGGCATTATAGGCTAAAAAGGAGTAAGTGCCAGCCAGGAAGTCAAATCTAGGTCTGTCTCCAAAATGCCAGCTCCTTGCTGCTACGCCTCCTGGCCTACCAAGATCACCACTTGTGGTGTTTGCCAGCCCCAGCTGTGTCATCCAAATGCTGAATTGCCCCTAGGAGAGGGCAAGTCTTTCTCTGTCCTCCCATAGCTGCTGGGGTCAGGCAGAGACAGGGAGGTGGGTGGGATGGAGGGCCCCTTTCATTCACACTCTGCAGGTGGCTTTCTTGAGTCTACTTCTCCTTTGAAAGCTGTCCGAATTGATCGTTTCAGCCAGATTTTACCTTCCTAGGGGGGAGTTGGGGAAGGAAAAGAGAGAAGAAGAAGGCACGGTGAGATGTCTACTGAACTATTCCTTCTTCCAAGGTCTCCCTCTCCAGGTGTACCCTCATAGAAAGTTCCAGGTGTGCCTCCCAGGCCCTGAGTTCAACTCCTGCCAAGGCTCAGGCAGAGATGAGCCAGGGCAGTCAGAAAGAGCACATTAACAGAACTCCCGTGACCTGCAACTGCTGGTCTCCTGGAAAGTTTCTTTGTTGATCTTTTCTGTAGACTTTTGTATGGTGCTCTTTGACTACATTTATAGGTTATAGGGCTGGGAATAGAGAAAGCGAGGGAGAGAGGGCAGGTGGGAGGAAAGAAGCTGAATGAATTCTGGGAAGTGACACATCTGAAGAGACTGCCTTCAAGGTCATGTCCAGTCTGATATTCAGACCATTATCAATTTTTTTCTGTCAACAATGATTTATATTTTATTTTCATCATCTTTAGCTGATTCTTTCTTATGATCATGTATTGTGTTATAGTCTCTTGTTTTCATTTCATGGAAACGATTCCCGACTGAAGAGCTGAAATCAATCTTGGCTGCACGCTGGAATCACCTGGGGACATTAAAAATACTGATGCTTGGGTCTTATCCCAAGAAATTCTGACTTAACTGGGACTAGCAAAATCTGGGGAGCAGTTAAGTCTGGTCTGGGGAGCAGAGGGCATCTGACTTGTGAAAGCTCCCCGGTGATTCCAGCATGCGGCTAGGACTGAGAACCATTGTCTACGAGGATCTGAAATCCCTAATTTTCAAGTTCTCATTGATCTGGTAAATGTTTTCTCAGGTGCAAATTCCTCCTTGTGTTGAGATTTTTTGGATGTGTTGGGCTTTTTCAGAGGCTGGGTGAGCTCACCTTCTGCCACCTGGGCTACACCTCTTCCTACACCCCGGGCTTTTCCTGTGGCCTGGCTGCACTTATTCCCATGTGGATGTTATGAGATGGGGTATCTCGGCTTACCACGAGGTTTCCATCTCCAGCCATTATGGTGAGTGCCCTTTCTCACTTTCAAGAGTGGCTATATTATCTTTCAGTTTTCTCCCTTCTCTTCCCTCCCTCCCTTCCTTCCTTACCTCCTTCTTTCCTTCCTTTTCATATCTTTAAAGATCTCTTCTCAGGGTCTTATGAGGAAGTAGAGATTTCAGCATGAGTTTAGTCCACATTCTTAAAATCTGGTGATTTTACTTTTTAACCATATACACTTCTGTGTTATTTGAATTATTTCCCCACATATGTATTACTTTTGTAATATCTTTTAAAATATTTTTATGGTGCTTCCCTGGTGGCACAGTGGTTAAGAATCCTCCTGCCAATGCAGGGGACACGGGTTCAAGCCCTGCTCCAGGAAGATCCCTCATGCCGTGGAGCAACTAAGCCTGTGCGCCACAACTACTGAGCCTGAGCTCTAGAGCCTGCGAGCCACAACTACTGAAGCCCGTGTGCCAAGAGCCCGTGCTCCACAACAAGAGAAGCCAGCAACTAGACCCGTGAGCCACAACTGCTGAGCCTGCGCGTCTGGAGCCTGTGCTCCGCAGCGAGAGAGGCCACGATAGTGAGAGGCCCGCGCACCGCGATGAAGAGTGGCCCCCGCTCGCCGCAACTAGAGAAAGCCCTCGCACAGAAACGAAGACCCAACACAGCCAAAAGTAAATTAATTAATTAATTAATTAAAAAAAAAAAGAGAAGCCACCGCAATGAGAAGCCTGCACACCACAGTGAAGAGTAGCCCCCCACTCACCGCAACTGGAGAAAGCCTGCATGCAACAATGAAAACCCAATGCAGCCAAAAATAAATAAATAAATTTAAAAAAATTTTTATGAAAAGTTACTATATTCATAAAGTCTAAAGGTAATAATCTGGAAAAATGTTTATGATAAAATGCTAAGGGAAAAAGTAGAAATATATGCAGGAGGATGACAACAGTGTAAAATAAGACAGTGACAAAAAGCAAACTTTATTCGTGGGAGAGAAAGTGGGATGAAATACATAAAAATAGTGGTTTTATTTACATGGTGAGACTGTATAATTACTTTTTTGTTCTTCATATATTTATATAGTATATATATATATATATATATATATATATATATATATATATATTTAAAGAGCATACTTTTTTCATAATGGGTGGGAAAATTGAACCACTCATGTTAAAGGAGTTTAGTCAACTGCAGAAGATGCCCACGTTAAGAAATTGTTTGTGGGAGACACCCAGGCTCAAAGAAGTTGACTGGGCTGTGCCCGGAAGAAGAAGAAGGAAGAAGAAGGAAGATGAAGATGCGCCTGGAATGTGGTTATTGTTAGAAGAAAACGAACACTGCCAACAGTACTGTAATATATCGGGCATGAAGCCCTGGTTTACATATGTGTTTACCTCGATTCCCCATTTTTCCAGCAAGAGTGACTTTTATTTGTTTGGGCATCCAACCCCTCAACAACCCATGAAGTGTCTGGGCTCCACCTTTGCCTCAAGAGCCACAGCACATGATCTCGGCCTACAGCAGTCAGCACATCACATTCCTTTTGCCTCATGATTGGCCAAAAGTGAGCAAGTTATTAAGACAGTTAAATTGAAGCCACTACAAAGAGGCTCTTTTTGTTTTTCATGTTGTACTTGAACTTGCACCTTGTTGCCTGATGTGGCTGTAGCCATCTTGCTTTCATGTGGAGCCTGAGAAATCAGTAACATATGGAGAGGAGCAGATGATCTGAACGCCAATTTGGCCTTGCTGAGACCAGGTCTTCTGCCATTAGATTTTTCATTTATGTGAGCCAACACACTTCCTGAGTCAGGCTGAGTTGGGCTATTAGACACTTAGAACCAAAATAGTTCTACAAACTGTGCTTATGGACATTCACTTTTTAAAAAATAATTCATTATTTTGTTTTATTTTTTTTTGGCTGCGTTGGGTCTTCGTTGCTGTGCGTGGGCTTTCTCTAGTTGTGGAGGGTGGGTGCTACTCTTCCTTGCGGTGTGCAGACTTCTCATTGCAGTGGCTTCTCTTGTTGCGGAGCACGGGCTCTAGAGCGCAGGCTCAGTATTTGTGGCATGTGGACTTAGTTGCACCAGGGCACGTGGGATCTTCCCGGACCAGGGCCCAAACCCGTGTCCCCTGCATTGGCGGGTAGACTCTTAACCACTGTGCCACCAGGGAAGTCCCTGGAGATTCACTTTAAAAGGAGGACTAGAGAATAAGAATGTGTTGCCTTTTATCCACTGCTTTCTTAACAGAGCTGATGCTCTGATTCCTGACCTCCACTCCTATTTGTTGGGCAGATGTATTAATAACTCTCCCATGGAGAAACAGTCATGCATTCGGTTAGCCTAGCTTGATGAAAATGTATCACCATGGCACCCAACTCCTATTTCTGATTCCAGATTTACTAACCTGTCCTCTGACCTGTCCTTTAGCCCCTTGACTAGGTTGATGACTAGGTAGGCACCCTCCCATTGTCCATGAACACACTGGCATGACGTGTACTTGGTCAGCCTCCTGTGAGTTTGGTTAAGCAATTAGTTGCTTAACCTTGAGATTCTGACTACAAAGCTGAGAACAATCCCAGGTCCATGGTGTCCCACCATGACACAGAGAAGCCAATCAACTTAAGTCTCCTTATTTCTACTGTATAGCACAGGGAACTATATTTAACATCCTGGGATAAACCATAATGGAAAAGAATATAAAAAAGAATGTATATATGTGTATATAACTGATTCACTTTGTTGTACAGTAGAAATCAACACAACATTGTAACTCAACTATACTTCAATAAAAAATAAATTAAAAAAAGTCTTTTTATATTTCTTTTTAACTTTGACAAGGTCATTCACATAAAAAGAGGGTTAATAAGGGCAGACTGTGCATATCCAGTATGTGGTCCTGACAATACCAGTGAACTCTGGGACATGGTAGACCTGGGTTTGATTGCCCCTGTTTTTGGTATAGTCTTGGGCAGGACACCATCCCCCTAAACCTCTGTTTTGATTCCTCTACTATAAAGTTGAGGCAATAATACTTTTCTCAAAGGGTCATTGCAAAAACTAAATTGAGCAATATACACAAAGCCTGAGCACAATAAAGGAATAGCTACTTAGCAACCAATTTTTTAGGAAGCTAATAAAACTTCAGGGCCCTGGGAGGGATTCTGATAATGTGTTCACATGGTCATATGTTTTTGTAAAATTTGCAAATTTAAGATATGTTTGCAATTATTTATCTTAAATCAGGTCCCCCAAATCTTGTACTGGTATTATCCCATTTAAACCTCACTCCAATGCTATGAGATAGGTACTGTTGTTATTATCATTTTACAAATGAGAAAACTGAGGCTTATGGCTATTAAGTAACTTTTCTAAGACCACCCTGTGAGTGGTGGAGCCAGGATTCAAACCAGGCAGTCTGCATCCAAGGGTGTCTATGACGCATGGCTTAATGGTTTTACCTGGTTTCCCAAACTTGCCTGGGTTGAAGAATCACCAGGAAACCCTATTAAAGTGCAGATTCAGGGCTCACCATGGAGCTACCAAAATAGGATCAATCTCTAGGGGAAGGACTTGGGAATCTTTTTTTTTAATTTTTGAATTTTATTTTAATTTTTTTTTTATACAGCAGGTCCTTATTAGTCATCAATTTTATACACATCAGTGTATACATGTCAATCCCAATTGGGAATCTATTTTTAATATTCCTCCCAAATGAGTTTGGTGAGTAAGCAGATAATTGCTTTTCAACCTGTTGCCTCCATATAATAAGGGTTCAACACAGGTTGGCTAAGATTGTAATAAAAATAGTTTTTATTATAACAGCAACCTCAATCTTGAAGGTTTCACAAAGGAGGCAGAATTTAAACTAAGCCATGGAGAACAGACAGAACTTTTCAAAGAGGAAACAAGGGAGGAAGCTCCACTGTGTATATCTTGTACAAAAGAATGTGATAAAATGCAACCTCTGCAGTTCCCTGTTTATGAACTGAAAAGACATTTTACTGAGATCACTTGAGCAGTTAAGTTATCTCACTAAAACAATTTTGCTTAATTTCGCTCCTGGTTAACTACTGTTGCCAAATTTTGGTGTCAGCTGAGTCAAAGTTATTATTAGTTTTTAAAATGAATGTTCTCTGGCTTATTTGAGCAAACGTGGAACCCGCCTGACAAAGACCCAAATAGCCAAGGAAGTATTGAATATCTAATGAAAAGAAAGTAAGTGCATATCAAAAATGAACTTTACCATCACTGATGAGCTAAATTCCCACACTACATTGGCACTCTTTTGTCCAAAGTAAATGGAAGACTGAAGCTTCATTGAGTCTGGGGAAGCAAAGAAGCAAACCCTACCAAAGGGCCTGCAGATTTTGTGTCTAGATTGAGTTGAAATTAATTTCCCATGTGTAACATCCCATTTGAATATTTACTGTGCTTTCTCCTGAATTCATAGCGTTGGCTTCAAAGTTTCTGAACATGGAGAACCATTCATTTTTTATTTTATTTATAGAAATTCTAAACATAGACAAAAATAGAATAGTGTAATGAATTCCCATGTACCTTTCACCCAGCTTCAACAATTATTAACATTTTACTAATTTTGAGAAGCAGTTTAAAAATCCTTAAAGATCAGTGCTTAGAAGTTAAAGAATTTGGAAGGGTTAAAACAGTCATTCAAATAATTGGGGAGAGGAAAAATAATGATATTTAGGTAAATTTCTTACATGATTTGGGTAAGAAATCTTTTTTATAGCTAAAATACAGTGTAAAACAGAATAAAGATAACGTTAACCTTTAAGACAGCTCTTTTGTAGAATATCACTTGATTCAAATCCCCCCAAGTGAAGAGAAACGTTTTCTATTACACTTCCTTCTGTAGCCCAAAGGGCAAAACGGTTCAATTCAATTCACCAGACTTGAGGCTTTGCAGACCCTGTGATAGACCCCGTGAGGAGTTTCCTAGCTATAAGAGACTGAAGGAAGACTTGGGAAGTTTGACAAGTTATTGGGAGGCTCTATTGAGTCAGTGGTGTTTGAGTGGCATCTTCAAGAGTAGACTCTACGTCTAAATGCAGATGTGGAAGGAGACAGAATCCCAGGCTAAGTGAACTGTGTGTACAAAGATGGGAGGCAGGAAGGTTCAGGGTGAGTTTGAGGGTGTGGTTATATTATAGTGTTTGCGATGGAAGGCAATTTAAGAGCTGGAAGAATCTTAAAGTTGCCATCATGGGGCAGAGGTTAAAGGCACAAGTTCTGTCTGCAGACAGACCTATTTGTTTACCTTCTGCCTTGCTTGACAGTGCTGGTTGCCAACCCAAGAATCATTCCCAATGTGTTTTCCTTCCTAGTAGAACTGCCTCCATTTCTAAAGGCTGAAAATGCCAGATATTCATTACCAGACTCTCTTGCAGCTAGGGCATGGTCATGTGATCCAACTCTGGCCAAAGGAACCCAAAGGGAAATCTGCAGGGGGACTTCTGGAAAGAGTTTCCCTCTTAATAAAAAAAGACTCTAAAGCAAAAACTTCTTTTTGCCTTTGAACACAGTTGTATGACAGTGTGAGCTTTGGAGCTGTGGCAGCCATCCTGTGACGAGGAGGGCACAAGCTGTGGATGAAAGCCAAGGTACTGAAGATGGCAGAGGAGGAAGATGAAAAGTGATTTAGTCCTTGAAGACATCATTATGTCACTCTGTCTATGCCACCCTATGTTTGGAACTTTATGTTGTATGAAATTAACACATTTTCCTTATTGCTTAAGCCATTTGGATTTGCTTAATCCCTGGGTTAACATCAGCCCAGAAATCAGGAAAGAAAATACAGCTGTCCTTCATATCTGTGTGGGATTGGTTCAGGACCCTGCCACTCCCCCGCCCCACCAATCACAGATACCAAAATCTGAGGATGCTCAGATTGTGTATAACCTACACACATCTTCCTGTGCACTTTAAATCATCTCTAGCTTCCTTATATTACCTAATACAATGTAAATGCTGGTGCATGGCAAATTCAATTTTTGCATTTTGAAATTTTCTGGAATTTTTTTTCAAATATTTTTGCTCCACGGTTGGTTGAATCTGTGGATTCAGAACTGTGGATATGGAAGGCTGACTGTAAATAACTCCCCAACTTAGATTATTTCTCCTTTGCAGCCTTAATTTTTAAAATTAAATATTTAGAACATACAAGTATGTATAGAGAGTAATAACAATTCTTTTATATTCTTGAAAAATGTCTAGCCAAATCGTGCATAAGAAGTAAAATGGCTTATGGGAAAAATAGAGTTAGGAACAGGCCACTCAAAATCTTAAGAAGTTTGTAAGCCTAGCCCTGATAAAAATGATAACCATTCAGATAAATATCCTGGCACGGTTCAGTCTCCGTTAGCATTTGCAGCCAACCACATGGCCAGACCTTTCTTTGCAGCCTTATAGCCTGTTTCCTCCTTAGAGATGAGGGTTCTTAAAGCCATTTGCTTCCAAAGGGACTATTTTCCCCAAAACGAAAAATACAATCTAGAGGTAGCTTTCTTAAGTTACTTTATTTTAACCCAAGGAAAAGAGTCTTCATAATTTCTCATCTGTACTCTGAACTTCCCTAGATAGATTAATATAGTGAAAAATGTAGAGGATCTTGAAGCTACTAAATCAGCCATTAAGGAAGGCACGTCTGTGGGATTTTCAGCTTCCCCCTATGATCCTCAAATATGATGAAGGCTTTCTCTTTGTGAGAAAGCTTGCCTCGATGACTTCAAAATATCAACATACTGGAATAATCGCACATAAACCAACTTGGTTTCTGTGTTATGTTGATACCCTTCCCTATGCATCTATCACATGTGAGCCAGTAGTGTTAAAAGAACCCTAATGTGGTTAAAATGGTAAATTTTATGTCATGTTTATTTTACCACAATTAAAAAAAAAAAAAAGACTAACCTGGCACATGAAACAAACAAATTGGGGACTGAAAAGGGCTCTTGTTTATGTGGGTTATATCTATTAATGTTTATTAGTCATTAAAACCAAGAAATTAAAAAAAAAAACAGAGACTGTTGTGAACAGATTGTGCTACTAACACTGGTGTACCCACCACTCGGTTTCAGAGATAAAACTCCTAATATCGTTGAATTCCCTTGTGTGTCTCTCCCTGAATGCATTGCTTCTGTCACCCAGAAGTAACAACTATTCAGGATTTGATGTTCATCATTCTTTATGTTTTTTAAAAAATTTATGTATATCTCGGTGGACACATAGTTAAAAAATTTTAAGCCAATGCAGTAACTTTTATTGGTTATTCTTGGTTCGTTCACCCTTACAGGTGCCCTTGGTCATTCATCTCTCCCAAATCAGAGGTGCAGTTCTTACTAGTACTTAATTAGCATGCCTTGATGTCTTGCTTCTAGTTCCTTTCAGAAATTATGGTGGAACACCGTGAGATAATGGAAAATATACAATGGTCTCTGCTCCTGGCTCCTGACACAAGCTCCTGAAATATTTATAGTTTCCTGGGTGAAAAGAGTGTCTTTTGCTCTAATGAGGTGACTCTGGATGGGCTCCTGGATGGCTCCTGGTTGAGGGCTCGTCACCAGAAAGACCAAGCCATGATTAGAAGCCTGGAATTTTCAGCCCGGCCCACCTCCCACCCCCATTCTCTTGAGAAGGAAGAAGGGTTGAAATGGAGTTAATGATCCATCATGCCTACATGATGAAACCTCCATAAAATTCCAATAGTACAGGGTTCAGAGAGGGGGACATACTCCAACTCCACAGGGACAGAAACTCCTGTGCTCAGGGCCCTCCCAGACCTTTTCCTAGGTGTCTCTTCATTTGGCTGTTCATCTGTACCTTTAATAAACTGGTTAACATAAGTGTTTCTGAGTTCTGTGAGTCGCTCCAGCAAATTAATTGAACCCAAGGAGAGGGTCATTGAAACTTCCAGTCTACAGCCAGTTGGTCAGAAGCACAGAAAGCACCTGGGCTTTCAATTGGCTTTCAACTGGAGTGTGGTATAGGTATGTGTGTGTATGTGTGTGTGTGTGTTTGTGTGGGGTGGGGAAGGGGGGGGCAGTCTTGTGAGACCGAGCCCTTAACCTGTGGGATCTGATGCTCTCTCTGGGTAGATAGTGTCAGAGTTGAGTTAAATTGTAGGGCACCCAGCTTGCGTCGGAGACTTTCTCATTGTTGTGGAGAAAACCACACACACATTTGGTGACCAGAAGTGTCAGAAGTGAAGTGTTTTGTGTGAGTAGTGAAAGAAATACACAGGAGACAGACTGAACTGAGATTTTCCCTTAAAACAGGAGGAAAAGACTGGGTTTTTCATTTTAGACACACAAACCTCCCCATAACCCCCCACCCATGCATACCGTTCTTTCCTCTCCCTTGGAGTTTCCCTCCTGAAGGAGGTCCATTGTCCAGAGGTGCTTATCTGTGGGATGCAGGGTGTCCCTAGCCATGCCAGGACAGAGCATTACATTAGGAGACGCACTAGAATCAGAATAGGTGTAGAATTAGATCTCAGCACACACATTTTCATAAGAGGAGCAGTGGCCACTGTTGACTGGAACAGTCCTGGCTGGTGGATCTGCCTAGTTTTAGGCTGGTTAGCTAACTGGGGTCCTCAAAGTGGAAGCCCCAATCTCTCCGATGAAGAGAGGAAAGCTGGAAGCAAAAGAGGAAGTGAGAGATGAACTGCAAAGAATTCAATGAGGTTGAAACCTCAAACTGGTATTCTGCATAATAAGGTCTGACAATGTTTTCTTGTTTAACTTATCAGTCTCCTTCTCTTAGCCTGGCTTACTAGGTTGGTATTTAATTCTGAATCTTCTGTGTTAATTTATTCACCTTTATTATCCTTAGTATATGGTATAGACTGACTGTTTGTGTCCCCCCAAATTCATATGTTAAATTCTAATCCCCAATGTGATGACATTTGGAAGTGGGGCCTTTGGGAGGTGATTAGGTCATGAAGGTGGAGCCCTCATGAATGGAATCAATGACCTTATAAAAGAGATCCCAGAGAGTTCCCTTGCCCTCTTCTGCCATCTGAGGGCACAATGAGAAGATGGCCATCTATGAAACAGATGGTGGGTCCTCATCAGGCACTGAATCTGCCAGCGCCTTGATCTTGGATTTCCTAGACTCCAGAACTGTGAGAAATAAATTTCTGTTATTTATAAGCCACAGAAAATAAATTTCTGTTATTTATACCATAAGTCTATGGTATTCTGTTACAGCAGCCTGAACATATCTTCATAGTGCTGTGATTTTTTAATGCATCCAGATTGTTTTCTTAGTATTTCCAGGTTAGAGCCTGTGGATTGTTTCATTTATATATAGATTGGTTTCCATAACATACAACACTGGTTAACTGTTTACAGAAGACTCATCACCAGGCTAAACATTGCTGCATGTTACAGTAAAGCTGTCTGGAGAGAACACAAAAATGATTTTGGCATACCATTAGAGAAACCATTTGTAAAACTCAAATGACCACATAAAGTTTATCAAGATTCTAGGTTGGTTTTGTTTTATACCATATGGGATGAAGAAAAAGAAATGTCAGCAGAGCTCATTGTGTGCCCTTGCCAGCTGCTGAAAAATAGGAGTTGGCTGCTCTTGGAATTTGGTTTAAAGATGGATTTGCTTTGTTTAAAGTCATTTTCTTTTAAAATTGAAAAAAAAATCTCTATACAGAAAAAAATTATCATATTATAGTAGCCTCCATTAGGCTATCCCCCTGCTAAGGGCCTTATGTAAGTGTGTAAAACTATTAGAGAGGCAAAAGTAATCTGGATGAATTTCATAATATTTGCAATGGCCTGTGGATTCTGGAGCCTGTTTGTTAGCAACTGAAGCTGAGTGGTAATGGCTATCAACTTCTGATGTACTCCTTTTTAATGAGGACCTTACTCTTCCTCTCTCAGCTCCCACAAGCCTGTACTAATGACCTATGACTTGTACACAGACAACAGAGAAGAGAGACATAGAATCAGAGGAAGGGACAGGGGCATCAGCTGGGGTTAGGTTCTACAAAGAACCATTTTTTATTGACTTCTTTTTCACTCTCAAAATTCTTTTTTTCCCTGCAAAGTGGGAAAAACCTTTAAATAGCAATAGCAAATAATGAGGAGACTTCCTAGATTTCCTAGGAGGCAGGCCTAGAAGCTATGTTTCATTTCTTAGGTTCATTCCCTGTTTTAGAATTTCTTAGGTAAGTGTATTTTGAAAATAGAAATGAACATGTAGTTTTTAGTTATGGGACCCAGTGGATTTAATAAAAAGAGCACTGGATCAGGAGCCAGGAGACCTGACTTTGAATGGTCTCAACTCAGTCATTTTTTTGCCTTAGTTTCTTCAAATATAAAATGAAATACAGCATCTAAAGATGAATGGATAAATAAAATGTGAAATACCCACATAATAGAATATTATTCAGCCATAGAAAGGAATGAAGTACTGACACATTCTACCACATGGATGAGCCATGAAAACATTATGTTAGGTGAAAGAAGCCAGACACAAAAGATCATGTATTATGTGATTCCATTTATATGAAATGTACAGAATAGCTAAATCTATAAGGACAGAAAGCAGATTAGTATATTAGCTAATGGGTATGGGGTTTCTTTCTGGGGTGATGAAAATGGATTGTGGTGATGTTTGCTTTCACAACCCTGAATATACTAAAAACCACTGAATTGTACACTTTAAATGGTAAGTTGTATGGTATGTGAATATTTTAATAAAGCTGTTATTAAAAAAAGCAAAAAAAAAAAGAAACAATAATTTCTACCCAACTCAGATATGTTGTGAGGCTCAAATGAGTTGTTTTATAAATAAGAAAAGTATGTCAAACTATACAATGGTAATTAATTTTAGACTTCATTATTTCCTTAAGTTAGGAGCTGATATACTAAAAGAGTTCTCCAGTGATAACTGGCATTTATAGAGACCAGAGAGGCAGAGCTGCTTACAGCTCTGTGCATGAAGGTCAAATAAAAGGGAGCAGTTTACAGTTCATGAGAGTGATGAGGGGAGGGAACAATTGCTGGACTGTATGCTCCTTGAGGTCAGGCATTGTTTCTTGTTCTCTGTTGTAATTCCAGTGTCTAATACAATGTCTGGCTCAATAAGTGTGAATAAACAAATAAATTAATAATGAAGAATAAATGATGAAACTAATGAACCGAGGGTCACTGAATGAAAATGATGAGACACCTTCACTCAGCCAATAAACCATTTTACCGGCCAGCACATTCAGCTTCTTGCTTTGATAACTGACAATGACTGGGGATTTGGGTCTTGTATTTATTCCATTGCCAAAGGAGTGTTAATTCTCTTTCAAGTGTTGCAAATCACAATAGTTCTTGTTTCTCTTCAAGACTTCAGAGAGGGGAAGTTTTACTCTATAAAGATTTTATCAGTGTCATGGCTAAGTTTCACTTTATTTTAGCCATGGGTTGGTCCAAGGAGAGGGTTGGTCTCCAGAACAAAAGCATCATAAGGTCTGGTCTATTATGCTGGGAGCACTGAGGGCTTATGGGGCAAGTTGGGAGGCCTGCTTTGCTGCAAGACGAGGGCAAGGCGTTTGCAAGGTGGTTTGGAGTTAGGACAACAATTTTGGGTGGTCCTGGCATTGTGAGTCACTGTGATGGGGACAAGAGTCACCAGCCTTGGGGAGAAGCAACTATTCTATTTTTCCATTTTTACCAGTTGGGAAAGGACTTGTGAGTTCGGCCCAAGTTGGCCTCATGGCAAACCAGTGTCCCTTGCAGCTGAAATCAAGGGGGAAAGTAATCCAAGGAGAGAACTCTCCATTTCCTGCTATGTTTTCTCGAGACTCCCCTCTCTCTTTCTAATTAGAACTCCCAAAGTTCTAATTAGAACCTCTCTGAAGGACCACTTAGGTCTTACACAAAAATAACAACCATGAACATGTAACTGAAGGACTTTAGGATCTGGACTGCTCAGAGCAAGAGTTACTACATTCAAGGCCTGGACATTTCCATTTAGAAAATAAATCTAGCTTAAGAGAATTTCCTTGTAACAGGGCAAAAAAGATACAATTAGTTAAGAAAAGATCTAGAACACACAGTGTAACTTAACTGGGTGCCAGAGCCTTCTCACAGATAGATGAACTCCAGATTTTTCCCTTTATACTCAGACAGATCCAGGAGACTTGGCAGCAGGGATAGCAGAAGGCTTATCCAGGAAGGGACCTTCCTTCATCTTTTATTTCCCTTCCTATACCTCTAGTCACTTTCTTGGACAATATGTCCAGGAACTAAACAGCATAAACCCTGAACTTCAAAAGCCTCAACAAAAAATTCCTTGCCTAAGGAAACTGTATGTACCTCATAAAGTAGATCATCTTCCCATCCCCTCCTCCACTTATTTATTCCAAAATAGACATCTGAGAATCCAGGAAGCCAACAAAGGAACAAATAAACACGAATTGCCTGGAAAACCGTTCCACTTAATAAAAAATCTCTCCCCATCTCTAGCCCCTTATATTTGTATAAACACCTTAAAATATGTTTGGCTATGACTTTTGATTATCCTGCCTTAGATGGGCCCATGTTTATTCAGGGTACAGTCTGAATGATGTTATAGCATGAACTTTGGAGTTAGGCAGAGCTATGCTGGAATCAGGCTCCATGTTTACTGGCTGTGTAAGTTGGTAACTGGGCAAGTAAGTGACTTAGTCTTTCTAATCTTCATCTGTAAAATTGGGATAATAATACTTGCCTCAGATCTAAGGACACTGTGTATAAAAATGAGAAAATAATCTGGAACAATCCCACCTCTGTTCCTGTCTACACCCTTCTCTCCAGATAACCAATTCTGTTTGCTTCTTATCCCTCTAGAGTTTTTTTAATGCAAACATATGCAAATTTAAAATATATGTGTAAATGTATTCTTTATTTGCCTACTTGCTTACATAAAAGGAGCATACAACTGCTCTGTACCTTGTTTTATTTTTCACTTAATCTATCTTGGAAATCTTTCCATATCACTACAAGGAGATGTTCCTCATTCTGTTTTGTTTTGCTTTCTAAACGGCAGCATGGAGATTCCATTGCGTGACTATAGCACAGTTTATTTAACCATCCTTTATTGGAAGATGTTTGGATTATTTCCAGACTTTTCCCATAACAAATAAAGCTACAGTGAACATCTTTGTACACAGTGTCATTTTGCATGTGTGTGAGTATATCTGGAGGGTATATGCATTTGTAACTTTTTAAAAGAACTTTACTCAGGTACAATTATTATTATTATTTTTGCCAAATTGCCCTCCCAGGGACTGTGCCAATGTGCATTAAGCTCCTAGAAATGAGTACTTGCAGAAAGTAGGGGTGGAAGGTCCAGAGAGGATTTTGACTTTCTTTCTTTCTTTAAAAATTTCTACATGTTAAAGTTTTTTCACATATGATATATCCTCATGGTAAAATATTTTAAGAAGTAGAAATATACAGTAAGAATGTAAAGTTCTCCTTGGCCAACACTCTTTTCTTCCCTGCAACCAGTGGCCATTTCTCAGTCCCCATCCTCCTTGAGATTTCCAAAGATCGCTTCCCAAGATTCTCTCCTCCTTTGGCTTCTGTGACACAAACATTCGTCTGGTTTTCTCATATTTCTCTGATCTTTCACCACCTTGTCTGGCTTCTCTTTCTCCTCTTGCTTTGAAAAACAGCCTAAAAATAGGGAATATTTATTGAATGTTGATGATGCACAAGAACAACAGAATCCCAAGCCACAGGGAGCTTAAGGTCTTGGGGGTGTGGCAGATGGTCAGAAAAGGTAGCTGCTGGAGTTCCTCCTGTCTCTTTAAGTGTGTGCATCTGCTAAAGCTGCCATAACAAAATACCACAGACTGAGTGGCTTAAAACACAGAAATTTAATTTCTCACAATTCTGGAAGCTAGAAGTCTGAGATCAAGGTGTCAGCAAGCCTGGTTTCTTCTGAGTCCTCTCTCCTTGGCTTGCAGATGGCTGTCTTCATGTTCACATGGCATTCTCCCTCTATGTCTCTATGTATGTCTGGGTCCTAATCCCCTCTTCTTGCAAGGCCACCAGTTTTACTGGGTAGAGCTTACCTTGATGGGAAGGACATCAAAGTCACATTGTAAATGAGCACGCTTACTGTTATGGGCTGAATTGTGCCCCCATGATTTATATGTTGAAGTCCTAACCCTCAGTACCTCAGAATGTAACTGTATTTGGAGATAGTCTTTAAAGAGATAATTCAGTTAAAATGAGGTCTTTGGGCTGGGGGCTCTAATCCAATGTGACTGGTGTCCTGTAAGAAGAGGAGATTAGCACACAGATACACACAGAGAGAAGATCATTTGAAGGCATGGAGAAGGTGGTCCTCTACAAGTCGAGGAGAGAGACCTCAGAAGAAACCAACTGTGCCTACACCTTGATCTTGGACTTCTTGCCTCCAGAATTGTGAGGAAATAAGTGTTTGAGTTTAAGCCATCTACTCTGTGGTAGTTGTTATGGCAGCCCTAGCAAACTAATACAAAGAATTATGCCATTTGCTTTACAATAAATCAAGAAAAGAATTTATTTCAGAAAAGAACTTATGTTCAAAAACATGGACCAAAAAGGGCCCATCTCAGGGACCCTGTTTGAAGTTGAACTCTGTTTAGAGTTCATCCTCCGTTCTGAGAAGAGGAACATGGCAGATGCAGCAGAAGGGAGTAAGTTCCCCTGTGTTTTCACACACTGCCGCAGGGCAGGCCCCAACCTGGGGCCGAGATCACCCTTGCCAGGATTTCAGGGAGCACTTCAGCAAAAAAAAAAAAAAAAAGAAAGAAAGAAAGAAAGAAAGGAAGGAAGAAAGAAAAAAAGAGAGAGAAAATGCAAGAAACAGATTTTGAACATACAATGTAAAAGGGAAAACGATCTTTTCTTTCACTAACAGATATACTTGGAACATATATTTTGACTTAGAATCATTTCAGTTACTTTAACAGAGGACGTTTTGCTGGGTTTTAAAAAGTTTGCAGATCTCCATAGCCACTCTTGTTACAACATGTAGGGTACCTGGCTTTCAATTAGTTGTCTTATTGAAAGGATTCACAGGGCTACCTATTATTAGTGTATATTATTTTTCTCAATGCCTCAGACACTTTGGCATTTATTTAACTGTTGCCATAGAAACCCAAGTCTGTAATAAGCAGCTTTTTAAATTCTGACAATTAGGCTTATATAAAAGAATATTTTAATGAGATGAAGAATTTGGAGAGCCCAGCCAGAGGACTGGCGGAAGAACCTTGCTCTCCAAAGGGTTACAAAATTAGTTTAGATTATTCTTTGTTACAATTGCCTTCTTTGACAACTGCTGAGTGTTTATGAGTCAGGCCTTCCTAGGATCTGCATATTCCATAAAGATTGGAGGCTTGCTTATTTCACAGAAATAGTAATTCCATCCGCCCCAGGTTCCCTCTTACACCCGGGCTGCTCCCCTGGTTAGGGGAAATGCCAATTCTCCTTTTCGCTGTAAATCAGAAGATGTCTAGGTTTATTCAGCTTCACAGAAGAATAAAGGCTTTTTTAAAGAAATCAGTCAGGAAAAAACAATTATGCCTTTCTACGTTATGAAATATTTGGAAGCCATAAATCTTGTCTTTCTCATATTCATTGCTTATAAAAAATTTTTGGAGTAATATTTATTAATTAATTTTAGTGCTCAGTAACCCATGCACATAGCGCAAAAAACAAGAGGCAGACAGCGAAGTATTAGTCTCCTTTCTATGCCTGTCCTGAGGTGGCAACAATTGTTACCACTTTCCTTTGTATTCTTCCAAAGCCATTCTCTGTGATCACACACACACACACACACACACACACACACACACACGGGCAGTATATTATGCATACTGTATTACACCTTGTTTTTATTCACTTACTTTCACTTCACTTACTTACTACTGAAAATCTGGATGCTATTCTATTTCATCAAATGAAGAGCTGCCTTGTTCCTCACAAAGGCCTTTCCCTGTAATTATTTTACAGTCATGCACTGAGTGTTACAGGCATCGTGTGGGGCCCTGTATCGAGGTAAAGACCACAAAGTTCATGCTTTCAGGAGCCCACCCTAGTAGAAGAGGCGGTCACCTGTGGAAGTGCACAGCACTGAGTTGTGTCAGGTGGAAGGGGAGGTGGAGGAACGCAGGAGGGAGCCTGGCTTGGCTCAGAAGGGGGACAGAGGGTTCATAGGCAAGATACTTGAGCAGCATCTTGAAGAATAAGCCAGGGGCCCCAGGTAGACAAGGAGGGCAAGTCCATTTCAGGTAGAGGGAAAACTAAGTGCCAAGTCCTCTAGAGTAGAAAATGGCCTGGTGTTTTGGGGAACTGACAGTGCTTTGTTATCGCTGGACAGCAGGGTGTGTGTGTGTGTGTCTGTGTGTGTGTGTGTGAGAGAGAGAGAGAGAAAGAGAGAGAGTGTGTGTTAAACTAGATCAGTGGCTCTCAAACTCTTTGACCACAACCCCAAGTTAAGAAACATGTTTTACATCATCAGACAGTGTGTGCAAAACGGAAACAATATTTCATGAAACAATACCCTTATTATATGTACTCTTTTTTTTCTACTGGATTCCATTCTATTTTTTTTATAATGCCAGTCATGACTCACTACACTGATTTCACAAACCACTAATAGGCACTATCTGCAAGTTGGGAAATTATGGAGTATTTAGTGTCTAAAGACTCTGATAGTCTATAAAATGGTCAGCCTTTCCCTGATTTACATGGCTGTGACCACTTTTTAAATAAGACTAGATTGATAAGAGTCAAGAAGCTTATTTGGATACTTATTCATCACCTACAATGTCTTAGACGTTGCGTTACATGCTGGAGGTACAGGGGCAAGGCAAAACAAAGCATGGTCCCTACCCTCACAGAACTAAAAATTGGTCCCACAGATGAATTATTTGCTGCAATAATTTAAAAATGCATATTTTAGTATAAAAGTAAAACATACCTATTGTAAAAAAGTTCAAAGCATGTAAAAGCATATAAAATACAAATCCCCTATTCTTTATCTTTTATGAATCCCCTATTCTTATAAGCAAAAAAAAAAGAAAAAAAAAACCCTTACTTTTTCATGCATAAAATTTCTATATTTATTTCATTAGGAAAGAAGGACTGAATTTCAGGTTGGTTGAATCTCTGAGCCTTTGGGAAATGTTTTGGGGAGTACAACTTCATTTCCCAGAGCTTGACTATCCCTACTATGATGGTTAATTTTATGTATCAACTTCACTGGGCTAAGGGATGCCCAGGTAGCTGGTAAAACATGAATTCTAAGTGTATCTGTGAGGATGTCTCTGAAGGAGATTAGCATTTGACTCAGCAGACTGAGTAAAGAAGATCACCCTCACCAATGTGGTGGTCCTGAACAGAACAAAAAGGCAAAGGAAGGGTGAATTTGCTCTCTCAACTGGAGCTGAGACATTCATCTTTTCTTGCCCTCAGATATTGCGTATATTAGTTCCTGAGCTTTCTGATTCAGATGGGGACTTAGCCATCAGCCCCTCTGCCATATTCTCAGGCTTTTGGACTCAGACAGAATTATACCACAAGTCTTCCTGGTTCTCCGGCTTGCATTGCAGAACTTCTCAGCCTCCACAGCCAAGCGAGCCAATTGCTATACTAAATCTCCTCTTACATATTTCTGTATATCCTGTGGGTTCTGTTTCTCTGGAGAACCCTGAGTAATACACCTATCTTGAAAGAGTAGGTCTAATCAAGTTTTTGATCCAGAAAAGTTGAGGTCCTGAGCCTTTGGTGCCTCAGCTTGGTAATGTCACTTTGTGATGACATCCTACTAGGCTGCCAGCCAGCTGGTCACTCCACATCTTAACTGCAAACAGAAAGCTTTCAGGCAACTGAGGGCACTGAACAACACTATTACTACTGACATGACATAATCACTTTGGGTGTATTTGCCCAGATGCCTTTTGCTTGATTTCCCCAAGGCTCTCTAGAGATTAGACTAAGTAATAGTCCTGGATCCTTGCATAAACTTTTGCTTCCATTTGGCTGTCCAGGGCTGGGCTCTTAAACCTCTAAAGGGAGCAGAAGAGGAAACAATGTGAGGAAGTTGGATACGATCCCATCTCAGGGGGAGAAGATTTGGTTTGAGTCGTTCACAATTCATTCAACACACATTGCCAGAGCATCTGCAGATTGCAACTCTCTGTTTGGGGAACCAAGGGGGCCTCCAAGTTGAACAAACTTCTGCCACCATATTTAACATAGAGCTGGAATAGTTGGAACAATGTCAGCTTCATCAAGTGTTCTCTGAAGAAGCAGAGCATTTTATAGCCAGTGTGTTTACACAGGGTTAAACATACACAGAGGATCAGATTAACCTACCCTTATTTAGCTGGAAAGAAATCTGGAGATGGCGGAAAGAGGATTTAGTGACTTGCACACTTGCTAAATTATGTTCAGGGAAATGTTGCGTTTGACTTTATTTATGAGTGGTTTTATATTTCCAGTATATTTGGTCCCTGATCTATTTATAAATGTTTCCGAGCTTGTTCCGCATTGTTTTGACACTTCCTGATAAAAATATCTTTTGCTCTCAGCCTAGAGCTTTGTTTCTCCATAAGGGATATATGTTACTTCCTTTCTTCTCTATTCATTTTCTATTCAGGCCAAGGCAATTCACAACATTATTTGTTGAACATGTGCTGTAAGCTCCTCAGAGCATAAACCGAGTCTCACCTTTCTTTTTACCCCTGCACAACAGCTGGCACATAGGAGTTCAATTTTGAACAGTTAACTGTTACTGAGTTACTTCATAGACTTAAGTCCTGCACCCAACTCACTTGTTATCTGGTAGGGAGAGATGGCCAAGAACACAACTAAAATTTGAAGCAGAATCTATAAAGTGCCAGCAGGAGTCAACAGGCAATAGCTTTAGGGTCATGAGAGTGATCAGAATTGACTTGGGGTTTCAGTAAATTTTTTATAGAAGTAAATGAAATTTAAATTGAACCTGGAATGATTGTTAGGATTTCAACATTTATTTCACATTATTGAGCACTCTTTAAGCCAGGTGCTGGGATACAGTCTCTGCATCTAGTTGACAGCCTATGGTCTAGCACAGGAGATAACGTGTATTCATCGAGTCCTTGTTGGGGGCAAGTAAACAAAACCAGCTCAGACCAACTTAAACAAAAGAGGCACTTGAATGGCTTGTACAACTGTGAGGCCCAGGAGGGCATCAGGCATAAGCGGGTCTCAGAAGTTAAATAATGTAATCCCTGTTTGGCTCTCCTCTTTTTTCCCCATTACAATTGGGCTTCCTCTATGTGGTAATGGTTAGAAGTTATGGTGTGGAAATTGGCCACAGATAACTTTGGGCTTATGTCATCTCAGCTAGTAGACCTAAAGAAAGAGAGATCTTTTCACTTTCCACGGATACGATCCTGAGAAGGGATGCTGATTGGCCCGGTTGGGTCAAGTGCCTATAATTATAGCCAGACAGTCCTGGAGCCACGTTTGGGAGTCACACTAGATCCACAATTCGTGAAGGAGGGTCAGTTCTTTAACCGCAGGGTGAACTTGCTGTCAAAGGAAGGGAGGGGTCAAGGAGGAAGGGATGTTGGGCAGATGAGCACAACAGATAAACTCTGCAAATGTAAACAAAAAACTACAAATGTGACACGGGCTGTAATAGAGATGTGCATTTACTACCATAAGAGCACGGATAAAGGAGTGACTTATGTCATGGAGAGGGCATTCCTGAAGGAGCAAAATACATAAGCAAAGGCACAGAGGTGAGAAAGCAATGGAGATACGCATGGTCCGATTTGGTTCAGCACCAGGTAGGTATACCAAGAAGAACAGAAGGGGTAGATGGTGACGGAGGAGGTTTTGGAGATATATCTAAAGTGGTGACTTTAGGCCCTTCCGGGGAAGGGCTTTAAAGCAAGCTCAGTCAAGCTCAGTCTATACTTAAGTTGGTGTGTTCAAAGGGAGGGATGTGATTAGAATCATAATTTAAAAACGCTCCCCTGACAAGTGTGTGTGGCACACAGCAATGCTCTGTGCTTCCCAGCTGCTGACCTCTGCCTGCCACTCCTCCCCCACCTCCAGAACCCTGGGCCCCCCAGGAACCTCCCTGAGGTCTCTGCCTCTTCAGCCTTAAACTCTCCTGCACCTCCAATTCCACCTGGGAAAACCCTAACCCAGGGTGAGCCCTTCCTTCTGTGCTTTCCCCATATCTGACTCTATTAGCTGAGCAGTGCTCCGGGGCAAACCTGTACAAGATAAATTCAAGATGGCCAACTTTCAATGAGCCCTCTGCCTGGCCAGACAACCCACCCTTGCTCTTCTGTTCATTTTCTCACATGAAGATTTCAGATCTCTTCCACTCTTTTAAACCTCTATCCTCCTTTCTCACCCTGCTGCTACCTCCAAGCTGGTGGACCTCACCTTCCACTCCAGAGAACTGAATCCTCTCAACTTCCCACCGCCCTCATCTCCCCTTTTCTTCATCTGGCTTTAGCAGTGGATTCCTCTTGCGGTCCCAGACCAATCCCTGCTCCCAGGCTTTGGACTCTGTACCCCTCCTCAAGTGCCTTACCCTTAGCTGATCCTTCTTATGTAACTACTCTTTTTAAACTCTTTCCCATCAACGTCAAACGTATTCAACTCTTTCATCTTACAAAGGAAAAGTCCCAACTCCTTAGCCCCCTCCAGCCACTACCCCATCTTATTTCTCTTAACCACCAAGCTCTTTGAAGGACTTACCTACAACCATCCTCTTTCACTTATTTTCTCCTCTTTCACTTATTCCTCAACCCACAGCATCTGACTTCTGCTGCCATCTTTCCATTGAGTAGCTCTTACTAAGTGAATCAGTTCCATTATTCACCTTTCTTAACACTATTAGCTGCTTTCTACTTCTGCAAACTTTCTTTTCCTTGCCTCCACAATGCCACACTCTCTTCCTTTCTTCCAACCTCTCTAGCTATTATTTTTTATTATGGTAAAACATATATAACATATAGTTTGTGTTTTTAACCATTTTTAAGTGTACAATTCAGTGGTATTAATTACATTCATGATGCCATAAAACAGTCACCACTAACTCTTTCTATAACTTTTTTTTTTTAATGGAAACGCTGTACCCATTAAGCAATGACTCCCATCTCTCCCTCCCTCAGCCCCTGGTAACTTCTAATCTACTTTCTGTCTTAATGAACTGGCTTATTCTAGACACCTCATATAAGTGGAATGGTACAATATTTGTCCTCTGTGTCTGGCTTATTTCACTTATCATGATGTTTTCAAGGTTCATCCATGTTGTAGCATGTAGTAGAAATTCATTTCTTTTTATGGCTCAATAATATTCCATTGTATGGATATATCACATCTGCTGATGACCACTAGGGTTGTCTCCACCTTTTGGCTATTGTGAATAACACTGCAAGGACTGCCGGCATGCTAGTAGCTGTTTGAGTTCTTCTTTGCCATTCTTTTGGATATACACCTAAGAGTGGAATTTCCAGGTCATATGGTAATTATATTTTTAGCTTTTTGAGTAAGCCCCATAATACATTCCACAGTGGCTGCACCATTTAACAATCCCTCCTACAAAGTATGAGAGTTCCAATTTCTCCACATCCTCACCAACACTTATTATTTTCCATTCTTTAAATTACAGTCATTGTATTAGTTTGCTTGGGCTGCCATAACAGAATGCCACAGACTGAGTAGCTTAAACAACAGAAATTTATCACAGTTGTGGAGCCTGGAAGTCCAAGATCAAGATGCCAGCAGGGTTTGTTTCTGATCAGGCCTCTCTTCCTGGCTTGCAGACAGCACCTTCTTGCCATGTCCTCACATGGCCTAAAAGGCCTCTGTGTAGGTAGAGAAAGAGATCTCTGTTGTCTCTTCCCCTTCTTATAAGAACATCAGTTCTACTGGATTAGGACCGTATCCTTATTACTTCATTTAACTTTAATTACCTCTTTAAAGGCCCTCTCTCCAAATATAGTTGCATTGGGGGTTAGGGCTTCAACATATGAATTCTGGGGGACACAAGTCAGTCCCTAATAGCCATCCCAGTAGGTGTGAGATCGTATCTCACTGTGGTTTTCTTTAGCCATTTTTCTATCTCTTTTGATCATTCAACCACCTCTACTCAGCCATTAAATGTTGGAGATGTCAAGACTTGGCCAGAAGCCCTATCCTCTTCTTGATCCCACACACTCTCTCTAGGCCATTGTGTTCTCCCTTACAACTTCAGTTACATGCCAGTGACTCCCAATTTTAAAATGCAGAACTCTCTTCTGAATTCCAGACTCCTATAACCAACTCTACTCAATATGTGGATGCTTTATGTATTTATAGCCTACATTTAAATAAACTCCTCTATAGTGCTTACTTGTGCCAGGCACTGTTTTAAGTGCTTAACAATCAGCTCATTTGCTCCTCAGAACAACTCTGTGAGGAAGGTAATATTATTCCTAGTTACAGATGAGGAGACTGAGGCTAAAAGATTTACGTTAACTTGTGCATGCTCCCACAGCTGGTAGATAGCAGAGAGAGGTTCACACTCAAGTAGATGGCTGCGTAGTCCATGCTTTCAACCATTTTGCTATACTGCTTCTCAAATAACCCCTTAAACTCCGTTTGTACAGGGTCAAATTTCTGATTTTCATCCTTGTATTAGTTTGCTAGGGCTGCTATAACAAAGTCCCACAAACTGGGTGGCTTAAACAATAGAAATTTATTATTTCATAGTTCTGGAGGCTAGAAGTCCAAAATCAAAGTGCTGGCAGGGTTGGTCCCTTCTGATGATGAGGAGGAATAACCTGTCCCATGTCTCTCTCCTAGCTTCTGGTAGCCTCAGGCATTTCTTGGTTTATAGATGGTGTTCTCCCTGTGTTTTCACATGATCTTCCCTCTGCACTTGTCTGTGTCCAAATTTCCCCTTTTTAAGAGGACACCAGTTATTTTGGATTAAGGCCCACCCTAATGACCTCATTTTAACTTGGTTATCTCTGTAAAGTTCCTATTTCCAAATAAGGTTACATTCTGAGATACTGGGGTTAGGACGTTAATATTTATTTATTTATTTATTTATTGGCTGCATCAGGTCTTAGTTGCGGCACGCAGGATCTTTTGTTGCGGCACGCGGGCTTCTCTCTAGTTGTGGTGTGTAGGCTTCTCTCTAGTGGTGCATGGGCTCCAGAGCATGTGGGCTCTGTAGTTGCGGCATGCGGGCTCTCTAGTTGTGGCCCTTTGGCTCGGTAATTGCAGCATTCAGGCTTAGTTGCCCTGCGGCATATGGGATCTTAGTTCCCCAACCAGGGATTGAACCCACATCCTCTGCATTGGAAGGCGGATTCTTAACCACTGGACCACCAGGGAAGTCCCCAGAACTTTAACATATCTTTTTTGAGGGGACACAATTCAACTGATAACAATTCCCAAACCTGGCCTACCATGTTTTCCTAGCCCAGTGAATACTTTAATCATTTGTTCAAGTGAGAAACCTAGGAGTCATCCTGGCACTTCACTTCCCCCACTCCCATGCCCAATGCACTGCCAAGTCCTGTTATAGCTTCTGAATCACTCCTAACATCTTCACTGCCCTCCATCTCCATTGCCACGATCATAGGTCATGCCCTCATTCTCTCTCACTTGGACTTCCACAATAGGCTAGAGCTGGTCTCTACCTCCCTCCAATTCAGGCGCCATATTGTACCCAGAATAATCTTCCCAAACAGTTCTGACGTCTGACTGCGTCCACTCCCATCCTCATTCCTTCCCTGAATGAAAACTCTGTTGGTTTTCCACTTGCTGTTAAAATATAAACCAAAATCCTTAACCTGACTCACAAAGCTTCCCCTGATTTGCCCTGGCCCCCCTCCTAGCTTCACTAAGGTCTCTGTCCTTCCAGCATTCCTGTCCTCCACACTATACTTCTCTTGGTTCCTTGGATGAGCCTTGCTCCCTCCCCATGGGCGGGCACTTTGCCCTACGGTGCCCTCTGCTTAGATGCGCTCTCCAGTTCCTTCTCTCCTTTCTAATCTCCTCCTTCATTTCTCAGCTACTATCCCTTTCTCAAGGAAGCCTTCCTGGCTTTCAAATTTGCTTCAGTTTCCTTCACTGTACTCTCTTACTGAACTGGGTTCCTTTTCTTCACAGCTCTACTTCCATTTGAATTAGGCTCATTTGTGTTTTATTTGATTTTTCTCAGTGTCCTTCACCAAACTGTAAGCTCCAAGGAGGAAAGATCTATTCTGCTCACTATTGTAGCCACCATGCCTGTTGTGGACTACGCATTCTGTACATATTTGTTGAGTCAATGAATAGATAGAGAACTGGTTATTCTCCACCTGCTGCTACTTGATTCATTCCCCACTTCTCTGCACAGGGAGCCTGACGCCTGCAGATTTCAGACCTGGGGCTGGCTGGCTTCTGAGTTTGAGCAGAGGGCAGCACCAGCAGATCAGAGGGAAGGAGAAAGGCTTCTTAGCCGCCCCCCTCCATGACTATAGCTCCTAAGGGGTGGCAGCTCTGCAACAATTTGGCCCTAGATGTGGTCACTGCTTCCTACTGTTGCTAGTTTCTGAATGTCTCCCCATTACTTTTATTTTTTTTAATTTTATATATATATATATATATTTTTTTTTTAAATTATTTATTTATTTATTTTTGGCTGTGTTGGGTCTTTGTTTCTGTGCCAGGGCTTTTCTCTAGTTGCGGCAAGCGGGGGCCACTCTTCATCGCGGTGCGCGGGCCTCTCACTATCGCGGCCTCTCTTGTTGCGGAGCACAGGCTCCAGACGCGCAGGCTCAGTAGTTGTGGCTCAGGGGCCCAGCCGCTCCGCGGCACGTGGGATCTTCCCAGACCAGGGCTCGGACCCGTGTCCCCTGCATTGGCAGGCAGACTCTCAACCACTGTGCCACCAGGGAAGCCCCTATTTTATATATTTTTTAGTTGAAGTAGAGTTGATTTACAACGTTGTGCCAATCTCTGCTGGACAGCAAAGTGACTCAGTTACACACATAGAGACATTCTTTTTTTTTATATTCTTTTCCATTATGGTTTATCACAGGGTATTGAATATAGTTCTCTGTGCTATACAGTAGGACCTTGTTGTTTATCCATCCCATATATAATAGTTTACATCTGCTAACGCCAAGCTCCCAGTCCTTCCCTACCCACACCCCTCCCTCCTGGCAACCACAAGTCTGTTCTCTATGTCTGTGAGTCTGTTTCTGTTTTGTAGATAGGTTCATTTGTGCCAAATTTGAGATTCCACATGTAAGTGATATCGTATGGTATTTGTCTTTCTTTCTGACTTAACTTCACTTAGTATGATAATCTCTAGTTGCATCCATGTTGCTGCAAATGGCATTATTTCATTCTTTTTTATGGCTGAGTAGTATTCTACTGTATATATGTACCACATCTTCTTTATCCATTCATCTGTCAATGGACATTTAGGTTGTTTCCATGTTTTGGCTAGTGTGAATAGTGCTGCTATGAACATAGGGGTGCATGTATCTTTTTGAATTATGGTTTTTTCTGGGTATATGCCCAGGACTGGGATTGCTGGATCATATGGTAATTCCATTTTTAGTTTTCTGAGGAACCTTCACATTGTTTTCCATAGTGGCTGTACCAACTTACATTCCCACCAACAGTATAGAAGGATTCCCTTTTCCCCATACCCTCTTCAACATTTGTTATTTGTAGACATTTTAATGATGGCCATTCTAACTGGTGTGAGGTGGTACCTCACTGTAGTTTTGATTTGCATGCCTGTAATAATTAGTGATGTTGAGCATCTTTTCATGTGCTTACTGGCCAGCTGTATGTCTTCTTTGGAGAAATGTTTATTAAAGTCTTCTGTCCATTTTTCGATTGGGTTGTTTGATTTTTTGTTATTGAGTTGTATGAGCTGTTTGTATATTTTGGAGATTGAGCCCTGTCTGTTGGATCATTTGCAAATATTTTCTCCCATTCCGTAGGTTGTCTTTTCATTTTTTCTATGGTTTCCTTTGCTGTGCAAAAGCTTGTAAGTTTGATTAGATCCTACTTGTTTATTTTTGTTTCTGTTGCCTTGGGAGACTGACCTAAGAAAACATTGGTACGATTTATGTCGGAGAATGTTTTGCCTATGCTCTCTTCTAGGAGTCTTATTGTGTCATGTCTTATGTTTAAGTCTTTAAGCCATTGTGAGTTCCCCATTACTTTAAAAAATTCTTCACTGTGCTCACAACTCTGTGAGTAGTTCTCCTGTGACCCTAGCTAATAACAGATAGAGATCATTTATAAGACTATTGTCCAAGCAGCAGGGAGCGAGGGCCTGAGCAGGGGGAGACACTCAGAAAAGAAAGATGGGAATAGATGTACAATAAATGAACTCTACAAGGTTTAGTAACTGATTCAGTGTATGAACTGCATACTTTCTGAGAGCAGGCATTATATTTCATTCATTCTTTATCCCAATGGCTAGCTTGGAGTAGGTAGCCAATAAATAATTGATTGAAAGGGTCAAAGATGATTCCAAGTTTCAAGGCTGGGTGATTCCCCTTAAAGAAAGGAGCAGTCAGGTTAATTTGCAAGCAGTAAAGTAACAGTGAGAATGACACAGAATGTTATTGAAGAAATAGCATGATTTTTAGGGTCAGAAGAATCTAAAGCCCAACTTTCCCACTCAATCTTGAGTAAATGACTTGACATCCCTCTTTGAGATCGTTTCATTGTCTATAAAATGGGAATAAAAACCACCAACTCATAGTGCTACTATGAGGAATACTTGAGATCACATATGGAGAGCATATACCCACCCTGAGAGAGACCTTCACCAAGCTAGACATATTGAGATGTGACACAGAGACCCAAAGACATCAGGGACCATTCACAGAGTTTTCCTTTGAAGTATATTTCTTGTCACCATAAAACAAGCCATTAGTTACCTGTGTCTGCTACATTCTTTCCTGGACTATCACTGTGGATTTTTAAATCTTCCTTCCACCTGCCTTTTGTGGAATTCTAGAAAGTTACAACTTGTGCCATCATTACTCAATAGATTCTATTTTAGCATTTAGAACTCTGGACTTCTCAGGGTGTGGCTAATGATATGAGCCTTCCTCCTTTTATTGTGTTTTTACTTTAAGCACTTGAGTTAAGACCATTAGGAATACATTAACCCTATAGCAGAGATGGAATTCAGACTCAAACCCTCCTTTCACCCTTGTGCCCTTTGTATCTTTTTTTCCTCCATTCTTCTCTAAGTGTCCTTAGACCAACTCCTATTGGTCTCAAAGATATAATTTCCCCACCCCAGCTAGGCAGCTGGCTTCATATTTCAGTCCCCAAATGGTCGTCTCCAGTACTCTGGATTGCAGCTGTCCCCAACCTTTTTGGCACCAGGGACCAGTTTCATGGAAGATAATTTTTCCACGGACAGGGAGTGGCAGGGGGAGGGGTGGTGGAGGCGGGCGGATGATGGTTCAGGCCGTAATGTGAGCGATGGGGAGTGACGCGGAGCGGCAGAGGAAGCTTCGCTCGCTGCCCACCGCTCACCTCCTGCTGTGCGGCCCGGTTCCTAACAGGCCAAGGACCGGTACCGGTATGTGGCCAGGGGGCTGGGAACCCCTGCTGTACTGGATTTGCTGAAATAACTATGAATGCTTCCCCAGGAAACAATGCAGTTGTGGGAACTGGGCAGATGAGAGGAAGAAGTTCCCTTTCAAGATATTTATAATTCAAATAATGACCTCTGTTGACCTGCTACCCAGAATTAACCTTCCCTTCTAGCTCATGAAAGTTGACTTTCCTATTGTTCTAGTTGTCACCCCTTTCTCCTTCAATGCATCTCTGTAAGACTTGTGTTTCAAAGAATCTTACATATCAGGTTTTATTTTAGCACTCTAGGCCTCAGTGTTCAAGAACACTTTTCATCATGCAGTTTACTCTGGTTGAACATTCACAACTTCACACACATGCCATTTCTGTAAGATTACCAAGGCTAGTTGTGACTTCAGATTGAGAAAGCATGCTTTAAAGGTGTAAATATTGTATATATTTTTAATATGCATTAATAGGCGGAATAGTAAGACTTCTTGAAGTCTGTAAAATTCAGCATAGAGGAAAAACAAAACGGTATGCATTGAGTTTTCATTTGATACATATAACTCATTCTTTCCTACAATTTCCTTGTTTCCAGATTTCTTCGTCACAGTTCTTAGGCTTATATGAAAATGCTCCTGCTACCTCATGGAAATATTTGTATTCTAACCAAATAATTTCAAGGCTTCTCAAAGGCTGAGGGAGATCCAGGCTGCCTCCATTATTTCTGAGGTTCCCAGTATATTAAACTTCTTAAAAATACTAAAATAAAGTTTTAAAAATTGGTGATGTTTTGAACGTTTAAATTTTAACAATTGATACTTTTAACACAAAAAATTTACAACACAAGACAGCTGTGCTAGTCAGAAGATAATTAAAAGATTTAATTTAAAAGTCTGTAGTACACTAAAGGTGATGTAGTTTAGCTAGGGAATCTCAGTTTTGAATTTGGATGGGGGTATCTTCTTTCAATACCATCAGAATATTTTTGTGTTACCTCCTTTGGAGATGAATCAAAAGCCTAAATTCCAGGCCCTTTATAAATGTGGGACCTGAGCCAGATAGCCTTCCAGCTCTGTGCTCTCTCCTCCTCCTCCTCTTCCTCTCCCTCACATTATTATTTAGTAATACATCATGAATTAAAGATGATCATCATCAAGTCTTATGCATTCCAGTGGTGTAAAGAAAAACTTTGAATAATCCTAGCTTGGGTAAACGCAATAAAGGGCAAATTCTAAGGCCAGTTTCTCCCCCAAGTGCGGAAGCCTAGGTTTTTCTGAGCTAATTTTTATAGGTATTGGTTTGCTATGTCTTATTTAGATCACAAGCTCCTTATAGAGAAACTCTATCTTACTAAAAATGGCAATTAATAGTATTGGGTAATTCCCAGTTAAACTGTTTAAGATTTAAACAGAAAAACAATTTTCTATTTATTACATGGGCGACACTAAGATTTACACACATATATTTATAGATGTGGGAATATCCTGAACCCCGTGCTTCTGAACACAGACACCATCACTGTTAGCCAACATATAATACACATATACATACATACATACATATATAAGTAAATATCATTCACTCAAGTGATTGTCTTTGATTTAAAAAATTCTGTCTCCATTTTAGTAGCACAGAAAAGATACTTGACCATCTGCATGTAATTTGTAGCTGAAACCACCCTTTTGTGTAGACAAGTTGGCTGTTCTATGGTGTCAATAGAAACCAGATATAGTTGGACTTAGATCATCAGCCATTTTGCCCTGGGAACTACTAGGTCAGTGGGTCATAGAAGAGAGAGGGTGGGTGGTGCAGCAGGACCCTCAAAGCAGCAACTGAAAGGTCTAGGGACTGTGGTCTTCCTAAGACGCTGAGAAATCTCACCATAACCTCATAAGCTCCAGGCCAGGTAGAAAGTGGATTAATGAAGGTTAAGCAGCCTGGGTCTGCAGGTGAACTTCTCTTTTTTGTAAAGGAGAAAAAGCCAAGTGGAGATGTAATTTCAGCAGAGATGGCAAAAGAGGGCAGAGAAAGGAGTGTTTAGAGAATAAATGGAATTGACAAATATATTCCCTTAATAAACACTCAGAAAAACCATTTTGAATGTCAGCTTCCACCTTGATATATTTAAAAGTTTATTAAACAAGTAATAACTATTTGTTTCTTTTAAAAGTTACAGATTTTTAAGCTTTTTTGCTCTTCTTAACAAAACACAGAATGCCCCTCCCCCAATAAATACACTGCACTGAATTCATATGATTGCAATTTCCCCAGCACATAGACCAGAAATGCCAAGTGGCCTCACGTGTTGTTTTTCTGAAAAAGAAAATGGAATTGTCCCTTTAACAAATACAATTGGTAAGTTGAAAACAATGAAAAGAAAAATACATCCAACTGAAAAAAACATTAGATCCTAAACACTGAGCTTTATCTACTTTAATAACATAAATGCTAGTTTATCTAGATGGGTGTTACCACCTAGTATTACAGTAATTCTGAATAATGCAAACACAAGTTATAATTACCTGGAATGTTAACTGTTTTTACTAAGACGGTCGCAAAGTTTTTTTTGTTGTTTACTTGCTTGCTTTTGTAACTGGAGATCTAGATTACAATTTTCAAGGGCTCTGTGGACCAACCCTCTGATGCAAAGCTAGGGTCTTTAATTAGGATAAACTGGGAGGTACTTTTGTACGCTAAAGTTAGGACTCCACTGCTCATAAAAGTTAGAAGCTTTTGTATCAACATTTGCAGGTTTTCTCCCCCCAGAATTTCTTTCATTTCTCTTTAACAACAAAAAAAGAAAAGGAATATATTCCTGAGGGAATTTGCGACTGTTCCCCCAGACAAAGCCAGTCATCATCTTAAGTGAAGCAGTGACTGCGGCAGAGACAAACTGGCAATTACTCGGTTTTAATTCCTGAACTTGAAATTAAAATGAGAAATATTTCCTTTCAGGGTCTTTTAAAAGAAAACTCACTGGTGTGAAACTCAGAAGTACAAAAATATCATATTCTTGATTTGTTTAAAACCAAATGGGACCCCTATGTCTTTCCCATGTTGAAATTCTGGAGCTTTATTGATATGTATTATTTTGAAGCCTGCCTTTTTTGTAGGATAGATTCCTAAAAGTAGGAATTTTAGGTCAAAAGGTCAGTGTATTTTGAATTTGAACATATAGTTCTGTGTACTATCCCACAACCAGAAGTATGAGAATGACTGATCATCCACACCCTCACCAGCCTGGAAGTTATCAATCTTTTCAACTTTTGCCAAGCAGATGGGCAAAAATTCAATTTTGTTATTATTTTAATTTGCATTTCCCTGCCTACTGGCAACTGCACTTCCTTTGATCCACTGGGTCATCTGTCTTCTTATTGATTTCCAAAAAGCCTTATGTAAGTAAGGGCTCTTAACTCTTTTTGTGTATGTGTATGCTGCAAATACATATATACTTAATTTATCACTTGTCTTTTGACTGCCTGTGGGCTAACAAAGACACAGACCCCTACCCCTTACCTCATATTCCAATGCGGGCATCAGATGAAAGACAGATCATGATAATACAACTTGATAAGGTTGTACATCTCAATAAATGCCTGAGGGGGCACTTCTAATATCTGCAGCAGGCAAAATTTGTTTTCACATTAGTATTACTTTTCAATTGGTAATGAAAACAATGTAACTCCATTGAAGGCCACTGGCATACATTTATCATGAAGTCAGGCAAAAAGATCGCTACTGTTAGATTTTGCCAGAGCTTGACCACTCTTAACCTTATTCAACTTCTGACACTTCTCACATGTCCCCTCTCAACCTATCACTCCCAAATTCCATTCTTCCTCAGAGTGTTTCTATCCACCCTTCTATTTTCATAGGAATGGTATTTGTCAGTTTGTGATAGAGATTTTTTTATACATCTCCAGTGAGTGTTAGACTCTTAATATACACATTAAAGCCATCTGAGGAGCATTAGCGTCTTCAAATAGCTGACTATGCAAAAAGAAGTTTCAGGGCTTCCCTGGTGGCGCAGTGGTTAAGAATCTGCCTGCCAATGCAGGGGACACGGGTTCGAGCCCTGGTCAGGAAGATCCCACATGCCGCGGAGCAACTAAGCCCATGCGCCACAACTACTGAGCCTGTGCTCTAGAGCTTGCGAGCCACAACTACTGAGCCCATGTGGTGCAACTACTGAAGCCCGCGTGCCTAGAGCTGTGCTCCACAACAAGAGAAGCCTGCGCACCACAACGAAGAGTAGCCCCCTGCGCACAGCAAGGAAGACCCAACGCAGCCAGAAATAAATTAAAAATAAAATAAATTAATTAAAAAAAAAAAAGAAGTTTCAGACTATATATTTTAAAATAGGAGATCCCATTTTCCTGTATAGTATTAACTTATTTAACATATTTTGATTGCTTACTGCCTGTATACTAGGCACTGTTTTAAAAACTGTGGTTATAATATTACATCTACATGTTCATGGGACGTACGCTGAGGGAGAGAGAGACATTAAATCAGTATAAACATAAGTTTATAATGTCAGATACATACTATAAAGAAAAAATAAGATAGCACAAGAGAGTGTTATGGGTTGAATTGTGTCCCACCAAAAGATGTTGAAGTCCTAGTACCTGTAAATGTGACCTTATTTGGAAATAGGATCTTTGCAGATGATCAAGTCAAGATGAGGTCGTTGGAGTAGGTCTTAATCCAATATGACTGGTGTCCATAAAAAGGGGAAATTAGGATACAGTCAGTGACAGACATTCACACAGGGAGAATGCCATGTGACGATGAAGGCCGAGATCTGGACGATGCTTCTATAAACCAAGGAACGCCAGTGATTGCCAGCAAACCACCAGAATCTATGAACAAGGCATGGAACAGATTCTCCCTCACAGCCTTCAGGGCAAACCAACTCTGCCAACACCTTAATTTCAGAATTCCAGCCTCCAGAACTGTGAAACAATAAATTTCTGTTGAATCAGCCACCCAATTTGTGGTACTTTGTTATGGAACCCCTAGGGACCTAGGACAGAGAGGGAAAGTAAGATTTTTAGATGGGGTCATGAGGGAAGTTCACATATGAACAGAGAACTGGGAGAAGCATGTACCAGGCAGAGGGAACCTCAAGTGCAAATACCCTCTGGTGGGAGCATGCTTGGCAGGTATAAGGATCACCAAGGTCAGGATTCTTGATGCACAGTGAGCAAAAGGGGGGAAAGTGGGAGGAGAAAAGGTCACACCATGTAGGGACCGACTGGCCATGTGTGGACAGTTGGCTTTTTCTCTGAGTAAGATGAGAAGCCATTGGAGGACTATGGGCAGAGAAATGACATCATTGCTGTCACAAGTAGCATATTTAGTTTCTGTTAAGTAGAAAGCAAGGTCCAAGTTCCTAATTTATGGTTTCAGTTATGTATCTGTATTAGCCAGTACTCTTGGAGTTGTAACTAACAGAGGTTCAACTCAAACTCAACTAAGCAAGGGAGGGAACTTACTTATTAGATCACACAACCAAAAAGCCCATGAATAGTTTAGGCAGAGCTGGGGATCAACCCTTATCATCAAAAATCTGTTTCATTTTCTCCTTCTTTCAGTTCTGCCTTCCTCTATGTTGATTTTACTTGCAGATAGGTTTTTTTTTTGTTTTTTTTTTTAAATGATATGTTTTTTTGTTTTTTTTTTTATAATTTTTTTAAAAATTTATTTATTATTTATTTTTGGCTGTGTTGGGTCTTCGTTTCTGTGCGAGGGCTTTCTCTAGTTGTGGCAAGCGGGGGCCACTCTTCATCGCCGTGCGCAGGCCTCTCACTATCGCGGCCTCTCTTGTTGCGGAGCACAGGCTCCAGACGCACAGGCTCAGTAATTGTGGCTCACGGGCCCAGCTGCTCCGCGGCATGTGGGATCTTCCCAGACCAGGGGTCGAACCCGTGTCCCCTGCATTGGCAGGCAGATTCTCAACCACTGCGCCACCAGGGAAGCCCGCAGATAGGTTTTTATTGTTATGTGGCAAAAGAACCCCTAGCAGCTCTAGACTTTCATCCTTCTTAGTATTGGAAATCCCAATTTATATATAGTCCTACAGTAAGCAATGGTGATTTCTAGAGAGAGCTTTTTGATTGACTGGCTTGGATCACATGTCCACCTCTTTGGCAAGGGAGCTGACCCACAGGTTGAATGATATGGTAGGTGAGGAGCGTTTACCAACAGAAAGAGTTATGTCAGGGCCACCATGCTGCACAGCTTCAGAACTCTAATTCATCTTATAGTGTATGTGAACGGGACCTCTTGGAGTTGGGGAGTGCACAACTCAGGAGAGGCCATAGATGGTGGTCCTTGGCTCTGTAACCTAAAGAAGGGAGAAAGGAAGCTGTGCGGGCAAAACCAGCAGGTATACCCTAGTACATCTAATTATAACTTTAAGAAAGGACTTATTTTTTTAAAGACTATTTATGGCAAGGTCTTCGCTGGGCTTTTCCCTTCCTGGAACAAAATATGACTCATAAAATGCAAATCTACAGTAGATATCTAAATACATTTATTTTAACTTATCTAGGGGCATACTCAACTTAAGGAATGTCAATAATCCACCTTTGATAACAGCAGTATAAATCGAGTTATAATTCATAAATTCAATGGCTCTTCCTTTCTAAGAACTTTGTGCATTCATTTATTACATGACTATTGGTTGGGCCCCTAGTATGGACAGGCACTGTGTTAGGAATTGCAAATATAGTGGGGGAACCAAACAAACCTGGTTTCTGTGCTCATGGGTGAGATGGACATTGGACAATGAACACATATATAAATATATACTTTATACTGTGATAAGTATGAAAAAGGAAAAGAACTGGGTTCTATCAGAGAGACCTGACAGGAGGTGGGGGGTTAATTTAGATTAGGATCAGGGATTTATCTGAGGTTGTGACATTGAAGCAGAATGCTGAAGGATGAATAGGAATTAGCCAGATGAAGAGTGGGAGAGGCAGGGAGAGTATTCCAGGCAGCGGGAATGGCATGTGCGAAGGCCTTAAAGAGTTTGGGTATCACCAGACATCCCTGGCCAGCCCCAGGGACATTATCCCAGACACTTACATTTCCATTGTTTGTTGCTTTCCATAATATTTCTTTTCTTTTTTTTAAAGTCTTTATTGAATTTGTTACAATATTGCTTCTGTTTTATGTTTTGGTTTTATGGCTGTGAGGCATGTGGAATCTTAGCTCCCCAACCAGGGATTGAACCTGCACCCTGGAAGGCGAAGGCGAAGTCTTAACCACTGCACCACCAGGGAAGTCCCCATTATATTTCAAATTAAATAAATCACACACATTCCCTTTTCATCATTACATGGTAGAATGAATATTTAGATTTCCCCCTCTGATTATTATTTGCATATATTAGTGTATTAAAATATGAAGATCACAAAGTGACAAAAAGTGATCAGAAGGTAGAATTTATTAAAGGATGATTGTAATTATTTCACGCTGACAATATGTTTTCAAGTGGTGTTTCATAGTAATTTAATATTTTGGTTTCTATAACTTTGTGGTAGGAAAGAAGATGATAAGATTTAGAAAGGGGACTTCTCTGGTGGCGCAGTGGTTGAGAATCCACCTGCCAATGCAGGGGACATGGGTTTGAGCCCTGGTCCAGGAGGGTCCCACATGCCGTGGAGCAACTGAGCCCGTGCGCCACGACTACTGAGCCTGTGCACCTAGAGCCCATGCTCCGCAACAAGAGAAGCCACTGCAATGAGAAGCCCACGCACCGCGATGAAGAGTAGCCCCTGCTCGCAGCAACTAGAGAAAGCTCGCACGCAGCAACGAAGACTCAATGCAGCCAAAAAAAAAAAGAGGTTTAGAAAGAGCTGAGGACACCAGGTATATACAGGAGTTTAGTATTTAAAGGTAATTCTCTGAAGTTCCCTCCTGGCATCTGCTAAGTGAAGGACAGAAACCTGGGTACTAACCACTGGTGAAGAGGTAAAACTTGGACGTTGTGGTCTAGGCCCTTGATTAATCAGACTCCCAACGGAAAACAGATGGCACACTCAGAAGAGGCTAATTTGGGATGTTTTATATACAAAGGGACTGTTTTCAAAGGTGTGTGTGTGCAGGCATCTGGCGCTTCTTAATGAGCCTTTAATACCCAGGCCCAAAGAGATGAGGAGAAGAGATGTTTCCTGGACCCAAGAGACAGACACAGAGAGAGAGAGACAGAGACAGAGACACAGAGTCATGTAGCGCTGCCACTCTATATGAGAGGAGCAGTGACCTTTATTCGAGAAACACAGCCAGCTGGAGGCAACTTTATAGGAAGGAAACAAAGGGATTAAGCAACCTGACCTCCTTCTCCTTCTTCCCTTCCTTTGACTTCTAGCTGAACCCAACCAGAAAGCAGAGTCATGAGCAGCCACTAATGTGGTCCATACAGGGTCAATATTCCAGGCAGAGAGTACGATGGAGAAGAGGAAGAGTAGACCTGTTTGGCCTGAAGGAGCAAACAGAGATATTTTGCCATAGTTCTCAACAGGCTTTCTACCAACCCCCAGGTATATAGCTAGCCAATACCATGCTGCCTAGATCCATCCAGTTCTTGTTGACTATATTTCATAGTTCATAGAGGCTGGATATGTATTAAAAAATACCAGAAGTGCTTATCTGCTGATTCCTAGGATACCCTGCAAACTGGACAAGTAATGTCAACTCCTGCTTTTCTAGGTTTAGAGTTATTTGCTGCTTTTTTTTAAATAGCTAGCCAGTCAACTCCTAAAAATGTACAGTCCAATAGACTTCTGCAATCATGTGCTCTTGGGACAATTCCCTAATTAAGTGATGAGATCTTTGAAGAAAGGCGTTTTTATCATACTGCTACCACCTTCATTGCTCATCCTGGTTTTTAAATATTACAGAAAACTTCAAATATGAAAAATGTTATGGAGAATAAGATAATGTACACTCATGTCTACCACCCTAATTTAGAAAATGTTAATATTTTGATGTTTGTTTCAGAATTTTTAAATAAAACATCACAGATTGGAAGGCTTCTTGTCACTTATCACCTCCATTCATTCGTTAATGCCTTCATTCATTAACTTTCATTTAAACAAAGACGTATTTAGCAACTACTTACTCTACTATAAATCCAGGGAGTAAAAACAAATAAGATTGAGATTTGTTTCCTTTCCTGAAGGTGCTCCCAATCTAGTAGTGTGGGAGCAGATAAGAAAACACCTGGGAAGAATGTGTATGGAAATGGGAAAGAAGGAATGTAGATCCCAGACACCGGGATAAAAACACATGGGTAAAGATGCTCATTAAATACAAATTGTATTGAACTGATCTTGGAACAGTTGTGGGTGGCAACCCAATGTGGGTGCCAAAAGAGAAAAGAAGAAGAGAAGAAACAGGAAGAGATGAAGAAAGAGGAAAAGAAGAAAAATAAATGACATCATAAGCTCTTGGGGTACTAACTATTTCCCCCTACCTATCCATGGCATTGTTCACAAATACGCCATTCCCCCCAGGGCACTTGATTTAGGGGCTGTGGCTTAGGAAGGTATTTGCAATTTCTGGTACAAAACTGAAACTCCATTCTTTTCTCTCCCATATTGGAACGACATTATCATAGGGAAAACCTGGAATCATCTCTAATACATATGAAAAGCAAACTATTTTCAAACTTTGAATTTTTAATTCTGATTCAAAACAATTTGTGCAGAGGCAACTCACCATAACCACATGACAACCATGACAGGTCATGTCTGCGTCTTGTGCAGGGGCCACCATCTATCTTCCTTCTTCACAGACATAATTTTGTGGAGTATTTAGCAGTGTTATCCCCAGAATGGTTGACGGTATATTTGTGGTAGGTGGGTGAGAACACAGAGAGAAACAAACAAACAAACTAAAGAATCAGCAGCTTCTGCATTGAAAAATTGGCAATATAAGGCCACAGTGGAAACTGAAGAGTAAAATGGATAAAACTGCAATTGCACTAACACAGTGACCACTTTGTCTCTTATTTCTTTTCTGTTTTGTGTTTTGTTTTTTTGTTTTGGCCATGCCACTTGGCATGTGAGACCTTAGTTCCCTGACCAGGGATTGAACCCATGACCCGTGCAGTGGAAGTGTGGAGTCTTAACCACTGGACCTCTAGGGAAGTCCCTCCTCTTACTGTTTCTGATAGAAATGTATGATAGACAACTTTTTAGCAAATGAGAAACTCACCACCAATTAAGTGTTTGACTTTGGCCAACTTTATTACAATTTCTAGTGCCTAGTCCATAGTAAGCATATAGCCAGCATTAAAATGCTCAGAAAAAAACATCAGTAGATAACTTTCTTTCAGGACTAAAACTGTATAGTTGTGTATTTAAAAAAATAGTAATTGAGGATAAGTACACTACACTGAAAAGCATGATGCATTCAAATTCTTCTTACTCGTAATTGACAATAAGTTCTCCAAAATCAGGTCACTGGTTGACTATTAAATGAGTAGTGGAAACTTTTCACAAGGGGAACTATTCCTTTCAAGCTTGAATTTCTTCACATTCTGCCATTCTTAAAGTGGCTGGTTTCCTCTTCCAATAAGGAAGAGTGCAAGCCTATACAGCATCTTGGTGCAAATTAGGAGATGCCCCCCTCGGGGCTCATGCAGCCCTGCCAACTTGTGCCTCTGTGTGAGAGGAAGGCTCCCCTCACTTTTGGCAGCCCCAGACCACCATACACCAGCCCCAATCACCCCCACTCCCAGGCATGTTTGTGCAGTGCACAAACTGCACAACCAGGTGCCTTGATGCCAGTGCCAAAAAAACATGGCACTGGCATCAGAACAATACACAGAACACCTCCCAATGCTGGGCACTCAGCCAGGTACTGGAAATAAAGAGAGGAATAAAACAGAGTCTACTTTTGGAGACTGGGAAGAGGGCCATGTAAACAGATTACCACAATAAGACCTAGTAAAGTGATCAAAGAGAAACACACAGAGATTGCTGTTGAATCACAAATGAAAGAACCACTCATTTCTCTTGGATGTGGCTGCAGTCAGGGAAAATTCAGAAAGGAAGAGGCATTTGAATTGGGGTTCAATGTGTGATGAGTGGACGTTTATGAGGTGGGAAAGGGTATTGGGACTTTTGGTGATAAGGACGAGCTCAAGGGTTTCTTCTGGTACCCACAAACTCAATAAAGCTTCAGTTGCAGCTTTATCCCTTTGATCTAGGTCTTGGGTCCCACCATTTTTGTTGGATTTGTCTATGTCTCTTTTTGCCTTTGGAGTGATCCAGACAAGCTCAGCAGTGGGGCTTGTATAAACAGAGTAATAAATAGTGTTCATTTGCCAGGACTGTCCCCCTGCATAGCTCTCTCTCGGGCACCTGAGGAGGCAGGAGGTGACTGGTCAAAGGCTGGGGATTTGGGAGCGTGGCCAAATGGCCTCCTTGAAGATACAGCATGCAAGGACATTCCAGGAAGAGGGAGCAGCATAATCCCACAGTATTTTGTTTGCCAGATGGAAATATTAGTGACAAACACTTAATTTGCCTGCAGGTGTGACCTTTGGTTATGCAATAGAATTGTGGATTAGCTAGAATGTAATTTTTGAAAGCCCTAGACTGCTGTTTCCCTAGAAGGATCAATTAGTTTTGCCCAGAAAAGCTGTTCCAAGACCACAGATGACATTTCTAACTCTAGTAAACCTTTTCCCTTGTTAGTACATGCTACTGGTTGCTAGAAAACACAGCTCCACACAAGCCACTGTCACTCTCAGAGAAGCAGCTCTCTGTGTGTCCTTTTGGCAGGAAGTCAGGGATGTCTTTTCTGGGTCATTAAGGGAGAGCAGTCATACACAGGCATCAGACTGATTGTATTGGGGCGCAAGGGTCAGAGGCAATGAACTTTCTTTCTTCCCCTAGAACTTTATTTCTTCCTCTGACATTGTCATGATGTTCTGAAATGACGGTGTTCTCTGAACCTGTTTGTGGAGTTCAAGGCAGACGAGAAGCTTCACTGGGCACTGTTCTGTACAATAGCAACACCAACAATAAACCCGCTGACGCCGTTTTTACTGATTAGTTCCAGACTAGCTATTCCAGGCCACACACTCATAAACCAAGTTCTCCTTTGATGACCCTAATGTTGAAATAAAAGATGGCGGTGAGTTATACAGCACCAGCTCTCAGGAACTGCCCGAGGGCCCTCATTGCAACAATCTGATAACTGCAGAAAGCACTGAGGAGTGCCTCCCAGACTGTGTTGTGATCCTCTGGTGCCCAAAACACTCCTTCTGAAGCTCCCACTGACTGGGGAATAGAAAACGTTAGCCCACGTCAGCACCTAGAAAGAAGTCGTCAAAGAGAATGCGTGACAAACTCAAGACCACTTTGTAAACATAAAAAGAAGATTCCTACAAAGTAAGCAGGCACATTAAAACATGGCAGGTCCAAGAGGGCAGCCACAGAGAGCTGAGGGGTGTGTCAGTCCATATTTAAGGAAGCTGCTAAAGGGGATCACATGTTGATGAATATCGTTGGGAAAGTATCATATACCAAGATACCCTTAATCACCCCATAAAGACTTCACATTCTTTAGCTCAGGAATGTGAAAAAATATCCCCATTCCACCAGTTGCTTATGCCAAAAATCTAGGCCATCATTTATTTCTCTCTTTTCTTCATTACCTCCCCCCATTGATCAGTCTGTAAGTCAACCTCCAAATTACGTATTGATCTGTCCACCTCTTTTTATCTCTGTGCCACAATCCCAGTCCAAGCCACAATAATCTCATGCCCAGACAACCTCAGGAGCCCACCTACTGGTTTCTCTGCAGTCGCTCTGCCTCCCCTCCACCTCTGACTTCTGTGTGGGAATGTCTTTCTAAGTATAAACAAATGGTTCTGTATTATTTAATTTATTCAGTGAATAAAAGTGCAACTTTAAAAATAATAAAAGGATCCCAACCAGGGATCGACCCCACACCCCCTGCATTGGAAGCGTGGAGTCTTAACCACTGGAGTGCCAGGGAAGTCCTATACAACTTTTAAAATTAAAAAATTACATACAATAAAACATGCTATAAACAACTAAAAGTAAACAAACTGGAAAAGTATTTGACAAAAATATGATAAACACTTAAAATAGATTTGATAGACATAATATATATAAGCTTATACGCTCGAAAAGAAAAACATTAAGACCATCAGCATTAAAATGCATAAGGAAAGTTGTACTTTGAAATAAAACTTTGATTTTTAACCAAAAAATGGGTAATGATGTTAATATTAAATCACTGAAAATTAAATACAAATAGGTAGCAAACAAAAAATTTTCTATCTCACTAATAATCAGATAAGTGAAAATTAAAAGTGAGATAACACTTTTTGCCTATGAGAGTAGCAAGACTTTTTAAAAAATTTAATAAATCTATCATTTTCATCCACAGTTTGTAGGAGTATATAATTTCTTTGGTAAGGATTTTGGCAATGACAGATATCTCAAAAGCTCACATTTTATTTCTAGGAATTTATCATAAGGCAATAATCACAGCTATGGGAAAAGATTCAACTAAATATAATGGCTTATCTAAGAATGATTTATAAAAACAAAAATTGGAGAAAATATAAGTTAGCTACAAATTTAACATAATTCCAATAAATATACCTTCAGAATTTTTTTAGTAGAAAAAACTGATCCAAAAAGTCAAATGAAAAAATAAACAAGAATGGCCAGGAAAACTTTGGGAAGGGATAAGAGCAATGAGAACTAATAGTACCAGATACATATGGGAACATATGTTAGGCCATCAATGGTTAAAAGAGTGTGGCACTAGAATGTTAATAGAGAGACAAATGGAAGAGTATAGACAAAAAACACATACATGACTTTACTCTGCGAAAAAGGAAGCATCTCAAATCAAAGGAGGAAAAGGTGGGCTACTGAATAAATGATGGTAAGACAACTAGATAGATATAAAGAAAAAAGTTGGATCCATGCCTTTGTAACATTACTCCCTCCAAAATAAATACATATACATACACACACACACATATATATAAATTGGACCTGTAGAAGCCCTATAGAAGGAACCAAAGTACTAGAAGAAAACAAGGGAGAAAAATTATTTAAAAAAATTTAGAATCAGGAAGGCCTTTCTAATGATGACATAAAAGAAGCCATAAAAGTAAATATTGATAAGTTTGACTATATAAAAATATATTACAAAATTTCTACATGGCAAGATTCCACAAGAAAAACCAAAAACAAACTGGGAAAAAGCTGTGATCTACCATCTTAATCATTTTTAAGCATACAGTTCTGTAGCATTAAGTACATTCACATTGTTGTGTAACCTTCGCCACCATCCATCTCCAGAATCCTTTTCATTTTGCAAAACAAACTCTGTACCCATTAAACAGTAATGCCCCAGTCCTCCCTCTGCATTCTACTTCCTACCTCTATGAATTTGACTACTCCAGGTACCTTATATAAGAGGAATCATGTAGTATGTGTCCTTTTGTGACTGACTTATTTTGCTTAACATAATGTCCTCAAGATTCATCCATGTTGTAGCATGTGTCAGAATTTCCTTCCTTCCTTTTTAAGGCGGAATAACATTCCATTGTATGTGTATACCACGTTTTTAATCCATTCATCAGTCAGTGAACATGTGGGTTGCTTGGCAATTTTGAAAAATGCTGCTCTGACTGTGGGTGTACAAATATCTCTTCAAGTCCTTACTTGTATATATATATATATATTTTTTATAGGAATGCAGATGTTGGTCCTCAACAGAGAAGTAATTTGTCTCTCTCTTTTTTTTTGAAATTTATTTATTTTATTTATTTTATTTTTGGCTGCGTTGGGTCTTCGCTGCTGTGTGCAGGCTTTCTCTAGTTGCGGCGAGCAGGGGCTACTCTTCCTGTGGTGCACGGGCTTCCCATCGCTGTGGCTTCTCTTGTTGTGGAGTGCGGGGTCTAGGCATGCGGGCTTCAGTAGTCGTGGCTCGGCTTTAGAGCCCAGGCTCAGTAGTTGTGGCGCACGGGCTTAGTTGTTCTGCAGCATGTGGGATCTTCTCAGACCAGGGCTCAAACCTCTGTCCCCTACATTGGCAGATGGATTCTTAACCACTGCGCCACCAGGGAAGACCACTTGTATATTTTTATATTTAAAATATTTTGCACCATGGAAATTGCATTAGTACTCAACTGCGGTATAACAAACCACCCCAAAACTGGATGACTTATAACAACAATGATTTATTAATTCTCCTGGTTCTGTGGGTTGGCTGGGTTGTTCTTCTGCTTGTTTACCTGGCCTCAGTCATGTGGTGGAATTCGACTGGGAGATCTGGTGGGCACAAAGGTCCAAATGGACTTCATTCATATGTCTGGCAGTTGGTCTTGGCTCTTGCCTGGTTTTCTTCCACGTGACCTCTTCTCTTCTAGTAGGTTAAATCAGTTTCCTTAATGGCAGACTCGGAGAAGTGTTCAAGAGGGGAAAGCAGAGGCTGCAAGGTTTCTGAAGTGCAGGCTCTGGAACCTGCACAACGTCACTTCTGTTATCTTCCATTGGTCAAAGCAAATGTCAAAGACAGCTCATATTCTAGGGGTGGGAAACAGACTCTACCTCTTGATGAGAGTAGCTGCAAAAAATCTGTGGTCATATTTAATCTACCACAGGAATATATTACCTATTCAAACATATGAAATAAAAATATTTATAAATAAATCTTAATGATATGGGAAAATTCATGTTATAATATTTTAAAAAACAGAAGGCAAACTTGTATGTGAATTAACAATTTATATCTGTAACACCACTGTCTCCTGGCTTCCCTGCTGCCTCCTTGACTACTCTATTTTCAGTCTTTTTTTCCTGTCTTCACTAGAGATAATGGCTCAATTCAAAATGGTTTAAATAGTAAGGAATATGGATTATTTCACAGAACAAAAAGTGCTGAGGAAGGGCAGCTCTGGTGGTTGAAAATGCATCTACTCACTAATGTCAGCAGGGACCCAGAGCCATGTCAGCATTTCAGCTTGATCCTCAGACTAGTCTTGCTGCAGGATGGTTGCTTCAGTTACAGGTGTCTCATTCAGAAATCCAGAGGAAGAAGAGGTATTATTTTGAAAAACTGTAAACATTTTGAAAAGTTGAGAGTGGTGCAATGACTTCCCATATACCCTCCACCTAGATTCAGCAACTGATAACATTTTGCCACATGCCACAATTGCTTAATCTCTCTTCTTCACTCTGTGATTGATATGTGTATACATATTTATATTTTGTTTCCTGTACCATTTGAAAATAAGTTGCAGATATCACAACACTCTACCCTTATATAATTCAGCCTATATTTCCTGTAGATGTCTCCTGTAGAACCACAATATCCCAGTGAGGAAAAATTAGTAATCCCCTAACATCTACTTAACGTCCAGTCCCAAGTTCAAATTTCCTCAGTTATCCCTAAAATGTGTTTTATAGCTTATCTTTTTCAAGCCAGAATCCAATCAAGTTTCAAACATTGCACTTGGTTTGTATTTCTTTGGTCCTTTTTAATTTAGAACATTCTCCCAGTTTGTTGTCTCACTGAGATTTTCTTTTGAATTATTCTGATATGTTTCCCCACGGTATCATTTATCTTGTTCCTCTTGTCTTTGTATTCCTTATAAACTTCAAAATTAGATTTAGAAGCTTAATTAGACTTATGTTAAATCTTTTTGGCAAGAGTGTTTCATAAGTAGTATATTGTACCTTATGTCTCCTTTTAGTAGTGAGGCTTTTTTCTCAGAAACCCCATAGTGGACTTTTCCATAAGTGTCCTTGGCCAGAGCGGGGAAACATGCACAGTCCTGGACCAGTCACTGGTGATGCAAGTCGAAACACTATGCTTAGGCTCATTAGCTCATTGGATGTTCCTCTGTGGACTGAGGATGGTACCCGGCTCCTCCGATAAATGCACAAAGAGGGTTCTGCCAGGTGGAAGAAGCAGGCAGTATCTTTTTCCTGACCCCTTCTGTGTTCTGCTGGTGCCATCTTCACCACATGTCTGATATCCACCCACTTTTCTCCATCTCCACTACGGCACCTGTCCAAGTCACCAACAGCTCTGGCCCAGTTTGCAGCCATGAACTCCTAACCCATCTCCCTGCTTCAAATCTCTTCTCCAAACAGTCATCAGAGTTGTCTTTTAAAATCTAAGTCCCATTATGTCAAACCCCTGCTTTAATTTCTTAAGTGGCTTCCCAGGGCACTTAAGATAAAATCCTCCAATTTCAATCTAGCTTACAAAACGTCTCATCACCATCGGAGAACTCTCCAGTCTCAGATGGTCCACCCTCCTGCACACTCAGTAAGCGCCAGCTACGCAGGCTTTCACTCTGTTCTTTGAGTGTGCTGAACCCTTTACTGATTCAGGACTTCTGTACATACAGTTCCCTCTTGTGAGACACTACCCCACCCTCACCCCCTTTGCCTGGCAGTATTATACAGCAGTTGTTACAGGCTCAATTATGTCCCCCTGCAAATTCATATGTTGAAGTCCTAACCTCCAGTACCACAGAATATGACTGTTATTTAGAGACAGCATCTTGAACGAGGTAATTCAAGGTAAAATGAGATCATTAGGGTGAGTCCTAATCTAATATGACTGGCATACTCATGAAAGATGAGATGAGGGCACAGACACACCCAGAGGGAAGACCATGTGAAGATACAGGAAGAAGGCAGCCATCTACAAGCCAAGGAGAGAGGCCTCAGAAGAAATCATCTCTGCTAACACTGTGATCTTGGACTTCTAGACTCCAGAATTGTGAGAAAATAAATTTCTGTTGCTTAAGCCACCCATCTGTGGTATTTTGCTAGCAAACTAACACAGTAGTTAAGCAGGTGAGCTCTGGAGCAGCCTTCTTAGGTGTAAATCCTGCCTCTGACAATTACTAGCAAATTATTTAAACTTTTCATGCCTTAGTTTCCTTTTCTGTAAAATGGGGATGATAACAATAGTACCAATAGAGTGACAACCATCCAGTTTGCCCCAGACCAGGGGGTTTCCTAGGATGCAGGACTTTCAGTGCTAAAACCAGAACAGTCACCCTAAACTGAATATGGCGGTTGTGAGACTGAATGAATATCTAGAAGAATGCCTAGTACATGGTAAGCACCCACTAAGTAACAGGTATTGTTACTATTACTATCAATTTTATTTCAGAACTCAGCTTAACTGTCACTTTCTCAGAGATACTTTTCCTGACCCCATAATCTGGATTAGGACTCCCTGTTAAACTCTTTCATAGTAACTGGTTCTTTCTTGTTAGTGGTTCCCCAATATCCATTCCTCTCATTTTCAATAATAATAGGGTCCTTGATTTCTAACTGGGCACATGGCGGCCTGGAAGACTATTTCCAGCTTCCACTGTAGTAAACTAAATTCTGACCAATGGGATATGAGCAGATGCGATACATGCAAATTCAGGGTTGTGCCCTTAAAGCAGAGGGTTCTTAACTCAAGGAAGCTGTGCACAGAATTCACAGGGGTCTGTGACCTTGAATAGGAAAAAAAAAAAACGACATCTGATTTTACTAACTGCTAACTAAAATTTAGCATTGGCTTCAGTTATGAATATAGGCAACAAAGCACAAAAGTATTGGGAGTAACTGTGATCTTGTCACCAAATGAAATCACAAATAGTTTTTCAATATTGTTTATGTTCATCACTACTATGAAACTTGAAATTAGACTCACTGCTCAATCTTATTATTTAACGCTTAAAGAAGCACATATATGCCATGGCACAAAAATGATTAAGGAGCTCCTGTCTGAAAGAGAAGGGCATCTTGCCCCTTCCCCTTTCACTCTCGCTGCTGGCTGGCATGTGGAACTAGCAATGGGCCATCTTGGACACGCAGGTGAGAATTACACCTCTTCAGATGATAGAACAACCAGACTGGAAGAGCCTAGGTCTCTGGGACCCTGGAATCTCCATGCAACCCCGGATTGCTTACATACAAATTGCTACTTCAAAGAAGAATAATGTCTACTTTGTTTACAGCAGTGTTATTTTGTGTCTTTATTTGAGCAGCTGAACCTATATCCTTATTAATACAACAGCAGTTATCATATTTTGTAATTATATATTGATTTGTGATGATTTTTGTTTGTTTAAATGTCTTTACCACTAAAGAGTAAGTTCTTTGAGGACATGGAACATAGGTATTTGTTCACTGGAATCCTAGCAACTGGTACAGTGTAGGCACAGAGTAGATTCTTAATAAATGTTTCAAAATGAATGAAATAATAGCATAAGAAAATGTGCATGAGCATATTAGGCTAATCAAATAACATTGTACAGGCAGTATGTAAAAACAAGCAAAAAGCCTATGCATAGAAAAAAGGTTGGAAGAAAATACAAAACGTGAATAGTAACTGTTTGAATTATAGGCTCTAGCATGATTTTTTCCTACTTTTGCCTATATTTTCCAAATTTCCTTTAATGAGATTTAAGAAAAAGAAAACATATATATAATAAAAAACATATAACAAAACAAAATGGACCTAGGAGAAGTTAGTTGATCCCTGAGGGCCATGGAAAAGTTGGAGGAGGTGTGTGGAGTATTCTTGTCTGGGGAGATTTAACCAGCTGTGGTCTGGTGCAGACCCTCTCAGACCCTTTAGATACTCAAGGTGTCATATAAAAGCCAACAGGCCGGGTCTTCCCTGGTGGCACAGTGGTTGAGAATCTGCCTGCCAACGCAGGGGACACGGGTTCGAGCCCTAGTCTGGGAAGATCCCACATGCCACGGAGCAACTGGGCCCGTGAGCCACAATTACTGAGCCTGCGCGTCTGGAGCCTGTGCTCCGCAGCAAGAGAGGCCGCGATCGTGAGAGGCCCGCGCACCGCGATGAAGAGTGGCCCCCGCTTGCCGCAACTAGAGAAAGCCCTCGCACAGAAACGAAGACCCAACACAGCCAAAAATAAATAAATAAATTTATTAAAAAAAAAAAAAAAGCCAACAGGCCAGCCTGACTCTTAACATAAAGAATGACACTCGCTTCTTAACAGAGGCCATGGAAAAAAATAAGACGTGGAGCAATACTCTGGAATAATAATGCACAGCTCTTTACAATGTAGCAACAACCATAGGACAATCTTTATTGGGCTAAAGCTTGGAAATAAATTTTATTATATTTCATTCACAATTACACAGATGAATCAGTTATAGTCTCCATGAAGACAGTCATAAACTCAAAGATGACAGAGTAAGCAACTGTCACAGCTAAAGGCCAAGTTAACAAATTGTGCTTCTGTGGGCAGTTATTTCTTAATGTTAATTTTTTGGTTAAGCACTGAGCTTCTGTCTGGATTATAACCTTGATTGAAGAGAAGTGTATGCATATTTCAAATATACTGATTTTAATACCAAGAAATTACACTAAGGAAATATTTTCATGTATTCATAACTCTAAAAAAAAATTAACTTCAAGATTGGCAAATAATAGATGTTCAATAAATGTTAGTTGGTGACAGCGTGTTATCCATAGAATAATTTTAAAAGTTCTTAATTTTTCTTCTATTGCCGTTAATTGAAATTCTGCCTTCAAGTTTAAATATCTAAAGGCTCATAACATCTTTATTATGCATTTATGATTATGTGAATTATTAGAAATGGCTATATTTTTTGAAATAGATTGACTGTCCTGGAGACAAGAAAACAAATGAAATAGGTCTATCAGAAAGATGTGAAATTGGGTATGGGAAATAAAACAAAAGAGAAGGTAATAATAGCCAATGATAACTGTTAAGAAATAATTTTTAACAAAACTGTATAGTCATGATCTCGTACAGATATAAAGTCAACACATGTTAAAAATTTCATTTAACTCATTAATTAGTGGGGGAAACAGTAAGATTTTGCAACCAATTCAAAGAAGTATTAAAAAAAAGAAGTATTCAAACTACTAGACATCTATAGGCAGTCAGGAATGCTTAAGTAAATCTGCTTAATAGATATGAAACTGGCAAAAACAGATAATATCCATAGAACAATAATCAACTGAATCTCCTATGGATATAATTTGCATAAATTATGGACAAGAATTATTTGCATTATTGTCAATATTCTGCAACTTACAGAATTGTAAAATAGTTCAAAGACAATGAAAGGCACAAAACCCCCATAAAATCAGATAAACTGGACAATGTCTAACTTTCCATTAAGACACCCAGCAATCTTTTTGGTCCCTTTAAACAGTCTTTCTTAATGTTTTCCCTACACAGATGACTTGTTTTGAGTACTATTTATGGGCCAGGCATTGCCCTAGATGCCTGGAAGATATTAACTCATTTAATTCTCACAAGAACTTTATGAGGTAGGTTCTATTACTATTACCATTTCACAGGGGAGGGATCTGAAGCACAAGAAAAGGTAAGTCTGTCACCCAAGGTCACAGTGATAGTAGGAGGTAGAACGAGGATCTGAATCCAGGTAGTTTTGCATAAGTTATGCTGCCATGGATGTGAGTATAGGAAGGTAAAAGAATTGACAGGACCTGACAAGTTAGATTACATTAGATATAGAAGCAGGAAGAGGTAATGGTGACTCCAAAGTGTTTCCCCTGGTTGTGAGAAGGGGGACACTGTCCAGATAAAAAGACTAAGGAGAGGAGTTAGTTTAATTTGGTTTTTAGACATAAACTTTGAAGTAATGGCAAGATGTGGAGATGGAAAAGTCCAGCTAGGCAGGAGACCAGAACTAGAGATGTAGATAAGTGATTTTTTTTTAACTGAGCAGGTTTATTAAACTTTGGTATCAGAAACACTAGTGTGTGTCTGTCAGAACTAAAGGACAGAAGCCCAGAGAGAAAACAGAATATTATGCAGGAGGGACTGAGGCCCTGCATAGGCTGAAGAGAGCCAGTGTCAGGGAGGAAAACCAAAGCAGGGTGAATTGGCTGGAGTTCTTAGGTCCAGACAACAGAGTACTCTCCCATGGGTTTAAGGAGAAACATTAAAATGGGGTCACAAATGCAGATAGCTAGGGTTGAGGCTGAAAGGTAAAAAGAGGCTACTATCGTGGAGGAGCTTTATCCAACACGCAGTAAAACTGGTCAAGCAGGGAGGGGCCATGATCAGAGGCACCCTTTAGAAAGAACAAGTGTGGCTGCAGCGCGAAAAATCTGGTCAAATCTGGAGGCAGGAGGTGTTACTGGGATCCAGATGTAGGCAGCTGCTGGCTTGGACCAGGTCAGGTGGTGGCAACTAGACCCAACTCTAATATTTGAGGGGCCTGATGGTAAGAGTGCCAAAGGAGGCTCACATACCATGTGAATAAATGTTTAAAAGTTATAAATCAAGCTAGTAAACTGTCAGATTATTCTCTTTCCTCCTGCCTCGATAAATATCAATACATCTTCAGAAGGACCTGGAAGGAAGGGGGAGAGCCCGGGCGAGATCCGTCGAATTTAGGCGGGGCTTTCCTGGAACCTATAAGGCCGAGGAGCGCGGCGGAGGCGCAGATGCAGGGGACCACAGCGACACCTGTCTCATCTCCGAGGGGCGCCCAGCGGTCTCCTTCCCGCCGCAAAGAGGTTCGCAGACAGAGCTGCCGGGGGCGTGGCGGGGCGTGGCGAGGCGAGGCGTGTCCGCGCGCTAACAGCGCGAGGTCGAAGGGCACGGCGGCGTCCCTGTCATGGCTGCTTCCGCGCTGGTGTCGGCGTGGGGCCCGCTACGGCCCGGCGTCCCCGGCCTGTGCCGCCGCCGGCCGCCCAGGGGCCTGTGGGCGCACGCACGGCGGCTCCCGGATCCCGCGGGGTCCGGGCGGAGCGTGGCCGCGGTCAGCGGACCTGGCGCCTCGGGCACTGACCGCTACTGCTTGGAGCTGCTGCGGTGAGCGAGCCCGACTGCCCCCGGCCGGGAGGTCGGGGAGCAGGCCGAAAGGGACCCTGGTGGGCGCGGCGGGCCTCGGGGCGGACCTGCACCTTCCCCGTGTCCCTCAGCGTGTGAGCTCGGGTGTATGGGGGAGTGAGGCAACAGGAGCTTTCACACTGGTCACAAAATTGTGGCAAAATTCCTTCGTCTGTCCCCTTGCCCGAGCCTTAACTTTTACCTAATTAAACGTTTTGCATGAATTGCTTTTTAACATTCGAAAGATGGCTAGTAACTAATTTTAATTAAGCAGTAGTTAACTTTGAGTTCTTCCTATGTGTCAGGCACTATGCAAAGTAGTTTACAAGTAAATTATCTAATTTTTGTTACAAAGTATGAGGGAACAGTTGTAGACCTACCACTTACAGTTATGTGGATTAGAGCATTTAGAACAGTGCCTGGCACAAAGCAGGGGTACAGTGAGTACGGTATAAACTTTATTATCTCATCTAACAGACGTGGAAATGAAGGTTTAGAGAGATTCTGGAATTTACCTGAGTTCAGTGGAATCTAAGCCTCATAAAGTCAGTTATTCTGGTAACATGCGAAAGGCATAGCACATAGGAGTCGCTGTTAATCATTTGTGGGATAAATTGGATGAATCAGGTTACCTGGTACATGTGGGCAGGGGCCTGCCTTGGAATCCAGGCCTGACTTCAGGAGTGAATGGCTTACCACCACCACCCCCCGGCCTCGCCCCCGCTGCCCTTTTGCTGCCCTTAATTCGTAACAGTGGCAAAAAGTCTCAAAGTACCTGGTCTCAAGGACTTCTGAGAAGTGCTAGAATAGTTAAACTATCTTGAATTTGATTGGGCTAGTAAATCCAATTTGTTTGAATTCCATTGTAGCAAAATGTAGCATAACGACAACATTCCCATGCATTTCAGTATTTTGTTTTGTTTTTAATCACTTTTTAAAATAGTGTTCCTACCCCACCTTATTTACTTGTTGATTGCTTGTAGGAGAAACATGGTAGCATTAGTGGAAATCAGGTCATTAAGAATTGTAAAAGCCAAAAAGATTATATTCATCTATATATATTTTTAAGTTATCATTTTTTGATGATAAGAAATTTAGGGGCTTCCCTGGTGGCGCAGTGGTTGAGAATCTGCCTGCCAATGCAGGGGACACGGGTTCGAGCCCTGGTCTGGGAAGATCCCACATGCCACGGAGCAACTGGGCCCGTGAGCCACAACTACTGAGCCTGCGCGTCTGGAGCCTGTGCTCCGCAACAAGAGAGGCCGCGATAGTGAGAGGCCCGCGCACCGCGATGAAGAGTGGCCCCCGCTTGCCACAACTAGAGAAAGCCCTCGCACAGAAACGAAGACCCAACACAGCCAAAAATAAATAAATTAATTAAAAAAAAAAAAAAAAAAGAAATTTAAGTTACCAAAACGTATACCATCCATATCCACTTGTTCAGTGCAGTTTTTCTTTGACACCAATAGTGTCCTAACTTTCCTATCCAGGGTCTTACTAATTTCTTATATATTCTTCTAGAAATAGTCTGTGGATATCACATAACAGTTTTTCTCAAATATATATTTATAAATGGCCAGATACTTAATCTGTCCATATTGGTATTTAAGTGGAATGGAGGCTGTTGACTCTAGCGATTTATCGAAAAGTAGGCAGCAGGCAGACCTTATCTGAGTTTATTAATCCTAGCTCTGTCACTTGGGAAAGTTAATTACTTTAAGATTCAGCTATTTCCTCATTTGTAGATTTCTACTTTATAACATGGTTGTGAGGATTAAATTACATGATGTATATAAAAATGCTGGTACATAACAAATGCTCAATAAATAGTTTAAAATAAAAACAAAATGAACTTGAAAGGAAGGTTAGAACTTTTAGCTTCTAATTGTCCATTAATCTTTGCAAGATTTGGCCTCTGAAATTGTGCGTGCAGGGTTGTTTTGGACATGTATCATATGCACGGCCTCCAAATATCAGACAAGATACTAGGCTATAACTTCAGATTAGCCAGCCGAGGATCTTCTAGGAATCAAGGTTCCTGGGAAAATCTCAAGCCTAATTTACATAGGCTTCTTGGGATTTGGTTTGAGGAACACCGCCTCAGGCCTTGGGATTAGTGTTATAATAAGATGAGGAGGTGGCAGTGGTGGTATCTGGAAGTGCGGTTCTCCAGCCTCACTGAGGAACCACTTCTTTTGTGCTTCAGTGGCACAGGTCCATGGAATTAGCATAGCAGTCCTAGCACTAGATATGCTTACTTCTCATATGTCTGTTTCTCCCTGCTAGACTGAAGTCTATACCTATCTTCAGTGTCTAGCGCAGTGCCTGGCATGTGCTAGACACTGAATAAATGTTTGAATGAATGAATGAATGAAAGGTTATTGACCCTGCTGCTGTATAAAGCCATCATAGCGTAGCATTTCTCATTATCTGGAACAGTTCTTAGGTAACTGGACCTTGGTTAGCTATTTATAGGTTATCCTTGTATACCAGTGATCAATGTTGATAACAATGATCCTGATTGATGAAGAAATGGTTAAATAGTATATCCTATTTAATGTAAAGAAGTGGGTAATATTGTTTAGAAAAATTTCCAACCAAAGTATTTTAAAAATTGTTAACAGGGCAAACCATTAGCTGTGTAGAATATCTTATTTCCCAAAGACTGTTACAGTTTTGTTATGTCTTCATTTCATTTTTCATTTTTGTGTAAGAAACTTGAAGTACTTCACATATTGGTTATTTTTAAGGAGATATGAAACAGGTAGGATATCAATCCTCATTTTTCAAGTTAGGAAATAGACATGACTGGGATCATTTCTGTCAATAACTAGTTGAATGATGGAAATTAAGATTGTAGTTTGATTCCTGTTCAGTGTTTTCTTACTGTCTCATATTAACTTTCAGGTGTTTTAAACACTTTTGAAGTTTAGAGACTGTTTGTAATAAAATAAAATTTAGAAATGTTTACATCTATATATATTTACAAGTATAAGCTATAAAGTTTTGTCTGAACTCTCCATATTGTAGCTGAAACCGCATATGGTGAGATTTTTTAGTAGAGCTGTCTTGTGATAACAAGGTTACTGCTATCTATTCATGATCTCTCCCTTTGTTTATGTGGAAGTTGGGGGAATTGTGAAGGTTTAAGTTCTCTGTTAGCCACACGACAAAGTGTGAACCAGTTGAAAAGTGGGAGTAGTCTGAATTTCAAAACCTAAACTCCATGGAATGAGGTTGGACCCATTTTATGCTGAGTACTGTTTTATAGGAAATACTGTTATAGTAAAGTTCCAGTGTATTACAGTGAAAGTAGCCTTGTCAATAGGCAGTCTGGTAAGCACTTTATATTTATTTATTTATGTATGTATGTATGTATGGCTGCGCTGGGTCTTCGTTGCTGCGCGCAGGCTTTTCTCTAGTCGTGGTGAGTGGGGGCTACTCTTCGTTGTGGTGCGTGGGCATCTCATTGCAGTGGCCTCTCTTGTTGCGGAGCACGGGCTCTAGGCACGCGGGCTTCAGTAGTTGTGGCACATGGGCTTCAGTAGCTGTGGCTCGTGGGCTCTAGAGCACAGGCTCAGTAGTTGTGGCTCACGGGCCCAGTTGCTCCGTGGCATGTGGGATCTTCCCGGACCAGGGCTTGAACCCGTGTCCCCTGCATTGGCAGGCAGATTCTTAACCACTGTGCCACCAAGGAAGCCCTGGTAAGCACTTTATACTTAAGTCATCCTAGAATGAATATAGTAAGGATTATATTTTTTTTAACTTTTCATTTTAAAGTAATTTCAAATTCACATAAAAGTTACAGAAATAGTACACAGAGCTCCAATGTACTCTTCACCCAAATTCCCTCATTGTTAACGTTTTGAACCACTTGAGAATAAGATGTAGATGCCCCATTACCCCCCTTATTATTTTGGTGTGTGTTTTTAATACACAAGGATTCTCTCCCATATAACCATAGTATAACCATCAAAATCAGGATATTAAAATTGATCCAGTATTACCATCTAATCCACAGACTCCATTGACATTTTGCTAATTAGTCTGTTATGTCTTTCATATATCCAGGATCATGTGCTACATTTAGTTGTCATGTGTCTTTAGTCTTCTCCAGTCTGGGACAGTTTCTCAGTCTTTCCTTATCTTTAATGAACTTGACTTTTTTTTTTTTTTAAGAGAACAGGACAGGCTACTTTGTAGACTTTCAGTTTGGGTTTTTTTAATGTTTACTCATGATTTACACAATTTTTGCAGGAATATTACAGAAGTTATGCTGTGCTTTTCTCAGTATCATGTCAGAAAGCACATGGTGTTGATTTATCCTACTACTGTGGAGTGAACTTTTTGTTACTTGGTTCTCAAGTGTCTTTCAGGTTTCTCCCTTGTAAATTAATAAGAATGTTAGCAAATAATATTTATTTTGTGAGGAGATACTTTAATACTATGTAAATACTCTTTTTCTTTCAAACTTTCACCTGTTTAACATTTTCAGACATTTATTGATATTTGCTTGAATGAGTTTTTACTTTAATAGTTATCAAGTGGTGATTTTAAAAATTCAATCATGTCTTATAGGTTTATCAGTTGGCATTGTACTGGTTTTCAAGTTTTTCCTTCTCTTTGTATTTATTCATTCATTTATATTGGTATGAGCTCATGGGGTCCTGTTACAATCTTTTACTGTCATTATTTTTTTGTTGCTCAAATTGTCCCAGACTTGGCCAATAGAACTTCATCAAGCCAATTTCTTTGTCCTTTTAACAAGTCACTCCATTCTTTGAACGTTTGTTTACTTTCTGCTCAAGAAGATGTTTCAGGCTTATCTGGTATTTTCCTTGCACCAGCCCTGGAGACAGTCATTCCTTCAAGGAGCCTTAGTTTCTTTCAGTGGAGAAATCAAGGTGTGTTCGCTGACACTGTGGGTATGGGGGGACGGATATCATTGTTTCTAGGCTTTGTCAGCAGATGCTGTAGGGAAATAGAAGTAAGTGTGAGTGTGTGCGCATACACACAGGTGCACCCTCCCACACACCCCGCATATTGTTCTCTGTCTTTGTCTTCTGTATATATTTGTCTATGCATTCAAAACCATGAGTTCATACCAATACTTGCTGGCACTGTTTTCTTGATTTCTACATCTGTAACTCATTTGAATTCTTACTAAAACCAAAGTGATTCTGAAACAGTTAAAATTATATATATATTATATAAGTCAAAATAAATTAGTAGAGATTGATTATTCATTTTAACTGGTCTGGGATTGGAAGCACATAAATTTTTTATAATTGTAGAGAAACATATAAAATATAGGAAACTTGGGGGCTATTTTGAGTTGAAGCCTTGTTTTCAGTTCATTTTGGTCAGTATTTTTTTGTGTGCAGTTTGGAAAGTGAAAAGTAATTATCTTTTTTTGCTTATTTATTATAGGAAACGAGATTATGAAGGCTATTTATGCTCCCTGCTACTCCCTGCAGAATCCAGAAGCTCTGCTTTTGCACTGAGAGCTTTCAATGTGGAACTGGCTCAGGCTGGTATTAAAATACCTTAAAAATTATTTGTAAAAATAGTGATGTAATATGTTTAATGCTGAACAATAAAGAAATATAGTTGTAATTTATATGCTAGATGTGTTTAAGGTTTCTGCTGGTGATTTCTTTCTCCTGCGTAACAATTCAATTCCAAAAATAAAACTAGCTAATGAACTTAATGTTTTTGGAAAGACCATCCTGGAATTTCTATTTTTAAGGATATTATAAAACTATGCAATTAACACTGCACATTTGTCTGTTAATTGAAAGGTTAATCAGAGTATTACTGCTTATTCTTTACAACATTTGCATAATTTACATGTATATGGCAGTTCTTCAAAGCACTTTTTAAATTGAGTTTTTAGCTTTAAAGTGAAATGGAAATTGAAGCAATTATAGCAAACCCAGACCTTATATCATACTAACTCACATTTTTTCTAAAGAATTACAAACAAAGGAGCGACTCTTCTTTCTCTTAGACTGGACAGAATGTGTGCTGATATAAGATAAATTGAGATGGAGAATGTAATTGAGGGAGTTGAGATAGAATGGCGTTGATCTTCTTAGTAAATGAAATGGAGAGGTTAGTTATTGAGAGTGAGGGAGCACAGGAGGGTTTGGAGTCTTGAAGAGTATGACAGGTTTTGACACAGCCTTTCTGGTGAATATGATAGGACGTGAAGTAGGGGCAAATGAAAGGATGTGAGTATAGTACTGAGGCATAATTGTGGTTAGACACTATAAATCTGCAGAGAGTAATAGAGTCTGGCTGTTTGTCCTCGGTATATTTCTAGAAGTCATGGGTCTATATTTTTTTACTTCATCCTTTTTCAGGTATAAACTACACTTCAGCATCTTAAGTCAGTCACAATTTAACAATAAATAGTACCCAATGTGATCTTCCATTATAACTTTAAAATAATTAAAATTCCATTTTTAATAAATAAATCTTCCATATTTTCCGTGATTCTCTGTCACCTTATAGGAATGTCTTGCTTTTTTTTTTTTTTTTTTTTTTAATTTAAATAAATTCAACTCTGCAGGTAGCCTCGCACCTGTGTGCCACTCCAGGCAGTGTCCACCTGGCTGCCCCTTGGTCCCACTGCCCTGCACAAGATGCCACTTCCATCTCCCTATGGCTGTCTGTCTTACTGCTTTTTTACACACACAGTCTTGTTCATTCATTCAACAGGTATTGTCCAAAATATGCTAGGCACTATTTTAAGTACTGGGTTATAGCATTGAATAAAACATACAAAGTCCCTGTATTCAAGGAACAAGTAAATACTGTACAGAAAAATTAAGGAGGATAGGGAAGGCTAGGTATAGCAGGGGTTCCTGTGTTAAGTAGGGTGATCAGGAAAAACCTCACTGAGACGGTGGCATTTTAGCAAAGATTTGAAGGAGGCAAGGGAGTGAGATACGTGGCTGAAGAGTCTTCTAGACAGAAGGAGCAGCAAGTGCAAAGGCCCTGAGATGTAAGTGTGCCTGACATATTCAAAGCCGAGAAGGCCAGTGTGGCACAACAGAGAAAGGAGGGAGAGTGTGGGAGGAGATTAGGTTAGAGGTATCTGGGCCAGAAAAGTAAGGTCTTGGAGACCACTTCAGTCACTTTGGCATTTACTCTGAGTGAGATGGAAAACCATTGGAAGGTTCTGAGCAGAGAAAGGCATCACCTGTTTGTCATGTTTCTGAAGAATTACCCTTTAAAAAAATTTTTTTTAATTAAAGTATAGTTGATTTACAATATTATATTAGTTTGACGTGTACAACCATGATTCAATATTTTTGATAGATTTTACTCCATTTAAAGTTATTACAAAGTATTGGTTGTATTCCCTGTGCTGTACAGTATATCCTTGTGTCTTATTTATTTTATACATAGTAGTTTGTACTTCTTAATCCCTTATCCCTATCTTGTCTCTCCCCTCATCCCTCTTCCCACTGGTAGCCACTACTTTGTTCTCTATATCTGTGAGTCTGCTTGTCTTTTTTTGTTGTTGTTATGTTTATTCATTTGTCTTATTTTTTAGATTCTACATACAAGTGATAATGTACATTATTTTTGATTAATTTGGATGTATGTCCAGGATTGGAGTTGCTGAATCATACGGTAGTTCAATTTTTAGTTTTTTGAGGAGCCTCCATACTGCTTTCACAGTGGGTACACCAATTTACATTCCCACCAACAGTGTACTAGAGCTCCCTTTTCTCCACATCCATGCCAACATTTCTTAATTTGTGGTCTTTTCTGTGACAGCTATTCTGACAGATGTGAGGTGGTATCTCATTGTGGTTTTGATGTGCATTTCCCTGATGCTTAGTGATGTTCAGCATTTTTGCATGTACCTCTTGGCCATCTGTATATTGTCTTTGGAAAAGTGTCTGTTCAGGTCATCTGCCCATTTTTTAATTGCATTGTTTGTTTTTTTGATATCGAGTATGAGCTGTTTATATATTTTGGATATTAACCCCTCAACAGACATACCATTTGCAAATATTTGCAAATATTTTCTCCCATTCAGTAGGTAGTCTTTTCACTCTGTTGATGGTTTCTTTTGCTGTGCAAAAGCTTTTAAGTTTAATTAGGCCCCATTTGTTTATTTTTGCCTTTGTTTTCTTTGCCTGAGGAGAAAGATCCAAAAAAATACTGCTATGACATAGGTCAGAGGGTGATTTGCCTATTTTCTAGGAGTTTTATGGTGTCGTCTTACATTTAGGTCTTTAATCCATTTTGAGTTTATTTTCATATATAATATGAGAAAATGTTCTAATTTCATTCTTTTACATGTAGCTGTCCAGTTTTCCCAGCACCACTTATTGAAGAGATTGTCTTTCCCCATTGTATATTTTTGCCTCTTTTGTCAAAGATTAATTGACCATAAATGCATGGGTTTATTTCTGGGCTCTCTATTCTGTTCCATTGATCTATGTGTCTGTTTTAATGCCAGTACCATACTGTTTTGATCACTGTACCTGTGTAGTATAGTCTGAAATCAAGGAGTGTGGTATCTCCAGCTTTATGCTTTTTTATCAAGATTGCTTCAGCTGTTCAGGGTCTTTTGTCATTCCATATAAATTTTAGGATTATATGTTCTAGTTCTGTGAAAAATGTCATGGGTATTTTTATAGGGATTACATTAAATCTGTAGATTGCTTTGAGTAGGCTTGACATTTTAACAACATTAACTCTTCCAATCCATGGACACGGGATATCTTTCCATTTCTTTGTATTATCTTCAGTTTTCTTCATTAGTGTTTTTTAGTTTTCAGAGTATAGGTCTCTCACCTCCTTGGTTAAATTTATTCCTAGGATTTTATTCTTTCTGATGTGATTTTAAACGGGATTGTTTTCTTGCTTTTTCTTTCCTATAGTTCATTATTGGTGTATTAGAAAAGCAAAAAAATTCTGTATATTTATTTTATATCCTGTAACTTTATTGACTTCATTTCTTAGTTCTAATAGTTTTTTGGTGGAGATTTAGGGTTTTCTTTATATAGTATCATGTCATCTGCAAATAGTGACAGTTTTACTTCTTACCTTCCAATTTGGATGCCTTTTATTTCTTTTTCTTGTCTAATTGCTGTGGCTAGGACTTTCAAAACCATATTAAATAGAAGTGGCGAGGGTGGGTATCCTTGTCTTGTTCCTGATTTTAGAGAAGAAACTTCTCACCATTGAGTATGATGTTAGCTATGGGGTTGTCATAATTGGCCTTTATTATGTTGAGATGTTTCCTCTATACCAACTTTGATGAGAGTTTTTTTTTTTTTTAAATAAATTTATTTATTTATTTATATTTATTTTTGGCTGTGTTGGGTCTTCGTTTCTGTGCGAGGGCTTTCTCCAGTTGCGGCGAGCGGGGGCCACGCTTCATCACGGTGCGCCGGCCTGTCACCGTCTTGGCCTCTTCCGTTGCGGAGCACGGGCTCCAGACGCACAGGCTCAGTAGTTGTGGCTCACGGGCCCAGTCGCTCCGCGGCATGTGGGATCTTCCCAGACCAGGGCTCGAACCTGTGTCCCCTGCGTTGGCAGGCGGATTCTCAACCACTGTGCCACCAGGGAAGCCCCATGATGAGAGTTTTTATCATGAACGAATGAATGTTGAATTTTGTCAGATGTTTTTTCTGAGTCTACTGAGATAATCGTGATTTTTATCCTTTGTTTTATTAATATGGTGTCACATTAATTGATTTGTGGATATTGAACCATCCTTTCATCATTTTAGTAAATCCCACTTGTAAATGGGATGTAAATCCCAATTGGATTTAGTAAATCCCATGGTGTATGATCCTTTTTACATATTGTTGAATTTGGTTTGCTAATATTTTGTTGAAGATTTTTACATCTACATTCATCAGAGATATTGGCCTGTAATTTTCTTTTTCTGTAGTGTCTTTGTCTAGTTTTGGTATCAGGGTAATGGTGGCCTCATGATTGGGAATCTTCCCTCCTCTTCAATACTTTGGAGTAGTTTGAGAAGGATAGGTATTAGCTCCTCTTTGTGTATTTGGTTGAATTCCCCTGTGAAGCTGTCCAGTCCCGGACTTTGGTTTGCTGGGAGTTTTTTGGTTACTGATTCAATTTCATTACTAGTGATCTGTCTGTTCAGATTATCTATTTCTTTTGGTCTAGTTTCAGAAGATTGTAGTTTCTAGGAATTTATCCATTTCTTCTAGATTGTCCAATTTGTTGGCATATAACTGTTCATAGTTTTCCCTTCTGATTTTTTTGTATCTGTGATATCAGTTGTAATTTCTTCTCTTTTATTTCTTACTTTGTTTATTTGTGTTCTCTCTCTTTTTCTTAATGAGCTTGGCTAAGGGCTTATCAATTTTGTTTATCTTTTCAAAAAGCCAGCTCTTGGTTTCATTGAACTTTTCTTTTTTCTTTTTTCTTTTCCTGGTCTCTATTTTATTTGTTTCTGCTCTGATCTTTATTATTTCCTTCCTTCTGCTGACTTTGGGCTTTGTTTGTTCTTCTTTTTCTAATTCCTTTAGATGGTAGGTTAGGTTGTTTATTTGAGATTTTTCTTGTTTCTTGAGATGGGCCTGTATCACTATAAACTTTCCTCTTAGAACTTCTTTGCTGTGTGTCCTATAGATTTTGGAAAGTTGTGCTTTTATTTTCATTTGTCCCGAGGTATTTTCTGATTTCCTCTTTGATTTCTTCATTGACCCATTGGTTTTTTAGTCTCCATGTGTTAAATGTTTTTCCCATTTTTCTTTCTGTGATAGATCTCTACTTTCATACTGTTGTGGTCAGAAAAGATGCTTGATATAATTTCTATCCTCTTAAATTTTTTCAGACTTGTTTTGTGGCCTAGCATGTGATCTGTCCTAGAGAATGTTCCACGTGCACTTGAAAATAATTTGTATTCTGTTTTTGTATGGAATGTCCTGTAGATATCTATTAATTCTAACTGGTCAAATGTGTCATTTAAGACCACTGTTTACTCATTGATTTTCTTTCTGGATTGTCTGTCCTTTGATGTAAATGGGGTGTTAAAGTCTCCTACTATTACTGTGTTTTTGTCAATTTCTCCCTTTATGTCTGTTGATATTTGCTTTATGTATTTAGATGTTCCTATATTACGTGCATATATGATAATGAATGTTATATCCTCTTGCTCTATTGGTTCCTTTATCATTATACAATGCTCTTTTTCTTTCGTTATAGCCTTTGTTTTAAAGTCTATTTTGTCTGATATGCATATTGCTACTCCTGATTTCTTGTCGTTTCTGTTTGCATGAAATATCTTTCTCCATTCCCTCACTTTCACTCTGTGTGTGTCTTTATCCCTGAAGTGAGTCTGTTGTAGGCAGCATGTTGATGCATCTTGTTTTTTATCCAATCAGCCATACTGTGTCTTTTGACATTTAAAGTAATTGTAGTCCACTGACATTTAGAGTAATTATTGATAGGTATGTACTTATTGCCATTTTATTACTTGTTTTCCAATTGTTTTTGTAGTTCTTCTCTGTTAATTTCTTCTTCATTTTGTTTCTTCCATTGTGGTTATATTTTCTTTTGTAGTATGCTTGGGTTCCTTTCTTACTGGTTTTTGTGTATCTATTATAGGTTTTTGATTTGTGGTTACCATGGGGTTCATATGTGTTGACCAATAATTATATCTACGTGACTTAAACTGATAGTCTTTTAAGTTAAAATACATTCTAAAAGATCTACGTTTTTTACTCCCTTCCCTCATATTTTGTGTTTTTTATGTCATATTTTACATCTTCATGTCTGTCTCTTTACTGTTTATTGTAGTTATGGTTGCTTTTACAGTTTTTTTTTTATAATCTGCATACTGGCTTTAATATTTAAGTGGTTGATCCACAGCCTTTACTATATGATTTGTCTTTATTAGTGGCATTTTTTTTTCCCTATAAATTCTTACTTCTTGTAACCTTTTCTTTTCCACTTAAAGAAGACCATTTAATACTTCTTGTAAGGTTGGTTTAGTACTGATAAACTCTTTTAGTTTTTTCCTTATCCGAGAAGTTCTTTATCTCTCCTTCAGTTCTGAAAGATAACCTTGCTGGGCAGAGTATCCTAGGTTGTAGGTTTTTTCCTTTCAGCTGTTTAAGTATATCATGCCACTCACTCCCTTATGGCCTGCAAAGCTTCTGCAGAAAAATCAGCTGATAGCCTTAGGGGGATTCCCTTGTATGTTTTTCTGCTTTTCTCTCTTTTTGTTTTTTTTTTTTCTCTTGCTGCCTCTAAGATTCTCTTTATCTTTAACTTTTGCCATTTTAATTATGATGTGTCTTGGTGTGGGTCTCTTTGTGTTCATCTTGCTTGGGACTCTCTGTGCTTCCTGTACCTGGAAATCTGTTTCCTTCTTCAGCTTCAAGAAGTTTTCAGCCATAATTTCATCAAATACATTTTCTACCCCTTTCTCACTCTCTTCTTCTGGAATCCTTATAATGTGAATGTTAATACACTTGATGTTGGCTCAGAGGTCCCTTAAACTATCCTCATTTTTTAACATTTGTTTTTCTTTTTGCTGTTCTGATTGGGTGATTTCCATTATTCTTTCTTCCAGATCACTTATGTGTTCTTCTCTATCACCTAGTCTGCTGTTCATTCCTTCTAGTGCATTTTTCATTTCATTTATTGTATTTATCAGCTCTGACTGGTTCTTTTTAATATTTTCTAGTTCCTTGTTAAAATTCTCAGTGTGTTCATTCATTCTTTTCCCAAATTTAGTTAGCATTCTTTTTACTATTGCTTTGAATACTTTATGTGGTAAATTATTTATGTCTGTTTCATTAGGGTTTTTTTCAGGGTTTTTTTCTTGTTCTTCCATTTGAAACATATTCCTTTGTCTTCTCATATTGTTTAACTTTCTCTGTCTCTATGAGTTAGGTGATAAGAGTGGTTACCTGTCCCAATCTTGAAGGGGTGTCCTTGGGTGGGACTGCCCCTATGCAGTCTGCTTGTGCCCAGTCACTTTGGTGGGAGAGCTGGATCTGAAGTGAGCATAGGTCATGTCTTCTCCTGGGGTGTGCTGGCAGCTACCACTTTGGTGGGAGGTAGGGCTATAGATGAAGGGGCTATAGCCAGAGCCAGGTGTGAGCTGGGGCTTTTCTTTTGCTCTTCCAGCCCAAGGTGCTAGAGCACAAGCCCTGAGGGTTGGTCTGAGCTGGCTCCCATCCTTCTAAGTGTGTGCACTCCTCTAGCAATGGCGCCTTAGCCCTAGTCGAGAGCAAGAGGGGCTGGAGCAGGCGCCCAGTGTGGGCTGGGGTACATGCTGGAATGGTCTGGGAAGCCAGTCAGAGCCCCAGGCAGTTTTCAGCCTGCAGCCTGATGTGCATGCTGTTAATGGCTGCCTTCACCCTATTCAGAGGCAGAGTCAGGCCCAAGCTGGCTTCCTTTTCTTTAAGTGTGTGTACTCCCCTTAGCCATGACAGCCTTCGCCCTAGTGGATGGCAGTGCTGGAGCAGGAGAGGCTGGAGCAGGCAGCTGGTCAGAGCCGCAGGCAGTTTTCAGTCTGCAGCCTCCATGCTATTCCGGGAATAAGTAAGTGTGTGCACACTCTTCACGAGCAGAGTCTTGGTTTCTTACAGCCCTCCAGTAAGTCCCACTGGTTTTCAAACCAGCTAAGGGTAATTGTGTTACTGGTGTCAGACCCTTGGGCTGGGGTGCTTGATGTGTGGCTCAAACCCCTTGCTTCCCAGGGTGGTTCCTTGAGCCTGTGTGTGATATCCCCCTCCTCTTCTGTGTCCCCTGCTAAGGGCCTGGGTCCCAACCTAATTGGTTCTCCTTTCCTCCCCAACTCCATGTGCATCTTTCTTCTCAGCCTTGGTTGTAGAAGAGCCTTTTTGCCAGTTTCCACGTTGTTTTCCGCGATGTAGATGTATTTTTGATGTGTTCATGGGGGCAGGTGGGCTCAGTGTCCTCCTACTCTGCCTTCTTGATCTCCCTCCTAAAAGGATTGACTCTTTTTTAAAAATGTATTTATTTATTTTTTCTTTTCCATTATGGTTTATTACAAGATACTGAATATAGTTCCCTGTGCTATACAGTAGGACCTTGTTGTTTATCCATTCTGTATATAATAATTTGCATCTGCTAGTCCCAAACTCCCAATCCATCCCTCCCTCTTGGCAACCACAAGTCTGTTCTCTATGTCTGTGAGTTTGTTTCTGTTTCATAGATAAGTTCATTTGTGTCATATTTTAGATTCCACAAATAAATGATATCACTTTGGTAAGTAGTAGTTGTCTTTTTTCTGACTTACTTCATTTAGTATGATAATCTCTAGGTCCATCCTTATAGCTGCAAATGGCATTGTTTCATTCTTTTTTATGGCTGAGTAATATTCCATTGTGTGTGTGTGTGTGTGTGTGTGTGTGTGTGTGTGTGTGTTTGTGTATATGCCACATCTTCTTTAAAGGATTACTCTTGATGCTGTATTGAGAATAGACCGTATGCCATGGGATCTGAACACTAAACATTGCTAAGAGACCTACCCAGCACCAAGACCATAAAAAAAAAAAAAAACTTTTTATTTGGAAATAATTTCACACACACCAAAGTAAGAATAGTACAAATACCCATATACCCTTTTGTTAATATTTTGCCCTATTTGCTTTATCATATTGTGCCCCTCTCCCCTTCTCCCTCTCTCTCTCCCTCTCTCTGTCTCTCTCTGTGTATACGCACACACACACACACAAATATGCACACACATACATGCACTGTTTTTCTTATGAATCATTTTACAGTAACTTGACTACACCATGGCCCTTATCCCTGTAAACTTGAGCTGTATTTCATTACCATAAGAATATTCTCTTACATAACAGTTATCAGTTTGAGTAAACTTGAGATTGATACAGTACATTTATTTAATCTACCTTCTGGTTTCCAGTTTTGTCAGATGATTATCAATGATGTCCTTTATGGCATTTTTTAACCCTCTGTACAGGATCCAGTCTAGGATAATGTATTGCATTTAGTTTTCATGTCTCTTTGGCCTCCTTTAATCTGGAACATTTCCACAGCCTTTCTTTGTCTTCTATTACATTGACATTTTAAAAACAATATTGTTCCTTTTCAAAAATTGAGTATTTCTCATTTGGAGTTTATTTTTTGTCATGATTATATTTATATATATCTAGTCTAATGCTTAACTACCTAAATGGTGTATGTCCTCCTCCGTGAATCACAAGGAGGCATTACAGGTCTGTATGCCTCTTATTGGCGATACCAATTTTGGTCACTAGTCAAGGTGTTAACAATTTTTTCCTTGTTAATTATGAGGAGACATTTTAAGACCATGGTCCTCATCAAAATTTACCTCATATATGGCAAATAGGTATATGAAAATGTGCTCAACATCACTAATATCAGAGAAGTGCAAATCAGAACCACAATGACATATCCCCTCACACCTATTAGGATAGATGTTATCAAAGAGACAAGAAATAACAAGTGTTGTAGAGTGTGTGGAGAAAAGGGAGCCCTTGTGCATTGTTGGTGGGAGTGTAAATAGGTGCAGCCACTGTGGAAAACAGCATGGAGGTGCCTCAAAAAACTAAAACTAGAACTACCATATAATCCAGTAATTTCATTTCTGGGTGTTTATCCAAGGGAAATGAAAATATTAACTTGAAAAGATACATGCACCCCCTTGTTCATTGCAGCATTATTTACAATAGCCAAGACATGGAAGCCACCTAAGTGTCCATTGGTGGATGACTGGATAGAGATGTGGTATATCTACACAATGGAATATTACTTAGACATAAAAAAGAAGGAAATCTTGCCATTTGTGACAACACAGATGGACCTTGAGGGCTTTATGCTAAGTGAAGTAAGTTAGAGAAAGGCAAATACCATATGATCTCACGTATATGTGGAATCTAAAACAAAAACAAAAGCAAAACAAAAAACCCCCCAAACTCATAGATGCAGAGAACAGATTTCTGGTTGTCAGAGGCAGTGGGTGGGAGATGGGTGAAATGGGTGAGGGTGGTCAAAAGGTAGAAACTTCCAGTTATAAGTAAATAAGTCATAGGATTGTAATGTACAGCTAATACTGTATTATGTGTTTGAAAGTTGCTAATAGAGTAGATCTTGAAAGTTCTCAGTATACACAAATTCCTAATTATGTATGGTGATAGATATTAACTAGACCTATGGTGATCATTTCACAATATATACATATATCAAATCATGTTGTACACTTGACACTAAGATACTGTTATGTGTCAATTATAGCTCAATTAAAAATAAAAAATTTACCTCCTAGATTTAGCATGCATTGGTGATTCTTGCTTGACCCAGGGCCATTCTTAATCAGTAGTAAGTGAGGGAGAGAGTCTAATAATCATCTTTTAAAAAGTTACTTAGTGAATAAATAAATGAGTTTATTTAAATGTACCACAGTAAAATTCACTTTTTGTGGTGTACAGTCCTATAGGTTTTGAGAACTGCTTAGAGTCACGTGTTTACCACCAGAGTCGTGATACAGAGCAATTCCATCAACCCTTATGTGTCCCTTTGTAGTCAACCCCTCCCCTCACCCACAATCTTTTACATATCCTTCTGGTTCCATTATAAGAGCTGTGAGTATGCAGAGCATGGGATAAACTTCTACCTTTTTGAGCCATAATTTCTGTGTTTGTAAAATGGGTGTATTTGTAAGGACCCTGTGAGTTTGTTGTGAGGATTGTGATCAGATAACCTCTGGTACTGTACCTGGTACCTGTTGACATTTGATAAATAAATATTAGTTCCTTCTCTGCTTCCTCTAAAAAGCCTCTGGTTCTATTTCCTAGGTTTATCTTAAGACTCAAAAATATTTTTACTATCACTAACCCTGTGAGGATTGTTTTTCTTCTCTTCCACTTATTATGTAAAAACTTTGTTTTGGAAAACTTCAGTCATATACAGCATGAAATATATTCATATGTAGAGAGAGAAGCATAATGAACCCCCATATACCTCATCACCCACCTCCAACTGTTACTAACTCATGGCCAGTCTTGTTTTCTCATCTTTACTCCCCACCCACCTCATCCCCACCTCCAGGTTATTTTGAAGTAAGTCTCAAATTTTTCCATCTGCAAATATTTCACTTGCATCTCTAAAAGAACTCACTTAAAAAAATAACCACAATACCATTATTATATATTAAAAATTTAACAATAATTTCTTAATATCATTAAACGTCTGGTGTTCAGATTTTCCTAGTTGTCTCTGTCTCTTTAAATTAGGATTCAGATAGGTCTACATGTGACTGGTTGATCTCTCTCTTAAATTTCTTTTAAACAAAATGATCCCCCTCCCTCTCCTTGTTTTTTCTTACAATTTTTTTCTAGAAGAATTGCTCCTATTTTTGAATGCAGACCTTGAAAATAGTTTTGAATAAGCACCAAATAATTTGTAGCTTTTACTTAGGAAACTCATAATGATGATAATTTAAATGATACATAACTTCAAGGAAAAATTAAATGTAGAGAAACTTAATTTTTGGCTGAATTATATGATGATGCAGTTACAAATGCTGGTTTTTGAGACTGTGAACAGTGCATTTATTAAAGTTTTTAAACACTATTTACAGGTTAAGGACTCCGTCTCTGAGAAAACAATTGGACTGATGAGAATGCAGTTTTGGAAAAAAACTGTGGATGATGTATACTGTGACAGTCCACCACATCAGCCTGTGGCCATTGAACTATGGAAGGTAAAAAAACAAACAAAACAAAAAAAGACCCCTACTTTTCATTTGCAAGAATGTTATTTGAGCATACTTTTTGTTACATACCATTTGGATAGTGTCAATGGGGAATCTATCCTGAAAATAGTTTTAGGCTCATGTAACGTTCAGATATATGTTAGATTTGACAGAATTTAAAATCATCCATGAATAATTTGCACACATCTTCAGTGTATTTCTTTATTAAAGGAAGAAGGAGGAATCTGGTCTCTTTATAAGTTATTTTCCACGTATTTCATTGCAGAATTTAAACCCTACAAATTTTGAAGCAGTGGCAGGTGCATTTTCTGTCTGACCGCCCAGCAGCTCCTTATTCCAGTGCTTTAATCCGTACTCTGGGCAGTAGAAAATCACGCATTGATCTTTTGTGACAGGAGACGTGCTCTCATCATTGTCCAGACACAAATCTAAAACTGCCTTGTCTAGTTTGATAGAATTGCGTATTTGTTGATGAATTTTAGGTGTCCGAGAATGGAAACCTATGGGCTAGGGTATTATTTGTAAACTAGATGTATTTAGTAATTAGTTTTACATTAAAGCTGTATGGATTCCTCATTCACAGCCATGCACAGTTTAGAAATACGCTGAACTATGAACAGAGAAAGGGAATTAGGTGCCTTTCATCACTGATCTGTGTCCCCATTGTAATATGATGAATGCCAAACGATAGTTTCCGTCACGGGAGCCACTGACAGACCTGACAGTGGTACGCCTCTTCTCAGGTCTGCGCCCCAGCAGAGGCGGGCCCCATTTGTGGGCCCCAGATTGACTTCACAGAGCCTCAGTAAGGATGGAAACCCAGGCCCCTCCACCGGGGACTGAGAAGAAAGAGTGGATGGGAAGCTTGTGAGTATTAGATTAGTTGTTTACCTTTATTCATCCCACTTCAAGAATCTCATCCTAGGTGACTCAGTTTAGAAAAAAGTTTCTCTAAAAATCCAGAAACTCTATTTATTTTATATACAAACCTGATTGCATTAGAGGTTTATGCTAAGACTTGCACTGAAGATTCTGACTTTTGTCAGGAAATAATGTGAAAGGTCAGAGATTTCTTTAACACAAATTTATCTTGCCTTCGCTTCTCTTAAAAAAATTCTGGAAAACATATCTGAATTACACAGTGTTTACGTGTATGCCAATTTGTCCAGTTTTAATAGCTGCTTAAATTTTGTTGATTAATGTTGACCAACTTTCTTTTTTTTTTTAAAATTTATTAATTAATTTATTTTTGGCTGCATTGGGTCTCTGTTGCTGTGCACGGGCTTCCTCTAGTTGTGGTGAGTGGGGGCTACTTTTCATTGCGGTGCGTGGGCTTCTCATTGCAATGGCTTCTCTTGTTGCGGAGCACAGGCTGTAGGTGCACGGGCTCAGTAATTGTGGCTCGCGGGCTCTAGAGTGCAGGCTCAGTAGTTGTGGCACATGGGCTTAGTTGCTCTGCAGTATGTGGGATCTTCCCGGACCAGGGATTGAACCCATATCCCTTGCATTGGTAGGTGGATTCTTAACCACTGTGCCACTGGCTGGAAGTCCCTGGCCAGCTTTCTAATATGACAGGTATTGAAGGTTAATATGAGTATTTGAAAGAAGCAGGTAGTGTTCAGACCAGTTGTCCTGATTGCATATTCCCTACCCCTCCCCATTCTGTTGGAACATACCCTTATTGCGCCACTGTCCAGTCAAACTTTCAATTGATTCTTTGAAGAGTTTCAGGTTCTTTAGAAGATTAAATAGGGAAAGAGTGACATGTTGTCCAAAGAGTACATTCTTGCCACACTGTTTCATTGGTGCCTTTAGGGTACAAAATAGTTGAATATCTATAATTTCTAATATTTATAGCCAAGGTTTTTGTTCTATTTGGCTTCTATTTCCAAAGTTTTGATAGTTTTGTTCAGCAGGTTTTCAGCTTCTTATAAATATTTATTTTTTATCTTGATCTCCAGTTTCCTTCAGAATCAGACAAGAGAGCTATATTTTGTGGTCAAGGAACTGCAGCTGTTATAGCGTCAGTCTTGAGTAAATAGGAGTCTGACTTTTCAGTGGTTAAGTATTTATTGAGTACTTTTCTATGCCAGGAATGGTGCTTGATGATGTGGTTACAAAGATCAAACAAGTCCTGCCCTACTCAGACATGTGCAAAATAAAGCAAGAGCAGGACTCTAATGACTGAGGTATCCCAGGCTGATTCCTGGCCCTGGGGAGAGAGGCCTGTAGAGAGTCCTGCTATGTAGTTATAATGCTGAGAGCACTTGGAAACCAGCTCCATGTAGCCCTTTTAGCTTCTGTTAAGTTCCTGTAGGGCAAAGTGGGCTCCATTCTCCACAGATCCACCCTTTGTCACATCAATGTGTATTGATGAGCATGTCAGCCTTTACATTTTAGTATCAGTGACATTTAGAGTCTCAATTGAAGTGTAGGATATTCCTAAGACTTTGTTTCACTACTATATTTATTTATTGTGAAAATATATTATACTTAGTGTTGACTTGGTAAGAAAACAATGATTTAAAAACTTATTTGGAAATAACTTCAAAATTTCAGAAAGGTTACAAAATTAAAAATAGTATAAGAACATTTCTATATCCTTTACCTAGATTTACCTGTTGTTAACATTTTATCCCATTTGTTCATCATTTTGTGTGCTCACTCAAGTGTGTGTGTGCTAGCATGCTCTCTCTGTATATATTTTCACACATTTTTTTAAATCATTTGAGTGTAAGTTACATACATCATGTCCCTTTGTCCCTAAATACTTTAGTATTTCCTAATAGAGACATTCTCTTATATAACCAGAATAGTTATTGACTTTTGTAAATTTAACTTTGATATAACACTTTTCATCTAATTTTCCATTCATATTCCAGTTTTGTCACTTGACCCAATAATATCCACTAATGTATTTTTCCCCCTCCAGTGTAGGATCCAGTTAGGTATTTTTTTTGTTATGTCTTTTTAGCTTACTTTAATCTGGAACATTTCCATAGCTTTTCTTTGTTTTCTATGACATTGATATTTTTGAAGAATGTAACCCCTTCTTTTTTTCTTTCTTTCTTTCTTTTTTTTTTGGTAGTAGAACATTCCTCATTTTGGATTTGTCTGATGTGTTCTCATGATTAAATGATTCAGGTTATGCATTCTTGGCCAGAATACTGCATAGGTGATGTATTCTCAGGGTATCACATCTGGAGACACATTTTGTCCATCTGTCCTTTATTGGCATTGTTCATTTTCGTTAACGGTCAAGATGTTGCCTGGTTTTCCCAGTGTGTAATCTACTGTATAATTATAGTTCCCCTTGTAACTAATCAACTTTAAGACAATGCAAATGCCCTGTTCCTCATCAGCTTCTTGTGAAATTTCCTGCATTCACTGATGGTTCTTGTCTTATCCAGTCTTTATTATTATGATTGCAGAATGATAATTTCGCAACTCTGATGCTCTGTTCACATTTACCACTTGGCACTCTACTATGAGCAAGTGCTCTCGCTCTCCTATATTATTTATTTGTTCATTAATTATTGGTATAAACTCATGAATTCCTGTTTTTTTCAGTAGTTTATAACTTATTACTATACTTAATTATTTTGGTGTTCAAATAGTCCCAGATTTGGACAGTGGGAGTCCTGTCAAACTGGCTTCTGTGTCCTGACATGCCTCCCATTGTTTTTTTGAGCACTTTCTATTTTCTGGCACAATAAAATAGTCTTGAATCATCTTGAATCTCCCTTGCTCCAGCTCTGGAATCACCCATTTTCTAGACTCTTGTTTCCTTTGCGAGGAGTGGTATTAGAGGCCAAGATCTGAGCACTAGTGTTCTCTTTCTTACTAGAGTGTCTTTACTTGTAAGATAACACTGTACCCTGCAGATTGTTTTCTTTGGAGCTTTATTACTGTTTTCTTTTTGGAAAGTGTTTATTTTCATTAAATAGAATCTTCATTTTTATGGAAAAAAGTTTGTGTGTAATAAGTAAGCATAGAAGTTGGGGCATATCACATAGCAGAGAAGCTCCGCTCTGCTTAATTCTTGTTTCGTTTTTGTTTTGAAAGTGGAATCACTAAATTACTAATAGTATAAGAAAAAAAAGACAAATTAGGGGAAAAGTTTTGGATATATTATCTTTACTTGGAAATGTTTTGAAATGTTTTCTAGGGACATTCTCTTTTTTCCCTAGTTCTTTAACAGAGCTATCTATCTGGTGATGCGTTATTACAAATGCTCCCTTACCTAGTTTTGTATTTGGTTTGTTTATGTTATTCGGGTCTACAGAAGTCATTTCTAGTACTTTCTAAAACTTACAACTCTTGTTTTTTTTAGGCTGTCAAAAGACATAATCTGACTAAAAGATGGCTTATGAAAATCATTGATGAAAGAGTAAGTTGAAATTGCTCAAGTCTTAAGTTTTTTCTTCCTTTTTAATCCTTAAGCTAATCTTCAGGGAGGAACTGTTTTAGTATGCGTATTAATATTTGGAGAGGGCTTCCCTGGTGGCGCAGTGGTTAAGAATCCACCTGCCAATGCAGGGGACACGGGTTCAAGCTCTGGTCTGGGAAAATCCCACATGCCGCAGAGCAACTAAGCCTGTGCACCACAACTACTGAGCCTGCGCTCTAGAGCCCGCAAGCCACAACTACTGAGCCTGCGTGCCACAACTACTGAAGCCCGCGTGCCTAGAGCCCATGCTCCGCAACAAAAGAAGCCACTGCAATGAGAAGCCCGTGCACCGCAACGAAGAGTAGCCCCCGCTCACTGCAACTAGAGAAAAGCCCGCACGCAGCAGCAAAGACCCAACGCAGCCAAAAATAAATAAATAAATAAATAAAAATTAAAAAAGAAAAATTTGGAGGAAGGAAACTTTTAGAGAACTGTACCATTTTATCCATTCTCCATCACTGCATGCCACCCACCTCAGCCGCCCACCCCCGTACCTAGAGACAGACAAGCAAGGACAGGCACCCAGGCGGAGGCATGCGTGTGCACACCACACTCGACTAGTTTGTTTTTTAAAAACAGAAATATTTTAAAACAGAAATTTTCAGGCTTATATAAAAGTAGAGAGAATAGTGTAATATACTTTCATGTATCTGTCACCCAGCTTTAATAGTTATAAATACATGTCCAATGTTATTTCATCTATATTCTACCAACTTCCCTCCCTAAACCCTATTAGATTATTTTAAAGTAAACCCCAGACATGTTATTATTTGATCTGTACATATACATGTATCTTGAAAAGGTAAAAACTTGTATAAAACAGATAATCAACGAGAACCTACTGTATGGCACAGGAAACTCTACTCAATATTCTGTAATAACCTAAAATGGGAAAAGTATCTGAAAATACATGTATGTATATGTATAACTGAATCACTTTGCTGTATGCCTGAAACTAAACACAACGTTGTAAATCAGCTATACTCCAATATAAATAAAAATTTAAAAAAAGAGAGAAAAAAACTTGTATAAAACATAACTATAATATGATTACCAGACCTTAAAAAAAATATGGATAATTCCTTAATATCATCAAAACTTGAGTAGTTGTACACACATCATTATGCATACCCAGTGCTTGGATCTCTGTCCAAATAGAGGGAATAAGGAAAGTTCAACAGTTCTAGCAAATGGAGTCTTATACTGAGTTCTTAGAACTAAGTTCTAGTTCTAACCAAGCATGCAAATTGCTTGATGACCTGGGCTGATTTGTGTAATCGTTCTGACACATTGTTGGCTAAGTGTCCTTGTTGGCCTGATATTTATCATATACTGTTGTCCTGAAAATGTAAGTTTACTTAGTTTATTTGGATGCAATCTATTAATAACCATAGGCTATAGTAGTAATAATATAAGCAAAAGTGAGATAATGACTTTAACATTTAAAAAATTGCTCAGTTGGCCTATAGAATTAATTAGTACTAAGAAAATGTATTTTTCAGGTGTCTTCAGTTTTCATGAGGTAAAGAAAATTTGAGAACTCAAGACAGATAATGGAAAATCTCTCTTTTTTTCTTAATGAAAAAATAGCAGTTTTTCCATTGCTTAATGGAATGTAACATTTGGCTTTTGTATGGAGGGATATTTAAAAGTAAAGGACTGGGATCAATCTCCCTGCATTGATCTAAAGATTCAATATAATCCTTATAAAAATTCCAGCTGCCTTTTTTGGAGAAATTGACAAGCTGATCCTAAAATTCATATGAAAATGCAAGGGACCCAGAATCATCAAAAGAATCTTGAAAAAGAAGAACAAAGTTGGAGGGCTCACATTTCCCAATTTTGAGACTTAACTACAAAGTTACAGTAATCAAACTGTGTAGTATTGACCTGCCATAGACATGTAGATCAATATATACTGATCATATAGATCATATATATTGGCATGAAATAGAATTGAGAGTCCAGAACTAAACCTATATATTGATAGTCAGCTGATTTTTGACAAGGGTATGAAGATAATTCAGTGAGGGAAAGAATAACCTTTTCAACAAGCAGTGCTGGGACAACTGGCTATCCACATGCAAAAGAATGAATTTGAACTCCTACCTCATACCATATACAAAAACTAACTCAAAATGGACCAAAGACCTAAATGTAAGAGTTAAAGCTGTAAAAGTCTTAGGAGAAAACCTAGGCATAAATCTTTGTAACTTTCTGTTGGGCAGTGACTTCTTAGGTATGATACCAAAAGCACAAGCAATAAAAAAAAAAAAAATAGATAATTGGACTTCATCAAAAGTAAAAACTTCAAGAAAGCAAAAAGACAATCCACAGAATGGGAGAAAATATTTACCAGTTATATATATGATAAGGGACTAGTATCTAGAATATATAAAGAACTCTTATAATTCAGCAATAAAAAGACAAATAACCCAACTTAAACATGGGCAAAGGATTTGAGTAAACATTTCTCCAAGGAAGATATACGGATGAGTAATAAGTACCTTAAAAGATGCTCAACATCTTTTAATGAGGGAAATGGAAATCAAAACCACAATGAGATACCACTTCATACCAATTAGGATGGCTATAATAAAAAGAATGAACAATAATGAGTGTTGGTGAGGATGTGGAGAAATTGGAACCCTTCATACAATGCTGATGGAAATGTAAAATGGTGCAGCTGCTTTGGAAAAACTGTTTGGCAGTTCTTCAGAAAGTTAAACATAGAGTTATCATAGACCTAGCATTTCACTCCTAGGTTGGTATGGGAAATGAAAACGTATCCACACAAAACTTGTGCACAAATGTTCATTCATAATAGTCCAAAAGTGGGAACAACTCATAGTTGAATGAATAAACAAAATGTGTGTATCCATACAATGGAATATTATTCATATTTTCTTCAATTAAAAGGAATGAGATACTAAAAGATGTGCCAACATGGATGAACCTTGAAAACATGCTAATTGAAAGAAGCCAGATACAAAAAGCCACATATTGTATCATTGCATTTTTATAAAATGTTCACAACAGACAAATCCATGGAGACAAAGTAGGTTAGAGGTTTGTCAGGAGATAAGGAAAGGGAGAACTGGGAAGTGACTGCTTAATAGATACAGGATTCTCTCTGAGGTGATGAAAGGAAAACATTCTGGAATTAGTGGTGATAGTTGCACAACTTCGTGAATATACTACAACCACTGAATTGTATAGTTCAAAAGGGTAAATTTTATGGTATATGAATTATGTTCCAATTTGTTTAAATGTAATGGAGCTGGAGCATATTTTTTCCCCTGGGATTCATTGCTGGTGCCAGTTTCTCCTGATTGTAAAAAAGGAGGAAGGGGTGGAGGAATAATATTACCTTGGCTATCAAGTCTTTGTAAATGTATTATTATAAAAGTTGCTGGATGTTCTAAGATTTACATTTTTCTGTTTCTTGGATATAGTGTGTTCTGGTAATCAACTGTTAGTTTATTGAGCATAGTTTCTTTTGTGGGGAATGGGGTGCAGTGCCTGGTTGTGATCTCCTTTCTTTTTCTAGGCACCTTTTCCATATTAAGAGCACGGGCTTAATGGTCAAAATATGTGGGTTTGAATCTTTTCCCCACCACTAATTCGCTATGTGACCTTGGGCGTATTCCTTAACTTCGTGGTAACTCAGTTTCTTCATCTGCAAAATGAAAAAAGTATCAATTCCTTTTGAGGGAGTTGTTAGGATTAAGGAGATAATGTCTGAAGTACTTAAGTAAGAGCTCAGTTGTCAGTTTCTAATGATATCTTAGGCTTTAGAAGGAAGTAAAAATTAAGCCAACCCCATGTCCGTGGTGATTTGTGCATTGAGATTATTCCTGAGATATTATTTTGAGGGGTGATTTGTAAGTACTGAACATGTAGGACTTTAATATTTTAATTTTATTTTAATCTTATTTTATTGTGTAATAAACAATTTATACTAAAAGTTTTTATTCTTTATTACTCAATTCTTTAGGGCAAAAAAATAGTGCCTTTTAAAAATAAAATATTGACAATTCGTCAAGCAAATAAAGCATTTTGTTTGTAGGAAAAAAATTTGGATGACAAAGCATATCGTAACATCCAGGAACTGGAAAATTATGCTGAAAACACACAGAGCTCTCTTCTTTATCTAACACTAGAAATATTGGGTAAGTTTTTTTTTTTCTATTTTATACTTCTCTTTTTTAAAGAAAACACCTTTTTTTTAAAAAATTGAAGTGTAGTTGGTTTACAATATTGTGTTAATTTCAGGTGTACAAGAAAGTGATTAATTTCAGGTGTACAGGAAAGTGATTCAGTTATACATATATATATATATATGTATTTCAGATTCTTTTCCATTATAGTTATTAGAATTGTGTTAATTTCAGGTGTACAGGAAAGTGTTAATTTGTGTTAATTTCAGGTATACAGGAAAGTGATTCAGTTATATGTATATATTGTATTTCAGATTCTTTTCCATTATAGTTATTAGAAGATAATATAGTTCCCTGTGCTACATAGTAAATCCTTGTTGTTTATTTTATGTGTAGTGGTGTGTTATCTGTTAATCCCGTACTCCTAATTTATCCCCCTCCCCTTCTTTCCTCTTTGGTAACCATAAGTTTGTTTTCTAAGTCTATGAGTCTGTTTCTGTTTTGTAAATAAGTTCATTTGTATTATTTTTTAGATTCCACATATAAGTGATATTATATAATATTTGTCTTTATCTGATTTACTTCACTCAGTATGATAATCTCTAGGTCCAACCATGTTGCTGCAGATGGTAATATTTCATTCTTTTTTAAGGCTGAGTCATATTCCAGTGTGTGTGTGTGTGTGTGTGCGTGCACACACACACACACACACACACACCCCACATCTTCTTTATTGACTCTTCTGTTGATGGACACTTAGGTTGCTTCCATGTCTTGGCTATTGTAAATAGTGCTACGATGAACATTGGAGTGCATGTATCTTTTCGAATTGGTTTTCATCTTTTCCAGATATATATGCCCAGGAGTGGGATTGCTGGATGATGTGGTAACTCTGAATACTGTTAAGAAAACACCTTTTAGACTTCACTCTTTCATAATTTGACAGTCTAACCAGTTTAACACTGAAGTTTTTCTTTGCACCAACTAGAAAGGAATAGCTTTTTTTTTTTGAGTAAGAAGGGGAATATAATATATACCTTTCTTTGGAATGGAATGCAGGCTAATCAGAATACCCAGGCTCTCATAAAAGGACTTTAGCTACCTCATGAGAATGCTGTAATTAATAATCTGGTAATTGCAGATGATTTTATTTCTTTATGCATCTGCTACAATTTGGAAGGCCTGTGGCCTGACTCCTTCCTTCTCTGTCAATAATACTTCCCCATGTTTAAAAACAAAAGGTAGAAGAAATAAAACTGTATATCTAAAAGTTTTTGTGAGATTTGTCTTAAAAAAAAAAAAACTATGCCATTTAGATGGTATTTTTCCTCCTTTGATTTTGTTCTAAGTTGGTGAGGTCTTATTGTAACGAGGAAATTATTTGGGACAAGGACAATATCATCCATTTGAAGAAGGTAATATGTCTTTATGTCACCCTAAAAGAATAACACAAGTCCCTACCAAATGTCCCGGACCTGTTCTGCCTGCACATTCAGTGACATGTTTGCCAACACAATGAAAGGAGGGAGCAAAGAGCAGAATGTTTGTTAAGCATATACTTAAAATGAGGTCATATGGAAATTGCACTGAGGAGAAGAAATGCAAGACTTGCAGTGTTTTTCCAGGATAGCTAATTAAAATTCCAAATGTGCTCTTGGTGTGCTGTACTCTGAGGAAAACTCTTTTATTTAAAAGTTGACGTTCAGAAACCTGTTATGGTAAATGGTCAGCTTGTCTTTGTGCCCAGTTTTGCTCTCATAAATCCTGTTTTTCAGATATAAAACATGGGAGAAACACCTTTTACATGTTTAGGTCATTTCTCTATGCTGCTTCTGTTGACTTGTTATGCATTTAAAGAGAAAAGAGCAGCCCAGTTGATTTCTAAAATTATAGGTATAAAGGATCTTCATGCAGATCATGCCGCAAGTCACATTGGAAAAGCACAAGGCATTGTAACTTGCTTGAGAGCAACGCCGTATCATGGTAGTAGAAGAAGAGTATTCCTTCCCATGGATATTTGTATGCTGGTAAGGCCGTTGTTTGTACCCTGTAATTATTTACCTCAAGAATATGGGGAGGGACGGTCCTGTCTTGGTTCTTTGCTTAGTCTATTCAAGTGACCGTTTTGAAACACATGCTTATTGCTTTTTTGCTCCAGATTTATCAAGTCAGAATTTTATCAGTCAGGCATTTTAGGTCTGTGGTGGAGCTATGAGTAAGAAGGTTCAGAGAACCTCACTTGGTGTACCTTCATGTTGATGCCTTACTCCCTTTCAAGCAATTACAGTAATTATTCCTAGTGGTCACCTTAGCCTGTTCTTTATTTTATTTTAAAGGAGGAAATAATCCATTAAAAAAGAATACTGTTTATGAGAACTTTTGTTTTCTGGAGGAGGTTCATTATTGTCTGTTCTATTAAACTTCTTATCTGTTTGTTTCTTGCTTTATTTTGTTTCACCTACAACTGTCATTAGTTAGCATCTTGTTGCATATTCTTCCAGGAGAGAGAGTGTCTGTGGGTGTGTCTATATATGCACTCACATACATATAGATATATTTTAAAAAAACAAAATAGGGGACTTCCCTCGTGGTCCAGTGGTTAAGAATCCGCCTTCCAATGCAGGGGACGTGGGTTCGATCCCTCGTTGGAGAACTAAGATCCCACATGCCACGGGGCAACTAAGCCTGCATGCTCTAGAGCCTGAGCGCTGTACCTAGTGAGCCTGTGCGCTATGGAGCCCCTGCGCCGCAACTAGAGAGCTCTCGCGCTGCAACTACTGAGCCTGCACACCGCAACTAGAGAGAAGCCTGCACACTACAATGAAAGAGCCTGCATGCCACGTGTGCCGCAACTAAGACCCGGTGCAGCCAAACAAAGAAACAAACGAATAAATAAATAAATATTAAAAAAAAAGAAAACTGACATCATGCAAGCTGCACGGCGTGGCCAAGAAAAACAAAAAACAAGAAAACAAAATAGGCATTAAACTGTATATACTGTTCTATCACCAGTTTTCTTGAGCTAGTTTTAATTGTGCTTTTTGAATCCTGATGTAATGTACATTTTCCCACACAGCATGGTGTTTCACAAGAGGATTTTCTACGGAAGAGCCAAGATAAAAATGTGAGAGATGTGGTATATGACATGGCCAGCCAGGCACACTTGCACCTAAAGCATGTAAGTAGCCTCTTTTGGCCAAATCATTTAGGAAACTATCATTTCTAGCTGTGGCTACTCCTAGAGCATGGTTGTAGTGTTCTCTCTTTGGCAGTCCATATCCATCGCTCACTGAAATCCCAATAGATTTATCTCAGGGATTATTATAAACTTTTTCTACTTTAAAAAAATCTCCTTCTCCCTCTCAGCTTCCTCAGTTAGGCTCCTCTCTGATCCATCCACTCACTGTTTCTCTCTCAGGGGACGGTGTGTCTTTCTGCCTTGTCAAGGCAGATGCCTCTTCTACTCTTCCAGGACCTTGCATCGTCAGCAGTTCCCAGCTGGTATTTTCAGTTGGCCTTTCTGATAACTTGCCCCTTTTATCTTCTGGTTTGTTGCTACTGCCTTCTGAAGTTACAGGCAGCCCATTGGACCCTTCTGTTTCTTATTTTTCCCTCCCAATTAACCTTTTTTGCATAAGTGTTCTACATTCATTTTACCTCAAGGCACTCACCACCATGGCACCATTCACCATACTGTAATTTGGCTTTCATCCTGCTTACTCTAATAATAATCTCTAGTATATCATCTCCTTACTGCCACATTTAAAGAAGTGTCTGATTTGTTGCATTCTTAAACCTTCTTGGTAGCTTTACTCTAAATGCTTCCAAGATATGAGCGAATGTAACTTATCTAGGTTGCTCAGTCAAAATAGTTTCTGAAACTAAAATTTACATGTAAATTATTAAAGCCCAGAAAGTACAAACAAGTGATTATCATATTTAATATAACTTAAATATATTAAAACTATAATATTAAAACCAACTAATTAAGCTATAATAAGTCATTAAAAAATAAAGAGTGATTTAGAGAGGGTAGATGTTTTATATGTATATGTATATATGTGAATATATATACATATATACATACATACACACATATAACAGAGGAGGAATCAACTAGACTTGATAACTGATTGGATTGTAGCAGAATCAGGAAGCAGGAAAGTCGAAGGCTGCATGGAGTTCAAATATAGATGGTGATGGTGCCAGTCCGAGACTACAATACAAAAGCAGTGGTGTGCTGGGTGCTGATCGGTAGCTGCTGGACATCATTGAATGTAAGGGGATTAGAGGGCATTTAGGGAGGTGGGCTAAAATGCAGATTGCAGGATTGTGACTTTAAAAGGAGGTCAGAACTGGAGATACAGATTGGGGAGTCATCCAGATGGAAGGCTTATGTTTAAAGCTCTAAGTGTGGCTATGCTGTTGTCCAAGGAGAATATACATTTAAACAATAAGACCAAAGGCAGAACCTCGAGCCCACCTCCATTTCTCAGGTAGGAGGAGGAAGGACCATTTAATAGGAAGAAGGAGAAGGAAAGAATGATCAAAGAAGAGGGAGAACTCAGAGTCAGTGTCTTGGAAACTTAGGGAGGAGCAAGTTCCAAGAATGGGGAATACTGAAGTTTTGCATTTCTTGGAGAGATTGAGAGAAAAGATAGGTATGATGATTAGTAAATTGTGGATGATCTTGAAGAGAGCAATTGTAGTAGATGTGGTAACTGAGTCAGGAATAAGAAGCGATATCTGACAATATAAACAAAGCCCTTTAGACAGAAGTGGGCTTGGTGAGGCCTGGATGATGGGCATCAGCCTGAGTGGATCAGGGCTCTGTAGTCCAGTGTAGTAGGGTGTTAGGTTGGATAGATGAGGTTAGATTCAAGATGTGTAGGCCTTTGAATTCCAAGATGAATAGTTGGGACATGATCTATCAGGGGGTTAAGTTAAAGAAAGAAAAAGTAAAACAGTGACTTTAGGACATGAATTTGGCTGACTGGGGGGCATGAATTAAAGGTTGGGGAACACAGAGGCAGGAAGATCAGCTAGAAGGATCTTATATTCATCTAGACAGGAGGGAATGACATCCAAGCTGGGGAGGTGCTGGGACTTGTATGCAAGTACAGTTGACCCTTGAACAATCACGGGGGTTAGGGGCTCCAACCTTCCACACAGTTGAAAATCCGTGTATAATTTATAGGTGGTCTTCTGTATCCAAGGTGGATTCAACCAACCAAGGATCGTGTAGTGCTGTAGTATTTACTGTTGAAAAAAATCTGCGTGTAAGTGAACCCATGTTATTCTAGGGTCACCTGTTATGTCTTCATTTACCCCTTACCACAGAGCTGGGGGTGTCAAAGTTATAAGGCAGTTGGAAATGCCAAAACCAAATGTAAGAAAGAAGAGAATTCTTAATATAGTACCTTTTCCTGATTCCTTTAGATCTGGCAAATTAATCTCAACCGGCAGGAGATGAGAACTATTTTCGTGCTTTCGAGAGCGTCCCTAGCAGTGCTGATTTAAACTGCTGGTGTTGCTTTGTGCGCACTTTCAAGAGGGAGAGTGTTTATTTCCAGAAATATTTGTATTTCAAACCAGTTTCCTTTTGTCTTCCTTTTCTAGGCTAGGTCCTTCCACAAAAGTGTTCCTGTGAAAGCATTTCCTGCTTTCCTTCAGACAGTAAGTAGATTAACAGAGAAGGTTGTTTAATTAATGAAGCAGATGTGTATAATTTTTTTTTCTATTTTATAAGGTTCCCAGTGCAGTTCTTTAGTTTGGAGTCTTTGTTTTGTTTTCCTCCCTATGGTATGTTTTGTTAGTTACATTCTGCTTTTGGTGAAGGTCATGCCTCTGTTCCCCAGAGGCAGGTGAGTGGAATTGTCATTAGCACTGGCTGCAGCCAGACTGCATCGGTTTGGATCTGCTTTGCCACTTACTAGCTGTGGAGCAAGTTCCTTAATCACTATGTACCTCAGTTTATTCATAGGTAAGATGGGAATCATAGGAGAAACCACCTCATAGGAGTGTTAGGCTACTTATAGCCATGTAAGTATGACTTAATAGTCTATTTTTTTTTTTCTCCTTAGTGACCATATTGTAGCATTGGTTCCTGAAAGTGGTTCACAGACCAGTGCTGAGCTGGCTGCATCAGAATAATCTGGAAGGCTTCTTCAAAAATACAGATTCCTGGGGTCTTCTTACTAAATAAGACTCTTGAGCTTGGGGAAGGGAGCATTTCTAAGAGGATCTGTGATTTTTAAAAATTCCCCAGGTGATTCTGATGTGTAGCCTGGTTCAGGAACCATTGTGGTAAAATACATAAAGAAATGAGAATAGCTTCCGGTTAGTAGCACCTCCTGTGGGACAGGTTCTGAGCTAGGTCATTGCATACATTATTCCTAGGTGTGGTTTACTTCATTTTATAGATAGAAACCAAGGTTCAAAGATTTGTGATGTTTGAAAAGGGAAATTCATGCATTTTCTACAGTACCAAACATACCTTCTCCATTTTTCCCTAAAATATATTTAAAGATTCATTTCTATCCTTTCACATCTTCTATCCTGGGTCTCAGATCTGAGTGTTTGAAATCATTTTCTTTCTTTTCTGGGTTTACTTATTATAAAAGTAATATGTTAATGTTTTAGATGTTCACATAAGAGGAGGCAAAAGAAATTAGAATGGTCTCACAGTTCTGTCCTTTCCAGAGATAATGTCTGTTCATCTTTCTGGACTTCTTATGTTCATGTAATTATATATGTATTTTTTGTATAAATGAGGTGCCAAGCATCTCTTTCTGTGTCAACACATTGTTCTATATCACCATTTTTAATTGTTATTTATTTGGTTATTTGGTGATGTACTATCATCTCTTTTGTCTCTCTTTTTTTTTTTTTTCTATTTTTTTCCTTTTCTTTTTTTTTTTGGCTGCACCACACAGCATGCAGGATCCTAGTTCCCCAACCAGGGATCAAATCCACACCCCATGCAGTGGAAGTGTGGAGTCCCAACCACTGGACCTCTTGGGAAGTACCCTATCACCTGTCTTGACTTATAAGCTCCAAGAAAGTTCAAGACTTTGTTTTGTTCACTTTTGTGGAATAGGTTGTTCTCAACTCTGCTTGTCCATTAGAATCACTTGGGGAACTTTGAAAGCAAAACAAAGCAATGTTGGGCCCGTCCCCAAACCAGTTAAATCATACCTAAGAGGTTGGATCTAGGCACTGATACTTCTTAAAAGTTCCCCCAGTAATCATGAAGTGCAGCTAGGCCTAAGAACCACTATCTTAGGCTAGTGGTGTGGTCCCCGCGCCAGCAATATATGCCTCGGATATTGTTAGAAATGTAGATCTTGGGATCCACCACAGATCAGAAACTCTAGGGGCTGGAGCCCAGCTCCGTTTCCGTCCTGTGCCAGGAGAGAGTGGAGGGACTACATGGCAGTTTCCGAGGAGCTGGTTCTATCCTACACCCGAAGTCCAGCTGGGGCACGTCTCTTCTCATTTGTTTTATATATGGAGCATCTGTTAATTACTTTGTTCAAAGAAAAGGTTTTGCTGTTTAAAAATGGTTTGAAAATGACTAGTCTAGGGTAGAGTATGTTGTGCTCTATACATGAGGTTTTAAGAAGCTATATTCAGAGATTGTAACATCTTTGAGAATTTCACAATGAATTTGTTACTTTGAACAATTTATTTACCATTAACGATGAACCAAATCCTAATTTGTGAATGCCCAGTTGAGCCCTAATTTTGAGGTCATGTTTCATCTGTATTTTAATGGAATTTTCTCCTAATTATAAAAGCATTACATTCTCATAATAGAGATTTGGACAATATAAAAAGAATATTAGAAGAAAATAACAATCACCTACAATTCCCAGACCCAGAGATAAATGCTGTTTACACTGTTCTTTCTTTTTTTTTTTTTTCACTGTTCTTTCTTTTAAATGAATTTCTCTGTATATTTAAAGTCACACTTTATATGGCAGTGTCCTATTTATCAAACATTTAACCACATCATTAGAAATATTTATTAATACAATATTTGATGGCTGTATAATACTCTTTCATGTGCTTGTATCTTAATTTCATTATTCTTTATAATTGGATATTATAAAACTATTAAAATGAACATAATAACGTTCTTAGAGGTGGAAAGTTAATAACAGTATATGAATTGATTTTTAAAAAAAGCAAGTTACAGAACATTATGAATAACATGAGCTCTTTTTTTCCAAAAATAAAAGCGAACATGTGAAAGTACACTAAAATATCTTCAAAGTTTTTTCTCTTAACGTGTTTTTTATTTGATATCTACAAATGAATATATATGTCTGCATGTATTATAAAGCATAACATAATGAATGCCCATGAACTCACCACTTAATCCAGGAACTAGAATGTTACCATTAAATTGTGCTCATGTGTTTTCCCAATCTCATCCCCTTGCCTCTGCCTTCCTCCTCCCAAGTAGCTATCCTGAATTTTGTATTTATTATTATCTTGCTTTTATTCTAGAAAAGCTTTTCCCTATTTTATGTATTCCTAACCAAAATGTTGCCTTTTTTTTTTTTTTTTTGCTGCGTGTGGGCTTTCCCTAGTTGCGTAGAGCGGGGGCTACTCTTTGTTGTGGTGTGCGGGCTTCTCATTGCGGTGGCTTCTCTTGTTGTGGAGCACGGGTTCTAGGCATGCGAGCTTCAGTAGTTGTGGCTTGAGGGTTCTAGAGCACAGGCTCAGTAGTGGTACATGGGCTTAGTTGCCCTGTGGCATGTGGGATCTTCCCGGACCAGGGATCGAACCAATGTCATTGGCAGGTGGATTCTTAACCACTGCGCCACCAGAGAAGTCCCTTAGGTTTTTTTTTTTTTTTTGAACTGTATAAAAATGGATCATTTTCTGTTTATGTCTTCTGGGTTACACACACACACACACACACACACACACACACACAGAGTGTTTCTAAGATTTATCCATATTATTGCATCTAGCTACATTTATTTCATGGCAGCTTAATATTTCATTGTGTGAACATTTATTTTTTTGTCAAAGAACTTCTGGATTGTTTCCAGGTTTTTTGCATCTGTGCACATTAATGCACATGTTTATTGCTGTACATATATAAGTGTAGGGTTTCAAAAGTAGAGAGTGAATTTGTTTGTATGTACACTCATCCGTTTATAGTGTATAGAAGTCTGGGAGAACACACAGTCCTTTGGACAAGCATGCTCTCTGTGGGTCACACAGGTTGCGCTGCAGAACTCTAGGGGGAGCTGTGCACGTGGGCTGAGAAGGCGGTGGGGCCGCTTCACATTGTGCAGTGCAAAAGTAGGTGGCTTCTCTGTTTAATAAAAATTTACAAATTAATAAGATTGAAAAGCATAAGGAGCACTGCCCATCGTCACTGTTTTCCATCCTGGCCCCCGGTCCCAGAGAAAGCTTTGTCAAGTTTTGTGTGATGGGGGGGAGCATGGTGTGACGTTTATAGGGACCTGTGATTGTTCTCCCTGGTTGCAAATTGTTTTCCAGCAAGAACATGGAGACCCTTTAAACTTTTGCACCAAATAATCTTTTAAAGAAACAACTTGAGCTCCCCGTCATGGCACTGTGCATTTCTGTGTGTGTGTGTGGGGGGGGTGGGTTCATTTTCCTCAAATGAAACGCCCCTTTTGTATTCTACAGAATCTAGTAATAAGACCTGACAAATAATTTCTCTTTCACATTTTGACCAGAACACTAAACTATGATCAGAATTGGCTTGATGTTTCTAGTACTAGATCTGTGACATAGTTTTACTGGCTTCATAGAAAACTTCTTAGAAGATGTCTTTATTCTCTCTCTCTTTTAAAATTTTCATTTACATTCTTAGTATGTAGAAGACCATCTCAGGAAAACTACAATAGCCTTAATACCTGCTGGGTTTGTTTTTGTTTCTTTTAAAGACTTAATCATTCTGTGATCTAGTGACCATTATTCTCTTTTTTCAGGTTGCTCTGGAGGACTATTTAAAGAAAATTCAACAAGTGGATTTTGATATATTCCACCCATCTTTACAGCAGAAGAATACTTTACTTCCATTATCTTTGTATATTCAGTCATGGAGAAAAAGATATTAAAATAATTTCGTGGCACTGATATTTACTTTTATTAGTTTTACAAAAGTGTACGAGCTTAGGGTTCTTGTTTACGAACAACAGGAACTGTTTACCTAAGGAGAAAATTCACTTACTGGATGAGTGTGTAGGTCACAGAATTAATGAGAAGTTGCTGTGGGGCCGTGCTGCCCCGATTCTGCTGCAGGCACCGCCCTTGTCACCAGCAGCCCAGACAGTGTCTGCTGTGCTATCCCTGCAGAGTCCGAGCCCCAGGAGGGAGCATCGTTTTAGCTGTGCTTAGGCTGCAGGCCATGCTTCAGCCACCAGAGGGCAGGGGGAAGCACGTCTCCTCCCGTCCTCAGCCTTAGAGAAGAATGGGGAAGGGGCTCAGGAAGTACTGGGTTTGCATTCTGAGCAGCCAAAACCCAGGCGTCCAGGACAGCTGGGAAATGCATTTATTTAGGGATCATGAAGAGTGAAGTTTATATCTGAGGAGTGTCAGTCGCTATGTTGAGGGCCTTATATCTCTAACATTTAATCTTTACCACCCTGTGAAAATTTGACCATGATGATAAAATAACTTCTTTCAAGAGCTCGAACCCTAATTTGACTTTACATCTGGCTGATTTGAAGGCTTTTACTTCTTTGTTTACCCTTTTGTTTCACTCTCTATTATTGAGCATTATCATCATGAACAAAACTGTATTAACAAAATGTGTATTAATGTAAATTAACAAAATTGTATTGAACATTCATTAAGGGGATACTACATTTTTAAAAATTACTATACTAGTTGAGCTTCCCACTAAAAAGCTCTGTGCTGTATACTTTCCAGTGTTCTCATCTGATCTTCAAAACTGAAGCAAGGAACATTTTTGGTAATTAAAAATTTTTAAGTAAACATACTAATTGCAAAAACCAAAATTGTTTACATTGCTGGTAGTTGGCAGATCTGGACTCTGAATGAGTCTCTGACTCCTAAAACCAGAATTATGCCCTAGTTTCCTTTTCCTTTCTTTTTTTAGTGGTCTTGTTTCCTGCCCACTCCCACCTCTGTTGTACCATTTCTCTATGCCATCTCAAATCTTTGGTTTCAGTTATGAATTAGTGCCTACTTCAATTGTGAATTAATGATGGCTTAAAGTATTACAGTTTTGCAAATAAAATTCAAATGGAGAGCTGCTTGAGGGCAAGAATAGATTGTTTTATTCATCTTGGGATCCCCCAGCACCTCGTATGGCTTCTGATTTAGAGCAAGTGGAGATTAATAAATGTATAAATGAATGAACATACAATGCTGTTGTTTATGTTAGTGTACTTTTGGTTTATACTGATGCTGAAAGAATATCCTCTTATTTAATCCTGTGGCTTTAGAGAGCTTAAAGCTTATCTAAAAGAGGAAAATCCAGGGAAATGGGACACATTTCCTCGTGGGATTCTGAATGGTCCAGAGTTGAAAAGTTCATTAGAGATAGTCTTTATTAGTAAGAATTGTTTGTGGGTCTTACCAGGTTAAATCTGGCAGCAATCAATCGCTAAGCATCTTAGTTCCCGTCTAAGAAGGGTTAAAAAGAGGGGTTTAAACACTCAACTGGATTACTGGATTTTTTACTGGCTCCGAAGCCAATTTACTTTAAGTAAATAATTTCAAAATACTTTCTAAGCCGTTTGAAATTTGATGCTTAGAGAGTTGGATGAACTGACGTTTCCAGTCTCCTAGAGATTAAGATAGGGTCTTATTCGGTGACATTTACTGTACTATTAATTTCCTGGCTTAAAAGATACTCCCTTAGATGGTGCCAACATTGTTTTTCGTTTTTCAGATCTCTTTTTTAGAGCATTTAAAGGAGTCAGATACATTTTCAAACCATTTAAGATGTATTTTGATATTGAATAGGTAGAGAGCAACAGATAACAAATGTTAAGTATTAATCTCAATGTAGGTAAAGTTGCTTATCATAAAATGCATTTGAGTAGTTCCAAATCAGCTGGCATTATTTTTTCTATTCTTTTGGTTAAATCTCTCCTTTTGATGAAATTAAATTACTCTTGAGAAATACAACAGCAGTTAACACTTAGCACGAACTTGGACAGGTGATGTGCTCTTGCGCTCCTAAGCTTTAATATTCACAGAGCAGTAGGTCTTTATTTTCCAAAGGATAAAACTGCCTCAGTTCAAGGTCACACAGCCATTAGAACTAGAGCTGGATGCCAAACCCACATTAGTTCAATGCCAAAGCCCACAACCCATATATTTTTACTATTCTTGAGATTGTAAAAAGCCAAGTTTAAAAGCTCAAGGGCACAACTTTTTTCCAGAAATAAAGTGTTACTGCATAAATTTCATGTACCAGTTAGGTTAAGAAGTATAATTACTACATAAATTCCAACTACAAATTAGAGAAATAAGTAGACAACTGAAATAGTTATTAAGTGCTGGTCACTGGGTATATATAGGAAGGGCACGTAACCACTTTGGAGGTCAAAGTTTTCCCAGAGGAGGGGCCGTGTGAGGAGTTTCAGGAAGGTCAGGTAGGAAGCAGGGTTTGGGAAGGGGGTGCAGATGTTGGGAGAGGTCCTGGCTGAGGAAGCAGTAGGAACAAAGGCCAGGAGGCCGAACCAATAGCCTCTCTAAGACTTCATTTTTTGGCTTCAACTTACCTAAGTAAAAAGAATATAATGTAACATCCAGAGTTCTTAGGAAAGTTTGTGAATAAAAAGTGGCCACATCTCCTGGTCTAGTGGAACATTTTGACTTAAGATCACAGACTTGGGAGTTTATATTTTGCCCATTTCACCAAATGCCTTAGGTGTCCTTGGATTTGTTTTAGCGCATGTAAATAGGACTTCCCTGAAGACATGGCCTGATCGATTGCCTTGTCCAGAAAGATCCACAGAGTTGTAAACATTATGCTGACAATTACTGAAAAGAGAACAAAACATTGTCCTACTGTTTGGAGGGCTAATAATCCACATACACCCAGAATTGGGAAGGATGTCGGAGGTAGACTTGGAGGGAACGGAGAGGAGACGGGGAGTCATCATGAAAATACCTTAAATAACACTTAACTCTACCTGCTTTCTCCTATAATGAACATGTATTTCTTGGAGTATAACTGCAAAGTTCTTTCTAAAGAATTAGGATCTTCAAATGAGAAAGATGATGGTAAGCAAGGAACGTAATGAAATTTATGGAAAGGTGAACAGATAGATGGTCAAATTTTTACATCACGTCTGTTTATACCAATTAAAAAAGAGTTTGGTCAACAACAAAAAGGGATAATATTTGGCACATTTTTAAATATGTAATTCATTATGTAGTTTAAGCTGAATAAAGGAATTTTGAAAGTTTAGATACAGAGCAGTATAGTGCTATGAAATACTTCTTTTAAGAGTGTGGGCTGTGAAGGAGGCTGACTGGCTTCAGGTGCCAGTTTCACCACCCTAATAGATGTGTGACCTCAGCAAGGTATGAGAACCCTCCCATGCCCAAGTTGTGCCTTTGTAAAACGGGCAAAATCATAATATCAACCTCCACAGTTGCTGTGAGGAGTAAGTTAATACTTGCAAAGTGCTTAGGAGAGGGACCTACATGTAGTGAACATTAAACGACGTTGTTAATCTTAGTATACAGAAGTCACAAACCGGCAGCCTGAACCATATCAGGCCTGCAGGCATATTCTGTTATTGAGGCATGGCATTTGAAAAAGAGTGAGAAATTGAATGCCTTTAGATAGGACAGGTACTCTCCATTTGGCTACAGGTCTCAGCATGAGCCACTGTCTCACACCCAACCTGATTCATAAATTCATGTTACCTGCTTACTCTGTAAGCACTCGAGTTTGCAAGCAATGGTTTAGGAGAATTTGTGGATGATGGATTAATAAGTGACCACCAACTGGAGGCTGGTTTCACTAAGCATAGCCATGCTTTCTCCCCGCAAGCCAACTGTATTTTAACTATTGTTTACACATCTGTCCCTCACTCAGCCAAAGTTCTTTTGAGTGCAAGACAATGTTCTATTCATCTTTGTGTCCCCAGAACCTATCATAGATCCTGATGCTACTCCATAAATCTTTATGGTCTGAATGAACATACCAGAGTATAAGGTGGGGTAGTGGGATCCGAGGAAATGGGTTGGGGCTGATATGTACATGACAAACTGGAAGTTCATGTCAGAGATGTGGTGGGCAGGGCTTCCCTGGTGGCACAGTGGTTCGGAATCCGCCTGCCAATGCAGGGGACAAGGGTTTGAGCCCTCGTCTGGGAAGATCCCCCATGCCACAGAGCAACTAAGCCCGTGCGCCACAACTACTGAAGCCCATGCGCCTAGAGCCCATGCACCGCAACCAAGAGAAGCCACTGCAATGAGAAGCACATGCACCACAACGAAGAGTAGCCCCCATTTGTCGCAACTAGAGAAAGCCTGTGAGCAGCAGCGAAGACCCAATGCAGCCAAAAAAAAAAAAAAAAAAAAAGTGAGTAGACTGTATATGGTGTTCAAGCAACTATTATCAGGTACAGTTGGAAAGCAGGGTGTGAGGAAGGAAAAGTAAGGCTGGAAAGGGAAATCATAGACATATTAAGGTGTTCGGATTTGAAGAATGGCATGAGATTTGGAAATAAATCACAAATGGTCCATAATATATTTTGTGTATATGCTTATGAATATCATTTGTGTTATTTCTAGTGTAATCATATCTTTGATAAGCGTACCTTTTGAATCAGATATGAGATAGAATATTTTTATTCTTATTTTATAAGTGTATGGGTTGACTTCTTATTACCCTGTACAAATACTGTTTTCCTTTGAGTTACCCTTCGCTTATTAAACAAGTCCTGCCTTGGTGTTCTGTGTGTTTTCCTTTTTATTTTTAATCACGATTAATCTTCCCAGTTGCTTAGTTATGTAATAATATCCTGTGTGTTTAAACACAGGCCTACAGATTGAATTTCTTGGAGAGCAAGTTTTAGAGCTTTTTAAAACCACAAGATCTCTTTTATGGGTGCTACAAAGATTCTTTAGGACCCAACATTAATGATTTGAGAAACTATTTTACTATATCTTACATTTGTTTCTTGCTGCAGTGGTTTTATCCTTTGTTTATCTTCTAAGTGGACTAATAAGCTGAGAAAGTTCTCAATCAACATAAAGACACCTCCTCCACTCCTTTCTTGTAAGCTATTCCATGTGGTCGTTAGAATTAGATCTGTTTGAGTCTTGGTTGGGGGAGTGTATAATTCTCTCTTTACTGAGAGATCATTTTCTAAAAATTAATGTATTTATTTTCTTTTTACACAAGTAACTTAACATGTGCTTATTGCAGAAATCTTGGGGAAAAAAATAAACACAAAAGCATAAAGGAAAACCTTTTAAAAATCAACTATAATTTTACCAGGTAAGAAATAACCACCGTTAACGTTTTAGTCTATGTCCTTCCAATTTTCTCCTTGGCATACATATACAAAATTGGTATATTCTGTGTAGTTTTTTTAGTCTGCATTTTAGCTTGATAATACAATTTGAAAAAGATCATACTGGAAAAATATTCTTAATTTTTATTCTAAGAACATTATTTTAATTTAGTGGGAATATGTTCTCTCTTTTATTTTGCAATTGTAATCCAAATATAGCTAAGGCCTCCAGCCTTCTGAAGTCAAACCTTACTTTAATAACTAAATAAAGTCATTTAAGCCACCATTCCATGTAATGTTCTGTGAAAAGCCAGCATAATAGCCTTTGTCAATATTTATAAGGATTTCCTGGGTAGAATGGAACACAGGATTTATGTACTTACATCACTTCTCAGAATAGTTTACTTGGTTTTTGTCTTCTTATGGATGAATTTGAACATCTTTTCATATATGTAAAAGCCATTTGATTATCCTTTGATTTAATTCTTTATATTCTTTGCCTACTTGAAGATGATAAAAAAATCTTTTCTCGGGCTTCCCTGGTGGCGCAGTGGTTGAGAGTCTGCCTGCCGATGCAGGGGACACGGGTTCGAGCCCTGGTCTGGGAAGATCCCACATGCCGCGGAGCAACTAAACCCGTGCGCCACAACTACTGAGCCTGCGCGTCCGGAGCCGTGCTCCGCAAAGAGAGGCCGCGACAGTGAGAGGCCCGCGCACCGCGATGAAGAGTGGCCCCCGCTCGCCACAACTGGAGAAGGCCCTCGCACAGAAACGAAGAACCAACACAGCCAAAAATAAATAAATTAATTAATTAAAAAAAAAATCTTTTCTCCCATGATTTCTTTTAGTAGTTTTTGTGTTTTGATTTCTTACATGGAATGAATTTGAAGCAAGATGTGAGGTATAGATCCGCGTGAACCAATATCATCAGCCATCTTAGGCATATATTCAATTTCCATCTGTATTTGAATCTGAAGTGTATTTTAAATACATTAGAGGAGGTCACTTCTTGAAGAAATGTTCTCATAACTCCCTTTTATTAAAAATAAAAGACTCTTTGAGAAGTGAGTGGTCACACTTGATCATTTTTCATAAATCTGTTTTTTTTAATAAATTACTGTTTGTCCAAAATGGCATATTCTGGAGCATCAATCAAACTTTAATCCACCCCATCAGCTTTCTCTTTCACCATCTTGGTTTCCTTTTTTTCCCCTCCTCAAACAGTGAAGAGGCAACAGAAGAGAGGAGGAGAATAAACTAGATGCCTGTAAACCACACTGCAAGTTAGCATGCCTCTGAGCAAAAAATTTGAAATAGAGTTCTAAATCATCTTGACACTCTTTTCTTTTTAAATTTTTTTTCTCTTGGCTTTGGACCGATATGAAGTAAAACAAGATTTCCATTTTGTTTTCTGATTGGTTAGCTCAGATATGAGCCATAATAAACAAGAGAAGTGGGCACTTGTACTCGACCAAGGAATATGAGTAATAATTTAGCCTGTCCAAACTCATATTCATTTAAATAAATTTTCAAGATTAATTTAGTGTGGATGGAGCTGGTGCTGGTGAGGACTATTTTCCCCACTTTTTCTGTGGACGTGGGACCAATTCACATCTACTGGTTATGTGAGGAATTGCTTGTGGGACCTGAGTTAATGGAAACGCATTTCTGAGTTATTCTAGTGATGTCCTATATGCACTGATGCCCCACACAGCTGCTCAACTCACCTTGTAAACTTGCTGTGGGGAGCTCGTTCTTAGTCTCTCTGACTTTTTCATGTCTGTGCCTGTAAGTGAGAATGAGAGAGGATGGATGAGCAATAGAGGAATTTATGCTGTGTTGCCTGCACGTCAGAGGGAAAATTAAGCTACTGTGTGCCTTGGAGTATGGGCTCTGACGGACCAATCCAGCTGGGTCCTGGTGAAAAACTGGAGGTCAAAGATATCTATTTTGCTCCCACCAGAGAAGATTTACTATTGCAACTAATCCCCGCCCAGTGCAGCTGCACTGGTCCAGGCTCATAGAATGTTCCTAGAAAATGCATCGAGCAGGATGGAGAAACAGGAGGGAAAAGGAAATTGGGGCAGGCGTGGCTCTCAGGGATGGCTGCTTTGCTGAAAGACCACTCTCCTTTCTTACCCACAGAGCAGTCCATAGGCCACTGGGAGGCCTGAGCTTGGTTCTGCAGTTGCCCAGAGCTCCTAGATGTGGAGAACTTATTATCTGGGGCAAAGGGCATCTCTTGTCCGTGGTAAATTTTTTCCCACTATTAAAGAAAAAAAAAAAAATCACTTGGCTCTTCCTTCATCTTTTTCCCTCTTTGTTCAAGGGGGAAAGGGGAAGGGTCCTTTTTGCTTTGTGTGTGTGTGTGTGTGTGTGTGTGTGTGTGTGTGTCTTGAGTTTTAAATTTTTTAATCTTGATGCAGACTCCCTAGATGGGAATTTTTTTCAATGACATTTCTGGGATGTAACTGCTTAGATATTTAGTAGTGATTTAAATCACTATTTAGGTTGACATGACACTTTCTGTTTGGAGTTTTATCTCTCCTGAACCAAGGAAACCACACTAGGGAGTAGAGAATGCAATTAAATGCTAAGTGTGACCCTAGCCTGGGGCAGGCCTTTTCATTCTTCCTGGGTGAACATCAGTGATTTCTTCTGCTACTGTAGTCACTACTTCATGCACATGAGTGAGCACATTGATGGTTCCAACTACTCATTGTCTACACCTGGTATGAGTTGTGCAATGGGTTTTGTTTAAAAAAAAAAATCATCAGCAGTCATTCAGCAAACTAGCTGCCCTGTTAGGGGCTGGGAAAGCAAAGATGTCTATGATGCCAGGGTCCAGTAGAAAGAGAGCTGTAAACAAATAAGCAAAATAAAGCATCACCGGATCCATGATAGAGGTAAATACATAGAAGGTATGTAGGGATCCAAGAACAGTGTTAAACTCTATTGTAAGAAGATACTAGAAAAGAATTTCTTAGAGGAAATGATGCTTAAATGGAACCTTTAAAGTAAACTAGGGGGCTTCCCTGGTGGTGCAGTGGTTGGGAGTCCGCCTGCCAGTGCAGGGGAGACGGGTTCGTGCCCTGGTCCGGGAGGATCCCACATGCCGCGGAGCGGCTGGGCCCGTGAGCCGCAGCTGCTGGGTCTGAGCGTCTGGAGCCTGTGCTCCGCAACAAGAGAGGCCGCGGCGGTGAGAGGCCCGCGCACCGCGATGAAGAGTGGCCCCCGCTCGCCGCAACTGGGGAAAGCCCTTGCACAGAAACGAAGACCCGACACAGCCAAAAATAAATAAATAAATAAATTTATTTAAAAAAAAAAAAAAAAGTAAACTAGGTATTCACCAGGGGGATTAGGGTTTGAAGAGGTGTTTGTGGCGGATGGAACCGTGTGACTATAGCATATATCTGCCACCTGCTGTCTTATGAACCAGCATCTCTCTCATTTCCTGAAATTATTTGAGCTGGAGCTGGGGAAACAGACACACACATGGCAAGAGATGTGAGTCTCAAGAACCACTGGTGGCCATGTTTTCAGCCATGTGGAAATCTGAGAAATGAAATTCCTATTTAGAAAGAAGTAGAAATAAAGGAAAGAGAGTGGAAGAGAAAGTCCGAAAGACATCTAATTCATGGTTCCATTGTCCCTGATTTCCACTGGCACCCCTTGTCCTGCCAACAGTTGGGTTTTATGGGCCTTCCAGGAAATTCCTCCCTTTCGCTTAAGCAAGTTTGATTTGAATTTCTGTCACTCATAACCAGAGCAGTCTGGTCAGTTGAGGAGCTGAGAGCTTGAAGAAATGAAATGTATGTGCATATATCCTTTGCTGAATAACAGGCTCAAATTTCATCTTGCTGCTGTGTGACAATAGTGATCAAATGTATGCTTATGAGTTTATGTTTGTGTGCCCAGAGAAGGTAAATGACAAACTTTCATCAGAGCCAATGTACATGTGCCTTAATGTAGGAAACTGCCTATAGAAGTGGAATGTAAACAGTACTATTCAGTTAGGAGAGAGAATTTAGGCTAAAATTGGGGAGATTCCAATAAAACAATATTTTGGCCAACCTTTTGCAAAAACATCTGGGAATGTGAAAGTATCTTCTCTGTAAATCCAGATTTTCATAACTTTTGTTTATTTAAAGTGAGTGCCTCCCCTGCCTTAATTTGCTGTGCCCCATCTGGGCAAGAAAGAAAGAAGTTATCGTTGATGACAGATGCAGTCAACATCATTCCCAATGAATGTGAAATAAATTTCATTTGAAATCTTTGCTTTTGATAAAATAACTCCAAAATACCCCAGTATTTATATCTAGATATTTAAAGTATCAATAGATCTGATTAGTGGATTTTTTTTAAATGTGAAATTTGGATATAATCCTATCTTTGCATATGTTCTGTGAGCAATTGAAAAGAATATGTATTCTGCTCTTGTTGGGTGAAGTGTTTTATAAATGTCAATTAAATCCTGTTGCTTGATGATGTTCTATATTCTTGCTGACTCTGTCTAGTTGTTCTATCAGTAGTTGAGAGAGGGATGTTGAATTCTCCAACTATAATTGTGTATTTGTCTATTTCTTCTTTTAATTCTATCAGCTTTTGCTTCATGTAGTTTGTAGCTCTTATCGTTTGGTGCCTCCATCATATTTAATATTGATATGTCTCCTTGGTGGATTAATCCTTCTGTCATTATGTCATGTCCCTCTGAATCTCTGGTAAATTTCTTTGCTCTAAAGTGTTCTTTATTGATATTATTATGGCCACTCTGGCTTTCTTTTGATTAATATTTGGATGATATGTCTTTTTCTATCCTTTTACTTTCAACCTACATATATAGTCATATTTAAGTGAGTTTCTTGTAGACAACATTCGATTGGGTCATATTTTCTAATCCATTTTGCCAATTTCTGTCTTTTAGTTGGTATATTTATTTTTTATTTTATTTTATATTTTAAGATGTTTATTTATTTATTTATTTGGTTGTGCTGGGTCTTAGTTGTGGCAGGAGGGCTCCTTAGTTGCGGCTCGAGGGCTCCTTAGTTGTGGCTCACCGGCTCCTTAGTTGTGGCATGCGTACTCTTAGTTGCAGCATGCATGTGCGATCTAGTTCCCTGACCAGGGATTGAACCCAGGCCCCCTGCATTGGGAGCGTGGAGTCTTAATCACTGCACCACCAGGGAAGTCCCTCAGTTGGTATATTTGGATCATTTATGTTTAATGTAATTATTGATGTTAGAATTTAAATCTGCCATTTAATTTTCTGTTTGTTCTATTTCTTATTTTTCTGTTTTATTTTTCTTGCTTTTTTATGGATTACTTGAACTTTTTTTGAATTATGTTTTATTTATCTATACTGTTTTAATTTTAATTTCATAATTACATTAATCTGTACATTCTCCTATGGCTATAGTGTTTTTGAGTGTATCTCTTTGTAGCTTTTTTAGTAGTTGCTCCAGGTATTACTTTACATATGCATAATTTATTGCAATCTAATGGTGTCAATATGTTATCAGTTCAAGTCAAGTGTAGAAACCTTATCTCCCTTTACATTTCTTTGCCTTCCCCTGCTTCTAATTGTCTTAAATATTTCCTCTACATAGAAGAACATCATACAGTGTTATAATTTTTGCTTCAATGTTCAAACGTAATTCAGAAAACCTAAGAGGAGGAGGAAATGTATTTACTCATATTTTTCACTCTTTTTGTGCTATCTTCCTTTTTTATATTCCAAGATTTCTTCCTTTTCCATTTCCTTTCTGTTTAGAGAACTCCCTTTAGCCATTTTCTTAAGATAAGTCTGCTGATGATGAACTTTCTTAGTTTTTCTTCAGCTGATGTCTTGATTTCCCCTTCATTCTTGAAGGATAGTTTCACTAGATATAGAATTCTGGGTTGACAGTTCTTTTATTTCAGCACTTCAAAAATGTTATGCCATTTCCTTCTGGCTTCCATGGTTTCCGATGAGAAATCTACTATTATTCAAGTTGTTTTTCTTCTTTATGTAAGGTATTGTTTCTCTTAGCTTTCAAGATTTTTTCGTCTTTAGGGGTTTTTGTTGTTGAAATTTTATTATTATATTCAGTGGCATAAAATTACATTTAAATAAATATAAGAAGAAATACTGTGTTTAGTTTTGAGAAGTTTAGCTTGGTATGGGGTTTCTTTGGGTTTATCCTGTTCATGATTTACTTACATCTTGAAACTGTAGGTTTATGTCTTTTGCCAAATTTGGAAAGTTTTCAGCCATTATTTCTTCAAGTGATTTTTCAGCCTTGCTCTCTTTCTTCTCTCCTACTGGGATTTGGACAACATCAGTGTTAGATTTTTGTTATGGGCCCATAGGTCCCTGAGCCTCTGTTCATTTTTTTTTTTTTTCCCAGTCTATTTTCTCTGTATTGTTCAAACTGGGCAATTACTATTGCTCTATATTCCAGTTCACAGATTTTTTCCCCCTCTGACCCCTCTATTCTGCTGTTGAGCCCATTCACTGACTTTTTAACTTTAGTTATATTTTTCAGTTCTTAAATTTCCACTTTGATCTTCTTTACATTTTCTATTTCTGTGCTGAGACTTTACATTTCTTTGCTCAGACTTTCTATTTTTTCATGTTTTAAGCATGTTCATAATTGCTTGTTAAAACATTGTTGAGATGGCTGCTCTAGAATCTTTGTCAGATAATTGTAATATCTCTGTCATTTTAGTGTTGGCACCTATTGATGATCTTTTCTCTTTCAAGTTTAAATTTTCCTGGTTCTTGGTGTGATGAGTAATTTTCAGTTGAAAACTGGACATTTTGGATATTACGTTATGAGACTCTGGATCTTACTTAAACTTTCTGTTTTAACTGGCTCTTCTGATTCCTGGCAGAGGAAGGGAGGGACACTGCCTTGTTGCTTCCAGGTTGGGGTAGAAGTCCAGATTCACAACTTGATCTCTGTTGACACTGGAGAGGAAAGGGGCTCCTAGTTACTGCTGGGCAGGGGTGGGAGGTTTGGATCCCACGAGGCATCCGCCAATATATATTACCCTGGCTGGGAGAGGTAGGACTGCCTTGTTATTGTTCCCCATGTGGCCACTACTGACACCATAGAAAGGTGGCCTCGTTATCTCTGGGCAGCAGTGAAAGTCCTGACTCTCCACTCAGCTGCCTTTGACACCACCCCAGCAGGGATGGAGAGGGGTGCCTTGTTACTGCTGCTGTGGGTGGAATTCAGGTGCCCCATGTGGTCTCCATTGACATCATAGGGGCACGACCCATTACTGTCAGGTGGGGATGAAAGTCTGGCTCCCTATGGGCTTCTCTTATACCATTTCAATGTGTGTGTGTGGGGGGGGTGGGTTGCAGTTGGGGTCCTTTGATATACGCTGCTGGGCAGGAAGTCTAGGCTCCCACTCCCCCTTTGCTGGTGTGGGTGGGAGTGGAGCCACCATTTTTTCTGTGGCTTTTGGCTGGGGTAAGTGGTTACAGTTTAAAAGTTTTTACTCTTTTTAGGTTGCCCCTTTCCTGGTCTTTTGACTTTTGTTGGGGACTTTTTGTTTGTTTGCTCCTTTTGGCATTTCTAGGGGATGCCAGCTTCTTCAGCTCCAAATCTGGGAACCACAAAGCTAAAAGAAAACCCAGGGAACTCATCACCAGGTTGTGCCTCAGATCCCAAAGTCCCTAGCCTGTCTGTCTTTTTCTCTCCACCTTTCAGAGTCTTCTCATGTCTTATATACAATGTCCAGGGTTTTCAGTTTTACTTAACAACAGGGAAAAGTATATCTACTCCATCTTCCTGGAAGCAGAAGTCAAGATATAATTTTAAAATATTAGTTAGTTTCATGTTTTTGGAATACTACAGAGATCTATTTATCGCTGGTATGTTAACTCCCTCACTAGAACTGTGTCTGGCACATGGTAGGAACTTAATAATATTCAGTGACTGAATCTCTACTTTACCAATGAGAAAACTTAGGGACTTAAGTAATTTCTTCTTCTTCAACTGGTAATAGGAAGAACTAGGATCTGAACCTGGACAGTCTGATTCCAAAGCCTGAGCTCTCAGAAGCATCATTGGGGCACTCATGAAATTCAAGGCCCCTTTTGTTCTTTTAGGACAAAGGACAAGTGAGAGGGAGCCCCCACTTGAGACAGTGACAAAGTGACAACATGACACTTTTCTACTGAATTAACAATGTCCTTGCATTCTGCAAGCAAATGCCCAGTGCTGTCAACTCTCTTTCCTTCTATTCACTGCCAAGCTTCCTGCCTAGTGTCCTAATTATTCCTTAATTCCTGTGCAAATGGGGTTCCACTCCAATTTCTCTTCTGCAGCTGCCTTTTTATCAGCCCCAAAGACCAAATGCAACAGTGCCTTCCCTTTATCACCCTTTAAAATTTTTCTGCAGTGTTTCCTAATGCTATTCACCACTTCCCAAACTTCTCCCTACTCTTGACTTTCATGATCCTTCACTTTCTTGCTTTGCTCTCCACCCCACTGATTACTTTCTGACTCCAGTTTTTACTGCCATCGTCTGAATGGCAGAATTCCTCGAGATTCTTCCTTTCTTGTCCACAGGCTCACAGAGCTTATCCAAGCTCACAGCCTCAACAAGGCTGATAAATACGCTCATTCATTCATACATTCAATATTCATTTATTGAGCACCTGCTATGTACCAGGCATTGTTCTGTAGCAGGGAACAAGGTAAACAAGGTCTTTATTCTCATGGAGTTTATATTCTAGTGGAAGACACAGAAAGCAAACAAACAACAGCAGCAAATCAGTTAGTTATGGAGCCATATGACATTTCAACCATGTTAATCAAACTTGTAAACTTTCATGTACATTATCTCAATTATCTATTAATTCTAAAATTACTGAGGGTAAAAATTGTGTTACTTCCATAAAAGTAATGCTACCACCTTATTATTATTTTTTTTTTATAAATTTATTTATTTATTTTTGGCTGTGTTGGGTCTTCGTTTCTGTGCTAGGGCTTTCTCTAGTTGTGGCAAGTGGGGTCCACTCTTCATCGCGGTGCGCGGGCCTCTCACTATCGCGGCCTCTCTTGTTGCGGAGCACAGGCTCCAGACGTGCAGGCTCAGCAGTTGTGGCTCACGGGCTTAGTCGCTCCGCGGCATGTGGGATCTTCCCAGACCAGGGCTCGAACCCGTGTCCCCTGCATTGGCAGGCGGATTCTTAACCACTGCGCCACCAGGGAAGCCCTACCACCTTATTTTTATGTATGAGGTTTACTTTAAAGATGTGCTTTAACATAGTTGGTGATTTTAAAAATCTGTTGATTTTAAAATATTGCTGATTATTACATATTAATTTTTCCTAAGGACTTTACAAATATCTAAGAGCAGTTTAATATGTTCTTGATATTACACAATGACTTTGGAACCTGTGCAGCCACGTACCAGCCACACAGGCTGGGGCAAGTCACTCAGCATCTCTGCACCTTCGTTATTCTTGCCTCCAGGAGCCCCTCAACTCATGAACCTCATATCCAGACAAGAGCTCAGCTCAAGAGTTCAAGGCAGCTTCCCTGAGGGACCACTGTGTCCTAAGGGAAGCTCTTTTTAGTTTTGAAAGTCATAGCATATGGGACAAGAATGTGGCTCTGGCACCAGGCAGCTTGAATTTATGTGCTGGCTCCTCTACTTCCTAGAGTGTGACCCTTAGCAAGTTATCTAACCTCTCTGTGCCTCAATTTTTTCATCCTTAAAATGGAGTAATGATAGTGCCTAGTCTGTAGAATCTTTACGATGATGAAATGAGTCAATACCTATGAAGTGCTTAGAACAGTGCCTAGTACTTAATAAGTGCTACATGAGTGTTTGCTATTTTAATCTATTTATATACATACTTCTGTCACTTTAAGAGAAAACCAGGTCACTGGACTTCATCTGTTGGAATCTCACTGCCATTAAGGTTTGAATCTTGGACTTTTACGTTTTGGATGCTTTAATAAATTCAGGTTATCAAACCAATAAACTTAAGAGAAGAAATACATTTTTATCTCTTTCAACTTTAGAGAATGAGCTTCTAAAAATGAATGCTGGGTTTCTTTCCACTTTGAATTTTGAGAAAAAAAAAAGATTTATATAAACAAAACAAAAGGCACATAAAAATCCATTAATTCAGAGGTATGTTTAAAAGAAACAGGCCAGATGGCAGATAATTAATATACACTAAAACTGTTAATGTCACACATAAGAATTAAAATGTATCAACAACCAGAAGCTGGGCAGAGAATTTCTGGTGTCATATTCACTTCTATGGCACTGTGTTGTGCAGTTCAACTGCAATTAAAAACAGAAAAACCCTCTCTCCCTCACTTCCCCTTTTCCTCAGGTTTGTGGTTTTGAAGCATATCTCCCATGGTTTCCCACCCCCCCTTTTTTTTCCCCCCTCTAATCACCTTCCCTCTGTTATTTGTCTAAGTCAGAGGGAGAAAATAACTTTAGAAAAGCAATAAGCAGTAAAAAGTAACTTCTATAACAGGGAAACCACATTGGTGATCAGCCAGATCACTTAGAAATTAAATATACCCTCCTTGCCCAGTCAAACCAACTAGCTTTGCATCTGTTAGTGCCACATGGCTGGTTATCTGAAAGCCTAAGGCTGACTTCATCAGCACAGGGCCCCTAGCCAGACAGGCTTGCAGGCTTGCATAGCACCCAGGGCTGTCCTGGGGGCTCCTGGGCCCACAGAGGGTTTAAGACATTGACCGTTTACCAGGCCTGACCCAGTGACCTTTGCAGCTTCTTTGTGAGGGCTTCAGGGAATCTGCATCCTGTTCAGTGGGCACAGGGAGAATGGTTCATGTGCTGGAAATACCTATCTCGGCTCCATTTGCCGGTAAGTAGTTCCTGGCAGAATTCCTGCAGAGATGAGTTTGGATGTGAGACACGTCCTTCCTTCTTTAAGAGGTGGGGACTGAGGCGCCTGCGGGAATCTTGAGAGCATGGGGCTGAAGTCCATGAAGTCCATGGCTCAGCCCCAGAAGCGCCCCAGGGCACCTCCGAAGCAGCTGCGTCAACAGTGCCAGCCCTACGCCCTGTGCCTTGTTTGAGGCTGAGATCCTATTAAGGGCTTTTGCTGAGGAAATGAGCTGTGTTGGCAGGGGGTTCAGTGCCAGGCAGAGGGGTTTCCTGCTGCTGGCATCCACTTTCTTTCAAGACCTCTTTCACTCTGCACAGATTGGCTTTATTTTATCGGGAGAGGAGTAACAAAAAATGCCCGTTTCCCCCTCCATAGTTTTTAACGCTCTCCTTCCCAGAAGTTAGTCTTTGCATGTATCTCAGCACCAGCATAATGCCTGTCTCGATGTTCAGTAAAATGACAGTTTCCTTTCCCTCCACATCTCCTGCCTCCCCCATCCTGGCCGTTTACTAAGAGCCAGGGCCTTCATGTTAGGCTACCCGCATCTGCAGACACACCCAGATCTGTGCAGGGCGGCTCCCCATGCCAGAACCCTAACTGCCCCCATCCTTTATTACATTTCCTGAAAGTCTTGATATTCATGGTTAAGGCAATCAAATCTTTATACTAATCTACATTGGGGGTAAACGAGTGCTATCAGGCATCTGTCGGTATCAAGTTAACCTTGTCACAGAGGCCTTAGATGCCAAGCAAAGCAGTGACTGACGCTGAGATTTTGGGATGCCTGGGCAGTTAGAGAAGGGAAGCTGATTGACAGTGATGGTCAGCTCACAGGCTTCCTATTAGGGCTCAGAAGCCCTGTCTAGCATTTTCCTCTGAAGAGAGACCTTTGTGGTAGGCCCGGCCTCTTTCTAGGACTTTCCAAAGCAGAGAAGGACTTGTTGCTCCTGGTTCTCCAGCGAGGCTGGACCAGCCAAATGGGCATTGCTGGGGCACAGGTGGCCAAGTTGGTCTGATCCACTGACCCAAGACCAGGTGTCTGTGTGATGGTGCAACCCACTGATTTTGTAAGAGTCCAAAAGTTTTATCTTTGAAAACCTAGCACAAAGGTGACTATAAGTACCGCCATAGGCAGCAAGAAAGTGGTACACGGCAGTGAGGGTACTGCGTAGTGGACACCTTGAAGAAGAGCAGGGTCCCTGAGTAGTGAGGGAAAGCAGGCCAATCGCTAGGATCTCTCTAGCACCTGAAGGAGAAGCCTGGCACCAGCTGGAGAAGCAGGAGCCCTCTGCAGGGAGGCGCCAGGCCGGCCAGTGGGCGAGGGTGCAATTGCAAAGGCAGATGCAGGGACTGTTGCAAGAGATGGCCACACTGAGGGCCAGGAGGACACCGCCGGGCCTCGTCATATGGCGGGGCATCCGGCGGCGAGCCACCTCCCCTTCCCACCCCCCGGATGCCGGATCAGAGCCAGGAGCTGTGCGTGTTTGGTTCTTAGCCCTGTCCCCGAGGCTCGTGTTGCCCACGCATCTGGCAGTGTTTCTGCCTGTTTTCTCTCTGGGGCCACCAGAAGCCCCTGCAGAAGAAAGGTTACTTTCTACTGCAGGTAAAGAGGGGTAAGCAGATCTGCCACTGCCCGGGCCTGGGGTGAAGACACCTGCGCGCTCTACCACCCGGTCTGAGCCTCAGGGTCCTACCTCAGCCTTGGCCTAGCTGCACCTCTGCCCCTCCTTACCAGAAGTCTCCTCCTCTGCCTGCCCCTTAAATGTCGCCCTCCCTAAGGGGCCTCAGGGGTTCTCAGAACCCTCCCGCTTTACACTATTTCCCGCTGATCCCATCCGCTACCGTGGCTCCCTCCAACACCTTCACTGGGCATCTTTTTGCCTGACATTTGAAATTAAAATGGGTCTGAATCTGATCAAGGCTTCCAACTTATAGGACAGAGCGAGACAGAGGAACATGCCAACATACACCAAGGGAATGCAACCAGCAAAGTCCAGAGTGTGGGAAATTCTTTGGGCAAACAAATTCATTTCTTCACAAATAAATTGGAAGGGGGTAGGGAGTGGGGATGAGGTGGGGAATGAGGATGGGGGGAGAGAGAGAATCCATAGAGTAAAAGAGACTTAAGAGCCTATCAACCAATCCCAATCTGTAGACTAATTTGAATCCCAATTGAAATAAACTGTTTTTTAAAAAATGAAAATTTTAACCTGACTTGGTATTTGGTAATATAAGAAATCACTGTTAATTTTTAAGGCATGATAATGGTATTGTGCTTATGTTTTTTTTTTTTAAAGAGTCCTTATCTTTTGAAATTCATACTGAAATATTTATTGTGAAAGCTATGATGTCTGGAACTTGCTCCAAAATAATAATGCAGGGAGAAGTGGGTGAAGGTTGGGATGAAAAAGATTAACCACAATCTGATCATTATTGAGGCTGGGTGATAGGGACATGGCGGTTCATTATATTATTCCTACTTTTGTTTATTTTAAAAGTGTTCCATAATAAGAAGTTAAAAAAATAAAAGAAAGAGAAAAGGAGAGAAAAAATAGACCTATTCCAGCTGATTAATCTCAACATTTTCAGGGCCACGTACAAGTATGTGAAGATCACCTGGGAATCCTTTTTGTCACTGACTTGTGTGGCCCCTCTGGTGCCCTCTGACCCCTAACTGGGTTGGTCTTTGACCTGGTGCCGGGGTTTCCACCTCTCTGCACTTCTCCTCCTGAATATTAACTACAAGTGATCCTGGGTTTCCAACCACCTGCGGTGGTTTTCTGTCTCGTCCGATCTCAGTATGTCTAAAACTGTACAGTGCTGTGCTCTCACTCCCACCTTCTCAATTTCTATTAAAGGTTGAGCATTTCCTTGGCCTCTATCACAGATTAAAGCCGTTTAGCGGTCTCTGACTCTCCCTTCCTCTTCTCTCTGGAGGTCCACTTAGTCACCAAGCTCTATGGATTCTTCTTTCACAAGGTTTCTCAGACTTGTCTCTTCCTTTCCACTCTCACACCTATTGTCTAATGCCAGGTGTGGTTTTCCCCTGTGTGCACTGACTTCCTTGCCCATTTCCTGCCCTTACTGTCCTCCTTCCAGCCATTCCTCCCTGCCAACAACCATTAGAGACGCCGTTAGATCAAGAGCCTTGTATTTAGTTGCAGCCTAAGAGGGGATATCATGATTTGGACTCTGCAAACCCCAAATTCCTGCCCTCACAATCTCAAGAGAGTCTCATTCAAAGAAGGTTGGAATGATGATTATCAGGCAGCCAGCAAAAAAGGCCTCACACCCCAAATAGAGTCTAATGTGGAAAACATTATTTCTCAATGGCTTAGCAAACATATCTTTCACCGATTGTTTGTAGGTTAACCACACCTAGACCTGGACGATCAACAGAATCTAAGGTCATGAGGATCCCATTCAAGTGGATCAACAGACAGATGAAGAGATCAAATGACGGAAGTAAAGAAGAAAGATCCCGAGATTCTTGCTGATTTTGCCAGTGTGCTCAACAGTAGAGCAACCCACCCGGTTTTTTGAAACCAAGGCCACAAGATTTGACAAATGACTTCAGATTTAGTCACTCACTCATTCATATGAAGTTGTACAAAGGTGTATACAAACAAATCATACTTAGTTATACACTTTATTGAGAAAAAAGTTACATTAAATGAAGTTGAGACTGTCTTGGAAAATTTAATCTATCAGGTCACCAGGACCAAACATGCAGCCTCAAAATGCTTGAAAATAAAAATAATTTCTTTGAGGCCCCAAAACAGACATTTATTATTTTATCAGTCTAGGTTAACACCCCCCTTTTTTGAGGAGGGATTTTCTCCTCCCCAGGTCAACCATAAGCATCTTTTTGGGCAGGAGTGGGTACATGACCTAATCAGTGTTTCTCTGGAATTTTCCAGTTGGTTCTGGTGAAGAAGGGTCCTCTTTAATCTTGTTTCACCCCAACCATCACCCACTTCTCCCTGCATTATTATTTAGGAGCGAATTCCCAACATCGTAGCTTTCACAATAAACATTTCAGTATGAATTTCAAAAGATAAGGACTCTTTCAAAAAAAATATCACCCTGCCTTAAAAATTAACAAAGATTTCTTACATCATCAAATACCAAGTCAGGTGCAAATTTTCATTTTTTAAAACACAGTTTATTTGAACTGGGATTCAAATTAGACCACAGGTTGGGGTTGGTTGATAGACTCTTAAATTTTCCTCTGGTGAGGAAGGGAAGGAAGTTAATGATGTAGCCATTTAGGTTGTGAGTCTTGTACAGCCAGCCAGCCTGAGAGAACGAAGCCAGCACAAGAGAGATTTGAAGGACCAAAGTTCCTGGTTGCAGGCATGCCTGAGGCCAGCTGCACCCCTATCTCACCAGTTACTTAAGCCTAGAAATCTTTCTGCCTTACTAGCTCCAGGGTTATTTTGGTTAATTACCACGAGAGAATCTTTGTCAAACACAGATCAGTGGTCTTGTGAGCAGGGCAAGGTAACCATATAAAATCAAACCAATAAAAGAAGACAGAGCCACTTGCTGGGATCTCCCAGAGGGCCAGTGGAATGAACCCAACCCTTTGAAAGCTCTAAACAAGGGTGGTGACCCACCCCTCTAGAAATTGACCTGGTTATATCATAAAAAAGATCAATTTTTAAATGAGGTCTTAATGGTCCTGTTACCTAATGCTTTCTTATTAGAAAAATCAACCTTTGACCAGAAAGAGGCAGGGTTTTGTTTTGTTTTTTCCTTGCACTATTCATGATTTTCTGGAATTCTTAATAAAAACTGCATGTCTCTAGGCAGAAGTTCTCCAATGCCAGATTTTCCACTAACATTCAAATGCCATTTCCCTCAAGTTCTTCCTCTGCTCATGACCTCTCAGGGCAGCTATGTTGCTCGCAGTGTAAATTCCAAGTGCCTCATCTGGGCACTCAGGACTTCAAGAATTGGGTCTAACCTTCAGGTTCATTTCCCACAGCTCAACAAAATGAACATTTGTCTTGGTCATGCCATTCTCTGTATTGCTTCACACTGGCCGTCTCACTTTTTTCCACGCCTTGGGTTAAGCTGCCGACTCTGAACCATCCCTCCCAAATGTACTCTTTCTCTTCATCTTACTCTCCTTTCCTGCCTTCAGAAAAATTGAGTGCACACTGTGTGTCAGGTAGTCCTGAGGGCTGGGTATAAAATGACTTACAGCATATGGTTTTGTCCTTGAGAGATATTTTGGGCTGAATCACTTTCCCCACAAATTCACATGCTGAAGTCCTAACCCCGAGTACCTCAGGATGGGTCTGTATTTGGAGACAGAGACTCCAGTGAGCTCCTATGGGTGGGCCTTAATCCGATATGACTGGTGTCCTTATAAGAAGGGGAGGTTAGGACACAGACACTGCACAGAGGGAAGACCATGTGAGGATACCTGAGGAAGACCGCCATGTATAAGCCAAGGAGAGAGGCCTCAGGGGAAATGCTTCCTGCCCATGCCTTGATCTTGGACTTCTAGCCTCCAAAGTTGCAGGAAAATAAATGTGTGTTGTTTAAGTCACCCAGTCTGTGGTACTTTGTTATGGCCACCCTATCAAACTAACACACTCCAGGGAGGGAGACAAATGAGAAAAGAAGCAAATATAATACAGCCTTGTGAGTGCCATGACCCCGATTGTGGGAGGTGAAGGGGAGTTACTTTGGGTTGTGAAGCTCTTGAGAAGTGCCTGCCTCTCCAAAGGAGCAAGGGTGGCCAGAGGCAGGCCCTCAGACGCAAGAGGTCTTGATGCCTGTCTCACTTTTCCTGCTCCCACCGACCTAAATGCAGCGGCTCCAGCCAGGCCATGGGTGCAGACGTGCACCCATGGGAGGGCGCTTACGAACAGTGATCAGCTGAGCCAAGTGCATCTCCCTCAGCAGGTGGAGGAGCCAACAGGGCAGAAGCGGCTGAGAGCCTCAGAAAGACGGCAGCGAGCAGCAGCCAGGAGACAGCAGAGGCCACTCGTAAAGCAAAGCCACGCGGCACAGCAGAGATCAGGATAAGCAGTCGACAGGGGCAGAAGAAGCCGCAGAGAGACTGAGAGGTGGAAGTGCAGCCGCAGGCGCCCTGGGGCTGCTGGAGCCCAGGGCAGGGCTGTGAGGGCTCCTGCTGGGACCAGTGCCCGCCTCTGAGGATGGCTCTGCTGCTGAGAAGCCCGTTAGGAGTGTTTGCTTCTTCTCCTCAGTGGTAGGGAGAGGACTTCAAGTGTGGCTAGTTACGTCTGAGACACTTGTCGCTTTTTGTGTCCTTCTTCCCAGACTCAGCACATGGGACGAACTGGCTAGATGACAGGAGAGGTGAAGGGGAGGCGGAGGCCAGGGCATCTGCTCACCACGCTCCCTGGGCTCTGCCTGGCAGGACTTTCCATCCCGTCTCGTCTCTTGGATCGCTCCAGAGCCTCACTTCCCCCAGGGCAGCACATCCTCTCCCCTGTACCTTGGTAGTGTGTATTGAAGTTGTGATTATTTTGCTTTTGCTTGTAACTTGATTAATTATTAGTAATATTAATTATCGTGGGCCATAAACTCCATGGGGGACAGAGGCCATTTTGCACTTGTCTGTCTTCCCATGACTTAGCACAGTGCCTGGTACACAGTGGGTTCTCAGTACATATTCACCGAGTGAAGGACTAGATTCCAATCAGGCATGTGAGGGAAAGTTAGGTAATGTGCTCAAAGTCACATATCTAACAAGTGACCTGAAAGGAAAGTCAGACGAATGCTACTTAACCAGCACTTAGGCAAACACACGGGCACACACACACACCCCCAAACCAAAACCCTCCAATGGGCCTTTTCTCAAGAGAATGGAATATATTATGATTAAAGTAATTGGCTGACAGATGGAGGTGGAGGGGCCCATTTGTGGCAAAAGCAGTACTTAATTTTTAACAAATGACAATGTAAACCTTTGACAGTTTAAATATATGCCCTAAAAGAAAATGAAATTGAAATTAATCAAGAGAAAACTGTCCCCAAAAGTCCCTGTGGAAATGAAGTATACAGGGGTTTTTAGCCTTTTTTTTTTTTTTTGGAGGGGAGGGGTAGAAACACACACCCCGTTTTAAAAATAAACTTCTAATTACATTATTATTAACTAAAGTCCATAATTGATTCAGATTTCCTTAGTTTTTACCTAATGTCTTTTTTCTGTTCCAGGATCCCATCCAGATACCATATTAAATACACTTAGTTATCATGTCTCCTTAGGCTTCTCTTGGCTGTGACAATTTCTGACTTCCCTTGTCTTTGGTGACCTTCACAGTTTGGAGGAGAGCTGTATTTTGTTGACTTTATCAGTACTTTGTAGAATGTCCCTCAAGTGATATTTGTCTGATGTTTTTCTCATGATTAGATTAGGGTTATGGGTTTTCTGGAGGAAGATCAAAGGAGTGAAGTGCCATTCTCATCACATCTTATCAAGGGTACCATCAATAAGACTTACTACTGCTGATATAAATCTTGATTACCTGGCTGAGGTAGTTTTGTCAGGTTTCTCCACTGTAAAGTTACTTTCCGCCCCTGTCTTTTCACTGTGTTCTTTGAAAGGAAGTCACCATGTGCAGCTCACATTTCAGGGGGGAGCGTTATGTTCCACTTCTTGAGGGAAAGTATGTACATAAACGCTTTGAAATCCTTCTGCATGGGAGATTTGTCTTTTCTCTCCCATTTTTTCATTTATTCAATCATTTATTTATATCAGCATAGACTCATGGATATTTATTTTATACTTTGAGTTATAATCCAACAGTACCTTATTTTCTTGATCAAATTTTTCCAGCTTTGGCCATCGGGAAAGCTGGAACTTTCCCAATGCCCAAAGTTTTCAGTTGACCTGTGTCCCTTCATTGTGTGTGCATGTGTGTTTTCTTTCTCTCTTCCTCCCTTTCTCCTTCCTTATTTCCTTCTGGAACACCTATTTACTTTCTGGCACTGCAAGCTGTTGCAGGTTTATCTTGTATTTTCTGCCCCAGTCCTAGAATCAGCTATTTCTCCAAAGAGCCCTGATTTCTTTTATTAGAGAATGGTATTAGAAACCCAAATCTGGGCAGTAGGTGTACTCATGGTTAGTGGAGTGTTGATTCTAGGTCTCCTCAGCTGACAGAGCAAAGAAAACTGTGTATAATTAGCCATGTATGTATAATATTTATGTAAATATTTCTACATGTAACCTTCTGTATCTGTATTAAGCTAAACATGAGTTCATACTCAGCTCACTTTAGCTAATACCCCTGTGTTTGGTTCTACAGGCTCTGCAGAATGGGGACGGTACTTGTTCTTGATACAATTCTGAGTAAATTTGGCTCTTGGTTAAGAAATAGATTATACGCCCTGATCATAATCTATGCTGCTAGTGTTGTCTGTGTTGCAGTATTCAAATGTGTGGCCTCCAGAATCCAAATGCTAACGCACAGCCATTGTCCTATGAGATGCTCCACAGTTTATTGGACAACAGAAGGAATGAGAAGCTTTCTTTTATCTGACCATACAGCAGGTTCTCTGAACTGCCTTTAGGTTGACCCAGATTATGAGGAAGATCTGGATTTCACAGATTAATGTCCTAAGGGCTGACATTGTTTACCCTTGGCCAAGACAGGATTGAAAGAGAAAAACCTAACCAATAATGAAAGAATAAAAATCAGCTCAAACTGAGAAAGCAAAAAGCAGCCCTGCCCTTAACCAGGCTGGGAGGACAGAGACGGATAAAGCAAACTGCAATTAGCAGAAAACATCTTTTGTTCTCAAGGATGCAAAATGCCATAATAACCCTCTCTTGGAGTGATTGACTTGTACCAACGACACCCCCAGACCCAGTTTCCTATTTTCACTTATTGCCGTGGATAGCCCATTGCTTAGCCACAAAGAGCACTCAATCCTTAGTTAATCCCTGCTTCTCCTAATCCTGCCTGAGAAATGGCAACCAATCCGGAAATGGTCCCTTCCCTTAGACCCTCCTCAGAATCCTTCGGTGGGGATGCAAGGCTGACAAAAGATGCTTCCCTCTGTACTCAGTACTCAGCTCCTCTGTAGCGCCCTCCCTGCATGCAATCAGCAGGCAATACATTCTAAAGTCCTCAAATGAAGTCTATGGCTGTGGAGTGGCGGCTGTCACTACCTGAGGGAGGGGTGTGCCATCCACTGGGTGTGCCAGCAGCAGATTAGAGGAGTTACCAGGAGCCAAATAAAACTTTTCATTCTTAAACGTTCACCATTCTCCTTCATATATATATATATATTTTTTTTTTTTTTTTTTTTTTCTATTTCTGGCTGCTGCTTATACATTTATAGGAGTCCACATTTCTGCTTCCCAAAGATTCTTCATCCCCATCTCTGTGATTCTTTGTACATTTTTCTTTCTTGGAGTAAGACACTTTGTTCCCCTTCACATTTCCCCTAAAGTTACCTTGACCTTTGTCTTGGCTCGTCATTTGGCTCTGACAACTGTTCTTTGCATTTTCTAGCTGCCCTTTCATTTCTCTACCTTTGTTTTCTTGGCCCATGCTTCCATTTAAAATTCTGTGCAGCCAGAAATCTATTAACTATTTAAAAACTTTCTTTGACTTTCTCCTTTTCTTAGCACTTTTATTTTGAAACATTTAAAGAATATTTCTCACCATTCTGTGCCTCCTAGAAAAGAGATCCCCAATTCCTTCCCTTGTCCTTTTATTTTACTTTGCATTTCTAACACGCAGTTGCTAAGTGCTCCATAACACTGGCCCCTCACTGGCTTTTGAGACCTTCATTTCCACTCTTAACACAGAACTGCAGGCAGCGACTTCTGAGTTGCATTTCACAACCTCCAGTCTTTCTTTCACATTCGATTCAGGGCTGGGGAGTGGCACACGCACGATTACAACAAAACTCACTGGTTCTTAAGATGCCCCTCCCCCTGGTTAACTGGAAACCTCAGCCTTCACCTGCATGGTTGGGAGCGGCTTTGGAAGCAGAGGGTAGCCGATGATCAGCGCTCATCAACTCTCCCTGGCAGTGCTGAGCGGCTAACCCTGCAGTTGCCGCGTGGGCCTGGTGTCTCGGGCCAGCTGCCATCCACCAGCAAGGGGTCTCCGCTCAGGTGCCTGCCCTTGGGGCCCTGCTGTCTGCAGTGCCACCTGCAGCCCTCATTGCTGCAAGGATGCTAGGGTCCAGGCCGCCCACCTGGGTTGACAGCCTCGCAGATGCGACCGCTTCTCCCACCTCTGTTGCACACTTGCCCGTCTTGGACCTCCAGTGCCCTGGCAGGAGAGAGACAGGCATGCCCATCACATGGGGTCCTAACGTGAGGCTGCCCTTGCCCACTCTAGGTTCTTTCCAGATTCCCTCTGGAAACTGGAATTGGCGGGATCAAAGTCGTTACCACCCCCAAGCTGTGCAAGAGTGAATATTCTTCCGCTGTGCTTCCTCTGGCTGGTCTCTGCTCCTTTCTACCGCAACTTGGCTTATTCCCACCCCTGAAACACACCTGCTCCACGGGCAGTCTCCCACACTTTGTAACCCCCCCCAGGATGGGCCTGCAGGATTGACCTCTCTGCCAATTTCCCTTTGATATGGGCCCTGTATTCTCACATAATGACCTAAGGCTTGGCTTCGGAAGTCAGCTTTAGGTTATTTTCAGCCGAATCACTTTCCTAATGATCCCTTTGAAATTCCCTTCTGGTATCACTTTCTATAGAAATGTAAATACAGTATAAACTGTATTTAGGAGAAAAAGGAAGGGGGGGGTTAATCAGTGTTCTTACTTTTCACGTTTCGTAACAGAATCTTTCCCTCCACAATCTTTATCTCCAACCAGTCCCTTAAACCTCAGAGCTTTAGTGCTGTGAGGAAGGACTCCCATTGTGGGGAGAACCCCTCAGCTGCCTCTCTGGGCCCTCTTTGTATGGCATCGGAGTTCTCCCCTCTTGAAGCTCCCTCTCTAGAATTTTCCTTTCCTACACGTGGTACTCTTCCTACTTCAGTGTTATAACGTTAATATCTGTGTGATTGTATTTACTTTGTTCTTTAGTTCATGCTCTGGATTTCTCTTCTCCTCCTATATTTGGCTTATTCTGTTCTGCCTTTATTTCAGGTTCTACTGGTGTCTCCAGCTCTTGGTCTAACACCTCTATTCTTGGCGACTTGAGATTCCTACAGTGAAGCTCTGACTCTTCTCCTCCCTCACCTTTTCCTATTAATTCCTCCCCTCCTCCCCTTCTCCTCTTCTGCAGGCTTGAGACAAACTTTAGTCATGGTGCTCTCATTTCCTCTCAAGAGCTATTTTCTCCCACTTACTATTTCTTACTGCCACTCCGGTTCATTGCTTATTATTACGAAAGTCATCTGTTCCATCTCCAAATACCCACCACAAGCTGAAATACATCTTCTTTATTTTCCCCTGGAAGCTCTTCCAGAAAACCTCCCCTTATCTTACTTACCCCTCCCGCCCCCCAGAAAAACCTCTTCTTTGCATTCTTCAGACAAATGGAAATAACTCCTTGGTTCCTCTTCCACTTTCTTTTGTATGCCCTTAAAGCAAGCCCGACTCTGCCCACCTCCTTCCTATTATGTAACGCTCTTGGGCAGTTTGCCTAACTGCATTTTATCTGTAAACAGATGGTGGTATCACCTTTCACATTTACACCTTTCTTATTTACACCTGGGCCAGTGTGTCCACCTTCATATTGCACTCAAGAGTTTTGAATCACACTGGTGTGTCTTCCACTGTCTCTATGTTTTTTTTTCATAAACTTGTTTATTTATTTATTTATTTATTTTTGTCTGTGTTGAGTCTTCGTTGCTGCGCGCGAGCATTCTCTAGTTGCAGCGAGCGGGGGCTACTCTTCGTTGTGGTGCACGAACTTCTCATTGCAGTGGCTTCTCTTGTTGCTGAGCATGGGCTCTAGGCCTGCGGTCTTCAGTAGTTGTGGCATGCAGGCTCAGTAGCTGTGGCTCACGGGCTTAGTTGCTCCATGGCATGTGGGATCTTCCCAGACCAGGGATCAAACCCGTGTCCCCTGCAGTGGCAGGTGGACTCCCAACCACTGTGCCACTAGGGAAGTCCCTTCCACTGTCTCTAAATGGAATTGTCTGGCATGTGGTCAACCCCAAGTTCCCCTTTGACATAATTTGATTCCATACTAATCACCTCCAGGCCAGACCCCAAACTGGTCAGCATCTTTTATTCAGGTTATTTAATACCTCAGGAAGCCTTTTTAGTAAATAACAAAGTCTCCTGTATCCATTCTTACATGCAGAAATAGTATCCAGAATAAATCCATTTTCTCTGCTAATCTGCAATTTCATGAGAACATTTGCCCTTAAAGAATCTGAATTATAGAAAACATGTTGAGTTTACTGAGTTTCTTCTAAATAAGTTCATGACCACGGTGCCCACCCTGTGCTTCTCACTGGGTAGCTTTCCTTATCCCCAGAACAGCCAACTGGGAAGCGTGGGGGGGGGGGGGGGAGTATGGAGGACAGATGTCGCTCAGGTTCTAGTCAGCCTTGGTGGGCTTGCATCCTGACCCCACCGGGACCTTGAACAACTGACTTCATCTACGCCTCCATTTCCTCATCAACAAAACCCCCAAATAACCTATCTTTTGCGGTTGTTGGGAGGCTTAAGTGAGATAAGATGCAAAGTCCTTAAAACCATTCTTAACACATAGTAAGTGTTCAGTAAATCTTAGCTAGAGTTTTTAGTGCCAAGCATCTTCCCTTCAGTGTCCACTCACGGTTCTTCCCTCTCTTAATTAGCCTAAGCTATTCTCTTTTGTTTTCCCTTCATCAAGTCCTTCTTTAGACCTTAAAGAAATACCTTTTTTCTCCCCTTCCCCCTCCACTTCCTTCTGGCCACGCTGTCCCTACTTTTTCCACGTCTTTCTAGATTCCTCTCTTAAGTGTGTTTGCACCTGACAGGTGACAACCACCATCTAATTAGAGTCGGTGGGGGGGGGGAAGAAAAAAGAAAAATATGTGACTTCACATGTCTGAGTTTGACCCGTGATTGTAGAGGGTTCTCTCCATCTTGCATGCAGGCATCTACGTTTAATTTACAAAGTATGCCTCAGTGGGTGAATGAGGAGAGGCAGGTGATTTGGGCAAACCCAGAGACTTAGGGCAGAGATCCATGAGAAGATTGTCACCTTTGTGCTGCCAGAGGAAGAAGGATATCAGGGTTGGGTGGGACATGGGTCATCCAAATGGGGAAAGGGATCAGGGTCAGTAACCCACAGCCACTCCCATGGCCTCATTCTCTTAACAAAGCGACAATCTAACTGCAATTGACCTTTGATCCCCAGGGTGGAGCGCCAGAGCAGGCAGGGCGTAGGAAAGTCAGTCCACCAAGACTGTCCCAGGCTCTAGCCCAAGGCAGGTAAATCCCTGGGGGACAGTGACTGCTCCTCAGTCCCTCCTACTTTTCTTCCAAGTTCTGTGTGATCTGTGCCCTCCTCCGCCCAGGTTAGTCAATGTCCGGGCTTCTTGTGTGTCTGCAAAAAGCTGATGTAGTCTTTAAATTTAAAATGGATATTCTGTTTATTATAGGAACATCTTTTAAAACCTAGCTTCAATTTAAGTTTTTAAGTTCAACTTACAAATCATTTTTATAAATGTAGCAGGTTTGAGCACTCACTTTTATGAGGTGTTTGATACTTGACCCGATTTACACGTAATTTAATTGCCCATTACAGGTCAGATCAGGATGCAAGTGCTCCTTATTTAGAAGGGCGTGCATATGTGGGAGCCCTGGGCAGTGGGCACAGAAACTTGGGGCGGGAGAGGGTCACAGGGGAAGAATGCTGGGGGAGGGGCACCACAGCCAGGACCTAGAAGAAATTACTGGACCTTGCAGGAGGTCAGGCTGAGGAGTTCTGTTTCTCAGCCACCTGCAACACCACCTCAATGCCTGGGGCTGGTCACCGGCCCCACATGTGCAGAGCTGAAACCACCTGCACGTTTATGAACAATTCGAGTGATCACAATGAATAGGGATGAAAAGGAGTCCTTAGTTAGCAGACCAAGAAACAAGAGCTGATAAAACAGAGAATTAATATTATTAAGCATATGTTGCTCATTAGGCCTCCCTATCACCCTAAGAGGCCGGCATTATTCTTCCCATTTTATGGATATGGAAACTGCACTTCAAAACTACACAGCTAGCAAACAGTGGAGACTAGATTCATCCCGTAAATTTTAAGATACACACATCTTAATAAAAACCATTTATAGGGCTTCCCTGGTGGAGCAGTGGTTAAGAATCTGCCTGCCAATGCAGGGGACACGGGTTTGAGCCCTGGTCTGGGAAGATCCCACATGCCGCGGAGCGACTAAGCCCGTGAGTCACAACTACTGAGCCTGCGTGTCTGGAGCCTGTGCTCTGCAATGGGAGAGGCTGCGACGGTGAGAGGCCCGCGCACCGCGATGAAGAGTGGCCCCCGCTCGCCACAACTGGAGAAAGCCCTCGCACAGAAACGAAGACCCAACACAGACAAAAAAATATATATATATATAAATTAATTAAAAAATTAAAAAACATTTATAAATATCTTGCAAAAGTGTTGGAACTATCTAATCCAAATTGGATCATATTGTGACTTTTTCACCTTTATCATCTTCTCTCAGCCGCTAGTCCACATTGACTTTTTCCAAAACCACCGCCTCAGGCTCATTATCTGAGACTCCAGGGACCAAAAGCAGGCAGGTCTACTTTTGAGAATTTCATGTGAGGAAAACTGCAGGAAGGAGCTGGTTCTGCTGTTACTAATGTTATTGCAGTTGCCAAAGTGGAAGCGATGCTGAAAGCTCAGCTTCTCTGTGCACCGGTGCCAAATCAAATCTCGGAGACGGAGTTTTGGGTGAAGTAGAAAAGGATAGCTTTATTACTTTGCCAGGCAAAGGGGGAACACAGTAGGCTAGCACCTCAAGAACTGTGCCCCCCTCCCTGGGGAATAGGGAGAGGTCTTATAGTCGGGGCTCGTGGTCAGGGGTATGCGATAAGGATCAAGGCAGTAACAGTCTTGCATTCTTCTGATGGGTTGGTGGTGAGGTAAGTAGGAGTCGGCATCATCAACCTTCAGGTCCAGCTGGTCTGCGGTCTACATGATTGTGGGCAGCATACCATCGTTAATTGTTAACTTCTCCCACCTGGAGGGGGTTTCAGTATCTGCAAAATAGCGCAAAGATATCGTTGTGTGCATCCCTTGATGGGGAAACAGAGCCTTGCCCCAAGGCTGCTCTTGACAGTTTGTTTCTCCCTGGTCTCGCATTCCCTCCCTTCCCTAATTAACAACTGCTTGAATCTGCCCATTGGAACTCAGGGAAGGTCATGGAGGCTGAATGAAGGCTGTTTCCTGTAATCAAAGAAATGGGGGACACAGAAAGGCTTTGTGCCCAGGAGCCCCACAGGACCCTGCACGGTATCAGAAGCAGAGATATTGCACAGTGGGAGATGGAGCAGTCTCTAGTGGCTGAGCTGGGATGCCCAGCCACTCATCAGTAGCAATGCTGGTAGAATCCCACCTAACGATGCCTGACAGGGAGGTAAGGGATCACCTAAGCGTTGCAGGTCCTAGAGCCCCTGGATCCAAGAACAAACTCATTTTTCCATTTTTACCTCTGGCTGGATATGTTGCTCCTTTAAAAAGCACATTATGGACTCAGAGAGAATCTTCTTTTCAAGCATCCATGGGAAATTACCAAAATATATAATGGACTAGGTCTCAGATTTCCAAACAGAGAGTTGTTTAGGCCACAGTTCTTGACTGCACATGAAATGAAACTAAAAATGAATAACAAAGATTAAATTATGACTTCTCAATTTGAAAAATTGAAAGTACTTCCCTTATTGGTAATGACATAATCAGCAAAAGGAAAAAATTGGAAACAATGAAAATGTTCAACAGTAGAAGATGCAGAATGCTATGCGGTCGTTAAAATAAGGTTGGAGAATCCATCTTCTGCCTATATTGTTGACGCCTGAGATAAAAGTCAAGCTTTTAGAAGTTGGTGAACTACCCTCTAAAATTCATTCATGGAAATGATGAGAGGAGGGCCTTTATTTCCTACAGCTCCTTGTTTGTAGAGTTTCAGGTGAGAGCAGCTTATGCCTTAGTGGTGATATTCTGATTTGGAGTCTCTTCTGCTTCCCCAAAGTGAATTTTCTTAATAGATTAAAAAAAAAAAAAAAGGAATGTCTATTACTACATCTTGAGTGCTCAGAATTGAAGAGAGATGATGTATAGAGCACTGAACGATGACCCAATGAACTGACTGCAGTCATGGTGAAAGGTGTGAAAGCTCATCTACTCTCTGATACCACAGATTCTTACACCACAGGGGAGGAGGTGGGAGAAAGTGCAGAGAAAATTAGATGGCAACAGCCATGGGGAAGCTGAAAAACTGTATGGGTATAGTGACCACACTCTCTAAATTAAATATCGACATTACAACTATGAAGATGAAACTGAACTCTCTTGGACTATTTGGGATATTGGTTTTCCTAATTCTATGAATTCTGAATGGGAAATTTGACAGACTGTGTCCCAAGAGGAAGAAAGCCTAGTGTCTGTGCTTGGGGAAATCTTGAAGAAGTTGAAAAGTAGACTGATGATTTGAGAAATCTAAGAAAACTGGAGTTTGAAAAGAGGTGCTGAAAAATTTTTTTTAATTAAAAAATATTTATTGTGGAAAATTTGGAAAATCATAAAGAAAAGAAACCACTGTAATCCCACCACTCTGAAATAATGACTTCTGGTATTGTATTTTCATCTAGCCTTTTAACTTGAATATATAATTTAAAAAATTACAGTAAAATATACATAACATAAAATTTATCATTTTACCCATTTTTAAGTGTACAGTTCAGTGGCATTATGTAGGTTCACATTGTTCTGCAGACATCACCACCATCCATCTCTAAAACTCTTTTCTTCTTGTGAAACTGGAACTGTGTACCTATTAATCACTAACACCGTATTCTTCCCTCCCCCCACCCGTTGGCAACCACCATTCCACTTTTCATCTCTATGATTTTTAATTGAACACATAATATTTATTTAAAATTAAAATTATACTGTACACTATAGAGTTTTGTGCTCTGCTTTCTTTAACTAATATTAGGTCCCTCTTACCACTAGTCTTGCCAGTATCATTTTGCAATATATTCTATACTGGTATTCCTTTTTTTCTCTTTTGCTGTTAAAATTGTCCATAAGCATACTTACACATACAGTTTTATGAGTAAGCAACATTCTGTAGAATGTTTTAAATAACTCCATAAAATTAACAGCGGTTGAAACCTAGTTGACAAAATAAGATAAATGCTGTCACATGGTTTCTTATTTTTCTGTTTTGGTAGAGAAGCTACACTTGTTAGAATAGACTTAAAAGAAAAATACTTAACTAATCTATAATTTCATCAATTTTCTGAGACCATCCTAACGTGATAAATGTGTGCCAACGTTCTATATATTTTCCTAGTATGATTGTTTACATAGTAAAACAGAAGATTATAAAACACAAAAGAACCTATAGGTATGAATAATACTATCTTTTCTAAGAGAGTTATAAGATTTCTGGCTTCACTTTCACCATTTTTTGTTTGGACCAAATTGAGACTAAATGCAGGAAAACCTGGTGGTGGTTGCTTTTAACCTAAAAACACCTACCTTGAGGAAAACTTTCACTTGCGACTTGAGAACAGAAAAACAGGACAATCTTCCTTTGGAGGCTCTGGCAGCAAGGCAGAGGCCTGGTTTTGGCTTCGCCCATCCTCCCTTTACCCCTTGGCTCACCTCACATGAGTTCTGTGTGGTATTGTGATCTTTGCATGACAGGCACTGAGCTACTTGTTACCTGGACCAGGTCATGCCCTTCCCTGGGACTGGAGTGCCCCTCCAGAAGGAAAGGGCCGAACGTATAGTCGTGGTGAAGGTGGGGTGGAATCCCTGAATCCTAAAAACCTATTTCCTCCCAGGGCCTCACTTCCCAGCAAGCCCTTCCTTAGGACCATGCACTAGGAAAGGAACAAAGAGTCTTTTTGTCCTATACGCCTTAGAAAATTTACTCATGGTTAATCAGACATGTTCTAAGCATATTAAAACAGGCCAGTGCTAGTGGTAAATTGCAGCTAGAGCCATCCCCAATGTGGCGGCCTCAAGTCTTCCGTACGATTGAGGCCTCAATTCATATGTCAATGCCCCAGTATTACCAGTGTAGGGCGACACCCTAATCCAGAGAGATCCATCTTCCCTGAAAGCTGGCTTCCCTCTCAAGGTGTGTTCTTATGGGCCACCACCAGTTCTCCTGGGCTTCAGGAGCCAAAAAAAATGGCCGTGCTCATGGTGGCTTCCGCATTCTCTGCACGCCTTCCCTTCCACTGCCTGGCAAAACTTCCATGGTTCATGCAAGGTGTTGACTATGAAGAGTTCCTAGTTCTTTCCCTGTGCTAAACAGAGAGGAGAGCTCCTCTTGCAAGACCAGCCTCTTGAATGTTGCACCCCTTCCATCTCTTCACTCCAGGTTACAGAGCCCAAGCCTTCTCACTGGGGCTGGCTGGAGACACACACCACCCCTGGAGTTCTCCTCATTCCTAGCCACCACACTTCTTTTTCACGATTTTTTTGACGTGGAACCATTGTTTCTTTTTAAGTCTTTTATTGAATTTGTTACAATATTGCTTCTGCTTTTTGTTTTGGGTTTTTTTTTTTTGGCCGTGAGGCATGTGGGATCTTAGCTCCCCGACTAGGGATCAAACCTGTACCCTCTGCTTTGGAAGGCGAAGTCCCAACCACTGGACCGCCAGGGAAGTCCCCACCCCACTTCTATTGTCTCGCCTCTAAAGCATTTCCTATAATAGAGCCTCTGCAAGTGCCTATTAATAAACTATTAGTGGAAGTTTGGCCTCTGATGCTTTCTCTGGTGCCTTCTTCATTGCTCCAGGCTTCAGGAGAACCTCTGCAAATGTGCTTTCCCAAACCCTTTTCCTCTGAGACAGGCTCTTTCGAGTTGGTCTGGGCTGCAGATAACGATCCCTAAACCATACATGAGGCTTTGGAGTGAATTGAACATGGATGGGTCCATCTGATCTAGCAATTGATTTTAACTGATCAGGGAAGCCAAATTGTAAAGGCTCGATCCAGGGGCAGTCCCTACCTTTCTTGGTTCCTAACCAATTCCTGCCTTCCCTCACTCTGTGTAAGGAATAAATAAGCAGTCACAAAATGTCCCTGAAATAAGGATATCCATAAGAATTAGGTTTTAAAATGATTTCCTGCTCAGGATGCGGCCTGCATGAAAAAAATAAATAGAAGAAACAATAGTAAATATAAGGACAAAGTAAGTAATTAAACTTGAGAGCAAGTTTTGCTCCACAAAAACTGTGATGGAGCTGTGGTTGGATTTTTTTTTTTTTTTCTCTTAAAGAAAAGGGGAAAAAATTATCGATAGTGAAAAGGAAGTGATCTGATTTGTTGAAATGTTTGGCCTAGAGGACTACTCCATATACAGTCAGATGCAAAGTTGTCTCTGACTTTCTGAATATATTATGCCTTTGAGTATACTGTGTTACTGATTTTCTATATTTTTAGTTTCACTTTCTTTTTCTTTTTCTTTTGGTATATGTTAAACCAATTTGTCCTACATGTTCGAACTAGCTAGTTTTGGATCAGATATCTTTAGAAGTTATATTAATTCGGAGGGTATTGGGAAATATTGGCTAAATAATGCAGCTTTCAGTGTAATTTATGTCCAGAAACCTTTGTATTAAAAGATCCAGACTTGGGCTTCCCTGGTGGCGCAGTGGTTAAGAATCTGCCTGTCAATGCAGGGGACACAGGTTCAAGCCCTGGTCTGGGAAGATCCCACATGCCATGGAGCAACTAAGCCTGTGCACCACAACTACTGAGCCTGTGCTCTAGAGCCCACAAGCCACAACTACTGAGCCCGTGCAGCAAAGAAGACCCAATGCAGCCAAAAATAAATAAATTGAAAAAAATAAAAAAGATTCCGATTCAAAATATCTATTATGTTCATAGACAAATACATTGTTTTCTATTTTTGCAGGCATTTCCTGTTTAACTTTCACACACTCTGTGATGTAGGTGTGACTATTGTTTTGTTGATTTTTGTACTCGGACAAGCCAAAGCTCAGCAAAATCAAGTTCTTTTTCTTCTTCCCCTTCCCCTCCCCCTTGCCCCAAGGACACTATAAAAAGCCGGAATAGAATCAATGTTGGCTGCCTCCAAGCTTAATGTTCCATACCTTCGGTGAAGCCGGATGTTGGAGCACTTTTCATTTACCTTCTCATTTAAGCAATCTAATCCTGAGTCAGGTAAGTATGCTCAGGCCAAATTAAAACCAAGTGTTTGATATGCTTATTTTTAGAATGATTTTATTTACAGTAATTGCTTTCCTGTTTTTCGTGCAATACATTGTGTTCTTAGCAGGGCAAAGAAGTCTATTTAAACACCCCTATCTGATGACTTAGTCCATTTTCTTTACATCTGATGATAACATCTGGCAGTACCCGAAGTTCCAATCCCAAGTGATTCACATACTGCACAATGTTGCCCTTGTCTGGTTTTCTTTTAACAGGGACGGGCTAATAGGATTTGGGCTAAGGAATTTTCACAATCTAGTAGTAGAATTTTAGATTTGGGAGGGACTTTACAGGTCATTTAGTTGCATATCCCACCCAATGCAAAAATCTCTTCCATAGCATACCTGCCAGTGACTGTCACCTCTTGTTCCCAACCCCTCCAGGGACAGGGCCCTCCCAAAGGACAAGGCAGTTCATTTCACCTTTGAACACTGAATTGCTGGAGAGTTTTTCCTTGTGCTGTCATGATGAGCTGAGATTTTTGTCTCTCTGTAACTACTACCCATTGGTTCTAATTTGGTCATCAGATGACAAATTATCTTATGGTCATACAATTCAAATTGATCGTAACATTCAAATTCTTTCACACGATGAAAATGTAAATAGTTCTCACACTGCCTCCTAGGAAGATGACTTTTTTATGGGTAAACATTTCTTGTTCCTTTAATGGTTCCTTATCCTTTTGTGGCTTATGTAATTGAGATTCTTTAGTTTGTCAGAGGCAGAAATCCCAGTTCAAAATAGCTCCATTAAGAAAGAAAAGTATTGGCTTACATAACTGAAAAGTCCAGAGGAAGAGGCAGCTTCTGGCCCAGCCAAAACCATCAAGGCCTGGCCTCCCTCACCATCTGTGCCATTCAGAGTCCCACCAGGAGGGAGAAACCACACGATCATTTGAACAGGAAAAGTTTAACCTAAAGAATTACTCACTTTTCTGTCCACCTGAAACCAACACAACATTGTAAACCAACTATATTTCAATAAAAATTATAAAAAAGTGAAAAAAAAACCAATTATTACCTGTAACAGGAGATTGGAGTAACATGGGAATGGCCGGCAAGAAGTAAATAGTCCTGAAGAATGCAGGATGTGTGGGTATATGGAGCAATACTCCTGGGGCTGATACAGAGCACCCAAGAAAGATCTAGGCATTCCCATCTCCCCACCTGAGATCCAGACCTTGTTGGAGAGGGCACAGCTGTATCTCACTGATAGGCAAATAAGTTACTGTCATGCTGTTTCCGTGGAACTTGCTGGAAATCTTCCCCCTGCAACTTACGGGAAATTCATCCCCATAGCTCTGGGGAAAGCTGTTCATGAGGAAGTGTACCTGAAGGAGGTGCCAGGGTAAGCTGCTGGCCACTGGGTGCTGCTGGCACTGAAGGAGCAGATACTAGCAAAGCCACTGATGTTGCAAGTGGCAGACACTGGAGAAGTGGCCCCTGTTCCCAGTGAACACATGGAACCGGGAAGCAGAACCCTTTCTTCTGCCATGTTTCTCCAGTGCTCTCTATTGACAAAGTGTAATATCATGACAGCTGGTAAAGAAAAATATGTAAGGACCCACTACATTTTTGTAGAATAGACAATAAAGCGTGAATTTGGAGCCAAGAGGCAATCTGTTGTTAACTGGCACACCACTTTTGCATTCTGTTCCTCTCTTTAGGCTCTATACATATTCTCCTTATGGTGGCAAGATGGCTGTCAGAAGTTCCAGGCTTTTATCCCTTTCTTCTGATGACCCCACTGGGAAGGGAATATGTCTCTTCCCCAACATTGTACCAGGTTAAGTTTAATTGATTCTAGTTTGTCAAGCTTGTATCATCTGTTCATTCCTGAACCAATCACAGTATTCAGATGGTTCTGTTGCTCTGATTGACCGGCTCTGAAATATCCTACTCCTGGAAGAAGGGGTGAGTCAAACTTACCCCTATCAAATGTACAGTGAAAATTCCATGTAAGATCCAAAATTTTTTTATATATAAATTTATTTTACTTTATTTTATTTTTGACTGTGTTGGGTCTTCAATTCTGCATGGGCTTTCTCTAGTTGAGGCAAGCAGGGGCTACTCTTCATTGCAGTGTGCGGGCTTCTCATCACAGTGGCTTCTCTTGTTGCGGAGCACAGGCTCTCGACACACCGGCTTCAGTAGTTGTGGCAAGCGAGCTCAGTAGTTGTGGCTCGCGGGTTCTAGAGCGCAGGCTCAGTAGCTGTGGTGCACGGGCCTAGTTGCATGTGGCATGTGGGATCTTCCAGGACCAGGGCTCGAACCTGTGTCCGCCTCACTGGCAGGCAGACTATTAACCACTGCGCCCCCAGGGAAGCCCAGATCAAAATGTTGATACTAGAAGAAGGAGGAATGGCTAATAGGCAGGCAAAAATAGCACTGGTGGTTTTTAGGAGCAGAGAATGTGGAACTAGATAGATCTCAATCAACCAATGCCTCCGTTTTCTCACCTGTAAAGTGGAAATAATAATAATGCCCATTTGAGCTGGAAGGGATAAATAAATGCCACACCTTAATTCCTGCCCAAATTTGGAAACAATTGAGAAATAGACTGAAGTGTCAATAGGGTGGAGGATGACATGTCAGCTTTATTACTGAGAGAAGTTGATGCTGAGTGGCACTCGGGGAATGACGTTGTCTCTGGCCGTGCTAAATAGCCCCAGGGACCTGCCCCCACGCCCCACCACTCCCTGCCATGCAAATTGACTACTGTAAATCTTACGCCATAGACATCAAGGAAGAGAACAAATCTTGTGTTCTTTGTAGGTAGACAAATCTCAAAGAGAGGGAGAGGAGTGAACTGATCCAGACATGCACAATTCCTTTTTCTAAATTCCCAATAAAGTAAGTTATTCTTCCTCCCCTGGGGGTGTGAGGGTGGGACAAGTGAGGGTGGGACAAGAGGGCAGGAAAGTGATTCTAGCAGAGCTCCATCTACTTTTCCTAACTTTATGTTCTCCTAATCAGTTGGGTTTACCTATTAAGACTATGGTCAGCCAAGGTTTTAGTTACCCCCTTAGAAGAGGAGATAAGGGGTCTATCAAAGCTGGCTCCTTCCTTTATGACCCTGCTCTCTCAATTCCAACCCACTATTCCTTTGGGTTTTCTCCCGGGCACTTGTAATACTTTAAACTTGCATTAGTTGTCAACATTTAAAGGAGCAAATGATATCACATAAAAGTCCCATTTCCAATTTCTTTGGGGAAAAAATTCAAGCAACTTGGGACCCTCATTCTTACATGAAAATCAGTTGAAGTTGAGAAGCGGCCGCCAACTTCAGATGGCTCATGGTCTCTCCTGTTGCTGTGGTCACCACTACACTAGTTATTACAACTGACCAACTCACTCATTTACCTACCAGCCTGGCCAATGTAGGCATTTAAATTTGTAACTCCCTATGCTAGATTCCTATGATTGGTGCCTACCCTGTCATTCTGGGTAACCTGGTTAAACCAGGTGGACACCTATCTGTACTCTTTTAGGTGGGGCTGGTAAACACTTACCAAGTACAGCCTACAAGGGCCCAGGCAAAGGCTGGTCTATTTCTACAACTCTTAAAAGAATAAAGTGACCATACGCATCTTACCTTTGCATTTAAGCATTGCTGCAGTGGTCCATTATAATCACCATGCAGAAAAGGTTTTAGAATGTCCACATTCACATTCATAAACTTCAAATCAAAGCACACACAATTAAACCCTATGATACTCGTAGTATTTATATGAAAAGGTGAGGAAGGGGAATTTGCTAGTAACTACTATTGGGAGATAATTCTCCATGTATCGTTCTTGTTTCTTCATGGCTTGCAAGCAGAGATACTGACTTCCCTTTAATCTGGATTATCTTTCTTAGTTTCATCTAAGGAAGTTTATATAGTGAACAGCCTTGGAAGATATAGTGTCTCCCTATAGAGCAAAGAGCAGTCATGCGTACAGTCCAGTATAATAAAGATGATGCCTCACTTATCTAGAGCAAATGGCACTATATATATATGTATATATCCATTACAAAAGATTCATGTTTCCTAGTCTTAAGCTTCCCCTCCTGTAAGTTACCCCACCATGTGTTCAGTTACCATCAGTTCCTCTTCATATCACACTGACAGCTGTGTTTCTTTCTCTCCTTTTTTGAAATTGGAGCATAATTGACTTACAACACTATGTTATTTCAGATGTAAACATAGTGATTCAATATTTCTATATATTACTGATACTGTGTATAAAATAGATAACCAATGAGAACCTGCTATATAGCACAGGGAACTTTACTCAGTGCTCTGTGGTGACCTAAATGGGAAGGAAATCCAAAAAAGAGGGGATATATGTATATGTATGACTGATTCACTTTGCTGTACAGTAGAAACTAACACAATATTGTAAAACAATTATACTCCAATAAAAATTAAGAAAAAAAACAAAAAAAATATTTCTGTACATTACTAAGTGATCATACAAGTCAGTTACCATCTGTCACCATACAAAGTTATTGCAATATTATTGACTATATGCCCCATACTGGACATTTCATCCCCATGACTCATTTGTTTTGTAACTAGAATTTTGTACCTCTTGATCTCCTTCACTTTTTTCACTCATCCCCCCACCCACCTGCCCTCTGGAAACCACCTGTTTGTTCTCTATATCTATGAATCTGTTTCTTTTATTGTTATATTTGTTCATTTGTTTTGTTTTTTACTTTCCATGTGTAAGTGAAATTATATGGTATTTGTCTTGCTCTGTCTGACTTATTTCACTTAGCATAATGCCCTCTAAGTCCATCCATGTTTTTGCGGATGGCAAGATTTCATTCTTTTTTATGGCTGAGTAATTTCCATTTTATATATATGTATACACACATATACACATATATGCCATTTTCTCTATCCATTATCTATGGATGGGCACTTCTGGTTGCTTCCATGTTGACTATTAATGCTGCAACATAGGGGTGCATACAGTGCATATATCCTTTCCAATTAGTGTTTAGATTTTCTTTGGGTAAATACCCAGAAGTGGAATTGCTGGATCATATGATAGTCTTATTTTTAATTTTTTGAGGAAACTCCATTCTGTTTTCCATAGCAGCTGCACCAATTTACATTTCCACCAACAGTGCACTAGGGTTCCCTTTTCTCCACATCCTTGCCAACACTTGTTTTTCTTGTCTTTTGATGATAGCCATTCTGACAGGTGTGAGGTGTTACGTCATTGTGGTTTTGATTTGCATTTCTCTGATGATTAGTTATGCCGAGCATCTTTTCATGTATCTGTTGGTTATCGGTATGTCTTCTTTGGACAAGTGTCTATTCAGGTCCTCTGTCCATTTTTTAATCAGGTTGTTTGATTTTTTTTGATGTTGAGTTGTATGAGTTCTTTATATATTTTGGATATTAACTCCTTATCAGATATATTGTTTGCAAATATGTTCTCTCATTCAGTAGGTGGACTTTTCATTTTGTTGACATTTTTCTTTGCTGTACAAAGCTTTTTATTTGATATAGTCCTATTTGTTTATTTTTTGGTTTTGTTTTCCTTGCCTAAGGAGACAGATCCAAAGATAATACTGCTACAACTGGTGACAAAGAGTGTACTGCCAATGTTTTCTTCTAGGAGTTTTATGGTTTCAGATCTTACCTTTAAGTCTTTAATCCATTTTGATTTTATTTTTGTATATGGTGTAAGAAAGTAGTTCATTTTGATTCTTTTGCGTGTAGCTGTCCAGTTTTCCCTACACCATTTACTGAAGACACTGTCCATTCCCCAGCATATATTCTTGCCTCCTTTGTCATGGATTAATTGACCATATATGCTTAGGTTTGCTTCTGGGCTCTCTATTCTGTTGCATTGATCTAGATGTCTGTTTTTATGCCAGTATCATACCGTTTTGATCACAGTAGTTTTGTAGTATAGTTTGAAATCAGGGAGCATGATACCTCCAGCTCTGTTCTTTCTCAAGATTGTTTTGACTAATCAGGGATTTTTATGTTTCCATACAAATTTTAGACATATTTCTCTCTAGTTCTGTGAAAAATGCCATTGGTATTTTGATAGGGACTGCACTGAATCTGTAGATTGCTTTGAGTAGTATGGGCATTTTAACAATATTAACTCTTCTAACCCCAAAACACAGGATATCTCTCCATTTCTTTGTATCGTTTTCAATTTCCTTCATCAGTGTTTTACAGTTTTCAGAGTATAGGTCTTTCACCTCCTCGGTTAAGTTTATTCCTGGGTATGTTATTCTTTTTAATGCAATTATAAATTAAATTGTTTTCCTGCCTTCTCTCTCTCTCTCTTTTTTTTTTTTTTTTTTTGGCCACACCACATAGCATATGGGGTCTTAGTTCTCCGACCAAGGATTGAACCCGCACCCCCTGCAGTGGAAGTGTGGAGTCTGTGAAACTCTCTCTCCTTCAAATCTGAAAGATGGCCTTGCTGGATAGAATATTCTTGATTGTAGTTTTTTTTTTTTTTTTCATCACTTTAAATATATCTTGCTACTTCTTTCTGGCCTGCAAGTTTCTTCTGAAAAGTCAGCTGATAGTCTTATGGAAGTTTCCTTGTACTAACTAGTTGCTTTTCCCTTGCTGCTTTGAAGATTCTCTCTTTATCTTTAATTTTTGTCATTTTAATTACAATGTGTCTTTAAATCAACTATACCTCAATAAAATAAAATAAAATTCTTTAAAACCTTGAAAAATATCTGTAAGCAACAGGGATATATTGCACAGCACAGGGAAATATAGCCATTATTTTGTAATAACTTTAAATGAAGTATAATCTATAAAAATATTGAATCACTATGTTATATACCTAAAACTAATATAATATAACAATATAACATTGGCCAGTCAGCACTTGTCATGTGGTCCTGCTGGAAAAGATAAGCTGGGCCAATCAGAATTTCCTTCTGAAAGAATGAAGGTATTAGTAATGGGAGCAGGAAAGGAAAGCATTCCTAGAAAGAGGGAAGGTGAGTTAGAATTGGGGCCATGAACAGTAAAAGCAATTCAAATTTTGAGTGGAACAGATGCACACAGAGAAGCAATGATGCTGTGAGAAACAGAGAGACCAAGGTAGTGTAGACCATGAGAAAGAGAGAAAAAGTAGCCTTGGTTCCTGATGGCTTCCTAGTTTCTTGTCACAAAGATTTTTATCAAAACTGCTCTTTTTCTAAGGACCTGAGTGAGTCTTTGTTTTAAGCAACCAAAAGAGCTTGACCAAGACAGCTGGCCATGCCTGTAAACAGATGTCTAGTTGAGGGACAGTACACTATTGCTCTATCACAAACTGCTTTTCTTCCCAAAAGTGACTGACTGTGAATTTAGAGGCAACCATCTTAATCACTGATAGTAACCAGAAAGTTGCCTTTAAAAATATGTTACTTTAAAAAGGTGAATGTTATGGTACGTGAATTATACTTCAATAAAGCTGTTATTTAAAAAGTGTTTTTAAAAAAATTTAGTGTAAATACAGATTATTGGGTTTTTTCAAGGTATCAGGGAAGTCATTAAGGATTAATGCATGGGACAGATTGAGCTTGGGAGGGTATAACCAAACATCCTTGGGCCATTTGGATTTATAATAGGAACTTGGACAGTACCAGAAGTAGACAGTGGATACTTGGATGGTGGGGACCAGGATGTCTCGTAATTGTGCTATTAAATAATCTGGGTGGCAGGTGTCTGGTTAAGTTGTGTTGGCAAGCCCTCCTACCCAAATGATCTTAAAAACATCTGCTGGTATTTTGCATCTGTTAGGATGGCTATTATATTAAAAAAAGAGAAAATAACAAATGTTGGTGTGGGTATGGAGACATTTGAACCCTTGTGCACTGCTGGTGGGAATGTAAAATGGTGCAGCTACTATAGGGGAATCACTATACTGTTTTCCATAGAAAAACAAATTCAGCAGCACTGAGGCAATTCTCCTGAGTGGTGAGTGTGGAGGTCGTGGTGGGGGGTGGGGAGTGGGGAATGCCTGAGAGGGAATGCCATGAGATTAACCCAGAGAGGACATTAAATGACACCAGAGACCATCAACCAGGTTCTATCAAGATAGAGGACCCAGAAGAATTAAATGTAGTCTTGAGTTTCAGACCAACATGAAACTCTTACGGGCTCTCTTTTCTCTCTGTCTTCAAGCTTATGCATAAATATTCATATTCACATATGTATCTGGAGTCTGAAAACTGGAATAACATCAATGGACATGACACCTAGACCCAAGGGCACAGAGAAGTGCTAAGGGGAGGCATTGTTATGGGGACCTGGCAGGGAGATCTTTGTCTGAGCCAGGTGAGCTGCTGCTGATGCCCTGGGGGCATAGTAAATGGGAACTCCTCATTACAGATCCTCTAAGATAGTGTTTCTAATAACGTGTCATGTGAGATTCTGGATGTTTCACATAAGAAAGGATTTGGTCTTCCAGTAAGACTAATCTAGGTCCCCGTCTGCACCCCCATCCCTTTGTTAATAAGGAAGCTGAAACTGTGATTGGTAAAGTGAAAGTTACTTATCCAAGATTATGCATGTGGGTCTGTCTCTGCCTCTTTTTATGTAATATTTTGTCATACTTCCAAGCAATTCAAAATTGTGTGTCAATATATTCTTATATGGATTCTCTTCCTCTCTATCTTCTTTTTTAAAATAAATTTATTTATTTTATTTGTTTATTTTTGGCTGCGTTAGGTCTTCATTGCTGTGTGTGTGCTTCCTCTAGTCACGGTGAGCAGGGGCTACTCTTTGTTGTGGTGCACAGGCTTCTCATTGCGGTGGTTTCTCTGGTTGCAGAGCACGGGCTCTAGATGCACGGGCTTCAGTAGTCGTGACGCTCGGGCTCAGTTGCTCCACAGCATGTGGGATCTTCCCAGACCAGGGATCGAACCTGGGTCCCCTGCACTGGCAGGTGGATTCTTAACCACTGCGTCACCAGGGAAGTCCCTCACTCTATCTTCTTTGAATTATCCTTATCCAATCCCCTGGATGGTGGTAAAATGCATTATTTATTCAGCTAGGGGATCCTAATGACCTATCATATGTCGCCTGTAGAGCTGTGGTAATTTCTCCAATAATGGTGCCCGCAGTCCAATAATGGCCAGTAATGGTGACCAGATGTACTTTGGGCCAGTGGCTTATGCTTGAGAGATGGTTGGAGGAGCAAAGACTTCACTATTCTGCCCTGTGATCTTATTAGCATCTTGCTTCACCAATAAACCATGCACCAGACAGAACATGCTTCAGCCTCCTATCCAGCTACCATCAAGATGCCTTTGGAGAGTTTATATCAACAGGTAAAATTTCATTGCTCTGTGAGTTTTGGTTCATGAGTGCCACTTATTTAAGAAGCCAGATAGGTTATCTAAGCAGTTTCCAAAATCAGTGATGTACAGCGTTGGACAGATTTCAGTAAAAATAATGGTAGCTAACACACATTTAGCGCTTGCTACATTCAGGCACTGTTCTAAGTGCTTTTTATATATTTTCTCATTTAATCTTCAAAACAACCCAATAAAGTAAGGTACTATTATTATCCTGACTGAGCAGGTATAGAAACTAAGATAAAAAGTGGTTAAATCACTTGTCCAAAAGCAGCAGTGACAGAGTTGGAGTCTGAGCTCAGAAAATCTGGGTCCAGAATCTGTGTTTTTAAATCTTTATGCTATTCTCCCCTGCTCCTCAATCCCGGGCTGTATGGTTTGATGTAATGGATAATTACACATCAGAACCGTGCTGTCTTCCAGTCTCCTGAAGGACATTTTGGGCTTTTTCATGTTTGTTTGCTTTTCCCCATCAAGGTGTCATTGGATAATACCCTTTCTGGATCCCAATATTCAGTGCCAGCTCTAAGATTTGTGTTGCTATGAAAAATTTATGACTGAATGCAGTTTTTCTTATACTGGTTGGTAAATAACTTGTAACTTTTCCAGGCAATGTGTTTCTGGAAAGGAAGTTTTATCCCATCTCTCTGATCCCCTAGTTGGAGATGAAACCTGCTGGGTTGGCCTGACTTGTCTGACCCTAAGCGGCCTGGGCAGGGAGCCTGACGTTCTCACCCATAGCTGTGAAGCGGGAGCCAGGACTCCTGGGCCAGCAGGGGCAGCCGGTGAACACAGGACTTTTATTCTAACAGGTCATCTAAACAAGGTAGCGTTGAGGTAGGTAAAGAGAGTTGAAGCAGGGAGGAATGGGATCAGAAACCCAGTGAAGAGAGGAGCAGAAAGAAGCGAGCCAAAAGGAGTCTCTGGAAGGCATTCTGGGCAATTCTGAGCAACTCTGTGCAAGATCAGAGACAGGAAGCTGTTGCCAGAAGCCCAGACATGTTTGAGTAAACTTTACCAACTTCAGAGAAAAGTTAAAACTCTATGAAAATCTTTATTAATTTACATATCCCTTAAACACACATGTAGTCAGTATGAACAATTCTGTTCACCCTTTTTACTTAGTGGTAACAAAGTATTTCCAGGAATCAACATAATGCACATTCTTGGATTTCTGAAAGTTTTATGGCATTCCCTCCTATTGCTGTTTGGCCACTTCCTTATCCTTGAATTGGTTCCAGTATCTTTCTCTACTGGGCAATGTTTTGACAAGGAACTGTGCCTACTAAAACAGCATTACCCCAGGCACACGCACACACACAGCTGGCTTACTTGTGGTGGGCATAGAATCTTGGCCCAAATAGTCATGCGGGTCCACCTTGCCCAGCTGTCCACCTATAATAATAACCAAAGACCTCCTGAGACTCAGGGCTTCATAAAAACTTCAAAGGATTAATTGAGAAAGACCAGAACCAGTTATCCTACACATGACCAGATATTCCATAGGTTTACAAATATTGTATAGGATGCTTCTAGTTTACTTTTAAATCCTCTGGCCATAGCTAGTCTTTTTGTCTCTGCTATCCAGCATGATTCTTCTGCTTTTATCATCTGCTGATTCTGCTGGTTTCACTTCCCTGCTTGAAACCCATTGAGTTCTACTGCTTTTAGAATGAAACCTGAGTTCCCAGATATGGTCAGTAGAATAATGGCCCCCAAAGATATCCACATTCTAATCTCTGGGACCTGATTATGTTATCTTACATGGCAAAACACTTTACAGATGTGATTAAATTAAGGATCTTGAGATGAGAAGCTTATACTGAATTATCTGGGTGGGCCCAATCTAATCATAAGGGTCCTTATGAGGTCCTTATAAAAGGGAGGCAGGGGCTTCCTTGGTGGTGCAGTGGTTAAGAATCCGCCTGCCAATGCAGGGGACATGGGTTCGAGCTCTGGTCGGGGAAGATCCCACATGCCGCGGAGCAGGTAAGCCCGGGGGCCACAACTACTGAGCTTGGGCTCTGTAACTACTGAAGCCTGTATGCCGCAACTACTGAAGTCTGCATGCTCTAGGGCCCACATGCTGCAACTACTGAGCCTGCGAGCTGCAACTACCGAGCCTGCATGCTACAGCTACTGAAGCCCGTGCACCTAGAGCCCATGCTCCGCAACAAGAGAAGCCACCGCAATGAGAAGCCCACGCACCGCAACGAAGAGTAGCCCCCACTCGCCGCAACTAGAGAAAGCCCATGCGCAGCAATGAAGACCCAACGCAGCCAAAAATAAATAAATAAATAAATAATATAATATAATTAATTAATTAATTTAAAAAAAAGGGAGGCAGGAGGGCCAGACTCAGAGAAGGAAGTGGCGGGAGTGACACGGGGCCAAGGAATTGCAGGTGGCCTCTAGAAGCTAGAAAAGACGATGAAACAGATTCTCTGCTAGAGCCAGAGCAGCAGAACACTGCTGAGGAACATTTCTGGGTAAGCACCAAGGCTCCCACATCACACTCTTCAATGTCATAGAATTACAGTCTTCTGAAAGTCATCAAGTGCCATAAAGATATGTATCAGCCACAGTATTTATTAAATGCCATCTGTGTGCAAAGGCCTCTGCTTTTGTGTATAATTGTAGTGGGGTGATAGTACAGAATAGTGGATCCCCAAAAGATATGTTCAAGTCTTAACCCCCAGAGCTTGTGAATGTGACTTTATCTTGAAAAAAAGATCTTTGCAGATGTAATGACATTAAGGCTCTCAAGATGAGATCATCCTGGACTTAACTCCAATGACAGATGTCCTTATAAGAGAAAGGCAGAGGGAGATCTGAGGCACAGAGACTCATAGGGCAAGACCACGTAAAGAGGAAGGCAGAGATTGGAGTGATGCTGCCACAAGCCAATGAACACCTGAGCCACCAGAAGTTGGAAAAGGCAAGGGAGGATTGTCTCCTAGAGTCTTCCGAGGGAGCATGGCCCTGCCAACACTTTCAGAGGTGGTTTGGACCTTCTGACCTCCCAAATTGTAAGAGAATAAATTTGTTTTGTTTTTAAGCCCAATTTGTGGTCAGTCATTATGGTAGCACAGGAAATAATACAGCGGTCGTCCCTGTGCTTCTCTACTAGGCCGTGAGCCATTAAGATCCTGTTTGCCTATCACAGTGCAGACAAAAGCCACCTCTGCTCCCTCCCATACGCCCCGTGCTTCTGCTTGTGATTCCTTTTCTCACCTCTCCTGCACTTTAAAGACCCATTAGCACACACTTCTCTGTGTGACTTTGCTTTCAGTACACATAGCACAACCAGCATTAAGACTAAACATGTTTGGCAACCAGGACGGCACAGTTGCTGACCGGAATGGTTGCCGGCTGCAGTGATGGAGCAAAGTCCAGGAGGCCCCTGCCGTGCCAGCCGTTATCCCTTTAGGTGCGGAACTGTGGCTATCAGATGTTGCCAAGAGTCCTGGTGTTAATTTTTACTGTGTACCAGGAACCGTGCTACTATCTCTTTGAGACCTCACCACAATTCAATGGGTGAGGAAACTGAGGCTTAAAGGGGTTCAGTGTCGTGCCCGAGGTCATTTAGGTAGCAGGCAAGTGACAGAGTAAGGGCTGAAACGCAGGCAGTCTGACTCTGCTCTGTTGTGGGCTGTGTGAAGAAAGGCCTAGAGCAGGTCGTTTCTCTATGGAGTAGCGAATACACAGAAAGAAGTGTTCTTGGGTCTGGGGCCCTCGGCAATGTCAAATATTTATTTCAGAAAAATGGCATCAGAGGCAATACTAGTTGATTCTGTCATTCGGTCCTGATTGGAACTGCAAGCCCAAGAGCCCATCAACCCTGAGGGAGAGCGGGCAGGAGTGTGGCGTGCTCACCCATCCCCCCATCCCCACCCCCACCCCAGGGAGAGGTGAGCTCTGTCCTCGTGAAACTATCCAGTGCAGAGAACTCAGAGTGTGCAGAGGCCGAGGGACGCCCAGGGGAGTCAGGACCCCAGAGGTGAGACCCTGCTAAGAGTTTTTGAGTCCTGAGGCTTCCCCACACTTACTGTTCTTTCCCTGCCTTCTTCCTTGGCTGATCCTGGGTGAAGCCGTGGCATGGAAAGGACACGTGTGCTTCTGTGAGAGAGAAGCAGAGGCTGGGTGAAACAAGCAAACCTGGATCTCCAGCCTTGGGGGAGAAAATGAAGCCAGAGATGAAATGGGTGGTGTTGGCTTGAAAGAAGGAAGGGTCCTCGGCAGCCTGACGCCTGCAGAGGAGAAGAAAGGAGAGCCAGGGAGGTCTCCCTCAGCCTCAGCCAGAGGCAGGGCCCCTGGGGCTTAACCTCTGAACACCCACTGCTCCCCAGACAGACAGGTGGAAGGGAAAGTGAGGGGGACTTCATTAAAGCAAGGGCAGCTGGGGTAGTGGAATTTACCAGCAGGGAACCTCCTTGCCTCTCCCCTACCCTCCCGCCCCCTCATACTGATGTATGTTGAAAGTCAGCGGCGTTTCTGGTGCTACATATGTAGGTGTACTTTACAGGAACTTTTTTTTTTTTTTTTTAATATTTACTTATTTATTTATTTTATGGCTGTGTTGGGTCTTTGTTTCTGTGCGAGGGCTTTCTCTAGTTGTGGCAAGTGGAGGCCACTCTTCGTCGCGGTGCGCGGGCTTCTCACCATCGCGGCCTCTCTTGTTGCGGAGCACAGGCTCCAGACGCGCAGGCTCAGTAGTTGTGGCTCACAGGCCCAGCCGCTCCGCGGCATGTGGGATCTTCCCAGACCAGGGCTCGAACCCGTGTCCCCTGCATTGGCAGGCAGATTCTCAACCACTGCGCCACCAGGGAAGCCCTACAGGAACTTTTAAATAAATCTAGTCCCGAGTGATTCATTATTCTATTACATTAGTTAGCTGTTGGCAGATCTGTCACACCATACACAAATGCTGAGCTATTTCATTGCTGGTACTTCTGAGTCATCTTGCCGACTTTCTGTGTATATTTTCTACCACCGTTCTGTAATCGCATTCTTTCGTTCAGTGTATACAGGTGAGGATTATGTTCTTACCTTCTCCTACATTCTTCTGTGAGATCACAACAGCAACAACAAAAAAAGGCAGATATGGTTTTCTTTGATATTTTATGGAGATTTAAAAAACTAACCTTGACACTAAGGCTTCAACTTAGATCTGAAATTACAAGTAAGTTAATGCAAATGCTCTTCTGAGATTTGTAACAAGCAAAAGTGTATATCAAGACAGTCTTGGACTTCCCTGGTGGCGCAGTGGTTAAGAATCCGCCTGCCAATGCAGGGGACACAGGTTCGAGCCCTGGTCTGGAAAGATCCCACATGCCACGGAGCAACTAAGCCTGAGCACCACAACTACTGAAGCCTGTGTGCCTAGAGCCCGTGCTCCACAACAAGAGAAACCACCACAATGAGAAGCCTGTGCATTGCAACGAAGAGCAGCCCCCGCTCCCTGCAACTAGAGAAAGCCTGTGCTCAGCAACAGAGACCCAAAGCAGCCAAAAATAAATAAATTAAAAAAAAAAGACAGTCTTGCATTTGATGGACCTTATGAAGTTGTGTACCCATCTTGCCAAATTGCTGTCTTCAAAAATTCATTTTTACGTTTAATGGATCTGCTTTATCCATCATTACCACAGAAATCTAAAAAGTTCTCCTTGAACACCTTAATATTTGTCAACACCAAGAAGGAGAGAGGAAAAAAATATGACCCAAGAAAAGATGGATTTGTATGATGGAGAAGACCACAAACCATGTGTTTCATTCACTGCATTATCTCTGGAAGGTCTCCCTTGGCAACTTTTATTTTGTTACATCATTCTATCTTGGAGGCTTCTCTCTCTCCTTTTTTAAAAAATATTTATTTATTTATTTGGCTGCACTGGGTCTTAGCTGTGGCATGCCTGATCTTTAGTTGCGTCTTGCGGGATCTTTTAGTTGCTGCATACAGGCTCTTAGTTGCGGCATGTGGGATCTGGTTCCCTGACTAGGGATCGAACCTGGGCCCACTGCATTGGGAGCGCAGAGTCTTAACTGCTGGACCACCAGGGAAGTCCCTTGGAGGCTTCTCTAGTTGCTCAAATGTAGTGAGAAAACAGAATTATATATATGAAGGGAAGGGAGAATATGGCTCCCCGAATTAAAAAATGTTCCTCCATTTCCCCTTTTTATGTTACCCTGAAGCCTCTCCAGTTGACTCAGCCACATTGGTTGCAGCTGTGTTGCATGTACTCAGACTTACCCATTCAAATGACCACGGCAGGAAGTTAGAAGCACACCTTTGACTCCAGTGGAGTTTTTCTATTCGCATGCTCTCCATACGGAGGAGTCATCAGGCCTCGGGTGAGGTCTTCACAAGACGCCAAGGTTTCTTCTCAGCGGCGCCCGACCTGATTGCTCAGCAGATATTTTTGAGAAAAGCTGGGAGCTCAGAGAGCTGCCCATGGTCATTTGTCGAGCCAAGTGCCCTAAAATTGCAGATGCCAACCAGTCAACCCTTAAGGACGGGCACTTCTCCACAGCTGGAAATCTGGAATGTTCTCAGTTTTAAAAATGTTTTCTAGATGGTGCAGATGGTGATTTTGTTCGTCAGCTAGCCAGGTTGTGCTTTTTATGGTGATTATGCTTAATACATTTTGAGCTCAGTTTAACCATAATTTGAAGTAAAAATACATGTATTTTAGTGACTCAAGGTGGCTGGGTCATAGTGTTGGTACTATTAATTAGGAGTCTCTTGGTTGAAAGCAACAGAAAATCCAGCTTCCACTGACTTAAACAATGAAGGGAACTCAACCCACCTAAAAAGGCCAGAGGTTGTTCAAGCTGTAGGTAAGGCTTGTCGGCGTCAAGGTCTCATTTCTTTTCCTCTCTCTGTTCTGGCTTCCACTCTGTGAGCTGCATCCTATGGCAGACTTCCTTTATGGTCCCAAGATGGATACCAAAAGTCCTGAGGTTATATGATTCCTTGTTCATGTCCACAGGAGAAAGAACATCTCTTTTTTCAATTGTTAAATAAAATCCTGGGCTTCATTCTTTTAAAAAATTTTTTTAATTTTTATTTTTTGAATTTTACTTATTTTTTTTTATACAGCAGTTTCTTATTAATTATCTATTTTATACATATCAGTGTATATATGTCAATCCCAATCTCCCAATTCATCCCACCATCACCACCCCCCCTCACTTTCCCCCCTTGGTGTCCATATGTTTGTTCTCTACATCTGTGTCTCTATTTCTGCCTTGCAAGCCGGTTCATCTGTACCATTTTTCTAGATTCCACACATACGCATTAATACACGATATCTGTTTTTCTCTTTCTGACTTACTTCGCTCTGGATGGGTCTCTAGATGCATTTACAAATGACCCAATTTTGTTCCTTTTTATGGCTGAGTGATATTCCATTGTATATACGTACCACAGCTTCTTTATCCATTTGTCTGTTGATGGGCATTTAGGTTGCTTCCATAACCTGGCTATTGTAAATAGTGCTGCATTGAACATTGGGGTGCATGTGTCTTTTTGAATTATGGTTTTCTCTGGGTATATGCCCAGAAGTGGGATTGCTGGGTCATATGGTACTTCTATTTTTAGTTTTAAAAGAAACCTCCATACTGTTCTCCATAGCAGCTTATCAATTTACATTCCCACCAACAGGGCAAGAGGGTTCCCTTTTCTCCACACCCTCTCCAGCATTTGTTGTTTGTAGATTTTCTGATGATGCTGGGCTTCATTCTGATGGGACCAATTACTGTATTTAGGAGTATGGGATAGCCTGGTTGGTAAAAACCTCCTTGGAGCTGAGGGAGGGTTAATCCCATCCAAAACATTTTGTTGAGAGTGGGGTAGAAATGGTTATGCAAAACAAAACTGGGATGTTGTTTTACCAGAAGAAGAGTGCATGGATGCAAGGAGGGAAAATAACCAGTATCCTCTATTGAGTGTGTTGGGAGGAAAACTGTAAGTTCTCCAGAAAGGGAGGCTGAGGAGTGATAGTGAGGGGCTCTGTTAAGGAGTCTGAACTTGACATCTTTTAAAGGGTTGTAATCAGTAATTGTTATCCAACATCCACGGAAAGCTCTTCAGGGGCATTTAATGTCCAATTATCTTTTTAAAAATAAAGCTTTTCTGGGACTTCCCTGGTGGTCCAGTGGTTAAGAATCTGCCTTCCAATGCAGGGGATACGGGTTCGATCCCTGGTTGGGGACCTAAGATCCCACATGCCCTGGGGCAGCTAAGCCTGTGTGCCGCAACTACTACTGAGCCTGAGCACCCTAGAGCCCGATCGCCACAACTAGAGAGAAGCCTGCGCTCTGCAAGAAGAGCCTGCGCACTGTAACGAAAGATCCTGCATGCTGCAACAAAGATGCTGAGGGCCGCAACTAAGACCCCAAGCAGCCAAAAAAAAAGAAAAGAAAAGATATTCAGTATTTTCCAGATCAAAACATCCTTTCCAACCCTTAAAGAGTTTTGACTCCAGCTTAGAAACAGTCCTCTGCACTAAGTCCTATGGTCCCTGGCTGTGAGCCTATATCTCTTACCTCTGTTCCTTGTTTCTTGGCTGCTTTGGCCACCTTGCCACTCAGTTTCACTTCCAAATTTGGACTTCCTTATGCATGAGTCATAATGCAGTAAGCAATGATTGTATGTGCTGAGGCCCAGCTGCAGTGGAGCAAGAAGTTTGGACCTTTTCTCTTGGTCCAGCCACCTTGCCTCTCTTCTAGAACCAGGTGCCCTGTTCCACCTGGCCTGCCTATCCCAGTGCCCACCAGGCCTGGTGGCTGAGCTTGAGCTAAGGAGTAAAGAAACCTGTGGGTAGGTGTGAGCAGAAGTAGGGGCTGGAGAAGAGTGTTGGGGGTGGTTCCATACAGAGTCAGAGGGAGACCAGGTGAGGAGTGCAGTTTGGTGGTTGCAGCTGAATGACCACTCATTACATAGGATTTGTGCTGCTTATGAACATTCCTTGTTTGTTCTCAATTTCAAGCGTACAGAGAGGCACAAATATGGAGGAAGTCTCTTTGCAAGATCTGGCCAGGGATCTGTGAGTCAGGCATGTCAAAGTTTACTATACTATTTCCTGCCTTTTCACATAAGTGGTAAAAATTTGTATTTTATTAAAAATTTCAATAGCAACAACATTTTCCACTACAACTATTACCACCACATCCACTGTTTACTGAGCACGTGCTATTTGCTATGTGCTTTACTTATGTTACCCCTAATCTTTATAATTCTAGGGAGCAGGGATTATTTTTCCAATTTTACTAATAAGAAAATTGAGGTGCAGAACAGTTAAACTATTTACACAAGGTTATACAGCTAATAATTTGCAGAATCAGATTTTGAACTCAGGTCTATCTGGCTCCAAACTGTAAAAGTTTTAATTTTTATTTGAAAATGAATTTTTAATGAAATCATGCTTAAATTTCTTCTCTTTACATAAAAGTATGGACAACCTATTTATACCAGTATTCTAGAAAAATATATTGCTTTAAAAAATAAATTCCTTTGGGACTTCCCTCGTGGTGCAGTGGTTAAGAATCTACCTGCCAATGCAGGGGTCACAAGTTCGATCCGTGTTCTGGGAAGATCCCACATGTCTCAGAGCAACTAAGTCCGTGTGCCATAACTACTGAGTCTGCGCTCTAGAGCCCATGAGCCACAACTACTGAGCAAGCCCGCAGGCCCATGCTCCGCAACAAGAGAAGCTAGCTCAATGAGAAGCCCTCACACCACAACGAAGGGTAGTCCCTGCTCGCCTCAACTAGAGAAAGCCTGTGCACAGCAACGAAGACCCAATGCAGCCAAAAATAAATAAATAAAATAAATAAATTAAAAAAAAATTCCCTGATAATATGTGGATTTAAAGTTTCTGTTCAATTTCATTTAATCTGGCACCAATTTTGAAAACCTTAATACAGTGTTCTAACTTTGCAGGTTGTATACTTATTTTGAGCTAGTTTTATAGATGGTAAGCTTACTCAATAACTGCTTGTTGAGGTTAATGTTTTGTCATTTACAGAAGTTAATGTTGAGAAATAAGGCATTTGTTGTATAATTTCCTACCACTGGCAGAGAAGGTAATATGCAAATCACTTAGGGATTTTCTACCAAAGAAAGCAGCCATTGTGTCTTTTTGTGTATGAGTATTTGAATATGATTCACGCTTCATTGAAAAACTTACCCATGACTATGCCTTGAATGTTTTTTACAAAAATAAAACAATACGTACTTATTATAGAAGATTGGTAAATTACAGAGAAGAAAAATAATCATGCATAATCCTACCAAAGATAGATACATATTTTATATGGCTTTTTTATACAAAAATTTAAAAATTTTACATTGTAATTCACTCATATACCTGGAATTTATTTTAGTACAGGGTGTTAAGCCTTATGTTTCTAATAAGACACAGATGAGCATAAAACTATTTCCTTAGTTTCCAATATGATAAATAAATGATGTCCCTGTTAGAAATATGTAAACTTAGTTTGAATTGAGGCAAATCCCTGATCAATTTTTATCCATTGTTGGGAAAAGTTACAGGATTCTTGAAGTGTACTAGGTTTATATGATAAAGTTTCCAAGATCAAGATCAAATTTCTGCCAAGAAAACTTAATTTTTAAAAATATGGATAAACTTCTCTGTTCAGATTTAAATGTCATTTTTTGATGGTAAGATAAGATAACTTGACAGATGGTTAAAAGAGCAGTAGTCTGAGAAATACAATTTACAATAAATCTTTCAAGAAATAAATTTAAATGCCTGCCAAAAAGCTTCTCAAATAAGTCCCCAAGGGGCTTCCCTGGTGGCGCGGTGGTTCAGAGTCTGCCTGCCAATGCAGGGCACGCGGGTTCGCGCCCTGGTCTGGGAGGATCCCACATGCCGCGGAGCGGCTAGGCCCGTGAGCCACAACTACTGAGCCTGCGCGTCTGGAGCCTGTGCTCCGCAACAGGAGAGGCCGCGATAGTGAGAGGCCCACGCACCGCGATGAAGAGTGGCCCCCGCTTGCTACAACTAGAGAAAGCCCTCGCACAGAAATGAAGACCCAACACAGCCGAAAATAAATAAATAAATTTATTAAAAAAAAAAAAAAAAAAAGTCCCCAAGCTTAAATTCCAATCTCTCCAAGGAATATATGCAGTAACTTTTTTTTTTTATTTGGATAGATTTTATCTTTTAGAGCAGTTTTAGGTTCACAGCAAAATTGAGGGGAAAGTACAGAGTTCCCATATACCTCCTTCCCCCCCAATATGCACAACCTCACCTACTATCAACATCCTCCACAGATTGCTACAATTGATGAACCTACATTGGCATGTCAATATTATCTAAAGTCTATAGTTTACATCAGGGTTCATTCATGGTGTTGTACAGTATATATTTTGCCAAATGTATAATGGCATGTAGCCCACCATCATCCTATCACACAGAATAGTTTCACTGTGCTAAAAAGCCTCTGTGCTCAGCCCTCCCTCCTGCCAACACCTGGCAACCACTGACCATTTTACTGTCTTGCAGTATTTTTAAGGGATACTTCTATGTCATTTAATTGGGAAACTTTTCTTTCTTTCTTTTAATTTTAATTTTTAACTTTTTAAAAAACTTTTTATTGTGAAATAATTATAGACTCAGAAGAAGTTGCAAAAATAGTACATAGAGTTCCATGTGTCCTTCACTCAGCTTCCTCCAATGGTGACATGTCATATAACTAACTGCAGTACAATATCAAAACCGAGAAACTGACATTGTCTAACACCATTAAGTAGCTTATAGGTTACAAGAGGTCTTACTCAATCTTCACCATTTTTTACATGCGTTCGTGTGTGTATGTGTGTGTGTGTGTGTGTGTGTGTGTGTAGTTCTATGCAATTTTATCCCTTCTATAGATTCATGTAACCACCACAACAATCAGGGCATAGAACTCTTTCAACACGACAAAGGAACTCCCTCCTACTACCCTTTTATATATGAACCCCTTCCACCCTTTCCCTGTCCCATGGCAATCACCAATCTCTTTCCGAATCTGTAGTTTTGTCATTTCAAGAATGTTATATAGAATCATCCAGTATGTAACTTTTTGTGGTTTACATTTTTCACTAAGCATAACGCATTTGAGATCCAGTTTTTTGCCTCATTAATAGTTTACTCGTTTTCATTGCTGAGTACTATTCCATTGTATGAATATTCCAGAGTCTCACCCCCTGAAGGACATGTGGGTTGTCTCTTTTATTTTTCTCTCTTGCTTTTACAACTAAGGCTGCTATGGACATTTATGTACAGATTTTTCTGTAAACATAAATTTTCATTTTTCTGGGATAAATGCCCTGGAGTATAGTTGCTGGGCTGTATGATAGGCGCATATTTTGTTTTGTAAGTAACTGACAGATACTTTTCCAGAGTGACTATACCATTTTACATTCACACCAGTAATGTATGAGAGATCCAGTTTCTCTCCATCCTCACCAGCAATTGGTATTATTGCTCTTTTTTTTTTTTAACATCTTTATTGGAGCATAATTGCTTTACAGTGTTGTGTTAGTTTCTGCTGTATAAAAAAGTGAATCCGCTCTACATATACATATATGCCCATATCCCCTCCCTCTTGTGTCTCCCTCCCACCCTCCCAATCCCACCCCTCTAGGTGGTCACAAAGCACCGAGCTGATCTCCCTGTGCCATGCAGCTGCTTCCCACTAGCTATCTATTTTACATTTGGTAGTGTATATATGTCAATGCTACTCTCTCACTTCGTCCCATCTTACTCTTCCCCCTCCCCATGTCCTCAGGTCCATTCTCTATGTCTGTGTCTTTATTCCTGTCCTGCCCCTAGGTTCGTTAGAACTTTTTTTTTTTTTAGATTCCATATATATGTGTTAGCATACAGTATTTGTTTTTCTCCTTCTGACTTACTTCACTCTGTATGACAGACTCTAAGTCTATCCACCTCACTACAAATAACTCAGTTTCATTTCTTTTTATGGCTGAGTAATATTCCATTGTATATATGTGCCACATCTTCTTTATCCATTTATCTGTTGATGGACACTTAAGTTGCTTCCATGTCCTGGCTATTGTAAATAGTGCTGCATTGAACATTGTGGTACATGACTCTTTGAATTATGGTTTTCTCAGGGTATATGCCCAGTAGTGGGATTGCTGGGTCGTATGGTAGTTCTATTTTTAGTTTTTTAAGGAACCTCCATACTGTTCTCCATAGTGGCTGTATCAATTTACATTCCCACCAACAGTGCGAGAGAGTTCCCTTTTCTCCACACCCTCTCCAGCATTTATTGTTTCTAGATTTTTTGATGATGACCATTCTGACAGGTGTGAGATGATATCTCACTGTAGTTTTGACTTGCATTTCTCTAATGATTAGTGATGCTGAGCATATTTTCATGTGTTTGTTGGCAATTGGCATATCTTCTTTGGAGAAATATCTATTAGGTCTTCTGCCCATCTTTGGATTGGGTTGTTTTTTGGATATTGAGCTGCATGAGCTGCTTGTATATTTTGGAGATTAATCCTTTGTCTCTTGCTTTGTTTGCAAATATTTTCTCCCATTCTGAGGGTTGTCTTTTCATCTTGTTTATGGTTTCCTTTGCTGTGCAAAAGCTTTTCAGTTTCATTAGGTCCCATTTGTTTATTTTTGTTTTTATTTCCATTTCTCTAGAAGGTGGATCAAAAAGGATCTTGCTGTGATTTATGTCATAGAGTGTTCTTCCTATGTTTTCCTCTAAGAGTTTTATAGTGTCTGGCCTTACATTTAGGTCTTTAATCCATTTTGAGTTTATTTTTGTGTGTGGTGTTAGGGAATGTTCTAATTTCATTCTTTTACATGTAGCTGTCCAGTTTTCCCAGCACCACTTATTGAAGAGGTTGTCTTTTCTCCATTGTATATTCTTGCCTCCTTTATCAAAGATAAGGTGACCATAGGTGCTTGGGGTTTATCTCTGGGCTTTCTATGTTGTTCCATTGATCTATATTTCTGTTTTTGTGCCAGTACCATACTGTCTTGATTACTGTAGCTTTGTAGTATAGTCTGAAGACCAGGAGGCTGATTCCTCCAGCTCCGTTTTTCTTTCTCAAGGTTGTTTTGGCTATTCAGGGTCTTTTGTGTTTCCATACAAATTGTGCATTTTTTTGTTCTACTTCTGTGAAAAATGCCATTGGTAGTTTGATAGGCATTGCATTGAATCTGTAGATTGCTTTGAGTAGTAGAGTCATTTTCACAATGTTGTTTCTTCCAGTCCAAGAACATGGTATATCTCTCCATCTGTTTCTATCATCTTTAATTTCTTTCATCAGTGTCTTATAGTTTTCTGCAAACAGGTCTTTTGTCTCCTTAGGTAGGTTAATTCCTAGGTATTTTATTCTTTTTGTTGCAATGGTACATGGAAGTGTTTCCTTAATTTCTCTTTCAGATTTTTCATGATTAGTGTATAGGAATGCAAGAGAGTTCTGTGCATTAATTTTGTATCCTGTTACTCTACCAAATTCATTGATTAGCTCTAGTAGTTTTCTGGTAGCATCTTTAGGGTTCTCTATGTATAGTATCATGTCAGCTGCAAACAGTGACAGTTTTACTTCTTCTTTTCTGATTTGGATTCCTTTTATTTCTTTTTCTTCTCTGATTGCTGCAGCTAAAACTTCCAAAACTATGTTGAGTTATAGTGGTGAGAGTGGGCAACCTTATCTTGTTCCTGATCTTAGAGGAAATGGTTTCAGTTTTTCACCATTGAGAACGATGTTGGGTGTGTGTTTGTATATATGGCCTTTATTATGTTAAGGTAGGTTCTCCCTATGCCTACTTTCTGGAGAGTTTTTTTTTATCATAAATGGGTGTTGAATTTTGTCAAAAGCTTTTTCTGCATCTATTGAGATTATCATATGGTTTTTATCCTTCAATTTGTTAATGTGGTGTATCACATTGATTTGCATATTTGCAGAATCCTTGCATTCCTGGGATAAACCCCACTTGATCATGGTGTATGATCCTTTTAATGTGCTGTTGGATTCTGTTTGCTAGTATTTTGTTGAGGATTTTTGCATCTATGTTCATCAGTGATATTGGCCTGTAGTTTTCTTTCTTTGTGACATCTCTGTCTGGTTTTGGTATCAGGGTGATGGTGGCCTCGTAGAATGAGTTTTGGAGTGTTGTTCCCTCTGCTATATTTTGGAAGAGTTTGAGAAGGATAGGTGTTAGCTCTTCTCTAAATGTTTGACAGTATTCGCCTGTGAAGCCATCTGGTCCTTGGCTTTTGTTTGTTGGAAGATTTTTATCACAGTTTCAATTTCAGTGCCTGTGACTGGTCTGTTTATATTTTCTATTTCTTCCTGGTTCAGTCTCGGAAGGTTGTGCTTTTTTAACAATTTGTCCATTTCTTCCAGGTTGTCCATTTTATTGGCAAATAGTTACTTGTAGTAATCTCTCATGATCCTTTGTATTTCTGCAGTGTCAGTTGTTACTTCTTTTTCATTTCTAATTCTATTGATTTGAGTCTTCTCCCCTTTTTTCTTGATGAGTCTGGCTAATGTTTTATCAATTTTGTTTATCTTCTCAAAGAACCAGCTTTTAGTTTTATTGGTCTTTGCTTCATTTCTTTTTCATTTATTTCTTACCTGATCTTTATGATTTCTTTCCTTCTGCTAACTTTGGGGTTTTTTTTTTTTTTTTTTTAAACTTTGGGTTTATTTATTTATTTATTTATTTATGGCTGTGTTGGGTCTTCGTCTCTGTGCGAGGGCCTTCTCTAGCTGCGGCAAGCGGGGGCCACTCTTCATCACGGTGCTCGGGCCTCTCACTATCTCGGCCTCTCTTGTTGCAGAGCACAGGCTCCAGACGCGCAGGCTCAGTAATTGTGGCTCACGGGCCTAGTTGCTCCACGGCATGTGGGATCTTCCCAGACCAGGGCTCGAACCTGTGTCCCCTGCATTGGCAGGCAGATTCTCAACCACTGCGCCACCAGGGAAGCCCCAACTTTGGGGGGTTTTTTTGTGCTTCTTTCTCTAGTTGCTTTAGGTGTAAGGTTAGGTTGTTTATTTGAGATGTTTCTTGTTTCTTGAGGTAGGATTGTATTGCTATAAACTTCCTTCTTAGAACTGCTTTTGCTGCATCCCATAGGTTTTGGGTCGTTGTGTTTTCATTGTCATTTGTTTCTAGGTATTTTTTGATTTCCTCTTTGATTTCTTCAGTGATCTCTTGGTTATTTAGTAGTGTATTGTTTAGCCTCCTTGTGTTTGTATTTTTCACAGATTTTTTCCTGTAATTGATATCTAGTCTCATAGCATTATGGTCAGAAAAGATACTTGATACGATTTCAATTTTCTTAAATTTACCAGGACGTGATTTGTGACCCAAGATATGATCTATCTTGGAGAATGTTCCATGAGCACTTGAGAAGAAAGTGTGTTCTGCTGTTTTTGGATGGAATGTCCTTTAAATATCAATTAAGTCCATCTGTTTAATGTGTCATTTAAAGCTTGTGTTTCTTTACTTATTTTCATTTTGGATGATCTGTCCATTGGTGAAAGTGGGGTGTTAAAAGTCCCCTACTATTGGACGTCCCTGGTGGTGCAGTGGTTAAGAATCCACCTGCCAATGCAGCAGACATGGGTTCAAGCCCTGGTCCGGGAAGATCCCACATGCCGCGTAGCAACTAAGACTGTGTGCCACAACTACTGAGTCTGCACTCTAGAGCCCATGAGCCACAACTACTGAGCCTGCGTGCTGCAACTACTGAAGCCTGTGCACCTAGAGCCTGTGCTCCGCAACAAGAGAAGCCACTGCAATGAGAAGCCCACGCACTGCAAGGAAGAGTAGCCCCCGCTCACCACAACTAGAGAAAGCCCACTCGCGGCAATGAAGACCAACGCAGCCAAAAATAAATAAATAAATAAAATTAAAAAAAAAAAAGATCACTTCTGTAAAAAAAAAAAAAAAAAAAAGTCCCCTACTATGATTGTGTTACTGTTGATTTCCCCTTTTATGGTTGTTAGCATTTGCCTTATGTATTGAGGTGCTTCTATGTTGGATGCATAAATATTTACAATTGTTATATCTTCTTCTTGGATTGATCCCTTGATCGTTATGTAGTGTCCTTCTTTGTCTCTTGTAATAGTGTTTATTTTAAAGTCTATTTTGTCTGATATGAGTATAGCTCCTCCAGCTTTCTTTTGATTTCCATTTGCATGGAATATCTTTTTCCATCCCTTCACTTTCAGTCTGTATGTGTCCCTAGGTCTGAAGTGGGTCTCTTGTAGACAGCATATGTACAGGATTTGTTTTTGTACCCATTCAGCCAGTCTATGTCTTTTGGTTGGAGCATTTAATCCATTTACATTTAAGGTAATTATTGATATGTATGTTACTGTTACCATTTTCTCAATTGTTTTGTGTTTGTTATTGTAGGTCTTTTCCTTCTCTTGTGTTTCCTGCCTAGAGAAGTTCCTTTAGCATTTGTTGTAAAGCTGGTTTGGTGGTGCTGACTTCTCTTAACTTTTGCTTATCTGTCAAGGTTTTAATTTCTTCCATCAAATCTGAATGAGATCCTTGCTGGGTAGAGTAATCTTGGTTGTAGGTTTTTCCCTTTCTTCACTTTAAATATGTCCTGCCACTCCCTTCTGGCTTGCAGAGTTTCTGCTGAAAAATCAGCTGTTGACATTATGGGGATTCCCTTTTATGTTATTTGTTGCTTTTCCCTTGCTGCTTGTAATATTTTTTCTTTGTATTTAATTTTTGATAGTTTGATTAATTTGTGTCTCGGCGTGTTTCTCTTTGGGTTTATCCTGTATGGGACTCTCCGCGCTTCCTGGACTTGATTATTTCCTTTCCCATGTTAGGGAAGTTTTTGACTATAATCTCTTCAAATATTTTCTCAGACCCTTTCTTTTTCTCTTCTTCTTTTAGGACCCTTATAATTCGAATGTTGGTGCATTTAACATTGTCCCAGAGGTCTCTGAGACTTTCCTCAATTCTTTTCATGCTTTTTTCTTTATTCTGCTCCCTGGCAGTTATTTCCACCATTTTATCTTCCAGCTCACTTATTCGTTCTGCCTCACTTATTCTGTTATTGATTCCTTGTAGAGTATTTTTCATTTCAGTAATTGTGTTGTTCATCACTGTCTGTTTGCTCTTTAGTTCTTCTAGATCCTTGTTAAATGTTTCTTCTATTTTCTCCATTATGTTTCCGAGATTTGGGATCATCTTTACTATCATTACCCTGAATTCCTTTTTAGGTAGGTTGCCTATTTCGTCTTCATGTATTTGGTCTTGTTGGTTTTTACTTTGCTCCTTCATCTGTAACATTTTTTTTGCCGTTTCCTTTTTTTTTGATGGGTGGTGGTGTATTCTTGTCTTACTTGTTGTTTGGCCTGAGACATCCAGCACTGGAATTTGCAGGCCGTTGGATAGAGCTGGGTCTTGGTGCTGATATCAGGACCTCCAGGAGGCCTTACTCCAATTGATATTCCCTGGGGTCTGAGGTTCTGGGTTCAGTGGTTTGGACTCGGAGATCCCACCACAGGAGCTTGGGCCCAACCTCTGGCTTGGGAACCAAAATACCACAAGCTTCGTGGTGCAGTTAAAAAAAAAAAAGAAGGAAGAAAGAAAGAAAAAAGAGCAGTACAATATCAAAGAATAAAAAGTAAAATAAAATTAGAAAGATAAAAAATATATTAGTAAAAATAAAACTATAAATGAAACAACTGCAACAAGGTAAAATAAAACCACAACAGAAAAGAGGAAAAAAAAAAAGGGTGGGGGTAACAAGCCAAAAGGAGAGATCACTAACAAAGTATAAAGAATAAAATAAAATTAGAAAAATAAAAGATTTATTAGGAAAAATAAAAATATAAAAGAATCAACAACAATGAATCAACAAGATAAAACAGAATCCCAATCTAAAAGAGGAAAAAAGAAAAGGGAAAATAAAAAAAAAAAGGCCTTGGGTATGGGGGCAGAGTTTAGGCAGGGGTGGGGAGTGGGGGGGGTGGAACTTAGGCAGGGGCGGGGTTTAGGGTGGGGCGGGACCTAGGCGGGTTGGGGGGGGGGATGTTCAAGCGTAGGGCGGGGCCTCTGCCTAGGACCTGCGCAGAAGGGGAGAGGCAGCGAGTGGGAAGGAGGGCCTCTGGAGTGTAGAGTTCCCGAGTTAGGAGGTAGGGCCCTGAGTGAGGGTGTTTGGGTTCGGTTTAGGCTCAGCTCATTGGAGGGGGTCTCCAAGTGTAGAGGTGGGGCCCTGGGTGGGGTGTAGGGGCGGGGCTTGGGCTCTGCACGGCAGGAGGGAGGCTCTGAGGGCAGAGGATTAGGCCCGGGAGCCCAACAGGCTTCCTGGTGCCTAAGTGGACAGGGTAAGCACTGGCCCCGTTCCCTTCGTTCCTTTGTGCCCCCACCACCGACTCCCCCAGGGTCTCCCCCGTCTCTGCTGGACCCCTAACCATGGGTGGGTCCCACTGGGTGTAGGAACTCCTTCCCTCCCCCAGTCACCCCTCAGGGGTGCTGGCCCAGGAGGTCTGGGCTTTACTTTTGCTCTCCCTTCCCTCCCTCCCACTCCCTCAGGATCCTCGGGGCTGGAGGGGGCCTCGGTGGGCAGGAGATCAGGCCCAGGATCACAGCAGGTTCCTGGGGGTCCAAGTGGGAGGGGGAAACCTGGCCACGCTCCCTTTTGATCCTCTGCCCTCCCAGTGGTTCCCCAATTTCCCCCTTTGGGCGTGGGATCCCTTCCCCTCCCCCAGTTGCCCCTCAGGGACACCAGTCCCGTCCCGCCTCCACTTCTCCTCCCCCTTCACTCCCCCCACGCCCCACGTCCTACCCGGTTGCTGGGGGTTCCTCCCATCTCCTTAGGTGTCTGTGGTCCCCCACCGGTGCCTGGTAGGTGCCCTAGTTGTGAGGAGACATGAATTCTGCATCCTCCTAGTACACCATCTTCTCTTTCTTCTTTTTAAAATATGGAAGACTTAATGAATTTGCATGTCATCCTTGTGCAGGGGCCATACCCATCTTCTCTGTATTGTTCTAATTTTGGTATATGTGCTGCCAAAGCAAGCAGGGGAAACTTCTAAATGATCTTCTAGAAGCCGACCATAAGGCTCTCTGTTAAAACAACATAGAATTGTTAAAACAACATAGAACCGTATTTCCATGAGTACTGGGGACTTCCTTCTTCAAAGCAAAAAGTGTGCAATGCTGCAATTTGGGGATGTGGTTATAATTTGGATTATTCTCTTTACATGATGAATTTTTATAAGGGATATAAGATCTGTGCCCATTTCGTCCAGGATCTGCAGCAAATATATTGTCCCAATCTAGTTCGTAGGACACAGTGGCCAGCAAAGCCACAAATGTCCCATGTTTAAATGTTTAGAATGACACCCTGTGTATGATAGGTTATTTTCCCATAGCCAGGGAGCATTTGTCTTCTGCAAGAAGAGTAAATTCACTTTTTGTTCACAGAAGAATTAGAAAAAAACATCAAATGTATTGTTTTTTAATTGTAGCTGTCAGGCTGGGCCTATTTTGAGACTGGATATTTAAGACAACTATCCTAGTTTGTCTTGCATTATTCACTATAGTTTATTTAATGCTTCATTATATATATTACCTTTTTTTGGGGGGGTAAATAACGTCAAACTTACATTTTTCAAGAATAGAAATAGTACCTATATATTCATATACTTTTTTAAAAATTTTATTGATTGATTGATTGATTTTTGGCTGCATTGGGTCTTTGTTGCTGTGAGCAGGCTTTCTCTAGTTGCAGCCAGCGGGGGCCACACTTCGTTGCGGTGTGTGGGCTTCTGATTGCTGTGGCTTCTCTTGTTGCAGAGCACGGGCTCTAGGTGCGTGGGCTTCAGTAGTTGCAGCACGTGGGCTCAGTAGTTGTGGCTCACAGGCCCAGTTGCTCCGCGGCATGTGGGATCTTCCCGGACCAGGGATCGAACCCATGTCCCCTGCATTGGCAGGCAGATTCTTAACCACTGCGCCACCAGGGAAGTCCGTATTCATACTCTTTATACAAATCCGCCTACTAACGTTTCACCCCGTTTGCTTTATCATTTATATAGGTGGTTTCTCTCTTTCATATTTAATATTTACATTATATGTTATATATTAAAAATGTTTCTGAATCATTTGAGGATAAATTATATACATCATGGCCCTTTACCCCTAAGTACTTCAGTGTGTATATCCTAGAAATGGAGATATTCTCTTATATAACCAGAACAATAAATAACTTTGATACAACACTTTCATCTAATTTTCTGTTCACATTCCAATTTTGTCAATTGACCCAATAATATCCTTTGCAGCACTTTCCCGTTTTACTACAGGACCCAGTATAGGGTCAGTTACAGTCATCCCTCCGTATCCGTAGTGGGGATTGGTTTCAGAAAGCCCTCCCTCTCCCACGTCCTCCTCCCCCACCTTTCTGCCCACGGATACCAAAATCTGCAGGTGCTCAAGTCCCTTGTATAAAATGGCATAGTACTGTCAGACCCCCTATATCCTCAGATTCTGCATCTGAGGATCTAGAGGGTGGGCTGTATTGAATTTAGTTGTTATGTCTCGTTTGCCTCTTTTAATCTGGAACGTTTCCACTGCCCTTTTTCAGAATTCAGCCCCCCACACACACCCTTTTAAAAACAGAATGTCATTTTTTTTCAGGTTTGTCTGATATTTTCCCAGAAGTCTAGGAAAACAGCTCCCTGTTATTTGAGCTGCCTGAAGGTGTACTGGAGAGAAATGATTTCTCCTTTTCTTCTGCCTTTCATATCTCACATATGTGTTTCCACTGGCAGAATTTAACCTGGGACCATTCAGGGAAAAGTTCTCTGGAAAATAGAGTTCTAGGCTTTCTCCCCATCTGCAGAGGCGAATGTAGAAAGGGGTGGCAATAATGCTGAGCTGACTGACCACTGACGAGCTGGGACAACCTCCTGTCCTGTTAGGATCTGGGGATAGAAAGAACAAGACCATGAGCTCCCTGCCTTCATGGAGTTTACAGTGTCCAGACAGACCTCTGAGTACTGAGAGGGAAACACACAGGGCTGTGACGGAGAATAACGGGCACTCTCTCAGGGCACAGAGGCCTGACAGATATCACGGAGCCACAGCTATGCAAAGCGCAGGGCGGGCTGGGCTTGGGGCTGTCTAGATAGAGAAGTAGCCTGGGCAGTGGGCCTCCACAGTGGAAAAGAGCATGACATATTTTCAAAATGACAGAAGGTCAACATCACTGGAATTTGGTGGAGTGTGGCATCATCTTAAGGTGGAGAGAATGACAGAAGCTGGGTTCTGCTAGGCCTTAAAGGATCTGGTGATGGGCTGGCATTTTGCTCTAAGTGAAGTAGAAATGTTACTACCCCATATGGCACCTTTGGGCAAATTAGAAAAAGGTATCCACTCCTCAAGGCATTTCCAGCTTGTTGGAAAATTGTTGTAAAATACTTTTATTACAACAAGGCACTTCACTGACACCTGCCAAAGAATATCTGTGATAAATGTAAAGTTCACAGTGTTTCACTGTGAGAGGCACCCTTCTATAAGGTTGTTCTACTACAACCTGTACCACTGTATATGGCAGCCTCAGTGGGGAGTGACACAAGCCTTTATTGTCCCTGTGTGGAGCGGACACAAGGAGAAGTGAAGAGATCAGATGAAGTGTTCTGGAGGTAGATCCTACAATATTTTGGAGGCAAAGGGATTGGATAAAGAAGCTGGGAAAGAGTTTGAGGTGGTGATGACTCATCAGGTTTGTGGATGGCAGTGCCATTTCACTGAGATGGGCATGACTGGGAGAAGACCAGGGTCTGTCCATGGGTTGTGGGTGAGGAGGACAAAGAAATCAAGCAGTAACTGAAATCCAGGTATTTGCCATCTTTCTCTGAATGCTCTGTTTTCAACTAAAAGTTAACCAAACTCTTGTCTTTTCTAAGATACATATCCTTGAAAAACTTACTAGAGTCAAGGACAATAACAAGATCTTTGCCTTTCAGGCTTGTATGGATAGAATTGGGTTAAACTCAAATTTTACTAACATTTTCAAGTTCCTCTATGTTTTAGGCACTCTGCCAAAGACTTTACACACCTTATCTCATTTCCTCTGTTCAGCAATCCATGAGGTAGTTCCTATTTTTATTTTCACTTTGTAGAGAGCTGAGGCTCGGCGAGAGATCTTATCACTTGATTTGAACATGGTACCACAGTTACAGGTTTGAGTCAGGAGTTGATCCTACTGCCTGAGTCCCTTGTTTTTTTCAGCTTTGTCAGTGTTATGCAGTAGAACTTTCTGCAGTGATGGAAATATTTTATATCTGAACTGTTCATTAGTCATGTGTCCTTTAAGAACTTGAAATGTGGTTGGTATGACTGAGGAACTAAAATTTTAATTTATGTAACTACATATGGCTGGTGGCTACTGTATTTGTCAATAGGCTCCAAATTGGGATGCACACAGACCAAGGAGGGTACAGAATATGCAGAGTACAGAAAGAAAACATACAGACACATACACATGTATGTTTTAAATTATTATTTCTGATATTTTGTGAATATGTTTTTAATGTACCTAACATATTAGGCATATCATAAAAATTAATAAACAGAAACCTCAATTAATATAGAGTCAGGAGACCAGAAGAGGGAGCTCTTAAGCCCTATGACAGTAGCAGAGACCAAAAGGAAGAAAGATTTTCTCTTCTTGCCTGGCAAGAGCTCAGCCAATGAGAGGTTGTCACAACTCTACCAATGAAAAGCCACTGTACTTGGAACTCTCAATTCCTCCAATGGACTCTTTGTTTACTCTAGCCCTCCGAAGTTCCTCTTCCCCTCATTAAAAGAGTTCTCCTCTCCTTACTGGGGGTGTGTGTGGGGGGGGTAGACTTGCAGGTGCCTTGCCATGGTAGCATACCCTGAACTGCAATTATTTTTATTGGAGAAATAACTGGCAATCTATTTGTTTTACATCAACATTATAATAGACATGTGTGTATATACATATATGCACACATGTTATATATATTAGTTTATACATAATTAAATATATATATATTTATTTAACACTTATATAGCCCTTACCATCTACCAGGCACTATGCTTTACAAATATTAACTCATTTAATCTTCATAATGACACTGTGGGGTAGATACTTTAATTATCCTCATTTTACAAATGAAGAAACTAAGGCAAAATTTGGATGTGGCCAAGGACACAGGTAGCTGGCAGCAAAGCCAAAATTTGAATAGTCATTTTGGCTTCTAAAAGTCCATGCCTTTTAGGATAAGCTAAATACGTATATTGGGAGGTGGGAGAGGCCAAACACTTTTACTGATAGGTGAGTGATGAAAAATGTTTGGTGACTATTGCTCCAGACTAGACCTTTGACAACCAGTCAGACATAGCAATTCCTAATCTCACACTTTAAAGGGATTTTGGAGACGATCAAGTCCATCCTTTTTTCCACTGACAGTTGCTGTTCTGTACAGAGAGGTGGGTGAGGCTAAATGAAGTTGGGAGACGATTGAGATGAGAGTCCTGGGGACATTTGTTCTTGTCTACAGAGACACTATAGCTAACACATGTAAAGATTTCTGTGATGGTGATTTTGTTTTCCTATTTTAAAAAATATCCTTGCCAGTTCTGTTCTAGTTACTAATTTTTAAAAAACATTTGTTTGTTTCTGAGATATTGACCAGGGGAAGATGGGAGGCTGCAGACCTGGAGAGGGTAGAATCCCAGACCAAAAGAAAGTTGGTTGGAACCAAGACCTGCTTATGTTCCCTAGGTGGGTGCTGGCGGCTCTAATTCAAGAACAATGAAAGGTAAAAAAAAAAAAGGTATTATTTCAAAATCTTGAAATAATAGATCAATGGGAAAGAAAATGTACCCAAATCTAATTTCCGCCTGTACACATTTTGTTTGAAGTGAATATGCTGTCCCCTCCCCCCACCATTCCTTGTCTACTTTAGGCATCTTTAATATCTCTCCACGTACTCACCAGCGCGCTTAGCTGTGGTATAAATGAAGAAGGGCAGGTTTAACCTTATATACTATCATTACTGTTTCCAGGTGTGTGAAGTAGGTAGATGAGGCTTGCGGCGTCACAGAAAAGTTTTGGAAAGACCGGGGTTCTAAGTCCAGGAATAAAGGCATCACTTAAAAGGCTGTGCAGAGTACGTGGGGTATGTGTTGCAGCCGCAGCTCCCTGTTTCAAGTGGTAGGGTTTTTAGGGAAAGCAAGTGGAAGATGTGACGGGGAAGGAACGCCGTGCTAAGTGGTAGTAGCAAACAAATGTCTGCCCCGACGCTTTAAATCCAAAGCTTTTATTTCCAGGCTGCGGGAAGTTCTTGAATTCCCCGCGGAGGCCCGTTCGGTGGTGGGGGAGAGAGGGGCCCAGCTTTCCTTCCATTCGTCCAGCTTCGCTAAGACCTTCTTGGTGAGATGAACAATCCTTTCTAAGAGTTTGCCCGCGCGAGGCAACCCAGGTAAGGCGTCGCACGTGCACTCAATCAGCTCCAGGACCCACGACCCCACTCGGCGCGGAGGAGCCAACCCCACGCCCCGGCTGCCCAGGTGGGTGTGGCCTCCGCGGTGGCCCCGCCCCCTCGAGCACGTCGCGCGGGGCCGCCCGGGCGGGGCGAGGGAACAGGCAAGAAAGGGCGGAGAGCGAGCGGTGTGAGTGTGCTCGTGCCCGCGCTCGCGCCTGGCGTGTGGGTGGCGGCGCGCCCGTGCGCGCGCAGGGGAGAGGCCAGCTCCGGCGGGCGTTGTGGGTTTCGACCGGAGGGGCGGGAGGGTCACCTGAGTCCGGATCGCGCCGGCTGCGCGGGGCCGCTGGCTGCACACCCTGGGAGGCTGGGGCGGGGGAGCGAGCAGAGTCTGCGCTCGGCGCCCGGGACGAGGAAGAGTCGGATCTTCTCTACAGCCGCCTTCTGCGGCCGGCCGGGTAGGTGAAGCCCGGGTTGGTTGTCCGGCGGCCCCTGGCGGGCCGGGAGAGGAGAAGCGAAACTTTCTGGGCGCTTCCCACCGCGGTCCCCGGGCCGTCGGCGGCGCGGGGAGGTGTTGTCGTCTCGGGCGGCGGCGACCGACGCCATGTTGGGGTCTATGAGAAACGGGGCGCTCCCGGGCCGCTCCCCTCCCGCTGGGGGAGCCGCGGCCGCCCGCCGGGCTTGAGGGCAGCCGGCAGGGCCGCGCCGGTGCTCGTCCAGTCCGCGGGGCCGCGGGGAGGGGGCCGGGCAGACGCGCGAAGGGGGCCCCGAGATCGGGCGAGAAGTGAGGCGTGAGGACTGGGGTCCAGTCGTGGCCACCGGCGTCTTAGGGTGCCAACATCTTTCTATCCAAAAAGTTTGCAGGGTCTGGGCATCAGGGATGTTGTAACTTGAACAACATATTTTTATGTGATTTCGGGCAAAAAATGGCACCGCAGAATTTGCTCTGATAGAAGCGCTGGCTCTAACGCCTTACTTATTTGGAGTCTTTTAAAGTCGTATGGTCTTTTGACGAATTTAGTTTTCCTTTAAAATTTTTATTGAAGGCCGGGAGCTTGCTGTTCCTGTGTCTTGAATACCCCTGCGCGCTCTTAGTACATTGTAGCAGTAACTTGTGAGAGTGCGGTGGGAATAATGGGTGGTATTAAGGTTACAGATAACCAAGCCTTTCTCTGTAATTCATAGACTCACAAAGTGTGTAAGCTGATAAATACCTTCTTTGTTGTGTTTTAGTACGTTACTGAAAAAATTCAGTAAAGACAGACACGAACGTTCACTGAGAGACTTAAAGGCATGTGTTGTTCTCTTAGGAATAAGGTGAAGTGATCTTGACATTGCGAAGTTGTTTCCTTCACTTTAGTTCCTTAAAGGTGCATGCCTACCTTGTTTTGAGCATTTACATTTTTCTGTACTCACGGGGTAGAGGTTAATTCAGTATTAACGAAGGCTTCTATTTTAAATCGTTTCGGGTCCTCACAGCGTTGGAGGTGAATGGTATTAAGTTACTTATTTGAAAAGCACATGTAATCGCCTCAAAAAATAAAACTGGTGTACTGACCAAGGAAGGCATCAAAAAAGATTCAGCTTGAATCACCCTAGTAAATGAATGTAAATTACTAGTTTTAATAAAAGCATCTGAGCTTCCAAATTCTGTTAATTGTACTGAAAGCACTCTTAACCACAAATAAGATAAACCCTTCAACATGTCTTGGAGAATTTCTCTTCTTGAACTATAGATAAAAATATAGCTTCCGCTCAGATTTGATTGCTAATTTTCTTAGGGTTTTTTTTGTTTGTTTGTTTTGCTTCATTGTCAGGTAATTGCCATTATACATATTTATTTTTCTGGATGTAAGAGTTACCGAGAATGAGGTGATTTAACTAACTTCACAAATTTAGTAGCCAAGCTGGTATTTAACTGAGGTCTTATGACTGAAGCCTTCTCATTTTTTTAAATAGCATAACTTTGCAGGATACATAACTCATTCCTGTGGTGCAATCTGTGTCCACCTTGGTTCCTCTGTCTTAGCTGCTCTTTCTGATTTTAATTTAGTTCCTCAGCATATATATTTCCTAGAGTATTTCCTAGGAAATTTCCTGATTTACAAGGAAATTTTTCCTCTTAAATATACTCTTTGAAGCTTTTTTGCCCTGTTCTCCTTATCCCACCCCACTTTTCTCCCCAAGAATAATTCACTTATCTATCCCATTGCATCTCAGTAAATATAACATTTATCTGTCATGGCACCTCCTTGACAGCAGGCATCACATGAGGTCTAACTTGCCTCTTCATCCCCAGTGTCCCAAGAATATAGCAGATGTTCAGGAAAGGTTGGAATGGATGAATGCACATATGTTTCTTGTAAATATACTTCATGAATTTCTTGTTAAATTGCACTTTGCATGGGCATAAGTAGTTAAATCTTCTCTAATTGTTTTTGGGAGGGGGGGATTTACCTTGGTAACTCAATTAATTTTGGACTGGGGATACAGAACTTGAATGTTAAGAAATTTCCAAGTAGATAATGGACTGAAGTATAATCAACAAAAAAGCAGCAGCTGTGGGTCAACAAAAGGATAATAATCATACTTTTAAAGTGCGACTGTATTTAGTATTTGCACTGAATGGAAATAGAGTTAATGCCTGAAAATTTTGAAGGTCATATTTATACATTTAAGCTCTTTGATAGAGCAACTCTCATTTCTCTACCAATTATTGTTTTGCTAGAATTGTCTTAGAATTTTGTTTTAGAATGCCTTGCTTATTGGAAAACATATAACAATTGCTTTTCTATTGATAAGTTTATCTTTGAGAACCAGCTTTGTACCACCAGCTGCATGCTTAATAGCAAGGTGTATGCTGGCTTAATAAAATAGGCTTTGTAGATATACTCTCACAGTGCTGTTTTAAGTTGCAAAACTTAAACTAGGTGGTGTTCTGTAATTGTGTAATGAAATTACTGTAGAATTTGGGGTTAATTCCCTGCCCCCATAGCTTTGTCTCCAATCACTCCATAAACCGCAAACTATGTGCTCAGTTTGGGAGGTCCTGGGAAGAGAATATAGAAGGCATTCAAGTAGTTGCTGTGAGTGCTAGAGAAAGCAAGTTGTATGTAGGGTGGATTGGAACAAAACCAAACCAAACCTGAATTCTAGGTCTGCTCCATTCTAGCTTGTGACTCTTGAACAAGTCACTTCACTTCTTTAAGCTTCACTGGACTCACTTGTGAAATGGACACAGAAGTATTTGCCTAACAGTGTTGTGAAGATTTACTACGATGTTTGTGGAAGTGCCTGGTTGCGGGGTATTCAGTAAGTTAATTAGCAAATGAGCAGAGTGGCAGTGAATTATAGAATTTTAAAAGGGAAGCAACCTTTAGGAATACGTAGTTCAGTTCTCAACTTTGGTGCACATTAGAATTCCTTGAGGAGCTTCTGAACCCCACCCTTGAACAAATCAATCACAATTACTGCATTTGGAGTCAAAGCATAGGTAGCTTTGCCAGTTTTTTGTTTGTTTGTTTGTTTTAATGTGCGGTCAGGGTTGAGAACCATTAATTTAATTCAACCCCCCCATCTCCTCATTTCTCTTCATTTTGTTGTTGAATAAAGTGCAGAGAGAGGTTAAGTGCCAGCCAAATTCCTGTCAGGTTAGAAAGAATGAATTTGCATTAGAGGAAAGTGACGTGCACAGAAGTTAAAGTAACAGTTACCTTCATTTCAGACCAGAAAGGCCACATTTGGAACTACAGTTCAGTAAGTCCGATGGCGACCGTCTCCACTCTACGTTAACAACCTACATGGATGCCTGTGTTATTTAACCTTATCATCATTTAGACCTCAGGTCTTAATCTGTGACCAGAGGTGATTCAAGGGCCTGTTTTCCATCATACCTGATGAACCAGCTCTTTGTTCTCATCGTCACCTGCAGTCCCTCCCACGCTGTTAGTTTTCTCATTTTTTTTCCAGTCTGAACTCTGTAGTTCATATACTGTGAACCCACTAGTACCACATAGTCGTCCTCTCCTCGACCTTTGCTGTATATAACTGGTCAGTTCTCAACTTATAAATATCACCTTTTACTTTTTCTACTTTTGTCCCTGCCTAGCACTCCTGAAAAAAGTCACATCTGTGGTGACTTAAATATTTGTTTTCCAGCTGCCTGTGTACTAGTTCCTTTCTAATCCTTTCTCATCCTATAGTTGACTCATTTTCTCTATTGCCTTTTCACTCTTAGGTTGCTAACCCCAATCTTGAAATGCTTGACTCTTAACAGATGACCTTGCTTCCTTCTATGGATTTTATGATGTGAATTTTCTGTTTTCTTCTTTGCATCAACTTTTTAAATCCCTTTTTCCTTTCCATTTCCATAAGTGGAACTATCCTTAATTCTTTATACTTGTTTCCTTTAAACAGCGGTTGGGGAAAAAAATAAAAAAGATTTTTGTATTCTTTGGCTATATTTTTATTAATTATACCTATAACTTTGTGTTTATTATATTTTTCTAAACATTCTTTGCATTTTGTTAGTTTAAAAACTTTTTTCTTTGTCTATGAGAGAATGTGTTCAATATAAAATAATTAGGCAATATCAAAATATTTCACCCTAGTACTTAGAGATAACCAGTACTAAATTTTTAGTGGGTGTCCTTCCAGACTTTAAAAAAAAAATTTTTATATTGCATGTGCTGTTTAGAAGCTTTTATTTAATAAATTGCCTTATTTAACAATTTTCCACATTAAATATTAATCTGTGTTCTCCAAAAAGCTATCTAAAAATCCATTATATGGATATGCCCTAATTTGCTTCACTAATGTCCTGTTGTTGAACATTTAGATTGATTCTGACTTTTCAACATTATAGACAAAGCTACAGTGAACGTCTTCATATGAACAACTTTGTACACTGGTCTAATTATTTTTTGCATATATACTTGGAAGTAGAATTGTTGTGTAAACTTTTTAAAGTGCTTATATTGCCAGAAATGGCATTTAGAAAAGTTATTCCAGTGTATACTTTCAAGAATATGAGTGCTTATTTTTTCCACATCTTAGAGAGGTGAATAATACATCATTTAAATTTTATTTCTTTGATTAGCACTGAGAGCCAACATTTTTCCATTTACTGGTCATTTCCATTTGTTCCTTTGGAAATTGCCATTTGTGTCTTACCCATTTTTCTTTTGGGATATTTTCCTTTTATCTCATTGATTTACAGGAGCCCTTTATATATTAAAAATGTTGACCCTTTGTCATATTGTGCAACTATTTTTCTTTAACTTTAAGGCTTTTTTCCTCTTAGTGTTGAGTTTAAAATTTTTACGTGGTAAAATGTTTTCTTTTATGATATTTGGCTTTTTTTTAATGTTATATTTAGCCATTCCTGTCTAGGGCTAGAAATTTAAGTTCTGTTTGTCACTATTAGAGTTGATGCCAGAGGGAAAACTTTACAGTACAGCCTCCCTTCCCCGCAACCCCAAGAGTTTGTTTCTCAGGATAAATTTCTGTGATTAAAAGTTCCAGGGTCAAAGGGCAGTGCTTTCTGAAATATTACTGTACATTACCTTAGTCCTCGATTTTTCCCCCACGTTTCACTGCTTATTGTGACCTTTTGGCACAATGAGGTCATTTAGTCTCTGAGACTTGTGAGACATGTGAAAGCGTGTTGAAAAGGTGCTTTGTGCTTTCTTGTCTCCCCTTTTCTCTTCTCTTGCTTCTCCTGCTTTCTAAACTAGGCATTCCCCAAAGTTTAGTCCTCTGCCCTCTCCTCTCTTCCGCAGCATCAGTGATCATCTCTTCACAGATAACTCTGAAACCTCTTTCTGTCCTGGAGCTCCCTGCTCATCTTGGGGTTTCTATTTGTCTGACAGATGTTTGTCTTGTGGATACCTTGAAGATACTTCAAGATAAGTATGTCCCAGACTGATTTCTTCCCCTCCTGAAACAAAACTAGCATTTGATCTACCCAATGGATTATGCCTAAACCTTTGAAGTCATCTTATACTCACTTTCAAACCCATTCAGTTGGTTCCTAAATCCTTTCTGCCTTACCTCAGTAATCTCTCTTACTTCCATCTTCCCCTTTTTATTTCTGCTGTCAAATTTGTGGCTTAGGCTTTTGTTACCTCTCACTTAGAGACTACTGTAATACACTCCTGCTTTTTTTGCCTTCAGTTTTGCTTCTTTGGTAGTCTCTCTAGTTCATCCTGTGTTCTGCTTCTGTGTACTTATTAATATTTTCCTATTTTCCTTGGTCTTCCCATTGCCTGTACAATAAAGTCTAAACTGTTCAGTGTGATGCTTACTTTCCTCTGCATTTTGGCTCTTCCCTATCTTGCCAGGTTTCTAGTTTACCACTATACATTCTCCAGGCCCTACCTCCTTCAGCCTGGACTCAATTATCTCCTCTCTGGGGAATATATTGTATTTGTACACCATCATCTCCTTTCTCTCTCCCTCACCCCTAAATAGTTTGACCTACTACTTTTGCTCTAAGGCCCAGCTTGAATTTCTAGTCATTTAAGAGTTGTTCCTAAATATTCCCCCTGGTCAAAATTACCTCCCAACTACACTCTTTGGTCTTATTCATCACTCTTTTTATTTTTTTAGTTAAAAAAAAATTTATGTTTTTGGTTTGTTTCTCCTCTGCTCCTTAAGATTTTGAGTGCACAGATTGAGGTAATCATATTCCTCAGTTCATAGCATACTATATGAGTACCAAACACTTTCTTGTTTTGTTTTGTGTTTCCTTCCTTATCAGTTACTTCCATTATCCTCTTTCCTATAGAAACACACCCTAATGTATAATACATGAATTATATATACTTGTGTATATAAACTCGGATATATGGCTGTCCTCCTTCACAAAGATTGTTAGTTTTGAGTACTTCTATCTTTGTACAGAGTAAGTAGTCAGTAAATGTTTGCTACTTGAAATTCATTGAAAATTATTGATTTTACTAGCTTCCATATTGCTTAGACTAAAAACCCAGGGATTTAATTTCAATTTTACTCTTCCACATCTAGTTTAGTTATGGCAATCCTGAACATTACCGATTCTTTCTTTTCCTGTTGCAAACTTCAGACTCTCACCAAGTTTCCCTTTTACTTTTGCAGTAATTTTTCAACTGGGTCCTTTCAGTCTCTCCCTCCTGAAATCTTTCACTGTTTCCACAGTTATCTTAGAAGAATCCAGATCAAATCAGGCCACTCCTTCCCAGAGCTTCAAAAAGAACTCTCAGGAACCAAGAAGATCTTGTCTTATTTTTTTCTCGCCTGTTTTTCTACTAAATATCTCTTCTCCAGCCTCTTCCGCAGCTGTACATGTAACTTTTTAAAAACACATTTTTCCTTGCAGAGCTTTATGCCTTTACGTATCATGTTTTTGCCTCTTGAAGTTCACAACCTGTTTTCAGTGTTTTTTTCAGTGTATTTTTCAGAACCTGTTTCAAGTGTTCAACTGCTGCGTTCTTCCTTACCGCTTTAACGTTTTTATTATAGTATTTATTTCATTGTGCTTTTTATTAAAACCTTGTGGGAACATGTCTTAATTCCCAGTGTCTGGTTCATTCTTGTTTTCCCTTTAACGCAAAGCATAAAGTCTTGAACGTAGTGAGTAGATTGTAACTGCTTTGAAAAATACTAAAGAAAATTTGTTAGGGATGTGATGGGTACCAGCTTTATTTTTCAAATATTATACAATGATTTAACAGCTGTCAGCACTGTACAGCTGCCCCTGTACAAATACTTTTTGAAATGATGACTTTTTTATCTGAATATTGTTGATGATGAAAATACGCATACACCATCATTTTTTATTTGCTAACTAAACAGCTGTGCTTTTCGGCAAGAGAAGAAATCATTTTTATATATTATCTTGAGATTGAGATTTTAAAAACAGGATCTGCTATGCTCAATACTTAGAATTCACAGTTAGATACTATAGTTAAATAGACGAGAACATTTGCTTGTAAATTTAAAATCTGTGGGCCTAGTGAAGGGTGTGGTTCCTGTTTTGTGTGAAAATTAGTACTATGGATGTCAAAAATGAAGTCTTTGGTTTTCATAAAACTCTAGGTCAAGAAGCTGCTGCTGCTTTTAACTGCTCAGTGCACAGTGATGGCATGTATATGCAAGCAATTTTGTAGGTGCTATTGGGAATACAAAGTTGTAGGAAATGATCTTCCTTTTTTCAGGAACCTCCAAATCTGTTGGGAATAAGCAGGTATACAAGTCTTTATAAAACGTAATAGAGGGCTTCCCTGGTGGCAAGTGGTTAAGAATCCGCCTGCCAATGCAGGGGACACGGGTTCGAGCCCTGGTCTGGGAAGATCCCACATGCCGCAGAGCAACTAAGCCCATCCGCCACAACTACTGAAGCCTGCGTGCCACAACTACTGAAGCCCACGCGCCTAGAGCCCGTGCTCCACAACAAGAGAAGCCTGCGCACCACAGCGAAGGGTAGCCTCCAACTAGAAAATGCCCGTGTGCAGCAACGAAGACCCAATGCAGCCAAAAAAACAAAAACAAAAACAAAAACAACATAATAGAATATAAGTGCCATAAATGGTACAGGTAAATGGTATGAGGATTTAAACGTAAACAATATGTGGCTATGAGGTTACTGAACTGACTGGTAAGATTTCAGAACAGCAAGTGGGGAAGGGCATACTGAGCTCAGGTAGAGGAGAGGAAGCTCAGAGCATAACCTGGGAATAGCTAGTAGTCTGGTTTGACTGTAACAAAGAGAACATACAGAAAGAGGTAAAACTGAAAAGATAGACTGGGCAGGCTGGGGCTTGACTGAAGGGCTTTGAATACCAGGTTAAGGATTTTGGAATAGTTCAGTTGGCCAGGGAACCTTTGGTTGTTGAATAGAGAGTTACCTGAGCATAGCTGTAAAAGTATATTAATCTTGCCTTGTGTGTTATGGTTTAAATGCTGAAGACTAGAGGACTTGTTTCAAGCTTGAGGTCCGTATTCTTTCCCTTTCTAAAGACCTTTTTTTAACTCCCAATGTGACTGTTCTGGCTTTCTAAATTAATTTTTAAAAATCTTCAACTGTGGCGTAGCCATTCTTTGTATACCATGGTGAGTTTCTCTATCAAGCCTAACCTATTTGAAACTGCCTTTACTTACACCCTAAATTAGTCATTGCTTTACTTTTCACTTCCTTTTAGTGTTTGAAGAATTATTTTCAGCATACGTTCTACTTATTACCATGTGTTTTAAGATTTTTGTGTCATCAGTGGCTTTCTCCAAATAGCTAATAAGGTCCACATGAGTGAAATATTTCTGGAATATTTATTTCTGAAGGTAGCAAAGTATAATGGAAAGAACATGCATTTTTTACGAAAACTGACTGTGCGACTGGGAAAATTCCTTAACTAGTCCATGACTCAATTTACTTTTTTGTAAAATGGATATGATTATCCGTTTTAACAAAATTGAGATTATTAAATGAAATAGAAAAATGTGGACGTGCCTAGCACGTGTAGGTGTTGAGTAAATGCTTTTTCTTTTTCCTTTCTTGGTTAAGCCTGTAGTGTAGTGCATTTGAGTCTACTTTTCAGTAATAGGCAAATTTAGTGCCTACAAGAGATTTAAAACAAATTACTATGGTTCTCTGTAAATATGATTCAAAGTTTAGAAGTTTCAGTTCATATCAATCCACCTTTATGAGTTTAAAATTAATATAAAAGGTTGTTCCTTTTTTCTTACCTAAGAAATGAATGTTTCCTTGATCACTACTAATTTCTGCAATACATATTGTATAATTGGTTTGCCACAGAGGCAGAAATGCTAGTGGAAAGGGGAGGGAAAAACTGTCCCTTCTTATTGATAGAATCAGTAAAATTTACTAAAATTACAAATGTAATTTGCTAAATGTTCAAGTATTTCTTCTTTGCTTTTTTATCCTAGTAGTTTACTGAAAGTCTTTAGAATTTCCTAGAATTTCCTGATTATTATTATGCTTACTAAATTATAGAACTTTTGAAAGTAAAAACTGCTCTGTCCTTTGCATATGGTAGGTGCTTAGAATAATTGTTCATTTGACTTAGGTGCATTAGGAGAGAGGGGTAGTTCTAATACCTACACATTTGCCCAGGGAGGATGTACCTCTGATAGTTTCTTGCTGCTTTTTAAAAAAATCTCTTTTTTCCCCACTTTCTTGTTTGTCTCTCCTTTTTTTCCTTTTACAGTTTCTGTAGTCTTAATTCAGCAGTAACACATATTTTGAAATCTCAGTTGATATTAACACATAGTCAAAAGTTTGATTAAAAATTAATTTTTAGTCTTAGTAAACCAGAAGTATGGCCCATCTACTATCAGAGTTCATTATTTTAAAGACAAGAAAGGGCTTTGCAGATTATTTTATTCAAGGTGGTAGCTGGTGTGTGTGTGTGTGTGTGTGTGTGTGTGTGTGTGTGTGTGTGTGTGTGTAGAGCAGTTAGGTAGCTTGTATGAAATCTCTTATTTTGTGCCAGAGCTGAGATTAGAATCCAGGTCTTTTGGTTCATAGTTTATTGTTTTTTTCCAGTATAATGCACAGTTGAATACTGAAGCTCACTGATATCAGATGTCTTGGGTACGTGTAAGAAATTAATTAGGTGATTTTTTTGTTTTAAACTCACCTGCAGGGATGAGATAGAAGTATTGGTTTTCAGTAAGAAGAACTGGGCCATAGTATTCTGTGACAGTTGGGCTGTCTTCTCAATTGTAAATAGCATTCTGACTCTTTTTTTAAAGAAGAGTTTTTGCCTCTTCTAGTATTACATTTTTAACAGGTGGTATACACTCCATTGAAGAACATATTAACTTTAGAAACAAGATGTTACCAAAAGACTCGTGTGGAACTTGGACGATGCAAATGTAGTTCTTGTCTACAGTTGTGAAGGAGATAACTTGAAGCTTGGATGGTTTAATTTTTTAAAATTGGTATATAAAGCTGTCTTTATAAAAGTTAAGAGGGTTTCTTTGTTTTGTTTTTAGTATGCTTTTCCTGTGGTTCTTACATTTTAAACTGTGAATTAAGGCTGCCAGACACCTTTTGTTGGAAAAGAAGACAGAAAATCAGTTGGAAAGCTGTTGGATGTGTAGAGTTCTCTGCAGTGGCTGGATGTGGAATGAAACTAACAGATATATTAGTAGTTTTCTTATCAGTAGTAGTAATGAATTAGAAAATACAATGTGGAAAAGAGACTAGATTCAAAATAGCAACAAGAAGTATGAGATACTTGAGAATCTAAGTAATGTAACAATCTTGTGAGAAGAAATGTACAAAATTACTGGGCCATTAAACAAGATTTAAAACCTGGGAAGAGATAGTATCAACCTGCTAGGAACATATGAATTCACCAAAATTTCAGTGGATTTGGTCTCTATTTTTTTCATTTATTTATTGTAATTGGAAATGGTTCTAAACCTTAGCTGCACAGTGGAATTACCTGAGGAACTTAAAGTGTCCCAGTACCCAGACCAGACCAGTAAAATCAGAACATCCTGCGGGGAGGGATCTAGATATCAGTATTTCTTAACCTTTAATATCTATCATCACAACCTATTGGTCTCAGTTTTGTATTTTGAGTTTCTATTGATTTTTTTTTAATTAATTAATTTATTTATTTTTGGCTGTGTTGGGTCTTCGTTTCTGTGAGGGCTTTCTCTAGTTGTGGCAAGCGGGGGGGCCACTCTTCATCGCGGTGCGCGGGCCTCTCACTATCGCGGCCTCTCTTGTTGCGGAGCACAGGCTCCAGACGCGCAGGCTCAGTCGTTGTGGCTCACGGGCCTAGTTGCTCCGCGGCATGTGGGATCCTCCCAGACCAGGGCTCGAACCCGTGTCCCCTGCATTGGCAGGCAGATTCTCAACCACTGCGCCACCAGGGAAGCCCTCTATTGATATTTTAAGCAGTTCTAATTATTTGTAGTGATTGACATTTTTTAAATTTTATTATTTCTTAGAGATTTTCGAAACCAAAAGGAAATTTACGTATTAAAAAACATAGCTTGTTATTACCGTATGGGTTCGTTGGACATGTATAAATCTAAGATATAGGATTTTAGTGAGTGATCTTGTTTTTCCTGTATCTTGAAGCATTTTACTATTTTATTATCTTAGGAATTATTTAACCAAAAAGAAGAAAATAGAAGTGATGTAATTGCCTGGACGGATGATGCAGTGATAAAAAAAATCACCACTATTGCACCATTTTTCAGTTTTATTATTACATTAACCAAAGTCTAGACTAGTTTTACCAGGTGCATGGTACTGACAAAAGAATTATAAAACAGGTTAATGGATTAGGCCAGACAGCCCAGAAGCAGTGTTATAATACTATATAAAAATTTAATATAATAGAGTGTCATAAAGCAGTAGATTAGATTATTAATACTAGTAAATAATAGCTACCACATGTGGACTACTTGCTGAACATTTTGTATGCATTATCTCATTTAATCCTCCCCCGATATAGCTGCTATTATTATTTCCATTTATAAGTGAGGAAATCTGAGGTCACACAGTATTTGGTGATTCTGGATCAGTTAGCTCCTTTAGAATGCAAATATTTGAAAATGAAAAAGGGTTTTTACCTATGACAGAATAAATTTCAGGTGGGTAAAAGAATTAAATGTAAAACATAAACCATAGAGAATAATAAATAGGTGCATCCGATAACTGGATAAGGGAAGCTTAGGAGTCAGTCATGGGAAAAAATCACAAAGGAAAATATCTGTAAGTGTAACTACTTAAGAAATAAAACTCCCTTTGTGTCAAACACCATAAACAAAGTTACAGCTTAATATACTAGGAAAAGCAATGAAATAAATGGGTTAGTAGACTTTATGTGTAATATACTCATATAGATTAATAACCTCTAAATATATGAGTGTAGAAATACAAGTTAGTAAACACATTAGAAAGTAGCTGGTCTCAAGAGGTAGCTATGAAATAAAATATTCAGTTAAATTGAAAGTACTGTTCTTTCCTGTTTTAGGACCTTTGTCCATAGTATTAGTTCCTTTGCAAGGCTGACTCCTCATCCTTTAAGACCCAGTGTGTAGCACCACCTCAGTGCAGTCTTTTTGAACTACTCAGTAAATGAGTTTTTCCCTATATCTTGGCACACTGCTGATTTCCTTCATTGCACTTCACCTTTTGGAATCACCTATTGGTTTATTTACTTATTGTGTTTCTCCCTCATTATACTCTGAGCTCTGAGAGGAAAAGGATAATGTCTGGAGTTCAGAAAGTGTTCAATAAAGTTATTGAATGAATAAACATAATGAATAAAAGAGAAGTAAAAAAATGAATAAAATGAGATACCATTTAAAAAATTCTACTCTATTTGCTGAAATTTTTAAAGAAAAATATTCTGTGTGAAACAAGATGGGATGGAGATAGTCATGGTGCTACTTGGTAAATTGGTGTTAACCTTTCAGAATGGAAATTTTGTAAAAGGTAGCAAGAGCTTTAAACATTAGTGCCTTTTGACCCAGTAATTTTACTTCTTGGAATCTATCCTAAAGAAGTCATCTCTGCCAGAAGATGGGGAAGCATTCTTCCTAGCTCTTACTGTATTCACTGATATTCCTTCCTAAGAAAAGTAGACAGAAGTCCAATTGGGCCACATTTTATAGTTGTCTTCTGCTTCTTTTCATGCAGATATGCAAGGGACTCACTCCTTGGCTAGCCCCGGTATTCTTGTATTCTAATACTCTCACAAAAGTCTTTGAGAGTTCTTACTGCTTGGGGCACCTCACTGTACAGGTAGTAGATTTGGATTTGGACTTTGGAGGAAGGTAAAGGGTCCTGTTTAGGCCTTGGGCTAAAGGGTAATGCCTTAAATACAGTTTATTAAGAGCCTTGCTTTGGGGTATCTGGAAGTAATCCAGCTAATGGTGGTACTTTGATTTCATTTTCGATAATCTCCCTTCTCCCTTCTCCCTTAAATCATGATGACCTATCCTTTCAGGTTATTCGCTCAAATTAGTATTCTTTTATCTTCAGTATTTTTAAGGTTTGCGGTGAAGGTCCAGAGGTTAGCAATAGCTTTCTTAGTTCTTATAGAGTCAGTGGAGCCTTAAGGAATAATCAGTGTGCCATGATACACTGGTAACAGCGCGGAGGAATCAGCTTTGAGCCTCAGTTCTGTGACAGCCTTGGGCATGGTACTTAACTCCTTTATGTCAGTTTGCTCATCTATAAACTGGAGCTAATAGTGCATATCTATCATAAGGTTGCCCTGGGTAGGAAATACAGTAATAACATGTGAAGTGCTCAGCTCTTGCTTGGGCTCCCAGTGAGTAGAGTTAATTCCAGGCTGTTTTGCCTGAATCTCTCTATTTGTGCCTTAGTTTCTCCTTCAGCTCACATTTCAGCTAATAGTACTAGATCCTTCTTTGGGAGATAAAAACTTCACAGCAGTTTGAGACAGTTAAAATCAGAAGATAATAAATGTGAAAAGCACTGCACAAATTTGTGGTGGTATTAATTCCAGTATTAGCAATAATAGGAAACCTGTTTGCATTGTATATGAGCTGATTAATAACTGTATAATGAGTAGAATCAGTAATTGATTCAGCTGGGAATAAATAGATACTTTCAGTTTTCCACAGGTGCCAACCTCTTTCTTGCCTTAGGACCTTTGTAGTTATTCCTTTTGTCTGGAATATTCTCCCTCATCCTCGTCCCTCAGGTATGCATATCTAGTTCTGCCCTATCAGCTGAAAAGATACCACTTTAGATACCCTGACCATCCAGTCTGAGTAGACTGAGTAGTCCCAGTGGATTTTTTAAAAAATCACTTTAAAAAATTACAATGTTAATTATTACTTGGGTCTTGATTTTTTTTTCTTTTTGCCTTCTCGCCAACTAGGATGTAAGCCTTGACGAGCAGGGACCTTGCCTGTGTTGTTTATTATTTTTTCCTGTACCCAGATCAGTGCCTAACAAACACTTGTTGAATGTTTGACTATCATGTAAAGTATGAAAGATTATCCATAATTGTACTTCCCAGAGATAAATAACCATTATTGGTATTATGGTATATAGTTTTCTAATTTTACATACTTAATAGTGTCTAATATTATGCGCTTATACCATATTTCATTGAGTCTAAAGATGAACGTGTTTTACTGTATTTTATGTCTCTAAAATTGGGATGTCGTATAATCAAGAGTTTGCCATGATTTAATTGGCAGCATTTTTCTTTCTCAGTAGCACATAAAATGAGGCTGTGTCTTAAAATCAATAGCATCTTAGATTTGATGAAATTTGGTATATATTTGAAACAAAAATGAGATCATTACGTTCAACTCTCCCCACCTAGATATCAATATTTTGAGCATTTTCCCATATCACTGTATTTAGATCTATCACATTCTTAACAGATATCTAGCATATTATTAAGGGTGTATCATAAATTGTTCAACCAGTTCCTCTTGATGAACATTTGGAGCTTTTCCAGTGTTTTTTTCTGTTACAAACAGTGCTGCGTTGAATATACTTGTACATATCTTTTGAGTGCCTGGGTCAGTGGGTACACATATTTTCTATAGTGTGTGAGGGTACCTGTTTCCCTATATCTTCAGTATTACTGCATCTTAAGAAATTTTTAAAATTTTTGTTAATCTGATGAATGAAAACATATCCTAATGTTTTATTCATTTATTTAATTATGAATGAGGTTGAGCCTCTTTTCATGTTTACTTTTTTTATTTTCTCTTCTGTGATGCACTTGTGCATAGGGCAGTAGACTTTTAATTGGCTGGCAGATTTGCCCTAATTAGAAAGAGAGGCCATCACAGTTTGAAGCCATGTGTTGTCATATTCATTTTTGGGAACAACTTTCAGGGCAGAGTCCACCCTTGTGGAAGGCAAGAGGGCTTTATAAGGACCCAGGATTAGGGGAGAGACAGAATTCAGGAATAATCAGAATTGTCATATCCTTTATAATGGAGGCCAAGAAGGGTTACAGTGTCATCAGTTTGTGAGCTGAATACTGGAACTTAACTATGCTCTCACTCTTTAAATGCTCCTCTCCTTTCTAATGTGATTTGGTTATAGTGTGGTATTGTTAGGTTAGTGGTCTGAAATAGGCACAACTCTGGGACTTGAGTGAAGTCAATATTGGATCTAGAGATTAAATCTTCGATCATTTAAGACTAGATTAATGTGGGTTTTTTGCACATTGCCAAGATGTTCTTGTCAACATTTTTGAGCACTTTGACTATGCCAGGCAGTGTGCGTTTCAAAGATAGATATCAGATGGTCTCTGCCTTTTAGGTTCCATTGCAGCCTATGGAGAAGACAGATTTCAATCCTTTGGTAAGAGTGAGTCCAGAAGGTACAGGGAATATGAAGAGCACAGAGGAAGGTGTTTAGTCTAACAGAGTTTAAGGAAGACTTCTTGGAGTAGGTATGATAAACTAAACTGAGTCTTGAAGGATGATAAGAGTCAGCTGAGGGTAGTAAGTAGTAAAGGATGCAAGAGCATGAGAGAAGATGTGTATGGTTGAAATGGACTACAAGTGGTAGGGTTTTCTTAGAACGTAACATTTGAGGTAAAGAGTGACTTATGATGAGTCTGGGAAGATGAGCAAGAAGCAGATAATGAAGGGCCTTAAATGCCATGTTAAAGATTCTGCATTTTATAGGTTAAGGGGAATAATTTTGAGTAATGGTATGGTCAGATTTGCATTTGAGAGATCACTGCCTGAAGATTGATTTAAGGGGCAAGACCTAAGGCAGTGAGGTGTGTTGGGAAACCATTCTGGTAATCCAGGTGAGAGGATTGAGGCTTTAGCTCAATGGTAAGAGAGCCGACTGGAAAAATCATAGTTGTTTCTCTTATATAATATTTGGCCCTCTTGTTCAGAATTCCTCAGAGATTAAGTTTCATGAAGCTGATGGCTTATATTCATTTTCTAATTATTTGTTGTTTTATGTCTGTAAGAAGTTTATACTATTATAAATACCTGCTAATGATACTATATGGAGATGGTTAATACGTGTTTTTGATGATTATAAAAATTGGGAGATGTTAGCTCTTTTGGTATACTTAGTGATTATCTTAGAGGGAAACAATTGGGGAATTTTGCCTTTGGGTAGAAGTAATGATTTGTTAGATTAAATTCAGATTGTATAATTTTTTTAACTTATATGAATTTATAATTTCTATGAGCTAATTTCTCTCTCTCTTTTTTTAAAGGCTATTAGCAAAAGATGGTGGATCGCTTGGCAAACAGTGAAGCAAATACTAGACGTATAAATATAGTAGAAAACTGTTTTGGAGCAGCTGGCCAACCCTTAACTATACCTGGACGGGTTCTTATTGGAGAAGGAGTATTGACTAAGTTGTGCAGAAAAAAGCCTAAAGCAAGGCAGTTTTTCTTATTTAATGATATTCTTGTATATGGCAATATTGTCATCCAGAAGAAAAAATATAACAAACAACATATTATTCCCCTGGAAAATGTCACAATTGATTCTATCAAAGATGAGGGAGACTTGAGGAATGGATGGCTGATCAAGACACCAACTAAATCGTTTGCAGTTTATGCTGCCACTGCCACTGAGAAATCGGAATGGATGAATCACATAAATAAATGTGTTACTGACTTACTCTCCAAAAGTGGGAAGACACCCAGTAATGAACATGCTGCTGTCTGGGTTCCTGACTCTGAGGCAACTGTGTGTATGCGCTGTCAGAGAGCAAAATTCACACCTGTTAATCGTCGTCACCACTGCCGCAAATGTGGTTTTGTTGTCTGTGGGCCCTGCTCTGAAAAGAGATTTCTTCTTCCCAGCCAGTCCTCTAAGCCTGTGAGGATTTGTGACTTCTGCTATGACCTGCTTTCTACTGGGGACATGGCCACGTGCCAGCCTACTAGATCGGACTCTTATAGTCAGTCATTGAAATCTCCTTTAAATGATGTATCTGACGATGATGACGATGATGATAGCAGTGACTAAGGGCATATTTTGAAATATTTAATCGGATGTGACTATCTGAGAAATCAGCTCTGGGGGGAATGTAAAATCCTGAGCTTTCTGTCAGTTTTGCTCTAGCCATGAATTTGCCTGAGAAACTTATAACCTATGTGCCTCAATATATTCTATAGAAAATAGGTCCTGTTACCATCCCCCAACCCCAACTGCTGCTGCCACTCTGCTCACCTCCCCCAGCTCCCTGTTCTTCTACAGGGATAGACTGTTGCCAATATATCAGATAAAGTTTTGGTTTCTTATTCTTGTTTTAATTCTAGACTATTTTCTTGAATGGTTGGGAAAAGATGTTTATTTAACATATGTACTACACTGTTGTTTATTATATGTTCTGTTATATGGAAAAACTAAAAGCAAAGAATGATGGAAAAAGGAGTATGATGTGGTCAGTTAATAATGTTATTCGCTTTTTTCTAACCATCCTATCTAAAGGTTAAGACACCAGTAACAGAAATACATGCTTTGGAAATACTTTGTTTGGCTTTTTCGTATACCAGGTGGTGCCTTATCATAATAACACTGTTGCATGTAATAAGCCCCTTCTCACTTTTTAGTTTGTTTTAAAAATACACTGGTGCTCTTTGAGGTGTAAAATGAATGTTATAAATGGGTGTAATTAGAAAATACTTCTCATTTGACAGCTACAAATAACTAAATTTAGAGGTTCTTTATTCTATATGAATAAATATTTTTCCATAAAATAGTTGTGATTACTGTATATTTTTACTTTTTGTAGGTACCAAATTATTGTCATTCTGAGGAATTTGGTTTGAAATTTATCAAATACAAATTGTCATTGCATTATTGCTACTTTTAGTAAGACATATTTTTAGGTATAAATTCATCTGCTTTAACATTGTTTCTAGAATGAAAAATCTTATACAACTTCTTGAAATTAAACAGTCTCTTTAAAAAAAATCTCATGCTAGAGCACAGATCTACTTAGGTTGAAGATTTGGAAGAAATAATATATGAGAATGGTCAAGAGAGACCAGTTAAGTTTGACTAGACTTCATATCTGTGGAAGTATTTTCTATTTCAGTGTGAAACTGTCTTGAATTTACAAATATAGTGTTATATTTTATAAAGTTTTGTAAAGTCCCAAACAATATTTCTATTTTTGTAAAACAGTTGTATGTTTAATCTGTTTCTGAAATCATTTTGCAATCTATGGAAATAGAGTAGCAATTGATCTTTCTAAATTGCGAACTTTATTGAGTCAGTCTAGATTGCTTTTAAGAAGAGGTAATTTTTCACTCTTTGCTTTTGAGGCAGCCATTAGGTTGAAAGAATACTTATCATATAAAACTTGATGCATTTTGCACTACTCTCCATTTGTATGCTGCAAATAACTATAGTCTTTCAAATATGAAAAATCAGTCTGAAGTTTGTTTTAAATTCTAAATTCTTTTGTTTTAAAATCTTTAAATCTGGATATTGCAAATGTCATGAGAGGTTTGATTTAATAACTTGTGATGGAGGATTCTTTGGTTTGGTGAAGGCACTAGCTTTACTTTTAAATTGTGCAAGCACCTGAGATACATAGATCTCCCTGTAGGAAATGTGAAAGAAAGGCACAACAGGTTTTTTTTTTTGTTGTTTTAATATCATATGGACTTTTGTTTCTAAGCAATATTTACATATAATCAATAAACATATCCAAAAAGGACCATGAAATCTGAGAAGTGCTAATGGAGACTTGCTCGTACATAGGAACCTAGCAAATTCAGGAACCAAGGGGAAATGTTCTGAGATGACATTTATGTTGTCAACCTCTATTGACTCTGTTTTTACAATAAAAAATATTTTACAACTTACCTTCTGTGCATATTGTGACTTGAAGATTTTTTACCCCTTGCTAAGGTTAATGGAGATGTTATGCATATTTTACCTCATTTCAACAGCTGTGAGTGCCTTCTATGTGCCAGGCATTGTTCTGGGCACTAGGAGTAGAGCAGTGAACAGAAATTGCCTCTTTTTCATGGAGTTTACCTGCAAATAGAGTCCAAGCTGTGTTTTCTTCCAGAATTTTTTCTGTAATTTTTAAAGCTTTTATAAATCTTATATATGAACCTGAAATGATTTTGGTGCCAATTTCTCATGCTGTTCTCTTGAATGAAATTTACTTGGACTGTACTGGACCCCCAGTACATTAACCAAATTGGTAACTATTGGCATAACGGAAGCAAAAATTTGTAGATGCCAAGGAAAAATATTAAATTGAATACACCTTAATACAGGAATTCATGCCTTTGGGTCAAGTGCCTACAATGGCCAGTTTTATATAAAGTCATTTGTTTATATATCTTTGTCACTTTTATGCTGAAATTTTTTTCTTTTTTTGGCCGCACTGCATGCAGCATGTGAGATCTTAGTTCCCCAACTAGGGATCGAACCTGTGCCCCCTGCAGTGGAAGCACAGAGTCTTAACCACTGTACTGGGAAGTCCCTGAAATTCTTATAAATGGGTAGTACTGAATTGTATACCTATGATTTTTGAAACATTCAAAAATGTACTTGAGCTGTAATCTTTCTCTTGGATATGCTAATTTGTTCTCAAATATATGTTGTAGCTTTATACAGTATAGTAGCAATTATCTACAAATCCACGTGATTGCTATACATTAGAAGATAAATAAAATTGAATAGTAAAGTCTAGGATGAAAATACCTGAAACAGTGTTTATTTTATTGATAGTAACTTTAAAGTTTTTATTTAAGAGCTAAATTATTTTCAATTCATTCAACATTTATTAAGTATCTGTTATGTTAGGCTCCATAATATTGGTGTTGGTTGTTTTAAACTTTTTAAGGGTCATTTCTATAAAGGTTATTGTCAATGGCATTCTCTTAAAGTAAATTTCTTAAAAATTACTTTGTATTTGGCATCTGAAGTAATTGAAAAATTTCTTTGCAACAGTACACTTAGTATACCAAATTTCAACTCTAGAAAGTAGAATTTTAAGCCATTTAACCAACAGTATTGCTCTTTGCATCCACTCTAAATGTAGTATTTGGCAAAAACAGAAATTGGCAAAGGTAGAATTGCTTGGCTTGATAATCCTCTTTTTAATTGATCAGTAATAGAAAGGTTGAGGAAGTTGGTTGATAATATTGCTAACATGATCTTCACCATCCAAACCATTGTTATATTTAATTACGTTAGTTAAAATGATTGCTGTAAAGCTTTGATGGTATTATCTAACAGTTTATCAAGAAAAAGGGAGTAGTCAGTATCACTTTAAACAGATTTTGCTCCTGTCAGCTTAATGTTTAGAGGAAATAATATGCTTTACTCTTCTTTATTTTTAGCTTTATTGAGATATAATTCACTTACCATACAGTTCACCCATTTAAGGTATACAATTAAGAAAATAAGATAAAGTTATACAATTCAATGGCTTTGGTATATTCTTGAAACCATCACCACTGTTTCCAAAACATTGTCATCACTTCAGAAGTAGCCCTGCACTCATTAGCAACCACTCCCCAATCCCCTAGCCCTAGGCAACCACTAATCTACTTTCTGTCTATAGATTTGCCTTATCTGGACATTTGACAAATGAAGTCATACATTATGTGGTCTTTGGTGACCTGCTTTTTTTCACTTAGTATGTTTTTAAGGTTCATGTTGTATCATGCATGAGTACTTACTCCTTTTTGTTGCCAATTAATATTGTATGGATGACCTACAGTTTATTGATTTATCAGTTGACATTTGGGTTGTTTCCACCTTTGGGCTATTGTGAATAATCTTGTGACAAACATTTGTGTACAGGTTTTTGCGTAGACATGTTTTTATTTCTCTTGAGTACATACCTAGAAATGGAGCAGTCGCTTACATGTTACCTCAATGTTTAACCTTTTGAGGAACTGCCAAACTGTTTTCCAAAGTGGCTGTACCATTTTACTTTCCCACCATCAATGTAGCCAATTTCTCCACATCTTCCCCAACACTTGTCTTTGATTATAGCTTGTGAAGTATCCCATGGTTTTGATTTGCATTTTCCTAATGGCTAATGACGTTGACGACCTTTTCATGTGCTTATTGGCCATTTACATGTCTTTTTTGGCGATGTGTCTGTTAATGATCCTTTGCTGACTTTTAAATTAGGTGTTTTTTTGTCATTGAGTTGTAAGAGTTATATAATCTGGATATAAGACTTTATCAGATAATTGATTTGCAAATATTTTCCCTCATTCTGTGAATCGTCTTTTCACTTTCTTGATGGTATTGTTTGAAGCACAAAAGTTTAATTTTGATGAAGTCCAATTTATTAATTTTTTGTTGATTGTGCTTTTAGTGTCATATCTAAGACACTAGATAATGCCTAACTCAAGATCATGAAGATTTACTCCTGTGTTTCCTTCTAACTCTGGAGTGTGATGAGGACTCTTGGTTACTGATACACAGAAACTTATCCTTAATATTTCCCCAGAATTAGAGTTGGGAGCTATTTCCTAATGAATTAGATAATTCATTAGAATTCTTTAGCGAATTTCCAGTCAAGTAAAACAGCAATATGTTTGCATTAGCCTTTTCTTTCAAGTCAGTAGGGTAAAACTATTGGATATACTGCAGGCAGGCTCAGAAAACAAACATTCTTTCATACGCTGAAGACATGGTTTATTGTTGCTGGCAGCTGACTTCGTATAATTTTGCTTTGAAGTCCAAGTTACTGTCAGAAAGAATGACTCAAACTATTCTGACTTAAGATAAACTGTTAAAAAAGTAATAGGGTAAAATTGTAAAGTCTAGACTTTTTTATCTAGATCATGCTTTTATTTATTTAGGCTGTGCCGGGTCTTAGTTGTGGCACGTGGGATCTTCATTGCGGCATGTGGGATCCTTTTTAGTTGCGGCATGCATGCGGGATCTAGTTCCCCGACCAGGGATTGAACCCGGGCCCCCTGCATTGGGAGTGCGGCATCCTACCCATTGGACCAACAGGGAAGTCCGTAGATCATGCTTTCTTATAGGAATATCCTAATGACTTGAAGAAACGAAAATTCCAGAGTTACTTTGGCAAACTTTTTACTCCATAAACATCATCACATCTTACCAGGTGGTGCTCAATTTCAATATGTCACATTAGGGTACTTGAAGATCTATCATATAGATACTGTATTCCTCATCAAACTTTCATTTATTTCTTTTATGGACTCATGGTTTCCTACTTAAGCGGTTCTCAAACTTGAGTGTGCATGAGAATCCTATGGAGGGCTTATTAAAACATAGACTGCTGGGCCCTGTCTCCAGAGTTCCTGATTCTGTAGGTCTGGAGTGGGACCCAAGAATTTGCATTTCTAACAAATTTCCAGGCGATGCTGTTGTTACTGGCCCAGGGACCATACTTTATTACCCATTATTATCATAATTTATTCTGATGCTCAAATAGTCCCTAATTTGGCCAGTGGCAAGCTGGCTTCTGTGGCCTATTGACAAATCTTCACTATTTGAACCCTTTTAAACTTTTTTGCTACAGGATGTTCTAGACTCATCTTCAACTTTCCCTTCCCCAACCCAGGATTTGGCCATTTCTCCAAAGAGCCCTTTTAGTGGAGAGTGATACTTAGAAGCCAAGATTTGGGCATGAGTTGTACTTGTTGCTTTGGGGAATGTACCAGTCCCAGGCCCTTTCAGTGGACAAATCTAGTGTGTGTATACACACGCACTCTTACATCTAAACTTCTACATCTGTCTCTATGTGGAGATCCATGACTTCATACTGAATTGATACCTCCAATTCTAACACTATGAGTTTCCTCTCTTCTCGGACAGTGAAAGACTGGGTCTCATTAACTTTAATATATTTAAATTATTTGATCAGTCTCCCAGTATGTCACCTATCTCATCATCACAGCTGCCTCTCTCCCACATGGATACCCTGTAACCCCGCTCAGGCTCTGATACTTCATACCAGGCTGCTTTTATCATCGATGGCCCCCGTATCCCACTCCAACAGCCACTGCTGAGCCTTGCCCCATGTGCGAACATCCTTCCCACCCTGTTTGGTCTCTCACAACTCGTTCTGGGCTGCCCTCACATATGGATGCCCTCCACACCTGGGCTCCAGCGTTCAACAGTGGACCACTTCTCTGCGGGGGTGCCCTCCTCACCCTGCCTAGTGCTGACATCCCACTCTGAGCCACCCACAGACAAGGACACTTCACCCTGTGTGGTCTCTGACTCTCCTCACTGGGTCATTCCCATGTCTGACCTGAGCGCTCTTCTCATCCTGCTTGGACACCAGGCCCCAAGCCTTACCCCTGTGTGAATGTCCTCCCTCCTCACCGTGCTTGGGATATGAACAACGCACCTCTCTTCTCTGCTTGGGCTCTGACTGACCACCCATGCCAAGCTGCTCCCCTCATGTGGACACCTTGCCCTCTTTGGGCTCTGACTCACTGCACCAGGCTGCCTACCCTCCTCACCCCATCACCACCCTCCCCAACACACTCTCCTCTCCGGCTCTGACCCCTCCACCCCCCACCAGGCTGCTCCTCTGCACAGACCCCCCCCCCTTGCTCTGGTGCACCTGATGACTTAGGACTGAGTTGCTCAGAAGGAGAAGGCACGGGCATATTCGCATGATGTAACTCCTAGAAAAAGAAGAAAGGTGGGGTGGTGGAGAAACAAAAAGAGAAAGAGAAAGCAGGCAAGCGAGCAGGGGAATATCTTTAAAACACACTCACCTGATGGCATGTACAAATAAGAGAGAGAAAACTGGAGCTCTGAGCTGCTCTGGCTGAAGGGAGGTTTGGAGGGCCAAGAACCAGGACAGACCCTGGCTTGTCCTCCCTCCACCTTCCTAAGACCCCAGGGGATTTGAAAAGCACAGCTTTAAACCAAGTCAGCTGACATTTGCAGGTTGCCCAAGATAACCCAAGTGGTTTCCAGTTGTTTTTATTTAATGATGATTGACAAGTAAAGGTGTAAAGTTATTTTCAGGGCTTTAGTTTAACTTATAAATAAATCACAAATCAACCTGTTTTAACAGTGGTGTGACCCTAACATAGAGTATGCTTGAGGGAGGAGACCTAGGAACTCAATTTCAATGAGAAATCCATGAATGGAATTTATTGAATAGTTTTTAAAATATAAATGTATTTATTTATTTATGGCTGCATTGGGTCTTCGTTGCTGTGCACGGGCTCTCTAGTTGTGGCGAGCGGGGGCTACTCTTCGTTGTGGTGTGCGGGCTTCTCATTGTGGTGGCTTCTCTTGCTGCAGAGCACGGGCTCTAGGCGCATGGGCTTCAGTAGTTGTGGCTCACGGGCTCAGGAGTTGTGGCTCACGGGCTCTAGAGCACAGGCTCAGTAGTTGTGGTGCATGGGCTTCGCTGCCCTGCAGCATGTGAGATCTTCCCGGACCAGGGCTCGAATCCATGTCCCTTGCATTGGCAGGCAGATTCTTAACCACTGCACCACCAGGGAAGTCCCGAATTTATTGAATTTTAAGAGAGTTTTAGTGAAAGGAACCAGAGGAATGGGTTTGAAGTGCACAATTCTCCAGAAATTATTTGAAAATGTATTTCTGTGATATAAAAAATAAGTGGCCACTATTATATGCAATTCTACATTTATATGTGAGCCAATATGGTAAACCATGATATATTTCAGAAAAATATGTAAGATTCACATGAACAAACGTAATGTTACTAATTAAATGAAAATAATTATACAGAGTAATATATCATCGAGAAATAGAAAAAGCAGAGCAAACTGCCAGAGCAAGGTTAATGAGTTTAAAAGAGATTATATTTTTTGAATACCTGGCTTTTTTGAAACCAATTTACTTTTAACTTGGTATAGTAAAGCATATTTTGGTGTGTAATGACTCCCAATCTCATAGGCTTCTATCTTTTAAAAGCATTTCTTGGGGATATTTTAACTAAATCTCTGAGCATAGAAACTGAAACCTGCACTAATGAAGGTCAAGTTTTTACTTGTTGCTTTGTGTGAATAAAAGAGTGAAAAGCATGTTTGATGTATAAACACAAATAAATGCCTTATAAAGTTTTACTGATTTCCTAAAATTTATTTTCCATAAAGGGAAGTTGTTAATGGCAACACTGTTAAGCTTACAGTCATAATTTGACATTTTACATCTAGTGGTTTAGAAAATAGTTTCTGTGATTTTCGAATATTTCACAGTAGCGTTTAAGGTCTTAAATGCAGAAAGAATGACAAAATGTTAAAAGTAGCTTTTGCTTGGCCAGTTGCTTAGGTGCCAAATTATCTTAATTCCAGCCAAAGCACGTTGTAGAGTCTAGGCTGAAAGGTATAAACTAATATAATTCCTTATTTTCATTGGGAGTCTCCCTTCTATGTAATATCTCTTTTTTTCTAAGCTCATGAGGTATATGTATGAATAATTCAATTTGATTTCCCTCTACATTAAAAGCTGTGTTAAATCAACTGTATCTCAATTAAAAAAATATAGAATAAAATTTAAAAAAATTAAAAAATAAAAATAAAAAGCTGTGCTATGTGTGTTTTAGGCAAGGTTTACCTGGACTGTTAAAATTGGCCCTCTCTGGTTGTGGGCCCTCATTTGGAGGCCCAGTTGACCTCATTGCCTAGGGTGGAAACTAGAACTGCCTTTAAATCATAACTGGTAATTTATTTCATCCTTAGGCATACTATTCTATTCATAACATCAACAATAATAATAGTTATCCCATTAATAATGATAAACAACTATCATTTGATTTACTCTATGACAGGCCCTGTTCTAAGTACATCTATTAAGTCAGTTAATTCTCACATCAATCCTCTGAAGTAGGAAGAGTATTATTAGCCTTAATCTAGAGGGGTAGCAAGGTCGGTCACACATTTAGTAAGTGGCAGGCCCAGGATGTGAACCCAGGTGGCCTGGCTCAGAGTTCCTGTTCCTGTGTCTCACCTAAAGAGGCTACCCAAAGTTGAGGCGGTTTCTGTGTGCATTTGAGGGAACTACTGATGAATTTTGCACATGGGCAACACTGGCAAATTCCCCCTCTTCTATAAGCCTCAGTTCAGACGTCCTCATCTGTCTTCCTCATTTCATTGTTGATTTTCTGGGGCTTCTGTAACACTTTTGCATCCACCATGTTTACCCTACTAAATGTGACTTTCTGAGGGAAAGGATCTCATATTGTTATTTTAGAAACTGTGATATTCATTCAGTCAAACACATTTATTCTTTTATTCGTTTATCCATTTAGTGGCAGGAATTTAGCTACTCCTCCAAAATCTCCATTATTTTCCACACCAAATCACTCCAAGTCAACATGATCTAAGTAGAAACAATGTGCTTGCTGTGTAGACCAGCTTTAAGGCACAACCATTCCTTCCAACCCTAGACTGAGCCCTATCAACTCCTTCCATATAGAAATGATGGCGCTACCACGACATTCTGTGACTTTAGTTGACTACCCTGCACTGCACAATGCCTGGCTCATTCATTCACCTGAGTCAACTAGCAAGTGTCTCACTGAGCAAATACACTTTCCACCAGGCAGTTTTAGGCTCTGGGATTATAGCAGTGATCAAAGCAGTCTGAAGCTCCTGTCCTCATGAAGCTTATGTTCTAGTGTATAATACAATGGCAGGTAGGGTAAGTGCTGTGATGAAAATGGGGTTAGGGGCTTCCCTGGTGGCGCAGTGGTTGAGAATCTGCCTGCCAATGCAGGGGACACGGGTTCGAGCCCTGGTCTGGGAAGATCCCACATGCCACGGAGCAACTGGGCCCGTGAGCCACAATTACTGAGCCTGCGTGTCTGGAGCCTGTGCTCCGCAACAAGAGAGGCCGCAATGATGAGAGGCCCGCGCACCGCGATGAAGAGTGGCCCCCACTTGCCACAACTAGAGAAAGCCCTCGCACAGAAACGAAGACTCAACACAGTCATAAATAAATAAATAAATAAAAGAACGGGAATTTCAAAAAAAAAAAAAGAAAAACCCAAACGAGCTTTTAAAAAAAAAAAATGGGGTTAGATGAGAGGGCTTGAAAGTGGTGGAAGGAGCTTTTTGAATTTCTACTGTGTACATAATGGTTGCTTCCTAAGTGCTGGAATGAATGAAAATTAAAGCTCAGGATAGAAATTTAGTTTACTGTCCTAAACTAGAATCAACTATTAGGTTCTAACTCCATTCTGAAGGATGAACATTTGTTTAAGTAACTCATGCTTAAAAATAAAGTTGGCCTCTAGACCTAGAGGAAGCTAGGCCCTGCTAGGAAATATTTGACTTGGATGCAAGAACTTGCCCTCTTACTGAATTCAAACAGAATGACAGTTTTCAGGGCCAAGTTTACAAGCATCTTTTAATTATTGAATTTGTTAATATTTCCCTTTGGGGACTACCGAAGAAAGATTTACCTTGCTGTGGGATGACGAAGAGAAAAAGGCTCCTTTGAGTGAATAAATTAGGCATGCCAGCAGCGGTGATAATTGGAATGCTAGCAAAATGTAGCTCAGTCAGGGCTTATTCTCATTTCAAGCCATTCTGTGTCCTAGTCTGTCATCAGATGAGTGGCTTTGAAGTCTGCTCTCCGGCTGCTTTGTTTGGCTTTGGAGGATAGCCACTAATTAGGACGTTATGTATTTAAAGAATGTAGCTCTTTCCAAGCCTTTGCCGGTTCTTAGAACAGCGAGCTTTGGAAGGAAAGATTGGGATTTGCTTCCTGGTGCTGGAAGTTTGGAGGAAACCCAGCTCAAGTGTGACCACTTCTGAGACACTCTCCCAGCACTGTCCTCTTCACCCTTCGCCTTCTCCACACCTCCCATCAGAACTGTATTCATCCGCTAGTCTATTCTGCTCCTGTTGTCTTAGAGTTGCTTTATTTGTGCCTGTTTCTTGGGCTTGTTTGGGGACCGTTCGGGGCAGGAGGGCACCTTGTTCATCCTTTTGTCCCCAGTGTCTCACACCATGCCTGATATACAGTAAGCGCGCAATAATTGCTTGTTGAATTCAATGTGATACAAGTCTCCCCTGGAGCATCCCCTCTAAAGAGAAAGTAAATGTCTCCTGAGGCTGCACACAGACATCGTTTTCTTTTAGCAAGTGTTGGAAGCTTAAGAAGCACTGCTGCCTGTTGACCATTTAATTCATCCAGTGTCCACTGGACCATCCTCTCTTAGGAGAAAGGTAAATGTCTCCTGAGTGTGCCAGGGAACACCAGGCTCTTCCTGCCCAACAGGCTGGCTCTGCGGGCATGACAGCAGAGGTGGCTGGCCCGGCTTGTGTTCCCAGTGCCAGAAGGACAAGCACACGTGGTACTGGCCTTGGAAAGGCGTCTGTGCCACTTCACAGTCTGTGCTCCGCCTTGGCTGAGCAAGGGCCTTTTCCTGATTTTCACATTTCTGCAAAAGAAGGTTCCATAGGTTTTTCCTTTTGCAAGTGAGCTTCGGAAATAGAATCTGCTGTAGCAAAGGTGAAGAATGTTTCTTCTACTTATCAACACCTCTTTCCTAATCTCTTATTTAGGTTACTCAAATCCTTTCTCAGACCAGTCTAAGAATAAATACTAAGCTTCAGGCAGACTTCCAATGGACTTCCACTGCCTCTCAGGAGGAAAAGCCTTTCTAGTAACTTTTCTTTGGGAACAATTTGAATCTGTTTATCTAAATTTAGAGGATTCACTGCTATATTTTCCTGTGAAATGAGAGGCCAAAAGCTCCCTCTTTATTGAAGCCTATGGCTGGATTTAGGTCAGCAGAGACCAAGACTGTGATCAACTGGTAACTTCAAAAGATATGGCACATTATAGGGATGTATGGTGAGAAATGCCATGTTCTTCCAGGGACACTAAAATTTTAGTCAGTGTTCCATTGTGGGCTCTATGGCTGAAGAAAAATTCAAGATCTTAGACATTTTTCACAAAACGTTGAAGTGATCAGAGTTTGAAAAATAGGAGTTTTAAAACTTGTTATCACTCTCGTTTTTAATGGCAAAAAAGAAAGTTGAGAACTGACTTTTTAAAAAATTTTATTTATTTATTTATTTATGGCTGTGTTGGGTCTTCGTTTCTGTGCGAGGGCTTTCTCCAGTTGCGGCAAGTGGGGGCCACTCTTCATCGCGGTGCGCGGGCCTCTCACTGTCACGGCCTCTCCCGTTGCGGAGCACAGGCTCCAGACGCGCAGGCTCAGTAATTGTGGCTCACTGACTTAGTTGCTCCGCGGCATGTGGGATCTTCCCAGACCAGGGCTCGAACCCGTGTCCCCTGCATTGGCAGGCAGATTCTCAACCACTGCGCCACCAGGGAAGCCCGAGAACTGACTTTTTAATAGGATTCCTTCAAAGAAAACTTCATAGACAAAATCAGGATATAGTACATTTCAATAAAGAGAATTATATAATATTTAAAAATGTATGGCACATGCATGGAATAATCTCTGTAAGGGATGTCATCTATTAAGTTAGTTCTAGGGAAAATCTCTGGTGCTTCAGCTATTGATTAATGTTGCCTATTGTTTACATGTCATAAATTACAAATGTTTTCTCTCAGCATTAGCCCATCACTGAGCTGGATGGGTACAAAAATTCCCATATTGGAGAGGCAATGTGGGTGGAAAGGAGATGAGCTTTAGTTTCCATCAGAGCCAGGATTACATTCCAGCCCATTGCCTTATAGGACCTTGTGGGTTATATAGGTTATGTAATCTCTCTAGTCTTCTTCTGAGAGTTGGGGACAATAATACCTTGCAGAATTGTTGGGTAGGTTCAATGAGAGTCCACAAAGCTTCCACCTGTGCTTGACACACAATAACTGTTTGAAATATTGTGGCTGTCATGATTTTGGAAACATCTTATTGTAAAAATGCTGTTAATATGCATCAGGAGCAAATTTTGTTTTGGTCTTTGGACTAGATTTTATACCTATATTTGTGTCAAGGTAATTCTCTAGTTCCAAAAATTAAATATTAGATTTAATTTTGTATAGTCTCCTTGTCAAAAGAAATTTCAAAGCAAATGACTTGGCACTTAGGTAGAAAAAGAAATTAATTGCCAGAAATAGCCAAGCAGCGTACATGAGATTATCAAGAGAGAGTGGGAAGAATCCAGCAGGCACTCAAAACACCGACGCTTAAGGGAAAGGTGAAAGACATTCTGGAAAGGAGATTTAGGGGAGGGAAAATAGAGTGTTCCTGAAGCCAAGGGAGGAGAGTACCCTATGGATAAGAGAGTGAGGATATTTCTAAGACAGTAACAGATATGATGTGTCATGGAGTTTGGTTTTGCTAGGGAAGGAAGTAGAAACAGGAGGGGGTTGATAGAGAAGGAGAAAGAGGAATCAAGATACTGAAGGTCTTGCTGAAATAAAATACAGATGTGGTGATGGTAACTGGAATGAAAATGGTATCTTGTGATCAGAGTAAGCTATAGGATTTAAGATTTCATAGGTAGAGCAATTCGGGGTGATGACAAGGTCCAGCGGGTGGCCAAGGGAAGGGTGGCTTTAGTGGCATTGAGTGGATGCTCTTTTGAAATCAAAGAACTAAGATACTGAAGCTACCCAGGATAATGGTAGGACTAGGGGTGGAAAGGAAGATTGAGCAAGGTGCCAAAGGCTCCTTGAATGAGGAAGAAGAATGACTGGGGGTTGGAATTTGACATTGACAGAGGGGAGTATAGGGCTAGTTTCGCATCAGCCTGAATGGGGAGGGGAATTGTCATTTGGAGCTGACATTGGCGTTCTCCTCCCACCTCTTGGGTCCAGTCTGGATGAATGGCATCTCCTTGGGAAGGCTACAGGGGAGGAGTGGTGTCCTTGCAGGGATGAGCTGGGATTCATTTAACCCGAAGAGGTGGAGGGGAAGAACCATTGTGACATGACTGTGGGTGACAGCAACTTTATCATGGAATGAAGTTCTAGAGGGCTCAGGGAAAGGTTACGGAGAGAAGGGAGCAGGAGTAGGAGGTGGTCAAAGGCAGGGAAGCTCAGAGCTCTTTGGGGGTTAGAGTGTAGCAAGAAGATGACAAGGGGCTCCCATTTTGGCCACTGGCCAAAGATAAGAAAAACCTGGTGCTTGGCTGGCTGCAAGTGTTCCAAAGAATGAATCCAGAAGTCCCCTAGTAGATGGGAGGGGCATGAGGGCTTAGGTCTTTCTGGAAGAAAACAGCCTTCCTTTGAGGGGGGAAGGAAGACTTTCCCACAGAGGGAAGGGCATGGTCAGAGGTCCAGAGAAGAGGGAGTTTCATGCTACCAGCGATCATGATTAAGTAGTTGGGTGGGGCTGGGACGCAGTATTTGTGGAAGAGTGACTGAGTATCTGGTGGTGTCAGACTGCAAGGGGCCTTGCAGCACCTGCTCAAGTGTTTATAAGCAGGGCTGTGCCACAATCTGGTACGTGGTGCCAGTGAGCAGAGAGGAGAGTGGGCTGAATGCAGAGGGAGGGAGGCAGAGAGAGAGGGGAGGGGGAGAGAGATGAGACTTTCAGAACATCGAGGTTCTGACTCTTGCTGCACTGATTCCCACCCCCAACAGGAACATGTAAATATTAACATAGACACAAAGGAACAGGTCTTCTTTTTGTACATTTTGCTTTTTTAGGACCTGATGTGAACAGTAGAGATAGTCGCTGTTTGTTATCCTTCCTTCTTATAAATGGTGATCATCAACTGTGATAAATCTCTTGTAATTGAATCTAAGACCCTGAACTCACTTAGACACCCAAAATGTGCACATCATTGGTGTTGCCGTGACTTCACCACCTGACAGTCCTCAAATGAGACATTGTTATTTTTGATTAATAAACTTATTCATGCCTGGACTTCTTTAATTAAAAATCCTGGTGATGGGCTTCCCTGGTGGTGCAGTGGTTAAGAATCCACCTGCCAGTGCAGGGGATACGGGTTTGGGCCCTGGTCCAGGAAGATCCCACATGCCGCGGAGTAACTAAGCCCATGCGCCACAACTACTGAGCCTGCGCTCTAGAGCCCGCTAGCCACAACTACTGAAGCTCGCGTGCCTAGAGCCCGTGCTCCGCAACAAGAGAAGCCACCGCAATGGGAAGCCTGTTCACCGCGATGAGGAGTAGCCCCTGCTTACCGCAGCTAAAGAAAGTCCGCGCGCAGCAACGAAGACCCAACGCAGCCAAAAATAAATAAATAAATACAAATAAATTTATATATATATATAAAAAAACCTGGTGATAAGGAATTCAGAAACACAAGGACAGACTAGAGAAATAAAAGGCAACTGAAACAAAAATCTAAGTAGGGACCCAAGGTAGGATTTGGGGCTCTGAAGTGCTATAGAGATTGATGCATTATGCGGTGATTACTAGATGTGAGTCTCAGAGTTGTCCACCATTTGGATGTTTAAACATCCTGAATTTCCTCTGGGTTTCTTTGTGACTGTTCAACAATTAAACATTAACTCATCACTACTTTATTCTTTTTGCTCTTTTGAAATAATAACAACAGAGAGTCTACAGAGATTGGGAAGTTCAGTCATATTTTAGGTAAAGGACAGATTGTTGTCTGACCTCCTTATCATCAGCTTGTCCTAAGATGTTCCCTGGGAGTCCCATGCAGTGACAGAGAGTGTTTTTCTTGCTCTCTTTTGTGAGATATGACTTCCTTAGCCTGCATATGGTGTATGGGATAGAGGCTGTGTACATGTGTGTGCAAGTGTGTGTGTTCCTATGAGTGAGAGTGAACTGGTCAGTCTTGGGTGGGTTTATACGTTGCTCAGAATTTGAGATTTATTCTTTTTAACTCCAGTTTCTACCTGCTGTGAAGCGGTAGGTGAGCAGGAAAATGGAATTTTGTAGCTGGAGAGGTTCAGGTCATCTGACTCACTCTATCTGTCCAGCTGAGGAATCTGGGCCCCAGGCTTGTGACTTGCCCGAGGTCATGTAGAGCAGTGAGACAGAGGCCTGTGGAGAACCCAATTTCCTAGTTTCGTGGTGGCCATTTGCTAGTTGGGATGATTGAGGCACCAGTGTAATTTTGATTTCAAAAATGCTGAAATGAAGATGTGTCATTCATTTAAAATGATGTTTTAGGGCTTCCCTGGTGGCACAGTGGTTGAGAATCTGCCTGCCAATGCAGGGGACACGGGTTCGAGCCCTGGTTTGGGAAGATCCCACATGCCGCGGAGCAGCTGGGCCCGTGAGCCACAATTACTGAGCCTGCGCATCTGGAGCCTGTGCTCCGCAACAAGAGAGGCCGCGATAGTGAGAGGCCCGTGCACCGCGATGAAGAGTGGCCCCCGCTTGCCGCAACTAGAGAAAGCCCTCGCACAGAAACGAAGACCCAACACAGCCAAAAATAAATAAATAAATAAAGCATGACACAAAATTAAGAAAAAAAAAAAAAAGGTAAATTAAAAAAAAAATGATGTTTTAATGAAGAGAACAGAGAGGGAGAGCTCATTGTTGATATTGGGGGTGGCCTCTCTTAATGGCACCTCTTAAGAGATGCCAGTCTCTTAATCTCACAGTTCTGGATGGTTCTAGGGTTTGGATGCGGTTGGGTGGGGAGTAGAAGGACAGTGGCCCATCAAGTCTGTCCGTACATGGGGGTTACTTTCTACACTAGCACATGAAGTAAACATCCAGCAAAGTTAAGGCTTCTGAAAATCCTTTAGGAAGAGACTGGTACACAGGCTCTCAGTAAGACAAACACAGCTCGAGTTTCCTCCAGCATTGGCTGTTTCTTCACTTAAGCACCAGATGAAGCCACTGGCTTACACTTGGGGCCATGGTGTACCCCGAACACATATCTTTAGACGTTGAGCAGTGAGATGCTCCCACACAAGCGGCCCGGGGCTCCGAGCCTGACGGATAAGGTACAGCAGCTTCAGGTCCTAGGGAGGGAGGGCACACAGCAGCATCTACACTAACCAAAGACGAAAAACTAAAGGTTTTTTACTTAACCACACACTTGAATTTAAGTAATTTAAAAGTATATTTGCACATTTGATGCCACCGTAGACTATCATTTTGTTGAAACCAATTCATTCCAAAATGAAAGTCACATAAATTAAATTGTCCCACTCTTTAATATATTTCTTCCTCTCTTTTCTTATGTTCTCCCTTTCCCCCCTTCACTTTTTTTCTCCAAACTTAACCCCCAGGCAGAATTCTTTTACTCCTCTTTACCCCCAAAATTGTACCCACTTTCTATGTCCCTCTTTTTCCTCTCTTATCTCTTCTCTCCTCCAAACTTGTTAATTACAGCTTGTTTATCTTTTAGATGTAAGGGTAAGTTTTTTTTTTAATTAAAAATTTTTTATGTGTTTAATTTCTTCCTTTTTAGGCAAAAAAATATTGGGTGACTTCCCGCTCCTTTATTTTTTACTCTTCAGTTAATGCTAATTTCCTAGCTGGTCATTTATTGGCTGTGTGACTGGACACAATTTTCTTAACCTGCTTAAGCCTGTCTCCTCTTCTGTGAAGTAAGGATAATAATAGCACTTTCCGGACAGAGTTGTTTTTAAGTTCATGCAAAAAGGTGCTTAGTTCAGGGTACAGCAAATGTTTAATTAATACTAACTACTAAGATTATCGGTTTCTTAATTTAATACTTGTATTTTAAATAGCATGCAAATACCTGCTGCCTAAGGATAAAGAATACTTTTATTGTTCATTTTAATTTTACTTTGTTTCATCCCCCCAGTATATGTGAATAAGGTTGGGCTATGAAAACTATTTTGAATAGGGAGATCTCCTCATAGCTTTTTATTTTTTTAGTTTTTAATGGACTTTATTTTTGGGGTTCACAGAAACACTGAGGGAAAGTACAGTGAGTTCCTATGTGCCCCATTCTCCCCACCATACACATCCTCTCTCACCATCAACATCTGGCTCCAAAGTGGTATCTTTGTTACAGTCGATGAAACCACATTTGCCTTTTATTTTTTTAACTACTGTACTTGTAAGTATAAATTGTTTCTTAAGGCGGTCATTTCTGGTTCTGTGAGCCATCCTAAAGACTCCCTTTATCAGTCATTTAAGGGAAAGGTAGCGGGTCCATGGGGCCCAGCTGCACATTAACCTTTTATTAACTATTCAAGATGCAGGAACTCCTTGGAATTGGATGGACTGGTAAGAATAGTGCAACCAGTGTACCCTGTCTGACTGCCCCTTTTCTTTTCTCTTCTACTTTGTGAAGTTCTTTAAGGGCCTCAAAATGCCCAAACCCAACAATGGGTGGGAGACAAAGCCAGCTTCAGAGATGCCAGTGTTTAACGCTGAAGAGACGTGGACAGAATCCGCCAACAAATAACAACACCAGAGTCCATTCATACTGAGATCCGAGTGGGAGAGGTGAATGGGTAACAGGTGTCCCCACCAGCCCTCTTCGTTCTGCATGAGAGCACAGCAGAAGCCGGGCTGGGGTGGCGAGCACCCCAGCCTCCAATTACTGTCTCCTCAGCCAGGCTACCCCGTCCCACTACTCTTGCCAACCCGCGGGGACACACTTGGAGAACCAAGCGGGAAGATCTGGCTAAACGTTAACTTTCAGGTTAAGCTCCGTCCAAATTAAAGAGGGGACACGTGGCCCTGTGTCTGGGTGGTTAGCGTATTTGAGGCTGATTTCTTCTTTGCAAGGTCACCACGGTTTAGTTACAGAAGTGATGATATAATTTCTTCTTCCCAAACCAGAGGATGTCTTAAAAATTAATAGAAGTGGAATTTGAACCTGGGGTGTGAAAATGACTCAAGAAAAGGGTCCCTAGAGCCTCCTGATAATCTTTATCTATTGATTTACTAAAAGAGGGAGACAAACATCATACAAGCAAGGTATAAAGAGAAAATCTTCATTTTTTTCTAAACCTTTCCATCTTAATGTCTATTGTCGAATACTATAGCTGTCAAGAAATGCATTATAAATTCCTTTTTAAAAAGTGATCAGAAGTTAGTAAGCAATTCTCTTGGAGAGTAAACTGAATGGTTTCTGGAGATGTTTAAAAAGATAGACTGAGAAGTACAGTGTTCTGGAAAGTTTGGTGTTGGTCTGTGTTCAGCTGGCAGAGTAAAACCCTGGGGGAATACACTTCACCCTCTGGCTTTCACTTAGGCAAATTGGACGTCTGATTTACAGGCTGGTGGGTGAGGGGGATCCCCACCACTTTTGGCTTAAGTTATGGCGCCTAATCAACTGGCTTATTTAATCATAAATATGAAAGGTTTGACTGAAAACCTGGTTTAAATGTGGGCTACTGAACTTTCCTGAGGTTACGGGAACTCATCATTTGTCCAGCCCTTACATTCAGGGAAACTCTCTTTTAATGAACCTCGTTTCACATTTGCAAGGACTAGACCAGCTTGGCTGGAAGAGACAGGAAGCTCCCTGTGCAGGTGTCCTGCCTAAGGTTGGGGGAGAGGGGTCCCACATGAGCAGAACCCCATTCCTCCTCAGAAAAGCTTTCCACCCTCCCACTGCCAGCACCTGCGATCTCCCCATCAGCTCTCTCAGCTTTCTCCTGTGATATTTTCTCTGTTCTTCACTATTGCAGTAAATGGCTGTAAAATGTTCAACATTAACACCTAGAGTGGCGCCCTCAATCCAATCCTTCCTGCCCCTTCCCTGGTTTATTTTTCCTTTCTTAGCACTTAACTACCCTCCAACACTCTATTTTGTTTACACATTTTGTTTATTGTCTCTCCTGCTGGAAGTCAGCTTCTTGAGGTCAGGGCTTTTTGTTTATTTTTTACTGTTTTATCTCCATCACCTAAAACAGTGCCTGGCACATAGTAGCTGTTCAGTAAACATCTGTGGCATGAAAGAATAACAGCAGGCCCTACGGCTCAAGCCCACTTCATACCTCTTAGTACACTTCCTCAGAATTGCTAACTACAGGCTTCCTTGGTTTTGTGGCAGAGTTAAAGGTGAAGGGAAAGGTCTCATCAGGGCAGGCTCCGTGGCTGTGCTCTGTGCCATCACAGGGACCTGTGCTCAGAAGGGGCCTGTGCTTTAAGGCTCTGCCATCACTGTCTCAAAATTCTTAACAATTTTTTCTTTGAACTTGTGCCTTGTAAGGGAAGATTGAGATATGTTTTTTGTTTGTTTGTTTTCCTGCAGTAACTTAGTCCTACTTTATTTACCCAAATGCAATTTTAGGCTTGTTGCTGGAACAAATATATTGACCTACTCAGCACTCAGAGGAGGAGGAGAAACACCAGAAAGATTTGGGGCTGAACCCTGTTCATACTTCTGTTGCTTCTTCTTCTGCTGTGACCTGCCCTGGGCACCAGGCTGCCCTGGTGACCCCGCTAAGGTCCCTCTCCCCTCAGTCCCTGCCTGGAGAGAAAAAGGGATGATAGAAGTCCTTCAGATATAGATCCTCGCGCCAAAACCAAGTGGTGAAGTCGCATCTCTGGTACCCAGTCGCAAAGCCTTGCCAACCGAGGTTGCACGTGCTCTTTCCGGAGCTCCGGCCAAGCTCCCTTTGCACAGCGGTCACAGCAGGAGCGGTTGCCGGAGCGGCAGACACTTGGGAGTGAGGCTTGTTTTATCTCTGAGCTGCAATTATCACGAGATCTGTCACTGTCGAGCTGCTTCCTCTCTTTCATCCTGACTTAGTGTGTTCCATGTTGGTGCCACCGTCCTCCATCATCTGCTGGAGCCTGAGGCAGAAATGCCCACTCTGGCTTTGGGAGTCATTCCAGAACGTGCGGCCCAGGATCCTTGTACGTTGGAGGTGGAGGATTTCCTGGCACATGTGTTGCGGGGAGGAGGACATGGCGACCCCAGGCTGCTGAGACCCCTCCGTACGACCCAGGCTGCCTGCCCCCACCAGCCAGCTGGAGGGACAGCAAGCAAAGCACCATCTTTGGGGGTGAAGCCAGGGCACGGCTCCCCCTGCTGCGGCCTTATTTGGGGCTTACTGGCCACAGCATAGCCTGGGCTGCTCCCACGGATTCGCTCAGGTACATGCCAGCACCCCTGGCACTTCCCTTTGCTCGTTTGGCCTCTTGGGGACGTTCTTAAATCCACTCACGAAGTCGGGCAGCATCAGCAGAGGAAGTAGCAATGATTCCCTTAGAATGACACAGTTTTGGTGGAGAAAGGCGATATCATCTGACTTTCCCAAGGAAAACTTTTCACAGGAAAAAGTTTGAAAACTCTCCCTAAAAATCTCAGAATTGGCAGTGGAGGTTTTCACTGGGAAGTGACGTGGTGTCATAAACAGGAATAGTGAGGCTGCTGGTCCCACACTGACTGCTGATCTGGGGCTCTCTGTCCCTGTGTTAACTTACCTGTGACCCAGGGAGGGCAGGCAGCCTGATGGTTAAGAGCATGGGTTTTGAAGTGAGACTGCTCTGGTATTAAGACTTGGTTCCAACAGTCTATGAACTTGCAGAGTAACTTGACCTTGTTAAAGCCTCGGTTCCTTCATTCATAAATTGGGGACATAATAATTTGCATGAATTTGCATTTACTTAACTTCCTCAAGTCCTTGGTTTCCTTAGCTGTAAACTGGGGATAACAATTTTTCCTAAACTCAGAGGGTTGTTGTGAGGATAAATGATATAAGTTTTTTGAAGCTCTTAGTCCAGTCGTGGGCATACAGTAGTCACTCACAAAATTGAAGCTGTTTTTATTAGGAATGATAGTACCTGCCTTGATTCCATTGTAAGCAGTTCTTTGGATCAAATGAAGCAAGGTTTTCAAAAGCACTTGGGAAACTGGAGATGGACACAAATACAAGATAACTGTTTGGAAACTGAATTCCTCTGCTGACCGAATGATTAATTTTTCTCCCTTAACAGTCAGTGTAGCTGACTGATTTGTGGCTGATGAAACGTCCTCAGGGGCTTCCCTGGTGGCGCAGTGGTTAAGAATCCACCTGCCAATGCAGGGGACATGGGTTCAAACCCTGGTCTGGGAAGATTCCACGTGCTGTGGAGCAACTAAGCCCGTGTGCCACTGCTACTGAAGCCTACGCTCTAGAGCCCGTGAGCCACAACTACTGAGCCTGCGCAGCACAACTACTGAAGCCTGAATGCCTAGAGCCTGTGATCTGCAACAAGAGAAGCCACTGCAATGAGAAGCCCGTGCACTGCAACGAAGAGAAGCCCCCGCTTGCCACAACCGGAGGAAGCCCGCATGCAGCAACGAAGACCCAATACAGCCAAAAAATGAATAAATGAAATAAATAAATTAAAAAAAAATTATGAAAAGAAACGTCCTCAGGAGCCAGAAGATCTGCCGGTCCAGGCCTTGCTCTTGCCTTCAGTCGAGGGCTAACCTGATCAACCGCATGAAGGCACTATGCAACTTTTACTTTTTAAGATTCACAACTCGGGGAATTGGTTTTTTTTTTTTTGCAAGATGATGTAAATATTTTATTCTCTTTTTGAAAACCCTCACCATTTGTCCCTTCACCACTAATCTTTGAGCAGCCTGATGATTAATGGGTCTCCAACGTTCGGCTTTTACGTAAGGAGTAAGAGCCGAACCTCCGCTTCCCAGGGCGAGGCTGTTTAGCGTGGCAACGTGGCTTATCTGCTCGCATGTTTCCTGTGGAAGTTCGGCAGTGCTTTGTGGAATCGTTTTTCCTGAGCAGTTGCAAGATAGCCTGTTTTCCAATAAACCTAGAGTAAGCATCTAGTTATCTATTGCCATGTAATCAACTGTCGCCCACTCTGTGACTCAGAGTGCTGTGTTCTGCTTGTTTGTGTAGCCCTGTCTGTTCTGCAGGGCCTCGTCTGGGAAGACGCAACAGCCAGAGGTGGCTACACGGTGGGTGAGGTGAGGCATCTTCCCTCAGAAATTCCAGCATGTTTTTTTTAAAACAGTTCAAGAAAGTTAGTCAAAGTGGGTGCAGTGCTTAGGAATCTTTGGAAGAAAGATACCAATATGCACGCACTGGTGCCTCCTGTGAGACTACAAGTGCGGTTTGTGAGGCTGCAGGCTGTTTAAAATCCCTCTTGTCCCACTGAAACTAAGATGCTAACTTCCTAAAGGAGAAAGACTTCCTCGTTTTGCTGAGATCCCTGGACAAATCGTTTGCTTTCATAGAAGTATAGGCATAACTCATACCTGACTCCAGTTACCAAAACTGGATGTGCACAGCTGACAGCCTTCTCTAATTAGACCCTAGTTAATAACCACAGAATTTCCTATTCATTTTATCCTGAGAAGAGTTTAGATCTGTTTGCACTGGTTTATAATAATTTGAGAAGTCCTGAGTTCGTAACAGTTAAAGTAATTATGTAAATATGTATATTTGTATATTTTGGTCAGCAGGGTCGGGGGCATGGACAGAGAGGGATAGACAGATTCAGAGCAGGATAGAGAAGATAAAAATCATGTCTCATTCCCTCTCACAGAGATAACTGCTAATATAGTTCCACCCACTCTCTTTTAGTGGCATATATTTAAACCATTTTGTTATACAAGTGATGCTCAATTATTATAGAATATTAAAGGGAAAAACCTTATAATGCCCCCATTTAGATAACCAGTGTTACCATTATGATGTCCTTTGTTTTCTGCCCTGCATGTACAGTCAAACACTGAATATGCATTGCAGCATAAACATTTTCCCAAACAAAAAAACAGCACAAACTTTAATCGCACAAGACGGAAATGATAGCACACAGGACACACACATATCTTGCATTTCAATCTTATTTATAAACACTGATGAAAAATATCAAATAAAACATTTGGCATGAGATCCATCAATCTACTTTAAGGAATGTACCATGACCAAGTGAATTTCATTTCAGGAATGCAGAGATAACAAAATATTAGGAAATCTGTTAGTATAAGCAATCTTATGTGAAAACTTCATATGATCATTTTGATACTGAAAAGCCATATTCATCATGTGATTTTGAAAAATCTCAAACTAATAATAATACGCTTGATTAGACACAGTCCTGTTAGAGTCATAGAGAGACAAATGTCACCCTTTTCTCCTTGTTTAAAAGTGCTTGTCAATACAGTGAGTAAGATCATGAAGCAAGATGTCTAAATATTGGCGAGAAGAAGGAAAAATTGTCTTCATTTGAAGATGATATGATTGCTCACTAATTGAATCATTAAAAAGCTTGTGGAAGTAATAGAGTTCCCTGTAGTGTACAAGTACAAAGTAAATATATATAAAATTAATGGTTTCTTATATCTCAGCAACAACCAGTTAGAAAATGTAATGGAAAAGATATTCCACTTACAAGAGTATAAAGAAAATTAAATACCTAGGAGTACATGTAACCAAAAACAAAACCAAAACAAAATAGAATAGAATCTTTATGAAACTCTCCTGAGAGAAATAATGTTTGAATACACGAAAAGACAAATCATATTATTGGATGGTGTATTAGTTTTCTAGGGCCGCCATAACAAATTACCACAAACTGAGTGACCAAGAACTTTACTGTCACGGTTCTGGAGGCTAGAATTCTGGATTCAAAGTGTCAGCAGACTCTCTGAAGGCTCTAGAAGAGAATCTACTTAATGCTTGTCTCTTACGATCAGGTGTGCTGGAATTCTTGGCATTCCTTGGCTTGTAGACACATCACTCCAATCTCTGCCTATGGCATTAATAGCATTCTCCTTGTGTTTCTGTCTCTGTGTCTCTGCTTCTCTTCTTCTAAGGACACTCGTCACATTGAATTAGGGCCCATTCTAATGACTTCAACTTGACTATATCTGAAAAGACCCTATTTCCAAATAGTGTCATATTCACAGTTTCCAGGGGTTAGGACTTCAGCATATCTTTTTGAGGGGACACAATTCAACCCATAACACTTGAGAAGACACAATGTGAAAAAGATTCACATTCTCAAACCAATCAGAAATCCTACACAATCTCAATAAAAACCCCAAAGTGATTCCAAATGAATTCTGAAACTCACAGGGGGGAGGGGAGCGATATGAAAATAGCCAGGACAATTCTGAAAAAGGCAAGTCGCAGGGAAGTACTTGCCCACTAAGTATTAGATGTATTACAAAGCTATAGCAACTGTGTATGATACCAATGCAGGAACAGACAGATCAATGAAACAAGACAGTAGAGACCCAACAGAGTGAGTCTGTGTGTGTGTGTGTGTGTGTGTGTGTGATATGGGCTGAATTATGTCTCTCCAACATTCATATGTTGAAGTATTAACCCCCAGTACCTCAGAATGTGACAGCATTTGAGATATCGGAGGGTCTTTAAAGAGGTGATTAAGTTAATATGAGGCCATCAGGTTGGCTTTACTCCAATATGACTGGTGTCAATGTAAGAAGAGCAGATTAGGACACAGACATTATGCACAGAGGGAACACCACGTGAAGGCACAGGGAGACAGCCATCTACAGCCAAGGAGAGAGGCCTCAGAAGAAACCACTGCTGCTGACCCCTTGATCTCAGACTTATAGCTTCAGAACTGTGAGAAAATAAATTTCTGTTGTTTACGCCATTCCATCTGCCATTTTGTTACAGCAGCCCTAGCAAACTAATGCAGTGTTTATATGTATATGATGAAGCCGGCATTTTAAATCTCTGACAACTATCTAGCAGGAAAACCATAAAGCTTGATCCTTACTTCATTTTTTACACCAAAATAAATTGTAAATAATAAAAATTTCAAAGATTAGAAATGAACCATAAAATACCAAAATATGGGTAACTATTTTTATAGTCCTGAAGTGCAGAACGTAAGATACCAAAGGGAAACGATAAAGGAATATTTTATAGATTCAGGTACATACAATTAAAAAAAGCACACTTTGAAGATTAAGAGTAATAAAGTTGAAATACAAGTGACAAACTAACGAAATATGTTTGCAACATATATGACACTGAGTTAACATCTCTAATATACAAAGGACATTTACAAATTAATTTTTATAAGGCAAGGTCTTTTAAAAATGAGCAAATGGCATAAACAGCAGTTCACAAAAGACGAAAAGCAAATGAGAAATAAATATATGAAAATGTGTTCATTCTCACTCATAATTAGAAGAATACCAGTTAAAACAATAAAGATAGCCCATGTTTGGTGGCAACTGGTGGTGTTTATAAAGATGGACAGTATCAGGTGGTGGGGCAATGGGCTTTCAGAAACTCTTGCTGGGGGTGTATTGGTTCAGACTTTCTGGAGTCAGCTTGACATTATGTGTTACCATTAGAACAGGCATACTTTTTGACCCAGTTTCTGATTGTATCCTAAGGAGATAATTGGACATGTGTACAAAGGTGATTGCATGAGTGTGCTACTTGTGATGATTGTAACAGCAAAAATGTAGGAAACGTGCATCAGCAGGAAATCAGTTATCCAAATAACAGGCAAGCCATATTCTGAAATACAATATGGCCATTAAAAACAATGGCCCCAAAATGTCTGTATTTATTATTCTGTAAAAATGTCTATTAGACACTCAGTGGAATAAGCAATTTGAAAAAAATGGATATCATGATTCCATTTTGTAAAATTATATGCCCAGAAAGATGTCTGGAAGATAATTTGTTGGACTATTGATAGTGATTGCCTGTTGATGATGGAATTTGGGGTAATTGTCATATTTTTCTTTATATTTCTTAACGTTGTTTGGAATTACAATGAACACAGACTATTTTTATCATCAGAACACATGAATAAAGATGTTTTCCTTTGGGGAAAACTATTCATAAATATTTTTAATGATTGTAAAATAATAATGGGTCCCCTATTGTTAGGCATTTGCATTTTTCTAAAGTTTCAGTGTTACAAATAGCGCTGTGATGAACATTTTTGTGTGCAAATGTTCATATTTCAGATTATTTCTTTTCTTGGAATGGAATTACTAGATCAAAGATATGAACATTTTTAAGGCTCTAGATACATAATGTCAAATCATTTCTGAGAAAGACCATATCAGTTTACATGGCTTTGATCATCACATCCTTATCAATATTGAGTGTTATCACTCTGGACAATACTGGCTAAATTAATGGGAGGAAATGATATTTCATTGCTGTTTTTATTTGAATTTCATTTATACAGATTTATTAGTTACTAAAGAAGATACTACTTTTATAATTCTTTAGTCATGTCACATGAAGTTTTCTATTGAGGTCTTGCTGCTAATCTTTTAACTATTAGACATGTAGTAACATTTTGTCATATTAATAGTAATATTTTAAAAATTTGAGTTAATGTTAAGATTTCTGCCATGAGTTTTAAGTTGTTTAGTGGTTAAATTAATTGATCATTTCCTTTGTAATTTCTTTTGTTGCTGTTATGCTTATGTAGTCTTTCCCTACCCAGATATAAGATAAAATATCTATATTTTTTAATATTTTGTGTCTTAATTTTTTTTTACATTTTAACTTAAAAGTTTTTTGAGTGTGAATGACATGGTGTTCTAAATATTTTTCCAAGTTTCCATTTCCTCATAACCTTAACTTTAAAAAAAAATTTAAATTGACTTTATTTTTTAGAGCAGTTTTGGGTTCACAGCAAAATTGAGCAGAAAGTACAGAGAGTTCCCATACTTCCCCCTGTCCCCCCAACCCTGCTACCCCCAGAGTGGTACATTTGTTACAATCGATGAACCTACATTGATACAACATTATCACCCAAAGTCCATAGTTTATATGAGGGTTCATTTTTGGTGTTGCACATTCTATGGGTTTGACAAATGTATAACGGCATGTGTCCGCCATTATAGTATCCTACAGAATAGTTTCACTGCCCTGAAATCCTCTGTGCTCCAGCTACTCATCCCTCCCCATCCCCAACCCCTGGCAACCACTGATCTTACTTCTTAGTTTTGCCTTTTCCAAGATGTCATCATACAGTTGGAATCCTATACTATAGCTGGAATCATACAGTTTGTAGCCTTTTCATATTGGCTTCTTTCAGTTAGTAATATGAATTTAACTTTCCTCCATATTTTTTTCATGGCTTGATAGCTTATTTCTTTTCAGTGTTGAATAATATTTCATTGTATTGACATACCAGTTTATCTATCCATTCACCTACTGCAGGAAATCTTGGTTGCTTCCAAGTTTTGGCAATTACAAATAAGGCTGCTATAAATATTCATGTGCAGATTTTGGTATCGACATAAGTTTTCATTTCATTGGTTAAGTACCAAGGAGCGCAATTACTGGATCTTAAGGTAAGAGTATGTCTAGTTTTGTAAGAAAGCACCATCTTCCGAAATGACTGTATTAATTTGCAGTCCCACCAAAAGTGAAGAGAGTTCTCATTGCTCTACGTCCTTGCGAGCATTTGGTGCTGTCAGTGTTCTGGATTTCGGCCATTCTGATAGGTGTATAGTGATATCTCATTACTGTTTTAATTTTCATTTCCCTAATGACATATGATGTTGAGCATCTTTTAATATGCTTACTCGCCATCTGTATATCTTCTATCTTCTGTGATGAAGTGTCTGTTCACATCTTTAGCCTATATTTAAATCAAGTTGCTCATTTTCTTATTGTTGAGTTTTAAGAGTTATTTGTATATTTTGGATACCAATCCTTCATCAGATATGTCTTTTACAAATATTTTCTTCCACCCTGTGGCTTGTCTTTTCATTCTCTTGACAGTGTTTTTTTCACAGTGCAATTTTTAATTTTAGTGAAGTCCAACTCATCAGTTAGATATTTCATGGGCTGTGCCTTTGGAGTGGTGTCTAAAAAGTCATCACCATACCCAAGGTCACCTAGATTTTCTTTTCCTTTTAAATATTTATTTATTTTTTGGCTGCGTTGGGTCTTCGTTGCTGTGCACGGGCTTTCTCTAGTTGTGGTGAGCGGGGGCTACTCTTCATTGGGGTGCTCAGGCTCCTCATTGCGATGGTTTCTCTTGCTGTGGATCACAGGATCTAGGTGTGCAGGCTTCAGTAGTTGTGGCTTGTGTGCTCTAGAGCACAGGCTCAGTAGTTGGGGTGCACTGGGCTTAGTTGCTCCGTGGTATGTGGGATCTCCCTGTCCCCTGCATTGGCAGGCGGATTCTTAACTACTGCACCACCAGGGAAGTCCCTAGATTTTCTTCTATGTTATCTTCTAGGAATTTTATAGTTACATTTTATGATCCATTTTGAATTGTGAAGAATGTAAGGTCTTTGTCTAGATTTATTTATTTATTTATTTTGCATGTGGATGTCTGGCTGTTGCAACACTATTTGTTGAAAAGACTGTCTTTTCTCCACTGTACTGCTCCTCACAAGTTTTCGTTAAGTAATCTATCCTTTTGCCTTGTATTTGAGGTGTGTCCTTTGTCAGATTCTTTATATAAGGTACATTTCTGGATTCTTAATTCTGCTCTGTTAATGTGTTTGCCTATAACTTGCATATACTTGCTATTTTAATTTAATAAGAAGTGTTAAAACGAAGATGCACCAGTCCCCAATTATTACTATTTTTCCCTTTAAATCTTTTGGTTTCACCCAAAACTCCTGTTTGATTTTTGAATGTAGTTAATGAATCCATAAATTAATTTGGGAAGATTGGCACATTGGCTTCTCATTTTTAGGAAACTGGTAGTCTCTCAGTCATACTGTTTTTTTTTTTTTTTTTTTTTTTTTTAAAGAAATTCACGTTCTTTTATTTATTTATTTATGACTGTGTTGAGTCTTCGTTTCTGTGTGAGGGCTTTCTCTAGTTGCGGCAAGTGGGGACCACTCTTCATCGCGGTGCGCGGGCCTCTCACCATCGCGGCCTCTCTTGTTGCGGAGCACAGGCTCCAGATGCGCAGGCTCAGTAATTGTGGCTCACGGGCCCAGTTGCTCCGTGGCATGTGGGATCTTCCCAGACCAGGGCTCGAACCCGTGTCCCCTGCATTGGCAGGCAGATTCTCAACCGCTGCGCCACCAGGGAAGCCCCAGTCATACTGTTTTTTGTTCATTAATTGAATTAGGCCAAAGGGCATGGAGCTGAAAGTGACCTTAACAGAAATGTGCAAACCAGACCATGACAGGCACTCCCTAAGGTGGCTTATGGAAGGAAGTGGCCAGAAATTGTGAGGATCACAGAGGCACTCCCAGGGAATTTATCAACCAGAGGCATTATGAGGCCCAGACTTTGTTTTGAAGTCTATAATTTTATTTGCTAAATCTAGCACCCTATCCCTAACAAATGTCAGTTCCCTTCCCTTCCTACCATCTGTAAGCCTGGATTTGTAACCCTGACTACCTCCCAGGTCTCTGTGAGGCTCTCATTTATTCCCACAAACGGATTCAACCAACAAAGGCTTGTTGGGCCGGTACGGGAGGTGCACAAAGACAGAGCGAGAGTGGTTAACCAAGATTTCTGGCTTGGACTTGTATTATGAAATGGCCTAAAAAAGGTCAAGTGCTGTTCAGACACGAGCTGTTGGTGTCATGGTGGCCACTGAGTTTCCGGGGCCTCCTTTTGGACTGGAAACGCCAGAAGAATGGCATTTGATCTCTTTCAGGAGCTTAATGTGGTATCTGTCACCTCCCCCTGGTTCTCTAGGAAGCCCGTCGGTGCAGAGAAGGAGCTGGGTCACACTCAGGTCAGGTCGGGGCGAAGCCAGGATTAGCAGCTCCAGCTCCCCGGCGGTACATCCCCATGCCCTCCCGGGCTCGGCTCACACCTGTCCATGAATCAGAGCTTTGTTCTGCCTCCCCTGATGGCAGGAGCCTTCCTGCCTGTCCCACAGCGGAGATTCCTTTCTGGACTCTTCAGAACTATAAAGGGAGAGGATAGATGGCTGCCTGGCCCACACCTTCAGATTCCCCTGGCTACTTACTTGCTCTGCTTCACTCCCCACCCATCCCCACCCCACCCCACAGCAGGGAGAGGGGCTGCAGAGCCCACGTGTTTTGCTGTCCAGCCAGCACCTTCCAGGTCTTGCCACTCCTGCCGAAGCCAAAAGAGGTCCCACCCAACCCCGGAGTGGGGTCCCTGCCCAGGGTGGGGAGAGTGATGACTCACCCACCAGAGTTGGGGGACAGTGAGATGTGAGCAGATCAGTGTGGTGTGCTTTCCTTCTGCCTTTTTGGGGTGCTTGGGGTGGAGGTAAGGCAAGGTCGTCAGTCCTCTTAGGGAGGGGAGAAGCTTCTCAGAGTCTTGTGTCGGGTCAGGTGACTTGCAGGTCGTGGGTGGAGTAGGTCTCACCTGAGGGGAGAGCAGAGGCCCCGTAGTGTAGACCTGGGTCAGCTCTGGTGCAGACACTGTCAGCTCACATTAGTGATTCTTTGTGCCCTGGTTCCTTCTCTGCAAATTAGGTTTTTTTAAACAAATTTTTATTTATTTTTGGCTGCGTTGGGACTTCGTTGCGGTACATGGGCTTCTCATTGCGGTGGCTTCTCTTGTTGCGGAGCACAGGTTCTAGGCATGCAGGCTTCAGTAGTTGTGGCGTGCGGGTTCCGTAGTTGTGGCTCACGGGCTCTAGAGCGCAGGCTCAGTAGTTGTGGTGCACGGACTTAGTTGCTCCGCGGCATGTGGGATCTTCCCGGACCAGGGTTGGACCCATGCCCCTGCATTGGCAGGCGGATTCTTAACCACTGCACCACCAGGGAAGTTCCTGCAAATTAGGTTTAATAAACTGCCAATCTCATGGGGCTGCTGTGAGATATTATAAGATGCAACTGAAGTGCTGAGTCCAACACCTTGTATTAATACGAGGAGGGAAAGGCTGCTCTGAGCTTGGGTTGAAATGGTTTCTCTGGAGTAAACTGAAAAGATTTCCATGACACCTTGCTTTGTGCAGATGTCCTGGGCAGGGGGTAGGGGGTGGGCAGGTGGCAGTCTTCTACTCTCCTCCCCTCTCCCTGGTCTCCAGTAAGGGGTGTGTGTGTGGAGAGGGTGAGATTAGCTCACGGACTCACAGCAAAGCCACCTGATCTTTATAAACTGAAAACCTGTCTCTTCAGAATTCCAACCAGCAGGCACACCCGGAAACCGATGCCAGAGGAATTTTGTCACACCCAGGATGGGCCACTAATTAATGATGTTTCTGTCTTTAATCCCAGATGGGTTTGCATCTGTATGATGTAGGGACTGAGGCAGGAGATGGATGGGCCCCAGGCTGGGCAGCTGGAGTTGTCCCCTGTGGATGGATACTCTAAAATAGCAGGAGGGAGGAGAAGCTGAGCCCTGCCCAGATAAAAGACCACATGTTCCTCATTCTCAAAGTCAAGGAGACCTTCCTGACTACACATGCACAGAAAGGTTCCTTGAAGGTCAAAGAGGGAGGAGGCGTCACCTCATAGCAGGTGATGTCAACCTACCCTTAGGCCTCTTCACTAGAATCCATCTTGGCTGAGAGATGTGATCACACACAGGGGAGGACCCTGAGATAAACCAAATACGGACTCAGAACCAGGCAAAGCAAGATGATTGGCCAAAGGAAACCTGGAAGAAATGCCCCATAAAAGTGATTCAAACTACCATGAGGGCGTGACTCTCTTTCTGAGCCCGCCCGTGTGTCTATCCACGTGTACCCCTTTTCCTCCTAACACTTTACTTGCTTCACTACTTTCTGTCTCTATGTGGAAATTCATTTCGACACAGCTGACAGGCCAGGGCCTTGTCACTGGCCGCTGGTCCCTGGTGGTCTGGTGATTAGGATTCAGTACTCTCGCTGCTGCAGCCTGACTTCAGTCTCTGGCCGGGAACCAAAATCCTGCTTCAAGCCGCTGCAGGCCGAGGCTACCTGGGATCAGGACTAAATGGTAAATACACCCACTGATACATAGACACAAAGAAAAGGTGTCTGACACGAGGGCATCTTAGAAGAGGAAAGAGGGAAATACCATTTATTGGGTCCCAGGTGCTCTGCAAACATTACTTCATTTACTCTTCAAAAGAATCCTAGATCATAGATAGCTTTTATCAGTTTATAGAAATGGGGGTCCAGAGGTTAAGCAGGAACCCCAACGTCACACAACTTGTACGTGGGAGGTTCAGCATTCACACCCACGACTCACTCCGCAGCCACCTTCCGGCTCTATCAGGGAGTGTTCCGAACCACCACGCTGGCCCCGTGTCTGCGGCGGAGGACACACTTTCTCACCAAAATCCAGGGCACCCTCGGTGCTCTTCTGCATAGAGTCGGTCACCCTGGATCTGCAGGGTGGGCGTGCAAACCAAGCCTGTGGGCTATCCCAGCACCATTCCAGCTGCCTTCCCATTGGCCATCATGGGCTCTTTGTGGCGACTCAGGTGTGTCTTAGGGCCCAGCTCCCCCTGCAGAATGCTGATGCTGGGCTCAGGTAGGCAGTGCCAGGTGTATGACAGGCTTCCTGGGAAGGTTTATCATTGATGTGGAACATTTTTTCATTAGCGGTGCATACATTTGAGTCAATCATCCCCCTCTCCTCTGTCAAACGTTAGTTCCTCTGGGATAGGTGACACCCACACTTTACTGAAAATTTATTTTCTGGAACATTTTTTTCTTTGTCCAGAAGGATAGGCTAGACTTTTCCAGTTGTCTGGGGATATTGGCTGAAATCCAAAGCCTAGAACAATAGGTGATCTCCCTTGCCCCCCTCCCCAACTTCCCCACCCCCTCACCTCCACCAACCCACACATTTTAAAGAGAGGTGCTAGACCATCCATGAAGAGCTTTCTAAGAAGTATCCAAACTGGTCCTGCAACTTCTGGTCTTAGCACATCACCCACCTCCAGCCTAGATTTAAGAAAAGTCTAAAGACTGTTCGGAGAGCTGAGGATTTCTTTAATGAGAAAGAATGTGCAGCCATACCCCATGTGGCTTCATTAAACTATTTCTTGGGCATGGCATAATTTCCATAGTTTGTTGGGCCAGGGCTGGAATGTTTCCTTGGGGTCCGAGGTGACATGCCTGACACCTTTGGAGATAGCTAGGCTCGAGGGTCCCCACCCAAGATTTCTGCCTGCTCAGGAGGGGACACCCCAGTACCAAGTGCCTCTGTGGGCTGAACTTTCAAGCAGGGGCTAAGGGATGTTTGTAGAAAGTTAGCTGGAGAGGGCATCACCCATGTCGCCTGGATCAGAGAATGAGGCAGTGCTGGGGGATCCTCAGCAAGGGGTCTTCAAGAACCCACTCAAGGCCCCCTTGAGGAATAGGGGAAAAGTCTGCCTGTAGACAATTGGTAAATAACAGCCCCCCAAAGATGTCCATGTCCTAATCTCCAGAACCTGTGACTACGTCGCCTGAATTACAAAAAGGACTTCACAGGTGTGATTAAGGATCTTGAAATGGGGAAATTATCCTGGATGATCCAGGCAGGCCCAATATAATCACAAGAGTCATTTTAAGAGAAATGTGAGGACGGAAGCAGAAGTCAGAGAAGAGCGAAGATGCTCCTGGCTTTGAAGATGGAGGAGAGGGCCACATGCCAAGGAATGCAGGTAGCCCCTAAAAGCTGAAAAAGGCAAGGAAAGGGATTCTCCCTTTGAGCCTCCAGAAGGAACGCAGCCCATTGTAGACTTAAGATCTCAAGAACTGTATGAGAATAAATGTTTGTTACTTTAAGCCTCTAAGTTGGTGGCAGTCTGTTAAGGCAGCGATAGGAAACTAATACACCTTCCATGACCTGGAGGCATTCAGCAGCCAGAGTATCTTTGTCAGATGAAATACAGGCTGCCCAAATATGGCACGCAACATTCTTATGCTAAAAAAGTATTCATTGTTTACCTGACATCCAAATTTAACCGGGCATCCTGTTTTTTTTAATTTGCTAATTCTGGTCAGAGAGGAGTAGAAAATGCATTAACTAAAAGGACAATTTGCCCCTCTGCTTCTCATATCTCTTCCCTGCCCCAAACCTGGAGACCCAAAGCAGGCGGTGAATGTGGAAGAAGGAGTAGGAAGTCAGAAGGAAGAGTTCGTGACCCTCCCCAGGGCAGGTATCTGTGTCTGTGTCGGGGGTGGGGCTGAAGAAGAGGCAGTAAGCCTTGAGTTGGCTGAGAGATTCAGGTTTTCACTTAGATTGGCCTGGAATTTTTAATATCTAAAGGTAAGGATCATTGGTTAATATCTGAAAATGACCAGAATATTTTGGGATCTTTCCAAGATACTGTCCCAGGAGGGAAAGAGAGAACCAAGAGCAAAGGTTTGAAAGGCAGGGGGGAGAAAAAGGAAAGGCAATGTCCAATTACACAACAAGTCCAGCCCGGTCAGTAGACCAATCAGCGTCTCTTTACCCAATCACCACTCTCTCCTCTGCTGACCTGCTTTCACCACTTCTGGGAAAAGTGACACCCACATCTTACCCTGCCATCATTTTACTAGATTGCTTTTTTTCTGAGCCAGGAAGGATGACCAGGCACCACAGTGAGGGGAGAGGGTGAGGAAAAGGGCAGAAATTCCAGAGGGGACCTCAGGAATAAGGAGGACCGCGTGTAAACTGGATGACTTTTCGGGGCCTGGCCATCTCTCGAGACTGGGCCTGAGCAGCTTTGGTGAACCAGGCCCAAATCCCACCATCCAAAAGGAAAAAGATGGTGAGGCTGAAAAGTTATGTGCCTGGAGTTTTCCAGACAGGCCCTGTGAAAGTCTCCCCAAGCAGGGCTCGCACTAGAATTCCACGCGGTGATTGTGTTGGCTGCGGGGAACAGCTTAGAACATTCTCTCCACCTGGGTTTTCTTGACCTAAAGCAGATGTGAGTGGCTTCTGTGTGACTCACCCTAAGCCTGGCCTATTTGTGAAATGCTTTCTCTACAAAAAGCTGGAGATAAGTGCAGAGAATTATACATTTATAACCCCAGTATAGAAAGGATTGTCCAACCCTCTCATTTTAGCTGCTCCCTGCCCCGCCCGTGGTCTGTGAATGCTGACCAAATGTTGGCGAGTGTCTAATGGCCTAACCTATTGGCTCCAGCAGTAATTGTCAGGTAGGTGGGGGTAGGAGATGGGGAGTAGGGGAGGGTTTGCACCAGGCTGGGGAAGGCTGTGAGTGCCCAGAGATCCATTTCTAATTCTGCCTTTGCTTCGTGGTACTCCAGGAACCGTGTAAGGATGAATGGGCTGCAGACGAGGTATCAGCACGGTGGGGAGTTGGCCTGATGTAGTGGAAGGAGCTGGGACTTCACACTCAGATCTGGGCTTGGATTTTTTCTGCCATTTCACTTGCTGTGTGATGGTGGCTTTTCACACTCTCTTCCAGAACCTCTTCCCTCATCTACCAAATGGCCATAGTGATCGGCCCTTTCTGCATCTCAGACTTCATATAAGAGTAAGAGAAATGTTACCTATGAAATGTTACATACTGCAAAGTGTTCTACAAAATTTTTGAAAGTGCTTAGAGAGCTTTACATGAGGTTTCTGAAAATTTGCCTTTTTCATGGGTAGAAGGAGGAAGGGAGCCCATTTAATTTCAAATGACAGCTGATGCTAACATGGTCTGGACTAGCTGAGCCCGCCTGGGACCCACCTTCCAGTCTGCCCAGACTCTCCCATCTGACTCCCCGTCAGGATTTGGGTGGGGAACCCAGTGGGCCCGGCCCCGGGAGCTACTGTTAATAACTAGGGTCGCTGCTACCAACACTGCAGAGCTGCTGGTGCCCCTGAGAAGGTCTCCATTTCCCCCTCTGTGCCCCGCCAAGGAGGAGGGAGTGCTCCGGGGCTGGGGGAAAGGGTGGCATTGCGGACAGCACCTCGATGGGCTCTGCCATGGCCACCTGCTGGCTGCCTTGCTCAGCAGTCTCTGAACGTGGAGCTTTGAGGGGGCGTTGGTGGTGACCTTGGGTTAAGCTCAGATGCCACACTTGTTCCTGCTGCTGAGAGCAGCTACCTGCCAAAGCAGGTGTGGGCCTTTTCTGTTGCAGAGGCTGAGGTTGTATCACCCTCCTAAAGCTCCTTTGGCTTCATCTTTGAAAAGAGAAGATGTGATACGGTGGTTGAGTCATGTGCTTGGACTCTGGCTTGTTTCCATGGAGATTTGACTGGTCGCCATTGGGACCATAGGCAGGAGTGGAGCTGGCTTCCTCTGCACCTGTTTTTGTCAACTTCTGATATTAACAGAACAGCCAGATTCCAGAGACTTCCCAGGTCTAGCTGGGCTAGATTGGGATCTGCAGTGAGGCCAGTGGTGGGTCAGGGAATACACACAAGGTGAGGAGGGAGAGGGGAGTTCCAGCCTCAGCCACAGGGCTCAGACGTGCTTCCTGCTGGGCTCTGCTACCTGCCCCAGGTGTGACCGGCCCTGGACAGATGAACTGCTGTGGGGAGGTGGGAGGTGGGGAAGTGGGCCACACTGAGAAGCTAGACCAGAGCAAGGGCATTTCCTGACAGAAGTGTCTAAGGACATCAGAGAACAGTCTTTTAGAATGTTACGAGTCACCTTTGCTGACATGCAACACACAAAAATGTAAAGCCATTCTCATCTTTGTCTTTTGCTAGGATCATCAGCTGAAAACACCCCCAGCACATGGACAGAATCAACACAGCACAGACATTATTTCAATATGCAAGTTTTGGACCCAGATTGCCTGGATTCAAATCCTGACTTTGCCCCTTACTCACTGGGTTACTTTGGGCAAGTGACTTAACCTGTCTGTGACTCAGTTTTCCCATATGGATCCCATATGGATAATAATAGTATCAACCTTATAGGATTGCTGTGAGGGAGGAAAATGTACGTTAATACATGTAAAGTGCTTAGAATAAGGACGGGGTCAAAATAAACATTCAATAAGTGTGAGCTCGTCTTGTTTCATGTCATTATTTCAAGAGTATAACATTTCTCCTCTCCTTTTTGTATGCCTGGCTCTGATAGAAAATAGGTTTCAACTGGTGTGTCAGATTCAATCCATTGGTTGTAGCTACTTGGACAGCTGTGTTGAGAAGGATTCTGAAGCTGCATCCAATCTCAGCAAGGGGAATTATGTGTCCCATTAGCAGGGCCTGCTGTGGGTGAGGACATAGGGAGTAGTGGCATGGGTGTCACATAGTTTCCTGTTCTGTGACTTGTCCTGCTTTAAGGGCTTTTGTTTGTTTGTTTGTTTTCAACATCTTTTTTTTTTTCTGGCTGTGCCACGTGGCATGTGGGTTCTTCACTCCCTGACCAGGGATAGAACCTTCACCCCCGCTGCAGCAGAAGCGTGGTGTCTTAACCACTGGACCGCCAGGGAAGTCCCTGCTTTAAGGTTTTATTTTTTTTTCTCTTTCTACCTCGGTCCCAGCCCTCCCCTTGCTACCTGCCTTTGCCTCTGGCATCCTGGTCCTTTGATGGGCTTTCCTGCCAATAGCTGCTCTGTAGAATCTGGAGTTCATGTCAAATAAGAACTTTGAGATTTTTTTTCCTTTGGAGAAAGCAAAGCCCACAAAGCCTGGTATAGAGGATGTTGCTAGCTCAGTGGGGAGCCTGAGGGTTTCTCTGTGTGCAGAGCAAGGGCGTTCTCAGAGAAACCAGGAAGCTCTTCACCAGGAAGCTTAGTCTTCTGTGATTCCCATTGTCCTGGAATCTAAACACTAATGATTAATACAGGAAATTCCTCACAGCCTAGGCAATCAGTGACTTGTTAATGCACGCAGGACCTTGTGCTGAGTTAGCCCTATTTCCATTCAGTGGCAGTCTTTCTGCCTGGACACAGGTGGACAGTTGTGGTCAGGTCACCTTGTGGCCATCTCTGTTTGCAGAGTGCCATTCTGCCAGTTTGGGGAGCTGTGCTTTGTCTTGAGTCGAAGAGATCTGGGTTTGAATTCCTTGTTCTACCAATTACTAGCATCGTAATTTGAATAAGTTGCTTAAACTCTCTAAGCCTCACTCTCCTTGTCCGTAAATGGGAAGAAGAGCAGACCCACCTCATCAGGTTGTAGGGAGGCCTAAGTGAAGGATGCACTGGAAGCACGTGGCATGAGCCTGGCCCATGTTAAAGGCACCAAGAACGGTAGCTATTATTTTCTTAACCCAACCAGAAAGCTCATCTTCATTAAATGATATAATATAAAAATAATGGTTCAAATTTGTGTGACACTTTCACCTTTATTATGCCTAGCACAGAGCAAGCACTGAGAATTAACTATTATTATTAATAATAATATTGAGAGCAGCAGCTCTACTTAGCTATGAAGGGTGAGATTATCACCCAAGCCCTTGACCAGGCCTCTTAACTTGGGGCCCATAGACCCCTTGATGGTCTGTGGGTAGAATCTGTGGGGTTTGTGATCTTGGATAGGAAAAAAAATTAGACTTTTTATTTTCACTAACCTCTAACTGAAATTAAGAATCTCCTTCAATTATGAACACAGGCAAAAAATACACTAGTAGTAACAATACCTGTGACTTTGACACCAACACAAGTCCACATAAAATATTGACTAGGCTTGACGCTACTTCAAAACTAGATGTTAAATCTGCTGTTAGAACTTGTTATTTAATGTGTTAATAAAGAAGCACATATTCTGATACATTTCAATGTAACTGTTTTTTTTTAATACTTTATATTCATTTTATGCAGTTAAGAACTTTATCCTAGAAAATGTCAACAGGCTTCACCAGACTGACTGCTGAAGGAGTCCAGGGCATGACAAGGTTAAGAATTTACAGAGTGTGGAGGCAGTCCCCAAGGCCACACTCACTTCTGATGCCAATTGCAAGACCTGGGGTCCTCAAGACCACCCTCAGTTTTTTGTTTTCGTTTTTTGTTTCTTAATTGAAGTATAGTTGATTTATAATGTTTCAGGTATATAGTAAAGTGATTCAGTTATTTATATATATACTTTTTTTGGATTCTTTTCCATTATAGGTTATTACAAGACATTGAATATAGTTCCCTGTACTATACAGGAGGTCCTTGTTGTTTATCTATTTTATATATAGTAGTGTGTATCTGTTAATCCCAAATTCCAAATCTGTCTCTTCCCCCACTTTCCCCTTTGGTAACCATAAGTTTGTTTTCTATGTCTGGGAGTCTATTTCTGTTTTGTAAATAAGTTCATTTGTATCATTTTTTTAGATTCCACATATAAGTGATATCATATGATGTTTGCTTTTCTCTGTCTGACTTACTTCACTTAGTATGATAATCTCTAGGTCCATCTATGTTGCTGAGACCACCTTCAATTTTGATAAATTACTAGAAGAACTTATAGAATTTACTGAAAGCTACTATACTTATGGCTACAGTTTATTACAGTGAAAGGAATCAGCCAAGGGAAGATACACCTGGAGCAGAAAGTTCCAAGAGGGGAGCTTCTGGCTGTCCTCTCCCAGTGGAGTCATGGACAGCACCAACTTTTCCTGGCAATGATGTGTGACAGTACCCATGGGATATTGCCAACCAGAGAAGCCCACCTGAGCCTTGGTGTCCAGAATTTTCGTTTAGACGCAGTCAGGTAGCCATGGTGGACCACCTGCTTAGCTGACCTTTCATCTCCAGCCCTCTGGAGGTTGAGCTGATATCATGTGGCCAAAGCCTCCATCATAAATCACATTGTTAGACTATCCAGTGTGGTCCAAGACCCCAGGGAAACTCTTATCAGGCAGGACATTCTAAGAATTTAGCAATACCTTGCAGGAGCTGAGGACAAAGGCCAGACCTGTCTTTGGGGAAGGTTAATTCTTTACTACACAGGCTCCACTCTGGAAACTGCCTTGGAGCGGCCAACTTGGAAGCGGGTGAGTGCCGGGGTGGGGTGGGAATCAGCTAACACACATAGTTGTATCTACTGAAACCGTTCAGACCAGGGGTCCCCAACTCGCGGTCCGCGGATCGGTACCGGTCTGGGGCCTGTTAGGGACCGGGCCGCACAGCAGGAGGTGAGCAGCTGGCGAGTGAAGGAAGCTTCATCTGTCGCTCCCCATCACCTCCTGAACCATCCCCCATCTCCCCCACCCCCCGACCAGGTCCGTGGAAAAATTGTCTTCCACGAAACAAGTCCCTGGTGCCAAAAAGGTTGGGGACCGCTGGTTTAGAGGAAGATTTTTTTTTTTGTACCCAGCAAAGACAATGTAAAGGTCATTGTTTCCGGAGGCAACTGAATAATACCAATGATTAAAAACATAGCTCGGGGGCTTCCCTGGTGGCGCAGTGGTTGAGAGTCTGCCTGCTAGTGCAGTGGACACGGGTTCGAGCCCTGGTCTGGGAAGATCCCACATGCCGCGGAGCAACTGGGCCCGTGAGCCACAATTACTGAGCCTGCGCGTCTGGAGCCTGTGCTCCACAACAGGAGAGGCCGCGATAGTGAGAGGCCCGCGCACCGCGATGAAGAGTGGCCTCCGCTTGCCACAACTAGAGAAAGCCCTCGCACAGAAACGAAGACCCAACACAGCCATAAATAAATAAAAAAAAAAAAAAAAAAAAAAAGTGGGACTCCTGATATTCATCCCACTTTAAAAAAAAAAAAAAACATAGCTCGGCCTTGTCTCGACACCTAACACTTTCCAAAGTGTACTTCCAAATGTTGGAAGTGTTAATTCTCAAAACACTGTGGAAGGAAGGGGTCCTGTTAAACCTCAGAAGTGAGGGCCCCAGTGGTGGGGCAGAATGTGGACCGTCCTGGCCTCCTCCCCGTCCCGGACTGCCCCACGCCTCCTCCCGGGCTGTTCAGACAGCGTGAGTCCTGTGGCCAAGAAGATCAGCAGGTATTTTGCAGAATCAGGTTACCTGGTCATGCTGGGGCAGTGCTAGGAGCTTAGCCAGCTTTGGAGATGGCCCGTTCTGGAGTTCACCGGGTGTGATTACATGAGGTAACTGCCTGCGGATGTGACCAGCTTACATGTGGGAAAGCACAAGTTTGCTGGAGCCTGGAGTCTTCTAGGCCCAACACGTTTTGACTCATCTAAAGTGAGCCCAGAGTCATGACCTCATCCTCAAGTTAGGGGTAAATTACATGCAGTCAATCTCTATGATAACATTGAAAAGCCACTCTTTCAGGACCCTATTGCTGGTGTCTTCCTGGGTTAGGTCATTTCTACTGGCCTGTGAGGGCTGAGTCCCCGCCACCTCTGCAGAAGCCTGTATTCCCTGAAGGGGAGAAGTGCACTGGCCCCGCAGGTGGGCACAGAAGGCTTTCTGGGGTGTGGCTAGGATCCAGAGAGCTTTGTGTTTCCCTGAAGAGCACATCTGTGCTCACAAGTGTACTTGTGCATAATTTGTGCAGTAGCTGTGACTATTTTATGGAGGTCTGTGTGGTTTTTTTAAAGCTGCCTTTAAAAAGGATCCTTTCAAATGACCATGCTCTCCTTCTCCTCATCAGTGCTGCTGTCCATAATTATTTGCAGGAAGCTCTTTCAGATAATCATCTACACGCCCTTTGGCCCTCATCCCCCAGCTGGACTTCAGCTCCATGGGGCAAAGCCTGCTCTGTCCTGTGTATCTCAGCACCAACAGCAGTGCCTGGCATAGAGTGGGCACTTGGCAGATGTTTGTCGAATGAATAATAGGAATGAATCCTATGAGATGACTCACTGTATTCATTTCCTGTGGCTCCTATAACAAAATTACCAGAAACTAGGTGACTTAAAAGAACAGAAATTTGTTCTCTTACAGTTTCAGTGGCCATAAGTGCAAAGTCAGTATCACCGGGCCAAAATCAAAGTGTCAGCAGGGCTAACACCCTGTGGAGGCTCTAGGGGAGAATCTGTTCCTTGTTTCTTCTGGCCTCTGGTGGCTGCAGCATTCCTTGGCTTGTGGCCGCATCACTCCAATATCTGCCCCTGTGGTCGCCTTCTCCTCTTCTGTGTGTGTCAGATCTCCATCTGCCTCCCTCTTATAAGGATACACGTGGTTGGATTTGGGGCCCACCAGGAAATCCAGGATAATCTCTCCCCATCACAAGACCCTTAATTACACCTACAAAATTCCCCTTCCTCCCTTTTTCTCTGTATAAGGTAGCATTCACAAGTTCTAGGTTTAGGAAGTGGAAATCTTTTGGGGTGCCATTGTTCAGCCTACCATACTCACAAAGGGGATATAAACCAACAGAAGGCCGGGCAGTCCCTCACTGAGCAGTCTGGCAGGGGGACACACATGTTCCTGAACACTGCTAATTCAGGGAAAGTGTCTCATAGGACTCTGGCTCATGGGGAAGCCCTCATGCCCATATTTGGGGCCTATGTTACTATGAACACATGAGAACCAGGTATAACCATGTCCTTTCACCCTCAGAGTCTGTGCTCTCAGCAGACCCACACTCGCCCTCCCCAGAGCAGGTTCCTGCCCTGAATCTCACGTGACAGTGGCATATGTCAGGAAAGGCAACCCTTCCCAGGACCCATCCTCAGGAGGGCCCTGGTCCTAGGGCTCCCTGTGGTGTCTCTATGGGGAACCATCTCTTCCTGATCATGTAGATAAGTCGTCCTTCCCCTTGGCAGCAACCACATCTCTGCAGCCTGGTAGGTGAGGGGTGGGGGAAAGCAGCAGATGAGGGAGTAGTGATAATTTGGAAAGGTCGGATGCCAGATAAAGAAAGGTCAGATAAGGAGGAATCCACCCCAGGCTGTCAGGCTAAAGCCTACAGCAAGTTTTGCTTTTTGTGATCCCTGGGACCTGCGGATTCTGCTGCTTACCCTCTGTCCCCAAACAAATGATGAAAAAGAAAGACTAAGAAAATAGACAGGACTTGTTGTCTGGATTTAGCAGGTTTATCCATGCTCTCTTGCTCTCCACATCACCCTCCTACTGAATGCCCTGCCCCCAATGATTCCAAATAGCTTTCTAACCTATTGTTTAGGGACCTGTGTAATTGAGGTCTTTTATTCTCTATTCTCTAGATTTTCTCTAAATTTTCACTAATCTTATTGTTGCTCTGGCCGGGACTCCCAGAGTGAGTCCACAGGAAAAGGTGAGACTAAAGCAGAGTGTAACTCCAGGATCTCTCCGCCCAGGTCTGTCCTAACACCCAGCCAGGGAGGAGCTGGGTTCAGGGGTGGGGTCGGCACACAAGCACATCTTCCTTCCAACAGGGCGGGCTCTCCTCCTCTCAGATGGGCTGCCTTCTCTGGGAGTGCTGCCTCTGATGCAAAGTCTCCATTCCTCTTTTTGTATTTCCCTTCAATCTGATTCATCCCCTGTGGGCAATAAGAGCCATTGTGGGTTGCCTGGCAGAGTTCTTTGTTTTTAGAGGAATTTGTTTTATTTATTTATTTTTTACATAATATAGGGTGTTTTTTTTTTAACTTGAGGTATAATTGACATGTAACATTATATTAGTTTCAGGTGTACAACATAATGATTTAATATTTGTGTATATTGTGAATGAACACCACAATAATTTGAGTTAACATCCATCACCAAACATAACTACAGATTTTTTTTTTTCTTGAGATGAGAACATGTAAGATCTTCTCTTTTAGCAACTTTCAAATATACAATACAGTATTATTAACCATAGTCGCTATGCTGTACGTTACATCCCCAGGACTTATTTTATAACTGGAAATTTGTACCCATAATAGAGTTCTTACAGTTAAAATGTTGACTTCTATTCATCAAGAGTAAAAGAAATTTCATTGGCTAGATTTGTTTTGATGAGTCAGGGGAGGGCCTCAATTTAGAACAATTGTCTTCCAAAGATTTGGTAGGGGGTACTTTTTTGTTTTCTTTTCTTTGGGTTTTTAGTTTTTTTTCTAAATGAAGCTACAAGTACATTTGTGTCTTTGTCTAAACAAGTAATGCCAAATTCATCTTCAAACAGTGTGCTTGGGCTGCATTCATCACTGTGTTAGGGTTTTTTACATTTTTTAATTAATTTTTTTGGAGTATAGTTGCTTTACAATGTTGTGTTAGTTTCTGTTGTACAGCAAAGTGAGTCAGCTCTACGTATACATATATCCCGTCTTTTTTGGATTTCCTTCCCCTTTAGGTCACCACAGAGCACTGAGTAGAGTTCCCTGTTGCCTGGCAGAGTTCTGAGTGGAGAATCAGGTGGCCTCAGGTGGCCTCAGGTGTCCTTCTGCCCTGATCGCTGAATTTTCACAGATAGGACAGCATCTCTGGGCCTCCGACTGCTGTGGGACAGTGTGAAACAGGTTTATCAACAAGGATCTTTCTAGTGGTGCTACTCTAAGCCTCTATGGTGTTAGAATTGGCTCAAGGACCCAGTTTGGATCTCGAAGTTTAGGTTTATTCCGTATTTGCAGCCCTCTTTAAAAAGCAGGCGGCACATGGCTCTGCATCTGTCTGAACTTGTGATCATTGTGTTTTATTTGTTCCATGATCAGCAAAGGACTGGCTTAGGCCTTGCATTTCAGAGAGGGGGGACCAGGCTCCCTGGGCACACTCAAGTGTGGGGGGCTGGCAGCGGAGCTGAGGAAGGGGGTGAGGTTGGAAGGCTGCCTGCAACCTCCCCTCGGCACCACCCTCTCTGGGTGGATCTCACATCCTTTTGCTGGGGAGAAGAGTCTGAAGGGATATGCCAGGAGGTGGCTGTTATAACAAAATGCCACAGCGTGGGTGGCTTAAACATCAGAAATGCATTTCTCACAGTTCTGGAGTCCGAGATCAGGTTGCCAGCATGGTCAGGTTCTGGTAAGTGTTCTCTTCCTGGTGTAAACAAAAAGAACAATGTTGCTCATTATCCTGTTATACAAAGGGTTAAATCACAACCCACTGCAGTCACCCAGGACAGTGTGCCCTGAGGGGCATTCAGGAGGGAGAAACTGCATGAGGCACTCTGTGTTTTGGAAAAACAGGCCCCTACCCAGTTAAGGGGCATTTCTAAGGAAGAATTTCAACGACCCCAGATTCTTGTGTCTTCCATGCTAGAAAAGCACATTAACTTCAGATATCTGTTCTTTGTGATTAGCAGTCATCTTTTACCAAGATGTATGCTTGACTGTTTTTCCTAGCCCCCAAATTCATTTATATACTGGCTCCTCACCTACCTCTTCAAAGTAGTTCCTCAGAGCTAGCTCACAGCCTGATTCCTGGGCTATACTCCTCAGTAAGGTCCCTGAAAATAACTTAACTCACAACTCTGTTGTTTTTTTCTTTCAGTCGGCACTGGTTTGCAGACTGTCTCCTTTTTACTGTGTCTTCACGTGGTGGAGAGAGAGATCCTCTCTCGTGTCTTTTTCTATAAGGGCACTAATCCCATTCATGAGCGCTACACCCTCATGACCTCATTTGAACCTAATCACCTCTCAAAGGCCCCACCTGCAAACGCCATCACACTGGGGATGAGGTATCCACATACGAATTTTGAGGGGGGACACAAGCAGCACTGTTCTCAAGGGGCAAGGTGGCAGCATCTCTCCTGCTGACCATAGGGCCAGGTGTCTGCTGCCAAGTCTGGGTGTGGACAAGAGGGTGTGTACAAAGGGGGCTTCCACCCCCAGTCTCTTCCCTGGGAATAAGCTTGCCTGTGCAGAGTGGCTCACATTTACACGTGACACCTTTGTCAGATCCACTGTCTTTCCATTCTCCCCAAATCCCCCTGAGCTCCTCCTGGGTGCCACATCCTGCAGTAGTAAGAGGAGGAGGTGAGTCAGTCCTGGAGCCTGCCCTGTAGGGACTCTTCCTGGTAGGGAAGACCCTCTGGTGATCCCTGTGTTGGGGGTTCCAGCAAGAGAAGCTGTAGAAGGTTTAGACTTGACCTTTTGATATTTTTGATATGTCATGTTCTTTACCACCCAAGGCCTCGCCACAGGCTAATCCCTCTGCCCAAATCCCCTCCTCCCATTCACCTGGTGAGCTCCTACTTATCTTTCAGGTGCCCATGAAAGTCTTCCCTGAGGCCCTCCCCGTCATTATTTCAATTCCTCTTGACATCTCTTAGCTTTGTTTCCTTTTCCTCTCCCTCCCACAGGATGGAGACTGTGTCTGTCATGTTCCTTGTCATATCCCAGTGCCTGGCACATAGTAAACAGGCAGTACATGCTTAATGGATCATTGAAGGAAAATGTTACACAGAGGAGACACTGATTAACTTTATCAGGAGCGAATCAGGGAAGGCTTTCTGGAGGAGGTGATGACTAAAGGAAGAAGAGAAGTTTGCTGGGTGTTCTAGGCAGTAGGAACAGAAAGTTCAAAGGCCCAGAGTGGTGACATCATATGGAAGGTTGGTGCTGTCAGGATGCAGATGAAAGAGCTGCAGGGGCAGGGTCTGCCCATGGAAGACCCAGCAGGTGTGTTCAGAGCTGGGGGATGGGAATTAGAAGGGGCACAATGCCACTGCCCTGGAGTCTGTGTTAGGTGGATTGACGGCCCCCAGGCTGGAGCAAAGAGGCCAGTTAGGAGGTTACTGTGATGCACCAGGAAAGAAACATAGGCCTGAACCCAGGCAGCAGGTGTAAGGATGGGGAGGGGGGATGAATTTGAGGTTTCAAGCTGGAACCCCAGGGCTTGATGACTAATCCAGTGTGGTAGAAGGAGCAGTGGAGAGTGGAAGGTCATGCCACTAACCTGAACCACAGACCCAAGAAGAACAACAACTTTGAGGAAGTTGAGGTGGGAAGGTTTAGATCAGTTCTGATTTAGACACAGCGAGTTTGAAGATCCTTTGGGACCTCATGTAGCAAACGGTTTTATATTTGAGTCCAGAGCTTGAGAGAATTCAGAGCAGGAGGTGTAGATTTGGACTCCTGGACATATATGTGGAAATTAAAACCATAGGGATGAATGAGACTGCTGGGGAGAGGGTGTGGAGTAGGACCAGAAGTCTGGGCATAAAACCCTTGGGGAAGTAAAAACTCAAGTTACCTTCAGAGGAAGAGGACCCAGGAGAGGACACCAAGAAAGGTCTGTCCGTCTATCCTCCTTGACATAAGTATGTGGTCTTTCCTGTTCCAAAGAGTGGATCTTGACAGTGGAAGCCAGTGGTGGTAACCTCATTCCCCTTGTCAGTGATTGGTTTAGGAATGGACCTGTGACCTATTCTGACCAATGAAACATGAGAGGAAGAGTTCTAAAGGGCTTCTGGGAAAGGTTTCCTATTCTTAAGACAGAGGCAAGGATGAGATGGTTCTATTTTACCTCTGGACTTTGTCCAGTCTGCATGGGATACCGGAAACAGTTGCAGCTATCTGTGATAATAAGGAAACCCAGCCTAGGGAGCAAGTCCACATGCCAAAGCTGGCAGAGAGGAGAAATGGAAAGAACTGGAATCTTTGATGACATTGGTGATCCACTATCGCAGCCATCCCTGGAATCCACTCTTCCACCGAGCCTTTTCCTATGTGATGTAATGAATTTTATTTTTGTTTTGGCCAGTTTAGATTAGGTTTTCTGTTACTTTCTACTAGGGTAACCAAGGGAGGAAAATATTTCAGCGGAGTCACACTCCTCAAAAATTCGTTATGAAAAAAATCTAATACTGTCAATTGGATTTGGAAGTATGGTGGTCAAAGGGCAAATTCAGTAGACAGATGGGCTAGAAGGCTGACCAAAGAGACTAAAATGTGAGTGGGAGGTGTGGAAGTAAAGACTGTAAGTGTAGATTGAAACAAACCCCTGGTCAGAAGACCTGGATTTTTAGTAAGTCAAGGATAGGCTATGATGTGATAACAAACAAACGCCAAGCCTCAGTGGCCCAACACACACAAGCTCTGTATTTTGTTTTTGTTTTTTCACTTGTATGAAGTCCTCTGTGGATCAGACAGCTCTCTTCCAGCAGTGTCTTGGGGGCCTGGGTTGTTTCAATATTGTGGTTATGCTGTCTCAGCGTGAGAACTCTGTGGTGACCATGGCAGGTGAAGGGAGAGCTGAGGGGACATTCAGGGCGCTTTCTCCGCCTTATCCTGCTAGTTACACTTGTAACTCTTGCTCCCAGCCCACTGGACAGAAGTGGTCACATGGCCCTGTCTAGCTACAGGGGAAATTGTGGGGCACACATGGATATGTGGTGAACATCAACTGTGTCTGCTGGATCTTAACTTTCTGAACTTTACTTTTTCCTCAGTAAAATAAAAGATCACCCAACTCACACAGGGTTGTGAAAATCAAACAAGATACGGAGGACCTCCTTTTTCTGTTGTCTTCCATGATTCTGTTTTGTCTTGGTTTTTCCATGCCTGTATAATCTGGGTGTTAAAAATAAATCCCACCTACTGAACACCTACTATGGTTAATGGTAATAGCTAGGATTTATTGAGCGCTTACTATGAGTCAGGCACAATTCCAGGCACTCTCCATACATCAGCATAGTACTGAACACACTGTTTTCTCCATTTTGCAGGGAACTCATGCCTAGCATGGTGTCTGGCACACAGAAGACCTTCGATAGATGTTTGGATAAATTCAGCAACTTGTTCAAATCACAGATCTAGCAAGGGGCAAAGTGACCAATGGTCCCCCCAAATACATCTAGGTCTTAATCCCTGCAACCTGTGAATGTCACTTTCCTTATACGGCAAAAAGGGCTTTGTCATAATCCAGATGTGATTAAGTTAAATTTAATCCAGATGTGGTTACAGGATCTCAAGATAAGAAGAGTATCCACGATTATCCAGGTGAGCTCCAAATGCAATCACATGTATCCTTTTAAGAGGAAGGCAGAGGGAAATTTGACACACAGAAAAGAGAAGGAGATGTGACCAGAAGGTGGAGATTGGAGTGATGCGGTCACAAGCCAGTGAATGCCACCGGAAGCTGGAAGAGGCGAGGGATGGATTCTTTCCTTCCTTCGAGGCTCTGGACAGAGTGCCACCTTCTCAATTCCTTGATTCCAGCTCAGGGATACAGATTTCAGAATTTTGGTTTCCAGAACCACGAGAGAATAAATTTCTATTGTTTGAAACGACCCAGTTTTTGGCAATTTGATACGGCAGCCACAGGAAATTGATACACCAGGTTTGGGCGATGGCCCAGGAACACCTTAGAGTCTGCAGTCCTCTGATCTCTGCCACCTAGAAGGTCAAGAAGGGGTTCCTACGGGCCCCTGTGCCTGCAGCAGAGACAGAGGAGGAGGCCGAGCTGCACTGGGGTTGGTCTGAAAGAAGAGTTTTAAAAAACGGTCTATAGGCTCCCAGGAATCAGAAGTTGAAAGCCATCCATCCAGAAACGCTTATTATGCACGTGCTGTGTGGCAGACCTGCTGGGACTACAGATTTAAGAAGACTTGGAATTGGGTGTGGGTGGATTCATGCTGTTGAGGATGAGGCGAGGGGGTCCCGGGACTGAGCTGTGGGGGCGGAGGCATCCCCAGGCCTGTCCTGCTGGCCCTGCTAAGGGGGCAGGCGCCTGGCCAGGAAGGGCCTGGAATCTGAAATCTCCTTCACCTGAAAGCAGATGCAAGGAGTGTGCGTCCCAAGGTGGGTGTTTGGTTCAGGTTTCTCAGGAAGTCAAGACAATGGCGGTGGAAGAAAGTGGCCTGGAGTCCTGTCTGACCTGGAAGGAAGTGCGCGGGGTGAAGCGTGGAGAGGCCAACCTCCAGGGGGCCTGTGAGGCCTGCAGCCAAGGTGTGGGGTGCAGGGGAAACAGCAGGCGGAGGCTGCCAGCCACGGAGCTCGTGGCCCGCCTCTCCGGGGACAGAGACGGGGCTCCACTGGAGCCATGGTTTGTGGTCACTTTTGGGTCTGCTCGGCCCGAGGGAAGGGAGTGCTGCCCCCTGCAGACAGAGGGGCCTCTGGGCCTCGCCACTACTGCTGGGCGTTGACCTTGGGCCTGAGGGTTTGTGGACCTTGGTTGTCACGTGACCCTGCAACCTGGGGCTGGGAACGTACGTGACCTCTGCTGGGAGGCCGTCCGCGGGCACACCGGACTGGAGGGCTCCACTGGCCCGACTCACAGGATCAGCCGAGAGGGGCCACGACAGCGTCTTCGATTTTATGGAAGAAACAGAGCTCAGGGAAGAGGGAGGGCGTCCTACCAAATCAGGAAGAGACAAAAAGGGGGAGGTTAGCCAGGAAGGGGGGCTGGGATACTGGTCAGCGCCCAGCAGCTGGAACATTCCAGCACTTTCCTGAAAGAGAGCTCCCTCAGGGAGAGAAGTCTCATTCTGTTCAGTTTTTGAGGGGGGCACTTTGAGAGCGTGACATGGTGGAGACAGTCCCTGCTTCTGTGGTGGTGGGGCTCTCGGCCTCTCCTCTTTTCTAGTCTCTCTGCTTCTCTTTGTCTTTTTTCCCTTCCTGTCTCCTCTCCCTTCTCCTCTTTTCTTCTCCCATCCTTTCTTTTCTCTGTGTATGGCTCCTAGACTCTTCGTGTCTCTCTTTCTGACCCCTGCTGTGTCTGCATCGATCACGCCCCCCGGAACACACACACACACACACACACACACAGTCTGGCTTTATTCGGATCACCTCGGCTAATGGGCCAGCCAGGACATCACAGGAAGCACCTGTGCTCTGACACAGCCCAAGCACATTTTTTCTATTTTCTCATTTATACTTCCTCATTCACATTTTCCTTTCTGCAGACTTGCTCACAACATCATCTGAGACTTTCTGGTCCCTTCACATATCTTCATCTATTTTTATCAGCAAGCACCCAAACTTCTTCCTGGTGCCTCCCCACCCCCTCGCAGCCTGCAGAGAAGACTCAGCTCCCTGGGGCCCAGGTGGGTCAAGAGGCTGCTGGGGGATGGGCAGCAGGCAGAGAGGTCTGGCTCCTCACCTGGACTCCTGAGAAGTCACTCAAACAGGAGGAGATGATAGTCTCCCCTCAGCTCTTAGCCTCCCCGGGGCTGCTCCCTCCTGAAGTCCAGGAGCCCTTCTGGAAGCAGGAGAAGAATTCTCACATGGAGGTTACAGAGTTCCCCATTAGCACATGATTTAGAGCTGGGATACCAGAGGGGCAGCCCAGGTCCTGCTTCTATTCCTGGTGACCCCTGGCAAGTCACATAATCCCTTAGAGCCTCAGTATTTTTAGTCTGGAAATCAGGCATTTTATTTTGCTTTACCTACTGCACAAAGGGTTCTGCGTTGTGAGCTACCTGTAAGGGTGACGACAACAAAGACAAGGATGATGTTGATGACAGCACTTGCCACAGACTGTGTGCCAGGCCCTGTCCTAGGTGCCTTAATGCATGAACTCACTTAATCCTACAACAACCTTAGAAGTACGTACTGTTATCATCTCTGTTTTACTGATGAGGAAATGGAGGTGCAGAGAGGTTAAGCTACTTGTCCAAGGTTGCACAGCTGGTAAGCAGCTGAGCTGGGATTCAAACTCAGCAGTCTGGCCCCAGACCTCACACCCCTGTGACTGAGACTTCCATGGTCTGGAAGAACAATGTTGCGGCTTCTCTCCCAGTATGACAACAAGTGCCCAAGGGGAGGGGATCCAGTTTGCAGAAGTGGTCGTCCAGGTCCTGAGAGCGTGTGGCCGTCTCCACCTTAGCCATCTCCTGAGGGCGACGCAGTCACTGGGCGGAAGGGAGGGGCTGCTCCAGGGCTTCAGTCACCTTCTGTGTTTTTTCAGTGCAGTCTTTTCAGGCTTTGTTACCACAATACATTTATTTTTGGAGAATTACTATTACCAGTTTGACACCGCAGGCCTCTTATTTGTCAGCCCCATTCTTTCTGGTTTACGTTTAAGTGTGTTCTGTGTTGACTCCACTGCTGCTATCTTTGCTTCTTTTCTAAAAACGGTATTCGAGTAGGAAGCACTGTGTATTCACTCACTTCTTCAGCAAACGTGATCTCCGTGTAAGGACGCTGTGCTGATTGCTCTGGGGGACATCGAAGATGAAGTCGGTGTGGCCTTTGCCCTCAAGAATCTTCCAGTCCAGGAGTGACAAATAACATGCATGGAGGTGGCTGTAATGGCACATGGATGCTGTATGAGCATCGCCACCAAAGTCACGGCAGGACTTCGGACAGCTCTCAGGGAAGTCTTTTTAGAGGAGATAGTGGATAAATAAGTTATGGCACAGAGATCCCAAAACACAATAGTCTATATAAGATCAATCTTAGGATATAATTTTATTTCCCTCTCCCATAACAGTGCAGATGCAGGTGGCACTAGTCTGGTGGGACAGCTCAGCTCTGCAGGGTCATTCAGGGACACAGTTTTGCTCTGTGCTGTTGCTTTGCTCCACTGTCCTGTTGGGTATTATCTTCATCTGTAAGGTTAAAGCTTGGTCACTGCCGCATTGACCTCCCACCTTGTGGCAAGGGCGAAGAGAGGATGGAGGAACAAACAGATGCTTTAAGGCACAGACCCAGAGTGGCTCACCTATCCTGTTGGCCAGAACTTGGCCATTTGGCCACATCTAATTACAAAGCAGGTTGGGAAATGTAGTCTATAGCCAAGTGACCAAGCGTCCAGCCAAAAGTTCAATGTGGAAGAAAGAGATAATGGGGGAATATTATCTATATATCAATGACTTGGGCCTTGGCAAATGGACAGGATAATGTGGGGTAGGAATTGGAGGGGGAGGGCATTCCAGGTGGAGAAAATGGCAGAGGGGCGGGAAGGTGCATGATGGATTTGGAGAAAGTGAAGATCCAGCGTACCTGGGGTGTGGGATTTATGTAGAGGAGCCTGTGACCCACGTTTGGGTAGAGACGGGGCAGGCTTCATCTCTTTAATAGGCTGCTCAGTCTTCCCATAGAATGTGGTCCTCGTTAAAGAATCTTCTTTAATCAACCACACAGGATGTGGGCACAATCCGCCTTACTCAGGAAATTTAATTTTGAACTGACAGCGATCTAGATTCTATCACAAGTTGGCTCCCCAAGGGTGTGTTACTTTCAACAGTGATTTTTTTTTTAACATCTTTATTGGAGTATAATTACTTTACAATGGTGTGTTAGTTTCTGCTTTATAACAAAGTGAATCAGTTATACATATACATATGTCCCCATATCTCCTCCCTCTTGCATCTCCCTTCCTCCCACCCTCCCTATCCCACCCCTCTAGTTGGTCACAAAGCACCGAGCTGATCTCCCTGTGCCATGCAGCTGCTTCCCACTAGCTATCTATTTTACGTTTGGTAGTGTATATATGTCCATGCCACTCTCTCACTTCCTCCCAGCTTACCCTTCCCATATTTGGGATTCTTCATTAAGTTTTTACATTGGTTTTTGGATTCAGAACACATATATTTTAATAATAATGTTTGTGCTTTAGCTCATATGTTATTTGTATTTTTGACTTGCTTTTCCAAAATGGCCATGTTGTCCTTCAGAATTTTCATGATTTCTGCTGGATTTCTATGTGATTTACTAAACAAAGGAAAATTTTTTTCAGGCATAGAAATCTCTTTCTGCAATATGGAATGCTAAAAACAAACAAATAAACAACGTATTTATGAATAAACAAAGAATCAACCAGATATATCTATTAATATGACGCTGCTCTGTCCTTGGCATTCAACACTTCAACAAATGTTGATTAAGGCACTATTGGCAGGCATTGTGCCAGGTACTGGAAATACAGAGAGAAGAGACACAGTCCCAAACTTCAAGGAGCTCACAGTCTGGGGCAGGGTGTAGGGGTGTGTGACACATGGAGCAGATAGATAAGTAATAGGCATTTACGATATAATGTGTGTTGTGAGAGACAAAGGGCAAGATGCTATGGGGGCCTGGAGAGGGAAGGTTGAAGAAGGCCTTCTGAAGGAGCTGAGTCTTCAAGGTTGAGGAAGGGTTAATAATGTGACGAATGGCTAGAAGAATGCTCCCAGCAAAGGGAACAGAATACGCAAACTGCAAACGCATGGAGGAATGAAAGAGGGCGGGGCAGAGGTGGCTGGGAGCTCAAGCAGCTACACAGGGCTCTGGTTCAGGGGACAGTGGGAGCATGGCTGGAGTGGTAGCTGGGGCTGGTCACATGGGCCTTGCAGCCACCCCGAGGAGGATGGTCTTTGGCCCAAAGGGTCTGTGCACGTGATTAGATGCATATCTTAGAAATGTCAGCTGTGTCAACATAAACTGGGCAGGGAAGGGACAAAGAAGGGAACATGTTTCATCATTTCAGCTGAGAAATGATGTGGCTTTAAATATGTGAAGACAAGGTGGACATAAAGAGGTGGAGAGAAATTCGAGGTATATGAAGGAAGAAGGACGGATAACAATTGGTGAATGACTTGGGGGTAAAGGAGAGACACCTGTCAGATGTTGGATTGGGTGGCTACTCACGCAGATGAAGATTACAGGACGAGGAGCAGGTGAGGGGTGGGAGATGCAGAGTTTGCCCGTGGAAACATTGAGATATGGGTCAGGCGGTCAGATGTGCAGGAGGAAGAGAGACTTAGGAGTTACCAATGTGCAGGTGCTGGTTAAAGACAGGGGTGTGTTCAAACCTGGTGAACGTGGGATAATGCACCTGCTGTGTCGTCACACATTTTATTCAGCAAGAAAAAAGAAAAAAAGCAGCTTATGGAAGGCCTACTGTGGGCCTGCAACCTTCACACTTACTCATCTGGCCTGTGAGGAAGGACCTGTTTAATGATACCTGGCCTGGCTGGAGAAAGGATTTAAGTCTATAGGTATCATTATCAGCCTGATTTTACAGTGAGGTTCAGAGGTGTGAAATGAGCAGCTCACAGTCAGGCTGCACAGAAGGTGGCAGAGGGGGATTTGGAGCAGGTCTTCTGTGGCCTGGTCTTCACTGCAACTGCCTTTCATGATGTGGGTGACCTTTAAGCAGGACATACTTAGATGGGGTGGAACACGATGATCACAGGGACGGCATGAGTCATTGGGGTGAGGGCAACCCGACCATGGTCTTGACCCACGCTCATGTACTGGGTTCTGCAACTGGTACTCCCCAAGGAGACTCTGCACAGTGATCTCCTGGTGACATTTGGAGACGGCTTGGCACTCATTATACCATCATTGTCGGAGCGGGAGGTTCTCTGCCTCTCTTGGCCCTCAGCATCCCCTGTGGTCCTGGCTGCTGGATGGGAGGCCTGAAATGAGCCCAAACTGGCGCCAGGGCACATCTGTCCCTGGTGGGAAGGGAGGTTCACCAGCATTAGGTTTTGAAAGGTGTTAACAAGGGGGTGGGATGTGGGGAAAAAAGAGGCGAGGGTACTTAATTACTGGCATTTATTTAGTACAAGCTTAGTGTAGTAGGTTGAATGCCCACTCCTCACCCAGCCCGCCCCACAAAAAAGTCCAAGTCCCAACCCCTGGTACCTGTGCATGTGACCTTATTTGGAAAGGGGTCTTTGCAGATGTAGCTAAGAAGCTTGAGATGAGGTCATCCTGGATTTGGGGTGGGTACTAAATGCAGTGACTGGTATCCTTATGAAAGAGAGGAGAGGGAGATCTGACCACATGGAGGAAGACAGCGTGAGTCTGGGAGCAGCGATTGGAGTGACGCTGCCACAAGCCATGGGACACCTGGGCTACCAGAAGCTGGAAGAGGCAAGAAACGATTCTCCCCGAGAACATTTAGAGAGGGCACAGTCCTACCAACATCTTGATTCTGACCCAGTGAGACTAATTTCAGACTTCTGACCTCCAGAACTGTGAGAGAATCAATTTCTGTTGTTGTAAGTCACCGAGTTTGTGGTAATTTGTGTGGTAGTCCCAGGAAACGAATGCAGCTGGCAAACACGTGGCAGGTAAGTACCTCCTTTGCCCCAGGCAGACATTAATAATCATTACCAGAGTTCTTCCCCATAGAACCTGACACCACCTCCATCACATCTACAGGGCCCTCCAAGCAGCTGCCGCCCCCGACTGGAGTCGACAAGCTGGATGAAACCTATTGGCATCCTTGCGTCAGTGCCTACCAGCAGGCATGGCACTGGCAGTTCAGGAGAGGGTCTGGCAGGGTCCCTGTTCTCAAGGGGCTGAGTCTTGGCCTGTGGGTGGGCGTGTGGGGTGTGGGCAGATCACCTCTGGAGCATTAACAGCTCTTGTTAGTCTTTGAACATGTGCTCAGGCCCACCTGGACTCCTCTCTGGGTCTCCTCTGGCTCCCCATCAGCCCAGCAGCAGGGCTGCAGACAGCAGCCCAGAGTTGTGGCTTTACCCCTGTGAGGTGATTAATTCACCCACAAAGCCTACGCAGTGAAAACCACCACAGAGCCTAAGCAGTGAAAACCACCACTTGAGCCAATATGATAAGGAAAATGCACCAGTGCCTAGATTTAAAGGCTATGAATTCCTGAGGAGGCCTCCTTAACTCTTTCTGGAGTCACAGAGAAAGACAGCACAGAGGAGGTGTGACATGGGACCTGGGCTTGAAGGAGGAGTGGAAATTATCTAGGTGTGGAGGAAGAGAGGAGAAGTCATTAAGGCTGCAGCCTCCCCTCCACGGGGGACTTCTTATCCTTCTGTCAAGGCTGATTGCTCACCCAGGGCACTCTTTCTACTTTCCTTCCTTCTTCTTCCCTCCTTCCCCCCTTTTTTCTTTTTTCATCCTAGCCCTCCAATTACTTGCATCAGAATCATTGGCTGTACTTATAGACTCCTGGGCTGCATCCCAGACATAATGAGCTAGAATCTCTGAGGATAGGACCTAGGTGTCTGCATTTTTAACACCTTCCCCAGGTGATTCTGAAGCACCATCAACTGGGAATGATTGTATGTAAGGGTACTTCCAACATAGCCTACCATTGCTGGCCTGATACAAAGCAGGTGTGTGTGCTTTTCGCTGGAGACTCGTTCTCGACTTGGGAAACTCGTCTCCATATCGAGGCTTCTTGGCTCAGAGTCACCCTGCGCTGTGGGCCAGTTTTGGGCGGGCTGAGCACAGGGGTATAGCACTCGGTGGCTAGCCTGCGTTTTTTGTTTTTCCCTGTAAAAACAGGTACAAAGTTTATTATTAGAGACATAGCAGAACAACAAGTGGGAGAGCACACAGAGAAACAGTTTGTTTAGTGAAGACAGAAGCAAGGCAGAGATGCACACCCGGAGAGAAAGGGTGTGGGCGTCCTCCTTAATGAGGGGGAGAGCCCAGTCTGGGATTTGGTGAGAATGGCTTTGCTACTCATTAGCTAGACGGTCTTAAGCGAAGCTCTTTTCTCATCTGTAAAGTGGGGCAGTGATAGAACCAACCTCAATGGGTTGTCGAGAGGGCTACGTGAGGGTGGGTATGCACAGGACAGTTCCCAAAGCAGAGCTCTTGTTTGTTTTTATATTTTGTTTTTAAATAATGATGATCAAGAAAACTAACATATCATATCCAAAAGGGAGAAAACCTGATTGAAATCATCACTACAAAGTCCAGTTGATGGACTTCCGTGGTGGCGCAGTGGTTAAGAATTCGGCTGCCAATGCAGGCGACACGAGTTCAATCCCTGGTCGGGGAAGATCCCACATGCCGCGGAGCAACTAATGCCGTGTGCCACAACTACTGAGCCTGTGCTCTGCAGCTACTGAAGCCTGTATGCTGCAACTACTGAAGTCCTCATGCTCTAGGGCTCACGTGCTGCAACTACTGAAGCCCGCACGCCTAGAGCCCGTGCTCCGCAACAAGAGAAGCCACTGCAACGAGAAGCCCACGCACCGCAACGAAGAGTAGCCCCTGCTCTCCACAACTAGAGAAAGCCCTTGTGCAGCAACGAAGACCCAGTGCAGCCAAAAAAAAAAAAAAAAAAAAAAAGAGCCAAGTTGAAGTTTGGCTTTTTTGATCAAAGTGGTGAGAATAGGGTCAAGTATGCCTGAAGGTCAGCAGTGATGCTCAGTGGATTACACATCAGATCCACTGTGTTCACAAACATCAGTCCACCCTGGTTCCACCCGCCCCCCACCCCCTCATTAAACTGGAATCTCTAATGAGGAGGTATTTGCATTATAAAAAAAAAAAAGCCCTTTCCTATGGTAAGAATCACCTGGAGACACTTGTAGAAATATCTTTCCTGACTTCTGGAGATTCTGCTTTAGAGGGTTGGGGATGGGTTCTGGAATTTGCATTTTTAAACAGGTGCTTCTTTTTTTTAAATTGAAGTATAGTTGATTGTGTTAGTTTCAGGTGTACAGCACAGTGATTCAGGTTCTTTTCCCTTATAGGTTATTACAAAATATTGACTATCGTTCCCTTGCTGTACAGTAGGTCCTTGTTGGTTATCTACGGTATTGGCACAAAAACAGACATAGAGATCAATAGAACAAGATAGAAAGCCCAGAAATAAACCCATGTACCTATCATTATTAATCTACGACAAAGGAGGCAAGAATATACAATGGAGGAAAGACAGTCTCTTCAATAAGTGGTGCTGGGAAAACCGGACAGCTACATGTAAAAGAATGAAATTAGAACATTCTCTAACACCATATACAAAAATAAACAGGGGCTTCTTTTGAGAAGTTAGGGAAGCACTGGTTTAAAGCAAGCTTGACCTGTGGGAGAGAGAATTTTTGGCGCCATCTAACTAGTCAGAAGCCTCCTCTACTATCTGCAATTCTTTTTCTTTTAAAATTTTTATTTATGTTTTGGTCACATTGGGTCTTCATTGCTGTGTGCAGGCTTTCTCTAGTTGCAGAGAGCAGGGGCTTCTCTTGTTGTGGAGCATGGGCTGTAGGCACACGGGCTTCAGTAGTTGCAGCAGGCGGGCTCATGGGCTCTAGAGCGCAGGCTCAGTAGTTGTGGCGCACGGGCTTAGTTGCTCCGCGGCATGTGGGATCTTCCTGGACCAGGGATCGAACCCGTATCCCCTGCATTGGCAGGCGGATTCTTAACCTCAGCACCACCAGGGAAGTCCCACCTGCAATTCTTTGTGATGGCACTGAAACCGTGTAACTTAGATTGGGACTTGAACCCATGGTCTTTTAACTGAGATCACACACCTGGTCTCAGGACTTAATGAAGCTCAGGTTCTTGACGTCTCATGGTAGAAAGAATTCAGTGAGAGACAAAGTGATGGGTAAGAAGTGGATTTAGTTAGAGAGAAACACACTCCACAGAGTGTGGGCCATCTCAGAAGGCGAGAGTGGCCTCGAAATATGGCAATGGTTAGTTTTTACGGGCTGGGTAATTTCATAGGCTAATGAGTGGGAGGATTATTCTAATTATTTGGGGGAAGGGGGTGGAGATTTCCAGGAATTGGGCCATCTCCCACTTTTTGGCCTTTGATGGTTGGCCTCGGAACTGTCATGGTGCTGGTAGGTGTGTCACTTAGTTTATGTTAATGTATTACAATGGGCGTATGATGAGGCTCAAGGTCCACTGGTAGTCGAATATTCTGCCATCTTGGACCTACTTGGTTCTAACCAGTTTTTGTTATATCCTATGGCTATGTCATTCTTTTAAAGGCTGTGTCCTGCCCCTTTCCTCCTGTTTCAGCTCCACCTCCAGCCAGGAGTCTGGAAATACTGTTCATGGTGTGAAGACCTGAGAGTTGTGTTTGGAGATTACAAAGCATAAAACCTTAGTTGGTGTGTGTATGTGTTTATATAAACAACACACTTCTGAAAACTACCTAAGATGATGGTAGAAAAAAGGATTGGCTAAAATTGTAGAAATTGGGGACTGAGATAGTGCTCAGAGAAATATTGCCTCTAACACTAAATAAAAACAAAAGGATGAGGGGATATGCCCATGGACAGATGGGGAGAATTTAGGACTTGATCCTGAATGGAGGGTCCTGCAGCTGAAACAGGGAGTCCCCACTTCAGTCACCTTCCAAGATGGTGCAGCTTCACTGACTACTTCCACCTGAGAATTCTGGGAGCACTAAGCTTCCCCATGTGCTTCAAGCCTAGAAAATGATAGAACCTGTCCTACTACTCGTGGGACAAGGAGGGGCCTGGTTAGTCAATTATAGCAAGACATGAGCCAGGGGGAGGTTAAGGCTTTCTCTCCCCTCCCTCTCCCCTCTCTTTAGAAGGACCACTCTCCTCATCCCAGGCCCCTCCTGTCTGTCTCTCCCCGGGCTGGCTGCCAAGGGGATGGCTTTGCTCGCTGGGCCCCATGCCGCTGGTGCCTTAGGTTTTCTGACATGACTTCTGTTACAGGAACTTCAAAATAACTTGAACAGTATCACGCTCAAATAGTCCCATTTTGAGGAACCATCCCTACTAGGCATGTTGAAGTTCGTAATGAACCAGTGCTGGATTAACAGCATTCTTCCAAGACAAGGATCACCAGACACGGCAACAATTGAACAAGCCCTTGGAAGATGATTTGTGAAAACAAAACAACAGTAATGAGAATATGGTACAGGTCTGTGAATGTACTAAAAACTACTGAGTTGTGCACTTAAATGGGTGACTCATATGGTGTGAGAATTATATCTGAATAAAACTGTTACCCCCCCCCCACCCAAAATTAGAAGAATTAAAAAAGTAAAATGGAGATAATGATTTCCTGAAAAGGCAGTTTCTCATTTGAAGACATAATGACCAGCCTGTGTGGGACTTGTTTTTCTCTCCTATCCTGTTTAGAAAATACCAGCATGTGATCATCCATCAGCACCACAGAATCTGACCCACCCCACCTCTACAAACCATGCCATTATTTAAGAGGGTGACACTTGACAAATGCCAGAAGAGCCAAAGAGGCTAACCATGGTTTTCAGGTTGGGTTTGCAAACTGAATCCTGACTAGCATTAATAATAGTAGCTAGTGCTATGACATGCGCCAGGCCCTGCCTAAGCACACTCCAGCCTCACAAGAACCCTATAAGGTAGTGCTGCATTTCACACAGAAAACTGAAGTGTAGTTTGATAAATTGCTCAAAGTCACACAGCTTTATGGCCAAGCCAGAGGCCAACCTCAGGTTCTAACTCTGGCTGCACATTGCAAATATCCAGAGAGCTTGACAATCCACTGGGCCTTGGTTCCTGGCCCTGGAGATTCTGATTTGATTGATTTGGGGGTGTTGCCTGAGCATCAGGCTTTTTGCTTTTGTTTTGATTATAGCGCACAGGTGGTTTCAATAAAAACCACTCTCTAGGGCCCAGGGCCCATGGGAAAGGGGAGGTTCACTCCTTGCAGGCACCACTGCCGTGGTTTGGGCAGCTGTCCCTGGTGGCATGGCTAAATTCCTCCATTCGGGGTTAATAGAAGGAGGAGGAATATGAGTTTCAGGACGGTCGCCGTGGCTGCCAGCTTCCACACAACCTGTTAGGCCCTGTCTGATCCTTGACCTCTGCTAGCCTCCCCTCCTCACAGCTGGAAACCCTGATCTCACCCCCCAAGTCCAGCCCCATCCCACCCCAAGCCCTCTGCCCCCCCATCTCACCCTGGGCGGGGGTGTGAGAGGGTGGGACGGGGACACTTGAGGCATCATCAGCTCAAATATCATATGACATCACTTATATGTGGAATCTAAAAAAAGGGTACAAATGAACTCATTTACAAAACAGAAGTAGAGTTACAGATGTAGAAAACAAACTTATGGTTACGTATCCCAGGGGATAAGTGGGGGGAGAGGTAAATTGGGAGATTGGGACTGACATATACACACTACTATATATAAAATAGATAACTAATAAGAACCTGCTGTGTAGCACAGGGCACTCTACTCAATACTCTGTAATGGCCTATATGGGAAAAGAATCTGAAAAAAAAAAAAGAGTGGCTATATGTATATGTATAACTGATTCACTTTGCTGTACACCTGAAACTAACAAACACAACATTGTAAATCAATTATACTCCAATAAAAATTAAAAAAAAAAAAAAGTGTGTTAACAGCAAGAATTCCTGGCTGTAAATCCACCCAACCTTGTGCTGAATTCCTATAACCGACTTCTGGACTTTGTCATGGGTCCGCACTGTGAACTAGTTAAGGTAACTGCATGTCTGCCCAGCCCCTCCGTGAAGTAAGTCGTCATCAGGAACGCTGCTCCCTTTCTCACGTGTGGCCCTGCATTTCACTCAGGGATGAGTCTCTTTTCAGCCTTTGACCCCTGTAGCTGCCCCTTTATAATTCCCGTCCCAGGTTCCTATCCTGCCACCATTCCTGAGTGGGTCTCCCTCTGGCTAGTTTTGCGCTGGCCTCCTTTGGCGGCCTGGCAGCCTGCTTCCTACGAAATGGTCCTCTTCAAGACCCACATGCTTGCCCTGGGTTTACATTTTCAACCCTGTTTAAGGATCCGCCCTTCACAATAGCGATGTACAGTCCTCTGAAGTTAACAGGGAAGTTGGGTTAGAAACACATAATGAAAATACTCGATTAAAATACTAGGGGAAAGAAAGTGGGAAACACGAGGCCCCACCCTCAGGACCTCTCAGCTGAGGGCCGCCACCCTTCCAGCCCCCCTGCTGCTAGACAGCCTCTCCTCTGCCCTCCCCACCGTGGGCTGGCTTCCTGCCCATCTCTCTACCATCAGGAGGCAGCTGCAGGAAGGAAGCCCAGTCTCCCCAAACTCGACAAGTTCAGCAGGAGACTGCTAAACTCTACTGAAAACTATGAGCCTGGCTAGGCCTTTGGCTCTCACTGTTGACCTCTGTCCTAAATACAGCCCCTCTGTCTAATACCCTCCTAAATACAGACCTCTGTCCTAAATACAGACCACACAAGCTCTGACCTGACGCCTCCCAACTCCTCTTCTCACTGCCAGCTCCATCTCAGGCCTCTCATCTTTGCCTTTTAGAAACCCTGTTCGTCGACGGCACCCTCTCCCATGGCTTTTAGCTCTTTGCGGAATCTCCCTCTTGCTTCTCGCTTGAGCTAAGGAAGGAATGCAACTGCCCAGAGCCCCTGCGAGGGAAGCTGTTTGTTCTCACATCCCCAATTTACCTCAGGCCTGGAAGCCATTGTTGATATTCTTGTAGCTTCTTATTACTGTTTATAGGCCAATGCGTGTTCACCCTCCTGTAGAAGATGGTCCTCCTTTGAAAACTGGGCCGTTCCTCATGCACCATCTGTAACGTTCAGGATTAGTTTCTCTGCTGACAGAAAGCCTAAAATAACAGTGTCTCAAACACAAGATTTTATTAAGTCAAAGAAGTCTCAGAGGTAGGTGGTCCAGGGCAGGTAAGTTGGCTTCATGGTCTCAGGACCCAGGCTTACTCTCTTCTACTGCTCTGCCTTTCTTAGGATGGGACCCTCGTCCTCATGGCCCAGTGTGCAGTGCAAGCTTCAGTCAACATGCCAGGTCGGCTTCCAGAAGTACCCCAGAGTGGTCACATGGCCACTCCAAGCGGCCAACCGGGCTGGGCAATGTGATTCTTAAAAGTCTGGGTGACGATGGTTCCAGCTAAAAAGCCCAACCCCTTTTGCTGAGGAGCAAGGGGCGGATGGATACTGGGAGGCAACTCTCGGTCGCTCCCCGGCCGTTCACTGCCAGGGTCTCCCCCACAAGCTCTGAGGACTTCGGTGCTGGTTTCCCTCTGACTTGACCATCATCGTGGGAGACCTGAGCATCCGTGTCAATGAGACCCTCTCCATGCCGACAATCCGTGCAGCCTCCCCTCCCTACGGCCACAGCACGGACCTCGTCGTCCTACCTCTAAAGTGTCGCCTGAGCCCAACCTCTCATCCTTCCCGGGCTCTCCTCCCTCCCACCCATCTATTCTGGGCCCTCGCTAGGATCTTGAGTTCCTAGCCTCTTCACACTTACCGTGCTCAGTTTCCTGCCCTGGTGCCGCAGTTCTCTCCCCGCACTCCCAGCCCCGTCCCAGGCCTGGGACCCGGGCCCACCTCTATCGCCTCTGTCGCAGAGCCGAGGAGCCCCGATGCAGCTGCTCTCAGCCTCTTACGTGGACTTGGTCCCTCCTTCTCCCACTTGCCTTCTCTGGTTCAACCCTAACACTTTCCTCAGGCTCTCCCCGCCCCCAGGAATGACTCCACTTTCTATTTTTTTAGAAAAGGGGTCCTCAGGTGTGGCCTCCTCCACTTCCTGTCCCCACTCCCCAAGCTTCTGGGACCAGCCTTTTCCTTCTGCCCCATCTCCTCGCGGAGCTACAGGCTGCAGGCAGTTACACTTCTCGTCTTCCCGCCTCCTCGGGACTGTCACGCCTTTGCGTGTCCCCTGGATTTCCTGTACCTTCAGCCTCATCTTCATTGCCTTCCTCCTCCCTGGATATAAACATGAGGATCTCGCCCTCGCATACCTCTCTGCCCATTGGTCTATGGAGGTCCTCTTGCAGCCGAGCGTGCTGGAAAGTCTCCTCGCTCCCTCTCTCCACCTCCTCACTCCCACTGGTACTATTTCCCTGACACCCGCCCAGGTGCCCACTGACATGGTCTTTTCAGCTCTCGCCTGGTGACTCTCGGGGGCAGGACTCGCTATCAGCCAGCCCCCTTTCTACCCTCTCACAATTTCTGTTCCCTTAGCTTTCCAGGCACCCCTCATTCTTCAGTCACTCCTTCTCTGCGCCACCCCCCAACCCCCAGCTGCTTTCCTCTCCGTGTGGATAAAGGTAATTCGTATTTCCCACAAAATGGGGGCCACCCTGGTGGCCAGGCCCACATCACAGATCTAACAAACCCAAGTCAGCCAGCACTTGCAGGACACACCTCACCATCAAGGACACCTAACGCACCAGTCGTGATCCTCTAACTCCGCTTTAGCTACCTTGCCCTAGAAAATAGGACCTGCTGGCCTTGCAAGGACATCCTGACTTCCTAGCCAACCATGCCTGTTTCCCGTCGTCACTTCTAAGCTCTATAAATTCGCTCTTGCCAAATCCCTGAGGAGGAGGGCTCCTCTGCTTGTGAGGCACTGTACTCCCCACACCCCTGGATTGTTTCCCCTTGAATAAGGATATCACACGTGGGCTTCCCTGGTGGCGCAGTGGTTGAGAATCCGCCTGCCAATGCAGGGGACACGGGTTTGAGCCGTGGCCTGGGAAGATCCCACATGCCGCGCGGAGCAACTAAGCCCGTGCACCACAACTACTAGCCTGAGCTCTAGAGCCTGCGAGCCACAACTACTGAAAGCCCACTTGCCTAGAGCCCGTGCTCTGCAACAAGAGGAGCCCCCGCAATGAGAAGCTGGTGCACCGTAACGAAGAGTAGCCCCCGCTCGCCGCAACTAGAGAAAGCCCGCGCGCAGCAACAAAGACCCAATGCAGCTATAAATAAATAAATAAATTTATTTATTTTTTTAAAAAATAAGGACATCACACGTGTTACCAAATTGTTTTATTGTTGTCATTCCACAGTGTCTTGGGCATGCCGAGTTCTCCAGCCTTCCTCCCAGGCCCCCAGCTCTCTCAGGGGCCATATTCCCCAGCGAGCTCTCTCACACCTAGGGGTTCAGCCACTCCCTGCATCACAGCAGGGCTTCCTGGTTTGAAGGAAGCTAAGGTTGCCCAGTTCTCAGGCATGTTTGGGCCTGTCTGGGAGCCCAGTGGACAAACTCGCCCAGGTCTATTTGTAAGGGAACTAGGGATCTCCTGGGAAGAACCCAGCTACTGTTTCATTCCCTCCATCACAATCAACCAACAGATTTACCTCAACACACATTTGTGAGCATTCTTCTAGGAACTGGGGGATCAGAGAGAACAAAACAGACAAGATTTTGGTCTTCATGGAAATACACATAAACAAGATCAATAAGTAAGCTATGCTGTGAGAAATGCTAAGAAGAAAAATCAAGCAGGTGAGGAGGTAAGAAATGTGTGTGTGTGTGTGTGTGTGTGTGTGGACGGGTGCTGACATTTGAGATAGTGTAATCACTGAGAGGCAAACAACGACTGAAGGGGGGTGTGTGGCCACATGCAGGGAGAATGTTCCAGGCTGAAGGAACAGCAAGTGCAAAGGGCCTGAGAGGACAGCAAATGTCCTTTGCCTGAGGACTGGAGGAGCAGCCCAGAGTCAAGGTCAGAGCATCATGGGGGGCGTGTGTGGGGTGGTGGTTGTGTTAAGGCTGAGACCACAGGGTTTGTAAGGATTTGGGTTTTACTCTGAAGTGGGAAGACAGGGAGGGTTTGAGCACAGCATGTTCTGGTGGATGTTTTACTCAGGCTACTGTGTTAAGAATGGGCTGAAGGGGGACTTCCTGGTGGTCCAGTGGTTAAGACTCTGTGCTTCCAATGCAGGGGGTGTGGGTTCTATCCCTGGTCAGGGAACTAAGATCCCACATGCCTCGTGGCATGGCCAAAAATTAAAAAAAAAAAAAAAGAATAGGCTGAAGGGCAGAAACAGGAAGACTAGTTGGGAGGCTGTTTCAATAATCCAGGCAAAGGATAGCAGTGGCTGGGTCTGGGCTGGGAACAATGGAGGTGATGAGAAGTGGCTAAAATGTGCATGGGTTTTGAGGGTAGCGCCAATAGAATGATAATGCTGGGCCCACAGACTGGATGATCCAGACTCTGGGTACTGATGCTTGTCTACTTGGACCATGCCTTCAGGTAGCACAGTCAGGGTGGGCTAGGGATTTTTTTCACCCTGAAGCAAATTGATATTCTCAGAGTCAGTCATTATGGAAAGATGCTAATCCTGGGGCAGGAATGGAGGCAGGCTCGGACTGGGGTTAGGGTGTCCATGGGGCTTGGATCCCCAGGTGTGGAGATGCTGGGGACATTCCTGGTGATGGTGATGGTGGTGCTGTTGGTAGTGGTGGCTTTGGAGGGGGTGGCGGTGGCAGCTGCTTGAGTTAGCCCTGCCCTAGATGGGGCCTGGCCTGTTGAGGGACTAGGGTGCAGTGGGTTTTGTTGGTTTTCAGAGAAGCCACTTCTAATAGTGGTCAAACTTCACCTGCTTGTTGAACATCTGTTCTTTCAATGCAGACATCAGTGCCCTTGCTGGTGGGCCCTGGCGCCAGTGGGTCAGAGCTGGAGCCATGGCTCTTGGGTAGGCATCGGGACACAGGCATGGCTCTGAGTCTGGGGGGTCCACAGGGGACAGGGGCAGGGAGGGAGGAACAATGGATGCCAGGTGGCTGCAGAGGTCTAGTTCAAGAAGTAAGTTCATGTGAATAAGTAAGCTCAAGAGTTCCCTGGGATTGTGTTTGAGATGAGTCGGAGTTCCCTGGGAGTGGGGAGAGGCGGAGACAGAGAAAGCTGGTCCTGGTGACTCACTGTCACGTTCCTTTTCACTCTAAGCTCCTGTTGCCTGGGAAGCGTGCCTTCTCGTCAGCTGACTCCTGATCTCTCTCCAGGCCAGCCTTCTCTCCCAGTAACCGCACCTCTGCGCACCTTGGCTTCTGATAGCCAAGCTCTCAAACACAGCATGTCCCCTAATGAGCGCTTCCTCCCCTGACACCCTCTCTCTCCCTCCTGCTCTCAGTCTCCAGAGCGAGGCCCCCTTACCCTCCAGCCAGCTGCCCGGCCAGAGCCTGGAGTGCAGCTTGACCCCCTCTCTCTTCTTGTCTGTCACAGCCAATTAATCCTCTGACTCTGTGTGTCACCTCCTAAACATCTCTCCACTCCCTCGTCTTTTTCCCACCCTCGCAGCTCTGGCCAGAGTTCTGAGGTGGCCCCGGACAGGTTAATCTCCCAATCATTCGGTCCTCCTCTCCATCTTCCTCACCCCGCGGCCCCCGGAGTGCGTCCCGGGATGCTGGTTCCATCCTGCTCTCCCTTCATCGCCCTGGGGCGCTCAGCTCTCCCACTGCAGAGCATACAAGGCTCGGCTCCCTGTCCAGCCTTCGGCCCTGCAGCACTTCCCGGGCAGCCTCTCTGAACACGTGGTGGGTGGGAGGGTGGCGGCTCTGCCCAGTATCTTCTGTTTGCGTAGACCAGGAGGAATACTCGCCAAGGGAAGGCGTGGGAGGAAGCAGCCCTCCCCGCTGCCCGGTTCTCCTGGACTGTGGCTGGGCTCTCTGGGACCTGGGAGGAGGAACCCAGCCCCCCTCGGCGGGGTTATCTCCCCGTTTGTCCCGCAGAAACGTTCATTGGGTGCCGGTGCGGTGCCGTTTGCCAGTGTTCATTGACTGGGCTGGGCTTTGCTTGGGGAAGGGGGAGGCCTGAGGTTTTGGGTGGGAGGAATCCAGTTTAGAGGGCTATTTATTATTCCGCTAAAACCCCAGCCAAGCCAGGCTCTCTCAGACCTCCATGCTTCAGCCTCTGCTCTTCCCTCCCCGAAATGGCCCATCCTTCTTGTGGCAAATTCCTCTCTTGTCTCCAGCCTCCCTCAGGCTCTGCATCAGCCACAGTGTCTCCCCAACCCCTTCCACGCTGCAGTGCTCCTTCCCCAGGCGTCCCCCCACACTTGGTGCCTTCTTCCATTCTCACCAGTACCTAATGCTACTGCAGTGTTTGTGTGTCTAATGCAGATTGTCCCCCTACCCCCTTACTTCTCATTTTTGTATCCCTTGCTCCTAGCACAGGGTCCGGCACACAGTATTTTGCTTGATAAAAGTTTGCCGAATAATTCAGTTCAACATAGTCTATGCCACATATATTATGTTCTAGGCATTGTAAGGTAAGCATTGGGATACAAGATGAATAGATGGGGACCCTTGGAGTTGTACAGTCTACTGGAAAAGTGCACACACTTGCAATTAAGTCCTTATCAAGTAATATGATAAGTCCTACAATAAATCTATGAAGAATGTAGCTCTTGGGTAAAGAAGTATTGGATCTGGAGTTAAGGCTGGGTTTAAATCTGCCAACTGAAAACTGGCAATTGCCATCTGCCTCTACAAAGATTGTCACTAACCACTGCAGTCTCTGACCTTCAACACACCCTAAAAAGAGTTTAGGGTGGAGATCAGGAATGAGGCACTCTCTGCTCTGGGAAAAACTGGCAGAACAGGCCTTCAGATAGTTAGATATTTTCAGAAGATTTTATGAGCCCAAATTCTTGCATCTTCTCATATCTAGAAAAGCACTAAAATAATTAACGGCGACGTCTGCTCCTCGCGACTAGCAGCAAGCTTCTGCCAAAATGTGTGCTTGATTGCATGTATCCCCCTTCACCAAAATCACATATATACTGACCTCACCCCTACCTCTTTGGAGCAGTTCCTCAGAGCTACCTGAGAAGCTGTCTCCAGGGCTATGGTCCTCATTTTGCCCCAAATAAAACTTAACTCCCAAATCTCATGTCGTGCATTTTTTTTTCAGTCGACAAACCCTAGCTCCATAACCTACTAGCCTTTGTTTTCATAACTGTACAATGGGAACAATAGTACCTATCTCAATAGGTTAAAGATAAAATGAGATGTAGTATGTAAAAGCATCCTGCATAGTTACTGGGCACATAATATATGCCCAATCAACATTTGCAGAATTGTCCCTGCTGCTAGAGCCTTTGATTTTGCCTGGGGCAGTTGTACAGACTTCGAAGAGGAGTGATACTGGCACTAGATTTGGGGAGGGCAGCTGTAAATTGCATTTCTGGACAGAGGTCTCGGAGCTGTGGGCTGTAACCTGGGGAAGCTGAGGCAAGGCATCTTCCAGAGGACAGGAGCAAGGGGATCTGTGGTAATGTGTCCCCGACCTGCCCCACAGCTGCTGAGTCAGGCCCAGGCCCAAAGGGCTCTGTTTTGTCTGAGGGAGCGGGAGCTTGCTGCTGCAGGACAGGCCTGGACAGGCCCTGGGTGCTGGGACTTGTGCCCAGCTGTTTCATGGGAGCAGCTCACAGTCCTGCCCGGCCCCTCCTGTTCCTCCCATCCCTGCAGGGAGGCCCCAGGGAGCCTCAGCCCAGATTCCTAGAGTGACTGCCAGCTGGGATTTAGAGTGGGCATGCTTTTTCCTTGGGGCTTTAAAGTGCCGCCCCCAAAGCAAAGAATTCCTGCCCCAAGTGGCAGAGTTAAAGGTCAAGCAGCCCTGGATGAAATCCTAGCTCTTTGAGTTTATAACCTTGGGCGTGTAGTCTGATCTCTTTAAGACTAGTTCCTTCGTCTGTAAAATGGGGATAACAATTCCAACCTCCCAGGGCTGCTACCAGAATTAAATAAGGAAAGCTGTGCTTTCTTACTTTGCACAATGAAGACCTTTGTACCTGGCATTTATTATTCACAGTAGCTGTAGGGGAAAGTTAAAGAAAGGACCTAGAGACTCACTCTGATCTAATCAATCATGGAGTCCACAGAGTCCAGTGCTTCTCAAACTTTCCAGTTCAAATCACCCAGGGTTCTATGAAATGCAAATTCGAATCCAGTGGGCCTGGAGCAGGAGCTGTGAGTCTGCATTTCTAACAAGCTGCCCGCCGAGACCACGTGCGAGCAGCACAGCTGTAGGTGCATCTCCGCACCTCCGCAGGGCCCTGCCCCGTTCTCCTGACTGGCCTGGCTCCTCCAGCCTTCCCCAGCTCCATGCAGGCTGCTTACTCTTGTCAGATGAATCTTCCTAAAGTGGAGGAGAAAATTTCTGATGTACAGCCAAGAATGATTGCAGGAGCTGCTGCTTTTGTGGGAGAGGGGAGGGAGGGCATAGTTGTCTCAAGAGTGGATGGCCTTTAAGCTAGCAAAATGCCTCAGACTCTGTGGTGTGGGAGGTGAGTCACCGAGGGCTTGTTTTTAAGACTTTAAGTGGTATGAGGCTTAGCAAGAAAGGTGGCTGTTTCAGGCATGACCTCCCTCTGGGTGGGGGATGCTTGCTGTTAGGCTCTTTGCTGGACTCAGTTTCTCTGTTGGGAAAGGGCTCAGCAGGTGCCTGGAAGCCCTGGCTGATGCCAGTGAGGAGCACCTGCTCGGGAAGGAGGCCAGATGAAGGACCCAGAGCCGTCCTCTGTGCCCCATCTCCACGCAGCTCCAGTGTCTGCGGGGAGGAGGAGGGAGAAACAGTGGCCACACAGACATTCAGACAGATCAAGCCCTGCTTTGAAGAGCTGGCAGCCATCGCCATAATGTGCCTGGAGATGCTCTGGATAAAAGAGGAAAATGGGCAGAGGCACTGAGGCATAGGGCTGGTGAGGGACTCACAGCATTGTGGGGGGCTGAATCCCGCAGGAGTCTTCCCTCAGGTGGGAGGACTTCTGATAGTCACAGTATCAGCCAACAAGAAGCTTTGAGCTGGCTTCACATATTTCTAATGTCAAGAAATATAAAGTTGAGATTTACTATTAATTAATTGCATGAAACTGAAGAAGGAGCTGTGCGCTGGCAGGGTCTGGAGTTGCGGCAGAGATTCGGCCGCCAGGGGTTGCGCTGGTGGAACCCTAACCTCGGATGCTAAGAGTAGGTCTGGAGGAGTGTAATTTTCGAGCTGATGAATGAGAAAATGCAGATGGCAATTACTGCACATAAACCACATTCAAGAGGACATTGGGGCCCCTGTGAGGCTTCATCAACTTTTTTGTTTTTGCATAAAAGAGATGACTGACATGAGCCTGGCTGGTCTGTTAGCTAAACACAGATGTGCATTTGCAGCTGTGGTTACACTTGTCGGGCTGTCAGGAGGAAACTGTATATTGAGTATTAATGAACAACTGATTGAATAGAGGAAACTGACTGTCCACCAGTTGTGGCTCTGATTCCACTTTGACAGCATAGACGTGAGATAAGGAAATGCTTCAAAACACGGGAGGGCCTGGAGTAGATCTATAGCAAATTATTTTACACCTATGGTGGCTCCGTGGGATTAAAAAAAACAACCCACTCTCATAATATTCTTCTTTCATTTATTTATTAATCTACTTCCAGAAAGTGATGGAGGCGACTTACAATTAAAAACACCTATGTAACATGAAATATCTAAAAAACTTATTTGTTCTGGTATAATGTTATAAGTCATAATTCTAGTTATTACTTTAAAATGTATATCTCAGAAATAACTAAATTTCCTTGTCAATTGCATTATTATGAACTTTCACCAAATCTTTAACCGTGGTCATTTTTAAGTCTTTTGTCATTTACAGACAGTTCTGGGTGTACTCTGATGCTTTTGCAAAAATGTTCCTATAAAAGGGTTTCATCTTCAAGGAATTCATGGAAAAGACTCTGACAAGTACAGGTTTCTGGTAACTGACTATACTGCTGAACTGAATGAATAAGCATTTTCAGAACTCTAATGGAAAACTCATGAATTCATAAAAGTGCTAACAAAAGATCAAGATGAAAAAAAATTTTACATGGGACTGAGTGAACTGATGAGGCTGATTATAATTTTTGTGACTTTCTGTTTGAATAATAAAAAAAAAAAATCCCACAAGGACTCAGAGGCAAAAAATATACAAATCAATTTTCACTGCAAAGTAAAGGAGCTGTTACAGTGGAGGATTACTTGACTGAATGTCAATATTATGACATAGTATGTGTGTGTTTCGTGTTTGGTAATTGCAATCATTGTTGCTTTTGTTGTGGTCATCCATTTACAATGCTTGGTGTCAGTCCATTTATCTCTTGTAAAAATAAAATACAGTGTGTGTGTGTGAAAAAAGAAAAAAGAGCTAGGGCAGAGTTTCTCAAAAAAAGCCAAAATCTACAAACAGTAAATTCTGGAGAAGGTGTGGAGAAAAGGGAGCCCTCTTGCACTGTTGGTGGGATTGTAAACTGATACAGCCACTATGGAGAACAGTATGGAGGTTCCTTAAAAAACTAAAAATAGGACTACCATATGACCCAGCAATCCCACTACTGGGCATATACCCTGAGAATACCATAATTCAAAAAGAGACATGTACCACAATATTCATTGCAGCACTATTTACAATAGCCAGGACATGGAAGCAACCCAAGTGTCCATCGACAGATGAATGGATAAAGAAGATGTGGCACATATATACAATGGAATGTTACTCAGCCATAAAAAGAAATGAAACTGAGTTATTTGTACTGAGGTGGATGGACCTAGAGTCTGTCATACAGAGTGAAGTCAGAAAGAGAAAAATAAATACCGTATGCTAACATATACATGGAATCTAAAAAAAATGGTTCTGATGAACCTAGGGGCAGGACAGGAATAAAGATGCAGACGTGGAGAATGGACTTGAGGACACAGGGAGGGGGAAGGGTAAGCTGGGACGAAGTGAGAGAGTAGTACTGACACATATACACTACCAAATGTAAAATAGATAGCTAGTGGGAAGCAGCCGCATAGCACAGGGAGATCAGCTCGGTGCTTTGTGACCACCTAGAGGGGTGGGATAGGGAGGGTAGGAGGGAGACGCAAGAGGGAGGATATGGGGATATATGTTTATGTATAGCTGATTCACTTTTTTATACAGCAGAAACAACACAACATTGTAAAGCAATTATACTCCAATAAAGATGTTAGAAAAAACAAAAAACAAGTGCGACAGGCAGAACGGGATGGGCTCAGTGGCAGAGGCTGGGCTTTCAGGCCAAGGAGAGCTGGTCTTCCTGCCCTTCCAGCCTGTCCATCACACCAGCACCTGCTCCATTGGAACCTGGGTCATGGACTCAGACAGCAGCTTCCTGCCTGGATTCTGGACACTTCTGTGTCCTCTTGGCCCTGTGCACTGAATCCTGTCTCTCATCATTTTCTTCTCATCCACCATTTTAATTTGTTCTGTGGTCAAGTGGCCCTCTTTTATGTAGCTGATTGAGTAAATCAGCCTTTGATGTATATACTAAAGAATTTTTTATCTCTATACAAATACCATGATTAAGAATAAGAAAGTGTTAGGAAAAGTATTGGAGGACTGTATAAATGAAAAGAATATAATTATTATTGCTTTTAAGTGGGGAATATTAAATAAAAGTGCTTTGAAGAAAAAAAAGATATGTAAACTGGGCAGCTTAAATATAAGTCAGAAAGAGCAGAAACTAGAGAGGAAGTGGAGAGAAAATTCTGCCCAGAACCCAAGGTAAGAGATACTAGGCATTAAATATGGGTCCGACGCTCTCTTGTCTTGCTTTCTTCACCTTCCTATACATAAGACTCCGAAGAAGTTGCATTTCCCGTGGCTTCCATCAAAGAAGTTATGAAACATTTCCCCAGGAGCTCAAAGCTGGATTCTGGATCAGCTTTCAGCAGCTTTCTGAGCCCAGAGAGCACTCAAGACCATCTTTTTGGTCCTGTGGCCCCCTACTCTGCTTCCCTCTCCGCACCCTGGAAGATTACTGCTAACTGCCCATGCTTGTTCTGGACCCCAGGCCCTGAGACAGCCACTCTCTGGGCCTCAGTTTGCAGGGTGGGTGTCCAGTGGAAAGGCAACCTTGGTGAGTACAGTGAGGCCAGGTCCTGAGGACAGTCTCTCAGCTGGTGTGCCCACCTGGCTGGATTCCCCTCCGAATAGCCTTCTGAATTGGGGCCGGGGGACCAACAGCGCAGGGAAAAGTCAAGAGTGGGAGAGACAGGAGGCTGGAGAGCGGGCGCGGCCTTGAAGGCGTGTTGAACCTGGAACTCTGTGTTTTAAAGCAGGGAAGTGACCTGCCCGGAGTTTATCATCACACTCACGCAGCACTGGGTCTCCAGCTACTGTGCTGGGCGACAGGACTGAACACAGGGAATCCGTCAGGTGTAGAGCTTGGCAGTGGACCATGGCTTGGGTTAAAGGTGGCAGGTCCATCCTGTGGGCTCCTTTCCCATTTGGTGTCGGTCACTCCCCATTCCTGCTCTCTCGGATCCAGTCATATCGTAGATCTTTAAGTTCCGGGAAAGGGCTTCATCCTCTCCCGTATCTGGGCCCGTATCCCAAGATAGTTTTCCGTCCCATGAATATAAACCCACTAGCTTCACTGGCTGATACCCGCTCCTTCCTTCGGGAGAACGTCCCTGACGCCTCACCCTCCACGGCACCCTGCAGTTCTCCTTTGAAATAGTCACTGTGCTTGTAATTACATGGATGGAGTGGACATTCCCTATTTTTGTGGACCAGCAACCTATTTTGTATGTCTGGCTATAGTACCCTTGTCTTATTTGGGGGTACCACCCCTCCTTCACTCTGGACCTATGTGCTTTGGGTAAAGTTGACCCCCGCCCCTGGGCGCTGAGAGTAGAACATGTGACCTAGGCTAGACCAATCAGTATAGTCCATCCCTGTGGGCTTCAGTGATTGGTCCAGGAATGGGCAGGTGATCCAATTAAGCCAATCAGGGCTAAGGACACTCAGCCCCTGGATATTTGGGTTTGGGGGAATCACTGACTCCCACTGACTCCCACAGACCTGTGATGATGTGAACCTGAGTTTTCCTGGACCACCGTGACTGAGATTGAACCAACCCAGAGGGAACAGAGCCAAGAGATATCTCCTAGTGACATCGCTGAAGCTCTGAATCAAGCTGTAGCTAAAGCCAGCTCTATCTTTGCACGTTTCAGTTATGGGAGCTAATCAATTCCCTTATAATACATAGACCTGTTTGAGCTGGATTTTCTGTCAGTTGCAATTGAAATAATCTAAATGATAGCATTGGTCTATGTTGTCTTCCTTTTGCCGTGAGCACAGGGACTATATCTGTGTCTCCGGGCATGGCCCATAGGAATGTTCAACAAATGAATCAACCAATGAAGAGAGGGGTCTCAGAGCTTCTCCAGTCTCACCCTTTCTTCCTTTCAGACCCGGAAATGAGGCAGTGGCTTGTGGTTCTTTCTGGGTGATGATTTTGTTACAGAGTCCCATTGGAACCAGTTTTCTTTAGAGCTGGGAACTTCAGCTACAAGAAAGCAGCCACTTACAAGTCATGACAAAAGGGGCTCTGGGAAAGACCTGTTGCTCAATGAGATTTTCAGAGTGTCTAAAGTTCTACTGTTGGCAGGATTCCTTTGGTTTACAGTTCTGAGACCTTTTAGGAATTCTCTGTAAATACATATCTGTATCTGCTTATATGAGTATATAGAAACTCTGAAAAGATACACAAGAAACTAATGAAAATGGTTATCTGCAGAGAGTTGGGATGGGAATTGGCTCAATGGAAGACAGGTGGGTGTAGGAATGAGAATTTTTATACTGTTTAAGTTTTGAGCCCTATGAATGTATTACCTTTTCAAAAATTAAGAAAGAGAATATCCATGAGAGTGCAGAACCACTAGAAGCCATTATCAGCTCTTAACAACTGGGGTGGGGGGCATTTATTTATCAGCTTGTTTTTCAACTGGGGCAGCTGGTTTTATTGCGGGAGGCCATGATAGACTGGGCAGGAGTTGTTTGTCCTTGTTGAGGAAGGGGAGTCAGAAAGAGGGATGAAGGATTCGGGGGACGATTTGGAGAGATTTGGCCTGGGCAGATCACACACCTGACAAGGTGAGAGGGAGAAGAATTAGGCAGGTTGAAGGGAGGGGTAGGGCATCAAGGATCCTCTTTCCCAGGGGCCCACCTGTCCCTGGCTGGACTTGATAATTTCCAAGACTCCTCTTATCTAAAAAAGTTCCTGACACCCCCATCTGTGTAATCTGTAGGCATGTCCTTTCAACTTTCCAAGCCTGTTGACTCATCTATAAAATAAAGGGGCTGGATTAATGATCTAGTCCCAAGTCCTTTCCAGTTCTGATGATCTTATGCTAAGATGCTATCTTCTCTCCCTGCAACTCCTGTGATAAAGCCCCACCCCTGTTCAGAAAAGACACAAGTTATCATCAGGGAATAACACATGTACCTTCAGGACATGCCAAGCTTAAACCCTGAAGAGAGCTTGCCTGTCAGAGCACCTAGCAAGAACATTCACGGTTCCTTCCTATGTTTAAATGTTGCTCGCTGAAGTTAAGTGAACGAGCAGGTGGTGAATCAGCTGACAGTGCAGTTGATGTGCTTCCTGCCCCGCTCGCCCTGCATCCTGGGGACTCCCTTGCAGGCCCTCTAACGCCCTCCTGCTGCAGCGCGCTCCCCCACCGGCCAGTGGCCTTCTGCAGAGCTGAAAACCTGTGCCGGTGACTGTGACCTTTGAAAGGCTGCTGCCCCTCACCTCTTGAGAGAACCCCCGTGAGAACGGGGAAGGCCCTCACCTTAGGAGCGCAGTGGTGGCAGTTGCTATGGTTGTCAGTGGTCAGAGCAGCAAGGTGGGTGATAGGCAGCATCTGGTGATGGCTGGAAGGACACTGACCTGGTGTGGGGTGATGGTGGAGCACCCAGGCTGGTCCGTGGGGCTGGAGGATGGGTGCCCCTCAGGCACAGGCTCTGTTGAGGGGCAGGAAGACAGGTGGCCCGGTGGGAACATTCACAAGGGCTCAGCTTTAGATTTCGGTATGACAGCAAATGGGACAATAAATTCAGGGACAGTGGTGGAGAGACAGGACTGAACGTTGTTTGTCGCATCACTGAAAACGGGCAGCTCCTGGCATCCAGACCTTATGGCAGGGTAAGAACAATAGCATCTGCTCACAGAGGGGCGGAGAGAGTGGGGGGCAAAGGTACCACTCAAGCCCCATAGACCCTACTGCCTATAATGCACTGTAAAAGAAAAAGATATACAGTTTATATATTACATATATGTCATTAAATTCTGTAATTATTATATGGCTTGTGCTTTTGTGTTAATACAGTAATTTGCTCAATGTAATAATTTAAATGATATCAGTATTTTGGTGACTCTGTTCTGAGCCCTCATTTCCTACCTGACTGGGAGTCACAGTATGTGGAGGTGAACCAGGCTCTTCTTTCCCGGAGGCTCCGTGGGGACCCCTCCGCTGAGGGTGGTGGGCTCACGGTTGCCCAGGCAGCCCACAGGGAATTGGAACAGCAGCTGAAGAGCTGACTCAGCTGTCTCTGGCGTCCTGAGCACAGGGCTTTGCCCTCCGTCTCTTTACCTAGATCACCTGCCCCATGTGAGGAGCATACCACTGGATGTCAGGTGCCTTCCTGTGCCAGGGGCTTCTGCACTGGGAGCTCCAAGTTCCTATCTCCAGGCGGCTGGGATGGATGGCCCGAACTCTCTGCCCAGGCGGGCATAAGTTACACGCCGATTTCTTTTAGGAATATGACTTTGGTTGGCGCCTCCTACTTGGCATTTCTCAAAGATTTTTCATTTCCCTATTTCTCCCTGACCTCCTCCCATTCTTAATCCTACCAACAGGAACCTCCTAACAACCTCATGTTCTCACTCCCTCCCAGCCTCATGTCCTGTCCCCCTTTCCCCATGAAGCCCTTTGCTGATTTTGAGATTATGGCTTACATCTTGTCAGCAGCCTCTGGTGGTGCCAAAGCAAAGGGAGTGGGGAGGAGAGGGCCAGAGGACCAGCCAAATGTTTGTTCTTTTCCTTTTTAGTTCTGTGGTCTCCAGAAGCTAAGGTGAGCTTGGGATGGGACGGGAATTGAGGGCTATGACAGTATGACCCAAAGTTTGAAACTTCCACTACTATTTATCTAAATACAATTTGAGTTACACTGTATGCGAAGGGAAGCTGGTAAATGAAATGAGTTTGGGCTTTGAAGTTAACCAAATTTGGGCTGAAATCTCAATTTAACAATTTAGCTGAAGTGGGCAATTTTCTGGAGAAAAATAATTATTAAATTTGACGCAAGTGATAAAAAATATGTATGAACCACTAATTTATCCTATTCTCTGTACTTTCCTGTATGTTTGAAATATTTCATAATTCAATATATTTTAAAATGCTAATAATGATCAACAAATATAGACTCTTCATCCCATTCCTTTAGGGAAGAAACTAGTCACCCTCATCCATAGTTCATACTAACATACAAATTGAAGCCATCTTGTGAAAGAGTAATTTGACAATATCATCTAAACTAAAAATGTGCTAAGTTGATCAAGCAATTTTAATTTTTTTATTTTTCTTAAAACCACCACCATTTAATCTCACAATTTTGTGGACCATGAATTCAGACAAGGCTTGCCTTGGCAATTCTTTTGCTCCACATTAACTGTGGTCACTTGCTAGTACTGTATTTAGATGGCAAAGGGGCTGATTTGGATGGTCTAAGACAACTTCACTGAGTAGGAAAGGCTGGGCTCCACTGGCACCATCAACCAGAGGGTCTATACATGGCCTCTTTGGCGTGTGGATATATCTCAGGTTAGTTGGACTTGTTATTTGATGGACTACTTACATGACCTGGCTGCTTGAAATTTGGTCCATAGACCAGCACTACAGGCATCACCTGAAAGCTTGGAAATGCAGAATCTGACCAGAAATCCCATTTTTAATAATCTGTAGGAAATACTAGTAAGTGTACAGATATCTCTACAAAGATATTCCCTGAAGCATTGTTTTTTATAGAAAAATATTGAAACAGAAATCTCCATAAATAGAAAAATTGTTAAATAAATCTTGGAACATCCATCCCATGGAATACCATGAAGCCATTATAAATGAGATAAATCTATGTATACTGGTCTGGAAAGATGTCCATGATATACTATTTGGTAAAAAACAAACAAACAAATAGCAAGGTAATATATCTATATCTATCAGGACTCTATTTTTGTTCAGAAAAAAATTTCAGGAAACATCTCTATCATCCATCCATCCATCTATCCATCCATCCAAAAGTTCAGAAGGATGGGCATCAAATGAATAATATTTACCTTTTGGGATAGTGGAGAGATTTTCACATTTTTCTATATTGTATTTTAATGCACAAAAAAGTGAGAGTAGGAAATAATTTTTATTTTCTGTTTTGCTTTATGTTTAAATGAAAAAACAAGCCTTAAAATAAAACCAAATCACTGTAGTTTGGGAACATTTGTGCTGAACAATCATGCTTAAAGGTCATGAAGATATGGTTTCCCGGTCTCAGAAAGCCTGTCAGCACAAACTCGCTCACCCTTGCAGTTTCCTCAATTGCTTTTGACAAGCCTGTCACCTTGATTTCCCATCTTTTGTTGTGAGGAGTCATTTCATTGCTCCTCTTTAACTTTAGATTCTATTATATTCCTTGAAGTGCTCAAGGAGTTGATTTTCGAAGTGAATCCGTTAAAATGTTCCATTTTTCTTCCTCACCTGGGTTCACAGCTCAAGACGACAAGTGCTTCCATGTAGAAAGGGCTGTGAAATATTCTCGGTAAGACTGATCTAGTGTTTGGTGCCTACCCTTTTCTCCGAAGAACAAAGACAGGTGGTTTAGACTAGGGAGGATTTCTATTTTCAGCCAGAGAAAAACATTTAACTCCGCCACTACAAGATATCTTTGACAAGAGCAGGCAGATTTTGATGAAAAACCAGAGTGCATGATATTTGGGAGTGTTCTTTTGGGTGCTTTTCCCAGAGACCAAAGCCCAACAAAGAAATGAGATCCAGTCCTCAGTGCAGGTCTGCCCCCTATGGGCTAGATTCTCAATTTATTATTTTCACTAAGTCAGCCTTACTCAGAAGAAGGGTCTTTTTAAATCACCAAGTTAAGTCCCTGGAACAAAATTGGTCCCTTTCTTGTCCACTGTGTTGAGCTGCTGCCTTGAAGGCTTCTTCAGGACTTCCTTCCTTTTCTGGTCCTTCAGGCCTCAGGGATGGCTGGTGCTGGGCTCAGAATGTGGGTTGATGACTAGACAGCTGACCTGAAGTTGCAGCAGGAATTTTAGACTATGAAAGGGGAAGTTTAATGAAGTGCTTTCCTTTCTCCTTCCCTGGGGGCAGTGTATGTTTCTAGCACAAGCATTGACACATGGGTTATCAGTTTCCATTTTGGTTACATTAGAATCAATGATGAGCAAACAGGGGGATGTCCAGCGGTGAATTTCACTTGGTTGCGCAATCACCTCCCTGCACCAGCTCTGACTGTAGATGTCGACACTTTGATGTTTGGTACTGACCAGAGTCAAAGACACCTAACATAAAAGACCAGTTAGGAAATGACCCATGTGTTACCAACTCTACTCCTGTCTGAAAACGATCACCTCTGGGCCCTGCTGCCACAAACCCGGCACAGTGCAGGCGGGCACTTTAGGTGAAACGTGCCTGTGCTTTGAAGCTCCCTTTAAATGGGTCGCTTTGGGTCTCCTGCTGTAAGACAAAACTCGGTGGTACTAAAACATGCTTAAGGCAAAATGGAGAATGCTGAAGGAGAAGACCTATCTAGAACCATGGCAGAAAGTTATCTTTAAGGTGTGCATTTTTATGTTGACAGAGATCTTAGCAAAGAATTCACACTTACTAAGCACTTACTAAGCGCCAGGTACCACATTAACTGTTTTACATGGGTTATCTCACTCACTTCCTCCCAGCAATTCTGTGAGGTCAGCATTCTTACCGTCTGTGTTGCACAGGTTGGGGAGAAGGGGCTCGGGATGGATAAGTGACCTGCAGAACACCATGTCCCCCGCGTGCTGCACAGCCAGGATTCCAATCCAGGCCATCTGCTTCCAGGCCTGCGCTCCTCACCTCACCCACTCCAGCAGCTCATGGAGGGCACTAAATACTGATTAACTGGGCAAAGGCAAGGAGGCGCAAGGAGCCCCTTTGCTGAGGACACAGTGCTGAGCCACGTGTGTGCCTGCATAATCTATGCCTTCACAGGTGGAGCCATGTAAATCCTTTCCTTCTCATTTCCTGGGTTTATTATTGGACCGGGTATATTTCAGAATAAATGTGCTGGCAATTAAATTAAATATATAAACGTCTTCCATAGAAGCTGAGTGGAAAGAAGCCCGAGTGGTCTTTTGTGCATAGTCAGCTGTGGGGAGAAACCAAGAGAAGGGACTTGGAAGGCCCTTGCTGGGTCCTTCCGGGCTCCAGATGCTGAGGCTGAAGAGACTTATAATAGGCTACGCCTCAATCCACTGGGAAAAATCTTGTTTAATCCCCTATCCCTTAAGAAAAATGTAAAGGTAAAACATTATACTCTTTGAGAGCAAATCTTTCATAATCTCCCCTACACATCTTGTGGATGTCAATTTTAAAAGAAAAATCTTGAATACAAGATACAAGCCAATACATTGGCGTCTAAGTTTCTCTACTGACTTAAAATTGTCCTTCATCTATTTTCTAGAGTCCTGTTTTCTACCTAATATTATTAGTGAGTGCTGCTGTTTGCAGTGGAAGATGGTGCCAGTGACTCACTTTCTGGAGGGCACATCTCTGAGGTGCCTCTTCTAGTGGGCAAGGATTTGCACTGTCCACATTTGGAGGTTGCTATTCTTATCCACGTAAGGTGAATGAGTCATTATGGAACTCAAACCTCAAACTCAGCATTGACCCCACGCTGCTTCTAGGTACTAAGAGAAACACTGATGACAATATACCCTGAACCCTATATGAAATAATTACTTTAAAATGCTTACATCATGAGAAGAGATTCATGAAAATGTAATCCTGGGACATTAAAAATCACTTAGTACAACCTCATATTTTTATATTGGCAGTAAGAGCTCTTAGCAAATAATTTTTTTTTTTAAAGCAGGTGAAGATACTAAAGCCCAAAGAGCAATGTGACATGCTCAAGGTCTTATCACTGCTAGTAGATTATCAACCCTGGCTGTGCACTGAAATAAGTGGGAGAGTTTTTAAAAAATACTGATACTTGGGCCTCACTGAAGACAAGAGTTTCTGGGCCTAGGGTCTGGTTACTGACACTTTTTAAAGCTCTCCAGCAACTCAACTTAAGCCAAAGTTGAGAACCGCTGAGGCTAGACAAGAACCCAGGCCCTAATATTCTCCCAGGGTTATCAAAATTGGGGCAGGCTCTCAGTCCTCATTCCTGAGCACATGGAAGACTTGACTAATGAATTCTGGAACTCCTTCCTGCTGCGTCTAACCTGGCCTCCTTCTCATTGGAAGCTACCACCTGTACTTCAGTGTTGGGAGACAACCTGAAGCCTAGCTCCACCTGGGCACTCTATCTTGCTTCCTCTAAACAGTCATGGAAAATATCTGAAAGTATTATTCTGGTAAAGCTGGGATTGTGTATTCTCACAGTCCAGTGTATTCATCAGTTAGTCGACCAGGGCTCTGCTGGGGAATACCAGGGTGAAAGCCCTGGGTTACTCAACTGAGGTTCTGCTCTAGCTCATCTTGCAGAAAGCAACTTCTCCTTTCCCTTTACACACAGATGTGGAGTCAAGTGGATCTAGGTTTGAATCCTACTCTGCTATTTACAACCTATGTGAATTTGGGTAAGTTCTTTGTGTCTCAGTTTCTTCATGTGTAAATAAGAATAATGATAAAACTATCTCCTGAGTCCAGCCTTCTTGCCTCTCCTCTGGTATTGATCTCTAGCAAAACTGAAGCCTGGGCCGGCCGGTCTTCTTTATCTGTCTGAATCTCAATCCTCTCAGGCCCCTGATAACAACTTGTTTTGATGAACAAAATCTTGAGAAGAAAGGCCTTACTCACTAGTATTCAGAGTTCCTATAAATGGCCTTCTGAAGACAATGACTACATTACAAAACATCTTTTCTTGGGTACTTTGTACTCTTCCAGCCAGAGATGAGCTCTGTAGTCTCCTAACAATTTGGATTTTATCAGAATCAATTCTATTCAAACCTGAGAGTAAAGGGTAGACGGCTGACCGGATGCAAGACACAGCAGTCCAGCAGCCTGGGTCATCACTCAGGGACATGAGCCTATGTCATGCACAGAAACCATCTTGCTTCTAGTTGGAACCAGAGTTTGGTTAGACCTGTGAGGCCAGCCAACCCCCCAGGTCTCTCTCCCTGTTGCTTTTTGGCTAAAATGTAAGTTCCTTCAGGCTCTCATCTCAACACTGCTCAACATCTCTAGCCATCCCCTGCTCCCTCACCTCCCCGCAGTGTGGCCCCTGGGCAACTTCATTCCCCACACCTTCCGGAATGCCCTTTTGTGGTGAACTCCACATGCCCTTACACTGCCTTAACAAGGCTTTCTTGGAATGGCTCCCTGAGGTCCTTTCATTCTCCAAGTTTGAGATGTCTTTCTTCTCCCCCTGAGTTCAGATGAGGACATGCAGTCCTCTTGGAAGGAAGGGGAAGATTAATTGTGAACAAAAGTTCCACACAAATAGTACGTGTCACTCAGAAAAAGTGTTCGTCATCTTTCTCCCTCGACTGCATCTTCCAATTAGTTCCATTTCCGTCTCATGGGACTACATGGGACAGGTTCTTAATCCAATCCTACCTCTCCAGTGCAGCCTCTTATCTAACCACACCACTCTGCCATATTTACGGTATAAATCAAGCCAAAGAAATTTACTTGCAGCTCTTTAAAAACAACTTAAGAATCATTACCTACAAGAAAGAAGAGCCTCCTTCCCTCCCACTTGGATTTCAATGCCTATGCTCTGTAAGGACCCTGTTTACTTCTCTCAGAGAGTATTCATGGTCTCAGCAGTCAGTGGTTCACTTCTTTCTGCCACTGACTGAAAGCTCCAAGAGGATGCAGATCATGTGTTTTGGAAACTCACATCTCTCTGACCCCAGAATCTGGGCTCTTCCTCATAACACGAATGCCATCTCCCAACGTATGGCTAGCACAACACTGGACCCACAAGGTATTATAAGAGGAACAGTATTCAAGTATCTCAAGCTGGAAGGAAACTCATATGTCATTAAATTCAACTCTCATTTGGAATTTGAAGCCCAGGACACAGTGGCTTACCCACGGTGCCCCAGGAAGTTAGTGGCATACAGTCCCAGATAGTTTCCCTTGTACCACTAGGAGATCATTCAAGACTATAAAGAGATTGCAATCTAATCTCCAAGATGAATATACAATAAGCACACAGATAATTATAATACAAGGCATTATATGAGAAATAGAAAGTTTGAGAGCAGATGGGAGGGGGAGAAATCACACCTTTAGGCTGGGGTGAGGTAATCAAGAATGTGCAACAGTCCTCAACCTTTCTGGTCACAGGACCCTTTTACTGTCTTAAAAATTACTGCAAACCCCAAAGAGCTTGGTTTTTGTGATTATATCTATTGATATTTATCATATTAGAAATTAAAACTGAAAACATGAAAAACTATTTAATTAACTTAAACCCACTGCAAATCACTTGTTCGAATCACTACTAGACTCATCAGTAAAGTCTCATGCTCAGATTGGTAGATACGAGTTTTCCAAAATTCTAATTTTTGCTTGAAGACTTACATTTTATCATTGGCAACAAATACTAATCAGTAATTTTCCTGAAGGTGACTCACTTTGTTAATTTTTGAGAAAATGTATGCTAAGTAAGTCTGAATAACCAGTTTGTCAGTTGTTCTTTCAAGCAAAAGTGGATTCCATGAAAAAAGTGGTTTGTTCAGCTCACAGATTGCACAAGTGCTTTTTGTGTACTCCCCATTTAGTCACACAGAGTATTTAAAAGATATGCTTTATTAATATTACTGCCTTTATGAAGGACATTCTTAAGTGAAACTGACTTTTTCTATTGCAAGTGCATGGTGCCACTGCTTTGAATCATAAGGTGCCAGCAGTTTTACCTGTTATTTGCACCACGAGTATAAATGTCAACAAAGTGAAAACGTGAAAAAGCACTAACGTCTTAGTGTTATGAAAATAAGTTGACCATGTGCACCCCCTGAAAGACTCCTGGGGACTCCTCTGAGAGTGGACAACACTCTGAGAACCACTAGTGTACAAGACACAGGCTTTGAAAAAATGAGTCAGATTTTGATAGAATAAGATGAGGGAGGGCAGGAACATTCAGACAGTAAAATGTGAAGTATATCTAAGGAACAGTGGGTGGGCTGTAGGTCTAGTTGGAAGAGGAGGGAAGAAGAGGCAGAAGAAGCCAAAAAGATACTGTGAAAAGCCTGGAAGGCCTTCATGAAGATCAACTAGGTTTAAACCAGACAGGAAGAAGAGGCTAGGGTGAGCAGGTGTTTTGTTTTTTGTTTTTGAAAGTTATTTCAACTTATGTAAAAATAAAGCTAGACATGTTTACATTTACTAGTTATAAAATAAAAGTGACAGCAGGGCTACCTTTCTCATATGGAATATTTAGGGAATGAATAAACAAAAAAATACACCTAAATACAGAGTAAAGCTACTTATTATTTATTCATTTCTAGGCAAGATAAGGGTCTGAGAGTACAATGCAGTTCAAATAAAGTAGCTACCTGGCTTGATAAAAAAATAAATTCTCATTAAAGGTAGAAAATTATTATGAGTATTGAAAACAAATATGCAAGACATCTTGAAAGTTTTACAGACTTTGCACTTAAAAATTATAGTTGATTAGAAACTATACTGTTCTTCTACATTGATACTAAAATAGCTGCATTTTGGCTTAAATTACAACTGGTAATAATCTATCCATTTGTATATAAACATAATATTCTTTCTACATTTTCGATTAAAAATTATACAATATTAAAAAGCTTATCAATTGCCAACAAAAATGTGAACTCATTTATACATTCCTGACATTAGGGAACTAATTATTATAAATATTATGTTATGGAATGCCAAACATGGGCAACATATCTAAGTTATAGAATAGTTATGATGAAATAATAAAAGAGGAAAAAAATTTCAAATCCATAATTTAGTAAATTTGCTCATTTAAATTAAAAAAAAAAAATCACCATTATGATTAAATGCGCCAAATTCCATGAGGTTCTGAATGTGTGGATCTTGTTGCTCTGCTATTTTTTGAAATAAGTGACTTCAATCCAAATCCCCGTTTCCTTTTTTTTCTTTAAAAGGATCAATTTTTTAAAAAAAATGTATGTATGTATGTATTTATTTATTTGGCTGCATTGGGTCTTCGTTGCTGCACGTGGGCTTTTTCTAGTTGCGGCGAGCAGGGGCTACTCTTCATTGAGGTGTGCAGGCTTCTCATTGTGGTGGCTTCTCTTGTTGCAGAGCACACAGGTTCTAGGCATGCGGGCTTCAGTAGTTGTGGCTCACGGGCTCTAGAACGCAGGCTCAGTAGTTGTGGGACACAGGTTTAGTTGCTCCGTGGCATGTGGGATCTTCCCGGACCAGGGCTCAAACCCATGTCCCCTGCATTGGCAGGCGGATTCTTAACCACTGCGCCACCAGGGAAGTCCCCCACTATGTTTCCGATACAATTACACTGAGATAAAATTTTAGGGGGTAAAAAATTTTTATTGAAAGATAAGATTGGTAAACATATTCTTAATACAAAAATGTGAGCATCTGCCACAATGAGATTTATCCTGTTGGAATACTAGACTTACTGGAACAACTGATACACATATGCAAATGTGTCACAGTTAGGAGAAGGAGTTTAATGACCAGATCTTTCTTTGCTTGAGTAAAATGGCTGGAACAGATTCAGTATAAGACTACGCAGATCATAACTTTGCTTCAGTTCCTCCCTTTCAGCAAGCCTTGTGTCACACATTTGAACAATATATTAGACACATGCGGTAAAGAGCTTCTGGCAAATTGGAATCTCTTGATGGGGCTGCGAGCTGGTAATTTTGAGGTAGCCGATTTTCTGAATGTGTTGCTATTGTAGGGCTCCTCAAGTCTTAGTCATATTAAGAAGGAGCCCAACAGGTTACCTGTTGGTTCAGCTATGCTTTCTTTTTTCATGTATTCACCAATAAACAGCATGTCAACCTGATCCTACCAGAAAAATCAACAGGTTGCCTGAGAAAATACCTTACTTGCTGTTCTCTTTACTTAATGGAGTTTTAGGGCATTAAAGGCAAGAAGGTACTTGGAAAATCCAAAAATGACCTGTCTGTATTAGGATTTTTCCTTGTACTTTTGGGTGCATCAAAAAACCCCACTTTTATATAGCAATGAATACTTGCTAAAAGAGCAAACTAAATAACTTCTGATATCTAAATGAACAAAAGGAGGAGAAATAAGCTAAAACTGGTAATATATACTTACTACTGTGCATAGTATTGCTTTGAATTGGTGAAGTTAGATCAGATACAAGGCAGTGTTTTCACCTACAATATACCCAGACTCCCGAAAACCCTTCAATTAGCCACAGATCACATGGTTTCTGACATGTCTAAATTATGATCTTTGCTAACAACAGATCTGACTGGAAGAGGTGACGTGTACACCCCTCAATGACCTCTCTGCAGGGCCAGCTTTATCCCCTTTAACTGCTGTAACGAGGAATGTTTATGCTAAGTATATTAGCAGTCAGTAGTACTGCAGTTGCTACTGAATGGCTATATATTTGTATGAAACTCCACAATTCAATTTCTATTTAACAGGGGACAGGCTAGCAAAGAAGTATTTGGATAACTTGTTACCTTCCTTACTAAGTGAAATGTCCATATATCAAAAAGGAATAATTCCAAAATGTTAAAGCACATTATCTTCCCAAGTCCATTTGGTCTTTGAAAATTTGTACAGCCATTAAATGAAACTTCCTGTCTTTTCCAAAGGGCATGATACTATGTACCTTTACCTAAATATCGTGGCTATTAACAGAGACTGTTCTCATGGATGCATTTGTCTGAATGTGGAAAGTCTGCATTCCTAGTGTTTACCACAAACCCAGCGAAGGTGATGATCCGTCTGAAGGTCAGTCAGCTCTCCAACAGTTCTCCAGCTGCACTGGCAGGCGTATGCCCGTGTTCCTTTCTTCTTTACCAACTTTGGTTTTAATTTGTGGAATTCTGGCATATTGTTCCTATTAGTAAAACAAGAAGGTTTTAGCATAGTTGCTTTGTTCAGTGCTTAATGACTTAAAAAATAAAAGAAATTCTAACTGCTTTATTTTCCTATCTTCACAACATCCAAACACTAAACTACCTGGTGTTCTCACATGAAAAACAGAAGATACACTTTGGTGTTCTCTTTCTGAGGATTTCAATGTTTTTAAATGGCAATCCTCTAGGTCTGTTTATTAAGGCTGTTGTAGAACACAGTGACCTAAAGAGCTGAAGAATTATTGATCTGTCTTATCAGAGACTACATGATATAAGAATAGAGTGGAAAAGATGGTGGTTCATCTCCTACCTCAAATACTCACCTGTGCCATATTTTAAAAGCCTGCAATGTGGCAAATGGAGGGCATATAAGAGGCATAAAGATAACAGGCTTCTGATGGGTTAACTATAGAAATTTTTCATTAATAGAGAAAAAGTGCTTGTTATTTCTATGTGCTGAATTCATATTATATCTCATTTGTTTCAGTGATCTGCTTATTTACGTATACTACCAGAAACAAAACAAATGCCTATCCTGAAATAAATGTCAGTAATTTTAACATAATTAAATCTATGCACACATGAAAAACGATAACCATCTGACTTGATGCTATTATAAAAAAGACTGCAGAAGTTAAATTTAATTAATAGAAAATCAATTATGATTTTCATAATCCATCTACTGAATTTATGTAAATATTCCATGACAAAAGAAAATGAAAAAATTCAAAGTGAAGTGATGAAAAAATACATAGTGAAATGATGAAATACAGTATAAGTATTTTTAAAAAAAGAAATACACTGTTAACTGTTACTTGTTGATGTCACTGCAACAGAAAGCAGGAAACAAAGTGCCCTCTGGTGGCCAATGGGCACCACATTCAGTACTGCACAAAATTCAGGCACAATTGAGGTTAGACCCTAACAAAACCTAAGAGATTTTCCAGGCCAACTGTCTGACTTCAGGAAACTGAGACTTTGACCAGCTGAACAACTTAGCTAAGGTTACAGTGAGATAGGGGAAGAACTGAATGAATAAGTTTTACTGCAAAGAAAAAAGCCGAACAAAACTAAATGTGTTTAATGAAAACTAAATGGCTAAATGAAGGACTGTACTTTATTCAATCTACAAAATATTTTGACAAACTTAACATGTGATACTTGATTGAATACTTAGAGATCTCAGGAATAGGAATCATGAAAGCCAAGGAACTATCAATAATTAATACATTTCAAGTAGTGCATATTTTAAAAGCTGAGAAAGAAAATTTCATTATTTCCCATAAAGCAAACACAGTTTAATAGAAAAATAAGAGCATTTTATTTAGCTATTATGGCAGGATGGTCAAGTATAGCTTATACTTCTTTTTGAAAATTCTAGAACTTGTCAAAGCTAGGATACACTTATTGCCCTCAAGTGTTTCATCTCCCCTCTACTTTCAAGCAGATCACATCTTCATTCACAAAATCAGGCAGTGAGATGTGAAAAGGCCTCCATTTCCTAGCTTTCCCCTTGAACACATCAGTATATGACCTCTTTCCACCCAGGCACAGAGATGGCCTCTTCCTATCCAAGGCCCACTTTTCCATCAGACCCCAAAGCCTCCAGGACCTTGTTACTCACATAACCTTCCCTTCTCTTGTCTTCCCCACCCCCCCCCCCACAATATAAACATCAAAGCATCTCCTATCTTTTTTTTTTTTTAATATTTATTTATTTCTGGCTGTGTCAGGTCTTAGCTGCAGCACGTGGGATCTTTCACTGAGGCATGCAGGCTCTTCGTTGTGGTGAGCGGGCTTCTCTCTTGTTGTGGCACATGGGCCCCAGAGCGTGTGGGCTCTGTAGTTGCGGCATGCGGGCTCTCTAATTGCAGCACGTGGGCTTAGTTGCCATGCGGCATGTGGGATCTTAGTTCCCTGACCAGAGATCGAACCGGCGTCCCCTGCATTGCAAGACTGATTCTTAACCACTGGACCAGCAGTTAAGGGAACCACTGGACCAGGGAAGTCCCAGCATCTCCTATCTTAAATAAATGATCCCTTAACTCTGCATTCACTGACAGGCCTCCAAGTCACCTTTCTGGGTAATATCATCCAGTTTCATGGTTTCATCTACCACTTTACAGTCTACATTTTTTTTTAAAAATTTATTTATTATTTACTTTTGGCTGTGTTGGGTCTTCGTTTCTGTGCGAGGGCTTTCTCTAGTTGCGGCAAGCGGGGGCCACTCTTCATCGCGATTCGCGGGCCTCTCACTATCGCGGCCTCTCTTGTTGCGGAGCACAGGCTCCAGACGCGCAGGCTCAGTAGTTGTGGCTCACGGGTCCAGTTGCTCCGCGGCATGTGGGATCTTCCCAGACCAGGGCTCGAACCCGTGTCCCCTGCATTGGCAGGCAGATTCTCAACCACTGCGTCACCAGGGAAGCCCCAGTCTACATTTCTTATCTGAGCTTCAGAACCCCAAAGAGTACGGGCTCTTGACCTGGGATTTTGGGACCGCGCTAGGCTTTATTTGGGTTGGGTACTATGAAATCTCTCAAATTGTAATTTTTCTATGTATTTGCATATTTAAATTTTTCTGTGGGTATGTTGAGAGGATTCAGATTTTCAGAACAGTTCTTGATGTGAAAAGTTTAAAAACTCTTACATTAACACTAGAGGAGACTCCTAGAGATTTACATGAGAATGGATGCCAGAGAGGTGTGAAGAAAGCCTCTCACAGTTTTCTTTATGATACTGAAGAGTGCTGTAATAATTCTGATGACTTGTATCTGAAAATATAGTCTTTGCTTAGGCACAGGTTTGGGGGGCCAAAAATGCATGATATATGTACTTTACTAATTTTTAGCCCTTAATTTTTATTTGAAAATGTGAATGTATAGTTCAAATACATTTTTATAACTTAAAAACATTAGGTATTCACTGAGTATTTAAGGATGTACAAATTACAAAAATATGAGTAAGACACTATCCCAACCACGAGGAGGGAGGCAGACATATACCAACCTAAGATATTTTCAGTCTTTTATTACAGTAAGTGCTATAACAGGTACAACGTGCTGTGGACACACGGGAGAGGATGAGTTTACTTCCAAGTTGAGAGAGTGGTAAAGGAATCATAGAAGATGAGCAATGAACCATACCCTGAGGGACAGGTAGGGTTTAGGTAGATAAAATGGTGGGAAGGTAGCCCAAGAGGTGGAGAGTTTATACTAAGTCATAGGGAATGGGAGCATTGTTTTGATGTAGCTAAAATCTTGCAAAGGTGAAAAGTATACTGTGGAAAGACAAACAAAGCTGGGTGATAGATGGGGACTGGATTATGGAAGGTCTTGAATGCCATGCTAAGGAATTTGGACATTATTCTGTAAGCAGACGGGTTTTGGGCAAGAGGATGGCATACTGAGAGTTATGCTTTAATTCTCAGCAAGTGAAGGGTGGTCTGGAAGAATAGAATGTACACAGGAAAATCAGTGAGGAGGCTACTTCTGAACTCCTGTCCAGAAGTAACATGTCCTTAACTAGGCTGACAGCAGACAGATGGAAAAGAGGAGATGATGTGAGAAGTATCAAAGAGGTGGAGGCCACACAATCTGGCCAAGGCCACCAAGAGGCATTACTGCACAATAAGAAATATAAAGTTGTATATTAAGTACATTTTTCACAGAGTAAAGTTCTTTAGAAACATACCTGAAAAACAGATAATCACATGATTTGTCCCACCCATAGTCATCGTAGCTTACTACCCAGAAATCACAGGCTATACAACGCAGATGGTCACATGCTCTGTTCAGAGAAAAAGAACTGTACGTTAGAAATTACTGGTAAGTTAAAATATGGAAATATGCTGATTTATTCATAGACTATACCACATATTACAGATTACTGAGTAAACAACAGAAAAGTAAAGATGAATCTGATTATAAATTTTTATACTATTGGTCTGATTACCTATTTGAACTTTCAGGTCAAATTTCTGCACAAACCTACCTATTTTACTAAGATCTTGCATACTGATACATACATGCACACATGTATATTTACATATATAAAAGAAAAAAAATGGATGTGTAGATCTTTTAGTTCAATGGTTTTCAAATTTGTCTGAGGGAGATCTTCACTTAAGCTACCTTCTTTACGTGTTTCCTTTCCTAATGAAAATTTCAGGATGCCTCTATCACAGAATTTGCCACATTGTATTGAAATGCTGGGACAATATCTTACGTGTGCTGGGACAATATCTTATTTGTTTCTGTTTCCCCATTACTTGGCATTAATGTATTCATTCACTCACTTAAAAAATATTTACTGAAAGCCTACTATGTGCTGGTGAGATTCTGTCCTCAAACAGCTTAGATTCTAATTCGAGAAGAAATAAGCAATACTCATAAATTATGTAGCATGTTAGAAGGTAAAAAGTGCTTTAAATGAAATAAAAAGTAGAGTCGATAAAATTGGAAGTACTGGGAGGAAGTGTGTTATAATTTTAAATACAATAGTCTGCATAGGCTTCACTGGTAAGGTATATCTAAGCAGTTTCTTTAAGTGGAGTGGTAGTTGGTAAAGGAAGTGGGGTTAAGAGAAGGTTATATTTAAGAAGGAAAAACAGCAGATGTGTATACTGATGGCAAAGATGCAGTGAAGGGAAAAATGCTGCTGATGAGAGAGGGTAGAACTGCTAGAACGATACTCAGCACATAACAGGTACTCAGTGACAACCTGAGGAACCGAAATGCCAAGCAAATCTCAAAATTCATATAGTACATAGTAACTTCAGGAGTAAAATGATAATATATGGTAAGAATTATGAATTGCTGCTGCAAACCATTTGACTTGTATAATAATTGTGATTTAAAGATTCTCCATTGTTTGAAGTATTTTAAAACTAGAATCAATATAGATACATTTGATCATCTAAAAATTAAAAGGAAATAACAAGAGCTTTTAAGACACCAAAAACAAAGTGAAAAGACCAATAATAGAGTGAAAGAAAACATTTTCAACACATAGTCAAATACTTATACTGATAAAGAGTGCTTACAAATGACAACAAAGAAAAAAAACCTAAAAATATACTCTATGTCACTAACATAGGTAGCATAGATTAGTAGTTAAAGAGTATAGACAAGATTGCCTACGTTCAAATGCTGATTCCCTAGCTGTGTAACTATAGTCAAGTAACTTAACTTCTCTGTGACTCAGTTTCCCTATCTGTAAAATGGGGATAATAACGCACACCTCATAAAAGAATTATGAGGAGCTAACCAAGTTAATATTGATAAAGTGCTCATGACAGTGCCTGGCATACAGCATTTATTAAAAAGTTAAAATACTACAAAAAGAATTAAAATTTCAAGCAACCATGAAATATATATTTAAACCAATTAAGTGAGCAAAAATTAGCACTCTCAGACATTTCTGGTGGGTATGTGAACTGCTATAACCTTTTGGGAAAAATCTTGGCATTATTTTAAGATTAAAATTATACCTAGCTGCTGCACTAGCAATCCCATTTTGGGGAATATATTACATATAAATAAAAGCACCAGAGTATAGGCGTATATCTCAAGAATAATTCCTACTGCAGTGCTGTTGAAGTGGCAAAAAACAGGATACCACCTGGATAGCTATCAAAGAGGGAAAAGACTGAATAACATTTATACTATGGAATATTAGGCAGCTGATAAAAGAGTTAATTAGATTTAACTGCTGACACAGAGGTGCACAAGGCAAGGTACACAATAACATATATAACATGATCCTGCTTTTATAAAAACGACCACCCAAATTTTCCTGTATAGGTGTTTATAATAAGTTTGTAAGAACATGGAGAAAAATGTGGAAGGTAATATACCATGCAGCTATCACTGGTTGACTCAGCAGGGGTGGGAATGGAGAGGAAGGAAGGAGAGTACTATCTTTCTCCTTATACATTTTGACTTTTAATTTTTTTCAAAAAGCATATAATACTTCTGCAATTAAAAAATAAAATAAAATCCATCACTATATTTTTTTTCACTTATTTCCCTCTAAAATTCAGACAACTTAACTTCAAAATTGTAAATATATTTTGGCCTGAAAGTTTCTTTGAGAATAAATGCTTTATATTTCTAAAAACATTAATCACAACAATAATTAAACACTTACATGCGAACTTCGTTTGTGCAACTGAAATAAAACTGCAGTATATACATGTTAAAAAAAAAAAGGCAAAAAAAAAAAAATAAACACTTAAAATCTTAAGTTTCATAAACAATTCCATATCTCCTTTTAAACTTTTAGCAATTTATGAAGTTGAATTTGTACATATGGAAATTCAACACAACTACATTTGTACACATTTGAACTTGGATTTTGAATGTACAAGTCAGGAAATGCAAAATGATGGTTCCCAAAGATGCTGTAACTTGCTTTCTTATGCATATGTATTTATTACATGATTGCACAGAGTGTTAACTTTAATGCCTTAATACATATGTGCAATTTGGCTGAATTATTGCTGTTGTGGGAACTATAATTTAGAATTTCCTGACATTTTGTATGTGTAAAATTTCAACCATAATGTTACATACAGCTTTTTAATTTAAAATTTAGTAGTTTATTCAAATCTATTCACACTAACACATTTTCCTACAAACACTGTCCTTTGAGAAAAATAAAACTAACTTGCAGCTAAGAAATCATTCTGCTGCTACGATTCACTCTATTAGACCATTATTATACCAGTCTATGGAATAATCCAGGCTTGCAAGTAGTTTTAAAAATAATGAGGAGAGTAAAATTCAATTTGGCTTGAAAATAACACCTTGGTTTTATCTGTATCTTATTAATGCCACCACGCTTTGCTACTGCTCTTTCTCCTTTACACCAAGTGGGTAAAAGATTCAAATCTTTACACTCTAAAATCATTCGAGATTATTCTCAAACCAGAGCATTATCCAAAAATCAAACAAACATAACACATGAAAAATAGGCAGAACAGACTCGATTTCCTTTATGCCCTAGGCATATAAATCAGTGCTTATTTTCAGGGCTTAAATATATTTTTCTTTTATAACTATATATAAAAGAATATCTAACATAAAGTCATGGTTCCAATGAAAGATAAATTGTCAGGTTTTTCCTCTAAAATGTGAGTAAATACAAACATGGAAGTGTCACCAACAGCTTCGTCCTTTTATCAGGCTAGTAAGTAAAATCTTTACTATTTTAAAGATGTTAGTGGTGGGAATGTCCCAAATATAGCCCAATATAGTCTTCTGCACAGACTCTGGTTCTCAGTCAAATCCTGTCAGATCTACACAGTGGACTGGGGAGTCTTGCTGTTTGGGCAGCTGGAAAACAACAGCTGCAAGAGCAAAAGCGGCTTCCCTCTTACATAAATTATACAAGCTTCTGCAAATTGGTATACTAGAAGGCGCAATGGACTAGGCATCAAGTTACACGTCTGAGTCCTTGCCTTGGGCAAGGCACAGGGCTTGGGAGTCATTCTTGACAACTTTCTCTCTTGCCTCCAACAGCCATTTAATCACTGAATTCTGTCAATTCTATGTTCTAAATATCTCAAGTGTGACCCTTTTTCCCTACAGCCACTGCCACCACTTAGGTCACAGCTGCCATCACTGTCTCTTTCCTGGACCACTGGTACCTACTGCCTGTTGACTGGTCTCCCTGTGTTCTCTCCTATCTTGTCCCTCCAACTTCCAATCCATTTTCCATTCTGGAACCAAAATGTCTTTCTTTAGAAACACAAATATGATTATGTCACCCCTATCTGCTTAAAACAGACCCCAAAACAACCCAATGGCTTCCACTGCTATAAGACATATTTTTCTAAAATCCTCCAGGCGACCCCAAACCAAACGTCCCCTGACTACCTCTCTCCAGCCCCACCAGGAGCCATTCTTTCCCCCACTCACTACACTCCAGCTCACCTAGCTGCTCTCTGTTCCTCCCACACCCCTGGCTCCTTCCAGCTCAGGGATCGTCTAACACGGTGGGTCCTCTGACTCCAACGCTCCCCTGTCTTTGCTTAATTCCTACTTATTTATCATATCATAGTCTGATTAAATGTTATTTGCTTAGGAAAGCATTCCCTAACACTTCATATTAGTTAGGATGCCAATTATCTATGCTTATAGTATTCTGTACTTACCCTTCACATTACATATTATGTGGAAATTAAATAGTTATTTGTGGAATTAAAGTCTCTTTCCTCATCTAGACTGAAAGCTCATTGAGGGCAGGGAAGTGTCTATTTATTTGTTCACCACAATGTGTTCACTCGAAACCTAGGACTTAGCAAGGACATGATGAATTAATACGTGTTTAATGAATTTAAAATCAGTGCCTCAATTTCCTCATTTATAAAATGGGGTTAAAAATTCTTGCTCTATCTGCATCTTGGTTTTTCCCTGTGAAGCAGGTGAACCAATACACATATATTTACAAAAAAGTGCTCTGGACAGTATAAAGTACTTCACACATATAATATTTTACATGCACGTGAATATGTATGTACTTCACACATATAATATTTTACATGCATGTGAATATGGATGTGCTTATCTTTCTGTGTGTGCTGATCTATGTCATGAAGAAGGTGGTCAATGATTAGTATCTTTGTGATGGGTGAAGAAGAAAAGATCTGTGAATATAAACATTTACCTGTGCATATATATATGCAAATTGTATGTGTTTTCCCTTCTCGTCACTGTGCAAAAGGTAGGAACGGGGTCGAAAGATTGTGGCATTCTCATGGATCAATGTTATATAATAGACATACATTGACATTCCATCTGGAACGAGATTCTTCTCTGCTAGACTAAATCAAAGTACATGTAAAAATATACTACATAAAAGAAAATCTTAATAAAATATTTACTCTTGGAAGTAAACCAGAACACACAGAGATATTTCCTGAGATAAAATGGAAAAGTAGTAGAATATAGGATTCTTGCAGCTGAGGTGTAACACAATGAGAAGGCAGCACAAACAGATGAGAAAGACCCACAAATAACTACAAACTAGTGTACCTATAGTAGCTAGCTGACTTGCAACATGGGCGCAATTTTAATGTATTATTTCATTTAATCCTTACAATAACTCAGTTTCCTCACCCATAAAAACCAAAGTTTTTATGGGTGAGGAAACTGAGGTTTTGTAAGATTATATCCCTTCTCAAGGCTTCACAGCTTGTAAGAGGCAGAGTGAATATCTGAACTTAGCTATTCTGTCATCAGAGCCCTTTTTCTTCATGCCCTGGGTATAGTCATTTGTTTCTTTATCAGTTTCTCTACTGGCCAGTGTTTTATCTTTTTTGGTATCTAGTACCTAGGACATAGAGGACATTCAATGAATATTTAAAAAAAGAAAAGGAAAAGGAAGTTTAAACAGAATGACAAAATGAGTCTATAGTAAGTGAATTAAGCAGGTAAGACAGTGGGGACATGCATTAGAAAGGAGTGTCATTCTAGACAGGGAATAAGTGTAAAAGATACTCAGAGGCAGAAAAATATAAGTGGAAAGTAGAAGGATAACAAGTGTTCTAGTGGAAGTAGAGTATCTAGCCCAGGCTTTAACTGGAGGTGAAAGAACTAAAAAGAGAAGAGGAAGAACAAGGACAACAATTTGGTAAAGCAAACTAAATGAGCTTAGAGTTAATATGAGACAGATGGCAGCTCTCATTTTCCTTCTGAACAGGGGAGAGGTGCTCAAAATGTTATGTTAGGTATATTTTCTTTAATGTTCTATGTGGGTGAGACTACAGAAGATGGAAGTGGACGGTAACTAGGAAACGTTTGCCGTATAGCTCAAGGATGACTTGAGGGAAGCCTGGATTTGAGGCAGAGTGGTCTGGCAATGACCGAGACAAATCCAACTGGGTAGACACAGTAAGTCAGGATCGATAAGCAACCAGACTGTATTCTTCTCTAAGGGCATTTTGTGCCTCTAATGCTTTGAATAGACAGTCCTCAACGCACGACGATTCAGGTGCTATCAACTCTTTATTTACAGCCCTCACAGCAGGCATCACCCCTGTGGGCTGCTATAGCCTGTCTGCTGCCTGGTGTTTCTGGTCCAGGCTTCTCCAGATTCCCAGTTTCCCTCTGGTCCTATAGCCCTTTTTTTCCAGGCCTCCTAGGATCTAGGCCAGCTCTACCACAACCCTCCAACAACGTCCTTTTGGATCCCACTTCCATTATTCAATATAATGGTTATCTCTCCTGAAACGTGATCAGAATGCAATCATATAGCTCAGTCTTTTATTTCTTAAAAAATTATCAGAAAATGAAAAAGTGCTTTAGAAATAACTAGACAAAATATAATAATCTAGTTAAGTAGGCCTCTATAAAAATAGAACCAAACTTAACAGGACGGTAAAATGATTTGCTGAACTACTTACAATAGACAAGACATGGAAACAACCTAAATGTCCATCGACAGATGAATGGATAAAGAAGATGTGGTACATATATACAATGGAATACTACTCAGCCATAATAAAGAATGAAATAATGTCATTTTCAGCAACATGGATGGGCCTAGAGATTACCATACCAAGTGAAGTAAGTCAGAAAGAGAAAAACAAATACCATATGATATCACTTATATGTGGAATCTAAAATACAATACAAATGAACTTATCTACGAAACAGAAATAGACTCACAGACATAGAGAACAGACTTGTGGTTGCCAAGGCGGAGGCGGGTGGGGGAGGGATGGCTTGGGAGTTTGGGATTAGCAGACACAAACTATCATATATAAAATGGATAAACAATAAGGTCCTACTGTATAGCATACAGAACTATATTCAATATCCTGTGATAAACCATAATAGAAAAGAATATGAAAAAGAATGTATATATATGTATAACTGAATCACTTTGCTGTACAGTAGAAATTAACACAACATTGTAAATCAACTATACTTCAACAAAAAAAAATTTGCTGAAAATCGATCTGTCTCCCCACTTTACGACAGTGACGATGGAGTAGGCAGGAGTCTGAGGCTGGTAGGGGCTTGGGGTAGGTAGCATCATGGCCATAAGATTGCCCTGAAAGAGGTACTGAGTGAGATACTGGGTGAAAGGAGGGTTGGGGAAGAGACAACAAAAGGAGGGTTTCTCCTTTTGAAATATGTAAAATCAAGAGACTGTGCTTAAGAACTCCCACAGCTTCTCATGCTGACTGGCCAAGGCAGTGTGGGTGACACATCATATAGTTCACCTGTCCTACTCACTGGTTTTCACTGCCTGGAAGGAAAAATGGCAAGGCAGAAGCTCAACTCCTGGTGTCTTGTGGAAACCAAGCTGGGATGGAAGTGATCCAGGCACTTCAAGTGGATCTTAAAGAAGGGTGTCAACACAATGATACCCAACACCATAGCTTTTAACAGCTATCACCCAAGAATAATAAACATTTCAGTAAAGTGTTCTTAGACTGGCTAACAAAATATACCTTTTATTATGAAACAGACTCATGCGAAGATGATAAGAACTATGTTTTAACAGGGTATCAATTTGGAAAAAACTAATTAAGAAAGTATAACATATTTCTGACATCTTACCTCTGTGAAGTATTTGTCCCAATCCCACACGGAATAGCGCTTCCCCCAAGGTATACTGGGCTGCAGCTGGACATGTTCAACAGATGGGAGAAAAATAAAATTAAAACATAAAAGAAACATGAGAAGTTAATTTGGCCTCACTGACTCTATATTCTTGTAATCAAATTGTATATTTTCCTGAGCAAGACAACTATTTCAAGGAAGAGGTATTTATTCCAGGGTCAGTGTGTTATTGGATAAAACCTGTATATTCAGGAACACTCAAGGAGTTAAAATGAGTCACAGAAAAATGTGTTTGCCAAATAATGTAAGGGACAAAGTAAATACTGAAGAATATAACAGAACATTAATTTTGAGAAACCATTCATACTTTTTTTTTTTTTTTTTAACGCAGCAGAAAATTATTTACAATAGCAATAACCTCCCATTCAAGTTCCTTTACACTAAGGAGTCACAGACCATAAGAACACTGAAAATGCTGCTATTGGTCTGTCTCCTGAAAGCCGACCAGTGCTTTGTTGCTCGATGTTGTTAAATGGTAACAAAATCTACTAGACCATGCTCACCAGTGTGTATAATTCACCAAAGCAAACCCAACTTACCTCTTACCAAGGCCTTGAAAGGAAGCTCTGACAGATGTGTTACCTGAAGATTTAGATTTTAATTTCTGTTAAAAAAACAAAACAACAAAAGGCCAAGGGTAACTTAGAGAATTGTAACATGAAAACTAATATTCTTTACTTTATAACAAGAATATTTTTAAAATGGCTTAAAATTTCCTATGATTTTAAAGTTTCTGAAATGAAAACAATGATCAAAACTCTTTAAAGGCAAAAGGGAAGTAGACCTCCCTGAGGAATTTACGAATTACTATGCTAACGTTTAGTCTAGAAAATTGATATACTGCCATTATTAGCATGCTAAGATTCAGAGTCACTTTATAACTCTTCAGTTAATACTAGAGTTCAATGATTTAATATGAAGGAGCTGCTATTTAAAACTTCATCCTGGAAAAATTCAACTGAGGAGTAAAAAAACCTCAGACTCATTTTAAAGGCTGTGAATGGTACTCACCTGAACTAAAAATAAACTAACCAAACTCCTGGGTAACTTCAGGAATATTAATTATGATCAAATGGAATGGTATCAACCATTAGATGTTCAAGGAAAATGTACAGCTACCTAGTCACAACCATACAGTAGTTCCTATATGGTTACATAACATCATCATTAGCAAGCATTTATTAAGTGTTAACTGGTATAAGGTACCAAACAACATAGCCGACCACATACTAGGACCACTGCCAAGGAAAGGAAGTAGGATGGAGAAAAGGCAATTTAAACTATGCAGAGACATGCCATCATTTTACCTAGTAGGTGAGGAAATTTAATGGAGGCAAAAATACTTTACTATTTCTCTTAACGCTTTTATTTGTTGAATAAAACTGATGTTAAACAGAACTGGAAACATTTTTGGTGCATAGCTGAAAAGTAATAATGTGCCTAAGTCTCTTTTTGTCTTTGGGAGCATACTCCATGTGCCATCCAGGCTTGTGTTTACAACTCAAAGCTGGCACACTGGGACATCTACTGCTGTTTCTGGGCTTTCTTGTGGGAGTCTGAGAGTGGTTAACGAACGAAACAACCTGCAACTGATATAATATTGTAAATCAACTATACTTCAATTAAAAATAAAAGAAACACAACAGAATGGGTGAGCAATGGGGGAGGGAGCAATACTCTGAAGAGCATGACCTGGCCTCCAAGGACAAGGTGGGCATGGACTGGCAATTCACAGACACTTCTTTTCCTCATCCAATCAGTGTTTTACATTGATCTGCTTTCCTCCAGGAGTTTACTTGGGTTGCTTTCTCCCCTGCAGGCTGGAAAACTGGATATAATAACTAACTTCAAAAAGGGAGCATACAGAAGAAGTGCATAAAAGCTTATTTCTTCATGATTATAAGAGCTATTTTTGTTTCAAATTAGTGTATCTTCTCTAACACTTCTTTAGAGAAGTATTTCCTTCTCTTTCTGAAATGCCTTGAACTGAAGAGACAGTGCCTCACACACAGATACATACCGTGTAGTGCTTAATAAATAATGAATTGCTCAGATGATCAATGAATAACATCATGTAGTTTTTTTCCTACCACTAATTAAATTAGTATTGCTATTCAGCATTTATGATGCATTCTGTTTGCAGAGTATTCAACACCATTGCTATTGTGTTGACATGTTATTCAACTAGGCCACCAGCTTATTAATTTACCACAGATGAATTGAAAATGTTAAATTTAGAGAAATTAAGATTTTTTAAACTTGGTTTTATTCTTTTTTTTTTTTTAATTGAAGTATAATTGACCTACACCACTATGTTAGTTTCAGGTGTACAACATACTGATTCGGTATTTCTATACATTACAAAATGATCACCACAAAAAGTCTAGTCACCATCTGTCACCATACAGAGCTATTACAGTATTATTGACTATATTCCTCATGCTGTACATTTCATCTCTGTGACTCATGTATTTTGTAACTGGAAATTTGTACATCCCTCATGTATTTCACTCATCTCTCCCACTCCTCTCCCCTCTGGCATAGAGAAATACAAAGCTTAAGATCTATACCAGTCACTTGATTTTTAGTCTGACAAAAAAAGAAGTGGCCCATATCCATAATCTTAACACAATCATTGCCTAGTTATTTTTAGTCCACTGTCTTGCTTTAATCTTCCCTACCTTAAAAACAAACAAACAAACCCTCTTTGCTATTATATTTATTTCTTAGATTGTTTTCCTTGTGGTCCTTGTAATTTAGACTTCCATTTGGTCTCTTTCTAACAAATATATATATATATGTATATAAATAAATCTATAATTCTAACAAATATATTCTGTGCCCACCAAACTGGTAAAAATGAAAGTATATACATTCTCATCGCTGCTGGTGACAAGAATACAAATAAGACAGTCACTTTGGAAAACATTTTGGCAATGGGTAGAAAAGTTGAAGATGAGCACACCTTGTGACCTCCTAGGTTTATATATCCTAGAGAAACTCCTATACATGGGTTAAAAAAAAAAGACATACAAAGATATTTGATGAAGCATTGTTTGTAAGAGCAACAACTTGGCATAATCAAAATGTCTAATCACCAGGGATGTAGATAGATAAACTGTGGTGGAGTTACATAAGGGACTGCTATACATTAGTTAAAATTGTTTATGCTTACATACATATGTAATAAAAGTATAAAAGTATGGATGGAAAGGCTAATGGTTACCTTTGGGAAGGAAGGCAGTAGAGTAAGATTTGGAGAGTTCTTAAACTATAATTTTTATTTCTTTAAAAAAAGTCCAGGGAGTTCCTGGCGATCCACTGGTTGGGACTCAGCGCTTTCACTGCTGTGGCCTGGGTTCAATCCCAGGTCAGGGAACTAAAATCCCGCAAATCACATGGTGTGGCCAAAAAAAAAAAAAAAAAAAAAATCCAGAGGAGCAAATCTGGCAAAATGTTAAGATACGTTCAGTATGACTAGTAAATATATAGGTGGCTGTTATATCATTTTATGAGCTTTTATAAAGTTGATATAGATATATAAGCATTTAAAAATTAAAATACTACCAACTTAACTGATTAGTACATGGGATGAGAGTAATGGCAAAGCATTTGAGATGCTAAGCACATTCTTATAATGAAAGCTGATTTTGGTCTTTTAGAAAAGTATTCTTAGAGTATACAAATAAATACAAGTAACCAACTTCATCTGCAAGTTGACTTTTGTTCAACAGCTTTTCTAATTTCTCATTCTTGCTGAGAAATAAAAAGCAAAACACACAGTTTCTAATTTTTTTTTCCTATTTAAATCTAAGTGGAATAATTTCTTTAAATAATTGCATTTCTCAGAATTCAAAGGACTATAGATACTTGTGTATTCTATAAGTTTTCAGACTATTCTAAACATGTCTTGAGATAATGAAAGAATTACTGTACATTTAGAACATTTGACTTACAAAGCGTTTTTTGTCAAAGTTGGGCTCTTCAAATATTTCGTTAATAAGACTGTCAAGATCATGCTCTTTTTTAAATGTTTCTGTTGATCTGAAAAAACAAACAACAAACAAACAAGAAAACAGCTGAAGCTTAAGTGCAGATAAAGTCAGCCAGCATCAGAAGAGTTTGTTTAAATAAAGTCCATTACTAGAGTTGATAACAGAAGGAGAAATGTGATGTTATTTTTTTCCTACTATGGACAGAGCCTAGGTTTCTTGAGAAAAAAGATGTAGTTCATCAGGTACAAATTCACATGTGTACTTTTACATACTTAAAATATAACATTTAAAGCTGTATGTTATATATAAGAGAAAGGTGGGTATGCACTTTTCTAAATTACATCAATCATTTATTTAAGAATACAAAATATGTACAATTATAAGTAGAACCTGAGAATTATAAACAAAGATAATTTTAATATGTCTAATTTTCCCCTAAGGGTTCCATTGTAAGTCAAATAATCATACCTCTTTACTACAGGAGCCAAAGGTTATATAACCAAATGATCAATTACACACATACACACAAAAAAGTGATATTCGCTTGAAAGAGTATCTCAACTATCTCTTTACCTTCTGCAGGTAAAGCCATCACAGGATTACTGACAAACTGTTACTGCATGGAACTCCTATTTAATAGCTAACATTTACTGAATACTTTACATAGATGAAGATATAGGGACTGAGAGATTCAAAAACTCGACCAAGTTCATATAAACAGTGGGAGGAGAGGCTTGGAATTGAATCTAGGGCAGTCTAGACACCTAACACTAAATGAGATTAACTCTCTTTAGAGTTTACGTTACAGATGCTGTATATCATTATAACTTTATAACTTCATTGGATCATTATTTGTTTTAAAAGACAGGTTTTTTAGACTAACTCTCTATTTCTAGAAACATATTTGCTCCGAAATTGTTAACATCAGGATTATAGCCCTTCTTTGATACTGCTTAGAGTAAGATAATTAACCTGATGTAAGAAAACACAGAGGCTACTGCCTAACACTGAAATGTCTGATTCCATCTATGTCCAGGCTTTGCCTCTTTAGTTTTTCCCTTTCTAACTTTTACCCTTAATATCTTCCACTGTATACTGGTTTCTTCCCAAGTATGCTAAGTATCATTTCTTCTTCAAAGAAACATTCCAAAACCCCTCTTGAAGTTGCCACCCTATTTTACTCACTACTGAAGAGTAGTCTATATCCATTGTTTCTACCTCCTTACAAGTACATTGGATTTAGCATCAGCTGGTGATCTGGATAAGGGTTTCTTAACCTTAGAAATACTGACATTTGGGACCAGAAAATTCTTTGGTGTGTGTGTGTGTGTGTGTGTGTGTATGTGTGTGTGTGTCACAGTGAGAGGGGCAGGCTATTGTGCACTGTAGGATGTTTTACAGCATCCCTGCTTCTACCCACTAGATGCCAGTAGCACACCCTTCCCCAGTTGTTACAATCAAAAATGTCAAGACATTGCCAAATGCCCCTTGAGTGGTAAAGTCATCACCTGTTGAGAACTACCCACCTAGTTTAAATTATTTAACCTCTCTGAACCTCAGACATTTTATATGTAAAAAGGAAGTCTAGACAACTATTTAAAACTTCTTCCAGGTGTAATATTCCATCTCTGGCCTCTATATCCCTCAACAATAGTGAAACTCTTTTTTTCAAAGTCACTACTGCCCAAATCACTATATTCAATGGCCTTTCTCAGTTCCAATTCTCTTTAATCTTTCAGAAGCACCTGACACTTGTGTACCAATTCCTTCAATTTCTTTTGTGACAGCAGGTTGCTAAGATGTCCTCTAGAAATTTTCTCCTCTGGTTTTCATGATGTACTCTCTGGGTTCCCCTCTCTCATGCAATTTCACAATTTCAAGAATCAGATGCATTCAAACTTTACCAGTCTACTCAGTACTGTTAGGGATCCAAACTATCAGCTTACATAAGACTCTGGTCTGTTATTAGATCACACAATTTCATGATGCCTACGTTTGCCTATGCTTTGCTACAGAAATGGGGAAAAAATGCCATCATTTCATTGAGAAAGCATATAAATTTTAAATGACAGTATACTTTTTGTCTTTTGATGCTGTAATACAATAATCTTAATCAAAGGTTAATAAACATTTATTGGTTCCCTACTTAACTTTGCTTCCTATATTGAATCTTGATTTAAGATATAGTTTCTGTCAAAAATAAAATACATAGTCTAAATAAAATAAATGTAAACACTTGAAACCCATAATTAAATGTGAAAGGTATACATAAAAGCTTAAATCTGGATGTACAATGTCCTGGTAGACTTGGAAATATGAACTTGGGCAAGCAACTATTTTTCTAGGTCTTGGTCAGTGAAATGAGGATAATAATAGTATTCACTATGTAGGGATGCAGAGATTAAATGAAATAACACAATAAGGCATATAAAAAGGACTCAATAAGTATGGGCTATTATTATAGCTATCATCTATGAGGTTATGATATTATCTCTAAATATTCCCATCTGTATAATCCTGAACCACTTTATTCTTATTGCAGTTCAACTCACATCAGTCTTTTTTTTTTTAAAAAAAACTAATCATATATTTCTCTTTATCATTTTGAACTCTTCATCAAGTTGTATATGTTCTGACCATTTATATTAGCAGTAGTTCCTGGTATCCAGATGCGGCATGGTCATTTATTATCTGCAGAGCTATCGTTTTTAAGGGACAATTTCAGTATTTTAACTCTTTTAAGAAAAAGAGATACAGGCTATATCACTACACAATTGGCAGGTAGTCTCCTATTAATAAATTCATAATGTAAATCAGTTCCTAACTTTTAGGTATCAATTTTGGCTCAGGACAAAATTTTAATATTTGACATTATATACTACATTTGTTATTAAGTTTAGGGTCTTTGTTGCTGTTTTTTTGCAAAATTTACCTTTACAACTACAATGCCAAATGAAGTGAATGACAACACTTGAATTCAACACATGAATGACAACAGTACTGGTTTGTTACAGCTTCTATAAATGTATTATTGAAAAAATCTGAGGTAGTTAGGTGGGATGGGATGCTACAAGGATTATGCATGGATTTTAGCAGTATAACAACAGGCTACGGAGAGAGGTACAAAAGGACCTGTGCTTGGAGACGATCTGTCCACCTTAGTAACCCTTTCCATTTTCAGCAGCCTGCTCCAAGACATCCTATCCCTCCGTGCTAGTTCTCCTAAGATGAATAGGCTCTGGAAGGCTCTTTGATAAATTTTCTCCATGCCCCAAAGGAATAAACAAAAAGAACAAAAGAACTTGCAAGGTAACATTGTTGTAGGATAGGAATGGTAGATGTGCTGGGAATGAGTAAATAAGAATGTCCAGCATTCAAGATAATAATATACAAATTAGTGAGAGTGATATTTGCATAAACAGTCAAATGAGCGTTAGCCCATTCAAAGCGGTCATCTTTTTGGCCGAGTCCCCACTAGGGATGAACCCATGCCCCCTGCATTGGGAGCTCGGAGTCTTAACCACCGAACCGCCAGGGAAGTCCCCAAAGCAGTCATTTTAGTTGGCTCTACAGTTATTTTTTCGAATGCTGCCAAGTACTCGACTAACTTTTAGAACTTCTGTTTCTAAATTTTAGACTCTTTTCAATGTTTTTATCTTCTGAGGGTTAATTTTTATAAACAAATGTCATTAGAGGTAAGTCTTGTAAATTGGGTAGCAATGGTGTTGGGTTCTGGGAAATCACACACAGGTGCGCAAAAACAAAACAAAATCCACAGATGCAGCCATAAATGAACAAGATTGATTTTCTTGGGTTGTTCCAAAGCTGCCTCTGTTTAATTCCACAAGCGTCTCCAAGAGATTCAAGCAAGAGTTACTGCAGAGGCTCCCAAGCCAACACTTTGAAGGACAATACTCATTCTGGTAAAAATTTTGGTTTTTTGGAATTGAGGGGGGAAGTGAGATAAAGAAGAAAGTCCTATTATTGAATAATTACACAGAAGAAAAATGACTGACAAATTTGAAAGATACTTTTTTTGGATCAAAAACCAAGACTTAAGAAAATTCCCCAAATTTCAATTTGGATGCCTGAGAGCCTCTGGGACCCTTAGCTGGGGCCGTGGGGAGAAGGAAGGTGGCTGGATTAATAAAGACAATGTTACCAATAATTAAACCTTTTAATCTTAAATCTAATCTCATTCAATTCTCTGAGCTTAAAAAAAAAATCAACTAATGATGGAGCAGAATGGAATCGTTTTCTCCAACAATTGGCCCAAGAATTGTTCTGCCTTGGGAATGGGGTCCCAAGAGGACCAGAGGCAATAAGATGAGGTTCTCTGTGCGGGCACCTCAAAAGCGGAAGAGAATCGCTCACGCAAACGGAGGCCCGGGTCACCGTGACCCCCTCGGGGCTCAAGAGGGAGAGCCTAAACTGCACCCCCCCTCCCCCATCGGAACCCGAGTGAAGCCGCGGGCTCTCAGAGGCGGGGCATCAGCGGGGCCAGTCCTCTGGGGCTTGCTCGGGGGCGGAGTCTGGCCTTGGGAAGAGATGTTAGGATCCTCCAGGCTGGGGAGTTGAAGTGTGTGCGGCCCCGGAAGTGGGGAATTGAGAGTCTGGGCCCTAGCAGGGAGAGGAGCTGGAGGTTGCGGGCGGGGGTACGTTTCTTTGGGTCCGGCGGCGGAGGGGTGGCTTTAGGACCTGAAGCAGGCTTCACCAGAACAGCCCACCCCTCCCGCCTGTTAACCTGAGATTCTCTTTCGCCTCGGCTCGGTTCCGGTCGTTGCTGAGGATGCCGCCGCCACCGCCTCCGCCTCTGGGCCGTTCGACCATACCCAGTCTCAGTGGGTCTGGTCTGCAAAACTTGGACTCGACCTCATCCAAGAGCTCGTCCAGGTCCTTCGCCATCTTGAATCGTCATGTCCTTCCCCTGCTCTTGTAGCTACAGCACCGTGTGGTTTCCAGGGGCAACGCGAGGAGCCGCAGGGCGCGCTGGTCGCTCCCGCGCATGCGCGAGCCGTTCCGAGGCTGTCCTAGGCGCTCGCGATGCCTGGGCGCTGACGCGCTCGCGCGGAAGGATGCAGTGGGGTAGCGAGGCACCGGGGCACAGGCTTTCCCGCGGGGCGAGAGGTCTGTCGGAACTGTCCTTTCCTGCGCTACCTCGCGACGCTTTGCTTTTCTTTGTTCCAGATTGTGTGGCGTGTTTTGTCCCATTTCCCTCTTCTGGACTCAAGTTGTAACCACAATCACACGACTGCCTAGCTCCCTCATCCGCTCTTCATCTTGCCCCATTGGGGTCCCAGTTGTATTCCAGCAGTTCATAAATTCTTTAAATAATCTGTGAAGAAGCCTGCAAAAGGAAAACAAGGATCTGTACCAAAATACTGCCTGCTCGTAGTCGGCAGGATTCGAACCTGCGCGGGGAGACCCCAATGGATTTCTAGTCCATCGCCTTAACCACTCGGCCACGACTACTGTTGATATTAACTTTGGCAATGAGATCTATGTAGTCTGCACACAAGTATCTACTCCAGTAACAGGTATGTTTAGATCGTGAGGAAAACATTACAAAGCTGCTCTGCCAGATAAGAGCATATTTGAATGTTATGGCTCTAATAATTTTAACTTCTTGAAGGGCTCTTAGAGCATATCCCGTCCAACCTTTTAATCCCCATCAGAAAAAACTGAATTTTAGTAAAATCGCTAAAGTTAGCGTCAGACAACAAGAGGTAAGGAAGAAAGCCTGGTGCTGCTGTACACCTGCTTGCAGAGGTGTGCATTTCCAGGAGGGAACCGGCAACCTTGGGGCCACCGACCAGCCTCCGGGCTTCCTTGCCGGGCTCCCAGCTCCACCCCTGCCCCTCTCTCTTGGACAGACAGCTCCCAAGGACTCTTTTTACCCACTAGGCACTAAAATGCTGTTGCCCACTGATTTAAATTCACTATGCAGGGCCAGACTGTCCCACAGTGCCGTAAAAACACTACTTTGAAAAGTGTGATGCGTGATAAAATGCAAGGTATTGTCATTTCATGGTACTACTGTAAATACTGTACATACCGAAACCTGAACTTTGAGTATTTCTAACGTGGGATAGCAAAGAGGTTGGCAGCCTTGGAAACTCTGGAGCTAGTTTAAACAAGTTGAATTAGTAGCTTCATTTATTTGGTTTGTTGTTTGTTCAAAATATCTTTAATGTCCCTGAAGAGTAACATGAAGTGGTGTGATGGAGCGAATGTAGAGCCTGCCTTTAAATATTCGACTTTTGGGAGCCAGCTGTTAAATGCAACCATTATTAAAAAATTAAATTAAATATTTTAAAAAACAAAAGCAATACTCAAAATTCACTACAGTCTAGTTATTTCCCTACATTTTACTATAATTTATGCTGTTGAGGTTATTTACATCTATTGTATCTGAAATACTATACAGTGGGTTGTTATTGTGAATCTCTTCCTAACTTCCTGTTAGTGATGTCCCTTGGGTAGCTTGGAATCAGGCTTCCTGGGTGTATTTACGCCAGGGAAATTGCACATGCTACAAAATACTTTTCTCACTAGAGCTAGTTGTCAAGCACTTACCAGCACATCACTAATGTTTACCATCAGACCAACCTTGAATATTCCCAGCAAGGCAACAGTCCCCTTACCTGTACGGCTGCCCTGGTTATACTCCCTGAAGGTTTGTTTTAGCTATCAGAATCCTAGCATATTGTATGACTTCCCACTCAATATTTTAAAGCTGTGTTTTGTTTTTCCCTAACTTGCTTTGCTGGGTGATGGTACTTGGAACTGGCCTCCAAAAAAAGACAGGAATAAGCCACTTGATACTGAAATTGCCCTTGCAATATGGTTCTGGGGGAGTTATGCATAGTTGCAATACAGTTTAATAGGCTTAAATTAATAATTTGATTTTTCTCTAGAAAAGATGAAATCTGAGGTATACCACCAGTGGCTGAAAGAATCTTTTAGCATGTAGAAGATTTGCATGAAGGACTATGAAAAGATAAACGAGGAAATGTTTCTAGTTGTGTGTTTTGTTTACATGAATATTGGAAAAAATTGGAGCTTGTTTCCTTCTTCCACTCCCACTCCGGTTTTAATAGAATATCATGTATAGATCATCCAGAGGTTTGGTGTTTTGAGAATTTCACTTACAGCTTGTTCAACTCTTCATTGCGTCTTCTGACCTCAGCTGTGTTGTCTTTCCGGTTTGCGTTAGAGTGAGAAAAGTCAAGTTCAGTGTCTGCAGTGAGAAATGCCACATATGTGTCACATATGTGTATGGCTGTATGATAAATGGGAAGATGATAGCATACTATTAAAAATCTGCAGGGAGTTCCCTGGTGGCCTAGTGGTTAGGATTTCAGGCTTTACTGCTGTGGCCCAGGTTTAGTCCTTGGTGGGGTAACTGAGATCCCACAAGCCACAGCGGCAAAAAAAAAAAAAAAAAAACTCCAGATGTCAGAAGTGATACCAGGTGAACTTCAGCGGCCTCTAAGCAATGGAGGTGGATGTACATGATGAATGTATACTTGGCTTTGGAAGAGTCTGTGTTCGTGCAAATCATATTAGAAGATAATTTTAAAAAATATTATGTATTCCTTTGGTCTTTTTGTTTTCCAAAGTGAAGAATCTTATTTATTCTCTCTATAATTGTTAATATGTGTAGACAATGATGTGAATCCTTGTCCCTTAACTCTTTCCCGGTTTTGGAAAGCATGCCGAGCGTCAGATGTTTCATAAAGGAGTATAGCCAAGAGTCTTCAGACAATACAATTATTAAACATGGTAAAAGTGGTGTGCTGTGTATTGTTACATCTACTTAGCATTCCAAGGAGGTATTTTAGGGAAAAGGGGTCCATAATAAGAAAACAAAGCCCCGTTGACTTTCCCAAGTAACTGAAGTCTGCTCGGAACCTGCCTTCTTGCTAACACTGTTCTAAATGAGTTAGAGGCGGTGATACAGCTGGTCTGTTGTCACACACAGCTCCAGTGCAACCCCTTCAGTTACAAGGTGTTTTATAGTCCTCCTGGCTGTTCACGCAATGAATTGCAAGGCCTCTTTGGATTCCCATGTACTTGGGTTTAATTTTTCCCAGCCCTGCTTTTCTCTGCACACATCATAGACTTTCTAAATAGATACCCACCGCTGGGCAGTGACAGTGGCGTGGGTGTGAGGGGAGGCATCTTCACAGAACATTCGCCAGCTTCCCAGCAGCTAATGCTATAGAAGGAATGGAAATAGCATTGGGGGGCAGCTCTGATTCTTTTAAGTGGTCCTGAGTTAGGCCTTGATGCCGTGTAGGTAAATTCAGTCCATAACACGCAGAATCTTTATTGGAATTTGTACATTCATCTCTCACAGCTGTGGAGAGTTTAGACTAGTCACAACTCTCACTGGGATACTATCATCTTTGTAATTTGAAAAAGGATCAGGAGCCTGCAGGCTTGGAACATCTTGAGAAAGCTCTGGCCCTGAAATACATCATCACACGTGGGGGACACCACTTGCAGCATCATCGCAGAGAGCTTAAGAATGCCGAAATCAAGTACTTCTCTGGAGTGATTTCAAATGGCCTGAGAAGTCTGAGAACTGTTTTTTTTTTTCAACTGCAAAACAGATTCTTTCCTCTTCCATCAACCCCGTTGCTGTCAATGTGTCCAGTGTTAGGTGCCAGAAATGAGCATAGCCTCTTAACAATAACAATGCCAAGGTTAACACGGCCGCCGGGGGCTCTCTCAAGAATCTGTTAGGGTGTATTTGGATCCACAGACACGTTCTGAAGACGTGCACCTCTTTAGTCTTTCTAGCCTAAGTACATTTCTCTTTGGCAGCCTGGACAAAACCTGTCACTTTTTTGCCAGACCTTCTCATGCTTTCAGGCCCCTCGGCCATTATTTTTCATGGACCCCCATGTGTCCATATGGTAGGGCTAGGCTCAAAAGTTGGTATTTGGGAAGCAGCCTCTGACAGCACAGAGGCCTGGTGAACTATAGTCATTTATTCAAAAGGCCAGTACTCACAGATGTGCTCTAAGAGGGTAATACAATTTTTTGATCCCACCCAAATGGATATTTTATCACCATGCACATAGCAACCAACAAACAGATCAGCCCGAAGAGGCAAGTGCTAATGTATGTGGCGCAAACCCATTATCTCTCTGAGGAGTCGGTAGTCGAGCCTTTGTTTGAGGCTTTGACATTAAAATAATTTTTTCACTTCTATTGTTCTGTGAGTCCAACTCCCTCTTCCTTCCTCCTTGTTTCATATCATGTTTTGCTTTATGATTTTCAGCCTTCAGAAAGTTAAACCTGATTCAAGCAAAAGAAAACAAGGATCAGTTGAGGAACCATGTGGGGCAGTAGGAATTTCAGCTAGGCGTTATAACGAAAACAAAGTGAGAACCAAATGGATGGAGGCCATCAGAAAAGTCTCACAGGCCGGGGCTTAGGTTTAGTGCCTCGTAGTCTTCTGTGTCCCCGATTGGCCACAGCGCCTCTTAGGAAGGAGACCAAGGTTTTAAGCTGACCAGTTTGCTCTATTTCCTCAGTCACACTTCCACCTATCAATCAATCTTTATAGCTTTAAAAAAGATGCCCGTAGGTTTCTGAAAATCCAAAAGCTGTCTACCTACATGAAAAGCTCACAGAAGTCCCTAAGGATAAAGCCGACAGAACTGTCTCCCTTACAGTGAACTGCCCAAGGAATATTATAGGGGGATGGAAAGGACTTTAGTGATTGTGTATAAAACTCTTTCATTTTACAGACGAAGCAGTTAAGGCCAGAGAAGTGAAGCAATTTAGAAATTCTTTAATTAAGAGATTTTCATTGCAACCATTACATTGTCTTATTTCATTATCATACTGGTTATCCTGGATAATACTGTTTTTAGTGGCTATAAAATTAATGATTTAAATTTAATATCAGATTGCCACATATTGGAATCCTTTCATGCCTGGATTGACCATATCAATAAAAGCTATTTTATTCCCTCTAGTTCTTTGTCTCTGATTGTCTGTGTCATTTGGAGGTACCCACTGCTCTGTAGTTTTAAGTGATTATGTCTAGACCTCATATTGCATATGAGGACACAAACTCCTGAAGGACAGGGGCTGGAATTGATACATATTTGTTTCTCCTGTAGTGCCTAGGAAGGTGGGGGAGAAGTGTGGCTTTTGAGAACATTTAAATTGAAATCCTCTTATTATACTACTTTTGGGGACTAGGAAATCCCCACAGTATTGCTAACAGTGAGGCTGACTCAACGACTTGTGAATTAGAAGCCTGTAGAGATGCTAAGGTCTTCCTTTCCCCATTCCTGCTAAAATGGGCGCAGAATGGTCTGTTCAAGCCACAGAAGCTCTCGGCTGAAGGAGAATGAGTCTTCTGAGCATGCAGGAAGGTCTCAGCTCCAGGAGAGGCTGTGGAAGCTACAGAGGAAGGCCAGACCAGACCTTGAGCTCACCTCTGCGCCCCCAGTGCTGGCATGTGCCTGGCCTTTGAATGAAGGGGCAGATTCCTTCCATAGAAGGAGCAGCGTATTTTCTGGCCTTTTGTTTTTTTTTTCTTATGAAATGGACATCGTCTCAGACTGCTCGCAGTCATATTCTGTGAGATATTTATCATTTATTGGCAGAACATCTCTGATTGCTCTGTCAGTTCCTGTTTGCCCTGCTTGGTTGTGGGTACTGAAATATCCCACCTGCAGGATGAACCCCACCAGCCCCTGAGCCGCCCCAGGACTTGCTCACTGTTCTTCATCATGGTTAGATCTGGAATTAGTCTGGGATGGCCTGAGTCTGATATCCAGTGAGCAAAATGCCACATTGATGTCTGTCCCATGAACCCCTGTGTGATGGACTTCTACTTTTAGATTGAAATCCATTTCTATTCTTGGGCTGAAACTTTGTCCAAACCCCAAACGCTTGTCCAGGGCTCTATTAGTTTCCTAGGGCTTCCAAAGATAAATTGCTACAAACTTGGTGGATTAAAATAATAGAAATTTATTCTCTCAGTACTGAAGGCTAGAAGTCTGAAATCAAGATGTAGGCAGGACCATACTCCCTCTGAAGGTTCCAAGGGACAATCTGTTCCTTGTCTCTTCCAGCTTCTGGTGGCTCTTAGCATTCCTTGACTTCTGGCCTCATCACTCCAATCTCTGCATCCGTCTTGACGTAGCCTTCCCTGTGTGTCTTCTCTGTGTGTCTGTTTTTTTTTTTTTTTTTTTTTAAACATCTTTATTGAAGTATAATTGCCTTACAATGGTGTGTTAGCTTCTGCTTTATAACAAAGTGAATCAGTTATACATATACAATATGTTCCCATTTCTCTTCCCTCTTGCATCTCCCTCCCTCCCACCCTCCCCATCCCATTCCTCTAGGTGGTCACAAAGCACCGAGCTGATCTCCCTGTGCTATGCGGCTGCTTCCCACTAGCTATCTATTTTACATTTGGTAGTGTATATATGTCCATGACACTCTCTTACCCTGTCACATCTCACCCCACCCCCTCCCCATATCCTCAAGTCCATTCTCTAGTAGGTCTGTGTCTTTATTCCCATCTTGCCACTAGGTTCTTCATGGCCTTTTTTTTCTTTTCCTTAGATTCCGTATATATGTGTTAGCATACTGTATTTGTTTTTCTCTTTCTGACTTACTTCACTCTGTATGACAGACTCTAACTCCATCCACCTCATTACAAATACCTCCATTTCATTTCTTTTTATGGCTGAGAAATATTCCATTGTATATATGTGCCACATCTTCTTTATCCATTCATCTGTCGATGGACATTTAGGTTGCTTCCATGTCCTGGCTATTGTAAATAGAGCTGCAATGAACATTTTGGTACATGACTCTTTTTGAACTATGGTTTTCTCAGGGTATATGCCCAGTAGTGGGATTGCTGGGTCGTATGGTAGTTCTATTTGTAGTTTTTTAAGGAACCTCCATACTGTTCTCCATAGTGGCTGTATCAATTTACATTCCCACCAACAGTGCAAGAGTGTTCCCTTTCCTCCGCACCCTCTCCAGCATTTATTGTTTCTAGATTTTTTGATGATGGCCATTCTGACCGGTGTGAGATGATATCTCATTGTAGTTTTGATTTGCATTTCTCTAATGATTAATGATGTTGAGCATTCTTTCATGTGTCTGTAGGCCATCTGTATATCTTCTTTGGTGAAATGTCTATTTAGGTCTTCTGCCCATTTTTGGATTGGGTTGTTCGTTTTTTTGTTATTGAGCTGCATGAGCTGCTTGTAAATCTTGGAGATTAATCCTTTGTCAGTTGCTTCATTTGCAAATATTTTCTCCCATTCTGATGGTTGTCTTTTGGTCTTGTTTATGGTTTCCTTTGCTGTGCAAAAGCTTTTAAGTTTCATTAGGTCCCATTTGTTTATTTGTGTTCTTATTTCCATTTCTCTGGGAGCTGGGTCAAAAAGAATCTTGCTGTGATGTATGTCATAGAGTGTTCTGCCTATGTTTTCCTCTAAGAGTTTGATAGTGTCTGCCCTTACACTTAGGTCTTTAATCCATTTTGAGTTTATTTTTGTGCATGGTGTCAGGGAGTGTTCTAATTTCATACTTTTACATGTACCTGTCCAATTTTCCCAGCACCACTTATTGAAGAGGCTGTCTTTTCTCCACTGTATATGCTTGCCTCCTTTATCAAAGATAAGGTGACCATATGTGCGTGGGTTTATCTCTGGGCTTTCTATCCTGTTCCATTGATCTATATTTCTGTTTTTGTGCCAGTACCAAACTGTCTTGATTACTGTAGCTTTGTAATATAGTCTGAAGTCAGGGAGCCTGATTCCCCCAGCTCCGTTTTTCGTTCTCAAGATTGCTTTGGCTATTCGGGGTCTTTTGTGTTTCCATACAAATTGTGAAATTTTTTGTTCTAGTTCTGTGAAAAATGCCAGTGGTAGTTTGATAGGGATTGCATTGAATCTGTAGATTGCTTTGGGTAGTAGAGTCATTTTCACAATGTTGATTCTTCCAATCCAGGAACATGGTATATCTCTCCATCTATTTGTATCATCTTTAATTTCTTTCATCAGTGTCTTATAATTTTCTGCATACAGGTCTTTTGTCTCCTTAGGTAGGTTTATTCCTAGATATTTTATTCTTTTTGTTGCAATGGTAAACGGGAGTGTTTTCTTAATTTCACTTTCAGATTTTTCGTCATTAGTATATAGAAATGCAAGAGATTTCTGTGCATTAATTTTGTATCCTGCTACTTTACCAAATTCATTGATTAGCTCTAGGAGTTTTCTGGTAGCATCTTTAGGATTCTCTATGTATAGTATCATGTCATCTGCAAATAGTGACAGCTTTACTTCTTCTTTTCCGATTTGGATTCCTTTTATTTCTTTGTCTTCTCTGATTGCTGTGGCTAACACTTCCAAAACTATGTTGAATAATAATGGTGAGAGTGGGCAACCTTGTCTTGTTCCTGATCTTAGTGGAAATGGTTTCAGTTTTTCACCATTGAGGACAATGTTGGCTGTGGGTTTGTCATATATGGCCTTTATTATGTTGAGGAAAGTTCCCTCTATGCCTACTTTCTGCAGGGCTTTTATCATAAATGGGTGTTGAATTTTGTCGAAAGCTTTCTCTGCATCTATTGAGATGATCATATGGTTTTTCTCCTTCAATTTGTTAATATGGTGTATCACATTGATTGATTTGCGTATATTGAAGAATCCTTGCATTCCTGGGATAAACCCCACTTGATCATGGTGTATGATCCTTTTAATGTGCTGTTGGATTCTGTTTGCTAGTATTTTGTTGAGGATTTTTGCATCTATGTTCATCAGTGATATTGGCCTGTAGTTTTCTTTCTTTGTGACATCTTTGTCTGGTTTTGGTATCAGGGTGATGGTGGCCTCGTAGAATGAGTTTGGGAGTGTTCCTCCCTCTGCAATATTTTGGAAGAGTTTGAGAAGGATAGGTGTTAGCTCTTCTCTAAATGTTTGATAGAATTCACCTGTGAAGCCATCTGGTCCTGGGCTTTTGTTTGTTGGAAGGTTTTTAATCATAGTTTCAATTTCAGTGCTTGTGATTGGTCTGTTCATATTTTCTAGTTCTTCCCGGTTCAGTCTCGGCAGTTTGTGCATTTCTAAGAATCTGTCCATTTCTTCCAGGTTGTCCATTTTATTGGCATAGAGTTGCTTGTAGTAATCTCTCATGATCTTTTGTATTTCTGCAGTGTCAGTGGTTACTTCTCCTTTTTCATTTCTAATTCTATTGATTTGAGTCTTCTCCCTTTTTCTCTTGATGAGTCTGGCTAATGGTTTATCAATTTTGTTTATCTTCTCAAAGAACCAGCTTTTAGTTTCATTGATATTTGCTATTGTTTCCTTCATTTCTTTTTCATTTATTTCTGACCTGATCTTTATAATTTCTTTCCTTCTGCTAGCTTTGGGGTTTTTTTGTTCTTCTTTCTCTAATTGCTTTAGGTGCCAGGTTAGGTTGTTTATTCGAGATGTTTCCTGTTTCTTGAGGTAGGCTTGTATTGCTATAAACTTCCCTCTTAGCACTGCTTTTGCTGCGTCCCATAGGTTTTGGGTCATCGTATCTCCATTGTCATTTGTTTCTAGGTATTTTTTGATTTCCCCTTTGATTTCTTCAGTGATCACTTCGTTATTAAGTAGTGTATTGTGTAGCCTCCATGTGTTTGTATTTTTTACAGATCTTTTCCTGTAATTGATATCTAGTCTCATAGCGTTGTGGTCGGAAAAGATACTTGATACGATTTCAATTTTCTTAAATTTACCAAGGCTTGATTTGTGACCCAAGATATGATCTATCCTGGAGAATGTTCCATGAGCACTTGAGAAAAATGTGTATTCTGTTGTTTTTGGGTGGAATGTCCTATAAATATCAATTAAGTCCATCTTGTTTAATGTATCATTTAAAGCTTGTGTTTCCTTATTTATTTTCATTTTGGATGATCTGTCCATTGGTGAAAGCGGGGTGTTAAAGTCCCCTACTATGATTGTGTTGCTGTCGATTTCCCCTTTTATGGCTGTTAGTATTTGCCTTATGTATTGAGGTGCTCCTATGTTGGGTGCATAAATATTTACAATTGTTATACCTTCCTCTTGGATCGATCCCTTGATCATTATATAGTGTCCTTCTTTGTCTCTTGTAATAGTCTTTATTTTAAAGTCTATTTTGTCTGATATGAGAATTGCTACTCCAGCTTTCTTTTGATTTCCATTTGCATGGAATATCTTTTTCCATCCCCTCACTTTCAGTCTGTATGTGTCTCTAGGTCTGAAGTGGGTCTCTTGTAGACAGCATATATATGGGTCTTGTTTTTGTATCCATTCAGCCAGCCTGTGTCTTTTGGTGGGAGCATTTAATCCATTTACATTCAAGGTAATTATCGATATGTATGTTCCTATTCCCATTTTCTTAAATGTTTTGGGTTTGTTATTGTAGGTGTTTTCCTTCTCTTGTGTTTCTTGCCTAGAGAAGTTCCTTTAGCATTTGTTGTAAAGCTGGTTTGGTGGTGCTGAACTCTCTCAGCTTTTGCTTGTCTGTAAAGGTTTTAATTTCTCCATCACATCTGAATGAGATCCTTGCTGGGTAGAGTAATCTTGGTTGTAGGTTTTTCTCCTTCATCACTTTAAGTATATCCTGCCACTCCCTTCTGGCTTGCAGAGTTTCTGCTGAAAGATCAGCTGTTAACCTTATGGGGATTCCCTTGTGTGTTATTTGTTTTTTTTCCCTTGCTGCCTTTAATATGTTTTCCTTATATTTAATTTTTGACAGTTTGATTAATATGTGTCTTGGCGTGTTTCTCCTTGGGTTTATCCTGTATGGGACTCTCTGTGCTTCCAGGACTTGATTAACTATTTCCTTTCCCATATTAGGGAAGTTTTCAACTATAATCTCTTCAAATATTTTCTCAGTCCCTTTCTTTTTCTCTTCTTCTTCTGGGACCCCTATAATTCGAATGTTGGTGCGTTTAATGTTGTCCCAGAGGTCTCTGAGACTGTCCTCAGTTCTTTTCATTCTTTTTTCTTTATCCTGCTCTGCAGTAGTTATTTCCACCATTTTATCTTCCAGGTCACTTATCCTTTCTTCTGCCTCAGTTATTCTGCTATTGATCCCATCTAGAGTATTTTTAATTTCATTTATTGTGTTTTTCATCATTACTTGGTTCCTCTTTAGTTCTTCTACATCCTCGTTAAATGTTTCTTGCATTTTGTCTATTCTATTTCCAAGATTTTGGATCATCCTTACTATCATTATTCTGAATTCTTTTTCAGGTAGACTACCTATTTCCTCTTCATTTGTTAAGTCTAGTGTGTTTTGACCCTGCTCCTTCATCTGCTGTGTGTTTTTCTGTCGTCTCATTTTGCTTATCTTACTGTGTTTGGGGTCTCCTTATCACAGGTTGCAGGTTCGTAGTTCCCGTTGTTTTTGGTATCTGTCCCCAGTGGCTAAGGTTGGTTCAGTGGGTTGTGTAGGCTTCCTGGTGGAGGGAACTAGTGCCTGAGCTCTGCTGGATGAGGCTGGATCTTGTCTTTCTGGTGGGCACGTCCACGTCTGGTGGTGTATTTTGGGGTGTCTGTGGCCTTATTATGATTTTAGGCAGCCTCTCTGCTAATGGATGGGGCTGTGTTCCTGTCTTGCTAGTTGTTTGGCATAGGGTGTTCAGCACTGTAGCTTGCTGGTCATTGAGTGATGCTGGGTCTTGATGTTGAGATGGAGATCTCTGAGAGATTTTTGCCGTTTGGTATTATGTGGAGCTGGGAGGTCTCTTGTGGACCAGTGTCCTGAAGTTGGCTCTCCCACCTCCGAGGTACGGCCCTGATGCCTGGCTGAAGCACCAAGAGCCTTTCGTCCACACGGCTCAGAGTAAAAGGGAGAAAAAATAGAAAGAAAGAAAGAAAGAAAGAAAGAGGCTATAATATAGTGAAGTAAAATAAAGCTATTATAAAGCAAAGCTATACAGACAAAATCTCCCCCAGAAGCATATACATATACACTCACAAAAAAAAAGGAAAAGGGGAAAAATTAATATATCCTGCTCCCAAAGTCCACCTCCTGAATTTGGGATGATTCGTTGTCTATTCAGGTATTCAACAGATGCAGGCACATCAAGTTGTTTGTGGAGTTTTAATCTGCTGCTTCTGAGGCTGCTGGGAGAAATTTCCCCTCCTCGTCTCTGTTCGCACAGCTCCTGGGAATCAGCTTTGGATTTGGACCCGCCTCTGCGTGTAGGTCGCCTGAGGGCGTCTGTTCCCCGCCCAGACAGGACGGGGTTAAAGGAGCAGCTGCTTCGGGGGCTCTGGCTCACCCAGGCCGCGGGGAGGGAGGGGTACAGAGGAGGCGGGGCGAGCCTGCTGCGTCAGAGGCCGGCGTGACGTTGCACCAGCCTGAGGTGCGCAGTGCGTTCTCCCGGGGAAGTTGTCCCTGGATCACGGGACGCTGGCAGTGGCGGGCGGCACAGGCTACCGGGAGAGGCGGTGTGGAGAGTGACCTGTGCTCGCACACAGGCTTTTTGGAGGCGGCAGCAGCAGCCCCAGCGTCTCACACCCGTCTCTGGGGTCCGCGCTGATAGCCGCGGCTCGCGCCAGTTTCTGGAGTTCGTTTAGGCGGCGCTCTGAATCCCCTCTCCTTGCGCGCCGCGAAACAAAGAGGCAAGAAAAAGTCTCTTGCCTCTTCGGCAGCTGCAGACTTTTTCCCGGTCTCCCTCCCAGCCAGCTGTGGTGCGCCAACCCCTTCAGGCTGTGTTCACGCCGCCAACCCCAGTCCTCTCCCTGCGATCCGACCGAAGCCCGAGCCTCAGCTCCCAGCCCCGCCCGCCCCGGCGGGTGAGCAGACAAGCCTCTCGGGCTGGTGAGTGCTGGTCGGCGCCGAGCCTCCGTGCGGGAAGTGCGGGAATCTCTCCGCTTTGCCCTCCGCACCTCTGTGGCTGCGCTCTCCTCCGTGGCTCCGAAGCTTCCCCCCTCTGCCACCCGCAGTCTCTGCCCGCGAAGGGGCTTCCTAGTGCGTGGAAATCTTTCCTCCTTCACAGCTCCCTCCCACTGGTGCAGGTGCCGTCCCTATTCTTTTGTCTCTTATTTCTTTTTTTTTCTTTTGCCCTACCCAAGTACGGGGGGACTTTCTTGCCTTTTGGGAGGTCTGACGTTTTCTGCCAGCGTTCAGTGGGTGTTCTGTAGGAGCAGTTCCACGTGTAGATGTATTTCTACTGTATCTGTGGGAAGGAAGGTGATCTCCGCGTCTTACTCTTCCGCCATCTTCTCTCCTCCCTGACGTGAAACTGCTCCCAGCGTCCCCTGCGGCTGTGTGTCTGTTTTATGAGGATCCATCTGATTGCCTTTAGGACTCACCCAGATTATCCAGGATAAGCCCCTCCTTTCAAGATCCTAAAGTTAATCATGTCTGTAAAGATCCCTTTTCCAAATAACGTAACATTAATAGATTCCAGGGATTTGACATGGATATCTTTTGGGGGGGGGGTCATTACTTAGTTTACAAAGGCCCCGATATCTACTGGCCCATGTTGGCCCCTCCTCCTGGGAGATGGGCCCCTTGTCTTTCTTGTTTCTGGCTAAGGTTAAGTTTCAACATGAATGAGTCTGTCTGGAATTCTGTCACCCGCTTGACAGTATCTCCACAGCTGTGGACACATCTTGCGAGTATCTCCACAGCTCCCATGTTCTTACTGCCTTTCCAGGCCTCCATTTCTAGCCCCTTGGGTATAAGTGTCAGGCTGGATCAAATCCAAGCTTGCCTTTAAATAATGTGATTTTGCCTGGTGGATCCTTTCCCACAAATAAGCCCAAGGGCAGGTCAGTTCTCTTAGCCTGAGTCGTACTGGGATGGTTTCCATCCTCTTGTCAGCCTGGCAATGAGGTCTCAGCAAGCCTCATGGCAATGCCTGTGGCAGGTATAGTATTCTCATGTCTGTAGTATAATTTATTGCACACCTGCCATATTCTGAGCGCTTTGTATAACTTATTATATTTAATTGTCACATGTGAAGAAATAGGGACAGAGAGCTAAAGTTACTTGCCCAAGGTCAAACAACCTGGGTTTTGAAATTGGGTCTAACTGCAAAATTCATGTTCATTTTTTTGTGCCATACTATATTTTATGTGTTTTCATTATTTATCTTAAGGTTATCTTCTCTCCTCTCATGGCTAGTGATATCCTTAGCTTTCTATGGTATAATCAACTAAAATACAAATTTAAAAAGATAACTTTCTTAATCTAAAGGAAACATAATTTAACGAAAGGCGGAGTACTAATGGTGGTGAACGTGTGGCTTTAGAAGTCACATGGGCCTTGGTTTCAGTCTCACTTCCCCAGTTTACTAGCTGAGGATGGGGGTACTTGAAGGCATTCTTCATCTTCTCTGTCAGTTTCTTCATATGTTAAAAAAATGGGGTTAGTAATACAGTAATGGCCTGGCAAGGATGTTGAGAGGGTTGAATGGGAGCCCAAGGTGGAGGCGACAGAATTGCAGAGCTACTGAGAGAGCAGGACAGCCTCTAACAGTGAGCCCAGTGGAAAAGACCATCTTTATGGCCTAGCACCTCTTTGGGCTTGCCTAATGTTTACTGTCCAAAGTCAGGGCACTGCTTTGTAACAGACAGATTACTGGACTAAGTAGAGAGGAGTTAGTTTCATTCCTTTAAAACAAATCTACACATCAAAGACTACTTTGCTTGAGCCCTAGGGAGGGGCACAAGATGGAAGTTAAGCCTCCTGATAGTGAGGAAGTAGTCAGGCAAGTCAGAAGGGGCCTTCGAGGGATCCCTATTGAGGGCAGAGAGAACAGGTTAATGATGTTCCAGGGCAGATTAAGTCAGAGAAAACATATATCTGTTGCACAAAATCCTTTCTGTTGAATCCTGCTGCTACTACCCCAGTTGAAACTCTTTTCCATTACAAAAATCTGCAAATATCCTCTAACTGGTTTCCCTACCCCCAGGCACTCTTCCTCCAATCAGACCTGTATACTTATACTCCTGGCAATCTTCTTAGAACTGACTCACAGTAAGAAATTCATTTTAGATGACAGCACATTATACACATACATCTCTCTGCTGTCTATCTATCTAGTCATCTACTTCCTTACCTGTATGTTATCTATCTAAAGTGAGACAAAAGTTTTATGAAATTGTATTTTAATCTATGTGAGATGCATTCTGATATATTCTATTCTATTCCATTCCATTCCATTCTATCCTTTTATTTGGGAAAAAAAGTGCTAGTCAAAACCTACTTAAATTGATTCCTAATAAGTAGCGACCCACGGTTTGAAGTATTCTGTTCTTAGAGCATTACTCTGATTATGTCCTTAGTTTCTTACTAAAGCTCTGATGGTCTTACATTGCCTTCCATATGAAGTCCAAATCCTTAGCCTGGAAGGCTCCTAGTTCCCCCTCAGATCCATTACCCCTGGCAGGAGGCAGCAGACTGGGGGCTTTGGAGTCAGGTGGGCCAGAACCGAAGGCTGGTCTATGGCGCTTAGAAGTACTGTGGCCTTGGGCAAGTTAACTTAAGTTTTTATATCCCTGAACCTTCACTTGTAAGAGGGAATAATGATACCTACCTCACTGGGCTGTTGTGAGGGTCAGATGAGAGTACACACAGTAAGTGCTCAGTAAAAATTAGTGGTGAGGTTTTCTGCCCAGTATGTGCTCTGGTTCCCAACATACTCCACTTCTGGCTGTTTTCCAGAAGAATTTGGTGCCCTCCTGTATCTGTGCATTTGCTCATTCTATTACTCCTTCCCTGACCTGACTGCCTTTTTTGGGGAAATCTAATCAATCTTTCTTGACTCAGCCAAAATGTCACCATTTTAGTTTTAACTGATTGGTGAATGAAAAGTGGTCCACTCCTCCCTTGAGTATCTGTAGCCCTATAACCACGTGTGGCACTTATTGTCTGTCATAGTTATTTCTCGTGTCCCTTACAAGAATGTGAGATCCATGAGGATGGGGAATGTATTCACCCCATGTGTACTCTCCCAGTGTGCATCCCCTCAAAACACTTAGCACAAATAATATATTGAATGATTAAGTGTGTAAAATTGCCACTTGCTGTAGGAAGCTGGGATGAATATGGCTGTAAGTTTTCCAGTTAAAATAGAATGTTTGATAACTGTGTATATAACTGAGGATGTCTTGCCTATCCTATATTTTTATTTATTTTATTTTATTTTTGGCTGTGTTGGGTCTTCGGTTCATGCGAGGGCTTTCTCTAGTTGAGGCAAATGGGGGCCACTCTTCAACGCGGTGCGGGGACCGCTCTTCATCGCGGTGCGCGGGCCTTTCACTATCGCGGCCCCTCCCGTCGCGGGGCACAGGCTCCAGACGCGCAGGCTCAGTAGTTGTGGCTCACGGGCCCAGCTGCTCCGTGGCATGTGGGATCTTCCCAGACCAGGGCTCGAACCCGCGTCCCCCGCATTAGCAGGCAGACTCTCAACCACTGCACCACCAGGGAAGCCTATCCTATATTTTTAATTCCATCAGAAATAATAAAAATAAACCTTGGTTGATCTGAACCTTTCATATATACATAGATTGCTCATGTAAGTGACCAGCTTGGGCTGTTTTTTTTTTTTTTTTTTTTTTTTGGCTGCGTTGGGTCTTTGTTGCTGTGCGTGGGCCTTCTCTAGTTGTGGCAAGGGGGGGCTACTCTTTGTTGCGGTGGCTTCTCTTGTTGTGGAGCATGGGCTGTAGGCGCGTGTGCTTCAGTAGATGCAGCACGCGGGCTCAGTAGTTGCAGCACGCAGGCCCTAGAGCATGTGGGCTTCAGTAGTTGCAGCATGTGGGCTCCGTAGTTGTGGTGCGTGGGCTCTAGGGCATGCAGGCTTCAGTAGTTGTGGCTCACGGTCTCAGTAGTTGTGGCTTGCGGGCTCTAGAGCCCAGGCTCAGCAGTTGTGGCGCACGGGCTTAGTTGCTCCGTGGCATGTGGGATCCTCCTGGACCAGGGGTCGAACCCATGTTCCCTGCATTGGCAGGCAGATTCTTAAACACTGTGCCACCAGGGAAGTCCCTCAGGCTGGTTTTTTATCAGTGATATCAATGTGGTTAATGATCATTCCCAGAATCATCTTGTATGCACATGTCTGTGTGTGCTTTAATTCTTATATCAGTGCATGGTAGGGGAAAATTAGTTAGCAAAATAACAGAATGGTATAGTTCTAGAAGAAATCCTGGCTTAGGAGTACAGGATGGTGGTTATGAGTACAGGCTCTGGACTTAAACCTCCTGAATTTAAACCCTATTTAAATAGAATTCATCTATTTACTGGTTGTGCTATTTAATCTATTTAATCTCTCTATGTCTCTATGTCCTCATCTGTATAATTGGGGGCTAATAAGAGTACCTACATTTTGGGGACTATTATGAGGATTAAAAGAGTTAATACATGTGAAGTACTTAAATAGTATCTGGTCAGCATCTACCCATTGAACACTATGCATACCCTATGTTCTAGAAATTCCGCTTCTAGGTATATACCCAATAGATATATGAGTACATATATTTACCAAGAGACATTTACTGGAATGTTCACAGTAGCATGATTTATTGATATAATAGCCCCAAACTGGAAGCTACCCCAATGCCCATCAACAGTACAATGGATAAATAAATTCTATTATATGTAAATAACAGGATGTTATATAGCAATGAAAATGAATAAACTTTATGTGCATGTAACATAGATGAATCTCACAAACATAATATAGAGTAAAAGTAGCCAGATATGAAAAAGTAAATACTGTTTATGATTCCTTTATATAAAGATCAAAAACAGGCAAAACTAGAAAATAGAATAATGACTGCCCTAGTTGTGGAGAATGACTAGGAAGTAGCATGAGGAGAGTATCTGGGGGTGCTGGATATGTTGACTTTTTGTTGTGGATACTGACTATGTGGGAGTACTCAGTTTGTGAAAATTCACCAAGCTGTATACTTGTGATTTCTGTACTTTTCTGTATGTAAATTATTTTTTAAAAGTTTTTAAAAACACTGTTGACCTGAACTTAATAGACTGCCAGATATTTCTCCAGCAAAGATGGGTTTATTCAGATTGGCAGAGAATTGCAATTTGGGCTCTGCAACCATGGCAAGCCATGTGCAAGTCCCCACACGGCAAGGGAAGAATGCTTTTATAGAGGGAAGAAGTAAGTTGGGAGGGCTATTGTAAACAAAGTCCATGGCTTTTCATTGACTGAGTCCTTTCCAGGGAAGAAGAGGAGTCATTCTTGTTCCTTTTGGGCTCTGCTATCATTGTAGGGCATGGGAGATCCCTCTTCTGGTCTCCCAAATCTATTTAATTGAAGTTTCTGTTTATTAATTTTTTATATTTCCCCCTTTTGATCAAGATCTTTCTCTGAAAGCATCCCTGATCAAGAGTCAGATTTTCAAGTTTCAGCGGCTTTTTGTCTCTCAGTGTTAAGAAAGATGTAGTGTCTCAGGTTGGAGGGAAAGTGAACAGATTGGAAACTTATTAAGATCACATTCGAGTAACAAGGAGGGTTGGAGGGAGAACTCTCAGGCACTTTTAATCTAAAGTCTATATGTTATCAAGATTATAGACATTAGAGATCATCTGAAGTGTTGTACAATCTCAAAGGTTTGGCAATAAACTTCCAAGAGGCCTGGTCTAGATATCTTGGGAAAGCTGTGTTGTCATCAGTTGTCTTCTACTTCAATTCCAGGAAGTCTTAACTTTCAGGTCACCAGATGATGTGCAGGTCGAGTCACGTTTCATTGCTTTATTTAGGTGTTTCATGTGAATCCAAGAGTCTATTCCCTAGAATTTGGTGGCATGTGGGTTACTTAGCAATACCTGAAAGGGGCCTTTCCAGCAAGCTTGAAGAAGGTTCTTCTGGAGGTGTCTTTTCTAATAACCAAAATCTCCAGGTTGCAAGGTGTGGCACTTAAGGTCTTTATCTCCCGACATATTTTTAATAGAAGCAATTAGGCCTTTGCAATATTGGACTATCTCTACTTTTATCAGTTGTGGGTCAAAAGAAGCAGGAGCCAAGTACATTGGGCATCCTATGACTATCTCAAAAGCTGAGAGTTTACGAGTTCCAAAAGGTGTGGATCTGAGATTTAGAAGCATTAATGGCAGTGTTTTGGCCAAGGTATTCGAAAGACCTCTACAAATTTTGCCAACTGAGTCTTAATAATGCCATTAGTGTGTTTGAAAAACCAGAGGATTGAGGGTGATAAGCACAACAAAAGTGTTATAAAACCAGAAAACAGTGCAGACCTGTTGAAGTACATGGCCAGTAAAATGCATTCCTCAATCACTATGAAGTTTTAGAGGAGTTCCCCAGATAGGGATAATCTTTTCCAAAAGGACTTTAGCCACAGGAGAGGCAGTAGTCTGAAAGGGAAGGCTTCAGTCCAGTATGAAAACATACAGACCATGACTAAAACAGATTTATATCCATTAGACAGAGAAAGGTGTATGAAATCCATTTGCCAGACCTCTAGGCTGTTTACAGTGTTTGGGAGCAGTATGAACAGGCTTCCCTGGTTTGTATCAGACAAGTGGAATAGTAATGTAGGCACTTTTTGTGGCCTGGTTAATATTTTCCCAGCAATATTGGTTCAATAAGGCTATCATTTTGTCAGTAAACCAGTGGTTTAATGGATGTACTGGGGTGAGGAGTGGGAATTTTAGTCTCCAGTAGGACTAGGTTGATATTTGGTCTAAACCAGAGCTTTCCCTTTTTGTCAAACCAACAGTTGTTGAATTTCCAATCTTTTTTTTTTTTTCCTGAGGCCAATTGTTAGGCTTCTCTAAGTCAGTTTTTCTAAGTTATCATTTGGTGAACTATCCCTCTAGACCGTGACAGAGGTTTGGCTGTTGTTGGTCCCTTTAAAAAAGCAGCATTCCTTGTGGAAATATTAGCAAGGCAATTTGCCTTAGCTTCCAGAGAGTTAAGTTTAGAATGCCTTGGAATCTTAAAAATAGCTAAAGTGGCAGGTAAAGGTATTGCATTCAGTAATTTCTGAATGTAGGAGCCATTTTAAATTTTATTTCCACTGGAAGTAAGAAAGTTACATTGCTTCCACAACATTCCAAAATCATGAGCTACTCCAAAAGCATATCTACTATCAATAGAAATATTGGCAGTTTGGTCCTTGGCTAAAGTACAAGCTTGTGTAAGAGCAGATAATGCAACTTGTTGGGCTGGAGTAGCCATAGGTAAAGATGCCGACTCAACAACATCAAAAGGAGTTGTAATAGCATACCCAGCACAGTATTTGCTATTTCATCTTTTAAATAAGGGACATGAGTGAACCATTAGAAGTCAGCATTACCCAAAAGATTTTCCTGCAGATTATCATAAGGAATCAGGAAATGGTCTGTCAACATTAGGCAGTGGTGAGGGAATTTGTCAGTGACAGAGGGGAGAAGGGTAGCTGGGTAAGGTTATTACATAAAAGAGTTATGTGAGGAGCAGTTTACAAAAGGACTTCATAGGAGGTGAGGCAACTAGCTGAGAAATACTGAATATGAAGAGCATTCAGGAGGACCTCTACAGCATGAGGCACAAAAATGGTTAAAGGGATCCCACAATGATTTTCTCAGTGCCCTTAACCAAAAGAGCAGTGGCAGTAATGGCTCTAAGGCAAGGGGTGTATCCCCATGTCACAGGGTCCAGTTGCTGGTCCAGTTGGTGGCCCTTGTGTTTTTAGGTGAGTACCCAAAGGGCATTTCCTTCCTTTTCCTATATAAATAGGAAAAAGGGAATTTGATAATTGGGATGCCAAGGGCAGGTAGGTTCATCAAACTCTTCTTTTAGGCACTGAAGTCTGTGTCTCTAGTTCTTCACATAAAAGTGGGTCAGGGTTGTTATTTTTGAGTAAAACATGTAGAGGTTTGGCCATAAAAGAGAAATTTGAAATCTAATTTCAGTAATAACTAACTAGCCCAAGAAAACCTCCAAGTTTTCTAAGTTGGCACTTAGTTTTGGGTTTTGGGAAACTTAGGACACCATGAAGTCTATCTGGATCTAGGTGTAGCCCTGTTCTGATATCAGATGCTCTAAATATTGAACCTGGGTTTGGACAAACTGCAATTTTTCCTTGGCGACCTTATATCCCTTTAACATGAAAAGCTTTATCAAGTGGATGCTGTCTTCCTGTGAGGAGGCTTGAGAAGGAGGGCAAAGAAGCAAATCACCTACATCAGCAGTCTCCAACCTTTTTGGCACCAGCGACTGCTTTCGTGGAAGACAGTTTTTCCACAGACCAGGGTTTGGGGGTGGTTTGGGGATGATTCAAGCACATTACATTTATTGTGCACTTTATTTCTATTATTATCACACTGTAATATATAATGAAATAATTATACAACTCATCATAATGCAGAATCAGTGGGAGCCCTGAGCTTGTTTTCCTGCAACTAGATGGTCCTATCTGGGGGTGATGGGAGACAGTGACACCCGAAGTGTGTTGCTATGTCCAGTCTACTCTAATCTTGTTTTGGTTGCTGTCACTGCAGAAAACCCTGCCTCACAAAGACAGGATGTTGGGAATGGAAGCAGGCTTTTCAGTGCTTTTGTGGCAATCTCAGGATATTCTGCCTTGACTTTTTTTTTTTCCCACCCCCCATTTATTTATTTATTTATTTATTTTTGGCTCTGTTGGGTCTTCGTTTCTGTGCGAGGGCTTTCTCTAGTTGTAGCAAGCGGGGGCCACTCTTCATCACGGTGCATGGGCCTCTCACTATCGCGGCCTCTCTTGTTGTGGAGCACAGGCTCCAGACACGCAGGCTCAGTAGTTGCGGCTCATGGGCCTAGTTGCTCCACGGCATGTGGGATCTTCCCAGACCAGGGCTTGAACCCGTGTCCCCTGCATTAGCAAGCAGATTCTCAACCACTGCGCCACCAGGGAAGCCCTCTGCCTTGACTTTAATTCGAACATATGGAGATTTGAAGTTGTCTCAAACATACTTTTAAGGGCACCGTCATTTGCGATCTCAAGCAGTTGATCCTCTTCCAGCACGGGCAAAGTCAATTCACCTGGCTTATTCACAAATGGGTCGTGGATCCATTCCTTCCCGGTTTGGGGATCTTTTGTGGTTGGGAAGTAATGCTCAAACTCTTTCGAAAGCTGAGATAGGTGATAGCTGGGAGAAAGAAGGCCCTGGCTCAGCCTCTTTCCAAATCTCTGCTAATGTTTGAAACATGACAAAAATCCCAGTGTTCACTTGTCGCCCCCATAATTCCAGTTTAGCTTTGAATGCAGCCACTTTATCTGCCAACTTGAACACAGTTGTCGTTCTCCCCTGAAGTGACAGATTGAGTTCGTTGAGCAGGTTGCATATGTCACACAAGTAAGCAAGTTTTGCGACCCATTCTGTCACTGAAATGTGGGACCAGTGGTGACTGTTTTTCTAAAAGAAATCTCTGGAGCGGCTCTCGTAACTCAAAAACTCTGGCCAGTGATCTACCTTTAGAAAGCCATCTCACTTCTGTGTATAAGAGAAGACGTGTGTGCTCTGTGTCCATCTCCTCACAGAGCTGCACGAACAGACGTGAGTTAAGGGCATGTACTTTAATGTGGTTGATAATTTTAATCACATTCTGCAAAACGTTGTGAAGTTCAGGTGACATTTTTTGGCTAGCCAGCATTTCTTTATGGATGACACAGTGTGTAGACTCACATTCAGAAGCGACCTCTTTGACCCGAGTAGTGAAACCAGAAAGCCGTCCAGTCATGGCAGCCACTCTGTCCGTGCATATCCCGACACAAAATGACCAATTCAGTTTTCCTGATATGTAATCATTTCCTGATATGTAATCATTCACAGTTCTGCAGCTGTGGTGTTGGTTGGCAACAAAAGTGCACATAACATATCCTCATGAACGTCCTCCTGAAAAATATATCGCACAAAAACAAGCATTGTTGCCTTGTTGTCAACACTGGTAGACTTGTCAACCTGGATTGCATACCATGGTGACTCATTAATCCTCTCTAACAATTGTGCGTCAATATCCTCTGCTATTTCATCAATTCGTATAGTTACGGTGCTAGCCAAAAGAGGAACATGTGCCACCTTTTGAACTGCAGCCTCTCCTAAAATTTCATGACAAATGTCCTTAGCAGCAGGCAGGATCCACTCTTCACCAATAGTAAAGGGCTTCTTAGCTTTATTAATGCCACTAAGAATGATGCTCTTAGTGCAGACACATTTGATGAAGTGGTGGCCTTCAACAATTGCTTCTGTTCTTCGTGTTCACATTTTTTTCCTTTTGAAAAACTCCAAAGGCTTGTCTTTTAAGGTAGGGTACTTGGTCTCCACGTGGCAAAGCACTTTTGAAGGTTTCATGGCTTTGTTGGATAGCGGGCTTGGAAAATGTGAATCACCTGTTGCAATGAACCTGTAATTTAAGTAGGACTCTTGGTATTTTCTTTTAAATGCAGCTTTCTTTTTGTTGGCACTCTTAGAGTCTTCTGCTGTCTCATCATTGGGTCTTTCCCCCTTTTCATAGAAGCTCTCCAGCGACATTTGTTTTTTACTCATTTTGGCTAGGGTTAACTTGTGGGCTTACCATAACTGTGACTGAGACAAGCGCGCAGGGCAGGAAAGAGGTGCGGACAGAAGTGGTAAATAAAATAATGCGCGGGCCATGCACAGACTAAAATAAGTGTCGGATTCTGATTTAAAGCCTGCCACCAGATGCAGCTGTACAACTGAAGTTCATCAACTCACTTGCCACCATAAAGCCTGCTACTAGCAGGCTTTTTTGTCTGCTTTTTTTTGTTAATGCAGCTTAATTGTCACTTGCCACTCACTGATAGGGTTTTGATACGAATCTGCAAGCAACTGATTTATTATGGCCTCTGTGCAGTCAAACCTCTCTGCTAATGATAATCTGTATTTGCAGTCACTCCCCAGCGCTAGCATCACCGCCTCAGCTCCACCTCTGATCATCAGGCATTAGATTCTCATAAGGAGCATGAAACCTAGGTCCTTCATGTGCGCAGTTCACAGTAGGGTTCGTGTTCCTATGAGAATATAATGCCGCCACTGATCTGACAGGAGGCGGAACTCAGGCGGTAATGCGAGTGATGGGGAGCGGCTGTAAATACAGATGAAGCTTTGCTTGCCCTCCGCTCACCTCCTGCTGTGTGGCCTGGTTCCTAACAGGCCACGGACTGGTACTGGTCTGTGGCCTGGGGGTTGGGGACCCCTGATCTACATATTGCAACAAAGTAGAATCTCTAGGGAACTTTATATCATCCAGATTAGCCTTCAGGATTTGCAAGAAATAATAAGGACTTAGTAAAACCCTGAGGCATTACTGTCCAGGTGAATTATTTTTCTTCCCAAGTGAAGGCAAAAAAAAAAAACATTGGCTAACTTCATCCACTGGAATACTAAAGAATGCACTGCATAAATCAATTACGGTAAAGAATTTGTCTCTGGTGTAGATGGATGTTAGTAGTGTTCGAGGGTTAGGAACAACAGGGTGTCGAGGGGTAACAATGTTGTTTATTGCTTGGAGGTCCTGGACAAACCTCCACTCTTGGCTCTTAGGTTTTCTCACTGGTAAAATGGGAGTGTTACAGGGATAACTACAAGGGATAATGAGGCCCTGAGCCTTGTAATCTTCTAGTATGGGTTTTATACGTTGAAGGTCTTTTATTACTTACAGAGTATTGATTAATTCTGGGGAGAGATTTTGAGGGGTCTGTTTGAATCTTGGTGGGAGGTACATCATGAATTTTGCCACCATCAGTTGGAGATTTTGCCCAACAGGAAACTGGTAACTGATTCAATAGGGACAGATGATCAGTGTTTCTAGAATCAGCTCTAATATCATCAGAGACCGAAGAAATAAAAGATGTCAAAAGTATCATTTAATTCACCTGGTTGGTTACTTCCATGACTACTTTAAAATTCTAGATTTATTTCCCCCTTTGGGAGAAAGAAGTTCCAGCATGATACTTCTCTAAGAAGTCTCAGTCTAATAAATGGATAGGGGCAGAGGAACTAAGGAGAAAAGGGTGTGTATCTCTCAAAGGGCTCAGAGGCAGGAACCTCTTGAGGTTTATTGGAGATCCGCACTATTTGAATTATTTGAGTACTCTGAGGCAAGGGCTGTTTTATAGTAGTGGAGTTGAGCACTGAGAGTGTGGCTCCAATGTCATTTAGGACTGGAAGAGATTCATCCCCAATCTGGAGAAATGTTTCTCTAAGCTGATTAAGAGGGAGAATTGGGAAGAGCCCCTGCACTTCCTTGGAGGCCCATCTTTGAGAATTGGGAGGATGTTGGAAAGGCTGGTTAGAGGGCTGAAAGTACCTAAAGTGCTTAAATTTGTAAAGATCTCTTTTCCAATACCCTAGATCTTTGCAATAATAGCAGAAGCTAGGAGGGTTTGGTTTCATTTAGGAGGCTTCATTTGCTAGAGGTGAAGATTAAGAATTTTGGCGGCCTTCCTTTGAGGACATTCATCTAGGATGAGAGAGAGCTGCTTCGCCAGATGAACTAAATCTGGAGGGAGGTAGTTTCCCATTCCATTCTGGTCCTTTTTACTAGAAGGGAAAGGTCTCAGTTCAGTCCATAAATAAAAATAGAGCAAAAGCTAGCCATGTGGACTCAACATCTGAAGGAAGACCAGAATTTTCCTTAAAAATAATCTGAAGTTGAGTGTAATAATCATGAACACGTTCATCAGATTTTTGTGTGCCAGCCTGAATTTTATTCCAATCAACAGTCTTTGGAAAAGCCCTAGGAATTGCTCAATGAAGTTGCCTAGCAATTGCACAACCCTGACTGTATAATAAGCAGGCCAGTCTCCCAGTTGTTATTCTAGAGACCTTTCAGGATTCTCCCAATTAGCAGTTCCCATCCAATGTTGAGCCTGGCTTTTACCGACAAGCATATGAATTAGGTGATGTAAGTCAGAGAAACCAGGTTGATTAGTTTGAACGACTATGTTAACATTTCTCAGCGAATCTGTGAAGATCTTTGGTTACTTTGGGAAAATCTTTGACTATGGCTTGCAGTTAGGCTTCAGTCCAGAGAGTATAAGAAATTAAGGGCTTAGCCTCTCGATCCTCAGTATGCTTAATTTTAAAGGGACAGGTTCTGAAAAGTTCAGAGGAAGAGGGAGTGGGGAGAATTTCAGAGAAAAGGGGAAGCTGGGTGAGAGAATTAGTATGGCAGTATTGAAGTTGAAAAGGAGGTGTCGGCAGGGTAGAAAGGAAGGAGGAAAATGGCACTGGAGGCAGAGTCTGGACTTGAGGAGCAGGAGAAGAGAGACAAGGTGGCTCTGGAGGCGGAGCCTGAGACAGAGAAGCCTAGGAAGAAGAGCCTGAGGCTTCAGGGACCACTTTATTTTTCTTAAATCGATTGTTTGCCTCAGTTAATCTTAAAATTTTATTTTGCAGAGAGGCAATTTTAGATTCCTGATAACACTGGGAAACTTCAAAATACCAACTGAAATAAGCATTCCACTAAATTCTGAAAAGTTTTGAGCTATTGTAGTCCAATTTGGTTTTAAGGAAACTAAGTTTGAGGATTTCAGAAAGTTCCCCATAATGGCCATTGATACTTTAGATTGCCTTTGGTCAGGTTTGTCCTTTTAGTTAGAAATGTGCATGAGGAAGGATGTAAAATTGGCAGGAGTCATTGTGTGGGCACACCCTCAAAATATTTAGATAACTGGGATCCCATTTCTCAGAGGTTTTTCTCTAGTCTAAAAGAACAGTTTTCAAATGGTTCAAATAGCTTACAGTTCAAGTCAAGGGATAAAGTCCTTGGTCCTTCTCTTTTGAGAGTTAATGTCATTAGACATTGATGTACTGGGCTAACATTTGTTGGAAAGAAAGAACACCAAGGGGCCTAGAGTGGAATTCACCATGGGCATATCTAGCTTGGATTCAGAATCTGGGTCAGGGCTTCATGGGGCCCTGGGACTGTGAGAAGGGGTGGTTCTACAGCACTTGCGTGAGGCAGGACCTTTCTACACCCAGCCAGCTGGGCATTGTTTCATGCTTGGAGATGATGACTGAGTGTATGCATTTGACTTGAAAGGATGGGTGGAGGCTTGACGGTGGCCTGAGCAAAGCAAAGACTTCTCCGTGGCAGAGATAATCAGCCATTGGACTGGGTGGGACCAGTGTCTGGTATGACCACGATGTAGCCACCAAGCAGTGGTACTGGTGAGCTAGTAGAAACTTTCTAGTTATTTCTCTCACCTGGCATTTGGAAGTACGACTGACTCTTTAGAACTGAGAAAGGCCCTAGGAGGTTGTACTCTATAGGGATGAAAGAATGGAAAAGGCCTCAAGGAAGGAATTTCAGACTTCATGCTGGTAAGGTCTTTGGGCCTTAAGCAATTTACTAGAAGAATAGAATAAATGAAACAGTATTTGTATTCTAAGCTTGTGAAGCATACATCCTGGTTAATAATAATAGCTCTAATAATAGCTATCATTTGTTGGGCACTTTATGTCTGGCATGGAGACTGATCTTTGTTCACCAAAATTTGTCCTCTCCTTCTTCCCAGACTTGATTAAACTAGCTATCCCAATATCCTTTGAGTCAGATGTGGTCCTATGACTAAATTCTGAAAAGAAACATTGTGTAGCACTTCTGGTCTTAGGCCTCAGGACAATAGGTTTTCCTCCAGTGCTCTCCTTCCCTGCTGCTGGTTGGAACCCAGAGTGGTCCAGCTTTGACCAGGTGGATGTTAGCAATGTCCTAGGGGATGACAGAGCAACAAAAAGGAAGGAACCAGGATCCTAAATGACTGTGTGAAGGAGGACTTCCCTGCTACCCGGGACTGTTAGCCCTGTAACTATTCTGTGAGGAAAAATAAGCTTTTTTTTGTCATCTAAGCTTACGTTTCTCAACCTTTAATGGGCACATGAATCACCTGGAGATCTTGTTAAAATGCAAATCCTGATTCAGTAGGCCTTGAATGGGGGCTTGAGTGGGGCTTGAGATTCTGCATTTCTAACAAATTCCTAAGTGATGTTAATGATGCTGGTTCGGGATCTATAAGTTTCTTCTCCCAGGAATTCTGATTTAATTGGTTGCAGTGGGGTTCTGGGACAACTACAAAAAGAAAAACCCTACCCAGGTGATTCCAATCTACAGATAGGGTTGAGACCCACTACATGGGAGAACATTTTCTGGGGATGCAGGAATCCTTTCCCGGTGCCCTTCAGCGGAGGAGACAATTCCTTCTAGCTTCTCTAAACAGCCTTGTCATCCTATCTTCTTATTTATTAACCACTTATGGAAAATGCTTCTGGTTGCTTGTGTGCACTGCTGGGAGTACTTGTTTTCCTGAACTTCATTTCAGCCAGAAACTTCTTTTTTTGACTTCTTGTTTGACATCTTATTTTGGATGCTGAGCTTTGTCTTTGAACAAAATAATTCAAGATGATGATGTATAGAGAAGCTGATTGTTGGCTCTTCCCAAAATCTGCCTTTAGGGACCACATAGTGAACATGTGATCTTCAACACTACAGCACTGGTTTAACTTGAGCTTTCAGCCCTAAGACAGACAGACGCTCACCATTACTGAGATGGATGATGTAATAATTAAACTACTATTTTGTGCAATCAGTTTCACTTGACGGTTTCAAAGCCTTAAGAACATCTGGTGGCAATTTGTAGTTAACACAACATTATTTTGCATTTATTAAGTGTTGATAATGCAATAGGTGTTGTACAGAATACAGTCCCTGCTCAGAGGTCAGGAGAGGGCAAATATGTCCCAAAGAAAGAATGTGAGGCTTATAATAGTTAAGGATTTTTCCTAAAAACCCCATGTTAGTTGAAACTTTATAATTTTGGAAAAAGCTGTCACTTGTATAACTTTTCTGCAGTTTATAAAATGCTTTTACATAGATTAGTTTAATCTTTACTTTAGCCTTGTTGCATTGTGACTTAGTCAGTAGCTTACAGTCACTGGTTTGGGTTCCTCAACCAAAGGAAGGGTGGGGTTACTGTGATTGGCATAGACCAGTCCGGATCCCCTCCTGGAGCTGGGCTGGGAGTCAGTTTCCCCTGGGCCACATTGAGGGGGTAGATGAATGAACAAAGTCAGGTCTCTGTTAGGAAATAAGCAGAGGGGAACGGATGCTGGTAGCACTCAACAGGGTTTAGTGCCAGTATTTGGCGCTGATTTATAGAGGAAAAACCTGAGGGTTATGGAAGTCGAATGACTGCCCAAGATCTCACAGTTAAGTGGTGGCAGAACGGACACTTCTAATTGTAAATCTGTTGTCCACTTTAGCAGTAGAACCAACCCAAGACAATAGTCAAAGCAGAGGTTTGTCTGCAGTACTTCCCTCCCCCCCCCCTCCTCCCCTCCTCTCTTATCCTCTTTCCCTTACAATTTAGAAAAAAGGACTCACTGGCCTTGTTGTGGGGTCCCAGCCCATTGATAGTGATGCTGTCCGCCACGAATGCGCGTGGCACTCGGCAGGCCTGACCAGCATTTCTTGTAGGGAAACCCCCAAAGATATTGCCCCAACCCGAGCCAGTGTTGTGGGTGGACCAGCCCTTGTGGTTCTTATTGTAATCGCAGGACGCACTTCAGCCAAGCCATCAGGGAACTGTGCTGAACAAGATTTATTACTTGTGAGTCCCAGAGGGTACAGGGCACACCTGATGGCTACACAGCCAAGTGGAGGGGAGAGAGAGAGAGAGAATGAGAGAGAGGACCTGGGGCAGTGCGTATGTTAGGGCCCAAGGGCGGGATGTTGAGGGTTTTGTAAGTTCACTATTGGCTAATTTAAAGCATAACAAAGGGAATTAGGGCACAGGAAGGGAGAGGCGAAGTCACTCACATGGTCAGTTATCTAGGTTACCCAGGGCTTTCTGAAAGAGGGACCTTTATGGGTGAAGGCAGCCTAACTCCTTATCTGATTTTTTGCTGGTAGCGGTGTCAGACAGCTGGCAATGTAATTATTAAATGTGGACGTCTTTGAAATGGATGCCTTGACAATCAAAAGCTTAATGTCAGGCACTTACATTAGAGTAATGAAGATACCGTTTCTGCACTGTCCTGAACCCTAGAACCTTGGCCACACTTATTTTGTTTCTTTGGGCTTCTATTCTTCAAGGAAGGAATTAGAACTGTTGTGGCATTTGCTAAGAACTCTAATTTTCATGAATTTTACAACTCTTTTCTCCCTCTTCCCCTGTTTCCCCTGGAGCCTCTTCTTATCAGTGGTTTCAAACTTTTTTGGTAAATACACACGGTAAGACATGTATCTTATGTAACGACGCACATACACTGTGAATTAAAAGTATCATTGAACATTACCCTCGGTACAGAATGTGATGCTCTCTTCTAGTATAATCTACTGTAGTCTATATCTTATCTCAACCTTCCTAGCTTATTTTATTTTTTAAAATTCTGCAGAAAAAGGACTACATTGATTTCATGACCCTTCCATGGATCTCAACCCTTAGTAAAGCTGTCAGCGTCAACCTTCAACTGACTCTTTGGGCCTTAGCTAGGCAAGTCTTCAGTTCTCCCGATTTCCCCATCCACTACCTGACTCCCAGTAAAATTTCTCAACCTTACATCTCATCTCCTTGGGATCCTGGCTCCTGTTTTCCCCTGTGACAGTCGTCACTTAGATATTCTGACATTTAGCTCAGCTGTGTGCTAACACTTTTTATTCTGCCCAACCCTCTCTGGCCCAAGCGATTATGAAATCGCTTAGATCTAGTGACCTCAGATTTCTGTACAATCAGATTCCCTTCTCTTTCTGCCTCTCCCTCCTGTCTCTCTCCCTTCCTCCCTTCCATCTTTTCTTCTCCTCAGAGTGAGGTGCTCAAGTCTAAGACTTAGTAATGGTTCGTCCCACTTAAATACTAAACCTCTTTACCAAAAATGTTTGACGTTAGCTCTGCCTGTAGAACTGTAGCTCTGCCCAGAATCCCTGCAGAAATGCTGAATTTGTGCATGTTCACCAGCAACTTTCACCCCCAGAAATCAAGTCCAGTCTAGCTCTTCATAAGTACATAAATCATTTTAGGGAAGGTGAAAGTTCATCTGGCCCAATATTTCTCCTCTGTTTTTGGTTTATCTTAATCCCATTTTGCTATTTTTTCACCACGCCCTCAATCTTCTCTGTCTCCAAAAGAAGCATAACTGCCCCTCCTCAACTTTTACAAATTCTATTAGAGCCACTTTCTTCAATAACTTATTCCATATGTTGCAGACATAAGCTCCATCAGGATCCTCCCTCCCCCCGCTGCTTCCTCATTTTTGTCTGGCATCCCTCAGTGTTTGAATCATTACAAGTAAAAGGAGAAAATACTCTCCAGTCCCATACCAGTGGGGCCTTTCTCCTTGGTGCATTCTGTGTGTTGCATCATTTCAAAGGTTTTGTGGGAGTTTAACCCAGTGAGAAAGAGCTGCTCTGCCTTTACTGTCCTTCTTCCCCTGAAAGCCCCACGTGGCTTGGGTGATGCTGCCCTTCCCTGCTCAGGACACCGTGCTTCCTGGGATAAAGGGCAAAAAAGGCCTCCATCTTCCTTGGTGGGGTCCAATAAGAACTCTGAGCAGAGGACACCTCTCCGGTTTTCCAGTCAATTTCCTCTGCAGACACGCTCTCAGATTTTAGCTGTTTTTAGCTGCAGCTGAGCATAGGGCTTTTGATTTTTTTTTAAAACAGATTTTTTTCTTTCTGTAAATAACTCCACTTATCTCCATTCTAGTTCTTTTTCCGATCTGTGCCCAGATTTGACTGTTTCGTGAGAAATGTACTCTGTTCTTGGTTCTCTGCTCCCAGACTAATTATTTCCCTTTTCACTGATAATAATTACTTTTACCTTTGTTGACCTGAAATGAATAGACTGCCAGCTATTTCTTCAGCAAAGATGGGTTTATTCAGGATCATCAGAGAATTGCAATTCAGGGTCTGCAACCACGGCGAGCCACATGCAGGTCCCCCCATAGCGAGGGAAGGAGAATGCTTTTATAGAGGGGAAAAGGAGGCTGGGAGGGCTAGAGAAAATGAAGAGTCCATGGCTTTTCATTGGCTGAGTCCTTGCCAGGAAAGACTAGAAGTCTTCTTGTTGGGCTCTGCTATCATTACAGGGTGTGGGAGCTCCCCCTTCTGGTCTTCCAACTCTATTTAATTGAGGTTTCTGTTTTATTAATATTTTTATACCTTTCAGATGGATATAGCTTTTCTTTGTGATGAGATCCTTTCTGTGCACCCACAAGCTTTATCACCTTTTACCTTTTTCCACATCTTTCTGAAACCGGAGAGGGGGCCTTGCCTGCTTTGCCCTGGGGTCAGGGCCCCACAGGTGCTAAGACCTGTAAACAGTTCACAGGAGGGAGGGCTGTGGGTAGGGAGTTGCACGTCATTGTTGTTGATTTGTAAGTTTGACCTTTCTTGCAAAGGTCAGCTTCCAGGAAGCTGCTTTAGAGTGTTTGCCATGTCTCACAGGCATGGCACCCTGTGGATGTGGTGGCTGTGCCAGCGGCCATGAAAGGGAAAGTGATGCATGCTGAGTATTTTTTTGCAGTACCAATTTCTTCCTTTTTCCCCCCTTTCCAGTCTTTTAAAGATGTCATTGGGTTTGCTCCACAGCTCCAATTGACCACCTCTTTGTAAACACTGGCCTTATGTGCACTGACACCTATCATTGGAGGCACTTCTAAGCCAAGGGGGACTTGATAGATTCCTTTGTCTCTCATTTGACCCCATAGTGCATTATTTAAGGGGTTTCTTTGTCTGGCCCCTTAATATAGTATTCAAGTAAATAAACTCCGATGCCATACTGCCCGGATAAAATATTACAGCTGAGCTACCTATTCACTGTGGATCTTGGGGAAATTACTTAATCTTTCTGTGCCTCAGTTTCCTCATCTGTAATATGGAGCCGATAATGCTACTCTCCTGAGAATGAAATGAGTTAATGTATGGAAGTGCTTAAGAAGAGTGCCTGACACATTGTAAGCACCCAGAATATATTGGCTTTTATTATTTGGCACTTCCATATTCTGACTCCATTCTCCAAACCCCCCACCCTTGGACCACTTCTATGAATGGACAGTTAGGAGACATTGGTCCTTGGAACTGTATTCTTTTTTTAAATCTCTGGTTTTATTTTGCCAACTTCTGAGATCCTAGATCTATGCATAGAATGGACATAGGATTTTTGCATTTAGAGCTCCTCTGATGGACACAGTGACTCCCAGCAGGGAGAACAAAAGAGGCACCCCTGTCTGCGCCTCTCCTGGGAAAACAGCTGTATCATTTCCCCGAGTGCTTTGAGGGAATCAGTAGGAACCAGCTCCATCCAGTTGTCCCTTCCTTTTTTTTTTTTAATAAATTTATTTATTTATTGTTGGCTGTGTTGGGTCTTTGTTGCTGCGCACAGGCTTTCTCTAGCTGTGTCGAGCGGGGGCTACTTTGTTGCGGTGCACGGGCTTCTCATTGCAGTGGCTTCTCTTGTTGCAGAGCACGAGCTCTAGGCACGTGGGCTTCAGTAGCTGTGGCATGTGGGCTCAGTAGTTGTGGCTCACAGGCCCTAGAACACAGGCTCAGTAGTGGCGCACGGGCTTAGTTGCTCCGCCGCATGTGGGTTCTTCCCGGACCAGGGTTTGAACCCATGTCCCCTGCGTTGGCAGGTGGATTCTTAACCACTGTGCCACCAGGGAAGTCCGAGTTGTTCCTTCCTAATTGCCCGTATTACCTGCTCTGATTTAGCTATCACTTTGGTATTTATTAATTATGCTGTGGCTGGCCTTTAAGGTATGTCTTTTTTTATGCAACTTAGCCAAAATCACATTTTGGGGCAACACTAATTGTAGTAATACTGGCAGGTGCTATTACTTGGCTTTCTAAGCTCTTTCCGTACCTAATTTTTAGCTCATATTGGTAATTTTATGAAATGGGGTAATCACTTTCTAACTCTTGTTATCTTTCCCTGGGTGAACTTTCATTTTAATTTTTTTGGCAAGTGACCTACAGATAAAGGCTGGGATTATAGCAAAACATATTTAAACACTTTGACTGAATTGAACACAAAGTTAACTGAATCTTTTACTAAGTTGGCAAGTTAATTGAATGACTGATTAATTAACTGGTTCCTTCAGTCAACTTTCTTGAATAGTGGGTCTGTTATCATATAGGTAGAGCCTGCAAGAGTTTCACTTCCCTAACCCTATGCAAACACAAGTATTATTTTGCTGTGGTTCTTTGTCAAGCAGTACTTGCTCTTAAAACCCTGCTACTGGGGATATTTTCAGGTAACATTACATGGATTGTCTTTGCAAATCTTCTTATTCCATGTGTGAATCAGCTCAGCAGAATAACAGATTTGTCTGAACTCCCAGATTGTTTCTCTGCCTTGAATCACTTGCCAAGTGGTTTTGACCTTGAAGGGCAAAACTTAGCATTGGTTTGTGTCCTTTCTTTATCACCAAGCAGACCAACGACCAATTCCATAGGGCCTTGGGGGGCAAGAGACATCTCAGAGGCTGGTTTATTTCTCAGCTTGGGTCTGCTAGTGTGGCAGTCCTTGGGGGTAACTCATTTCTTATAGTTACAGGGTCTGCCTCCTAGATTTATAGGCCTCAACATTTATTTTATTAATTTCCAGGCAGTAATAATGACTACTGCATAACTCTTACAGCGTGCAGGCGCAGCTCTAAGTACTTTAGATATATTACTCCATTTAATGCTTTCAACAGCCCTATGAGGTAAGCTCTATTATTACACCCACTTTACAGATGAGGAAACAAAAAGTGCTTCAGAGAGATGAGGTCCTTGCCTGAGGTCCCATAGCAAGTGAGTGGTAATATCCAAGGTCCCAGAGCTGGTGACGGTAGAGGATTTAAACCTGGTTCTGGAGTCATAACTCTTATAGTCTACTGAGGATGGACTTTAACTTTTGCTGAAAACAGAATGGAAATTGCTTTATTTACAACAAGAGATATAATAACCATGATAATAAACATTGATTATTTTCTCTGGTCACCCCTTCTCACTTAAGTGAGCAAATCCACTTAAAAGTCCAAATCATGATCAACTGTTGTTAGATGAGCATAAAACCAGCACAAAGAAATTTAAAAAATTAATCAGATTGTGTGGGTAGGGAACCAGGGAGCATTGTTGGTCCCTCTGGGCTCCAGGTTACGCAGCCTCAGCCATTTTTTCGGAGATACGTAAGTGTTTGGAGCCGAGAGGTGATGCCTAAATCTTGCTCCATGATGTCTTAGGTCAGTGCCAAGAGTCTGGGGCACAGTTACCAGCTCCACCATGGGAAATAAGCAGAGAAGGAGCCAAGATGAGATGCCAGGAGAACCGAGAACCATGTGTGATGTGTGAGAAGGGTCCAAGCAGGCTATGGGGAGGCATTCTGGAAGAATTTCCTGAGCTAGAGTCGAGTGTTTGCCATGGCTTCTTATGTGTGCCTCTGGTGTGGGCATCCTGGGAAGAGTTAAAAGAACCGCCAAAGAGGAGGCTTGATTTCTAGGACTCTAGGAAGCTGCATGGGTCACCCTTTCTCCTTCTAGGGATGTGCTTAGAACTCTGACAGTGACAAGAATCAGACTGCCTTCCATGTTGGGTGGATCAGAGTCACAATAACATTCTTTACTCTCAAATAACTTTAAAAAATCTTTTTATTTTGAAATAATTACAGATCCATAGGAAGTTGTAAAAATAGTGCAGAGAGGTCCTTCACCCAGTTTCCCCTAGTGGTACTGTTACCTAACTAGAGTACAGTATCAAACCAGGAAATTGACATTGGTACAATCCATTAGAACTTTTCCAGATTTCACCAGTTTTACATGCACTTACTTGTGTGTGTGTGTGTGTGTGTGTGTGTGAGAGAGAGAGAGAGAGAGAGAGAATAGTTCTATGTAGTTTTTTCACATGTGTAGATTTGTGTATTATAACACCACCATAATCAAGATACAGAACTCTTCCATCACCACAAAGATCCTTGAATTCCTTTTAAAGAAGAAAAATCTAGTCCTGAAAGCACTATTAGCTCACTTTGCTACAATACAGTTGAGCAGGTTAGAGTTCTCTTTATATCCTTTACATTTCATTGATATTTTTGTGTGAATACATCCTATTCACCTCTAAGGACCTAACAACACTTGGATCTTTTTGACTGGATTGGGAAGTTATGTTGCTTCCATTTCCAACATACCCTTTGGTAAGCCACCTAAGGAGGTGGGAGATTGGTCTGTCTTGTTTACCACAGTCTATCTAGCACCTAGAACAGGGCCTAGCACACAGAAGGCACCCAATAAACATTTCTGAAATGAATTAACTCATTCTATGTTGATTCTTACTACTAATGCTGTCAGCGAGGGGGCCTCTGACAACCCCATACAGTTTTTAAAAAAAAATTTTTATTGGAGTATAGTTGCTTTACAATGTTGTGTTAGTTTCTGCTGTATAACGAAGTGAATCAGCTATATGTATACATATATCCCCTCTTTTTTGGATTTCCTTCCCATTTAGGTCACCACAGAGCATTGAGTAGAGTTCCCTGTGCTAGACAGCATGTTCTCATTAGTTGTCTATTTTACACATAGTATCAATAGTGTATATATATCAATCCTAATCTCCCAGTTCATCCCACCCCACCCCCATTTCCCCCTTGGTATCCATATGTTTGTTCTCTACATCTGTGTCTCTATTTCTGCTTTGTAAATAAGATTGTCTATACCAATTTTTTCAGATTCCACATATATGTGTTAATATACCATATTTGTTTTTCTCTCTCTGACTTACTTCACTCTGTATGATGCGCTCTAGGTCCATCCACGTCTCTACAAATGACCCATTTCATTCCTTTTTATGGCTGAGTAATATTCCATTGTATATATGTACCACATCTTCTTTATCCATTCCTCTGTTGATGGACATTTAGGTGGTTTCCATGTCCTGGCTATTGTAAATAGTGCTGCAATGAACATTGGGGTGCATGTGTCCTTTTGAATTATGGTTTTCTCTGGGTGTATGCCCAGTAGTGGGATTGCTGGGTCATATGGTAGTTCTATTTTTAGTTTTTTAAGGAACCTCCATACTGTTCTCCATAGTGGCTGTACCAATTTGCATTCCCACCAAGAGGGTTCCTTTTTCTCCACACCCTCTCCAGCATTTACTGTCTGTAGATTTTGTGATAATGGCCATTCTGACCCATGTGAGGTGATACCTCATTGTAGTTTTGATTTGCATTTCTCTAATAATTAGTGATGTTGAGCATCTTTTCATGTGTTTGTTGGCCATCTGTATGTCTTCTTTGGAAAAATGTCTGTTTAGGTCTTCTGACCATTTTTTGACTGGGTTCTTTGTTTTTTTGATATTGAGCTGCATGAGCTGTTTGTATATTTTGGAGATTAATCCTTTGTCATTTGCTTTGTTTGCAAATACTCTCTCCCATTCTGAGGGTTGTCTTTTCATCTTGTTTATAGTTTCCTTTGCTGTGCAAAAGCTTTTAAGTTTAATTAGGTCCCATTTGTTTATTTTGTTTTTATTCTCATGACTCTAGGAGGTGGGTCAAAAAAGATCGTGTTGTTTAATAGTGTCTGGCCTTACCTTTAGGTCTTTAATCCATTTTGAGTTTATTTTTGTGTATGGTGTTAGGGAGTGTTCTAATTTCTTTCTTTTACATGTAGCTGTCCAGTTTTCCCAGCACCACTTATTGAAGAGGCTGTCTTGTCTCCATTGCATATTCTTGCCTCCTTTGTTATAGATTAGTTGACCATAGGTGCATGGGTTTATCTCTGGGCTTTCTATCCTGTTCCATTGATCTATATTTCTGTTTTAGTGCCACTACCATACTGTCTTGATTACCATAGCCCTATAGTATAATCTGAAGTCAGGGAGCCTGATTCCTTCAGGTCCATTTTTTTTTCTCTCAATATTGGTTTTGCTATTTGAGGTCTTTTGTGTTTCCATACAAATTGTAAAATTTTTTGTTCTAGTTCTGAAAAATACCATTGCTAATTTGACAGGGATTGCATTGAATCTGTAGATTGCTTTGGGTAGTGTAGTCATTTTCACAATATTCATTCTTCCAATCCAAGAACGTGATATATCTCTCCATCTGTTTGTGTCGTCTTTGATTTCTTTTATCAGTATCTTATAGTTTTCTGTGTACAGGTCTTTTGCCTCCTTAGGTAGGTTTATTCCTAGGTATATTATTCCTTTCGGTGCAATGGTAAATGGGATTGTTTCCTTACTTTCTCTTCCTGATCTTTTGTTGTTAGTGTATAGGAATGCAAGAGATTTTCTCTTTATTAATTTTGTATCCTGCGACTTTACTAAATTCATTGATTAGCTCTAGTAGTTTTCTGGTAGCATCTGTAGGGTTCTCTATGTATAGTATCATGTCATCTGCAAACAGTGACAGTTTTACTTCTTCTCTGCCAATTTGGATTCCTTTTATTTCTTTTTCATGCCATGGCTAGGACTTCCAAAACTATGTTGAATAATAGTGGCAAGAGTGGACACCCTTGCCTTGTTCCTGATCTTAGAGGAAATGCTTTCAGTTTTTCACCATTGAGAATAATGTTTGCTGTGGGTTTGTCATATATGGCCTTTATTAGGTTGAGGTAGGTTCCCTCTATGACCGCTTTCTGGAGAGATTTGATCATAAATGGGTGTTGAATTTTGTTGAAAGCTTTTTCTGCATCTATTGAGATGATCATATGGTTTTTATTCTTCAATTTGTTAATATGGTGTATCACATTGATTGATTTGCATATATTGAAGAATCCTTGCATCCCTGGGATAAATTCCACTTGATCATGGTGTATGATCCTTTTAATGTGTTGTTAGATTTGGTTTGCTAGTATTTTGCTGAGGATTTTCGGGTCTATATTCATCAGTGATATTGGCCTGTAATTTTCTTTTTTTGTGATATCTTTGGCTTTGGTATCAGGGTGATGGTGACCTCATAGAATGAGTTTGGGAGTGTTCCTCCCTCTGCAATTTTTTGGAAGAGTTGAGAAGGATAGGTGTTAACTCTTCTCTAAATGTATGTTAGAATTCGCCTGTGAAACCATCTAGTACTGGACTTTTGTTTGTTGGAAGATTTTTTTTTAAAAAATAAATGTGTTTATTTATTTATGGCTGCACTGGGTCTTCGTTGTTGGGTCTTAGTTGCTGCGCGTGGGCTTTCTCTAGTTGCGGTGAGCGGGGGCTACTCTTTGTTGTGATGCATGGCCTTTTCACTGCAGTGGCTTCTCTTGTTGCAGAGCTTGGGCTCTAGGAGTGCGGCTTCAGAAGTTGTGGCACGCGGGCTCAGTAGTTGTGGCTCACGGGCTCTAGAGCGCAGGCTCAGTAGTTGTGGCGCACGGGCTTAGTTGCTCCGCGGCATTTGGGATCTTCCCGGACCAGGGCTCAAACCCATGTCCCCTGCATTGGCAGGTGGATTCTTAACCACCATGTCACGAGGGAAGTCCTGTTGGAAGATTCTTAATCACAGTTTTAATTACTTGTGATTGGTCTGTTCATATTTTCTATTTCTTCCCAGTTCAGTATTACGAGGCTGTACCTTTCTAAGAATTTGTCCATTTCTTCCAGGTTGTCCATTTTTAAATTTTTTTTACAATAACCTTTACATTTTTAAAAAAAAGTCTTCATTTTCCTATCTTTGCTTTTTTTCTTTTTAACATCTTTATTGGAGTATAATTGCCTTACAATGGTGTTAGTTTCTGCTGTATAACAAAGTGAATCAGCTATACATATACATGTATCCCCATATCTCCTCCCTCTTGCATCTCCCTCCCGCCCTCCCTATCCCATCCCTCTAGGTGGACACAAAGCACTGAGCTGATCTCCCTGTAGTATGTGGCTGCTTCTCACTAGTTATCTATTTTACCTTTAGTAGTGTATATATGTCCATGCCACTCTCTCAGTTCATCCCAGCTTACCCTTACCCCTCCCCATGTCCTCAAGTCCATTCTCTATGTCTGTGTCTTTATTCCTGTCCTGCCCCTAGGTTCTTCAGAACCATTTGTTTTTTTTTTTTAGATTCCATATATATGTGTTAGCATACGGTATTTGTTTTTCTCTTTCTGACTTACTTCGCTCTGTATGACAGTCTCTAGGTCCATCCACCTCACTACAAATAACTCAGTTTCATTCCTTTTTATGGCTGAGTAATATTGCATTGTATATATGTGCCACATCTTCTTTATCCATTCGTCTGTTGATGGACACTTAGGTTGCTTCCATGTCCTGGCTATTGTAAATAGAGCTGCAATGAACATTTTGGTACATGACTCTTTTTGAATTATGGTTTTCTCAGGGTATATGCCCAGTAATGGGATTGCTGGGTCGTATGGTAGTTCTATTTTTAGTTTTTTGGGGAACCTCAATACTGTTTTCCATAGTGGCTGTATCAATTTACATTCCCACCAACAATGCAAGAGGGTTCCCTTTTCTCCACACCCTCTCCAGCATTTATTGTTTGTAGATGTTTTGATGATGGCCATTCTGACCGGTGTGAGGTGATACCTCATTGTAGTTTTGATTTGCATTTCTCTAATGATTAGTGATGTTGAGCATCCTTTCATGTGTTTGTTGGCAATCTCTATATCTTCTTTGGAGAAACGTCTCTTTAGGTCTTCTGCCCAGGTTGTCCATTTTATTGGCATATATTTGCTTGTAGTAGTCTTTTATGATCCTTTGTATTTCTGTGGTGTCTGTTGTAACTTCTCCTTTTCATTTCTAATTTTATTGATTTAAGTCCTTCTCCCTTTTTTTCTTGATGAGCCTGACTAGAGGTTTATCAATTTTGTTTATCTTCTTGAAGAACCAGCTTTTAGTTTTATTGGTCTTTGCTATTTTCTTTGTTTCTATTTCATTTATTTCTGCTCTGATCTTTATGATTTCTTTCCTTCTACTAACTTTGAGTTTTGTTTGTTCTTCTTCTCTAGTTGCTTTAGGTGTAAGGTTAGGTTGTTAATTTGAGATTTTTCTTGTTTCTTGAGGTAGGAATGTATTGCTACGAACTTCCCTCTTAGAACTGCTTTTGCTTCATCCCATAGGTTTTGGGTCATCATGTTTTTGTTGTCATTTGTTTCTAGGTATTTTCTGATTTCCTCTTTGATTTCTTCAGTGATCTCTTGGTTATTTAGTAGCATATTGCTTAGCCTGCATGTGTTTGTGTTTTTTACAATTTTTTCCTGTAATTGATTTCTAACCTCATAGTGTTGTGTTTGGAAAAAATGCCTGATATGATTTCAATGTTCTTAAATTTACTAAAGCTTGATTTGTGACCCAAGATGTGATCTATCCTGCAGAATGTTCTGTCAGCACTTGGGAAGAAAGTGTATTCTGCTGCTTTCGGATGGAATGTCCTATAAATATCACTTAAGTCTATCTGGTCTAATACGTCATTTAAGGCTTGTGTTTCCTTATTAATTTTCTGTCTGGAGGATCTATCCATTGGTGTAAGCGGAGTGTTAAAGTCTCCTGCTATTATTGTGTTACTGTCGATTTCCCCTTTTATGGCTGTTAGCATTTGCCTTATGTATTGAGGTGCTCCTATGTTGGGTGCATAAATATTTACAGTTGTTATATCTTCTTCTTGGATTGGTCCCTTGATCATTATGTAGTGTCCTGCCTTGTCTCTTGTGACAGTCTTTATTTTAAAGTCTATTTTGTCTGATATGAGTATTGCTACTCCAGCTTCCTTTTGATTTCCATTTGCATGGAATATCTTTTTCCATCCCCTCACTTTCAGTCTGTATGTGTCCCTAGGTCTGAAGTCGGTCTCTTGTAGACAATATATATATATGGGTTTTGTTTTTATATCCATTCAGCCAGTCTGTGTCTTTTGGTTGGAGCATTTAATCCATTTACATTTAAGATAATTATTGGTATGTATGTTCCTATTACCATTTTCTGAATTGTTTTGGCTTTGTGTTTGTTTGTAGGTTTTTTCCTTCTCTTGTATTTCCTGCCTAGAGGAGTTCTTTTAGCATATGTTGCAAAGCTGGTCTGGTGGTGCTGAATTCTCTTAGCCTTTGCTTGTCTGTAAAGCCTTTGATTTCTCCGTCAAACCTGAATGAGAGCCTTCCTGGGTAGATTAATCTTGGTTGTAGGTTTTTCTGCCACTGCCTTCTGGCCTGCAGAATTTCTGCTGAAAGATCAGCTGATAACCTTATTGGGATTCCCTTGTATCTTATTTGTTGCTTTTCTCTTGCTGCTTTTAATATTTTTTCTTTGTATTTAATTTTTAATAGTTTGAGTTATGTATGTCTTGGCATGTTTCTCCTTGCGTTTATCCTGTATGGGACTCTCTGTGCTTCCTCGACTTGATTGACTATTTCCTTTCCCATGTTAGGGAAGTTTTCGACTATAATCTCTTCAAGTGTTTTCTCAGACCCTTTCTCTTCTTCTTCTGGGACCCCTATAATTCGAATGTTGGTGTGTTTAATGTTGTCTCAGAAGTCTCTGAGACTGTCCTCAATTCTTTTCATTCTTTATTCTTTATTCTGCTCTGTGGCAGTTATTTCCACCATTCTATCTTCCAACTCACTTATCCGTTCTTCTGCCTCAGTTATTCTGCTATTGATTCCTTCTAGTGTATTTTTAATTTCCGTTATTGTGTTGTTCATCACTGTTTATTTGTTCTTTAGTTCTTCCAGGTCCTTGTTAAACATTTCTTGTATTTTCTCCATTCTGTTTCTGGGATTTTGGATCATCTTTACTATCATTACTCTGACCTTTTTTGGTAGATTGCCTATTTCCTCTTCATTTATTTGGTCTTGTGGGTTTTTACCTTACTGCTTTGTCTGCAACATATTTCTCTGTCTTCTCATTTTGTCTGACTTACTGTGGTCTCCTTTTTGAGGTCTCCTTTCCACAGGCTGCAGGGTTGTAGTTCCTCTTGCTTCTGGTGTCTGCCCCCAGTGGGTGAGGTTGGTCCAATGGCTTGTTTAGGCTTTCTGGTGGGAGGGACTGGTGCCTTAGTTCTGGTGGGTGGAGCTGTATCTTTTCCCTCTGATGGGAAGGGCCGTGTCAGGTGGTGTGTTTTGGGGTGTCTTTGGGCTTAGTACGATTTCAGGCAGTCTGTCTGCTGATGGGTGGGTTTGTGTTCCTGTCTTGCTTGTTGTTTAGCATGGGGCATTCAGCAATGGAGCCTGCAGGCAGTGGGGTGGAGCCGGGTCTTGGCATTGAGATAGAGACCTCTGGGAGAACTCTCTCCAATTAATATTTCCTGGGTCTGGGAATTTTCTGGCTTTCCAGCGTCCTGGACTCAGCCCTCCCACCCCAGAGGCTCAGGCCCGATCCCTGGCCTGGGAACCAAGACCCTGCAAGCTACACAGCTCAGCAAAGAAAGGAAAAAGAAAAGGAAAGAAAAAAAAAAGGGTGGGAAGAAAACAAATGAAAATAAACAGACAAACAAAACCCGAGACAAATAGCAAAGACAAAAACAAGCAAACAGCAATGGCAACAATTAAAAACAAACAACAAACAAATGAGCAGAGAAACAAAACCCCAGACAAATGGTAAAGCAAAATCAAACAAAAACAAAACAAAACAAAACCCCCAAAGAAGCACACACATACAAAATAAGGAAGAAAAACAAAAACAGAGAAAACAAAAAACAATAGTAAAACCAGACAAACAAAAGAATCCCAAAACAAAATTGAACAACTAAAAACAGAACTAACAAAAATAAAAAATAAAAGTAGAATGCAAACTGAAGGAAAAAGCAAAGAAAACAAAACAAACACACAAAAATGAAAAAAAAGACAAAAAAGATAAGAACAAATAAAAAGGAAAAAAGATAAAAACAAAATAGAACAAAGGAAAGAAAATAAACAAGGAAAAAACACAGAACAACAAAAAGTAACATATAAATAGAAATATAAAAAAATATATAAACTAAATAAAAATAAAAACAAATTATAATAAAACAACAACATAACATAACAAAACAAAAAAATAGTAATAATTATATTTTCCTGGGATCTCAGCTGACAGTGTCCTTGGCCTCACTGTGAGTCACAGCCACCTCTGCCTACCCAGGAGGCCCTCCTGGGGCCTCTGGGTAGGTCTCTGGGTAGGTCTCTCGTCCCTCTGTGTGCACTGTGGGGGCAGCTCAGACTCTGACCTGGCCCAACTCCTGTGTGTACTAGTTCCCAAAGTCCACAGCTGCTGGAGCTAGACCTGTTTCAGTTGTGGGAACACTCATTGTCCATTCAAATATTCCAGAGATGCAGGGTTTAACAAGCCAATCACAGGGGTTTAATCTGCGGTTTGTGCAGCTGCACGGAAAGATTTTTCTTCCTCTTCCTTAGTCGCCCCACCCCTGGGGCTCAGCTGTGGTTTTAGCCCCACCTCTGTGTGTGGACCACCTACAGGAATCTGCTCCCAAGGCTGCCATGGAGCACTCGGGTCTATCCTGGTGAGGATAGGGTGTGGCGGTGGCATGATTTCCTGTGTCACGGGGGCCCCAACGGTGAGAGGTGCGTGGGAAAGCTGGCAGCCATGGACACGAGAGATCCGGCTCTAGTCGGAGCCTTTTCTAGTGCCTGGTGGCCGGCATGAGAAGGCCAGCCCTGGTGCGGGCTTTTCCTAGTGCCTGGTGGCCAGTGTGAGAAGGCCAGCCCTGGCGCGGGCTTTTCCTAGTTCCTGGTGGCAGGCATGAGAAGGCCAACCCTGATGGGGGCTTTTCCTAGTGCCTGGTGGGGCAGGGCCCTGGTGCCTGGGGAGAGAGAGGCTGCAATGGCGGTGTCACCCCCTGCGTGTCACTCAACAGTGGCGCCTTGCTTTTATGCCAGTCTGGGTTTCCTCCTCAAGCATTCCTGGTTGCGGACTTCCTCCCTCCCATCCCCTCAGGCTGTCTACTCACAGCCAACAGCATTCCTCCCCCCAGGTTTGCTCACCAATCCCCATGTTCCAACTCTCAGCCCCTGTGTGCACTGGCGGACACATGTCCCAGGCTGGGGCATGCAGGGCTGTGGCTCGGACTGTCTGTGTAGGTCTCACTCTGTCCTCTCTGTCACAGACAGGCCATTTCACCCTCCTCTGACAGCCTCAGATGCTCCCCTTCTATCCCAACTGATTTCCCCATTGGTGAGGAGGCTTCCCTGGATGTGGGAACCTCTCCTCTGCTTCAGCTCCCCCCAGCAGGGGCGCAGATCCTGTCCCGCTTCCTCTCCTCTTCTTTTACCCTTCTTTTTTTCATCCTACCCGGTTATGCGGGGATCTTTCTTGTCCTTTCCAGTGCCCAAGGTCTTCTGCTAGTGTTCAGCTGGTGTTCTGTGAGAATTCTTCCATCTGTCTATGTATTCTTGATGCATTTGTGGAGAGAGATGAACTCCATGTCCCCCTACTCCTCCGCCATCTTGGTTTCCCCCATACAGTTCTGAATCAGCTCCTCAAATGACCTTAATTTTGGGTCTGATTCAATCCTAGAACTTGTTTTAATGGATTATTTTCATCAGTGGACTACCATGCCCTTTTAACAAAGTTAAAGTTTTTTTAACAAAGTTAAAAAAATTAAAACAATTTTTTAAAACAAAATCGCAGTTAAAAATTGTTTAGCTTCAAGTAAACGTGTCTGACAAATGTATATGGGTAGTGCTCATGCCTGCCCCCTGCCTCCTTATCTGCCTGCTAGCTTGTTTCTTCTTACAGCTCTTCATTTCATTGGGCTAAAACATTTTCCAATCAAATGACATTCATGTCAACCAACCCCCACCCCCGGCCCCCCCACCCCCATTGTAAGTTCTCATGAAAAATCTCCTTAGCAGAGAGGTGGAGTAAATTACATTTTTTTCGAGTCCCAACTGTTTGAGTTTCTTTACACCTGCAGCATTGCTCTTGTTAAGGTGATGCACATCCAATCACTGGCCACATGGATCAGAGCTTGTTTTCATGACCAGACTAGGGTTATCTCATAGCTATTGAGTGTCCCAGTTAGAGGGACTGCTAGGTGCAGAGGGAAATCTGCAGGTGAAAGGTGATAGGAGTGGTGAGGGGTGGAAGGCCAGGATGGAAAATCACTAAGAAGCTCACTAGGAGATCTTCTTTGACTACTGAGTTAGATACCTGACTCCTCTCTCTGATACTGAAAATCCAGGCAATCTGTTCCTGTGCCAACAAAGTGCAGGCCTCAGGTAGACACTGGTTAAACTGCTATTTGAACTAGCTTTCCTTTCAAGTATTCTCAGTTTGGGCAGAGGCATTACCTTTTTCTTGTTCTGATAGTTGATACCTGGTTGAAATTCTCTGTGTTTAGTATATTAATTGCCATTGGTTCTTCCTCTGACACAGCCTTCATCTAATGTCTGGATTCTTAAAACTAAATGTCTAAATGCTATCCTGACTTCAGAAACCACCTCTCCCTGCTTACACCCCTCTCCATGCTGCCCATTATTTTTATTTATTTTAAAAAATTATAATTTTTTGGCTGCATTGGGTCTTAGTTGCGGCACGTGGGATCTTCGTTGAGGCACTGGGATCTTTGTTGCGGTATGTGGGCTTCTCTCTAGTTGTGTGGGCTCCAGAGCGTGTAGGCCCTGTAGTGTGTGGCATGCAGGCTGTCTCGTTGAGGCACACGAGCTCAGTAGTTGTGGTGCGTGGGCTTAGTTACCCCGTGGCATGTGATATCTTAGTTCCCCGATCAGGGATCGAACCCACGTCCCCTGCATTGGAAGGAGGATTCTTTACCACTGGACCACCAGGGAGACAAGAATGAGAGAAAGCAGCTGGGATTAACTGGGGAGAGAGAGTGCCCTGAGGACTTGCCTTGGTGGGACAGCGGGAGGGTGAACTATGAGAAGGAGTTAATGCTTCGTCATGAACAGACTCACCGCCTGCATCAGTGCATCCTAGGTGAAGACAGGCAGGGCTATGAGGATGAAATTCCAAGGAGGATGCTGCCTTCTCCCCAGGCAGTGGAAGAATCTGCGAATGGAAGGACTGCAGAGCTGGAACTGCAGGAGAAGTAAGAAGACCTTCCAATCCCTGTGGTTGGGCTCATAGGTGAAGTGAGGGGCCAGGGTTCAGAACCCTGAAGCTGAAGGGAAGAAACCAGGGTCTTGCAGGACAGGGATGAGGGTTGGGAAGCGATGTGTGGGAGGACTAGAAAGTGAGCTAGTTTGGGGTTTGCTCTTCGGGGCCAACAAGAGGGAAATGCCTAGGCCCAGATTTCAGGACCCTTGATGCAGCAGACAAACCCACCAGCACAAACTCTGGCCCTTCTGAGGCTTATCTGGTGCCAGAGCTGCTCCAAGGTCCCAGGCAGAGCCAGGGCTGGAACTCTTGCTGTTTTCCTAGGGTCGGTGGTGGGAGGGCAGGGGCGGAGGCAACGGCCGTGAACCCTGCCCCTCCACTTGCTGCCCTTCCCCCACCCCCGGCATTTTTAAAGTTCCAAACCTATTTCTGGGCTCCCCATCTTGGACCAGAAACGTACCTCAGCCGTAAGCACATTGTGAGTCTTTAGTTCTCTGATAAGAACTTGAGGTTTGTGTAATGAAGATAGAAGTAGCTGTGTTTGAAGTGGTTGCCATGATATGGGAATAGATGGGGAAAGGCCTCTTGTCACAAGGCAAGGGGCTGCCAGAAAGTGAAGACTAGTCTCTTGGAATGTGTGAGGTGCAAGGAGAAAAGCTGCTGTTCTATCCTGGGAGCTTGGTGCCCCAGGAGAATGGGTGAGAATTAAACCTTCTTCCTGCCTTTTAATCTTTTTTATTTTCTATGTTACTGCATTGGTCTGTTTCCACTTTCCTTCTTCCTTGTCCTTTCTTTCCTCCCCTTCCATCCTTCCTTCCTTCCTTTTGATGAAGGAGAAGGGGGATCTGCCTAATAATCTGACATAATGAAATCTGCCATGCTGTTTAAGAAAATGTGACCTAAATAATTAAAAATAATATATCATAATGTTAAATTAGTAAAATGGAATTGTTATGGAAACAACATGTGCTGGGATTGGTTAATGTGAACAAGCCCTATTTCAGCTTTGAGGAAAAGCCACAGCTTGCTGTGGGTGGGGGATAAACACAGCATGTAGTACATCATATATGCCCATGCAGTGAAGTGAGCCAGATGGGCAGGCTCTCAGAAAAGATGAAATGAATTAGAGGCCAGAGCTTGAAAAGGTAAAAGGGACCTTCTAATCGTCTTCAAGTAGTTGAAGATGATCAGATCTCAAGAAGAGTGTTTCAGGGAATTTAAGAAGGCACAGGAAAACCAGTATTTTAAGGGCATTTCTTGGCTGGTGGGCTTGGCTAGTAGATTACATTTATCGCTTAGTAGCTAGGAAATAAAGTACCAAATTCTTTATATCCATTGAAATTTCCGTAATTTTCTCAGAAAATCTAGAAGCTGAATTTTATGAATGGTACCCTGAGTCAGTACCCTGGAGTAAGATAGGCTAGGTTCAAACTCACTTACTAGGGTGCTTGATCCCAGGGTAAGTTATTTCTCTGAACTTCAGTTTTCTCATCTTTGAAATGGGGATTATTATGGGAATTAAATGAGGTAATAATGTATATGATTGTGGTTTGTAAGGTGCTATTCAATACTAGTTGTTATTCTTCCCAAGTCCTATCTCCTAGAATAGAAGGTTTAGTGCAACACCCTGCAGGGTCACACGTGTTTGCTTTTTACCTCCACTCAGAGGCTTACATGCAGTGTATTCCAGTATCCTTACCCAAGTGCCATGGAACCTCTGGGACCTGAGCCTATGTTTCTCCCCCTTCTGTATTAATGATAACAAAATGAACAGTCATAGTCGTTGCAGAATCCAGTTAAAGCCAGGCTTTTTCTTTCCCCCACCTTGAGCTCTTTGGGCTGGGAGCTTGTATGGGGGTAGGGGGAAGGCTTGGCCGGCTCCTGTGTTTCCCTGTCTTGTTCTTTTACTTCCACCCCACTCCCTCTGCTGTCCTGGGTGGGAGTGGGAGGAGAAGGAGGAAGGAGAAAGGGCTTGGACGGTCTTATTTGACAGAATAGTTGTAACTGGCATTGGGGCGCCTGAGTGGCTTGGGTGCTACAGTGCTGATGCTGACTCCTGTGGGGAGAGGTCGTTCAGGGACTCTGGCCCTAGCATTTTCCCACCCGTAACTCCCTTGATGTTGGTAGTGGCTCCTGCAGCTGGACATTTGTGACTCTCTCCTCAGCTCTTGGCGATCATCTGTTGGATCACCTTGACCTTCTAGGCGGTCCATTTAAAGCTCACCCATTGTTTTCTTCCATGGGGTTTATAGCTGCCCAGTGAGAAACCTATGAACATCTTTGCCCCACCAAACTCTAGAAAGGCTGGCTGTTCCCTTTGTTGTCTTGCCTCTTTGCCACCAGACAGGATGCTCCAGCCAACTTCTTACCTTTAACATTTGGGGAACGAGTCAGATGTCAGTCCTGCCATCACTAGCGAACAAATGACAGACTCTTGAAGTTCTTCTCTTAAAGAATCCTTCATTTGGCATAAGGTGGGGATTAGGGAGAGGCACCATCTTCTCTTTGTTCACAGTGGGGAGGGCTCTTGGGTTACCAACGACTCTCTTCAAAGAAAATCCCAACTACCTCCTAGCTTCTTCCTGCCCTAATGAATTTGTACATTGCTTTTTACAATGTATTTTTTGGAGGGGGCTGATGGGCTCCCCTTGGAAGAACAATACTTTTGGTCACCCCCTTGTAAATCCTGCAGGATGGCCTTGGCATCTATTTTCTAAGCTTTGAGGCATGGCCCACACTCAGAGATGGGAAGGGTCCTATCTGAACACTGTTTCACCAGGGTCAGGTTAAGTGTTCACAAAGATGGGGCTGTAAACAGAATTCTTTCAGGGCCCTTCTGCTGCCCCTGGATACCTAGAGGCCCCTGGACCTCAGGGCCTCCTTCTGTGTACTGGCCCGAGAATCCTTAATACAAGTCTTAAAGCTCTCATTCCCAACTAATCCCGAACAAAGTTGTTAGACAAAGCCAGTCTGGTTCAAGGAAATCACTTAAAGCAAATGCAAAACCAGTGCAGTTAAAAGGAAAGGAAAATTCACTAAAGGAAAAAAAAAAATCCAAGGAGAATTTCAGCATAGAGTTTTTGGCAGATGAAACCAACATTCTGTCCCGTTGTAGCCACCCTGTCTGAGCTGCGGGCAAGGAGAGGGGAGCTCTCTTTCCCTGGAGGGGTTCTCTTTTTGCCTCCCCCCGCCTCCACCAGTAGTTTGAAGTACCTGTCCCTTCTATTAACACTGGGTCATAGCCAATATGACTCATAGGTTTTCCTGTAAGCTTGTAACCAGGATGGTATATGTACCAAAATGTTACCCAATTTGAAGGGTATGTGGGAAAAACCCCCAACCCTACCACATAATTATTCTCTCAGTATCATTTAGAAAGTCACAGCCATTCCCTCCATTCCCTCAACCTCTGACATGACCAGTAGGGGGCACTGCAGGGTGAGATTCCCAGCAGTACCCCCGCCTCTCTACCAAGTTATTGGAACATGAAGTATGGAACATAATCCACTTATTTTAGCGATAGTAGTGTACTTTTAGCTACAATAATTCTTGCCGAGCGATTATCTATGAATTTAAGATCTCAGTTGCTCTTGGGATGTGATTAGCTAAAGAAGGACATTTTAGCTTGAAGGATATGGGATACATTCTGACTGGGTGTCAGGAAGACGTGAAGCAATGGGCCCTAGTGATTGTCCCTGGAAGAATGGTTCAGAGATGACCACTGGGGACCATGATGCATTTGGCTAGGGCACTGAGAGAAGGGTCTGGCAGCCTTAGATGCGGATGTGAGGGAGCCAGAGACGTGAAAGCTGAGTGTTTTAAAACCTCAGGAAGCAGCTATCTTCTACGCCTGACTTTATTGGATACTGTGAACTTGGGCAATTGAACTTAAAGCCAACAGCGAGTTTATTATAAAATAAATAAAGGCACAAATAGTTCTTTTTGTCAAGGAAGGGAAATTGAGGGAGAGTGGAGAGTAAAGAGAAAACAAATCATAGATTTTAGAAGAGTCACAGATACTAAAACAAAAATCCAAGGCAGATTTGGAAGCTAGGGCTTTTTTATTTAAAACAAAATTATTTTTCAGTCAGGGAATTTAGGTGATTCAAATAAAAAAGTACGAAGAGGTTGATAACGAGAGGTCTCCTACCCCTTTCTACGAGGCACCGTTTTCCCCTCTCCATGGCTTTCTAGAGATACTTCATGCATGTATACAAATGATGCATCATTCTAATTTCCTTTTTTAATATGACTGTAACTTGGAGATAATTCCTTTTTAGTCCTGAAGTGTTTCTTCATTCTTTTTTATTGCTGTAAAATATTTCGTTGTCTGTGGATAGACATCTGGGTTATTTTCAGTCATTTCCTATTACAGATGAGGATTTGTTGGACATCCTTATACAGGAAGCCGGAGCTGTGGGGAGAACACTAAAGTTCTCCACAGTGGCCAATTCAGGATCAGGCTGCTTTGAGGGGGCTACCAGAGAGGGGTACATTCCCAGGAGGAGACAAGGACCCAAAAAGTTCTTTATATACCTACCAACCCAAGGTTGTAAAAGTTTATTAATCTATGACCTCACCTCTACTCCAAGACCATTTATAGTTTTTGTAAAGTTTTACTTATACCATGGCATTCCTGTGTAGATCCCGAGGAACTTTCTGATTTTCATCCTATTCCTTTGTCTCCTCTGGGCCTCAGTTTATTCATCTGGAAAATCAGAAAGGTGGACGTTAAGATGTTCTCAAACTTTTTCTTAAGCCACAGTACTTTTATTTTTTTTCTGCCAGATGAAATTTAGGAGGAACTCTAATAAACGTTCCAGATAAAAACAAGGAATGGTATGATTTCATAGTCTCTTAATTATTTCTTGGCAGATAGTTTTCTGTGGAACCCCTGAAGTAGCTCTGAAAAGCTGTGGGCATCTATGGACGATTGGATGAAAAGAAACAGACACCAGCTTGAAAGGTTTTTTTGTTTATGTCTGTGATAACATTATAATAATGGCTGGTTACCTTGATTCATAGGGGCACAAGATTCTATTGAGATTCTATCATCTACTAGCGTCTATATAAATTATGACATTAGATACATTGACCAAAAGGGAAAAGGCCAGGAACATAGGACATGAAAAGTAGGTCTGGGTGGTGGTGGTGGTGAGGAGGTGGGTGAGAAGGAAAGAGAGAAAAGGGAACAACTAGGGAGATAAAGAAGAAAAGATGTTCACATGACCTTTAGATTAATGCACTGAGCTGTACCTTTTGTGAGCTGATTCCTGAATGTGGGAGGCTCTGAGGTGGGAAGGGACCATATATAGGAAGCAGAGAGATTGAGATACTTACAATTTAGTTGAGATTTTAAAGATACAACATGTAGATATTGACATTTTCCAGCAGCATAAATAACTTCATCTCTGGATTTTAGACAGGTTGGAAAGATTCTAAACATGGTATGGTTAAATAGCCTGGGGGAAGCACATTTCAATCTTGTCTCATCTTCTGGAGGAGGAATCATGATGGGGGTATGTCTTTGTCATGTTGCAGGCAGACTGAACCATCAATGCTAGGCTGGTGTTTGGCACCGTTCTCCTCTTAGGAATGTCCGCTGTGGGTCTATGGTGTCTGGGGAGATTTCTCTGTGGCAGGCAGAGTTCAGTGGAGATTTAGCCCTAAAAATTCTTCAGAGTGAATACTTGTGGCACTGATCCATTGAATGATAACAGAGGAATCACAAAAGCGATTTGATCTGTGAGTCATGTCTAAAAGTCCCTGAGCAGCCTCATTTTCCTCCTAATCATAGCAAATTGTCCCCCACTTAACTTAATCTAAGTTAAGAAAAACTCCCAGCATTTATAAGCCAAGTATTTATCCTGTTTAAAAAATGTATGAAATGTGAATAAGTATAATAATAATATAAATATAATGACAATAAAATCAGGGTTCTATGGGCTCATAATTTTTAATATTTTGCTAGCTTTGAGACTTTGAGTTTGTATCTGAATTTAATGTAAGTCAGAAGAGGGAATGGGAAGTGCAAGGTGTGTGTGTGTGGTGGGGGGGGTGAGGGGGTAGGTGTGGGTGTGGGTGTGTAGCAGGCAAGAAAAGAGTTATGGCCTCAAAGTTTATTCAGGGTTTCCTGAGTTTATAAAGATAGCAGTAACAAAGCTTGATGGTTCAGATATTCTGTCTCTCCCGGCCTTTAATACCCTTTGGGATTTTAAGAGATGCTGGAACTGTTTTGTTTTGTTTTTTCCTGCAAATAGGTGGGAAATTTTTTGGATTTTCAAAGTAGGAATTAAAATCTCTGTTTTCTGTACTGTCTGATGTCTGCTAGAAGCCATCCTATCCAAGAAATTCTTCATCACAGTGCAGGGATTTCTGAAGTCTTTTGAATGAAATGAGTTTGTGTAGACAAATGACGGGTCACAGGGGGAATGCAGGAGATGAACCTGCCCTGAAAGGTCATAGATTGGCCAATCAGCCTCTGAACTTAAGGGTAGGGAACTGAGAAGGCCAAGGGTAATGGTCTGATCTCCTTAGAGGCTATTAATGGGTTTGCCAACCCCAGAAAGTGATCGCTGCTGCTGGTCATGGATAGATTCAGTGAGAATCTCATCATTCCCATTGAAAGTCTGGTTCAAAATTGTTGCTAGTGTTGGGTCAATGATGTCATCTCTGTATAAAGAGAAAATACTATGGTCGAAGAGGCACAGCTAGTCAAATGGCTTATCAAATTAACTGTGTCTAATTTGAGAAGTGTCTTAGAATGATTACAATAATTTTGAACAAGCAAATCAAGTATGTTTTGACCTGATACCTGTCCAACTATGCATCCTGACCATTGGCAACTGCAGGATTGGTATCCAATTGTGGCTGATAAAGGATAATAATCCACACCCCATCAAATCCTGATGAACAGAGAAGAGGGTAACTTCCTTTTTTCTCTGAGGATAGTGAAAAATCTGAATTTTTAAAAAGGCTTCTTTGATAAAGAGATTGTAAGCACCTAGAAGGGTAGGGACGTCACATATATATATAAATTATATATGAAATAAAAAAAATCCCATCACCTCCTCTTATTCCCTCAGGTGTGGTTCTATGAGCAGAGTGAACACTATTAAGTATAATTGACAAAATGATCTAGCTTTCACTATTTGAAATGAGTCATCCTTAAAGATCTCAAAAGGCTGTGGTGATGGAGACAGTGTTATAAAGGGTATGTAGGTTTTGAAAGGACATAGAGAACTTTGAGAATGTTTCTAAGAGAGGCAAAAGCATCTTGGAAATGCTAGAAAAAAAGATCCTGACCAATTTGATCTTGCTGAGCTATCTCTTTATCCCTCAGCTGCGTGATTGTGGGAAAGTTGTTTAAACGCTCAGTACCTTAGTTTCCTCATCTGTAAAACTGGAAGAATAATGTATCTACAGTACAGGGTTGTTCCTAGAATTAAATGAGCTAACATATCAGAACTTGGAACAATGATCGGCAGTAGGAATTACTCAACAAATGTTAACAATTACTGTCACGTTCATTAAAGATCTTGGGGGAAAGGATAGATTAGCTTCTCTCCTCCCCCAAAATGTAAAATATTTGACTAACATACTTTCAATTTAACATTCTTTTAATGTCAGAGAGAGAGAGTTTTGTGAACCTTCCAGCATAGTAATTTACAATTGTGGAGTCTGTCATGCTTTCCCCTTTACTTCAGCTTCAGCTTCTTTGATTTCTCTGTGGGAGATCTGAACAGACATTTCTCCAAAGAAGACATACAGATGGTCAACAGGAACATGAAAAAATGCTGAACATCACTAATTATTAGAGAAATTCAAATCAAAACTACAATGAGTTATCACCTCACTCTGGTCAGAATGGCCATCATCAAGAAGTTCACAAATAATAAATGCTAGAGAGGATGTGGAGAAAAAGGAAACCTCCTGCACTGTTGGTGGGAATGTAAATTAGTGCAGCCACTAGGGAGGTTCATTAAAAAACTAAAAATAGAGCTACCATATATAATCCTGCAGTCCCACTCCTGGGCATATATCTGGAGAAAACCATAATTCAAAAAGATACATGCACTCTAATATTCATTGCAGCACTATTTACAATAGCCCAGGCATGCAAACAACCTAAATATCCATCAACAGATGAATGGATAAATAATATGCGGTATATTTATACAATGGAATACTATTCGGCCATAAAAAAGAATAAAATAATGCCATTTGCAGCAACATCGATGGACCTAGAGATTATCATACTAAGTGAAGTAAGACAGAGAAAGACACATATCATATAATATTGCTTATATGTGGAATCTAAAAAAAAAAAAAAAGATACAAATGAACTCATTTACAAAACAGAAAGAGACTCACAGACATAGAAAACAGACTTATGGTTACCAAAGGGGAAAGGGGGGAAGGGATAAGTTAAGAGGTTAGGATTAACATATACGCATTACTATATGTAAAATATATAACCAACGAGGACCTGAATCACTGTGCTTTTCACCCCTGAAAATAACACGAGATTGTAAATCAATTATACTTCAATAAAAAATAAATTAATTAAAAAATACATATGGAATTTTAACAAAATAACACTGGTAATGTAACAAGTGTGACTTTTTATACATGCAAATGAGTACTGCCTCATTAAAATGTGTTCATCGTGAGAGGCAAATGACACCCATAACATTCAAAATAATTTGGTGTTCCTTTCAGAACTATCTTTAGAGTCATGGATGAAAACCAGTCTCATAACTTTATATCACACTTTAAACTTTTTAATTAAAAAAACTTTTTAGTTTAAAATAATTTGACTCACAAAAAAGTTGCAAAAACAGTTCAAAGAATTTCCACATACTCTTCATCCAAATTCCCCAAATATCAACATCTTATACAACCACAGTATAATCATGAAAAGCAGGAAGTATATTACTAATCTACATACTTTATTCAAATTTCACAAACTGTCCTACTGATGTCCTTTTTCTGGTCCAGTTCAGGGCACACATTGCATTTAGTTGTATTACCTTAGTTTCCTTTAATCTGGAACATTTTCTTGGTCTTTGTCTTGTCTGATGTTGACACTTTTGAAGAGGATTGACCAGTTATTTTACAGAATCTCCCTCAGTTTGGGTTTGTCTGATGTTTCCTCATAATTTAATTAAAGTTGTGGATTTTTGGCCAGAATACCATAGACACGACCCTGTGGCCTTCTCAGTACATCATATCAGGAGGCACAGGATATCAGTTTCTTATTACTGATTACCGGCCATATTAACTTTGCTTACTTGGTTGAGGTGGTATCTGCTAGGCTTCTCCACTGTAAAGTTACTACTTTCCCCTTTGTAAATAAGTCTCTTATAGGGAGATATTTTGAGACTATGTAAGTATCCCCTTTCTCATTCATTATCTAATTTTAGCATTGTATTAGAGTTCTCCAGAGAAACAGAAACAGTAGGATATATATATGTGTGTGTAATGTGTATTTACATATATTCATTATGAGGAATTGGCTCACATGATTATGGAGGCTGAGAAATCCTATGATGTGCCTTCTGCAAGCTCGAGACCCAGGAAACTGGGTGGTACAGTTCCAGTCTGAGTCCAAAGGCCTGAGAAACAGGGGAGCTGATGATGTAAGTCCCAGTCCAAGAGTAAGAGAAGACCAATGTCCCAGCTCAGGCAGGCAAGCAGGAAGAAAAAGGGTGAATTCCTCCTTTCTCTGCCTTTTTGTTCTGTTCAGGCCTTGAATGGATTGAATGATACCCACACACACTGGGGAAGGCCATCTACTTTACAGAGTCCACCCACTCAAATGCTGATCTCATCTGGAAACACCCTCACAGATACACCCAGAAATAATATTTAATCTGGGCACCTCATAGTACAGTCAAGTTGACACATAAAATTAACCTTCACAACCTCTATCTATAATTCTTGCCTGGAACAATGATTACTTAAGTGTTTGCCCAAATGGTCACTTTTTTTTTTTTTTTTAAACTCCAAACCAGTATGTCTAGATGGGCAGTTCACTCTTACACACATGAATGGGTCACAGGGTGACTGTGGGTTGTTCCCACATTCAAATCCGATGTCCGTAAGTGCTATCCTTCTTTTCCTCCTCCCATTCTTCCCTGTCCTACTATGTTTTACAGTGCCTACACAGAAGCTTCTCAGACAGAGGAAAGCACATGTTATTTGGAAACAGACAGCTCTGGATTTGAATCCTACACCCACCACATACCAGTTGGGTAACCTATTCAAGTAACTTAATCTCTGAGTTTCAGGTGCCTCATAAGTGAAAAGAGTATTCCACTTCATGGGCTGTTTTAAAGAGTATATACGCTACCACGTATAAAATTTTCTGCATCAAGCATGATGTGAGGCTCTTTAATGAAAGTTGGCTCTTTGTTGTTCTTTTTCCAAGGAAAGCAATCAAATAGTCACAGTAGATACAAAGGCTGAGTTTTGATTTCATGAATTTAGATTGAGGCCAGCTTTAAAAAAATCTCTTCAGGTGATTCTAATGTGCACCCAGAGTTGAGCACCACCGAATTAGATGCTCACTTAAGGTCTTACTGATTTAAAACTCTAAAAGATAAAAGAAAACTGAATATAGCTTTACTTTTGTAATTTTAGCATGGTATCATTAAAGGTATGGACAATAAAAACAATAAAATATTGTATAAAGGGGAAAATTTTGTGAAAAGGGGCAATTTGAGGTATTGGTTCATTCATCCACTTAGGTAATCAGTGGTTTCTTGAGCCCCTATGTTTAGATGTTGTGCTGAGCACTGGGCATATAAGGATGAAATGGGCACAGTCAGGCAGTTACAGCACAGTACAGTGTGATGCAAGCTATAGTGGAGGGAGGTACAATGGTCTAATACGTCATGAATACTATGCATGGTGTTTGCCATGTGAGGGAGTTCAGTTTTTATTTCATCAGTGTTGGACAACTTATAAAGACTACTGAGTGGGTAGGGGCATCATGATTTGCTAGAAATATTACTCTGGTGTGTTTGGAATGGGTGAGCAAGGAGATAGGGTGATCAGGAGAGAGAAGAGGGAGGGGGAGGGAGGGGGGAGAGACTGGGTGCTTAATGCTGGGATATGACAGTGGGGATGAAAACGAGGGGCTGGACTTGTGAGATATGTTAGGGGTGGAATGGCAGGACTTGAAGACCAGTTATGTGAGGGGGAGGCTTTGATGTCTTCCAGGTGCCTATGTAGATGGTGCCCTCATTCACTGAAAAGGGGAAGGGCAAGGTTGTGGCTGGGGATCTAGTGAGTTCAGTTTTGAATCTGTTATGAATTGAGACATTTGGGAATATGTTATCTCACTAGATGGTGGTCGATATATGGATCTGGAACTTGGGAAAGGAACCTCCGTTAGAGAGAAAGTTGAGGAACTATGCAGTCGGTATCTGTAGCCACTGGTATGGATGCAACTGTCCAGATAGAACATGTAGAAGACTAAAAGAAAAGTCAAGGACAGAGCTTAGGAATAATTAGTGTTAAGTGGAGGGTGGGTGGAAGAGGAGCCAGAGAGGAGAGTCTGAGGAGAGGCAGAGAGCATGACGAGGACCAGAAGGGGAGCATCTCAGGGACATCAGGAGTAAGACATTTGAAGAAGGGCAAACTGGTCACTACAGAAGAATCAAATAAAGTAAGTTCTGGACTGAGCTCAAAGAATTGGATGTGGCCTCTAGGTGGGCATAGGAGACTTTATTGTATTTGTCTAATGAAATTTGTGGAGTTTCTGAGAACAGGTTGAAATGTCCCCCGCTTTCAAGAAAACTTCCATGACTAATTCCACACCACCCTGCTCACTCAACACATTAAGAACATTGAATACATCCTCCCTGAGCTGGAAGTCACTTTGTAGGTCATTTAACCTAGGCCTTACTGAACAGGTAAGGAAATTAAGGCCCAGAAAAGTCATTACTTGCCTGAGGTCAAGTGACAGATTTAAGACAATAATCCAGGGTTTTTCCACAGACATTGACATTGGTGCAATTACTTTGTACTAGTTTACTACTTGTTCATATGTTGCCTATTTACACACTGGTTGTTTTGTATTTATGTAGTTTGGGGGTTTTGCAGTTTTCCAAGGTTGTAGGAACTACATATATACTACTTTATTACCTTCTTTCTTCCTCACTGTTGACCTTTTGCCTTTATGGACTATTTTAAAGAATAAATAAACTATGATCTTGGGCAGAAGGATCCTACAAAGCAACCCACAGAGCCTAAGAGAAGTAGCCTGAAAAGTGTTTCTTAGAAAGTCGCTCAGCAGAGGATCAAAGCCTGATGTCCCAGTCTGGTTTGTCTCTTTGTCTCTTTGTATCCTTTTACTGCAGAAAATCAAGCTCTGGCCAACATGCATTTTGCTGTCCCATGTAAGGCATCGCTTAGCAAAGCCCTGGGCTTCTGTCTCCTCCACTCTACCATTCCCTTGGCTAAGTGGCCTTGGGGGCTACCGAGAGGATGGGAGGAGAGCTGAGGAAACAGCAGCCCAATCACTTTCTGACTCTGAGACTCAGGACCTAGTGTCTGAGAAATTTCATCTAGAGAACTCCTTGTCTTTTAGAAGCATTTGTGCTTTCATAACATTCTGGGTGAGTTCTTATGGCACCTTTCTCAACCACTTTTGTTCTCTTCCATTTATTCAATCTTCATCCATCTTCTCAACCTCTCTCCATTTCTTTTCTCTTTGTGTCTCTCTGTGTCTCTGTCAGCTACAGACCTCTTCATTCACCCTGTCTCTACATATCTTTTTCTGTCTTTATCTTTAGGTAGCATGTCTTTATCTTTAAGCCAACATGGATAACACGAATAGCAAAAACTGTGATACATAGTAATTGTTCAATAAACATTGTAATTGTGCAGTCAGAAGGTGTTTAGATGTGCTGGAACCATGGAACCATTGAGTGTACGATAGTACTATATAGAAGTCAATAACATTTCTTTTTAGCTTTGACATTTTGATCAAGGACCTCCAAGTACCATGCAATCCTGACTCAGAAAGTTAGCTACAGGGACAGGCAGTGTATAGGCCTGGAGCTCAGAGAAGTCCTGCCCTGTAGCTCTACCTGTGGGCAGGTACTCCTCTAGGATTCACTATTTCTGAATCTACAGCCACAGAAATCCACCTCACATACATGTGATGTGCATGCCAGGAGAACGGTGAGCCCACCAGGAATTTGTAATGATATTTAGTGCAGTGGATATTTAAAATTTTTAAACTAACTAACATCTATTCCCCCTTCCTAGAAACATCCTGATTTCCTTTTGGGTCAAGGCCTTGCCCCACTGTGATGTCTTGGGATAATCCACATGTCAGCAGGCTGTTCTGGAAGTGGGAAAGGCAAGATTCTTTTTCTCCCTATCCTGGTATGGCTAGGGTAACACACGGCCTAGGCTCAGATAATCAGACACATCCTCCTGGGACTTGGAATTTTGAGTGAGTGATGGAAAAATAAGAGAAACAGTTGGAATTTCCTTATCACAGCAGCGGTACCCTGATCAGTGCTCAGTTCCTGATTCCTTTCTCTGGAGCTGACCTGGATCCTGCCTGTTTCCAGGCTTGTTCTTCAGCCTCTTGTCAGTTCTGTGAGCCCATCATTTCCTTTGGCTAGAGTTAACCACTGTCCTAGTCTGCTCGGGCTGCTGTAACAAAATACCACAGACTGCGTGGCTTAAACAACAGAAACTTATTTTCTCATAGTTCTGGAGGCTCTGAGTTCAAGATCAAGGTTCTGGAAGAGTTTGGTTTCTGGTGAGGATTTTCTTCTTGTCTTGCAGAGGGCTGCTTTGGCCTCACATGGTCTTTCTGTGCATGCATGATGGGAGAGAGTAGGCTTGATCTCTGGTATCTCTTATAAGGACACTAATCCTTTCATTTTTATTTATTTATTTATGTTGTAAAGTTATGTCTTTTAATTTTTATTTTATTTATTTATTTTTGGCTGTGTTGGGTCTTCGTTACTGTGCGCAGGCTCTTCTCTAGTTGCGGCGAGCGGGGGTTACTCTTTGTTGCGGTGCTTGGGCTTCTCATTGTGGTGGCTTCTCTTGTTGCGGAGCACGGGCTCTAGGCACGTGGGCCTCAGTAGTTGTGGCACGCGGGCTCAGTAGTTGTGGCTCACAGGCTCTAGAGTGCAGGCTCAGTGGTTGTGGCTCACGGGCTTAGTTGCTCCACGGCATGTGGGATCTTCCCGGACCAGGGATCGGACCTGTGTCCCCTGCATTGACAGGCAGATTCTTATCCACTGTGCCACAAGGGAAGCCCAGGACACTAATCCTTTTAGATCAGGTTCCACCCTATGACCTCTTAACCTCAATTACGTCCTTACTTCATATACAGCCACACTTGGGGTTAAGATTTCACTGTGTGGGTTTTAGAGGGGCACAAACATTCAGTCCATAACACGAGCCAAAGTCAGTTTGTTTTGCTTGCAAATTAGGAACTTAAGCTGATACACTTAAACCTAAATCTGCCAGTTTTACTTTTCCCTTCTGAAATCCAAACTCCGAAATGAAACGATTTTTTTGTTTTTATTTTTGTTTTGCATCTTGTCCTGCAAGACTGGGCTTTATTCACTTGGTTGAGATAGTAGTCTATTTAATAAAAAGTGAGGATCTTTTGAACAACATTAGTTCTCCCACTTTTCTTGCATCTCTGGCTTCTCTGGCATTTCTTGAGCAAGCCTGTCTGTCAAGCAGGTGATTGGAGACTCTCTGATGTCATTCTCCACACTGATGTCAGATGCCAACCTTAGGGCTGGCTGGGTGGAAAAATGACCAGCTTGGCTCTTAAAGTAATGGCTCCATGTTGCAAGAAGTTGGCAATTCTCTCCTTGCTTTTTTCTTTTTATTGGTTGTTCCACAGTCTGGAGAGCATACACAGCTGCCTGGCAGTTCTGCTCCTAAAGCTGTGGCACTCACCATCAAAGGCTGTTACTCTGACTGCCGCTCCAGACGGGACAATGGCAAATAATATTAAGTCAAGCTCTTCCCCCAAGGGTCTCTGAGCTAGAAGTCTGCATGGAGCTTATCAGTGGGAACTCTGCCTAAAGTTGTCCCCAGGATTAGGCTTTTCTCAAACAAGCAGCACATAGTGCCACATATGTATGCAAGGAACTACCAACCAAAAAGGTGAATATAAATATGGCCCTAAAAAACACTTGGTTCATGCTCATTTCATTTTTTATTTTCCCCCAGTATTGCCCTTCACACCTGGAAATCACTCAGTATGAAGTAACCCACAGCACTTTCCAGAACTGTTTTTGTGTTTTCTTTTCAGCTGCAGATGTCCGGGAAACAGTAAACTCTTGTTTTGAAGCCTTTTAAAATTGAGTTTTTGATTCCAAGCAATTGAAAATTGTTCCTGTTTATGCTTCTTATTGGCGATAGTTTAACTAGCTGGATTTTGTTTTCTCTGGATTATGGTTTTTTTATGGTTTTCCTTTAGGAGTTTACCAGTCCCTGGAGCTCACTGGTAGCAAAGGAAAAAAGTGTCCAGAGAAACTGAATTTCTTTTATGTCCACAGAAAAAGTAGCCAGTTGCCATTATGGGATAAAACTGGGGCTTTCTTCCCAGAGATTCATGGGTTAGTAAAGTCTGAGCAATATTAATACCTTTTTTTTTTTTTTTTTGCAAGGCTAGAGTATGTACTTTGCAAAGTATCTGTAAAAGTAAGTCAAGATAGCCACTTATTTCTGGCATTTGCTATGGGATAATTATCCTAATAGTTCTTTACTCTTGTAATTTAGCAAAAGGGATGTTTTACTTACTCTTGAGTTGTTTGGGCAAGCATGACTAATAGTTACCCAAGTGTAGATCATTTATTAAAATGTCTAAAATCCTTCTTTTTTAGTCAGTCTAACAGGTAGTTGTTACCATCCTGTACCATTTTCACCAGTTCTTCCTAACCCCTACCAACTAAAACCACCCAAGCAGCTATTGAGAATTCACTGTGTGTACATTCCTGGGTTCTGGATTGAAGGCTGAAGGGGGATGAAGGTGTGATGAAGAAAGTATTTAGAAATAAAGGGCACATGTTTGTAGTTGGTCCAGACTGTGAATGGTACAAAGTATGTGGAAACCAAAAGGGGGGCAGGGTAGGCTTTGCCAGGGCATGTTTCTCACAGGAGAGTGTAGGCTCCACATGGATTATGTGCAGCAGATGGTGGGAGGTGATAATTTCAGGCTGGAAGATGGCTGAGAAGAGATGTGAATGGAAAAGCCAGGTGGGTAAGGAAACTAATCATTGTTGGACAATCCTATGTGCCTGGGAACTGTGTAACGTCCTTTACTATGGATCTTTTAAAATGTAATCTTCTTTATTAATTTACAGTGTGGTAGGAGTTTTTATGTCTTTATTTTAGAGAAGAAACCTAAGACCGAGGAAGTCACACAAAGAGTACATACTGGAGTTGATAATAAAATTCAGGTCCACTTGACTCCAAAGAGTGAAAATGAGCAAGACTAGCTTAGGAGAGATTTTCCTGGCTGGAAGGGAGGGACCTCCATAGGTGGAGCAAGAGATGAAGTTTGATACCTTGGGAGTGGGGCAGTGAAGGCATGTTTCTATCTCATGGGAAAGACAACTGAAGCTCCCATAGGTCCTTGAACGGGGGAAGGATGTGAAGGAAGCAAGGATAGGGAAGTACTGCCCGGGGAACTTGTGTGCCCTTCACAGGTAACCAAGAACAGTTAGTGTGAAGCCTCAATACCCTCGACTTGCAAACTTCCTACCTTGCTCCTGGCTCTCTCCATTCTAGTTGGTCCTGCTCTCAGCAGTGAGAATTGGCTTTCCCAAGCATTATGTGGAGCCCCTTTCCTCTCTTAGAACAGCTCTGAGGACCCCAACGGCATGCCTTCCTAATCGCAACTCCCTGCCTCTTATTACCTAACTGCCTATTCTTTTGCACCTCACCTTATAATTTCCTTTCCAGCTCAGCATCCATCCACCCTCCTGTTGGCACAACTTTTGCATTCTGCCAAGTTTTTTTCTCTCTTCAGTTCAGTGAATTTGACCTTTCCTGTCAAGTCTTTCTAGATGGAATCAACTTGACATTTTAAGGGGCATTTTAACAGGGCTCGCAGTTTTTGTGATATATATATATATTAATATATCTATATTTATATTTTGTATTCTTTCATCAGATTCATTTAGACTGATTTGTAAATTTTGTGTGTCTGCTCTTAGATTGTAAACTCAAGGAAGGCTGTCAAGGAACTGTCATTTTCAGGGCCTTTCTGTCTCCCCAGAATGCCTGGTTAAATATTTTGACTCTGATAGTCACCGAATCGTTGCCCAAATGAGTATAGCACGCTTCTCATCAGATTTTCTCTTCTTGGTGAACATTCCTGCTCGACAGTGGCCTCATTTACTTTAGGCCTGGATTAATAGTTTTGGTTCCCAAGCCTTCTTACTCTTCTTTGCATGTCTGCTTAATCTTACAAGTAGGTCAAGGGAAGCCTGCTGGAAATAAGGTTAATGATTCTGCCATATATTGGAACAAAAAAGAATAAGAATAAGAAAAATCCAAACCTCCAAATTCTACTTTTCTCTCACACCCGCTGTGCAACCCTATAATTCTTCTAGAGGGGACTTCTAGCTGCCCTGCTCTCCAGAAGCCCCATGGGAACACGCAGAGCTCAGTGTGTCCAGCTGATGGAACCCAGCACAGTGCCTGACAGCTGCCTGATTTCGCCAGAGAGGAGCCCCTTGCTGGTCTCCTGGTGCCTGCATTGCTGCCTCACCTGTACATGAGTGTCCAGCCAGGACACGTCTTCCTTGTTAAAGCCAGCTATTCCATATTAAGCTCAGCCCGGCATGGTGTTTCTCTCTTTAGATTAGTGTGGCTGTCTTCTGACATAGGAACCAAGCTCCTTTTGCACAATTGGATATATGCTCTTCATGCACAGCCAGAGAGACTCATTTCTTGCTTACTTTATGTCAGTCATATTTTTTGGTTAAGAAAGCATTTAATCATATCTTTATGATTACAGTTGACCCTTGAACAACATGGGTTTGAACTGCACAGGTCCACTTATAGGTGGATTTTTTTCAATAGTAAATACTACATACTACACGATCACCAGTTGGTTGAATCCACAGATACAGAGGAACTGCATATACGAAGGGCCGTATATACATGGATTTTCCACTGTGCGGAGAGTTGGGGCCCTTAATCCCCACATTGTTCAAGGGTCAACTGTACTTATTATTGTATACTTAGAGATGCTAAAATAGTTCAATCTTAGTAAAGTGAGGAGCTCTCCTATAATATCTCCTAGTTAGAAGATATTTCTCCAGAAAACTGTTGTTGTTTTTTTTGTTTGTTTGTTTGTTTTTGTTTTTCTGGGTTTTTTTGGCTGCGCCATGCGGCATACAGGATCTTAGTTCCCTGACTAGGGATCAAACCCGTGCCCCCTGCAGTGGAAGGGCAGAGTCTTAACCACTGGACCGCCACAGAAGTCCCAGGAAACTGTTCTTAAAATACCTTCTCCAGGAATCCTTTCTTGACTCAGTGAGAGGACAGTTGATCTTTTCTGCTGGGTTCCCTTCTCCAGATGAACTTGCCTTAATCATGGTCTCCCCTCCTCTTCCCAGAGCATTAACTGGGCTTGCCTTATGGCTGACCCATCCTGAAAATGCTTTATTGATTAAGATCTGTGTTTCTGAGATCTGTAACAGCTTCTTATCTCTCTCTGAAGGAAGTGAATGGAAAACAATTCTTTGGCTATCTTCTTATTAATAATCTCTTCTCATACTTGTCTAATAGAACTGGTTGACAGTGTTTCAATTAAAAAAAGAAAAAAGGAGACATGATAGCACAAGGTTGTATTTTTTGCATCAATCCAGGTCTGTGTCTGATGTTCTTTGAGGTTAGTTCCCCTAGATGTTGAGTGTTTTAGATTGTAAGATCTTAAGAGGTTCAAGATTGTATCTGTTTTGGCTTTTTTTATAGCAACTGGCATTAGCCACGAATACATAGATCCTTGATGAGTGCCTTGGAAAAGGACACTTAGAGTGAAATTAGAATATTCAGCCAAGAAATAATAGTGAAACTAACTGAAGGATACTGATGATTTCTCTTGCACGTGTGTGTGTTTGTGTGTTTTCACTTTAGTCATGTAGCTTGGGTCCATAAAGCTTTAAGAATATTTTCTATAAATGCAAATGAGTCTACCTAGATTTTGGTTCCACCCAGGACCAGCCAGATGGAGCAGGTCGTGGCAGTAAAGAGGTCCTGCATTGAACCTTGAGTGTTTTGAATATGCCCAGGCAGAGAGGAGTGAGAAAACTGTAGCAGGGATGAGGATGAGGGCCAATGACAAAGTCAGGAGTGCCAAGAAGATGTTTCATATTGAAGTGTTTTGATAAGAACATGGCTAGAGAGGTCTGAGCAGGGTAGGTGGAGAACAGAGGAAGAATGAGGTACAGAGCAGGTGTGTTTGGCAGTTTCGGTAATAGTCCTAAAAATAGTCTTATGTGAGTCACACCTTTTATGCAAAGTTTAGTGGGTGCTGCCAGGGTGGAGATGACAAAGAGGTGAGAAGCACAACATCCTTAAAGGAACCTACGAGGCTCTGTCTGTTTTTGCACATGCGATAATGGAACTATCCTCAAGCTATTCTGACCGTAACTTTCAATCAAGAGTATCAGTCTCTTCTTTCCCCTTGGCAGCATAGTAAGCTGGAAGTGTTGTTTCTTCTGATTAGACAGTCATATGGATAAATTGTAGTTCATTGGTTTCATTAAAGATAGATCCGAACTGATAAGGAGTTTTCAGGATTGGGTCAAAGTGGCTTGGGGCCAATTTGTAGCAGTCACAAAGTATTTCTCAGACTGTGGCCAGTGTGTTTTTTTTTAACATGTAGGAATGGGGCTTCCCTGGTGGTGCTGTAGTTAAGAATCTGCCCGCCAATGCAGGGGACATGGGTTTAAGCCTTGCTCTGGGAAAATCCCCACATGCCGTGGAGCAACTAAGCCCGTGCACCACAACTACTGAGCCTGCACTCTAGAGCCCACGAGCCACAACTACTGAGCCTGCGTGCCACAACTACTGAAGCCCATGTGCCTAGAGCCCGTGCTCCGCAACAAGAGAAGCCACCGCAATGAGAAGCCCGTGCACCACAATGAAGAGTAGCTCTCGCTTTCCACAGCAAGAGAAAGCCTGCACACAGCAACGAAGACCCAGCGCAGCCAAGGAAATAAAAATAAATAAATAAATAAATATTAAAGAAAAAGAAAAGAAAAAAAATTATTAAAAAAAAATGTAGGAGATATGCATTTAGAAATGTCCAGAGCCCCAGATTCCTTCCATCCCAGCTAGACTCGTCATATCACAAACCTGGGAGCCTGAGAATCAACATTTAAACCCTCCCAATCCCCCAACCCTGTGACTGAGTTGCACGCTAAAGTCTGAGGAACAGTAGGCAGTTGGTTCAGAAGAACTTGTAGATTTTCAAGCCTTCCACATGAACTGAGCCCAGATTTCCAAGGAGGAATCCTATAGTGGGATTAGTGAATTTTCAGTGGTTTGTGGGAGTTAAGCCATAGGGAATGTTTCTGCCAGTCCAAATAGTTCCTATCATTGTAGACATAGCTCAAGTTCACCTTTTAGATGGATGCCTCCAAGTCCTCCCTTGCCACAGAACGTACTTGCTGTCATCTGCTTTCATAGAGTTCATTTGTACAACTTTTTTGGCAACTCATCTTACTCTGCCTTGTGATATCTCTTAGCTAAATCTCACACAGCTATCAAACTTCATTTAAAAAATTACAGTATAACTTTCCTATAGTAATATGCACATCATTTAAATTTCATATCAATTAAATTTCATTCCATTTTCACATGTGTATATAACCATGTAGTGACTACCTGGATCATTTCCAACACTCCAGAAAATTCCCTTGTGCTCACAGGTAATAGTTTTCTAATGGTAGCCGCTATTTAGACTTTATCACCATACAATCATTTCAGGCTATTTTTGAACTTCAGATATATGGAATCATGTAGTATGTAGTCTTTTGTGTGAACTTCTTCCCCTCAATGTTCTGTGATATTTCTCCATGTTTTTGAGAGTATGACTAATTCTTCTTTTTCATTGCTGTGTTATATCCTATTGTATAAGTATACTATAACTTATTAACTTATCTACTGTTGGTGAATATTTTGGTTGTTTCCAGTTTTGGACCAGCAACATTTTTTTTTAATTTTTTTTTTAGGGAAACAAATATCTTTTTTTTATTGAAGCATAATCGACATACAACATGATATTAATTTCAGGTGTACAACGTAATGATTCGACATTTTTATATATTGCAAAATGGTCACCACAATAAGTCTAGTTATCATCTGTCACCATACAAAGTTACAAAAATTTTTTTTCTTGTGATGACAACTTTTAAGATATACTTTTTCATGTAACTTTGAAATTTGCAATACAATGTTATTGGCTATAGTTGCCATGCTGTACATTACATCTCCATGACTTATTTATTTTATAACTGGAAGTTCGTATCTCTTTTTTTTTTAACATCTTTATTGGAGTATAATTGCTTTACAGTGGTGTGTTAGTTTCTGCTTTATAACAAAGTGAATCAGCTATACATATACATGTATCCCCATATGTCCTCCCTCTTGCGTCTCCCTCCCACCCTCCCTATCCCACCCCTCTAGGTGGTCACAAAGCACCGAGCTGATCTCCCTGCGCTATGCAGCTGCTTCCCACTAGCTATCTATTTTACATTTGGTAGTATATATCAGTCCATGCCACTCTCTCACTTCGTCCCAGCTTACCCTTCCCCCTCCCTAGCAACATTCTTATACAAGTCTTTCAGTGTTCAAGACCATTTTTTGCTGGAGATATATTCAGGAGTGGAGCTGCTGGACTATAGGCATATGTGTGCTTGGTTTCAGTAGGCATTGCTAAACAAACATTTTCCAAGGTGGCTGGAAAATGTTTGTTTAGCAAACATTCTTACCAGCTGTGTATGAGAGTTCTGATGTTTTTAACTTTTTATATCTTGTCTCCCTGACATGGCTTTGAATAGGAAAGCATGCAACCAGGTTCATATGTTTTGTGTTAGCCATAGTGCCTGCGCAGAGACTATGGATGGTAGGGGTGTGATAAACATAAAAGAATTAACAATCAGAAGCTCACCAAAAATCAGATTCTCCACACTGCAAAAAGACTACAAGAAACTGCAGGAAAATCAAGATCATCCAGATCTTGAGAAAGAGAACAATATGATTCAAACCTTCCATGCACTGTTTGAAAATCTTACCCCATTCCTTGCCATTTAATATCAGGATATTACTCAAAGGTGAACCAAATGACTGTCTGTAAACCACTGAGCCAAAAAGCCTGTTTAAATAATAGAGTCTTGTGCAAACAGCAATCTTTTTATTTGAGAATAATAAAATGGTTTTGTCATCTTAGATGATCTAACAAATTTATAAATGTAGCTCTTTGCTCCTAACTCTTTTGTGGGTTCAGACGAGGGCGTGAAAATAACTTCTAGCTGGTTGTTGACGGTGGATGTGACATGCTTCTTTCTTGGAAGACAGCAGCATGGTGTGGTAGAAAGCACATGATTTGGGTTTCAATCTCACGTTTGATACACCCTTTTTATGTGACCCCGATCAAGTGTTCATCTTTTGGGGCTTGTTTGCTTGTCTTGGCAATGACAATGTCTACCTCTCTCTGGGTTGTAAGGATGGTGGTTGTGAAAATGCAAGTCCAGAGATGGCATATAGATGGGATATAAAAAACATCAACCTTGAAGAGGGAGGTAGAGGAGTCAGGATCAGCGATGCCATGTGAGAAAGACTGGACTGGCTGCTGCTGGCTCTGAAGATGGAAGGGGCCAGGGACCAAGGAATGCATACTATTAAAAAAAAGTCAGCTTCTCTTCCCTTTGATTTCTTTTCTTTAATTAAATTTTTTTCCAGCTTTATTGAGGTATAATTGACATATAACATTGTGTAAATTTAAGGTGTACAGTGTGTTGATTTGATACACTTATATATTGCAAACGATTACCACCAGTAGTGTTAGCTAACAGCTGCATCACATCATATAATCACCATTTCTTCTTTGTGGTGAGAATATTTAAGATCTATTCTTTGGCAACTTTCAAGTATATAATACAGATTATTAACTGTAATCACAATGCTGTACTTTAGGTCCCTGCCACTTACTTGTTTTATAGCTGGAAGTTTGTACCCTTTGACCAACATCTCTACTTTTCCCCCACGTCCCTGCCCCCTGGTAACCACCACTCTATTCTCTGTTTTTATGAGTTCGGCTTTTTTAGTTTCCACATAATAAGTGATATCATACAGTATTTGTCTTTCTCTGTCTGGCTTATTTTCACTTAGCATAGTGCCCTCAAGGTCCATTCATGTTTTTGCAAATGGCAGGAAAGATTTTCTTCTTTCTCAAGGCTGAATAGAATACTGTTGTATATATACACCACATTTTCTTTATCCATTCATCCAATGACGAAACTTAGGTTGTTTCCATACCTTGGCTATTGTGAATAATGCTGTAATGAACATGGGGTGCAGATATCTCTTTGAGATCCCATTTTCATTTCCCAAAAGTGGAACTGCTGGATCATACGGTATTTCTATTTTTAATTTTTTGAGGAATCTCCATACTGTTTTCCATAGTGGCTTCCCTTCAATTTCTTGGTGGCATTGTGATGGCTGGTATTAGCCTTGGCCTTGGAGTCTGACCTAGATGGGAACCTGAAACCTGGCTCTGCCATGAACTAGCTGTTTGACTTGGACAAATTACTTAACTTTACTAAGCCTCAGGTTCATTTGTAAGATAACAGTGTTATATTGCCCACTTTATAGGGTTGTAGTAGGATTAAATGAGCAAAGTAACCTATTTAGTTATAATGTAAAGCAGCCTACTTAGAGGCTGGTGCATGATAGTTGCTCAAGATAGTTGTTTCTTCTACCATTCTAAGATTTCTCCCATGTGAGGATTCTGACTCTTAAGATTTTGAATTTCTCAGAATCTTAGCATAAAAGGTCCAAGTTGCAAGGTGTCCAGTGATATGGAAGACTTGAAGTTACCCACTTATTTGAAGCAGAATGTGCAAGACTTGAATTCTGGGGGGCAGAAACTCTATCTTTTATGATTTAATAAAAGAATGATACCATTTACCTGAGTGTTTTGGTTATATGAATGATCATGCAGTACCTAATGTATAAGCCCCAGCTTTTCAGTTTGTATTTGTTGTATAGACTTAGTTGAAATAGCACCTTACCGCCTGCCCTTCCAAAAAAGAAAGAATCTTGCCAGTGAACCCAACTTTCATGGTGGTCAAAGTGGATGTACACTGAAATTCAAGAGAATAGCCTTTTTCTGGGTGAAGACTTTTGGATCAGTTGTTCTCACTGGGGCCTTTTTGAAATCTGTGGAGGCATTCCTTTGAAGCACCATTAGCCTGTAGTGAGCAGAGCCCAAGAATGAAAGATGTCCCCGCAGCACAGCTTTGCCCCCCTCCCCCATATTTCCCATTCACCTTTCTAATGTCTTGATCTTCAAGGTAAGGTCCCCCGTTTTCCTTATTATTGCCTCCAGATATGAAGTTGTTAGAGGTAAGTGTGTGTATTATAATAAATTTTAGTATGCACCAGTACCTTCTTTCATTTTCCTGTTTTTCCCATACCTAATGACTTCTGATCTTTTCTCAAAAGTGAACACTCATAAAGAGCAAATGCGTACATCAGACTATTCTGTTACATTTTCCGCTATGTTGTCCTGCACAAGCATTTACATATTGAAACATAAAGTAACACAAAAGTTACTTTATTATAAATTACTTTCATCTATCCTTTATATTATAGCTAGGGTAGTATTTTCATATTCTGAAATAGTATATATATATATGTAAGTTAGATTTACATATATATATGTAAATTAATGATAAATCTGCAAGATTTATCATTACAGTACAGTGATGAGCCTGATGGGATTGGATCCCTTCTCCACAAGTCCTTTGGAGATTTTTCTATTTGGTCATTTCTCCAGTTCCTACCCCTCTTCAGCACAACATTTTTACATTAATGGAAAAATCACGCTAGTGCTAAAAAATGAGAGAAAGAAATAGGTGGGCTGAGACTCTTTGCACTGTGCCCTGGTTATTCTCTTGCTGTGTACTTAGGATTCTTATAGGGGGCAAAACATTTTTTGCTATTAAAGGTCAGGGCATGAGGCATCAAATTTCCCGAGGGAGTGACTCTCACTTCCTCCTCTTCTGTCCTACCTGCTAAGAAAACCTGCTTGTTCTCTGATTACCTTAAATCACACACCGTACCCTTTGGAGATTTTCCTCATCTCATCCTGATCTTTTTAGTCTTATCTGCCTAGGATTTTTGTTCCACTTTCTGCTGGATTTAATGTACCCCCTCCATTTCTGGTCCTTTTCCTCACTGTCCCTTTTTCTCCCTCCATCCCCTTACCTGCTCATCTGGTAAACATATGAACATGTACTTTATGGGGTTTACCAGCAGATCCCAGCTGAGTAGGAGACAGACTCAGCCTACAGCAAGCCACATGGCAGGGGATGACCTAGAGAGGCCCAGCTACCAGAGCAAATCCTACCAAACAGGGCTGCCCCTCTAGTGCCCGTTTGCTAAAAAGGCACAGCTAGACAAAGATATGGGTAGTAACAATTTGGAGCATCAAAAGAAGACTCTCCTTCCAAAACTTTGGGATTATTTCAAAAGCCTGATTTATTTGTACCATATTGAGCTGGGTGGGAACAAAAAACTTACGTCTTGTGTCCTTATTAGGGGTGAGTGCAGTGTATGAACTAATCATAACGTAGAGATGATGCAGTGGTTAGAATGCAGGCTCTGGGTTCAAACTCTGGACTCACTGCTCCCTGGCTGTGGCATTTGGGGCAAGTTACAAACTTCTCTATGCTTCAGTTCCCTCATTTGTGAATGGGGATAATAATAATGCCCACCTCAGAGTGGTATGTGAAGGCTTAGACTTTTGTCTGGCACATGGTAGGAGTTTATATGTTATAATTTTATAATGTAAAAATAATGTTTATAATTTTAATAAACATTTTAGTTTATAATTTATAAATTATAATTATGTTATTAAATTTTTCATATCCTCTGACCCTCTAGAGAGGCCTTATTTTATATCATTGATTTTACAACCTAGGTTCAAGAATAATGGTATTATTAAACATCTTTAGTATTAATTATTATGTTTTGGAAAACAAGGTTAAATTTGTAGCCCATCTGAATTCATGTAATAATAAGTTATTCTATAGTGGAAGTCTACAACCCTGGCTTTCCTCAAATTTTTACTCCATGGAGCGCTATTACTGCAAGATGTTCTCCCCAAAACGGGTTCTATGTTACAATATAATTTGGTTGCAACACACAGTATGCCATTCTTGCAGACTCACAATGCACATCAGCATGTCAAAGGCTTATAAAAGTCCTGTGAAGAAACCTGTTTAACTTAAAAAAGAGATACTATCTTAACACAAGTTTCCTAGAAAATGTAGCCTGAGCCGAAGTTCATATCCTAAGGATTTATCAGGAGGTGCAATCCTAGGGCAGCAAGATTGAGGCAAAAAGGGAATTGAGACAGAGAAAGGGAAAGCAAATGCTGGATGGTGCGTTACCTAGCTGGTCACGGCTTCATAAGAGAGAGCACCTCATGACCAGGCGAGGGCTGTGTCTTCCAGACAGGCTGTTTGCAATCAACACACTTTTGAATCCTCTGGAGTCATTTTCCATTATTCAGGGTTTACCCGTGAAGTGTTAATATTACTGCACTTAGGGATTGTTACGTGTCTTCTTTGGGTAGCTGCTAGGTTAGGCAGATCCCATGCTTCACAACATGGCCTTGGACCCTTGGTTAGATCGGGGCACTGGAGCCCCTGTGAGGCCTCTGCAGAGAACACAGTGGTGGCTTTGTTAAAGCCTTGTCCTCACTCCCGGCGTGAGGACTCAAGGGCTGAGGACAGCCTTCAGTGCTGTGTTAGGAGATGAGGCCATGATTGTTGGCCTGGGAGGAGGGTGTGGGGATGAGCAAATCTGGAGAGGCACGTAAACTGGCTCCTGTATACCTACCCTTTCACAAACTTCTAACTACGTAAAGCTCACTTCCTTCCCCTCTCCCTTTTTAAAATTACTTTCATTATTATCCCATAAAATTCATGGCCTGAGGCCTAAATTATGGCTATGTTGTATACAATAACTCTTGATAATATGATAGAGAATTGACTGAATTCCATAGCTTTTGAAGATGATTCTAGGTAGAGTGACACTTGCAATTTTAGAGCCCTGTGTTTCAATGATAATCCATTTTAAATCGGGGACAACAGCCATACTGACTTAGAATCATATTTCATCCTACACAGTATTCCGATGCAAAGAGGTGATCCCAGGTAATGTACTTGGAGCATTTGTGTTTCTTCCTAATGTCAGTCTCCTCTTTTTCCCCCACCCTCAGTTTGTCATTTATCTTCTGACCAAATGCTGAAATGTAAAAATTCAAGACCACCTTTTAAAATTTGAGAAACTTAATTTAGGAAATAGGAGGAAATACTATTTCACAAAGTAAGATAGTATTTTGAGACTATTTTAAACTTACAGAAAAGTTGCAAAAGTAGTACAAAGAATTCCCATATGTCCTTCATCCTTCATCTAGAGACCCCATTCAAGTTTTGCTAGTTGTCCCAATAACGTTCTCTACAGCACAAGGATCTAGGTCTGAATTGTGATTGCTTTTAGTTATCAGGTCTCTCTAGTCTCCTTCAATCTGAAAACTCCTCAGTCTTTCCATGACTTTCATGATCTTTATATTTTTCAAGATTATAAGCTAGTCATTTTGTAAAATATCACTCAGACTCACTTTGGTCTATCCAATGTTTTCTTATGACTAGACCCAGGTTATGTATTTTTTAAAAATATTTATTGATTTATTTATTTGGCTGCGTCAGGTCTTAGTTGCGGCACGCGAGATCTCTGTTGCGGCATGCGGGATCTTTTGCCGCGGTACATGGGCTTCTCTCTAGTTGTGGCGCACGGGCTCCAGAGCATGCGGGCTCAGTAGTTGTGGTATGCGGGCCCAGTTGCCCAGCGGCACAGTGGTGCGCGGGCCCAGTAGCCCAGTGGTGCGTGGGCCCAGTTGTGGGATCCTAGTTCCCCGACCAGGGGTTGAATCCGCATCCCCTGCATTGGAAGGCAGATTCTTAACCAGTGGACCACCAGGGAAGTCCCCCAGCATTATGTATTTTTGGTTGGAATATCACAGAAGTGAGTCTGTGTTCTTTATATTGTACCAAAGCGTTGCATATGGTGTTGACTTGCCCTATTACTGGTGGCATAACTTTGATCATTTGGTGAAGATGGTGTCTGCCAGGTTTCTCCACTGTAATTTCCTTCCCCCTACCCCTTTGCAATTAATAAACATTTTGTGGACAGGTACTTTAAGACTGTAAAACCCATTCTTCATCCCACTTTCACCCACTAGTTTTAGAATATTTCTTGCCTCAGTTATTACTATTGTGGTTGCCAAATGGTGATTTTGTAGTTCCATCATTCTTTCTATTTTTATTAGTTGACATTCTACTGTAAGGAAGATCTTTCTTTTCTCCCTATTAAGTTTTTAAATTTGTTTATGAGTGTGGACTTCTGGATTCCAGTTTATTCAATGGATCATAATCTATTACTATTATTATTTATTTTGATTTTCAAATTGTCCCAGACTTGACAAGAGGGAAGCCTTTCAAACTGTCTTCTGCATCTTTTGACATGCGCTGATCATTCTTTGATCACTTCCTTACTTGCCCCACAAGACAGATATTCCAGGTTCATTTTGTTCTTTCACTGACCTACTCTTAGGCTCAACCATTTGTCCAAGAAGCCCTGATTTTTTTTGGTGGAGAGTGATATTTAGAAATACATACCTGAACAGTAGGTGTGCTTATTGTTACTGAGATGTAACTGTACCCAGGCCCTCTCAGAAGACAGAACTAGGAAATATATGTGTGTATAAACATATATGTGTGCATTTACATTTGTATTTATTTCTGTATCTCTCTATAAAAATAATTTATACTGCTATTTTCAGTTCCAATCAAACACCACAAGGTTCATTCTAGCTTTCCCCTTTCCAAATTTGTATCTACCTTCTCCAGTAGTAAGAAATATATGCCCATTATCTTTAATACATTTATTTACTTAATCTCTCTGAATGTAGCTAGTCTTCAGGCCATCAGCCTGCTTGGAAATCCCTTATGCAGACCCCAAACTCCACCCTGTTCAGAATCCCTACCCACAGGAGGAAGGCTTGATGGCAATCTTTAAACTTAGTTATAACCTATGTTTTCTTAGTAGCTATTTCTGGCTTGGTCATTCATGAAATTTTCCAAATCCTTTGGGGCTTAATTTATATTTCCCATTTCTACCACTTTCTTGGTGTAATGAGTTCCACAGTCTAATCTTTACTTTGTGAAATAGTATTTCCTCCTCTTTCCTAAATTAAGTTTCTCAAATTTTAAAAGGTGGTCTTTATACTACAAAGCTACAGTAATCAAGACAGTATGGTACTGGCACAAAAACAGAAATATAGATCAATGGAACAGGATAGAAAGCCGAGAGATAAACCCACGCACATATGGTCACCTTATCTTTGATAAAGGAGGCATGAATATAGAGTGGAGAAAAGGCAGCCTCTTCAATAAGTGGTGCTGGGATAACTGGACAGTTACATGTAAAAGAATGAAGTTAGAACACTCCCTAACACCATACACAAAAATAAACTCAAAATGGATTAAAGACCTAAATGTAAGGCCAGACACTATCAAACTCTTAGAAGAAAACATAGGCAGAATACTCTATGACATAAATCACAGCAAGATCCTTTTTGACCCACCTCCTAGAGAAATGGAAATGAAAACAAAAATAAACAAATGGGACCTAATGAAACTTAAAAGCTTTTGCACAGCAAAGGAAACCATAAACAAGACGAAAAGACAACCCTCAGAATGGGAGAAAATATTTGCAAATGAAGCAACTGACAAAGGATTAATCTCCAAAATTTACAAGCAGCTTATTCAGCTCAATATCAAGAAAACAAACAACCCAACCCAAAAAGGGGCAGAAGACCTAAATAGACATTTCTCCAAAGAAGATATACAGATTGCCAACAAACACATGAAAGAATGTGTTATTAATATCATTAATCATTAGAGAAGTGCAAATCAAAACTACAATGAGATATCACCTCACACCAGTCAGAATGGCCATCATCAAAAAATCTACAAACAATAAATGCTGGAGAGGGTGTGGAGAAAAGGGAACCCTCTTGCACTGTTGGTGGGAATGTATATTGATACAGCCACTATGGAGAACAGTATGGAGGTTCCTTAAAAAACTAAAAATAGAACTACCATATGACCCAGCAATCCCACTACTGGGCATATACCCTGAGAAAACCATAATTCAAAAAGAGTCATGTACCAAAATGTTCATTGCAGCTCTATTTACAATAGCCAGGACATGGAAGCAACCTAAGTGTCCATCAACAGATGAATGGATAAAGAAGATGTGGCACATATATACAATGGACTATTACTCAGCCATAAAAAGAAACGAAGTTGAGTTATTTGTAGTGAGGTGGATGGACCTAGAGTCTGTCCTACAGAGTGAAGTAAGTCAGAAAGAGAAAAACAAATACCGTATGCTAACACATATATATGGAATAAAAAAAAAAAAAAAATGGTCATGAAGAACCTAGGGGCAAGACCGGAATAAAGACACAGACCTACTAGCGAATGAACTTGAAGATATGGGGAGGGGGAAGGGTAAGCTGGGACGAAGTGAGAGAGTGGCATTGACATATATACACTACCAAATGTAAAATAGATAGCTAGTGGGAAGCAGCCACATAGCACAGGGAGATCAGCTCGGTGCTTTGTGACCATCTAGAGGGGTGGGATAGGGAGGGTGAGAGGGAGGGAGACACAAGAGGGAAGAGATATGGGGACGTATGTATATGTATAACTGATTCACTTTGTTATAAAGCAGAAACTAACACACCATTGTAAAGCAATTATACTCCAATAAAGATGTTAAAAAAAAAAAAAAGATGGTCTTGAAGTTTTACATTTCAGTATTTGGTGAACACATTTCTAGTAGTTCAAGTTCAGCCTCAAACTCAACAACCATAGGACTCAGCAGGTCTTGTTCATCTCATATCCATATAGTTCATGGTTTTATTTATTTTGGTCATAGCCTCTTTGAGTTTGTGAGCAGTGAAATCTTTATGGATAGTACTTGTCTTTTACCACTTTCTTCATTGCTTTTCAAAAAATTTCCTGGTTCCATTAACATAATCTTTGTTATCTGATTATCAGAATTTTATATAATGTTCCAGCTGTTTTACATAGTTTTACATTAGGGAAGAACCTAAGTTTTTGGTTTTGACTATTCTTGTTTCTCCTTGGGCCACTGCTGAATGTTCCTTGTTTGAGGGGAGCCTTGAATGCAGGTGGCTGGAACTCAGTCAGGAGGGATAATTGTCTCAAGTGACTGGTAAGAGGAAAACCAGAGGATAAATGGTGTTGTTGCCTTAAGAACAAGGGAGGCCAAATAGGATGCAGGGTGAGGAAAAGAGTCCTCTGAGCAATTGCCATAAACAGTGCTGTGGAACATGACATAGTTTTGAGGGGCGCTGTCCTCTTGGTTAAAGACAGGGTTAAGGGACTTCCGTGATGTTCCAGTGATTAAGAATCTGTCTTGCAGTGCAGGGGATGCCGGTTCGATCCCTGGTCGGGGAACTAAGATCCCACATGGTGCAGGACAGCTAAGCCTGCACACCTCAGCAAAGCAAAGAGCCCGTGTGCTGCAATGAAAGATCCCAGGTGCCACAACTAAGACCTGATGCAGCCAAAAAATATATATATATATTAAAAAAAAAAAAAGACAAGGGTTAAGGCAGATGATAGAACATGGAACCAGAGTTCTGTAGGAATAAACTTCAGTAAATGTGAGGTCCTTTTCATGGATCAAAGTCTGTTCTCTAGAACCCTTCATTGTATATGCATATTTTAAATAATTTCAAGATTTTACTTAAAACACATTTATTATTCTTTTGGTCACTCATTGAGACGTATAACACCAGCTTTTGACCTATCTTTCCTGTCTCACTGGACTGCCTCTTCACCTAAAGGCTGTGACAACTTCATTTCCAGACTCAGTCTTGATCCAGGACAGGATTTATTAGCAGCTGTGATGCCAACACTTGGCAGGACTTAGAATTAAATTCTCCTTCAAGACTTGGGAACCCATGGCTCAGTTAACACTGAGAGACAGTGTGGTACAGTAGGAGGTGCTTTGGGTTTAGAGTCCAGTCTCCAGTTTTTACTTTATTACTTAGTAGCTGTATGTTTGTGAAAGTTACTCAAAACTCATTTTCCTTCTCTGTGAAATGGAGATAATATTCACCTTGTAGGATTAATTTGCAGTATATAAAGTGTACCTAAAGTTTCTGACCCGTAGACACTCAGGAAACAGTGGCTATCTTTCTAATTAAGACTACTGCTGGACTCCATATTGCTTCTTGAGTTGCCCTATTATGAAACGTTACTGGGGTACTCTAGGAATGACCACCAGATGCTTGATAACTCTGAGGAATAGCAATTTCTTTCTCCAGTCCATGGAACTGGGTCTTGGCCTAGAGATTTTACTTATTTCCACATTTTGGCTTGCCTTTCTGTATGGCAGAGACCGGGAAGCTTGCTGGGGTTCTAAATGAGAATCCATTGCCACCAGTTAGACATACTGTGTGATATTTGGAACACCGCTTGGCTATTGTCTATTGGAAAGCAAGGTAGAGGAGGTGTCTGCCTTTTCTGTAGCAGTGATCCGATCACTGGGCCTCTTGGTGTGAACGTCAAGAGGTGACTTGCAGTGACAGTTGCAGTAGTTTTGTACTTTTGTACCCGTGCTTACTTCCTAGCTTTGTGGAGTCAGGAGGCTGTTGTGGAGGTGGTAGAAGCATCTTGATTCCCCATCTTCTTCATTTTTGGCAGAGGAACCTGCTCCCCTGGCAGACTGATTTGGCAGTGTTTTACCTGGGGTCGTTCCTGGCGGCTCAGCCTCGAGCCTGCTCCTCCTGGCTTCCAGTTAGATTCCCAGCAAAACCTGCCTGTGTTGAATCCCTTTTTCCTGAAACTAGCTAGAATGGTTTTGCTTCCTTCAACTGAACCCCGCCAGATATAATTCCTACCCTCTGATTTTGTCCAGGTTTTCTTGGTCATATGCTGAGGCCTGTGACTGCAGACCCTGGTGCCTTGTCTTCCTCTTTGAGACTTGCTTTCTGGGACTGGGGTCTTGACTCAAACCTGTCCTGCAGCCATGAAAAGGTATTCTGATTGGCACCTGCTGGCCTGACTGAGCTCCAGCTTTTACTGCTGCTTTAGTTCTTTGCTGGGCTCCACCTGTATGAGTGGACTGCTCAGTGCAAACTGTTGCTTGAGGTATCCTGACCTTGACATAACGTTTGAACTCCATGCCTGGATCTACTGCCTGCCTGCCTTAATAGCCGCTCTGTTCTCCCAGGCCCTGACTCAGGTCTTGAGCTGAGTCTTATGGTCTGTTCTCTGTGGCCAAGAATGATTTATGGCACCATATATCCTGGGCCTGATCAGAGATTTTCCACTGGGTCTAGTCCATGGCACTCACTCTTTTTTTTTTTTTTTTAAATTTTTATTTATTTATTTATTTTATTTTTGGCTGTGTTGGGTCTTCGTTTCTGTGCGAGGGCTTTCTCTAGTTGCGGCGAGCGGGGGCCACTCTTCATCGCGGTGCGCGGGCCTCTCACTATCGCGGCCTCTCTTGTGGAGCACAGGCTCCAGACGCGCAGGCTCAGTAGTTGTGGCTCACGGGCCTAGTTGCTCCGCGGCATGTGGGATCTTCCCAGACCAGGGCTCGAACCCGTGTCCCCTGCGTTGGCAGGCAGATTCTCAACCACTGCGCCACCAGGGAAGCCCCATGGCACTCACTCTTTACCCAGAAGAGTTTAGAGTCAGCCACCAATTTGTGATACCACTAGGTGCTCCTTTTAAATTACATACCAAAATAGTAACTCTTACAGATTACCTGCAAAAATAGTAAAAGTTCTATTGTTTATATGTTTCTAATTAGAGAAGGCTAAATCTGCCCTTGAATTAGTTCTCTATTGTAAGGTAGAAGTTGAATGGTATTGTGTTTTTAAAATGTTTCTGCTGAAGTCATTGCACATTTTTATCTATACTGTGATTGATAAGAGAAAAAAGATCATTTTTTCCCATCTTCAAGAAGATCTGAATAGTTTTCATACTGATTGAATTAATATAACCTACAATTTAAGTCAGAGCATAAGTAGGTTAAACAGTGCTACCCTAATTTTCCTATAACCAATGAGTAAATTAATTTTCTTATGACAGGTAAGTAAATACTGTAGTCTCATTGTTAAAGGTTATATAAAACCATTATAATTAATGAGAATTCATGGTGGAATTTTTAAGAAGTAGTCCATTTTGTAATGGCCAGTTATAAAATAAATATAAATTTGAAATTATAATATCTTCACCGCCATCTTAGCAAAAATTTATATCTGAAGGACTGATTATACAGATGGATAATGGCCACACAATATATAAAAACAGAACTTTGACCCACAACCTGCCTCAACCTCCCCAGGAAACCAACCCATTTTTTGTAATAACCAGCCCAGGAAGCCAGTGTGTTATCCATTAGACTTGGAGGAAGTCAGACTGCTATTTTTAGTAACAATCTAGGAACCCAAACAATAACCCCCATAACAGTTGGCCCCAAATGGCCAGGACTTGATTAATAACTGGCAGCTTCTCTAATTTTTGCCCTTGCTTCCAACTTAAGACCAATGGGAGAAAGCCAAGTATGTTCCCTAACCAATCACCTAGGATGCCCCACTTCTAGTCAGTCTGTCTGTAGCTTCATGCCAACAGCCTCCAATCAGGCCATACCTGAAGCCCCCTTTTTTCCACTATGAAGCTTCTCCACTCCTCTGCCTGCCTTTGAGTCTTTGCCAAAATGCGAGTTATGGTGACTGACTCTTGCTATAGCAAGCTCTGAATAAATAGCCTTTGCTTGTTCTCATTTGCTTGGTCTTGCTTTATTTCCACATATCTGTAGTGTCTTCAAGAAACCTTGTCTCGTAAAGATATTCCTCTTTTCCCTGTTGCCTATAAGCGTGCTGGTATTCTCAAAGTCCTGAGTCAATAATTTAAAGTTTCTCAATCTCTCAACTTTCCTGTTATTGACAATTTATGTCCTCTGATTTGAACTTTTAAATTAGGCTGAATTTAAAAATTTGATTTATAATTTAAAATTCAACATTCTCTATCCCCAATAAAATCATTTTCTCCAATAGGTTGCATTATAACTAAAAATTTAACAATCTTTGGTGTAAAATTGATTGAACCCATTTTGAATGTTAACTAGAATACATCCATGAATTTACTTTTATGTGCATGCTTATGTTTCTCCTCTGAGAATACAAATAATTAAGCAGGTATTGAGAAAAAGCAGTGAATCATTTTTCCTTAAGTGTTTCATAATCTTCCTTTGTTCGATTGGCAATACCTTCTCCTCATTATTAATATCAAAATCTTTTAAAATTTTTAAAAAGTTATTTTACTTAATTTTTTTCTTTTTAAAATTGCAGTACAGTTGATGGTATCATCATCTTATTACAATTTTTATTACATTTTATTGTCTCCTCTTACCTCACATTACCATAAGTCATTGTTTCTCAAAGTGTGGTCCTCAGATCACTTATATTACCAAGAGGCTTGTCAAAATGCAGGTTCTTGGTCCTTATCCAAGATGTACTAAAGCTGACTTTTGGAGTGTGTCCCAGGAACTTGCATTTCAAACATGTTCCTCAGATCATTTCTATATATATCATGTTGATTCTATGTATTTGTCTATCTGATTATGTCTGTGTAATCTATGTATTTCATCATGCTATCTGTCTGTCTAAAGACTAAAATTTAGGAGTCACTGGTCTATTAAATGTCTGTCAAGTGCCTGGCATAATGTCTTCAGTCCTCAAAATGGTTGTAAATTATAATTTCTATTTTATAGTTAAGAAAACTGTGGCTGAAGACAGTAAGTGACTTGTTCAGAGTCACACAGCTAGTAAACTGTAGAGCTGAGAGTAGAAGCCAGATTATCAATACAGAAATAATCCTATATGTTGAGGAAAAAAGTGTTTACGTTTCATTACCAAATACATATCTCGCAATTTAGCCTATGTTTATACCCAGTTACCAGAGAGACTCTTACAGCTCAGTTGGATGGTATGATACTCTCTAAGTCCATCCATGTTGCTGCAAATGGCATTATTTCATTCTTTTTTATGGCTGAGTAGTATTCCACTGTATATATGTACCACGTCTTCTTTATCCATTCATCTGTCGATGAACATTTAGGTTGTTTCCATGTCTTGGCTATTGTGAATAGTGCTGCTATGAACATAGCAGTGCATGTATCTCTTTTTTTTTTTTTTTAATTTTTTATTTATTATTATTTATTTTTGGCTGTGTTGGGTCTTCGTTTCTGTGCGAGGGCTTTCTCCAGTTGCGGCAAGCGGGGGCCACTCTTCATCACAGTGCGCGGGCCTCTCACTATCGCGGCCTCTCTTGTTGCGGACGGGCTCCAGACGCGCAGGCTCAGTAGCTGTGGCTCACGGGCCCAGTTGCTCCACGGCATGTGGGATCTTCCCAGACCAGGGCTCGAACCCGTGTCCCCTGCATTGGCAGGCAGAGTCTCAACCACTGCGCCACCAGGGAAGCCCCGCATGTATCTCTTTGAATTATAGTTTTGTCCAGATGTATGCCCAGTAGTGGGATTGCTGGATCATATGGCAACTCTATTTTTAGTTTTTTGAGGAACCTAATGGGGGCTGATCTTAATGCTCTACTGAATTAACCATTCAATTGAGATGTAAGAGTCTCTCTGGTAGCTGGATGTAAACACAGCCTAAATTGTGAAGTATGTATTTGGTAATGAAACTTAAACATCATCCCATTTATAAGATAAGCAACGTCTCGGTGGGGCCCTTGAGCAAAGGTATAAGTGATTAGTTCCCCGGGGCAGCTACAGATGATCAACTCTTAGAGCAGCAAGCATTATAGTTTCAGCAGAGAGTCCTGTGATTGTTGAGATTGGGACAGAACTCGAACTGTGGGGATCTAAGTTCATTTTCTGTTGGCAAAACATCTCTAAGGGAAAGTCTTATAAAGGCTTATAAAAACTTAAAAGGCCCTTGGACATCAAATGGCTCTTACAAATTAATCAGAAACATACGGATTAGATTTCTCATAAAATACATTTAGGTTTAAAATTATGGGAAAAAGCACAGGGCAAAATGTCTTTTAGGTTTGTCCAAACCAAACCCTAAATGCTTGGGAAAAATTGGAAATACTGTAACAACAGCAGGATGACGCTGAGCACATATGTGGCATCTTCAGGTGACACAGGAAAAGAGTCCCTTTCTCCTACAGTGGGGCAGAGCCTGAACTTACCTGGAAATGTGGATGGCAGCTCTGGCAGGTTTCTGTGAGGCTGGCTGGTTCAGTAAGGATGGTGGCAGGAGATGGGAAGGGAGGAGGAGAATTTGGAGGCAGAGAAGATAGTCTTTCATTCTTCCCAGGAAGTTTGGCTAGTGGCATTCTTTTCCCCCCTAGGTGCTGGCCCATTCCACCCTTGGAAAGTCTTCGGAGAGCAGCCTTGGTGTAAAGGAGGGATATCAGGCTGGGTGGAAGAAGACCTGCATTTTAATCCTAGCTCTGCCACTTCCTGGCTGGCTGATGTTCAAGGCCCCACCCTAAGACAAATGAATGCCCTTCATGATTCAGGAGGCTTACTAAGCCTCAGTTTCCCCCCCGTTGAATGGGAGATAGCACAAACCTTGGAGTGGTGTTGGGAAGATTTAGGTGAGATGGTGATCTCCTCCACTTAAGCACAGTGCTTGGCACCTTCTAAGAGCTCAGTAATTGACTATACTATTGTTATTCTTTGGCATGATCCTAATGTTCTTGTTCTTAGATTTCTAAGGAAAAAGGAGTCAGTTGCCACCCAGAGTGCATGAGGAGGGAGGAATGGAGGAAGGGTTGTGGGAACAAAGGGTTTTCCTTATATCTAGGAAGAAGATAAATTATAGAATTGAATTTAAAACTAAATATTGGAACGAATGTTCCCTTGCATGGAGGGGTGAATCTGATCTGTTAATTCCTCCTTTGGATGCAGACAACTTTTTGGTTCTTTCCTTTAAAAAATAAGCACCAGTCATGGATCACAAATGGTTATTTATTCTTCTAAGCTTGTGTTTTGTTTGGAAATAATCTGATTTTCAAGTAGTAGTATATATTTTTGTATGAATGATTATCTCAAAGTTTTGAAGCTATAAGCAAAAAAAAAGAAAAAAAAAGGTATTTTCATGAATTCAGTGCCTTTTCAATACCAAAAGAGACTGTTACTGGAAATGGATAATTGAGTGTCACAAAAACCTTCAGTCTCTTTTGATCAGTTTCTTCCCCCATCTCTGATCTAGGCTTCCACACTTGACACCTATCTGCCTAGAGAGCATGGCCCTCCATGGGGGCAACACAAAGCCATAAAGCCAGCTACATCTTTGAAAGTGAAACATCTTCCTGTTTTCCCCAACTCTTCTCCCTCCTCCAACCCCACCTCACAACTTACTCAAAGCTCAGGGAGACTGAATAACTGACTAAATTTGTCTATGTATGGAGGCATCTGTCCACAAAAATGTTTTCTTGTCCTTGAAAATGTTTTGGTCGCTGTCTCCTAGGTAGTTCAAGAAAGAGCTTGAATCAAAATGGATCCAACCATCATATGGTTGGGTATATGGACATTCTGTAGTAGTATTAATTAGATACTTGAAAAAATATATAAGCATCTGTATATTCTGTTAATAATTTGTGTCCTTAGATCTTTTACATTCATTTTTGTGCTCACGTTTGTTTATGTGACCTTGTAGCACCTTGCATCAAATAAAACACACCTGTCATATCTGGGAAAATGAATGCGAAACTCTTCTGTTGCCTAACCATTTTGCATTTGTGTGACTGCATACATACTTTATTTAATTACAGATTTTAAATGAAAGAGAGGACTAATAATTTAATGTTACCGTGAGAATTCAATTTATTTTATTATCCTGAAATTTATGGTTAACTCTAGTGTTGCTTATACATTATAATGGTTACACATTTTAGGGGTATATCTACAGTGGAAAAAGTCCAGCCACCGCTGACAACTTCTTGTTAAAACTGGATTGCATAAGCTCAGAGCAGTGTGTTACATAATAAGACAATTTACAATCGTCGTGATAACGTAGGATGTTTTCTGGAAAGAAAAGATAGAAATATTTGTAAAACTGCACCTGCAAGGAGGCTATAATTTCTGTGTGGCTGTGACAGACAATGTGAATCATGGATTATTACCATTTTTTTAAGGGCTTCATGCATTTCCCATTATTTATTATAGCTCCTCTAGGATTTTCCCCAGTATACTCACATGGATTGAGATAGATATATATTCAGGCGCACAGATGTGTACACAGTTATATACTTATACACATATATTATACACACACATTATGCTCAAAATTTATGGCAAAGAAAATAAATAAGCTCAATGGCTAAAACCTTGCAGAACACCCAAACTCAGACAAAAGGAACCTTTACATCTGCCTGTTAAACTTACGGCTAAATCCCTAGAAGGATTCTCAAAGCTGCTGGCCCAGATTTTCAAGGAGAAACCTCAATCTAGTTAATGAACCATAGCCAAAGGCCAGGTTTCCCTCTGGTGTACACGCACCCAGTGGTCTCATTTGTCATTTTGCTCTGGGCCCTGCTGAGCTGCATCCAGCCCCAAGTGCCCATGGATGTGACTGATTCCAGCGAAACCAAATGGAGCTCTTTCTTTGCACTTTCCTGTTGTCATCACAAGCTGTTTATAAGCCCCACTCTCTTGGTGCCAGATGATTCCCTGCTGCAAATGAATCAGTTCTGTGAAATATTTATAGTTCAATCTATTAGATATTTAATAATTGTACATGGCAACAGTTAGGGCAAAAATTGAAAGTGTGTCAAGTTTGATTTCTGTTTCCTTTTTTCTTTCTTGATAACTTGACTACTCTCAGACATCTCTAGTCCCAACATTCTTTCTGTATCAGTTACCTATTGCTACAATAATGCTGAGTAACAAATAGGTGTACAACCTCAGTGATGTAATTAGCATTTATTGTTCATTCTGGAGTCAGTTGGGGGTTAGCTAGAGGGTTCTGCTGATCTTGGCTGGGCTTGTTTACTTATCTTGGGCGAGGTCAGCTAGCTTTTCAGTGATCTAAGATGGCCTCAGCTGGGGCAATTGGCTTTGCTAGCTGTCTCATCTTCTGTCAGGTGAGTCCAAGCATATTCTTATGACGTTGGCAGAGTTGCAAGACGGAGGGTAAGCTCAACTGTGAAGCACCTTTCAAATCTTTTTTGCATCACATTGCTAACATGTCACTGGAACAGCAAGTCACTTGGATGAGCCCAGAGTCAGAGTGGGGGACATTAACAAATTACATGGCAAAAGATACAGATACAGAAAGGGTTGATGAACTGGACTGTACTTTTGATGTATTATACCCTTTCTCCCATGGAATGACCTCTCAGGAAAGGATCCAAGCCACATTTACACTGAGCTGAGATCATGGTTTTGTGCAAAACTAACGTATTGCAACTGCCATGGCTATCTGCTTTATACGTGTGATAAAAATACGGAAGAAAAGGAATGAGGCTCTGTGGTGGAATCAAGATGGCCACAAATTGTTTGTCATTTTCCTGACTGAGGAAGAGTCTGTTCCTCCATCCCCTTGTATCTGGGCTAGGCCAGTGGTTATATGATTCATAGAACACTGTGGAAGTGACCCACTGTCCATCTGGGCCCAGCCTTTCAGTAATTGGCAGCTCCTATGTGCTCCCTCTTGGAATGTTCATTCTTGTGCTGTCCTCTCTCAGAACACAGTTGCCATGAGATGAGAAGCCCAGACCACATGGAGAGGCTACAGAAGGTAGCCTCAACTGCTAGCCACGTGCACTGATGGTTCAGCCCAACTGGGCTCCAGATACCTGCAGCCCTGCCAGCGTCATGTGGATGAGAAGACCTGACCAGCATGGCTCAGAATTGTGAGAGACAGTAAAATGGTTACAGTTTATATAAGCCACTAATATTTGGGATGGTTTGCTGTGCAGCCATAGATAACTGAACTGCACCAGGAGTGACATTCTAGGCATTCGATCAGAGTGAAGGAGGGAGGTATTTTTGATCTGTAGGTTTTTCTGGAGCCTTGGTAAAAGGTAGTGATGCATTTTATCTAAACTCATAGCCAAGTTTGCAAATAGTTCTATGACAAGGTAAATGTAGTTTACCAAGTGTGCTGATTCCCAAGTACAGAATCACATAAACCTCAGAGGGATCCTAGCCTTCGTAGACTTTGCCGCATCAGCACCTTGGGCTCCATTCTCTATTTTTGACTCCAGAGAGCACTGCAGAGGGCTCCTCAGAGCAGAAAAGAGGGGCTCCCTTCTCTCTTGTCACTTCCTAAGACATGCAGGTGTGACTGTGTGGGTGAAAACACACATACACAACACGCACACACTTTATTATTATTTTTAAAACTTAGATGCACTTTCCCTGCTGCTGATTTCATTCTTCAGTGACGCCCAGCATGGTTCAGGGCCCTGTGTCCCACCCATCTGTTGATGAAGACCAATCTCTGCCCATGACATTGAATTTAATTTTGAAAGAGATTTGCTGTTGTGGCTGAGCAGTGACATTGTGCCTTCCCAGGACAAACAGCGTTTCCGTTTGAATTGTCACCTGCTGTGAGTTGTCCAGATTTTTGCTCTCTTTCTTGCTGCAGATGGTTGGAAGCCGACTGTACCGTCGTTTAACTCGGATAGTTGTCCTTTCTAGCTGCAAATTCCTATCTTGTCATTCCCTCTTCCCCCCAGCTTTATCGAGGTATAATTGACAAATATAACTGTACATATTTAAAGTGTACAACATAATTATTTGATATACATGTACACAATTTGATATACATTGCGGCAATCAAGTTAATTAACACATCCATCACCTCACAAAGTTACCTTTGGTGTGTATTGAGAACGCTTAAGATCTACTCTCTTAGCAAATGTCAAGTATACAATACAGTATTAAGTATGATCACAGTACTATACATTAGATCCTCAGAACTTGTTCATCTTAGAAGTGAAAGTTTGTGCCCTTTAGTTAACTTCTTCCCATTTACCCCACCCCCCAGCCCCTGGTAGCTACCATTCTACTGTTTCTATGAGTTGGACTTTTTTTTTTTAGATTCTGTACCTAAGTGATACCATGCAATATTTTTCTTTCTCTGTCTGGCTTATTTTGCTTAGCATAATGCCCCCCAGCTTCATTCGTGTTGTCAAAAATAGTGGGATTTCTTCCTTTTTTATGGCTGAATACTTGTCCATTGTATGTATATATGTATGTATTATCTGTCTATCTGTCTATCTAACTATCATATATTATCACATTTTCTTTATCCATTCATCCATTGGTGGACGCTTAGGTTGTTTCTGTGTCTTAGCTATTGCAAATAATGCTGCAATGAACATGGGGGTACAGATATCTCTTCAAGGGACTGATTTCATTTCCTTTGGATGTATAACCATAAGTGGGATTGCTGGGTTTTATGGTAGTTCTATTTTTAACTTTCTCCCCTTATATTTAGCCCCACACACTTCTCTGCTTTCCTTTATGTTTGGTGCCCCTGAGTCTGGAGCCTCTGTAGCTTGGTTTCTTGCAGAGAACAAGGCTGTGGTGTCTGGCAGGAGCCAGGGCCAGGTCAATTCTTGTTTGGGAGAAATAGGAGAAAGGACCTACTTGGAGAGAGATATGTCCCCTCTCCTAGTCTGCCCAGGCAGGGATTGTGGAGGCAGAATTTCACAGCTGCCTCCTGTGGGGCTTGTATCTCCAAATGTGACTCTGTCAGAGGTTCTATGCGGCAAGCTGACACAACTCTCCTTGGTATTGTGAGCTCTGTAGACTCTCAAATCACAAATTTTATCATTTCTCCTGCTTCACTAAGTCACACATCATTCCTTCAACTCCATCTTTCCAAAATTAGTGTAAATGTTTTGCCTTCTGAAATCTCCGCATTGTCTTTATGGGTTAAAAGATTAAAAAAATTCCTTTGCTGTATTTTATTTGGATTTAAGTAGGAAGAGGTGATAAACTCATGTTGTCAATACTCCATGTTTAACCAGACTCTTTCTTTGAATTTGAACTGATATATAGAGTCTAGCAATATTATGATGTTAATTTAGTTATCTCTCAAGAGACTTCAGTGGAGTCCTCTAATTTCTTGAGGAACCTCCATACTGTTTTCCATAATCGTTGTACCACTTTGCATTCCCACCAGCAGTGTACAGGATTCCCTTTTCTCCACACCCTCTCCTAAATTTATCTCTTATTTTTTTGATAATAGCCATCCTAACAGGTGTGAGGTGATATCCCACTGTGACTCTTAGGCAGGTAAACCACCAAAGGACTAGGGGTGAGAGGCACCAGGGTGCCAGCCTGATGCAGTGAAGATAGCTCTAGGCTCAGGCTATGAGACATATTAGGTGGTGATAATATCTGCGATGTCTGCGGGTCTCTTCAGCTTCTCTGGGCCTCATTTCCTCATCTATAGGGTGGGGGTAGATTAGAGATGATAGTCCTGTAAGGCCTCTCCTAGCTTTACAATTCTCAGATTTTACAGAACACCTGGGGACACTGACACTGACTTTTGGAGACTCCTTTGAGGGTTCTTTCCATGAGGTAGGCAGTGTGGGGTGTCATAAAGAACATGTGCCTTAGGAAAGTGAGCACGCCTATCATGCTTCAGAGCCTTACCCCAGCTTTTTTTGCTTACTTTCCATGTTTAGTTTGAAAATGAGATCCATGGTCTTACAGTACTTCTTTGATTCGCTGCCAGTATTTTGCTGAACCAAACCAAAGGGAGAGTTTAGGTTAGTGTACAGTAAAGAGGGACAGATGACAAAGATAGTCCTTTCACTTCAATTAATGCATTGAGAGCCCAGTTCTTTTCTTCGTGGTTCAGAGGGGTCTTCCAAGAAAGCTCCTGAGTGTGGAGGCTAAGGCCCCTGTCCCTTTGCCCACCATACACACTTGTCTGTTTTCTGAGCTGTTGGGAATAGCCCATATCTCCTAGGGTAGCTCTGGGGTTAGCACATCCTGGCCTGGACCCATTCCCTCAGGAGGTGCTGGGGGGCGTAGACTCCAAGGTGCAAGCTGAGGGGAGCGTACCAGATGGCCGGATGAAGGTCAATCATGTTGGCACTCGTTTCTGTGGCAGAGCTCTGGGGTGATGAATGGTGCACTAAAATGATGAGCATTACATTAGAAACTTGGAAAGGTGTATTCACTTACTGATGGCAAACTTAGCAATGATTTGGACACACCCAGCCACTTTTCAAGTGCTATGGGGTTAGCAAAAGCATAGAGCTTGTTTTGCCCAGAATTTTTTCCTCATAATTTTTAAACTTGTGTGCATTTTAATGGAAATTTAATCATATGTTTCAGATTTATTTACACTTAACTCATCAAAATGTTGTTTTGCAAGAGGGAGTCAAGGTCCAAGAAGCCTTTTGAGTTTTTTTATAAGCTTTTTAAGGACTTTTCTTTTTTCTTATAAACAGGAAACCATGTATCACTGAGACAAAACAAACTTGAACCCCAAAATGTTCAAGTTTGATTTGAAACTCAGGAGTCATGAACACCAGGAATACTCTGAGGTGAAATGGACTTCCCCATTCTTAGAAATTCACAGGGAAACAGCTGAGGATTTCAGCAGAATACTGTCTATTTTTCTAAAATTAGTGAATATCCTGAAATGTAGCATACAAATTAGAAATGTTATAGCTCTTTTTCTTTTTCACATCACTTGCTTTTTTTTTTAATTTTTTTAAATTTTTTAAATTTATTTATTTTTTTGTATTTTTGGCTGTGTTGGGTCTTCGCCTCTGTGCGAGGGCTTTCTCCAGCCGTGGCAAGCGGGGGCCACTCTACATCGCGGTGCGCGGGCCTCTCACCATCGCGGCCTCTCCCGTTGCAGAGCACAGGCTCCAGACGCGCAGGCCCAGCAGCTGCGGCCCACGGGCCAGCCGCTCCGCGGCATGCGGGATCCTCCCAGACCAGGGCTCGAACCCATGTCCCCTGCATTGGCAGGCAGACTCTCAACCACTGCGCCACCAGGGAAGCCCCACATCACTTGCTTTTGACACATTTTTTCATTACTTTTTTCCTGCATAAAAATTTGGTGAAGTATAAAACCACATCATAAGCAGAGATTTCATTTCATGTCAAGTTTCTTAGTAGCATTATAATTATACCAAATAAATAAATAAATAAATGTTGTACAAACAAAAGTAACCAATTGCAAGAAAAACTGTCTGTGGCCTAACTTCACCCCAGTTATTTTGTCTGTACTGGCTGTGTCTGTACAGGTAAAGTGGACAGCTGATTGGTTCATTTGTACATGTCTGTAGCAGATTTTTTTCCCCCTCCTTAAGGGGTTGAAGCAATTATCTAAATATTAAGGAAGGAATTCATTGTTTTGATAGTCTGAATTAGTATTTATATACTTTTATATACTCATACCTTTAGACTTACATGCTTTACTTTTATACTCTATGCTTTTTACTTTATTTACGTATGTAAGTATATGTACTTATATATTTTTAAGCTCTAAATATTTTACTTATATACCCTTTATTCACTTTTATTTATTATTTTACTTTATATTCATATACTTTACTTACATATTATAGAGTCTGGATTAGTGCTTATATTAGAGTTCATACAATACATTATGTACGCAGTGTCTATGTGTACTTCATCGTCCTTTTGATATCAATTTGTTTATTTCCCCTTGGAAATACAGGTCAATTAATTGACTGCAAAAATGTCTATCCAACTTTAGTGCTAGGAGAGTTGAAATGAGCAAAGTGGACTGACCATTCAACTAAGAACTCAACATTTAGTCCTTGGTCTTTGCAGTGGTTGGAGAAACAGAACTTGACCTAAGAGCATTCAATTCATGCTTGCTAGAGAGGTGCCTCTAAAGACTGAGGCTCTGCCAATAGGGCCAAATGCAGAATGGGAAGTTTTTCCATGTCCAGTTTTCTGGAATACATGATATAAATTGATCTTTTGTGAACCTGTCATTTTTTCGCCTGAAATTTTTTTGTGTTTTAGTAGGAGGAGTAGCTCTTCTAGTTCACCACCACCTGACTACACTTTATACTCCTGCTACTATGAATCTACTACTGTGATTTTAAACATGCTTCTAAGATTAGTTTTATAATTAATCTTAATATGGAAGCAATTTATCATTTGAATTTTACTCACTACACACATGTAACAAGTTGGATGGGTCTGAAGAGTATTTTCAACAATATCTTACACATTACGAATTCTTGTTTTATTACTAACATTTTATTACAGGTTAAAAAAATGTATTACTGGCAGAAACACCTTTTGGAGAAATGAGTAGATTGTAAAAAAATGAACCACAAAATAAAATTTATCAATGCCATGATCACAGCCAATGAAGTAACTGACTAGAAACTTCCCAGGCTCATATCCTTTACAGCTGTTCAGAGGAACTCTATCAGCTCTGCCCAGGAGAGCAATAAAGAGACTTGGTGGCAAAACACAACACAAATAATCGCTCATCCTGTGTGAAATGCCTTTCATCCGCTTTGGGAAAACCTCCTTGTGGCAGGAAGAAGCCAGGTAGCATGGAATAAAAGAGTAAGTGGTTTCTGCCAAGTAGGTACCCAAGAGCCAGCTGGCAACCAGGGACTCATGGGTGGAGATCCAGATTTGAATGGCAAAAGTCAAAGGAAAAACAAGGATTGCACCAGCTTCAGAACCCAGCACTTACATGGCCTCATCAAGGAGGCTGTGGGGGAATAAAGCACATAAATAAAGATAAAACTTAAGAACAGGCTTCAGAGGCCCAGTGTAGCATGTTAGCTATTATGGGGCTTCCACTAGAGCCCAAGGATGCGTCATTGTGGGTGGTTATGACTCTTGGAAGAGTGCAGAGCTGGGCGGTTTTAGCTGGGGTGGTGCAGGTAAGTTGCTGGGCTTTTATGTGGAGGTTGAGCTCTTTTTATGATCCATTTGCAAGACTATGCCCTCTGTGTGCTTGTCACATTCATGTGCATTCTGAATTCGACCTAATCAGTCTGCATCATCAGTGTTACTACTTAATGATTATATATTCTATGCTCTTCTGTGAAATAATTGAGAACACATATTACATAGTTAAATGCTACATCGAAGTGGATATTCTCAGAAAGTATGATCCACTCATCAATGTGTATGTACGTGAAATTCACCTTTGAATGCACATTATGTTATTTTTCTCTTCTTTTTTAGGTTTAAAATTGAAATATTTTGAAAAATGACACAGATTTCATGTGAGAAGAGGGCTTCTAGACAGGTTTGTAGGAAGTTAGCGTCTTCCTGGCAAATTTTCCTTTGGAGTTTTTGTCATTCAAATCTTTATTTAGTTTAGGTTCATGATTACAGTAAAAAATCAGAATTTTTTTTTTTTTGAATTTGAGAAGTAGAAATACGCAAGCTTCTCCTCTCCTCTCTCCACAATCTAAACAAAATTCAAATAGCCATCACAATTTTTTTCACCTTTAAAGGGCCTTTACTGGAAGGAGCCAAAGAACTTGGATTCCTCTCTCCTTCCCTGGAATACATTTGGCTTTGTTCTTTGCAGCCGAGGCAATTGCTGCTAAAGAGAGTTTCAGTTTAATGTGTAATTAATAGTTTGGCATTTCCCAAGGGCTTTCCTCAGGACCCTTTCTGTATCTGTTTTGTATTACAGGGCTCCCTTGCTAAATATTTCCAGATCACATAGATTTAGATAAGACAAGTTCCAGAACTTAGAGTATTTTTTATTTTGACATTCACAGTATTTATTAGTGTAATGAAAGTAATACTTTGACAAGTCCCCAAGTAATACATGGCAATATTCTCGAACCCTGAGTAGTTTAGAGTAACTTTCAGTGGCTAGTGACCACTTAATATCCAACTGTTCTCCTTTCGGAGGTGTTAGCAAATTTGAAATACCTCAGGATCAGCCCTTTCAGGCTGCTTTCCCATGATGGTAATTGTATTTCCCCTCAGACCCTCTGGGTGGTCGGTGGGCCTGACGTATCTTGTTCCTTCATCTGTGAGAATTAAAGAGTTAGGGAAGGATGAACTACAGCTCCAGGCAAATCACATTCTTTGTGCCTGGGCTGAACATGGGCATGCTGGGACTCATGGTGTGTCAAGGGGAGCAGCCATTACCCCCAAACCGTGTGTGTTAACCAGAGGGCAGTTGGGTCACCCTGAGTATCAGGAGACAGGAATGTACTGAAACATAACTTCAACTCAACCTGGGAACTAATTATGGTTCACTCGGATGTTTTCCAGAATAGTCTTCAGTGGAGTGCGTTGGATGGGCTTTATTCACTCTCCCTTTCTCCCTTCTCCACAGATCTTTGCTTTTCTTACGGAATTTATCTCATTTTACAACATATAGTAATATGTTATGTTCTACTAGGAATGTATGTCTCTATGCTCTACTGGGTTTGAGCCTGGGAAGGGACTATTTTTCTCATTGTTCAGTCTTCCCAGCTCTTAGCATAGTGCTTTCCATAAATATTTTTCAAATTGTATCAAAGGTCTGAATCATACAGAACTCTGTGTTTTTTTTTGTGGTAGTTAGGGTAATGCTAGCTGCTTGTAAGAAGTAAACTACCAAATTTCAGTGGCTTTACCCAAGAAAAGTTTACTTCTCATTCATGGAATTGTCCAGCATGAGTATGCCTGGTCAGTGTGGCTTCCTCCATATGGTGACTCAAGGACCCAGGCTCCTTCTGTCTTGTGGCTCTGCCTCCTCTAGGCCCTCAGAATTTTCCGCATCCAGCCAGAGATAGGGGAAGAGAGTATGGAAGAAGGACACCTGTGTCTTAATGACCTTGCCTGGAAGTGACATGCATCACTTTCATTCGTATTCTGTTGGGAAGAACTAGTCCCGTGGTCTTACCTAGATACAGGGACATGGGGAGAAGAAGTCCCTGGAAGGCTGCTGCTTCTCAATAGAGAAGGGGAAGCTACAGGAAGAGGAGCACATGTTTTTGGAGGCCAGCTGTCTCTACCATCTTTCCCAAAGGGTAAATACCTTGAAGAATGACAGAATCATACAAAATTATCTCTCAAAGGACTTTAGGGCCATGACAACCCCACTCTCCATTTTACAATTGAGGATACATGTACTTAAAGAGGGAATGAGAATTTTCCAAGTCCATACAGCTAGTTAATGGCACAGTTGGGATTAGAACCTGGGTCTTCTGATTGCCAGTTATTTCTGCAGCACTATGTACAGAGTGCTTGTGATTTTTGCACTGCTCAGGTATAGTTATATATCAGGTAGCTGAGAACAGTGGATGGGTAACTTTTTGTGGAAAGTTCAGTTGGGGTTGTTGAGTCAGGTTTCCTTTTGGTGTGTTTAATTTGGCTTCCACTTTCCCCTTCTAGTCTTTCACTTCTGACTTAACAGAAATCCCCTCTCCTTATGATAAGTGACAATAGTATAAATTGGCTGGATTTGGAGGTGAGTGAGAAATGGGAGCATGGTATGGGTCATAGGTGTAGCCAAAGTGACCAGTGCCATTGGTGGAGTGATTCCAGTGTTGTAAGGTGAGGCATGGTATGATTTGAAGGAGCATGTGTCTAAAACCTCCTTAGTGGTCAACATGAATCTCCTCTTAAAGTTTTTTTTCTTTGAAGGGCTACTAGAAGGTTCTTGTTAAAATACACTTATAGAAATTATCTGGGTAATATACAAGCATTCAAAGCTATCTCTTTACTGATTGGTTTGTCAGCATGTAGATCAGTAGTGAGCAGGGTCTTGAGGGAATGAGAGAGGGCGGATAGTTTTGAGAGGGAAGAAGAAACTGAAGAGTTGTGGAGGATGGGATACTCTGGGGAGGGCAGACTGGAGTGGAAGGCTATGCTAGTTTTAGAGGGGAAATTTTTTTTACTTATTATTTTTAATCGAAGTCTCATTGATCTACAATATCGTGTTGTCAGAGATTTGAATGAGGGTACTGGGTAACTGGGAGATGATGGAGGAAATAGAGCATGAGCTGGGAAGGTGGGAGAGCACCAAAGACAAATTTATTATTTCACGTGATGATGATGGACTGACCATCATCTGGTGGCAAAGAGTCTTAGTTCCAGACCTGGCTTTATACTCAATCTGTGAGTGTCACTGGGGCAGTGACTTAACCTTTCTGGGCTTCAGTTTCTCCACTTATAAAATAGGAGGGTGTACCAGGCCACTAGTTTTCTAACTATGTTATCTGGGGACTTGGGGGTCTTGTGGATATGCTTCAAGGGATCACTGCAGCGATGGCTGCGAGTATCAAGTAAGTGGTTTCTGCCATGCCCTGTCACTCCCACTCCAACCAAATTAACTTTGCTCTATCTGTTTTGTATTGAATTTCTGCAGAAACTTTTTGTTTGAAGGACAAGTTATGGGTCTAAAAAAAATTTTTGGAAAGCACTCAGCCTAGACAATTTCTCAGGTTTCTTCTAGTTCTGACATTTTGGGTATCTGTGATCAGTATTTAAAGCCTTCAAATTTTGGGGGCTGTATACAGGCCAGATCATAAGCTCCCATGTTCCCTGTTCTCAGGAGACTGTAACTGAAGACTCACAACCAGTAGGGATTTGGACAATTATTGCATAGGACACGCTATCGCGTAGGAAACACTATCGAATGCATGGTAAGACTCATTTACTGAGGTCTACTGAGTGCCTTGCTCTGTTCTAGGCATTTTACATAATTGAATACTTATATCCCCAACAATTTAATTAGATAGATACTATTATTACTTTTAACATTTTAAAAATGAGGAGACTAAGGCTCAGAGACATAAAGCAACCCAGCTCAAAACAAATGAAAAACCAACCAAACAAAAAATAGGGCTAGGATTCAAAATCAGCTCTGACTCCACAGTCCATACTCTTCTTGGTTCTTATTCTCTGACCCAGGGATTCCCTTACATGGCTCTTGGCTCTTTTGCAGGCTTCCTCTGCCCTATTGGTCCCCAAGTGGCTCTTCCAGAGTGGGAAGGCTTCCTTTCCTGAGTGGGTGTAACCCCCCCCTGGCTGTCAAGGTGACTTAAGTTCTCACCTGGGCTACAAATCCCACACCAAGAACAGCACTCAACCCTGGGCAGTCTGCCTGGTGAAGGACTCATAACTTACAAGCTCACTGAGGTCGTAGAGCTCCTGAGGGACAGCGAACACAGTTCACATGGCACAAGGCAAGGAGCTGGGCTATCCTAAGAACACCACCCTGATTATTCCCCGGTAAAGTGTGGTAAGATTCTGGTTGTAGGTGAGAAGAGACCACTTAAAAAACCAAACCAAACAAAATCTTTAAGTTCTGAAAACAGCCATATGTTGAGAGGTATCTGGATTTTTCTCAAAGACTTTCAACCTCCCCCAGGCTTTTGCTTCTAACACAATGTGTTTTTCATGGCTTTGTCAACCTTAGTTTTATTAGTAAATGCCACTTGACCTGCAAACTAATTGTCCAGAAGCAAAATTAAGTTGAAGATGAGCTTGTAATCTACCCTGCCTCTCAGCCCACTTCCGTGTTTGTATAAGTTTTAAGGCTTATCCTATCTCCCTGTTGCAGGCTCTTTGAATAGCATAACCTTGGTGATGAATTCCAGATGTTAAGTGACAGAGTTCAGGGGCTTATACGCTGTAGTTGTGAGTGAACAAATGTATTTTTTTCTTTGTGATTAAAAGGCTAAATAGCAGGTCATGTGTACCTATGCATGCAAATGGGTATTTATATTTTTGATCAGGTGGAATGTACCTGGGGACTGTAAATGTCACTGATTGGTATAATATGATTGACTCTAAATGTCTGAGTGGCTCAAAAGACCAACTCTGGGGCAGAGTGGCCCAGATCAGTCAGCCTTCTTTCTGGGAGGTGTTGGATATATCTATTACCTTGTGGTAATAGATATATTACAGCTGTTCATGTATGTCCAAACTCATCAAATTGTACACGTTAAATATGTGCAGTTCTTCGTTTTAAAAAAACAGAATAAAGGAGAAAACTGTTGGGAAAAAAATCCTGCCAAAGGGCACAGTCATCTTTGCCTATCTTTGTAAGAATTATCAACCTCATGCCTCATTCCTCTGTTTTTTTTTTTTTTTTTTTAGTTCCCAGAAGTTGCATTTTTTGATCATCCCATTTCATTCATGTGTTCATTCATTCATTTAGAAACCTTCAGCACTGTGCTGAACGAATAAATTGGGAAACAGCACAAATGATACATGGATGGGCCCTTTCCTCATGTCTAATAGAGAAGAAAGATACATAAGCCAAGAATTGCCTTAGAGTGTGTTAAGTATTTTAGTAGGGGAATGCCGTATGCACCATGACAGAGCAAAGGAGGAGACAGAACATGTGGATAGGAGTATTGTGCAAGGTGAGTATGACTCAGCCAGATGACGTGGGGAGGAGAAGGAAACGCCAGGCATCTGCAACAGCATGAGTAAAGCATTATGGGAAGAAATGGCATCCATAGTAGGCAAAGTGAGGGAACCATGATTAGTTGGGTAGGACTTGATTTGAATAGAGTAATGTGTTAGCAGGGGGAGGAGCACTCTTGGCATTCTCTACTTACCCGATTATAGCTTTATCACACCCGTCATAACTTCTTATTTACTTGTCTAGCTGCCCCACCAGGCAGCATTCCTTTGGGGGCAGAAATTATGACTCTTTCAGAATGGTATGAACCCAGCATCCAGCACAGTGATTGGCGCAGAGTGGGGAGACTCAATAACTACTGACTGACCGGATGAAGGAGGAGGGTGAGAATAGCACGTAGCTGGTGTCTTTACCAGGTAGTTTCCACACAGGCCAGTCATACCTTAACTGCTTTCACTCAGTCTTAGAAGTAAGTGGCCCTTTCAGACTCAGACCCAGCATACCTTCCTGGTGGTTGCCCCCTTTCTTCCTTCCATCACTGCCGGACCACTCTGCCGCCTTCTCCTGGGTCAGCTTCTTTAGTTGAGTCAGTTCCTGCCAGGGTCACTCCAGCCCTTGAGAGATGGTCTCTGTCTGGTCAAGGCTTCGTTCCCCCTGTAATCCTCCTCCCTGTTGTCCACCTGAATTATGACAACACTGACTTGCTTATTGTTTTAAGCCAAAAACTTTTTTTGCTCAAATATTATTGTTCTCATTCTCCTTCATAGTGTTTACCAAATATTTATTCATTATACAATTATATCATCGGAAGTTTCATATCTGCTGGAATATGAGCTTCATGAGGTCAAGGATACCTGACTTTTCCCCTCTTGGGTTTCTAGCATCTGGCATAATGCCTGATGTGCTCTGTAATGCTCAACAAACACCTATAGAGGAAATGAATGTCACAACCTCCTAGAGAACTTGTTTATTGCAAATATGGTGGTGGTTCCTTATACGTTGTGCTCTTTCTGTCTGTTTCTATGGCTAGATTTTGAGCTCTCTGCGGGTAAGACTTTCCAATGTGCCCTCAGATTGCAGGATAATACTGGATTCTTTTGGACTTGAGAATTGAAGGACTATCAGTTTTATTTTTATGGCCAGTGTGATATCTCTGAGTCTCTCTTCAAGCAATGCCCATGTTCCCCAAGCACAAGATTGTGACACTGTGATCCTGAAGCCCCTGAGGCTGACAGTCCTCTGGGCCACATCCCTTTATTGGAGATGGCTGATGTCAATCACAACATGAGGCAATCTCTAATTCCAACTGCTGACCACTGAAGGTTTTCCTTTGGCTGTGCTTACCAGCTCTCCTGGTTGAGTGCCCTCTAATATATAATTAATGATGGCTCTCAGCAGTTCACACATTCAGAAGTCTTTCTAGGCATGATCTCACCACCAAGCTGTGATGCCTCACTGCCGAGAGGTTCCATGTGGCCCTGTGGGAGGTCTCTCAGTCCAACCAGCCTGCGGGTCTGGTGTTCAGTAATGTTATGAGCTTGAGGAGTGTGCCTGAATCCAGCCACTCATTCCCGCCCTGCCCCCCTTTCTTGATGTTTTTGACCCATAAAATATATTCATGTTGATTTCAAATGGAGACTGGAGTATCCACTGGCCAGGCAAGCTTCCAGCACTAAAACCCTCCAAATGGTGAATCTTAATTAGGGTGACCAATTGTCTGGTTTGCCCGGGACCGAAGGATTTCCTGGAAAGTGGGACTTAAATTGTTAAAACCAGGACAGTCCTGGGAAAACTGGGATGGTTGGTCACCCTAATCTCAATAGAGGTTTGGATTAGAGAACGCGGTGGGTCCTTGAAAGGAAAAAAGCTGTATAAAGAGAGCAGGTCTAGCCTGATTTATCCCCTGGGTTGAAACTGAGGGTGGTTTTGATAACCCCTTGAACCTACAGTTGTTGTTAGAAGTGAGAGTAGTCTTGTAGGTTGACTGTGCCCACTCTAAAAGTGTACAGTTGGCTGACCCTCATTATTGACATTAATTGTTTGCATCTTAGGAAGCATTGGAATCAGGAACCGAAGACATATCAGAAACTCAGTATTTCAGTTTGGGTTCACCCAGGGGCAGATCCTGACTTAAGGATTCAAGTGCAAGTAGTTTGGGAGGTCAAAGAAAACACTGTAGGGGAGGAGGGAAGGAAGATAGGGCAGCCAGTCAAGGGTACCTTAGCAAGCTAGTTACTGGCGCTGGGTAACTGGCACTTAGTCTTCAATCTTTTCCTCTAGAGCAGAGTTTCTCACTATGGACATTTTGGGCTGGATAATTCCTTGTTGTGGGGACTGTCCTGAGCATTATAGGACGTTTAGTAGCATCCCTGGTGTCTATCCACAGATGTCCATGGCACTCCCTTTCCCCTGGCTGTGACAACCAAAACTGTCTCCAGACACTGCCAAATGTCCCTTGGGGGGAAAATTGGACTGGTTTATAATCAGTGTTCTAGAACACACAGGGTTATCGCACCTTGAGGTGAGGGAGTTGAGGTATTTATACGCTAATTTCTCTGTCATTGGTTTGGAGCTGCTGAGGAAGACTTTGAAGGAAGCTCTCAGGCAAATGCTGGCACTTGGAAGTTGGCCAGTGTGCACTGAAGTAGAACCAGGCACCTGAGCGGGTGCTGGCAGCACGTGCTTCCATCTGTCTGTTATACTCACTCTCTCTCTGCAGACCAGCTTTCTCCTCTCCTCTGTCCACATGGTGGAATATGATTTCCGGCCGCTCCCAGCCACACACACAAATCCCATCAGACTTTAAATTCTAGTTCAAAGTTCCCAGGACAGACAATCTGATTTGCCAAATTTGGGTCAGGTGTTCAATCTGGGCTTATCTGCTCTGACCATATAGTACAAATGTGACATTTCACTTCAGTGCAAACAGGCAGCATGAAGAGACTGGATGTTGGCAGGAATGGGCAGCTATTTCAGCAAACACTCCTCTGGCCTCTCCTATGTGCAAGGCTATGTGAAGGTACGTAGACATAGGACCTGTCAGAGAGGGTGAACAGAATACTGGATTTAGAGATAGAACTGATGCCTTTGTGGAGGACGTGGTAGGAAACATTTTTCCCCCTAATGCCCAGGTGAGTAATTGTGCCAGGGAGAGCAGGAAGAAAAGCTGAAGTAATTGTCTTTCCCTGTGCACACTCTTTATGGTGAACAGCAAAGTGGACATTTTGATGGGCTGGGGCAGTTTTCCACCTGGACCTCAAGATCAATTTAGGCCTCACTGACAAATTCTCTGAGGCCTTTTCTTATCTTAGAAGGGGTTGCATGATCTGACGTTAGGTTAGCTGGCAGGCAAAGGGGGTGGTATGTGACATGGGGGGCGGGGGAAATGTCCCTGTCTGACAGCCTCATCTGTTTGCTGTGTTGTAATAAAGGAAGACCAGAGTAAGGGACCCTGGCTGCCAGCCCTTCTCATTGCCAGCTCCATTCTTTTTTTCAAAACAATTAAGGAGACGAAGACTGGAAACATAATGATTCTTTATCAGACCCTGGTGTGAGATCTTTGCCCTTGATGAGCCTGCTTGCCTGGCAAGTGCAGAGAGGTTGGGTCATTATATGCTCTGCTAGTCCTTCAGATCCCTCTGCAGGAGGACAGCAGGGTCTGGTAGGCAGAGCAAGGACGTTCCTTTTACTTGGAGTGTAAGTTTGTTAGGGGCGGCTTTCTGCAGAGCCTGACGGAGGTTATGGGTGTTTGGCCAAAGCCTCGCTAGGTGGGCTGTTGCCTTATACAACCCAAGGGGGCACCAACCACATAGGCTGCAGTGTGAACGTTGCCCTGGGGTCATGTAGCAGTAGCTCTGTCAAGTCACCCTTGACTAGTTCCCTCTGCAGAGAAGAATCACTGGCCAAAATGTGATTGCACTCTGCCCTGTTGTAGCTCCTACCTTCTGGTTACTTCCCAGGCCTGGTTGTGGTAGGAGAGGGTGAACCATAGTTTGACTTAACTTGGGTCCTTCTGACCACCTGGAGGACAGTTGATTTGTTTGTAATGGTTGTTGTACCAAAACTTGGGGTTCCTCTGGCTGAGGGGAGGGCAAGAAGCATGGCCACAGCAACATAAAGATGATCAGTGATCCTTTTCCCAAGTAGAGTGTTGGGGGTGGCCATGAGAATGTGCCTGCTTTGCAGATCACCAGTCACAGGAGGGTAATTGACCAAAGACCTTAGCTCTGAAATCCATCTCTATGTTTGTGTCAAGGTCATGATTCTCACAGGCTGTTTCCAGCCTATGGCTGAACGTGCCAGGGAGACTGAGGCAGGCCCATTCCTGGGAGACCTGTGCATCCTCTGGTGGCCAACTTTGGCTCCAGAGTTTCCAACTGCCTTGCCAAACCTTCCTTAGACTGCTGGCTGTCTTGGAGGCTTCTACCCTACCCTCCCTCTCGAGACTTGCCTGGCAATTTGAAGGCTCTCCCAGCTTTCCCTAGCTCCCTCCCCATTTCACCTCTTAAAAGGTATTTCCCCTAATACAGTCCTTGCCCATGTAATCCCATCGTGGTGTCTGCTTCTCAGTGGGCCAGACTGACACAGATGAAAAAATAACAGTAGTAAACCAGGACTGGCTTAGAGAAACCTAAACAAAATTTTTTGGAGAAATCCTGAATGCTTTGATTGAGATTCCTAAAGACAAGAGAGAAGCTGATAGCAAGGACTTTGCTTGGTGAATATAAAAAATGAGAACTCAACCCTTTTAATTCCAGAAAATGACCAATTTGGTTCAAGTAACATTGGTAGAGTGACTCTTATGTGCCAAGAAAGAGGCTGAGCATAGAATATGAATAAGACATAGTCTCTGCCCTCATGTAGCTTGTGGTCTAGAGGGAGAGACCCACATGATTTGACAATTTTACTGAAATATGATTCTTGTAAGATAGAGAGTTGGCAATGGGACTAACTCAGCTGTGTAAAGACAGGAACCAGCTCCACGTAATAATTTCTAGCACCTTCCTAGGAGGCAGTGTTGGCTCAGGAAAAGGGGACTGGGTAGGCTTTGGAGGCTTGATTTGTGCCAGTGGAGGAATGAGAGGGATGGTGATGAAAGCAAGGCAAATGAGCCTTCTGTTCTAGCTCTAGGATGAAGTGCTTTGTATCCCTAGCACTTTTGTTTCTTTTTAATTAGCAAGAAAGCAGGTTGCCCCACTTCCCCCATACATGGGTGGAAAAACAGCTCTGTCACGTACACAGAGATTAGACTTAAGATGTGTCTTCCTAGGAATTCCCGTCATACGTATATGTATATAAAATCAAATTAACTGAGCCATTGTGTGCCCTCCAAGGCAACTTGCATTTAGCAAATACTGGCCAAATGAAACCTACTCAGACAAGCAGGCAGATAATTGGTCTCTTCTGGGCTCTGTTTAAGATGCCTCTCCTCTGAAGCAGCTGGTGCTACCAGGTTTTCTGGCAAAGCTGCTCTTTCTACAAGTAGGGCTGGGAAAGAGCACAGTACAATGAAAAAAAAAAAACTTGAACCAAAAACACTTGAATAAACAGATGCCTGATTTACTCCTCTAGCCTTTTCCTTGGCCTCATGATGCCTGACAAAAATTGAGTCGAAAGTGATGGCTGGGCTAAGAGGAGGCCAGCAATATGTCACCCGATCAAGCTGAGACCTCAGGGGATAGAAAAGGCATTTAGCTCTAAGCTCAGCCATGGTGCTGCAGCAAGACAAGAGCCCTTGTAGCTCCGGCAGCTCCTCCTTCCTTCTTCTTTCCACATGATTCAATTTCATGCCATTTGCAATCATGAGACAAAAGAACGTTCCAAATTCCAGGCCGCCATCCTGAAGCACCCTTCAGAAGCCCAGGGTAGGAAGCCCAGCAGCCTCGTGCGTTCTTCTGGCCATAGGCAGTCAGTGGTGATTTTGAGGGATAGAACCAGACTCTGGGTTTTCAACTTTTAGCCCCAATGGGTAGGAAGTCTCTTGAAGTTGAAAAAAAGGTTTTATGCTTTTAGAAAAACCATTAAAAAATGGCAAAAGCTTCTTGATGCCCAAGGTTTATTTTTCTGTCCTGTAGAGGAGATCATAGCATTGGCACCTATGACTCCAGTCAGGTGAGAAAGTGCTGGAAGCCATCTCTTCAGAACATACTTGCCTTACCCACGGGGTGAAAAGCAGAAAGTATCTCAGAAAACCTCAAAGCCCACTTGCCTGTTCGCTCATCACCACCACTGCTTGCCATCTGTTGTGTCATAGATTGCACTTTTCCTCATTTTTGGTGTTGGCTTCCACCTACAAGAGTCCTGGGTGGATATGATGCCAGCCTCTGGGCCTGAACCAGTATTGTCACCATTCAATTTCTTGTGGGGATACAGTGACTCTGGAGAATGTGTGTGCCTGGTAGTAATGGGGGATTAAAAGGTAATAGTTTTGGTCTTTCAATTTGTGGGCTTTTAATTTGAGCTGTAGCCCAAAGATACCTTACGATGCTAGCTTGTAATAGGAACTATATCAGAATGAAAGAGCACCACACCGTCATGATGGCAGTTTAATTTCATTCAGGGTCTTCTGGGCACCAAAGAGTTATGGACTCTACCCAAGCAGTTCTAATGCTGTGTCACGAGGCTGAAGCCATAGATCAGGTGAGGATGTGAATGAGAAGCAAGAAAAGGGAGATGGGGAGTATAGGTTGTTCTTTCAAATTTTTTTTCAGCTAATGGAAGGAGATCCAAAAGGCAGAAGATAGAAGGGGGAATAGAAGGAAGTATCTTTTTTTTGGGGGGGGGGGTTAATGGTAGAAAAGTAAGCAATGAGGGGAAGCCTTACCTTTATTTCTAGTTCCTTCTCTTTTCTTCCCCCTTTCTCTTCCTTTTCTTTCATTTTCCTCCTTCCTTCTCAGTTAACCAATCAAACTCTAGCAGTGGAAGAGAGTGTATTTGTGAAAAAGAAGGATTACTTGCTATTTACTATCCATAGACCCTGTCCTCTAAATAGGACAGATCCTACTAAGTAGTGCCTTTTGTTTACCAAGTAGAGTTATAGGTGTAAGAACTCATGATTGGAGAATTCAGGAGACGGCTAAATTGCTGGAGACGAAAAAAAGGGGCTGGGAACTGGGAATTTCCAGTAGGTTAGGAAGACTGAAGATAGCAAGGCTGTGAAATCTGCATGGGACAAATGTCCAGAGGAAATAAGGCAACTAGGTGCACACTGGGACTCTGAAGGGAAACAAATTGACTGACTCTGGATTTTTATTAATTTTCACTGAGTGATGTGTCGTCGATCCTCCTTCATATTTCCTTAAGATTTTCAGCAAAAATGTGCATTAATTTCTAATGCTTGGCAGAATGGGATTTGCTTTTTAGGATCTGCCATGAAGTGCCAAATCCTGCTTGGAGTGAGAACAGAGGATGCTCATTGTATTCTGTAGGATGCTTTTGGCTGCAAGTAACATGAAAGCCAACAAGTGGTGATCTAACCAAAAGATGTTTTATTGTTTATTTAATAAGTTTGTAGGCAGGTGGTTCTAGGACTGGTTGAACACTTCTAGAATTCTGATGCTGGTGCAGAATCTCTGGAATTCTCCTGATCTTCTGCCCCTTATAGTTGCAAGATGACCAAATACTCAATTTGAGAGCAAAATGAGCCCCTTTCTTCTCATTAGGGAGAAAATACCTTTCTCAGATGCCTCCCATAGATGTTCCTATGCTTCTTACTAGTCAGAAGTGGGTCACACGACCACTCTAGCTGCAAGAGAGGCTTGGAAAGCAAGTGTCTGTTTTTTTCTCAGCCTCTATAGCAAGAATGAGCAAGAGAGAAAGGTGATTGGGGATGACAGTTGGACAGCCATTGTAGTGTGCTGTGTGTGCAGGTATTTGCAGGCACTGTAAGTCCTCATCAAGTCTTTGTCAGTCTTCAAGAAGATTTCCTCTACGTTTCCATAAGAATGGATTTTTGTTTTCTCATTTTCCAATGTCTGCTTCCTCTATAGGATTACCTCTGAAGTTTTAGAAGACATTTATTTGTATCCTTATCCTTGCAAAGTGATTGAACTTTAGAAAAATTCCTCAGTCATTTTCACTTTTCCCCCTATGGGATATATATCACCTAACTGTAAAAGACACAGCACGTGTTTCAGAGCACAGATCACCAGCTAGGCACTGAGTGAGCAAGAGCCTGTGGTCGTCATGGCCCAGTTTTAAGGAACTTGGTTTTGTGATTGTATCTTGCTAAAGCACCAGAGTCCTGGCTTCCAAGTAAGAATTTCCTTTACTTGGCTTTTTTTTTTTTTTTTTTAAATAAGCGACTTCAATATAACTTTTTTAAGGGGAAAAAAATCCACTTTCCCTGAGTCTTTCTTGACAGTAGAAGGCTACTAGCTGCTCAGATATTTTAAGGAAGGCCAGTTGCTGATAATAAAAAGGAGTTTACTGGGACACTCTGAAGAATGGCTTCCAGACTCAAGAAGATTGAATGTTGTGTTTAATGGTCACCTTCAGAAATCACTGGTTTTATGTGCTTATGATATATCAGTTAACCCTGTACTTCAGTGAGTCACATAACTCTTGCAGCCTTTCTGCTCCTGCTGGGTATGTGTAAATCTTGATGACAATGACCTCTCTATCTGTTGGCCTGTTCCCAACCTCTGTGTGGGCCGGCAACATGGAAGCACACATCCATTCTTGTCTTTGGGTGTTTTCTTGAGTTTAGTAAGCACATCTCTCCAGTTCAAAGAGTCAGTAATTTACCTTGAACCACACTGTTCACTATTATTTGTGGGGCTTTCTGGTAAATGGTTCTTAGAAGCTCTTGGGCAGAACTGTGTTTAGAGGGACTTGGAGGAGGGAGGTGGGACGCATCACCTCTGCCAGGTGGGTCCCCCCGCCCCCACCTGGCTCTGTCTCATCTGCTCTGGCCGCTGCTCATGCTCTGTGTCTGCTTTGGGCTCCCATCTGGCTGGTGCAGAGAGAGAATAACCATCCTGTCTTCAAGCTAAACACTGTTCTTCAGAGGAACCACTCACAAGTACATGATGGAGTCATGTTTATTAGGGCTGGTTCCAGGAAAAGCAGGTGTAGAGGTGTGTATATGACACCAGGTATTTAGATGTTGGTTATTTCATCTACTAACTCAGGCCTTAGCAGTTTGTGTCTACTACAGATGGGTGTTGTGCCTTAATAATTTCCACTGTGCCTGTGCCTGGAGCACTTTAAATTTTTATTGACTGAGTTGACCTCATGAAAGGTCACTTAACCCCATTGGAACCAGTTTTCTCCTTTGAAAAGGGAATTAATAATGTGTGTCTTGAAGGGAAAGGGCTAAATGAAATGTTTGCATAAAATCATTTACCATAGTGCCTGGCATTCAATAGTTGTCCAAGGGGATAGTATATCTTATGTCTCTTTTTCTTCGGTGCCTCCTAGCCACTGTGTTTCCTCTCCCTGGTGACCTCCCAGTTCTTTCGGGTACTCAAAGCCCCTCTTCTTTCTACCTTGTTTTGTTGGTCCTGGACTAGGAAAAGTATTCACGCTAAGGTGTAAATGTTGGAAAATGATGGAACCTGTGGATGATGGGATATTTGAGGTTAGCTGAGGGTATGTGGCCAGGAGAGGAGGAGATGGGGATGAAATGGGGTCAGGAGGGAGTAAAATTCACTTGCAGAGTTGTATGGGAGGGGAGAAAAAGGGTGCTGGCAATTTTTCTCAAAAACCTTGTGTTAGTGTTCCAGGGAAATCTGCAACCTCTTTTCTTACCTGGAGAAGAACAGTGGAACAATCCAGGGCCTGCAGAGGCATGACTATGAAGACTAAGACTCTTTAGTTTGCAAGGTCAAGGTTGAAGGAGCATAGGCTTAAACTTCTATAAAATCAGGTAAGACTAGGGGCTGTGCTGGGAGCTTCAGCATGACACTTTAGGTAGACCTAAGAAATATGTTACAATTCCAAGGTGGTCTAGGCTGAAGCTATAAATAGGTCCAAGAAGCATGTAGTTACATTCATGGAAGATGAGTACTTAAGGGAACCTTTAGTTACATGCACAAGCTGTGAGAGTGACATCACAGAGGAAGGTGATTTCCTTCTACCTGTTAGACTTGATGCTCTGTCAGGGACAATATGAGGATGTAGGTGACACTGGTCAGATTTGACATGTAGAAGGAGATAGCTCAAACTGTGTTTATTTACCTCTGAATGAATTTCATTGCTTATAGCCTTCTACATTTGGAAAGACTTTTCTCTATTGAGAAAAAGATTTTATTTATATTTGTTTGTTTTCTTAATAAACACACATTGAGTGCCTATTCAGGGCCACCCACCAGAACTTATTCATCTTATGGCTGGAAGTTTGTACACTTCAACCAACATCTCCCCATGCACCCTCCCAGCCTCTGGCAACCATTCACCCTCCCAGCCTCTGACAACCATCATTCTACTCTCTATTTCTATGAATTCAGCTTTTTTTAGGTTCCACATATAAGTGAGAATATACAATATTAGTCTTTTTCTGTCTGACTTGTTTCATTTTGCCTGATGACCTCAAGGTCCATTCATGTTGTTGCAAAAGCCAGGGTTTCCTTCTTTTTAATGGCTGAATAATATTTATATAAATATTTACATTTAATATTTATATAAGTATACATTTTTTTTCATACATAAGGAAGACTAAGAAGTGTGTTTTCCTCTGGGCAGCGGTGTGCCCAGGTACAATTCTATAATACTAGCAGAGGAGAGAATAGATTTGGGGACAGTGAACCATACCCTTATGGGTCAGCCTGTCTCCTTCCTGCAGCTCTTCCAGTCACGACAGTCCAGATGTCCCAGACCAGATGTCCCAGAAAGGGAAAGAACAGGAATGGCCTAAAACAGAGGCATGACTATGTGCCTTTGGGACCATAAAGAGATAATAGCCCAGAAATCCAGGCTTTCTTGAAAGACAAGAGGAAGCCCTGAATTCTCCAACTCCCACTACATATTAAGAAGAAAGCTTAGTGGATTAGAACCTAAGGCACAGGCAAAGAGAAAATAGGACAGGATGCAAACAAAGTTCCTCCACCTGAGATGGGGAGGGGAGGGAATGGTGAGCAAGGAGAGAACAGAAATGCTGGATAGGTTGAGGGAGAAGCCAGAAACAGAGGAGATCTTGGGTCTCCAAAGCCCCTCTGGAATTCTGGGAGGATTCTGCCCTACTACATGGGGTGGCTGCAATGGGAATGGCAGCCCAATAGAGCATATCAGCAGAAAAAGGGCCTGAGAGACTCCCCCAGTCCTCCTTCAGCTCCTGTACGGATGGAGAGGATCCAAAAAGTTCCCTTGTTCATTGAAAAATCATTTATTTAATTCCTACTATGTGTAAGGCTTTGTTCTATGCACTTGAGATACCCTGGTGAAGAAAACAAGGATCCTTGCTCTGGAGGAATGAGGCAGGGTGAGGGAGTGGGGAAGAAAGACACACGAACAGACATAAAAAGTAAGTAGCTTATAGATTTTGTTACATAATAAGTGCTGTGGAAAAATGGAAATGTAGAACAGGATGAGGAGCCTCATGAGGTCGGAGTGGCAGGAAGTAGACAGCATCAAATGGGCAGAGGAGGTCACATGGAGAAGGGGAGGGTGAACAAAGGCATGAAGGAAACAGGCATTTGACCAAGTGGACGCGGGGACAGAGGCAGAGGGACCAGCTCCATGGTGTTCTCTCTCCCCAGTGTCTGCCAGCCATGGGGCTACCTGCAGACACATTTGCCTTCCCCCAGCTTCTGACCCTTCCGTCTACACCCTTTTCCTTTCTGATTCTGCCTTCTGCTTCCTTCTCCATCCTTTCCCCTCCCAGCCCTAAGTTGGAGTCAGCAAGGCGGCCAGCGTGATGAGTGGGATAAGAGGGATGTGAGAGTACCAGAGGGGGAGGGGTGAAGTCAGAGAGGGAGCGGGTGTCCGCTCAGTGCAGCCTCACACCTTGGCTTTTATCCTGAGTGAAATGAGAGCCAGTGGAGGGTTTTGAGCAAAGGAGTGATGGGACCTGAATTTTGTTTTAAAAACATCACTCTGCCCATGTGATGCAGCTGCTTCCCACTAGCTATCTGTTTTACATTTGTTAGTGTATATATGTCCATGCTACTCTCTCACTTTGTCCCAGCTTACCCTTCCACCTCCCCGTGTCCTCAAGTCCATTCTCTACATCTGCATCTTTATTCCTGTCCTGCCCCTAGGTTTGGGCAAGAGGGAGGGGATAAGGGGATATATTTATACATATAGCTGATTCACTTTGTTATACAGCAGAAACTAACACAACATTGTAAAGCAATTATACTCCAATAAAGATGTTAAAAAAAAAAAAAAAAAGATCACTCTGCTACTGTGTTGAAAATAGCCCGTGGGTGGCAGGGGTGGAGGTCAGGAGACTTGTTGAGTAGCTGCTGCAGTCATCCAGGCAGCAGACCATGTGGCTTGGATCTGTGAGAAGTGTGGTTGGATTCTGTGCCTTTAGTGGGCACTCAGAAAATAACTGACAGTTGAGAAGCAGTGAGCCTGTCCCACTGGGGTCACCATGGTCGGGGGCAAGGTGAGCATGCCTTTGGGGGCCTTGAGGTAGGCAGTCCATAGATCAGAAGAAGGGTGTGGGTAACACTCTGAGGCACCCAAGAGGCAAGGTGGGACTGATTCAGCCAGTGGGGGTCCCTGGGCCCTATCCCAGCCAAGGAAAAAGAGCACGAATGTCCCCAGTGACTGATGCTTCAGAAGAGTTTGCAGTAGACAGATGCCAATGCCCAGGAACCAGGAGGCATCACAGTGCTCAACAGAGGGTCACAGGGCACCCCTCCTCTCAGCACCTTGAGGAAACAACATCACCTTACTTGCCATGTTAGGATGGAGTAAGGGATGTTAGGATGGAGGAGGGGCAGGGGAGACCCTTGGAGAAAGAAACCTTTCAAAGTTACCCCTGAAGTAACTTTGAACTTCGAGAGAATATTTACCCTCAGTGAAAATGCTTTAAATGGGAAGAGACTGGGTAAACTTAACTAGCAGATGTATTATTTTTTCTACTGGGCCTGGGAATGGGAGCTTTTGAGCAGGCTCAGTTCAGACATAGAAAAATAAAAGAAGCAACAGTTCTGCACATTGGAATGGTAGTGTGTGAACTTCCAGTTGTTACCAGTTGGAAAAAATAATCAAGGCCCTTTTTGATAACGGTGACAAATTCTGGCTCCTAAATTAGTTCTGGTTGGCTTCCCTGCCTAAAGGAGTGACTGAATGGTGGGCATTTCTTGCAGGAGGAGAGATTTAGGTCAGCTGGACCTTTCCAGACCTCTCTTGTGAAACCAGGTGAGTCCTGACTGCGATGGGCATGGACAAGGCTGACCTTCCATAGCAGAAGATGCTTTGGAGACTGTGGGGCAGGTCCTTAGAAATAAGTAGTCAGAAGGGAACAGCAGCAGCGTGACTTTAGTTTTGCACCCATGAAGAAAACCGCCTTGGGTAATGCTGGAGTAACAAGCCTGAAACAGGAAGTCTTCTCTTTTCTAGAAAAATCTATGCATTCTCCCAGCCCCCATTCCTGGCAGCCACAGCATTGGGCGTGGAGCTGCTCTTTGGAGCAGCCGTCTTACTCTGCTGGGTTCCCCAGTGGAGATCGGGGAGGCGGCTGGAAATGCTGCTCTCAGCTTCACAAACCCTCTCTTAGAGGGTACATAGATGCTCTGGGGGGTCCGGTGGGGAAGAAAGACATTTTCTTGGATCATGGCCCATTTATTACTTCACACTCTGGGCATGCTGTGATGTCAGACTCTACCCTGAAGCCTTGCAGAGGGATGCAGCCACCCCAGGAAGCCTGGGCGTCTTGGGGAGGTGCGGTCCGTTCTGGGAGCTTTGGGAGAGGGTCAGCCTTGAAGACAGGGCTTGCATTTCTGACCCCTGCTGGAAAAGGATCCAGCACTTTCTGTTAACATCCTAGAGGAGGCAGGGGAAGGTGGATGGTGGTGCACTGGTCCACATGCGCCATTCGGCCGAACCCGAGAAGCGTGGTGCTGGCTCGGGCTGCTAGAGCTGTGAGGAGGGCAGGGTGAGGGGTGCGGCTCTGCCTGCAAAGCGGGGTTGGACCTGTTCCCTGGCGTGTGCCTGGATGTGATTTGCTTCTCTCAGTACCAGTCCGCGGGCTGCGTGTGAAGAGTCAGAATACAAGAAGCTACCAGCAGAAGGCATCTTGTTTGGCTCTTTTCCAGCCATCGTCCTGTGAGTCCAGTGGGGCTCTGACATCTTGCTGTTCTGTGGGTTAGAAGAAGAATAGTCAGGGTGCACCCTGCCCTGTTCCAGAAAGAATTTAAGGCCGTTCGGAAAGTCACACCCAACCCAACAAAATGGTACCTGACTCACCATAAATGTTTGGTGAAGGCGGCGACAAGGAGAAATGAGGGTTAAAGCAAGGGAGTCGTGATGTCCTCGGCTACTTCATTAGGTACTCTTTAATTGAGGATATGTTTACATCTGTCTCAAAGGGTTGTTGCGAGAATGAAGTGAGTTTAAATGAGAAGTGCTTAGTAGTACCTCAACGTGTAAGGACTCCGTGTCCGTTAGCTATTGTTATTGTGGCAGTGAGGATGAGGATTTCTCTTCTGAGGCACTTCTAGGAGACAGTCTAGCCTAGTGGTTAAGACCATGGGCTTTGCTGTCTGTCAAATGGAGACTTGAGCCTCATGCTAGATTTACTGCCTCTGTGATCACAGACATATTAGGTGACCTCTCTAAGCCTTGATTTTCATACTGTTTACATGGAGATGATAATACTAACCTCACAGGGTTGTTGTGAGAATGAAAGAAATGGGCATGGCATGTTGTATTGTCATCTTGTGCTGCCATAACATAGTACCATAGACTGGGTGGCTTGAACCACAGAAAGTCATTTCTCATAGTTCTGGAAGCTAGAACTCCAAGATCAAGGTGTTGGTAAGGTAAGTTTCATTCTGAGCCCTCTTCTTTTTCTTGTAGGTGGCTGCATCTTGTTGTGTGGTCGTGTGACCTCTTTTTTGTGTGCAGCAGAGAGGGGGGAGAGAGAGAGATAAAGGGATATCAAGCTCTCTTTGGTGTCTCTTCTTTTTTTTTTTTTTTTTATAAATTTATTTATTTATTTATGGCTGTGTTGGGTCTTCGTTTCTGTGCCAGGGCTTTCTCCAGTTGCGGCAAGCGGGGGGCCACTCTTCATCGCAGTGCGCGGGCCTCTCACTATCGCGGCCTCTGTTGTTGCGGAGCACAGGCTCCAGACGCGCAGGCTCAGTAGTTGTGGCTCACGGGCCCAGTTGCTCCGCGGCATGTGGGATCTTCCCAGACCAGGGCTCGAACCCGTGTCTCCTGCATTAGCAGGCAGATTCTCAACCACTGCGCCACCAGGGAAGCCCTGGTGTCTCTTCTTATAAGGACACTAATCTTGTCCAATTAAGACCCCACCCTAATGAACTCATTTAAACTTAATTACTTCCTTAGAGGCCCCATCTCCAAATATATTAATAGCTACACTGGGGGTCTTCCACATATGAATTTTGGGGGGACACAAACATTCAGTCCATAACACATCTGTCAGACAGTGATGTCCGGATCATCTGGGTGGTTCCAAAAGCTCAGGGTAGGTTTTATTTTGTGTTGCTTGATGACCCAGTGTGTGCAAAAGCATGGGATTGAGCCTTGTGGGCAGTGGATGAAACAGTGGGGTGGACTTCTCAAAGGAGTTTACTATGTAGTATAATAAGCAGATAACATATAGAAAAGACAAGGGAGAAATAGGGTGGGCTGCTGATGAGGGTGCTGAGTACTGAGTGAGAGCCTCTGAACCCAAGCACGAATCCTGGGGAAGAACTTTTCAATGGTAAGATTGTGTACCAGCAGGGCAAGGTCTCAGTACACAGGCGTGCAGCTGTACTGGTTGCTAAATGTGGAGAGACTTCAGTCTGGACACAGTAAGTGTCTCCAGGACCCAGCCCAGTCCTTTGCTGAGTGCTGTCTGGCTGGTTGGTTGGTTGGTAAGTGTTTTGAATATCATTCCTGTGCATCAGAGCACATTCTGGGGAGAGATTCAGATTAAGGAGCCCCTCGGGCAGAAACAGGATATGGGAGAGGCCCATCAGACTTTTTGCACTCTTAGTCTTATTTGTTTAACGTAGTTTCTGGGTATTTGTGTAAAAACAAAAGTATATGGGTTATTATGCTTATGTTTGCATATAATATTTTATAATTTGTCACTCTCTAAGACTAAAAATAAATGAAGGAATAAGACTGAGGGCAGGGGCTCGGGACTCATATTTGGGGTCCACTGCTTTTGAGCCACTTAAAGGTTTGAAAGCCAATGGAATTGCAGGTTGTATGGAGACCCAAGGCTGTTATCTTTGAGGAAGTAACAGGTGGAGCGTGCTGGTTCTTCTAGTATGGAGGATTGCTCTGGACATTCTTTGGGGCTCTGCTATAGACTGAATGATTGTGTCTCCTCCAAATTCATATGTTGAAGTGTTAATCCCTGGTGTGATGGTATTTGGAGATGGGGCCTTTGGTAGGTTTAGATGAGGTCATGAAGGTGGGGCTCTCATGGTAGGATTAGTGCCCTTATAAGAAGAGATACAGAGAGCTTGCTTTCTCCTTCTCCCCCATCCCAGGAGAGAGCTCTCACTAGAAACTAGCTATGCTGCTACCTTGATCTTGGACTTCCAGCCTCCAGAACTATGAGAAAATTTCTGTTGTATAAGCCACCTAGTCTGTGGTATTTTGTTATGGCAGCTGGAGCTGACCAAGACAAGCTTGCCAGTTGTTTTTTCATGCAATGATGGGTCAGGGAAAGGTCTTGTTATGTTTTCTGCACCTTCTTGTCCACTTCTCATGTACTTTTATGATCATTTGTGCACCTGTCAATATCTGTTCTCAAGAGAGGCCTGATTCAATCAGCAGCGTGAAATAGTGGGGATGGACAAATATCAAAGAAGAATCTCTGTCAAGGGGAATTGCACTGGAGCAGGTACTAAGATTTTGGCCAAAGTATTTTCTAACTGTGGTATGCCTTCCAGTTATATATAGGAAACCTAAAGCTTGGCCAGACTTATGGCCCTGCTGGGCACACAGTAAGCACTCAGTAGATGTTTGAAGGTGACTTAGCTAAGCCTGTCAGGGCCTACTCATCGGGGCTGTAATTAGGAGCACCCGTAGAGGAGAAAGAACTTTTCTTTGGGGCGTTTTCGTTTACGAGTGGAAGTGATCTCTTAGTAGAAGAAACAACTACCAGGGATTCTAGGGAGATGGCTTTTTCTTGTCTCCTCTTAGCCAGTTGTTGGATGCTGTGTAATCGACCCACCTACCCATGGCTCATGTAACTGGAGGAATCTGGAGGGACTGTTTTCTAAGCCTGCTTGACCTATTGTTCTCAACTGTCTTGCATGTTTAAGCAATCCCTGTTGTTTTCTCAGGGCTATTCTCTGAAGCATTCGAAAGAAACGAAACACCTTTCAGCATGTCTAAACTCAGAATTAGGCCACAGAGGAAAATGAACACAATCAAATGAACTCTTGAAATACCTTCCTGCCCAAGCATTCCTCTCTGAGCCAGTTTCTCTCTAATGCTTTAGTCTTTCTCTGATTAAAACAAAAACAGAACTAGGTTCTAAGGAAAGGGGACAATTCTTTCAAGGAGTTAGGTTACTAAGGTACCAAGCTAAGTGATGTCCTAGAGGCCTAAAAGGGCTAAGTTGGTTTCTTCTCGGTTGCATAGAACTTTAGACTTTTCAGAGCATTTTTAGATCTATTATCTCTTTTATCTTAATGACAACCCCATGTTGAAAGGGCAGAGACATTTAGGGCCAGAGGCCCAGGGATGTTAAATGCTTTTTAGAAGATCCTATAGCTGGTTGACAACCAGAAGCAGATCTACAGAGATGGCTACTGGGCATATGAAACCCTGTGAGCCTCTGACAGTCTGGAGATTCCCAACCAGTTTGAGACACATAACAAGTGTTTCTCTTTGTCCCTGCTTACTCAGGGCACAGGGAGGGATCGGTGGAAACTGCTGGTGCAAGGGACATTGTTTACCTACAGTGGAAGAAATGACACACAGTGTGGGCGGATTGGGCATGTCAGATGCCTCAGAATTACCAAAGCATTTGTTTTTCATCATTAACAGCAGTAACACACATTTATTAAGTGCTAACTCTCTGCAAGGCCCAAGGCAGGATGCAGTGATGAATAAGACGTGATGTTTGTAGTTCATCTAGGGAGGTAAGACACAGTCATTTGAAAAAACACAAACATCAACACAAGGCGGTATTTGGTGAATGCTGAATGAGTGGTAGAGAAACAAGAGCTCAAGGAGTTTGAAAGTGGGAGATGGAAAGTTCTGAGATGGTCAGGGGAGGTTTCTAGAGATAGGATCTCAGAAGGTGAAGAAAAGCAGGGGGAGCAGTTTTGGTTGAGACAAATAATGTAGGGAAATACACAGAGTCAAGAGAATATAAGGCTACTTAGTTGGGGGCATGAATAGATAAATTTGGCAGGAGGAGAGAGTTGATTTAGGAAAAGGAATGGAAAACCAAGCTGGAAAGGAGAATAGAATGAGGCTGGAATATCAGGCTAAGAGAGACTTGGGACTTCAGAGTATGGGTCATGGAGAACCCAGGAACATTTTCAAATGACATGTCAAAGCAGAGTACAGGGGACTCCTTTGTGAAGGCTGTCATCATGGTCCTGGCTTCCCAGAACACATACGGTGCAGCTTTCATGTACTGAGCTGCTACTTTGTGCCCAGCACTGGTTTCCTGGTTCCTGGAGATGCAAAGGTGAATTAGAACAGTTCCTGTCTTCAAGGAGTTGCGGGTTCAGGTACTTGGATCATGGCAAAGTCTTCTTAGTAAGGAAGAGTTACTGCCCACTGTTCCTTTTTATTCTGTCGTATTTCATATCAGCCTCCCCTTTATGTTCTTCCTTAAGTTTTGTAAATATCTTCCATTAGGTTCCAGTGAAATCCATTGGAGCCTTTGAGCCAGTCTCTCTTCAAGGTCACCTTGAATACTTCGGATCTCAACTCCAGTATTGTATGTTGATTTTATTGGATAACCCTCAGAGGGAAGCCTTGTTTATTTTATCTCTAAATTATGGAGAATTCTCCATTGTGGTGCCCAAGTACTGCACATGTACACGTTCAACCATAGACTTGAAAGTCTAGAATTTCTGGAGTGTATATTTTATTCTTGTTTTGAAAGTTAGGATCAGAAGTTGTTCACTTCCAATCTTCAGATACCTCTCCATTTTCCACATCTCATGTTGGTTAACTGATAGTGGCAGAGTCTCTTTGTATTGGGTGTAGGCTTGATTCAAACATGGAGACTTGAAACATATTTAAAGCTGTTCAACGTTCTCTTTCCAGCTCCTCAGCTACTAGGGTTCCAGTCTTTTCTCCACCATCATCACCGCCACCACCTTCATTTTTGAACAACTACAGTTTGCTAGGAAATGTTGTAAAAAATATACTAGTTCTAAGATAAAAATACCTAAAGTTCTGATGTAAAAATTTGAAGTTCTAATGTGAAAATCCATACTACTTCTAATAACTCTGGAGGGTAGATATTAATATCCCCATTATACAGATATATAATTGGGATCAGATTATGTGATTTGCCCAAGACTACATAGCTCCTTAGTAGAGAAGCACAGATCTGAATGCAGGTCTATTCAGTCTCAAAACTGAAGCTTCAGCCACTATACTATACTCCCTCTTATTCTATGTACCTTACTTCTTTCTAGCCATATGCGGCTGTTTGTGGTTTCCCTCAATACCTCTTCCTTTAGGTTTTATCTTTAGAGAAGGGGAATTAGGAAAGCAGACTGGGTGGGTGATAAGAGTCAAGCTTGGGAGGCAGACAGACATGAGTTTGAATCCTGAACCCAGCACTTACCAGCTGCCATGGTGACATTACTTCATCTTGTTGAGCCTTTGTTTTCATATCTGTAAAAGAGAGACGATAACCACCTTAGAGGATGTTCTGAGGTTTCAGAGAGACATGTATAACCCCTAGGACAGGGACTGGAATAGCAGTAAATGCTCAGTAAATGGGGCTGTTACAAGGTTTGGATTCACAGTCTGGGGGATTGCCAGTTCCTTGGCACTGCTCCAGTGGTGCAATTTCTCCTCTCAACTTTTCCCTTTCTTGTCAAATTCTTCCACTCACCACCCCTTTGACTCTGGTTCTGATTCTTCTCTATTCCAGGAGCTTTTTTTCAAAAAATTTTTTGGGTTTCCATGTCAGGTTATTTTCCTACATTCTGTCCCATTAACTGGAATGGTTTCTTAATTCTTTCATCTTCTTTGGCTCAAGAGTCACTCAGATTTATAGCATACATAATTGGTGATTGGCTCAAGGAATTTTTAAAAAGGCAAACATAGTACACCTAGTACATCCTTGCTGTCCATATGTCTTGGGACATGTGTGTTGTGCTTTCTCTGAACTAGGGATTCCTGGACCAGCGGCCTCAGCATCATCTGGAAACTTGTTAGAAATGCAGACTTTGAGGCTCTACCCCAGAAACTTTGAGGGTGGCCAGTTATCTGTGTTTTTACAAGTCCTCCAGGGGACTCTGATCTATATTAATATTTGAGAAGCACTGTTAAAACCCCCTGGATAGTCCCTCAGGAATCGGGACCTTGACTGTGCACCTCCAAGCTGCCCAGCTGCTCCCTTCTTGGGACTGGCCTTAGCCTGTGACCAGGTGTTAGTTCTTGGCATTAGTTTGCATATTCTGATTCATAAACTTGTGCTGAGACCTTTGGTTCTTCTCTAAGTCACGTATTATCCAACTTTGGTATAGATCAAGTAGCTTCTCAGAACTTGATTCTTTAGAGAAGTTCATTTTATCTGATTTGAATTAAATTTAGGTTAATTTCCTCTTGCTTCCTTAAAAAATTCTATAGCCTTTTAATTATTTAGCCTGTGTTATGTAGCTTTCTTTTATTCTATAGCCCAATTGTCCATTTGTCTCTTAAAGATCACCTTCCTCTAATATATTTGTGGCTCATTATTGTTTGGGCTATTATTTATGACAATTCTTGGATGAAATCTTGCTTAAGGACTATTCTTGGAATGTTAGGAATTTGGATTATATTGTGAAGAGGTAAATACATGGGCTCAACCATATATAGGCATGATGTGGGCTAAAAATTGAAATAGGTTCAATAGGGATTAGCCTCATCAGACTGTGAAACTCTAAAGGAGCGGGACCATGCCTTATTAGCTTTTGTGTCCCCATCATCTAACACTACGACTATCAGAGATTTGTTAATGAGCACCTACTATGCACAGGATTCGAGGCTACAATATATTTATATGTTATATGTTTATATGTTTATAAAATTTAGTCTGTTGGTACTCGATGAATAAATCATGATTTAGTGGGAAACAGTATGTTATGTATTATTAAGGGAAACTGAGAGTGTATGGGGTTTCTTGGACTCAGGAGTTAATACTGGGGAAGATCATCTAATGAATGACACTGACTTGATACAACACTATAAAATGTTCTGCACTTCCCTGGTGGCACAGTGGTTAAGAATCTGCCTGCCAATGCAGGGGATGCGGGTTCGAGCCTTGGTGCGGGAAGATCCCGCATGCCGCGGAGCAACTAAGCCCATGTGCCACAACTACTGAGCCTGCATGCCTAGAGCCCGTGCTCCACAACAAGAGAAGCCACCACAATGAGAAGCCCACGCACCGCAATGAAGAGTAGCCCCTGCTCACCGCAACTAGAGAAAGCCCATGTGCAGCAACAAAGACCCAAGGCAGTCAAAAATAAATAAATAAATGTATTATAAAAAGATGTTCTGATAATAGATGTAAAACTAATCCTAGTTTGAGCTTCTCAAGTCATCATTGTTGGCAAACAGATGAAAATAAGCGGTATAACTTAGCACATTGGGGTAGCAGAAATAATGATAACGGTAACAGTGACAGTCATAGCCAACATTTGTCAAGTGTTCCCAATGTGCCAGGCAGGGTGCTAAGTGCTGTGCAGCCCTGATCCTGTCAGTCTTATGAACAGTGGACAGAGAGAACCACGCTCTCTTAGCTCTGCCACTCTCCTGCAGTGTGACTCTGGCCAATTGCTTTGCTTCTCTTGGTCTCAGGGTCCTTGTTTATGAAATGGAGGGATTAGACTAAAGGTTGTCTTTAACTTCAAAGGTACCGCTTCCTTTGTGTGTCTTGTTAACAGTTAACAGATATATTCTATCAGAGGTTCGGGTTTAAGCCTCGCCTATTTCCCTCATGTATAATACTCTCTAACACCACATTTGAAGCATGGACAATACATGAAGCTGTAGCCAGATTTGGCCGTATACTCGGGCTTGGGATAACATCTACAGAAGAGATTTCCTTTAACAGGGCCCTGAGTTAGGAAGGTAGATGCATGGATATCTCTAGAACTATCCTCTTCTTTTAGACTGAATTTACCCTACCAACTACATTTTTGCTTCTTATAAATAACAAAGTAATGCATATTTCAGTAAAAAATATGTCTGTGATATCACATTATTTTGCTTATTAACGTACTATAGAACTTCTGCTAAATTTATGAGACGTGCAACAGAATGTTACATCGTTCTCGAGCCACCACTGTTTTACAAATTTGGCATCTGCAGGCCTCAAAAGGCTGAAATGTTTTAAATTTATTTACACCCTGCAGTTTCCTTAGGGAACTGTTTTCCATAAGCTAATGAGTCGCTGGTGCAAGGCCTCTCTGTTATTCCTGGCAGGAACACTGAGACACATCGGCCTGCTGCCCTGCTTTTTTCCTCAGTAGTCCAGTGCAAATAATAAATATGGGAAAATACATCATCCCTTTGAATCTGGGAGCCAAGCTGCAGGGCTGCCAAGGTGAAAACAAAGCAATTGCAGGCTTGGAGTCTCTTCGTGTCCTGTACCACGTGTGCCCGCATTTTAGGGACACTCTGAACGTGGCCCTTATCATGTCAGATTACTTATTCTGAGAACATAGGCAGTCTTTTGAAATCTACTCTATAAAATAGGCCTTTCTGAAGAAGTTTCCTTTTAGTGGATTACATGTTATCCTGAAGTCAGGGAACTTGTCTTCTCGATTATGGGTCGGAGAGAACTTATCAAGCACCTCCAGGTGCCCAGCCCTGTGTTGACGGCAGAAGTGAAAAGAAAGGAAGCAGAGAATGAAGCTTGAGTTCCCAGGCGCTCACAGTCAGGCTGGAGGGGGTGTTCCAGATCACGAGCGCTGCTCTTATCAAGGGCAATAACCCTCAGATGTCCAGCTGATTTACTGAGAAGTTCAACATGACCAAGGCCTGCACACACCCTTGGCACACAGTAGGTGCCCAGTGAGTGAATGGATAAATGGAGGTTGCTGCTTGTTTCTGGTCTCCCATGAGAGCAATCTAGCTGGTATTTAACATGGGAGTTAAACTGGTATTAATATTAGCAAAGCGCAAGGATTAAACAAGTGGGGCAAATAGCCTCAGGGCCTTCCCAGCCACCAGACTCAGCCCCCAATGCAAGCAGTTAGTCCCACCTCCAGCAGGCCTCTGATATCACCCTTTGTCAGCTTAACTCCATATGGGCAATTAAATCTTACTGATTTAATTGAACACATTTCCTCCCCTTCTCTTTTCTGCTTTGTTTTCTCTGCTTGTCACTCAGAGCTGGTTGAGGTCAATCTGCATGTGTTTCCTTAGTTTGGGGAGGCAGTAAAGAGAATTAAAAAATCCATTTGGTGGCTCATAAGAAATGAAGGGCTTTTCAATAATTAGACATATTTCCATCTTTACTATAGTTTTTAGGTAGTCTTGGGTCTGGGGGCAGAGGAGAAACCTTAGGATTTTGAAAGTCATTTTTCAGTTCTGGGACTTTGCCAGAACACTGCTGCCCCCCATGTCTGCGGGACCCTGACACAACAGTTAGGACTCACCCTCAGCAAGGATGTGTGTAGGGGGTGAAGCTTGTCCTGTGCCCGTCCACATCCTTCCATGGCTCCCTCCTCTCTCTCACTCGCTTAGCTCCCTGAATGCTTCCCCCAGCTGTGTCTATGATATATCCTTGGATATTGCCCTTAGATGTCTGTCTGTCCCTCAAGGTGTTACTGGACAAACAGAATGTTAGCTAATAAAGGCTCAAGGAATTGCTAACAGAAAAATGTTGGAAGACCAGCAAAAGGGTAGATTAGGGACTAAAGCACAGGTTGAGGATCATTATAAATTAGTCAAAAAGCGCGAGTGTGTCCTTTGGATATATTTAGTGCACACATGTCTATTCTCTCAAATACGACATCCCCTTGTGTCCACTTCTCCACTGCTTCTCTGAGCTCTCAGACCTGAGTGCTGGGAGTTACTTCCTTCTGCTGTGACTGGGAACAGTCATTTCTACTTAGATTCTCTAGATAGAGAGATGGGACTGGAGAGCAAATTAGAAACTAGGGGGTGCTGTGAGATTATTTCTTTGGGTGTTGTTAGGGGCTTCACATATACTACCACTGTAATTGCATATTTAAGGCAACTTTATGAGATGTCTATTTTCTCACCATTTTACAGCTAAGGAAACTGAGATTCTGAGAATTTAAATAAATTGTCTCAAATAACATAGCTAATAGTTGAAGAGCCAATATGCACACCCAGGCCAGGTTGTTTGCTCCTTACTCTACCATGGTACCTCATTCAATCTATCAGCTCTGTCAGGTGTCTGGGCAATTGACTTAATTCTTCACTGACCTCTGCAGCGCAGATCATCTGGCCATGTTCCCAGGGCCTCTTTTCCAACTGTAGGAAAATCAGGAGCATGCCTGCAGATAAGGGCTGGGTGCCCTCCACTCAGGACTCCTGGCCCTGCCCTCCCACCCTCCAGGTGTCTGCATGCACTCTCCCCTCTGCCCCCATCACTGGGAGAATATTAGTCTTCTGTAAATCTGCTCCCATAGGCCCCCCGTGTGTGACTTTAGTAAGGAGAACATCTTTCATGCTGTACTGTCCTTATTTATACATGTCTACCTCTTTATCTAGAATATAAAGTCATGCATTGCATGGAGGCCTAAGGCCTCTTTGCCTGGCATGAGAAATGTTCAGTAAAGGTTGAATGAATCAATAATGTAGAGACAAAATTCTCATCACTCCTCCTGTGTTTCAGGACGACACGTAGTTAATTCTTGCTTAAGCATGGGAGAAAATTGAGTACTGTGGATGTTACTGTCTATGTTAAGGCAAAGGCCAATGGTGGAATAGAAGTGTCAGTGTATATTGCTGATCAAGGTTCTTCTGGAGTTTTGGCACAGAGGAGGAGTGATGACAGACTCTCCCTGCTCAATTATATCTCCCCAGGTAGGAATTTTTTTAGGTTGATGAAGACTTCTTTAAAACAGAAGCACCTTCTAGAGTGGGTTAAATCTACTGACATTTCAGTGACATTCATTTTACTCATATTAGTTAGTGCTATTTAATCATTTTCAAACATTAGATGCAAATTACTTTCAGCCTACTTGAGGTGATCTCCTTGAGGAAAATAGAACAGGGAATGGGATGGGGACTGACTTGGAGGGCATAGAAATCCTATAGAGAAGGCACCACTTTAGGGGGACCTCTTCTCCCCATGATGAACACCCTGATAAAGAGGTTATGGGCAGCCAGGAGCAGTGCGAGGTCATGGGGAACTGTGAGGCGTGAAGGCAGACAAGGGAGGGAGGAGAGAGGAAGCCAGAGAACTGTATCATTGCTCTGATCTTGAAGACGACCTGCAAGGGAGGATTCCCTCCCAGAGTCAATGCCTGGGTCAGAGTGAGGCTCATCAGAGAAACAACAGTGTTTGTCTGTGACTGTGAACAATTGCCTTGAAGAGGAGGTCCTCTGCAGGACATAACGGCACCCAGCACCTAGGAGGTTTCAGTGAACAGAAAATAACCTATACTCAAAGACACCTCAATTACCTGGCACATAACTCACCAGAAATCCCAGTTAACTGATGTGTTTGGTATAGTCTGCAATAAGAAAAAGCAGCAAGAGAGAGCAAGATGGCATCTAGGATGTTATAGGGACCAAATTTAAGGTCTAGCAAATTGCCTACAATGCCTACATCTTACTAGTGAAAACTGATTATCAGAATGAGAACTCTGGAGTCTTGCAAGATTTTCCATCATCAAAGCTAGATTTTCTGGTGAAGGTACAGCTGGCAGTTGACGACACTGTTCTTTGAATCAAGGCATTGGAATTTGCACACCCAGATGGGTTTGCCCACTAAGTCAAAGTAGCCAATGTAGGAATCTGTACTACACTTTTATCCATGTGATCCCCATGGTCTTATCATGACCCATCAGGGCCTGTAGTACTTTCTTCTGAGTATCTCTAATGGATTCAATTCCTTTTCTGTTGACAGTGGATGGGATTTGTGAAATATTCCAGTGTCTCTGGGTATCATGTTTGGGGAAGACAGCTGACCAAGCTGTATAACATCAATTTTGATACCGAAGGATATATGGATGGCTTTAAAAGACAAAGTCATGGAGATGCTCATGGATGGATCATGAACGCAGCGTACTACAAAGCCCAGGGCTCCCTTGTGGTTCAGGAAGGGCACATTCTGAACAGAGCCTCCCCAGATCCTGCCCCAACTCTGCTCTAGCACCATTGCTGTAGTGCCTTAGACAGCAGCCCAAACAGCAGCTGGCACCAAGACCTTTCCTGCACATCCCTAAGAAGACTAATAAAGCACAGCGGGGAGGTCTTGGGCCGATACTGATGCATATTCCTGGGCTCCTATAGGACCTGTGGGAAGGCGTTTTGCCTTCAGAGTGGTGAAAGAGTAATGAGACATGGGCTTTGGGGTTTGCAGAGCTGAATTTGAATTCTGAGACTAGCTGGCCCTTGTGAATCATGATATCCCTCGGAGCCTGAGTTTCCCCATGTATCAGATAGAGATAACAACTTTAGAAGATTTAATAACAGAAAATGCTCAGCACATAGTAGGTTCTTCCTTTGATAAACTACCCCTATCCTTAATAGTTTCATTTAAACATTCCTTCCTTCTTTCATGAAACCTTCTCTGACCTCCTAAGTCTGTGTTAGGCATCCCTTCTATAGACACCTTTCTTCCCCACCATACCCTTTAACACACTTCAAAACATTTGTTTTCTAAACTCCACCCTCTATGTAACTCTGCCTAGTTCCCCAACATCTGTCACAGTGCCTGACACATAGTTGGTTTTCCCCCACTCAATATTTGTTGAATGAACAAAGTAACTGAATAAACAGTAGCTAGTGTTTGTTCCAGACCTCTGATGTCTGAGGGAAGAGGCTCTATGGTGTGGCATGACAAGTCTGGGCATAAGATTTTTATGGGTCCTACTTGGTGCTGCCAAACAATGGGGTGCTGGGAATGGTCCCCCAGGTGAGGCAGCTCTGGAGTGTCAACCTGACCCCAGACCCGCTGCTTTCTTTAGTTCTGGCCACAGCTAGTTGTGAAGGCAGTCAACCATGACAGGCAAGTCAAGAGGGGAAATGACACTTAAAAAAAAAAAATTACACAGTATTAAAATACTTGGTGTGGGTGGTTGACAGAAGGAAATCTAGGTATTTTCGTTTGTATCTTCTTTAGAGGTGTATAGGTGGAACTGTTTATTTCAGGCTTGATTCTACTCATTAGGTTGGAAGAGGTCCAGCTGTCAGACTAACATGGGGTATGAAGAGTGTTGGTTTATCCCTGGGCATGTATCAGGAATTTCAGACATTTTGATCTGTGCTTATCACATAGCAGCATGGGGAGAATGGACCTAGAGTCAAATGACCTGAGTTTATGTGACATCTCACCCCTCTGCTAGTTGTTACTTAATCCTTCTGACCATCTGATCTTTCCGAGTCTCAGTTTCCCTGTCTATAAAGTGGGCACAGTAGTACTGACTTCACAGGCTTGTTGCTAAGATGAAACGAGTGCTGTATCAAGGTAAGAAGTCATGTAAAATAGTAATCTCCAGTAGTTGTGCAGGCTGAACCCAACGAACATGGAAGGGAGCAGTTTCTACTGTGGCAGGTGCCAAGAAACTTGGCACTCCTCTGCTTCTCTTTCCCATGATGAAATCAGCCATCAAACTCTGGTTGGCTTATATGTAAATAGAAAAATAATATGACCAAAGTAAATAAAAGTGGGAAATTGCATTTGTGTAATGTAAAAATGGTTTATTTTTTAAAAATTCAAGTCATTTGTTTTCATTCAAGCCATTTCCTCTTGGTTTGAGGGGATTATTGCTTTGTCGTTAATTGCACTTTGCTTAGAGTTTTTCCCCTTCTATTTCAAGACCAGATACTGTTCTTTTGTTGACATAACCATTGACCTTATGAAAAGTTTGTCCAGATAAATCATGATTTTTAAGATAAGAGGGACACTAGCACAAACATGGAAAGCTGGTCACCGCATGGATGCTTGGATAAGTAAATGTGCTGCAATTGGTTAATGGGGGCACATTTTAGCCTACAGTTCTGATTTGCCTTTGCAATCCATTTGCAGCCTCACAGGGAAATGGGCTGAGAGTTTACTTGCAGATTTGCACAGAGTGTTACATTTTTAAGAAACTTTCAATGTGTTTTGATTCAGACAAGCTTTTGTTGGCTGAGAAATTATATGATGCGCCCAAAATACTTTTGCGGAGTGTGGTGTTGAGTGCCATTTTATTCCCATGGTCTATAAGTTCAGTACAAAAGGCCAGGAATGAGAAATGCAGTCTGACATTTTATCTACTTAAATATATCTCACTTAGGGCTGAGCCACTCCTGAAAATTAAAGTTTAAAATTTCCAAGTATACTTGTTGGTGGGGGGAACCCTCAAAGCCTGAGAGGTGTGAGGGCATCTCATTTGTGGGGCTGTTCAGACTTTCCATTCATTTATTATGTGTGCATAATGGAAAGCCCTTTAATGCTAAAAGTAAATAGTGGCCTTTAAGGTATAAGTGCTCAGGGACTCCCCTGGTGGTGCAGTGGTTAAGAATCCGCCTGCCAGTGCAGGGGACATGGGTTCAAGCCCTGGTCTGGGAAGATCCCACATGCCGCGGAGCAACTAAGCCCGTGTGCCACAACAACTGAGCCTGTGCTCCAGAGCCCGCGAGCCACGACTACCGAGCCTGCGTGCTACAGCTGCTGCAGCCCGTGTGCTACTACTGAAGGCCATGTGCTACGACTACTGAAGCCTGCGTGCCTAGAGCCCGTGCTCTGCAACAACCGAAGCCACCACAATGAGAAGCCCGCGCACCGCAACGAAGATTAGCCCCCGCTCGCCGCAGTTAGAGAAAGCCCGTACGCAGCAACGAAGACCCAATGCAGCCAAAAATAAAATAAATAAAAAATAAATGAATAAATTTATTATAAAAGAGGTATAAACACTCAAATTAATGAGTTTAAATATTACTGTGTATTTGTAACTACAGCCAGATTATTTGATAACGCCTATCTCTATTATCAGGGAGCACTTGGAATGCTTTTCTCCCATTTTATGAAGTTTTGTTTCATAAGAGGAGGTAGATATTTTAAAATATGATAACTTTATAAAACTTCAGCGTCAGATGTAAAGAATGGTTGTCTGTTGATGGGAACAGAGCATGCTCAAAGCAGAAAGGCTTTTGTTACTACCATCTAGGTTGACCTGCTTTAAGCAGTAAGAGATGAGTCTCTCTGATACTAGATAGGGAAGACTGAGTGTCCTCTGCTGAAATGTAATTGTTTTACTTATCTGCTTTTGTCTTAATTTATCTGCATATTTACTTATTGAGAATATAATCATGTTATTTATTTGCATTTTTTCAGGGTGAAGGGGGAATTTGAGCACCCTTCCTACAATCCTTTCCTCCTGTCAAGCCCCTGCATTCCACTCCTCCATTGACAGATGACTACATCATAAGCATCTAATACAGAGACACCCTCTGCTAGTTATCAGAATAAAACTGACCCATTCCCAACTAGTTAATAACTTGAGTTACCACATAACCCAAGATTTTTACTTTGCAGCATCTTTTGATTCTGACCCCTCATTTGTTTCCATTTCCAACACCACTCTGCCAGTCCAGTCTCTGGTCCACACATGACTGGACTAACTTCTCACCTAGGTAATGCAGTTCCCTGACCACCACAGTGCTGTCAGATTAATTTCCTAATGTGACACTTACTCTTACCATTTCCCTACTTAAAGCACCGCCTTGGTTCCTTATTACCTACCTAGTAAGTGCCAACCTCTCAAGATGGCATTTAAGCTATGGATAATATGGCTCCAAACTATTACCTATTCATTGAAAAAACATTTCAGAGCCTTATTCCTGCACACTGATGGGTTCTGGGGACATAGTGACAAACAGGACAGAGAGTGCTTCTGCCATCATGGGTCTTATATTCTAATGAGGGAGACAGATGTTAAAGAGCTTATGACAAAATCAGCTATTTATTGACATTTGTGCAAAGAGCTACGAAGGAGAAGCACTGTGTGCTTGGAAAGTGTGTTACAGGGATGTGAAGAGTCAGGGAAGGCTGGCTGATCTCTGAAAGGTGTTCCCAAGTGTGAGCAAGAGTTAATCAGATCGAGTAAGTTTGTGGGGAGTGGGAGTGGGTAAGTGAAGGGTGAGAATCAGGCAGAGGAAACAGCCTGGGGGAGGAATAAGGTCCACATGTGAGGGATTAAGAGCACACCTTTGCAGCGAGTGAGGAGGTGAGGGGCAGGAGAGAGCTGGAGAGGAACACGGGCTACACCTGCAGGGAGCAGGCCTGGGAAAGAGTTTGGATGATGGGAAACTTTGAGTAAGATGTAACATGAGCAGATCTGAGTTTTAAAAAGTCACTGTCTGCAGTGGGAGAAAGGTCTGAAATCAGGCCTGGGTACATGCAGGTAGACCAATTAGGAAGCTCTTACAAAAGCCCAGGCAAGACATGACTATTGCTTGCTCTAAGGTGGCAGTAGTACAGAAGAGAAGTCAGATTTGAGAAATATCTTTGAGGTGGACTGGATAGGATTTGGAGGTTGTTTGATATTCAGGTAAGGGAGCCGCAGAATTGCTGCTGGCGTGGTGGTGACATTCTCCAAAATAGGGAATACTGAAAAAAGATCAGATTTAGGGAGAAGTATTACAAGTTTAATTTTTACTTTTTATAAGACATTCAAATAGTGATTTTTTTGGTAAGTAAATAAATTGAAAGGCAGTATTGTGTAGTGATTAAAAGCATGGTCTCTGAACCCTGACTGCCTCTTAGCAGCCATGTGACCTTGGGAAAGTTTCTTAACATTTCTGTGCCCCTGGTTTCTTCATCTGTAAAAAGGGAGGGGATCATGACAGTGGTACCCACCTTATAAGGTTCTGGTGAGGCCCAAATGAGTTTAGCATATGTAAAGCACTTAGATGGGTACCTAGTGCAGAGTGAGTGCTGTATAAGTGTTAGTCACTACTGTAATTTATATACAAGTCCAAAGCTCAGAGAAGTCTGGGCTACTTCTGTAAGTCGGGGGCTTCTTCATGAAAGGTGAGTGAAGCTGCAGGTGGCAATGAGGCTGTTGGTGGTGGATGCCGAGGGAGGTGGAGAGGGCTACTTCCAGGTCTTGAGGAGTCCAAGGGCGGACTGAGGATGGGGAGAGCCAAAGTTCCCGCGGCTGAGTGGTACAGAGAGAGAGAAGTTCAGAAGCAGAGAGGAGACGGAGCTTTGAGGGGCAGGAGGGAGTCCTTGAATGCTAAGACTGGAAAGTTCCTGGCTGATGGAGCAAGCCATTGAAAGCTTTCGCTAAGTTTTAGGTGACATAGTGGAGGTTGAAACCAGCTTGAAGAGTGAGGAAAGAGGGAGACGGTACGTGGGAACAAATCATTTGAGAAGTTTGGCTTTTCAGAGAAGGAAACTTCGACCAGAAACACAGGGCCTCCTCCTGGCCAAGTGTGGGCCAATTGATAAGGACCCTAAAGAGTCTAAATACCCTTTTGGGTGCAGTGGAGCGAGCTATTAATCCCTTGGTCATGGCCTTCAGCTGGATGGAGGAGTTGGCCTCAGAGTTCTCCTGCACAGGCTGAGTCCAGTGTTGGTGAACGTGGCCTATGTTGGCTGGGTTGCTGTGGGGTTTATTGGTCCTAACTTTAGCAGTGGCTAATAAGATCCTACCACATGAGGAAGACAGTGATACACCATGGATTGGGGAACATGCAGACAGGCTCTTTGTAGAGAGTAAGCTGGACCCCTGACTAAGAAGGAAACTGGCCTCCTGGGCTGTGAAGACTTTGAGTCTGGGCTCAAATGCTTGTGTTTAGCAAGAGCATCCCTCTTGTCTGTTGTGGGTCTGGAGGAGACCCCAGATCAAAGTAACACTTTAACAGGGGTGTGTTTTATCACCTTAGATAAGGAAACCTGGGAGAACAATCAGGTCCAGGTTGTAAATATATGTTTTGTAGGACATTCTGCTTTTGGGAAAACTTTCCTCTAGCAGGCTCTTTGACTGCAAAGTGTGAGCCTTTCCTTGTAGCATGCTGTATTTGCTGGTGATTGTTGGAATGTGGAGTGAACTACCTCAGGTCATCTGGTCGTGATGCCCAGCCACTAGGGGGCTCCAGGCAGCCGGGATTCATAACTGTGAAGTCATTGGATCTTGTAAGGGACTGATTCACTGAGATTGATGGTACTCACTTTCTATAGTTTTACCCCCGAACACTGTACCTTTTGTGAGAGAAAGAAACAAATAATAGGAGATAAAACATATAGTCAATTCTCATTATTCATGGTAGTTCTGTTCTATAAAGGCTCTGTAAACACTGAATGGGCAAATACCGAACCATTGCTTCTAGGGAAATACAGGCTTAGGTTTCTGTGAACCTCTGGTCACAATATTTTTTTCAGTGATCAATACATAATCTTGTTTTATGAATATTTCTGTTTAAAGACACCTTATTTAATATATATTGTTGATTCATTAGCATTGAATTCATGGCCAACAGGACTAGAAATCATGCCTAAATGAAGCTTATCTAACACAGGTACTTTCTCTGTAAGGCACATCACAGCTTTTCTGAGCTTAGGAACACTAGACAGCACTTCAGCACTATGCTTGGGGCCATTTTGAGCAGTGAAATCACCAACAAAAAGCACAAAAATATGAACAATGTGGCACTAAATATACCATGAAAAGGACACTTGTTTACAGTATGAGAGCTGAGACAGGAAGGCAGGTGTCATCTGTTCAACCTCAGCTGGGAATGCACGTGTCAGGCAACTCAAAATTTCCCCCACTCTGTGCATGTTCATAGATGACTGTGAAAGCAGGGTGAATATTGATACAGGGTTTGTAAATAAATTTTAGTGAGTAGATGAATTCACAAATATGGAATCCATGAATAATGAGAATCTACTGTGTATTAGCATTTTCAGCTTTTGTGGATGTGTATAATTGGCGTTAGAAGTTGATTATTCTAACAATTTAACACACCTTCTTACACTGAGATTCTATCATTGTCCTGGGGGTTAAAACCAAATCAGTCCAAATGCCTATACCATATAGATAGATAGATAGATAGATAGATAGATAGATAGATAGATGATAGATAGATAGATAGATGTAACATGGTGAGGAGATTCAGAAAGATGATGGAAAGACACCCAAAGGTCCATTCTCAGGCTTGTTCTTCTCATGGCTTCAAGATGGTTGTGGCAGTTCTGGGTGTCCTATTCAGACACAAAAGAGAAACCGTTTCTTCCTGTGTGTCTTCTATTAGTGAAAAGTTCTCTGAAGCATTCTGAGAGATTTCCTCTCACATCTCATTGGCTAGGAGTATGTCACATGTCTAATCATTTACTGGCGAGAGTAATGAGGCCATGATAATTGACTTAAACAAATCCTAATTCACCCCTGGGGTTGGGAATGCACACACTTTTCTGAAGCACATGGCTTTGTGGAGAAGTTGATTTTGAACAAGACTGGGGCTCTCTCAGAAGAGGAAAGGGAAATGAATTTGTGATAATCAGACAATAGTGTCTACCATACTTGCTAATGAAAAAGTGTGCATGAATATATGGGAAGAATTTTAATTGCAAATTGAGTTGATGCTTTACTTTGTGTTAGACTTTCTACCACCCCCAGAAGACTGCTGGGCCAACTCCACAGTGCCCTCCTGGATACTTAAGTTCTTCTCAGAGGTTCATTGTTTCTTCAGACACATATATAAGAAGCTCTCATTAAAATCACAGGGAAAAAATTGAGCAAGAATTTGTGGGACCTAATCTTGCTATGGTAGTATAAAGAGGAGTCCAGATTGTTAGCTACTACTCCCTTTGAGAGATGGAGTCTGATTGTCCACCCCTTGAGTTGGGCTGGTCTTTGTGGATTTACCTGATTAATAGAATGTAGTAGAAATGAAGTTCTGGGACTTCTGAGACTAGGTCATAAGAAATCTTGTAGCTTTCTCCCAGACCTATTGGAATATTCACTTTTGAAATAGAGCCAATACATTGTGAAGAAGTCCCAGTATCGCATGGAAAGGTCTAAGAAGAGGTGGAGAAGAACTAAGGCCCCTAGATGACAGCCCTGGTTAACCAGTATCAGCTTGCCAGGCATGAGAGTGCACCGTCTCGAAGTATTGATAGATCTTCTAGCTTCGGTTGAGCCTCTCCAGCTGAAGTCACTTGGAGCAGAGATGCGCCATCTCCACTGAGCTCTACCCTAATTATAGATTGATGAGCAAAATAAATGATTATTTTTGTTTTAAGCCACTATAATTTGGGGTGGTCTGTTATTAAGCAATATATAACCAGAACATTTACAAGAGAAAGCAAGACAGACTCAAGACTGCGATAATTCTAGCTGGATGCTTTAAGAACCAATAGTTAGACTCTTATTAATCACACTTATCCCTATTATGGTGCTCGAAAATGCTTATTGAATGAATAAATGAATGAATGACCATTTCATTATGGCTGCCATTAGAATACTCAGGGAACAAGAAGAAACTTTTAGGCTGTTCTTTTCTAGGAAAATGATTTCAAGCTTTGGGCCTGTTTTTTTGGAACATCCAGAAAAATCCTAGAGTCAAAGAGTTGAAAGGGAACATGTGTGATTTGTCACCCGGGGTTATATGGCACTTCACTCATATGCTTTCCAAGTTGGTTTTATTGCCTCTTTAACTTTTCTCTTGAAAATCTCAAGAGAAGGAAAGCATTGACTTCAGCTTTGTGACAAGTAAGTCATTGATATTAGTCAAGAAAATGGAAAAAAGAAACATTTGCCCTTTAATTGAGAATAAAAAAGAATTTTAATCAATTTTTTTTCTTAAGTGTACTTATTTCCACATTTTATGTAATGAAGTCCACTGCATTTTGGAATGATTTCCCAACGGATGAGAGAATTCCCATTTCTTCCATGGGGGTATTTATGACAGTCTGCAGAGCATAGCCTCACCTTGTGGAGCGTGGTGGTCCACCTCAGCGGCCTGCGGATGCCAGGTCTCTGTGATGGGCACATTGCCTTCAGTGGCTGGGCTCATTAGGAACCACAGAAATGGATGTTAGGGTTAAGTTTGCTACCTGCCTGGGTATCACTGTTAAGTGCTTGGGCATGTAGTGCTCACTGCAGAGATGCCTGGACTCCTCAGATGAATTTTATGTCTGGAGGGCATTTTTCTTTGAGGGGGAAGTTATGACCCATGAAGTCTTTGCTGCAGAGATGATTTCAGTCTATTGAATTATGTCTTTAGTTTCAATATCTGCCTCAAGGAGGCAGGTAGATACTAGGTGAAGGGCTAAGAATTAGAGTTGAGGAAGAACTGGTAGTTCATACAAATTGGCTTCGTAAATCTTTCTAGTTGTGCATCCCATGTTCTCTACTTAATGTGAAGAAAGGAGTTAGGGTATATGTTTTGCTCAAATGTTTTTCTAAGTGTTTCTTATTCTGTTTCTCTCCCTCTCTTTTTCCTTGTCCTTGTTTTTGTCTCTGTCTTTTGATTTTCTGTCTTTCTAGACATTTGCTCTCTCTTTATCTTACTTAGCATTAAAATCAAACTGCAGTACATATTTTACTAATGATATTTATTACAAACCACTTGTATTTTTTGCTCTTAATCTAAAAATCAAATAAATACGTTATATAATTATCTTTCTTAAAACATGCCAAATTATTAGGAAGTTTTTTCTTACATAACATATCAATTGTTTATTTTTCTGTGGGTAGTGGCCCTCAGTATTAAGAAACGTCCTCTCCACTGGGTGAGATCCTGGATATGATGCTTTTAAGGGCCTGTTTCCTTGTTCCAGTCATCTTGAACTTAGGTAATTGGGAAAGAGAACTGAAATTATCTGCACATAAGCCCTTATAGGACTTTCTTCCCTCTGTTCAGGCCAGGACCCCAGCTGGAATGGACGCGTCCATGACAGTCAGCCTTGGCCTCAGTGGCCTTTTCTGCAAACAAATCAGCAGATTGTCAGGCACTGCTCCCCAGTCTTCCTCTCAAGTCACCCCAGGTATGGAACAAAGTCTCACCACCTCTACTGGCCCCACTTCTCCCTGGGAGAAGATACAGTGTGAGATACTGTGACCAATCCGCCCATGACGAAGCTTCCTAGTTTTCTAACTTTTCTCCCTTGTGAACGCCATCAACCCTGGATCCCTGGCTCTGTCTTAGAGCCCTAACTCTAAGGTCATAATTTCTAAACCCTACATGCTACACAAATATGACAGAGACTGCTGCTGCCCACCAAGAGTCATTCTCTCTTTCACTTCTTAGACTCACTCACAGTTATATGTGTCCAGGTAACTGAATTCTAGCCAATGAAGTGTGAGTGAATCTGATATAGGCCACTTCCGGCTGGCTGTACCCTTCTGTGTTTGTTCCTTCATTCGTTTCCTCTTCTGCCCAGCTGGAATAGCAGTGCCCAGGATAACCTGGGAGCATCATGTTAGAGATGACAGAGCTGCCATCAACTTGGGTCCCTGAATAAATGCGTGGAGCAGACCTTCCTCTTCCAAATCTAGAACCACCCAGGATTGTTACGTGAATAAAAAGATCAACACTATTAGTGTTGAACCTTTACATTTGGGGTACTTATTCTAGCATTTAGTCTACCCTAAATGATAAACCAAGATAGTTTAACAATTGTCTACGTGTTCAGTGAACAATTTTAACCTAACACATTAACACTTTGTAGGCAGCTTATAGTGGCGAGAACTCTAGGTGGGCATTCCAAAGCATAGCTTGTGTGTGTGTGTGTGTACATTGCAGGGGGAAAGCCGATCCTCTCCTGACATATTGGAGTCTGTCAGTTAGTTTACGCTGTTCAACAAATCACTGCCACATATAATGACTTAAGACGATAACATTTAAATTAATGAATAATGAATAATACCGTTAGTTCACGATGCCATGGGGTGGCAGTCAGCTGGGCAGTCTGGTCTTGCTGGGCTCACTCATGCAACTGCAACTCAGCAGGCAGCTTGGCAGGGGCTGAATAGTCCAGGATGGGCCTCATGGCCAGGGCGTGTTGTTCAGTTTGATCATCTCTAATCCTATTCAATACTCAAACTTTATCTTTCTCAGCAGAGGAGTCAGGTTCAAAGTATACATTATGAGAACTAAAAGCAGAGTTTCGTGTGTTGTTGACTGTGGTGCAGGGGCACCCCCTGCCCAGCCAAACCCTGAGCAAGACTCAGAGCAAGCCAGGTAGATGCCAGCACCAAGGGTGGTGCCAGCCCAGCTGCGGCCATTTCCACCTCCTTTCAAGTTAAACTTGGGTGAGTGGGAGGTGGGAATCCATTTTTATTTCTGGTCTGTTTCCTGGCGATTGTGATTCTTCCGTTCATGCCCTTTGCAAGTTGAATCTCACCGCCACTGTCCTCCTCAGGGCCAGGTTCTCCTTTTATAGGTGTTCTCTTTTGCGGGGGTGATGGATTGATGCAGCAACATTTTCCAAACACAAATAAACCAGAGTGGTGCCCTTGAAAGTGCCTGGACCTCTGCGGAGCTGTCAACCTCCTGAGGGTCTGCTCTGTTGGTCAGGGAGGGACAGGTGGCCGTGGATCTCTTAAATCAAAAACCTTGCAGCCTGCTTGAAATAACCCTCTTTTAATGTCTGGGGGAAAAAAAAAAAAACTTTGTGTCCTCAAGGGGTGGGGACAGAATTGTGAATTTTGTCTTCCACCCAAATACACAGCTGCAATGCTGAGAGATGCTGGGGCTTTCACATTCCCCACACCTTCCCTCCACAGGGATCCATTCCAGGGGGTTCAGCTGGAATAATGCCCTGCATGCAGCCTCTTTCCCTCTAGCTTTTACATGTTTTCTTACAAATAGAAAATTGGTTAAACACAGGCAGAGAAAGTGTGGGAAGGGAAAAGGAGCCACAAAGAGACATCTCCCTGCCTAAGGAGGGGGGAGGCATTCCTGTGGCCAGAGTGGAGGAGCTGATGGACAGTGGGTTTCAGAGCCTCTGGGCTCTTTGAGTCCCCCAGCAATGACTCCCCGAAATCTTCCACCGCTCCCCTTGCCATCCCACCAGCTGTCTCCCTAAAGGCCTTCTGGGCTGGTGCCAGCAGGAAAACTGGGGCGGGGGTGTGTGTACATCTTAGGTGTAGAGCATTTGACTGCAGCAGGAGAGCTCAAAGGTGCACAGCCTGGGTCTCCAGAGTGGGGCTTAATTCTCTGAAAATAACTATGAAGATGCAGGTGGTGATGGTGGCCGTGGGGGAAGAGGAGGATGAAAAGGAAGTCTTCTTCTTGGATTGATCCCTTGATCATTATGTAGTGTCCTTCCTTGTCTCTTGTAATAGTCTTTATTTTAAAGTCTGTTTTTTCTGATATGAGAATTGCTACTACAGCTTTCTTTTGATTTCCATTTGCATGGAATATCTTTTTCCATCCCCTCACTTTCAGTCTGTATGTGTCCCTAGGTCTGAATTGGGTCTCTTGTAGACAGCATATATATTGGTGGTTTTTTGGCATCCATTCAGCCAGTGTATGTCCTTCGGTCCGAGCATTTAATCCATTTACATTTAAGGTAGTTATCGATATGTATGTTTCTATTACCATTTTCTTAATTGTATTGTGTTGTTTTTGTAGGTCTTTTCCTTCTCTTGTGTTTCCTGCCTAGAGAAGTTGCTTTAGCGTTTGGTGTAAAGGTGGTTTGCTGGTGCTGAATTCTCTTAACTTTTGCATGTCTGTAAAGGTTTTAATTTCTCCATCGAACCTGAATGAGATCCTTGCTGGGTAGGGTAAATTTAGTTGTAGTTTTTTCCCTTTCATCACTTTAGATATGTCCTGCCACTCCGTTCTGGCTTGCAGAGTTTCTGCTGAAAGATCAGCTGTTAACCTTATGGGGATTCCCTTCTATATTATTTGTTGCTTTTCCCTTGCTGCTTTTAATATTTTTTCTTTGTATTTAATTTTTGATAGTTTGAGTTATATGTGTCTTGGCATGTTTCTCCTTGGATTTATCCTGTATGGGATTCTTTGCCCTTCCTGGACTTGACTATTTCCTTTCCCATGTTAGGGAAGTTTTCAACTATAATCTCTTCAAATATTTCCTCAGACCCTTTCTTTGTCTCTTCTTCTTCTGGGACCCCTATAATTCGAATGTTGGTGCATTTAATGCTTTCCCAGAGGTCTCTGAGACTGTTGTGAATTCTTTTCCTTCTTTTTTCTTTATTCCGCTCTGTGGCAGTTATTTCCACTATTTTATCTTCCAGATCACTTATCCGTTCTTCTGCCTCCGTTATTCTGCTATTGATTCCTTCTAGAAAATTTTAAATTTCATTTATTTTGTTCATCATTGTTTGTTTGCTCTTTAGTTCTTCTAGGTCCTTGTTAAACGTTTCTTGCCTTTTCTCCATCCTATTTTCAAGATTTTAGATCATCTTTACTATCATTTTTCTGAATTCTTTTTCAGGTATACTGCCTATTTCCTCTTCATTTGTTTGGTCTGGTAGGTTTTTACCTTGCTCCTTCATCTGCTGCATATTTCTCTGTCTTCTCATTTTGTTTAACTTACTGTGTTTGGGGTCTCTTTTTCATAGGATGCAGGTTCGTAGTTCCCATTGTTTTTGGTGTCTGCCCCCAGTGGGTAAGGTTGGTTCAGTGGGTTGTGTAGGCTTCCTGGTGGAGGGGACTGGTGCCTGTGTTCTTTTGCGTGGGGCAGGATCTTGTCTTGCTGGTGGGCAGGTCCGCGTCTGGTGGTGTGTTTTGGGGTGTCTGTGAACTTAGTATGATTTTAGGCAGCCTCTCTGCTAATGGGTGGAGCTGTGTCCCTGTCTTGCTAGTTGTTTGGCATCAGGCGAACCGCATTGGAGCTTGCTGGCTGTTGTGTGGAGCTGGGTCTTAGTGTTCAGATGGAGTTCCCTGGGAGAGCTCTCGCCAATTGATATTACGTGGGGCCATGTGGTCTCTGGTGGTCCAGTGTCCTGTACTAGGCTCTCCCTCCTTGGAGGCTCAGGCCTGACACCCAGCTGGAGCACTAAGACCCTGTAGGCCACACATCTCTGAAGAAAAGTAAGAAAAAAAGGAAGAAAAAAAATTTTTTTAATAGAAAAAATAATACAAGAAAAAAATAATAAAATTTAAAAAATTTTTAAAAATTAAAAAAAAAGAAGAGAGTAACCAAACCAATAAACAAATCCACCAATGAAAACAAGCACTAAAAACTAAACTAAGATAAGCAGAAAAATCAGAAACAAATCAGTCACAGACAACAAACCCCAAGTCTACGGTTGCTCCCAAAGTCAACTGCCTCAGTTTTTGGAGCATTTGTTGTCCACAGATGCAGGGTTCATCTGGTTGATTCTGGGGATTTAATCCGCTGCTCCTGAGGCTGTATGGAGAAATTTCCCATTCTCTTCTTTGTTTGCTCAACTCCTGGGGTTCAGTCTTGGGTTGTCCTGCAAGCTGCGTGTAGGTCGCCCTCAGGCATCTGCTCCCCGCCCATACAGGAGGGGGTTAATGCAGCGGCTGATTAGGGTTCTCTTGCTCTCTCAGGCCATGGAGAGGGAGGGGTATGGTAGTCATAATTGCAATGCAGGGAGGCAGAGGCCGGCATGACATTGCAACAGCCTGAGGCATGCCATGTGTTTTCCTGGAGAAGTTGTCCCTGGATCTCGGGACCCTGACAGTGGCATGCTGCATAGGCTCCCAGGGAGGGTGTGGGTCATGACCTGTGCTTGCACACAGGATTCTTGGTGGCAGTGGCAGCAACGTTAGCATTTCGTGCCCATCTCTGTGGTCCGAGCTGATAGCTGGGGCTCATGCCCATCTCTGGAGCTCGCTTAGGTGGTGCTCTGCCTTCTGTGGGCACACAGGAAAGGAATACCCTCTCCTCACACACCCCGAAACAATGGTCTCTTGCTTCTTTGGTAGGTCCAGACTTTTCCCCTGACTCCCTCCCGGCTAGTTGTGGTGCACTAGCCCCCTTCAGGCTGTCTTCATGCAGCCAACCCCAGTCCTCTCCCTGGGGTCTGACGTCTGAAGCCCGAGCCTCAGCTCCGAGTCCCCACCTGCCCCAGCAGGTGAGCAGACAAGCGTCTCAGGCTGGTGAGTGCCGTTCGGCTCCGATCCTCCATGCGGGAATCTCTCTGCTTTGCCCTCTGCACCCCTGTTGCTGCATTCCACTTCGTGGCTCTGAAGCTTCCCCCCTGCCACCCCCTGTCTCCACCAGTGAAGGGGCTTCCTAGTGTGTGGAAACTTTTCCTCCTTCACAGCTCCCTCCCAGAGGTGCAGGTCCCATCCCTATTCTTTTGTCTCTGTTTTTTCTTTTTTCTTTTGTCCTACCCAGGTACATAGGGATTTTCTTGCCTTTCGGGAAATCTGAGGTCTTCTGCCAGCGTTCAGTAGGTGTTCTGCAGGAGTTGTTCCACATGGAGATGTGTTTTTGATGTATTTGTGGAGAGGAAGGTGATCTCCACATCTTACTCCTCCACCATCTTGAAGGTCCTGGTCAATTGTTTAATGACTGTGCAGAGTCAAAAAAAAATAGTGCCTATTGAAAGAGAGATTATAATTGTGAGTGACAATGACCGTTATTGATAGCAATTGGAGATAGGTGAGTGTGTGTTAAGAGATCAACCAAGAAAGTGCTTGGATGCAAAGTAAAAAGGAGAGGAAGTTGGTGAGTGTGGGTAAATGTGGATTATTGAAAAAAGGGAAGGGAGATGACAGACAACACAATTGCGCTTGCCAAGGATGTTTTGTGAGGCTCTCAGTAAAGAGAGGAAAGAAGTGACAAGACGTCTTTTTGGCATAAAACTGATATCATGGAGGGGCAGGGAGAGAAAAAATAACTGAGAGCCTGATCGGAGAAGGCAGGGAAACTTGTGCAAGAGCTTTGGATTTTTAATAAAAGAGCCATTAAATGAAACTACTTAGAAGCATTTCATCCAACTACTGCCTAAGATGTTTGATGGTCCATTCTGGCCATGATGAAAGTTTAGAAGTAACTAATGTAACCAATAAATCCGCAGCCTTGTTAGTTTGTGTCCTGCCTGTAAGAGTGCACTTTCAACATCCCAATTAATTGTCTCGAGTACCCATTGCCCTAATTGCAGGAAATTAGTTTCTATCAAAAGTTCCCCAGCTAATTCTAAGATAACTTCCTCACCGCATAATTAAAAGGGGTCAACCAAGTTACTGCTCTGGGAACAAAGGGATAGACTGCTTCAAATCGAGTTCTGGGCTGCATCCAGAGGGCAGAAACTCTTTTGTTACTTTTAGAAGGAAGTTATTTTTTTCAGCTTTCAAGCAAAAAAAGTTGATCTCTGCAGGTACCTCGTTGCAATACAAACCTGACACTTTGCTGGGAATGCCATTAGATGAGATATAGGTTTAGTTGTGCAGCTGAGTCCCCAAGTAACAGTGGCTTACAGAGCATAGAGGTTTATATCTCTATCTGTAAGTCTGGCTGGCTTGTTGGCTTTGCTCTGCGAAGTCATTCAAGGGCCCACGTGTCTCTGGTCTTGCTGCTCTGCTATCCCCAGGGTGTTGTCCTTGCCCATGCATTCCAAGGTGGCTTCCCATCCCATCACATGCCAGCCCCAGAAAAGGAGAAAGGGGACAAGAGGCCAAGCCCAGAAATCACACACATTTTTTTCAAATTCCAGAACTTAGGCACATGACCATATTTAGCTGCAAGGGAAGTTGAAAATATAGGTTTTACTCTAAATGACCATGTGCACAGCTATAAATGCTATTACAGTGGAAGAAAGAGAACGTACACAATGAGTGAGCAGCAGTAGTTGTTGCCAGGGGTACCGAACATACATTTTTTTCATTTAATATTTACAGCAACTCTGAAAAATATAGTATCCCCAGGAAATTTAGGCTTAAGGAAGCATCTTCCCTTGGTCAAACTTACCAGGAAGCGAGAGGGCAAGGAAGCCTAAGGAATGTGGAGAGCAGGAGAGGGAAACGTTAGGGATGAATTTAAGGGCAAACAGATCAATGATAGGCACATCATCTAGAAGTCACCATGGACTTGGCATGTGAAGTATCCCTACATCCCCAACAAAATGAAAACACCTATTTGATGGATGTGTGCCAGGGGGATATGTGCTTAAGTAAAAGGGCTGAAAGAGAAAGAGAATTAGGACAGTTCTGAGTTTGCAATTATAGTACAAAGTCGAAAGGGAAATAGTTTGTCAATTGTGCTTTCTGAAAACCCTTGTCCCTCTCACCCAGGAAAGAGATGGAGAAGACCTGTTTGTGAATATTTGATAGGACATCAGATTGGGAGTAAATATAAAATAATACCAAATCAAATTTCCCTATTGTTCTCACACAAACTTGGAATGATGTTGGCACATCATAGAAATAAAGCTGCTTCTATATGCCATCCAACATTTGCTAGAAATGCTTTCAACTTCCAAAATGTCACCTGGTCCCTCTTACCTCCTGGCCTCAATATGCTATTCCTTCTGAAACTTCACCCCTGCTATCTCTCTTCCCATCCCATCCCAGTCCTCTAAAACCTCTCTCGTTTTCCTTTGTTCAGCTAATGCCTTCTCATCCATTATGTCTTAGCTCAAGGCCACTTTCTCAAGAGGCTTCCCCCAAACCCTGGTTAGACTTGCCTTCTATGCATGCTCCTGCTGCACTACTAATACTAGTAATAAAATCAAATTATTAGTTAACCCTTATTGAGCACTTACCACCTGCCTGGTCCTGGGCTAAGTGCTTTCTATGCATTATCTCATTTAAACAGCCCAAGAAGGTGTGTACTATTACTTTCCATATTTTAGGGACAAGAAAACTGAAGATCAGAGAGGCTAAGAGTATTGGTTTCCTATGGCTGCCGTAACAAATTACCACAGACTTGGTGACTTAAAACAACAGAAATTTATTCTCTTATAGTTCTGGAGGCCAGAAGTCCAAAATCAAAGGGTGGGCAGGCTGTGCTCCCCTCCAAAGTCTCTAGGGGAGAATACTTTCTTACCTCTTCAAGCCTCTGGAGGTTGCATGTGTTCCTGGCTGCACCATTCCAATCTCTGCCTTCTCCTCTCTGTGCCTGTGTCTTGTCTCCTTTTGTCTCTCATACTTGTCATTGGATTTAGGGCCCACTTGGATAATCCAGGATGACCCCATCTTGAGATCCTTAATTACATCTGCAAAGACCCCTTTATCCAAAGAAGGTCATGTTCACAGGTTCTGGGTTTAGAATATCTTTTTCGGGGGGGGTCACTACTCAACCTGCTAGACCAATTAACTCAGACAGTTGCTCAGGGCTAGGATGTGAACTCAGGCAGTGAGTGTTGAGAACTCAGGCTTACAATCTCTGTGCTGTTTTGCTTCCCTGGGTGCTGTCCTTGTCTTAGTGCTACACACTTTTATAGTTTCCCATTAGCTAGTCTGTATCCCTCACTAGACTTGGAGCATCAGGAGCGACTGTCTTTGTTGATATTCACTGTTTTCTCAGCACAGTGGCTGGTTGGTGGTGCCTTTTCAGTAACTGTATGCTGAATGAATAAATCAATGCCAGTTATATTGCAGAACTGTTCAGAGCATATTATTTGATCTGAGTCACTGTGTTGGGCTCAAACCCTGACACCTTCTCATTGTTTCCTTATTTTCTGAAGGTGCTGCCTACCTCTGGGCTGTGTGGCTGTCTCTGAAGCCCTTGCCCAGCAACCTGTGTGGCAGGAGTCTGAGCTCAGAGCCCAGGCCAGCGGGTCCTCCCTCACGCCCAGCACCCCAGCCCTATCTGCACTGAGTGTCCCTCCACTTCTGGACTTGGACAGTGCCACTCCATGGGGATGGACTCCAGTTTTCCGAGCAGCCATAGAGGGGCTGGATGATATAACTTGGAAATATGGGGCGTCAGCTCCTTATGGGGTAAACCTCCGTCAGTGGGAAGCAGTGATGTTTAGACTTACAGACCAGGTGGAAAAAGACACTATAATAATGTCTGCTTCTGTGGATGCCCCTTGACAGGATGTAAGAATTGCATATCATGTTCAAATATTTCTATGATATTTTTTACTAGGTCTAAAAAATTCTTGCATTGTGATGGAAAATTATATTTATATACACATGAATGATACAACCTCATATTCAGGTGGCAGAAAACCTTACCTACCTGTTGAAAAGTCACATAGTAAGCTTAGCATCTACACTTCTCATCCTGTATTTACTAAATGGTGCTGTTGTTCACAAGCTTATTTTACAGTTGAGAAAATTAGGAATACAGTTATAAAGAAATGATAAAGAGGGGGCAGGGAGTGTGTGATGGGAGGCATGGCCATAATTCGAGGAGGAAGTGATGAGCTCTAGCTGGGCTGGTCTTAGAGGTGGTAGCCAGTGAAGTGGGGCCAGAGGATGAGTAAGTGGTGGAAGGAAGGAAGGAGGGGAGAGAGCACCTAGAGGGAGAAGGAGATGGCATAGGCAAGGCATGGGGGCTGGGGCTCATGTCATCACATTTCTTCTTCCAAATGCTTCTTGCCTGGACTCCATAATACTCCTTTAAGAATTGAGGTAAAACTCATGTAACACAAAATGTTCATAAAACATAAAATTGTTCATTTCAAAGTGGCATTTAGTGCATTCTCAATGATGTGCAATCATCACCTCTATCTAGTTCCAAAACATTTTCATCACCCCCAGAGAAAACCCTGTGCCCATTCAGTAGGCATTCCCCATCCTCTTTCTTCTCCCAGCCCTTGGCAAACATTACTCTGCTTTCTATATCCATGGATTCACTTAGTCTAGATACTTCACTTACATGGAATCATATGATACATGACCTTTTGTGTCTGGCCTCCCATAAGTCTTTTTAACGTATCTTCCATCTTCCCTCTTTTTCTTTTCCAGTCTGTTCTCCCTAAGTAGTCATGATGCTCTTTCTATACCACAAAGCTGAACCTGCCACTCCCTTTCTTTCATTATTTTTTAAAAAATTTATTTATTTATTTATTTATTTTTGGCTGCCTTGTATCTTCGTTGCTGTGCGTGGGCTTTCTTTAGTTGCGGTGAGCAGGGGCTACTCTTCCATTGCGATGCGTGGGCTTCTCACTGTGGTGGCTTCTCTTGTTACGGAGCACAGGCTCTAGGGCATGCAGGCTTCAGCAGTTGTGGTGTGCGGGCTCAGTAGTTGTGGTTTGTGGGCTCTAGAGCGCAGGCTCAGTAGTTGTGGCGCACGGGCTTAGCTGCTCCGTGGCATGTGGGATCTTCCCAGACCAGGGCTCGAACCCATGTGACCTGCATTGGCAGGCGGATTCTTAACCACTGCACCACCAGGGAAGTCCCTCCCTTTCTTTAAATTCTTCAGATGCTTCCAAATGCCCTTGAGATAAATGGTGTGATCGGTGCCTGCCTACTTCTCCGACCTCAGCTTTCAGACTCCTTGTTCCCCTTGCGCACTCCCTCCACCCGTTGTGTCCAGATCCAACTCCTTTCCGTTCTTTGCTCGCCTCTAGGCCTCGCTATTGTCGTGGCCCTTGCCTGGGCACTGCCTCCTCACTCACCATCCCCGACCTGGTATTAGATGTGACTCCCTCCAGAAACCTCCAGTCTGGTTAGCGCCCTTGTTCTGAGCTCCTCCTTTCCCTTCTGTTGCCAGCCCCATAGCAACTGTCACTCTTATTGCACCTTCTGATTTAAATACCAGTTTCCCCAGGGAATACTGGCCTCCTTGAGGCAGACACTGTGTGGGTCTTGCTCATTCCTTAGTACATGGCAGCAGCTGGTAATGTTTGTTTAAAGAGGGGAGGTGGGAAAGAAGATATTTTTAAGGGATATCAGAGAAGTCTTTGAAAGGAGATATTGAGATGTAGTGTTATGACCAAACCAAGGAGAGCCTTGAATGCTAGGAGTTTAGAATTCATCTGTAGGTCCAGGGTTAATGAATTCTAAAACCTGCTGCAGGCCAGCAGGAACCACAGTGGGTGAAGGGCCAGGAAAGGTGCAGAGGTACTGGGGGGGATATGGTGAACAGCAGAGAGCAGATGCCAGGGATAGGGCAGCTGTTCGTAGCACCAGCTGATTACTGCCAGGTGGGAACATGGGCCCAGACTTGCCAGACTTTCTGAGTTTTTAAGAGAAGCCAGAAATCTGGATGTGTGTGTGTGCATGTGTGTGTGTGTGTGTGTGTGTGTGAGTGAGTGCAGACGCATACATGAAATCTCTGTTTTAAAATGTTGTATCTGAATCAAGTTTTTGAAAAACACAGTGTGAGCCAAACAAAAGCCATCTGGGGCTGGATTCAGCTCAGAGGCTTCCAGTTTTCAGCCTCTGCTAGAGGCATTAAAGGCGCTTGAGCTGGGAAGGAACAGATTGAAAGTGGCATTGTAGGGTGATAACCACATGGGTGATACACCGTATGTCTCGACAGAGGAATCGTCTGGAGGCAAGAAGACCAGCTAGAAGGCTGGCACACCAATTCATGGTTTATTCAGTGTACCTTGGCCACCAGGTATGTGTCACCCTCTGTGATAAGGGCTGTTCCAGAAAAGAACTAAGGTGGCAGCTGTAGGAATAAAACCCAGACATCCTTCTCGCTACCTCTACAGCTCCACTCCCTGCAAGGGAGGGACTCCCTGATGGCCTCTGCTGTCTTGCCCTGAGCAGATGGGCAGTCTGCTAGTCATGTGACTTATTTTGGGCCTGACCTTGTCCCAAAATAGCATCCCTGATTCTCCATCTTGTTCCTGAGTCTCACTTTTTACTTCAGGGCTGATGTCTTGCTTTCCTAGCTCAGAGACCTTGTCTTGGTGACTCACCCAGTACCTCATCCCTTCTGAGACTGGTTCCATGGCTTAGATAATTTTTACAGCTTTATTGAGGTATTGTTGATATATAATGTTGTGTAAGTTTAAGGAGTATAATGTGATAATTTGACATATATTGCAAAATATTTACCACTGTAACATTAGCTAACACCTCTATCACCTCACATAATTATCATTTCTTTTTTGGAGTGAAAACACTTAAGATTTACTGCCTTAGCAACTTTCAAGTATATAATACAGAATTATTAACTATAATCACCATGCTGTATGTTAGATCCCCAGAACTTATTTGTCTTATAACTGCAAGTTTTCGACCAACATTTCCCCATTTCCCTCACCCCCTAGTCCCTGGTAACCACCATTCTACTTTATGTTTCTATGAGTTTGGCTTTTTTAGATTCTATATATAAGTGATATCATGCAGTATTTGTCTTTCTCTGTCTGATTTATTTCACTTATAAGCATAATGGCAGGATTTCCTTCTTTCTCATGGCTGAATAATATTCCATTGTGTATACCTCCATCCTGGGGGCTCCCCTCCACTTCCAGGAGAAATGCCTACATTTGGGGACCTTCCTGGAGTAAGGAGGGGGAGAAAGACCTCTTGAGATGGAATAAACAGTTCTAATATGGAGTTTAAACTTTGAATGTTCCTAATGGGCTACTTTGTATATTTTTGTTTTTCTTTCATCAAATCAACAGGACTTGAGGAAAAAAAAAGTTGTTATAACAAAATAAAAAAAAGATCTTTTAAAAATATCTGAATCATAGTGTGTACATTTCCATCCCCCCTGCCCCAACACGCACCATACAGCAGACTGTTGTGCAGAAATTGGAGAGGTGAGACCTGAAGAATGAAGACTGAATGAAGAATGAATCCCATACAGTACTTTGTGTCTGGATGTTGGGAACAAGGGAGAAGAAAAGGTCCAAGATGACTTTGAAGGGCCAAGTCTGAATGACCAAACTGGGAGAATGTAAACCATTAATAACAGAAAAAGGAGAGTAGGGTGTGGTGGGTAAAGCTGTTTGGCCACAGTTTGAGTGCAGCTAACTCTATCCTGGAGGTGATCATTGCAGGTCTGCAGACTTCCTGCCCCGACCTTGCCCTGGGCTGCCTAGTATCTTGGGGGTCTCTCTTGTCACATTTCTAGTAGAGGCTGGTTGAGGGGGAGGGAGAAGAGACAGTGTAATCTGACTGCACCTCCATGGCCTAACCATCTCCTTCAGTGGGCAAAAGTTAAGTCAAATAAATTTGCCTTGTTACTGGTGACAACTTCTGACACTATGGCTGCAAAGCATCTTGGAAACTGTTCCAATTAATTCTGAATGCTGCTGGTATAACTGAGAGTTGATTATATATGTGTGAGATAATTTGAGAAAATAAACTGTAAATTTTTGATGTTAGTGTTAATTTAGTCTTAAACTTTATTGTAGAATAAATAAGCTTGGAATCTTAGGGTTTGAAGAAATCTTAGAGGTAATTTAATTCAACTTCACCCAATACAAAAATCCTCAGTAGTAACACTTTGGTGTTTTATCAATAAGACAAGCTCCTTGTGGGCAGAGACTGTGTCTTATTTAGTTTTGAATTCCAAATGCCTTGCACAGTAAGTACTGGTTAAGTGTTTTAGTGGCTGTTCAATATATTGATTAGTCGGCAAGAAGCACACTAACATATTTAAAAATTAGTAGTCTAGGTAAGTACCCAAATCTAGATTTTTGTTCATTGTAGACATAAGTTTAGCAGGGCTAAACCGCATTCTAGGTTAGGAGTTATAAACATCTAAGTCAATAACTGTAATGGAGATGTTAAGACTATACAAAGGTTAACATTCTGATGATCAATGCTGACATATCAGGGTTAGAAATGAAAACACTTTGTTCAGGAAAAGTTCAAATGTCTAGATCAGAAAATAGATCAAAAACTCTTTAAGACTTTGAAGGGACCTACCCCTTTTTTAAAAAAAACAGCCAGGTAGACTACAGAATCCTGACTTTAAAATATGCTTTTAATAATAATACTTTTAAGAATGAAAATATAGATTTCACATCTGGTAATAAGGGAAAAACAGGTAATGAATTTTCTCTCCCAGAAATCAGTGATATCCCATCTGAAAAGACAAATCAAGAATGCTAGTTGGGTCAGCATCATTACAGCAGCAGGGACTGGAGACTTTCTGATAAGAATATTCACAGCAGGGAGTGAACCCAAATAATAAAATTAAAAAACCTTCCAAAATGACGAGGGCCCAAATCGTTGTGTCTCCATAGGAACAGAAAATGCAATATTTATACCTTTATTTACCCTTCTATTCAACCAAAAAAATGCATGGCATTTGCCATGGTAACACCCACATCATATATGCGTGTATCGCTTCAGATATGGGGCCTGCTGTTCTAAAAACAACAAACACATACCAAGACGTGAGCGTCATGTGAAACCTCTACTCATTTTACAGTGTTTGGATGGAAAAATTTGTCCCGCTGGACCTTGACATCTTTTTCTCAAGGACTGTTTTCCAGTTTCAGTGGCAGAAAACCCAGGTGTCTCTCTGCTTCTTTCTCTGCTTCCGAAGTCACAGTGAGAGTGATGCAGACATGTCATCCGTGCAAATGGAGGTGGGAGAAAGTTCAGGGTAGGAGTGTCAGTGATAGGACGGGTTGGAGGGGGATTGCGGCTCTGGCAGGAAAGGGGAAGATGAGACGCTGTGGCCACAATGCCTGACTCTACAGTTTAGGTGAGTGTAGGACATAGTCATCTATGTCCCCAAAGTGACTTGAGAAGCCTCGAAACGCCTCTTTTCTCCGGAAGATTTCTTCCCTGCATTTACATGGAGGGCTGAAATTCAGACCGTCACATCTTTCTGTCACAGCAGCGATATGGAGTCTTAACAATGTGATTATATAGGTGCTTACGGCGTTAATCCCAAAGTAGCCAGTACTACCTTGGCCATATAAGTTGATGCATTGGCTTGTCCAAACCCTTGGACTTAGGACTGGTAATCAAACAGGGTAGAGGAGACGGAAGGTGTTGGGGGGTGGGGTGCTGCTGGGTGGCTTCAGAATTGGGGGACTTTAGCGGAGCTGGATGCTGGGTGGCCGAGGGATGAGGCTCAAGGTACTGAAAGGGGAATGCGGTGAGGGGAATGAACAAATACTTTGAGAAATATTGATTGTGTCAGCTGTGTGGCAGATACCAGGCTCTGAAAATAAACTTTACAATTTTGTCTGTGGCTGCCCAGGTTTTCAGCTTTCTAATTTACCCTGCTGTTGGCCTAACATAAAAGCCCGGGGTCTGGCTGCGAATCAAAAGTTCCGTGCTATATTCTATGGCTTCCATCCCCATCCTCTCCCGAGCCCTTCATGATAACATCTTTCCCAGCTTCGCATCTTTGGGATGACCAGTGTATCCACAAGAGAGGGCAAACGTCTATTGCTCGCTGACATTTCCTGTCCTAATTTTATTTGGCACTTCCCGTCTCTACTTTTCTTTTATTTCTGGTTATATGGCCACTATTTTTGGTAGCTCCTGACCCAGATAATGTTGAGGAAAGGTAAGAGTGCCCGTAGCTGGGTGTAGGGCTGTTATATTCCATTTGCAGCTTTGAGTGCCATTGAGCGGTAGGTGCTTCCGGCTGCCTGCTCGCATTAGTCAGGCTAGGCTCTGCTGCGGTGATGAACACACTCCAAAGTCTCAGTGGCTTAGCATGTAAAGGTTTATTTCTTGTTCAAGAAAAGTCTGGCAGTTCCCTAGGGCATTTTCCTTCTTGGCCTTGACTCAGAGATGAAGGCTGCTTAACATCCTGTTAATGCTTTTAGAAGGAGAAGGCAGAGTCGGAGGGTCTCGCACTGGCTCTTCGATATTTCCATCTACAAATGATGTGTATCACTCTCACGGCCCTTTGGCCGGAACTAGCCACATGGTCTGCCCCCAACCATTGGGGGCGGGGTGCGTCTGGGAAATGTGGCTAAGCTCATGATATTCAGTGAGCAGTCAATGTTTCTGCCGTACCTGTGATATCTAAGAAGGTGACCAACCTGCTCAGAATTGTGATTCCAACAATCAGGGTAGTTAGGGCGAAGTTGGGGTAAAGTGTTCAGTCGTTGAGCGCGATCCAAATGAAATCTTCTGAAGACATCACATGGAAGTAGGAAAAGAAATGTATGGGCCACTTTTGCTAAAAAGGGCCCTTCTGGTGATAATTGTCCTTACACAGGTCAGGCAAATTGGAGACCTGCCATGGGCTGAAGAGCCCCCTGCGTGGTACCACACGCTGTGTATTACTCTCTCAGTAAAAGCTGGGAATAGCTCCTGGTGAGAAAATGTTCATGGCTGGCCCTTCTTGACTGTTCCAGGTGCCAGGCCGCCAGTGCTGGGGATCTGTCTGTCACTCTTGTATCTCAGCAGTCCTGCCTGGGTTCCTGGCACCGCAAACCCCTGTCTGTAAACAATATGTTCTTTTATGAAAGACATGGGAAGCTGACATATCAGAGAAATTGCGTATCTGCCTTAGAGACACGATTATTCTGGAAAATGACTGAACTCGATCCAAACTATAAAAACCAACCCCTCAAATTCCAGCAATTGCTGACCAGGGATATTGTGAGGATTAATCAAAAGAGGTGGAATTGTAACCGTAGGATGGTGAGTGTCTCAGCTCTGAGGAGCAGCATGAAGCATCAGCTGAGGAAGTAGGAAACACCAAACAAGATCTCGGTGACTAAGTGTACCCTCTGCAGTGAAAGAGATGAGGCCAAACTGGACCCTCGGTCTTGCTGAGGGGAGAAGTGGCGTGTGATCCCCTGAGTCTCACTTCCTGTGGGAAGCCACCTCATTCTGCTGGAGCACCGACGTCTAGCAGAGCATTAAAGCAAGGACGGCCCTTCTAACCGTGGCACCTGTGCAGTTGCACAGGTTGCACACCCAGGAAGCTGGCCCTGGTAAGCACAGGAGCACATTCTCCCCTTCAGGAGATAAAGGTCATTGCTGACTCCGTGAGCCTTGGCTCCTGGAGTCTGAGTCTGGCTGTTCCTCGGTGGGGCTTGATCAATCACCTCCAGCAGGAAGGGTGTGGTGACAGACACTTGAGAGAACTGCATTGCAGAGAGTAGACCCTGCCCAGCATGGTGAGCCGCCACGCAGGACATCCCCTGCCCTGCCCTGGAGCCTCCTCACAGGGGACAGAGGGGTAGTGAGGGTATGATGGAGATGGGCGAGCCACGTGCCCTTTCACCCTCCAGCCCCAGGTTTGGACTACCCACTCTGTTTTCACTTTGGACCCCAAATAATCCACTTGCACAAAAACATCAGTGAGTTCTGCTGACTCTTTGTAGCTTTCATAGAGGAAAACTGGGGGCACATACCCTCCTCATCTGTAAAGAACTTAAAATCTCTCACTAGGCATTTGTCTTCTCCCCGGTCCCCTATGTCATCTTGCTTCTCTTTTCACTGCTTCTTTCCTTCCCTACCCCCAACTACCTTGGCCTCCACCACCTCCCACCTCCCCTTTATTTCAGGAACTCCAGACTCCTGACCTCTCTTTCCTATCGTGCAGTTCAGCCCTGCCACCGTGTCTAACTTCAAATGGAACAGAGAAACAAAGGGCCCTTCAGCCAATGGGACCCTCTCCATGTAAGGTGGTTTAGTGACCATTGTTGTGACTTGAGCGTGCCCCTTGGGGTCTCCCTCTTCACCTCAAGTGATAAATCATTGTTTATTTAATGTATTTACAGAGAATGAGTACTACTTGCTTTATCCTTGTTACTTTCTCATGACACTTCTTCTATCCTGGATTTCACATAGAAGTTCCCCACTACTATGCAGCCATGAGGGGTGGGGGGAAGGTGGGGGGCTGTGGCAGTGTGTTCTCCCTAAGTGAGATGGGTCTTTTCCCTGAGTTCTGGTGGGAGGGGAATTATCTTCCTGGAGTTCTGGGGCAGATGGTGGTGCTAAGTCCCTGTTCTGGATTGCTGGTACTCTCTGTTCAGTGACCACTTCATTCACGGCCATGAGCCTGCTTTTATTTCGTCTTACTTACTTACAGTTTTGGTCCAGGCAAGTATTACCAACAGAAAGAAAGGGTAAACAATTTAAGTATAGAATTCTGTGTACTTCGGTATTGTCACGAGCGAATCCTTTATAATTGGCAGGCTTTTGTCTCAAATAAGAGAAATGCTTTTCTACCAGCACAAGATGCGAACTTGAAGGGAAAAGAGCACATGCAAGAAATATTAGCCATGAGGAAAGAGACAGATGCTGTCTGCTCTTCCCTTGTGGGAAACATAACACCAGGATTAGTGTTACTAGGTGTGGTCTAATGAAGTCAGTCGGCTCAAAGTTGGATGGAATCCCGCTCCTTGGGAGAGCAGTATTCAAGTGGTAATCTAGTATGGTAGTCAGTTTCTTTTTAGTGGAAGAAAAACTCAAATAAAAACACAAAACCTTAGCATCTTTCCTGACCAAACTCAGGGATATAGTGCAACTTGGACTGGGTTTTCATTCTCCCTTCTGGAAGGGTGCCAGCATCCCCCTTCCCTTTATAGGTGAGTGTGTTATGCTCGCAGAGGCTCTGTCTCTCCTTATTTCAATGCCAGCCCCGACCCCTCTCTTTCCTCTCAGTTGAATCAAGCTAGTAGCTACCCTGGGCCTATGCACAGCTCCACAGAGAGGACTTTTTTATGATGTTAGGATTCTTAGCCTCTTGGGGACTGGTTTCGTTTACGGCAGTGTGTCAGAATTTAGCTTAATGCCTGGCATATAGTGCCTGGCAATAAATACTTGTGGAATAAATGAAGAAACAGAAGAAAACTCAAATAGCCTTTTCCAGAGCAATTTTCATGTAAAGCACTGGGCCTCCATTCTGGAGCAAATAGTAAGACGTAGGAAATTTATTCACAAGCTGGAGCGCCCTGGTGTTGGATATGACTGGGGCAGGGGCCATGCTTATCAGTGCCAGAGTCCATTGATGCTACTTGCACATCTAAAGTCTGTGTCAGAGATCCTCATCTGGAAGAGAGGGACTGGTTGGAATGAACTAAAGGCTGTCAGCCCATGGGTGAAGCTTTCAGAACTAGAATTTAAGGGCTGGTGGTGTTCATCAAGAAATAGGTTTCAGTGAGTTGAAAGGGATCTTAGAATAATCTAACTCGTCCTCCTCTTTCTCTCTTGTCATCTTTTCCTCTCTGCCTTCCTTTTTCGGAGATAGCAACTGAAGCCCAGAGAAGTTAGAAACTTGTTCAAACCACATAGTTAGTTGGCAGCAAATTCAAAAACATATACCTGACTTGCTCCCAACTCAAGAGCTCATCCCATTTCTCCTCTGTGACCTTACTCTTGGGCAGTGTTTCTTAAACATTTTGGGTTTACTCTTTGATAATTTGATGAAAGTGCTACACTTATCTCACAAAATGTATATCTTGTGAATCACGCAAAGTTCTGCATATTCTGGGATTCCTGTAACTCACTGCTTATTCCTCCCACTTCTGTTTATCTTCACCGTTGGCATTGGGCAAATGTTAGAAATGCCTCTGGAGAAAGACAAATACCATATGATATCACTTATATGTGGAATCTAAAAAAATGATACAAATGAACTTATTTACAGGACAGAAATAGGCTCACAGACATAGAAAACAAACTTACGGTTACCAAATACACTTCAATTAAAAAAATTACTTGGAAAAAAAAAAATGCCTCTGGAGTTAAACTAAAACTTAATTCTCACTAAGCGTTTTAGGTTCAGCTCCCTTTAAGGGTTGTAGAACCAAAAGGGTATTTTCTCATTCTGTGGGGGAGTAGTAAAAAAGCTATAGCTGCAAAAGGAGATGAAAGACGAAAAAGTTACAAAAGGACTAGTGATATTGTCCTAGGGGAAAATCTTTCTGAGTGAAAGAACTGTGAGACTGTGAAGTCGGTGCCCAAGGTAGGGACCGCAGCCTTGCTTCTTGAAGTTTTGCAAACACGCCTGGATGCAGTAGGAGCCCACAGACCTTAGGGAACAATGTCTGACTGGCAGGGGGCAAGTACAATATGATATAATGAATCCTTTCCATTTCTAATTTCTATGATTCTGTGAAATGAAAACATTAGTCATAGACCCCCTGAAAAGCAGGACATTTCAGTGCTGGCCTGATCACAAAGATCAGAATTAATGTTCATATCTGGGGTTGTAAATTTTCACACTATGGCGTTCACAGGGAGACAGTCAGAAGGATGTTCTGCAGTCAACTGATTTCACAGTATTGCTTTCCAGCACTGGGCACTTCAGAAGGTGTAAGAAAACTACCAAACCAGTTAGGTCAAATACTTGAGGACTATCCGACATCCTGTTCTACCCCATTGGGCTGGATCGAGGTAGTGTCCAGGAGAATTTGCTGCTGCTTTTGTCTCGTCACGTTCTGCTTAACATCACCAGGGTGAATGGGGGCCCATCCAAGCTGGTTTCTGTGTTCTTTTTGTTTTAATTTTATTTATTTTTGGCTGCATTTTTGGTCTTCTTTGCTGTGCATGGGCTTTCTCTAGTTGCGGCAAGTGGGGGCTATTCTTCATTGCGGTGCGCAGGCTTCTCATTGCAGTGGCTTCTCTTATTGCGGAGCACGGGCTCTAGGCGCGCGGGCTTCAGTAGTTGTGGCATGTGGGCTCAGTAGTTGTGGCTCGCGGGCTCTAGAGCACAGGCTCAGTAGTTGTGGCACACGGGGCTAGCTTCTCCGCGTCATGTGGGATCTTCCTGGACCAGGGATCAAACCCCTGTCCCCTGCATTGGCAGGTGGATTCTTAACCACTTCCCTGCGGCACCAGGGAAGTCCCTCTGTGTTCTTTTGACAGGTCCCCATCATTCTTTGAGCATTTTCTTGCTTTCCAGCATGACAAGATATTCTAGGCTCATCTACTTTCCCTACCCCAGTCTGGGAATCATTTATTTTCCTAAGGAACTCTGATTTTGCAGTGGAGAAGAGTGCTTAGAAGCCAAGATTTGGGCACTAGGTGTGCTTTTTGTTCTTATGGTGTCCCTGCCCCAAGGCCTTCTCAGTGGACAGAACTGTGAAATATATGTATGTATATATCTATACATAAATGATAGATATAGATATATGTGTATATATGTGCATGCATACACATGGGCTTGCCTCGTGCAGGCTGCTTGATTTCTGACTCCTCAGGCCAGGTTGCCCCCCTGCATGAACACTCTTCTTATCCTGCTTGATCTGCCCTATTTTTCATTTCACTAATTATCTCTTTGTTTCTAGAGTTCATCACATTTTTTGAGTCTTTAAACTATTTCAATAACTACATTTTCATTTCCAAGGTTTCAAATAAGCTTTTACAATCATGTATTATATTACAATCATATATTATCAGTTTTATAAATTTTTGTTCATTTTAAATGTTATCTTTCTCTCATTTATCTCTCTGGGCATCTGAAGCATATTTATTTTATTTTTTTGTGAAATTCTTCCGATACACTTTATTTCGTTTGGAGTAAATTTATGTTCAGGTTTGTTGGCTAACTTTCGTGGTATTAGATTTCTTGTATTTTAGAGTTTTGGTTTGAAGATTTATTTATTTACAAGTTTTTAAAAAATATATATATTTATTTATGGCTGTGTTGGGTCTTCGTTGCTGCACACGGGCTTTCTCTAGTTGTGGCAAGTGGGGGCTACTCTTCTTTGCGGTGCGCGGGTTTCTCATTGCGGTGGCTTCTCTTGTTGCGGAGCACAGACTCTAGGCTCGCCGGCTACAGTAGTTGCAGCATGCAGGCTCAGTAGTTGTGACGCACGGGCTTAGTTGCTCCTCAGCATGTGGGATCTTCCTGGCCCAGGGCTTGAACCTGTGTCCCCTGCTTTGGCAGGCGGATTCTTAACCACTGTGCCACCAGGGAAGTCCCTGAAGATTTATTTTAAGTGGGAGCTTTTGTTGTTGTTTTGGTTTTTTTTCTCTTCCTCAATGTCCATTTCTTTTTCTTTGTTATTGTTTAATTTTTTGCCTTTATCTCTGGGCTGTCAGGCCTTAAAATTGAGTTTTGATGATAAACTTAATTCCTTGTCATGAAGCTTTGTCTCTCTGCTCCCATCTTCCCTGGCTCACAGCTTCTTAGGAATCTATAGCCCTCTGTATTAGATCAGTACGCTTTTATTTTCTAGCTTCTTTCATAATCAAGAAACCCCAAGCCTCATGGCTTCATGCAGAGACCCTGGATCCATACCTAGTTGCAAATGGAGCACCTTTAGTTCCTATTACTCTGCCTTACTTCTGGCGGCTCCTGGCTGCCACTGCTTCTGACTCTAGAACCCAGCAGACCTACAGCCTTAGCCCTGATTTTAGATATTTAAAGATATTTTGAGTCATATCTATATATTAGGTGTGTCTTATGATTTCATCTTTTTCTGTTTTCATCTATTATTTGGAAGAGAGGGGAAGCCAAATTGTGAAGTTATGGAGCTATCTTGCCTGGGAACCTTATTCTTCTTTTTTAAATGTATAATTCTGTGAACCATGGACCTTACTTAGTGTAATGGGACTTCTCTATAACTATTAGCCACGTGGACCCTCTTACTCATGCCCTTGACCCCGGAAGGCAGGAATGTGCAGCCCTTCACTTACTATTCCTAAGTATGGGAGGGTCTTACTATTGGAGGATCAAAGTGTGATTCCTGGAGGATCAAAGTGTTACTCCTGGGGGATCAACCACATTCGGAGTTCAGAAGATGGTAAAAATCAGTTCTCTTCTCTTCTAGATTATTCCAGTCCATACTGAGTGCCCTCAGATTAGCCTAAGAAGTCTGTTCCCTGGTCATCCCCTCCCTTCTTCCTCTCCCTTGTGATCTTCTCTGCATGTCCCAAGGGTCCCTGTTCCTCCTCCAAGCTTCTGTTTGTTCCTCTCAGTGGACCTGGGCGCTGGTGGAGGTGGTGGTGCTCTGTGTGCTTTAGGTCCTGCAGAGGGAGGGGAGGTCATGAAGAAAACTGATTGTTTTCAAATATTCTGAGAGCATAGCTCTGGTATGTTATTTTGTTAAGTGTCTTGACCTCTTTTTCCCTGCATTTCAAAGATCCTCTTCTATTAGGCTTTGTGGCCAGGTTCGCTGAAAGGTGATTTTGTTCCCAGTCCCAGAAAGGCCGTGTGAAGGGAAAGTAAAGCCCTCCTCCTGTGCTTTTGCAGAATTAATTTGAACCCCATGAAATGTGACAGAATATAAACCTTTTGGAAAATTTCTGTTGTGCATTCTAAGTTTTTAGACTTAGCAAACTGAATCCAAGGCTTATCTTGAAACTTCTAACCCACCCTATGAAATTGGATCAAAACAAGCAACACTTTTGAGGGATAAACTAACAGAGACAAGTAGGTAGAATGCAATTAAAAACATATCTTAAACATAAAAAAGATTATGACAGTAATAGAATGATCTGTTCATTTTAAGACAGAAGACTTCTAGTTTATGGGAGTCAATTTCATTTCTCCAATTATTTCAGAACCTAAAAATATGGTAAATACTTGAGGTTATTTTACTTTATTTGAAAAATAATTCATATCAGATTTTTCAGTTCTTTGAAATAAAATCTGCTTGGTGCCTCCAGAGGCTAGAAACTCTTGTTTTGCATTCTTACCCAGTTCAGGTTTTCTGCCTCTCAGAAGGGTGTTTCCTCAAAGTTGTACAGGCTCTGTAATCAGGCAGTCTTATGTCAGAATTCCCTCCCGATATTCTGATTTTATTCACTTTGTTCTGAAGAAGAGCCTGTTTTTAGACAAGAGAGGCAATGGCGGTAGAAGCAAAGGGCCATCTGTCCACCCTCACTCCCAGTCTCCAGAGGAAAGAAGTTTTGTTAGAGGAATCAGTCTGCTGCTGCAAAGCGTTTGGAGAGTTATATTGTCAGGTACCAAGTTCTGGGGGATGTGCACCAGATAAATGGCCTTTTTGACCTATGACATTAGTAATTGATCATCTGCTAGAACGAACCAGGAAGGGAGGGCATCTGGGAGCGGGAGAGACCTCCCTCTGACCAGGAATTCGTAAATCCAAAGGCCTCAGTGACCTGCAAGACCCTGTTCTTGTTTGGGTGGCTCCTAAAAATAGACCATATTGTAATGACACATGCATGTTTTATAGTCCCATTTATCTAGGTATGACAATATTAATTGAACTGTCAAATTGCTGGAGACCGAGCTGCTTGGTACAAATACTTGGAATTACAGAGAAAGAAATTCCCAGGGGGGTCAAGGCAGCTAGACTCAATGTGGAATGCAAAACTCACAGGGGTAGACCTTTATCTGGTCAGAGATTCCAGGGAGCTGCCCAGCTTATTCATGCTTGAATGATTACATTAAGAAGCCTGGATCTTGCAGAGGTGACTCTGTCTAAGGCAAACATGTGTGTACAGCAGGTTCTGTTACCTTAAAATACCAGTTAGCCTTGAATTAAGGCTTTGATTAAGGATTTCAGTGTTGATCTTGGGAAACTCTCTACAGACTAATTCAAGAGGTGTGTTAGCTAAATAGTTTGGGGCATAGGTTTGGAGATGCACTCAGATGGGAAAGGGAAACAAGACATTATTTTCCATGTTATCTGCCTCTGGATGTGGAAAGATGTTACCCCTTACCACCTTCTGAAATTTGGGTTGGGAATTAAAACACACATTACCATTGATTTCAAAATGTTTAGTTCATTTCATCATGAATATAGCATTCAGCATTTTCTCCAGGGGCATATGGCAGTGGCAACTCTAAAAGATACAAGAGCAGACTTAATTCTTGGTCTTGTAAATAGCAACCTGGAATTCTAACTGCCCAGGATCCTCTGAAGAATAAATTCATTGTCAGTCCAGTTTTTGAAACTGTCGTGAAACCACTTAAAAATTTTATGTTTGAAAACCTTGCCTGAGTTTGCTATTTTAAAAAGTGCTGCAGTGTGGAATACATGTGCCTTAAGGAAACAGTCCTGGAAACTTGTCTAAGGCAGGTGAGTTCTAGCCTCTGCCTGGTTGGTCTAAGAGAAGCACCATTGTATGGAAATTTTAAGTAATGTCTAGCTGCCTGCTTCCATCCAGAAAGCTGTTGGGAGGGTGAATATATCACTTCCCTATTTTTCACTCATTGCCTTTACCAGTTACCTCCCAATTGGGACTTATTTCCACAGTACTGACTGTGCTCACTATTGTCTCCCTTCTAAATGAGATGATGTATGTAAAGTTACTTTGTAAATTGCATGCCTCTTTTCAATTAGGTTATCCTTTTTCTTACTTTATCTTTGTTTACTTTGTTCTCTCCATTTGGAGCCCCTTCCAATTCTCAGTATTCATCCAGAATCTTCCCAGTTTTCTGAGGTTGGCACATAGCCGCCTGGAGCTAACTAGGTGTTCAGGAAAATACCTAAGTAATAAAACAAAAGGGTCATCTCAAGACCCAGACTTGTCACGAAGCCCGTCCAAGTCACCTCCCAGTGATGCACCTGTTAGGTGGCTTCCTACCATGGGTACAGGCATGGTCACCATCTGTGGGGCCACCATTATCTGGGGGCTGCTGTCACCTGAAGCCACCAAGCTGCTCTGTGCTCCCTGGGGCCCTCCATGTGCCAGAGTCACACTGCTTTCAGGGCAGAAGTGGAAAGCATGGCTATGTCCTCTTCTCTGCTACGCTGTGCTTTAAGGGTACTATTTACAATAGTTCTGCTTTGTCCCAATTTCTCACTGAGAGTTCAGGGTAAACACAGCTGTACATTCTTGACTAACATCTCTCAACCTCCTTGTAATTCAGATAATTCCAAGTTAGAGACATCCTGCTGTACTCCATCCATCCACTTATTTTTCCGCCAAACCATTTACTGAATCTTCTAAGTGTCAACCATTGGGCCAGATACTTAAGATATGAGAGTGATATGTAGATAGAGCCCTTGCTGTCAGGAATTTAGAGGCATGAGACTGAGCAGACTTTGTGTGTCTGCTTCTTTCGTCTTTAGGTGTTTTCCCTATAAGACTCCGCAGACTCTCAACAAGTGGACCCTCGGCAAGTCTGTCCCACTCTTCAGCCAGGCGAGCCCAGGCGGGTGTTATGGGGCTGCATTTCACAGCTGTCGCAGATGGTGGAGGTGGCAGGCAGTGTGTGGGAGGAGGGAGCCTCTGGGCCTTTTTCCCCTCCCTCCAAAGATCACACGTGTGGGGCTTACCTTTCTACACTAACCTGTGCCTCGCTCAGCGTCAGGACTCCCACCCTTGGTTTCAGGAGATTTATAAAACTGATGAGCTACTGAATAAGGCTTGTCCAAGGGGGGGCAGTTTGGATGGGCAGGGCAGATTCTTGGGTGGTATGCAGCTGTTGAAGGAGAGGTGGAAACGAGGTGGAAACGAGGATAGCTGAGATGATGCCCGCCACAGGTGATAAAGGAGCTCATGGGAGTGGTGCCTGAGAGTCTGCAGCTCTGGGCTGGGCAACCATGTGGATCCTCGGTGCTGGTTACTGGCCTCAGATGGGCAAGAGCCTGGGCCGTCCCTCAGAGCTGATCCAGCTCCTTCTGGGTGGTCCCTCCAGGTCTGGCCTCCTCTCTATAGGTTCACAGAGCCTTGCCCGCTCAAGCTTCCGCCTTCGTAGGCTGGGCAGCTCTCCTCTGGTCTCTATATACACTCACTGGCTCTTCATGAATTTTTTTCTCCAATCCATTAATTTGAGCAGTTTCTCAGTGAGAGTGCTATTGGCATTGTGATAGTTAAATAATACCCCCAGCAATATTTTCAACTCACTCCTACTTCCCACCTCCATCATGCTTGAGAGGGAGGTACCTCATATCTTACAGATCAAAACTACCAGGTTATGGGCCAAAGTTTAAGCTTTGCTTTCTTCAGATTTTAGCTTTTGATTTTCAAAAATCTTTCTTTTTCTCTCAGAAAGGCTGATTCCTACAACACAAACATGTTTGGCTTTCCACATTCATGTTTCTGTTACAGATTTTAACCAACTATGTAGAAGTTCAGGAACTGAACATTAAAAAGATCTCTTCGCATCTCTGCTGTAATTCTGCCTGGGGCAATGAATATGTCCTGGCAACTCCAAGGAAAATCTTTGTTTAAAAATTTCAAATTTGGATTTCCCTGGTGGCGCAGTGGTTAAGAACCTGCCTGCCAATGCAGGGGACACGGGTCCGATCCCTGGTCCAGGAAGACCCCACATACTGCGGAGCAACTAAGCCCGAGAGCCACAACTACTGAAGCTTGCGCTTCTAGATCCTGTGCTCCGCAACAGGAGAAGCCACTGCAATGAGAAGCTCGCGCACCGCAATAAAGAGTAGCTCTCACTCGCCACAACTAGAGAAAGCCCGTGCACAGAAATGAAGACCCAATGCAGCCAAAAAAAAAAAAAAACAAAAAAATTCAAATTTCATCTCAGTGCCCACGTCTGAGGCTCTCAGCAGAAAAAATAGAGGTTAGGCCCTGGTAGAGCTCCTCCCTACATTACCTCTAACATTCTAATTTGCTGCCCCCTCTCTCCACCCTTTTATCAAGTTAAAGAGAAACACAGTGTGTCCAAAGCTAAAATAGAAAAGCCATTTGCTAGGAGAGAGGGACACTGATTTAGCAAAGAGATGACGAAAGGCATCTCTAGTTTGAGACTAACAGATCTGTAGCAAAGGCAAGGACAACTTTGGAGAAAATTCAGAGTAGTCGAGGGTCCCAGACCCTCAGGTCAAAGTTAAGAAAATTATTCAGAAAAAGAGAAGCATATCATTAGAAAAAATTGTGTGAAGTGGATAGTAGATCACGAAGGAAGAGATATAAATGGCCAAGAATACTTGGCTTGTTTTACCAGAAACTGAACAGCAATCAGAATGGCAAAGAGTAAAAAGTCTATTAATACTAAGAGTTGTCAATCGGGTAGGAGGGGTGAGCATTTGTCTGCTTTACCATTAGGATAGTAAACTTGCGTGTCCAGAGCATTCTGGAGTATAATTTGACAATGTTTTGAAATTCTTAGAAAAAGTATACTCTTTGTTTTTTTTCTTTTTCTTGAAATCATCTACTTGTAAAGACTGCTCAAATCTAGGCTCTGCTACTGTTTTTTTCTTCAATTCACATGGAAGAAAACTAGGCATCCAGAAGAATGCATTCAGAACTTAAACTGAATCTCTAGTGAATTTGAAGGTCTGAAGTTTTTCTCTCTTCTTCCGTTTGACCATGGTCCTCATCCTCAAAGAATATTTATAACTATCATGCTAATGATAAGTATAGTGTGAAAAAAATTCTGTGAGAATGGTTAGGGTGTGCAAAAAGGGACTAGTTTGTTTCTAGTTGCAATGAACCAGGAAAGGCCATCTTGCTGGGTTTTTTAAAAATGTGATAATTTTATTAACTGTAATATTATTTAAAAATGAGCACAGGTGGAACCACAAAATCTGTATCATAACTTTTCACTTCCAAGGTATTTTGTTCTATTCAGACTGTTATAGAGTTTAAGCACTTACAAATTAGTTGCAAATGCAGCTAGCTGAGATACTCAGTCCACTAAAAACCAATTAATTAAACTTATCTAATGTTAATTACTCACAATTGCCTGGCAGATAATTGATCCTCATTAAACATACGTTGATTCCATCTTCCCTGTCTTATGTGTGGGAACGGTTAGGGATTATAGGGGGATTATTAGAGTTATTGGAAGTCTCAAATTTGAACTGTATACTATAGAACGGTATTTTATTATTTTTATGTCAGGAAGACTCTTAAGGCTTACATTGTTTACATCCTTTAGTGAACAAATAACTATGCCACTAGCTTTTGTGAATGTATTTCTGAAAAGTGCAAGAAAATGTTTTATTTGTCTTAATCAGCAAGCAGGTTAAACATTCTTCCTGCAATTTCATTTAAGTGTTTAAATTTATTTCCCAAACCCTCATGAATACCAAAGGGTAAACTCAATCTCAGCACACAATTGGTGACTTTATATATACGATTCTCATTTGCTCATTACAACATGTATGTATAATAGTCTCTGAACTCCACAGCCCAACTTATTCTTCCCCTTGACCCTGCCAGCCCTTGTTTCACTCTAGCTTTGTGCAATGACCTCCACCCCTGCCAGCCTTTTTGTCTGGCCAGGCTCACATATGCGTAACTGAAATATCATGAATTCCAGATGAGTGGGATCCAAATTTGTGAGGTTGTTCTATATGCTTATTAATTCCACTGTCCCACACAGGTGGAAATGTGGTTTTAAGAGATATTGGACACTGTGAATTTTCCCTATGCATTGCAAGGATGGAAAACACACGTGCTAAGTAACTCAGCTGACTGACTGTAAAAGCTCATAGTACATAATAGCTCTTAAATTTTTATAACGGCCTGGCTTACCTTTGGTGGTCTTGTTACTAGGCTTCAGTAATTGTAGTTTGGGACTCTGTCTAATAGTGGAAGCATGAGGTAACATTGCTTTATGATTTGTTAAATGAGTTAATACCTGGGAGGTGCCCTTGCCCTTTTACACCAATTAAAGAGCATTTCCTTGTCTTTTAGCTTATATTAAATGCATTTAAGAGGACAAAAGAGTTTCTAGAGGGAATAAAAATATACTGGACTGAGATTTAAAAATGTACCTAGTAAATGTCTAATCCTGCATCCAAGCTTATGGTAGGAATCTAGGTAGTGGTCTACATCATCATGTGTTTGAAAGAACACCAGCTGCTGTAGATGAGAGATGTGTGTGTACATGGAAAAGAAAGTGGATAAACTGGGTCAGCATGATGACAAATAGTAGGCCAACAATGGCTTTCTTTTGAAAAAGGTAATTGAAGCAAAGTGGTTTTAAAGTTTCACTTATTTAATTAAAAGTCCCAATTATTCATTTATTTGAAGCTGCCTTTTCTTTCTAGGTTCACAATTAAGATTGTTGGTTCCGGTGTCAGACTTTCTGTCTTTAGCCCAGATTGAGTACAGGGTGAGATGTTGACTTTTGTAAGCCCTGGTTTCCTTATCTGGTTAATGGGGATGGCAATAGCATCTGTTTCATAATGTTGTTATGTATATTAAATGAAACAATCTTTATAAAGCATTTAAATAGCAGGATGCCTGGACTCAATGAATGCTGTTAATTTATGGGTGCTTCCTCATCTACAGACGGTGTTATTTCTGCTCTAGACTTGGATGATGTGATATACTTCCAAAGTTTTTCCACACATCACAAATCATATATCATCTGATTCTTCTCACTGTTCTTTGAGGTAGGCAGGGCAGGGGTTATTTTCACCCAGTATTAGTCAGTGTAGGTTAGGCTGTAGAAACAAATAGGCTCCCCAAATCTTTAGTGGCTTAGCCTGATTAATATTTATTCCTTGCTCATGAAACAGTCCAAGGAAGATATTTTGGTTAAAGGGCAGCTTTCTTTTTTTTTTTTTTTTTAATTCAGACAGAAAGTCACAAAAATTATACTCATCCTCATCAGTTCACTCAGTCCCATGTAATTAATTTTTTTTTTTTCATCTTGATCTTTTGTTAGCACTTTTATGAGTTCATCAGTTTTTCATTAGAGTTCTGAAAATGCTTATTCATTCAGTTCAGCAGTACAGTCCGTTACCAGAAACCTGTACTTGTCAGAGTCTTTTCCATGTATTTCTTGAAGATGAAACCCTTTTATAGGAACATATTTGCAAAATCATCAGAGTACACCCAGAACTGTCTGTAAATGACAAAAGACTTAAAAATGACCACGGTTAAAGATTTGATGACAGTTCATAATAATGCAGTTGACAAGAAAATTAGTTATTTCTGAGATATACATTTTAAAGTAATAAATAGGATTATTACTTATAACATTATACCAGAACATATAAGATTTTTAGAAATTTCATGTAATGTCTGAAACATTTATATTAACATATTTCCATACATATTTCCATACAAGTACAAATATAAGATTTTTAGAAATTTCATGTAATGTCTGAAACATTTATATTAACATATTTCCATACATATTTCCATACAAATACAAATATGATTTTTAGAAATTTCATGTAATGTCTGAAACATTTATATTAACATATTTCCATACATATTTCCATACAAATACAAATATAAGATATTTAGAAATTTCATGTAATGTCTGAAACATTTATATTAACATGTTTCCATACAAATAACCCAATGAAAGTTTAGTATTAGTTGTTTTGTTTGTTTTTTTATACTGCAGGTTCTTATTAGGCATCAGTTTTATACACATCAGTGTATACATGTCAATCCCAATCGCCCAATTCAGCACACCACCATCCCCACCCCACCGCAGTTTTCCCCCCTTGGTGTCCATATGTCCATTCTCTACATCTGTGTCTCAACTTCTGCCCTGCAAACTGGCTCATCTGTACCATTTTTCTAGGTTCCGCATACATGCATTAATATACGATATTTGTTTTTCTCTTTCTGACTTACTTCACTCTGTATGACAGTCTCTAGATCCATCCACGTCTCAACAAATGACTCAATTTCGTTCCTTTTTATGGCTGAGTAATATTCCATTGTATATATGTACCACATCTTCTTTATCCATTCGTCTGTTGATGGGCATTTAGGTTGCTTCCATGACCTGGCTATTGTAAATAGTGCTGCAATGAACATTCGGGTGCATGTGTCTTTTTGAATTACGGTTTTCTCTGGGTATATGCCCAGTAGTGGGATTGCTGGGTCATATGGTAATTCTATTTTTAGTTTTTTAAGGAACCTCCATATTGTTCTCCATAGTGGCTGTATCAATTTACATTCCCACCAACAGTGCAAGAGGGTTCCCTTTTCACCACACCCTCTCCAGCATTTGTTGTTTGTAGATTTTCTGATGATGCCCATTCTAACAGGAGTGAGGTGATACCTCATTGTAGTTTTGATTTGCATTTCTCTAATAATTAGTGATGTTGAGCATCTTTTCATGTGCTTCATGGCCGTCTGTATGTCTTCTTTGGAGAAATGTCTATTTAGGTCTTCTGCCCATTTTTGGATTGGGGTGTTTGTTTCTTTGATATTGAGCTGAATGAGCTGTTTATATATTTTGGAGATTAATCCTTTGTCCGTTGATTCATTTGCAAATATTTTCTCCCATTCTGAGGGTTGTCTTTTCGTCTTGTTTATGGTTTCCTTTGCTGTGCAAAAGCTTTGAAGTTTCATTAGGTCCCACTTGTTTATTTTTGTTTTTATTTCCATTACTCTAGGAGGTGGATCAAAAAAGATCTTGCTGTGATTTATGTCAAAGAGTGTTCTTCCTATGTTTTCCTCTAAGAGTTTTATAGTGTCCAGTCTTATATTTAGGTCTCTAATCCATTTTGAGTTTATTTTTGTGTATGGTGTTAGGGAGTATTCTAATTTCATTCTTTTACATGTAGCTGTCCAGTTTTCCCAGCACCACTTATTGAAGAGACTGTCTTTTCTCCATTGTATATCTTTGCCTCCTTTGTCATAGATTAGTTGACCATAGGTGCGTGGGTTAATCTCTGGGCTTTCTATCTTGTTCCATTGATCTATGTTTCTGTTTTTGTGCCAGTACCATATTGTCTTGATTACTGTAGCTTTGTAGTATAGTCTGAAGTCAGGGAGTCTGATTCCTCCAGCTCCATTTTTTTGCCTCAAGACTGCTTTGCCTATTCGGGGTCTTTTGTGTCTCCATACAAATTTTAAGATGATTTGTTCTAGCTCCGTAAAAAATGCCATTGGTAATTTGATAGGGATTGCATTGAATCTGTAGATTGCTTTGGGTAGTATACTCATTTTCACAATGTTGATTCTTCCAATCCAAGAACATGGTATATCTCTCCATCTGTTGGTATCATCTTTAATTTCTTTCATCAGTGTCTTATAGTTTTCTGCATACAGGTCTTTTGTCTCCCTAGGTAGGTTTATTCCTAGGTATTTTATTCTTTTTGTTGCAATGGTAAATGGGAGTGTTTCCATAATTTCTCTTTCAGATTTTTCATCATTAGTGTATAGGAATGCAAGAGATTTCTGTGCATTAATTTTGTATCCTGCAACTTTACCATATTCATTAATTAGCTCTAGCAGTTTTCTGGTGGCAGTTTTAGGATTCTCTATGTATAGTATCATGTCATCCGCAAACAGTGACAGTTTTACTTCTTCTTTTCCAATTTGTATTCCTTTTATTTCTTTTTCTTCTCTGATTGCCGTGGCTAGGACTTCCAAAACTATGTTGAATAATAGTGGTGAGAGTGGACATCCTTGTCTCGTTCCTGATCTTAGAGGAAATGCTTTCAGTTTTTCACCATTGAGAATGATGTTTGCTGTGGGTTTGTCATATATGGCCTTTATTATGTTGAGGTAGGTTCCCTCTATGCCCACTTTCTGGAGAGTTTTTATCAGAAATGGGTGTTGAATTTTGTCAAAAGCTTTTTCTGCATCTATTGAGATGATCACATGGTTTTTATTCTTCAATTTGTTAATATGGTGTATCACATTGATTGATTTGCGTATATTGAAGAATCCTTGCATCCCTGGGATAAATCCCACTTGATCGTGGTGTATGATCCTTTTAATGTGTTGTTGGATTCTGTTTGCTAGTATTTTGTTGAGGATTTTTGCATCTATATTCATCAGTGATATTGGTCTGTAATTTTCTTTTTTTGTAGTGTCTTTGTCTGGTTTTGGTATCAGGGTGATGGTGGCCTCATAGAATGAGTTTGGGAGTGTTCCTTCCTCTGCAATTTTTTGGAAGAGTTTGAGAAGGATGGGTGTTAGCTCTTCTCTAAATGTTTGATAGAATTCACCTGTGAAGCCATCTGGTCCTGGACTTTTGTTTGTTGGAAGATTTTTAATCACAGTTTCAATTTCATTACTTGTGATTGGTCTGTTCATATTTTCTATTTCTTCCTGGTTCAGTCTTGGAAGGTTATACCTTTCTAAGAATTTGTCCATTTCTTCCAGGTTGTCCATTTTATTGGCATAAAGTTGCTTGTAGTAGTCTCTTAGGATGCTTTGTATTTCTGCAGTGTCTGTTGTAACTTCTCCTTTTTCATTTCTGATTTTATTGATTTGAGTCCTCTCCCTCTTTTTCTTGATGAGTCTGGCTAATGGTTTATCAATTTTGTTTATCTTCTCAAAGAACCAACTTTTAGTTTTATTGATCTTTGCTATTGTTTTCTTTGTTTCTATTTCATTTATTTCTGCTCTGATCTTTATGATTTCTTTCCTTCTGCTAACTTTGGGTTTTGTTTGTTCTTCTTTCTCTAGTTTCTTTAAGTGTAAGGTTAGATTGTTTACTTGAGCTTTTTCTTGTTTCTTTAGGTAGGCTTGTATAGCTATAAACTTCCCTCTTAGAACTTTTTTTTTTTTTTTAATTTTAATTTTTTTATTGAATTATAGTTGCTTTACAATGTTTCAGGTGTACAGCACAGTGATTCAGTTTTATATATATGCATATATTCTGTTTTGGATTCTTTTCCATTATAGGTTATTATAAGATATTGGATATAGTTCCCTGTGCTATAAGTAGGTCCTTGTTGGTTATCTATTTTATATGTAGTAGTGTGTATATGTTAATCCCAAATTCCAACTTTATCTCTCCACCCCCTTTCCCCTTTGGTAACCATAAGTTTGTTTTCCATGTCTGTGAGTCTGTTTCTGTTTGTAAGTAAGTTCGTTTGTATCATTTTTTTTAGATTCCACATATAAGTGATATCATATGATGTTTGTCTTTGTCTGACTTACTTCACTTAGTATGATAATCTCTAGGTCCATCCATGTTGCTGCAAATGGCATTATTTCATTCTTTTTTTATGGCTGAGTAATATTCCATTGTATATATATACCACATTTTCTTTATCCATTCATCTGTCGATGGACATTTAGGTTGCTTCCATGTCTTGGCTATTAGTGCTGCTGTGAATGTTGGGGTGCATGTATCTTTTTAAATTAGAGTTTTCTCCAGATCTATACCTGGCAGCTTTCTTTTACAAGGTGATTCTAGGACATATTTTCTGGCTTTGCCCTCTTCAATATGTGGCTATCTGGGCTTCCATCATTAACCAGATGCAACTGGTGGGAAGAGAAAAAGGGGGCATGTCAACTTCTTGGCCTGAAAATGGCACACACCACTTCTGCTCATATGCTGTTGGCTAGGAACGACAGTCACACCATCACGCCTACCCACAAGGGAAACGAGGAGATACATATGCTTTCTGTGCCCAGAAAGACGATGAAACAGATTTATGGTGAATAGCTGGTAGTCTCTGCCACATACTCATTTAACAGAATGAAACTGGGGCCAGGGAAGCTGAAGTGATTTGCCCAACGTGTTGTAAATATTTGTAGCCATCATCCAGCATGTTGGGATATGTGAATCCTAGCTGGAGTCATAAATGGGGCAGTGAAGAGGACACAGGAGGAAAAGAAGAGCGGGCTGATGGAATAGAGGGCTAGCCTTGATATTGGCATGGAGATGCCCCACCAAGCAAATTCCCCGGGGATTCTCACAGCAGCTTTTTTAGTGCCTGAGGCAAACTTTAACTTCCACTTTGCTTGCCTTTCTTGCTGTTTCTTGTTCCTATTTGTAGATGCCTAGTGGGCTGCTAGGCCTGGGTGAGGGAGTTACAAATCTCCACTGAGATAAAACAATATCACCTCTCCCGCTGCTATTGTTGCAGGCATGCTGGCTGCGGGCTCACGGAGAAAACCTTGAATCAATTTGTCTCGTGGAGGCCAAGGGATTGGCTGCCTGCCCTTCACAACTTGTTAAAATGAACACATAGACTCTGGGGGTGGGGTGCAGCTAAATCTGTGGGGTGATTCTCACCCCATGATCCTTTCTGCTGCTTTTTTCGAGTTCTGGGATGTCAGTGTCACCGCGCTGGGAGCGGGGAGTGCTGAGCCTTCCATCTCTTTTCTTCTCCACCTGAAATGCTTTTAAATGTAACACTTCAAATTTGCTGGAATTTTGCCCAGATACCTTTTCTCTCCCAGCTGGACTCAAACACTCACCCAAAGCTGTTCCTTTGGGACAAGAGTCTCAAAAGACCATGGCTCTTCCCTTTCTGAGAGGTGATTAATACCCAGGTCACATATGCATCAGACACAGTCTGAGGGGCTCCCCCTCCGCCCTGGCCAATGGCCGATTGGACCAGCCAACAAGTTTTGTTTTACTTGACATGAAAGCTGGTTGAAGTTAAGCAGGAGACATGTTTTTGTTTCTTTAATAAATAAAAGTAAGGACCCTCTACATGAATAAAAGTAAAAGTCACTCCCCTGAGGTTTTTAGACTTCCAAAAATAGTCCCCAACTTAGCCAAGGCTAATGCAGCCAGAATTTCCATGGAAAGCTTCACTGGTGAGGAAGAGGCGGTGCCAGTGGGTGTACAAACAGGCGGCCATCCACCCGCGCCCCCAACACCCCCGCTTCCTGTCTCAGTCACTGGGAGTTTAGAGAACAGGTTTTTGAACTCCAGTTCATTTTCTGGTTTGAGATAAAGACAACAGAGGCAGCAGCAATATTTCTTTATCGTGGAATCCAATTTGGGGGCTGCAGGGGGACGGGTGAGGTGGATTTATGACGGGAGGGTTGGGGGAAATTTGTACCTGTCAGTCAATGAGGGCAGATTTCTTAAAAAAAGGAGAGACGGGGCAAGAAAATTATACTAGGTAAACTGATGTTAAAAAAAAAATTGTGTTTTAAAGCAGCTTTTTCTTCCTCTGAATAATTGATTATTCATGGCAAAGGTCAGCTGGTTAACAGCATGAAACTGTCTTCTAGTATATTTAGCTGGAGACCCCTCTCCGCAGGATTTGCTCCCCAGTGACGGGCTGCTCCAGCAGACAGCACACCTGAGGATCGCTCACCTTGTCTACCTGTGGCCATGGCCAACTTTGTCTCCTTGAGCAAAAGCTCAGAGCATTTGTCTGCTTAGCAAATTTTACTGAAGTTCAGGGTTTCAGGAAAACTATTAGAAATGTGAGAGAAAAAGAACCACACCAGCCAGGGTGATTGCACCCATTCTGCTATGGGGCACCTTAGAAGTTGTGATGGCTTGAGGGACCCGACGTGGAAGTTTTAGGAATACAAATTTAAAAATAAGCACTTTTTTTGTCGTTGGGGAGGGAGGGAGGGTGATGGTAATGTTTTTAGCTATTAAAAATTCAGCTTTGCTTAGTAAAGACTGCTTAGTTGCTTTAAAACAGATTTTCATTATTTTATTTTTTTTTATTATTTTTTTTTAATAAAAGACACTCCTTTCATGGCAGACATGGGCTTGTTGCCATCGGGCCTGGAGCTCCACCCACTGACTTTTGTTTTTAGACGATATTTTAAAATATTTATTTTGTTTAGTTATTTATTTTGTTTATTTTTTTGGCTGCATTGGGTCTTAGTTGCTGGCACACAGGGTCTTCGCTGAGGCATGCGGGTTCTTCGTTGCGGTGCACAGGCTTCTCTCTAGTTGTGGGGCATGGGCTCTGTAGTTTGTGGCACGTGGGCTCTCTCGTTGAGGTTCGCGAGCTCAGTAGTTGTGGTGCTTGGGCTTAGCTGCCCCGTGGCACGTGGGATCTTAGTTCCCCAACCAGAGATAGAACCGGCGTCCCCTGCATTGGAAGGCGGATTCTTTAGCACTGGACCACCAGGGAAGTCCCCTAAAATAGATTTTTAAAGACGAATCTGTTCTTCACTAAATCAGGGTAATTTTCAAAGAGTTCAAAAAGCAAAATGAGAAAATCCTCCAAGGGGCGCCTAAGCTGAATAAAAGAGGCAAACGCTCTTCCCTGCCATTTCAATACATTACTTGATTTTTCTCCTGTGTCCTAGTTTGGATGGATGTGTGTGGGGGTAGTGGTGGTGGTGTATACGTGTGCGTTCAGAGTCTGGAGGGGTTTTATTATGTACACGACCTATCAGAAATTCGCTCAGTACTCCTCAGTTTGAAAGACAGAAAAAACAAAATGGAATGGACAATGATTATTAGTATTATCTTAGTTTATACTTTTCTGTGGGTCAAATAACCATGACAATGCAAAGACTTTTAAGAGCAAGTCCCCCAAAATTCACCTCTGCCTGTGGTTGGGGGAGGGGACGAGGGGTCAGGAGGGGCTGGGATGAGGGAGTCATACTTTCCCACAGCAGCTCGTCAGCTAAGGTAGGCTTTTCATATAGATATCCTTGTTCAGAGAAACTAAAGCTGCATCCCTAGTCTTTCTTCAGAAATTCGGTAGCCCTACTTGGTGAGATGATCAAGCATTTGATGGCATGAGAGACAAAGGTGTGTTATTTATTTCCTTTGAAATAATGGGGAGAATGTAGAAGAGCTCGTAACTGAAAAATAATACATGGCCTATTCTCATGCTGTAGTCTTCAAAGAAGGAGTTTTAAAAGGACCTCACTTAAATTTTTCAAACAAAACTAAAACCATGGCTCAATTTTTTTTTTTTTTTTTTTTTTTAGCTGAGAAAGAACTTCTGCACTGCAAAGGAAAATTCTTCTTGGGCAGAAGTGTGTTCACCCCTGGCGTGCTGAAACTCTGAGATTCTGTGAAAATGTCCATTTTCATGCTTCCAGTGTTGGTTGCCTTTCTTGTTCAGTTTTAGCTACACACACGCTTAAAACAGGGATCCTATCCTGTATGTTGTGATGCCCAAACCTTCAGATATTTGTTTTGTTAGAAGAATATAGTGTCACTCAAGAAATGTTTTAGTCTCATGAAGGAAACTTTTCACTGTAAATGTTCAAGAACTCAGATCCACCAGTGAACTCATGTCTATGTAATGGGAAAACATCTGGGTAAAAGATACAACAAAATCAGTTTATAAAGGAGAATTTTTTAACAGCGCATCAGATTTTCAAGTGTTAGTGCACCCTGGCAGTGCACCTGTTGTATAAAGCAAGGCTTCCTTTTATATAATAACACCTCCCTCCCCTTCAAGCTTTCTGGCATAGAATCATAAGTTTCAGTAAACAAGCCCAGCTTTACCATATGCTGTGCCTTTCACAACTTCACAGACTTTGGTTTTAACCCTGCCTAGTCTTCATCTTTCTGACCTGTCCCCATAAGGACATTTCTTTCCCTTCCCAGTGACAGTTTCTGTTGTCTTCAGCGTACTTGCATCTCCAGTAATTAGAATCATGGACTGTTGCCTGTCTTGTAGGACACCTAGACGTCACTCCTAATTTACAGTTGAAGAAATTGAGCCCAGAATGGTAAAAGGGACTTTTCCATCTCAATGTGAAAATAAGTATCACCTGCTTTGTTGCCTAAATATCTCTCAAGGTTCTCACCGCTTCTCTCTCCCCGTAACCACTGCCCGGGTCAGACTCATCTCACCTTTTCTTTGGGCCCTATTGTAATAGCCTGTTGTCTGGCCTTTCCTAATCTTCCCCTGCCCACTTCACACTGGCTTTTTCTACCAGAGTTAGGTTAATCAGTCTAAAATATGAATATGGCTACTGCCACTTCTGTGCTGAGGTACTCATTGCCTTTAGGATGAATTCCAAGTTTCTTAGCCCCGTGCACCAGCCGCTCTGTGACTTGACCCCTATCTGTCTCTCTAGGCTTACTTCCCATCCTTTTTACCTCACTCTTCATGCTCCCTTAATATTAAACTGTTTGCAGCGCCCTGCATCCTTACCACCAAACTGTCACTCGCCTGTGCGTGTGGTATTCCTATATCAGTCTGATGTTTTGGTTGCAAGTAAATGAAACCAACCCTAGTTAATTTAGGCAGAAGAGAAATTTCTTAAAAGGGTATTGGTATTTGTTTTTCTCTTTCTGGGAAAAAAAAAGGACATTGGGAGGCTTACAGAATTACTGCAAAGGCTGAAGAACTAGGTCAGAGTCTACCCAGCTGAAACCGAAGCTCAAATCATGCTCTGGAGCAGGTCCACTGAGGTTGCCCTGCTGTAGCCTCCACATTGCAGCCTGCTCTGCTGCACCCTGACCCTGGGGGCTGGGGGCTGCCCTTTGGCACCACTGTGCATGGAAGCTAGACCTTGATAGTACTTGCTTATAGTGCCAGAAGTGATTTTTTTGTGATCTGTATTTCTTTGTGCCCCTAGCTCCCAATTTCACATTTTTGGCGCGTGTATCTGCTTGTCCAAACCTAAGTCACATGCCTGTCCCTAAGCGTGCAGGAAGGGGGACAGAAGGTATCAGAAATGTTCTCCATCTATGCTGAGAATCCCACAAAGCTTCAAAAAGAGGGAAATTGCTCAGACAAAGGAAGTTCAGATGCTGGAGAGCCAAAAGAATGACAATTGTCCAGTATGATTCTTCAGCCTTTATGAGCTACCCATGTCTGTTAACAGCTTACTTTCAAGCACTCTATAACCTTTATTCATCTAGCTAATTCTTGCTCATGTTTTAATATAAGCACAGGTGTCTTTGCCTCAAGGAAGTCTTCCTTGCACTCAGGTTGGGATTTGTTTCTCCCTTAGCCTTTTGGGCCTATTTATGCCTTATCACTTGTGACATTTTCTTATGTTCCTACCTAGGTATTTGTGTTCAACTCTTGTTTTTAAACTCCCCAACGGTAGGTCCTGTGCCTTAGGTATCTTTGGATACCCAGTGCCTACCACAGGGTTTGGCTTATGGACATGCCTGATGCATTTATTCATTCATTTGCTCACTGTTTGTTGAACTGAATTGCCGAAGATTACGTAAGTAATTGGTGGCAGAGGTGGGAGTAAAACTCAAGTCTCTTGTCTTCAGTGTTTCTAAAATAACAGAAACAGGCATATCCCTCCTTTCCCTCTCTTCCACTCTAATCCTTATTGATTTTTTCCCCATGGTTTAGATTCTGCCACACTTCATCATTTGCAGTGGATTCCTTTCCCAACCATTGCCGTGGCAAATGGTTTAAGGAACCCAGATCTGTTGAACTGTAAACTGTGGTCCTCTCCTGGATATGGAATAGGCAAATGCAGAGAACTTTTGGGAAAATATATGCAGCTACGATTTGGCTTTGAATGATTATACCTCAAATTGAATCAGGCTTCTTTGGTGCAGAAGTTCTAAAAGATCAATGCTTTGGCCTGTGGACTTTCTGGCCAAGAAGTGCGTGCACTTTTAAGAGGAACATAAACACAGCTCACGCTGGTCATACAGCAGCTTGGGTAGGTGGATTTATACTTCATCAGACAGTTGGTCCCTGGGTAGAAATGTGGGCCAAGGGCCAGGAGACCCTGGTTCAATTTCCAGTTAAGCCATCTCTGTTTATTTCTCAGAAAATACATATTTAAAAAAATTTGAAATTAAAACGTCATGCTTAAAACACTCTACAGTAAACAGAGGTCTTAAAAGAAGAGCTGATGCCAGCACCACTTTTTGTTAAAGCTGTATCCAATTTAAAGTTTATTTTATACCCAGGATACAGAATGGTGTGCAGAGTGCTACAGAAGTCGCTGCACATCTGATCTGACATTTCGGCAGGCCTTTTCTCTGAACAGGATACTCACAAGCTTGGGGGCTGGCTTTGGGCATTGATGGATGCGCGTGGATGTGCACACGGGGTGTTGGACATTAGGTGGGTGCCTCTACGGCCTGCTCCTTTCTGCTTTGCTCCACAAAAGTCCTGTTGATTTTACCTTTTAAGTAACTCCTTTCTCTTCATCTCCTCCCCGATCCTGGTCCTATTTCTGTCACCTCCTGAGTTGTCTCTCTGTATCCCCTATTGCCACTATCCAGTCAATCCTGACCATTTCACTTGCAGTACCCTACTTCATATACATCTGTGGCCTCCTATTGCCCTTAGGATAAAGGCAAAAATCCATAACATGGCCCAAGCCCTTAGGTCTGGTCCCATCAAGCTCTCCAACTTGGTCTGGCATCCATCCCCATAGCCCCTGCTTTCCCTGGGGCAGCGATACCGGGCTGTCAGTCTCATGAGCTTGTGCTATGTCCCTCCTGCCCCAAGGACACCCTTAGGCTGTTCTCTCTGCTTGGAAACCTCTCCCCAAAGGCCCCCCCCCCCCCATTTCACCCACCCCGTGCTCTTCACCTAGTTCATGCCCACCTATTGTTCCGATTTCAGTTCCAAGGTCACTTCCTTAGGAAACTCTTCCCTACCCTCCTACTTCCAGTGAGACCCCGTTGTTTATACTCTTACAGCATGGCAAGAACATTCTTTTCCTTTTCAGCATTTATCATCATTTGAATTTACACATTTATTTCTGTGATTATTTGAATAATCTTGGTGTCTGTCCTAACACTAATGCAAACATTTTTCAAGCACTTACTGCATATTTGGCAATTTCTAAGTCCTGTCAAAGCATTAACGTATTTAATTCTCACAAAAACTGAGGAAGTGTGTCCTATTACTACCCTTCTTGAGGGCTTAAGTAACTTGCTCACAGCCACACAGCTAGTTAGCATAGAGATGGGATTTGAACCCAGTCAGTCTTGCCCTAAGTATAAAGATTTAATCAAGACCCTGCATTGCCTTCTTAGTAGACAAAGATTTCTCAAACTTTGTTTCATTATTGACCTTTCAAGAGCCCCTGTTAGACATGCTTTACTGATCTTCCCCCCATGAAATTTTAATGTTACAGATAGCTATACTGTTGTGGTGGGCAGAATGGCTCCTCTCCTTCCCACCCTTCCTCCCAAAGACATCCACGTCCTACACCCTGGAACCTGTGAATAAATCATATTGCATGGTATGGGGAACTTTTGGCTGCAGATGAAATTAAGGTTATTAATCAGATGACCTTGAGCTAAGTAGATTATTCTGTATTAGCCTGGTGGTCCCAATGTAATCACAAAGTTTCTTATAAGTGAGAGAGGGAGGCAGGAGGGACAGTGTGAGAGAGATGCAGTGTTAGAAAGACTTGACTGCCATTGCTGGCTTTGAAGATGGAAGAGGCCATGAGCCAAAGAATATGGGCAGCTTCTTGAAGCAGGAAAAGGCAAGGAAACAGATTCTTCCCTAGAGCGTGAGAAGGAGCACAGCCCTACCAACACCTGCTTTTCAGTCCAGAGATACCCATTTCAGACTTCTGACTCCCAGGACTGGAAGATAATAAATTTGTGTTATCTTAAGCTATTACGTTTATGATAATTTCTTCCATCAGCAATAGGGAACTAATACAAAAATGCAACTCTGTGTCTGTATGTATATACACATACATATAATTGCATATATTGCACATACTATATGCATACCTGTGATTTGTACATAAAATAAGTAATTTTCTTCAGCACCCAGGAACCATTTTTCACCCCTGGTGGCAATATAGCCTCTGTTGAGAATGCATGTACTAGGCTGTGAGAACAAGAATCATCCTGGTTTTGACCACTACTGTAGCTCCTGTTCCTAGCATAGTGCCTGGCACATAGTAGACACTCAATAAGTATTTGTTGACTGAGTGAGTGAATGAATAAATGGATGAATGGCTATGAATGACTTGAATTAAGTAACCTGCTTATGAAAAATAAAAAGGGCTAAAGAACTCCGTGTTGGGAGTGAGTGAATCAATGTTTTTGAATAACTGTGAGACTGTAGTGCTGTGAACGCTGTTCATTTCCACAGATTTATCGATGTCCAAGGGCACCTGTAGCATTGGGTTAAAGTGATCAAAGCACCAGCAGGAGGGACCTGCCAATGTTGGCTCTGGGGTGTGCAGAGAGCACAGCAGTAGGCAAATGGCCTCAGTCTGCCTGAAGTCTGGGGGTAAATGGATGAATTAGCCTCACGTATTTGGAAAAGTAATCAAGATCTACTGTGAACTGGTGAAACTTCTTGGTTTATCAATAATCAAGCTTTCTATATACCAGGCTCCTTTTCTGTACTATACACAAAACCCAGGTGGAGCCAAGAGCTTCAGGGCAGATGCTAACCCTCTTCCCCTCCACCTGTCAAGTGTCCATTTGGAAGGAGTTTTCCAGGGCTAGGATTTTGGTGGCCTTGCTTTTGTAGGAGAACCTACATCCCCATGTGGTTTTCTGGCCACCTCCCTGGCTCTGCGGAAGGTGCAGGCTCTTCCCGGGGCCTGCTCTGTGTCTGTCTTGTGGTGATGACGGGAGCGCTAAACTCCTTAGGGTGACAGGCCATGCTGACTTTGGTTCTGCCCCTGGAGCTGGTGAGTTCAGTACATTCCTTTCTGACTCTCCTAGAGATGCTGTATGGGACAGTCAGGCAGAACCAGCTAATCAGGGTGAATCCAGGGGGATGAAGTGTGGAATGTGTTGAGCTCTGCACTTCCATGCCAATGGGGACTGGGCAAAGTCTGGAGGATTGTTGGGAGGGGGCTGGGGTTTTTTGGGGAGGTGGCCGATGTGGGAGTGGGGCACAGTGCAGCACAGGAGGCCTCTGGGGGAGTAATTTCTCAGGCCTCAGAGCCTCTCTTGGCAGAGTCCATCACTTCACTTGATCTTACCACACGGCAGTACTGGTCTCCAGGGCCTATGCATAGCTAACAAGGAACACTTGTCTGGCGTTCATGTTTACGAGTAACTTTCCTGTGTAAGACCTCGGGATGGTGAGTCTTGAGGGGGTCTGGTCTAACCTTTCTGTGGTTGTTTTGTTTCTGTATTTTAGCAATCATTGATTCCAATGCCTACTATGTGCGATGATACCAGCAAACAAAAACATTTGGATTGCATTTTCCATTCAACATATTTTTTGACTTCCATTAGCTAATTCATATCCAGTCCTATGAGACTGGATCTTATGCCTTCACTTTTCAGATGAGAAAACTAAAGTTTAGCAAAGCACGTGAACATACACTGTTCATTAGGCTATGGAAAATAATAGTATGATCTACCAAAATATGTATGTACTATAAGTGCTTTTATTCCTTTAATTCCCAGAGCCCTGTGGGTAGGCATTATTATTACTCTTAGTTGACAAATGTGAAAATTGAGGTGCAAGATGGCTAACAACTTTCCCAAGCTCAGACAGCTACTAAGAAGAAGCAGGATTTAAACTCAGGTAACCTGGCTTCATAAACTATAGCTTCAACCACTGTGCCATTCTGCATCCCTACAAAGTGGTATTTCCAGTGCTGAATTCCACACCCTTCTTTCATCTCTACCATGGTACCTTTCTATGCCAGGCAATCTGAGAAGGAAAATGACATTGTTTCTGCTTACAGCCTGGGTGGGGGAGTTAAGTTGTGCACCAGGTGATTTTCAGGGCAGAAGGCCATATGTACTAAGCAGAGGTCAAGGGGAGCTCTGAGGGACCATGAAGAGTGGCCCAAGAGACTTATACCTTGTGGTCTCCATAGCCCCTTCCCTGCTGATCTTGCCCATGCTGTCCTCCCAGTCCCAAATTCTCTCTTAAGTGGAGTAGCCTTTGCAGTTGTCTGGATTAGTCATTTTGACTTCAGATTTGGGGGTCTGGGGGCCATGCCTCTGGGAAATTTCTCTTAGAAATTTTCCACCATATGCAGCATGACCAGAAAACATAGAGGTCATCAGCAAGCAAACTGCTCAAAAGAAGTATCCTAAACTGTCCTATACCAGGTGCCTGAAGACAGAGATCCTTTGTGCTCTGGTTTTCCTTTGCTGGTTTCTTTGAAACTTGGAAGGATCATCTGTTGCTGCCTCTGCTAGGTGCTGCCTTTTCTTTTTCTTTTCTTTTTGACAGGAAAGTAGGATTTATTGGTGGGTGTAAGGCGGGAACAAGGCTCTCATGAGTGCAGGGCCTGCCATGTGTCCAGGGGGCCATGATTAGGGGTATATTTGACCCCACAGCCATCTGGGATGAGCTGCTTTTCTGTCACCATGTTTTCAAATTCATCCGCATTAAACTTAGCAAATCCCTACTTCTTGGAGATGTGGATCTTCTGGGGGCCAGGGAACTTGAACTTGGCCTTGACCACATGCTCCTTGTTCTGCAGCTTGTTCTGCAGATGGACATTATGACTTTGCCAATGTGGACCCTGGCCACTGTGCCCTGGGGCTTTTCAAAGGCACCATGCATACCAATCTGGAGCCTAGATTAGGGACAGCATGCCAGACATAAATGTCCACTGGAAAGAGCTGTCTCCAAGGTCCCTCAGGGCAACCCATGCAGGCAACAGGCTGCATACACTACCTAGGAGTTTGCAGCCATTGCACACCAGGCCTCCATGGAGGAAAAGAGCACAGTCAGCTTAATTGGCTGCAAACAGGTGCTCCCTTTTCTAATCTTGGATTGAACCCAGCACTCCATGGCTACTTTCTCCCAGCCACTAGCCCAACTTAGCCTTGACATGCCCCCCTTGGACATCATTTTCTAGATTGAAATACAATCTTTTGTCTATATTTTGCAAACTCCAAATTAAAATATGTAGGTTTGGCACATATTTATATACTTCTGGGAGTAATGATTTAAAATATTTGAAATTAGAGGTGTCTTTAATTTCTTAAACATATGGTTACTGACACGCTACCACCATAATTTTGCCAGAATCCCTACAGTCTGGTTGCTATAATCATCTCTCTCTTTTGTTAGCCATGCAAGAAACTCTATTTTCTTCACTGGGGTTCTCTCCCCTTTATTTCCTTGCCCACCCTGAGTCTATGCCTTTGTCATCACAGCTTGAAACTCCTGGACCCTTGGCCAATCAATGCCTTTATAGGAGTATTTAGGGGACATTTGTTTATTTAGTGTGGGCTTTAAAATTAGTTAGCCCCTCCAAGCCAATTGGCATATAATTTGTTTGGATATTTGATATTTGGGAAATAAGTTACATAGAAGTTTATCTCATTCACTGGTAATGATCTTGGATAGTCTTGCTTTGTGTCTTATAGCAAGAAGGTGATAATTTCCATGCATAATTGTATCACTAAGTAATATAAAACCATTTGATGTCATGTTTGCTTAGCATTTTGCTCTTAACCTCTATGTAGGTTTTAGTACGTGTGTTAGAGTTATTTGTTTTCATGTCTGTTTCTCCCATAGATGGTAAGTTTCTCACAATCAGGAATCCTTCCTCATTCATCTTTGCATTTTCAGTCCTAGCATGGTGCTGGGAATAAAATATGTGTCCAAAAAGTGGTGTAGAAAAAATCAGATTGATGTCTTTGATCAGTTTCATAAATGATCTACTATTATCACTCACTGGGTCATAACTATATATTTATGTCTCCTTTACCAACCATTAAGTTTCTGGCTTGGGCCATTTAGTACAAACTATAGATTAAAATGAACAGTTATATGCCAACAAGTTGGACAACCTAGAAGAAATGGATACATTCCTAGAAACATACAACCTACCAAGACTGAATCATAAGGAAACAGAAAATCGAACAGACCAATTACTAGTACAGAGATTGAATCACAATCAAAAACCTCCCCAAAACAAAAGTCCAGTACCAGAGGACCTCACTGGTGAATTCTACTAAACATTCAAAGAATTAATACCAATCTTTCTCAAACTCTTTCAAAACATTGAAGAGGAAGGAATGCTTCCAAACTAATTTTATGAGGCCAGCATTACCCTGATACCAAAACCAGAAAGGGACACCACAAGAAAAGAAAATTACAGGCCAATATCGCTGATGAACATAGATGCAAAACTTCTCAACAAAATATTTGCAAACAGAATTCAACAATACATTGAAAAGATCATGCACCATGATCAAGTGGGATTTATTTCAGGGATGCAAGGATAGTTCAACATCCACAAATCAGTCAGTGTGACACATCACATTAGCAAAATGAAGAATAAAAATCATATGATCATCTCGATATGTGTGGAAAAAGCATTTAACAAAATTCAACACCATTTATGATAAAAACTCTCACCAAATATGGGTATAGAGGATACGTGCCTCAACATGATTCAGGCCATATATGACAAGCCCATAACTAATATCATACTCAATGGTGAAAAGCTGAAAGCTTTCCTCTAAGAACAGGAAAAAAACACAGATGCCTACTTTCACCTCTTCTATTCAACATAGTATTGGAAGGTGTAACCAGAGAAATTTAGGCAAGAAAAAGAAATAAAAGGCATCCAAATTGGAAAGGAGAAAGAAAAACTGTCACCATCTGCAGGTTATCTGGTATAATATATAGAAAAATCTAAATACTCCATGAAAAAAACTGTTAAGACTAATAGACAAATTCAGTAAGGTTTCAGGATGCACAATCAATACACAAAAAAACTCTTGGATTTCTTTTTTTTTTTTAATAAATTTATTTATTTATTTATTTTTGGCTGCATTGGGTCTTCATTGCTGTGCGCAGGCTTTCTCTAGTTGTGGCGAGCGGGGGCTACTCTTCGTTGCAGTGCACAGGCTTCTCATTGCAGTGCCTTCTCTTGTTGTGGAGCACGGGCTCTAGGTGCATGGGCTTCAGTAGTTGTGGCACGTGGGCTTCAGTAGTTGTGGCTTGTGGGCTCTAGAGCACAGGCTCAGTAGTTGTGGTGCACAGGCTTAGTTGCTCTGTGGCATATGGGATCTTCCTGGCCCAGGGCTCGAACCCAGGTCCCCTGCACTCGCAGGTGGATTCTTAACCACCACACCACCAGCGAAGCCCAAAACTCTTGGATTTCTATACACTACAAATGAACTATCAAAAAGAGAAATTAAGAAAACAATTCCACTTACAATTGAATCAAGAAAAAGAAAATACCTGGGAATAAATTTAACCAAGGAGGTGGAAAGCCTGTATATTGAAAACTACAAGACATTAATGAAAGAAATAGAAGAAGATGCAAATAAATGGAAAGATATTCTGTACTCATGGAATGAAAGAAACAATACTGTTAAAATGTCTATACTCTACAAAGCAATCTACAGATTCAATGCAATCCCTATCAAAATTCCAATGGCATTTTTCACAGAAATAAAACAAATAATCCTAAAGTTTATATGGAACCACAAAAGACCCCGGATAGCCAAAACAATCTTGAGAAAGAAGAACAAAACTGGAGGCATCACACTTCCTGACTTCAAATTATATTATAAAACTATAATAATTAAAACAGTATGGAATTGGCATAAAAACAGACACATAAATCAGTGGAACAGAATAGAGGACTCAAAAATAAGCCCATACATATATGATCAATTAATTTACAACAAAGGAGCTAAGAATATACAATGGGGAAAGGGCAGTCTCTTCAATAAATGACGTTGGGAAAACTGGACAACCACATACAAAAGATTGAAATTGGACTCCTGTTTTATACCATACACAAAAATTAATTCAAAATGGATTAAAGACTTGAACATAAGACTGGAAACCATAAAACTTCTAGAAGAAAACATAGTCATCTCCTCTGCATAGGTCTTGGCAATGATTTTTTGAATCTGACACCAAAAACGAAAGAAACAAAAGCAAAACTAAAACAAGTGAGACTACATCAAACTAAAAAGCTCTGCACAGCAAAGGAAACCATCAACAAAATGAAAAGGCAACCTACTGAATGGGGGAGAAAATATTTGCAAATCACACCTGATAAGGGGCTAATATCCAAAAAATATGTATGGAAGCTACCTAAGTGTCCATCGACATACAAATGGTTACGAAAGATATATATGAACACATACACATACACATAAGACACAGTGGAATTACTCAGCCATGTAAAAGAGTGAAATCTTGTTATTTGTGACAGCATGGATGGACCTAGAGGGTATTATGCTGAGTGAAATAAGTCAGACAGAGAAAGACAAATACCATAGATTTCACTTATATGTGGAATCTAAAATACAAAAGAAGAAAAATAACAAAAGTCAGGGGGTGTGAAGGTAAGTGAAATTGGTGAAGGAGATTGAGGTACACACTTCCAGTTATAAAATAAATAAGTCATGGGGATATAATGTACTGCGTAGGGAAAATAGTCAATAATATTGTAACACTTTGTATGATGTCAGATGGTAACTAGACTCATATGGTGATCATTTCATATTGTATAAAAATATCAAAATCACTATGTTGTATACATGAAACTAATATAATATTGTAAGTCAAATAAACTTTTATAAAAATATATAAAGAACTCATACAGTTCAACACCAAAAAACCCAAACAGGACAAAACCAACCCCCGAAACAATCTGATTAAAAAATGGGCAGAAGATCTTAATAGATATTTTTCCAAAGAAGACATACGGATGGGCAACAGGTACATGAAAAGATGCTCAACATCATTAATCTCCAGGGAAATGCAAATCAAAACCACAATGAGCTATCACCTCACACCTGTTAGAATAGTTATTTTCAAAAAGAAAAGAAATAACAAGTGTTGGTGAGGATGTGGAGAAAACAGACCACTTGTACACTGTTGGTGGAAATGTAAATTGGTGCACCCACTAGGGAAAACAATATAGACGTTCCTCAAAACCTTAAACATGGGACTACCATATGATCTAAAAATTCCATTTCTGGGTAGTTATCTGAAGAAAATGAAAACAACAATTTGAAAAGATATATGCACCTCCATGTTTACTGCAGTATTATTTACAATAGCCAAGACATGAAAACAATCTAAGTGTCCATCCATGGATGAATGGTTAAAGAGATTGTGGTATATATATATATATACAATGGGATATTATTCAGCCATAAAAAAGAATGAAATATTGCCATTTGTGACAACATGAATGGACCTTGAGGGCATTATGCTAAGTGGAATAAGTCAGACAGAGAAAGACAAATACTGTATGATCTCTAAAATATGTGGAATCTAAACAAACAAACCAAAAAGTAAAAACCAAGCTCATAGATACAGAGAACAGATTGTTGGCTGCCAGAGGCAGGACAGGAGTGGGGTGGGGTACGTGTGGGAGAAATGGGTGAAGAGGGTCTAAAGGTGAAAAGAAAAAAATATTTTCCCTAAAATGCAAAACTGTAGTCAATTTAACTGTATGTCCTTGGGCTAGTTGCTCAGATGTACAAAGACTGAATTTTCTTATATGTAAAATGAAAGTTCTAACAATATCTACCCCATAGTCTGTCAAGAGCATTGAATGAGAATCTGTACTGTATATGAAAGTCCTTTGTGAACTGTATAAAATATTAAGATTAGCTGGGTGTTTATTTACACATGCTTTTGTATACACACACATTTTGAGAGTAATGGGATTTCTGATGATCTTTGTAGAATAGGGAGGAGTTAAATTGGCAGAGAAGAGAAAAGATAAGTCAATATGTGGGAAAAATAAACAAATAAAAATAAAGAGAGGTTAATTGAAACCCAAATAAAATTAAAGGAGAAACATGAGAGGCATTCCTTTAAAAATAATAATGCCCACTGTTAATAAAAAACATATATAAATTTTCTGTAGCAATCCTGTGTTCTTCCTTTTCCACCAAACATGTGGTAGTAAAACTAACTACTTAACATGCTCAAGAAATCAACTACTTTCACTCATAGTAATAATAATTCTAATAAAAAATTCATATAATACTTTATGCCAGATACTGTTCTAAGACCTTGCAGGGGTTATCACAACAGCCCCATTATTATCTCCACTTTTCCAAGAACTAAAGTAATTTGCTCAAGGTGATGCCACTAAGTGGTAGAGCTGGGATTTGAGTCTATAGAACGAGCCAGAGGCCAAGCACTTAGACACTATGCTGTATTTCTTTTTGAATAACTTACTTAACCAATCAACATCTACTGAGGTCCTGTACGATAGATGCTTCCTCATTCATTTTCTCATATAACCTTGACAACAAGACTAAGAGATAAGTGTAATTATTAGTTACATTTTTCAATTGAGGGAACTGAAACTCAGGTCAAATGGCTAGTGCCAGGTCATACCGCTTGTAAGAGTATGAATTTAGAAGTAGATGCCTTGCTCCTTCTATCGTATCACAGCTGGATGCAAATCAATGAATTAATGCTAAGTTCCTGGGGTCTAGTTTGTCATAATTCTTACTTTGCAAATCTGAGTCTTTTTTTTTTTTTAATTGGAGTATAATTGCTTTACACTGTTGTGTTAGTTTCTGCTGTACAATGAAGTGAATCAGCTATATGTATACAAATATCCCCTCCCTTTTGGACCTCCCTTCCACCGCCTCCCCCAATCCTCCCCATCTAGGTCGTCACAGAGCACCGAGCTGAGCTTCCTGTTCGTTACAGCATGTTCCCGCTAGCTATCTATTTTATGCATGGTAGTGTATATACGTCAATCCTAATCTCCCAATTCATCCCACCCTCCCCTTCCTCCCCTGTGTCCATATGTCCATTCTCTATGTCTGTGTCTCTAGTCCTGCCCTGCAAATAGGTTCATCTGTACCAATTTTCTAGATTCCACTTATACGTATTAATATATGATATTTGTTTTTCTCTTTCTGGCTTACTTCACTCCGTATGACAGACTCTAGGTCCATCCACATCTCTACAAATGACCCAATTTCGTTCCTCTTTATGGCTGAATAATATTCCATTGTGTATAGCTACCACATGTTCCATTCTGGAGAGGGTGTGGAGAAAAGGGAACCCTCTTGCACTGTTGGTGGGAATGTAAATTGATACAGCCACTGTGGAGAACAGTATGGAGGTTCCTTAAAAAACTAAAAATAGAACTACCATATGACCCAGCAATCCCACTACTGGGCATATACCCTGAGAAAACCATAATTCAAAAAGAATCATGTACCCCAATGTTCATTGTGGCACTATTTACAATAGCCAGGACATGGAAGCAATGTAAGTGTCCATTGACAGATGAATGCAAATCTGAGTCTTAAAAGAAGGGGCTTTGGAGTTTAATAGAGCTTGGTTTGAGTCCTAGTTCTGCCACTTTCTAATTCTGAGACATCGGTCGAGTCAAATTAACTTCTTTGCATCTCAGTTTCCTTATGATGAAAATGGGGTTTATGAATGCAAATTAAATGAGGTTTGCACGAGAGTGTTTGGTAAGTGACAAAGCTCTGTACAGATGAATTTCTATTCACAAGGCTGGCAGATGACTACACACAGGATCCAGTGGCAGAAGGAAGATTTGAACTTGCAACTCTCTGTTTGACTCCATTTGACCCCTCTATTTATCTGTTTCCTCATGTGCTCTTTGCATCCTCCCATCATCACCTTACTTAATGGTTTAATGGGGGAAATGAATGCTTCTTGTAGAAATAGCAAGTTTTATCGATGGCTCCTTAGTTGATTCTGAAGATGAAATATTTATTCTAGAACTAAATAGTTTTGGGTACGTCACCAAGTCAAAGAAAAGGGAACAATAAAATTAGGTCTGTTAGGACCTAATTAGGAACTTGTAGTTTGAGGTCCTATCATCAGTTAAACTTTAACCAGTTTTTCTGAAAATAGCTGCTCAGAGCAACACACAACTCCTGGAAGTTTAAAAAACCCCAGAAAGGTCAGATAACTCCTGGGACAAAACAAAAATTAAATAAAGAAAAAATAGAAAGAGCAAATATCGCCCTATTCCAACAAAATGAATTCGTCCAATTTAAAGGCCATCAAACAATGCCTGGCCTTTACAGAGGTCTTTTCATTACGTGAATTTCAAATGCCTTAAATTCACTGAATTATGACCAGTTCTCACCTCCTATAGAAGCAAGGTGGAAGCAGAATCAGCCTGCAAGGTGAATTTGGATTTCTGGGGGAGGGCAAGGTAGTGATCTGGAAACTCTTCCCAGCGGCCTTTGCCTACCTGTTGGTTAAAGTTGCTTGACAGCTGCTTGGGCTTAGCTGTGGACAACCCAGGACTCTACTTCTACCCCACTCCCCACGAGCTTACTTCCCTTTTGCAAAATCATGGCGTTCTTTCCCAAGTTAGGGAACAAGAATTTTCTTTTCCAGAATGGACTATGAAATGAGGATACAATTACTCATATGGTTTAATTTAAAATGCAAAATCTTTGAAAAAATAGGTATTTTCAAAATAAGCGTTTTGGTCTGGAGCTCTGGTTCTCATTAACTTGGCTGAGGCCCTTGATGATATGTTGGAACTGTTTAAACACCAACTCACACGCCTGCTCTCAGGTGTTCATAAACCCACTGCCTTCCCCTGGGACCCTGGCCAGCACCGAGACCTGGTGTTTCCCTCACTCCATCTGTGACTTTTGTGAAAGGGAGCTGAATGGTTTAATGTGATGTTTAGTAATCCCTGCCCACTCAGCTGAAGTGCACGATGCAGGAAAGACAGTACTTGGGGTCTGGTTCTGCCTTCAAACCCTGGCATGAATCCTCTGTTGTGCGTGGTCTCCCCCTCCCCTCCTGACCATGTCTCCATGGCAAGGACTTACCTTCACTGGGTTCATTGCACGTGAGTCTTTAAGGAAAAACATTGGCTGAAGCTGAAGAGTCTTTCCAGCCTGATGGGAACGTATTAAATTTTATTAGAACAAGCCAAATATAATCTCTACACATACTGTTAAACCTCGAATGCATGGTACAAAAGGCATTCCATAGGCATGTAAAATTACATGTTTGCTTTAAGGCATGCCTTTTATCTAGGATGTTCCAAGAACATGAAAAGCATTAACTGCTGGTTTTCAGGAATGACCTTCATTAGGGAGGAAGGTAAGAAACCCGGGGAAATTTTTTTCCTCACAGGTTCCCAGGAAAGGGATAGCAGAGCTCTATGCCCTGGATGATGTGTGTGAGATACACGGGCCTTCTCTTCCCTGAGCACTTGAGGAGATGTCCTGCACTGTAAAACCAAAGCCTTAAGCACCCTGGTCAACCCTAGAAGCTGTGATTCCACAGAGAGGGTGCATTTTGAAAGCCTTCCCCACCCCTTAGCTTCTTTGGTAAGACTTCTCTTCAAAAGACTCCAAAAGAGCCTCTCTGCAGTTTTCCGTTTGGAAAATAACAAAGGATGTAGTCTTTTATTTTTTAAAAAGACTTAATTTTAAAAAGACTTAATTTTATTTATTTTTGGCTGCATTGGGTCGTCATTGCTGCGCACAGGCTTTCTCTAGCCGAGCGGGTGCTTCTCTTGTTGCGGAGCAACAGGCTCTAGGCATGAGGGCTCAGTAGTTGTGGCACGCGGCCTCTAGAGTGCAAGCTCAGTAGTTGTGGTGCACGGTATTAGTTTCTCCACGGCATGTGGGATCTTCCCGGACCAGGGATTGAACCTGTGTCCCCTGCGTTGGCAGGTGGATTCTTATCCACTGCGCCACCTGGGATGTCACCAAAGATGCAGTTGTTTTTTTTTTTTTTTTAAAGAATTTCACTTTTTATTTATTTATTTATTTATTTATTTTTGGCTCCGTTGGGTCTTTGTTTCTGTGCGAGGGCTTTCTCCAGGTGCGGCAAGCGGGGCCCACTCTTCATCGCGGTGCACAGGCCTCTCACTATCGTGGCCAATCTTGTTGCAGAGCACAGGCTCCAGATGCACAGGCTCATTAGTTGTGGCACACGGGCTCATCTGCTCCGCGGCATGTGGGATCTTCCCGAACCAGGGCTCGAACCCGTGTCCCCTGCATTGGCAGGCAGATTCTCAACCACTGCGCCGCCAGGGAAGCCCTAAGATGCAGTCTTTTAATCTCATTATCTTTCTGATATCTCTTGGGACTTAACCTACTCAAGCCCACCGTCAGTTCAGCTGAGCCCCATTTCCTTGGCACCTTGATCCTTGCCCCCAGTGCCAAGCCTCTACGCAGAGTCCTCTACTCCTCTTCCAGTTTGCCCTCCTGGCTGATCCTCCTTTTGCTTGATTCTCTATCCTTATCTTCGTAGTGAATGTCCCTTTCACCATCTGCTCAGAAGAAACCTGTTGTAGACCTGCTCTTAGCATTTCTCTGCTACAAGCCCACAATTCCTTACTTGCGATTCTGAAATAAAGAAATGCATTGAGAACCGAAAGTTTTTTGTATTTTATATGGTGACAAAAATAGATGTGAACTGATGTGGATCTATTCATCCTGTTTACTCTTAATATTCATACATTTGTCTGCAGAAATATTAGTGTGTTCCGTTATGAAGTGCTTCCCAGGTATTACGTATTAACTGTATGTGTTCCATTATTAATTTTCTAAAATCTTAAAAATTCTGAATCCAGAAACGAATCTGGCCCCAAGGGATTTTGGATAAGGGGTTGTAGACCCGTGCTTCTAAACCATGGCTTTTAACCCGCTGGTAAAGTCCTTTCCTCTATTTGGAATCATGCTTTCTGGCTATTCCCCACACTCCTCTGTCATATTGACATCATCTGATCATCTTCTGGTTATTTCCCTCTGATGCAGGATACACATCTCCATATTTATCTTCTGCCCTCATTTCTGCACTAAATTCACCCTGACTGAATTCACTATTTGCCAATTACAGGGGACCCTTTTCTTTCTTTATTTTATTGCTCTTTCTGTGTCCCTAGAAACTGTTCACCTCTCTCTTCTTGATACCATCTCCTCCCTTTCCTTCTTCAGCATCATCGTCTCTGGTCCTCCTTTCACTCTCTCATCCGTTATTACTTGTGGGTGATTTAAGTCCATTAACAATTGAAACTACTAGGCATTTCTTTTGGCTTAGGGATACCATGAAAAATTATTGAGACACTAAGGGGATTATGGATTGAGAAAGTTTGAGAGTCGTGTAGTGTATATATGTTATATATATAGTCTATAAGGAGAATCTTCATTTCTTTTTACTGCTGCCTAGAACCCCTTAGGGTGGATATACTATAGTTAGTTCCACCAGACCCCTATTGGTGGACCTTTGGGTTATTTCCAGCTTTTAGCTATTTCACATAATGCTGAGATGAATAGCCTTGTGCATGTGTCTTTTTGTATCTTTGCCAATGTTTCTGTGGGAGAGATTCCTAGAAGTGGGATGGCTGGGTCAAAGGATAAATGCATATGACATTTTGCTGGATACTGCCAAATTCCCCTGCATAGGAGTTATACCATTTTACATTCCCATCATCAAATTATGAGAGTGTCTGTTCCCCAAAGTCTTGCCAACAAAGTATGATGTCAAATTTTGGGCGTTTTGCCAATATGAAAGGTGAGAAATTGCATCTGACTGCAGTTTTAATTTGTATTTCTCTTATCATGAAAGAGGTTGAGCATTTTTTCACATGAGTAAGAGTAATTTGCATTTATTTTTCAATGAATTGTCTGATTATATCTCTAGTGAAAATTTCTATAGGATTTTTGGTCTTTTTCCTCTCCATTTTTAGAGGCTCTTTATATGTAAATTATAAATATTTTTCCAGTTTGTCATTTGTCTTTTTGAAAAATATAAATATATATTTCCAAACAGCCCTCCAGATTGTCATTTGTCTTTTTAGTTGCATATTATGTTGGTGTATTTTTTCTTTGCTATGCAAATTCTTTCACTTTTAATTTGGTGAAGCTTTTTGGATTTTGAACCACACAGTTAGGAAAATTTTCCCTACTCTATTAATTTGTATTTTCTTTTAATGCACTTTTGACTTTGCCATGCCTCTCTATGTCCAGAAACTAAAGAAAACAATGAAATGAAAAATCATGTGAAATTTGGAAGGCAAGAATACAACTCCTTACCTTGAAGTGTCAGGACCTAGAATGACTTTGAGCATTTTCCTATGGACATGTAGTCAGTCATCTTTTATATTTGGCTTCTAGCTCTGACTCTAAGAAGTGCCCATTTTTACCTGCAAATTTGGCTTTAAAATATATTGACTACTTGTCCATCGACAGATGAATGGATAAAGATGTGGCACATATATACAATGCAATATTACTCAGCCATAAAAAGAAATGAAATTGAGTTATTTGTAGTGAGGTGGATGGACCTAGAGACTGTCATACAGAGTGAAGTAAGTCAGAAACAGAAAAACAAATACTGTATGCTAACACATATATATGGAATCTAAAAAAAAAAAAAATATATATGGTCATGAAGAACCTAGGGGCAGGACAGGAATAAAGACTTAGACGTAGAGAATGAACTTGAGGACACAGGGAAGGGGAAAGGTAAGCTGGGATGAAATGAGAGAGTAGTATTGACATATATACACTACCAAATGTAAAATAGATAACTAGTGGGAAGCAGCTGCATAGCACAGGGAGATCAGCTCGGTGCTTTGTGACCACCTAGAGGGGTGGGATAGGGATGGTGGGAGGGAGACTCAAGAGGGAGGGGATATGGGGATATATGTATATGTATAGCTGATTCACTTTGTTATACAGCAGAAACTAACACACCATTGTAAAGCAATTATGCTCCAATAAAGATGTTAAAAAATATATATATTGACTACAGGCAGTTGCCTTTGTTTTACTCAATAAAGGATAGGGAAGTGAATTGATTGCCAGAACAGAGAAGGCATGTAAGTAAAGGAGTAGTGAAATTCTAGAGGCTGATTTGAGTAGATTTATTGGCACTTTTGTTCATTTTTGGTGAATGTGTGTGTGTGTGTGTGTGTGTCTGTGCATGTGTGATGATCCAAAGAGGTGCTGTGTAGCACCTTTTTTTTCAAAGAGATATTGACTTATGACCACTCACACACTGTGTTGCAGAGAAGCAAGGGAAAGCTTTGTAGAAGAACAAGGCCGTTTCTACTATACTATTAGAAAACACTAACTTCAACCCTAATTAAGCAAAATGTCATCCCAACAAAAAAAATTCCATTTTCTTCATTAGTAGACTTATATTACAAAAAAATTATATTCCATTGTGTTTTGAATTTTGTTAAAAATTTTATTTAAAAGTTTGTGAAAATTTGTTTTCTATCTTGTTATATAAGTACCTATGAAACATCCTTGATTTTGCCTCTTGGTGTGTAAAGCCTAAAATATATTCTACCTGGTTGTCAATCCCTGCATTAAATAAACAGTAACACTTGTGATGGATCTTAAAGGAGAAAGTTCAATGTGTTATGGAGATTTAACTAGCCCATGGCACCGGTTCGCACACTTTATTTTTTTATTTTTAAGATTTTTTTAACATCTTTATTGGAGTATAATTGCTTTACAGTGTTGTGTTAGTTTCTGCTGTATAACAAAGTGAATCAGCTATATGTATACATATATCCCCATATCCCCTCCCTCTTGCATCTCTCTCCCACGCTCCCTATCCCACCCCTCTAGGTGGTCACAAAGCACCGAGCTGATCTCCCTGTGCTATGCAGCTGCTTCCCACTAGCTATCTATTTTACATTTGGTAGTGTATATATGTCCGTGCCACTCTCTCACTTCGTCCCAGCTTACCCTTCCCCCTCCCTGTGTCCTCAAGTCCATTCTCTAGTAGGTCTGTGTCTTTATTCCCTTCCTGCCCCTAGATTCTTCATGATCATTTTTTTTTTTGATTCCATTTATATATATGTTAGCATACGGTATTTGTTTTTCTCTTTCTGACTTACTTCACTCTGTATGACAGACTCTAGGTCTATCCACCTCACTTCAAATAACTCAGTTTCGTTCCTTTTTATGGCTGAGTAATATTCCATTGTATATATGTGCCACATCTTCTTTATCCATTCATCTGTCGATGGATACTTAGGTTGCTTCCATGTCCTGGCTATTGTAAACAGAGCTGCAATGAACATTTTGGTACATGACTCTTTTTGAATTATGGTTTTCTCAGGGTATATGCCCAGTAGTGGAATTGCTGGGTCATATGGTAGTTCTATTTTTAGGTTTTTAAGGAACCTCCATACTGTTCTCCATAGTGGCTGTATCAATTTACATTCCCACCAACACTGTAGGAAGTTTCCCTTTTCTCCACACCCTCTCCAACATCTATTATTTGTAGAGTTTTTGATGATGGCCATTCTGACCGGTGTGAGATAATATCGCATTGTAGTTTTGATTTGCATTTCTCTAATGATTAGTGATGTTGAGCATCCTTTCATGTGTTTGTTGGCCATCTGTATATCTTCTTTGGAGAATGCAGAAGAATTCTCACCCACCCTGCCACAGTAGTCTGATTCAGCAGCTCCAAGTGAAAACAAGGGATCTGCATTTTAAACGAGGATCTGGATGATTCTATTGCAGTTTGGACTACCATGAGAAAGTTGGTGTGGGGTGGGGCAAGGCCTCTCCAAGGAAGTAAAATCTAAACTGAGACTTAAAGACTGAATGGAGCAAAAGTGGGCAGTTTGGAGAAGAGTGTTCTGAAGAGAAGGGACAGTGGATAGGGGCAGGAGTTTCAGAGGAAGTGAAAGAAGTTAGGGGTTTCTGGAGCAGAGTGAAGTAAACAATGCAAGAGACAGAGGAGACTGGGGAGGGAGTTGGGAGATTCACTCCTAAAAGGTCTATCAGCTGTGTTATAGTGTTTGGACTTGATCCCAAGGACAATGAGAAACCATTGAATAAATGCTTTTAAAATAATTATTTTATATTTGCATCTTTATATATTTATATACACATATGCGTGATTTTATTTTTTCTTTTTTTTTTTTTGTTGCTTTTTAAAAATTTTTATTGGACTGCAGTTGATTTACAATGTTGTGTTAGTTTCAGGTGTACAGCAAAGTGAATCAGTTATACACATACATATATCCACTATTTTTTTTTTTCAGATTCTTTTTTCCATATAGGCCATTACAGAGTATTGAGTAGAGTTCCCTGTGCTATACAGCAGGTTCTTGTTAGTTATCTATTTTATATATAGTAGTTTGTATATGTCAATCCCAAGCTCCCAGTTTATCCCTCCCCTCCTTATCCCCTGGTAACTATAACTTTGTTTTCTACATCCGTGATTTTATTTCATTTTTTAAGATTTTACTTAAAAATTTTTTTAATTGAAGTAGTTTACAATGTTGCATTAGTTTCAAGTGCACAGCAAAGTGATTCAGTTATACATACATATGCATATGTTCTTTTACAGTTTCTTCTCCATTATAGTATACTACAAGATATTGAGTATAGTTCCCTGTGCTATATATACAGTAGGTCCTTGTTGTTTACCTATTTTGTATATAGTAGTGTGTATATGTTAATCCCAAACTCCTAATTTATCCCTCCCCTGATATCCCCTTTGGTAACCATAAATAAGTTCATTTGTATCATTTTTTAAGATTCTACGTATAAATGATATCATATGATATTTGTCTTTCTCTGTTTGACTTACTCCACTTAATATGATAATCTGTAGGTCCATCCCTGTTGCTGCACATGGCGTTATTTCATTCTTTTTTATGACTGAGCAATATTCCATTGTGTGTGTGTGTGTGTGTGTATGTCACATCTTCTTTATCCATTTGTCTGTTGATGGACATTCAGGTTGCTTCCATGTCTTGGCTATTGTAAATAGTGTTGCTGTGATCATTGGGGTGACATATGAGTGATTTTGTGTAAGTGCCTATATATGCATGACCTTTTTTAAAAAGTGCGGTCCTTTTTCTTTTCTTTTATTACATGGCCTCTCTTATTCTCTCTGCACAAGTCTCCCCAAGGAACCTATTGTTATGGACTGAACTGTGTCCCCTCCCACCTCAAATTTATAGTTGAAGGCTTAAACCCCAGCACCTCAGAATGTGACTGTATTTGGAGCTAGAGCTTTTAAAGAGAGGATTAAGATTGAATAAGATCATAATGGTAGGGCCTTAATCCAACATGACTGGTATCCTTATTAGAACGGGGAGAGACACCAGGGCTGCACACACAGGGGAGAGGCCACGTGAGGACACAGTGGGAAGGTGGCCATCTACAAGCCAAGGAGAGAGGCCTCAGGAGAAACCAAACCTGCTGACACCTTGATCTCTGGCTTCCAGAGAAAATAAATTTCTGTTATTTAAGCCACTCAGTTTGTGGAATTTTGTTGTGGCAGCCCTAGCAGACTAATACATTCATATTACTATCCTGCATTGTATTCATCCATAATTTTCTCCTTACTTAAATAGTCCTGCACAGCTCTAATATTAATAAACATATATCTATACTGCAAATTTCACTTAATGTAAGATGCTACAGTTTAAGACACACAATTATGTTCTATGTTGAAACAAAAAAAAAATGCTGCCAATTAAACCATGACACAATGCTTTCTTAACCCTTGTGACTTTTACTTTAAAACTTATTGAATTATTTCTTTTAGGCCTTTTTAGATATCACTCATTTGTACACATGAAAGGAAAACTGTAAGTGAAATAAAGTGGGCTAGATATCCCTAAAACGTCTTCACATTCAGAATTTGACTCTTTGGAATCTCTTTTCAATTCACAGACTTCGGGTCTGTGCTTTTCCGCACGCTGCTGTCATCTGTGCCATCAAGAGCATTAGTGACGCAGCATTGCCTGTAACGGTGCTCCACTGTTGCATTTGGACTGTTCCTTGAAGCCCCCGACACTCATTACATGTGGTACACATGCTTTGACGTGCATTTGTAGGCAAGGACAACACTGTAATGACTGCCATATGTCATTTGGTGACTGAAAGATGCATCCTCATTTCAGAGATGTTATAGTGTGAAAAAAAATAGGCATTTCAGAATCAAGGAAATACAAACATATATTTTATACACACATATGCACACACAGACATGTTTTGAGTAGTGTGGTTGCTTTTTTCTTTTTACCAAGATAGCATTATATTATACACATTTTCCCGCATTTTGCTTTTCTCATTCAATACTGCATAGAACTCCCTCCAACTCACTTGGCATAGCTCTTTTTTATTCTTTTAGGTAGACATATACTATTTTATGATGTAGACATATCACAATATATTTAGCCAGTTTCCATTTATGAACATTCATTTTGTTTATAAAGCTTTTTGCAACCGCAAACTATTCTGCAATAAGTATCCTGTACGTATGTCCTCAAGCATTAGTGCTGTATATCACAGGACTGGAATTACTGAGTCAAAGGATACTGTTTATTTTAACATATGTTGTAAGATTGCTTTCTACAGATGCTAGGAAACCTCCTCTTTCCACTAGCAATGTATGAGAGTGCTCTGTTCCCCATAACCTGCATATTCATTTTGGGAGAATTGACATTTGATGATAATAGGTCTTCCCATCCAAGTGAGTGGTTATCTTGTTTGTCTTTAATAATATCTCTTTTTTTTTCTTTATACAGTTCTCATGCATTTCTTGTTAAATTTATTCCTAAGTATTTCATAATTTTTGTTCCTCTTAAAATGAAATATTTTCCCTATTTCATTCCTAAGAGTTTATTCTAGAATAAAGTCATCGGTTTTTAAAATATTCAGCTTATATCCATTTCCAAATTGTCTTTTAATTCTGTTTCAAATATTTAGTCATATCATTGCCATTAAGAGATTTTTAAGTCACTTTTCCCACCCCCAGCCTCTGGAGGCTGTCAGCAAACTGTATTCCTCATGGCATTTTTCTCTTGAAGGAAGATGTTGCACTTCTATGGCTGCCACAGCTACTTTCATTCACCTTTCCTTCTGTAGAATGCCATAAATTTCTGCTTATTTTTCCTCCTTTCTCTACTCTCTTGGGAGCACTTTTGCCTTCCTCCTCTCTCCACCCTCTACCTCCAAATCCTACATTTTGAGATAGTGCTTCTTCTTAAAATATATCCCTTCTTTCAGCCGTCCTTACTTATCATAAATTATACACTATATACTACACAAATAGCTATGCATTTTCTTTAAGATTTTAGTTTACATACATATGCACACATATCAAGTATTATTGCTCAGTAATTTTTGTTCCTTTTTATCTTCTCCCATCTTGGAGTCTCTGTTTTGATTCATTTATTAAAGTGTTCATTTTTTTCTTCTCAAGTATTTTCCTTATAAAGGGAACTTGAGTAATATCCTTTTTTGGTCCTTGCCTGTTTTCTAGTATCTTTCACTTATCTGAAAACAGAATAGTATCTTGGCTGGGTATAGAATCCTTGGTTCATAGTCCTTACTTTCAGTTGTTTGTAGATGGTTTTCCCTAACTCCTAGCTTTCTAGGTTCTCTGTGGCAAGTTGGATTATTTTCCCCCCATGATAGCAGGTAGGTTGATTTTTAACTGTCTGTATGCTTATGAGATTTCCTCTTTCTCCTTAAAGCTCAGGAATTCTAACCTGCTTGTCTGTGATTTTTCTTGCTTTTCAATCCAGCCTGAAACTCCATACATATGCTTCCAATCTGAGGATTCGGATCTTTCTTCAGTTCAGGGAAATTTTCTCTTACTCTTTATTGAATGATTGCCTTTCCTTCATCTGTTCCTTTTCCTCTTTTAGAAACACTTATTATTTTTATATTAACTCCTGATTCCTCCAGTTTCTCCTTTTTCTCTTGGATACTTTAATGTCTTTTATCATTTTGCTCAGTACTTTGAAGTATATCTTGCATTTGCTCTTGTAGAGCATGAGTTAGGATCTTAATGATCATCTTCTCCTTTAATTTAACTAATAAATTTTCCACTGAGAGATCTTATTTTTATGCAAGTAAAGTCTTTTAAAACTGCTTTCAGAACTCTTATTAACCTTATTTCCTATTCAGGTTTTTGTCTATTTTCTCCAGCAGTTCTGTCTCACTGAGAACTTGTTTTGATTGTTCTACCTGGTCTTCCTCTGTCTGGTTGCTGGGATTTCTTAAATGGGTAGTTAGTTTTCCCCGTCTACTCTTTAGGACTCAGGCCTCGTTGTTGAAGTGTCCTTAATGGTGGGAATCCTACAGGAAGTGAAAAGAAAATGGATTTATGGTCCTGTAGGCCTGTGGTGCAAAGACAGATGTCAGCATTCTGCTGAGACACCTGGAAGAAACTTCGAGAAAACTTTACCCACTCAACTCAGGAGAAGGGAGGGTTTATTCACCTATTCTTCCCTCTCTTGGCTTTGGAAAGGTTTGAACGACCTGTACATGCCTACTAGGTTGATGTCAACTTTGAGGAAGTGGAGGGCATAGTTGGGACCCACAAATCCCTGATGGACAAGCTCTTCCTTTTGTGTATCTACACCCATAAGTCCTGGCTACCAACTGTACTCTGCTGTTGATTGCCTAGTCCAGTGGAAGAGGGAATCCTACACTAGCTCTATCTGAAGGGACTGTAAGGAGCCCAGACTCTCACTCACAGGTCTCAGCACCTGCCTGCTGGAGAAACAAGTAGTTCGTTCTGGGAGTGCTGAGATGGGGACTTCACTCAGGCCACGTGTTCCCAGAACCCCTGGTTTGTGTCTCTTATTGAAGGATTTTAAGCATAGAAGTGACATGGCCAGATTTGCATTTGAACAGGATTGTAACACTGGAGGCAGGGGAGCTAGTTAGGAGTTTGTTGTGGGGGTCCAGGAGGGAAATGAAGGTGGTTTGGACTATGATGGTGTCACAGCAGACGGGAAAAAGTGACAGATTTGAGACTTGATGAGAAGTCTTATTTAAGACTATAGGACAGATTGATTAATTGGAGATGGTGGCTAAGGAAGAGGCAGGAGTCAGTAATTAACATGCTCAATTAATTAAATAGAATTCAGAAGACTATCAATCAAACTTAGATATGCAGAGAATGTGCATGAACCTTAGCAAAAGGAATATGAAAATTTAGGCAAAACAGTTTATCCTCAATGTTAAACAGGATCTGAATAAAAAAACTGTCAAATAAGAAAAAATAACATCGCTTTAGTTCATTTGCAAAATATTCATATAGCACCTAATATGTGCTAGTCACTGTGCTAGGGGCTAGAGACATAGCTCCGAGTACAACATTACCTTTCAGCAAGAGGCAACAAGATGATCTGAGATGCTTATGGCTAGTCTACCCTGTCAAAATTACTTGGCCAAACAATTAGAAAGGGGAAGGGCTCAAAAAACCTTTTATGGTAGGGTACTACACTAGAATGGGAGAGAGGAAGCCTCTCAGATATTAATTTTGGTTTTTCCTTTCTTCAGTGAGGGCAATTCCAGCTGCTTCACTGTATAGGAGGATATATCACTATGGAATCTCTAAGTACACATTCTGAAAGAAAGGCAAATGACCTTGAAGTCATCTAGAAGGGCTAGGGTAAGGCACCTTAGCATCACTTGAGGGGAGCTGACTGGCTCTGATCCAGTAGATGGTACAGAGCTACCCTCAAGAAAGAACTGAGCTAACCTGGGTACTGGCTGGCAGACCCCTTGTACATGGTGGGGGTCTGAGGGCCATGGGCTCAACTATAGACCATTGGCTCTTATTGGCACATCGGGGACTTAAGCATGTACATTCTGCGGACAGAAGATGTATACAGGGACCTCATGGTGACTCTTGGAAATGAAGACACGAATTTTCTGTATTTCCAGATTCTTTCAGGCAACTGTTAATGTAAACAAGAAAAGAACAATCAAAGTTGCGTCATTGCATTTAGAACCCCACCCTGTCACACTACTGAAGATGATCCTTAGTCATTAGAGCAAATATTCCTGAGAATCCACTCAATGGTTCTGGAAAGATGTAGCAATTTTCTGTTTGTGAGTTACAATTTGTAATACACAGATAAGTGGGCATGAAACAGTCTCAAAACCAGCTGTGGATGGAGAAGAAAAAGAGGGATGGTAGTGATTTTACCAGCAACATGAGAAGTGAATTTCCTGCCCACATGCCATAGACATTTATACTTCTGTTCCTTAATCCCCACTTCTTCCCCTTCCCCTACCATGTCACTCCTATGAGCTGTATAGACCAAAGCTGAAGACAGTGCCTCAAAGAATGTAAGAAGGCAGTAACCAGGGCACTGGGAAAGGATGGTCCAGGGAAGAAGAGAGATCCATCTCTCTGAGGGGTAAGGGAGTGAGTTGACTGTTGCCCTGGTGGAGGCAGATCCCAGCAGCAGCTCCAGCAGGGGACCTAGAGCCACTCATCATCTGAGAACTCCTCACCTCCCCTTCTGCTCCCCTCCCACCCACTGCCCAGGCAGTGAGGAATGCCATGGCTATGTCAATAATGGGAATTTGAGTACCTTTCCAGTTTTGAAAGGTAATCTATAGAATTATATTTTTGTTCTCAAAATATTGGTAATTGGTAAATATCTTTGTAGTATTTTTATAGATTATTTAGAGAGATTGTAGATTAAATGTTCACAAATTCTCCTTATAGTAGATATTCTACTGTGCGAGTCCTAAGCTAGAGTCTAGGGGACAGGGCACACACTTGGTCTACTCTGTCTCGCATCCATGTGGTATCTCTTTCATATTTGTGAGGTATTTTTCTTGTCTTATCTCCTCCATGGCTAAGTAGGTCTGAGTAGGGCTTGGCCCCCTGCATAAGTCTGGCTAAGTCCCTCTCTCTACTTTATAGACCGAGTCATTTTAGGGCCATGAGAAAGGGAGGAGGAAGTTCTTCTTAGGTGTTGAAGCCTAGATTCTAGCCTAGTTTACCAGAGAACCTATCGTGTGCTTGCTCTGCTATTAATAAGGTACTGCTTCATTTCCTTTTGTTGGACATGAAGTGTATATTCCCTGCAAGTCCAGAACTCTAAACAGGGTCTGTTATTCTTACTCTCTTTCCCTCTTTCTCTGTTCCTCTTTCTTCCTCCCTCCCATCCATTATGTGCCAACAGCTATGCTAAAATTCTGTATTAATTAACTCATTTTATTCTCAGAGTAGCCTAATAAGGTAGATACTGGTGTCATCACTCCACTGTACAGATGAGGAAACTGAGGCACACAGATGATGAGTAACACACAGCAGAGCCAGGCAGTTTAGCACCAGAACCCACACACATAACCCCTCTGCTATACTCTACAGCAACTCCAGGTGTGGTGGGTCTGGTTTGAGAAGAAATTTATTATAGATCAATACTGATGCTTGTGATCAGATGTAGGCAAGATATCTTACCAGCAAACATGCTTCAAGAGTGCTAAGGGGACAAATGCTTCCCTTTTAAGAAAGAGTCCCCCTTCCAAAAAACTATAGGAACTGGAGGAACAAAATCATGTACACTCCCCTATGATTTTAAACTTGTGGACCAAACCTGGAAGATTTATTTTCATCTGCTGAATAGCAACACCAAAACATGGGAACACAGTGATTCTAGAACCATATTTCTCCAAATACGTTCCAAGGAATCCTAGTTCTGCAAGCTATTGGTGGGTGTACAGAGAATTTCATGGTCAAATAAATTTGGGAAATTACACTTTAAATAGATGTAAATAGGTTTCTTCATTGAAGGACTTTTGAGAGCCTTTGACATGCAAATAGGCATAGTGAATCTCCAAGAAGAAGATAGGACAGGAATCTTCTGACAAACTGATTTGACCACAGAATCAATCTCCTCCCTGCCTCAACACACACTTATTTTATTTGCTGAGGACATCTCACAGGAAGAAAGGCAACTCTAGATTTGGAGTAGAATGCTAAAGAAGATGGCAAATTCCTCAAGAATAGGAACACTTTTCTGTTTTGTAAACCTACTTTCCCCATCAGCACTAAGGGATAGATAATAGCATTACTGTCTTGAATCAGTGTCTTAGGGATAACCTGGCCTACATCCTGAAGTGTCCTTATCTAGTTGAGAAACATACCTGCTTTCTTCTCCTTTTGCAAGGTGCTCTTAACTATTCATGGTGACATTCTTGCATTTTTGCAGTTCTTTTCCAAGCAATTCTTTCAACATTACCTCATTTTAACCTATTGGGTAATTTATTTTTAGCCTCAAATCCAATTAATTCCAAAGGTGTTAGGGGAACCTGATCCAAACATTTGTCTATTTAACCCTTTAGAGGAAATACTGCATTTTCCCTATTCTGTACGTAATTGCTGCTCTGTAACCATGGCTAATTAAGGAGGAAGGGACATAAAATTCATGTGACAGGGTTGTGGCACCACAGAGGTCACAAGATATTTTAGGGAAGACTAAAAGTTGGAGAGGTAAAGATAACAATAAAAAATGTGTTTCTAATTTAACATGTTCACAATAGTTTACACATGAGGCTGCAACTAGAACATGTTGGAAACAGAATAAGTAAAATAAAAACTTGAAAAACAATCTCAGTTTGTGGATTGAAGCATTTTAGGGGAAATATTTGCTTTAAATTAATTCCAAGGCCCCACAATGAAGTATGGATCTTTTCTCCATTTCTCTGTGGTGGGTGTGGTGGGTATATGGACCAGAGGAAAACATATCAAAAGAGCTTTGAAGTGTTTCGATTCAAACCAACCCTCCGTGGAAAGGCTGAAAGAGAGGGGTGTAAAAAAATTCACTATTTGGCAAATTCTCAAAATAGTTTTTCTTTCATCTTTTTTTCCCCTTCTCTCTCAGGTTCTTAATTCTGAGACAGGAATGATAAAGGGGCCCACAGTGCCTGCTCTTGGAACCAAATTCTAAAATGTGAGTGTTCAGAATCTTTTTTTTTTTTTTATTGTTATTAAGTCAGATCAGACTTATTATTAAAATTTGGCTTTATTGATCAAAGTATTTATTTTATAGCATTGTTTGAATTTTAAACCACAAAGAAGTAATTGGTCTTTAGATTCAAAATCAGACAGTCTTAAACAACATGATACATAATGAAACCTGAAATATTTTAAATTTGTACATAAGGTGCTACAGTTTTGCTTTGGCTTATGAAAATCAGTAAAATCTTGAAATACTACCTTTGACCACAGAATCTTTTAAAAACACTTGATCGATTAGATCGATTTTAGTGGCTCAGGCAGTGAGGACGAGGCTGGGGGAGTCATCGGATCGCTGTCACCAGGACCAGAGCAGTTGCTGCTCCTTCAGAGGGCAGAGATAGAAACACTTTGGCAAGAAGGCTGTTTAGGAAGGGTTTGTACCAGGAAGACGCCCTTTCCTCCCTCCCTCCCTCTCACCCTTCTTCTTTCCTTTCTTCCTTCCTTTCTCTTCTTTCCCTCCTTTTTCTTTCTTCCATTCTTCTTCTTTCTCCTAGGACAAAGAAAACAATCCACAATTCTTTATCCAAAACTCTGAGTCAAGACCTGTTTTAGAATTCAGAATATTTCAGATTTTAGAAAGGTAATTCAGTGTATATATTGTGTAGTATGTATACCCCCCTGCAAGGTCTGAGGAAACACTCTGTAATTACTTTCACTTTAATGCATGAATATCATCACTCAATAGGGTAAATACAGACTATGAAGAGCTTCATGTTTGGCTAGGTCACATTTTGCACTCACCAAATCTTTTGATTTTCACAGCTTTTGGATTTTGACATCTTGGATAATGGCATGTAGACTTTTAAAAATCAACTTTGTTGAGGTGTAACGTACATACTGGTAGGAAGTATCCATTTTACAGGTACAGTTTGATGAGTTTTGACATGTATACTCACTCACAATCAAGATACAGACCATTTCTATCACCCCCCAAATTTTCCTCATGTCCTCCCACTCCAGGCCCTGGGCAACCAACTGCATTCTTTCACCATAGACTAGATTTGTTTTTTTTAGAATTTCCTGTAAATGAAATCATACAGTATTTACTCTCTTTATGCCTGACTTCTTTTTGTCAGCTTAATATTTGGAGATTCATCCATGTTGGTACATATGTCAGTAGTCTGTTCCTTCCTGTTGTTGAATAGTATTCCCTTGCACTGAACTACCATAGTTTATCTGCTTACCTGTCAGTGGGCATTTGCATTGTAGAAACAATGCAAAGGTTTGGCTATTATGAATAAAAGTTCTATGAAGATTTGTGTACAAATTACTCAAACAATTTATTTGGATAAATACCTAAGAATAGAATTGCTTGATCAGATAATAAGTGTATACTGTAATTTTCTTAAAGGGTACTTGATGGAGGTTCAAGAGAGGTTAAAATAACTTGCTTAGAGTTACACCTAATGAGCTGCTCAGTAGAAAAGATAGGATTTTAAAGTAGGTCTCCTGAATAATAATAATAATAGCTTCCATTTATTGAATACTTAGCCCATATCTTGGCTATTGTAAATAATGCTACAATGAACATTGGGGTGCATGTATCTTTTTGAATTAGAGTTTTCATTTTCTTCAAATATATATACCCAGAAGTGGAATTGCTAGATCTTATGGTAGTTCTATTTTTAGTTTTTTGAGGAACCTCCATACTATTTTCATAGTGACTGCACCATTTTACATTCCTACCAAAAGTGTACTAGGGTTCACTTTTCTCTACATCCTCACCAACATTTGTTATTTCTTGTGTTTTTGATGATAGCCATTCTGACAGGTATGAGGTGATATCTCATTGTAATTTTGATTTGCATTTCTCTGATGACTAGCGATGTTGAGCAGCTTTTCATATGTCTGTTGGCCATCTGTCTGTCTGCTTTGGAAAAATGTCTATTTAGGTTTTCTGCTTATTTTTAAATTTGTTTTGATATTGAATTGTATGAGCTATTTATATATTTTGGATGTCAACCCTTTATCCATCATATCATTTGTGAATATTGCCTCCGTTGCACTAGGTTGTCTTTTCATTTTGTCAATGGTTTCCTTTGCTGTGAAAAAGCTGTTTTAGGTCCCATTTGTTTATCTTTGCTTTTCCTTTTCCTTGAGAGACAGATCCAAAAAAATATTGCTATGATTTATATTAAAGGGTATGCTGCCTGTGTTTTCTTCTAGGAGTTTTATGATTTCCAGTCTTACATTTCAGTCTTTAATCCATTTTGAGTTTATTTTTGTATAAGGAAGTCAATTTCTAATCCCTGCTTTCCTTCCATTTGTATTTGTTTTTTTCTAACATTCCCTGAGAACTCATTTACACTACGTTTATCCCTCAGTATGCTCTTACTCTGGTGGATTGTCCCAGAGTGTAAAACTCTCTGTGGCCAAAGTAATAATTAGAAAAATTGATTTTGGAGACGGCTCCTTTAAAGACCAATCAAAGTATCTCAGTTTGATTGGACTTTTTGTCTTTCCCTGTTTTGTGCATAGTTCTGTTTAGGATGGGGCTGGATCTTTATTGGGATGTTCTGAGTTCAGAACACCAAAATGCTGTACTTAATAATTCTGAATCTTCTAAATGTATATTTAATCTTTTAAATGGGATGTTTTCTGGAACTACTAAATTTTTCAAGATACACTTGCTAACACCCACAGATAAAAGATATACATGATTTATTTTGAATTTGGCATGTTATTGCATAAGGTAGTAAAAGCCTATTTTATCACATAGTGTAATGAACTATTCACTCTGATAACATTCAATCTTCATCATATTTCAACTTACAACTTTTTTAAGATTTTCTATTTACTATTACAAATATATTTTCAAATGTATGATGAAAATTTTAGATTTCAACTTAAAAGATGTGAAGGGATACATAGTTTTTCGAAATTATTTTAGGGGATATGTGAGCAAGAAAGCCTGAAGACTGCTGATGTGAGAGACCATGATAGAATGGCCAGCACTACCTGACCTTGGGAGAGGTCCTTGGTGGAAGTGACTCACCTGGTGACTTGCCATGCACTTGTATATAGACAGGTGATTCAATGATTCAGTGTGAAAACAATGACAAATAGTTTGGTAAGTCTTTGAGAAAGGAAGTACAGGATGTGTGAGAGCACTAGTCAGCCACCCCCTCCAGACATGCGAACCACACTTTGACGTCCCAGGCAGCATCCTAGAACAGATTATCAAAGGACTGATTTGGAAATAATGAAGTAGTGATCATTGGGACTTCCCATATCTTCAGCAAGTCACCATTACTAACCTTGTTTCCTTCCTCGACAGGGGATAGATTGGAAGATCATTCATTCATTCAACAAAACCAAACAAAGAAAGTATTTTTAACACCTATTATGTGCCAGAAACTGTTATAGGCACTAGGTATACAGCAGTGAATAAAAGAGTAAAAATCCCTGTTTCCATGGAACTTACATTTTAGTAGTGGATAAAGACAAAAGACAAGATAAATAAGTAAAATATTTAGTATGTTAGAGATCGATAAATTCTAAGACTTAAGCAGAGTAGAGGGATTTGAGGTGTATTTTTGCAGGAAGTTGCAATTTTGCTGGTGTGACCAGGCAAGTTCTCACTGACAAGGTGACTATGAAGTAAAGACCAAGAAGTCAAGACGATGATCACTATGTGACCATCCAGGGGAAGAGTGTTTGAGGTCCAATGGTAAGTGCATTGGAATAGCAAGTGCAAAGGCCCTGAGGCAGGAATACTAGAGAAACAGTGAGGCTGCTGGTGGGGCTGAACAGAGCAAGCAAAGCTGGAAATAGAGGTGAAGTGAAAAACGTAGCCAAGGGCCAGATCATACTGGGTCTTTGATCATTGCAGACCTTTGGTATTAACTCTGAGTGAGGTAAGTTTTGAGTAATGACGAGAAATGAGGAGTGATGAGACGACATATTTACAGGATCACTCTGACTGAGAGTTGGGTACAGACTGAGAGGGCAAGAGTGGGAAAAGGTGAAAGATGCTGCTGCCTTGTACCTGGATGGTGGCAGTGGAGATGCGGAAAGTGATCAGATTCTGAATATATTTTGATGTTAGAGCTGCAGGATTAGCTGACCAACTGGGTGTAGAATGTGAGATAAAGAGAGGAGTCAACTATAACGCCAAGGTTCTTAGCCTGAGGGGATAGAAGAATGAGTTTTCATTTCTTGAGATGGGAAATCTGCAGGAAGAGCTAGTTTATGATGATGGTGGTGGTAGGGCAGTTATCAGAAGCTCAGTATTCAACACATTAAGTTTGGAAACCTTATTAGACATTCAAATGGAGATGCCCAGTAGACAGTCAGATATTCAGACCTGTTGTTCAGGGGAGAGCTGGGCTGTGAGCATCAGCCAATTCTGCCCAAGCCATAAGCCTGGATGAGATCATCTCGGAGTAGGTGTGGTTAGAAAAGAAACGGAGTCCAAGGACTGAGTTCTGGGATACTTCAAAATTCAGATGTCAAGGAAATGAAGAGGAACTGGAGAAGACATAGCCAGAAATGTAAAAGGAAAACCCAAGTGGGTATGGTGTCCTGGAAACCAAATGAAGAAAGTGTTTAAAGGAGGAGTGGGACATCAGGGAAAGGCAATTAACATAGAGTGCTGGATTTCAGTAAAGCATGTGGCGAAGTCTAATAAAATCCTATCAACAAGGAAAAAAACCAAACTGGGTGGAAAAAAGTAAACGGGATTTTTAGCTAGCTGCCCAGTTGTATTCAAAGATCCCGATTAATGGAATATTATTAATTCAGGCAATATGTCTTAAAATTGCAAAATCCTTGGCCCTAATTAGTAAATTTGGAAACGCCTGAAGTTCTTGCAGTTTGTTATGGGAGACCAATATTTTTTTCAATATTAAATTATATTGTGATACGTAATATGCTTTTCAACCCTACACATTCTCCAAGCCTCCAACATGTGGATTCTGATAAACCTCCCAGGGAGTCCTACCCTGCTTTTGAATTGGAGGAATTCACAGGGATCTTTAAGTGCCTTAGGATTCTGTTCTCAGCCCAGATTTTTCAAAATTAAAAAAATTAAATCAACGTTTTTGATGGCAGCATAGAGCAAATCATTATATTTATGAATGTTTTAAAGCTTTAACTAATAGCAAGTACATCACATAATGAGATCTGTATTCAAAAAGAACCTGAATAAGCATTGATGATATTTTGGCAATTTTGGAGTACAATTTGATGTCTGAAGGCTGGAATATTGAAAATGTAATCTTGACTTAAAAAATTAAAGAATCAGACTACACACAACAGACCACTGAGTTTGAAGTCAAGTATGGGCAAGAATCAGGAGTGAATAATTAAAAGGCTGGTTTGTAACTATTTGAAAAGGAGCCAGCATGACTTAGCAGGTCATCCTGCCCTCGTTCTATCCCAGGGTATAGTTCCTACACTGGCAGAACAGGGAACTGTAATTTTTGAAGTTCTGCCTTTGACAATAATCTATCATCATATCACTGAAGCATCATCAAAGAGTCTAAAGTAGAGTAATATAGTCACAAAGGCACATGATTTATAGTCAGAGGACCTGGATTTGGGTCTTAGCTGTGCAACTTATTTATGTGGTACAGGAAAAATTTACCTACCCTCTGTAAATCTTAGTTTCTTCATCTGAAAATGACACAAATAATACCTTTATTACAGATTGCTGTCAGGTTCAAATGAGCTATATAGATGAAACAATTTCTAAAGCATAAAGTACTAATTAAACATCAGTTATTCTATATTGGAGAACTGTTGCTCAAATGATAGCAGCTACCAAAAGTGCTGATGAGATCTTGGCTGAATTACAGAAAGAATAGCATGTAGAACAAGAGAAATAATAGTTTTGTCTGTGCCCTGTGACAATTATACAAGGAATTCTATATTCAGGTCTATATTTTTAGAGGGACATAGGCAAATTGAATTGCAACTAGAGAGTCTCATCAGAATATTGAGAAGTTTGGAAAAATACCCCATGAGGAATATTTTAAGGGACTGAGAAGACTTGGTGGTATGATGATATGGATGAGATAACCATCTTCAAATAGCAAAGGAATGTTAGGTGGTGGAAGGATTTGGTTTGTTCTGTTTGGTCTCAAGGGTTAGCAATAGGACAGAATGGATGAAGCCTGACTCCTAATTACAGCATAAATGGCAGTGGCAATTTTCCCTTTTATTTCTGTGGACTTGTTTGATTCCTGTTCACTGATGTCCTTTTAGAGACCAGGGCCTTTAATAAAGAGTGACTTACTCAAGGTCATCCATCTGTTCACCAGAAACACACGCTCTGCACAACCACTGCTTGGACAGAGTCATGCCCTCTCAGGCTGCTCCTCTGACACTTGAATGCTTAAGTGTGGAAAGAGTACATTTTTCCTCCTAGTTTTCTAGGACATGATTCTACTGCCAGTAGTACTTCACAGTGAAATGAATATGATATTTAAAATTGCTGTTTGGTTGAATGGATGAAGCCAGACTCCTAGTCACAGAGAGAAACAGCTTTCTGATAGAGCTATGCATGGCTACAGCAGGACTGGAGAAGTCCCTGTCAACAGAGGCTTTCCAGCTATGGACTGGATGACTACCTGGCAGGGAAGAGGATTCATGAATCAATGCGTAGTCAGGCACAATGACCTCTTACTGCCCTCTGACCTCATGAGTCCATCATTCCATGACAGTCTTATTTATCTTTCTGTGTATCCCTGTACCATATGATATTCACAGTAATAGTGTGCCATAATATGTTATGACTGCATTACCCACATTATTTAATCCTGGATTAAAAAACATCATTTAAACTGATATGTACCCTTTAATTTTTCTGACACTCTGCCTTGGCTCGCTGGCACTTGTTATGACCATTCATGTGCCTTAGAAACAGCAGATCCCAGAGAGACTTCATATGTGAAAGGATTTTCCAAGGCCAAACTAATGGCATTTAGTCTTTATCCCAGATGAAGGAATGACTTTGATCTGTCAACTGTGAAAAGTAAACTGGGCATGACCTTCACTCATCACCAATCATCTCACTTAATGACATTTGTTAACTTTATTCTGATATTAGATCATGGTCTTTCTTTGTTCTGTCAGGGTTTTTCTTCCATCCAAAGTCTAATTATTTCCATTTATATGTATATGGAAAGCTCAGAAGTCTGAGTAGTGAATGTGGAGTTTATCTCTGTGTGGCTCAAACTTTGAAGACAATTCGTTGTATTTGCTAATATTTGCCCAATTAAGGGCAGAAAATAAAGAGATAAGCTTTAAAGTCAAATATACTTTATTCACTTCATTGCCCTTGAGACCTTGAGCATTTCTTTTGTTGTGCAGATTATATGTTCTAGCTCCTTTGGTTCTGTTGTGCCTTTTCACCCGGAAGGCCCCCCAAATGACAATTATTGCTTCTTAGAGGATGCAACTTCAGAGAAGCTGTCACAGTGAATCAGGCTGAACCTGACTTGAAGAAACCTTCTGGGATGTGAAATGTTGCAAGTGTTTTACGTGATTGAAACTCTTATTTGATTAAAAGATATCAGAGCACCAAAAGCAGGTTAATCTTTTCACAGCATGACAGAAGATAGGCTAATCAGTTTTCTCACGATCATTCTGAAATAAGATAAATATAATTAGTGGTGTAGCATTTTATACTAATTCTCAAGTATCTCAGTACTTCTTAAAATACTTTCCTTTAAATTAATATTTAAATTTTATAATCCAAACTGATAGTTTATTTAAACATATTTATACCATACATAGATAAGAACTAGAATAAATTAATCTTGAAAATATTTGTTCAAAATCATTGGTCTAGGTAAGAAAATTGTGTCTACCATAAAACTGGGATTGACTCCCTACTCATCTGCTGATTGTTGCCCTTGAATTCTGAGCCACATCGGTCAACCTCTGTCCCATCTCACATCAGAAGGCTAAAATAACTCGGACAGAGAGCACATGTAAAATTCCTTATTACTCTTCTTTCTCTCAGGCTTCTCTGAATGAGTAGTGAAAGGGAACAAAAAGAGAAACAATATGTGTTAAGTTTATTTTTAAAATTTATTAAAAAAATTCTTTGCCTCAGAGGGGTAAGAGGGCAGGTGATTATTTTCATGGCTACATTCCTGTTCATTGAATTAACTGATTCATTAAAGAAGAATATAAATCAAATTAAGGTTTCTAATCAATTTTATTCCATTAAAGTATAAAATTATATTTAAAAAATTTAACAAAGGACTTGAAAGACCTGTACTCTGGAAACTATAAGACGTTGATGAAAGAAATTAAAGATGACACATATAAATGGAAAGTTGCACTGTATTTATGCATTGGAAAAATTAATGAATGTCCATACTCCCAAAGCAATCTACAAATTCAGTGCAATCCCTATCAAAAATTGTTAATATCCAAATAATTATAAAGAACTCACAACTCAATATCAAAAAAACCAAACTACCCAATTAAAAAAATGGGCAGAGGACCTGAATAGACACTTTTCAGAGGAAGACATATAGATGGCCAACAGACACATGAAAAGATGCTCAGTATCACTAGCCATCAGGAAAATGCAAATCAAAACCACAGTGAGATATCACCTCACACCTATGAGAATGGCTATTATCAAAAAGACAAGAAATAACAAGTGTTCTTGAGGATGTGGAGAAAAGGAAATCCTTGTGCATTGTTGTCAGTAGTGTCAATTGACACAGTCACTATGGAAAACAATATGAAGGTTCCTCAAAAAATTAAAAGTAGAACTACCATATGATCTAGAAATTCCACTTCTGGGTAGTTATCTGAAGAAAATGAAAACACTAACTTGAAAAGATATATGCATCTCCATGTTCATTGCTGCATTATTTACAAAGCCAAGATACGGAAATGACCTAAGTGTCCATTGATGGATGAATGGATAAAAAAAACTGTGGTATACACACACACACACACACACACACACACACACACAAAACGGAATGTTACTCAGCCATAAAAAGAATGAAATCTTTCCATTTGCAACAACATGAATGAACTTAAAGGGTTTTATGCTGAGTGAAATTAGAGAAAGACAAATACCATATGGTTTCACTTATATGTAGAATCTAAAAAACAATAAATGGAACAAACAAAACAATGCATAGATAAAGAGAACAAACTGGTGATCACTAAATAGGCAGGGTGTGGGGGGGTTGGGTGAAGTGGGTGAAGGGGATTAAGAGGTACAAACTTCCAGTTGTAAAAAAAAAATCATAGGGATGTAATATACAGCATAAGGAATATAGTCAGAAATACTGTAAAAATTTTGTATGGTGACAAAGGGTTACTAGACTTATCATGGTGATCAGTTCATAATGTATTTAAATGTCGAATCACTAAGTTGTACCTAAAACTAAAATAATATTGTGCATCAACTATACTGCAACAAAAAAGAAATGTAATGCCTATCAAATTGCTTTTGTTAGAATGTCTTTGAGAGTAAGTCCCTTTTATTTAATAAACATAAATTCAAATAAACTGCTAGAATTATTATCAGTTATATGCTAGAAATAATGATCTTCAGGGTTGGAGTTAATAACCTGTGGAAGTGACTGGATTTGATACCTCAGTTCTTAAATCCTCCCAGCATGTCACCAAGAATGACAACCATTTTAGACATTTTGACTTGAAATTAGGCTTGAAAATAGCTACTCTCTAGGGGTGAGTTAACGTTTAATGTTGGGCAAGTAGAAATGACTGCTGATTTTCATTCTTTGTATTAATTCCATGGGGAGGGTGAGCTAGTAAAACATTTGTGTGAGCTGGTCATTATTTGAAATTTATTTACCAAAGTGGCTTACGTAATAATCATCTCTGTGCTAAATCAGTCAGTCAACAAGTTTTTACTGAGTCCCCACTGGATTAGAGTAATGTACAGTAATGATGTATTCAGTAGTATACAGATGTTTGAAGCAAAGATTAGACATGAGCTCGACCCCCAAGGCCTTACAAGCCATTAGAGGAGACAAACAGACACATATCATCAACTGAAATGTAACCAGATGACTTAACTCCCAGAGCATGGAGTTAAGTGGCTCCCAATGGCTGGGCTGGGATTGTTCTGGTGGGTGATGGGATGGCTTAAGTGTGGGAAACTTCCATGATGTAGGTGCCTTGGTCTGGGTTAGGTAAAAAACGGTTAGTGGCTTGGTAGATGAGAAAAGCAGTTTGGCTTAGTGAATACAGTATAATTCAGACAAAGACTGAAGTAGAGAATGGAAGTCTTTTTAATTTATCTGGAGGTATAGCAAGATAGACAAGCATACAAATAAGAGAGGTAATGGATAAAGTTATTTGAAACCAAAGTTTGAGCAGGGATGAGATTGGAAAGGTGTGAGTTGCATATCACAATGATAAGCTCCATTTTAACTTTGTTAAACTCAGGGCCCTTCATGAAAAGAAAAGTAATTAAATGAGAGGCTTTTATCTGGGGATTGCTCATGTGGGAATCCTCCCCATGCTTACCATGTCTGGCTAATTTAAGACAGACCCAAACTTGATGAGCATCACAGAATGAAAAATTTGCTATCTGGAAGTTTCTGAACAAATGTCCCTTGCTCAAGCAAATATTCTGGTTTCTGACTGATCACCATCATTCAGCATCATGTGAACATTGTTGGTTGACTTTCCCTTTTATTATTAGTTCCTTCCCACACTTAAATACTGTCACCATAGCAGTATGTTCAGTTAGATTCCGTTTTTCCTGGCATTCTACCTTTTATTATAATTTTAAGGAAATAGTCAATTTTAGTTAAGAATACATTCTAACTTGTTCAATTATGGAATGAATGATGACAGCTGCTCCTTTAGACAGCACAGGCTTCTCAGCACACTTTATGGTAAGGTCACCCAACTAAGGAGGGCAGGGTCAGCAACAAATACTACTTGTGGTAATGACAAATTTGCACTGATAACTGAGCCAGGCAACTCTAATCTGAGCCTCATGTCCTAACAAGGTTCAATAATCACTATGCCTCTTTTTCTTTATTAGGTGTAAAATGGATATCAGTATGGCCCATGACAATGCTAGTAAAATCATTCTCCAACATCTTAATCTTCAATTCAGAGACTCTCTTCTGACTCTTAATGAGATCTATGATTTATGGGTCACTTAATATTAACAGGCAGCTTTCTTGGGCTTTATGTTTATTATCTCATTTAAACTACACAGCAGGCCTATGAGTTATTATACATACTGTTAGCTCTGTCTTAGGATGAGAAAACTGAGGCTCAAAAGAGACGTGGGGGCTTCCCAGGTGGCGCAGTGGTTGAGAATCTGCCTGCCAATGCAGGGGACACGGGTTCGAGCCCTGGTCTGGGAAGATCCCACATGCCGCGGAGCAACTAGGCCCGTGAGCCACAACTACTGAGCCTGCGCGTCTGGAGCCTGTGCTCTGCAACAAGAGAGGCCGCGATAGTGAGAGGCCCGTGCACCGCGATGAAGAGTGGCCCCCACTTGCCGCAACTAGAGAAAGCCCTCGCACAGAAACGAAGACCCAACACAGCCATAAATAAATAAATAAATAAATAAATAAACCCAAAGTTTAAAAAAAAAAAAAAGATGTGGTATTTCTGTGGTCACAGAGCTGGGCTTCAAACCCAGATTGGTTTGACTGCAGAGCTTACACTCTTTCTGTTATGCCACAAGAGCTGTCCAGATTTTTATAAATGGTGGTCCTCATTCAACCACACCTGCCTATTCTAGCCCTGCTCTTGTCAATCTGAGTATGAGGACCAGAGAACGTTACTGTCCCTTCTTGCTTATGATATTTATTCTAGTCTAATAAGCAATTACTTAGTGACAGTTAAATCACATGTGTTGAGAAGTGTGTACTGGAAGAGTGTAAATATTAAGGAAATAAGATCCTTGCTGTAGGAAGTTCCTAACTGGCACTGACATCCTCTAGTCACGTAGAACACATTCCCTTGGATCCTTAGCTGCTCCCTGTGCTTGGAGCCCCCTTTCCCACTTCTTTACCTAGTTAGTTTCCAAACTTTCTTCAGATACAGCTCGGGAGAAAACAAGTAAACCTCATCTTCCTGGGATATTTTCTCTGATTCCTCAGATTTATTTGGATGTCTATCTTCCAAGAACCAGCAATACTCAGTGCATAGTTCTGTTGCACCAAGTATGTTGTCATCGGTTTTTTTACTTCTCTGTCTTCCTCTCCACACTAAGTACCCATAACCTAGTCTTATTCATCTTTGTATTCTTATCACTTATCAGAGCATTGAGTGAACAAGAGAAGGAGCCAAGACCATGCTGTCATTTGGGGGAGATGGTGAAGTAGAGGCTTCTAGATGGGAGAAGTCATTGAATTTCAGTCTTGCTGGAGAAGGAAGTGTCTCCAAGGAGCTAGCACTTGTTCTGGACTTTGAAAGATGCTCTGGATTGGGAGGTGGTGAGGAAGGAGGAGGGCACAATCAGTGGGAGAGATGGAGAGTGCCTGTTCTCTCTAACTCTGAACCCAAATCTGCTTCTCTGTGGCTTCTACTTGTTGTTCCTGGCTGAATACCTACAGATCACACATAACCAATCTAATCCCCTTCCCTAAACAGCCTTGCAATGTCTGAAAATGTTAGGTTTCCATGAGGCTTCTTTTTCTATGGCAGGACTTCTCCAACATTCTAACCATGACCCACATCCTTTTCTGAGCTGCTCACCATTCAGGTGCCCACAGCATTGGGCAACACAGGAGGTCAGGACTAATACTTCCATGCTGAGATGGAGGCTTCTGTAAATACAGGCTGTACTGTACCACAGCTGGTAGGTGGTCACATCTACTCACTTGCTCATGTCAACCTTAGTGTCAATGAGGACCACTGAGTCTTCATACACGTGAAACCATGTCTGCCCTTCTATTAGTGTCACTTACCATTCATTCACTCTCTCCCTCAGTCATTCCACAAACATTTATTAAGCATTTACTATGTGCTGAGGACATAAGGTCTAGAAGAGTTCCTGACGTAAATGTAGGAGCTTACCTTTGCCGCTGCTTAATATTATCTTGTCACTTTGCATCTGGCGCATCAATCTTTCTTTTTTCTCTCTCTCTACCTCTCTGTCTGCCCTCCTACCCTTACCCTTGCATAGATAGATACATATATAGATAGATAATATATATATAGAGAGATATAAAGTATATGTAGTATATATGTATGTGTGTGTATCAAGTGTTTGTGATGCTTTCCAGTTGTATATTGGTGAGGCTGATTATGGTATAGGGAAGAAAGCTTACAATGGACGTAAATTGTGGAGTATAATCTTAGATAACATTAAAAATCACAACTGCTCCAAGATGCTGAGATAGAGGAAAACAGTATATGTGGGGGGTGGGGGAAGAGGTGGGACCTGGGTAACAAATCTGTGAAAAGTGTGGGCTTTGACTCAGACTCTCTGAGGTCAAGTGTGGACTCCATCACTTAGCAGCTTCATGATTGACTGCAAAAAAGTTTAATTTCTCCATGTCTCAGTTCCTTCTGCATATATATCAGTATACTCAGGCATAAATAATAGTTTCTGTTCAAAGGGTTATTGTGATAACTAAACAAGACGATGTATTTAAAGTTGTTGTGCCTGAGGCATATCAAAGACTCAATAGATGATAGAAAAAATATAGAAGAAAAATAGTTCTTTATATTGCCTGAAAAATATCAACCTTCAAGGAAGCAAAATGGGACACAATAATGTCAGAGTCCATTATAACCAAGTTTAGAGGTCGTTTGAACGCAAATTCTACTGGAATGTGACATTGAATTTTACTGGGCTTTAGCCGGTGTTGAGAAGTATTTTTAACAGAGTGAAATGGTTGTTGTAATAGCACTTGCTGGCATAGGATTTGACTTGGATTACTAAGTAGTTCAATTAATAGTGAAAAAAATAATTAAGAATCTCTGAGTCTTACATATACATAAAAAAAAATACCATGAATCTTTTTCTCTAGGGTAAGATTAGAAAAAGAAAATATTATACATCTGCAAATTCTCCAGAACTAGGTGATTTAAAATTCGAGTTTAATATTAAAAAAAAATTAATATTTAAAAGTTGAAAATTTATTAAGATTTAATTTTTCAGATTTATTTTCTAAATTCAAAACAGAACCAAAAGTGGACCTGGTATTTAATAAGCAGATTTGTTTCAGTAGCTACATGGTTAAGATATTACTAGTACCTACTCTAAGAAAAACTAGAAAGTAAGACATTTAGGTCCTTTAACAAATATTTTCAAGGACTGTAATGAAATTTGATTGCAAAGTATGCTGACAGAACACAAAATAGAATAAAATAAATCCAGACTTTCACTGAAAAAGCAAAACCAAACCAAACCAAACCAAAACAACAACAACAACAAAAAATCTCTGAGTCTTAAATGTATCTTCTTTACCTACTTTTTACCCATTTCACTTTCCACACTAATTCAAAATAGAGGGCATTAGTTTTCTACAATATCTAAGAGGCTTATGCTTCTACCATATTATTCAAGTTAGTTAAATAGCTGTGCATAACTTGTAGATTATTGAAAATGGTTTGATTTGTTCTTGTATGCTCATTTGAAGGACTTTTAAATAAGCCATGGGAACAACAATTACCGGAAAATAACTGGCTGCCTCATCTTTGGCTCAGGTGGTTTCAGTATTGTCACTTTCTAGTCTGTTTCAGACTAAACCAAGGGAGTCTACTGGAAATTAACTGGCTGCCTCATCTTTGGCTCAGGTGGTTTCAGTATTGTCAATTTCCAGTCTGTTTCAGAGTAAACCAAAGGAGTCTACCATTGATGCAAGATTTAAGGATATTGCCAAATTTGGTTTTGAAGGTACTTGGGATATTATTTATAATTTCTTAATGAATTCCAGCAGCTCTTTTTGATAATTAGAGAATAAGCAAAGCCCTCAGCAGCATGCCAGTACAGTGGAGTAATGGCCGTTAAAGACATGAGCTTTGGGACTATTTGGAAACAAATGGTCATTTCACCAGAAAAGTAAAACAAACTGAGAAGTTTTACTCAGCTTTCCTTCTTCGACTCCATGCCATATCTATAGGTCAACTCCAGCTAGTCAGTCCAGGTGAGTTTTTTATTTGTCAGCTGTAGGAACTTTCTCTATGGCAGAACCTAGCTCTGTTCTAACTCTCTGCCCTGATATCAGGGACATGTTTATTTTCTTTACTTGAAGAAAGTGCCCCACTAATTTCTTTTATATAAGATAAAATTCAAACACAATTATGTAGAATCAAAGACAGTCAACTCCAGCTCACCCTGGATGAAGACGGCAAATAAACTCATGTGGATTTTTGTCTCCCCGTTTTGCCTTTTAAGTTTTAGTAGCATTTTGATCTAACACATTGATTTCATACTAAAGGAAGCATTGTAAGTAATTTTAAGTGATAGATATTAGTTCCTCTTCCTCATTCAGAACATCGCTTTCTGACTATTTTATAAAATTGATTGTCTCATGGTTCCATAAGAAAAAAGACTCATTTAATATCCCTCATAATAACCTACAAGGTGTTGAAGGGTGATGAAAACAAAACAAGGGGAAAAAAAATCTCAGTAAAAAAAAGACCCTTTTTCAGTTGAACAATTAGAGTGAATCTTTTTGCCTTTGTTGAAAATATGCTGAGTAATGAAATAATAAAGCTTTGACTAAAGAATTGGTGTGTGAGGAGGCAGGGAAAATAGAAAGTAGGTGGGCTGTGTCTGTGTTAGGTTTATACACTGCGCTTGGTGAAATTAGTTTTCTTTTTTTGTGGGCTGTCTTAAATTGCTATTGCAATTTTTGGTTAACTCTAGCTGTTCTCAGTTACATAACTGCTCTTTTTGGCCTCTAAAAAGAAAGGACAGTCTAAGGTCAAGAAAGAATCATGGTGAAAAGAACAGAGCATGAAGTGACTAGGTTTAAAGATTCAGGTGATGGCAATACTCCAGGCACTGGTGCTAAGCCTGGGTCGGAAAACATCAAGAAAGGTGGCTGGAAAGAGGTCTAGAACTTGAATTAGGCATGCTTCCTTCATCATATTCTCATAGACCCTTAGGCTCATGAAACTGTGAAGAGTAAGGACCTTAGAGGTCTTCTTCATTTTGGAGATGAAGAAATTGAGTCTGCACATGAAAATGCTCAAGGCCAGAGGGGTGACACGAAGGCCACCCAGCAATTTAGGGAGAAAGCTGGTGTTACAATGTAGGTCTGAGCCTGGCTTTCTCACCATCACAGTGTAATAGCTGACATTTTAACTCCTACCACAGTGGGGTCCAGGAATACCTGTAGAGTTGTAGAGGTTGATGGTAAAAGAGACAAAACACAGACCACTGAACTTGGCAACAGAACACCTAGGTCAAAGTTGTTTCCCTGAATCTCTGGATAAGTCATCAATGCTCTAAACATCAGTTTTCTCATTTACAAACTGGGCACATGACTATTTTCCCAGTTACCTCAATGGATCAAGTGAAATGTTGTTTGTCAAAGTGCTATAAATTGGGAGATTGGGATTGACATATACACACTACTATATATAAAATAGATAACTAATAAGAACCTACTGTATAGCACAGGGGACTCTACTCAATACTCTGTAATGACCTACATGGGAAAAGAGTCTAAAGAAGAGTGGATATATGTATATGTATAACTGATTCACTTTGCTGTTCAGCAAAAACTAACACAACATTGTAAATCAACTGTACTCTAATAAAAATTAAAAAACAAAAAGTGCTATGACAACTAATGGCAATTCACATGTAAGGCATTACAGAATACCATTGGCCATTCTTTCCCTACAGACTTCTCAACAGCTACCCAGGGCTACCAAAATATCCCAATTGACTACCACCCAGAGGACATAGGGAATCACAAAAACTTATCTGGCATCTCATATGAACCTGCAACTCACCCAGAGTGAAATCTCCAAGAAGCCGGCTTTTAACTCAGCAAGTTGTGAGCATTCATTTCATGTATTTATTCATGAACTCATTTACTGGATAAACGAGGCATATTTAAAATATTAAATGTAGTCCTCACCTTTCTCTAAAGGGGTCAACAGACAGATAAATAAAAGTGATTCAATACGGAAAATGTTGTATTTTAAGGACTGGGGAAGACTAAAAGAGGAAGTAAAGGATTATGAAGAGGTTTTTAAAAAGAAGTGGTTTGAAGGTTGAGTAATACTGGGACCTGCTGAGAACATGAGGACATGCTGAGAAGATTTTTACAGGGGGAGGGGCCTCAATGAAGTCATAAGAATGTGACAAAAGAGACATGTGTGGGAAATGTTGTGTTGTCAAGTGAACCAGAGGGTAGGGAATATGGGGAGACTGTTGAGAAATGGGTCTAGACAGGTAGGATGAGGTCAGATCATGAATGTCCTTGGTTAGCAGGCTAAGGAGATTGTTCTTTGTTCAAAAGACATAGGAGACACTAACATTTATTTTATAACTATTTTATTCCAGTTAAAAATGAGACAAGGTAATTATTGAAATATTCGAACAATTTGCACCTATACAAAGAAAGTTAAAAAATCAATGAATCTGAATTTCTGGAAATAACAATCATTACCATCAGGTGAACATTGTTCTAGACTGCTTTCTATGCACACATACAAATAGTTTAAAAGAGAGAAATACTTTTTAACTAACAAGCTCCACCCACTCTTCAATTCCACAGTTATGAAACCATGAACATGCTAGATACAATGTATAAGAATAAAATCTAAATATATAAATTGATTTGTAAAAGCATAATTTCTGGCATGATGACATGTCAGAAATAAAGGCAGTGTTAGGTTTGAGCAGTAAACTTTTGAGCAGACACTGTGATGGTTTTGGAAGATATTAGATCGGATAAGGGGATTAGAGACTGAGGTTTTATTGCCCATGTAAACATGGGAAATATGGCATTGGGCCCGAGTGAGGCAGAGATCTCTACTTAAAGCTGGAATCCTGGAAAGAAAAGGCTGCTTCCTTGGTAAAAGGAGTGAAAACCTACTTACTGGTTCAAGTAGGGTGACTAGAAAGTTTGTTATTTTTTGGAATTTTCGATGGGAAGATAAGAGAGGTATTAAAGCCCTTGGCCACCAAAAATCATGTGAAGTTGGAATTTACATCACTGATTTAATGCTGGAATGTCCAAGCTGAGAAACAAATATCAACGCTAATTTCAGACCAAAAGCAAAAGTAAAATGATTTTGTAGCAAGACTTTTACACCTCAGAGTGCACAGGTATTTTGGGGGTAGAAGAAGGAAGGTGGGGGAAACAATTAAACCTTATAATTTGATGGGGAAATAATCTATCACAAGAGAGTCAGTAGACACTATAAATAGGAAAACTACTATTCCCATGAACTTGATGTAATAGAGCAATCTAACAAAGAGTATAAAATAACTATGCTTCAAATGGCTAAAGTGATAAAAGAAAAACTGGAAATTATAAGGAGAGAACAGCACACTGTGAAGAGATAGATTTGAAGAACAAATAGAGCTTCTAGAAATGTAGACATGTTATTGATATCTCTACGGATGAGTTAAACACTGGATTATATTATATACAGCTGAAGAAATAATTAGTGACTTTGAAGATAGAGCTGAGAAAATTACCTAGAATGCAGCAGAGAGAGAGATACACAGAGGTGGAAAAAATGGACAAGAGTTTAAGAGATATAGAAGACAGAAGAGAGAGAATGGAGAAGGGGAAATACTTGAAGAGATACTGGCTTAAAATTTTCCAAACAGATAAAAAAACCCACACCAGCTCTTAATTTGAAGAACTATATACTCATTGGTATACTGATAAATGTTTCACAACCAGTTGCCAAGATAAAGTTAGCACTGATTTATAGTGTTTGCTGGCTGCTGTGCTGTAAATACTGTCATCATGGCTGCTTTCAGGTTACCAGCTGAATTAGGTGAATTACCAGCTGAATTCAGGTTTCTTCATTGAATGTGGTATTGGGAAGAAATATGCATAACCGGCTTTTGTGAGCTGGTCTGAGCTGACTCCAGCACACAACTTCATATGCTGAATCCTTGTGAAATATAAATAAAAATAAATCATTACATAGGTGCATTGTACTGAAAATTCAGAATACTCATGAATAATATAATACCTTACTTATGAACACAGAAGACAGGTTCTCTTCCAAGAAAAAAATGTCTGACAGCAGACCTATTGACAATGATAGCTGGAGAACAGTGGAATACCATCTTCAAAGTACTGACTCAAAAAATCAACCTAAAATTCTATACTTACTTTTACAATTTTTTAAGAAGTGAGGTTAAAGTAAAGAAAAATTTCAAGCAATGGTGAGAGAATTTACCAAGTACTTATCCTTACTGAAAGAAGTAATTAAGGGATATATTTAAGGAAAAGAACCAAACTCAGAAGGAAAGGTCTGGATGCCAGAGCAATGAAAAACAAAGAAACTCATATTCATGGGTAAATATAAATAAGCATTTTCTTACTTTATTATCTATAAAGTAAATAACCTGTTAAAATAATAATAATAATAATAATGACTAATTTGGAAGGAGATTTAACAACAGAGGTAGAATTTAAATATTATACTACAATTAAATGAAAGATGAGGAGATCATTGGAAAGCATTGTAATGATTGGTTGGAATGCAGTCTAACAGAAAGCAGGAAAAGAGAGATAGGTGAAAACACCGATTTAAAATAGAAAAGGAAAGTAAATATAAAACAAAATAAGATACTAGAAATAAATTCAAATGTATCAGTAATCCCAATAAATGAAAACACTTTGAATTCACCAGAGATTCTCATATTGGATTTAAAATATCCAGCTATATGTAGCTTACAGAAAAATACAAATATATAACACATATTTGAAAGCAAAGGGATAGGGAAAGATATACTAATATCTAATACTAAACATTAAAAACACAACATACACTCTCACAAACACAAAGCAACATTATAGTAGTAATATTGCTGTCAGACAAAGTAAATATCAAGACACAAAGCATTATTATGAAAAAAGAGGTCCTTATACAATGGTAAAGGTATAAGGAACAATTCACAAGGAAAATATAATACTGAACCTGTATCCCCTTAATAACTCTGTGTTGCATAAAGCAAATTGAATGAACTGTATTTACCATTAATAACATGGATAAAATTTTTTTAAAGATGATTTAAGAAGACAGAGAAAGACAATAATAGTGACATGAGATTATATATATGTAAAAAATTTTAAATGCACAAAATAACACTAAATTTTACTGTGGGTGATCAATTTATTGCCCCTTAGCTCCAAATTCATTCTTTTAGATTGTTCTGTGAAAATTGATCTGGACCCTTTAAACATTTTCCTTTGCCAGCTGGTCCTAAAGCTTTGTCAGTAGATGGTCTGGGCAGTCACTGGAGGAGAAGAGTTTTGCTTCCTGGTGCTGGTGGTCTCTTTGGCAGACTTTCTCTGGCCCTGGGCTGTTGCAGTGCTGGTAGCTTCTCCAGGGCCCTACTCCTGCAGTGCTGGGTGGCAGCAGCACCCAGCTACCAGCAGCTATTCCACATACTCCCACCCTGCACAGCCACCTTGAGAAGTCTTGCAGTGGAGTGCTGTCAGTGTTACACCTACCTGTGAATAGCTTTCTCTGATATCCTAGAGCATGGATTTCCAGCAAGTTCCAAAAATATTTTGAAATATAAAGATTTAATTTAACATATACTAAACTTATCAGGAGAGAAAGTGAAGTGAAATGAAAGAATTGCTGTATATATTAATATATGTACATATATACGTATATATATGTATGTATATATATACATACACACACATTTATGGTAGATCTCACTGTAAGAAATATTTCTAAAAGTTCTCTCTAAAGTTCATATTCCCTGATATATAGAGTAACTTTTCTTCAACATTCCAAGCAAAAATCCTAAAATTTACCTGATTTGACGTATTTAGTTCCCATGCCCAGGCCTGAATCAACACCTGAGGCCAGGGCAGTGGAATTTGCAAGATTGGTCTAAACCAATCAGAACCGACCCTTGGCATTGGGCATCAAAGCACAGGAGTCATGTGGAGGAAGGGTGGATATCTAAATGAAAACTTGTTATTCTTAGGAAGGGGGAAGGGAAATGGATATCGGATGGACAAACTAGGTATATCCACAACATGGTGTATGTTTCTTAATCTGCAGACTCAAGGTTTTCTTCATTTGGGGGGAAATTTTTCTTCTCATAATCTTTGAGTGATTTTCTCTTCCATATTTTGGATTCTATACCTAAGGGACACCAAAAACTTGTCTTTATTCTGGGTTATCTTTGTCATTTTTATATATTTTACTGTTATTGTTTTAATCTCTGCCCTTTTCCTCTACATTGCCTGGGATTACCCAAAGCTTTTTATTTTTTGGCTAGTAATTTGATATTCAGCTGAATTGGTCTTCAATTTATTTTCTTAACCTTGCAGTCTCCCTTTCATCTTATTCACCTTGTCTTATTGAATTATCACACCTATGAAATTATTATATAGACTAAAGTGCTCATGGGGAACTCTCTTCTCTTCCATGGTTATGTTTTTGTGCAAGCTAGGCTCTTCACCTATCTTGTCTGTTGTGTTGCTTCCTTTCATTTCTTTCCTCTTTGTAATATGTTTGCATGGTTACCACACCATGTTTTCATCTTGATCATGTTCAACATAGGGAGTTCAGTTCAGATTTTTTTGCACTGATATATTATAGATGAATTATTTTGACTCATTCTTTTTTCATCACTCTATTCATTGTATCTAGTTGTAGGTGTATCCTCCTTCATTGAGGAAATACCCTTGGTCTTTGGAATATTTTCCCCAATCTAGTGTAGAGTCCTAGAGTCTTCATTCCCACCAAAGAGAGCCAGCCTTGTTTATTTACTTCTTACCATTATCTCCCCAACAAGCACTTTTCCTCCTCACATCAGGAGTATCAGTAGAAATTCCTTTCCTCCTCACATCAGCAGTATCAGTAGAAATTTCCTACTCACATCAGGAGTATCAGTAGAAATTTTCAAGATTTTATTAAATCACCAGTACTATCTCTGGGAGACTTGGGCACATTTTGTGTCAGAATATTGTTGCTTCAGTTTTTGATAATTATAGCAGTAGGTTTTCCCCCTTTGTTTGCTTGGTTGGTGTTGATGTTTACCTTACACACTGGCCCTCATTATTGTTCATTTTTGTTAAGAGAGAATCGTGTGATCAGTTTTAGTACCCTCATTTTTAATCAGAAATCCATTGAAGGGTTTTAATCAGGGGAGACTCATGTTTTAAATCATGATGGCAGGCATATGGAGATTATTAGAAATGTTCATGAAATAATGAATGAATGAATGAACAGTAGAGGTACATAAATGAAAATGTGGGTGGAGTGGGAAGAGAAGACATAATGGGTGGGATGGGGGAAGAAATTGGTAACTTGACTTTGGAACTCTTTCCAGCTAGATGACATTCATTTAATCTGATCTCTGCCTTTGGGTAGATAGTAATGATTTGCAGAAATATGAGTCTTAACCCACAGAGCCAGTTGTTAGAGAAGGGAAACAACTAGTAATATAAATGGAAGCTCATGGACCTAGTCACACTTTCATTTTGTTAGTTGTATGATAGACCAAGTTCTGGCTTTGAGCAGGGCCCTTGGTTATGCCTTGGCTCCTCTCTCCCCACCCCTCATCCTCTCCTGTCTGACTGTCAGCACATGGACCTTGATTGACAGATCCACTCTGCACAGAAAAGAGCCTTAGGTTCTAATAAATTGCTCCCATAAATTTGGTGCTATGAATCTGACAAGCCATAAAGAAATTAATTGGCTAGAAGTAGGCTTCCTTGAGTTGGAGAATCTTGTTCCATCTCATCCTCCTGGATATTATTTGAATTTACTTGATGTCCAGCAGGTTGTAAAAATGCAGCCTTCAGAGTAGGTAGTGAATTGATCGGAACTCTTTTCCTTGAAAGCGTCAGAAATCTAATTTGAACTAGCATAAACAAAGTAAAACATAAAAGAGAGACGCCCTAGTTTATGCACTGAAATGATGGGCTGAGCAGAGGAGAGATTGGCCTCTACATGATTTGGTCTATCAGGCAAACCAGGGTTCCCTCATCATCTCTCATTTCTGCTTCTCTCTGCGTTTAGCCTTGTTCTCTCCAGCTGACGGACTTCATGAGACTCCAGGAATCCAAGATCCTATATTCTTACAGTCTAGTGACCTGAGAGGAAGGGAAGCCCTTTCCCTCCAGATCTTGTGAGAAATCTGGAGGAAGATTCTGATTGGCTCGTATTGGTCATGTGTCCACCTGTGGGGTGAGATTGAGAGATAGTAAATTGGCAGCTCCCACCAGAAATAGATGTTCTCTAAGAAAGCAAGGGAGGAGGTGATAGTCTGAGCACATAAAATAACACATTTTCATTGAGGGGAGGAATTAAACCCTCCGTATGCTTTACAGGAACTAAATTCACCCCTGCCGAGCTGTCAGGGGATATGACCCTTCAATCATGTCCAGATATATGAGTGTCATTTGATACCTTTACATTGCTCTCCTTTGCCAAGCCCAGAAAATGGCACCTGTTGATTTTGTAATCTCAAATAAAAATGAACCCCAGGATGTTTCCAGATTCAGCTTAATTCCAACCAGTTGTCACTTCCTCAGCCCAGGAGCTGGTATGGAAGTAGGTATTAGGCATCTGTTGCTTTGTGTTATGGCTAATGCATGAGAGAGATGCTTTTCTAGAACCAAAGAGCCCTAGCTACACCACTGAGGATGAAGGAAGATTGCAGGGGACCAACTGGTTTTCGTTTGGACCATGATTAAGAGAAGGGTCACTTGCTCTAATGCTTTTAAAATCAGCTCCCCTCCAAAGCACTTGCGTTACGTATATGCCATCTTGCAGAAAGACTCAGCATTTGAGATTCAAGCCAAATGCTTTTTAGCCCACTTAAAAAAGACACTTCTGCCTTGGGCCCTACCGGCTGCAGGGGCTGACTGGGCTGGAAGCCAGCTTTGAGGCTGACCATCATAGCTCTTGCCACTTAATACGAAGGGAAGATTGGTGACGTGGTTTATATTAGTAGCAATGCTAACCATTTACTGGATACCTTACACATGGCCCAGGCACTTTTTTTAAAAGCCAAATTTCTCTCATTATTAAATAGTAAAATCTGACATTTTAAAAGGCACAATCGCTTATATTATTTTGCTATAGAAAAAGTTGGTATGTAGCATATTGTTCTCCCAGATTCATAGATTAAAAATCAATGTCTGAGAGAAAATGTAACAAAATTATAATTGGGAAGATAAGGAGTGACTAATTCGGTGACTTTAAGTTTCATGAGGGAAGAACACTGTTTTCTTGTTTTATTTAATTTTGTTTTTCTGTTTTCTGTCTAGTGTTAAACACAGTGCCTGGTGCATAGTAGGCACTCATCAGATATTTACTGAATGAATGAATAAGTGAATGAATATATGAAACCTTTTAGGAGGAAGAACTGACCAAACATTAAAATGAAAACTTTGGTAACACCAAGTGTAAATATGAGCTTCCTTACAATAACAGTTGATAACCTGAGAGGAAAATCTATCTAGTTTTCTTTATACCCTATTTTAACTAGAGTAGAAAATGGATGTCCCAAAGTCTCAGACAAATGAATTGTCCTTCCAACATGTCTATCTTACCAGAAGTTCCTAGACATTGTATGACCTCAGCTTGCCAGTTTTCCAGCTGTAGTTTCTTAACTAAAGTGTTTCAAGATAAATTTGGTTAGTTTTTTGTCAAATGCATGACCCAAGTGACACTATGTAAAGAGTAACTTAGAATCCTCATGTCAGTTTTGGTATTTATAAAGTTGGACCAGTTACATAATTTGCGAGGACCAGTACAAACTGACAACGTGGGGCCCTTGTTCAAAAATTACTAAGAATTTCCAGACAGCAATACCAGAGCATCACACCAAATGTAGGTCCTTCTAAACTGGGGACCTGTGTGACTACCTAAGTGGCATGCCCATGAAACCAATTCTATACAGATTGCTTGTCTTTTGGCGACTCCTGAAGCATTGGTGTGTTCAAGTTTGCAGCAAGAACGCATGGAAATTACAGGGTTATTTGATTATTTCAAACATGGAGATGAGAAGTAGGGAAAATGTAATGTATAGGTGGAACTAAAACCTAGGGCAGAGATTATGACAAAAAATTCCACATATGTAATTTGCTCCCATTCACTATTAAAATAATGTTCTTAGATCTTACAATATATTTTTAGCATTTTGCTTTTGAGTAACCTGAGAGTTATGATATCTAGGCAACTTAAAATGTCTTTGATAAGTTTCATTAGAATCATTCTAAGTGTAGTAATTACAGTCTTTGTAATATTGCCGTACTGTATGGCTTTATTTTCTAATATTAAACAACTCTACCGTTATGGACCAGCTGAAACTAAGCTTGAAGTTACTTTTCTTAGATTTGGTCTCATCTGATCGTACCTTATAAAAGTTTATTGAAGAAGACTGAAGCATATCCTATTGGCCCAGAACTGAAGAGAAATGAGTTTTTTTGGGCCTGTAGGCTAGTAATACTCAAGAAATGTTTCTTGCATAATGAATGCTAATGTGTCACAGGCAATTACCATAAGATGCTGATCAATGACAGTAATACTAAATGATGCCTCACCTTTTAACAACTGTGGTGAATACTTTAGAAGTATGTATTCTATTAATCTGAAAATTTATCACTAAAACATTTCAAAAATTCAAATAATGCACTGAATTTTGCCCTGATTCAAATTGAGTAATTTCATTAAAATAATGATTCACAAGATGATTTATATGCCATTAATTTTGGATTTATTGTGATGCTTGTTCTTTTGGTTTATTGAGATATAATTTACATATAGTAAAATACACCCTTCTTTGGTGTACAGTTCAATGAATTTTGACAAACTTACATAGTCATGTAATTGCCTCTACAATTAAGATAGAGAACATCTCCATCATCCCAAAAGTTTCCTTCAACTCCCTTTGTAGATAATTCCTTCTCTCCACTCCAGTCCCTACACACCACTGATATGATTTCTGTCCTTCTAGTTTTGCGTTTTATAGAATGTCATATAAAATAAATGATTTGTATTATTTAAATTATTTTGAGTTTGTCTTCTTTACTTATTATGCTTTCCTTGTTCCAGCAGTATTTGGTAATTATCTTGTTTTTAAAGCCCATCTAATAAGTATGTAGTGGTATCTCATTGTGGTTTTGGTATTAATTTCCCTAATAACGAATGTTATTAAGCATTTTTTTCGTGTGTTTGCTCCATGTATCTTCTTTGGTAAAGTATCTTGTTCAAATCTTTTCCTTGATAAATGGAATATTTATAAATGGAATGGAATATTTATAAATGGAATATTTCCTGCCATATCAATAAACAAAGGATGTCATAGTCACCAATGATTGCAGCCCTCCAATGTGAGCTGGTGAGTCCTGAGGAAACTCAGGGCTGAAAAGAATACCTGCCACCTAGCAGCCATCAGACTGCAGCTGCTCCCTGCGGCGAGCCCTGCAGCAACTCAGGGTGTGAAAATACAGGCCCCAGATAGCTAAGGTGCATATCAAAGGAATGATTTCAGTGAGCCCAGACTCTTGCATCTTCCCATACATAGAAAAGCACTAAATTCCTTAACTTGAGATATCTGGTTTTCTTTATTTAACAATATCTTTTTTTATTTTTTGACAACTGATTATCAGTTTATTAAAAATGTTGATTTAAGCATCTGCAATGGTGAATTCAACCTCGACTCCTGGCTCCATACTGATAGAAGTGATCTGCTTGACAATCTCAGAGGACTGTGCAGGTCAATAAGTCGCTTGTGGATCCTCATCTGGAAACGATCCCAAGTCTTAGAACCTTCACCACAAGGAGTTTTCCTTGTAGTTATTCTCAGAGTCTTGATAGGCATCCGAACCCGTCCTTTCACCTTGAGATTCTTTTCCTTTGCGCCTCTGATGAGGTCAGCACATACCTTCTCCAAAGACTTCACGTTGCGGCTGATGAGGGTGATTCTAATCAGGTGAATCGCCACCTCGGGCTCTACGGGAGTCTTTCCAGTATCTGTAAAAGCCATGGCTGTGATGCGGCTTCCTGACCGACTTGTTCCTCAGCAAGGGCGAACAGCGGTGAGTCAGGGGCAGGGGCGGGTGGCCCGAGGCTCCGCTGCAGCCGCGACCGCGTCTTCCTCCAAGAGCTAACAATAATCTTTTGACTTCCGACTACCTTGCTCTTTGCTGCAAAACTCCTATATATCCTGGCTCCTCCCCTCGCCTCCTCAGAGCAGTTTCTCAGAGTTATCTGAAACGCTGTCTCCCAGGCTGCAGTCCTCATTTTGCCCCCAATGAAACTTGCAACTCTCATGTTGTGCATTTTCTTTAAGTCAACATCCTGTTACTTTCTTTTTATTTATTTATTAAAAGTATTTTTTGAGTTTAAAATTTTTTTCCAGCTTTATTGAGAAGTTTAAGGTGTACAACATAAATAAATAATTGATATATAGCATTATATAAGTTTAAGGTATACAACATAATGATTTGATATACGTACGTGTTGCAAAATGATCACCACAATAAGTTTAATTACCATTCATTATCTCACACAGTTACAAAATTTTTTTTCCTATGATGAGAACTTTCAAGATCTACTTGCTTAGCAACTTTCAAATGTACAATACAGTACTGTTAGCGATAGTCATCACACTGTACATAACCTCATAACTGGAAGTTCGTACCTTTTGATCGCCTTCACTCAATTCTCCCACTCCCCACTCCTTGCCTCTGTTTTCTTTATTTCTGTGAAAAATGATATTGGAGTCTTGTTAGGGCTTGCATTGAATCTATAGGTGGCTTCAGGTTGTATGAACATTTTAACAATATCAATTGTTTCAATACATGAATATAGGATATCTTTTATTTGTGTCTTCAATTTCTTTCATTAACATCTTATAGTTATTAATGTGGAGATCTTTCACCTCCTTAGTTAAATTTATTCCTAGGTATTTTATTGTTTTTGATGCTATTGGGATTTTTAAAAATTTCTTTTTTAGCTAATTCATTGCTAATGTATAGAAACACACCTGATTTTTGTATGTTGATTTTGCATCTTGCAACTTTACTAAATTCATTTATTAGTTTTAACAGTTTTCTTTTTGTAACGTCTTTAGGATTTTCTACATGTAAAATCATGTCATCTGAAAATAGAGATAATTCTGCTTATTTCCAATTCTGATGCTCTTTATTTTATTTTATTTTTTGCCTGATTTTTCTGGCTAGGACTTCCAGTACTTGTTGAATAGGAGTGGTGAGAGTGGGTAACCTTGTCTTCTTCCCAATCTTAGAGGAAAAGGTTTCAACCTTCACCAACTCTGTGTTAGTTGTGGACATGTCATATATGGCCTTTATTATGTCGATGCATGTTTCTTCTATATCAATTTGTTGAGAGAATTTTTCTTTTTTATCATGAGCAGATGTTGAATTTTGTCAAATGCTTTTTCTGAAACTATTGAGATGATCTTATGATTTTTATCTTTCATTTGATTAATGTGATGTATTACATTTATTGATTTGTGTATCTTGAACCATTCCTGCATCTCAAGGATCAATCCCTCTTAATCATGGTATATGATCTTTTTAATGTGCTATTGAATTTGGTTAACTGGTATTTTGTTGAGAATTTTTGCATCTATATTCATCAGGGATATTGGCTGTCATTTCCTTTTCTTGTAGTATTCTTGTCTGGTTTTGGCATCAGGGTGATGGTGGCTTCATAGAATGACTTTGGGAATGTTGCCTCCTCTTCAGTTTTTTGGCAGAGTCTGAGAAGAATTGACATTAATTCTTCTGTAAATGTTTGGTAGAATTCACCAGTGAAATCATCTTGCCCTGGGCTTTTTCTTTTGTGAGGTTTTTCATTGCTATTTCACTCTCCTTACTCATTATTGGTCTGTTTGAATTTTCTATTCCTTCATGATTCAGTCTTGGCATATTGTACATTTCCAGGAATTTAGGCATTTCTTCTAGGTTGTCCAGTTTGTTGGCATATAGTTTTTCATAGTAGTCTCTCATGATCCTTTGTATTTCTGTGGTATCAGTTATAATTTTATTTATCTTTCATTTATTATTTTATTTATTTTGGTCCTCTCTCTTTTTTTCTTGCTTAGTCTAGCTAAAGGTTTGTTTATTTTTTTATCTTTCCAAAGAGCCAACTCTTGGTTTTGTTTTCCTTTTCTATTGTTTTCACATTCTCTATCTTTTTATTTCTGCTCTAATCTTTATTATTTCCTTCCTTCTGCTAACTTTGGGCTTAGTTGGTTCTTCTATTTCTAGTACCTTGAGGTGTAAAGTTAGCCTGTTTATTTGAGAACTCTCTTTTTTCTTAATGTATGTGTTTATCACTATAAATGTTCTTATTTCTGCTTTTGCTTCATCCAGTAAGTTTTGGTATATTGTGTTTCCATTTTTTTAAGTCTCAAGATGCTTTAAAATTTTTCCTTTTAATTTCTTCCTTGAGCTATTGGCTTTTCAAGAGTGTGTTAATTTCCATATTTTGTGATTTTTCCAGTTTTCCTCCTGTTATTGATTTCTAAGTTCATATTACTGTGGTCAGAAAAGATACTTGGTATGATTTCAGTATTCTTAAATTTGCTAAGATTTGATTGTGGCCTACCATGATTTATTCTAGAAAATATTCCACATATGCTTGAGAAGAATGTGTATTCTGCTGTTTGTAAGGTGGAATGTTCTGGATAGGTCCATTTGGTCTATAGCATTGCTCAAATATACTGTTTCCTTATTGATTCTCCATCAGGATAATATATCCATTGTTGAGAGTGGGGTATTAAGGTCCCCAACTATTATTGTATTGCTGTTTATGTCTTCTTTTAGGTCTGTTTAATATTTGCTTTATATATTTAGGTGCTCCAATGTTGAGTGCTTAAATATTTAAAATTGTCATATATTCTTAATAAATTGGCCCCTTTTTCATTATATAATGATCTTCTTTGTCTCTTTTCACCATTTTTAGCTTAAAGTCTGTTTTGTCTAATGTGAATATAGCTACCCCTGCTTTCTTTTGGTTACCATTTGCTTGAAATATCATTTCAATCCCTTCACTCTCATGGTGTGTGTCTTAAAGCTAAAGTGTATCTTCAGTAGGAAACATATTGTTGGTTTTTAAAAAAAATTTATTCATCCATTCTATGTCTTTTGATGGCATAATTTAGTCCATTTACATTTAAAGTAACAATTGATAGCTAAGGATTTACTATTGTCATTTTGTTAATTGTTTTCTGAATGTTTTGTAGATCCTTTGTTCCTTGCTTCCTATTTGCTCTCTTCTTTTGTGATTTGATGATACCTTGTAGCAGTATGCTTTGAAACCTTTATCATAATCTTTTGTGTAACTACTATAGGTTTTTCCTTTGTGGTGCTATGAGGCTCACATAAAATATATAACATCCTATTTTAAGCTGATAACAACTTAACTTTAGTAGCATTTCTAAACTTTACATTTTTCTTTCCCCACCCTACTCACATTTTAGGTTAGTGTAGTTACAGTTTACACATTTTTATTTTGCATATCCAATGCAAAATTATTGCAGTTATGGGTACTTTTACATTTGTTTTTCTAACTCTTCAACTAGAGTTGCAAGTGAATTATGCACCACCATCATAGTATTAGAGAATCTGACTTTGAGTATATATTTACTATTACCAGTGAGTTACACCTGCATTCATATATTTTTATGTTAATTAGTATCCTTTTATGTTTGCCTGAAGAACTCCTTTTAGCATTTCTTTTGAGGCAGGTCTAGTGGTGATAAATTCCCTCAGCTTTTGTCTGTTTGGAAAAGTCTTTATCTCTCCTTAATTTCTGAAGGATAGCTTTGCCAGGTATTGTATTCTTGGATGACACTTTTTTATTTCAATATTTTGAATATATCCTTTCATTCTCTCCTGACCTGAAAATTTTCTGCTGAGAAATCCACACAGTCTTATTTGGGTTGGGGGGGTGGGGATTGGTGTGTGGAATTTCTCTTGTATGTGACATGTCACTTTTCTCTTATACTTTCATATTTCTCTCTTTGTCTTTGACCTTTGACAATTTAATGTGTCTTCCTGTAGCCATTTTCAAGTTCAACCTATTTGGGGTTCTCTGGACCTCATGAATCTGGATGTCTGTTACTCTCCCCAGGTTTGGAAAGTTTTCAGCCATTATTGATTTAAATATCTTTTTTGGTCCCTTTCTCTTACTCTTGTCCTTCTGGGATTCCCAAAATATGTATATTGTTTTCCTGATAGTGTTCCACAAGTCTCATAGGCTTGCATCACTCTTTTTCATTCTTTTTTCTCCTCTGACTGGATAATTTCAAATGATCTCTCTTCTAGTTCTCTGATTATTTCTTCTGCTTGGTCAATCTATTGTTGAAGCTCTCTATTCAAGTCTTCAAGTCAGTCATTGTATTTTTCAGCTCTTGTAGTTCACTAAACTTCTTAAGAGGATTTTTTGAATTCTTTATCAGACAGTTTATAGATCTTCATTTCTTTAGGGTCTGTTATTGGTGCTTTATTAGTTTCTTTTGGTGGTGTCATGTTTACCTGATTCTTTGTCATCCTTGATTCCTTGCATTGGTATCTGGGCATTTGGGTAAGTGCACCCCTCCTCCAGACCTTACAGGTTCACTTTGGCAGAGACAATCCTTCACTAGTCAGTTCTGCTTGGGGTTCTGGACTGGTCAGCTGGCAGTGTCTTTGGGTAGATGGGGCTTGCTATTGGTGGGGGGTGTCTCTATTTGGTGAGGTCACTGCCCACGCACTAAAGTCCAGGGAAGTGCTGCTGGCTGGGAATAGCTGGATAGGACTACTTTCTTAGTTCTCTGTCTTAGCTAGGCTATATGATGGACTCCATCGTTACACGGATTCTCTGGTTGGGCTTCCTAGTCAGGTAGGACTGGATGCTATACTTGGCAGTTGGGCAGGGCTATGAACTTGCTTTCCTGTGCAAGCAGGGCTGTAGAATATATTCCACGGATATTACTGCTCAATGGCTGGGGACCTGAATCTGACAGGGCTGCCCACCAAACTTCCTGGCAAGATGGGACCACTGGCTCAGCTCCGCCAATGGGTAGGGCCATTGGCTGGGCTCTCTGCTCAAGTGACAATGTTGGTGAGGCTATAGAGGGCTATACAGCCTCCAGGTGCTCTGGTTAGGATTTGTGGCCAGGTGGGACTGGAGGATATATTTAGCCCTAGGCAGAGCTTCAGATTTGTTTCCCAGCTCGAGTGGAGCCATGTAACAGATTCCATGGCTGGCATGGCTCACTGGCTGGGGAACAGAATCAGGCAGAACTGTTCACTGGTCAGATAGGGCCAACAGCTAAGCTCTGCAGATGGGAAGAGCTTCTGGAGGGGCTCTCTGCTTGGGTGACTCTGCAGCTGGTTATAGGGTGCAGCCTCCTGGGTACCTGGTAAGGCTTCCTCATTGGGTGAGACTGAGAGCTATATTTAAAAGTAGGTAGGGCCATGAACCTAATTCTCTGCCTGGGCGGGGCAACAGAACATGCTCCAAGCCCAGCATGGCTTGCTGGCCAGGAACCCAAATCATGCAGAACTGTGCACTGAGCTCCCTGGCCAGACAGGGCCACCAGCTGAGCTCTGCAGACAGGCAGAACCACTGGCTGGGCTCTCTGCTCAAGTGCTGCTGGGCTACATTGCTTCCCAAGTTCCCCCCCCAAGGTTTCCTGGTCAGTCAGGGTGAAGTCTGCACCTAGGGATGTGTGGGGCTATGAATTAGCTTCCTTGCCTGGGTGGTGTGGCAGCATAGGCTCCAAGCCCAGATAGGCTCATTGTTTTGGATCCTGAATCAGACAGAACTGCACACCAATTTTCCTGGCCAAATGGGACCACTGGCTTGGCTCTGTAGATGAGCAGTTGGCTGGGATCTCTAATTGGGCACTGCTGTGAGAAGGAACTTGATCTACCAAGATCTGAGCCCTGGTTGCTGTAAGCCCTGCCCTCTAGTTCATCACAGTCTGATCTCCAGTGGTGAAGCCCTGCAGATTTCCCCTGTGATTCCTGTGAAATGACACCCAAATGGGTCCTGGGAAAGGACCCACAACACATGGGGAGATGAATGTCCATCTTGGGCTCTCCTTTTCCCACTGGAGAAACCTTAGGCCTGGGGGGGGTCCTGTCAGTGAGTGCTATTCTGGCCTGGGTGAGGGGCAATGCAGTCAGAGTGTAGCTGCTCCTCCTACCCTTCTCAGTCTCTGTGGTCCAAAAGGGTGCTTCAGCCTTACTTCCATGGTCTGGGAGTTTTACAGTGGTGTCTTGTCTATGGACAGTTGCTAGTTGGTCTTCTTATGAGGGAGACTGAAGTTGGGAATAATCTGTGTTGCCATCTTGATAATGTTACTCCTTTTTTAAAGAAATGGGACTGTTTTCTTCTTACTGAATTTTCTTATTAAGAATTCTTATATATTATTATTAGTCCTTTATCAGACATATGTTTTGCAAATATTTTCTCCTAGTTTATGTCATTTTTTTTCATTTTCTTAACTTTATCTTTCAAAGAGAAGATGTTTTTGTTGGTGGTAATGTTAAGTTGGTGCAGCCACTGTGGAGAACAGTATGGATGTTGCTTTAAAAACTAAAAATAGAGCTACCATATGATCCAGCAATCCCACTCCTGGGTATATATCCAGAAAAGATGAAAACTCTATTTAGAAAAGGTACATGCACCCCAATGTTCATAGCAGTGCTCTTTACAATAGCCAAGACATGGATGCAACCTAAATGTCCATTGACAGATGAATGGATAAAGAAGATGTGTGTGTGTGTGTATATATATATATATATATACAAACACACACACACACACATTCATACATAATGGAATATTATGCAGTCATAAAAAAGAATGAAATAATGCCATTTGCAGCAACATGGATGGACCTAGAGATTATCATACTAAGTGAAGTATGTCAGGCAAAGACAAATATCATATGATATCAATTATTTGTGGAATCCCCAAAAAATGATACAAATGAACTTATTTACAAAACTGAAATAGACTCACAGACATAGAAAACAATCTTATGGTTACCAAAGGGGAAAAGGGTGGCGTGGGGTGGGATAAATTAGGAGTTTGGGAGTAACATATACACACTATTATGTATAAAATAGGTAAAAAACAAGGACCTACTGTATAGAACAGGGAAATATATTCAGTATCTTCTAGTAACCTGTAATGGAAAAGAATCTGAAAAAGAATTTATATATGTATGTGTGTGTATATATATATATATATATATATATATATATATATATATATATACACACACATACATATATAAATGTATATATATATATATATATATAGACTCTCCTTAGCTGTACACCTGAAGCTACACAAATTGTAAATCAAATATAGGTCAATAAAAAAATTAAAAAAAACATAGAGTAGATGTTTTTAATTTTGATGAAAGCCAATTTATTAGTTTTTTTCTTCTTTTATGATTCTTGGTTTTATTTTTATTTTTGGTTCTATGTAAGAAATCTTACATAAACCAAGGTCATAAATATTTTCCCTATGTTATCTCCTAGAAGTTGTATAGTCTCATGTTTTACACTTAAGCCTATGAATTTTTTTTTTAAACATCTTTATTGGAGTATAATTGCTTTACAATGGTGTGTTAGTTTCTGCTTTATAACAAAGTGAATCAGTTATACATATACATATGTTCCCATATCTCTTCCTTCTTGCATCTCCCTCCCTCCCACCCCCTATGAATTTTTAAAGTTAATTTTTGTACATGGAGCAAAGTATGGGTCAAAGTTTATTTCTTTGCACTTGGATATCCGATTGTGCCAGGGCTGTTTGTTGAAGAGAGTGTTGGTTATCTACCAACACTTTGTAAAAACCAGTTGTCCATATATGTATGGGTCTATAGCTGGACTCTCTATTTTGTTCCATTGACCTATGTGTTCATCTTTTTTTTTTTTAACATCTTTATTGGAGTATAATTGCTTTACAATGGTGTGTTAGTTTGTGCTTTATAACAAAGTGAATCAGCTATACATATATATATATCCCCATATCCCCTCCCTCTTACGTCTCCCTCCTACCCTCCCTATTCCACCCCTCTAGGTGGTCACAGAGCACCGAGCTGATCTCCCTGTGCTATGTGGCTGCTTCCCACTAGCTATCTATTTTACATTTGGTAGTGTATATATGTCCATGCCACTCTCACTTCGTCCCAGCTTACCCTTCCTCCTCCCCATGTCCTCAAGTCCATTCTCTACATCTGCATCTTTTTTCCTGTCCTGCCCCTAGGTTCTTCAGAACCTTTTTGGGTTTTTTTAGATTCCATATATATGTGTTAGCATACGGTATTTGTTTTTCACTTTCTGACTTACTTCACTCTGTATGACAGTCTCTAGGTCCATCCACCTCACTACAAATAACTCAACTTCAGTTCTTTTTATGGCTGAGTAATATTCCATTGTATATATGTGCCACATCTTCTTTATTATGTGTTTATCTTTTCACAAATATCATGATATCTTGGCTATTGTACCTTTATAGTAAGTCTTGAAATTAGGTCCTACAAGTCTCCCAACTTTGTTCTTCTTTTCCAAAATTATTTTGGCTGTACTAGGTCCTTTTGCTTTTCCTGACACATGTTTTTTTGGAATTAGTTTTGATTTCTAAAACATTCTGTTGGGATTTTGATTAGGATTGCTGAAATTCTTATTAGTTAGAGAAATTGTGTTGCCTCTCTTAAGAGACATTTTTGCAACTATTCCCTAGTGTTTGCTTCTTTTTCCCATTTATATTTACCCCTATACCCTGAAGCTAAAGCACGGTTGAGCCAGAATGACATTCAGCCTACAAAAGTAGCATGAAGGTCTTGCTATTGGGATTGTGGTCTCAGGACTCAGGCTGCCTTTAAATGTGGGGGAGTTAGTGCTGAATAGTAATTCTGGAGGCAGCCAGAGGTGGGAATATGCAGGAGGGAAACCAACTTTGTGTTGTTTCTTTGAGCCTTGAGTAGATTGGAGCTAACTTCTTTGGCTTGTGCTACACTCCTCAGAGGAAAAGCATGACTGAAATGTGAGAAAGAGTACTAGTTTCTTTGATTATTTTAAAGTCTTCTCTTCTCCTTGTTTGTTGCTATTTTGGAAATCTCACTCATTCATCATTTACTCCATTTGTCTCTTATTCTATCCCCTTTATCTTTTCCTTCCCTCACTCCAAATTCTTCCTTAAATTTCTGATGCTCGTTAAAAAGATGATCCTCCAGAGATTAGTAATGTAAAGTAAACATATTTTGGTAGAAGTTTTGAGATAAAAAATTAAGCATAAAATTAATCAAAGTTATTGGGATGTGCTGATTATGATTAATTGTTGGATAAAATGTTCTGACAACCTAGGAATGTTTCCCCTGGTTTGACTCCAGTGTTAATCCACAACTTCATCCCCAAATAACAGTGTCTCCGTAGTGCATCTTTTACAACTTAGTGGAATTACTGAGTTTCAGATTTTCTTTCTTCTTCATGCCTGGCAGCCATGGACCAATTAATCTGAAAATATGAACATTTGAGGAGGATATTTTTCAGTGACTCAGCAAGGCAACAGATGGTAAAATGTTTAATGTTTATTTCAAATCCATTTCCATATTGGATTCACATCCAGGAGTGCTTAAAAACATTTTTATTTGGATAGAGACTGTTGTTCACTGTCAGACAACAATCTCTGTTGAAAAAACCATCATTTGAATTACAACTTATTTGACAAGTATGAGGCAGACATTGCAGCTTCAATGATTATGAATGTGGCACTCTATCTTTCCTACCTCACACTGTATTTTACTTACCATGGATATATTTACAAATGTTGGTTTTTAATAGCATTCATTAGTTCATGTATTTGTTCATTCATTAATTTACAAAACTTGTATTGAGCACTTACTATATTATATGGGTATTTATCTACAGATGAAAAAACACAATAAAATGGTCTATAATCAGGGACTCTAAAGTCTATTGGGTTTAGTAGCTTCATCAATAAGATTTAATTCTATTAAAACATTTATTTTGCTAGATAACCTTGCTTTGCTTTTGTTTTGTTGGGCATACCTTTCATTCTAGAGTGTCTTGAAGATTGTTTAGGGAAGCTGGTTTGGTGACTAACTGCCAGAGACAGATGTACCTAGAAGGGTATAAAACTTATATTTGAGTCCCTCTTGCTTGCACAGACCACTTCCAGGGCTCTGAGAGGGGACCTATAAGTGTGTTTATATGGTCATAGTTTTTGTAAAATTTGCAAAGGTAAGATATTTTAACTGCAATTGGTTAAGACGACTGCCTCTTTCCATTCTGAATTTCCCTCTGTCCTTCTTCTCACACTAGATGGTAATGGAGGGGCAATGGGCATTTTTTGGGATCCAGCTAAGCAGAAGTTGAGTTAAGGTTCACTTAGTTGGGGTTTTGTAAGATATGTTTATGGTTTGTAATCTATTCCATGAACAGTTTTCTAGCTGTCCCATGTAGGAATAACATAGAAATACTGCTCACTGAAATGATTCCCCCAGTGTTTTAACTTGAACCTGCAAGAAGAAAGTCATAGTGCCCAGCACTGCCTAACATGTTAGGCGGAGGAGGAGCAGTTTAAAATGTGAACAGCTAGAAGCTAGGGTGGAAAATTCTTTCACACTGTAGATGTGCAAAATCGTAAACCATAAATTTAATTCTCATCAATGCTTAAACAAAATGGAAGTTTTCTTTCTTGATGAAATTATATTCCTAAATGCAGTACCTGCAATTGTAAAAGCACTATACAACCTCTTCTTTTTATTAATGAGAACTACATGAAATAGAATTCATCAGAATTTCTATATTTGTAGGGCACAAGCTGAAGCTGTACTATAGACAACATTTATGTAGCATTGTATGTGCTATGCATTCTAGCATATTGAGTAGCATCTTAGCATATCATTACCAGTAATAGTTATTAAGCCCAAATAAACTATATTAAGCTATCAAGTATGAAAAATAAATTTTGAACTATTATTCTAGTGGAATTTAAATTTTTTCTGAATTAAAAAAGTTTTATATAGAAAATAATATTACAATATTTTTGTCATATGAAGAGACAATCAAACTAACAGCCAAAAGATGTAGGACAAAAAGTATTGTACAGATGTGTCCAGCTCCATTTTTCTTTCTCAAGATTGCTTTGGCTATTCAGGGTCTTCTGTGTTTCCATACAAATTGTGAAAATTTTTGTTCTAGTTCTGTGAAAAATGCCATTGGTAGTTTGATAGAGATTGCGTTAAATCTGTAGATTGCTTTGGGTAGTAGAGTCCTTTTCACAATGTTGATTCTTCCAATCCAAGAACATGGTATATCTCTCCATCTGTTTGTATCATCTTTAATTTCTTTCATCAGTGTCTTATAGTTTTCTGCATACAGGTCTTTTGTCTCCTTAGGTAGGTTTTTTTTTTTTTTTTTTTTTTTTTTTTTAAATATGCCAGAAGGCTTTTTTTTTTTTTTAAAGAAATTCACGTTCTTTATTTATTTATTTATTTATTTATTTATTTATTTATTTATTTATGACTGTGTTGGGTCTTCGTTTCTGTGTGAGGGCTTTCTCTAGTTGTGGCAAGTGGGGACCACTCTTCATCGCGGTGCGCGGGCCTCTCACCATCGCGGCCTCTCTTGTTGCGGAGCACAGGCTCCAGACGCGCAGGCTCAGTAATTGTGGCTCACGGGCCCAGTTGCTCCGTGGCATGTGGGATCTTCCCAGACCAGGGCTCGAACCCGTGTCCCCTGCATTGGCAGGCAGATTCTCAACCACTGCGCCACCAGGGAAGCCCTCCTTAGGTAGGTTTATTCCTAGGTATTTTATTCTTTTTGTTGCAATGGTACATGGGAGTGTTTCCTTAATTTCTCGTTCAGATTTTTCATCATTAGTGTATAGGAATGCAAGAGATTTCTGGGCATTAATTTTGTATCCTGCTACTTTACCAAATCCATTGATTAGATCTAGTAGTTTTCTGGTAGCATCTTTAGTATTCTCTATGTATAGTATCATGTCATCTGCAAACAGTGACAGCTTTGCTTCTTCTTTTCTGATTTGGCTTCCTTTTATTTCTTTTTCTTCTCTGATTGCTGTGGCTAAAACTTCCAAAACTATGTTGAATAATAATGGTGAGAGTGCGCAACCTTGTCTTGTTCCTGATCTTAGAGGAAATGGTTTCAGTTTTTCACATTGAGAACGATGTTAGCTGTAGGTTTGTCATATATGGCCTTTATTATGTTGAGGTAAGTTCCCTCTATGCCTGCTTTCTGGAGGGTCAATTTCTTAGTTAATAAAAATATTATGTTGAATTTCTGGATTTTGTGATTTTTCCTAGCTTTGTAAATTTGTAGCTTGTTGTAATTTCTTTTCTCATTTTAAATAAATACTTATATGTCTGCCTAATTTTATATTAGTAATTTTGCATTATTTCTTTTAAAGATATCTCTCAGAATATATATGCTTCAGGCTTCCCCAAACCTGGGTCTGTTCTCTATCTGCTCCAGATTTCATTTTGTTCATCCAGTGATTCCTCAAGGAAGAGTAAATTTGGGGAAATGAATTATCCCTATGGGAGGAAATGAAGAAAGGATTTGGGGAGGGGTTCAGTGAAGGGTGAAGGTAGGATAAAAATGAAGAAAAAGGAAAGTTAATGTACTGAACACTTACATGGTTGACAAGATTGGTAGTGAATTGAGAGAAGGGGAACATGGGAAGAAGAATGGAAACAGGGACATAAGAGAAGACGAATGGGATAGCAAGTGTCTTTAGTTTAATAGAAATAACACAGAAATTGGAATCAAAAACAGTTTCCTTAATCTGTCCAGCTGTAGGTGTGACCTTGATCAATTCCCTTATTTCCTCTGGGCTTTCTGCTCCTTCTTTGTAAAGCAGAGATAATAATACATATCCTGCGGGTTATCAGGATTAAAAACAACTACATCAAACCCCCAGCCCACAGCAGGGTCTCATAGCTATTATCACTGTTGTTGATTCAATCAAACGTTGTGAAGGAGGCTCAGCAAAATCCCAGATCTCAAGAAAAACCTGAGGGATGAATGTGTAGGCATTGCCTGCTTATGAAGGGAAATATCAGGAAAGCTAAAGCATGAAAAGAGACACAGATTAAAGGAGGCAGAAGAATGATTTGGGATATATGAGGTTGAAAGAGGGGGACTGAGAAAACAGATTCCTCATAATCTAATCCCTACCTGATGGCAAGAAAAGAAAAACAGATGGCTCCTTGATGGAAGTGGTAGAAGAGGCACAGGAAGAAAATGGGCAAAGTCTTACAGGGCTCTTAGGTTAAAAAGTTTGAAATTGGTACTGACAAGTATGTGGCCATTTGGCCAAAATTGTGTTGTCAATGTATCTGCGTCTATTAGGCTGATGAATGGTCAACTCCAGGGCTCTTGAACCCTTACTGGGAATATCTATGGGCCCAGGTCTAAAGGAAAACCCAGAGACTCCGTTCAGAAAATGAAGACTCTGGGTTACTATGGAATTTTCAATGAAATAATGGAATTGGCAAATAAAAATTTCAGTTTGTATCTGATCAACTGTCATTTTGCTGGGTTAGGGGAAATAATACTAGACTTTAAAATAGTGAAAAAGAAAAAGAAAGAAGTTCATTACAGAAAAACAACACATGATCTTTGGAATTAAAAAAATGTACTCCAGGTGGCTTCCACTTTAAGGAAAATTAAGTTTGAAATGTCGACTTCTCAGTCTATAAATTAGAACCTACATATTTACATGTTCCATTTACAAAGACATGGAAGGCTGAATTCCATCTTGCTTACAATGCTTAAAATGTCATTCAAATTCTGAAATTTCAGTTCATGGTTGGCTCTCTGGGTGACATGTGTTGCCTAAACTAGGGCCCAGGAAACATATATATATATATTTTTTTTTTTAAAGGGGGGTGGTGAGAAGTGGCACAAGTATGGCCCAAAATAGACACCTGAGGAGAGCCACAGGCTAAAGCTGAGTGTTAGTTAGTAATGTGACAAAGACCCTCTCCTTGACCAAATTTTAGTTGATGCCTCTGAACCCTATTCTCCATTAGACCTCAACTTTGGGCCCTGTCCCTATCCCTATCCCAGTCCTTCCTGGTCCTGTATAGCCCAGTTTTAGCAAGAATCCTGTTAAGTCAGTTTAGAGAGAATCCCCCATCTTCGATATCTTATCACCCTGACCTGCCTGCAGCAAGAATCCCCTTGGGTCAGTTAAGCAAGAATTCCCCCTATCCTTGATGTCTTCCCTTAGTAATTTTCCATCCATCAACCCTCCCAACCCTCTCCTTGGCTATAAATCCTCACTTGTTCTTGTTTTGGGAATTGAGCCCAGTGCTATACTGAGGTCTCTTTTCCTCTATTGCAATAGTTCCTGAATGAAATGTGTCTTTACCGCTTTAACTACTGTCTGGTTCTGGTTTTCTTTAACAGACATAAGATTGTGACTGGAAACCATCATTCTGCACTGGTAACCACTGGGTGGGCAAGCAATCCGCTGTGTTCGGCAGTAAGTACACCCTACCTGAATAATTTTAGTAACACTCATAATTGCCACTTGTATACAACTAAGAATTTCAAAGGCTTTCACATATGTTATTTTAGTTTTTCCCTCACAGCGGCCCTTGTGAAATAGGCAGGGATCTTATGGAAGAGGAAACTGAGGCTCAGAGCAGTTGCTTACCTGGCAGGGGGGTCACTCAACAAGCAGAACTAGAACTGAAGCTTTCAGAATCCTCACTCAGTGCTCTGAGTTCAGTTAGAATTTAAAACTTCAAAGAGAAATAGAGTACATTGTTCTAGCAGAAAATGGATTGTTATGAAGATAAAGAGTTTGCTGACTTTTAAGCAGGACAATTAAAGAATCAGGTGGTGAATAAATAACTTGTCTTAGACATTAGAATGAATAACCATTTCATGGATATCTTTGAACAATTTACTTCTTTCATGTAGAGCCAGAGTTTCAATAGATGTAAACTATAGCAGAAAATACTTAGACACACCAGGAACAAATCTTGGCTGTAAAGCTGATTATAGGCTCACTGTACGGTATATTCATTATTCAACAAACTCATTGAAATATCCACGATTCTCAGACACTGGGTAAAATGCTAGAGGGAAAATGATGGCCAAGACGTGGTCCCTGCCATCTGAAGCTCTTGGCTAGTTTGTGTAGGAGAGACATGGTCAGACGTCTAGTTACAGAACAGCGAGGAAAGGTGAGCTATTCGCGAGGGTGGAGCATGCTGATTGAAAGCAGTCCTTGGTCTGCTTAGCTGTATACCTGTCTATGACAGGAGGCTGGACCTGCAGTTCACTGAAGTTCTTTTCAGTTCTTTTCTTTCAGTGAATCGTGAATCCTGTTTTCACAATGGCTGCTGTTTCTATTGCTATGGAAATGACAGTGATGTATATCACAAATTCAAATATGACATGACTACAGGACTCAAGAGGAGGAAAAGATGAGCTTTAAGGGGCACAGTTTTCCTCCAAGCCAAATAACTTTGCTAATGAGCAAGTATGTTAACAGAAAAAAAATTTGAAAAACAAGTGAGAAGGCCATCGGCTGGGAGAATAGGATATGTGAGTGAGGTTCTTCAACAGATGTGCCTGGGGTGAGCTCAGTAGATAAATCGTAACACCTCCACTGGAACATTTCTTAAGCCAAAATGCTGCTCCCTGGACAATCCAACAGCTGCAGTCTCCTGTCCTGATGTAGGAGGAGGCTGGTAAGTCTCTCCCTGGATAAAGAGGGAGATTAGTTACCCTTTGCCCCCAGGCCATCTTCCCTCCAGGTGGAAGGTGATACCTAACTTTAGGAGAGGCTGAGTTGGCATCAAGACAAATGCTGGTGTGATGAGAAAGACCACCCTCTCTCTTAAGCATTTTCAGATACATCCTCCTTGGCCTAGGTTTGGGGGGAAAACTGTCCAAGTACCACTGTGACCTGCTCTATCTTTGCCTGTCCCCTGTGAGAGAGTTTCAACCCCATTTCTGGAACCCCCCCCACCCCTGCCTGTGCAGAGAAATTCCCACGTGACTTGACTTTCTGTCTGAGATGGGTTTGGGGAGGTGGCCTGGGGATGAGGCTCCAAGGTCAGCATCAGAGCTTTCACCGTGAAGCAGCAGCCTCTCTTTTGAGCAGAGTTGGCTGTACACTTTCATCTTCCCCACCCTCTGGCCTGGTCTTTGAGGATGTCATGGTAAAAGTAAAGGAAACTTTGTTTAGTCTGCACCACAGCCTTGAATAGGCCATAAAAACTCCACAGGCTGTGACCGACCAGACTTGGAACGCAGACCTCCACTCGTCACTTACGCACCTTCTTTGTCACTTTGTATTTTGTGTGTTGTCTCTCTCTCCACCCTGGTGGCCTGTAAACACACACATACCCGCCATCTGGAAGTTGCTGTGCTGATGTTGTGTTCTCCAAAACCCCATGCATGTGTTGATGAAATTACAGGATATATGCTGTTACTTATATGGGATTAATATGGACATTTGGAACTCAAGAAATCAGGTGAAACATTTCTAAGATAAAATCCCCTCTCCTGAAAACTCACTCCTTCAAAAATGCTAGTGGCTGCTTCTACATCTTTATTATGATTCCAAGGACTATGACACTGGCCTTGATTAGAAAAATCTTGATTTCTAATAGCTTCTGAAAAAAAACCTCTCAATACCTGAGCATTAAAAAATGTGCTTCAATATGAAGTGGCTGGAAGGTTCCCTATGTGCAAGTCCTCCTTTAATTTAGTTAATGTAGAGCAATGTTTTTAAAAAAACATTTTCACCATGGGAAGAAGAAGGAGAAGGAGGAAGAGGAGGAGATGATGGTGGCGGCAGACAGGAGAGGATGGAGATGGAGAAGATGGAGAAGGAAAAGGAAAAGGAGAAGAAGAAAAAAAAGTTTGCTGCTGAGCTGAGAATTCAACTACAAAGCCAAGGCCCAGCTTGGAGCAGAGTTTTATGGCTGAGTTATAAACTCTGAAAATAGGGCTTTATAATGGAAATGTTGACAGACTCTCTCCTATAACTGGGCTAGCGGATGCCCGCTGTAATGTACTGTGTAATTTATAGGAGTCACCTGTTAAGCCATCTGGGAGAGAAAATTTCCCTTCTTTTAAAATGTTAATAACTTGATTAACCTTTTGAACTTCATCATTATTCCAAGTGGAGTCCATGCAAGTCAATTGCTGTTAGCCATCCAATTTATATTTGTAGATAAATTTTGGGATAAAAAGATCCATACCAAGTGGCTTTCTTATTTTTACCCTGTAGGAAAATGAGTTGTTAAGAGAGAAGCTGCAGCTTGATGGACTGGATTCTGCAAACTAAAGCCTGCCCCAAGTTAAAGCAACCATTGGGTCTCTTTGTACCTGAATCCATATATGCGTTTATCTTCCCTCCTTACCTTCCTCTCCCATTGGTTTTTCAGGCAAGAAACCAGGAACTGAGATCTCTCCTGCCCTTGGGGAGAATAGATATTATTCACTATGGGAACCTTGACTCTATAACTTTAAATGGTTGCTAAATGGCTTGTATATATGGTTTTATGTCTTCTACATTTGTAGAGTTGTAGGTCCCCATACATCAGCTCCCCTGTTTTTCTATTTTCTTTCACTTTTAGTATTGCTCTTATTCCTTATCAAAACATTCTTATGGAATCTCTCTGTTCTCAACATTCATTCCACAAATGACCAGCGCCCAGGTTGGGCTCTACTAGCTTGCCTCTGTTATTCTCGGGATCTATCCACTGGGCTTTTGACCCTTTTGGAACAAATCTATCTCACTGAACAAATCTAATAGGGTTAGAATTCCTTCAAACAGCAATGGGACACTTTAATGAATGCTAGATCTGTCTTTGTTGTAGGAAGATTCAGTATTTTCTGAAGATGAAATTGCTCAGTTGGAATTCTCTGATTTGAGAATGTCATTTTAAATATAGACCAAGGCCCTTGTATATATGTTTTTCCTGTTTAATTTCTCTGGACTGATTATTTTACTGTTAACCTGGATTACAAGTGCTTTTGTATGAGGGACACATCGTTGTCTATAACACATTGTACTCCCATGTGATTCTCATTGATTAAATCAGGAGATCCTTTTCTGTATTTCCCGAAGAACACTAAAGCAGTCGTACCCAAAGTAAGTCAAATAAAAATGATTATCCTAAGAAATGTAATCCTGGAGGAGCCAATCATGTTAAGCCACAATTTCCTCCAACCCTTTGATCTGAGAGACAATGCTTACTGAAAGGATATACTGCCCAAGAAGTTAGTTGTCTGATGGGAGAGTAAATATATGAAAACCTTTTGCACTTTCTGGTAAGTTCATCTCTATTTGTTCTTAATTAAGGCAGCCAATCATCCTGGTTTTCCTGTGATGCTCCTGGTTTTAGCACCAAAAGCCCTGCATCCCAGGAGACCTCTCAGTTCCAGGCAAACTATGACAGTTGGTCATCCTATTCTTACTGAAAAATTTTTTAAAGTTTCCTTTATTACCAGATAGTAATAGCATGAAGAGAAGCTAGAACTGTGTAAGACTTAGTATAAAGAACTATTTTTTAATTGCTACAGTATTCACAAATGATTGGGCTTCCTAGAAATATAGTAAGCTCTCTGTCACTCAGAATGTTCATGCAGAAGTGGAATGGCTACCTGCAAGGAGTTTGTGGGGAGGATTCCTACTTTGGCAGGAAGACTGGACTTTATGATCTCTAAGCGTGTTTCCAACTCTAAATTTTAAAAATTCTAGATGGCTCCAAAAGACAGAAACATGACAGCTACAGGTAGACATCAGGAATCTTGAATTCTGGTGTCTTTATGTACTCTGTATAGCTTTTACATTTTTATGTTAACCTGTTTTGTATCTTGCCTGATACAAAACTCTACTGTATGGGTATGCATAGTACTATTCTATTTTGTAACACAGTACACACCACTTGGATTCTAATGGTCTCTTCTGTGATTTTCAAACACTCACCCCTTGATGGGATGGAGCCTAAGTTCTTCATTGGAACATAATGTTCATTAATTCCTTGAGCATTTCTCCACTGGAAACATGGTTCCTGCTTGCAGTTTGATGTCATCCACCCTTCACACACTCTGACACTCATATACATTTCACAGATGTGTCAAGAGAGGTCTCAAGATGTTGAGAGGAAAAGTTTGCCAAGGCTATAGTGAGATTGTGTGGCACAGCCAAAAATGAAAAAGTCAAAAGTCTGGCTCTGAGTACTGTTTTCTAATGACTAGACACCACTCCCTCTTTGGAACAGATTTGATTTTAATGCTTTAAAGGGGCATAGAGAGCTGGCTGGTTTACAAAACTGAGAAATATTCTTCTTGCTGAAGCAACACAGCTTTCCCTGCCACCATCTTGAGGGAGTTTTGACCTTCCGTAATAGACAAAGTCCCTATCCTCCCCTGTCCTTTCTTCCCATACCTCTTCCTCCCTAAATTCCACCTGAATTCTCTAGATGGAAGCTTATTCTGATACTAGTTGTTTAAGAGCAACAGAAAATTCTGAAGTACACAAAAATGTTTACAAGTACATAGAATGGTACAGAATCTAGATTAGGAGGTGATTCTTAGGAGTTCATATCGCCTTGATGTCTCTATTGAGATCTCAGAGAAAAAGATCTGGAAACAAAATACTTTTATTCTTTCTATGTTTAAGTTGAGCTTGCCCTCCTTGAATTGTCAGAGGAATCTCTTGCTTTACTGAACCTAAAACTTCCTAAACTCAATTCTTTCTCTTTTTTCTCTTTGTCACCCTTTGTCTTCCCACCCTAGATCATGGGTTCTCTTTGATATTAGCGTAAGCACTTTCATTTATTCATTAAGTATTTATTGAGCACCTACTACATTCTGTGTAGTATGCTGGTTTGAGAGAGTGAAATAAGTCATGTCCCTATTCTATCCTTGAAGAGCTCACTTTGTATATAATGGTGGTGAGAGATAGAAAAACCTCTCCAAACAACTAACAATAATATAATTAGATAAGTGTTCAAAGCTTTAAACTGAAAGGCATTTAGACTTTTCTAGAACAGGTGGAGAGGCAGCTGTTGTTTGTCCATTAACATGATCTACTGGTCTTTTAATATGTTGCCTTGATGATACAAACTAAATTATGCAGTAGATGAGCACATTCAAGCTCATATCTGCCCTTCAACAAACCAGATCATCGGAAACACTTGTACTGGACTGTATCAGTATTGGCTTTCTTTTTTCTTTTAAACAATCACTTTTGTTATTTATTTATGGCTGTGTTGGGTCTTCGTTTCTGTGCGAGGGCTTTCTCTAGTTGCGGCAAGCGGGGGCCACTCTTCATCGCGGTGCGTGGGCCTCTCACTGTCACGGCCTCTCTTGTTGCGGAGCACAGGCTCCAGACGCGCAGGCTCAGCAGTTGTGGCTCACGGGCCCAGCTGCTCCGCGGCATGTGGGATCCTCCCAGACCAGGGCTCGAACCCGTGTCCCCTGCATTAGCAGGCAAACTCTCAACCACTGCGCCACCAGGGAAACCCAGTATTGGCTTTCTTTAGACCTGATTTCTGACCTTTGCTTTGGTGTGATGCCATGAGCTCATATTTTGGGACATCATTTTAAAAATCCCATGAAACTTGTCAGTGTGCTTAGTGTAATAAGGTCTTAAAAATACTTTATATAGTGTTTTTTCTATCAGAACCCATGGGAGAATGTTTTTCCAGGCTCAGGATTAGAAATAGTTACGTATTTTTTGAGAACTGATTTCTTTTTAGCTTATGGAGATTATGACCCTTTTAACTGACTGTTTTCCTTTTTGGGCTAGGTCTTAATAGTCATATAGTTCAATCACTCCTATCTGATTACATCCCCTCTGCTAGATGTCTAAGGCAGTGTATTTCAACCTTTTAGACTGTAGCCCAGGCTAAAAACATGTTTTGCGTTGTGACCTAGTGCACACACATAATTAAAAATAAAGTTTCACAAAACAGTACTAATTTCTATTGCAATGCCCTATCTTTAATTTCTTTTCTTTTCTGTTCCATCCTATTCCATCCCATTCCATTCCAATTTTTTTAAAAATGCTGGTTACAACTCACTAAATTGATTTCATAACTCTTTAGTGAGTTGTAACCCAGAGTTTAAGAAAGACTGATTCATTCCTTTCCTTGAACAATTCCAGCTACAGAAAACAATGCTTCCCGAGGAAGTCCATTTTATCATTGGAAAATTTGGAGAACCTCCTTCAACTGAGCTTAACCCTGACTTGTTGGTAGATCTTGCCAGTATCCTCCTAATTCTATTTTTCAGTTTCATGAAGAATAGTCCAATCCTTCTTATTCCTGACCACCTTTCCAATAGTTGAAGAGAATATGTCCCCCTGAAAACTCCTTACCCATTTATATTTGGTTGAGGCTCCTGCAAAAAGCTTGGTGGCCAGATGTCAACAGCTGAAGAAAAGTGTTAGGCTAGGGCAATTAGAAATGTTCCCTGAAGCGTTTGAGTAATTTGAAGGAAAGTGTTGCTTTTTAAAAATGTTCTCAATTTAACTGAACAATTGCCCCAATTCCCTATTTTACTTCAGCTTTGGAAAACCTGGCCCAACTTCTGCTGCACATTGATTTTGCTCAAAGGTGGCAAGTGACAACACAGCTATTACATAAATGACATGAGAAAACAGCCTTCTTCCCCTAAGGTATTTAGCACACTCCACAGATGGCGACGAGCTAATTCAGTCCAAAGAAGAAACAAGTGAAATCATTCACTCAATTACCTTCATTTGATAGAGGCAGTGTGGCTCTCTCAACTCCCCCAGAAGAAAAAAAAAACCTTCTGAAACTGCCATGCACGGGCAATTTCATTACAACAGAGTTCCAGTCACCTCTTGTTTTCTTAAACTTGTATTATTGAATGATTAGTCTTCTGCTTATGGTTACATTGCCAAGTATCCAAAGCAGAACTCTCTCCTTCATTCGAAGTTAATCGAACTGAAATGGACATGGCATTACCAAGGCCCATGGCCCTATGAGATCAGAAGAATTACTCAATCTGTACCACTTAGGATAGAAATTTTTGAAAGACATTAGGATAAATTGACAAAGATTACTTACCTCAGAATACAGAGTTCAAAATGCAATTCAGAAAGACTTTATTATAATTACATGCTGTAATGGGAAAGATTAAAATGTTGTGTGGCTGGATAATAGTACTCACTTAAGTGATGGCTAAATCCACAGTTGAGAGGTGATCAAGGGTAATCACTTTGTTCTTGATTCCTATGTACAAAAGTAAAGAGCAAATCTGTGTCCTTGAAGGGAAGCCTTGGAGTAAATGATTCCCTAAATTGATGGCAAATTCCTTAAAATATGTTGATATTGAGAGGAACATCATTGTCCTGTACAATTGTTTAGCTAGATTTCATAACTAAAGCTCAAGAATAAAGCATAAATATTTAAACAAACTGATGAGGATGACCTAAGTTAAGAATTAGCCTATATTTTCTGTCTTCGTAAGATTTCAGTTCTGTGATAGTTCTTTGGTATTTTCAGATGGCTTTATTTTAAGTTAGTTTCATTCAGAAAACATGCTGAGAGAAAGAGCAATCATCCCATGAAAAATCTTTTCTTAGTAGTTCTCTGTTTCTCTTTCTCATTTCTAGTTTACATCATATTTTAGTCTTTCTCAGTTTAGTCTATTCTTGGCTAAGATTTCCTATATTTAATTTATTAATTTGAATCTAGGCATTTCAACTTGGAGCTCTTGTGAAGAGTGGCAACCAAGAGCCTTGCTGAAGTCTTGCCTAAGGTCTAAGGCTTTTGACAGCAGAAGGCCAAGGAAGTGGGGGAAAGGTACTAAGTGGGAAAAGAATCAAAATATATGTTCTTTCCCTGATATTATTTAACATAGGGGAATGGTGTTTCTGGGAATGGCAAGAGATGACTACCTTAGAAGGGGAGATACTGCTATTTGAACATAGAAGGTGCAGTCAACTGCGTGGCACTTTCAATAAACATGAAGGATAAAACCATATGGTAATTTAGGAAGGGTAATGAATATTATTAGCTTCCTCTGCAGTTACTAGCTTCTTTCATTCCATCTTCCCCTCTTGCTTTGAAATGGTTGGGAAAAATCAAGATTTGGACAAGATCGTTGTAGGGGTTGCAAGATGCTGACCTGGAGGCTGAAAATATCCTACAGATGGATTTTGTTTGTCATATGCAATGTTAAAAAAATAAATACACTCATTCCTAAAGTGTTTTTGTACATAAAGAACATGTACAAAAACCTACAGCTAACATTATACTTAATGGTGAAAGACTGAATGCTTTGCTCTTCAGATCAGGAAAAAGGCAAGGATGTCCACTCTTACCACTGTTATTCAAGGGAGAACTGGGAGTTCTGGCTAGTTGAACAAGGCAAGAAAAGAAAATCAAAGACATACAGATTGGAAAGAAGAAGTAACACTGTCCCTATTTGCAGATGATGTGACTGTCTGTCTATGTAGAAAATCTAGAGAAATCTACTAAAGAACTCTTAGAACTAAGTTTACTTAGGTGATAGGATACAGGATAAACATACAGTAGCAGTGGACATGTGGATACTGAAATTAAAATACCTTTTACAATTGCTAAAAACTACTTAGGTGTAAATCCAACAAAACATAAACAGGACTTATAGGTTGAAAAGTAAAAAACATTGATGAAAGAAATATAATAAGACCTAAATAAATGGAGATATAGTGTGTTCATGGATTGGAAGACTTAACATACTAACCATACCAGTTCTCCTCAAATTGACATACAGTTTTAATGCAATTCAAAATGCCAGCTTTATTTTTTTTTCAATATTTCACAAAAAATTTATTAGAACTAATAAACCAACTTAGCAAAGTTTGTTTGCAGAATATAAAATCAACATATACACATCACTTGCATTTCTGTACATTAACAATGAACAATCTGAAAAAAGAAATTAGGAGAACAATTCCATTTACAATAGCATCAAAAAGAATAAAATACTTAGGAATAAGCTTAACCAAAGACAGCATTATTTTTTGAAGATGTAGAAAACATTATTTTAAAATTTTATGGAAAGGCAAATTGACTAGAATAGCTTAAATTCCTTGAAAAGAACACCACAGTAGGAGGAATCAGTCTACCCAATTTCAAGACTTATTGTATAGTGACAGTAATCATGACTGTGTGCTATTAGTTGTGGGATAGACACATCAATAAATGGAATAAAATATAGAACCTGGAAATAGACCCACATAGATATTCCCCAGTAAGTTTTTGACAAAGATGCAAAAACAAATGGTGCCAGAGCATGTAGATATCCAGACACATAGAAATAAACCTCACCCTAAGACTCACAGTTTATATAAGAATTAACTCAAAAAGACTTAACTGTAACATATAAACATCCAATAAGCTTAGAAACAATATAGAAGAAATCTCTGGAGACTAAAGCTAGGCAAAAAGTTCTTAGACTTGACATCAAAAGCATGATCCTTAAAAGGCAAATTGGATAAATTGGACTTCATCAAAACTAAAACCTTATGCTCTGTGAAAGACTGTTAGGAGGATGAAAGATAAGCTAAAAATTGGCTGAAAAATATCTTCAAACTACATTTCTGACAAAGAACTAGTATCTAGAATATATTTTTTAAAATCTCAAAACTCAATATTTGTAGTGAGGTGGATGGACCTAGAGTCTGTCATACAGAGTGAAGTAAGTCAGAAAGAGAAAAACAAAATACGCTGTGCTAACACATATATATGGAATCTAAAAAAAAAAAAAAAAAAAAGGTTCTAACAAACATAGGGACAGGACAGGAATACAGACGCAGATGTAGAGAATGAACTTGAGGGCACGGGGAGGGAGAAAGGTAAGCTGGGACAAAGTGAGAGAGTAGCATTGATATATATATACACTACCAAATGTAAAATAGATAGCTAGTGGGAAGCAGCTGCATCACACAGGGAGATCAGCTCCGTGCTATGTGACCACCTAGAGGGGTGGGATAGGGAGGGTGGGAGGGAGATCCAAGAGGGAGGGGATATGGAAATATATGTATGCATATAGCTGATTCACTTTGTTATAGAGCAGAAACTAACACACCATCGTAAAGCAATTATACTCCAATAAAGCTGTTATAAAAAAAAAAGCATGGCAAATAAAAGTACAAAATAAAGTTGCAAAAAAAAAAAAAAAAAACTCAAAACTCAACAGTCACAAAACAAAACACCAAAAGATCCAGCTGGAAAATGAGCAAAAGACACAAAGAGACATTTACCAAAAAGGATATACAGATATCAAAGAAGCACATTGAAAGATGTTCAACATCATTAGCCATTAGGGAAATGTAAATTAAAATTACAATGAGATATCTCTACTTGTCAAAGTGGCTAAAATAAAAAATAGTGACATCAAATGTTGACAGGATTACAGAGAAACTGGATCATTCATACATTGATGGTGGGAATGTAAAATGGTACAGCCATTCTGAAAAATAGTTTGGCAGTTTCTTAAAAATATAACCATACAACTAACATATAACCTGGCAATTGCACTCCTGGGCATTTATTCCAGAGAAATAAAAAATTTTGATCATACAAAAACCTGTACATGAATGTTTATATAAGCTTTATTCAAACTTTAAATGGATGAATGGTTAAGCAAACTGTGGTACATCCATATCATGGAATACTACTCAGTAATAAAAAGAAACAAAAATATTGATAAATGCAGTAACCTGGATAAATCTCCAGAGAATAATCCAGAGGTTTTAAAAAAACAATCCTAAAAGCTCATATGCTCTGATTCTATTTCTATAACATTTGTGACGTGACAACATTATAGAAATGGAGAACAAAGTAAGAATTGCCAGGCATTCAGGAGAGAGTGGGAGCAGGAGGTGTGTGTGACGATAACAGGATAACATGAGGGATCCTTGTGGAGATGGAAATGTAGTGTATTCTGACTATATCAATGAAACTATCCTGGTTGTGATGTGAAAAACCTTGTTTTTCAAGGTTACCTTTGTGGGAATCTAGGTAAAGGGTACATGGGATCTTTGTATCATTTCTTACAACTGTAAATGAATATATAATTGTCTCAAAAGAAAAAGAAAGCCTTTAGACAGGATCTTCAGTTCACCAGAGACTCTACTATTTTCAGTTTAATCTATTAAATTAAATTAGCCCCCATTAACTTCAACTTAATTTCAACTATTTTCAATTTAATTTCAAATCTAATAGTTTGCTTTACATAGTTTTGTTTTCTGTCTGGCACATATAGGCATGAGAGAGAAAGAAAAAGAGAAAAGGATCTTGCTAACAAAATACACAGAAGAAATGTCATGTGGTATTCCTCTATTGGGGACAGATGAAAATTGGGTGGGTTTTAGCATTTGAAGACATTGTGTTCTTACACTAGTTCAAAGACCCACAGTAGATAATAGGACCCATTGTGCTATAAGGATCTCTTCGTGTCTCTCTCCTCCATTAAATTCCTTGAAGGCAGGGACCATGACTTGCTTGTTCTTTTTACTCCCTTCCCCTCTCCTTTCTTCCCTCCACCTAGCATAGAGACTTAATCTAGAATTTAATAGGGGAGAGAATAGATTTCTAAGTTGATTAGTAACATGGAATGATCACAATACTAACCACATATACCCATGATCTGGTAACTACCTTTCTAACCTTAATTTACTTCCCTCCAGGTGCCTAATGATTTAGCCAGTCTGAACTGCTCCAGCCTGCATACATGTTGGGGAGTTTTCACTGCCTTTGCCCACACCACTTCTTTTGTATGGTGTTCCCTCTTCCATCCCCACAGGTCCAAATCATATTGATCTTTAACTGTTCAGTCTAAAGGATGCCTATTCCAAAAAGTCTTCTGTGCTGCAAATATGATTTCACAGTTTGTCTGTACCTCTTGTCACTTTCAACCTTGTAAGAGTATTGGGCTTGCTCTATGCTACTGCAAGACACTTGGGACCCAGTATGTCCTGGTCCTTCTAGAACTTCCCACAGAAATGGGTTCAGTGAACTGCGTACAGCAGACCCAATAGGTGTGCATTAAAGGAGCAAAGAAAAGAAAAGTAAATAAAAGAAAAGCAAGAATTTGGAATGCTCAGGCTAATGTAAGGAGGCTCTTGGGGTAGCCAAATAAAAATGATAGGAAACTAGAAAGGAAACTTGAGAGTGCATCAGAAGCAATAGCAGACAATGCTAAAATGTTTCAAGATTGATTTTACATGGCATTGGTAGAGATTAGGCTGCTCACCACAGCCAGTTTCACTGTAAATCATGTAACAGACCTTGTAGAAATGCCAAGATAGTAGAAGTCCGCTTAAAATGCTGAGCTCCAAGACACGCTCGACTTGAAACGTTGTTTACTTTCTTCATTAGGAACTAAAGGGAAGAAAGTACAAGGCAGCGGGTAGCAATTACCTAATATCTTTGCAGAAAGAGAGATTTTTCAAAATGTGCTTTTCTCACTAATCCTTGAGGGGAAATGAGGTTTATTTATGGTGTCAGGAGAGAACAAGGCATTAACAGTAAAAGATTTTATATGACTTCATGTTTTTAGGAAAGTCATTTGTTTACAAATCCGACTCAATCAAACAGAAAGGTATTTAATATAGTCCAGATTTGAATGTCACCTAATTTTGCACCCAAATTTCAGACTAAAGGAAGTAATTATTATAGAGCGTATACATTGATGTAAGAAGTTATAGATTATAAATATTTCCTTACCATAGATGAAAACCTTAGAGTTAGACCATCCTATAGTCCAGGGAAAGAGTGGAATAATTGAGTACAATTTCTTCCCTCTCTAGCTTTAAATAAAATTGCATGGGGTTAATGGAGATGTCTAAAGTTACTTAACTACTTTGTTTGATAGTTCATGTCTTTTGACCAAGAAATAATTATGTAAATAATACAAGTGGTTTGAAGTCCAGTTATATGAAAATAATTATGGCCATGGACAACCTAGAAAAAAATGGATAAATTCATAGAAACATACAATTGTCCAAAACTAAATCAGGAAGAAATAGATAATCTGAACAGACTGATTACTAGTAATGAAATTGAATCAGTAATCAAAAAAAAACCAAAATCCCCCTAAAGAAATTCTGGACTAGACAGTTTCACAGGGGAATTCTACCAAACATTTAAAAAAGAATTAATACCTGTCCTTCTCAAACTATTCCAAAAAATTGAAGAGGAGCGAACACTTCCAAATTCATTCTATGTGGTCAGCATCACCCTGATACCCAAACCAAACAAAGACACTACAAAAAAGGAAAATTACAGGCCAATATTCCTGATGATCATAATTGACAAAATCCTCATAAAATATTAGCAAACTGAATTCATCAATACATAAAAAGGATCATACATCATGTTCAAGTGGGATTTATTCTAGGGATGAAAGGATGGTTCAATATCCACAAATCAGTCAACATGATACACCACATTAACAATACAAAGAATTAAAAAATCACATGATCCTCTCAATAGATGCAGGAAAAGCATTTGACAAAATTCAACATCCATTCATGATAAAAACTCTCAACAAAGTGAGTATAGAGGGAACATAACATTAAAAAGGTCATTTATGACAAATCCACAGCTAACATCATATTCAATGGTGAAAAGCTGAAAGCTTTTCCTCTAAGATCAAGAACAAGACAAGGATGTCAACTTTCACCATTTCTATTTAACATAGTTTTGGAGTCCTAACCACAGCAATCAGACAGGAAAAAGAAATGAAAGGCATTTAAATTGGAAGGGAAGAAGTAAAACTCACTATCTGTAGATGACATGATACTATATATAGAACACCCTAAAGACTCCACCAAAAAACTATTAGAGCTAATAAATGAATTCAGTAAGTTTGGAGGATACAAGATTAATATACAGAAACCTGTAGCATATCTATACGCTAATGATGAAAGAGAAATCAAGAAAACAATCCCATTTACAATAGAATCAAAAAGAATTAAAATCCCTAGAAATAATATTAGCCAAGGAAGTGAAAGACCTGTACTTTGAAAACTATAAAGCACTGATGAAGGAAAGTGAAGATGTATAGATAACCAAGAAGGACCTACTATATAGCACAGGGAAATCTGCTCAATATTATGTAATAACCTAAATGGGAAAAGAATTTGAAGAAGAATAGATATATGTATATGTATAACTGAATTGTTTGCTGTACACTTGAAACTAACACAACATTGTAAATCAACTATAGTCTAATATAAAATAAAAATTGTAAAAAGTTAAGGAAAAAAAAGGAAATTGAAGGTGATACAAATTGATGGAAAGATATCCCATGCTCAAGAATTGGAAGAATTAATATTGTTAAAATGTCCATACCACCCAAGGAAATCTACAGAGTCAATGTAATCCCATGACATTTTTCACAGAATTAGAGCAAAAAATCTTAAAATTTGTATGAAACCACAAAAGACCCTAAATAGCCAAAGCAGTCCTGAGAAAAATGAACAAAGCTGGAGATATCAAGCTGTCTTCAGACTATGCTACAATACAAAGCTACAGTAATCAAAATGATATGGTACTGGTACAAAAACAGACACATAGATAATGGAACAGAAGAGAGATTGCAGAAATGAACCCACACTAATATGGTAAATTAATCTATGACAAAAAGGCAAGGATATACAATGGGGTAAAAACAGTTTCTTCAATAAGTGGTGCTGGGAAAATTGGACAGCTGTATGTAATTATACAAAAATAAACTCAAAATGGATTAAAGACCTAAATGTAAGACCCAAAACCATAAATCTCCTAGAAGAAAACATAGGCAGTACACTCTTTGACACTGGTCTTAGCAATAATTGTTTTTTGGATCTGTCTCCTTAAGAAAGGGAAACTAGCAAAAATAAACAAATGGGACCTAATCAAATATAAAAGCTTTTGCATAGTGAAGGAAACCTTCAACAAACTGAAAAGGCAACCTACTGAATGGGAGAAGATATTTGCAAACTATATGTCTTATAAGGAGTTAACATCCAAAATATATAAAGAACTCATACAATTTAATATTTTAAAACCTCAAAACAATTGATCGGGTTATAAAACTAGCAGAGGACCTGAATAGGTATTTTTCCAAAGAAGACACACAGATGGATGACAGGCACATGAAAAGATGTTCAACATCACTAGTCATCAGGGAAATGCAAATCAAAACCACAGTGACATACCTCATACCTGTCAGAATGGCTATCATCAAAAAGACAAGAAATAAAATGTGTTGGCAAGGATGTGGAGAAAAAGGACCCCTCATGCACTGTTGGTGGAAATGTAAATTGGTACAGTCACTATGGAAAACTGTATGGAGGGTACTTCCCTGGTGGTCCAGTGGTTAAGACTGTGCATCCAATTCAGGGGGCACGGGTTCAATCCCTGGTCAGGGAACTAAGAGCCCGCATGCTGCGTGGCATGGCCAAAAAAAAAAAAAAAATTAAAAATAGAACTATAGAACTACCAGATGATTCAGCAATTCCTATCCTGGGTATTTATCTGAAGAAAAAAAAAACCCCACTAATTTGAAAAGATATATGCATTCTAATATTCATAGCAGCATTATGTACAATAGCCAGGATATAGAAGCAACCTAAGTGTCCATCAACAGGTGAATGAATAAAGAAGATATATACACACCTCTATATATAAAATAGATATCTAAAAAGAACCTACTGTATATCATAGGGAACTTTACTCAGTACTCTGTAATGACCTATATGGGAAAAGAATCTAAAAAAGAATGGATATAAGTATATGTATAACAGATTCACTTTGCTGTACAGCAGAAACTAACATGACATTGTAAATCAACTATACTCCAATAAAAATTAATAAAAAGAAGATATGGTATATATACATATATATACAAACACACATACAAATGCACACACAATGGAATATTCCTCAGGCATAAAAAATAATGAAATTTTGGCATTTGTGACAATATAGATGGAACTGCTCAGTGAAATAAGTCAGAGAGAGAAAGACAAATACTGTATTTTTTCACTTTTCTGTGGAATTTAAAAAATAAAATAAATGAACAATTATAACAAAACAGAAACAGACTCACAGATACAGTTAACAAGCTAGTGGTTACCAGCAGGGGGTGGAGGGGTGGGAGGAAGGGCAAAATAGGTGAAAGGGATTAGGAAGTACAAACAACTAGGTATAAAATAAATAAATTACAAGGATGTAATGTATAGCATTGGGAATACAGTCAATATTTTATGATAATTTTATATCGAGTATAATCTATAAAAATATTGAATCACTATGTTGCACACCTGAAACTAATATAATATTGTAAGTCAACTATACTTCAATTAAAAAAAACACTTTGTACTTTTCAAAATATATTTGCATAGTTTATTTTATATAATCCTCTTTACAATAATCTTGTGATTCAAGCAGGGATTATTATTTTTGTTTTATGCAAGAGCAAACTAAGACTCAAACAAAGCAAAACACAACTCACCAGTAAATGATATATTAGGTTTTAGAACTGGAAGGCATCTTATGAAATTACATCTGTGAAATTATTATCGTATACAGTATAATGTAGTTGATTCTGCAGGCTTTTGGTCTAACTACTTAGCTTTAAGCTGTGTGGAGTTACTCTCCTGTTTTGTAGATAAGGCATCTGAAGTATGACCGGATTGTGTCTTGGCCAAAGTCACATGGCTGAGACATTGTGGCAACAGTATACACACTGGACAATGGGCTAGGGAGCTGTTCACAGATTTTACTCTGCATCATTTAAGGTCCAGTTCCAGGACATCCAAATTCAATTGTGTATCACAACCTCCTATTTTTATCTATGGGACAATGTGACATGGAAAAAAGCACCTTGAACCTATAGCAAACAGCGATAACCTTGGATATCAGAAAGATGGTGATACATCATCGTGAAAGGAATTCTATGCACTAAAGCAGGTGACACAGCTTTGCATGAGATCCCAAGGCAGGGGAGCCACTGGACAACTCATTCATTAAGCAGGGGCCTCTACTATCAAAGATAGCACATCTTGACTGAGAATTCTTGGGGTGCTGATGAAGGTACCACAATTCACTGAGAGCAGAGACGTATCACAGAATCGCCTACAGAAAAGCTGGCACAGCAAGCTTAAGTATAAGTGAGGGGTAAAGAAAAGTGCATTCTTTTGGAGCAAAAGTCCTTCTTTTGAACAGGGAGCACCCAAGACAACAGATTTCTTCAGTGAATTTAAATCTTATTTTAAGAACAGAATCATCTAGTCAGAATTGCATGAGGGGTTTTTTTCTACCATGATGACTGTAGCAAGAATGTTGGAAAGAGTTACTTTACGTTTTGAACTAGGTGAGCCCTCTCAAGGGTCCTTTTCAAATTCTTAAGCTATAGTTTTGGGAGTCATTTAAGAGAAAGCTTTCACAGGAATTGTAGTCAACTGCATTATAGTAGGTTTCCTATTATTCCTCTATCCTGATTATTGTTTTAATAATGATAAGGTGTCAGACTAATTTCAAGGGCTGTTAATGTTTGCTCTGTCCTTCTTTTGGCTTTAGGAAGGTAACCATATCTTTGCGTTCCCTTGTCTCAGGGATCTTAGAAGTTGCTTGGAGACTTCTCTGTGAGGAGATTGTGCTACATTTGTTCAGAGAGGGAGAGAAGCATGCTGGCAGGGTGGAGATGGTGGTCAACTTGGGAAAGGAAGAACTATTTCCGAATCTGCCAATGGGTGCAAGCCTATGGGTTCTTGAGCTATGACCAGCATCCTGGCTCTTCACAGTGCTTCCAGGACCCTAGAAGGGAAAGCTTCATGGTCCACCTGGTCAGGTTGGCCTCCAGATGCCAGAGCTCCCAGCCGGGGCAAAACTGCATGTCCCAGATTGGCATGGAAGCACAGAGCCTCCTGTCTACATGGGGACCTCCTGGGCTTGGACCATAAGCATATTCACAGTGAGCGGTAGGAGCTGAAGATGAGAGGGTCCTCTTTAAATATGAAGACGAGGGAAAGGCGCTCGGCACTTCTGAATGATGCTGGGGGCAGTGGAAGGAAACACCAACAATAATGAAATTGAATTTCTTGCTGTTCAGTGGCAGCTGGTACAGATTAAATTTGATTTCGAGAAATAAATGTGACATTAAGCCTATCTATCTATCTAATAAAAATAACAATATATGTACAGTTCTTTGAAGTTTACACTATACATTCACGCCTGCTATCTCATTGGGTACTAATGACCCTGTAAAGGGGTTAATGTTTTAGTTATATCCATTTTATAAGTGATTTTCCCAAGGTCCCAGAGCTTGTAAGGCAAGGCAGCTGCCATTGAGAGGGGATCCCCTCCTTCAGGTCTAAGCCATTTCATTCATTCCCCTCCTCCCCTGTCTGCAATTGAAGTGATCATTTAACAAACATTCCCTGAGGAACTATAACATATTGGGCACTGTATAAGGCATAGGGATCCAAAATCTAGTAAGACATGGTCCCTGCCCTCAAGGAATCTTAGCCTTGAAGAGAAGAACTGGGGCAGAATGGGGGGCCATGGTGAGGGGAGCGGGGAGATGAAGCTGCAGAGAAAAGCCAGGAAGCTGATGATGAATGAATGTGCTCCAAGCTTTTATTCCAGAAACTGTAAATAGCCATTATAGGAGTTTGACCTTTTAATTTCTTTTTTTAATTACAGAAACCATTGAATTATTAATTAATAAACCAATTCAATAAGTATTTTTTTTTAGCTTATTAACTTTATTTTATTTAGTTTTAAAATCTTTATTGGCGTATCAGAAAGAGAAAAACAAATACCGTATGCCAACACATATATATGGAATCAATAAGTATTTTTAAGTGCCAGGCCCTGTAAGATGCTGAGGAGTTAGTGGTTACCAAGATGGGTATGGGTCTCTGTTCTCACAAAATTTATATTCTATTGGAAAGAGATAGACAAAGCCCATGTTAGAGATAAACATAAGAAATTCGTTATGGACTGTGATGATGGCATGCTGTGAAGAAAATACACAGGGTCCTGGGATGAGGAGAAATGAGTGTTAAACAATCAGAGCTATATTTAAAAAAATCTCTTCTTCTAGCCTCCACCTCTGTTTCCCCCGTGGTATACATTCTTTCACATCTTGATTATAAAATAAATATGTGCAAATATATGACTGCTTAATTTTCACAAATACAAGATAAGGCTATACACATTGCTTTGTAACCTGCCTTTTTTAAACTTAATAATACATTATGGGTACCCTTCCACGATAATACATTTTGATCATTCATTTCTTTTAAATGGATGCATAATATTGTTCCATAATGTGAATGTATTTTATTTAACTTTGTTTTCTATTGAAGGTCATTCAGATTGTTTCTAGTTTTTCTGCTGTTACAAACAGTGCTGTAATAAACATTCATATACCAATAGTCTTACATATTGATACTTTTCTTTTTGTTGGAAAGAGTTCTAGGTGTGATAGCTGCCCCGAATGTTCCATTCCTTTTTAAATTTGAACGTATCCTGGCAGACTACTTTTCATAAAGGTTGTGGAAATATATGAGAATGCATAAGTCCTCACACCCTCTTCACATCTTCCTGGATGTTCTCAAACTTAATTTGTGCCAATCTTATGAGGTGAAAAAGTAGAATCTCATTGTTCTTTTGATTTGCGTTTGCTTGACAATGAGAGCTCACACATTTTCACAGGTTTTTATTTTTATTATTATTTTTATTGGAGTATAGTTGATTTACAATATTGTGTTAGTTTCAGGTGTACAGCAAAGTGAATCAGTTAAACATATACATATGTCCACTCTTTTTTTTTTTTTTTAGATTCTTTTCCCATATAGGCCATTATAGAGTATTGAGTAGAGTTCCCTATGCTACAGCAGGTTCTTCTCATAGGTTTGTTGATCATTTCATTCCTAGTGTATGAAAGGCCTGTTATAGCCTTTGCCCATTTTTCTGTTTGTCTTCTCACCAGTATATGGGTACTCTGAATATATTAGGGATGTTAACTCTTTATCATATGTGATGCATATATTTCCTCCCATTTTATCATTTGCCTTTTGACTTTGTTTTAGGCATCATCAAAGGGTTTTAAGCAGGGGAGTAACGGGATTATATATGCATTTCTGAAAGCTCATTCTACGAGCATGTGGAGAACTGATTGGAAGGAACAAGATTGGCAGCAGGGTAACTCTTGGGAGTTGGAGGTGGTGCACTACTCCAGGAAATGAATGGTGAGGGACTGAATTAATTCAGTGGTGGTGGGAACGGAGAGGGAAAAATAAATTTGCGACTGTAAGGAAATGAAGTCTATATGATGATGTGACTAATTGGATGGGGTTGTGATGAGGTTGAATTTCTGGTTTCGGAGGCAGGTGAGTGAAAGGGTGTTGGTGGCATATTCTGAGAGGACACAGGGCTTGTGTGGGTGTGCAGACATCTAGTTTGGATTCAGATAGGATTTGGGGGTACCTAAAGGTGTGGAGAGGTACAGTAAGCTGCTGGGGTTTGGAGTATAGCCCAAAGGAGAATGGTCTGGGCTGAGCAGCTGGTGAGGAGTTTTGGCGATACACAGATGGCAACTGACTACAGATGTGGGAGTTGGAAGCTGCTCTGAGGAGCCCAGAAGTCTGAGGAGAAAGCCCATGGCACATCCACATTCAAAGGGTTCAACAAGCAGAGGAGCTGGCAATGGAGGCTCTTCCTTGCCTGGAGGCCCGAGAAGCCAGCCTGCACTCACCAGGGACAGAGGGGCCCCCAGGACTACTCCTTGCCCTTGGTAGGGGTGTCTCCAGTCCGAGAAGAGGGCTGTGATGTAGGCACACCTCCTTCTCCTGTAGACAAGTCTCTCCCTTCTCCTCTTTCCCCCACTGCAGCCTGGGCAGGATCCAGAGATTCTCACTAGCTCTTCTCCCACTGAAGGATGTAGGCCTGCAGTTTCACTGGCCACTTGTTTGATTCTCCCTGGCTTCCAGCCAGGAAACCAACACACGCCATCGGGTCCCACTTCCTCCACATTCTCCAGAGGGCCCAGGTCTCTTTCTGACCTCCACTGCAGAGTTCAATTTACCATCTCAGTGAAAGGTGGTGGAATCTTTCATTCGCTCACTACAGCTTAATTTATGCCAAGGAAATGAAATGAATTCTCCTTAACAAAGTTCCAGTGAATGAGCTCACCCACATTTGGTTTTTGAGTTAAAAGACCACTCTGAGATCTGGCCTGTCCTCCAAATACCAGAAAACTGGCTCCTGCCCATATGGAAATATTTGTTGTGTAAACTAGACTGATATGCAGCAATTTTTAAAATTACTTCTACCCAATTTTTGTCCAGTGGGATTAAAGGAGTTCCAGGTGACACAGAAATAGAAAACTTAAGTGTTTGTCTCAGTTGATAGTGACACGGTTTACAGAAGGACTTGTGAATGTAGACATGATCTAAGAAGCCAAAGTTTATGGAAGAACAACACACACTATGTAAAACACCTGGTCTCTTAAACAGGAACCTGATACTTTCTCATTTATCCAACTGTGGCTTGCCGATTAACTCATAGTCTCTGGCTCCATGGCTGTTTGTCTCTCCACTTTGAGGCAATGTAAATTTGGCAAAAATCTAGGGCCATCCATAGTTGAAGACTGCCATGGCAAATGAGTCATAACCATTGAATGTTATGGTTGGAAGGGGCTTTAAAGACCATCTAGGCCCACCCCCTCATTTTTCAGATGAGGAGACTGAGAGTAAAAACTTGTCCACAATCACATGATTAGCTGATATACTGGATTTCACCTGGGTTTCCTGATCTCCGGACTTGTGGAGTTAGTACACGTCCATGCTATCACTCAGCAGTAGTCAGGAAAGCTGGCTTTTGACTCCTCCTCACCTGTTCCTCCCTACCTCCTATGCCTCTAAATAAACATATTAGTTAAACCCTTGCCCTTGCTAAGCAAATTCGTCCTTAGACAAGGCCTCTGATGTCCCCTCCAAGCAGATGGACACTTCTAAGAAAGCTCCTCTTATATACAAATTTTAGAGTCACTGCTGACTTTCACCATGAACATTTGGTTGATGGGTCTGACAGGAATATAAAGGGTAAATATGGAGTGAAGGGAAATACTTTAAAATGTTGGAAGCTATTATAATACACTAGATATTAGATAATAAAAAAGGACGTCAGACCACAGGGCTGTCCACAATTCACTTCCAGTTTTATACCTGGCTTTTTATAACTGGCTTCAGTGATGTTTGTAGTATGTTTAAGACTCACAGAGGATTATTAAAAAAAAAAAATCTTCCTTCTCTACGCTAAACTAATTAATGAGCTAAATAATAATACTAGCCAGAAAAGAAACACCGTGAAAATTTAATTCTCTTGATGTATATGTATATAATCATACTCGTGAAAATAAATATTACATACAGTACAAAAAGGAAAAAGTAATGGAGTAATACTTTTAACTATAGTAATATGTTTTTTGGGGGAAGGGAAAAGGGAAGGGAAGGGAAAATCCTTATACCTGTGTTTTTCTGAAACTGTAATGAATAATAGTATTACGATTTCTATTTCTGAGCTACTTCTGCAAATTTGTCAATGACAAGCTTATCTTCTTTGCATATTCACGTTCCAAAAATAGTATGACCAGATTTGCCATCCTATCTTAGGAAAGAACACTTTATTAATTTCAATTTCAATTTTTTTTCATGTGAAACAACATGTATACAAATAGAAAAGTCTCACACATAAGGATAAATTTGGTAGAAATTCATAAAAACCCCAATCACAATATTCTGGAAATTGCAATACTGTTCTTTTTTTTTTCATTCAGACACATTTCTAGTGGCTTTCTTTTTTTTTTTTTTTTTCTATTGGGGTATAGTTGTTTTACAATGTTGTGTTAGCTTCTACTGTACAGTGAAGTGAATCAGCCATTTGTATACATATATCTCCTCTTTTCTGGATTTCCTTGCCATTTAGGTCACCACAGAGCACTAAGTAGAGTTCCCTGTGCTATACAGCAGGTTCTCATTAGTTATCTATTTCATACATATTAGTGTATATATGTCAATCCCAATCTCCCATTCCTCCCACCCCCCAATTCCCTCCTTGGCATCCATATGTTTGTTCTCTACGTCTGTGTCTCTATTCCTGCCTTGCAAACAGGTTCATCTGTACCATTTTTCTAGTTTGCACATATATACGTTAATATACAATATTTGTTTTTCTCTTTCTAACTTAACTTCACTCTGTATGACAGTCTCTAGATCCATCTAAGTCTCTACAAATGACCCAATTTCATTCCTTTTTATGGCTGAGTAATATTCCATTGTACATATGTACCACATCTTCTTTATCCATTCATCTGTCAATGGGCATTTAGGTTGCTTCCATGACCTGGCTATTATAAATAGTGCTGCAATGAACATTGGGGTGCATATGTCTTTTTGAATTATGGTTTTCTCTGAGTATATGCCTTTCAAATACCTCTCAGCAGAAATATCTCCACTAAAATATCTTCACTAGAAAATTTATCAGAGGACATATATACACTACCAAACATAAAATAGATAGCTAGTGGGAAGCAGCCGCATAGCACAGGGAGATCAGTTCGGTGCTTTGTGACCACCTAGAGGGGTGGGATAGGGAGGGTGAGAGGGAGGGAGACACAAGAGGGAAGAGATATGGGAACATATGTATATGTATAACTGATTCACTTTGTTATAAAGCAGAAACTAACACACCATTGTAAAGCAATTATACTCCAATAAAGATGTTAAAAAAAAAAGAAATCTCTATTATTTCTGGTAAGAACTTCCAAAGTTTTAATTCTTCTGCAAAAATCATTTAAAAGTAGCTAAGTGACAAAGGAAATGGATGTTTTTTGACCAATGGCTTTAGAATAAGTGTCTAGTTCTTGGTGAAAATGATTGTGGGATTCATATATTATTGTTTAATTGCTTCTGGCAATGTAAGAGCTGCATTTTTTGTGGTTTCTCCTGGCATTCTTTGAAATTTCATTCTGTTTTCTAAGAAATGTCCCTTTCCCTATATTTTTTGTTGCGTGGTTAATATCCTTACACGATCTGTGTTAGCTGTCTAAAAGAATCCATTTTAAAGCTTGGTGTCTCACTATGCATTGTTCAAAGCTGATGCTGGTTGTTTGCAAATATTTTTGTGTTTGGTTAATCTCATCTAAAGCTTTACATCAGAAAAAAAATAACAGAGAAGAAAAACTGCATCAAAGAGAAAATAAAATTTGAACTGATTCTCTTGTACCATATTTTCTTTTGTGTCTTTCTGTGGACATAGCTTCCTCTTCCCTGGGAAAACCTTTTCACTGTTATACTTACATTCTGCAGCATTTTCCAACAAGGAAGTAATACTGGAATGAATGAATTGACTTTTTCTGAAAGTTCCAAAAAGTAAAAACTTCAAGTTCCCACACCGAATGCCAAATTAAAGTATTTCAAGTTCTCTTTCTTTGCCTTTACAACCACTGTGATGTCATTGTTTATTTTTATTTACTGCATAAACACAGGAATATGTAGTACCATGGGGTTGGAGAGGTGAACTGTGCCCAAAGTGAGCTTGAAAGATTGATTCTGAACTATTACCAACTTACTCTCAAATGTGTGTAGCTTAATCCACATGTGTTGAGAGCTGACTATATAACTAGGAGTTTTCAGAATTAACTTTATGCATAATACAATAACTACTAAAGACTAACAAAAATGTACTAATTTCAGGTTTGCATATTAATGGTAAAACTCAATGGAAACTATAATAATTGTTTAGAACTTAGACAAAAGATTTTGGGGGGAAACAGTAGCTTCTCATTGATATTATTTAGAGTTATCATCACATGGTGATAATAAAAAGCAGATCAGCTTTATTATTGTTTTTAAATTCTCTGCAGGAAATGTGCCCACAAAGTAGAGTATACTTCTCTGCCCTTCACATGCCACTCCTGGGGTTTCTTCTGATTCTAACTGTGGAAGTGACCTATGCTCCTGGCTGCCTTTGTCCTCCTGTTTCCATTCTTGACTTGCACTTCAGAGATCATGCTTATCCCCATTTCTTTGATTTCATGAGGAAATGGTGGGAAAGGAGAAAGAAGATCAAGTTGTCGAGGTAGGTAAGGCAGTCACACCATAGCACCTTCCGTCCTTCTACTCTTCTCCTCTGTACCAACTAAAGAAGATGTGATGATTAGGTGAGTTAATACAAGTCAAGTATCTAGAACTACATCTAGTACATAGTGCTCAATAGATGCTTGCCATTACTTGGAGGTAACCAGAATGAGAGGCAGGCTGGCAGGTCCTGGAATGGCAGCATAATTAGAGTTAGACCCTTCCTTATACCTTCTCCTCACAGGACTTTTTTGGGTGTTACAAGACTGAGCCTTCAGCAGAAGTTACTTTTTCTACCATGTCTAAGGAGTCATAACATTCTGTGTGTGAATACGAGGCATTTTGGAGGGGAGACATTGCAAGCCTTCACATTGGACATTCTTATCCTGAAGGTGGTGTCATCTCTGGACTTGGGTCATGAGTCACTAAGGTTTCTCTTTAGGAACCTCCATCATCAACACATAGTCACAGAGCCCAACTTGAAAATAAGGCCTGTGCTTCTTTCAGTTTTGCCCAGGTAGATGGGTGTTCCATAGAGGGCAATAAAATCATGTCCCCCAAAGAGAATTTCCTAATGTGTATAGAGGCTATTTGCTCATTTAAAAAAATTGAGGTCTAATTTATATACAAAGAGAGCATAGGTATTAAGTATTTATTTCAATGAGTTTTGAAAAGTCTATAAACTCTTCTATCTACTGCTCAAAGCAAGAAATTGAATATTTCCATCATGGCAGAAAGTTCCCTCATTATTTGTTCATTTTAGAACTTGAATCCAGGTCTTCAGACCTTGGCTATTGTACAAGGAGTCTAGGGCAGAAGGGAGATGGTAGGACTGGGTCTGGTAGGAGGAGTAGTGGGGTGATATGGTATCTTAGCCCACAGAAGAACACTGAAGACTCCCTGACAGGTAGGTTCATGAATGGCCCTTGTAATCAAGGGGAAGAGTTTACTCCAAAAAGAAAACTCAGCTGAACTGAAAAGATTAAGAAATAAAAATGTTAATTAGGTGCAGAATTTTCACTGGTGTTGAAGAAATATTTTCATAGTCTCTTGTTAGAATAGGTAGTTTGAACTCTGAGTCTTCCAGATTATGTAAAGAAAGAGTATGTAAATATCATTACTTCTTTATCCCTGACTTGTGTATAGAACTCTGGACCTAAGTTCCCGGAAGCAAGGATTTGGGGTCTACCAACAGACCAAAGGTGCAGAAGCAGCTTTTGAGTAGAACGGGGGCTCCTTTAATGACACTTGTTACCCACTGAAAAGCTCATGACCTTGGAACATTTGCAGTTCACACTGATTATGATAAATCCTTATTGCCAAACTATTTAATGAGATACTGATTCAAGGGAAAACCTTTGAAAACCACACTGCTTGCCATGTATCAGTGAACTTCTGCTCAGCACCTTCTCTTTCATGTCTTTTTAAAAACATGCTGATGTTATACAGCTGTGAAATTGTGTAATCTGCATTTATGCAACCTTTGTTACTTGAATATGAACTGAGAGAATGTTCTATTTTGCCAAAAACTTTCAGCTCACTTAAATGCATTGAAATAGCACCACATTATTAACACCTTACGTGCTATGAGAAACTTGATGTTCAGCAGCCCAAAGGTTAAGCCTGCAGTGTTGGACTCTTGTATGTGAGTCTGTGTGAATGAGTGTGTGTGTGTGTGTATAGTAACTAATCATTTATTTTAACAGGGTGCTCCCTTGAGAGTGAGGCAGGCACTCTATATTTAATAACACTTTTAAGGAGAGGAGTCAGTGTGAGCATGTTAAGTTGCTCCTTTGGTTTACCAGAAGGCTTATTAAATCATTAACTGGAGGGAATTCTGACTGGGTAAGTTACAGTGGGCTGACAAGAAGGTGTGGGCTAGAGGGTACTACTCCTGGCGACCTTGTTTCAATTCAAAGTTAATTATGGAAGTAGTTTCAAAAATCTAGAATTAATTGTACTGAAAGAGAAGAGAAAACACAGGGTTGGGTTTCCATCCAAGGTATCATCCCTGGAGAGCTCCCTCACTATGTCAGACCAATATCAAGTCCCAAGTTTAACAAAGCAGTTAGAGAAATTAAACAGGGATTCTGCCACAATGTACTCCCATATCCTGGGAAAGATTTGCAGTCATCACATTTTATCCACTAACTGGAAGAGGAAGAAAAGTACCATGTTGCCTCCAAAGTCAGCCACTTGGGACAGGCAGATGTATGCACAGGGCTGGACTGGGTGTTAAAGATGGGAGGACTTGGTGTGTAATATAGGACAACTCATTTTATCCCCAAATTTAAAAATTCCATGTTATGCTCTTTCCATGGACATGAGAATGAAATGATTCTCATTCAGGAGTGGTTTTCACAGGTCATATAGAGAATAAGTATGCAGGGCCAGCTGGAAGCAACACTGAAAGGTTAAATGTGTTTTCAGGCATGATAAGGATGCCTCAAAGAGAGAGGCAGAGCTCTGATGTTAGGATTTTAGACTACTTTGAAGTTAAGTTTCTATTGTTTGAGGCTCTTCATTTCCACTTGGGTGCTTTTTCTGCAATTAGAGGGTTCTAACACCAGATGGCACCTTTGTTATAATCATAAGATCTGAAGAGCTGGACTTATCCAATATGTGAGTGTGTGTGAGTCAGTGAGTGTGTGTATGTGGTATAAATATGTGTATAAGTATATATGTGTGTGTAAAAGTATAAATGTATTTATACATATTATTAACTGTATATTTACATGTGTATATGTAAATCTTGACTGTCTAGAATCAAAGCCAAGCTCTGTTACCTACGTGCTTTGATTTTGGGCAAAAACAAAACAAAACAAAACAAAAAAAAAACCTGCCTATGCCTCAGTTTCCTCATTTGTAAAGTGAGGTTAATATAGTGCCTATTTTATGGTGTTGCTGTGAGTTAACTAATTTAATGAGTTAATCATATTTTTATTTTATATTTAAACACTTAGAATAGTGCCTGGTATATAGTAAGTGTCTGGTGTGTAAGTGTTAACTCTTATTATTATATAATTTATTCAAAATTTGATCTGTGACTGTCCCTTCATCAATAATTCCACCTCTCCCCTGTTGTGGGACAGCCATATGGTGTGGGGAAGGATTTAACCTACCACCAGCTACAAGTGAGGGGCCTGACTTGTGTAATTTAATCAGATGGTCCCTTTTGCCATAGTGACTGGTCCAGGTTATGCAAACACAAGTCTATCAGTATATGGCATTTTCCCAAACACTGGAATTTGTGCAGGTACAAGAAGGGGTGTTCGGTCAGAATGGCCATCATCAAAAAATCTACAAACAATAAATGCTGGAGAGGGTGTGGAGAAAAGGGAACCCTCTTGCACTGTTGGTGGGAATGTAAATTGATACAGCCACTATGGAGAACAGTACGGAGGTTCCTTAAAAAACTCCAAATAGAACTACCATACGACCCAGCAATCCCACTACTGGGCATATACCCTGAGAAAACCATAATTCAAAAAGAGTCATGTACCACAATGTTCATTGCAGCTCTATTTACAATAGCCAGGACATGGAAGCAATCTAAGTGCCCATCAACAGATGAATGGATAAAGAAGATGTGGCACATATATACAATGGAATATTACTCAGCCATAAAAAGAAATGAAATTGAGTTATTTGTAGTGAGGTGGATGGACCTAGAGTCTGTCCTACAGAGTGAAGTAAGTCAGAAAGAGAAAAACAAATACCGTATGCTAACACATATATATGGAATCTAAAAAAAAAAAAAAATGGTCATGAAGAACCTAGGGGCAAGACAAGAATAAAGACACAGACCTACTAGAAAATGGACTTGAGGATACGGGGAGGGGGAATGGTAAGCTGGGACAAAGTGAGAGAGTTGCATGGACATATATACACTACCAAACGTAAAATAGATAGCTAGTGGGAAGCAGCCACATAGCACAGGGAGATCAGCTCGGTGCTTTGTGACCACCTAGAGGGGTGGGATTTGGAGGGTGGGAGGGAGGGAGATGCAAGAGGGCAGAGATATGGGGACATATGTATATATATAACTGATTCACTTTGTTATAAAGCAGAAACTAACACAGCATTGTAAAGCAATTATACTCCAATAAAGATGTTAAAAAAGAAAAAAAAAGAAGGGGTGTTGACCTACATTAGATCAACAAAATGTGGGTGAAGTTTTCTTGGGGGAAATAAGTTCTCCTCTGATGTACGGATGCAAACCCTAGAACCACTGCAGTTCTTGCTACCACAATGGAAAGTAAACTGAAAATGCTGCTAATATCACAGGAGGAAGAACAGCAAGGCCAAAAGGCCTGTCCTTGAGGACATCATAGAGCAGTTGGAGCAAACCAGTACTAAGGTTTGTCCTGCCTCTGAGACCAATAAATCGCCTTCATTTGAGTTGCTCATTCTGATAGAGTCCTACTAGATACAAGATCACAATAGGTATTTTTATTAAAGTAACTGAGCAAGGCCATTATTAGTAATTACTATTCCTGTATAATGATTCCTTATATGAAAAGAGGAAAGTAAGGCAAAATTAAAAAAAATTAGAACCTTGTCGCCACACTTGTCTCTTCTCACTAATCCTTAGCTTCTATATATGATTCTCGCTTTTTCCCCTCCTTTTACTTTATTTTTTTCTCCTTAAAATAAGTTTGAATTTAATACGCAGATTTATCTCAGAACGACTCAAACTAGCATTTGAGGACAAGGGGGGACACTCTCTCTTTTCGACACCCAGTGCCACTGTCCTGTGTAGGTTCAAACACCTCGGATTCAACATTTGCTATAGTTCTAAATACTCACGCATGTCATAGGTCACAGGAGAGTTGGATTCACCATCCTGCCCAGAAATAGCAGCATTCTAGAGGTTTCTTCACAGATCATGAAATGAAATGGTCGGTCCACTTTGATGATGGGAGGCATGGAATAAGCAGTGATTTCTGACAGGTTTCCCACCACTGCTTCAGTTCCTTACTAACCTCAATCATTGCTCTTTGTAAAACCTTGGTTATTTTAATATTTCTCACAGTAACTGAGAGTTCACTCAGGTCAGCCCACGGTGAGAAGATTCTGCTGATTCCCATCTCCTTCAGCAGTTCATGTACCTCATCCTTTTTTAGAAGATAAAGACTCTTTTTTTAAATTATATATATATATATATATATATATATATATATATATATATTTATTTATTTGGTTGCACTGGGTCTTAGTTGTGGCAGGCGGGCTTCTTAGTTGCAGCTCGCTGGCTCCTTAGTTGTGGCATGCGAACTCTTAGTTGCTGCAGGCGGGATCTAGTTCCCTGACCAGGGATTGAACCCGGGAACCTGCATTGGGAGCACGGAATCTTAACCATTGTGCCACCAGGGAAGTCCCTAAAGACTTTTTATGATCATAAATTCAATACAATTGTCAGATATTATTAAGAATACTTAATAGTATCCACTGTTAAATTATTCTCTCACAAATGTCATATTTCACTATAGTTTGTTTGAATCATGGTCTAGATAAAGACGACACATTGCAAATGGCAGATATATTTCTTAAGGCTTTTTCAATATGTAGACCACTCCCACTTCCTTTTTTCCCTTATAACTAATTTGTCAAAGAAATGGATTATTTTTCTCTTGCAAATTATTCCCCACCACCTGGATTGTGCTGATCGCCTTTCCATGCTGTGTTTTACGTATTCCTCAGTCCCTGTAGATGTACCTCATACTTCTGATCTAATTTGAACTTTGGAAAGAAAACTTCCATTTTTCTGGTTTTCATGTTTTGGGGATGTGTGTTCACCGGATCTGTGGTCAGGTAGTCTTCAAGGGCAAGATGGTCACCCATCTTCTCCATGAGGACCACCAGCATGGTGGCATTTCCTCAGTAAGGCAGTTTGAGGATGTGGCAACGAAAATTCTTATCAACTGTGGAGGCAAACTTGCCTGCCCAGTACATCATGGGCACCTTGACTTCTTTGTACTTGTCCAGGTGGAAAATTTTCACCTTGATGAGAACAGGGTCAAAAGGGGTCAGTCACTTCCCTCTTGGAGAATTTGAAGAAGGTCTCTTTGACACCAAAGTCCTCGTGGATGAGGGCAAAGCTCCCCTGGGCCAGGCCCAGCTCCCAGTTGTGGGAGAGGCTGTCTCTGAGATGCTTCCTCAGAGACCATATGCCTCTGTTCTCTGCACTCATCTAGTTAATTCTGCATTGGAATATCTAACATGGCTCTGTGGGTGAGTTTATAATTAAAATCCCTGGTGCTGTACATCCCCATAATCCTGGCCATAGTTTGTTTCTTAGTCCTCTCCTCTTCTACCTAGAATAAACTTCTCTTCTAGCTAGAATAAACTTCTAGAAGGCTAGAGGGAGTGAAGAAAGGCTTAGTGAGTCTTCCCTAAAGAAAGACATAGTTTTTCCCCAATAAAAAAACTAGTAGTTTTACTAGCTAATAGTTGTTAAAGTAAAAACAAAACAAAACCATAAAGATACTGTGATTAAATCAGTGGAAAAAATTGGGTTTAATAAAAGTAAATATGATTTTTTAACTGCAATACCTTTCAAACGTTTAAGATGCAAAGCATTTTATTAGTTAGGATAAATACCTAAAGTGTTGTAATAGGAAAAAATACTGAAATCTCAGTGGCTTAACATTATAAGATATATTTCTGGCTCATGATGTGGTCCAACAGTAGAGCTCTTGATTAGGTGGCTGCCTCCAAAAGGTAATTCATAAAGCCACTCACTGTCCATCAATTTCATCATCCTCAACGAAGAGGTCCTCAAATCACCCCAGATTTATTCCATTCCAGACATTTGGAAGGAGCAAAGAGCAAGGAAGATGGTGCATGGGAGGTTTTATGGGCCAATCCAGAGAGTAGAACACATGACTTCTACCCAGAAAGCACATCCAATTGTCTGGAACCCAGCACATGGCCACACCTAACTGCAAATGAATGCTGGGAAATGTGATCTGGAGAACAAGGAGATGGATTTTCATGAACATGCAATAGTCTCTGCCATACACATGTTTTAACCCTTTAAGAGAGACCTATGGTATAAAGCTTTTCTCAAACTTACTTATCTAAAGAACTCCCTCCCACTCATCACTCTAGCATCTATCCACTTAAGTATTCCATGGAACACACTTAGAGAAATACTTATGTTATGTTCCCTTGGACCCTCCTCTGAAAGAGTTGCTGCTGGGTTTCTTGCCTTCTAACCATGTTGTAGACACAGAAAAAGAAATGCTGCAGTTACAGATGTCTGTAGATCCTGACTCTTTGAGGATTATATTTTCAAATCAAAAGATGGTTTGTTTTCTTAGCTATTTTATACTTTATTTTCTGTTTCAAAAGACCTTACTTGTGTTATTTTCCTAGCTCTTAGAAGCAGAGTTTGACCCAACCAGCAACATTTCCCCCCATGCAGCTATGCCCCAGGAGGATTATAACTCCATTTAATTAGAAACTGTGAAGCTTCCATTGGCTTAATTGCCTTCCCTATATTTAAAATTGATAACTGACAAGGACCTACTGTATAGTACAGGGAACTCTGGTCAATATTATGTAATAATCTAAATGGGAAAAGAAGTTGAAAAAGAATAGATTCATGTATATGTATAGCTGAATCACTTTGCTGTACACCTGAAACCAACACAACATTGTTAATCAACTATACTCCAATATAAAATAAAAAGTTTAAAAAAATTGCCTTCCCCTCTCTCCCCGTGACCTCCCATAATTCCCAGTGCCTTCCAGAATCTTCCAGGGCCTTCTCTCTTTACTAGCGTTTCCTTTCCCATGACAGATGATTATTTCAAACTTTATTTATCTCTTCAATTAACAACTCATCACCATGAAGACAGAAATGACTGATAAGCTTCATATTATTATTCTCTGTAGTATTTACATTTTAGCATGGGACAAAACATGAAAGGAGGATAATAATCTTCTAATGGTGGAATTTCAGGTACCAGTAACAGACACTGGAAAGATGTTTTGAGAAAGGCAGCATTGCTAGAGTTTTCAGAACATACAGGTTAGGTAACTACCTGCTAGACTCATTTATGAAGTTAGTCCTTGACCAAAGGTGGCCTGGTATTTCTTCCAGGGAAGACAGATCAACCCTTAATTTGACACTCATGCCATTTCTCTGCACATATTGACTTTATTACAGGAGGTCAGAATTTTCTTCCTAGACAAATTTATGAGATGTTACTTCCCATTACAACGATTACAAAAAATTTGACAAGTTTAATTTCCTTACCTGTTTTATTCCACTTTGGCCTCAAAGCTAATTTATCAAAAGGTAGGAATATTCTTAGATTACTACCCTGAATAAAAATATGACCCCAGATTTTCTCTTCTCTTTCCAATGCATCTATTCTAGATATTCAGATATATTTGTACCTGAATATTTGGGATATAACAGGAAATAAATTATTTCACATATCTAATGAATTGCCAATCAAAGTCTCCTTTTATCAATAAAAATGAATATTTTGGCAAATAAGCATTAAATTTTACATTGTCAAGTGGAGAAGTCACTTGTTATTCTGTAGACTCCATTTCAGTGGAGGAAGTTATTTTTTAGAAGTGTTTTCCTGTGGAGGGTTGCATTTGATTAATTTATTCCAGAAATTTTGCCAAGGAAAATTACAAAAATGAGGTCAAAATTTGTACATGAATTTTTGGAAAGCAACATTTTATAAAAAGTTTTGGTTTATTTTAAAAAATGAAACAGAATTTTGATTTCATGATTGGCATACTCTGAGTAGAGTAAGTGAGGAAAGTTTTTTTTTTTTCATATCTATACTACTTGATGCTGTATATGTTTATTTGAAGAAAAATTAAATTTGAGATCAAATTCAAGATAATTGATTTATAGTAAATATACACTTAAAAAAATCAAATCATGTTTAACATATTATTTAATCTTAGAGAAAATGAGAGCTGTGGCAAAAAGACCGCTAATAGGTGGAGATTCAGAGTATGCATTTTTCTATTTCTTGCCATTGTAAGAGCTATTTATTTTTAAATTGTATAATTTAAAAACTTAATTTACCCCCGTATTTAGCAAATGGGTTTCATATCAGTTCAACTGGAAGTTTTCTTCCTATAGTTGCCTAGAGCTATTTATTTTTGAATACAGCTCCTGAGTAGTGAATTGCAAAAATAAAAAGAACAAACTTTTTCCATTTAATTCATGGACAATGGAAGCTTCAAACCCAGAAGTGACCATCACCATAATGTATTGTGGTTTTATGGTTTTTTTTTTTTTACAAATTTATTTATTTTATTTATTTATTTTTGGATGCATTGGGTCTTTGTTGCTGTGCATGGGCTTTCTCTAGTCTTCGTGAGCAGGGGCTACTCTTCATTGTGGTGCGCGGGCTTCTCATTGCGGTGGCTTCTCTTGTTGCAGAGCACAGGGCTCTAGGCACATGGGCTTCAGTAGTTGTGGCTCGTGGGCTCAGTAGTTGTGGCTTATGGGCTCTAGAGCACAGGCTCAGTAGCTGTGGCACACGGGCTTAGCTGCTCCGTGGCATGTGGGATCTTCCCGGACCAGGGCTAGAACCCGTGCCCCCTGCACTAGCAGGCAAATTCTTAACCATTGCACCACCAGGGAAGCCCAATGTATTGTGGTTTTAATAGCAAAGTATCTAGGATTCTGCAATCCGATTTTTAGGAAAAGCAGCAAGTGTCTATACTTTACTGTTGAATACCCTCCTCTTTCCTAATACCTCCAGCTATAGATTTTCAGTGAGTACACAGATCCATTCAAAAACCAGGGATGATAATCATAGAAGACTCATTATATATTTATTTATTTATTTATTTATGGCTGTGTTGGGTCTTCGTTTCTGTGTGAGGGCTTTCTCTAGTTGCGGCAAGCGGGGGCCACTCTTCATCGCGGTGCGCGGGCCTCTCACTATCGCGGCCTCTCTTGTTGCGGAGCATAAGCTCCAGACGCGCAGGCTCAGTAGTTGTGGCTCACGGGCCTAGTTGCTCCGTGGCATGTGGGATCTTCCCAGACCAGGGCTTGAACCCGTGTCCCCTGCATTGGCAGGCAGATTCTCAACCACTGCGCCACCAGGGAAGCCCGACTCATTATATTTTTAAAAATAACATGGATGCAAGACTTTTGGTAAATAATATCATTTAAAAAAAAATAATAAAACAAATTAAATTAGACTCCCAATTTCCTGCCTGAATAACATTCTCTGTGCAGGTATACATGCATATAGCAACCTTGATGCCACCAGAATCTTGAATTTACATCTACTTTTCTATGTTTCACAGAACTTCTGTCCAGCATATAGATTACCTAACAACTGTCATGTTGGTGAGAGTTAGATTTTCCTACCATAATTTATTCATTTTTTAAAAAGCCATGGCATCAAGAGTTAAAAGCTTACTGTGAAACCTATGAAAATACATTTGTTCATCTGGGCCCATGTTGACCCCTCTCTGCTTCCCTTGGACTCGTCTGAATCTTGGTGAGCTTAAGGTGAGAGTGAGACACATCAACTCAACATAGAGTTGGGGTGTGCTGAAGGTTGCATAACTCTAATTTTAAAAAGCCACTGTGTTTTTATGGCAGGATTCTGGAGGGCTGCACTGATTCCCTAATGAATGTTGACAGGGCTATTAAAGCTGTGAAACATCGCTTGAATATGGCATTGAATGAAAAAACTAGCTTAGCCGTGCTGTTCTTGGGTGTTAGCTGATTAAACTAAGCCACAGGGAAAACCATCTTCAGACTATGCATTCATTTTCTCAACTGTTTTTTTTGTTTCTCAGCAGCTACTTAACAAGGTTGGTTAGCTAGGTTTCTTTATAGTGGCTTTAGATTATCTATGACATAAAGGGTGAACCATTATGTCCATGACTCCTTTTGTTGCCCCAAGACATCTGGTGTGCTGCACAAAAGAGACCCCCCTCTCCTGCTTTTTTGAGCCATAACTTTGACTAGTGTGTGTGTGTTTATATTTCTGTAGAGGAAGGCTTGACTTTGGCCAAATCCACTTCAACTCTGATCCCACCCTTTATTTTCCATGGGTCTTTAACCTCTCTGAGACTCAGTTTTCCTCAAATATCAAGAGGGCATGATGATACTTTGCAAGTTTATTATGGGAATTAGAGATCATGTAAAGTGCCTAACATGATTCTTGGCATAGATTAGGCGCCCAATAAAAAGTAGCTCTTATTATTGTTATTGAAACAATCTAGTGAGAAAAAAATGTGTGAGTTATTGCCTTTTTTGTTACATAGAGAAGAATTTGGGAGAGAGGAACAAAATGGTGTTTCCACAAATGGAAATGAAATGAAATCTCGACACTTGCTTGGAACTAAATTTTAGGCCTTTGGTGAGAATTGGCATACCTCTTTGAAGAGTTAATTTAGGTAGATTTAAGTAATTTGACTTTTATAGTACTTTTGAAAAAATTCCTAAGGGAAGTTGGATGAGATTCTTTCAGTAATTACACAAAATGGGTGAGTATCTGGGAGATATTTAAACCAAGAACAGATAATATGAAAATGAGAACACATCGCAATAGGTGAGATGTAGGTTAGAGCTAAAGCATCACATGACTTTTCTAATAAGGTGTTGAAATACCAAATTGGAAACTGAGAGAGACTCCAAATATTCTATTCTGATATTTTACATCTGCAAGTGGGAGTGTAATTTGCTGGTAGATAATAAAATTCTTAAAAACTTTAAGCTTCTAAATCAGCAATTTCATTTCCATTTCTCCATTCTAAGAGAAAATACAAAATTCAGAAAATTGCTCTAGGCATAAAGATGTTCACGATAGTATTAGCTATATAAAAATGTGGAAACAATTTAAATGTCTGAAAATATGGAAATGATTAAAACAATTAGGCTAAATATCATGTATATAAGTATTGTATAAGCAAGCTATTGTGAGAAGTTTAATGGGGAAATGTTTCTACAAAGGGAAAATATATATAAGATTATATATAAATTATTATTTTAACTATATAACACAGTTATTGAAAAAAACACTGGAAGGAAATATTTATTTGAACCATGTAAAGTTAGTTTTGACCTATAGAAGGACTATTTTGAATGGTTTAACCTAATACATGAATATTTTGGGGAAGTGGTAAAATTTTCAGCAATATTCTCTTTCTATGAAGTTTTTGTAATTCTCTGTTTTACAGAAACATATTTTTATTATAAGGAATTTTTAATAGAAAATGACTTAGTCATCTAAAAAAGGAACTGTTCTAATTTAGGCAAAATTTAAAAAGAATAAATTAGGTTTCCATTTCTGGAAGTTTTACAAACTTGATATTCTGCAAAGCCTTACACTACAGAATAATCCCAGATACTATATAAAGTGTTTGGAAAAACTATTCATTACATGGTTGAGCTGGCAACAGAGTAAGGAAATCCCCAGCACTCAAACATGAAGCAAAAGCATAAATCCTGGGAGAAAAGTCCATGACTGCTTTCTGGGCACCTGTGGATTTCTGGTGATCCAGAGATTATGTTTTAATGGCCTCATAGGTAGCAGGGAACAAATATTGGTGTCCATATAATGTAAGGAGTCACATAAAACACCTGCATGTGAAGCCAAGACCCTACCTAACAAAAAGGGCCACATCTTCAGTGAACAGTGAACTAGAGGTAAATCCTAATTTACATGGGAAATTTGCTTATTTTATCTTAAAACAAAATTATTAGAAAATAATAGGTTTAAAGGTGGATTCCATAAGCAGGTATAAATCTTATGTGGGTGAAAGAACTCTCAACTTCATGCCTCTAAGAATTCATTCAGATAAAAGTATATCAGATAAACAACTCAACAGTTAAACATTACAAAACAGATGTGGGAACAAGAAACATGGCTGAGAATCAGCAGAAATACCCAATAGTTGAAACAAATAAACAAATATCAAACATACAAAGACTTATGATATTCAAATATTCAAATATATAATAGAAAAAGAGCATATTTTATAAGTTTAAAGGAACATAAAACAGTACTGAAAGTATGAGTTTAGAGACTCTCAGTGTTGATAAGGCACATTTGAAGAAGAAATTATAGACTTGAAAAGCATAATTGAAATAAACTCAGTTAGTTTTAAAAGCAGATTCCATACAACTCAAGAGAAGGACTGAATTATAGGATGACCCTACAGAAATGACCAGATGCATACCAATGTCAAAGATACGGTAACCATGAAGGAGACATCAAAAATCATGGATCATAAAATGAAAGCAAATATCCAACATACATGTAATCAGGGTTACAGAAGGAGTGGCCATGAAAATGAAAAATGGATAATATTCTAAGAGATAACAGTGAAAAATTTCCAAAACTGATAAAAGACACACATCCTATGATTTAGGAATCACTAAGTTCCAAGCAGGAAAGATGCAAACATTATATCTATATCTATATCTATATCTATATCTATATATCTAGTTACATTGCAGTGAAGCTGCAAAATAACAAAGGAAAAGAAATTTAATGAGTAGTCAGAGAGAAAAAGCAGATTAGAAACAAATAACAATTAAAGACAAAAATGAAAAATAGCATATAGTGTTATACTGTTTTCAAAGTCTGAGAGAAAATAAATGTAAACACACAGCAAAACTGTCTTTTAAGAATGTGAGTATAATGAAGACATTCTCGGAAAACAAAAAACTGTTTACCATCAAATATGGTGTTTATTACCATCAGTAGAGTAACTACTGAAGAATACACTTCAAGAAGAATGAAAATGATCCCAGAGGGAAGGTCTGAGAAGGAAGAAAGAGAGGATAGTGAAGAAAGGAGTGAACATGTGGGTAAATCTAGATAAATATTTATTGTATAAAACAATATTTAAAACAACAATGACAATAATAATGTTTCATTTGTGGAATATGAAAACAATTTTGAATACAAGTAAAATATTTCCTGATAATAGCATGTAAGTTGGAACAACTAATATTAAAGCATTTTAGACTTTAATATGTTTATATGTTAAAATTTCTAAACAGCTACTGAAATAATAGAAATACAGTGTAAACTTCCAAATGAATAAAGGTTAAAAAAAGAAAAATAACAAAAACCTTAAGCAATCCAAAAGATGACAATGAAAAATATAAACAAAAAAATCAGGGCAAATAAAAGGGCAAAAGTAAGGTGGTAAAGAGAAATTCAATACATCAACAATCTCAGTAAATATCAATGAACTAAACTTTTCAGTTAGAAGGTTAAGTTTGTCTGACTGTGTTAAAAAAAGATCTAACTCCATGTTGTTTATAAGAGACTTGACCAAAATATAAGGATATAAAAATTGAAAGTAAAATGCTGGAAGAAGATATACCAGAAAAAAATAATGAAAAGTAAATTGGTATGGTTATGGGAACTTCAGACAAAACAAGACTTTAAGACAAGAATCACTACTAGAAATAAAAATATCCACTATATAATGGTAAAAGGTTGAATTCCCTTGGAATAACAGTTCAAAACACCCATGCACATAAGTACATACCTTCAAAACATATGAAGTAAATACTAAAAACTATAAGAAAAAGAGAAAAATCCACCATTATTATAACCAATATGAAAACAATTCTCAGCAATTGATAAATCAAGCAGAACAATCAATAACTTAGAATAAAGGACATTTGCCCACCACTATCAACAAACTTGATATATTGACTCCCACACCAAACAATTAGAGAAAACCATTCTTTTCGAGCATTCATTGAACATTTATGAAAACTAAACAAAATTTAGACTCATCAAATTTTAGAGAATTCTTATCATGCAGACTATGTTCTGTGATAACAATGCAATTAAGTTAGAAATATTTTACAGAAAGATTACTAAACCACAGCATACATTTGAAAATGTAAAGGCTAAATAACTCACGGGTCAAATAAAGATCATAATGAAATTTGGGAAATACTTATAATTGATTGAAAATGAAAATATTACATATTAAGTTTTTGGAATGCAGATAAAGCAGTACTTAAATATTTGTATTAGAAAAGAATGATTGAAGATTAATAAGCTAACACTACAACTCAAAAATTAAATTAAAAATAGCAACAGAGAGACAAAGGACATTACATAATTATGACAATCCAACAAGAGAATATAACACTTGTAAACATTTATGCACCCAACATAGGAGCACCTAAATATATAGAGCAAATATTAACAGAAATAAAAAAGATAAATTGACAGTAATAGTGGAGACTTTAGTACCCCACTTATGGTAATGGATCCAGACAGAAAATCACTAAGAAAACACTGGCCTTAAGTGCCATATTAGACTAGATAGACTTAATAGATACATACAGAACATTCCATCCCCAATCAGCAGAATACACATTCTTTTCGAGTCCACAGGAAACATTCTCCAGAAGAGATCACAAGTTAGGCCACAAAACAAGTCTCAGTAAATTGAAGAAGATTGAAATCACATCAAGAATCTTTTCCAATTACAATGGTAGAAACTAGAAATCAACTACAAAAAGAAAACTGGATGAAATAAAAATATGTGGAGTCTAAACAATATGCTACTAGACAATTAATGGTCAATGAAGAAATCAGGAGGAAATTAAAATAACTTTGAAACAAACAAGAAGAGAAAATATACCCTTCCAAAACCTATGGGATGCAGCAAAAGCAGTTCTAAGAGGGAAGTTTATAGCAATACAGGCTGACCTCAAGAAGCATGAAAAATCTCAAAAAATCTAACCTTACCCCTAAGGGGACTAGAAAAAAAAAGAATAAACAAAGCCCAAAGTTAGCAGAAGGAAGGAAATAAAAAAAGTCAGAGTGGAAATAAAAAACAGAGACTAAAAAAACTAGAAAAGATCAATAGAACTAAAAGCTTGTTCTTTGAAAAGATAAGCAAAATTTTCAAACCTCTGGCCAGACTTATCAAGAAAAAAGAGTCAGAGCCCAAATAAAATCAGAAATGAAAGATGAAAAGTTACAGTTTATACCATAGAAAAACAAAGTATCATAAGAGACTACTATGAGCAGTTATACACCAACAAATTGGAAAACCTAGAAGAAATGAATAAATTCCTGGAAACATACAACCTACCAAGACTGAATCAGGAAGAGACAGAAAATCTAAATAGACCAATTACTAGTAATGAAACTGAGTCAGTAACTCAAAAAATCCCAATAATCAAAAGTCCAGGAGCAGATGGCTTCACAGGTGAATTCTACCAAACATTTAAAGAAGAGTTAATACCTATGCTTCTCAAACTATTCTAAAAATAATTGAAGAGGAGGGAACAGTTTCAAAATCATTCCATGAGGCCAGAATTACCGTGATAGCAAAAGCAGACGGACACCACACACAGAGAAAATTACAGGCCATAGGTACAAAAATCCTCAACAAAATATTAGCAAACAGAATTTAACAGTACATTAAAAGGATCATACATCATGATCAAGTGGGATTTATTCCAGGAATGCAAGAATGGTTCAACAACCACAAATGAATCAACATAATACACAATATTAACAAAACAAACGATAAATATCATTGATCATCTCAATAGATGCAGAAAAAGCATTTGTCAAAATTTAACATAATTCATGATAAAAACTCTTAACAAAGTGGGTATAGTGGGAACATACTGCAACAAAATAAAGGCCGCACTCAACGATCAATGACTAACATCATACTCAATGACAAAAAGCTAAAAGCATTTCCTGTAAGGTCAGAAACAAGACAAAGATGCCCACTCTCACCACTTTTATTATAGAAGTCCTAGACACAGCAGTCAGACAAGAAAAAGAAACGACATCCAAATTGGAAAGAAAGAAGTAAAACTGTCAATATTTGCAGATGACATGATACTATAAACAGGAAACCCTAAAGACTCCACCAAAAACTATTGGAACTAATAAATGAATTCAGCACAGTTGCAGGATACAGATTAGCATACAGAAATCTGTTGCATTTGTATACACTAACAATGAACTCTCAAAAATAGAAATTAAGAAAACAATTCCACTTACAATTGCACCAATTTAAATACCTCAGAGTAAATTTAACCAAGGAGGTGAAAGACCTGTACTCTGAAAGCTATGGCATTGATGAAAAAAATTAAAGATGACAAAAATAGTTGGAAATTTATACTGTTCTCATGGATTGGAAGAATTAATATTGTTAAAATGCCTATACTACCAAAAGCAATATAAAGATTCAATGCAATCCCTATCAAGATACCAACTGCATTTTTCATAGAAAAAACACAAATAGACCTAAAATTTGTATGGAACCACAAAAGACTCTGAATTGCTAAGGCAATCTTGAGAAAAAAGTACAAAATTGGAGGTATCACACTCCCTGACTTTGAACTATACTGCAAAACTATAGTAATCAAAACAGTATGGCACTGGCATAAAAGCAGACACAGATCAGTACAACAGAAATAAACCCATTCACATATGGAAAATTAATCTACAGCAAAGGTGGTAAGACTATACAATGGGGAAAATATAGTCTCTTCAATAAATGATGTTGGGAAAATAGGATAGCTACATGCAAAGGAATGAATCTGGACCACTATTTTACACCATATACAAAAATTAACTCAAAATGGAATAAAGACTTGAATGGAAAACCAGAAACTACTAAACTTCTAGAAGAAAACATAGGCAGTCAGATCTTTGACTTTGGTCTTAGCATATTTTTGGGGATCTATCTCCTTAGGCAAGGGCAACAAAAGCAAAAATAAGCAATGGGACTACATCAAACTGAATTTTTTTTTTAAGCAAAGGAAACCAGCAGCAAAACAAAGAGGCAACCTCATGAATGGGAGAAAATATTTGCAAATCACATGTCTGATAAGAGGTTAATATCTGGAATATATAAAGAACTTATACAACTTAATATCAAAAAACCCAAACAATCCAATTAAAAAAATTGTCAAAAACCTGAACAGAAATTTTTCCAAAGAAGACATACAGCTGGCCAACAGGTACATGAAAAGGTCCTCAACATTATTAATCATCAGGGAAATGCATATCAAAATCACAATGAGATATCACCTCACAGCTGTGAGAATGGCTGCTATCAAAAAGACAAAAACAAAAAACAAGTGTTGGAGAGGATGTGGAGAAAAATGAACCCTCATTCACTGTTGGTGAGAATGGAAATTGGTGCAGCCACTATGGAAAACAATATGGAGATTCCTCAAAAATTAAAAATAGAACTATCATATGATCCAGCAATTCCACTTCTGGGTATTTATTTGAAGAAAATGAAAATGATAATTTGAAAAAGAAAATGAAAATGCTAATTTGAAAATGCTAATTTATTTGAAGAAAATGAAAATGCTAGTATGCAATGCTATGTTTATTGCACCATTATTTACAATAGCAAAGATATGAAAACAACCTAAGTGTCCATCAATAGGTGAATGGATAAAGAAGATATGGTACATGTATATAAAATAATGAAATATTAGTCAGCCATTATAAACATTTGTGAAAACATGAATAGACCTAAAGGGTATTATGCTAATTGAAATGAGTCAGACAGAGAAAGGCAAATACCATATATCACTTATATGTGGTATCTAAAAAAACAAAACAAATTAATAAATAAAACAAAACAGAAACAGATTCATAGAGAGAACAAACTGAGATGGAGATGGAGGGAAGATGGGCAAAATAGGTGAAGGGCATTAAGAGGCACAAACTTCCAGATATAAAGTAAATAAGTCATGGGGATTTAATATACAGGATAGGGAATATAGTCAATAATATTGTAATAACTTTAAATGGTGACAGATGGTAACTAGACTTACAATGGTGATCATCTCATAATGTATATAAATGTCAAATCACTATGTTGTACATCTGAAATTAACATAACATTGTATGTAAATTATACTTCAGTAAAAAAGAAACTAAAAATAGCAATAAAGTCAGAAGTGGAGAAAAAGAAATAATCAGGATAAACATAGAAATGAAAGAAATAAATGAAATAGAAAGCAAGGAGAATCAACTAAGTTGGGTTTTTGTGAAGTGACAAAATTGCTCAATGTCCGGTAAGATTGATTAAAAAATGAGATAGGCATCAAAAAACCTATATTATAAATAAATAAAAAAGGAGGATGTAACTTCAGATGCAGAAGAACTTAAAAAGATAATGGGATATTATATACAACTTATGCCAATCCATTAAAAGATTAGATGAAATGGGCAAATTACTTGAAAAAATATAACATATCAAAATCAACAGAAAAGAGAAAGCCTGAATAGTCACATTACCATAAAATAATTTTAATCAGTGTAAGTTTAAAATCTTCTCACAAAGAGAATGCTAGGGTCAGATGATTTTACAAGCAAATTCTTTCATATACTTTCAAATATTTAAATAACAGGTATTTCTACAAAATTTTCTAGGAAATAAGAAAAGAGAGAATATTCCCACCTTATTTTATGAGGCTATTAAACCTCATTATCAAAACCAGACAATGATGGTATGAAAAAGGTCAATTACAGGACAATCTCATTCACTAATATAGATACAAAAATTCTAAAGGAAATAATAGGCAAATAAAATCCAATGAAATATACATCATTACTAAGATGGTTTCCTAATTATGAAGTTAATTCAATAATAGAAAATCACCATATTAACAGATTAAAGAAGAAAATGATATAATCATCTTAATATATGGAAAATAAAAGAATAATTAAAATTCCTAGTCCATTAACTATTTTAAAATATCTCAGTAAACTAGAAATAAAAAAGAACATCTTTGATCTGCTAAGTGGTATCTACAAAAGAACTACATAAGATTTATTTAAATCATGACATGTCAAAACATTCCCTTTAAAATCAGAAACAAAATGGTAGTTCACTGTCAGCCCTAACCAACACAGTAAAAGAAGAAAAATAAATAAAAGGTATACAATTTGGAAAGGAAGAAACAAAACTGTCATCACTGAGGTTGACAAAATTATCCACATAGAAGATACACTGACAATTTCTTTTGAATTAATAAGAGAGTTTAGCAAAGGTGCTGGATATATGTCAATATATGAGTCAATTGCATATATACAATCAGCAACAAGTAGTCAGAAAATATATATATTTAAAAGGTGTTATTTACAATGGCAACAAAAATAAAGTACTAGAAATAAATCTGTGCAGAATCGTTAAAGAGAAGATTATGGTAATCTATTGAACGATATTAATAAGACCTAAATAAATTAAAAATATTATGACAATATACTGAAAGATATTAACAAGATCTAGGCAAAAGACACTTCATCTTTTCATGGAGAGAGAAAGACTCAATATCACAAAAATACCAATTCTCAAATCTCTAGATTCAATGCAATTACAGTCAAAATTTCAGTAATATTTTTCATAGAATTTGACAAATGAGGTGTGAGGGACACTTCTTACTATATGGCCTCTGGTACATGTAAAATTTTTAACTATGAGAAGGTATTTTCTATTTTAAAAATTTACAGTTAAAATAAATTGTAGTAGACAGCCTCTAAGATGGCTGCCAATGATCCCCGCTTCCTCATATCTTGTGTGATCCCCTCCCCTTGGGGTGGACTGGACTTAATGACTCTTTTCTGATGGATAGAATATGGAAGACATGACGGGATGTCACTTCTGTGGCTTCTGCCTCAGGTGCTGGCTCTCACTCTCTCTGGATTGCTTACTCTGGAGGAAGCCAGCTTCTACGTCTCCAGGCAGCCCTGTGGAGAGGCCGGAGTGACCGAACTTGGACATGGATCTTCTGAGGCTTGTCAACAGCCGCTCGAGGGAAATTGAAGGTGACTCCTCCCCAGGTCAAGTTTTGAGATGACTATCCAGCTTTTGCCCACAGCTTGAGCATGAGAGACCCTGAGCCAGAGGCCCCCAGCTAAGCCACTCCAGGATTCCTGACCCACAAAAACTGTGAGATAAGTATGAGTTGTTTCCAGCCACTAATGGAATAATTTGTTCTATAGCAATAGATACCTAAAACAAAGTACATTGATAAACATAAAAAATACATAAACAGAATAACAAAGGGCCATGAATAGCTGAGACACTTCTGAAGAAAAACAAAGTAGGAGGACTTAGCCTAGCTGATATCAAGATTTATTACAAACCTATAGTTAATTACAGCAGTGTGTTTTTTGTGGAGAGAATTAGGTCAATGGAATAGAATAGCAAAAATAGAAGCTGATTCACACCTGTTTGGAAGCTTAAATCTTATAAAGCTGGCATTGCAGCTAGGATGACCAGGATGACAAGGGTGGGACTTGGGGATATCGGGGGCAATAGTCATTTCCCAAATGGTATAAAAATATTAATATTTAACAAAGAGTATGTCACACCTGTGTGAATCATCTGACTGCCACGCTGGTTTCTTTCTACTCACCTAATTTGAGGTAAGTGGGTCTGCTCATTCAACTAGCTAAGGCAGTGATTCAATGTATTGACCCTGAGGTTAGCACAAGAAAGGGCTCAGCTCCTCCAAGAAAGTTTTCCTGAATTTCAGTTCTGGGCTCAGTTCTTGTCTTTGATTTGAAAGAGCACTTTATACATAACTCCACTACAGCACATACTTTGCCTATTAAGATGTTAAGATCATGAACTGGGAAACAAGATTGGCTGGATTTAAGTAATGGGCAAAAGACTTAATCTCAGTTTTCTCACAATAAAATAGGGATGATAATAAGAATTGTCTTCTACCTCTGAGTTCTTGTGAGAATTGAAAGGTTTGTTCATACAAAATGTTTGAAACAAAATGTTTGAAACACCCAAAATATTTGAAACATTTATTTCAAACATTATTTTCAAGTATTTGAAAAAAGAAGATAGTGGTGAAGCATAGCATTCCAGATAGGAGAAATAATATTTTCAACATTTCAAAGGTCAATTTGGGGGTATCTTCAGATAGTTCAGTGCAATTAGAGGATAAAGTGTGAGTTGGGAAAGGGGAGAGACAAAGCTGGATAGTAAGAATGGCTACATTATGGTAGTTCTTGCATGGCACACCATGGAATTTGGACTTTTTCTTGAGACTAGGTCATTGAAGGCATTTAAGCAGAGGAGTGATATAATCAGATCTGAATTTTAGAGAGATCACTGGTCACAGTGGGAGGAATCATTTATAAGAGGGGAGTTAACCTGGGAGGGAAGATTACGTGGGAAATGCTCAGTCATTCTCTGCTTCAGCCACTTGACTTGTAGTTATTCAGCTATTGCCTTTGTGCACCTTCTCCTATAGAGAAACATCATAGTGCTTTAAAAACCTTTTCAATTTTTTTCCCTTTCCCTCCCCACTTGGTGACTCTATGTGCTTTATGTAGGCATTCCATTATTTTCCTTAATTTTCAGAGTACATAGTCACTAAACTTTCCATAATTTACTCTAAGTTTCTTTCCATTAATGTCCAACCCAGTGTCTTTTGTTCAGTGGATCACACACATTTTTCCAAATTTTGCTTCACTGAAGTTTAATGCCTTATTTTTTCCATTTCTGGGACACTCCTTAGACTTAATGGGAAAAATGAAGCAGCACATTCAAAGACCCATTTGGCTGCCACGCAACCCTGTTGATTTATCATCAATAAGTAAACAGAAACTCTGCTTCTAAAAAAAAATCCATGCTGGAGATCTTTCTTTGTAAAACAACTCTCAGATGAAAATTGTACCATGTGCCTTTGCAGATCCTCTTTGGAGCTTCCATTTATCTATTCTTGGTACCTCTAGTCCCAGCATGCAAACAAGAAGGGCTCAAAAGCACCATGACGCTCCCCTTCCCAACAGACATGGCCCACATCCCTCTCCATCCACACACCTGCTACTCCCTAAGCTAACATCCTCTAACTGTAACCCTATTTGAGAAACTGTCTGTGTGAAACCAGTGGGTGTAGAAATAGCAGGTGACTCCATTTCAGCAGTTTTGGTGACCAGAGAAGAATTATTGCTTCCTTCACTTTGTGTCTCTGGTAAGTGCCCAAGAGGTGTAGTCAAAAAATCAACACATTAGTAATCCAGCAGGACTAACTCCAGCTGTTTAACATGGCCCAGCTCAAATGTCACATCCTCGGTGATGCCTTCCTTGACACCTTTCCTCTCCTAGTCACAGTTTCACTGTGCCCTTTGCACTCCCATAGCCCTTTGTTCAAAGTACTAGTATAGCATTTATCACCACTGTTATTTTAACTTTTTGAAAATTGCATTTGAGTATGGTAGAGGGATGAGAGAATGGATTTTCAAGGAGAAAAATCTGTGGATGCCCATTGTATTATGCTACACTCAGGTTTGTGACTTTGGGTAAGTAAATACCCTCTTTGAACCTCAGTTTTCTTGTCTGTAAAAGAGACTGTAGGATTAAATAAAGAAGAGAAGATAATGCCTATATCACAGAACCTGGCCTCCAGCAGATATTTAACAAATATCAGTTCTCTTTCTTTTCCCTTCCTGTTTAGATGTGGACCTGTCTGTCTCTCCCACTAGACCACAAAGCCTTCTGGGGAGACACTTTGACTTATGAATCTTTCTAGCACCTAGTACAGTGTCCAATCCAGGTGTTCAATGCAAGTGTGTTGGCTGCTGGATGAAAGGAATGCCATGTTGAACCCTGGAAAACTTGGCCCAACTTATTGGCCAGAGTCCTCTGACAATGCCTGTGGACCTCTGGTTTGGTTTACCTCATTATTGTATCCAAGCTCTTGATTTGTGGGTGATGAAATGAGACAGGAAAGCTTAAGTAAGTCCATATAGTCTTTGAACTTAAGATAGGTAAAAGTAGACTCCTTGTTAAAGTTCCTACTCTTTGGAAAGCTGTGAGTTATAAATTAGAGGACCTGCTTTACTTGGAGAAAAAATAATTGGGGCTAAACCTTGAAGACATTGGAGTTATTTGGAGAAGGTTTTTAGTATAATTGAGGTATTCCCTCAGGAATTGTCCTGCAGTACAAAAATGGATTCATGATCAAGGTCCCTTGGTGTTCTTCTGTGGAAAAGCACATGCATTTGGCTGAAGAAAAAAAAAAAAAAAACGAACTTGGCAAGTACTGTACTGCTTTAAAATCCTTTCAATATCTGAATTAATTCCATGTCACCACACTTAGCTTCAAGCCAATGTTTCATGTGGCCCATGTCCTGGTGCACTTACTGCACGTGGTATGACCAAGGTAAGTTGATGGCAATCCCCATGTAAGACATCAGTCATACAGATACATGATGTTGATGACTTGTGAATACTTTGTGCTTATTGGACATCTTTTTCTTTTGACCATTTCCTCCATGACACTTTCCAGGTCAGTGCCCTGTTTGGATCTCTATAAAAATCTGGCCTTCCCCATCTTTCCAGTCAAGTCAACACCCACTATGAGCCAAACATTGTTCTAGGTGTTGGGGATAGAGTGAGAAGCAAGATGGACAAAGCTCCTGCCCTCAGGGAGCTTACATCTTAGTGCACCTCTAAACTCCTTTTATTTACTCCTGTTTTTGGTGTTTTGGCTTTCATTTCCTCACCTTCAGTTTATCTATCTATGAATTCTATTATGTGCATCTGGCACACTCCATTTTGCTTTTTTAAGGTTTTTGACTTCTTCTTTCCCTTTGATGGTCTATTTATTTTTTAAGCTATGATATGATCATAAACTTTCAGAGCTAGGTGAGCTTTGAGCCCACATAGTCCAACAGTAAGCCACAGAGATGTATTGATTTGTCCTCTCACATAACGACCTGCTGGTGGGTGGGTGGAGCCCAGCACTGACTGCCAGTTCATTGCTTTTCATTATCCATTACACTGCCTCCCTGTGTTCCTACCCAGTTTTCTCATGCCTACCCTTATGCAGATTTCCTTTATTCAGCAAAATTTATGAATTCCGATTTCATGCCAGGCCCTGCTCTATCTACTGGGGAGACAAAGACATAAATCATTTCTATAAGATCATAGTCTTCCTTCTCTTTGCTATTTCCTTTCACTTTATTGTAAATATCTTCATATTCTAAGAAGATTTGCTGGTTCCTTAAATATCCCTGCCAAATTTCTCAGTTTTTTATTTTAGATATTTTTCAACTTTAAATTTCACTTATTTTTATTTACACATAAATATGTCCTCTATTGATTCTCTTTTAGATTTTTCATTCTACATGGTAAATAGTTTTATATAAATAAGCATTCTTCAGTTAGATTTCTCTTACAGATTGATCCTAAATCTTATATTTCAGACAGTCACCTTTCATGTTTCCTAGCTAACACAGATGCAATTCCTTCTTACTATCAAGTGACTCATGGGCACGTAGCAGTGGTTTCAACCTTGACCCCACAGTGGATTCCCCTGAAGGGGGCTTTTAAAAATACTGATGCTGGGACCCCACCCCAAACAAATTAACTTAGAATATCTGGAGCCAGGGTCTAGACAGGTACAGTTAAAAAAAGCTCCCATAGGATTCTAACATGCTGCCATGGAGAACCACTGGTTTATAGGATAAGTATAATTTCCTTCCATAATTGTCCTCTTTCCCATTTCTTTTGGGACAGTAACATTTTATATACTGGCTCTTTTCCTACAATTCAAAGCCATAATTTGACCAGAAATGACATAATTTTCAAACTTTCATTAACCACTATACCCCATATACCTGTATTCCTAGACCGATCTGTACAGAGAGACCCTAAAGCAGTGTCTTTTCAACTTTTTTTCTCGTTCTGAAACATTGACTCTTCTTTTCTCCTCTTGGGCTCTGTACATGTGCACTATTTAAATCCCATGTCCAACTTGAAGGCACATTTTCTCCATATTTGTGCTCTTCACATTTTATTTAATCTTTTTGGCTCTGCTTTGAGTGGCCCCCTTCCTTTTGTACTTTGCTGTCTCAAGCTTAGTATCACTGCTCTCTTTCTATAGATTTGGAATTTAGGTTTCCTACAGTGGGCTGCTGTTTTATTTTTATCATTTTAATTTTTGCCCCTTTCATTCATTTTCCCAAAACTCTCCTGCCTCCTTTTCTTTTATTGAAATTCCTTCTTTTGAAGCCAGGATTTTTATCTCCATGGTTTTGATATCCAAAAAGAAATAGTTTCCTGATTTTCTTCACTGTTCTCTTGCTGCATGTTGTTTAGTCCCAATAATTTTATATTTTCTTCTTAATTTCAAAACTTGAAATACACATTCATCTATATTCTCCCTTTTGTCTCATCTGAAACCCATTCTGCGGTCACCTTTCAATCTTACTTAACTACATAACTCTTCTTCCCTGTTTGTTACACTTGTATGACTTCTCCAGCTATGCATATAACACATGACCCTCTAAAATTCCTACATTCAAAATTCCTGGAAAATACCTAACTCTCTCCTCTCCTCATCACAGATCTCATCCACAATCATATTTTTTCTCATGCAAATTCCTAGTCTGTTACTTTCAGTAGGACTGTTCATTCATCACCTTATCTGTTTAATTATGCCACATATTTGCTTTTATTCACTCTCATTCATTCTTTAAGTAAGTGAGCTTGGGATTCAAAACTGCCTAGAAAACTACCACATAGTTATTTCCATGAGTGCAGATCCTTTCTCTCCTTGGTACAATTCTCTAAGCAAATCCTGGGTCTCTGTTTCTCTGGGAGTCACTACTAAGTCCTAACTATAGGTGATTTGGTTACCGCAAATGCTCAGGCACATCCTGTAGTCCACCCTGTAAGATCACTACTGAAATAGACACTACATTTAATCTTGTCTACACCATCTTGTTCTTTATCTGGACTTATGTGGATTTCTCTCAATCAGTTTTTGGTTTCACAGGGTATCTTTCTCCTGCCCTTTGTCTGTGTTCCTCTATTGATGATTGCTTCCTGTGTGAAATTGGTGGGCTGTCTGCCACTGACTCCCAGCTGCACAAACTAATTCATCCCTGGAGCTTGGCATCCATGGGCACTTACACATTGTTTTTCCTGTTCACTCAACTCAGAGCTGCCAATATGGCAGTTGCCTCGGATTCCTTCTGCTTTTCCTCACTAGCATATGGTATGGTTTGACCTGGTGAAGTTGAGTTTCAGTTTTACTGAGAAAAGACGTACTCTAATGTAAACTGAACACAGAAAGTGGCAGAACAGAGACCTCCACTCTTATTTATTCAACAGCTCTTTGTGTTGAGCCCTTGATCTAAGCCAGGCACTTTACTAGTATATGCTGAAGTAAGATTTTAGCTCTGACCCCAAGGAACTTTCAAATTAATGGAAGAGCCAGGAAAGCATTCCCATAATTAAAGTATATCAGCAAATATACCTTAATTATTAGAAAAGGTAAAATAATCTATTGCTAAAGAGGACAGGCTTTGAAGTCAGGCAGACCTGCACTTGAATTTGGACCTCACCACCAGCTTGGCCTGGGGCATGTTCCTTAATGTTTCATCATCTCTTCCTCTTGTCTGTAAAAGGATTCTAACAGTTCTTTCAACATAAGATTGTCATGAGGATTAAATGAATTAATAGAGGTTATGTGCTTAACCCAATGCTTAACTCTTAATAAGTGCTCAGGAAATATTGGTTTTATGTGGTATTTACAGGCTGCTAGGGGAGCACAATGGGAAAGTCAAGGAAGATTTCCAGGAAGAAGTGACACGACTTGAGTTTTGAGAGACAAGCACTGGTGATAGCTAAATGAAGTGAAGAAAAGTAATTCTTTAAAAAAATGTTTTTAAATTGAAGTATAGTTGATTTACAATGTTGTATTAGTTTCAGGTGTACAGCAAAGTGATTCAGTTATACATATATATATATATTCAGTTTTATATATTCTTTTTCAGATTCTTTTCTCTTATAGGTTATTACAAAATATTTAGTATAGTTCTCTGTGCCACACAGTAGGCCCTTGTTGGTTATCTATTTTATATACAGTAGAGTGTATATGTTAATCCCAAATTCCTAATTTATCCATCCCCCCCCTTTCCCCCTTTGGCAACCATAAGTTTGTTTTCTATGTCTGTGGCTCTAAGGAAAAGGAATTCTAAGTAGAGGGGGCAGCACATGCAAAGGTATGGAGGTGTGAAATAATATGATGAATGCGTGAACCCCAAGTAGTCCACTGTGTATGGCTGAAGCAGAATAATCCATGGCCGGAGGAAGGGAAAGATGATGACTGAAGCAAATAAAATATTAGAACTCATTTCAGCAGAAGAAATTCTGCAAAAAAACCCATATATCACTCTCTACATAAGTGCCAAGATATATGAGGGAGATGCAACCTCAAACTTTCAAAGACATCTGAGAAGACCTTCTACTGAGATAGGAGGCAGAAAGAACTGCAGAATGAAAAAGAGATGGGGCAGAAATGATGGCATCCTGACACTCAGTTAGAAACGTGTTGTACAAAAGACAATGGTGTCTTGTCCAAAGGGTCAGAAACTTGCAACCTGTACCTTTCCTACAGATCCATGACCCCAAAGCCCATCTCCATCCACCACTACATTAAACTTTTCGACAGTCCCTCTCCCTGTTTGTTATCAGACACATAAGTATGTAGCTTAAGATCTTAATGAAAGAGCAGAGCAACTTGGTGCTATGACACCTGAACCCAGCAGCTGTGGGTGAATGACCTGCAGACAGAAAAGCAATACTCCTTGTCCAAGCAACATAGACATGGCTGTGCTGTGTCCTGTAGACACCCAGGGTTGAATTTGTGCAGTCATTGCCAGAAAAGCACACCACACCCACATGTCAAAACAAACATGATATCCAGGGGAGGAAAATCAAGGTTTCAGTTGTTTCTTTTCTTCCCTCTCCAAATCCCAAGAATCCAGTGAGTTTTAATAACACTTCTAAAATGTCAGGAGAAAAAACTCTTACTTTTAAAAAAGTTGGAATCACCAAGGGGGTCTTTTGCAGAGTCTAGTTTCACTCTAGACCCCCTCGGGGATGGTATGGGGTGCAGGTGTGCCTTGCTTTAAGAAAATGCAATGAAAAAAAATATCAAGCATAGATTAGAGACTTGAGGAGGTGATTATTCATATTGTAATATAGGTTTTTAATTTTATCTGAATCATAGGTTTGCTTTAAAACAGCAGTCACTCTCCTGTGAAGCAGTGCCCATTTTCATATTGCTAATTTGGTAGAGTTGGAGAGAGAGTGTTGAGAAATTTAGTGTTCAAGGATTAAATAATTATTTTTATTTATGGACGACATATCAAAAACAAAGACTAAGCATTTATGAAATGTTGGGAGCCATTGAGAAAGGAAATAATTATGTATTAAGTATTTATTATGTGTAAGGCACTTTACATATGTTATGGGGATAAAATTTATTAAAGCATAATTCCAATTTCACTTCCTTCTTTTCTCTGCCTGAGTTTTGCAACTTCTCTCCTCCTCTCTCCTGTAAGAAGAGATCTGAATTTGTGGTCATTTTCTTATGATTTTTAAATAGAGCATCAGGAAAGTGGGTAGAGAGAGACAAGACTGGATGGTTCAGGAAGAAGGGTGGAAAGGACTATGAGAACAAGAGCTGATATGGACCAAGGAGAGCTTGGTGATGTGTAAACTAATGGGGGACTTGAATGGGGATTCTCGAGAAGCTATGGGCTATGAGAAAACTGTATTTTATGAAGTCACACTTTAAGTTTTGAATTGAGCTTCCTTTATGTTCTTCAAGAGATGCCTGGACTATGCTACTTTGAATGTGAAATTTTACTGACTCCATGCAATAGGAGGCATGTTTGATCTCATTCAATCTTGCAATAACGATATGAAGTGGGCATTTTATTTTCATTATACAGATGAGAAGACTGAGTTACAAAGATGTTCAGAGACTTGGCTAAACCACACAGCTAGACTATGCAGAGCTTGGATTTTAAAATAAGTTTGTTTCCAGTATTAGAAAGACAGGAGATAACAAGTGTTGGCAAGGGTGTGAAGAAAGGGAACCCTTGTACACTTGGTGGGAATGTAAATTGGTACAGCCATTATGGAAAATAGGAGGGAGGTTCCTCAAAAAATTAAAAATAGAACCTCCATACAATCTATACAATCTAGCAATCCTACTTCTGGGTATACATCCAAAGGAAGTGAAATCAGGATATAGAAGAGGTTATCTGCACTCCCATGTTCACTGAAGCATTATTCACAAGAGCTGAGATATGTAAACAACCTAACTGTCTATGGATGGATGAATGGATAAAGAAAATGTGGCATATACATACAATGGAATATTATTTAGCCATAAAAAGAAGGAAATTTGCCATCTGGAGCAACATGGATGAACCTGGAAGGTGTTATGCTAAATGATATTAGCCAGACACCAAAAGACAAATACTGTATGATCTCATTTATATGTGAAATCTAAAAATATAAAACTCACAGAAGAGAGAATAGAATGGTAGTTACCAGGGGCTGGGGCCCGGGGAAATGGGGAAATGTCAGTCAAAGGGTACAAACTTTTGGATGAATAAGTTGTATGGAGCTAATGTACATCATGGGTCTATAGTTAATTATACTGTATTATATACTTGAAATTTGCCAAGAGAGTAGATCTTAAGTGTTCTCACCAAACACATACACACACAAATGGTAACCATGTGAGGTGATGGAGGTGTTAATTAACTTGCATCTGGTAATAATTTCACAATGTATACATATGTTAAGTCATCACATTGTACACCTTAAAACGTCATGTTGTATAACCTAAATAGATACAATTTTTATTTGTTAATTATACCTCAATAAAGCTGGGGGGGAAACTCTAGAACATTAAAAAAAAAAACAAGTAAAAATAGGCCTTTTCTTATGTTATCTTTATGCACTCATGTCAACTACCCTTCCTTATTTTCTGGGATTTCTTCTTTTTTTTCTTTTCTCTATTCATTTAGGAAATAATAATCCTGATTTAATTCTGCTTGTGATTATCCTTAAGTTATTCAAAAGTATCTTTTCTGTTAAACAAAGCAGAAAATGTGTGTACTGTATTTTGATTCTTTTCTGTGTAAAATGAATATTTTAACATGTGTTTCCTCCTATCACCACCCCACATCTTCCTTTGCCTCCTCTTAAGTTTGTATAATTTTATGAGTATATTTGTTTTATCTATATTCTCTTTTAATAATCATTTTTGATATTCACATCAAATTTTATCAGCTGCAATTCTTAGTTCACCTAAGTAAATATAGAGCTGTTTCTTCCATATTCTGGCATTAAGCTGCTTGACAGTCAAATCACTGTCCTATCTTTCAGTGCTATATTTTTGTCTTTTAATGTGTTTTCATAACATTTTTAATGGAAGGGTGGTCAGAAGAAGAGGGAAATGTAATAGAGCTAAATATACATATTTCATAAGAGAAAAGTAATAGATAAATCAATAAATAGCAATATAATTTTATTGTAAAAGAAACGGCTAAAGTATTTAAAAGTAATAACTTGGGGGATGGTAAAGGTGAGATAAAAGCTACTGTTTTGCACTACATACATTTTAATATGATTTATAAAGTAGCCATGTGCATACATTTTTTAAATAAACAGTGATATATGTGCCAAAGTCCGGGTCTAGACAATAAACATGGAATAAAATTGGATGAATATGTGGTACATCTGGGCCGCTCTTTCCCCCCCTCTCCGAGAAGCATACAATCCTCGGATCTGGGGGTGGGGGAGAGTTGGAAAACACTAGGATCTGGTGAATGTCCTCAAGAACCAGTCCTTGTAACCTGCCCTCCTCCTACGCTGGACTGAATCCCAGGGGACGGCCATAGAAGCCCCAGACAGATTTGGGGATCCAAATATCTAGGAGTTCTATGTTCCACTTCTTGTCAGGGTCTTGGGAGGCAGCAAGACCCCATAGTTCCTTGTGCCACTACGGATTAGACAAACAGAAGCACCAAGGCAGACTGACTTGAGGCAAAACCACAGATCCTCCTTATCCCTTAATGCAGTGCAGGGACAGCAGATTCTTTCCATGGGACTGACATTGTCCAGCATCTGAGAATGAGGCTGGAAGACCTGCAGGATGGAGTTGCCCATAGTAGATGTGGTGTGAACCATAAGACAAGGGGCCGGATAGGAACAAGGGCATCTCAGGTGTGGCTGCTGTGGAGAGGGGATGATGACTAAAGACTAGATAGAACCACATGCATCTCCGCAGATGCCTGTGTGGAACTGATCATGAACGACATCCAGGAGACCCCTCTGGATGAGCTGCTGCCATGTAAATCCCTGTGGAGCTTGGGTGCCTCACCACACCACCCTCTCAGGGAGATTCCAGGAGAAATGCTTAAGTGAATTGTCAGAATCCGTGGTTAGAAACAAAGAAACAACTCTGGTTAACATAAGCATTAAAGGAATTTACAGTAAGGATACCAGAGAGTTCTCAGAATCAGTGGGCTCAAGAAAAAGGGTGAATTACCTCCAGCCAAAACCACAGCACAGGAAGTTTCTGGTGAGATGTGGATGACACCTCCACTGCATCACCCCTGTCAGAAATGGGCACAGGACATCACTGCTGTCAACCTCTGCCACTCCCAGAATAGGACTTTGGACGCCATTGCTGTCGCTGCTGCCAGGATAAATTCTCTAGTGTCCCTCACTTCCTGTTCACTGCTGATTTGATGTACTGGGTGAAGCTAGCCTGTTGGCCAACATCAGCCATGTGCCCAAGTCCTGCTGCTTGGGTTTGATCCAGAGGGAATGGTCCCCATTCCCATTTATTGTAGCATCCCCCACCCCCTGCCCCACTCAAAGGAAAAAGGTTCACACTCATACTGTCAAATATGACCACGTCCACCACTTTTGACTGAGAATACTTTGAATCAACCTGATTTACCTGGAACGGACTAGATTTAATTATACTGTCTAAATTCAACCATAGAAAAAGGTAAGCTTACATTTTCACACACCTGAGCTTTGGTCTGAGGAGTTCCTATCTACATCATTCAGTCACATGAATAACAATACCTTGCCTGTGCACATGAATATGCCGTTTAATCATCACAACCACCCTGGACTGCATTATTAGCCCACTAACCTGACTTGAAAGTTAGGAAGCTAAGGGTCAAGGAAGTTAAGAGAATTTTTCACACCAGTAAGTGGCAGAGCCAATATCCAATCTTGAGTCTTAGGTTTGCCTAAAGCCCTGAAGCCTTTCAAAACATTACACTGTGATTTATTCTCAAGAGGCTAGAGCCAGATGATTACTAAATTAGACTTTCTAGATCATTTTTTCTGAGCTCCTGTCCTTAGCATGATGTCGTTTTCCTCTTCTGTTAGATCTAAAAGAGGATTCTGTGCACATGTCCGAAATGCTGCATGTCTCCTCCAAATATGATACTGAAATCTAATAAAGCCTGCAGAATTCATCCTTTTTGGGTCACAGTCCTGTGCCACCAGAGAAACAGAATTAATCAGAAACAAAGAACGAGGTATTCTTTGCCTACTCACCACATTTTCCCACCCCAAGCTCCTTTCTTTCTCTTGCACTGCCTGAGTAGGAAGGGATGAGTAGAGAAGAAGGCATTTTCCAGGTAATCTTGTCTGCTGTGCTTCATTCTGACTGCACTTGGAGACATCAGGGATTCCCCACTCCTTTACCTCCCCTTAGCTGAGCAGAGTATTTAGGGGTCAGGAAATGTTTAAGAGTAGAACTGTAATAGGTGTAAGTAAGAAACATATCTATTTTCCATTAAGGAGGTTCACTTCTCTGTTGGGGTTGTTATAGGACTAGGTCAGGAGGCTGCTTGGGTCTGTCTGGTATCTTTTCTGCCTGGGTGGGCATTGCCCATCCCCTTGCAGCTCCCTCTCTGGAGCAGGTAGTCTATTCTTCCAAACCTGCCTTCCTCTGATGGAGTCAGGTTGATTGGAGGCCTTGGTTTTAAGTAGTGACACAATAGAGTAATAATGGTGAATTTTTGTTTTCAGGACATTGGAAAATGGAGAAAGGAGCATTGTGCCCATGTATTTTACAGTTGTTCAATGAGGCTGTTCCCATGGTGAATTGCAGAGTAATTATATTTTATGGCAAAAATAACATCTTTGTGGGTTTACCACGCAACGTGGTTATCTGTTACTCAATCAACCCAATCCTAGCATAGGGTCTCACCCAGGGTCACCATGTAGTAAACATTCAATGAATAGAAGAATGAAAACTCTAAAGGCTTAGAAGCAGATGTAAATCCCTAGAGTATGACAAATTGGATTTAGAGTAGACTAAGAAGGTTCAGTGAGTAATGTCAATGAAAAATAGTTGGCAACCTGTTGCAACTCTTCACTTGTTTTCTGAGTAGCCTTCCTTCCTCCTTCCCTCCCTTCTTTCTCTCTCTTTTTCTCTTTCTTTCTTTCCTTTCATCACAGCAATTTTCAAGCACCAAGTAAAGAGAGTTGTCTATTGAATCCCCATGCACGTATCACCCAGCTTTAATAACCACCCAATTTTCTGCTTCGTTATTCTCAACCCCCTCTTTCTTCACAGTTTTTTGGAAGTATTTTAAATCAAAACCAAGACATTTCACCCCAAATTACTCCACCCACCATTATTTTAGTATGTCTCTCCAACAGAAGACGTTTTAAAAATCTACAAAAACAATCACACACAAGCCCCTCCCCCCAAATTAATAATCAGTCTGTAATGCCATCTAATAGTTAACTTGTGTTTGGCTTTTATCTCTTCTAGGCTTCCTGTAAGATTTTTTTATTAAATGTTAATTTGTGGCTTAAGACTGGTGCTTTCCTACTCTTCATGGTTACCTCTAACACCTTTCCCTTCAAACTCCAATTGAGCACTTATAATTGTTAACTGAATAATTTCTATCTCTATTAATTCACTCGAGGAGCGAGCACTTAAAATGCTCTCACCATTATGGAAGGCTCTGGAGCTACCACGGTAAGATAGGGTCCTTGGCCACAAGGATCTTACAGTTCCAAGGAGTATATGGCCAGCTTGGATGTCCCTTGAACACTTCACACTCAGCATGATAAAATCAATCTCATCCTAAAAGGCCAGCTCTAAGTTTCTGAAGTCTGATGGTGACCTCACCATTCTTCATGCTTCCCAGGCTCCACACTACTGACTCTTTTTCTTCATCCTGTCAGTTCCAAACCTGACTATTTGTCTTCTGAAGTGTTTTCTATATCCATCTATTTTTTTTCCTCCAGGAAAGCATTTTTCTGTAATGAAGAAACTGTGATTGTGATGAACTGTGTAAGAATTTACAAGGGTCCTGCCTTCTCAGTTGGGGCAAACTGAGAGGGAGTTAGAAGAGCTCCAAGGGTCTGGAGTCCAATGTTTTGCCAGGAGAGGCTTCATATGAAGTGGGTCCAAGGATACGATGTCAGGATGGAGACACAAGAGCACGGGGGAAGGAGCTTGAAAAACAGTACCATGCATCCCATATGACAGGCATGGCAAGTAGGGAATGGGCAAAAAGGACGTAAAGATGTGACCAGGAGTTTTGGGAGTGAGATAGGGCAGGTTGGAGGAGTGACTCTTTTTGGTCCATTTGGAACTTCGTTTGGAAGCAGAGAATCAGTGTTTGATTGCCTGCTTTACCTAATTGCCATGTATCAAATTACTGCAAATTTCACAGCTTCAAACAAAATTCTTTTATTATTTCACAGTTTTGCAGGTCAGAAGTCCAGGCAGCTTGGCTGTGTTCTCTGCTCAGGGTCTCACAAGGCTCATGTACAGCTAATGGCCACCAGGGGTCTTATTTGGAGGCTGGGGAAATCAGCCTTCATTTCTGTAACCCCTCTCAGGCTATCAAATAGAGAAAAATACCATCTTCAATGATGGGGATGATTTCTACTCTCTCTGCAGTTTTCTTCACTGTGGCATTGATCCTAACAACAGACATAATCCTTCTCCCTTTTTCCTCAGCTTGAACAATGGTTTAATCTTCTTACTTAAAAGCTCATGCCCTCTGTTTATGAAAACACACACACACACAATTTTTTTTATAGGTTTGAAAAGACTAATGCTTTGCGTGTGTGTGTGAACATGTGTTTTTATTTAAATTAAATTCTTGTAACTTCATGACCTCACCCCACTGAAGATTGAGATGCTAAGGTCCTTGCCTTTTCTCATTGATCTCAGGGTCATCTGAAATATTTAGTGTATTTCATACATGATCACATCAACAATGAACTATCTAATTGGTTTTCAAGAAGGCTTTTCTTACTTAGTTTACAAAAATTATAAAAAATAAATCTCCTACTATTAGACTCATCATATACTTCCCAGGCTCTCTTACTGACCACTTTTTCTCAAAAGACTCAGGAGTTTGCTAATTGTAATGTTTATTTCTGAGGTTAGGGTGTGAAAATAAGGATTTTCAACAGGCTATGTGATTATATCAACCATGGAAGTGGACATTCATTAACATACTGCTCAGAAGAAGAAAACAACACTCAATTTTCTTTCAAACCAATGGGGACTCTGTTATCTTTTCTTAATATGGGGTTGCAGTTAGTACCTATTTATTTCTTAGTATTTTAGGAAAAAAAATTCCCCTCAGCCTCTTTTAGAATCCAATAGTTTGCCTGTGTAAGATTTGAAAAATAATACGTTTGCTGGAAGTTAGAATCTGATCCAGTACCTTGAAAATCAATAGCAATCTTGGAGAAAGAGTTCTTAGAAAAACCATAGCAAATACTTGCATATATTAAAAGATAAGATTCACAGGGGTAAGTACTACTACCTGATCAAAGTGAGATGACCAAATTGACTTCTGTAATTTAAGGTTAATTTTCCAACCCGGAATCCATTTGACCTAGTGTTGACTTAAATAGATAGTGCCCTGAAGAAAACTCTTCACTCTAAAAATTATTTAACCTCAACCTTCTGCTATTTTAAAATTTATGTTCCATTTTCTCCAGTACTTGAATTGGCAAAGAAAGAGGGTGGGATGGAATTAGTGCACATGTGTTTCCATCTTTCCTCTCTTCCTCTTTCCCTTAGCAGATCCAGACAAGATAAAACAGTGTGGTAGGAATACCTGGCCTATAGTTGGTGCTCAGTAAGTAGTTTTTGAATACATAAATGAATGGATGAGTGAATGAAGGTAGCACAAAAGCAAGGAAGCTGAATTCTTATGGAGTGGGTTTTATCCTCTATAAGGCAGCAGGTGATTTGCAGGAGCCAAGAACAGAACAGCTGCTTCCCATCACCTTCCCCCAAACTCCAGCAGTGGGTGTTGCTGTGACCTCAGCCTTGCTGGCACTTACTGTACAGGGAGGACGTGCAAGTTCAGAAATTTTATGAAATAAAGTCAAGAAAATTTACAGGATGCCTGCAGGGTAGGGGGTACCAAAAAAGACCAAATGGGAGTTTATGTAGTGACTGTACCGGTAAAATGTTCCCCTGGTGGCTGGCTGTGAAGTCTAGAATTTGGCTCCTAATGTCATCAAGGGTGACACATGTTATTAATGGCACTGCCTTCTGGAATCTACTTGATTCTTGCAAAATTCTCTCTCTGTCTTTCTGTCTCTCTCCTTTTCTCCCCCCCACCCCACTCTCTCACTTTCCCTTTCATTTTCCCTCCCTCCATTTCTTGCACACACTCTCCATCTTTCCATGGTGGTGATGGACAGGTTTAGAGAAGACAGCTTCATTTAGGGTCTGCTGAGGTGGAGGGCCAGTTTCTCCTGTGACAGGCACATTCATGAACTCAGAGTCATACTCCAAGAACATCTAAAGATGATTCAGCATCAGCATGAGGTACTTTGGGTTTTTTGGCAATTTCTAAGCTACCGGGGAGGGGGGACAAAAAAGGTGGAAATGAATCACTTCATGTAAATAAAACTTCAATAGTACTTTTCTGGGAAAAAAACAGAAAAAACCCATCATAGAAATGACAGTCTCTGTGCCAAGAGGGAACTGAGTAAGGAGAAGTTTGAACATGAACCAAGTCACTTCCTGGAGTAGCCTGGTCTTGCCCATGGACAAAAAAGTGGGATTATTTATGCAGGAAAAGTGAGGAAGACAAATATTTGAATAAATATCATAATGAGAACTATAATCAAGAGTTATCATAAGGGTTGATAAAGCAGCTAGGCAGGAGGAGGTTAAGGAATGTCCTTCCTCCTAGAACTTTAAGATAAGGTTGTGGAATTATTGTTGTTATTATTATTATCATTTTCAGAGAAAATTTGCAGCGGCCAAGGTATGTTCCTTGTCCTGATAAGGCTGGTTGGGGTTTTGATTTGTTCAAACTCTTTCTTCACTTGAGCTGTATTGTAAGACGATATTTCAAGGGCTGTCTTGAAATATTTGAAACTGACAAGGCCCCAAAGACCTCACTGTGAGTTCTTCTGCTTTCACCAGATATGCCCCCCACCCAGCGGAAAAGACTCCTCACCTAGCTCATTCTTCCATCAGCCATATCAGTTGCGGTGCACTCAGTCCTCAACCTAACAGGCTTTGCTTCCCTGCTAGTTGGGAAAATTATTCTAATAGACCATGGGAACCAGGGGGCACCTCACCCTCTTGATACTACATAGCCTGTCTCCCACAGCCCCTGGTTCTTTAGCCTATTACCAAGTGCAACTCCTGCGTGGCCCCACCTGGCATGCAATGTCCTCCCCCAGGCTGTGAGTACAAGTGATTAATCAACTGCTGTTGATCTCATCTATCCAATGCCAAGAATTGTTGTATGTTCAGCCATCTCACACCATTTAAGGTGTTGATCTCATCTATACAATGCCAAGAATTGTTGTATGTTAAGCCATCTCACACCTTCTTCACCAACAGGGTGGCAATACTGTGATTTATAAGAAATGTATTTGGTCATTCAGATGACCAAAATATATTTCTCATATATATTTGGTCTTCATCCACAGTTCCTGGTTTACAGCTCCCCAAACCCTTGGAATTTCCTGAGCAATAAGAGCAAAGGGAACATCTCTTATTATAATAATTGGTCTCTTGTCTTCAATTCCTGAAATTGCTTTAGAACCATAAAGGTGAAACGAGTGTCTGGTTATTCATAACAAGTCCCTTTCCACCACAACTGGGTTTATGTTAATGGAGTGACTTTTGGAGAGCATCTAAGGATGGGGGCTGGTCACCAGGGCAACCAACCACAAATAGAGGGTTGGAACTTTCAGTCCCACCCCCTCCCTTGACTTCTGGGGTGGGGAGAAGGGGGCTGGAGGTTGAATCAATCACCATCGGCAATGATTAAATCAGCTATACCTATGTAATGAAGCCTCCATACAAACCCAAAAGGAGGGGATTTGAAGAGCTTCCAGGTTGGGGAACCAGAATGCTTCCATGTGTCACTGTGCAGGGTTCCAAACTCCACCCTCAGGACCACACCCAATGTATCTCTTCATCTGGCTATTGATTTGTATCCTTTAATAACGTATGTAATAAATTGGTAATCTAGTGAGTAAATGGGTTTCCTGAGTTCTGTGAGCCACTCTAGCAAATTAATTAAACCCTAAGAGGGGGTGGTGGGAACCTCTGATTTATAGCTGGTCCATACAGGTAAAACTTGGACTTGTGACTTGTGTCTGAAGTCCAAGGAAGGGGTCATGGGAACCTCCAATAGGTAGCCAGTGAAGCAGAAGCACAGGTAGCAACCTGGACTTGTGAATGACATCTGAAGCAGGGGGCAGTCTTGTAGGACTGAGCCCTCACTTAACCTGTGGGATCTGATGCTATTTTCTAGTAAATAGTGTCAGAATTGAGTTGAATTTAGAGAGACTCAGCTGGTGTTGGAGCATTGCTTGTTGATAGTTGGGAAACCCCCACCCTGCCCCCCACTACACACAGACATATTGAAATCGGGTGCAGTACCCTTTTTAAAGGTTAATAGGAGGTTATCAGAACTTGTACATTCATAACTCTTGTTTATTGGCCAGTACTTGGCTCATCCTGTGGTCAAATGTTTATTCAAATTCCTGGGGACCACCCACCTGCAGATGCATGGGAAGACAAAACATAATTAGAATAAGGAATTAGTAAGCATAGAACTGACTTGATCATTTGATTCTTGGAGCAAACTTCATGATCCAGACACCAGGCAAAGATCATGAACCTGAACTTATCCAATGAAAAATGGACGCTATCTTACTTTGTCTTTACACATCTATCTTTCTCCATGGTGAAGCACGATCTTTAAGAATTACCATATTCTGAAGTCGGCTTTTTATGTCTGGGAAATATAGTCCTTGGTCTCTTGATTGCATTGCTTAAGATGAATTTAATATAGAAACATCAACATGGAAAAACAATGAAAATGTTAATTAAATTAAACTACAATTCATAAATGAGGTACTGATTTAGATGTTTTCCTGTTAATAAAAACAGCCATAATACTAATCAGAGGTTAAGTTGCACTGACTGCAATTATTACTTTATATTTGGCTGTATTATTCTCAGTGTCAAAGAATATTTGGTTCTCTTTTTTCCTGTATAGAACCTCAGATGCCATCAGCCCATGGAATATTTTCTTTTTAACTGGTCAATTTTGTGGGGTAATTTATTTAAAATAAGTTTTAAAAAATATATAGTTTTCTCTTTATTTTACAAAATGAGTAATGCAAGCTGGGATGTGGAGCTATAATGTCATTGCAAAAAAAAAAAAATTACACAGCAAAACTGCTATTTTTGGCTTTTAATTCCTAGCAGTTTGCCAGCTTGTTGCAAGTTATACTTATCAAGGGATCCTACGCTTTTTCCATCTTGTTTCATCTTGAACCCTAAAATGGTAACAGAGACCATGGATGGTATTTGATTTAATTAGCTAGTGTTGCTATTGCTTGCTACATCTCCTAACTCTAAATATCTCTAAAAATAAACTTCCTTTGATTCCAGCTTCTAAGTGACACAAATTGTATTCACAGGAGAGAAAAACATTACTTAAGTTATCTATAACATATTTGTTTATAGTTCTAACTGGTATGCTTTATCACACAGTCCGTGGTTTATGTTATAAAAGGATGGATCTATAATAAGTTAGCAGAAACCACAGGCGTTCCTTCGAAATAACTCTTAATGGGAAATGTTTTTTAAAAGAATAAAGTTTACAAAAAATGAACTTTTAAAGAAGTAATTTTATTTTATTCACTCTCTGTGAAATCTGAGACATTGAAATGAAACATTATGATATATAGTACACAGGTGCAGTTGCTATTTTTTTTTAAATAGGAGGTATTTATTGAATATCATTTGGATCATTGAAATGAAACAATTTTAACCTATTTTATACAGAAAAAGACCTCCTCCAAACAAAGGGTAGATTTATGTAAAGAATGTTATTTAATTGTCAAGAGTCTTTATTGGCCAGAATTCAAGGGAAACAATTGCCAAATTCAGATATGAAATTCAGCAGAGCATGTGGTAGGCAGAATTCTAAGATGGCCTCAAATATTCCCTCCTCCCCAACTCCCCATGGACATGGCCACATAATCCCTGGGTACGTGAACATGAGAGATTTTACTCTGTGATTAGGTTATATTACATGGCATAGTTGCCCTTAATGTAGGAAGATTATCCGTGTGGGCTTGACCTAACCACATGGCTTAGGTCACAGAAGAGGAAGTCAGAGATTTGAAGCAGAAGGATTCCATGTATTGTTACTAGCTTAAAGACGAAAGAGACCAAGTGACAAAAAATTATGGGCAGAGTCTCGGAGCTGAAAGCAGGCTCTGGCTGATAGCCAGTAAGGAAACAGGGACCTTAGTCCTGCCATTGCAAAGAGCTAAATTCTGCTAACAACAAGAATAAGCTTAGGAGTTTACTTTTCCCTTTAGCCTTCAGCCAAGAACTCAGTCTAGCCAACACCTTGATTTTGGCCATGGGATACCCTAAGTAAAGAACACAGCCATGTGTGTCAGCCTTTTGACCTAAAGAACTGTGAGTGATAAATGGACATTGTTTTAAACTGCTAAGCTTGTGGCAATTTGCTATACAAAATACAAAACTGATACAGAGCATAAGATTATATTTTATGGAAAATGTAAATGGGAACATTTACATTTATTATGCATCATCATTCTTCATAGGAGAATTGGTGAGAAGATAGGAGAGGGCATAGACGTGTGCTCAAATATCTCAAACTACTTGCCGTGAAACACTGTTTTATTTTCAATCTATCATGGACTGATTCTTTTACAAAGTATGATGAAAATGAATAAGTATAAAAGTGAAACAAAAACACAAAGACATACAAACATTAATCCCAAATTTGCTATTACTAGATTCAAATAAAGCTACATTGTCAAGTTGGTATAAATGTTTATAAACATTTATTCTCAATTTTTATGCTTTTTACAGATCTATAACAAACAGTCCATGAGCCAGGGCTGGTCTGCAGACCATGTTTTGTGTAGCATTGATTTAGACCACATTAAATTTGAAGGTTTCCAAGGCTAAAACATTTACCAGTTCTAAGACTCGAAAGAAAATTTAGCCATTTATGTGTTCTCAGCTGCTTTTAAATCAGAATAACTAATATTTTGGCCTCAAAACCCTTTATCACCAAAGCACTAAACTAAATGAAAGTGGAAAAGTGGTTTATATGAGCTTGACAGAAACAGACTAAAAAAATACTGTCATGAGATCTGAGTGTGCATCTTGAGAGTCTACAGAATGACACTAATTTACAGATCCTTTCAAATGAATGAAAATTATTCCTCAAGTTGCCCACTTACAGTAATATGGACTGGTTGCCTGTCCCCACCCCAGTTATTCCTGAATGTAGATATGTGAATGGAAAACTACATGGGCACAAAATTGGCATGTACAGACACATTATGCCCCAGGAATCACTTTTATTCTATTCATCGTCATTACTTGATATATTTAGGCTTTCTTTTCAAAATCTTCATTGATTTTTCTGGTTCTTCCAACTTGATTATTTGATAGAATGAAAAGCATGAGAGTAAAGAAGATGTCAAGGGAGGCAGCACACTTTAACTTCAGGAAGTTTTTATAATATAAACTGTATGACATGCTAATCAAAACTTCTTGAACTTTAAACAACTATTTAAGCTAAATGAGAGATGATTTCTGGAATGGTGAAGTAATGAGCTTTGTAAACTTTCTCTGCCCAATGAAACAACCATAACTGGAAAAAGTCACTGAAAAAAGTTAATCTGTTTGGAAACTCACTTAAGGACATACAATTAGAAATGTATTTGAAAGAAGTACATTTATATTTAATGAATAAATAAACATTTATTCAAGAAACTATACCTCAATAAGAAGAGCAAGAGTTTGTGGCATTTGAGCCACAACCCACGTCCTTCTTCCCTGCTCCCAGCTCGTCATGATGGAAGCTCTACTCCAGGTGGGTACAGCCAAGAGCACAGGTCTCCTTCGCCCCATCAGCTCCCAGTTGAGGGCTGTGCTATGACCCTGCACCTCCCACACTGTGCAGTCTCTCATTTCACGCCTCAAAGGATACAGTCCGCTTCCTGAATCTACTTTATAGAGCCTCTTTTCCCAGAAAGAGTGACTGAGGGTTTTGAATCTCTCCTCCTCTACCCATCCCTTGCCCATAAGGTGGAAATTACCCTAGGCATGGCAGGCAAAGAATACTGGGGTCCTGACGAACCTTGTCCAATCTTGCTTATAGAGTGGAGGTTACACACTGGAAAAGGCATGCTGAGAAGACTAGAGGCTGCTTCCTTAGGCTAGGATACTGCTCACGAGGCAGTGGTGTCATTTTAAAGAAGTGGGTCACTGTTCCCCACACCCAATCTGGAACAGTGGTACAGAGGTTGTGTCAGGGAGAGGACAGGCCATAGAGCAGAGAGCTATGAGTTCTCCCCAAAGTAACTGACTCTATTTAACACAGAGAATGGGGAAATTCATGCCTAACTGTATTCTCATAAACAATGGAGGTTGTGGTGGTAACCAATTAAAAGAAATTTGGTAGCTCCATGAAAGCATCAAGCTAAACTGTAAGCCAGTTAGAAGCTCACCAGAGAGAATCAAGGAAAGAAAAAATTAAAAAGATCTCTCAAACCTGACCCTGTTCACCAGTGGGCCAGCAGCCACTGCATGAGACACAGACTGGCAGCTAATGGGCTGGGGCCAGCCCTGCCCACTGGCAGCTCAGCACAAGCCCCAGGATGTGCAGGGCTATGCAACAAGCCATGCTGGGACCAAGCCCTGCCCACCAGCACACCCACAGTAGTTGGCCTTACCATAACAGAAGGGCCCACACAGTTTACGTAGGGGCTAGCTCTAGAACGTACAGCTCTGGTGACCAGAGAGAAATGTGCTGTTGGGTCCCATAGGATGTCTCCTACATAAAGCCACTTCTCTGCGATCAGGAAATACAACTGACCTAACTAATATATAAAAATAAAAATAAACAGAGACTTAAGTACAATGATGACATAGAGAAACATGCTGCAAAAGAAGGAACAAGACAAAATCCCAGAAAAAGAACTAAGCAAAATGGAGATAAACAATTTACCTGATAAAGAGTTCAAGTTAATGATCATAAAGATGCTCAATGAACTTGGGAGAAGAATAGATAAACACAGTGAGAAGTTTAACAGAGAGTTAGAAAATATAAAGAAGAATCAAACAGCTGAAGAATACAGTAACTGAAATAAAACTACACTAGAAGAAATTAACAGTAGATTAGATGATACAGAGGAATGGATGACTGAACTGGAAGACAGAGTAGTGGAGATCACCCAAGCTGAAGAGGAAAAAGAAAAAAGAATTTTAAAAAAGAGGATACTTTAAGAGATCTCTGAGACAACATCAAGCATACTAACATTCCCATTATAGGAATCCCAAAAGGAGAAGAGAGAGAGAGAAAGGGAAGAGAACTTATCTGAAGAAATAATAAATGAAAACTTCCCTGACCTGGGAAAGCAAACAGATATCCAGGTCCAGGAAACACAGAGAGCCTTCCTCTGTTTGGACACAATGAACCCCAAAAGAGGTCCACACCAAGACAGATTATAATTAAAATGGCAAAAGTTAGATAAAGATAGAATCTTAAAAGCAGTAAGAGAAAAGCAACTAGATACATACAAGGGAACTCCTATAAGATTATCAGCTGACTTTTAGCAGAAACTTTGCCGGCCAGAAGGCAATGGCATTGTCATTGATCTATTCAAAAACAATAGAGAAAATCAATGATACCAGAAAGAGAAGAATCAAATCAAAAAAATCAAGAATGGAAGAAGGACATCACTACTGATCTTGCACAAATAAAGAGAATTTTGAGCAACTCTATGCCAAAAATTAAATTCCTAGAAACTCATAATTTTCTGGAACTGCTAAAGAAGAAATAGTATAATTGACAAAAGAAAAAATAGATTAACTGATATTCATCAAAATTTTAAAAAAAATTGTGCTTCAGATGACACCATAGAGAAGCGCAAAAAACAATCCACAGAATGAGAGAAAATATTTTCAAATCATATATCAGCTAAGTGACCTGTACACAGAATATATAAAGAGCTTGCACAACTCAACAATAAAAAGACAACCCAATTAAAAATGATGAAAGAATCTTAATAGACATTTCTCCAAGGAAGATATACAAATGGGCAATACACATATGAAAAGATTCTCAACATCATTAGCTATCAAAGAAATGTAAATCAAAACCACAATGAGATGTAGCTTCACATCCACTAGGAAGCCTATGATCAAAAGGCATAGTAACAAGTGTTGGTGAGGGGATGGAGAAATCAGAACCCTCATAAATAGCTGCTGGGAATGTAGAATGGTGCAGCCACTTTGGAAAATAATCTCATAGTTCTGCAAAAGGTTAAACATAGAGTTGCCGTAAGACCCAGCAATTCCATTCCTAGGTATATGCTCAAGAGAAATGAAAACATCCATTCATAAAAAACAAAACAAAACAAACTATTACCTAAATATTCATAGTGGCATTATTCATAATAGCAAAAAAAGTGGAAACAACTCAAATATTCATCACCTGATGAATGAATAAATAAAATATGATATACTCATACAAGTAAATGTCATTTGGCCAAAGAAAGGAATGATTCATTGACTAGTGCTACAACATGGACAAACCTTGAAAATATTATGCTAACTGAAAGAAGCCAGTTATAAAGAGCACGTATTTTATGATTCCATTTATATGAAATGTCCAGAAGAGACAAATTTATTGGGATCAAAAGTAGATTAGTGTTGGCCCACGGCTGGGGGTAGGAGGTGGATGGAGAGTGATTGCTAATGGGTATCAAGGTTTTGGAGGAAGAATTTTAAAAAGTTCTAAAACTAGATTGTGGTAATGGTTTTACAGCTAATGTGGATATACTAAAAAGCATTGAACTGTATACTTTAAGTGGGTAAATAGTATAGTGTATAAAATATAACTCAACTAAACTTTAAAAAAGTAAATAGAAATAAAGGTGCAATTAGAGCATTTTAGCTGAGCAGTTCTTAGTGAAAGTGTTGGTTTAGAAAAAGGAGAAAACTTATGGATCAGTTGAAAAGAGGAAACATAATCAGAGGGAGTTCAATTGAGTGGTAGTCCTTGATCTGGTTATGTTTCATTCAAAAAAGAATTAAAGAAATATTTGTTCATTCATAATTAATTAACTTAATTCATCCATTCATAATTTATTCATTCATTCAACCAACCTTCAGTAAGTATCTGCCATATATTAATATCATGCTTAGGTCCAGAGACTATACCTGGCCACAATCCTGCTTATTTGTCTTATATTTACTGAATCATAGAATTTGAGATCTGGAAACACTTTGGGGATCTTATTGCCCTCAGATGCCTCATTTCATGGGTGGTAAAAATGACACCAGTGGATATCTAAAGACATGTTGTGACTGAGTAGCAGAGTTGGTTTTCTAACTTCAGTTTGAAGAGTAACATTTTATTTAATGTTGGTAGTTTATTTAGCTAGGACCTTGGGTAAATGGATTCACAGTGGGCAAGTAGGCTTGTTCCTAACTCTGGGGCAAGCTCTTCTCTTAAGAATTGTTGTTACTTCACCTAAATATGTGGATGAAGATGTTATTGAAGACTTTTTTGCGGTAAGAGAAAAGAATATTTGCCTTCCTTTTAGTTTTTTTCTATGCAGTCATTAATGAAGAAAGAACGTTCTAATTGGTGTAAAGTGGATGAATGCATCTGGCTTTTCAAAGAGTGGCTGTGGTCTCAGTGCATGGGAATAAATAGGACTGTGGATATTTGGCCAAACAGTAGATCAAAGCCACATGTGTGTACACTATAACGACCACTTGTAATCCTGTATTGAATTTCATTGCCTAAAACAGACATTTGCCATTTATTTTGGTTCTCCAATTATTCTGATTCAGCACCTAAACCTTTAACAAAAGGCCAAGGGAATATTTACTTAATTCCCCATACTACGTATCTTTGTACAGAACAAAGACTGTCTTTTACTGTAGTTGCTGAAAATGCCAGATGTTTGCTTTTCCAACCTTCTCTGCAGTAGAACACAAGCACCCAGAATATCAGTCAGGGATATCTACATCAGAATTTGATTCAGGAACTCGTAACTCAAGAAGTAAAGAATAAGAACCTTCTCTTCATGGCTGCAGGGCCAATCAGCTAAAGCTGTTTCCTCACTGAATAAGGTTCTAGATTTGGGGGGATTTTCCATGGCTGCTTAGTTTCAAGATCTTCCAATGATTCTGGGAGTTACCTGATATCTTCTTAAATCCTTTTTCTTCTTAACTCAGCCAGAATCTACCTCCGTTGCTTGCAGTTAAAACCCCTGACTGATACAACTGTCATAGCACATCATGTAGTTAATCTCAGGGCTAATCAGTCACCAGAATGGGCTGCTTTACTGGAATGTGAAGGGAAATGATATTAGATGAAGGACATGTAACATGTAACACTGTGAATCCATCCAAGAAGGAAAGCCATTTACAATTCTTCAAACACGTTTAAAAATAAAAATTATTTTTAATAAATTAATTTAAAACTAAGTAATTAAAATAAATTGTTTACACACATTACTATATCAGTTTGTTTCCCAATGGAAAATTAAAAATACTACATTAGAGCAAAATGGAGAAAATTTTAAATAAATTGGAAAAATAAAGGAAATTAAAAATTAAGATAGGAAAATAAAATGGAGGCTTTTATTGATGTTTGTGTGCAAAATGCATACTATGAAGTCTCATATATTTGCTAGAAACATGCAGTTGCTCTGTTATGACTGTACAATTTGTTGTGTAAACTGAGACACTTCTGACAATGAAAGGCAACTTTGTGATACTCCAGGGCAATAGATGTTAACCTGAACTCTGCTGGACAAACAAGAACATAATTATACTAAACAGTGCTTAAGGACCCATTTAATAAACTTCACATACACACACACACACACACACACACACACACACACACACACACACACACAGTACAGTCAAATAAACTTGGATTCCGCCATTCTATCTAAAGTCCTGGCATGTTGCATCAGTATATGCTCAATTATGCTGTGGGAAAAAGCAGCCCTTAAATTTCAGTGGCTTGAAAGATAAAGGTTCATATCACACTGCATGTCCGTCGATGGTCAGCTGGGACTTTGCTCTGCTCCTTTGTCGTCATTGCTCAAGACCCAGGGTGGTGGAACATCCCCTAGCTAGAACATTCTCAATCACTGTGCCAGAGAGAAAGCAGTGTCTTATAACAGCACCTAACTGCAATGCCAGGAAGTACTTCTGGCCCCAATTCATTGACAAGAGGTGGTCATATGGCCCTAGTAACTTCAGGGGTCCAGAAAGTGCAATCTTACCATGTGCCTGGAGTTTGAAGAACTGCAAATATTTGTTTAGCAGCATTATAGCTAGCACAAAGAGTGTTTATAATTTTTTAAAAAATACACTGTGTTGACATTAGAGCTGTGAGTTAAGTTTTATTTGGGGCAAAACGAGGACTATAGCCCAGAGGCAGCATTTCAGATAGCTCTGAGAAACTGCTCCAAAGACGTAGGGGGGAAGGTCAGTATATACGTGATTTTGGTGAAGGGGGAGTACATGCAACCAAGCATATATTTTTTGCAGAAGGTTACTGCTAGTCACGAGGAGCAGATGTCACCATGAAGGATTTTAGTGCTTTTCTAGATAAGAGGAGAAGCAAGAATTGGGCTCATAAAATCTTCTGAAAATATCTAACTATCTGAAAACCTGTTCTGCCAGTTTTCCCCAGGCATAGAGCGCCTCATTCCTGATCTCCACCCTGAACTTTTTTCAGGGCGTGTTGAAGGTCAGCAGCTGCAGCAGCTCATGATTTAATCCTTGTAGAGGTAGATGGCGAGTACCAATTTGTAGTTGGCAACTGTCCTTTTTTTAAAATAAACTTTTTACTTTAGAATAGTTTTAGATTTGCAGAAAAGTTGCAAAGATAGTACGACCATGTCTTTTTAAAAATATGTCTTTATAGCTGAGGAAATGATGATGCTTAGTCCAAAGATACCAGGAAGGAAAACAAAATCTGAGCATGTTGTTGCCTAAACCCTCTATTTTCTATTTTAAGTCCCTACATTCTGCCAACCAGTGTTAAAAATGGCATTAGTCAATTCTAGGCTTGCCCTGCTACTTGAAGCTCTGTCAATAGCTGCCTCTATTACCTTCTAGATATTGGAGGAAGAATTATATCATATCCTTACACCGACCAGAGACTAAGTTGCCAGATGCCATTTGGAGTGAAAGCTTTCTGTGGCTGCAGAACCAATAAAACTGACCTAAATAAAGGAACAGGAGGGAGATACTAGTTACAGGAATAAACTCCCCAATCAACTCCTGATCATAACATAAGCCATTGTTTGTTTTTTTTTTTCTTAACTGCACTCTGGGAGTACCTCATTAATGTAGCAATGGTAAGACATGGGCTGTTTGAAGGGTGACCTGACAAATACGATGTATGCTGGCTGACACCTATAACATTCTTATGGTAATATGTATCTTTTGGAAAACATTGTTTAATGGTGGGTGGTTGGAATGATATTTCTGCTACTTTTAAACCCTTAAAATGAAAAACAAGTATTTGCAGTTTGAAGGGAAGGTAAAACATTAGGTCTAAATTTTAGACCTAATAATTTATCTCCCAGAACTCTAGGGCCATGATTGGACTGAAGGTGAATATCATGGTTGGCTCCAAGCATCTAGCAATGTCTGAATGCAAAGTGGGAAACAGGACCAGTTCTACAGTTGAGTCCAGGAGACAAAACTACACCAGATACTCAGGAGAAACATAGCTACACTGTCAGTGAGTCCAGAGAGAAATACCTCTCATGAGTTCTCAAAGAGAAGAACAACATAATATAATGGACAGCACCCTTGGCAAATACTGTAATGACTTACATTGAGCTATTTCTTTTTTTTTTTCCATGTATGTACTCATCTATAGAAAATCTTTTCACTATTGTTTTCAAGGCAATTTCATGTACATTTTATTAGCCTGCATTACATGACTTCAAATTAATCTCCTTTTCAGGTTTCACATTCTTAAATGCCTTGTGGCAAACAGACATTACTAGAAGTAAATCAAAGTATTATGGTAAAGGACCTTAGTCAGTAATGAGATAGGAGAATATAAAACAGCTTTGAAATAAATGTACAGCATGTATGGGGATATGTACGTACACACACAAAACACATACACATACACACATATATTTAGGTGAGGGAGATAATTAGACATAAGCAATGCATATACATATTGATTCCAAAATAAAATGTATATTAGTTTGACTACATCTGTTATTAATTTTATTTTATTATTTTTTTTACATCTTTATTGGAGTATAATTACAATGTGTTAGTTTCTGCTGTATAACAAAGTGAGTCATCTATATGTATACATATATCCCCATATCCCTTCCCTCTTGAGCCTCCCTCCCAGCCTCCCTATCCCACCCCTCTAGGTGGTCACAAAGCACTGTAATAAAGGCCATATATGACAAACCCACAGCCAACATCATTCTCAATGGTGAATAACTGAAACCATTTCCTCTGAGATCAGGAACAAGACAAGGGTGCCCACTCTCACCACTATTATTCAACATAGTTTTGGAAGTTTTAGCCACGGCAATCAGAGAAGAAAAAGAAATAAAAGGAAGCCAAATTGGAAAAGAAGAAAACTGTCACTGTTTGCAGGTGACATGATACTATACGTAGAGGATCCTAAAGTTGCTACCAGAAAACTACTAGAGCAAATCAATGAATTTGATAAAGTAGCAGGATGCAAAATTAATGCACAGAAATCTCTTGCATTCCTATACACTAACAATGAAAAATCTGAAAGAGAAATTAAGGAAACACTCCCATTTACCATTTCAACAAAAAGAATAAAATACCTAGGAATAAACCTCCCTGAGGAGAGCTATTTCATTTAATGCTCTTCAATACGTTCCATTGCGTTAAAACACCATTTAATTAAAATGAGTGGAATTCATTTACTTAAAATAAATGGGTCATTAGGATGACATATAATTTATCATCCAAATAATGGGGAAGTTTTGAGAACAAATTAAACATTTATACCCAGACAATAAGAGTAAACCAAGACTGTCTCAGGCAGAATGCGGAGAATGATCACCCTAGTTTCAGTAGACTACAGGTACACACTTCTTTGTGAGCCCAGAAGGTCTCCCTGGTTGCGAATGTCTACCAATATTTCCAGGCAGTCAGTTTCTGTGGAGCCAATCAGGCATGTTGAAGTCTCAGAGATCTGGAACTGACATGATCTTAATGTAAAGGTTTTTTCATTGACTTTAAACCTTAATCCCTTATTGGTCTTTCACATAAACTAGCCTCAATCAGGGCCATCCTTATAACATGTTTTTGTTTTGTTTTTTTAACAACTTTGAATGTCTGGCCCCAGCATTCCTGTGGAAATGTGTGAATGAAAATAGTTGTAAGAAACAAGATTCTTTACCTACTGAATTTATGTCCTGACACTGACTTGCCTATATATTTCCATTAAAAAATCTAACCTTTCCTACAAATTATGCTATTATGATGAGCATCTTTGTATCCACACCTCTGCATAATTTCTTTTATTGTCCCAGGACTAATGTCCAACATTTGAATATCTAGGTCAAAAAATGTGACATTTGTAAGGCTCTGGATACATGTTTCTGATTGCTTTTCAGAAATTACCAATTTAAACAATCAGTAGTTATGAATGGTATTTTTACAGTATTTTTACATCACCATCAACATTGTACTTTCTTTAATATTTGTAAATTTAGTAGGTGAAAAATTGCATCTTATTTTAATTTTTCTTTGAAATACTGGTTTTTAGACTATACCCACTGATTCTTAGGTTATACATATTTTGTATGTTTATGGACCAATTTAATGTGGTTTCTTATGAATTTCCTATAGATATTCTTTACCAGCTTTTGATTGGTATGTTAATTTTCTCCTGTTTGATTTATAAAAACCATTTACATATTAACTATAATGTATACATACATATATCCATTGCCATTATATATGCTATAGATACTTCTGTTTTTGTTGGTTTGTCTTTTGTCAATATATTTTGTTTGTGGTAATTTTGACATCCATAAGTTTATTTATTCTCACCCTCCTGAAGTCATACATAACCAGCTCATCTTTTTTATATTTTGAGTATAATTTTTGCTTATAAAGACTGAGTTAAGCAAAAAAAAAAAAAAAAAAAAAAAAAAAAAAAAATTCCCTTTTATTGTTTTTTAAAAAATTAACTCTATAAAGTATTTTAGTGTATGCTGTGAGATAACTTTCTCTTTGGATAAACAAATATTCCAATTTGAGTTTTAACCCTTAATATTTATTACATTCTTATGTTTTCTTGGATTTTTAAAAAAATTTCATAGTCCATCTACTGAATTCTATGTTAAGACAGAAATGTTCTCCTTGTTATAGCTTTTTTATGCTTTTAAGTTATATCAGTATTTCCCTCACCCCAAATTTTATTGAGTGTTTTCACTTGCTTAATTTACCGTGGATTTTAGAATCATTACATTTAGAAAGACACTTTGGGATTTAATGCAATCACAAAATTACAATTGCGATTGCTCTAAATGTAATTATTAATTTGAGGAGATAGCAGCTTATATTTTGAAAAGAGAATTAGGTTTAAGTTTTGAAATTTCCCTGGTTGAAATTCTTCATGCAAGGAGAGATACTATAGAGAAAACTATTTTAACTTATTACAAGAATCCCCAAACGATAAAATAGGAGTGATACACTATAACTCCATCAACCCATGGTGTTGTGAGGCACATGGTAAAGGGAAGAGTAGTTAAAAGAGTGTTTAGGACACCCTAAAGGGATGTCAAGGGATGGTGGAACCATGTTAAGAGCGCTATCCAAGGGGGCTGGCAATGGACAGAGTCCAAGACTAAAATGGCCATGTCAGAGGAACTTTTCACCATTAGTATGGCCCCAGGATTTTTATCTTCCCTCTGGGTTGTGGTGATCAACATTAGGGAATTGTAGACCTGGAACTCAGGAAAGGAGACATCACCCTGGGCTTGGGGAGGATAACCAACACAAACACACGGTAAGGCTGGCCCTCCAGATCCTGGGAGGGAAGGCAGTGCATGTTCCTGGCTGGGGGTAGCTTGGAGCGGCCAGCAGAATCCTTTGCCAAGACTCACAAACTAAGATTGAATTTTGGCAGAATTTACAGGAAATTTGAGCCAAATTGTGAAGAGACCTGGACTCTGTGGAATGTCAGGTAGGAGACATGAGAAAATCATTTAATTCAGAATCATTTGTTTGATCCAAAACTGTAAAGCGGGAGCAGTCTAGGATATATAAATTCATGAGCATTCCTCCCAAACAAGATCTTCCTGATATCTGCTTTATCTGTCAGTCTAGGGTTTTGCAAGACATTGGTCTGTTTGTACCCTCACATATTCTTGAATGCAAGAGGGCAAGACCCATGAGTTCACCCAGAATGCAAAGAACAACATCATACCTTTTTTGTATTGTTGATTGCAAAGAAGAGTTAATTTCCTTGTTAAGCTAAGAGTGTTAGAAAGTTGGAGATGGTGTAGAATTCCTTTCCAAGTAATTTTTTGAGAAAAGGGAACTCTTCACCCTGACTTCCTCATTTTTCTATCATGGAAACTGGGAAAGGAATAAATTGATGCCATCTGGAATTAACTTTAGCTCTATTTTAAAAAGAAATTTTACTTACATTTTGCTAAGTCATTAGAAAATCATATTTATTTAAATGTTTTACAAATATGTATGCTAATTTTTTATCTTTATGCTCCAATTCTGTCTTTTTTTAAAACATTTTTTATTGGAGTATAGTTGATTTACAATATTGTGTTAGTTTTTGCTGTACAGCACAGTGAATCAGTTATACATATACCCACTCTTTTTAAGATTCTTTTCCCATATAGGTCATTACAGAGTATTGAGTAGAGTTATCTTTGCTATACAGTAGGTGCTTATTAGTTATCTATTTTATATATAGTAGTGTGTATATGTTGATCCCAATCTCCCAGTTTATCCCTCTCCCTGTTTCCCCCCTGGTAACCATGATTGTTTTCTACATCTGTAAATCTATTTCTGTTTTGTAAATAAGTTCATTTGTACAATTTTTATTAGATTCCACATATAAGCGATATCACATGATATTTTTCCTTCTCTGTCTGACTTACTTCACTCAATATGAAAATCTCTAGGTCCATCTATGTTGCTGCAAATGGCATTATTTTGTTCTTTTTTTAATGGCTGAGTAATATTCCACTGTATAGATGTACCACATATTCTTTATCCATTCCTGTCAGTAGACATTTAGGTTGCTTCCATGTCATGTCTGTTGTAAATAGTGCTGCAAAGAATGTTGGGGAGCATGTATCTTTTTAAATTGTGGTTTTCTCTGGATATATGCCCAGGAGTGGGATTGCTGGATCATATGGTAGCTCTCTTTTTAGTTCTTTAAGGAACCTCCATACTGCTGTCCATAGTAGTGACTGTACCAATTTACATTCCCACCAACAGTGTGGGAGGGTTCCCTTTTCTCCACACCGTCTCCAGCATTTATTGTTTGTAGATTTTTTGATAATGGCTATTCTGACCAGTGTGAGGTGATACCTCATTGTAGGTTTGATTTGCATTTCTCCAATAATTAGTGATGTTGAGCATATTTTCATGTGTTTTTTGGCCATCTGTATGTCTTCTTTGGAGAAATGTCGAGGTCTTCCGTCCACTTTTTGATTGGGTTGTTTGTGCTTTTGTTATTGAACGGCATGAGCTGTTTGTATATTTTGGAGATTAATGCTTTGTTGGTTGCTTCGTTTGCAAATATTTTCTCCCATTCTGAGGGTTGTCTTTCCATTTTGTTTATAGTTTCCTTTGCTGTGCAAAAGCTTTGAGTTTAATTATTTCCCATTTGTTTATTTTTGTTTTTATTTTCATTACTCTAGGAGATGGGTCAAAAAAGATCTTGCTGCGATTTATGTCAGAGAGTGTTCTGCCTGTGCTTTCCTCTAAGAGTTTTATAGTATCCGACCTTACATTTAGGTCTTTAGTCCCCTTTGAGTTTATTTTTGTGTATGGTGTTAGGGAGTGTTTTAATTTCATTCTTTTACATGTAGCTGTCCAGTTTTCCCAGCACCAGTTATTGAAGAGACTGTCTTTTCTCCACTGTATATTCTTGCCTCCTTTGTCATAATGATCAGAAAGAGAAATTAAGGAAACAATCCCATTTGCAATCACATCAAAAACAGTAAAATACATAGGAATAAATTTACCTGAGGAGACAAAAGACCTGTACTCAGAATACTATAAGATACTGATGAAAGAAATCAAAGCTTACAGAAACAGATGGTGAGATATACCTACCATGTTCTTGGATTGGAAGAATCAATATTATCAAAATGACTATACTACCCCAATCAATGTACAGATCCAATGCAATCCCTATTATATTATTAATGGCATTTTTCACAGAATTAGAACAAAAAATTTTACAATCTATATGGAAAAACAAAAGACCCCAAATAGCCAAAGGAATCTTGAGAAAGAAAAACGGAGCTGGAGGAATCAGGCTTCCTGACTTCAGACTATACTACAAAGCTGCAGTAATCAAAACAGTATGGTACTGGCACAAAAACAGAAATATAGATGAATGGAACAGGATAGAAAGTCCAGAGATAAACCCATGCACCTATGGTCAATAATTCAATTCGATCTTTTAACCGTTATGGGACACAGGATGATATGGTAAATTGATCAGTGGAGATATATCCATCAGTGGTTCTAGATCCAACTCTGCCACTAATTACAGAAGGGACTTGGGACAGGTCACTTAACTGGTGTGGACCTCAATTTCTTCAATTTGGAAAATGAGGTTGTTGGACTAGATAGCTGAACCATCTGCTTTAAATTTGTAAGATTATATATATCTGCTTAGAGGTAGGAGAAAGGTGTATGTGAATAGAAAGATTTCCTGCATTTATGCTGCAAAATAAGAAAGATGCTGTTGCATATGTACACTGCTTATTAAATAATATCCCAATTAGCTTATCCTTATTGTTTTATTATCAATGCCAATAATTTTTGCCCCTCTCACCAGATGTTTAAATGCAGAATTGTGTAAACCCATACCTAGACCTTAGTGACATCAGCTGAGAATGTATTGAGCATGCTTTTGTGTGTGCATGGGTGTGTTTTCCCACAGGAACCAAATCATCATCTTCAACTGAGGATGAGATTCTTCAACAATTCAAAGGTGTTACGTTAGTTACCAGGTAAAGTAAAATGTTCTTAACCGATTTACAGCAGTATCACTTCAGCTCTGCTTTCTGCCTCACTCTGGAGCAGTTGGGTTTGGGGTCTTCCTTAAAAAACCACTTTGTAATCTAAAATAATTGCGTGGTGTGTCTCTTCATTTTTCTCTGAAACTTATTTTAAGTTTAATTAAGTCTATTACTCTTAGTTCAAACCAAAAAAAAAATGAAATTTATGTGGAATACAGAAAAGAAATAAGCTCTATAGAGAAAAGCAAATGCTTTATATAAGATATACCTCATATATATACGAGGTAGGAAAAAGAAGTGCTGCAGAACTTCAGGAATATCCACTTTTCTTTGGATAAGTATAAGTAAAATGTTGGGTTGACCAAAAAGAAGTTTATAGAATTTTATTTTTCTTTCATCATTAAAACCTGAGTCTACATATTATTATTGAAGAGATATGTTATCCTTATAAAGGGTCACAGCTGAATTTTTCCTTTAGCTACATCTGGGATAGAGAGTGTTAAGAAAAGAATTAGGATGATCTAGTACAATCCCTAATTTAATGAAAAATTTATAGCCAAAGGAAAGGATCCATAATGAAGTATCATTACATCCACTAGAATGGTTAAAGTTAGAAAATCTAACAATGCCAAGTACCTACTAAAACGTGAAGCAACTAGAACTCTTATACATTGCTAATGGGAATACAGAATGGTACCACTTTGGAAAACAGTTTAGCAGTTTCTTGTAAAGTTCAACATACACTTAGCTTATGACACATCAATTTTAGCAGCCCTAGGATTTTACCCTCCAAAAGTAAAAATCATGTCTACACAAAAATTTGTTCAAATTAGCTTTATTTACGATAGCCTTAAACTGGAATCATCTCAAATGTTCATCAATAGGTGAACAGATAAACAACTGTGGCACATCTATACAATGGCATACTGCTCAGGATTAAAATGGTTGAACTACTGATTTATGCAACAATGTGGATGAATCTCAAGAACAGTATGCTGAGTGAAAGAAGCCAGACAAAAAAGAATATATATGATTCCATTTATATGAAACTCTAGATAAGACAAATCAAACCTATAGTGATAGAAAACTGATCAGTGGCCAGGGGTGGAGATTGGGGAAGGGGCACAGAGAACCATTTGCTGATGAATATGTTTCATATTTTGATTGTGGTGGTGGCTTCATGGATGTATATATTTGTCAAAGCTCCTTTTGAACTGCAATCTGGTTGCCCACAAGAGGCATCCCAAAGGTAGAGTGATTGGAGTGCTCCACTGGAAAGTAGAGGCAATAAGGGCATTTATAATCTGGAGAGTATTTACAGTAATAATAAAACTGACTAAAAGTCAGTCTGATTTTTATCATCTCTATGCATTGGCAATCCTAACAGTGTCAATGATAAAATACTTATCTCTGAAAAAATCTTTTGTTAGTCTAAGTTCTAAACAATTGTTGCTGTTGCTACTGATTTTTAAAATAAAATATATCCAAACTTCAGGTTAGCATCTGTAGTTCAGGCTTTCACTAACTATATGCTAGATCAATGCAGTAGCTTCCAAAGGCAGTTGTTCTCATTTCATTCTCTTCTTATTCCAATCTGTCCTTCATACTGCCACCAACAGCTCTAAAAATCTCTACTGGTTAAAGGTACCAATTATTTCTCTTCCCAAAAGTGTGAGGACAATTCTCTAGCTAGGAAAACTGGGACCTTCAGGTTCTGGATCCAGCCCTTCCTTTCTAGAGCCTCACTAGTTCCTTCTCCTCGCACTTTCTATTTTAGTATATCTCATGGCGTGGTCCTTGGACCTCCTTCCCTGGAATCACAGAAAGATATAGAGGGTAAGGATGGATGTATCTAGGTCCTGCTCAAAATCTGCAGAATCAGTATATCTGAGGATGGGGCCTCAAGCTCCTCAGGAGACTCCTAAGCATAATACAATTTAAGCATTGCTGCTCTATCTTCCCCAACTACTTCCTTGCTGTCCTGAACGTGCAGGAGACCTTCACGGCAGGAGCCTGTTTTGTAGTTCTCTTCCCTCTCCTGGAATACACTTTTCTTTAAAAAGCGAATCCTTCCAGTATTTTAAGGGCAAATCTAATTGTCACCTCTTGTATGGAATCTTCTTTGCTCCTCCTTCTCTATGCTCCCACAGCACTTTTACACACTTAGACTGCAGCTCACATGACTCAGTGTTGTAGTTATTGCGGTAACCATTAGTATGATTTCTCAAATGTTTCTGGTTTCCTCTCTTCCATGATAAGATTGAATTCTTGGCCCCTGGTGTTAGTGGTCATATGATCAATTTTTATCAATGAGTTGTGAGTGAAAATCATCTGTGCCACTTTCAGAACAGAAAGTTTAATAGAACCCTATTTCTATCTGCTGTGGTGACTTGGTTATATCCAGGAAAGTGATGATGGACCTCAATCTGAAGGGTCAATTGATGGGGTGGTTTTGTGAGCACTTATGCCTTCTGCCCATAGACATATGTTACTTAGAGATATCAGTAATGCCTATGAGTGGTTAAAGGATTTTATCTTAGTCCGTTCAGGCTACTATAATAAATAACATGGATGGGGTGACTTAAAAAACATACATTATTTCCCATGGTTCTGAAGTCTGGAAGTCCAAGATCAAAGTGTTGGCAGATTTGGCCTCTGGTGTGGGACTACTTCCTGGTTCATAGATGACCATCTTCTCATTGTGTCTTCACATGGAGGAATGGATGAGGGACCTCTCTGGGGTCTCTTTAATAAGGACACTAATCCTATTCACGAAGACTTCATCTTCATGACCTAATCATCCCCAAAGCCCCACCTCTTAATACCATTACACTGGGGATTAGGTTTCAACATATGAATTTGGGGGTGGGGGCACAAGCATTCAATTCATAAAAGACCTTACAGAACAATTTGATCCCATTACTTTGGCTTTTCCTTTACTCTTCATTAAGCTGGAGCATGTGAGAGAGCACGGAGGCAGCATACAGTATTGGTTAAGAGCACAGGCTTAGACCTGGATTCACAGCCCAGTTCCACCATTTATTGGCTGCATATCCATAGTCAAGTCACTTAAGCTCCCCACATCTCTATTTTCTTATTCTTAAAATGAAAATAAGAATTTCTACTCTAAAGGATTGTGGTGAGAATCAAATAAGATAATGTGTGACTCTACATTAGCTCTTTGCTGGGTATCAAACTGTACTATCTATGGTAATCGTGGAGGACCCCCTGCATCCATGCGACCATCTTGCCTAAGGGATTTTGCTTTCTGAGGCCGCACATCAGATAACATAGTTCCTTCATCAGAGCTAATACTTCTGGTTCAATTGGGTAGTTGAGCAGACAAATTACTTAAATTATACGGAGAAAAAAATCAAAGTGATGCCATTTATACAAAACCTAAGAGTTCAAAAAACGGCTAAAGCCTTTGTTTAACCATTTTTTATGTTTTAAATACCAAACTAGCTAACTTTCCTTAACAGACACAGAGAATTAGTACTATAAATGTCTCCATACATTGAGAATATACTATTTATTGTAGCTGTTTTACTGGCATTCTTACGAAAATATAAAACTTAATCCTAAAATCAAAGACATTTATAATTCAAAACTGCTTCAGAAATAATGATTCATTATTTTCATTTCACAGGTGAAGAAATTGAAACCTATTTGGAATATGAGATTATTAAGACTAAACTTCCAAGTGTCTTGAATCAAATGATTTTACCCTAACACCATACTGCCCTAGACCTGGTACTTTAGTTATTGTTTACTAATGCCTGTATTCTTTTTTATTTTTTCATTTTTAATTGTATAAGTATAGCTGATGTACAATATTATATGTTACAGATGTACAACATGGTGATTCACAATTTTTAAAGGTTATATTCCATTTATAGTTATAAAATATTGGCTATATTTTCTGTATTGTGCAATATATTCTTGTAGCTTATTTATTTTATACATAATAGTTTGTACTTCTTAATCCCTTACCCCATCTTGCCCCTCCTCCCTTCCCTCTCCCCACTGGTAATCACTAGTGTGTTTTCTGTATCTGTGTGTCTATTTCTTGTTTTGTTATATTCACTAGTTTGTTTTATTTTTCAGATTCCATGTATAAGTGATATCATACAGTATTTGTCTTTCTCTGTCTGACTTATTTCACTTAGAATAATACCCTGCAAGTCCATCCATGTTATTGTAAATGGCAAAATTCTGTTCCTTTTTATTGCTGAGTAGTATTCCTCTCTCTCTCTCTCTCTCTGTGTGTATATATATATATATATATATATATATATATATATATATATATATACTCACATCTTTATCCATTCATCTGTTGATGGACACTTCAGTTGCTTCCATATCTTGATAATTGTAAATAAGGCCTGTATTCTTTTTTTTTAATATTTATTTTATTTATTTATTTTCCTTAATTTTTTGGCTGTGTCAGGTCTTAGTTGCGGCATATGGGATATTTGTTGAGGCACGTGGGATCTTTTTTGTTATGGTGCATGGTCTGCTAGAGTTTCTCTCTAGTTGTGGTCCCTGGGCTTCTCTCTAGCTGAGGCGTGTGGGTTTTTCTCTCTCTAGTTTTTGCGCACGGGCTCTGTAATTTGTGGCACGTGGGCTCTCTAGTTGAGGCATGAGAGCTCAATAGTTGTGGCATGTGGGATTAGTTGCCCCGAGGCATGTGGGATCTTAGTTCCCCCACCAGGGATCGAACCCGTGTCCCCTGCATTGGAAGGTGGATTCCTTACCACTGGATCACCAGGGAAGTCCCAAGGCCTGTATTCTTAATTGGAATTTACTCTTTTATAAGAACTCTTCAAAGGTATAAGAAAGTACTATTACATTATGGGTGAATACCAAAATAGTTGATATTTATCGTCATTAAATTTCACATCATTGCAGTTTATTCACTCAGGTGATTCATTCATCTCAGTGCCTAGAATTCAAATCTTATTCATCATAAGTTGATATCCCCTACAAACTTCTATTTTTCAAAAGTTTTACAATGCATTTTACATTATTTAAAAATAACTCTATTGGGGAATTCCCTGACCATCCAGTGGTTAGGACTCTGCACTTCCACTGAAGGGGGCATGAGTTTGATCCCTGGTCAGGGAACTAAGATCCTGCATGCTTTGTGGAGCGAAAGAAAAAACCCCACATACTCTATTTAAATCAAAGTATACTATTTAGATGTTAAGCACCTTGATTACTACTTAAAATTACATGACATTCCTTCATCGCTTCCCTTCTTTGCCCCCTTCCTTCCTATTTTCCTTCCTTCATCCTCCTTCCCTCCAAAAATATTTATTTAGCACTTACAGTGTCAGGCAAAGTTCCAGTGGCCGGAAATACAGTGGTGAACAAAACCAACAAGGACCCTGGCCTCATAGAGCATAGCTCCTAGCAAAGAAGAAGGACATTAAGCATGTAAATTAAATAAAGTGTGATCAATGTTACAGGAGAGGGATACTAAAATGAGTAAACTTTTCAATGAGGGATATTATCATTTGTGATTTTTTCAAATACAGTTGTTACACAGTGATGTTTAGCAGAACCCCTGAAGTAGCAGTGACTAATAATACATTTACATTTTCTCCTATTTCTGACCTTAGACATGCCATTATTATGTTCTGTTTGCTTCTTGTTCTTCCCTCATTTTCCCCTCTCAACACTATTCTGTGCTACTGTTCATCTGCATAGAACCTGCTATTGTTTCTCTTCAACATCTCAGAATCACCACTGACGTTTCATCACATGGAGTGCTTTTACTATACCCCAATTTAAAATGAAAAATCAACTTAAAAAAAAAAAAAAAGGAACTGCCCCAGTCAGACTTTATCAATCCAATAAGGCAAAGGCACATCAGGAAAGTTCAGAGACCTTTCCTGAATTGGCCCCAACTCCTCCCTTTAATCTGTACCTTTCCCAGCCTCCCAGTTTACTGAAGTGTAATTGGCAAATAAAAATGTAAAATACTTTAAAAAATTTCTAAATTATACTGAAGGGCAGATATTTATACCTTGAGAAGTTCTAAAAGCACATCTCCTGACATTCTTGCCTTTCTCCTACGCTGTCATGTAACTTCTTGTTTCTAAGTATGTGGAGACACTAATGTTAATTTATGTGAGCTCATGTATGTCTGTGTTGTTCTGAAAAAAAAGATGTTAAGAACAATGTGTATTAGCACATGAAATTTTTGCTTGACCTCAGAAACTACTATTTTGAGTCTACTTCTCTTCTGTCTCCCACTTTGTAGCTGAAAGCTGTTTCTTAATTAGGTATACAAATTGTCAATTATTAGTTTTCTCCTCATGGCAAGAGCTGTGGATCCTGTATTGGGTTCATAGGAGCCCACTGACACTGAAACAAAACATTCAGATACAATTATCTGGTACCTGATTCCTTCCATGTTCTATATCAGATCACCCACTGGCTTCAAATTAACCTTATCTTTGCACTTTTTCCTCTGAAGGCTCTCAAGGTCCCCTCGTGTGCATGTCTATTGTGGGACTCATGCCTCACCTCACCTCACCTCATCCTGGCACCTGCTCCCCTTTATCAACCTAGTCTGTCCCTGGTATCTGTTACACCTTGTTCTATCACAGCTCTCATAACCAAAAAGAGGCATCTCCTTTTTGTTGCCTCCCTTCCCCTACTGTATTCAAGATTTAGATAAGTGAACATCACTCCCTCTTAATTACTTCCCTCACCTGCTTAAGATCTGCTGAAAATAACATCCAAGTGTGAAACGTATGGTCCAAAGTCCCCTTTCATGCAGAAAGGTAGAGTTTGCACTTAGTTGACTCTGGAAAGCAAACTTTATTTTGGCTGTTGTTTAATCAGCCACACAATTCTAAAATCTTTCATCTTCCTTTCCCTTTGCTTCTTAGTTAAAGGCTCTGCACAACAATTTTACACATAATTATCTCTTTACATCTTGGCAATGTGTATAGGCTAGAATAAAATGTGGCTCTGGTGGGATTTAATCTTTTCTTATATATTTACCTAGGCAAGGCTTCAAGTAAGAAAGCAGTGCCACTCTTCTGCATGAGAATGTTTAGATAAATAATTGCTCAGATTCTCATTTGCGGCAAGGCCGGTTTGTTCTTCACAGTCCTTGAAAGTCTTTTTTTCCCCCTGGTCACAGTCAATTTAAGCTGACCTGGCAAATGACCAGATTGCTTCTATGAAGATTACAAGTTATTGGTGTCACTGCCTCTTCCACTGTACAAATGGTTGCTATGTTTTGAACAGCAACACTTAGACCCAACCAGCCTTTCTAAATATCTTTTAAGGATGAGGATCATGTACAATACATTTGACTTCAAGATCTGAATCTCCTCCCTGGGTTTTCTGAGTGAACTAACTTTACTTTTGCCCTCAAATTCCCAAGTCAATAGAAAACTGCCAAAGAAAACCTAGGTCAGAAGAGGATCTGTGTGCAAATTTAGCTACTGTTCCCCAGGAGCTTCACCAAGATGGGCATTCTTTCCCTACCCTTGAGTCATACGAGGGATAGAGGCTCTGCTGGTTTTCAGTTGGGCTTTTCCCTGTGACCAAGTGGTGCTAAGACCCAGTGAAAATAACTCCCATCTTGGATCTACACCACATTGCCTTTAGTCTTCCAGCTACCTTCTTCTGCCAAACTCAGCGTCCTCGGCCACTTGACTTTTCTATCATAGGCATTATAAGTTATGGGAAAGAACTAGTGACGCTAACTGAATTTTTTATATTCTATGCAGAGTGATTTTTAGTAGTGAAAAGCAGATGATTATGCAATAACTGGTGATTTGGGCAGCCCAATTAAGTTGGGGATATCATAGAATTGGAAATGTTATCTTGACATATCTACTCAATAATGATTTCTTACTATGGTCTATAAAAAAGGCAGAGCTCTTCATGACTGAGGTTATGTTTTCTGGAACTGTGAGACTTGTGGAAATAAGTGGTTTTACCAGAAAGTAAAGTCAGAATCATGCCTTCAGGAATGCCAGGGGTATTACAGTTACTCTTCTCTCACCACCTCTAGTTATTATAAAAGTATTGCAAAGATTTTAGGATATTCTGAAATGAATGAGAACTTGCTGCCTGAGAAACTATCTTTGTTTTTTCTCTAAGATGGGTGGAGTATCCTAAAGTGGGTGGGATAAGAGATTTCCTTTAAAACACATGTGCCTCAGGCAGGAGAGCCTTAGATTTCACGGCTGACAGATTGTGCAACTTGAGGTTCATGACTTAACTTTCCTGTTCCTTATTTCCTTTTCTTGTAAAATGGACAAAATAATCTTTGCATCTATGAGAAATTATGTAAAATGACTGCGGTATTGTACTTTTTACAAACATATCCAAAAATTTTGCCAAAAAGATTTCCCTCAATTAAAATGGACAGTAGTGTAATAACTGTAGGGTACTTGAGTAGCTATTTAATTCTTTAGTGGGGTGGATTTTGTTACAAACACCTAAATCAAAAAAGGATTTAAAAGAAAATTCTACTTCTTCTAATAATGATTCTAAGTTCACCATTACTAATATGTTGCGATATTGTGTGCATGTGTGATCTGGAATCCCTCAGCCAAGGACTGGAAAATATTGCTAGTGATTAAGTGAAAATGAATCTCACTTTGGGAATAAAGGAAATAAGTGTGTTTGAGAATACCTTCAACATTTTTGCATGGGTTTGGAGCAGGACTGCTTTGATGTTGTAATCCTTTAAAAAAGGTTCTAAGTGAAGTAGATAACGAATTTGTCTTGCAGAAAGCCTTCTCAGATGACTTTCTCTGTGCACATGGTGGTTCCAACCACACTTGAGGATTTTATTGTTCAATGCTGTGCTCATCACCCCACTAGGACTCGAGCCGAGTGGAATGAAGGAAGGTTAAATGGGAGAGCTTTCTGTTTTTGTACAGTTCTTATGTTTCTAGGAAAGTTAATTAGGAAGTGAAACCTTTAGCAGTTGGCAGTGTGCTTTGTTGGCTACTAGGGCATGGTGACAAATAGCCCTGAAAGGTCTTCACTTTCTTTTGTAAACACCAAGGTAAGGAATTTGCACAAAAATGCACTGGTGAAGATCTGCTTTTCATCATGATCTAACCACATAGTAAACAACAGAAATAACTTGTTTTAATAAAGTGTGGTGTTGAAACATTTATCAGCAAGTCCTTTCTACTGGCTTCAAAGGTATATTTGGATAAGAGAAATCCTTGCCCATAAGAACACAATCTGAAATTTAAGTTATAACATTTTCTTCATGTCAAGGTCAAGAAACATAAGGGAAAAGTTTGACTTTTGTGTAATCATGAATTTATCTCTTATTAGCCTGAGACAGTACAATTAAGTACTTATTATTTGGGGTAGATGTGGTTGGCAGAGAGGAAAAGACTGCAAAATGTTTGCTCTGGAATGGTTTAATGCATTCTATTATTTTAAGTGCCCACTTCTTTCCTTTTCTGCTGGATAGCAGCATATTGGATTTCATGAGAAGAGCCTTTCCAAATGAAAAAGCATATTGTTATGATGAGAAAATATAACAAGATCTGGACTGATTTGGTAGAAAGTGACCCAGGGGAAATGGTAAAATGAGATGCAAAACTTAAGGAAGTGGGATTGAGTGGTACAGGTAGCCAAACTTGAAATGAAAGAAAAAGAGAAGAAGGGAGAATGTTAACATGTTTCTGATTTTGGGATGAGTACTGAAAGCTTCCAGGAATTATGGAGAAGTAAATATAATTGTTTTTTAATCCAACAGGATTTGTTGCAGTCTCGTTTTCTCTCCTCCAAGTAAGGAGCAGAACTTCCTAGGAAGGTTGTACAGCACTGACCAATGGAACATTCTGAGATGATGAAAAATGAGCTTCTGCACTGCCCAAGACTGTGGCCACTAGCCACATATGGCTACTGAACACTTGAAATGTGGCTAATGTGACTAACTGAATTCTAAATTTTATTTATTTCTTTTTTTAAAATTTATTTTATAGAAGTATAGTTGTTTACAATGTTGTGTTAATTTCTGCTATATAGCAAAGTGATTCAGATATATATTTATATATATATCCTTTTTCATATTTTTTTCCATTATGGTTTATCACAGGATATTGAATATAGTTCCCTGTGCTATACAGTAGGACTTTGTTGTTTATACATCCTATATATAATAGTTTGCAACTGCTAGTCTCAAACTCCCAGTCCATCCCCGCCCACACCCTCCCCCTTGGCAACCACAAGTCTGTTCTCTATGTCTGTGAGTCTATTTCTGTTTCATAGATAAGTTCATTTGTGTCATATTTTAGATTCCACATATAACTGATATCATATGGTATTTGTCTTTCTCTTTCTGACTTACTTCACTTAGTATGATACTCCCTAAGTCCATCCATGTTGCTGCAAATGGCATCACTCATTTTTATAGCTGAGTAGAATTCCATTGTATATATGTACCACGTCCTTGTTCTCCATTCATCTGTCAGTGGACCTAAATTTTATTTATTTCTAACTGATTTTAATTTTAGTAGCCACATATGGTTAATAGCTATTGTATTGCGCAACACAGCTAGGCTTCACCGTTTCAGACTTCTATATGTCATGATCAAGTGATGGGCTTTGTTGTAGATCAGAAGATAGTTTTGAGAAACTTTGTGGGCTGTGCTGAGGAAGGACAACTTGTCTTAAATCTGTGACTATGCCAAGCCCCTCAATTTGCACTAATGAAAATATTCCTTAATTTTAAGTGTTTCTTAGCTGTTAATCCTATTTGTGTACTCAGGATTGGTGGTGGACAAAACCACACTTGCCTGGACTGGCTGCAATGGCCAAAGGAATAGAAAGGGAGATGCTCCAGCAGAGAATTAAAGGGCATGCTTTTTAAACTGAATTAGATGAAATCTCAGAGCTTCCAACTATTTTGGCCTTTGAATGACTGCTGAATTACCCAGAGGACACAAAGAGTAGAATTTGTTGACTATTAAAAAAATACAGTTATTTTGCTACTGGACTGTTAAGACATTTGTTATAATATGTTATTTTGGTTGACTTTCATGATGGATTTTTGTTTTCGCTCTTAGAATGCCTTCTGGGTTCCTGGACAATCCCTGAAATATAGAATTTCTGCACGAATAAATATATTCACAAGTTGATATGCTTAGGTAAAGCAAAATTTTAGTAAAGGGACAATATACATAGAGGGACAACAGAGGGACAAGAGGGAAACATGTGTGAACTAAAGGCTTCATACAAATAACATCTAAGGGGACTTTGCTGGTAGTCCAGTGGTTAAGAATCTGCCTCCCAATGCAGGGGATGCAGGTTCGATCCCTGGTTGGGGAACTAGGATCCCACATGCCATGGGGCAACTAAGCCCACACACTGCAACTACTGAGCACCCGTGCCACAACTAGAGAGAGAATCCTGCACGCCACATGGAAAGATCCCATGTGCCACAACGAAGATCCCGCATGCCACAACTAAGACCCGATGCAGCTAAAAAAATAAAAATAAAAATAAAAAAATAAATATTTAAAAAATAACATCTACGGATTAATTATCTCTAAGCACGGTTGGCAAAAATTTGCATGATGAGACTTGGAGAATCATTAAATTGCCATCTAATGTGGAACCCAATCACATCCTGAACTAGGATGAAAGAATTATTTTTGGTGGATACCTAGATACTTGAAAGGTTTTGCATACCATCAGTATAATTCACTCTACCTTGAAAAAATCAACCAACCAACCAATTCAAGCAATTAACATCCATCTTTCCATCTTTTCACTGTCCTTTCCTTTGTTTTCTGTTTCACCAACCATGAGCATAAGAGATTGAAGGATTATAGCAGAGAATCAGTGAGGAAAATCCTAGTTTCCATTTTGATAAAATGCTTAATTAATCACTTTACCCCATTTTCTTTAGCCCTGATGACTTATGCAATCTTAATTCCTTTAATAATGAATTTACAATTTACAACTATAATTCTTGTTCTTAATATATGAAACAAAATGTTTTTGAAAACAAGAAAAGTTGCTTTGACCTCACTACCCTGTCCCTGGTACAATTCCATCCCCTCTAATCCTTGTTTGGAACTCTCTTCATACGTTTTTTTTTTTTTTAATTTTTTTAAAATTTATTATTTATTTATTATTTTTACTTTTGGCTGTGTTGGGTCTTCGTTTCTGTGTGAGGGCCTTCTCCAGTTGCGGTGAGTGGGGGCCACTCCTCATCTCGGTGCGCGGGCCTCTTACTATCGCGGCCTCTCCTGTTGCGGAGCACAGGCTCCAGGCGCTCAGGCTCAGCAGTTGTGGCTCACGGGCCCAGTTGCTCCGCGGCATGTGGGATCCTCCCAGACCAGGGCTCGAACCCGTGTCCCCTGCATTGGCAGGCAGAATCTCAACCACTGCGCCACCAGGGAAGCCCTCTTCATACTTTTTTATTATCAGCTTCTTACTCTATGAAAGCATGTATTACAAATGCCTTATTTAGTGTGGTATCCCCAGTACCCAGACTATGATTGGAAAACAATTGTTGCTAAATAGATATTTATTGTTTCTTTAAAGTATAAATATCTTTCTTTTTTTTTCTGTAATCTTTTGGAGTTGTGTTGTTTAGTAGAGTGACTGATTCATTTCTGTCTGCTCATGAATATAGCTATACTCAGACTTTATATTTTGTATAATTCCTAATGAAGCAGTATTAAATATTTTATATAATCAATTTGAAAGAATATCTGGGATTCTGAAGGACAGCTTTAACTACTTCTTTGCAAAGAGTTTCACAAAATATGACTTTCAATATTGTTTATGGGATGATTGGGTCCTATATTAAGAGTCTTTGGTATTCTTTATCCCTTCCTAATTTCCATAGAACTCTTCCAGACAAAGGAAGCAAGCTGAACTTGGTACATTAATCGATCAACTAACCAACAGGTCTTGAGTTCCTCATATGTGCAAATGACTATTTGAAGTGATTTGATGTTGGTGCGCCTGCCTTTGAACTGAAGGCCATGTTACTATACAAGTGTAAATCCCTGTGCCTCCTTTTTCAACACACCTGTTTGGTTTAAAAACAAATATTAGATCCACAGTCCACAAGAACAGAAATTTACTCCACTTTTTAATGGCTTCCCAAACGTCTGGAGAATTTCACAGTGTTAGTGAATATCATGAAAGAGAATAGGTAGTTTAAAAAAAGTGAGAAAAGAAAGTTTACTGCTTCAAAAACAGTGGCAAGTCTCCTGAAGTGGTAAATGGACCATCTGTGTGCTCTGGCACCAGAAAATGTATAATTTATTTTAAAGCACCAGGTATATATCTGTCCTTCTAAATGTCTATCTGAAATAATGTGTGTATTGTATATGAAAATGAAGCACGGAAACAGAGTGGACTTTTTAAGCTCAGTATGCTTATTTATTTCAAAGCTATTATTCTTCCTGTCAACAAGAATAAAATTTATTCACTCAGGTAAGTATAAAGAGTCAGGCATTTTCTTGCAATAAAGAGATTAAGTAGATCACACCTTGAAAACCTGTCTGCTCCCATTTGGAAAAGCACTGCCTTGAATCCTAAAAATTTTATTTGAAAGTCTACCAACATTGCAGTGGGAAAGGGAAAGCTTAAGTTCAGATGGAAACCACTTACCCTCTCAGTAGTCCTAGGATTTGTATCTCTGGGAAGACCCAAGCCCACAAATAGTTTATCTAGGTGTTCAGCATTAAACACAGAGTTAAGGGAAAGGATTTATTTCCCCTGGCTAATCCCCAATCCCTTCCTTCTTTTTAGTACTAGTTTATTATTTATGAGATTTACAGAAACACAGAAATTAGAGATGGGAAATCTGTATGGAATTAAAATACCTTTTCCCTACAAATGCAAATCTCCTGTTCGTCTCAAAACTGTGTGTGTGCGGGGGAGGTGCGGGGCATTTATCAGAGTTGATGGAACAGAGTAGAGATTCACCCAGTAACACTTTAGCAAAACCCAAGTTTCTGAAATCTCTTTTCTCCCACACTTGCTCTTCAGACAGTGTTCCTTCAGTAATTGCCGTTACATTTCTGTCAAGATGGTCTTCTTTTAGTTCTTGGAATGAATTAGGGCCTTTTGCACCGCTGAACCTTCCCATTTGCTATTCCCTCAGCCCAGAACACTCTTCAGTAGGCTAATTTCTGGTTATCTTCAGGTCACAACTTAAATATCTCCTTCTCACAGGAATTGTTTGTCCTTTGATTTATGTAGTGTGTATTTTTGTTCTAAAAGATATTTGTAAGAGTTGGAATTTTGAAGTTGGACCAAAGAGAAATTATTGTCACTTATGACTAAAACCACAAGTTAGCTGTTAATTTATTGTTGATTTAAAACAATCAACTCGGGCTTCCCTGGTGGCGCAGTGGTTGAGAATCTGCCTGCCAATGCAGGGGACACGGGTTCGAGCCCTGGTCTGGGGAGATCCCACATGCCACGGAGCAACTGGGCCCGTGAGCCACTATTACTGAGCCTGCGCGTCTGGAGCCTGTGCTCCGCAACAAGAGAGGCCGCGATGGTGAGAGGCCCGCGCACCACGATGAAGAGTGGTCCCCACTTGCCGCAACTAGAGAAAGCCCTCGCACAGAAACGAAGACTCAACACAGTCATAAATAAATAAATAAAAGAACGTGAATTTCTTTAAAAAAAAAAAAACAAAAAAAACAATCAACTCTCTGCTACTGAATGATATTTAAGACATTATAATATTTTCATTTTCAATAATGGCTCTTCTTTATCTCTGGTATTGAATTTCTTCTCTTCATTTTGTAGTGATATTTACTCTTATTTCCCCAGAGTTTTCTTAATTTTAACTTGGTTGCTAGATATATTATTTAAATCTATCATTTTTCTCTTTTTCATATTTCTGTTGTATATGTAATAAATTATATATATAATTACAATATATAATGAAATTTATATTACATATAAAAATATAATTTATATGCTGAAAAGTGCATGAAGTATACAGATACAGTTTAACAACTCATTATAGAACAAACATCTGTGAAACCACCAACCACTTCTTGAAGTAAGCGTTATCTTGAGTATTTTTATGTTTTCTTTGCTTTTTAAAAACTATATATTTTTGCATACCTAAACAATATAACTTAGTTTTGCTTATCTTTGAAATTTATTTACACAGGACAATACTACATGTATTGCTTGTGGCTTCCTTCTTTCATTCAATGTTACGTTTGTGAGACTTATCAACATTTTTGCATGTAGTTGTAGATCATTTTCAAAATTTATTTATCCACTCTACTATTAATGAATAAATCTTCCAAGTGCTTATTTTTGGGTATACATCCCAGCATACAGTACATGAGTTCCTCTTGGATATATATACTTAATTTTGTTAGCTAATTGAGTGTCTATATCTTCATTTTTATTAAGTAATGACAAACTGTTTTGCAAAGTGGTTGCACCAATGTACACTTCCACCAGAAATATATGAGTTCTCATTGCTCTGCATTTTTGCCAGTGTTTGACATTATTAGACTTTACCATTTTTGTCCATCTGGTGAGTATGAAACATGATTTAAATTTTTATATCTCTGATTACTAAAGAGGTGTCATGCCTTATAACCTGATTATTTCCCATTTAGCTGTCTTCTTCTGTTTAACTGATTGTCCATTTTTCCTTTTGGTTCTCTATTTTTTCTTATTGATCCTTACATTATAGAGTGCTGGGAGTGGGGAGAGACTCTGTGCCATGTGGTCATTCAGAGACCCAGGCTCCAACACCTCGTAGGACCTTGGAGTCCTCCACATATCCTCTGCATTTGCCAAGAAGATGAGGGAAGAGAGACATAATGTGGGAGAAGGAGGATCATGTGGGTAGTTTTATAGGAGCCAGGCCAGGCAGTGTTGATTATCAGTCACTTCTGCCTATATTCCAATAATCAGATGTCAGTTATGCGGTCCCTAGGATATACAAATGAGGCTAGGAAGTGTGCTCTCAGAGTGCCCACAATGAAAAATATACTGGATTTGATGAACACAAAGCACTGTGTTTGCCATGTATCCCATGGTCATGATGACATTTTCCTATATTATATTCTAAAAGCTTTATAGTTTTTTCATTTTACATTCAAATGTTTAACCAATTTGGTGTTGGTTTCTGTGTACAATGTGAAGTAGAGGCATCCAATTAAATTTTTTTTTTTTTTTAATTTTATTATTTTTGGCTGTGTTGGGTCTTCGTTTCTGTGCGAGGGCTTTCTCTAGTTGCGGTGAGCGGGGGCCACTCTTCATCGCGGTGCGCGGGCCTTTCACTGTCGTGGCCCCTCTTGTTGCGGAGCACAGGCTCCAGATGCGCAAGCTCAGTAGTTGTGGCTCACGGGCCTAGTCGCTCCGCGGCATGTGGGATCTTCCCAGACGAGGGCTCGAACCCGTGTCCCTTGCATTGGCAGGCAGATTCTCAACCACTGCGCCACCAGGGAAGCCCCCAATTAAATTTTTAAAAAATAGTATGGATGCCCAATTTTTCTAGCATCATCTTAAAAAGTCCATCCTTCCCCCTGATCTATGGCGGCACTTGTCATAGACCAAGAGTGGGTCTATACATACAGTAACAAAACAGACCCACCATATAGGTGGGTCTGTTTTGTTACTCTATATGTCTCTCACAGTATCAATACCACACACTTCACATTGTAGTCATATACAATTTGTATACAATTTTTCAAAATGAAGTGAGTTGCTGTACATTGTTATCTTAGTTTCAGGTGTATAACACAGTGATTCAATATTTTTATAGCTTATATTTATTTAAAGTTGTCGCAAAATATTTGTTGTATTCCCTGTGCTGTACATTAAATCCTTGTATCTTATTTATTTTATACCTAGTAGTTTATACCTCTTAATCCTCTTCCCTTATCTTGCCCTTCCCCTCCCCACCTCCCCACTGGTAAACACTAGTTTGTTCTCTGTATCTATTAGTCTGTTTCAGTTTGTTATATTCATTTGTTTGTTTATTTTTAAAATTCCACATATAAGTGAAACATACAGTATTTGTCTTTCTCTGACTTACTTAACTAAGCATACTACCCTCCAGGTTGTCCATATTGTTATAAATGGAAAAATTTTATTATTTATGTGACTGAGTTATATATATCCATATGTGTGTGTGTATGTGTATATATATATATATATATATATATATATATATATATATATATATATCTCAGAGCTTCTTTATCCATTCATTTTTGACACTTCGATTGTTTTCATATCTTGGCTATTATAAATAATGCTGCTATGAACAGTGGGGTGCATATATCCTTTCAAGTTTGTGTTTTAGTATTCATTGCATTTATACCAAGGAGTGGAATTGCTGGATCATATGGTAGTTCTATTTTTAATTTTTTGAGGAACTTTTATACTGTTTTCCATAGTGGCTGCATCAATCAATTTACATTTCCACCAACAGTAAACTAGGGTTGAAGTTTCTCCATATCCTCTCCAAAATTTATTATTTGTTGTCTTTTTATAATAACCATTCTGAGAGTGTGAGGTGATATCTTGTTGTGGTTTTGACTTACTTTTACCTGATGATTAGTGGTGTTGAGCACCTTTTCATGTGCCTATTGTCTATTTGTATGTCTTCTTTGGAAAAATGTCTATTCAGGTTTTCTGCCCATTTTTAAAATGAGTTGTTTGTTTTTTTGATATTGAGTTGTATGAGCTCTTTATATATTTTGGATATTAACCCTTAATCAGACATGTCATTTGCAAATATCTTCTCCCATTCAGAAGGTTGTCTTTTTGTTTTGTTGATAATTTCCTTTGCTATGCAAAGGCTGTTAAGTTTAATTAGGCCTCATTTGTTTATTTTTGTTTTTGTTTCTGTCGTTCTGTCTCCTGAGGAGACATATCCAAAAAAAAAAAGACTTATGCTAAAGGGTGTACTGCCTGTTTTTTTTTTCTAGGAGTTTAAGTTTCTGGTCTTAATTTAGGTTTTCAATTTTGAGATTATTTTTGCATATGGTGTGAGAAAATGTTTTAATTTCATTCTTTTATATACAGCTGTCTAGTTTTGCCAACACCACTTATTAAAGAGACTCTTTTTCCCATTGTATATTTTTGCCTTCTTTGTTGTAGATTAATTGACCATATGTGCATGGGTTTATTTCTGGGCTCGTTATTCTGTTCCATTGATCTATGTCTGTTTTTGTGCCAGTACCACATACTGTTTTGAATACTGTAGCTTTGTAGTATAATCTGAAGTCAGAGAGCATGACACCTCCAGCTCTGTTCTTTTTTCTTAAGATTGCTTTGGCTATTCATGGTCTTTTGTCATTCCATACAAATTTTACAGTTATTTGTTCTAGTTCTGGAAAAATATCCTGGGAATTTTGATGGAGAGTTAATTAAATCTGTAGATTGCCTTGGGTAGTATGGACATTTTAACAATATTAATTCTTCCTGTCGATGAACATGGGGTATCTTTACATTTCTTTGTATCATCTTCGATTTCCTTCATCAGTGTCTATAAAACTTATAAAACTATAAGTTTTCAGAGTACAGTAAGTCCCCTACATACGAACCTTCAAGTTGCGAACTTTCAAAGATGTGAATGTGCTTTTGCATGTCCAATCACGTAAGTTAGTTCACATGTCTGGCATACATTGTCACATGCATGCATCCTCTACAAGTGGTTGTGCTTTAGTGTACTTTACTGTACAGTAGTGCATAGAGTACAGTAGTACAGTATCTTTATTTCAAGCTAGATCTGCAAGAGGATGACTTCATTGAACTCCTTTGTGTGCAACACGGGAAGCTTACTAATAAAGACCTTATGGAATTGGAGCCCCAGAAAAAGGATGAAGAGAGACAAGAGGAAGAAGTAACTGAAGAACTGAAGAGATTCATGATGTAGGAAATGGCAAGGGGATTTTCTTTATTTGAGGAGACACTGTTAGTTTTGAGGCACAGGACCCGAAAGTAGAACGGTACACAAAGGCTGCAGCAGCCATTCAGAATGCAATCCAGTGCTACTGTGTCATCTATGATGAGGAAAAAAAAGCTACTACCCAGACATCACTGGATCAGTTTTTCAAGAGGGTAGATAGAATTGAATCCAGCAAGGAACCAGAACCTGTGTCAAGCATGAGTGTAATTGCAGCTTGCCCTCAATCTATTGCTGATGATCTTTCAGCTTTACCATCTCCCACCTCCTCTCCCTCCTCCAGTCAGTAACTCTTCTTTCCTGTTCACTCGATGCCAGCCCCTGTATGCCAGCTGTTGTACTATACTACAGTACTTTTCAAGGTACTGTACTGTAAGATTAAAAAATTTTTCTTTATTTCTTGTGTTTGTTTGTTTATGTATTATTTGTGTGAAAAGCATTATAAACCTATTACAGTACAGTACTATATAGCTGATTGTGTTAGTTGGGTACCTAGGCTAACTTTGTTGGACTTATGAACTAATTGGACTTATGAAAACACTCTCGGAATGGAACTCGTTCATATGTAGGGGACTTACTGTATAGGTCTTTCATCTCCTTGGTTAGTTTATTCCTAGATATTTTATTCTTTTTGATGCAATTGTAAATTGATAGTTTTCTTGCTTTCTCTTTCTGTTAGTACGTTATTAGTGTATAGAAATGCAACAGGTTTCTGAATATTAATCTTGTATGCTGCAACTTTACTGGATTCATTTATTAGTTATAGTAGTTTTTTTGGTAGAGTCTTTAGGGTTTTCTATATCCACATATGTCATGTTATCTGCAAATAGTGACAGTTTTACTTCTTTCATTACAATATGGATACCTTTTATGTCTTTTTCTTGTCTGATTGCTGTGGCTAGAATTTCCAATACTATTTAAATAGGAATAGTAAGGGGGACATCCTTGTCTCGTTCCTGATTTTAGAGGAAAAGCTTTCAGTTTTTCACCATTAAGTATAATACTAACTGTGGGTTTGTCATAAATGGCCTTCATCATGTTGGGATATGTTCCCTCTATATCAACTTTGTTGAGAGTTTTTATCATAAATGGTGTTGAATTTTGTCAAATGCTTTTTCTGCATCTATTGAGATGATCATGTGATTTTTATCCTTCATTTTGTTAATGTGGTGTATCAAATTGACTGATTTGAATATACTGAAACATCCTTGCATCTCAGGGATAAATCCCACTTGATCATGGTGTATGATTCTTTTCACATATTGTCAAATTTGGTTTGCTAATATTTTGTTGAGGATTTTTGCATATATATTCATCAGGGATATTGGCCTGTAATTTTCTCTTTTTGTTTGTAGTGTCTTTGTCTGGTTTTGGTATCAGAGTAATGGTGGCATTGTTGAATGAATTTCGAAGTGTTCCCTTCTCTTCAATTGCTTGGAATTGTTTCAGAAGGATAGGTATTAACTTTCTTTAAATGTTTGGTGGAATTCCCCTGTGAAACTGTCTGGTCTTGGACTTCTGTTCAGAGTTTTTTGCTTACTGATTCACTTTCTTTTCTTTTCTTTTCTTTTTTTTTTTTTTACTTGTCAAAGTTTTTCTGTTTATTAGTGAGAAATATGCATTGCCTTGCCTAGTAAACAATTGGACCACAGCATGTTCTGTGAGAGTGTTAGGTGTATAACAAACTTAACATTTTACAATCAAAGTTAGGTTTCTTGCATGCTGGGGAAATAAGGACTCTCCTTTAGTTAAACTTTCTAATTAACTGAGAGTTGGCTCATACTGGTTTATCCCTTATCACTCCTAAAATATATGAAAATTATACATAAACTCAGCAAACCCTGAAGAACAATGGTGACCTGCATCAGAAGAAGAAATAAGGCTTGACACCCTTACTTTGCCCTTGTTCACCACCTGGGGCCAGTGTACGTAGATGTGCAGAACTTAAATTGTTGTGTGGGATGCAATGGCATGTGCTCCAGGTTCTGTTTCCTTTGACGTCCTGTTAACTCCAGACCCAACCCCCAGCATGACCTCAGTGAACTCTGTAGCCAGCGTTCTGGCTTGACCTTCCAAGCTAATTTATATTCTTCTAGACCTGATCCCTTTTTGTTGTTTGTTTTTTAATCTGAAAACCAAGTGTTACTGTTTTTACTTCTTGTTTCTGGAAATTTTCTTTTAGCAAAAATTACACTTCTGGGTTTGGAAGTTTGGGGACTCTTCCAGGCTAAAAATAAGATACTAATATATGCTTCCCCTAAAATTTGTCCCACCCTCTATATTCTGGGATATTGTCAATCTTCTCTGTTTACCTGATTCTTTTTATTTCTGTTTTTCTCTTTTGTCATATATACTCTTTTTTTCTTTTTGACATCTTTATTGGAGTATAATTGCTTTACAATGGTGTGTTAGTTTCTGCCATATAACAAAGTGAATCAGCTATACGTATACATATATCCCCATATCTCCTCCCTCTTGTGTCTCCCTCTCACCCTCCCTATCCCACCCCTCTAGTTGGACACAAAGCACCAAGCTGATCTCCCTGTGCTATGCTTCTGCTTCCCACTAGCTATCTAATTTACATTTGGTAGTGTATATATGTCCATGCCACTCTCTCACTTCGTCCCAGCTTACCCTTCCCCCACCCCATGTCCTCAAGTCCATTCTCTACATCTGCGTCTTTCTTCCTGTCCTGCCCCTAGGCTCTTCATAACCTTTTTTTTTTTTCTTAGATTCCATATATATGTGTTAGCATACAGTATTTGCTTTTCTTTCTGACTTACTTCACTCTGTATGATAGTCTCTAGGTCCATCTGCCTCACTACAAATAACTCAGTTTCATTTCTTTTTATGGCTGAGTAATATTCCATTGTATATATGTGCTACATCTTCTTTATCCATTCATCTGTTGATGGGCACTTAGGTTGCTTCCATGTCCTGGCTATTGTAAATAGAGCTGCAATGAACATTTTGGTACATGACTCTTTTTGAATTATGGTTTTCTCAGGGTATATGCCCAGTAGTGGAATTGCTTCCATGTCCTGGGTATTGGAAATAGAGCTGCAATGAATTCTGTTCAGATTATCTTTTTTCTTCCTTATTCAGTCTTGGAAGATTGTATGTTTCAAGGAATTTATCCATTTCTTTTAGGTTTTCCAATTTGTTTGTCTATAACTGTTCATAGTAGTCCCTTATGATTGCATTTTTTCTGTGATTTTGGTTGTCATTTCTCTCTTTCATTTCTTATTTTGTTTATTTGAGTCCTCTCTCTTTTATTCTTAATTAACCTGGCTGAAGGCTTATCAATTTTTTAATATTTTCAAGAGACCGTCTCTTGGTTTCATTGATCTTTTCTTTTCTTTTCTTTTTGGCCTGCATTTTATTTATTTCCACTTTGATCTTTATTATTTCCTTCCTTCTGCAGGCTTTGGGCTTTGTTTGTTTTACTTTTGCTAATTTTAAGAATAGTAGGTTAGGTTGTTTATTTGAGATTTTTCTTGTTCCTTGAGGTAGGCCTGTATTACTATAAACTTCCCTAGAACTGCTTTTGCTGTGTCCCATAGATTTTGGAAAGTTGTGCTTCTATTTTTGTTAGTCTCAAGGTATTTTGTACTTTCTTCTTTGGTTTCTTTGTTGACTCATTGGTTTTTTAGTAGCATGTTCTTTAGTCTCCTCATGCTTGTGTTTTCTCATTTTATTTCCTGTAATTGATTTTTAGTTTCATACCATTGTAGTCAGAAAAGTTGCTTAATATAATTTCTATTCTCTTAAATTTCTTGAGACTTGTTTTGTGGCCTAGCATGTGATCTATCCCAGAGATATTCCATGTGCACTTGAAAAGAATGTGTATTCTGCTGTTTTCAGATAGAATGTCCTGTAGATATCTATTAAGTCCAACTGGCCTAATGTGTCATTTAAGGCCACTGTTTCCTTATTGATCTTCTGTCTGGATGATCTGTCCATTGATATAAGTAGGGTGTTAAAGTTCCCTACTATTACTGCATTATTGTCAGTTTCTCCCTTTTTGTCTGTTAATATTTGCTTTATATATTTAGATGCTCTTATATTAGGTGTATTTATGTTTACAAATGTTATATCCTCTTCTTGTATTGATCCGTTTATCATTATATTATGCCCTTCTTTGTCTCTTATTATAGACTTTGTTTTAAAGTCTACTCTGTCTGATATGAGTATTGTTACCTCAGCATTCTTTTTTATTTAAAAAATGTATTGAAGCATATTTGATTTATAATATTATATTAGTTTCAGGTGTACAGCATAGTTATTTAGTATTTTTACAGATTATACTCCACTGAATGTTATTACAAAATAATGGCTATCACCCCAGCTTTCTTTTCCTCTCCATTTGCATGAAATATCTTTTTCCATCTCCTCACTTTCAGTCTGTGTCATTAGCTCTGAAGTGAGTCTCTTGTAGGCAGCATATAGAAGAGTCTTATTTTTTAATCCAATCAGCTACTTATGTCTTTGGATTGGAGCATTTAGTCCATTGACATTTAGAGTGATTATTGATAGGTATGTACTTATTGACATTTTGCTATTTGTTTTCTGGTTGTTTATGTTGTTCTTCTTTGTTCTTTTCTTCTTCTTTTAATCTCTTACCATGTGGTTTGATGATTTTCTTTAGTGTTATGTGTGTGTTCTTTTTTCTCTAGCTTTTGTATATCTATTGTAGGTTTTTTTTTTAATTAATTAATTTATTTATTTATTTTTGGCTGTGTTGGGTCTTCGTTTCTGTGTGAGGGCTTTCTCTAGTTGTGGCAAATGGGGGCCACTCTTCATCGCGGTGCATGGATCTCTCACTATCGCGGCCTCTCTTGTTGCGGAGCACAGGCTCCAGATGCGCAGGCTCAGTAGTTGTGGCTCACGGGCCTAGTTGCTCTGCGGCATGTGGGATCTTCCCAGACCAGGGCTTGAACCCGTGTCCCCTGCATTGGCAGGCAGATTCTCAACCACTGCGCCACCAGGGAAGCCCTATTGTAGGTTTTTGATTTGTGGTTATCATGGAGTTCATATATGTTGACCTATAACTATATCTATTTATTTTAAACTGATGGTCATTTAAGTTCAAATTCTAAAAGCTCTACATTTTTTACTCCTCCCTCACCACGTTTTGTGTTTTTTTATGTCATATTTTACATTTTCATGTCTATCCTTTAGCTGTTTATTGTAGTTATAGTTGATTTTACAGTTTTTGTTTTTCAACCTTCCTACTATCTTATTTAATTGGTTGATTCACAACCTTTACTATATATTTGCCTTTATTAGTGGGAATTTTCCCTTACTATAATTTCTTATTTCTTGATAAAACCTTTTCTTTTTCACTTAAAGAAGACCCTTTAACACTTCTTTTTTTTTAAGCATTTTTTTTTTTTATAGCTACTTTTATTTTATTTATTTATTTATTTATTTTTTGGCTGTATTGGGTCTTCGGTTCGTGCGAGGGCTTTCTCTAGTTGCGGCAAGCGGGGGCCACTCTTCATCGCGGTGCGGGGACCGCTCTTCATCGCGGTGCGCGGGCCTTTCACTATCGCGGCCCCTCCCGTTGCGGGGCACAGGCTCCAGACGCGCAGGCTCAGTAGTTGTGGCTCACGGGCCCAGCTGCTCCGTGGCATGTGGGATCTTCCCAGACCAGGGCTCGAACCCGTGTCCCCTGCATTAGCAGGCAGATTCTCAACCACTGCGCCACCAGGGAAGCCCCCCTTTAACACTTCTTGTAAGTTCGGTTTATTATTGATAAACTTTTTCAGTTTTTGCTTGTTTGAGAAGTTCTTTATCTCTCCTTTGATTCTGAATGAAAACCTTGTTGGGTAGAGTATCCTAGGTGGTAGTTCTTTTTCCTTTCATCACTTTAAATATATCATGCCACTCCCTTCTGGTTGGCAAATTTTCTGCTGAAAAATCAGCTGATATCCTTGTGAGGTTTCCTTTGTATATGACTCTTTGTTTTTCTCTTGCTGACTTTAGAATTCTCTATCTTTAACTTTTGCCATTTTAATTGTGATATGTCTTGGCTTGGGTATTTCCAAGTACATCTTGTTTGGAACACTCTGTGATTCCTGTACCTAGATATCTGTTTCCTTCTTCAGGTCTGGGAAGTTTTCAGCCACAATTTTATCAAATACATTTTCCACTCCTTCTCTCTCCTCTCTTTCTTCACCACTATAATGTGAATGTTAGGATGCTTGATGTTGTCCAGAGGTCCCTTAAACTATTCCCATTTTTTTACATTTATTTTTCTTTTTGTTGTTCTGGTTGGGTGATTTGCATTATTCTATCTTTCAGATTGCTTATGCATTCTTCTGGATCACCTCATATGCTCTTAATTCCCTCTTTTCCTCAGTTCAGTTAGAATCATTATTACTATTGCTTTGAACTCTTGGCAAGATAAATTATAGTATTTATCTGTTTCATTAAGGGTTTTTTTTTTCATTTTTTTTTCTTGTTCCTTCATTTGAAACATATTATTCTGTGTTCTCATTTTGTTTAACTTTCTCTGTCTCTAATAAAATTAGGTGAAACAGTTACCTATCCCTGTTTTGAAGGTGTGTCCTTGTGTGGGAACATCCTTATGCAGTCTGCATGTGTACAGTAGCTTTGGTGGGAGAGCGGGATCTGAAGTGAGCATTGTGTGTGTCTTCCCCTGGAGTGAGCTGGCAGCCAGTGTTTTGGTGGGTGGTAGGGCTGGAGTTGGAGGGGTTAGAGGCAGAACTGGGTGAAAGCTAGGGTTTCTTCTATGCTCAATGAATGTCACTGCCCTACCAGGGGTGGTGTTGGGGCCTAAGTGGCTGGAGCAGGAGTCCTGAGGGAGTTAGGTTTCTCCTGGTTGTGATGGCAGTCTCCCCCTAGGTTTAGGAATGGCTGGGCCCAGAGGGCTTGGGTCTGCACTTCTGTGCTGGTTTCACTTTTTCCTGGAGGGTTCACCTTGGTTAGAGGCTGGGTTGTGGCCGGAGGGGTTTGCGTCACACCACTGAGCTGGCCCCACTCCCTCCCAAGTGTGCGCTCTGGCAGTGGCAGTCTCCTCCATTGTGCTAGCCTCACTCCCTTCCAGGTATGCACAGGGACAGTCACTCTGGTGATGGCAGCCTCCTCCTTGCAGTTAGCCTCACTCCCTTCTGAGTATGTGCACAATGGCTCCCTCTGTCCTGGTCAGAGGCGGGACCAGGTCCTCACTGGCTCCAGTCCCTCTAAGTATGTGCAGTCTGGTTGGCAACAGCAGCCTCTGCCTTAGAGGGGAGCAGCACCAGAGCAAGAAGGGCTGGGGCTGGAGCAGGAGTTCGGTGCAGGCTGGGGAGCAGGCCAGCCAGAGCACCAGGCAGTTTTCAATCTGCTACCTCTGTAGTGATACTGGGAGTAAGCAAACCTGTGTGTGAATTTTAAGAGCAGAGTCTCACCTTCTTATAACCCTCCAGTAAGCCCCACTGATCTTCAAATCAGCTAAGGGGACTTGTCTTTCTGGTGTTGGACTGCAGGGCTAGGATGCTTAACATGTAGCTTGAACCACTTGCTCCCCAGGGAGCATCCACAAGCCTGTGAAATCCTCCTCCTCTTCTGTGTCTCCAACTAGGAGTGCAGGCCCCAGACCAGACTGCTTCTCCTCCCTTCCTACCAGATTCTGAGTGAATACTTATTTCCAGCCTTGATTATAAGAGAGCTGCTCTGCTAGTCCCCAGGTCAATTTCATCGAGAGTTATTCTCCATGTCTTTGTAGTTCTGATGTGTTCGTGAAGGGAAGTTAGCCCAGCGGCTTCCTACTCTACCGTCTTGATCTCCTAACTCACAATGACTACAATTTCTTTTCTAAAATGAGAAACTGAGGGATAAACCTGTCCATAACTACCACACTTGGGCCTTGATCAATGTGTTTAACTATTGTCTGTCTCATGTCCCTACAATAGAGAGAATAAATAGAATAATAAAAGGGTTGATGAGTTAACTTTAATTTAAAAATTACCTTTTTACATTAAATAGACATCACAATATTTGAACCCACAGAGTATTTATACTTCAGTTGATCATTTAATTTTTTCTTCTAAATATTAAAACAACAATTTTAATGAACAATTTAGTATATCTGGTTTATGATATAGGGGCTTAGGCCTCCTTCTGCTGCATTAACTAATGATTTTATTTTATTGGGAAAATTATTTAACATGAGACACTTCCTCTTACAAGAACCTTTTGGATTGTTTATATTCCTACACATATTATTTCTGGAAATCTTAATTTCTCTTAAGAATTTGAATGGTGTTAATTTATTTAGAATGATCTTCAGCCCTTTTTGCTAAAAACCCCTTTCCCTTTTCTATTTAATTTAAAAAATTGGTTTCTTTTTGCTTTCACATCTTTGAAGAGTCCCCCCTGAATCCACAGAATCTATTTCTTGGTGCTTACATTTATTTCTTTTTCAATGAAACTATAGCTTATTTTGTCTTTTTGCTGTACCAACTCTCTTCTACACATGCATTTTTATTGCTTCCTCCCCACACCAGCAGTTCCCCACTTGTTCCCTCATGAGTCATGAGTGGCTCACAAAGCTGTTTCAAGTGGCCTATAAGTTGCCCAGCAGCTCCCCGCTCCTGCGTTCACAAGCAAAGTGGTCACCATTGAGGTCTTCGTATGCTTCCTAGCCACTGTCAGAGCCGATGCCCACCTTTTCCACGGTTTCTCCCTCCACCACAGAAATAAATCTTTCAAGTTTATGACTTATAATGCTATAGTTGGGGTGTATCAGAGTACTTTGAATAATAAAAAAGAATTCCCTAACAAGTCATACCATACCAACAGGAAGTCCACACTTCTTTAAGAAATGGAACTGAGTATGGAACTTAGGAACTGAGTATGAATTTTACATAGTCACAAGCTCAGGGTATACCAGAAAAACATAATGGATTTTTTTCTGTCTATAACTAAACTCATACTAGATTTAAAAATCCATGCTGGCTTCATAGTAGAGGATTTAATCTTGTCAGTTCTAGAAAATTCACTAACTTCTAATCTAACACTTAATCCCTTAGTGTGGAGGGAGTGGTAATTAATCACCCAAATCAAGATTCTCCCCTCTATCTAGATTTTTCTCTTCTTCCTGGGTTGGAGGAGGGTGTAAATCACAGACGGCATACACAGTGGGTGTGTGGGGAGGTTGGCGTGCGTCCTTGATCACCTCCTGTCCTTGTTGTCCTGTTCCAGACATAACCATCCCATCAGGCCTTGGGCATTGCTGTCTAAGGCTGCATCACTCACTGCTGGTGTCCGCAGCTCTTCCAAGGTCCCAGGTGTAGGCCTCTCTCACTCTGTTCTCTCTTGACTCTGTGCTGTTCTCATACCAACCAGGAGACCTCTTCTGGCCTATTTATTATCTGTCAGTCCCTCCAGCCACACTTGTGTGCATGATTGGGTAAGGGGAGGAAGGGGGTGAGTAAGAGAGTGGGGTTGGAAGTTTTCCCCACAACACTTTGGAATGTTCAGGATTCTCTGAGGCTGCCTCTTGGTGGTCTGTCTTCCTAGAAATCTTCCTCAGTCATTGCTCATTTACTGCTTAAGGACCATATGGGAGGGAGAGGTTCCCTATGTGGCTTGCAGTCTTCTAGTTTATTCTCTGGGAAGTAGCCAGGAAATGGTCTATTCTGGTGGAGACCCCTCAGACTACCCTGAAGTTTCTGTGATCATACTGCTTCTGGGGTCCAGCTTGGGGTGGTGGTGCTGCTGCTCTCTTTCCTCTCATATAAGGTGATGGAGCCCTCTTTTCCTTTTGGGTGGGTGGAGAGCATTATGTCACTCCACATTTGTCCCCACTTTATGGCATAAATTATCTATTCTGGGTCCCCCACGATTTGGCCCTTGGTACTGAAATCAACCTCTTGAATTTCAAAAAAAAATTTTCTCTTTCAATTACCTGACTCTTATAACTGAAATCAACTGCTTTTAAGACTGTTGTTTCTGCCATGGATTTACAAAAATTGATTTCAGAGCTAAAAAGCCAACAGTGTAGGGTTTATTTCTCTCTCTACAGTACCTTCCCTAAGGGGAATGCATATTGAGAGACCTTACTGCCACTTGAATGGGAGTGGGTATGGGGAATAGGACCACCCCCACATGGTTTAATATTAAAATAGTACCCTTGTAAATGGTCTTTCTTTATATAAAGTAAGTGATAATCACCTCAGAAAGCTCTTTCCCCTATCATGTTCTCTGGTAGTGCTATCATGTTCTCTGGTAGTGCTATCATATTGGTAAAGCCTGTGACTTGAAAGTACATGAAAAGACTAAATAATTATAATGAAATTTTAAAAATCATGACATTCAAATATTTAGATATATATCATTTAACTTGTAATTTAAATTATTGCTACACAGGCATTTTAATGGGGGAGATGTGATGGAGTAGCTTTGGCGTTAGATAAGGTTTTAAATCCTGGAACTGGCACATGTTAGTTGTGTAACCTTGGGTAACTTACTTAAACCCTTTGAACCTTTATTTCCTTATCTGTAAAATTGGGGGTAACATCTTTTCAATTCTGTTCTATGGCACACTGTTTAGGAAGAGAATATTGCAAAAAAGAGAGATATTGTGGTCAAATAAAATTGGGAAACACTAGAAAAAAAAAGTACGATGAAATAAATATCTTTATTCTGGTATGTCCAAAATCCTGTGTTCAGCTAGTTTGCCTTTTGAGTATGTAGGAAGGGAACATTTAAAAGTGCTTCTTAGTCGCAGGCAACACAAACTCATTCTGACTGATGTAAGTAGAAAGGGAATGTATTAGAAGGATGTTGGGTGGCTCATAGAAATGACAGGAATACTGTAGATCCAGGTTTGGAGAAAGGGCAGAGACAATGAAGGTTGAGGGGCACCAGGGCCACCTTGATAGACTAAGGCAGTCTGGGGAACACACATTGCTCCTGTCACTGAGTCCTTGGTGCACCTGCTTGACTGGCTCTACTGTGGGTGCTGACACTGGGTGCTGCCACCACGTCTGGAAACTAGATGATGCCTCTGGAGTCACTTTCTGCTCTCACTATGGATTCTCCACAGCTTTCGTTCTTTGTCTTATTATCTTCCAATTCAAAATCTTGGGGTCTGTAGTAACCTTAATAATGGCCCCAAAGATATCCATGTCCTAATATCTGTAACCTGTGAATGAATATATTATATTGCATGGTAAAAGAGATTTTGCATATATGATTAAGAATTTGGAGATAGGGAGATTATCCTGGATTTTCTGGGTAGGCCCAAGATAATCACAAAGGTTCTCATAAAAGGAAAGTATGAAGATCAGTGAATAGTAAGAGATGTGTAAATAAACAACCAGGACCTACAGTACAGCACAGAGAACTATATTCAATATCTTGTAATAACTTATAATGGAAAAGAATCTGAGAAAAAATAGACATATATATGTATGTGTATAACTGAATCACTTTGCTGTACACCTGAAACTAACACAACATTGTAAATCAACTCTACTTCAATTTAAAAAAAAGTAAGATATGTGATGACAGAAGCAAGAGTGTGAAGTGATATGAGGTAGGGGCCATACACCAAGGATTGCAGGCAGCCTCTAGGAGCCACAGAAGACAAGGAAACAGATTTTCCCCTCAGAGCATCCATAAGGAACCAGCACTGCTAACACCCTGACTGTAGCACAGTGAAACCCACTTTGTACTCTTGATCTCCAGAAAAGTAAGAAAATACATTCAAAATTTTGTAAGACACTAAGTTTGTAGTAATTTATTATGGTAACAATGGAAAATTAATACAGAATTCTTAAATTGATTGACGCAGTCTAGGGTATGTGTCCAAGCCCTAAATGGGAGGTTTGGGAAAATTAGTGTGAGGAGTTTTCTGTCTCTCTAGTTGGAAGTGGCCTCTACTGTCACCAAGATGCAAAAGAACATGAGAAATGGGTTCTGATGCTGGTAGCTTACCTCACCCATCCAAAGGCAAAAGCTACTACCTGTGAGACTATTATATACTGTTTTCCAAATGTATTAGATAGCAAAGCCCCTATTTTCTATTTTTCCTTGGATCATTTCCAGAATATCATCTAGGCTGGATTAGAAATAATGATGACAAAGCACATGGCACACAGTGTACACTCAGAAGTTGATAATCTTTTTGTGGTTGCTTATTAGTAGCTGCACTAGGCTAAAGCCCAACACGTTTGACGATTGCAGAAAACTACCATTCTATTAGTCTTCTTGTGTAAGAAAAAAAATACACTGGTGCAAACCATGGGAAGGTTGAGGCCGTGGAGCTTCAGTAGAGGATAAAGAAAGAAATAAGGAAAGATACAGAGAAGCTTGGCAGTGATGCTCAGTTCTTCATGTGGGGAGGCAATGGAGGCAGGGAAGCAAGCGTGGTGGCTGTGGAAATACTCTTGAGGCAATGAGGGTCTGGGTCCTGATGGTGGCAGTGGACATGGAGAAGAAGGGTCAGGTAGGAGGGATTCTGTGAAGGAAGGATTCACAGGGTTTGGTGACTGTCATAGGAATGAATTTGAACAGAGAGCCAAAATGGCTGCAAGGTTTGAAGACTAGGGACCTCTCAAAAAATGGTAGTGCTAGAATGGAAACTTTGAAAACGGAGGTTTCAGGGATAAATTTTTGATTTGTTTTAGATTTCCTTTAGGAAATTTGAAATTGGGGCTAGAATCAGTTAAAGCATTGGGCTTGCAGATGTAGCTTTGCATGCCACCAGGAAGAACAGGCTCACTCAAGCTCAAAGCATGTGTGAACCAGGAGAGAAACAAGAAAGGAAAGTAGGTGCATGGGAATCTTAGCATAACAATTGAAATTTTGAGATTAGAGGTTCAGTATTACAGAAACAAAGGAAAATGGGCATAGGTGCATCAAAAAGGGACTTGAAAGAAACTAACACAGTTTGAACCCAACCCCATAGGTTCCAGGTGTGGTTTTAGACATTTTAAAAACATATATTAGCCCATTTAAATCTTACAGTATTCCAGCAATGTAAGGTAGTAGTACTGCCATTTGACAGTTGGTGAAACTGGGGCTAAGAGAGATTAGTACCCTGCCCAAGGTTATGCAGTTTATGAGTTGTAGAGCTGGGAGTTGATTTCATTTGCCTGACTGCAAAGCCTTTCTTAATTGTAGGAAAAGTTTTAGAGCTGGGGAGAACATGGGAGAGACATCTGGAGGGACAATGACTTAGTTTAGGAAATGTTTCTGGAACTCCCTAAAATTAACTTCCATGGGCAGATCCTTACATGGTCTGTATGCCTGAAGTAGTCTGGAATATTTTACCGCTGGTTGAAAATTCTCAAGGTTCATCCTCTAAATACAGATGTGTAAATCTCAGGTACACCGTGGAATTAGAGGCTGCTTAGTCTAGTTGGGGGAAGGTAGCACTGGTGGTTGATCCTCTTGGTCTAATTCCCTGAAAACTTTGTTTACTAACCCAGACCTTTCCAGATCAGTCTGGTTTCTCTTTTAGATCTCCAGGCCATATCTGGAACATTCCATCTTCCAACTCCTGAATGTTCAGAGTCATGTCCCATCTGCCTGAAGTCCCTGGGTCTACCAAGATCCCCCTAATGACAAAAGTCCCCTTGAGGTAAATTTTCTCTTGATTCTTCTAGTTTCCAAACTATGCTTAGGTTCATTTCCTTACTTAAATAGTAACTTATCTTCAGTTTCTTACCTATCTTACATTTACTTGTTAAAGAATCCAATTCATCTCTTAATACTCAATATTCAGTACTCAGTACTCCAGAAAAGGCATGTAGGCAATTTGGACACAAGTAAGACCAGGGCTATTTTTAACAATCAATGATAGAAGAGACAGCAATTTCTGTCATAGGTTTGGAAATGAGATTTCAGAGTGGCAATGAAGTGGATAGCATAGAAACACCAGAACCAGGTATAAACTATTGGTTTGTAAAACTTGGCTGAGGGGAGAGGATGGGGTAGAAATTGTCAGGGCTGTTAAGAACTTGTCTTTTTGTTGTTATTGCTCTTGTTTACTTTAAAGTAGAGGCTGCTGTGGTGTACATGATGGGATTGGGAGATAGGAGAGCGTACTGATTAAGAGCTGGAGTTCTAGAGTCAGGAAATTATGGGCTAGAAACGCAGGCTCTTGTTCTTAATAGTTGAGTGTTTTGGGGTATGTTTCTTAACCATCAAAGCCTTTGCTACTCAACGTGTGAGCTATGGACTAGCATCCAACTTCATCACCTGGAGCTTATTAGAAATGCAGACGTTTGGTCCTTGCCCAAGGACTTGTATTTTGAAAAGATCGCTGAATGATTCATATACACATTATGGTTAGAGAAGCACTGCTCTAAGCCACAGTTCCCACATCTATAAAATAGGGATAAAGGTGATATAGAGTAGTTGTGAGGATGAAATGGCATGATGCTTGTTAGGCATGTAGTAAGTGCTCAAGAAATGTTCGATTATTATTATTGGTGTCATGACTGAGGCTGAAGACATTAAAGAGGAGAAAAGTTTGGTAAGACTCTTTCTTAGTAGAAGGATAAGGATAAGCTCAGGGTGTAGCTGGAGGAGATAGCTCTAGGGAGAAGCAAGACTGGCTTTTCTGCAGGGAAGGATGCTTCCCCCCCAAACACTGTTCTTCTAGAAGAGGAGCCCTCTCTAAGCACCAGCTTCACTTCTTCAGGATCTTTAGTCCTTCTGATTCTCTACAGGGTATTAAAATTCCAAAAATTATGAAGGCTGTCTTTAAACACCCTTGTAGAAAGTAAACTGCTTCACTAAAGATATTTTAATGAATTCAGTCATCAGGATTTAGTATTAAAAGTGGGTACAGGCACCCGTTTTTGACCTGGTACCTAAGTGTTCCTTTGAATTGTGCTTAAATTGGCGGCAACTTTTAAAATACATGGTTTAGTGAAGGAATGGACAGTAAAGATAATGTTATTTCTGTTGTTTCCATGACAACGGACACGCTTCATGGAATATATCTATCATGCATAGTTTTGGACCATCTGGTTTCTAAGTCCTTGGTGAAAACCCTCTAGGAATGAAGTGTAGGTAAACTTTAATCACTTTTATAATTACTGTAGTCCTTGCAGAAATTATTTAACGTGATTTTGCAGCTGCTTCGACATAAGGCCCAGAGGTCTTATTAGAGTTTTTATTGCCACTTTTAAGGAGCAGTTTAAGAATCATTATTGTACTTTAGCTGCAGATGCCACTGTTTCTGATTTAGGTTTGGAGACTAGGTTGTAGTGACATCACACAAAGATGGAGAAAGGTCAAAGTTATTTTTTCCAACTGGCTCTGTCAAATATAAAAATTAACCATACTTTGAGCTGGGTTTTATGTATTGGTAATGTATGTTTATGTTAGAGTTTCTGTCAAAACAGGGATTAAAGATAAATGTAGCTAATTAAAAGAACATTTGCTTAGAGCTCCTGGTAATAGATACCTCTTTGTGAGGTCTTGAGGTATGGCTTTCTTTAAGAACTGATGCAATTTGTGTGACTAAATCCGAAGAAGAGAGGAGACTTGATTTTCTGAAAATAACACACGAGTCTAAGAATTAGCCAGTGCAAGCTCTAAGGAAATAATGCAAGTAATGATTAGATAAAGTGTGCTTATGTGGTGAGCTATATAAAATGCACATGTCTAACCTACTTCTGACCTTTTACCTCAGCAAAGCCTTTGAAGCAAATCTACACTGTCAGGAAGTGATACCCCTTAACTGGTACTGGATGAGTCAACAAATTTCAAACTGAGCCCTAGGTGATTACATAAAATAAAACAAAAACATTCAGGGTCAAATTAGGCAATTGTTGACTTTTTTATTCCTTGTTTCTATCAGGCATTTGGACCTTCACTGCTAATGACTATGTTACTGTCATCTTTGTAGTGAGAGGGGAAAAATATGGGAGCCAAAGGGGGTAGTTTTTTCTGCTTCCCGTCAATCAGCAAAGCCAGTTAGATTTATGGTCCAAACGATATAGGTCAATTTCTAGGAATTAGAAGGCATCTTACAAAACTGGTAGCATCATTGTTTGTCTGTGTGTGTGTGTGTGTGTGTGTGTGTGTATGTGTGTGTGTTTACTTCTGTACAATTTTATACCATGTATGGATTAATTTTTGAGGGATATTTTTGCTGCATACAGAATTGTGGGTTGACAGTTTCTTCACTTGAGATACTAGTTTGTTGTCTTTTGTTTGCATGGTTTCTGATAAGAAGTCTACTGTAATTCTTATCTTTGGTCCTCTGTGTGTAATTATGTATCTTTTTTCTCCTCTGGATATGTGGTGGTTAGTTTTCTGTGTCACCTTGATTGGACCACTGAAGGCCCAGATATTTGGTCAAACATTATTCTGGATGCTGCTGTGAGGGTGTTTTTGGATGAAATTAACATTGAAATGGGTAGACTAAGTACACCAGATTGCCCTCCCTAATGTGGGTGGGTCTCATCCACTTAGTTGAAGACCTGAAGAGGACAAAAAAGGCTGACGCTCCCCTGAATTAGGGAGAATTCTTCCTGCTCCATGACCTTTGAATTGGGATGTTGGCTTTTCACCTCCTGACTTCAAACTAGAACTGAATTGTCTGATTTTCCTGGGTCTCAAACCTGCCAGCTTTCAGACAGGAACTACACAATTTGCCTACCTAGTTCTCAAGCCTTTAGACTCAGAGTGGAACTAAACCATTACCTCTCTTGTATCTGCAGCTTGCCAGTTCACACTGCAAATCTTGGGACTTGTCCATCTCCAGAATTGCATGTGCCAATTTCTTATAATGAATCTCTCTTTCTCTTGCTTTCTCTCAAAAGAACAAAAGTGGTAGCACAATTTATCTCAAGAAACCCTCTGCATCTTAGAAGCTACATATTACATGGTGTTACACAAAAGAACAGTTTCATCCACTAATGAAGAGATTTCAATGTTGGGTATAAGATGCAGTAAAATTTGTAAATAAGCCACAATAGTTGCAAAAAGTTTTGATATGTGAAACTATTTTATATTCAAGTGTGTTAGGGACTATCAGAGTGAACTTCTAATCATCAGAGTGATTCTGAAGCTCATTTTAAACCTCTAACTTCACTTTGATATAATTTAGGAAGTGCTATTCCAAGGATTTAAATATTTATTAGCTTCAAACCTCTTGCCAGGAAAACACATACATGCCATAAAAACCTGCACTTACTTTTAATAAAAGGCCCCTTTGAAGATTAAGAATGGTCAAGTTTCTGAATGTGAAATATAACTTTTTGCAATTAGATTACTAAGAGAGGTTTAGGTTAGGGAACTTAATTGTTGAGTATAGTAATTCTACCACCAGAGGGCTCCATATTTTTTCTTGAACACAGGCAAAAAGAGATTGAGTCTTGGTATTTAAGAAAAATTTCTTGCTTATCTTGCCCAAGCCGTATACCACAGTTTAAAGGTAAAAATAAGGGTTTCCATTCATCTACCCCAAGTTTTAAAAATATATAGGGAAAATTTTGTTTCTAGGTTTCAAGGGCAGTTTTATTTTCTTTATGGAGATTAAAAAAGAAACATCAAAGCAGGCTCATTTTCATGTATATGAAGTTGAGATTCTTATTTCCTGGACAAATCTTGAGGTCTCTCTGGAGTCAGGAAAAGTGAGGAGAATGAAGATGGTGCTTTTTGGTTAAGTCAGGTGGCCTATTAGGAATTCCAGTAAACTGTAAAGGGTAAACAGCTGAATGGAGAATACAGCAGAGCTGACCTCATGGGAAGCTGTATGGGACCAAAGTGCTAATTGAAGCAGTGCTCTGTGCACAGCAGCAGGCTGAGGAAGGCACCCCGCATAGGAAACCATGACCTATGATCATCTAGAGCTTCTAGTGTGAGTTGAGAGATTGGATTTCTACACATGCAGCAAGAATGAACCACACTGAATAAGAGTAGGGGCTTCCCTGGTGGCGCAGTGGTTGAGAATCTGCCCGCTAATGCAGGGGACACGGGTTCGAGCCCTGGTCTGGGAAGATCCCACGTGCCGCAGAGCAACTGGGCCCGTGAGCCACAACTATTGAGCCTGCGCGTCTGGAGCCTGTGCTCCGCAACAAGAGAGGCCGCAATAGCGAGAGGCCTGCGTACCACAATGAAGAGTGGCCCCCACTTGCCGCGACTGGAGAAGGCCCTGGCACAGAAACGAAGACCCAACATAGCAATCAATCAATCAATCTTTAAAAAAAAAAAAGACAGTAGATATTTCTGAACATAAAGACCCTGTAATAAAATTCATGTTTGAATATTAGCGACTTGGATTTATTGATATTGAATGTCTAAAATATATGTCTGTTTATCTGCTCCTGTTTCTATTCATTTACCACTAATTTATACCTCACATTTTTTTTGAATGTCTAAAATATATGTCTGTTTATCTGCTCCTGTTTCTATTCATTTACCACTAATTTATACCTCACATTTTTTTTCAAAAGTGATTTAAAGCTGTTATTCCATTGAATTTTTTTTTTTTTTCAGTTGGCCTCTGAACCTTAGAACCATCATAGTGAAAGTCGATTGGCTGGGAATTCTTATTTCTGGTTCTGACTTTCATGAAACTAGCTTCATGATAAGTAAATTACTATACATCTTTAGCTTCTTGTGCATACATAGGTTTATTGAGATATCACTTATGTATCATAAAATTCACCCAGTGTAAGTGTAAAGTTCAATTATTTTTAGAAAATATAAATAGTTGTGCAACCATCACTACAATCCAGTTTTAGAACATTTTCATCAGTCTGAAAAGTTGCCTCCTGCCTGTTTTCATTTAATCTGTGCTCCCACCCCTAGCCTAAGGAAATCAGTAATCTACTTTCTGTCTCTATGAATTGCCTTTTCTGGAAATGTCATATTAATAGAATCATATAGTATGTAGTTCTGCTGTGACTGGCTTCTTTCACTTAGCACAATGTTTTTGAGGTTCATCTATAATGTGGCACGTATCAGTGCTTTGCTCCTTTTTATTGCTGAGTAATATTCCATTGTATGGATATGCCACATTTTGTTTAAAAATATTTGAATTGTTTCCAGTTTGGGGCTATTATGAATGATGCTACTATAAACATTCATGTGCCAGGCTTTTTGTGAATGCATGTTTTTATTTCTCTTGGGTATATACCTAGGCATGGAATTGCTTGGCCATGTGGGAAATTTGCATTTCCCTAATGACTAATGGTGTTGAGTATTTTTGTGCATTTAATAGCTACTTATGTATCTTCTTCGGTGAAATATCTATTCAAATATTTTGTCTGTTTTAATTGTGCTGCTTGTCTTCTTATTAAGTTGTAGGAATTCTTTATACAATATATTCTGAATGTCTTCTTTAATAAACTTTCTTTTTTAGAGCAGGTTTAGGTTCACAGCAAAATTGAGTAGAAAATAGAGAGTTCCATAAACTTCCTGTCCCCACACGTATATAAACTCCCTCACTATTCACATTCTACACCATAGAAGTACATTTGTTTCAACTGAGAACCTATGTTGACCCATTATTGTCACACAAAGTTCATGGTTTACATTAGGGTTCACTCTTGGTGTTGTACATTTTATGGGTTTTGACAAATGTATAATGACATATATCCACCATTGTAGTATTAGAAAGAATAGTTTTATGCCCTAAAAAAAGAGAGCATGAACTCTGCAGGTGTCCAATGTTCTTATTCAAACTTCTAGTAGCTTGTCACGAATTAATGCATCATACTATATTGTTTATTTATGATGACTTTTCAGAGCCCTTGAATGACAATTTTTGACAATTTTGTCCAGTTTAAACTTGTTTTCTGGGGAGAAGGTTTGCCAAACTCTTAACTCTTCTGTAGCTGGAAGCCCTGTCCTGAATCAGGTTTAAATGAATAGTTATTGATGTCTATGTTTTTTTCCCACAGAATATTCCTTTGTACCTTTGGAAGCATTAATGATGCAATATTTCTTAATGTCCTGCTATAATATCTAGGATTTTCTTCCAGCTATAAATGCTTACTCTGCAAATTTTGATATAGAAACCTCCTTTATCTGACCATAAGGTCAACAAAAGATGGTCAGACAACATCCAGTGCTCATATTCTTTCTTCAAATAGTTCTTAAGTAGTTTGTTAATGGAACTGTGGAGAAGTTGCCATTGTTCAATCATTCCACCAGGATTAACAATTACGCTTGTTCATGTGTCTAAAATGACAGCTACATCACAACTGTTAACTAGAGAATAATAATTGTGAGTCACCTCAATTATGGAAATATTAAAATGTGAAACGTGTACCTCTTGGAGTTGATGAAATATGTTAATATTATAATCTAGTTTACTCTAGAAAAGAACCTGGGTTTAGATAATTTTTATTGCATCTTATCCAATCTAAATAGCCAGAAGAAAACAAGAGGTTTTAGCTATAAAAGGATTGCACACATGGAATTATCTTTCAGAATGGGTTCAGAAAATAGTCATAAAGAGAATCTTGTTTATTTTTTCTTTGTGTTCATTTTAATTGAGACTATGATTTTTGTTTAAAAGACAGTAAAATATATTTCACTATGATTTGAGTCAAGGAAAAGGGCAAAACCATTAGAACAACTTGAACTGACTCAAAATCCTGCCTGTGGTGAACTTTCAGATTGGAAGTTGGCTTTAAACTGTGGAATTAATCTATTTTTGTCTCTAAGTATTAGTTCTTTTTATTTTTAAAATTATCTGACATTCAAAGAACTTGAATAGGGTTCATCTTCATCTTTTCCTCTGTTCTGTACTTGGTAAGAAAACCCTTATAAAAATTAGATTATAGCAGAGGAAACAGAAGTAGGAGCAACAAGCATATTTATCCTTATCAGTTGCTTCTGCACATGGGGAAGTACTATTTTGCCCCTTTCCCAAATGGTTTGTCTTATATATCGGTTCTAACCTCAAAACAAATGACTTTACAGAGGGCTTGGTAGCTGATAAGAGAAATGAGGAGGGCACAGTGCCCAGGGGTCTGACTTCTGCCACATTGGTCATCAAACTATAAATTTACAGAGTTGGAAGGAACTGTAGAGATCCTTTAGAGTTGGTGACACAAATACAAAGGCCTGCAGAGGCCAGAGAGGTAATGCAAATGAGTGGAGAATCCCAATTTTATGATCTTGCTTATTTTTCTAGAAAGACATGATCCTCTCAGTATATATATATGTATGTATTTTTCCCACTGTTGACAGTGACATGAGTAGGGAGAAATATTACTCTGAGAAAAACAGTAGTCCAAGTGAAAAGATATATGGTGGAGGTCAGTAAACTATAGCCCAATGACCAAGTTCAGCCTCCTCCCTCCTCCCTGTTTTTGTAAATGAAGTTTTATTAGAACACAACAACACTCATTTATTTATGTATTGACTATGGCTGCTTTTGTGTTATGATTACAGAGACTGAATGCCTGCAAAACCTAAAATATTTTACTATATGGCCCTTTATTGAAAGAGTTTGCCAACCCCTGATAAATGGCAACTCACATAGCCTCAGTGATGGAAGATAGGAAGTGGTGGAGACTGTGGCAAACTAGAGGGTGTGGGCTCCGTCTTAGCGGATGGTTGTCTTGTATGAGTTGGCTCAGTGTTGCCAGATCTCAATTTAGAAGACAAGCTTAGACGCGAGGCAAAAAAAAAAAAAAAAAAAAAATTTGAATTTTATGTGAAATCTTACTATTTTTAAAGATTGGTTCAAGATTTTATTTCAACACTGTGGGCCATACCTTCAGAATCCCCCATTAGTATTCAGGCTAGATTTGGCCTTCAGACTGCCACTTTATGACTTAAGATCTTATTTCTTAATTTTGGCTATTCTTTTTTTTTTTCTTTCTAGAAGTTATATTGAGTTAAAAAATCTGCTATGCTACCTTTTATAGTTTCCTTACCCCTTGCATATATTTTCAAGCTTATCTTTTAAGTTTGGTTGTTTTATAGTATGCAGCTGATAATTTTAATATCTGAAATTTTTGTGGATATGTTTTCTGCTGCTAGTTATTTTTGCTGCTTGTCACCCATGGTGCCTTCTTTCCTTAAATGTTTGGTTATCTCTGACTACGATATATTCCTCGAATACTCGAGGCATAAGATAAAGTCACTTTTTTTTCTGAGAAGATTTTCTCTCAGGCACACGAAGGAACCAAAGTCCAAGGCTACTTTCACCCAAGTTGAAGACTTCAGATTACCTGAACCTTGAAAAGTGGATTACAAGAGCATGGGAGAGGAGGTTTATCTTTTTTTTTTTCATACACACACACTGTATTTTATTTTTACAAGAGATAAATCAACTGACACCAAGCATTGTAAATGGATGACCACAACAAAAGCAACAATGATTGCAATTACCAAACACGAAACACACTCATACTATGTCATAATATTGACATTCAGTCCAGTAATCCTCCACTGTAATGGCTCCTTTACTTTGCAGTGAAAATTGATTTGTATATTCTTTGCCTGTGAGTCCTTGTGGAATTTTTTTTTTAATTCAAACAGAAAGTCACAAAAATTATAATCATCCTCATCAGTTCACTCAGTCCCATGTACTTAATTTTTTTTTTCATCTTGATCTTTTGTTAGCACTTCTATGAGTTCATCAGTTTTTCCTTAGAGTTCTGAAAATGCTTATTCATTCAGTTCAGCAGTACATTTACCAGAAACCTGTACTTGTCAGAGTCTTTTCCATGAATTCCTTGAAGATGAAACCCTTGTATATGAACATATTTGCAAAAGCATCAGAGTACACCCAGAACTGACGGTAAATGACAAAAGACTTAGAAATGACCATGGTTAAAGATTTGATGAAAGTTCATAATAATGCAATTGACAAGGAAATTTAGTTATTTCTGAGATATACATTTTAAAGTAATAACTAGAATTATGACTTATAACATTATACCAGAACATACAAGATTTTTAGAAATTTCATGTAATGTCTGAAACATTTATATTAACATATTTCCATATAAATAACCCAATGAAAGTTTAGTATTAGTTGTTTTGTTTGTTTGTTTATTTATACTGCAGGTTCTTATTAGTCATTAGTTTTATACACATCAGTGTATACATGTCAATCCCAATCGCCCAATTCAGCACACCACCATCCCCACCCCACCGCAGTTTTCCCCCCTTGGTGTCCATATGTCTGTTCTCTACGTCTGTGTCTCAACTTCTGCCCTGCAAACTGGCTCATCTGTACCATTTTTCTAGGTTCCACAAATGACTCAATTTCGTTCCTTTTTATGGCTGAGTAATATTCCGTTGTATATATGTACCACATATTCTTTATCCATTCATCTGTCGATGGGCATTTAGGTTGCTTCCATGACCTGGCTATTGTAAATAGTGTTGCAATGAACATTGGGGTGCATGTGTCTTTTTGAATTATGGTTTTCTCTGGGTATACGCCCAGTAGTGGGATTACTGGATCATATGGTAAATCTATTTTTAGTTTTTTAAGGAACCTCCATACTGTTCTCCATAGTGGCTGTATCAATTTACATTCCCACTTACAGTGCAAGAGGGTTCCATTTTCTCCACACCCTCTCCAGCATTTGTTGTTTGTAGGTTTTCTGATGATGCCCATTCTAACTGGTGTGAGGTGATACCTCATTGTAGTTTTGATTTGCATTTCTCTAATAATTAGTGATGTTGAGCATCTTTTCATGTGCTTCTTGGCCATCTGTATGTCTTCTTTGGAGAAATGTCTATTTAGGTCTTCTGCCCATTTTTTGGATTGGGTTGTTTGTTTCTTTAATATTGAGCTGAATGAGCTGTTTATATATTTTGAAGATTAATCCTTTGTCCATTGATTCTTTTGCAAATATTTTCTCCCATTCTGACGGTTGTCTTTTCATTTTGTTTATGGTTTCCTTTGCTGTGCAAAAGCTTTGAAGTTTCATTAGGTCCCATTTGTTTATTTTTGTTTTTATTTCCATTACTCTAGCAGGTGGATCAAAAAAGATCTTGCTGTGATTTATGTCAAAGAGTATTCTTCCTATATTTTCCTCTAAGAGTTTTATAGTGTTCAGTCTTACATTTAGGTCTCGAATCCATTTTGAGTTTATTTTTGTGTATGGTGTTAGGGAGTGTTCTGATTTCATTCTTTTACATGTAGCTGTCCAGTTTTCCCAGCACCACTTATTGAAGAGACTGTCTTTTCTCCATTGTATATCTTTGCCGAGGAGGTTTATCTTAACGTTCCAACTTAATGTGGAGAAATTCACTTATTAGGTACTTTATATTATGTGGGTCTAGGCTTTTAAATTTCTACCTCCCACTGAGGCCAACAAAATCAAAATCAAAATTTGTTGGAATTGACAAATGCCCTCAAGGCACAAGGAACTTTTTCTTGCTTATGGCATGGATTTCTTGTTTTCTTTCAGTTTTGTCCTGATAAATACTCATTCTCCTGTTAGGTCTTTGATGATTTTAAGAATATATGTATATTTTAATATATTTTATTCAGCATTCTTAGGTTTTAGTGGGAGAGTTATCCAGATAGCAACCCATCATTATCAGAAACTGGAACCTGATCTATCTCAACCCTCTCATTTTATAGATAAGAAAACTTTTATTTTTTTGCCATTTAGAGTTTTTTTTTTAATTGGTTAGAATGATCATTCTCATCTCAGAAGAAACATACATTAAAATCAGAGCTTGTTTTTATTTTTGTTTGCTTAACATTTTATCAATCCCTTATAACGCACCTCAGCAATATCAAGGAGTAATAGTAATGCATTTCTTTATTTCTTACTCTTTCTTTTTAACTCTTCTCAGTCTCATCCACCTAAGTTATAAAAATGCTGTTTTGACATTATTAGAAGACATGATAAATTATTTTTTAATCAGGAAATTCTGTTTTTTTTGAAGCATGATTGAAGTATAGTTGATTTACAGTGTTGTGCCACTCTCTGCTGTACAGCAAAGTGACTCAGTTTTACACATATATACATTCTTTTTTAAAATATTCTTTTCCATTATAGTTTATCCCAGGAGATTGGGCATAGTTCCCTATGCTATACAGTAGGACCTTGATGTTTATCCGTTCTAAATGTATTAGTTTGCATCTACCAACCCCAAATTCCCAGTCCATCTGTATCCCTCCCCACCACCTTGGCAACCACAAGTCTGATCTCTATGTCTGTGAGTCTGTTTCTGTTTTGTAGATGGGTTCATTTGTGCCATATTTTAGATTCCACACATAAGTGATATCATATGCTATTTGTCTTTCTCTTTATGACTTACTTCACTTAGTACGATAATCTCTAGTTGCATCCACGTTGCTACAAATGGCATTATTTTGTTCTTTTTTTATGGCTGAGTAGTATTCCATTGTATATATGTACCACATCTTTATCCATTCATCTGTCAATGGACATTTAGGTTGTTTCCATGTTTTGGCTATTGTGAATAGTGCTGCTATGAACATAGGGGTGCATGTATCTTTTTGAATTGTAGTTTTGTCTGGGTATAAGCCCAGGAATGGGATTTCTAGATCATATGGTAATTCTACTTTTAGTTTTCTGAGGAACCGCCATACTGTTTTCCATAGTGGCTGCACCAACTTACATTACCACCAACACTATAGGAAGGTTTCCTTTTCTTTACACCTTCTCCAGTATTTGTTATTTGTAGACTTTTTAATGATGGCCATTCTGACTGGTATGAAGTGGTACCTCATTGTAGTTTAGATTTACATTTCTCTGATAATTAGTGATGTTGAGCATCTTTTCATGTGCCTACTGGCCATCTGTATGTCTTCCTTGGAGAAATGTCTATTAAGGTCTTCTGACCATTTTTTGATTAGGTTGTTTGTTTTTTTGTTGTCGAGTTGTATGAGCTCTTTGTATATTTTGGAAATTAAGCCTTTGTTAGTTGCATCATTTACAAATATTTTCTCCCATTCTGTAGGTTGTCTTTTCATTTTTTTTTTATGGTTTCCTTTGCTGTGCAAAAGCTTGTAAATTTGATTAGATCCCATTTGTTTATTTTTGTTTTTATTTCTATTGCCTTGGGAGACTGATCTAAGAAAACATTGGTACGATTATATCAGAGAATGTTTTGCCTATGCTCTCCTCTAGGAGTTTTATGGTGTCATGTCTGATGTTTAAGTCTTTAAGCCATTTTGAGTTTATTTTTGTGCATGGTGTGAGGGTGTGTTCTAACTTCATTGGTTTACATGCAGCTGTCCAACTTTCTGAGCATAACTTTCTGAAGAGACTATCTTCTTCCCATTTCATACTCTTGCCTCCTTTGTCAAAGATTAATTTACCATAGGTATGTGGATTTATTTCTGGGCTCTCTATTCTGTTCCATTGATTTGTATGTCTGTTTTTGTACCAATATCACACTGTTTTGATTACTGTAGCTTTGTAGTATTGTCTGAATTCTGGGAGAGTTATACCTCCATATAAATTTTTGGATTATTTGTTCTAGTTCTGTGAAAGATGTCATGGGTAATTTGATAGGGATCACATTAAATCTGTAGTATTGCCATTTTAACAATATTAATTCTTCCAATCCAAGGGCATGGGATAATAGATAAGGAAACTTTAGGCCCAGAATGTGAATTATTCAAGACCATACAAATGGTACTTTGCAAAGCTTGGGTTAGCACTTAGTTCTCTTGACCTCCAAACCAGAATTCTTTCTAACCATCCACATTTTCACTTAGGATGTTAGTCAGTGATATACTGGCAAACGTTTAACAATTGTATTACCAGAAAAAAACCTGATCATCATCTTTGCCAATTTCTGTGGTGTAAATACTCCTAATATAGTGAATTTCAAGCCACCAACTTGAGGATACTGAACACATAGTTGATAAGAGATGTAAACCAATTGTACACATGAGCTGGTACAACCTGGCTCCAGCACACTACTGTGTCTACTTGAGAGAGAATTAACACTTTTAAAAATATTCCTACATGCCAGGTACTCTCTTACATTTTCACAAAAATTTTGCAAGGCTGTTATTAACATAATCATTTTTATAAGATAAGAAACTTGAGATTCAGAAAGATAAAGCTACTCAAAAACAAACAAACATACAACAAGAATAAAAACAAACAGAAAAAAAGCTGCTCACTCAAAATCACATAGCCAGCAAGTGGAAGAACCAATATTTGAATTCAGGTCTGTGAGATTGTAAAAGCCAGTGCTATTCCTGATAAGCCAGCATTACTTCCTAAGTGACATGGTGGACCTAATGTCTCCTCGTAAGGTGGAATAATTGGGGACATGGTGGAGATTTTCTTTCCAAATTGTTCCAAAATCTCCTTTCTGTCATCACCTTCTGGCTCATTTTTCCTTGGCTCTATTACATCTTTTTAAGAAGGGTACCCAAGTTAATGTATGTGTTGTCTTATCCTTTCTCTGTCTATGAAGCTTTTCAAGGTCACTCTACAGTTTTAAACCAAAATCTGATTTCTTCATAGGTACTGCCCATGTCTCTTTTTCAATGTATTATCGGTCCTGGTTTCGTAAGAGCATCTATTCATCCATCCATCCATCCATCCATCCATCCATCCATCCAACTACCCATTCATCCATCCATCCATAAATGTGCCAGATGTTGTGGTAGGTTCTGGGATACGGAAGTTAATCTGGGAGGTTAATAGTCTCTGCCCTAAAGAACTTCCCTATCTAACATCCAAAGAATGTTAAGAATGTTGATACTTTTTCCTCCAGAGGAATAAAAAAAATGACTTTGTGTTACAAAAATCCATGGAGTTTCTTAAAGCTGAGAAATCAAAATAACCCGTTAGGAAGCTAATTGTTCTTTTCTCTCATTTTCATAAGTTCTCTATTTCATAAGAGGCTCCTACACTGAAAGGGAAGGAGCATATTTTAAGGTGACAGGTAGACAAACTAGCCTTCTCCAACAGTCCTCCCACATCCAGCTGCAGAGGATGCCCTCTTTGACCCATGTGAAGACCCATTTAGCACATCCATTTCAAAGACTAAGTTCCCTTTGCCATACTCCCAGCTGCAAATTCCTAGTCTGGTTTCCTACTTTCAGTAATGATTTAATATAAATATATTTAAAATAATAATCATGCTTCCTTCTGCCCTCCCCTTCACAGCTGTGGCTTCCTACTTTGAATTGCATCTGAAGTGTGATTAATACATGTGTTTAAAGAAACAGTCATTTCTCCCCACCCCCTTTTTTCTTCCTTGCAGCTGTATTTTTCCCACCCTAGCCATTCCTCTCCTATACCTATTGCCCATACATATTTTAGTTCCAGACTCACAGAAACATTTTAAAAAGTGGATCTTGTAACTGTGCTCTCTTCCTGCTACACCAACGCCCTCTCACTGTGATTCCATCCTGAGATCCAGAAGCTGCTTTAAATAGATAAGTTCATATATCTCAAGTGATTAACAAAGTCCTGATAACAAACGCCTAGTGACCACAGCTCTTCTTTGCCTTAGCAAAGCCAATATTCCATCTTTCTTTTTGTCATTGAAGTATAGCAGAATGGGTGCCACAGTTCAGGCATCCTGAGAATTTTGGGTATATGAGATTATATTCTTTGTTAAGGGGGCATTCTGTTCTTCATGTCTTCTAGGGCCATTTTTAAATTGAGGTGAAATTCACATAACATAAAATTAACCATTTTAAAGTGTATAACTTAGTTGCATTTAGTACATTCACAATGTTGTGCAACCATCAGGTCTATCTAGTTCCAAAATATTTTCATCACCCCTAAAGGAGATCCTCAGACTCATTAAGTAGTCACTCCCCATTTCCCACTCCTCTCAGCCCCTGGCAACCATTAATCTGCTTTCTGTCTCTACAGAAGGGCCATAATTTGGGGACAGATATGTCAACCATACTACTTATTTGAACAAACTTCTGTATGTGGTTTGTTCCACAGATGAGTGATGAAGTTCTCGTAACCACAACTATCTGGCAACAGGATGGCACTAGCACTTTATGCTCTTACAGTTAGAGAATATCTTGGTGATTAATTCAGTGCATGATGGATTGTTCTTGGATCTGATATGGTCCAGCTTCCTTGTAACCCAGATTTAACATGTGACAATGTGAACACTGTGAGGGAAAAAATTTCTGAACCCCACTCAACAAGGACTGAAGACCTAAAAACAGCTGTCAAGGATGGTTTAAATGAAAGCAAGCATCAGAATGGAAGAAGACATCAGAATAGGATCAGGGAAATGTAAAAACTTGGTGGAGAATGTGAGGGTGGAATACATGCAAAAAATTTAGAAATGGCAAGCACAGGGATTTTGTAATGTCTCCATACAAGAATGAAGTAGAAGGAGGAAGAAGTCTTTAGCTTCGTTCCTCTCCCCTAGCTTCCATCATGACACTTGTGCCCAACTCCTACTCAACTAGTTATGGAAGTGCATGAACTGGGTTGAGGGGCTGGGTCTTGGCTTTCCCTCCATGACAGTGTTTCCTCAGTGGTCCCCCATGTCTTCCCCAGAGCACAAGTCCTAGAGTGTTTTAATAGATGTTATATAGAAATGGTTCCATGATTTGTTCATTTATTAATTTTCTCATTCAACTATTCAACTAGTGTTTACTGAATTTCTCTGATATACTTAACACTGTTCTAGGTTCTGAGGACAAAGGAGTGAACAGAACAGACAAACGAAGTTTCTTCATTAACACGGTATTCCTTAGTACAGGCCCTCCCAGGACCTACATTGAACAAGACAATGTAAATTATGAAGCTTCAAGAAGAATTTAAAAGAATTCCTTTAAGAAGAATTTGACCACATGGAACTTGTAGTTCTTTAAAAACACCTTGGGAAATGCGTTATTATTAAGTGTTGAAAAGAGGTTCTTTTTCTGGATTCTTCCACTGCTGCTATAACCTAATGCCCCAAGTAGGTTCCCCTATTATTCTCTCTAACAGAGAGAGAACGTGTTTTTTGTTTTTCCTTTAAAGCACTTACCACAGTGTGAAGTTGTATGTTTATTTTGGAGTTGAGTTTTTCAGGCCCATCTCTGCTGCTATACTGTTAGTTCCATGAAGACAGTACATGACACCTAGCAGGCACCCAGTGAATAATTTGAATTTGCTGAATGGATAACTGAAATAATAGATGCACTTATCTATCAACTTTATCAATTTTATCTAATGTTTGAGACCCCGCTGCCTAAATTTTTTTATTTCTCTAAGATACAGGGATCTCTAGAACAATACTGGGCAGGCTGACTACCCCAGGTAAGGGATGCATATAAGGTCATGTTTTTCATTGGGCTTGGGGATTGCTGTGGAAGATGACTTTCTAAAAAAGCCCCTGTACCCAATAGGCTATGATGTTAAAATAATAACTGACATTTTTGACACTGTATTTAGGAATAGTTTAAGCACTTTTACAAAAAACAACTCATTTAATCACTTAAACAATCTTATAACATAGACATTAATATTATCTCTTTTTTGCCAGTGACAAAAATTAATAGTGAAGTTAAGAAACTGATTCAAAGCTACACAGCTGGTAATGGCAGAGATGGGATTCAAACCCTGAGGTCAGGTTCCATACTGTCAGCCACTATGCTCTAACATTTGTGTCTGTAATACTCCCATACTCTTGGAGCTGTGATATTCTTATATTCTTGGAGCAGAATTAGCTTTCATGGCACTATGACATTACCTAGGAAAAAAGGTTACATCTTTGAGTGTTCAAATGACCAGATAATTCATAAGATACTCCTGCTCATAAGGCAGGCATTTTTAGGAGCTATTTTTTTTTTAAATAACTATTCTGGTGTATCAGAAATTGAACTCAGGTGGTCTGACCCCTGAGTCTTCCAGACTGATTAACCATTAGATCATTCTGCCTCAGGACATATGTACTCAATGCTATGCAGAGCACATATTACTCCCTTGACACAGTTTACCTATTTTCTTTTAAATTTTCCCTTGTGGTTTTGATTTTTTTGCTGTTGTTTAGTTGGTTGTAAGTGTACACACATGAATATGTTTAAATTTTAACTCTAATTGTGAAAAGATTTGAAGTAATGAAAGCTTTAGCTCTTCTTGCCTTGGGAAGAGTTTCTGCTGAGTTGATTTGAGAAAAGTGCTTAGTAAAGTGGAAAGGGGGAGAGATTCGTCATCAAAACGTTTGGGATCTAAGGGACAGCATAGCAGCAGGTCTAGATCTCAGGTGAGGAAGGAATCGGGAGCTTATTTCAATAGAGCGAGGAGACCATGATTCAGAATAGGCAGAGTAGGACTCGGGCAAATGGGTTAGGAGATTGCATTTGTGGCCCAATGTTCCTGAAAGGAGGCAGAAGACACTACATGGCACACAACAACATCTGGCAAGGAGAATGAACTTCACAGGAGCAAGATGATTGGAAAGGGCAGAATGGAGTGGAAGATTATTTGATTGGTTTTTTCCAGTTTAAGGAAGCTGGAGCTGAGTCTCATTGAGGTGCTGCCTGAGTCATGGACACATGACTAATTATTTTAACTATTGGTAGAGCAGAGCTTCTCAAACTCTATTGCACATACACAACAGTCTAGAAGGTCCTGAGATTCTGCATATCTAACAATTTACCAAGTGAGGCTGCTGCTGGTGGTCTGCAGACCACACATTAAGTAGCAAGGTAGTGGTGTACTCAATCTTCAGATGAGAAATAAGTGTTATCAGTTATGGACATCTTCATGTATTATAAATGGGTATATCTGCCTACACTCTTCTCTGAATGAGGTCTTGATGGAAGTAACAGAGAGAGAATACAGAGAAAGAGGATCATTCCATCTCAGGAGATGGACCTCAGGAACAGCTTCCTTGCAGCCACACAACAGCTTAAGAGCATTGAATTTTTTGAGAATGGCTTTATAGTGGGAAGCCAGATACCAGAAGAGCCACACAGAGGGTCCTGAGAAAACAAAACAAAACAAATAACCCTACTCCTCAAACTAGAACCAGTCTGGGTTATAACAGAGGACACACATTAAAGCACAGCTCTAAGTTTGTGTGTAATATGCCTTGTATATTGCCTAGTGTCTTAGTCTGCTTAGAGCTGCCATTAAAAAATGCCATGGACTAGGTGGCTTAAACAACTGGAAATTTGTTTTTCACTGTTCTAGAGGCTGGGAAGTTCAAGATCAAGGTGCTTGCTAGCAAGTTATGTTTCATGCTGAGGACTCTTCTCTTTCTTGGAGGCAACCATCATTTTGCTTTATGTTCACATGACTTCACTCTGTGTATACACGGAGAGAGATCTCCGGTGTCTGTTCCTCTTCTTATAAGGACACCAGTTCTATTGGATTAGGGCGCCACCCTTATGATCTCATTTAACCTTAATTATCTCTTTGAAGGACCTATATCCAAATACAGTCACTTTGGGTGACAGGGCTTCAACATATGAATTGGGGGGCACAATTTAGTCCATAACACTGAACATACAGTAGATATTCAATATATTTCAAATAGACTAATGTCTTCAAGAGTGAGGACTGTATCTCATTTGTTTGCATTACTGCACAGTGACATGCACATAGTGGGTATTTAATAAATATTTGATAAATAAATGAATGGCACCCTGGGAAGGCTAGTGCCCCAGAAACAGAGATAACACATTGTGAAGTTTGGGTGCTCAATGCCAGTATGTATAAAACCAAGGGCTACCTTCATGAAGCACAATGTGGAAAGGACTTCTGGTTGGTCACACTTACACCTATTGGTAAACACATTATCCACAAGGTCACCTTTAAATAAGAGGGGCAATAATTAATCATCTACTCCTAGAGAGTAGATTACCTATTTACTGTGTTCCTTTGGGTCATTAGCAATCTGTCATCTTTGAAGATGTTTTCAATATGTGAAAATAAAAATATACATATTGGTTGGCTCTTTCTTGGTATACATTGAGCCAAAGTAAAACATCTAATTTTCTTTTCATGCTCTCTGGCCCCAAATCATTCAAGATGCAATGACATACTATTTCATTTGCATGGAGAGGGTGCTCTTGAATACTATCTTCTGGTAAACATGCCTGGTATAGGTAAAGAAAAAAATGGAAAATGTGACCTGGCTTCCAACATTAGTGTTCTTGTAGGCCACAGGAACAGCCAGGAATGAATTTTTGATACCTGCTGAGCCTGATCTCTGGAATAGCTCCAGATATGCCATTACTTTCTTCCTTGTAGAAGACTGAACACAATTTAACAACTGCCCCTTTGCTGATTCAACAGGAAAGGCAATAGACTCAGTCCCACCCACAAATACTGCAGCTGATTCTAGGAATGTGGGGGGGGGGGGAGGGATGGGCTGTTGTGCCCAGACTTTCTCCAAAGTAGAAGACTCAAGGTTTAGGAAAGGATTCTGATTCTTTGTGGGAGAAAGGAACAGGAATGGAGGAAATTCCATACTTTATCCCCTGCTAACTTTTAAAGGAGGGTTTTCCCCAAACCATCTCTCTAGATTTATTTATTAGCACAGCAAACTTTTAGTTAGACAGGATAATTTTGGGAGCAAGGGAAGTAGGATTTTCAGATTTTATGTACCGTACCAGTACAATTTCAAAAAATTGGCGGGGGTGGGAGGTAGGGCAAAAAGAGTATTGCCATAATTTTAGTTTGCCACGGCATGAAGACACACACACACACATAGCTAACATCAGCGACAATTAGCACTTCATAAGAGAAAGAGCATTTTAATGTAATAAAATGGACAGTTCTTTTTAAGAAACAAAAGTTGGCAAACATACCACACAGGTACACACACATAGATGGATGCACACATGAAAATCATCCTTACTTTTCTCATTTTGCCATGGCCCTGTTAGGATTTAATCTTGGACATCTCTAGTCAGTGTGTGGTTGTTCTGAAACCACAGAGCTAGGTTATTTCTAAGGCTGCTTGAGAAGTAAGATTCTACAATTCAGTGAGTTATCCTAACATCATATCACCCTCCTTCTGCCAGTAATGAGTACCTTGGGCAGGAGAGTTATAACATACACAACTAAATCATGCAGACATGACTAAATATGACACAAAGAAGTAAGAAATGGAAAAAATGTAAAGAAATTGCATTGCTCTTGGCCTCAGGGTTTTGTTTTATTTTTTTATTTTTTTTGCTTTTTTTTTTTGTTTTTTGTTTTTTGCCAGGACACAAATTGATTCATTCAACAAAGCATGTAATTGACCATTTTCAAGGTCCAGTGAATGTGCAGTTTCATACAAATTGCTTCAAGTTAAAAGATTTGTTCATGCCTGTAATGTGGCCAAAACCAAAACAAATTTCATCTAAAGAAATTTCATAAGGAATTTTTAACACAGTGTGTTTGTCATAGAGGTAGAACTTTTCCCTAGGTAAGATATTTAAACTCACTACATCTAATCTTGCTCCCCTTCAAACTCTTTCTAGGTGCTTTTTCTTTACCCTGTTCACACAAATACATTAGTACTCCTCCCAGTGGCCCCAATCCAACATTTACACTCTGTCTGCAAGAATTTCATTACAGTCACTCATTTCCTCAACTAGGTTGTGATGCTGACTAAATTTTGGTCCAGAATTCTGTTGTATTATCATCCACAGTTACTTTCCCAATTAGTCTTCACCATGAAATACCAGGAATCGTATTGTGGTTCTCCCTGGAAGAACTCTTGAAGTCCTGCTGCTCTGTTTGTGTCCTTGACCATGACATTCTTGAGCTTATTGTCATAGTTATTTAGTGAGGTTTCTGGTAATGGACATTTCCTGTGTATGGAATGTGTATTAAATGACCAGCTGGCTCGGAAGTGCCTGAGCTCAAAGTCTCATCTGAACCAAGTGGTGAAATGATTACCCTTTTGAATGGGATATTTCACTATGGAAGTTTTATAACTACTCAAAAGCCGTGTGGTCAGATTTTCCTGACCAGTCCAATCCTTTGAAGATTGTAAACTGCATAGAAGATGCTCAGTGAGAGGAAGGTAAAAGGAGATGACTGGTGACAATTTGTCCTGGTCTTGGATGGATTGGCAGCTAATGTAATGATAGAATGAAGGATGCATAAAATCAAGGTCCAACAATGAATGATGGTGTGGTTTAGACTCATAGGAATATAATGAAGTTGAATTAAATTGTTCTGGTCATTATGGTCATGAGCTCATTTACTTGAAAGAGATTCCCAACTATCCCTATAGAATTATCTTCTCAGGACTTCTTAGAATGCACCAATACTTAAAGTGCACCAATATTTTTGAGCAATTGTGGAACAGAGTCAAGGAACTTTGTCAAAAAGAATCAGAGAATTTTGGTATCTCCTTCCAACAGCACACTCCTCCAAAAGCAATATATGAAAAAGTAGAAATATGGGTTGGAAAGAGATTTTAAAAAAAGAATTTAGGGCTTCCCTGGTGGCACAGTGTTTGAGAATCCACCTGCCAATGCAGAGGACACGGGTTTGATCCCTGGTCCAGGAAGATCCCACATGCCGTGGAGCAACTAAGCCCGTGCGCCACTACTGAGTCTGCACTCTAGAGCCTGCGAACCACAACTACTGAAGCCCACACACCTGGAGTCCATGCTCCGCAAGAAGAAAAGCCACTTCAGTGAGAAGCCCACGCACTGCAACAAGGAGTAGCCCCCACTCGCGGCAACTAGAGAAAAACCCGCGCGCAGCAACAAAGACCCAACGCAGCCAAAAATAAATTAATTAATTAAAAAAAAAAAGAATTTCAAGGTAAAAGAGAGAAGAGTGAGGACTCTATTAGAAAGGAGTAACAGAAAGTAAGAGTAGTTGGAGAAGTCAGGATTTTTAAAGATTAGTTTCTAGTGTCTTAAAGCAAGAAAGGACCAAAGATCAGAGAATAATTGTGATCAAAATAGGAAAAGATGTGCTCATTTGAAGTTACAAAAGAAAAAAAGAAAACAATGCCCTGAGTGTAAAAATAAAGATGAGATGAAAGACCATTAGCAAAGCTTTATTTGAGAGGAAATATAGAGTAAGAGGACAGTACATATGTTTAGCATTTCGCAGGGTATGAAGCATTTGCTCCTACATCATCTTGCTTGATTCACAGCATCATCCTGGGCAGTAAAAGGACAACTAAGATTTTTCTTCAGAACAGGAGACTATGATTTAGAGGAATGAAGTAAATTCCTCAAGATCATGAGGCTAGCAAGTGGTTGGCCAATAATTTCACTTTCCTGAATTAGAAGCCCTTGTGCATTCCTCTCTGCCATGCTGGAAGTCTAGGACTTTCCTTCTTGGCTTCAGTTCTCTCTCATCTGAGTGGATGCACAATATTCTACACCAGAGTTAGACAAATTTTTTCTGTAAAGATCCAGATTGTAAATATTTTAGGTTTTGTGGGCCATATGTTCTCTGTCCGAACTATTCAACTTTGCCTTTGTAGCATAACATAGCCATAGACAATATGTAAATGAATGGGTATAGCTGTATTCCAATAAAACTTTATTTGCAAAAACAGGTGGTAGGCTGGATTTGGACAGTGAGTTGTAGTTTTCTGACCCCAGTTCTACACTGTAAAATCACTTGAGTCTTGTTGTGGTCCTCTTATAGGAACTCCTAAATCCTCCTACTCTGTGTTTTATATATAAATTTCCCACCCAGCCAATTTTGGCTTCTTTATTTCAAGAATCACATTTGGCTTCCCAAAGGATCACATTTGGCTCATCATAATCCTTAGTGGTGTCTAGCACATACAGGGTGTTGATGATTATTTGTTGAATGAAAGTTTTCCATATTAGTTGTAAAAATTTTGCCCTCTCTTCTGCATCTGTTCTTCCTTCCTCCCTGTTCAAACTCTTCTCCTCATCTGGCATATTTTATTTTGCAAAGAGGACTGCAACAATATCTCTGGTCCTACATGCTCTTCTTAAAATGTAATGTTTATATTCTTCTCATCTAGAATTGGGAGCCTGTGTTCCCTCCCCTTGAATATGGGTGGGCTTATGACTACAGCAGAAGTGATGTAAGTATTGAGGCTAGGTCATAAAAGGCAGTATAGATTTCACCTGGTTCTCCTGGAACCTTGAGCTACCAAAAAACAGTCTGACTTCCCTGAAGTGTCCATGCTATGAGGAAGACCAGTCTGGCTCACATGGAGTGATCCCATGGAGAGGATCTGAGGCTACATGGAGAAATAGAATGCTTGGCCAGCCCCCAGCTACTTTAATTCCCTTACCCTGACCCCAGCTATTCCAGCTCCAGGCACTGTCTGACTGCAATGGCATGAGAGACCCTGAGCCAGGATCCCAGACAAGCTTTTCCTGAATGCCTGACCCACAGAAACTGTGAGATATAATAAGATGATTGCTGTCTTAACCCACTGAGTTTTTTTGCAGCAGAACAAAACTGGGGCACCTCTCCCCTTCCTTTCTCTCTTCCTGGAGAGGCAGTGTCCATAGCAGTTAAAGACGATGACTTCAAATTCGGTCTTCTTTATTTCAGTCTTAGCTTTTACACTTTCTAACTATGGGGAATTGTGGAAGTTGCTTAACCTCTGAGCAGCTCCATTTCCTTATCTGTAAAATAGAGGTAATAAAGACAGTATTTTTCATCTCAGAGGGGAGGTGTTATAAGTATCAAACAAGTTAATACATATACAGCATCTAGAATAGTGGTTGACAAACAGTAAAGGCTTAGGACTAGGTATTATTCTATTTCCTTCATCATTCCCAGTTCTTTCAAGATAGGATGATGAGGGAAACATAGATAAGGTTGTTAATTGAGGTGCCAACCTGATGATTCCTGAGCAGAATTTTCCAGCATTGACCATGCCACTGCACTCCAGATGCACACATCCATTAACCTACTTGCCTTATGGAAATGTCTCACAGTGTTCCAACTTTAATGTTGAAGGAGAAATTATTAATTCCTCATCTCACTCCAAAGATATATACCTAACTTCCTATTTCAACCGTCTTGTTACATAAATAGTTGTAGGAGTTATCCATGATCCTTCTAATTTCCACACCCTCTGCATTGAATCTGTCAGGAGAGCTGATTGGCTCCATCACCAATATCTCTCTGATAGGTTTATATGCTTACTTCTCTCCATGTTTACTCTTAATATCTGAGTCCAAATAACCATAATTCTTCACCTGGACCACTGGAGTTGCTTTGTAACAGGTCGTCTCATTTTTTCCCCATTCCCTCTACTACTGAGTCTCTTCATAGCAAAGTGAAATTTAAGAAAAAACTTAGAATATAACACAGTGCAGAAGTGAATATATTATAAATGTACAGTTCACTGGATGATAACAAAATGAACACAATCATAATCAACACCTAAGTCAAGAGATAAAACATTACCAGAACTCCAGAAACCCTTCACTCTTAATACCTACCTATCATTATCCTTTTCTTCTTCCCCAAAGGAAAATATTATCCTGACTTCTAATGCCATAAATCAGTTTTTCCTTTCTTTGATATTTACATGAATGGAATAATTCATATATATATATATATATATATATATATATATGCCACTGTATCTGACTTCCTTTGTTTAACATTATGTTTATGAAATTCAACCATGTTGTTGTACATAGCAGGAGCTTGACAAATTCTGTTGTTCTATAGTATTCCAATGTATGGATATACATCAATTCATTGATCTAATTCACTGATAATGGACCTTTGGTTTGTTTCCATTTTGGTGCTATTATGAAAGATGATGCTATAAATATCCATGTGTGTGTGTGGGGGGGTGCATACACATGCATCCATGCATACTTTCATAGGCTTATATGTATGCATTTTGGTTGGATATATGCCTAGAAGTGGAATTTCTGGGTCATAGGTTGTGCATACACTTTATATTTCTACCAGCAGGGTATGAGTCCCATTCGCTCCACCTATTTGTCAGTACTTTATATTGTCTGTCATTTTCATTTTATTCAAGCTGGCAGATACATATTGGTACTACAGTGCAATTTTTATTTGCTTTACTTTTATAACTACTAAGTTTGATCACTTTTTCAAGTGTTTATTGGCTATTTGGATATCCTCTTTGGTGAAGTACTTGTTTGAATCTCTTGTTCATTTTTTATTGGGTTGTCTATCTTGCTGATTTGTAGGTATTCTTTCACATTCTAGATATGTGGCCTTTGTCAATTACATCTGTTACAAGTATGCTCTCCCATTCTGTGGCTCACCTCTTCACCTCTTTCAAGATGTGCCAAAGTTTCTATTTTAAGGTGGTCTGATTTAGGAATTTGTATTTTTTTTTTTTTCAGTTATTGTCTTTAGGGTTAGAGCTTTCTGCGTCCATTTAAAAAATATTTTCCTATATCAAATTTATGAAGATACTCTATTTATATTCTATATTCATTGTTTTATCTTTCAAAATGAGATATACAAATCCATATGGAAATTCATTTTCATGTATGTTGTGAGATAGAGGTCAGTTTCATGTTTTCTCTATGAATATTCAATTGAACCATCACCCTTAACAAGAGGACCATTCTTTCCTCACTCCTCTGCAGTGTCACTTTGGTCTTAAATCAAGTATCTTTACATTCACGAGTGTACTTTAATATCCAAGTCCAAATAACCATCATTCTTCACCTGGGCCACTGAAATTGCTTTGTAATAGGTCTTATCACTTTTTTTTCATTCTCTTTTATAATCGATTGTCTTCACAGCACGGTGACCTCTCTTTTTGTATTTTTAATCTTACTTATTCATTTATTTTGTATTCTATTCTGTTGTCTGTCTGTATTTGAGCCTGTATCACACTAATATTAATTGCTATAACTATAGAGTAAATCTTGATTCAATAAATTAAGTCCTACTTTCTTTTTGCTGTTCCCCTCCTTTTCTTTTTCTCCTCATTTTCCCCCTCCTCCTCTTCCTCTTTCTTTTTCAAAAATATCTGGTCTATTTTTGGCCTTGAACAACGCATGATCCTTAGAACAGTTTAACTCTATTACCTTTAGAGTTTTTTGTTGCATATTTTAACAACTATATAGTTGTGTATACTAACAACTATAGTCATTGTGTATTTTAATTATACATGTACTATAAACCCCATGAGACATTACTATCATTGTTTCATACTATAAATATTCATTTGAACTTTAATTGCTCTATGTAAATTTTTGCATCTCTGAGCTTCCTTCTGCAACCTTTTTTTTTTTTTGGCCTGAAGAATATCTTTTAGCATTTTAAAAAATGATGTTCATTTGGTGACAAATTATCTATGTGTTTGCTTATTTTAAATGTCTATTTTTCCTTCACTGTTGGATTTTATGTGCAAGAAATCTAACCATGTTATTATGTATAGCAGGATTTAATTCAGTTCCATTTTTCTATAGTGTTTCAATGTATGAGTATACCTTGATTTATTTATCTAATCCACTAATAATGGTTCTTCTTTGGTTGTTTCCACTTTGGGTTATTATGAATGACACTGCTATGAACATGTGTGTGTGAGTGTGTGTGTGTGTCCACCCACACACATATGTATACATTTCTATTGACGTATACCTAGATGATACATAAATACATCTAAGATGGCAGTTTTTTTTATTGGTATTTTAAAGGTATCATTCAACTGTGTTCTAGATTTCATATGTCTGTTGAGAAGTCTGTTATTAGTCCTATTGTTCTTTTTCTAGTTCTTAGTCGGAAGACTGATCCTAAACAACCTAGTCTGTCATGGCCAAAAGGGGAACAAAAGTGATATCTTAAAAGCATAAATCAGATTTTATTGCTCTATGTTTAAAATGTTCAATGCCTTTTCCTTTTAGATATAATCCAAACCCCGTATTCTGATTTACCAGATCTTATCCCATCTGGCTGCTGCATAACTCTGAAACCTTCTCATAACCTTCTCCTTCTTGTTTACCAGATTCTAGTCTTACTAGCATTTCTATCCTTCAAAACAGTAAGCTCATTTTCACCACTGATGACTCCTTTTAAACATTCAAGTCTCAGCTCAGTGATATCTTGTCAAAGAGGGCTTCCCTGAACATCTAAGCTAAAATAGTTCATTTCACTCATTCTTTCTTATATCACCCTGTTTGATGTTCTTACAACCCAAACACTCTTTTAATCCAACTTATTTATGTTTGTTTTCTTGTTTATTGCTCTATCCTCTTCCACACAACTAATGTAAGAACAGAAGCCTTGCCATTTATTTCCAGGACTGAGAACGATAGCTGGAATATAGGCACTGCTCAGTAAATATCATAGAAGGTTGGAACAAGCACTTCCAGACTTGTTTTATGAGACTGATTACAAGAAACTAAATTTAGAGTGGTCAACCTGACCAAAAATGACAAAAAAAAAAAAAAACAAAAGCAAAACCCTATTTCATATGAGTAGTTATTCAGACTTTACAAACTACTTTGATATATATTAATAATTCTCATTTGTTTCTGACAAAAAAAATAGGGATAGGAGCCAGAATGTGGCAATGTAATTAATTTTTTTAAAAAACTGATGACTTTTTTTCCCTAAAGTTTGATTAATATTTAACTACAGGTTTTATCCCTAGTGGATTATCCCTATTTTTATTTAGGTAAAGGCTTCTAAAATTGTACTCTGATATAACAATTTCAAATTACAGTATTACTTCTGACCATTACATCAATCTAATTTGTAATAGTATTGTTTTCCTTTCATATTTTAATAGAGAAGATTTTATGAAACACTTAAGAACTATGCAAGACCCAAGACTTTGGGTTTGCTCCACAGAACTACACTTTCAGTTTGTGTTTCACTCCTGGTCTTTCCTGCCATCTCTCTAGTGGTGGCACGAGAAGCAATGACCAGACTCAAGGGCAGGCAAGAAAGGAGGAAGCCAGGTCAAGGGCCTGCATAATTAAAACCCACTAGATTCTGACCACATCTAGTCTGTCAGTCTTTCATGAGATACTTATGTTTCTCCCTCCCCCGTTTGTCACCAAGGAGTTTCATTTCCCTCTTAAGTGGCTTAGCCCAGAAAGGAAGTGGGAAAGTGGGAATCATCATTTAAGAAAGGCAGCCAAACCACAACTACACCCTGTTCTGTTGGAGTCTTGCCTGTCCTCCTTTGTGAAGTTATGTAGGTTGTTCCTCCCCTTTTAGAGCTGTGCCTTGTAAAGTAGCAGAAGTCTGAAACCTTAATAAACATTTTCTTCTTTTGAAATTTTTTTTATTTTTTAAATTTATTTTATTGACGTATAGTTGATTTACAATGTTGTGCTAATTTCTGCTGTATAGCAAAGTGATTCAGTTATACATATATATACATTCTTTTTCTTCTTAAAATGAATATATTACTTGTGAGATCAATCTGTTCTTAAGGGAAACCTCTGCCAGTCACTCTTCTGAACCAATTTGGAGAAGCCACAGCTGTTTCCTCAGTAGTGTAAAGAAGCCTTCCCCCACCCCCACCAGCACCACAGATTTGTTTTCCTGGATTTGGGACAGTATGTTTTATGGCCCAGTATGGTCTTTACTCACTTGATAATAATACTTGATAATAACACATGTGACAACAAATTGCCTTCTCTTATTCCATAGAAATCTGACTCAAGCTCTCAAATACCAGAACTCTAACTTTAAGGAGTGTTTTTTGCTTCTCCATTTTCTGAAAACAGTCTACACAATTGCAGTGGATGAAGAGAAGCCAAAAATTAAATGACCAGGTCTGGGCAAATTTCTCCTCCCATGGAATGTTTTTTCACAACCTTCCCACTTCCTTCTCCCTGCACAGGACTCTGTTCATGAAAACAATATGGGGGATGAGAGTTGGGGGAAAGGCAGGGAAAAGAAAATAGTTATTTTATCATTATTCTATTTGAGACCCAATACTCTCTTTAAAAGACAGAAAATGTTAATTTTACAGAAGGGAGCTTTAGATTTGAGCCCTTTAACATGCAAATGTTGGTCCTGATTAGATTTTAATAGTTTCACTGGATCACTCTTTCTGGCACAAAATGACTTCAGTTATCACTAGAGAATTCTGATTCCTCTGTTGCTTGTCTTTCTTAAGGTGGTTTTATCGGATTGCTTCATTGTGGAGTTCATTTAAACCCTTGAAATCCAATAACAGTTTATTTTAGATTAAAAAAAATCTATAAACATGGACTCTTTCAGTAGCCTCATAGCTGAGCCAGGTTTGCTGACCCTTATACCTGGTTTCTGTTAAACAATTGACTGAATTGTACAGTGCACATTAGAGTAAAATGTTAGACTTGAAATGCCATCAAGAAGATTCTGTTTCCCAAACGCCTTGGTGTAGTGAAACAGTCAGATCTGAAACTTTGGAGAGTGAAGTTCAGAAGAAACTGGAGACCAAGGTTTACTGCTAATTTGATATTTAGAAGCAACATTTCAGGCCCTGACCATGCTGCCAAAATGGAATTTATTTCCTATATCCCAATTGTTGGTTCAGTTTAGCTTCAGGTATTGTTGCATGCCAACAATATCCTTTTGGGGCTCCCCTTGCTTTTCTTACTTTCTTCATTCTTCTACTTTTGACCAGTTTTTATGAAAAATTGCCTGATGATGACTTGACACATTTCTGGCTCACCACCATATCAACCTTGATTAAAATTCTGAAGTCCTCATGGTCAACAGCTGATTGCAGATGACTTCCACTAATTCAGTGAGATCCATGTTGTATTTCTGCATGAGATGCTCTACCATAGTTGTACTTTGGTCATGGAATATACAAGAGAATAGTATAAAATGCACTTCACTCACAGGGATCCAACTTCTTTCTCAAGAGCAATGACTATGTAATTGTTTCTTTGAATCTCCCAGCTCCATCATATAACACACAACTGGAAAAAGGACATGACATAGTAAATACCAATTAACTTGGTGTCATAGCACATATGTACTAATAAGCATTATTCTTTGGGGGTTCAATACTGTTTCTCTAACTTATGGGTGATTTGAGGGATTTTCAAGCACAATTCTATCTATAGGCAATTTTTGCCTTAGTGGCTGGAGCTGCAGAGTGACCATCACTTGTAGAACATCCGTGATCACTTACCCATCTCTACCTGTTCCATTTATTTTATTTACATTGCTTTCCAGTCCCGTCTAGGTTTCTGACCCTTATTCTAAAGGTCATCTATAGACATCTCATATTTTATTCACATGAAATTGGTATCTTCTTCATCAAAACCCTACTCTTCCTCTGACATAAACTTCTATTATGGCACTTAAAACTTTCTACCATTAAGAACATGTATCAGCCCTCTTTATTCATACCTATTTTTTTATGCTCATGGCTGCAGATGGACATTAGATTCAGGAAAATCATGGGTAGAATGGGGAATCAAGATCTGGGGGTGAGGTGGGAGAATTAAAAAGGAAATTTGTAGGCCACAGGATCTGATATATTTCTCACAAGTTAATTCAAATGTTCCTATGGTCAAAGAAAAATAAATAATTACCTGATTCCCATAGATGCCCATAAAGAAAAAACGTGTGAATTCCTTAGGGAAAGCAAACATTGTCTCTAACAGTTTTAAGTCTGTTGAGTGCTAGGAACAAGTCTTATTTTCTATTTTATTTTGCCCCATATCTGCCATCACAGTGCCTTGGTCTGGATAAGGATCCAATAAATATTTGTTGAATATTTTCCTCAGAGATTTCATTGACCTGGGGAATGTCTGGTTTGCTACCTGCCCTTTGTGAACTTACAAGGGCAGTTCATCCAAGATACCATTAACTGGTCAACTTGGAAGTTCTGGACTAACAATAGCCTTGAATAGCAATAGCCAGTAACTGACCTTTTGTGGCATTTTACCCCCAATACTCACTACTTCTCATAACTCCTTAATGATTGAGAGAGATTTTTATCTCATTGTACTTGAGATAATGTTATGTTGACTTGAACATAAATTCAAATTTTCCTCCCATCCTTTTACACTTTATTTTTCCTGGTCACAACGTCTACAAATGTTTCAAACAGTTTTGCCACAGATGTACACTTCAGTTAACAGAAGGTGGTTGTTGTGGGGTAACAAGCCTTTCAAACTTTTTGGCCCAGATTCTTGGTTTTTTGTGTTCATAAGCAAGTCCATTTAGTTAGAGGCATGAAGAGGCTATGAAGAACCAATTATAGTGAAGACAAAGGCAGAGGAATACAGGCAGCCACAAATCATCCTATTTGTCCAGGTTTTTATTTCCCTGGACTGTTTTGGGGGTTGTTTCTGTGAAATAGAAGAAGAGTTTGGCTCAGGAGCTGCAGCTGGGAAAATGCCCACCCTACTGCGTCGCCGTCTCCCTGTTGCTCCCCGGCAGGTAGGAGTCATAGACCTGGCTCCCTGCCTTGGCGTCTTTGTTCACAGCTCCCAGGAATCTACCTTTGTATCCCTAACTTTCCCTTCCTTTTCCACACTGCCTGTGGCCCACGGCCTCAACCTGAGAGCTTGTCCTGGCTGCCAATAGGTAGTGTCAATGCCAGCTTGCTCTTTCTCACCCAGTGGCTTGAGGCCAGTTTCAATATGAAACTTTTCCCAGAGACACAGATCACCTCAGCACCTGTCAAAGCTTTTGTAGTTTGAGTTGCTGGGATGGGGGAGAGCCTCCAGATATACAGAAGGTACTACAATGGAAAGCTTTCTTTGCTCCTAGTTATTAGCTCCAAGAATTCTGGTCTATCAAGAAGATATGAGTGGAATTCTATAACTTTCTTTCTTATCTCCTCACCTCTTGTATCTACCTCTTCATGTTTATACTCAACTGTTGAATAATTCTTTTCAGACAGTTTATCATAGCCCCATGTTCAAGAGTTGGCCCCCTACTGCCTAATCTGTGAAATGTAAACACATCAGCTGTCAGCTCAGTGTTTATACTCCTCAGCTTTTCTACATCAAAAACACAAAGGATATAACAACTTGAAAGAAATTTACAATCAGCAAGTCTCTTCCCCTGAAAAGATAACAGATTGAAACCCAGAGAGGTAAGGAGACTTGCTCAAGACCACACGGCTGTAAATGAAAAGCATTTTTGGTAATGGAGGGAAGAGGTCAGACTTCCAACCAAAGGTTCTTTCCCTTAAAGCATGTGTGTCTCCTTAATCATAACCTAGTGAACAGAATATGGAAAGATATACAATTATCATTGAGCTATGTGTGCATATGTGAGGAGCTGATGGTTGGACGTTTGAGTCTTTGGAGTTTGTATCCACACTGACAGTATCACCAAGTGCTAAAATCTATAGACTTTGTGGTCAGAAAGGCTATGTTTAATTCCAGCTGTCATCCATTAGCTGTCTAAATTATTGGACAAGTCGCTTAATCTCTCTGGTCATCAAAGTGCTCATTAGCGAGGTAGAGTTACGGTTTTCTTAAAAAAGTGTTGTGATGATTTGCCTAAGGAATAAAGAATTGCTAAAAATAACAATGATCATTAAAATTATTCTACAGTGCTTACACAGCACTCCTGTTATCCAGGATGATGTGCTGCCATCCCTCACATAACCTTTCTTTCCCACCTCCTTGCTACTTTTCTCCTCTTTGTCTTTGGATATACCGTTGTCTCAATATATCTGTCATTCCCCCAGTATGGCACCATTGTCTTGCTTACTTCATACATCATCCATAAAACCGTTTAGCCAGAACCTTTGAGAGCACAACACAGTAGGTCAGTGGGAGAATATACCTACTGGTAGGTAGTTTATTTGTTACCTGTAAATTATGTGATTTTAGCAGTGTATCAATTAAGCTTCTTTCAGTTTACTGACAGCAAACTGGACTTCAATTGCTTAAATTCCTTCATTGTATTAGTTTACTATCTATGTTGTAACAAATTTACCACAACTTTTAGTGGCTTAAAACAGTGCAAATTTATTCTCCTATAGTTCTGGAGGTCAGAAGTCTGAAATGGGTATCACTGGGCTAAAATCAAGATTTCAGCAAGGGTGTGTTCCTTCTGTAGGTTCTAGGAGAGAATTTGATTTTCTTGCCTTTTCTGGCTTCTAAAGTCTGTCTCTATGTCTTGGCTCATGGCTCCCCAGTCTTCAAAGCCAGCAATAGCCAGTTGAGTCATCCTCATATTACCATCTTCTGGTTTCCTCTCTTGTGTCTCCCTTTTCACTTATAAAGAACACTTGTGATCACGTTGGGCCCACCCAGGTAAGATTATTCTTCCTGTCTGAAGGTCAGCTTAATTCCCCTTTGCCACATAACCTAACATATTCACACGTTTTGGAGTTTTAGGACATGGACATCTTTGGGGGCCATTATTCTGCCCATCACATTTATATATAACTCTTGGTTTAACTTCCTACGTGTTGGTTCTATATTTAGGCCTGCTGTTATGCTGGCCAGATGTCTTCCAGCAGGTCCAGGTGTGCATCTCTCCAGCTTTGTGTATAGAAGAATGTAATGAACACCTTTGTCTTAACATTCTCAGCAAAAATATTGACATTTACTTTGATTAGGCCCACAAGCCATGTGCTCAGCCATCACTGCTGTTAGTGAAAGATGTGCTGTTTGGCTTAGGCTTGGACTGGATCTGAGAGCATGGGAAGAACAGATCAGTCATAACTGAACTGAGGAATTTGATGACAATTTTAAAACAGGGAGTGTTTACAAATGTGTATGCAAGTGTAGGAAAACCAAAAGGAAGAGCACAGTGTCTTGTGGCCAGTAGAAGCAGGGGTTGTTAAGATCCCTGGGCCTGAAAGTGTGATGGAAGGGGATATTTACCAATACTTGGAGACAAAGGGGCCACATGAAGAGGGCCACCTGACAGGAGCCAAGACCTTTAGAGGAGAGAGACAGCCAGCCTGTGATAACCCTGCAGGGAGGAAGCTGAAGAAATGTGAATCTTGATGTCTCCCTCCACTCTCCCATCTGCTGTGCTCTCAAAGTTAGGGAGAGCTTGTAACGGAGTACCTATAGGTCAGTGTAGGAGTGCACAGCAGGGTGGGACGGTAGGAGAGTGGATCTGGAGAAGCAAAGGAAATCCAGCTTAACCATCATACAAAAGTCAGAGCTGTTGTTGGAAGAAGAGGGAATGGTTGTTAAGGAGGCAAATGACAATACCCATTACAGGTGGATAGAAGAATCCAAAAGCCTTTGAATTCATTAAAGGTGCAAGTGAAGCATATAGCCACCTTCCATCACATTGATTCAACCTTGTTGCTGGAGTTTACTCTACATATATTCTTTGGCTAGGAGGAGTGACAATTCTTTTGGCCATCTTCACATGTTCACTGAGTTTCACATTTAACATGTAAAATGTATTCTTTATGGACTGAATGTATGTTAAGAATTTTCTAGAACAGGACTGACAAGAATAAAGGAAACGGTCGCCATTGCCATTTCCCATGAGAAAGTCTGGTCTGAAGTGCAGGGGATGAGGCCTCTGAATGTGCTCCCCTATGAGCAAGTGGAACTAGACTGAGCACAGAGGAAAAGCAAAAAAGCCGTGTGGCTGACAGGGTCTGGGTGCTCCGGCCGGGTGTCAGACCTGAGCCTCTGAGGTGGGAGAGCCAAGTTCAGGACACTGGTCCACCAGAGACCTCTCAGCTCCACATAATATCAAATGGGAAAAGCTCTCCCAGAGATCTCCATCTCAGCGCTAAGACCCAGCTCCACTCAACGACCAGCAAGCTAAGTGCTGGACACCGTATGCCAAACGACTAGCAAGACAGGAACACAATCCCACCTATTAGCAGAGAGGCTGCCTAAAATCATAATAAGGTCACAGACACCCCCAAACACACCACCAGACGTGGTCCTGCCCAGCAGAAAGACAAGATACAGCCTCATCCACCAAACACAGGCACCAGTCCCCTCCACCAGGAAGCCTGACAAAACACACTGAACCAACTTTAGCCACTGGGGGCAGACACCAAAAACAATGGGAACTATGAACCTGCAGCCTGCTAAAAGGAGACCCAAACACAGTAAGTTAAGCAAAATGAGAAGACAGAGAAACACACAGCAGATGAAAGATCAAGGTAAAAACCCACCAGACCAAACAAATGACGAGGAAATAGGCAGTCTACCTGAAAAAGAATTCAGAGTAATGATAGTAAAGATGATCCAAAATCTTGGAAATAGAATGGAGAAAATACAAGAAACGTTTAACAAGGACCTAGAAGAACTAAAAAGCAAACAAACAATGATGAATGACACAAAAAAGGAAATTTAAAATTCTCTAGAAGGAAGCAATAGCAGAATAACTGAGGCAGAAGAACAGATAAGTGACCTGGAACACAAAATAGTGGAAATAACTACAACAGAGCAGAATAAAGAAAAAAGAATGAAATGAATTGAGGACAGTCTCAGAGACCTCTGGGACAACATTAAATGCACCAACATTCGAATTATGGGGGTACCAGAAGGAAAAGAGAAAAAAAAAGGGATTGAGAAAATATTTGAAGAGATTATAGCTGAAAACTTCCCAAATATGGGAAAGGAAATAGTCAATCAAGTCCAGGAAGCACAGAGAGTCCCATACAGGATAAAAACAAGGAGAAACATGCCAAGACACATATTAATCAAACTATCAAAAATTAAATACAAAGAAAAAAATTAAAAGCAACAAGGAAAAAGCAACAAATAACATACAAGGGAATCCCCATAAGGTTACCAGCTGATCTTTCAGCAGAAACTCTGCAACTAGAAGGGAGTGGCAGAATATATTTAAAGTGATGAAAGGGAAAAACCTACAACCAAGATTACTCTACCCAGCAAGGATCTCATTCAGATTTGATGGAGAAATTAAAACCTTTACAGACTAGCAAAAGCTAAGAGAATTCAGCACCACCAAACCAGCTTTACAACAAATGCTAAAGGAACTTCTCTAGGCAGACACAAGAGAAGGAAAAGACCTACAATAACAAACCCAAAACAATTAAGAAAATGGTAATAGGAACATACAAATCGATAACAACCTTAAATGTAATGGATAAAATGCTCGAACCAAAAGACATAGACTGGCTGAATGGATACCAAAACAAAGCCCGTATATATGCTGTCTACAAGAGACCCACTTCAGACCTAGGGACACATATAGACTGAAAGTGAGGGGATGGAAAAAGATATTCCATGCAAATGGAAATCAAAAGAAAGCTGGAGTAGCAATTCTCATATCAGACAAAATAGACTTTAAAATAAAGACGATTACAAGAGACAAAGAAAGACACTACATAATGATCAAGGGATCAATCCAAGAAAAAGATATAACAATTGTAAATATTTATGCACCCAACATAGGAGCACCTCAATACATAAGGCAAATGCTTACAGCCATAAAAGGGGAAATCAACAGTAACACAATCATAGTAAGGGACTTTAACACCCCACTTTCACCAATGGGCAGATCATCCAAAATGAAAAGAAATAAGGAAACACAAGCTTTAAATGATACATTAAACAAGATGGACTTAATTGATATTTATAGGACTTTCCATCCAAAAACAACAGAATACATTTTCTTCTCAAGTGCTCATGGAACTTTCTCCAGGATAGATCATATCTTGGGTCACAAATAAAGCCTTGGTGAATTTAAGCAAACTGAAATTGTATCAAGTATCTTTTCCAACCACTATGCTGTGAGACTAGATATCAATTACAGGAAAAAATTTGTAAAAAATACAAACACATGGAAGCTAAACAATACACTATTAAATAACCAAAAGATCACTGAAGAAATCAAAGAGGAAATAAAAAAATACCTAGAAACAAATGACAATGAAAACACGATGACCCAAAACCTATGGGATGCAGCAAAGGCAGTTCTAAGAGAGAAGTTTATAGCAATACAATCCTACCTCAAGAAACAAGAAACATCTCAAACAACATAACCTTACATTTAAAGCAATTAAAGAAAGAAGAACAAAAATATCCCAAAGTTAGAAGAGGGAAAGAAATCATAATGATCAGATCAGATATAAATGAAAAAGAAATGAAGGAAATAATAGCAAAGATCAATAAAACTAAAAGCTGTTTCTTTGAGAAGATAAACAAAATTGATAAACCATTAGCCAGACTCATCAAGAAAAAAAGGGAGAAGACTCAAATCAATAGAATTAGAAATGAAAAAAGGAGAAGTAACAACTGACACTGCAGAAATACAAAGGATCATGAGAGATTACTACAAACAACTCTATGCCAATAAAATGGACAACCTGGAAGACATGGACAACTTCTTAGAAAAGCACAACCTTCTGAGACTGAACCAGGAAGAAATAGAAAATATAAGCAGACCAATCACAAGCACTGAAATTGAGATTGTGATTAAAAATCTTCCAACACACAAAAGCCCAGGACCAGATGGCTTCATAGGTGAATTCTATCAAACATTTCGAGAAGAGCTAACACCTATCTTTCTCAAACTTTTCCAAAATATAGCAGAGGGGGAAACACTCCCAAACTCATTCTACAAGGCCACCATCACCCTGATGCCAAAACCAGACAAAGATGTCAGAAAGAAAGAAAACTACAGGCCAATATCAGTGATGAACATAGATGCAAAAACCCTCAACAAAATACTAGCAAACAGAATCCAACAGCACATTCAAAGGATCATACACTATGATCAAGTGGGATTTATCCTAGGAATGCAAAGATTCTTCAATATATGCAAATCAATCAATATGATATAACATTTTAACAAATTGAAGGAGAAAAACCATATGATCATCTCAATAGATGCAGAAAAAGCTTTTGACAAAATTCAACACCCATTTATGATAAAAACTCTCCAGAAAGTAGGCATACAGGGAACTTACTTCAACATAATAAAACCCATATATGGCAAACACACAGCCAACATCATTCTCAATGGTGAAAAATTGAAACCATTTCCTCTAAGATCAGGAAGAAGACAAGGTTGTCCACTCTCACCACTATAATTCAACATAGTTGTCAAAGTCTTAGCCATAGCAATCAGAGAAGAAAAAGAAATTAAAAGAATCCAAATTGGAAAAGAAGAAGTAAAATTATCACTGTTTGCAGATGACATGATACTATACATAGAGAATCCTAAAGACGCTACCAGAAAACTACTAGAGCTAATCAATGAATTTGGTAAGTAGCAGGATACAAAATTAATGCACAGAAATCTCTTGCATTCCTATACACTAATGATGAAAAGTCTGAAAGAGAAATTAAGGAAACACTCCCATTTACCAGTGCAACAAAAAGAATAAAATACCTAGGAATAAACCTACCTAAGGAGACAAAGACCTGTAGGCAGAAAACTATAAGACACTGATGAAATAAATTAAAGATGACGCAAACAGATGGAGAGATATACCATGTTCTTGGACTGGAAGAATCAACATTGTGAAAATGACTCTACTACTCAAAGCAATCTACATATTCAGTGCAATCCCTTTCAAACTACCACTGGCATTTTTCACAGAACTAGAACAAAAATTTTCACAATTTGTATGGAAAAACAAAAGACCCTGAATAGCCAACGCAATCTTGAGAAAGGAAACGGAGCTAAAGGAATCAGGCTTCTGGACTTCAGACTACACTACAATGCTACAGTAATTAAGACAGTATGGTACTGGCACAAAATCAGAAATATAGATCAATGGAACAGAATACAAAGCCCAGAGATAAGCCCATGCACATATGATCACTTTATTTTTGATAAAGGAGACAAGAATATACAATGGAGAAAAGACAGCCTCTTCAATAAGTGGTGCTGGGAAAACTGGACAGCTACATGTACAAGAATGAAATTAGAACACTCCCTAACACCATACACAAAAATAAACTCAAAATGGATTAAAGACCTAAATGTAAGGTCAGACACTATAAAACCCTTAGAGGAAAACATAGGCAGAACACTCTATGACATAAATCACACCAAGATCCTTTTTGACCCAGCTCCTAGAGAAATAGAAATAAAAACAAAAATAAACAAATGGGACCTAATGAAACTTAAAACCTTTTGCGCAGCAAAGGAAACCATAAACAAGATGAAGAGACAACCCTCAGAATGGGAGAAAATATTTGCAAATGAAGCAACTGACAAAGGATTAATCTCCAAAATTTACAAGCAGCTCATGCAGCTCAATATCAAAAAAACAATCAATCCAATCCAAAAATGGGCAGAAGACTTAAATAGACATTTCTCCAAAGATGATATAGAGATTGCCAACAAACACATGAAAGGATGCTCAACATCACTAATCATTAGTGAAATGCAAATCAAAACTACAATGCGGTATCACCTCACACCTTTCAGAATGGCCATCATAAAAAAATCTACAAACAATAAATGCTGGAGAGGGTGTGGAGAAAAGGGAACCCTCTTGCACTGTTGGTGGGAATGTAAATTGATACAGCCACTATGGAGAACAGTACAGAGGTTCCTTAAAAAAACTAAAAATAGAACTACCATATGAGCCAGCAATCCCACTACTGTGCATATACCCTGAGAAAACCATAATACAAAAAGAGTCATGTACCACAATGTTCATTGCAGCTCTCTTTAGAATAACCAGGACATGGAAGCAACCTAAGTGTCCATCAACAGATGAATGAATAAAGAATATGTGGCACATATATACAATGGAATATTACTCAGCCATAAAAAGAAACGAAATTGAGTTATTTGTAGTGAGGTGGATGGACCTAGATTCTATCTGTTAAATACAGTAAGTCCATTAAATACTTGCTCTGTTCAAACCAACATGGTAGGCATTGGTAGAGGGAGCTGTGGAAGGTTAGGGTTAGGGACATCAAAGCTGTCCCACATCAAATCTGTGATAAGAGTACCATGCACATTCATTCAAACCTCCAAGACCTTTCTTCACTCTTTTTACTTCTTTCCAGATGAACTTGACCTTTCTGCTCTTGATCCCTCCATGCCAACCTCAACTGTTCCCTGCTCAGTTAAGACTTTCATGAATGACCCACCACCCAGCAGAGTTAAATAGCTCCTAAGCATGTGCTCCATAATATGATATAAACGTGAAAATGATAAAACTTACTACATTATTGTAACCTTGCTTAGGTGTTTATCTTCTAGGTAGACTTACAGCTGTTTAGAGCCAGAGTCTTATTTTTCTCTCAGAGAGGTTTTGTGGTCTAAAGGGACCCTGGAGGGCCTTCTGAGTGCCTTCCTGCTGGGGTGATAGGATGCAGTTTGTTAATAATAACAGAGAAATGTGGTGGAATAATTTTCAAAAATAACAATCAACATTGCCCACACCCCATACACATTTCTTCTGTTTGTCCTTCCTTTCAGTTCAAGAAGTACTTGATGTTTATGTGCTGATTGGCTTAGCTATGGGGCCAGGGAGAATGTTACAGGCAAAATGTAAGAGCTGGAGAGAAATGCAAGCCTATGGGTCAGATGCTGAGACCTTCAGTGAGGTGGCGTGTGATCAGAAGGTCAGTAGAGATCAGAAATAAGGTGAGCTTGAGAGTGGGATAGTGATACTGTTGGTCTCAGAGGCACAGTGATGTTACTAGAAAGTGGAGGAGAAACAGTTTGGAGGTAGCACTGGCAATGAAAAGAAAGCCAAGCTCCACATTTCAGGTCATGGGCTTCTTTTCTACACTGACATGTGAACGGTTTTCAGCTTTCACTTGTGTTGCTACTCTCCTGCTCTGTTCTGAGAGGCACTACAGGTGTCGAAGCACATATTTTCCCCTGTAAATTCTCCAGTGGGCACTTACACATTGCCTGGTCCCTTCCTCCTCCTGTACTTTGCTCACCAGATGTGTACGCCAACACGAGACAGTCAGTAGGCTTCTCACTCTTCTATTTTGCTATTTAATCCTGCAGGGAGGAGGAGAGTAGAGAGGAAAGCATCCTTATTCTTCCTGCTGGCAGTTCTCATCCAAGAGATAGGCAAGAAAGCTGCGCTATCCATGCCCAGTTTCTCTTTCCAAATTCGTCAGTCAGTTAAGTTCTCCCTTCCAAACCACACCAGTGAAGGGTAAGAGAAAAAAACATGAAGAGAGGTCTAGAGTGTCACCTTAACTCAGCTCCTTCTATGTGAAAGAAGAGCTCCCGGGCTTCCCTGGTGGCACAGTGGTTAAGCATCCCGCCTGCCAATGCAGGGGACACATATTCGAGCCCTGGTCTGGGAAGATCCCACATACTGCAGAGCAACTAAGCCTGTGCACTACAATTACGGAGCCTGTGCTCTAGAGCCCGCAAGCCACAACTACTGAGCCTGTGTGCCACAGCTACTGAAGCCCACACGCCTAGAGCCCGTTCTCTGCAACAAGAGAAGCCACCGCAATGAGAAGCCCGTGCACTGCAATGAAAAGTAGCCCCTGCTTGCCACAACTAGAGAAAGCCGCACACAGCAACAAAGAACCAAAAGCAGCCAAAAGTAAACAAATAAAATAAATAAATTTATTAAAAAAAAATAAAGAAGTGCTCCCTCCTGTAGTGGATGCTCTGATGTGCCACCCAGATCTCCTGCAGGACCGAGGCACCATTCCACCAGCTTCTAGCACTGTTGTCTGCTGAAGCACCATGGCTGGACCTCTCCCCAGGGTTGTCTTCCTGCCTAGGGAGTTGTCTTGTCTGAGGTTATGTTTTCTTTCCAAGGCCAGCTCTCATCCAGTGAATGTTTGATGTATAAGACAAAGGCCTCTGCAGCATCAGAGCTCCCTACGGGGCTGGTAGGTTGCTTTGTTGTAGCTCTATATCAGTTCAACTTCTGTCTTTCTATGCTGCCCTCACTCCTTCACAGTTGTTGCTGACAACACTCCCCAGATAGCTTTCTGCTTGCAAATCTCTGTCTCACAATCCATTTCTCAGGGAACCCAACCTATGATATTTTCTACTTCAGTAGTTTTTATATCAGAAAATGTGATTATCCTCTCTGTCTCTCTATCTCTGTCTGTCTCTGTCTCTCTGTCTCTCAGGTCAGAGCTCATTCGATCCATCCTTGGATTTTCCACACTGAATGCAACCAAGACACTTTCATAGAGGAAGGAAATGTTATGAGCTCTAGTTTCTCTTCCTCCTCCTCCAATATCAGGAAACATCCAAAATCAAGGCCCTAACATTTTAAAGGAGGGGGAGTATTCTATAATTACATCCTTGGGAAGAAGACAAGGAGTATTTGTAAACAGGCCTCTTCCCGGCTTCCATCTTTCTGTAGATATCAGGGCACAGACGTTGATTGATAAGCACATCAGGAAATCTGGTGCCTCTAAGCTGCTGTGAGTCCTGAGTGACCATTTTTCATAGGTGGGATTTATTCAGTCAACATGGACACTCACAGCACACCCAGCACAGGTGTATCTGCATCCCTGATTACCACATTACCCCACAGGAAGTTCCATTTTAATATTGCATAATGAAAGTGTATGTTACACTTCAATACATAAGATGCATAAACCTAACATCCCTAAACTATCAATCAGAGGTGGTTAATATGTTTGCCCTAAGATGATAAGGGTAGCTTGCAACACACTATGTAGCTATTAACTCTAAAGTTCTTGCATTTTGCCACCAACTCCTCTCAGGGTCCCATCAGTACAGACAAATGAAAACAGTGGGGTGACCTGACATGGAGCTACCCTGGCGGGTCTTTGCTATTTCCAGGTGCTTTAAAGTGTCCCCAGGATCCCAACCTCATCTTAATTTTCTCAAGTCCCTGGGTCCTCACAATAGCTGATCGAGGTAGGGTTTATTCACCCAGACAAACAGCCCTTAGAGCTCTTCCAAAGGCCTGTGAAGCTGCTCTTGAACCCTTAGCTGTCATGATAGCTCTTCATCAGCACTAACTGTGGGGACCTTGGCTGGAGCCACCCTCTTGTCCCTTTCAAAACACGTTTCCCTCATTATCAGGCATGAGACTTGCCCTCTCTTTCTTTCCCTTCCTTGATTGGCTCTGTAACAGAAAGGAGTAGGAACGGTGGCCAGATTCCACCTGATAAAGCTAAGAAAATGTTTCACTTACAGTAGCCCCAGTCTGCTCTATATCCATCCTACATTCTCTTCAATTTCTCTCTCTAGCAGTGGGCTCTACATCTCTAAGCACAAAACTGTTCCCTTGCCCTTTTAGGAAGTAATTAAGAAATTAGTCAATTCTACCTCTGCCTCTCCACATTCTTAAGCCTGTTCTAAAGCACAGGTGCAGTGTTATCATTGATGGAGGGTCTGTTTGATCCCAAATATTGGGCTTCAGAGGTATCATATTGACCTCAAGAATTGCTGAGATTCGATCATCATTTTACCAGTATCTTTGTAGAGGTTAATATATGGCTGCATAGGTTGTTAAAATGTTGAATAATTTCCATTACAATTGGTAAGTGGTGATATGCTGCATCCTTTCCCCAGGTTTGATCTTCTTTACCTGCCTAGCAGCCTAGCCAGGCTTGCCCTAGACTGCCCCCTCCCAACCTTCCTATAATACAACAACTAGAGCATTAATGCCTGGAGTAGCAGAGGGCCGCTGAGAACCTGTTCCAGTGCTGCTGGTGGTATCCACTTGTAGTGGGTTGAGTAGTGTTTCCCCTCAACATTCATGTCCACCTGTACCTCAGAATGTGAACTTATTTGGAAATAGGGTTTTGTAGAAGTAATTAATCATGTTAAGATGAGGTCATAGTGGAACAGAGTGGGCCCTAAATCCAAATATTGGTGTCCTTATGAGAAGAGAAGAGAACACACAGAAACACACACAAGGAAGAAGGCCATGTGGAGACAGAGGCAGAGATTGGAGTGACACAGCTACAAGCCAAGGAATGTCAAAAATTGTCAGTAGCCACCAGAAGCTAGGAAGAAGTAAGGAAGGATTCAGGAGGAGCATGGCCCTGCAAACACCTTGATTTTGGACTTCTACCCTATAGAACTCCAACAGAATAAGTTTCTGTTTTGTTAAGCTACCGAGTTTGTGGTGATTTATTATGCAGCTCTAGGAAAATAATACACCACTCTAACCGATTAATGCCTATGTCATATCAGTTATGAGATATTATGAACTTCCACCCCATGTTGTATGATCTAGTCAATATTTCAAGATGTCTATGTATTTACTCATAGGCTAGTTTATCATTAGGGTCAGTAGACTGGCAGACTTCAACACAAATTTCCTTTGATTCACTACTTTGCTGGTTCATCTAGCCAAGGAGGTCACATTCTAGTTTGTTTTAATGGATTCTCCCATCTTCTTCCAGTTCTATCACATCCGGTAGGAATTCCCATTACCATTTCATAGAAAGGATTTTTATCCTGTTGTATTGCTCTTCTAGTGATCTAATGCCCATCCTAAGTAATGCTAAAATGATGAGAGAGAAACACGTGGCTCTAGGTTCTGGGTGCTAAGCACATGCTGTAATATACACGGCACCAGATCGCCCAGTTCCTGAGCCCCAACTGTGTTGGAACTGAGTTCTTCAGTGTCCTGGCTCAGAGGGGATCTTGAGATGGCCCTGCTCAGCACCTCACTGGGTCCTGAGGACTTTTTTTCCCCCAACACCATTAAGTCAGTAGTTTTAAAAGACTCATAGGTGTCCTAGAAATTACAAGGGAAGTATTTCTTCAGGGGTGGATTCGCATCACTTCCATTTGATGATTACCAGGAAAGTTTTAGATATAGTCAAAGTGCAGTCCCCTGCAAGCACCTATGGGTCTAGTTTATCTGACCTAGACCCTAGAATTGAGAGAATGCTCGTTGAAGTGAAGGCTGGGCTGGCCTAGAGGCTGACTCAACTCTCACCTCTCTCCTGGGGGCGCTGTAACAAGCCCTCTGCAACAGCCCTTTGCTAAAATAATTCTTGGTCCTGTCAGATGACCCAACCGCTTTTTGTTCTTCTTACCTCCTTGTCTGTTTAATCCTCTACCTCTTTCAGTTGCAAAGCTTTTTTTCTGGTGAGTAGAAAGTGTCCTGCCCTCTTTCTTTCTCCTGATGTTTCTTGCAAACATTTTACCTAGTCCCAGAAATATTTCTCCAAAGTCTGACGCTCTTGCAAAGAGTGCTAGGAAGAATCCATTTGCTTTCTTCCTTGTTGCATATTTCCCCTGACTTCTTGAGCCCAGAATGGCCTAGCAGCTTGTGCAGAGAGAAGATAAAGTGGAAAATTGCTGGGGGAAAATATGAATTAAAATTTCAAAAAATATTATTCTATCACATTGAAAGTATTCTAAAAACTCTTTTATAATTAGCACACAATCTGCAAATATTGTTTCCCAGACCTATGAAATACCTGCTAGACAGATGTATGAGTGACCTATAGATTACATCTACTAAAATCCTATACTCTGTGATGAGGTTCTAGATGTGATCTCTTCAAGGCAGGAGTGACATCTGTGTCATTAACTTGGGACAACACCCAGCCCATGTGGTTCTTAAAAATGCTTCCTGGTAATAAAGATGCAGATGTAGAGAATGGACTTGAGGATATTGGGAGGGGGAAGGGTAAGCTGGGATGAACTGAGAGAGTGGCATGGACATATATATAGATGTAAAATTGATAGCTAGTGGGAAGCAGCCGCATAGCACAGGGAGATCAGCTCGGTGCTTTGTGTCCACCTAGAGGGGTGGGATAGGGAGGGTGGGAGGGAGACGCAAGAGGGAGGGGATATGAGCATATATGTATATGTATAGTTGATTCACTTTGTTATAAAGTGGAAACTAACACACCATTGTAAATCAATTATACTCCAATAAAGATGTTAAAAACAAACAAACAAACAAACAAATAAAAAATGCTTCCTGGTGTCTCTGGATTACCTGCGCCTGGGTCCACAGCCCTGTGAACCTTGTCTGGGACAGGAATCTGTTTCCTCTTTTCATGAAAGAAAAATAAGAGTTTGGGGCCCGCCGCGGCATTCTGAGCAAACTGGGAACGTCAGCAGGAGATAAAGATGAGTGATACCCAGTTCACAACTTGTAAGAAGGGAAAATCTCCTTTGCTGTGACAGTTTCATCTGCTTACCCCAACCGGATGTACAGTCAGCTTCTTATTCCCTGATTCTGACGTGAGACATCTATCTCTGAGCCTCCGGGGTGTTGCTCTCCTTCTCTCCTCCCAGGTGGGTGGTGGGTTGTCTCTGGCACATAGATTATGGAGTCATTATAAATGGCTGCCTGGCCGTTCAGCTGTGTAAGGCTTTCAGAACTTTTCCCAACACAACAGAGCCTCCAGCTACCTTATCATTTGTTGCTTCCTCCTCCCTGTACCTATTAACTTACTTTTCCTTTTAGATCAAGTGGCAACAATCTTTCTTCTTGGCTTCCTGGATCTATTCCTATTAACTCATGTCAGCAGCTGAGGTCAATGTAGGCAAAAAGTCTGAGCAGAGATGGCCCCAGTTTGATTCAGGCCATGTGTGGCCCGTTTTCTTATGTACATAAGACCTGTCCTAGACCACAGGGGAAACTGCTGAAACTCCACAGTTTGCTGCAGCTTGCAGGTTGGAAAAAAGATTAGAGAACCATCTTTTATAATCTCCTATGAACTTTTGTGGTATTTTGGAGCACATAGCTTTTGACTGACAGAACAAATGCATGAATGTGAAAGAGTAGATCTCACTTTGGGTTCTGTGTTCCTGAGGTCATTCTGTCCCAGGCTTACATGGCAAGGATGTTAGATATAAGTCAGATCCTAGACTCTTAACTATCAAAGAAAAGTTACATTCAAAAAATCAGCAATCTGTCTTTATAAATTGTGTAGTCAGGCTTGGACAGCCATTGTCTCACTAATCCTTCTCAGAGTTCTTATTTCATCTTGAGGAGCACTGCTTCCAGTGCTAAATCTGAGAAGCTTCTTCTGTTTGATGTCTGACACATCACTGCTAACACAGGTGTAGGAAAAATTTAAGAGCTGTTTTTGTGCCCAACTTTTGAGTTACTAATCCTCCAACTACTCTCTTTTCTGTCTTAAGCACTAAATTTAGTTTTCAAATCTTTAAATTTTTCCTTTCCGGTTAATGTTATCTTTTTATTTTTTTTCCAGTGTTAAGCCATTTTATTATTCACAAACCTTCTCCACTTAAAACAAAATTTCAGGAGATTAACCAAGATGGCGGAGTAGAAGGACGTGCTGTCACTCCCTCTTGCGAGAGCACCAGAATCACAACTGACTGCTGGACCATCATTGACAGGAAGACCCTGGACTTCACCAAGGAGGATACCCCACGTCCAAGGACAGAGGAGAAGCCACAGTGAGACTGTAGGAGGGGCGCAAGCAGAGTAAAATCAAACCCCGTAACTGCTGGGTGGGTGACTCACAGACTGGCGAACACTTATACCACAGAAGTCCACCCACTGGAGTAAAGTTTCTGAGCCCCACGTCAGGCTTCCCAACCTGGGGGTCAGGCAACGGGAGGAGGAATTCCTAGAGAATCAGACTTTGAAGCCTAGTGGGAATTGGATTGCAGGACTTTGACGGGACTGGGGGAAACAGAGACCCCACTCTTGGAGGGCACACACAAAGTAATGTGTGCATCAGGACCCAGGGGAAGGAGCAGTGAGCCTGGGGGAGACTGAACCAGACCTACCTGCTGGTGTTGGGGGGTCTCCTGCAGAGGCGAGTGGTGGCTCTGTTTCACCGTGGGGATAAGGACACTGGCAGCAGAGGTTCTGGGAAGTTCTCCTTGGCGTGAGACCTCCCAGAGTCTGCCATTAACCCCACCAAAGAGCCCGGGTAGGCTCCAGTGTTGGGTTGCCTCAGGCAAAACAGCCAACAGGGAGGGAACCCAGCCCCACCCATCAACAGTCAAGTGGATTAAGGTTTTACTGAGCTCTGACCGCCACAGCAACAGAGAGGGAACCCAGCCCCACCCATCAACAGTCAAGTGGATTAAGGTTTTACTGAGCTCTGACCGCCACAGCAACAGTCAGCTCTACCCACCACCAGAGCCTCCCATCAAGCCTCTTAGATAGCCTCAACCACCAGAGGGCAGACAACAGAAGCAAGAAAAACTATAATCCTGCAGCCTGTGGACCAAAAACCACAGTTACAGAAAGATAGAGAAGATGAAAAGGCAGAGGGCTATGTACCAGATGAAGGAACAAGAAAAAACCCCAGAAAAACAACTAAATGAAGTGGAGATAGGCAACCTTCCAGAAAAAGAATTCAGAATAATGATAGTGAAGATGATCCAGGACCTTGGAATAAGAATGGAGGCAAAGATTGAGAAGATGCAAGAAATGATTAACAAAGACCTAGAAGAATTAAAGAACAAACAAACAGAGATGACCAATACAATAACTGAAATGAAAACTACACTAGAAGGAATCAATAGCAGAATAACTGAGGCAGAAGAACGGATAAGTGACCTGGAAGACAGAATGATGGAATTCACTGCTGTGGAACAGACTAAAGAAAAAAGAATGAAAAGAAATGAAGACAGCCTAAGAGACCTCTGGGATAACATTAAACGCAACAACATTCGCATTATAGGGGTCCCAGAAGGAGAAGAGAGAGAGAAAGGACCAGAGAAAATATTTGAAGAGATTATAGTCGAAAACTTCCCTAACATGGGAAAGGAAATAGCCACCCAAGTCCAGGAAGCGCAGAGAGTCCCATACAGGATAAACCCAAGGAGAAACACGCCGAGACACATAGTAATCAAAGTGGCAAAAATTAAAGACAAAGAAAAATTATTGAAAGCAGCAAGGGAAAAACGACAAATAACATACAAGGGAACTCCCATAAGGTTAACAGCTGATTTCTCAGCAGAAACTCTGCAAGCCAGAAGGGAGTGGCATGATATACTTAAAGTGATGAAAGGGAAGAACCTACAACCAAGATTACTCTACCCGGCAAGGATCTCATTTAGATTTGATGGAGAAATCAAAAGCTTTACAGACAAGCAAAAGCTAAGAGAATTCAGCACCACCAAACCAGCTCTACAACAAATGCTAAAGGAACTTCTCTAAGTGGGAAACACAAGAGAAGAAAAGGACCTACAAAAACAAACCCAAAACAATTAAGAAAATGGTCATAGGAACATACATATCGATAATTACCTTAAACGTGAATGGATTAAATGCCCCAACCAAAAGACATAGACTGGCTGAATGGATACAAAAACAAGACCCATATATATGCTGTCTACAAGAGACCCACTTTAGACCTAGGGACACATACAGACTGAAAGTGATGGGATGGAAAAAGATATTCCATGCAAATGGAAATCAAAAGAAAGCTGGAGTAGCTATACTCATATCAGATAAAATAGACTTTAAATTAAAGAATGTTACAAGAGACAAGGAAGGACACTACATAATGATCCAGGGATCAATCCAAGAAGAAGATATAACAATTATAAATATATATGCACCCAACATAGGAGCACCCCAATACATAAGGCAACTGCTAACAGCTATAAAAGAGGAAATCGACAGTAAGACAATAATAGTGGGGGACTTTAACACCTCACTTACACCAATGGACAGATCATCCAAAATGAAAATAAATAAGGAAACAGAAGCTTTAAATGACACAATAGACCAGATAGATTTAATTGATATATATCGGACATTCCATCCAAAAACAGCAGATTACACGTTCTTCTCAAGTGCGCACGGAACATTCTCCAAGATAGATCACATCTTGGGTCACAAATCAAGCCTCAGTAAATTTAAGAAAATTGAAATCATATCAAGCATCTTTTCTGACCACAACGCTATGAGATTAGAAATGAATTACAGGGAAAAAAACGTAAAAAGGACAAACACATGGAGGCTAAACAATACGTTACTAAATAACCAAGAGATCACTGAAGAAATCAAAGAGGAAATCAAAAAATACCTAGAGACAAATGACAATGAAAACACGACGACCCAAAACCTATGGGATGCAGCAAAAGCAGTTCTAAGAGGGAAGTTTATAGCTATACAAGCCTACCTAAAGAAACAAGAAAAAGCTCAAGTAAACAATCTAACCTTACACTTAAAGAAACTAGAGAAAGAAGAACAAACAAAACCCAAAGTTAGCAGAAGGAAAGAAATCATAAAGATCAGAGCAGAAATAAATGAAATAGAAACAAAGAAAACAATAGCAAAGATCAATAAAACTAAAAGTTGGTTCTTTGAGAAGATAAACAAAATTGATAAACCATTAGCCAGACTCATCAAGAAAAAGAGGGAGAGGACTCAAATCAATAAAATCAGAGATGAAAGAGGAGAAGTTACAACAGACACTGCAGAGATACAAAGCATCCTAAGAGACTACTACAAGCAACTTTATGCCAATAAAATGGACAACCTGGAAGAAATGGACAAATTCTTAGAAAGGTATAACCTTCCAAGACTGAACCAGGAAGAAATAGAAAATATGAACAGACCAATCACAAGTAATGAAATTGAAACTGTGATTAAAAATCTTCCAACAAACAAAAGTCCAGGACCAGATGGCTTCACAGGTGAATTCTATCAAACATTTAGAGAAGAGCTAACACCCATCCTTCTCAAACTCTTCCAAAAAATTGCAGAGGAAGGAACACTCCCAAACTCATTCTATGAGGCCACCATCACCCTGATACCAAAACCAGACAAAGACACTACAAAAAAAGAAAATTACAGACCAATATCACTGATGAATATAGATGCAAAAATCCTCAACAAAATACTAGCAAACAGAATCCAACAACACATTAAAAGGATCATACACCACGATCAAGTGGGATTTATCCCAGGGATGCAAGGATTCTTCAATATACGCAAATCAATCAATGTGATACACCATATTAACAAATTGAAGAATAAAAACCATATGATCATCTCAATAGATGCAGAAAAAGCTTTTGACAAAATTCAACACCCATTTCTGATAAAAACTCTCCAGAAAGTGGGCATAGAGGGAACCTACCTCAACATAATAAAGGCCATATATGACAAACCCACAGCAAACATCATTCTCAATGGTGAAAAACTGAAAGCATTTCCTCTAAGATCAGGAACGAGACAAGGATGTCCACTCTCACCACTATTATTCAACATAGTTTTGGAAGTCCTAGCCACGGCAATCAGAGAAGAAAAAGAAATAAAAGGAATACAAATTGGAAAAGAAGAAGTAAAACTGTCACTGTTTGCGGATGACATGATACTATACATAGAGAATCCTAAAACTGCCACCAGAAAACTGCGAGAGCTAATTAATGAATATGGTAAAGTTGCAGGATACAAAATTAATGCACAGAAATCTCTTGCATTCCTATACACTAATGATGAAAAATCTGAAAGAGAAATTATGGAAACACTCCCATTTACCATTGCAACAAAAAGAATAAAATACCTAGGAATAAACCTACCTAGGGAGACAAAAGACCTGTATGCAGAAAACTATAAGACACAGATGAAAGAAATTAAAGATGATACCAACAGATGGAGAGATATACCATGTTCTTGGATTGGAAGAATCAACATTGTGAAAATGAGTATACTACCCAAAGCAATCTACAGATTCAATGCAATCCCTATCAAATTACCAATGGCATTTTTTACGGAGCTAGAACAAATCATCTTAAAATTTGTATGGAGACACAAAAGACCCCGAATAGGCAAAGCAGTCTTGAGGCAAAAAAATGGAGCTGGAGGAATCAGACTCCCTGACTTCAGACTATACTACAAAGCTACAGTAATCAAGACAATATGGTACTGGCACAAAAACAGAAACATAGATCAATGGAACAAGATAGAAAGCCCAGAGATTAACCCACGCACCTATGGTCAACTAATCTATGACAAAGGAGGCAAAGATATACAATGGAGAAAAGACAGTCTCTTCAATAAGTGGTGCTGGGAAAACTGGACAGCTACATGTAAAAGAATGAAATTAGAATACTCCCTAACACCATACACAAAAATAAACTCAAAATGGATTAGAGACCTAAATATAAGACTGGACACTATAAAACTCTTAGAGGAAAACATAGGAAGAACACTCTTTGACATAAATCACAGCAAGATCTTTTTGGATCCACCTCCTAGAGTAATGGAAATAAAAACAAAAATAAACAAGTGGGACCTAATGAAACTTCAAAGCTTTTGCACAGCAAAGGAAACCATAAACAAGATGAAAAGACAACCCTCAGAATGGGAGAAAATATTTGCAAATGAATCAACGGACAAAGGATTAATCTCCAAAATATATAAACAGCTCATTCAGCTCAATATCAAAGAAACAAACACCCCAATCCAAAAATGGGCAGAAGACCTAAATAGACATTTCTCCAAAGAAGACATACAGACGGCCACGAAGCACATGAAAAGATGCTCAACATCACTAATTATTAGAGAAATGCAAATCAAAACTACAATGAGGTATCACCTCACTCCTGTTAGAATGGGCATCATCAGAAAATCTACAAACAACAAATGCTGGAGAGGGTGTGGTGAAAAGGGAACCCTCTTGCACTGTTGGTGGGAATGTAAATTGATACAGCCACTATGGAGAACAATATGGAGGTTCCTTAAAAAACTAAAAATAGAATTACCATATGACCCAGCAATCCCACTACTGGGCATATACCCAGAGAAAACCGTAATTCAAAAAGACACATGCACCCGAATGTTCATTGCAGCACTATTTACAATAGCCAGGTCATGGAAGCAACCTAAATGCCCATCAACAGACAAATGGATAAAGAAGATGTGGTACATATATACAATGGAATATTACTCAGCCATAAAAAGGAACGAAATTGAGTCATTTGTTGAGACGTGGATGGATCTAGAGACTGTCATACAGAGTGAAGTAAGTCAGAAAGAGAAAAACAAATATCGTATATTAATGCATGTATGCGGAACCTAGAAAAATGGTACAGATGAGCCAGTTTGCAGGGCAGAAGTTGAGACACAGATGTAGAGAATGGACATATGGACACCAAGGGGGGAAAACTGCGGTGGGGTGGGGATGGTGGTGTGCTGAATTGGGCGATTGGGATTGACATGTATACACTGATGTGTATAAAACTGATGCCTAATAAGAACCTGCAGTATAAAAAAACAAACAAAACAACTAATACTAAACTTTCATTGGGTTATTTGTATGGAAACATGTTATTATAAATGTTTCAGACATTACATGAAATTTCTAAAAATCTTATATTTGTATTTGTATGGAAATATGTATGGAAATATGTTAATATAAATGTTTCAGACATTACATGAAATTTCTAAAAATCATATTTGTATTTGTATGGAAATATGTATGGAAATATGTTAATATAAATGTTTCAGACATTACATGAAATTTCTAAAAATCTTATATTTGTACTTGTATGGAAATATGTATGGAAATATGTTAATATAAATGTTTCAGACATTACATGAAATTTCTAAAAATCTTATATGTTCTGGTATAATGTTATAAGTAATAATCCTATTTATTACTTTAAAATGTATATCTCAGAAATAACTAATTTTCTTGTCAACTGCATTATTATGAACTGTCATCAAATCTTTAACCGTGGTCATTTTTAAGTCTTTTGTCATTTACAGACAGTTCTGGGTGTACTCTGATGATTTTGCAAATATGTTCCTATAAAAGGGTTTCATCTTCAAGAAATACATGGAAAAGACTCTGACAAGTACAGGTTTCTGGTAACGGACTGTACTGCTGAACTGAATGAATAAGCATTTTCAGAACTCTAATGAAAAACTGATGAACTCATAAAAGTGCTAACAAAAGATCAAGATGAAAAAAAAAAATTAATTACATGGGACTGAGTGAACTGATGAGGATGAGTATAATTTTTGTGACTTTCTGTCTGAATTTAAAAAAAAAAAAAAAAATTCCACAAGGACTCAGAGGCAAAGAATATACAAATCAATTTTCACTGCAAAGTAAAGGAGCTGTTACAGTGGAGGATTACTGGACTGAATGTCAATACTATGACATAGTATGAGTGTGTTTCATGTTTGGTAATTGCAATCATTGTTGCTTTTGTTGTGGTCATCCATGTACAATGCTTGGTGTCAGTCGATTTATCTCTTGTAAAAATAAAATACAGTGTGTGTGTGTGTGAAAAAAAAAAAAAAAACAAAAAACAAAATTTCAACATTCTTATGAAGCAATCAAATAGTGTGTCTCCATTATGATGCAATACATCACCTATGGTGTGTTCAAGCCAAAAATGTTTAACTTGAATCCTTTAAGCATTTAGCAGCAGAAAAACAGTTCTATGAGTCAGTGTCATAAAACATAGTTGGAAGGGGTGATGTGCTAGATAAGAAGAGAAGTAATAGAACAACCAGCTGCAACAAGTGGTCCTGGATTAGACCCGGTCTGAACCACTCACCTCTAAAGAACTTTTTGGCAAAATTGGGCCAACTCAAAACTACATTAGGAATTAGATAAAGTAAACATTTGCTGGTATGAAAAGGTAGAGATTGGCAAATGAAAAAGTAGATTACAACATGTGTGATATGCTCTGATTTTGAATTTAAAATACACATGTATTAAAAATAATATGTACATATATTATGATTTACATATAATATGCATAAAAAGATATTTAAGCATATACAATGCTTAGTGTTAGTGTATGTAAATGTCTTGTGTTTTTATTTTATTATTCTTATTGATCTATATTTTCTAACTTTCTACAAGATATTCTCTTACAATAATTATTTTAATCACTTGATTAATTAATTAAGAAAGGAAGAAATCTCATTTTTAATGATGTGATACTATTTGCACTGCTTTTGGTGAGATACCAAAGAGTCGTGAGAATTTTAATAAATGTGATGATTCAATTATCTTAATTATTGTGATTCTTAAGCATCAGGGAAAGACAATTCTTCTGGGACCTGGGTCTTCATTTATTGCTACCGTTGGTCCCCTTAATTAATTTTTTGAAATGTTCACCCCATTTATAAAAAAAGAGTGAAAAAGATAATCACCAAAAAAAGAAACATAACCCTAATCCTGTTGCCTGAAACTTTATTGTCATTCACAATCTCTTCTTTTGTTAAAACAAATTATTTAGAGCAAAAGGCTCTAGGAAGGCTGTCTGGCTACCTGAGAAAAAGTTCAGAAAGTAGATGATGTCTAAATGGCAGAAGGCTCAACTCTTGATTTTCAAATTTGGGCTATACTTTCTTTAGGTTCCAAGGAACAAAGAAATGGGTAGGTATTGTAATCTCAGCATTAACTGCTGAGTTACAATCAACAATGATCTCATCTCTCTCTTTCAGTGGACTTTTTTTGAATACACAATCATACCCATGTGCCTATTAAACTGTGCTCTGTCCTTTCATGCAACCAACCAACAGATATTGACAGCCAACTTGTGTCAGCACTGTGTTAGGCACTCTAGTGACCCTTAAATTCATATCTGAATTTAGAGAAGTCCATTTTCAATATATTTTCACCCTTAAACATTTCATAGGGATTTAGTCCTTTCTTTTTTAAAATTCTCATATAGCAAGTGTTTTTTAAAAATCTGCATTCCTTGGCCTGGAGCTAAGAGGACATTTTCTGAAGCTGTAGTATAGCTACTGCTCATTTATTAACAAGCTGATGTTCAAGATATTTGCCAACTGCTTTGGTTCAGACACTGACTGATCAGCAGGGTCTCTGCCCAATCAGATTAGAAGCTGACCTTAAAAACCTGATACAGTCACACTGGTAACAGTAGGTGTAACAACTGAATACCTGCCTACTCATTTTTCCTTCTCCATTCAAGTAAATGAAAAAAATGTTGAGCATGGACTACACTCAAGTGCCTTCCTTCAGCATTGAGGAAACAAAAATAAATAAGCAGATCCTGTATGTCTGCTCTTCATGGGATTTTAAAAGCCTTTGCAATTAATGTGTCCTCTGCCTAGAATACTCTTTCCCAGATATCCACATGGCTCACTCCTAACTTCCTTCACTTCTCTGTTCATGTGTTACCATATCAGAGTTTTTCCTTGTTCGCACTAAAGTAGCACCCTCCCATTATTTTCTGTCCCTAATGTATTTTCTCATAGCACATATAACCACCCAGAATGTTGTTTATTTACTATTTGCTTCCTTCACAAGAAATAAAGTACATAAAATCATCTCCTTAGCATTAGGAGATACTTGACACATAGGAGGTGCTCAGCAAATATGTGTTGAATTGAATTGAATACTTGTTGAGATGTGGAGATGGAGGGAGATGGCAGAGAAAGTAACTGAAATTCAAGCTAAGTTGTCAGGAGGAATAATAATGCTATGAATAGAAGTAGGGAGGATGTGGGTTGGAAGTGTTTTCATTGTGATTACTGCTTTTGTGCCATACCGAAGATTTGTCTCTTTAGAGACACACATTTGATTGCATTCTGGAATATTCCACAGATATAAAAACAAGCAGCTAAATGTTCCAGAATATTTCCTGACAAGCACAGAACTTTGTTAGCCATTTGGCCTGCTGCCCCTTTACTGTCCAACATCTTCTGGGACATCTTTACTACAGGAAATGCTACTCTCTGACTGTCTTAGGATGACCAATCTCCATGGTTAGTTATTAATCAAAGGAAAGTGATAATGACTCATGTTAGCCTTTTATCCTTGACAAGGCTGTTTCCTAGAAGTAATATCCAAATATGATGAGGTGTAGAATCTCAATTGCCTAGCCTATAGAAGATCTCAGATCCCACACAGGTGCATGGGGTCGGGGGAGATCATGGAAAAGGGCTGGGAATCCCAGACACAAACAGGACCTCAGGGTCAAGGAAGGCTTCCCCAAAATAACAACTGTTCAAGAGCCAGGGCTTGTCTGTGTGCAAGCCAGTGGACATCAATAGTACACACAGCACTCAAGTGAAAGCAGAGGCGAATGATTTGACAGTTGTTTCCTGACCATATAAAACTATGAAAAAATATTCTATTAACATAAAGCTAATAGAGAGATTTTTGCAGCTGTAATGTGACTACATTTCACATATTAATTCTTGGAGCCTAGAAATAGTGGATTCTAGGGGCTTTATTATGCAAGAAGCCCTAGAAAGAAACTATAACCAGGGTTCCAAAGATTTTCCAACTTTGGTGATCCTGAAGTAATGGGAGGTACAGGAGTGTCTGCTGGGGAAGGATGAAGGGGGAAGACAATGAACTGTAATGAGTTTTGTCTACCAACACCAACCTAGATGTCCTGAACAGTGGCACCTGGCAAAGCTTGAAAAATACCTATTCTTAGGCTGTTTCTGAGACAAATTAAATCAGAATGTCTGGGACTGGTGCCTGACATATGTATTTTTAAAGTCCTGCTAGATGTCAGTTTCTTATGGCTGCTGTAAAAAAAGTACCATAGACTGGATGGCTTAGACACGTAAATTTATTGTCTCAGTCCTGGAGGATAGAAGTCCAAGATCAAGATGTCAGTATGGTTGGTTCCTCCTGAGGGGTGTTAAGGAGAATCTTTCACATGTCTCTCTCCTGGCCTCTGGTAGCCTCAGGAGGTCCTTCGCTTGTAGATGGCTTTCTTCTGGTGTCTTTACATCATCTTTTCTCTGCGCATGTCTGGCTCTGTATCCAAATTTCCTCTTTTTATAAGAATACCAGCCATATTGGACTAAGGCTCACCCTAATGACCTCATCTTAACATGATCATCTGCAAAGACCCTATTTCCAAATAAAGCCACATTCACGGTACTGGAGTTTAAGACTTTAACATCTTTTTTGGAGATACAATTTGACTCATTCACAGGCTTTCCACTGTACAATCAATGAGTGTCTCTAATCTAAATCTGACTTGGGCCTCCCTCTACCCAGCCACTCTGAGAAGAAGAGAGAAGGGGAGGGGGAAATAAAGAAGGAAAACTTGAAGGAGATGTCTAGAACAGCTCATGTATGATTGTACTTGAAGAGGTAGAAGGACAGGTTTTCCTCATACCTCTCCCAACTCCTCATCCCCAAGAGATGACCTGCTACTGAAGACAAGCACTCTGGTTTCATCCTCTTCCATTTATTCTGACCACATGAACCTGATCTTTCCTACATGACTGATGCAGGAACTTCCTTTGGCTCTTGGTCCAGAATAAACATGAGGATAACCTGGGGGAACTTTTTTTTTTTTTTTAATATCTTAACCATTTTTTTAAAATTTATTTATTTATTTTTGGCTGTGTTGGGTCTTCGTTTCTGTACGAGAGCTTTCTCTAGTTGCGGCAAGGGGGGGCCACCCTTCATCATGGTGCGCAGGCCTCTCACTATCGTGGCCTCTCTTGTTGTGGAGCACAGGCTCCAGACGCGCAGGCTCAGTAGTTGTGGCTCACGGGCCTAGTTGCTCCGTGGCATGTGGGATCCTCCCAGACCAGGGCTCGAACCCGTGTCCCCTGCATTGGCAGGCAGATTCCCAACCACTGCGCCACGAGGGAAGCCCCTACCTGAGGGAACTTTTAAATAAAACACCAAAGCTCAGGTCCCATCTCTAGCAAGTAAGTTAGAATCTCTGTGGGTGTAGCCTGGTCATAGAGATATTTAAAAAGTACCCCAAGTTTCTATCCATGATGTAGCAACTGGAACTGGACTTTTCCTTCTGTTGTTAAAAATTAGAAAACTTGACAAAATATATAAAATAATAGTTTTCAGACATTGGATAACATGAAGCACAGAACTGTGATTCCAGAGAAGAGAAAAACTGAAGAGATGAGCCCTATGATCTCCCAGTTTTCTTCCTGAAGACACCTTTGACTCAGGCAGGAAGGTGGAATCTGAAGCATAGAGCACCTAGTTAAGGAAATAAAAAATCCAAGTTCAAGAAAATTGAAGCAGCCAGAGTTTGTAGGGCAAAGTATCAGAGAGGAGGGAGCTATACAGAGAAATGTGCATAAGGTTTCTCTTGAGTGTTGCTGGATATGAAACCATGCACATGTAGGGAGAAACTCCGTAAGTCCAAGCACAACCTGTCAAGTAGCAGTAAGCTGGACAATTCCTAGAGCTCCCACAGGGTTGGGAGACATCCAGTTCTGACAAGCCAGAATGTAGATTCCTTATTGAATACCCAGGACATTCAGCAGAGACTCCAGATGGAGCATGCTTTAGAAATAGTGCTAAACTAGCCCCAGAGTAAATGATAGTCTGCATTTGCCTTAACAAATTTTTGAAAAAGCCTCAAAAGGATCAAGCTGATCCACAAATAAAACTGCCTCTCAGAACAAAGCCCAATACTTAAAGGAAGGCAACTGAATTAAGTACTCAACAATTTGAAATATACAGTGACTACATCCAGTCAAAAATTTCTACACATATGAAGTAGCATGAACATGTGACCCAAAACAAGAAGAAACATCAGTCAATATAAACATCCTCAGAAATGATAGGTAAGAACTTTAAGATAGCTTTTATAAATATGCTCAAGGAGTTAAAGAAAAATAAGAATATAATGAAGAGGGGACTTAAAAATTACCCCAGATAATTACAATACGCAGCTAAGGTTGGAGATGTTAGATGTTCTGTCCTAGGGCAAAGTAGGTGGAAACAAATTTTATTTTTGTTGTGGGGAGAAATTTAAGGGGATAGATAATAAAAACTGCCATTGTTTATATTATGAATCCATTTCCTAGAAAGCAATTTATCTCTCCCAGCTCAAGCATAGTGCACTTTGCATACACAGGTGATTGATAAAGGATATTGACCTGTGAGTTGGTAACTATTATGCATGAATGTTTTCAGATTGCTCTGCATGTGTGTGTGTTCTCAGCTAACAATGTGTATCTAGCATGAAAGGAAGACTTAATGGATTTAAATGATTTAAATAATTATACATTTTTTGCATTTGTCAGAGTATTATAACCATGTGTTAAATATAGTTACAAAAAATGAAATGTGAGCATCTGAAGACCCCATTCATGGGTGTTCTCTAGTATCTTTAAAGACACATAAAACTTGGATCTCTGATAAGAACATTACAATAAATATAACGTGCTCTCAAGAGAAAAAAAAAATAACGGTATCCTAAAGAGATACTCTAGGGAAGGAGATGTACTAAGTAGCTTCTTAAAGCCTTATCTGGCTTCAGAGATGGATAAGTTGGCTGTTTGAGAGTATAGCTCTCACAGAATATTGGGGTCAAGTCACTAGCTTTAGAAATGGGAACACTGGGCTTCCCTGGTGGCGCAGTGGTTGAGAATCTGCTTGCCAATGCAGGGCACACGGGTTCGAGCCCTGGTCTGGGAAGATCCCACATGCCACGGAGCAACTAGGCCCGTGAGCCACAATTACTGAGCCTGCGCGTCTGGAGCCTGTGCCCCGCAACGGGAGGGGCCGCGATGGTGAGAGGCCCGCGCACCGCGATGAAGAGTGGCCCCCGCTTGCCACAACTAGAGAAAGCCCTCGCAGAGAAACGAAGACCCAACACAGCCAAAAATAAATAAATAAACAAAGTAAACAATGCCTTAAAAAAAATTCTTTAAAAAAAAAAAAAAAAAAAAAAAAGAATTTCTATATTAAAAAAAAAAAAAAAAAAAAAAAAAAAAAAAAAAAAGAAATGGGAACACTGTTCAACTGCTTTTTAAAATGCAGTGGCTGGGCTTCCCTGGTGGCGCAGTGGTTGAGAATCTGCCTGCCAATGCAGGGGACACGGGTTCAAGCCCTGGTCTGGGAAGATCCCACATGTCGTGGAGCAACTAGGCCCGTGAGCCACAACTACTGAGCCTGCGCGTCTGGAGCCTGTGCTCCACTACAAGAGAGGCCGCGATAGTGAGAGGCCCGCGCATCGCGATGAAGAGTGGCCCCCGCTTGCCGCAACTAGAGAAAGCCCTCTCACAGAAACGAACACCCAACACAACCAAAAATAAATAAACAAATAAAATTAAAATGCAGTGGCTGTGCAGACAAGTGACTAAAAGTGTTACTTCAGAATCAATCACATCATGATATGTGCTTAAGTTACTTCAGATTTGCTCTTGAGATTCCCAAACTTAACACTGAAGGAGTATGTGGCAAAGAACTTATAATTTAACTCAAAAATTCCCCAAGGATGTGAGCAGCTTGTTCTTCTGCAGGCTGTGGTTTTTATATGGATCAAGAATTCTCTCTGCATAGTTGATCATAATTATAATCTTGTATCACTAGATAAGCAACAAGAGTGAGGATAGTATTAATTCAAGTAAAACCAACATTAACTACATTGACAATTTGAAGTTAAAAACCCAATGTCTCATGTAAAGAAGTGTTAATCACCACAGAGTGATTTTTATGCTTTTAAATGGTTGCATACGACATAAGACTCGAGTTCATGCAGCTCCCTGCCTGGAATGTTGCAAAAGATCTCGTGATATTTCACAGACTCCAAGAGAAAAATGCTGAATTGGAAAACATTCAGTGAATGACACTGAGGTTAATCCCAAAAGGAAAAATCATGCTGTAGAGCATATTTATATCTGAATAATGAGGAGCAAGTTCCTGCCTTAAAAATAATATCATGCAAGATCCACTGAAGTCCACTGGAGTCCAAACTCTATCTGAAATACCCTAAGACCACAGGTTTTTTGGTTTTTTTTTTTTTGGTGAATAACATTTTATTTTGAATTGGACAGGTGGTGAGGGGAAATAATAAGAAAACTGAACCTCAGATGATGAATTCTTTTCATGGGAAAAATGAACCCCAGTAATAGTCTTATCTGATATACATAATAAGACAAATAGGTATTCAGAAACAAACTAGAAAATTCAAAGCAGGTATCAGGAAGTACTATTAAACTGAGAAATCACAAGTATGTGAGAAAGATTATTATGGAAGAGGGCTAAGGGTAGAGTGAGGAGAGAGAGAGGGAGATGTGGTCATGTAGGCATCATGGAAGCAATCCAAAGATATCATAGGGGGAAAAATATAGAATATGTAAGACATGCACAACTTTTTGTAGTGTCCATTCTGATTGCTAAATCTTTCAAGTCTCAAGCTCTTACTTCAACAGGACTTTGATGAATGTAGTTATGTCCCACTTTGTTTATCTCTCTCCTCATCACTGTATCAAAGTGTCAATTCCAGGCCTGCTAGGTTTGCTGATAGAAAAGTTATCTGTGACTGAGCAAAGATATTATGCATCCCCTACTTGTAAAGGCACAAAAGAAGGGTCTTACTGAGACTTTATTACTAGGCAGATACCATATTTTCTCCCTTGAGCCTCGTCTCTGGTGCGCTGAAATCAATCCCTGGACACAGTAGAGAAGCTTCAGTATCACAGGTCTAATTTTTATTAGGCCCATCCATTAATAAAAACTCACAAGAGTGATTGCCTTATCCCTAATGATGTATGAAAATTCTGTCCCCAGACACATATCATGGGAATGCTGAATGAGAATGTTCATACCTCTGGCTCTTTGGTTTGCTCTCCAACTTTGCTGTCTGACTGTGTATCTATGTGAGCTGGCTAAGTTCATGGCTCTTCATGTGATTTACTCGCCATAGCACATGCATTAGCGGCTCCATTGCACTGGGTGTGATTCAGGCCTTGGGAAAGGGAGTACCCTCTGGACTCACAAGGGCTGTAGTGAGGGGGTGGCTGAGCAGGTCTTCCATGACAAGTCCCTCTGACATTCCAATCTGTCAAAGCCCTTGGATACTTCCTCTACAATACACCAAGGAAGTTTGGACATTTTAAATCCACAGCCCTTGATGAATTCTCATATTTGAGCCAGTTTGTTATCTGTGTCCCCTTGAGAAGGACCCTGCTATGCTGCCAAAAATGTATCCCATTAATCGTTCTCCTAACTTTCTCCAAAGGGACCTCTCTTTCTTGAGTTACCAAAGGGACTGTACACTGAGGAAGGGGAAATAATCAGATTTTGGAGGGATGATTGGATACTTGCTTTAAACTGACACTAACTTCCGGAGACCCAAAATGCTACTGTGGTCCATTAATATCTACCAGTCAGAGTAGGGGCTTATGCAAAGCAGGCGATCAATGGAATTTTGGTAAAGTACCTCACACAGTGGGACCATTGGATCCCCGCATCCACCCTATGATTATTTCCTTAGCTTTTGATGCATCATTGGAATGGACACACTCACCAATTGACATATCCCCACATCTGACCTGTGTATTGAGAGCTATTATGATAGGAAATGCCAAGTGGAAGCTACTAGAACTGATTCTACCTGCAAAAATAGTAAACCAAAATTAGTACTGCATTCCTTGAACAATTTCAGAAATTAGTGCCACCATCCAGGACTTGAAAGATGTAGTGGTGGTTATATCCACCACATGCAATTCACATATTTGGCCTGTGCAGAAGACAGATGGATATTGGAGAATTACAGTGGGCTGCTATAAACATAATCAGATAGTGACTTCAATTGCAGCTGGTGTTCCAGATGTGATTTTATTTCCAGAGCAAATTAACACATCCCCTGGTAATTCTTATGCAGCTATTAAATCTGTTTAATGCTTTTTTCTCTATACCTGTTAGTAAAGACCACTGGAAGCAGTTTGTTTTCATCTAGCAGGGCCTTCACTGTCTTACCTCAGGGCTATATCAGCTCTCCAGCTCTATGTCATGATTGCAGTCCACAGGGACCTTGATTACCTTTCTATTCCATGGGACACGGTGCTGGTCCATTACACTTATGATACTGAGTTTCTTGAACCTGGTGAGCAGAAAGTAAAAAGTACTGTAGACATATTGTTAAGATACTTGTGTGCCACAGAGTAGAAAATAAATACCACAAAAATTCAAGGGTCTGCCATGTTGGTGAAATTTCTAGGACATCAGTAGTCTGGAGCATGTTGTGTCATTCCTTCCATGGTGAAAGACAAGTTGCTGCATCTGGCCCCTCCTACCACTAAGAAAGAGGCACAATGCTTGGTGAATTTTTTTTCTCTTTTCTTTTTGATTTTGGAGGCAACATATAACGTATTTAGACATACTGCTCCAACTCATTTACCACATGACCTGAAAAGCTGCCTGTTTTGAGTAGCGCTCAGATTAAGAGAAGGCTTTGGAAAAAAGTCCAAGCTGTTAATGCAAGCTGCTCTGCCATCTGAACTATATGACCCAACAAATATGATTGGGGCTTCCCTGGTGGCGCAGTGGTTGAGAATCCGCCTGCCAATGCAAGGGACACGGGTTCAAGCCCTGGTGTGGGAAGATCCCACATGCCGCGGAGCAACTAGGCCCGTGAGCCACAATTACTGAGCCTGCGCCTCTGGAGCCTGTGCTCTGCAACAAGAGAGACCGTGATAATGAGAGGCCCGCGCACCGCGATGAAGAGTGGCCCGCACTTGCCACAACTAGACAAAGCCCTCGCACAGAAACGAAGACCCAACACAGCCATAAATAAATAAATAAATTTTAAAAAACAGTAATTTAAAAAAAAATTCTTATAGAGGCTTTCACTTGTCTCCCTTCTTGGCTTTGGGCCTTCGCTTTGTGCCATTCCTTAGAGAGAATATGTCTCCAGCATCTTTCTTACTTGTAATCTACTGTTGTTGTTAATGGAGGTTTATTTGTGTGGTAGTAGGGTGTGTGTGTGGGGGGTATACTCTCTAATATACTGATTAACTCTCAGTCATTGGAGTGCACAGTGGACTGGTGTCTTTTTCTTTTTTTTTTAACATCTTTATTGGAGTATAATTGCTTTATAATGGTGTGTTAGTTTCTGCTTTATGAGAGTGATTCAGCTATCCATATACATATATCCCTATATCTCTTAACTCTTGCATCTCCATCCCTCCCACCCTCCCTATCCCACCCCTCTAGGTGGTCACAGAGCACGGAGCTCATCTCCCTGTGCTATGTGGCTGCTTCCCACTAGCTATCGGTTTTATATTTGATAGGGTATATATGTCCATGCCACTCTCTCACTTTGTCCCAACTTACCCTTCCCCCTCCCTGTGTCCTCAAGTCCATTCTCTAGTAGGTCTGTGTCTTTATTCCCTTCCTGCCCTTAGGTTCTTCATGATCATTTTTTTTTTTTTTAGATTCCATATATATGTGTTAGCATACGGTATTTTTGTTTCTCTTTCTGACTTACTTCACTCTGTATGACAGACTCTAGGTCCATCCACCACACTACAAATAACTCAATTTCCTTTCTTTTTACAGTGAGTAATATTCCATTGTATGTATGTGCCACATCATCTTTATCCATTCATCTGTTGATGGACACTTAGGTTGCTTCCATGTCCTGGCTATTGTAAATAGAGCTGCAATGAATATTGGGGTACATGACTCTTTTTGAATTATGGTTTTCTCAGGGTATATGCCCAGTAGTGGGATTGCTGGGTCATATGGTGTTCTACTTTTAGATTTTTAAGGAACCTCCATACTGTTCTCCATAGTGGCTGTATCAATTTACATTCCCACCAACAGTGCAAGAGGTTTCCCTTTTCCCCACACCCTCTCAAGCATTTATTGTTTGTAGATTTTTTGCTGATGGCCATTCAGACTGGTGTGAGATGATGTCTCATTGTAGTTTTGATTTGCATTTCTCTAATGATTAATGATGTTGAGCATTCTTTCATGTGCTTGTTGGCAATCTGTATATCTTCTTTGGAGAAATGTCTATTTAGGTCTTCTGCCCATTTTTGGATTGGGTTGTTTGTTTTTTTGATATTGAGCTGCATGAGCTGCTTGTAAATTTTGGAGATTAATCCTTTGTCAGTTGCTTCATTTGCAAATATTTTCTCTCATTCTGAGGGCTGTATTTTCAACTTGTTTATGGTTTCCTTTGCTGCGCAAAAGCTTTTAAGTTTCATTAGGTCCCATTTGTTTATTTTTGTTTTTATTTCCATTTCTCTAGGAGCTGGGTCAAAAAGGATCTTGCTGTGAATTATGTCATAGAGTGTTCTGCCTATGTTTTCCTCTAAGAGTTTGATAGTGTCTGGCCTTACATTTAGGTATTTAATCCATTTTGAGTTTATTTTTGTGTATGGTGTTAGGGAGTGTTCTAATTTCATTCTTTTACATGTAGCTGTCCAGTTTTCCCAGCACCACTTATTGAAGATGCTGTCTTTTCTCCATTGTATATTCTTGCCTCCTTTATCAAAGATAAGGTGACCATATGTGCATGGGTTTCTCTCTGGGCTTTCTATCCTGTTCCATTGATCTATATTTCTGTTTTTGTGCCAGTACCATACTGTCTTCATTACTCTAGCATTGTCGTATAGTCTGAAGTCCAGGATCCTGATACCTCCAGCTCCGTTTTCCTTTCTCAAGATTGCTTTGGCTATTCAGAGTCTTTTGTGTTTCCATACAAATTGTGAAATTTTTTGTTCTGGTTCTGTGAAAAATGCCAGTGGTAGTTTGATACGGATTGCATTCAATCTGTAGATTGCTTTGGGTGGTAGAGTCATTTTCACAATGTTGACTCTACCAATCCAAGAACATTGTATATTTCTCCATATGTTTGTATCATCTTTAATTTCTTTCATCAGTGTCTTATAGTTTTCTGCCTATAGGTTTTTTTGTCTCCTTAGGTAGGTTTATTCCTAGGTATTTTATTCTTTTTGTTGCAAGGTAAATGGGAGTGTTTTCTTAATTTCACTTTCAGATTTTTCATCATTAGTGTATAGGAATGCAAGAGATTTCTGTGCATTAATTTTGTATCCTGCTACTTTACCAAATTCATTGATTAGCTCCAGTAGTTTTCTGGTAGCATCTTTAGGATTCTCTATTATAGTATCATGTCATCTGCAAACAATGACAGCTTTACATATTTTCCGATTTGGATTCCTTTTATTTATTTTTCTTCTCTGATTGCTGTGGCTATAACTTCCAAAACTATGTTGAATAATGGTCATGGGAGTGGGCAACCTTGTCTTGCTCCTGATCTTAGTGGAAATGGTTTCAGTTTTTCACCATTGAGGACGATGTTGGCTGTGGGTTTGTCATATATGGCCTTTATTATGTTTAGGAAACTTCCCTCTATGCCTACTCTCTGGAGAGTTTTTATCATAAATTGGTGTTGAATTTTGTTGAAAGCTTTTTCTGCATCTATTGAGATGATCATATGGTTTTTATCCTCCAATTTTTTAATATGGTGTATCACATTGATTGATTTGCATATATTGAAGAATCCTTGCATTCCTGGGATAAACCCTGCTTGATCATGGTGTATGATTCTTTTAACGTGCTGTTGGATTCTGTTTGCTAGTATTTTGCTGAGGTTATTAGCATCTATGTTCATCAGTGATATTGGCCCATAGTTTTCTTTCTTTGTGACATCTTTGTCTGGTTTTGGTATCAGGGTGATGGTGGCCTCGTAGAATGAGTTTGAGAGTGTTCCTCCCTCTGCTGTATTTTGGAAGAGTTTGAGAAGGATAGGTGTTAGCTCTTCTCTAAATGTTTGATAGAATTCGCCTGTGAATCCATCTGGTCCTGGGGTTTTGTTTGTTGGAAGATTTTTAATCACAGTTTCAATTTTGGTGCTTGTGATTGGTCTGTTTATGTTTTCTATTTCTTCCTGGTTCAGTCTCAGAAAGTTGTGCTTTTCTAAGAATTTGTCCATTTCTTCCAGGTTGTCCATTTTATTGGCATATAGTTGTTCATAGTAGTCTCTCATGATCCTTTGTATTTCTGCAGTGTCAGTTGTTACTTCTCCTTTTTCATTTCTAATTCTATTGACTTGAGTCTTCTCCCTTTTTTTTCTTGATAAATCTAGCTAATGGTTTATCAATTTTGTTTATCTTCTCAAAGAACCAGCTTTTAGTTTTACCGATCTTTGCTATCACTTCCTTCATTTCTTTTTCATTTATTTCTGATCTGATCTTTATGATTTCTTTCCTTCAGCTAACTTTGCGGTTTTTTTGTTTTTCTTCCTCTTATTGCTTTAGGTGTAAAGTCGGTTGTTTATTTGAGTTGTTTCTTCTTTCTTAATGTAGGATTGTATTGCTATAATCTTCCCTCTCAGAACTGCTTTTGCTGCATCCCATAGGTTTTGCATTATCGTGTTTTCATTTTCATTTGTTTCTAGGTATTTTTTGATTTCCTGTTTGATTTCTTCAGTGATCTCTTTGTTATTAAGTAGTGTACTGTTTATCCTACATGTGTTTGTATTTTTAACAGATTTTTCCCTGTAATTGATATCTAATCTTATAACGTTGTGGTCGGAAAAGATACTTGATACAATTTCAATTTTCTTAAATTTACGAAGGCTTGATTTGTGACCCAAGATATGCTCTATCCTGGAGAATGTTCCATGAGCACTTGAGAAGAAAGTGTATTCTGTAGTTTTTGGATGGAATGTCCTATAAATATCATTTAAGTCCACCTTGTTTAATGTATCATTTAAAGCTTGTGTTTCCTTATTTATTTTCATTTTGGATGATCTGCCCCTTGGTGAAAGTGGGGTGTTAAAATCACCTACTCTGATTGTGTTACTGTCAACTTCCTCTTTTATGGCTGTTAGCATTTGCCTTATGTATTGAGGTGCTCCTATGTTGGGTGCATAAATATTTATAATTGTTATATCTTCTTCTTGGACTGATCCCTTGATCATTATGTAGTGTCTTTCTTTGTCTCTTGTAATAGTCTTTATTTTAAAGTCTATTTTGTCTGATATGAGAATTGCTACTCCAGCTTTCTTTTGATTTCCATTTGCATGGAATATCTTTTTCCATCCCCTCACTTTCAGTCTGTATGTGTCCCTAGGTCTGAAGTGGGTCTCTTGTAGACAGCATATATACGGGTCTTGTTTTTGTATCCACTCAGCCAGTCTATGTCTTTTGGTTGGAGTATTTAATCCATTTACATTTAAGGTAATTATTGATATGTATGTTCCTATTACCATTTTCTTAATTGTTATGGGTTTGTTATTGAAAGTTTTTCCCTTCTCTTGTGTTTCCTGCCTAGAGAAGTTCCTTTAGCATTTGTTGTAAAGCTGGTTTGGTGGTGCTGAAATCTCTTAGCTTTTGCTGCTCTGTAAAGGTTTTAATTTCTCCATCAAATCTGAATGAGATCCTTGCTCAGTAGAGTAGTCTTTGTTGTAGGTTTTTCCCTTTTATCACTTTAAACATGTCCTGTTACTCCCTTCTCGCTTGCAGAGTTTTTGCTGAAAGATCAGCTGTTAACCTCATGGGGATTTCCTTGTATGTTATTTATTATTTTTCCTTTGCTACTTTTAATATTTTTTCTTTGTAGTTAAATTTCGATAGTTTGATTAATATGTGTCTTGGCATGTTTCTCCTTGGATATATCCTGTATGGGACTCTCTGTGCTTCCTGGACTGGATTGACTATTTTGTTTCCCATATTAGGGAAGTTTTCAACTATAATCTCTTCAAATATTTTCTCAGTCCCTTTCTTTTTCTCTTCTTCTTCTGGGACCCCTATAATTCTAATGTTGGTGCATTTAATGTTGTCCCAGAGGTCTCTGAGACCATCCTCAATTGTTTTTGTACTTTTTTCAGTATGCTGCTCTGCAGTAGTTATCTCCACTATTTTATCTTCCAGGTCACTTATCTGTTCTTCTGCCTCAGTTATTCTGCTATTGATTCCTTCTAGAAAATTTTTAATTTCATTTCTTGTGTTGTTCATCATTGTTGGTTTGCTCTTTAGTTCTTCCAAGTCCTTGTTAAATGTTTCTTGTATTTTCTCCATTCCATTTCCAAGATTATGGATCATCTTTACTATCAGTATTCTGAATTCTTTTCCTGGTAGGCCACCTATTTCCTCCTCCTTTGCTTGGTCTGGTGGGTTTTTACGTTGCTCCTTCATCTGCTGTGTGTTTCTCTGTCTTCTCATTTTGCTTAATTTACTGTGTTTGGGGTCTCCTTTTCACAGGCTGCAGGTTTGCAGTTCCCGTTGTTTTTGGTGTCTACCCCCAGTGGTAAGATTTGTTCAGTGGGTTGTGTAGGCTTCCTGGTGGGGGGGACTAGTGCCTGTGTTCTGGTGGATGAGGCTGGATATTGTCTTTCTGGTGGGCAGGACTGCATCCGGTGGTGTGTTTTGGGGTGTCTGTGACCTTATTATGATTTTAGGCAGCCTTTCTCTTAATGGGTGGGATTGTGTTCCTGTCTTGCTAGTTTTTTGGCATAGGGTGTCCAGCACTGTAACTTGCTGGTCGTTGAGTGGAGCTGGGTCTTGGCGTTTAGTTGGAGATCTCTGGGAGATTTTCACCATTTGATATTATGTGGAGCTGGGAGCTCTCTGCGGATCAATGTCCTGAACTCATCTCTCCCATCTCAGAGGCACAGGCCTGACGCCCGGCCAGAGCACCAAGACCCTGTCATCCACACGGCTCAGAATAAAAGGGAGAATAAATAAATAAATAAATAAATAAATAAATAAAATTGTTATATTAAAAAATAAAAAATAATTGTTAAAAATACAAATTTTTTTTAAAGTAATAAAAAAAAAGAAAGAAAGAAAGAAAGAAGAGAGCAACCAAACCAAGAAACAAATCTGCCAATGATAACAAGCACTAAAAACTGTACTAAAAAAAAAAAAAGAAAAAAAAATGGGGACTTCCTTCGTGGTGCAGTGGTTAAGAATCCGCCTGCCAATGCAGGTGACACAGGTTTGAGCCCTGGGCTGGAAAGATCCCACATGCCACGGAGCAACTAAGCCCATGTGCCACAACTACTGAGCCTGGGCTCTAGAGCCCGCGAGCCACAATTACTGAAGCCTGCATGCCTAGAGCCCGTGCTCCACAACAAGAGAAGCCACCACAATGAGAAGCCCGTGCACCACAATGAAGAGTAGCCCCTGCTCGCCACAACTAGAGAAAGCCCGCACACAGCAACGAAGACCCAAGGCAGTCAAAAATTAAAAAAAAAAAAAGGACAGACAAAACCTTAGGACAAATGGTAAAAGCAAAGCTATACAGACAAAATCACACAAAGAAGCATACACATACACACTCACAAAAAGAGAAAAAGGGGAAAAAATATATATTTCATTGCTCCCAAAGTCCACCGCCTCAATTTGGGATGATTTGTTGTCTATTCAGGTATTCCACAGATGCAGGGTACATCAAGTTGATTGTGGAGATTTAATCCGCTGCTCCTGAGGCTGCTGGGAGAGATTTCCCTTTCTCTTCTTTGTTCGCACAGCTCCCGGGGTTCAGTTTTGGATTTGGCCCCGCCTCTGTGTGTAGGTCGCCTGAGGGCATCTGTTCTTCACTCAGACAGGACGGGGTTAAAGGAGCAGCTGACTAGGGGGCTCTGGCTCACTCAGGCCCGGGGGAGGGAGGGGTACGGATGCGGGGCGAGCCTGCGGCGGCAGAGGCCGGCGTGACGTTGCACCAGCCTGAGGCGCGCCGTGCGTTCTCCCGGGGAAGTTGTCCCCGGATCACGGGAGCCTGGCAGTGGCGGGCTGCACCGGCTCCCGGGAGGGGCGGTGTGGAGAGTGACCTGTGCTCGCACACAGGCTTCTTGGTGGTGGCAGCAGCAGCCTTAGCGTCTCATGCCCATCTCTGGGGTCCACGCTGATAGCCGTGGCTCGCGCCCGTCTCTGGAGCTCCTTTAAGCGACGCTCTTAATCCCCTCTCCTCGTGCACCAGGAAACAAAGAGGTAAGAAAAAGTCTCTTGCCTGTTCGGCAGCTGCAGACCTTTTCCCGGACTCCCTCCCGGCTAGCTGTGGTGCACTATCCCCTTCAGGCTGTGTTCACGCCGCCAACCCCAGTCATCTCCCTGAGATCCGACCGAAGCCCGAGCCTCAGCTCCCAGCCCCTGCCCGCCCCGGCAGGTGAGCAGACAAGCCTCTCGGGCTGGTGAGTGCTGGTCGGCACTGATCCTCTGTGCGGGAATCTCTCCGCTTTGCCCTCCGCACCCCTGTGGCTGTGCTCTCCTCCGTGGCTGTGAAGCTCCCCCCTCTGCCCCCTGCAGTCTCCGCACACGAAGGGGTTTCCTAGTGTGTGGAAACCTTTCCTCCTGCACAGCTCCCTCCCACTGGTGCAGGTCCCGTCCCTATTCTTTTGTCTCTGTTTTTTCTTTTTTCTTTTGCCCTACCCAGGTACATGGGGGAGTTTCTTGCCTTTTGGGAGGTCTGATATCTTCTGCCAGCATTCAGTAGGTATTCTGTAGGAGCTGTTCCACATGTAGATGTATTTCTGATGTATTTGTGGGGAGGAGGGTAATCTCCACGTCTTACTCTTCTGCCATCCTGAAGCTCCTCTCGGACCTGTGTCTTAGGGGTGTGGTCATTGCAAGTGTTTCTGTCCCTCCTCTAGGGATAGAGATTTCTTCCTTTTGCCCCTAATCCCTTCTCTGACTGCAGTAGTATCTCAGTCTTCCCAGTCTATGTCCTTGAAGCCTTCTTCCCTGTGAATTATGGATTTGTTTTCTTCAGTGTACTAGAGTTTAATAGAGTTTCCAATCTCCGTTGAGATAAGATTTCACTGTTATTCTATGGAAATGTCCTCCTTGGAGACTGAGCTTAAGGAAGAAGAGTCTTAGTGGATTTCACCATGACTACTCTTTCACTCCTCATGCCATGACCCCAAGGGGAAATTTCTCTGGATTCTCCCTTATCCACTCTATGAGAGCCCGGCGGTGTTCTTGGAAGAAAAGTCTGCTTATGTATGGAGATTCCTGGGAGCTTCTTACTCTGATGCTACCCCAAACTTGGCCTCCAGAAATTCATCAAATTTCTAGTTTAATGTTCCAGAAGCATTGCTTCAGGTAAGCAAATGCTCAGGTCCTCTGTCTCCCTGGAGGTACCTCTCCAGATTTTGGGAGGTAGTTTGCTCTGTGACCTCAGTTCTCTGATGGGTCTAAGAAAAGTAATTTGTTTTCATTTTCCCAGGCTTTTCATGTTATAAGGATAAGAATGATAACTTATAAAGCCTTTTCTAAATCTGAACTTAAACTGGAAATCTCCACACACGTTTGTTTCTAGTTCCGTTTTTTATCTAATTTTAGTGATTCCATTGAGTTTAGGTCCAGCTGCAGGTGACACAAAACCCAAAATAACAGTGGCTGGACAGATAAAAGTTTATTTCTATTTCAAGAAAAGGTCATCCACAGAAGGCCTGGTGTCAATGGGTCAGGGATCCAGACTCCTCCCACTTTTTGGTCCACTAACCTTCGCAAGTGGAATCCACATAATGGTCCAAAACAGTGCTAACCTCCAGCCATTATACCTGCATTCAAACCAGCAGAGAGCAAGAACAGGTTAAAAAAAAAAAAAAGGTACTCCCTTTAAGAGCGCATCCTGGAAGCATGTGACATTATCACTTACATCCCATTGGCTATTCACATGGCCATACCTAGCTGCAAAGAAAACTTGGATATGTGGTCTTTATTCTCAGTGACTTCTATGCCCAGCTAACAACTAAGAGTTTTCTTACTAAGGGAGAAGGAGAGAATGGATATTGAAAGACAGTTAGCAGCCTGAATGAATGTTTGTGTATATCTGTGTATGTATGTGTGTGTGTGCATTATTAATATGTTAACTTTGGAACAAACTCGATCTTGGGCATATTTCCAATAACTGAATTCCCAATTTGTTTTTTTTACCCCCAGCATTTGACCAAGTCTGTCTATATATTTCTGCCTTTTTGGAATGCAGAGGCTGGGTTTTCTTATCTGAGACACCGAGTTTCTGATAAACGGTGTGCAGGAGTTTATCAATTATACCTAAAGTAAGAGTTTTGATACCAAATACAGGTAAGCAATGGGGCAAAGCATGTGGCTTATGGATTAGGAAGGATATTGCTATGGACCAGGTTATTATTTCACGGAGAACTCAGTCTGTTGGTTGCTTCTACATCAACTTTTCTTGGACTCAGTTGAATCAAATGACCAATGCGAAGTTAACTGAGGATTTACTATGCTTTCAGTTAAGAGCTGGATGTAAATAAGAAATAAAATACATGGTCCTTTTCCTCAAGGAACAAGGACTAACAGATAAAACAATTTAATGCAGTAAATTGCATTTATCTGTGTGTACAGATGATAACTCTTAGAGCAGTTGTGAAAATGGGGCACTCAGTGCAGGCAGGATAGTTGGGAATGTGTGACTTGTGCCACTCCTGTGATGTTGGAATAAAGACACTCTCACCCGCTACCCAACAGGAGAAAATTAAAAATTATACAAGGCTTAGAATAGTTTTATAAATGCAAAATAAAACATAAATATGAAGGGATTATCACTATTATCTAAAAGCCACAAAGGCCATTGCTTGCTTCACATTTGTTCTAAATTCCAGGACCTGCAAAGAGTTAACAAGCACTCCCTGGCCACATGGCAATTAATGTATGTCTAAAAATAGTTACTAATTATAACAGGCTTTTATTCAGAAAAGAATAATATAAAGACAATCACTCACAGAAGAAAAATTATTATCTTAGTTTCCATTAAGCAATTTTCCCCCCAAAATACTTACAGGTGGGTTATGGGCTTCCTGCCTTGGTAGGCTCCACTTCTTTGAGTCACTTCACTGTTTCTAACATCTCTTACTAATCATAGTCACTGAAGTGACAGGTCCAAACTGGACAGCTGTTTCTTGAAAATAAAATGTCTAATGGCAAAAACTATTGCCCTTGCCAATGAAAAAGCAAAGGCATCTATACTTCTCAACTAAAAGGGGCTGTTTCTTGGTTTTTCAGTTCCTTTGTAGTTTCAGGCCACATTGACATGAATCTATTTTGCTAAAATACTGAATTTTCCAGTGAAGTCGGTTAGGTATTAGCTTTTTGTCAGGCATAACGGAATCACGACCTGTGTAAAGCTCAAGATGCTTAGTGTAACAGTAATGTAATTTTATTCATTTTCCTTAAATTCTGAGAGAAACAAGATGCCACTGCCTGATTGTTTGGAGCACTTTTGGAGCTGAAAAAGAACCTTTATTACTACCCATGTGCTTCCATAGTGAAATTTGATGTGTTTCAGGAGACGTGATAGTGCAAAGGAACTTATCTGGAGGAGCCAAGTACCAGAGTAGAGAACACACCCATGGGCAATCAAGGGCCACATGTGTAAAGAGAAATGCAGTTTCAATTTTTAAAAAGAGAAAATTTAGACTATTCTATTTTTTAATTAAGATGAGGGAACATGCAAATCTAAAAGTACTATAATAATAATAATAATAATAATAATAATAATAATAATAAATGGCCTAGTTCTTCATTTGAGGGGGAAAAACGGTGATAGGAAGAGAGAGATAAAGAGAATACAAGGAATAAAAGTTGAAGATTTTTAAAAACAATCACCAAAAAAGACTCATTAATGCAGGTCTAAAGAGACACTCTCATGAAGTAATTGCCCCAAGATTTGGCTTTTTCAAATGTATGTTGCTAAAGACTTTTCTACCTACACGTGGGTTTTGCTGCTATTGTTTTAATGACAGCAGTACTATTATCTTTTTATATTTGTCTCTTCTCAAAGACATACTTTGAGGGCCTGATTTGAGCCATCACAAATTCCTCATCCTGACCTTCAGTTTTTAGTTCATTCTGTCTCACAGACTGCTTTAAGCTATGTGGAATCATACATGGGAGTCAGTGTAAAGGTGTTCAGGCTGTTATAGAAATGTCTTTTTGTCCTTAAAGTCTCCCAAACACATCAAGGAGACTGAAAAACAAGCAAACAATAGTAGTGTTTTAGAGATGATGGTCCTTAATGTTGTTACGGCACAATACACTTACTTTATGGGTGAAAATATCAGATCCCAAACACTGAAATGACTTATTCAAGGGTCATAAAAGTAAATGATGCTGCAGAACTCCTATTCCTATTTTCTTGCCTCTACAAATATAATAAAACAATGGCATGCAGTTACCTCCATAGAGTTTTCCACTGCATTCCACATTCTAAAGATCCCCTGAATAACTGAGCCAGGTGCCTAGGGGATGACAAAGTTATACTTGCTTTTCCTAAAACCTCTGCCTTAAAGATATTAATAACATTTGGATACAGGTTCCCTTTAAATGGTTAGTAATAACTATTGGGTTGGCCAAAAATTTCGTTCGGGTTTTTCTGTAAGAGGTTATGGAAAAACCTAAGTGAACTTTTTGGCCAACCCAATAGAATTTCTCCTAATTCCTTCCTATGCCAAAATAAAAAAGTAGAATTTTAATTTTTGCTAAGGCCTTTCAAATTCTAAAGAATTGGATGAGGACAATGAATGTGTCATTATAATAAAACCACTGATTTCTCCTTCCCCTCTTCCCTGGGACTGGTAACAATAACTTACATCTAGGCCACCACCAGGAAAAATGAGGAGTGACCGTCAAATAGCAGAGACTCACGGGTCAACCTGGCCTCAAACATATTCTGCAGCCAAATACTTTTTGATCAAACTGCAAACATTCTCTGATTATAACACTCAGAACTCATAATCAAAAATGGCATTTTTCAGTGAGACCACTTCCAGTTAGCTGAGGAATATATTTTTAAATTTGATACTGAACAGTTGTAGGACTCATAGCAAAACGTTTCAGCACTATAGGACTCAGTTTCCTCATCCATAGGATGGATATGACTTTACCTCACTTGGATGTTGGAGCAATGAATGACAAATTCACTGCTCTAAACATCTCTGTCCACATTAAAATAACATGCTAAATATTACGATAAATTGAGGTGTGAACCACTCTTTAGTTTATTAAATTCGAATTCCATTAAGTCATGTAAATGGAATGCTGAAGCTTCCCCTGAATTGAATCACGTTGTCACTTTGGTACAACTGATACAATATTAGAAGGTAAAGTTGTAAAGATCCTTGTACACAGTCCCCTGTTCTCAAAGTCCCAAAGAGTTAAGAGATGAAATGTTGTAAATGGTATTATTGGTCTACAGGAATTTATAAAAAACAGTTCCCCCTTTAAATTTAAGTTGTTCAATAAGAATATATTAGATTATCCATAAATCTTGGAAAATCATAGGATCAAGTAAAACACCATATGAAATCACTTTAAGTTAGCGTTCATCACTGTGAAATGCATTTTGAAAAATAATGTGCAATAGAATTGGCAGGACATTGAACACCACAGTCAGAATGCCCTTGTTCTCCATTTTTGATTGCTTTTTTCTTTTCAAAAACAGAATTTATCCATGGAAAGAGAAATTACAAAGTATTTTCAATTTGCAAAACTATCAGGACATGGAAAATGAAAGCCCTAGGCTCCTAATCGTGAGCAACCCACGAAAAGTTTGACAGGAACTATTTCTGTCTAGCTCTCATCTAAAGGTATCTAAGAACCGCAAATGAAATGACATTTCTACTGCACATTTTGGACCTTTGGACCTTTCCATTGTTTATTTAAATTTGCATTAGCAAAGAAATTTAGAGTTAGCAATTACAGAGGTTAGCTCAATCAATTTAGGCCAAGTGGATAATTCATTCAGTTGTCAAAGTAATTATCTCGTTTTATTGACACATATGAACTAAAACTACACTTCCTTTTTTGCTTTAGAGACATGATATTGTTAAATTTATCTAGGTGAGAATGTGGAACTCATTAAAATATGATTAAGTTAACTTAAATGTTTTTTTTCTTTTTGGCATTCTTTATGGTATAAGACATAGATACCATGTGAAAATTTTGTCTCTATTTGCTTGCAGTATGAGTATTTGCATTTGGTATTCATATCTAGTATATAAAGTCAGGTTTGATTGAATCCACTTGATATTGTATCAAGTCATACGTTCCACCAAAACACATTGGGATAATAAAAGCCAAAGATAAGATTGGTCTAGAGAGGAAAAATGGAAACTTCATTAATGTTTACTAATATAAAAAATACAAAGATAATCCTTCACATTTATATTCTGCATTAATCTAGGATGAATAAAAACCCACCAACTCTAATACTGTACAGTGTTCTCAGTAGAAATTCAATTAATTTATGCTCTGCCTTATTTTTTCCTCCATTCAGCCATCTATCCATCTATTCCACATAGTATTTGAAAGATCTATACTTGCAATGTTGCAACTTGCTCAAGTTCACCTCTGATGGACCGATTTTAATTCTTAGAGACAATAGACTCTAAACAAATAGGAAGAGAAATAGTTTCCTAACTGCCTTACAATTTACAGGTCTGTCTGTCTGCAAAGGAAATAATGCTTCACGTTATTATGCACAGCGATGCTATTTCACCTCCTTCATTCCCACCCCCGAGTTTTAAATTTCATTCCTAGTCACTCTTACTTTTCAGTTATACTCCTTTGGGTATGACAGTTATAAAAATAGACCCCTTGTGAGTCAGTTACCTATTAATAGATAATCCCTAGTTACCCGAAGATCAGAAAAGCTTTGAAATGACCAATTCTAGGGATTCTATAAGGTTTTACCCAAGACCCAGCACCACTTAGTTGGGCATTGGATGAGGTTAGGGTCATTAAAAATGGTAATACAAAGAAATAGTTTTATTCTTCCACTTTCCACTAGTTCATTCAATAAATATTTGACTGTCTAGTATGTGCCCAAGACCATTCTCGGATCCAGGGGATCATCTCCACCAGCTCTTCCTCCTCAATCCAGCCCTTAAAAAAAAAGGATGATTTCCTCTAGAGTTCTGCTTTCGTTCCTCTTTTTCTCATTACATGTGGACTCTCTAAGCCTCTGTACTGGATCTAATGATACTGTCCTCTCTTGCTATGTATAATCTGTCAGTCCAGAGTTGAAAAAGGTCAGATAAATAATTAATATAAAGAGGTAACTAACTGGAATAATTTTATGTATTTCTCTCTTGAAAGCATTAGAAGTTTTAATGATAGATAAATATATGTAATGAGTATGTGTATATATATATATATATATATATATATATATATATATATATATATATATACACACATATATATTATGACTATGTGGCTGAGGGAAGAGGATTTTCTGCAGCAGGGGGCTTTCCCTGCCCCGGCAGTGCACACCACTTAGGCCATCATCTCTAGAAGCTTAACCCTCTTCCCTCATCTTGCAGGGGAGAGTGGGACTATTTCCCCAAACCAAGGTTGTAACGGGATTCACTTCACTTCTGGAGAACGAGTATTTTGGAAGGAGACTGACTCTTTTTAACTGGAAAACCGTCTCCCCAGCCTCTGAACACTAGCTCCACCACTGCCTGGAAACCTTAGCGACCTGTTTATTTAAGAAAGTCACAGCAAGGGCTCCTATTTATAACAATACCCTCGCATTGCATAAGCCTTTCTCCCTACCATTTTCTGAAGTAAATTTGTTGTTGGATTCCAGAAAAAAGAATAACTTGAGAGAAACTAAGATTACTAGATAAGATTGGAAAAACTCAGACTCTGAGAAGGAAATGCCTCTTTAGAGCAGAGAGGAGGAAACTGGATCAGTTTGTAAAGGCTCCTGGCCTGCAGGGAAGAACACGGCTCCCCTGCTGGGCTGGGTCAGCACAGTTGTCTGCTCAGGCACCTTGCAGCCCGGGCCTCCCAAGGCTGCAGGTGGAAGCCTGTGGCTGACGACGTGACTCAGAAGTGGCGGCCAAAATTCCATGAAGCTGTTCTCTCTGGCAGGTGGTTGGGGTATTGGAAGGGCTGGGCCTTGACAGCAGGGGAACCTGGGCCAAAACCCGAGGGAGTCTTAGCATGGAAAAGCTGACACTTGGCCTGGAAATCAAATTCCAGGCACATGTGGCAATGTGGTTGCTTTTTTACAAGAATGCTCAGGAAAAATCTCAGAAGCTGCCAGGCCTGGGTCATCTGCTTCCTGCCCTGACTCGGCTGAGGGTCACAGGCAGGAGAGCTCTGGGCTTCTTGCCCCAAAACACCTAGTGCACTTGACTGATCGGATTCACACTGCGGCCCATCCCACCCCTGCCTGAGTCCCTTTGGTGCAGGAGTTCATTTTGCGCCATTACCCCTTGCTGCTGGTGAAAAAGTCCAGGGACTTCTCTAAATAATGTTCTTAGACACAGCAAATAAAATACATAGGATTACAAAAGAAACCAATTTTGTTGAAATTGTTATCAAAAATTTTTTTACATTTATGAGAAAGGAAAACATACAGAAAACTTAAGAGATTAGAAATATATGTGCACACTTTTCTATCAGTTCATTAAAGAACAAGGTTTTGTGATGTTATCTAATAATGAATGTCATTTCAAAGTAGTGTTGAAGGTAAAAAACATTTCAAGATATCGGTAATAACTGAAATATGATAATACAAATATGAAAATATTTGATTTCTACAGGTGGCCAGAGGCACAGGTACTCTTACTGTCATGCAGGTTTGCTGCCTATGTTTGAAACAAAAGCACCTGCTAAATTTCAGTTAGAGGGTAGCAAAGACCAAGATGTGGTTTTTTTCTCTCAAGCTCATGGAACCTCCTGTTTGGAACCCCCGCGTTAGAGCTGGTTCTCTACTTGCTTAGCAAAAAGGGACAACTCACTTCCTGACTTCTTTAGTCTCACAGTCTGGAATGTCTACTTCACCAAGGCATTGCTATTTGACAAAAGACAGGAAAGAGGTCAAACAATTTTAAAGGTCTTTTGTGTGCCACAAGCTTTACAAACATTCTTTCATTGTATTCAATCTTCACAACTTTTCTGAGTAGAGATGGCCTCCCTTGTTATATAGATGAGGAAACTGAACCTTAGAGGGCTGGGGTACCTTAGCTGAGTATGCAGCTGGTGAACCTCAAAATCAGGATTTGAACACAGAGCTCAACCAAGTCATGCCTCCGCCACATTTATCTCCTTGAGCAAATTATTTGCACCTAAGGTCAGGTACTATGCAGGACTTACGAGAGACTTACTTCTAGGCTAACATAATAAGCATTACAGTATAGTGGTTAAGCATACAGTCTCTGGCGATAGACTACCTGAGCTCAAATCCCAGCCGTGGCACTAACTGTATAACTCTGGACAGGTTACTTAACCTTTGTAAGTCTCAATTCCCTCAAGCATTAAATATCTTATCAGGCTGTTGTGAAGATCTCGTGAGTTAATTCAGGTAAATGTTAGCTCATATCATTTTAAAAGTCACCTGAAAAACATCTCATTACTTTATAGCCATGCCTTGTGCTTCTTTATACTCTACTGTTATCAGTCTTGTCCCATCTGTCTATTCTTCATAACAAAGCCAGATTGTTATTTCCAAACTAAAAATCTGATTGTGTCTTTTCCCTGCTTAAAACGGTTCCATGGTTCAACAGCTCCCCATTGCCTTCAGGAGGAAATCTAAATTCAGAATGTGACTTTAAAAGTCTATCATGATCTGGCCTGTCCCTGTTTTTTCACTCACCTCACTCCTGACCTTGTCCTTTGTATTCCAAACATAAAATTATTTGAATTTCCTTAGCATCTCATGCTCCCAGTAGCAAACACTGCAGAGTATAGTAGCCATTCTCCCATTCTTCCTCGCTAAAAAACCAAAACGAAACAAAACAAAACCCGTAATGTATTTACTAGTCCTACAGAGGAGATATATTTTGAGAAACCTGGGCCTTTCCTGAGATCTTAGGGATAAATCTTAATTGTTCTAAGAAATAGCGGGATTAACATATAAATACTACTATATATAAAATAGATAACCAACAGGGACCTACTGTATAGCACAGGGAGCTATACTTAATATTTTGTAATAACCTATAAGGGAAAAGAATCTGAAAAAAGTAGATATATATGTATGTATAACTGAATCACTTTGCTATACACCTGAAACTAACCCAACATTGTAAATCAACTATACTTCAATTTTAAAAAAGGAAAAAAAGAAAACTATCAGTGACTCCTTGAGACTCTCACAGCCAAAGGCTGTTGAACCAACCTTGATAGATGATTTTTTTTGTACTCTATACTGTATATTCTTCAAGCAAGGCCTAAAATGTTCGGAAATAGTAATTGACAAATATGTCTTCAATTAATAAAGTATAAAACAATTTAAGAAAAAGAAATAGTGGTCAGCTCATTACCTTTTCAAAATGGTTGGTTTAGGCCATTCATTGACACTAATCATGTGACACTATTCTGAGAGAAAGTCTATTGGGGGTTCGTGGGATCCAATACAGGAATAATTCCTATTCTTACCTCTGGAATTTGATATGTAAAGATACGGTGCCTGGAGCTGCTATAGCCGATATGTGATCATGAGTGGAGCTGCTAGCTGTTGAGAATGGCAAAACAGAAAGATAAAATAATATGGATCCTTATTGATTTTGTGGAACCTTTAAATTAACCTACTCCATCCTTCCTCCAGACATCTTATTATATGAGATAATAAAGTGACCTTATTGCTCAAAGTATACTTGATTTTCTGTTTCTTGCTCCTGAAAGTCTGCTATGATATTCTCTCACCTATTGATTGTCCTTGGCACTGAATTTTTCTTTGCCTAGATCAACTGTGATGTGTCACATTTACCCTTTACCTGTTCAACTCCTAATTAGGTAAGTACTGAATTCCTCACCCTCCCTTATTGTTGGTGGTGGCTATATGACACAGCCTGGTCAATCAAATAAATCTAGAATTAGTTGAGAGATTTTGGACAGCAATGGTTTTCCCAGTAGAAAGCATAGTTGACTGTCATGGCCCTTCCTTCTGTGTTCTTTTTGCCTTGAATGTGGAAATACTATTTGAAGCTGTAGCCATCTGGTGACTCTGAGATGAGATGCACTTGGGAAATGCCAAGAGAATTTCAGAGACATCATCAACACTGACATCACTGAGCTGCTGAAACAATATTAGTTATTGCCTAAGTCTTGGGTTCTTATTAAGTGAGCAGGAGAAACACTTGTTTCTTTAAGCTACTATAGTCAGATTTTCTATTCCTCACAGTCAAATGTATTCCTTATTGACATGAAGGTATTCAGTAAATATTTATTGAGCACTGGATTAACCACAATCCATCAATTTTGCTCACTAATAAAGAATAGTCTATCAAGAAATTTCCACTTTCAAGTAAGACAAAGTAGGTTGTGAAAGGTCCATTGTAACAATGGAAAAAAAGTCAGATAAATTGCAAGCATTATATTTTAAAGGCATCACAGAGCTGTGAAAACTATGAAGAATAGATGAGCTAAAATTTCAGGGAGTGGAGAAACTGTTCAGAGATGAGATGACAATCACAAGCTATTATTTCCCCCAGAGGACATTTGTGGATATTGGGTGAAGACTGAGGATCAGAACCTCTTCTTGGAGAAAAAGCTCACAAAGTTTTTTTGTTCAGTCAGTAACAGGTTGGAATTTGGAGGTTTTTCTCATGGGCCATTCTTGAGCTCCAGGGCTGAGGAAAAAGCTGTAAACTAGGCCCAAAGCTTCTAAAACACAGAATAAAATCTCTTGCAGTCTTTCAGACTAGTAAATAAAGATTCTCCATCAGATGGGACCTCCTTTAAGTACACTGCTGGTCTTCCCTTTAAGATGCTTGCAAGATTTTGAGTCTGTTTAGTGTAAGAGGTTGGACAGGTAGGACAGAAGCCTCTGAAAGCAAGAGCTGAATCTCCTGTAATCATTTAGATTTGAAGAAATGGAAATCTGCTAGGCTCTCAATCAAAAGCCTGGAAGGCCACTCCATAAAAACAGGGGCAAGTTGAAGGAAGATAGAATCTTACCAAAGTAGAATCTCAGCCACATTTAGCTCACTCTTTTACCCTATCTGCCTAATAGAGGAAAGGGCCACTCATCTCTGGTGAGATATAAAATTATCTGTATCCTTCAGAATTTTACAATGTCTAGAATGAAATAAAAATTACAAGTCAGGGGAAGAGGCAAGAAAATATGATTAATAATTAAATAATAAAAGGAACGATATAAGCAGATTTACAGTTAACATGCAATGACTTTAAAATAATTATGATAAATATGTTTAATAAAAAATTTAAAAATGATGAAATAGATGAAAGAATTAAAATGTAATCAAGAATTGAATTTATACTATAAAAAATTAAATGAACACTATAAAATTGAAAAAACTACAGTATCTGATATTAAAAACTGATGGGTTAGGTTTAGCAATAGATTGGCCACAGTAGACAAAAAGTGTAAATGGACTAGAATATAAAATATACAAAAAAATAGACCAAATAAAACATACCCAAAATAAAACAAAAGGAGAAAAAAGAATAGAAAACATATTGCATAAGAAACATGTGGAAAATGCTCAAACGGTATGTATAAATGGTATTCCAGAGAAGAGAAGACAGAATGTTAAGCATTTTCTAAAAGACATCAATCTACAGATTCAAGAAGCTCATCAAACCTCAAGCAGTGTAAACATATAGACAACCATATTTAGGCACATGAGTGTCAAACTTTTAAAATTAAACACATAAAGAAAATTTTAGAAGCATTAAAAAAAATAAAGGAAAACAAATTAAATTCAAAGAAACAGAAATGACTTAACATCTGATTTCTCAGAGGAAATGATGGAAGTCAGAACATGGAATAATTTATTTAAAGGACCACATGGGGGAAAAAAGTGAAATATTTTTAAAGATGAAGGTAAAATAAAAATATTTTCAGAAAAATAACTACAAAAGAAGTTACTCACCAGTGAGGCCTTCCTTATAAGAAATACTCAAGCGACCTCTTCAGGCAAAATGAAATGACTCTAGGTAGATAAATAGAAGAGCAGAAGTTAAAAAAAAAAGTACCTGAAAGGGTGTGTATATATATATGGGTAAATAAGTAGATAGTATATGTAAATATATATGTGGTTATATGGGTAAATATTGTCTGTAAGAAATTGTTATTATGATGTCCTTTGAAGTTTCAAATATGTATACAATTAAAATAAATGACAAAAATAATGGAAAAGGAGGGAAAGGGACAATGAAGTTTAAAAGGTCTAAGTATATCCAGGAAAGGGTAAACATATAAATTTGCATTAGAACCTAATGTCACACTATAACCTCTATGATAACCACCCAAAGAAAGCAAAAAAAGTGTATAACTAACAAATTATAAAAGGTAAACTGGAATAATAATAACATATCTGATTAACCAACAAGGAGACAAGAAAAAAATTGAAGTAATATAAAACAGATGGCCTAAATAGAAAAAAAAAAAACAAAATAAAACCTTAGTAAGATGGTAGGTAACAAACCCTACTATATCTGTAATTACATGAAATATAAATAGATGAAATACTCTGAGTAAAATAATAAGATTGTCAGACTTCATAAAAAACAAAACTTTAAAATATGCTGTGTTAACAAGAGGTGAATTTTGAACATGAAAAGCAGAAAATTTAAGAGTAAAAAAATGCAAGAACTAACCAAATGAAATTGTGAGTAGCTAAACTTATATCAGAAAACATAAACCTTAAGGAAAGAAGCATTATTGAAGATAAACAGAGACATTTCATAATGATAAAGAAATCAATATAAAAGGAAATAATCACAATTTAAAATCTGCGTGTACCTAGTTACACAGATTCAACATACATAAAGCAATACATGATAGAGATAAAAGCATCCAGGGACAAATCCACAGTCATAGTGGAATTATGGTGAATGCAGGTATATATTGTCAGCCCTAGAGCAGCGTTTGGCAAAATTTTTCTGTCAAGGGATGGTTTCTGTCACAACTACTCAGTTCTGCTGTTGTAGTGTAAAAGCAGTCATTGACATAAATGAATGAGTATTACTGTATACCAATAAAACTTTATTTATAAAAACAGACAGTGGGATAGATTTGGGCTACAGGCTGTAGCTTGCTGTTTTTTCTTTCTCCGAAGGCAACTTAGCCCAAATAAAAAAAGAAAAAACACAAAAAAATTAATAAGCCAATGGTAGAGATGTAAAGAATCCTCAATTCATCTAAAAGAAGGCAGAAAAAGAAAAAACACATGACCCAAAACAAAACAAAATATTACAAAACACAACCAGCTTATCACTGATGAAAGTGATCTTTTGAGCTTCATTTCCATGTCTCTTATCTCTATCTCTCAATAATTTCTGACGCTTGGTAAGGAAAAAAGAAGTATTGTTAACTGAATTCCTAAGTCATCAAAGCTTATCAACCTCCAAATTGAACTGTATCCCTTTATTTTCACACTCACACACATGCTCACAAAAACATGCACACAAATCCTACTCACAGAAGCCTCTGTACAGTAAGAGTTTGCTGAAAGTTTGGAAAAATTAAGAGAAGGTTTTACATCTTAGCCACCCAAGAACTTCAAATTACAAATCAGCCATGCTTGTTCTTAAAAGCTCTCTGGTAGGGTTCTGCTTCAAGCTAGGATGGGATAGGTTGTGTGAGCCACTTATCTCATTGAAGAACTAGGAATATTAAGTAAATTGCAATAATTATATATATGAGGTGTTGGCAAACTATAGACCACAGGCCAAATCAGCTATGCCTCTTTTTTTTGGTATTGTTTTATGTTATAACAACATAATTAAGTAGTTGTGACAAAGACCATATGGTCTGCAAAGCCAAACATATTTACTATCTGGTCTTAACAGGAAAGTTTGCTGAATCCTGGTATACTTAAAAGCACCAGAGGGCAGTACAAATTCAGACAGAGGAGAAATATTCAGAGAAAATTTAAAGAACCTCAGCTGTCACTGGGGGCACATGCTGATTCTTGATGAAGGTGGAAGACTGAGAATCAAGGTTTGGCCCGAGCAGAGGGACATGATGGGGGACAGAGAAAGCAACAGAGATTTCTGTGGCCACTTGACACAGAAGAAACACAACTGGAGACTTGAGGACCCTCTTTCCTGAGTTCCAAAGCTGTATGGGGAAGAAGGCTAAAGACTAAGCCCAAACCTTGGCCAAGCAGTTTCCCATTGCATGGGAGGCAATATGCCACTGATGGAGGGAACCTGCTAACAACTGGTGAGATTCTGAAGCCCTAGATTTCTGGTCCATTGACACTGATGATCCACGACCCTTTTACCCCAGGCCAGGGAAACTTGCTCATCAGGGACATCAGGAGTGAAGAATCCAGGCTTGGATAGGTCTTTGCTCGGGGACAGAGAAACAAGACCTTCCATAGTCAGTACCTCCTTTGATAGGTGTGAATGACCAGAAGGGACTAAACAGGGGGTAGTTATTGATGATGTTTCTATTTCGTGGTCTGGGGGTGTTCATTTTCTAAAATTTAATTGAATTATATACATTGGATTCATTACTTTAGTGTTATGTATGTTTTATTTCAGTTAAATTTTCCAAAAAATTAAATTCTTAAGCTAACCATCTTCAACTCTTCCCCAATCTACAATTTCTATTAGTTTCCAAGATAGAATAGTTTAGTCTGTGGCTTACTTGACTGCCACTAACTTATGCCTTCATGGTCTCGCCATCTACTTCAAGCTGCTTACTGATTTAATTTCCTAAATACAATTTCTTCCTTAAAAATAATTCTGACATTAACTATGAAATGGTTTGACTTCACCCCTCTTCAGAAGTAATGGCCACATTGCATCCTGTATGGGTCAGATTAGCAGAGTGTCACATTTAAAGAAGAACACAGAGAGACTGAAACATGTGCAGAGGAGGGCAAGGAGGATGATGAAGTGTATGGAAATTATGTTGTGTGTGAAACATTTGAAGGGATTGCGGATTTTCAAGGTGAAAAATAACAGACTTGATTCAGAGGGGTAGTGCGATTCCTGCTTTCAAACCCATAACCTATTTTGAGGAAGAAGAATCCATTTTATTCTAAGTATTTTGAAGGCAGAACAGGACAAAGTGTAGACGCTTATGGGAAGCAAATTTCTTTTGAATGCTCAATTATCCATTCACATAAAAATTGGTTCTGTTCTTCATGAACTCAGTTAACAAACATTTATTGAATGATAAATACATTACAGGCTCTGCTGCCAAGAGCTCACAGCCTAGTGCTGAAGACAGCTATATACAACTATGAAACAAACTGAAGCTCCAAATCATGATATCTCAAGGTGATATTGGGACTCAGAGAAGAGAGGGGTGGGTGAGGAGAGGGAAGTAAGGAGGTGAGTTGCAAAGCAGAACTCAGTCTTCTTATCCCCTGCTCTCCATCCCTACACTTCAGGGAAATGAACAGCACCACCATCCACTCAGTTACTCAAGTTGAGGGCCTAAGAGCCCACCACGACCTCATCTTCTCCCTCACCCTCACACCCAAACCCAGTCAGCCTCTCAATCTTATCAATCCTAGAACCAAACATTTCTCAAAAAGATCTCTTCATTCTTGTCAACAGTTGACTTTAGGCTCCCATATCCCCTGCCTGAATAGTTTTATATCATCCTAACTGTTGTCCTGTCTCCAGCCCTCGCCCCTTCAAACGCGACATCACACAGACCTTAAGGTCCTTTTTTCTGAAATAAAAATTGAGTCATGCAAATGTCCTGTGCAAAGTCCATCATAGGCTCTTGGCATGTAGAAAAGCCATCACTCTGGCATAGGATGAGAGGCCCTTTCCTCTGGGGCTGCTGCCCACCCAACCAGCTCATCTCAGAGCAGTTTCCCATTTGTATGTGCCCTACATTCCAGTAGTCCCTGACTCACTGTAGTGATCCTGTCACCCCACACTGTTGCACATATCCACATCTGTGTTGACCATGTTCCTTTTATCTGAAACACATTTCCTCAGCTCATCCATCTGGAAATGCTACTCACCCTCCATGTGTCACCTTTAACATCAATTCTATGAAGTCCTCCCAGAGCCCCACACTTGAGATGAATATCTTCGTCCTTTGTGCATCTACTTTCTTTCTACAGGTCTATAAGATGATATGGATTTGCCTCTCTTCTTGTCAAGCTATGAGTCCTGAGGAGCATCAGCAAGGTTGTATAACATGGTAGACTCGGGAGTCAGGCTGCTTTGGCTTAAATTCCAGCTCCATTTCTTCTTAGCTGCATATTTTTGGTTTCTTCATCTTTGAGCTTCAGTTTCTTCATCTGCACAATGGAGATAATGGTACCTACTTTATAGGGTTGTTGCAAAAATCAAATGAGATATTACCAGTAAAGTGCTTGGAACAGAGCCTGGCATGTTGTAATTCCTTAGTAAATGTGATCTATTATTATTATTACTACTATCTCTGCATGGGAGGTGTATAACTCAGAAGATGGTTTATAATAGATCCTTAATAAATATTTAATGTATTTTCCCAACTCTACACATTGCAAGAAAACTTAACTTTGGAACACACATACACACACACACTTCCCTGAGAACTAGAGTCTGAGAAATTTACACATCACAGGTATTACTTTTATTATGGTGGTCCATTTCTGGCCCTCCAAAAGGAAATTTTTCCTCACAGTCTAATGTCTTAGTTCTACAATCTTCTTCTTGCCCTGCACAGAGCATTTCTGGAGAAATTCAGTGCTTTAAGCTAAAGAGGTGGCTACAAAGGTCCCTAAGTGACATTTATTCATAAAATAATAGCAAGTAGGAGGAAACTTCGAGATGAAAATCTTAACCCATGGGCAGTCATTTGAATGCTCTCCTTAGCAGTAAGTTTTCATACAACATACACTAAATTATTTCTGTGCTCCCACCTGAAGTATAAATACTGTCTTTCAAGCAAAACCTAGTAACTATGAGCTTTCATAACACTAGAATTTGATAGAAAAGTCATATAGTTCAGTCTTTGTAATGGCACTATTCCTTGCTGGCCCTTGTTACCTCACCACACCAAGACCTTCTAAGACTAACTAACTGGTAAGTTTTTTTTTTTTTTTTCTTTCAACTCTGGATTCTGAAAATTTTTGTCTGAGGTGCAGAGTGCTTCTTTCTTTATATTTCTAAGGAAGCTTTCATAACATGATGGCCAAGTTATTTGAAAAATGTTTCCCTGTGGTGATGTCATTTTGAAGGGAAAACATACTTGGGATATGAAGTATTCCCATCAGAAATCTTCGAGATCTTACATCTGTACTCTTAACCCCAAGAGGTTATCAAATGATAGTAGATTATTGTAAAAGGGATAACTCCTAATGGGGTGTTGGCAGGCAGAATGGCCAACAGTCATAGGTCAGCGCACAAATATTTATAGAGGAAGTGAAAGCTTCATTTTTGCTTTCACTATCAGACAGCTTTCACAAATGTACAAAGAAAGACTAATACTCAGGATTAAGATACCCTTGTACATGAGAAAAATCCAGAAACCAATAGCCCTGTTGGCAGATTCTTACATGATGTCAAATGCCAACCTATAATGATAAAGCATGGTTGCCTAAAGGATTTCCACAATGAAAGGGAAAATATCCCAGATAAATAAGCAAAGCCAGGCCAAGAAATCTGAAGAAAAATGCATCATCTACTCAAATAGAACACTAAGAAGCCTTTTAGAATGTATAAACATTAATTATAAGCTGTGTGAAAACATTTATTCATTGATGATTTCAAGATGGTTGCCAGTATTAGACTCGGTAGAGTAACATTTTTATTCCCTCCAGGCCAAAGTATATTATGGCAAGTCTTCTGATCAGCTATTCATTCACAGAGCAAGATCTACATGATCGTAAGCACAGGTAGCTGACAAAAATGGAAGGAAAAAAACAGATATTTGGTTTCCAGTGGTCCTTTAATTGGGTCGTTGGGGAAGCAGCGTGGAATTATAGCTAAGGCATAGACTTTAAAGCAGAAAAGACTCAAGCCTTTTTGTGCTCCTTATTGATTCTGCCTTGCTTAACTTACCTTCTCTAGGTTCCATTTTCCTCTTCTGTAAAATGGGGACAATCCACAGGGTCATTGTGAGGATTAAATGAGATCATGACAATTAAATCTTTGGCATGTTTCCTGGCATTCAAACATTATTCCAAAATATTTAATTATTGTACTATGGAATCAGTGACCAGAGGAAAAGGTCACTTTCTATTTCATTAAGTTCATTGAGTGAAACCTGATTTTTCTAATCACGTTGACAAGTCTTATCAGGGACTGGTGTCAATGTTTTCAAGCCTAATAGGAGAGCCAGAAGAACCCAGACACCAGACTTCCCAGCTATAAAGTAGGAGAAAGGGCTAATAAGGTCAAGACCTGCCAACAGGGAAGGCTGTGAATTTGACTTACCTAATAGTTTATGCTGATTCTTTGATTCATTGCTATGGGTGATGACTACTGTATGAAGGACAGGACCATGGTGATGGCAAGACAAATGAGAGCTCTGGGGTGAGCCACAGAATAATCACAACAGACCACATAGGATTCCATACCCTTGCCAGACAGCTGACTTCTTTCGTTGTACAGACTGAAAGACTATACATGAGGATTTATTAATCTACTTCCATGTAGCCAAGAAAACATAATCCACAAGTGACAAGGTTTATAGCTGACTGGCAGCCCATGAAGCTCTGGGTTTGGTAGTGCTAGAAGAATCACAAAATACAAATTTCATGCAGCAAACTTGTTTACCCTCATCCATGAGGAAAATTTATGGTAAATACTTCCTTTATGTATACCACAATTAGCTGACAACAACAGAAGTAAGATGTTAACTGGGTACTATCTAAGTTGAGAAAATCTCAAATCTTTTACATAATCAGTTATTCTTAATTATCAATTCTGCCTCCTAATTTTATTTTGAATTGGCAACTTAAAAAAACATGATAACTTGGAGATGTGCTGTTTGTTAATAAGTGTATTCTATGCCTCAACCATCCCATAAATACATACTGAATCAATACAGCACTGAATATCTGAAGTTTTAGAAAGATTAGACCAAAACCAGGTTCTGTTCTTTATACTAAATATGTAAAATTAGTTATCTTCCCCTAATCATAATCCAAAAGATGCAATAAGTATGCAGCAAACCCAGATAAACCTTTTTCTCAGAGTATTCTTTAAGAGCAATCCATCATGATATGATTGCAGCTATGAGTACATATATGCATCATATATGCATGTGCACATGTTTGTGTATAACTAGAAGGAAATATGCAAAGTAGCCTAGTTACGATTAGTTGTGACATTATAGCAGATTCAATTGCCCATATCCCTACTTTACTACATTTTTACTACATTGTTTTACAGTTGAAATAATATAAAATGATAAAATGCATTGGCCCAATTTTCTGCCTCAGTAAACAGAATACAGTGACATCTCTTTGAGATGACTTTAAGATAATTTAGGATTATGTTGGGATGCACAGTTAACATCTTGTACATCTGCATTAATATGGAAAGTGGGAAAAAAAGGGAATAAAGTATGGTGATCCGAGAGTATGATGCCCCCATATATTAGTTTTTGTGGCTACTGTAATAAATTACCATAAACAGCAAGGCTTAAAACCACAGAAATGTTTTTTCTCGTATGTCTGGAGGCCAGAAGCTCAAAATCAAGGTGTCAGCATAGTTAATTGCTTCTGGAGACCTTGAGAGAGAATCTGTCCCATTCTTCTCCCCTAGATTCTAGTGGCTGCTGGCAAGCCTTTTTGCTCCTTGTCTTGTAAATGCATCACCATAATCTCTGCCTCTATCTTCACATAAAATTCTCCTCTGTGTATCCTTCCTTTATCTTCTGTTATATGGGCAATGCCATTGGACTTAAGTTTCATCCTAATCCACATTGATCTCATCCCAAGATCGTTAACTTAATCACACCTGCAAAGACCTTTTAATCCAAATATCATCACATTCTGAGGTTCTGAGTGAACATAACTTTTGATAGTTCACAGTTCAACCCACTATACTGAGTGATTTTGGAATAAACCCATTATGTCACTCTCTCAGCATTATATTCTAGATGAGTGTCACAAATAAAACAAAGCTGTATTATTGGCCTGATTTCCCTTTTTATGTTGACTATCTGGGAGTTTTTAGATAATTCAGAGGGCATCTGATGTTACTATAGAAGGTCTGATAGAATGCTTTTATTGACCTCACTCTTGTTTTCATTTTGTGACCCTGGTTTTGTTTATCTTCTTCTCTTTCCCATGTTTTAAATTTATGCGAACTTTGCTGGATTCTTGGGAGCCATCTTCATACCTTTCTAGAAAAAGGAAGAGTATGAAGATCATATATGCCTATTATACGCTGAAGTGTGTCCCCCCCAAAATTTATATTTTGCAGTCCTAATCCTCAGTACCTCAAAAGGTAAACATATTTGGAGATAAGGCCTTTAAAGAGATAATTAAGTTAAAATGGGATTGTTAGGGTGGGCGCTAATCCAGTATGACTGGTGTCCTTATAAGAAGTAGGGATCAGGACACAGACAGAAGGGCAACCATGTGAGGATACAGTGAGAAGGTGGTCATCAGCAAGCAGAGGAGAAAGGCCTCAGAAGAAACCAAACCTGCTGACACTTTGAGCTTGGACTTCCATCCTCCAAAAGGGTGAGAACATAAATTTCTGTTGTTTGAGTCACCCAGTCTGAAGTATTTGCTATGGCAGCCCTAGTAAATGAATACAATGCCTAACTATAAGTTTTCTCTTAAAATTAGTACTCAGAAAGGGAGAACTGGCCTTAAAGTCAAGAGAGTATTACAGGGCATTCTGTCAAGTATTTTATATTAGATAATGAGGTGTAGTTTGGGGAAAAAAACATTAGCTTGAAATAACTATAATTAGGACTAGTTTGGAATGTTTTATGAAAGTCACCTAACAAAATTGGTAAAAAGAATCATAATAACAAAAGGAAATGAATTATTTCACCATTACATCTTAGTGGATGATATCACAATTGCAAATGTTAAATGTTATTTTAAACAAGATTTTTGAAGAATACTTTAAAACCCAATACATTAGATGGTTATGTTCTAGAGAGAGGAATAAATAGGATGTATATCTATTATACTATTACATGAATGAGTTGAGAGTCTTGTAGTTTGGGATAAAATTTCCAGTGACTATATTATAAAAATCTAACTAGTGCTAGTGCTCTATCTCAAATGACCTATATGGAAGTGAAGGAGAAAATTCTGCTTTATAAAACTGTTAGATGATCTCCAACGTGGCTGTGTTGATTACTGTATTGTACTTTATGGTGTAATCCCAAGTGCTATAATGTACTGTAGTGACCAGCTTCTAAGATGGCCCCCAGTGATTCATGCCTTCTGGCATTTTGGTGCAGTTTTCTTTTACATTGAATAGAACTGACTTGGGTAACTGATAAAATATTGTGGGAATGAGAGAGTGACTCCTAAGGCTAGGGCATGAGGAAATTACAGCTTTCACTCTGCTCTCTCTTATATCACTCCTTCTGGAGAAAGCCATCTTCTATGTCATGAGAACACTCAATTAACCCAATAGAGAGGTCCATGTGATGAAGAGATGAAGTCTCTTGACAACATTCCACAACCACATGCCAGGCATGTGAATGAATCAAGTTGGAAGTAGATCCTGCAGCCTCAGACAAGGCTTCAGATGACTGCAATCCCAGCTGACATCTTGCCTGCAATTTCATGAGAAAATAGAAGCTAGAACTACCTAGTTAAGCAGGTTCTAGATCCCTGGCCCACAGAAACTGTGTGAAAAATATTTTATTGTTTTAAGCTACTAAGTTTGTAGTAAATGGTTATGTAACAATAGAGCATGTCTTAGAAATTTAGTCATTACAATTCTGGTGAGCACTGTTGGGTTCTGGTGAGAGCTAAACTATCTGATTTGCCATTTTCTTGCTGTTTCCTCACATGGTGGAGAGAGGAGAAAAGAGTTCTCTCCTGTCTCTTCTTATAAGTGCCCTAATCTCATCATGAGAACTCCACCTTTATGATGTAATTACCTCCAAAAGTCCACTTCTTAATACCATCACATTGGGAATTAGGGTTTTAATATATGATTTGTGTTGGAGCAGGGGGACACAAACATTCAGCTCATAGCAGATAGCTAATATGGATTTTGATACCTAGAAGTGGGATGTTACCATGAACAAGCAAACAAAAAGAAAAACAGACACTAGGAATAAAAGAGTAGCTTTGGAACCAGGCAGTGGGTGTAAACTTTTCAAGGACTTTAAGAATACCGTTAATGAAAGCCTAAAGTTTCTTGAAAACACTTTTATTAGAAGCTTCATGACCTTTGAGGAGGCTGCTGGTTAAAGTTTAAAGGAATGCAAGGTAAATGTTATTGGAAACATTTAAAAACTATTTTAAAAAAATGGGGATTCTTGTGTGCTGGCAGAAAGAGTTTAGCCACACTGTCCCCAGTCGTAATATGAAAGAAGAGAGTGTAACTGAAGAACTAGATGATCTGGATAAGGAGACTTCCACATAGAATGATAAAGCTGCTACCTAGTTTCTCCTGTTGATAAAAGCAAAATGCAAGAGAAGAGTGATAAGATAAAGGAAAGACTGTTAAACAAAAAGAAGCCATGACTTGCTGGTTATGAAATTTTCCAGTCTTTCAGATGAACAACAATGTTATTAAGAAGTAGCTTCTAGGAAAAGGTAAAATCCAGGACACTTCTAGGAAAACATGTTTTTGTTTTTTTTTTTATTAAAGTATAGTTGATTTACAATGTTTTGTTAATTTCTGCTGAACAGCAGAGTGACTCAGTTATACATAAATATATTCTTTCTCATATTCTTTCCCATTATGGTTTATCACAGGATATTGAATATAGTTCCTATGCTATACAGTAGGACCTTAATGTTTATCCATCCTATATGTAGGAGTTTGCATCTACTAATCCCAAACTCACAAACCTTCCCTCCTCCACACTCTCTCCCACTTGGCAACCACAAGTCTGTTCTCTATGTCTGTGAGTCTGTTTCTGATTCGTAGATATGTTCATTTGTGTCATATTTTAGATTTCACATATAAGTGATATCAAATGAAAACATGTTTTAATAATAAAGCTTGGGATATAACTGTAAGAACTGTTAAGGCTTCAGAAGGATTTAAGATGGTACTTTACAGAACTGTTCAGTCAAACGATGTGTTCTATGAAGATCAGCAATTTCATAAGACACCAAAGTATAGAAAAGCTTATCTCCAAGATATCTGTGGAAGTGTTTTTTGTTTAATGAGTGAACTAAAATAAGATTCAAAGAAGACCCACAAAGATTTTTAAAAAGGTGCATTGACGAAAACACCACAAGCTTACATTGAAAGGGATGGAAATAGTGCAAAATAAAAAGAAGTATTTGGACCACCAGATTTCTACAGGCAGCAAACAAGTTGAAACTGTTGTTCAACTGGAAACATAGACTTCCTTTCATGGAAAAATGATTCAAAAGATGGAACCAAAAGCTCAAAAGATAGAGCCAGGATTCATGAAGAATCATTCCTAGACAGAAGTAGGACAAAATTCCAAGATTTGCCAAGCTGTATTTCAGAATTTAGTGGATTGGTGGACCCTGTGTGCTTCCTTTATTCTCAGTTTTTGACCAGATGTGTCTATAGCAGTTATCCTGTATGTAAGGATAAAGCCTTTCTTTTTAGTTTACAGTTATTCAAATTGAGAGAAACTGTTTGAGGAGCTGTATTTAAGGAAGTATACCCACAGAGATGCAACTGCCTCTGGACCTGGTTTAGGTTATGGGAATCTGGACTTTGAGATGATGTTGTAACAAGGGATGAGACTCGTATCCATAAGAACCATGATAGGCGTTTGTGTGTTGATGGGGGTTCTTCTCCATAGCATCATTCAGGGATTTAGATTGATATAGGCTCTGTCACTTTGCATATTGAAATCCCACTGTCAGAAAGGTGAATGTTGAAGATGCCCATGAAAACTTTGAATTAAACTGTTTTATTAAATATGAGAGTGGAATAAAGCAATGCACTTCTCAATTTTCACATATATATGTAAATTAAGACATTAAAAATCATAAATTTAAAATTTCATTTTCTAAAAATTGATACTTTAGAGTTGGTCAAATAATTATTTTTCAGATGTCATTGGGAAAATGAGAGATTACCTTATGTGTAGTATCATTTTATACTCTGGCATATACAGAAAAATTTTTTTAAGTTATTAATTCACTGCTAGGTACAATGCTTTCCAATATGTGTTCTGAAAAACAGTAGTCCTTTGACATACTCTAAAAAGAAAAGTTTTTTAGTCAAGTAAGTTTGTGAAAAGATGTATAGACTGTCTCTTGCATAGAGAACCCAGGGCATGTCAGCATATTAAATGGTCTGAAACATCCTTCAGTAAAGAAACTGGTTTAATTTTGTTTGAGCCAGATCTCCCAAACATGATTTATTCAAGAGACAATCCTCTCCATTTAGAAAAATAAACTGCACTTTTTAGAGCAGTTTTGGATTTACAGAAAGATTGTATAGAAAGTACAAAGTTCCCATATAAGCCTCCCTCCCTTCTCCTATTATTAACATATTACATTATTGTGGTACATTTGTTACAATTGGTAAGAGGGGGATATCCTTTTCCTTTTCCCCAGTTTAGGGGGAAAACATCTAGTTTTTCACTATTAAGTATGAAGTTAGCTGTAGAATTTTTGCAGGTGTTCTTTATCAAGTTGAGGAAGTGTCCTTCTATTCCCAGTTTGCTGAGAGTTTTTATCATGAATGGCTGTCAGGTTTTACCACATGCTTTTTCTGCATCTTTTGATAAGATCACATGATTTTTTATCTTTAGTCTATTGATGTGATGAAACATTAATTAAGTTTCAAATATTGAATCAACCTTGAATACCTGGAATAAATCTCAGTTGGTCATGGTATACAAGTCTTTTTATACATTATTGGATTCAATTTGCTAATAAAATTTTGTTGGGGATTTTTTTACCTATGTTCATGAGAAATATTGGTCTGTAGTTTTCCTTCTTAGCAATGATTTTCTATGGTTTTTGTATTAGGGTAATGCTGGCCTCATAAAATAAATTAGAAAGTGTTCCTTCTGCTTCTATTTTCTGGAAGAGATGGTAGAGAATTGATAAAATTTCATTTTCCTATGTAAAAATCCTTTTCAAACTCAACCAATAAAAATGTTTTGCCTTTAATTAATTACCTGGTTATTATTTTTCATATTTTTGTTTTCTCCCTTATGGATATTTTTGTTTTTGCTTACATACAATAAAATGGACAGATTGTAAGTACACAATTTGATGAGTTCTGACAATTATATACACCCATGTAATCGCTCCAGTAAAGATATAGAACATTCCAATTTTTCCAGAAAGCTCCCTTGTGCATCTTTCCAGTCAATTCTCCCTGCCCACCCCTATCCCCTCACCTGCCTAAGCCACCATTATTCTAATTTCTATTACCATAGCTCAGCTATGCCTCTTCTTGCTCTTTATATAACTGGAGGTAGATATAATATTCTTTTGTATCTCACTTCTTTTACTCAACATGATGTTTTTGAGATTCATCCATATTGTTTAGTGTGTCAGTTGTTTATCCATTTGTACTTATTTATTTATTTTTCTTTAGTAAATATTAGACATAACATTGTGTAAGTTTAAGGTGTATAGTATGTTACTTTGATACATTTATATATTGTAATATGATTGCCGATGTAGCGATAATTATCACATTATATAATTATGGTATAATATTATTATCAATATTTAATATACTGTGCATTAGATCTCTATGAGTTATTTTCTGCTCATTGCAAGTTTATACCCTAAACATTATCACTCTAATCCCATCCCACACCATCCTATGGAAAGCACCATTTTACTCTGTATTTAGTTGGTTTGAATTTTTTTTAAATTAATTAATTATTTATTTATTTTAACATGTTTATTGGAGTATAATTACTTTACAATGGCGTGTTAGTTTATGCTATATAACAAAGAGAATCAGCTATACATATACATATATCCCCATTTCTCCTCCCTCTTGCGTCTCCCTCCCACCCTCGCTATCCCACCCCCTAGGTGGTCACAAAGCACCGAGCTGATCTCCCTGTGCTATGCAGCTGCTTCCCACTAGCTAGCTATTTTACATTTGGTAGTGTATATATGTCCATGCCACTCTCTCACTTTGTCCCAGCTTACCCTACCCCTCCCCATGTCCTCAAGTCCATTCTTTACTTCTGCGTCTTTATTCCAGTCCTGCCCCTAGGTTCTTCAGAACTATTGGGTTTTTTTTTAGATTCCAAATATATGTGTTAGCATATGGTATTTGTTTTTCTCTTTCTGACTTACTTCACTCTGTAGGACAGACTCTAGGTCCATCCACCTCACTACAAATAACTCAATTTCGTTTCTTTTTATGGCTGAGTAATATTCCATTGTATATATGTGCCACATCTTCTTTATCCATTCATCTGTTGATGGACACTTAGGTTGCTTCCATGTCCTGGCTACTGTAAATAGAGCTGCAATGAACATTGAGGTACATGACGCTTTATGAGTTATGGTTTTCTCAGGGTATTTGCCCAGTAGTGGGATTTCTGGGTCATATGGTAATTATATTTTTAGTTGTTTAAGGAACCTCCATACTGTTCTCCATGGCGGCTATATCAATTTAAATTCCCACCAACAGTGCAAGAGGGTTCCCTTTTCTCCACACCTTCTCCAGCATTTATTGTTTGTAGATTTTTTGATGATGGCCATTCTGACTGGTGTGAGATGATACCTCATTTGTAGTTTTGATTTGCATTTCTCTAATGATCAGTGATGTTGAGCATACTTTCATGTGTTTGTTGCCAATCTGTGTATTTTCTATGGAGAAATGTCTTTTTAGGTCTTCTGCCCATTTTTGAATTGGATTGTTTGTTTTTTTGATATTGAGCTGCATGGGCTGCTTACATATTTTGGAGATTAATCCTTTGTCAGTTGCTTCATTTGCAAATATTTTTTCCCATTCTGAGGGTTGTTTTTTCATCTTGTTTATGGTTTCCTTTGCTGTGCAAAAGGTTTTAAATTTCATTAAGTCTCATTTGTTTATTTTTGTTTTTGTTTCCATTTCTCTAGGAGGTGGGTCAAAAAGGACCTTGCTGTGATTTATGTCATAGAGTGTTCTTCCTATGTTTTCCTCTAAGAGTTTTATAGTGTCTGGCCTTACATTTAGGTGTTTAATCCATTTTGAGTTTATTTTTGTGTATGGTGTTAGGGAGTGTTCTAATTTCATTCTTTTACATGTAGCTGTCCAGCTTTCCCAGCACCACTTATTGAAGATGCTGTCTTTTTTCCATTGTATATTCTTGTCTGTTTTATCAAAAATGAGGTGACCATATGTGTGTGGGCTTATCTCTGGGCTTTCTATCCTGTTCCATTGATCTATATTTCTGTTTTTGTGCCAGTACCATACTGTCTTGATTACTGGAGCACTGTAGTATAGTCTGAAGTCCAGAAGCCTGATTTCTTCAGCTCTGTTTTTCTTTCTCAAGATTGCTTTGGCTAATCAGGGTCTTTTGTGTTTCCATACAAATTGTGAAAATTTTTGTTCTAGTTCTGTGAAAAATGCCATTGGTAGTTTGATAGGGAGTGCACTGAATCTGTAGATTGCTTTGGGCAGTAGAGTCATTTTCACAATGTTGATTCTTCCAATTCAAGAACATGGTATATCTCTCCATCTGTTTGTGTCATCCTTAATTGCTTTCATCAGTGTCTTACACTTTTCTACCTACAGGTCTTTTGTCTCCTTAGGTAGGTTTATTCCTAGGTATTTTATTCTTTTTGTTGCTGTGGTACATGGGAGTGTTTCCTTAATTTCTCTTTCAGATTTTTCATCATTAGTGTTTAGGAATGCAAGAGATTTCTGTGCATTAATTTTGTATCCTTCTACTTTACAAATTCATTGATTAGCTCTAGTAGTTTTATGGTAGTGTCTTTAGGATTCTGTATGTATAGTATCGTGTCATCTGCAAACAGTGACAATTTTACTTTTTCTTTTCCAGTTTGGATTCCTTTTATTTCTTTTTCTTCTCTGATTGCTGTGGCTAACACTTCCATAACTATGTTGAATAATAGTGGTGAGAGTGGACAACCTTGTCTTGTTCCTGATCTTAGAGGAAATGTTTTCAGTTTTTCACCATTGAGAACGATATTGTCTGTGCGTTTGTCATATATGGCCTTTATTATGTTGAGGTAAGTTCTGTCTATGCCTACTTTCTGGAGAGTTTTTATCATAAATAGGTGTTTAATTTTGTTGAAAGCTTTTTCTGCATCTATTGAGATGATCATATGGTTTTCTCCTTCAATTTGTTAATATGGTGTATCACATTGATTGATTTGCATATATTGAAGAATCCTTGCATTCCTGGGATAAACCCCACTTGATCATGGTGTATGATCCTTTGAATGTGCTCTTGGATTCTGTTTGCTAGTATTTTGTTGAGGATTTTTGCATCTATGTTCATCAGTGATATTGGCCTGTAGTTTTCTTTCTTTGTTACATCTTTGTCTGGTTTTGGTGTCAGGGTGATGGTGGCCTCGTAGAATGAGTTTGGGAGTGTTCCTCCCTCTGCTATATTTTGGAAGAGTTTGAAAAGGATAGGTGTAGCTCTTCTCTAAATGTTTGATAGAATTCACCTGTGAAGCCATCTAGTCCTAGGCTTTTGTTTGTTGGAAGTTTTTTAATTACAGTCTCAATTTCAGTGCTTGTGATTGGTCTGTTTACATTTTCTATTTCTTCCTGGTTCAGTCTCGGAAGGTTGTGCTTTTCTAAGAATTTGTCCATTTCTTCCCGGTTGTCCATTTTATTGGTATATAGTTGCTTGTAGTAATCTCTCACGATCCTTTGTATTTCTGCTGTGTCAGTTGTTACTTCTCCTTTTTCATTTCTAATTCTGTTGATTTGAGTCTTCTCCCTTTTTGTCTTGATGAGTCTGGCTAATGGTTTATCAATTTTGTTTATCTTCTAAAAGAAGAAGATTTTCGTTTTATTGATCTTTGCTTTCAGTTCCTTCATTTCTTTTTCATTTATTTCTGATCTTACCTTTATGATTTCTATCCTTCTGCTAACTTTGGGGTTTTTTGTTCTTCTTTCTCTAATTGCTTTAAATGTAAGTTTAGGTTGTTTATTTGAGATGTTTCTTGTTTCTTGAGGTAAGATTGTACTGCTGTAAACTTCCCTCTCAGAACTATTTTTGCCGCATCCCACAGATTTTAGGTCCTCGTGTTTTCCTTGTCATTTGTTTCTAGACCTTTTTTGATTTCCTCTTTGACTTTTTCAGTGATCTCTTGGTTATTTAGTAGCGTATTGTTTAGCCTCCATGTGTTTGTATTTTTTACAGATATTTTCCTGTAATTGATATCTAGTCTCATAGCGTTGGGGTCAGAAAAGATACTTGATACAATTTCAATTTTCTTAAATTTACCAAGGTTTGATTTGTGACCCAAGATATGATCTATCCTGGAGAATGTTCCATGAGCACTTGAGAAGAAAGTGTATTCTGTTGTTTTTGGATGGAATGTCCTATAAATATCAATTAAGTCCATCTTGTTTAATGTATCATTTAAAGCTTGTGTTTCCTTATTTATTTTCATTTTGGATGATCTGTCCATTGGTGAAAGTGGGGTGTTAAAATCCCCTACTATGATTGTGTTACTGTCAATTTCCCCTTTTATGGCTGTTAGCATTTGCCTTATGTATTGAGGTGCTCCTATGTTGGGTGCGTAAATATTTACAATTATAATATCTTCTTGGATTGATCCCTTGATCATTATGTAGTGTCTTTCTTTGTCTCTTGTAATAGTCTTTATTTTAAAGCCTATATTGTCTGATATGAGAATTGCTACCCCAGCTTTCTTTGGATTTCCACTTGCATGGAATATCTTTTTCCATCCCCTCACTTTCAGTCTGTATGTGTCCCTAGGTCTGAAGTGGGTCTCTTGTAGACAGCATATATATGGGTCTTGTTTTTGTGTCCATTGAGCCAGTCTATGTCTTTTGGTTTGAGCATTTTATCCATTTACATTTAAGGTAATTATCGATATGTATGTTCCTATTACCATTTTCTTAATTGTTTTGGGTTTGTTATTGTACGTCTTTTCCTTCTCTTGTGTTTCCTTCCTAGAGAAGTTCCTTTAGCATTTTCTGTAAAGCTCGTTTGGTGGTGCTGCATTCTCTTAACTTTTGTCCATCGAATCTGAATGTGATCTTTGCTGGGTAGTTTAATCTTGGTTATAGGTTTTTCTCTTTCATCACTTTAAATATGTTTTGCCACTCCCTTCTGTGTTACAGAGTTTCTGCTGAAAGATCAGCTGTTAACCTTATCGGGATTCCCTTGTGTGTTATTTATTGTTTTTCCCTTGCTGCTTTCAATGTTTTTTCTTTGTATTTAATTTTTGATAGTTTGATTAATATGTGTCTTGGTGTGTTTCTCCTTGGATTTATCCTGTATGGGACTCTCTGCTCTTCCTGGACTTGATTGACTATTTCCTTTCCCATGTTAGGGAAGTTTTCATCTATAATCTTTTCAAATATTTTCTCAGGCCCTTTTTTTTCCTCTTCTTCTTCCGGGACCCCTATAATTAGAATGTTGGTGTGTTTAAAGTTGTCCCATAAGTCTCTGAGACTGTCCTCAATTCCTTTCATTCTTTTTTCTTTATGCTGCTCTGTGGTAGTTATTTCCACTATTTTATCTTCCAGGTCACTTGTCTGTTCTTCTGCCTCAGTTATTCTGCTACTGATTCCTTCTAAAGAATTTTTAATTTCATTAATTGTTTTGTTCATCATTGTTTGTTTGTGCTTTAGTTCTCCTAGGTCCTTGTTAAACGTTTCTTGTATTTTCTCCATTCTATTTCCAAAATTTAGATCATCTTTACTCTCATTACTCTGAATTCTTTTTCAGGTAGACTGCCTATTTCTTCTTCATTTGTTTGGTCTGGTGGGTTTTTATCTTGCTCCTTCATCTGCTGTGTGTTTCTCTGTCTTCTCATTTTGCTTAACTTACAGTGTTTGGGGTCTCCTTTTCACAGGCTGTAGTTCCCATTGTTTTTGGTGTCTCCCCCAGTGGTTAAGGTTGGTTCAGTATGTTGTGTAGGCTTCTTCATCAAGGGGACTGGTGCCTATGTTCTGGTGGATGATGCTGGATCTTGTCTTTCTGGTGGGCAGGACCGTGTCTGGTGGTGTGTTTTGAGGTGTCTGTGAACTTGTTATGATTTTAAGCTGCCTCTCTGCTAATGGGTATGTTTGTGTTCCTGACTTGCTAGTTTTTGGTATAGGGTGTCCAGCACTGTAGCTTGTTGGTCGTTGAGTGGAGCTGGGTGTTTATGTTGAGACAGAGATCTCAGCGAGAGCTTCCGCCATTTGTTATTATGTGGGGCTGGGAGGTTCTCTGGTGGACCAATGTCCTGAACTAGGTCTCCCACCTCAGAGGCTCAGGCCTAACACTGAGCCAGAGCATGAAATCCCTGTCAGCCACACGTCTCAGAAGAAAAGGGAGAAAAAGGAAGAAAGAAAGAAAGAAAGAAAGAAAGAAAGAAAGAAAGAAAGAAGGTAGGAAGGAAAGAAAGAAAGAAAGAAAGAAAGAAAGGGAAAGAAAGAAAGAAAGAAAGAAAGGGAAAGAAAGAAAGAAAGAATAAAGTTATTAAAATAAAAAAATTTTTAAATATTATTAAAAATTTTTTTAAAGTAATAAAAAAAAGAATGAAAGAAGAGAGCAACCAAGCCAAAAAACAAATCCACCAGTGATAACAAGTGCTAAAAACTATAGCCAAAAAAGAAAAACAAAAGCAAAATAACCCAGACAGACCCCTAGGACAAATGGTAAAAGCACAGCTATACAGACAAAATCACACAAAGAAGCATACACATACACACTCTCAAAAAGAGAAAAAGGAAAAATATATATATATTAAAGGAAGAAAGGAAGAGAGCAACCAAATCAATAAACAAATCTACCAATGATGATAAGCTCTAAATACTATTCTAAAATAAACACAAAACCAGAAATAAATTAGTTGCAGAAAGCAAATCCCAATCTACAGTTTCTCCTAAAGTCTACCACCTCAATTTTGGGGTGATTTGTTGTCTATTCAGGTATTCCACAGATGCAGGGTACATCAGGTTGATTGTGGAGATTCAGTCCCCTGCTCCTGAGTTTGCTGGGAGAAATTTCCCTTTCTCTTCTTTGCTCACACAGCTCCTCGAGTTCAGCTTTGGATTTGGCCCGCCTCTATGTGTAGGTCACCTGAGGGCATCTGTTCCCCACCCAGATAGGATGGGGTTAAAGGAGAAGCTGATTAGGTGGCTCTGGCTCACTCAGGCCAGTGGGAGGGAGGGGAACTGAATGCGGGGTCAGCCTGTGACAGCAGAGGTCAGCATGATGTTGCACTAGCCTGAGGTGTGGTGTGTGTTATCCTGGGGAAGTTGTCCCTGGATCACGGGACCCTGTCAGTGGCAGGCTGCACAGGCTCCTGGGAGGGCAAATGTGGATGGTGACCTGTGCTTGCCCATAGGCTTCTTGGTGGCTGTAGCAGCAGCCTTAGTGTTTCATGCTCGTCTCTGGTGTCCATGCTGATAGCTGTGGCTCGTGCCCATCTCTAGAGTTCATTTACGTGGTGCTCTGAATCCCCTCTCCTCACACACGCTGAAACAATAGTCCCTTGCCATTTAGGCAGATCCAGACTTTTCCCCAGACTTCCTCCCAGCTAGCTGTGGTGCACTAGCCCCCTTCAGTCTGTGTTCATGCAGCCAACCTCAGTCCTCTCCCTGGGGTCTGACCTCTGAAGCCGGAGCCTCAGCTCCCCGCCCCCACCCGCCCTGACGTGTGAGCAGAGAAGCCTCTCAGGCTGGTGAGTTCTGGTCGGCACCAATCCTCTGTGTGGAAATCTCTCCGCTTTGCCCTCTGCACTCCTGTTGCTGTGCTCTCCTGCATGGCTCTGAAGCTTCCCCCCCTCCACCCCCTGTCCCCACCAATGAAGGGGCTTCTTAGTGTGTGGAAACTTTTCCTACTTCACAGCTCCCTCCCACTGGTGCAGGTCCCATCCCTATTCTTTGGTCTCTGTTTTTCCTTTTCTCTTTTGCCCTACCCAGGTATGTGGGGAGTTTCTTGCCTTTTGGGAGGTCTGAGGTCTTCTGCCAGCGTTCAGTAGGTGTTCTGTAGGAGTTGTTCCACATGTAGATGTATTTTTGATGTATTTCTGGGTAGCAAGTTGATCTCCACGTCTTACTCCTCTGTCATCTTGAAAGTCCCTCCCGGTTTAACTTTTTTAGATTCCACATATAAGTGATATCAGACAGCACTTGTCTTTCTCTGTCATATTGCTTAGAATAATGTGCTCAAAAAAAAAAAAAAAAAGAATTATGTTCTCAAAAAAAAATAAGAAAAGAATAATATGCTCAAGGTCCATCCATGTTCTTACAAATCGAAGGATATACTCCTTTCTTGTCTCTGAGTAATATTCTATTGTGTATATGTACCACCTCTTTTTTATCCATTTATTTATTGATGGGAGTTTGCATTGTTTCCATGTCTTGGCTACTGTGAATATTGCTGCAATAAACATGGTAGTGCATATATCTCATCTAAATCCTATTTTCATTTAATTTGGGTATATACCCAGAGTGGAATTGTTGGAAGGTATGACAGATCTATTTTTAATTTTTTGTGGAATCTCCATATTGTTTTTCATAGTGGTTGGACCAATTTACATTCCTACCAACAGTGTGTAAGTGTTCCATTTTTCACTACATGCTCACCAACACCTGTTGTCTTTTGTCTTCTTGGTGATAGCCACTCTAAGAGATGTAAAGTGACATCTCATTATGGTTTGGATTTGCATTTCCTTGATGATTAGTGATGTTGAGCATCTTTTCACGTATTTATTGGCCATTTCAATATCCTCTTTGGAAAAATTTCTTTTTAGTTATTCTGCCCATTTAAAAATTAGATTGTTTGTTTTATTGTTATTATGTTGATGGAGTTCTTTATATATCAATGCTTTATTCAGTATATGGTTTGCAAAAACTTTCTCCCATACTGTTTTCATTTTGTTAATTGTTTCTTTTGCTGTGCAGAATCTTTTGAGCTTGATGTAGTCCCATTTGTTGATTTTTGCTTTTGTTGTTTGTGTTTTTAGAGTCATGTTCAAAAAGTCATTGCCAAGACCAATACCAATGAACTTCTTCCTACATCTTCTTCTATGAGTTTTACGGTATTATGTCTTATGTTTAAGTCTTTGATACATTTTGAGTTAATTTTTGTGAGTAGTGTGAGGTAGGGGTCCAATTTCATTGTTTTGCATTTGTTTCTGCAGTTTTCCCAGCACCATTTTTTGAAGACACTATCCTTTCCCCATTGAGTATTCTTGGCTCCCTTGTCAAATATTAGTTGACTGCATTTAGTTTTAGGGTCTCTATTCTGTTCCCTTTGTTGATGTGTCTATTATTGTGCCAGTACCATACTGTTCTTTTTATTATGGCTTTGAGTCATAGTTTGAAATCAGGAAGTATTATATCTCAACCTCTGTTCTTTTTTCTTAGGATTGTTTTAGCTATCCTTTATCCTTTAGCTATGCTTTAGCTTTTGTGGTTCCACACAAATTTTAGGATTGTTTCTTCTATTTCTGTGAAAAATGCCTTTGATATTTTGATGGGGATTGTGTTAAATCTATAAATGGCTTTGGGTAGTATGACCATTTTAACAATATTTATTTTTCCAATCCATGAACAGAGGATGTCTTTATATTTGAGTCTTCCTCAATTTCTTTCATTAAAGTCTTGTAGTTTTCATTTTAGAAATCTTTTAGTTCCTTGGTTAAATTTATTCTTAAGTACTTTATTATCTTTGATGCTATTGTTAATGAGATAGTTTTTGGCAGGTTTGATTATTTTAAAATTTTTCAGATGCTTCATCATTAGTGCAAAGGAATACAATTAATTTCCTTATGTTGATTTTGTATCTTGCCACATTACTAAAATTGTTGATTAATTCCAACAGTTTTTTGACTGACTCTTTGGTATTTTCTCTATGTAAGATCATATCATCAGCAAATAGTGACAATTCCACTTCTTCCTTTCCAATTTAGATGACTGTTTTTTCCTGTCTTGCCTAATTGCTCTTGCTAAGACTTCCAGTACTACACTGAATAAGAGTGGTGAGAGTGGGCATCCTTGTCTTGTTCATGTTCTTAGAGGAAACGCTTTCAGTTTTTCAGCACTGAGTATAATATTATCTGTGGGTATGTTTCATATGGCCTTTATTATGTCAAGGTATGTTCCTTCTATACCTAATTTGTTAAGGGTTTTTATCATGAAAGAATGTTGTATTTTGCCAAATGCTTTTTCTGCATCAAATTAATCATATAATTTTTAATCTTTCATTTTATTGATGTGATATATTACATTTATTGATTTGCATTTGTTGAGGCACCCTTGCATCCCAGGGATAAATCCCACTTGGTCATGGTATATAATTCTTTTAGTGTGTTCTTGAATTTGGTTTGCTAATATTTTGTTGAGAATTTTTCATCTATATTCATCAGGGATATTAATTTATAATTTTCTTTTCTTGTGGCATGCTTATCTGGTTTTGGTATCAAAGTAATACTTGCTATGTAGAATGATTTTGAAAGTGTTCTTATTCCTCAATATTTTGGAAGAGTTTGTGAATGATTGGTGTTAATTATTTTCAAATGTTTGGTAGAATTCTCCAGTAAAGCCATCTGGTTCTGGAGTTTTCTGTGTTGGAAGTGTTTTGATTACTGATTCAATCTCTTTACATGGCATTTGTCTGTTCAGATTTTCTATTTCTCCTTGGGTCAATCTTTGTAGGTTGTATGTTTCTAGAAATTTATCTAGTTCTCCTAGGATATGTAATTTTCTGGCATATAATTTTCATAGTAGTCTCTTATGATACTATGTATTTCTGTAGTACCAGTTGTAATGTCTCTTCTTTCATTTCTAATTTCATTTGAGTCTTCTCTCTTTTTTTCTTAGTTAGTCTAGCTATAGGTTTGTCAATTTTGTTTATCATTTATAAGAACCACCTCTTAGTTTTGTTGATCCTTTCCATTTTTTTCCTGGTCTCTTATTTATTTCTGTTCTGACCTTTATTATTTCCTTCCTTCTGCTAACATTGAGCTTAATTTGTTCTTTTCCTAGTTCTTTGACATGTAAAGTTAGGTTGTTTATTTGAGATCTTTCTAATTTCTTAATATATGCCTTTATTGCTATAAACTTTCCTCTCAGAACTGCTTTTGTTGCATCCAAAATATTTGGTATGTTGTATTTTTGTTTTCATTCGTTTTGAGATAATTTTTATTTTTCGTTTGATTTTCTCTTTAAACCCAATAGATGTTTAGAAGTGTGCTGTTCAGTTTCCACATATTTGTAAATCTTCTCATTTTCTGCTTGTTGATTTCTAGATTCATAACATTGTGGTAAGAGAAGATAGTTGGTATGATTTCATTCTTCTTAAATTTGCTTTTTTTTTTTGGCCTATCATATGATGTATCTTGGAGAATGTTCCATGTGCGCATGAAAAGAACGTGTAATTGGCTGCTGTTGGATGGAGTGTTCTGTATATGTCTACTAAGTTCATTTGTTCTAAAGTGTGGTGCAACTACTGCAATCCAATAGTTGGATGATCCAACTATTGCTGATAGTGAGGTATTAAAGTACCCTACAATTATCGTATTGTTGTCTATTTCTCTCTTAAGGTCTTTTATTATGTACTTAACGTGATTTGTGCTTGGGTGTTGGTTATGTGTGTGTGTGTGTGTGTATATATATATATATATATATATATATATATATATATATATATTGCAATCATTTACAATCATTATGTCTTCTTGATGTACTAATCCCTTTATCATTATAATGACCTTCTTTGTCTCTTGTTATTCTTTTTGGCTTGAAGTCTGTTTTGTCTGATATAAATATGGCTACATCCACCTTCTTTTGGTTTCCATTTGCTTGTAATATCATCCTCCATCCTTTCACTTCAAGCTTATGTGCATTTTTAGAGCTGAGATGAGTCTCCTGTAGGCAGCATATAGTTGGGTCCTTCTTTTTCTCTTTCTTCTTCTTTTTTTTTAATCCATCTATCCACTCTGTGCTTTTTGATTGGTGAGTTCAATCCAGTTACATTTAGGGTGATTATTGATATGTAAGGATTTACTACTGCCATTTTATCTTTTGCCTTCTCGTTATTTTGTTTCTCCATTGTTTCTTTTTCCTTCTGTTTCTGTCTATCTTTGTAAGTTGGTGGTTTTCCATGGTGATTTTTCCCAGTCTCCCCCTTTTTTTACATCTCATATAAAAGTCTCTAGATTTTTGCTTTGTGGTTGCCATGAGGTTTACAGTAAAAATTCCATAGTTAAAATAATCCTTTCATGCTGATAGCAATTTATCTTCATTTGCCTCTAACAATTCCATTTTTTTACTCTTCTCCTTTTATATTTTTGATATCAAAAATTATCTCTTTTTGTGCCATGTTTTTGTTACCAAGTTGTTGAGTTACAGTTATTTTTAATACTCTTTTCCTGTAACATTTATTTTATAATTAAGAGTTTAATATGCTATTCTAAAAAAGTACAGTTTTCAAATTCTGGATATTTATTGCCTAATCAGAGATTTTTGTACTTTTGTCTTTTTGTTCCAGCTTGAAGAGCTCCTTTTAAATTTCTTGTAAGGCAGGTCTAGTAGTGGAGAACTCCCTCAGGTTTTGTTTGTCTGGGAAAGATTTTATTTCTCCTTCATATTAGATGGATAACCTTGCAACATAGAGTATTCTTGGCTCGCACTTTTTATCTTTCAGTATTCTGAAATTGTTGTTACACTCTCTCCTGGTCTATAGAGTTTCTACTGAGAAATAATCTAATAAGTCTTCCTTTGTAGGTTACTGTCTTTTTTCCCTGACTGCTTTTAAAATTCTTTATCATTGACTTTTGACAATTTTAATATAATGTATCTTGGAGAAGGTCTTTTTGTACTGACATAATAAGGTGTTCTATTAGCTTTGCAGATTTGTACATCAAGTTCCTCTCCTAGGTTTGGGAAGTTCTCAGCTAATATTTCTTTACATAAACTCTCTGCTTCCTTCTCCCACTCTTCTCCTCCTGGAATACCCATTATTCTTATGTTGGCTTTTCTAATGAAGTCTGATAACTCTCATAGGGTTTCTTCATTTTTAAAAAATCTTAGTTCTTTCTCCTCATCCACATAAATCATTTCTAGGTTCCTATTTTCCAGCTCACTAATTCTCTCTTCCATTTTATCTGTTCTATTTCCAATGTATTCTAATGCAGTCTTCATCTCATTTATTGAGTTCTTCATCTCCAGAATTCCTGTTTGGCTCTTTTTTTTTTTTTTTTAACATTTCAATCTCTTTGGTAAAGCACTCCTTCCATTTATCAATTTTATTCCTGAGATCATTGCATTGCCTTTTTTTTTCTTGTAGCTTTTGAATTTCTTCATAATAGCTATTTTGAATTCTTTCTCAGATGGCAATATTCCTTGTTCTTGGATTCAGATGCTGGAAAATTGTCATTTTCTTTCCATGATGCCATATTACTATGATTTTTTACGGTGTTTGTTGAAAAGTGCATTCGAAGTAGTGAACATATTTCTCATTTAGGCATAGCTTTGTTTACTTTGATTCTAACAATTCAATACGTTGGTAATTAGGGACCCTTTTTTATTTTCCAGAAGATGGAGCTATAGCACTAGTTTTTGTTTTTTTTTTACCAGAGCTGGCTTACCAGATAAGGTTGGGAACATGTGTACTTAAAAAAAAAAAAAGCTGACAAAAGGGGAAAAAAAAATAGGTTGTGGCAGGGTGGAGGGAGGTGTGTACTTAGCACTTGTGATTTTGGTTGTGCCCATAGCCCAGGAGGGAATCCCCTAGTGGGGGGGGGGGTCCCAGAGGCCAGTGGGTAATCCTTTTTCTGGAACCCAGGGCAGACAGCAGGAGACATTTTCCTTTAGTCCTCTTTGTCCACCTATTTCCCTTTTCTTTCCTTGCCTTGTCATTGTGGTCTCTTCTCAGAGAGAGCAATGGATCCCTCCAATTGTAGAATGGATGGCTGAACAGACCCCCACTCACCACCACGTTCACCCTCATTTCCTCTGCCAGAAAGGTCATGCTGACCAACTGTTGGACCTGCCTCTGCCAGCTCTGCCTCTGCCAGCTCCACCACCACTCCTCTCTGCAGCCTCCTCTTCAATCCAATCCACCCACTTTCAGGTGCACAGATGAAGGAATCTTTGGGGCATCCTGGTATGCTGTGCAGAAGTGCTTTTTTTTCTTTGTTATGAATGTCTGATTAGTTATAAATCAAAAAGGAGAGTAAAAAGGAACAACTAATGGTCCTTACCATGATGCTGACCTTACTCCCAGTTCATCCCCTTTTATTACTGAGTAGTATTCTATCCCAATTTGTTTATCCATTTTCCTGTTTATGAACATTTGGGTTATTTCCAGTTTGGAGCAATCTTGATGAAAGCTAAAAAGAACACTCTTCTATAAATATTTTTGTGGACATATGTTTTCATTTGGGATTGTGAGGGGGGGAATTACCTAAGAGTGCAATTTCTGGGTAGTAGGTAGATGTGTGTTGAGGTTTATAAAACAGTTTTCCATGATGGTTTTACCACTTTACATTTCCATCAGCAGTGTATGATCATCCCAGGTGTTTCACATCCTCACCAACATTTGACATTATTCATCTTTTAAAATTTTTATCAATTCTAGTGAAGTAAAATCTTATTGTGGTTTAATTTGAATTTTCCTAATAACTAATGATTATTCATATATTGTCTTTTGTCTTCTGGCCTCTGTGACTTCTGATGAGAATTTGGCTATTATTCTTACAATTGTTCCTTTATATTATCATTTTTTTTTCCTTTGGCAGCTTTTAAGATTTTTTTTTTATATCTTGGATTTTTAGCCATTTTATCATGATATGCCTAGTTTTGTTTTTTCTCTGTGTTTACCCTGCTTGGCATTCACTCAACTTACTGGATCAGTGGATTTTTGTTTTTCATCAAATTTGAGGAAATTCAAATATGTCTTTGCCCCATTTTCTCTCTGCCTTCCTTCTGAGATTCTAATTACACAAAGGTTTGTTTGATTTTGTCTCACAAGTGATTGATGCTCTTCTCCTTTATTTTTCAATCATTCTTACTCTCTGTGCTTTGGTTTAAATATCTATTTACCTGACTTCAAGTTCACTGCTCTTTTCTAGTGCAGTTTCTGATCTGCTACTAAGCCCATTAACAAAGTTTTATTTTCTGATATTCTATTTGTCAGTTCTAAAATTTCTTTTTTTTTTTTTTTTTCATTGACCCGAGAAAACTATTAATGTGGTTCTAGCAGTTCTAAAATTTCTAATTATTTTTTCAGAAGTTTCATATCTCTCCTGAAATTCCCTATCTTTTAATCCATTATAACCATCTTTTCCTATAAATCCCTTAACATATTTATCATAAATATTTTAAAGTTTTTATCTGTTAATTTCAGCATCTGTCTCATCTATAGGTCTCCTTCTGTAGAAAATATTTTCTTTTGAATTGTAGGTCATTTTTCCCATCAGCTTTGCCTGTCTAATAATTTCTGATATTTTCCTTTGTTTTACTGATATATAATTGATTCACAGCATTTTATAAGTTTAAAGTGTACAGCATAATGATTTGATTTACATACACGATGAAATGATTATCACAAGTTTAGTGAACATCCATCATCTCATATAGATACAAAATTAAAGAAATAGAAAGTTTTTCCTTGTGATGAGAACTTTTAGGGTTTACTTTTTTAACAACTTTTGTATATAAAATACAGCAGTATTAATTATATTTATCATGTTGTACATTACATCACTAGTACTTATATATCTTATAACTGGAAGCAATAATTTCGTATTTTAAATTTGACAATATGTTGTATTGATGAAGATGCACCATAGAGATTCTGGATTTTGTCATTTCTGTTTAAAGAGTATTGAATTTAATTTTAGCAAACACTAAACTACTGACAGATTATCTTGTGTCTATAGAGGCTTGGCTTTAGTGCTTTATTAAGGAAGTGCTTGCTTTGATTCTGCCTTTAGTTGCAAACATACATCCCTCAGTCTTGAGGTATGGTCCATAGTTCTAAGGTATGATCCTTCTAGGGTTTTAATGGGAAGCCTGAAGTGTTTACTAATTCCTTCTAACTTGGCAAGACTTGAACTCCAAACTCTGTCTTCCCAACACTTTGCCTACTGACATCTCTGCTCAGCTCTTTTGCTTCCAGCTGTGCATTCTACTGACTTCTGCTTGGAGTCACACCCAGCACATTCATAGTTTTAGTGTCAGCCAAGAATTTGAGAGGAATTTTTATGCAGATATGTGCTCCTTTCTCCCTAACTGCCTCCCTTCCAGGATATATCCCCGCTTAATTTCCAGCTGTGCTAGCAACCAAAATCTGATCCACTAAGGTCAATTCTTTCTGTCCCTTATTCTCATGCAAACTAGGGAGTGCCCTTAGGGCAAAAGTTGGATAAATGTGAATCTCACCTGATTTGCATCCCATCTTTCAAAGATCATATCTCCTTCAGCGTCCACTTGCTTTTGTTCTATCTCCAGTGCTTTCCAAGAGACTTTTTTTTAAGTCTAGAATTTATAGTTGTCATTGGTGTGAAGGTCAGTTCAATGCAAACTGCTCTGTCATTACCAGAACTGGAACTCCTCTAATTACCTGGTTGTTATTTCAGACACACTTTGTAAATAGATGAATGAGAAGGCTTATTCAGGAGTTACCTCTAACACTACAATTGTGGTTCCTGGTTTATTTTCTAGCACATGTCTTCATAAACATTACATAACTTCCTCTGAGTCATTTTAAACCATTGAAAAAATCTCACAATGAAGTGTAAACATAAACCCGTTTTGAAGTAGTGCAGAACCTCATTCAATATGTCAGCCTTGGCTGCCCTGAGTTCAGTTTATGTTTCAGGGGAAACAAGAGCAATTCTTCCATTGACTGGGAAGTCTCCAACCACCGTATTCCTCAGCTATATCATGTAGCTCATGGAAACCTCTTAGGCACATACACATGCCCACAGTTTATTATGTACTTACAGCACTCATTAAAATTTCCACAAAGCACCAGTAGGTTAACTGTTCTTTTCCAGAAAATTCCATTTTCTGCATAGCTTTTTTTAAAAGCCAAAAAAAACCCCTTACCTTTTGAAGTTTAGTTGTCCCACAGCTTAAGTTCATGTCATCTAAAGAGAACAAGCAGAAGACATCCAGCTTGTTGAACTTTGTGCCGCAGCTGAATTCTGCCTCCCACCCTGGTCACTTTGGATTTTAGAATTTCACTGGTGCTGTAAGTTATGAATTTGTATATCTCCAAGCTAGGAACTATTTTAAGTATTTATACCTGTCAATGTATTTCATCCTCACAACAGACACATTTTACAGTTGAGAAAGTGGACCCAGAGATTTATTTATTTCTGCAAGATTACACCCAAGTGTGATCATACCCAAATGTGTTATTTCATTCAAGATCAAGGGGCCAAGCTGTGACTTGAACCCATGGTCTGTTTTCCTTCTTATTGACTGGATTCTGCTACTACTCAGATCCTGTTAATGCCCTTTCCCATTTGTAATCTGTAGAGGGCACATATGGCTAGTGCCAAGACTTACCACCTCTTTGATTTTACACTTTCTTCCTCAGTGTTTGTGTGGTCATTCAGCCAAACTTCAGTCATGCCTGAGTGTTTCTTTCAGGATCATTCTCTTCATCTTAAGAGCTAAGGTGGCATGAATCCATCTTCCTTGGAATGACCAGAATCTGAATGCCTCTTAATGTAGTGTATCTAACATATCTCTATTGTCTTCTCCATTTCAGGCATTTCCTAGGTATTGAGGATAGAATAAGATTGCTGCTGACCTTTAGAATCTCAGGATCTAGAGGGAAAGAAATATATGTAAATATACATGAACAGATGATAAAATTCTGTGGTAGACACATGAGCAAAGAGTTGTGCAGTCACAGAAGAGGAATCAATTAAATCTGCAACTCATTCTGTTTGGGAAGTTTGGGGAAGGTTCTACATAAGTGTTTCATAAACCAAGTCTTGGAGCATGCATAGAAATAGGCTAGGTAGATAAGGTTTGGAAGAGCTTTTGACACAGAGGGAACAGCATGTTCAAAGGTATAAGGCAGAAATGAGCATGTCTTCCTGAGAGAACAGTGAGAAAGACAGCATAAATGCATGAGAAGGAAAGTAGAGGATGAGGCTTGCTTGTGTTAGCAAGCAGGAGACAGACTGTGAAGGAGTTTGAGTTTTATCATAAAGGAAACAGTGCTACAATTATCTGTAATCTATAGCTTTATTTCATCCCAATCCCTTGACCAAACCCCACCTACACTTCACATCTCACACCCACACCCACACCCACACACACACACAAACACGGACACCACACTTCTTTCAGTCCTCTCCTTCCCTCTAGGATGAGTGTACAACTTGACAGGAGAGTATGTATTTGTTTAGTCCTGCTGGATTTAATCATGAAGTTTAGTTCAAAAATACTTCATAGTTTTACTATCACCCATCCAAAATGGATTTGCCAAGGATCTCAGGGAGAGATCAAAGTGGACAAAAAACTAAAAGGCTTAGGGAAATATTATTCATTATTTTCCTTTCCCCTTCTCTTTTACCTTCCTGCTCCCATCTTCCTAACAGAAAAAAAGGGAAGAATCTTTTTAGAACGCATGATTGGGTTTATGCCAAATAATCTGTGGCTCATGCTTATTCAATCTGGGCATAATTTATCTCTGTGTTTTATTTAATGTTTATTTCTGTTAACAAATAGGGTGTCAATTTCAACTACCTATTGTCTTTTGTCTTCGTGCTATTTGTAAAGCCATCTGCCCTTTGCCACAACTGAAAAACTGAACTGCGCCTTTTGACTTCTCTACCTTCCCAGATGTGTAGCTTCAGATTAAACTGAGGTCCAGAATAAATGTTGGTATAGGCTCCCTCTTCAAGTCTCATCCTTTTTTTCCAGAAGCTAATAAATTCTGAAAGTGTTACCATAGACGCTACTGAAGTCAGTCTCTGAAAAAAGATTTGGTGTGCCTGACTTCTCGTTTGACTACTGTAATCATAGAGAAGAGAAATAAAATGAGGACAGAAAGGGCAATTTCTGACTCATTCCATCTCTTTTTCTCTCTAACTAATGTATGTTTCCTACTTTCCTTCCATCCTTCCTTCCTTCCTCCCATTTCCCCCATTTTCTCATTCTCTTTCTCTCTCTTTTCTTACCTTTTGCTCCAATCTCTTCTATTCCCCCTTAAAAAAATTTTTTTATCACATTTCAAAGGAGAATTTATTCATTTAAAAATAAGTTGAATGTTCACAATGCACCAAGCTCTGTAATTAGTACTGGGTTCAAAACACAACAACACACAAAAAAACATAAACACAGAGCAAAAGAAGCAAAATAAACAGAGTTCCTGCCTTCAGGAAGCTTCCAATTTAGCCTAGGGTAGTAACAAGCCAATTAATAACAATGTCAATTTGAAAGGAGTTTGATGCTCTATATTTCTCTGTGGTACATTTGACATGATTTTAGTTAACTCTATGAGATTTCTACAGTTTAACTGTAGAAATCTCATCCTCTCTGAATTTCAATTTGAACTTTGTCTAAAGAAGACTAAATTAGAATTGTGACTTAGAGGTAGATTATCTTTAAATACTAAGATTTTTTTCTAAATTTAACATATTTTCTACTTTTTATCTTTTCATTAATTTTCTGTGTTTTCCAAAATGTTTATGAGAAACTTCTATAACTTTAATAATAAAGTTATTATAAAACCAGTAGTGAATATTCTTACAGTAAAATGTAAACACTTAATGTTTTGCTTTCTCTTAAATTCATTTCTTCATTTAATAAAGTACTATGGATTGGCCACTAGGTGCTGGGCATTTTTCTAGGTCCCAAGGATTCTGTGGAGAACAAGGCATGCATGGTCCATATCCTTATGGTTTTGTGATCTAGTGGGTTTGGAGGTGATGGAGAGCATTGAGTGAGAAGGTTAACATTGGTTTGTGATGTGTTTTATGGAGATGGGCATCTTTCTATGCCAACATAAGTTGAGTTAGTTCATCATTTTTCATAGCTGCATCATTGTCCATAAGATGGTTATAATAATTATAATAAAACAAATAATAACACTTTTTGAGTGCTCACTGCATCCCTGACACTGTGCTGAGTGATTTATGTGGTTTATCTTACTAAAGTTTCACTCATAGCCACCAATAGGTAGGTTACATTATTTTCCCTATTTTATGGGTGAAAAAACAGGTTTATTCAAGTGAAGGATCTTGATCAAGTTCTCACAGCTAGATAGAACTAAAATCTAAACTGGGTCTTCTGACTTCAGAGCCTTCTAACTTCTCTGCTGTGAATGCTTCATAATTTAGTTATAAAAATGCTTTTTAATAAATAAGCTATTTCCAGTCTTCCCATTTGTAAATAATGCAGCAATGAATATCTATGGACAAATTATCATGTAAACTTGTATTGGAATTTTTGAATTGAATTGGAATTAAAATTTTTGAGTTGAATTTGTATTTTTGGTTTAAAAGAATATATGCAATTTTTACACATATTGTCAAATCATCCTTCTCAAAGTAACAGTCCTGAGAGTTCAAATAGCCAAATTACTCTTTAAAGCAAATATTTTTGAGAATTTCTAATTCAATTTTAATCAATATAGTTTTATTTAGAATGTAACCATTAGGATTAATTAGACAATAAATGTAAAATGCACGAAAGCACTTAATAAATGTTACCTATCATCATCATCACAACGAATCAAAAGCTCTTGTTCTCATTATATTCATTATACTCCAGGGACTGGACATGTTGCAGCCAAAGCTCAAAAAGTTTCGGTGATAACAGTTAGGGTCAGTTCTATTGTCCATTGTCAATCTTCATATTTGAAATATTTCAAAAGTTCAGATTTTTAACAGGAGGATTCGTGAACCACATTCCTAAGGAGGGTTGCTTGCTCCAATACATTCAGCAGAATGATTGGGCCACATTCGGATTAACTGGGAGTGGCTTATCTTGCTCTTCTCAAAGCTGTGATGCTTTCTGCTCTCTTTGTATTCTCTCTGACTACAGCCTCTGGGTTTGGTCCTTTTCTTATTAAAACCTGAAGGGGAGCAATGAGTCATTGGATGACAATAGTGAAACTTCCCATGTAAAGCTAATAAACATCTCTTAAAGCAAAGCTAAGGAACTACCACCTGCTTACTGATTCCATAATCGTTATTGTATAAACCACATAAACTACGAGAAGGAGAGATAGGGTCTGGAAATTCTTTTACCACATGTATAAAACCTAATTTATTATTAGCACCTGTAAGGCATCTTAATCAGTATTCATTCTTTTGAAACTCTTAAGCTGAGAAAAGTAAGTTAAGTTCCGTGCTTGGTCTTGAATTTTTTAAATGAATCTTTAAAATTTTTTCAAAATGTGTAATTTATTTAAATTTTAAAAATTAATATTTTATTGAAGCTGTGGACTTGGTATTAACCCTTTGAGCTTCAGATTTTTCTTTCATGAAAGAGAACATTTTATGAGAGATCAACAGTTCCCCTGCTAACATGCATAACACAGAGATGATAAAGTGTAGGAAGCATACGGGCATCAAGGTAAAGAGAATGGCTTTAGAGGAAGGTAGATCTACCTTAGTGAGAAAATGCTTGTCCCCTACAATTAAACGGAAAGGTAGGGAGTTTACAGCCAAAAGGGGAGAGTGTCATGAAAAGGAGACTGTCTACCCATTTACAGTAGCCAAGACATAGAAGCAACCTAAGTGACCATCAACAGATGAATGGATAAAAAAGATGTGATATAGATATACAATGGAATATTGCTCAGCCATAAGAAAGAATGAAATAATGCCATTTGCAGCAACATGGCTGGACCTAGAGATTATCATTCTAAGTGAAGTAAGTCAGACAGAGAAAGACAAATATTATATGATATCACTTATATGCGAAATTTAAAAAATAGTAAAAATGAACATATTTATAAAACAGAAACAGACTCACAGGCATAGAAAACAAACTTATGGTTACCAAAGGGGAAAGGGTGGGAGGGATATATGGGAGTGTGGGATTAACAGATGAACACTATCATATATAAAATAGATAAACGACAAAGATTTACTGCATAGCACAGGGAACTATATTCAATATCTTGTTATAAACTAAAATGGAAAGGAATTTTAAATAAATAATATACATATATGCATATATAAATGTATAACTTTGCTGTATACTTGAAACTAACACAATATTGAGAATCAACTATATTTCAATAAAAAAAAAAAAAAAAAAAAGAGCCTGTCTAAACGCTTGGGGTATTTTTTGCTGTCATTCATGACCCTCTCTGACCTTCCCCCTCCCTCCTCTTATGTCCCCAAACTTGGCAATTTGACTGTTTCACTTCTCAACAAGTTATGTTGGTATTATGTAGAGACAGCCTTAATTAAAGTTTGCATGTGGTGAGTGAGAAAGAGAAGGGCATTTAAACTCACTAAGTCAGGCCCTGTTAGGAAAAAAAAAAAAAAAAAAAAGTGTCATAATGACACAAGGAAAAGAAGGGAGGTGCAAAAAGCCATTTGGTTTGAGCTCCATTAACTCAGGCCAGGGAAGCAGTAATGCTGAGGCCCAAGGGGGTGAGCTAAGGACAAGCTTTCTGCCTTCTCTCTCAATGTGCTCGGTTTTTATTAGTTTAGGCCAGGCAGCTGCTAACATTATTTTAGTATCTATTTTGTGAGTGATTATGTTGTATGCATGGGCAAGGGGTCAGGCGGGTCAAGTCTTTCTGCTCCAGACCATCTCTGCATGAGCCTTTTGCCTTTAGATCTTGGTGAAACTTGCCACCTGTAAAAGCAGACAACCTAATGGGAAAAAGAGCAGCACTTAAAATGCTGTTTTTTCTCCACCGCGCTCAAGTGTAAAGAACGTTGTAAAAATATTTCAAACTGGATTTTTTATTTTGGTTGTGTTAACTCTTTGTTTGACCATCATCACCATTTTCCCACAAAATTTACTTTTGGTAACCAGAGATGTTTTGGAGAAACTGAATATTATGTCTGCAAACAGAGGGAAGCAGTCAGAGAAACCCTAAGGGAGGCTTGCTAATGCTCTGATCGCTTAAACTCATCTGTCATATCACACAATGACCACAACTTTGGAAAATTAACAAACCAGTCTATTTTTTAGGGGCTCTCTTTCATTTCTGTTCGAACGAAACATTCATGAAACTTGGACCATCTCCAAGCACAACGTTTATGATAACTAACACCCAAAAGAAGAAGGGAAGTAGTCTAGATTTTAATCCTAATTTCTTGTCCAACTGCCTGTATGACCTTGGGCTCATCATTATGCTTCAGTGACTCAGTTTAACTTTTCAAAGAGCCTACTTGCCTCACTCTTTGGAAGACTGAACTCATTTGTTCACTATTATTGAGAGCTGTTAGATTTTTAGGCAGGAATCACGGGCCCACGATGAGGTGAGGGTGAGGCAGTATAAATGGCCCACGTGCTTCTACTCTCTGAACCTCAGTTTTGCCTAGCGAAGTCTTCACTCTAACCAGCAGGGGCTCAGGGCTGGTGCAGAACCGCAGTCTGGGGATGCACATTTAGTAAGAAGAGCCACTGGCCTCACTTCCTTTTAGGTTGGATGTGGGCCTTGATGCTCTAAAACCACTCCAACCTTCCATCTAACCTCTCTGCAAAGCTGTCTGGATATTTATTCCTTTAATCACTCAACAATCCCTTGTCAGACCAGAATTCTTCTTCAGGCATTGCACAGAGGTGCTCTAATGCCCCACACCAAATCCCTGCCCTCATGAACATTCTACCCAGTGAAGATAATGCGTGTGCAATAGATGAATATATACAACGTGAAAGAAAGCTTAGCAGGATAAGAAAATGGGAAAGTATGTCACCTTTGGTGACAATAAGTAGAGACTTGTATTAAGCAAAAGACTAAGCCATGCAGAGCACTGGGTAGGAACATTTCAGGAGAGGGACGAACAGGCACAAAGACCCTGAGGTGGGAAGTGTTTGGAACGGCCACAGACAGCAAGGGGTCTGTCTTCAGTCTCAACGTGCAATGTGTGGAATGTCATAGTCTGTAGAAGAGCAGAGTGAGTGAGGAGGACAGTGGAAGTGGATGAGGTTAGGGAGGTAAACAGGGGCCAGCTGGTAGGGGGTCTATGGGAAAAGTGAAGCACTTTGGATTGGATTTTGAGTGAGACGGGGGAAACCAATTGACTGTTGTGATCACAAAAGTGTTATGATCGATCTGACTTTGTCTTAAAAAAGACTACCTCCTGCTCTGTAGAGAATGGACTGAAGGGGTCAAGAGGGGAAGCTGTGGACTAATTAGGAGTATAATTTAGTGGGGCAGGTGAATGATAACAGTGATGTGGATTAGGATATTAATACCAAAAGTGGTGAAAAGTGGTCTGATTTGGCAAGCATTTCTAATGTCGAGGTAAAAAGATTGATGATGGTTTGGGTGTGGGATACAAGGGAGAGAAGTCGAGAGTGATAGCTTAGTGGTAGGTGGGTGGTGGTGCCGTTACAGAGAAAGAGCAACATGGGAAAAAAACAGTGAACTCGGGGAATTCAGAGGCCAATGAGAAAATCCAAAACTGTATTTCAGGTATGACTTACAGGAATCAGTCTGAAAAGTAGGGTGCCTGCTTTTTAAGGTGAAGGTAATTCGTAGTGGATAAAGGGTTAAGGATGGTCTCATGTGGGCCAGAGATGAAATGGCCTGTTTTATAGGGAGGAAGCCACATGTAGGCAGTGACTCTTGGATAGTCAGTCTTGGATGAGGCTGATCACTGCCTTTGGCCAATGTAGCCAATAGTGACCACTGGACCCCAAAGACCCCAAAGACTAGAGGTTGACCTCTGGTTAGGGTCCTCAGTATCTGGGGTTCCAGATGCTGTTCTAATAGCAGCTTGATCAGAGGTGAGACAGGCCAACTAATCCCCAAAATCGGGAGGTCCTGCCTCCTACCATCTGCCTTATCCCCGGGCCCCGGTGTGCCTGATTGCTCTCTCCCCAGAAAAGCAGCAATGAGCACTAGGTCTTCCTGCCAAGTAGGTGGAATGAAAGGGGCAGAAAAGCCCAGAGTAGGCAACATTGAGGACTTTGGCAGTGCATGACAGGTAGAGGCCCATGCAGGTAATTTGCAAGTAATTTCCACTATGGGATGGAACTAGGACAGGAGGTTAAAGGATGTTAATTTGTTTGTTTATTCCTCCTTCATTCTCCTCCTTCCGTTTCTTGCTTTTCTTTCCCCACTCTGCTGTTCCTTCTCTCCCTTTTCCCCTCCCCTCTTCCATCCCTTGCATTAAGCATTTCTACTTTCAGCAAACATTTGTTCAATGCCTACTGGGTACCAGTCACTGTGCTAGGTCTTGAGGACACCTAGAAAAAGCATAGCCTTGACCTTCCTGCAGCTAACAATTTAGTGGGGGGAATTCCCCAAATTCTCTCCTGGGTCAGTGGAACAGGCAAAAGAGTTGAGAGCGGGCGCCACACAGGTTACTTGACCACCCACATATTTGGAGTCTGTTTCAGTGTAAAATATGAAACCGCCCTGCTCTAGGCTTTCTTTGTTCTCTTTTATGTTTCTGTTCAGTGAATGATAGGGCTTCCTTCTCTGCAGGTTTATTCAAAGTCTTCTCAGGCACACCATTCTGAGGCTCCATTTTCACAGTGGAAGAAATTGACCTATGATATGAAAGGACATTATCCTTGGCTTGATGCCTTATAAGAAAATCTTCAGCTTGTTTTTATTGAAGGACGTATTTTTATTGATGTCCTAGGCAGGAAAGTATAGTAATTAAGAGAGTGGATTCCGGAACCATACAGATCTAGTTTGAATCTAGGCTCTGGAATTTAACAGCTGTGTGATCTTGGACAATTAACTTAAACTTTCTTATCTTCAATATCCTCATCTGTAAAATGGAAATAATAATTACACCTGGCTCATGGTGTTGTCAGAGATATCAAATAAGATGGTGTAGATGAAGTATTTGATACATAATTAACACTCAATATATGGTTCCTCTGAGTTATTAAATACCAAATCCACAAATGCAGGGTTTTCCTGTGCCTCTGTGTCTCTTATCTCTCCACATGTTTATTTAATATCAGTTGCTCAATAAACTCATTACGTGTGCCCAAATTATCTTGTAACTCATCTCACAGAATAATCACTAAGGGAAAAAAATGCAAGATGAAACTAGGGGAACCACTATAAGTGTGGAATTAGCAGCCAAGTACAAATTGATCTCAGTTACAGGGGTCCAATCAGGAACAGCAATTTGGGGAACACTGTGATCATTGCCTACCCGCAGGAGGAAAACTGCCCCAACACACATTAAATGTAAGACTTAGGTTTTGGCAAATAGAGTTACTTAAGAACAAAGGTCCTCAAAATTTTCACTGGAAGTTTAAAAAAATGCTTTGTATCACACATTTTGGTACTGTTGAACTAAAAATGCTTTAATAGATTTGCAATGGCAAATGGATTTCTTAATGTGCCAGTTCCACTGATGGGTAGTAGCTTGTGGGAGAGCTGTGATGAAGGCCTCTGAGGTTTCACACTGGATCCATGATAAAGAGTGCTGGGACCCATTTAGCAACATCTTGCATGGGCATAGTCATGGGGAATGTTGGTACGAGTGTTCTGGGTTGTCATTCCTAGTGTACACTCTGCTAACCTGGGGACATTTTCAGTTTTAGTGATACTTAAGATGAAAGAAAGGCATCTATTTATCCTAAACTCTTGTTAGGTTTTATTGTCTTGGGTGTTTTGGGGGGCGTGGGGGTCCTTTTGTTTTTGCATAGATTTATCCCTTTAATAGAAAATACTTTGGAATCTGTGTTCTGATGTAATCTAGAATTAATTAAATTCAGAAAGAAATATAAGTACATTTATAAGTACATTTGAGACATGTACAGAAGGGGTAAAGCAGGAATAAAAGACAGCTACTCTAAAGGAGGAGGTGAACTGCTAATCCATTGGAGAGAAACCTGAAATGGAAAAGAATTAAGATTGAAATAATTCAAAAGAACATGCTCAATATAGGGGACAGAAAACAGAGCTCAGCTCAGAGTTACAGGTATTTTCAGAGAAGAAACTGGAACAATTGGAGGGAAGTCATAGTAAAACATTTCACAACAGAGAAATTTCTTAAGTTGAAAAAAGAAAAGAGAAAATTTGAATCTCAAGGTCAAAGTATATTGCCTTGGGAAAAAAATAACAATTTTAATGTTGGTTAGGTACAAAATCATGATCTTCTTTATATTTTCATATGGGTGAGCCAGTGAACTGGTAGCAAATATCTCATTAAATAAATCAGTCAAGGCAGAATCATTAAAGCACTCGAACAATCAGTCAATCTTACAAAAAGAAAGAATTCATTGCAAATGTCAAATAAAAGCAAAAAGTAATTAGAAAACATTTTTTTCTAAAATGTTTTATTTTTGTTTTATTATTAACTTTCCTATTGACAATTTACCATAAGCTGGATACCCACTTGATTGGGGTATTATCAAATGAACTATTAAGGTCGAAATATCTACTGTTCCTGAAATTTTATATAAATATAAATGATGATACAAAATAAAAATAAAATAAAATGATGATACTGGGCTGCCATGCATTGAGTACTTACTTATACCAACTTCTATACTAACAACTCCCCACGTTTATCTCATTTGTGCTTTATAGCTAGCCAGTAAGATTAGTATTATAATCTGTATTTTAAAATAAAGCATGCGGGCTTTGAGAAACTAAGAGTAAGAGAGAGGATTCAAACTTCAGTTTGATTTTGAAGCTTGTGCATTTTTAACCTCAATAACATTATGCTATCTCTCCCACTGGAGTCCCTGAAGCTAAGAAGGATGACCCCTGGTGGCATGAACCACAGGAAAACTGGGGTGATTATCCTTTAAGAACTTATTTCATCTTGAGATCTCTCCTCATTGAAACCAACCACTTTTGCCCCAGTGAACTAACAAATTAGCATGGCCAATCTGGGTAGGGGGTACATATTACCTTATTGTGTAGCTCTTGGAAAAATAAACACTCTTTACCTGCAACTTTGTTGAAGGTATTGCTGTACGAGGCAGCCCTACTCCTTTATTTTCCCCGTCTCTGGGTTCACTGATTGGGAGTACGAGAGAACGTCTTCAAAACTCCCAGGGGCACAGAACTCTCCAGGCTATGGAAGAATGCTCATGCTGAAGCCATCCATTTAGCCACTCATTTAGGAATTTATTTCCTGCTAAATCCACCTTTTCGGTGCCATGGAAGAATTGAGCCAATTCTCAGACTCTTTGGTATTTGATCTTCTCAAATTGTACTGGATCTGAAGATTTACAAAATTGCAGTATGATATCTCTGTTTAACCCTGTTACTTACGCATTTATATATTTTTATCATCAGTACGGGACACAACAATCCTTTAATTTGTTAAAACATGTAGCACAATAAAATACATGTAGCATCTTATATGGAGTTTTTTTTTTTTTTTTTTTTTTTTAACTGTGTTGACTGGGGGAGGAAAAGGGACTGGTAAATACTTTTATATATAGTTTTAATAACATTCAACTTTCTGTAAGTCACCCCTCCCCCACCTTGATTTCACAGTGGCTTTGGAAAGAATTTAAATCTGATACCAAATCACGGTATTAAATTTCCAAAGTCCCCAAATTCACCTTTAAATTCCTTTCATCCTCCTCCTCCGGATTATGACTTTCATCCAAGAGTTCCCCCACTGCTCTGTGGTCCCCAAATCAAGAAAACTCCTCTTTATGTTGAACTGATCTTTTGGCCAGTAAAATAGAATTTGCCTGGTTATTCTTCTCCAATCATACTGTTATGATTAGTTTGAAATGGAAAGGACCACCCTTTACTCGGACTACAAGAGAAACATTCTGTTTTAAAAATAATAATAATAATAATGAAAACAAACAAAATGTAAGGAAATAATGGGGACTCTTGCCCCAGACTTGTGTTTATAGGACACAAAGCGGGCACTGAAAATTGGGGCTGAGGGTTGGTTGGGGAACAAATAGTTTATCAGTTTTGCTTAAGATATTGCCAAAGAATTGATTTGAATAATTCTTTAACGTGGTTTTGGCTTTTTATAGGCACAGTTCTGGTGATATTTTTCTGAATATTTGAAACATTTACTCAGAGCCAGTTGAGAGTACTGTCAGCAAGCTACACAAATGGTTCCTTCAACAAATATTTACTGAACTCTCACTATGCATCAGAAGGATATTATGCTAAGCCCTGGGGAATATCTTGATGAAGAGGGACCCACTCTATACTATGATGGGCACTTCTATGGTGCTTTTAAATAACTTACTGTGTTATGCTTTGTAGAGGAAGAAAAAAAAACTAGATCTTTTTCATAAATGTCCATAGTAGTTTAATACATCTGATTTATAGCAAAGAGGTAGCTAGTATCTTGGTGGGCTCTGATGCTAAAATACCAAACTGCTGAATAAAAATGAGTTTTCAAGGCACATCTCATCTCCAACCTGCTCTTCAAAATATAGAGAACTCCCAAATTTGCACAAGAGGTGAAAAATTCAGATGTGACCAATACCATGTCAAATAACAACAACAAATCCCATATTTTCTGCCTTTGTGTGTGCATTTATATATGGGCACATTTTAGTGTTGGGGAACTCATTTCAAATGGAATCTGATAGTCACGCCGTGAAGATGATCAAGAGAGGCTGGCAGTTTTCCAGTTTCCTGCTCCCGCCTCTGCTCGGCAGCACCTCTGACCACATCCACCCCAGACAAGTCCATCCCCTCTCTGATTAAGACCAAGTGCCCATGTACAAATCTTTCCTGGAGTAGGAAGTCACTTAAAACTCTCATTTTTCAAAGGCTTGCTAAGCAAGCAAAGTAAACAGGGGAGTTGATTGGATTAGTAAGGTTGAAATTAAGCAAATTAGCTCCCAACTCTTCATAGTAGCTACCCAAGACATCAACAAAGCAGGGACCAGTGTCAATAATATTAAAGCAAGGCTAGCAGTGCTCACTACAACATGAATAATCCAGTGGCACAGAGAAAATTTCTTCTAAGCTCCTGGATTCTAAAGATCTCCAAGAAGGGAAATGATTTTTGATCTTTCTCTCTCTGATTATTCCAGATTGGGAACGGGGAAAAGTATTGCTATTAAATAGTATTAATAAGAACACAGATAATAATGATGATAATGATTTCTCTGTCTGGTCCAGTGTCAAGTGGAGAAACACACTCTTAAGTGTTTGCTTTGCTTACTTCACCAGCCCCATGTATTTCCTTCCACCCACATTTTTGCTGTAAGCTAACAGGTATTCTATACAAGAAATAATTCTTACTCACAAAGTGTGTAATTCCATCCATAAGGAAGCCCAGCTCCCTGCAGAAGCCTGGGTTTCCCGATGGTTGAGATGTACTGATGACGCCTCAGATTGTACTCTCTCTCTTGATTGAAAGCAGAAGGACCTCCCCTCCTGCCTGGCCTCCTCACTTATGAACAGTGTCGATCCATTTCCTGTTCCCCTCTGTTAATTCATACCAGGACAGACACAAGATCAGAATGAGGGACCCTGCATTTCGGCACCTCCTTGGAGCAGTGTTGATGGGAATAAGTGTTTGCAGACTGCAGGCTCCCGTGCAGGCTACCAGAGGATGACTTTTCAATTCTTAGTTAACAAGTTCCATCCCAGAAAATAGCCACTGTACACCAGCAGTCTTCAATATTGGTGTTGTTTCATTTCCCCGCTTGAAGTAATGACCACCCAACCATTATCACTCCCAATTTAGAATGAAATAAAGAGCACCTAATCTGGGTTTCAAATGAGATGCAATTGTCCCTTTGTTCTGCTGAAATCAATCAGAATTTTGCCCAAAAGGGGGGTTTCAGGTTACTACAAGGAATGTGTTTCCAGGGGTGTTTGCTCTGAAATAAAAAATGTGATAATCATTACATGGAGAGCCAATGATTATACGCATTTCCTCTTAGAATCACAGAGAAAAAAATACAAAGAACATATCAACCTCAGGAAAAAAAAAATGTATCACTGAATTTCTGTCTGGTATTTTAAGGCACCTGGTTGGGGCCTATAGCCACACTTCCTTTGAATGCTGCTATATTTTAACATCATTGTAACCCTGATTGAATCTGCCACTGTTTTGTTAAAAGTAATGTTGAATTTGTCAAGACTTTTTTTTTTTTTCTTAAAGTGAAACACTCTTTAGCAGAAACACAGCTGAAATTATTTGTCAAAAATGCAATATTATATTTTGTTTGTCAAGTATATTCTAACTTGTAAGAGACCATTGGCTTGTGTTCTAGGGAAAAATCAGGATTCAATAGAAAATAGACTCTCTGAAGGCAATTGCAGGCACCATTATGTATATGGTCGTATATATTATATAATCTGTACTTAGAAGGGGCATGCCTGGTGCTTCAGAGACAAATATTTCAAAACTTAGTAGGTTATTTTCCACTATACATTCTTAACTTCTTTGCTAGATCAAAGCAAATGGCCCCAAAGGTCAGGCACTTTCACCTGCTCGACTCAAAAAAGGTTTTCTTCTGCTTATTTATGCCCACAGTATTATTTTAAAGACCAAGCGAATTGATCTTTAAGGCTATTTGCCTATCAAGTTGGGATGCTCTAAAACTCTGGTAGAATCTACCCTCAGATTTTACTCCCCGAATCTCTGTTCCCCTTCAAGTCCAAAGGGATTAATCAAGCAAAATGGATCAGACTGGTAGCTCTGAGTTGCCATGGCTGAGATGGTAGCAGGACACCAAAAGCTGCTTGTAGAGCGATTAACTTCCACAGCTGTCTCCGAGCTGCTTCACCAACGTTAAAAATTCTGAACTAAACCTTTAAAATGTCACGTGATTCTGCTCTCAAGAAACCCAGGACATTGTTTTGGGCACTCAGATTAAAATTCACACTTACTTATCTCTATATACTTTTCTTCTCATCCTTGACTAAACACAGGTGAAGCCTGCATAAGCCCTTCTAGAACATCCAAGCCTAGATGGGGAAGGGAAGCGAACTAATGCTTACCAAATATCTTCTAAGTGTGCTTGGTCCTTTGTGGGCTATCTCATTACGTTATCAGGAAAAACTCAAAAGATAGGTGTTTTTATTCCCCATTTTGAAGATGCAAAATCCAAGCTTAGAGAAAGCAAGCAAATTTTTTCAGGCCATTTGTTAGTGGCAAAGCAGGGATTCACATTCAGCTCTGTCCCACTTCAAAGACACACCCTTCTCCTAAACCTAGCAGCCTCCCAGTTCATGGCACCCATAGACAGCCACAAAGGAAGAGGCCTAGATAACATCTGGTAGAGCCCACAGTGTTTGGCCTGAGGAGTCTGAGGCTTCAGTGACCCATCTAAGGCTAGCAGACTTAAGACTAGATGTAGTTGACCTTGCCACAGTAACTGAGCAGATAGTACCATTTAAGAACAAAGCTGGTTTTAAGAAATACGTCCTGCCAACCTCAAATGTGGTCACTGACTGTACTTTTCTGAATATTGTTGCTGCCAAAATTTCTAAAGTGTCATATATAAATCTATAGCTAACAGTCAATGAGAATTTCCACAACACTCCTTAGTTAAGAACTGAACTTTTGAAAAGGAAGAATGTGCCTGTAGTAACATTCTCCTTTAAAATATGGTCATGATGATTATGATTTATATGGTATTTATGTAGCAATCCACTTGACTTTATGAAGAGTCTATAAGGCTTTACTTGTCTCTTCCTGAAACTCTTTTACACACATTGTCCGATTTTATTGCCCAAAAGAACACATCGGGAAAAACTGTGACAACACAAACTTTGGAATTTCATACCATTTTTGTGGATTTAAAATTTCTCTTTTTAATTTGATAAAATAATGTGGAACCTGGTAAAAGTATGAGAGTGGGTAAAAATATGCTTAGGGCAGAGGGAGGAGAGGAGAGATCAGATCTATGGAGTATTTGCATAAGAATTTACATATAGAAGAACTGGACCCCAGATTAATTCCTGATAAATATCAGAATTTAGTAAATTTATATAAGGAGAACCCAGGGCCAAATGTAGATTAAATATGGTTCAGTAAGCAAGAGGCAGGCCGGTGGGACAGATAGAACCTCTATAGTAACATACCATAAAAACTTTAGCTTCAGAAAAGTAACATGCCATGGTAGCTCACACCAGGGTCTCTGGGGACCCTTTAGATGCACACATGCCAAGAGTGCCCTCTGTTGTCTACCAGGAATATAGGGAGCTTCAGGAAACTAATGCCTGTTAGAGTTTTTAGTTCTTTGCCCACAAAAGTTTTTCCACATCTGGCACAGGGTCTGAAACATGAGTTATGCCCTAGAATTTACTGGTTTATTAATCCACTGTGGAGTATTAGTGTTTGAAGAATCCTTAACAATTCTAGTAACAATTCTCCTTTTATAGATGGAGAGAGAGAGGCTCAAAAGGGGGAAGTATCTCACTTAAGAGCATGTCGAGTTAGTGACAGACCTTGGTCTTGAACCCAGGACTCCAAGTCTAGTACCACCTCTTAATGTTAACCGCCCAGCCTCCTAACCTTTAAATTTGCCTCCCTCATCCTCTTAAAGGATGGATGATAAAGCTGAAACAGAATAACAGGCTCATGGAATGCTTGAATAGAAGGAACCTCAGAGATAGTATCTGATATGTCCATATTTTGCTAATAGGAAACAGAAATCTGTGTGACTTTCCAAGGCCACATAAGGAGGAGGATAGACCAGAACTCCAAGTTCAATCACTTTCCATCAAAACTATTAAGGGAAAATAAAGAGAAGAGGTAAAATGCACTCATTTCTCATTTAAATATGAGGTTTTCTCCTTCACTTTCATGTGTACACTCCCCACCCTGCCCCTTCATTCTTTATTCTTAGGCTCATGAGCTCAGGCCATGCCACTGAAAAGCCAAATGGGAATTCAGGCTGAAACCAAGGCATGATGGCTTGGAACACTAGGATGAAGACTGGTGGGGCACAGAGTGGGGACAGTGTCTGTCATTCAGGATAGCATGACAACAGTTGATGGGATGTGGATGCCGTGTTTAAGGTTGGGGCCCAGACAGGTACCATGTCAGACACCTGCCCAAGATGAATCTCAGAGCACTTCTCTCTGCTGTTGCACAAAGTGTGGCAGGGAAGCAAAATGATCAGTCTTGGTTGCCCCAAATATACCCCCAAGAAATGATGTTTCCATTGTGGGCTGCAACACATCTTGGGTCTGGATTCATCAGCCCAGTCACTCGTTACTTATTTTCTCATACTAGGTCATAGGGCCAATGTCACTGTGGAATTGGCCCTTCCTAGAGAGGTTAGAAAAAGAAATGGAGAGGCCTAAGATTTCTGAGGGCTCACTGTATTCCAGGCACTGGGCTAGGTGTTTCCTGTGCATTATTCCTTTTAATCTTCACTTTTCTTCCATCAGGTGGTGCCATTAGCCTGAATATACAGTTGAGGAAACTGGTACTCAGTGGGGTAAATTACCTTGTCCCAAGTCCCACAGTTACATTTGATGCAAAGCTCTTATTTGAATCCAGTCCTTCTAAAACCTAAATCATCTCTTTTCCTTACAATAAAGATAAGTAGAGATTGGGTAAGCAAACTGGCATGGTCTATTTGACCCTAGCAGAGAGTCTCTGCTTCTACCCTTCTCCTCGTCCCTGGCTTCTGATCATCCACCCAAATTATAGACCCTATGAATACCCAGACAAAGGAGTTTCTGCTCATCTGTTTCTGAACTGTGTATCTGGGCTTTGGTCTATGGTTTTTCCAACTGTGTAGATCAGATTGTCCTCCACTTCATCCAGTCCTTCCTTACATGGCTGACCTTGAGCTAGTCTCTTTACTAAGTGGAAAAAAACCCAGAGGGTCCTCTGCTGCCCAGGAGTCGGCCCAACCACTGAGAAGGGAGCAGTGGAGATGGTGGGTGGGTGGCCCTGGACCAATTTGAGGGGGAAGCCAGAGGCAGACAGTCACTCTGGTAGACAGGCCTGATACACAGGACACAGTGGGTCCAAATTCCACTGTTGACATTAGTTAAATGCCTTGGGTAAAACACTGGCCACCTATGCCTCCTATGAGCTCTGTAACCTGGGCATAATGATATCTGCCTTTCAGTGCTGTCCTGGGATTAAAAGAGATAATGGTAGCAAACTGCAAAGCACGCACAGTAGGGACTCAGTAGGTGTTAACTCCATCCCCTTGTGCTCCTGGGAGGCAGAGCTCAATTAACCAACAAGGGTAGTTGTTTTTCTTAGGTCATAAAGATGATCCAAATCTATTTTCTTCATGTTTTGTTTTCCTCATGGGTCTCCCCGGAGATGTCTGCAACGGACAGAGATTAGATGCACAAGCTCTTTTTGTTCCAGAGGGTCTGTGCTAACAGTTTATTGTTGAAGTGGATCCCAGACCCTGGGTTTCTCATGTGAGCCTCAGAATACCCATATTACAATAGAAAAGCCACTTGAGAAATCGGAGCTGCTGGAATCTCGAGCAGGTTCCCCCACTAATTTCCACCCCTGTGCCATTTACTAAAAGTGATACAGGTGGGTGGAAATCGGGCGAGGGCTGCCTCAGAAGTAACCAAAGATGCCTGCACACCTCTGTGGATCACTCAGCCTATTCTTCCCAGGGATGCCAAATGCAGTCAGGTGTGAGGCCTGGGCTTGTAGGGATACCCAAATATTTTCTTGGAAAGTAATCTCAGTTTATTAGTGTTCCTTGTCTCAATTCAGAGTATAGATTTTTGAATGCGTTTGCTGACAGATTGACCCGGACTATGTTTTCCCCTTATTCAGGGAGCGATCGATCTTTATCAAAAGGATTTGTTGACTGACAGGCTTTCACGGTTCTAATGTGCTGTTTGATACTTTTAAGAGACATATGCCCCTTTGTATAATGAAATTATCTGATAAAAGAGGGAATGAAGCTCAGGTTTTCAGAAGCATCTCAGCTCTTGGCTGCCTTGGTGACTGCCAGGGAATTTTGTTTTTATTTGCCTGTGATGGAAACCTTACAACCCTTGATGAAATTGTTTTCGAATATTCAAGTTTCTAGACCATATACTGTGTTTCTAGGCCTAAGGGCCTGAACTAAACCAAGATTGTGTTTCCCTCAGGTAAGTACTTCCAGACACTCTATCCTCTGTCTTTACAACCCTCTTCTCCTCGTTACTGTACTATGTAACACTAGACACGCATTATATTCCACATAAAAAGCCATTTCTGTAGCATCTTGTCATCGTTTCATCGACACCGCTTTGAAGCCGTGTTGAGTTCTGAACTCAGAGCCTAACAGCAATGGCTCAAGTGCCCCACGCCGTATTATTTACCCAGATGGGGTTAATTGTTGAATAAAAGAATGGTCCCTTTCAGTTTACCTTTTTGCAATCTCTCTCATACTGGTTATGGAAGACAGGGAAGTCTATGATAAATATCAAACTTTCTAATCAGAAACGAGTCCAGTTGTATTTGAAATCTTGAACTTAATCCAGAATCAGGAAATGTAGCCACTTGTGTTACTGTTGCTGAAAGAAGAAAATGACCTTTTTATTGTAGCTTACATTCACTATTGTACTTGGGAGCTATGGGGAACGGAGCAAGTAAATGTAAAGGCTTAAGGAGATTTTTCCTTTTAACAGGAAAGGTACAGCTTGATGTGCTGGAACCATCATCTCCTTATATGTTCACGAGATTTTTTTCCTAAAGTTAAGACTGCATTGAATCCTAAAAAAAATCTTACTTAAAACTTTAAACCAAATTCCTTCAGGCTTCTGAGTTCCTTGTGACTAAATGGCTACTACTACTGGTCTTAATTGATTGCTTGAGGGATAATATGCAATGAGAACATGTCAAAAAACTTAAGTATATAGGTTGACAAAATTTTTATACATGTATATACTGTTTAGATCAGAACATTTCCACTATCCTAAAGGATTTCTCAGTCCTCTCCCAGTCAATGCACTCAAGGGTAACCACTATTTTAATTTCTATCACCATGGATCAATTTTGTCCATTTTTGAATTTCATGTCAACGAAATCATATAATACATACTTTTTTCTGATTGACTTTTTTTTTTTACTTAGAATGTTTTTTTTTTTCATCCAGTTTGTTGCATGTGTCATAATATTAGCTTTTCAGACCTCTTATTATTTTGGAGAATAATAGTTGAAATGCAATAGATTTTCTGAAGAGGTTTATTAAAAATTTATTTTGTTGAAGTATAGTTTATTTACAATGTTTTGTTAGTTTCTGCTGCACAGCAAAGTGATTCAGATATATATATTTCTTTTTCATATTCTTTTCCATTATGGTTTATTACAGGATATTGACTATAATTCACTGTACTATACAACAGGGAGTTGTTGTTTATCCATTCTATATATAATAGTTTGTGAAGAGGTGTTTTTAAGGCAAGTAAAGAATGAAGAAGACTTTACTTCTTGTACTCCAGTCTATGGGGGTTGTTGGTCTAATATCATAAAGAGGTTCAGGGAGACTTTACATGCATGCATGTACATATCTAAAATTTAAATCTAAATCTCTTTATAAATATAAATAGATATATAGATAGAGAGAGAGAGAGAAGGAAAGAGAGGGAGAGAGTCCCTTTTCTCATGGAACTTACGTTCTAGTTGGGGGAAGAGACAATAAAAATGTAAAAGTAAATAAGTAAGTAAATTAGTGAATAGAATTCATATCAGATAGTGCTCAGTGCTAAGCAACATATGAAGAAAGGTAATGGGGAAAGGAGTAGTGGTGGAGTTGGGACTATTTTAGGTGGGTGCTCAGAGGAGACCACTCCAAGGAGGGGATATCTAAGCAGAGAATAAGGAGGAAGAGCTGGTTATGCAAAGATCTGGGGACAGGTGTAATCTAGGCCAAGACATAGCAAGTGCACTTGGCCAAGGCAGAAACAGGTTCATCTGGTTCAAGGGACAGAAAGAAAGTCAGTGTGGCCAGATCCTGATGGAAGAAGACGGTGGAGGAGATCAGGTCAGGGAAGTAGGCAGCAGGATCCCATAGATCCCAGCAGGGGACATAGCATATTTTAGTTTCAAATGTGATGGGATGCCTTTGGGGGGCTTTAAACAAGGGTAATGACATGATATGTTTCTGTTACAAAAGTTCACTCTGGCTGCTGTGTGGAGAATGAATGGTAGAGGGACAAGAATGGAAACAGGGAGACCAGTTGGGACCCTGTTATTGAAAGATGACTTTGACTTACACCTGAATAGTAGCAGTGATCAAGGAGAGAAATGGTAGGATACAGCATGGTTTATTATTATTTTGGGAGACACTAAAGCCAAGAGGATTAGCTAATGAATTGGATGTAGGACATGAGAGACATAGTGGTTATGGTTTCAGTTGTTGATCAAAGCAAATGAGTCAAAGATGGGACTATTAAATGCGATGGAAAGGACTGGAAGAGTAACAGTTTGGGAAGAAAATACTCCAGAGTTCTGTTCTGGCTATGTTAAGGCCCAGATGCCTATTAGATTTACACTTGAAGGCATTAAGGAAACAGTTGGATATATTCATCTGGAGCTCAAGGGAGAAGTTCAGCCTAGAGACAAAAATTTTGGAGTCATCAATATAAAAGTAAGTATGAAAATCCATGGACTTGGATAGGATGATTTAAGAAGAGCTTAAAGAAAGACCAGATTGAGTCCTGGGGAAAACTCCTCCCTTTTGGCTATATTACCATCAGCTTTTCTTCACCACCATCATCATGAAAATCATCATGATCTCCATCATCAATTATTGAGCACAAAATGTTCTCAGTACATTTGTGCTAGGCACAAGAGAAATAGAGGAAAAAGAAAAAGGAATTTCTGCTTTAAGAAGGAAAGGGGATACAATGAAAAGTTAGAATAATAAAGGCTATGATCATGGCTAGCTCAGGTGGAAGTGGAAGTAACAGACTCAGAAGTACAGACAGGCTTTGAAGGAGAGGTGACACTGGAATATTTGAATAGAATATTTGGATCCAAAGTAGTGTGATCCATGGAGGAAGACCTTTGCAGGTAAAGAACAGCATTTATAAAAACAAGAGACACAAAAGGGCAAGGAATTATCTTGAAGTTGAAAGCAGTTCTTAATGAATGGACATGGCAGAAGATGAAGCTGGGAAATAGTAGTTAGCTGGATCATCACAGCCTATGTACACCAGGCTGAGAATATTGAAATTCCACCTTGAAGGCAATAGGAGAGGGGCAAGTGGTAGGACAAGAAGGATTTTAAACCAGAACAGAATCTGAAGCTGGAGAGAATGGAATTCAAATCCTTCCTCCACTACTTACTAGCATGGTGACATTGGAGCTGTTGATTAGCCTTAGTTTTCACATCTGTTAAATGGATAAAACAATAAGGGTTGTTATGAGAATTGAAGATAATAGGTATAAAGCCCTTGCACCCAATGGAAATAAATAAGTGGTTGTGATTATTTTTGCTATTGCTGTCACTATTATTAATAGGCTTATAATTTAAAAGATGTTTCTTTTATAGCAAAGGGATTAGAGAATACCAGAAATTATGGTATTGATGTGGATAAAAGCGATGAGCCCTTGGTGGTGAGAAGACGGTGACAGAAGTGAGAGGTTTTGCTAATTGGTGGCCAAGGGAGGAGGGGTGGGGAGGAAAGGGCAGACTCTAAATGACTCTCCCAGTTCTGAACCAAGCAGTTAGCTAGGGCAGTGGTGTAGCTATCTGAAACTGGGGATATTGAAGAATGAGCACATTTTGTGGGGAAGAGGGTGCATTTGTTTGTAGAAATATTCTTTGAAGAGGCTTATGAAGTCTTCTTTGTGGGTCTGGAGCTCAACAGAAAGAGGTACAGATTTGTGTGGATAAGATAGATAAGATGGGAGAGTATACTGAGTGAGATTTTAGAACCCTGGGGAATACTGAAATATAGGGAATGGAACAAGAAGTGTCAGGATGGAGATTCAGAGGAAGCAGGCAGAGAGGTAGAGGAAGAACCCAGAAGGCAGCTCTGAGGTGTGTTCCTCATCCCATTCATCCAATGAGATGCTCACACACACTGTCCCTCCAAGCACTTGCCACTTCTCAGAGGAAGAGATATCTGCTCCCTCTTCCTCCCCTTAAGTGTGATCGATTCAAGTTTAGATTGGGAAAAGCTAAACACTGACAAAAATTGTTAAGAGATCTGGCATCTTCCAACCTCCCTTTCAGTCCTACTCTATTTCTGGCCTCCGCATCCTAATTGCTGGCTCCCCCAGGTCCCATCCCATCCGGGCTAAGGAATTGTAGATCTCAGAACTGACAGTGACTTGATAGATTATTTAATTGAACTCCCAACTCCCTTATATGAAAGGTAAGGAAAGGCAAGATGCTCCATCAATTGATATTTTAACTGAACATAATTAAGGCACTTTCTCAAGGATCTCTACTCAACAACGCTGCTGCTCCAACTTATTCGGTGATAATGGCTTAAGACGAAGGTACTGGCGTGTTAACATCTAACTCAGACTAAAATCTTGCCGAGCTCAATTCTAATGGTGGTCATCTAGACACAAGAAGCAAAAAATGGGAAAGAAATGGGAGAGATGAGGCCTGCCTCCAAACAAATGCGCTGTTAAACTAAAAATTGGGGATACCTTATAGAATAGGAAGTACAAGGAGGAGAATTGTGATTTCCTTCCCAAGATCATTCTTAGAGGAAGATGGTCCTGCAATGGCCCTGGATGAGCTGTTGAACAAGAAGAAGGAAAAATAATGATTTATGTTGCTTCTGAGATCCACAGAGTTAGAGTTAGAAAGGCCATTGAAGGCCTTCCTATTGGGAGGTGAGCCAGAAAAGGGATGATGGCCTAAATTACCTTGTAGATTAGCATATTTGTAGACTGCTCTTCCTCCTTAGAAACAGAATATTGGCTTTTAGCTGGACATATTCTTGCATAACCAAAAGACTCCATTTTCCAGGCTCCTAATAGTATAATGGATATAAATACAAATAAAGTCTTCTTAATGGGAAAGATATCCATGCTTTTTGTCTGCTTTCTCCATCCAGCTGTCTTCATTGTGGACATCATGGCCCTAATCCTAGCAGCCATCTTGGCCCATGAAAATGAGAGCCACAGAGAAGGTCCCTATCTCAGCCCTGGGCTTCTCACTTCTAAGCTTCTCTTACACAAGAGAGAAATAAACTTCTGCTGAGTTTAAGTCATATTGTTTGTGCTATTAATGCAGCCTAAGTGAATCCTTACTGTTGGACTTGTTTTCTTTTATTGGGTTTTGAACAGTTATGAGAGTAAAAGACATTGGTGGGTCTAACTTAAAGAACATGACCAAGAAGTAATATTTAACACAATTAATGATGAGGTTGTGACAAAAAAAGAGTACCTTAAATTTGTAGAGTGATTTACATTTCACAAAGCACTCTTCTTGCTTTATTCTTAGCTCTTTACATTCAAGCTGAATTGTTTAAAATTTGACTTTAAAAATAGCTGAAGTGGGACTTCCCTGGTGGCACAGTGGTTAAGAGTCCATCTACCAATGCAAGGCACACGAGTTTGATCCCTGGTCCGGGAAGATCCGATCCCACATGCTGCAGAACAGCTAAGCCCATGCGCCACAACTACTGAGCCTGCACTCTAGAGCCCGTGCTCTGCAACAAGAGAAGCCACCACAATGAGAAGCCTGTGCATCTCAAGAAAGAGTAGCCCCCACTCCCTGCAACTAGAGAAAGCCCGCGCACAGCAATGAAGACCCAATGCAGCCATAAATAAATAAATTTTTAAAATATATTTTAAAAATAAATAAATAAATAAATAAAAATAGCTAAAGTATATACTAATGTTGTTACTGTCATCTCCAGGTAGGTCACTTATTACCTGCATCCTAGACAAAGATCTTTATTCTCTAAGGCTTGTTCATCTCATTGATCAATCATGGACAATAATTTCTTATTAACAGAATTAGAGTAAATGAAGAGGAAATACAGCATAGTGATTCAAAGTATTAATCCCAATTAATTCCTAAATAGCTGTGTTACCTCTAGCAAATTACTTCTCTGTGTCTTGATTTTCTAGTCTGTAAACTGGGAGTAATAAAGAAGAAGTCGCTTAAGGATTTTGTGAAGAGTAAATGAAACCATGCATATGAATCAGAGTCCTGGACACATAGTAAGGGCTCAAGAAGTGTTATTTTTCACAAGCTACCTAGGACAGACCCTTGATATGTCAGGCCACTCAACAAACTGTATGGCTCTGCAACGGTAAGAGATCTCAGAGAAAGTCTTGTATCATGGTGAGCACTGAGCTCTCGGAGGAAGCAGGGGTTCTGGCTCAGTGCAATGGTTCCTGAGAAAAAGAGCACGAGCCTAAGGCTGGAGTGAACAGAGGTAACCTGGCCACTTGCCACACCCCTCTTCTGGCCCCAGAGGAAGTCTTGTGTCTTGAGCCAGCAAAAGAGCTTGCACGACAGCAGATGGAACCCATTCTGCTCTGTATTCTTCGTGCTCCCCAGGGCAAGCCAGAGTCACAGACTCAGACTACTATTTGGGATTGAGTCAGCCTCCAGGGTCATTCAGGGAATGATAAAGACTTTGCGGGAGTCTCTAGCCAGGATGAAGTACGGTGGCAGATGGGGAAGACAAGCACAACCCAATGAGGACAGAGGTGACACTGTGAGATCAGGAGATGGGCTCCTGCAGAGGCAAGAGACCTTTAAAGATGCACGTACCCATAACTGGTGGAGGTGAACATCCCAGGGCATCTGATAACCTCAGGAGTGAAACCAGATCAAGGAAATGCCAGAGATGAGGATTGCATGCCTAGCACCAGAGATAAGGCTTATCGGAAAGGGTCTGCTGTGAGGCTACAATGGCTATCCCTGAATTCTCAAGGCACCCTCTGCCCAGGAGTCCTCACCATCATGTATCAGTGGTGTGTCCTTAGGTATGCCACTGAGTATACAGCTCAGAGCTGTAGTTAAGAGCAAGGCTCCTGGAACTGGATTCAGACCTGGACCTAATCCACAAGCTCTGTTTACTTTTATTCAGCAAGTCACAAAATCAATCGAAGCCTCCATTTTCCCATCTGTAGTATGTGTATCATAGTACCTGGCCCCACCTATAGCATTGGTCTAGGGCAGCCCTGGTCAAGAGAACTTTGGGCAATGATGGTAATGTCCTACACCTGCAGAGTCAAGACAGTAGCCCTTGGCCACATGTAGCAATTGAGCTTGAAATGTGGCTTGAAAATTGACTTGAAATGTGGCTAGTATGACTGAGGAATTGAACTTGAAATTTTATTTTATTTGAATTCATTTGAATTTCAATAGCCTCATGTGACTAGTTGTTACCTTCTTGGATGAGGCAGCTAGTCTAGGGACTAAATGAGATAATGTCTTATATAACTGGCATCAGAGCATGATAGCTACTAACTGGTATTGTTATTAACTTCTTATAGCCTCACTTTCCTCATTGTATGAGATTAAAAGTAGTACCCACCTCATGAGTTTGCTGGGAGGATTCAATAGAATATCATGGGTGAGGTAATGAGAACAGTGCTTTGCACAGTGTGGGCACTTAGCAAATGTGCGTTCCTTTCCTCTTCTATTTCAAATTCTAATTTGGCATTACCAAATGACTGTCCAGTGATGTACAAGAACACTGAGAGCCCATAGTGAGATTCTCAGCAAGCAATTGGACTGTTCAGTAGTCACTTGCACATCTCTAATGCTGGCTTCGGCTGGGAAAAATGTCTGCTTGAGCAAACAAGAAAAAAAATATTGGCAGTGATACGTGCACCACGAGAGTTCCACAAACATGCATTGGGCAGAAGCCTGACTGTCCAGACAGATCACAAACCACTAGGCAACGCACCTGCTAGATTACAGAGAATGTTATTGCTGTTATAAAGATATGATTTATGAGTAATCTATACACCAGGCAAAGACTCGCTTATAGAAGACCTATTGTCCAGACTAGTCATTGACCCTCCAACTAGGGAAATGACAGCACTGATTGAAGAGGCAGCAGAGGAGGCCGTGGAATTAAGCAAAACACTTGACCCTGTGGTCAGTGGGAGGCTGAGACCTGAGACAGGAAAAGATGCTGTGTTGTAGCTACTTATCCAGATGTTGCAAAATGGCTGGCGTGACAGAAGAAAACAGAACAATTGCAGGTGTGTTAGTCTCAAAAGGAGTGGTTTCTTTGGCCTTCTAACAGCAAGGGGGATTTTAAGCAATGTCTTGTTGGTAAGAGGTCAGAGAAAGAGAAAGGGTACAATCAGAGGTAGTCTTGGGGGGGTGCAACTCTGCTATTTTCCCCAAATTATTGCCAGTATCTGCTCACTGGTTCTTGAAACTGCAGCTAGAGACTGGTTTCACTGAAGGATGCCCTCTCAAGGGTAAGCTGATATTAGATTTGATTGCAATTATAATTTTTAACTTTTGGGCTGTGGTACATTCAAATCTGACAAGGTTTTTACTTATAGGAGTAAGTGGGGCAATAGGCTAAGTGCATGGAGTCATTGAAGAGATCTGTGTCCTGGAGGGATGCTCTGTGTTATGGAGATGGTGGAAATGTGCTAAAAGGGGAGGTTTCCTACCATGGCCGTACACAGTTATGTCATGGGAGTGACCAAGATACTTTATAGTCACACCAGAAGCTTTTTGAGGATGAATTTGAATCCCCTCATCCTTCTCCTCTCCCATCATCATCATCATCACCACCCCCATCATCCTCTGCTATGCAGCAGACAGTCTGCTAGGTAAACTACGAACTTGTAATTTATGATCCTCATAGCAATTGTATTACATAGCTAGTCCCACTTTACAGATGAGGAAACTGAGGCTCAGAGGGTAAAACTTGAGTAAGCCAAGGTCGCATAGCTAATAAGTGACAGAGCTGGATTAAAATCCTGATATCTCCCACATGTGCTATGATCTATATATAGCACCCAGCACGCTCTTGCAGGAGGTCCCTAATATGGATAACATGAGTGAGGAACTGAATTTTAAATGTTATTGAATGTTAATTAATTAAAATTTAAATTTAAATAGCCACATATGGACAGTGACTACCTTATCTAGCACCACTCTAGGGACCAAACAAGATAACATCCTTTATCACCATACCTGACACCTGGTCAGTGATGACCAGACTGAAGCTGCTGGACCTTCATTATGTTCTGATTTCTAGAATTTGTTGAATACAATTGTAGACAATTTCACTTCAGCCAACCTATTATTTCAATAACTCAATCAAAACCAGATCATTAATAATAAGGTACTCCTGCTCTGTGGTTTTTCTTTTCCTTATCCTGTCTTATCTGCTCATCTTCCTTATTTGAATTCATAACCTGGAACAGCTAACTTCTTGAAGCAGCTGTAAACTCTGTGGTGTTAAAGCCAAAAATATTCTCTAAAATAAAAAATGGTATTAAGTAAGGTATGAAAAATGATATGATGACACAGTAACCAAAATGGATAATTGTAGGTATTTATAAATAGTAATATTGGCATGATGTTTTATGACCTTGTTACTTGCAGATACTTTAAAATATTTCGTACTATTCATTGCATATCTCCATGTCCACCAGTACTTTTTTGCCTTTATTTCAATGGTCTCTTCCTGCTATAGACTGAATCTCTGTGTTCCCCATCCCCCGCAAATTCATATGTATTCATGTGTTAAGTTCTAACACCCAACGTGATGGTATTTGGAGGTGAGGCCTTTGGGAGGTGATTAGGTCATGAGGGTGAAGTCCCCCTGAATGGCATTAGTGCCCTTACAAAAGAGATCTCAAAGAACTCCCTTGCCTCTTCCCCCCATGTAAGGACAAAGTGAGAAGATGACCATTTATGAACCAGAAAGTGTGCTCTCACCAGACACTGAAACTGCCCCTGCCTTCGTCTTGGACTTCCCAGACTCCAGAACTGTGAGAAATGAATTTTTGTTGTTTACAAGCCACCCAGTCTATGGTATTTTGTCTTAGTAGCCCAAGCTGAGACACTTCTTTTATGTGTCTTTTATTATAGATCATTTCATATACTTAAGGAAAAAGTCAAACTCTAACCATACCACACCAACCAAAATAAGGAAATGAACACAAATAAAATAATTAAAAGATTCATTAAAGAAAAGGAGAAACATTAAAATGAGACATTGGACTCTTGGCCTTGCTTTGATAGGCAGCACTAAAATAATTTATGGTAATTAAATAATTTATGGTAGAGAACAAATTATACAGACTAAGTCTTTGCTGTCCCAATAGACAAACTGACACAGACAGGGAGACAATTCTGAGTCAGCTACATGCGGGAGGATCGTTCTACTGATTCAGCTGCCCCAGCACCTGGATGGATCCACGCCAGAGCTCTGGTTTCCCTGGAAGCTTGTCTGCCAGGAGGATGAAACTGTGACCCCAAACCCACAGATCACAGGGCTCTTTGCTGTAACTGCCAGGGTCCCCTAGGCAATGACTGTGCCGTAAATTTGTCTTTGCTGCTGTTTCTTAATCTACAAAGAGGTAGAAAATGCTCCTCTTAACTACTCAGATTTTGGTTTTGCCCCTTTTCTTACTCTTTAGGTTGTTCATTCCAAACCATTCATTCTATTTAATATTATCAATATTATGAGAATTTAGGGCTCATGCATCTGTTATCTCTTTTGGTCTCTCAAAAACCTGTCAAACACATACAGTTATTACGCATTATTCAGATGATAAAACTGAGATAAGAGGTGAAATAACATGCATTCATTTATTTAATTGAAGATAATTCCATGCCCACTGTATGCCAGGCACTGATGTCAGTGCTTACCCCACAATAGCTCCTGTGATCTTCAGAACCATCCTAGAAGGTGGGTTTTATACCCTTTATTTTAGAAACTGACACTGAGGGAAATTTATTTAACGTTTCCAACTATCAACCATAGTAAGCTAGAATTCTAGAATTCATGGAATTCATGTCTCTCTAACTCCAACCATGGTCTATTTATGTTTCCAGATATGAGGTGGAAGAAATATAGTTGAATTTTTTTACCCATTCTATTACTTAAATAAATATTATGCCTAAAGACTTCTTCAGTAGAAGAATGGGGCTTCCATCATCAAAAAATCTACAAACAATAAATGCTGGAGAGGGTGTGGAGAAAAGGGAACCCTCTTACATTGTTGGTGGGAATGTAAATTGACACAACCACTGTGGAGAACAGTACGGAGGTTCCTTAAAAAACTAAAAATAGAACTACCATACGACCCAGCAATCCCACTACTGGGCATATACCCTGAGAAAACCATAATTCAAAGAGAGTCATGTACCACAATGTTCATTGCAGCTCTATTTACAATAGCCAAGACATGGAAGCAACCTATGTGTCCATCAACAGATGAATGGATAAAGAAGATGTGGCACATATATACAATGGAATATTACTCAGCCATAAAAATGAACGAAACTGAGTTATTTGTAGTGAGGTGGATGGACCTAGAGTCTGTCATACAGAGTGAAATAAGTCACAGAGAGAAAAACAAATACCGTATGCTAACACATATATATGGAATCTAAAAAACAAAACAAAACAAAACAAAAAAACCCCAGAAAACTACAGACTCTCACAGGGTACAATGAATGGGAAAGGAATCTTCATATGTTTTGCATGTATAAATTGGGGATTACCTCTACAAAGTAAAAATTTTTAAATGAAAAAAAAAAAAGAAGAAGACTGGGGCTTCTATGCCACTCTCTAGCAATGCTCTGATCTTATTCTATGATAATTCTGATGTAACCAATTATTCTTTATAATTACTTTAATTCAGTTCAATATTTCAATAAGCATTAGACATCTCTTTCCAGCGTGGAAACTCCGTGAATCAAACTGAGGTTAAGAATGGCCATAGAGCAAAAAACTGCAGTTACAGAAAGATAGACAAGATGAAAAAGCAGAGGGCTATATACCAGATGAAGGAACAAGAAAAAAACCCAGAAAAACAACTAAATGAAGTGGAGATAGGCAACCTTCCAGAAAAAGAATTCAGAATAATGATAGTGAAGATGATCCAGGACCTTGGAATAAGAATGGAGGCAAAGATTGAGAAGATGCAAGAAATGATTAACAAAGACCTAAAAGAATTAAAGAACAAACAAACAGAGATGACCAATACAATAACTGAAATGAAAACTACACTAGAAGGAATCAATAGCAGAATAACTGAGGCAGAAGAACGGATAAGTGACCTGGAAGACAGAATGGTGGAATTCACTGCTGTGGAACAGAATAAAGAAAAAAGAATGAAAAGAAATGAAGACAGCCTAAGAGACCTCTGGGACAACATTAAACGCAACAACATTCGCATTATAGGGGTCCCAGAAGGAGAAGAGAGAGAGAAAGTACCAGAGAAAATATTTGAAGAGATTATAGTCGAAAACTTCCCTAACATGGGAAAGGAAATAGCCACCCAAGTCCAGGAAGCGCAGAGAGTCCCATACAGGATAAACCCAAGAAGAAACACGCCGAGACACATAGTAATCAAAGTGGCAAAAATTAAAGACAAAGAAAAATTATTGAAAGCAGCAAGGGAAAAATGACAAATAACATACAAGGGAACTCCCATAAGGTTAACAGCTGATTTCTCAGCAGAAACTCTACAAGCCAGAAAGGAGTGGCATGATATACTTAACGTGATGAAAGGGAAGAACCTACAACCAAGATTACTCTACCCGGCAAGGATCTCATTTAGATTTGATGGAGAAATCAAAAGCTTTACAGACAAGCAAAAGCTAAGAGAATTCAGCACCACCAAACCAGCTCTACAACAAATGCTAAAGGAACTTCTCTAAGTGGGAAACACAAGAGAAGAAAAGGACCTACAAAAACAAACCCAAAACAATTAAGAAAATGGTCATAGGAACATACATATCAATCGATAATTACCTTAAACGTGAATGGATTAAATGCTCCAACCAAAAGACACAGGCTTGCTGAATGGATACAAAAACAAGACCCATATATATGCTGTCTACAAGAGACCCACTTTAGACCTAGGGACACATACAGACTGAAAGTGAGGGGATGGAAAAAGATATTCCATGCAAATGGAAATCAAAAGAAAGCTGGAGTAGCTATACTCATATCAGATAAAATAGACTTTAAAATAAAGAATGTTACAAGAGACAAGGAAGGACACTACATAATGATCAAGGGATCAATCCAAGAAGAAGAAGTAACAATTATAAATATATATGCACCCAACATAGGAGCACCTCAATACATAAGGCAACTGCTAACAGCTATAAAAGAGGAAATTGACAGTAACACAATAATAGTGGGAGACTTTAACACCTCACATACACCAATGGACAGATCATCCAAAATGAAAATAAATAAGGAAACAGAAGCTTTAAATGACACAATAGACCAGATAGATTTAATTGATATTTATAGGACATTCCATCCAAAAACAGCAGATTACACATTCTTCTCAAGTGCACACGGAACATTCTCCAGGACAGATCACATCTTGGGTCACAAGTCAAGCCTCAGTAAATTTAAGAAAATTGAAATCATATCAAGCATCTTTTCTGACCATAACGCTATGAGATTAGAAATGAATTACAGGGAAAAAAACGTAAAAAAGACAAACACATGGAGGCTAAACAATACATTACTAAATAACCAAGAGATCCCTGAAGAAATCAAAGAGGAAATCAAAAAATACCTAGAGACAAATGACAATGAAAACACGACGATCCAAAACCTATGGGATGCAGCAAAAGCAGTTCTAAGAGGGAAGTTTATAGCTATACAAGCCTACCTCAAGAAACAAGAAAAATCTCAAGTAAACAATCTAACCTTACACCTAAATAAACTAGAGAAAGAAAAACAAACAAAACCCAAAGTTAGCAGAAGGAAAGAAATCATAAAGATCAGAGCAGAAATAAATGAAATAGAAACAAAGAAAACAATAGCAAGGATCAATAAAACTAAAAGTTGGTTCTTTGAGAAGATAAACAAAATTGATAAGCCATTAGCCAGACTCATCAAGAAAAAGAGGGAGAGGACTCAAATCAATAAAATCAGAAATGAAAAAGGAGAAGTTACAACAGACAGCACAGAAATACAAAGCATCCTAAGAGACTACTACAAGCAACTTTATGCCAATAAAATGGACAACCTGGAAGAAATGGACAAATTCTTAGAAAGGTATAACCTTCCAAGACTGAACCAGGAAGAAACAGAAAATATGAACAGACCAATCACAAGTAATGAAATTGAAACTGTGATTAAAAATCTTCCAACAAACAAAAGTCCAGGACCAGATGGCTTCACAGGTGAATTCTATCAAACATTTAGAGAAGAGCTAACACCTATCCTTCTCAAACTCTTCCAAAAAATTGCAGAGGAAGGAACACTCCCAAACTCATTCTATGAGGCCACCATCACCCTGATACCAAAACCAGACAAAGACACTAAAAAAAAAGAAAATTACAGACCAATATCACTGATGAATATAGATGCAAAAATCCTCAACAAAATACTAGCAAACAGAATGCAACGACACATTAAAAGGATCATACACCACGATCAAGTGGAATTTATCCCAGGGATCCACGGATTCTTCAATATACGCAAATCAATCAATGTGATATACCATATTAACAAATTGAAGAAGAAAAACCATATGATCATCTCAATAGATGCAGAAAGACTTTTGACAAAATTCAACACCCATTTATGATAAAAAATCTCCAGAAAGTGGGCATAGAGGGAAACTACCTCAACATAATAAAGGCCATATATGACAAACCCACAGCAAACATCATTCTCAATGGTGAAAAACTGAAAGCATTTCCTCTAAGATCAGGAGCAAGACAAGGATGTCCACTCTCACCACTATTATTCAACATGGTTCTGGAAGTCTTAGTCACGGCAATCAGAGAAGAAAAAGAAATAAAAGGAATACAAATTGGAAAAGAAGAAGTAAAACTGTCACTGTTTGCGGATGACATGATACTATACATAGAGAATCCTAAAACTGCCACCAGAAAACTGCTAGAGGTAATTAATGAATATGGTAAAGTTGCAGGATACAAAATTAATGCACAGAAATCTCTTGCATTCCTATACACTAATGATGAAAAATCTAAAGAGAAATTATGGAAACACTCCCATTTACCATTGCAACAAAAAGAATAAAATACCTAGGAATAAACCTACCTAGGGAGACAAAAGACCTGTATGCAGAAAATTATAAGACACTGATGAAAGAAATTAAAGATGATACCAACAGATGGAGAGATATACCATGTTCTTGGATTGGAAGAATCAACATTGTGAAAATGACTCTACTACCCAAAGCAATCTACAGATTCAATGCAATCCCTATCAAATTACCAATGGCATTTTTTACGGAGCTAGAACAAATCATCTTAAAATTTGTATGGAGACACAATAGACCCCGAATAGCCAAAGCAGTCTTGAGGGAAAAAAACGGAGCTGGAGGAATCAGACTCCCTGACTTCAGACTATACTACAAAGCTACAGTAATCAAGACAATATGGTACTGGCACAAAAACAGAAATATAGATCAATGGAACAGGATAGAAAGCCCAGAGATAAACCCACGCACCTATGGCCAACTAATCTATGACAAAGGAGGCAAGGATATACAATGGAGAAAAGGCAGTCTCTTCAATAAGTGGTGCTGGGAAAACTGGACAGCTACATGTAAAAGAATGAAATTAGAATACTCCCTAACACCATACACAAAAATAAACTCAAAGTGGATTAGAGACCTAAATGTAAGACCGGACACTATAAAACTCTTAGAGGAAAACATAGGAAGAACACTCTTTGACATAACTCACAGCAAGATCTTTTTTGATCCACCTCCTAGAGTAATGGAAATAAAAAAAAAAATAAACAAATGGGACCTAATGAAACTTCAAAGCTTTTGCACAGCAAAGGAATCCATAAACAAGACAAAAAGACAACCCTCAGAATGGGAGAAAATATTTGCAAACGAATCAACAGACAAAGGATTAATCTCCAAAATATATAAACAGCTCATTCAGCTCAATATTAAAGAAACAAACACCCCAATCCAAAAATGGGCAGAAGACCTAAATAGACATTTCTCCAAAGAAGACATACAGACGGCCACGAAGCACATGAAAAGGTGCTCAACATCACTAATTATTAGAGAAATGCAAATCAAAACTACAATGAGGTATCACCTCACACCAGTTAGAATGGGCATCATCAGAAAATCTACAAACAACAAATGCTGGAGAGGGTGTGGAGAAAAGGGAACCCTCTTGCACTGTTGGTGGGAATGTAAATTGATACAGCCACTATGGAGAACAATATGGAGGTTCCTTAAAAAACTAAAAATAGACTTACCATATGACCCAGCAATCCCACTACTGGGCATATACCCAGAGAAAACCGTAATTCAAAAAGACACATGCACCCGAATGTTCATTGCAGCACTATTTACAATAGCCAGGTCATGGAAGCAACCTAAATGCCCATCAACAGACGAATGGATAAAGAAGTAGTGGTACATATATACAATGGAATATTACTGAGCCATAAAAAGGAACGAAATTGAGTCATTTGTTGAGACGTGGATGGATCTAGAGACTGTCATACAGAGTGAAGTAAGTCAGAAAGAGAAAAACAAATATCGTATATTAACGCATGTATGTGGAACCTAGAAAAATGGTACAGATGAGCTGGTTTGCAGGGCAGAAGTTGAGACACAGATGTAGAGAACGGACATATGGACACCAAGGGGGGAAAACTGCGGTGGGGTGGGGATGGTGGTGTGCTGAATTGGGCCATTGGGATTAACATGTATACACTGATGTGTGTAAAATTGATGCCTAATAAGAAACTGCAGTATAAAAAAACAAACAAACAAAACAACTAATACTAAACTTTCATTGGGTCATTTGTATGGAAATATGTTAATATAAATGTTTTAGACATTACATGAAATTTCTAAAAATCTTGTATGTTCTGGTATAATGTTATAAGTCATAATCCTAGTTACTACTTTAAAATGTATATCTCAGAAATAACTAATTTTCTTGTCAACTGCATTATTATGAACTTTCATCAAATCTTTAACTGTGGTCATTCTTAAGTCTTTTGTCATTTACAGACAGTTCTGGGTGTACTCTGATGCTTTTGCAAATATGTTCCTATAAAAGGGTTTCATCTTCAAGAAATTCATGGAAAAGACTCTGACAAGTACAGGTTTCTGGTAACCGACTATACTGCTGAACTGAATGAATAAGCATTTTCAGAACTCTAATGAAAAACTGATGAACTCATAAAAGTGCTAACAAAAGATCAAGATGAAAAAAAAATTAATTACATGGGACTGAGTGAACTGATGAGGATGAGTATAATTTTTGTGACTTTCTGTCTGAATTAAAAAAAAAAAAAGCCCACAAGGACTCAGAGGCAAAGAATATACAAATCAATTTTCACTGCAAAGTAAAGGAGCTGTTACAGTGGAGGATTACTGGACTGAATGTCAATATTATGACATAGTATGAGTGTGTTTCATGTTTGGTAATTGCAATCATTGTTGCTTTTGTTGTGGTCATCCATGTACAATGCTTGGTGTCAGTCTATTCATCTTTTGTAAAAATAAAATACAGTGTGTGTGTGTGAAAAAAAAAAAAAAAAAAAAAGAATGGCCATAGAGTCCATTATTTCAGACTGCATAACTCAAATCATGCTAAATAAAGATTAAAGCCAAACTACACCATCCAGATGCTAAGAAGGCCATCCAACTGAGTGATATAGACCAGAAGTTCCTACAAACCTCTGAGAGCAACTGGATGCAGATAACACATTTGGCTGCCAGCCTGTCTTTCAAAGTAACTGGCAGCTCTGTCCTTTCCCTGCCCTTTCCTCTGCCAGATCAAGCCCTCATCCCCTCACCTCTCAGCCACTGAAGCACTGGAAGTTAATCTGCCCCCAGTCTGAGCCCCCAGGAGCTCTGACCTTGCCAGTCTCTGGTGGAAAGCCTTCCTCTTGACCTATGCTCTTCAGATCGTGAACTCCCAAAGCAAAAGCTCTACGTAACACAACTCCAGGGACACCACTACCTTGTAAGGAAGGGGAAGGAGGGTTTCATGGCCTTGACCCTAGCTTATACCAGAAAAATGATCATTTTACCTGCTTTGTGGATTGGGGTTCCCTGTGACCTGTAGTTTGCAGAAAGAAATGTTTGAAAGCCACCCACCTCCTGCGTGATGTGCAGACATCTGCATTTGGCCCCCAAAGCCCTCCCTTCTCAGCACCTTTTCCCATAGTCATCAGTTAGACATAGTAATAAGAATAATGTTCCTTTGTGGCTCATGGGAATTAGTGGTTATATTTTGGGCTATATCTAACCACCTATCTCTCACTATCTTAGCCCAGAGGCCATATTCCTGGCAGCCAAGCAGGTCCTTCGTGGTCCATAAACTATCATGGTCAGTCCCGTGTCAGAGCCTTTGCTTATGCAATTCCCCAACTTGTGTGTTTGCCAAAGTGCCAACTTCAGCCTTTCTCTTAAGGACCTACCTCTACAGTGTCCTTTAGTTCAAATTCCCTTTAAGAGCTAATTGGGGGTTTATATCCATTGCATTGGTAGAATGTATGTCTTGTATCCACTCTAGTTCAGTCATCTGTGGCTAGAAGGTAGTCTTGTGCTATAAATGGGGCACCTAGGCCTGTCCTTCTACAGGCACAATGGGAAAGGGTAGTTCCTGGGATATGATGTTATTGGCAAGGTAGACATCCAAGACATGTCTACTGTGAAACCGTATAAAGCCTATTGTCTTTACACTTGTTTGTCCAACCTACTCATCTAAAACTGTCTCTGTTTTAGAGTTTGTATCTTGCTTGTGTTTGCATCCCCAGGACCTAGCATGAGCCTGGTGTATAGGTATTAATAAACGTGTGTAGAACAGGTGATTGAACAGAGTGATGGATAGAGAGGTGGACAGTACTGATTAGTGGATAGATGGAGACAATATACCATAGAGGTTACGAGTCTGAGCTCTATAGACAGACTGCTCAGGCTCAAATCTTGGCTCCACTGCTCACTAGCTGTGTGCTGTTAGCAAATTACTTCACTTTTCTTGGCTCAGTTTGCACATCTTAAAACAGGAATAATCATAATACCAGCCTCATTTGGCTTCTGTGATAATTAAAATGAGTTAATCCATAGAGAGCACATAGCACAGCACCTGCACCTGGCATATGGTAACTGCTCAATCATTTTCTGTTATCATTACTATTATTACTATTATTGTTGATGGATGAGGTCTTAAGACAGCAGGCATATTTAAAGGCCAAGAAAAAAAGATTCGATGAAATGGCTTCTGAAAATCAAAAACGATCTCAAACTCATGGTGAAGGAAAACAAGACAGAAAATTGTTCCCAATATCACAGTCACTACCTCGCAAAACTGGGTGGTGCAACTAAAATGAGTGCTGGGGCTTCCCTGGTGGCGCAGTGGTTGAGAATCTGCCTGCCAGTGCAGGGGACACGGGTTCGAGCCCTGGTCTGGGAAGATCCCACGTGCCGCGGGGCAACTAGGCCCGTGAGCCACAATTACTGAGCCTGCGCGTCTGGAGCCTGTGCTCCACAACAAAAGAGGCCGCGATAGTGAGAGGCCCGTGCACCGCGATGAAGAGTGGCTCCCGCTTGCCGCAACTAGAGAAAGCCCTCGCACAGAAACGAAGACCCAACACAGCCAAAAATAAAAATTAAAAAATAAATAATAGTTAAAGGTGCTAATAATTTAAAATGAGTGCTATTATGTTCATTCATTTGTTCCATTTTGATCTTTATCAATATCTCTGATTTTGAGTGTTCAGTGTTGGTTAAGTGAAGAGGATTAAGAATGCAGATATCAGCAAGGAGACGGGGTTAGAAGTGTGTTCCAGTTAGGGAGACTAGTCAGTGCCAATTTTGTGAGCCACAGGCCAGTGGGCATCGTGGGGTCCAGCTGGGGAAGCTCAAGGGGGCCTGAAATCCAGCCTGTGCTCCAATGGCCAGCACAGGCCCGAGTCAGCCTAGCGCAAGGCACCCTGCACTAATTGACCTGCCTGGAGGGGGCGTCTTTCTGCAATTCTCCCGCCCAGGAGGGACGTCTTTTTCTAATTAGCACAGAGGCCGTTCAGCACTAGCAGCAGTCCTATTTGCAGCCCTGGGAGGTTTTTAAATCAATTGCAAGATAAGTTGGTTTTCAGGAATAGGAGAGATTAATGGAGCCATGGAAAGACGGATGTGAGCTTGGCGTTGCCTCTGCTTCCCTTCACACACTGTGGCTAGCAGTGAGACCGACAGGAATCACCCTGAGGAGAGTTACAGATTTTTCACACCTCCTACTAAAACTCAGCAAATGCTTGACTTGCTGTTCCCAGCACAATTTTTCTTCCTGCAAAACGTGTTGGGATTATCACTTGTAGCCACATATGGGCTGGAAGCACTTTTAGGAGCCCCACAGGCCACAACTATTCAAATCCCATCCCTAGGAGGGAGCTTGGGGAAGCAGGGACCCAAAGTGCCTGTCCGAGAGCTCCCACGGAGAGGGCTGGTTCCTTGCTAATTAAGTCCAGTTTCCAAGACGGCATCAAAGCTGCCATCCAAATGATTTTGAAAGTCAAGAGGTAAAATACAAGTTTCAACCCTGACACCTACCCCTTATCCATCTTCTTGAGCCATTTCAGGACATTGGGTAACATATGACTTTTCTTTCAGTCAATCCTAGATATTATCTGCTGAAATAGTTCTACTGGTATGGGAGGGGGTTTCGAAATATGGAACAGATGCACAGCTGCCACCTGAGATGATGCATTATGAATTCAGAACTGTCATCACCTCCCCCACCACTCCTACCCTCACCCCTAAGCACATATTTGTTCATGTGGTTTACACCTGTGGGATTGTGGGATGCAAGACAGGAATCTGATTACTGTTTGAGAGACAACCCAGTCTCTAAAACGGATTCATGTATCTTTGTTTCCCTGGAGAAGCTTGAAATCTCTTGCCAACTCTTCATGTGGTCCAGCTGGGTTAAAGCTCCAGTCCAATTTTTCTGGAATTTGGTACCAGCGACTAACTCTGAAGCTTTCATACAGTAAGTCTTATAATGTCGGTCTACGCCTCCCATTCGTCCCTGCCATGAAAGCAGAGTAATTTTTCAGTGCCTTTGTACATAGGTGCTGTTGTGTACTCTGGTTAAAAAGGGAAAATGGAAAGCTCCTGGCCCATGATCCTCTGAGGAAAAAGACTTTGTTTCACTGTAATTGGAGGGAGAGGGGGTCCCTGCCATTATCTGATGAGAAACCTCCTCTAAGTAAGTGCCAGTAGGGAAAAAGTAACTCAAGGGGAGAGAAAGAAAAGCCGAAAGCTGTTCCAAGAGGTTGGTGTGGGCAGAGAAGAGAGAAGTGTTAGAGGTCTGATTGGAGAAGGCTCTCTGCAAGAATACAAAATGAGAGGACTTCTGCTCACTGAGAACCTCACACAGTTTTAAAGTTTATGTTGATGTATTAACTTGATGAATGTTGGGTTATTCCACTAGATTATATATTCCATGGGATCAAAGAATCTCTTTTGTTCATCATTGCATTGGTCATGGCAAGAATAATACCCAACCCATAGTAGGTGCTAAATGCATTTTTGAGTGACAGAATTCACTCCCTGAACACACACTGAAACAAATGGTCTCTAGGATAAACCTCCCTCTGGCTGTAGATATGAATGTGGTGCAAACTTGGCAACGTTCATTCAAGTGTCTGTCACTTCATACACAAGCAGTGAGAGGTACACACCACCAAGAAGTCCCCTCTCCCAGTCTGGACTCCACAGCTGTCACCTCTACCTCCTCCTGGAGGAGGGTCTGATTCTGACCCACACTGAAGCTGAAACTCTTCTCAAGCCATTCTTATTCTTCACTCCTAGAGGAGCGGCAGGAACTCTCCTCTCCCTTGCCCTTAGCTATATAAACTGCTATTTCCATCATGCATAGTTTTGGTGTGCTGGCCTGGCTGGGTCAGGTGGGGTTCAAGGTTCACCAGCTGAGCTCACAGAGAATCTCAAAGCATAAAGTCACATTCTTGGCTTCCATGAAGCATCTTAATTATGCATGTCATCCTGGCCCTTGTCAACAGCTCATACCCTTAATCAATTCATAAACCTAGAATTTAGTCCATATCTGTTTGATCCTGGTCTCAATCCCACATCTCCTTTCTTGTTTCTATACATCAGGAAAAGAGAGGTTGGTGGCAGGGTCATCTCTGAGGGTCATCTCAGAAGATAATCATTGGGGGTTAGACCTTCCTCTTTCTCACACAGGGGAAATCAAACTAGGGGCTTGGATTGGAATGTCAATAAACAAAGCGGTCAGAAGAAAGACAAGGGGTTTGGCCTGGATGCTCAGTTATTAAAGCAATGAAAATTAATGTCTCATCATCACAGGTGCATTGAACACTCATACCTCTACCAGAGGAGGTTCCAACCAGCCATAAGCCATTTTAAGGACATGGATTCCAAAGAAGAGTGTGAGGGTGTCACAAGCCCTGGACAGAGAGATGAACTTTTACTTGACCCTCTGCCCTTCAGTTTGCGTTAAGCTTTGGTTCTCTGTTCTGACTTCCTGGTGATGAAGGATCCTTTGTTTGGTCTGTTGAGGACAGTATATCCCTCTGGGAGTAATTACCAGGACCCCAGGCAAGTGGAGCGATCAGAGAAGCACCTTGGAGCACATTCCTCAGATCTGGGGGCTTTTAATTGACCAGTGCTCTGCTTCTTGGCTTCCAACTTTGCAAAACAGCTGGTGGCCAAAGCAAAAGAGTGGAAGCTACCATCCCTTGCTTAGCGAGCACATTGGGACAGGTGAACACTTGTTGCTAATATCCCAACACATACCACACATTCCTCATCCCAGGAACACACCTCAGCACACTGCAGGTGACTTAAACTCTCAACCAGTACTTATCCAAATAAGACAGGATCTTGAGGAGGATCAGAATTCTCAAGTCTTCTCCAAGTTCTACTCTCATAGAATAGAGGGAATATGGGGTTAGGTGCACCTGGAAGAACTAGACCCGGCTCACTGTCAAGTTTGCAACAAGCAACTTATTCCTTTCTAGGCCCAATAGCTGATATTAGTATATATGCCATGGAGTGCTCGTCTGTCACCTATATACTCTGAAAAGGCATGTTCTCCCCAGATTTAATAAGACAAGAAAAAATAATAGCAAATCTTTTTGCTTCTGGTATCTCAGGACACCAAGAATTTTTTTTAAAATTTAAAACATGACTATTTACTAAATGAATAAATGTAATTACTAATTTTTGTTTTGTTTCTTAGCTAAAGATGAAGCACAATTTTGGACCAGAACTAGAGAAATTCAAACTCCAAGGTATAAGCAAATTCCTTCCTCATTGATCCTTATCTGGCATTAGTAGCCCTGATTTTTCCTAAACTTGAGTATAATGTTGTTCATCTCAATGAGATCCTCTAAATTTAGAGTAGATGGTCCCTGGGCCACAGAGATAGATAGGGGAGATGAGAGAACAATTTGATATTAAAAGCCTTTGCTGGAAGTTGCTCTCAAACTGCCATGGCTTTCCTTCCCTCACTGGCCTGTGAATAAGTCACCACATGACTGATGGAGACAATGACAAACTTCACGATCCTCCCTGGATCCTCCTCTCCTAGCTTTTGCTCATTTCTCCTTTTATACCAGACACTCAGTGCCTTCTCCCAGCAGCAACAACATCAACAGCCTAGTTACCTTCTCACCCTTCTCACTTGCTGTGGAAACTTCCCTCTTGTTCAGAACATCTGGTGTAAGCAAGTGGTCTCCATAGCAGCAAATTCTGGTGCACACTTGAGATCCAAAACTGTTCTCTCCTTGTGAAAGGATCAAATCCCCTCCCTTAGTACAATTTCAAATTTATCAGCACATAATTTTAACCCATCAAATATGAACATGACAGGGTTACTGCTTTACCAATTCAAGGGTCTGGCAAAACTGACCAAATGCATGTTATTTAGCTTTAAACACACATTCTATATACCAATGTGTATATATGCTGGGTTAAAAAGTGAATAGTGTGTTTCTTAGAAAAACCTAAAATTTTAAGAAAAATAATTCATCTCCAGTCATACTTCATGCCAGATATCATCGTTAATGTATGATGCCAGCTAGGCAATTACTGGACCTCTGTTCCCTCATTCATAAAATAAGGGGTTTGGGCTACATCAGTGGTTTTCAAACAATGTTCCTAGAGTTACAGGATATCAGAAGTGTACCCTCTGTGGCCATGGAGTGGGGTAGGCAGCTTTGAGGAGCTGAGTGGGGAGGAATCACAGCTCCACACACCTCCATCCAGAGGAAATCTACTTTTCATCTGTTTTATACGTGGAGCTTCTGGGTAAGATTTAATAAAGCTTAACCATTTCTTTGAGAACCACTGACCTACATTATCTCTAAATTTTGCCCTCTTACTCTAAATTTTCAAGAGATTGATTAAGATTCTAGTCCTCGTTCTACATTTTTGGTGTCGGCACTGTGAGGTCCGGGTGAATTGCAATGTTGGAGTGAAGACTCAAGCAGCATTGAAGAACTGGGCTTTAGCATCCTAAAATAAACTTAGGTCATAAAATAGTGATGCTTACCTACTAAGTATTTTTAGTTGTCAGAAAAAAAAAAAAATCTTGCAGCTGCTCAAGTCATTTTTATTGTTATTGTTGTTAAATCTGGAAACCAAGCATTTCAGGAACTTCCACAGGGAACGCTTAAATTTGTTCTGGAGCTTGAAGCATTCTTCGGACGGAAAGAAATAAAGTGAAATGTTGGTCATGTGTTAGACAAAATGCCCCTGCCCATTAAAAATAAATAAATAAGGAAATAAATAAAAATGAATTTGTTGTGTTCGAGGTCAGTTTTCCACGTGGAAATGCCACAACCTGTTTGCCTGCGTAGCTCAGCCTTTTCATGCCTAGTCTCAAACTAAGCACGTAACACACTGCATCCGAGACAGCCCCCAGGGTCCTTTTGAGGGCTAATTGGTCTTTCACACTTGTTCAACCCTCTGCAGTACTAACTGAACCCTGACCTCTAGTGGCAGGAAAGAATTAGCAAGAAGAACAATGGGGTGTTGTCAGTGAAATCCTAACAAAGGGAGGTTCCTGTTGTCCATAAGTCCTGTGTGGCTGAGTTGCAAAAACAAGTTAATTTGGGAAACTAGAAACACACAAATGGATAACTTGTGAAAACCTCAATTTAAAAGGGATCTCAGATGTTACAATCCCTAGATCTACTGAGAAGGTGAAGGTATAACCCAAGCACGGGAAATTTTTTTTTCCTTATCGTGTAGCCATAATCCACATTGGACTAGGGGATGGGAGTTGGGGATGAATGGGGAGAAAAAACCATCATGAACCAGCTTTATGTACAAGGAAACTCAATTTGGTTGGCAATTTTAGAAAGAAAAAACTTATTTCTTCTTGGAGACATAAGACAATTCAAAAAAAAAAAAATACTACCTGCTGCATGCAATATCATAAATGAATCCCACAAACAGAATGTTGAACAAAAAGGGTTAGATACAAAAGAATACATGCATGACTCTAATCACGTGAAGTTCAGAACTAATCTCTGGTGATAGAGGTCAGAAGAGTGATTAACTCTGGAGAGGGCACTGACTGGGAGCGGCAGGGAGGCTGGAAATGTCCTTTGTCTTGACCTCGTGGTAATTACACAGGTGTAGACATCTGTGAAAATTCTTCAAGCTGTACATGTAAGATTTGTGTGCTTTGATGTGCGTAAATTACACTTTAACACCAACAAAAAAATCATAATCCAAATGTGCCTAGCACATGGTATGAGCTTCCTAAATATTCATTAAAGATTTAGTTAATTAATATTTCAGTTCCATTTTATCACCAAAAGTAAAGGACTGGGTTAGAGGAGGAATAAGAAGAAGAGAAAGAGAGGAAAAGGCAAGGAAAGGAACAGTCTTTAAAACGGGGTGTAGAAGAGGGTTGTGGGGAGAGGATAAAGAAAGAAGATGAAACAGGGAAAGAGAAACCAGAGCACAACTGAGAGGAAGAGCGATGTGGGGTGGGGGAGATTTTCACACGTTTCCTTTTCTCTGGTTGTTGCCCCTGAAAATTATTCTCCCTTTATTTAGAAATAGCCCTTGAGGTCACAGGAACTATCTAGTCTTCTTTTATATTTAACTTCAAATTTTCTTTTTTAAATAATCATGAAATTCTCCAGTTTTACAGGGTAGCTAAAGTTGTAGATTGACACTTTGAACTGGAAATTGTCTCAAATCATCTGTAGCATGCTGGAGCCATTCCCTGAAAGGTCATCCCTTTAGCACGTATCTACTGACTCCCGACCATGTGCCAGACCCTGCACTGGCTGCCGGGTTGGCTGTGGAGGAAGCAGTCAGAAACTCTGTCCGTCTGGAGCTGACACTTCCTTTCCTGCCTTTACTCTTTAGGAATTTAGGAATGTCTAATTTCACAATACCTAACAGTTGCCTTAGAAGCTACCTTATCCCTCTTAGCTGTTTTGTTTTTGTTGTTGATTTGCTTTAATTAAAGTCAGGTATTGTTATTAATTTTTTGATGACTGGATATGTAGGAAATAAAAAATACAAACAAACAAACAAGAGCCCTTCTGGAATAAAGGGGATAATCGTGTTTCTGCGGCTGTTGAACTGCCCTTATGAGCACTCTGGCTCTTCTTCCTTCTGGCTAAGTTGGCCAGCGTGGCCCACCAGGGCTGAAGATATGACTCAAGCTCTGTGGCCTGAGCTCTTAGACTGAGCAGGATGACATGAAGCAGTAAGCCAGATACTGGGTGTGGGCTGGAAATACTCCACCCCTGCTCTGAATTGTCAACAATGAATAACTATCTGAGGTCTTCTTGAAGGTCTTGAGTGAGAATTTCCTCACTGGGCTAAGGCAAGTAACAACCATAATGGTAGCGAACACACTTACTTGCTTACCATAGGCTAAGCATTATTTTAAGAACCAGACATATATTGTATATAATATATATAGACATATATATGTATATAGACATATATTGTATATAATTTACAACCACCACCCTGTGAAGTGGATACAGATGAGAAAACTGAGACACACAAAGAGCTCTTTGCGGGAGGTGGTGGGGAGGATCCAGGATTCCAACTAAGCAGTCTGGATCTAGAGTCAGCTTTCTTTGTCTCTTTGTTTATCCAGAAGGTTTTCACAATTTTATAAAATCGATAAGAGCAGGACAGAGGACAGGGATTGCCCTGGAGTTAGACTTTTTCCCACTGTCGCTTACCAACTCTGTAACATTAAATCACTTGACCCCTTTGAATCTCAGTGTCCACATTTTAAAAGTGAAGGTGTTGGTCACTTCCTGCCTTTATTCTCCTTGAGCCTATGGATCTTAGGTTTGGAAGCTGCCTTAAATGTCATCTAATCCAACAATAATTTTACCTGGATGATGGTCAGAACAATCTGGAGAGTTTTGAAAATATCTAGAGTCCTGAGCCTTACTCCAGACCGATTGAGCCAAAATTTCCAGGAGTGAGGTTTCAAATTCTTCTTGTTTAAATCAACCCCAAGGAGTCTGATATGTTTGAGAACCACTGATTTAGTTCATTTTCCATCAGTGCTGGAATTCTCTTCATATCACTTTTTCTTGTCTCTATTATGAAAAATGTTAAATGAGAAAAAAAGTGGAGAGAATAAGATAATAACCCAACACCCAGCTTCAAAAATTATCCTACTCACTTCATAGCATCTTGGCAGATGATGGTGGCCCTATTTCTCTTTAAACACCTCCACAGATGGAGCTGTCACTACCTCCTCAGACTGCTAGTATTAGTTAGAATCCTATGAACTGAAAGTGACAAAAACCAAATTCCAATTTAAGTAAGAGATCATCCCTTTGGAATGATAATAAGGTATTTCACAAAATACAAGAAAGAATTGAGTGACTGAGTCGTGGGAGGATAAATACAGAGTGAACCTCAGGAATATCTGGAACACAGGACTCAAACACTTCTCTTTGTTTTCCCTCTGTCTCACTTCCTTCTCCTCTCTCCTTTTCTCTCCTCTTCTTTCTCACACCTCTGAGTGTTAGTTTTATTTTTTCTTTCTTGCTATACTTCTTCTCCTCTGGGTGGGAAACTCTTCTCTAGTTTTACCTCTGAAAGTTTCTGCTACAGATAGCCTGAATCCTCTACACTCCTAAGTCCCAAATTCCCAGGGAAAGGGCTCATTCCCCTGAATTGGGTCAGGGGTAACTTTCAGTGTGTTTCAATGATAACCTTGAGGGAATGGAAAGCAATTCCCCAGAATTGGGGGTGGGGAGCTAAGATGTTAAAGCACTCTTTCTGATACCCATATTATGTCCAACCCACAGATTTTTAAGACTTGACTATTGAAAATGTTTCCCTGTAGAAGGCTGATTTCTCACTTCTTCTAACTCTACCACTAGGTCTTTTCCTCCACTTTGGAAATACACAGACCAGGTCTATTTCTTCTTTCACATGATGTGATTTGAAAACAACTCTCAAATCCCCCACTTAGTCTCCTCTCCCGCAGGCTAAATAGCCCTGGTTCCTTCAACACTCCCTGGCTTGACATGATTTTGAGTCCTTTCTTAGTCCTGGTCACTCTCCTCTGGATGGGCTCCAGTTTGTCACTTAAAAATTGGCACCCAGAACTGAAGGCAATAAATGTTCCAGATGTGGACAGGCCTGCAAAGCCAAGAGCAGGACTAAACAAGCCCCACACATAACACACATGTGCACATGTACACTGTGGACAGGACACTGTCAGCATAGCCCCAGCTTGTACTCATCTTCTCGAGCCTCAAAATGTTCAGTTCATGTCAGGTTTTCAGTCATGTAAATCCCAGCTCTCTTTAGAGGAAGGGCTGTTAATCCAGCAATCTCCCATCCTACCTTTCCCAACCATTTTATTGAACCCAAAATATTGATCTCATATTTTAAATGCATCCTGTTAGTTTGGCCTGATTATTCCAGGCTATCAGACTCTTTTGGAATCTTTATTTTGCTCTCTCAAATATTAGATCTCCTTCTCAGCTCTCTCAACCATAAGAGTTCTTCTGCACCTTCATGCCACTGATAAAATGTTGAAGAGAACCAGTCAGAACCCTGGGACACAGGAACACACCGTTGAGGATCTCCCTTCATGTTGATGTGGCTCCATTGATCAATTTCCTTTTTGTTAACTGTTTAGTAACCTTACCAAATTCCACAGTTCCTTATTCTCAGTTCTAAAACAAACAAAAAAATAAATTGAGTTTAAAACTCTCTCCTCAACAAAATACTAGCAAACCAAACCTAATAGCGCATGAAAAGGATTATACGCCATGACCAAGTGGGATTTATTCCAGGAAAGCAAGAGTAGTTCAATATTAAAATCAATCAATGAAACATATTGCATTGGTAGAACAGAGGGGAAAAAAACTTACATGATTATCTCACTTAATGCAGAAAAGCATTTGACAAAATTCCAGCACTCTCCCATGATAAAAACTCTCAGAAACCTAAAAATAGAAGGGAACTTCCTAAACAGTATACAGGGCATTTATGAAAAAGCCACAGCTAACATCATACTCAATGGTGACAGACTGAAGAATTTTCCTTTTAAGATCAGGATGCCTGCTTTCACTACTATTATTCAACATTGTACTGGAAGTTCTAGCCAGAGTAATTAGATAAGAAAAAGAAATAAAAAGCTTTTAAATTGGAAAGAAGTAAAATTATCTCTATTTGCAAATGACAAAATCCTATATATTAAAAAGCCCAAAGAAAGCATAAGAAAGCTTCTAGAGCTAAAAAATGAATTCAACAAAATTTCAGGGTACTAGATCAACACTTAAAAAATCAATAGTGTTTCTATACATCAACAAAGAACAATGTGAAAAGAATACTAAGAAAACAATTCCATTTACAACAGCATTGAAAAGAATAAAATATCTGGCAATAAATTTAACCAAGGAGGTGAAAGACTTATACACTCAAAATTATAAAATATTGACATACTGGGATTGACATATAAACACTATTGATACTATGTAAATAGATAACTAATGAGAACCTACTGTATAGCACAGGGAACTCTATTTGGTGCTCTGTAGTGACCTAAATGGGAAGGAAATCAAAAAAAGAGGGGATATATGTTTACATATAGCTGATTCACTTTGCTGTACTGTAGAAACTAACACAACATTGTAAAGCAACTACACTCCAATAAAATTTTCTTAAAAATTATAAAATATTGACAAAAGAAAGTAAATAAGACCTAGGTAAATGCAAAGACATCCTACCTTCATGGATAAGAAGATTTAATATTATTAAAATAGCAATAATGTCCAAAACACTCTACAGAGTCAACACAATCCAAATTCATATGAAATTGTAAGGGACTCCAAATAGCCAAGACAATCTTCTAAAAAAAGAACAATGATAGAAGATTTATACTTCTCAATTTTAAAACTTATGACAAATTTACAGTAAAAAACAAAGCAAAACAAAACAAAAAACTGTAGTACTGATATAAGGATAGATATATGGTCCAATGGAATAGAATTGAGAGTCCAGAAATAAACCCATACATCTATGGCCAATTGATTTTTGACAAGAGTGCCAAGCCCACTCAATAAGTAAAGAATAGTCTCTTCAACAAAGGGTTGAATTTCCTCTGGATTGCCACATCCAAAAGAATGAAGCTGGACCGCCTTCCTCACATCATATACAAAAATTAATTCAAAATGGATCAGCAACATAAATATAATACCTAAAACCATACAACTCTTAGTAGAAAACATAGGGGTAAATATTATGCTCTAGTATTTGGCAGTGGATTCTTAGATATGACACCAAAAGTATGAGCAACAAGAAAAAATAAATTAGATTTCATCAAAATCTGAAACGTTTGTGTTATCAAATGGCATAATCAAGAAAGTGAAAAGACAACCTACAGAATGGGAGAAAATATTTGCAAATCACATATATGATAATCACATATTCTATAGTATCCAGAATAAAGAGGTTTTACAACTCAACAACAAAAAGACAAACAACCCAATTTAAAAATGAGCAAAGGCTGTAAATAGGCATTTACTGAAAGAAGATATAAAACTGGCAAAAAGTATTAGTCACCATTAGGGAAATGTATATCAAAACCACAATGAGATTCCACTTCACATATACTAGGATGGCAATAACAGTATCAACAACAACAACAACAACAACAAAGTAACAAGTATTGGTGAGGTTATAGAGACTTTAGAACTTCCATACATTGCTGCTGGGAAATGTAAAATGGTTCAGTCCCTGTGGAAAACAGATTTGCAATTCCTCAAAACCATAGAATTATGTAGAAACATACAATTAATTTTAAAATTTAAACATACAGTTACCATACAATCTTGCATTTCCACTCCAAGGTATTTACCCCGAAGAGTTGAAAAAAAATGTTCAAACAAATACTTGTAATGAATGTTCATAACAGCATTATTCACAATAGCCAAAAGGTGAAAAACCCAAATGTCCATCAATGGATGAGTGGATAAACAAAGCATGGTATATACATAACGAAGTTCTGATAAATGCTACAACATAGGACAACCTTGAAAACATTATGCTAAGTGAAGTGAGCCGGACACAAAAAGAACAAGTGTTGTGTGATCCCATTCATATGAAGTCCCTAGAATAGGCAAATTTATAGAAGTAGAAAGTAGAGTGGAAGTTACCAGAGGCTGGGGGACGGAGGAAGGGGGAATTATTGCTTCATGGTTACAATATTTCTGTTTGGGATGATGAAAATGTTTTGGAAATAGATAGTGGTGATAGTTGTATAACATTGGAAATGTATTTAATGTCCCTGAATAGTACACTTAGAAAAGGTTAAAGTGGTTAAAACTTTTGTTGTATTTTATACTACAATTTTTAAAAAATAATAATTTAATATACCAAAAACCGTTAAATTAGTGAATGGTATGGAATGTGAATTATATCTCAAAAAAGCTGTTTAAAACAATTTTATGAAAAAAATGTTGGTTTTTTAAAATTAATTTACCATAAACTTATTTGGTGGCAAAACCCAAACCCAACTGATAGGACATTAGGTTATTATAGTTTTTTATTTATCCCACTCAGCATGACGAATAGTATTTTTTTTCACAGAAATATTAATGTGTTTGATTCAGGGTGCTGGTCCAGACCCTGCTGGGGGACGGTTTATATATATATATGTGTGTATATATATATATATTTTTTTTTTTTTCTTTCAAAAATTTGAAGAATTCTGAATTGCAAAGCATCTAGTCCCAGGGGGTTTTTTTGTTTTTGTTTTTTGTTTTTAACATTTTTATTGGAGTATAATTGCTTTACAGTGGTGTGTTAGTTTCTGCTTTATAACAAAGTGAATCAATTATACATATACATATATCCCCATATCTCTTCCCTCTTGTGTCTCCCTCCCTCCCACCCTCCCTAGCCCACCCTTCTAGCTGGTCACAAAGCACCAAACTGATCTCCCTGTGCTATGCAGCTGCTTCCCACTAGCTATCTATTTTATATTTGGTAATGTATATATGTCCATATATACACTACCTCTCTCTCACTTTGTCCCAGCTTACCCTTCCCCCTCCATGTGTCCTCAAGTCCATTCTCTAATAGGTCTGTGTCTTTATTCCCGTCTTGCCCCTAGGTTCTTCAGCATCATTATTTTTTTTTAGATTCAATATGTATGTGTTAGCATATGGTATTTGTTTTTCTCTTTCTGACTTACTTCACTCTGTATGACAGACTCTAGGCCCATCCACCTCACTACAAATAACTCAATTTCATTTCTTTTTATGGCTGAGTAATATTCCATTGTAGATATGTGCCACATCTTCTTTATCCATTCATCTGTTGATGGACACTTAGGTTGCGTCCATGTCCTGGCTATTGTAAATAGAGCTGCAATGAACACTGTGGTACATGACTCTTTTTGAATTATGGTTTTCTCAGGGAATATGCCCAGTAGTGGGATTGCTGGGTCGTATGGTAGTTCTATTTTTAGATTTTTAAGGAAACTCCATACTGTTCTCCATAGTGGCTGTATCAATTTACATTCCCACCAACAGTGTATGAGGGTTCCCTTTTCTCCACACCCTCTCCAGCATTTATTGTTTGTAGATTTTTTAATGATGGCCATTCAGACTGGTGTGAGATGATATCACATTGTAGTTTTGATTTGCATTTCTCTAATGATTAATGATGTTGAGCATTCTTTGTTGAGCATGTGTTTGTTGGCAATCTGTATATCTTCTTTGGAGAAATGTCTATTTAGGTCTTCTGTCCATTTTTGAATTGGGTTGTTTGTTTTTTTGATATTGAGCTGCATGTGCTGCTTGTAAATTTTGGAGATGAATCCTTTGTCAGTTGCTTCATTTGAAAATATTTTCTCCCATTCTGAGGGCTGTATTTTCATCTTGTTTATGGTTTCTTTTGCTGTGCAAACACTTTTAAGTTTCATTAGATCCCATTTGGTTTTTTGTTTGTTTGTTTTTATTTCCATTTCTCTAGGAGCTGGGTCAAAAAGGGTCTTGCTGTGATTTATGTCATAGAGTGTTCTGCCTATGTTTGCCTCTAAGAGTTCGATAGTGTCTGGCTTTACATTTAGGTCTATAATCCATTTTGAGTTTATTTTTGTGTATGGTGTTAGGGAGTGTTCTAATTTCATTCTTTTACATGTAGTTGTCCAGTTTTCCGAGCACCACTTATTGAAGAGGCTGTCTTTTCTCCATTGTATATTCTTGCCTCTTTTATCAAAGATAAGGTGACCATATGTGCATGGGTTTATCTCTGGGCTTTCTATCCTGTTCCATTGATCTACACTTCTGTTTCTGTGCCAGTACCATACTGTCTTGATTACTGTAGCTTTGTAGTATAGTCTGAAGTCTGGGAGCCTGATTCCTCCAGCTCCATTTTTCTTTCTCAAGATTGCTTTGGATATTTGGGGTCTTCTGTGTTTCCATACAAATTGTGAGATTTTTTGTTCTAGTTCTGTGAAAAATGCCATTGGTAGTTTGATAGAGATTGCATTGAATCTGTAGATTGCTTTGGGTAGTAGAGTCATTTTCCCAATGTTGATTTCTCCAATCCAAGAACATGGTATATCTCTCCATCTATTTGTATTATCTTTAATTTCTTTCATCAGTGTCTTATAATTTTCTGCATACAGGTTTTCTGTCTCCTTAGGTAGGTTTATTCCTAGGTATTTTATTCTTTTTGTTGCAATGGTAAATGGGAGTGTTTTCTTAATTTCACTTTCAGATTTTTCATCATTAGTTTATAAGAATGCAAGAGATTTCTGTGCATTAATTTTGTATCCTGCTACTTTACCAAATTCATTGATTAGCTCTAGTAGTTTTCTGGTAGCATCTTTAGGATTCTCTATGTATAGTATCATGTCATCTGCAAACACTGACAGCTTTACTTCTTTTTTTCTGATTTGGATTCCTTTTATTTCTTTTTCTTCTCTGATTGCTGTGGCTAACACTTCCAAAAGTATGTCGAATAATAGTGGTGAGAGTGGGCAACCTTGTCTTGCTCCTGATCTTAGTGGAAATGGTTTCAGTTTTTCACCATTGAGGACGATGTTGGCTGTGTGTTTGTCATATATGGCCTTTATTATGTTGAGGTAAGTTCCCACTATGCCTTCTTTCTGGAAGGTGTTTATCATAAATGGGTGTTGAATTTTGTCAAAAGCTTTCTCTGCTTCCTCTGTATCTATTGAGATGATCATATGGTTTTTCTCCTTTAATTTGTTAATATGGTGTATCACATTGATTGATTTGCATATATTGAAGAATCCTTGCATTCCTGGGATAAACCCCACTTGATCATGGTGTATGATCCTTTGAATGTGCTCTTGGATTCTGTTTGCTAGTATTTTGTTGAGGATTTTTGCATCTATGTTCATCAGTGATATTGGTCTGTAGTTTTCCTTTTTTGTGACATCTTTGTCTGGTTTTGGTATCAGGGTGATGGTTGCCTCGTAGAATGAGTTTGGGAGTGTTCCTCCCTCTGCTATATTTTGGAAGAGTTTGAGAAGGATAGGTGTTAGCTCTTCTCTAAATGTTTGATAGAATTCGCCTGTGAAGCCATCTGGTCCTGTAGCCCCAGGGTTTTCAAACACAAGATTAGGGACCTGTTCTAGCTAGCATTCGCATCTCAGTGTCTACAAGGATAAAAAAAACGTCCTTTGGCAAATGCCCATCTGAGACACAGGAGAAGCTTTAGAGCACAGGGAACAGTTAGAACTGTATTTCCATTCTTACATATTTACTCAAAGGAAATGAAAACATATGTCTACAAAAATTTTTGTACAAGAAAGTTCATACCAGCTTTATTCATGATAACCCCAAAATGGAACCAACCCAAATATTCAACAGGAGCATGGCAACAAGTTGTGTTACATCCATACAATGGCACACTATTCAGCAATAAAAAGGAATGAACTACTGAGATAAGCAACAACATGGATCTCAAAGGTTGAGTAAAAGAAACCAGACACAAAAGAGCACATACTATACAATTCACTTTTTATGAAGTTCAAGAATAGGGCAAACTAAACAGTGGCATAAGAAATCAGAGAAAAATGGTTGTCTCTTGGAGGGGGAGGGGAATAAGCTAATGGGGATAGGAAGGAACTTTCTAAGGTGATGGCAAAGCTCTCTATTTTGATTGTGTTGATTTCATGGGTGTATTCATTTATCCAGTAAACTGTACACTTAAGATTTGTGCATTTTAGTGTATGCGATATCTCAAAACACACACACACACACACACAAGAAACACATGGAGGAGATAAAAGGACACACACAAAAGAAGAACCTATCTCATAGGGTTGTTTGAAATAATGGAAAATACTTATGCAAAGGCCTTAGCAAGTGTCTGGCATACATAAACTTCTCAAAAACTGCTGGCTGTTAATATTAAGCTGAGTACATCTCCCTGGTTTGCAGTGCAATTTTCCAGGCAAAAGGTTTTCAGATATTTACTTGTAAATATACACATGTTGCTTTAGCTCTATCTTTTGCCCTATTTTAATAATTGTATAACAATTAATTTAAAATTTAATGTTACAAAGCAAAGGCCTAGGAAGGACACCAGTTACTGACATTATGGTCACACGCAATTGGTAGAAAGAGATTTTCTTTGGGCTCAATGAAAGGATCTTAATGATTAAAAGAGAAAGAGAACAACATTTTGGGGAGGGAGGTTCAGCAAAATTTACATTTCCTACAATTATAAGAAAACTTGCTAAAATTTATATATCGCTTTATGGTTTACAAATCTAAAAGGAAACTAACTCTCAGAGAACTTAAGTGATTTGCCTAACACCACACAGCTAGAAATGAGGGAGAAATTAGACCACGAGTCCCATGCTGTTTTCATTGTCTCATGAGTTCTTACCCAGGACTCCATTAACCCCAGGTGAACTCTCTGAAATTTGGATTTCTGGGGAGGAGGAGGTCTACAGCTTTCAACAGATTTTCAAACATCTCCATAACTAAAAAAAAAGAGACACATGCCTTTGAAAAATAGAATATTCAGAATCTAAATATTCAGAAATTTTAATTACCAAGAATTTTTGGTCTTCAATTTTACAAGAAATGGCAAATACCAGGCAAATAAACTCATACCCAGGTCTTATTCCAAGAAGTGACACACTCAACTCTGTCCCCTGCTCCTCTTGTGCCAACATCAACAGCAGGGACCATAACCAAACATACTCCATCATCAGCCAGACCATCCTGGACTCCCTCCTGGAGGGTTTCAGGTAACTGATGTCTTATTATCTGAGTAATATTTAAGATAATCACACTTCCCTTTTAAAAGAATATTTGAAGCTGATATAAATGCTGATAGATAAGTCTCCTCTTCAAGGAGTAATTGGATATTTATCAATTCCATACTTGATATGAATCAAGGGGGACAGGAGCTGAGGAAAGCTACACTTAAAGGAATGTAGACCTTCATTTTCAAGGGTTTATATAGCTTTGGTTCTAAACATCTCTATTTCAATGTATCTGAATATGGAATATTCCCAAGTTTCTTGTGCTGATGAGATAAATGTACTAGAATCCTGCTGTATATTTATTGCTTGTCATGAGTGATTGTGTCTTTGGATCTACCAGATACCTGTGGAGTGAAAGAAAGACTCAGGGGATTCCAAGTGATTTATCCGAAGCTCTGTAATAACATGCATTTTTAAAAGTCCTCTTGAGCATAGCTGAGTACATAAAATAGCTTTTTCTATCCTCTTGACTATAACTGGAAGCTATGGGTATTTTGGTTTCACAACATGAAGAGAACAGTTATCACTTATACAAGGCCAAAGTAGGAACAATACTCAAGTTCAATTTTAATGTCGTAAATATGATAATTAAAACATCTCCCTACCCCGTTGTTCCCAAGAAAAAAATGATCAAACCAAGTGTGGAATCCTTACTGGACTGTCACTGACATTGAAAGAAGAAGCACTATTTGTTAAAGACCTGGTTCTCCATGGAGTCTTGTCTAAACTTTATTAAGAGGTAACCATGATTATGAGATTGTCCAACAATTTTTAAGAAATTTTATTTTACTTGTGTAAAATAAAGTGATTTTAATCTTGCCCATGACCTTTCATATGGCCTAATTACAAGTGGTCAGAAAATAAAAGGGTCATTGTTTTTCATAATCCAGACATGAAGGCTCTAGCTGTAATGCTGAGATGTTAGTAAATAAAATGAAAAGTCTTCCTTGGAACCACAGACTTGGTCTCTACCAGTGATGACTGACAGCATCCTCTTGCCTCTTATAGGTGCCTCAAGACCTCATCATCAAGCAGAACTGTTGGGCACTGGTTAGCCGATAATAATTTAGTAGCTAATGCAGGCACACTTATTAGGGATTGTCAGAAACAAGAATAATGACCACACAAAAGTCCAAACCATGTGGCCCATAATAGAGTATGTCATTCCATAGATAGCTTGCTTTTGTAGTAATAAATTATTCTATCACTTTCCCAGCAAAGAGCTGGGGAGGGGAGGCCAGGTGATGTTGAAATCTCTGATTTAATTTGAGATTCAGTTTCTGCAGCTTCATATTCTCTCACAATCCCCAAAGCAGAGGGGCATTCTTTTCTTTTCTGTCTGGCCTGACAACAAAGAATGCTACCAGCTGAGTTATCCAAATGGTAGAAGCATTAGTCAAACCCTGTTCCTATGGGCAGATGGGAGGAAGGAGGGATGGGGTATAGATAATCTAGGAGACTTGTTCCCAAACCTGCTTGATTACCAGGTTTTTAAAAACACAGATTCCTGAGCCTCAGAGTATGGACCTCAGGGACCTTGGAGTGGATCCTGGTTTACCGGTCAGCTTACACTAAGGTAACAAACCACTTTGACATCTCAGTGGCTCACAGGAGTATTTGTGCTCACGTTTCATGAGGATCTGTGAGTCGGTGCAGTTCTGTTGGGCATGCCTGGGCTTGACCAAGAAGCATGTGTATTCCCATTCCAGAAACCAGGCTGAAGGAGTATCCTCTAACTAGGGCATGCCTTTCTCATAACTGAGGGCAGAAGCTAGAGTGGTTGCCAAGCCAGACCATGCCAACACATTTCTATGTTGGTGTGGCAGGCATCATGCTCACTTATAATTCATTGACTAAGGCAAATCTATGGCCATGCCTAGTGTTCGTGGGATGAAAACGAAACATCACCTACAGGAAAGCATGGTATATATGGCAGCCTGAGGGTGGTAAGGGAGACAAATGAATGTGAACAAGCAATACAGCTTACCACACCTAAGGATATACAATTTGAAAAAGCTCTTCAGGCAGTTCTGATGAGCCTCCAATCCCTGGTATTTCATAGGAAAGGCATCTCCCTTTATGCACCTGCTATGACAACTGAGCATCCATTAGTAGCCTCTTTGGCAGAGTGGTGTAACTAAGTAACAGATTAGTGCAACCAAATCACCCATTCCGTCAACAGACATGTGTACCCACATATAATGAAATCTGATACTTCTGTAAGTCTTGGCAGCGTTTGCAAAGCACATTTATATCCTCTTCTCATGTAATCTCTATAACTCTTTCATTAAGTGGCTATAGTTATTCCCATTTTGCAAGATTCAAAACCAAGCTGAGGGAGATTCAATGCCTGGTGGCAAAACACCTAGAAAAGAGTGGATCTGGATTGATCCCGCTCCCAAGTCCACATCTCCTTCTACAATGAATGTCCTGGGTGCCCATGTTATTGACCTCACTTCCTCTCCAAGATATGGGATATGCACAGATATTGGGATCTGCAGTGTACATTTATTTAATTTGTTTATTTGACAGTATCTATTAAGCACTTACCACATTCCAGGCACTATTCTAAGTGCTGGGGAAGCAGCATGAACAAAACTGATGAAAATCCCTGCTTACAATTTAACCAGGAGAGATGATGTTAAATAATTAAACATGTAAATTCACATCAAATAGCAACAATTGGAACATAAGCCATGTGAAGACAAGTTCTGGGAGGAAAAGTAACAGGTGTTTGGCATGGTTGGAGTCAGCCATCGCTAGATTCAACAAGAAGTAAGTCCTTTTTAAGAAATAAAGAAAGATTATTTTTCATTTTTGATCCTCAGACTTCATCAGAGGGCAAAATATTTCTAGAACCTCCCCAAATCACTCCTCTGTTTCAAAATGCAAACAATAAACTCACATTGAAATTCTATGGCATAAACCATGTTTCTTTTGACAGGTCCACTACTGAAGTTCAATTCGTATTAAAATGATCCATGTGGCCATTCCAAAACCTTTAGCAAGTAGGAATAGTAAAAGTCAATTAAAACAATGAGCACATTTTTCTTCTTATCTTATAAGCTGAAAGGGACATCAAATTTACTGTACTGCATCTACACCTCAGAATAATCACCTGTTATAATGATAAGACAGGTATCCTAAAGTATCTCATGGTTTAATAAACAAATTCCCATAGTCAGCATATTTACTATCTGCTTATTTCTATCAGGACCTCTCTTTTCTTGAGAAAAACTAAGCCAAGACATCACTGTTAGATTCTCCTTTCATTCACCTGTTCAGCAAATGGAAATTGAGTCCCTGTTACGTAACGGGCACACATCTATGAGCTGGACCTATAGCAATAAACAAAACAGACCAAATGCCCTGCCCTTTTGGAGCTTATATTCCAGCTAGATGGAGACAGACAATTAACAAACTTGTTTGCTTGTTTGATGGGGACACAAGGGATCGGAGGAAGAATAGTCCAGACACATAACTGCTCTCAAGTCCTGAGGTCATCCGCAGGCAGGAAGCAGTGAGTGTTTCAGCGCTTCAGCCATGTTACCGCTGACACAGTTGTTCGGTTGGTCCCGGTGCACGTCCCACACTGGCAAGCGGGTTGGGATATGTTGCACTTTAAGCCTTCTGGCCCCAGTGTAGATCATCTGTCAGGCAGTATTTCTGTCCAACTCTCAAAGGTAGTTATGGGAGTGGGACACGATCAATCGTTGCAGAATAATTTGTTTCAAGAGGCATCGTGAGTCCACGGCTGGAAATGAGCACATCAAGAGTGACAGGATCTTGGCAGTCACAGAGGCTGAGACTTGGAGTCTCTCTTTTCAACCAAACCAAGTGGGATGGCTGGGCATTCATTAGGAAGAAACACCTTCCTCACACCATGGCTCTCACATTGCATCATCCCCTCCCCTCAAGGACTAAAGAGGGCAGCTCCAAGGTTCCAGTTTATCAATGTATCAAAAGTGGGGTTGGGCAGCTGTCACTACAGAAGTAGAATTTATTGTGAGAGTCTGAAAATGATATCTTAAAATTATTAATAATTCTAGAGTGTTCACTTTATTAAGAGTAGCTTCAATCATTCAACAAAGAACATATAAACAGAAGAAAATTCCTATAGACACCTTGTGTTAAAAATCAACAAACTTTTACCAAGAGCTTATTCTGTACATTATATGCCTGTAGTGTAGCCATTAACTCAGTGGGGAAAAAAAGTAGATGTTGGGTAACTCTCAGCAACTGGTAATTTTTTGCAGACAGAAGGACCCTAGTATCTGGCATGTCTGTGATATTCTATTGAATGAAATTATTAAATGCCTGCTTTGTGCCATGCACCTTGCTGAGAGCTTTACGTATATACTATTTAAGCCTCTTCAAGCTTTATGAATTAGTGCTATCATCACCCATTTAACATCGAGGAAGCTGAGAATCAGAGAATTGAAGTAACTTGCCCAAGATCAAACCTGAGACTCAAGCCCAGGTTTGTCTAACTCCCAAACAGATGCGTTCTTTTCACTATTTCAAACTGACCAAAGTCCTATTTTTATCTTGCCATGGCAGAGACCAAGGACCGAGCCATGCTTCCTCTCTAGCCAGCTCTTAATTAAAGGCCAAGGGTTATTGGCAATCCCTTGAAGGTGGAATTTCAGGGCAATCTCACTTTCTTCATCATATACCATACAATATTTTTCTTTTTAAAATAAGGGGCATATGGTACTTTTGTAATAAGAACATAATTTGTGTTTCAGAATTATACAACAAGGTTCAATGCCCTGAAATCTAATCAGTGTCTCTCCTGTCCTTTGACTGCCCCCTTTCTAATACAATCTAATCTGGGTCCCAGAAAGCTCATGTGTTGCTGTGCACAGGACAAGTGGTTTAAGTACTAAAGAGCCGGGGGCCTAAAGAAGACTTGAATTGCAAGTGGGAATTTATGTTCTACATCTTCAGGGGACTATTGCTGAAGTGAACAATGTTGACAGATCGTGGGGCTTCTCTACCTGGAGGATTAGAAGAAAGGAGAAGCATTTATGCTGGTAACTCAGGAATTCATACAAGGGCTGGACAAAATGATCCTTTATCTGTAAAATGGAGACATTACTCCAGCCCTAGAATTGTGGTGAGGATTAAATGAAATAAGATAGATGTAAAGATTAATTACTCTACTGCCTGACATATAGTAGGAACCCAATGAATGCTACTTCTGTCATATCATTGATGAATGGATTATAAAGTACAAAAAGTATTCTCTAAGGAAAGAGATCTGTTAAATGCAAGGCTCTCCATCCTCACACCCTTGCATGGCTCAAAACTGCATCAAACTGAATTTGATTTAAATTTAATATTTGAGAGATAAAAGTTCACACAAATAAAAAGAGGCCAGAGAGAACAGGATCTCCTTGTCTCTGTCGTGAAGATGGACCCTGAAATTGCTTGGTTTCAATCCCCTTTCCAAGACTTTGTCACTTACTCAACACTCAGAAGTTTCGCTGGAGCAGGATTATTTTGTGTGAAAACCCTCAAAGCAAAGACAGTTCATATTTCCATATAGAGACCCCACTATTAGTCAAAACAACACTTTGGATCATTCTAATTAGTTATTTACTTAAAGTTCACATCTTCTTTCTATGACTATAGATAGTCTCTGGGGAGCATGACTTGTTTTTTCCTTATGGCCGTTATTATATTAGATTACTCAAGTTAACGTACTGCATCAGGAATGTTCCACTTGCTAAACTTTTTGAGGGTTTCTTCATTCACTAACATATGCATCAGCTAAACGTCCTCTAAAGAGCTTTTCTTTTTCCCTTTTCTATTTCTCCCTGGGCTCCAAAGCGGAAATATATGCTCAATTATTAATATCATTGTAAGGTTCTTTGGAAGCATCTATAACTCTGTCAGAGAGGTGCTTCCTGAGGGCTCATGTAGCTCAGCTTCACTTCTTCTAAACATCCGAAAAGCCTCCAAAAGCACCATTCTGATTCAGCTTGCCCATCTGCGTGCATGTTCTCTCTTCAAAGAGAAGGTCAAGAGATGGAAGAAAAGAGGATTGGGGAGGGGGTTAAGAGGGGATAGAGAAGGCTCAGAGGCAAGAAAGGAAGCAGCAGAGACCTAACAGCCCAGCAATGACTGCGTCGCAAGCCCCTGGAAACCCTCCTGGCATGATGTTGAATAGAATCGCTTCTCACTTTACCTGGCAAACCAGGTTCTTCCTGAGCCCCATGACTAAGCCGCTAAAGATCAAAATTGTTGGTGAGTAGTGGAGTCCCCAAATTAGTTACTTTCTTATTTCTGACCTGACTTTCTTCATGAGCCCTTTACCTGTTTAAGTAGCAAGAAAACAACTCCATTTAGTCCAATTTAGTCCTCAGGTTAGTTCTGCCCAAGCATTTACACAGAATCTTTAGATTCACTTGTTTTTCTACTCAGTTCTTCAGAACTCTCATCTCCCTCTCCCGCTGCTCTCTCCGGATCCTACAGCCCATGGCACCGGGGGAGGGGAACCCCTGGATTTGCACTTGTGCCTGGGGTGTGAGGTGCCTCGTGTCTGCTGAGGAATGCTTGGCACCACCCCATGGCTGGTGTCCACAGCTGGCTCCTGCAGCCGACATCTGTGGCTGAAGTACTTGTGGTCTATTTCTGCTTGGCTTGCTCAGAGTCTGGGGCCCCTCCCTGAAGACTTACCCTCACTGCCCACTCCACTCCTGCTGATGAAGACCCTTTGAGTCTCTGCCATTTCTGCCACTTCTGGCCCTAGCTGTCAACCCTGGTCCTGATGCTGCAGGCTCATCTCAGTCACCCCAGCAGCCTACAGTAGGTCTGTGGCTTTGCAAAGGAGCATCCATGCCAGATGAAAACAGGCAAAGCTCAGACCCGTAGGCCAGTCCCTTCATCAACCTGAATTTCTCACTCCACACTCTGAGTTTGTAAGACCCTCTATATAGTTTCAGGGTCAGTTGTCTTCATCCAAAACAAAAGTCCTTGTGCTCTTACTGTGCTCTCAGTCTATCCACTGGCCCTCCGCACCCCATGAGGTTCTGAGGACCCAGAGAGGAGACATTACCTCTCTGAATTCATTGCTCCCTCATCTTCTCTCCACAATTCCTTAGCTCTGAATGGGCAAAATTTTCCTTGAAGTCCCTTTCTTCTCTACATTACATAAAACCATATAATGTGTTTCACCAGGACTAGCTTGATATATTACCTGGGTACCAGAGTAATTTGGAAAAGCCTTAACCCCTGATTTCAGCTGTTGTCTTGCTGCAAATCCTATTTTGAATATCAAAAATCCAATAATAATTTTCCTTTTATTTTTGCTTTGCAATAATCTTACTTTATATTGACTAGGAAGCTGAGCATAAATACTTAAAAATAAAAGAAAGAGTATTAATCTCACTCAAAGTTTTGTGCTCACTATGTGTGTTCTGAGGAAGAGACTGGACTGCTGGGAGTAGGATGGCTTGAGGGAGTAGAGATGTTCACCCCGGGATCCTTCCTCCATGGATTGAGCCTCAGAATGGCTAATGCCTCTACTGGTGTTGGGGTAATCAGGGTAGCAGCTCCCATTACACCTCCTAGGAATTATCTGTCCCTGACTGTCACTGTCTATCCAGGCTGTAGACTCTGGGGGTCACCTTCCCCACGGATGCCACCAAGATCTTGTGGCTGAAAATGAAATCTCTTGGATCTTCTATTCATTCATCAAACATTTATTAAGCATCTACTATGTGATATATACTGACCCAAATGTTGTTAGACACAGAAATAAGAAGATGGAATAAAATAAGTCTGCCAGAAAATCTTGTCATTAAGAATTTGAGCCTCTCTCCCAGTACTCCTTATCTAAAGAAGCTCAAAGTGGTAAAATGAGTTTGATTTCAGCTTTTTCTACCTGGCTCTCTGAAGACCAAGAGGTATTTAAACCTCATTCATTCATTCATTTATCCCTTTAACAAACACTTATTGATTATTTGTTATATGCCAGGCACTTTGCTAGGTTCTGGGGAAGCTGAGATGATTAAGATATACTGCCTTCCATAAAGCATTCTAGATCATCTGGAATGTAGACATTTCAATGGCAAGAGTAATGCAGTGCTACAGCTGTTCCCATCAGCCCCTGTCTGTGAACACTACACAGCATTTATTAAACCACCTGCAGTGAGTGCCAGGAAAAGCATGGTCAAGTCGATCTTCAGTTGAGGGAGAAGGTGATTGGGAAGGAGATGTAAAGGAGACAATGGCTTGATTGAGACTTCAAATATTCAGAGTTTGTTTGTTTGTCTGTCTGTTTATTTATAAACAAGGAAAGGTTTCTAAGCAGAAGTTTTTACAAGGGCAAGACCTGAAGGTGATCAGCAACATGAAGGTTCCAGGGAGCTACAAGCAAATGGAATGAATATGGAAAGAGCCTGTGGAACAGAAAGGGTTGAGGCTGGCTCCTTGAGCAGATGCCAACCAGTGGGAGGTGGGGCCGTTTCCTGGTTCTTTTCACATCATACCCCATCAGCTCATAAAGTCAGTCATAATAAATGCTTCAAAAGAAGGCTATGTGCAAGGGCCAGAGAGAAGGGAGAACTGGTAGTCCCATAGTAGACAATCAAGCCTCAGACAATCTCAAAAAATCTGACTGCAACATCTGCTGCTTTTGTTATGACATTTATTCTATATCCCCAGCCCCTAAAAACTTCAACACAACTATCTCCCTAGAGTGAACGGGAGAAGTGTTCAGCACTATGAAAATCCCCTCAATCATTTCTAATGTCAGTTTGAATCACAGTGACTTTTATACTATTTACCCAATTTTGCTTTCCCCTTTAAATCTGTTTTATATTTTATCCTCATAAGCTGCTAGTGTCTGCACATATTAGGTCCTTCCTAACTGCCTACTTCTTTCACAACAGCTGAACAAGAAAGATGCAGCAAATATCAATTTTCCTGTTTTTACAAATATAACATGAGAAAGCAGAGGCAAAGACTAGTTAAGGAGTAATAGCTAGTTATTGAGCACTTGTGTATGCCAGACAATATTCTCAGAAGTTATGTAGATTAACTCCTCAAATCTTCGTAACAATTTTGTAAGGTGGGTAGTATTATTTTATACCTATTTTAAACATGAGGAAACTGAGTCACAGTAAGCTTAAGTGATTCTTCCAAGACCATACAGCCAGGTAGTGACAGAGTAGGCATTCACATGTTGGCAGCCTGTTCCTGGGTCTAAATTCTTACTGATGATTCCCTCTTAAGCAAGTGAAATGTCCATGAGCAGAGAGTTAGGAAGTGGCAGGACAGGGAAACACAAGGTTAACATATATATTAGACCTGGGACAAAATAATTTATGAGAATCATCAAAAATATTGTGAACAAAGGGAGAATTGGAATTAACATTTGTTAAGTACCTTCCATGAACTGAGCCCTGTGTGGGATGCTTTAGAGAAGGTACCACATTGGATGCTGTCAACGACCTGAGTCAGCATGAGGAGGTGAGGTCACTGGCCAAGGCCATGTGCTGGGAGTGGTAGCTTAGGGTCCACCTCAGGTGTCCTCAACCCACGCCAGGCCCCACTCCCACCACTGCCTTCTACCTGCACACGACATGTGAGGTTCAGGGAGAGGCCAATTTTCCTGCAGAGTCCCTATCAGATTTCAGGTAAATAAGGGAAAGAAGAATGAAAAAAGGCAGATTCACTCTGAAATAATTTTAGTTTATAATGGATGGGATCCAACCAGATGCCAAGCCCCAGCTCCGTATTTCTTTATTTTTGTGAGGTCCCTGTCCTCTTCAAGCTCGACTTGTTTCAGAAGAAATGCCACACGTGGAAGAAAGTTTTGAGGAGTGCAGGGGAATGACCATTTGGTTACATATGCCTGGGGAGAAAAGTATAGTAACCACGGAAAGACGTGGAGCTCTGTGCCTTGGGTGAGCTAACTTCACCTGCCTTACTCTCACTGTGACCATCCTGGTGAGCTGAAAAAGATAGAAGCTGTTTATGTAGCTAATTTTTACAAAGTTCAGACATACTTAAATGTTTGTTTACTTGTGTCACTTAAACGTGACCCACTTCTGTACAAAGCCAGTGGGAACAACTTGATCCCTACCCTCTTTGACCTCATTATTCAAAACAGACATGAACAGTAGGATATCGGCAACAAACAGAATCAGCGCCCAACAGTCTCTGATCTTAGGCCTATCACCTACATGTGCCCAGAAGTTTCCTCTCTGTATGTGGGAAGTAAAAGAAATCAACCTTGGAGTGTTTTGAGAAATCGAGAATTCTAGGTCAATAAGAGTCAAATTTTTAAGAGCACTAGGAAATCAGACCTATTTGCATCTCAGCATTCCATTTTCAAATCGCTTATAACCCCTAAGTCTCTGATTCCTCATCTGTAATGCGGATGTGATAACAGTGTCTACATAGGGATGCTGTCAAGTTCAAATGTATAAAAATATATACTAAGCAAATGCATTTTTAAAAAAAGCCTGAGCCCAATTCCCTGTTAGAGTTAAGGGATCAGTAATATTCACTTTTTTTGAATAAATAATTCACCCTCATTCTCTGTATCAGCAAAGAACTTTTATTTAAGCAGGAAGCACTAAGGAAAATTTGCAAGTCAGATTATTAGAATACATTAAACAGAACACTTGGCATTAATAAAACAAACATTCACACACAAAAAATTGAAAACAAATCAAAACACTTTTATTGGCATTTGAAATTGTCATTATTTTAAGAAAACAAAAATCCCCAAATTAGATGATCCTCCAAAGGAAATCTATAACTGAGCATAATGGGCAGTGGTTTTGATGTGTAACTGAAGAATGCTGCACAGGGGCAGGCAGTGAAGGAGCGGTTGTCAAGAGCTGAAAGAACTGAAGTGCGCAGGATGTAGAAGAAAGTGCATGAGCTGGTTGAAAGCCTTTGATTTGGGTTTGGTTTACCAGCCAGCCCTGAACTTGTACCAAGTACCTTCTGTTTTCAAGTCAAAAGGCGTTTACTGGAAATCTGTTGTGTGTGCCCCAAAAATGTCTCCCCAAGAGTTCATATGAAATTTGCTCACAACTAATCTAACCATAAGGAATTCTGTGATAAATCTTTTGATAGAGACACAGCCAGATACTCTTGGAGCACAACGTAGAGAGTGCGGTTGGGTTCTGACAAGGACAGGAAAGAACAACAGACAAGTCTGTGGCCTCCAGGGGCTTACAGTCTGGCTGAAGAGAGAAGACAACAGAGTTAGAAAAGTTTCGATAACTTAAAGGCAGGTTACAACTAAAAAAGTCCAAACACAGAGAACCCATATTTCCTGGATTTGGGGAAATACTTTTTAGTAAGCAAACATTTATTGTTATGTCTTGCTATTATAGACCTACTATTAAAAATAAAAGTCAGATCAGGACAGAGCTCACTTATATAGAGAGGCGGTCGATCTCTGCAAAAAAGGGACTGCTGGGGGATTCCCTGGTGGCGCAGCGGTTGAGAATCTGCCTGCCAATGCAGGGGACACGGGTTCGAGCCCTGGTCTGGGTAGATCCCACATGCCGCGGAGCAACTAGGCCCGTGAGCCACAACTACTGAGCCTGCGCGTCTGGAGCCTGTGCTCCGCAACAAGAGAGGCCGCGATAGTGAGAGGCCTGCACACTGCGATGAAGAGTGGCCCTCGCTTGCCGCAACTGGAGAGAGCCCTCGCACAGAAACGAAGACCCAACACAGCTAAAAATAAATAAGTAATAAAAATAATAAAAATAAAGGAATTCCTTTAAAAAAAATCTTTTAAAAAAAAGGGACTGCTCTGTGCTGGCTACAGGCATGGGCGCTGGGTTGTGGCCATCTGCGTGCAAACCTGATGCTCCTACTAGCTAATTCTGTGACTTTGAGCCAGTCACTTAACTTCTCTGGGCCTCAGTTTCATCTTCAGTAAAATAAGCATAGTCATGGAACCTGCTTTATAAAATTGTTATGAGGATTAAATAAGGCAATGTATTCATAGCTTTTAGTAGTGCCTAGTGTATAGCAAGTGTTCAATAAATGTATGAATAATATTATGATTACAGCACAATTAAATCATTAGAATGCTCATTTGTTTTTCTTTTATACACACACACACACACACACACAAAACATTAATAATTTTTATACTATTGTAGAACAAATGGAACTGTAGCTGCTTATCACACTGTCTCAGCTGGTCCTCTACTTAATCTGACAGTTTCCAATTGCTCCTTTAGGAGTCTTCCAAGACCCTTTCCAAGCCAGGTTGAGTGGCTCTTCCATGTGTCCCTATGGCCCCATATACTTAGTCTTGCCACAGCAATGTGGTTTTTGGAATGTTATGGAATATGATTTTCTGTTCATTTGTCTGTCTCACTCACTCCTGCATCAGGAGGGGTAATTCCTTGAAGGAAAGAGCTGCTTGTTTTCCATTATACCTCCAGGACCTAACGTGGTACCTGACATAATATTGAATATATATGTTAAATGGAAGGAAAAGAAGAAATAAGAGAGGAAGGAAGGAAGGAAGGAAGGAAGAAGAGAAGGAAGGGAGGGAGGGAGGAGAGGGAGGAAAAGAGGGAGGAGGGAGGGAGGGAGGGAGACACAGGAGGAGGAAAGAAAGAGCAAGAAGGCAGAACGAGTGGGAAGAGGTGCTCTGGTTGTGGCAATGTGACATTTGTCTGAGTCTGCACACCCTCTTCCCTCTCCCTCTGCTGTCCCTCTAGTCCTACAAAGTGAAGGGAATTTTGAGCAATGAGAATGTTTTACTTACCCCAAATCACCACTGAAGAAATCCATTGCATTACTGAGCACTTGTAATGGGGTTGGCCCCATTTCAGAATATAGGGTTTTGCTGCCCCTGCCAAGCAGGCTTATCCACGTGAAGCTTAGATAGTGCCTTTGCCCACACCTGTCTGGCTCAGGGAGCTTGTTGGGCTGTCAAGGGGAGAGCCGAGCTTTGAGAAAGGCTGATGGGCTTTGACGAAAAAGAGAACCGGCACACAGGTCTCATTTATAATCCATTCCAGCTGCTCCTCTGCTGGGGGAAACTGGCATTCTGTTTTGTTGGCCCCTTTTCCATCAGGACAGCTGTGAAACCCTACTCAGTGAAGTAATCGCAATAACAACCACCACTTTGCATGTTGATGCCTTTCTTCCAAGGAACTCAAAGTTCTTTGGAGACATAACCTCATTAATCCATCCTGCATGAAGTGGTGGCTGATGGGGAGGGTTAGGAACTCTTACTCATATTTCCAGGGCTGGGGGACTTAGGAGGGGAAAGTGAAAAAGGAAGAGAAAGAAATTTCAGAACTAGGAAAGATAAGGGATGGTATTTTTCCCCCTGAACCCCACTCTGGCACAAAGATAACATTTCATAGAACAATACTCAGTTAAACGCCTGAGTTAAAAACACGCTCTGTATATTCACCATCCCCCCAAAGGAAGAGAATTCTAGGTGAGGAGTTAGGAAACCTGATTTCTAGCCCTGATATTTACACTAAATAGCTGTGTGACCATGAGCCAGCCCCACCCTCGGAGTAGTACTTTCATATTAGAGCATGTGACCTCGTGGTAACGTTGGAAGAGCACAGAGCCAAGAGACAGGAGACTGATGCCTGCCTTTACAGCAGCATGGTTTTAGGGTATTACTTCAGCTACCAAGGCTCACTTTTCTTATCTGTGAAACAAAGAAATTAGACTGGATTATCTCTAAAGTTCTTTTCAATTCCAATAAAACCAGTGATTCTAGAACTGGTGGGCTGGGAAACATCAGATCTGATTGGAGGTTAGACCTTAGGAAAGCGAATAGCTATCCATATCAGTTTTCTATTACTGCCACCCTGAAACTCAGTATCTCCTATAAAACAATAATTTATGATTTCTCACTATTTTGTACTTCCCTGGGCAGTTCTGTGGCTTCACATGAGTTCACTTCTATGAACGAATTCAGCCTGAGGTTGACTGGATTCAGCTGAGACATCTGTGTTATCTGGGCTTCCCTTGCCTTGTGGTCTTTTCATCCTCAAAGAGGCTACATCAGGCTACCTCACTCATGGAGGTAGCGCTTCAAGAGGGCTAGGCTTGGTGCTTAAGTGCTCATCACACCTCTTCCATATCAAATTCAATACTATCCTGTGGCCCAAAGAAAGTCACATGGCCTAGAATCAGTGCAAGAGGGACTACACAAGGACATTGTTACCGGGTGAATTGTGTCCCCACAGAGGATAAGTTGCAGCACTAATCCCACATACCACAAAATGTGGCCTTATTTGGAAATAAAGTCTTTGCAGACTCAGTCAAGCTAAGATGAGGTCTACTAGAGTAGGGTTGACTTCTAAACCAATATTATTGGTGTACTTATAAGAATAGGGAGAGTCACGCAGACACAGAGGGGAGATGGTCATGTGAAGACCGAGATAGAGATTGGAGCAGTGCTGCCACAAGCCAAGGAATGCCTGGGGCTACCAGAAGCCACAAGAGGCAAGGAAGGGTTTTCTCCTCGAGCTTTTGGAGTGAACGTGGCTCTGCCATGCCAGTCTTGATTTTAGAGTCCGGCCTCAAGAACTGTGAGAGGATACATTTTTGTTGTAAGCCACCCAGTTTGTGGTACAGTAGCCCTAGGAAATTAATACAGGCGTGAACACTGGAAGACATGGTTCTTTGGGGTCCACTAGTGTAACAATCTAGCACACTATTTTTATGAGCATAATTATACAGATATTATGTGATTATTGTCCAAAATATGAGGAAATGTAGGTGTGGTAGATTGCAATAATTCTTTATCCTTCCCTTAATTCATGGCCTCTGCCATATGACTTGAATGCCTCCCCCACAAAAAAAGAGGTAGAGTGTATTCCACTTCCTCCTCACTTTGTTATGGTCATCTGACTTGCTTCAGCCAATAGGAGAAGGAGGAAAGGTCATTATCCCAGTTTCTTTTTATTTATTTATTTATTTATTTATTTATTTATTTATTAGCTGTGTTGGGTCTTCGTTTCTGTGCGAGGGCTTTCTCTAGTTGCGGCAAGCGGGGGCCACTCTTCATTGTGGTGCGCAGGCCTCTCGCTATTGCGGCCTCTCTTGTTGCGGAGCACAGGCTCCAGACGCGCAGGCTCAATAGTTGTGGCTCACGGGCCCAGTTGCTCCGCGGCACGTGGGATCTTCCCAGACCAGGGCTCGAACCCGTGTCCCCTGCATTGGCAGGCAGATTCTCAACCACTGCACCACCAGGGAAGCCCCATTATCCCAGTTTCTTAAGAGGCTTTTATATTTCCGCAAGCCACTCCCTGTTGTCAGTGCTCTTTGTGGCCAAGCTGCTCTGCCTAAGATGCTGTCTCCTGGGGTTCCCAGAGCTGTCCCTCCTTAGGTATGAACCAGGACTGCCACTCCCATCATACTCAAGGGTTCAGAGCCATGTGTTACTCTGGATTGAAACTGGAGACCATGCCCCCATCTCTACAGGGATCCAACCTATACATAGGCTGGCCAAGGCCTTCTCTTCTGTTTTCTCCTTTTTCCCCCATGGACGCAGGCATTCTTAACACTTCTCTCTAGTGTCCATGCTCAGCCTGCATTACAATGAAATTGGGATTCAGCTTTTCTACTCTGGTTACATAAATAAATGCTAATGTCTTTATTACTGAGATGGGATCACACAACACCAATCACTCTTGCAACCTGCTGTTTTTACTCAACAATATATCGTTCATGTTCTTCCATTACTGTAAATACAGATTTGTCTTCATTTTTAATAGCTGCATATACTTCCATGTGCATATGGATACCCATATTCATATCCGTATTTTATTTAAACAATCCCCTATTATCAAACATTATATTTGTTTCAATTTTTCTTATAAATAATGTTTCACTGAACATAATTTTCCATTAATCTTTGTATACTTGTTCAGTTATTTTCACCAGATAAATTCACAGAGATAGAATTGCATATTCAAAATGTTTTTTAAGGATTTTGGTATATTTTTCCAATTAACCTTCTGAAAACACTATATTAATTTATACCCACCAATGTGTAAGAGTGCTAATTTTTTAATTCCCATGAAACCACTGTGATTCTCTACAACCTTTGCCAAGTAACAGAAGACAAAGTTTGCGTTTCATGGTGTATTCTTCAATTCTCTTTTAAACAACTGGGTTGCTTAGAAATGCACTTATAAAATTGAATAAGACAGAGACAGCAAGAATAGAGGATACTGATGAAATCAGATATTAGCTCACAGAAAGAAACCAAAAGCAAGAAAGGAGCAGATGTGCAGTGTCGGGGCACTGTTGTTAATGGTAATGCTTCATGGGGGGTTTTTTTGGCACATAATTTAAAATGGCTCAGACGTGAGTGAATTCAAATTCAACACAGTGTTACTGTAAGTTGACACACTCACAGAGTTTGAAAATGCAGGATAGAAATTCCAAATAAGAGCAGATCCGGTGAAAAGTAAAATAATATATCAGGGATAAGAATTATCCCCAAAATGTGATATTAAGTAGGAGGGAAATGCAGTACTCAAAAAATTGTACTGGGGAGTAGCAATGTTAGATAAAGGCTTGCAGAGTGGAGAGGAACAAGACCAGCCAAGGTTAATGATTTACACACAGAGCAGTTTCTGCCACATTGGTCTAAGATAGGACCAGGTGCTGCAAATGTGGACAGATCCATTTAGTTTAACACATCCATGTTATCTACAGTAGGTGCTGGTTCTAAGAAAGGGAAGGGATTACTCTATCAGGGATGTCAACATGGATTAAAAGAATACATTTCATCCACCACTTTCATTCAGTGCTAGTAGGATTAAGTTGGTTCAATAGATATAGATATAGATATAGATGATATAGATATAGATATATAGTTCATTTCACAGGTCTTCACCATGTGTATTCCATGTGACTCATAATCTCACCTCTGGGAATTCATCCTAATTAAATAATTTAGCATATACCCAAATATTTAGCTACAGGATATATACTGAACCACTGCTAATAAATTAATGATGATAAAACATATACTGAGACCATTTAAAATGATATTACAGAACTATTTTACTCATGTGAATCAATGATCATAAAATATTATATTTTAAAAAAGAATCTGAAAAAGAATAGATACATGTATATGTATAACTGAATCAATTTGCTGTACACCTGAAACTAACACAACATTGTTAATCAACTATACTCCAATATAAAATAAAAAGTTAAAAAAAAAAAGATTGTAGAGTACGATTCAGTGTTTGTATGTGTGGATGAGTGTCAACAGTCTATGGACCTTCCATTAAGGACAACTACCACTAATGCCTGAGTTTTACTAGCTCTTTGATTCTCTTTTCATGCTTAGTTAAAGGAGTCCTACCATAAGGTTGGTTGGAATCCTAGATTTTAGGCTCTTACTTTTGTTAGCTCAGTGTTTTCTTCTCCAGAGTGCACTAAGCTGGGGCACTGAGAGTGGCATGGATGGGGATTGAAATTATAGCTACACTCTGAATCCAGAATCGTGACACTTCTTCTTCAGTCCTTGTTTCTATGTTTGGCCCAATGATCTTGACACTTAGGATGAATTCTTTCTCAGGAATCCCGTAGATCCTCTTTGATAATTTGGCTTCTATTGGGGGAACAGCATCCAGACACACACATAGTTTGCCAAACATAAGTACCTATGTCGGCACCCCACTTTTTGACCTGTTTTAATTCCATTCTCATAAGGCTTCCCAGTCTCCATGTGATTCATGTGGAAGCAAATATACATTTGGGAAGAGAAGGAGGTGGGCAGGAGTGACAGTAGCATATGCCAAACATATCTGAATCTTAGCTCTGGCTTACTCAGGATATCTTATCACATGTGTTCGTGTGTATGACTGTGAAATATATTAGTATGAAGACCTGAAGGATATACACCAAAAACATCAACAGTCTAGTAGTGGCGTTATGGGTAATTTGTTATTATTGTCTTCTTTTATCTTATCTATGTATTCTAATCTACAATGATCATGTATTTCTTGTGAACCATTAAACAACAGAAGTAAATCTTAAAAGGTACTCTCAAAAAAAAAAAAAAAAGGAATACCATTTTGAACAACCACTCAGAGGTGTCTATTAATTCACCTTCAATCTTTCTATAGTGATAACTCCCAGGGGGGTTCTTGATTCCAGGGCCATCAACTCAAGTGATTCTGCATCATAGAGTAATTTTTAGTATTTTTTTTTTGATCAAGCCCATTGTTTCCCAGTAATCCTAATATGGCCTGTTTGTTTGGGATTGATAATTTTGATGAATAATGTGGAGAGAATAGGTAAGTTATCCAGGTTTGAAAATATAAGAGAAAGCTTTCCAGAGAAGATTCATGAAGCATTTGGGAAAGCAATAAGGTATCATTGTAGGATTATACGTGGGGGCTTTATGAGCTAGAAGGTTTGTAGTGTGATGAAAGTGACCAATTTACTGTCAAGACACTGGCTTAAATTCTGGGAGATGGAATGTAGTACAATTGGGTGCAGAGAACAAATATGGACTCCAGTTGAGTTTGGGAGGTGAAGTAAAAGAGATAAGGCCAAATTTACTGTAGAAAGAGGAGGAGAAACTTGGCAGCAACCACGGTTTGACTGCTTCAGTTTCTATTCAATTTTTCCCCAACACTAAGACCCCTCCCACTTTATGTGGTGCCCAGTGGGCTGCCCCACCCTCTGGATCCACCCAGCCTTGATCTCAGGAGAGACCTCTGTGTTCACAAAGGCATCCAGCCACTCTTTGGTCCAATCTCAATCCCACCAGCCTCCTCAGAGATGGGGCATGCCAAAGTTCTTTTGCAAGTATGTAGTGAAAGTTTGAGTCACACTCTTGCTTAAGAGGATATTCTATGCATTTTCAGACATATGACTAACTGGGCCAGAGGTTTAGAAAATATAGCTGGGAATAGCACAGTGTCCAGCAGGAGAGCTGTTCTTTGCTTTTTGTATTGTTGGGGGTGGGGGTGGGGGGAGGAGGACTGGCCTGAAATATGGAATACCAGAAAAAGACAGATAGAGAATCAAAGTCCCTGAATGGCATTTAATTCTGTGTTGCTGTTTTTCCTGGTCTGGTTTCAGAAATCCTCTGACAGTTGGACCATTTGCTATTTAGTCATTCTACTGTACTCATTTTACTGACAATCAGCAGGCATTGCCTAATTTCACACTCAAACTAATAAAAAAACCAAAGTAGACTACAGCATCAAGTATATGTTTAATTTGATGGGATTTTTAAAAAACATTTCCAAAATAACACATAAGTAGTGAGTGTAGCAAGTATACAGGGTTGGAAGACATTTAAGTATGTTCAAGGTTTTAGCCAAAACAGTTTGCAACAACTAGATTAAGAAAAAGAAGAAGAAGCCTAATTGGAGGCTTTCACATTAGGTTCTGAAACACATTTTTTGGTCCCCTTGTGCCTTGTTTCCAAGATGGTAGCACCTGGAAAAACATGCAGCTTGATTTTCGTAATAGATATGAGTTCAGATAGTAAGGGCTGCATTACACCAGTTCCTTTGAAACGAGTGGCAGTTGTTGCTGGAGTCCAAGTGGCTGAATCGCATGCTTGGAAATAGGAGTATATTCATCTGTTTGTGAAAATCACCAGGCATAGACCGTTTCCACCCAACACACCGTAGAAACTCGCAAGCCTCTTGTTACCAGCAAGAACTGAAGCCAAAACTCAGCAAGAGCAATGCCAGATGATTGCTGCTGTTTTCCTGAAGCCTTGGTTTTGAATGCTGGACGCTGTGTAAACTATGTGTTCTTTCCTAAGTGAGAACCTTCTGCCAGACCGACGACAGTGTCCTCTGTGAGGCAGTGGCAATTTCCACCAAAAAAGTGTCCAGTGTGTGTTAGCTTTTCATCATGACTTGATTAATTACCCCAGGAAACTTCATTTCATTCTACATGCTAAAATGAGAGTAATTAGAGCAGCCTTTGACCCTTTCTTCTCTACCCCTCTTAGTTTACAATGAGCTGTGAAATGTGATAAGTTAATTCTCAAATATATACTTTTATGCCAAGAACAAGTATCTCCTATTTGACTTGCTGTTCCCCCACAGGAATTTGATATTGTTTATCTAAGAATTTGACATGCAGCGTTTTTGTCAGAAAAAATTGAGAAGAAATGTCCTCCAGATGACACAACTGCCCCATATATAGAGAGTTCAAAACTTGCCCCTTATCTTTATATCTGCAGTAATAATAACTCGACCCTTTTTGCTCCATGTGGAAGGTACAGTTTTCATCCCTAGTTTGAGTAAAAGTGCCACGGGGTTACAGATATAGGCAGGGTCCATTATAATAAAATGTACAAACACCTAAAGGATCCCACTTGGAAGTCAAATACTAAATTTTTCAAGTGTTTTGAAACATAACCTTTAATACATTTTGGGGTGCATTGTGGGCTAACTGAAAACTAACTTGCATTGACCCAAAAGTATGAGTTTTCAGACTTTTATTAATATGCTCTTTAGCTATAGATTATACAGGCAGTTTTATGTGTACTGTAGAAAACCTGGGAAATAAAGAAAAGTTTAAAGAAGAGAATTAAAATTATTTTAATTTTAATTCTACAGCAATAACCACTTCTCAAATTCCAGTATATTTCATTTCAATCTACCTTTTATACAATTATATAAATATATGTCACCAAAAAACTAAATCCTGTGCTATAAACAGTTTTAAATTTTGTTCATTTGACTTTTTATTTTGAGCATTTTCCCCTGTCACTAAACATGTGTCAAAGAACATGATTTCCCATGGAAGCAAAGACTTCATAGCACAGGAACTCTTTGGCATCTGTGTTGCCTGCATTCTCGCTGAAATGCAGTGACCAAACAGCATCACGTAGTTGCCAGGACCCTTCAGGTACAAGAGATACAAACACAAATAAGTGCGAATTCATTGGCTTCCATAACAAACAGCTCCCTTTAGGCACCCCTTTCTTCAGGGCTTCAGCTATTGCCTTCAGGTCTCGATCTCTGTCTCTCTGTCTCTGTCTCTCACTCTTTCTTTCTCTCCTCTTTCTCCCCCACTCCCTTCCTCCCCCCTCTTTTTCTCTCCTCCTTCTCCCTCCCTCCCCCGGCTCAGCTCTACTTACCTCTGCTTGGCTTCCTACTCAAGCAAGCAAGCAGGCTCTCTCTATGTGAAGCAATACACCACTAACATCTCCAAGCTTATACCCACTCACAGATTGAGTGAGATCAGAGAGAAAGAGAAAGTACTTTTCTCAGAGGTTCACGGAGGTCTCTGATTGACCATACAGGGATCACATGCTCATCTCCAAGGACGGAGTGCCCTGACTGGCCAAGTCTAGACCACACCAGGGTCACACACAGAGGTCAGCTCCTTGGGATGGGGCCCCAGGCAGGGAGGTTGCAAGAAGAGCCTAGATCCTCTCTCCACTGCTTTTCTTTCCTTTTCTTAAAATTTCTCCTCACTGAGGCTCAGCACCTGTTCAGTAGTGTGATTCAAGTCTTGCCTCTTATTCTTAAGATAAATGTACTCAGTACATTTAGGAACAGTGCACTAAAACCACCACAGTTGTCTTCCCTGAACTCAGAAGAAAAAATAATTCCAGAGTCATTTCATGAGAAAAGCAATTATCTTTGCATTGTCTAGCCTTGGGTCTGTCACTAAGATTATCAGCCAATCAGGTAGATATCAAGTGAATGTAGCTTGATTCTAGAATATTGAATGGAAGCTAATGATACAATAACTCTGAAGGAGAATCAAGACCTAGAATTACAGGTGCACTTTATTTAGTGCTACCACCATCACTACTAACCCACTATAGTGCAATTCTTCTCAGAAAAAGAAATTAATACACAGTTTCCCATGGCTTCTCAGCCAGGATGAGAGAGGGCACGTCTTAAACTCTCGACTGTGGCAAGTGTACCTGATACAGTGCTGTTCCCAGTCTAAATAGTGCTGAGAAATCTTTTTCTTATTCCTCTAAGGGTAGCACTTTTTTGCTATATGTGACCAAGAAAGGTTGACAAAAGGCATACCTAGAATGGTTTCGGAGATGCTGTTTGATATCTTATTGCAAGTTAAAAAATGCAAATCTTACAGCAGGTTGAGGTACCTTCAAGGAAATGGTCATGGACGCAGGGACTCAAGCTCAGCAGTGTTTGAGGGAAGTCCTTCAACCACGTAAAAATCATCTCATAGTTCAGCCTGGGATGATTGGTCAATAATGGTAAGAAGGCCAGCTGGAGGACAGCACTGTTGGTGACAAGTCATGGCTTCAGGTGTTTCAAAGAAAACAGAAGAGGAATTACCAAGGTATCATGCCAGGAATACCTGCTCACAAGCTGACCCTGCTATGCTAACCCCAGATAGCTCCAATCTATTTAGCACTCCCTTTTCTAGCAGTGAATGCTCTGAATTAGACTCTATACATCGAGGTGGCTGAGAAACCAATTATTAACCAGCGAGGATAAAAGAACCCACAAGCAATTGGTTCCTCTCTAGATCAATATGCTGAAGTATTCTGGGCCACTGGTAGGTGGTCTGCTAGGGCCACTCAAACGGAATGCATTTATGGTCACCTGGACGTGTGGCAGTAACCTTGACTGTGTCAACATTTGGGGAAGTCCAGGATGTGCGACTATCATAGCACTTACTACCCTCTACTGAAATGATCTGTCTCCTTCTCTGTCTTCCTCACTGGACTGTGAATCATTCAAGGGCTGGAGTGGAGTCTTATCAATCTTTGGATCCTATGATCTAGAGGAACGCCCCGTAGGTAGTAAGCATTTAATAAATATTGGGTTGGCCAAAAAGTTCATTTGGGTTTTTCATAAGATGTTACGGAAATTCCCGAATGAACGTTTTGGCCAGCCCAATATTTGTTAAGTGAGTGAATGAATGCTGAAGATGGAAATCTGAGAGTCATCTTCTTCCTTGTCCTCCACACTGATCCACCACCACATTCTCTCAAAGGAAAAATAGCTTTTTAACCTGCCCACTTTCCTCCTTCCCCACCGTCACTGCCTCATCTGAGCTACCAACATTTGTTTCAGACTCTGCTACTGCCTCGTAAAAGCTTCCCTGCTTCCCCTAATCCAAAGCACATGTTTCTTTTTCATAAAAACCATACAGAATTTTCAAAAATAGTAAAATACCTCTAGTGACTTTTCATTCCACCCAGAGAAAAGTCCAGAAACCAACTGCCTACCTCTCCAGGTGTGTTTCACTCCTCTCTCCAACTTCCTCTCTCTGCTGAGTCATGTTGGGCTTCTTTCCATTTCTGTGGCTCATCAAAATCTACTCTGCCTCCAGTTTTTGCAAAGGCTGTTCTCTCTGTGATGCCCTTTCTCAGCCATCCCTCTTGGCCACTCACCTCTAGCTCATTCTTCAGGTCTCAGCCTAAATGTCACTCCCCCAGAGAAGCTGCCCTCACCATCCCAATTTTAGGTAGGATGGCCTGTTAGTCTCTCTCCTGGTACCTGTCCTTTTCCTTCATAGTAGCTTATCAAAAGTTGTAATCACATAATGTGTTAATTTATTGAATATGCATCTCCCTTACTAAACTGTAGGCTTTTCCTGGTATCCACTTAGCTCCCTACGTCAGACATCGCACTCAGCATCTCACACCCTCTTGGCCTCAGCTCACAGCTCTGGCAAAGAGTTCCACAAGTTTCACTCTGTTCTCCACTGACAGTGTACATGTCAAGCCTGCACCAAACACCTGTCTTCCTGCCTGGGGGCTCCCCTCACTCCCTGGGGCGGGGTACCTGCAGGTACCTGCTTGACACTCACAAATGTGCAACCCAGAAGCATGCAAGTGCTCATGCTTTGTGGGGTAACTCCCAACCAAAGCAGTCCAGGAGCCCATGGAAAGATGCTTCTCCTTCTGACCCCTCTGTACACTCTTCACAAGGTACCAACATACGACACCAGCCACTTGCACTGGTGGCCAGCTCTATAATGTGTCCCTATATTGGCTTTCCCCCTTCCCTGTTTCACTCTCCTTGGTCCCTCTCTCTGCCCTTTAAAGTCATTTCCCAAATAAACCATCTGCATTTAAGCCTTAGTCTCAGGCTGTTTTGAGGGAAACCCAGGGTGAGACAATCTCTGCACACCAACTGCCTAGCACAGTACCTGGCTAGATTGGGTATACAACAAGTATTTTTAAGTCAACAAATAAGCCAAGTATAAATAAATTAAAATTATTTTAAAAATAATAAGAGGTCGGAGGAAAAGCAGAAAATAAAGAGGCCACTGATACAGTTTAGTACAAGAAAGTTCAGCATTGCTTACACTTACCAACTTACCAACTCAGCAGAAACCCTCACTACCCCATGCTGGTGGACTCAGAAATGTGCTTTCTTTGTAAGCAGGTGCATTTCCACCAAGACCTACCTGTTTAATCCTCCTTCCCCCAGCTTGAGAGAGCTTGGGAGAGAGGAACAAGAATGAGGTTGGGCATGACAGCTAACTGGGCCTGAATCTCTACATTGCCACTACTTTCTACCAGTAGGAGCTTCCCATGTCCTTCAAGGTCCAGTTTACCTGTCTGTACAATGGGAACATGAACATTGCCTTGTAGAATTGTTATAAAGATGAGAAAAATACATCCTCAAAAATATTGATTTCCTTTTCCCAAACTCTCTACCCTCTTTTGCCCCCTTCTCCAGTGATACATACACATTGCATTTGGAACTTATTTCTGAACTTGTGGCCCAGGGCTCTGAGCTGAAAGTTTGGTGCAATAATCTTCTGACAAAATTTGTTTGTCTTCACAGTTTCTGCACTTACAATACACCAGCCGGCTGTCCCATCACTTGAAAAAAAATATTCCTTAGGTAAAGACCTTTATGATTACACAAAAAGACTTTCAAAGGCATCATGGTCCTAGAGGTTTTCCCCTAGGGACAGCACAGTGTGTCACGGCCTCTGATGAGAGGTGCGTGTGTGGACACGGGTGTCCTGCGAGCCTGCAGCTCTCCACATTTCTCTAGCCATTAGTGCCTTTTGTCTGCTTGTGCTCCTCTCAAAGGTCAGACCCTTGTGAAAAATACTTGTTCTATTAATCATCTTGGAAGACTGCTCCAGACACATTTTCAGAAGGGATGCAGAAAGTTTTGTCTGCACTGTGCACCCTGGGAAAAGAGTTTCCCTTTGAAAAGCAAATTTGCCCTCAGCCAAATCTTATTTTTCCTTACTTTTTTTTTAAAGCAATGAAATTATTGCATGTCCTGAAGGTGTCGGGAGGCATGGCCACCCCTTCAGCACAGGCATGTTTGTGCACTCAGGAGATGTGTGCCCAGTTAGTGGATTTCACATGACTGCTGGTGTTGGCAAATGACCTACAGCCAGCTGCTGCTCAGTCTTTTGGGGGAACAGTGGAAGGTTTAACCATTATTTGACACAAACTTGTTTAGTCAGAGACAGAGTGGTATTAGGACAGTTACATGCCCAGAGCTAATGAAAGATAACCCAGTGATGAGATTGGCTCACAGCGTGAGTAATAATTTTTATACTCACAATTAGATCGTGGAATTAAACAGAATGGGACTGATTCCCCCACTCTATTGCATAGGAGGGGTCAGGATATGTGATGCTCTTTTCCCATTTTTCTCATCTGGATGTTACAGCTCTAGATCTTCAAATATGGGGGAGGCACTTTCACCAATCGTTTGAATGAAAGCCAATTTTACCTTCCTCTCTTGCTATTCAATAAGGAATCACTTTATGTGTGCAGTGGTGAAGTGAGTACAAAAGATAGAATTTCCAGGGCTTGTTTCTGTCTCATGTAGAATTTTCAGCTTTTGCCTTTCTCACTTGTGTCTTCCTAGTCGTCATATGATCTAATATTCTATTCCTCATGGCCAACTTTTGATAGCAATGAGAAAGAAGCCTTGACAAATGTATCATTCATTCATTAAGATTCCCATCTTGTAAGGGTCAAGGTTTTTGTTTTTTGGGGTTTTTTTTGGTAAAATCATGGTAATATCAGTTATATTTCAGATATAGTTTAAAAACTCTGTGTCCTGAGTGAAAGCAACATTGATTTTTATAGTAATTCTCAATTGAGATGAGAAATAAGTGATTAACAATGTCTCACTGGGAGAGACCCCCTCCCAAACACCCTGTCAAAGGAAGTAGACAGCCATATTCAGTGAAAATATTTAACTCCCTGGACTGTTTCCCAGTGGGATCAGACCAGACAAGAAGAACAAGGCAGGCTGCTTAGGAGACAGTCTGGGGATCTATGTGAATGGCAACTGCAATAGATAGATACTCCTCCCCCCTCAGATTCCTGCTCCTGTGCATATGCAAGACTTACAACTGAGTCATATTTTTCAGGAATGAATGTGGGTGTCATAGTCAGTGACCTGTGGTCTATAACTTCATAAATAGCTTGTTCCAAAAGTACCCTAGGCACAGCTGAGCCCAGATGGTCCCTTGAACGGCTTAACTCCAAGCCCATTTCAATATGCCTCTTTTTATTGTCCACACCCGCTTCTACTACCAGTGACTTACATAATTCCCACAATCATCTAAAAGAGTTCTCAATGAAGAACCATCTTTGAACAAGTGCAGTAAGAACTGGGAAGTGGTAACCAACTGAGGTATTCCGAAAATAGGCCTAACACATTTCCCAGACCTAACCACATACGGTAATTTGGTAAGTCAGCAACTAACCCTCATGCAACAGACAACGAGCATCTGCTAAGGGCCAGGCACTGTATTAGGTTCCAGCCAAGAGAAACATGGAAGGGAACAAGTCTGCACCCCACCCAGGAGGAGATCTCAGGGACAGAAAATGTCAACAATCTTTCTCACCAAAATGACACTCGAGCAACTATCTCAAGTGAGAACTGGAGAAGGTGCCACACAAGAGCTAGTCTTTCAGAGGGAAGTTCAGTTGGTCTGTTAGAAAAGAGAGAGCATAGCTATCCCAAAAAGAACATCTCTATGGTCAAAATCATGGAAATGTGAAAGATCATGGCATGTACATAGGACTGTATAGCTTTGTGTGGCTGGAGAGTGAGTCATGGGTGGGCCAGGGCACAAAATGAATTCGTTAGGAAGCTGCGAAAGCCTGATAATTTCTGAACTAGATATATCAGGGGAAATTTATTATAAGGAGGTATGGAAATTTCACTGAACTCAAGGGCAAGAGGTACAAGTAGTCTTAGGAATAGAAATACTATTAGGAATTAAGTCTGGAGTTACCCTCTCTACCTCTTTCTTTCTCATCTGGGCCATGAGGTCCCTTATTTCTGCAGATAGACAGCTCTGAATTGATCATTCCTCTATTCAACAGGAATGGATGTTCTCATCCTCTGTGCTCAGTGTACTCCCGTGTGGTAGGATATAGACCAGGGCTGGCTTCATGGGCACAGACAGGTGCAATCAAATGACCCCACATTTGGTTTAATGCATGGCTGTGGCTATCTTGCAATTCTGGATATTTTTACTGAACTTATATTTTGGAAGTGAAGTCCAATGGGACAATGGAGCATGGATATGAGTAGACGAGATGCCCACAGTACTTCACCTTTTCATTCACATATAGCGTTTGGGATGCCCCATGGGCACAAAATTTCAGTGACCCACAATACATGGGCATTCAGGGAGACTCAAAGCAAGTACAAGGAAAGTATGTACTGCTGCTACTGAGTAAAGCGGGGATGACGGAGGTGCTGACATTCTAAAGGCCATGCTTTTTGTTTCTTCTTTGAACCAGAACAAAGACAAAGGAACCCTTTCACATCCTTTCTTATTCATGTTCCTTCCCTGTATTAGCCAACCACTTCATGTTGAAATGATGCCATAGAAGGAAAAGGAAAGATAGGCCAACGTAGAGTTCCTTTTCCTTTCAGTCCTTCCTTACTCATTAGTAAGCTGAAGGTAGAGAGCATCTGTAGAATACATCAAGAAGTAGAGCAAAACTGTTGAGTTAGTTTTGTGCAGCATTTCCACTGTTCTGGTAAAAATGACATACATATGCATGTATAAGCTATAAAATATGAATTGTGTAATTTTGGTGATTTTGCATATGAGTTAAATGCTCTTATATTTGCATTTAAAACTAGCATTGTATTATGGTTTTCTCAGGGTATATGCCCAGTAGTGGGATTGCTGGATCATATGGTAGTTCTATTTTTAGTTTTTTAAGGAACCTCCATACTGTTTTCCATAGTGGTTGTATCAATTTACATTCCCACCAACAGTGTGGGAGGGTTCCCTCTCCACCACACCCTTTCCAGCATTTATTGTTTCTAGCTTTTTTGATAATGGCCATTCTGAGCGGCGTGAGGTGATAACTCATTGCAGTTTTGATTTGCATTTCTCTAATAATTAGTGATGTTGAGTGTCTTTCCATGTGCCTCTTGGCCATCTGTATGTCTTCCTTGGTGAAATATCTATTTAGGTCTTCCGCAAAATGGTACTGATGAGCCTAGTTGCAGGGCAGGAATAAAGAGGTAGACATAGAGAATGGACTTGATGACATGGGGTGGGAGGGCGAAGCTGGGGTGAAGTGAGAGTAGCATCGACATATATACACTACTGAATGTAAAATAGTTGGCTGGTGGGGAACAGCTGCATAGCACAGGGAGATGGGCTCGGTGCTTTGCCATGACCTAGAGAGGTGGGATAGAGAAGATGGGAGGGAGGCTCAAGAAGGAGGGGATATGGGGATATGTGTATGCATATGGCTGGTTCACTTTGTTGTGCAACAGAAACTAACACGGTATTGTGAAGCAATTATACTCCAATAATGATCTATTAAAAAAATATATATATATATACATACATACATACAAACAGGAGAGTTTAAAACAGTGTGTGTGTGTGAGTATGTGTGTATGGGTGTGTGTTTGTAATAGCCTGACTGAAAATTTAAGGAAAGAGAGAGGAGGGTTTTACATTATAGCAACTTAAATAATTTCAAATGGAACACTTGATATCCCTGTGTTCAAATTATCATTTTGCTGCCTTGCCACCAGGAAATTTCATCCAAATAAATTCCCATCTTATCAGCATGGCACTGATGCTTTCATCTTCTTGTAGTGGAATGAATGATGACCCCCAAAAGATACATTCCAACCTCTGCGGAATCTCTAAATCTGACTTTACTTGGAAAAAAATCATGTTTAAGATGTAATTACATTGCAGATGTAATTAAGTTAAGGATCTTGGGATGAGGTCATCCTGGACTTAAGGTGGGCCCCAATCCAATGACAAGTGTCCCTATAAGAGACACACAGAAGAGAAACCCACAGGAAGAAAGAAGAGAAGGTCACGTGACAGGTATCAGGGTTGTGTGGTCACAAGATGTGGAACGCCTGGAGCCACCAGAAGTCGGAAGAGGCCAGGAAGGAATCTTCCTCAGAGACTTCGGAGGGGAGGTGACTCTGCCAACCCCTTGATTTTGGACTTCTGGCCTCCAGAACTGCAATAAAACAAATTTCTGCTGTTCTAGCCAAGAAGTTTGTGGTAATTTGTTACGGCGGTCCTAGGAGACTAATACAACCATTCTTCTTCTTTAAAAAACAAAAAAAAACTACCATTGTATGATACAAAGATGAACTGTAAAATCTATGCTAATAATTTACAATTTCGATTTTTCTTTACTTAGAATGTCATTAAATTAGCAAATTAAAAACGCAATAGCAAGTTGAAAGATCACTCAAGAAAGGAAAAAGTTTTATACCTTAGTGCCTTCAGCAGCACTTATTTCCTGCTCTTTGAACAAAGCACTCTACATGTTCATTTTGCACCAGGTTCCACAAATTGTGTGGCCAGCCCTGTTCTGGAGATGGGTGGGTGAACAAAATACACAGGGTGCCTGTTGTCATGGAGTTTACTTTCCAGTGGGGAGAACAAGAAAAAATAATAAGTAAATAAACAAGAAAAACCTCACTAGCGCATAACTGTTTTGAGGAAATAAACAGGGTGACATGATTATCAAGGGAAGGCAATCTTCTGTAGCTTGGGCGGCAGAGAAAGCCTCTCCAAGCAAGTGCTCTTTCATCTGAGACCTGAAGCAGGAGCAGTTAATGCCTTTGATGCAGTGAAATCTGCCTTTTCATCCTTAGACTCTGGTCCACAATCTGCAGTCAGCCCGAACAAGCCCTGTCCCCTCACACAGTTTTGCAGATGACAGCCAGGATTCTCCACTTCTCTCCACTGTGCCTCTGCCCCTGGGTGACCCTTCTCTAGACTTCCTGTCAAAGGAAGTTCCAGAGACGCTTCTCATCAAGCTACCGGCAGACCAGGACAAGGTGAAGGGAAAAATATGAGGTGCACTTATTTCTGCCCAAGAGTGTCAAGGATCCTAGAAACACAGTCCCTGAAGGAAAAATTCCCCTTTCCAGTAACTCCTGGGAAAGGCTCCCTGACCAAATCCCCTGCCTTTGTCAGTCATGCAAAGGAAGTCACATAAGAAGGAAGGATGATTTGAATGAGCCCAGATGTTTCACTTAAAACCACAACCAGCCCTAGCATTTCAGCAATTTTTTTCAGTCATTTCTTTTCATGTCATGTACATGCTCAAAAGTGGTCTAAGGAGACAGCATGCCTTAAAAGAGGACAATTGCCAATGGCAGAAAATAGCAAACACGATAATAACTTGTCATGTTTAACAGTCATAGCGAAGGCAAGCTGTCTAGCACTGAGCAGATGTGGACCAAGAGGGAGATTGCAGATGGCTAAACACAGCAGGTCACAAAGCATTTTGGTCAAGGATTATAAAATACTACCTATGATAGAACGTATACAGTAAATATAATATTTCAGGAAGGATTTAGAAATGTGCAAGATTTACTATATGAGAGTTTAAAAAAAAGAGCAATTGATGTCTCAATCAAAGGAGTGAAGAGTTTTGCCAAGTAAAGCAGAATATGATTATGTAGAGGATTTTAAACTAGGATTTATTTTTTTTCCAAAAAGAATGCTGCACTTGGCAGCAACCTCAATTCCAGTGCACAGAAGTTAGTAAACTGATGACATAGCAGGGGATTCTTCTAGAGACGCTAATTGCTATGTCACTTTCTGCCAAAACCATTTGAAAATAAACCCCTCTGTCCTATTTGTGCTGTCACTGGAAAAAGATTGAGATTGACAATTAAAGACTCAACAAGTAACAGGTAAATTTAGGCATTTAAGCATGGTATGTTCTCACTAAATATTTGTAGAATGAACACAAGGATAAAGAGAGTCTAGAAGCTTAGGTGGGAGGACAGTCTTCAGGACTAGGTTATGGGAATGCTAGGTTTTACAACGGCATGAGTATAAATCCTTACATAAGTGTGGACGTATGGATGTGTAATTATCTGACATACTTGAGCTGTTGAGTCCTAACTACATGCCTATAATGAGTTTGAGAAGTTTGGTCTACACATGGAAAAGACGAGTTCATTTGCCAATGGGGCACCTGTGGTGAAAAAAGGGAAGAGGCAGCTTGACACTTTATTGCAGTCAGTAGCGCAGGCTGGTGTGCCAGACCACCATTGCCTCATCCTGCGAAGGTTGGGACCATGACCTCTGTGGGCGAGTCCATTGTGTGATGTAATGCAGCAAGTGATTTCAGTTGTGCCTGTTCTCCCAGCCAGTCCCCACAGACAGCACCAGTTTATGAGGTATTTGGAAGCAGTTAAAGCAGCGTGGGGCAGATGCCATTTATTTTTATGCCATCAGTTGGGGAAACTGGATGACGAGACTTACTGAGCTGCTTCCGCAGATCAAAGACTTTGGGGAATTGAAGGACTGAGAAACCCAACTTGTCAGAGTGCTTGTTTACATGATGATGCTTTCTTACGGTTGTGACAAAAAATGGAAATACATTGAACTTGAAATTTCAAGAGAGAGAAAAAAAGCAAGGAACATCACTATACTTTCATAAGTTTGGTTATTTAAGTTAAAACTGGACAGATAACTTTTGAAGAAGGCAATCATCATGCAATAAAATAAATAAAAAATGAATAAATACAAAATTTAAGGATTATAGAACTATCGATGAAAACACAGTTGCAACTTCAGAAGCAGATTGTCAGCATTGTTGGATTAGAGTCACAATTTTAAGGAATGAACAAAGATTTACTCTGAAAGACTAGCACAATTTAGGAGCCTCTTGTAGGCCTGAAAGCACAGTAGTTCCCTCCGATAGCTTTGTGGATAAGTATATGAATCCAAGAACTGATATTTCTACTCTGTGTCAAACTCTGTCAAATGTTTGGATTCCCCTGGGTCTGTTAAAAATGCATGATTTCTTCATGCTTCTGATACAAGCAGAGAGTCACCATCAACACCACAAACCTGGAGTGCATCCTGACCGAGTGTTGAAAATGATCATTATGTTAAGTATTACAATTCTCATTAACATGTTCAAAATGGACCAAAGATATGATTGGGCATATACGGTGTATGTGTGCAGGAAAGAAACGGATTAAACTGTTGTTATTTGAAGGGTTTTTAAAATTTATTATTACTACTTTAAAGTTCCAATAATTTTGAACAGCTAATGAGCTTTACCATTGTTTTTCTTACCTTTATCCCTTGGAATTTCTAATCATGTGGCTTACCACCAAAAAATAATTAGGTTTTCTAGCTCTCAGTCATAACATATGCTGAAAGGGACATATGCCTTAGAATTCCCTCCTCTGAGGCCACTTTGTCCTCTTTCTGGGAAGGGTGTAAGATCCATCTGTTTACCTTTAGCCTTGCTCTCCCTGGCAGACCGGCTCACACACTGGCAGAGTGATGTCTGTCACCTTGTATTTCATGGAGGACTTTACCCCAGCCCCATGAGTCCCATGACCTTTGTGACTCAGACATTTATGGTCAATTCTCTTTCATGCTCTCTGGATCCAGGATACTGGGGAGTGACATAAATGGCGAGTCATTGGCTGGTTCTGAGAAGACTTCCAAGAATAACTGCCACAAAACTATTTTAACAAAACGGTGACTTTTAAAGATCTAGAATGTTGTCTGTCAACGGAGGTCTAGAATGGTCTAGACTATTGGTGGCCAAATCATCTCACAGGCATGTTTTACTTGGCCAGGCTAGTGTTGGCCTACAGAGTGTTTAAGAAATATTTAATTAGTTCCCAACATTTGAAAATCAGGAGATGTTACATAAAAATCCAGATTCCTGGCATCACTTGATTTGGTAGCCCAGAGTCTGCATACCTACCTGGCAATAATCGGCTTACCCCCCTATAGCAATCATCCCATCTGGATGGGGCAAGCCCACTCCAGTTCATCAGAGCCGCTACCACTCCCCACCAGACCTGCTTCACTCATCTCCATAGCATGCCTGGCTCAGTAGTCTTTCAAGGTTGGGATTTTTACTTTAGAACTACAATGTGCCTAGCATCCTGCTAAGAACGGCAGAGAAAACAGGGAAAGAATTAACATTTGTAAGCCTTCTTGGGTTATCACCTGGTTAGAGAAAACAAGAATAATAACAATAATAATAATGCTAATTTATGGATCAATTACAGTCTGAATTGTGAGGTATCAAGCACAGAAGTGGCCCCTGACCTACACACAACACAAATGTGGGTCCTGTCCGTAGAAGTGATGATTAGGAAGAGCCAGCCCTGCGTAAGACCAGTTGAAGAGCTCAACAACTTGTCCAGTTAGCCCATGAAGGTGCCTCCAGCACGGACTTCAGAGATTCATCCATGCATTTATATATTTTTTTCTTTGTCAACAAATATCTATAAACTGATGGGGAGGCCACAGAAGTTCACTATTCAGATCTCTCTTCAAGGAACCCTCATGGGGAGTCTTGTGGACGACAGCCTCAGGTGCTGCTCCTTTGGATTCATTCTGGATCCAGCTTCCTCAAGATCACTTTCAGCCACCGTCTGAGCATGGTGGGGTTCTGAAGCCAGGCTATTTCTGCCCAACATGGGACTTCTCTAATGGGAAACCTTTGTGTGTGTCCCCCTTTCTGTCTGGCCAAGACTTGCTCAGAACTGCACTGTGGTCTGAGGTTCTTCCTACCCAATCTTCCTTCCTTCCCTCTATCCTTTCACAGGTGTCAGACCTGTGTCACAGTCTAAAATCTCTCCCGGCCTTCTCTTGCTCCCTCCCCTTTATCCCTCATAGGTGTTTCCACTAAGTTGCTGGGGTGTCTAATCCTTGGTTTCTCCTTCTCAGAGGACTCAGACTCACGCAACTGCCTATTGTGTGTCAGGCACTGTGCTAAGAGCTTGGGACACAAGAATGGATAAAACAGACAAGATCCCTCCATTCATGGACTGTGCAATAAAGAGGGGATAGATATACAATAAGCAAGAGAATAAATAAATTAAATAGAGAAAAGCTAGAGAATAACTCATTGTAGATTGATTGGGTGGTCAGGGAAGTTCTTTCTGAGATAATGCTTAAGCTGATGCCTGAATGATGAGAAGGAACTGGTCAAGTTAAAGTCTTAGGAAGGAACATTCCTGGTGGAGGAAAGAGCAAGTACAAAAGGTGGAGACAGGAACATCTTTGGAATATTTGAGAAAAGAGAAAAGGTCAGTGTGGCTGAATAATAATCAAAGAGGGAAAGAATGGAGTGAGCAAGGATGTTGGAGAACTAGCGAGGAGCCTGATTGCTTTGGGATTGTCAGCCACAGTAAAGAGTTTAGAGCAGGTCAGAGAGAAGACCATCCTCTATCTCCAAGGACAGATAGGGTTCTGTCAGGTCAAGACAGGACTCTGAAGGCTTGTGTCTCCTGCTAAATGTTGCTAAAAAAGACAAGGGTTTTCATCAGACTACAAATACAAAACTTCCGGATGCACTTACATCAAGCAGGCCTCATGGACCATCCTGAGAAACTAAGTACGACACAGATATCACATCTATACAAAACACAGGGGTCCAAGCTGTAAATTGTGTGTGTGTGTGTGTGTGTGTGTGTGTGTGTGTGTGTGAAAGCAGCCAGTTTCTAAGCTGACCATCACTCCTATGTGCTTTCGGAGTTCAGAAAAGCAAGAGAGAGCTGTGAATTGGAATAAGTTGAAGAGCATTTCTTGGAAGAATGAGAAGGTAGCTTATCAAAATCATGTTACTTGCTAGGAAAAGGGTAAAAAGCCACATAGTTTGTTTTGCTAAAGCTGGCTGACTGGCTTTCCATTCTAAGAAAATAAGGGGTCAACAACACATTGCAAATATGCCACCACTCCACCTGACCACTAGCAAGGCTGTGGGAGCTCCTGAACAGATGTTAGAATGCAATGACATTTGGAAAGGCATTCTTAGGCCTAGGTCTAGACAGGAGATGTGCAGTTTGTTTGGAGAGTATTCCTCGAATACTAGCTTCAAGAGTTGATACTTCAAGCATAAGCTACTGCTCTTGGTGTGGAAGTTCCTGGGAATGTTTTTTGACCAGAGGACCCGTCAGGCTATTGTTAGCTTCTGCTCCTGCCTGGTTTGAGTTTTAAGAGGCTTTGCCTTTTCACCTTGCCTCCTATCCCATCAGGGGCAGGACTGTGAGAAACAGATCTATGATAGCTCACCAGTCCTTTCCTTTGGAGAGTCACAGAACAGCTACACACAGTAGGAAAGTTTCCTGAAATGGAACTGCATTATCTGAGCACTGGAAAGGATGATGGAAAAGCTCACTTAGCTATAAGGAAACTGATGAAAGGCCTGAATGGTTTCCCATAGTCTAAGGAGCTCAACTTCTCTAAATAGGTCCCAATACGTCCATCATTCAGCCCTTGCTATGGCTGGGTCAACATGATGGCAAACAACTGCCCTGAGCATTGAAGAATCCAACCTGCTATCTCATGAGAGAGTGTCAGATATTTGAAATACATGTTGGATTGTTAAAATTTCCATCTGAATATTTTTAAATCAACTTTTTGTTGATACCTGTACATATATTATTTACATATTATAAATTTTCAATAAGTGATCAATAAATTTTCAAAAAATGAATATAACTCTATAACCACAACAGATCAAGAACCAGACATTACCAGCACCCCAGAAGTCCTCCTTTTGCTCCCTTCCTGCAGAAGGTAATCACTATCATGGATTCTAACACAGATAATTTAACTTTGTTATTTTGTGTTTTATATAAATTGAATCATACTATATGCACTCCCGATCTCAAGGAAAAAGTCTTAGTATTTCACCATTGAATATAACATTTTTATATATCAAGTTAAGGAAGTTCTTTTCTATTTCTACTTTGCTATGAATTTTCATCATGAATAGATGTTGAATTTTGTCAAATGCTATCTTTTATTCTATTGAAGTGGTCTAATTTTTATGCTTTTCTTCTGTTAATGTAGTGAATTATGTTAATGATTTTTCTAATGTTAAATCAACCTTCCAAAACCAGAATAAAATCTATTGGGCATATTGTATTATTCCTTTTATATAACACTGGTTTCAGTTTTCTTTTTGTGTAAAAGTTTCTGCATTTATGTTTATGAGAGAGTTAATCTGTAATTTTAACAACAAATTTCATTTTAAAAATAGATCTTATCTTAGACTGCTCAGAGTTTATTTAATTCTTTTTTTAGTTGTAATAAGTAATATTTATTTAAGAAATTTGTACATTGTATCCAAATTACCAAATGTATTAGTGTAAAATTTATCATAATACCCTCTTACTATCATTTGATGTCTATAGGATCTGTAGTCATGTTCTCCTTTTCAATCTTGACATTGATGATTTATTCTTATTTCCTGACAAGTTTTGCTAGGGATTTATCAATTTTGTAATTCTTTTCAAGAAACTAACTTTTGGTTTTGCTGATTTTCTCTATCATATGCATGTGGTTTTTAAAATAAATTTCGTTTATTTGTCCTTTTTATTATTTATTTCCATTTACTCTTCTTAAGTTTGATTTGATGGGCTCTCTACTCCTCTTTACTCATTTTTTGAGATAGAGGTTTAAATCATTGATTTCCTGACTTTGTTCATTTTCTCCATTTAGAGGTATAAAATATCCTCCCTTTAGGTAGTGCTTTAGCTGCATGCCACAAGTTTTTATATGTCATATCTTCATCATCATCCAGTCCAAAATATTTTAATTTCCAATGTGATTTCTTCTTTGATGCATGGATTATTTACACATCTATTTTTTAATCTCCTGGTAGTGAATCTTTTTCTAATCATCTTTTGTTACTGATTTTTTCTTGATTCCACTGTGGTCAAAGGATATATTCTAAAAAATTTCAATTCTTTGAAATTTATCAGAACTTCCCTGGTGGGACAGTGGTTAAGAATCCACCTGCCAATGCAGGGTACATGGGTTCAAGCCCTGGTCTTGGAAGATCTCACATGCCACGGAGCAACTAAGCCCATGCACCACAATTACTGAGCCTGCACTCTAGAGTCCACAAGCCACAACTACTGAGCCTATATGCCACAACTACTGAAGCCCGCACTCCTAGAGCCCATGCCCTGCAACGAGAAGCCACTGCAATGAGAAGCCCACGTGCTGCAATGAAGAGTAGCCCCCGTTTGCCACAACTAGATAAAGCCCGTGCACAGCAACAAAAACCCAACTCAGCCAAAAAATATAAATAAATAAATACATTAATTAATTTTTAAAAATTTATCGAGTTGCTTAATGGCCTAGCATGTAGTTAATTTTGGTAAGTATTTTATGTACACCTGGAAAAAATATTATTTTAGGTTGCAATGTTTCATATTTATCAAATAATCCAAATTTGTTAATTATGTTCAGATTTTTTATATCATTCTGAGTTTTTTGGTTGCTCATTCTATCAGCTATTGACACAAGTATATTAAAATTTCTCACTATGATTATCATTTATCTATTTTAATGTTAGTTTTGATAATTTAAAAAATATTTTGAAGATTTGTGGGGTGCAATCAAATTTAGGGATATGCTGTCTTTGAAATGGAATGAACCCTTTATTTTAGGAAATGCCTCTTTAAAATATCCAATTGACTCTTTTTTTATAAAGTCCAATTTTCTATATGTATATATATTATATACATTATCTGTACATATAGATGTATATGATAAGATAGATAGATATACATATCCATATGCATATATACAGAGATAGATATAGATATCCTATCTCTGTCTCTTTTTTTTCTTCTCTTTCTCTGGAACTCTGGCACACCAGCATTTCATGTAGCCCCAGAACTCAGCAAATATTCTGTGAGGAAAAGTGATCATGTGTTTGAAAGTTCTGATTTTGATTTTGTTATTCTAGTCTTGTAAGACTACTAAAATCTTGCTGTTTTCTCTTTCTCCAAGCAAAGATTTGCTCCCATATATTTTCATGACTCCCTGTCCTTTCATAGGCAACTTCCAGTATTTATGCCATCTTTGCTTAGTGAATGACTGAACTTCAAAACTAGGGCCTCAGATTATTTTTGTAGTACCTTGTTCATAACTATTCATCCATATATCCAACTTCACAAATATTTGTTGAGCTTATGACATATCACAGAACTGACCTTCCTGCTGTCAATGATTTTTTTGTTTCTATTATAACAATTAAGCCCCAGTACAAGGACCCATGGTTGGTGATAAAGTTTTTACTGGAACACTTTGAAATGAGATAAAGATAACATAAAATACATGTCAGTATAAAAGAATCAATTTCCTTTTTCTTTGGAAATACTATCTCTATTCTGAGATCATGCCCTTAATATTTTCAATGTTAAATGTCTTTTTCTTGCTTCTTCTTCCAGAAATCAGGTAGTAGGTTACAACAGCTTCAATAATCAAGAAAGTCTGATACATTTCATATTTTTAAAAGTTCCAGAGAGCTGTAGAAGTAACAAGGACTAGATGAACTAAAATTCAAAAGAGTAGGAAACATTTCCTAAATGTCCTGGGAGCATTTGTTGATTGTGGGTGTGAACTCATGATTGGTCTTCACCAGGGGAATGAGTCATGAAAATATATGGAGCATTCAGATATTATGGATATGTCTGTACATTTTTAGTACAGGTTGAAGGTGAAAGAGCAATGGGAGATGAGGTTGGAAAGGGGATAGAGGTGGTAGGGAGATGCCAAGTTCACCCATCTGCTCGGAAATGTTTCCTATGGCAAAGTGGAGCCACTGAGAAGTTCTCAATAGCTAAGTGACACAATTTCATTTACACCTTGTGTAAATACACCTTGTGTTTGATATATCACTTACAATCTTTCCAGATGAGAACTGCACTTAAATACAAGTGGTTATTACAAAGTTATTAATGTACTTTTCCCTCCCAATTTACTGGGGTGTGCATCTCTTTCCAAACCCACTTTCAGTTACTTCTGGTTGATAGTGGGAGTATTTACACTACAGAGATGGGCATTCACTGCAAATAATGGCTTTTTTTCTTCTAGAGAGCAAGTTGCTAAATATTTACCTGCAGGCACCAGAGCTGGGACCATCGTCGGTTGAGGTCTGCAGTTTTATTAGGGACAATGATAATATACAGAGAAGGCTGTGCACTCTGGAATGTCATAGAGCCTCCAGATGAGGGTCAGCAAGTCTCTGAAGTGACCACTAATGCCTAGGGGAGTTGCTTGGGACTGAGTCTTTGGCTCTAGCCATCTCATCCAAACAGGGATGTAAAAAGTTGATTTTTTTCCCTCTGTCTTGATTCTCAACCTAACATCAGAAGGATAATCACCCTAAAGAATTTGGGTAGATTTGAGAAAATAGCCATTCCTCTTCCTCCAGCTCTAAACTGCCATAGCCAAATGTCTAACCTGTCAGTTCAGGATGCATACTATGATTTCTGACAATAGATGGAGCCAAGTCTTAATGTCAGAAGAAGGTGCTTCATCAACTGAAATAATAAAGAAGTTCATCAGACTAAGGTGTTGATTGGTGACAGTCATTGGGGTAAAATAAGTAGTTGAGATGTCCTGTAAATTGAAGAGAAGTAAATATCTTAATTCAGAATTCTAATTACTCAGAATTCAGGATCATCCAAGTTAACCAGAATCTTAATACTACATCGATAATATGAGAGAGATTTTGAGAGATGACTATTTCCCAAGAGAAAATGAGATGTACCGGGGAGTTGAACTGGTTTCCCCACTGGGTGCTCCCTCCCACTCCTAGACCTGTTTGTACTATAATTATACTACCATAAATTGCTTCCAATGATTATTTGTACTTTTTTCTGTATTTTTAGTGAATAAATTAAAATAGAAAGTCAAATCCATTTAATTTGCAAATATCTGGGACTGAGAACCCAGTTTGTGAATTCTCTCTCTATCCTTTGTCTCCATATCTTTAAATATCTGCTAGTCACTATCAATTCCAAAGAGGAAACTTGCTAAAAGAGAAAAAGGAAAATTAAAATTTTGCTTTGTATTGTAGTAACTTACTAACTCTGATACATTTTTGGTGGGAGAAAGCGTTCAAAAGTTGTGGTTAAACTGAGTTTTAAGAAGCTATCTATTGATTTTCTTTACCCATGCTAATTGTATCTTGCCTTATCATGAATCACTCACAGTAGCAAAAAAATTACTGGAAAACATAATTACAAATAATGAATATGTATTTTGTAGCTTCCATGGGCTAATTATTTGTCATTTCATTAAAACTTAACAAGGACCCTGTTAAGGTAAGTGTTATTATCCCCATATTACATGTGAGGAAACTGAGGTTCAGAAAGGTAATGTGACTTGAACAAAGTCAAAGAGTAAATGCAGAGTCTGTTTTAATCCCAGGTGCCCAGGTTTCGAGTCCAGTGGTTTTCCTACTACACCAGCGCATCTTGATATTCTGCCTTGGTTTCATATTAATTGTACTGTTGGTCATGGTAAGAATATTAATGAATACAATTACCAACAGTTTAGTAAGGGAACAATTTTAAAAGCTTACGTTTATTAGAAATGGCCAATTTAGTTTTATAAGGGATAGGTCATACTGAAATAGGTGACTGAGTTTTTCTAGGATATAGTTTCCATAGTAAGCATGGAAAGATTGACATTATATACTTGGAATTCCAAAAAGGTTTTGGTGACATCTCAGAGATCATTAGCTCAGATCTTGGACTGAGGGTAAAGTACCTTACTAGACAGAAACCAGGCTCAAAACAGCAATTGAAAGGATAGATTTTTCTAACTGGAAAGAAGGCATAAATAGAGCACCCTGGGGTGAGATTGGGTGGTCTTTTTTGTGACTCATAGAAATATGTAGAATTGTAAATATGATATTCCTGGTGTGTTGACAATATATAAATTGGGAAAAAACTCATCTAGTCACATTCAAAAGAATATGTTCAGTTTAGCATACCCCAAATAATTATTGCAATTAATCTAAATCCTTTTGCAAGAGATAATGGGCCACTTGGCTAGACAAATATCTGGACGTAGAGACCAGCTCAGAATAATCCCCAAATAAAGAAAGTACACAAAGCACTCTCAAGTCCATTGTTGGGATTTTTTTGGTCGTAAGAAAGGTATAAATAATAAATATATAAGAAATAAAAACAAGATAGAAATGAATAGGAATATGTGCAACTCAAAGTCAAAAGAAACACTTAAATTGTCCTCTAATTTTTAAATTTTTTTCCCTTTGTTTTTCCTGAACCTAGGACTTTATCCAGTATTTTTCTCTTTCTTTGGGCCTTTGACATTTTTTTCTCACCAAAAGTAAAAAGTAAGGATAGTGTTCCAGAACAGAAAACAAAATATATTTTCCAAAACATTAGATTATGCAGACTGTCTGAGGATCAAACCAGTTCTCTTGTGTGTGTGTCTGTGTGTGTTTGTGTATCTGTGTCTGTGATTCAATATTTTTACACATTACAAAATGATCACCATAATAAGTCTAGTAACCATCTGTCACCTTACAAAGTTTTTACAATATTTTTGACTATATTCCCTATGCTGTTCATTACATCCCCGTGACTTATTTATTTCATAAATGGAAGTTTGTAATTCTTATTCTCCCTCACCTATTTCATTCATTCCTCCACCCCCCATATCTATGTATACATGTACAGTTTGTTCTCTGTATTTATGAGTATATTCCTATTTTGTTATGTTTATTTGTCTTGTTTTTTAGATTCCACATATAAGTGAAATCATGTAATACTTGTTTTTTTCTGTCTGACTTATTTCACTTAGCTGTCTAGTTTTTCCATCACCCTGATTGAAGAGGCTGTCTTTTCCCATTGTATATTTTTGCCTCCTTTGTCATAGATTAATTGACATATAAGTGTGGGTTTGTTTCTGGGCTCTCTATTCCATTCCATTGATCTATGTGTCTATTTTGTGCCAGTATCATACTGTTCTGATTACTGTAGCTTGGTAGTATAGTCTGAAGTCAGGGAGTGTGATTCCTCCAGGCCTACTCTTCTTTCTCAAGATCGTTTTTGCTGTTTGAGGTCTTTCATGTTTTCATACGAATTTTAAAATTATTTGTTCTAGTTCTGTGAAAAATGCCATTGGTATTTTGATAGGGATTGCATTGAATCTGAAGATTACCTTGGAGAGTATGGTCATTTTAACAATATTAATTTTTCCAGCCCATGAGCACAGTATATCTTTCCATTTGTTTGTGTCATTTTTGGTTTCTTTCATCAATGTCTTATAGTTTTCCAAGTACAGATCTTTTACTTCCTTGGTTAGTTTTATTCCAAGGTATTTTATGTTTTTGATTCAATTGTAATGGGGTTTGTTTTCCCTCATTCTTTGTTAGTTTCTGTATGTTAATATTGTATCCTGCAACTTTACTGAATTTATTTATTTGTTCTAATAGTTTTGTGGTGGTGTCTTCAGGATTTTCTATGTATAGTATAATGTCATCTGCAAACAGTGACAGTTTTACTTTTTTTCTTTCCAATTTTGATTCTTTTTATTTCTTTTTCTTGTCTGATTCTATGGCTTGGACTTCCAGTACTATGCTGAATAGAAGTGGCAAGAGTGGGTATCCTTGTCTTGTTCCTGATTTTAGAGAAAATGCTTTCAGCTTTCCACCACTGAGTATGATATTGGTTGTAAATACATGGTCTTTATTATGTTGAGGTATGATCAATCTATACCAAATTTTTTGAGAGTTTTATCATAACTGGGTGTTGAATTTTGTCAAAGCTTTTTCTGTATCTATTGAGATGATCATATTATTTTTATTCTTCAATTTGTTAATGTACTGTATCACATTGATTTGCAGATATACCACCCTTGCATCCCTGGGATAAATGCCATTTGATCAAATGGTATGATCCTTTTACTGTATTGTTGAATTCGATTTGCTAATATTTTGTTGAGGATTTCTGCATCTATGTTCTTCAGTGACATTGGCCTGTAATTTTTTTGTGGTATCTTTGTCTGGTTTGGGTATCAGAATGATGCTGGCCTTCCAATTTTTTGGAATAGTTTGAGAAGGAGAAGTGGAAATTCTTCTTTAAATCTTTGGTGGAACTAAACTGTGAAGCTGTTTGGTCCTTTGCTTTTGTTATTGGGAGTATTTTTATTCCTGATTTAATTTCATTGCTGGTAATTGGTCTGCTTATATTCTCTATATCTTCCTGTTTCAGTCTTAAGAAACTGTACATTTCTAGGAATTTATTCATTTCTTCCAGGTTGTCCATTTTATTAGTGTAAAATTGTTTATAGTATTCTCTTATGATCCTTTGTATTTCTGTGGTATTGGTTGTAACTTCTCTTTCATATCTGATTCTATTGATTTGGGCCCTCTTTCTTTTTTTCTTGATGAGTCTGCCTAAAGTTTTATTAATTTTGATTATCTTTTCAAAGAACAAGCTCTTAGTTTTATTGATCTTCATTGTTTTTTAAGTCTATTTTATTCATTTCTGCTCTTATTATTTCTTTTCCTCTACTGACTTTGAATTTTGTTTGTTCTTTTCTTTGTAGTTCCTAAAGGTGTAAAATTAAATTGTTTCTTTGAGGTTTTTCTTGTTTCGTAAGGTGGGTTTCTATCACTGTAAACGTCCCTCTTTGAACTGCTTTTGCTGCATCTCATAGATTTCAGATCATTGTGTTTCCATCTTCATTTGTTTCAAGGTATATTTTGATTTTCTCTTTGATTTTTTTCACTGACCCACTAGTTGCTTAGCAGCATATCATAAGCCTCCACATGTTTTTACATTTTTTCAGTTTTTTTCTTGTAGCCAATTTCTAGTTTCATAGCACTGTGGTTGGAAAAGATTGATATGACTTCCATCTTCTTAAATTTATTGAGATTTGTTTTGTGACCTAGTGTGTGATCTATCCTAGAGAATGTTCCATGTGCTCTTGAAAAAAATGGGTATTCTGTTGCTTTTGGATGGAATGTCCTATATATAACTATTAAGTCTGTCTGATCTAATGTGTCATTTAAGACCACGGTTTCCTAATTCTCTGTCTAGATGATCTGTCAATTGATGAAAAGGGTGGTTAAAGTCTCCTATTATTATTGTGTAACTGTCAATTTCTCCATTTATTTTTGCTAATATTTGCTTTATGTATTTAGCTTCTCCTATGTTGGATACATATACATATTTTATACATCTTTATTGGAGTATAATTGCTACTATGTTGTGTTAGTTTCTGCTGTACAACAAATTGAATCAGCTATACGCATATGCATACATATATCCCCATATCCTCTCCCTCTTGAGCCTCACTCCCATGCTCCCTCTCCCACCACTCTAAGTCATCACAAAGCACTGAGCTGATCTCCCTGTGCTATGCAGCAGCTTCCCACTAGCTATCTATTTTACATTTGGTAGTGTATATCTGTCAATGCTAATCTCACTATGTCCCAGCCTCTCATTCCCCCCCGCCCCCTGCCGTGTCCTCAAGTCCATTCTCCACACCTGCATCTTTATTTCTACCCTACCACTAGGTTCATCAGTACCATTTTTCTAGATTCCATATATATGCGTTAGCATACAGTATTTGTTTTTCTCTTTCTGACTTACTTCACTCTGTATGACATGACAGGCTCTAGGTCCATCCACCTCATTACAAATAACTCAATTTTGTTCCTTTTTATGGCTGAGTAATACTCCATTGTATATATGTGCCAAATCTTCTTTATCCATTCATCTGTCATTGGACATTTAGGTTGCTTCCATGTCCTGGCTATTGTAAATAGTTCATGAATTAACATTATGGTACATGTATCTTTTTGAATTACGGTTTTCTCAGGGTATATGCCCAGTAGGGGGATTGCTGGGTCATATGGTAGTTGAATGTTTAGTTTTGTGAGGAATCTCCATTCCGTTCTACATAGTGGTTGTATCAATTTACATTCCCACCAACAGTGCTGGAGAGTTCCATTTTCTCCACACCCTCTCCAGCATTTATTGTTTCTAGATTTTTTGATGATGGCCATTCTGACTGGTGTGAGGTGATAATTCATTGAGGTTTTGATTTCCATTTCTCTAATGATTAGTGATGTTGAGCACCTTTTCATGTGTTTGTTGACCAACTGTATGTCTTCTTTGGAGAAATGTCTATTTAGGTCTTCCACCCATTTTTGGATTGGGTTGTTTGTTTTTTTGATATTGAGCTGCATGAGCTGCTTATATATTTTGGAGATTAATCCTTTGTCAGTTTCTTCGTTTGCAAAATTTTCTCCCATTCTGAGGGTTGTTTTTTCATCTGGTTTATGGTTTCCTTTCCTGTGCAAAAGCTTCTAAGGTTCATTAGGTCCCATTTGTTTAGTTTTGTTTTTATTTCCATTTCTCTAGGAGGTGGGTCAAAAAGGATCTTGCTGTGATTTATGTCATAGAGTGTTCTACCTATGTTTTCTCTAAGGGTTTTATAGTCTCTGGTCTTACATTTAGGTCTTTAATCCATTTTGAGTTTATTTTTGTGTATGGTGTTTGGGAGTGCTCTAATTTCATTCTTTTACATGTAGCTGTCCAGGTTTCCCCAACACCACTTATTGAAGAGACTGTCTTTCTTCCATTGTATATTCTTGCCTCCTTTGTCAAAGATAAGATAACCGTAGGTGCATGGGTTTATCTCTGGATTTTCTATCCTGTTCCATTGATCTCTACTTCTGTTTTTGTGCCAGTACCATACTGCCTTGATAACTGTAGCTTTGTAGTATAGTCTGAAGTCAGGGAGCCTGATTCCTCCAGCTGCATTTTTCTTTCTCAAGATTGCTTTCGCTATTTGGGGTCTTCTGTCCCATACAAATTGTAAAATTTTTTGTTCTAGTTCTGTGAAAAATGCCATTGGTAATTTGATAGGGATTGTACTGAATCTGTAGATTGCTTTGGAGAGTATAGTCATTTTCAAAATGTTGATTCTTCCAATCCAAGAACATGGTATATCTCTCCATCTGTTTGTATTGTCTTTGATTTCTTTCATCACTGTCTTATAGTTTTCTGCACACAGGTACTTTGCTTCCTTAGGTAGGTTTATTCCTAGGTATTTTATTCTTTATTTGCAATGGTAAATGGGAGTGTTTCTTAATTTCTCTTTCTGATTTTTCATTGTTAGTGTATAGGAATGCAAGAGACTACTGTGCATTAATTTTGCATCCTGCTACTTTACCAAATTCATTGATTAGCTCTAGTAGTTTTCTGGTGGCATCTTTAGGATTTTGTATGTATAGTATTATGTCGTCTACAAATAGTGACAGTTTTACTTCTTTTCCAATTTGGATTCCTTTTATTTCTTTCTCTTCTCTGATTGCCATGGCTAAAACTTCCAAAACTTTGTTGAATAATAGTGGTGAGAGTGAGCAACCTTGTCTTGTTCCTGATCTTAGAGGAAATGCTTTCAGTTTTTCATCATTGAGAATGATGTTTGTTGTGGGTTTGTCATATATGGCCTCTATTATGTTGAGGTAGGTTCACTCTATGCCCACTTTCTAGAGAGTTTTTTTTTATCATAAATGGGTGTTGAATTTTCTCCAAAGCTTTTTCTGCATCTATTGAGATGATCATATAGTTTTTCTCCTTCAATTTGTTAATATGTTTTATCACATTGACTGATTTGCATATATTGAAGAGTCCTTGCATTCCTGGGATAAACCCCACTTGATCATGGTGTATGATTCTTTTAACGTGTTGTTGGATTCTGTTTGCTAGTATTTTGTTGAGGATTTTTTTCACCTATGTTCATCAGTGATATTAGCCTATAATTTTCTTTTTTTGTGACATCTTTGTCTGGTTTTGGTATCAGGGTGATGGTGGCCTCGTAGAATGAGTTTGGGAATGTTCCTCCCACTGCTATATTTTGGAAGAGTTTGAGAGGAATAGGTGTTATTGCTTTTCTAAATGGTTGATAGAATTTGCCTGTGAAGCCATCTGGTCCTGGGCTTTTGTTTGTAAGAAGATTTTTAATTACAGTTTCTATTTCAGTGTTTGTGATTGGTCTGTTCATATTTTCTATTTCTTCCTGGTTCAGTCTTGGAAGGTGTACTTTTCTAAGAATTTGTCCATTTCTTCCAGGTTGTCCATTTTATTGGCGTATAGTTGCTTGTAGTAGTCTCTCATGATCCTTTGAATTTCTGTGGTGTCCATTGTTACTTCTCCTTTTTCGTTTCTAATTCTTTTGATTTGAGTCTTCTTCATGTTTTTCTTGAAGAGTCTGACTAATGGTTTATCAATTTTGTTTATCTTCTCAAAGAACCAGCTTTTAGTTTCATTGATCTTTGCTATTGTTTCCTTCATTTCTTTTCCATTCATTTCTGATCTGATCTTTATAATTTCTTTCCTTCTCCTAACTTTGGGAGTTTTTTGCTCTTCTTTCTCTAATTGCTTTAGGTGTAAGGTTAGGTTGCTTATTTGAGATGTTTCTTGTTTCTTGAGGTAGGACTGTATTGCTATAAACTTCCCTCTTAGAACTGCTTTTGCTACATCCCATAGGTTTTGTGTCCTTGTACTTTCATTGTCATTTGTTTCAAGGTATTTTTTTAATTTCCTCTTTGATTTCTTCATTGATCTCTTGATTATTTAGTAGCATGCTGTTTACCCTCCAAGTGTTTGTATTTTTTTACAGTTTTTTTTTTCCTATAATTGGTATCTGGTCTTGTAGCATTGTGGTTGGAAAACATACTTGATATGATTTCAATTTTCTTAAATTTACCAATGCTTAATTTGTGATACAAGTTGTGATCTACCCTGGAGAATGTTCCACGTGCACTTGAGAAGTGTATTCTGTTGTTTTTGGATGGAATGTCCTATAAATATCAGCTATGTCCATGTGGTCTAATGTGCCATTTAAAGCTTGTGTTTTTTCATTTATTTTCTGTTTGGGTGATCTGTCCATTGCTGTAAGTGAGGTGTTAAAGTCCCCTATTATGATTGTGTTACTGTTGATTTGCCCTTTTATGGCTGTTAGCATTTGCCTTATGTATTGAGGTGCTCCTATGTTGGGTGCATAAATATTTACCATTGTTATATCTTCTTGGATTGATCCCTTGATCATTATGTAGGGTCCTTCCTTGTCTCTTATAATAGTCTTTATTTTAAAGTCTATTTTGTCTGATATGAGTATCGCTACTTCAGCTTTCTTTTGATTTCCATTTGCATAGAATATCTTTTTCCATCTCCTCACTTTCAGTCTGTATGTGTCCTTAGGTCTGAAGTGGGTCTCTTGTAGACAGCATATATATGGGTCTTGTTTTTGTATCTATTCAGCCAGTCTGTGCCTTTTGGTTGGAGCATTTAATCCATTCACATTTAAGGTAATTATTGATATGTATGTTCCTAATACCAGTTTCTTAATTGTTTTGGGTTTGTTTTTGTAGGTCCTTTTCTTCTCTGTGTTTCCCACTTAGAGAAGTTCCTTTAGCATTTGTTTGTAGAGCTGGTTTGGTGGTGCTGAATTCTCTTAGCTTCTGTGTGTCTGTAAAGCTTTTGATTTCTCTGTTGAATCTGAATGAGATGCTTGCTGGGTAGAGTAATGTTAGTTGTAGGTTTTTCCCTTTCATCATTTAAAATATATCCTGCCACTCCCTTCTGGCCTACAGAATTTCTGCTGAAAAATCAGCTGATAACCTTGGATTCCCTTGTTTGTTATTTGTTGCTTTTCCCTTGCTGCTTTTAGTATTTTTTCTCTTATTTAATTTTTTTTTTAATTTGCCATGATCTCCACTTTAAATTTTTATTTTTTTAATGCTATTCTTGTCTGCTTACATTCTTTTTATGTATGTATGTATGTATGGCTGTGTTGGGTCTTAGTTTCTGTGCGAGGGCTTTCTCTAGTTGCGGCAAGCGGGGGCCACTCTTCATCGCGGTGTGGGGGCCACTCTTCATCGCGGTGCGTGGGCCTCCCACTATCGTGGCCTCTCGTTGCCGAGCACAGGCTTCAGACGTGCAGGCTCAGTAATTGTGGCTCACGGGCCGAGTCGCTCCGCGGCATGTGGGATCCTCCCAGACCAGGGCTCAAACCCGCGTCTCCTGCATTGGCAGGCAGATTCTCAACCACTGCGCCACCAGGGAAGCCCTCTTATTTAATTTTTAATAGTTTGATTAACATGTGTCTTGGCCTGTTTCTCTTTGGGTTTATCCTGTATGGGACTCTCTGCACTTCTTGGACTTGATTGACAATCTTCTTTCCCATGTTAAGGAAGTTTTTGACTACAATCTCTTAAAATATTTTGTCAGACCCTTTCTCTTCTTCTTCTGTGACCCCTATAATTCAAATGTTGGTACGTTTAATCTTGTCCCAGAGGTCTCTGAGACTGTCCCCAATTCTTTTCATTCTTTTTTCTTTATTCTGCTCTGTGGCAGTTATTTCCACCATCCTATCTTCCAGCTCACTTATCCATTCTTCGGCCTCAATTTTTCTGCTATTGATTCCTTCTAGAGTGTTTTTAATTTCATTTATTGTGCTGTTCATCACTGTTTGTTTGTTCTTTAGTTCTTCTAGGTCCTTGTTAAACATTTCTTGTATTTTCTCCATTCCATTTCTGAGATTTTGGACCATCTTTACTATCATTACTGTGAATTCTTTTTCTGGTAGACTGCCTATCTCCTTTTCATTTGTTTGGTCTGGTGTGTTTTTACCCTGCTCCTTCATCTGCTGCATATTTCTCTGTCTTCTCATTTTGTTTAACTTAATGTTTTGGGGGTCTCCTTTCCACTGGCTGCTGGGTCGTAGTTCCTCTTACTTCTTTTGTTGGTCCCCAGTGGGTGAGATTGGTCCAGTTGCTTGTGTAGGCTTCCTGGTAGGGGGACTGGTGCCTGTGTTCTGGTGGGTGGAGCTGGATCTTGTCCCTCTGATAGGCAGGGCCACGTCTGGTGGTGTGTTTTGGGGTGTCTGTGAGCTTAGTATGACTTAGGCAGTCTGTTTGCTAAAGGGTGGGGTTGTGTTCCTGTCTTACTAGTTGTTTGGCATGAGGTGTCCAACATGAAGATGCTGGCTGTTGGTGGAGCCAGGTCTTAGTGTTGAGATGGAGAACTCTGGGAGAGCTCTCACTGATTAATATTCCATGGGTCCAGGGGTCCTCTGGTGGTCTGATGTCCTGGGCTTGGCTCTTCCACCTCGGAGTCTCAGGCCCGACCCATAGGCAAAGCAACAAGACCCTGCCAGCCACTCGGTGCAGAAGAAAAGGATGAAAAAACAAAACAAAGAAACAAACAAACAAAAACCCCCCCAAAATACCGAAATGAACAGACAAAACCCCAAGACAAATGGTAAAGGCAAAACTAAACAGACAGAATCACACAAAGAAACAGACACACATACCCACGAAAATCAAAAAGACATAAAAACAAAAAAGGAAAGAAAAGAAGAGAGCAACCAAACCAATAAACAAACCCAAGAATGGAAACAAACACTAAAAACTAAACTAACAAAAACATAAAACCAGAAACAAATCAAATGCAGAATCAAACTTTAAAAAGGCAATGAAAGCATAAAACAAACACACAAAATGATTTTAAAAATGTAATGACAAAAGAAAGATGAAAACAAAAGGAAAAAATACAAAAAAACAAAGTAGTAAAGTAAAAATAGAAAAATAGAAAATATAGTTAAAAATAAAATGAAAATAAAACAAAACAAAGGAAAAATACACAAGGAAAAAACACAATATAACAAAAAGTATAGTAGAACTAGGAAAAAAATAAATAAAATAAAATAAAATATTAAAAGTAAAAGCATAAAAAGAAAAGAAAAGAAAAAGCAAATAAAAAAGTACAATTAAAAGAAAAATAAATAAAATAAAATAAAATATTAAAAGTAAAAGCATAAAAAGAAAAGAAAAGAAAAAGCAAATAAAAAAGTACAATTAAAAGAAAAATAAAGAACAGCAGAACCAAAAAAAAAAAAGAAGTGGTCATATTTTCCTGTGGCCTTAGCTGTCAGTGTCCTTGGCCCACAGTGAGCCACGGCCAATCCCTGCCTGCCCAGCAAGTCCTCCAACACCTCTAGCTAGGTCTCTGGCCCTGCTGTGGGCACTGTGGGGCCAGCTCAGACTCTGATCTGGCCTGACTCCTGCATGTACTTGCCCCCAAAGTCCACAGTTGCCCCCAAAATCCACAGCCTCAATTGTGGTAACACTCTTCTCTTCAGGTATTTCACAGATGCAGGGTTTACCCAGCTGATTGTGGGGATTTAATCTGCAGCTGCACGGGGATATTTCCCTTTCTCTTCCTAGATCTCACAGCCCCTGGAGTTTAGCTTTGGTTTTGGCCCTGCCTCTGCATGTGGGCTGCCCTCAGGCATCTGTTCCCCACCGAGGCAAGAGGGATTTAAAGCAGCTGCTGATTAGGGCTCACTTGCTCACTCAGGCTGGTGGGAGGGAAGGATACAGCAGCCACAATTGGGATGTGCAGGGAGTGTCTGCAGCAGCAGAGGCCAGCATGAAGTTGCAAGAGCCCGAGGTGCACCGTGCGTTCTCCCAGGGAAGTTGGCCCCAGTTCACGGGACCCTCAGCAGTGGTGGGCTGCATGGGCTTCTGGGAAGGTGTGGACAGTGACTTGCCTTGCACACAGGACCCTTGGCAACAGTGGTGGCAGCCTCTGGGGTCCAAGATAACAGCCACAGCTTGTGCTCGCACTCACGTAGACATTGTCCTGCCATCTGTGAGTGCACAGAGTGGGAAGCTCTTATGGTGGGCTGCCCCTTGAGCACCCCACAACAAAGGTCTCTTGCCTCTCTGGCAAACCCAGGCTTTTTCCTGGACTCCCTCCCAGCTGGCTGTGGTGCACTAGCCCCCCAGGCTGTCCTCATGCAGCCAACCCCAGTCCTCTCCCTGGGGTCTCACCTCCGAGGCCCAAGCCTCAGCACCCAACCTCCACCCACCCTGGCGAGTGAGCAGACAAGTGCCTCAGGCTGGTGAGTGCTGGTTGGCACTGATCCTCCGTGTCAGAATCTCTCCATTCTGCCCTCCGCACCTCTGTTGCTGTCCTCTCCTCCGAGGCTCTGAAGCTCCCCCACCCCATCCCCACCAGTGAGGGGGTTTCCTAGTGTGTGAAAACTTTTCCTCCTTCACAGCTCCCTCCCAGAGGGGCAGGTCCCATCCTGATTCCTTTGTCTCTTTTTTTTTTCTTTTTTCTTTTGCCCTACCCAGTTATGTGGGGATTTTCTTGCCTTTTTGGAAGTCTGAGGTCCCCTGCCAGCATTCAGTAGTTGTTCTGTAGGCACTGTTCCACATGTACATGTATTCTTGATGTATTTGTGGGGAGAAAGGTGATCTCCACATCTTACTCCTCCTCTATCTTGCAGGTCTCTCAACTGGGTGCATATACATTTATAATTGTTATGTGTTCTTGTTGTATTGATCCTTTGATCATTAAGTAGTGTTCTTTGTCTCTTGTCACAATTTGTTTTAAAGTGTATTTTGTATGATATAAGTATTGCTACCCAAGCTTTCTTTTCATTTCCACTTGCATACATTTTTCCATCCCCTTACTTTCAGTCTGTATGTGCCTTTAGATCTGAAATGAGTCTCTTGTAGGCAGCACATATATGGGTCTTGTTTTTATATTTATTCAGCCACTTTATGTCTGTTAATTGGAGCATCTAGTCCATTTACATTTAAAGTAATTATTGATAGGTATATAATTATTGCCATTTTGTGAATTGTTATCAGGTTGTTTTTGTAGTTCTCTTTTTTCCTTTTTTGTTTTGCGCTCTTCCCCTGTGATTTGATGACTACCTTTAGTGTTATGTTTGGATTCCTTTCTTTTTTATGTCTGTGTACCTATTACAGATTTTGTGTGTGTGGTTACCATAAGGTTCATATACAACAATGTATATATATATATATATATATACACACACACATATATAAACGCATACACACATACATATATATATGATTATTTTCACCTGATGATCTCTTAAGTTAGAATGCATCTTCATGACACTGAATTTTTACTCCCCCCCACCGTTTAATGCCTTTGATTTCATATTTTACATCTTTTTGTTTTATGTATCCCTTAACTACTTATTGGGGATATAGATGATTTTAGTACTTTTTTCTTTTAAACTTCCTACAAGCTTTATATTTTGTTGATCCACTACCCTCACTGTATATTTGCCTTTGCTGATGAGATTTTTTCTTTTATAATTTTCATATTTCTGGTTCTGTTCTTTTCTTTCCCCTTAGAGAATTTCCTTTAACATTTCTTGTAGAGCCAGTTTAGTGTTGCTGAACTCTTTTAGTTTTACTTTTCTGTAAAACTCTTTATCTCTCCTTCAAATCTGTATAATAGCCTTTCCAGGTACAGTATTCGTGGTTGTAGGTTTTTTTCCTTTTAATCACTTTGAAAATATTGTGCAACTCCCTTCTAGCCTACAAAGTTTCTGGTGAAAAGTCATCTCATTGTCTTATAAGAGTTCCCTTGCACATAACTAGTTTCTTTTCTCTTGCTGCTTTTAAGGTTCTCTCTTTAACTTTAATTCCTGCCATTTTAATTATAATGTATCTTGGTATGAACCTCTTTGGGTTCATCTTGTTTGGGACTCTCTATGCTTCCAGGACCTGGATGTGTGTTTCCTTTCCCAGATTAGGAAGTTTTCAGCTATTATTTAAGTAAGTTCTCTTCCCCTTTCTCTCTCTCTTCTCCATCTGGGACACATAAAATGCAAATGTTAGTGTGCTTGATGTTGTCTCAGAGGTCTCTTAAACTATCGTCATTTTTTAAAATTCTTTTTTCTTTCACCTTGGGTGATTTCCACTACTCTATCTTCTAATTTGCTGATCCATTCCTCTGTATCATCTAATCTACTATTGATTCCTTATAGTGTATTTTTAATTTCAGTTATTGTATTCTTTAGCTCTGTTTGGTTCTTCTTTATATTTTCTAACTCTTTGTTAAAATTCTCACTGTGTTTATTCATTCTTCTCCCAAGTTCATTGTGCATATTTATGATCATTGCCTTGAACTCTTTATCAGGTAGATTTCTTATCTCCACTTCTCTTAGTTCTTCTTCTGGGTTTTGTCTTGTTCCTTCATTTGGAACTTGTTCCACTATCTCCTCGCCTTGCCTAATTCTCTATGTTTGTTTCTATGTAGTAGGTATGTCAGTTACATTTCCTGACCTTGCAGAAGTGGCCTTATGTAGGAGACATCCTATGGGGCTCAGTAGCACACTTCCCTCTGGTCACCAGAGCTTTATGCTCTAGGTGTGACCCCTATGTGGGCTGTACATACTTTTGTTGTGGCAGGGCCGACTACTATAGATTCACTTGTAGGTAGGGCTGGACCCTGGTCAGGTCTCTTCTTGTGTGGTGGCTGCCAGCCTCCTGCTGGGGGATGGGGCGGCTGGGTCCTGGCGAGGTTGGCTATGTGATCTGAGGGGTCCTGAGGCTGGCGCCAGCCCACTAATGTGTGGGGCCAGGTCCTGGGGTCACTGGCTGCAGGACCTGGGGCATTCTGGGGTGGCTGGCTGTGGGCCTGGGGGTCCAGAGCTCTCCTCTAACTTTCAATCCATGGTTAACCATTCTCCACTGACCTTCAAAACCTTTCATTAACTAATTTACTACCACTAAGCTATTATCTCCCATCACCATATTGCACTCCCTCACTCTCTCTTTCTCTCTCTCATCTCCTTTACCCTTATTCTCCTTATTCATTCTTTCATTCTTACCTCTATGCTTTTTGTATAGCCATAAACTATCTCTTCTCTCTGCCATTTTCAACCTGTCTCTGTTTGATTCCCAAACTCAAAATGTAATCCCCTAATCAAACAAATGTTTAAATGAACAAATAAATCTATCTCTTCCAGTCTTCAGAGATCAATCATACCTTCATGAATGATCTTTTCATGTCCTGCCCACTCAACATATCTCTGCCCCATTTTTATTGCTTTAATGGCTATTCATTTTTATATTATTTTGTGGTTATTCAACTACCTTTATGAATAATACTTGACATCCCTGTAAAGCTAAAATGTTCTAAACAACAAAGATGATGTATTCCATTTCCTTTATACTTCCTACAGCATCTGGAGCGGAGGTTGGCAACTATGACCCATGGGTCAAATTTAGCCTTCCACCTATTTTAATTTTTTTATTTTACATGTAATCTTTTGGAAGGATGACTTTTCTTGTGCTGTGTTTGTTGAACTTTGGTATCAGGATAATTCTGGCCTCATGCTATTCTATTTTTCAGAAGAGTTTGAGAAAGACTGGTGTTAATTCTTCTTTAAATTATTGGTAGAATTAATCTGTGAAGCCATCTAGTCTTGGGCTTTTCTTTCTTGGGCATCCACCTATTTTTGTGTGGTCTGTGAGGTAAGGTAGTTTTTACACTTCTAAATGATTTTAAAAAATCAAAAGGAAAATAATATTTGATGACATTTGAACATTATGTGAAATTCAACTTTTAGTGTTCATGAAGTATTTTTAATGGACAGCCATGTCCATTAATTTACATTTTACCTATGGCTGCTTTCACACTACAACAGTAAAGTTAAATAGTTGCCACAAAGCCCAAAGAATTAAAATGTAGTAGTTTCTACAAGTGCCAAAGACCACTTTGCAGATGGTGTTATTTTTAATCCAAAGTCAAGAGCTCTGCAAGATATTATGTCCACAGGTTTATAGTTAAGAGAGGCTGGCAACTTACTCATGTGACATGAGTGGTAAGCAGTGGATGTTGAAGTCTTACCAGTGCTACCTGACTGCCAAAAAGATACTTCTCTATACTATATCGTCTCCTGAAGTGCATTATTCAAGGACTCCAGTTCTGTCCAAGCCTCCTTTTTCCAACTTAGATACCTTAAAGATATAACAAATTCTAAATACATAGAATAGTTGGTATCAAGGAAGATAGGTTAGTTGTACAAAGTTGGAATCAACACAGCATTAGTTCTATTCCACGTAAGTATTCTACAGAGAGGTGATCTACAGCTTGTCAGTCCCTTGTAGGCTCCAAGTAATCAGAACTTTCCAGTGAGACAGAACATTTTTTTACAGGGTTTCCCTATATAATGAGAAGTACTAAAACCCCCAATATCCTAAAGTACCTCCTTATTCCTAGAGTAAAGAATAAATTATACTCAGCCTAATTCCACTGTCAAGTTTTTTTCCTAATTGTATATAATTATAATATTAATACATATAGCATAAATATTAGTTAAGAAAATAGAATAATCAACTAAAATTCAATTAAAAATAAAAATAAAAACAAAATATTTTATTAATCAAAGCATCCCATTCCATATCAGGCCTACACTGAGAAGAGTTAATGGATCAGGACTTAAGACTAGGATATAATTCTAGGACTTGTTGCCAATATCATAATTACTAGTTCAACTAATAAACTACATTGTAGTATAAATAGTCAACATAATGCATCAAAACAAAATTTAGTAGAAAAGAGATCATCCACTGGTGAAGTATACCTCCAGTTCATCTTGGCTTTGGTAGAAGATGACTGGGGTCCAATTTTTACCTGTATGCCCAGGAATAGAAAATCTTCCCTCACCCCACTTCTCAGTCTACTACTGCAGTTGGGTCATTGTGGATGCTTGGGAGATTCACTCCCAAATGTCTATCAACCTAAATCATAAAAAGAATCAAAAATTATGGTATGTTTTAGTTTGAATATACTGTAGAATAGAACTGTTAGATAAAGCATCATGATATTGGAAGAATCCATTTTAATATCCTAGGGAAAAAATTGGCATATTTTGCTAATACTGTATCTTTTTAATGACTGATGTTACTCAGTTATCTTTGGCTTTTCATATGAAACTTTCATCGTCTAAACCTTCTAAATTAAAACCATTTTGTTTCATGGGTTGGCAATTTATTTCAATTGTTCACTCTGTTATGTCCATTATATTAGATGAACAAATACTGTTAACTTAGATCTATTTGATCTTACTCCCAATATATAGATACAAGAAAATGAATGCTGTATTCATAAGGAGATTCTCATCCCAAAACCGTTATATTATACATCAGGGTTTTGACCATTGTATTATTCTAGTCAAAATCCATTTAGAGCTCCCTCCATCATAGAAACATACTTTTTTCAATAGTAGAAACAAATTTAAGAAATAAAGCAGCTATTTCTGAGTCTTTTTTTTTTTTTTTTTACGTATCTCCTCATACATTTTGATCTGCTTTTATTTAAAATAAAAAAACATAGATCCTGAAACCTTACTTAATATTCAACTTGGAAACAACTTTTCTGTAAAGTTGAAAGGTATCTAATTAACCCAATTTTCCATTTACATTGCTCAGGCTTTCTTTTTCTTACTATGCAATTTATTAAACCAACAGATAGTTCCATTCTCTGAGAGAAAAAAATATTTCAGAAAGTTCACACTGATGGCTTTCAAATACTATTGTTGTCAATGGACAGAGGTGAAGAGCTGTGGTCAAAATCTCTGAACTGTAAATTCCTGTATAATCTCCAACTCCCCCACCAGGCTTCTGAAACTATATATTCAAAGACACTCCAGGCAAAATCACACTTGGATGGGAGCTTCATTCCCAAATCTCTCTCTGGTTTCCTAACATGTAAGATTTTCAAGGACCCTATTGTTTCTTTAGCACTTGCCCTAGATCAGAGGCAGAACAAAGAGGTCTGCTCTTGGTTTCCTATTCCCGTGTTCCACACTGGCTTTGCCTGGACTTCTAAGCTGACAGCACCTCCCTGCTCCAGTATCACTTTGCCACAACTTCATCATGAAATGTAAGAGAGAAGAGAGCACAGAGGGAGAAAGAGAAAAGAGAGATACTGCTCTCTTTTATCTTTATTTATAATCCCTTTGTTCCTTCCTCTGAAATTCCATTCTTGGCTGATATACTATAGGGACCACTAAGAACCCCATTTGTCCTTGAACTTGTTTCTCTTTCTCTCACCATGTATATGCCAGGCACTGTGCTAGGCACAGGGATAGAATGATGGACAAAGCAGCAGTGTTTGAGCCCTCACAAGGCTACAGAGATGCTCCAGACTCCCACATTTATCTGTAGTCTCTTTAATAGTTTGGAAAATATGATTGCCATGTTTCCAGCTCAAAGGGCAGCTGGAATAAATCTTAAAATTAAAATAAATGATAATGGAACAAGGTGGGTACAAAGCACATTCACAGATTTCTCTTCAGTCAATACGTTCTGATGAATACTCTCCATGCCCCAAGCACTGTCGCAGTCTCTGGAGATAGAGCTGTGAACAAGTTTGACAAAGGTCTGCCCTTTGTCAAATAGCCTACACTCTGATGAGAGGAGTTAGATGATGTAAAAGTGAACAAGTAAATTAATAAATACAGTGAACTCAGAGAGTAATATGGGACATGAAGGAATTAAATTGTATCATGAGCCCAAAAGTGACTAAGATGGAGCAAGCAGGCAAGTCTACATTAGCCAGGATGGTGAAGGAGTGGGTACACTAACGGAAAACCCCACTTGAGCAAAGATCTGGGGCCAGAATGTTCTGGACAGAGGGACCAGCAACTGTAAAAGCCTCAGGCCAGGAAAAAGCTGGCATGTTCTAGGAACAGAAGTGTCCCTAGAGAGAAACTAGTGCCTAATGAATAAGAGGATGGGCTGCCAGTGCAAGATGAGGTGGGGGGCGGGGAGCAGGGGCTGGATCATGCAGGATTTGGTAGGTCAAAACCCGGACTTGGGATTTGGCCCTAAGCAAGATGGGAACATCTTGCAAGGTTTTAAGTAGGGGTTACAAACACCCTGCTGGCTGCTGTGTTGCTTCGTGGGGAAAGAACATTAGGGAGGTAAGAGCAGAAGCAAGGAGATTAGCAGGTACAACACAACACATGATGCATTTAAAGTTTAATACAGCAACCATCTGCAGACAGTGAAAGAGAACTCTGCTGACTTTGTCACGCCCAAACACAGGTCTATAGGGAGAGGGCCTTAGCCTGTTACAAGACGCCTGGGAACAGACTCAGGATCTTTTCCTATAGAATCTTCCTCTCTCCAAACAGCACTGTGTGAAGAGGAGGGCAGCTGGCTTTCAAATAAATCAGGCTGTGTTGGAATCCCAGTTCCATCACATCACCTCTTCAGCCTCAGTGTTTCCCTCTGTGAAGTGGAACTAATGGGCGCTCCTCTCAGGAGGGCTGTGGGAATAGATGAGATAACATAGGCAGAAGCACTTGGGAAGTGCTAGCTTCCCTTCTCCCTGGAGTAGCACATTTCAGGGAGGTGTGCAAGGAACAGCAATTGTTCTCTGCATCCTGGACTAGAAGGGCCCACTTTTAGAAAGGACACTTGTGTTGATCACTCTTCCATAAGAAGTGTGAAAGTAATATGACTAGGGGACTAAAAGGGTTATTTGAATCTACTTTATTCAATCAATAAGAAACTAGAACTGGGAATGAAAATAAAAAAGCAAGAAAAGGAGTCATGGAAAAGATTTGCCCAGCTCCTCGCCAAACCAAACCTCTGCGTCACACCTTCTCAGAGACAAAGCCGTGAGGACTAATGTTTGCATAGTTGCAAACTGTTTCAAAGTCATTCCTTTCTGCAACACGCCGTGGGAATGTGATTTGAATGGTGAAGCCGATTTGGAGAGGTTGGATCTGCATGTAAGAAAGGGCCAAGATGAAGGCTGAAGTAATAACTTTTACCTGACAGCCAGTGGAGGGGTATACTTGGATAAATGGTTTTCTAATTGACAGTTTTAGACCCTGGCAACTGTGATAGAAATGGAGTCCAAATCCTTTTGAGGGATTGTAACTCTAAAAGCTGTGTTAATGCAATAGATTAAATGTACCAAAGCTGAGGCGGCCCAGCAGCAGACCCCGGGGCTGGGGATTACCTTTTTCTGGTTTCACAGCTGTTTATTTTGATTGCTTTAAGTGTTGCAAAGCCCTATTGCCTTCCTTTCAAATTTCTGGCCCACCTCTACCCATACTGCTGGTTCATTTGAGCTTCTTTCCAACTTTGGCTTCCTCACAAAGCCTGTGCTAATTATGTGGTCAAAGATTTTGGGTGGTCAAGTTTGCTTACCCTGAGCAGCCATAGTGTCCAGGATTCACCTTTTTCCATGCATTTTCAGAACTTGTTCACACACATTGATTGCATCTGCAGAAGTCAGTTTACACTGCATAACAAACAACCTCAAAAATGTCAGGACCTCATGGGTTGGTAGGCAGACTATGTTTTGGTTAATTTAATCTGAGCTCAGCTGGCTGAGTGGCTGTACTTTGGGGTGCAGGTTTGTTGGGTTGGCTCCAGGCTCCAGGTTGCATTCATGTGTGCCCCCATGTCCTTTTGCATACTGGGAACAGAAGCTATCTGGGGTCTGTCCTCATGGCAAATGGAAGATGCTCAAGAGAGCCAACCAAGTATACATTTCAAGCCTCTGCTCACATCACTTACTCTAAAACCTCATGGGCTAAGGTAAGTCATATGGCCAAACCCAAAGTCCAGGAGCAGGAAAATATACTCTTCCTCTAGTGGGAGGAAGGAAAGTCATGTGACAAATGGCATGGATATGTGATTCTAACATAGGGATGATTGAAGAGTTGGAGACCAATGAGTCAATCTTCTACAACCTTCTTCTCCAAGTCCTGGCCCTGCTCCTGGTCTCAGGTAGCAGTGGGAAGAGGAGGTATGGAGCATATGGAGCCCCCATGGGGGTTATGCTCATTTACTCTCATATCTGGAGTTTTTCTGGGTCTTATTAGTCTATATGTACCGATGAACTCACTTGAAAAATAATTCTAACTTCCCAGGTTATGCTCCCATTGGTGTAATGTAAGACCCACTTCAAAAACTTCCCCAATTCAATCTGGGACTCCCCAGGAGTGTCTGACATGATGTCACAAAAGACTCCTTTGTGTTCTGCCCTGGCTGCCCTTGCTGACACCAGCACTGATGCCAATGCCTGTGAATCATCCAAGAGAGGGAAGCTCATCAGCACCAGCATTATCAGGGCCCCTGCAACAACATCCCAGGACTCTCAAACTCTAAACCTCAGGGTTTTAAAGAGGCAATGCATTCCTTGTAGTTTCCCGTATGAAGCAAGAGTAACAGAGCTACATGTTTCCCTGCCACACCTTGTCACCCTCTTTGTTGTATTCTGAAAAGCTGCTTGTCATCCCCACACCAAACTAAGTGCAGTAGGCACTGTCAGTGTCCCCAACTGTGTCCCTCAAATCTTTCACTCTGCTCCAGCTAACTTCTAGCTACCAGGATCTGCATCTCTGTGACTAGGGGATATTTTTTCAGAACTGGAAAAGACTTCTCTGCCCTCGTGTGTAGTAGGCCAGACGTACCAGGGAATTAACAACCACCAGAAGCCCTCAACCAGTGGCTTTCAAGGCTTGATCTATCCTCCTTCCCCTCCATGTGGGATAATCCCAAGGCTTGAGTTTTATACTGTTGCCAGAATTTCCCTGCAGGACTAAGTCCAAGTAATCCACTGTGGTTATCAGCTTAATATCCTACCTTTTATTGGTTGCCCTTCCTTCCCCGTATCACTTCCCTACTCTTCAATTGATGCTAATTTCATCCTTCAAATAAACTACTTGCAACTAAATCTCAGGGTCAGTTTCTGGGAAACCAAACTAAGGCACTGAGTCCATTATCGAAGCAGTTTCTTCAACTTTGCCTTTAGCCTCTCTCCCCTTAGGGCTGATTTGGAAAACTTCCAATATGCTGTTTTCCATATACCCTGCATTCCTGCCCTTCTTTCCAGGATAATGACACCTTCCTATAGACCTCTTTGCCCAGGATAATTGCAAGGAGGCTAGTTTCACAGACCCACCAGATAGACTTGCCCAAGTTAATGCCTGGATCCAGTGTGTTCACAACTCTGGCTCAAATAGACAAATCTACCATATTGCCAATTCACATTTATCACATTCTGTAATGTTTCTTGAGTCACTTCTACATGCAAAGAATTGTGATAGGTACTAGGAACACCAAGTCATATAAGAAATAGTCCATGACCACAAGAAAAGTGTGGTCTGATGGAAGAGTTCTCACTGAGGCAAATGCTGCCTTCTGCAGTTTCTTTCCACCCTTCCCTGGATAGTTGGAAAAGAGAATCTATTAACTTCTGTAACTACAAAAACTCCAAACTGTTAAATGTTGGTTAACCTAGCAGGTTGAAAAAGTGCTTATAAGACAATGCAGGCCGTGGAATAGGTCGTATTTCCCCTTATTTGCCTGTGACCAGAAGTGGGCTTTACCCAAGATAGGCTCACAGTAAACGTTCATTGCGTGGATAAGGTGCTCACCCAGGCTCTGTGTAGCCCAGGACTCCCTGCAGGAAATTAGTTCACTTCCAAGAGCCCCACTGTGGCACTGCAAAATTAAAGCATTGAACCCAGCTGACTCTAAGGTTCAAACATTCTATGGATCTGTATATTCAGAATATGCATTCTTTATTTTTATATAATTTTTTTATTTTAAAATTTTATTTATTTTATTTATTTATTTTTGGCTGCATTGGGTCCTCGTTGCTGCACGCGGGCTTTCTCTAGTTGTGGCAAGTGGGGGCCACTCTTCGTTGTAGTGCGCGGGCTTCTCATTGCAGTAGCTTGTTTGTTGCGGAGCATAGGCTCTAGGCACATGGGCTTCAGTAGTTGCGGCACATGGGTTCAGTAGTTGTGGCTAACAGGCTCTAGAGCGCAGGTTCAGTAGTTGTGGCTCACGGGCTTAGTTGCTCTGAGGCATGAGGGATCTTCCTGGTCCAGGGCTTGAACTCGTGTCCCTTGCATTGGCAGGTGGATTCTTAACCACTGTCTCACCAGGGAAGCCCAGAATATGCATTCTTAAAGGGAGGTTTTATTGATGATATTGTTTTTAGAATATTTTCTTGGGCCAAAGAGAGAAACTGCTAAATGGTGCTAAGAGTGGGAAAATCACTTAGGAGAAATGCGGAATTTTCCTGTTAGACTTTACTTACTAAATTAGTCCCAAACTCTGATTGTTGGTCAGAATCATGAAAAGGAAGAAGAAAACCCATACTCAGCTCATCATATATTTATTCAGTGCCTACTGTTAGCCTCAAGCTGCACCAGCACTGAGGATACAACCTTAAACAAATAGACAAATCCTCTGACCTCATGGAGCTCCCTGTCATCTCAAATCCCAGTGTGCCTGAGCCGGCGGGTTCACTCAGCCGCACATCAGTCCCAATCCCATTTTTCCCAAGTTGCTCAGAATGAATTCATTGCATGCTCGCATTTCTATACATCATTTTATCCTATGATCTGTTTGGAGTTCAATGCTAAATTCTTATTATTGCCCAAGCATCACCTGAGAACGAGGAAGAGCCACACCCACAAATTACGTCTTGGGAGAGTTCACAGGCCTGTTGTTCTGGTGTAAAAAGCAGTTGTTCAAAGCAGATCAAAGAAGTATAGACACGGCAATGCCCATCTCCCTGGTTGGCGATTCCCCTTAAAAATATAAAGAAATATTTCACAAGAAATATGGAGCTAGAGTCCTCACAGCTGCTGAAAACAAGGCAATGAGCAGGGAAGGGAATGAGGAGGGGATTGAAGAAAGATTAAAATATCAAAAGGAAAATCAGTAAATTTGAAACCTCAGACCTGGAACCAATTAGAGGTCAGCTGGCAACTGTCAAGAATCAATATAAGAAAGATGTAATTTTTAATAACTCAGAAATAAAGTATGCTGTTAACATGCTAGGAATTGGGGTAGGGGAGGAAAAAGAGTGAGGAAAAATGTGGTCTGTTAGCAATTATTGTGGATGCCAGGACCAGCTTAAAGGAGTCACTCTCACCTTCTCAGTGCTCCGCTCTGGGTTTCAGCCTCAGCACAGCTCCCATCAGCCTCCACCTGGCATCCCCAGGGCACAGCCGGCATATCTGCTGCTCAGCTAGTTCAGAACTCAACGTAGCCAGGATTTCTCTATGTCATCAATCGAAACACTTCTTCTCCAAGGAAGTTTCTGGTTCTATCTTCTTCTCCAAAGAAGTTGGGGCTATGGGAAACTTTTTATTAAATAGCCCTTGGTTTTTACATAAATAAATGTTTACCTCTCTACTTATTTATATACCGAATTGATATCTTTAAATATTAAAAGCTTAAGCAAGGATTTTCACATTTGACAAGTTTTTATCGATCTCACCAAGATAGGATTGTGGAGCCAAATTGGAAAACATATTTTCTAAGGAATTGAAGATGAGTACAACTTGAAGATCACTTTGGAGATGGACTTCTCCAAAGGAAGAAAGAATGAAAATGTTCTTGACCATAACACACAAGCAGACAGGAGGATCCCTGGAAAAGTCAAACCAGCGTTTTCCAAAGTGTCCTCTGTGGAATATTAGTTCTGAATGATTTTAATAGGCACTGAATTTAAAAAAAAACCCAAACAAACAAAATGGGTCCCAATATCAAAAAGTTTTCAAACTGCTGGGTTACACAAAGTTAAACAGATTCCTTTAGTGCAGGACTTTTCAGAGCCTTTATGGGATCTGAACAGGATTGTGAACCTCAGAATTTGTGCATGAGATGGGATTTACTATTGGACCATTGAGAAGTTATTTCACCATGGACCATTTTCTTGTGGATCATCTTGTCAAATTCAAGTTTGAGTTGGCTTAAGTTTTATTCTAACGCAGCAGGTGTCACTATCTTAAGTATGTTGAAATTAAAATGGATCCTTACAAGGACAAGGATTACAGGGAACGTCTCTGGCACCTTTTTCAAATTTCCTTTCTTTTAATAAGACTTCTAGGATAAAAGAGAGCTCTAACGTTGCTTGCTTCTGAATCCCTCTGATCTTGGAAACTGGATCCATTTCATCGGAACCTAGTTAGTTTAATCCCAGTCAGAATCCCAGTCAAGCGTCAGGCCCGTCTGAATGCCAGCCTCACCTGACCTTGAGTACAACTCATTGTTCCTTGCTCTATCTCCTCCTTCAGCTGAAAGGTTTTAGAGGTGAAAGGGGCCTTAGAGATCTCCTCTCCCGACAACTTCAGTTTACAGCTGAGGAAACTGAGGCTCAGAGATAGGGAAGCACCTCCTTAAAATCACACAGCCCTTTTTTTCAGAAGAGAAACCTTGCAAAGCCCACCCAGATGACTAAGCCATGGTCCCCCTCCCTGCACCTCTTGGGCATAAAGACCCTCACGTTTCCTCCAACTTCACATCCCACGACTCTTCAGGAGTCTGAGGCAATTTGAATGAGACTCCCCGTGCCCTGTCACAGACTGGAGCACATTAAGGGCAGGAAATTAGGCAGGGGCATGTTTGTAGATCCGGTGCCGATTACTCTTCCCCTCAGATTGTACATCCACCAATACGGAATGGATTTCTCTCTAATTTATTAAAGGTCAGTCGGCATGGAATGATAAAGGAAAGGCCATGTCTGATAAATTCACCTAAATTGAATTCTTGGGCCACATTACCTAAACAGCAGACATAATTTATCTGGATTTCAGGAAAGCATTTAGTGCTGTACCATATAACAGATGCATTTACTAAGGCAAACCATTGTGTCATGGTTAGGTGTCAGGTGGCAATTCTGGAAACAGGTTTAAAATGGCCCAGAACACAACACTGGGTGCACCGCCAGGAGACACTTAAGAGTACAGACAGAAGGGTCAGTCTGGGGGTCATTATTTCAAAGTCCTTGACCCTAATTATAATTTAATTTCCACAATGGTCATATCTCTTGAGAGCAAAATTGGGATGAAGGGGGACAGTTTTAAAAGGAACAGACTGAAAACAAGTTCTGTATTTCTTTTTCAATCAGACTGGCTCAGTGAGGGATGAATGAGTTATTCTTCCACCAAACGAACACAAATAAACAAAAGAACAAAGGAAGCCAAAGACTGCTGTCCAACACAGAATGCAGTGACAAACTCTGAACAGGACAAGGATGGGAGGCAGTGAGTTTCACTAATACTCCAAACTTGGAGAGTCTGAATTGATACCATGAGAAATGGAGTTTAGGGTTTTGAGGTAGAAATAGGCTCAAATAATTATGTAACTGTGAGTCATTAATATCCTTGCTATGGCCTCAGAAGGCACAAGCTCCCAACTCTGGTTTGAATTTACCTTTTCTTAAAGTCAAGATTTATGCATCAGCCTTACATCTTTATCCAGGCAATGTGGAATGGATTTCTGTCTAATTCATTAAAGGTCAGTCAGCATGGATTGATAAATGGAAACCCATGTCTGATACATTTGCTTAAATTGAATATTTCCTCTGGGCTACTGCAAAGGTGACCTGAAGTGACCGTCATCAAGAATTCACCCAGGCAGTGTTAAACTGAATCTCTGTCTAATGCCCTCACCAACTCCATGGGAATCTAAGAAGAGGGCAGTAGCTGAAGGTGGACTCATTCTCTTAGGAACAAGCTGTGGTGTTTGGGCTTAGCCTCAATAACTAGTTTCCAGGTCTGCACCAAGGTTGAAGCTGAGGGTGTCCACAAATGCTAAACCCCTCACAAAAGCACTGAGCATTGCATACTTGTGCACATTTGTTCTGTCTCCACACCTCTCTCTCCTCCTCCACTCTGGATACCTACCAAAGCCAGCCAGCACCAGAGCTACCTCTGGCTGACACTTTCTTCTCTCTGGGAGCTCTCTTCTTGTTCAGTACTATGTACCACATGGTATGTGGTGGTTAGTTGTATGTGTCAAGCTGGAGAGTGTTTTGGGATGAGATTAACATTTAAATTGTTGAATTTTGAGTGAGCAGACTGCCCTCCATAATGTGGGTGGCCCTCATCCAATCAGCTGAACTCATGAACAGAACAAAAAGATCAGCCTCCCCAAGCACTAGAGAATTCTGCAGCAGACTGCCTTTGGACCTCAACCACACCATTGGCTTTCTTGGGTCTCCGGGCTGCTGGCCCATACTGCAGATTTGAACTTGCTGGTCTCCATAATCACAAGAGCAAATTCCTTGTAGTAAATCTCTTTCTACATATATAAACCCATCTTGCTGGTTCTCTTTTCTCTGGAGAACCCTAACTGATACACAGGGGTATCAATAGTTATACTTCCATCTAGATTTCCTCCAACTTGAGGTAAGGTCTCAGCTTTCATTTTAATTCTCTGTTTCTAGGAAACTCTCTGGATCTACATGAAAAAAAATGCAGGCATGGAACAGTAATGCCCCAGGCTTACAGTAGCGGGAACTAAATTATAGATCTATTCCAAGAATTAAGGGAAACTTTGGGATCTTTAAGAAGGAGCTTCCATGAACTGATATAAACAGAACACTACAATTTCAGAAGGGAGTTTAGAAAAAATATACAGTAGAATCCCAACACTATTATTGTGTCTGTCATTACAGACTTCCTCTGGCCTCATCATGTCTTGGATCTCATGAAATTTGGCAGTTGAAGTGAGGTGCAAGAAAGAATTAAGGTAATTAACTCGGACACATTTTTCTCTCATTAATTTGAGCCCTCAATTGAGCCAGAATTTTACTGATGCAAGTTTTCACGGCCTTTCAAGTAAAAACCACATTGTGTTCAAATGGCACTTTTAACCACAGTCTCACAGACACTATATAGGACATTCATTCATTTTATTTACCCATTCAATTAACTAGCATACATTAAGTATCCAAGGCCCTATACTGAGTGCTGGGGGAATTAAAAGAAATTCCTTACAGTACCTGTTCTCAAGGCACTTTATAATCTAATTGCTATAAAGATAACCAACATGTGTGAAAAGTTTACGAAGTATTTTTTCTCAATTTAGAAAAATAGTTTAAACTATCACAGAGTCCAAAGAATAATATAACAACACCCACATGGGCATCAACACCTCATGGCCTGCCTAGGGGCATGCAGTGTTGGCAGAGCCAAACACGGTCTTCAGTGAACCCCATAACAATGAAATACAGTTGGGAGAAAACAGGAGGGTTGGCCAATAGGGATGGTGCTAGGATAGAGCTGGGCTGAGAACATGGAGAGGAGAGTAACTGTGTCCATCAGTCTCCATGACAATCTCAGAACCAAATACAGTATCTGGCCCTTAGAAACCAAGCTGAACAGCAGCCAGGATGTATATAACTCCTTTCATCACACCACAGAGACCATGGTATTGCTGAGGAGCCTCAAGCAAGAATAATAAACAGAATTAAAATCGTCAACTGCCATTAAATGTGTTGGGTTGAATGAAAGAGTTAACCACAGACTAATCAAGTCCTATTACATGCAGGCACTTGAATGAGATTAATCTAGGAAGACTTCCTGAAATAGGTGAGTTTTGGACTGAAATCTTTTTTCTTTGAGATTTTACAAAATAAATCTTATTAGTAGTGTTTCATGTGCATATAGATGAATATATACTATACATATATTTTATATATATATATATATATATATATATATATATATGTGCTGTACATACACAACACATATATAAATGAAGCACCTGTACTTCCCAAAGTGTATTCTCAGATATTAAATCAAATAATTCTATCCTTGTGTGATATTTATTTTCCTGTCAATCAACTATGGAGGCAATCACAGTGGAGTAGAATTCCAATTTGGAATTCCAAAATCCTCAGGGCTGTCCCTGTTCTGTGGGTCCTGGGTGACTTGTCCTCCTTTCTGCTTCTTGAGAGCTGCTCATATCCTCTGCAATTGCTGTTGCTAGGATGCTTCTCCTTCTCTGTGTAAGAGATCTTGTCCTCCTTCCTAAAGTTAGAAGCCATTGCTCTTTCAGTATTTAACTGGCATAAGCTCTTTAGATCCTCTTCCTAGCTTTTTAAAAAATAAACTTTTACTAGGAAGCTGTGGTGTTTCCCAGAGAATAGCCTGGAAGTATTTGAGAACCAGTACCCTGAATTTCCCTCCTAACAGTCTCCTTGGACCATCACCAAACCCCTCTCAGGGCACCATCACTCCATCCCTAGGGGTCAGAGGCAGTTCACATTTCCTTTCTTTGGCCAAAAGGTTTAACTCCATTGTCCTAGAGGCTCTTGCTATTTCTCCCATGGTATTTGGTATCAAAGGTTGCCCTGGGGAGAGGGTCTTAAGCACAAGGCTGGGAATGGACTGAATCAATCCAATTCCAGGGCAGTCATTGAGAACCAAGGGGTCATCTGGCCCAGTGAGAAGGGACAGATACAGTTTTTGAATGAACAAATTGGAGTTATTATCAGTGGCAATTACACTACTGGTTCATTCCCAAAGCAAGGCAAAGAAGAGCAGAACAAGCTCAGGTGGGATGAAAACAAAAGTGTCTCCCTTACCTGCCCAGTGACATAGAAACCCTAAGGACCCCAAGAGACCCAGGCAGAAGCAGAGCAGGCAGAGCCCCGTGCCCCATCTCAAGGGTATGAAGAGTGAGGAAAGGCTACGTCCTGACAGCATTGGGATAAGTCATGGCACCTCTATTCTTAAGTATAAAACTCTATGGTTTGTAGGTTGAGGACTCTTACAAGGTCTTTCATTGGTTGAAGAAATAAAATGGACCACCTCGGAGTAATGGATGCACTTTCTTGAAGTCAAATGAGGTTAGAGCAGGGCCATTTCATGGGCTTTTGTGAGAGTGAGACTTCTGAGCATCTTAACTGATCATCTCAAAGTGTGTTTCAGGATATGTTTGCTCCCACCCCTGCAAAAAAATTATGAAAGCTCTTTTCTTCTTGCCAGGTCTTCAAAGTTATAAGTAGATTTTTTTTTCCTTTTTGGTTTTTTGTTTTTGTTTTTTTAATAAATCTGAGTGAAAGATACAGAGTTCTAAGAACAGACATAAATCTAAAACATTTTTCATCCAAATCATCCTTTCATTTCTTTTTCTTTTTAAAAAAATCATAGTAACATTGAGTAATAATGTATTTGACCATACTGGTTTCTTAGTGCTCCAATGGTACCCTGAAATATTTCTGAGCTCTGAGCAGAGATTTAAGAACTGCTCCTCAGTCTCCACATGCATCCCATCAAGACTTGGACTAGGCAAACAGGAAGAGCATTGCCCCAAAACACAACCCGGTCATTCCTTATTTCTTCTCCCTTTCTAATGGCCTACCTCCTTCTTCTACACCCAATATGATTGACAGTGATGATGTCCAATTACAGCATTTCCTTTCAAATGTATTTGGAGCACAGAGAAGCAGGTTTCTTTAATTCTCTAATAGAGAATAATAATTCTCTATTTTTTGTAATATCTAATAGAGATGTTACAAAAAAGCAAGCTTGCCAGAATGTCTCTTGACAAAATACAGGACATGAAGGCTGGAAACCATCCTATGCTCTGTTCATTTCCCTCATCATAATTATATAAATTATCTCCTGGGGCTGGAAACACCAATCTTTATTTCAAAAGGATAGTTTTCCAAATCTATATGTGGAAGGATGAAGAACATATTGTCTGTGGGAAACTGTCCAGGAGAATCATCAACACACAGGACTGCTCAGGACCCATGGCCCATGTGGATACGCACAACAAATCTCACTGGCACCCAGACTACACTCATACATCCCAATTAAATGGGTCATTGGGTGCCATTGTGCCCACTGTACTGATAGTGAAACTGAGGGCCGAGAAGGTAGTTCATGTATCCAAGTTAATGTAAGCTGTTTAGAAATGGAACTGAGGGGACTCACTCCTGGGCTATATCCTCATTAGCCAAATGGACCTTGGATAAGATCACAACCTGGCCTCCTCTAGAGGAATGTTGCCTCTAGAGAAATCTTTAACTTGATTTAGAATAAAGACTCCTAAACACTGTCCACCACCCTTTACCTCATGCAGCTAATCTACTGCAGAAAAAAAAAAAAAACAGAAATAGGAAAGGAGGAATTTCATGTCTTCTTGTCTTCTGGTCCTTCTTGATTCAGTCACAACCTTCAAGCTTTACATGTGATGTTTGTTCTGACTTGGTAGATTAATGACTTCTTAAGCTGCTAATGCAGTTATTATTATTATTATATCTATTATTATTATTATTATTATTATTATTATTATTATTATTATTATTTTAATGTCAAATGAGAGGCAAGGAAGAGAGGGTATTTACTGCAGTTTTTCAGTGGAGACATTTGGGTAAGGCCACACTTGTAGCACCATAAACTAGCTTCCCAGTGCCATTTGAAACACTGCCAATTCACTTATCACTAACATTTCCCTGGAAAACAGAGTTTCTCTTCTCTCCTTCTTCTGTCAGCTTGCCAAAAAGCATTATATTGCCACAGCCAGCTACAGGATGGGATAGGATAGAAGTGTGCATTAATTGTATTCTGAAGCCTGCCATAAATTCACTGCAGTGAATCTGGATGGGGAGATTAAACAGCATTAAGAACATTTTCCAAAAAATTACTTGAGTATACAATAATGGTTTGTGTAGGACAGAAAGATGACATAGGATGACTCTGATTTATGTATGTTTCGTGTTGGGTCACCACTCCTCAAGGGGAGGAGTGGAGTCTTTTTCCTGTACAGCTCTCCACAGAAACTTGCTCAGGACTCTGCACACAACACATGTCCACTGGATGACACCATGGCCTAGTGGGCCATATGGTGAGCTGGACTACTTAAGAGGCACCCAGAGAACATAGCAAATATCAAGGTTTGAAAAAAGTGACAAGTATTTGACAAGAAAGAGACTGAGAATGTGAGAGAAAATTACAAATATTGGACTCAAGAGTTAAGCAAATTTGGGGTGACCACGCAGTTTACTGTCCAAACTGAGATACTTTTGAGAGATAAAGGGGGCACTATAAATATTATGCCAGGACAGCAGGCATAAACCAGAACTATCCTGGCAAATTATCATGTGTGATCACCCTAAGCACAATGTTCTTTGGCAAAGAAACTTAATACTGCTAAGAAAGTGTATCTTTGAATTAATGACAAGGTCAGGAAGAGGTACTGTATTAGTTTGCCACTATAACGAAGTACCACAGACTGGGTGGCTCAAACAACAGAAATGTATTTTCTCACAATACTGGAGGTTAGAAGCCTGAGATCAAGGTTGTCGGCAGGGTTGGGTTCTTCTGCAGCCTCTCTCCTTGAATTGTAGATAGCCATCTACTTCATGTGTCTTCACATGGCCTTCCCTCCATACATGTCTGTGTCCAAATTTCCTCGTCTTACAAGGACACCAGTCATACTGGGTGGGGCCCATCCTAAAGACCTCACTTTAACTTAATTACCTCTTTAAAGCCTCATTCACAAATATATCACATTGTGAGCTATTAGGGGTTAGAACTTCAACATATAAATTTGGTTTAGAGGGTGGGCACAATTCAGTCCATAACAGGTTCTGATTCCTAAACAGAAACTAAAGTTTTATAAAAGCAGTTCATGCCCCCTCAGAATGGCTGGGCTCTTCAAAAGATCAAGAATCCAAGCTTCTGGGATTCACAGACTCACCAAGTAGAGATCACAGGATGTGTGGTCACATCCATGACCGCATACAGATGAAGCGAAGTTTCACAATTAAGAGCGAAAGTGATGTTTAAAACATGTAACAGATATACTACAGGCACTGACAAACCAGTATGAATATCAGCCACCACAAAGTTGGAACAGGGCCTGGAGGCTGCCTGCTATGTCCAGGGCTAACCTTTAGTTGAAGCATTATGAAGGAGGCTTGCAGCTAAGGTTAGTTCCCAGGCAAAGGCTGGAGGAACTAGGGCAGCAGAGGCTCAAGGAAACAGCTATCTACTAACTATAGAGATGTATTCCAATATTTTAACAAGCAGTACAGCTACTCCTATGATCACCAGCTGTATATCAGCCCCTGTTAGAAGCTGAGCAATTTGAGTCTTATCACTTATGAGCTCTATAGTATTGTCTAATAATGCCACCTCTTCAGGCTTTAGTTTACTAATCTCTGTGAAAGCTGCATGTCCATGAGGCCCAGGTACTTGAAAATTCAAGGTATTACCATTGTCATGTCAGTAGTTTTTCCTTAGGTTTACTGGAACAAAAAAAAGCCCCACCTTCCAAAGGGCAGGATGGTATCAATTTCCTTTAACTTTCTTCCCTATTTCCCTTCCTGTTGCTCAGAAACTATATAGGAGGGTATTGGAGGGCTCTCTCATATAATCAAAACCACTACTTTTGGTTTGACACTAGGAAGTTAGCTTTTGAAAATGAGCAGTTGATACCTTGAAAATTTATTTGGGAATAAAAATCCAGAAAAGTTTCCATAGACCAGGGAGGGCTTTCAATCTCATTCAAAACTCACTTACGTGGATATTTAAGATCACTTTAAAAAGACAAAAGATCATTTAGTGAGCAGCAAATTTTGCACTAACGATTTTGTGTGTGTCTAGATTGAACTGTGCTCATTCCCTGGGTTTCTTCCTCTTGTGACCTGGTCATTGGATTTTCCAACTTTAAAAAGAAGAAACAAGTAAGGGGTAGAGTAAGAGTCATAGTATTAAAGGCAGGGCTGTGGTGAAATGTCAGTAACTCCCCAGCTTGGAAGCAGCTCATCTAGAAAATATTTTCATTATATCAAATTATGTCTCTCAGAAAACAATGATAGTCTATTCACCATTTCTACTATAATCTAAAATAACAGGAAATGGGCAGGAGAAATCATTATAAGAAAGTACTCCTTACATATTTCCATACAAATACAAATATAAGATTTTTAGAATTTTCATGTAATGTCTGAAACATTTATATTAACATATTTCCATACAAATGTATGTATGGAAATATGTTAATATAAATGTTTCAGACATTACATGAAATTTCTAAAAATCTTATATGTTCTGGTATAATGTTATAAGTAATAATCCTAGTTATTACTTTAAAATGTATAAAGAAAAAAAAAAAGAAAGTACTCCTGAGGTACCAAAGTTCCTGAATGAGATAGCAGAATTTTGTGCTTTTACAATGTTTAAATCAGAGCAGACTCTCCTCTATGGAGACAGGATGAACAAATGACTTTCAAAGTTCCACCTAGCTTTAGATGGTAAGGATTAAAATGCATGAAGACAGTAAAAGCCAAGAATTCTGTGTCAGGTTTTGTGGGCAAGGAATGGGTATTTTTTAAGGAATTTTTTTTTAAATTGATTTCCTTTCCTAGATTTATTGTAAAGTCATTTGCAGGAAATTCAGAGAAAACCCCAGCAGGAGATCATTTTATGTAGTAAATAACTCCAGCCATAGGCCAGACATGTATCTCACCCTAGCCTGACAGAGAGATTGGGAAACCCACCAAGCAAAGAGGATTATGCTGTATTGGAACTAAACCTCAGAAGAAACCTTTGCTCTAAGGAGCTTCATATTTTGTCTCTAATATGGTGGATGGAAAGTGGGGAAGATAATGACCACCAACAGTGGATAGGAAAATGTAACTAAATATGGCAGCTCCAAGAAGATAGATGGGCTATGGAATCCCAAAGCCCTCAGATTCACTTTAAAGTTTAGAGGTGATGATTCTCTTTGATTCATGGCTACAGATCTTAAGGGCAAAAGAACTTAGTTAGCTAGAGATGGGATGCAAACAGAAAGAAAGGCTTCTCCAGCTGGGAAAACAAAAGATGTCTGGGATGATGTTGATGAAAGCTTTTTTAAAGTGAGAGGTACAGAGAGAGTGTAAGAGGAAGGCAGCTGGAGCTTTTCCAGGTCAGCTAATGATGCATGGCACTGCTGACACAGCAGTTCATCCAGCCAGTGCAAGAGAGAGCTGCCTTAGGGACCTGCCCTTCTTCTTAGGGTTGGACCCTAAGAGTCTAGGTCAGGGGAGGCTTCTCCACTTGGTTTAGAGAACTTTTTTCTTGTGCTCTAATTTAAATGCTTACCACTGGGACATACTTAACTAAAGCTTAGCGTAATTTTTCCCTTTTCAGACTTCATCCCCCTTAGCAGGTATTTGGTTTCTAAGATCAGAAATTGACAGGGGAGAGGATGTTAGCCTGGGTTATTAAATGAAATGAAACGTAGCCTGGGTTATTAAATGAAATGAAACGCCTCCACTTTTTCATCCACTTTTACTAAAATGCCTGCTTCTTTGCTCATGAGACTGAGAAAAACTCAACCTGGATGTAAAATGCTCACCCATTTGGTGATCATTTACTCATCCCAGGGACCTGGGGAACTGTGGGTCTTGGTAATTATGTCTGCCGTGTTGTGAGGTCGTACCTGTGTGATCTGAAATGTAAAATACTGTGCATGACAACATACTGCATTTTAGTCTCTCTTTTTTTTCATGTTGTTTCTCCAATTGAGGCAAGATGACATGTGCCACAAAGCCATCATCTGTGATGGTCTTAGAATTTATAAATTCAAGTTGCAGATCCCACATCGCCTTCTCCCCATTATCACTAAGGGATCTTTAATTCCTCCTTACCCAATTTTAGTTTGCGGACCTCCCTGTCTCTGGAAGCAGTTCACTCCATCATCAGACTTTAGTATAAGATTGGCTTTAAATTTGACAAGGTTCTTTCCAGGTGACAGCAATAAGGCCGATATGTTAGCCTTCTAAACCTACACTGCAGACACTGCCCTCCTGTTTGTGATCCTTATCTACAGCTAAGCGCTTCCCATGCCATCGAGTTCTATGGAGAAACAATTCAGATGCGTTAGTGTTCAGAATTTGGTCTCATTTTGGTGATACTCCCTTACCTCTAGCACAATGGATTGAGTTTAGACATTGGGAAGAATGACCTCAAATGAAGGGTTTTGCACATTGGAACACCTAATACGGGGAGGAGTGGAGTGTGGGGAGTGTCCTTCTCTAATTATCTTTCCAATATTTAGAATAGAATTAAACATCTTACCAACTCTAATGCCTCTGTGAGACTGCTACACACAATCACACCTGAGACAAAGGAATGCACTGGTCTCTCTCTCTTCCATTGCAGTCAGGTACTTCCCAAATGGTGGCAAGATGGTCCTAGAGATTATTTCACGTCTGGGATCAGCAAACTACTGCCCATGAGCCAAATCTATTCCATTGCCTGTTTCTGTAAGTCCTATGAGCCAAAAATGGTGTTTACATTTGTTAAGGGTTGAAAAAAATCAAAATAAAGAGTATTCTTGTGACATGTAAAAATTACATGAAATTCAAATTTCAATGCCCATAAATAAACACAACTTAAGGCTTCCCTGGTGGCGCAGTGGTTGAGAATCTGCCTGCCAATGCAGGGGACACGGGTTCGAGCCCTGGTCTGGGAAGATCCCACATGCCACGGAGCAACTGGGCCCGTGAGCCACAATTACTGAGCCTGCGTGTCTGGAGCCTGTGCTCCGCAACAAGAGAGGCCGCGATGGTGAGAGGCCCGCGCACCGCGATCAAGAGTGGTCCCCACTTGCCGCAACTAGAGAAAGCCCTCACACAGAAACGAAGTCTCAACACAGTCATAAATAAATAAATAAAAGAACGTGAATTTCTAAAAAAAAAATAAAAAAAAAAAAAAATAAACACAACTTAAAAGACAACACATGCTCATCATTTATGTGTTGTCTATGGTCAATTTCACATTTCAACATTCAGCAGAGTGGAGTATTTGTGTCAGAGACCGTTAGCACAACAGAAAGCCTAAAATATTTTCTATCTAGCCCCTAATGGAAAAATTTGCTGACCCCTGATGTATGTCCTTCCCAAGTCTTCCTGATCATATAGCCTTAAATTCAACAATCTGTTTCTTTGCCTGAAACTCTATCCTCAACTCATTGTTTACAAAGCTTTCTGTACAATGCCTGGCACATACTATTAAGCAGTAAGTACTTGATAAATGAATATCACCAATAATTTCATTATAAAACAAATGGACTAGGATATCAGAAGCTCCAAAGATGAAAAGCCAATGGTACTTCTTGTTACAAACAGCACAGCACAGCTTTTCTTGATGAATATGCACAGTTTGCACTAAAATGTCTGCCGTTCTCTCTGTATAAGATCTACTGATTCTAGACTCCCTGGCTTGTAATTGCAAAGCAAAATCTTCTAATGCAAATAATAAGACCAGCCTCTATCCTTTTTAAGTGCAATCTTCTTGATTATAAGCAACCACTGACTAAAGACATCAATTAAAGAGGGAGATTTCTTAAACCCTGGGGCAAAAGTTTAGTTAAAAACAACTTGGAAAGTGGTTCAACTGCTTGAGGATCACTGGCCCCCCAGCACACAGCATTCAAAGCAAACCCATTATTTCCCACAATGTTGAAGAAAAGAATCATTCTGTGTTTCTTGTTGGGTGGCTCCTCTCTCCTGAATACCATCACCCCAGTTAAAGTTAACATGGAAGAAGGGTGGGTAGGGGAGATAGAGTTCAGTTTGCTTTTTCTAGTCTCTTTATCCTATTTCAAAATAGCTGGTCCTGGATTTAGAGCTTTGGGGAGCTTCAAAACTTTTTGGAAGATTGCAGACATAAAATGAAACTATGTCTACCCAACAGAGACTCCAAGGGACTGCTTTCATAAACCATAGCTCAGGAAGAGCCAAGCACTCCTGCACAGAAGCCAGCCAGGCTGGGAAGTAGAATAGCAAGGAGAAACCTAGAGAAATTCCAGAAAGAGAATCAAGAAATATCTAATCTCCCAAACAGATATATGCATCCTATAGTTCATGTGTATTTTCAAATATTCAGAATGAGAAAATTTGTGCAATCAAGTATAAACTAAAGCAATAGAACACCCATATGATCGTTCATTCAATCACTCCCTCATTCTTTCTGTCACCTTCTTTACGAAGCCTTCATTATTTTACTGGGTTAGAAGTAGTAAATTCATTATTCGCATAGTTTTTCACACTTGGCTTCCTTTCAATCCCTATGCATTATATATTCTAATGACTTGCTCTTAGTGGCACATTTCAACCTCTAGAGGGAGTTCAGGTCCCCAAATCCTCAAGAGGAAGAGCTCTGTTGTGATGTGTGGGTCAGTTGGACCAAGGTGTCTGGGGTGGAGCATTTGGTGGGAGAAGCCATGAGGTTCAAAGCTCTTGATCCTGTCTGGAGTGCCCACCAGGACTCCCTCTCCTTTCAGAATCTCCCTTGTCCTCTTAGCTTTTCTAGAAAAGCCCTTTGTAAAAATTGCTTCCCTTTTCTCTTCCTCGTCCCAGCCATGTAGCCACTATGATAGTCTAGGCAAAAGAATCCTCCCAGTCCAAATACAGTCTAAACTAACTCATGAGGAAAGAAGACCAGATAGGCATTTCATAAAAAGTTCCAGTTGGTAATGTGACAAGATAAATATCAGTGCAGTCACTATGAAAAACAGTATGGAGGTTCCTCAAGAAATTAAAATAGAACTACAATATGATCCAGCAATTCCACTTCTGGGTATCTGTCTGAAGAAAATATAAATTCTAACTCAAAAAGATATATGTACCCACAGGTTTATTGCAGCATTGTATACATTAGCCAAGATATGAAACAACTTGTGTACATTGATGGATGAATGGATAAAGAAAAAACAAAAACAAGCAAACTATATATATATATATATATATATATATATATATATATATATATGATGGAATATTATTCAGCCATAAAAAAATAATGAAATCTTGTTATTTGTGACAACACGAATGGGCATTGAGGGCATTATACTAAGTGAATTAAGTTTGACAGGGAAAGACAAATACCATATGAAGAAAAAAACAGAGCTCATAGATACGGAGAAAAGATCAGTAGTTGCTGTTGGTGGGAATGTAAATTGATACAGCCACTATGGAGAACAGTATGGAGGTTCCTTAAAAAAACTAAAAATAGAACTACCATATGACCCAGCAATCCCACTACCGGGCATATACCCTGAGAAAACCATAATTCAAAAAGAGTCATGTACCAAAATGTTCATTGCAGCTCTATTTACAATAGCCAGGACATGGAAGCAACCTAAGTGTCCATCAACAGATGAATGGATAAAGAAGATGTGGCACATATATACAACGGAATATTACTCAGCCATAAAAAGAAATGAAACGAAAGTTTCAGAAATGAAATGAAATGAAATGAAATGAAAGTTATTTGTAGTGAGGTGGATGGACCTAGAGTCTGTCATACAGAGTGAAGTAAGTCAGAAAGAGAAAAACAAATACCGTATGCTAACACATATATACGGAAACTAAGAAAAAAAAAAGTCATGAAGAACCTGGGGCAAGACGGGAATAAAGACACAGACCTACTAGAGAATGGACTTGAGGATATGGGGAGGGGGAAGGGTAAGCTGTGACAAAGTGAGCGAGTGGCATGGACATATATACACTACCAAACGTAAAATAGATAGCTAGTGGGAAGCAGCCGCATAGCACAGGGAGATCAGCTCGGTGGTTTGTGACCACCTAGAGGGGTGGGATAGGGAGGGTGGGAAGGAGGGAGACGCAAGAGGGAAGGGATATGGGAACATACGTATATGTATAACTGATTCACTTTGTTATAAAGCAGAAACTAACACACCATTGTAAAGCAATTATACCCCAATAAAGATGTTAAAAAAAAAAAAAGATCAGTAGTCGCCAGAGGCAATCAACATTTTATTTCTACAACTTTAAATTATGCCATAAATTAATTACCATTAATATGGTAAGCCCTACTTCAAGAGATTTAAACAAGGAATTGAGTACCTCCAAATTTCTGATTGCTAAAACAGAAAACATACCCCAGATTTCCTGTACAACATTCATAAGATGGATTTATCCAGCAAGAAAACTGAAATGGCATTATGGCAACACCACATTAAATATATTTGTCACAGAATTTTTGAAGAAAAACCTCTACTGTGAAAATATACTAGTTTTTATTGCATTTTAGAGAGTATGGATTATTGGAAATTATTCAGTACACAGAAAATGTTTAAAACACAAAAACTTGCTTAACACAAATATCATAGTCTATTTTTGGTGTGACCATTTATTCCCCACCTACCTAAAATATTTTCTTGTCTTTTGAAGGTTATAATTGTAAGTCTATGCTCTTTGTTAAATTTATCACTATCTCAATAAGGTGGAGAAGGTGTTCAAACTGACCCACAGAATGAAGTATGGCTAGAAGAGGCGAGAACATAGAGGCAAGGAGGGGAGTGGGTGAAATGGGCCAAAGGCACAAATTTCCTGTTATAGAATAAGTAAGTCGTGGGCATGTAATGTACAGCATGGAAGAAAGAAATGAAAGAGAGAAAGAAAGAAAGAAAGAAAGAAAGGAAGAAAGGAAGGAAGGAAGGAAGAAAGAAAGAAAAAGAAAGAAAGAAAGAAAGAAAGAAAGAAAGGAAGAAAGAAAGATAGAAAGAAAGAAAGAAAGAAAGAAAGGAGGGAGGGAGGGAAGGAGGAAGGAAGGAAGGACGGGAAGAAGGGAGGAAGGGAAGAAGGGAGGAAGAGAAGGAAAAGAAATATTAAGATAACAGTGTTCAGAGACTCAAGCCTCAACCTTCCCAAAGTTCCCACAGAGAAAATCCTTTGTCAGCTCAATTTCCAAAGCCTCTTGTCCATTTTGAAGGAGTCTTCTTTCTTCTGGGGAGCAAGGTTAAGTTGATTGACTTAATGAGGTATGATGGAGGGAAGTGAAGGAATGGAGGCAAGGAGGAGAAAAGGACAATGTGGGATGGAGGGGAGACTGGGGAGCAGCTGCATGAATAGGGGAAATGGATGAGAGGAAAGGAGGTTCAGGAAGCATTTCTATGTGTCTCCTTTAATGTTCATTGGAGCATAAAGACTAGAAATCCCTTTTATTTACTCTTGACTTTGAATTTGTTTCTGGGACACAACAATGTTCTGAGATTGAACTACACAGGTCTCCAGGTTAATTTGAGCCACAGAGAAAATGTTCATTTGCATGTCCATTCCGTTTTGCACATTTTCTTTGAAACCCATAGTAGGTGGCTGGCTGAGCATCTGCAGGGTTTGGAGGTTTGCTTCACTCATCATGATGAGTATCTGACATGGTCCAGAAGATCAGGGAAAACACAGGCATGAGGGACGAGGATCTGGATGGCAGGTCCACTCAGGGGCAAAACACTGCAGCAACAGCCCAAACTCTCAGTGCAAATTCCCAGGTGGGAAGGAAGACTTCTGCACTGAGATTGGGTCTGGAGAAAGTAATTTGGTGTCAGCAGGGATAATCATTCATTCTAGAGCCAGAGCAACTTGTCTTTTCATGAGCAAAGTTCCAGAGAAACTATGGGGGAGACTTTGAAAGATAGAGTTTGCTACTAACAGGGATTCTCTACCTATAAGTGCAACTGAATGAACTGTTGAGCGACTTTTCACAAATATCATCAGGAATCTGATCTTGGCATTCACAAGAGCTCAGTTCTAGATTCAGGGCAAGGTTACCTACAGGTTCTTGGTTTGGTAGATGGCACGATATTTGATTTCTCAATCCTCCTTTCTCTCTTTAACTCACCGTGAATCCCTAGGGTTGCAGGATGAACATATTAATCCAGAAGGAACAGACAGGATCTACTTTAATAGGGAAAGTGGTATTTCCTGGAAGAGAGGTCTGTGCCGCAATTGGTGTAGAAAAGCTTACAAAGGCAGCATGGCTTGGCTAATATGGACAAGGGCTCAAGACCTCCAGGGTTTGAATCTTAGTATCACCACTTACTAGCTGAATGACCTGGGATAAGCTCCTTAACTTCTCTCTACCCCAGTGTCCTCATCTGCAGAAGGATAAGTTGTACCTATTTCATGGGGTTACTGAAAGAATTAAATGAGTTAACACAAGTAAAAATTAGAACGGTGTCTGGCACATGGCAAATGCTCACCAAATATTAACTGTTATTATTTGCTAGGTCTCAGGAAATCAAAGGCTGGGGAAAGATAAAGTCTGAAGGTCAAATCTGCTTAAGTATATTGTTTAGCTTGTATTTTAATTTTATAAATAAATTATTTTGGAGGAAAACATATGTATTTTGTATCATACATTTGGAAAGTTAATCTAAACTTGTTTTGCAAGGGAAAATGTATTTTGATCATGTAAATGCATAAACTATATTCTGGAATTTACCAAGATATCATAATTTCTAACAATATTCTAACTTCATTGATTACAGCAGAATATGTAAGAGCATTGTCCTTACAATGTCTTATGAAGGAATTTTCTGATACTTTGGTGATTCTCACCCATGGAAAAGGACACTCGCATCTCTGATTGATCATGGAGCCTAGATATTCTTGGGTTAACCCAAGAAAGGACAAAATGTGATGTGTAATGGCACTGCCCCAATTTCTAGGGCAGTATTTCCTCAAATCCAAGCCATGTGCCAGTGCTGGGTTGACTGCCTGAAAATCACCTGGGGAACTTGTTTCCATGTGAATCCTAGGTCCCTCCCCAGAATTCTACCCAGAATAGGGCCCAGATTTTAATAGCTTCTTCAAGTGATTCTGATGCACAGCCGGATTGGGGAGCCATTGTACTAGGAAGAGTGAATTCAGCATGATTCTCTCCCTCCAGGAGGGCACCAGTAGGTACCCAAGGCTCACAATCAGACCAGGGCCAAGAGATCAGAATTTGTGATAGGAGCAAACTTTACCTTCCATTAGGATTGCCCTTTGGAGGATCACCTCATCCTTCTTGAGACCTTTCCTATTGAATGGCTTGAAGGGGCTCTTCCTTTCTCTTTCCTCCTTATGGCATGGTGATGCAGACATAGGGCCTCTTAGTAGCCCAATGGATAACTCAGGAGAAAAAGGAGTAAAGAAGTCTCCCATCTCATAGTTGATCCAGCTCTTTTATCAGAGTGGAAGGCTACATAATAATATGGGCTCAAAGTACTAACTAGTAACAACAAGGGGGCATTTTCCCAGATTATCCTTGCTGGCTTGCTCTCTCTCAGAGACCTAGAAGAGAAGACAGTAGCTCTGGTAGATACAGGTCAGGATCAGCGAAATGGAATTCCAGATTTCCTTTGGAGTCACTTTTCCCCAGTGTCCTACCCCATACTCTGCCACAAGTCAGCTCATGTTTCTTTCCTGTCATTTGTCTGTGTCAGTCAAGTATATACTATGCACTCAGTACTCTAGGGCTGCAAAATAAATTACATAATCCTTGCTGTTGGACTTACAGGACAGTAAGAAAATTATTACTGCCCTGAAAAGCACTTGGGGCTATTCATCTAATGGTGGTAAGCCAAGAGAGACAGTATACAAATCCGTGTTGTTGAAATAAAGGAATAGCCCTGGTTTCTGATCTTTCTGATACTTGATTGATCAGCTCTTCCTCCCATTCTGTGAGCTCCCCACCAACCTTCCAAAATATCCTTTTTATTGCTTATGTTGGACAGATTTGCTTTCTGTTGTTTACACCGATGATCCCTAATTGGTATTGATAAATTAGAGGTTATACTCTCGTGGGGTGGTTTGGGAAAGAGAGAAACTTGAGAACCAAAAGATAAATCAGGAGGCTACTCCAGTTAACAAAGTGTGGGGCCTGGATGCAAGAAAGATCTGAGAAGAATGGAGAGGCCAGGAGACATTGTGAAAGAAAAAAATCTTGTGACAGACCTTATCTAAGGAAGAAGGAGAAGAACAGTAAAAGATAACTTCAAGCTTCCTAGCCTGGCCTGGAAGATAAAAACATGGGTGTAGTTTGTTCATTCAACTTTATTGTATGCCTACTATGTGCAAAGCATGGGTTAGGTGCTAGTGATGCAGAGATTAAAAGGGACTTGCTACACAGTTTAGAGGAGAGAAGGTGAAATTCATTTTGGACAGGAAGAGTTTAAGGTACCCGGGAGAGTTGCACTGGAAATAAGAAACTAAAACACATCTAAGGATCAGAAATTGAGCAGCAGATTTGGGTGTCATTAATGAGTCAAGGGGTTACTTTGGATAAATTCTCAAGAGTGGGATTACCAAGCCGAAGTTATAAAAATATTATATGGTTCCTAATAATATTATTATATTATTTCCTAAAATAGCTGTACCAATGTATGACATCAGAAAATGATGTCATTACTATCTACTTAGTATTGTTTGCTATCAAGAAAATTAAAACTTTTGCTTATTTAATAGGTATATAATTGTACCTTGTTTTAACTATGTCTTTGATTATTAATGAAGTTTGACATTTTCCTATGTGTTTAATAATTATATCCTGTTTGGGCAAATTATCTGTTTATGTTTCTTGCCAGTTAGCTTTTAAATCTTGCTATATTATTAAAGAGCTTCCCAATTTGTGATATTTCTTTTGATTGCATGTTGGCTACCTTTACTGTACAGTTAAAATTTTTTAACGTAGTCAAATCTGTTAAATTACCTTATTGCTTCAATTTGACTTAATTACATATATCATGCTTCTCCAAACATAGTATAGTTTCTACTGTTTTCTTTGGGATGACAGTTTTGCAATTAAGTCATTAGTCTGGAGTTTATCTTGTGTTATAAGATGTGAATCTAAAGGATTTACCTCAGTTTGGTATCTAGTTATTCCAATGGCATTTATTAAGTAATCTTTTTTTTAACGATTACATTTATTTTTATTTTTTTAATTGATTAATTAATTAATTTTTGGCTGTGTTGGATCTTCGTTGCTGTGCACGGGCTTTCTCAAGTTGTTGTGAGTGGGGGCCACTCTTTGTTGTGGTGCATGGGCTTCTCAATGCAGTGGCTTCTCTTGTTGCAGAACAGGGGCTCTAGGCACGCAGGCTTCAGTAGTTGTGGTGTGCAGGCTCAGTAGTTGTGGCTCACAGTCTGTATAGTGCATGCTCAGTAGTTGTGGTGCACAGGCTTAGTTGCTCCGCCGCATGTGGGATCTTCCCGGACCAGGGATCGAATCCCTGTCCCCTACACTGGCAGGTGGATTCTTAAGCAGTGTGCCACCAGGGAAGTCCCCTATTAAGTAATCTTGAATCACTACATATTCTAAGGGAAAATAGAAGTGACAAAACATTATACATAGTTCTATACTGACCTCTGACACTAATGGACAAATCCTTTTGCTTTGATAGCTGTCAGTTTATGCATCTCTCAGATGAGTGGATTAGATTATGGTCTCTTCCAGAATTCACACTTGATGATTCTCTGAAATCCTTACTCAGGAAAAGATAGGTTCTCCATGAGCACTCAGGTAGAACACGATGACCCATCACTTTGGCTGTTGCTGTTTGGATTTCTCAGATAAATTACAAATATCCCTGGCTACACAGCCATGCTGAAAGCCCGGGATCCAGCATATTTACTTCATTTAGGAAGGCTGCACAGGATATGCTTGGCTGACACAAACAGAGCCTAATGGGCTGTAAATAACTTTTGATCACTTGACCTTGGTCATGTTGATATGACCCCATCACGTCTCCTCAGTGGTGGGATCATGCAGATGCCCACGAACCACTTCATAAATGAACAGGGTATTTCCCCTAATTGGAGAGAGGAGCATGGTAATGCAGAGCAGTGGTAAGTCACGCATTTCGTGAATGTGTGGCCTGATTGGATGCCATAGTAAATTACCCATGGCCCAGCCTGTCACTTTCTCCTTTTGAGTTGAAAGACCCTATAGAGTACTGCTTTGAATTACTTGTCTAAGCATCAGTTTAGCCTTGCTTTCTACTCCTACACTCCCCCTCACCTGGCAGCATTTTCTACCATGTCTGCATGCCCCTCTGCTAGATCTTGTTCTTGCCTTCCAGTCAAAGCCATTTTCCCTGTCACCCTACATATCTCAATTTTTTTCTTTCCTTGTGATGTTTGCTCAAAACCAGATTCCCCAAGACAATTTTCCTGTGTGATGGTAACAATCATTACTGCTACTATCACCACCACCACCACCACCATCATCATAAACTGAGCCCCCACTGTATGGATGACACTGTACTCTATGCTCTATAAACCTCATCTAGCAGTCAGGCCACCTGAGTCTGAATCTTATCTCTGCCATTTACTAACTGTGTGATCTTGTTTAAGTCACTTAACCTCTCCGTGCCCCAGTTACCATCTGGAAATTGGGAATATTAATAGCACATATTTCATAAGGTTTTTGGAAAGTTTAAATGTGCAGTATGCAGAACCATGTCTGGCACATAGTAAGCTTTCAGTAAATGTTAAGCAGAAATGATACTGATGATAATGATGATGGTATCTCCATTATACAGATGAAGAAACTGAGCTTCAGAGAAGTTAAATTATTTACCCAAGTGTTCAAGTTATCTACTGCTGCATAATTACCTACTCAAAAACTTAGTTGCTTTAAATAACAATTTTATTCTAGCTCATGATTTTGCGTCAGGTGTTAGGGCCAGGCTTTGCTAGGTGGTTACTCTGTTCCACTTGGCATTGAATAGGGTCACAGCTGGTGGCTGGGCTGGGCTAGAGGGTCCACTGTGGTTCTAGTCACATGCCTGGCACCTTGGTAGGGATGTCTGAAGGCTGGGACCAGTTGGGCCCCTAACCCTCTCCATAGAGCCTCAGGCCTTTCCATGTGGTCTCCCCATCAGGATAGTCAAACTTTTTATTGGACTACTCAGGGCTCTAAGAGAGTGAACTGAGAGCTACCAGTCCTCTTAAAGGCTAAACCTGAACGGGATAGACTCATTTCTGTACTCTGTTGGTCAAAGCAGGCAAAATCCAGCCTGCACTCAAGAAGAGGGCATATAAACTCTACCCATTGTTGGGAGAAGCATCAAAAGTTACAGCCATCTTTAATCTGATACACCAAAATCCCATACCATTAAAAGAAGTCTAAATTAGATTTTACTTTAAAAGTATTAAGCATAATATCTAGCACCTATTGAGAAATCCAAAGCTGATAGCTATTAATAAATGGAAATCTTTACCTATCTGAATCCAAATGCTGCACTTTCAGCCCTATGCTCTTCCCATGTCTTGGAAATAATACCCCTGATTAACATACAGCCTGGGTTTCAGCGGATTTTTACCAAGAACAAGCCAGGGACAGGTCTTATTTCCTTACCCAGGCCCAAATTTCCCTGAGATAGGGATCTCACTTTATTTTTACTTGAATTCTTCTCCATGCCTAAAAAAGGTAGTACATTCAAGAAAAATCCAACAAAATCATTCAACTAATGTTTATTAGTCACAAATTACTAAAAAAAAATGTTCAATATGGGTATTATTTTTAAGGACATTGTTTATTCATTTACTCCCTCAATAAATGTTTGTTAAGTGCATAAAAAATGCATACCCAGAGGAGACCTTCAAGATGGCAGAGGAGTAAGACGTGGAGATCACCTTCCTCCCCACAAATACATCAGAAATACATCTACATGTGGAACAACTCCTACAAAACACCTACTGAATGCTAGCAGAAGACCCCACGTACCTGGGGAGGGCAAAAGAAAAAAGAAAAAACAGACAAAAGAATAGGGACAGGACCTGCACCTCTGGGAGGGAGCTGTGAAAGAGGAAAAGTTTCCACACACTAGGAAGCCCCTTCACTGGCAGAGACAGGGGGTAGCGGGGGTAAGCTTCAGAGCCATGGAGGAGAGTGCAGCAACAGGGGTGCAGAGGGCAAAGTGGAGAGATACCCGCACAGAGGATTGGAGCCAACCAGCACTCACCAGTCTGAGAGGCTTGTCTGCTCACCCTCTGGGGTGGGTGGGGGCTGGGAGCTGAGGCTCAGGCTTCAGAGTTCAGATCCAAGGAGAGGACTGGGGTTCACTGTGTGAACACAGCCTGAAAGGGCTAGTGCACCACAGCTAGCCAAGAGGGAGTCCAGGAAAAAGTCTGGACCTGCCTAAGAGGAAAGAGACCATTGTTTCAAGGTGCATGAGGAGAGGGGATTCAGAGCACCACCTAAATGAGCTCCAGAGATGGGCATGAGCCACTGCTACCAGCACAGACCCCAGAGACAGGCATGAGATGCTAAGGCTGCTGCTGCAGCCACCAAGCAGCCTGTGTGCAAGTACAGGTCACTATCCACACCTCCCCTCCCGGGAGCCTGTGCAGCCCGCCACTGCCAGGGTCATGTGATCCAGAGACAACTTCCCCCAGAGAACACACAGCGGGCCTCAGGCTGTTGCAATCTCAGGCTGGCCTCTGCCGCCGCAGGTTTGCCCCGCACTCCGTACCCATCCTTCCTCCTACCTGAGTGAGCCAGAGCCCCCTAATCAGCCACTCCTTTAACAATGTCCTGTCTGTGTGGGGAATACGTGCCCTCAGGCGACCTACACGCAGAGGTGGGGACACATCCAAAGCTGAACCCCAGGAGCTGTGCGAACAAAGAAGAGAAAGGGAAATCTCTCCCAGCAGCCTCAGGAGCAGCAGATTAAATCTCCACAATCAACTTGATGTACCCTGCATCTGTGGAATACCTAAATAGACAACGAATCATCCCAAAAGTAAGGTGGTGGACTTTGGGAGCAACTGTAAACTTGAGGTTTGCTTTCTGCATCTAATTTGTTTCTGGTCTTATATTTATCTTAGTTTTGTATTTAAACTTTATTATCATTGGTAGATAGATTTGTTTATTGATTTGGTTCCTCTCTTCCTTTGTTTTTTTAAATAGATATATATAATTTTTTCCTTTTTCTTTTTTTGTGAGCATGTATGTATATGCTTCTTTGTGTGATTTTGTCTGTATAGCTTTGCTTTTACCATTTGTCCTAGAGTTCTGTCTGTCCTTTTTTTTTTTTTTTTAGTATAGTTTTTAGCACTTCCTATCATTGGTGGATTTGTTTTTTGGTTTGGTTGCTCTGTTTTTTCTTTCTTTTTCTTTTTATTACTTTTTAATTTTTAAAAATTTTTATATTTTTTATTTTAATTATTTTATTTTATTATTTTTTCTTTCTTTCTTTCTTTTTTTCTCCCTTTTCTCAGGAACCATGTGGCTGACAGCGTCTTGGTGCTCCGGCCAGGTGTCAGGCCTGTGCCTCTGAGGTGGGAGAGCCGAGTTCAGGACATTGGTCCACCAGAGACCTCCTGGATCCACATAATATCAAACGGCAAAACCTTTCCCAGAGATCTCCATCTCAATGCTAAGACCCACGTCCACTCAATGACCAGCAAGCTACAGTGCTGGACACCCTATGCCAAACAACTAGCAAGACAGGAACACAAAGTCACCCATTAGCAGAGAGGCTGCCTAAAATCATAGTAAGGTAAGAGACACCCCAAAACACACCACTGGATGTGGTACTGCCAATGAGAAAAACAAAATCCAGCCTCAACCACCAGAACACAGGCACCAGTCCCCTCCACCAGAAAGCCTAAAAAGCCCACTGAACCAAAAACAATGGGAGCAGACACCAAAAACAATGGGAACTATGAACCTGCAGCCTGCGAAAAGGAGACCCCAAACACAGTAAGCTAAGCAAAATGAGAAGACAGAGAAACACACAGCAGATGAAGGAGCAAGGTAAAAACCCACCACACCAAACAAAGGAAGAGGAAATATGCAGTCTACTCGAAAAAGAATTCACAGTAAAGATAGTAAAGATGATCCAAAATCTTGGAAATAGAATGGAGAAAATACAAGAAACATTTAACAAGGACCTAGAAGAACGAAAGAGCTAACAAACAATGATGAACAACACAATAAATGAAATTTAAAATTCTCCAGAAGGAATCAATAGCACAATAACTGAGGCAGAAGAATGGATAAGTCACCTGGAAGATAAATAGTGGAAATAACTACTGCAGAGCAGAATAAAGAAAAAAGAAAGAAAAGAATTGAGGACAGTCTCAGAGACCTCTGCGATAACATTAAATGCACCAATATTTGAATTATAGGGTTCCAGAAGAAGAAGAGAAAAAGAAAGGGACTGAGAAAATATTTGAAGAGATTATAGTTGAAATCTTCCCTAATATGGGAAAGGAAATAGTCAATCAAGACCAGGAAGCTCAGAGAATCCCATACAGGATAAATCCAAGGAGAAACAGGCCAAGACACATATTAATCAAACTATCAAAAATTAAATACAAAGCAGCGAGGGAAAAACAACAAACAACATACAAGGAAATCCCCACAAGGATAACCACTGATCTTTCAGCAGAAACTCTGCAAGGCAGAAGGGAGTGGCAGAACATATTTAAAGGGATGACAGAGAAAAACCTACAACCAAGATTACACAACCCAACAAGGATCACATTCAGATTCGATGGAGAAATTAAAAACTTTACAGACAAACAAAAGCTAAGAGAATTCAACACCACCAAACCAGCTTTACAAAAAATGCTAAAGGAACTTCTCTAGGCAGGAAACACAAGAGAAGGAAAAGACCTACAATTACAAACCCAAAACAACTAAGAAAATTGTAGTGGGAACATACATATCGATAATTAACTTAAATGTAAATGGATTAAATACTCCAACCAAAAGAAATAGACTGGCTCAATGGACACAAAAACAAGACCCGTATATATGCTGTCTACAAGAGACACACTTCCGACCTAGGGACACATACAGACTGAAAGTGAGGGGATGGAAAAAGATATTTCAAATGGAAATCAAAAGAAAGCTGGAGTACCAATTCTCATATAAGACAAAATAGGCTTTAAAATAAAGACTATTACAAGAGACAAAGAAGGACACTACATAATGATCAAGGGATCAATCCAAGAAGAAGATATAACAATTGGAAATCTTTATGCACCCAACATAGGAGCACCTCAATACATAAGCAAATGCTAACAGCCATAAAAGGGGAAATCGAGAGTAACACAGTCATAGTAGGGGATTTTACCACCCCACTTTCACCAATGGATGGATCATCTAAAATGAAAATAAATAAGGAAGAATAAGCTTTAAAAGATACATTAAACAAGATGGACCTAATCAATATTTATAGGACATTCCAACCAAAAATGACAGGATACACTTTCTTCTCAAGTGCTCAAGGAACATTATCCAGGATAGATCATATCTTGGGTCACAAATCAAGCCTTGGTAAATTAAAGAAAATTGAAATCGTATCAAGTATCATTTCCAACTACAACACTATGAGACTAGATGTCAATTACAGGAAAAAGTCTGTAAAAAATACAAACACATGGAGGCTAAACAATACACTACTAAATAACAAGGAGATCACTGAAGAAATCAAAGAGAAGTAAAAAAATACCTAGAAACAAATGACAATGAAAACACGATGACCCAAAACCTATAGGATACAGCAAAAGCAGTTCTAAGAGGGAAGTTTATAGCAATACAATCCTACCTCAAGAAACAAGAAACGTCTCAAATAAAAAACCTAAATGTACACCTAAAGCAATTAGAGAAAGAAGAACAAAAAAACCCCAAAGTTACCAAGAAAGAAATCATAAAGATCAAATCAGAAATAAATGAAAAAAAAATGAAGAAAACAATAGCAAAGAGCAATAAAACTAAAACCTGGTTCTTTGAGAAGAAAACAAACTGATAAACCATTAGCCAGACTCAACCATAAAAATAGGGAGAAGATTCAAATCAATAGAATTAGAAATGAAAAAGGAGAGGTAACAACTGACACTGCAGAGACACAAAGGATCATGAGAGATTACTAGAAGCAAATATATGCCAATAAAGTGGACAATCTGGAAGAAATGGACAAATTCTTAGAAAAGCACAACCTTCTGAGAATGAACCAGGAAGAAATAGAAAATATGAACAGACCAATCACAAGCACTGAAATTGAAACTGTGATTAAAAATCTTCCAAGAAACAAAGCCCAGGTCCAGAGAGCTTCACAGGCAAATTCTATCAAACATTAAGAGAAGAGCTAACACCTAGCCTTCTCAAATTCTTCCAAAATATAGGAGAGGGAGGAATACACCCAAACTCATTTTACAAGGCCACCATCACCCTGATAACAAAACCAGACAAAGATGTCACAAAGAAAGAAAACTACAGACCATATCACTGATGAACATATATGCAAATATCCTCAACAAAATACTAGCAAACAGAATCCAACAGCACATTAAAAGGATCATACACCATGATCAAGTCGGTTTTATCCCAGGAATGCAAGGATTCTTCAATATACGCAAATCAATCAATGTGATACACCATATTAACAACTTAAAGCTAAAAACCATATGATCATCTCAATAGATGCAGATAAAGCTTTTGACAAAATTCAACACCCATTTATGATAAAAACCCTCCCATAAGTAGGCATAGAGGGAACTTACCTCAACATAATAAAGGCCATATATGACAAATCCACAGCCAACATCGTTCTCAAATAGTGAAAAAATGAAACCATTTCCTCTGAGATCAGGAACAAGACAAGGTTGCCCACTCTCACCACTATTATTCAACATAGTTACGGAATTTTTAGCCAAAGCAGTCAGAGAAGAAAAAGAAATAAAAAGAATCCAAATAGGAAAAGAGGAAGTAAAGCTGTCACTGTTTGCAGATGACATGATACTACACTTAGTGAATCCTGAAGATGCCACCAGAAAACTACTAGAGCTAATCAATGAATTTGGTAAAATAGCAGGAAAAAAATTAATGCACAGAAATCTCTTGCATTCCTATACACTACTGATATATAGGATTTTCTCTTTCTCTGAAAGAGAAATTAAGGAAACACTCTCATTTACCACTGGAACAAAAAGAATAAAATACCTGGGAATAAACTTACCTAAGGAGACAAAAGCCCTGCATGTAGAAAACTATAAGACACTGATGAAAGAAATTAAAGATGATAGAAACAGATGGAGAAATATACCATGTTCTCGGATTGAAAGAATCAACATTGTGAAAATGACTATACTACCCAAAGCAATCTACAGATTCAATACAATCCTTATCAAACTACCAATGGCATTTTTCACAGAACTAGAACAAAAAATTTCATAATTTGTATGGAAACACAAAAGACCCCGAATAGCCAAAGCAATCTTGAGAAAGAAAAACAGAGCTGGAGGAATCAGGCTTCTGGACATCAGACTATACTATAAAGCTACAGTAATCAAGACAGTATGGTACTGGCACAAAAACAGAAATATAGATTAATGGAACAGGATACAAAACCCAGAGATAAACCCATGCACATATGGTCACCTTATCTTTGATAAAAGAGGCAAGAAAATACAATGGAGAAAAGACAGCCTCTTCAATAAGTGGTGCTGAGAAAACTGGACAGCTACAAGTAAAAGAATGAATTTAGAACACTCCCTAACACCATAAACAAAAATAAACTCAAAATGGATTAAAGACCTAAATGTAAGGCAACATCCTGTAAAACTCTTAGAGGAAAACATAGGCAGAACACTCTATGACATAAACCACAGCAAGATACTTTTTCACCCACCTCTTAGAGAAATGGAAATAAAAACAAAAATAAACAAACAGGACCAAATGAAACTTAAAAGCTTTGCACAGCAAAGAAAACTAAAAACAAGATGAAAAGACAACCTTCAGAATGGGAGAAAATATTTGCAAAGGAAGCAACTGACAAAGAATTAACCTACAAAATTTACCAGCAGCTCATGCAATTCAATATCAAAAAACAAACAACCTAATCCAAAAATGGGCAGAAGACTGAAATAAACATTTCTCCAAAGAAGATATACAGATTGCCAACAAACTCATGAAAGGATGCTCAACATCACTAATCATTAGAGAAATGCAAATCAAAACTACAATGAGATATCACCTCACACCAGTCAGAATGGCCGTCATCAAAAAATCTACAAACAATAAATGCTGGAGAGTGTGTGGAGAAAAGGGAACTCTCCTGCACTGTTAGTGGGAATGTAAATTGATACAGCCACTATGGAGAACAGTATGGATGTTCCTTAAAAAACTAAAAGTAGAACTACCATACAACCCAGCAATCCCACTACTGGGCATACACCTGGAGAAAACCATAATTTGAAAAGAGTCATGTACCACAATGTTCATTGCATCTCTATTTACAGTAGCCAGGACATGGAAGCAACCTAAGTGTCCATCGACAGATGAATGGATAAAGAAGATGTGGCACATATATTCAATGGAATATTACTCAGCTATAAAAGGAAATGAAATTGAGTTATATGCAGTGAGGTGGATGGACCTAGATTCTGTCATACAGAGTGAATAAGTCTGAAAGAGAAAAACGAATACCATATGCTAACACATATATATGGAATCTAAAAATAAAAAATAACAAACGGTTCTGAAGAACCTGGAGGCAGGACAGGAATAAAGACGCAGATGTAGAGAATGGACTTGAGGACATGGGGTGGGAGAAAAGTAAGCTGGGACGAAGTGAGAGAGTGACATGGACATATATACACTACCAAATGTAAAATAGATAGCTATTGGGAAGCAGTTGCAAAGCACAGGGAGATCAGTTCAGTGCTTTGTGACCACCTAGAGGGGTGGGATAGGGAGGATGGGAGGGAGACACAAGAGGGAAGCGATATGGGGATATATGTATGTGTATAGCTGATTCACTTTGTTATAAAGCAGAAACTAATACACCATTGTAAAACAATTATACTCCAATAAAGATGTTTAAAAAATGCTTATTCAATGTAAAGAGTCTAAGTTCATAGATGCAGAGAATTTTAGAGCTGGAAGGATTATAGTGGTCATCATGTTTGACCTACTTATGTTGCACAGAGAGAAATTGAAGTCCAAAGAGTTTAACTAGAACTTTGTTAAGTCAGAGCAGAAAGTTGGGTCTCATGACTCTCATTATCTTTTCCTGTATGTCATCTGACCTTCCCAACATGTAGTAATTATTCTAGTGTTGTTCTAAAAATTAACTGTTTGTTGGGGTTAACAATATAGGGGTTATGATATTAAATTTGAATTGGAAATATTAAAATGAACACATAATTGTCTCTTTTAAAAAAAATCATATTTCTTAGTGCTGTCCACTAAAAATACTCAGACCCAAGAACAATCCAGTAGCAATGTGCATCCTAACCACTCAGATTAAATGGCCTGCAATACCATTTCCATAGAAAAAGAACAAGAGATCTCTGAAGAAATGAATGATTCCTTATTTGGAGCACTGCTTTGTGCCAGAATGCTAGAAAGTATCAAAGACTAACTGGGTCCTGTCAAACGGACAACTTGAAGGGATTCCCAATTACAAAAGAATTTTTAAACAATAACGATGGCAATGGATTTAAAGCACATCAAATATATAAAATTCCCTGAGTTTATAATACTACATTACAAAAAAAACATTCTTAGTTGGACATCATTCAGATTGTGAGAACATCAATTATTTGCTGTGCAACTTTATCAAGGAAAAGAAGCATTTATTCTATCTTTCCCACAGAAGCTGTATTTCAGAGATACCAAATAGATGTAAAGGTAATGTTCATCTTTATAGAGGAATTCCAGCCAATAAATAAAGGATAGAATTAGAGAGAGAGATTGGTTCAAGATGGAGGAGTAGAAGGATGTGCTCTCAATCCCTCTTTCAAGAGCACTAGAATCACAACTAACTGCTGAACAATCACCAACAGGAAGACACTGGAACTCACCAAAAAAGATACCCCACATCCAAAGACAAAGGAGAAGCCACAATGAGACTGCAGGAGGGGCGCAATCACAATAAAATCAAATCCCATAACTGCTGGGTTGGTGACTCACAAACTGGAGAACACTTATACCACAGAAGTCCACCCACTGGAATGAAGGTTCTGAGCCCCACGTCAGGCTTCCCAACCTGGGTGACCGGCAACGGGAGGAGGAATTCCTAGAGAATCAGACTTTGAAGGCTAGCGGGATTTGATACAGGACTTCAACAGGACTGAGGAAAACAGAGACTCCACTCTTGCAGGGCACACACAAAGTAGTGTGCACATCAGGACCCAGGGGAAGGAGCAGTGACCCCATAGGAGACTGAACCGGACCTACCAGTTAGTGTTGGAGGGTCTCCTGCAGAGGCAGGGGGTGGCTGTGTCTCACCATGAGGACAAGGACACTAGCAGCAGAAGTTCTGGGAAGTACTCCTTGGCGTGAGCCCTCCCAGAGTCTGCCATTAGCCCCACCAAAGAGCCCGGGTAGGCTCCAGTGTTGGGTAGCCTCAGACCAAACAACCAATAGGGAGGGAACCCAGCCCCAGCCATCAGCAGACAAGCCGATTAAAGTTTTACTGAGCTCTGCCCACCAGAGCAACAGCAAGCTCTGCCCACCACCAGTCCCTCCTATCAGGAAACTTGCACAAGCCTTTTAGATAGCCTAATCCACCAGAGGGCAGACAGCAGAAGCAAGAAGAACTACAATCCTGCAGCCTGTGGAACAAAAACCACATTCACAGAAAGATAGACAAGATGAAAAGGCAGAGGGCTATGTACCAGATGAAGGAACAAGATAAAACCCCAGAAAAACAACTAAAGGAAGTGGAGATAGGCAACCTTCCAGAAAAAGAATTCAGAATAATGATAGTGAAGATGATCCAGGACCTCAGAAAAAGAATGGAGGCAAATATCGAGAAGATGCAAGAAATGTTTAACAAGACTGAGAAGAATTAAAGAACAAACAAACAGAGGTGAACAATACAGTAACTGAAATGAAAAATACACTAGAAGGAACCAATAGCAGAATAACTGAGGCAGAAGAACGGAGGAGTGACCTGGAAGACAGAATGGTGGAATTCACTGCCGTGAAACAGAATAAAGAAAAAAACTGAAGAGAAATGAAGACAGCCTAAGAGACCTCTGAGACAGCATTAAAAGCAATAACATTCAAATTATAGGGGTCCCAGAAGGAGAAGAGAGAGAGAAAGGACGTGAGAAAACATTTAAAGAGATTATAGTCGAAAACTTCCCTAACATGGGAAAGGAAATAGCCACCCAATTCCAGGAAGCACAGAGAGTCCCATACAGGATAAACCCAAGGAGAAACACACTGAGACACATAGTAATCAAAGTGGCAAAAATTAAAGACAAAGAAAAAGTATTGAAAGCAGCAAGGGAAAAACAACAAATAACATACAAGGGAACTCCCATAAGGTTAACAGCTGATTTCTCAGCAGAAACTCTACAAGCCAGAAGGGAGTAGCATGACATATTTAAAGTGATGAAAGGGAAGAACCTACAACCAAGAGCACTCTACCCAGCAAGGATCTAATTCAGATTCGATGGAGAAATCAGAAGCTTTACAGACAAACAAAAGCGAAGAGAATTCAGCACCACCAAACCAGCTCTACAACAAATGCTAAAGGAACTTCTGTACCTGGGAAACACAAAAGAAGAAAAGGACCTAAAACAACAAACCCAAATCAAACATTTAGAAAGACCTAACACCCATCCCTCTCAAATTCTTCCGAAGAATTGCAGAGGAAGGAAAATTCCAAAACTCATTCTATGAGGTCACCATCACCCTGATACCGAAACCAGACAAAGATACTACAAAAAAAGAAAATTACAGACCAATATCACTGATGAATATGCATGCAAAAATCCTCAACAAAACACTAGCAAACAGAATCCAACAGCACATTAAAAGGATCATACACCATGACCAAGTGGGATTTATCCCAGAGACGCAAGGATTCTTCAATATACACAAATCAATCAATGAGATACACCATATTAACAAATTGAAGAAGAAAAACCATATGATCATCTCAATAGATGCAGAAAAAGTTTTTGAAAAAATTCAAAACCCTTTTATAATAAAAACTATCCAGAAAGTGGGCATAGAGGGAACCTATTTCAACATAATAAAGACCATATATGAAAACCCACAGCAAACATCATTCTCAATGGTGAAAAACTGAAACGATTTCCTCTAAGATCAGGAACAAGACAAGGAGGTCCACTCTCACCATTATTATTCAACATAGTTTTGGAAGTCCTAGCCATGGCAGTCAGAGAAGAAAAAGAAATAAAAGGAATACAAATTGGAAAAGAATAATTAAAACTGTCACTGTTTTCAGATGACATGATACTATACATAGAGAATCCTAAAGATGCCACCAGAAAACTACTAGAGCTAATCAATGGATTTGGCAAAGTAACAGGATACAAAATTAATGCACAGAAATCTCTTGCATTCCTATACACTAACGATGAAAAATCTGAAAGAGAAATTAAGGAAACACTCCCAGTTACAATTGCAACAAAAAGAATAAAATACCTAGGAATAAACCTACCTAGGGAGACAAAAGACCTGTATGCAGAAAACTATAAGACACTGATGAAAGAAATAAAAGATGATATCAACAGTTGGAGAGATATACCATGTTCTTGAATTGGAAGAATCAATATTGTGAAAATGACTATACTACCCAAAGCAATCTACAGATTCAATGCAATCCCTGTTAAATTACCAATGGCATTTTTTACAGAAAAAGGACAAAAAGTCTTAAAATTTGTATGGAAACACAAAAGATCCAAAATAGCCAAAGCAGTCTTGAGGGAAAAAAATGGAGCTGGAGGAATTAGACTCCCTGACTTCAGACTATACTACAAAGCTACAGTAATCAAGACAATACGGTACTGGCACAAAAACAGAACTATAGATCAATGGAACAGGATAGAAGGCCAAGATATAAACCCACGCACCTATGGTCAACTAATCTATGACAAAGGAGGCAAGGATATACAATGGAGAAAAGACAGTCTCTTCAATAAGTGGTGCTGGGAAAACTGGACAGCTACATGTAAAAGAATGAAATTAGAACACTCCCTAACACCATATACAAAAATAAACTCAAAATGGATTAGAGACCTAAATGTAAACCAGACACTATAAAACTCTTAGAGGAAAACATAGGAAGAACACTCTTTGACATAAATCACAGCAAGATATTTTTTGATCCACCTCTTAGAGTAATGGAAATAAAATCAAAAATAACCAATGGGACCTAATGAAACTTAAAAGTTTTTGCACAGCAAAGGAAACTACTAACAAGATGAAAAGACAACCTTCAGAATGGGAGAAAATATTTGCAAATGAATCAACAGACAAAGGATTAATTTCCAAAATATATAAACAGCTCATGCAGCTCAATATTAAAAAAAAAAACCCAATCCAAAAATGGGCAGAAGACCTAAATAGACATTTCTCCAAAGAAGATATACAGATGGCCAAGAAGCACATGAAAAGCTGCTCAACATCACTAATTATTAGAGAAATGCAAATCAAAACTACAGTGAGATATCACCTCCCACCATTTAGAATGACATCATCAGAAAATCTACAAACAACAAATGCTGGAGAGGGTGTGGAGAAAAGGGAAACCTCTTGCACTGTTGGTGGGAATGTAAATTGATACAGCCACTATGGACAACAGTATGGAGGTTCCTTAAAAAACTAATAACAGAATTACCATATGACCCAGCAATCCCACTACTGGGCATATACCCCGAGAAAACCATAATTCAAAAAGACACATGCACCACAATGTTCATTGCTGTGCTATTTACAATAGCCAGGTCATGGAAGCAACCTAAATGCCTATCGACAGACAAATGGATAAAGAAAATGTGGTACATATATTCAATGGAATATTACTCAGCCATAAAAAGGAACAAAATTGGGTAATTTGCAGAGACGTGGATGGATCTAGAGACTGTCATACAGAGTGAAGTAAGTCAGAAAGAGAAAAACAAATATCATATATTAATGCATATATGTGGAACCTAGAAAAATGGTACAGATGAACTGGTTTGCTGGGCAGAAATTGAGACACAGATGTAGAGAACATGGACACCAAGGGGGGAAGTGGTGGGGGGGGGGTGGTGTGATGAATTAGGAGATTGGGATTGACATATACACACTAATATGTATAAAATGGATAACTAATAATAACCTGCTGTATAAAAAAATAAATAAAATTTTTAAAAAAAGAACAGAATTAGAGAATCACCATTTTGACACTCCTAATGAAATAATGGCTTCAGGCAGTGATCCCCACAGGGTTCTAAAACCATTAGGTGAAACTTGATAATGGAAGGATCTGACTCACAGCATTACTAAAAATTATAGGCATCATAATATAATGTAGTAGGAAATGTGTGGCACTGCTTGTGCAATATTATTGACTAAAAAGTTAAAACTGACTTTATTTTTTATCACTAGTGTAATAGTGTGATGTAAGTAGAAATATATGTTTTAGTCTCCATCTTGTAATCTGGCTAGATCTCTTAAAACCTTTGTAATATTCTAAGTGGTAAGGGTAGTAGGAATATCTCTTGCTATACCATTTGGTTTTTGTCCCCTGCTCCTGAGACAGCTCTAGATTGATAAAGGTGGAAAGAGCATCTTTGTGATTCATATCAAACCCCTTTAACCACACCTGAGTTTATGTTAATGAGATGACTTTTGGAAGGCCTCTATGGATGGGGACTCATTGCCAGGGAAGCCAACCTGTGACTACAGTGTTGGAAATTTCAGGCTCACCCCCTGACTTTAGGGTAGGGGAGAGAGGCTAGAGACTGAGTTAATCACTAATAGCCTATGATTTAATCAATCGTGTCTGGGAATGTTGCTCTAGGCAAGGACCTCTGAAGACTTTTGAGCAGGAGTGAAAAAGAGGAACAGATGAAATTAATGTTTGAGGAACATTAATATAATAAGGTCCCTAATTCTAACTACCAATCTACAGGAATTACAGTCGTCCTTCAGTACCTGGGGGTGACTGATCCAAGACAACCCACACCCGAGCCCTGTGGATACCAAAATCTGCAGATCCTCAAGTCTCATATAATATGGCATAGTGTTTGCATAAAACCTACACACATCCTCCAGTATACTTTAAATCATCTCTAGATTACTTATAACATCTGATACAATATAAATACTATGTAAATAGTTGTAAGTGCAATACAAATGCAAATAGTTGCCCGGAGTTGCCCGGAGCATGGCAAAGTCTAGTTTTGCTTTTTGGAACTTTCCGGATTTTTTTTTTCTGAATATTTTCAATCCGGGGTTGGTTGAATAAGTGGATACAGAACCCACAGATACAGAGGGATGACTGTATAGAGGATAGAGGAATTGAGTAAAACACCACCACAAGGAAGTAACCAGCCAAATCCAGGATAGGGCAAATGACCTAGTTTCTCCAACAAATCAACAACTTTTAAAAAAGGACAGGAAAGAACTGGCTCAAGAAAAAGAGAGGGGCTTCCCTGGTGGCGCAGTGGTTGAGAGTCTGCCTGTTAATTCAGGGGACACGGGTTCGAGCCCTGGTCTGGGAAGATCCCACATGCCGCGGAGCAACTGGGCCCGTGAGACACAACTACTGAGCCTGCGCGTCTGGAGCCTGTGCTCCGCAACAAGAGAGGCCGCGATAGTGAGAGGTCCGCGCACCGCGATGAAGAGTGGCCCCCGCTCGCCGCAACTAGAGAAAGCCCTGGCACAGAAACGAAGACCCAACACAACCAAAAATAAATAAATAAATTAATTAATTAAAAAAAATAAATAAGCAAATCCCACTTTTGTTCACAGACGCTATGTGCCCATCTCTAGGAGTTGGATCATGATAGTCTAAGCCAGTCAACACAATACCACATGCCCAGCTTCCTCCAGATCTGGAAATGAGTAATAATGGAAAATCTACTGGGGAAATTCCTGGGAATGTGTTTGTTTCAATAGAAGTTTATAGATGCAGCGGGCCAAACCCCTGCATTCTTCCTGCCTTGAACATGGATGTGATGAGTGTAGCCATTTTGCTATCATACAGAAATGTTCAACAGAAAAAACATAGATGTCAATTCTAACATTGCTGGTCTGTTAAATCAAAGATATCAGTTGCCTACCTGTGAAATAAACCTCTATTCAAGTCACTATGATCAATTTGAGCCAAATACATTAGTAAAAATTGGTTTAGAGGAGTTAAAATCAATCAATGAAGGCACTATTTAGAGGGCAATTGGGATGAAGATTATGGTGCTGGAAAGGTACTGTTGGATGTGAGAGAAAATCCAAAGGAAGTACTCAGAGAACTGGTTAAATTGTGAGACACCTAGTCAGTGCTTTCTGAGAATTAGAGAATTGCTTGGTGTGGAAAACCCCCCACATTTGGTGTCAGATCTCTGGATGGTATATGGCATCATCCAGAAACTGTGAGCATTGGAATGGCCTCTTGAAGAGGCAGTTAAGGTTCCTGCTTAGAGATGACCTTGCAATGATGAGGTGTCATCCTTAAGGATGTAGTATAGTTCTTAAACCAATTACCATCACATGGTGCTGTGTCTCCAATAGGAAGAATACATAGATTTGAGAACCACGACATGGAAGTAAGAAGTCACCCAGCTGACCACCACTCCCAGTGACACACTTGGGGAATTTGTGATTCCCATCTCCAAAACTTTAGGTTATGGGGGTCTCAAAGTCCCAGGTCTTGGAAGAGAGATACTGCAGTCAAGGGATACAGTAAGAGTTCCACTAAATCAAAAGCTAAGACTGCCACCTGATCTCTTTGGGCTGCCTGTGGCAGTAGAGCAGCAGGTACAGAAAGAACTCACTACAAGAGCAGGAGTTGTTAATCCTGATCATCATGAGGAGGTAGGAAGAAATATGTTGGGTACTCATGATCCACTGGGTCACTCAATATCTCACGCCAGGCTTTCACTATAAATGGTTAAGTAGAGCAACTGAGACCTGACAAATTGATGGTAGACAGAGAAGCTCAGACCCATCTCCCCTTTTGAGCCATTTAGACCAGCAGAAGTTCTAGTCAAGGGGTAAGGGACATGTAGAGGGAGGGAGTTTATGAGAATCAGCTACATCCTCAGGACCAACTGCAGCAGCCACTAGCCACTAATCCTCATAAACTTTAACATAAAATACGACAACCAGAATTTAAAGGAAATTGTGCCTGGTTGGAGGGAACTTGTCATGAAAGGCAAGCAGCTCCGGGTAGGATCAGGGGTGAAATAAAGTGAATGCTGTTGGAGCCCCACCAGGTCGATTTAGATGTCCCCAGTCCCCAGCTGCTGCACGTGTTGGCTGCTAGATGCTCACAGCTGCCTCCTGCTCAAGAATTGCCTTGGGCCAATGGGAACAGCCTCACTAGGAAGTTATGCCCACTTTCTTGACTGACTTCCAGCCCCCACCCCAACGTGCTTCCCTCTCTCGCCCTCTTGTGAGAACACTTTCTTCAAAATGCAGCTCTCACAATTCCCTGTTTCAGGTTCTGATACTAAGAAACATCATCTAAGGTACTGTCTGTTATGGTGTGAATCATGTCCCCCCAGAAGACATGTTTAAGTCCTAAGACTCATTATCTGTGAATATGAGCTTATTTGGAAATAAGGTCTTTGCAGATGCAGTCAAGTTAAAATGAAGCCGTACTGGATTAGGATGGGCCCTAATCCAATGACTTGTGTCCTTAAAGGAGGAGAGACACAGAAAGAGACACACACAGGGAAGTGTACCACGTTTTGGTGGAAACAGAAATTGTACTTCAGCTGCCACAAGGGACTGTCAAGGATTGTCAGCAACTACCAGAAGCTAGAAGAGATAAGGAAAGATTCTCCTCCAGAGCCTTCAAAGAAAGCATGGCCCAGTTTTAAGCCACCCAGTGTGTGGTATTTTGTTACAGCATCCACAGGAAACAAGCACACTGTCATTGAAGACTCAACTTCAATTTCAACTCCTCTGTGAAGCCTTCTCTAGTTGCTCCTGTCCTACTGACTCCCCTGTCTCCTCCCATCATCCACAGCACACATTTTCTCCTCCACTCACTGCCACTTGCGATGCACAGCCTAGGAGTACATTTACCCTTTTTTTTTTTTTTTACATCTTTATTGGAGTATAATTGCTTTACAATGGTGTGTTAGTTTCTGCTTTATAACAAAGTGAATCAGCTATACATATACATATATCCCCATATCTCCTCCCTCTTGCATCTCCCTCCCACCCTCCCTATCCCACCCCTCTAGGTGGACACAAAGCACCGAGCTGATCTCCCTGTGCTATGCAGTTATTTCCCACTAGCTATGGACATATATACACTACAAAACATTTCCACTTTTGATGGGTGCTAGACTATAAGCTTCTGGAGAGCAGATACCAAAGATGATACCCTGATTCCTAGTTTAAGGAATCTCTTTGGTTAGTCTTAGCTTTTTAATAGAAAACTCAGAAATCTATTTTATTGTGGACTCTTATTGTAGAAAATACTACCTGTGCATAAAAGATAAGAAGAAAGTAAACAGTGTTTCTGTATTAAGGTTTTACTTTCTTTATAAGTTGGACTACTGTGGCTCAGAGAGAAAAACTTAGAGCAGGGACGTAGCTAGGGGGATAGACTGGAAAAAAAAATGTGAGCTGGTAAAAATATTTATATATGCATTAGAATATTTGAAAAAGTTGGCCTTTGTTAACTTCCTTGCTTAAAAAAACCCTAAGACTATTTGATCCTCTAAGTTCATCTCATTTTTAAGACTCATGCTCTTAAATTCCTCTGGAAGCTGAAGCACATCTAAAACAAATACAGGTGAATGGAAAATGTTATTTATGAATTTAATGGAAAAACAGAAACATGCTGGTCTCAATTTCAAACTCTTTGATTCCGTCATCCAAGAACATTTATTAAGGAGACATTCACGTTCTGACCTGCCTATTGCTTGTTAGTGTTCTTTTAATTCACATCTGGAAAGTTTCCTTTGAGAACAAGTGTCCTACAGAATGACAGCGATCTATCAAGACTATATTTCTGGGGCTATTCTCTTCTGATTAGACTGTTCTGGGAGGCTAGAGGAAGGGAGGTCAGAAGGAGAGTACTGCTAGCCTATAGAGTGAGAGATTAATAATATCAATAAAAGGATCTCATTCTCTGGAGCTGTGTTGGAAGTTGTTGCCTTGGCATATATTCTTCAAAAACAATTTGTAGTGTTGAACTTCAGGATGGAATTCACCAGTCAATGTGGATAACTACAAATCTTTTAAATTTAACATTTTAACCTAGTCAACTAAAAAAAATTCCTAAAAAATCAAATGTAATATTTGTTTTCTTCTAGGTCCCCAAAGAAAAGGTGGAAATGATTCGACTGTAAACGATTTGGATAACTTTAAATTGAGTATGGTGAGTCATTGTCAGAGTTAGCCATTGATCTGAAATAATACAGGTGATGAACAGGATAAAAGCAAGATCACTTACTGACATATCCAATTTTGCATACATAAAAGAATTAAAAATAATAAATCCATACTGATTATTCTGAAAGATTTCTTTTTTCCCTTAAGGCTTTCTTGTTTCCCTTCTTTTTCCTAAAATACGTCAAATGTTAACAGAATAAGGACACTGTTCTTCTGCCCTAAATGTCTTATATTCAAAATATTCAAATGTAAAATCTGATCAAAAAGGAGCTCCGGTTTTGGAAGGCAAAGAACACGAGACTGTTTAGAGTATCCAGTGTCATTCTACAAAAACCTTTTCTTTCCTCATGAAGGCCTTTGATACTCTGCCCTGGAAAACCAATACACAGTATTGTACAATTTGATAATGTGTGCACACTGCTCTGTGAGAAGTTGGCAGGAAAAGTAAAGGGAAGAAATAATCCTCGTAGTTTTAAAGAAAAATAATAAGATCACAGCAAGTAGAATTTTTCCCTTTGTCAAGTCTCAGTACCCATCAATTTTCTAAGATTGAATTTCATTTACATTTCCGTACTGGATGAGAAAACTTCACGTTAGTTCTATCAGCTCACCTGCCTGTGACAATCTCAAGATCTTAATAGCCAGACCACCAAACAGGAAACAGTCTTGCAGCTCAAGTTTTGAAAGCTATCAGTCCACAACCTTGCTTGCCAGGAATATTTTCCAGAGCCTGTCCATTATTTACCATTAAAACATACAAGTTTAAGACACAAGTATTTTGTTTATGTCTTTAAATAGAACAGAAATAAGGTATATTCTAGGGAAATTAGTTCATTCTTATTTATCTACTTATGTATTTATTTGCATTTGTTTATTCATTTAATCATCATTAATTTCCTCAACTAACACGAGTCAGGAATGGTGCTGAGTGATGAAAATATGAAGATGAATAAAACATCATGTTTTCCTTCAAAAAGCTCTTAGGGAGGTAGGTGGGCAACCACAAAGATAGACTGTGATTTACAAAGAGATGCATCCAGTTCCAAATAGGCCAAAAGAGCTCCACCCAAGTAGAAAGAAACATTTAGGGACCTTCAGAACCACTGGGACAGTTAGCTCTGATCTTAGATAAGTCGAGAAAACAAATCCCCACTCAGCTGGGAATTTGTTCCTCTGTGTAACTTTCTAAATCCTTGAAAGCCAAGCTCTTCATTTTCTTCCTTGTTCTCATTCCAAGAGTAACTGAGTTTACTCTGCCCCAAACCCTTTTTCCAAGGGTGTTGATATTTCAATTGGTTTTAAGTAGCTCTCCGTGGACTTTGTTTTTTGTGGGGTTTTTTTTTTTTTTTGGTTGTTGGTTTGTTTTGTTTTCCAATGTTGAAGAAAAGGGTGGGGAGAGCAGGACTGCATTTCTTTAAGGAATTTTACATGTAGTGAGTAAAGCCACTCACTGCCTCTACTCTCCTTATCTGGCCTTCCAATACTGTGCAGTTCTGGGATACTTTATAGGACAAGAGGAAAAAAGATGGCTCCAGTTAGCCTGATCCCCCTCAATTGTTCCTGCTCCATTGTTCACACACTCACTCACCTGGCCTCTGAGCTCTTTCCCTCATATAATAGGTCAGTTCCTCTGCTTGTCTCTATTCCCTCATTCTAAGCTTGGATGACTATGTATTACAGAGTCTTCACCTTGTTTTGACATTTGTAACGCTCTGGCCTTTATATTTCACTGTCTCTTTCCTTGTTCTTGACACCTGCCTTGTTGTCAGGGAGGGTGAATGGTATAATGGACAGAACCAGGCTTTGGAGACTGTCAGAACTGAGTTTACCTCCTGGTGGTGGCAATTTTTTTAGCTGTGTGACTCTGAGCAAGACCAAACCTTTCTAAGTCTCAGTCTTAAATATTATTACATTACAAGGTTTTTGTGAGGATTAAATGGTGTGTCAATCGTAAAACACCTAGCATATAGTACAATCAATAAACAGGTGTCATTTTTGTGATAATTGTTTGCGCTCCTTCTTATAGCCAAGGCTGGACATGCTCACTTACTGTGAAGTGTATCCATCCATTTTCAGTGTGTCAAGAAGCATGTAAAATTCTAAGACTACACCATGAGGTATTATATACAAGGTCCCTGTCCTAAAGGAGCTCACAGATCTTACAGAAAGGACAATTTTGTATATAAATCATTATGGTCCTAGATAGGCATACCACTGTAGGAATAAAGACACAGTGCTTTGGGAATACAGAGGATAAAAAGACTCTGTGGCATGCAGCTCACCAGGGAGGAATTAACTCTGTTAAGGCAGAATTCCAGAAAGGAAATTGTGCACATGCTTTTGCCAATTCTAGGCACCAGAATCTTGATAGAAGTCCAATTAGCATACTTATCAACAATGGACTATAAAAGGTACACGGTAATCTCAGTCAGGGTTTGGTCAGAAAAACAGAAATCACTCTAGGTATTTCAAGCAGAAAGATCTTAATGCTGGGAATTGGGTATTTATAAAACCACTGGAAGAATGTCAAAGGGAAGGTCAGAGAAGGCCACAGCTAGATTTCAGGGGTGCTATTAGCTTTTAGAGGGTCGAAAATTACAGGAACTCCAAGAAATTCCAGGCAGTGGTCAGAGCACCAAGATGTGTGTTTAACAGGAAGTGTCTCTGGGATTGCCACAAAATCTCACCACTGCCAAAGCCTGTCTGCCTACTCCTGCCAGAATAACAGTATGTGACATCTGCTTCTGCATAGGCTTCCACGTCTCATGTCAGTGCCTATATTTTCTGATGCTCTGACATCTTGTGGCCTTGCTGACACAGGAGTGACTGCCCGTCCCAGGATGAGCTAATTCCTAGAGATAGGAAACTAATCACTTGTGAATCCTTTTCACATGCAAACCAACCAATCCAGAGTCCATAGCCCCAGTCGCCTCCTTTATTGGCTCTCACACTCTGGGCCACTAACCACCTACCTTAATCACCTTAGGCCAGATACCAGACAACTAGGGACAGCCCCTACGACCTAGAGCTCTCTGAAATTACTCAAACTAGCCAGTCCTAAACCTGGTGACCTGCCTCCCATTCCTTCCATGGAAATCACATAAAGGCTCTTCTTATATTCCCCCCACTCTCTCTGCCTCCTGACCGACGCTGATGCATCCCTGTGTGGCCCCCATGGCTTGGCATGCCCCATCCTCTTGGGATCTCTAAGTATAACAAACTATCTTTTCAATGGCAGTTGTCTCCTGGTCTGTTGGCCTCACCATTCCTGAATAAAAACAAACAAACAAGCAAACAAAAAAAACCCCACGACTCTACATCTTAATACGATGTCTCTCATTGAAAAAACCTAATCTAGAATTTGCTGGTAGGGATTTGGAAAATGTAATTCCAGGCTTCCAACTACTAAACTAGAGGGGAGAGAATGGAATGAGAAAGAGTGTTGAGTCCCTGAGAGACAGTCCAGCATACTGAGTCATGAAGTGGTGGCAACCCTCCCCTACAGGGGCTGAAGGCTTAGTATGGTCTAGTATGGTCTGGCTTCTTCAATCTGAGTAGTGTTGGCTACATTTTGCTTTATGACCCTTGCTACAAATTTTTTGAAAGTTTTAAACTTTGATTACTCATTGCTCAAAGCCAGCATTTAAATCCTCATTGGTGGTCTCCTCAGAAGGCTTTGTGGGCCTTTGTGTCCTGCACACTGCTTGCTGCACTTTTCAATGGTCCTAAGTAGGCATACCACTGTAGAAATGGTATGCACCATTTCTACACCTAACTAAAATGTCTGTGTATTGACTCAGCCCCTTACTGACAATTATAGACCTGTTCTCTCTCTTGCCTCATCTGTATCATGTATACTGTAGAAATGAAAGAGAAATTTAGAAATCCTTTTGGCAGGAAAGGCACTTCCTGCTTAGAGTATGAGCTGAAAATTGATCCACAGTAACACAACTGACACTTTCTGTGCAATATCTTTAAACCTTCCCCAACCCAATAGAGAAATACAGGGCTTTAGTGTTTGATCACCTCCTATAGCCTAAAGAGTCCTAACCCTGGCATAGAAAACTCAGCAGCTAGAGAGATTTTAGGTTCAAACACATCAACATTAAAAATGACAGTATTATATAACCCATTGAATACAATAGGACACCAAGAAACCAAACTGATATAAAGAAACAAATGAACAAACAAAAGATTGAAGAGAAAGAAGATATCTACATTGTCTCAAAGTATATCCCCCCAAATAATTATTAAATACTAAAGGACAAAGGGCAACTTTACAATGGAGGAGACTGGCAGACACCACCTAAATTAAGTGATCAAGATGACCAGCATCATCTTGATGGTGTGGTTGGACAAATCCACACCTGATGTCATGTCATAAGAACACTACTGCTTCTGTGATATTCCTGCCAAGTACGCATAACTTGAGTCTAGTCATAGGAAACATTATACAAACTCAAGTTGAGAGACATTGTACAGAAATGGCCTGTAATCTTCAAAATATATCAAGGTCATGAAAATCAGGAAAATATTGAAGAAAGATTCCAAATTGAAAGATATTAAAGAGATTTGACAACTAAATGCAATGTCTGATTCTGGACTGACTCCCTTGTGATAAAGGACATTATTGGGATAATTGGCGGAACTCGAATGGAGTCTGTGGAGTAAACGGTAGTGATACATCAATGTTAATTTCCTGATACTGATGGTTGTATTGTGGGTATATAGGAGAATGTTCTTGTTTGTAGAAATTACACACTCAAGTTTCTGAGTGTGATGGGGCATCTGGGGGCATGATCTCAAATGGTTTAGGAAATAAAAGTTCTTTGTACTTTCAAGTATTCTGTAAATTTGAGATTGCTTTAGAGTTTTTTAAAAATATACATCTATGGAGTTCCCTGGTGGCCTAGTGGTTTAAAAAAAAAAAAAAAAAACACGTTCAACTTTACTTTTTAATTTACAGAGAAATTGTGAAGATAGCAGAGAGTTTCCATATTCTCCATACCTAGATCCCTTATTATTAACATCTTGCATTAGTTTGGTGCATTTCTCATAATTAATTTATCAATTTTGGTGTATTATTATTAACTAAAGTGCATAGTTTATTCAGATTTCCTTAGTTTTAACTTTTTTTTCTGTTCTAGCCTCTCATGCAGGATATTTCATCATATTTAGTCATCGTGTCTATTAGCCTCTTCTTAGCTATGATAGTTTCTCAGCCTTTCCTTATTTTTCATGACCTTGACAGTTTGGAGGAGCACTTGTATTTTGTAGAATTGGGTATTTTTCTGATGTTTTTCTCATGATTAGACTGGGGTTATAAGATTTTATTAGGAAGATCACACAAGTAAAGTGCCGTTTTCACTGTATCACATGTGTGCTTCCAGTTTTTAGTGATTATAAATAAAACTGCTATAAACATTTGTGTGCATGTTTCTACATAGACATGAGTTTTTTAAATGGTTGGGTAAATATCTAGGAGTACGGCTGCTGGTTCAGACCATGTTCAACTTTGTAAAAACTGTCAAACTGTCTTTCAACATTGCTGTACCATTTTGCATCCCCACCAGAAATCAATTAGAATTCCCATTGCTTCACATCTTTGCCGGCAACTGGTATTATCAGTTCTGGGATTTTTGCCATTCTAATAGGTATATAGGAATATTTTGTTGTTCTTTTAACTTGCATTTCCCTAATGATAAGTGATTTTAAGCATCTTTTCATATGCTTATTTGCCGTCTCTACATCTTCTTTGGTTAGATGTCTATTCATTGCCCACTTTTTAATTGGGTTTGTTGTTTTAAAGTGTCTGGAAAGAGAGGAAGGAAGGGAGTGAGGGAAGGAAAAGAAAAGAAAAAGAAAGGGAGGAAAGGAGCAAGGGGAAAGCGTATGTGTATATGTGAGGAGAGAGAGAATTACTGTGTATATACTATGTGCATATACTAAGTTCTGGGCACTTGAGATACACTAGGGAACAAAGTAAACAATACTTCTGCCCATGAAGGAGATGAGTGAGCCATGGAATATCTAGGCAAGAACTCTGGAGGCAGAAGAAAATTTGAACTAACATTCTAAGGCAGGAACATGCCTAGAGCTTTTGAGGTAAAGGAGCAGGGCCCAAAGTGGCTGTAAGGCAGTGAGTGAGGAGGAGGGAAGCAGAAGAGGAGGTCAAAGAGGCCTAGAATTCACCGGTCATGATGGGCCTTTTGGCCATGGTAAGGACTTTACTTTTCACCTGAGTAAAATGATGAGGCACTGCAGAGTTTTGAGTATAGAAGTAACATAATCTGACTTACACTTTAAGAGGCTGACTCCAGCTGATGCTGGACATAGACCTCAGTGGGGCAAGTCTAGAACCACAGACTTGTTAGAAGGTTAGTGCAATGGTCCAGATGAGAAGGGACTGTGGCTCTAGGATAGATGGGAGAAGTGAAGGCAGTGAGAAGCAGTCAGTTTCTGGATATATCCAGAAGCACCTCTAGCATGATCTGATCATGGGATATGAGAAAAAAAGAGGAGTCACGATTCCAAGACCTTAGCCCAAGCAACAGGCAAGAGAGATTTACTATCATCTGAGATGGAGATAGCTGTGTGGGGAGCAGGATGTGGGCAGAGGTTTGGTTCTGGACATATTTTGAGATACCTATTGGACATTCAAGTGGAGCTGTCAAGCAAGCAGGTGGAGTGGAGTTTGGGAACTGGGGAGAGATTTGGACTGGAGATATAAAATCAGCAGTTATCAGCATATTGATGACCTTTAAAGCCATTGGGGCTCATGTATCACCAAGAGAGTGACCGTAAACAGAGAAAAGGATCACAGGCTGAGCTACGTTACATCATTAGTGACATCGACAAGAGTGGTTTTGGAGTAGCAGTGAGGACAAACCTAGACTGACATAAGGTTTTAGAGAAAATAGGAGAAAAGAAATAGAAACAGTGACTATAGAAATTTCTTTTGAGCAGTTTTGCCAAAGAAATTAAAAGGAATCAGCTGGTAACTGGTGAGGAAAGTAAGGTCAAAGAAAAGGGTTATCTTTTAAGATAGGAGAGATAACAGCTGGTCTGAATGCTAATAGGAGTGATCCAGTAAAGAGTGAAAAAAAAAAATTGATGGTGCTAGAGAGACAGGAAGGATTGCTGGAGTGCTATCCTTTGGTAGGTAACATGGGGTGGGTGGGAGCAAAGATACAGACAGAGGAACTGGCCTTATACAGGAGCGTACAATGCTAATCTACAGCAGCAGGCAGGCAGGCAGAATATGTCAGCTGCATGGGGACAGATAGTGATGGTAGAAAGATGTGGTGGCAGGATTCTGGGGAAAATCACCTATGACTGCTCCAATTTTCTCAGTGACATCGGAGGCAAAGTCATCGTTTGCAGATATTTACTTTCAATCATGCCATACCCATTCTTGTGTGGACCACAACTTTGAGATAGAGAAGTAGGAATGCCTTCTCAGAAGGGGTGATATTTATCTGGACTGTGGGGATGGGGGGATGGGTGAGGGAGGTGCAGGAATCCCATGTACAGAGGCATGGGAGCCTAATAGAAGAACAATAACTATTTTTCTGCAACGAGATGTTGGACTGTATGTTTGGACAGGAATGGGAGAGGAAGCTGGAGTTGTATTTAAGATTGGATAATGTGATAGTTTGAACATAATTCAATGTTTAATAGATGGCCCAAATAGGAGAGTGGGATAATAACATTTGCACTTTACAAAGATAATTTGTCGGCCTTACGGAAAACGAATTCCACTGGAGAGAGAGGTTCAAGTCAGGAAAACAGGTTAGGTAAATACTGCACTTATGAAAACAGAACATGAAGAGGACATAAATAAAGGCAGCAAGAGAGAAGCATTAAAAGACAATTAGTTGATATATATGCAGGAGAAAAGATGTGAGTTGGTAGCTATTTAAATGAGTGGGATGAAAGGAAAGAAGTCATCCAGGATAGGAAGGCTCCTAACTTAGGTTACTAAGTAGATGGTGAAAACCTTGGCTGTGGTTGATAAGGTTGGGAATAGTTATAAGAGAAAGTTGAGGATAAGGAGGAAAAAATTGAGTTTGGTTTTAAACATTTGACTTGCTTTCAAGTCATCCACAATGAGAGTGAATTTCACTGAAGAGAGTTGGGCTAGAGATTTACATGTGGGAGACATAAATATATAACTGAGAACACATAGAAGAGATTACAGAATGAACTGAGAAATACATCAAGAAGAATACCAACATTTAAGAGGAAGAGGTATCAATAAAGGGAGTGAAAGAAGAATGGCCAGAGGGGAAATAGAAGAACCAAATAAAATGATGTCACAGAACTCAAGGAAAAGAGAGTTCTAAAAAGTGGGAGTGGGGGTAAAGGACTTTACTGGTGCCAATCTCAAAGTGAAGCTGGTCTATCAACACAGAGATGACACCTGAGAAGTGATCCAAGAAGAGTTGTGGAGAGTATTTATTTATAGCATGCTCAGATCTGGATGAGGATATTTTTCTAATTCTTCATTCACCCTGAGGTTTAAATAGCTGATAATAGCTTAAACTGTTAGCTTTCCTAGGAATGAAGAACCATGTACTGAGTTCTGAGGTCAGACATTATTCAGCTAAGGTAGGTGGGCTTGGCAGAAGGGGATGGAATACTAGAGGCTTTCCTAGAGCTCATAACATCACAACATTACTCACTTATGTTGTGGCTCCTCCAGTTTCAGTTATAACCGGACAGTGAACTTTTTTTTTTTTTTTTTTTTTTTTTTTACTGTGTGTTGGTGTTTCTCACAATGATTGCTATCTGTTTATAGGTTTGTAGCCAAAAGACCATTGTGTGGTCAGACTCTTTTCCATGCTGGGCACATGTGCATGCCAATGTGTGCTTGGCAGAAGCATTCCTGATTTGTACAGTGTGTTGCAATTTGTCTCTTATGTCCACAATTTGCCTGTGGGTTTTGCTCAAAAATAGTTATCTCATTCCTTGGAATTGCATCCCAAGACCACTTCTCTGCGCTACATTTATTCTTATCACCAAAGGTGATTCTTTAGTTTTTTATGGTTTCCAAAGCACTTTCACATCAATATATTGATATTTAATTCAAGCTACACAGCACCCCTATGAGAGAGATGAGGTAGTTGTTAATATTATTTCCATTTTATGGATGAGAAAACCAAGACTCAAGGAAATCATATGACTTACTGAAATTTGCATAGATAATATTTGGAAACATAATAATAGCAGCTAATAATTCTATTGTATTTACCATGAGCTAGCACTGTTCTATGTAGTCTATATATTAATTTATACTATAACTCATTTAATCCTTATAACAATCCTGCAAAAGAAGTGCTATTAATACCCTATTTTAAAGATGTGGAAACTCAGGCACAGAAAGGATAAGATTTGTCCAACTTAATAAGTAATCAAAGAAGAATTCAAACTCAAGTTGTCTGATTTCCAAACCAGCTATGTTACCCTTGAATCTCATCTCCAGTTAAACCACAGTGTTATCTATATTGTGCGGTCCTAGGCTTAATTTAACAATAAAGTGTTTCTTCTAGCACTTGCTGCTTGAGCTAACCCACTTGACCTCATTCCTCAAAAGTCACTTCAAATTCCACTTTTCCAATTTCCACTTATATTGAGTGTCATAAGACAGACAATGCAGACTATATTACAGTACCTAATTCTGAGACCCCTTTCCTTCCATCAAATGTTTAGTAACACCCAAAGACCTCAAAGTTGCTTAAGATGCTGGGTGTGATATTTGAGGTGGTTCTAGAGCTTACTCAAGTGTGAGTTCTTTCCCTCTTTGTCTTTCTGTCTCTGTCTTCCTCTCTCTCTCTCTCTCTCTCTCTCATTTGTAGCACTTGCCAATTTCCAGGGTGTAATTACTCCCACCGTGGTTTATTTCAATCTACTAACATGATATCAACTGGCTTGCAAAATTCCTGAAAATTTAATAATTAGCTTTATTTCTATCCGAAGTGATTTTTTTTTTAAAGGAACAATTTTGAGATATGTCAGAGCACACGGTTTTTTTTTTTTTAATTTTATTTATTTATGGCTGTGTTGGGTCTTCGTTTCTGTGCGAGGGCTTTGTCTAGTTGTGGGAAGCGGGGGCCACTCTTCATCGTGGTGCACGGGCCTCTCACTATCGCGGCCTCTCTTGTTGCGGAGCGCAGGCTCAGTAATTGTGGCTCACGGGCCTAGCTGCTCCGCGGCATGTGGGATCTTCCCAGACCAGGGCTCGAACCCGTGTGCCCTGCATTGGCAGGCGGACTCTCAACCACTGCGCCACCAGGGAAGCCCCTATCCTAAGTGATTTTAACATTGCACTTAAAACAACAAACTTGTAAGAAGATTATATTTATTAGTTACATTTTAAAGATGAGAAAACTGAGGCACAGAGAGGTAAAGTAACTTACCCAAGATCAATCAGTAACCAAGTGACAGAGTCAGGATTTGGATGTGGGCACAGAGCTCCAGTGCCCCTGCTCTTACCCACTCCACTGTGCTGCCCGCCTCTCAAATACTGGCTGGGCCTTTCAGTTTCATCTTTGCTTTCAAAGGTCCCTGCCTGGTTGTCCAGCCTCCCATCTCTCCATTCCAACTTACGTACTACTAACAAAGTTCTCATTCTAGAGAAAAGAGTCGATCATATCATTTCCCTGCTCAAATACCTTCAAATAGTTTGCTGCTAGAGATAGGATAAAATATAAACTCCTCATCTTGGTATCTATGTTCTCCATGGTCAGCTCTTGTAGTCTTCATTACAGCTCCCCTGAAAGTTTTTTCTGCTTTGGTTACACTGAATTAACTGTGATTTCTCAAGCTGACCATGTGCTCTTCTACCTCTGGGCACATGCTAATCTTTCCATCTGTCAAGGTTCTACCATTTTCAAAGTCCTGTACAAATGCCACTTTCTCCATAAGGTCTTCCCACATGCTTCCAGTTGGAATAAATTTATTTTCTGTTTCTTGTTGTCCCACTACATTTGACTTGTACTACCTCTGTTATAGCACTTATGACGATCTGTTTTTTATTATAGTCATATTCCATGGTGTGGGAGATATGTCTGTCTCCCTGACCATAGAATGAGTCTTTGTGGGCAGGGGCCATGATTCATTCCTCTTTATATCTCTCCCACAGAACCCAGGATAGTGTCTTGCTAATAGCAGGAGCTGAATGAATATCTGTGATTTTTATTGTTAAGTGAGAGCAACAAAAATCTGAGCTTGGTGTAAACTGAGTATTTACTCTCCTCTTTCCCAGTTCATGGGGCACTATCCACTCTAGGTCATCCCCTGAGGACAGGAATGTCAACCCCCTCAGTCAACCAGGGAAGCAACAACATAACACCTTGTATCATGGCCACAAGAGGGCACTGGTGGGAGAGCAACAGCTGACCTGGGGAGGTCCTGTGCCAGTTCCTGGACCTGGTCCTGTCCTCCTCCACCAATCTGGGATAGCAATGATGCTTTCCATTGCAGTTCTCCCCATTGGTCACAGACACAGCCATCACCAGGACTGGAGTCAAATCCATCCTAGAAGGTGGAGTCTTTCATCTTAAGGACCCAGAACCCAAAAGATTTTCTTCCCTCTCCCATTTCCTCCCCACCTTGTCTTTGCTTTCACATTTTAGGGCCTTCAAAAATACAACCGAGCCACCTGTCTACTCCCTAAGGTGGCTACCCAATTATCAGGAAAGTCTGTACCTCTTCTTGCCCCTGCGGCAAGGCAGAATTGATACAGTGTCTTCGAGGACTCTCAGGTGTAGTCAAGTGAATTTCTGGGAATTTTCTTGGTAGAGCAGAAAAATGAAAACACCCCACTTCAATGTGTGTACACCAATCCAATCCCCAGAAGACATTTGTATCTCAACATCGGCACTATTGGTATTTGGACATGGATAAGTCTTTATTGAAAGTGCTATCCTAGGCATTGCAGGACATTTACCAGCATTCCTGACCTCTACCTACTAGATGTCAGTAGCACCATCCCCCTCAGCTGTGACACCCCAAAATGTTTCCACATATTGCCAAGTGCCATTGGGCGGCAAAATCTCCCCCAGTTGAGAACCACTGATATAGGTAAAATTGCCATATAAATGACCCCTGTCAGGTTAGGATTCCATTGGTCCCAGCTCCAGCCTTCCAATGTCCACGATCAGCTGCACATTGTCTTTGGGGTTCATGTCCAAGCTCCAGTCCCTGGCATGGGGACATTCCTGGATGGCTGCCTCCAGGAAGGGTGGCAAGGCTATCATCTTGATATTGGTATTGGTTCCCACATAGAACAAGAGGTGAGAGGGACATGTTTCCAGCAGATGATTTGTTGAGGTTAGGTATGCTCTTTTGAGAATTCTCTTGCTTCTGAGTCTGTCACTCTGAACCAGGGCCCAGCAACAGGTTAAAAAAAAATGGCAAATGAGGTCAACCCCAAGGCTCTTTTTCTAATTAGGTTGCATTTCTTTGTAGAGAATAGTTTTGGAAGGATCTCATTTTATGGAATCTTGCCCTAAATTCAAGCAACATAAGACATCCTCCTCAGCTGCTTTAAGAAAACACCTCAAAGGGTCAAAGGCATTTTGGGGGACGGGGAATTATATATAAAACCTCCTATTGTCAAACTTCCATCCTCCTTCAACACACACACACCCTTTCCTACCCAGATTCTTCTTTCCCTGTTGAAAGGCTTAATGTATATATTTCTAAAGGAAGATAAAATACCTCGCCAATGAACGTTAGAAATTATTCACAAATCTCCCAATAACTTGTTTTTCTGTAAAATGCAGGAGTACAAGTTTACGTTATATTGGTGTTCAGAATGTTTCTTTATGAAGCTTTTTCCTTAGTGTTAAATGGCCTAAAGTACCATATGCTTCTTAATAAAAAGCCATGTAAAAACCTACATTAATAAACTGAACTCAAAGAAAAGCTGCCCCAAGACAGCTCTAACCAATCCTTTTTATGGGCTTGCCAACAATTTCAAGATTGTTTTAATGAAAAAAATTTATGTTCCTGTCTTTGTGGACCCCAGCAGGCCAGTTCCCCCAGTTTACCCTCGCCCCACCCCCCGGGGCCCAGCCAATTCTCCAGTGCCCTGCAGAAGGGCTCGCTCAGACCTTCCTTGGCAAGCAGCTCTGGGAGGGGCTGAGCTGCCTGGAAGCTCCTGCACACACATGTGGCCCAGCAGCCACTTCCAAGTCCTTGCCTGCCAACATCCCCAGGTACCACAGTACCGCCTCTGTGGCCACTCTGGCCTCTCCTGGGGCTACATGGTGCCGGGGAAGCAGGGGAGTGACTTTAAAAGGGAAAATTCCTTGGAACCCAGCCTGAGGAGCCATGAGCATGTTTTCCAAATGCCATGTTTCTCAGTATGTTGGAGGGGAAAGAACGTCGCCTTTGGACCAACATTTATCCTTCGCTATTGTAATTGCTTTTTTGTGTACTAGTCTCAGCTACTGGATGGTAAATTCCTTGAAAGTGGGATTGTATTTTGTTGATCAAATACTTAGCATAGTCTTGGTTTGTCGATAGGCCTTCAATCTATATACACTGACATTTGATTGCTTTCAAATTCCAGTTTGGCCATATATTAGCTATAAGTTACATAATAAATGTTTGTTGAGTAAATGAATGAGTGGAAGAAAATGTTAAATAACTGTTATATGTAACTAGTAACATGATAGAAGTCATTCAATAAATGATGTCACTTTCATTTGTATTTGTATTATATTTATTACTGTTACTAATGCTAGCTATATGCACCTAAGCAATTTACCCTCTCTGAACCTCCATTTTCCTGTCTGTAAAATGGGTTTCATAATACCTGCCTCCTTACTAGGTTACTGTGAGGATTAAGAGCCCCAGAGCAGGTGCTCAGTAAAGGCTGATTCCTCTAGTTCTCCTTTCATGGTAGAAGTAATGACCACTTTGCTTTCTACCACCTACCAGAACACAAAAAGCCACAGCTCCCCTTACTCAACACATTATAACACTGCCATAATCCTTCAAAGGGAAGATGTGATTCCACTGCATCCTCCTGCTCCCCATCCCAACAGAGCAGGGATTCCCAGCCCCCGGGCCATGGACGGGTACCAGTCTGAGGCCTGTTAGGAACAGGGCCTCACAGCAGGAGGTGAGTGGCAGGCGAGCGAGCGAAGCTTCATCTACTGCTCCCCGTCTCTCGCATTACTGCCTGAACCATTCCCTCCCCCCTCAACCCCTGTCCACGAAACTGGTCCCTGGTGCCAAAAAGGTTGGGGACTGCTGCTATAGAGAGCATATAGAAGGAGGCACCCTGGCTTGAAAGAAATACTAGCCAAATTTGTAGCTAATGCCTACTGATCATATGTTATGCTCATTATCTTTCTTTCATATTTTTTCTTTCGTTTTCTTTCTTCTGTCTCTTAATATACTTATTCTTGAGAAATGCTAGCTTATCTCCACAGAACTAATAAGAAAAAGAAAGCACTGTAAACTCTTCACGGTTCTACAAAGACAGCAGAGCATTGCTTAAGACTTGGGTGTGGTGGTGGTATCTGGGAGGGTGACATTTTCTTGGGGTGAAAATTGAAAGTGACACTGGACTACTGTTGGGCATGACATGTCTTCCCTCCTGGAGTTCTTTCCCTAATGAGCTCTGGATTTGTTTGATTGTTTTTTCTTACCTCTTAGAAAATATTGTATTTTAGATATTTTTAAACATCTTCATTTTACGGATTGTCATGAAGAAAAAAGGGTAGATGTGTTCCTGTGTGATCACAGGAACAGAGTCGGGACAATGGATAGCAGTCAGACAGATTAAATTCTGAGCCTTTACAAGAAAGAACATTCCAGCAATCATAATATTGTAACCAAAGGAAGAAGCTGGCTAGAAGAGCTCACCACCCCTGGAAATGTTCAAGCAGAGATTTGGATAACCTAGTTAGAGATGCCATAGAAGAAATTCTTGCTTTGAGTAGGGAACTGAACTGGATGACATGTAACAAAACAGAAGATTCTTTAGCTCCTAAGATTAATTTAAACCTGTTTTTATTTCTGACCTCACATGTCTACTTAAGCAGGAGGTACCGACATACTTTCTCCTATGATTAGGCCCAATGGGTTCAATATTAAGATGGTTCCTTTCTCTGCCAATGCCAAATGGGTAAGATGGAAGATCCCTTTTGGTCAAAGTTTCTTTGTGGCTACGGCCTTACAGTTGATCTCCTAGCTCCCCCGTTTGTCTAGCCAAGTTTACTTTTTTTTTCTTTTATCAAGCTAGTTTTGACCCCCTCTCTGGTTTTCATCTACATGAAAGGGTTCTGACCCTTGACGTCTCCTGACTCCTGGTCACTCGGTACATGCCCTGAATTTTGCTTGTCTGCTTGGTGTCTGAATTTCTGCTTTGCCTCTATCTCAATTTATATTTGCCCCTAGTTCCTAACTACCTGTAAATTTACTATGATGGTTAAGTGATTGAATTCTTGATTAGCCTGGGTTCAAATCCTGTTTATTACTAACTGGCACACTTTGGACAAGTCACTTTAGTCCTCTAAGCTTTGTTTTTCTCAACTATTAAATGGAAATAGAGTACCTATGTGACAGAAGGTTGGTACACAATCTGTGTCCAATAAGTGTTATTACAATTATTATTTCACGAAGACTCTGATTCAGCCTTTACTTTCAGGTTTTAGCTTCCTAATCCTTGATGGTGTCGATGCTCTGACACCATCAACCACTATCCCAATACAAACAAAATCTTAATTTAGGCTTCGCTTGTTTAATCAAACAAATATGTTCCCGTTACGTTGGCTATAAATCATTTCCATAAGGTGAGCCCTATTTGTCCATTAAACTTCATCATAAAATTGAGAACCTAATTCTCTCAAAAATCAATTTGGACCCTGAATATAATAAAGTTGAATTTCAGAATTTAGAAGATCTTTTAAAATCAAAAATAACTTACCAGTGAGTAATTGTCCACATTAAAAACAGTGGTCATAATCATACACTGTTTGCACAGTTACAATAGGAGACAAGACAGCAAGTTCAAGGAGCATGGAACCCCCAAATTCCATCTATCTGTGATATATGATCCTTTAGAATGAATGTGTGACTAAATTCATGAATTTGTGAGTTTAGAAGTCTATCCAGCAAAATGAGATCATTTGTCAGTGTTGCAAAGTCACTGCTCACTACTATGTTTAGCATTATTATTCTGTCTCAGGACAGCCAACTTAAAGAGAACCAGATATCATTCGGGTTCAGACAAGAGGGCCGTGGAAATGTTTTTGATGAAACAGGCACAGTGCATTCTTGTTAGCCATTGGCTGTTTCCTGAATATGTCCATCAATCTAAAATTCACCAGACTCCTGGAAGCAGGACTTGAACCAAACCTAACTCCAAACCAAAATTCAAACAGAACTGAACCCAAATGTTAATGTTTCACTAAACCATGAATTGAACCAACTTTCATGGGGGAAGAGGGAAGAAAACTATGAAAGCAGTTTGATTTGAAGCCAAAGCTATATGTTTTATAAAACTATTGAACTGGAACAAAATCAGATTAAAATATCTCCTAAACTAAATTTAAACTAAACAAATAATTTTTTATTTCTTTGAAATTGAATCCCTGGCTACAAATAAGGCTTACTTTAGTGCATATGATATTTATTACATGTATAGTTTCTCTGTTCTTTTTTTCTGTGTCAATTTCCTGTTTAATACAAAGGGGATAATAATCCCTACCTACTTCACTAGAGTTACTGTGAGGATTCAATTAAATAATAAGCAAGTACTTCCATCATCACCATCATCATAATCATCATTATCTGCACTGTGTCCAGCATACAAGGGGTCAACTTTGCATTTTGAGTCCTCCAATATGTTCACTGGCCACCAGAGGGCAGCAAAAAGGTAGAAACCCTTGCTGGAATGGACTGTGGAACTTGTCTTATTTATAAGGACAAGCACTGAGAGCTTACTATGTGCCAAACACTGTTCTAAGCATCTTACAAATATTAACACATTTAATCCCATGAAGTAGGTTCTGTTATTACTCCCAGTGGAGCAGATGAGGAAACTGAGGCAAAGAGAGGTCAAGAAATTTGTCCAAGGTCACCCAACTGACAGGTAGCAGAGCCAAGATTTGAACCCAGGCAGCCTGGCCACAGAGTCCCCACTCTTAACCTACTACCATATACTGCCATTTGATATTCATCTTAGAGGATGTTAACCTGGGAAAGGTTGAGATCTTGGCCTCATTCATAGGCATGGGTGGGCCTGCCACGCAGAATGACTTTATAGAATGACCTTATAAAGTTCAGGACCTAGAGCAGAGAGAGTCAAAACCTAAGCCAGAAGAGTGTGATGTGGTCAACAACAGTGTCAGGGACTAATTCAGGGCACAAGCATCAACCAAGTAAACAGAGGAATGATCTGTAAGAGGGGAGGAAGATAGGATTCAGGCGTAAATGTAGGAAAACGATCAGGAAAATTGCCCTTGACAAAACATAGTTATTCTCATGGTGGCTAAGTCCAATTGGCTCTTCCTTCTGAACCTGCAGGACGTCTTGAGGTTTAAAGAGCCAACACTAAACAAGACAACAGGGAGCTGACTGGGTTCCATTTTCACAGCACTTTCCAACTCCTGGGGGTTTTAGTTTGTTTTTTTAATAAAAAACAAAACAAAGCAGCAGCTAAAAAAACCTACCATCCTGCCCATCACGGCCAAGCCTCTCAAATGAACAGGTCATATTAATGTCCCAATGTCTTCATTTCCCACACTTTCCCCAACCCACTGCAGTCAGACCTCTGCCCACACCACTTCACAGAGACTAACCCCACCAAGGTCACCAGTCATCTCCAAATGCCAAATTCAATGCCCACTTGGCATCTGCAGATGTGTCTGAAGTTTTTAACTTTACTGGCCACTGCTTCCTTCATGAATCTCCCCACCCCTGGATTAGAAATGCCTTGTTTGACCACCCTCAACCCAGATCTAACTCTGCTTCTCTGAACACCATTTTGTGGTCTGTTTACTGGCTTTTTTTCCCCACCATCTCTTGTCAAAAATAATGCAATGGATTTAACTGGCTTCCCTACCTCCACTTTGGACACCCTAATCCATTCTTAACATTGCTGTAGAGAGAGCTTCTCAAAATACTAAAACACTACTCTGATTGTGGTTCTCCTTTGCTTCAAATCATTCAATGGTTCTCATTTCCCCATTACGAAAACTTAGCTACTTTTCCACCTACTTTTCCATATGGTTCTGGCAATGCCTTCACACATGTCCTTTGTCTACTCCCACTACTCAAAAGTCATTCAATAGCTACTCAAGGACCTGTCCTTTGTATCCTTCAAAATGCAGCTCAATGATCTTCCTCCTCAACAGACTTCCCTGAAATCCTTTCCCCTAGATAGAGCTGCTGGTTTCCCCCAGAGCTCCCATACACATGAGTCATTGGATGATTGTGGTCCATTCACAGCCATGGGTCTCCTGTGCCAGACTCTGCTCCCCTTATGTGAAGGACCATGTGGAACTTAGCCTGGTGTCCCCAGCACCTAGCAGAGAGAGGCACTTAATATATATCTAAGGAATTAATGGGTTTTTTTTAAAAGAAAAGAAACCAATAGGGGACTGAGATAAAACACCTGGTGCATCTGTGCTCACAAAATGGTAGGTGATTTGGAACTGAAATTCTGATTTTGAATATATTTCATTAGCTCTTAAAGATCTGAAAGACTAAAGCAATGCTGAAAGCTGCAAATTATAAGTCAAGTGAGAGTCATCATATTGATTTTATTTCTTTATCAATGACAAGGCAATGAGAATGTTAATGAGAACAAGCAGGGGCATGCTGAATAGCAGGCCCAGTCCAAGTGGGTCTGCAGACCCCGCCCAAGAGCAGCCCACGGGACTGACTTTCCTCTCCACATACCACTTAGTGGAACAAGTCCTGACAGTTTAACATGGAGCATAAAATGTGCTTTCTGGGTAACAGGGCACTTAGCATATTTGACTAGAATCATGTGGACCAGATTTTTTTGTTGACTTGTCTTGCCAAAAGGAGTAGAATCTGTTCACCCTGCCTTACTCCTACCCACCTAATTTAGTAGTAATTTAATAATCTGAGAAAATTTGTCTGTACAGCTTCCCATTTGTTTAGTAGACCTTCACAGAAGCACCACCATTTCTCTAATCTCTCATCTCAGCAGAGAATGGGGCCACAACCAGGAATGGCAGACTGCAGTGGGTGCCCTCATGATGGCTGCTCCTCTGCTGAGTCTATTTTTTTTTTTTGTCTTGACTTTGGGGGCTGATAAGCATGAAGGTGATAAGCATGAACTTCCAGCTCTCTAGTCTATTCTCTGACTGCAAGGTGGGATGGGGAGTAGAGCAGAGCAAGTTTCTATCTTTCACTGTAAATCAGCAATGCAAGTTATTTCATTCTCTCCCACTGGACTTAACTCCAGTTTCCAGTGTAGCACGGTGATGAGACACATGCCTTTGCATCACACATTCTGCGTTCAAATCCTAGCTCTTCAAGCTATTATCCATGTGACTTTCAGAAAAGTTATTTAACCCCTTGGGTCCTCAGTGCTCTCAACTATAACATGGGGATAATAATAACTTCCTCAGAGAGTTGCTTTAATGAGAAAATGCCTGTAAAACACTTGGCATCAAGCCTGAATCAGCACTTTGTAAATGTGAGCTGTTATGATTCTTAGTTTAAATTCTTAGAAATTGGGTTGGCTTTCATGAAGCGCCAGATCAATCCAAGCTCAGTGTGCCTTCACATCTGGCCTAAAAATATTTGGAAACCTCAGGATGACTTCCATGATGGTAAGAGCAGAGCTCCATGTCAGCTGACGAGAAAGAGCAGACCTGCCCCCTGTGGCTGAAGGTAATCGCTCTTGCAATCACAAGCAATTTTTGCTACTGTCAGCATCACTGAGCCAAAGTTGATCTGGACGAGAAAGCTGGATCGCTCTGAGTTGGTTCCTATATAAGCCAATCTATCAACAAAATTCCAAATGCCCCCTCTTCTGAGTGATGAGGTAACAAAGGAGTTGACAGGCCAGGTCATTGAGTCTGGAATCCTGCATCCAACTGTGTCCTACGTGCCGAATATCAGATCAAAGTGAAAAAGAAATCATGAGAGAATTGAGCCAACTTTCCATGTGAAAGATTAAACTTAATTTGATTTTCAAATTTTAGACCAAGTTCTAAGGACTGACCACCACTAGAAGATTTCTTTCTGAATTTTCTTCTCTAGATGACATGTATAAATCATAGAATAAATGAAAATGTTTCCACAGCTACTCTCTTAAGCATAATCTCCTTTCTGTAGATAGAAAATAAACTGGTCATTAGAGGGACACCAATGGAGAAGAGGATTGAGGAGAGGTAAATAAAAGAGCCTTGGAAAGCTGCCCAGATTTCACAACTGCAGCTCTTTTAAAGTAATCCCTCAAGGGATGTGCTGGAAATCCACTACAAGGGCACTTGCACTAACACAGATTACCCAAAATGAAGAATGTACTTCAACAAAAACAATAACAAACCTAAGCCTTCAACCCAAGCCTCAATACCAGTGTGAACATAGAGAGATGGTGTATCAGTCAGGATTCACTCAGGGAAATAGAGTCACAGGCTAAACATATATACACATATACATGTGTGTGATTATACATACATGTACAGCCTGTGGTTCAGCTTCTCTGAGTGAATCTTGACTGATATGTATACTTGTGTGTGGGTCTGTGTGTGAAGGGAAGATGGATATAATGTGGGGGAAAGAATCCACAAGCACTAGTCAGAGCCCCACAAAGATGGAGAAACCTGTGTCAGTTCTTGTTGCCTCAGACTTTGGTGGTATGGTCTGCTGGGGCCCTTCATCGTGGAACTAAACACACACACCTGGCCCAGGAGTCGGAGAAAGGAAGGAAGATCCAAGGGAAGGTGAAGCAGTTGCAGTCTAGCTACTCCCTCACACCTATGAGGTGGATCAGCAGATCAGCAAAAACACGACGAGTTACAAAATGGCTACTGTTCCACTTCCGCCGCCAAATCTCCTCATCCCACCCGGCCTGTTCTCACAGGAAACATACAGGAAAGGGAATTCTGGGAAATGTAGTTCAGCCTAGCCCAGCGGACACCTTATGAAGGCATCACAAACAGATATTAGACCTCTCTGCCCGTGATTTGTAAGTAACTCCTCTTTAGAGAATGCCTTTTCTGGCCTAGAATGGTTTAAAAGTCCATAGAATAAAGACTATTTACTCACCTCATCTCATTCACAAACTAAAAATACTTATTGTTAGTTTCAAAAGTAATCTGGATATTCAGAAATCTCGTTGAATTCTCAAGGCCTAAGACAGCCTGTTCTAAGGACTTTGGTAGAAGTTAATCTATTGTGTCAAGAAGAGTCCCCTCCATCCTACACACACGTGTGTGTGTGCCTGTACACACACACACTAAAAAAATCTATAGTTTGTAAACATAATCTCACAAGTTCAGGTTTCATATATTTTCAATATTCAGTAAATGTCACATTTTAGCAGGGACGTGGAGTGAGTGTGCCTGTCCTGACTCTCCATTCTGAGCACCTATGGCTTTGAGATTGAGAGATCATTTTGCCTGACACCAAGTCATCTGGAAAGCATCAAACCTGGGCTGCTCAGCTGCTCTTTAAAGTGCGTGTGTGTCTCTTAGTTTTACAATAACCGTGGTGTACAGGGATGGTAGAGGTGAATATTACCCCTTTAACCAACACTTTAAAATAGAAAAAAAAAAACAAAAACCAAAAACAAAAGGAGGGAGCAATAACATGGCAATATTAAATATTTTTTTATTATATTTTCTAATAACTCTCAAGCACTGGTAACCATAAAAGCCTTCATAATGTGTTTACTGAGACCAGTAATCAGTGCAGGATGGAATTTTCAATATAACACGGGCAGGTTTTCTATGAAAGTGGCACAGGGAACTTTGCCCCTTTGCTGGAATATAAACTTGAATCCCTCTTTAGGGCATTGGGGTAGTAAAACACAAGAGAACTTCCTAATGGAAATGAGACTATACTCATTAAATTAAATGAGACCATTTAATGTGGGTGAAAGTGATTTAAAATTCACACACCTACTGCAAACATGTTCTTGATTTACTTTTTAAAGAGTAAAATGGGTTTAGTAAATATTGCCAGGTATAATAAATCATAAAACATTTAACACCGATTTGTCAAATGTAGTTTACATGAACTAGCACTTAGTGTTATTTATGCCAGACTAAATGAAATGGCTGATATGTTAGGAAGGTTTTCAGCCAGTTAGGAAACATACAGCGAGCAAAACATTGTGCTGGGTGGTATGTAGGTTATAGAAATGTTACACATTACCTCCAAAGTGCTTACAGTTTGGATGGGGTACTCAATCAACAGTACAAGACAGGATATGAGAAGAGCCTGTCCAAACTAGCTTGGTTTCAATTAAACTAACCAATGAAAACCATCCTTTCTTATCTGATTCTACCCAACCCCCGACCTGGCCACCATCCATTAAGAAGTTTCAGCCTTTTAGAACTGTTGACCTGAATCTCCCATCCCAAACTTATCTTATACTATCTTGCACTATTTTTCTAAAACTTTTAGGTTTTCAGCATTTGATCTCTTGTCTTGGATGGCTTCACAGTCTCTTATGGGACCAGCCCTTGCTTCAAATATGACTGTTACTGCTTAGATATGTATAATTCTAGCCACTCAGTGTAACATCCTGATGTAATTCAATTCATACCCTGGGACTCTACCCTAATGTAGGCTGATTTGGCTAATGTCATTACCTGATCTGTCCCTTCCTGACAATTGTATAGATTCATGAATGTGCCATAGGAATTTCATGTTCTGATTTTAGGAGAAGCCAAACTAGCACCCATACTAATCCAGAAATTCTTCCTTTTTTTCCCCTAATTACACACACACACACGTGTGCACCAAAAAAAGCATATAGTTTTCATAGGCCATCATAATATACTGAGGCAGGATGGACTTCCCTCAAGTTACTAGGCTATGAAAATTTGTCTTTAAAAGTAAAAATAGAGGACATTCACTTCTTCCCTTGAAAGATTTATTGCTGTGGCCTTCCTAATAGAAAAATACATGTAAAGTACAAATAAAACAAATACATAAAAACGTATAAATCAGCTGTTTTCAGACATTAGTCAGCAAGTGGCACAGCAGTGATTTCTGACAAAAAAGAAATCAAATCAGGTGAACCCTACAATTGTAACAGCTCACTACGTGGAGATAGTTTTGAGAATGCAGCTCAGAGAGTGTTAACAACACACAGCCCATCAGTCTTGCTGAATAGAGGAAATAGAGATTATAGTTCAGGGAGACTAAGATACCTATAATTTTCAGGGTAGAGGACCAGAGGAGAGTGTGATGCACAGTGAGAGCTCTGAAAATCAGCAGAGGGTACCCTTGAATGTTGGTTGAGTAATGATGTGCACATTCAGAAGTAGAAATTCCCTGAGGCCAGGGGAAAAAACACTAGGACAGAGTAGGACTAACAATTCCTGGAGCTCAAAAAGGTGAGTCAGTGTGGAGAGACCTTGTAATTTACAGGAAATTTGATACCATCCTCAGAAGTCTTTAACTTTTGTAGTAGAATTAAATGATCTCTAGTAAAATGGTTTCTTTGGACCTGGCTTAACAAAAATTGAAAGCATGCCTCAAATGAATCAAACTGATCCAAAAATAACTTGTGTGTACCAGAACAAAATCAACTCTTCAAAAAAATACAAAATACATCACTCAACAATGTAAAACTCACAATGTTCAGCATCTAATCAAAAATTAACATACACGCAAAGAAGCAAGAAAAGAGGAACCACAGTCAAGAAAAAAAAATCCAATCATTGTTAACAGACCCAGACATGACAGAGAGGATGAATTAGCACCCAAGTCTCTTTAAAAAGGTATTATAAATATTACAGATATGCTCAATGATGTAAAGAAAAGCATGAATGCTATTGGGAGAGAAAAAGAAGATAGATAGTTATATATTTTTTTATAAATTTATTTGTTTATTTTTGGCTGCATTGGTTCTTTGTTGCTGTGCGCGGGCTTTCTCTAGTTGCAGTGAGCAGCGGCTACTTTTCATTGCAGTGTGCGGGCTTCTCACTGCTGTGGCTTCTCTTGCAGAGCACAGGCTCTAGGCGCACCGGCTTCAGCAGTTGTGGCATGTGGGCTCAGTAGTTGTGGTTCTCGGGCTCTAGAGCGCAGGCTCAGTAGTTGTGGTGCAAAGCCTTAGTTGCTCCACGGCATGTGGGATCTTCCCAGACCAGGGCTCAAACCCGTGTCCCCTGCATTGGCAGGTGGATTCTTAACCACTGCGCCACCAGGGAAGTCCAGAAGATATTGTTTAAAAGACCCAAATGGACCATGTAGAGAAGAAAAATAAAGTATCTAAATGAAAAATACACTGGAAGAGATTATAGGAGATTACACACTAAGAAGAAAAGATTAATAAACTTGAACAAATATCAATAAAACCTATCCAAATGAAACAGAGAAAAAGGCAGAAGAAAAAATGATGAGAGCAGCCATGACCTCTGAGACAATATCAAGCAGTCTCATATGGGTATAATGGGAAGTTTCAAAGGTAAAGGAGGGAGAAAAAAATATTTGGAGAAAAAAATGGTTGAAATAACTCCAAATTTCATAAAAACTGTAAAACCACAGGATCAAAAAGATCAATGAACAGCATACCAAATAAGCATAACAGAAACTAAACCAAGACACATAATAACAAGATTGCTTAAAACCAATGATAAAGAAAAAAAGTTAAAAACAGCAAGAGGGAAAAAAAGACACATAGGGGCAAAGACAAACATAAATTGTAGCAGACCAAAATTAGAAATTATGCACCCTAAAGGACAATACAGTGACATCTACAAACTGCCTAAAGAAGAAAAAAACACTAAAACTAGAATTCTATACCAAATGAAAATATCTTTCAAAATTGAGGGAGATACAAAGACTTTTTCAGACATTGGACCTGTAAACAAGAAATGTTAAAGGAAGTGGGCAGAAGGATAACATTACCAGATGCAAACTGGGAAATATACAAAGGAATGAAGAAGGCTGAAATAGTAAATATATGGATAAATATTGTATTCGCCTGTTGCTGCTGTAACAAATTACCACAAACTCAGTGGCTTAAAACAACAAATTTTTTTATTACAGTTCTAGAGATCAGAAGACTGAAATTGGTTTCACTAGGCTAAAATCAAGGTGTTGACAGGGCTGCATTCCTTTCTGGAGGCCCTAAGAGAGAAACAGTTCTCTTGCGTTTTCCAGCTTCTAAAGGCTGCCCACCTTCCTTGGCTCATGGCCCCCTTCCATCTTCAAAGCCAACAAAGACTGAGATTTTCTTGTGTTGCCTTTTCTCTGATTCTGACTTTTCTCCCCCACCCCCCCAGTCTTCCCCATATGAGGGTCCTTATGCTTATATTGGGCCCACCTGGGTAATACAAGATAATCTCCCTATTTTAAGGTCAGCTAATTAGCAACATTAATTCAATCTTTAACCTTAATTACACCTTGCCTTATAACATAATATTCATAGATTCTGAAGATTAGGATGTGCACAGCTTTGGGGGAACTTTATTCTGCCTGCCACAAATATAAATTTTTTCCCAGTTTTAATCCTTCTAAAAGGCAATCCATTGTTTAAATAACAAATAATAGCATAGTATTATGGAAAATGCAAACAAAAAGTAAAGTTAATTTAGATGCAGAATTATTAAATGAAACAAAGAGAGGGAACTTTTTAATGCTAAAAGGTACTTTTCACAATAAAGATAAAACAGTTATGAATCTCTTTGCATCCCAAACCATCCCTGATCACGAAACTATAAATATAACAATAAATCTAGGAATTAAATAATAAGGCCCATTCTTCCTGAAAATTAAGAACAAACAGAAATTTAAAAAAACAAAACAATACTGTCACCAGCAACAAAACTCCTCTCTTAACTCATATGTGAAAGAAAGAAAAGAAAGAAAGAAAGAAAGAAAGAAAGAAAGAAAGAAAGAAAGAAAGAAAGAAAGAGAAAGAGAAAGAGAAATGCAAAGGGGATATTCTGGGAAGATGAGAACAGTGTTACCACATATTTTTTTAAACTTTCAAATCTCTACCTTAAAAACAGAGCAACTAAATAGCAAAACCAAATTCCCGTGGACAGCACTGATATTAAAAACTAGATGACAAGCTCTTTCATGAACTCCCAAATGCAACCAGGCTTAGGCAAAGCACCAACAGGCGAAATTGAGAACAGCCGCTGAAATGAAGAGTTGTTCACCCCAATTCAGTAGTAAGTGGATGCAGGGGAAGCACAGACGATTTGAAGGAGTTAAATTAGTCTAAATTCTGCAAACTCTCAATACTGACCACCCAGGGCTCCTTCCAAGGACAGAGCTCTATGCTGAGGAGAAACCACTGAGAGTGGAATCAAAACTGAGCAGGAAAGGGGCAATAGAATGAAGGCAAGAGAAGACCCAGATAAAAGTGAGAAAGGAGAACACAGCCAGGAAATCTCAGAAAGTGAGCCACTCTATCTTTTTAACACTACATACACCTCCCAAAAAGAATCAATAAATGAATAAAAACTAAAGAAAAGAGAAGGAAAAAAGGACAAATGAAACAATAAACAAAAAACTAGAAGTCTGTGAAATTTTAAAAACTACCCTCAACTGTCTTCTTCTGGGAAGACTAACTTTACATAAAAATGAACATAAAAGTATCAAAGTCAATCCCAAACAAAGTTATTAGAGAGACAGAGACAGAGAGAGAGAGGCAGAGAGAGGCAAAATGGCATCCTTATACTAGAAATACATGCTCAAATATTGAATCAAAATTGTACTATTTCAAAACAAGCTAAAAAAATTAAGGAAAAAATATAAGATGTAACATGTATAGATAAAAAATAATGGCACATAACATAATATATATAATAAATATAATATAGTGACACATAGAATGTTATAATAATTACACAAGATCAATACAAATCAGAATTATAAAATATCAGACATGAAATATTATCTCAGGGTTAATACTTTAAGAGAAACAGAAGGTACTATAGACAATGTTTGTGTCTCCCCAAAATTCATATATTGAAATCTATTCCCCCAATGTGATGATGTTTGGGGGTCAGGTCTTCGGTAAGTGATTAGGTCATAAGGGCAGAGCCCTTATAAACAAAACCCCAGAGAAATACCTCACCTCTTCTGCCGTATGAGGTTACAGAGAAAAGACCACCATCTATAACCAGGAAGCCAGCTCTCACCAGACACCAGATTTGCTGGCACATTCTTGGACTTCCAAGTCTTCAAAACTATGAGAAATAAATTTATGTCCTTTGTAAGTCACTCAGTCTATAAATTTTTTTTATAGCAGCCTGAACAGACTAAGAAAGTTTTTTTAGAAAGGAGGAAATGTTTAAATATAGAAAAGAAATGGGGAGATAAAAAGGATTTTAGAAAAAGTGTAATACGTTGAAGAGGGGCAACACATATTTAGTAGATAACTGGTATCCCTGAAAAAGAAAACTAACGCAAAAAAGCAGAATAAATACTAAATTCTATAAGAATTTATGCTTTCTATAAGAAAGCATAAATGAAATTTAAAAAATAAAAACACTTAAGATTGTATATTGAAAGTACACACCATGTATCCGAAAATATTGTGGCAGAATGACCAATACGAAAATATATTCTAGTTAAATTACTGGACTTAAAAAAAAAGAAAACAATCCTTTGTACTTTTAGGCAAAAACAGTATGTGTCTTACATAGGCAAAAAATTAACAGATTTTTTTTTTTTTTGTCAGTAATCCTTTGTGCCAGAAGACAACAGAGTAACATATTTAGGATGTCCAAGTAATGAAAATGTAAGACAAAGATTTTACATTCAGAAAAATTTACTTTCATGCATAAAATGCACAACCAACTATTATCAGAATGCAAAAATTTAGAGAATATTTTTCCTTATAAATTTAATAGAAAAATTAACGTCAGACAACCAAAATGAATAGTGAGATATTGTAAAGACTGGTGGTGAGCATTAGACATCTAGTTGCTCATAGTAGCTTAATGAATCAAGACTGAAAGGGAGTGAGTGTTGTACACAATGGCTATATGCTCAAATAACGTATATAGTGCCACTATTAAAAATAGGAGGGAGAATTGGGAGAGCATATGCAAGAATATTTTAAAACTGTTTTTAGTAATTATATTGATGTGATATTATAGTTATCCTGAGACTGTTATGCATGTAATGTTGGCCAAAATAAATGAGTAATTGTGGGATATTCTAATTCTATTATTCCTTATGTCCTTGAGAATTAGGATTTTTTACTGTGGAAGAAAGGAGATGTAAAGTTTTAGGGGAAATAAGTAATACTGAATGTGAACTGAAAGTATCATTTGAATTCATGAGGTCTCCATTAGTGATGCCTCTGTCCCTTGAAGAGACACCCCCATTAATAATGAGCTCTAGCACCCACACAGTGATCTTAAAATACAATTTCTCACTAAAGGAAATTAGGGATTTTTGCAGAAATGGCTCCTTCTAGGTCTAGGGTGAGAACTGTACAAAATGAGCTTGGAATATCTCATCATACCAGAAAGCAAGGAAGTTATCAAAGACTACCAGGGTTGAATCAAAAGGACCCAGGAGCCAACATGAGGAGACTCTCATTGGCCAAAAATAGAACAATTTGAATTTCACAAAAGATAGTAATTGCAGTTGATTAAAACCCATCAAGTATGTTTAAATACATGAATGATGATATTAAAACAACTAATTGGTCACTCTCAAAGGATAGTAGTAAACCAATTAAAACTGGTAAATAAAAGGAAAGATCTGAAGATTTATTTCCTACATGACTGGCAAAGAAGGAACAACATCTCTTTATAAAAGAAGCATAAGTAATAAATGAAAAAAGAAATAATGAAATTAGATGATCAACATTTGGAAGCCCCCAGTGAATTAATAGATCTAAGCAATGAACAGCAATGGCTGCCAACACCACAAAAGGAGAGACGATAGACTGTGTGTCTCCTGATGAAAAAACACACCATCACTTACAGTCTTGCCAAAGGGATAGAACACAGAGCTAATCCAGCTGCTAATTTGGAGAAAATACAAAGGTCAGAGGGATGTGTTGAACTGCACCATGAATATGCTATTGGTAAAATCTAGACTGTGGGAAACTCTATAAGTCATGTGCTCCAGGTTCTTCAACAGATAAACTATAAGGAGGAAAAAGGGGTAAAGGCCAACCTGTAGCTTAAAAGAATTAAAAGACATGTCAATTTTTTTTTAATGAGCAAGACTAAACTAGGGTCGCTAGGATGCATATGAGTGATAAACTGTAAAGATAATCAAGGAGGTGAAAAGATCCAAATAAATTCTGAAGACTTTCTAAAAACTTAATCATAATGAAAATATGTATTAGAACAGCTAAAACAGTATTCATAGGAAAATGTATAGTCCACAGTACTTATATTAATAAGAAAGAGTTTTTAAATGGATTAAGTATCCAATGCAAGAAGTTACTTAATAAAAGCAGGAAATTTTAAAAAATTAAACCACAAATTAATTTGAACACAAGTTTTAAAACAAATACACAAATTCAAAGGCTGAATCTCTGAGAGGAACAATGGCATTTATGAGCTATTTAATAAACTAAAACAAAAAATTTTAAGATAATTCCACAGCTAGTTGAACCGTTCCAAAGCACAGAAAAGAAATCTCCCCCCCCCCCTTTTACACAGCAAGGATAACATTGATAATAAAACTCAACAATGATTGCACAACAAAAATCTATAAAGCAATCTTACTTATGATTACTAATGCAAATACCAAAGAAATATTAGTAAACAGACTCCAACAGCTTATTAAAGAATAATACGCTATTATCTAATATTTATTTCAGCAATCTAAAGATAGTTCAATAATGAGAAAAATTATTGTTGTAATTCATCATATTAATAGATCTAACAAAAACAATCTTATTTTCTCCATAGATTTTGAAAAGGCTTTTGGTTAAATTCAACATCTATTCTTGACCTTAACAAATAATTGAAGAAAACTGTTAATTAAATAGAAGAGATGAACATCTTCTCAACATGATAAAATCTCTCTCTCAACACATAAGCCGGCATAATGCTTAATGGTAGGGCACTAGAAACATTGCCCTTAACATCTGAAAAAAAGACCATGATTTCCACTATCACCAATGATATTTAACTTAATATTTAAGTTAATATTTAAGTTTCTTGGTATTTGCCAAACAAATTTTGACAAAGGAAAGAAATTAAAGATACAAACATTGGAAACAACTGAAATATTATCACATTTTGCTGATGGCTGGGTGAAAATTAATATATAATCAATAGATTTCACATAGACAACAAGTAAGGAAGATAACATTCCATTTACAATAGCAGCAAAAAAGTAAAAATACTAGAAAAAACAATATGAAACGTGCAATATGAAAAGTGCAATATTTATTTGAATAAATATTTTAAATGCTCCTAAGAGACAGAAGACTTGAACAAACGGCAAGTCATACCATGTTCTTGGATAGGAAGACTCAACATTGTAAAAAGTGCCAGTTCCTGTTAAATTAATCTATAAATACAACATAATCCCAATAAAAATAGCAACACTTAGGCATGCTGATTTTAAAGTTCATATGGAGGAATAAAGAAGCAAAAATAGAAAAACTCTGAAAAAAATTAATAAAAATGTACTAGAAAGAAAAAAGTATCATTAAGATAAATTTTATAACATAATTATAGGCTCAAGAATTAAAACAGTGTGATACTGGCTCTTGAATAGGGAGAGACATTATTGCACCATAATAAAAGGCAAAGAAATGAATACAAATATATTGAAATTGTATCTCAAATTTGTTGGGAAAATAATTACATATTAAGTAAATGGTAAGGCAAGAAAGAGGTACCCATCTGGAAAACAAACAAGCAAACAAAAAATAGTGGATTCACATCACATACATTATTAAAATAGATTCCAGAAAGATCAAATATTCAAATATAAGCATTGAAACCACAAAGGTTCTATAAGAGCGAAAATTCTCTTACAATCTTTGATTAGGGAAGGCTTTTCTAGCTATGACACAAAATCGAGAAGCTATAAAAGAAAAAGTTGATATATTTGGCTACCTAAATTTTTTTTTAAATTGCAAAGCAAAACTGTCACAAGCAAAGTTTAAAAAAAAAATAGTTAGAAAAAAAATACTAGCAATTTATGTCACAAATTAAGTATTAATGTCCCTAATATATAAAGAACCCCTATAAATCAATAAGAAAAAAAAGATCAACATGCCAGTAGAAAAATGGGCAAAAGAACAGTTCACAGAAAACAAAATTTATAAATGAAAAGGTGTTTAACTCCACTCGTAATAAGAGAATTGCAAATTAATAATACGCTGAGAAATCATGTTTCAAAATCATCAGGTTGTCGAATATCAGAAAGTTGGATAACACCTTCTATTGGTATAGTGTGGAGAAATAGGCATACCCATACATTGCCGGTGGTAATATACACCAATATTCACCAATATACGGTTCAGCCTCCGAGGAGGGCAGTTTGTCAACAAATTAAAAGTAGGACATCTATATATTCTTTGACCTTACAAGTTCAATTCTCAGAATGTATCCTAAAAGACAAACTCACATGCTCAAAATGGCTTATATATAACTTTACAGAGTGTGAGTGGTTTGTGATAATGAAATACAGAAACAATCTAAATGGCCATCAATAAAGAACAGGTTCATGTTTAGCCATGCAGCCATAAAAAAATGATTTAGAAAACTCTTTACATATTTATATGGAAAATTTTTCAATATAAATTGTTAAATTAGATAGCCAAATATATTTCACCTTTTTGGAAAATTCCAAGGCGCACAATAGGGACCACAGCATTTTACCATGTGAGGAGAATATATACACATGTATATGTGTGTGTGTATGTGCCACATATATACACATACCATAGATATAATATGTATACATACATATATAACAGATATATAACAGATATGTGTACTATGTATATAATATGTATATACACCTTTACTTCTATGGATAAAATAGCTCTAGATAAAATATCTCCGGAGAACTGCTCAAGAAACATGTGGAGAGGGAAATTGTAAGGCTAGAAAATAATAGTAGAAAAAGACTTATACCCTATGCTATTTTTGAAATTTATTTTTTTCTGTTTCTTTTTTAGCTTTTTTGAGGTATAATTGATACACAAAAAAATGCATACATTTAGTGTATACATTTTGACAAGTTTGGACATACACATACACCCATGATGCCATCACAACCAAGGTACCATTACTTTTAAGCTCCCCCAAATTTCCTTGTGTTCTTTTGTGGTGTGTGTGTGTGTGTGGTTTGTTTGTTTTTTGGGAAGAACACTTACCATGAGATCTATCCTCATAACATATTTTAAAGTGCACAATAAAGTTTCTATTATACAAGATAAATAAGTTCTAGAGATCTACTGTATAATATTAGTACTTATAGTTAACTTTTTGAAATTTAAAAATGTGTATGCACTAACTTAAAAAATATATGTGTGTATATGTATATATATACATAAGTGTACATATTAACTACATAAAAACAAACTGTATGTGTTTATACATGTGCGTATATATATACACAAAAAATACAGAGTATTAATAGCAAAAAATACCTCTGGTTGGTATGATTTTGGGTAATTTTTACTTCTATATTTTCTAGGTTTTCTACAATAACTTCATATTATAAGCACAGAACTATAAATGTCATATCTAAAAGACCAGAGGGGTGATCTTGGTATACTAAAACTGAGAATCAAAAGACCTAGGGGTCTAGTTCTGGATCTAACACTTTACCAGCTGTGTGCCATTCGTTGTGTATTCTAACTGAACTGAGTCTTAGTTTTCTCAACTGTAAAATGGGGATAGTACTTCTTGCCTTGGTTTTCCTGAATTTGGGGGAAAATCAAGTGAGAAAATAGTCTGTAAATGCTTGTAAATCATCATGCTACAGAAATGTGCAGTATCATTATAGTTAATGATGTAAGAAACACTACTGAAGTATTAGATTTCTCTATTTCCTGCTTAAGATACAAACCGGCCAGTGAGTTGAGCAAAACCAATCAGGGTCTCAAATAGCTACAAGGCAATTGAGCTCTGTCCTCCACTGTTATTTCCATTTGCAAAGTTGAAAGAAGAAAGAACAAGTTAAGAGAGTTCTATAAGAATATTCTAAGGGAAGAAATTCTCACCCAAAGAAAGAGCACTGCCTTGTGCTCTCCTAAAGCCAGATGTTACCCCAGTAAGACACATCCAACTCTATCCACTCCATTTTACCAGGACCAGTTTGTTTCTGCTACACAAATTGGTTGTGATGTAAACATGGTATTTGGGGTACATCTGTTTTGCTGTCCATACTCAGAAAAATCTGAATGGACTCAACGTCCAGTCCAGCATTGCCCTGAGAGATTTTCCTCCTCACCCCCAAACCAACACACACACATGTGCATACACGTGTACACACATATTTCTAGATATTTTTTAAAATTATGCATAGAGTTACCAGAGAAGATGCTGAAACCATGAAATAATAATAGTTATGTCAGCAGGAATGTGGGATTGGAGCTCAGCACTGCTTGTAAAACAATATATCGTTTCAACAAAAACAAGGCCAAAAGATCAAAAACAGTTCTGAATCAGTGTCCAAAAAGTTCCATTTTTAAGTAATGGTTTCAAAAAAATTTTCCCTTAACATCTGAGGCAACAAACCAGACATGGGTAAGCAGCTGGATTCCTCTCACCTTGGCCAGCTTGCTGGCTCTCTCTCACTCTCTTTGTTTCAGCCATCAGGAGCTTTCAAAATGTTTTCAGTGGAAAACCTAGCCATTGTAAGTGCTCAGGAAATTCATTCACTTGAGGTCACAGACCAGTGCACTCCTATCTGCTTCACTACTCAGTGGGGTATCTCCAAATATCTTGAGGGGTGTTGCAAAATGCTAAAAATAAATGGAAAAAAACACAGTTAATTGGTTCAAGTTTTTCCCTTTAATTTATTTATACCATACACAGTCCTTTAGGGGAAGTCAGGATGAGTTTTAAAAAATCAGCAATCACAAATATTATGAAAGATTGGAGATTGTCGCTTCAGACCTCTAGGAGATAAGTTAGTGGTACTACATGTAATGGCTGGAGTGTGGTCCAAGAGTTATATATCTCCTGGGTTCAAACCCCAATTTCAATACTAGCCATACGGCTTTGAACACTTCCACTATTAACCCTTCCATGCCTCTTTTTCCTATCTCACAGAGTTACTGTGAAGAATGAATAAAATCAACCCTGAAAAGCACATAATAAGCATTCAATGAATGTTAGCAGTTATTTTAATTATTACTAATGGTATCGTGACAGAAAATTACTAACTGGCCCTTGAACACCTTGTAAGAGTAAATGTTCTTCCTTAAGCACCTACCCTAAGCATTTACTACTATAGAGATAACTTGGGTACTTCTCCAGATAACAAGCACCATATAGCTTCTTGTCTCAAGTTCAGAGATTCTGCCTCTCAGCATGGACTGTTTAATGTGTGCTTCAAAAAAAATGCACTCAAGCAGGCCAAAACTATGTCTTCTATCTTACAGTGAAGGATGCTGACGGGTTGGTATGCTGCATTCGATTTTTATTAGACTGGCTCTTTTCTAACTGCATTCCAGCTCATTTCTGAGCTTCAACAGACGGGTGGGCAAGGCAGGAGTAGTACGGAACACACTGATTTGTTTTGGTGTCTTAACACTTCAGACAGATGAAAAGAATAGTCCTTAAACTGGCCCATCTCTGTAGACTGTGTCTTCAGCAGAACATACTTCATTTTTTCCATTAGTATGACCAGATGACCTGTTGGTAAATGTTTTAGGGAACAGATCATAGCAAGAAGAAAACTAAAGGCATATTTGAGTTTATGGAGATACCTAATTTTCCATCACTGAGTGATGTTCTTCTTTATCTCCATGTATGTTATTCATCAAGCCATCTTGACAGTATTTACTGGAAAGTAATGGCACTGTTTACCAGAAAACTAGCTTAATCTGCTACTCATTGTTTTCATCAGTTAAATAAAACTGACGTTTCATCTTTAGCATTGTGCTTCCAACAAAATCCTGCCAAAATCACTAATGATCTGTGTTCCTCAGACAGCTGCAAGACATTCTCCATGAGCTAAGGAATGGTGGGATCATCACCCCATCCAGAGATAGAAGGGCCCAGCTGTATAGGCCATGTTAACAGGTTAGCACTCCGACCAAGCCATTGGGATCCAGGGGAAAAAGTAAGTGAAGGTAAGAAGATTGGAAAAAAGGAATCTCCAAACCTGGTATGGAACCCCTAAATCAAATCATTTAGTAGTCGTTAAGGCTGAATTGACACAGCTCAGAGTCAAGGGTAGAGTTAACAATCAACTGATAAAATCAAGTTTTGTAGAGTTTCACACTTAGTAGAGTTAGTATAGATATTCCACAGTGAGGCCTAACTTACTTACACTAATCAGTATTCTTCAGTTACTGAAGAATAGCTGAAGACCTGCCAACCCTCCCTTTTATGAAGACTGGTATCAATATGGCCATAACTTTATTTTACTGCTCACATTGGTAAAGGTGCTTTACCTTCACAAGGTGCTTATGTGAGATTAAGCTCAGTCTCAATTTATCTCTGAAAGACAAATGCTTACACATTCATGGGTTACAGGTTGGTTATTCTCAACCTAACACTCCAGCACACCATGAGCATTCTCACACAGTTCAATTAAATTACAAAAACAAACAAGCATTTTGTTTAAACAGATAAGGTCTCAAATCTAGGGTTTTGCCTGATGTTTTTGCTCACCTACCATCCATCCTTCCTGCAGTAATAGCACCTTTTTTTTTTCCTTTGAGAAACTGTTTCATCCCACTCCCATCTATGTATCAATTTGTACCCCAAGGTATATGTACAGGAATGTTCATTGTAGCAAAGATTTAGGAAAAATCTAAATGTTAGATATGGGAATAGTTAAAGAAATCATAGGACATTCATACTAAAATATTATGCAGAATTTAAAAGAATGTGGGAGATTTATATGTACCAACATGGAATAATCTCCACTATTATTAAGTGAAAGAGCAAGCTGCAGAATAATATATGTAGCTTGATTTAATTTATGTAAATGTGTTATAGGCACCTAAGTATACATGTAAATGCACAAAAATTATCTCAATAGATACACACTGGACTGATAACAATGGTTACCTCTGAGGAGAGGCATACAACTAGAGGAAGAAGAGATGAAGGGAAACATTAACTTCAATAGTGTTATTCTGTATTACTGGAATTTTTGTACTTAGCATACAGCTATAATATAAACATATAAGATTTAAAATAAAGTTCATGAAAAAAATCTAAGCTCAAAAATGAAGCCTTTTTATAGAAGTGAGTTATGTCCTCAGACTTTAGAAAGGACTTTGGGTTGTTATCAAAGGTGGTGGCTACTAATAAATATGTGGACCCAGCAGTTATAGTCTCTTCAGACACAGATAATTGAAAAAGCAAGTTTTCACTTGCTTTTACATCAATAGTGTTCACTCACTGATGCAGTAATATAATGTCTCTTTCAAACAGCCCAAATAAAGCTTGTGTCTTTCTTGTCCTAATCACAGTACCCATGCCAAAGTAACCATTTTTATTAGTGTAGCATATATCTTACAGATTTACAAACACATATATGAATATTAGAAATATGTATAGTGAGGAGCTTAAAGATGGCAGAAGAGTAAGATGCGGAGATCACCTTCCTCCCCACAAATACATCAGAAATACATCTACATGTGGAACTGCTCCTACAGAACACCTACTGAACGCTGGCAGAAGACCTCAAACCTCCCAAAAGGCAAGAAACTCCCCAAGTACCTGGGTAGGGCAAAAGAAAAAAGAAATAACAGAGACAAAAGAACAGGGACGGGACCTGCACCAGTGGGAGGGAGCCGTGAAGGAGGAAATGTTTCCACACGCTAGAAGCCCCTTCGCGGGTGGAGACTGCACGTGGCAGAGGGGGGAAGCTTCAGAGCCACGGAGGAGAGCGCAGCCACAGGGGTGTGGAGGGCAAAGCAGAGAGATTCCTGCACAGAGGATCTGTGCCGAGCAGCACTCACCAGCCCAAGAGGCTTGTCTGCTCACCTGCCGGGGCGGGCGGGGACTGGGAGCTGAGGCTCGGGCTTCAGTCGGATCACAAGGAGAGGACTGGGGTTGGCGGCGTGAACACAGCCTGAAGGGGCTAGTGCGCCACGGCTAGCCGGGAGGGAGTCCGGGAAAAGGTCTGGAGCTGCCAAAGAGGCAAGAGACTTTTTCTTGCCTCTTTGTTTCCCGCTGCGCGAGGAGAGGGGATTCAGAGCGCTGCTTAAATAGCTCCAGAGACAGGCGCGAGCTGCGGCTATCAGCGCGGACCCCAGAGATGGGCATGAGATGCTAAGGCTGCTGCTGCCACCACCAAGAAGCCTGTGTGCGAGCACAGGTCACTCTCCACACCTCCCCTCCCGGGAGCCTGTGCAGCCCGCCACGGCCAGGGTCCCGTGATCCAGGGACAACTTCCCCGGGAGAACACACGGTGCGCCTCATACTGGTGCAACGTCACACTGGCCTCTGCCGCTGCAGGCTCACCCCACATTCGTACCCCTCCCTCCCCCCACCCCTGGCCTGAGTGAGCCAGAGCCCCCGAAGCAGCTGCTCCTTTAACCCCGTCCTGTCTGAGCGAAGAACAGACGCCCTCAGGCGACCTACATGCAGAGGTGGGTCCAAATCCAAAGCTGAACCCCGGGAGCTGTGCTAACAAAGAAGAGAAAGGGAAATCTCTCCCAGCAGCCTCGGGAGCAGCAGATTAAATCTCCACAATCAACTTGATGTACCCTGCATCTGTGGAATACCTGAATAGACAAGGAACCATCCCAAATTGAGGAGGTGGACGTTGGGAGCAACGATATATATTTTTTTCTCCCTTTTTCTTTTTTGTGAGTGTGTATGTGTATGCTTCTGTGTGTGATTTTGTCTGTATAGCTTTGCTTTTACCATTTGTCCTAGGGTTCTGTCTGTCCATTTTTGTTTTTTTTTTGTTTTTTTTTTAGTATAGTTTTTAGCTCTTGTTATCATTGGTGGGTTTGCTTTTCAGTTTGGTCGCTCTCTTCTTTCTTTCTTTCTTTTTTTTTTATTACTTAAAAATTTTTTTAATAATTATTTTTTATTTTAATAACTTTATTTTACTTCATTTTATTTTATCTTATCTTCTTCTTTCTTTCTTTCTTTCTTTTTTTTTCTCCCTTTTATTCTGAGCTGTGTGGATGACAGGCTCTTGGTGCTCCAGCCAGTCATCAGGGCTGTGCCTCTGAGGAGGGAGAGCCAAGTTCAGGGCATTGGTCCACAAGAGAACTCCCAGCTCCACAAAACATCAAATGGCAAAAATCTCCCAGAGATCTCCATCTCAATGCCAAGACCCAGCTCCACTCAACGACCAGCAAGCTCCAGTGCTGGAAACCCTGTGCCTAACAACCAGAAAGACAGGAACACAACCCCACCCATTAGCAGAGAGGCTGCCTAAAATCATAATAAGGCCACAGACACCCCGAAACGCACCACCAGACATGGACCTGCCCACTAGAAAGACAAGATCCAGCCTCATCCACCAGAACACAGGCACTGGTCCGGTCCACTAGGAAGCCTACAAAACCCACTGAACCAACCTTAGCCACTGGGGACAGACACCAAAAACAACAGGAACTACGAACCTGCAGCCAGCAATAAGGAGACCCCAAACACAGTAAGTTAAGCAAAATGAGAAGACAGAGAAACACACAGCAGATGAAGGAGCAATGTAAAAACCCACCAGACCTAACAAATGAAGAGGAAATAGGCAGTCTACCTGAAAAAGAATTCAGAATAATGATAGTAAAGATGATCCAAAATCTTGCAAATGGAATGGAGAAAACACAAGAAAGGTTTAACAAGGACCTAGAAGAACTAAAGAGCAAACCAACAGTGATGAACAACACAATAAATGAAATTAAAAATTCTCTAGAAGGAGTCAATAGCAGAATAACTGAGGCAGAAAAACGGATAAGTGACCTGGAACATAAAATAGTGGAAATAACTACCACAGAGCAGAATAAAGAAAAAAAAATGAAAAGAATTGAGGACAGTCTCAGAGACCTCTGGGACAACATTAAACGCACCAACATTCGAATTATAGGGGTCCCAGAAGAAGAAGAGAAAAAGAAAGGGACTGAGAAAATATTTGAAGAGATTATAGTTGAAAACTTCCCTAATATGGGAAAGGAAATAGTTAATCAAGCCCAGGAAGCACAAAGAATCCCATACAGGAAAAATCCAAGGGGAAACACACCAAGACACATATTAATCAAACTGTCAACAATTAAATACAAAGAAAAAATATTAAAAGCAGCAAGGGGAAAACAACAAATAACATACAAGGGAATCCCCATAAGGTTAACAGCTGATCTTTCAGCAGAAATTCTCCAAGCCAGAAGGGAGTGACAGGACATATTTAAACTGATGAAGGGGAAAAACCTACAAACAAGATTACTCTACCCAGCAAGGATCTCATTCAGATTTGATGGAGAAATTAAAACCTTTACAGACAAGCAAAAGTTAAGAGAATTCAGCACCACCAAACCAGCTTTAAAACAAATGCTAAAGGAACTTCTCTAGGCAGGAAACACAAGAGAAGGAAAAGACCTACAATAACAAACCCAAAACAATTAAGAAAATGGTAATAGGAACATACATATTGATAATTACCTTAAATGTAAAAGGATTAAATGCTCCAACCAAAAGACATAGACTGGCTGAATGGAAACCGAAACAAGACCTGTATATATGCTGTCTACAAGAGACCCACTTCAGACCTACAGACACATACAGACTGAAAGTGAGGGGGGGGGGGAGATATTCCATGCAAATGGAAATCAAAAGAAAGCTGGAGGAGCAATTCTCATATCAGACAAAATAGACTTTAAAACAAAGATTATTACAAGAGACAAAGAAGGACACTACATAATCATCAAGGGATCAATCCAAGAAGAAGATATAACAATTGTAAATATTTATGCACCCAACATAGGAGCACCTCAATACATAAGGCAAATGCTAAAATCCATAAAAGGGGAAATCGACAGTAACACAATCATAGTAGGGTACTTAACACCCCACTTTCACCAATGGACAGATCATCCAAAATGAAAATAAATAAGGAAACACAAGCTTTAAATGACACAGTAAACAAGATGGGCTTAATGGATATTTATAGGACATTCCATCCAAAAACAACAGAATACACTTTCTTCTCCAGTGCTCATGGATCATTATCCAGGATAGATCATATCTTGGGTCACAAATCAAGACATGGTAAATTTAAGAAAATTGAAATCATATCAAGCATCTTTTCTGACCACAACGCTATAAGACTACATATCAATTACAGGAAAAAAAAACTGTAAAAAATACAAACACATGGAGGCTGAACAATACACTAGTTAATAACCAAGAGATCACTGAAGAAATCAAACAGGAAATCAAAAAATACCTAGCAACAAATGACAATGAAAACACGATGACCCATAACCTATGGGATGCAGCAAAAGCAGTTCTGAGAGGGAAGTTTATAACAATACAATCCTACCTTAAGTAACAAGAAACATCTCAAATAAACAACCTAACCTTACACCTAAAGCAATTAGAGAAAGAAGAGCAAAAAACAGCCAAAGTTAGCAGAAGGAAAGAAATCATACAGATCAGATCAGAAATAAATGAAAAAGAAATGAAGGAAACAATAGCAAAGATCAATAAAACTAAAAGCTGGTTCTTTGAGAAGATAAACAAAATTGATAAACCATGAGCCAGACTTATCAAGAAAAACAGGGGGAAGACTCAAATCAATAGAATTAGAAATGAAAAAGGAGAAGTAACAACTGACACTGCAGAAATACAAAGGATCATGAGAGATTACTACAAGCAACTCTATACCAAAAAATGGACAACCTGGAAGAAATGGACAAATTCTCAGAAATACACAACTTTCCTACACTGAATCAGGAAGAAATAGAAAATATGAACAGACCAATCACAAACACTGAAATTGAAACTGTGATTAAAAATCTTCCAACAAACAAAAGCCCAGTACCAGATGGCTTCACAGGCGAATTCTATCAAACATTTAGAGAAGAGCTAACACCTATCCTTCTCAAACTCTTCCAAAATATAGCAGAGGTAGGAACACTCCCAAACTCATTCTGCGAGGCCACCATCACCCTGATACCAAAACCAGACAAAGATGTCAGAAAGAAAGAAAACTACAGGCCAATATCACTGATGAACATAGATGCAAAAATCCTCAACAAAATACTGGCAAACAGAATCCAACAGCACACTAAAAGGATCATACACCATGATCAAGTGGGGTTCATCCCAGGAATGCAAGGATTCTCCAGTATATGCAAATCAATCAATGTGATACACCATATTAACAAATTGAAGGCTAAAAACCATATGATCATCTTAATAGATGCAGAGAAAGCTTTTGACAAAATTCAACACCCATTTATGATAAAAAAAAACCCTCCAGAAAGTAGGCATAGAGGGAACTTTCCTCAACATAATAAAGACCATATATGACAAACCTACAGCAAACATCATTCTCAATGATGAAAAACTGAAAGCATTTCCACTAAAATCAGGAGCAAGACAAGGTTGCCCACTCTCACCACTATTATTCAACATAGTTTTGGAAGTTTTAGCCACAGCAATCAGAGAAGAAAAAGAAATAAAAGGAATCCAAATTGGAGAAGAAGAAGTAAAGCTGTCACGGTTTGCAGATGACATGATACTATACATAGAGAATCCTAATGATGCTACCAGAAAACTACTGGGGCTAATCAGTGAATTTGGTAAAGTAGCAGGATACAAAATTAATGCACAGAAATGTCTTGCATTCCTATACACTAATGATGAAAAATCTGAAAGAGAAATTATGGAAACACTCCCATTTACCATTGCAACAAAAAGAATAAAATACCTAGGAATAAACCTACCTAAGGCGACAAAAGACCTGTATGCAGAAAATTATAAGACACTGATGAAAGGAATTAAAGATGATTCAAATAAATGGAGAGATATACCATGTTCTTGGATTGGAAGAATCAACATTGTGAAAATGACTACACTACCCAAAGCAATCTATGGATTCAATGCAATTCCTCTCAAACTACCAATGGCATTTTTCACATAACTAGAACAAAAAAATCTCACAATTTCTATGGAAACACAAAAAACCCCAAATAACCAAAGCAATCTTGAGAAAGAAAAACAGAGCTGGAGGAATCAGGCTCCCTGACTTCAGACTATACTACAAAGCTACAGTAATCAAGACAGTATGGTACTGGCACAAAAACAAAAATATAGATCAATGGAATAGTATAGAAAGCCCAGAGATACACCCACACACATATGGCCACCTTATCTTTGATAAGGAGAGAAAGTGGAGAAAAGACAGCCTCTTCAATAAGTGGTGCTGGGAAAACTGGACAGCTACATGCAAAAGAATGAAATTAGAACACTCCCTAACACCATACACAAAAATAAACTCAAAATTGATTAAAGACCTAAATGTATGGCCAGACACTATTAAACTCTTAGAGGCAAACATAGGCAGAACACTCCATGACATAAATCACAGCAAGATCCTTTTTAACCCACCTCCCAGAGAAATGGAAATAAAAACAAAAATAAACAAATGGGACCTAATGAAATTTAAAAGCTTTTGCACAGCAAAGGAAACCATAAACAAGACCAAAAGACAACCCTTAGAATGGGAGAAAATATTTGCAAATGAAGCAACTGACAATTAATCTCCAAAACTTACAAGCAGCTCATGCAGCTCAATATCAAAAAAACAAACAACCCAATCCAAACATAGGCAGAAGACCCTAATAGACATTTCTCCAAAGAAGATATACAGATTGCCAACAAACACATGAAAGAATGCTCAGCATCATTAATCATTAGAGAAATGTAAATCAAAACTACAATGAGATATCATCTCACACCGGTCAGAATGGCCATCATCAAAAAATCTACAAACAATAAATCCTGGAAAGGGTGTGGAGAAAAGGGAACCCTCTTGCACTGTTGGTGGGAATATAGATTGATATAGCCACTATGGAGAACAGTATGGATGTTCCTTAAAAAACTAAGAGTAGAACTACCATATGACCCAGCAATCCCACTATGAACATATACCCTGAGAAAACCATAATTTAAAAAGAGTCATGTACCACAATATTCATTGCAGCTCTATTTACAATAGCCAGGACACTGAAGCAAACTAAGTGTCCATCAACAGATGAATGGATAAAGAAGGTGTGGCACATATATACAATGGAATATTACTCAGCCATAAAAAGAACGAAATTGAGTTATTTGTAGTGAGGTGGATGGACCTAGAGTCTGTCATACAGAGTGAAGTAAGTCAGAAAGAGAAAAACTAATACCGTATGCAAGCACATATATATGGAATCTAAGGGGAAAAAATGGTCATGAAGGACCTAAGGGCAAGACGGGAATAAAGATGCAGACCTACTAGAGAATGGACTTGAGGATATAGGGAGCAGGAAGGGCAAGCTGGGACGAAGTGAGAGAGTGGCATGGACATATATACACTACCAAATGTAAAATAGATAGCTAGTGGGAAGCAACCAGATAGCACAGGGAGGTCAGCTCTGTGCTTTGTGACCACCTAGAGGGGTGAGATAGGGAGGGTGGGAGGGAGGGAGACACAAGAGGGAAGAGATATGGGGATATATGTATATGTATAACTGATTCACTTTATTATAGAGCAGAAAGTAACACACCATTGTAAAGCAATTATACTCCAATAAAGATGTTAAAAAAAATAAAAGAAATATGTATAGTTTGGTTACATCTTTAGATTCTCTGGATGGGTATCAAACACCATGGCCCTCAATCTCCAGGAAATATATCAGCCTCTCCAAGTGGTCCTCTTATATTCTCTTTCACAAAAAAACAATGTCTTCAATGTTCAACTCCAAAATTTTAATTCTTTTAAACTATTGAGTTGGGTAAAAGATTCAAGGGTCACAGAACTGGTTAATCCTTTATTGGTGGTGCAGCACCAACTTTGGAATGTGTAAAAACTTGCCACTTATTGCCTTGGGACCTCAGCCAAAATAAAAAATGAACTGCATTTATTTTAATACCCAGTTAGTCAGATTTCTTAAACTAATTGATTTTACTATGTTGTTCCCATATTTAACCACTTTGCTTAACTCTTTCATTAGTTTTGTTTGGTTGGTTGGTTATTTTGGCTGTGTTGAGTCTTCATTGCTGCATGCAGGCTTTCTCTAGCTGTGGCAAGTGGGGGCTACTCTTCGTTGCAGTGCATGGGCTTCATGTTGAGGAGGCTTCTCTTGTTGCATAGCATGGGATCTAGGTGCAAAGGCTTCAGCAGGTGTGGCATGTGGGCTTAGTTGCTCGGCGGCAGGTAGGATCTTCCCAGACCAGGGCTCAAACCTGTGTCCCCTGCATCAGCAGGCAGATTCTCAACCACTGCGCCACCAGGGAAGTCCCTTTCTTTAGTTTTATCATTTATTTATCTTCAATTTTTTGTAAAAAAATCTTTTTTTTTTTGGCTATAAATGATAATTCCTCCTTTCTAATACTTATATCTCTTATTTCTTTTTCTTGTCCTAGTGCATGGGCTAAAAACTCTAGTACAAAGTTTAGAGTCTCGGTTATATTAAACAACCTTGTCTTTTTTCTAATGTAATTTTTAAAACTTCTAATATTTTGCCATTAGGTATGATGTTTGTTCTAGATCTCTATTCAATGCTCTTTAAAGTTTTGTAAAACCTATTATATTTCTAGCTGACTAAAATTGTTTTTGATTTATGGGTCACTGAATTTTATCAGATATTTTTCCCACATCTATTTGAGATGATTGTAAGGATTTTCTCCTTTAATCTGTTTATTAACATAATAAATTATATTGGTAAAATGTTCTTCTGTTGAGTCATCTCTACATTCCTAGGCCATGTGCTTTATTCTTTTAATGCAGAGTTGTGTTCACTTTGTTGATATTTTATTTTAAAATTTTGCCCTGTAAAGTAAGAATGTTCTATGCTTTCCTTTTCTATTGCTTCCCTTGCCACGTTTTTGAAATCCAGTTAAATGAGTTACACAGCTTTCCAATTTTTAATGTTTTGGACTAATTTTATGATTATGAAGATTATCAGTTTCTTAAAGATTTGGTAGAAATCATCCATAAATCCATTAGGTTCTTTTACCAATTTTAATACCAGTCCTTTTATCCCCTTTTCAATTATACTGTATTGTAAACAGTTATTCTTTCAGTTTGCTATGTTTTTTTGAGATTTTTTTGTATAATTCATATTTTCCTAGAAAATTATTCATATCATGCAATCTTTCAAATATACTATTGTAAAATTTTATATATATTCTAGCATTTATTCTCTTTTCTATTGGTATTTATGGCCCTACCTCTTTTCTAATGACATTTCAGTTGTTTTTTTATTCTTACTAGGGTTTTCCAAAAGGTTGTAATAATGTTATTACTGTTTTCAAATAAACAACATTTTTATGGATTAATCTATGAATTATTATTTCATCTTTTAATATGGCTTCCTCCTACTTTTTCAAGTGTATTTTGTTATTCTTTTCAAAGTTTTTTTGGTTGGAAGATCATTTATTTTCAGTAAGTATTACCTTATAATATTTGGCTTTTTAGTTATAAGTTTTTCTGTGACCACAACTTCATTCATAGATTTTACTATGCTGTGCTTCATCATTTTTAAGAAGTTTATCATTTGTATTTTTCTTTATTCTATAACCCAAAACTATTTTAAATTAATTTTAAATTTCTAAGTGTATATTTTTTATTATTCACTTTACATAAATTTTAATTTAATTGTGATAGGTATGCAATATATTTAGATGTAGGATAGATTATGGTCTTTATACCTCTGACAGGTTGTTGCTATCACTGGTATTTTAGACTCAGATTATTTTTTAACCTTGTTCTTTCGTCATCCATGTCTTTACTTATTTCTTGACTCATTACTTCTTTTGTGTTCTTTGTTTTCCTTTGGGATTTATTTTTTATTTTATTGGAATGCGTCTTCCATTGATATTTCTTAGAGGAAGTTTGGAGGTAAAAATGTCTTGAGTAATTGAATGTCCGAAATATCTTTATTTTCCTTCAAATAATAGTTTGGCTAGGTTCTACTTTTCTCTTAGATCTTTCAAGATATTGTCATATTATATTCTTAGGACCAGTAGAGCTGATGAGAAACACAGTATCAGTGTTTACCTCTTCCAGTATAGGGACTTACTTTTTTTTCTTCTGACAGGTTTTAGGATTTTTTTCTATAGATTTGGTGTCTCCAAGTCAAACCATAGTCTGTCCAGATGTGAGTCACTTTTTATTCATATTGCTCAGCAATTAGTAGACACATTTAGTCCACCATTTTATTTACATTTCAAAGTCTATCAGTCATTCATTTCATTAAAATGAAATTTTTTTCCCTAAGATATATTCTTTTGTTATTTCTTTCACTTTTACATTATTTTACTTATTTTAAGAATAGAATTAATGTTTGAATATATTCTTGTAAAAAATTTGGACAATTCACAAGCATATTGAGCAAAAACTTTGAATAATTATAATCCTTTTCCTTTCCCTAGGCAAAATCACTGTTATAAATTAATGCATTCTTCCATTTTTAATTTTCATTTAATTTTTATGAAATTAACACATGTTTATGGTTTACAAAATTCACAAACAATATGGTTTGTAACAACAAAATGACAAAACCACAACTCCCTGTCCCATTTCCCCATTTCTGAGTCCCATTCCTGGGAGACAAACACTTCCTTTTATCTGAGCACTAATTTCATTAATGGGCTTATGCATCTCCTAGCTGAGCACCCAAGGCATCTTCTTGAATTTTTAAAGATCACCCACTTAGAATCACCCCTATTCGAGACTGAAGTTCCCAAGCTCCTTTCCCTACTTTTTTCACAACATAGATAAGAATGACTTTACCAGGAGTGGTCATCCCTTCCTGGAAACCAGTTCAATGAGCAATTGTGGGGCTGTTTTTCATATAACCAATGCACCCTGTGGTTTTAGCCAGACTTTGTAACAGAAGGAGGTATGCTCAAAAATAATCACCCACTGTGTATAAACCTCTAACTAAATTTACTTAGCAGTTAAATTAAACACAACAACCAGTTTCAAACATATAATTCAAGTGTGAATTTAACTTTAATCAACAGGCCTCCACCTCAGGGAGTTGGTAAATGCTCTCTAGAAATAACCACCTGGTTCAATGTCTTCATCATGATGTGCCTTCAGTCCTTTATTAGGTGCATCTCAGGAGACACACAGCTGTTCTCCTCTTGGATTTAGTATCCACGTATCCTAACACTACAACTTTGCTTTCATGATTGCATACCCATATAAACTCCTCTTTTAAATTTCTGGCAGACTCCAGTTTTCCTGATTAAAGAAATTGTATCATAGGGGTATTTAATTTAAGTGAATCCAACTGGTTAAGTTCACTATTTGTGTTTCTCAGCTTAGGCTGCACATTGAAATCATAAGGAAGACTTAAAAGTACTGATACCCCGGTTCTATCCCCAGAGGTTCTGATTTAATTGCTCTGGAGTGTTTCCTGGGTATGGAGAATCAGCCAGGTGATTCTCAGGTGTCCCCAAGGTAAATAATCACTGAAAAGGATGCCCATGGGAGATGCCTCTTAAGAGTAAATTATCATCTTCAATTTGCTTCCTTTCAAAATCTGGATTTTGATGCATTCAGCTTTTTAAATAAGGTGTATCCACATTTTACTCTGTTGTATTTATTCTACACTCAAAGGAGATTATAGATTTGATGTACTTTAGGCTTAAGGGTACCTTAAAGATCAATTAATCCAACACATTTTATAAATGAAGAGACCACAGAATTCCTGCCCTCTCAGAATAATCACCACTGGTGCTTTATCCCCTGGTGTAGGATTCTCACCTGCCTGTCTGTCTCTGACACCTGACTCAATCCAACTTCAACTGTATTTATACATCCTGGCATCAGCTTGATTACTCATTTCAGAATGTCTACCCTTCCCCAGTCTCCAGTTCACACACCTCAGCCTCCTAACACACTCAGTACAGCACCAACTTCCCTGGCTTCAGCAGAGACCCTTGGACCCAGCCTCCAGCTCATATCACCCCCATAGGAGATGAAAAATTGGTGTCTCTTCATTTTTTAAAGGAACTTTAGGTATATTCAAAATAATTCTTTCTTTTATTTACTTTTTTACATTTTATTTCCCTCCCAGGGTTATGAAAATAATAATAAGAGCTAAAAGAATTCATCATTGCATTAAAAGAGGAATATACTTTTTTCTTTTTTTAAAAATTGTTATTGGAGTATAGTTGATTTACAATCTTGTGTTAGTTTCAGGTGTACAGCAAAGTGAATCAGTTATACATATACATATATCCACTTTTTTTTTTAGATTCTTTTCCCATATAAGCCATTTATATATATAGGAATATATAGGACTATATTTTTATTACACTAAAAGGCAAGTTCTTTCATCCTCAAAGAGATTCAGAGACAAAGCTGGAAAATTCTCTCTTCAGCAGGTTAAATCCCACACATACATTGAATATTTCTTTTATAACTGTTTTCACCATTATCATTGTTATACATGTATAAAAAGTACATGTGGCAACTAAGTTCCCTGTCTCCTTGTCCTGGTTCCCCAGGTTCCTTTCTCAAAAGCAGCTGTGTCAGCTATTTAATGGGCACTTTGTTCCAGAGGTATTCTCTAAATACTTCAAAATGGCACCCTCCTATCAGGTTGCTCGCACACTTTGGGAAAATATAGATAACGTTGTGTGGGGTCGGGTGGAACACTGGTAATCTGGAGCATGGCATCCAACTACTCAAATAATCACTGGTGGATAAAGTATGGGAGCAGGACAAGGCACTGGGCCATCAAGAAGTTGTGGTACTTGATTGCTTATGGCAAAAATGGTGATTATAAAGAAGTAGGCTATTTTCAGTAGTAGTAAGAATGTAAAGGGAAAAGGAAAAATTGAAGGTGGTGAATATCCTACTCAGAACAGGAAATAAAATCAGAAACCATGAAGGATAGCTTTGAAGGAGTCTTAGCTTCTGAAGTCACAAAATACATATAGCTGAGTATAAGGTGCAGGGCCTGGTAGTAAGGGTGGCAGGGCTGTAGCACAAAGTAGATGCTCAACGCTGTCTGGTCCCCTGCACTAAGGCAAGAGCATTATGGGAAAGGTATGGGACCTTGGCATATGGAATAGGGATGTTTGGACAGACACGATTGAAGCTTTGAATGATAAACCCACATAAACTTCCTGGCCTGTGGAAGGATGCCCTCCTGCCCCCAAGCAGCCTCCCCATGGTTAAAGCATTTCAATGACCACACCTGGGCAGGTGCCTCACAAAATGATGCCACTCTCCTAGGGGTCCACCCTGACCACCAGTCATTGCCTCCAAGCCCATAATGAGAGTTCAAGCTGAACATAAGCCAAATAGAGATCACAAGGCTTGCTCTGTACTCTACACCAAGAGACTTACAGGACCTCACCAGTTTGTATCTGCAGGAGTCTGAGGAGCACATGGGAGCAAATTCTAAGGGTGTTTGAAGAAGGAGGACAAATTATAAGGCTTGACTGGGCAGAATTTGTTGACATGCATATTCCTACCCTGAGTTTGGATTTAGTGCATTGGCTCAGGCACCTGGCAGCAGTGTTAAGTCTGCTAGGTTAACTGCCAGTGAGGATGAAATGCCAGAACTTCCCTGCATACTGTGGGAGAAGGAGTCTGAAGGCTCAGGGAGGTAAGACTGTTGGCAGATCAGCTGCATGCAACCTGCTTGGCCATTCCTGTACCAGACCTCAATTGTCCCCCAACCTCCTTTGCATGCAGTCTCATAGAACTGCCAGCAAGATATTCTCTCTGGAATATTATTCAACCTTAAAAAAATGAAATTCTGATACATGCTAAAACATGGATGAACCTTGAAGACATTATATTGATACTAAGTGAAAGAAGCCAGATACAAAAGACCAATATTGCATGAGTCCACTCATATCAGGTACATAAAAAAGGAAAACTCATGGAGACAGAAAGTAGAACAGAGGTTCCCAGGGGCTGAGAAGAGAGGAGAATGAGGAATTATTGTTTAATGGATGCAGAGTTTCTGTTTGAGATGAAGAAAAATTCTAGAAATGAATAGTGATTGATGATAGTTGTACAATGCTGTGAATGTACTTAATGCCAGTGAATTGTACACTTAAAAATGGTTACAATGGTAAATTTTATGTTATGTATGTTTAAATACAATAAAAGAGAAAGATACCCTTTCTGCCTCATCGAAGGGTGAGCCTATGACCTATGACCCAAGCTAGGCCAATCCAACTTGTCAGACTGAACTCATATCTTGAGCTGAGGGTCACAAAATGGATGTCTTAGTCTGGGCTGCTATAACAATGTATCATACACTGGGTAACTTATAAACAACACACATTTATTTCTCACAGTTCTGGAGGCTGGAAGTCTGAGATCAGTGTGCCAGAAGGATGAGGTTCTGGTGAGAGCCCTCTTCCAGGCTGCAGACTGCCAACTTCTCATTGCATTCTCACATAGCAGAGGGCAGAGAGGGAAAGAGAGCTCTCCATGACTCTTAGAAGGATACTAATCCCATCCTCATGACCTCACCTAGTTCCACTCACCTTCCAAAGACCCACTTCCTAATACAATCACATTGAGTGTTGGGGTTTCAACACATGAATTTGTGGGAGACACATTCAGTCCATAACAATAGGCATAACTTAGAATGAATTCATTCTGCTTAGTCAGCATTTTTCTTAGATTCTATAAACGACCAATAGCTTTTAAATAAACTGTTTAAAGAAAAAGCCTGACTCTGCTCCTCAACAGCTACCATGTTTTCTCTCCTTCCCTTTATAGACAGACTTCTCAAGAGCAGACAGCTCTCATGGTCTCTGATTCCTCACCTCTCCTTCATTCTTCATTCCACCCTGGTCAGCTTCTGTCTCCACCAAACCCCTGAGATAGCTCTTACAAGGTCCCAGTGACCTCTATATCACAAGATCCAGTGCAAATATTTGAGTCTTCTCTCTCCTTCCTGAAACATTTTTTTCCTTGGCTTACATGCCATTTTACTTCCTGATTTCTCACCTAATTTTCCAAACAGTTTTTCAGTCTCCTTTGCTGGCTTAGTCCTAGTCTTAGTCTTTAAAATCTACTTACTTTATGAACTGATCCTAAGTTATTCTATCCACAACCATGGATGGCTTCAATCACTGTTTACATACTGATACCCAAATATATACTACTTCCAACTCAGACTTCTTTGGGCTTCAGACCCTAACACCCAACTGCCTACCTCACATTTCTTTCAGATGCCTCAAAAGCTCTTCAAATTTAACACACTTCAGATGGAATTTATTATTTTACTCCAAACAAGGTCCTCTCCTAGTGATCTTTATTCCAGTGCATGGTACTACTATCTCCCTCTTCCCACCCCGCCCCACCCATTTATTCTAGTCCAAATTCTGGAAGTCATCTTTAACACAATCTCTTCCCCAAGCCATCACCAAGCCTGGTTGACTCTACTTCTTTAATGTCACTTGAATCTTCATTGCTCTTATCCCTGTCCAAGTCATTACCTCTCACCTGGATTCTGGCAATTAACCAGTCTTAACCAGTTGCTAGGCAACTGAGTCTCTTATGGGTTAAAACTCAGTGTGCTTTAAGTAATGCAGCAGAGAATGCTAATTGTCTTCCACAATTTATTTTGCCCTTCATATTTTAGATGCCCATCATCTTCAAGAGAATGGTGATTTTATTTGAGACTACAAAAGGGCCACATTTCTCAATATCTCGGAGTTAAGCACGGCTATATGGGTGAGTTCTTGTCAGGGAGATGCAAGTTGAAATGATGTGTGGGACTTCCAGGAAGACTTTCCTGGAAGAGGACAATCATCAGAGTGAAATATCTTAGCTGGAAAGTGTATTTCTTTTACCCTTCTCCTCTTTACTCTTCTTGGAGTCTGGAACACAGATGTGATGGCTGACGTTCCAATAGCATTGTTACCAGATTCACTCAGCTGAGCCCTTCCTGAGTTCCTGACCCACAGAAACCATGACTGATGTTAAAATCATTGCTCTTGTTTTAAGCCACTATGTTTTGGGGTGATATTTACACAGCAAGAGATGGTTGGCATGACCCACTGATTAAATGTAGGGCTTTTTGAACAGGTGAATGGTGTCCTGTGCTCCCCTTAAGAAGACAGCAAGGATGCTATCTGCCCTAGGATTCCCCCAAATAGTACACTGCCCTTCTTTTCAGGAATCCTTCCATGGAGGTGGGGTCAAGGTGCCAAGCACTTTTCGGAGGCCCACTACTTTTAAGCTCTAGTTGCTTCCTCTCCCAGTCTCCTCCTCCTTCTAGCTAGTTGAACACAATGCTATTCCCTTTTGGTTAAAACCAACTCTTACATTGTTGGGCAGATTCTTTCTAACCTATTGTTATTGGGTAAACCTTGTGTCACTTTCTTCAGGTTTTTCCTGATATTTCTAGTCAAAAGAGCTTTATTCTCTCAAGTCTGTGGCCCGTTGAGTTGAAAGCCATGGATTTCACATCCTTTGTGAGATTTATAAGAGTCAACATACTTAAAAATGAGTAAGATGGCAAATTTTATGTTATGTGTTTTTTACTACAATGAAAAAAAGTCAACATAGGCTCTCAAAAGCCAGTCTTTGTACTCTATGTATTAAACCTTTCCTGAGAACACTGCATACAGAAAAAGTTAAGTATAGAAGCAAAACTAATTGAAAGATGAAACTATATAATTTACCTGATATACTCTTTTAAGTAAATTCACATTAATTACAATGAAATTTTAAGTATTTAACCTGACCTATAAGACCCTGTATAATAGGACCCTGGCCTTCTCTTCTAATTTTGTGCTGAATCACTGTTCCCTTCACTCAGTATATGTTAGCCACCTGATTCCTTTCAGAGTCTGTGACGTGTCATACTTCTTCTGGCCTTGGGGCATATAGTTACCTTGGCCAGGCTTCCCCACATCCTCACTTCCTCAGAAAAGCCTTTTTGATTCCCCTAGACAAGGGAAGTGTTTTTCTTATTAGATGTTCCTTTGTATTTTTTGTATTGTATTTCTATGTGATGAAATAATTTACTGTGTAAATAGCTGTTTCATGTTTTTCCCTTCGTAATCTAAGAGCTCTATGACGGGCCAAATCTATCCAGTTTACTACTATATCTCCAGTGCCTCTCATAATACTTTATGTTTAATAGCCAATGAATAAATAGTTATTGAATGAATACATCAGTGACTAAGTTAGTAGGTGGCTTTGTAGTTTTTAGCGCATACCAGGGATTGAATCGCATGATGTCTAAGATACATTCTACATCTAAAATTACATCTTTCTATGATTCTATTCCCATGCCAGTAAGGGCCATTAATCACCAACTTAGCCCATTTGTATAATGGTGCAAATTTAGGCTCATGTTAAATTCATATTATACAGATGTTCTCATCAGTACTTGCCTTTCCAGATGCTTGGTTGATGCCATGACTACAAGTGTAGTGGGAGACAAGTGCAAGATGGAGACAGTCAGCCATACTGCCAGGTAGAGACCACGTCTAGGGCAGTGCAGTAATAGAGATCCAAAGAGCCAAGCGATGCCAATCATGTCCTCTTCCTGTTGGGAAGTGTTGATTTGTTAGACTATCAGGGTTGTGGCATATTTTAGGCTCTTGTTTATGGTAGTAAATTAAGCATCAAAAATGGCACCTGAAATAAAGTAGTTATTCAATAAATATTTGGTGATGAATGAATGACAAATCTGCAGCACATGAGAACATGCACATGCAGCCCATCCAAATACGTTTGTAACCAGTGTGTCAACATTCACTGACACACAACCTCATCCTACCAACCACTAAGGATGTATGACCCATGGGTCTCTAGAAACTAATTCTTGACCCCCTAACCCAAGTGAAATTGCTTCAGATAAATGTACTGACCCAGTTGAAAAATCTCTCCAGTTAAGAACCTTGGCAGGATCGCCCGCTATCAAGCTGAAAGGGACTCAAATTGTTGTGCCTGGTGAACTTCAGAAGTAGGGAGTCTCATACTGGGCTTTTCAAAATGGGTCACCTGTTTCTACAAAAAATCAGAGTGGAGCGGCAGAGGTAGGAAGATATGGAGATTAAATGGCCCATCACACCCTCAAATTCTACCATTTGAAATGGTCTTACTTGAAGTCCATGTTTAGGGTGTAATTCCTAAGTGGAGTAATAATACTCTCTGAGTAGCCAGGGGGGAGTGGGCTGGCAATAGGCGTTTTTTTCACACAGCCTGAGTAACTAGAGAAACCAAGTGCAAATTCTAACATTCACAATATTACATGTACCGTAGCCAATTCTTCATGGATTTGATTCCATAAAAATAAATTTTGGCAGCTCGGGACAGTAAGATATTGCTTCATTGCTCTTAAAGGAGATTATATCTAGCAAAACCTTCTTTTCTTCCCCCACTAGCCTCCTTAACTTTCAACCTCTATGTGATCAAGGAAGAAATACCTACATAGATTTGTGTTGAACCTCAGAGGTCATAGTTCTGTTAATTTCATTATTTTAATGAGTTGACAATGAGCAACCTTGTTCTAGAGTGAAAAGTTCAGGTTTTCTGAGATGTGCTGATCCACGACAATAACTGCCTAGCATCCTAGAGCTGGTGCTGGAAATTGGATACATTCCAGAAAGCTGCTTGGAGACACCATAATCCAGGTCCCAGCCCCAGAGGGTACTTCTGGGCTCTGAGAATGAAAGCAAGCCTAGGAAGACCAGCTGATTTCATTGAAGAACAAGAGATGTTTCTTTACGAAAAAAGTTGAGATCTTAGGATATAGTCTAGATGGATATGAAACATGAAATGAGATCCTGAAGGCCAGAAGAGATACAAAAAGAAAAAGAAAAATAGATCAAACTGCTCTGAAATAGAGCATTAGGGGAAAAAAAAAAAGACATGGCTTAATTATAACTGTATGAGGAAAAGTTACTGGAACCCAAAGAAGTCTCACAGAAGAAGAGATGCAATATCTCAGGGGCAGAATCTGACATGATTTGTCCAGAGAGGGACCGAATCCAGGTAACCATTGAAAGTCTAAGCCATGAGTAACAAATCCATGGTGAAAGGAATCAGAGAATTGCCCTGGGGAGGCCAGCAGTGCCGTGTTAGTGGTTACAGAAAATCTAGACAGATCTGAGAAGGGAAGGCCAGGACAATCAGAGAATACTCAAAGTATGATTTGTGAGTTTTGAGGTGTACAACCATTGTAAGTAGAGATAAGGTATTGCCTAAACTCTAAAGAGAACCTGCCTAGAACCTGCCATGAACCTAGCATTCATGGAATTGGACTCTAAGACACTCATCTAAGTGATGAGCCATAGTAAAGGGGAACCAGGTAGAATAATGATAGAGCAAAACCAGGTCTGTGTTCAGTGTTTATCTAATGGTGGGGAGAATGTCTCCTGTCACTGCTCTGCTTAGAGCCCTCCCAAAACTCTCACTTCACTTAGAGAAAAAGCCAAGCCCTCAGGTCAGCCTACACCCCCCTAGATCTGTCCCATCCCCTTCCCTGTCTGCCTGTCTCCTCCTACTTCCCTTGCACAAGCCACTCTTGGCACACCAACCTCCTCGAATTCCAGCACACTCTCTGTTTCTGCTCTTGCTGTGCCATCTATCTAGAACACTCTTCCCCAGATATGTGCATGGATCATGCTTTACCTCCCCTTAAAGCCTCTCCTCAGATGTTTCCTTCTCAGCCAGGCATGCCCTGACCACTCTATTTTAAACTATGGCAACCCCAGGGCAGAGTCAAGATCGTGGAGTAGGAGGACACAGAGTTTGCGTCTCCTCACAACTAGAGCACCTACCAGGCACTGGTGGGGGACCTCGGACACCTAAGGGGAATCCCCAAGCGACCAGGTAGGGCGTGGGGGGAAGTAGGAGGGAGAAGTGGAGGCCGGATGGGACTGGTGCCCCTGAGGTGTGGCTAGGGGAGGGGAAGGGTTCCCAAGTCCAGAGGGACCCACTCACACAAGGGGATCAACAGGAACAGGGAGAGACACTCGAGGGATCAGAGGATCAGAAGGAAATGGGCCAGCATTTCCCCCACCCACTCGGGCCCAGGGGAGCCTGCTGAGGTCCCAGGCCTGATCCTCCACACTCCGAGGGCCCCTCCAGCTGCACCAAGCCTAGGCCCCACCCCAACCCCCTCAGGCCCTTTTCCAGCTGCACGGACCCTGAGCCGAGGCCCCACCCCCCACAGCCAAAGCCTTTTCCAATTTTTTGTTTGTTTGTTTTTTGGGTTTTTTTTTTTTTTACTTCTGGCTGCATTGGGTCTTCGTTGCTGTGTGTGGGCTTTCTCTAGTTGCAGTGAGTGGGGGCTACTCTTTGTTATGGTGCATGGGCTTCTCATTGCGGTGGCTTCTCTTGTTGCATAGCACAGGCTCTAGGCAAGCGGGCTTCCATAGTTGCAGCATGCGGGCTCAGTAGTTGTGGCATAGGCCCTAGAGTGCACAGGCTTCAGTAGTTGTGGTGTATGGGCTCAGTAGTTGTGGCACACGGGCTCTAGGGCATGCAGGCTTAAGTAGTTGTGGCTCGCGGGCTCTAGAGTGCAGGCTCAGTAGTTGTGGTGCATGGGCTTAGTTGCTCCGAGGCATGTGGGATCTTCCCGGACCAGGGATTGAACCTGTGTCCCCTGCATTGGCAGGTGGTTTCTTAACCACTGTGCCACCAGGGAAGTCCCCTGTTAGTTTTTTGGGGTTTTTTTGCTGTTGTGGTTCTGTTTTACTTTGTTGTAGTTTCATTTATATTTTTTTCTAATAACTTTTTTATTATTCTAATTTTATTTTATTTTTTATTCTTCCTTATTGTTCTGCCTTTTCTCTTTTTTTTTTTTTTTTTTTTGTCCACACCACGTGGCTTACAGGATATTGGCTCCCAGGCCAGGAGTTGTGCCTGAGCTCCTGTGGTAGGAGTGCTGAGTCCAAACCACTGGACGAACAGAGAACCTCAGACCCCAGGGAAAATTAATTGGAGTGAGGTCTCCTGGAAGACCTCATCTCGGCACCAAGACCTGGCTCGACCCAACTGCCTGCAAACTCCAGTGCTGGACGCCTCAGGCCAAACAACCAGTAAGACAGGAACACAGCCCCACCCATCAAAAAAAAAAAATGAGACAACAAAAAAACTATGTTACAGACGAAGGAGCAAGGTAAAAACAGACAAAACCAAATAAATGAAATAGGCAACGTACCTGAAAAAGAATTCAAGGTAATGATAGTAAAGATGATCCAATATCTTGGAAATAGAATGGAAGCATGGATTGAGAAAGTAAAAGAAATGTTTAACAAAGACCTAGAAGAACTAAAGAACAAACAAACAGTGATGAACAACACAATAGCTGAAATGAAGAATACTCTAGTAGGAATCAATAGCAGAATAACACGACGACCCAAAACCTATGGGATGCAGCAAAAGCAGTTCTAAGAGGGAAGTTTATAGCTATACAAGCCTACCTAAAGAAACAAGAAAAATCTCAATTAAACAATCTAACCTTACACCTAAAGAAACTAGAGAAAGAAGAACAAACAAAACCCAAAGTTAGCAGAAGGAAAGAAATCATAAAGATCAGAGCGGAAATAAATGAAATAGAAACAAAGAAAACAATAGCAAAGATCAATAAAACTAAAAGCTGGTTCTTTGAGAAGATAAACAAAATTGATAAGCCATTAGCCAGACTCATCAAGAAAAAGAGGGAGAGGACTCAAATCAATAAAATCAGAAATGAAAAAGGAAAAGTTACAACAGACACCGCAGAAATACAAAGCATCCTAAGAGACTACTACAAGCAACTCTATGCCAATAAAATGGACAACCTGGAAGAAATGGACAAATTCTTAGAAAGGTATAACCTTCCAAGACTGAACCAGGAAGAAACAGAAAATATGAACAGACCAATCACAAGTAATGAAATTGAAACTGTAATTAAAAATCTTCCAACAAACAAAAGTCCAGGACCAGGTGGCTTCACAGGTGAATTCTATCAAACATTTAGAGAAGCGCTAACACCTATCCTTCTCAAACTCTTCCAAAAAATTGCAGAGGAAGGAAAACTCCCAAACTCATTCTATGAGGCCACCATCACCCTGATACCAAAACCAGACAAAAACACTACAAAAAAAGAAAATTACAGATCAATATCACTGATGAATATAGATGCAAAAGTCCTCAACAAAATACTAGCAAACAGAATCCAACAACATATTAAAAGGATCATACACCACGATCAAGTGGGATTTATCCCAGGGATGCAAGGATTCTTCAATATATGCAAATCAGTCAATGTGATACACCATAGTAACAAATTGAAGAATAAAAACCATATGATCATCTCAATAGATGCAGAAAAAGCTTTTGACAAAATTCAACACCTATTTATGATAAAAACTCTCCAGAAAGTGGGCATAGAGGGAACCTACTTCAACATAATAAAGGCCATATATGACAAACCCACAGCCAACATCATTCTCAATGGTGAAAAACTGAAAGCATTTCCTCTAAGATCAGGAATGAGACAAGGATGTCCACTCTCACCACTATTATTCAACATAGTTCTGGAAGTCCTAGCCACAACAATCAGAGAAGAAAAAGAAATAAAAGGAATACAAATTGGAAAAGAAGAAGTAAAACTGTCACTGTTTGCAGATGACATGATACTATACATAGAGAATCCTAAAACTGACACCAGAAAACTGCTAGAGCTAATTAATGAATATGGTAAAGTTGCAGGATACAAAATTAATGCACAGAAATCTCTTGCATTCCTATACACTAATGATGAAAAATCTGAAAGAGAAATTATGGAAACACTCCCATTTACCATTGCAACAAAAAGAATAAAATACCTAGGAATAAACCTACCTAGGGAGACAAAAGACCTGTATGCAGAAAATTATAAGACACTGATGAAAGAAATTAAAGATGATACCAACAGATGGAGAGATATACCATGTTCTTGGATTGGAAGAATCAACATTGTGAAAATGACTATACTACCCAAAGCGATCTACAGATTCAATGCAATCCCTATCAAATTACCAATGGCATTTTTTACGGAACTAGAACAAATCATCTTAAAATTTGTATGGAGACACAAAAGACCCCGAATAGCCAAAGCAGTCTTGAGGGAAAAAAACGGAGCTGGAGGAATCAGACTCCCTGACTTCAGACTATACTACAAAGCTACAGTAATCAAGACAATATGGTACTGGCACAAAAACAGAAACATAGATCAATGGAACAAGATAGAAAGCCCAGAGATAAACCCATGCACGTATGGTCAACTAATCTATGACAAAGGAGGCAAAGATATACAGTGGAGAAAAGACAGTCTCTTCAATAAGTGGTCCTGGGAAAACTGGACAGCTACATGTAAAAGAATGAAATTAGAATACTCCCTAACACCATACACAAAAATAAACTCAAAATGGATTAGAGACCTAAATGTAAGACTGGACACTATCAAACTCTTAGAGGAAAACATAGGAAGAACACTCTTTGACATAAATCACAGCAAGATCTTTTTTGATCCACATCCTAGAGTAATGGAAATAAAAACAAAAATAAACAAATGGGACCTAATGAAACTTCAAAGCTTTTGCACAGCAAAGGAAACCATAAACAAGACAAAAAGACAACCCTCAGAATGGGAGAAAATATTTGCAAACGAATCAACGGACAAAGGATTAATCTCCAAAATATATAAACAGCTCATTCAGCTCAATATTAAAGAAACAAACACCCCAATCCAAAAATGGGCAGAAGACCTAAATAGACATTTCTCCAAAGAAGACATACAGACGGCCACGAAGCACATGAAAAGATGCTCAACATCATTAATTATTAGAGAAATGCAAATCAAAACTACAATGAGGGATCACCTCACACCAGTTAGAATGGGCATCATCAGAAAATCTACAAACAACAAATGCTGGAGAGGGTGTGGAGAAAAGGGAACCCTCTTGCACTGTTGGTGGGAATGTAAATTGATACAGCCACTATGGAGAACAATATGGAGGTTCCTTATAAAACTAAAAATAGAATTACCATATGACCCAGCAATCCCACTACTGGGCGTATACGCAGAGAAAACCATAATTCAAAAAGACACATGCACTCGAATGTTCATTGCAGCACTATTTACAATAGCCAGGTCATGGAAGCAACCTAAATACCCATTAACAGACGAATGGATAAAGAAGTTGTGGTACATATATACAATGGAATATTACTGAGCCATAAAAAGGAACGAAATTGAGTCATTTGTTGAGACGTGGATGGATCTAGAGACTGTCATACAGAGTGAAGTAAGTCAGAAAGAGAAAAACAAATATCGTATATTAACGCATGTATGTGGAACCTAGAAAAATGGTACAGATGAACCAGGTTGCAGGGCAGAAGTCGAGATACAGATGTAGAGAACAAACGTATGGACACCAGGGGGGGAAAACTGCGGTAGGGTGGGGATGGTGGTGTGCTGAATTGGGCGATTGGGATTGACATGTATAAAGTGATGTGTATAAAATTGATGACTGATTAAAAAAAATACTCTAGTAGGATACTCTAGTATCCTACTAGAATACTAGTACTAGAATACTCTAGTAGGAATCAATAGCAGAATAAATGAGGCAGAAGAATGAATAAGTGAGCTGGAAAATCGAATGGTGGAAATAACTGTCAAGGAGCAGAATAAAGAAAAAAGTGTGGAAAGAATTGAGGACAGTCTCAGAGACCTCTGGGACAAGATTAAATGTACCAGCATTTGAATTATAGGGGTCCCAGAAGAAGAAGAGAAAGAGAAAGGGCCTGAAAAAATATTTGAAGAAATTATAGTCGAAAACTTCCCTAACATGGGAAAGGAAATAGCCACCCAAGTCCGGGAAGAGCAGAGAGTCCCATACAGGATAAACCCTAGGAGAAACACACCAAGACACATATTAATCAAACTATCAAAAATTAAATTCAAAGAAAAATATTAAAAGCAGCAAGGCGAAAGCAACAAGTAACATACAAGGGAATCTCCATAAGGTTATCAGCTGATTTTTCAGCAGAAATTCTGTAGCCCAGAAGGGAGTGGCAGGATATATTTAAAGTGATGAAAGGGGAAAACCTACAACCAAGATTACTCTACCCAGTAAAGATCTCATTCAGATTTGACAGAGAAATCAAAAGCTTTACAGACAAGCAATAGCTAAGAGAATTCAGCACCACCAAACCAGCTTTACAACAAATGCTAAAGGAATTTCTCTAGGTGGGAAACACAAGAGGAGAAAAAGACCCACAAAAACAAACCCAAAACAATTAGGAAGGGACTTCCCTGGTGGTCCAGTGAAAGAATCCACCTTACAATTCAGGGGACGTGGGTTTGATCCCTGTTCAGGGAACTAAGATTCCACATGCCACAGGGCAACTAAACCTACATGCCACAACTACTGAGCATGTGCGCCTGAACTAGAGAGCCTGTGTGCCACAAACTACAGAGCCCGTGCACTCTGGAACCAATGCACCACAACTACAAAGCCCATGCACCATGGAACCAGCACCACAACTAGAGAGAAGCCTGCACACCACAACAAAGAGCCTGCACACCGCAAGGAAAGGTCCTGCATGCCTCAACGAAGATCCTGCATGCTGCAACTGAGACCCAATGCAGCCAAAAATAAATAAAATAAATAAATAATAAATAAATTTTTAAAAAGTCTAACTTAAACAAATTTAAGAAAATTGTAATAGAAATGTACATATAGATAACTACCTTGAATGTAAATGGATTAAATGCTCCAACCAAAAGGCACAGACTGGCTGAATGGATACAAAAACAGACCCATATAATTGCTGTCTACAAGAGACCCACTTCAGACCTAGGGACACACACAGACTGAAAGTGAGGGGATGGAAAAAGTTATTCCATGAAAATGGAAATCAAAAGAAAGCTGGAATAGCAATACTCATATCAGGTAAAATAGACTTTAAAATAAAGACTGTTACAAGAGATAAGGAAGGACACTACATAATTAACAGGGATCAATCCAAGCAGAATATATAACAATTGTAAATATTTATGCAGCCAACATAGGAACACCCCAATACATAAGGCAAATGCTAACAGCCGTAAAAGGGGAAATCGACAGTAACACAATAATACTGGGGGACTTTAACACCCCACTTACACCAATGGACAGATCATCCAGCCAGAAAATAAATAAGGAAACACAAACTTTAAATGACACAATAGACCAGATAGATTTAATTGATATTTATAGGACATTCCACACGAAAGCGGCAGAATACACTTTTTTCTCAAGTGCACAAGGAACATTCTTCAAGATACAGCACATCTTGGATCACAAATCAAGCCTCGGAAACTCTATGAAAATTGAAATCATGTCAAGCATCTTTTCCAACCACAACGCTATGAGATTAGAAATCAATTACAGGGGAAAAAAATCTGTAAAAAATACAAACACATGGAGGCTGAACAGTGTGCTGCTAAATAACTAAGAGACCACTGAAGAACTCAAAGAGGAAATAAAAAACTGCATAGAAAGAAATAACAATGAAAACATGACAACCCAAAACCTAGGTATGCAGCAAAAGCAGTTCTAAGAGGGAAGTTTAGAGCAATAAAACCCTACCTAAAGAAACATGAAAAATCTCAAATAAACAACCTAACCTTACACCTAAAACAACTAGAGAAAGAAGAACAAAGAAAATCCTAAGTTAGTAGAAGGAAAGAAATCATAAAGATCAGAGCAGAAATAAATGAAATAGAAACAAAGAAATAATAGCAAATATCAATAAAACTAAATGTTGTTTCTTTGAGAAGATAAACAAAATTGATAAACCTTTAACCATACTCATCACACACAAAAAAAGGGAGAGGACTCAAATCAATAAAATAGAAGTGAAAAAGGAGAAATTACAACTGACACTGCAGAAATACAAAGGATCATAAGAGACTATTACAAGCAACTATATGCCAATAAAATGGACAACCTGGAAGAAATGGACAATTTCTTGGAATGGTACAAACTTCCAAGACTGAATCAGGAAGAAATAGAAAATATAAACAGACTAATCACAAGTAATGAAATTGAAACTGTGATTAAAAATCTTCCAACAAACAAAAGTCCAGGCCCAGATGGCTGTACAAGGAAATTCTATCAAACATTTAGAGAAGAGCTGACAGCTAGCCTTCTCAAACTCTTCCACAAAATTGCAGAGGTAGGAACACTCCCTAACTCATTCCATGAGGCCACAATCACCCTGATACCAAAAACAGACAAAGATATCAAAAAAAAAGAAAATTATAGGCCAATATCACTGATGAACATAGATGCAAAAATCATCAACAAAATACTAGCAAACAGAATCCAACAACACATTAAAAGGATCATACCCCATGATCAAGTGGAATTTATCCCAGGGATGCAAGGATTCTTTAATATATGCAAATCAATCAATGTGATACTCCATATTAACAAATTAAAGAATAAAAACCATATGATCATCGCAATAGATTCGGAAAAAGCTTCTGATAAAATTCAACACACACTTATGATAAAAACTCTTCAGAAAGTGGGCATAGAGGGAACCTAATTCAATATAATAAAGGCCATATATGACAAACCCACAGCCAACATCATTCTCAATGGTGAAAAACTGAAAGCATTTCCTCTAAGATCAGGAACAAGACAAGGATGTCCACTCTTGTCACTATTATCCAACATAGTTTTGGAAGTCCTATCCACAGCAATCAGAAGAAAAAGAAATAAAAGTATCCAAATTGGAAAAGAAGAAGTAAAACTGTCACTGTTTGCAGATGACATGATAACTATACGTAGAAAATCCTAAAGATGCCACCAGAAAACTACTAGAGCTAATCAATGAATTTGGTAAAGTTGCAGAATACAAAATTAATTCACAGAAATCTCTTGCATTCCTATACAATAATGATGAACGATCAGAAAGAGAGATTAAGGAAACAATCCCATTTACCATTGCAAGAAAAAGAATAAAATACCTAGGAATAAACCTGCTTGAAGAGGCAAAAGACCTGTACTCAGAAAACTATAAGATACTGATGAAAGAAATCAAAGATGACACAAACAGATGGAGAGATATACCATGGTCTTGGATAGGAAGAATCAATACTGTGAAAACAGCTATACTGCCCAAAGCAATCTACAGATTCAGTGCAATCTCTATCAAATTACCAATGGCATTTTTCACAGAATTAGAAAAAAGATGTACAATTTGTATGGGAACACAAAAGACCCCAAATAGCCAAAGCAATCTTGAGAAAGAATGGAGATGGAGGAATCAGGCTCCCTGACTTCAGGCTATACTACAAAGCTACAGTAATCAAGACAGTATGGTACTGGCATAAAAACAGAAATATAGATCAATGGAACAGGATAGAAAGCCCAGAAATACACCCACACACCTGTGGTCATCTTATCTATGACAAAGGAGGCAATAATATACAATGGAGAAAAGACAGTCTCTTCAATAAGTGGTGCTGGGAAAACTGGACAGCTACATGTAAAAGACTGAAATCAGAACAGTCCCTAACACCACACACAAAAATAAACTCAAAATGGATTAAAGACCTAAATATAAGACTGGATTCTATAAAACTCTTAGAAGAAAACATAGGAAGAATACACTTTGACATAAATCACAGCAAGATCTTTTTTGACCCACCTCCTAGAGTAATAAAAACAAAAATTGACAAATGGAACCTAATTAAACTTAAAAACTTTTGCACAGCAAAGGAAACCATAAACAAGATGAAAGACAACCCTCAGAATGGGAGAAAGTACTTGCAAATTAAGCAACAGACAAAGGATTAATCTCCAAAATATACAAACAGCTCATGCAGCTCAATATCAAAAAAAAAAAAAAAATCAAAAAGTGGGCAGAAACATAGCACAGGGAGATCAGTTTGGTGCTTTTTGACCACCTAGAGGGGTAGGATAGGGAGGGTGGGAGGGAGATGCAAGAGAGAGGAGATATGGGGATATATGTATATGTGTAGCGGATTCACTTTGTTAAAAAGCAGAAACTAACACACCATTGTAAAGCAATTATACTCCAATAAAGATGTTCAAAAAAAAAAAAAAGTAGGCAGAAGACCTAAATAGACATTTCTCCAAAGACATACAGATGGCCAAGAGGCCCATGAAAAGATGTTCAACATCACTAATTATTAGAAATATGCACATCAAAACTACTATGAGGTATCATCTCACACCGGTCAGAATGGCCATCATCAAAAATTCTACAAACAATAAATGCTGGAGAGGGTGTGGAGAAAAGGGAACCCTCTTACACTGTTGGTGGGAATGTAAATTGATAGAGCCACTGTGGAGAACAATATGGAGGTTCCTTAAAAAACTAAAAATAGAACTACCATATGACCCAGTATTCCCACTACTGGACATATACCCTGAGAAACCATAATTCAAAAAGACGTGACCACCTAGAGGGGTGGGATAGGGAGGGTGGGAGGGAGGGAGACGCAAGAGGGAAGAGATAATGGGACATATGTATATGTATAACTGATTCACTTTGTTATAAAGCAGAAACTAACACACAATTGTAAAGCAATTATACTACAATAAAGGTGTTAAAAAAATAGATAACTAATAAGAATCTGCTGTATAAAAAATAAATTAATTAAATTAAATTAAAAAAAAAAAAGACACATGTACCCCACTGTTCACTGCAGCACTATTTACAATAGCCAGGTCATGGAAACACCTAAATGTCCATCGACAGATGAATGGATAAAGAAGATGTGGTAATACATACAACAGAATATTACTCAGTCATAAAAAGGAATGAAGTTGGGTCATTTGCAGAGATGTGGGTGGACCTAGAGTCTGTCATACAGAGTGAAGTAAGTCAGAAAGAGAAAAACGAATATCGTATATTAATGTATATATGTGGAATATAGAAAAATAGTACAGATGAACCTATTTCCAGGGCAGGAATAGAGACGCAGATGTAGAGAAGGGATGTGTGGACACAGCGGGGGAAGGGGAGGGTGGGATGAATTAGGAGATTAGATTTGACATAAATACACTACCATGTGTAAAATAGATAGCTAGTGGGAACCTACAGTATAGCACAGGGAGCTCAGCTTGGTGCTCTGTGATTATCTAGATGGGCAGGATGGGGGGGTGGGAGGGAGGTCCAAGAGGGAGGAAATATGTGTATACATATAGCTGATTCACATCATTGTACAGCAGAAACTAACATGACATTGTAAAGCAATTATACTCCAATAAATAATAATAATAAAATTATTTTAAAAATAAAATAAGCTACAGCAATCCCACCCCAACCCCCAGGCACCTCCTATATATCCCTCTGCTTTTATTTTTCTTCACAGCACTTGTCATCATCTGATATACATATATTTAACCAATGTGTGTTTCTTGTCTGTCTCCCTCCAGTAGAATATATGCTCTTTGAGGGCAGGGGTATTTGCCTCTTTGCTCCATTAATGAGTCAGGGCAAAGAAAAATGTCTGGTTTAATAGATTCTTAAAATATATTTGTTGAATGTACCAAAAGATTTTTTTGAATAGTGGATGCTTCCAGCAGACCTGAAATTGATCCATGCCATAGCTTTTACTACTGGAGACTCTAACAAAATCTAAAAGAACATAGCAGGAAAACAAAAGTGTGGGATTAAAAGCAAAGAAAAAATAAGGAAAAAAAGTGTTTTCTCCCAGCCAATAGCTCTTGCCCTGTAGGTATTAGAGAAGAATAAGCTTCAGTTGCTAGAACCTCAAATGAGCTTTGTCAAAGGAGGAGAGAACAATGAAGGCATATTCATGCCAGTGTTACAGAGAAAGATGCAGTGGAAAGGAAGTCTCCTCAAGGCCTGAAATATTCAAAAGCTGAGGAAAACAAAGTCATACCTGAGTTAATAATTTTTGAAAATATAATATGTACATGAGGGATTCATTATTCTAATGTCTACTTTTATATATGTTTGAAATTTTCCATTAAAAAAATGAGTTTTAAAATAGAAAAGCAGAAGAAGGACAGTGCCCTGAGAAGCATATGGCAGAAGTACTGGGAGGCACCAAGTTCTCAGGGACACAGTCTTCAGAAACAACCACAACAGTTCCAGTTCACCAATCTGCTACGGGCAATTCTGCGGCTGAATCAATGTGGGCATGAAGGAGGCCCCCTCTCCCCTTCCCTTCTTCTGTAGAGTAGAGGCACGTGTTACAGAATTAAATCATCCCATAACGGCAGTGGGCTGCCAGTGTGGCTCGCAGGAGAGGTGGGTGCCGTGTCACCATGAAGAGCCCACCTCTGTGCCAGTCCAGAGTGTAGAAACTGGGACTCACAGGGAAGCTGAAAAACAAGAAGTCTGGAATATTGGTTAAAACAACAGTACCAAAACATACCTCAAAAAAGATCTGGTGGGTTTCCCTGGTGGTGCAGTGGTTGAGAATCTGCCTGCTAATGCAGGGGATACGGGTTCGAGCCCTGGTCTGGGAAGATCCCACATGCCGCGGAGCAACTAGGCCCGTGAGCCACAACTACTGAGCCTGCGCGTCTGGAGCCTGTGCTCCGCAATAAAATAGGCCGCGATAGTGAAGAGGCCCGCGCACCGTGATGAAGAGTGGCCCCCGCTTGCCGCAACTAGAGAAAGCCCTCGCACAGAAACAAAGACCCAACACAGCCAAAAATAAATATAAAAATAAATAAATAAATAAAAGTTTACTATTAAAAAAAAAAAAGATCTGGTGACTAAGGCTGGCTCCATTGAAAACCTCAAAACTTTGCAAAGAATCAGCAAAGTCTCAAAGGTTACTCTCCAAGAGAAGGGTCAGTGACCTCTCATCCCATGCCCAGTCATCGTGGAATGCTGTCTTAGGAAAGATTTCCCGCATGTGAGTTGACAGATCATGGATCCTGGGTGACTGATAACTGCCTCTGCAGAAACTGAAAACATTTCTTGCCTCAAATTGCCATTAGTACTTGGCACTAGCTGGGAATTAGTTTGTTTCCTGAATAGGGTGGGTAGGAGGCCTCAGTGGTCATAAACTTGCCTGACCTTGAATTCTTTTCAAAGGAAAGCAATTTAGGGACATGGTGTCAGAGGTCCTGAAGGAACTCCACTCCAGAGAAACACAACCCAGCCCAGGCAGCATCGCTGGAAGAATTCCAGTTACCCACCCTGCAAATGAGAACCCCTCAGTTGAGAGCAGAATAAGAAACTGGGCAGGGGGTAGGGGCTTCCCTGGTGGTGCAGTGGTTAAGAATCCGCCTGCCAATTCAGGGGACACTTGTTCGAGCCCTGGTCTGGGAAGATCCCACATCTTCCGTATGTTAGTTGCCGTGGAGCAACTAAGGCCCTGCGCCACAACTACTGAGCCTGCACTCTAGAGCCTACGAGCCACAACTACTGAGCCCACGTGCCACAACTACTGAAGCCTGCTCACCTAGAGCCCATGCTCCGCAACAAGAGAAGCCACCACAATGAGAAGCCCGTTCACCGCAACTAGAGAAAGCCTGCACGCAGCAACAAAGACCCAACGCAGCCATAAATAAATAAATAAATTTATTTATTTAAAAAAAAAAGAAACTGGGCAGGGGGCAAATTTTGGACTTAAATTTCTTTGCGCCCACCAGGGCAAGGTAATTTGATTTTGTTCTTAATTTCTTTGGACTTGAATGTTTTGAGTCTTTAACTTGCAAGAAGAATTAATTTGGGGGCTTTAATTACTCCAAGGACAATTGATAATAAGAGAGCTTTTCATATTCAAATTTGGGGTCCTCCTATTAATTGGCATTTATTATTAGCGTATATTTATGCATTTTAGTATTGGACCATCTTAACGTTCCATTGTAATCCTAAAGCACCATCTCTAATTGCCTATATTTTACACATGTTAGATATAATTTGGAATGGGAATAGGTAATATGTTTTAAGTCTTGGTTACAATGTTGCATGGTAGTGCATTTAAATAATGCTCTGTTCTGACCCATTTCAGAGCTTTCTGGAACAAAATCTACACTGTTCCCTAGAGATCCTTCAGAGAAAGGGAGTGGTCTCACACAGGTAGAAGAAGGACTACCTTGATAAATGCCCATCTCCTCCCCCAGAGGGAAAGCCACACCCCTAGCTGACCACTCACTTGTTGGGTAAACCCAGAGGGTCAAGAATAGTAATACCTGGGAATCCTTGGAGGGAGAAGCCCATTCCCCACATCTCCTTTCTATGAGAAGAGATTTCCCTGGATGTCCCAGGCCTCCTCCACCTCCCCCGCACGGAGGTGGAATGGGACACCTGGTCTGTAATATCTAGTCACTAGCCACAGCTATTGTTCCACAATTCTAGACCACATGGAGCTAATCTACCAAAGATCCCGCACACAGGGAATTTTCTCTCTTTCTCCTTCTCTCTCCACTTGCTTCAGTGGGAAGTGGTGGCCTGGTTGAGAGTGTCTGCTCTTCAGACTCAAACGTTCCCTCAGATGAGTTTTTCCAAGATCTGGATACTGAAATACTGAAATACTATTTGGCTATGGTACTAAGCTACGGTGACCAACATAGCCTTTATCAATAATAAAGGTCATACTTTGTTACTCTATCTTTTTCTTTATTTCTCTTCTGGTTAGAATCTCAGGCAGAGAAGAGTATGATGCATGGGGGATTCAGGTTTGTTTGAAAAGTGTATAAAATGACTCATGTAAAGCTCTTATCCTGGTGTCTTGGCATATTACAAGTGCTCAAAAACTTTGACGACCATTACTGTTAACCTCCTGAGCAGAAGCATTCCATGTGCCATGGTCCTAAACCTTTTGTATGTTACTTACCTTTTACTGCTTTGTTTTCTAGTTCTCTGTATTTGTATTGTTAGGCATTTTAAATATCTGTATTTGTTAAGGAGTTTTAATATTTGTACGGGTTAGGGATCACATCTCAGTCATCTTTGTATTATCTGAAGCACCTAGCATCATACCTTGCATGAATAGAGTGCTTAATAAATAATTACTTTAAAAATAGACAAAGGGAAATTCAGTGATTACTATTAACTATTAAGCTAGATTTGCAGATGTAAATAACCTCACCAAATCAGTGAGTAATTCTCTTGATTCCAGATAAAGTTTTTTCTCAAAGAAAAAAAAAATTCTGAAGAAGTAGAAAATGTGCAGTTTAACACATGGGTCACCGAATCACTGAAAATAAAAACAAATCCCAGTGGAACTGACATAGTCATTTTCCTCAGAGAAGCTTAAAACACTTTACCATCAACACACCACCCAGGCTCACAGCAATCCTGAGAGTTACTGTATGATCCATCGTGGCTGCCTAAACACTGTATGCAATACATTTCCCCCTTTGAGATCTTTCCTTCAGTGCTGGAAGCCATGTAGATGTTTAATAAATATTATTATGAAAAACAATAATATTTATTTGAAGTCCTACAGTGAAGCCAAGAAAATGAGCCCAGCTAAGAATCATATCAAAATCTGCAGTCTCCTTCAACAAAACAGGAGACATTTGTGATGACATTTTCACCATGCCAAGCAGTCAACAGTATTTTCCAAGTGTTGCCCAGACAGGCAACCTGAAGGAAAGAATACCACAAACTGGAGAAGGAATTTTTTAAAACACTGAAGAAGATATGGTTCATGGCCTCCAGTTGCCCTCTATCAGAAGGAAACAGAAAATCTTCCAAAAATAACAATATATACCATCAAATACACCCAGAGGCATAAACCTCTCGGCTGCACATAACTATAACACTACACAGTGAAAAGAGTTCTCAGGATCAGGAAACATGGACTATTTGACCTTCACTTTGCTTTTACTTATCAGATTAGTGTAGTTGTAAGCTTTTTAGTAGGGCAGTTATGTCTTTACTATTTACAGCTGTGTAATCTGGAATTTCCTCTTCTTTTAGCCTCAGCACCACTATCTGTAAAATGGGGATAAGAATAGTACTAACATAATAAGAGCATTGTGAGGATTAAAGAAAAGAATTCACATAAAGTGCTTAGCACAGTACCTGTTACATAGGAAGCTCTCAAAATTGCTATTACTATGACTTATCTTCTTTTTGCATGTGTCATTAAATCTTTGTGGAACCTAGTTTATTTTAATTTTTGTGTTCTGGTTATAAAATTAATATGTATTAATTGTAGAAATTTTAATAACTATAGCATAATATAATTGGGAAAATAAATCTTATACATAATTCTACCATCCACAGATTAAAAAATTAGTTTCACAGTAAATTTCTAAGGGTGGGGCCATTTGTTTTATTTGTGCAAAGTACCTGTCACATATAGTAGCTGCCCAGTGCGTGAATGTTGGAAGATCTCATAGTCAGGGAAAAGTGTATGACAGTATCACTGTATTTATATATAAGTAAAAGAAAACATTCCTAAAGGATGCTCTCTGGGCACCTTTCAAAGTAAAAAATCTACCCAGAATCAATGGAAGAACAAAATAAAAACAGATTCCCTAGGTTATGTGTAGGACTCCCACTAGGCCATCCTACCTGAATGTTCGTAAGTATGAACATTATACTTGTTCTGTATAAACTGTAAGAATTTGCTCTTCTCTGTGTGATAATTCTTATATGTCCCTATTCTTTTCCTTTTACTCTTAAATTCTTTTACACAAATAGATTGAAAACTACATGAGCAGGCATTTGTATCTTCTCTTTCTTCTGGATTCTCTATTATCTCCTAGTCCTAGACTTGGTATTCCATGGTCACACCCTAAATTTTATGGACTGATAAACTGAGTCAACACCCATTCCAGATCCCTGAATTTTCCCAATCATGTAGGGACAATTTATGGAAAGCAAAATTTTTTTGGTTTTGGTCCAACTTCACTTCCATTTAATTCCATCTTAAAAATTGTAGGAGACAACCCAGTCAGCCATTAGTTGTTTCTACATTGTCTCTTGCATCATATTGAAAGCATCTGTTGAGAAACTGAACTGCCGAGCAAGTGCCTTAGGTAGGGTCTACAAAACCCCACTTCATTGACCCTCTTTCATAATTAAGGTAGCGTTAGGAAAGAATGTGGACTTTGGAGCCCCATTAGTGGGCTCAAATCCAGGACACACTGCCTATTCCCCAGTGTACGAATTACTGAACCCCTCCAAGTCTATTTCCTCATATGCCTGGCACATGGCAAGCATTAAATAAATGTAAATTACCATTATCATCAAATCAACTCTGGTGATTAGTGGCCTAGCAATGTCCCCAGCCAAATATCAGTACATGTAATCAGAGGTTACATGGGTATAATCTGAACCTCTACACGTTACAGTCATTCATGCATTTGGTCATTAAAAGTTTTTTTAAGTACTGATGATATTCAGATCACTATGTTAAGAACTACAGGGAGCTGAGAGATGAATAAAACATACATCTTGCCTTAATAGTTTCATAAAACAGTAATAGAACGCTCAAAGACTCAGAATCCCAGATTCCATTAGGAGATGTCTTTTTGAAATGGATAGTGCTATTAGTTCCACATGACAAGATATATAAAACACAATCCAAGTCTAAAGTAATCAAGGAAATAGGCTCCCTTCCACCCCTGCAGATAGTGGTCAATTTCCAACTTATTAGTGTCATAAAGTTGTTCTCAAAAAAACTGAATGCCCAAAGTGTTAAAAGCATACATGTGCTATAAAAAAGGACATAATCAACATTGTTATTAAGTGTGTTAAGAACAGACAGACTCAGCACTGCCACATCAAAAGAGTTTTTACATTTTTTTTTCCTCAGTGGAAAGAGAAGAGAAACTAGGAACATACAGCCTTGCTGTATATATATTTAGATATGAAATGCAGAAACGGAGAGTCAAAGACACACAAACACACACTGAGGGTCTCATGAAATCATTAGGCTCTGATCTCTCCGTGGGCTTCCAAATCAGATTGACATGGTTTCAGATTCTAATCTTATCATTCACAAGCTTCTTGAACGAATATAAATTCCTGAAGTTCTCTGAGCTTTTCTTCATTTGTACAACAGAAGAGATGTGAAGATTGCGCAAGACCAAGTGTACGTATGTAAATTGCCTGAAGTAGTACATAGCGCATCGTTAGTGTTCAGTAAAAAGGTTCCATATATATGGAACCTAAAAAGAAAAAGGTTCTGAAGAACCTAGGGGCAGGACAGGAATAAAAATGCAGAGGTAGAGAATGGACTTGAGGACACGGGGAGGGGGGAGGGTAAGCTGGGACGAAGTGAGAGAGTGACACGGACATATATACACTACCAAATGTAAAATAGATAGTTAGTGGGAAGCAGCCGCATAGCACAGGGAGATCAGCTCGGTGCTTTGTGACCACCTAGAGGGGAGGGATAGGGAGGGTGGGAGGGAGACGCAAGAGGGAGGGGATATGGGGATATAGGTATATGTATAACTGATTCACTTTGTTATACAGCAGAAACTAACACACGATTGTAAAACAATTATAGTACAGTAAAGATGTTAAAAAAAAAAAAAAGGAGCTATGATATTGATGATTTTATCATTAGTGGTCTTTTTGAAGCATTGACTCCTGAATGACTGGCCACTCTATTTATTGCATCCTTAGGTCAGAGCATACATGCTTGAGGGCTTCATCTTAGACAAGGGCAGCAATGTTGCCAAGGTGCCCTGTGCTTGAGTCCCCCCTGCTGCCTTGATGGCTGCCTGGGCTCCTCGGGGTTTGATTTGATTTCACTCCTGACTTCAAGGGTCTTTTTCTCCCTTGTGTGAACACACCTTTTCTACCTGCTAGCAAATCAACTTCTAGATTCCTAGCTTACCCTGAGGTCTGAACTTTTATCCCTGGTAATAACCCAGTTCCTACCTAGACACCCTCTCTGTTCCACCCTCTCTGCTCCATGTCCCAGGAGAAATGGCTGTGGGAAGAGATGATGGGATCCATGTTTATGTCAGGGTGTAAAGCCCTACGGCTTGGCAACCTGGCTTCCTGCGTCGCTGAATAAATCTTGACTTCAGGTCTGTATCTGAATCTAGACCCCCTAAAGCAATCGTATGCCCATTTCTAACCTCTTACTTCGTCTCTCTGCACTTCCGGCCCCACAATACAAAGTGGAAGGAAGTGGTGGAGGGAGGAACAAGGCATAACTGGCAATTCCTGCTTAGACCAATAGACTCACACAGCTTGCTTTGGAAGGGAAATGACTTGAATGCTTTCCCCACTGTTTGCACTACAAAGCATCTGATCCATCCAATTTCATCCCATAGTGAAGGCTAATGGATATTAAAATTACGTGGGTCAGGGCTCAAATACAAGTGCAGTTCTCTCGGCTTGACTTAAATCATGTATTTACTTTGAGACCAAAAGTACAAATTGTGGCCTGTTGAATCAGCTGGAGTTCTTAAAATAGAATTTGACCTGAATGGAGATAATTCCATGAAAACACTACTGGAAACCAAAATGCTTATCTAATCTGTAAGTCTGGCAACATGTACAGCATTACTGATCGCTGGTACTGGTGAAAGAGTCTTAATTTTTATGTCTAGAGGAAATTAAGCCAAGAAAAAGAGGACCATTTAGTTCAGAGGAAAGATGTTCATACATTTTATACTTTAAATGATTCCATTTGAGCACTTGGAAAATTAAAGGGCCTTTAGCCAAAAACAGCTCTATGTCACTCAACTATGTGGAGCTTAACTAAAGCTTGGCCTTATCTAACTTCTCAGAAATACACTAACCAGAGACTCTGTATAAGAGTTCCAGATCTAGCATATGCCTACAAGGGATTATAGAGAAACCAAAGTGAAGAAAAGCAATTTACTCATAATGGAGAATATAATGGTTATAGGTACCAAGTGTGAGAAGGGCCATTCCAAGTTGTCAAAAAGAGCTTCAGGCTTACCGTCACTAAAAGACCATTCCCAGTATGGGCAGGAAAGAGCTCTGGTAATTCCTAATAATAGTGAGGAATGGGATTCCTCTTGGGACCTTTAAAAGCCCACCTTCCTAACAGTGAAAGTCACACAGTTCCAGTGAAGAGGAGAAGAGCTATTACTTTTCAGAAAACTATGTATATTCTTTGCCTTATTAACAGAGTCCCCAGATTTAATATTATTAGAGTGGGTTTTTCAAACAGGCAACTAACTGGGAAGTATGACTTCAAGAATACCTAGAATGCTTTCCCGTGATCTCCATCCTACCTATGTATACTTACATTGGGTGAGGAATGTTTGTGTGTGCAGATTCTCCATCCAGGGGCTCAATGCCTAAAATTATATTCTACTTGAACTTGGTTTCTCTTGTCTAAGTGAAAAAGGAAATTGGTCCCAAAAAATGGGCCCTCACTGACCTTTATCAGTCATTTACACCTCAATGGGAAGGACATCATTAGCTGTTTTTGAAAGAGCTAGTGTGAGTCATGGAAGGGGAAGCTGGAGTTTAGGGCCATTGGTCACCTAAGTTCAAATGTTTAACTATGAGTTGGGGAAAGAAAGGGAGATTTAAAAAGGAGAGGCTGATAGATGGAAAGCCAACACAGCCTTCTGAATAATTCTGACAGAGGCCAGTGTAGACATAGCAGTTAATGTGAGACCAAAAAATCCTAGAATTCAGAAAGCCTGCAAGTCTCTAAACTACAAAGAAAATATGATCATATGTGTATACATATATATATATATACCTATATATGTATGTGTGTATATGTATGTATGTGTTTATGTATCTATGTATGTATGTGCCTATATCTGTATGTGTGTGTGCATATACAAATATAGACATATACAATCAATCCTTATTATTCTCAGAATTCATATTTGCTGATTCACCTGCTTACTAAAATTTATTTGTAATCTCAAAATCAACACTCACGGCTCTTTCGTAGTCATTTGTGGACATGGGCAGAGCAGAAAAACTTCGAGTGGCTCTACACACACTTTCCCAATTGAGATCAGACAAGGCAATGCACTGCTTTCTTGTTTCAGTTCTCATATTGTCATACTGTAAACAAGTGTCCTTTTTGCCATCTATATAATGATGGTTTTTCAAGCTTCTGCACTTTTTTTGGTGATTTCACTGTTTAAAATGGCCTCAGGCATAATGCTGGAGTCCTGTCTAGTGTTCCTAAACGCAAGAAGGCTGTGATGTGCCTTAGGGAGAAAATCTGTTTGTTAGATAAGCTTTGTTCAGGAATGAGTTATAGTCTTGGTGGCTGGGAATTCAACGTCAATGAAGCAACAACAGATATTAAATCTGTTTAATATCTGTTAAACATCTTTAAACAGAAATACACGTAAAACAAGCTTATGTATTGATCACTTGTTGAAATGTTATGACCAGAGGTTTGCAGGTACCTAACCTTGTATTTTCCCGTAGGAGCAATGGGTCAGTACTCATTAATTCAGTGTTCACAGAAAATTTGAAGAACATAACGACTGCAAATGATGAGAATTGACTATATATACATTTTTATTTGGAAATAGTTTAAGACTCACAAGAAGTTGTAAAAATAGGAGAGTTTTTGTGTACGCTTCATTCAGCTGTCTCAAATGAAATATCTTATTTTCAAAACCAGGAAATTAATGTGTCTATAATACTGTTAACCAAGTATAGATCTCATTCAGATATCACCAGTTTTTATATGTATTATATATATATAGTTCTATTAAATTTTATGACATATAGATTCATGTAACCATCACCACAGTCAGCATGCAGAACTGTTGCATCACCACAAGGAAACTCCCTCACATTACCACTTAAATGTCACACCCCTCTTGCCCTAGCCCCTAACCCCTGGCATCCACTGATCTGTTCTCCATCCCCAGAATTTTATTACTTTGAAAGTTTAAATAAATGAAATTATACAGTGTGTAACCCTCTGAGATTAGCTTTTTCACTCAGCCTAATGTCCTTGATGTCCATCCAAGTTGTTGAATCTATCAATGGTTCATTTCTTTTTATTGCTGAGTAGTATTCCATTGTATATGTGTACTTCAGTCTGGTTATCCATTCACCCACTGATGAATCCCTTTAGGTTGTTTCCAGTTTTGGGTTATTACATATCAAACTACTCACTGAGTCTTTTAAGGTTTAGTTAAAATTGTCTCAAACACCATACCCAGTATAGTGGGGAAAACCTATATTTCTCCCCAGGGATAGTTGAGGTATGAGGTGTGACTGATCACTTAAATTTCTCCTAATTGCCTTTATCTCCAAGATTTTACTTAATTGTTGTATTCTTAAACTCCATTCTGCTTTTCATATTTCTTGGATATTAGTTTTCTTCATTTCATGTTTCCCTACTCAGCACTGAAATGCCTTTTTACTCTCCAAAGTACTACCAATATGTGTGAGGGGACTTGGCTGAAGGTTCCAGGCAATGGAAGGGGATTATATTACTATGAACGACAGCAACAAGGTACACATCCCTAGCCCTAAACGTCCTTGGATCATTCCTGCGTGGAAGATGTTGAGTGGTCAAGGCTTTATCTTCTTGTCTGTCTCCAGGCATGTCTCTTTCCCCCTCTCTGAAGTGAACAATGTCTTTGGACATACAGGTGGGCACAGGGAGTGGGTGATGTTCAGAAGGCAGTCAAATCTGGTGGACACAGGTACTCAGTAACTGTTAGCTGAATAAAGTACCATTTGGAACTCATAAGAGGATTGGAGATGTAACAGGAATTTGGGGTTGCAAATATGATCAATTGTCATCCAAGAATCTTTTTGTCCCAAAATTACATCGCAATCCTTCCCTTCTTTCCACAGCTCTCTACAAAATCCCTCTTTCCTTTGTCCTACTAGGAGAATACTTGATAATGATACCTGAAATACTTAGAAGTCACTCAAGCACCTGTAACTTAATTACTTGTATTATTTTTATGTAACTGTACATCTCTATACCATTGCATTTTAAAAAATATTATATTGAGAAAAACGGTTCTTGAACTTTTATTCCAGTCTTATCTCCTCTTAATGAAGTCGTTTCTATCGATTAGAATCCTTTAATACAAAATAGCAGGATTTTCTCCAGCTATGTGTCCTGTCTGGATACCTAGTCACTTGACAGCTTTATTTTGGTAAGTGCTGATATTAGCTATTTATAATTCTTCTTTTTCCTCACTCTTTCTCAGATAGATCAGCTAGAACTAAATAGGGATATGAAATAAAGTTTACATTTAGAAAGAAAACAAAACAAAAACAACACCAAAAGGAAAAAAAAAAAACCTTTTACCAGCTTTGTTACTCAATAGCTAGAGTCAACAGGAAAAGGGGTTTTAGATGAAGTTATGTATTAACCAGAAGTTTCCACTTTCTTCAAAATCATACCTTAAAGGCTTTGCCTATTGTTTAACTAAACTCTCTATCATTGATATTCTTACATTTCCCATGCACATCTAGCATGGCTTCTGTGTTAGGGAATAGCTATTGTGCACCTGTTAATCCGTTCAGAGGGGTTTACCTGAATGAAGCTTGCTTTCATGGCATCTCAGGGAGCTGTGAGGGAAATCCCTTTGAGCAAGCAGAAGTTCCTTCCCTCGTGTCCCTTAGCCTCTTCTGTGGCAGTGCTTGGGGGCCTCCATCATCCCAGCTGAAGAGAGCAGACAGCTCCCGGCAGAAGAGAAGAGACAGCCAGGTCTCTGCTCCAGGAGGGCTGAAGCAACTCTGCCTCCTGGTGTCCCCAGCAGGAGAGAACGTACCGCCTGCTGGCCCAGGGCCTCTTTGACCATCTCGCTAACTCTCAGAGATTGGAAAACAACAGTAATTTGGATCCTTGGGGGCTACTTGGCCTGATCATAGAGAGAAAAGAACAGCAGTTGATTCCTCCCTTCTTTGGGGGAGAGACAAGCCAGGAACCACAAATTTTTCTTTTTCCTCCCACTTCACAAGCCCATGGCTTACCCAGATTCACTCTAGAAATGCTTGCTTGATTCTAGAAAAGGAGCTCCTTATATAATGTTCACTTACTCGTTATGAAGTTTATTGTGAATTTTATTTGATGACCACTTGAATTTTTCTTTACTTTTGCTCAGTCTCTACTGTTTACTGTGGATACTATCTATTTAGTACTTAAAAAAATAGAAACATTGAGACAGTAAAAAGTAACCCAAAAGGTTTACTTAAAGTACACATAAAATAAGAAGATTTTTCTTTTACAACTTAAGTTAAAAAGTTTTGAAAATCGCATATACAGTATTAGTTAATTTGTTAATTTTAAAATAAAGCAAAGGGGGTAAAAAGTGCATGAAAAAAAAGAAGTTAATAAAACCTACGAAGCTCTTCTGTAATTGTCTTTGGGGAGGGGTGTGTGGACTCTGGGTCAGTTTTTTTCTTTTCTTGCTCTGTTTCTCCATTTTTCACTTTTTCTTTAATGAGCATGTGTTTCCGAAGTTTCTGCCTCCCATTTGCTCAGTAAGTAATGACATTCATGTGCCCTTTTGACTCTCTTGCAATGTTTTGGAATCGCCCCCAGGTTTCTCCAAAGCCTGGTTTCTCACTGTTGCTGGGATAATGTGGGAAGGCTGTGATTCAGATGAAGGTCCAACCTTACGCTTCTGTAGTTAAGAATGAGGGTGAGTGAGGGCATGAGTAACAAAGTCACTGAAAAAGGAGAAAAGGGATTCAGAAAATGTACCTAGATAGGTTCTCTTGCTCACGTCTCTAAATGCCCCTCCACATTTTAGCTTCAATTAACATCATTGTGTTTTCCCCTGAGGGGCCAGCACTGCTGAGGTCAGCCCTGTGCTTTCCAAGTCTTTGAAACAAGCCGCATCACATCCTTAAGTCCGAAAGTATATACTGTTCTTTAACAGAATCCAGAGGCCTTTGGGGTCCAAATACATTTGCTTTGTTGCTCATTTTCTGCCAGTCCTGTTGCCTTCTGCCTCCTCTTACTAAAGAAAATATTTCATCCATGTATTTCTAAGAAAAAAAATTTTTAAAGATATAGACAAAAGCTCTAAGATCAGCGTCAATGATTCACTACTGCATTCACTGTGTTATGTCTCAGAACTGGGTGTAAATACAAAAGATGGCTCATGCCTTCAATAAGATCAAGGTCTACAAGGCAGATTGATAGGAAGAGCAAGTATCCTCTAGAAAGTGGCATGTGGATAAACACAGGGGCTTTAAGAATAGATGGGAAGCCTAATTTGGCTGAAGGAAGGGCAGGGCCAGAGAAGACTTCCCAGAAGATGCAGAGACCTAAAGGAAAACTAAGAGTTCAGGGGTGGGGAGGGGAGAGAGTAGGCATTCTAAGGAGACAGAATGGCATGTTCAGAGACCAGAATCAAGAGAGAGAGAGTGACTGTGATTACTTCAGGATGGCGTGTATATTGAAAATAAAGAAAGGAGAGGGAAAAGACACAGCTGGAGAGGCCGATGGGGATCTACCATGCTATGCTAAGTGAGGGCAGTGGGCAAAGCACTGTAGAATTTTTAAGCAGTTAAAAGATTGGGTCAGATTTTGTGCAGTTTTAAAGCTAGAAAAAAAATAATCTTAGAATTCGATGTGCCATCTTGCAGTTCAAGACAATGAGCTCCAGAGAGGTTAAGTGACTTGCACAATGTCACACAGGGGAGAGCTGAGTCTAGAACACTCTTCGCTCTTTCCACTCCATCTCGTGGTCTCTCCCAAAAGGGAGATGACTGATCCCAGTCCTATGAGTCAAGCTCCTTCCTCCAGAGTTGTACACAAGATTCTACATTCAAGAATAAGGGTTAGCTGCTCATGTAACAGTTGCAAGCTTGCATTTCCAAAACCAGCGCAGTGTTTGAGATAGAAAGAAATAGGATTTGAGAAAAGAATGAAAAGTGGGTTCAGCAGGACAGGGCTTCTATCCTTACAGTATCTTCTCCTCCCCTGCTTTCTGTCCAAATGAACTCAACCCTTCCCATCCCCCTCACCTTTCTACCTGCCTTTGCTCTCTTCTCATCTCCCTTTTCACCCTTTCCTTCCCATTGCTCTCAGTCTCTTTTGCTATGCCCTAAATGATGGACAGACATGCTAAGAATTAAGTACTGAAGAAGTGGTTAGAATCAAGAGGAAACTCAAAATTTCATGTCCCCTTTTTTCCCCCCAGTTGGTACCCTTAAGTCAAAATTAACCTTCTTCTGACCAATCTGTCATCATGCATTGGGACCCCAGCAATGCTGGGTAAAGCCCATGATCAATTCTGCTGAATCCCCAAGGCTGAGCGTTTGATCATCATTTCCCCTGATCCTCCCACCAGAGATGAAAGGCCATCCAAACACTAAGCAGACCGGAATTCCAGCTTCTTCTGAGCAATCTAGGTGGGGTGAGTGGAGAGAAATAAGGCACTTGGAAGTCAGCCACACCCAGCCCACCGGGCTCTGGCTGCTGGGCCTTGGCGAGCAATGCGAGAGAGGCTGAAGCCGTTGCCCCCCAAGCGCCAGGCTGGGCTTCCAGACCAAGCCCAGGCTGGACCGGTTGGGGAAGAGAGGCAGCGTCTGCCTTATCCCTCTGCCCTTTTGAACTTGTTTGGCCGCCAGCAGAAAGGCCGCCAGGGGACCAGGGCACTGCGAGAAGGGAGAAGATGATGCTCCTTGGGAGGGAGTTGCTCTGTCTTTGCATGATGTATCGGCCTGCGGAAGCCAATCTCACTTGCAGATAAGGCGCATTTGTTTTGTCCAGCTTGGAGCTGACAAGAGGAGGTTTGCTGGCGGGATGGTTTCCGGCCTATTCATCCTCCTTCTGGTAAAACCACCTCTTAGGGGACGGCGTCTAGGTTGCTTCCTTTCCTCTGGGGCTGCTGGGCACCTGCTGGCTGTGGGGCCTTCTGCTTACTCCAAACGGCCTCAGGCCCTCTGGGGCTTCTCCCCGCAGCCACCTGAGCCACACCGGGCTTCAAGCAGCAGGCCTGTTGACAGGGAGCAGATGACTGATGAGACGAGAGGATCTCATCCCCGTCCAGGAAGAAGATGAAAGCAGCGTGGGGCTCAAATCCAGCAGTGGCGACGTCTGCTCAAGCTGGCAGCACGGGTGGGCCCTGGTAGAGGGTGGGGAAGGAATGTGCCAGGGAAGGTGACTGGAGGAGGGGCGCTCCCGGGGTGCGAGGGGAGCCACTCTGGGCCTTGCTATCAGTCCAGCAACTTTCACAGTCTTCAAATCTACGGGGAAATTGTGTAACATTTTAATTTTCTGATTTAACACTTAAAGCATTAACTAATAGGTGCTTCCTGCATTTGCATTTAATGAAATGGCCAAACACGTCACTCTTTTTTACACCGCTTTGTTCCAGTTCTACTTTATATAAGTTCACATTTGAGGATCACTTACTTCATCCTTTGGTGATTCTATAAATATTACTGAGGGCCTGCTGTCTGCAGGCTCTGGGGACACAAAGATGATGGAGCCCAGGTCCTGTCCTTGAAGAGTTCACAGTCCAGAAGGAAAAAAGAACATGTAAGTGAACACACTGAACTACAGAGAGATAAAGACCTTAAGCAGGTGTTGAATCAAATTCTTTGGAGCTCAGGGTAAATCAGAGACTGTTCAGAAAAGATAAGGTTGGACATGGGACAGACAGGATGAGTAGGCAGAGAGAACAGAGTCAAGGCAGATGGACTTGAATGGTGAGATGCGTTCAGGTCCATTTGGACCGAAGGAAAGATTTCTCCTGGAGCCAAATTTTTTTCTTTCATTTCCGATATTAGTATTTTATTTCCTGATATAAGACTGTTAAAAGACAGTTAATAGAACTCAAAAAACTAATTACAATATTACATCAAACAAGGGTTTAAATTAAAACTAATTTTTTTACAACTACACTAATTTTACCACTTTCTCTTTGGAAATGTGGGATGAGCTATAAGTCAGCAAGCAAAGGGGAGGAAATCATACCAGAGATTTTATAATAATCAAAATCCATGTTACTGAAAATACACACTAAGCAAGAAAGAATATACTTCATAAGTAGACCATATGAGAGAGGAAAATTGGGACACCCTCCCCCCATGAAGTGTGGTATATGCTATGGTATTGGCATTTGTATTTCATCTCATTGACCAGAGCTTCCCACAGTTTATGAATGTGAGGATCCCTTTTTTGACATCAAAAAGTTAGCAGATTGGGAGAAAACTGAGAGGTCTTTTTGTTTAAGTAAAAGGAGGCTGACCGACTTATGAACCAGAATCGTTAGAGTTGTTGGTGAACTTATCTAAGTACCACGATTAATACCAGGAACCCAGTGAGAGATTAATAAATGTTTGGCAAAGATGATGAAGTCAGCTTCCTTCGACAAAGCTCCAAATCTAAAGGAAAGGGAGATGTATTCATTCCCTGTGGCTGCCGTAACAAATTACTACAAACTGGTTGGTTTAAAACAAAAGAAATGTGTTCTCTCACAGTTTTGAAGGCTGGAAGTCTAAATTGAAGGTGCCGGCACAGGGTTGGATCCTTCTGAATGCTCTGAGGGAAAAACCCATTCATGCCTCTCTCCTAGCTTCCAGTGGGTGCCAGCAACCCTTGGCATTCCTTGGCTTGTAGCAACATCACTCCAGTCTCTGCCTGTGTCTTCATGTGGCTTCTTCTTGTTGTCTGTGTCTTTACGTCTTCTGTTTCTTAGAAGGATGCTTGTCATGGGATTTAGGGCCCAGCCAGATAATCCAGGATAATATTATCTTGAGATCCTTAACTTAATTACATCTGCAAAAATCTTCTTTCCAAATAAGGTCACCTTCACAGGTTCTAGGGGTTTGGATAAGGACATATGTTTTGGGAGGCCACCATTCAACCCACCTTGGAGAGGGCGACCCACCTCAACTGCGCAGGGTCCTTGTTTGCCACAACTCTGTCACCTTAGCAACTCAAACAAGTCCCCCAGACTAGGGGAGACATCGAGAACAACCGGCTGAAAAGAACCCTTCCGGAACTGTGCAGTCCAAGCCCTTGCCTCCAGGACCAGGTGGCTCGAGCACAAATGATTCCAACTTTTACCTACGTGGCAAAAGCTCCACAAGAGAAGGAATCATGTCTCAGCTTCAGCACTGTGTCCCCAAATCCAAGCCTGATGCATAGTAGGCACTCAATATTTTTAATAAATAAATGCTTCAATATAAAAACAAATCTCACCACTACTCTTGCTCATCCAAGCATTTCAGGTCACTTTTTCATCCACATAAAAGCTAATTTTAGGGCTTCCCTGGTGGCGCAGTGGTTGAGAATCTGCCTGCCAATGCAGGGGACACGGGTTCGAGCCCTGGTCTGGGAGGATCCCACATGCTGCGGAGCGACTAAGCCCGTGAGCCACAATTGCTGAGCCTGCGCGTCTGGAGCCTGTGCTCCGCAACAAGAGAGGCCGCGATAGTGAGAGGCCCGCGCACTGCGATGAAGAGTGGCCCCCACTTGCCACAGCTAGAGAAAGCCCTCGCACGGAAACGAAGACCCAACACAGCCATAAATAAATAAATAAATAAATAAATAAATAAATAAATAAATAAATAAAAAGCTAATTTTATCTTTATAAGGCAACCCTAGAGCCTCTAAGTGAGGCTAACTCTAACTGTAGAGTTAGGATACAATACAGGCAAACCCTGCAGTTCGTAGGAAATAAGACAAATTCTTAAAAATTATAGCTATTGTCTTCAGAACATCAGACCACTGGGAAATAATAAAGATTTTCAGCACACAGAGTTAGCCCGATGTGCCTATCTCCAGTGCCAGTCTAAAGGACCCTATAAATGATTAACTATCTCCTTGCATCTCTGGTCAGAACAAGAAGTTGACAGATTTTCTAGAACCTTCTGGAGAGTTTCTAAGCTGAAAGACAATAGGGATGGCAGAAAGATTTACTCTTCCTTAGTCTGAGAGCTACTCGTCATACATGGCTATTGAGCACTTGAAATATGACTAGTCTGAACTGATGTGTAATGTACATACAAAATGCACACCAGATTTTTAAAGCTTATGAAAAGAAGAATGTAAAATATCTCACTAATAAATTTTCATCTTAATTACAGGTTAAAATAATAATTTTTTAAAGATCTTTTTAAAAAATATTTATTTATTTTGGCTGCACCAGGTCTTAGTCGTGGCACATGGGATCTTCGTTACTGCACGTGTGATCTTTGTTGCAGCATGCAGGCTTCTTAGTTGCAGCACACATGCGGGATCTAGTTCCTCGACCAGGGATCAAACCCAAGTCCCCTGCATTGGGAGCACAGAGTCTTACCCACTGGACCACCAGGGAAGTCCCAAAATAATAATATTTTTGATATATTGAGTTAAATAAAATATATTATTAAAAGTTATATCACCTACTTCTTTTTACTTTTTTTAATGTGGTTATTAGAAAATTTGAAATTACATATGTGGCTTGCATTTGTAGCTTGCATTATATTTCTTTTGTCAAGTTCTGGTCTAGAGCATTGTGAATTCTGAGGCTGGGATGAGGCTCTATGGGAAACTGACAACTCTAATGTAAGCCCAGTTCCTTTCACTTGCTCCAGCACTGCCCTAGGTGAGGAACTTGTCTCTTCCATTGCAATAATCAATGCAGATCAATGCAGAAACTTCCCAACTATTCTCTTTGCCTTCACTCTCACTTCCAATCCTTGCCCATGGAACTGCCCATGGAACTGCCGCAGACATCTTTCTACTGTTTTTTTTTTTTTTTTTTTTTGAAGTATAGTTGATTTACAATGTTGTGCCAATCTCTGCTATACAGCAAAGTGACTCAGTTATGTGCATAGAGACATTCTTTTTTTGTATTCTTTTCCATTATGTTTTATCACAGGATATTGAATATAGTTCCCTGGTGCTATACATTAGGACCTTCTTGTTTATCCATTATAAATGTAATAGTTTGCATCTACCAACCCCACCACAGACATCTTTCTAAAGCACACCTCTGACCATACTTTAAAAGCTGTGGTGCTGCACATCACCAACAGAAGGTCTTAAATTAGTCTGGTGGATAAGACCTCTACAATCTGTACTCAGTATTCATTCTAGGCATCCCAATGCAGGTCATGCTGAACTACTCATTTTTTCCTGAATGTAATAACGACAGCCAACACACTGAGAGATTACTGTGTGCTGGTGATTAATTTAATCATCACAAACAACTCTTTAGGATAGATGCTATTATTATCCCCATTTCACTGAAAAAGCAATTGAAGTACTAAGAGAGTAAGTAACAGTCATGGGGATATAACTTGTAAGTGGCAGAACTGGAATTTAAACCAAGCAATCTATCCCAGAGTCTGTGTTTTTAACCACTGCACTATTGCCCTTTGATTTTGATTATTCTGTTCCCTCTTTCTCACCTTGTCAGTCCAGCACACATGTATGCAGGCTTTAATACACAGATCAATTGTCACATACCCTATGAAACTTCATCACTCCCACAGGAAATTAGATACTTTCTTCTCTCAGCAAACATGTGTCACATTCCTTTATTATTGCACTCAAGTTGGATTCTATTGCCCTCTTGCCATCTAGATAACATTGGCTCATACCTTCAGTTTTTCAGGCAATGGGAATCCAAAACTTTTCCCCCCATATTTCTATGCATGAAGACTTTCGTGCTCACAATCAACTCAACCTCTGGCCTCCTGCTACTGTGTGTGTTGTCTTTGTTCCTGACAGCCCCAACCCAAACAGGAACCCAGACTGTGTCTCCAATTTTATAAAAATGTCCCTCCCTTAAAGCATTTGTACTTACAGCAACTTACTGAATCTATGGGCATCCTGGTGAAGAATTCCGTTGCACTATTCTGAAAAACAAATGACAATTTTCTAATACTTATATCTGTTCTTAAAATTCATTTCAGTCACCAAAGGGCTACTTATAGTCCCTTTAAGTATCTAAGCTTTTGTTATCTTGTTGGTGTCCTTTTCCTCCCTCTTCTGTGCTTAGCCATCTATTCACTCACCTCAAGCTCCCACCACATTTTTAAAGGAGGAATTCACATTTCCTCATGCAGAAGAGCTTTTGTTTGTTTGTTTTTCACTTTTAGGATATCTTCTATCTAAAGGAACTTAAAGTAATTTGTCAAATGCAGTTCACTCTCTGAGAGGAATTTGGGTAACAGCTGTTAAAATAATAAAAAATTCACTGCACTAGAGAAGTAGTGTTTCCTTATACATCTGCCTCACATGCCCTGTTTGATCGTATGTCTCCAGAACCAAAGTAGATGTCCAGTAATTATTTGTTGTTGGACTAATGGTTTATTAATTAGAGGCATCCTCCTAGAAAACCAAGTGCCCTCTTAATAAATGCAAACCTAAAGTTTTTGTGATCACTGGTTCTACAAAGAGCAGAATTCCCACTCTATAGGACATCCTTCTTTTTTTTTTTTTTAACTGCATTTTTTTTTACTTTTTTTTTTTTAGGCATCAAATGGCTTCCTCCTAATTTATTAAATTTATTTATTTATTCATTTTTGGCTGCGTTGGGTCTTCGTTGTTGCGTGCGGGCTTTCTCTAGTTGCAGCGAGTGGGGGCTGCTCTTCGCTGCAGTGCACGGGCTTCTCATTGCAGTGGTTTCTCTTTGTTGTGGAGCACGGGCTCTAGGTGCGCGGGCTTCAGTAACTGTGGGGCGTGGGCTCAGTAGTTGTGGCTCGCGGGCTCTAGAGCGCAGACTCAGTAGTTGTGACGCACGGGCTTAGTTGCTCCACAGCACGTGGGATCTTCCCGGACCAGGGCTCGAACCCGTGTAGGACATCCTTCTTTAAGACTAAGAGAGGTTGAGTCACACGTGGTTCCTGAACACTGTAAGGCTTCTCTTCCCCAGGTGGGGATGACAGCAACCACATTGCTCAGGAAGTAACCTGCTCAAATCGTGATCTTCTTTCCCTCAAACTCAAAGGCTGTATAGTTCAGCAAATGTTAATGAAAACTAGTTTGTGTGGCTCCATCTTAATAGCTGAAACATTCGCTTCTGTTGAGAATATTTAAGCAGATTTCTTCAAAGATATATTTACTATGAGATGTTTATAAATACAGAAAAATACAAAGAATGATACATCAAAAACTCATTTAACCACCATCTGGATTTCTTAAATGTTATTATTTTTGCCATGCTTGATCCAGATCTCTTTTTAAAGGAGATAAAGCATTACAGATAGAGCTGAACCTTTATTGTAGCTTTACCTACTTATAACGACAATTATAGAAATTATTATTGTCCTCCTTGTCCATGTTTTCTACTTAATGACAGTAATGTTATGTGTGTATTTACATTAATAGTATAATATTAAATATGTTGTTTTTATTGTAATTTTTCACTCAAGTTTATGCTTTCAAGATGTATGTGTGTTACACATATAGTCTTAGTTCATCCTTTTTAACTGCTGTACAATAAATATTTTACTATATGAATATAATAAGTTTCATATATCCATTCTCCTAGTGTTTGACATTTAGGTTGTTTACATAATTTTGCTACTACAAACAATGTTTTCTATATTTGTGTATGTCTGTGCACACGTAAAAGTTTTTGTCCAAGTTATGTAAACAGTTTCTTTACTATCTGTATATCAGTTTTTTCCTTAAAATGCATTACAAATGTCTTCAAGCTCATGGCATCTGTTTCAACTTTGTTTATTGTTTCTTTTGTTTTATAGAATGTTTAATGTATATTTAATGTATGATTTTTAACGTTTCAAATATTTTCTTTTATGGTTTGTGCCTGTTGTGTCACATTCACAAAATCTTACCCTACTTCAACATCATAAAGATATTCTCCTACATTTTCATCTAAAAGTTATAAACTTTACTTCTCACATTTAGTGAATGTAGAATTTATTTCTGTGTATGCTGTGTGGTTAGGTTGCAATTTTTTCGCATTTAGAGATGAAATTTCCTAAAACCATTTATGACGTAATACTCCCTCGTCCACAATGCTTTTAATGTATCTCTGTCATATTATCAAGTTCCCAGAATGTGGCTGTTCCTAGTTCCTTAATTTGGTCTATTGGCATGGTGAGTCCATTCTCCTTTTTCTTCTTCCTGCTTATTCTTGACATTTTAATTTTTTAATAGACTTTATTTTTTAGAAAATTTTAGATTTACAGGTAAACTGAGCAGATAGTAAGAAGAGTTGTCAAATTACCCACGCCCAACACATCTACATAGTTTCCCCTATTATTAAAATTTGCATTAGTTTGGCACATTTGTTACAATTAATGAGCAATATTGGCCGTTCATTGATACATTACTATTGATACATTATTATTAACTAAAGTCCATAGTTTATTCAGGTGGCTTAGTTTTTTCACCTAATGTCCTTTCTCTGTTCCAGGATCTCATCCAGGATACAAAATTACATTTAGTCATCATGTCTCCTTACACTCCTCTTGGTTGTGACAGTTTCTCAGGCTTTCCTTGTTTTTGATGACCTTGAGAGTTTTGAGGAGTCCTCGTCAGGTATATTGTAGGATACCAATCTATTTTTTTTAATTAATTTTTATTGACGTATAATTGATTTATAATGTTGTGTTAGTTTCTGCTGTACAGCAAAGTGAATCAGTTATACATATATATATATATCTACTCTTTTTTAGATTCTTTTCCCATATAGGTCATTACAGAGTATCGAGTAGAGTTCCCTGTGCTATACAGTAGGTTCTTATTAGCTATCTATTTTATATATAGTAGTGTGTATGTGTCAATCCCAATCTCCCAATTTATCCCTCCTCTGCCCTCCCCCCTTGGTAACCATAAATATGTTTTCTACATCTGTGACTCTATTTCTGTTTTATATAAATCCATTTGTACCATTTCTTGAGATTCCATATATAGGTGATATCATACAATATTTGTCTTTCTCTGACTTACTTCACTCAGTATGACAATCTCTAGGTCCATCCATGTTGCTGCAAATGGCATTATTTCATTCTTTGTTTATTAAATTAATTATTTAATAGTTGATGAGATTAACTTTGTGGTCTAGAAGTAGATAAAATTTTTTTTTTTACACACACACACACACTGTATTTTATTTTTACAAGAGATAAATAGACTGACACCAAGCATTGTACATGGATGACCACAACAAAAGCAACAATGATTGCAATTACCAAACGTGAAACACACTCATACTATGTCATAATATTGACATTCAGTCCAGTAATCCTCCACTGTAACAGCTCCTTTACTTTGCAGTGAAAATTGATTTGTATATTCTTTGCGTCTGAGTCCTTGTGGGATTTTTTTTTTGAATTCACACAGAAAGTCACAAAAATTATACTCATCCTCATCAGTTCACTCAGTCCCATGTAATTAATTTTTTTTTTCGTCTTGATCTTTTGTTAGCACTTTTATGAGTTCATCAGTTTTTCATTAGAGTTCTGAAAATGCTTATTCATTCAGTTCAGCAGTACAGTCAGTTACCAGAAACCTGTACTTGTCAGAGTCTTTTCCATGAATTTCTTGAAGATGAAACCCTTTTATAGGAACATATTTGCAAAAGCATCAGAGTACACCCAGAACTGTCTGTAAATGACAAAAGACTTTAAAATGACCACAGTTAAAGATTTGATGAAAGTTCATAATAATGCAGTTGACAAGAAAATTAGTTATTTCTGAGATATACATTTTAAAGTAATAACTAGGATTATGACTTATAACATTATACCAGAACATATAAAATTTTTAGAAATTTCATGTAGTGTCTGAAACATTTATATTAACATATTTCCATACAAATAACCCAATGAAAGTTTAGTATTAGTTGTTTTGTTTGTTTGTTTGTTTTATACTGCATGTTCTTATTAGGCATCAATTTTATACACATCAGTGTATACATGTCAATCCCAATCGCCCAATTCAGCACACCACCATCCCCACCCCACCGCAGTTTTCCCCCCTTGGTGTCCATATGTCCGTTCTCTACATCTGTGTCTCAACTTCTGCCCTGCAAACCGGCTCATCTGTACCATTTTTCTAGGTTCCACATACATGCGTTAATATACGATATTTGTTTTTCTCTTTCTGACTTACTTCCCTCTGTATGACAGTCTCTAGATCCATCCACGTCTCAACAAATGACTCAATTTCGTTCCTTTTTATAGCTCAGTAATATTCCATTGTATATATGTACCACTACTTCTTTATCCATTCGTCTGTTGATGGGCATTTAGGTTGCTTCCATGACCTGGCTATTGTAAATAGTGCTGCAATGAACATTCGGGTGCATGTGTCTTTTTGAATTATGGTTTTCTCTGGGTATACACCCAGTAGTGGGATTGCTGGGTCATATGGTAAGTCTATTTTTAGTTTTTTAAGGAACCTCCATATTGTTCTCCATAGTGGCTGTATCAATTTACATTCCCACCAACAGTGCAAGAGGGTTCCCTTTTCTCCACATCCTCTCCAGCATTTGTTGTTTGTAGATTTTCTGATGATGCCCATTCTAACTGGTGTGAGGTGATACCTCATTGTAGTTTTGATTTGCATTTCTCTAATAATTAGTGATGTTGAGCATCTTTTCATGTGCTTCGTGGCCGTCTGTATGTCTTCTTTGGAGAAATGTCTATTTAGGTCTTCTGCCCATTTTTGGATTGGGGTGTTTGTTTCTTTAATATTGAGCTGAATGAGCTGTTTATATATTTTGAAGATTAATCCTTTGTCCATTGATTCGTTTGCAAATATTTTCTCCCATTCTGAGGGTTGTCTTTTCGTCTTGTTTATGGTTTCCTTTGCTGTGCAAAAGCTTTGAAGTTTCATTAGGTCCCATTTGTTTATTTGTGTTTTTATTTCCATTTCTCTAGGAGCTGGGTCAAAAAGGATCTTGCTGTGATTTATGTCATAGAGTGTTCTTCCTATGTTTTCCTCTAAGAGTTTGATAGTGTCCAGTCTTACACTTAGGTCTCTAATCCATTTTGAGTTTATTTTTGTGTACGGTGTTAGGGAGTATTCTAATTTCATTCTTTTACATGTAGCTGTCCAGTTTTCCCAGCACCACTTATTGAAGAGACTGTCTTTTCTCCATTGTATATCTTTGCCTCCTTTGTCATAGATTAGTTGGCCATAGGTGCATGGGTTTATCTCTGGGCTTTCTATCTTGTTCCATTGATCTATGTTTCTGTTTTTGTGCCAGTACCATATTGTCTTGATTACTGTAGCTTTGTAGTATAGTCTGAAGTCAGGGAGTCTGATTCCTCCAGCTCCGTTTTTTTCCCTCAAGACTGCTTTGGCTATTCGGGGTCTTTTGTGTCTCCATACAAATTTTAAGATGATTTGTTCTAGCTCCATAAAAAATGCCATTGGTAATTTGATAGGGATTGCATTGAATCTGTAGATTGCTTTGGATAGTATAGTCATTTTCACAATGTTGATTCTTCCAATCCAAGAACATGGTATATCTCTCCATCTGTTGATATCATCTTTAATTTCTTTCATCAGTGTCTTATAGTTCTCTGCATACAGGTCTTTTGTCTCCCTAGGTAGGTTTATTCCTAGGTATTTTATTCTTTTTGTTGCAATGGTAAATGGGAGTGTTTCCATAATTTCTCTTTCAGATTTTTCATCATTAGTGTATAGGAATGCAAGACATTTCTGTGCATTAATTTTGTATCCTGCAACTTTACCATATTCATTAATTAGCTCTAGCAGTTTTCTGGTGGCAGTTTTAGGATTCTCTATGTATAGTATCATGTCATCTGCAAACAGTGACCGTTTTACTTCTTCTTTTCCAATTTGTATTCCTTTTATTTCTTTTTCTTCTCTGATTGCCATGGCTAGGACTTCCAAAACTATGTTGAATAATAGTGGTGAGAGTGGACATCCTTGTCTCGTTCCTGATCTTAGGGGAAATGCTTTCAGTTTTTCACCATTGAGAATGATGTTTGCTGTGGGTTTGTCATATATGGCCTTTATTATGTTGAAGTAGGTTCCCTTTATGCCCACTTTCTGGAGAGTTTTTATCAGAAATGGCTGTTGAATTTTGTCAAAAGCTTTTTCTGCATCTATTGAGATGATCATATGGTTTTTATTCTTCAATTTGTTAATATGGTGTATCACGTTGATTGATTTGCGTATATTGAAGAATCCTTGCATCCCTGGGATAAATCCCACTTGATCGTGGTGTATGATCCTTTTAATGTGTTGTTGGATTCTGTTTGCTAGTATTTTATTGAGGATTTTTGCATCTATATTCATCAGTGATATTGGTCTGTAATTTTCTTTTTTTGTAGTGTCTTTGTCTGGTTTTGGTATCAGGGTGATGGTGGCCTCATAGAATGAGTTTGGGAGTGTTCCTTCCTCTGCAATTTTTTGGAAGAGTTTGAGAAGGATAGGTGTTAGCTCTTCTCTAAATGTTTGATAGAATTCACCTGTGAAGCCATCTGGTCCTGGACTTTTGTTTGTTGGAAGATTTTTAATTACAGTTTCAATTTCATTACTTGTGATTGGTCTGTTCATATTTTCTGTTTCTTCCTGGTTCAGTCTTGGAAGGTTATACCTTTCTAAGAATTTGTCCATTTCTTCCAGGTTGTCTATTTTATTGGCATAAAGTTGCTTGTACTAGTCTCTTAGGATGCCTTGTATTTCTGCGGTGTCTGTTGTAACTTTTCCTTTTTCATTTCTGATTTTATTGATTTGAGTCCTCTCCCTCTTTTTCTTGATGAGTCTGGCTAATGGCTTATCAATTTTGTTTATCTTCTCAAAGAACCAACTTTTAGTTTTGTTGATCTTTGCTATTGTTTTCTTTGTTTCTATTTCATTTATTTCTGCTCTGATCTTTATGATTTCTTTCCTTCTGCTAACTTTGGGTTTAGTTTGTTCTTCTTTCTCTAGTTTCTTTAGGTGTAAGATTAGGTTGTTTACTTGAGATTTTTCTTGTTTCTTTAGGTAGGCTTGTATAGCTATAAACTTCCCTCTTAGAACTGCTTTTGCTGCATCCCATAGGTTTTGGATCGTCGTGTTTTCATTGTCATTTGTCTCTAGGTATTTTTTGATTTCCTCTTTGATTTCTTCAGTGATCTCTTGGTTATTTAGTAACGTATTGTTTAGCCTCCATGTGTTTGTCTTTTTTACGTTTTTTTCTCTGCAATTCATTTCTAATCTCATAGCGTTGCGGTCAGAAAAGATGCTTGATATGATTTCAATTTTCTTAAATTTACTGAGGCTTGATTTGTGACCCAAGATGTGATCTATCCTGGAGAATGTTCCATGCACACTTGAGAAGAATATGTAATCTGCTGTTTTTGGATGGAATGTCCTAGAAATATCAGTTAAATCTATCTGGTCTATTGTGTCATTTAAAGCTTCTGTTTCCTTATTTATTTTCATTTTGGATGATCTCTCCATTGGTGTAAGTGAGGTGTTAAAGTCCCCCACTATTATTGTGGTACTGTCAATTTCCTCTTTTATAGCTGTTAGCAGTTGCCTTATGTATTGAGGTGCTCCTATGTTGGGTGCATATATATTTATAATTGTTACTTCTTCTTCTTGGATTGATCCCTTGATCATTATGTAGTGTCCTTCCTTGTCTCTTGTAACATTCTTTATTTTAAAGTCCATTTTATCTGATATGAGTATAGCTACTCCAGCTTTCTTTTGATTTCCATTTGCATGGAATATCTTTTTCCATCCCCTCACTTTCAGTCTGTATGTGTCCTTAGGTCTAAAGTGGGTCTCTTGTAGACAGCATATATATGGTTCTTGTTTTTGTATCCATTCAGCAAGCCTGTGTCTTTTGGTTGGAGCATTTAATCCATTCACGTTTAAGGTAATTATCAATATGTATGTTCCTATGACCATTTTCTCAATTGTTTTGGGTTTGTTTTTGTAGGTCCTTTTCTTCTCTTGTGTTTCCCACTTAGAGAAGTTCCTTTAGCATTTGTTGTAGAGCTGGTTTGGTGGTGCTGAATTCTCTTAGCTTTTGCTTGTCTGTAAAGCTTTTGATTTCTCCATCAAATCTAAATGAGATCCTTGCCGGGTAGAGTAATCTTGGTTGTAGGTTCTTCCCTTTCATCACTTTAAGTATATCATGCCACTCCCTTCTGGCTTGCAGAGTTTCTGCTGAGAAATCAGCTGTTAACCTTATGGGAGTTCCCTTGTATGTTGTCATTTTTCCCTTGCTGCTTTCAAAATTTTTTCTTTGTCTTTAATTTTTGCCACTTTGATTACTATGTGTCTCGGCGTGTTTCTCCTTGGGTTTATCCTGTATGCGACTCTCTGCACTTCCTGGACTTGGGTGGTTATTTCCTTTCCCATGTTAGGGAAGTTTTCGACTATAATCTCTTCAAATATTTTCTCTGGTCCTTTCTCTCTCTCTTCTCCTTCTGGGACCCCTATAACGCGAATGTTGTTGTGTTTAATGTTGTCCCAGAGGTCTCTTAGGCTGTCTTCATTTCTTTTCATTCTTTTTTCTTTAGTCTGTTCCGCAGCAGTGAATTCCACCATTCTGTCTTCCAGGTCACTTATCCGTTCTTCTGCCTCAGTTATTCTGCTATTGATTCCTTCTAGTGTAGTTTTCATTTCAGTTATTGTATTGGTCATCTCTGTTTGTTTGTTCTTTAATTCTTCTAGGTCTTTGTTAATCATTTCTTGCATCTTCTCAATCTTTGCCTCCATTCTTATTCCGAGGTCCTGGATCATCTTCACTATCATTATTCTGAATTCTTTTTCTGGAAGGTTGCCTATCTCCACTTCATTTAGTTGTTTTTCTGGGGTTTTTTCTTGTTCCTTCATCTGGTACATAGCCCTCTGCCTTTTCATCTTGTCTATCTTTCTGTAACTGTGGTTTTTGGTCCACAGGCTGCAGGATTGTAGTTTTTCTTGCTTCTGCTGTCTGCCCTCTGGTGGTTGCGGCTACCTAAGAGGCTTGATGGGAGGCTCTGGTGGTGGGTAGAGCTGACTGTTGCTGTGGTGGTCAGAGCTCCATAAAACTTTAATCCACTTGACTGTTGATGGGTGGGGCTGGGTTCCCTCCCTGTTGATTGTTTTGCCTGAGGCAACCCAACACTGGAGCCTACCTGGGCTCTTTGTTGGGGTTAATGGCAGACTCTGGGAGGGCTCACACCAAGGAGAACTTCCCAGAAACTCTGCTGCCAGTGTTCTTGTCCCCATGGTGAAACAGAGCCACCCCCTGCCTCTCCAGGAGACCCCCCAACCCCAGCAGGTAGGTCTGGTTCAGTCTCCCCCAGGGTCACTGCTCCTTCCCCTGGGTCCTGATGTGCACACTACTTTGTGTGTGCCCTCCAAGAGTGGGGTCTCTGTTTCCCCCAGTCCTGTCGAAGTCCTGCAATCAATTCCCACTAGACTTCAAAGTCTAATTCTCTAGGAATTCCTCCTCCCGTTGCCAGACCCCCAGGTTGGGAAGCCTGACGTGGGGCTCAGAACCTTCACTCCAGTGGGTGGACTTCTGTGGTATAAGTGTTCGCCAGTCTGTGAGTCACCCACCCAGCAGTTATAGGATTTGATTTTACTCTGATTGCGCCCCTTCTACCGTCTCACTGTGGCTTCTCCTCTGTCCTTGGACGTGGGGTATCCTCCTTGGTGAAGTCCAGTGTCTTCCTGTCGATGATTGTCCAGCAGCCAGTTGTGATTCTGGTGCTCTCGCAAGAGGGAGTGAGAGCATGTCCTTCTACTCCGCCATCTTGGTTAATCCTTCAGATAAAATTTTTATAAACTTTTTTTAATGGAACTTTTTTTTTAATATTTATTTATTTGGCTGTGTTGGTTCTTAGTTGCGGCATGTGGAATCTCCATTGTGGCGTGCAGGCTTCTCTCTAGTTGTGGCCCATGAGCTCAGTAGTTGCTCCAGAGCACATGTGCTTAGTTTCCGTAAGGAACTTAGAGGAAATTTCATCTCTAAATGGGAAAAAATTGCAACCTAACCACACAGCATGTGGGATCTTAGTTCCCCGACCAGGGATCGAACCCACATCCCCTTCATTGGAAGGTAGATTCTTAACCACTGGACCATGAGGGAAGTCCCTAGGCTGTCGTCTTAAATGTATGCCTTCAAATTTTAAAAAATTGGCCTTCACTCATGTAGCCAGAACTTCATGTTCACTTGATTTGAAATCAGTAATATTTATTTTGTTGAAAGTCCCTCTCCAAAGTAACCCCTATTTCACCAAGACTCTCTACCCCAGTACCCTCCCTGCACTTACTCCCAACCCTCAAAAGCTAAGCCCCACTCTTCTCCAGTCACATGCAGGTCACATTTACATGCATTTTGAAATAATATGTGTACCTCAGCTTTCTATATGTGTTCTTTGGCAGTGACATAATATTTTTCAAATTTTCTATATCCTTACTAAATTTGTATTTATTATTTTTTAAGAGAAGTATATTAAAATCTTCTTCTATAATTTTGGATTATTTAATTTCTCCTTATAATTATTTTTCATATTGAGGCTAAATATTTAGATGCATATAGATTCTGAATTTAATATATTACTAGTAAATTATTCCTTTTATTATTAAATAATAACTTCATCCTTGGTGATATTTTTTTGCCTTAAATTCTATTTTAATATTATATAAATATAATATTAATTTAATATAACTTTAAACATCAGTATATTATAATAATTTGATATATAATATAATAATTTAACATTATGTTTTAATATCTATTTTAATATTAATATTGTAATGTCTCTTTTTTTGCTCACTAATTGCTTGCATATTTTTTTTCATCCTTCTGCTTTCTTATGCTTTGACCCATACTTCCTTTGTACCTTTTTTTATTTCTTTTCCTTTTCCTTCCTTTGCTTTTAAAAATTATTTTTCTTTTACTGAATTCTTGAGCCGAACATTTTTTCACTCTTCTTTATAGTGGGCATGGTACTTCTGTTGGCCAGGCTGCTCTCTCTCCTTTCAGAAAAAGCATCCACCTTCTTTGGGAGAGCTTCTTATCTTCCCCTACCCCTCTCTAGAAGTGTTCTGAATAGGAGCTAGAATGAACCTACTTCTCTAGTGGTTGAGATTGGCCAAAAGGCAGGAATCTGGCTCAAGCTAGGTCAGAGATCTGTTCAGGATTATTCAAACTGGAGCTGAAAGAAATGTTTAAGGGGAGATTGGGGTAGAAAAGGAAGTGACTTGGAGGGAGCCTTTTCCTCTATGATGGGAAAGGTGAAAACTTGATGCAACATCTGCCACCCCATGAGGAAATTCAGTGTGCAGTAGGAGAGAATGAAGCTGACACACAGATGGAAACAGAGGCAGTACAAGGACAGGGAGAATCCTGGGAAAACTGGCTCCTCCCCAGCAAGGTTCATTCTTCCCTTTTGTGGATCAATAAATGTTCCTCATAGTTCCAGCTAGTTCAAGTTGGATTCACTTTCATCCAAAAGACTCCTGAATAATATTTATTTGAATGAGGAAAAATATAAGTATGTGACTGGGGGTATCAATACAGCTTTTGCTGAATCCTTTTACTTTTGCTATAAACTGTTCACATTACTGTTAATTTCCAAATTATTTGATCAAGAGTGACTTTTAGGAGAACGGTTTTCCCCCCAAATGTATAGAGTTTCCACTGTTTTTGTTGTTTAAAATTTTTGCCATTAGTTTCCAGTTTTGTTACCTTGTAGATTATGAATATAGTCCACACAAGTTATTTTTATTGAGTATATATTGGGATTTATATTTGGTATATATTGGGATTTTCATTATGGTCTGAAATTAGATCATTTTTTTGTAAATGGTCCATAGGTGTATTTTTTGACAGCAGGACACAAAGTTAAATTGATAACTTTTAATAATATTAATAATAAGAATATTATTAGTTCATTAATAAGATTGCTTTATTAATTAGATATTTAATAATTTTAAAATTATTCTTATTTTTAGTTTACTTAATCCATCAACTTCTACTAATGTATATTAAACTCATTCACTATTATTGTGTTTCTGGTGATTTCTAATAGTATATATATATAAATTTTTGTTGTATGATTTATTTTTACATGTGTTTTTTGGTTATATTTCAATATTGTTAAGTTCAAAACCTCTTCATGACTGTAATATCTATCTTGTTTATTTACAGATTATCAACAACATAAAATGACTTGTGTTCCATTTGATGTTTTTGAAGTTAATTTTAATTTGTCTAAAATAGATAATGTCAAATCAATTAATTTTCATTTAAAATTGCCTGATAAATTTTTCCCCTTCAGTTATGCTTAACAGCTCTTTATCATTTTGTTTTTAGTTGTAGGTAATGGTTAATTTTATGTGTCAACTTAACTGGACCACAGTGTCCAGATATTTGGTCAAACAGTATTCCAGATATTTCTGTGAGGGTGTTTTTTGAATGAGAGTAACATTTAAATCAATGGGGGTAAAGCAGATTGCCCTTCATAATGCAGGTGGACCTCATCCAATCATCTGAAGGCCTTAATAGAACAAAACTGACCTTCCCTGAGCAAGAAGGAATTAGGCCAGCAGATGGTCTCCAGGCTAGTACTGCAACACGGGCTCTTCCCTGGGTCTCCAGTCTGCCAGCTTACCCAGACTAGACCACCAAGCTTCCACAAGCACAAGAGTCAATTCTTTAAAATAAATCAATCTCCATCTCTCTACCTATCTAGGGGTACAGCATAATGATTTGACCTACATACATCATTTAATGATTATCACAATAGGTTTTGTGAACATCTATCATCTCATATAGTTACAAAATTAAAGAAATAGACAACAAATGTTTTTGTTTTGAGAACTCAGGATTACCCTCTTAACTTTCATATATAATATACAGCAGTGTTAATTGTATTTATCATGTTGTATATTACATCCCCAGTACTTATTTATCTTATAATTGGAAGTTTGTACCTTTTGACTGCTTTCATCCTACTCACCCTCTCCCCAACCCTCTCCTCTGGCACCCATAAATCTGATCTCTTTTTCTATGAGTTTGCTTGTCTGCTTGTATTTGAAGTATAATTAACCTACAACACTATGTTAGTTCCTGTTACAGATATTTCTATACATTTCAAAATGATCTCCACAAGCAACTGTATACCAATAAAATGGACAACCTGGAAGAAATGGACAAATTCTTAGAAAGGCACAAACTTCCAAGATTGAATCAGGAAGAAATAGAAAATATGAACAGACCAATCACAAGTAATGAAATTGAAACTGTGATGAAAAATCTTCCAACAAATTAAAGTCCAGGACCAGATGACTTCACAGGCAAATTCTATCAAATATTTAGAGAACAGCTAACACCTACCCTTCTCAAACTCTTCCACAAAATTGCAGCAGGAGGAGCACTCCCAAGCTCATTCTACAAGGCCCCCATCACCCTGACACCAAACCAGACAAAGATATCACAAAGAAAGAAAATTACCAATATCACTGATGAACATAGATGCAAAAATCCTCAACAGAATACTAGCAAACCAAATCCAACAACACATTAATAGGATCATGCACCCTGATTAAGTGGAATTTATCCCAGGGATGCAAGGATTCTTTAATATATGCAAATCAATCTGTGTGATACACCACATTAACAAACTGAAGAATAAAAACCATATGATCATCTCAATAGATTCAGAAAAAGATTTTGACAAAATTCAACACCAATTTATGATAAAAACTCTCCAGAAAGTGGGCATAGAGGGAACCTACCTCAACATAATAAAGGCCATATATGACAAACCCACAGCAACTATCATTCTCAATGGTGAAAAACTGAAAGCATTTCCTCTAAGATCAGGAGCAAGACAAGGATGTCCACTCTCACCACTATTATTCAACATAGTTTTGGAAGTCCTAGCCATGGCAATCAGAGAAGAAAAAGAAATAAAAGGAATCCAAATTGGAAAAGAAGAAGTAATATTATCACTGTTTGCAGATGACATGATACTATACATAGAAACTCCTAAAGATGCCACCAGAAAACTACTAGAGCTAATCAATGAATTCAGTAAAGTTGCAGAATACAAAATGAATGCACAGAAATCTCTTGCATTCCTATACATGAACAACAAATGATCAGAAAGAGAGATTAAGGAAACAATCCCATTTACCACTGGAAAAAAAAAAGAATAAAATACCTAGGATTAAACCTACCTAAAGAGGAAAGAAACCTGTACTCAGAAAACTATAAGATACTGATGAAAGAAATCAAAGATGACACAAACATATGGAGAGATATATCATGTTCTTGCATTGTAAGAATGAATATTGTGAAAATGACTATACTACCCAAAGCAATCTACAGATTCAATGCAATCCCTCTGAAATTACCAATGACAATTTTCACATAATTAGAACAAAAAATTGTACAATTTGTATGGAAACACAAAAGATGCCAAAGAGCCAAAGCAATCTTGAGAAAGAAAAATGGAGCTGGAGGAATCAGGCACCCTGACTTTAGATGATACTACAAAGCTACAGTAATTAAAACAGTATGGTACTGGCATGAAAATAGAAATATAGATCAATGGAGCAGGATAGAAAGCCCAGAGATAAACGCACACACCTATGGTCACCTAATCTTTGACAAAGGAGGAAAGAATATACAATGGGGAAAAGACAGTCTCTTCAATAAGTGGTGCTGGGAAAACTGGATAGCTACATGTAAAAGAATGAAGTTAGAACACTCCCTAACACCATACACAAAAATAAACTCAAAATGAATTAAAGACCTAAATGTAAGACCAGACACTATAAAGCTATTAGAGAAAAACATAGGCAGAGCACTCTTTGACATAAATCACAGCAAGATTTTTTTTGACCCATATCCTAGAGTAATGAAAATAAAAACAAAAATAAACAAATGGGACCTAATGAAGCTTAAAAGCTTTTGCACAGCAAAGGAAACCATAAACAAGATGAAAAGACAACCCTCAGAATGGAAGAAAATATTTGCAAATGAAGCAACGGACAAGGGATTAATCTCCAAAATGTACAAACAGCTCATGCAGCTCAATAACAAACAAAACACCCCATGAAAAAGTGGGCAGAAGACTTAAATAGACATTTCTCCAAAGAAGACATGCAGACGGCCAAGAGGCACATGGAAAGATGCTCAACATCACTAATTATTAGAGAAATGAAAATCAAAACTACAATGAGATATCATCTCACACAGGTCAATGGCCATCATCAAAATATCTACAAACAATAAATTCTGGAGAAGGTGTGAAGAAAAGGGAATTCTCTTACACCATTGGTAGGAATGTAAATTGATACAGACACTATGGAGAACAAAAGAGCAGTTCCTTAAAAAACTAAAAGTAGAACTACCATATGACCCAGTAATCCCACTCCTGGGCATATACCTGGAGAAAACCATAATTCAGAAAGATACCTCCACCCCAATGTTCATAACAGCATTATTTACAATAGCCAGGACATGGAAGCAACCTAAATGTCCATCAAGAGAGGAATGGATAAAGATATGGTACATATATACAAAGGACTATTACTCAGCCATAAAAAGGAATGAAATTGTGTCATTTGCAGAGATGTAGATGGACCTAGAGACTGTCATACAGAGCAAAGTAAGTCAGAAAGAGAAAAACAAATATCATATATTAACACATATATGTGGAATCTAGAAAAATGATATAGATGATCTTATTTGCAAAGCAGAAATAGAGACACAGATGTAGAGAACTAACATATGGATACCAAGACAGGGAGGGGGAGTGGGATGGATTGGGAGATTGGGACTGACATATATACACTTCTATGTCTGAAATAGATAACTAAGGGGAACAGACTGTATAGCACAGAGAACTCTACTCAATGCTCTGTGGTGACCAAATGGGAAGGAAATCCAAGGAAGAGTGGATATATGTATACATGTGGCTGATTCACTTTGCTGTACAGAAGAAATTAACACAACATTGTAAAGCAACTACATGCCAATAAAAAAAATTAAAAAGAAAATAATCACCACGATAAGTTTAGTTACAATATATCATCATACAAAGATATTACATAGTTATTGACTATATTCCCCACACTGTACATTATGGTACTGGAACAAAAACAGACACCTAGATCAATGGAGCAGAATAGAGAGCCCAGAAATGAACACACATGGATATGTGCAGTTAATCTACAATAAAGTAGGCAAGCATATACAGTGAGGAAATGAAAGCCTGTTCAGCAAATGGTGTTGGAAAAACTGGACAGCTATATGCAAAAGAATCAAACTGAACTACTCTCTCATGCACAAATTAAATCCAAAATGGATTAAAGACTTAAATGTAAAACCTGAAACCACAAAACTTCTGGAAGAAAACATAGGCAGTAAGCTCTTTGATATCAGTCTTAGTAATATTTTTTTGGATATGTCTTCTCAGGCAAGGGAAACAAAAGCAAAACTAAACAAGTGGGATGACATCAAACTAAAAAGCCTTTGCACAGTGAAGGAAAATCAACAAAACAAAAAGGCCACTTACTGAATGGGAGAAGATATTTGCAAACAATATATCTGATTAAGGATTAATACCCCAAAAATACAAAGAACTCATAAAACTCAACATCAAAAAAACCCAACCTGATTAAAAAATGGGCAGAGAATTTGAATAGATATTTTTCCAAAGAAGACATTCAGATGGCCAACAGGCACATGAAAAGATGCTCAATATCACTAATCATCAGGGAAACGCAAATCAAAACCACAGTGAGTTATCACCTCACACCTGTTGGAATGGCTATTATCAAAAAGACAATAAATAACAAGTGCTGGCAAGGATGTAGAGAAAAGGGAACTCTCATGCACTTGGCAGGACTGTAAATTGGTACAGCCAATTTGGGAAATATTATGGACATTCCTCAAAAAATTAAAAATAAATCTATCATACGATCCAGCAATTCCACTTCTGGGTATTTATCTGAAGAAAAGATATACACACCCTGTGTTTATTGCAGCATTATTTACAGTAGCCAAGATATGGAAGCAACCTAAGTGCCCATCAATAGATGAATGGATAAAGAAGATGTACATACTGTAATACAATGAAATATTACTTTGCCATGAAAAAGAATGAAATAATGCCATTTGCAGCAACATGGATAGAACTAGAGGGTACTATGAAATAAGTCAGACAGACAAAGACAAATACCACATGATTTCACTTATATGTGTCATCTAAAGAAACAAAACAAATGAACAAACATAACAAAACAGAAAGAGAGTTATAGATACAGAGAATGCACAGGTGATTGCCAGGGGGGACGGAGTGAGGGGGAGGAAAGAAATAGGTGAGGGAGAGTAAGAGGTACAAAATTCCAGTAGCCTATGTATCTTTAAGTATCAATGTTTAAGACTCAAAGATTTCTGCTGTATAATAAAGTGAAACAGCTATATGTATACATATATCCCCATGTCCCCTCCCTCTTACGTCTCCCTCCCACCCTCCCTATCCCACCCCTCTAGGTCATCACAAAGCACTGAGCTGATCTCCCTGTGTTATGCCGCTGCTTCCCACTATCTATCTATTTTACATTTGGTAGTGTATACATGTCAATGCTACTCTCTCACTTCATCCCAGTTTCCCCTCCCCCCTCATGTCCTCAAGTCTATTCTCTACATCTGCATCTTTATTCCTGTCCTGCAATTGTAAATAATTGTAAATCAATTATACTCCTATAAAGATGTTAAAAAATAAAACTCAAATATTGAAACAGTACCTTGTCTAATACCCCAGAAAACTCTCCACATGTCCCATTCTAGTCACAGCCCCTAACCTCCCCTCCAAAAAATAACTCCATCCAGAGTTTTCTTATAATCATTTTCTTGCATGCCTTTAGGATTTTTTCACTGAAGTGTGCATCCTTTGGTCTTGTCCACCATCTGTCTTTTAAGTCTTTTTAAACTTCATTTTCCCGCTTCATTCTTTATTTTCCTTACAACTAATGTGTTGAAGAACCAAAGATTTTAAACTATAGAGTTTCCCACAGCCTGCTTTTACTCATCACACACTCATGGAGCAGTTCAACGTGTTTTCGGTCCTTTGTGTCTCCTGCATATGAGCAGAGATCCAGAGACAAATTCAATCCCATTAGTAAGACAATTGGAGGCATGTAATGTCTGATTTCTCTCCTCTTATGATAATAGCCATTGATGATCAGCATTATAGGCTGAAGTATGATAACATTAAATTCTAACATTTTGTTTTAATTTATTAGCTGGAAGTAATTATATAAGAAGGTGTTTCCCCTCATCCACCATTTGATTACTCTGTAATACAGTTCATAGAGAAGAAACAGTTCATAGAGGATAAACTCTTGATTCTTTTCTTTTATTCACCCAGTTTTCAAGTTAATGAATTTGTTCCCTGTCATCCTCAGCAGGTGACCAATTGGTTTGTCCAAAAATATTCCATGGATTTAAAAATATTAAATGGGTTTTGATCTATTACAATTTTTGTCTTTAATAAAACTTAATTTTATATGCTAATTATATCTCAATAAAGTGGTTTTAAAAAACTCAAAATATTCTAATTTTGACTAGTAGGATTCTCTTCTAATTAGTTATGAAAGTTTGCTTTTTTTTACATTCTACTAATCTTTGACAGTTTTCATGCTCTTTAGCATGATATATAAAATAATTTTATATTTAATTATATGTATATATTTTACATATATTAAAATACTTTTTAAGATCATACTGATATTTCTAATTCAAATTTAAAACTACAAGACTTTTGCTTAACCTCTTCTATATGATATCTGTATCTCCTTCACTCCACTCTGAGAATCCTAGTTCTCAAAGACACAAGTAATGATAGAATTAAAATATCGTACAATTACTCATTTGCTTTATCCACTCTTCACTTACAACAGTCTTAGAATAACAACTTAATATTACCACCACCAATTATAATTCCTGAAAACAGTTAAAAATTTTGTTTGCATGTGTTCTCCTCCTTCTCCTCCACTTTTTTAATGATTGGATTATATATGTATTTTCATATCATTTAGCTATTGCATATTATAATTTCTTCCTTTTAAACCTCATTTAGTCTTATTTCTTCAAGTAAATAGATGTTTAATATTTACCACAAGTCTTTACGTCAGGGTTTCACTAGACATATTGCTTGTCTGATGCTTGTTTTCTGGTAGATTCCTTAGTAAAATCTCATGGGAACAATATTTCCTGAATTCTTGAACATTGATAACAGTTTCTGTATCCTTTATATTTGAAAGCCAATTTTCTTGGACATAAAATTCTTGGCTCATATTTTCTTTCTTTGACTATCTTAAATATGTTACTTCATTTTTTTTTACACAAGCGTTAGTGTCAAAAAGTCCAATGATAATCTAGTTTCATTTCCCTTGTAAATTACTTGCTGTTTTTGCCTAGATACTGAAAAAACTTTTTTTTTTGTCTGAAATGTTCAATAATTCTACTAGAATGTGTCTTGGTATTGGTCGTTCCTCTTAAGTATACAATGTACTCTTGCAAAGTGTTATTTAAAATATTATTTTATTTCAGCAAAATATCCTTGAATTATAGCCTTCATTATTTTTCTCTTCCTTTCCTTCTCTTCATCAGAGACACCTATTATCAATATTTTGGATCTTCTTTTCCAATCTTCAATATTTGTCATTTTCTCTCAACCTTTTTATTGTCTCTTTCCTCCTCTTGATTTTGATGGTTCCTCCTTTTCATGTTTTATTTCACCTTAGACATTTGTTGTGTTTATTCATTCTTATTTTCCTTCTAGTTTAGTCATTTCTAAAATGTTTTTCCTATGTTTTTAATTCTTTAGTGAATCTGTCATCTCATTTCTTAGGTTTTCTAATTATTATTAATGTTATTCTTTCATGCCAGTATCACTTTCTTAATCCTTTTAGTTTGTTTTGAAAGAACCCATTACAGTTTTATCTGTTTTTTGAACATGGCTCTCTGGCATGCTTTCTTTGTCTGTGGGATGTTATTCTACTTTTTAATCTCTTTTTTTTCCTATAATAACTTTGCATGGAATTTGGCCTCAGTACTTTTCTGTTGCTTATTTTCATGTGAATTTAGTTTTTCTGAACTTTTAGAAGGAAGCTTGGTTCAGAGGGCTCTTCTAACTGCACGAAACAACCTCTTCTATTGTTTTTGTATAGTATATTAAAATATGGTGGCTCATTTTTTAAACACTCCCGGGCTCTATTGCCTCTACATTTCTCCTCCCTACAACTACTCCTTGGTGTGGAGACCTAGCCTAAAAGGAGTCCTAGTGGGTCTGTTTTGAGGTTACATGAGATACCCTGCTTCACCCACTTTAGGCTTACAGTGAGCCTCTTCCACTCCTCCATTACCATGGTGGCAAAAGCCTTCCCACTTTTACCTACTTTCTCAAATCAACTGACTTAGCCTCCCTGTGAATGACTTGGACTATGCATTCTCTCACTCACAGGTCCCTCTCTCTGCTCTCTAGCACAGATGTAGATAACATATAATCTGTGGCTATGATGGTTTATTACCACTCATTTACATTTGGTTTTTGGAGATATCTTGTCACCTAGTTTTTCTGTAAATTATTTCCATGAATTTTGCTTTTCTATCTACGTACTCTATTTTTATGTGGGGATTCATGAAGATTCAAAAGCTATGCAGCCACCACCAAGGCTGTCATTCCTGATATCCCCATTCTTGAGATTTTATTCTTATACTCACTTGATAAGCTCAAACACATCTTCTATTAGTGTTTGTGAGTGTTTATTTCTGGAAGATACATAAATGATTTATTTTCTGAGCTCTTTCTTACCTTGGAATTTCTTTCTTATGTGACAATTTGCTGAGTACAGAATGCTTGAAACTCAACCATTTCCTTTTAAGTCCTGTATTCAGTGTTGCACCGTCCCCTAGTTTTGTTTTGTGTGGCCATGCCATGTGTCATGCGGGATCTTAGTTCCCTGACCAGGAATGGAACCCGTGTCCCCTGCATTGGGAGCATGGAGTCTTAACCACTGGGCAGCCAGGGAAATCCCGTGCCCTCTAGCGTTTAGTATTGCAAAACAGAAATTCAATACCAGGCTTCTTTCTTCTTTCCTTTTATTTTAAAACAATTTTTGTGTTGTTGTTGTTGTTTATTTGATGGTGAGATGTTTGCGTAATTTAAAAATCATACTAGAATATATCTAAATCAGCTTTGTCAAAACTGCAGTAGTACATATAACCCTGGTTGTATGGAAAGACTTTTCAATATATATGAGGGATGAATAGCTTTTTTTTTTTCTTTTTTTTAAACTTTGGGTTTATTTATTTATTTATGGCTGTGTTGGGTCTTCGTTTCTGTGCGAGGGCTTTCTCTAGTTGCGGCAAGTGGGGGCCACTCTTCATCGCGGTGCGCAGGCCTCTCATTATCGCGGCCTCTCTTGTTGCGGAGCACAGGCTCCAGACGCGTAGGCTCAGTAGTTGTGGCTCACGGGCCTAGTTGCTCCGCGGCATGTGGGATCTTCCCAGACCAGGGCTCGAACCCATGTCCCCTGCATTGGCAGGCAGATTCTCAACCACTGCGTCACGAGGGAAGCCCCGAGGGATGAATAGCTTTAACAGAACCAATTTCCAGATGCTCAGCTTATACATGTAAATTTTCCTAAAACTGATCTACCTAGGAAAAGACATAGTGTCAAGACATCATGAGGTTCTTCTTTCTTTTCATAATTGCCTTTCTCCCACTTTAGGAAAGAAACAAATCTCTCACTCATCCAAATCTTAATAAGGTGTTGTGGCAGTTTTTTAAAATGGCTACAAGTTCATCAACACTCTTTTCATAGAGAGGTGGAGTCTTTATCTCCTCCTCTTAGATCTGGGCTAGATTATGACTCTATTTGACCAATAGAGTACAACAGAAGGGATGACTTCCAGGGCTAGGTCATAAAAGACAATGCAGCTTCTGTTTTGTTTGCTGGAATACTTGCCCTGGCCCTTAGTCCTATAAGAAGTCTCACTGCTCTGGCCATGATGTTGTAGCCCAAGCCACACGGAGAGGCTACATGTGAGCCCTCTGATGGACGGTTTCAACGGAGCTCAGCCTTTAGTCATCCAGCCCAGCACTGAACATAGAAGTCAAGGAACTTCCAGAGAATTCCAGTCCCAAGCTTTAGAGTCATCCAAACCTTTGATTCTTCTCATCTGAAGACCCAGACATCATGGAGGAGAAATAAGACCTTACTACACACTGTTCAAATTCCTTACCCACAGAATCTGTAAACACAACAAAGTGGTTGTTTTATGTCTCTGAGTTTGAGGGAAGTTATGCAGCAATGGTAACTGAAACAGGCTCATTGGCCTAGGGTTTAAAAACCTCCAGAGTGACAAAGGGACAGTTTGAGATACTGGTGTAGATGTTGATAAAGGAAAGCACTCGAATGACTGGGTAGCACATAGTGTTGCATGTCATGTGGTTTCTGATTCTTTGCCTTCAACAAAATTATGAGAAGATATTATGGATTTATCAGATCCTAGATAATTCAAATAAGTTTTGATGGTTGGTAGCTATGTGACTTTCAGTGTATAAGACAGCAGGGATTGAAAACATACATGACATTGCTATAACAAAAATTCTTCTCTTCCTATTTATGCAAACAAGAGTTCTCCTCGTTTTCATCTATACAAATGAAGATGGAATGGATGCTGAATCATTTATCATTCTAACAATAAGTAACATTCATCCATGATCATATGAACTGATTGACAAAAAGATAAATAGCCCTAACCATCTCTTTAAGAACTGCATTCCCATAAAATCATACTTCATGTGTGATACTTCATGTATGATGCTGTTAAAATGTGTGATACATTTATATTATTTTGATCAGTTGGAAACCAACAATTTAATGACAGCTCAAACTAGAAAAAAATTTGTGTAGCTTTCAGAGCCTGTGGTTATAGAAAAATTTTTAATGTTTACATTTAAATATATATTCATATTTCTGGTGTTGAAAATATGAAGTTCGATTAAAAAAATCCATGCATAAATTATGTTATATTAATATAAACCCTATAGAGAAAGGAAAAGTGAACTGAAAATGGAAGGAAATACTTTAAATTTTCACCTGTTAAAGATGAGCATGTTCAACAATTTTTTTAAAGCAGATAATGGTCATTATAGAAATAATTAAGTCATTTAGAGTACATTGGACACAATTTAAATAATGATGGCATATTCTTGTTTTGAAATAATACCAATGTTCATAGTGCAGTATAAAGTAGATCCTTTGCAACTGTTTACATTTATGATATCAAGCTAAAAATGTATGAAGCATCTAAATTTCTTTACTACCTTTATCTCATTGAGCCTTTTAAATCTCTTCCTACAGCCTAAGCAGCTCTCTTTTCATCTCAGTCTATTGTCTCATCATCTTTTCTTTCCTCTTTTGTTCGATAGAGGACACATTTTTGAGAATTTTATTGAGAACACAAAACAGATGCTTTCAAAAATGTATTTTGGATCCCTTTAGTTAACTGTTTTTATCTTACACAAATTTTTGTCTTTTTATCTTTAATGAACCATTTACCATTTCTTATATTACATAATATTTTCACAAGGTATTTGTTGACTTTTTTCCTTTGTTGATTCACATGCCTCTGATTGTCCACTTCCTTCTCAGAAGTGTGATTGCATTGCCTGTGAATGTAGGCAACAGAAGTAGTTGGGAATTCCCAATGTATTTCTTCCCAACCTTGCTATATCTTTAAGAATTCTATATGTGATTAGGTTAATGCAAATTCTTCCTACAGAATAGAAAATCTTGACTAGTATTCCTGCTGACATTATTGGAATATTGCATTGCTTTCAATGATTCTAATGAATGTTCCTATAATAAAGCAAATTGGGAATTATTAACCAGTCACCCTGATAATCTTCAAGTTAGGGATGAGAGGCTTTCCAATGTTTATACCAATGTGCCCATCCTTGTTTGCATAGAGTCATAAGGGGAATGGAGTGTGTTGAGAATGTGCCATGTTGGCCACACTTTATGAAGATGGAAACAGCAGAGAGCAGTAACTCACAAGTGACAGGAAGAGGTGTGTGGCAATGAATCCCAGCTCACAGTTCACTGAAAATCAGCATGCTCTGAGATGCTGATCTTTGATTCAAGCATTTTCTCAGCCCAGCTGCTGCCTAAGAACATTTAATTAGAAGAAACACAATACCCTTCAAGCCATGATGTTGGCTAACATCCATTTGTATCTGGTTCTTACTAAGGCCTATATTTAATGCCATCAGAGCTCACTCTGGGGAGAGTGTGAGCCTAACCTCTCAGGGCCAAAAATATCCCCCAGGCACAAACACAAATGTAGGTTCCATTCCACACTAAGTTGAGGAAACATTATTTTCCTATAATCAGCAAAGTTGTAAGGAAAACAAGCACTAAAAGGCAGTTCTCCAAATAGTGTTGAGCTGTGTACACAACACCTATGGTATTTTCTGCTCAGTCTTTCCTGGATCCACAGGGTTATCAAGGGAACTTCCATGTAAGTGCAATATGACCCCCACCTTCTGCCCACAGTCAACTGACCCAGAGGTGGGCACCAGATCCCAATGAGGCCCACCTAGAGTCCCATCTCTCCTGCTACAGCAGGTTGTTCTGAGGTGAGCACCCGTATCAAGCTGTGCCAGCAAGTCCCACACTGCACATTTGGACTTGGGGCTGAAGGAGTTAGATCAGTCTCTTCTCAGTGGTGAAGAGGGAAACTCATGTCACTGTTTCTGCCACATGGAGAAAGCCAGGCAGCAGCATGAGAGATTGTTCCAGTTGTAATGGGGTCCCATCTGCATCCCGGCCATTTCTATAGCTGGAGTCTTCAATTCTTCCTTGAATTCCCTGAGAGAACCAAGAATGCTTAAAATAAATTCCCCTTTTTTTTTTTATTAAAATGGTTTGAATTTTGTGTCTGGATTTGCAAACAGTGGATTCCTGATTTTAAAAATCAGATTTATCAAACCTGACTGCCACCGAGTGACCGTCTTTATTTTTATGAACTAGAAAAGTGTATCATTCCTCTCAGTCATTGAAACATTCCTCTTTCCCATTCCTTATAGTTTTATTTTTTGTTACACTTGGGGTTAGAAAATCCTTTTTTCAAAATGGCTTCTTGTGAACAGTGATTGCTCTGAGGGTTTATCTAGATAGGACTGTTTCCATATGCACAGTGTTTGATTGATACATGCAGTAAAATATCCAGCACTGTGACTTTTACTGCCAAAATTCTCTTAGAAATGGAAACCAGAACAGCTTTTTTTTAAGATAGGCCATATGCCAAGATTTTTTTCTTCATTTAAGGAAGAATATAGGAAGTAAAATAAATGAAAGAAAAACAAGTCACGGCCCCAAGAATTGTGCACTGCTACGCAGCAGCTGCTCCACAGGGACAGAGCACAAGTCCACCACACAGCATGAGTAAGGTTCACCAGGAAGCTGAGGCATCACCGTCCCTGCCCCAAAGGTGGAGGCCATGAGAATGAGCTTCTCTGTAATGAGAGGAGATGCTGTGTGTGTGCATGTGTGTATGTGTTCAGTCTCTCAATCAATTGGAATTATAAATAAAAAAGAGAAATTTCTCCCAGGAGATGCATCTACAATTAGTCGAAGCTAATGAAGGCAGTGTGGAGGGGGAGTGGTGGTCTCACTGTCATAAACAGTCAGCCATATCCAGCTTTGGCATAGCCTCTCTTCGATCTTGTTGTCTTGCCTTTTCAGCCTCCATTCTCAATTCAAGTTCAATGTCACTCGCATGCACACATGCTACGGGAAAGGAATCCTCTCCTGGGGATTCTTTCATGTTCACAGGAACTCCTGCTGGAAACGTGGTTCTCTTGAAAGGCATACACATGAACAGAATGGAGGTGGCCATTCGTCCCACGCTTTCTGAATTATACCAGGTGCTGAGATTTCCATCTCCATCTTGCATTTGAAGATAGATGTAATTAAAACTTTCCTCCTACTCTCCCATACTCGAGTGCTGTTTAGCTCTTACTGTCTGAGAGTTTCTTGCATACACCTGGAAATAAATATCAGTCCCTGGATACACAGCCATGAAGCCTATGCACCAAGATCTCAGACCCTTTCCTTATTTTTTTCATTTCTTCTGTTCATCCAGAAGATGCTGCTCTTGCTGCAGATGTTGACTGCAACTTCTAGCAGGTGGAATCAATTAATTGTCAATTTGGTCAAAACAAGCAGTCTTACTGTATTTGCTTTAGATTCTTCTCCTTTGTGGTTATTTTCAACAGAGGAAACCATGAAATTAGGCATTGAGGAGCAGTTATTCTATAAAAATGGACAGCCACAGCAACATGTGGGACACAACAGAAGTTTGGCTTTGTCAATTACAGGACTAGAACTCAGGAGCTGAGCCCCATTGCCCAATAAGTGTTTGGGGTAAGTTATCAGAGCATGCCCAGGAATCATATCAGGAAAATGCCTTCTGAAATTTGTTGGTCTGTGGTTCTTTGTCCAAAAAGTTCCTAAGTACAAGACCCAGAAGAAGAGGCCACAGATGACTGGCAAGGGAAAATCTGAAAGGAGTTCTTCTTTTGCCAGACTCTTCAGTTCTGGTTGTTAAATGAAAGAGAAGATGAGCAGGGCTGGATGGGTTTTAGACTCGCTATAGGATCCAGCAAAATTGCAGATGTGGTACATGTGCCCACATTAGCATTGCAGCATAAAATATGATTTGAGACAGGGAGTTAGAAACCAGCTCAGGTCAAGCTGAGGTTTCACTTAGAAAAGGTCTTTATCACCCATTATTAAAAACATCAGACAATATGATGAACATGTTGGCCTGGATGAAATTCCTTTTGAAGAGCTCGAATCTTCTAGGAACAAAGTTCAGTGGTCCTATCAACCAGCACTGCAAAACTTCAAATATTTGAGAATCAAGTTAGAACATAGGAGTTCAGTTCCAAGAACTTTTCTTATGAAGAAGGACAGGCTGTATGTGGCACATGCTCTATGGCAGCTGCTACTCCTATGCAGTGATTACAAGCGTGCAAACCAGCAGCTAACCCTGGAAACCCCACACTTCCTTCAGGTAAAGCAACATGCATGGGGACAGGTTAGTCACAGTTAAGACTTATTCAGGGCTCCTTAACGAGCAGAGCTTAGGGCTAGGGAAACCTAACCAGGCTTCAGCTCTATGGTCTGGAGCACATCATTTATTCCTCTGACACTCTTTCCTTAAACATAAAAGGAGGGGATTGAATTAAATAATCTCTAAGGTCTTTTTCTGGGAGGAAAAATTAAGATACTCAATTATATAGTAGATTCCAGGGAACTCAGTGGCATATAAGGTTTTTTAAAAAATTACTTCTGTGATAAATGACATACTTGGAACGTTATTAGTTCAATAATCAGGTGCTGGACAGCAGACAGCATACTCTTAATATTTTCTCTCAAGTCTTAAAAAGTGATGTGGCAGAGATGATCATTCTGTGAGCTAAGTCCATTATTGAAAATATGACATGTATTTTAGACACCTGCTTATGACAAGGTACATTTTGGTCACATCTCTTAAACTGGCTCTTAGCCAGAAAAAAAAAATTATTTGAGCTCAAAATGGAGGATATTACAAAGATTAATTAGATATTATAGCAACTTTAAGTGAAGTCAGTACCTTAGGGATTAGGAGATGAGTATTTAAATACACAATGTGACCACTGAATCATTTGTGCACATGAGAACTATATGCGTATAAATTGCAGGCAGGCTTCTGCATATGTTTGCCAACAAAAACACAAGTGCTAAATCCACACTAAGTTTGGGCTTTTAAAAGAAATTCAAGACTGATTTAGAAAGAATGACAGAAACTACTACCTAATAATTATTAAAAGTAGACACAATAAATGAAACCAAAAAATGTTCTTTGAAAAGATCAATAGTTCTTTGATAAGCCTCTAGCCAGACTAAGGAAGGAAAAAGAGAGAAGACACAAATTACTAATAACAGAAATGTAAGAGGAGACATCACTACAGATCCCATGGAAATTAAATAATAATAAAGAAATACTATTAACTACTTTATCCCCAGAAATTTGGTAACCTAGATGAAATGGACCAGTTCCTTAAAAGACACAATCTAAAACTCACACAAGGGAAAACAGACTGAACAGGCCTATATCCATTAAAAAAATTGAACCAATAATTAATAACCTTCCCAAACTGAAAGTACCATGCCCAGATGTGTTTCCTAGTGAATTCTGCCAAACATTTATGGAGGAAATTATACTAAATCTCTTTCAGAGAATAGAAGCAGAAGGAATACTTCCTAACTCATTCTATGAAGCAGGTATTACCCTAATACCAAAACCAGACAAAGACATTACAAGGAAGGAAAATTACAGCCCTCATAGACATGATGCAAAAATTTTCAATGAAATATTAACAGATCGAATCCAATAATAAATACAAAGAATTACACACCACAATGAAGTGAGATTACATATTTTGACAGTTGTGTGACTGAGGTTCCATTTTCTTACTGGCCAGGTACAGTCTCAACTCCTATAGGCCACCTGCAATTCCTTCCTATGTGACCGTCTCACAACAACATGGCAGCTTATGTCTTCAAACTCACAAGGAGAATTTTTTAATTTTAAATTCTCCACAAGAACTTTTTAATTAACTACTATACCAATTAACTAAAATAATTAACTTAATTAACTAAGTTAACTTAGTTAATTTTTTACTTTTTTTGTTTTACTTAATCGTGACAGTGGCATCCCATTACCTTTACCAGATTCTATTGTCTAGAAGCAAGTGCCAGGTCCCACCTACACTCAGGGAGAGGGGATTGTACAAGGTGTAACACCAGCAGGAGGAAATCATGGCACCCTTTACCTCTGCTTCTCTTTGACTTTGCACTGGAGGTCTTAACCAAAGCAATAAGAAACTAAAAAGAAATAAGAAGCATAGGGATTAGAAAAATAAGATAACCATAATTCACAGAAAACATGTTTATATTTAAAACTCAAAGCAATTGATAAGCAAGTTATCAGATTTAATAAGAGAGCTGAGTAAGGGAGCTAGATATAGAATGACATATAAAAATCAATTGTATTTCTTTATACCAATAGCTAACTGTTAGTAAACATTAGTCAAAAAAGATACGGTGTACAGAGGTAACTTTAAGATAACAATGTTACCTACAGAAAAAAAGTCGAAAAAATGGTGTACACAAACTACATGGAGAAAATTAGAAAACTATTGGAAAACATTAAGGAAGCCTGAAATAAGTGGAATACCATGTTCAAAGATAGGAAGATCCAATATTGTAAAAATATAAATCTCCCAAATAGTAAAGCTATAAAATCAGTGGAACATCGATCAAGATTCAACACATTTGGGCTTCCCTGGTGGTGCAGTGGTTAAGAATCTGCCTGCCAATGCAGGGGACACGGGTTCGAGCCCTGGTCTGGGAAGATCCCACATGCCGCGGAGCAAATAGGCCCATGAGCTCATCTGGAGCTTGTGCTCCGCAACAAGAGAGGCCACGACAGTGAGAGGCCCGCGCACCTCGATGAAGAGTGGCCCCCGCTTGCCACAACTAGAGAAAGCCCTTGCACAGAAATGAAGACCCAACACAGCCAAAAATTAATTAATTAATTAATTAATTAAATTTAAAAAAAAAAGATTCAACACATTTGTGTATGTGTGCATGTGTGTGTGAGTCTCTGATATGTTGCTACATTTCTTAAGCTGTCTTCTCGCAAGGAAAAAGACCAGAATAACCAAGATAATTTTTAAGAACAAGATAGGAACATTTGTTCTATCTAATATAAAGCTTTAACATAAAGTTATGTTTATGATATTTTTGTTACACCTATATTATTATAAAATTACATTTATTTATTAATTTTGTGTTAAATTTTTTGTTGTAAAATTATGTTTGTGAATGAAGTGTGTTTTTTGCTGTGAAAATGGACACACCAAAGGACCAGAATAGAACACCCAGAAATAGACCATAAATACATGGATTGCAGATCATTGGAGCTGAGCCAATGTTGATTAATAAGGGGAAAAAATATAAAACGGTATTCTTAGCACATGCAAGGCACAAAAGTAAATTCAAGGTCTAATAAATGGTGTACCTAACACCTAAATGTGAAGAGCAATTTTTTTTTTTAATTTTTGGAAGAAAATATAATGTCTTTATTACTTGTAGTAGGGTGATATAAAAAAATATTTTAAGTTAAATTTTCAGACTTCTGTCTAACAAAAGACATTGCAGACAAAGTTAAAGCACAAGTTGCAGTCTGGGAAAAGATATTTGCAGCAAAGAATTGCTTCCAGATAATTTGGGGTGAGGTAGAGGGTAGATTGACAGATGTGGAGGTGGACTGGTTCTGAAGCACGAGGAAGAGGGCTAAGTAAAATCTATCTCAATTTTCCAGTTGAAGCAACTCAGATTTGTTCCTCCCACTTCTGCACTCTATTATAGAACTTGTATGATAATATTATTGTTTGCTTATGAGTCTGTCTTCCCCACTAGACTTGGCGTCTTTTAATCTAAGACTCGAGATTTTTAATCCACAGCCTCAGTAACAAAGGGGCTACAGTTCTGGAGCCTGAGTTTCTGCCTGACTCAATCATTTGTTGGCTGTGGGAGCTTATGCAGGTTATTTCATTGCCCTGGCCCCTGTTTGCTCACTTGTGTGATGATGGAAGTAATAATAATAAAGTCTGCCTCAACGGTCATTATATCAAATGAGTTAATACACATAAAGCATTTAGAACAATACCTGGACACAAGCATTTGTGGAGAGAATTAACCATACAAGTAACATGGGCAAACTTTTCTTTATGTCTCCCTGAAGGAAGTTAAACTGCACCATTTCAATGGCATTTCACTCACAGCTCAAAACAAATAAGTACCTGACAAATATTTCTTTTCTTTCTTCCATTCCAAAAATCACCAAAGATGACAAAGATGATACAAGGTTTTTCCAGAATTTTGAGGAAGAAGTAATAAAAAGTGGGGATGGTACCTGGGGTTAGCTAAACTGTAAGGTAAGGGCACATTCCTCCCAACTGCCAATGCTAAATAAGGCTTTTGACTCCAAAGGCAAGGAGTTAAGGTCCAACTACAAAGTTAGAGAGAAGGTCATCCTCACTTCTGAAAACAACTAAGTTTGAGGGTTTCCCAAAACCATCCTCAGATTCCATACTTCACTAGAAAGACTCACAGCTTGTTGAACGCGGCAGCAGCTCTATAGGTTGCTGTTTTCTCCTCCAGTGGACCCGGGCCTGCGCTCCAGCAACCATGTCTAAGGGACCTGTAGTTGGCATTGATCTTGGCACCACCTATTCTTGTGTGGGTGTCTTCCAGCACGGAAAGGTGGAAATAATTGCCAGTGATCAAGGGAACCAAACTACACCTAGCTATGTCGCCTTTACTGATACGGAATGATTGATCGGTGATGCTGCAAGAACCAAGTTGCAATGAATCCCACCAACACGGTTTTTGATGCCAAACGCCTCATTGGACGAAGATTTGATGATGCTGTTGTCCAGTCTGATATGAAGCATTGGCCCTTCATGGTGGTGAATGACGCAGACAGGCCTAAGGTTCAAGTAGAATACAAGGGAGAGACAAAAAGTTTTTATCCAGAGGAGGTGTCATCCATGGTTTTGACAAAGATGAAGGAAATAGCAGAAGCCCACCTTGAGAAGACTGTTACCAAAGCTGCTGTCACAGTACCCGCTTACTTTAATGATTCTCAGCGTCAGGCTACCAAAGATGCTGGAACTATTGCTGGGCTCAATGTACTTAGAATCAACAAGCCAATTGCTGCTGCTATTGCCTATGGCTTAGACAAAAAGGTTGGAGCAGAAAGAAATGTGCTGATCTTTGATTTAGGTGGTGGCACTTTTGATGTGTCAATCCTCACTATTGAGGATGGAATCTTTGAGGTCAAATCTACAGCTGGAGATGCCCACTTAGGTGGAGAAGACTTTGACAACCAGATGGTCAACCATTTTATTGCAGAATTCAAGCGCAAGCATGAGAAGGACATCAGTGAGAACAAGAGGGCTGTCCGTCGCCTTCGTACTGCTTGTGAGCGTGCTAAGAGCACTCTCTCTTTCAGCACCCTGGCCAGTATTGAGGTTGATTCCCTCTATGAAGGAATCGACTTCTATACCTCAATTACCCGTGCCCGATTTGAAGAACTGAATGCTGACCTGTTCCGTGGCACACTGGACCCTGTGGAGAAAGCCATTTGGGATACCAAGCTAGACAAGTCTCAGATCCATGATACTGTCCTGGTGGGTGGTTCAACCCGCATCCCCAAGATTCAGAAACTTCTATAGGACTCCTTCAATGGGAAAGAACTGAATAAGAGCATCAACCCTGACGAGGCTGTTGCTTATGGTGCAGCTGTCCAGGCAGCCATTTTATCTGGAGACAAATCTGAAAATGTTCAAGACTTGCTGCTGTTGGATGTCACTCCTCTTTCCCTTGGAATTGAAACTGCTGGTGGAGTCATGACTGTCCTCATCAAGGGCAACACCACCATTCCTACCAAGAAGACGCAGACCTTCACAACCTACTCAGACAAGCAGCCCGGTGTACTCATTCAGGTTTATGAAGATGAGCATGCCATGACCAAAGATAACAACCTACTTGGCGAGTTTGAACTCACAGGCATACCTCCTGCCCCCCGTGGTGTTCCTCAGATTGAAGTCACTTTTGATATTGATGCCAATGTCATCCTCAGTGTCTCTGCTGTGGATAAGAGCACAGGAGAAGAGAACAGGATTACCATCACTAATGACAAGGGCCGTTTGAGCAAGGAAGACATTGAACGCATGGTTCAGGAAGCAGAGAAGTATAAAGCTGAAGATGAGAAGCAGCGGGATAAGGTGTCTTCGAAGAATTCTCTTGAATCCTATGCTTTCAACATGAAAGCTACTTTTGAGGATGAGAAACTTCAAGGCAAGATTAATGATGAGGACAAACAGAAGATTCTTGATAAGTGTAATGAAATAATCAACTGGCTTGATAAGAACCAGACTGCAGAGAAGGAAGAATTTGAACATCAGCAGAAGGAGCTGGAAGAAGTCTGCAACCCCATCATTACCAAACTGTACCAGAGCGCAGGAGGCATGCCAGGAGGAATGCCCAGGGGCTTCCCTGGTGGTGGAGCTCCACCGTCTGGTGGTGCCTCCTCTTGGCCCACCATTGAAGAGGTTGATTAAGCCAGCCTAGCATAGGTTTAGCATTGTTCCACACAATATTGAAGGACCCTAATTTGTAGCAAATTTCATGGCAGTTTTAAAGTTGAGCTGCTGTAGTAAACTGGACATTCTTGATACTTGAACATGGAATGTGTGCACAGGGAAAGGAAATAACATTGCACTTTACAAGCACTGCATTGTAAGTGGAAAATGCAATGTCTTAAATAAAACTGTATTTAAAATGGGCACCATAAAAAAAAAAAAAAAGACTCACAAACTCAATGAAAGCTATTACATCCACAGTGGCATTTACTACAGGGAAAGAATACATTAAAATCAGCCAAAAGAAGAGCTGCATAAAGCAGAGTCTAGGAGAGTCCCAAATGTGACATTTCCATTGTCCTCAGGAGGTCCCAGTATTGCTGTGTGACAATAATCACTGAGTGTTACCATCCCTGGAAGCTCAGCTGAGCCTCTGTGTCCAGAACTGTATTGAGGCTTCATTACATAAGCATAGTTGATTGATTGATTGATTGCCCACATGGATAAAGTCAATCTCTAGGTCCACTGATACCATATCACCCAAAGTCCCCACCCTAAACCATGAGTTGATCTTTCAGGTGTGGGCAGCCCCTTCTCCAAGACTATTAAGTATGGCCAGGTGAAGGAGGAGGAAAAGTAGGAGAAGGAGGAAGAGGGATGGGATGGAAGGGGAGAGAAAAGGACAGGACAGCACAGGAAGCTTTCTTGTGAAAAGAAGAGGGATTCATTCCCCAAGCTCATGACCACCACTCAGTAAGCTTTTGTATGCTTCACAACCACCCCATGAGATGTGCAGGATTTTGTAGATGAGGAAACTGAGACTCCAGGAGGCCAAGTAAACAGCCCTAGATCCCCCAAGATAGAAAGAAGACACACTGGGACTGGAAACCAGGTCTTCTGGCCATATGTTCCTGTTCTTTCCATACAATTCACAGTCTCTGTGTTCTGCACTTATGTCAGTCTTTTTTTTTTTTTTTACCTTTTTTTAAATCGAAATATAGTTAATTTATAATGCTGCATTAGTTTCAGGTATACAGCAAAGACTGTTCAGTTATGCATATATATACATACATATATACATATATATATCCTTTTTCAGATTCTTTCCATTACAAGATGTTGAATATAGTTCCCTGTGCTATACAGCATGTTCTTGTTGTTTACCTATTTTATATATAGAAGTGTGTATATGTTAATCCAAAACTCCTAGTTTATCTCCCCACCACCCCACCCCACTATCCTCTTTGGTAACCATAAGTTTGTTTTCTCTGTTGGTGAGTCTATTTCTGTTTTGTAAATAAGTTCATCTGTATCATTTTATTGTATACCACATATGTGATATCATATGATATTTGTCTTTCTCTGTCTGACTTACTTCACTTAATATGATAACCTCTAGGTCCAGTCCTTCACTTTACTCCAATTCTACATACTTTAGACTTTTCCTTAAAGTGCTTAGAACAGTCATTCTTAGCCTGTTAAGTTCTCATAAAGTTTTGGATTAATTACAGAGATGCAGATTAGCAACTTTGGAATGTGGGAACAATAATTTTGCGCCAAAATTTATTGTCGAAGCAGTATGCAATTTTTTGCTTTGTTCTGGAATTTTGTCATAATGAGGCAGTCATTTGTCTCTTAGACCTTTCCTTCTCAGCTCCCCACCACCCCACCCTATTGGTGAAATAGGCACCTGTGTCAGAGAGCTAATAAGGGGTCTTCCTTACAGGCCTCATTGCAAGCAAAGGCTTAATGGGCTTGGACAGCATGGCAGGGTGGTAAGAGGCAGGGTGAGCCAAGGGCAAGACATCGACCCCATTTTAGACTTTGCCCGGCATCCAGTTCCTAAGATTGTGCTTTTGGCCATTGTGCCAATAAAAACTTAATGACCAGCAATCCTTTATCTAATTCTTATCAAATGTTATTGGAAAATATATTCAACAAAAAATAAAACTAACTGTATGTGGTAAAATTTGTTACACATGAAAAACTCAAAAATTAAAAATGGGAAACAGACTCGGTAGAAATAGTTTTATTAAAACAAAATCAACATTATCAGTTGGAGACCTTCAAGATGGTGGAAGAGTAAAACGTGGAGACCACCTTCCTCCCCACAGATACATCAGAAATACATCTACATGTGGAACAACTCCTACAGAACACCTACTGAACGCTGGCAGAAGACCTCAGACTTCCCAAAAGGTAAGAAACTCCCCACATACCTGGGTAGGGAAAAGAAAAAAGAGAAAACAGAGACAAAAGAATAGGGACGGGACCTGCACCAGTGGGAGGGAGATGTGAAGGAGGAAAGGTTTCCACACATTAGGAAGCCCCTTCATGGACGGAGACTGCGGGTGGCAGAGGCGGGAAACTTCAGAGCCATGGAGGAGAGCACAGCAACAGGGGTGCAGAGGGCAAAGCGGAGAGATTCCCACACAGAGAATCGGTGCCCACCAGCACTCACCAGCCCGTGAGGCTTGTCTGCTCACCCGCCGGGGCAGGCGAGGGCTGGAAGCTGAGGCTTGGGTTTCGGAGGTCAGATCCCAGGGAGAGGACTGAGGTTGGCTGCATGAACACAGCCTAAAGGGGGCTAGTGTGCCACAGCTAGCCGGGAGGGAGTCCAGGAAAAAGGCAGGACCTGCTAAGAGGCAAGAGACCATTGTTTCGGGGTGCGCAAGGAAACAGGATTCAGAGCACCGCCTAAATGAGCTCCAGAGACGGGTGCGAGCCGCGGCTATCAGTGCGGACCCTAGAGACGGGCGTGAGACGCTAAGACTGCTGCTGCCACCACCAAGAAGCCTGTGTGCAAGCACAAGTCACTGTCCACACCGCCTCTCCCGGGTACCTGTGCAACCCGCCACTGCCAGGCTCCCGTGATCCAGGGACAACTTCCCCGGGAGAACGCACGGCGCACCTCAGGCTGTTGCAACGTCATGCTGGCCTCTCCCGCCGCAAACTCGCCCCGCATTCCATCCCCCTCCCTCCCCCCGGCCTGAGTGAGCCAGAGCCCCTGAATCAGCTACTCCTTTAACCCCATCCTGTCTGAGTGAAGAACAGACGCCCTCAGGAGACCTACACGCAGAGGCGGGGCCAAATCCAAAGCTGAACCCCAGGAGCTGTGCGAACAAAGAAGAGAAAGGGAAATCTCTCCCAGCAGCCTCAGGAGCAGCAGATAAAACATCCACAATCAACCTGATGTACCCTGCATCTGTGGAATACCTGAAGACACAACGAATCATCCCAAATTGAGGAGGTGGACTTTGGGAGCAAAGATGTATATATATTTTTCCCTTTTTCTCTTTTGTTGAGTGTGTATGTGTATGCATCTCTGTGATTTTGTTTGTATAGCTTTGCTTTTACCATTTGTCCTAGCATTCTGTCTGTCTGTTGTTGTTTTTTTTTTTTTTTTTTTAATATACTTTTTAGTGCTTCTTATGATTGGTAGATTTGTTTTTTGGTTTGGTTGCTCTCTTCTTTTTTTTTTTAATTATTTAAAAAATTTTTAATTTACTAATTATTTCTTATTTTTTATTTTAATAACTTTATTTTATTACTTTTCTTTCTTTCTTTTCTTCTCCCTTTTCTTCTGAGCTGTGTGGCTGACAGGGTCTTGGTGCTCTGGCTGGATGTCAGGCCTGTGCCTCTGAGGTGGGAGAGCCAAGTTCAGTACATTGGTCCACAAGAGACCTCTCAGCTCCATGAAATATCAAATGGTGAAAATCTCCCAGAGATCTCCATCTCAAAGCCAAAACTCAGCTCTGCTCAACGACCAGCAAGTTCCAGTGCTGGACACCCTATGCCAAACAACTAGCAAGACAGGAACACAACCCCACCCATTAGCAGAGAGGCTGCCTAAAATCATAATAAGGCCACAGACACCCCAAAACACACCACCAGACATGGACCTGTCCACCAGAAAGACAAGATCCAGCCTCATCCACCAGAACACAGGCACTAGTCCCCTCCACCAGGAAGCCTACACAACCCACTGAAACAACCTTAGCCACTGGGGGCAGACACCAAAAACAATAGGAACTATGAACCTGCAGCCTGTGAAAAGGAGACCCCAAACATAGTAAGTTAAGCAAAATGAGAAGACAGAGAAACACACAGCAGATGAAGGAGCAAGGCAAAAACATACCAGATGAAACAAATGAAGAGGAAATAGGCAGTCTACCTGAAAAGAATTCATAGTAATGATGGTAAAGATGATGCAAAATCTTGGAAATAGAATGGAGAAACTACAAGAAACGTTTAACAATGACCTAGAAAACTAAAGAGTAAACAAAAAATGAACAACACAATAAATGAAATTAAAAATTCTCTAAAAATAGAACCATCATACGACCCAGCAATCCCACTACTGGGCATATACCCTGAGAAAACCATAATTCAAAAAGAGTTATGTACCACAATGTTCATTGCATCTCTATTTACAGTAGCCAGGACATGGAAGCAACCTAAGTGTCCATCGACAGATAAATGGATAAAGAAGATGTGGCACATATATACAATGGAATATTACTCAGCCATAAAGAGAAACGAAATTGAGTTATTTGTAGTGAGGTGGATGGACCTAGAGTCTGTCATACAGAGTGAAGTAAGTCAGAAAGAGAAAAACAAATACTGTATGCTAACACATATATATGGAATCTAAAAAACAAACAAAAAAAATGGTCATGAAGAACCAAGGGGCAAGACGGGAATAAAGACGCATACCTACTAGAGAATGGACTTGAGGATACAGGGAGGGGGAAGGGTAAGCTGGGACAAAGTGAGAGAGTGGCATGGACATATATACACTACCAAATGTAAAATAGATAGCTAGTGGGAAGCAACTGCATAGCACAGGGCGGTCAGCTGGGACAAAGTGAGAGAGTGGCATGGACATATATACACTACCAAATGAAAAATAGATAGCTAGTGGGAAGTAGCCACATAACACAGGGAGGTCAGCTCTGTGCTTTGTGACCACCTAGAGGGGTGGGATAGGGAGGGTGGGAGGGAGGGAAACGCAAGAGGGAAGAGATATGAGGATATATGTATATGTATAACTGATTCATGTTGTTATAAATCAGAAACTAACACACAGTTGTAAAGAAATTATACTCGAATAAAGATGTTAAAAAAAATATTGGCGTATATAATATACTGTATATTATAAAATACATATAATAGATGATTATTAAGCCATAAAAAGAAGGAAATCCTGCTATTTGCAACAACATGGATGAACCTGGAGGGCATTATGCTAAACCAAACAGGGAAAGGCAAATACAGTATGGTATCACTTATATGTGGAATCTGAAAGAAAAATAAGTCAAATTCATAGAGAAAGAGAGTAAATAATAGTTGCCAGGAGTTTGGGAGGTGGGGGAAATGGGAAAATGTTGGTCAAAGTGTACAAATTTTTAGTTATATGATGAATAGGTCCTGAGGATCTAATGTACAACATGGTGACTATAGTTAATAATATTCTATTTTATCCTTGAAATTTACTAAGAAAGTAGATCTTAAGCATTCTTACTACTGGATAAAAAAGGTAAATACATGAGGTGATGGATGTAATAGATATCTTGATTTCGATAATCATTTCTCAATTATCAAATTGTCATGCTGTACACTTTCAACTGAAACAATTTTATTTGTCAATTATAACTCAAAGCTGAAAATAAAATAAAATTTGCTTTAAGATGAAAAAAAAAATTATCTAGAAGGAATCAATAGCAGAAAAACTGAGGCAGAAGAAGAGATAAGTGACATGGAAGATAAAATAGTGGAAATAACAACTGCAGAGCAGAATAAAGAAAAAAGAATGAAAAGAATTGAGGACAGTTTCAGAGACCCCTAGGACCACATTAAACACACCAACATTCGAATTATAGGGGTCCCAGAAGAAGAAGAGAAAAAGAAAGGGACTGAGAAAATATTTGAAGAGATTATAGTTGAAAACTTCCCTAATATGGGAAAGGAAATAGTTAATCAAGCCCAGGAAGCGCAGAGAGTCCCATACAGGATAAATCCAAGGAGAAACACGCCAAGACACATATTAATCAAACTATCAAAATTTAAATACAAAGAAAAATATTAAAAGCAGCAAGGGAAAAATAACAAATAACATATAAGGGAATCCCCATAAGGTTAACAGCTGATCTTTCAGCAGAAATTCTGCAAACCAGAAAGGAGTGGCAGGACATATTTAAAGTGATGAAAGGGAAAAACCTACAAACAAGATTACTCTACCCAGCAAGGATCTCATTCGTATTGAGCAGGGAAATTAAAAGCTTTACAGACAAGAAAAGCTAAGAGAATTCAGCACCACCAAACAAGCTTTAAAACAAATGCTAACGGAACTTCTCTAGGCAGGAAACACAAGAGAAGGAAAAGACCTACAATAACAAACCTAAAAGAATTAAGGAAATGGTAATAGGAACATACGTATCGATAATTACCTTAAATGTAAATGGATTAAATGTTCCAACCAAAACACATAGACTGGTTGAATGGATTCAAAAACAAGACCCGTATATACGCTGTCTACAAGAGACCCACTTCAGACCTAGGGACACATATAGACTGAAAGTGAGGGGATGGAAAAAGATATTCCATGCAAATGGAAATCAAAAGAAAGCTGGAGGAGCAATTCTCACATCAGACAAAATAGACTTTAAAATAAAGATGACTACAAGAGACAAAGAAAGACACTACATAATGATCAAGGGATCAATCCAAGGAGAAGATATAACAATTGTAAATAATTATGCACTCAACGTAGGAGCACATCAATACATAAGGCAAATGTTAACAGCCATAAAAGGGGAAATCGACACTAACACAATCATAGTAGGGGACTTTAACACCCCACTTTCACCAATGGACAGATCATCCAAAATGAAAATAAAAAAGGAAACACAAGCTTTAAATGATACATTAAACAAGATGGACTTAATTGATATTTATAGGCCATTCCATCCAAAAAGAAACAGAATACACTTTCTTCTCGAGTGCTCATGGAACATTCTCCAGGATAGATCATACCTTGGGTCACAAATCAAGCCTGGTAACTTTAAGAAAATTGAAATTGTATCAAGCATCTTTTCCGACCACAACGCTATGAGACTAGATATCAATTACAGGAAAATATCTGTAAAAATACAAACACATGGAAGCTAAACAATACACTACTAAGTAACCAAGAGATCAATGAAGAAATCAAAGAGGAAACCAAAAAATACCTAGAGACAAATTACAACAAAAACACAACATTCCAAAACCTATGGGATGCAGCAAAAGCAGTTCTAAGAGGGAAGTTTTAGCCATACAATCGTACCTTAAGAAACAAGAAACATCTCAAATAAACAACCTAACCTTACTCCTAAAGCAATTAGAGAAAGAAGAACTAAAAAACCCCAAACTTAGCAGAAGGAAAGAAATCATAAAGATCAGATAAGAAGTAAATGAAAAAGAAATGAAGGAAATGATAGCAAAAATCAATAAAACTAAAACCTTGTTCTTTCAGAAGATAAACAAAATTGATAAAACATTAGCCAGACTCATCAAGAAAAAAGGGAGAAGACTCAAATGAATAGAATTAGAAATGAAAAAGGAGAAGTAACAACTGACACTGCAGAAATACATAGGATCATGAGAGATTACTACAAGCAACTATATGCCAATAACATGGACAACCTGGAAGAAATGGACAAATTCTTAGAAAAGCACAACCTTCCTAGACTGAACCAGGAAGAAATAGAAAATATAAACAGACCAATCACAAGCACGGATATTGAGACTGTGATTAAAAATCTTCCAACAAACAAAAGCCCAGGACAAGATGGCTTCACAGGTGAATTCTATCAAACATTTAGAGAAGAGCTAACACCTATCCTTCTCAAACTCTTCCAAAATATAGCAGAGAGAGGAACACTCCCAAACTCATTCTATGAGGCCACCATCACCCTGATACCAAAACCAGACAAAGATGTCATAAAGAAAGAAAACTACAGGCCAATATCACTGATGAACATAGATGCAAAAATCCTCAACAATATACGAGCAAACATTATCCAACAGCACATTCAAAGGATCATACACCATGATCAAGTGGGGTTTATCCCAGGAATGCAAGGATTCTTCAATATACGCAAATCAATCAATGTGATACACCATATTAACAAATTGAAGGAGGAAAACCATATGATCATCTCAATAGATGCAGAGAAAGCTTTCAACAAAATTCAACACCCATTTATGATAAAAACCCTCCAGAATGTAGGCATAAAAGGAACTTTCCTCAACATAATAAAGGCCATATATGACAAACCCACAGCCAATATCGTCCTCAATGGTGAAAAACAAACCATTTCCACTAAGATCAGGAGCAAGACAAGGTTGCCCACGCTCACCACTATTATTCAACATAGTTTTGGAAGTGTTAGCCTCAGAAATCAGAGAAGAAAAAGAAATAAAAGGAATCCAAATCGGAAAGAAGAAGTAAAGCTCTCACTGTTTGCAGATGACATGATACTATACATAGAGAATCCTAAAGAGGCTACCAGAAAACTACTCGAGCTAATCAATGAATTTGGTAAAGTAGCAGGATACAAAATTAATGCACAGAAATCTCTTGCATTCTTATAAACTAATGATGAAAAATCAGAAAGAGAAATTAAGAAAACACTCCCATTCACCACTGCAACAAAAAGAATAAAATACCTAAGAATAAACCTACCTAAGGAGACAAAAGACCTGTATGCAGAAAACTATAAAACACTGATGAAAGAAATTAAAAATGATACAAACAGATGGAGAGATATACCATGTTCTTGGATTGGAAGAATCAACATTGTGAAAATGACTATAGTACCCAAAACAATCTACAGATTCAATGCAATCCCTATCAAACTACCAATGGCATTTTTCACAGAACTAGAGGAAAAAATTTCACAATTTGTATGGAAACACAAAAGACCCCAAATACCCAAAACAATCTTGAGAAAGAAAAACGGAGCTGGAGGAATCAGGCTCCCAGACTTCAGACTATACTATATACTACAAAGCTACAGTAATCAAGACAGTATGGTACTGGCACAAAACCAGAAATATAGATCAATGGAACAGGATAGAAAGCCCAGGGATAAACCCACGCACATATGGTCACCTTATCTTTTATAAAGGAGACAAGAAAATACAATGGAGCAAAGACAGCCTCTTCAATAAGTGCTGCTGGGAAAACTCACGTAAAAGAATGAAATGTACATGTAAAAGAATGAAATTAGAACACTCCCTAACACCATACACAAAAATAAACTCAAAATGGATTAAAGCCTAAATGTAAGGCCAGACACTATCAAACTCTTAGAGGAAAACATAGGCAGAACACTCTATGACATAAATCACAGCAAGATCCTTTTTCATCCACCTCCTAGAGAAATGGAAATAAAAACAAAAATAAATAAATGGGACCTAATGAAACTTAAAACCTTTTGCACAGCAAATGAAACCATAAACAAGATGAAAAGACAACTCTCAGAATGGGAGAAAATATTTGCAAATGAAGCAACTGACATAGGATTAATCTCCAAAATTTACAAGCAGCTCATGCAGCTCAATATCAGAAAAACAAACACCCAATCCAAAAATGGGCAGAAGACCTAAATAGACATTTCTCCAAAGAAGATATACAGATTGCCAACAAACACATGAAAGAATGCTCAACATCATTAATAATTAGAGAAATGCAAATCAAAACTTCAATGAGGTATCAACTCACACTAGTCAGAATGGCCATCATCAAAAAATCTACAAACAATAAATTCTGGAGAGGGTGTGGAGAAAAGGGGACCCTCTTGCACTGTTGGTGGGAAGGTAAGTTGATACAGCCACTATGGAGAACACTATGGAGGTTCCTTAAAAAAGCAAAAATAGAACTACCATACGACCCAGCAATCCCACTACTGGGCATATACCCTGAGAAAACCATAATTCAAAAAGAGTCATATACCACAATGTTCATTGCAGCTCTATTTACAATAGCCAGCACATGGAAGCAACCTAAGTGTCCATTGACAGATGAATGGATAAAGAAGGCGTGGCACATATGTACAATGGAATATTACTCAGCCATAAAAAGAAACGAAATTGAGTTATTTGTAGTGAGGTGGATGGACCTAGAGTCTGTCATACAGAGTGAAGTAAGTCAGAAAGAGAAAAACAAATACTGTATGCTAACACATATATATGGAATCTAAAAAAAAAAAGAGGAAAAACTATGGTTCTGAAGAACCTAAGGGCAGGACAGGAATAAAGACGCAGACGTAGAGAATGGACTTGAGGATACGGGGAGGGGGAAGGGTAAGCTGGGACGAAGTGAAAGAGTGGCATGTAGTTATATATACTACCAAATGTAAAATAGATAACTAGTGGGAAGCAGCCGCATAGCACAGGGAGATCAGCTCGGTCCTTTGTGACCACCTAGACAGGTGGGATAGAGAGGTTGTGAGTGAGACGCAAGAGGGAGGAGATATGGGGATATATGTATATGTATAGCTGATTCACTTTCTTATAAAGCAGAAACTAACCCACCATTGTAAAGCAGTTATACTCCAATAAAGATGTTTAAAAAAAAAACCCAACAGTATCTAAAATTGCTTACAATTTAAAATGCTTTTTAGTCAAAAGTGAATGTAAGAATCAAATCTTTTTAAATTTGACCTGAGAAATAAGCTTGGTAGAAATCACTTTTGCAAAAGAAAACTCATAATCACAGAATATACAGCTAGGTGAAAGTTAAGTCCAAATAAATTAATCAAACCAGAAAATTAATTGATCCTAATGATGATCCTTGTATTCAAACAAAAATAAAAGATAAAAATGGTTTGACTCTTTTATGGAAATGTTATCAAATAATTGGATTGATTTAACAAAGATTGATCCTAAAAATTTTTTCAATAATAATCCATCAATTTTGGTATAATTCGTATTAACATACTTGTGTACATAAACAGAGATGAAATATCTGTGAGGTCAATATGGAAGTCCAAAACAGTGGGACTGAAATATTATTTAGTCTTTTGTTCCCTTCTGTAGGACTGATACAAAATCTTATAACCATTAACTTTACCAAATGCAATTTGGTTGCATTGAAAATATGGTCTACAAAAAGATTGCCGATGCAAATAATTTGGATTTGGTTCTCATATCACCTGAAACGTAGGAAAATGTGTCTAATCTCATTTTGTGGGTCCTGCTTGGATTTGGGGACGTTGAAGCAGAAAAGAGCAGACAGTGAGTTAAGTGGTTGGAGGCCTTCTTACTTTCCAAGTTCTCACAATGACCTACAAATCCCCGCCTGATCTAGAGCCCCTCCTTCTACGACTTCATGTCCTTCCACTGCTCCAAGCCCTTTCCAGATACATCTGTGGCAGAGGAGAGTAGGGGGAGGAAGAGGAAAGGGAAAAGAGCAGTGAGTTAAGTAGTTCTGGTCTAATTCATAGACGAGTCGGCAAGAGTTTACCTGATTTTGAGACTCAGTTTAACAGGGGGGCACCTGTTAGAACTAAGTTCCCACCCTGAATCCGATATGAATCCACTCTTGCTCCTGCTATTACAGCATCACCACCTTCACCCTCCCCTCCTACACAAACTAACTTTTAACACACATTGATCAGAATCCTGCCCCCAAACTCCAGGCCCACAGTTGGGGCAACCATCTGCTACCAGGCCAACCTGGGCTGACTGCTAAGATGGCGGTGTGGCTTGTGGTTCCACTTGCCTGAGGAAGTCCCTGGTTTTGTTCTGGTCACCTTTCCTTGTCTGGGTTACCATCATAACCTCCAGGGAGTAGATGTAGTCTGTACGACCAAATTTCTATTACCGACTGTCCCAACCCAGTGGACATGTCTGACTCAAAGTCCAAACTCTTCCTGTCTCCCACATCCCTGCTCTTTCTCAGTCCAGTTGTATCAAGAAGAGCCCTGGGCTGGCCTCCTTCTCATCATAGCATTCCCTGTCAAGCCACACTAACTCAGCCAGGCAGCAGTCCAGCAGGGCTGGGTGGATATACGGTGATATGGAAATGGCTGCAAAGTTCTTTTCAGGGCTCTCTGAATTAAGTTCAGGACAAGCAGAAACTACAGATTACATGAGTTGAAGAGGTCATCAAGAAATTCTTACCAAGCATCCCCTGTGTCCAGACAATGCCTCAGCACCAAACCTTCCTTCTTTAAAACAAAACAGAATGATTCTCTTTTGGCCTCCCTACTCCTCCTCCCAGCTATTCCTTCTCTACCAGATATTCCAGTCAGATTCACAACAATTGGTTTCTCACTGAATTCCATTTAAATCTCTTGGTCCCAATTTACCTGGCAATTCTAAACCCACAGGTTGTTCTGTAGAGCTAGCTTTCCAAAGAAGTCTGAGTTTCACAACTAATAGACATATTACAAAACAAAAATAAAACAGAACATCACACTGGTTTGAAGCCATCTCAGGGATCTTTTTTTTTTTTTTTAACCAGAAGTGTGGATTTGTGATATAAGCAGCTGCTACAAAACCAAACAAACGACAGGACTCAGCTCAGAGTTTGAGCCTATCCAGGGGCTGAATTATGTTTGCTTTGAGGTTTTGTGAAAGGTCATGAGGCCTAACAAAGTTCAGATGAGAGTTGGCTGTTTCTCTGTTAGGCTCTGACTCAGAACTTGTGGCGTTTCATGTGGTTTGGAGTTTTCAAACACTGCGCTTTGCACAGAGCTAATAAATGATTCTATCTCAGCATGAAAAGCAATTAAATGTATGGCCTCTTGGGTTTTGGTCTTAGAGTCAGTATTTATTTATTAGGAGCTGCAAGAAGGGCTAAATGGCCTAGAAGAGGGATCACACATAATGAGAGGGGTGAATTTGCTGAAGACACCACATTTTAGATGACCGGAGGCCTGAAAGCGAAAGAAGAGCTCCTGAGGAACCAATAAAATTAGGTCACTGGCAAACTTGCTAATGAATGGAATTCAGCATCAGCCTACAAGAACAAGTTAGAACTGCTTACAGAGCCCTGGGAAGGCCACATGAAAGGCCAGCACCATCTGTCTTCAGCCTGCATGGGCCACTCTGAAGGGGTCCCATGAGATTTCCAGTACATGCAATGCTTGGCACTTCCTCTATGGGCAAGCCTCTTCCAGGCAGTCAACTTGGATTCCTCTGACTCACATTGGGAGTGGGGTTGGGAGAGTCCCTCCAAATAAGCCTCCCTCCAAATAAGCTGTTCCCTTGTAAGAAAGGGGATGTATTAATTTGGTAGAGTTGCTATACAACGTAGCTTAGATTGGGTGGCTTAGACAATAGAAATCTATTTTCTCACAGTTCTGGAGGCTGGAAGTCTGAGATCAAGTGTTGTCAGGATTTCTTCTGAGGTCTCTCTCCTTGACTTGTAGATGGCCTCTTCTTCCTGTGTCTTCACATGGTCTTTTCTCTATGTGTGTCTGTGTCTTAATCTCCTCTTCTTATAAGAACACCAGTCATATTGAATTAGGGGCCACCTACATGAACTCATTTTACCTTAATTACCTCTTTTAAATCCCAATCTTTAAATACAGTCACATTCTGAAGTACTGGGGGTTAGGATTTCAACACACATGAATTCAGAGGGGACACAATTCAGTCCGTAACAGGGGTATCATGCCCTTTAGTTCAGTGATGTCATCTGTTCAAGCTGTACAACTGAGTCAACTCCCCAGGCCCTAGTGGAGAGTGATGAGGGGAGACAAGGCTCTCAGTGAGGGACAGCTTTTCCTTGACTAGGTTCACCCAGCTTGATCAAAACCTGAAAAAGAGAAAGTGAAACAGCAATACAGCAGAACTAAATGTGTAAGAGGAAACCATATTTGTGCTTATTTTCAGGGACAATTGTCTGCTTATGGAGACTTGGTGGACTAGAATAGGTTCATAAAGACCATTCTTTGGATAATGCCTATGTGAACCCAGCAGCGTTCACTCCTGGCTTCAATGAAAATTTGCTGTGAGCACATATGTTAGAGCCACTTGGAGGTACAGCTGTGCTCTGTCAGGGCTGACAGTTTAGTGGGGGATTCTGACAATAAACAAATACATAATTTGATAAATAAATCATTCTCTGTTGCCTGAGTTAAGGCACCCAGCAGTGACTGGCAGATTGATTGTATCACTGGTGCCAGTTCTTTATTTGTTCTTCTACCCATGTCATTTGCCATGTGACTTTGCAGTTTCTCTCATCAAGAAGTGGAGTCTATTTAGTCACTGACTCACTTTGACGAATAGGATGATGGCAGCTGTGACACAAGCAGGAACTTGGTCAAGAGCCTGCACATTTCTGATTCTGCTCTTGCACCTGGACCACTGTGCTCAGAACCGGCCTAGGCTGGCCCAATGGAGGGCTGGGTGAAACATGGGAAGAAGAGCATGTCAAAAACCGTTTGACCACCAGCAAATCCCCAGAAGTGTGAGTCCTCAGCCAACAGGCTACATGACCCCCAGATATGTGAGCAAGCCCAGTGGAGACCAGAAAAACTTCCCAGCCTAAATCCCCACCCTACAGACTTCTGAGCTAAATAAATACTTATTATTCAAAACCCCAGAGTTTGGAAGTGGTTTGTAACACAACATAATTATGACAATAACTAACTGATCCAGGGACTGAAGGCTCCCAATAAAGTTAAACATATCTGAAGGAGGTGGCACATTAAGGCATTGTTGGCCATTAATATTTTGGCTGACAGAGTGTATAAATCAGCTTGTCAAGGCTCTGAGAGATGGGATAAAGATAAGAGATGGAGACTAGATTAAAATCTTTACCCTACAGGATGAAGGTAATGTGGGGAATGGGATGGTAAACAAACCTGTAGAAAGGTTCAAAGAACCATTGACTGACCTACTTACAATACTTCTTAGGCTCCCTGTGATCTTCAGTATAAAATTCAGATTCTTTATTCACAACACACAAGGTCCTCCTGTCTGGTCCCTGCAGTCTCCCCTCCAGAGTCACTTTCTTCTGAGTTGCACGGGGCTAAATTTCATGCACTATGTCCACCAAGCTCCCCTGTCCCCTGGCTTCTGGTTGGATTAACCAATGAAAGGCAAGAGCAGCAGATTGGAAGGTGGGAGGCAAAGGCATCAGAATTTGTGTTCCTCTGGATCTCTCTCTGCCAGGCTGTGGTTTCACATGGCTGTGTTTTTCTATCAAAGACCACAGCTCCCACAGGGTGGCCCCCCTATAGTCATAACTCCCATCGTCTCACAGAGACTCCTTCCCATTGCCCCCAGGCCTAGGTTTCATGACACTTCTGGTTGTTGCCCGTCCTGGGGTACTTCATCACTCCTTGTTGCTTTCCCTTAACCCAACCCAAACATTGCAAAATCTCCTTCACTCAAACATTGCTAAAGGGCTCTTTAATCACCCTCTTTGAAAGTGCCATCTATTTCCCAACAGAACTTTCCAGCTCATGACTTTTCCAGTCTCCTATATCATCTACCACTCTCTTTCCCGACCCTACACTCCAGCCATAGTTTCTTTCCCTGTCATGCCACCATACCCATGCTTCTGTTGTACACTTTTCCCTTTTCTTAGAATGTCTTTTCCCCTTTCTTGGCCAGACTCTCACACAAGCTAAAAATCTGAACTCAAATGTCACTTTTCCCAGGAAGACTCCCTCACTGCTGCCCCACCACTGCACCATCCTTTCATACTGGTGCTCTTCTTATAGGCTCCCATAATTACCTCTTCTACCCCCATATCAGAGCACTAATCATAGTGCTTAATGATTACCTAGGAACATGTCTAAATCTCCAAAGCAGGCAGAATCATGGCCTCCCAAAGATGTCCATAACCTAATATCCAGAATTTATAATTAGGCTATGTTACATAGAAAAGGAGAATTAAGTTTGCTACTCAGCTGGCTTTAAAATGAAGGGATTATCCTGGATGACCTAAATGTGCCCAATATTACCACGGTGTGCATAAAACTGGCAGAGGGAGACAGAAGAGTGAGAACAAGAAAAATGGCAATGGGAGAAAGATTTGACTGGCCACTGCTGTCTTTAAACATGGAGGAAGAGGCCACAAGCCAAGGAATGTGGACGGCCTTCAGAAGCTGGAAAAAGCAGGAAAACAGATTATGCCCTAGAGACTCCAGAAGGAACACAGCCCTGCCAGAACCTTGTTTTTGATCCAATGAGATACATTTTGGACTTCTGACTTCCAGAACTGTAAGAGGATAAAATGTGCTGTTTAAGCTATTAAGTTTGTAGGAATTTGTTAAAGCAGAAATAGGAAATGAAGATGATCACCCAGTAGAGAGTCAGATCCTTGAGGACAGGGATCTTGGTTCTGCTTTGTGTCTTTCAAGCTCCTTTCACAAAACTTTTCTTGGAGTAGTTTTCAGATATTTTTGTTGAAGAAAAGATAGGATACAAAATTATCTTGTCCATCTATATTTTCTGGATTCTTCTGGGTCTATGGTCCATGTAGCAATAGTTTTTCTGAAGGAAGAGATCTGTATTTACCCATATAATTTTTTAAAAGTAGTGCTAAGTTATCAATCTACCATATCATCTTTGGGAAAAATAATTTAACCAGTTGCCAAGGAGAAAAAGGATGCAGGAATGTGAGGGCACTCACAGAGTCCTCCCTCTCAGGAGAGCAGCTGTGGTAACTGACAGTGTCTGCCTCGGGACATGCCCAGCTCCCCGGATGGGCAGGAAAAGAACAGATTGTTTCTTCCCCTGGAGCAGCTGGCCCTGGTTTTGGCTGGATTTGGATCCCTGGGCACTGGTTACTACAGTTTGGCAAGAGTCACCCTCCAACCCTGCATTTCCAGAAGGGCTGTTCTATTACTAATCTGGAGCAGACACCTCCTGTCATCACCACAATCTTGTTCTTACAACAACACCAGCAACAGATGATCTGCAAATCCCACAACCTCTTGATGAAATCAGAGCTGGTGCCTTGGTTTAAAGTCTAGTTGACAATTCTCCCTATGTCACTGAGAGCTCGGAACCAGAAGCCTGGAGCCCTGGGGTCTAGTCTGGCTCTGCCTCTTTCTGTCTTTATTGAATCACTTTCCATTCCTCACCTAAGATGTAAAAGGGATGGACTTTTGTGGTCACTGTGGGCGATGGCATTCTAAGAGTCTATGACAGCTATACAAATTCCGAAGCTCATTTATGCTTGGAAAATGCCAGTGACAATCTGTTCCCACTAGAGAGAGCATTTCATTGACAGAAACTAAGAACTAGAGCCTGAGAAAAGAAGAAGGGAAGAAGGGAAGGAAGGAGGGAGACAGAAGATGGAGGGCAGTGGAAGATAGAGAAGGAAGGAGAGAGGAAAGTGGGAGGGAGGGAAGGAGAAGTTATTGAACAGCCTCAGCTCACCCACACCCCAGACCAGAGCCTCACAAAGTTTTCCACCAAAGTACCTCTGCCCTCAGAGGAGAGTGACAAAGACCCCCAGGAATCCAGTCTGTAGCAAGTAGGAAATCTGAAATTTCATTTAATCTTAAAAATAAATGTGAATTGTGGGTTTTACTCCACATACACTGGTTTTGTAACCAAATAGGACTCTATGGGGTCTTCCCAGAACAGGACTCCCCCTATGTCCTCCATAAAATTGTTACCGAACCAAACTGGAGTCCTCTTGCCCTCAACGCAATAAAGCAAATCTACTGACACCGGTTGTGGTGAAGGAAAGTGTAACGTTCATTGCAGGGCGCCAAGCAAGGAGTCCAGGGCAGCTAGTTCTTAAAAGACACAAACTCTTTGCTTGGCGCCCTGCAATGAATGCTACACTTTCCTTCACCACAACCGGTGTCAGTAGATTTGCTTTATTGCGTGAGGGCAAGTGGACCCCAGTTTTAGTTCGGTAACAGTTTCATTTCTGCCATGGTGTAAACCTGTTGTTACAGGAAGATACAGCATGTTAGTGAATCCTGTGGTCTGCAAACACTAGCCCACATCTGTTTCTCTCTGAGATGGGATGCTCCAGGTCCAGAGGCAGGGACCTGGGAGTTCAGAGGTGGGACTTATTTGTCAACCCCATCCAGGTCATGAAAAGACTGGGAGGCTACCCAGTTTATTACAGCCAGAGAAACCAAGCAAATAAAATAAAATTCGACTAGTCCAGAAATGTTTGTCTCCAGAAAATTGGGATGATAAGTTTACTGGGACAGTCCTGCCTCCCAGGCACTCTGTGCCAGAAGAAGCTGTCTCTGTTTATGGCTCTGTTTATGACAGTGAGACACATTAATTCTCTGTTTGTAGCATTGTCAGCAACTTGTTAAGGCAGATTTTGGGGTGTTTATTTTCAAAAGCAGTAGAAGTCGGGGGCAAAAGTCCCAGGGAATAGAGACCACATGCTTGGAGGTTAAGCAGGATGGCCCAGCCTGAGAGAAAATCTTAGCTGCCAGCAGAAGGGGGACCAGCTGGGACTTAGCCATGGACCTAGGAGAGTAGGGAGTCGACCCCATGTCAGAGTCCAAGAAGGTCAGCCAGGGCCAAGTTCAGATGAAAAGGAGCTGTGATGAATACAGCAAGCCCCATCGATGATCTGTAGAGCTGCTGTATAAAATGATCTAGTGCATGCCTGACACATAATAAATACAAATATTTTTTATTATTATCATTATTATTATTATTATTCAGGAGTGAGGTCACCTGTTTTGGTGGCAAAATCGACCATCAGGAGAGGAATCCAAAACCATTCAGTGGACAGGAGACAGGAAAAGTCAGAACAGACCCAGCAGCCAACAAGCCTTATTGCAGCCACTGGAAAAAGACTGGAGGGGACTTTTTCTCTTGAGCTAATAGAAGTTAAGACTTGAAGAATTCAAAGGAGGCTGGGTACAAAGGGACTGAACATCACAACACTGTATCTGACAAGAGAAGCAAGTAACGGGGACGGGAAGTGTGACACAGGCCTTAGGCACACAGGCCTAGGTCTGAATCCTGACTACACATCTGGTGTGTGGTTTTGGGAAGCCATGGAAGTTGTCTGAGACTCAATTCATCCTCTTTAAAATGAGGGTGTTTAGAACACTTCTCCCACAGGATTTGGGGAGATTCGAGTGAGATAATTCGTGGAACTGAATAAATGCTCGGTAATGTTAGTTTTTCTGACTAATAGCTGTTATGTAGCAATTGCAAAGTAAGTAAATGATGTTTTGTCTGTATTAAGATTCCAAGACTGGGTAGGGAAAAAAATTTTGCTAGGAAAGAAAAAATGCTTCTTCATTGTCCCTAGATTTTATTTTGGAATAGTCAAGCATTAAGAAAAAAAGAAGGAGGAGGCGGGAGGGGGAGAGAGGGGGGGAGGGGAGGTTGGGGAAAGGGGAGAAGAGGAGGAAAAGGAAGAAGAGGAAATGGAAAAAGAAAAAGTGGTGGTGGAGGAGGAGATGAAAGGGAGAGGAGGAAGAGAAAGGAAAAAGGAAAGGAAGCATAGTCCTGGTAATTATCAACAAGACAATTTAACATGAGAATATTCCAAAACAAATCATCAATTGGCCCCTTGTTCTCCACTTCCCTCACTCTTCAGCTCACTCCTTAAATGGTAAAGTTCTCCAGAGTCCTGTCTTTGTCCCTATTCTCCTCTCTCCTTCCAAGATCTTCTTGGGCAATGTCATCCATTCTCACACCTTCATTTACTACCCATTCTTTAATTCTGAAACTTTTATTTCCAGCCCAGATATCTCTCTTGACCTTCCAATGCTTATTTCCAATCACCAACTGAACATCTTTATCCAGACAGGTCCACTTCAACACATACAAGCACATCTTGAATCTCCCCATAACAAATTCCCTGCCCTTCCTCCTTTATTCCTTGTTGAGGTTGAGGACATTCCCATCACCTCAAGTCAGAAATATGGGACTCATGCAAGACTTCTCCCTCATCCTAGCCCACTGACACTTCTCCCACACTAATTTTACTTGAAATCTGTTTCAGCTTTCGAGGCTCATATTTACTGCCTCGATTCAAACCCTCAGCCCTCAACAGTCTCCCAAGTGGTCTTCCTGCTGCCAGGCCCATGCCTATCTAATCCATCCTCTATAATCCAAAAAATGTTATGCAATCCATGACATTCTCTGGCGAGTATTTCAAAATAAAGATATACTTTCCTTAGCCCAACATGCAAAGCCCTTTGCCTGACACCTGCTTATTTTTCTAGCTTCATCAATCTTCCTCTTTTCTACTCCCCAATCCACATGCACTCACACCCACATTCCATCCTGAACTACTTGTTTGAAGATGTTCTTCACTCTTCCAGAAAAATTTCTGATTATCCCAACTGCCTGACAAACCCCTGGCCAACCTTTGCAACTCTGTACAAATGTTACCTCCTAGGGGAAGCCTTCTCTGACTTTGCTATGTGCACAATTATGCATTCTTATACCTTTTTTTCTATAACTTTGTTGCAGGGCTTAACATATTATGATTATTTGAAATATGTGTTTTTCCAACCGGAGTGAAAGCTTCTAGGGATGGTGCTGTATGCATCATTGTATCCCCAGGATCTAATAAAATGCCTGAACAGAGTGGTCATCAATGATGATTTGTTACACAGATAATTGAAGGAATGGATAAAGAACATTTAGACCATGAATACAGTTATACTTATGAACTGAATCCTAACTAACCATAATTTCAACAGACTTAAAACAAACTAATGTTTAACTCTTTTACATTTAGGGAGAAGGAGATAAAGAGTTCATCTACAGAGCCCAGTAGCCACTCAGGTCCTACCACCCTTGACACAGAGTCTAATGCGGTCACTCTCCGCCATCCAGGATCTGTCTGCAATCCTAGAAATTCCACTTGGTCTATGTGCCCTATGGTGCTCAGGCTTGGGAGCATGCCAATTTATTAATTAATCATAAAAGTGTAACTGCCAAGACCTTAATGGCCAGCTTTCTATAGTCAACACTTTCTCAGTAGGCATATCTACAGGGAAAACAAGATTGTAATCAGAAGGTTGGCTTGATAAGCATGGAATAAGCAAGGAGTCAGTCCAATTTACTCGTCCATGCAGTCACTCAGCACAAGCTTTCTATCCTCGATGACCGAAGACCAAACAGAGCTCCATCTTCTCCAAACAGTGATGGGGACGCTCTGGAAGATTCTACCTCTTTAGCTTCTCATTTTCTAGACTTTATGTAGCTGATTCCCTTGGGTTGACTGGGCAGACGCAACCAACCAGGTCTCAATTTCGACAGACTAGTAAAATCACATGCACTTCTAAGGTTATACTCAGATTAATTAAACATTGCAGACACTGACGTTCAAATTATTCCTCAGGGAAAGTTGATGTTCTCAGAAGACAGATCTCACACAGAGTAAGTTTTCCTAAGTGTTGAGGTGGAGGGCCTTTTTGTTATGGCTTTGTGCTGAATTTACCATTTTGGGAGGTAAAACATTCTGGGTTATTAAAGCTTTACTCTAGTGGGAAACGTTTAACACAGACTGGGAGGCTAAATAGGAAAAAAGATACTGGGTAATAGTAATAATATAAATTTAGCTGATTCCTTCCTCTATTATTTAACAGGGGCTCAGTATAGAATGAGAAGATTTCAAAGCTTCTAAAAAGAGGAACTCACCACAATAGACCAGGATTTGTCAATCTCTCAACGTGGAGGTATCTATCTTTTCTGAGCATCACATGGACTTGGTTCAGAGACTGAATTGGAGGAGACAAGCTGTCTTGGACTGGATAACAGCAGGCAACCTCCTTCAAGAGGATGCGAATAGCTAGATGGTGAAGCGGGACCACTGAAAAGGGGAAATTCCCTTGGCTGTGACACACCTGTAAGTCTGAAATATACACAGGTGGAAACCCCAGGGTTGCTCATGGTTTGGACATGGGATTAGAAGGTCATGTTCAAAAAGTAATTCCTAAGAACCCCCAAAGGAAACAAACTGTGGGTTAAAGCATCCTCCCAAGGAACTCAAAGCAATTTCCTCTCATTGAGAGAGAAGATAAATGAGGAAGTTTCTTTCCTTTGGGTTTTTGTCTTTTTTCCTACTTCTAGTTTTTCCAGATGCTTATAGTTACAGGATCTACTCTAAGTGAATTATGACTGAGGTATAATGGGTGGATCCAGGTTTTGTGGGGTCTGAATACAATTGGGAATCCTACTTCACTAAAAAAGTACAATTGTTTTTATCGTTTTATATAATATTAAATGTTAAATATTAAATAATTTTGTTTTTATTTGTAAAATAATACATTTATAGAATAGTGAATATTTAGAATGAGAAAAGTAATTTTAACAGATCACAATTTTTAAAAGGTAGCAAATACCACAGGCATCACAAAATCCAGAAAAATAACATAATAATATTGTTATATCATTATTACATAAAATATTATTAAATTTCATTATAATATTAGTGTTAATTAACTTCTGATGTTAGCTTTGGGCAATGAGGAAGTGGGACAAGGTTTTAAGCAGAGGAACTACCTAACCAAATTTACATTTTAGACCTACCTGGAGTCACAAAGTAGATATTCTTCTTGAAACTAAGTCTTCTGCTCATGGTTCTTTTGTTGAGAATGTTTTGTGGCAAAACTTACTGAAATGACTGCATTATGTTGTCACTTGAAAATGAAGGAAACTGTCTTTTCTAGTTAGACATATTTAAAAATTTAAAACATGTCTTATTTTTCAGGGTCTTATTTGGGAAAACATCTTTAAAAGCAGAACAGCATGCATGGTGCAAAGCACTGACCCTCTGACCAAGAACTGGTGAAAGGGTCAAACCAGATTAAGATCCAAGGTGGTTCCAGACACAAGTGTGTGGGACGACTGGCCTTCAGACCCAGGAGAGACATCTGCTGGTGGGACTCGAGAGACAGGCCCGAGTTCTCTGAAGGGCTTCTGCAGAAGTGAAAAATGAGGGATGCCAAGTGTGTGTGTGTGTGTGTGTGTGTGTGTGTGTGTGTGTGTGTGTTCTGGGTCTTCATGTGCCATGTGAACTGAATCCTGAAAGGAAAATTTGCCTAGCAGGGAATGCGGATGGCCAGGCCATGCTGAGTCAACAGAGCCCTTGCACATTCAGCCCTCAGGTAGCAGCTGCCCCAAGGGGAGATTTCCACCCCCAAGGAAAGCTTCTATCACCCTGATGCCCCTGACCATGAGAAGCCTGGTATTCCAAGGACACTACAGGAAGAAGATTCCATCTATATCATCCAGGAGCCAGACCTTCTTGGAAGATCTATGCTCTCTTTTTCTCCTAGACTTTCTTCCATCAGCTCAGAACATCTCTAAAGAAAGAGAATGAAATTGATTGCAGACTTCTGTTTCCTGAAGTTAATCATTCTTTTCCATCTGGTGACTACATATCAGCTCTAAGCACTATGCCCTTCAAGGCTCTTTTCAGTTCACTTGTGACCCACTGTTTATCCATGTTGCATACCCCCTTGCAAGTGCTGGGCATTTTCACATGAAACTAATTATAAAAGAGAGTTCCAGTTCTTTCCTTGTTTCTGTTAGAAACAGAACAGCAAGGAGAAATGTATACTTCTTTTTACTTGAATGTTGTTCATTTCTATACTTCACAACAATGGGATTCTTTATGACAGTTATTGCCCCCAAAATGGGCCCCCCCAATACTCCCATAAACTGCATTCAAATTGGGACTTTGGGTTCTCATTGCATCATTATATGCACAGAATAATACCTTTTACAAACTTGGATATACAACTGAGTATTTTGATTTCAACTGTAAGTCCTATTATAAAACTAATCTTTTCTTTGAGAAAAGGATTCATATTATAGTCCATGTAGAGAAAAATGCTCAAGAAATCATGCTATAATAGAGGATAAAATTTATTTTTAAAGTATAGACATTTACATATTTTTTAATGAAACTTCTCTATGCCACCTTGAGGAGATGGTCTCATAAGAAATGGCATCATCACTTATTCACACCAGCCACACATTTCACAAATTTTTACAAACCTATCCCAGGTTTATAGCTACTTCCAAGGCAGTATCATTCTGTGGCATCAACAGAACAAACTTAAGCTGAAGGGAAAATCTATTCTTCACAGAATCCACTGGGATCCTGGCCAAAACACTTGCAGGTTAACATAAGAATGGATTTGGCAGACTCCCCTGGTGGCGCAGTGGTTAAGAATCTGCGTGCCAATTCAGGGGACACGGGTTTGAGCCCTGGTCCGGGAAGATCCCACATGCCACAGAGCAACTAAACCCATGCGCCACAAATACTAAGCCTGTGCTCTAGATTCCGCGAGCCACAACTATTGAGCCTGCGTGCTACAACTACTGAAGCCCACGCGCCTAGAGTCTGTGCTCCGCAACAGGAGAAGCCACTGCAATGAGAAACCCGCGCACCGCAACGAAGAGTAGCCCCCGCTCACCACAACTAGAGAAAGCCCGGGTGCAGCAACGAAGTCCCAATGCAGTCAAAAATAAATTAAAAAAGAAAAAAAAGAATGGATGTGGGGAAGTGAAGAGAGAAATGTGGTTTCATTTTAAGCTGATCAGTCTGCTTGGATGAATTCATGATGAGTTTAAGATTAAGGTAAATAATCTCTATGTTCTTATTTCTGGAGAACAAGAGGCTCCTTCCCCACCTTCCCTACGTTTTCTTCTTCTTTCTTTCCCTCTTCTCTCCCTACAAAGCATGATATGCCACTCATTTTTAATTGGCTTGTAAAATGTCTACTTCCTGCCCAGCTCTTTCACTGTCGTGCAGAGGACTCTCATACTCGTGACATAGAGGGGATTATGTAGAGCAACCCATTAATTTGCCCCAAACCCACCATCTCAGTCTGTTCAGGCTACTACAACAAAAATGCCACAGATTGAGTAGCTTAAACAACAAATATTTATTTCTCACAGTTGTGGAAGGTGGAAAGTCCTAGATCAAGACACTGGCAAATTCAATACCTGGTTCTTAGACGCTGTCTTCTTGCTGTGTCCTCACATGACTGAAGGGGTGAGAGAGCTCTCTGGGGCCTCTTCTATCAAAGCAGAATCCCACTCATGAGGGCTCCACCCTCACATCCTAATCACTTCCCAACACCATCACTTGGGGGTTAGGATTTCAACATATGAATCCTGGGGGGACACAGATATTCAGTCCAGGACACCGACCAAAGTCTTAGCTGGCTGACAGGGAACCTCAATACTAAAGTCTCTAGAACTCTGGGTATGAGCTCTTGAGAGCTTAAAATATGGCAATACCATTCTGTAGCATGCTGGCTGGCTCAGCAGCCTATTTGAGGTTGCACAGCATTCTCTACTTGGGAAGAAGGCTGACCACCAGAGTCCTCTGTCTCCTTTGAAGCCAAGGCATTAAGCAGTCTGATTTATCCCAAGATCACAAACACCTGCCTCAAAGCAAAAATAGCACTCAATGTTCAGTAAGAGAAATTAGAAAAAAAGACAGTAGATCCTGCATAGATCACCCTGAGAAACATACTCTTTAATAAGAGGGCAACAATATATTTTACTAAATTTTAAAATTATAAATGTGCTGTTTTCATTGTAGAAATTTTGAAAAATACAGAGGAACACAAAGAAAAAGGTTTAAAATGAACCATAATCCCATATCTCAGATACAAGCACTATTAAAGTTTTGATGAAGTGTATATCTCTCAAATTTTTTCTGAATATACAATAAATATATACTATTTTAAAGAATGGACTTTTACAGTACAGTGTGTCTTATAACCTGCTTTTTTCACTCAATAATATATTGTGACTATTTCCACCATACTGTTATCAAGTAACATTTTGCCATGTATATTTTAACAGCTGCAGAGTATTTAACATATGATTATAGAGTGTTTATAAATCAATCCCCTCCTGTTGGACTAAGAGGTTTTTTCCATTGTGGAACATTCCTCTAGCACCTCCTTGTCTGCTTCTCTAAAGTCCCAGAAGTAGAATTTCTGAGTAGAAGAATATTAATATGTTTAAGGTTTTGCTACGCGTTCATTTGTTCAACAAATATTTATTGAAGGCAAACAGAATCCCAGGCACCTCCAGGCTCTGGGGATACAGCTGTGAACCGGTCAGGCAAAGTCTAGGCCCACATGCAGCTTACATCCATGGGGGAAGCAGACAATTCACCAATGAAAAATTAAATTCATGATGTGGTTTCAGAGAGCAATGAGCACTTTGAAGAAAAATACAGAAGGCAAGAGTACATTGACAGGCTGGTGTTTTAGAGAGGGTGGTCAGGACGTATCTCAGAGGATATAGCATTTGTGGAGTCCACCCCTGGGGGAACTTGCTCCAGGTGGAGACAACAAATAGGGAGACCTGCAGGGTGAACTGAGCTTGGTGGGTTTGAGGACTTGTAAGGCTGAAGTGGCTGGAGTGGAATGGGTAAGAGGAGGAATATGGGGGAGGCAGGCAAAGCTCAGATCACGAAGGCTCTACCCGTGACAGGAAGCCTTTTGCACAACAGAGGGATGTGATCATAGTTACCGGCTAATAACATCACTGGCTGCTGGGTGGAGACTGGATGATGGGAAGCAGGGGTACAGTTAGATGTGTGTTGTAATAGTCCAGACAAGAAATGAGGGTGGTTTGCACTGGGGGAGGGAGGTAACAAGTGGTTTCAGAATGTGTATTTCAAAGTAGACATGGCAGGAGTTCCAGATGGAATAAGTGTGAAGCATGAGGGAAATATAGGCAATTGAGGATAACCTCTAAAAAAGTCATGATACTCAACAGTGTGCCATAAACCCTTTTTCCCCACAACCTTACCAGTGTTATTTTTTCCCTCTTTGCCAAACTGGTAAGCAAAAAATGTTAAATTGTTTTACATTTCTTCATTACTACTGAGGTTGGTGTGTTTTGTGTTTATGTGTCATGTGTGTTTCTGCAATCGTAAAAATAATATATTTAGTTAAAACTGCTCTTTTTTGATAAACAGTAAGAGTGGGTGTCTGTCTTCCCCAATAGAATGTGAGTTTCACAAAAGCAAGAGACAAAAGGACTTCATTTGTTTTAGTCACTATTCTGTTGATGGTACCTAGAATAGTGCCTACCATATAGTGATGATAAAAATTGCCAACCCTTGGACGCTTTACTACGTGCCAGGCACTGTCCTAAGTGCTTTTTATACAATGACTCAGTTATAACAACCCCCTTACAGATGAAGAAACTAAGCTAAAGGGAGGTCAAGTAACATGTCCAAAGTCACACGGCTGGTATGTGGCAGAGTTGGGATTTGAATCCAAGAAGTCTGGCTCCAGAGTCCAGCTCTGGACTCACTCACTGTGTTCTAATGCTTTTCGATAGTAAGTGCCAATATAGATTTGAGTATTAATTAGTTAATCTTCCAATCTGTAAAATGCGAATAGTAAGACATGTTTAATCTTAAGTGTTTGGAAGAGAAAAGTGAAAGCAATTCAATAAATAAAACTAAGCTAAATTAAACAAACTGAATATAGAAATAGAGGATATATTTACTATTCAAGGAAAATCATTTAAAATCCACTTTGTGAATAAATTAAGAAGAGGGTTAATATAGTATTGCAATCTAGGATTACGCTTCAAATTCTCAACAAGGAAATCCATCCGTGGTTAATGGCCTAGAGGTGTTAAGTGAGGCTCTAGAATGAACATTAGTCTCCCAGCTGTCTCCTGCCTTTGACAATGCTCAAATCTACTCCATACTCCCTGCTAATTAATCTTCCTGAAACATGCTGAACCCTCGTCCCGGTCATCTTCTCCTCAGCAGCCCTTCATTGTAGAACAGAAATTTTCTTGTTGAAAGAAGTGTGGTATGCAGGGGAAATGACTCCTACGTTGGCTTTTGGGAGTGCTGAGTGTGAATCTCAGCCCCTCTGGTGATTAGCAGAGTGACTGTGGGAGAGTTATTTCATCTCTATCACCCTCCATATCTCAGCTATAAAATAGGAATCATAGGCAGTGGTGAGGACTGAGTAAGGCAAGGTGTGCTTAATGGTTAATATTATGTGTCAACTTGACTGTGCCATGAAGTGTTCAGATATTTGATCAAACATTCTTCTCGGTGTGTCTGTAAAGGTGTTTTGGGATGAGATTAACATCTGAATCCATAGACTGAGTAAAGCTGATTGACCTCCCTAAAGTGGGTGGGCCTCATCTAATCAGCTGAAGGTCTAAATTTAAAAAAAGGACTGATCTCCCCTAAGTAAGAAAGAATTCTTCCTGCCTGATAGCTTTTGACTGGTAGAGTGGCCTTTTTTCCTGCCTTCAGACTCAAACTGAAACAACTGCTCTGCCTTGGTCTCAGCCTGACAACCTTCAGACTGAAACCATACCATTAGCTCTCCTAGGTCTCCAGTTTGCTGACAAACTCTGCAGATCTTGGGATTTGCCAGCCTCTGTATCACCTGAACCCACCCCTTATAATAAAAATAAACGTTGGTTCTGTTTTTCTGGAAAACCCTAACTAATACAGTGTGCTATCTATACCTCAGTGCATGCAGTAGCTGCTTAGCAGATGTGTCTTGTGGCCAGATGTTTCTGGATTTCATTCCTGCTCTGACATTTTTAGCTGTGTAATTAGGGCAAGTTAAGGTCATTTGTCTATACCTCAGTTTCCTTATTTTTAAAACAGAAGCAATACATAGTGTTTAAGTCTGTTAAGAAGATTAAATAAGTTACATAAAGCACCCATAAGCTCTCAGTAAATGGCACACACTATTATTATTCCTTTTCATAGGAGTCTGAAACAGGAATGCCTCAAGGGGTCAGAGAAATAACATAAATGAGTGAAGGAGCCTGGGCGAGTTTTTTTCCTCAAATACAAAGCTGCATTTTACAGCAGCATTTCTTGGTTCATTCATATCCAGGAACAACTGTTGAAATATTGGCCTTTTTCAGTTCAATAAGCTTTTTATCCCATGTATTTTTCATGTGCATAACAGTCATAAAACTTACCATGGTTTGCTTCATAATGGGATGTTCAATTACATTCTTTAAGACAGACACATTTTGGTTGCACATTGAATATATTGGTGTTGTATCTCCATCTCATGTTCGCCACCTCATTTCCTCTTGGCTTCACCTATATTTGGGATCTGTGACCATTTGTTTCACCCCAGATTCTTCATCAGTGGTCATCTCTGCATGGATCCCATTCACTTGCCACCACAGCAATGAATTTCACCAGAGCACAAATCCAAGAGCACCTTTACTCACCCCCATGTCACCTGCCTCTCACCTCCAGCCTTAGGATGTCCTTGCTGCTGCAGAGGCAGGAGATGACACAGGACCCATTTGGTATCTATATATGCCCCATGCACACCCAAACCAAAGGATGGGGAAGTTAGTGCCCATGGAGACAAGAATTTGACCAAAACGAGATACACTTCACACTCACTAGAATGACTATAATCAAAAAGACAGACAATAACAGGTGTTTCCAAGGTTATGGAGAAACTGGAACCCTCATACACCACCAGTGAGATGCAAAATGGCACTGCCAGTTTGGAAAACAGTCTGATGGTTCCTCTAACACTTAGAGGAACATAGAATTACCATATGATCCAGCAATGCCACTCCTAGGTAAACAGCCAAGAGAAATGCAAACATATGCAAACACAAACACTTGTACATAAATGTTCATAGCATCATTATTCATAACAGCCAAATGTGGAAACATCCCAAATGTCCATCAACTGACAAATGAATAAATAAAATGTGGTATATTCATACAATGGAATATTACTCAGAAACGAAGTACTGATACATTCTACAACATGAATGAACCTTGGAAACATTATGCTAAGTAAAAGAAGTCAGTTACAAAGAACCACATATTATGATATTCCATTTATACAAAATGTCCAGAACATGCAAATCTATAAAAACAGAAAATTAGTGATCACCTAGGGCTAGGGGTATTGAGAGGATTAGGGGGTAATGGCTAAAGGATGCAGGTTTTTCTTGGGGGGCAATGAAAATGTTCTAAAATTGATCAAGGTAATAGATTCAGGTTAATACACTATGTTAATATACTAAAAGCCATTGAATTGTATACTTTGTTGGTGAATTATATCTTAGTAAAGCTGTAAAAAAAAAAAAAAAAAGGAATGCATCAACTATGCTAACATTACCTAAGTTACCTGGTAACTCTCTATATGACAGTGTTCCTAGCAGGGCTCAGAGAATACTCAGTTCACTAAAGCAATAAGGAATATATTGGTAAGAAGGGCATTGACATAACTGAGAAACCAGTGGCAGGCTGTTCTCTGTAAGCCAGTATTAATTGTAGGCGATCAATGGTACTGAGTATCAGTGAGAATTATGGGATTCTAGAATAGCAGAGCTCAGGTAGGAACACTGACATGTTGGAGGTAAGGTGGGTGTAATTATCATAATGACTTAACCTGCAGGTATCTGGCAATAGAAAATAGATCATCGTGTTTCTGGGAGCAAGATAAATGGAGAACTACTAAGGTATGGCTCAGGGATGATAGGTGGAAGGCTAACAGCAGCCACTATAGTGAAAAACAGTTTTTACATCTCAGTCAGTTCACAGGCCCAGAGCCTATTGATTAAAGAGGGGTGGCAGGCTGGGTTCCCTTGAAAAGGAGCAATTCAGTGCCACCACAAATATGACTGGTCAAGAGTCCTCCAATCCTTCCACATGAGATGTCTGTGGCCATTTGCCAGGTTATCTGCACTGGGGAAAAGGGAATGCCCAGACTTTTCATGAGGACTTTTAGACGTCCTGAGATGATACTAAAACCAGAAGACCTAAACTGCCATCATGGTCCTCCAGGAGAGTGGGGGCTTATGGAGATCATACCAGAAACAGAATTTTGGCTCTGGTCCTTGATTGCGTATTTAAGATAGATATAATCATCAGCTGATAAAATCCTCACATTTGTTCACTGGTTTCGTAGGCCAATAAACAGTTCTGGGTTCCTTTGCCTCTGCTTCCCTGGAATTGTACTTATGAATAAAATAAGCTATTGCCTCAGGCTCAGATTTCTATGGAACCCAAGTTAAGATAGGTATACTCTTCATGCCAAGAAAGAAATCTGCTATTTCCTATTTTTTCTTGAAACATGCTATTCTCTAAATCTTTTACTTTATCATTTTTTTAAAAATCCTAATGTGATTTTTTTTTAAATTTTATTTATTTATTTATTTATTTATTCTTGGCTGTGTTGGGTCTTCGTTTCTGTGCAAGGGCTTTCTCTAGTTGCGGCAAGCGGGGGCCACTCTTCATCGCGGTGCGCGGGCCTCTCACTATCGCGGCCTCTCTTGTTGCGGAGCACAGGCTCCAGACGCGCAGGCTCAGTAGTTGTGGCTCACGGGCCTAGTTGCTCCGCGGCATGTGGGATCTTCCCAGACCAGGGCTCGAACCCGTGTCTCCTGCGTTGGCAGGCAGATTCTCAACCACTGCGCCACCACGGAAGCCCCTACTTTATCATTTTTGATCAATATTTGAGTATAAGAAATATTACATTCCTTCTTAATTCCACTATAAGAAAAAGTCAACCCCAAAACAATGATCGATGGCAACGGGCACTTGGGAAACAACAGGAAATGGTACATTTGGGCAAACTTGAAAGCAAGTGCCCACTGGTAGGAAACAGCCAGGACTCCGCTCCCACTGGCTGTGCTCAGCCAAGAGCATGGATCAGCATGCTAGAGCTCTTCACTTTTCTAAAGAGGCCAGAATTCCAGTTTCTAAAGTGGAAACTCTTAAGTGAAACATTTTGACCAGTAGTTTTTTTTTTTAAAGACACTACAGGTCAAATATATCATATCTCCTGGGTGAATTTGGCCCAAGGGTCCACCAATATGAAACTTTGGACTACCTAATAAAGCCCTACTTCTTTAGCCTGGGGAGGGGGAGTTTGGGGTACCTATTGGTTCATTGTCAAGTGCCTGGTATAGTGCCCAGCTCCCAGCTGTCGTTCAAAAGATAGTTGTTGAATGACAAAATATTATTTAAAACATCTATAAGAATCAATTCACAGAGCTATAATGCCTTAAAAAAAATAAAGCCCACATTTTTTGGCCACAGTAATATAGTTGTAGAGTTCTGAGATGGATAAAATTCAGCCTAATTTTTCAGTTAACCTAATGTCTCTCTACGTTAGGAACCAGTGGTTCTCAAGCTGAAGCTTTCATCAGAATCGCCTGGAGGGTTTGTTAAACTAAAAGTGGTTAAATTCCACCCTCATGGAGTTTCAGATTCCGCAGGTCTGGGGTGGGGCCTGGGAATTTGCATATCTAACAATTTCTGAGGGAAGGCTGATACTGCAGGTCTAGGGCCCACATTTTGAAAAGCATTGCTAGAAAATCCTCTTATAAAATCTCTTTGTATTATAATAGAGCCTTGGCCCTTCCAAAGGGTCCTTGCTGACTTTTGTTACCTCAGCCTTCTCCAGAGCCTCACCAAGTGGCAAGAAACGTTGGTCTTCCAGTGACAGCAGAAGGCCCAAATGAACCCAAGTCAAGCAATGTCATGCTCTGAGACTTCCCTTTCTGGAGGCCTCTTAAAAGCAGCCTATTTCACTCTGCAGCTCTGAGGGTTGAAGCTTTTAGTTGATGTGCCAAGCCTGTCTACCTTCCAGGAGCTTACCCGTAATAGTGGTCAAAGCTCCCGGAGTGGGGCACAGCCCTCCTGCTGAAGCAGGACTGGGCCTGTGGTGACTGCTGCAGAAGCCCCCGCCCTGCGCATCTCCGTTGTGGTCCTGTGCCCGCAGCAGCTAGGAAGCACACACCTGTTTCCATCCAGAATGTCTACTCTACTCACTCTTCTAAATAAGCCAGGCTCTGCCCACAGGCAAACTCCTTTCTTTCCAAGTTCCTTGACAAGCATCAAAAAACTGCAAATCCAGTCTTCCTGGTAGGTGAAGGTATGGAGAGCATGAAGGTACAATATTGCATCTGTTATGTTGCTGGCAGAAGGAATGCAGATGTGGACATGGATGCTGGGAAATGTACCACAGGAAGATTGCTAACAGGGAGTAACGCTGGATTTTAAAATGTCAATTTTCCACAGGTCACTTACAGGTCCTATGCACTTAAACACTCTGCATCCTCAGGAACGAAAAACATAAAAGGAAGGGAAAGAGCATTTTTTTAAATTAATTAATTAATTTATTTATTTTTATTTTTGGCTGTGTTGGGTCCTCGTTTCTGTGCGAGGGCTTTCTCTAGTTGGCGGCAAGCGGGAGCCACTCTTCATCACGGTGCTTGGGCCTCTCACTATCGCGGCTTCTCTTGTTGTGGAGCACAGGCTCCAGACGCGCAGGCTCAGTAGTTGTGGCTCACGGGCCCAGCTGCTCCGCGGCATGTGGGATCTTCCCAGACCAGGGCTCGAACCCGTGTCCCCTGCATTAGCAGGCAGACTCTCAACCACTGCGCCACCAGGGAAGCCCGGGAAAGAGTATTAAACAACTTTTTTAAAGAAATTTTTATAACTCAGAGTAAAAGAACAAAAAAAGTAGCAAGATAAACATCTGTTCTGATATAAATCTCCCAGGAGTAATACTTAAGATTTTGAAAACATACATTTTTAGGGGCTCAATAAATATAATTAGTACTAAGTCCAGAAGAATACCAGAAAACATGAAAGACATGTAAAATAAGAACATAAATTCAACATGTAAACTATAAAAGTAAATGAAGCCTAGGATTAATAATCAAGGTATGATTTTTCAAAATCTCGAATTTTTGAAAGAATGGAGGCTATGAATTAAAATAGCTATCACTGTCTCATGTTAAACAAACATAAACTAACTCTGACAAGTAATTACTAAAATACTTAAATTTTAGAAATTCTTAAATTTTAAGAATAAAGATTGCACAATTTTAAATGAGCCACAATTAAAATTTCCTCAGGTTTCTTTACGGCTAACCCAAGATAAAGGAGTCAGAGCTTTAGAATTCTTAAAGAAAAAGATCAATCTAAGAATGCAGTACCCAGCCAACCTCTGAATCATAGGTAAAGACAAAATTTTCAAATGTTCAGTCTTCTACAAAACCTCCTGAACACCCTCTCTGCAGAGGTCACATGGGCTGTTAACCATCTCACCAAACTCTGGAGTAGGGGTACAAGAAGGCATCCTTGAATGAGAAAGTTGATGCAGAAAATGATGTTCAGTATCCAGTAAAGCCCACTCTCCCCTTTTTTCTTTTTAAAAATAAGCAATGTTAATAGGAAAAGGGAGTGAGTCAATACTGATAAGACAAGAGTAAATATGTAAGGAAAAAAGTAGAGGAGAGTGATATTGCTGAGACATCTAACTAATTGGAGTGATTGTTTAAACAAAAGTAGAACAAAATAAATCAAAAATAATGAAGGCATAAGAACCTCAGATTAAGCGAATGATGAATAGAAGAAAGGGGGGGTCAGAAAGCACAAAAATGTGTCATCCTCCACAGAGGAGCGACCAAAGTAATTATGTTTAAATGGACTGATCTAAATTAATAATTAGAATACTAAACATTTGCTAAAAGTAATTGTGACCAATTTTATAGTAATAAATTAATGACTACTGCAACTGAGAATGTTTATGACCTGTTTTAAAGTAATAAGTAATGGTAAGTATAGGATGATTAACTTTTAAATTATTCTAACATGAAAAAGAATATATTACAGTCCATTTATCCAAATTTATAATATAAAGGAAAAATGGAAGTTCTACCTATAAAAACTTAAAACAGAAAGACAGAGGACAGAACAAATAAAATAAAGAACATAAAGAAAATAAAATTACTTAGTTCACTCATCAAAAGACATACTACTTGATTATTTAAATCCATGTATGAATTTAGAGAAACACAAAAAGCACAAAGGTACTGAAGGATTTAAACTATAATATAGGCAAATATTATTAATAATATTTTGCAATACAAAAGAAGATCATCATGTTATGATAGCAGATATGTTAATTACAAAGACATGATTTTTTTAAAAAGGTTTGTATGTATCTAATAATTTACATCCAAAAAATACATACAGATAGAAGAAAAAATGTTAAAAAGAAGAGCATTAACAAAAATCATATTGTACTTAGACATTTCCATTTTTATAAATATGTGAAATCTGAATTTTAATTAATATTTTAACTGTCAAATATAATGCAACAAAACTTTAAAAGACAAACATCAAAACCAACTACTTATTACCTCAGAAATGCAACTATGACTCAATATTTTAAAACCTTATAAAATAACCACATCAAAAATCTTTCAGACAAAACTCATTTGTTCAGCAGGTGCTGAAATAGGCCAATTTTATTCTCAATGGTGTACTCAAAGCAAAGAACAAAGTAGAGTCCACCACTACCATTTTTATTTTAATTTCATATTGGAGATTTTAACTAATGCAAAATGTTAGGACAAATAAGATGAATATGTATTAGAAAGGGAGAGACAAATTAATAGTTGAAGATGACATGACTTAAACATGTATTAGTCAGAGTTCTCCAGAGAAACAGAACCAATAGGTGTGTATAGATATATATGAGGAGATTTCTCACAGGAATTGGCTCATGCAGTTATGGAGCCAAAAAATCATGAGCAAACCCACTATAAGTCATTTAAAAATTTAGGTAAAAGAGAGAAGTTCAAAATAAATTCTGAAAGCGCAATATCACTCCTTTGTTACTGGCAATAACTATTTAAATAATACATCATTTTTAGAGAAAGATAGATCCAGATCCTATTAACAATAGCAAGAAAACAATAAAATAAGAGTAAACTTGAAAGAAATTTGGGGAGTTTATTTTAAAATCTAAATATTACTGTATTTTTTAAATTTTAAATATATAAAGAGATTTATCATCCAAGTATACAGTATTAAAAAATTACAAAAATTGATTTTCCTGCCCATGTTATTTTGTCATTGAATGCAATATCAGTATGGAATTTGAGAAAATGCTGATATTTTACAAGGAAAAATAAACATGCGAGAATGACAAAAAATCTGAAAAAAGAACAATATGGGTATTTACCTCTATTACTCATTAAACTTATCATAAAGAAATTATCATTAAAATGGAGGGGTACTTAAGCAAAATAAAAACCATTCGGTAAAAGAAGAGTCCAGAAATAGACCCAACTCTATAAAAACTCAATATATGATAAAGTAAGCACTCTGAAATTATCATAAAATAATTTTTAATAAGAGATTTGAAATTCAGACATTTAAATATTTTACAGGGAAATGTATTAGAGATGTCTTAAAGCATATGCCAAAATAAACTGCAGATGGGATTAAAGAGTTTAATGGAAAACGATGTACAAACTAGATGGAGAATTGTTAATAAAGCTCACCACCACCACCACTACCAGGATAAAGAGACTTAAAAGCTATTGACAAGATCAATTTTTACATAACAAAAAGTGGTAGATTATACAAATGGCCGCAATTCTTTCAACAGGTGGAGCCTATTTCTCCACTCCTTGAATTTGGGCTTGCTTTGAAACTTGCTTTGGCCAGGTGGACCTCAAGATGCCTTACCTACATGCTTTCACTCTTGCTTTTGGAATCCCTGCTCCTGCTGCCATGTGAGCAAGCCCAGCCTAGCCTGCTGGCTGATTGGACACCACATGGAGCAGAGACAAGCCATCTCAGCTGAAACACCTTAGACCAGCCAATCCCCTGCTGACCAGGCTGCTACCAGCAAATGCCTGAGCAGGCTCAGTCAGCCACCCAGCTGAGTCAGCCCAAACAGCTGACACATGAACTAAGAAAGTGTCTGTCTCTTAAACTACTAAGTGTTGAGGTAGTCTATTACACAACAATAAAAACTGATATTCTTAATATGTAGTTGTTCTCAAAAGTAAGAATTATCAGCAAGGCAACCCTGAGAGACAGATGGATTTATTATACAGAGAAAAGATCACTCAGAATATGTGCAAGAATCCTCAGGAGAAGATTATCTCAAAGGTGGAAAAGGCATGGTTCACACCCAGAGGGGGAAAGCCGAGATCGGGAGAAAAGGGGTGGGACAACTGATTATAGGATTAGTTGGGGTACTAACAGGACAATAGAGGGCCAGTTGACCTCTGCAGATTGTCCCTAATCCCAGGGGCCAGTTAGTAGCAAAAAAGAATGGACGATTCCTGATAGTAGCCATGTTTAGGGCAGAGGGATTGGGCAATACCCCCACATGGCTAGTTTTGCCCAGAAGTAACAGGGAGCATCCAAGGCCAGAAGAGGTGCAACCCAGGTGCCCTGCCCAGCAGCAACCTCATCGATCCTCACTCTCCCTGAAGACAATGTGGAGAACAAGGCACAACTGCAACTACTCTGCTCACTTTCTCAGTAAACTTCTGTAGGGAGAGGAAATGTTCTGTCTGGCACAGCACCTCTAGCTGTTCTGAGGGCTTTTCATGTACTATCTCATTTAATCCTCACAAGAAATATATGAATATGGTGCTATTTGTAATTCCTCCTATTTAAGATGAGAAAATCGAGGCATGGAGAGATATGCTTAATGTAATTACAGGGTAGAATTTATAATTTTAGAATAATTAATAATATCAGAGTCATAAAGATGAATATTACATATAAGAAACAGGAAAAGATCATTTTAAATAAAAATGCCAAGTGGAGATGTTAGAAAAGAAAATTGTTGAAATAAAAATTCAGTATGTTTGTTGGCACAGATGAGGAGCAAATGAGTGACCTGAATTGGGCCTAAAGATTTACCTATAATGGAAAAGAAAATAGAGTTGTTTCAGGAAAAAAAAAAAAAAAAAGTTAAGCTATGAAGACTAGATCCAGAATTTCCAATGTCACTGGGACAGTAAGGCGATAGAGAGTAGGCACTATCTTATGAAATAATTGCTAAAATTCCCCCAAACTAAATAAAACAAGAGTTCTCACATTAAAATAGTCTATCAAGTTCTGAACAGGATAAATTTTATAGACAAAACATTGACCTATCACAATGAAATTTCAGAACAGGGAAGAAGAGTTTGAAAATTAAAGAGAACCATTATATGAGGACTCTAAAGAAGCCAAACTCATAGAAACAGGGATGAGATTGGTGGTTCCCAGAGGCTAGTCGTAGAGGATGGGGGAACTGAAGGAAGGTGGTCAAAAGGTACAAACTTCCCATTATAAGTTCTAGGGGTGTAATGTCCAGCATGACTACAGTTAATGATACACACTGTATATTTGAACATTGCTAAGGGAGTAGGTCTTAAAAGTTCTCATCACAAGAAAAAAATCTGTAACTATATGAGGTGAGAGATGTTAACTAAACTTATTGTGGTCATCACTTTGCAATATATACATATATCAAATCATTATGTTGTACAGTTTAAACTTATACAATGTTATATGTCAAGTATATCTCAATAAAACTGGGTGAACAAAGAAAAGAAGGAAAGACTCAAATCAATGATCTAAACTTCTATCTTATGAAAGTACAAAAGGAAAACTTAATTAAGCCCAAAGTAAGCAAAATAAAGATAAGAACAGAAATTAATGAAATAGAACACAGAAAAACAATAGGGATATATCAATGAAATAAAAAGCTGGTTCTCTAAAAAGATTAATAACTGACAAAACCTCTAGACATATCAATCAGGAAAAGGGGCACAGCACTAGAGATCATACAGACATTCAAAGGATAATCTTAAAATATTAACTTGACAAATTAGATGAAATGGACAAATTTCTTGAAAAACATTGATTACCAAAACTGATACAAGAAGAAACAGGAAGTCTGAATGGTCCTCTCTTTGTTTAAACGATCAAATTTCTCAATTAAAAGCCTTCTCAAAAAGAAAAATCCATGCCCAGATAGCTTCACTGGCAAATTCTACCACACATTCGGAAGAAGTAATACCAATGATATATGAACTCTTTCAAAAAATAGAAAAGGAGAGACTATTTCCCAATTCATTTTATGAGGCCAGCATTACCCTGATAGCAAAAATTAAGATATTACAAGAAAACCATATTCGAATATCCCTCATGAACATAAACACAAAACTTCTTAACAGAAATGAGAGTCGGCATGTGACTTAGACTGTGACAACAGGATGCTGCCCTCCAGGACTTTAATTCTGACAAGAGTGACATAATAACGCTAGGATAATTAAAGGCTATTCATCCAACTGCAGAGAAATTACAGAGGCAGCAACTGCCCAACCACAATGCTGATGATGACTCTCCAACCACTACCCCTAGAGGAAGACACTGGCTGTTCTCTGTTGCCAAGTTTCCCTTGGTTCTGCCCATTGTTTAATTTGACATTCTAGCTTTTGATCAATTCTGCAAGTTAACCAAAGGTCTTTCAATAAATACACTTCCGCTAAATTTAGCAACCAAGAACCTGAACAATAAATCCATCCCTGCTACAGTTCTCAAAACCAAGAACCTGGAGCTCTGCAGAAATTGGTGTCTGGGAGTAATGTGCACAGACCCTCAAGGACATGGAAGGAATTCAGGTTTGGACATCTAGCCTCACTGGGATGAAGACTGTGAAAATTCCTTTAGTATTCAGGGATAGTAATCTAGCATAAGAGCTAATTAAATGATCTCCTATGGTCATCAGAAATGAAGAACTCATTGAATGTAAGGCATGGAGGAAACTGTTCAAAAATGTTTCCAGGGCTCTCTCTCTCCATCTCTCAGCCCTCAGCTTCAAGATTATGATCCATTCATATATATTTACAGAGAGCCATAATCAGCTCGAGTTTTACAAGGGTTTGAAACTCCAAATGACTGAAAAAAGGAGTCTCCCTCTCTCTCTCTCTCTCTCTCTCTCTCTCTCTGCACACCACCACCCCCCCCATACTAGCATTTATACAAATCCCTGTCAAAAAGACTCTAGTCATGCTTGGGACATATGGTCATCTACAGATCATCACAGTGTCCATAGACACATGCTATTCTGATGGGTCATACTGTATCTCGTGCCCATACCCATGGCAGAGAAGACAGAGTCTTTTGATTGGCAGCCCTACTAATTCATATGGGGTGGGGTTAAAATTGTTCCCGAAATGAAGGGATGTGGGACAGACAAAAAAGTTAGTTGACCATCACAGAGAGAAAGGGCAGAGATGAAGAAGAGATAGGAGCTGATCTACCGAGTAGAGTTCCCTCTGAGACGGTTGAAGGAGGGCACTAAATAGTAAAGGAGGAGGAGTTAACTTTAGATGAGAGGAGGGATGCATGCTCTTTTGTAATCTCTATATGTCCTAAGCCCCCTCAAACTCTTAACTAATTAAAGTTAATAATATCTATAACATAACTAAGAGTACAAGGGGCTTGTGTCCTTCAAAATAAACCATTTTAAGGATATAGCATCTTGGCAACTTGCACACTTGTTGATCAGCAGTTAATGTGACAATTATGAATATTACTAACAAAATTTGCCATCACTGAACGTGAACCCATGTGATGCTCCTGTGGCACACTCGTTTATTTATCTTGAGTAACCTTATGTGCCAGGATACAATCAAATAGGATTTATAGATTAGAGGCCACATGCACAGTGGTTAAGGATGCAGATTTGGAAACAAGCAGACCTGAGTTTCTGCTCAGGTCTGCTTGTGTTTGCACACAGGTGGCAATTGGCACCACTTGCCACCTATGTGACCCTAGGAAAGTTACTTAGTGTTTAATTTATATAAAATGGTCCACAGAGAGCCTAGAAGAGGGTAAGTTCTCAATGATAAGTGTTATCTGTTGTTAGTACCGTGGTCCTACAACTTTGGAGCCAGTTCATTTAATACATCCCTCAACTTCCCATCAATCTGATTCTTATCTAATTCCAGTTGGAATTAGTGAGGTTTCACTGTCCATTGAACAGTGTAATGTATAAATATTGAAAACAGCTTCATGTAAGTAACCAATCACTATGCCTTTTGTTTTTTTTTTAAGGAAAAAATCCTCTAGATTTCCCCGCCTCAGAAAATCCTTCCCAGCCAGCCCCTTCAAGAACCGTAGTTGAGAATCCCTCACAACCCTCAGGATTCCTCACTATACTGAAAGAATTCAACCATATGTCTGTTGTCCAGTCGAAAACTTGGTAGTTCCCACTTCTGAGAGCATGTTTTCTAAACATCTCTGGTAAATGGAGATTTTGACTTTATGCCCGGGACACCCTGAGAGCTGCTCCTATAGAAAAAAACTAATAGGGTAATAAATCCCAAGTCCTTTTTTTCCCACTCCGAACAAGAGTTGTTTTAGTTAAAACGGCCTTCGCTTTCCTCTGGACGCTGCCCTCGCCCTCGTCAGACCATTGTGTTTAATACAGGACTTTTGACTCAGCCATCATTACTCACACTTTACTGATTTTACTTTAAACACTGTTGGCTAAAACGACAATTTATCACGACTGTTTTGCCTAGCAGTGGGGGGATAATTTATTTCCCCGTTGAAGGGTTCGATATTTATTAGCGCGGCGGCGGGCTGCTCAGCAGAGATGAACGCTCCAGGGGATGCGCTACGGGTCCAGCCCCTGGCTTGCTCCATCCTCTCTGCTCCAGCCCACCCGCTCCTCCCGGACAGGACCCGCCGGCGCCCCAGGGCACAGAGGACCGTAACTCTTGGGAAGAGGAAGTAGGGTGTTCCCCTCCACCCAGGAAGCTGGACCCGCAGCTGTGCAGGAGGGGTGAGGAAAGCCCTCCAAACCTCAGAGCACCCAGGAGCCTGGAGACTGAGGACTGAGCCCAGAAACGCAGGCATCTGCGGAGGAGGACTCGCTGGAGGGTGGCCACCGGGCCCCCCCAGCCGAAGAGATGGCAAAGAGATCGTCAGGTAAGGCGGGGCCTGCCTGAGAAGTGGAGAGCCCCAGGCCTCTAAGGCCGGTAGGGAACAAACCCTACGGCACGCAGACAGGCAGGATCTCGGCAGGGCAATCACAGGGCTTGGCAAGGGCAGGATTCTAGTAATAGTTTATTGTAGCAGCAAATGAGTAACTGAAATAAAAGGGAAGCAACTTGGGTTTACTGGGTGCCTACTGTGCGCCTTGCACTGTGCTAAGCTTACGTGCATCATTTCATCTTGGCAGTAATCCCAAGGATGGTGATAATAATGACGACAATGCGTAAGGATGAGTGTTTGTGTCCAATGGGCTCTGGAGGTTTATATAAATTGCCTACTTTTCCACAGCTAGTATGTGGGAGAGCCAGGGCACACGCCCAGATCTGTCTGACCAAAAGACCATGCCATGCCCTGCTGATGCCCCATACCGCTTCCCTGCTGAATGGAAGGCTCTGGAAAGCTCGCCCCGAGGGCCTCAGTGCAGGGCCTGGAGTTCCCACCACCAGAGCCACCCCTTGACTTAGGGCGTTATCTCTAACGGAAGTGTGTTATCTGGGAGACGTGGCTATAAAATCCATTAGCACTTAGGCCACATTAGTCAGAACTTACTGGACACTTTTTTCTTCTCCAGAATATCGGGAATGAGACGTGGCACAGTTAAACCCTGATGTTGCAAGTTGAGTGCACTGCTGGGGGTGAGAGTGTGGTGACTGTCTTATTGAATGCTGTTGGGAGTGCAGGGGGGGCCTGCCCACGTACATACGTGAACACACACCTGGAGGAGGAAAAAATGGAAGAAAAATGTCAGTGGACTGAAAAAAGGACACCAGACCATAATGTTTCATGCCCCTATCACGGCAGAAGCACTGAGCTTCAAGGGCTGGGTGATTCATAGTCTTAGAAGTTTCCCAGCATTCATGCTGTGCTAGGCACTGTATTGGAACAAAGGTTACAAAACTAGATTAGATACAAGCCCCCATCCCAAGAGCTTGTTATCTATTTCCCCTGAGACTTTGAGGAAATTCCTAGGATGTCAGAAAAAAAAAAAAAATCATAAAATAGACTTGGGAAAAAAAGGTGGGGAGCACTTTAGGAAAGGAGGCAGGAGGCATGAAGATAAAGTCCCGCTCCTCCTGGCCGTCTGTGGAGACCCCCGTGAGAGTAGCACCTGCCCAGGTAAAGGTAAAGCCTACCCACCCAGAGCAGCCTTGTCGTTAAGAGGGAGGCTTTCAGACTCAGTCTGTCCTCAGGCCCACTGGCTGCTATAACCTTCCTCATTCCCTAAGAGCCCCTCTGGAAGGGATGAAGGGTGGGTGGGGGAGAGGGAATTTCACTCCCCTTCACAGGCTGTGTGGGACCTGACACCGGCACTAATACCTGGATGGAACCACCCGTCTCGGTTTTTCAACCCCACTTTCTCTGTTGCTATTCCTGCTGCGAAGCCCTTCCTGTCTGCCCCTCACCCAACCAAAGCACACTGCAGCCTGGATTACATAACATCATCTTCAAGAAATGAGGTAGGGAAACATGCCTCCACTTGAGATGAAACTCCTCAGAAAACAAATTCCCTGAGGGAGAAACTCGGCTGTGAGGACTTCAGAGGAGGCTTATTTAGGACTCCCAGGAGAGCAGAGACTGACATAAGTCTGAAGGCCAAGCCACGGATAGTGTCCAAGTGCCGCCATGATTGCATCACCGTGGAGAGATGTTGCGATCTGGCTTCACCCAGCTTGACCAGCAGTTCATCAGGGCCCTGGCTCCCAGGCCACCCCCTCCAGCAAATCACAAAAGGGCCCAGCTCATTGTTTTGTTGAGTCCACCATGAAACAAAATTCTTTCCAGACGCTTGATTAACCTTCTTAAAACTCATAAAAGTCAAAGTATTTCAGCCTGTTTGAACGTCTCCATGTTCTTATAGGTATTTGCGGTTGAGGGCATTTTTGCTGTCAGTTTTCAATTAGTAAAGAGACATGGCAAAAAGAAAAGGAGGGCCAGTTAGAATTCACAAGCATTACTTCTTCGAACCCTGTGAAAGACTGTGACACGTGAGTGCCTGGACGCAAGGAAGGGGGTGAGGTAAGGAGAAGATCTCCATCCTTTTCATGTTCCAAGATCATGTCAACTGCTGGCTTGTGGGATGCATGTCATACAATTATGTGACATAATACGAGCCATTTTATTCTTGTCACAAACTGATAATCTTGCTGATGCATGGCCGTATTTATTAGGACCATTTCTCTTTCATGGCTTGTGTGTGGTCATGGACTGTATGTTATCCATAAATGATGGAAAGTTGACCCCAGTGTGCCCTGGGTTCATTGAACAGTTCAGTAGGGTCCAACAGAGCCATGGCGTTTTTGCCAGAGCTCTCTCCCCAAACCCCCTCCTCCCTGAATTGTAAAACCCATGTGCATTTTAGCAAAAATCTCATCCATCTGTTTCTGATTCATTTACACTTAACTCATCAAATCTCCTCTCAGGGCTGTCATGTCCCACAGGTTCTGCACTGGTGTGCCATGTCGAACACTTCTTCCCGGACTATCAAGAAGTCTGGTTTAGCCAAGTGATGACATGCTCCACTCCCCGGGCTTGAAGGAATGCAGTGAGCAGGGGCACGGGTAAGAAGAAAGACGTTGCAATCTCCAAACCCTCAGGAGCTTCAGTCCACTGTGGGCTTGGCAAAGTGTCTCCTCTCATTCACAGTGCTGGCTTGATTGAGCTGTTATTATGATGTGCAAATGAAAACGTGTGTGTGTCTGTGTGTGTGTGTGGACATTGGCTGTGATTAAACATGTCTTGTGGCATTAATTCAGACTATGGGTGGGCTTCTTTTCTCTGTAATCAGACCAACTGGCTGACTTCGAGAGTGAGGAACTGGACTGAATTCCTCTTATGACTTCCACTGTGCTGCGTTTTATCCACCTGTCAACCAGGAGCAGAAAAATGAGAAAGCAAGAGCTCTGAGAAACAGGAGGAAGAACTCCAGTTCTGGGAGTTCTCCCAGCATTCTCCTGTCCAGGCAGATTTATTCCCAGACGAGGCAAGGGCACACAGATGACCACAGAGTGGATCCACTCTCAGCACGGTAATGGGAGACATCACCAGCACTGCAGCTGTGCTGGATACAGCATCATGCCAGTGACCCCAGAACCTCCCCAGATGGAAGCCATGAAAAAGACAGGGCCACCGAAGGCTGCCCCACAGCCTGGGTAAGAGTTGCCATGTCAAATGGTAAATGCTCTCCCCTACCTGTTCCTCAGGAGGCAGACAGGCCATTGACATCTAAATTCTATCAAACACAAAACTTGCTTTAAAAACAAAGCCTATTGAAATCTTACTTATTCGACATTCTGCAACTTAACAGTATGCAGGGCAATGGTTTCAGTTGCTTCTATCAATACTGTTTTCTGTTTAGGAAATTTTCTTTTCCTATAAACATAGATTATCTTATTTCTTCATAGTTTTTTAGTAAGTCATGTACCATGTAGAAATTTGAACACAAAGTTACATTTGTGGAGTGATGTGGAATATTTGGACTTACATGTTAGAGTTCCTCAGGAAAAGACTGCTAGAAATCAAGTGTAACACTATCTGCTAACTTAATACACAGATGCTGGGGTTAAATAAGGAAAACAACTTCATTCTGGAAACAGTTCTCAACTGTGATGTAGTATAATGCTCGTGTACCACAATCAGTTGTGAGATGCATTACAAGTGATCTGTTGCTAAAAATAGTTAAAGTACTGGCGTTTGTGAATGATTCATTTTTAAATAAAACTTAGAAGTAGACTTGAGGTTATCCCTAAGATCATGTCACTTTAAATCACCACATTCCCAGATAAATTTTATTGAGTTGGAGAGAAAGTGTTCGTGTTACCTCGAGGACCCCTGGAATCGAGAGACACAAGGGGTACACTCCTGGGAATGTGTCCTGCGTGTAAACATCATCCATCACACATGCTGTGGCAGCAAACAGTTGGATATCACTCTGTTCACAGTCTCAGTACACGTCATGGTCAGAATTGTATGGCTCTTTGTTACTTGTTAACGTATAGGTATTCCATTCCACAGTTCTTTTTTAGCCCTGAACATTATGTAAAGCACACTTACACACAGAAAGGGATATTCAAGAGTGTTAGTGGCCAAAGCAGTGTTCCTACACAGCATGATCTTATAGTAAAGCAGACTTAATGAACAGCACTGCCATTAATTTCATTTTCCGCTCTGTATTTCTCTCTCCCTCCCTGACTCTGTGTGTGTGTGTGTGTGTGTGTGTGTGTGTGTGTGTGTGTGTGTGTGCACGCTTGGTTGATTGGTTGCTTAGTGTAGAAAAAGAGTTTCTGGTTCTGTGAACCAAAGGCGCAACTGTGTCTAAGATCCGCCCTAGATGGAGTGCTAATGCTGTCAGTGTCATGGCTCTATGTTCAGTCTGGGTACTGAGATTATTCCACTTTATAATATGCCACAGCCATAGCCTGCGGGCCCTTAAGTCCCACCCCTATCCCACCCTTTAGCCTGTATCTCCCAAATACATGCTACGTTCACAATCTAGACCAAAAGATCAAACCTGACAATTGGTATGGATCACTGGGAACTCAATGCTACTCAAACTCTTACTTACAATCAAAAACACCTACTACCAATGAGATAAAGGAAAGCTCTCTTCAGTGGCATGTTAATAATTCCCAGGCTCTAGAGAGCTATGTAAATCCACATTGTAGACCCAGAGTATATTATGCACCCAGACGAGGAAAGGGATCATACAAGTTTTCCAGGCCAATAGGCAGGCCATTTCATCTGTTTCTTCTTCCCACACCACTCACCTCTGTTCTTTATTGCTGTCTGACTTTGATACAGAGGCTGTACTTTTAGATTTGAGCAAACCCTTGGGCAATATCCACTAGACAGTAGGAACTCTGAAATCTACCATTCCTCTTTTCACCTACAACCATTAGTAAAGAAAAATACAGCGTAAGGTTGACTAAGAGTCCCAAATGTATCAATCAGCTATTTAAGGTGAATTTTCCTTTGTCTTTCATGCCCCCCATTCTTCCTTTTCATACTCATCTATCACCTTAACCATCAACTACCACTTCCTTCTCTCTCTCCCATGTTATTACCAGTTTTTTGGTTTATCAGTCCAGAGGCTTTCAGGTGCTAGTAGCAGAAATCCAACTGGCTAAAACATCAAAGAATTACGTTGACTGAAAACCCAGAGGTAGAGAGGTTCTGCTCATGATACATTCAGGGTTCCATTTTCTGTGAGCCTCTGCCCTCTTCCATCTGTTAGCTTTATGCTGAATCTCACCTCCCCTCCAGCCATAAGATGTCAGCCAGCAGAAGAGGTATGGAACATCCTGCCTTATTTATATCCCTTGAAAGAAGAAGCTGACCTTTGTCCCGCTCTCTTAAGGACAAGGGAAAACTTTCCTTGAAGTCTCCAGCAACCCTCTCCTGTACGAGAATTAGGTCATATGCCAATTCACAAAGCATTCATTGACAAGTAGATTAGCTTCCTTTGATTGGCCAGGATTAATCGGGTCTCACTTCTGAAGCTGGAAATGGGATAACTTCCCCCTAAATCATATGAACAAAACTGAGATATCATTGTGAATAAAGCAGAGAGTGGATGCTGGTTATAGGCAATCAGCACAGTCCACTAGAGATATTCGGTATTTTCCATACTAAGTTCTGCATCCATTCCCTTTATCTGTTTAGATGATACATTGATGTAACTAATAAATGAGAATTAATTAATTGTGAAGCTCTACTCTCTTTTCTTTTGGGATTCAAGGAGGATCCAGAGAGCTCTGTTTGACCAGTGGACACCACATCTGAAAGGTATTCAAAGGTATTCCTTTGGGTTCGTTCCCCTCCCATTGGGCAGCAGTTACATAATGAAGTAACAACCAAGCCTGAAGCTTGCCCGAACTTAAGCTCCCTTCCTAGAGAAGTGGCCAACTCTACATTCCCATGTCGCAAGGCACTCAGGCCTCTGCATGCAAACTCCTCACTCCTAGTATTTCAAAGTGCTGGCCATTCCTCAGATGGGGTAGGCAACTGGGCAGGGCACAGGCACATGGTTCACATTTTCCTGCTCATGATAATCTTTCCATTGATTCAAGTAGCAGCTGCTTTTTGGAGGGCCATGTTTGCTTACGATGACACAGACTGTTTCCAAACTCTGAAGTGGTCATCTTCAGATTGGCCAGAGTGATATAATCTCTTTGGAATCAGACTTCTGTTGCCCTGACTGCCCTTATGATGCTAAAATAGGACCTAGGGTTGAAGAACCATTCATTAACATGTAGACATAGCAGTTTCTTCCAAGCAAAAGAAGAAAGGAACCAAAATTGTTATCACTGATCCTTTGGCATTGGCTGGTCCAGGGTTGTCCTTATTCAGCTAATTCATTCCTATGTTCATATCCTGTAAGGTTCCAAAACCTCTCCTCCCTCACCTCAGCATGGGCCTCTCTACAGGTTCAAGTCTGTCCTCTGAAGCCTTCCTGCCTTATTCACAACTCTACCTTGACTACCCTAATCTACCACCTCAGTCAACTCCAATCCTCCTTCCTTTACTCTGCCAAAAAAAAAAAAAAAAAAGTATATCAGTGCTACTATTCTTGGATTCCTGACTTTCATGTGAGCAAGTCCTAGTTCCAGCTCTGCTATTTCAATCTGAAATTATGTCCAGAGTACACTGGTTTGTACAATTGAAAATACCACACAGAGCGAATATAAATGTGGCCTCCATCAGTTACTAACTATGTGAACTTAAGCACATTTTTCACCTCTCATCACCTAGTCATTCTGTATTTATCAAGGGTCACCTATGTGACAAGCACTGTGCTAAGCTCTAAGACAGTTCCTGCATCTATAAAAAGGAGCATAAATAATAAAACATATCTCATAGGGTTGTTGTAAGGGTTAAATGAGATAATACATACCAGATGCATAGGAAACTTTCATCAATGGTGGCCAGTTTAGCTATGATCATTAATGAGAAAGCACCTGGTCCATCTGCAACTCCCTACAATACTATCCTTAGAAGGAATTCAGGAATTCCTCAGTCTCTTCTGCATTCATTCCCATTTGTCCCCCTTCCCGGATATCCTCCACCTATAGACTGGGCAGCTACTTAAAATGGGTCTGCTGGTGATGTCAACCCAACTGTGCCCCTACACATGGTGCTTGCTGCAGGCTAGGGTGGCTGGGCCTGCTCCTGATAGGAGACAGTCACAAGACACAAGGCTCAGCCAGTCCGAGGCTCAAATCTCCAATGCCGTGTCCCTGGTCTGCCCTGGAGTGTGAGTGGTGCACCTGTGTAAGGGGCGCACATGTCTTTAGCCGTAAGTGCCGCAGGGCTGTTATAAACCATGAGGTCTGGTAACACCAGCAACAGCTTATCTGGTTTCAAATGGATCACTTTATTCCAGATTTCCAGATGCCCTTTTCTCTTTCTCTCTCTCGGCCCCATTTTATCCCTATCTGCATTCTAAAGTACGCCAGATTGCTTACTGCAACCTAACAATTTGAAATTAAGTTGAGTAAAACTTCAGAAGGGGAGAACCAGCTGAAAGTTTCTATTTAAGGAGAAACAGGAATGGAAACTTACCACATGCCTCCCTGTGCCATGCGGTTCTCACAGACCATTCATGGCATATGGAGAGACCAAAGGAAGGGGGCTCAATGCAGCCCAACTTACGGGAAAGAAATGGAAGAAAGGGTCTGGCTTAACATCATCACAAATTTACAACTTATTTGAAGTTCCTTGAAGGAAAGGTGTACATTTGTCAGTATAGAAGATCTATTCCGTTAACAATAAAATAAACCATTAAAAGGGTCTGCTTACTAGAAACCACATATGGTCTCTTGACTGCAAGGAAAAATCCCTTCTCCTGAGACAAAATCTGGGCAACACCAGCCCTGATTGAAGTGTTACTACTAAGAGAGAGAACTTGGGTAGGTGACTCTTCCTTGACTTATCTTTTCCTTTGTGAAACAGAAATAAAAATACAGCACCACCTCTAGCCCATCACAGTGTTTGAGAGACTTCTTTGTGTTTCTTGAGAAAATTCTTAAGATGTCTGGTTAAATCAGCATAACCCTTGGAAGGAATTTCATGGAGAATTCATTCAACTGGGAAGTTATTCTTCCTGTTAAATGATTGCTACTCATTGGCAGAGGGCCAATGGATGGCGACAAGAAATCAGGAGCTTGAGCACCTCTGCCTGGAGTGGTGGTGACATGAGGCAATCAGTGTCAGCAGCAGAGTTGGGAAGAACATCGTAGGATGTTGGGGGAAAAGGAGCAGGGATGGGGATTTGTGTTGAAGGGATAGGAGAATGTGATTTGCTGAATTCCACTGGGCTTCTCTGATCCTTAAGATACACAGGGAAAATTAAGCCACCCAGTCAGTAATACACTGTTACAACAGCCCTAGGAAAAAACTAACACAGATTTTGGTACCCGAAGTAGAGTGGCTTAAAAGAACAGAATTTGATTGTCTCACCTTTCTGGAGACTAAACATCTGAAATCAAGGTGTCATCAGAGTGCTCTGCTGCCTCTGAAACCTGTAAGGGATACATTTTCCTTGCCTCTTCTTAGTTTTTCATGCTGGGCATCAATCCTTCACATTTCTTGTAGCTGCATCACTCCAAGCTCTGCCTGTGCTCTCACATGGCAATCACCCTGTGTGCCTGTGTCCAAATTTCCCTCTTCTTATGAGGACACCAGTCATCTTGGATGAGAGCCCTTTCTAATGACCTCATCTTAACTTGATTACATCTTCAAAGACTCTAATTCTGAATAAGATCACATTCACAGGTGCTGGGAGTTAGGACTTAAATTTTTTTCTTTTCTTTTTCTTTTTTTGGTGGGAGGGACACAGTTCAATTCTCAATCAACCTCCCAGTAGACTATGTCATACGTCTTCTGGTTGGCTACAGTTAGTAAATGGCCATTGAGAGTGAACTTTGAAAGACTAACTTGAGAGTGAAAATGACACAAGCAGGCAATGAAAATGGATGCTGGAAGTAGAAGACTTCCAGCTCATAGGCAATATCCCCTCTTTATTTACTCAACAGCTTTCCAAGCTCTCAAGAGACCCTGGGGAGCTCCAAGAGAAGTCAGGGACCTTTAGCTCTCTGTGAAACAGATGTAAAGTTGTGAAAAAGTGGTACAATGTATCAAGTGCTTTCATGGGACCCTGAATGCTTGATTCCCAGCAGGCAGTCTGATCTCTTGAACTCAAAACATTGAATTTCCCAAGACACCAGAGAGACATAATCACAACTTTCAGATGTACAAATCATTCTGGCAACCGAGTTTCCAAGAAGCAAAGGGTTCAGGATGCTTTTTTGCTGAAGCAAATCTGAGTGATGACACAGAGGAGCATCAGGACGTTGTGTGTCTGTCATGGTCGAGGGGTACGTCTGTACCTCTTCTGGTCCAAGTTTCAGGTGCAATGGCAACTCTGAGCTTGATTATTGCCTCTCCTCGAGCAGGGGCGGGCTTTATAGAGGCACTTTCAGCATCTGGCAACATGGATTTCATGACCACAAAGAAAAAATGAAATAATGCACATACCAAAACATAAACACATTGTAAAGTACATTCAGCCTCAGACTCCAAACCCAGTGACCCTGCATGAGTTAGCAAAGGGGAAGCCAGACTTCTGTCCCAGGGGGGGAGAAACAAGGCCTCCAAACTGACAGCTGCTATCATTCCAAAACAAGTCATTGTTTATAAATGAATATTCTTTGTGATAAATTATTAAATTACATGAAAACTCTATGATTGCCTGCTGCTGCCAGATTTGGTTTTGGTCTCAAAAGCCAGCATAGAATGTATGACAGAGAGCAAAATTAAAAACTGCTGGTCTTTTCTCACAAAATTCTTCTCCAAACTCTCAATTTCCCACTAACCTGTAATGCTAGTTCTGGCTTTGGATGCTCAGAAGTTCTTCTGGGACATTTATAATATATATGGTTTTAGATTAGAGACATTTTGATCTATTCTGAGAAAACTGCAGGTATGAATCACAGCTCGTGATTTACTTTTGATAATTATCTCAAAATCTAAAAGGAAAGAGGGACATAATTTATTTCATGAGTATCCCTTAGGTGCCAGGCTGTGTGCTTCTTGCTTTATATAGTTATCTCATTTAATCCTCACAAAGCCCTGAGTGGTCATCATTATACCCATTTTACAGATGAGAAAACTGATGCATGCTGAAGTTAAGTGATTTGCCTAAGTTGACACAGCAGTAAAATGAGAAGATCAGGTCCAGCATGAGGCATTTGATTCCAAAACTCATACTCTTTCCTTGATAGCACACAGATTCCCACCACAGCTTCATAAAGGACTACATTTAGTACTAGTACTCAAAAATGACAGTTTTCCAAGCTCTCACATTAATTTCTTGTACATTATCTTTCAAGTAGGCCTGTTTTAGAAAAAATAACATTGAAAATGAAAAAATTACCATCTTCCTTGATTCATCTTCCCCCTCAGAACTGGATTTTCCTAATCTTCTTCCCTATCCTATGTTCCTGGGGAAATCCAGTTGATTCCTGTGGAATGAGCAGAAATAAGAAACAACAGCACTGGCTTCTGATCCCAATTTCACTTCTCATTCGCTGTGTGTATCGCTAAATCTCAGCCCTCCCTTATACAAGGGGAATGATGCGACTTGCCCAGCCTATTTTGTGGGTTGTCATAATGCTCAAATTATATAATGTCCGGGAAAGTATTTTATAGCTCATAAACTCTGAACTGTGTAAGTAACTATTATGCCCTAGACTCTTCTCTGATAGTTCAACAAGAAGGAGGAAGAATTTTAGAACATTAGTCCAATGTTAGCTAGTGGCCTGCTGATAAGCAGGATGTCTGAAAACAACAACAACAACTGATTTTTAGCATTTGCTGATTTTCATGATGTAAATACTCCCAACAAGGACAATTTCAAGCTACCAACATGACATCGCTGAGCATAGAGGTGGGAAGAGATGCTCTTGTAGCTAACACAAACCAACTCTAGCATACCACTAGTTCTGACTAAATTTCAAAATAGCAGCACCTTTAAAAACACCTATTGTACTGGAGTCATCCTGTGAAATGCCCAAAATATATCCACACCCCCTTCATGTGTTTCTCTCATGGAAACAAGACTGTGCCCCTAGCCTGAGACAGAAAGCCCAGACCCCCATAAGCACCACACAGAGCCCAAACAAACAATCTTGCATTTGCTGTTTTGACACGTGTGAGGAGAGAGTATCTGCCTCACATAGAGCTTATATATTGCCCAGGAAAGAAGTGTGCTCCAGGAAAGTGTTATTGCTGCAAGCAGACATTGAGTCCCAAGAACAAGAACTTGTGTCACTCACTCTTTCCCTGTTCACAGTGTAACAGTCAGCCTTAGATTTTACACACATACAGTGGCTTACACAAGATTATTTCTCTCTTATGTAAAAGAAGACTGGATATACGTCAATCAGAGCTGACCTACAACAAGGACCCACGCTTCTTCAAGTTCCCCTCTCCACTGTCCTCATGGTCCAAAATGTCTGCCGGAGCTCCAGCCATAACATGTGAGTTCCAGTCAGCAGGATAGCAAAAGGAGGGAAAAGAGAGGTACACGCTCTCACTTTTAAAGAGAGCTCCTAGAAGTCCCACACAATATTTTGCTTATATGTTATTGGCTAGAAACTAATCATATGACTGTACCTAGCTATAAAAGAGGCTTGAAAATATATCCCTTAACTTGGAGGCAATGTGCCTCGCTAAACACCAGGTTCTTTTACTAAGAAGGAAGGGATAATAGATATTGGAATAAGCAACAAGTAGTCTCTTGTTCATGTTTACTCATATCTGTACCCTAATTCATCAGAGGCTAGAGAAAGAAAAGGAAACGAATGCTTTTCTTTTTTTCTACCTATAGCTCAGAAGTCTTTTTTCCCCATTCATCTCCTGTGGGTAAGAGGAGAAGTTAGCAGCTTATGGGTTACTACGTATCCTTTGAGAGCCAAATAAAAGGAGCTATATCTGTTTCTGGGATGTATGTGCAAAACACATCATGATGTTCTGATCATTATTTGGAAGACAGAGACAATTATATATGGTCATTACTAATACTATGTTAGAAGTAGATGGAAGTTCTTGTCTCTCTAGATGCATTTGTCTAAATGCAGGGGTATCAGTTACCTACTTTGATGAAAGTGAGATATGCGTCTGACTCTAGCTGATGCTGGGAAAAATGGGGGTGGGGATCTTTTTCCTTTCCCATACCATCCATCTAGACTCTGTGGCATGGAAGTTGGAGATCTGTTTATAATATGAGTTGCATTGAGAAAGTTTCATGTGGGCATGCTAATGTCTGCCTGCAGCCCTGTGCCTGCATCCTCTACCTCTTGTTCCCAATGGAGCTAGTAAGTAGCTGGTCAGGCATCAGGAAAGAAGTCTCATGCAGACAAACAAGGATCTTCATCTCTATGTTTTCCAAAATGGCATGCAGTAAAGCCAGAGACACGTATTAACCTACAGAGAAGCTTTCCAGTGACAAATGCGGAAGCCACACAAACATGCAAGGCACGCATGAGAACATAGCCACCTGCTGAGGATGATTGTCAAACCACATCCAGAGATGAGATGCATCCTAGCAACCACAGGCCCACTCCCATCCCATTTTAGACCCAAAGGAACACAAGTGCTATTGGACATTTCATTTAAATGCCCAATTTGCAATTTTACTTTAATCCTGTTTAGTGTATTCTTCCATGACCAGATACACCAACCCCTCCCACCTGAATTCATCCCTGTAAACCTAAAATCCTCGACCTTCCAGGTTTTAGCTGTCTTTTAACATACGGATAATCCAATGGATGAACCCAGGCCTACAATTAGTTTAGAAGTCAAGGAACGGCATGAGATTTAGTAGTCGATTCTGCAACAATCGAGTGTTTTCAGGGAAAGCTGGAAATTCGGGAATATAATACTTTTGGACAAGCCTGTCATAGAACCAAAATCCTATGCCCTCAGATCCTGTGTGCTGTGCATTTACCCTGAGAACGTGGCTTACAGTGGACCCAGAGACGGAGGGAGGAAGCTACTCTTTTTTAAAACATATTGTTTTTTAGTTGCATCAGGATCACTTTCTACAGCCTTGCAGGGCTATGAATTCCCAGGCCAAGTCAACCTCTGGCAATACTTACCTCTTCTCAAGTCTAGCTTTGGCCACTTTAATTACTGTTGCTGGGGAAAGCTCGCCCGGATTAACCCTGTCTGAATGATCTTTCTGGGTGGAGTATTAGAATCCTTTTGATGTTTCTCCTTCAAGTCATTTAGACACATAGCCCCCCCTTTTTATTTTATTTTTTTAATTTTTTTTAAAGCTTTTTATTTATTTATTTGGCTGCACCACGCAGCATGTGGGATTGTAGTTCCCCGACCAGGGATCAAACCTGCACCCCCTGCAGTGGAAGCTTGGAGTCTTAACCACTGGACCACCAGGGAATTCCCCCCCATACTTTTTTATTGAATTATAGTTGATTTACAATATTGTGTTAGTTTCAGGTGTACAGCAAAGTGATTCAGTTATATATATATGTATATATTTATATTCTTTTGTCTATTCTTTTCCATTATCGTTTATTACAAGATATTGAATATAGTTCCCTGCGCTATCTACAGTAAATCCTTGTTACTTATCTATTATAAATATGGTAGTGTGCATTTGTTAATCCCATACTCCCAATTAATCCCTCCCCCCTTTCCCCTTTGGTAACCACAAGTTTGTTTTCTATGTCTGTCAGTCTGTTTCTGTTTTGTAAATAAATTCATTTGTACTATTTTTTTAGATTCCACATCTAAGTGATATCATATAATATTTGTCTTTCTCCGTCTGACTTACTTACTTCACTTAGTATGATAATCTCTAGGTCCATCCATGTTGCTGCAAATGGCATTATTTCATTCTTTTTTATGGTTGAGTAATATTCCATTGTATAGATGTACCACATCTTCTTTATCCATTCCTCTGTTGATGGACACTTAGGTTGCTTCCGTGTTTTGGCTATTGTACACAGTGCTAGATACATAGCCCCATGATGAGTTCAAGTTTAAGAAAACCTACCAGCTTTCATGAGAGGGACAGTGGGCCCCAAAGGAGCAGACTGGATTCATACTAGAGGAGTAAGGAATGTGCGGCATGGGGTTTCCAGATGAAGCCACAGAGAATTTCACTTCTCCCTCAGGCATGGAAGTGAAGCAGAGAAATAGAGTCTAGCCTTCAGCTTTGACTGATCAATAGATAAGAAATTTATTACCCTAAAGCAGAGTTTTCCCTTGCATTATACACAGAGAGCAACTTTGGAAAAGTAAATGTATACAGCCCAAGTTATTTTTTTTAAAAACATCTTTATTGGAGTATAATTGCTTTACAATGGTGTGTCAGTTTCTGCTTTATAACAAAGTGAATCAGCTATACATATACATATATCCCCATGTCTCCTCCCTCTTGCATCTCCCTCCCATGCTCCCTATCCCACCCCTCCAGGTGGTCACAAAGCACCGAGCTGATCTCCCTGTGCTATGTGGCTCCTTCCCACTAGCTGTCTATTGTACATTTGGTGGTGTATATGTGTCCATGCCACTCTCTCACTTCGTCCCAGCTTGCCCTTCCCCCTCCCCGTGTCCTCAAGTCCATTCTCTATGTCTGCGTCTTTATTCTTGTCCTGCCCCTGGGTTCTTCAGAAACACTTTTTTTTTTTAGATTCCATATATATGTGTTAGCATACAGTATTTGTTTTTCTCTTTCTGACTTACTTCACTCTGTATGACAGACTCTGGGTCCATCCACCTCACTACAAATAACTCAATTTCATTTCTTTTTATGGCTGAGTAATATTCCATTGTATACATGTGCCACATCTTCTTTATCCATTCATCTGTCGATGGACACTTAGGTTGCTTCCATGTCCTGGCTATTGTAAATAGAGCTGCAATGAACATTGTCGTACATGACTCTTTTTGAATTATGGTTTTCTCAGGGTATATGCACAGTAGTGGGATTGCTGGGTCGTATGGTAGCTCTATTTTTAGTTTTTTAAGGAACCTCCATACTGTTCTCCATAGTGGCTGTATCAATTTACATTCCCACCAACAGTGCAAGAGAGTTTCCTTTTCTCCACACCCTCTCCAGCATTTATTGTTTGTAGATTTTTTGATGATGGCCATTCTGACTGGTGTGAGGTGACACCTCATTGAAGTTTTGAGTTGCATTTCTCTAATGATTAGTGATGTTGAGTATCCTTTCATGTGTTTGTTGGCAATCTGTATACCTTCTTTGGAGAAATGTCTATTTAGGTCTTCTGCCCATTTTTGGATTGGGTTGTTTGTTTTTTTGTTATTGAGCTGCATGAGCTGCCTGTAAATTTTGGAGATTAATCCTTTGTCAGTTGTTCCATTGGCAAATATTTTCTCCCATTCTGAGGGTTGTCTTTTCCTCTTGTTTATGGTTTCCTTTGCTGTGCAAAAGCTTTTAAGTTTCATTAGGTCCCATTTGTTTATTATTGTTTTTACTTCCATTTCTCTAGGAGGTGGGTCAAAAAGGATCTTGCTGTGATTTATGCCATAGAGTGTTCTGCCTATGTTTTCCTCTAAGAGTTTGATAGTGTCTGGCCTTACATTTAGGTCTTTAATCCATTTTGAGTTTATTTTTGTGTATGGTATTAGAGAGTGTTCTAATTTCATTCTTTTACATGTAGCTGTCCAATTTTCCCAGCACCAATTATTGAAGAGGCTGTCTTTTCTCCACTGTATACTCTTGCCTCCTTTATCAAAGATAAGGTGACCATATGTGCGTGGGTTTATCTCTGGGCTTTCTATCCAGTTCCATTGATCTATATTTCTGGTTTTGTGCCAGTACCATACCATCTTGATTACTGAAGCTTTGTAGTGTAGTCTGAAGTCCAGGAGCCTGATTCCTCCAGCTCCATTTTTCTTTCTCAAGATTGCTTTGGCTATTTGGGGTCTTCTGTGTTTCCATACAAATTGTGAAATTTTTTGTTCTAGTTCTGTGAAAAATGCCATTGGTAGTTTGATAAGGATTGCATTGAATCTATACATTGCTGTGGGAAGTAGAGTCATTTTCACAATGTTGATTCTTCCAATCCAAGAACATGGTATATCTCTCCATCTATTTGTATCATTTTTAATTTCTTTCATCAGTGTCTTATAGTTTTCTGCATACAGATCTTTTGTCTCCTTAGGTAGGTTTCTTCCTAGGTATTTTATTCTTTTTGTTGCAGTGGTAAATGGGAGTGTTTCCTTAATTTCCCTTTCTGATTTTTCATCATGAGTGTATAGGAATGCAGGGATTTCTGTGCATTAATTTTGTATCCTGCTACTTTACCAAATTCATTGATTAACTCTAGTAGTTTTCTGGTAGCATCTTTAGGATTCTCTATGGATAGTATCATATCATCTGCAAACAGTGACAGCTTTATTACTTCTGTTCCGATTTGGATTCCTTTTATTTCTTTTCCTTCTCTGATTGCCATGGCTAAAACTTCCAAAACTATGTTGAATAATAGTGGTGAGAGTGGGCAACCTTGTCTTGTTCCTGATCTTAGAGGAAATGGTTTCAGTTTTTCACCATTGAGCACGATGTTGGCTGTGGGTTTGTCATATATGGCCTTTATTATATTGAGGTAAGTTCCCTCTATGCCTACTTTCTGGAGAGTTTTTATCATAAATGGCAGTTGAATTTGGTCAAAATATTTTTCTGCATCTATTGAGATGATCATATGGTTTTTCTCCTTCAGTTTGTTAATATGGTGTATCACATTGATTGATTTGCGTATATTGAAGAATCCTTGCATTCCTGAGATAAACCCCACTTGATCATGGTGTATGATCCTTTGAATATGCTGTTGGATTCTGTTTGCTAGTATTTTGTTGAGGATTTTTGCATCTATGTTCATCAGTGATATTGGCCTGTAGTTTTCTTTCCTTATGACATCTTTGTCTGGTTTTGGTATCAGGGTGGTGGTGGCCTCGTAGAATGAGTTTGGGAGTGCTCCTCCCTCTGCTATATTTTGGAAGAGTCTGAGAAGGATAAGCGTTAGCTCTTCTCTAAATGTTTCATAGAATTCGCCTGTAAAGCCATCTTGTCCTGGGCTTTTGTTTGTTGGAAGATTTTTATTCACAGTCTCGATTTCAGTGCTTGTGATTGGTCTGTTTATATTTTCTATTTCTTCCTGGCTCAGTCTCTGACAGTTGTGCTTTTCTAAGAATTTGTGCATTTCTTTCATGTTGTCCATTTTATTGGCATACTGTTGCTTGTAGTAATCTCTCATGATCCTTTGAATTTTTGCAGTGCCAGTTGTTACTTCTCCTTTTTCATTTCTAATTCTGTTGATTTGAGTCTTCTCCCTTTTTTTCTTGATAAGTCAGGCTAATGGTTGATCAATTTTGTTTATCTTCTCAAACAACCAGCTTTTAGTTTTATTGATCTTTGCTATTGTTTCCTTCATTTCTTTTTCATTTTTTTCTGATCTGATCTTTATGATTTCTTTCCTTCTGCTAACTTTGGGGGTTTTTGTTCTTCTTTCTCTAATTGCTTTAGGTGTAAGGTTAAGCTGTTTATTTGAGATGTTTCTTGTTTCTTGAGGTAGGACTGTATTGCTATAAACTTCCCTCTTAGAACTGCTTTTGTTGCATCCTATAGGTTCTGGGATGTCGTGTTTTCATTGTCCTTTATTTCTAGATATATTTTGATTTCCTCTTTGATTTCTTCAGTAATCTCTTGGTTATTAACTAGTGTATTGTTTAGCCTCCATGTTTTTGTATTTTTTACAGATTTTTTTCCTGTAATTGATGTCTAGTCTCATAGCGTTGTGGTTGGAAAAGATACTGATACGATTTCAATTTTCCTACATTTACCAAGGTTTGATTTGTGACCCAAGATATGATCTATCCTGGAGAATGTTCCATGAGCACTTGAGAAGAAACTGTATTCTGTTTCTTTTTGGATGGAATGGCCTATAAATATGAATTAAGTCCATCTTGTTTAATGTATCATTTAAAGCTTGTGTTTCCTTATTTATTTTCATTTTAGATGATCTGTCCATTGGTGATAGTGGGGTGTTAAAGTCCCCTACTATGATTGTGTTACTGTCGATTTCCCCTTTTATGGCTGTTAACATTTGCCTTAGGTATTGAGGTGTTCCTATGTTGGGTGCATAAATATTTACCATTGTTATATCTTCTTATTGGATTGATCCCTTGATCATTATGTAGTGTCCTTCTTTGTCTCATGTAATAGTCTTTATTTTAAAGTCTATTTTGTCTGCTATGAGAATTGCTCCTCCAGCTTTCTTTTGATTTCCAATTGCATGGAATATCTTTTTCCATCCCCTCACTTGCAGTCTGTATGTGTCCCTAGGTCTGAAGTGGGTCTCTTGTAGACAGCATATATACGGGTCTTGTTTTTGTATGCATTCAGCCAGTCTGTGTCTTTTGGTTGGAGCATTTAATCCATTTACATTTAAGGTAATTATTGATATGTATGTTCCTAATACCATTTTCTTAATTGTTTTGGGTTTGTTATTTTAGGTCTTTTCCTTTTCTTGTGTTTCCTGCCTAGAGAAGTTCCTTTAGCATTTGTTGTAAAGCTGGTTTGGTGGTGCTGAATTCTCTTAGATTTTGCCTCTCTGTAAAGGTTTTAATTTCTCCGTCGAATCTGAATGAGATCCTTGCTGGGTAGAGTAATCTTGATTGTAGGTTTTTCCCCTTCATCAGTTTAAATATGTCCTGCCACTCCCTTCTGGCTTGCAGAGTTTCTGCTGAAAGATCAGCTGTTAACCTTATGGGGATTCCCTTGTATGTTATTTGTTGTTTTTCCCTTGCTGCTTTTAATATTTTTCTTTGTATTTAATTGTTGATAGTTTGATTATTATGTGTCTTGGCGTGTTTCTCCTTGGATTTATCCTGTATGGGACTCTCTGTGCTTCCTGGACTTGATTTACAATTTCCTTTCCCATATTGGGGATGTTTTCAACTATAACCTCTTCAAATATTTTCTCAGACCCTTTCTTTTTTTCTTCTTCTTGGACCCCTATAATTTTAATGTTGGTGCTTTTAATGTTGTCCCAGAGGTCTCTGTGACTGTCCTCAATTCTTTTCATTCTTTTTTCTTTATTCTGCTCTGCAGTAGTTATTTCCACTATTATCTTCCAGGTCACTTATCCAATCTTCTGCCTCAGTTATTCTGTTATTAATTCCTTCTAGAGAATTTTTAATTTCATTTATTGTGTTGTTCATCATTGTTTGTTTGCTCTTTAGTTCTTCTAGGTCCTTGTTAAACGTTTCTTGTATTTTCCCCATTCTATATCCAAGATTTTAGATCATCTTTACTATCATTACCCTGTATTCTTTTTCAAGTAGACTGCCCATTTCCTCTTCATTTTTTTGGTCTGGTGGGTTTTTACTTTGCTCCTTCATCTGCTGTGTGTTTCTCTGTCTTCTCATTTTGCTTAGCTTACTGTGTTTGGGGTCTCCTTTTCACAGGTGAAGGTTTGTAGTTCCCATTGTTTTTGGTGTCTGCCCCAGTGGCTAAGTTTGGTTCAGTGGGTTGTGTAAGCTTCTTGGTGGAGGGGACAGGTGCCTGTGTTCTGGTGGATGAGGCTGGATCTTCTCTTTCTGGTGGGCAGGTGGTGTGTTTTGGGGTGTCTGTGACCTTATTATGATTTTAGACAGCCTCTCTCCTAATGGGTGGGGTCGTGTTCCTGTCTTTCTAGTTGATTGGCATAGGGTGTCTAGCACTGTAGATTGCTGGTCATTGAGTGGAGCTGGGTCTTAGCATTGAGATGGAGATATCTGGGATAGCTTTCACTATTTGATATTACATGGAGCTGGGAAGTCTCTGGTGGACCAATGTCCTGAACTTGGCTCTCCCACCTCAGAGGCACAGGCCTGACACCTGGCCAGAGCACAAAGACCCTGTCAGCCACATGGCTCAGAAGAAAAGGGAGAAAAATTGAAAGAAAAAAAAAACAAAGGAAAGAAAAGAAAAGAAAGTTATTAAAATAAAAAAAAATTTTTAATTATTAAAGATAAAAAATATTAAAAAGGAAAAAAAGGTAAAGAAGGAAAAGAGAGAGCAACCAAACCAAAAAACAAATCCACCAATGACAACAAGCGCTAAAACTATACTCAAAAAAAAAAAAAACCAAAAACGAATAAAGGACAGACAGAACCCTAGGAGAAATGGTAAAAGCGAAGCTATAAGACAAAATTACAAAGAAGCATACACATACCCACTCACAAAAAGAGAAAAAGGAAAAAAAAATATATATATATATTAAAAAAAAGGAAGAGAGCAACCAAATGAATAAACAAATCTACCAGTGATAATAAACTAAGAAAAACATAAAACCAAAAACAATTTTTTTTTTCACACACACACACTGTATTTTATTTTTACAAGAGATAAATAGACTGATACCAAGCATTGTACATGGATGACCACAACAAAAGCAACAATGATTGCAATTACCAAACATGAAACACACTCATACTATGTCATAATATTGACATTCAGTCCAGTAATCCTCCACTGTAACAGCTCCTTTACTTTGCAGTGAAAATTGATTTGTATATTCTTTGCGTCTGAGTCCTTGTGGGATTTTTTTTTTGAATTCACACAGAAAGTCACAAAAATTATACTCATCCTCATCAGTTCACTCAGTCCCATGTAATTAATTTTTTTTCATCTTGATCTTTTGTTAGCACTTTTATGAGTTCATCAGTTTTTCATTAGAGTTCTGAAAATGCTTATTCATTCAGTTCAGCAGTACAGTCAGTTACCAGAAACCTGTACTTGTCAGAGTCTTTTCCATGAATTTCTTGAAGATGAAACCCTTTTATAGGAACATATTTGCAAAATCATCAGAGTACACCCACAACTGTCTGTAAATGGCAAAAGACTTAAAAATGACCATGGTTAAAGATTTGATGAGAGTTCATAATAATGCAGTTGACAAGAAAATTAGTTATTTCTGAGATATACATTTTAAAGTAATAACTAGGATTATGACTTATAACATTATACCAGAACATGGAAGATTTTTAGAAATTTCATGTAATGTCTGAAACATTTATATTAACATATTTCCATACATATTTCCATACAAATACAAATATAAGATTTTTAGAAATTTCATGTAATGTCTGAAACATTTATATTAACATATTTCCATACATATTTCCATACAAATACAAATATACGATTTTTAGAAATTTCATGTAATGTCTGAAACATTTATATTAACATATTTCCATACAAATAACCCAATGAAAGTTTAGTATTAGTTGTTTTGTTTGTTTTTTTATACTGCAGGTTCTTATTAGGCATCAATTTTATACACATCAGTGTATACATGTCAATCCCAATCGCCTAATTCAGCACACCACCATCCCCACCTCACCACAGTTTTCCCCTCTTGGTGTCCATATGTCCATTCTCTACATCTGTGTCTCAACTTCTGCCCTGCAAACTGGCTCATCTGTACCATTTTTCTAGGTTCCACATACATGCATTAATATACGATATTTGTTTTTCTCTTTCTGACTTACTTCACTCTGTATGACAGTCTCTAGATCCATCCACGTCTCAAAAAATGACTCAATTTCGTTCCTTTTTATGGCTGAGTAATATTCCATTGTATATATGTACCACTACTTCTTTATCCATTCGTCTGTTGATGGGCATTTAGGTTGCTTCCATGACCTGGCTATTGTAAATAGTTCTGCAATGAACATTCGGGTGCATGTGTCTTTTTGAATTATGGTTTTCTCTGGGTATACGCCCAGTAGTGGGATTGCTGGGTCATATGGTAAGTCTATTTTTAGTTTTTTAAGGAACCTCCATATTGTTCTCCATAGTGGCTGTATCAATTTACATTCCCACCAACAGTGCAAGAGGGTTCCCTTTTCTCCACATCCTCTCCAGCATTTGTTGTTTGTAGATTTTCTGATGATGCCCATTCTAACAGGAGTGAGGTGATACCTCATTGTAGTTTTGATTTGCATTTCTCTAATAATTAGTGATGTTGAGCATCTTTTCATGTGCTTTGTGGCCGTCTGTATGTCTTCTTTGCAGAAATGTCTATTTAGGTCTTCTGCCCATTTTTGGATTGGGGTGTTTGTTTCTTTGATATTGAGCTGAATGAGTTGTTTATATATTTTGGAGATTAATCCTTTGTCCGTTGATTCATTTGCAAATATTTTCTCCCATTCTGAGGGTTGTCTTTTCGTCTTGTTTATGGTTTCCTTTGCTGTGCAAAAGCTTTGAAGTTTCATTAGGTCCCACTTGTTTATTTTTGTTTTTATTTCCATTACTCTAGGAGGTGGATCCAAAAAGATCTTGCTGTGATTTATGTCAAAGAGTGTTCTTCCTATGTTTTCCTCTAAGAGTTTTATAGTGTCCAGTCTTATATTTAGGTCTCTAATCCATTTTGAGTTTATTTTTGTGTATGGTGTTAGGGAGTATTCTAATTTCATTCTTTTACATGTAGCTGTCCAGTTTTCCCAGCACCACTTATTGAAGAGACTGCCTTTTCTCCATTGTATATCTTTGCCTCCTTTGTCATAGATTAGTTGACCATAGGTGCGTGGGTTAATCTCTGGGCTTTCTATCTTGTTCCATTGATCTATATTTCTGTTTTTGTGCCAGTACCATATTGTCTTGATTACTGTAGCTTTGTAGTATAGTCTGAAGTCTGGGACCCTGATTCCTCCAGCTCCATTTTTTTCCCTCAAGACTGCTTTAGCTATTCGGGGTCTTTTGTGTCTCCATACAAATTTTAAGATGATTTGTTCTAGCTCTGTAAAAAATGCCATTGGTAATTTGATAGGGATTGCATTGAATCTGTAGATTGCTTTGGGTAGTAGAGTCATTTTCACAATGTTGATTCTTCCAATCCAAGAACATGGTGTATCTCTCCATCTGTTGGTATCATCTTTAATTTCTTTCATCAGTGTCTTATAGTTTTCTGCATACAGGTCTTTTGTCTCCCTAGGTAGGTTTATTCCTAGGTATTTTATTCTTTTTGTTGCAGTGGTAAATGGGAGTGTTTCCATAATTTCTCTTTCAGATTTTTCATCATTAGTGTATAGGAATGCAAGAGATTTCTGTGCATTAATTTTGTATCCTGCAACTTTACCATATTCATTAATTACCTCTAGCAGTTTTCTGGTGGCAGTTTTAGGATTCTCTATGTATAGTACCATGTCATCCACAAACAGTGACAGTTTTACTTCTTCTTTTCCAATTTGTATTCCTTTTATTTCTTTTTCTTCTCTGATTGCCGTGGCTAGGACTTCCAGAACTATGTTGAATAATAGTGGTGATAGTGGACATCCTTGTCTCGTTCCTGATCTTAGAGGAAATGCTTTCAGTTTTTCACCATTGAGAATGATGTTTGCTGTGGGTTTGTCATATATGGCCTTTATTATGTTGAGGTAGGTTCCCTCTATGCCCACTTTCTGGAGAGTTTTTATCAGAAATGGGTGTTGAATTTTGTCAAAAGCTTTTTCTGCATCTACTGAGATGATCATATGGTTTTTATTCTTCAATTTGTTAATATGGTGTATCACATTGATTGATTTGCGTATATTGAAGAATCCTTGCATCCCTGGGATAAATCCCACTTGATCGTAGTGTATGATCCTTTTAATGTGTTGTTGGATTCTGTTTGCTAGTATTTTGTTGAGAATTTTTGCATCTATATTCATCAGTGATATTGGTCTGTAATTTTCTTTTTTTGTAGTGTCTTTGGTTTTGGTATCAGGGTGATGGTGGCCTCATAGAATGACTTTGGGAGTGTTCCTTCCTCTGCAATTTTTTGGAAGAGTTTGAGAAGGGTGGGTGTTAGCTCTTCTCTAAATGTTTGATAGAATTCACCTGTGAAGCCATCTGGTCCTGGACTTTTGTTTGTTGGAAGATTTTTAATCACAGTTTCAATTTCATTACTTGTGATTGGTCTGTTCATATTTTCTGTTTCTTCCTGATTCAGTCTTGGAAGGTTATACCTTTCTAAGAATTTGTCCATTTCTTCCAGGTTGTCCATTTTATTGGCATAAAGTTGCTTCTAGTAGTCTCTTAGGATGCTTTGTATTTCTGTGGTGTCTGTTGTAACTTCTCCGTTTTCATTTCTAATTTTATTGATTTGAGTCCTCTCCCTCTTTTTCTTGATGAGTCTGACTAATGGCTTATCAATTTTGTTTATCTTCTCAAAGAACCAACTTTTAGTTTTATCGATCTTTGTTATTGTTTTCTTTGTTTCTATTTGATTTATTTCTGCTCTGATCTTTATGATTTCTTTCCTTCCACTAACTTTGGGTTTTGTTTGTTCTTCTTTCTCTAGTTTCTTTAGGTGTAAGGTTAGATTGTTTACTTGAGATTTTTCTTGTTTCTTTAGGTAGGCTTGTATAGCTATAAACTTCACTCTTAGAACCGCTTTTGCTGCATCCCATAGGTTTTGGGTCGTCGTGTTTTCATTGTCATTTGTCTCTAGGTATTTTTTGATTTCCTCTTTGATTTCTTCAGTGATCTCTTGGTTATTTAGTAACGTATTGTTTAGCCTCCATGTGTTTGTCTTTTTTACGTTTTTTTCTCTGCAATTCATTTCTAATCTCATAGCGTTATGGTCAGAAAAGATGCTTGATATGATTTCAATTTTCTTAAATTTACTGAGGCTTGATTTGTGACCCAAGATGTGATCTATCCTGGAGAATGTTCCGTGCGCACTTGAGAAGAACGTGTAATCTGCTGTTTTTGGATGGAATGTCCTATATATATCAATTAAATCTATCTGGTCTATTGTGTCATTTAAAGCTTCTGTTTCCTTATTTATTTTCATTTTGGATGATCTCTCCATTGGTGTAAGTGAGGTGTTAAAGTCCCCCACTATTATTGTGTTACTGTCGATTTCCTCTTTTATAGCTGTTAGCAGTTGCCTTATGTATTGAGGTGCTCCTATGTTGGGTGCATATATATTTATAATTGTTATATCTTCTTCTTGGATTGATCCCTTAATCATTATGTAGTGTCCTTCCTTGTCTCTTGTAACATTCTTTATTTTAAAGTCTATTTCCTCTGATATGAGTATAGCTACTCCAGCTTTCTTTTGATTTCCATTTGCATGGAATATCTTTTTCCATCCCCTCACTTTCAGTCTGTATGTGTCCCTAGGTCTAAAGTGGGTCTCTTGTAGACAGCATATATATGGGTCTTGTTTTTGTATCCATTCAGCCAGTCTATGTCTTTTGGTTGGGGCATTTAATCCATTCACGTTTAAGGTAATTATCGATATGTATGTTCCTATGACCATTTTCTTAATTGTTTTGGGTTTGTGTTTGTAGGTCCTTTCCTTCTCTTGTGTTTCCCACTTGGAGAAGTTCCTTTAGCATTTGTTGTAGAGCTGGTTTGGTGGTGCTGAATTCTCTTAGCTTTTGCTTGTCTGTAAAGCTTTTGATTTCTCCATCAAATCTAAATGAGATCCTTGCCGGGTAGAGTAATCTTGGTTGTAGGTTCTTCCCTTTCATCACTTTAAGTATATCATGCCACTCCCTTCTGGCTTGCAGAGTTTCTGCTGAGAAATCAGCTGTTAACCTTATGGGAGTTCCCTTGTATGTTATTTGTCGTTTTTCCCTTGCTGCTTTCAATAATTTTTCTTTGTCTTTAATATTTGCCCCTTTGATTACTATGTGTCTCGGCATGTTTCTCCTTGGGTTTATTCTGTATGGGACTCTCTGTGCTTCCTGGACTTGGGTGGCTATTTCCTTTCCCATGTTAGGGAAGTTTTCGACTATAATCTCTTCAAATATTTTCTCTGGTCCTTTCGCTCTCTCTTCTCCTTCTGGGACCCCTATAATGCGAATGTTGTTGCGTTTAATGTTGTCCCAGAGGTCTCTTAGGCTGTCTTCATTTCTTTCCATTATTTTTTCTTTAGTCTGTTCCACAGCAGTGAATTCCACCATTCTGTCTTCCAGGTCACTTATCCGTTCTTCTGCCTCAGTTATTCTGCTATTGATTCCTTCTAGTGTAGTTTTCATTTCAGTTATTGTATTGGTCATCTCTGTTTGTTTGTTCTTTAATTCTTCTAGGTCTTTGTTAATCATTTCTTGCATCTTCTCAATCTTTGCCTCCATTCTTATTCCGAGGTCCTGGATCATCTTCACTATCATTATTCTGAATTCTTTTTCTGGAAGGTTGCCTATCTCCACTTCATTTAGTTGTTTTTCTGGGGTTTTTTCTTGTTCCTTCATCTGGTACATAGCCCTCTGCCTTTTCATCTTCTCTATCTTTCTGTAACTGTGGTTTTTGTTCCCAAAAACAAATTTGATGCAGAAAGCAAACCCCAAGTCTAGAGTTGCTCCCAAGGTCCACCACCTCAATTTTTGGATGATTTGTTGTCTATTCAGGTATTCCACAGATGCAGGGTACATCAAGTTGGTTGTGGAGATTTAATCTGCTGCTCCTGAGGCTGCTGGGAGAGATTTCCCTTTCTCTTCTTTATTCACACAGCTCCTGGGGTTCAGCTTTGGATTTGTCCCCACCTCTGCATGTAGGTCGCCTGAGGGCATCTGTTCCCTGCCTGGACAGGATGGGGTTAAAGGAGCAGCTGATTAGGGGGCTCTGGCTCACTCAGGCAGGGGTGAGGGAAGGGTATGGAATGTGGGGTGAGCTTGCGGTGGTGGAGGCCAGCGTGATGTTGCACCAGCCTGAAGCATGCCGTGTGTTCTCCCAGGGAAGTTGTCTATTGATCAGAGGACCCTGGCAGTGGCAGGCTGCACAGGCTCCTGGGAGGGGAGGTGTGGATAGTGACCTGTGCTTGCACACAGGCTTCTTGGTGGCTGCAGCAGCAGCCTTAGAGTCTCATGCCCGTCTCTGGAGCTCATTTAGGCGGTTCTCTGAATCCCCTCTCCTCATGCACCCCGAAACAATGGTCTCTTGCCTCTTAGGCAGGTCCAGACTTTTTCCCGGCTAGCTGTGGCGCACTAGCCCCCTTCAGGCTGTGTTCACGCTGCCAACCCCAGTCCTCTCCCTGGGATCTGACCTCCAAAACCCAAGCCTCAGCTCCCAGCCCCCACCTGCCCCGGCGGGTGAACAGACAAGCCTCTCAGGCTGGGGAGTGCTGGTCGGCAGTGATCCTCTGTGCGGGAATCTCTCCGCTTTGCCCTCTGCACCCCTGTTGCTGTGCTCTCCTCCATGGCTCCACAGCTTCCCCCCACAACCCTGTCTCTGCCAGTGAAGGGGCTTCCTAGTGTGTAGAAACTTTTTCTACTTCACAGCTCCATCCCAGAAGTGCTGGTCCTGTCCCTATTCTTTTGTCTCTGTTTTTTTCTTTTTTCTTTTGCCCTACCCAGGTACGTGGGGAGTTTCTTGCCTTTTGGGAAATCTGAGGTCTTCTTCCAGTGTTCAGTAGGTGTTCTGTAGGAGTTATTCCACATGCAGATGTATTTCTGATGTATTTGTGGGGAGGAAGATGATCTCCATGTCTTACTCATCTGCCGTCTTGAAGGTATCTCCAGCCCAGGTTATTATTAAAGAAGGAAAATATAGATGACATCCACCAGTCCAACCCTGCAAACAAACAAAAACCAAAAAAGCAAGAAAACATTACAAACTACAACATCTACAACATGTCAAACACCATACTGAAGGCATGGGCTATCCAAATATGTTCTCCTTCAAATTTTCCATGTAGGTTAGCTAAAACTAGGTCCTGGAATGTTAATTGGGACATGATCGCAACTAATGGACCAGAAATTATGAAATGCCTCATGTTACCAGTCATTTAAACCAGATATTTAAGGGTCCAGTTATGGTCAGGTTCAAACTGGGGCTTAAATCTAATATATTTATTGCAAGTAACAGTGAACACTCAAGTACCCTTATTTTAAACCTAAATGACACCATGTATCGTATCCATTTCCTGCATCTTTGAACCATGCTGCAGTTGAATCTGTCATCTTTCTTCCTCATTGGGGAGTATTCAAAGTGACATCTCCTACTATGTCACTCTACCTGGGAGAAAATGGGGAGTTTGGTTGCCATGCACTGTTTTACATTAGAAGAATTTAGTCTGAGAATCTAACACAAAGCCAGTAACAAGCTGCCTGAGTTAGAACCAGGGTAGCATATCGGTGTCATTCTTGTTTCTTCAGTTTTAACCTTTTTTGCCTCATAAAAATATTTTTACTTTCCTTGGTCCATAATTATGCCACTTCTTTTTATTCCTAGAACTATTCATTGAGAACCTGCACTATATATGGAAATACAAATACAAACCAGAGCTAAGAAGGGCCTGTGTCTCCTGATGTCAAGGTTTTTGTAAAGAAAAATACACAAAGGTAGCCACGCCTCACTCTGGCTTCCTAGTAACCCCAGAAAAATATTCCAGAAATGTGTTTTAATTCTTTAGTCTGAGTGACAAAAAGGTTCAAATGTTTCCCAAAGTCCACTTAAGAATCATTCTGACCTTGGGAACATGGATTTTGTTAGCCCCAAAGCTTATTAAGATTAATGGCAAGAGGGGCTCATTATTCTGCCAGGAAAATGTACTCACAAATCTGAGAGGAGAGTTTTATTCTGTCAATTTCAAAGAGAGGGGACCCAGAGTGCCTGACAAATACCCACCGGGTACAGGGTGCACTTCAGACACATGGCAGGGATCCATGGCTGGGATGCTAACTTGGGGTGATATTGTGCAGGCCAAGAAAGGATCTTATAAGTGATTTCTTACAGAGAGAGGTCTCTCTGCTCTCAATCGTGAAACCCACCACCCTGGCCACAACACCAGGCTTTATAGCACGCAGAACGGTATTCAGAAATGGGAGCCTTATTCAGATATAAACAACTCTTGTGCCTGTTGACCTTGTTGCCCCTCAGCAGCAGGGGGCTACTGTTTCCTATTCAAGTGCTCGGTCACTGCAGTGACCCCACCACCTTTTGGCTTCTGCAGCCTCTGTTTCTGTCACTGTTGACCAACTGACTCCCTGTACACCTTGAACAGAAACTCACAGGGAGGATCGTTGTAATTTGCCAGTTCACCATGCAATACCAAGAATCTCTGTGGGCAGCCCCCTTGGTCTCGCTGCCTCACAGGCTCCTAGACAGTCATGGATGGTTGAATTCTGGCCAAGCGCTCATCCCTGGTCATCTTTTCAGGGCAGAGCACAGAAGCCTGTTGCTAAGAGACAGGAATTCCCAGACTCAGTGATGGCTAGACAAGAACTCTGGCTTTGATTACCAGCTCATGGAATTGATGGGAGGCAAATAGACAGGAAGACTTCTAAGTTTTTAAGGAATTTGTTTCAACCCAAGAAACACAAACCTGGCTGACAACAGCCTGTGATTACTCTACTCGTAAGGCAATTCCCAGACACCAGCCCCCAAAATTTGCACCAAAAGGTAATGAGCTCCAAAGAAGTACAGATCCCAGAAAGGGCATATGCACCAATATCCATCTCAGATAAGCGAAGAAAGGCAATGAACAAGGGAAATCCTTCCAGAGAGCACAGCCAGGGTTTGCCCGTTTGGCTGACCAAAGAACTCACTGCATTGCCAAGGCAGGCAGTGACCCTGTCAAGCAGGTTGTGATATATGCAATGAACCAGCAAACGCTAGGTATTATTTTCTTATTGTCCACTTCTTCAAATGAAAGTTTTCTTGCAGTTCTCCTCCACCATTTTATATTTAACATGCTGTATTAAGAGGTCTAGGCTTAGTAGTTACAACAAAAAGACCTAAACATACAGTGGCTCAAAAAAACCCAAAAGTTTCTTTCTCTTTCATATACCAGTCAAGAACAACATTATCCAATAGAAATAGAATGCAAATCACATTTGTAATTTAAAATTAGGTAGCAGCCACATTGAAAAAAAGAAACAGGTGAAATTAATTTTTAAAATACATTTCATTGAGCCTAATAGAGCCAAAATATTACCATTTCAACATGTAGTCAATATAAGACATTAAGGTATCTTAATTCTTCTTTGGCACTTATTTATAACCCATCTCAATTAAGACTAGTCAACTTTAAGTGCTCAAAAGCCACATGGGGCAAGTGGATAACATGTTGGACAGTACAGAGGTAGATGAAGGAGTGCAGTCCTGGGCAAGAAGCAGACTGCTCCTCAGGGTTAAACAGGGACCCACAATTCTTCTGTTTCATTATACTACAGAATAATTCCATTCTAGAACAACGGTTCTCAACCTCAGCACTGTTGCCATTTGAGACCACATAAAACTTTGCTGTAGAGGACTGTCTAGTGCATTGTACAATATGTCCTTACACACAACCATTGTGCTCCTGTCCTCTACGCACTATATGCCAGTAGCATAATCCCCTCCACCCCCATATTGTGACAGTCAAAAATATCAGCAAATGTTGGGGGGGGCGTGGGGGGAAAAAGTTACCCCTGGCCATGGTTCTCAAACTTAGTTATGTATCAGAATAACCTGGAGAGCTTGTTAAAGCAGAGATTTCTGGTCCCATAGTTTCTGAATCAGTGGGTCTGAGTGGGACCCCAAATATGCATTTCTAATGGGCTCCCAGGCCATGCCGATGCTCTTTGAGAACCTCTCCCTTAGTTGTTTTGCTCCTCTGCCTGGCTGGCTTACCACCACATGGAATTCTTGCTGTCAGAAAGGGAGACTGAGAGGAAATAGAGGACAAATAATATATTTTAAGGATGGGATGGGGAAGTTGCACATATGACACTTGCTCACTTTCCGTTGTTGAGAATTTGGATTTATGGCCACATCTCAATGCAAAGAAGGCTGGGAAATGTAGCATCTAGCTGGGTAGCCATGTGCCCAGTTAAAATTCAGGAATTCTATAACTAAGGGAAGGATTGGGAGATTGGGTAATATGGACTATTTGCAGGCTCTTCCACAGGAGTGGATAATTTTACTTAACTGTGAGTTACTAGACTGTGAAGAGTTCCATCCAAAAACTGACCTAGAGGAAGACACGTCAGCCACACATCCTAGATTTGGAGCTCAAGACGAGGCTTGAGGGGTTTCCCTTTGATGAAAAGATATGTATGGTTCATGCAGGCACAAACTTTTGAAGGTGTATGTATGGGAAGAAAGGAGGAATTCAAGGAGTGAATTTGTCAGTGATTGTCTCCTCAATATCCATTTCTCTCTTTCATTCCTAATAAGACAAGAGATTCCTCAGTTTTGTGGTTTGAGAAGCTTTAACTCCACCTCCCAGCTTCAGAAGTTAGCCCTGATTGAGCTAAGCCAATCAAGGAATCATATTTGCCTAGTCACAGTGGTAGACAGGTTCAGTGATGGGCCCATGACCTAAACTGGCCCAACCAGAGAGACGTTTATAATTGCTCTGTGGTGTCTGGGACAAGAGAAGCTTTCTTTCCCCTTGGATGTGAATGAAGAAAATATGCCCTGGGGCAGCAGGCAGCTACATGACATGAGAGAAGCCAACTGAAGGATAAAGCCAAAACATGACAGAGGGCCACAGAAAAACAGACCTGCAACCCTGACAACATTCTGAATCTGGATCAAACCATGCCTGATGTCCCACTTCTGGAATTTCCAGCTAAATGAGCCAATACATTTCTTATATTATTTAAATCAGTTTGGTTTAAGCTTCCTGTCACTTGTAACTAAAAGTACTCCCAATAATGGTTTGACTGGAATGTGTTTCTTCCTTGCATCTAAAAGTACCTAATAAAGGGCAAGTTTATCTCCTGAGCATCTACTATAAGCACCTCCCTATGTGACCCCTTGGCATGCATTTGTTCATGTACATCTCACAATAACCCTGGAGGTAACTGCAAATCAGGAAGTTGAGACTCAAAAAGATTAGCTAACCTTCCCAATGTCACTCTGAGAATACGTGGCTGAACTGAGAATTGAGCCCAACCAACTCTAAATCAATGCTCTTTCTCCAACTTTGGCCTCATTTATTATTTTTTGAACCATGTATATAAATAACAAAGGTTTATATGTTTACTCAAACTCCACGTGGAGAACCATTCCGACTTTTGAAAATCTGATTCAATGATCAAAAACACATGTAGAATATTAGTTAGAAGGTGGTGTAGACTGTAGTACGGTTTTATAGGCATCTTGGGCAGGTCCTTCAGAGTAATTGGGATGTGGAATGTGGAAGTCATTTTTACGGGAACATTGGGACACGGCCTCCTGTAGGCAGCCTCAGGCTAAAGAGGGAGTGTATCAAGAAAAAAAAAATCACACTGAACCTGGTGATAAGGTTCATGAGGATGTTAATTAAAAGAAATCTCAAATTTCAAGGCTGTATGGGTGATACACTTTCAAGCAAGGGCATATAAACAATACACAACAGAAATATACCCCAAGATGTCCGTATTCTTTTGAAAACTGTATGTGTGGTTTATAAACCATCTGTAAAATTCCTCTCTTGCTCACCTATCTTATTACAGTGCCTGCTTATGCTTCCCCTCAAATAGTCTGGCTCAGCCACAGAAAGTAGAAAGATGCCTTACATTTTGCTTGAGGATGATAGTTTGGCTAACCATGCTACTTTAGCCAACTCTAAAGCCTCTTATGTGTATGTCATTCAAAATGATCATTCTCTTGTCAGGATTAGAAATAAGAATTGTTCATTTTTATATCCACAGTAGCACTGGGTTTGTGCTTGAAAATTAGCCCTTGGGTTGAATTAAATACCTGATCTGTCCCCTAAAAAGGAGGGAAAAACACATGCCCTTACCCTTACTTTATCCTTTCCCATGCTCAAGTTCCATTTTCCTATAGAAAGTTTATACTGAAAATGTCCTCAAAGCTCCCAAATTTGGCTTAAGGAACTACAGCTTCCCCAGTGTTCATCCGATGATAAAAGTGCTTGGTCCAGTAGGTTATTTAGAAAAGGCTGCTTTTACCACCTAAACAGGCACAAAATATGTCTATAAATAAATGCTAAAATGTTAATGAAAGCGGCTAGATGGGATCTTTTAACATCAGGCACTGAACTATAAAGTAGATTTAATGCCTTTACCATCTCATTTGTGTTCTTAATTTGTCTCCTATGAAGTAAAATGTATTGAAAACATTTTTTTCTGCATCCAGCCTTTGACATTCTCTCTGTTTAAAAAATCCTCTATATAATTGTGCTATTTTCCCCTTTCTGCCCTATGGCAGAGATTATCTAAAATTTGGATGTTCACTAGACCTACTTCCTCTTCATGGCTACTCAGCTAAACCACATTTTCCACCTCCCTTGTATGAAAGTGACGCCACATGAGCAGCATTCACCATTGACACATGAATAGAAGTCATGTGCCACTATTGGATGGAGATAACTGATATCAAGGGACCCTGCACACATTCTTTCTTCATTTGTTGGCCAACCAGATGCAGAGGACCCAGAGTCCTGAAGGGACAGAGGAGTCACTAGAAAGAAAGGGCCTGGGGGCTTCCCTGGTGGTGCAGTGGTTGAGAATCTGCCTGCCAATGCAGGGGACACGAGTTCAATCCCTGGTCTGGGAGGATCCCACATGCCACGGAGCAACTGAGCCCGTGAGCCACAACTGCTGAGTCTGTGTGTCTGGAGCCTGTGCTCCGCAACAAAAGAGGCCACGATAGTGGGAGGCCCGCACACCGCGATGAAGAGTGGCCCCCGCTCGCCACAACTAGAGAAAGCCCTCGCACAGAAACAAAGACCCAACACAGCCAAAAATAAATAAATAACTAAATAAATTTATTTAAAAAAAAAAGAAAGAAAGAAAGGGCCTGGGTCCCTGAATGGCAACATGGAGCAGAGCACCCAACTCCTCCAACTCCAGCTGATCCACATTGGACTGGGACTTCAGTCATAAATGAATCTTTTAGATTAATCACTGAAATTTGGGAGCTGCTTGTTACAGCATTACTTCCATTGACTAATTCATTGCCCTGTTGAGAGAGAAGTTGAATATTATCCAACTTGAATATTGTCCAGTTGAATTCACTGCCCTATTGTGGGAGCACTTGAAAATTTGAAGGCTAAAAACAGACAGGACATCAACTAAGCCAGCAACTCCACAGCTCTGATAGTCTGAAGCATGCCACTGAGCCCTTGCATCCCTCCTGCCTTGCATTAGCTTCGCCTCCACATCACAACTTCAAGCATCTGGAAAACAAAGCCCTTGTCTTACCTTCTACTGTACAGTGCCTACCACAACTAGCACCATTTTGAGTAGTTAACCATAGTGGTTAGTGAATAAAATATCTGGAAAACCTGCTTAAATTTGGTTAGAAAGGAGCTGAGATAGATGAGAGGAAGTAACATTTATATAGACTCTATTATATGCCTGGTGCCTTATAAGTTGAAATACAGATGTCCCTGGATATTGTCAGATAGGTAAGATCACCTCAAGCCTCCCATTCCACACTCTGGAGAAGTCCAAATCCCTCCTTGCAAATTTTCCTGCAAATTTCCAGAGGCAAGGATGGTGTTCCCATTGTCATCTGCAGCTCTGAATTCCTGTCCCTGCTGCACTCGACCAGTTTACGGATCATCTTTCTCCACCCTGCATGTGGTCCACCTCGCATTAACTCAAGCATGAAATGCAACCCCTCCTTCAGTTTCTACCCAAAAGAAAAAAAGTCACACTCTTAAAAGGTATGTGTGATAGACCTGATCAAAGATTCAGCCAGAGGCGAGATGGTTTCATTCTAGCAATTCACTACCTAATTTAAACACTATCATTCAGTTCCTCAAGGCTCCTGACCATCAGGATTTTTTTGGTGGTCCTCCTTACAACCTCAGCCTCAGATCATCCTCCCATCATCCTCCTGCACTCTTTCATCCCTCTTCCTCATCTCTTCCCTTCCAGGCCACTCCAGCCAAATCCCCAGTACAAATCCCTTTCACTCCATAATGAAAAGGGTCTGGTTCACCTCAGATCCTACTACCTAAGACTCCAGGAACACACTTGCATATATTAATCCAGAGTCAGCTGACCCAAAAGGATTTCCCTTCAATGAAAGACAGCCTTCTTAGAAGGTCATTATGGCTCAATTTTTTTTCTTCCTCTATTGCACACATAAATGCATATAACAACAAAAGCATTAGCCTTCACACTGCTAATTCCAATGGTCAATTCTCAGATTTCATCTTACTTGACTTTTCAGTAGCATTTGGCTCTAATGGGTCATACCCTCCCCCTTGAACACTTCCTTCATTTTTTAAAATTTATTTCATTGAAGTGTAGTTGATTTACAATGCTGTGTTAATTTCTGCTGTACAGCAAAGTGATTCAGTTATACATATTTATACATTCTTTTTTCGTATTCTTTACCGTTATGGTTTATTATAGGATATTTAATATAGCTCCCTGTGCTGTACAATAGGAACTTGTTGTTTATCCATTCTATATATAATAGTTTGCATTTGCTAATCCCAAACTCCCAATCCATCCCTCCCCCACCTTCCCTCATTTCTGACTTACAGGATACCACACTCACCCACTGGATTTTCCTCCTACCTCCCTGCTTACCTGACTCCTCTGTTGGCATCGTCTACCATCCCAACCTCTAAATGTCAGTATTTGGATCTAATCTCTCTGTTTTTAAATCTGTCCTTATCAACTTTAGACTGGATATTGTTCTCATCCAGTCTCATGGCCTTAAATACCACCTCTTTGCAGATGATTCCCAAACTTTTATTTCCATTCCAGACCTCGCTCACAAACTCCAGACTTTATATATCCAACTGTCATTGGATACCTCTACTTGGCATCTTAAATTTAAGATGTCCAAAAACGAAGTCCTGATTCCCACTCCATGTGCAAAACTGACTTCTCCCTAAATCTTCCCATCTCAGTAAACAGCATTTCCATTCTTCCTGTTATTCAGAATTCACCTTTGAGTCCCCTCATTCTTCATTCCCCACATCTGAGCCATTAGCAAATCAGCTCTACCTTAAAAATACATACAGAATCCAACCACTCCTCCCCACTTCCACTGCTACTGCTCTGATTCAAGCCACCAGCATATCTCATCTAACTGTTCTCCCTGGTAATTCCCTTGTGTCCCTACAATCCATTCTGAACATAGCAGACAAAGTCATCCATTAAAATACATATCACTCCTCTATCCAGAACTCTCCTCAATCAACCTCACAGTGACCCATAAAACCCTACATGATCTGGCCCTTGTCACCTTTCAGACCTCATTGATTACTATTTCCATAGCCCCCATTGATTACTATTTCCGTAGCCCCTGCCCTGGATATTAACTCCTCTCCAGCCAGCTAGATGGCCCTACTCTCTATTTCTCGATTGTGCCAAGCATACTTCTGCTTCAAGGCCTTTGCACTTATCTTCCCTCTGCCTAAAATGCTCTCTCACTTTCTTCATTTCTTCACTTAAATATCACTTTCTCAAATTGCACACTTCCTTCCTGCTACATTTTTCTTCTTAGCATTTATCACCATCAAACACATAGATATTTTACTAATTTGCCTTATTTTCTGCCTTCCCTACCAAAATATGGGCAGCTATTTTTATCAGTGTTGTTCACTGCTGTATTCTGAGTGCCCAGAACAGTGCCTGGCACACAGAAGATCCTCCATAAATATTTGAATGACTATCAGCAACAGCCCTGCAAGGGATTACTGTCCCATTCTGTAGATGAGGAAAGTGAAGGTCAGAGAGATTACAAAATCTGTTCAGTTAGTAAACAAAGCTGAGATTAAAATTCATTTCAGTACAACTCTAAATGCCAGAATAACTTCATAACACAATATAATCTTCCAGAAGAATCCAGAGTTTTGCAGTCACAAGAGGCCTCTGACACACTTCTGGGAGCTGTGAAACCAACTGAAAATTGATTGAACATGTATAATTGTCTAGCATTTTGTGTACAGTACCTCATGCATTCAGTCAACAAATATTGAGAATCTACTATGTGACAGCCAGTGCACCAACGACTAAGAATTCAAAGATAACAGAAACAGACTAGATTTCAGCCTTCCCAGACCTGAACTGAAAACCACAAAATCAATGGGAAAATTGTACCTGAATAAGTGCAATGAGGGAGAAGAAGTCTACGGGGGTCGACCTAATCTGGAAGTCAGAGAAGGCTTCTCTGGAGTAGGGACACATGAACTGAGTTCTCAAAGGTGGGTAGGAGTTAACTTGCCAAGAAGGGGAGGGGGGAATATTCTAGACAGAGGGAACAGTATATGCAAAGGCCCTATGGTAAGAGGGTACATTGTGAGGAGGGATGGGGATGAGGGCATAGGAGGTCCATGCTGTAAGAGGAGGCTGGAGTGAAAGGTAGAGTCTAGGCCTCACAGGGCTTTCTAGCCCAGTTAAGATGCAGTAGTGCTTATCCCAGATGGGCAGCCAATAAAGGATGTTAATCTCAGTCAAGGCTCAAACAATTTTACTGAGCCTCAATTATTTGCCGAACACAAATAATTCTTCCCCTAGGAAGATATTACTAGACCCATGTCCTGGGAAATGAAACTGGATCTTTTAAGAATTAAGTGACATTCTCAAAGTCACATGGCTGGCAAGTGGCAGAACTAGAATTTAAAACCAGACTGGTTCAATTTTAAAGCCCAGGTCTTCTCATCTAGTGAAGGAGAAATGGATAGAAATGATGAAGAAACCAGCATTTGTCCCTCATCTGGGGCAAGATGGGTGTAAAAAAAAAAAAAATCCCAGCCACCTTCGGGATTCCTGAAAGAACCTCTGTGCTCCATCCTTCCTCTCTCACCTGGCCCGAGGAAGAGGCCTATTTCTCAGCTCTCTGACCCCCCAGGGCTGCTATTCCAAGTCTCCAGAGCCGTGCCAAGGAGCAGGTGCCATCAGAGACTTCCAGTCATTGGTGGAATTAAAGAGACTGATAAGTAGAGGATCAAAGAATCTCATCTAGTCTCAAGAATTACAAGAATAAAATAGCTCAAATCTACATTTCACTTGGCTTGTTTTGTTTTTGTATGGGGAGTTGTTTTGTGTTTTTTGTTTGTTTGTTTTTGTTTTTGTATAAGCTGGGGGCAGTTGAAAGAGCATTGGATTCAGAGCAGAAAGACCTGCTTTCAAGTCTTAGCTCTGCCATTTGAAAACCTGAGCTTCAGTTTAATGACTAAGGAAGGGTTGCTAAGAGCATTAAAATAGGTAATGCATGTGAAAGTGCTGTTAATAACCCTTCAGACAGGAGACCATTCTCATACACAGATGTCCAACTTTCACAGTATTACAGGACACATCTATCACTGTATCTGTTTTTGGAATACAATTATATGCTTGGTCTCCCTTGCTGGCAGCTCCTCCAGCAAGCTGACCCTTGAATGTTGGGGTCTGCAGAAATGCTGTCTTGTTCTTCTCTCCCTCTACTCTCTATGACTGATTGTATCAGGTCCCAAGACTTAAGAACTGACAATTTCAAAACCTCTCACAGGAGATGCAGAGCCATTCTCCAACTAGCTATCTCACACAACATCCTGCAGGTATCTCAAACTTTTTTGTTCAAAATGGAATTCACTGTCTTTCCTCCATTTCTTCAACACCATGCACACCATCTTAGCAGATGACACCATCAGTCATTCTCTCTCCCTCTCTCCCCACCAGTCTCTCTCTCTTTCTCTCCCTTTCTCTACATTTTTAACTTTGACGCAGAGTAACGTGGGTAATATTTATTGAGAACTTACAAGCTTTCAGGCAACATGCTAAGGATTTTAGACACATTTTCTTTCTTTTTTTTTTTTTGGTTATTTATTTATTTATTTTTGGCTGTGTTGGGTCTTCGTTTCTGTGCGAGGGCTTTCTCTACTTGCGGCAAGAGGGGGCCACTCTTCATCGTGGTGCGCGGGCCTCTCACTATCGTGGCCTCTTTTGTTGCGGACCACAGGCTCCAGACGCGCAGGCTCAGTAGTTGTGGCTCACGGGCCTAGTTGCTCTGCGGCATGTGGGATCTTCCCAGACCAGGGCTCGAACCCGTGTTCCCTGCATTAGCAGGCAAATTCTCAACCACTGCACCACCAGGGAAGCCCCCCATTTTCTGATTTAAGCATTAAAACAGCCACATAAGGTTTCAGTGCAGCAGCAGCCTGATTTCATAGACAAGGAAAATAAGGTTTAGAGCGATGTTAAATCACCTGCTCGTGGGTCCCAGGGCTGTGTTACTTCAGAGGGTATCTGCTCACCACTATGGGGTATAGCCTCATGCTTCCTGTCACCACATTTCCCCCATCCAACTGGTCACCAAAACCATTTACATTGTACCTCAAAAGTAAATATTTCTCAATTCCAGGCAGCCCTTCCTATTTGGTCTTGACCTTCAGTAACTCTTATTAAGATTTATTTATTTTCACTTAACAATTATCCAGTAATACACATACTATGTACCAAGCATTATTTTAAGCACTTTAAGAAATATTGACTCACTTAATTCTCCTAGCAATCCCCTGAGATGGATTTGTATTATCCACAATTTATAGATGGGGAAACTGAAGCACAGAGCAAATAAGTAACCTGCCCAAAATCACATAGCTAATAAATGATGGGGTTGGGATTTGAGCCCAAGCAGTCTGGCTCCAGGTTTCACACCATGGTGTCCCTACAATACAATTGCAGTGGTGTCCTTGGTGGCTTCCCTCCTCCCAGCGGCTCTCTACCCAGTCTCAAGAAATTCTCCAGAATTTGCTTCACAAAAGTATAACTTTGATCCTTTCCACCACTGTGCCCCCACTGACTTTCTCTGGTTGGAGCCACTGTGGCCTTTTGTGATCTAGATGCAAAGTAACATCCAGATCTCCTTTCCCATCATACACTACGCCGATCACTCCGAAACCATCACTTTGCCAGGCACAATTTCCCACCTGCGTGCGCTTGCATATGTCCTTACCCACTATGAAATGCCCATCCCCGATGAAATAAGTCCACTCATCCTTCAGGACTCAAATGTCACCTCCTCTTCAGGAAATTCATTTCTTTCATTTAGCACGTGATCACGTTACATTCTAATAATTTGCCACCCCCTCCTCTGCACACCTTGCTGCCCTGAGTCCCTCATATCTGAGATGGGGCTGATAAACCTTCTCAAGCTGACACCTATTTTGTACATCATTCCAGCCTTTTCAGTGAATGTAGTGGTTTCACAGTCTACGTTTGCTGAATGATGCTGTAGGATTTATGTGATTTGTCCAGAGCCTCAAAGGAGGAAGTTGGAATGTTAGCGCTCTGAAATTCCAACTTGATCTGTGGGTGAGTAGTTTAAGAAAAGTAAGGAAGAGATTAAATCTTGTATTTCTTTCTATGGACAAAATCAGTGTTAAGTACGGGTATACACAATCTGAGAAATAATTAGAGCCATCCTTTGGAGGAGTTTTCTTTTTGTTCGACATTCACTGCGTAACCGCAGCATGCTACCTGGTAGCCAGGACACACACATGACTCTCCCACCTTCCTGGGGCTTATATTTCTCCAGGGAGTGGGAAATCTGTATGGAGTTCATGCTCACAAATCTCCCACAAACATTCACTGATGTCATTTTATGGTTGGTCAGCTCTTCTGGTCTCTTGTTCCGCCTTTTGTTATTGTTGTCTTTTGCATTCTACTTTTTGTTTTATCTCTAGTTTTCCAATAACAATAACAGTAAACATTTATTGAGCACTTTGCATGACCCTGGCACCGTTCTAAGGTTTCTGAAATCAGTTGTGGGTCTTGTGAGCATCCGAGTAAGATAAAGTTACTGAATATGAAGGTCTGCCAGACAGTAAACACCTCTGAACATATATTTGTACATCCTTGTGCTCTTATTATGTCAGCTAGAATTCCAAACATGGGATTTCAGTGTCGGGAAGGTAAGCAGTCCTGCTTTTGAAAGACTCTACTAGGCTCAATACAGATTCCCACCAGCAATACACAGGGGTATCCGTTTGCCTAATTTTTGCCACCAAACAGTGTTGACAAAGTTTTTCATTTTTGTTAATCTAATGACTAGAAAGTGCAGTGAATTGTTTCCGTTTGCAGATCTATGACTCTAGAGAGCTGAGCATCTTTTTATATATATTTGGACATTTTCAATTCCTACTTCGTGAATCTATAAATTGTGCCCATTTACTATTGGATTTTATTTTTCTGACCAACTTGAGGATGTTTTTAATACTTAGAGCTGATCATCTACACCCCTTGGGGTTGAGGAGGGGGGACTGGAAATAACTAAATGTACATCAATAGAGCATTGGTCAAATAAATTATGACACTGCCATGCTCTGGAATATTGCATTTTAAAAAATGGGTTAGGTACGTTTGTATTGACCTGGAGGGTCTGGGGCCTATTGTCAGTGAAAAGATGCAAGTTATAGATAATTTATTTAGTATGATACCATTTTTTTTTATAGAAATTAGAAAATAAACCATCCTATGTGCATTTATATATGTGTATATATGTATATACACATAAATATATAAATAAGTATATGCATATATACATTTTATTACCTATAAATTATTAATTATATACAAATGTATTGAACATTTATTTTATATATATAAATGTATCCATATGCATACATATATATAAAATAGATCACATATATAAAATAGATATGTTTGTAAGAACACAGGGAAAGTTGTGAAAGGGTACACACCAAATTAATATCTTCAGAGTGGGATTCAAGGGGGGGAAGATATTTTATAAGCCACTGTATTTGATGATTTCCTTCAATGAGCATATATTAGTGATATTTTTTAAAAATCTAACAAAAACAGTGAATTTAAAAAGAACACTGACCATCAGTAGCCAAACCCCCTGTATAAAGGTATACAACCCCAGAAATTTTTTTTATGTGCCAGAAACTGGAAATTGTTTAGGTTATTTTACCTTTCCTTATCTTATCTTATCTTATCTTCAAAAAATAGTTCAGTTCCCTTAAATTACAGTTTAGAGGACCCTGCAGTTTTCTTCATATGGATTATCAATAACACATATGTAAATGAAATACATCCAAAGCTAAGGACATATTTATAAACCTGAAAATCTCAGAGTGTGAGTAAGCCAAAGGAGGATGAAGGGAAAATTCTTCAACAGGTGTGTCCTGCCACGGCCAGGCTGGCCTTTTCCCATAGCAGCTACCTCAGGGGTGGGATGCTCACCGGGCCGGAGAAAGTTTCCCAAGTGAAAATGTACCTCAATTGCCCAACTGCCCACTGATTACAAAAGTTCTGCCAGGAGAGCTTTTCACTCCTTTTGCTTAAGTCTTTCCTTCCTCTCTTTTTTTTTTTTAATTTTTTAATTTTATTTTTTTTTAACATCTTTATTGGAGTATAATTACTTTACAATGATGTGTTAGTTTCTGCTTTATAACAAAGTGAATCAGTTATACATATACATATGTTCCCATATCTCTTCCCTCTTGCATCTCCCTCCCTCCCACCCTCCCTATCCCACCCCTCTAGGTGGTCACAAAGCACCAAGATGATCTCCCTGTGCTATGCGGCTGCTTCCCACTAGCTTCCTCTCTTAAATAAAGAAAATTCCCCTAGGAGAGGCTATATACAGAAGACTGAGGAGCAATTTGCACCTCACTGAGAATGAGTTTGTTACTTTCTCAGGAACAGGATTTAATAAGAGGGAAAGGTTTAGGAGGCACCTACAAATGGGGGAGAGCATAAGGACAGCACCAGAGGAAGAAATTAGAAGCCAGGGACACAGGGAAATAAAAACTGTGCCTAAATCACTTTTTTGCCTGAGGCTGAGCAACTCTGTTTGACACTAGCCTGTTTTGGTGGGAGTGGAGAAGTAGGATGGATAAGAGAAGAGAAGGACTCACATGATTCAAACACACAGATAGCTAGTAGGTTTGAGTCCTGAGTGGATGAATCACCAACGACCATCCTGCCTTTCAATGCTATTTTGTCCACCATCATTTAACACCATCTTACATGTTTCAAGAAAGACATTAGGCATGTAAATATGTATATAAATTATATAAAATAAGTATAATCTTGGATCAGCCAAGTTACTTAACATATCTTGGTGACAACTCTTTTCAACAGTAACATGAGCATAGTATGACTTACCACTCAGAACTTTGTGGAGGACTAAATGAGGTAACGCCTGCCAGCACGATGCCCGGCCCTCAGTAGAAGTTAGCACTATTCCCACTGACCTGGGGAGATCCAGGCAGTCCAGGGGAAGGCCAAGACTAGGGACAACAGCCCTTCTTCTCAATTAAGGCCAAAGTATTTTTGGATGCACGATCCATGTTAATTTGTGTAATCTCTCGCCCATTCTGTGCTTATTCTGGGGATAAATAGATGACTTCAGCCGTCAGCACTGTTACTCCAATGTATGCCAGGAACATGTATCAAAGAAAGAAAGAACAAAAGAAAGAAGGAAAGGGGGAGGAGAGAGGAGAGGAAGAATAAAACTGGTTTGTTGAAGAAGCTACTACACAAACTAATTCTTCTCCTCATAACTTGACTGGCATTTATGTAACACATCACCCAGAGGAGCAAGGACCCTGGCATCATGCCAGGAATATAGAGGGTCTCCAGTACATTAAACAGGTTCTCTCTCCCTCCTTGCTGTTGCCTTTTGCCCACAAGTGTTGGGCTGGCACTAGACTAAGAAAATCTTATTTGTTTTCTATTCAGATGGTCCCTTCACTCTACCACACGGAGTATCACAAGCCCTTTGTGTTGTGTAGAAGATATTATTCCACACCCTGCTGGGTCATTTTTCAAGCTCCCGCATCCAGGCATGAGTCAGACAGAGAATGAGGAACTCAGCTTGCTAGGCAAAAAATTACTTTCAAACTGAAAGAAGAAAGTACCACCACATCTTAAAAAAGCAAAAACTCAACTTCTAAAATCTTCTTTGGTTGGGGAGGGTGGGGGGAGGTATTGATGAAGCGGACAAAGGGATTTAACATTTAATTTTGTCTACGTCTATTTTGCCTCTCATATATTATCTGGATGTCATCCTCTCTTGTTCTTTCTCTCTTGCTCACTCTGGCTTTTGCTCTTTCATGCATCAAAATACTCTCTAATTTTCAACACACACACACACACACCCCTCCCTCATTCCCATATTCCCCTTTATCTACCACCATACCACCATATTCTCTGTTTTCCTTTGCAGCAAACATTCTGGAAGAGTTGTCTATTTCTCCTATCTCCTCTTCTTCACTTCCCTTCTACTCGTTCCTCGACGAAGATATTACCCATCATCTCCCAAAACCTCCCTTGTCAAAGTCACCAATGATCTCCTCATAAACACGTCTGAAGAACACTTCTGTGTCTCAACAGTCTTTGATGTGGTGGACCACTGTCTTTTCTTTCCTTTACCTTGTGGCTACTCTCATTGTGTTTTCTACTCAGTCCACAGAAATTCCTCCTGCTTTGGATCAGTTCCATAAACATGGCTCCTCCTCCCATGCATCTTTTCTTCCTTTCCTTCCTTTCTTTTCCTTTCCTTTTGGTCTTTCATTCTTTCTTTTGTTCCTTCTTTCTTTCCTTCTTTCTTTGATGCATGTTTTTTGGCACTCATAGGAAGGACTGGAGTGACAGTGCTGATGGCTGGAGTCATCTATTTATCCCCAGAATTAACGTTAGAATTCTCTGGGCTCCTTACCTCTCTGTCTACTTCCTCTTTAAAGGATCTCATTCATTCCATGGCTTTAGAAACATATCTGTGTTAATGATTCCCAAATCCAGAGATCTGTCTTCAAAGTTTCAGTCTCATAGGTACCACTGCCTTCTTGTTAGTTGTATCTCATAGCTATTTCAAAGATACCACAGCCAAAAATTTGCTCTTGACCCTCTTGGACACTCATTCACTGATCCCCTACCCCAACCAAACTCTCCCATCCACTGTTCTCTATTTGAGTAAATGACACCAACAGAAACTTGGGAATCATTCTTGATCCTGTCCTTACCCACCACCCACCCCCCACACACATAGAATAATTTCAATCCAGCAGCACATCTTGAAAGCCCCTCATTCAAAATACAGCTCTCATTTGCCCACCTCTCTTCACCCCCACTGTCACCAACTTGTATCTGGCACCATTCCCTGTCACCTGGACTGTGAACTGTTGAAATAACTTGAAAACTAGTCTCTCTACTTCCACTCCTGCTCTCCCTCTATCCAGTCTCCAGAAAGGGCTGGAAAGTTCTTTTTAAAATGCAGGTTATACCTATGTCCCACTTAAAGCCTTTGAATCACCTTTGGCTCCTCTTTGAAAAAAATGCAAACTATTACCAGGGCTCCATGTCCTATGTGATCTGGCCTCTGCCTAACCCTCCAGTGGCATCTCAAGCCACACTCTCTCCCTGTCACCATCACTCATTCACACCAACCCCCTAACAATTCCTCGAAAACGTTAACCTCTTTCACCTCGGAGCTTTTGCACCTGCTGTTGCCTCTACCCAGGCCCCCGTGCTCTTCCCTGGACCTTCCTGTGGCTCGTCCTTCTCTCTCTAAGATCCCAGTTTAGGAGTCACTTTCTTAGGAAGGCTATCTAAATTAGGCCCCACACCCCTCCACTCTTTATCACAGCACTTTACTTTTGTAGCACTTTGTACTGCATGTATTATGATATTGTGATAGCCAGCCTATAAGATGGTCCCCAATGAGTCCCACCTCCTGCTATTCACATCCTTCTGTAGTTCCTTCCCACACTAGACCAGGGTTGATCTGCATACCAGTAGGATATCAAAGTGATGATATGTCACTTCTGAGACTAGATGTAAAAGACACTGCAGTTTCCATCTTGCTTTCTTTTTCCCTCTCTCCCTTCTTAGATAACTTGCTCTGGAGGAAACCAAGTGCCACATTGTGAGCAGTCCTATGGAGGGTCCCACGTGCTGAAATATCAAACCTTGTCAACAGTCATATAAGTGAGCTTGGAAGTTGATCCTTAAAAGCCACTCAAGCCTATACTACAAAGCTACAGTAATCAAGACAGTATGGTACTGGCACAAAAACAGAAATATACATCAATGGAACAGGATAGAAAGCCCAGAGATACACCCACACACATATGGTCACCTTATCTTTGATAAAGGAGGCAAGAATATACAGTGGAGAAGACAGCCTCTTCAATAAGTGGTGCTGGGAAAACTGGAGAGCTACCTGTAGAAGAACAAAATTAGAACACTCTCTAACACCATACACAAAAATAAACTCAAAATGGATTAAAGACCTAAATGTAAGGCCAGACACCATCAAACTCTTAGAGGAAAACATAGGCAGAACACTCTATGACATAAATCACAGCAAGATCCTTTTTGACCCACCTCCTAGAGAAATGGAAAAAAACCCAAAAATAAACAAATGGGATCTAATGAAACTGAAAAGCTTTTGCACAGAAAGGAAACCATAAACAAGATGAAAAGACAAACCTCAGAATGGGAGAAAATATTTGCCAATGAAGCAACTGACAAAGGATTAATCTCCAAAACATACAAGCAACACATGCAGCTCAATATCAAAAGAACAAACAACCCAATCCAAAAGTGGGCAGAAGACCTAAATAGACATTTCTCCAAAGAAGATATACAGATTGCCAACAAGCACATGAAAGAATGCTCAACGTCATTAATCATTAGAGAAATGCAAATCAAAACTACAATGAGATATCATCTCACACCGGTCAGAATGGCCATCATCAAAAAATCTACAAACAATAAATGCTACAGAGGGTGTGGAGAAAAGGGAACCTTCTTGCACTGTTGGTGGGAATGTAAATTGATATAGCCACTATGGAGAACAGTATGGAGGTTCCTTAAAAAACTAAAAATAGGGTTTCCCTGGTGGCGCAGTGGTTGAGAGTCTGCCTGCTAATGCAGGGGACACGGGTTCGAGCCCTGGTCTGGGAAGATCCCACATGCCACAGAGCAGCTAGGCCCGTGAGCCACAGTTACTGAGCCTGCGTGTCTGGAGCCTGTGCTCCTCAACAAGACAGGCCACAACAGTGAGAGGGCCGAGCACTGTGATGAAGAGTGGCCCCCGCTTGCCACAACTAGAGAAAGCCCTCGCACAGAAATGAAGATCCAACACAACCATAAATAAATAAATCAAAAAAAAAATCCTGCTACTCCATAATGTTGGAAAAAAAAAAAAACTAAAAATAGAACTACCATACGACCCAGCAATCCCACTACTGGGCATATACCCTGAGAAAACCATAATTCAAAAAGGTCATGTATGTACCAAAATGTTCATTGCAGCTCTATTTACAATAGCCAGGACATGGAAGCAACCTAAGTGTCCATCAATAGATGAATGGATAAAGAAGATGTGGCACATATATACAATGGAATATTACTCAGCCATAAAAAGGAACAAAACTGAGTTATTTGTAGTGAGGTCATTGGACCTAGAGTCTGTCATACAGAGTGAAGTAAGTCAGAAAGAGAAAAACAAATACCGTATGCTAACACATATATATGGAATCTAAAAAAAAAGAAAAAAAAATGGTCAGAAGAACCTAGGGGCAAGACGGGAATAAAGATGCAGACCTACTAGAGAATGGACTTGAGGAAACGGGGAGGGGGAAGGGTAAGCTGGGACAAAGTGAGAGAGTGGCATGGACATATATACACTACCAAACATAAAATAGATAGCTAGTGGAAAGCAGCCACATAACACAGGGAGATCAGCTCAGTGCTTTGTGACCACCTAGATGGGTGGGATAGGGAGGGTGGGAGGGAGGGAGACGGAAGAGGGAAGAGATATGGGGACATATGTGTATATATAACTGATTCACTTTGTTATAAAGCAGAAACTAACACACCATTGTAAAGCAATTATACTCCAATAAAGATGTTAAAAAAAAAAAAAAAAGCCAGTCAAGGGCTTCCCTGGTGGCACAGTGGTTAAGAATCTGCCTGCCAATGCAGGGTACATGGGTTCGAGCCCTGGTCAGGGAAGATCCCACATGCCGTGGAGCAACTAAGTCCATGAGCCACAACTACTGAGCCCACGTGCCACAACTACTGAAGCCCATGTACCACAACTACTGAAGCCCACGTGCCACAACTACTGAAGCCCACATGCCTAGAGCCCGTGCTCCTCAATAAGAGAAGCCACCGCAATGAGAAGCCCACGCACCACAAGGAAGAGTAGCCCTCACTCGCAACAACTAGAGAAAGCCCGCGCACAGCAACAAAGACTCAAAGCAGCCTAAAATTAATTAATTAATTAATTAAATTTAAAAAAAAAAAAAAAAAGCCAGTCAAGCCTTGCAATGACGGTCGCCAAGCTAACAACTTGTCTTCAACCTCATGTGAAACTCTGAGCCAGAATTACCTGTGAAGCCACTCCAGGAGTCTTGACCCTCAGAAGCTGGGGTAGCTAACAAATAGTTGTTGGTTTAAGCTGCTAAGTACTCAGGTAATTTGTTACTTAGCAAAAGAATATTTATATATCTTTACTTATTCATTTTCTGTCTTCCCCACTGGAAAGTCTAACATTCACTCATTGTATCACCAGTGCCTAGAACTTTGCCCTGCACAAAGTAGTCACTCAATAGATATTTGCAGAACAGATAAAGGTTCTGTTACTATTCTTACCATCAATAAAACATTAATTATTCATTGAATAGTTTAAAAATACCTGCATCATCTCAGTTAATCCTGTGGTTACAGTAAACTAGACATTCTTTCCATATCATGATGAAAAATCTGGGGCCCCAGGACCTCAGATGATTTGTTCACAGCCACTCCACCCGCTGTATTACAGAGCTGGTGCTCCAACCCTGGGCTTCTGGCTTCAACCCTGGTGTTCTATTTCCTACACACGTTGACCTCTCATCAGTCACCCCCAGAGCATGAGCTCTGTCATTCTGACATTCACCTTTCTGCACAAGGAACCCAGCACGTCGGCCTCCTGAAGCAACTATCTCTCACCCATCCAACCTGTGGCTTGATTCATCCAACCTACTTGACCCAGTTATCAACACTGTGCAGAAAAATGCCTAAATTAGGAGCACAGAATTGTTCATCCTTCTCTGAAAGGGTAAGGAAAATGTATTACATGCTTTCCCTTTCCCTTCCAAAACTATAAAAATAAGTGAAAACATGCTTAAAAGTCCCCAGGACTCAATTTTAAATATACTACCAAGTTTCAAACTCTCTGAGGACTTCTAAAAGTGGATATTTTCTTCAATCCCTTGATAAATATTATTTGGAATACACCAAGCTTTGAGTATCTGGGGTGTTTACCACTAAAGAAATTTTTTGAGGGTCCTCCTCTCTCCTGCCCAAGTAAATCCGAGGTTGATGCAGGAAGAGCTTGTGTTTGGTCAAACCCAAGACTAAGTGATCCAGAAAAGGATTCACAACTAAATTAGAAGGTGTTTCTTTGTGCCATTCTTCAGCCAAATACAACCCTATGTCAAGAGATGAAAAAGATTTCAAAGGTATATATTAAAATAATTTGCCTTAAAACTGACATATTTTCTTAAAAATGTTTTGGTATCACATTTTCCTGATAATTCCCATTATTATTTCTCATGTGCTTATAAAAAAAATGGTCTTGGTATTGAATAATTTTAATCTAATTAGAATCCCAGATTTGCTTCAAGAGCATTCTTGAATATGTTGCCCCAGATTTAAAATGTGTAAAATGGGGATAATAATATTCCTACTGTAAAATGTTGTTATTGTGAGAATGAAGTAAGTGGTTAATACCTGGCACACAGTAATTGCTATATAATTGCAAGCTATTAATGTTATTATTATTACTATCATCATCATCATCCATGTCTTTGCTTCCCCATAATAGTACATATGTCTGGAAATTTAAAACTTTATTTTCTGCATGTAGGATCTACACAGGACATAAAAATATACTTCCTCCCAATTGTTTTCTCCTTTAAGCCTATTTAAAGCAAATCATTCCTATATCCTCAATCATTCACACCCTAAACAAAAACATAATTTAAGAGGGATCTTGGAGAGAGTACTGCATACTATTTCTGGTTGCATACTGCCTTCTTACTTCATTTTGGGTTTGTTTTGTTTGTTTGTTTTAAGAAAAATTCCAATTTAGTGTACATTATTTGAAATCACGTGATTTTTTTAAAAATTGGGGTATAGTTGCTTTACAATGTTGTATTAGTTTCTGCTGTACAGCAAAGTGAATCAGCTGTATGTATACATATATCCCCTCTTTTTTGGATTTCCTTCCCATTTAGGTCACCACAGAGCATTAAGTAGAGTTCCCTGTGCAGATTCTCACTAGTTATCTATTTTATATATATTAGTGTATATATGTCAATCCCAATCTCCCAATTCATCCCACCCCTACTTTCACCCCTTTGTGTCCATATGTTTGTTCTCTATGTCTGTCTCTATTTCTGCCTTGCAAACAGTTTCATCTGTACCATTTTTTTAGGTTCCACATATATGTGTTAATATATGATATTTGTTTTTCTCTTTCTGACTTACTTCACTCTATATGACACTCTCTAGGTCCATCTACATCTTACAAATGACTCAATTTCGTTCCTTCTTATGGCTGAGTTATACTCCATTGTATATATGTACCACATCTTCTCTATCCATTCCTCTGTTGATGGACATTTAGGTTGTTTCCATGTCCTGGCTATTGTAAATAGTGCTGCTATGTACATTGGGGTGCATGTGTCTTTTTGAATTATGGTTTTCTCAGGGTATATGCCCAGTAGTGGGATTGCTGGGTCATATGGTAATTCTATTTTTAGTTTTTTAAGGAACCTCTATACTGTCTCCATAGTGGCTATATCAATTTACATTCCCACCAACAGTACAAGAGGAACCCCTTTTTTTCCACACCCTCTCCAACATTTATTGTTTGTAGATTTTTTGATGATGGCCATTCTGACCGGCGTGAGGTGATACCTCATTGTAGTTTTGACTTCTCTAATAATCAGTGACGTTGAGCATATTTTCATGTGCCTCTTGGCCATCTGTATATCTTCTTTGGAGAAATGTCTATTTAGGTCTTCTGCCCACTTTTTGATTGGGTTGTTTGTTATTGAGCTGCATGAGCTGTTTGTATATTTTGGAGATTAATCCTGTGTCTATTGCTTCCTTTGAAAATATTTTCTCCCATTCTGAGGGTTGCCTTTTCATCGTGTTTATGGTTTCCTTTGCTGTGCAAAAGCTTTTAAGTTTCATTAGCTCCCATTTGTTTATTATTGTTTTTATTTTCATTACTCTAGGAGGTGGGTCAAAAAAGATCTTGCTGTGACTTATGTCAAAGAGTGTTCTGCCTATGTTTTCCTTTAAGAGTTTTATAGTGCCCAGTCTTACATTTAGGTCTTTAATCCATTTTGAGCTTATTTTGGTGTATGGTGTTAGGGAGTGCTCTAATTTCATTCTTTTACATGTAGCTGTCCAGTTTTCCCAGCACCATTGATCGAAGAGACTGTCTTTTCTCCATTGTATATTCTTGCCTCCTTTGTCATAGATGAGGTAACCATAGGTGCGTGGGTTTATCTCTGGGCTTTCTATCCTGTTCCATTGATCTATATTTCTGGTTTTGTGCCAGTACCATATTGTCTTGATTACTGTAGCTTTGTAGTATAGTCTGAAGTCAGAGAGCCTGATTCCTCCAGCTCCATGTTTTCTTCCTCAAGATTGCTTTGGCTATCCAGGATCTTTTGTGTCTCTAGTCAAATGTTAAGGTATTTTGTTCTAGTTCTGTGAAAAATGCCAATGGTAATTTGATAGGGATTGCATTGAATCTGTAGATTGCTTTGGGCAGTTTAGTCATTTTCACAATATTGATTCTTCCAATCCAAGAACATGGTATATCTCTCCATATGTTTCTGTCATCTTTGATTTCTTTCATCATGTCTTGTAGTCTTCTGAGTACAGGTCTTTTACAGCCTTAGGTAGGTTTATTACTAGGTATTTTATTCTTTTTGTTGCAATGGTGAATGGGACTATTTCCTTAATTTCTCTTTCTGAACTTCTGTTGTTAACATATAGGAATGAAAGAGATTTCTGTGCATTAACTTTGTATCCTGCAACTTTACCAAATTCATTGATTAGCTCTAGTAGTTTTCTGGTGGCATCTTTAGGATTTTCTATGTATAGTATCATGTCATCTGCAAACAATGACAGTTTTACTTCTTCTTTTCCAATTTGTATTCCTTTTACTTCTTTTTCTTCTCTGACTGCTGCGGCTAGGGCTTCCAAAACTATGCTGAATAATAGTGGCAAGAGTGGACATCCTTTTCTTGTTCCTGATCTTAGAGGAAATGCTTTCAATTTTTCACCATTGAGAATGATGTTTGCTGTGGATTTGTTGCATATGGCCTTTATTATGTTGAAGTAGGTTCCCTCTATGCCCAGTTTCTGGAAAGTTTTTATCATAGATGGGTGTTGAATTTTGTTGAAAGCTTTTTCTGAATCTATTGAGATGATCACATTTTTTTATTCTTCAACTTGTTTATATGGTGTATCACATTGATTGATTGGCATATATTGAAGAATCCTTGCATCCCTGGGATAAATCCCACTTGATCGTGGTGTATGATCCTTTTAATGTGCTGTTGGATTCTGTTTGCTAGTATTTTGTTGAGGATTTTTGCATCTATGTTCATCAGTGATATTGGTCTGTAATTTTGTGATATCTTCTTATGTCACTTTGATCAAGTAATGTTTCTAATCTTCTGTTGCCAGAAAATTTCATTATCCCTGACAGTGGAGTGAGAGGTTGATAGTGATTACAAGACTGAAAGCTATCAAATGATTTAGGCCTTTGAGAGATGCTGGGTATAAGACTTAGTATCATTCTTATTCTGTGCCCTGAGGGTAACAAGGGGTAAGAGAGATAAGCATTCTTTGGCCAGAGGGCTCCTATCAGGATTAGCCTCCCTGAGTCACTTCCAAGATAAAATCTAGATTGCCTTATCTCACACACCTTGAGATAAGATGGAATATTTATAGAATGATAGACATTTTGGAGCTAATTCCAGGATGTATTCATTTATATGACAGATTTTCTTCCTCATCACCAGAATTTTTCTCTCCATGATCTCTGTTTAGGAAAATAACACTTTCAATTGTTCCAGATCAATAGATCGATTGATAGAGAGAGAGAGAGAGAGAGATAAATAGATAGATAGGTAGATAGAGGAAAAAATCTCATTAAGGAATCATTAATGGTCTATAATAGAGTAAATCCATTTTCATCCTTAATAGAAACCAAATATTTTGGCCAATGAAAGAAAAATTTCTGGGAAGTTTTGTATACATTTGTTGACATATGACATGAAGTCTATACACTTCCAACGAAAATGATTTCACATAAACCATAATTAAGACAGTTCAAAAAGAGAAGCAAAAGGCTCTTTTTAGTATCTTACCAGAGAAGGATTTTACTCCAAATAGTCTAACTCCAGAGACTGGATTATTTAACATTGTGCTACACTGTGTGCCATTCTGGTAGACTCCAATTCCAACCTCTTTGACAATGACAAAGTTCTCCAGCTCCAGCGCCAGTCTCTTTCTTGAGTCCCAGGTCCATATTCCTAACTACCTACAAGGCATCTGTACTTGACTACAAAACAAAAAACCTCAAAAAATGTAACTACTAATCAATCATTCTTGCCTCAATGTTTCCATAGCCCTTTGGACAGACCACCATATGGTCCTTATCGGACCACAATTTAATGATCTGCCTATGTTTCAGTCTCATTTTCTAGAACATGAGTTCCCAGAATGCAGGGACCTTTTGAAAAATCTATATGTTCCTAATTTCAGCACATGACAAGTATTTGATAAATGTGTATTAAGCAAAGATCTAACTTTGTAACAACGTTTATGACTCAGGTGAACAGGAAGAGTGTTATCAAGCAGACAGTAAGGACAGGCTGGGTGAATGGGTGGGAGTGGGAAGGAGAATAAGTAGGCACAAAAGGTCAGGACATAAAGCAGTCATCATTACAGGTCTCTAACCCACCTTTACCACACACCTGATACTTGGAGTTGAAATCATATGAAACTCCAAACTGTCATCATTGCCTTCATCACTTTTATGTCAAATCTCTTGGCAATGGGTTTTGCCAGAGTATGGAAGAATTTCATGTTCAAAGCCTCAGAGAAACCTGATACTTCTTCTATTTCCAATGGGTCAAATGTCAAGCACTGAACAGAGAGTGGCTCAGATTTGTTAAAAACTGCACCAAGATATTTTGGCCCCTTGGAGTCTTGCTCAATTCAAAACCGCCCTTGCATATTAAGGCAACCAAAGATGTCAGCTCCCAAAGCTGTAAAATTTGACTCTCCCACAGCTCCGAGACGTTTCTGCAGAACTGCACAGGAAAACAGTTCACCCTGGTTGAACAAAGTAATATTCCAATGTAACAGAATCTCCAATATTTAGAAGGGTATGTAGATTCAGGAGTATAGGGTTGCAAAAGATGCTATAAATAGGGTGACCACCATATAATTTATTTTCCAATAGAGACACTTTTGAAATGGGACACAAATAATAATGACACTTAGATAAGAGTGTAAGCTGGGACTGTCCCAGGCGCACCAGGACTTGAGGTTATCCACGTTGTGGAGAAAGACTCAAGGGACTTAGGAGTGTGACTACAACTCTGTCCTCATGCAGTCCCATGCTGATGAGTAAATGCAGAAAGTTCTAAGTTGGACCCTACTAACTCTGAGTTTGTGCTAAATGCAGAAACTTCGGTTGACTTTCATACCTAATTTGATTACTTTATCCACCAACAGTTTGGAACATTTAGGGACAGAGGCATGATGGATTTTGACCGGGCTACGCAAATCCTCTCTATCCAATTATTCATTCAGTCTTTCAGCAAACTTTGGTTGAACACCAATTACAATTTGGGAACTAATCGGAGCTCTGGGCAGGGCAGTTACAAAAATGAATAAGACATACCTTTCAAAGAGCCTGTGTACAATAGGTGAGATACCTGAAAGCAGGTAATCGTTAATGCAATATATTCAAATGCCAGAAGCACATATTTCCCAAGAGGGCATACATGGCTAGTTAAATTTCCTGAAGCTTCTGGCATCTCTCATTACACTATGGTATCGTATTTCGTGTAAAATGTCATTCTCCCTTGCCTCACTTTTCTTACTGAGGTCTACTTGTATCTTAGTTCGCAACGTGTACTTAAGATTTATAAAATTACATGTATTTAAATATCTTCCAGAATTCAAGTTGTTAACTAAAAAAGAACTGTCTTCTTTCTTCCCTTTCTTCTAGCTTTAAATTACATGGTTCTGTGGTTCCCCTTTGCCTTTTCTTCCACATGAGTAAAGCTTTGCTTTGCAGGAGTACTTATTAAGAAAGTATGGCCATTTCAGCCAAATTGCAAAATACACCACACAGGTTTGAGTGGGAAGCCGGATGAATGAACAATCTGAAATTCCCCTTCACTTCAGTACCGCTGAAATGCCTCAGCTTGCAAGGCAACATTTTTATGAGCTTCTCTTTTTAAGAATTTCAAATTCTGTTCTGCAGACCCGATCAACTCCCTTCTGAGAGTTGCTACATGTGCTTCTATTTTCCCTAATGGTTTTAGAAGTAATTAACACTTCAGGTTTTGTGTTTACCCAATCATCTAAGGATTACAAGACATATCACATATGTTGGCTTGCTTATCTGGCTTCATTTCCTTTGGAATCAAGAAAGCTTTCCAAATGGGTATGTTTATATAAGAAAGGTGAACAGTGAAATTAATTCATGCATTCACATATCTGTTGTCTTCTATTATTGCCCCCATTTTACGAATGGTAAAGTAAAATTTGGTCAGCATCTGGGACACTGCCTGTATGGCAACTCCTCTATTCTGAGATCTAATCCCTTACTCCCCTATCCCATAACCCAAGCACCCTTGGCTATTCTCAGGGTCACAGAGTCTTACCTGACCCTACTCCCTAGCCGTAACCAATGGGTCCAGAGGGAGGCATCTACCCAAACTGAGCCAATCATAGGGCTCTGCTCCCTGCCCAACCACCAGCTTCACCAAAACTAATTGGTTTGGGGTAGGCATCGGCCAGTCTTGGGCCAAGTGAAGTTCTTTAGGATTATTTGAAAAGTGCTGAGAGAGATAGTCATTCCTCTCTAGCAAAAAAGATCATAACATGAAAAATCTATCTATATTTATACTCAGTGAACTTGAGAATTTCACATTCTTGCCACCAGTGAATTATCAATCTTCTTATTTTTTACATTCCAACTTTTTGCTTTTTTTCGCAAAAGATTATTTTTACTGATTTTTTTTAAATTTATTTATTTATTTATTTATTTATGGCTGTGTTGGGTCTTCGTTTCTGTGCGAGGGCTTTCTCCAGTTGCGGCGAGCGGGGGCCACTCTTCATCGCAGTGCGTGGGCCTCTCATTATCGCGGCCTCTCTTGTTGCGGAGCACAGGCTCCAGACGCGCAGGCTCAGTAGTTGTGGCCCACGGGCCTAGTTGCTCCGCGGCATGTGGGATCTTCCCAGACCAGGGCTCGAACCCGTGTCGCCTGCATTGGCAGGCAGACTCAACCACTGTGCCACCAGGGAAGCCCTTACTGATATTTTAATTTGCATATCCTGAAGATTAATACGGTTGATTTCATTTCACATGGTTGTTGGCCATTTGCTTTTCTTGTTCTATGAATTCCTTGCTCATATCCCTTGTGCATTTTATATTGGGATGTTGGTCTTATTGATTTGTAGAAACTCTTTAGAGTTGAATATTCATTTTCTATCAGCTTGATGCATTGTTTCTACAATTAAAAAATAAGAGATTGTCATAGTTAGAATCCAGTTACATATTGTTAATTTAATTAAACAGGGAGCCCATTAGACTGAGGTGGCTCTAACACCATAGTGACCTACATAAGCAAACCAAAATCCAAGCCTATAAAAGCCTCAAGGTTATGAAATCAAAACACTAAGGACAACCAATCACAAACAGCCAACTAGGCTTTAAGCTACAGCCAATCAACAAGTTCCTTACTTTGTTTCCACCTTTTCTCTGTAAGAGTCTCTCTGCAGCTCCCGTTGGCAGAGCACTGCTATCCACTTCCTGTTTGGCGCTGCCCAATTGGAATCCATTTTTGCTCAAGTAAATTCTTAAAATGTTTAATATGTCTCCGTTTATCTTTTAATAATATCATTTAGAAGAGACATACTTAAAGCAAGTAATAGGGAAAGGTTAAAAACACAAAGATGGAAATATAGACCAAGAAAGTGCTAACAACAACAAAACAAGCTTGACAAAATAAAATTCATTCAAAATAGAATTCAAGACAAAAAATAAATAAATAAACAAGCAAAACAATTATTTTGACTTTTAATAAAAGTAACAACCCACAAAGAAAATGTAAAGATCAAGAACAGTGTGTCTTTATCGTGTTAATGGCCAAGCAATTAGCAACAGGGTTTTGAAATACAGAGAATAGAAATTATGGGAAATGTAAATCATCACATTCCTGCAAGGACATCTTGAAACACTTGGCTCTGAAATCAACAAAACATTGAGACATTCTGAATAACAAACTACTATCATGCAGGTTTTAAAGGATAACCATAAAACACTGTGTACAACAAAGAAAGAAAATTCTCAAATATCCATGATACCCTTATTGAAAAAAATTCATCGTCAAGCCATAAGGCTAAACCTCATTAAATTTTATAAGTAAGAAAGCATGCTGGTGCTGATTCTGAGCATCACAGAATAAAAGTAAACATCGCAACAAAAAGATAAATGAAATAATGTCTAACCATGTGACTTGGAATTTTAAAACACTCTTCTGAATAATTATTGAATGATAAAAATAAATTAAAATGGAGACTACAGATTATTTAGAATGTATGACAAAGAGAAAAATCTATCAAAATCTTTGTGATGCAGCTCGAGTGCTTTTTATACACTTAAATATGCTCATTAAAAAACAAGAAAAACAAGGGCTTCCCTGGTGGCGCAGTGGTTGAGAATCTGCCTGCCAATGCAGGGGACACAGGTTCGAGCCCTGGTCTGGAAGGATCCCACATGCCGTGGAGCAACTAGGCCCGTGAGCCACAACTACTGAGCTTGCGCATCTGGAGCCTGTGCACTGCAACAAGAGAGGCCGCGATAGTGAGAGGCCCATGCACCGCGATGAAGAGTGGCCCCCTCTTGCCGCAACTAGAGAAGGCCCTCACACAGAAACAAAGACCCAATACAGCCAAAAATAAATAAATAAATAAATTTTTAAAATAAAAATAAATAAAAAAAGAAAAACAAAAAAGTAAAAATAAAAACCTAAGCATTCAACACTAGAGTATAGACAAATTAAGCTGGAAAAAAAAAATAACAAAAAGAAAAAAGTAATAAATAAAACCAAAGCTTCCTTTAAAAGGCCAGTGTAAGAAACAAACTTTTGTAGGCAAAAAATAGAGAAGACCCAAATAAACACCATTAGAAATAAAAAGACAGTCATTATACAAATATAACTTTTTAAATGCAAATTAAGTAGATTTTATCAAAATTAAATTTTATTTCTATCAAAATTAAATTGAGTCAGAAAATTTGAATAACTCAATCTCCATAGAAGGAAAGTTGAGTCAACAGACTCTAAACTTCATCCTAAGCCCAGGCGGTTTTTAAACACAAATTTTACAAAACATCTAATGAAAAGACTGTTATATATATGGTTACAGGACATAGAAAAAGGATAGAAAACACCTCCCCAGCTCATTTGATACAACAAGTATAATCCTGATATAAAAACTGAACAATTAGAAAACAATACAGAAAACTATCAACTACTCTCCCTTAGGAACAAAAACATAAAAATCTTAAATGAAATAGTATTAACTCAAAATCAGCAAAGTATAAAAAATACTATTCATCAAGACCAGTGAGAGTTTATTCCTGGAACACAAATATGGCTATATATTCATTTAAATATTAATAGAATTAAGAAGAAAAAAATCATATATGCATTGAACCTTTACTGTGCACCAAGCACTCTTCTAGACAATGAGGATACGGTAATGAACAAAACAGAAGACCTCCCTTCATGGAGCTTACGTTCTAGAGGGAGGAGAGAGACAACAAACAAATAAATAAAATATAGAATATGTCAAATGGTAACAAGAGCTGTAGAGAAAAACTAACCAGAGAAGTAGGATGGGGAAGAATAGGGCATTATGAAAGTTTTAATGAGGTAGTCAGAGAAGGGCTTATTGAAAAGCTGACACTTAAGCAAAAACCTAAAAGGGAGAGAACATGAGTCAGAGATAACGAGGAAGGCTAATGGGAGCAGGGCCTTGGAGGACACTGAAGGATTTTGAGTTTTGTTCTCAGGGATTGGAACAGAGGTATGACTTGAGTTATAAATTTAAAGAATTTTTCTGGATGCTGTATTGAGACAAAGGCAGAATGAAGGAGATCAGGAGGCTAATGCAATAGCCCAGGGAAGAGATGATGATGGCTCAAATCAACATGTAAGTGGTAGAAGTGATGGAGGTAATGGAATCATTCTGCATATATATTGAAGGTAGGAACGGCAGGATTTTCTATGGATTGAGTGTAAAATCTGAGAGGAAAACGAGAGACAAGAATAATGCCCAAGATCTTTAGACAGAAAAATTAGAAATTTCAGGTGTCATTTCTGAGATGAGAAAGACTGCAGGATGAGCATGTTGAAGACTAGGGGAATCAGCAAACTACACATATAATCATTAAACATTTAAAGCAGTTCCAAAAATAAAGAAAAAGAAAATAATACTTCCAATTGTGATTACTCAACATTGTTCTCAATCTCCTAGCCAAAACAATAAGATAAATATGTATATACAGAGAAAAGGAGCATAAATTTAGGAAATGAAGAGACCTCCTTGGCACTATTTGAAGATGTTGTAACTGATTATCTAAAAAATCAAAGATAATAAAGACAAATACTAAGAAGTCCAGCAAGGTAGAGAGATACAAGATTAAGATGCAAAAATCAATAGCTTTCTTGTACTCCAAGATTTAATCGAAAGACTATTTGCAATGACAACAAAACAATAAAATACCTACAAATAATCTAACAAAAAATAGATATAGAATTAAAGCTATACACTAAAAATATAAAAGAATAGCTAGAGGGGAAGCTTAATATTATTAATATGTCAATTATTTTCCAACTAGATCTATAAACTCATTGAAATGCCCATCTCAGTTCTAAGAGAATATTTTTAGGAAACTTGGCAAGCTGATTCTAAACTTCACCCTGAAAAGACAATATGCAAGAGATGTCAATAACTTTTGAAAAAGAAGAAAATGGGGGAGTTCCCTGGTGGCCTAGTGGTTAGGATTCAGGGTTTTCACTGCTGTGGCCCAGGTTCAATCCCTGGCCAAGAAACTAAGATCCCGCAAGCTGCGGCATTTGGCCAAAAAAAAAAAAAAAAAACAGAAAGAAAGAAAGAAAAGAAAGAAAGATGATGAAGGAACTGCCTTACCAGCTGGATGAAGAGTACTTTAGAACGTGATGTATTGGCTCAAGGACGGACAAATGGATCAATGGAACAAATTAAAGTGCAGAAACAGACCTGTATATACATGGGGCTTTGATACATGATATAAGAGACTTTTCAAATCAATGGGGAAAAATAACAGTGATTCAATAAATAGTGTTAGAATAATTGAACATTCATATAGGAAAAACTCTCTACCCTATAGTGCACATGAAAACAAATTTCAGATAAAGATTTGTGTTGTTCAATAAGCAGCCTCCACCCACAGGTGGCTATTTAAATTTAATTTTTTTTTTTATTAAATATTTTAGGTTACAAATACAAATTGACTCTTTTTTTTTTTTTAATTTTATTTATTTATTTATTTATTTATTTTTGGCTGCGTTGGGTCTTCGTTTCTGTGCGAGGGCTTTCTCCAGTTGCGGCGAGTGGGGACCACTCCTCATTGCAGTGCGCCGGCCTCTCACTATCGCGGCCTCTCTTGTTGCGGAGCACAGGCTCCAGATGCGCAGGCTCAGCAATTGTGGCTCACGGGCCCAGTTGCTCCGCGGCATGTGGGATCTACCCAGACCAGGGATCGAACCCGTGTCCCCTGCACTGGCAGGCAGATTCTCAACCACTGCGCCACCAAGGAAGCCCCTAAATTTAATTTTTTATTAATTAAAATTAAATAAATTTCAGCTCTTCAGTCTTCCTAGCTAAATTTCAAGTGTTCAATCACCACTTGTTGCTACTACCACCATACATTTCTATCACTGCAGAAATCTCTATTGGCACTGAAATATTTTAAATATTATGTAATTGTTAGAAAAATGGAGAAAAATATCTTCACTATCTTGAGGTGAAGCAGGTATTTCTAAAATACAAAGCCCAGATGCCATAAGAAGGAAGACTGCCATTTTCAAAAATAAAAACTTCTGTTTCAAGAAAGGCACCATTAATATAAAGGACAAATGACAGATAGAATGAAAATATTTGCAACATGTGTAAGAGAAAAAGAATAAACTGCTAAAAAAAAAAAGTGAGAAAAAGATCAACAACCAAATAAAGAATTAAGTATAATGTACAGAAAAAAAGTAAAAGGTGAAAAGATGTTCTACAACTTTACTAGTTAAAAGAAAAATACTATTAGGACACCAATGAAATGGCAAAGTCTGCTCATCAGACAAGCCCCCCTTGGAGTGTCAATAGCAAATTAAACTATCTAAGAAGTCCTGTGGTGCATAAACTAATTTCAATTTGTTTAAGCCAACGTGTCACAAATTTGTTTATCAAATTCTCCCCCATCCTAACTGCTTTAGCTGTAGCATAAAAAAGATGGCCAAGCAGTGGTACATAGCAGTTCTATTTTAATGAAATAGGATGTTTTCTATGCAAATGATAGTACCAGTGTGCTTGTAAATGACTGAGTCTCTTAAATAGGTTAAATAAAATACTTTCTCTAAAGGTAACCATAGTACACTGTTGGTGGGAATGTAAATTGGTGCAGCCGCTATGGAGAACAGTATGGAGGTTCCTCAAAAAACTAAAAATAGAGTTGCCACATGATCCAGCAATCCCACTCCTGGGCATATATCCGGACAAAACTATAATTCAAAAAGATACATGCACCCCTATATTCATAGCAGCACTATATACGATAGCCAAGACATGGAGTCAAACTAAGTGTCCACCAGCAGATGAATGGATAAAGGTGTGGTACATATATACAATGGAATACCACTCAGCCTTAAAAAAAAAGAATGAAATAATGCCATCTGCAAATACCATATGATATCACTTATATATGAAATCTAAAGTATGATACAGGGACTTCCCTGGTGGAGTAGTAGTTGGGAGTCCGCCTGCCAATACTGGGGACACGGGTTCGATCCCTAGTCCCGGAAGATCCCACAAGCCGTGGAGCAACTAAGCCCGTGCGCCACAACTACTGAGCCTGCGCTCTAGAGCCTGCGAGCCACAACTACTGAAATCCGCGCACCTAGAGCCTGTGTTCCACAACAAGAGAAGCCACTGCAATGAGAAGCCCGTGCACTGCAGTGAAGAGTAGCCCCTGCTCGCAGCAACTAGAGGAAAAAAAGCCCTCGCACAGGAATGAAGACCCAACGCAGCCAAATATAAATAAATAAATTTTTCCAGAAATAATAAAATATGACACAAATGAACTCACCTATGAAACAAAAACAGACTCACAGGCATAGAGAACAGACTTGTGGTTGCCAGCAGCAGAGGGGAGGTGGGGAGGGATGGACTGGGAATTTGGGGTTAGCAGATACAAACTAGTATATATAGGATGGATAAACAACAAGGTCCTACTGTATAGCACAGGGAACTATATTCAATATCCTGTAATAAACCATAATGGAAGAGAATATGAAAAAGAATATATAAAAAGAAAAAATATATATATATATACACACACATATATATGAATCATTTTGCAGTACACCAGAAACTAACACAACATTGTAAATCAAATCAACTATACTTCAATTAAAAAAATACTCTCTCTAATATCTTTACTGTAGTTAGTTACTTAGCAAACATTTTTTTTCACAGATAATGCAGAGATAATTCTTAACTGTTTACTAAATTATAAATTGTGACTGAGTCTGATTTAAATTAAAAGCTATTTCTGTTTGTCGGGAATTACCTGGTGATCCAGTGGTTGAGACTCCACACTTTCACTGCAGGGGGCACAGGCCCGATCCTTGGTGGGGGAACTAAGATCCCACATGCCTCGTGGCACAGCCAAAAATAAATAAATAATTTTTTATAAAAATGCATCTCCTCTAAAAGCTGTTTCTGTTTTTTAAAAAAGGTGTGGTTATCTTCCTTTATTTGGTCTCAAATGGGGAGGAGGCTTTTCTTCTCCATATTAACAGGAGGACAAGAGAAAATTTTGGCAGGGAGCAGGTGGGAGGCTGCCACAGAGGCTTGTAATTTGAAAGCCTCAATGAAATTGTTTTTATATCTTTGGGAACATGCCTCCACCTCTAGCTGAGAATCACTGGTTAAAATGATGTACTTTCATGCAAGACAAATTTTTATCTTCCATTTTCTATTAATTTGCCCAGAAGTCTCTCATCAGTGTATTTGTCCAGCCCATTTTTCTTACATAGCGTTCTGACATTCGCTCCAAAATAGTAAAAAACAATGTTACCTGAAATTCAGCCTATTTGCAAAAACGTTTTTACAAAATCTTATTTTTATCTATCAAAAAGTATATTTTCTACTTTCCAGAACAATTTTTAAAGTTTCCAAACTTTTTCCAAACGTCATCTTTGTAAATAAATTTGAAAAGTGGATATTTTACACCCCATCTGCCTTTCTTCAGAATTAAAGCTTAGAATGCCTTAATAACTTGAATTGTAAAACTGTTTAATAAAACGTGTCTTTGGTAGAATAGAAATGTATTATTTATTTGTCAATTGCTTTGTAGAAGGAGTATTCTGGTATGTTAATACTGCAGTTATTGAATAATGTTTGGATATAATTGGTTATGTTAATGAATGGAAAATGCAACATGATTATTTTTATTCTCCCTCCTTAGAGTCCTATTCACTAATCTTTTTAAAAATAATTATGTTCTAGAGATCATTGAAATGTATACTTTAAAATGGTGGGTTTTATGTTATGTGAATTTCATCTCAATCTCAGAAAAAAATGATTACTTCATTATCACTCAGATCTTTTAAAATTAGCTTAAGATGCTAAGACAAATCATTCCTCCCTAATAACTGGCTTTTAAACAACAGACAATCCCTTTGAAGTACCAAGCTCCATCTCAGAAGCCTTCCTCACTGTAGTTCTGTAAATTACAGGCTATTTATTTTGTATTGAACTCTTCCTACAAACTCCGTATTTTGGATACACAGTACTGTAAAACAAGCATTCTTCACTGCCGATGGTAAAGCCACTGTCCTAATCTGCCGTTCAGTTTAAAATCTGATAACAATGGTTACTTTACCTCAAGAGAAATCCTACAGGCAAACATGTCACGAGTGGCCCAGTTTGACTGAGAACAGATCCAAGCCACTGGTCATAAAGGGTAAACACTTAAGACATTTAACCCAGTCCAACAGTACTAAATGGAAGGGGATGGTCATCTGGATTATGAATCACCTAATTGACATGTCAGAAAATAAGCATTTTATTGACAGAAGGTGATTGTAGGGGAGAGTCATTTTTCATGTAAATAGCCAGATACCTTCCTTCTCTGTCTTTGTATTCATACTTGGGGGGTGGGGGCAGTGAGTGGAGGAGGGTGGTGAGAAAAGAAGTAATCCTCCACTACAATTTACAATTTAGTAGCACTTGATACGCAATAGTTTATTTCTTGCTTTGGCTTTTGTTTCAACAGCTCTCCAGAAATCTGTAATTGTTCACGGCTTCTAAACAAAACTCAGTTTTTTACAAGAGACCTTTAACTTTCTCTGCACCTCCTATCAGCAGTTTAAAGAAGTAATTTACGAGGAAAGGTTGATATTACTCCCCTGTTCATCTCTTTCTCAGTTGGACACGTTTCACTGGTTAGTATGACAATGGCATTGTAAAAACACACATCCTACAGACGCCCCACCACACACACACACATTCGTTTACAACCTGTAAGATACTTGAGGTTAGGAGCTTGCTGCCACCCATCTTTACATCTCCTCCTAACCCTACTCTACCCCAACTGTGTTTATACATAGTAGCTATTCAATAAATATTTGTTGATTTTAATTTGTTAATTAAAAACTTGTTAGTTTGATTTTAATTTGTTGATGTATTGATTCCGGAAAATGTTATCAGGCACCCTCATGACAGGACTCATAAAAGGAACAGTAATTTTTAAATTGAGCCAAATCATTGCACTGATTTCTTGGTTAAAGTCATATTTTATTTTAATTCTAGTATATGTAATAGGTATTAAATAAATATTTAAGGGAGTCATGCTAACTGAATTCTCTTACGTGATCCGGTTTTCAAATGACTCCCTCATCTCCAAAAAGATGTCTCACTCTGTACTGCATATTGATATATTTTCTACCTTTAAAATCCTTTTCTGAGAGGAGTAGAGCTTTAGCTTAATTTACTTCTTTATCAGTGAGATCTTGGCTGAATAAAGTCTTTAATATACTCCGTTTTACCTTGTAGAAATGATCGTTCTCAGCATAATGAGTAAATTAGTGAGACTCAAAGCTTAAACTTTAGGGTTTACACATGGCTGATAGCACAAAGGGGAGAAGCCCACTGTGTAAACTTCAATTAAATAAATAGTAAACTAAGTAATGCATATGTAGAAATCGGAAATTTATTATATTTGTAGGAATAGCTACCTACAGTTTTGAAATACTGAGATGTCACTTAGTATTATATTAATTTTTATACCAAGTTACATTTTTCTTCTTATTTATTCTATAATTTATGCAAATTTTTGGATTTTGCATTTGTCTTTCCCCTCCCACCCCATCCCACCCCCAGGTGAGAGTGCCTAGCAGTTTCTGCTTTTTATACCTGTATGGGGAGGGGGGCAGTATAATAGCAATAAATACTGGAAAGTCTAGGTCTGTTTGGAATTGACAAATAATGGTCCCCAGGAATGTCTGGCCTCCTCCAATCCTGCTTTTCTCCTTTAAAGAAAAGAAGATTCAAGAATAATGCTTTTAAAGCAGGTGTTCTTTACGAGAAATAAGTCAATCTTCAGCCTCTCAAGGGAGAATACAATGAGCAAAACGTAGTTGGGAGAGAAAAGTGAACACGCTAAGAAATCAAAGCAGAACACAATCTGAGAATCAGGCACAATTAGTACCAAGCAATTTCTAAATCCCATGATTGGTTAGATTAAGAGGATTAAAAATGTCTTAATGTCACAGGTATTTGTTATAAACCTCAAGAATGACTTCCTTAGTCTGGGAAGAACCAGGAGAAGGCTGGAGTCTACCTGATCACAGTGGGAGGTAAGGCTCGTTTTCCCAAATCATCAAGTTCCTTTATAAAAGGACTTTTGTGAAGACAATGACAACTCAGGGATCCCAGATGAGGCTTTAACCATTTCTGAGAAGGAGGATCATCTCAAATTTCTTTGTCTCCCCAGTGCACAATTTAGTTGATAGGACTAGTATAAGCTCAATAAATATTTGGCATAAATGACTTGAAGAGTGGGGTAATCCAAGAGGTTTCTCTGATTTGAGACTAGGGAAGCCTATTATCTAAGACTGGAGCAAGGAAATGTTCCTTGTCTCAAGAACCTCCAAAGGTAACATTGGAAGAAAAATCTCCTGGAAACTGGGAATAGCTGGGCCACATGCCACCAACTCTGTTCTCCTGAGATTCATTTTTAATTTGGGGCAGACTTGCTCAATCTGGGCACTATAGACATTTTGAGCTGTATAATTCTCTGTAGTAGGGATTATTCTGTGCTTTGCAAGATGTTTTAGCAGCATCCCTTGTCTAACCATTAAATTCCTGTAGCATCCTCACCCCACCTCACTCCCACCACCACCAGTGTGACAATCAAAAATGTCTCCAGACACTGCCAAATGTCACCTGGGAGGCAAAATTGCCCCCAGATAGAACCACTACTTTAGGGTCTCTCCTTGATTATCTCTGGCCTCGGGAGAAAACTGTTCACTCCTTTAAAACTGCCCAAGTGTGCCCCAAATACCTTGCTTCTGGGGTATAACAAAGAGAAAATAAATTCAGAGGAGCATGCATCTAAAAAATCTGGTTTACAAGCTGTGACTGACCAAAGCACAGGGAAACACAGTATTCTGAGATTTCTTCCTACCTCCTGCTTGCCTCCTCTTGATGGAACTTCAAGGTTGCTTCAACCTTCATCAAAGGAAAATCTCCCCAGACACATGGAATCCTGGAAGACTAGACCAAGTGTTCTTTCTCCTTCATTCCTTCAATCTTAGGGTCTTCTGTCTCAATTCCCATGACTTCTCTGAGGATATTCCTCTTCCTCCAGGTAACTGAAACAGGAATGATCTCATCAAGATAACTATATCTGAGTAGAATAAAATAACCATGGTATTCATTCAATAAGAGGAACACACTATACTTTCAAGGGAGTTGTTTCCTCATGCAGGGTTATATATTACATCCTAATCTAATTATAAGTCACACATGCGCTCACATTATTTTTCTGAGCTCATCCACTGCTTTCTTATAATCTCTGAAAATCACTGGGGAAGACACAGTAAAGAAGGGAATAGGGGGTATTTGTTTTTTGGATGCTCAATTGGCTGTTGCCTACACAACACATCTGCATTGGCATGCGGTAATGGATATGTTAGATGATTGGAAACCGACATTTCTGCTGTAAAGGCTTTCATTTGTTTTCCATCACAGTGACACACAATTTCCTGCATTCTCTGCCCCTAGGGTGTTTTCTACAAAGAGAAAACATTACTTTAGACTTTTAGCGTATCTGCCCTAAATTAGCCTCATAAGTTCTCTGTGTTCTCCAAGACCAAGAGAGAAAGAGTAACAGAACATAACCTAAAATTAAGTAGAACCAACCAACGAATGCTGTGTTTCCCAGAGAAAGTTTCTGTAGAACAGCTTGGGCTGGGAGCAATCCTCCAAGCAGAACCCAATGAGTAAGACCAATGCTAACAGGTGTTTGAGAATGAATTCGTGGGCAGTTGAGGAACCATGCTAAAGTCTCACCAAAATATGGAAATACACTTAGGCTCAAAGAGGTACATACATATTCCAAGTGAAATCAAAACACAACAAAAAACAGAACAAAATGCATGTTTGTTCCTGAAACACTAGAGACAGCTTCAGCTTGGACATCCCACGGCACTGGGTTTTCACACAGCCACTCACTTGCTGTTTACTGTTGAATAAGCCACTTAACTCTTCAGATCTCAGTTCCCTCATCTGTTGAATGAGGTCTAGATGATTTTTTGTTGTTGTTTCAGGATCCTATGTGCATATTTCAGATTGGAAGTCCTCAAAAGATTTTTTGAATTAGAATGTGCGGGATTAGGATTTTGTCATGCAAACTCCTTCCCACGATACTCTCCGATTTTAATTCTCTTACTTTCCATTAGAGATGATATTCTTCTTTTTGACACTATCAACTCTGCCTAAATTCTTTCTGGACAATTATTTCCCATTTCCCCAGCGCCTGCCACCACCATCTTTGCCTGGCTAACTCCCACTCACTTGTTAAGTCCTGCCTTAGGCATTAAACCCTTCAGGCATTATTCCATTCACCTAAGCCAAGTAAGGTTTCCTTTCTCTGCATATATCTATCCTTGCACTTAGCAAAATATGTGAAAATGAGCTGTTTCAGGAAGCTCCTTTTACACAAAGTGTAGGGACCATATCTCTTTCATCTTTGTATCCCCAGTGCCTAGCCTAGCCACTAGTGAATAATAGGTAATTGAAAATATATACATATATATTTGGTGACTCTTGTTTAATGCATCTGTGAATATGGTACCTAGCCTGAAAGAAACAAGAACTCTAACTAAAGTGTTTCTATAGAGAAAAGTGATCCTACCTATTTTATATTGAGCCCTAAACTAGGAGAGAGGGACTAAGGGAAAATTTAGAAAGTAAGTGATTATTCAACTTTTAGAAGAGAACTTTAATTAAATGTAAATTACACGGCACAAGTAAAAGATAAGATCTTTACAAAGGTCTATAAGGGCTGCGTGGTCTGCCCTGATCCCCTCCCCCACCCTCACCCACCCCACCCCCACCCCCCACCCACTATGACCTCATCTACTGCTTACTCTCTCTTCCGCCCCTGCTCCAGTCCAGCCAGAGGCACAGTCACACTCCTATCTCAAGGCATTTACATTCAGTGTCCCCCTGGCCTGAATCTGCACTCGCCAGTTAACCACATGACTTTGTCTTCACCTCCTTTTAGGTCTTTGCTCATAAGTCACCTCCTTAGTGAGGTCTTCCTTGAGCATCCTATTTACAACTGCATTAGCCGCCTCCCGCCAACACCAGTCCCTGTTCCCCATCTCCATTCTATCTTCGACTTTATCACACTACAACATACCATGTACTTCACTTATCTTGCTTAGTGTTTGTCTGCCTCTAGTGGAATATAAGCTCTAAACATATTATGTTTTTTATAGTGCTATTTGCCCCTTGCCCATGCCTGGAACATAGTAGGTGCTCAGTAAACATTTATTAAATAATAAATAAATAAATAGGCAGACAAAGACACAGTCAATGCACATAGCCTTGCTCAAATTATCTAGATGTTTCCTAGTATTTTATATATCTGGCCAAAAACTGAACTCGGCACTTGAGTATCACACTACCTACCTGACATCTCCACCCGGATGGCAACTAGGCATCTCAAACTGAGCAAGTATAAAACCAGTTACTTGATCTCCTCCCACAGACTTGTTTCCCCTGGAGTCTTCCCCAGCTCAGTGTACAGATAGATAGTGCTGGCACCACCCAGTCACTTGCACAAGCTAAAGTCAGGTGGTCATTTGGGGCAGAGATGATGCTATGTGTTCACAAACCGCTTTCATTTTCTTCCTGAACAGGCGACCCAGCACCCCTAACGCCCACAGTTAAGCACGGTTATGTTATTGAGCTCTGGCCAATAGAATGTGGATAGAGGTGAAGCGCTCCATACCCAGCTGGCCCCTTAAATGTTCTGTGTGGTCCTCCACGCTCTCTCTTTCTGTTCCTGGTAACTTGGGAAGCTGCCTTTGAAAATGGAGGCTCCACAAGATGTAAAAACCTGAATGTGGGGAGCAGGCTTCCCTCACTCTGCTGTTGGCCCATACTGGATGGTGATATGAACAAAAAAATAGCTTTTAGTGAGTTAAGTCACTGAGATTTGGAAGGGGCTATTTGTTATAGCACTTATCACCCTAATACATAATTTTGTTACCTCCCTTTCCTTACCACATCCTCTGAGAATTCTTTCATTACAATGTATCTTCAATTCTTCCTCTCCTCCCCATCTGCATTGCCAACACCCTAATCCTAAGGTCTACCATTTGTTGCTTAGACATCTTCAGTAGCCCCCTTATTTTAATTTTTGTCCCTCTCAAGTTTATTCTCCAAACAATAATCTTCAGTAGTGTCCACCACACTTATAATTAAACCCACTCCTTTCTCATGACCTCACCCTTCAGCCACCTCATTCCCCTCTTTATTTACTGCACTCCCACCTCTTTGGCCTTTTCTTCACCACCTTGCGGACCTTACATCTTCTGTTGTTCCCTCCACTTGAAGTGTGTGTTCAGTGACTTCTAATATGGCTGGTCCTTTCTCAGCCTTCATGTCTTATTTTAAGCCTCACCTGTTCAGCAAGACCTTCTTCGAATGCTTGGTCTAAAGTAGCTCCCCAGATTATTCTGTCATGACACTCTGATCTTTCCTTCATAGCACTCAACATTTAGTAATTACATACATATATTTACCTGTCTAAAACCTATTTCCACTACTAATTATATGATAAAGTCTGCAAGTGTTGGGACCTTGTCCATTGTGGTCACCACTGAATACTCAGCACCCAGCACAGTGCCTGGCACATGGTGTATGCTCACTGAATACTTGTTGAAAAGATGAATGGATTGATATAGATTGACCACTGACTCTGTCTGGAATTCATCATTTCCTTTTCCACCTAATACAGCTTGTTCCCCCAAATATCATCTCATTTATAACTGTGAGAATTTTTTTTTAACTAGCAGGCTCACATACAATTTTACCTTAATTATGTTTACAACAGGTGTTAATAAAACATGACACATTTGATCAAAGTGGGTTTTTTTAAAGAAATAACTATATATCGCAATCATTCTTACAACAGAGTTCGACATTTTTTTCTTGAAAAAGCTTTAAGACTTTTTTCTTATTTCTCATAAGAGAAAATGATCAACATAATCTCACTATCATACTTCAAGAACTATTCTCATTATGTCGTTTGTGGTATTGAAACCAAGGAGGACCCTGTGGGGTTCCTGGGCACAGATGCCTTTTTTGTCCCCCGTTTCTTGTAGGCAAGACTCCAGCCTCCATGACCTTCCCTGGGTTCCAAAGGGCAGATTCGAACTGTTGTTAATCAAGGGAGGAGCAGCCAAGAAACCACCTGAGGCAAGATGAAAGGGACCAGAGAAGCTCATCAAGATTAGGAGACTGACAACCTGAGACCCTGCACACACCCTAATCTTGTCAGCAACCCCACCCTTGAACTATTGCTATGAAACTCCTCATCAAATCCTCCCAGGTTGAGACACATAGTTTTTCGAGGCAGGAGCCCACTGTGTCCCCCCTTGCCTGGCAAAGCAATAAAGCTATCCTTTTCTACTTCAGCCAGAACTCTGTCTCTGAGATTCGATTGGGCACTGGTGTACAGAGAGGCTGAGCTTTCAGCATCAGTATGAGGAGGGCTACAAAAGCAGAAGACTGGGCAGCACATAGTGAATATCAGCCATGATAGAACGAATTAGTCTGTGACCTGAGCAACCAAAGAGTTAGATAATGTGCATCAGCAAGAGAGTTCCCTAAAAATCTTTCCAGAAGTTTCCAAAAAGGCAAAATCCAGGGACAAACCTGAGCTTGGGAAGTGGAACTGAATCAGGAACAGAGTTCTTAGCAACAATGCCCAAATTCTACCAAGGGCTTTTCTCATCATATTTTGGTTTTGTGATTGTTTTTTTCTTTTGACTCCCCTGGGGTCCTTGGCCCCAGACAATTTTCCCTATTACCTCTCAGTCTTTACTTCCACTGTATATATTTTATACAGTTTAAATCAGAGGGTCATGAAATTTATATTCCATCTTTATGTCACTGTATAGACTTTATAACAATTTTAAAGGCTAAATAATAATTCACCAAGTTGCTATACTATTCTTTTATATGCAAGGCAGTATAGCATAGAAGATTGCAGCCACACTGCCTGGGCTCAAACACCAGTTCTCCTACTTATTAGGGCCTTGAAAAATTATTCATCTCTATATAATCTTTTCCCCATCTGTAAATTGACACTAATAATAATAATACCTATTTCATAAGGTCACAATGAGGATTAAGTGAGATATTACATATAAAAATATTTATATCGGTACTATGCAAATGTAGCTATTTTTATTGTTGGGTATTTATGTTCCTGATTTTTTTTAGACTTGCACATGAAACTACAATAAACATATTAAAATATAAGGCTCTTTTCCTCATTGTTAACTATTCCCCAAAAAGGTCTTTTCCATGTTTTAGACGAAAGATTAAACCATACCGTTCTCTTAGTAGCTGCATTTCCTTTAAACAACAGACAACTGGAAACCAGACTATGAACAACCTTCCACTGGGCCAGTGTTAAGTAGCCAAAAAACACCCGTTTATGCTGGGGCTTGAATTCTGAGGTTGGACTCAAAGTAAACAGGCAGGTGAAGAGGTTGGGATGATGAAAGACAATAGACCATTACCCAAGACTAATGGTGTTGTAAAGGAGATAAATGTCTTTGAAGTAGCACCCTTAAAACTTGTGACCTTTAGGTTGACCTTTCCTTTCAGATTTTGGTATGCAGGTTGTTTTAGAGTCTGTGCAAAGTTAGCAATTAGAAAGATGGACCTTGAGAGAAACAGGTCTTTGAAGAAGGTGCCTACCCAGGGATGTGACTCCATTTCTTCTACCAAGTTCCCAATCACTTTCAAAATGTTGGAGCTCTATTGCTCGTGCCCTTACAGGTGTACTTTCTCCTAGACAGAAAATGTGTTTGGTCCTGCCCCACTGTGCAGTCCAAGCTGAGCACAGGAAAAAACGAACAGTGGAATCCGGACAAATTGCCCCTTTCTTGTGAGGAGTAAGGTAAAGGAACAGATGGTTAGTAACATTAAACACTAGTTGCCTGCAAAGAAAATGGTATTCATAAGAATTATTCATTTTGCTAAGGGCATTATAGAAAATAGGATTGATGACTTTTTTTTTTTTTTTAATTTATTTTGGCTGTGTTGGGTCTTCGTTTCTGTGCGAGGGCTTTCTCTAGTTGTGGCAAGCGGCGGCCACTCTTCATCGCGGTGCGCGGGCCTTTCATTGTCACGGCCTCTCTTGTTGCGGGGCACAGGCTCCAGACGCGCAGGCTCAGTAGTTGTGGCTCACGGGCCCAGTTACTCCGCGGCATGCAGAGGATCTTCCCAGACCAGGGCTCGAACCCGTGTCCCCTGCATTGGCAGGCAGACCCTCAACCACTGCGCCACCAGGGAAGCCCCAAGATTGATGACTTTTATAGAAGGTACTAGAAACCAATATAATCAGATTTGATTTAACAGGTAATAAAGTACTATGGATACTATTTGAAGCAACTGACATTTATACAGTATGTTAAAGTTTCCAAAAAGCTTTCCCTTGGGTCGACAGTTAGCTTCACACAGAATGATTATTATTCTCCTGGTACCTAGGACACTTAATATTTGTTAAACAGTGCCATGTCAAGCCATATTGGAGCCTGACACAAAAGAAAAATTAAGTAATACAGTACTGTTTTTTAATTAAAATCTTTGACATTTTGCTCATCATAGATTTTTTATATTAACTTTGATTTTTAAATATTGCCTTAAAATGCTACTTTGATTACTGAGGTTTTCTGGTATACACCCCTAGTCAATTAATTGTCGGTTACAATGCCATTACTCTTTTAAATGGTGTTTTAAAAGTCATCATCCTGGGACTTCCCTGGCGGTCCAGTGGTTGGGACCTCGCCTTCCAATACAGGGGGTGCGGGTTCGATCCCTGGTCGGGGAGCTGCGATCCCACATGCCTAGCGGCCAAAAGACCAAAACATAAAACAGAAGCAGTATTGTAACAAATTCAGTAAAGACTTTAAAAATGGTCCACATCAAGAAAAATCTTTAAAAAGTAAAAAATAAATAAATAAAAGGGATCACTCTTACAACCTCACATTACTACTTAGTCTACTTAGTTAAATACTATAGAAGTGTATCTAAATTTTATGCCTAGGGCATACTCTGCTTTACCTTGTACAACTCAGACGCCAGTGAGCAACTTTCCTCGTATTCTGTCCTCAGTTGAAATAGAGAGTAATAGGAGATATGGCTGTTTCCAATTTAGATGGTTTAATTCCTTATCTAAAAAATACCTCTGTAGAATTTTGTCTTAACCAAAGACTTATACTGGAAGATAGCAGTCCTCTGATCCACTCTTTCCTGTTCTGTTTTCCTAGTGTAACTTCCAGCAGCAGCACTTTAAACTTTTGAAAACTGTTTCTTCTGATACTTACCTCCATTATTTTAAATAAGACAGAGTGGCCTACCTCTTTTTTTTTTTTCCACATGCTTTAGGTCCAGGCACAGAGACTGTAAGACGAGGTGGTTACATGCCTCAGTGAAAGACTAGCTCCTGTTACAACTTCAGCAGTACCCTCCAGCATCCCACGTGGGGTTAGGTGAGGGCTGCCCTTCTCAGGACTATTGCCCTACCACTTGATTTATCAAATAGATGCATTATTTACTGATGTTATGAGAGCTGATAAATTCCCTTACACCAACATACTTTTACCCTCCCAATACAGCTATCACATATTTTTTAGTGAAATCAATAACTGTCATTTCCATTACTATAACAACATAAAATATGTTCTCAGCACAGCCAAATATAATAGTATAATGTAATTAAGCATCTTATACAACTTTTTATTTTTACTGTGTTACCTCATTACCTCCCTTTTATCTCATAATTATCTATAAACATATCCTTAGATATTTCAAACCTCTCCATCCATCATGTGCCTAGGTTTAAACACACCAAACGATGTAACAGTTTTATTTTGTTCCTGGAGGACTCCCTCACAAAACTCTCCCTCTTCATGCCCAGTTCCAGTCTGGTTGCTCTCTTGGTCCACTGACAGCTGTCAACTGAACTTCCTTTTGACAAGATCCTAGGTATCCTGAAGCTCAAGTTTTTCCCTCCTTTGTTTTACTCCTTAATTTCTCTAGAGTACATCCTTTTTGCCTCCTCAGAAAAGGTAAATGAAAAGTAAAATATTTAGTGTGTTGTTTAATTCTCACATTTGTGAATTTCCCAGATTTCCTTGTGGTTTTGATTTCTAATTTAGTTCCATTATGGTCAGAAAACATACTTTGTATGACTTGAATTCTTTCAAATCTCTTGAGGCACATTTTATGGTCTAGAATATGGTCTATGGAGGTAGGCTGTGTGTTGACTTGTTCCGTGTATCCTTGGTACCTGACAGACTTCTTCTCTGCATACTTGAAAAGAATGTGTATTCTCCGGTTGTTGGTTGTTCTATAAATGTCAATTAAGTCAGGTTGGTTGATTGTATTGTTCAAGTTGTCTCCATTCACCCTGATTTTCTGTCCCTTTGTTCCAGAAATTAAAAGAGGGTTATTGAAATCTGTGACTAAAATTATGGATTTGTCTATTTCTCCTTGCAGTTATATGAGTTTTTGATTCATATATTTTGAAGCTATGTTATTAGGTGCAGAAATACTTAGGATTGCTATGACTCTTTGATTTATTGATTCCTTTATCATTAAGAAATGACCATCTATATCCCTGACCATAGTCTTTACTCTGAAGTTTACTTTCTCTGGTATTAATGTAGCTAGTGCAGATTTCTTTAATTAGTTTTAGTATAGTATATCTTCTTTCATCCTTTGACTTTTAACCTAGTTATGTCTTGATATTTATGCTGGGTTTCTTGCGGGCAACATATAACTGGGGGTCTTGCTTTTTTATTCAAGCTATTATACCAGCCTTTTAATTAAGATGTTTAGACCTTGTACATTTACATATTTATTGATATGATTGAGTTTAAACTTACCATCATGCTATTTATTTTCTATTTGTACCAACTGTTCTTTGTTTACTTTTCTACTTTTTTGCCTTTTGTTTTGTTTTTGTTTGTTTTTTAAATTAATTTTTATTGGAGTATAGTTGCTTTACAATGCTGTGTTAGTTTCACTGTACAGCAAAGTGAATCAGCTATACTTATACTTATATCCCTTCCTTTTTGGATTTCCTTCCCATTTAGGTCACCACAGAGCATTGAGTAGAGTTCCCTGTGCTATACAGCAGGTTCTCATTAGTTATCTATTTTACACATAGTATCAATAGTGTATATATGTCAATTCCAATCTCCCAATTTCTCCTAGCACCCCCATCTTTTTTTTTTTTTGGATTGAATATATTTTATGATTCTATTTTATCTCCTTTGCTGACTAATCAGCTATAACTCTTTATTTTGTTACTTTATGGTTTACAATATACATATTTATGTTATAACAGTCTACCTTCTAGCAATATTTATCACTTCATATATGGTTTAAGAAACTTACAGTAATATAAGTATTTCTCCCTTCCCAGCCTTTATACTAATGTTGTCATACGTTTTACTGTCTACATACTTTATAGACCCCACACTACATTGTTATCATTTTTAAGTAGTAAATAATCTTTTAAAGAGATATAAATAATTTTTAAGTCATATATCTACTCATGTAGTTATCATTTCTGGTGCTAATTATTTCTTTACTTAGATCCATATTTCCAACTGGTATGATTTTCCTTCTCCCTATAGGGCTTCCTTTAATATTTCTTATAATGTGAGTCTGTTGGTGATTGCTTCTTTCAGCTTCTACATGTCTGAAAAGTTCTTTAATTCAACTTCAGTTTCCACTTAGGTATTTTGTGTGTCTTAGTCCAATTGGGCTGTTATAACAGAATACAATAGACTGGGTGGCTTATAAACAACAGAAACTTATTTCTCACACATCTGAAGGCTGGGAAGACACCAGCACATTTGGTATCTGGTGAGAACCCACTTTCTGGTTCATAGCCAGCAGTCTTTCTGCTATGTCCTCACATGTCAGAAGGTACAAGGAAGCTCTCGGGGTCTCTTTTTGTAAGGGCACTAACCCTTCCATGAAGGCTCTGCCCTCAAGACCTAATCACCTCCCAAAAGCCCCACACTCTAGTACCATCACACTGTGTGTTAGGATGTCAACATATGAACTTTGTTGAATGTCAACACAAATATTCAGTTCATAACACTTTGGGTATTGAAGTCTAGGTTGGAACTTTTTCTTTCCACACTTTAAAAATATTACTCTCTTCTTGTTGGATACTAGATATTTTTGCATCCTTATCAATATTCTTGAGCTTTATTCTAGAAGTTACTCAGAAATACTTTGATCCCTTTGGGTGTTGCTTTTAATATTTGATAAGCAATAACAGAGCAGCATTTCATCTAGGACTAATTATTCTCCACTAATGAGGAGATATCCTTCTGAATAGTCTAACTAATGAGGTTTTCCAGTCTGGATGGTGGAGACGGGTACTATTCCCAGACCCATGTGAGCTCAAGGAACTGTTGCCACTAATTCTTTTACACGTGGTGGTTCTTCCCCAGCCTCAGTGAGGACACAGATCAGTACTTTCCTGAATACTTAAGGAAACTCTTCTGCAGGTCTCTGGAAGTTCTCACTCTGCAAAGCTCTGCTCTCTCCAGGACTCTGCCTTGTGAACTGCGGTTGTCTTAATCTCACCACACTCTTAGCTTAATCTCCTTAACCCTTCACTTAATCTCCTTAAATTCCATTCCATCGCCTGAAAACTCTCTCAAGGTGGGAAGCTGAAGCAACCTTGTCTGTTTCCCATCTCTCAGGCGTCACTGTACTTTGTTGCCTGGTGTCTAATGTCTTGAAAACATTGTTTTGTATACTGTACCTGGTTTTTCAGTTGTTTTGGCAAGAAGACAAACCCAGTCCCTATTATGCCATTTTAGCTGGAAGCAGAAGTCCCTCCATTGTATTTTAATGTTGAAAAGTCCAAAGCCTTGCTCACTTTTGTTTCTTTGTATGGAACTAGTTCTAGGGAATCTTTCTCTTTGTTTATGTTCTGGAACTTCATGAAATTTCATGATGTTCTATTTTCGTATGGGTCTGTGTTCATTCACTGTACGTGGTTCTTAGTGGGCCCTCTCAGTCTTAAGATTCATAGTTTTAATCTTGGGAAAACTGTGGGAAGAGGGGAGGAGTTCTTTTAAAGTAATTTGCTTCCTTTGATTTTTTCCTCTATTCTTCTCTTCTGGTTTTACAGTTAGTTGAATGTTGGACCTAAGTGTGATCATTTTTTCCATTTGTTTTCCTTTGTATTCTTCTTTTTCCCCCAGGAAATTTCCTTTGCTTTATTTCCCATCCTAGTAATGTCACTAAGGTATTTTTGAAGGTTTCTATAACTTTCTGCATTATCTTTTTTCCTTTGAGTTTCTCTTTTGACAGCTCACTTTTTCCTTTTAGACACTTTTCTCCAATGACTATGATTTAAAGAAAAAAAAAAATGTCAAAGTGAGCCTGGGTCATTCTGTCATTTCATTCTACTGATAGCAAAGAAGCTGTTTATGCTTACTTATGTTACATCAGAATGATTCAATAGCCAAACTCACTGGCAAAAATGGGACAATTTAAGCTTCAACGGGATAATAAGATCAATAGATTGGAACACATTAAATATGTTTAAGTCTATGAGTTCATAAGAACAGTGAGGCAAATCAAAGCTAATTGGCCATCATTGATGAATATTACTGAATCAACTCAATATTTAGAAAACTGTAAATAAAGAGAAAGAATCAAGAATTTATCATATTTTTACTGTATGTAACAAGTATCAAATGAGGGAAAGTTTCTCTTTATAGAAGCATTCCAGCTAATAAGTGAAAGACTGATAGAATTATTTATATTTCTAGAGGGGAAATCACCCTAAAGTGTCCCACATTCATTATGGAGGTTTTTACTTAATCCTTAAACTGCTTCAATTCAATACCCTTTCTGCCCTCTCTGTATCTGGTATCCCTGAATGAGTCCAAAGAATAAACTTCCAATGTCATTCCTCAGGATAGACTCTCCTGATTAGCATCAGGTGCTTTTGGGGTTCAATTGCTCCCTTTACAGAATTTCAACTCAAGACTCCTGGTTTTGGTTCCACACCTCATGCTCACATTCAAGGTTCCCTGGCACCTCTAAAATTTTTAGCATTTCAGGAGGAGGGTTACAGGGGCAGTTGATTTTCCTGCTATCAATATCCTTCTTGGTCTCTCATCAGCATCCCTCTTAACAGGTAATTTAGGTTGTAACCTCCTCTATCCTACTGTGTCAGGTACAATTCTGTGGTCGGTTTTCAATCTTCCAAGAATTGGTTTAAATTTCTCATTCTTTAATATTTTCTCCTTCCTTTTTGGGGTCTTAGGAGGGAGAGGGAGAGGAGGAAAACACATGAAGTCAATGCATCAATTTAACTAGAAGACTAGTTAAGCTTCTGATTTAAAAGAAAAGCATTTCATGGAAAAGACTCTATTTATCTTGTTTACCATCACCCCTAACGCAGTGTGGAGTGCAGGAGTAATTCTGAATCCTGTTCATAGCAGTCACATTTTTTTTAAGATTGTGATGTGTGGCAGGAGGTCAAAGGCACAAGAGTAGATGAAAATTCTTCTGTTCTACAAAGAAAACAGGAAAATGTCCAGAGCTCAGACACTGATCAGTAATGTATGTGCCATCATTCTTTTTAAAGCCACATTTGAAATATTTTTGGCTTTAACTTTCCTTCCCTTATACCAATCATCTTAGTTGTTAAGTTTGTTTAGAAAGTAATTTTTAAAAGATTACACTGATAACCCCAAGCCAGTTTGAGACAGGGTAATTCTGCTGATGTGGAACTCTTAAAATGTCCATTAGTACACTGTTCTTGTCACTTATCACCCAGGGGGTCAAGCCTTTGGTATGAAAGTTGTTTATAAACTGGTAGCTTTATTTTTAAAACAGAAAGAAAGGATTGAGGTGGAGCTGGGCAGAAGATTGTACACCTAAAGTTTTTAGAGATCCATGTACATTATGAACCAGCCCTGGGTTTGTGAGTTTTTTATAACTCAACCATTAACCACTAGTCTTCTGTTGGCACTTGCCGCAAAAGGTTTCCATCTCTTTCTAAAACCATGAGGTGTTGTCGAAAGCCAATTTTTTTCTATCTAATCCTTCAACAAAAGGAAATAGTAATAACTTATTTTAGGTGACACAATTTCATGAAGCTTATGATGATCTGTTTCTCAATTATTTTGGCATTATTGAAACCTTCTGTGACATTTTCCATGTTTTTGAGATATGGTTAAAGATACTGAATTGACCTAATTCAATCAGCTTTCCAAAAATCACCCCTTCTTTCCAATAATGACTTCCCTCAGGGCTATGGTGGATGTTAGTTATTTGTGGACCCAACATGCGTTCAGCCCTGAAGATTTTTATTTGTGTCATCTCTCCCCTACCCAGGTATCCATCCTAGAAGCTGACCTTCCCTCCCCAGCCCCCAACAACTCCAGCCTTGGCTTAAGCAATCTGTATATTCCATTCCCCTGGCCATTATTATTGATTCAGGGACAGGCTTGCGGCAAATGTGACATTAGCTGAATCAATCAGAGTGAATCTGAGGACACGTGCTTTGGAATATTGAAGTCCGGAAGTGCTACAATCACTTATGCCACCATGAGGTAGGTCAGCCTGAGAACTGTGCTGATAGATGATGGGAAGCAGAAACAGCAAAATCATAGAGAAACAGAGCTAGGCCATAATTATTCATCCTTTTTTGACACCTGACCTACTCTGGACATTTTCTGAGATAAAAATTCCCCTTTATTGTTTAAGCCAGTTTGGGTTAGGTTTTCTGTCGCATATAACAAAAAGTGTCTGGATGCATATAATAGTCCCCTTGGAATCTACACTTAGGGAAGCACCATTCAATGAATGAATGAATTTGTACTCAATTCATTCTGTGTGTGTGGCAGAAGTGCAGAGAGGTACACTGAAGTTCAGAGATGGACGTGGAGAAGTTGAGCAATTACTCCAGGTGGTAGCGTGAGTCAGGAAGATAAACTTGATCTCTAGATGACTTTCTATATGCATGTGTTCTCACTCTCATACTGTCAAGTTTCTTGTGTATGGTAATGTATAACTTTCACTCTTTCAACATATCCCTCTATTTTGTGGACGTTCTGAAAAACCATGTTAAATATTTAGATATTCTTCCCATACCAACTAAAGTAGTCTTGAGGGAAGGAAGGAAATAACATCTTCATTAGCCAATTTTGTTAGCCCCTACGAGACAAAACTTCTAGGATATGTAGTAGGCAGAATAATGCCCCTCCCCTGGCCCCATGATGTTCACATCCAAACCCCCAGAACCTGTGAATATGTTAGGTTACATTGTAAAGGAGAATTAAGGCTGTCGATGGAATTAAGCTTGTTAACCCATTGAGCTTGATATATGAAGATGATCCTGAATTATCCAGATGGGCCCAGTTAATCACACGAGTCCTTATAAGTGGAAGAGGGAAGCAGAAGAATGAGAACCAGAGAGATAACAGCAGGAGAAGGACTCAGCCCAAGGTTGCTGGCTTTGAAGATGGAGGAATCGGACCTCAAATCAAGGAACATGGGCAGCCTCTAGAAGCTGGAAAAGGCAAGGAAACAGATTCTCTCCTAACGTTTCCAGAAGAAACACAGCCCTGATGACACCTTGAGTTAGCCACTGAGACCCATTTCAGGCTTCTGACCTCCAGAACTGTAAGATAATACATTGTTATTTTTTAAGCCACTAAGTTTTTGTAATTTGTTGCAGCAGCTAACAACGAATACAGACCACTACTGTGCTTTTTTTAAATTGAGCTTTCTATTTACTAATATGAAAGGGCATACTGGTTGGTAGGATGAATGCAGGGAAGGTTAACAGGACATCTGAGGTGATTTGAACACTGGGCAAGTTTGGACACATCCTCTACGTATCTTTTGTACATGGCTCAACAACAAAAACTGAAAGGTCGTTGTCTTTTTTTAATAATCAAGAGGAACAACTTGTGTAAGATTTTCAGAATGTTCTCCCTCACTTATGCATGGTACAAAATGCCTGATCCTCTATAGAAATCTGTTACCAGTACATTATTTTTCTATAAATGCTCTGGTTCCACCACATAATCCAGGCTGAGGTATTTTGGTTGATTTTTGTGTGAAACATTTTTCTGCTTTTATCAATAAAGAATGCTGGACATAATTTAGCTTTTGATATTTAGACTTAATGGTCCAAAATATTTCTTTTCACTGTCAAGAGATTGCTAATAATAAAGTTAATGTAGCACTTACCATGTGCTGAACACTACGTTAAGCCCTTACACGTGTTATCTCAGTTCTCAAAGTAAGTAGTTATCATTGCTACCCCTAATTTACAGCTGAGAACACCAAGGTTTAGACAGGTAAAATAATTTGTCCAATATCTCAAAAATATCAATAATAAATGGAAGCACTGGGACTTAAACCCAGGTCTCCTTAACTCCAAACCCCAAATCTCTTATTCTCTACATATGAAAGGTGTAGAAGTTTAAGCTGAACTCTGGACTAAATCTAACTTAGTTCTGGAAGTCATTTGTGAGTGGTACCTTTCGAATTTTGTTTGTTTCCTCATTGGGGTTTTATAGTTCCATTTGCTTGCTTGCTTGCTTGTTTATGTTTACTAAAAGCCGGATCTTGGTTTGTGCTCTTTAAGATTTACCTCTTACTTTGGAAAGGGAACTCCAAGTCTTGGTTATTTGAGGGTTCCAAGTAGCTGGGGTTCTGGTTTAACTGAGGTTTAACTGTACAAATCCAGAACAGCACTGCTCCTTTTGAATGCAAACAATAGCAGCAGCTTGTACATGGAACCTGGGGCAGGCTGAGCAGTGGAAGTGGAATCCGCCAGGACCTTTGTTGCACCTTCAGGAGGACCACAGTTCCTGCGGCAGGCAGAAAGGCAATACACTCAACCTAACTCCACCGTTGGATGGCTTTCATGGGTCACCCAATGGGTCAGTTGAATGAGAGGAAGGAGGTTTCCTCAAGAATCTGTGAACCTCGATCACCAGTCACTGGCAACCAGCAGTCGGCGAGGGTCACTGTGTGTGTGAGCTGAGACCCATTCTCTGTGTCATCCCACCAATCAGGCTTGAGAGCGTGGCTGACGACACATTGCCCAGCCAGCCCCGTCCTCCACTCTTTGGCTATGATTCCCGGCCTTCAGTCAGAACACGACCCTTCCACAATGTGTCCATTGCACTTTGATTAATAAGAACGAGGGCCACCTTCCTTCGAGCTCCTTCCTGAAGGTGCTAGACAAGGCACTTTACCAACATGCTCTCAATCCTCACAGAAGTCCTACAGGGAAGATATTATTGTCCCCACTTTGCAGGTGAGGAAGCTGAGGCTCAAAAAAGTTAAATAGCTTTCATTAATTCAGTCCACAAATATATGTTGAGTACTTGGTACTCTGCTAGGCATTTTGCTAGGCCCTGGAGATGCAGAGATGAAATGTCACCACCCTCAAGGTGTTCAAAATCTAGTGGGAATTCTGAACACAGAAACAGATAATTGTAATATATTACAGGAAGCCAAAGGATAGAGCTACAAACAGGGTACTGTAGGAGCAGAGGGGAAGTTCAGGGGATGGGGAGGAGACAAAGGTTTAGGAAATGCTTCCTGGAGGAGGTGACACATGAGCTGAGTCTTCACGTCTGCACAGGAATCTCCTAGGTGAAGAGGGTGAGGGGAAGAAAAGAGATTCCCAGGAGTGAGCAGGGTAAGTAGAGGCAAAGGGCAGGAAGCAACTTGTGTGTGGGAACCCTGTAGAGTTCAATGAAACTGGAGCAGAAAGGGAAGGAAGACAAAGGGAAATGAGGCTGGAGGTGCAGATGGAGCCAGATTTTGGTGGACTTCATATCCTATGTTAGGGAATCTTAGATTTTTCTTGTGGAATTTTAAAGCATTTTAAGCTAGTTGTTGACAAGAATACAACATATCAGATTAAAAAAAAGAAACACTTCTTGTAGATGATAAAATTTTATTTAAAAATTAGGATATAGAAACAACCTAAATGGCATTGACAAAGAAAATGTGCTGTATACACACAAGGGAATATTTTTTAGAGTTAAAGAAGGAAATTCTGCCATTTGCAACAACAAGGATGAAACTTGAGGGCATTAAAGTGAAATAAGCTAGTCACAGAAGGACAAATACTGTGTGATTCCACTGATATGAGGTATCTAAAATAGTCAAACTCATAGAGGTAGGGAGTAGAACGGCAGTTGTCAGGGGCTAGGGGAGGGGAAGATGGGGAGTTTCTATTCAACAAGTATAAAGATTCAGTTATGCAAGACGAGTAAGTTCTAGCCAACACTGTGCCTATAGTCAACAATACTATATTGTGCGCTTACAGATTTGGTAAGGGAGTAGATCTCACGTTAAATGTTCTTACCCAATTTTAAAAAAGTAGATAGATAGATAGATCTTAGGACTAGGTCCTTTGTACTTTCTGACTCCTTCCAATTTGCAGGGAACCTCAGAGAGAACTTAATTTGGTGTCTATTGACAGGTCAGCATGCCCCTTTTGTGAAGTAATATTGAAATATCATTAGTGCTGCATCTGTGTGTTTGCCTGGAGGGTTGTTCTGGGTCTTGGTAGCACTTGGTAGCACTTGGTAGCACTTCTTCTAGTCTTGCTTTTGTTTGCTACAAACTCTGCCTCTGTGCAACCCACAGAGAGACCCTAACAGGTACCCTGACAGTACATGAATCCCAGGAAATGTAATGTACCTAGTGTGACACCTACATTCTTCAAAGAGAAAATAGCAAGAAATAAAACAGGTTAGAAAAGGCAGGGCCCCATCAACACACTTTTCCGAATCACCTTAGCAGAGCAATGGCAAAAAGTGATGACACTGGGGAAAATACTTGTGGCATAAAAAAGCTGGTGTTCAATCTATCGGTGGTTGTGAAACAACTCACAATAACGTCATCGAGATGCATGGCTGTGCTTTAAGAGACACGGGCACTGTTTATTGAGTGTCCTGTGTGCATAATATGCTCTGAAAGGGCAAGATACATATCTTAGTGTCAGAACATGTCTGCAAAATGAAATGAAACAATAGTAGCAAGTGAATGAATGAGTGAATGTTACGAATGATGTAGATGCAACAAGAACAACAACAAAACTGCATGGAACCTGGAAGGATCTATCTTAAAGATAAGTTTGTGCACCACTCCCACCCCTTACCAGCTTAGGAAATAGAGGTCATTAAAGGGTTTTATTATTCTTATCTATAAAATCATCCCAGGGCCCGCAGAAGTCAGCTGAACTAGAGAAAGTGTCCTTGCCAAGCCTCCAAAGAAAAGAGCCCTATGAGCGGGGTGAGCCATAATAACCTCTGCTAATTGTGGGAACCAAACAGTGGCAGGTTGTAAAAGGAAAATGCAACTTGTTCCCATAAACCATGGGATGAGTCCCGGAGACAGTGTGTAACAGGGTCTCTGTCTTATCAACCATGTACCTATCCACGGGGAGGTTGTAGTGTAGTTAATAAAACAAAATACACACTCCTCACAATGACTTTAAATCACTCAGAGAGTCACTGACAGTCAGGAGCAAATTAATGCAAGCTATGAATAAGGAGCCTTCCAGGAATTAAGGGATGTTGTGGCATCCTTTTTTTTTTTAATGTAATTTTTTTTAAATTTATTTATTTATATATTTATTTTTGCTGCGTTGGGTCTTCGTTGTTGCGTGCGGGCTTACTCTAGTTGAGCCAAACGAGGGCTACTCTTTGTTGCGGTGCGCGGGCTTCTCATTGTGGTGGCTTCTCTTGTTGTGGAGCACAGGCTGTAGGTGTACGGGCTTCAGTGGCTGCAGCACGTGGGCTCAGTAGTTGTGGCTCATGGGCTCTAGAGCGCAGGCTCAGTAGTGGTGGCGCACGGGCTTAGTTGCTCCGCGGCGTGTGGCATCTTCCTGGACCAGGGCTCGAACCGTGTCCCCTGCATTGGCAGGCTGATTCTTAACCACTGAGCCACCAGGAAAGTTCTGTGGCACCCTTTGACAGAGACACTGTCACTCACTGACAGGCAGGACACCTCTGGCTGCCCATCTATTATAGATTCACTTGGGCTTGTTTTCCCAGTGAGGACGATGGGAGACACAAAACCATCCCTGCTCTCTTATCTCTTCCTTGGGAATACTAGTTTACATATTTTATTTTTTTCAGTTGAAGTATATTTGATTTACAATGTTGTATTAGTTTTGGGTGTACAGCAAAGTGATTTGGTCATATATACATATATATCTATTTTTTTTCAGATTCTTTTCCCTTATAGGTTATTATAAAATATTGAGTAGAGTTCCCTCTGCTAAACAGTGGGTCCTTGTTGTTCATCTATTTTATATATAGGAGTGTGTATATGTTAATCCCAAACTCCTAATTTATCCCTCCCCCTTCCCTTTCCCCTTTGGTAACCATAAGTTTGTTTCCTACGTCTGTGAGTCTATTTCTCTCTTGTAAATAAGTTCATTTGTACACATTTTAAAAAGGTTCTTTGACCAGTGTTAGAGGTCCAGTCCAGAACTAGTCACTTTTGTCTTTCTTCCAGTCTATCTGCCCTTTTGAGAGATCAAACATAACTGTGGCCAAAATACCACACTTCCCCCAAATAGCCTAGCAGGCTAAATTAGAAGATGAACATAAAAGTCACACCAACATGCACTTTGATTTGCTCTCTCCTTGCCCAAGACTGTCCCTGAAACATCAGGGTTCTGATAACTGTCAGAGGTGTAGTTCCAAAGAATCATTTCTCACCTCATTTGTTGATACACAGGGTTGTCTATTTGTCAGATAGAACTGCCCTCGCTCATGCAACCTGGGTACTGGGCTCTTCGTTGTACCCCAGTATGAGCAAGAAAGTCTGTGTTGCAAGACTCATGGGGGCTTGCTTTTTAGAATAATCCATCATAGATGTGGACTAGGGGGACTCAGCAGAAACAGCATCCTGGGGTCCCCACTTCCCTCTGCCCAGGGGATTAGATTCTCAAAAGAGAAGTGCCACAGGCCTGGGATGCTATAATTATCTTAGCCATTTAAGGATTATGCTCCTGGGAGACTATAATTATCCAAATATTGTTGCATTCAGGGATATTTTACTTACAAGGGAGTGCCTTCATTTTTACAGGATCTTTCAAGGGACCCAGAAGGTGTGTCCTTTCTAATGTGGTCCCTAAAAGAGGCTAGAAATAAGCAACTGCAACTGACAGGAGGGTGCGGCCAGCTGAATCCAACCCAACGAAGGACCAGCTTCCTGTATCACCTTGAAAAGTAGTTATCAGTCACTCTAGGCCAAAACCTGGGGACTTTATTCTTTGTTAGTCCCACCCTTTCCCTCCTCCCCACCCACCCACAAATATTTCTTCAGTCTAAAGTCCATCTATTTTAAGAAATTGTTAATGTTCTGGGCATTTAAGATAGCACTTCTTTCTGAGGTCTGAGTATCATATTACTCACATCACCATATCCTCCTGCCCTGAGGGTTGACCCTTTATTTCTTCCTCTAAATCCAATAAAATGCTACTTACTATACAAAATTATATAGCGTGAAATGGGCCTAGAATGTTGTAGAGAAAGAAGAGGACACTAAGTGTGGAAAAGAGATGCTTAATTCAATTCAGTGAACTTCCTTGATTAAAATAGCTAAATCCAGTTTTTACTATATGGTAAGCATTATTCCAAGCTATGTGTCTCATTAATTCTGACAGCATCCTTAGAAGGTAGGTATTGTTACTATCCCCATTTTGTAGATGATTAAATGAAGAAATAGAGAGGTTGGGTAACTTTCTCAGTATCACACAACTGGTAGGTGACATGTGGAGGACCGACACCTGGCAATCTGACTCCAAGCCCACTCTTAGCTGCCTAGCCATCATGCCAGGCCCCTTCCTAATCTCAGGTGCCTATCCCATGCCAGACATTGTCAGCAATGTGATGAGAGGAACAAAACAATGAGAAGACATGGTTCTTGCTCTCCGGGGCCTTATGAGCTCTGAGAAAAGAGGATTGTAAAAATCACTGCAGCACAAGACAGGATGTGACAGATATGACAGGAGAAGCATAGACAAACTGCTGCAGGAGCCCAGAGAGAGGCAGAAGAATGGCTGCATGGAGGGGGTGGCATTTGACATGTGAATACATGCAGAGAAGGCATGGGTTGGCATTCCGTGCAGAGGAGAGAGAGTGTCATCAGATACCCTGGGAAGTTCGGGATGGGCTAGGACAGAACAGGCATGAGAGGCAGCTGTGAGAAGTGAAGTTACCAAAGCCTGCCGGGGTCGGGGTGTGAGGAGCAAGGAGGCAGCTGAGAATAGGGCAGGAAAGGGTCCTCTGTGGCTTGGGATGGAGGCAAAGATGAAGACAGCCTTTGATTTTAGTGTTTGGTTTTGATTCACTGTGATCTGGGAGAAGACCTTAAATACCTGCTGATTTGGTCAGAATGTTTTATTTTTTTATATCTTCTGACCCTTTTTCTTTTCTTTTCTTTTCCTTTTTTTTTGAATTTTTGAATTTTCTTTATTTTTTTTATACAGCAAGTTCTTATTAGTCATCCATTTTATACACATCAGTGTATACATGTCAATGCCAATCGCGCAATTCATCACAACACCGCCCCACCTCCCCGCCCCGCTTTCTCCCCCTTGGTGTCCATACGTTTGTTCTCTACATCTGTGTCTCAGTTTCTGCCCTGCAAACTGGTTCATCTGTACCATTTTTCTAGGTTCCACATATATGCGTTAATATACGATATTTGTTTTTCTCTTTCTGACTTACTTCACTGTGTATGACAGTCTCTAGGTCCATCCAGTTCTCTACAAATGACCCAATTTCGTTCCTTTTTATGGCTGAGTAATATTCCATTGTGTATATGTACCACATCTGCTTTATCCATTTGTCTGTCAATGGGCATTTAGGTTGCTTCCATGTGCTGGCTATTGTAAATAGTGCTGCAATGAACATTGGGGTGCATGTGTCTTTTTGAATTATGGTTTTCTCTGGGTATATGCCAGTAGTGGGGTTGCTGGGTCATATGGTAATTCTATTTTTAGTTTTTTGAGGAACCTCCATACTGTTCTCCATAGTGGCTGTATCAATTTACATTCCCACCAACAGTGCAAGAGGGTTCCCTTTTCTCCACACCGTCTCCAGCATTTGTTCTTTGTAGATTTTCTGATGATGCCCATTCTAACTGGTGTGAGGTGATACCTCATTGTAGTTTTGATTTGCATTTCTCTAATAATTATTGATGTTGAGCAGCTTTTAATGTGCTTCTTGGCCATCTGTATGTCTTCTTGGGAGAAATGACTATGTAGGTCTTCTGCCCATTTTTTGATTGGGTTATTTGGTTTTTTTTGTTTTTTAATATTATAGTTAGATGTCATCTTTTTTTTTAATTTTATTTATTTAGTTGTTTATTTATTTATGGCTGTGTTGAGTCTTTGTTTCTGTGCAAGGGCTTTCTCTAGTTGTGGCAAGCGGGGGCCACTCTTCATCGCGGTGCGCAGGCCTCTCACTATCGCGGCCTCTCTTGTTGCAGAGCACAGGCTCCAGACGCACAGGCTCAGTAATTGTGGCTCACGGGCCCAGTCGCTCCGCGGCATGTGGGATCTTCCCAGACCAGGGCTCGAACCCGTGTCCCCTGCATTGACAGGCAGATTCTCAACCACTGCGCCACCAGGGAAGCCCTGGTTTTTTTAATATTGAGCTGCATGAGCTGTTTCTATATTTTGGAGATTAAACCTTTGTCCGTTTATTCATTTGCAAATATTTTCTCCCATTCTGAGGGTTGTCTTTTCGTCTTCTTTGTAGTTCCCTTTGCTTTGCAAAAGCTTTTAAGTTTCATTAGGTGCCATTTGTTTATTTTTGTTTTTATATCCATTACTCTAGGAGGTGGATCAAAAAAGATCTTGCTGTGATAAATGTCAGAGTGTTCTTCCTATGTTTTCCTCTAAGAGTTTTATAGTGTCCAGTCTCGAATCCATTTTGTGTTTATTTTTGTGTATGGTGTTAGGGAGTGTTCTAATTTCATTCTTTTACCTGTAGCTGTCCAGTTTTCCCAGCACCACTTATTGAAGAGACTGTCTTTTCTCCATTGTATATCTTTGCCTCCCTTGTCATAGATTAGTTGACCATAGGTGCGTGGGTTTATCTCTGGGCTTTCTATCTTGTTCCATTGATCTATATTTCTGTTTTTGTGCCAGTGCCATATTGTCTTGATTACTGTAGCTTTGTAGTATAGTCTGAAGTCAGAGAGTCTGATTCTTCCAGCTCCGTTTTTTTCCCTCAAGACTGCTTTGGCTATTTGTGGTCTTTTCTGTCTCCATACAAATTTTAAGATTTTTTGGTCTAGTTCTGTAAAAAATGCCACTGGTAATTTGATAGGGATTGCACTGAATCTTTAGATTGCTTTGGGTAGTATGACTATATTTTCACAATATTGATTCTTCCAATCCAAGAACATGGTATATCTCTCCATCTGTTTGTGTCATCTTTGATTTCTTTCATCAGTGTCTTATAATTTTCTGAGTACAGGTCTTTTACCTCCTTAGGTAGGTTTATTCCTAGGTATTTTATTCTTTTTGTTGCAATGGTGAATGTGATTGTTTCCTTAATTTCTCTTTCTGAACTTCCGTTGTTAGTGTATAGGAATGCAAGAGACTTCTGGGCATTAATTTTGTATCCTGCTACTTTACCAGATTCATTTATTAGCTCTAGTAGTTTTCTGGTGGCATCTTTAGGATTCTCTATGTATAGTCTCATGTCATCTGCAAACAGTGACAGTTTTACTTCTTCTTTTCCTATTTGTATTCCTTTTATTTCTTTTTCTTCTCTGATTGCCATGGCTAGGACTTCCAAAACTATGTTGAATAATAGTGGCAAGAGTGGACAACCTTGCCTTGTTCCTGATCTTAGAGGAAATGGTTTCAGTTTTTCACCATTGAGAATGATGTTGTCTGTGGGTTTGTCCTTTATTATGTTGAGGTAGGTTCCCTCTATGCCCACTTTCTGGAGAGTTTTTATCATAAATCGTTGTTGAATTTTGTCAAAAGATTTTTCTGCATCTATTGAGATAATCATATGGTTTTTATTCTTCAATTTGTTAATATGGTGTATCACATTGATTGATTTGCATATATTGAAGAATCCTTGCATCCCTGGGATAAATCCCACTTGATCATGGTGTATGATCCTTTTAATGTGTTGCTGGATTCTGTTTGCTAGTATTTTATTGAGGATTTTTGCACCTATATTTATCATTGTTAATGGTCTGTAATTTTCTTTTTTTATAGTATCTTTGTCTGGTTTTGGTATCAGGGTGATGGTGGCCTCATAGAATGAGTTTGGGAGTTTTCCTTCTACAATTTTTTGGAAGAGTTTGAGAAGGATGGGTGTTAGCTCTTCTCTAAATGTTTGATAGAGTTCACCTGTGAAGCTCTCTGGTCCTGGACTTTTGTTTGTTGGAAGATTTTTAATCACAGTTTCAATTTCATTACTTGTGATTGGTCTGTTTATATTTTCTATTTCTTCATGGTTCAGTCTTGGAAGGGTATACCGTTCTAAGAATTTGTCCATTTCTTCCAGGTTGCCCATTTTATTGGCATAGAGTTGCTTGTAGTAGTCTCTTATTATGCTTTGTATTTCTGCGGTGTCCATTGTAACTTCTACTTTTTCATTTCTAATTTTATTGATTTGAGTCCTCTCCCTCTTTTTCTTGATGAGTCTGGCTAAATGTTTATCAATTTTGTTTATCTTCTCAAAGAACAAGCTTTTAGTTCTATTGATCTTTGCTATTGTATTCTTTGTTTCTATTTGATTTATTTCTGCTCTGATCTTTATGATTTCTTTCCTTCCACTAACTTTGGGTTTTTTGTGTTCTTCTTTCTCTAGTTCCTTTAGGTGTAAGGTTAGATTGTTTATTTGAGATTTTTCTTGTTTCTTGAGGTAGGCTTGTATTTCTATAAACTTCCCTCTTAGAACTGCTTTTGCTGCATCCCATGGGTTTTGGATGGCCGTGTTTTCGTTGTAATTTGTCTCTAGGTATTTTTTGATTTCCTCTTTGATTTCTTCAGTGATGTCTTGGTTATTTAGTTCTGTATTGTTTAGCCTCCATGTGTTTGTGTTTTTTACGTTTTTTTCCCTGTAATTCATTTCTAATCTCATAGCGTTGTGGTCAGAAAAGATGCCTGATATGATTTCAATTTTCTTAAATTTACTGAGGCTTGATTTGTGACCCAAGACGTGACGTATCCTGGAGAATGTTCCATGTGCATTTGAGAAGAAAGTGTAATCTGCTGTTTTTGGTTGGAATGTCCTATAAATATCAATTAAATCTCTCTGGTCTATTGTGTCATTTAAAGCTTCTGTTTCCTTATTTATTTTCATTTTGGATTATCTGTCCATTGGTGTAAGTGAGGTGTTAAAGTCCCCCACTATTATTGCGTTACTGTCAATTTCCTCTTTTATAGCTGTTATCAGTTGTCTTATGTATTGGGGTGCTCCTATGTTGGGTGCGTATATATTTATAATTGTTATATCTTCTTCTTGGATTGAGCCCTTGATCATTATGTAGTGTCCTTCCTTGTCTCCTGTAACATTCTTTATTTTAAAATCTATTTTATCTGATATGAGTATTGCCAATCCAGCTTTCTTTTTTTTATTATTATTATTTATTTTATTTATGGCTGTGTTGGGTCTTCGTTTCTCTGTGAGGGCTTTCTCTAGTTGTGGCAAGTGGGGGCCACTCTTCAACTCTCCATTGCGGTGCACGGGCCTCTCACTATCGCGGCCTCTCTTGTTGCGGAGCACAGGCTCCAGACGCGCAGGCTCAGTAATTGTGGCTCACGGGCCTAGTTGCTCCGTGGCATGTGGGATCCTCCCAGACCAGGGCTCGAACCCGTGCCCCCCGCACCAGCAGGCAGACTCTCAACCACTGCACCACCAGGGAAGCCCCCCAGCTTTCTTTTGATTACCATTTGTATGGATTATCTTTTTTCCATCCCCTCACTTTCAGTATGTATGTGTCCCTAGGTCTGAAGTGGGTCTCTTGTAGACACCATATATAGGGGTCTTGTTTTTGTATCCATTCCGTGAGCCTGTGTCTTTTGGTTGGAGCATTTAATCCATTCACGTTTAAGGTAATTATCAATATGTGTGTTCCTATGACCATTTTCTTAATTGTTTGGGGTTTGTTTTTGTAGGTCCTTTTCTTCTCTTGTGTTTCCCACTTAGAGAAGTTCCTTTAGCATTTGTTGTAGAGCTGGTTTGGTGGTGCTGAATTCTCTTAGCTTTTGCTTGTCTGTAAAGCTTTTGATTTCTCCATCAAATCTGAATGAGATCCTTGCTGGGTAGAGTAATCTTGGTTGTAGGTTCTTCCCTTTCATCACTTTAAATATATCGTGCCACTCCCTTCTGGCTTGTAGAGTTTCTGCTGAGAAATCAGCTGTTAACCTTATCGGAGTTCCCTTGTATATTATTTGTCATTTTTCCTTTGTTGCTTTCAATAATTTTTCTTTGTCTTTAATTTTTGTCAATTTGATTACTATGTGTCTCAGCTTGTTTCTCCTTGGGTTTATTCTGCCTCGAACCCTCTGCGCTTCCTGGACTTCAGTGGCTATTTCCTTTCCCATGTTAGGGAAGTTTTCGACTATTATCTCTTCAAATATTTTCTCAGGTCCTTTCTCTCTCTCTTCTCCTTCTGGGACCCCTATAATGTGAATGTTGTTGCCTTTCATGTTGTCCCAGAAGTCTCTTAGGCTGTCTTATTTTCTTTTCATTATTTTTTCTTTATTCTGTTCCGTGGCAGTGAATTCCGCCATTCTGTCTTCCAGGTCACTTATCTGTTCTTCTGCCTCAGTTATTCTGCTATTGATTCCTTCTAGTGTATTTTTCATTTCAGTTATTGTTTAATTCTTTAATTCTTCTAGGTGTTTGTTCTTTAATTCTTCTAGATCTTTGTTAAACATTTCTTACATATTCTCAGTCTTTGCCTCCATTCTTTTTCCGAGGTCCTGGATCATCTTCACTATCATTATTCTGAATTCTCTTTCTGGAAGATTGCCTATCTCCACTTCATTTCGTTGTTTTTCTGGGGTTTTATCTTGTTCCTTTATCTTGTACAAAGTCCTCTGCCTTTTCATTTTGTCTATCTTTCTGTGAATGTGGTTTTCCTTCCACAGGCTGCAGAATTGTAGTTTTTCTTGCTTCTGCTGTCTGCCCTCTCCTGACCCCTTTTGTAATATTACCTCTGTCCAAGCTTCTATCTTGTCTAGTTCAGTAAACAGCTGTTGAGTACCTCCTTTCTTTATTGAGTACGAACCACCCCAAAACTTAGTGGTTTGAAATAACACTCCTTGACTTGCTCACAGTTCTGCCATTGGGGCAGGTTTCAGTAAGATCAGTTCATGCCTGGTCCATCAGCTGGGGCAGCTGGGCTGGGGCTGGAAGAGCCATTGCCAAGGTGACCTCACTCACATGGCTGGTCTAATGGTGCTGCCCACTGTCTGGGAGCTCAGCTGGGGCCTAATTTCTCTTCCAGTTGCCCTCTCCATGTGACTAAGTTGGAGTCCTTATAGCACAGTGATCTAGATGTCAGACTGATTGTATCGGGGCTGGCTTCCCCCAAAGAGTAAACCTGAAAGCTGTCAGGCCTTTTTAAAGTTTGGTCTCAGAAGTTTCATAATATCACATCCACCACATTCTATTGGTCAAAGCAGTTGGAAGGCCAACCTAGATTCAAGGAGAGGAGTCTACCCAAGGGCAGCTACAAAAGCAGTAATCTATCATTATACCTATTAATGGTCACATTCAGGACTTGAGATAAATGTGTTAAGATATGATCCTTGCCTGGGGGGGAAGGAAAAATCAGGAGCTTGGGATGAACATACACACACTACTATATATAAGATAGATAACCAACAAAGACCTTCTGTATAGCACAGGGAACTCCACTCAATATTCTGTGATAACTTATATGAGAAAAGAATCTAAAAAAGAATGAATATATGTATATGTATAACTAAATCACTTTGCTGTACACCTGAAACTAACACAACATTATAAATCAACTCTACTCCAATAAAACTAAATTTTTTTAAAAAAAATATGATCCTTGCCTCAAAAATCTCTCGACCAGTATCATAGGGGTTTGTATTAGATTAAAAGAGAATGAAAAAACACAACAACTGAAAATAATGCACAGACTGTAATTGGATCCTGATTTTTTTTTTAATCCAGCTAAAAAGACATTTTAGGGACAGTGGAGATTTAAATATAAACTCGATATTAGATGAAATCATAAAAGTGTCAGCGCCCTCATTGCATACCCTGACTTAGAAGGTTCCTATCAGTACTACTCTCCTACTTAAAACACTATTCAGAACCCTTAGGGTTAAAGTCTGAAAAAAGATCCTCCAGGACAGAAGAGGAAGCTGCATCAAACATGGCTACCACCCTGCTGGCCATCCTGTGCTTCACTTCCTGGCACAAGAGAACAAACTGCTTTTCCTTCATTTGTTTCTGCAGCTGATTCAAGACTACCACTGTCAAAAGAGACTTTCCATATGACAAGGGAAAAACACACAGAACTCATAAGACATATACAATCGGGGAAACAGCACAGGGTACAGATCCAAACATAGTTTCCTCCCAAGCCTGATGCTTTGTCCATATGAAAGCACCATTTTGATGTCAACCATGGTAGCTCCCTCGGGATAACTTGAGTTCATGAACATCAGGGGATGCTGAATGTCCTCTCATACTAACGTACAGTCTTGCATCTGGGTTCTGGTTTGGGGTATGAGGACGTGCCTTTTTCCCATACAGTGGTACACCAGATGATCACACCCATCCAGCGGGACTCCATGCTCGAAGCCAAAACTAAAATTTAATATGATCAAGAGCCACTGTACTCCTGCTAAAATAATACACACAACCTTCTTTCCTCAGAACCTCCTTGCAACACTCCTCTGCCTTCTTCTCCCCCAACGGACACCACACTGATGCCACTCTTCCCTTCCTCCACAGCTCCCTACTAATGTTGGTTATAAGTTTATTTTGTCCTCTGACCACCCTCTAAACACACACACACCACACACACACACACACACACACGCAGTATTATTGAAATTTGCTCTTCCCCAGTCTTCCATGATATTATCCTCTTTTGAATCATCTTCTATTTTTCTGATCCCTCCCGCTCGGTGTCTTTCTCTAGCTCTTCTTCCCTCTTAAATGAGCTGTTCACCTAGGATGTGGGGTTTTTTTCCACTCCATTGGTAGTTTTCAACTCTGGCTGAATGTCAGAATTCCTCGTGGAACTTTGAATAGCCCTGCTCTGGAGTTACTGATTCACTATGTCTGGGTTGGAGAGCAGTCATCCAATTTTTTTAAAGCTCCCAAGTGATTCTGATAATACATCTAAGATGGAAACCATTGTTCTACCCTTTCTCTTCCTGAGAAATCTCATCAAGTACATAAATGAATAAGTGAGTGCATGAGGGAATGAATGGCTTCAAATATTAAAACTTGGCTGATGACATCAGGTCAAATAAACTACAACTTTTTCCTGGATATAATTTAGCATTTTAAGAAAGGATTTAGTATTCTAAATATTAAAACTTGGCTAATGACATCAGGTCAAATGAACTACAACTTTTCCCTGGATATAATTTAGCATTTTAAGAAAGCATTTAGTAATTTTCTTGTGCCACAAAGCTGAGACTTCGCTCCAGCTGTAAGCACGTTACTGGTTTCCAGTAAATAGTTATTGAATGACTAGTGGACTCATATGATTTCTAGCCCTGACATCTGTTATAACCTCTAACCCAACATATCCAACTGCCTGCTGGACTATCCACGTGCTTCTCAGACTATGGATGTGTGGTCACATGCAGCTCAAAATAAATTTGTCTAAAACTGAACTCTCATCTTTCATGCAAAAACTGAGCTGCTAGCATCACCATCATCTCAATGTCTCCTGAAACTTCAGCATCATATCTGTCTCCATGTTTATGCAAATAGTAGGTCTGACCAGTTGCCAAATCCTTTCAACCATTTTCAGCAGTGTCCCTTGCATCTTGGGAGTAGAATACCTGGGTGTGAAATATGCTCCCTTCAAGTGCTGGATACAATAATTTGCCTTTATTTTGAAGAGGATGTCTTGGTGTATTCTAGACCACTGGACCACTGGGACTTGAATCTTCTAAGGTTTACCTCTTGTCCTCTGGAGCCCACATATTTTATCAATACTCTAATATACTTGCCACTTTTAGTCATTTGGTCTGATTAGCATGTTGTCATCATTAGAGTAGATCAGTGTTATGTTCTGAATGTGCAAATGGCCCAGATTTCTTTGAACTATATTAACACAGAGGACAGGAGACACCATGCCCTGTCTTGGTGCCCATGCATCAAGACTATAAATGTGTCTTGTTGTCCACTCCAAGTGAATGCCAACTGTTTCTGATCCTCCCTTCTGATATGTGTGGGGAAAAAATATGTCCCAGCTCAGCAGATCAGTGGTTGTATACCATATACCTGAGACCAGGTCAACCTGCTTTAGCAAAGATACCACATCTGGAAGAACAGCCTCGATAGGAGTTTCTAATTGGTTGAGTGTGGGGGATCTATGATTATCTTCCACGATCATCTATCTGATTTTTGTAAGGGTCAGACTAATTGAATTAAATATGGACATATTAGGGACCACCACCCTTGTATGTGTCTGACCCAGAAAGGTGGCAATAATCTCTCTCAGTCCCCTGGAAGGCAATTTTGGCTTTGATTTGCTATCTTGGCTGGAAGGTGAGCAGTTTCACAGGCCTCCACTTGGTTTTCTCCTCTAAAAGAGCTCTTATTCCAGAAGCCAAGGAACCAATGTGCAAATTGTACCAACCACGAACCACGAAATTTTTCCAGGGTGCTTCTGGTCCCACTGGACCCACTGTGAACCAGATCTGGGCTCGGACTCCACTTATTACTGAGTCCCTTTGTGTCCTTACTCTAAGAGCCAGCTATGATGCCGTTTTGGGTCCCCTAGTATAAAGTCAGTCAATCAGGACTTGAAATGTTTGGCCATTTCCCTTTTCCCAGTATATGGTTTCCCAGCATCCATGACAGAAGGAAAGTTCTTTATGGAAAATTTCCAGCTAATAAAGCAGAAAGAATGAAGTACCATTTTGCAGTCTCTAATGAAAAAATGAGCTCAGGCGACAATTGTCAATGGATACTAAAACAATTAATTAAATGGGTGAGGGTGAACTTCATAATGAATGGATGAGACTGACAGCCCCCAAACCCATTGCTCAATCACTAAAATAGGAACACCTTCACATTATGCGCCTGCTGACAGAATAAAAGAGGAAGTACCCCGCCTTTCAAATAATCTTGCCTAAATAGAATGAATGTGAACGGAATTCATCCTAGACCTAACTACCAGTATATAGGAAAATAAAAGGAATAAAATAACAAATTAAAGGATGCCAAAAGGAAGCAATCAGCCAAATTTAGAATGTGAAACATTCTACAGAACAGCATGGAGGGGGTACAGGGGCGGGGCGGGGAGGCGGGGTGAGGGGGAACTGATATAAATGAAAGAAGACAAGAGACAGAACAACAAAATGCAATGTATGGACCTTGTTTGGATACATACTTGAATGAACCAACTGTAAAATGACATTTTTGAGACAAATAAGGAAATTTTAAAAGAAATTGTGTATCCATGATATTTAGGGAAAATTGTTAATTGTGGTAGGTGTGATGGTGATATTGCAATGAAGTTTTAAAAGAAAAACAGCATTTTGGTCAAATGATATGGAACTCATTTTAAAATATCCAAGCAGGGTTTCCCTGGTGGCGCAGTGGTTGAGAATCTGCCTGCTAATGCAGGGGACACGGGTTCGAGCCCTGGTCTGGGAAGACCCCACATGCCGCGGAGCAACTGGGCCCGTGAGCCACAACTACTGAGCCTGCGCTTCTGGAGCCTGTGCACCGCAATAAGAGAGGCCGTGACAGTGAGAGGCCCGCGCACCGCGATGAAGAGTGGCCCCCACTTGCCACAACTAGAGAAAGCCCTCGCACAGAAACGAAGACCCAACACAGCCAAAAATAAATAAATAAATAAATTAATTAATTAATTAAAAAAATATATCCAAGCAAACTAATGCTAATGTGTGTTCTTTTTTATTCATCTTCTACATTTTCCCACATCTCACTTCTTCCCTTTATGAAGTATCAATTAACATGGCAAAATGTAACACATGACAACGCATAGCTAGAAAAAGTCCTGTAGAATATAATAGGAAGCACCAATGAGCACTTCAGGAGGAATTACATTATTTTGGGATGAGATACAAAATCCGTTTAAACAACAGGTATCCAGCACAAATTCATGGTCCAGTTCAGCAAGCTGAGAGTGCCCAGAAAGCAGATCAGTTCCACGGCAGTATCAATGCACCAGCCATGAACTCAAATATCTCCAGGGCTTTGAATGATGCTCATGTGAGCAGATCTTCCTGCCTGTCGTTTTAGATTTTTTTTTAAATGTAGGGGTTGTGAGCCAGTTTTGTGCAGTATGGCAGATCTCCCCTGAAGAGAGTTTCATGCATGTATCTTGCAAACCAACACAGGATATAGAAACCAAAATTCCCAGAAACAGAGAATATCTTTGGATATCACTCCATCTCAAAATATCTGAATTTCCTCCAAATGATAATGTGAAACTTTCACATGATATGATCTATTGAAAACCGAGGCCTCAAGAGTGAAACCAATGTGCAAGTATTGAAAACAGCCACTAACAAAATGTCTTTGTGCATACCTATATAATTAATCTAAACTCTGTGACCCACAGATTGTCTGCAGATTGGAGGCCTTCCCAGGTTAAACTCACTGTACCGAAAGGAACTTTAAAAGATCCAAACAAATACAGACTAAATACAACTATGGGTCATAATCACCCATTTTATATAAATCTATTTCTGTTTACACACCCACTTTATCCCAGGCATATTGCTGTGCTTTAAGCATTTGCTCATCAATGAGTATTTGTTGAGTGAATGAATGAATGTTTAGAGTGTTGTATTAGTTCAGACTTTCTCAGTATCTGGTGATTTATAAAGAAAAACTCAAACTGGCGTATGGGTTTAAAAGATGGAAACGGGCTTTATTTCCTTGTATAATTAAAATATTTCAGGGCTAGTCTGGTTTCAGGCCCCGATGAATCAGGTGACAGAAGCAGTATCATCCACATGGTTTCTCCCCGTCTCTCAGGTGGCTTTCCTCTGAATGTCTCTATTTTCAGGCATCCTTGTCCATGGCTAAGAGCAGTCAAGGAACACATGCTCTTCTCTACAGTCGCAGCCAGAGAAAGGATTACGCTAAAGTTCACTCTGATTAAATAGATCTGCAACCTAGTTTCATCCCCCCACCAATCACGGGGACCAAGAGAACGTGAGGTTCTGGTTCACCACCCGGAGGCACTTATTCAGACTGAGGGCATCTGGTTCTCTGATTGGCCAGCCTGTTTCTCCTGTCTATTCCTGGATTGGAGCGTGGATCCCTACCAGCGTCACATGACAGAAAAGGGGTGGGGCATCCACAAAGGGAAATTGGAGTGTTGTTACCTAAATCAAGGGGGGGATAAATGCAAGGCAGCTAGTTTACTTTTTGTTGCATACATAATTCCATGGTTTTGCTATGGAGGAAAAAGCTGCTGCTAAGGTCAGGTTATTCTGCTTATCCATCATCTATGATTCCGTGTCATTGAAAAGTTGGACCACAAGGCAGTGACAGCACATTTCAGAAAGTTGGCCCCTGAAAGCACACTGGAAATCGTTATCACTGCCTGAGGTACAGAGATTTTCTCTGGGACTTAGTACGGTGTAAACCCAGCCTTGCTACCTCCTCCTACGGCTTGGAAGCACAAATCTAAACCTAACACAGAGGAGAAAGCAGAGAAGGGCACAGTAGGAGTCTAACGAAAAGTAACAAACTTTCCGTAACGTCTCTAAATGAGTATTCTTTTCAAAGCTGCCACAGCGAGTGGCATCCTGACCCCAGCAGAACTGCCAGCAGAAACCCCTTTTGAAATCTCCTTCAGAGCCTGTTTTCAGAATCTCGTGGAGGCCAGGGCCCTCGTCCATATCACTGACTGTGGAAGCCCCAGAAATGGGCACAAAGCTTGGTACATATTAGGTGCTCAATAAATACCTTTGAATGAAAAAATAAAAATTTTTAAATCTCCTTAGATTGACTTTTAATTTTGACACCACTCTCCCTGAAAAAGGACTTAGCTTTAACTAGCTTTTGCCTGTTTACAGCATAGTAAAGAGGAGAAAAGGTCCTGAATTTTAATAAAGGTATCACATGGCATATTTTATAGGGTTTCTAGCATGCTATCACATATATTCTCATTCAAAATGACTCTCAACTGAGGACAGGGCATTACTATTATTATGATGTGGAAACAGCAGAGGCCCCTAGAAGTTAGGTGCTAAAGTCACGTGGCTACTTAAGTGGCCCAGCCAAGATAAGTATCTCATTCCTGCTCTATCACACACTCTCCAATTCTCACATTGCTACAATCTATCTGTGTGACTTGCAACATATCTCTAAAAAGTGGGTCCATCTCTAAAGTAGCTGAACTCCACACAGTGATTTTCAAATATTTCATAGCATCAGAACCTATTTTCAAATAAGCTATTAACCAGAACCCCAAATTAACATACATACATACATAAATATGAGCCCTCTCTGGTTGAAGGAGGACGGGATACTTGGGGAGTCCTGAGGCACCTTTGCTAAACCCTAAACCTACTGAACAAAATTTGATGATCCTTAAAGTTTCTTTCCAGCTCCTAGTGGAAAAGAAAGAGAAGGAAAAGAAGAGAGATTTATTACAATGGAAAATATTAATGACTATTAGTAGCTAGTACTAATAACCAGCTCCACTGGATTTTAGATAGTGTCCCATGGATTCCAAAGGCTCTGCAAACCAATGCATTTATCAAACCGACCTGCATAACATAATCACTGGGAGAGCGTTTGTAAATAGTGATGCCTGGGTCCCACACTGGACCATTTATATCAGAATCTCCAGGGGGTGGAGCTGTTGTGTGTGTAGGTGTATATTTCATGCCCAAGTGATTCTATTTGGCCTCAGGGATTGAGAATCTCTACTGTAAGCCTAACATTCAAATCCTCCCTACCATCTCTAACTCCTCAACCTGATTTCTCAACACTCTCCAGACTGTCCAGCTAAGCCCACCTGCTTGCCAACCCCTTCAAATGACTTGTATAATTACAGTGACAAGTGGCATTTCCCCCGTGTGTCTAAGAAAATCTGGTGATGCCTCTTGGAGCAGAAGAGTCTTTTTTTTTTTTTTTTTTTTTTTTGGCCTTGCCGCGAGTCTTGAGGGATCTTAGTTCCTTGACCAGGGATTGAACCCGGGGCCCCGGCAGTGAAAGCACTGAGTCCTAACCACTAGACCACCAGGGAATTCCCAGAAGAGTCTTGAATTAAGGTTTGAAGGACAGAGTGGACATAAATGAGTGGATTTTCCATACACAGAGCTCAGTTAGGATGCAGGTTGCGAATATGTCCTAACTAATGTGTGAAAGCACTAAATAACTGGGGAAAAGGAGACAGCCATGAATGAGAAAAACAATGAGGTGGAATGTTCTCCAAAGCACTGGAGAACATGATGCAATGAGCAGTGAAAAGCAAAGAGGTTAAAAACATTAGATTACCATAGAAAATGAATGAGGTGGAAACAGACCAGCCTCTAAATTATACTCCCTCCTGTATTTGCACCTGTTTCCAATAGCCAGTGTCTGTTGCATCCCCACAACTGCCTACACTAAACCAAAAATGCAAACTCCCCCAGTTCCCTGACCCTAAGCCAACCTCCATCATTTCTCACCAACCCAGGTCCCCAAAATCCTTACAAGTCTTAAAACCGACCAAATTCATCTCATTATTTTGGATGTGTTTAGAGTAGCATGTGTATTTAACTTAAAAGTGTAGTCATCCAACCAATATATCCTGAGGGCCCATTCAGTGCTGGGCACAATGTTAGGCCTGATGATTCAGAGCTGAGGAGAACATGGTATCTTCCCTAAGCCTGGCCCGGATTAAATGGGAGAGAGTGACATATAAACAGTGACAGCTACATGACAAGGGCCATTATAGAAGGTTCCTTGGGAGATCAAAGGAAGAAGCCCCTAAATCTGCTGAGAAAGGCCCTTCAAAGAGGAAGAGACTTCCAAAGGGAAGGTTGAGTAGGAATTTCCCGGGTTGGGCAACGATGAAGAACATTCCAGGCTCAAGGAATCACATGGGCAAAGTCATGCCGGTAGGACAAAGCAGAGCCTTTATGAGTAACTGGGGGTCAGCTGAAGGGTTGGGAGGCGGGGGGCAAATTCTGGAGGGCTTCTGTGACTTTTTAAAGAGTTGGGATTTTATCCTATAGGTAATGGATGACTCAGAAAGTGTGGTGATCTGATTTGCCTTCAAAAAAAAAAAAAAAAAAAACTATTGGCTGGATGGAAATGGGAAGGACTACAGCACAGGGAGACTTGTCTAGGATGGTTTAGCTTTGTAGTAGACACTCCTGTAAACACCCACATACAATTTCCTCTCCCTCCTGAGTATGACAGCTATACTTCTCCGCCACCTTGAAATTAAAATAGGAAGTGATGTTGTGGGTCACTTCCAGGCAAGAAAGAGCTGGCAGCCACCTTGACACTCTCTCTTTGGTGCCTCAATGGTCTTGGAAGGTCCCGGTTGAGAAGGTGTCACAAGATGGCGGAAGCCTAAATTCTGAGGAAAACTTTCCAAAGCTCCAAACAAGCCCTCTTCTTCCTGCACATATCAGCATTTGCATGAATAAGAAGCTTTCGTGGCACTAAAATATTAAATAAAAGACTTCATTTCTACCCCAAGGACCTTGTCTGTTAAGAAGATGGGAAAAAATACCAATGACTGGATCAGAGAATAATACAAACCAATACACAGCTGAGAGTAGACTCAGCCGGATGGATTGTCATGTGAGGAGTAGTCTGGAAGGCTTCATGGAATAGGAAGCCTCTGTAAGAGCCTCGAAGAATATCACGTAGAACTTGAAGAGCTCACAAAGGTCACTGGGCAAGTGGTTGAAAGGAACATCACAAATATGCCAGCTTTCATTGGGAAATGCTTGGCTTCTCATGGTGCAGGAATCTATAAAAGGATGGTGATAGCTCAAGTTCCATCTGATTGTTTTTCCAAGTGAGGAAGATCGAGCCTGGTTTGTTTTTTTAACAAACCATATTTTTAGTGAAGTCCATTATGAATCTACATTTTTCAAGCTGTCTCAAAGCTTATTTTATGTTGACATATTTCAAAGCTTGCAAAATTCTTGCTCAGACTGAGATGGGGAGTTCAAAATAAAAGGAAAGTGCATAGACAAGAGCATGACTTCATAACCCATTTAAGAAGAGAGAACTTAGAGAAAAGCTCATTTGTGGAATCCCTCATGTTATCATCCTGCTATTTTAAAACACTCCTGTTTATAGTAGGCCCTGCTTGGTGAGAATTCATCGCTGCCCAGGTGGTCACCTTCCCCTCAGTCCCCTCCTCCGATTCTATTTCAAGATAAGTCACCCACTCTGACTGCTGTTGGCAGATCCAAAACCATGAAACACAGGGAGACTTAGGATTCCTGTATCTCAGTATCCTATGGCCTCACATACCACAGGGCAAAAATACATTCTCCTAGACTTGACAAAAGACTTGGCTCTTTTAAATATATTTCGGCTTCTAACACCTGATCCTAATTGATTTGTTTGATGATTCCTTCAACAAACATTCAGTGATGAACTGCCGTATAGAAAGCATGGTGCTAAGTGCCAAGGGACAGACAAAGATGAAAATGTGGCTTTTATCTTCAAAGAAGCCAGGATTCTCTCTTCTCTTGGCTTTGAGGTTAGGTCCAGAGGTTGCTCCAGATCGCTGCTCAGGCACATTGGAGTTTTCCCTGGTGTTGTGAGAAATCAAACTACATACTCTGATTTTGGAACTATGCCTTTTGACTAGCTAGTACTTGGGCAAAAGCCATGTGAAAGTTTTGGCTGCAGTCATCACCCTGTCCTCCCACCAGAGTTGGAATACCAGCGTGGGACCTCCAAGAGAGCCAGAGACTGCTCTGAATATCAAACTGTCTCACTGGGTTGTGAAACCCATGTGGTCACCCCAGATTTTTTCACAAAAGTAACTCAAGAGAGCTGTTCTCCCCTTGCTGGCCTGCTGGATGGAGTCTTACTCAACCATCAACCAAGTTGGTTAACAAAATTCATAACTAGGTTTGGCGGCCTGAGCAGAGCTTACACAAAAGTAACTCTATGGTATCCAGAGGGAAGAAAATATTCCCCCTAAACTCTGATAAGTGACAGCCTTAATTTAATAATCAGAAACAGCAAGAGCACTCGTTTCTGTTCGTCCACTCAGCTTCCAAATACACCTAGCTCTGATATTAATGGGAAAAGAGAGTGAGGTTGGACTCAGTAGTAAAAACATGCTACTATTTAAAGGCATCAGCTAAGCAAATCAAAATACTGACAATAATCGTATCCCATGAAAGAACATGGGCTTTTATTTTCAGCTATTATTGTTTTCTTGAGTTCCATAAATCCATAGGTAATTTTTAACGTACAGTATGATACATTAATTTCACAGAAAACCTAAAGCAGGCAATTACAGCTAAGGGAATAATGGGTGATTAGTGATACCTTTATTCAGAGCCTTCCCTTTGGGCTTTTCTAATCCATTTTATTTTGCGGCCGGTATATTTTATGTAGTATCTAATTTATTTGCATGTATTGTTTTCAAAAGTAAAAAAATTTTTATTTTGTTTTGTTTGTCCAAGAATTGCCTTGCACACCACACTGTTGTTCTGGGACATTTAACTGAACTGGCATCACCCTGTTTTAAAGCATCACAGTGTTAAGTAAACTTTACTTGTGGCACTGAAGTGCTCGTTCCTCCCCAGTTGTGCCATGCCACCAAAACGCGTGTGCACATGCCACACTGTGACTTCTCCAGCTGAACAAGAATAAACCTCCCTCTGAGAAATAATTCAGACCTTCTTCCCACCTACAAAACTCTCAGAATCATACCTCTTTTTGAAGGCAAAACCCTTGCACCAAAAGTAGAGCATTCCTGTTTGCTACTCCCCAGGCAAAGTATTTTCCCTGGAATTAGCTGCCAGAAGTGAGTGTCCACCAATAGAATTGGACTCCCCTAATGTGCTGTGAGGTTGTCTTAAAAACAGGGCAAAGTCTTCAAGAATCCTAAGAATCAGGCAAGGGTTTATGCACAGACATGTTCACTGAAATTCTTCATAATGGCAAAGGAAAAGAAAACAAAATACTCCATAGTGGGAGATGGTTGAATAAATGATAATATAATTCCTAGGATGGAATATTATGTACCCCTTAAAATTATGCTAATAAGAAGTTCAGATGGTATGTGGAAATGAGCATTATATAACAGGTTAAAAATCAGAATGCAAAGTATGAGTAACGATAGAGTAATAGGCTAAAATGTGTATCTGTCGTTGTGACGGGATGAAGTGGGATGGGATGGAGATTGGGATAGGAAAGTGATTATCTTGTTCTGTGTACTTTATTTTTTCCATAGTTTCCACAATTCCATTAATTACCTGCATGTTTGGTTGTTACCATTTTGTGTATATTATTAAGGCAAAGGATAAAACAGGATCTGCCATCCCTAGAATACAACCTAATTATCACCATGACCAATTCTGAACTTATTTTAAGATGGTTTTGTGATCCTAGAATTGCATAGTAACTTACGTGTTAGGGAGAAGGTTGAGTTTTGGGGGGATTTGGAGACACAAAGTACTTTAACTTTTGTCTTAAGATCTATAGAAAGTGGGAGGAGAAAGATCTAAACAGGGACCATCACTGAGAGGAAAAAGGCATTGAAGCTCTGAAGACACCACAGCACGGCCTTGTGCGAGGGCAGGACTGAAGTGGCAGACACAACTAACACCTGTGTGTCTTAGAGGGAAAAAAATGCATGAAGCTCACAGGCTTCACACATACCCAGTTGTAAAGATCTTTTTTCCCTTTTGGGGACCTAATTCCAAGATTTCCAAATGCTGGTCCTCCTTACTCAATGCTTAAAGCAATGCAATAAAGCTTGACAAACTCCCACACTATAAATAACCCTTCCTGCCCCTCCCCAATCTAGACAGGCAAATAGACACCACCCAGCAGAGAAAATGAGCTTTGCCAGACCTCTTTAGGGCAATGAGAAAGCTGGGAATAGGATCAAGCAATTGGGTCCCAACCCCTGTTCAAAATACACCAAGATCTGTGAAAATTTCCTAAGAGCAAAAAGAATGAATGAAAAGGAGTAGACAATGATTTAAAGAGAAATGCTCTATTCTTAAATTTGGTGCACCTCTGGGTTGTTAGGTTATTTTTTTAAAGGAAAAAAAGAAAGAAACACTCAGAAGAGAGCCCCTTGTGGTTACAAAAATCACATAGCTATGTTATGAGGACCAATAAAACTATTAGCTATTGGCCCAAAGCCAAGAATCCATTAATGACAGACTGGTATCTATCCAGGAATGTAAAATGTTTTACTAAATAAACACTAGAGCAGGAAACAGTCAACTTCTGTCATTATGTAAAACTTAAGTGTGATTCTATCCTGAAGTGCAACAGCGAACAGGCCAGTTCAAAAAGAAAAAGAAGAAGCAGCTCTCTGGTACCAGGAGGAACCAACAAAACTTAAAATATGCTACAGAGGAACTTACAAAGCCTGCTATATAAAGCATAATACTATTGTTAGAGAATGCCAGTAGTGGCATTTAAAAACGAAATGAAAGAAGGAACTTGTTTAGAAGGAAGTGGAGTTAGCCACCCAGGATAATGGTTAGTAATTAAGCTATAATGACTGATTTTTACAGCTTTTCAAGGCTATACAAACAAAAGATTAAGGCTAATTGAAATATGGGAGTAAAATAATGATTACTGTTTTTTACTTGAGGCTAACTACATCTTTCTCACACATATTTACATATTTCTTCGGTGTAAGGAAATCTTGTGAAAAATTACCAATAAATATATAACAAATTCCCTGAAAGGATAGAGCATCCAATAATAACTTGAAGCAGACTAATGTCTCACCACTCCTAAAACACTTAGGACTTGGCATGTATCTCGTGACATTTAGGATTTTTCATGTTAACTTCATCTGCATTCTCATAGACTACAGGGAATAGTTCTCAATCTGATTATGCTTGAATCAGCATTAGCTTTCATCAAGATTTAAAACTTTATCTAACTGAAGAATCCGTTAAGGAGATCTATGATCACTATACACAATTGCATCATTCAAGCATTTTAGGACACACTAGGGTAGCACCAAACAAGTCATTTTGACTAAAACCATAACATTTAAATAAAGAATACACAGCTTGATATTTCCTTCTAATGTACTTTTAACATCTTTTTTTTTTTTGGTTGCACCGCACAGCTTGTGAGGTCTTAAATCCCCCACCAGGGATTGCACCCATGCCCTTTGTAGTGAAAGTGTGAAGTCCTAACCACTGGACGGCCAGGGAATTCCCCTCTTCCCATCTTCCGACACGAATCTGTTGTGTAACTTCTATACCGTCTGGATGTCTTTTATCCTTGGGAAGCCAAAATAAATGTTTAAAAAAAATGACAAGACCCGAATTATGTTCTTGGAAGAGACTCAGTCAGTGATGAACCAGCTCAGGCTTCTCTATTTGTAAGACAAGACCATTTTCAGGATATAGTTTTTCATCCTCAGCTGTCAGATGAAAACTCAGTCATATATTATAGGGCTCAGGAAAAAAGAAATGTGAATTTAGGTACAGCTTCAAACCTGAGGATGTGAAAATAGAATCGGAACACAGTCAGGCACTGGCTACTGCTACAACTTGACAGGCAAGTACGAGCTCCATTAAGGGGCTAGGAATTTAAGGGGTAGCTCTACAGAATGGCAGGGTCAAGTTAGTAAAGTTAGACCCTTGATCTTTCAAATATTATTACCACCTGTTGATAACACAGAGGTAGAAAAATCTCTGCGTGAGGACACCAGCGAGGGTTGCCATGGTGACAGCATTCACCCAAACCCTTCTCCAACACTATATTATTTCCATTAGAAAGTCCAATTTAAATGTTTTTTTAACAGGACACAAACAAATACTGCAGAAAAGCATACTTTTGAAATCCACTTACTAAAGGTGCTTTTCTAGTACAGTAATAATTCAGAGGCAACCACTTTAATTAACAGGAAAAATAAATTCTGAATTCATGAAGTATGAAATGATAGAATTTTAAAATAAAGGCGGTTTATTTCAAATACATAAACTGCTTGCTATAATAAATAATCTGTTTAAAATTTGAGAATCTCTGCAATCTTATTGAATCACAGTGAAAACTTTATCTCTCTGGATCCTGTTGAGTTTTTGCTGCAATTCACTTTTAGAAGAACGTGTCAACTCACAACACCATAAGTCTGCATCCGAAAATGTCTTTTTAAATTTCCATAGACCCAATATCCTAAATATTAACATCTAATGACAAATGCAGATTTATGACTATTGTCCAGAGTAATATCCCTGAGGAAATATAATATCCATAAACTGACTTCAATTACCATATTAGCCAAAATAGAAAAAGGGGATATATTGGGAAAAACCCAAACAAACTTTTTGGCCAACCTAATATTTTTACAATGTTTAACCAAAAAAAACTTTGTGATGCAAAAAATGCAATGACCCTGTCAAGATTTCATCATACTAGGCTAATGTTCTCAAAAGAATTTGCTCTCTACAATCTGCTTTACACGATTATTTGCTTAGCAAACCCCTCATTCTACAGCAAGGGTATATTTAAACCCATTTCAGGATGAATTATTACAAAGTCTAAATTAGGGAGCTCTTGATTAATGGGTTTTTACCATTTTAGGATATCTCTACCCACAACCTGTTTTACCAAAATCCTGCTGCCTATTGCTGGTAACAATCATACCTGATTTGACCCGAAAGTTGAGAAAAACATTTTACCAGGCCCTGTAATATCAGTGTAACAATAAGTAAAGAAAAGATATTCCCATAGCTTGAATCGGTAAGAATGATTTTTTAAAAAATAAACTCAGGAGTGAAAGAAAAGTTTTGACGTGATACAACAGTACAGAATTGACTGTAATTAGTAAAAAAGGAAAGATTAGGCTAAATCTGGAAAACCTCAGAACAAAAGTATTAGGAGTGGAAGCAGCTTTGCTATTTGAAACAACAAAAATAAATAAAATAATGGGCTGCATGTTATAGATAAAGCTTGGTAACACAGATACACAGACTTTTTTACATTCTCTAACCTTTGTGATCTAATTATTGGATAAAAAACAAAATGTGAACTAATTAAGCAATTATTTGTAATATGCACCAAGAAGACACTAAATTAATATTAAATTTGAAAGGATTGCAATATACAGGTTTGGTTTTGTTTTTTATTATACAAACTAAAATACACATGAAATATTTACATATACGAGTGCCAGAATATAGCAACGTCCTTCTTGGGTCTTGGTATTAATAGAGATATGATGTGTGTGCACAAGTACACACCAACAGCTGGCAACAGTATTCCACAAATAGATAAATGCTAAGGGTAGGAAATATGAAGGTGGAAAAGTGATAAAGTCCTAATGACTCTCTTAAATGAAGTTAAGACCAATTAGGTCAAACACTGCTGGGTAAATAAACTAGTCCCTGGTGTAAATTAGAAACTTTTGGAGGTGCATTAACTTTTTCAGGCCCTTAAGGTACCATTTAGTAAATTACTGTTCCAGTGAACCAAATGATACCCTGGGGGCCTGAAAGACTTCATGCACCTTCAAAAATGAGCCACTGACTCTCTTGTCACCGGTAGGATATCACACACCTGTGCACTGTGCCTCACCAGCTGAGTACTTCAGCTGAAATATATTCATTCATTCGTTCCTACATTCATTCACTCACCCACTCACTGTTCACTGAGATCCAGCTCTGAGCGAGGCAATGTTCTAGGCTCTAGGAATAGAGCAGTGAAACAACAGAAAGGAAGACAAACTTTCACAAAGTTGACATTCGGGTGGGGAAGGACAAACCCTAAACAAGTGAAGAAACAAGACACATCAGAAGTGTCTGCAAGAAAGACAGTAAAACAAGGTGACGTGCTAGAAAGACACGGGAGAGCTACTCTGTCCTGGGTGTTCTAAAGCCTCCCAGGAGCCGACTTGTAAGCCAGTGCCTGAATGCAGAGAAGGAAACAGAAGGGACTGTCTTGAGCGTTATTGTTACACGCACCAAAAGCTTCACACGCAAAGCCCAGCGTCATCAAAGAACAAAAAGAAAGTCAGTGCAGCTTCAGTGAGAGTGGGCAGCAAGAGGAGAGGAGCCCACTGTGGACAAGAAACTCCCAGCTCTGTCAAGTTCACTCTTAGAAAGCAAGCTGAGGGGGGGAAAGGGAAGTGGGGGAAAATCATAATTTTTAAAAACTAGAAGAGTAAAACGTCTTTGGGATGCTCAGGAATGCTTGGACACAGCTTTCCTGGAGGAAGGAAATAACAAGCTGCAGGAGATCCTGGAGGAAAAGTTAAATGATCACTAACAGTTGTAAAGAAATCCTGTTCTAAACAGGACAGGGTCTCTACTAGTTAGGATTCTCCAGAAAAACAGAACCACCAGGAGATAGATAGAATATATATATATATATATATATATATATAATCTACATATATGTAAATAGATATGTAGATAGATAGATAGATAGGGAGAGATTATTGTAAGAAATTGGCTCATGTTATTATGAAGGCTTGGTGGATCCGAAATCTTCAGGGTAGCCTGGCAGGCTGGAGGCCCAGGGATGAGTTGCAGTTTGAGTCCAAAGGCAGTCAGCTGACAGAGTTCCTTCTTGCTCAGGGGAGGTCAGTTTTGCTCTATGAAGAACTTCACCTAATTGGGTAAGGCCCACCCACATTATGGCAGGCAATCTGCTTTACTCAAAGTCTACTGATTTAAATGTTATTGAAGCACACTCAAGCAACACCCTCACAGAAGCATTGAGAATAATGTTTGAACAAATATCTGTGTCCTTGTAGCCCAGCCAAGTTGACACATAAAATTAACTATAACAGGTTCACAAGAAGAAATGAGAGCAAATGACTCATGTCAGGGGTATAAACCCACCTCAGCATTTCCAGGGCTGTGAGTACCCAGTTCCTGTCCTCACAGACCCCACACCAGGTGAGAAGGGTCCTGAAGCCGTTCTGCCATGACTCAAGGTCAGAACTCTAAGAAGCCTAGAGCCCCAGGCCATGCCATTCTGATGGGAATCTGACTTCAGAGTCAGCCAGACCTGGGCCTGGATTCAGGCTTTGTCACAGAACAGCTGTAGGAGCATGAGCAAGTTATGTATTCTAGCTGAGCCCCACATTTTTCATCTGTAAAAGGAGGCAACAATTGTAAACACCTCAGATGAGAATTTTTGGTGATGACAAAATGAGATCACACAAACTGTGCCCAGTTCATAGTAAGCGGACGGTAAATGCGAGTTCTAATTGTTCACTGAAAAGTCTGTTCTCCAAAATCCTTGAATCCTTGTGCACGTGCGTGTACACATGGGCTTCTGAGTGTGTGCACAAGCGTGTGTGTGTGTGTATTCATACATGTAGATGGCAAGAGCAGGGATATGTCCACAGTAGAATCCCCCTGAGCATGTAAGGAAACCACAAGTCTCCCAGTAACCCAACACATTTCAACAACCAAGGAGAGAAGAAGAAACTTCTTCGGGGACACACCCCATGCCTCAGAGAGCAAAGTAATTCTTATCACTCTCTCCTCCTCTCTCCCTCCCACTCTTCCTCTGAACGTTCTCAAAGGCCCTTTTCTCCAAAGGTTTCAGGAAATTCTAAAGGCCCAAACTTTGTCTTTGCATCCCCGAAACTAAAGTAAAGCAGGCTAAATTGATTTTCTCAAGGGTGTTGAAGGAATTGGCTGCAGAGAGTCTTTTGAACTCATCTGTAGAGAAACTGGGGGATAAAATAGTATTTTCTAAATAATTTCAGAAAATTATTTGCTAAATAATAATTCAATCTTGCTGTTAAACACCTACATGAATCAGGTGTTTTATAAGTAGCATAATAATAAATCCTAATAATTACGTGCCTGTAAAATCAACATCTTGCTGCTAAAATACCACCAATAAACACAATGGGTTAAACCCCTACTGTTACCTGAGATGTGTGAAGAGGACAGAGCCCTGGGTCTCTCCCCTTGGATCACTCACATATTGTTCAGTAGTCAGTGCCTTACAAGAGAGGATGTCTTTGAGTGAGGGGAGTAAACGCACCACACAAGTTGTGTCAAGTTGGGTCAGATAGCTCACACTGTACGGCACAAGCCTCATGGTCAAAAGCACCCACATATTGCAAGGCGAATCCTGGCCATATTTTGTCATAACTGCTTTGCTGAATGTAAGGCAGCCTGTTTAGAAGCTGCTCCACTTAACAGGACAGTTTTTTAAATAGACCACCCCCATATAAAAGTGAAGGGAAGAGACAACTGGGGCCAAGAACTGAGTAGTTAGCAATTGCTTATTTGTAGAGAGCCATTGAAGAAAGTCATGGATAGCCAACTTGCCTCTGGGCAGAAGATAACCTGATAAGATTTTTAATAAAAAATTTTTAAAAAGGGTATTCTGTTCTGCTCCAGTTCTTTAAAGAAAAAAGAAAAAAGATTGGGATCTAGGATCTGGTGGTCCTCTTACAGTATCAATAGTAGTCCTACAGCTCACAAGCACTCTGTTACAATTGCTAGGTAGGGAAAAAGCCCTGGGATGCCAAACCAGAAGTGATGCTTTGGGCTCTAAGTCTCAGCTAATTCACTGGGTTTTGTGTACTTTAAATATAAAGTTTAATGGAGAATCGATATATGGACCAACGATATCAGTCTTATGACATTTTCCTATTCGTTTCCTGTTCATACTCACAACAAACCCCGAAGATAAATGTAGGCGAAGGGTGGTGATGCTTATTTAGTCTGCCCAAAGTCTCATGACTGCTAAGCAGCACAATCAAACTGAAGGCCTTATTTTCAACGTCAATGCTCGTTCACTAAACTACACTGCAAATAATCATACCCTTTGAGGGCCAGAATCACATGCCAGAATGTATGTGAAATAGGTGTGTGTGCCTGTTTGTGTCCTTCTATCCTCATCCCAATATGTCCACAGCAAGCTATCATTGAGTGAGTGTTTTGTATCTAAGGCAGGTTTAGGACATTAATAATTGTGTAAATGACTGTTTAATAAGAATATTTTATGATTTTGGAAAATGTTCATAGCATTTTTAAATCAAAAATTTACATAATGGCATATATAATGACTCCAATTTTGTAAGAAGCCAAATATAGGCACGTGCGGTTGTGTGTGTGTAAATAGACACACATATTCATAGAAAGCAAGCCTGGGAGGTGGATGTCAGCCTGTGAACAGTGGCTGCCTTCCAATAATGGGATTATAGTTCATTTTTAGTTCTTTTTTGTACTTTTCTACATTTTCCAAATTTTCTAAAATGAACATACTTTGCTTTTTTAGTCAGAGATAAAAGAACATACATTATCTGTAAAATAGTAAAGTCTTTTCTTCAACTATAAAAGAGCAAAGTCACCTGATACTGAAATGATGTTTATTTCTAACAATGAGCTCTTGTAGATGACTCAGGAAAGTGTACATTCCTGCAAAGCGTTTGGAAATTACTTTGGCAATACGTATTGTGGGAATTAAAATTGTTCATACCTTCTGAGCAATAACCCCACTTCTGGAATTGATTTTAAACCATCCATCCTAGACGTTTGTGCCTAATGATACATACAACATTAATTATAATAGCAAAAAAATGGAATTAACCAAAATGTTTAACAATAAGGGATTGGTTAAGAAAATTATGACATCCACTCAATATAATATTAAGCCAGTATTAAAAATAATATTCGGACAGAACTCTTTAAGATAATGGGAAAGGTCAGGTTATGTAATAAATTTATAGAATTGCATAGATTTTAGTCCACAATTCAAGGGTGAAAAAATATTTTTTTATATTTTTTCTGTAACAATTTAATTTCCCTTTTGACATCTGTTCTTCAGAGTGCTAGAAACTTAACCTCAGAATTCCTTTCTCCTAGAGGCTCCTCAATACCAACAGGGTGCTTAGGCATCTATGGAGAAATCCATCCCCCAATCTGGCCATGGTCCTCATTTCCAGCCAAAGTCGTCTTCCAATCTTGGGTCATCCTGATGCTTCCTGACCACAGTGCAGGATTGGACATTCCATGAGACTGGTTTAGGCTTTGTTGCCTGGACACATCCGCAGCCATTTCTTCCCTATAATTATACCACTTCCTCACATCCCACCTGGAAAATGGAAACAACGTCCTCTACTCTCAGATTTGACAATCTGTCTTGAGTTGTTGCCACTTTTCCTGGAGAACACACCCTGAGACCCTCCTCTGAATCCTCTCAATGTCTCCTATGTTTCCTCTCTTCCAGGGGAAGTGTGTGTGTGTGTGTGTGTGTGTGTGTGTGTATGTGTGTGTGGGTGTTGGTGGGTGTGTGTGGGTGTGCGTGTGGGTGTTGGTGTGTGTGTTGGTGGGTGTGTGTGGGTGTGGGTGTTGGTGAGTGTGTGTGTGGGTTTGTGTGAATGTGTGGGTGTGTGTGGGTGTGCACGTGGGTGTGCATGTGGGTGTATGTGGGGGTGTGTGAGGTGGGTGTGGGTGTGGGTGGATTGGGCAGGTGGGATGAAGGGAAAGATCCTATCCTCCTCCAACCCTGTTCTCAGAACTCTGGTCTGTGATCTCTACACACACAAGCACATGGGCATTTCAAACCCCGAAGACAGGGAGAAACTCTTTGCTCTTTGCTCAGTGACATATTTCTCCAGAAGCAAGGAGCCCAGAATAGTCCAGCTGTTTAGAAAGTATTAATAACCTAAAATGTTATATTTATATAATCATTAATAAGCTAAAAGGAATTAAGTTTAGGGAGAAAATCCACTAGAAGTAAACACGTTAAAATGTTAGTACTGGCTATTGATTCTGGAGAATGGCCTTATCGGTGATTTGGCTTTTTAATTTATTCCCTCTACCAAGTTTTTCTGAAAGTCTGAGACTATGAGGGGTGAGATATGGAACAGCTAGCTATTAGGGAAAGAAGGAAACACAAATATATATATACATGTACTATAGAAAAAATAATAATTGAGATGTTACTGAAAACACAAAATCAATTTTTTAAATCTTTGAAGATAGATTAGGCCAAGGTATAACATGCAGTAGACAAAAGAATGCCATTGAAATGATAACGTAAGAAAAACTGTTTAAGCACTGCTAGGCTATACGCTGCACTGACTGTCTCAGAATACACATTTTACATCTCTTAAGTCTTCATTTTACAGATAACATCTGGTTGCAAAACACTGTTAATTCTACCTGGTGGACTTTGAGAATTTCTACAACATGAGAGTCCAAAACACTTCTAGGTATTCTGATGGCTCTGGTCATTTAAAAGAGTCTTGAGAAAATGAGAAGTTTTTAATTGGGTTGAGCAGAGAATGTCTCTGAAGAAGCAGATTTGAAAGTTAAATTTATAACTGTGCTAGTGCCTACTAGCCTATTGACTGTTCAACCCTATGAAGTCACCAGGATCCACAGTTAATTTTTCTTTCCTTTGGCTTTGCTTATTGTATTGTCAGTTTTATAGCGTTTGTAATGTACTGTCTAATTACATGCTGGACCAGATGAGCTTCAAAGAACTTTTCTACTTTACTGAATGTTTGGTCTCTGCCCCCATTAAAATTAGGTGTTCTGTTTCTGACTCCTGAATAGGTAAGTTCCTGTGAGAAGTACTTCCTTTCAGTTTGTCACTGACAAGCTATGTGACTTGAGTACATCACCTCTCCCTTCTGGGACTCAATTCTTCCTTACTTTCAAAATGCAGGTGCACATGCTCCATTCTGGAGCTTCTCTGCAGACAGTGGGCTCTGAACATAACTGCTGTTTCTCAGGCTGGAGCTTCTCAGACTCCCGCTCTGGTCCCTCATTTGCTTTGGACTTGTTAACATCAGGTCACCCTGGGTTCATCTGGGGCTTCTCCCCTCTCTAAATTCACGCTGAAGGTGACTCCTCCAGACTCATGACTTTCAACCTATACCAGTTATATCCTGATGGCCCCCCAGGTGATGTCTCCAGCTGGGACGGCCCTGCTGAACTCCAAGCCCACACATCCACTGATGTTCCTGTGGAATATGTAATTATTGTCTCTGACATAATATGTCTAAATCCAACACCTGCTCTTCCCTCAAAAACCTGTTCCGCCTGCCACTCTCCACATTTCAGTTAACAGTCACTCCATTCTTCCTGTTGCACAGGACAAAAGTCTTGGGGTCATCTTTGACTCATTTTTCTTCTCTCACGCACTATTTCCAACTCATCAGGAAATTCAGTTGACTTTACCTCCAAATTTTATCTCAACTCGTCCACTGCTCCCACTTGGGTCCAAGCCACTGTAATTCTTTTACCCTAGTGGATGCCTTACCCTCTAAATGTCCTCCCCGCTTCCTGTTGTGCCCCCATTAAAGTGCCAGCCAGCTCACTGCTCTTCTCTATTCAAAGTCCTGCAGTGGCTTCACCCTCACTCAGGAGAAAGCCAGATTTTGCAGTGGCTCCCAAGGCGCATCTGCTGCTTCTCTCCCCCTTGCTCACTTGGCCCAATGTTCCCTGGGCTCCTGTCCCCCAAACACGCCAAGCCACCTACAGCTTTTGCCCTAGCTTCACCCTCTGCCTGGAAAGCTCTTGCCCCAGATCCACATGGCTCATCCCTCACAATATACAAGTCTTTGCTCAAATGTCACTCTCAATGAGACTTACTCTAAAAGACATCCATTTTTAAGTTGCAACACCAAATCAATCCTGTCCACCCACTCTATCACATTGCTTTATTTTGACTCCATGACACTCATCACCTTCTAACAAAATTGTCATCATTTACTTATTTTTTTAATTGTGGTAAGATACACATAACACAAAGTTTACCATCTTAACCATTTTTTAGTGTATAGTTCAGTAGTATTAGGTACATTCACATTGTTGTGCAATCAATCTCCAGAACTCTCATCTTACAAACCCCAAACTCTCTACCCATTAAGCAACAACTCTCCATCCCCAACTCCTGTCAGTCTCTAGCAACCACCATTCTACTTTCTCTCCCTGTGAATCTGATGACCCTAGGTACCTCATGTAAGTTGAATCATACAACATTTGTCTTTTTGTGACTTGTTTATATCACTTAGTATCATGTCCTCAAGCTTTATCTATGTCTTAATATGTGTCAGAATTCCCTTTATTTTTAAGGCTGTGTAATATTTCATTGTATGCGTGTACCATAGTTTGTTTATCCATTCATCCATTGATGGATACTGGGGTTGCTTCCCCCTTTGGCTATCGTGAATAGTGCTGCTATGAACATGGGGGTATAAATATCTGAGGCCCTGCTTTCAATTCTTTTGAATATATTATATACCCAGAAGTGGGATTGCTAAATAATACAATAATTCTATTTTTACTTTTTTGAGGAACCACCATACTGTTTTCCATAGCAGCTGCACCATTTTACATTCCCACCAACAGTACACACAAGGGTTCCAATTGCTCCACATTCTCACCAATACTTGTTATATTTTTAATAGTAGCTATCTTAATGGGTGTGAAGTAGTATCTCATTGTGGTTTTCATTTGCATTTCCCTAATGATTAGTGCTGTTGAGCACCTTTTCATGTGCTTCTTGGCCATTTGCATATCTTCTTTGGAGAAATGTCTATTGGAGTCCTTTGCCCATTTTTTAATCTGGTTAAGTCTTTTGTTGTTGTTGTTCTTGAGCCGTAGGGGTTCTTTATACATTCTAGATATTAACCCTTTGTCAGAGAGATGATTTGCAAAAATTTTCTCCCATTCCATAGGTTGTCTTTTCATTCTGTTGATTTTGTCCTTTGATGCGCAGAAGTCAGTTAGTTATTTATTTATTTTACTTACTGTTTTTTTGTCTGTCTCCCCCTCTGATATATGAGCTCCACAAGGGCAAGGCCATGTCTATTTTGTCCGCAGCTGTATCCCTAGTGCTGAGAACAGCGCTTGGCACTTCGTGGGATCTCAGCAAATATTTGTGGAATAAACGAACGAGGGAATGGACAGATCAGAGATGTGGTTCGGGCTTTTTGCAGTTCCTAAAACCTGCAGGCATTGAAAAAAACAAATCTGAAGCACAATTAATACTTATCAAAAAGAATAATGCTCTAAAACAATAACTTCCCAATAGCTTTCCTGAACTTTTTTAAAGTTCTTGTCTCATTGGAAGCCAGTTTCCCAGGCTACCTGGGAGCATGTCTGCCTTCTCCTTTGGAATCCATTAAAGTGACAGCTCTGGATGTGTATGAACACAGACCTGCTCCACTGCCCACACCCCATCATTGGCTCTCCCCACCCCACCCCTTCTTGCCTGGACTCTCTCCCCACTTCCTCTTCCCTTTCCTGCGCGGCTCCCTGTGGCCCTCTCTCACACTGCAGGGCCATGGCTGGGCCCCATATCTGCTTTGTGTCCAAGGTCCCAGCCTGTTCTGTCAGGGATTACTTTGCCTCCATTGTTCCACTGAGGACCACACACAGGGGCAGCTCAGGTACCCTTCACTCTAAGGAGGCCTGTGGGAATCTGGGAGAAAAGCATGAAAAGGGGCAATGATTGAACAGTACTTAGGAGAGGGTTGTTCATGTCAGCCCCGATTAATGATAATGGTAATTTAGAATCCGCTTGTGCTTTCCATTGTTAGGTTTTGCCAAGATGTTTCTAAGTGGTATTTCAAAGGGTTCTGGGTCTGGCTGATGCTGCGGACCTACTTTTCACTGCAGGGACGCCAGCGGAGCAGTGTGGCCATGCCCGACACAGTGCATCCAGTCGTGAACACGGGTCCTGTCTGGTCAGGTAAGTCTTCATCTTTATCCACCAGTATCCACCCACCCCAGTGCAGCCTTTAGAGACTGGAAACCTCAGTTATTTCCATTATAAAGACAAGTTGTTGAGATTGTCTCTTCTCTTTACTCCCTTTTCTCCAGAACAAAGGACTTTAGCAAGCTTTGTTACCAGGAGGAGGGGTAAAACAAAGTGGGTAAGTCGAGGTTCAGATCCTGAGCCAGCTGCTTTCTAAGCCTTAGGACTTTCAGCAAACCACTCAATCTCTCCAGGATTCATTCCTTTCATCAAAAAAATGGTGATGATTGTAGAATCTACCTCGTAATCTGTTATGAGAAATAAATGAGATACCACAGGTAAAACCCTAAGAACAGTGTCTGACACCAGGCAAGCGCTTGACAAATGTTAGTTATTACTATCATTGCACAATTAGTGAGGGTCAGGGGTCTCCTCCTTTAGCACAGGGTTTCTCAACCTCAGCTCTATTAACATTTGGGGCCTGATAATTCATGGTCGTGGGAGGCTGTCTCTGTATGGAAGATGTTCAGCTGCATCCCTGATCTCTACTTACTAGATGTCGGCAATGATCACCTCTCCTTCCCCCCTCCGCCTACCCTCCCCAGCTTTGACAATCAAAAACATGCCTCCAGGCATTATTAAACGTCCTTGAAAAGGAAGAGCGGGAGGGAGGGTAACTTCCCCTGGTTGAGAACCACTGCTTTAGAATAAGCAGCAAAAATTATATAAATGTGGGTATCGGTGACTATGCCCCAATAGGGGAAGCAGTTTTCCTTAAATTGGGAATTTCAATCCTCCCAGAGGGGCTTTGAAGAGTTATAAGGTCACAGAAAATAATCCCAACACACTTCTTATCCTTACATTCTTGGTTGGCCACTGTTAACACCTCCATCCAGCCTTAATCCCTGCCCTCCACAGGGTGGACCATTCCCTAGCTCCCATCTGTCTCAACTCCCACTGCAGGAGGCGTGGTGCGTGTGCCTCCCTGCACGATGCCCTGCACATACTAGGGGCTTAAGGAAAATTTATTGAATGAAAGCAAGAGGTAAGTCCAAGTGCGTTAGCTCAGTTTCTTTTCTTTTTCCATTTTCTGTTTGATTTTGGCTCATAGAAAAACATCATCTTTCCCAAGAGCAGCAAATTTCACACAAAACAGAATCTGAGTGGCAGAACAGGAAAACAGGAGGCAACAAAAAGCCCCAGGAATAAAAGAAAAACAGAAATTGACGAAGAAGTGACTGTGGGGTGTCCTCTGATCACCACTCCCACGCCCCCTCTCCTCTGGGGAAAATTTTATTCTCTTTTTAGATGTTAATGCAGTCCTTTCCCTATTTTAGGGATGTAATGAGCAAGGGAACGTGAGGAGGGAGAGGGATCTTTTCTAGAGCCTAGAGATCAAGGCAGTTTTCTCTCCCCCCTCCCCATGCTGGCTGCCCCAAGAAAAAGGTAAAGTAGGGGGATCACTTTGACAGAGTCAGACAGTCTCCTCCTGAGGAAAATGAGAGCTCAGAGCAGAACTCAAAGGAGAACTCAACATGGAAATAATACCACTAACACGCAGCCCTGAAGCCAAGATGGGAGAGAATGGGAGGGGAACACAGGGAAGCCAGGGAACCACCTGGAGATGGTGCATGAAGGGGAAAGTCAGGATTGACCCTGAGGTTCTACTTGCTGAGAGTCAGTCATCTTGGTTCTCTTTTCTCTTGGCCATAATCTGGGCTCAGATCAGGCCATCTGAATTGTGGGCACTTGATAGTAGATCCTTTGTTGGGAGAAAGCCCCAGATGGAAATATTTTACTGGATTTTAATGGAGGTCCCCCCAATTCAGTTCCCAAAGAGAAGAAAGAGACAAGTCCTCCACACTCAAATCCCCCCAGTATAACAAAGAAGGACAGGGACAGAAAATGCTAATTCTGGAGGGGAAATGGGGCCATGTTGAAAGCTAGGTGAACTGAGATCCTGGATCTTTGCTGAAATTCCCTTCTTCTTTCTTACAGAATCCTGATTCTGCTGATTTTCTGAGACAAAGGTGTTCTTTTGCTCTCATCCTCCAGAAATTCCATGTCACCCATCCCTTTCCCTGTGCTCTCACAGAGAAAGCTTTCAGACAGGACTTGGTCCTGAACCTCTTAGATTAGGAGATTCCCTTGAAGAGCTCTTAGATAGTGGATTTTGCTGATGGCTGCCTTGAACCCATGGGCAGAATGTTGTAGATAGTTGTCTTGGCATTGTTGGGGATCTATTCTTCGTAGTAGCTGCTGCTCTTGTTCAGTAGCTTGAGCATCTGTTTATCTACTTCCTTCATAGACGTCTGCCCTCAGAAAATGATGGCAATGGGTCGCATGCTGCCATCTTGCACTAGCATCGAGGGTTTGCTGGGTGAGCTTTGGTTAAGTCAGAACTCAATATTAGCAGTTGGCTAGGCTGGTGCATGAGGCAAAACCTGGTATAAAGAAGTGAGATGAGAAACAGGGACCAAGCAGACCACCTGCTGTAGAAGTTAGTATTGAACTGCCCAGGGAAATGGAGACAGGCAGACCAAGATGTGGTGGTTCAGGTGTCTTAGTTTGAGCTGCTGTAACAAAAATGCCATAGATTGGGTGGCTTAGGCAATGAACATTTATCTCTGACAGTTCTGACAGTTCTGGAGGCTGAGAAGTTCAAGGTCAATGTAATGTGCCGGCCAATTCAGTTTCTGGTGAAAGCCTGCTTCCTGGTTTGCAGATAGATGCCTTCTTGCTGTATCCTCACATCGAAGAGGGAGAGGGAGAAGGAGAGAGGGAGATAGAAGGAGGGAGAAGAAGGGTGGGAGAGAGAGGGAAGGGGAGAGGAAGGAAACTCTTATTTCTCTTCTTATAAGGGCACTATCATAAAGGCTCTACCCTCATGACCTAATAACTTCCCAAAAGCCCCATCTCCAAATACCATCACATTACGGATTAGGTCTTCAACATATGGATTTAAGGGGAATGCAAACATGCAGTCCATAACACTCAGGTCACAACTTGAAGTTTCAAGAGCAAATGAGAGCACTTCATTATTGATGGTCTCCATCAACCAGTGGACAGAGCAGTTGGTGTTTGACCAAGGTGTCTGGGACTTTGGGTGAGGGTACCGTGAGGTGGTCAGGTCCCAGGAAAGGTCTTGCAAATGAGCAGGGTGCCCATGCCAGAGCCCACGTCCCCCACCCAGAGTCAGTAGGAAACCCCAAAACCTGTAACAGCTCTACATACCTGGGATACCTTCTCATGATGGAGCTTCTCATCCCTGCTTCTTCCTTTCTGTGGCCCTGGCCTGTTCCAAACTGACTAAAGACAAAGTTGTTTGGCCTGAAGATCCAACCAAAAGGACTTGAGCAAACGTATTTCATAGTCCTTGGTTTATAATCGTTCTAGATGGCATGAGGAGCAAGTCAACTACCTGTAGCTTCATGGCAGCATGTGGAGCTCTGGTCTAGCTACAGATCAGGGCTCCACTGTAAGTGGTAGGGGCTCATCGCTAGACACCAACCAGATCTCAGCACCACGTGACTGCCACACAGGACAGTTGGGATAGGCAAGGCTTCCCTCAAGGGTAGAATTTATTTTTATTTTTTACTCACCTCAAAGGATGTGGAGAATGAGAGAATCGTACATTTTTTTCTGCTTATCACATACTTTAAGAATGGCATGTGGCCCAGGAAGCTGCAGCCGCTATGCCTGAGTCCAGGGATTCTGCGACCGCTGCATCTCTTTATGTTTATTTTCCTAATTGTTTTTGCCCATTTTAAGTTAGAAGCTTCTGAAAGGCAAAAGAGAATGTCTTCTCCATTCTATTAGCTGTCACTGTACCTAGAAGAGTGTTCAAGGCTGACCAATGATTCAATAATCATTGACTATCTAAAAGAAAAAACCTTTGCAGACTGTCAACTTAACAGATGTCTCTCGTGCTTTTCATTTCTCAAACATGACACGTGGGTGGATTTGGCTTGAAAGAAGGAGAAATTTCAGTGGTATCAGGACAGCAATTTTTCAGGGCTCCATTATTTTCTGATGCTCACTTTTCTTGTTGTCAGAACTGAAGAAGCACCAGCTACACATACATCAAGATAAGAACTGTGCTTCCATTAATGAAAGGGGAGGCTTCACTGGGAATCAAGGAGTTTTTTACATTACAAATGGTAAAAGGGAATTTGTTTCAGGGCCTTATCTGGCTTTTGATCATCTGGACAGGCTTACAGAAGGAGAAAAGTTGGTGTTTCTTTTAAAGACAAAAATTGCTTTTTTATTGCATCGAATATGTGTTGCAGCTGCTTAGACACACTGCTCTGAGAGGTAAATAGGATGAGCCTAGATATACAAAAGAGTCAGTATGCTGATTTTTTTTTAAAAGAGAAGAACTGTACTTAGTGCAACCAGTTGGTGAGAGTCAAGAGGACTTTCAAAATCCACATCTGATTGCCTGAAGGAACAGCATCCTACAATAACCAGAGGTTAACACAGTTAATAAGTCAGTGTCCATTCTCATTAAGAGAAACAGAACAGGAAAACAGAGAGAACCACATTCCTCTTTTCCAAAGTGGGACCAAGACTCCAAGAGAGAACAAAGTTCACCTCGACTGCCAATGCCAAAACCAGCAGTCATTTGAGGCATCTGATAGATGCACAACTTTTATTAACTTATTATGTCTGTGTAGATCCCTCCCTCTGGCTCCCTCTGAGCTCAGACTCGTGGACTTTGCTCCAGTCTACAGACCACCCAGAACTATGATGACATCTGACTGCTGCCCTGTCTCAAGGAAGCACTTCGAGGGAGAAGACTATTACTTTTCTCCCTTATGATTCTCAACAGAGTGTTTTGCAGATACTAACAAACTTTTACTGAGCGAATGAATGAAAGAATGAATGAATGAATGAATGGGTTTCTATCAGTATTCCAGAGTGTGATTATCATCACTAGAAGTTGTTCTCTTGGTGTTCATGAGAGAAAAATATTTGAATCCCCAGGGCAGCTTCAATTCCCAGGCTGATGTCCATAGTGAAATATATTGTCCTCCAAGGGTGCCCTTCACATGTTAAATGTCTGACCAGCCCTGGTCAGGCCATCTTTTCCTTTCAATCCCTATCCACCTTATTTTTATAAACTTCAACAATCTCTTTGCTTCTGCCTCTCTTCCATTCCCACACTCAACTATCTCCCTTCTTCAGTCACCTTTTTGTGTTTCCATAACCTTTCCCCTATATCCTTTGATCCATTGTAACTCTTTCTATTGCAAGTAAGGAAACCCAATCCAAATGGCATCCAGAGCTAGAGCTATCTTCAGGCTTGGGGTCCAGATGATTACCGTGGGGCTTGGTTTCTCTCTCCATCTGTTAACTGTGCATCACACTGTGTTGTCCATATTCTCTGATAGGCTCTCCCCTCGAGGCTGTAAACTATCTGTAGCAGCTCCAATTTATAGTCTTCGAGGTTCAAATCTAGCATCAAAGAAAGGGTCCTCTCCCTCAGTAACTCCATTATGAATCCCAGAATTGAGCCTCCCTCACTCTGGCTTAGCTATGTGCGTACGCATGTGCCAGTCACCATGCCCAGGGGGTAGAATACACTGTTAGCACTGCACCAAGTCTCACATTCCTGTGCTGGGGTTCAGTGCAATCAACTAAACTCTAAGCATGTGAGTTAAACTTTGAACAAGGATGGTTTCTCCAAAACAAACCCAGGGCATTCTCACCTCAAGAAGTAGGTATGAATGTCAGGTGGCAAAAACAACCAACACCCACTATCGTCTTCAACTTGCTTTCTGGTTCTCTTATCTTTTCTTGCATTATTGGCACCCACAGGATTCCATACGCTCTCTCTCTTTCTCATCCCTTCTCTATTGATATATCAATGCCTATCAAACACACAGTAGTTCCATTTTTGTCCCTGGCTGCTCTCTACCTCTTCAGCAATGTTTCTTTTTCTGCCTTCCTTCCCCAGTTTTCACCTGGATTTTAACTCACCAGCATCATCTTCAAGAATTAGAATACCTACTGGTAGGAAGCCTTGTACCAGAACTGTAACATCTGCTAGAACTATTTGCTTTCTCTTGTGACCACAGAATCTCCCTCATTTTTCATCAGCTTTTTCCTTCTGTTTCTATAACCCCATCAAAACCAAATATACCCAGGCTTCCCCATCCATCTTAGAAAACAAGACAAAACTACTTTCACTCAGCCTTGGCAGTGTGCCTGCCCCCACCCTTCCCCTTCCTGTTCTCAGTCTCCTCCCCCCAGCTCAACCCCCCCAGGCTTAAGCTCTCTCAACCTGTCTCTGCTTTCTTTCACCAAACTCATTTCTTACATCTCTGAAGTTCTGTTTCTGGGGCTGTCTCCTTTCACCACCCTCCCAAAATTTCCTCATAGTCAAAATATTTGAGTCCTCTCTCTCCCTCACCTTCCACATCTAAATTGCCCTTGAGACCTTTCAAATAGACGCTGCAAGAGTCCCTGAGCTCCATCCCCTCCTCTCTATTTCTAATACCATATCATGATCTCGCTCTCATAGCTCACCTGTCTCCCTTGTTCCAGCCTCTCCATCCTTCAATCTGTCCTTCCCTCCGATGCTCAGAGTTAATTTGGGAAATACGCCCCTTCTTTTTTTTTAAACTTTGGGTTTTATTTATTTATTTATTTATTTATTTATTTATTTATTTATTTATTCATGGCTGTGTTGGGTCTTCGTTTCTGTGCGAGGGCTTTCTCTAGTTGCGGCAAGCGGGGGCCACTCTTCATCGCGGTGTGCGGGCCTCTCATTATCGCGGCCTCTCTTGTTGCGGAGCACAGGCTCCAGACGCGCAGGCTCAGTAGTTGTGGCTCACGGGCCCAGTTGCTCCACGGCATGTGGGATCCTCCCAGACCAGGGCTTGAACCCGTGTCCCCTGCATTGGCAGGCAGATTCTCAACCACTGCGCCACCAGGGAAGCCCTATTCCCCTTCTTTAACAGCTTGTCATGGTGAGCCACAGGATAAAATGTATGTGCTCTGGCTTTGAATTCAAGACCACTCATCATGTGCCCTCATCTGCTGTCTCATCCTAGAGATACTCTGCCCGCCTGCTGCAGCTCTCTGCATGTGCTCACACTGATCGCTCCACTGGAACAATATTCTCATCCTCCCTTCTGCCACCTCTGTAACTGGAAAAGCCCTATTCTTTCTTCAAGGTTGGACACTAGCTTTGGCCCCTCTCCTGCAGGACCCTCTCCCCACCTTCCTGACTGTCCTCCTCTAAATTATCACTTTGATTTATTACTGTTTGTCATTGTCATCAAGTGCCAGACCAGGAACACCATGAGGGCTGCCTCTGTACATCACTCACCTCTGTCTCTTAGGCCTAGCACAATGGCCGGCACACACTGGAAGTGAGATCTTCACCACCTCTCCATTCCCGAAGCTTCATCTGCTCTGCATCTCTTTCATTCCCAAAACCATTGCCTCCGTATTTCTATTCTGTCCCCTGTATCCAACCCAGCTAGGAGTGAGAATCCACAGAGGCCTCTGAGCTTCTTCCTGGAAAATCAATCCTGCTTCCAAGTGGTCACTCTCAGGCTCTGGTCTCTCCCCTTCTTCACATCAGGCTCTGGTCCCTCCATCTGCGCACAGTTTCATTCATCTAACAAGTGCGTATTGTTTGTTTGACATTTTTTATTTAATAAATATCAGCTGTCCCTAGGGTCATGCTATTCAACGGAGCAATGCATCGTGCCCTCATGGTCCCCCCATCATGTCCCCTTGTGACAGGAAATCACCAATTAAGTCACTTTTCACTGTTCCCATCACCATGTGGGTTTTTTTTGCAACAATCTCTCCAAAATCTATTCCTCCCCCTCCATGTGCATAGCTAAGTATGTGATTTATTCCTTGACCATGAACCATATGTAAACTAAGGCTAGGGTGACTTTGTCTTTGACCAACCAAACCAGGACACTAGGACAGTGAACAAAGGAGCTATTAATAGTTTCCTCCGGGCAACAGGTATAAACTGGGACCTTCCCTGGCCAATCAGCACATCTGGCCTCCCTAATAATTTTGGCTTTATTTCTCAAATTTCCCCCCACCAGGATCCCCTGCTTTAAATGCCTCCCCCATTATCTGAGGTGGCCAGCACCATCATGTCCCTACTCTTCATTGCAGCCGCAATGCTTTTCAGTCATTTCCCACTGCTTTTTTTTTTTTTTTAATTTTTTTATTTATTTTATTTATGGCTGTGTTGGGTCTTCGTTTCCGTGTGAGGGCTTTCTCTAGCTGCGGCAAGCGAGGGCCACTCTTCATCGCGGTGCGCGGGCCTCTCACTGTCGTGGCCTCTCTTGTTGCGGAGCACAGGCTCCAGACGCGCAGGCTCAGTAGTTGTGGCTCACGGGCCTAGTTGCTCCGCGGCATGTGGGATCTTCCCAGACCAGGGCTCGAACCCGTGTCCCCTGAATTAGCAGGCAGATTCTCAACCACTGTGCCACCAGGGAAGCCCCTCCCACTGCTTTTAGCATCAAATTCATGCTCCTCCTCCCCCCCAAGTTTGCCGCAAGTCTGCCTGATCCTAATTCTTTATTCCATCTGCTGTCAAGAAGACACCGGTGACTTTGTTCTTTTTTACATGTTCTTCTTCCGTCACATTCTCACCAGTAGGAATCACTGCCCCTTCAGAGTTTCAACTGACTTTTCTCCTCCTAATTAAAACTCAACCTGAAGTTCACTCTTACCAGGAATTTTGCCATGACTATGAAGAATCAGGGGAGAAAATATTCCCATCCAAAGCCAAACATTAACCCCGCACATTTACTTGTATTCTGCATTATTTACAAGAAAGAAACACAGAAAAAATAAAGTGGGGTGGAAATTAAGGTGTTTATCCACATAATCTCTTTTACATTTTATCTTATCTTTATCTTAAGGCACATAAGATTAATGCCTTCGGTTTCAAACCCTAGCACATGTGTATCTTGACAGTAACAGTATCAAGCATGTTGACGGTTTTCTCAAATAAGTAATGCGCATTTAGGGGCAGCTTCTGCATCTTTCAAAATGAAGTTGCCCAGAATGGTACCCAGGGGCTCAGAGCTACCAGAAAATATTGATAGCTTTCTGTCCTCGGTGGCATTTTTTTTTTAACATCTTTATTGGAGTATAATTGCTTTACAATGGTGTGTTAGTTTCTGCTTTATAACAAAGTGAATCAGTTATACACATACATATGTTCCCATATCTCTTCCCTCCTGCATCTCCCTCCCTCCCACCCTCCCTATTCCACCCCTCTAGGTGGTCACAAAGCACCGAGCTGATCTCCCTGCGCTATGCGGTTGCTTCCCACTAGCTATCTATTTTACATTTGGTAGTGTATATATGTCCATGGCACTCTCTCGCTTTGTCCCAGCTTACCCTTCCCCCTCCCCGTGTCCTCAAGTCTGTTCTCTAGTAGGTCTGTGTCTTTATTCCTGTCTTGCCACTAGGTTCTTCATGACCTTTTTTTTTTTTTCCCTCAGATTCCATATATATGTGTTAGCATACGGTATTTGTTTTTCTCTTTCTGACTTACTTCGCTCTGTATGACAGACTCTAACTCCATTTAACAGATGTTTTTAAAAGTCCGAGCCTTTGGGGAGATAGGTGCCCATTCCAACGTGTGTCAGTCCACTCCTCACCTTCCAACGGAAGCTGCTCCCTCTTCTGGTCAACACGAAGGGAAAGTGCTGAGGAAGGAACGACCTCTCCCTTTCCCTGGAGCGCGCTGAGATGGAGTGTGAGAAAGACGGTTCATTGTACTTTGGCAAGACAAACGCACAGATGTGAGGTGGGCGCAACTAAATTATCACATGTGGTTTAATCAGCTTTGTGAGGCTTTCAGTCTCATCAGAGAGGCAGAAAATGCCCACCATCATTCTCAGCAACTCCAGAGAGTGAGAACAATCCCTTCCTTTCTCAGAAGAGCCTGCAGCCCTGCCAGCACGCTGGATCCCTGGAGTTCGGGCCCACCCTGAGCTCCACAATGGGGAGCCCTGCCAAGCCGGAGAGGAAGGAGACGGCAGTTTGGGTCATTACAAAGACTTGCCAAAAAGTGCTCAGAAAATGAACAATTAATTTCGGCTGTCAAAACAGATACTAGAGGAGCCTAGTTAGATTTCAAGCATTTTTTTCTCTACCAGCAAATCCAAGGCTTTGTCGGTGATAAGAGATGGAGCAGATTCTGGGGATGTTTGTGAGACAATATTACATAGTGGTTAAGACTGCTGTGGGCTGTGGGATCAAATTGCCTGGTGTGGATCCCAGCTTTGCTTTTTTTTCTGGCTGTCTCCACAGGCATTTTATTTAACCTCTCTGAGCCTCGGTTTTCTTATCTGTAAATTGGGGATGGTACAAGTAGAGAGGAAGAAATGAGGGGGGAGGGGCAGGATGCAGGGGAAAGCACTTAGCATCCCTCCTGTAAGCAGTTGATAAATGGTTGCTGTTGTTTTTTTTTTATCATTATTGGTGGTGCAGATATTATCACACAAAAACTCCTGCTTCTCTTGGAAGTTAAGGGGTTCGATTTGTTTGCTCCCTCCTCCTGAAAGATTAGTACTTTGCCCAAATTTTAGAAAATTTTCTGAAGATCAGTTCCTTTGGGGAACCCTCACTGGTTAAGCAACGATTTATTGACTCATTAAAAATGTTCCCGGCGAATGTAAAACCTCAAAGAAAAGAGAAATACTTTTTGTTGTTGTTCTCCCCCGGTGAGGCTGTAGTGTCGATGACACATACATAAGTAAAATGGAATTTGAAAAGCAAGAGGCAGAGCATTTTGAAAAATTTAAAGTTTCTTATAAATCTTTATGAAAATGCATCTGTGTCAACACAATAAGAATAATATCCCAGCCTACTGGTTTTCATCTTCTAGCCCCGGGTAAGCACTAGCTCATTAACCCTTCCACTGCTGCTCACAGGATAGGAAACACAACTGCTATGCTCTTTAGGAACCGTAAGTGAGCACTCAGTCCTCATCTTCTGTGACATGAGCTTTCTCCCCTCATAGGGTCACAATTTTCCAGATAATTGAAGAAAGCAATATCTGACAGTACATTGTTCAATAACAGTAAACAATATCAATGATAAATCATCTTTATAATTGAGAAAAGAGGCAATTTTTCTGGTTTGTTTAAAAAAAAAAAAAAAAAAAGCCTGGACATAGAGAATAGACCTGTGGTTGCCAAGGGGGAGGGAGGTGGGAGAGGGTTGGATTGGGAGTTTGGGGTTAGCAGATGCAAACTGGTATATATATTGATAGAATGGATAGACAACAAGGTCCTACTGTATAGCACAAGGGACTATATTCAATATCCTGTGATAAACCATAAAGGAAAAGAATATGGAAAAGAATGTATATGTATAACTGAGTCACTTTGCAGTAAATTAATACAACATTATAATTCAACTATACTTCAATAAAAAAATTTTTTAAAAGAGCTAACCCTACATTTCTGGCTCCTCTTTCTTCCCATTGATAAATCCCATACTACTAAGGAGAATTTATGCGAACACTTTTCTTAAAAACCAATACCTTCCCAATATCCATGTCCTCCCTTCTTCCATGATTACAGAACCTGTTTTATTTCCAGAAATTATGTGCCCAGGTAAAAGACTACATTTCCCACCCTCGCTTGTAGCCAGGTGAAGTCACATGGCTAAGTTCTAGTCAAGGAGACGTGAGTAAAAGTGTTACGTGAAACTTCAGAAAGGCTCCATAATGGTACCTGACTGCTAGGATAATTGAGCTGAGCCTTTCTGCCTTTCTTCCTCTTTCTTGCTTACTAGACCATGGATGTGATGACTGGAGCTCCACCAGCTTGAAGTATGTGGTAAATTTGAGGATGGAAACCACATTTAAATGATGAGAAAATTCCCTGATGACTCAGAAATCATGGTAGCGACCCTGAAATGTCAAATTCCAATTGTTGTGGGGGTTTTTCAAAAAAGAAATAAACTATCTGGTTTGAGACACTCTAACTTGGGGCTTTCTGTTTAAGCAGATAAACCTGATCCTAATGGACACACCTATTTTTTTAACCTTTTTTGGCCCCAGGATGAATTCTCTGCATTGACTCATTTGAATATCTGTCCTCAGAGTTTGTTCTACCCAAGATAACATAGCAAGATTTATTATAATGCTCACCCTATAATTTTTTTTCACACCTCTTTCCACAAATGACTTTTTTTTTTTTTAACATCTTTATTGGAGCATAATTGCTTTACAATGGTGTGTTAGTTTCTGCTTTATAACAAAGTGAATCAGCTATACATATACATTTATCCCCATTTCTCCTCCCTCTTGCGTCTCCCTCCTTTCCACCCTTCCTATCCCACCCCTCCAGGTGGTCACAAAGCACGGAGCAGATCTCCCTGTGCTAGGTGGCTGCTTCCCACTAGCTATCTATTTTACATTTGGTAGTGTATATATGTCCATGCCACTCTCTCACTTCATCCCAGCTTACCCTTACCCCTACCTGTGTCCTCAAGTCCATTCTCTACGCCTGCATCTTTATTGCTGTCCTGCCCCTAGGTTCTTCAGAACCTTTTTTTTTTTTTTTTTTTTAGATATCATATATATGTGTTAGCATACGGTGTTTGTTTTTCTCTTTCTGACTTACTTCACTCTGTATGACAGTCTCTAGGTCCATCCACCTCACTGCAAATAACTCAATTTTATTTCTTTTTATGACTGAGTAATATTCCATTGTATATATGTGCCACATCTTCTTTATCCATTCATCTGTCAATGGACACTTAGGTTGCTTCCATGTCCTGGCTATTGTAAATAGTGCTTCAATGAACATTGCGGTACATGACTCTTTTTGAATTATGGTTTTCTCAGGGTATAGGCCCAGTAGTAGGATTGCTGGGTCATATGGTAGTTCTATTTTCAGTTTTTTAAGGGACCTCCATACTGTTCTCCATAGTGGCTGCATCAATTTACATTCCCACCAACAGTGCAAGAGGGTTCCCTTTTCTCCACACCCTCTCCAATATTTATTGTTTGTAGATTTTTTTTAATGTTGACAGATTTTTCTTTTTTTTTTAATTGATTTATTTTATTTATTTTGGGCTGCGTTGGCACGTGGGCTTTCTCTAGTTGCAGTGAGGGGGGGAGCGGCTAGTCTTCGTTGCGGTGTGCGGACTTCTCATTGCGGTGGCTTCTCTTGTTGTGGAGCACGGGCTCTAGGCGCGCAGGCTTCAGTAGTTGTGGCACGTGGGCTCTAGAGCGCAGGCTCAGTAGTTGTAATGCACAGGCTTAGTTGCTCCATGGCGTGTGGGATCTTCCTGGACCAGGGCTCCAACCTGTGTCCCCAGCATTGGCAGGCAGATTCTTAACAACTGTGCCACCAGGGAAGCCCTGTTTGTAGATTTTTTGATGATGGCCATTCTGACTGGTGTGAGGTGATACCTCATTGTAGTTTTGATTTGCATTTCTCTAATGATTAATGATATTAAGCATCCTTTTATCTGTTTGTTGGCAATCTGTATATCTTCTTTGGAGAAATGTCTATTTAGGTCTTCTGCCCATTTTTGGATTGGGTTGTTTGTTTTTTTAATATTAAGCTGCATAAGCTGTTTGTATATTTTGGAGATTAATCCTTTGTCAGTTGCTTCATTTGCAAATATTTTCTCCCATTCTGAAGGTTGTCTTTCCGTCTTGTTTATGGTTTCCTTTGCTGTGCAAAAGCTTTTAAGTTTCATTAGGTCACATTTGTTTATTTTTGTTTTTATTTCCATTTCTCTAGGAGGTGGGTCAAAAAAGATCTTGCTGTGATTTATGTCATGGAGTGTTCTACCTATGTTTTCCCCTAAGAGTTTTATAGTGTCGGCCTTACATTTAGGTCTTTAATCCATTTTGAGTTTATTTTTGTGTGTGGTGTTAGGGAGTGTTCTAATTTCATTCTTTTACATGTAGCTGTCCAGTTTTCCCAGCACCACTTATTGAAGAGGCTGTCTTTGCTCCATTGTATATTCTTGCCTCCTTTATCAAAAATAAGGTGACCATATGTACGTGGGTTTATCTCTGGGCTTTCTATCCTGTTCCATTGATCTATATTTCTGTTTTTGTGCCAGTACCATACCATCTTGATTACTGTAGCTCTGTAATATAGTTTGAAGTCCAGAAGCCTGATTCCTCCAGCTCCGTTTTTCTTTCTCAAGATTGCTTTGGCTATTTGGGGCCTTTTGTGTTTCCATACAAATTGTGAAAATTTTTGTGCTAGTGCTGTGAAAAATGCCAGTGGTAGTTTGATAGGGATTGCATTGAATCTGTAGATTGCTTTGGGTAATAGAGTCATTTTCACAATGTTGATTCTCCCAGTCAGGAACATGGTATATCTCTCCATCTATTTGTATCATCTTTAATTTCTTTCATCAGTGTCTTATAGTTTTCTGCATACAGGTCTTTTGTCTCCTTAGGTAGGTTTATTCCTAGGTATTTTATTCTTTTTGTTGCAGTGGTAAATGGGAGTGTTTCCTTAATTTCTCTTTCAGATTTTTCATCATTACTCTATAGGAATGCAAGAGATTTCTGGGCATTAATTTTGTATCCTGCTACTTTACCAAATTCATTGATTAGCTCTAGTAGTTTTCTGGTAGCATCTTTAGGATTCTCTATGCATAGGATCATGTCATCTGCAAACAGTGACAGTTTCACCTCATAATTTTTAAGATAGCTTATTGAAATGTAGGCTCCACATGAATTTGCTCAGCAGGGTTAATATGATGTGTATCAAAACTTTGATTCTCCAAAGGCATAGTTCATTTTAGGTAGAGAAAAAAAATAATTTTGTAACCACAAGCTGCATACTAGCAAGGCAATCCACCTCACCAATGTAAGGGATTAACAATCAGGGTGCATGGCTCACTAAAAACTCGAGGGAATGCCACTTTTGTAGGAAGGAGATCTGCTTCCTCCACGTTAGCATATTGTTCAATTCTCTAATGATGCTTACCACATTGTGCCCCAATGATTGCAGCGAGTCTTCTCTTTTACAGAGACTTTCCTATTAAGTCATTCCTAATGCCAAGCACAGCACCTGGCATATGATAGATGCCAAAAAAGTATTCACAACTCTTTCATGAATAAATGAGATCTCTTATAGAGGACTAGCTCATTTGAACTATCATTTCTCTCAGCAGTCAAACATTAGTGCAGCTTTCAAAAATCTATCCAAAAACAATATAATAATAATGGTGATAATCATTAACAATTACTGAGTACTTTATACATACTAGTTCATTTGTTAAACTTGAAAAACCCCTGTGAGAGAGATAAACATATGTGTGTGCATATTTCTATGTTATAGCTCTGTCCTTGGTCCACGTTTTCAGATCACACATACTCTCAAAAGGAGCCATATCATTTGGTGCCAAGATCACGGAAAGCCCCTCCTCTCCACACCCACACCCACCTGAACTGACTTCTGAACATCTTGTTGAGCATAATTTTTGGAAGAAATATTTGTTCTCTAATCTACCTTTGGAGCAAAAGAACACATGAAGTTATTGGGCACTCAAGGCTTGGCCCAAGAATGAAATTCATCTGTTAACATTCATAGAAGTTTACCATTTTGCCCATCTGTAGAATAAAGATCAAAGTGTTAAATAATGAACAGAGCAGAATGTTTGAGATGTGGGGCAAAGATGCCATTTGAATGCAGATGCATTATTTACAGAACTTCACAAAACCCCACTGGAGACATCCAAGGAGTGGAATACTGTTTTTGGTTTTGTTTTTCATTATAAAAAGTGTCACAATTATCACTGACACTATAATGTCTTGGAGTAACCTAGTCTTTTCATCTATTTAATTAAAGGTCTTTGGTCCAGAGGCTAAGGAGATTTAACAATGGTTAGCTTGACTAGTTCTTACCTCTATCCACTGAGCACTGACCAAGAGCCCAGGTTAGCACTGCATTTCAATCAAAATTTGGCTTGGCACCTACAACTAACTTGAGTTTTTACTTATTTCCCATCATTGATAAATGACAAAGTGATAGTCTCATGGCACATACATGACGTTGCATAAAATAAACTGATTTATAGCAGTGCTTGCCAGCATTTTGGGGGCCAGAGCACACAATGAAAGTGGTAATGTTTCTGAAACACTCTGGGACAAGCAGACGAGTCTGCTCTTGGATAGAAGTGATCTGCTATAGGCTTTGATTGACCCAGGCCCAATATCTTAGCACACGTGTAACCCTTTCCAGGCCCATTGGTTACAGAGCTCAGAGTTATAACACTATTGCTTTATATTATATATAGTACATGGAATATATAGAGATATAGAATACATCTGCATCCATATAATAATAAGCTTTTTTATTCATCTATAAGTATCTATGTCTTATACACGTACAGCCTACTAAGAGCACCTACAGTAAGAAAGTTAAGGTTGAGATGGGATCTCCCACCTATGCCGTTTCCCTTATCATCACTTTCCCACAGGAGGAGGAGTTCCTCATCTGATGGGTCAAAGTCAATCATTTGCCTTCCTGGACAACACTCTCCATATGTACTCATTCTCTTCTTTCAGTTTAACCTTCTTTGTTTCTGCAATTAAGTAGTGAAGTCAGATTGGTGTGCATTTTCAGCTCTGGAGGAAGGGAGCAAAAGGCTTTGGTCTTCCAAGCCTCAGCCTGGTTCTCCAGTCAAGCGTTTACTAGAGAACCTGCACTTTTCAACCATCGCTTTAGGGACACTTGGTTTCCCTGTGGTTAACTGTACTGTATGTGAAGAGCTCTCAGGGCTAGGAAACCTCCAGGGAAGAGGAGGCATAAGTGATAGGATTGGGTCTATGCCGTAATACCATAGTATTACAAGACTACTTGTTGCCTAACCAAAAACAGCCATATACTATATTGAGTAGGACTGAATTTCCTAGTCTCCCTGGAAGCAATTGTAAGTATGTTCTGGCCAATGAAAATTAAAGAGAAATGTGTTGTTTGGGATATCTGGGAAGGCTTCTTAAAGGGAGCTGAGCCAGCTGGGAAAAGCCCTTTTTTTCCCTTCTGGCTTTCTTCTTTCTTTTGGCCTACAGCTGGGGTGTAATGGCTGGACTCCAGCTGCCATCTTGGGCCATGAGGTAACCTTGAATATGAAAGCCATGCACTAGAATGGTGGAGCAAACAGACAGAAGGGGTCTCAGGCTCTGAAGACATTGTGGAACCCTCATTAAACCTTGGACTGCCTATCATTAAACTTTTCCTTTTTTATGTGAGAACTAATTTTTCGTATTTAAGTTACTCTTAACCTGAGGGTTTCTGTTAAATAAAACTGAATAAGCCTAAATGATACAACCATCTATTATCATCAAATATTTATCTCTAATTTCTAATGGTTAAAATGACTGACACTATCATTACAATTACCACCACCATTACCTATACATTATATAAATAGCAGAGAGTCGAATTTCACCACCAACCACTAAATCCACGAACATACCAGCAAGAGTGAGCAAAGTTCCTGCCCTAATAACCTCTCCCTCACACTCTTGACTTGCTAGGAAAGATATAAATTTCTGTCTACTTCCCTGCTAGAGAACAAGGATAGACCTACAAGGACCCAGGAAACCTGATCATAGAGTGACCACCTGAGTCACACCAAGAGATTGGAAGACACTAATGTGAAGGAGCTAGATCTGCCTGTACCTGAACCACACCCCTAAACAAACAGCCCAAATTCAAAGATTTGGGATAATGTGGAAGAATTCTAAGATACAGTGGTTGTTCAGATCATGCCTCATATGGGTCTTCTTCAACCACTCTGCTGTTCCCCTGTTCAATCCAGGACACTCTCACTGCCAACTAGGCAACAACAACTACCAATGTGCTGGCTAAGAAGTCACTTTCCAATCGATAACAAGTAAACATTAGAAAACGGAAATTGTTTCTTAATAAAACACTTATTTGCTTATTTGGAAAAACTGTTCACTGCAATGGCAGAGGTTCTTTCTCACTGGCAACTCTTTCGCAGCAAACTTCAGTAGTCAGGTTTTAGTAAAAGTTGAAATCTGGAATGAATACATACAATATTGTTTAAGCCTAAACCAAACATTCTTATAAGTTTTGTCCATTTGTTCTGGACAGCAATTTTAAAATGAGCAACATTAAAAGTTCTTTCTGATATGAATAAACTATGAACTGAGCCCTCTAACCAAGGGCCTTGAATACATTTAAATCTTCTACCATGATGTGAATGCTATTGGTGTCCAATAAACATTAACCACTAGTAAGGACAAAAATTGTAATATAACTCAGAAGCTAATTATCTCAATGGTTTGCTCAATTTATTAGAGATTTTAGGTATGAAACTGGAGATAAGGGAAGTTTCAAAATTAAAACTGAAACTCTGAAACTTTTAAGACTGTCTCAACGTAGACAGGTAAATATTCCTCCATGTACATGACTGCAATAGTTTCAAAGGAAAAGAGTGAAGACATTTGGCAGTCCAAGTGCCCCTTCTTTCTGACAAACTGGGGCACATCATTTCCCTAGAACTTACGAAAGAATTCTAACAAAGTAGAGATCAAAGCAAGAATTTTTTTTAATAAAAGCTTAAGGCACAGCTGGCTGGTGTAAGTCACTTGGCACTCCCAAGTAAACCATTAGGTCTTCAGGATAGAGATACAAGATTCCCTCTGTTCCAAAGAGGGGCAATCAAACATGGAGCTGTGGACAGCTGAATCTCTGCATCAGGGATGTATCCCATTTGGTCATTGCCCTAGGTCAAGAGTAAATAATCCTGTTAAACTTGTTTTAAAATTCCCTGGGCACTTACTGTTGGTTTCCTATCAGTTTTGAGGAGAAAACGCATATTAACTAGTTTCACATTCCTGCTACTGAAAAATTATCATGCTTAAGAACTCCCAATAGAGGTAAAGGAATCATCACTTGGAAATATGAATTTTCAAAAACAAAGTTGCATCAAGAGGTCCTAATTTCCACTCATGTGATCATCCTCAGTTACATCTGGTGAATTCTGCCTCTAGTCACAGATGACACTAATATATAATAAGTATTTATTAAATTCTTTCTTTTTAAATCAAACACATTTTATTTCTAATAAGTTTGGACTTTCTTGGAAGGGTTAGCGTTACACCCTTTGTAATTCTGAACATCTGAATGGTACAGAGAACCCATGGCTGCAAATATTGCCCTTTTCCTCATTTCTCAACGTCCTATTCTCCCTGCTTCCTCAACAGTTATGGATGAGGGGGGATGAAGATTTCAGAGAATTTGTGAGTTGGAAAGGAAAGGAATAAGTCATTAAAAGCAGAACTTAGGTAGAGAGAGCAGCCTGCCTTTAGGAGTCTGCAAGTCTTGGAAGTTCAGCTCAATTTTGGAACTTCCTTCACCTCTAGTTCTGTTTGTAAAGTTTCCCAGAGCCTCAAACAGAGCTTTCCAGACTATGGGAACTTACTAAATAACCGCCTGGACAGATGCAAATATGCTCAGGATTCTACCAAATTAAATCCTAGCTTCTCCCCAGCAACTGATTGAACCTCTCTAAGCCTCAGTTTTCTCATCTGTAAAGCAGAGCAATCATAATTAGAGTTTTTGTGATAATTACCCGATGAGATAATAGTAACACTAACAATACTTATATTCCTGTGAACTCCTCAAGCACAGTGACTGTGTTTTCATTCATACAACTTTGTATTGTGACCACAGAACCAGGCAAGGAATGAGGATGTGCAGTTCCCATTAGATGTCATTTCAATATCCATAAGAGTTGTAGATTTTCCAGACACGAAGAATATAGAAAAAGATTACAGAATTCTGATTACCAGAGTTTGATGATAAAGTTGGAAGAGGTTGTGGAAGAACTATGTACGGGTAGAATAATTCAATAAAGTGGCAGTAAAGTAATTTTAAAGCCAAAGGTGAAAACAAGGAAATGTCCTAAGGACATTAAACAAATGTGAAATCCAGTTAATTAATGAAGACAGTTAGCCACAATCTTAATGGGGAGCATAGAATTCAATTTACCCATATCAGAAGGAAAGATGAGTTAACAGCCTCTCTTGAACCCAGGAGAGACCAACTCATAAAAGATATGGGTTTGGAATTCCTGTTGGTTCAGTGACTATTAAAAGGGAGTTGGAATTTTGGCCAGTATCCCAGGGAGAATCCATCTCCTTTCTCAACCAAAGCCTCTGGTAGATTTGCAGCCACAGTCTGTTGACATGGTCTCCCCACCTTGCTTGTGAAACTATACTTTGTCAGTAGTGGGTTAGTGTTTTTAACCCAAAGAAACTTTGGAATAGAGTACAAAGATTAAGTAAATCAAATCCAAATTATTAACACTTTTGTATTAAGTTCAAAAATAGTGTTTTTTTAATCATTGAGACAACCTATATACATTTGATATTTTAAGTGTTTGCATGTTTTAAGAAAATGTGGTTTAGTAAGGTATCTAACAGGTTAGCCTTCTGACATCAATTTAAATGGGCAACTAAGTAATTAACTTTAGATTCCCTGTGTTCAATCAAACAGTATAAGCAGTATTGAAATGCTTAATAGAACTTAAGAATCATCATCTTTAGAGGTTTCATTTATTAGCTTTACTTGGAGTAGCTTAAGTACATGGGGAGATTTTTCCTGTTAGAGAAATGTGAAGGGCTTTGCAAAAAAAAAAAAAATATTAAATTGACAAAAAACAATGTATGACATTTAATAGAAGTTTATTAGCTAGGTTGTAATGAGAATTGGTTGATTCAGGGAGGTTGTTGCACTCAACTTGAGCTGAACAGACAGAAATCAAAAGCTCCCTTAAAAATTCTTGTTAAAATTACTAGATTTACAAGTAAAATAGGATTTGTAAATTTATTCATTCAACATATTTATTGAGTGTATGCCATGTGTTCGGCACTATTCTGGATACTAAGAATATAGCAATAAACAAAACAAGGGCAAAAAAAAAAAAAGCTTTATGGGGCCTACATTCATTAAACTTAACGAGCTTTAGGAAAAAACTAAGTTATTAAACGTTTTGCTTTAATACATTGGATATTAATTTTTTAACAAGTTAGCTACAAATAGTCTCTTTATTGCACAAAATGTTCCCCAGTGGACAGCAAAAAATTTCACATTGGTAAGTGTCTTCATTCATCCTGTGTCATTAGTGCCTAGTTCACATACAACTCAAAATTGTGTGTGGCTTGTGTGTTGAGTCCTCCTATATTGACTTTCACATCACTCACAAGAGATCTGAGTTAAGCAAGATTTTTTTCTTAAACTGCAAATGTCCCCAAGGTTAAGGAGCTTAGAGATATTTACATCTTCATGTAATTCAACCAGATTGTGTTTCTTCTAACATCTGAGTTAAGAAATAAACTTTCTGATGGAGGAAAGAGAGGAAAATAACTTTGGGGATGGAAATATCTGTGCAGAGAAAGGAAATCTCTGGAATGGGGGCATATTAAGGGGCAGGGCTGGGAGTCCTCAGGGCAGGTGGGAGGTCGAGGGACTTGGGTGATGGGTATAGAAAAAGTGGTGGAAAAATGCAAAGAATTTTCAACTATTTCAAAAAGAGCCTCCACCCAGGAAAGAGAAAGAACTTCTTTTTTGCTTTCCCAGGTGATTATCTGTACCCAAAACCCATTGGTCAAACTTGCTTTGTTAAAAAGTTCCACTGGGGTAAATAAAGCTTTTGCAAAATGACCTGGAAACTCATACGAACATTGTTTCCAAAGGAAAATGTTTCTCAGTTCTAAACAGCCCACTTACAAGTCTATTGAAACATAACCTGTCTGTAAACTGACCAGTATTTTGATAACCAAAACTCACAAAAACCACACCCAAGGCAGTTCCAGAAAACTGCAGAGAAGCTACAGGAGCCCAGCAATGACCTAAACCATGCATCTGCAGAAGCGAGCTCTAAGCTGAGAACTCTCAGAGCTTTGCAATCCATACGCATTTTTCAGCTTCCTTATCCCAGCAATCATAATTCACTTATTCCAAAACTTCAGGCAATGCTGGTGGCCCCTGGAGCAGCAACTCCTCCTCCAATTGGCCACGCCCAATAATAGTGGCTAACTGCAAATTCCCCACACTGACATTCAGGGACCAGTTAGAGAGCAGGTAGATATCTCAGGGCAGAATTTTATAGTGGTTAATTCTTCAGGCTCTAGAGGCTGAAAGAGCTACGTTTAAATCCTAACTACCACTGGCAGGCTACTTAAACTCGCCACATCTCAGTTTCCTCATCTGTAAAATGGGGATTATAATAGTACTTATTTCGTGGAGTTTCTGAGGAGTTTAAATGAGATAATGCCCGGACAGCATCATGCTTGACATAGAGTGAGCACTCAGACTTAACACTTGTACACGGGCTCCCTAATTTATAGCAAGTGAACAAATAGAACAACATTTCTATATCTTCTGCTCCCGCTAAGGCATAATGTAAATGGTAATTACAGACATCTTGGCTGGCCTAGTTAACTTACAACTTTTTTTCAACATTAAAGAAACTAAGAAATAATCCAGTTCCTATTTGGGCTCTTGAGATGTTGGAATGAGTTACAGGCTTATAAACACTGTTCTAATAGTTGACAAGGATTTGGCTTTAATCTGGTGAATGAAAATCTCATGAAAAGAGAGTTATGGAAGAGTTGTGAGGAAAAACTCCAATGTTCTGAATGATGGATTTCAAAATAATCCTCAGTGCCTTTTCAGACATTCAGTCCCATACTGGACCAAAATACCACTGACGGTAGGTAATTCCTTGAGAAAATGATTTTTCTAAATAGATCCATATAAACCAGGCTGATTTATTAAGGGGGGAAATGAATTTAATAATACAGTATTAGACTGAGTATCATCCAGGAAAAGTGTACTGTAAAAAATGTTTTGAATATTAATTGACCTCTGGTAACTTTCGTGTGGTAAATACTTGTATTATAGTGAGGTAGACAGTTAAAAAAAAAAACTCTCCATTAGACAGACTTAAAATTTTGTAATAATATTTAAGAAAATGATAACATTATGAAAGAATGAAATATCTGATGAATGCTTAACTTTGTACAACTCGAATATAAACTTTAAAAATATTAGAAATTATAACATTTGAGTGCATATAACGTTTTGTACATTAAGATGAATTGCATGCTGTCCATTTCCTCTTTGCACTTTCAGTCACCTTAAATAAACAAATATATACAGCCTTAACAGAACAACAGTGCATCCAAAGCAAATGTGCATTTTAAATTATTTCTCCGGGCCAAGTCTTTTTTTTTTTTTTTCACTTAGCATTTTATATTAGCATTTATTATCAGTCTCACCCTTTCTTGGACAGTTTGTAGTTCTCTGAACCAAACAAGCAACAGGTTTAGATCAAGAGAGAGCAAAACCACTTAGGAAAAACAAAAACTTTTTGTAATGGTTGGTACAAGTTCCCTTGTTTAAACCATTTCATGGTCAAAGATGAGAAGGAAGCTAACTCTTCAAAGGGCCTACTTACTTACGGGCAATGTTTGAAAATAATACTGGTGCAGGCTGGGGGAAAGTTCATGTTTTTGGCAATCTGGGGATGGGTATTTAACTTGTGCTCTGCTCTCTCCTGCTTCCGGAAGATGAATTCCATCCCTGCCTCCTTCCTCACCATCCGTCCCAGTCGTCTCCCACCTCAAGCTCAATGTAACACTTTGCTCTTTTCACAGTTTCTCATTACTAAGTTTTAAAAACATTGCCTAACTGGTAATTACAATCTGAAACAATTCTTTTGGGGGAGCCCTGGGCTATTGCTGGCTGGTAATCTTTCAGGAATGTCAGAGAGAGGGGAGGGAACAGAGATTCTAAAGAAACTTCGGGGACAAGGGTTTGTGTCTCCTTTCATCCCTCTCCTCCCTGTTCCTGGCCTGTCCCTCTATCCCCATCCTTGGTGAGGGAGGTGGGGAACCACCTACCCTCCTGACTTCACCCTCTCTTTTCTTGGGTCACTTTCCCATCCTCTGCAACTCTTACCTTAGTTCTACAGTTCCCCAGCCCTACCCATTTTTTGCCTAAATGGGAAATCACCTTCCCCTTCAAAGGGGATGTCTGAATTCTGGCAAATTCTGTTCAAAGAAATCAATGAGAAACAGACTTGAGGAAGGGCTTTTCCATAGGTGACCTCCAGCCTGGGCTAAGGCACCTCTATGTCAGCCCCTCAGAGGCAGCCTTGTGGTTTCTCATTATCCTTTAGGGGGTTCCACTTGGACTCATTCTTGTCATTCCATCCATACCAGCTCCCTTTTCCCCCAGAAAAAGCAATAGTAATGGCAGTGACCTGAGCCCCCTGGAGTGAGATGCAGGTTGCCACTTCCCTATACGGGCAGAGGCCAGGGCAGAGCTGGGTATACAATCAAGCGGGAAAAGGCCCGCTTGGGCCCACCTCTTGCAAAGCTCTTCTAAAGGCAGGACCCCTCCTGGCTTTCCTATTTCTCTACCTTAACACTTTCTGTTGCGGGCAAGGGCGAGGGGACAAGGCACAGGCTACGACATGGCCAGAAAGATCCCACCTTCTTTACACAGGTAGCAAACAATCAGACCGAGATGTGGTCAAAGGTGATTCTTCCCCCCAGTTTCCCTTCTTAAACTATTAATTTTTCAATCCTTGGAGCAGCTGAGAACCAGGTATGTGTCTCCCCTGCCCCCACCTCCCATCAAAACCTGTGAGACACACAAGGAAATCCAAAGCCACAATAATAAAGACAAAAACTAAAGAAATCCTCCTTGGCTTGTTTTTCCAGGGTGGCCGGGCAAGGTGTGAAAATCCGTCTCTCCCTCTGGGCTGGCAGGTGGAAGGTTCTGGAAAGGCGGAACTCCCTGGTCTCCCACCCGGCTGAAAGCCCAGGCTGTTGCCGCACTCTCTGCCTCGTCCAAGGCCAGCTCCTCCTCCGCCTCTCTGCAGCCAGGCCTCCCCAGCGGTCCCGGGCCAAGGCGGCAGGGAAGGCGCCGCTACCTGCAGCCGCAGGACTCCACCACCATGTCCTCGTACTGCTTGTAGACCACGTTATTGCCCGCGTCGATGTACAGGATGCTGATGGGAGTCAGTTTGGTGGGCACGCAGCAGCTGGGCGGGGTAGAGCCGGGGTCCATGGAGTTCATCAGCGTCTGGATGATGGCGTGGTTGGTGGGCTCCAGGTGCGAGCGCAACGGGAAGTCGCACACGCCTTCGCAGTGGTAGGCCTCGTACTCCAGGGGCGCGATAATCCAGTCGTCCCAGCCCAGCTCCTTGAAGTTCACGTGCAGGGGCTTCTTGCTGCAGCGCAGCCTCGACTTCTTGCCGTGCCGCTTGCCGTGGCGGCTGGCGAAGGCTGTGCGCCGCCGCCGGCGGCCGGGCGGGGGCAGCCAAGACCCGGCGTCCGGGGTGCCCGACGGCGGCGGCCACGACCCCTCGGCGCCCGCGCCCGGGCCCGCAACCTCGGCCGAGCCCAGCTGCTCGCGCATCTCGGCGAACAGGTTCTTGCGCTGGGATCGGGTGAACACCACGAGCAGGGCGCGCTCCTGGGGGGTCCGCACCCTCCGGCCGAAGCCCAGACTCCGCAGGTCCGGGGGCGGTGGCTGCTGGAGCCCCGGCGCGCGCGCCTCGGCCTCGCCGGCTCCCGGCTCGCCCCACGCGACCCGCAGCTCCAAGCACAGCTGCTCCCAGGGTTGGTGGCGCAGGCCCTGCCACACGTCGAAGACTTCCCAGCCGGCCCGGGGCGCCCCCTGCGGGTCCAGGGTCCGCGCGTCCAGCAGCAGGGGCGACAGGCAGGGGAAGAGCTGCACTTGGAGCGGCCCGGCCGGCGGCCCCCAGGGCGCTGCGGGCGCCTGGCGAAAGAGCCGCAGCTCCGCGCCCACCAGCTCTTCTTTGTCTGAGAGCGTGGACACATCAAACAAATACTTCTGTCTCCGGAGAGGAGTGTGCGAGAGATCGTCTGCGAGATAAAAAATAATTACAGTCAGTTTCACTTAAGAGGGAGATCAGCCCGGTGCTCTGCGGCCGCCCCTGGGAGGAAAAGGGCGGGGAGGGAACGGGGCAGGCCGGTAGGGGTCCAGCTCGGCCCGCCCGGGGCTGACCACCCCGGCTCCCCGCCCGGCGGTTCGCGGCAAAGAAGGGGAGGGCACCAGGGCGGCCCCCTCCTCCCCTTCAGCCCGGGACTCCCTGGGCGGAAGTCGGTGGCTGCTGGAGTGGCGGCCGTGGCGGCGGCCTCCCGGGTTTTCCCCCAGGAGCCTATGTAACCACTAATGTGCCCTTTGTGGTCGCAGCCCGGCCCGCATTCCCCCAGACCTCCTCTCGGCTGGCTCATTCTCATCATTCACGTCTCGGTTCAAGTGTCACCTCCTCCGAAAGGCCATGCTCGACCACCCTGATCTAAAGTAGCCTCCCTCGGTCACTATCACGGGACCCTGGTTTATTATCTTCACGGCACTTAGCACTATCTACAATGACCTCGTTTATATTTGTCTCCTTAGTGGTCTGTCTTTCCCAGCGTAAGCCCGCCCCTCTCCAACAGCCCATAGGAGCTAGGACCCTGTCCTGTCCATCTGGTTCACCGCAACGGCTACAGGCCTGCTTGACCTAGGATACACGCTGGTCAGTAAGTGGGAAACATCTAGAGCAATCATTCTCAGTCTACCACCTAGAGAATTTTGAAATTACCAGCGCCAGGGTATGCTTCAGCCTACTGAATCAATATCTGAGGACAGGGCCTGGATATTGGACTTTTGTTGCGGTTTGTTAGCTTTGGTTTTTTTAAGCTCCAAGTTGATTTGAAGGTGCAGCCCTAGTTGAGACCCACGGGTCTGGGAGAAGATGCCGCCCAGCAGGCAGTTTTGCTGAAGCATATAGGCCCAGGACGAAGTTGACACAATGAGGAGCTGCAATGCGATTTCTTTCTTTTTAAAATTCATCAGCCACTTAACAAACAAAAGAGCAGGGAGGCTTTCAGAAGTCTGCAGAGGGGCAAATGAACCAACACAAACACAAGGCATCTATCTATCCATTGAGAAGATCCTGCAGCCAATGAGAAATAAATATATCAGTAAGGAGAAAACCTAAGCCACACACACACACACACACACACACACACACACACACACACAGTGACATTCTCCCCTCCCCCACCCACCCAATCTGAAATCTTCTTGCTTTGCAACTAATCCTGAAGATAAAATTTTTGGTTACCACTGAGAGAAAGAATGGGGACACATAAAGGGGGAACAATAACAGGCTTTTAAATCCAAGGTGAATTCTTGGGGACCCAGGCAAAACTGGACTGGACTTCTTTTTTGACACATTTGTGCATGAAGCCAACCCCACTTCAATGTGCAAGGCGGAAAGCTAACCAGATTTTCTTGGGCTGACTTCTCATAAAATATTTACAACCCAGCAAATACAAAAATCCCCAAAGCCCCTAGCTTTCCCCAGAAGCTAGTAAAGTTTGGGTAGATTTCAATAGTAAAAGTGTCACCGGGTCCGAGGTCCGACCCTCACTGCCTGTCCAGATGTAGCCCCAGGGCACTGGACCTGGAGCCTCGGCTACACCCAGTTCCCACTCTGGGCTGACCGCTGGGCGGCTGCCTCACTCTAACACACAAGTCCCGACCTGAGACGGAGCTGTGGGAAGGGTTAGAGAGGTGAAAAGGGAAAAGCTGCTGGAGGCAGTTGATTTATGGAAGCCAAGACCTTCAAACCGACCAGGGCACATTAAAATCAGTGGGAATTCAGCACACTTTCCTCTCCTCCTTTAAAGAAACCTGTGTCTGACAACATTCAGCCACCACCCAGATCTCTGGACCTATTGCCTGAGGCTTCACTTTCCTGCCTCTCATATTTCTCTCCCCCCAAACTGAGGATGTGATGAGAGGGACAAACCTAAGACACTTGCTGCACCAGCTAAATGTCATGAGGGCTGACATATTTTTCATCCTTTATCCATGAGCACAGATCAGTTCTGCAAGGTAGGTACTCATATTGTTCCAATTTTACAGATGGGAAAACCAAGGCTTGGAGAAAACAATTACCAAAGTCTGACAACAAATAAATGGTGGTATTGGGACCCAAACCTAGGTCCGTTTAATTTCAGAGTTGGAGGATTTAGCCTGTAAGCCCCATTGCCTGTCCATTAGAGTCCAAGTTCTGGAGCTGAGGCAACCAGGAGTGACCAGGGTACAAGGGATGGAGGATACAGTCCCAACTGTATTTTCAGGGCTTGCTAGGAATAAAACCTGGGCTCCTTTAGGAAATCATTTCCATCTCTGCTTACATAACTCTTGAGACAGTTTGTCACTGGTTGGAGAGCATTAGGCAGGTGTGAAGGATGATTTATTTATTTCTCTCTCATGCAACACGGAGAAATCAGCCTGCTTTTGTTTTCATTCTTTTTTTTAAAGTGTGGGCTAATAAATGGTCTGCACAGCTGAGTCACATTTCTCTAGCCCTCGAGAGTGGTCAAAACAGAGGAAAGCATCTGTAAAAAGAGGGCTCCACTGGTTCTGCAGCCTTGGGATTTCGCATGATTTTTCTAGCAAGATCAGCCTGCTCCTACTCTTTCCAGGGCTTGAGGAAAAAGTGCAAATGAGACTTCAGCCTGTATCCTGCTCTCTTTTCTTCCCATGCCAGCTCCATTCCACAGTTTGAGGGGTCTTACCTGCATGGATGTGGACACCCTTGCCCACAGGTACAAGCTTCCCAGGCTACAGGTGCACACATCAGCGATGTGACACACCCTTAGGAGGACAGACCCAAAGAAGAAGCTGCCCAGGCCCTGGAAGTGGGCTCAGCGCTATCTGAGCAAGAACTCTGTGGCTCAGGTACCAGACTAGAGTAGTAGCTCTCAAAGCCAGTGAACCTGCAGTGGTCCCTAAATCTGCATCATCAACATTACACAGGAACTTGTTAGAAATGCAAATTCTCTTGGGCCCCAGAGGTTTGTAGCAGGGCCCAGAACTTGCATTTCTCCTCAGTTCCCGGGAGATGTTGATTCTGCTGGTTGGGGACCCCACTATAAGAACCACGAATCTAGATAAGCACATTTCCTTGACTCTTCAGATTCCCCACCAGGTGGGGAGGGCACCATGGGAGGTGAGAACAAAACAGGGCCCTAGGGCCCCAAAGCACTGGGCCCAAGACAGGATCTAAGGCAATGCTCACCAGAACCAAGTCCCTACTGCTCCATGCTCCTTCCTGCCCCTCACAGCCACCTCCACGTTTTTTCACTCTTTCAGCCACATGTACTCTCACTGGGTCTCCAGAACCTCTAACGCGTGAGTGTGGCTGCTCTGTGCAGCTCCCCTGCAGACCACATTCTCCACCTGTCTGGACCTGCTCTGGAGGCATGCATCGCAGAAATAGCCCAGAGGAGGCATCCAACCTGGGGAGTACACACACCATCCACTGTGACCCTGCAGACACTTCGCCTGCTGACCTGGCATCACAAGGCCTGGCCCTGCTGCCATGGCCATCTGTGGGTAGGAAGCCAGTTCTTCACACCTTCTCCCACAAGCCTCCTCTCCCATTAAGTCCTGTATAAAAGAGAGCTGATGTCATCAAGCGACACTCTCTCCCATCCTCTTGCCTAGAAACAGGTAGTTTTCAATTCAGAATCTGTTGGTGGCACCTTCTTACATCCTGGAAGTCAATCCTATGCTTCAGGCCTTTAAATTGAAATTGATCAGTAATAAATCATGGGAGCTATCTTTTTTGCTTTTTATTTGTATCAACCTGGTCTGTTACAGCTTGGCTTACACCCAGGTTAATTCAGTGTTTGCTGAGCATTAGACATAGAGACCCCTCAAGTTATAATCGCTGGATTTGTGCTTATCAGCTTGCTCTGGTGGGTGGGCAGAGGAAGGAGGGGCGGAGAGAAGAAGAGAACAAACCACCTTCATATTTGAAGAAAATTCTTCATAAATAGGTCAGCCTTTTTTGAGTTAAGGGCAAGTCGGTTAAAGGTTAGGAGCACCTCAAACATATACATTTGGTGTGGAATTGATTAAAAAAATAAAATAAAAATTTAAAAGGAAAGCAAATAAGGGAACGAGAACGAATCACTTCAAGGTAGGGACTATCACGCCCATTTTAAATGAGGAAACTGGCTTAGAAAGGTACGTGGCTGGAGGAAGCTGAGAAGCAAACACCAGATCGTAAAGAAAAGGATGCCCGCGGCGCCTAAGCCCGGACACCCCGGGAACCGCGCCCCGGGAAGGCGGCGTAAGGGTTAGGGTTGCTCAGCGGCAGGGCCCGAGCCTCGCCCGCCCACACGCGCCCCTCCAGCTGGGGGCGGCTCCCCCGCGCCACCCTGCAGATGGCTTCCGAAAACCCGAATCGTCCTTTGGTTTGGGGCGGAAAGGCCGCGTACTGCCTTTTTCCCCAAGACGTCTTGAGATACGTACGCAGCTTGAGGTCCCTCTTGAGAGTCCTGGTTGAACTGTGTGTCACTCGCTGGCCCCGAGGGCTCCCCCGAGCTCCAGCTCGCCCGACCCCCAAGGCCCTTCGCGCCCAGACGCTGGGCTCCCCAACGCTGCTAAGCGTGTGTTCCGCTCGCGTCCTCTGAATTCGCCGTGACCTGAGCGGCCACTCGTGGGCGCCTGGCCGGGCCCCACACGCCTCCACCCGCCGCCCCTCCACGCGTCCCGCCGCACGTCCTCCGAAGGCACATCCTCCAGCGAAGGGCTGCGGCTCAGAAAGCCGAGATGAAAGGGGGCTCTCCCACCCCTACTCCCCTAGGTGGGGATGGAGGAGGGGAGTATAATCACCCGTCTTCGCAAAGGAAACTCCAGACGTCTGCAGCTCAGCCTTTCCCCCATCCTCAAAAGCATCCCTGAACGCTTCTGGGAGTGCCTTTGTGCCGGGCGGGCTCAGGGCTCGGGTGGCCTCGGTCCGTGAATCCTCACCGAGAGCGTCCGAGGCCCGTCGTACTGTTACACTCTTTTATAGGTGACGGAGCGGGCTCCAAGAGGCGTCTTCACTTGCCCAATGTCTTGCAGCTTGGAAGGGACACGATTTGAAGGTCTTTATTCCAACCGAGGCCCTCAGACCTGAGGCCACGCCCCTCTCACGGGGTTCTGATTTGGCGGTGGAGCAAAGAGGGAGGGAGGACACCAGACACACATCCATCACCAACGCCGTCAACACACAGGGAGCTGGGTTCTGCCAGGAATTCTTTTTTCCTTTACTGGAAGTAAGAAGACCTCCAAGCAGGGAATTCATAGCTAGGTTTGGAGTCACTTCTTCCTAGGTCCCTCAGCCCTGAGGGTGCCCTGAGGCGCCAAAGTCCACAAGTTGGAAATAGAGTCAGGTATACTGGGTGAGTAAAAATGAGCCACCAGCCCTCTCTCCTCTGGGGTATGAAGGTCTCTGAGTAATTTGTGCTCCAACTATTACCCTCTTCTGGGGCAGTGATCTCCTGGGCCTCCCCCTGTACTCTTGTCCTGCGCCCTGCCTCCATCCACTGAGATCTGAGACTTGCAAACTGCTGACCATCCCCCTGAGGTGCAGAATAAGGAGACCACCCACACAATTCACCCTTTCTGGGGTGTTTTTGCTCACATCCAGTATGATCATAACAGCAAACACTGGTGTAAGTCCTTACTATGTGCTGGGCATGATCTAAATTCTAAACTTATAATAAGTCGTTTAAGCTTCAAAACGACCTATGGAAAAAAGAAAAGATATCATTATTATGTTACGGATCACAAAACTAAAACACAGAGAGCTCAAGGTAACTTGTCCAAGACAGAGGTAAATGCAGCATTCTGGTTCCAGTATCTGTGCCACCACCCCGGACATCCCAGCCCCTGATCTTTGTGTCTGGTAGAAACCCTGAGAAGGCTCCAGTTCTTTCATGCTGCCTATGAATTTGGGGAGGCCATCAATCCCTGATCTCCAAGTGTCAATCACTTCCTAATCAGCAGAACTGAAGGGATGCCAACATCTGGACTTTTGAATGAGAATTTCCAAGGAAACAATTTTCTCATCTGCAAAATGAGAATATCAGGCCAGCTCACAGTCACTGAGGGAAGGGTGGCAAATGAGATAGAGTAGGAAAGACATCTGAAGATGTGTGCAAATGTTAGTTACTACTGACAACATGGAATGAGCATAGGAATCCTGAGTCTGAGTCCTGCCCTGTAACTTATTGGCTGGGTGGCCTTGGATGGACTGGGTCACATAATCTTTCCCAGCCTCATATACCTCATCTGTAAAATGGGAGAATGACCCCCACTTTGCAGAGTCATTGTAAAGATCAGAGTCAAGGCAACCAGAGCAGGCTGTGCATGACAGACAGAAGCACCCAGTGAATGCAGCCAATATTACTGTAACTGCCTACGGCCAGGTAGGGGGCCAGGTAGGGGGAAGATACACCTGTCCGTCCTCCTCTTGGCCTTCTTTGAGGAGATGCAATCCAGTTCTTTCCACTGGATTTGCAGAAGTGAGTGGAAGAAAGGTGCTGGGCAGAGGGGTTAAGAGAGAAGCAAGGGCTTCCAGCAAAGGGCGAGGCCCATAGGGGTTCCAGCTTCACCCCCATCACCTTGCTCCTTCTCATTCCCCAGGCCTTATCCACTGCTCTGGTCCCTCCCACAATGCTAAGTGAACAAACGACCTCCAGCCAGAACCTCGTCAAGGACAGGGCCTTCCTCGCAGGGTCCCTCCTCTGGGGTTAACCCATATGCGAACCCCTCTGGCTCCGGGCAGCTGCAGCCCCGAGAGGCCTGGTGGCTGATCTCCTTGCCTCACCTGTCCCACTTCTCCACTGGCACCCTCGTGGGCAGGAACTGTCCACGGAGCCATTGTAGGGTGCGGGCGGGGGGGGGGGTGTGTTCCCTAAGTTTTTCAGCCTGCAGGTTGGAGGAGAGCGGGGTGGTAGCAGTGAATGACCCCTCGGGCTGCGGTGTGAGGGGCGGCGGCATTGCAGCCCCACAGAAGTTCCCGGGCCCGGTGCCTCCCACCATACAGTCACCGCCCCACTTCTTTCTAGGTCTCTTGGCTTCCCCAGTGTTTTCCCCAACAGCTTGCCCTGAATTTCCCAGCTTCTTTCCTCCTTTCAAAGACCAGAAAGGCCCAAGGGAAGTCCTCCACAGAGGACTTTCCAACCTCTCTCCAAAGCCTGGCAGATCCCTGCCTTCCTCCCTGTCTCGAGCCTGGGCTTGTGAACCACACAGAATTCATCGAGTCTGGTGGTCTGCCTGGATCCCACAGAGAAACGTCAAAGTTCCCACGGCAAGTTCTGACTCAGCCAGCGGCAAACCAGTGAGGCTGGGAAGGGGAGAGAAGGGGAACCCCGATTTCCACCCGACTGGGAACAACTCCACGCTCCTAGGGAGCCGCAGGACAGCCTTCAGTAACGCAGCTCTCTGGCAGGAGATGGGCCAGCCCTCTACTCTGAGCTCTGGGCCCTGGGCACCCCCAGCAGGAGTCCGGAGGCGCCTCCAAGAGACTCCTTTTGTCTTTCTAGGACGAAACGGATTCATTTACAAAGTAGTTTCCACGCACTTGGTGCGAACTCTCACGGCCTCTCAGGGGCTCAAGAGCCAGAGATGCAAAGCCCAGATCAAGGACACTTCACCAGGCGACTCTTTTCACCGGCATCCCACCCTGGGCTCTTGACCACAGTGGCCCAAATCTTAATTTGACACCACTGCAGATGAAATCCAAATAGAAGCTGGTGACGCCCCTCACGCTGGAGCCTCTCTCCCCACCTTTCCGCTGCAGCCAAGCAGCCTGTGCCTCGCGTCCTCAGCTGCGGCATCCCCGCAGGTCGCTGCCTTCTCTTGGAACCTCGGGAGCAGGGCCCGGACCTGGTTGATTTGCCCGAGGTCGCCCTCCCTGCAATGTCGACCTGTAGGGTCACCTGGGAGCCCAGGGGAGCAACCCAGGCCCAGCGGGGAGGGTATCACAGCCCTGAAACCGCCCTTTGGGCTGGAACATGATCGCAGCCTTTTGACTTGAGAGCCTGGAGATGAAAAGTAGAAGAAAAGGTTCCCATTTTATGTTGTTTCCCCTCCCCGACCAGTTCTGAGGTTGCTGGTGGGGAGACGGGCTCAGACTGGCGTGTGGTCATGGGCAGGATATTGGACCCTCGGTGTCAAGGGGTCCTGCGCAGGAGAAACCTCAGTGATGTGTTCTTTAAAGTGCTGGGCCGGACGCAGCTTCTGAGGAAGGGATCGCGGCAACTCAGCTCCCCTGTGTTCACCTCGGGCTGACTCCCGAAATAACGTCCTAGCAAAATGAGATTCGTGGTGGTAGTTATGGGCCATAGCCTAGCATCGTTCAATTTCCCTCCCCACTGGGCGTGGGAGCGGCGGTCAGCTGGGAAGTGGGATCGGAACTGGACCAACTTGCCTGGAAGCCAGATTTGCAAAACAGGCGCACGGGTTCTCTTCGGTTCCTACGTTATTTAGGGGGTAAGGGGGACGGGTAAGCCACCCCTGACCGACCCCAAAGCCAACCCTCTGCTCTTGCTTTCCGCTCCGCTCCAGCAGCCAGACCCGCGCCAGCCTAGGCCAGAGGCCCGCCCTTCTCCTCCACTGCAAGCCCACTATAGGGTCCCTAAACCCTGCCCCGCCCCCAGGCGCCCGGGCCGCTCGCTGCGCAGCGCGCGCCTCTCTGCTAACGCTGGTCAGCGCCGCCCGCCCACTCCCAGCGCACCCAACCCTCGGCCCCCAGCAGCGTTAATGGACTGTCCTGGAGGGCAAGGAACAGCAACCCTGGAACCCATTAGGCCGACGAGGACCTATTTAATTCCTGTAAACAGGAGACACCATTTAACCGACATTGAGCTTAAAAATAAACAGCCAGGCTTTAAGGGCGGGGGATGGGGGCTTGAGGGAGGTGGTAGATGCCAAGCAAAGAAGTGGCGCTGTGGCTCCACATTCCTGCTTGCCACGCCTCGCGGCCTCGGCTCGGAGCCCTTCCCGCGTCCAGAGAGCATTGCTTGACCAGGGTTATTCCATACCCTAAGAGTTATCGAACCACTGTCCTTCACTTTACTCAAAAGTCCCCAGGGATTATCGTGAATTTGCTCTGGGTCGTTTGATGCAAGCAGAAGTCCTGGCAGGAAACGAAAGCTTTCGTTCTGCCCTATTTCTATCAAACCATCTTTCCCCCACCTCTCTGTTCAGTTCCCTTCTCCCTTTCCCCACGCCGCCCCAGGAAGACGTCACCAATTTCAAGGAGGTGAGCCGCCAGAACCCCGAGAACTCCAGCTGGGAAAAAGCGAGTTGCACTAGGGCCTCCATCAATGCAACGCTCTGCGTTCCCCGCGGGTCCAGACGACACGCATCCCCTCTGGTCGTAAGGGGGAGGTTTCAGGTCTTGATTCAGTTTGCGCGGGAAGGGATTCCCAAGGCCTGTCGTGGGTTGCAGCTTAGGTAATTTTTTTTTTTTTTTTTTAATGTGCAGAAACGACAAGGATGTTTGAGCACGTTTTTCGATCCCCTCCCCCACCAGCAACTCTACCGCGCAAACTCCCAGAGCTCGAGAGCCTCCCGCGCCAGGAAAAAGCTCAGTGTCCTTCTCAGATTAGTCTCCCCTGCCAAGGAAGTCCGCCCCAGAATGCCGGCGCTTCTTGCGCTCACGCTGCAGAAGACACTAGGTGTTTGTAGCTTCTTGCTAAGGCAGCCTTTGTAAGGCAACCCTTAAGGCCTTAGGGGTGGGAGTGACATTAACTGCTATTTAACAACAAACCAATGGCTAAGGGTTTGGTTTGTGGCCTGAAAAATGTTTTAATCATTCCAACCAGAAAAGCAGAACAAAGTTCTGGTTTAAGGTTTCCTTCCCTTACCCCGGGTTTCTTCCAGGACCCGCAGTTCACCAGGTTTGAGCAGGATCCTGAACCTGGACCGCGACGCAAACCCCGCGCGGTGCTCACACCGGCGCGTCCTCACACGCACGCACTTGAAAGCTCAGCAATCCTTTCCCAAGGCTGTTCCCTCTTTCCGGGGAAATAAAGCCTAGATTGGAACCTTCTGCCGGCTTCCTCACTTGGCCGTCTGGTCTGCATTAGTGTTTTTATAAGGGACTCAAACAAATCGAATACAAGGTCACCAAATAATTAACAGTTGTGAATTCCCTCCGTCCCCATTAAAATACTTCCCTGCTTATATTTCATTTTCCGTTTGCCAACGACAACAGGGTCCGGGCAAAGGCACCACTGCGTTGATTGCACCACTCTGCGGCCCAGGTCCACCCAGAAACACGCTGTTTTGCATAAACATGCCACACCAGACGAACTTCAATCAGGAGGGAACTATGCCGCTCTTAGAATGTCCTCCCCGTTAGCTGTCCTGCCCTGCCCCCTTGGCAATCGTGACCCAGAAGGTAAACCTAGAAGCCAACAAACAATCAGCGGCAAACTCTCCCGAGGTTCATTTCTAGGGTGTCAAATTCCTCAAGGATGTTCCGATCTCGTTTGGGGTTTTTTGTGTGTGTGAGTGTTTTTTGGTGTTTTTGTTTTTTGTTTTTTTGTTTTTTATCTCTTCCCTGCTGCCTCCTTTCTGAGAGTGCTATTGTAACAATAACAACCAATATTTAAAGAGAATTCTTATTTCAAAATCGTCTGGAAACCTAACTCACAGCAATATTCTTAGATTCATTTTGGTTTCTTCATCCTTAAGAGGCTTTTTTTTTTTCTCCCTTGTTGGAATTACATGGTGCTTCTCACTACGTAAACTAAAGTCCAAGTTTTGCCTCTCTCTCCCCCCGCCTCTATCTTACAGCCATGTTGAATTCATAGGAGTTCTCATTGTCTGCCTTTCCCAGGCCCCAGGGTTGGAGTTCCAAGCCTCCTGTACTAGTGGTCTTGTAATGAGTTCTATCAGGTGCTAACTGTAATTTCTCTATATCCAGCCTGGTCCATCCTGATCCTATGACCGCACCAACACAAACATTCACACACTTTCTCATCTTTATGGATCCAAAATCATCTTGAAAGCACAATATGGAGGCATTTTTAAAGGTCAGGGATAAGGCAGTTAGTGCCTTTTACAGGGAGTACAAAGAAGAAGCAAGGCACAGCACAGTTTTAGACCCCTGAATCCAAAGTTTCACTCCAACTCCTAACTGGGTCTTAAGAGATTACAGAGGAATATTAGACGGGGTGGAAAATCTGTCAATTTTTTCCATTTCTGCTTCTTGCCACCATCCTTTAGAAACCTCCCCACCACTTACCCTACCCATGTAGTGCCATAGGTAAATATGCAGGGGCTAGAACTGGATATGTGCTTCAGCTCTCACTAGCTGTGTGACCTTGAACAACTTGCTTAACCTCTCTGTCTTCCTTAATTCACCTGTAAAACAGGGACTGTAGCACTTTCTCCCCCGGGGTGGGGGTGGTGTTGTTAGAATTAAATGAAATAATTCATGGAACAAATGTTAGCCCAGTACTTGGTACACAGTAAGTGCTCAACATGTCAATATATCTTAGTTATTATTACTACCCCTAGTTGTTTGGAAACAACAATATGTCCCCGCGAAAGGGGGGACATATTTTTTTTAACTTGCAATAAGGTCTCCTCCTCATAGGGGTTGGGAGAAGGAGGCAGGGGCTGAGGCAGTACAGAACACGCAGTCTTTATAGACCTAAAGCGCTCTTCATTCATTCACAATGGACAGAGTTTACCCCGTTCTCCCACTCTTAAACGCAAGCTTTAGGTGTAATTTCTAGGGTTCCGGGGTCCCCGGGTGAGGAAGGCTTTTTACAAATAGTGTACTGTACGTAAGTAGTTCATGCCTCACGAGAGGGTTTCAGGATTCCTTCCGTTTTCTTTGCTCCTCCCCCTGAGGGACCCCTGCTTCTCGAAGCCAAGCCTGCCACACTCGACGGCGATTTAAACATCCCCGAGGCAAGGCGCCAAGTTAGCGCGGCTGGCCCAGCTCTCGGTTGGCCGCCGCTCTTTCCTCCTTGTCCTGCCGTCCACGGCTGGGGGAGGGGATGCTGGAAGGTTTGGCGCGGTTTAAGAGTCCCCACGTGAGAGGGGCGGAAGTCCTCGCCAGGAGTCGGGGATGCGCGGCTGGCGGGTCCCTTCCATCACGGGAGACTAGACACCATTTGATGTGTTATGACATGAACCCTCAATTAGATCGCTGAGTTGAAACACTCCAATCAGGGGCCCGATGCTAAGCAAGCCCCGGAAGGTCCAGCCCGAGGTCACCGCCGGTGACACATCAAATCAAAATCAGTGAGAGAGAAAGTGAGGCTTTCCCTTTATCAAGCTGGGGCTGTGGCCCGCAACATACCCCCTCCTCCGCGCGCGCCCTCCAGCCTGCGGCTTCGCACTCCTTCGCCCCAGCGCGGCGTGCTACCAGCCGCACAGCCTTCGCGGTCAACTAACTACCTTTCTTCGCGTTTTCTGGGAACCGGAGGGCGTGGAGGAGACCGCGCCTTTGAAGCTGCGGTCCAGGTGGTCACGCCGCGCCTCCTCCGGCGGGGGACCGCGTTCGGGAGTGGAAGCCGGACGTCTGGATCTCGGTTCGGCTAGCCTAGAGAGCTTGACTCGGGAACTGAGCCCCCCCCCCCCCAACCTGGGCGCGCAGCCAGTCCCCTCCCTACCTCTGGCGCCCCGGGGGCGCCCAGCGCGGTGCCCGCGGACAGGCTGCTGCAGCGCGAGCCAGGGTGAAGCGAGCCAGCCTCTGCGCCGGACCTGGAGCCCCCAGAGACCTCCCACACTTGCCCCAACGCTGCAGGCTTCGGTAGACGCCTCCCAGCCGCCCGCAGGGTCCCTTGGTCCCGTGCCAAACTCACAGGGCGCAGCTTACGAGTTAGGGGGTGTCCGCTTGGGGGAGGGACAGAGGTTCTGGCCACTTCCCGTGGGGAGAAGAAAATGCGCGCCCCACCGCCCGCCACCCTGGGCCTGCGGGATTTCTTCCCTTGGGGAAAGGCCTCTAGAGTAATTTTCTCTGTGCTTCCTTACTCTCTCGACTAGGCAAGTCTAGGGTAGCCTTCGATTAGGGTATTAGAGAAGGCGAACGATAAACAGAAGATTTGGAGGGAGAGAAACAACAGAGGCAGGGAGAGGGGTGGAGGTGGGGAGAAGGCGAGCTGCGCTGGCAGCAGGGAGGCCGGGACCCCAGGTGCAGAGCTACGAAGAAGCCGCTTGTATTTGCCAGGGTGACTTTAGTAGTTGTAAAATCACCATAAAATACCTGGCGTTAATTTGCCGCCCAGACTTTTCAGCAGCTCGTGAACCTCGCTGACCTCGGGCTGCAGCCGCGAACCGAGCGTGGGCAGGACCCATGCCCGCAAGGAAGGCGGCTGCAAGGGAGGGGGCTCGGGGGCTGAAGCCTGGGAAGAGCCCGAGGCTCGGGGCCGTTAGCCTGCTCTGTAAAGCTTCGAGGGCGTGCAAGTGCCCCCAAGGCAGCCGGGGCATAGCAGCCCTCCCAGTCCGAACCCCCCATGCTCGCCGGTTCCTGGGCGACCCCACTTTCACTGACCTGGAAGTGGGAGGCAGGGAAGGCGTCCGAGCCGAGGAGCTAAGTCTGGGCAGGGTGGCGGAGTGGATAGATGCCCAAATCTCTTTTATCTCCTCCGTCCTTTCTTCTCGTCCCCTACCTCCCGTTTGCCCTTCCTTTGCTTTTTCTCCCTTCCTTACTGCCTCCTTCTACGGTATTGTCTCTTCTCTTTAGGAACTGAGCTCCCGGCGCCTGCAGCGCGAGGTTCTCTCCAAGGCTGCAGACCAACGCAGGTGGCAAGGAGGGGGCGCAGGGGTTTCCGCAGACTCCCACACATGCACCCGCGCCCACAGAGGGGACCAAAGATGGGGCCCCTGGTAGAAGCGCAGAGAGAGGAGAGGTGCCTAGCTCAGAAAGGTGAACGAGCACACGCAGGCACCCGTGTGAGTTAAGTACCAACAAACCCCCAAATTTAGCTCACTTGCCCCTGCCCCCGGCCCGCCCTGCCAGTTGCTGCCGCTGCCTCTGCAGAAATGACTCTGTTGCGGGCCCCGGAGTGGCCGAGAGCGCGCTGCAGGAGCAAAAAAACAAAAAAAAACACAAAAAAAACCAGAGGTCGCGGGGTTCCTACGCGGCTGACCATCCCCACGTCCTGCGCGGGGACGAGCCGGGTACCTGGGCAGCGGCTGGGCCAGGGCACTGCCAGACGCCAATCGCCGACTCGCTCCTCCGACCGCGGAACTCTCTTCTGCCGGCTTTTCCCGGAGCGGATGGGAGCTCAGGGCTTTCCAGCGCTCACTCAGGCCCCTGGGCCGCTCGGTCCGCCACGGCAGCTCCGGCCTCGGACCGCGCACCCGGTACAACTAGTGACCCCTTGCCACGGGTTCCGTCAGTCCCCGTCGCGACGCCTCTCCAGCCCCGGTCATTTGCCCGCCACCTCCCGCCCTCCACGCTTCCTCCACCAGCCACCAGACGTGCGGCCGCCACGCTCCTTTCTGCAAAAGGCAAGAGGAAGAAGGAAGGAAGGGCGAGAGAGAGGAAGGAAGGAAAAGAAGAAAGCGAGGCAGGGAGGATTGCATACTGGAATAAAATCTGCAGCCGCATTCGGAAACTTACTTAGGCTTGAGAAAAACTGTTTAAGAAAAGAAAGGGGGGAGGTAGCCAGAGCGGGAAGGGAATTCACAAATGCAGCCTCCTGCCAGAGCCGGAGCTGTGCCCTGGCTGCGGAGCTCCAGGGAGAAAGGAGTCGGGCGTCTTCTTTGCCACTTACCTAGTCCCCTGTCTACAAAGCTAGTGATCGTATTAGCCGACTTGGAAGACTGGAAGAAGCTGGCATTGATGCCCAGCTTCTGGGCGATGGAGTAAGTCCTGTAGATTGACAGCATGTACTCGTGGGGCACCACGCGCGGGCCCCTGCCCGGAGGCTCCTGAGCCTCGGGCTGCTGTGGCGGCCGCCGCCGGGGCTCCTCCTGCGGCCTCGGCTGTGGCTCCTGCCGCTCCAGGGGCGCCCGGGCCGTGGCACTCTCTCGCGACGCCCGCGGCATCTTCCCTTCCTTGCGGCTTCGCATTCCCTTGGCGGAGCCCAGCTGGGCGGACGACGAGGAGGATGAGATGGAAGCTTGCTGGAAACCGGGCAAATCCCACAGGAAGCTGATGAGGAAGACGGCCGAGAGCAGGACCCTGGGGGTATCCATGGCGAGCGTCTCCCCGAGAGGCGGCGGCGCGGGTCGCGAGGGGCGCGGAGCGGCTGGACAGCGGCCGGGGCCCGGCTCCTCGGGCGGACTCGGAGTGCGAGGAGCCGGGTCCCAGCCACACAAACCTCGGCCCTGCCACGCCCCCTCCCGCCCCTCGCCGGGAGGGGAGGGGAGGGGAGGGGAGGGAGGGGAGGGGAGCCGAGGGTGGGAGGAGAGGCCGGGTGGTGCGGGCAGGAGGTGTGGGGGAGAGGGGCCGCTGGGGGCCGGGGTGGCAGGGGGACGCAGCGCCCCCGCGGGACGCGCGCGGGGTTGCCAGGCGGTGCGCGCAGAGCGGGCCTGGAGCGCCGGGCAGGGGTAGGCGGGCGAGGCCGCCGGCGGCGAGGAAGCCACGGGCATCCGCAGCGCCAGAGCCCCCCCAGCACTGTTCGAAGCTCGGTCCCTCCGTAGCGCTCCGCCGGCTCTCGGTCTTCCCCAGCCTCCTCCACTTTGCTGGGAGCGTGCGGCCCCGGAGGAGGGAAGCGGCGGCGGCGCCCCCCAGGGACAGCTCGGAGCAGGCGCCTCAGCAGCCGACTGCGCGCCGGCCCCGGGCGGTGGTACCTTCCTTCCTCGGCCCCAACCTCCAGGCCAGTCGATCGCTCCCCTCAAGGGCCAGCCCGGGGCCAGGGAAGCCTCGCCGCGCGCCAGGCGTACGGCCCAGCCCAGAACAGCCCCATTCTCTCGGTGGGGTACCGCTCTCCACAAAGACAGGGCGTCTGTTCCCGACCCTCGAGGTCAGGCAAAGGCCACGAGTCTTTAGAGTCTGGACGGATGCTAAAAGCTGCTGCGCTCTCCCGAACGCCCCAGCCTCTCTTCTCGCGGTCCCCAACCTCTTCTGACGCTGGATTTAGCCGATTCTTTTCTCCTCCATCTGTTCCCCGGATCCTCTTCCCTCTCGCGGCCTGGCCCCCGCCTCCACGGCATCCCCATTTTCCCTCTCTTCTTTCCCTCCCGCCTTCAGTACTTCCTCCTTCCCCAAGTTCCTTCTGCATTCCAATCCCTCTTTCCCCAGCCTGCTTTTCTTCTCACACTGCCCTCCCATCTCTCTCGGCCTTCCCACCCTCTCCCTCCCCGGACTCCCCCCTCCCCTTTCAGTGGACCCCTCCCTTTGCAGCTCTCCCCCAATCTGTTTCTCTTCAGCCCAGCCTCGCCCCATCACGAGTTTCCTTTATCTGTCCCCAGATTCTCCGTGCCTGTCTTCCCCGCCTACTGCCTCACTCATTCCCGGGCCTGAAGGCTGGAAGACGAGACGGAGGGCTGCTTCTCTCCCGCCATGCTCCTTGCCCTAACGCTGTGGACGTCGAGTTTCCCTTTGCATTTATTGCGTGCTCAGCCACCAACCGTAAAAAGATCTCCTTGAATCACCCCCAGCCCTTCTGTGATGTTGGCCTTCCTATTTTCACTTTCACAGATTTAAACAATGAGTCTGAGAGGGGATAAATGACTTTTCCAAGGACACTCAGCCAAGAGGATGTGCAGCCAGAAACAGACCCTAGGGCTCAGACTCCAGACCCAGTGCTCTTCCCTCTCCAGCAAAGAGGAATCATCCCTGAGCCAATGTCCCTATTTCATTCTTGCTTTTTCTTTTCTTTATGGTTTTATTTGCTCTCAGGTGATTTCCTTCCCCACACTGCTTTGAGTGTGTGTGTGTGTTCCCAGTCTCCATACTCCCCACCCTCTCACTTTCTTCCCCCTTCCCCCTTTTGCTATTCCATTCCTTCTGCAGGGACCAGTCACCTGACTGCAGGAAGAGGCAGTTTTGCTTCCTTGTTCCCTTCATTCCGGAACTTCCTTAAGGTCTTGGCACTGGCCTCCCCCAGGTAATGGCAAACACCCAAGAGACCTTGTTTCCTTTCATCTTCAAAACAACCTTATGAGATAAAGATTGGATTATCCCCATTTTACAGATAGGGAAACTGAGGCCCAAGCTCACACTGCTGCAGAGTCTGAGCTCTTAACCGCTGGGCTATTAAGCCAGCTTCTCTCCTCTCCATCTCCTCCATGGATGTCCCTTCTGGCCTTATCCCAAGCCTACTTATGCCCCTAGTTTTGGTTTCAAGATTGTCAAGTTCTGAGACTTTAGACTCAAAGCTGCTTTACCATAACCTTTTCTTCCTTCCTCTCACTGTGCTTTAAAATAGTTTGTTTTTTTACTAACTTAACAACATAAAAGGAAATGGAACTGAACAAAAAGATTGTTTTTCAGATTTTTGCCACTACAAGAGACCAAAATGTGTTTGCCTTTATGGGTCCCCTTCCAATCTGTCTCTGTCTTTTGTGTACATGTTATTGCAATCCAGAGATAGATGCTATGTTGTACCCTCCCCTTGTCACTTAACATTATGTCCAAAGCATGTCTGCTGGTCCTTCTTTTCATTTTTTGGTTTAGTTTTGTATTACTGCCAAGGCTGTTTTCTTGGATAGGTCTCCTCTGTGCCCTTCTGTCCCCTCTGCAGGTCTTCAACAGCTCTCTGCCAAACCACAAACTCGAAACCCCTCGTTTCTCACTTGAAGAAGCAACATTTCCCCTTCCGCCTACCTGTCACCCCTGGGATGCACATGGTCTGCTCTGGCCTGGCCTGCAAGCTCTGTACGTCTGCTTCTCTGGTGTCATCCAGGAGAGGCTTCCTCCTTGCCGTCTGTCTCCATCCCTTCCCTGGGGGAAATGAACCCTTGTGGTTTGTGTTATCAGTATTTTAATTTCTATCAGTATGGAGTCTGGTTAATGGTGATTCATGGTTTCAGACCCCCCAGCCAATAAGAAGGCTTCCTCCCTGCAACTGCAGTCCTGTATGTTCTCTCTTCTTTTGGCCCACGGCAATTATTATCTGCCACAAGTTATCAGTAAACAGGAAACAAAGTAATGAGCCTATTTGCTGTGGCTTAGGAGCGCTCAGCGCACTGAATGTAGTCATGGGTAAGAGTAAATGACACTAGGACAGGAACCACAGAGGATGTGGTCTGTCCTCCCGCTGTCAGGATTCCCCTGGGGCAGATATTCTCCTCCTTCATTGCTACCAGCCTCAAGTCCAAGCAAGGAAGGTGCTGGCTCTCCTTTGCCTGAAAGCGCTGCAGTCTTCATGTCACAGGTGAGCAGATGCACAAACTCGGTGGATGGAGCCCAAGGTCGCAAGCCAGTCAGGAATCTATTCACAACTAGGAGACAAGTCTTTCTGACACTTAATCCAATGCTTTCCCTATACTAAAAAGCATTTCATATTTCAAATATTATGACAATGATCCCCAGTCATGTATAAAGCCGTACCTCTTCCTCCCTCATAGATATGCCTCAAGTAGGAATCCACCCCAATGTTAACAAGGACACACCAAGGCCTTTGCTCTGTGGATATGTGTGTTGTAAAAACAAAGATACGAGAGCAAACTACGAGTCAAACTCTGCCTTTAGACCTTCTCAGAATGTTTTGAGAATTTGAAATAATGCTATAGAAATTTTCAGTCCAGCCTTAGATTCTCTTGGAATTTCTTCAGCTGTTTGATCTATGAAGAATGTCAAAAAGTGTGAAAGGTTCTTGAGCTGAAATGAGAAGGTCTGGTGTAGGCACCTTTAGCAGCTTAACTGGCATTCTTTTCATGGTTAGATTTTTTTCCCCCCAAATAGAAGGAAATACAGACAACTGTGCAGTATGGTGTGTCCTGCCCCCCTGTGGACGCTAAGGGAATTACCCGCGGAGAACCAAAACAGGGCTGGACGCGGGAAAGTTTTCAGGGGCTTACGAGATGAGCAAGGAATAGTGACACCTATATTAACATTAGTTTGAGAAATGAGAGAGTCATATATAAGGTGTGTGTAGCAGTTGGCCACAAAACTTCCATAAAGAGAGCTCTACCTGCCCAGAGATACAGGACCAAAAGCAAACAGAATTGCCCTTGCTCTCTGAAATCTGTGCTATTGTTGTCTTCAAAGCATTATTTCATACTAACCCAGGGAGAGAAGATTCTCTTAGATAAATAAAAGAGTTTATCTCAGGGTGGGGAAGGAATGGAGTGGGAGTTTGGGGTTAGCAGATGCAAACTAGGGATACATATATAGAATGGATAAACAACAAGGTCCTACTGTATAGCACAGGGAACTATATTCAATATCCTGTGATAAACCATAATGGAAAAGAATATAAAAAAGAATGTGTATATGTGTATAACTGAATCACTTAGCTGTACCGCAGAAATTAACACAACATTGTAAATCAACTATACTTCAATTAGAATAAATAAATAAATAATAATTTAACTTTTAGTATGACATAACCATTCTGTAAAGTCTCTGGAAATATATCCTAGGAAGGTAGTCTAACACCTGAAATTTGCACAAATGAAATCATTTCTTTAGTTTGCAGTACTGTTTTCATAAGGTCCCAGTTAAAACAAAAACGTTCTCGGGTACGATCCCTATTCATATTTTACTACCACTATTATACTATTCTGAATAAATTGACAAACTGATAACCTGAGAACATTAACTACTTGACACCTATATGGTCCAAGAGAAATGAGACTTAAGACTGGCAGGTTTTGATTAAAAGAAGGCTAAGGACAAAAAGGAGTAGAGCAGTGGGTTTAAAAGTCTGCTCCTTTGAGCTTCTAGAGCTTTCGGCAAGAGGAATGAGAAGGAAACCTACCAGGTGAGGTTCCTGTGTCCCACACTTTCTCCAAGCTGAGCAGCCCTGCTCTATGTTTTTGACCTTTCCATACAACTTCATCTGCAAGAAAAAGTCCTTCATAAAAGAAAAAAAAAAGCTTAGAGTACTAAGTAATCTTCCTCAAAAGGGGTCAAGGGTGAAAAATGAATGGAGTCCTGAGTGACAGGGAGAAAGGTGAGGACTGCTCTGGAGAGGCAGAGGAAGAGGCAAAAAAAAAAAAAAGGGGGGCTCTTAGGAAAGTGTGCACATGAAGATAAAGCTGCTCCTTCACAACTTAGCCTGGGAGGTACCAGCCCCTAATTCCTCCTGCTTCCCTGATGTAATATTGAGACCTATTATGCCACTTGCTCTGTTTGCTCTGGCACTCCCATTCTTTCGCGGGATGCTTCGCAGACAAGTTAAATGAAATGCAATGAAGAGTTGTGCCCGATAATATAACACATCTAACCTCTCTGGGCCTCTGTTTCCCCACTCTATCAGCTGAACGGGTGTGACTCGGACTTCCGGTAGGTCAGCCCCATGCCTGGCACCAGTGCGATGGTACTGAGTTTGGCAGGGAACTCGAGTTCCAGTTCTGGATATTGAAAGAAGCATGAAGACTCACTAGGGGTGTCAAAACGACCAAATCACTGCTCTCCTTGTTTGGTTGCACCACGGGGCACGCAGACGTCCAGCCATGATGTAGTTTGCCAACACCAGTGGTTCTTGAAGGGTGGCCCTTGGACCAGCAGTATTAACATCACCGGGAAATTTGTTAGAAATGCAGATTCTTAGGCCTCACCCCAGATCTACAGAATCAGAAACTGGGGCCCAGAGATCTATACTTTAACAAGCCCTTGAGCAGATTCTAATGCAGGCTGAAGTTTGAGAACCATTGGTCTTCACCATGAAATAGGGACAAGCTACCTGCCAAGAACTTCAAGAAATGCTTTGATTTTTGAGGGAAAGTTGTAAAGGAAACACACAGTATGCAACTTTATTCTTAAATGAATGATTCTCTTTCCTAATGAGCGAATAATTTTCATTCCCTGTGCGAACAAGGTGTATTTAATCACCTAGTCGTATCAGGTCAAATTGTGGCTAACCTGGCCAGATTTCTAAAAATAAAAAGGGCTGGGCCCGTTTAGAACCTGGAAAGGAGACAAAATCCATATCAGGATGAAGCAGACTGTAGACACCTTCTTGTATACTATGGATGCTAATGAAAGAGGAGGGGTTTGGAGCAGATGACTAGAATCCCAGCTCTGTCACTTCTTAGCTTTATGAACTCAAAACCTTCTACTTTTAGTTTTGGCACCTCAGATGGAGGTAAGAATACGTCCCTCTGGGGTTTTTATGCAGATTATATACAACAACTTATGTAAATTCTTATTACAGATGTATGTAAGTATGGCGACCATTAATTACTCAACCATTCGGATGTTTTAAATATCAGATAATTCCCTGGTAATTTTACTATTTCTCAATCTTTATGTTTTTGCTCTGGAATTACATTTTCAAACTTCAATCTAACCAGCTCTCATATTCTCTTAAGAACTTCTTTTGTTAAGTAACTTCTCTAAAAAGGCTAAATTTGTTTGACATAGTGAGCTTTTACTGTATTTCACTGTGAATCTGTGGCAACACTTTTCTTCTATAATGATTCGACATGTTTTATGTTTGTCCAAATCATCTAGATTAAAAACACATTGCAGTTCGCTAGTAGGTATTGGGATACTTAAATTGAGCAAAGTGCCTTCTCAAATGAATATCTAGGATGCTTATGAGTGTAAAGATGATTAAATTCTACAAACAATTTGATCTTTGCCAAATCTTGCATAGAAAATTATAATTACATAGGAAATTGTCTTTCCTGTTTAGGATCAGACTTGGTTTTAAAAATTACTACCAACTTTGTCAACATTAAAATAGAAGCAACAAAGATGTGAAATTTCACACAGGGGATCTACAATATTTGGATAATTATAAGCATATGGCTACTTTACATGAGATCTCTGTTAAACGTGTATTTACTAGGGCTCTGGGAAAACAGATGTTCTCAAATTCAGGGCTTACTTACATGTGCTGAGAATGTCACGTTTATTATCAATGTAGCATAATCTATTCTTGCTTTAGAACTCTAAGTAGAATTAGCTAAATGATCGCAGTATCTGTTGTTTATTGCTCTCTTGTCTGTTTGTTAATATCCCAGGCTTTACTTGTAATAGAAATGGCAAAGAACGGTTAACTACTCCATCAAAAGTGGTGAATGCTTTCTCAATCTTTATAGAAACAATTTCATATATTTTGTTAATATTTAGGGCATGAGCCTACACTGACTAGTTTCAATAGATTCTAGTCAAATAGAAATGATTGGTGTAATGACAATTTAATTTCATGTCCTTTTTGAAAATACTTCAATGTATCCATTCCTAGGAATCACTAAAAATAAAGACAAATTTGTTGCCTATTCTTTTAGAATTAATTAAATGAACACTTTAAATGTGAGAAATGGTGGAAACTTCATTTGGAAATTAATAAATATGGGATTTAAGAGTTTGAAAAATCAGTGTAAGCCCTACCTTTCCTCAAAAAGCTTTCCCTCCATGACTTTGCTTCTCACATGCTACGATTATGAAACGCCACAGCTACAACTTATAATGAATTGGTCTTAAAATACAAAGCACAGAGACAGAAAGTAGAATAGAGGTTGCCAGAGGCTGGGGGAAATGGGGAATGACGAGTTAGCGTTTAATGGGTACAAAGTTTCAATCTGAGAAGAAGAAAAAGTTCTGGAGTTGGATGATGGGGATGGTTGCGCAACAATGTGAATGTACTTAATGCCACTGAATTGTACACTTAAAAATGGCTAAAATGGTCCCTTTTTTGTTGAGTATATTTTACCACAATAAAAAAGTACAAAGATTTAATAAAACAATTCAAGAAATGCCCATTTGTAAAATTGTATGCTTAAAACTTTCTAGATAGCTTTGTAGACAATTTTAGCTTTTTAAGCCCTTTACACAGAGCCTGTTAATACGCATAACCAAGAGTGGATTTATACCTATCTATACAAACGTCAAATGGAAAATCGTATTAGTTCTTTTAGGATTAAAATCCAGCCCTTCTTCACCTCTTCAGCTATATCATGGGAACAGTCTTAAATTCCTCTTCTTCTTTTTCTTTTTTTTTTTTTTTTTTTGTTAAATAAGATCATTTCACTTTGCCTTCAGTTATTTCCACTCCTGCCTCTTTGAGACTTTCGGATCACAGCCCCTTTCACCCTGAGCTCTTCCTGTTCAGCTCAGCGATCAACTCTCACTGTCCCCACTCCTGGTCCCTGAGTCTCTCTTTTCATCCCTGCCACCTTCTCTTTCTCCCTGCCTTTTGTTTTACTCTTCCTCATTCCATCACTCACTCTTTCTAGTCATCTCCTTTAACTAGCTGCCACTGGGGACTGAAGCACGTTTTAAAACTTTCCTTTCACATTGATCCTAATTAAAGCACCACATGAATTAACCCTTATATTTTCCACTTTAAGAAAACCAAAAACCTTACCACTTGAAACTAATCTACATTCCCCTTATTTAAACGTGTCCCTTGACAGATTTATTTTCCCACAGTGGTCCTGAAAGTGTTGGGGGTAGGGGGAGAACCCTGTCTCCTCCATGAGGATTTTATTGTTTGATATTTGTTTAAATAGAGCATCAAATAAATATGGATTCCTTCCCTGTGAGGTGCATTTTTATGATTGGGCAGAGCCAACACTATGATTCCCTTGCTGCATTTTTTTCAAGGTTCAAATGGCTGCCAGAGATTGTTTCACCCTCTCTTAGAAGTTCGCTCATATTTTAGCAACATTAGGTAGTGCCCAATTTGCCAAGAATAATGCTTTAGGAGTGTAACACAACAATACCTGAAATTATGATTTTAGTTGCTAAAGGTCTCTTCTATAAGCATCTTTTTTTTTTTTAATTTTTATTTATTTATTTATTTTTTATTTATTTACGGCTGTGTTGGGTCTTCGTTTCTGTGCGAGGGCTTTCTCTAGTTGTGGCAAGTGGGGACCACTCTTCATCGCGGTGCGCAGGCCTCTCACTATCGCGGCCTCTCTTGTTGCGGAGCACAGGCTCCAGACGCGCAGGCTCAGTAATTGTGGCTCACGGGCCTAGTTGCTCTGCGGCATGTGGAATCTTCCCAGACCAGGGCTCGAACCCGTGTCCCCTGCATTGGCAGGCAGATTCTCAACCACTGCGCCACCAGGGAAGCCCTATAAGCATCTTGACTTCTCCCGGCATTCAAGGCCTGCTGCAGCCCAGCCCTAACCTCGTCTCCCATCACCCCTGAGCGCACACCTGGCCGTTGTGTTGACACCTGGTGTCCTGTATCCTTCAGACGCTGCCTGTGTTTCCTAACCTCCTACTTCATGCACAGGCACAGGCCCCATCAGGAAGGCAGGCCTCCCTACGTCCTCTCTACACCTGCTCTTAGCGGTAATAGTTACAGTTTCATGATGCCTGCTTCTACCAAGCCCCTGATGTGGACATCGGGGGTATGGATGCGAAGGGTGAAGCAAGAAACCTGCTTGGGTGATTTTACCAGCTTCCCTGCTTTCCATGTTCCCTGACCACCTACGCGTGCGCACACACACACACACAGACACCTCTTCCTAGAATAAGAAACATTGGTTGGGGTTTATCTTATAGAGGTAATAATGCTCTAGGGCCATATATCACAGACCTTTTCCAAAAAGCTACAAGGAGGTTAATTTGAATCTTTGAGAAACTCCCAACCACCATGACAAGGAGAAACACAGAAAGTCAGATTCGAGGAAGACCTGGGAGATCACCTATTTTAATGAGCCCCAAATAGGGTGTAAAATAATGGTACAGGCTGCCCAGGCACAAATCCTGGCTCTCCCGTTGCAGGTCTACAGCCTCAGCACATAGACCTTAGCAAAACCTCTCCTGGGCTTGACTTCCACAGCTATAATGTCGGAGCAAACACAGCATCTCACTCACAGATTTACAGTGAGGAGTCAATGAATTCGTGCACAGAAAACACTTAGAATAGTGACTAGCACATAGTCACTAGAAACATCTTAGCTGTTAATAATATTATTATTTTACAGACTACAGAAAAGAGGCTGAGGTGGATCCTGTGCAGGGTCTCACAGTTAGTGGCAGAGCTCGGAGAAGAGCTGGTCCTCTTGACTCCCATTCAGCCAAGTAAGAGAAAGGGGGATGTCCCTTCGTGAAATTCAGAGTGATTTTTAAAGGATGATTCATTAGATCAGAAAGTGGACTGCTCAGGGAGCAGAGATTTTTATTAATGCCTTCTAATCACTTTCCAGCCATGCTGGATTAAAAACAAATGGACAATTTTAATATTGTGACCCAATGTCAAATGCTCTAGATTACAGTGTTTTACAAACTGTCAGTTGTAACACATTAGTGGGCTATCACATCAGAGTAATGAGTAATGGCCAGCAGCTTTTTTTAATTGAAAGAACAGAGTGGAATGGAATAGAATAGAACAGAATAGAATAGAATGACGTTCAAGATGGCGGAGGAATAAGATGTGGAAATCATCTTCCTCCCCACAAATACATCAGAAATACATGTGGAAAAACTCCTACAGAACACCTACTGAATGCAGGCAGAAGACCTCAGACTTCCCAAAAGGTATATATATATATTTTTCCCTATATATATATATATTTTTTTTCCTTTTTCTCTTTTTGTGAGTGTGTATGTGTTTGCTTCTTTGTGTGATTCTGTCATTATAACTTTGCTTTTACCATTTCTAGGTCCTAGGGTTCTCTCTGTCCATTTTTTTTCTTTTAGTATAGTTTTTAGCGATTGTTATCATTGGTGGGTTTGTTTTTTGGTTTGGTTGCTCTCTTCTTCCTTTCTTTCTGTTTTTTTCTTTTTTTCCATTTTCTATTATTTTTTAATTTTTTTAATCTATAATAACTTTTTATTTTAATAACTTTATTTTATTTTATTCTTTCTTCCCCCCCCCCCTTTTCTTTTGAGCTGTGCTACTGACAGGGTCTTGGTGCTCTGGCCGGGTGTCAAGCCTGTGCCTCTGAGGTGGGAAAGCTGGGTTCAGGATGTTGGTCCACAAAAGACCTCCTGGCTCCATGGAATATCAAACTGCAAAAACTCTCCCAGAGAGCTCCACCTCAACACTAAGACCCAGCTCCACTCAATGACCAGAAAACTACAGTGCTGGACACCCTATGCCAAACAACTAACAAGACAGGAACAAAACCCCACCCATTAGCAGAGAGGCTGCCTAAAATCATAATAGGTCACAGACACCCCAAAACACGTCACCAGACACAGTCCTACTCACCAGAAAGAAAAGATCCAGCCTCATCCACCAGAACACCGGCACCAGTCCCCTCCACCAGGAAACATACACAACCCATTGAACTAACCTTAGCCACTGGGGGCAAACACCAAAAACAATGGGAACTACGAACCTGCAGCCTGCGAAAAGGAGACCCCAAACACAGTAAGTTAAGCAAAATGAGAAGACAGAGAAACACACAGCAGATGAAGAAGCAAGGCAAAAACCCACCAGACCAAACAAATAAAGAGGAAATAGGCAGTCTACCTGAAAAAGAATTCAGAGTAATGATAGTAAAGATGATCCAAAATCTTAGAAATAGTATGGAGAAAATATAAGAAATGTTTAACAAGGACCTAGAAGAACTAAAGAGCACACAAACAATGAGGAACAACACAATAAATGAAATTAAAAATTCTCTAGAAGGAATTGATAGCAGAATAACTGAGGCAGAAGAACAGATAAGTGACCTGGAAGATAAAATAGTGGAAATAACTACTGCAGAGCAGAATAAAGAAAAAGAATGTAAAGAATTGAGGACACTTTCACAGACCTCTGGGACAACATTAAATGCACCAACATTCGAATTATAGGGGTCCCAGAAGAAGAAGAGAAAAAGGAAGGGACTGAGAAAATATTTGAAGAGATTATAGTAGAAAACTTCCCTAATATGGGAAAGGAAATAGTTAATCAAGTCCAGGAAGCACAGAGAGTCCCATACAGGATAAATCCAAGGAGAAACATGCCAACACGTATTAATCAAACTATCAAAAATTAAATAAAAAGAAAAAATATTAAAAGCAGCAAGGGAAAAACAACAAATAACATACAAGGGAATCCCCATAAAGTTAACAGCTGATCTTTCGGCAAAAACTCTGCAAGCCAGAAGGGAGTGGCAGGACATATTTAAAGTGATGAAAGGGAAAAACCTACACCCAAGATTACTCTATCCAGCAAGGATCTCATTCAGATTCTATGGAGAAATTAAAACCTTTACAGACAAGCAAAAGCTAAGAGAATTCAGCACCACCAAACCAGCTTTACAACAAATGCTAAAGGAACTTCTCTAGGCAGGAAACACAAGAGAAGGAAAAGACCTACAATAACAAACCCAAAACAATTAAGAAAATGGTAATAGGAACATACATATCGATAATTACCTTAAATGTAAATGGATTAAATGCTCCAACCAAAAGACATACACTGGCTCAATGGACACAAAAACAAGACCTGTATACATGCTGTCTACAAGAGACCCACTTGAGACCTAGGGACACATACAGACTGAAAGTGAGGGGATGGAAAAAGATATTCCATGCAAATGGAAATCAAAAAAAAGCTGGAGGAGCAATTCTCACATCAGACAAAATAAACTTTAAAATAAAGACTATTACAAGAGACAAAGAAGGACACTACATAATGATCAAGGGATCAAGCCAAGAAGAAGATATAACAGTTGTAAATATTTATGCACCCAACATAGGAGCACCTCAATACATAAGGCAAATGCTAAGAGCCATAAAAGGGGAAATTGACAGTAACACAATCATAGTAGGGGACTTTAACACCCCACTTTCACCAATGGACAGATCATCCAAAACGAAAATAAATAAGGAAACACAAGCTTTAAATGATACATTAAACAAGATGGACTTAATTGATATTTATAGGACATTCCATTCAAAAACAACAGAATACACTATCTTCTCAAGTGCTAATGGAACATTCTCCAGAATAGATCATACCTTGGGTCACAAATCAAGCCTGGTAAATTTAAGAAAATTGAAATTGTATCAAGTATCTTTTCTGACCACAACGCTATGAGACTAGATATCAATTACAGGAAAAAATCTGTAAATGATACAAACACATGGAGGCTAAACAATACACTACTAAATAACAAAGAGATCAATGAAGAAATCAAAAAATACCTAGAGACAAATTACAGTGAAAACACAACGATCCAAAACCTATGGGATGCAGCAAAAGCAGTTCTCAGAGGGAAGTTTATAGCAATACAAGCCTACCTCAAGAAACAAGAAACATCTCAAATAAACAACCTAACCTTACACCTAAAGCAATTAGAGAAAGAAGAACAAAAAAAAGTAACCCAAAGTTAGGAGAAGGAAAGAAATCATAAAGATCACATCAGAAGTAAATGAAAAAGAAACGAAGGAAACAAGAGCAAAGATCAATAAAACTAAAAGATGGTTCTTTGAGAAGATAAACGAAATTGATAACCCATTAGCCAGACTCATCAAGAAAAAAGGGGAGAAGACTCAAATCAATAGACTTAGAAATGGAAAAGGAGAAGTAACAACTGACACTGCAGAAATACAAAGGATCATGAGAGATTACGACAAGCAACTATATGCCAATAAAATGGACAACCTGAAAGAAACGGACAAGTTCTTAGAAAAGTACAACCTCCCGAGACTGAACCAGGAAGATATAGAAAATATAAACAGACCAATCACAAGCACTGAAATTGAGACTGTGATTAAAAATCTTCCAGCAAACACAAGCCCAGGAAGAGATGGCTTCACAGGCGAATCTATCAAACATTTAGAGAAGAGCTAACACCTATCCTTCTCAAACTCTTCCAAAATATAGCAGAGAGAGGAACACTCCCAAACTCATTCTATGAGACCACCATCACCCTGATACCAAAACCAGACAAAGATGTCACAAAGAAAGAAAACTACAGGCCAATGTCACTAATGAACACAGATGCAAAAATCCTCCACAAATTACTAGCAAACAGAATCCAACAGCACATTAAAAGGATCATACACCATGATCATTGGGGTTTATCCCAGGAATGTAAGGATTCTTCAATATATGCAAATCACTCAATGTGATACACCATATTAACAAACCAAAGGATAAAAACCATATGATAATCTCAATAGGTGCAGAAATAGCTTTTGACAAAATTCAACACCCATTTATGATAAAAACCCTCCAGAATGTAGGCATAGAGGGAACTTACCTCAATATAATAAAGGCCATATATGACAAACCCACAGCCAACATCATTCTCAATGGTGAAAACTGAAACCATTTCCTCTAAGATAGGAATAAGACAAGGTTGTCCACTCTCACCACTATTATTCAACATAGTTTTGGAAGTTTTAGCCACAGCAATCAGAGAAGAAAAAGAAATAAAAGGAATCCAAATCGGAAAAAAAGAAGTAAAGCTGTCACTGTTTGCAGATGACATGACACTATCCATACAGAATCCTAAAGATGCTACCAGAAAACTACTAGAGCTAATCAATGAATTTGGTAAAGTAGCAGGATACAAAATTAATGCCCAGAAATCTTTTGTATTCCTATACAGTAATGATGAAAAATCTGAAAGAGAAATTAAGGAAACACTCCCATTTACCACTGCAACAAAAAGAATAAAATACCTAGGAATAAACCTACCAAGGGAGACAAAGACCTGTATGCAGAAAACTATAAGACACTGATGAAAGAAATTAAAGATGATACAAACAGATGGAGAGATATATCATGTTCTTGGATTGGAAGAATCAACATTGTGAAAATGACTATACTACCCAAAGCAATCTACAGATTCAACACAATCCCTATCAAACTACCAATGGCATTTTTCACAGAACTAGAACAAAAAATTTCACAATTTGTATGGAAACACAAAAGACCCTGAATAGCCAAAGCAATGTTGAGAAAGAAAAATGGAGCTGGAGGAGTCAGGCTCCTGGACTTCAGACAATACTACAAAGCTACAGTAATCAAGACAGTATGGTACTGGCACAAAACCAGAAATATAGATCAATGGAACAGGATAGAAAGCCCAGAGATAAACCCACACACATATGGTCACCTTATCTTTGATAAAGGAGGCAAGAATATGCAATGGAGCAAAGACAGCCTCTTCAATAAGTGGTGCTGGGAAAACTGGACAGCTACATGTAAAAGAATGAAATTAGAACACTCCCTAACACCATACACAAAAATAAACTCAAAATGGATTAAAGGCCTAAATGTAAGGCCAGACACTATAAAACTCTTAGAGGAAAACATAGGCAGAACACTCTATGACATAAATCACAGCAAGATCCTTTTTCATCCACCTCCTAGAGAAATGGAAATAAAAACAATAATAAACAAATGGGAGCTAATGAAACTTAAAAGCCTTTGCACAGCAAAGGAAACCATAAACAAGATGAAAAGACAGCCCTCAGAATGGGAGAAAATATTTGCAAATGAAGCAACTGACAAAAGATTAATCTCCAAAATTTACAAGCATCTCATGCAGCTCAATATCAAAAAAAAAAAAACAACCCAATCCAAAAATGGGCAGAAGACCTAAATAGACATTTCTCCAAAGAAGATATACCAACAAAGATTGCCAACAAACAGGTGAAAGGATGCTCAACATCACTAATCATTAGAGAAATGCAGATCAGAACTACAATGAGGTGTCACCTCACACCAGTCAGAATGGCCATCATCAAAAAATCTACAATAAATGCTGGAGAGGGTGTGGAGAAAAGGGAACCCTCTTGAATTGTTTGTGGGAATGTAAATTGATACAGCCACTATGGAGAACTGTATGGAGGTTCCTTTAAAACCTAAAAATAGAACTACCATATGACCCAGCAATCCCACTACTGGGCATATACCCTGAGAAAACCATAATTCAAAAAGAGTCATGTACCAAAATGTTCATTGCAGCTCTATTTACAATAGCCAGGACATGGACGCAACCTAAGTGTCCATCGACAGATGAATGGATAAAGAAGTTGTGGCACATATATACAATGTAATATTACTCATCCATATAAAGAAATGAAATTGAGTTATTTGTAGTGAGGTGGATGGACCTAGTGTGTCATACAGAGTGAAGTAAGTCAGAAAGAGAAAAACAAATACTGTATGCTAACACATATATATGGAATCTAAAAAAAAAAAAATGGTTCTGAAGAACTTAGGGACAAAACAGGAATAAAGACACAGATGTAGAGCATGGACTTGAGGACACGGGGAGGGGGAAGGGTAAGCTGGGACGAAGTGAGAGAGTGGCATGGACATATATATACACTACCAAATGTAAAATAGATAGCTAGTGGGAAGCAGCCGCATAGCACAGGGAGATCTGCTCAGTGCTTTGTGACCACCTAGAGGGGTGGGATAGGGACGGTGGGAGGGTGACGCAAGAGGGAAGAGATATGGGGATATATGTATATGTATAGCTCATTCACTTTACTATAGAGCAGAAACTAACACACCATTGTAAAGCAATTATACTCCAAAAAAGATGTTTTTAAAAAAAAGAATAGAATAGAATAGAATAGAAAATATCAGTATGTCTTGTGCACAGTACAAATATTCTCTTGGAAAACTTTTGTTTGAGGTGTGTGTGCGTACGTGTGTGTGTTGTGGGTTGTCCCTGTAAAATTCTAAGGGATGTGGTTAACACTTTTTAAAATACTTCTTTTAAGAAAGTATTCTCTAACACTTTATAGCAAGGTATACAACTATTCCTTTGGAATAAATGCCCTTTTCTACTAATTCCTTTGCCTGGGTGCTCACCTACTTCAACGATGTCATTCATTCCAGGCAAAGGAACAGGAGAGGGCTTCCCTGGTGGCAAAGTGGTTAAGAATCTGCCTGCCAATGCAGGGGACACGGGTTTGAGCCCTGGTCCAGGAAGATCCCACATGCTGTGGAGCAACTAAGCCCGTGTGTCACAACTACTGAGCCTGCACTCTAGAGCCCACGAGCCACGACTACTGAGCCCCCGCGCCTAGACCCCGTGCTCTGCAACAACAGAAGCCACCATGATGAGAAGCCTGTGCACCACAACGAAGAGTAGCCCCCGCTTGCCACAACTAGAGAAAGCCCACGCACAGCAACGAGGACCCAACACAGCCAAAAATAAAATAAAAATAAAAAATAAATAAATTTATTAAAAAAAAAAAAAGAACAGGAGAACAGAGGAGTAAGGGGACGGGGGGGAGGGGAGGGGAGGGGCTGTTCATGGCCGCCATTCTCCAGAAAATCCATCCAGGACCAGCCCTAACCATAGACTCCAAGTTTCCAGTGGGACCTGTTGCACTGGTCACATGATTGATGGCTGAAGAAAATATTAGAGGCATCAGCTTGAATTCAAAGAGGATTAAAAGCTGGAGTTAGTGTCTCCTAGGACAGAGCTCACCCAAGGAAGCCAATTAAACAAGCAGATGCTTCTTTAAAGGTTGTCTGCAAAATGTGCAAACTGACAAAATGTTTACAGAATCCCTAGTACTCCACCAGCTAGGTTTACCTTTAACAAATCGTTCCAGTGACTCTACAATTACCACAGTCCTGGGGTTATCTTTCTTACGTGGCTGCAGATGAAAGAAAACCAATAACTGAGGCCAATTAATTCAAGCTGCCATTCTCCCCCACATGAAAACTGAAAGAGATCTTTGCAGCAACTGTCCAAAGTGATTATTTCATTTGAGGCTCTCTTTTATAAAACTCAAATACATAGGCAGCAAACTTAACCTGGCTGTTCAGGGCTCTCTGCCTGGCTCCCATCAAATCACTGTTTCTGAAATTCATTCATTTAGGAAAACTCAATCCATGCCAGGTATCCTCTGGGTACACTAACATGCTTTAGAACCAGATAGTTGAATGTCTCTAAGGAAATTAATGAAGAAACCTGTGAGAAATCCCTAGCAGAGAGCCCAAGGGATGGTCGTGTGACTGAAGGGCCAACCACTTGGGTGCCAGCAAACCTCGCTGCCTTGTGGGAGCATCCTGTCTTTAATAATTCACCTTAAAAATATCTGGAAGCTGCATCTCACATAAATGCTGGGAAGACCAGCATTTTCCTGCTCCCAATGTTTCTGGGGAATCTTGGAGGAGTAGGTTTTCCCAGTTCCCTCTTATTCCAGGATCTTGTTCATGCTGAATTCTCACCTTCTCTGTCCTTCTCTGACTGTCTCTTCTTGCCATCTTGCTTTCAATGTGGTTATCAACCTTTGACCTCTGGTTCTCCACAGCACACAGGATGCCACGTATGGCAGGCATGCTACACCAAAGGTGTAGAGAAGTTACACTGCCGCACGGCCAGGAAGGTGACTTATAAGGCAACTTTAGAGGTCTTAGTCCTTAAACAGTCCTCACTGGAGCCCACCTCTGAGACCTTCTCACGGGTCCTCTCTCCTCTCCATCCCCCTGGCTGCTGCCCTGTTTCCTCACAATCCCCACCCCCCTTTCTTTTGTAGATTGTCCTGGGAATCTCAAAATCCCACTTCTTTATTATATAAATCAAATCAACTCCTGTTTCCTCCCTCATGGGTGCTCAGAAGACAAAAGACCCATTACAACGCTTTGCAAAAGTACCTCCACCCATTACATATAAAAGCCTACAAACATGTTGAAATTTACACCTTAATTTTTTTTTCTAATTGGGCTAAATTCTTGGGTAAGGCATCCTTACCTTGGTCTGAAATATGTAATCTTTAAATGCAGAAATAGTACCAATTTTGTAAAAAATTGTTTCTAATAGCATTGTCCCTCTTCTCACTATTATGGATATTTAATAAACTTTCTTGACTCAGAAACTGATTTTTAAGACATGCGACGGTTAGAGTTCGTGCAAACCATGTTGAAGGAATTTTCTGTGCAAGGAGCTATGTGCTCAGACTTCCAAGACTCTTCAATGCATCATTTTGCTGCTATTGTTGGTGATACAGACCAGCCAGGGCATTGCCAGCGCAGCCATACCTCCAGCAGGAAGTTCAGTGCGAAGCAAATGGGTAACTTCCGCTTGGCTAAAGGAAAACTCCGTATATCAACAGCTTCGGTTGAGTCTCTGAGCCTTTAGCTAAATTAGTTGGGTGTACATTTCAACGTTTGGCTGGACTGTTTGCTTCAAGGCAAAAAGTAAGAACTGGACAGGACGATGTACACAGGTACACATAACCTAAGCAGAATTCCAGGATAGATACTCCAGTTTCTCTGCTTCTATTCTTGAATTGTCCTCACTAGATATTTTAGAGGAAGCATTAGGAGACTTGGTTCAGAGTTTATTCTGTTTAATTACACGTGGTCCATAAGGAGAGAACCCAACAGTTAATAGTTTTTTTTCACAATAGTTGTGTTAGGATAAAATGGCATTAAGATCCCTAAAGGCAGTAACTTAGGTTCCATATTGGAAATCTTATTCCTGAAAAATAATTGTTTTAAAAGTCCATGCTCTAAATCTGAAGTGGACTATAAATCTGTTTTTATTATATTTTTATAATTTTACCATTTCACTGTTTCTAGTATGAACTGACTGATGTCCAAATAAGGTCTCATCTCTTTTTTTTTTTTTTTCCTATGGGTTTCTGCTTACTTTTTTTTTTTTTGATTTATTTATTTATTGATTGATTGATTGATTGCTATGTTGGGTCTTCGTTTCTGTGCTAGGGCTTTCTCTAGTTGCGGCAAGCGGGGGCCACTCTTCATCGCGGTGCACGGGCCTCTCACTATCGTGGCCTCTCTTGTTGCGGAGCACAGGCTCCAGACGCGCAGACTCAGTAGTTGTGGCTCATGGGCCTAGTTGCTCCGCGGCATGTGGGATCTTCCCAGACCAAGGCTCGAACCCGTGTCCCCTGCATTAGCAGGCAGATTCTCAACCACTGCACCACCAGGGAAGCCCCCTCATCTCTTTTTAATATTCAAGTAATCACTTGCGGTTAACAGACCACCAGTTCTCTTGTTCTCTCCTCTTACCTCCTTGCCACCTCCAGCTGAATAGTCCGAGAACCTCAGAGACTTACTGAGTCCAAAGGAGCCAGTCTTTCCCTCTCTCTTCTGAATTTTACTCTCAACCAAGGATGCTCCACATTTGGGTTCTCTGGTTGAAGCTTTTATGTTTGTGCTTTGGCATTGTTCTCAACTCTGCCTTTCTAGTAGGCTGGCAGAGTTAAGAGTGACTCCCAGACTCAAATATACACTGACCCTCCCCCTTTCCTTCCTGTGCATTCTCTTCAAGGGTCTTTGGGATCTTTTCTGCCATAGACTTTAGTTGAGACCCTCTCAGTCCATCAGAAAGATTCTAATCACAAAGGAAGGGCCCTGAGTCTTGATTTCTTCTCCTAGGAAATTTCTTTAACTCTTGTACATTTCCCATCCTCCTCCCAAATCACCAGCTCTACTAATTAAGGAGTATTGGGAAAAGCATCTTTGCTTGGCCACAAAAAATCCAATTACACCTACCCCTCTACCCAAGGCCAATGAGCACTCACATTTAAATATCTGAGGAATGTCCACGTGACTTTCCCCTGCAAGTTAAGATATGCTCCGAAGTGACAGACTCAAGAAATAATAAGCAAGTTCTCTTGCTGAACAAACCAGTCGTAATAAAAAGTTACAAGTTAAATTCCTTCTCATCGGACTATGTTTTAAAAAATGTATATTTGTGGGCTTCCCTGGTGGTGCAGTGGTTAAGAATCCGCCTGCCAATGCAGGGGACATGGGTTCTAGCCCTGGTCCAGGAAGATCCCACATGCCGCAGAGCAACTAAGCCCACTAACCACAACTACTGAGCCCGTGTGCCACAACTACTGAAGCCCACATGCCTAGAGCCTGCGTTCCTCAACAAGAGAAGCCACCGCAATGAGAAGCCCCCACACCACAACAAAGAGTAGCCCCTGCTCACTGCAACTAGAGAAAGCCCACACGCAACAACAAAGACCCAATACAGCCAAAAATAAACAAATAAACAAATAAATTGATAAAAAACAAAAGAAAAAAACATATATTTGTAAATACATTTCCCCATTAAGTCTTTATTGTTGTTTTTCTTCCTATAGGACCAACTATAGCTCACATGAAAGCTTTGGGGGAGAAATTCTTAATAAAATAAATTTGGCATTCAAATACAAATGTTAACGTGTGTGAGATATAATGCATGTGTCTGACACTTAATAAAACTCTGTAAATTTGTAAGTTGCCTCCCCAATCTATTCTTCTAGTAGCAGTTTTCTGTTTTTTATTGCCCAGTGCCCTTTACCCTTTCTTCTGGTAATAAGGCTTCATTCTTTTGGGAACTCTGTTTTTCCCCACACTCATCCCAGACATAGGGAGGGGTGATAGGACCGGGGTTGGGCCAGCCATGATACTCTACCTGCCCCGCACCTCTGTGATTTGTCTGGGGGTGAAGAAAGATGGGTGCTGAGACAATCAGGACCTACACCAAGATTCCTCTAAATGGAGTTGGGGAAGATGACCCCTTTTCACTAAATGGGCAAAGTTGAAAAGATGTCAGCAAAGACCTGCCAGCAACTTTGGTCCTAGACCCTCAAAGAAAACTAGCACTCTGGAGGAGAGAATGGAGCCCACATCCCAGAAGGGCAAAGGTGAGAGGAGGAGAGAAATTCTTGAGGGCAAGGAGTCTCTAGTGCCACCCATCTGTGACTCACCCCTGCCCTCTTTGGCCGAAGCTAGTTTTGGTCGGGTCTGTGTTGCTTGCAATCAAAAGAGTTTTGACTAATGCAAAAGCTGCTTCCAGCCACTGAGGTCCCCAGACCTAATCCCAAGACCAGCATGGTCAGATGTTCTTTTGCTTCTACGAGCCATACCAAGTGTCAGTCATTCTGACAGATCCCAATTTCAGTTTAAGCTTGTTCAAGCTGGATTTCTGAACCTGGCATTTGACTTTTCTGGATTCATTTCCTCTTTCCTCAATATCTCCATGAGTCAGTTCCCCTTAGGAGGAAAAAATGTTTCTGCTCCTCTTCTAGAGACCTACGACCCATTTGGTTCTACGAATATGATCAAAAAGAGAAAAAGAAACACCTCTCTTTCAGGTCAGCTCCATGTGGGCAGGGGGAGTCTCCCAGAAGTTTCTCCTCAGTGAGGGACTTGTCCTACACAGGAGTCTTGGCTGGTTAGTTTTGAGAGCTTATAGGGCCCCAACTTCTCCAGGCTGTTCTGACCTTGTAATGGATCCCTGTGCACTCACCTGCTGTTGGGTGTGCTCACTGCCTCACAGTGCCCGCCACCCGGACGCCACATAATGAACGTGTGTAGAATGAATGAGTGCACGATTGAAGGACAGAGGTGTCTTTCACCCTCCAGACTGAGTCGTTCTGAGTTGTTCCCATGTCCAGGAGCACTGTTTACATTCTAGTCCTTACCCTTCTGTACAGCGATTCCCTTTCACATATATTTATTCTCCACAAGAGATAATGAAGAGCCCAGGGCAAATGGCCACACCTAGTTCATCTCCCAGTGGGGCATCTATGGGACGCAGTGGAAAACAGCCAGTGTTTAAAAAGTAATTAATTGGGTGGTGAATGAATGAACAGAGAGTCTGAATTATGGATTTTTAAAATATGTTTTCGTTGTTTTTCAAAACCATAACTGCTACCAGTGTTTCCAAGTGAATGCACTGCTGAGACCAGCTTTTATGGCCCTGTGAGACTCATTTATAAATGCAATCTACTTACACACAACAAAAAAGTTGTGGACCAAAAGCTTTGATCACACGCCCCTGAGATCTTTGTAGTTTTCATTTGCTTAACAAGTGCTTTCTCCATAAGCCTACTCTGGGTCAGGCAGATTCAAAAAATCTCCCAATGGAAGAGCCCTGCTGGCTGCTATTGATGCCTACAGTGATTTACTTGGAAACGGAGGCTCTGGAAACAGCACTGGACTCGGGGTCGCCTGACAGGCGCAGTGGCTCTTCAGAGATAGGAAAAGGATCTGCCGCTTGGTTTAGAGATGAATGAAGTGGCAGATCCCATAAAAGCTTCTTACTGAAATTTTTTAAAGCCTTCCTCAACTTCCATAGAACGTTACGTGCTTCTCGTGCCCAGAATCATTATTTGCCCTTATGCCTGGAGTTATCAGTTCCTTGGAAACCATTTAAATCAGCCCCCTAGGAACTTATCTTGAGATCGGGCAGAAAGGAATCAAGGAAATTCTGACCTATTTTACTGTTGGTGACCTTAATTCACAGCAATGAGCTACCTACTCGCTCTAAAATGGATCTAAAATATTAGGTTTTATTTCACTGTGTCACACCTGACACGTTCTTACTCTGATCAGAGCAGCAGCGACTCCAGAAACCAGGCTAATGGCGCCCTCTGGTGTTCAGACATCGACGTGAGCCTTTTAAATCCTGGATGCCCTGGGCAGGGGGAGGGAATACTATTTAATGCCGCCAGGAGAGATACAGTCTTCGATACACCTTGTCTTGTTCTTGTCTGAAACGGGGCGGGTCCAACTCTGCTGCCCAGGAAACTTCGCCTGGTAGCCCAGTATCATCCTGGGGATTTGCTGGCCGTAAAGTCAAACCAGTCTCCTGTTATGATTAAAAATATAGAATGTCACTCCCTCCCCCGCGTTGGAGAGAACAATGCCCCCAAGGACCCACACTCAGCATGTCCCTCATATCCCCGCTGAGACGAGGCTGAAGAGAATGTGTAGCGTGTACCACTCTGTTGGGTGTAAAGTGGTTAAGCACGCAAACATTGGGTCTGGGATGGGGAGGGGTTGGGGAGAGAAGAACCACAAGTGAGGTGCAGCAGTGTGTACTGGCCTCCATGTGCCTGTACGACGGGGAATCCAGTGCCCAGCCTGACCTCCTCCCGCTCGGAAGTGATTCTACCCATCAAAAGGTATGTAAGCCTTCCACCCTCACCTCAAGAGTGGCCCCGCCAGCAGCAGATGCAGCACGTGAGCTTGGCCCAGGCAGAATGGGTGCTACCAGGGGAACTGCCCACCCCAGAATGGGCCCCAGCATCTGGCAGTGGGCATCTTCACGGCAACCACAGGGAGAGCTCACCACAGGATGGACCCTACCCGTCCAGATGTTCTGAAAATTGCAGCTACTCTCATGGTCCAGGGAATGAGAAAGGAGCCGCAAGTAACACACTGAACTTCTCACCCATGTTGGAGAACGGAGCCCAGAGCAAGTTTTCATTTAGAAAAGTAAGGAAATGAAAGGTTTCTTTCACTTTGTGGCATGGAGCAATTCACATCTGTTATATGTAGTTACTGGTTTCCTCCTATCCCCCTTCATTCCACAAAGGCTTTGAGGTAGATAAGAAAAAAAAATCCCTCAAATAAAAATAAACTCTAATGAACAGTTATTTATGGGGGTGTCTAATATCTGAACCCTTTTTCTGTTTGAGGAATTCCCTATGGCATGGGCCTGGGTGGCAGGCAGGGCCGTCTCTCATACAGACGCCTAGGAGGTCAGATACTCGCTTTGCTCTGCACATGTGACTGGTCTTGTCCAAGTGAATGCTCCCACTAAGGACGCTACATCTGAGTCCTGAGGCCATGGCAGCAGTGTCCTCCCAGGTTGTCTCTGCGATGAGATTAGGCTGTGGTTTTGACTATCCAGCTTCCACTGGTACCTGCCCTTTTCTAAGCCAATTTTTTTATCTTCCCAGAGATTAATCATAGTGAAGATGAATAGAGAGTGTGAGGTAAAGATGAAGGAAAAGAGAGATGTAAATATGCAGACCATTAAAGCTTATATAGCTTCTATATATGAGTTAAATATTTGGCCCTGAGCTTCCTGGCAGCTAAAGTGAAAAGGCAAACAACCTATTACCCAACTTGTGAAGACAAAAATACATACTAGCTCCCCAAAGGAAGTGAATATTTTGTTAAGGGTTGAACTTTGAAAGGAATTTCTCACACTAGAGTTTCTCATAGTTGCTCCTGGGACTGTAATGTACCATCTACCTAATAATGTTCAAACAGCTAATGACTCTTAAGGTGGTTTTCTCATAGCATCCTTCAGTGAAAGCCTTAGTTTAAGTTGCTCTTTGGAAAGGGCAAGTTTATAGTTTTTCTGATGGTGTAGCATCTGGAATGTTTAGAAAAATGAAGGAATGGTATGTCTCTTTAGGTGTTTTTCACCAAAGATGGGTTTTTATGAGACTTGAATAGGACAGAGTTTGAAGTTATTGTCTATGATCAAAGCCTAGAGAATTCTGGATTTTTAGAAATAAAACAAAGGAATAGTCAAACTGACATCCTTTTCTGGGAATGAAATTAATGATAATAATAATGATACTAATATCACTGAGTTTTTTTTTTTTAACTTTTTTTGGGTTTATTTATTTATTTATTTATTTATGGCTGTGTTGGGTCTTCGTTTCTGTGCGAGGGCTTTCTCTAGTTGCGGCAAGTGGGGGCCACTCTTCATCGCGGTGCGCGGGCCTCTCATTATCGCGGCCTCTCTTGTTGCGGAGCACAGGCTCCAGACGCGCAGGCTCAGTAATTGTGGCTCACGGGCCCAGCCGCTCCGCGGCATGTGGGATCTTCCCAGACCAGGGCTCGAACCCCTGTCCCCTGCATTGGCAGGCAGATTCTCAACCACTGCGCCACCAGGGAAGCCCATCATTGAGTTTTAAGTGAAAGTACAGGTGCTTCTAATACATTATTCATTCATCGAATGTGCCAAGCATGGTGTATGCAGCAGTGAACATGTACTTGTGAAACTTACCTCCTAGTCAGGGGAAACAGACAATAACCAAGTAAACAAACAAGGAAAGATCATTTCAAGTAGTGATAAGTGTTATGTAAACAATAAAATGAAGCAGCGGGATAAAAGTGTCCAGGGATGGCCATTTTTGATAGGGTGGTCAGAAAAGACCTCTTTGAGGAGAGGATATTTGCTCTGACGCCTGAATGAGGAAAAGAAATTCGCCACACAAGTCTGGTGGGAGAGCCCTCTGCCAAGGAAACAGCACGTGCAAAGGCCCCGAGGTGAGAAGAAGCTTGGCACGTCTGGGAAACAGAAAGAAAGAATCCTTATAACTGATCATGACATATTCTTGTTGTTGTTGTTATTTTACAGATGAGAAAAAGCTAGAGAGGTTAAGTAAGTAGCCCCAGACCCTGTAACTCAAGAGATGGAGCTGGGACCCCAGTTGGGCTTTCCCCGAGGAAACCAGCCCTCTTGCAGGTGGTCGCGCTGTTCTTCGTGGAAGAGGGCCAGGGCACAAGCCCTTATACGTCCGTAGTGTCCCAATACTCCCTCCCAATACCCCCAGCTTTCCATTAGCCTGGTTTCCTCGCTGTTCTTTTGCGAAACGATCAACTTCTCTTCTCCTTGAGGCTCCATCCCTATGGTTCTTCTCTCTTCAAACCCAGGGGTAGCCCCAGGAAACTGAGAAGGGATCCCACATTTACCTTGCAAAACCATTGAGATGAATGCGATGAGGGGTGTGGGGTGATGTGTGAGACAGTGAAGGAAATCCAACCTGTCACATCCCTTTCAGGAAAAGAACCTTTAGGGTGAGAGGAGTTCATTATTCCATCCTTCTGCCTCAGAGCAGTAGGGGATTCAAACAGCTTCAGGCGGATAAAGACCTGGTCCTACCGCAAGGAATGGGGGCTAAATATCTCTTCATAGATAGAACTTGCTGATTGTATAGGGGAGAATCTATAAATGCAAAAAATGATTAACAAATAAATACACTCAAAGTAAATTTCAAGTAGAAGTGCAACAAAGACAGGCCCATGTTCAAGTAGATTGTCTGAAACGGGGAAAATATCCTCCCCTGCATACCTTTACCTTGCCCCCTGGTTTTCCCCTGAGCTCTGGGGCATCCCTTAGAATAGCAATAGTAGCCCCTAACTTAACTGAGGGCTTATGATATGCCAGACATTGCCCCAAATACTTGAATGTTCACGATACATTTTGAAGTAGGTACAGTTATCTTTTTTTTTTTCTTGGCCACGCTGCGCGGCATCAGTTATTACCATTTTACATATTCTAATGAACAAAATCTTATTTAGCACTTACTGTGTGTCAGGTACCATTCCAGTGCCTTCCACATACTAACTCACTTAATCCTCACTGCCATCCTATGTGGTGAGTATTATTATTAATGCCATCCTATGAACGTGAAAACTGAAGCTAAAGGCAGTTAAGATGCAGTTAAGCAACTTGCCTGGGTCACAGAGCTAGCAACTGAGAGAAGCAGATTCAAGTTCAGGCTGCCTCTAGGGCCTTGATCCTTAGCCTACTTCCGGGGAGTTTTGCATCTCAGAGACTGCGTGCGGGCGGTAGGGTAGGAGGGCTGAATTGAGAGGGGTCCTTTCTGATGATTCTGCTCTGCGTCCCGTGGCCTGCAGCCACCTGCCACCAGCTCGGGCGCAGGCTGAGGGAGGTGGGAGGCTGACCCCACCCCCCTTCCTGTCCCCTCCCCATCCCCTCCCCCTCCCTTCCCCCTCCCCTCCCCCTCCCTCTCCCCTCCCCCCTCCCCTCCCCTCCCCCCCTCCCCCCCTCCCCTCCCCTCCCCCTCCCCCTCTCCCCTCCCCCTAGGGCAGGAAAACAATAGTTCTTGCCCAAGGGAGGGCAGGCTCAGGAAGGGAGGCTCTCAGACCCACCGTGGTCTCTCCGTACCACTCGTATTCACCTTGCACTTTGCACATTCACATGAGCTTTTTGTACACTCATGATCCCATCTGATCTTCCCACACCCTGTCACCAGCCTCCCTTCCTCAGCCCAACCTCCCTGGAGCCGCGGGAGACATCTTTCTCCTAGAACCCTCCCACCCGCCATGAATGGCTTCCCCTAACTCTCCGGAGAGAGACCCCCTCCTCGGAGCCCCTGCTGGGCCTGCTCAGGTCTGGCCCCCACTTGCTTCTGCAGGATTGTCTGCACCCTCTCCCCGCGGGTCCCAGGCCCTCGATTCCTGTCGTCTCCTTTACTCCCCAAGCACTTCATTCCCTTTTTGTATTTCTGCCTTGCCTCAGGTTACATCTAGAATGCTCTGCCCCAATATCTTTTCTCTCCTCTTTATTGTTTACTCAGTAGTAAATGAGGGACTTTCCTGGTGGCCTGGTGGGTAAGACTGCGGGCTCCCAATGCCATGGGCCCAGGTTGATCCCCGGTTGGGGAACTAGATCCTGCTTGCGAGCCGCAACTAAGAAGCCCTCCTGCCGCAACTAAAGATTCCGCATGCCGCAACTAAGACCCAGCGCAGCCAAAATAAATAAATAAATGAATAATTTTTTTTAAACTAGTAAATGATAGGGAATTCCCTGGTAGTCCAGTGGTTGAGACTCTGCTCTTTCACTGCCCAGGGCCCAGATTCAATCCCTGGTTGGGGAATTAAGATCCCACAAGCTGCAGCATGCCCAAAGTGTGTATAGATATATAAAATATATATATATAGTAAATGATGTATATATATTATAAATATATGATATATATGTTAAATATATAAATAGTAAATGATGAAGACTGGCATTTCCTAGGCACCAGGCACCATTCTGAGTTGTATCATCTTACTTCTCACCTATGGGATGTATACGATTATCATCCCCCTTTTTCAGATAGTGTTCCCAATAGTAAGTGGCAGAGCCTGGATTCGAGCTAGCTCTAAGACACCAGTGTCACAGCTCCTAACCCCCATGTCACACGGTCCCCAGTGCTGGTTCCAGCATGAAGTTCTCCTCTGTGACCACACCCCTAGCTCCCCCTGCAGAGTTAATACATTTCTTCCACTCCTCTCGTAGGCACGTCTAGAAAAGCACTGTCGTGGGGCACAGTGTCCCTCAGTAACTGCTGCTCTCCTCGATCCCCAAGCTTTGCTGGAACTTAGCGGCTGTTCAATTATGGTGACTGAGCTCATTTTTCACATGAGGACCCAGGGCTCAGGAAGGCCAGGTCCATTGCCGGGACCACAAACTGCTGGTGCCCAGCATGTGCTCAGGCCCAGGTTTCGGATTCTACATGTAGCTCCTTCTTCCTGCGTCACTGCCTCACCTACCCAGACCTCTGTGCAGACGTGCATGTGGGAGAAATGGAACTAAATTTGGACAGTTCTTGTCTCAGAAGCATAGAAAGTGGCCATGAGAATTTTTTAAATTCTGATAAACCCTCTTTCCTTACAAAAGTATCTTGAATCATCTGTTACTGGTATAATGACGAGCACCTGCAATTCTATTTTAAAATTCCTCAGCCTATAATATCCTTCCCTATAAGAATGCAAATACCCTAGAGAAAAGAGTAACAGACTTAGCTTTTCTAAGCTAGTCACAGGGGTGAATTTTGTGCTGGGACACAGCTGCCTAATGATCAGGGCGCAGAGCAGAGACGGCAGTCCCATGCTGTGGGCCCTGACCAGAGCAAGGGCAGGAGTGGCTCCTCAGAGGAAGATACACCTGGAAGGGAGAAAGGCAGGTTGGCTTGAGAAGTGGTAACTAAACGGAGGTTGGCAAGGACTCCGGAAGGACCCGGCATCCATGAACAAGACCCCACAGTGGCTTAAAAGAGATTGGTGGATTGAGAAACTCACCAGCTTCATCTAGCTGAAGTATCCGGGGTTTCAAAAGACAAATAATTTATAATAGATGCATAGACAATTATAATTGTGCACTACACTCTAGCCCCTGCTTTCCTAAAAAGGAAGGTGCCTTGGTGCATTTTACCAGCATTGCTCCCAAACACCTTCCACCTCTCTAGCTACTCTAAATCTTCATCCTCTGCCATCCTGGTATCACAACACCCATTTTGGACTCCTCACCTTGGTTCCTGCTCCAGAACCCTGGCCCTGGGGTTTGCTACCCCAGCTTCCCCTCCCCACTCCTCGAGGACCTGATTCTGAGTCTCTTTTCTCCAGCGGGACACATCCCAGCATTGAGACATCAGCTCAGCTTTGCAAGATCTGCTCAAGCAGGGCTAGCCTTACTCCCATCACTCACCCCTGGGTAGAGGGGGAACATATACTGATGAATAATGGCCACGAATCCTGAAGTGGACTTGACCAACCCTCTTAAATGGAAGGCTGTTAGCCAGATGGGCAACATGGTGCCGGCTGGTGGTTCAGAACAATCTCAAGTTTCTTTCAAGACCATGAAAGAATAAAATAACATAACCATAAAACCACAACCATAACCATAATAACCATAAAATAACAATATTCAGCTGCTTTATGTTGACTGGTTGAATACAAGGGAGTCTGAAATTGATTGTAGTGATTCCATTTACACACACACACTCATGCATGCATACACACACGTGCGCACACACCAGCATTTTGAGATTCCATAGCAATCTCTAAGATACTATGCTTTTAAACATGTGTGGGTCTGCATGTGGGTGCATTTTCTGCTTCTGAGTTAGCCTTTGACAGCCGGGTGCAGGGAGAGACACCCACAGAGAATACAGGGTTGTTGCTTTCCAGTGAGGAGGTAGCCAGCTACCGTGTTCCCCCTCTAGACGCCCGGCAAGGTGCAATAAGCTCATGCCCTCTCGATCTTGTAGCAGCGGGAGTTGGGCACCAGGGAACAACGCTTTTCTGTTGGTCTTCCTCCACGGGGGCATCGGAGCTTCATCTTAACCGTTGTCACTAGGATTTGCAAGCTGCAAGAGGCGCTTCTAAACCGGGGGTTCTCAACCTGGTTATCCATTAGAATTACTAGGGGGATATATTAAAAATCCCATCACCCAGGCTGCAGTCCAAACCATTAAAATCAGAATCTTTAGTGGTGAAATTCAGGCATTGGTATTTTGAAACTACCCAGGTGATTCCAATATGTAACCAAGGATGAGGACCACTGCTGTAAAGAAAGCTGTGTTTCAAGCGATCACTGTCATTTTCTAACATCTTCATCATCCTTATCTCTACGCTCATTTATTTAACTTCTTGCCACATCTTCTCCCAAGGCTACAAATTTTGACAGAACACAAAAATCACTTGGCAGGAAATAAGGCATTTAGGGATTTTTTAGATTCCATCATTAACTAGTTGTGTGATCTTAACTAACACCACAATTACTAATATTACAGATGCTGATGCTGATAACAGCTTACATTGATTGCACCCTTACCATGTGCCCGAAACTGTGCTAAGAGCTTTACATGCTTTATTTCGCTTAATCCTCACAACCACTCAGAAAAGTAAATATTAGTTTACAGAAGAAGAAACTGAGGTTCAGAGAGGTAAAGTCAATTGCCCGAGATCATAGAGTAAGTAGCAGAACCAAGATTCAAATTCAAGTTGTCATACCTAGAAGCTCATGTCCTTAACCGCCTTTCAGTACCACCTCTCTCAATAACTTGCCCTGATAACAGAGCTGGTGAAGAACACAAGATTCCCTTCCATATCTGCCCAACTTCAAAGCTCAGCCTTTTACTAGGATGCTGTACTACTCGTGTCAATGACACAAAAGTTAAGTCAGGTTGGTGTCTCTCCTCCCGACCTACTCACTTTCCTGAAAGAAATATAGACGACAAGGAAAAACACTTTCATAGCTAGAGGGATTTAAATGGTCTAATCCAGTGCAAAGGGTCTCTGCATTGAACTATATAATTCAGGGGACAAGCAAGTGAATCCCCATCTAAATGTTCAGGGATTTCCATATGTAAGAAGAAAAACACACTTCATAGGCAAGATTTAAGACCAGAAACGGTAGATCTACAGGCTGGTAAATTTTTCTCACACTATATTCCATATGGCAATAGTAAACCAAGTCTCTGATTTCTTTCATTTCTTTAGAGACTATAAAAAAGTATACACTTGCAAGAATCAATATGTGTTTCGTTTTCTGCCATTTCACATAATAGACAAACACAACCCTCTGTCCCGCAATAGAAATTTCATTGTGTTTTCAGATCGCCCCAGAAATATGTACATAGCAATGTCTAAACTCATCAGACAGTTTAATTTCAAAGTGTTCTGGTGTCCTGGTCCAGAATCTCATGGGAATGTATATTCAGATAGTTCCTGGGAAGCCTCGAGGACATCTAAGGCAAGGTCTGAAACTGATTAGAGCAATATACCCAGGAGAAATGTTTTGCATGGCCTTCCTGGAGGAGACTGTCATCACTCTTGGGTGAGACCTGGGAGGTCACAGTAATTCACACCTGACAACAGGACCTGGTAAGTAGGACTGGGCAAGGGGCCCATGGTCATCCCAGTGGTATGTGTCTAAGTGATGGGTGTCTCTCCCTTTGAAACCAGGTGAAGAAAGCACCTTCAAATGTTGTATGCCCAGGACACTTCCTTACAGACTTATTCTAAGCAGGGCAGAGAGAGGAGGAGGAGTTAGGAGGGAGTACACTGGAATTTATTCCCACAGGGCCTGGACCGTATCAGCCATTTGTAATGTGAAAAGTGAATGGGAGGGGGGGAGAGGGAGAAGGAGGGGGGATGTACAAGAGAGAAAAACAACTACAGAGAGAAAGAGATGTTTGTTTTCTTCAGGTGCTTTGCCACCACTATCAGGAGGAAAGGTTGCTTAAAATAATGAAAAAGGAACGTTCAAGCTGTACTCCGTTTAAGCCAAAAATCAAAGTGGGCTCCCTTATTCATTCATGCATTCATTGACACATTCAACCAATACTGAGTCCCCACGTCAGAGGTACAGTAGTAAACAAAAACCCGGTCCTATGAAGCTTACAATCTAATGAGGGAGATGGACAGTAAACAAAAAAATAACCAAACAGACACATACTATGATGTCAGGTGGTGATAGGCATCATAAGTTAAAACAAACAAACAAAGAACAGAGTAAATCATGGAGAGTGGGAGCCAGCAGGGCATGAATTTTGAGCAGAGCCCTGACTCCAGTGAGAGAGCCCTGCTCTGGCAGAGAGAGCTCTTTAGGCAGAGGGAACCGCGAGGGCAAAGGCCTGGAGGTGGGAATGGCTTAACTCATTGGAAGCAAATCACTGAGTCAGGAACTGATGGACCAGCTCAGGAAAGTGGGGCACTTGGATCTAAAATCCAGGCTGCTGCGATTTCTTCCTGCACTGTCGGTGTCATAGTGCTCTTTTATACATTGCTACATATAATGACGCTTGGTGTCACAAAAACACGATTGACTTGCAGCTGGCTAGTGCTGACCGAGCTGTGGATGGGCCTCATCAGCATGTGGTAGCTTAACACCACAGATTTACCATATATTTATATGCTGCACATATATTTGTACATGTGCCTTATTTTTGTGTGTGTATTTTCCATGAAATATGTCATATATTTTTTTTAACATGCTTGGAAATTGTCCCTTTATTTCAATTCAGATGGCTCAGTATAGTACAAATGACAGCAGAAAGATCCATTAGTTCAGACTTAGCTTGTTTTTTTGTTTGTCTTGATACTGGGGGTAAACCAAAAAAAATAAGTGTTTTTTATCATTTGTATCTTTCCTTCATTGCACTAGAGGGGAATCTCCAAAGCCTTTTAATAATTTGGAAGGGCCTGCCTATCCCCTGCTGAGCTTTGCTCAGAATAATGCCTGGTAAACACAACATGATTTCTGGGAAAGAGCATACTCATAACTCCCTTGTACCCACCATCATCATTTTTCTTGATGACACAAACAATGGCTTTTTCCTGAAAGGCCAGCTCATCTTCCTTCTCTTGTGTGTAATTATAAATCGCCACAACGCTTTCAAGTAAGACCTTGGAGCCCACGGCAGGTCCCTTTCAGCCTAAGGATCACTATACTTAACCACGGCCACTTCTTCCTGTTTGTAACGTTCTGGGAGAGGAAGTGGAGGGTGCATTACAGATATGTCATATATATATTAGTACACAGCAAACATTTGCACATGTTTGTGCTGTGTACAAATATACATACAGTATATACAGTGTCTAATGCTGTGTGTATGTTTAAGAAGTACAAGGCTTACTTTTTATTCAATGCGAAATTAAGGTGACTGAATAAAATGTTGAATTTTTAAAAATTAAAAATTAAAAGCCATTAACATTTGCCATAACTACTCTTGCTGAGTGACTTTTAATGTCATTTACTTAAATAAATTGTAATATATAAAATTACCTGGGAAAATCAACTGATATAAATATATAACAGCAGTGTAATCAAATTTTTAAAAATCTCATTCAGACTTATTTTTCCAACAAAAGTAAAACAATTGGAAATTAAATTAATTTCTTAAACTTATTTTCAGTGAATTTAACTTTTAATTTTAACTCAATATGCGAAAATAGCTTTAGCTGCTAGATATTCATTTGTTATTGTAGAATTTTTTTCTTTTCAGCACTTGACATAATTACCGGTGGATTAATTTTTGTAAAATTAAACAATAAACATACTTTCATTCAGTTATTTTATTTAATTCTCCAAGACAAAGGCTCCGAAGAGCAAACACAAACAATATTCACAAGGCAGCTAGTATTAGCCAACATGAACATATAGGCCACCTCTCCAAATGCAACTCCAAGATGGTGCAGTCAATTGAGAGAAAGACCTCCAGTCATAGCCATCTAATCACCACAGTTTTGTAGCACTGATCTTCCAAACATTTTGTGTATTTTCCATGAAGTCAATGTCCAAAGTGCTGGTACCCAAGAAAACCCAAAGAGAGAAATTAAGTAGTAAGGAATAAGATTTTGTCAAATAGAGTTGAGCTTTGGAGGGCCACAAAGAATTGTACTAATTTTTTTGGCCCCCAAGAACCAATTTCACCCCCTGAGGTGCGCTATTACCCTGCTAAGAACATGTGTCCTAAATTGTGAGCTCCTCAGTCATAAGGTCGGAGTCATTTTCATCCTTGTAATCCATCCTCAGCACAGAGAATTGTCTAGAGTTGATACTCTTTAAATATTTGATGAGTGAGAGAAGGAGGAAGGTAATGACTAAGTGAATTAGTGAAACAAACACTGGTAATCTGAGAGACCGTTGTACACTGAAGTCCTCAGCAGGATGAGGACATTCAGTCCATCAGAAGAATGATGAAGGAAAAGAAAGGAAGAGAGGGACTTCTTGGAAGGAGAAGCAGGGTAGGGAAGGGCATGGAGTGGGTTTCAGGTAAGTGAGGGTGATAAAGTTCTGTGTTGGAGAGGCAGCATGGCCTGGGAGAAAAAGCAAGGCAGCTCATAATGAAAGCTCTTTGCTGCATTTCCAGATCTCACATTGACTGGCTGATGATTTTTAGCAATTTACATAGCATCTCCCTCAGTTTTCCAACTTTTAAAATGGAGTTGATAATACCTATTTCTTATAGAAATGATAAGAATAAGATATGTCAGAAAGGTCTGTGAGGGCTTCCCTGGTGATGCAGTGGTTAAGAATCCGCCTGCCAATGCAGGGGACACGGGTTCGATCCCTGATCCAGGAAGATCCCACATGCCGCGGAACAACTAAACCCGTGTGCCACAACTACTGAACCTGCACTCTAGAGCCCGTGAGCCACAACTACTGAGCCCGAGTGCCACAACTACTGAAGCCTGCGTGCCTAGAGCCCGTGCTCCACAACAAGAGAAGCCACCACGATGAGAAGCCCGCGCACCGCAACAAAGAGTAGCCCCCACTCGCCACAACTAGAGAAAGCCCGCGCACAGCAACAAAGACCCAAAGCAACCATAAATTAATTCATTCATTCACTTTAAAAATTAAAAAATTAAATTAAAAAATAAGTTATAAAATTTTTTAAAAGCTCTGTGAAGTAAAAATAATAATAGAAATATAATTATTGAGCCTAACGGGTGGAGAGATAGGGTGGGGCCAGACTATGACAAGCCTCAAATGCCACATGGAGGTGTGGAATGGACACAGGGGCAGCACCACTGTTATGGGTTATTGGAAAGAGAAGGGAGATTGATGTTTATTGAGTAGCTACTATGTGTTAAGCACGTCTCTCTTACCTTACGTAATCTCCACAGCCAATCTATAAAGTAGATCCTGACATTGTCATTTTGCAGCTGAGAACACTGAGGCCCAGGAATGTTAAAGCTGATAGATTTGCTGATGGATTGGATGAGGACTGCCAGGGAAAGGAAGGAATTAAGAATGTTTCCTATTTTTTGGTGGTGGATGTGTTAAGTTAGACATGGCTTGGAGACATTCACATGGAGAAGGAGGAATGTTTAATGTGCAGCTCAAAAGAAAGGTTAGAGTTGGAGCTATAATTCGGGGACCCATCAGTATAAATGTTGTGTTTCTATTTTTTTAGACCATGTTACTGAGACCATTGAGGGAGTTATGGATAGAGAGGGAAAGAGGAATGATTTTAGGAGAATGCCACATGTAGAGGTTGGGAAGAAAGAAGCAAATGGAAGGATGTGGTAACCAAGTGAATTAAGTGTTTGAGAAGGAAGGGGTCACCAACTAGGACAAATGCTGCAGAGAAAGAGAAGATTTAGACTGAAGGTGGACCTCTGTGGGAGCATGGAGGTGATTGACAAGCTTTTTGGGAGGGATTTCAGAGGAGTGATGGTAATAGACCCCCTAAAATTAGAGAGAATTCAGGAAAGAGTGGGAAATGAGGAAGTAGAAGCAGTGAGTGTAAACACTCCTTTGAAAATTTTGCCAGAGAGGAAAAAGAAAGATGGGGCTGTATCCAGAAGGGGCAGTTGGGTGAAGGGACAGTTTTTTAAAACATGGAAGGTGTTACAGAATGTTGGTATGCAGAAGAGAATGGTGAACCAGAGAAAGGGGAAAACATCAGCAGCAAAGTTCTTAGGTAGGTGAGAAGTGGCACAAGTGGAGGGGTTCACCTGAGATTGGAAACAAACAAACAGAAAAAAAACAACAAAAGATTGTCTTTTATAACGAGAGGGAAGGCAGGGCATGTGGGTAGATGTATAAACAGGTAGTTGTTCTCATGGTAGAAAGATGTAGTTCTCTTCTGACTGCTTCTATTTTCTCTTCCCAGTGATGTGAGTTTAGAGGTCCTCAGGAAGAATGAGGAAGGGGAAGGGAGGACAGTTGCTTAAGGAGAGAAGAGAAGGTATAAAATAGTTGTCTTGGGGAAAAAAGAATGAATTGAGGAGAGAAAGAAGGTAAGATCACCAGGTGGTACAGAGGGCCCACTTGAGATTTATTGGTCATAACTTTAAAGAAGGAAAAATCAGCATACTTGTGTGTTTTCTCCCAGCTGAATTAACTGCTGCAGCGCAGGCACAGAGCAGAACAGTCAGAGAGTTGGGTTTAATTAGAATTGGGGTTTTTCCAGTATCATGGAGGAAAAGAAAGACCAAGAATTTGAGGACACATGTAAGAGGGTGACTACCATCATGGACTACAGAGTCCATGCTGGGTTAAGAGGGAAATGAGGGAGTTGGGAGAGAAAGAGGCAGTGGTGAGGGACAGTAAAAAAGTGGTGAGGCCAGTGGTTTTGAGGTGCTGATAGGAATAAAGAAATTTTGGTGTGGGAATAATAAACAAAGGAATGAATGTGGGATGCTGGAAATCACAATTTTGGAGGCGGGGCAATTACTGAGAATGGCGAGATTTTAGGGTAAGACCACAGGAGTAGGCAGTTAACAGGGGCTGCAGGGAAAGGGCATGAGAAGTGATGAGGTCAAGGGACTGAGGCCAGAGTGTTGAGTGGATTATCTATATGGATGCTGAAGCCACAAAAGTGATGACAGGAGTGAAGACTCAGAAACCCCAGCTTCAGAGATGCTCTGAGCCATCTTTGGCTCCCCAAGTCCTACTTATGCCACAGTGTTTTGTGATTTCCCTGATGTTCAGTCTTTATTACAGGAATCCCCCATCTCTGCAGGTGCGCTGAGTTTCCATTCCTTGTAACCATAAAGCTGCAATCAGAGTTCACCAGGAGTTCCTCCTATTTTCCACAAAAAAAAATCAAGTTTCTGTTTCATTTCCCCTGAATTATCCTGACAGGAGCTAGCACGAGAGATATGAGGTTGGGTCCTGGGACAAACAAGAAGAGGAGGGGAGACTGAATACATTCTTGTTGATTTATTTTTGACAGTAGACTGACCAGGTTGCTCTAGAATTACCCTGAACTTTGAGAGTTACAAGATACTTGAAATCTCCTTTATTATATACTCTGGTCAAGGTGGGTACAGACCATGCTTTACACATGCAGGTCAGCCACACTGTGCTTTTCAAATTCTACTTTTAAATTTTGATCTTTGTCTTAGATTCCTAAAACCATCTTTTTTGCAGAGGAACTACAAAAGTTTCCAGTCAGATCATGCATTTCACTGGTTTCTCTTGACTCTGGGACAATATTTATGACGAGTTAGAAGTCAATTGAATCACCTAGAAAAATTCATTTTCATAAAAAAAGAAGAAAGGAAGGAATAAATGAAAAAATATACACAATGACATCATTTGACAGATTTTGCTTCACTGAAACTCACTGGCACATCACTGAATGGGATTGAAATTTTCAACAGCTCCTACATTTGGGCTGCCTTTGATAGAATATAAGCTGCAGGGAGACACAGCTGTAGCTGTCCTTCCAAAAGGAAAGGAAATCATTCTCAGAAATGAATCCCTAAAATGGTTGTTTAATGTGTGGCAGATGTGTCTCACAAGCTAGAATATCATCAGAATGCTGGTCTTTTCCCTGTTTCTCTGCAGGAAAACCATGTAACAGAAATGGATTTATCTGGTGTATTATCACTAATGTTCTCTAGATGCTTAAGTGTCCCTGTGGATTGGCCCATATAACTTAGAAACAGCTGCTGCCTGACAGGACACATGGAACAGTTGAACAAGTGTAACACATCACAAGAAAGAAACAAAATCCTAAAGGAAGAAGCCCCCAACCTCATCATGATCATTCAAAGGCAATTGGCATGTGGAATTCTTGTTTTCCTGCCCAGTGACAGCACTGGCATTTGGGAGAGGTATTAGAACCCAAGGCTCCTGTGACTTTGTCTGCCTTTTCCTCACCAAGGAGCCAGAAGGGGATTCTGGACATAAGCCAGAAACTTGCCTACACATTTCTATGTCCTAGAACTAACCATGCTGCAACCTACAGCTCTATGAGCCAGCAGCCCCAGCCCCAAACAATTCCTGGCATAAAGAAGCTTTGTTTGTTTGGTGAGTTATTTCCAGAATGTGTGCTTAATGCCACACTGTGTGTGTGTGTGTGTGTGTGTGCACGCATGCACGTGCCCACGTGTGCATGCGTATTTAAGTTCTATTAGGTCCTAAGGCTTTCTACGGAGGAGGGGAGGGAGGCAAGAAAACCAACCTCATTTCCTGGATGAGAAACTGAGACATGAAAATAGAAGTTAATGTCTGTATTAATTAGAAGAAAGCTAACACCTGATGGAGAGTTCCTTAAAGGTGAGAAATGTAGATGCAGTTCTCATATTCATCTTTGAATCCTTAGAGTTTTGAGGATTAAGAAATAGTATACGACTTGAATACAAATTGCATGTTGGAGGAATGTTGGTTGAAACTAAATTTGTTACACCTACAATGCTTCAGGCACAAATATCGCCTCATGTGATACTGGAAACTACTATCAGATAGTTGTCATCACCCGCATTTTATAGATAGGAAAGCAAACTCAGAGAGGTTCAATAACTTTTTCAAGGTCGCACACAGCTGGTAATAGAGTACAGTCTGTAAAATCAAGTCTTGACTTCCCAGCTCCTGATCTTTCTACTATACATGCTACCGCCTTTTCACTTGTAAATCAGTGGCTTCACCAAACCCTGCTTAAGGCAAGCCTCGACCACAGCACTTAAACCGCGTTTTCCTGTCTGTCTTTGCACCCAGAACATGAATTTCATGAAGGCAGGAACTTTTCTTAGGCCATACCTTCAAAGGAGAACACTCTACCCTGGGGCTGGGGTCTTATTTACCTTCATATCCTTAGTGTCTGGCTCAAGACTTGGCACATTGTAGGTAATAATGTAAGAAAGAAAAGCTGAGTAAATCAATAAGCAAAGTGATTGTGAGTCTAAACTAATCTACACAGGAACCAAATTCTGGATATGAACTGCATTCAGGAACTTCACACATATTACTTCGTGACTCTGTGAGTCTCACCATGAAAATGCTTTCTCAGTGATTCCTTCTTCCACCCCCCGACCATGTATCGTTATGGAGCCATGACTGGAAGAAAGCAGGCTCTCTTTTGGGAATAGAACTCTCGATGTTTTAGCACAGAAGGGCTCTGGGAGGAGACCTCCGAGCATGACTAGGCCTGATGATGTGGCTATTGTCAACCTCTCCAGCTCCAACTCCCCAACTGCCTGCCACCTACTTTGCCAGATGTCTCAGAGGACCTGTAGTCCTCCACCTCTGACCCCACATCACCATTTTCCTATCTCCCTCCTCTTTATCTTTGCTCACATGGACCCCTTTGCCCTGGATCCCTTTTTCCTGCTCCATCCTCTGCCTACCCACCCCCAACTCCTATTCATACCTTATGACTCCGTTTAGATGCCACCTCTTTTTGGAGGCCTTCCTGGATTTCTTTCCAGGCTGGCAAATACAGTTCTACTTAGTGTTCCCATGTGTTCTCTTGATCACCACATTTCTGCCTTCCACTAAGCTATGAGTTTCTCAGGGGCAAAAATTGTGACTTATTCATCTTTGTGTCACCATATCAATGGGAGCTTAGAAGAGAAAAAAAGGGAGGGAGAGAGAGGTTTTCCATAGACGATGAATTTGGGACAGCGAAACGTAAGGAAAGAGGGTAGCAGTTCCCAAAAGTGGGAGACAACTTAAGGAAAGACTAAGTTGGCTGGAACATTTTAAAATATCGGAGGAAAGAATGTAATTACAATAGGACCAACAGAGAGAAGAGACAGGAGGGAACAGAATGAACTTTCTTGGTATTTGCTGCCTGTAGCAAGGGAACAGGCAACAGTAGAAGCAATCTGATTCTCTAGGTATAGACATTGCTGGGGTTTTTATTCTCATTTCTTAAGTGATTCTTACAGCATGTGCTGGACTTTTATAAGTTTAAACGACTGGGCCAACTTTGCATAGTGCACATTTTCTGTAGAAATGAATATTTATGCTGAGTTAGTTGTACAAATACACAGCTCATTGGAGTTTCTTTCCCCAAAGCTATCAAACTGAAAGAAAAGTCAAATCCACATATAATGGGATTTGCTGAATCTTCATCCCAGGGCTGTGCCAGTGTGGGACTAGGAAAAAAGTAATTCTATGTCTATTAGGTGGTTAAAAAGCAGTTGCATAAAATCATCACCAAGTATCATTTTCATAGGGCCCCAATTCACTCACACCAAGTAATTCTAGAGTTAGGAAACTTTCCAAAGAATTCCTGCAGAGCTATACCGGGATAAAATCTGGCCCATTGTGAATATAAAATGGCAATTTTATTTAAACAGTTGTAGCTCCTTGGGTCTCTTCTGGCTGACTCTAATATTGCTCCTTGTCTATATACTTTGGACACATTTTCACTTTCCTCTAGAAAGAGTTTTATTGCTTAATCATCCTCCTCTTGCCACCTCTCCCTTCTAGTGAGTTCTGTGTTGGAACAATGGAATAATATTTGCTTGGGGGTCTGTTGATGAATTTCATAGCAAAGTTATCACTAATAATCCCTAATGTGTGTTCCTACATTTGGCACACTGACCAAGCCACTTAACCTTCATATGCCATCACTTTTCCAGCTGTAAAATTCAGCAGATAAGTCTTAGTGTCTCACATTTCTCAAATGCTACATAGCCTTCCTACCATTTCTATGCCCAGAGTGAGTAATGACTTTCAACAGCCAAATTTAAAAGGCTGACTTCAATTATTGTCCCATCTGTGTCACTTCTCTGGCAAACATGGACTAATAAAATGCATGTGACCTGGAAAATCTTTAGTAGTTTTTTTGCAAGGTATTTCTAGTTTATGACCATGAATTGAACTGACTCTTCATTGGCCAGATAATCTCATCATCAGATTTAGCCATCAGGATGAATTTGAACTTCATCCAATAATAGATTATGATTTAGTTTTTGATTAGAGGAAAAAATAGATTGGTTTATGCAGCCAGGAAATAATTGTTGGGTATGTGTGATGTGCCAGGTGTGGTGAAGGGTGGTGAGGGTGTTGGTTGGTTGTTTTTTTTCCCTAAATGAACTAAACAAAGAGTAAAAGTCTTTTGGGGTTACGGGTAAAGCTGTCCCCATGACAATGGGTGTTGACAAAGATGCTTATTGGAGCCCAATGGGTAGTGTCTGAGCAAGGGCTCTATCCTTGTTCCACTCTTCTGGTACCAGCTCAGGATGGCCATGACTTTATTCTTTTTCTCTACTAACCCCTTGGCCAGAGTAAAGGACAAAATCCACCTCTTTGGATGTGAATGGTGTCTACGGTAGGGCACGTCACAGCAGCTGTATCAGCCTAGATTTGCAACCTTCCCTTAAAGTCTGTCCTAAAAATTCCCCTCAAGTGGTCTTTCCTTCCCTTTGCAACCAAATGGCTTGAAACAGAAACCAATGTTTACTGCCTTATTTGTTACCCCTCTTTGTCCCTTCTCCAGCTCACCTTCAACACCACTTACTGTGAGATCTAATCATATTACTTTATTGCTCAAAGAGCTTTTTTGGCTGCCATGGGTCCACCATAAGAAGTGCAAACAATTCAAACTGTTCACGTGAACTGAGGTCATTTCTACCTCTTTAATGAGATGTATTGCAATGAGAAAAAATAGCTAACCTTTATTGACAACCTAATGTGTGGCTGTCCTCACAACAACAGTGTGAAATTTATACACTTATCAGCCCAGGTCACAGATGAGCAAAATAAAGCCCAAAGCTGTTCAGTTACTGGCCCAAAGGCAGCTGTCTCAGGGCGGAATTGGAAATCAGACCTGGATTTGCCTGATTGACCTTAGGCCTTCTCTGCCTGGAGTCTCTCAGCAGACCCACTAACCATGCCCCTCTCTCCTCCCCATCTCCCATACTAACAGGGTGGCCCAGTGCAAGAAGACACGTGGTCATCCCCTGAAACAATGTCCCTTTACATTTCCTTATAGTTCTCGCTGTAGACAGAGGCCTGCAGAACGGCTTCCCAGCTGGAGGCCAAAATCATGAGGGAACACAGCTGCAATTAGAAGAGCAAGCCCCCTGATTCTAAAAGACACCAACAGCTGCACTCACCGACAACCCTGGGACAAGATAAGGCATATTGTGTCATGCTGGCAAAGACCTCCTTTGGACAGAGCAGAGGATGTGTAATGTGTATCTTCAAATTAATTTCAGCAAATGCCTATTTTTTTTTACCCCACTTTGTCCCCCCTCCAGTTCACCTTCAACACCACTCACTGTGTGACCCAATCACATTACCACTCAAAGGGCTTTTCTGGCCCCCATGAGTCCACCATATATGGTGACCCCACAGCACAGGTGGCTGACCTCCTCCTCTGCGGGGCTCACGGTACCCCATTCAGGCTTCGTCAGGTCAAGTATTTTGTTTCATAATCTCAATAGGTTGTAAACCCCTGAAGGACCAACATTGTGTCTGCTGTCTTTACCCCCAGCATTTAGCAGAGCCTGAGCCTGTGATAAAGGCTCAGCTCCATCCCCAGCTCTCTGAGAACGTTTCCCTCACACCAACCCACCTGCCACCTCTCACCCAAAAGCAGAGCTAACAAAGCCCTCCTCTGTGTCTCCAAAGTACCTCATTGGTACCACCAGCAAAATACTTGTGTTCCAGAGAAATGAGTGTCTGTCTGTCCCCTGTCATCTGACCCCTGGTTGTCCCTCCAACCACACCTCCTTTACTGTTCCCTGTTTTATCTGCTCCAGCCACACTGGCCTCCCAACCATTTCTCAACCAAGCACATTCCCCCCTCAGAGCTTTGTACTTTCTGGAAACTGTCTTCCCCCAGAGCCACACGGCCTCACTTCCATCAGGCCTCTTCTCAAAGGTCACCTCCTCAGAGAGGCTGCCCCAAGCATCCTACCAAAATAGCAACCCTGACCATTATTCTCCAGCCCCAGTTTCCTTCATAGCACTGACCCCTACCTGTCTGACATTATCTACTTCTTTGTCTGTGTGATTACTGTCACCTCCAGTAAAATGTAAGCTCCTTGAGGACAGAAATTTTGTCTATGCTCTCTTAGAACAGTGCCTGACACATAATAACCACTTAATAAATATCTGTTAAGGAAGAAAGGAAGGAAGGAAGGAAGGAAAGAAGGAAGGACTTCCCTGAGGGACCGTGAGAGCCTCAAAGCCAGGAGTGTGTCTTACGCACCCTTTAACCTCCAGCATCTGGTAATGGTCGGCCTGTGACAAATCATGAGCTTGTTTCTTGATTTCTGATGCAAATCAGAGGTATGTGGTGCAGAAAAGCAGCTGGCCTTTCCCGAATGTCTGCCATGTTACAGGTCTCTGCTACGTGTCTTGTGTATAATGCTTTGTTTCATCTTCACAACTTCCTAAGGTAGTTGCTATGGCTCCACCTAAGAGGGGAGGAGACTCAGTGTCAGAGAGCGAATGCGACTTACCCAGAGTCACAGCTAATGAAGGGCGGAGTTGGGATTCGAACCCAGTTCTCACACCAACACCTCTATTCCTTCCTCCACCTTGCCTCTCCTGAGACACCGGCTACCTTCAAACAAATGGATATTTGACTCATATACAGTCTTGTAATTCATGAAGTAAATCAAAGTAGAAAATTTAGAAAACTTTTTTCTAAGTAAGTTATTTTACTTCCTCTGATTTTTAATTTATTTTTCAGTGATCAGTGATATTTTCAGCTTTCCTTTCAAGAGGAAATAGAATGGATGTGATTATGATAGTAAACACGACAGTCCTCGAAACCGATTGTGAATATAAAGTGCTGTATAAAGCACAACGATGGTGAGGCTAAAGTCATTGTTATTGCTTTCCAATTAGCCACATCTTTCTCAGAAAAATTAACTTGCCTGTGCAGCTCTTTCAAACTTAACCTAAATTTATTGCTTAAAAACACCAAGGGATTTTCAAACACATTCCATTCCCCAGGTCTCAGTGAAAGACTTCCTTTTCTTACACGTGGCTGTTTGGGATGTGCCCTTCTGGGGTGGAAGCAAGAAGGCAGCTCCAGACAGAGCTCTTGTTCAAACTCTTTTCAGGGAGGACTGTTTGGAGACTGGGGGTATTTTGCAAGAGGAGTGGAGCTTGGACTGATTTTTATAAAGTTACTGATTTTTAAATATCTTGCGTTTTCCTAAGTCTGTAGTCAGCACCACTGCCAGATGATGCCATTATCCTGGTGATTGTGGTCCATGGGGTCAGAGTCAACTAAGGACATATCAGGAGCCAACCAAGCTGAGTGCAGACATCTAGAGGCAGTTGCCTGTGCTGCTTTGACTCAATAAAGGCTTTGCAGTGTGGTCGTCCTGTCAATTAAAACGAAACAACACGAAATGAAACAAGCACTTGCTCGCACTTTTTAAGAGCTAACTTTTCTTGGCTTTAAATATAACCTGTGTGCTGTTGACTTGTCAGTTACATTGCCAGCCCGAACCCCTCACATGGACTCCAAATCCATATGTCAGCTGCTACTCAGTATCTCCGTTTGGATGTCTAATAGGCATCTCAGAGATAACACATCCCAAACTGAGCACTTAACTGGCCCTTCACCTCACCCACCAAAACCAGCTTCTACTGCTGTCTGCCCCATCTCAGTAGCGGCAACTCTACTCTTCCAATGGCTCAAAACAGAAATCTTGGAGTCATCCTTGACTCCTCCCTTCTCTCACACCATACATCTGGTCTACCAGAGATCCTGTTGGCTTTACCTTTGAAATATATCCTGAACCTGGCCCCTTCTCCCCAACTTCACTCTGCTACCCTGGTCCTACCTACCATCATAGCTCACTTGAACTCCAACTGTTGTCTCCTAACTCATATCCTTGTTTCTGTCCCTTGTGCCTCACACCCCAACATAGTCCCCAAAGTGATTTTTTAAACAAAAGTCAGATCATGTTGTTCTACTACTCAGAACTCTCCAGTGGTCCCCCATATCACTCGGAAGGTAAGTCAAATTCCTTAATATGACCTCTAAGGCTTGTATTACTTTCCTAGATCTTCCATAACAAATTACCATGAATTGGTGGCTTAAAAACAACAGAAATCTATTCTCTCACAGTTCTGAAGGCCAGATGTCAAAGTCAAGGTATCGTCAGGGCTGCACTCCCTCTGGAAGCTCTAGGGGATAATGCATTCCTTGCCTCTTCCAGCTCCCAGTGCCTGCCAGCATTCCTTGGCTTGTGACTCATCCCCTCGCTGCTATGTCTTTCCATCACCTTCTCTGTGTGTCTGTCTTATAAGGATACGTGTGATTGCATTCAGAGCCCACCTGGATAATCCAAGATAAACTTCACCTCTCAATATCCTTAATCATATTTTTGTCATATAAAGTAACAGGGAATATTCACAGGTTCCAGGGATTAAGACATAGACATATATTTTGGGGGCCATCGTTCAGTCACCATAGGGCCCTGCATGACTGGCCCTTGTCTCCTCTCTGGCCTCATCTCTTGTTCTCTTTCTCTTGTTTGATCCTCTCTATACTCATTGGCCTCCTTGCTGTGCCTTATGTAGACCAAGGTAATTTCTGCCACAGTGCCTTTGCATTTGCTGTTTCCGCTGCTAGAATGCTGTTTCCTCCACTTCAGGTTTTAGCTCAAAAGTTACCTTCTTAGTGAGGTCTTCCCTGGTCACCTTATCTAAAATTTAAATACCCCCTAGCATTTCATTTAGCCCTTCCCTGCTTTACTTTTTCTCCTCAGCACTTATATTGTAGACTTTGCCATTTTATCTAACTTATTATCAATTTTACATAATTGTTTATTGTCTGTCTTCCCTCACCAGAATGAAAACTACCTGAGGACAGGGGTTTTCTTCTAATTCACTATGTCCCCAGCACTTAGAACAGTGTCTGGCACATAGTCTTTCAGTAAATATTTGCTGAAGGAATAAGGTATCAAGCACTTAACTACTTGCTCAGGGTCTTATATGCATTACCTCATTTTAATTCTCACAATACAAGATGCAAACTGTTATTCCCGTTGTGCAGAGGGGGAAACTGAGGCTTCCAAGTTTAGTAAGTCACTCAAGATCACACAGCCAGAAAGAAGCCCTGCCTGGGTTCAAACCTACCCTGTCTGACCCCAAGGCCTGTGTGCTCAGTGACTACAAATACCACTGTACTAGTTTGCTAGGGCTGCCATAACAAAGCACCACAGACTGTGTGGCTTAAACAACAGCAGTTTATTCTCTCACAGTTCTGGAGGCTGGAAGTCTGAAATCAAGATATGGTCAGTGTTGGTTTCTTCTGAGGCCGCTCTCCTTGGCTTGTAGATGGCTGTCCCCTCGCTGTGTCTTCACATGACCTCCCTGCCGTGTGTGTCTGTGTCCTAACTTCCTTTTCTTATAAGGACACTCAGTCATATTGGATTAAGCCCCTCCCATAGGACCTCATTTTATCTTAATTACCTCTTTAGAGGCCCTATCTCCAAATACAGCCACATTCTGAGGCACTGGGGGTGAGGACTGCAACGCGTGAATTTGGGGGCACACAATTCAGCCCATAACACTACTTCTCCATCAGACAGCTGACAAAAGAAAGGGTTCCCCTCTTCTTAAATGCTTGATCCATACTTCACTCCTCTCTGACATCTTTAATCTGCCTATCTTTAGTGGCTCCTTCTCTTCCGCCCACAAAACCATATAAACCCATTCAATTTTTTTTTAAATTCTTAGGTTTTCCATCCCCTTCAAGTTCGTATCCACTCGCCACTTCACTGCCAAACTTTTAAAAAAAGTCTCTCCTGGTCTTTTTTTTCATCACTTAAAATCATTCTCCTCCCAACACCTGCTGGAATTGCTTTTGCAAAAGTCACAAAGCCCAGGCTGGTGGCTCCTTTCACCTTCCTCACCCCTTCACCCACCATCGCCCCGTGCCCAGCCCGCCGCGTGCGCTCACCTCACGCCATGTATTCGTCTCTGACAAGATGATGCCCCCCGGCTGGCAAAAGGGAAAAGCCACTGGGGGGTAATTTCTGTTTGTTGGAGTAAGAAGTGATTTTTTTTAGGATTTAGTGTTTAGGGTTAGCATTTAGGACTGACAGGTAAAATACAGGTTACCATGCAATACTGGGGACACGTTTATACTAAACAATTTCTCATTGTTTATCGGAAACTCAAATTTAATTGAGTCTTATAGTTTTATTTGCTAAATCTGGCAACCCCGTTAGTATTCAGCCTAGGTGAATGGCCTGTCCTTACTTTGCCCCTTCAACAATGTCTGCTACTCACAATCAGTGGTGATCTGGGGAGTGAGGGAACCAGGGTGGTGCCCTAAGTGGCCAAGGGTTTGAGGAAGGGAGAACACACACAGGAGACTGTAAATTCAGAGAGGGCAGTTGACTAGGAGAGAGGTAAGTCCACCCAGCCAATCCCCAGAGATCTGGAAAAAGACAGTACCAATGTACCTACCTTATGAAAAGAAGTTCAAGCCAATTGATTTCAGTATGAAAGGAAACAATCACTCATATCATCTGTAACATAATTTAGACTACTTCAGCAAAGGCAGTGATACAGATGTAACCTAGCACTCTGGGAATACCCTGTCAGAAATACAGTTAGCCTTTGGAAGACCCTATTAGGTATCTACACTCTAGAAACAGTTTTACATGCACATTAGTAGAAACAGCTGCACCAGGAGTTTCAATGCTACAATCAGGTTTGTAAACAAGCATTACGAATGTTATAGAATATCTTACTATGGACATGAGTGGTGCTGAAGATATGGGAATCGGCTTGAAGTGCTGTACACACACCTTGCGTGAGTGGGATGTCAAATCTGGCGGGTCCGGCAGCTGAATGCCTTTGGGGGGGCCTGTCTCAATCACCCCCTATTCACCCCATTGGTTATGGAGATGACCAAACAGGTGACACTCTACACTGGACAGGTAAGATGGACAGCAATTTATTAGTCACATATGCTCACAGCCTGGGAGGAGGACCCCGAATGCCACATGGGGCTATGCGGGCATCGCACTCAGGAACAGAGTGAACAGCCAGGGACAGTGGGAGGCAGGCTTTGCAGCACCAAGAGGGGGAAGTGGCCCCTGGCTCCCTCGGGAGGATGTGGTTGGCCTCTTTGAGTAATTCTGTGGGCTGGCAGGGAGCTGAAGCCCGCTACTCAGGGATAAGCAGCAACTGTGCTGGTCCCGGGGACAAGGAGGTTTGTTTGGCTGGGGGATCTTATCCACTGGAGCAGAGCAGGAAGGGGAACTTGCAGTTAGGCCATTCAAGGCCTCTTGGTTTTACAAGAGGCCAAGGCAGCACAACATATGGGCCCTTGATTTTAGACCACATGGCTCCCTAGGCCTAGGGCTCCACTTGGTCCTGCGTGTTCCTTCTTCAAGGAGGATTCATCCTATTAGCCTAGAAGCTGATTCCCCCACCGTTGTCACATCTGCCTCAAGAGAACACGACATGCCAAGTATTGCTGGAAATCTCAGACGCCACCAAACTTAAAAGAAAATGTTGACTGTGTGACTTTTTCTGCACCTGCTGATAAACGTGTGTGGCATCCTCTGAGACTTGCTTTTTCCACTGTAACATACCTCCTGACGGAGATGTTTTGTAGGAGAGACCGTACACTTCTCATGTACCTCTGGTCCTCAGACTTCTATCCAAATTAGTCCAGCAATTGTGAAAGGCCAACCGCAGCCCTAGTGGTCTGGAAGGCTTAGAAATGCCCAAGGGGCTGACCCTAGGGAAACATAAGCAATCCCCCAAATCTGTTCTCAGCACCCTTCTCTCCTCACTCACACTCACTGTCCAATGTATCTGCTCCCAGGGCTCCAATTGTAATCTCTCTGTGGATTTTCTCAGGATCATTAGATCCCAGTCTTCTCTGGAGTATCAGATTTACTTTCCCACCTGTGTGGTAAACATTTCCACATGACATCATGAATTCATTAATTCAACTATTTATCAGACATTTATTGGGTAATAAGTGTTTAGATACAAACATACATGAGACGTCTTGCTGTCTCCATGGAGTCTATGTTTGGGTGTAGGATGTCATCCAGGCACATAAACTCAACGTGTCCAATATATTATTACCATCCTCTATCCCCAAATCGATTCCTTCTTTTCCAACTAAAGACACCGCCATCCCACCACCTGCTGAAACTTACAACTCCAAAGTCATACCTGTTTTCTCTCTCTCTCCATATTCCTCACAATTCCCTGGGGGGCAACAGCATAGCAATAAAATCGCAATAAACAAAATAAAGAATTTTATTACAGCCCCTTAACCTCCATCTCCAAACTTACCACCCTAATATTTTATTAAGTTATCACTCCTAGGGTCCCTTTTTAACATAGATTATCGTCTACAAAGAGCTGTACTTTGTGCTTTATGAATATTTGCCTTATATCTTTGAAACATCTTTTAATCAAGGTTCTCATTATTTTTAAGGTGAAATTTCTAAAACTTCAAAAAGTCTGAAAACTCTGCCGTCTAAAAGATCAAAGCAAGCCAACAGATAGGGTCTGGTTTTTTAAGGCCAGATCTGAAGTAGGGAAAGAAACATCTTTGCTGCTTAGAAAGATGCTGATGGTGCTATTCAGAAAGGGACCCTGAGGACTCCAGTTTTAAACAAACTCTAATAACAAAACACTGTCAGCCAAAAGAGAAAGCTGATCTCCTGACATAAAAGGTGCCAGCAATACCACCTTCCTCCCCTCGGTGAGGTTGCTGACGCCAGATGACGCATCTCCCACCCGCTTTGTGCGAGAGCCAATCAGTTCCCTTTGAATGAAATCTTTATTCAACGCTTTAAACACTCCTGGGGGAAGGGAGGGAGAGGACAAGAGAAGGATTTCAGAAACAAATGGAGCCCCAATAGCCAAGTTTCTGTTCTTGTTACTGTTCAGGTTTTGGCCCGTGAAGATGGTCTCAATTCCATGTTTTTCGTGAAGCTGGCTTGTTTGGCAAAATCCAATGATAAATACAAAACTCTGAGGTCAGTCTCACCTTACTCGGAAAGCTGGAGCTGGGAAGATCAGCTTTTTGTGGTTGGGGAAACTTTGGAAGCCACTGATCTGCTGTTGACAACGGCAGGCAAAGATATGGGCCAGATAATTTTTTCTTTACAAATGTGCGAATCTAGGACTTTTCTTTCCTTAAAAACCCAACATACAAGCAATCCTTTGTTGATAGTTTGGTACCAGTGGCTAGGCGGGGGAGGGGAAGGCAGGATGGATGTGCAGGTAGAATGAACATGTAGAATCCATAGATAGGTCAAGATCTGTTCTTTAGTTAATAAACACCCAAACTGACCCCTGCCTCTTCTCCCTGTTTTTTTCATCCTCAGCTACTCACAGGCAGTCGCACCCATAGAAGGGCAAGAAAGTAAGGGTAAATGGGAGGGGGCAGGGGCCTAGATATCCACAGACCGGCTGGTCAATCTGGGAGACTTGGTATCAACTTCTTGGGGCACAGATCTGCTTTCCTGGCATTGCTCCCCGGTCATGGGCCCCTGCAGCTGCTTTACTCCAGGTCAGTAAAAGAAGTCCTTTTTCTCTTCCCACTATTGTCACCTCCCCTCACAGAAAAACAAAAGAGTCTAAATGTGGAGAAGAATCTGTTTCAGTGCTGGAAATGGAAAGGCCAAGCTAAGTAGTTTTGTGTCAACACCTGTGAAATCATAATAGGCACCACGTATTAAGTGCTTACTAAGTGCCAAGCACTGTCCTTCACGTTTACCTACTTATCACACCATCTTATGAGATGAGTAATATTATCATCATTCCATTTTTTATAGGTGGGGAGACAGAGGCACAGAGAGCCTTAGCAACTGGTCTCAGGTCACAAAGCTGGCACTTGAACGCAGGCAGTCTAACTTCAGAGCCCATGCCCCTTCAGCGCCCCACACGGGCCTGGCCTGTCCCCTGAGTAAAGGTACGTGACCAATGGCCAAGTGTCCTGGACAACACTCCCCCAAGCACTCCCACACACACTCACTTATTTCCAGGAATAAAGGGCAGCAAATCAGGGTTGCCTGGAAGGGCAAAGAGAAGCACACAAGGAGAGGACAGCAGCAGCCCTGATTCCTCGGACCGGACGAGAATACAGGGATCACTGTGGTGAGCCAGGCGCAGGGCCCCTGCATGCCAGGATGCCAACCAAGCACTCAGAGAGGGCTGAGAGGTGCGTCACCACTACATTGTTGGTGATGGATGGGAGAGAAGGCAAAGCCAGCAAACTGCCCTCCAACGTGAATGAGATTGATGTGCCAATACTGGCGTTTTATGTGTATATAAGATAGATGTATGTTTGTATGTCATCTGGTGACCCACCAAAGATATGTAGCTTGGATTCAGTTTGTGGACTAGAAAATAAACAGCCTGCTGGTCATAATACAACCAAAAGTTCTCTTGGTTGTGGTCTTAGTGAGCTCGGGCTGCTATAATAGTATACACAGACATAGAGAGGCTTGGACAATAAACATTTATTTCTCACAGACAGGATGTCCAAGATCAAGGTACCAGAAGGACAGCGTCTTGTGAGAAATCACTTCCTGGTTTGTAGATAGCTATTTTCTTGTATCCTCACATGGCAGAGAGCTGAAAAAGAGGAAGCAAGCTCTCTAGTATCTTTTCTTATAAAGAAATTAATCCCATCAAGATGGCTCCACCCTCATGACTTAATTACCTTCCAAAGGCTTCATCTCTATATACCATCATATGGGGGAATTAGTGTTTCAACATACGGATTTAGGGGGGACACAAACATTTGGTCCATAGCAGATGCCATCCTATAAGTCTTCATCAGCACCATTAAAAATTACACACACACACACAGAAAATGCACAGGCCTGAACCAAGCTCAGAGAGAGCTCGGGCTCACAGATAAGCACATCTACCCAGCCCTCACGCAGCCAGAAAGTTTAATTAATTGACCCATTGTAATCACTGTGTCACTATACTGTCTCCCCAATATTCCACTACCTAGAATATAGAAGTAATCAGCTAGAATTGTCGAATTCAGTTACTCAGACTTTCCCATTGCTCCATGTAATCAAGGTCCATCTGTACCTTCTTCCCGAAACTTCCAGTGGGTCCAAACCTCACACAGTGTCTCTAGATTCTGACTCACAGCAGAGGTGGCTACAATTTGTAGTTATCGCCAGTATTTTCATTACTGAAAGGAAGTAAAGCTTCCAGAGTAAAGATAATACTGGGTCAAGATGAATTTAAAGATTTTCCAAACTATCAGAGAGAAACCTAAAAATACTATATCTCTATTTTTGTTTAACTCAGTCACAACCCCTACATTTAAAAAACAAATTTGTTTGTCTAGTGAAAGACTCTCTTCAAATATTTAAACAGCTGCCTTCATCAATCTCTCTACTCTCAAACTCCTATCTTAAATCTCTGGACCAAAGTCCATAGACCTTTTTCTCCTAGGAATGATGAAGGTATGGAATTAAGGTTATAAATTCAGTCAAGCCCCAGGACCAAGTTCCAAGTTGAAGTGTTAAGGTCTAATGTTGATATTTTGCTTTTTAAAAGTTAACCAAGTCATAATTTGAAACAGTTGTTCATCGGCAAATCGATTTTCTTACTTTTTCCTGATCTTCAGATAACAGTCTCAACAATTAAAAGATTAAAATGTGGGTCAGTGAGCTAAGCTATGTTTTAAGGTCTTGATACTTGAGTCAGTTAACCAACAAAATCTTATATCAAAATTTCAATGCAGGTTGGAATGAAAAGCAACTGGGGGACAAAAAGAATGAACCATTGCCCAAAAATGTCTGTTCCTTCTTTTGGCTCACCCATTTGTGCTGTAAATATATGAGTAAAATAAAGACATAAGGTACTCTCTCTAACCCCGGAGAAAAGTTCCAGCCAATGGGTCAGCATGTTCTTCGTCTTCTCAATCAATTTCCACTAGAAAGCTCTCCCTCTGAGAAAAGGCATCTGATTGTGTTGCTTTTATGCCAAGTTCTGCTCACCAAGTTAAGTAACTGAGTCTTGCAATTTTCCAGTTAAGGGTATTAAGATTTGACCCTTGCTTTGGAGGGCAATTAGGACTTAGTCTTTCCGCTGTCGGCAAATTTCCAAGGAAGGACTACAAAACAACTTTTTCCTAGTTGGGTATTGAACATCACTGAAATGGTGGCAAAGGAGCAATGGCTTATATACTGAGAGCTCTGCCAGCAAGTACGATCCAAAATACTTTATAGATGATAACAGTGACACAAGACATATTAAAGGGTGAGAGAGTTCCAAGATTTAAGTTAGAATAGTGCTTTCTGGTGAGATGCATGCTATTAAGAAGTAAAAGAGAGGTGAAGAAATGAAGCTAAGTACCGGAGAATCATCAAATATCTTAATTATGAAGAAATGAAGAGAGAGAGGCATTACTGCTGAGGGAGGTTTGGAGTTTGCTTTTTCATATGGGAAATACGTACATATTTAAAATTGATGAGCTTTAAGCAGGGGTGCCCTGATGATTCTGAGGATTTTTTTTTTTTCATACTGAATCAGAATCTCTGGGGTGGGATTGGGGTGGGGGGTAGATGTGTATTGTGGAAAAAGCACCCCAGGTGGTTCTAACACACACATCCCTGGTTAAGAAAATTTGTGCTGCATACACATTTTTCTTCCTTATTTTCTCCTAAACTACAGCTTAATTTTTCCAATGCCATTAAGTTAAAAAGGAAATGTTCAGATTATAAAAACAATTCACTGAAAATTTGGAACACTTGAAAAAGTGCACATAAAAAGACTAAAATCTTCTCTAAACCCATTAGCCAGAGATATCCCTTTTAGTCCAGGGTATCTAAATCTAGAACCCTAAGACGGATTTCAGAGGGTCCATGGTCTAAACCTCTGAAAATTTATGGAAAATGACTGTGCCATTTTTCCCCTAAGCATATACATGGCTTTTAAAATGTTGGTAGCATATTATATATTTTGTTTTCAGATTGTCTTTTTTTAGTTAACAAGACATATTCTTAATATGCCATAGCCTTATGAACCCTCTGAGAATATCACTTGTAAAGAAAGAATAAAATTCCAACAGCCATCCCCCACCTTGTTGGACAGTGATATTACCCATACTTGCTACTATAAACAATGCTGGAATTAACAGCCATATACATAAATCTCTACATTTTTGTCTATTTCCTTTTCCCCTCAATCTGAGATGTATCTGAGATGACCCAGAATCATTGGGTCAAATGGTATGTCCTTTGAAAGACTCTTGGCATCTCTTCATTTTGGGAAAGATTTTTGTCAATCTGCACCTCCACCAGGAGTGTATTAAAGTGTGAGTGACTCTAGTTTTTTATTGGTGTGCTTTTAGAACAGACTGTGCGTCTTTGATTTCTTTTCAAGTCTTTTATTAGTAAAGTTCTTTTGGAAAATGGCAGCCTGGGGCTTCCCTGGTGGCGCAGTGGTTAAGAGTCCGCCTGCCAATGCAGGGGGCATGGGTTCAATCCCTGGTCTGGGAGGATCCCCTAGGTCACGGAGCAACTAAGTCCCTGCACTACAACTACTGAGCCCGTAAGCCACAACTATTGAGCCTGCATGCCACAACTACTGAAGCCCACGCGCCTAGAGCCCGTGCTCCTCAACAAGAGAAGCCACCACACTGAGAAGTCCGCACACCTCAATGAAGAGTAGCCCCTGCTCGCAACAACTAGAGAAAGCCCGCGTGCAGCAACAAAGACCAAAAATGCAGCCAAAAATAAATAAATAAAATAAATAAATTTTTAAAAAAATGGCAGCCTGATAAAGGGTCCAAGTGTCCTTAAGTGAGCTACCTGAAGAAGAAGGACAGAAGAACTCACCTGAATTACGCTTACAACTTCCTCAGGCCTCCAACCTAGGCCTCTCTTCCTCCAGGATGACGCCCCCGGCAGTGTTTCAGACATTACATGAAATTTCTAAAAATCTTATATGTTCTGGTATAATGTTATAAGTCATAATTCTAGTTATTACTTTAAAATGTATATCTCAGAAATAACCAAAAAAAAAAAAGGAATCTTGAGATGGGCAGATTATCCTGGATTATCTGTGGGCCCAATGTAATCACAGGGGTTCTTACAAGAGGAGGCGAGGGTCAATGATAGGACAAGGCTGTGAGTTGGTAGCAGCAGAGATTGGACTGATGTGGCCATGAACCAGGCAATGCTGGCAGCCTCGAAAAGCTGCAAGATTAAAGGAACAGATTCTCCCCCAGAACCTCCAGAAGGAACCAGCCCTGATGACACCTTGATTTTAGCTCCCTGAGACTTATGGGCTTCTGACCTCCAGAATGGTAAGACGATAAATTTGGGTTGTTTTAAGCTAGGTTTGCCATGATTTGTTACAGCAGCAATAGGAAACTCATACACCTTCCATTGATTTCATGATATTCTCCCAATACAAATGTCTGCTTAATTTAGCCACAGTCCTTTCCAGTTGCTTATCACCCCCCTCCAGCCCTCAGCACGGTGTTTGGTCCATCCTCTGTGCTCCCACATCATCCCCTGCTTTCCCTGGAGAAGCCCGGCTCACCCTGAGTTGTGACTCCCTACCTGCTGGGCTACCTCCCCCTCCAGACTGCAAACTCAACAAGCACGAGGGTTGAGCCTGCTCTATCTTTGCAGCCCAGCAGCTAGCACAACCTATGAATAAACGTTAGTGAAATGAACAGATCAGAACTTTTTTGTACACAAATGTGTCAGAAAGGTGAAAACGCCTTGAGAAGTTAAAAACAAAAAAAGATTTGAATCGATGGAGAAACATTTTGTATTAGGCTCCTTTTGTATAGATAATGGAAATTATAAAAAATGGTATACTTATCTAAAAGGGAAATTCTGTTCTGATTTATGACAGGATTTTTAAAAAGCTGACTTTCATGTGAACATGAAACACTAAACATACAATATGTTAGCTAAATCACTTGGATAGGACTGAAAGCAGAGCGAAAGTAATCAATTTATGATATTATTAAAACCTAAGGGGAAATGAAATGTCCGTTTCAGTAACGCCAGGCGTGTCCATGTTTGTCACACTTCAGTATTATTGTAGGACACTTCAGCGGCTGTTTGCAAAATCTTGATGGTCTGCTAAACCTGGCTTTATCCAGGCTGGTGTGGAACACACATTTGAGACACTTGGGCTTATGAGATCTCTCTCCCTTGCATGACACGGAGTTTTAAAGGATTTTCTCCCCCCGCCACCACAGTGTTCCCTGTCTAAATTTTTTAAGCCTTTGGACTCTATCCTACAAAAATGCAAAAGCACAAGTGCACGAGGATTTTCACTGCAGCTCTATTTGTAATAGCATTCCATTGGAAGCAACCCAAATGTCAATCAACTGGAAAGTGGTTGAATAAATTATGGGACATACATAATCTGGAGGGCTATGCTTTCCTTAAAAAGAATGAGGTAGTTTTATACATAGTACTTGCTTCAAAATCATAGTTCACTGTTCTGCTCAAAACCCTTCAGGCCTTCCAGTTGCATTTACATAAAATTCAAACTTATTCCCCGGGATAAAATGCCCTCCATGGGGGGCTGTGCCTGTCTTTCTGATCTTGGAGTTTGCATTCTCCCTCCTCCATTCGGATTCAGCAGGATGGCCTTCTCCATCAGCGTCCCCTCGCTGCTCCCCACTCACGTTCGCTGCCACCACAAACCCTTTGCACTTGATGTTTTCTCAGCTGGGAATGTTCTTCCCTTGACCAATGTTTCTCAGCCTTAGTCACACAGTAAAACCATCTGCATTCCAGGCCGCATCCCAAACCAATCAATTCAGAATCTCCAGAGTTGGTACCCAGGCATCAATTCAGAATCTCCAGAGTGGTACCCAGGCACCAAAGTGGTTTTGGTTTGGGTTGCTTGTTTGTTTTTAAGCTTCCCAGGTGATTCCCTGAACAGCCCAGCTTGAGAACCAGGGTGGCTTCACCTGGTGGCTCCTCTCCAACATTCAGGGCATAGTTCAAATGTCACCTCCTCAGAGAAAGGATGATTACACTACTTTTCAAACCTAAGATCGATAACTGGTAGAGTTGAAAAAGAAACATATCAGCAAAAGATGAGTACAAAATGAAATTGAATTTGTAAACTTAAAGATGGTAAGTATGAGATGGCATACACTGAAAAGACAACAGAGCAATATAAAGGCAGATGGAATTTAAATTTCAGTTTGCTCACTTGCTAACTGTGATCTTGTAGCAGTTACCCACTCTCTCTGAGCCTATATGAAAAGCGGATAATCATACCCACCTTGAAGAGTTTTTTAAGGAATAACAAGACCACACATGGCACATAATGAACACTAGGTAAATAGTATTAGCTATTGTTAAGTAACAAAATGATTTTTTGAAGCAGTAATGTTTCAGAATTCCAAGAAAATAGAAAATGTCAAGTGTCTGGGGATCAGAGAGGGCTTCTCCAAGTAAGTAGAATTTAATTTTTGCCTTAAAGTAAAGCTAGAATATGGGCAAGCGGAGAGAATGGTGAGGGTTGCGAGTGGCATCCCAGGAGACAGGGAACAGGAGGGACAAAGATCAGAGGTAGAATTTTGCAGAGTGCATTTGGGGAAGAGGGAGTTAAACAAGAGGAAAGAGCTTGCCCAGAATGACAGTGCAGCAGTATGTCAGGATGGGCGAACCTTCTGTTTTCTGTCATACAGCATCTTTTCAGCACTGGCATTTCCCTGAATTAAATTGTGTCGGAGAGCAAGTCTCTGATTGGAAGCAGATCCATCAGGCGTAGAGGCAGAGAGGTGGGGGTGGTGGGAGACACTGCCTTCGACAGGAACTGGCGTGGCCTCTTGGAGGCTGACTCTGGGCCATGAATTAGCCAGCCTCAAAGAAGCAAGCTTGTAAGGTTTCCCAGGGACAAACCACAAACCAGTTCCGCAGCCCTTGGTGCTCCCATGGGAAACCCCCAACTACCTAGAGTTGGGGGATGGAGCCCAGCTCTGTGTGAGTCAAGGTCCTGGGTTGCCTTCAGGTTCCTGCAACCAAGGAACATTCAACGAAGGAACTACTAACAAAGGGCAGGCAGGGTTAAGGGGAACCAGCAAGAGATGGGTGTGGGAGGGCGAATGCTGCAGGAGTCCTGAGAGGGACTGCCAACCTGTAGCCGGGGTGGGCTGGGGGAATACATACCCTAGTCTCTCTGCTTGTCTGCCCTCTTCTGCAGGTGACTTCTCATTGGCCAAGCCCAAGCTGGAAGCCAGAGGGCAAGGGTGTCCGTTGATGCAATCCATACAGGTCAGTCCCTGGGGCTCAGAACGGGATGGAGGTGTGCAGAGAGTGGATCTGGAATGCCCAGCACAGCGAACAATCTGACAGAATAACAAGCCCACAGAAGGGGCTGATCACCAGCCTGCATCCTGAAGGGATCCCCCTTAGTGGGTCCCCTCCTCACCTTCCTCTCTACTTCCCACCTCCACCCCCTACACGTGTAATTGATCAACGAGCCTTGCCAACTGGACCTCCTAGTATCTCTCAAAAAATATACTCTGCTCACACCATATACCTAATTCCATAGGGATTAAAGGTTTATGGTTTTACTTCTTATAGCTAAAAGTACTGGATGAAAACCTTGCTGGATATTTATATAACCATGGAGTAAAGGGAGGACTTCTCAAACATGACCTTAAAGGCAAAATCACAGAGGAGAAGACTGATAGACTGTACCACATAAAAATTGGAAACTTCCATTTGACAAAAACCACCATGAACAAAGTTGAAAAGGCATCAAAAAATAACCAAAACAAAATTCAAACAATGAAATAAGAAAATATCATTTCAGCAAATTTAAGTAAAAGGAGTACTGTCTAAATATATAAAGGTCTTATACAAATAGATAAGAACTGACCCAAATTGGGGGCAGAGGGAGGAACTAAGAAGAAAACTAAACAAATAAGGAAAATGCTGTGAAAATAAAAATAGACACATAGGCAAAGGACATGAACAAGATTGATTATGGAGGAAAAACAACCTGATAACAGCATATGGAAAAATGTTTAACTACCCAGTCCAAGAAACGCAAATTTGAACAAGAAACCCTTTCTCCAACCAAATTCACAAAGGTTGTTCTTAATGAGAATACTCAGTGCAGGCAGGGGTGCATTGAAAAGAGCCCTCGTGAATTGCTTAGAGGAGTATAAATTATTACAGTCTTGAAAAGCAAATTGGCAGCTCAGTATTGAGAAACTTTAAAATTAATCTCCCTTAACCCAACTTGAAAATTCTGGGAATTTTTACTTGCTAGAACCTATTCAAACACTTTCCTGCTCACAAAGTGCAAGCATCTCAATGTGGCATATACCTTCCAAGTTTCATTTCCCCACCTCCCAGCTGACATTTGCCACTCCATCAATGTGAAACCACCCATTCTTCTCTAGGCATATGCCTGCACATTCCTGCCTCTGAGCATTTCCTGTTGATTTCCCTCCGCTTGGCTTGGCTGGCTTTGCTTACTCTTCTGGAATTAGCTAAGCTGTCATAGGGTCTTCTCTGATCACCTGCCAAGTTGAGTTAGTTTTCCCTTCTCCATGTTTCCGTAACACCCAGTGTATATAGGCTTACAGATAATTTACACATTTGTTTACATATATTTACATGTTTATATACCTATTTACATATCACTCTCCACCATCTTGGTTTCTCTCTCTGTATCCCCTGTACTGGTGGTTTTCAACTGGAGGCAATTCTGTCCCCCAGGGGGACATTTAGCAAATGTCTGCAGACATTTTTGGCGGTCATAACTGGGGGAAAACCAGGATGCTGCTAAACACCTACAATGTACAGGAAAGCCACCACAACAAAGAACTACCCAGCCCAAATGTCAATAGCGCCAATGTTCAGAAACCCTATCCTACGCCTAGCTTCTGCCTAGCATGAAACATAAAAAGCACACACCAAAAAATATATACATATAATGAACAAGCCCAGTTTCTTATTCCGTACAATGGGTGTAATTATATCTTATTCCAGAAGGTTGCAGGGAGGATTAAAAGGGACCACATATGAACAGTGCCTGGTACAAAGTTGATACTCCATCAATATTAGTTCATCCTAACAATAATTGCATAAATTAAAAATACAGACCCAGGATGTTTTGGTCCTGAAATAACGACTCATTTCATAAACCGCTTCATTTTATAGCTGAGGAGCCCGAGCCTTTAAAGGATGACTAGCCTAAACTGTTGGCATCAGATCTGAGTTTCTAGTTTAGTGGCAAATCATACTTTAAATGCATGCATAAGAAAGGAATTAAAAGCTGACTCTTGTAAAACAAATAATTATCTTTTTTTTTTGTTTGACTTATAAATACAAGTTCATATATATGTATAAAATTTTCTTTAAAATAGTTAGCATACTAATAGAACGATGATTCAATTGAATAATGTTACCAGAAGTTTCACAGGGATTTATTTTGAAATTACATTTTTGGCATTTTATGCAAAAATAGGCAAATGTATTAAAATACAAAGTTAAACAAATAATACATTCTTTCAACTGTAGGAGAGATATAGCCAGAATCCAAAATAACATTTAAAATAGTTTGCCATAATACATAAGCCACTCAAATATTAACAAGCTTTCTGGAATCTACGCTAAAAATTAACAACCTTGTAATGATTCAGTTCTTCTTCCCTGCTCAGTTGTTAATACATACAATGAAATTTCTTAGCAAAATATAATTCAGAGGCACCATCCGACCTGAGAGCTCAGATTCTAACATGTTATGGCTTTTAATATGAATACCAGTATAACCAGAATTTAAACAAATTATGGCAAATAAATTAAAACATATATATTTTAACATCTATAGACTTTATTAGGTGTTCCTTATACAGTCATCTGGTATGTTTAAAGAGTGAGCAATCATATAAAAGGAAATACGGTCAAAACCGATTGAAGTAATAAAATCCTGAAACTAAATAACATCTCATAATTCATTGCACAGCATATATTAGATTTCATTACATCAGTATATAGCTTAGTAGTAAATCCTCCTGATGGCCATAAACCTCTAAGGTGTTGTCAACTTGAAAAATGAAGGGGAAGGAGTTGGTGGGGGCAGAGAATGGACAGATCTACAGAAGTGCTGGTGCAGTGCACCTCTAAGTAGGAAAGTTGTAGTGCATCACCACCTAGTGGCTGAATTTAGTACCTCATTCTAATAAAGGGACCTTTTTCCTGTTGTATCATCTCATTCACCCTTTAACTGTATTCATGTTATTGTGGTTCCTAATATTCATGTCGCTCAAATGGGTAAACCCATTTGCATTTCACCCACCAGGCTGTTAAGGATTTGGTTAAGGTTTTATGCTTACCTAACCTCTAAATTCTATTTTGGTTATTTTCAAAGTCACGCAATGGGGATGCGTATATTAACAAGATACTGTCGTTTGTGAATAGAGAATTATTATGGCTATAGGAACTCTGGGCTTTGGCCCAGTTTTTCTTCTTATTACTGAATCTTTTAGCAAGTCAGAATAGTGCTTACTATGTGCCAAGAACTGTTCTAAGAGCTTGACATACAATGAAGTCAGTTAATTTTCACAACAACCCTTAAAGTAGGTTATCATTAGCCCTATCTTCGGGCTGAGGAAACTGAGCCACAGAGAGGTTAAACCATATTCCTAAAATTACCCGGTAAGTGAATGGATTCAGATCTGGGCCGTGTAACCCAGAATTGGCTCTGACTAATTCTACTACCCTGTCTACAGGATGATGAGCCACCAGCAATGTATGGGATTCAAATTTATTTGAAAAGATCTGAGAAAAGAAAGAAATTGGAGCACTGAAACACTGGGATGTCCTTGGTTGTCTGAGAATTTATCTTAGTTACCTACTTAGGTCTAATAGGGAAGCATCATGACAGAAGTCAATCAACAGACCCTTAAGCGAACAGTCCCTTAACATCAGCATCTACCTACATCTTCTTGTTTCTCTGTGATTTGCAATACTGCTCCAAAAGTGTAATTCAGATTACAAAGTAAAATCACAAATCTTACAAAAATACTAAACATGTTAAAGAACTGCTCTTATCATGATCAAAACCATTATCAAATGAGGATCTAGGCAACTTGGACAGACCCCGAAAAACTGACAAGAATGACTTCAGGATAGATGTTTCGAGTATCAAAGAGAAGATAGGCTCTTAGGGAATTTAATGAGGCTTCCTAATATTTTAGCAAACTTTTAAAGACACTATGTACACGTTGCAAAAGTCAAACGTATGTTTGCCAAAATCTTATCACACTCCATGGAAAAAATACATGCCAAATGTACACACCAGCTTTTGATTCTGTTTTAGGAATTTTAACTACAGGCATACCTCCTTTTATTGGGCTTCACAGATATCGTGTTTTTTACAAATTGAAGGTTTGCGGCAACCCTGTGTCCAGCAAGTCTTCATGTCTCTGTCACATTTTGGCAGTTCTCGAAATATTTCAAACTTTATTATTATTGTGTTTGTTATGGTGATCAGTGATTTTTGATGTTATTACTACAACTTGCTGAAGGTATACATTGGTTTTTTAGACACAATGCTACTGTACACTTAATTGCAGTTATAAACGTAACTTTTACATGCACTGGGAAACCAAAAACTTCAAGTGACTCACTTTATTTTGGTATCTGCTTTATTGTGGTGGTCTAGAACTGAACCTGCAGTATCTCTCTATAACACAAAACTTGTTCTTCACATTCTGTTGCTTTGTTCTTCAAGGTAAGACCCCAATCAGACGTTCCCACCACACACAGCAGTGGCTTGTGGGACACTGTGTAGACTGCAGGTTCCACACAGCTCCTTTCCCCCTCGCTGTGGGGTTCCATGTTCTCGCTTCCACCAAAAAAACTTTTTAGAATTTAGGGGTGGGAATGATGACGTTATTGAATGGTTCTAACTTATATTAAAAAATTAGACTATCGCCTTAAAACTTTTAAATATTATTACTATCCAACGCTTATTATAGACTTTAATAATCATTTCCAAAGTGGAAAGTCACTGGGATCTGGGAAGAAAGTATGATCTGTCTTTATATTTTTGACTATTTTTCTAATGTCTGTTTTTTATTTTCTAATATACATATGAACACAGAAGCACATATATATAACTTATACAGACTCATATTGGGGTTGTATACATAATTTTTTTTTAAAAGATAGGATGCAAAAGCAATTATATTTGGACAACAGTGGTTGAAAAAAGGCTGTTTCCCAATCCTGGCAAACTAAGGGGTGAATCCTCTTTCCTTTCATTCAGTAACTTTTGAAGTCTGAGAGCCAGTCTGCTTGTGCTGTTTGCTTCAGGTAAAATAAACTCACTGGTGCTTGTTTCTTGCTCTATTCCATCCTTGCAAGGGAGGCCCTGCTGGGGTTTCTAAGTGTCTTGCTAACAATCCAGATGTGACCATTCTACTTAAACTGATTCAAGTGGCTTCTCTGGGCTCCAGGAGGCAGTTAACCACTAACTGAAAAATATCTTACAAGTTTGGTAAAAACTGTAACAGATAAGTAAATTCAGTAGTTATTCGGAATAAGGTTTAAAATTCCAAAACTCCAACAATAATTATAATAGAGATTTATTTAAAGTAATACATTTACAGCCCAGATAGTTCTACATTGTACATTTCAGGTTTAACCAACTTCATAAAAATACTTTAGGATAGCTGCATCCAGATTTAGACTACATGATTATTTCTTTGCCCATTCTTCTCTCTCTTTTCTTTCCCGAATAACCTCTTTCAGATATGGTTCAAGGTAGAATTTATCCTAAAGAATGAATAAAAGAAAAATATTATATGCTACCATTACATACTAATATACCCCCAATACTCAATAGGTCTTAAACAACAAAAGAAATCTATCAAAATTAATTTCCAACTTAAGAAAATATATTCTCAAGCAGACTAAAAACTGTCTGCTTTTCTAAAATGTAAAAACCCATAAAGATATTGTAATAAGCTACCCTGATAGGTTATTAGAGAGAAGTCTGTCAGAAAAGAAAAAGGAATGAGAGTCTACAAGCTTTGGCCCAGTTTCAATGCAGTTCAAGGGGTGAGGGTTTGCTTCACAGCGTCCTTCCCAGGAGCTAGAAGGCCACTCAATGGGCCGATCACATGACCACCACCATTTTTTCATCCGAGTAGAAAGCAGAGTGTAGAGGGAGAACAATGGCCTGGGAGGCAGAAGACCTCGATTCTAGTCCTGGATCTCTGTATCAGCGGCCTGCTTAATGATTCTGGAAGTCACTTCATCTCTAAGTCTCAATGTGTTTACCTCTAAAATGGAGCTAACACTTGCTCTACTAACCTCACCAGATTGTCATAAGGATTTTGATTTGACACAACTTTCAGAACTCTAAAGCACTATACAAATGAATGTGTTCTCTGTTTCTAATACTCAATCCTTCACGGCCAACATTATCAGATATAAAAGAGCTGTTCTACCTCCTCATATTTTGTCCACTGCTCTTTAGGCAAGATCTGCTGCCTCATGGTCAGGTCCAGAGCTCTCTTAATGCGAAACACCCTGTCGTTATAAAGGTTCTCAGGAAGCCTTCTTATGGCTTCTTTTACATCTTCATTCTCATATATCGTATCATCTCGCATTAAGCCTATGATAAAAAACAAGAGAGTAAGATTGAATATGCATCTCAAAACTAAGGAATTTCTAAAAAATGAGTAAAATTATGACTTATAACCTAAGTCATTTACTTAACTTGGGTGGTAATATGAAGAGTTAGGTATCATGGAAACTCAATGCATCTCACACACAATAATGGGTTACTTAATGGATTATTTCTTAAATGGTACTGTGGAAACAATATGAGTCTTTTAAAATCCACTGCCACAAAATTCACATTTTATCTACAGCAATTTTAAAATCACTTAAAATGTCTACTTTGTTTTTAAACACATATCAATAGACTATATCTCTACTTTCTTATACTTTAATTCTGAGATCAAGGTATTAAAGAATCTTAAAATGATAGTGTACTAAGGAACCAGTAACATTTAATGATGCTTCCCTCACGCTTCAATTACAAAAGATGAAGTTCATGGCAAAGTATAAAGTTCTAAAAAATAGTTCAGGCATCAAATAACTGTAAAGATGTCAGACAATTTTAACATTTGAAAAATTTCTACTTTCGAAGTTCATACAACTTAAATTTTAAAATGCTAAGCGGAGGAGTTGAGAGAGGGAACATATAATAAGGAAAATGTCCTGCTACCATATTTCAAGAACATAAATCATTTCCAGCTCATATATTTGAGTCAATTCCATCCCTCTCTTCTCATAATAATAAAAACAAAATGGATTTAACAATAAAATGTGACCTAATTTTAAGATTTCTAATGTACACAGGTGCAATTAGTTAACGTATTTTTGGGATCCACGATAACTCTTGCAAAAGCACTACTCTCAGAAAAAGAAAAAAAAAAAAAAACAGAAGAAAGCACAAATACTCACCCAGTTTATTGAACCCGGCAGCATTGTAATACCATTTTCGAATACCCTCCAGCCACTTGCTTGATGCTGCAACTGATATTGTCACACTGTTAACTGCTAACAATTCACTTATATAGTACATAAGCAACCAGTTAAAAAATGCAAACACAGGAAGGAATTTCTTTTAAAAGCATATACCCTATATATTGTAGATAAAAATAGCTTATTTTATCTATGAGCAAAAGTATTGCAGGTAAAAAAATTGGGCAATTAAGTCATGGGGAAAAAAGGATAAACTCAAACACTTAATGTACTAAAGCTCTGTAGGTACAATTACAGTCCCTCGATATCCTCAGGGGATTGATTCCAGGACCCCCCTCAGATATCAAAATCCGAGAGGCTCAAGTCCCCTACACAAAATGGTGTAGTGTTTGCATATAACCTAAGCACATCTTCCTGTATACTTTAAATCATCTCTGGATTACTTATAATACTTAATACAATGTAAATGCTATGTGAATAGTTGCCTGAGAGCAACAAATTCAAGTTTTGCTTTTTTAAACTTTGTGGAACTTTTTTCCCAAATACTTTCCATCAGGAGGTCGGCTGGATCCTCGAATGTGGAACCCATGAATTCGGAGGGCCACTCCAGCCTCTCAAAGTCAAGCATCCCATTCCTTTTTGTCCCCCTGCTACCATCAGAATTGAGGGGTGGGGGATGAAAAAGAAACTGGGAACTTCTCCATCATTTGTAGTTTCAGAAATGGGTTACAAGAAATAACTGTAAACTTTTCAAGGGAGTTGGAGTTGTATGAAAAGATGAGATTTCAGCATACACTGGCAAATCTAAATGACCCCCATCCTCCAAAATTTTTATTCTACATTACCTTTATTTCACTTGGCTACTCTCTTTAAAAATATATGTATTTCTGGGAGGGTTTTGATACCATTAGTCAGTCATTTAATATTAATATGGACTAGTAAAAGAAGCACATTTTCCTACTCCCAAGCAGTTAACTTTCCCCTGAGGGAATGGATACTTGAAAATGGATGAGGAAAAATAGGTAATGTTAAAACTCTCTGGGGAACAGGACTGAGAAGGATGGGTTACCCAGTAGGACCTAAGGGCAACATGATAGTGCCTGATGTTTACAGGACACATGTGGTACACAAGGGGAGGTATGGCAAGTTTAAATTTTCTTTTAAAGTTTTGTCTTAGGGTTAGCCCCTTACCAAAGAAGGAAAACAAACTCTCCTTTTACTTCAACCTCTCCTTAGTACATCACAGCTTTGGTGAATCTCCTTGGAAATTAAGCACTATGTATAACGTTACTTACGGAAAAACAACTAACCAAAGAGTCAACAATATACAAACATACTTATAGGAGACAAATTATTTGTAAACATATTTACCAGTGATGGTAATAATGATTACTATTGATCGAACACTTACTGTGTGCCAGGCACTATTCTATTTGCTTTACCATCATTAGCTAGAGTTATTTACAACACGCCTATCCTTGCAGAAGAGGAATAAGGCTTACATAAATTATCCCATCCAAGATCAGAGGCAGCTAGTAATAGGGCTGAGGCCAGGTCTATCTAGTTTCCAAACACAGGGCAGAAGCAGAACGCCTACAGTATTTGCCAAGTTAATGAAATAATGAATTCTTAAATTTCTCCCCCACTCCCCAAAAGCTCAATGTCGTTTAGGTTAACGAATTTTTCTGGCAATCTGATGTTTCCTAATAGCTTCACAATTGCTGGAGGCAGGGAGAAAGGGACCAACATTTTTTAAAGCTATTCCAATTTATACCGCCAGAGGGCAGGGATTGGCAAAAAACAAAAACAAAAAAAAAACCCCACACAGGGAAAACTGCACTTTTTTCACGTTCTGTTTTAAGTATTCCGGTAATTTCTGCATCCTATTCCATAATAAATACATTTGTTCCAGTGCCTGTAATAAATACAAGTTTCTCCAAATCCACAGATCAAGTTGACTTTCCAGATAAGCCAAGGTTAAACTGACGCTTCGCTGTAACCCTTGCTCAGCTGCCTCTAATTCCCAGTTTGAGAAGCGCGAGACGTGGAACGAGATTGAGATTTCCAATCCTATTTCCTCCGGTCACTTCGCCTCAGTTATCTTACCAGCCGAAAAGGGAAACTAGCACCATCTTCCTCGCGCTGGCAGGAGAGTTTATCAAGCTAATAGCGCACATGACAGCGCTTGGCTCACAGTAAGCACTCAGTTCACCTGGGTTGAAAGTCAGCCACTAATTATCTCCTGGTACCCCTGAACTCTTCTAAGGCCGAGGGGAAGGGCTGCCGAGCTCGAGCAGGCCGGAGCGCCAGGGCTGTGGGAGCCACCGCGGGCACCTTCACCAACAGCGGATCCCATCCCCAAACGAGCCGGGCCTGGAGACAGCAAGGGCGTGAGGCCAAGGCCTCCTTCAGGCGGCCTGGAGCCGCCGCCTTCCCTTTTGCCGCAAACCTGGCCATTTAGAGAGAGCAGAGGAAGAAGAGCAAGTTGCTGCGAGAATAAAAGGTTGAGCACGGCGATGCCCGCTAAGCAGGACACCGCTCACTTACCGGCAGGCCTACTCGCCATTTTAACCCGAGACAGAACCGTTGCCTGCTGGGTAAGTCCTAGAGGTCGCGCAAGGCCCAGTGCGCAGGCGTATTACGTCAAAGTCGCGGGGAGGGGCGGGGGTGGGAGAGAGAGGGTGCACGCGCAGGCGCAGTTCTGGCGGCCGGCGTTCGGCACCTGCCCCGCGCCCCTCTCCGCAAGAATTACAGCAGTCCCATAGGCTTGGACCCGCCCCTGGTTCCAAGAGGCATTCCATGTGACAAGATGGAAAAAACACTAGGCAAGGAATTAGGACACCCGGTCTTCAGCCTGGTTCTGTTGCTGACGAGCTTTGAGAGCTTGGGCAGTATAAATTGCGCCCTTTGTGACAAGCAACACGCTAAGCGTTTCATGGACATATTTTCATTTAATTCTAAACCTATAAGATAAATACTATGATTGTACCCATTGTAGAGAAGAGGAAACTGAGGCTCAGAAAGGTTGCATAAATTGTCCAAGGGCACACAAGCTAGGAAGAATCCGGATTCATCTTACAGCATCTGAGAATCCAGATAAAACTTCGGCACTCCTTAATTCTAGGGCTATATGCTACACCACTAATCCAGAAGGCACTAACCCTCTCTCGCCTTGTTTCCTCCAGGTGAAGTTCTACCTCAAGCCATTATAGTGGAAGGTTAGTTGAAAAAATTTTTAATATTAAATCTGAGATGTATAGCAGAATTCGAATGCAATTTTTAGGTAAAAGTACATTTTTAAGGTCTCAGTCCCAACATGTTAAGTCTAGGTATAAAAACCTAGGGACAGCAATATCACAAATTGTTGAGGGAGGAGAATTTTACTAAAGGATGCAGAACAAAGTAATTGGTTAGTGGGTGAAGCAGGGAGAGGGGACAAGTCAGACCCCCTCTTTACACCTTTCATCAAAATAAACTCCAGGTGTATTAAAGAGATTCAAAAGTTGGGGAAAAAAAACCACTCTAGGGACAGAAAACAATCCAAGTTAGCATGACTGATGCTTAGGCAGTTACTGATGAACTTCTGCCACCACTACTGTCTGGGTCAGCTCAGTCTATGGTAACAAAATACCGTAGACCGAGTAGCTTAAAAAACAAATTTATTTTCTCACAGTTCTGGAGGTTAGAAGCATAAGATCAACATGCCAGCAGGGTCAGTTTTAGTTGAGAACTCTTTCCCTGTGGCTTGTAGAGGGCTGCCTTCTTACTGTGTCCTCCCATGGCAGAGAGAGAGCAAGCTCTTTTGTGTCCTTACAAGGACACTAATACCATCATGAAAGCCCCACCTTTATGACTTTATCTAAACCTATATTATCTCTCAAAGGCCCCATCCAAATGCCATTACATTGGGGGTTAGAGCTTCATTATATGAATTTGGGGGTGGGGGGGGTCACAATTCAGTCCATAGCAACTACCCACCAATATCTACTTCTGTTTTTTTCCGTCCTGAGACCTGGGACAGTATAGAATGGCTAATTGTAAATCTAATTGTAAGTCCAAAAGGTTTAATGGTCTTAGTCACATTCCAATTCTAAAATTCTGTTGCCTTCTGCCTTTTTCTTTTTCTCTGTGCCACCACAACTTCTCAATATTACTCAGCGCTATATGCAGTACTAAAAGGTGATGAATGGCTGCTCCCAGACTACACTAGCCAAAGTGAAGTTGGAAGATATGAAGAAATGCAGTACATTTGTAAGTTGGCACATCGCCTTAGAAGAAGTACTCAGTAGGGACTTCCCTGGTGGCGCAGTGTTTAAGAATCCGCCTGCCAGTGCAGGGGACATGGGTTCGAGCCCTGGTCCGGGCACATCCCACATGCTGCGGAGCAGCTAAGCCCGTGCGCCACAACTACTGAGCCTGCACTCTAAAGCCTGTGAGCCACAACTACTGAGCCCGAGTGCCACAACTACTGAAGCTCATGTGCCTAGAGCCCGTGCTCTGCAACAAGCCACCGCAATGAGAAGCCCACGCAGTGCAACAAAGAGTAGCCCCCGCTCGCCACAACTAGAGAAAGCCCGCACGCAGCAACGAAGACCCAACACAGCCAAAATAAATAAATTTTAAAGAAATTATTAAATTAAATAAAAAAGAAGTACTCAGTAAACTCTTCTCCCTCCCTCCTTACCCTTCAAGTTTTTCTGGTTACAGGGTGAAGGTGGCAAGAAAAGGAAGACCTTGTCAAGGGATTATACCCAGGACTGTCACAAAATCCAGCTCCTACAGGCATTAAGCCTAGAGAACCTGGATGTTTGCTGGTAGCCATTAGTGTTGATTCAAAAATTATTTTTGGTTTTCCTTCTGGCATATGGCAGGATGGCACTTCTCTGCCCCCTTAAAGCTAGGCATGGCCATGTAGTGCTTTGGCCAAGAAAAATGTGAGACGTTTTTAAGAGCAATTTTTCACATTCCTTTCCCCTTCCATAGACTGGCTACATTTCAGACATGGTGGAAGCTCCATCAACCTCTGCCACTCAGATGATGTGGAGCAGAAACTTTCTGGCCCCAAGTTGGACATGTATGAAGTAAAAACTTCTGGGGTTTTAGGGCTGTTCATTACAGCAGCACAGCTAGCCTGTTCTGAGTGGGTTGATAATAAAGGCAAAATGAGGTTCTGAGCCATAGAAAGACTAGGCAGGATGGTGCCATGCTTTGCCTCCTGACTGAACCTTCTTCCTTGTTCCCTGTTTATTGATCTCATCCATTAGAGAACTCCATGAAGGCACATATCCATGCCACACTCACCACTGTATTCTAGGAACTCAAATGTCTGTTGAGCGAATGAATAAAATACACCAACAGGAAGGCCCTGACCAATTATGAATTTAGTTTCTCACAAGGTTTCAGGATATCCAGCACACAAAACCCTAATGCACACAAACTTCCCCCAAAGTTAGTGGTTTAAAACACTTTGTTTCTCCCAGTTCTGAGTTCGGCCGGGTAGCTCTGCTCCGTGTGGTATCTGCTGAGGCTGGAATATCCAAGACGGCCTCTTCACTCCCTTACCTGGTGCTCAGGTGGCAGAGCCGGAATAGCTGAGGTTTGGTCAGGAGTCTTCTTCTACCTCATTTCTCCAAGAATCACCAGACCTCTTTCCATCCTGGCTCAGGGTTCCAAGAGGACAAGCACAGATGCACAAGTGTCCTACGAAGCAGAGCGCACCGGCTGAGTCAGTGTGGGAGGGGGCTACGGTGCGAGCGCAAATACCAGGGGTGGCTCCTTGGGGGCCACCAGTGTTAACAGTCTACTCAATCTCATGATCCTAAGGCAGGTAAGTGAAGCCAGGACGCCTCACCTTACAAATAAAGAATCAGACGCACGGGTTAAATCATTTGCCCAGGATTACATGTCTAAATGGTAAATGGAAAAAACAAAAACAGTATGCATGTTTCAAATCTTTACACACTGGCAAAAAGTCAAAGGTTTGTTATGGCCTTTTACTATGTCTCATTGCTCACCTTCAAACAACTTTTCTCCCTATCCCTTTTCCTTTCCTGATTCTCAGTAGCTAGCTATGGGCAACTTTGACTATCTTTGCTCAGAAATGTAACAGTGTAGATAATCCAAAATCGAATGTGTTCTGTAGCATAATCTAAGTGAGCAGTAGATATCAGATGGATAATATAGCCTGCTCCAGAAACTCCTAACACTTCAAAGAAAATAGAGCTGTCTTGTGATGAAACCACTTTAAAAGACTTTGAAAATAAAAAGGAAAATCTTCCACTGTTCTCATCTTCACCAGAAGGACAACACACCAGCCTAGTAAACTGACTCTCTTTCTCTAAGCTTGCTATATTTTAATTCTCTTCTTCCCAAGAAGGAAATGATTGAGTCAAAGACGAATTAACTTACCAGGAACTTGTAAGAAACATCTACCAGAAGCGTTCCCAAATTTATAATATTAAGAAATTGTTTCCGATATCAATTGAGGTTTGAGGTATTTATTTTAAAATATATTTATTCATATGTACATTCACTTTACATTATTACATTTTAACATCTATCAAAAACTACAGAGTTTTTAAGAATTTTTCAAAGTCCTGTACTGAGGCCTTGGCCATCTCTTCACAAAATATTTCATCAGGCACAGATACCAATTTGTCCAAAGAGATGTAGTTAGGTTTTGCTGGATCATACTGTGCTCTTCCTAAATAGGCAAGAAACAAATGTCTTTCTTTGACTTTAAACAACCTTGAATTAAATACCTAGAAAAGAAAAAAAAAGTTTTTAAACACTGTGCACTGAAAGATGAACTATAAAAATGTTTATCTGGCTAAAAATTTTAATAGGCTAACAAATATAAAGACTTGAGGGGGCGGAGTCAAGATGGCGCACTAGGAGGATGCAGAATTCATGTCTCCTCACAACTAGGGCACCTACCAGGCACCGGTGGGGGACCATGGACACCTAAGGGGATGGAAGGAAACCCCAGTGACCCTGTAGGACATGGGGCATGGGGGGAGTGAAGGGAGAGGAGAAGTGGAGGTGGGATGGGACTGGCGCCCCTGAGGGGCGGCTGGGGGAAGGGAAGGGATCCCACGCCAGAAGCGGGAAATTGGGGAACCACTGGGAGGGCAGAGGATCAAAAGGGAGCATGGCCACGTTTCCCCCTCCCACTTGGACCCCCAGGAACCTGCTGAGATCCCGGGCCTGATCCTCTGCTCACCAAGGAGGTCCAGCTGCAAGGGTCCTGAGGGAGTGGGAGGGAGGGAAGGGGGAGCAAAAGTAAAGGCTGCACCTCCTGGGCCAGCACCCCTGAGGGGTGGCTGGGGGAGGAGAGGACTTCCTATACCCAGCGGGACCCGCCCACGGTTAGGGGTCCAGCAGCGACGGGGGAGACCCTGGGGGAGTCGGTGGGGGCGGGGGGGTGCCGCAAAGGAATGAAGGGAACGGGGCCAGTGCCTTCCCTGTCCACTTAGGCACCGGGAAGCCTGTTGGGCTCCCAGGCCTAATCCTCTGCCCTCAGAGCCCCCTCCAACGAGATGGGCCTAAACCCCACCCAAACACCCTCACTCAGGGCCCTACCTCCTAACTCGGGAACTCCACACTCCAGAGGCCCTCCTTCCCATGCGCTGCCTCTCCCCTTCTGCGCACGTCCTAAGCAGAGGCCCCGCCCCACACTCAAATGTCACCCCCCCCACCCGCCTGGGTCCTGCCCCCCAAACCCCGCCCCTGCCTAAGTTCCACCCCCACCTAAACAACTCCACCCCCATAGCCAAGGCTTTTTTTTTTTTTTTTTTCCTTTTTTCTTTCCATTTTTCCTCTTTTAGATTGGGGTTCTGTTTTACCTTGTTGATTCATTGTTGTTGATTCTTCTATATTTTTATTTTCCTAATAAATCTTTTATTTTTCTAATTTCATTTTATTCTTTATGGTGTGTTAGTGATCTCTCCTTTTGGCTTGTTGCCCTCCCCCCCCCTTTTTTTTTTCTTTTTTCTGCTGTGGTTTTATTTTACCTTGTTGCAGTTGTTTCAATTATAGTTTTATTTTTCGTAATATATTTTTTATCTTTCTAATTTTATTTTGTTTTTTATTCCTTGATATTGTACTGCTCCTTTTTCTCTTTCATTCTTCCTTTTTTTTTTTTTTCCTGCACCACGAAGCCTGCAGGATCTTGGTTTCCAGGCTGGAGGTAGGGCCCGAGCTTCTGTGGTGGGAGCTCCAAGTCCAAACAGCTGGACTACCAGAGAACCTCAGACCCCAGGGAATATCAATCAGAGTGAGGCCTCCCAGAGGTCCTCATCTCAGCATAAAGACCCAGCTCTATCCAACTGCCTGCAAATGCCAGTGCTGGACATCTCAGGCCAAACAACCAGTAAGACAGGAATACAGCACCACCCATCAAAAAAAAAAAAAAAGAAACAACAAAATATGTTACAGGGGCTTCCCTGGTGGCGCAGTGGTTAAGAATCTGCCTGCCAACGCAGGGGACACGGATTTGAGCCCTGGTCTGGGAAGATCCCACATGCCACGGAGCAACTAAGCCCATGAGCCACAATTACTGAGCCTGCACGTCTGGAGCCTGTGCTCTGCAATGGGAGAGGCCGCGACAGTGAGAGGCCCGCGCACCGCGATGAAGAGTGGCCCCCACTCGCCGCAACTGGAAAAGCCCTCGCACAGAAACGAAGACCCAACACAGCCAAAAATAAATAAATTAATTAATTAATTTAAAAAAAAAGTTACAAAGGAGCAAGGTAAAAACCTACAAGACCAAATAGATGAAGAAGAAATAGGCAACCTACCTGAAAAATAATTCAGAGTAATGATAGTAAAGATGATCCAAAACCTTGGAAACAGAATGGAAAAAATACAAGAAACATTTAACAAGGATCTAGAAGAACTAAAGAGCAAACAAGCAGTGATGAACAACACAATTACTGAAATTAAAAATACTCTAGAAGGAGTCAATAACAGAATAACTGAGGCAGAAGAACGGATAAATGAGCAGAAAGATAAAATGGTGGAAATAACTGCCAGGGAGCAGAATAAAGATAAAATGGTGGAAATAACTGCCAGGGAGCAGAATAAAGAAAAAAGAATGAAACGAATTGAGGAAAGTCTCAGAGACCTCTGGGACAACATTAAACGCACCAACATTCGAATTATAGGGGTCCCAGAAGAAGAAGAGAAAAAGAAACAGTCTGAGAAAATATTTGAACAGATTATAGTCAAAAACTTCCCTAACGTGGGAAAGGAAATAGTCAATCTAGTCCAGGAAGCACAGAGAGAACCATACCAGATAAACCAAAGAGAAACAAGCTGAGACACATATTAATCAAACTATCAAAAATTAAATACAAAAAATAATATTAAAAGCAGCAAGAGAAAAGCAACAAATTTCATACAAGGGAATCCCCATAAGGTTAACAGCTGATTTTTCAGCAGAAAATCTGCAAGCCAGAAGGGAGTGACAGGACATATTTAAAGTGATGAAAGGGAAAAACCTACAACCAAGATTACTCTAACCAGCAAGGATCTCATGCAGATTCCACGGAGAAATTAAAACCTTTACAGATAAGCAAAAGTTAAGAGAATTCAGCACCACCAAACCATTTTACAACAAATGCTAAAGGAACTTCTCTAGGCAGGAAACACAAGAGAAGGAAAAGACCTACAAAAATAAACCCAAAACAATTAAGAAAATGGTAATAGGAACATACATATTGATAACTACCTTAAATGTAAATGGATTAAATGCTCCAACCAAAAGACATAGACTGGCTAAATGGATACAAAAACAAGACCCATACATATGCTGTCTACAAGAGACCCACATCAGACCTAGGGACACATACAGACTGAAAGTGAGTGGGGGGGGGGAAGATATTCCATGCAAATGGAAATCAAAAGAAAGCTGGAGGAGCAATTCTCATATCAGACAAAACAGACTTTAAAATAAACACTATTACAAGAGACAAAGAAGAACACTACATAACGATCAAGGGATCAATCTAAGAAGAAGATATAACAGTTGTAAATATTTATGCACCCAACATAGGAGCACCTCAATACATAAGGCAAATGCTAACAGCCATAAAAGGGGAAATCGACAGTTAACACAAAAATAGTAGGGGGCTTTTAACACCCCACTTTCACCAATGGACAGATCATCCTAAATGAAAATAACTAAGGAAACACAAGTTTTAATAACACATTAAACAAGGTGGACTTAATTGATATTTATAGGACATTCCATCCAAAAACAACAGAATACACTTTCTTCTCAAGTGCTCATGGAACATTCTCCAGGATAGATCATATCTTGGGTCACAAATCAAGCCTTGGTAAATTTAAGAAAATTGAAATTGTATCAAGTATCTTTTCCTACCACAACGCTATGAGACTAGATATCAATTACAGGAAAAAAATCTGTAAAAAAATACAAACACATGGAGGCTAAACAATGCACTACTAAATAGCCAAGAGATCACTGAAGAAATCAAAGAGGAGATAAAAAAATACCTAGAAACAAATGACAATGAAAACACGACGACCCAAAACCTATGGGATGCAGCAAAAGCAGTTCTAAGAGGGCAGTTTATAGCAATACAATCCTACCTCAAGACACAAGAAAATTCTCAAATAAACAACCTAACCTTACACCTAAAGCAAATAGAGAAAGAAGAGCAAAAAAACCCGCAAAGTTAGCAGAAGGAAAGAAATCATAAAGATCAGATCAGAAATAAATGAAAAAGAAATGAAGGAAACAATAGCAAACATCAATAAAACTAAAAGCTGGTTCTTTGAGAAGATAAACAAAATTGATAAACCATTAGCCAGACTCAACCAGAAAAAAAGGGAGAAGACTCAAGTCAATAGAATTAGAAATGAAAAAGGAGAAGTAACAACTGACACTGCAAAAATACAAAGGATCATGAGGGATTACTACAAACAACAATATGCCAATAACATGGACATCCTGGAAGAAATGGACAAATTCTTAGAAAACCACAACCTTCCAAGACTGAACCAGGAAGAAATAGAAAATATATACAGACCAATCACAAGCACTGAAATTAAGACTGTGATTAAAAATCTTCCAACAAACAAAAGGCCAGGACCAGATGGCTTCACAGGCGAATTCTATCAAACATTTAGAGAAGAGCTAACACCTATCCTTCTCAAACTCTTCCAAAATATAGCAGAGGGAGGAACACTCCCAAACTCATTCTACGAGGCCACCATCACCCTGATACCAAAACCAGAAAAAGATTTCACAAAAAAAGAAAACTATAGGCCAATATCTCTGATGAACATAGATGCAAAAATCCTCCACAAAATACTAGCAAACAGAATCCAACAGCACATTAAAAGGATCATACACCATGATCAAGTGGGGTTTATCCCAGGAATGCGAGGATTCTTCAATATACGCAAATCAATCAATGTGATACACCATATTAACAAACCAAAGGATAAAAACCATATGATAATCTCAACAGGTGCAGAAATAGCTTTCGACAAAATTCAACACCCATTTATGATAAAAACTCTCAAGAAACTAGGCATAGAGGGAACCTACCTCAACATAATCCAGGCCATATATGACAGACCCACAGCCAACATCGTTCTCAATGGTGAAAAACTGAAACCATTTCCACTAAGACCAGGAACAAGACAAGGTTGCCCACTCTCACCACTGTTGTTCAACATAGTTTTGGAAGTTTTAGCCACAGCAATCAGAGAAGACAAAGAAATAAAAGGAATACAAATTGGAAAAGAAGAAGTAAAACTGTCACTGTTTGCAGATGATGTGACACTATACATAGAGAATCCTAAAGATGCTACGAGAAAACTACTAGAGCTAATCAATGAATTTGGTAGAGCAGCAGTATACAAAATTAATGCACAGAAATCTCTTGCACTCCTATACACTAATGATGAAAAATCTGAAAGAGAAATTAAGGAAACACTCCCATTTACCACTGCAACAAAAAGAATAAAATACCTAGGAAGAAACCTACCTAAGGAGACGAAAGACCTGTATGCACAAAACTATAAGACACTGATGAAAGAAATTAAAAATGATACAAACAGATGGAGAGAATCAACATCTTGTTCTTGGACTGGAAGAATCAACATTGTGAAGATGACTATACTACCCAAAGCAATCTACAGATTCAATGCAATCCCTATCAAACTACCAATGGCATTCTTCACAGAACTGGAGCAAAAAATTGCACAATTTGTATGGAAACACAAAAGACCCCAAATAGCCAAAACAATCTTGACAAAGAAAAATGGAGCTGGAGGATTCAGGCTCCCTGACTTCAGACTATACTACAAAGCTACAGTAATCAAGACAGTATGGTACTGGCACAAAAACAGAAATATAGATCAATGGAACAGGATAGAAAGCCCAGAGATAAACCCACACACATATGGTCACTTTATCTTTAATAAAGGCAGCAAGACTATACAGTGGAGAAAAGACAGCCTCTTCAATAAGTGGTGCTGGGAAAACTGGACAGCTACATGTAAAAGAATGAAATTAGAACACTTCCTGACACCATACACAAAAATAAACTACAAATGGATTAAAGACCTAAATGTAAGGCCAGACACTATAAAACTCTTAGGGGAAAACATAGGCAGAACACTCTATGACATAAATCACAGCAAGATCTGTTTTGATCCACCTCCTAGAGAAATGGAAATAAAAACAAAAATAAACAAATGGGACCTCTTGAAACTTAAAAGCTTTTGCACAGCAAAGGAAACCATAAAAAAGATGAAAAGACAACACTCAGAATGGGAGAAAATATTTGCAAACGAAGCAACTGACAAAGCATTAATATCTAAAATATACAAGCAGCTCATGCAGCTCAATATCAAAAAACAAACAACCCAATCCACATATGGGCAGAAGACGTAAACAGACATTTCTCCAAAGAAGATATACAGATTGCCAACAAACACATGAAAAGATACTCAACATCACTCATCATTACAGAAATGCAAATCAAAACTACAATGAGGTATCACCTCACACCGTTCAGAATGGCCATCATCAAAAAATCCACAAACAATAAATGCTGGAGAGGGTGTGGAGAAAAGGGAACCCTCTTGCACTGTTGGTGGGAATGTAAACTGATACAGCCACTATGGAGAACATTATGGAGGTTCCTTAAAAAACTAAAAATAGAACTACTGTATGACCCAGCAATCCACTACTGGGCATATACCCTGAGAGAACCATAATTCAAAAAGAGTCATGTGCCACAACGGTCACTGCAGCACTATTTACAGTAGCCAGGACATGGAAGCAACCTAAGTGTCCATCGACAGATGAATGGATAAAGAGGATGTGGCACGTATATACAATGGAATATTAGTCAGCCATAAAAAGAAATGAAATTGAGTTATTTGTAGTGAGGTGGATGGACCTAGAGTCTGTCCTACAGAGTGAAGTAAGTCAGAAAGAGAAAAACAAATACCGTATGCTAACACATATATATGGAATCTAAAAAAAAAAAAAAGGTCATGAAGAACCTAAGGGCAAGACGGGAATAAAGATGCAGACCTACTAGAGGATGGACTTGAGGATATGGGGAGGGGGAAGGGGAAGCTGGGGCAAAGTGAGAGAGTGGCATGGACATATATACACTACCAAACGTAAAACAGATAGCTAGTGGGAAGCAGCCGCATAGCACAGGGAGATCAGCTCGGTGCTTTGTGACCACCTAGAGGGGTGGGATAGGGAGGGTGGGAGGGAGGGAGATGCAAGAGGGAAGAGATATGGGGACATATATATATGTATAACTGATTCCCTTTGTTATAAAGCAGAAACTAACATACCATTGTAAAGCAATTATACTCCAATAAAGATGTTAAAAATTTAAAAAACCCAAAAATTATTATAAATGCTAGATGGTTTAAACACTTTGCCTTCTGCTAAGAAATTACGATTTAAAAGGGACTCAAAACTAACAAGCAGAACAATTGTAAAACAATAAAGGGCTACCTTGTAGGCAGAGACCAGACTAATCCAGGGAGACAAGAGAAGCTGTTGAAAAAGCAAATCCTCAGGCCCCACCCCAAAGCTACCAAATCAGACACTTTGAGAGTGGGACCCACAAGTCCTCCAAGTGATTCTGATGCCTGCCAAGTTGGAGAACCAAAGTCAGAGATCAAAGTTTATGGCATCAAAAATTGTGTACGACTTCATAATCTGTGCAGCTTCCCTATTTTCCTTTCTTTCTTTCTTAATTCCTGTTGCTCTCTCTGACTAGTATCAAAATGAAATGAACCTGGACTTCATGGGTTCAAATGATCCTGCCTTAGGGTTAAACTCCTGAGGAATAGAGTGAATACAATAACTTTAAAAGGGAGCCAGAAGCAGGCTAAGTCCCTAAAGCCAGCTGCAAGGAAGAAGGGAGAATTGGGGGATCTGGCCAGACTTGAAATAGAGCCCTAAGCTGAAGAGACATCTGTGAGGCTCCCTGGCAAGGCCCAATGAACCCACATTCAGTATTAGGTCTCAGGTCCTTCTCTTGACTGTATGTCAGATACACTGGGGACACTCCACATGGCACATAACCTCCAGGAGTCTTTCTTTATATTCGAGTGGAGACAAAATAATAACAGATCACTTGGAAAGGACATTATGAAAAACAATTGTTGAAAACTAAAGTAATTTGAGAACAGTGACCAAAAAAATATAGTGTGCTAACTCAACGTGGGATTGGCTTGCTTTTGGAACAAAACATCTTTTACTCCCTCTGCAGAAACAAATTATGTGCTGCTCTGCCTTCATTTTGGTAACTAAATTCCCATTACCACATTATTACTGGTCAAAAGATGTAAGAAGCTTTTAGATGTATTTCTTTAGAAGTATGACGCTTCCAGCGACTCTCGACTTACAAAATTATCATACAACATACGGACAAGGCCACAAATGATTCTGAAGCTCCCAAGCTATATTTCCTAAATACAGTAACACTTTGAAGCACTTATACATCTTATGACCAGATATTACTTTCCCAGTGGTTCAAAGTGACTTTATTATCACAGATTTGTGTGATCTTTCAAGTCCAAAAGTCATGGCTCAGATTGAGTTTCTCTCTCTTTTTTTGTTGTTGTTGACCACCAGCGGCCACTTTGCAATGTCAGAAAAGTTTCATCCTATCAATGATCCGTTAAGTTCTCAAGGATTAAAACAAACAAAAAACACCAAAAAAACCCTAACTTAAGAATTACTGGGGCTTCCCTGGTGGCGCAGTGGTTAAGAATCTGCCTGCCAATGCAGGGGACACGGGTTCGAGCCCTGGTCTGGGAAGATCCCACATGCCGCGGAGCAACTAAGCCCGTACGCCACAACTACTGAGCCTGCGCGTCTGGAGCCTGTGCTCCGCAACGGGAGAGGCCGCGACAGAGAGAGGCCCGCGCACCGTGATGAAGAGTGGCCCCCCCCCCACCGCAACTGGAGAAAGCCCTCGCACAGAAACGAAGACCCAACACAGCCAAAAATAAATATAAATAAATTAATTAATTAAAGAAACGTTTAAAAAAAAAAAAGAATTACTGATCGCCTCCTGTCCTAATGTAGACTCCAGCTCTGCCGTCACAGAAACCCACAGGGAAAGAGGAGAAACAAGGTTTCAGGGGATCCTGAATATAATAGCCTCTTTCCTGAACTAGTGGTTTCCTCATGTTCATTACCCTCGCTGCTTTTGTTATCCTTTGCCTACCATGGTCACTGCTTTGAAATGACTAACCGTAGTTTTAAAGTTATAATTGTTTCCCAATTTTTAATTAATCATAAAATTATGTACCCACCAGAACTGTTATCTGCATGAGAAAACTGTTTCACAGCACTAAGTTTTTAAAGCTCCAGCCAAAAATTTTAAGTCTACATCCATTCCCTCACTGTCAGTTAATGTATTTTTCCATTAATGAGGTTTTTTGTTGCTGTTTTTGTTCTTTTTTTTTCTGGCTGTGCCACGCAGCTGGTGGGATCTTAGTTCCCGGACCAGGGATCGAACCCAGGCCCCCAGCAGTGAAAGCACTGAGTCCTAACCACTGGACCGCCAGGGAATTCCCAATGAGGTTTTTTTTTTTTTTTTTTAAAGCAATCCTACCCAGAACCCTAAGAGTCTGAGAATCCTCCCAATATGGAAGCCACAGGTCTATAACCAGGCTTCCCAGAAGCTAGGATTTGGGGAGCCTAAAATCTGTGTTTTTAAACAACTGATTTTGATGCATCTAGTCAAGTTTATAGTTTTCTCTACTTGGAAAGTTTCTGTCCACTGTTAACCCCAATTCATTCTACTGACAACTCAAATGTCACTTCTTAGAGTGGCAGTATATCTTAGGTAAGAGCATGGGTTTTCAAACTGACTGCCAGAGTTCTAATCCTGGCTCTGGCCCCTGGACAAGTTACTGAATCTTTTTATGCTTAATTTCTTCATTTAGAAAATAGGGACAATAACAGTACCTACCTCACATGGTTGTTGTGAAGATTAAATGAATTAATACAAGTAAAGCAGTAAAGACAGAGCTGGCACACAGTAAATGAACAATCAATAACTTACTATTTCTATGATTTTCCTACCTCTCCTAAATTGAATCAAGAGCTGTATACAATATCTGTTAAGACTCTAACATTATGTAAAGCAATTACATTTTAAAAACTTGCCTTCCACACTAGATTATGAGTTCCACAAGAATACAGACCATGACTCATTGATTTTTCTATCCTCAAATCATATTCTCTTATCATGCTCTACTGTCACTGAATTATCTATCAACCCAGTGGAAAACTAACTGTCATTGCTTTTTAGTTGAAGATTACTTACTTTACAATGTTTCTATAAGCCAAATCTTCACCACTGCAGGCTTCTAACACTTTTTATAATGAATGCACATGCATTTGATGAAACAGAAAAATGCTCTATTAAGGGCCCATTCAGAGTGAAGTATGATAGGTAAATAAACACTACTATTTGTGAGGGAACTGCACCAAATGCAGTCTAGTTCTGACAGTTATATTAAAGTCATAGTTCTTTGCCCACCTTTACATCAAGAACACATTTGGCAAGTGGAGTAGAGGAATCACTTTAATGAAATTCAATCTTTCATTTATCCAATGAATACTCACTGAGTGTCTATTCACATGCCAAACAGGAAAGAAGGATGACTTTTATGAGATTCAATCAATCACGTGTTCAACAAATATCTATCCAGTGCCTACTAATTGGCCCATTATAGTTCCAGGCTCTGGGAATTCAGCAGTGTATAAATCAGACAAGATCTGCTTTCAAAAAGTTAACATTCTTGTGAACAAGCAGATAATGTCATTCACCAAGTAAAGAACAGGAAAAAGTCTAATTAGCTTAGAAAATATAATTATGGCTTTGGCATGACAGCTAACTGGAACTGTTTTATGCTTTGGTAGGAGATCATCATAACATGGCTTGTTAACTAATGGATTTAGATAGAATGTGAATGGAAAAGTACATTTAGAATTGAAAGTACCTTTAAGGGAAGTGATCTATTTCAAATTTAAAGGGAGAAAAGCACAAGAGAGTATGTTAGATTCCAACAGGCAGAATGAGGACTCGGTTACGAACTACAGGGAAACAGATTCATCACTCATTTCTCCTCTGGAGATGTACATGAACGCCCTAGAAGACGTCAGCTTTTCACAAGCGATCCATCTACTGCATTTGCTAGATGTGGTCTTGCTAAAAAGACGCGCAAAGAGAAATGTGACCTTAACACGACTCTCAGAACTATACTGCATTTGGCCTGACTCCTTCACAAACAGCAAGGGGTTTTCACGAGCGGACTGCGAACATGGAGAGCAGCTCCGGATGAAGGGCGATGACAGCTCTTACAGAACAGCGGGCTATGCGCTCCTCACCTGCGGGAACTTGACCATGATGTGGTGCGGAACGCACATCACGTTGTGCACGTAGTCGAAAGTCTCGGTAACTTTCCTTTTATTTGCAGTTAACATCTTTGGGATTTTGGTGATCATATGTTGAATTTCATTACGTTTAAAACCTAGTTCAAGCCGATAAACCTAAAAGAAAGATAGAAATAGTTATTTTGGTAATATGCCAGAGGACACATTGATTCTCTCAAAATTTAAAATAAGGACATTAAAATCTGGAGATGGCTATTCCAGTGACCTTAAGGGTTCATAGTTTCCTGCTTCTGGGGTAACCTGAATTTTAAACCCCTCTCCTGAGGATGAGCTAGTCACAGCCTGACGACCACCATGAAGATCACCAAAAGGAGCTAGCATAATTACGGAATAAGAGTAACGGTGCTCACAGGAGGCCTGGTCAGGTTATCTGTATGGGCCCTACACCACACAGACCAAGAGTAAGACTTTCAAAGTGCTTTCTGAGCCTCTGCTCCCAAGCACACTCCTATGCATGTCATCTGGAAAAACTACATGTCAGAATTCTAAACAGAGATGATTGAAAAAAAAACACTCAAATGTAGGTTAGGTCCTCTGTGTGCATTCATAGTATCCCATGCTCCCTCACCAATCCGCTGCTCTCATCACTCTGCAGGAGATCCCCCCACTGGACGGTAAGCTCCACAACGGCAGGGACTGTCTCCTCAGCACAGGGCATGGGCAGGCGCTCAGGAAACATTTCTTCAACGGCTGAGTATGAAACACTTTAGGCACCTCAGAAAATAGGCTTAATATACTAATTTCAAATACTCCGACAGCTTTGTATACAAACAGGTCAGCTGCCCCTGGTTGTATACTATTCTCTTGGAGGGAGGGCAGTAAAGAGTGTCTGGTATGTTCTGTGATAGATCTAGAGCCGGCAGTTGGCACAGGTTCTAGGAGAGCAAAGTGCTGGCTACTACTCTCTTCAAAGAAGCCTTCTGGCTCCAGGCTCCACAGCTCATCTCCCGCCTAGGGGACGAAGACGCAGACCCTCACCCTGGGCAAAGGAAGCAGCTTCCAGGTCCCATCCAGATACCTAACCTGCTCCTCTAGGATTAGGGGTACCAGTGTCTGCAAGGAGACTAACTCAGGTAACACCTGGTTGACATGTGAAAAAATTATAAACTAAGATAAACTGCTTGCTAGAGATTTATTATATCATTTCCTGTGTCTATCTTTTTAGAAATAACTTCTTTTACAATCTAGTTTTCTTTAAGATGATGGGAGCAAATCTATCCTCTTCAGAGGACTTAACCACTTAAAGAAGCTGATTTCTCAAAAACTAACAGTCATCCTACCTTCATGTTTTCCTTCACAGGCTCCAGACTTCCAGTTAGTAGCCTTGGGAGACGAATTACCAGATCTCTAGTCTACAGTTATAAAACAATCTATTATTAATATGTATGCATATTCAACTAGGTTGGAAAAAACAAGGCATTACTAGGAATACAAAACTAAAATTTAAAATATGACCCAGTAGAGAAATGCTAAGGAACCCAGAAATACATAAACTTAATATTGTTTGAGGAAAAAAACCAATGCTCAGAATAAAACTTAAGAAACCAACTTGATGGAATTATTACAAAATGATATAGCTATATGATTAACCTAGCAAGGTAGTTCATTCTTGTACAGAAAATATCAGGCGTTTATAGAATTCATACAGGCCAAGTATCTGTTAGAAACATGAGATTTAACAGTTACTAAATGTAGCTGACATGGAAACATACAAATTCTCCCCTTCTCTTTACCTTCTTCACACTAAGTTCGAGTTCTTTCTGAAAAAATCCCAATCTGTTATCCAGTCTTTCCACTGAAAAACTCAGCAAAAATGGTGCATTTCTGACCATCTGTGCAATATCCACTTTACTGAAATTTTTTGACAGTAGATAAGCCACCCTAGAGAAACAAACAAAATATATGCACATATGATAAATATTTACTAGTGTCATATTCCCACACCAAAAAAAAAGTTTAAGTAAAAACATTCTATAATAATGGCCCCAAATATGGTTAAAACAAAACAAGCATCCATCCAACTCTAGAATGGTTTCCATTTATAATTGGAAACAGAAAATATTTCTGAAATCCACTAATAGATTCCCTTTTCAGTTAATCTGACTTATTTTATTAGTTGGTAGAAAAAAATGAAATAGCTTCTATTTAAGATTTTTTTTTTTTTTTTTTTTTTTGCTAAGAATAGAAAACACACAAATTAAGAAGAGATTCAGAACTCTTTTTACAAAGAAAGACCATCAAGCATGGCTAAGACTGAAAAGAGGAAATTTTTTTTTTGGCTGCGCTCTGCGGCTTGCATGATCTTAGTTCCCCGAGCAGGGATCAAACCCAGGCCCCCGGCAGTGGAAGTGTAGAGTCCTAACCACTGGACTGCCAGGGAATTCCTGGAATTTTTTATTTTAGTACATTTACTGAGAATGTATTTTCATAAATAATTTTTACTGTGGTCCTTCAATATGTATTTTGTTAACAACTGAGAAGCTTCCTGCTAAATTTCTGGGAAACAAAGTAAGGTAGCAATATACAGGAAGTTTGACTATAAAATAACATTATTGATTTTTTAAAATCTATAAACATAGTAAAAGGCAGTTTAATTAAATGCCTAAAATATTCCAGGACATTATCTTGTTTAATTCTCATCAGAGAAACAAAAACAAAAAACAAAAAAACCCCCTGCGAGCCAGGTAAATTTCCCACATTGCATTTGAAAAAACACAGACTCAGAGGAGTTAAATAACTTGTCTTAGACAACCAGCTAATTAATGACAAAGCTGAAACCTGAACTCAGGCATGCCTACTTCTAATGACTACAATATTTTTATACCATATATCGGAACTTATTATATTTTATACTCAGTGACTATTACGTTACCCCTTTAAACCAGTCCCTTAGAGGCAATGAGAGAAAAAAATTGATAAATTTAACTACATAAAAATTTAAAATGCAAGGCAAAAAGAAGTCATCAACCAAGTCAGACAAGTGACAGTCTGGGAAAATATTTACAACATGTCACAGAGAAGGAACTAATTTTGTTAATATATAAAAAAATGCTTACCAAAAAAAGAAAAAGGCCCAATTAAGAATAGCAAAGGACACTTATAATTTATAGAAAAGGAAATGTAAACAGGAGTTCGACATAGGAAAAGATACTCAAAAAAAAGAAAAGATCCTCCAAACATCTGATGCTCCAAACATCATTTCCAAAACAATGAGGCAATGTTTTCATCTATTAAATGAACTGAAATCATAAAGTTTGATGACACTGTATTAGTGTGGATAACAGGGAAATTGGCACTTCTGTACACTGTTGGTGGGAATGTAAACTGGAAAACCTGTATGAAGGACAATTTGTCAATATCTATTAAAATTATAAATGCATATATCCTTTGACCTAGAAATTCTACGTCTAGAAATGTATCCTACAGATATACACCAATATGTGTGACATGATGTATACATAAGAGGAGTCACTGCAGCTTCTTTGTGATAGTAAAGCCGGAAACAACCACCATGTTTACCAAAAGGGGACTAGACACATCCACAGTATGAACTATAAAAGGGTTAAAAAGAATAGGCAGAGCCAATAAAAACTATCTCCAACATAGAGTTAAGGTAAGAATGTGAGGTGCAGAATGGTATGCATAAATGCTACAAACTGTATGTACATGTGTTCTTGTGTATGTGTATACATAGATACACATACATGCTTGTATATGATAGAACATTCTTAGCTAGTTGAACAAAAAACTTGATAATAGTAGCTGCCTCCATTGATGGGTCTTGCAAGGCTGATGAGGGATAGGAATATGTAGGTTGGGAAGGAGAATTAGCATTTTTTTCCTTTTTTTTTGGACACAGGAAAGATCAATATCTGATTCAAATATTATTGAAACTGTTATCTACTGTGATAACTTTTCCAGTAAAAAATTAAGATATAAGGCCCAGCCGAAAGAAAATTTCTAATAACTTAAATGCAGATTATTCATTTGAAAATTCTTAAAAAGAATCAACCAACTTTTTAATACATTTCAAATTCTCTTCATTGAAAAGAAAACAAGTATATGCGATCAGTGCTATTATAGAAATTCTAGAAAATAAGACTGCTGTACATACCAGAGCCAGAAGGTAAGTTCAAAAAAGATTATCATACCTTTGCCTCTTCCAGGAGAAGCTTATTTTTCACTGTATACCCTTTTGAGTACATGTGGTAAATTACCTATTAAAAAATTCCAAGTAACTTTTTAAAATGCTCCACTTTAATTTGGCAGTCAGCCAGGTTTAGGAAACATTAGACCATACTATTACATGAGAGTATTCTTTAATTGTTAGGAGCATGTGTGATCTTGAGCAAGTTAACTTAAGCTGCTTTTAAGCTTATGTTTCCTCCATAGAATTAAAAGTAGGGAGACAGTACAGTGTAGTAGCCAGGACTCTGGAGGTAGACTAAGTGGATTTGAATCCCACTGCCACTTATACTAGTTGGGTAATCTTGGGCAAATTATTTAACCTCTCTGTGCCTCTCCTGTAAAATGGGGATATTAATAATAATGGTGCAGTAGGCAGCCTCTGAAACAGTTCCCAATGATCTCCACCTCCTGGTATGTACTCTTTCTTGAACTAAATCTTGAGCAAAAGGGCAAGTTGGTTTTCAAATGGGGAGAGAATGAGTGTTCCAGACAGTCAGGAGGAGCAGAGCTGGACATGTCAGACTGAGTCCCCTAGAATCATCCTTTCCCTCCCCTGTATTGTAATACCCTGTCTATATTACACCAGACTGTAAGTCACATGAAGGGAGAGAATGTGTCTATCTAAGTGCCTTGCATATATAATAAGGGTTCAAACTATTCAATATAAGAAATGTAGTTTTTTTTGTTCTGTTTTTTTCCCAGTTCAGACATTTAGACTCTGATAGTTCAAGGAACTGCAAAGCTCTCTGAAACCAGTGTGAGACTAGTCTAGGGGGAGAAGACTAGAGGCAGATTAGCTGGGAGACAGTTGCGGTATTCTTCACGTGAAATGATGGGGACCCGAGGTAAAGTATTCAAAGTGAAGATTAAGAGAAATGCATTGACTGATTTGAGAGCGATAAAAATAGAACCAACAGACCTTGGTAGTTTATTAGATGTGGATGATAAAAGAAGAGAAGTCAAAGTTAACATCGGTATTTCTGATCTGGGCAGCGGGGTGAACAGCGCTCTCATTCAGGCAATCTGGGAAGACCTAATTTACGTGAGAGGTGGGGGTGATGATAAATCCAAGATGTGAACTTACGAGACACAGACTCTGTCTCACTCTCTGGTGTGCCCAATGCCCGGCAGGATTCTTACCTCACAGATCAATACTATCTCACTGTATCAATTCTCACAGATGCAATAAATTCTTTGAATGTTGAATGAAGTACAAAGATGTTTATAAAAGTGCTATTTAAAGAAGAACAAAAGGAAAAACCAAAATAGACAGAAATGATTAAGCAAATTATACAATATTTGCCAAAACAAGGTCACATGTCTACCATCAAAAATTGTCCAGAAGGAACAACAGAAAACATCAGGCTTTCAGAATTTTAAGTGTACTATCAGATAATTTAGCCATTGTTAATGGATTTTTTAAAAAACTTATCCCAGTTTCCAAAGGATTGACTTAGCATTAAGTTGAAAACATAAAAATAATAATGGGTAGTTGAACAAAAGAACTGATTTAGATACTTAATTTTGATCAAAGAAGGTCCATAACAAAAAACTAACATTCACATTCATTAACTACCTCAGTAGATCCTTGTGCTGCTGAGACTTAAAAAAATAACTTACCCATATATTTCTTTATAGCCACTTCTAGGATTACGTGAAAATCATTCTAAAAGCCCTACCTGGTCTTAAGATTTTCAAGGTCTTCAGAGAAAATAGCATAGTTTTTCGTCAGGAATGTTCCCAGTTGGTTATCCTCTATGCCCAAATCTTTAAGAAACAGGAGTATCTGCTTAATGTCTTTTTCAAAATCCAGTCGCAGAAGGAGGTTGGCTGCATCCGGATGTTTTTCTATCTTGGATAAATCCACTCCTGGAATAAATTACGAACACCATTTGAAGATAACTGCTTGGCTGAGTCATTAAACTTTATATACAGAAACACAAGAAATGACTGATGGAGATCAACAACCCATCCCAAGGAGACCTGAGACAGGCCAATAGAAACTTCTAAATATTTTTAAACTAATTTGGTTGCAGAAATAAAAATAAATTTAAAAAAAATGTAGTACTTATTTCAAAGCCATGTATAAAGGAAAACAGTGCATTTGGGGCTAAATTTCCACCCAAAACAAATTCACTACGTCATATTGACCTAGGATCATCATCTTCACCGATGGTTTCTTGAATATTGTTTGCAGGATGCTTATGAGCCCCTAATGATCTCCACAGTAACTGCTTAACTGGTAATTCTGCAGGGTAACAAACCCTATGAATTGTTACTTTCTTTGAAGTTTATCATTTCTTTAATTATAAGCATTATTTTAAAAATTTGTTTATGATCGCCTCCACAGAAGGAATAAAAGTTACCCTGTGTCTTACTCATTGTATTCTCCAGGCCTTTAGCATAAAGACAAGTACCTTGAAGGAGCTCAAGAAATGTCTGCATGAAGCAGGTGAACATACACAGCCCTCAAGTACAAAATGAAGCAGAAAGTATACCACCTTCCGCCTTCACATATCCTTAGAATCTTAGGTAATCTAAGTAAATGAGACAAGGGACAGGAGAGATTAAGAAGGGGGAGAAAGCAAGTTGTTATTTGACTTTGGTTATGGATATTATTAGATGTCCACGTTAATTAGGCAGGGAATCAACGTAACCTTTGATTCAAAATTCTCATTAAAACTAAGCATTTTATTCTCTCGTTTTTTTCCTTTTATCTGATTTTAAAAAATTAAACATGAATAGGAAAGGCCTATTCCTCATCTTTAAAATAAACATTTGAAAATAATGTAAAACTTTAGTTTAGACTTAAATTTTATATTCTTAAAAATATTTCTTCAGGTTAAAATGTAACTCTCAAACCGATTTCTAGATGGAACTTTACAGTCTTAAACATAAAAACAATGAAATAAAAGCACTTTTTTTTAATGGTGTCTACAACCAGAAAAATAAATTATAATTCCATGTATTATTAGATCCAAATATAATTCCAAACTCAAATTTCTTGATATTAAAACAGGTATTGATATAAGATGATCATGAACAGAAAAACAGATTACACAAACACACATACACACAGAATGAAGACACAGAATGAAGACCAAAAACAGATCCAGGATGAACTACAAATCTAGTATACAATAAGGACATTTCAAATCAATGAGGGAAAAGATGGACTATTCATTAAAATATAATGGGACCTCTAGCTATATATTTGAAAAATAATAATTCCTTCTATGTCTGATACAAAAATTAATTTCAAATAGATTAAGAATCTAAATATGTACTAACTCTAAAGCTACTAGAAGAAAACACAGAATTTTAAAAATAATATTAAGTATGACTACATAAGCCATTGTATGGCTTTCTGTAATACATGTATTTGCATAGAAAAAGGTGGGGTAATGTATGTACTTGGGTAGAAAATTTGCACTCAACAAATTGGTGACAGTGGTTACCTTTGGAAAGTGGAACTGGAAATGTAGAGATGGTAAGAGTTCTCTCTCCTGTAACAGTCTGCACTTTTAATAACTAGATGTAATTCTTTTATAATTTAAAAATAATACTAATAGAAAAATAAATTATTTGATGGATGGATAAATAAGATAGAAACTAGTTCCAAAAATCTGTGATAAATGTGGGAAGGGATGCTTTGAAAATAACATAAAGGGTTCGGACTCCAAACTTATCTCAGTATTACAGCTGACATGTGCTGAAGTGCCCCACTCAGCATGTGCCGTCACACCCTGACTGTGCCAAAATCGAATTCCTGAAAAGCTGCTTCTTAACAGCAACAGGAGAGCAGAATCTCACCAGGAGAGCACACTGCTGTCAGCACAAATACTTGGGCTTACTCACGATTTCATTAACTTGAAAAAATAGTCACTGAATGCCTCGCATGGACCAGGCACTGATGGGGATATAAAAAATGAGTAATACATGATTCTAACTTCTAGGTGACCACAGCCTAAGTTGGCTTTACCCCATCAGTTCAGTAACTATAATTACCACTGTATTCAGTTATGGTTACACATACTTAGTGCATCAATCAGGGTCTGGCAGGCAACAGTAGTTGTCCTAGAAAGTTCAAATGAAAAAAACTTTAATGAAGGGACTCTGTACAGTGGTGTGAGCAGAGTCAAGGGAACAAACAAGGGCATCCCTAGCGCTACAGAGACAGGGAGGAAGGAGTGTTATGAGAACCCAGAGGGAGCTGGAAGCTATAAAGAAAGGGCTGCTCAGTAGGAGCTGTTGCCATGGAGCAAGGCAGTTACATGACCCAAGGCTGGGAGGGAAAAGGGAAAAAAAACTCCCATCTGCCCTCCCTCTTCTCCTACAAGTGCCCCCCACTGCTGAAGCTGCCCAGAAGCCAGCTGGCAAAGGAGGCCGAGTGCAGAAGTTAGCCTCCTGGGATAAAGAACAAGCAGAGAAAGGGAGAAAACAGATCTGAGAAGCAGAGAAGAACCAGGACACTTGAGTCCTCAAAAATACTGTTTAACAATGCAATCATGGCTCCTCTAGGGTACTGTTATTTAAGTTACTGCCAAGACGTGCTGTTGAAGTATCAGCATACAGATGAAGGAATGGCTGAAACATATTTCAAAGCTCTAGGTATACTGTGAATTATTTAAATGTAGGGACCACACGGGTCTTACGTTTATCTGGCATTACCCATAGCACCTCTCACAGGGCTGGGTAAGCCCTGGGCTTTCATGCCTGCAGCAGATGTCATCTTTCTCTCTCCTTTGAACCCACAGAACACTTTATTTGTATCTCTGTGTGGAATTTATCACTTCACCTTTCATTTTTGGATTTCTGTTATTCTTATGTATGTGTATTTAGATGCTCCTGAAGACCTGAAGCTTCTTGAGAACAAAGGCCATTCCCTATACATTTGAGTAACTTGCACAGGGACAGATGAGTAAACAATTATAATAGTGCTATTATTGCCAGGACTGAGGTAAGCAGGGGGTGATGCAAAGAGCCCAGAGGAGGGTCACCCTATCTGGAGGGTCAGAGAAGACATTTGGGAAGTTACTTGAACTTGAGTTAAGTTCTCCAGCTGTCAGACCTGGCCAGCAAAAAGGAGGGAAGCGGCAAGCAAGTGAAGCTGAAAGGCTAAAGCAAGGGCCAGACCAGGAAGAGCTTAGAAGGATTTCACGTAGGTCACTGACATAGGCAGATTTGCATTTTAGAAAGAGCACTAATGTTAGAGAGATTACCAGGGCAGTACTGCTGAAAGGAAGACTATCAAGTCAGGAAGCTCCGAACTTTTCACTGAAAACTAAGGCAGTGACTAAGCAAGGAGAGAAGCAGTGGATTTGAGATAATCCCTTGCCCATCCCGTTCCTCTCAATCCCCCAAAGGAGGTTTCTTATCTGGGAAAAGCAAATAAGAGAAGTGCCAGGTCCAGAGATAATGGGAAAAGCAGAAAGTAGCAATAAGGTGCTAGACTGAAAATATTGCTAAGAGGACTAACCTAAGTTTGCAGGGAGATCTCTTGGCTGCCTTCAACCATCCAGAACTAGGAGCATCCGACCAGCCGACAAGCTAAGATGGTTATGGCGCAGGCCTAGAGAGAAACCGTCCACATCAGGAGGATAGCGGGCTCCAGAAGGAAGGTCAGGGTAGTAGGGAAATGGAAGTAATATATCATCTGATAGGCTTGACTGTAGGAAAAACTGTCCTGAGAGGCCATTGGAAGTTGTGGGAAAATTTAAAGAAAACTAATCAAATGAAAAACAAAGCAATTGTTAACTCCAAGAAAATGAAAGGTTGTAAAGGAAGGAAAACAATCACAGCACACTTTCTAGACGGCCGTCGAGCAATATTTAGAATTATAGTGAAATCAGTGACTAATGATTAACCTCAAAATTGTTAATATAGCCTATTGGGAGAATTGAAGAGAAGGAGAGGGAAAAGTATGTGTATATATGAGATTAACTGATGTCTAAAATTGATGAACCAAGCAACAGCACCGTAAGCAATTACATGAACATTGAGAGGTTAAATACAAACAGAAAGAGCTAGGAAAGTAGATACTCTAGGGAACGGGGTGCGAAGTCAGGAAGGATGAAGCTGGGAGTACGGTTTTTCACTAGAAGCCTTTTCACACTATTCGACTTCTATGCATGTGTATGTATTTTGATAAAGATTAAAACTGCTAATTTTAAAAGTAAGGCAATAAAATAAGTGTAGGTTACTGAGACTTACCTAGAAGCACTAACTTCTTCAGAGTCTCGGAATGATCCACATAGTCTCGAAGTGTGAATGAAGATGGGGGCAGTGGAGGGTCCGCAATAATCTGAATGGCCTCCTCCTCGGAAATTGGCTGCAATGGAGACAATGGAGGCAAATCGTCCAGTCCTTTGTAGCCAGGATATGGAAAAGGAGAAGCGAGTTAGCTCTCCAATCTGTACACTTGAAGCTCCTTCTACAAAGACAGCCACTTGTCTAGTTTGCTTCTTTTTGAATCTTGGCATCATTTCTGAATTAAACATCTCAAAATTCCATATATCTTCTACCTTCTAAGAGGTAAGGTTAAAACTCTTGAGAGATATCAACTACTATTCCTCCAAGATAAGAAATCTGTTGGTGAAGTCCAGTACAAAATTCCTTTCCTTCACTTGTAATCAACAGGTATGAATGCTAAAGACCAACTGACCTTCAAGTACGTTTTGAGAAAGAGATCGAGTTTACCACAGCTTGTTAAGTTGGCCAAAAGTACAACATACCAGCCTGAATTGTACGGGTTCAAGTCATCACATCCTGAAGTGTCTTCACTTTGATCCAATCCCTTCTCCTCCAAGGTATTCTCAAATATGTCTGTAAGAGGACTTCTATGATTCTGCTTCTATCATCTACAATCCTTTGCCAAGGACATGACCTCTCTAGTACAGCCTTGAGTCTGAGGTTTGGTTTGTCTTAAGTCAAACCCTTAAGTATAGAAGATGCTGGTAACTGTAACCTACCTTAGGCTAAGGAATCAGGGCCGTGACTTTTTATTCTATTTTTGGTCTCTAATCACTACCCTTTCTCATTTCTCATAGCCAGCCTCCCCTTCCTGCCCTTACCCCACAGCTTGCTTGCTTTCATCTTCTACTTAACCTAATATTATCTCATTTACGGTGAAATATTCCTTGCATAGGAATGTGCCTAGAACAAGAAGCACAGGATGGAGAACACTAACTAAAAAAAACTACATGAGGGCGCTTTTTGGAGTGTGCTATTTGTTGTTCTTTTTGTTCTATTTGTTGATTGTGGTGGCTGTTACACAACTAAAAGCATTATGTCAAAATTCATAAGACCGTATACCCAAAAAGGAGGACTGTTACTTGGGTAAAACTATACCCTAACTAGGTATATAGAATAGGGTAAATTAAATCCTAATAAACCTAATTACCACCAGAAAAAAAATTTTTTTAAAGAATCTAAATAACGAACTTAGAAAGTGTTATTCATACAGCTACAAAACGTTCTTATACATATTAATCTCTAAACTTTTTTCTTAGTCAGTAAAACAGAGGCATAATAGAAGCAAATGAATAGAAGCGGCATTGTTCTTTTTCTTTCCTGGCACAAAGTATGACTTGAAATGGGCTAACAAAATGTAAACAGGTAGTCGTTCAATCTACCGAAGTGGGGCAAAGGGGAATTTTCTGAAACTTGAAAATTACCTTCTAGAGACAGTTCAGAATCAAAGCTGGGTATCTTTTGTGACTTCTGTGATGGCTCATTCACAGAAGGAAGCAGAGTGCTTTGGGCGCAATTAATCTCTTGCCCACTTGAGTTGGTAGACTGGGAACTATTCCACACAGAGGAAGTCCGATAAGTCTCAAACCCCGACCGGAGAAAGCAATCGTCAGAGGACAGCTGAGGCTGAGCAAAAAAGCCAGGCAACAATGTTTTTCCTGCTCTCGGAAAACATTTTCTGAGTTGCGTAGCAGTAACGGAGCTACTCAACTTAATTGAGTTGAGCCATCTGGGTATCTGTTGGGCTAGCAGGGCCATTTTTCTTGAAGTAGCCTACAAAAGAAATACATAACTATCAAAAAAGAGAAACGTATTTTACTTAAATGTTTAAAACAGTATTCAAACAACAAAAAGATAAACTGGAAATTATTTTTTTCTAATTAAAAGGTGTTTAATAAATTTAGATCCCTAAAGCAGTCAGATGTTTTTAAGCTCAGGAAAAGCCAAAAACAAGGCAGTTTCAGTTACAAACCAAAAGACAGGAACTTCTGAACTGGAAAAATAAAGATATACTTTGCAATTTAAAAACAAAAAGCAAAATCAGTGGCGTAAGAAAATCAATTAAAACAAAAATCTGTAAATGTTCAAATTACAGCTGAACCTGTTAATATTTAAAGAAAACAGGTGATGCAATTAAGTGCTGTTGAAATTAGGTTTGAAGGACATTTAAGAAGATTGCTGATCAAAATAACACTGAATTATTCAGATGCATTTTATGTACGTACATTAATCATGAAATAAAAACAGGAAGAATTCTACTTGGTCTTAAATGAATCATAAAATATTATCATTGCTATCTAGAAGGTTGTTTCTTGCTTCATTCTCAGGGTTGAGCACTATTATTACACAGATAAAGCCGTTCCTCAAAAGAGAACTGAACAAAACCAGTTTTGCCAAATTCTGTTTGACTGTAGGAAAAAAGAAAAAGCCTTTTAAAAAAAGGATTAAAACTAATAAGCAAAATGAACAGACAGAAACAATAAGCAACCAGCAATGAATATATATATATTTTGACTGAAAAAGCAGTTGTTTTTAAAGAGACTTTTATCAGGAAAGGACTTTTATATTTAGCCAGCTTAATTAAAGGGTAAATTTGGTGCATATTATTTTATATTAAGTAAGACAATCCATATAAAATACAGCATAGAGTCTAGCATATGCAAAATGCCCAACAAATGTTAGCCATCATCATCAGTATTATTACTGATTACACAACCAAACATAAATGAATTCTGAATTAACTGTTGCATACAACTTTTTGATTTCTCTCTATTCTGAAATTCAGCTTGTTTTATGCTCTGAATTAGACCAGATAAATGCTTGAGGGTCTAACCTCCTCTTAGAGATTTGTGGTTAAGGGAAGTCTCCTGAAAGGAATTTATAAAAGTGAAATGTCTCACTGTCATTCTGAAATGATCTTAGAAAGGAAAAAAGTATTTACAATAAATAGCCTTGTGGGATAGGTGACTTTTGTTAAACTTTGGTGGGAAATGAGCCTCCAAATCTGCCGTGTTTCCCCTCAAACCTACAATATTCATTCTCTGCACAGCAATGTCAGAAGGCCATTGAGCTGGAAGCCAGAAGACCTGTTATGCTGCATTAAGACTAAGTTTCTCACCGTGATCCAGCACAACGACTGGCCCATGATGGGGGGGTTCAATAACCATTCTTTAAATGACAACTTTTAAAAAGGTTATGGGTACAATAAGATGATTCTTAAGCTCCAAAATGTTTTGACTTCTCAGTTTGTCTAAGCAATGTCCTACTTTAAAGCAAACTCCTGAAATCCCAAACTCACTCTGAAGCCTCTAGAGTAAGGCTCAAATTAAAACTCCTCTCACATTAGAACGATTTGCTTTTGAATTCTATCCATATTCATTAAAAGATCTTTATGCAAACAAACAACTAATGTTTATCCTTCTGTTTCTATTTACAAGCGCACTATCTTCACTACATCATCATTTCATCGTTGTGTATACCTCTTAACAGTTGATTAATTGTTCGTTCACGAGAGCAGGGCTGGGTCTCATCTCTGGATCCACCCTCCCAGTGACTATTCCCTCTAGCCCAGAGCCTTGCGCTGCTCCAATGTTTTATGGACGGAAATAAATCAGTTGCAACTACGGTTAGCTCATCTGCTTACACAGTCTTTAAACCCGGTAAGGCATTTGCGCATGTGTATAAAAACCCTACCCCGTGATCAGCCCTCTAACACGACCCTTTTCATCAGGAAGGTTAAAGTTAAAGAAAAAAACCTGTAATAATTCTGAAGTCCATTAAAATATGTCATATACTAGTTCTCAACTGTGTGCCTTAGTATTTCGTTAGGAATAGGAATTGGCACTTAAATATTCTTTGGCGAGGGTTCAAGATTTCGACCTGTGTAAGGCTAATAAATGAAATCAGGAGATGAAAGGTGGGTAGGAGGATGGCTTCGTAATAACGGGCCTCTCATCTACTGCTTGACGCCCTCCCTAGGCCATTTTAACAAGTCCATTTTAGTTCCCCAACCGAACTTCCGGAGGAAGGCCGTTGACATGCTGGACCTCCTTCCGCGTCCTCCGCAAAGCGCGCGAATAAACAAACATGATTGCGTTTTCGTTTCATCAGCCAAGAAAACAAAACGAAATTATTCACCCTTAATTGAAGACCTAAAGGCCAAGAGGTCCCCGGGCGCGGCCTACACCAGGATAGGGCCGGACCCGAACCCCAGCAGGGAGCACGCCCCTCGCGCTCCGGCGGCTCCCGCTTTACCTGTGGCGAGGCCTATGCCTCGTGGTCTTTCTCGCAGGGGCCACCAGACTGGCCGGGCCGCGCGGACTGCCCCGCAGCACAGCTACCCCACTTGTCTGCCCGCCCGCCGGTTGCTCCCAGCTCCCTAGCCCACGTGGGCTGAGGCCGGAGTGGGCCAGACCATCTGCGAGGCTGCGCGGGGGGAGAGCGGGCGGCGTGCGGGGGACAGAGCCGGCCAAGGGCCACAGTTTCCCTTCTCCTGCGCGCCGCCTCCCTCCAGACTCTTCCACTTGGAACCTAAAGCCACTGCGAGTCCCTAGAGATGCACGTCCCCCAACGCCAGCCGGGGCCCGGCGAGCGGCGCCCCCCGCCAGAGGCTGCGTTGGCGGCGCCGCGACCCCGCCCTCCCGCGCCTGTCCTTCCCTCTGCTCCCTGCCTTTGCTCCTCGCCAGACCCGGCCCCGGCGTCCAGCCGCTTTCTCGCTGCGGCTCGTCACCTCCGGGGTCCCAGCCTCCACGGGCCGGGGCCGCCGCCGCCGCAGGACGGGGAGGCGGGCCATGGCGTCCTGCGTGGGGAGCCGGACCCTGAGCAAAGATGATGTGAACTACAAGATGCATTTCCGGATGATCAACGAGCAGCAAGTGGAGGACATCACCATCGACTTCTTCTACCGGCCACACACCATCACTCTGCTCAGCTTCACCATCGTCAGCCTCATGTACTTTGCCTTCACCAGGTGAGGCGGGCCGGGCTGCGCTGGGGGCGCGCCCTTGGGCGAAGGGAAGGGGCGGATGGGAGGCCGTGGCGGGGAGCATGGCCGGGTGAGGAAGTGGGCTGATTGCTCCACGCACACGCTCTTCCACCGGCGGGCATGTCACCTAGCACACCCAGCTTCCTTCCCGACAGCTCCTCTGGACCGGCGTTCGTCCCTACCCTCCAACCCACCCCCATCCCCACTCCCATCGCCACCGCCACCCCTCTCCATACCACCTTTCCCCATACAGCGCCTCGGGCCACGTCAGGAACACTCGTGGGTCACCTAGCACGATCTCCGCCCCCCCTTCTCTCGCGGCTCTCAGCGTCGCTCCCCACACACATCACGACACTGGCCCCCTCCTCTCCGGCCTCCGTCCCTGCCTAGCACACCGCATGAATCATCGGGTATGCACCACTTTCAGCACATACCTCTTCACACTGAAAACACCCCTGTCCACAGCGTCTTCCACGCACCATCCACAGGCCCAGGACACAACCCAGACCCCTTCCCGCGGAACTCCTCCAGTATTCGGCACTACCCGCGTGCACAAAATGCACACGTGCGGTGCACTCCAGTCTGTATGCATTGCACGCAAATCATCTCGCGTAACCCTTCCCCCAGCCTCAAACACCACTGTCTGTACCACAACAGAAACTGCGGCCGTGGACACACACATCACAGCAGACATTCCAGCACTGCCACACAGACACCAACCCACCACACATCACACAGTGCATGCTCTGTTCTGTTCATCACCTAACATACATGCTGAAATGAGACATTGTCAGGCCATTGTAACAGTGCCTGGTGCATCATAAATGCTATGGAAAGTGTTAAATAAAACGCACAAACCTCACACACTGTAGCACAACTCTCATATCCCCCTGAAAACACACACTCAAAGCACTTCTAATATATACCTGTGCATAGGAGTTAACCCTGCCCAACTTTCGTCAGCCCAGAGTTTATAACTCTACCTCACTGAACATGTGGCCCTTCAACCCCAAGCCAGGGAACTGATTCATGCCTAAATGATAGGCACATCTTGGGTCCTACTTATAAGGATTCATGTTTTCTGAATGAATCTCTTTAAAGAAAGAAAAGGTATGCCTATACCATGCTTAAAAGACCAACCCAGAGAACTGGAGTTTTGGAGCCACACTGTTGGTCTCAAGACTATTCGTGTGACCTTGGTTAAGTTATTTAACCTTTCTCTGAGACTCAGGATCCACCTTTAAAATGGGGATAGAACATGTACTTACCTCATATGGAGTTATAAGGATTAAATGAATATGTGTGAATGCACTTAGCAGAGTACTTGGCACATGATGCATAATTAATGTCAGTTACTTCTCTCCTAGTATATTTATCCAACAATCAATGGTTCTCAGCCCAGATCCGCAGAAACTGCAGGGTTATATTCAGTGGCCACAAGCATTGAGGGAACTTCTGGTATTTAGTGGGTGGAGGTTAAGGATGCTAAATGTTTATAACTCAAGGGATAGCATTGTACGACAAAGAGTTGTCCCTTACACACGGGCACACATGTGCACCTACACACTTGTATACACACAAGTGCCAATGGTGTCTCCCTTGAAAATAAATGCACTTTTTCAGATTTTAAAACTAATAATGTCCTCCTACATCACACTTGTTCCTTATCTCCACAATCCATTTGACTCTTGATTCTTATTTTGTAACTGTTTATCTATTTGCATGACTCTATCTAAAGCCATAAAGCATATAAACAGTTACTCTTAATGATTGAGGGAAACAGCTACTATTATTGTAAAATCTTCTGCTAATGCTCTGCAGTGGGATAAGACCAGATCTTTCCACAGTATCCAACCAAGAACATATTTCTAGCTTTGGAGAGAAATCAGTCTTGTCCCTATTTATGGTTGCCCTCAAATACTTATCATGTCATCTGATTTTACCACCTAGTAGCTGTGTGGCCACTTAATTTTGCTAAGCCTCAGTTTCTTTATCTGTATGTAAAGTGAAAATATCTAGTAATACCTGATAGGATTTTGTTATAAGGGCTCAATTCATTTTTTTAGATAATCTGTATTTAGCTCAATGCATGACAAATAGTAAGTGCTCAGTAAACATTAGCTATTGTTATTATTACATCATTTCATTGTATGCTAATGCCTTCTAAATTATGTTTGTCATTCAGTGAGAGTGTGGTGTGCTCTATAATTAAGAAAAGGGATAAAGACATTGGAGAAATGGACAGTGCTTTGCTCGGATAACATACATCCCTGTTTCATATTAACTTCAGTTTCACTTCATCTTGTGTGGGTTGGCAAGAGATGGAATTAGTGCAGGAGTTTCTTTGGAACTTAGAAAAGTAATTATGGCATTTTATTTTAAATAATGAGAAGCAAGAATGAGCAGTTAGTTTCAGCCTTTTATCTTTAATATTATTCTAGACCCTTTCAGAACAGATTTCTCTTCCTCTTTTCTAATACAGAAAGTCACATTCTTCTGGAATTTCCCTTTTACAGCATATTCTGCCAAAGCATTCAATAAATTACAGCAGTGAAACTCTAAGAAATGAATATGAATTTTAACAGCTTGTCAAACGTAATAGAAAAGGCATAATCTGAACCTCAGGCTATGGCCTTTTCCAAAAATGATAATAATTTTACTTCTTCCACTAATTTCAAAGAGACAGAAGTCACATATTAAAGAACTACTTAATAACAAGTTTCATGTTATAGAAAATCATAAGCACCATTAGTACAATTAGTACTTACTGTGTCTTCCTCATTTTTTGTAATGATTTGTGACCCCTTAAACTGAGACATTACAGTGATAGCTCTGTCTTCTTCTATAAAGACTGAAAGTAATTACTTCTTAAAGTTTGTTTTTCAAAGACTAGTAGTTGAAGAGAGCCAGGGATAGAATACTTTCGGGGTGTCAGATTACCCGTATGTGTGAAACAGTACCTGGGTCATGTCACATGCTGCAAAGACACAGCAAGAATTTAGGATTGGCAAGGATTAGATGCCTGTCACAGAAGTCTGAGACAAGTTTGGACTTATCAAGCAGTTCTTTTGTTAAATAACAACTAGGCCAACTCACTGTTAAATCATAGCGTTTAAATCTCCAGTCCCTATCACTAACAATAAAGCCAGATGTTATTGAATCATTCCCCCTAAGATTGGAAAAGCTCACTTTGCCACATTCTAGGATAAGTATTTTTAGAAATTAAATGCTTTGGCATATGTCTTATAAGTTTGTTCAGCCAAAGTAGGGCAAGGAGAGCCTTTCTCTTAAGCTCAGAGTGCCTCATATTTACGCTGCTTTCATAGGTTGGTAAACTTGGAAACGTTGAATGGCCTCACTTTCAAACACTCAGGCTTTAGATTTGAAAACACCAAAATTTACGAAATGACGTTCGTAGCAGCTCACTCTCTCCTTAAGAGGCACCTGGCAGTAAAACAGTGGAGTCAGTCACTCCAGTGACACTTGTCCAGCAAAAATCATCACTTACCCAGCAAAGAGATTGCCTTCCTGCTGCTTCCTGTACCTAAGGAATCATCTGCTTACCTATGGTTTCTCCTTGATATGGGACTGAGGAGGCGGATGAGGGCAGGGAAATGGACAGACTTTTGATTGATTGATTTTTCTTTGTTGGTGATACTGGTTTTTACTTCATTTCCTTTAGTGGCTTTGGAGCTCCAGCTCTTCATCTTATCACGGAGCCATAGTTCCACCTTCTGTGTCTCTTCCCTCCTGGATGCCTGCCAGCCTTCCCTGTTCTTTCCCTGTAGACCATATCAATTCCCATTAGAAAATAACTCCTGATCCTGCCGATTCAGTTGTCTTGAGCCTCTTTCCTTTACGTACATCATGTTCTTTCTCTCCCAATAACAGAAGGCCTGGCTGTCCTTGTTCCAGGACACCAGCAATGTTAAATGATCCTCCATGTCGGCTGTGTACTGGGGCTACACCAGCCTTGGAGGTGAAGGAGTGCACTGTGTTAGGTGGCGCCATCTAAAGAGGTCCAGTTAACAGCCATCTTTTTTTTTTAAATTTATTTATTTTTGGCTGTGTTGGGTCTTCGGTTCTGTGCCAGGGCTTTCTCTAGTTGCGGCGAGCGGGGGCCCCTCTTCATTGCTGTGCGCGGGCCTCTCACTGTCGTGGCCTCTCGTTGCGGAGCACAGGCTCCAGACGCGCAGGCTCAGTAGTTGTGGCTCATGGGCCCAGTTGCTCCGCGGCACGTGGGATCCTCCCAAACCAGGGCTCGAACCCGTGTCCCCTGCATTGGCAGGCGGACTCTCAACCACTGCGCCACCAGGGAAGCCCAACAGCCATCTTAACATTTGTCTTCCTCACTTCCTGTTTGAATCATAATTTTTATTGGATTTAAATAAGCACCTTTTAGGGACTTCCCCGGCAGTCCAGTGGTTAAGACTCCGTGCTTCCACTGCGGGGGGCGCGGGTTCGATCCCTGGCCGGAGAATTAAGATCCCGCATGCCCCGTGGCGCGGCCATAAATAAATAAGCACCTTTTAATTATCCTTTCTTATCCTTATTTCTGGTGTTTTATGTCCTTAATAAGATTACACGTTTATTGAAGGAGAAAATGTGTCATATTTCTTTGGGGTCTTCTGTAGTAAATAAGCATCTGAGTGACTCAAATATTTATTTGGTTTACATGATGCTTACCTCAGAGAGTTTACATGCCTAGTATTGCTGCCTAGTGTTTAGCATTTTAGGTATAATTCTATTACCAAGTGTAGTATAGTTTATCTTGTGATATAATCCCTCTAGCCCCAGATTTCTATAGGGAAGTTATCAGCGTTTTAGTCACAGCAAATCTGGAAGCCAGGGACTCGTCCAGGCAGCTAGGACTGCTTTCCTGAGCCCTAGGTCCTGGCATCACATTTAATTTAGTTCAACAGTCCGCACTCCACCCAGCCCAGGTCTCCGCCATCCTGGAGTTCATCTAGTTTATCTTCACCAGGTCCAGTTGGGCCTTAGTAGCTTTCAGAGCTGTCCTCCTCTGCCCATGCCCAGGCTTTGGCTCGGCAAACCCCCTGATCTCTGGGATAGACGCTCCCAGGCCTTGGCTCCATTTCCCTCTGGTCCATCGTCCACACTGCTTTCCTCATGACCTTTTGAAATCAAGATCGTGATCTCATCCGTCCCCTGCTTACACTCTTTCCCTGGATCCCCATCACCTACCTATAGCACGTGCTCGCTGGACCCTAAGCTCTTTCATTACAGAGCCTTACATCTCCCCACAGCTGTACACGGCACACGCAGCAGGCCCAGACAGCTCCCTGGCTCCGCACCTAATGCCAGGCTGGCACCTCTCTCTGACTGGAGAGCACCTCCTGCTCTCCTGCCATGAGCCCACCGCGTCCCTGGCAACGCACCTGGATGGTCCCCCTCCAGCCACCTTTCTTGATTGTTCCAGAAGGCTCAGAGGAAGAAATGTTTATATACTTCCAAACATTTTTTTTTTTAATTTATTTATTTATTTTTGGCTGTGTTGGGTCTTTGTTTCTGTGCGAGGGCTTTCTCCAGTTGTGGCAAGCGGGGGCCACTCTTCATCGCGGTGCGCGGGCCGCTCACTATCGCGGCCTCTCTTGTTGCGGAGCACAGGCTCCAGACGCGCAGGCTCAGTAGTTGTGGCTCACGGGCTTAGCCGCTCCGCGGCATGTGGGATCTTCCCAGACCGGGGCACGAACCCGTGTCCCCTGCATTGGCAGGCGGATTCCTAACCACTGCGCCACCAGGGAAGCCCCTTTTTTTATTATTGTATCTCTCCTGTTGTAGTATTTGTTTCTATATCAATTTCTTGAGGCCAGATATCTTAATCATCACAGAATACACACCCAGTAAATGCTAAATGAATCAAATATAAAAAAAATCATTTATACAATGTGAACTTTCAAAAACTATCACTCTTCTCTTTTCGTTGATACGTCAGCTGTAATTCTTAAAAAGAATCCTAACTTTTTCTAAAATGAAACGAATGTAGTCTTCAAAGCTAGTTAACATCGGTCCACCTTGTAACCCGGGACTGAGTTTTCCATTGGGAGAGAGGATCCTTAACAGTGACTAGCCTCATAAACATGAGCCTACCTGTGGGTCTCAGTTTCAAGGATTCCTATTAAAGAGATGGAAAGGAGAAGATAGGAGTGGGGAGAGCGGACAATCAACTTTGCAGCCTTAGGAGTCAGAATAGAGTTCTTACCTTCCTGGCCCCAGGGAGACAGCCTTGTCTAAAGATTGTCTGTGAGTGAATGGAGTTTGTTTTCCCGGTCTCCTTGCCTGTAGTCTGTTGTTCAAGTTTAAGAATCTGAGTCCAAGACTTTTTGAGTTCAAACCTTTGTTAAAAAAACTCAGGGCTTTCCTTATACTTGTCCTGCTTTTAGGGTTCTCTCCTGGGTAGTTACCTATATTCAAACAGGGGTGACAGAAGGAGTTGAGATGTTTGAGTACTTGATTGGTCAGCACTGGGGCGGGAAGGTGCAGTGGAGCCTGTGGGCCCAGGCCGTGACTCCGCCTCACGTTACCTGGGTCTCGGGCCCGCTCAGCCCTGGCCTCTTGCTCTTTCTGGCACCCACCACATTGAGAAGGCCTGCTCTGTGCCAAGCGTTGTGCTGGGCACCGGAGATACAGTGGGTGAATGAGATGGGGCCTGAAATTACAATTTTACTCTAATCCATTCAGTATTTTCACTGTGTATGGTCAGGGCTACGCCAGCGTGCTTCTGGAGCTCCTCCTAAATTTAGCAGAACTTCAGGGAAAAGGACTCTGCCTCCCTAAGCTTGTCGGTATCATACCGGTAAGGGTAGCAGTCTTGACCTACAGCCAGCATTCCAGAAGCCCTGGCATCTACTTCACTCTGCCTCTATTTGTTGTAACTGTGGGCAAGATAAAGCAAGAGCTTTATTTTCTTCATCCTTCAAGTAGAGATAATACTCCCCCACAGAACTGTGGAGCAGTTCAATCAAATGCCAGCTGGGAAAGGTCTTTGGAAAGTTCAGAGCCCCAGAGACCGAGGCGCTTGTTATTAGAGCCTCAAGAGGACCTAGGAAAGAGGTCAGGGCACTGCCACGGCATCACAGTTGAAAGCTTGAAGTCTTTTTATTTTTTGTGGCTGTAAAGTAAAATGTCTTCTTTGAGCAAGAATCCTGAGGCCAGGAAAAGTCAAGATGGGGGTCTGGCAGCCCTGACTGCAGGTTATGAGCTCCCCTGGGAAGTGAGAACTACATTGCCCCCTCAAAGCCTGAGGAGATGGTAACAACCCCACAAACAGGGGCCAGTCTTGTGTGAACAATCGAGGTGGGTTTTTGGTTTTGGGGGTGTTTTATCAGGTTAATCAGAGGCAGTGCCAGTGAACTGAAAACTTTTCTCTCAGGCCAAAGTTATACTAAGATAATAATTTAATTTTTATGTCTTACTGTGCTTTTCATCATGATTCTCGCAAGAATCAGGACCAAGTTTGTTCATCTTTGTCCCCAACGATAGGTGTCAGCTAGCTGACGGAATGGGTGGACAGACATTGTAAACTAATAACTGACAGACCCTCTGTGCCAGGCACTGTTCTAAGTCCATCGCACATGTTATTTTATCCTCACAACAACCCTGTGAGGTAGAACTATTATTACCCTTTGATATACCGAGGAGGAAACCAAGGCACAGAGAGGTTGAGTAATCTGCCCAAGGTCACACAGGCTGATAAGTGTGAAGTCAGAATTCTGGTCCACGCGGTCTGGCCACAAGCCTGTCTTCCTTGTCACTGCACCAAACAGCCTCCTAAAGGGGGAAAAACTTAGACTTTGGAGTCAGTAAAATGCAGATTATGATCATTTCCCCCTTTGAGGGTGTTAGGAAGATTAAGAGAGCTAACATTGCAAAGCAGCTATAGCTAGCTTTCTGAGTGAGGCACAGATCTAGTGGATGTCCAGAGATAAACCCTTCTTGTCCTCTAATTGAGGGTCTCTGGAGTCAGTAGTGTGGTCTTTGGGGCCTTTGCAGCCAAGGTGCTTTTCATGATTAACTATGGAAAATGTCTGTGTCCCTCGGCATATGGTTAAGTCTCTGGATTGCTGGGAGCGGAGAGAGAAGAGGCCACACCAGAGCTTACAGAATGGCCCTGTGTGGTCAGCTTGTCAGGAGGCCGGTGGGGTGGGCAGCCTCCTCAGTCATGCATTCCGTTCTTTCTGCGCGCCCACCTCTTGCAGGGACTGTGCTGGACGCCGAGGGTACACCCTTCCTACCCTCAGGAAAGCCAGAGGGTGTATCTGGGGCTGCTAGTCTGAAAGGACTCAAGATTTCTTCTTTCGCTCACCTGCCTACCCTTCAATCTTCGATCACAGGAGTCTGATCTTCCTCTGCTATATATTTTCAGTTTTGCCAAAGATCTTGCTGTCCATCTTTGATACTTTTTGTTTTTCTAATTAGGCAAGTATAAAACGGCCAGCTTTTCAGACTGGCTGCTGTTTTATTCAGGTTTAATTGGCCTTTTTTTTTTTTTACTTCTGAAACGAGGCCATTCTTCTGATCCTGTCTTTCTAATAAAATGGCTCAAAAGTTACAAAATTGCAGTTTCATTGTTTTATCACTGATCTCAAGTTCTTACAAATTTAATGTTGATGTATAATTGACTTTTTTGAAACGTAACGTATCTACATTGCTTAAAATCCAAGGTACCCCAAAGGGTATATAGTGAAAAGTCTCGCCTCTCTCTTCTTTTATCCTCTTTGGAGAAAACCAGTGTCACCATATCTCGGATGGATTTCCAGAGACATGCTATACAGCCACGAGCAGAAGTTACAAGTTATATATACATACACACGCTCTCTTTTTTACATAGAAAGTTGCTTACTATACCCACTGCTCTGCAAATTGCTTTCTTTACTTCATGATCTCTTAAATTATTCTGTATCAGTTAATTAATTAAAAGCTTCATTCTTTTTACAGCTGCCTAGTACTCCATTTTGAGACGGAGCCATAATTTACTTAATCAGTCCCTTTTCGGTAGACATTTAGTTGTTTCCAAGTTTTGCTAATACACATAATGCCACAGTGAACAACCTTGTACATATGTCATTTTTGCATAAATGAAGGTATATCTGTGAGATACATTGTCATACATGGAATTGCTGGGTCACAGGGTATATGCATTTGTAAATTAATAGGTTGCCAAATGGCGCTCCATAACGGTGGTATGTGAGAATGCCTGTTTATCTATTTCTGCATAGCCTCACCAGCTCAGTCATTAAATTTTTACCTTTGTCCATAAGGTAGATAAAAATGGTCTCTTTGTGTTGTTTCCATTTGCCCGTCTCTTACCATGAACAAGGTTGAGCATCTTTTTTTTTCACTTGCCTGAGAGCCAATGGATTTTTCTGCTCTGTGAACTGTCCCTTCATATCTTTTGTCCATTTTTCTATTTGCTTTTCTTTGTCCATTTGTTCTTTCTGTTAATTGATTTGGGGGGAGAGCTTTGTAATTAGGGGAATTAACCCTTTGCCTTCATATGAGTTGCAGATATTTTTTCCAAGTTTATGATTTTGTTACTGATTTCTTTGCCATGCAGATTTGTCAGCTTTCTCCTTTACGACTTCGGAGGTTTGTATCATACTTTCGAAAGGCCTTCCTCACTCTGAGATTGTTGTGTTTTGTTTAGGGGTTTTTGGGTTTTTTTTAATTCTCCCATCATTCCATTCTAGAATTTTGTTTTGGTTTTACTTTTAGTTTCTTGAATCATCCAGAATATATTTTGGTATAAGTTGTGAGTTATGGGACTCCATCTTCTTTTCCTAGGCCACAGTTATTCATGTTAGCCTTGCTTTTATTTTGTAACTTACAAATTGCATGCCCTGTCAAACTCTCTTATGCCATCCCTGTGCATCTACCATGAGTCAGGTTGATTTAGGATGACAGATAAGTTTTCATGAGGCAGTTTGGCAAAGAGGAAAGATCATCATCTTCAGAGTCTAGCAGGCCTGGTTTTGAATGCTGGCTCTGTAACTTCTTACCTCCACAATCTCGGGCAAGTTACTAAACCTATCTGAGCCTTTGTTACCTCAGATGGTTGATAATAGCCCAATGGGTTGTGACAATTAGAGATAATGTCTAGAAACTGCCTGTTCAGTGCCTGGCACACAGTAGACACTTGATGAACGGGAGCTATTATCGTTGCTGTCATTATTAGCAATATCAGTAGTGTGATTTGGTCTGAATGAGGACACTGTGTTCCTACCCTCACTGTGTGTAGCCATCCTTCGGTAAAAGTTGGTGTTCCTGGAAGTCGGATATGGGGCTTCCCTGCATAAGCCAGAGGGCATGGCAAGTGCCCTGGTAATGGTCGGGCTGGCATTTTTAGGTTGTGTTCATAACCTCTGGGCAGGTGTTTAATTATTAGTATGTCCATTAAAATAAGATTGTACTTTTTAATGCACTTCCTTCCTGCAGAAGGAAGTCTGTCTGATTCTGTAGTTTGGTTTTGTAATCAGATCTCTGAAGTTAACAGCCAAGCATTATTTGTCCAGCATTAGTTTATGGCTACTTGGCCATATGATGATCTAGGAAATGTTTAAGATCTGTATGATCTCTTATTTCAGAACCTTATGTTCAATCCTGTCATAAGTCTGGAAATCATTTCATTGGGTGCAGAAACTGAGCAGCCTAAACAGAAGTTGGCATCTAAGTTAACTTCTGCTTTTAAACCAACACCCCAGGACCCAGTCCTTAACTAGGTAATTCATTACTGTTTCATTCCTACCTTTTCATGTATGTATTCTGATGGTCTAGAACTTCTTTCTACGCAAACTTGGTTTTCTTCTAAGATTTTTTTTTGACCTGTTTCTTTTCCTTTAGTAATATTTAATCTTAATTTAATATTTGTCTTTTGAAAACTCTTTCACTACAGTCCTTCTCTAGATAAACCCAACTTCTTTTATCCTTTTAAGATTTATTGCTACCGGTCTCATCATCTCTGAACTATCTCCTTCCATTCTGTTTCATCTCGTATTTTCTGTCTACTCATCCTGCGTCTTTTGAAACTGAAACACTGAACTTCCCTCTCCCAAGCTTCTCAATAATTATCAATACTTCAGAAAATTTTACTGTCGTGTATTTCTGTTTTTCCACTTTTGTTTGCTTCTCTGAGCCCCAGATATGTTACTAGAATCTTCTTTTTTGTTGCAAACTGTCAAAACCTAAATTCTTCACCATCAATGTTAAGAAAATTTCCATTTGGGAAATTTTACTTCATTTTAAAACAGTAAATTTTCTTCCATAATCAATCATCAGTCCAGAAATATATTGAGGGCCTATTAGTGAATAATTCCCTGCCATTAGGAGTTTACTTTCTACAGAGAAGATAGATAACATATAAACCAACAAATGTAATCATTTCAGTTACTGGGGTTATAGAAGAGTTAAACACAGTAATACATTAGAAATGACCAGGCAGGAGAGGGGGGAAGCTTATCTCCTATTTACAGTTCTTTTGCTTCTGCTCTGAGTTTAAATCTTGTATTTTGTTTTCTCTTAATTTTTCTTTCTTTTTTTTTTATTAATTTTTATTGGAGTATAGTTGCTTTACAATGTTGTGTTAGTTTCTTGCTGTACAGCAAAGTGAACCAGTCATATTCATACGCTCTTAATTTTTCTTTTAACATTTTTTACTGGTGCTTTCTGATTATGTTACACTGCCCCATTTTTATTCATCCCTTAGATAGCCAACTGCCCATATTTGACAAGCGACTGCATAATCTCATTGCATTATACCCTTATTCCTTATAATCTTATGCTTCCTTTCTGATTCCTGAACAATTTTTCTGCCACAGTCTATGTAGTAAAGGTCATCTTTAGTTAGTCTTAAAACCAAAAGGTATTTCTCCAAAATAAACCTTACCTTTTGACATCCTGGGTATTTTTAATTTTTTTTAAAGAACAGGGATTCTCAAATGCTTGTCTGAGCAGAATGTGTGTTGGGGTGTGAGATTGCCAATTGCCTTCCTCACAAGAACTGGACTTGACTATGACACTGTATTATTTTAGGACATGATAGTGAATAGTAAATAGTGTGTGTAATGACTTAGCTCAGCAAAATAAAGTTAGCAATCCCCCAGTTTTTAGAACATGGAACTCTTACTCCTTCTAGGCTGACTATTCAGATCCAAAAATGAATACTCAATGTTCCTTTTCTATTTTCAGGGATGACTCTGTCCCAGAAGACAACATCTGGAGGGGTATCCTCTCCGTAGTTTTCTTCTTTCTTATCATCAGTGTACTAGCGTTCCCCAATGGTAAGTGATGTAATGCTTTATCACATTTCTCCTGTGCATTGTGCCCTTGTTGGTATTTTTGAGATGCATGTCATCTGGAAGATGAAACTAGAGGGTGGAATAAAAAAAGACTCTTGAGTGTTGTATGGTGGTTAGGGGCACAGGCTCTGGAGACAGACTGCCCTTTCTGCCACTTCCTAGCTCTGTCCCTCTTTAAGACATTTCTCTCTGAAATGGAGAGAAGTACAGTTGTAAGGGTTCACTGAATTAAAACAAGTAAAATACTCTGAACAGTGACCGACAAATTGTAAGCTCTCAATGAATGTCAACTATTGTTCTTGTTGCTGTGTTTGTTACTATCAGCCGAGTCATAAAGTACTCAATTACTGTTCAGTTACTCCTTTTTTGCTAAGGATAGTGTCAGTGCTCTAAAGGGTATTACTTAAATAATTGTTGTCTTAACTGTAAACTTTGTTGGGATAAGAATTTTCATTATCAGGTTAAAAAAAAATGATTACTGTGAAATTTTCCCCCATCATGATTATAGAGTGAGGCAAAAGCCTTGGTTTAAAAACTAATTTGGTATCTTGCCATACTTGAGATTCATACCTTTCCTCTGAATTGTCCCTTATGAGTTGCTTTATTTTTTCTTATTCCCCTTTAGTACTTTCTCCCTGGAATATTCTCTTATTTATTCTGTGTGAGTGATTTCTAAATGCTCACTTTTTATATCCTGTTTCTTTTTTTTTTTTTTAAGTTTTTTTTTGTTGTTTTTTTTTTTGTTTTTTTGATGTAGACCATTTTTTTAAAGTCTTTATTGAATTTGTTACAATATTGCTTCTTTCTGTCTTATGTTTTGGTTTTTTGGCTGTGAGGCATTCTCCCCAACCAGGGATCGAACCCACACTCCCTGCATTGGAAGGCGAAGTCTTAACCACTGGACCACCAGGGAAGTCCCTCCTGTTTCTTCTACACTTAGGATATTTTGTAACTGTTTCAGTCTCTTTTTATGAGTTATGCTTCATGGGCCCTGCTCAGGTTTTAAATATGATGATTTAAGATGCACTTCTTCTCCATCCTCCCATCGTAGAATATAGTGTGTAATATTAGAAGCTCATCATGAACGTTACTGATTGTTATCTGAAGCTGCACTGTGGTGATAGGATTCTAATACCCATTCCAGTGTGCGTGGCGGGGGGTTGGTGTCCCCGCACCAACAAGCAAGTTGAACATCAGCTGGGTGTCCTACAGTGCCACCCTATTCTGACACTGTCTACCTGGAGGTAGCATCAGATTGCACAGGTTAAGTTCCACAGGGTTGCTCCTGCCCCCGCTGCAGATGCCAGTCACAAGTCCAGGGTGTCACCTGTGCTTCTGACCGGACGGCTCTAAATCCTCCTTGGGTTTGATTAATTTGCCAGAACAGCTCACGGGACTCAGGAAACCAGTGTGCTCACTAGATTACTGAGAATATCAATCAAAAGCCAGATGAAGAGATGCGCAGGGTAAAGTCTGTGGGGAGGGGCGAGCAGAGTCCCAGCCCTCTCCAGGCGTGCCACTCTCCCCAAATTTCCACGCCCTCACCAACCCAGAAGCTTTCTAAACCCTATCCTTTTAGTTTTCTATGGAAGTTTCATTACGTCGGTGTGATTGATTAAATCTTTGGCCATTGATTCAACCGCCAGCCCCTCCCTGCTCCCCAGAGCTCAGGGCGGGTGGGACTGAGGGTTCCTACCCTCTAATCCCATTGTTGGCTTCCCTGAGCCGCTTCCCAAAAGTCACCTCATTAACATAACAAAAGACGCTTCTCACTCTCATCGCTTAGGAACTTCCAAGGAGTTTAGGGTTCTGCTCCAGGAAGGGGACAAAGACCAAATACTTATTTCTTATACATCACAGTATCACACATGGCAAGTCCTTTAGGCCTTCCAAAATGTTGGCAGTGGAATTTCGTTCTGTATTTTTGTGGGTTCTGCTGGTAGCATAATAATCCAACCAGTAAAACCATGATTCTGAATCCTTCAGGGAATGGATTGTTCTAGATAGCCAAGTTATTTGGCAGCTGCATTTAGCTCTCTAACCACTCAAGCTTTTAGATTAAATTTTACTTTTATTTTATTTTTATTATTGTTATTTTTTTTTTTTTTTTAGTGAAAACCTTTCAAGATATGAAAACCTCTGTCTTAGTATAGGCCTCTATAATAGAATACCATAGACTGAGTGGCTTAAACAGCAGAAGATTCATCCTGTGGCAGAATTCTTCTCCAGCTGTGAACCTGTGAAATCAAGCAAGTTCTGTGCTTTCAGAATACAATAGTGGGCCAGGCACAGAGTAGGCATTCCCATTCCCAAAGGAAGAAACAGGAAAGAAGGAAGGGGTGACAAGCCCCAGGCAAGTGCAAAACATAGGAAGGCAAACTCTAGGAGATCTCAAGGCTCGAGAATAATCCTCTTCGTCTTGATGCTCTGCCTTCCAGACCCACTGAAGCAGTAGTCTGCCGCCACAGCTTTCCCAGTGGGGGTCGAATCCCCAGGGCTCCGGTCCCCTGCCCCAGCAGAGCCGGGTGTTGGTCTTGCCCTTTGAAACCAAGGTGCAGGCAGTCCTCCTCCCCTCCCCCCATGGCCCTGTGGTGGAAATGACAGCCCGGATGATCTCTGAGCCACCTTGGAGTCCTTCTTCCTATGTCTTAAAGGATAGCAAATGTTCACAGTCAGGTAGCTCTATGGTTTGGCCCTGTAGGGTCCAGGAGGTCCAACAGTCTTCAGCTTCAGGGTTAGAATTTCAACATATGAATTCTGGGGGGACACAGACCTTCAGTGCACAGCACCTGCATACCTTATGCAGGTATGACCAACATAGTTTGGCCTTTCCACAATGATGAAATTTCTGATAATGCAGAGTGATTGGAGTATGAAGATAAAATATTCAAAATATAGATAGGTCATGGAATGAAGGGGGATTGGTCGCTATGGCATTCGCTTTCTAGGAAAAGTCCCCAGTGTTGAACAGTTTTTCTAGCTATTTGCCAACTTTCTTTTTCCTACCACTTCCTTCACATAAAATCTCAGGATTTTAGGTTTAGGGAGAGCTTGGACCTTAGGGAGCCCATCCTTTCTTTCAAGGGTGCTGTGCTTTAGTGCAACTTAAGTGGCCACTTGGGGCATCAAGCCTTTTACACACACTGAAAATACCAGAGGCTATGGGTGGTCCCCCTGAGCTCTGGAACCTGGCTTTACAAAGATGGAGTAAGAATACAGCCCAGAAAGAGGAGATGATGAGCTGCATCTCAGATTTGATACCAACACAAGGTCTATGGCCACCAGAGCCCCTAGGGAAGGTGAGTAGGTGACAGTTCAGGTGGTGGTCACCATCACCCCCCTCAGCCTTCTACCTTCTGTATCCTGTGAAGTTCTGCTGCTTACTTCCCGGCCATCACTTGATGCCATGAACATTATTGTTCTATGCCCTCTATTCCTATTTCTCATCTTGTCTGTGCTCTACCATCCTTTTTTAAATTTTTATTTTTATCAGTCAATCAGTCAATCAGAACATAGTACATGTGCAGGAAACGGATCAATCCAAAGGTATGTCTGTTCTTCAAGTCTCCAGCTTTCCTTGGCTGTGTGTTAATTGTTTCCTAGTTCTTCACAGCTTCAAAGGTTTCTTTTCTGCTTTTTTAAAAATTTAAACTTGCTATTTCTGAGAGCCATTTTGGAAGTTTGAGGATTCTCAAAGATCAGTCCCTCCATAACCATGATTTTACAGATATCCCTTCTGTGGAGCTTTGGCAGGAGCTGGGCTTTGGGGCTTCATTAGCAGCTGTTTTTCTTAAGGTTCCAAAAGCCCTGAAGGTTGGGGGATTAAATCTGTTGGACGTGACATTTTGCATGATTTCTGCTGATTTTTCCTCTCTTCCCTCATGAAGACATCTAATCTTCAATGTCCACTTACCTGGCTGAGTCTCTCATGGTGGGACTGGGCTTTTGTTTTCCTCTTGGAAAGATAAAAGTTGTTTGTTTTATGCTTTTCTTATCCTGGCTGCCCGGACTTTGTGATACACACAAAGCGGGGAGGACCCACAGGGCTCATGTAGTTCAGCCTTCTCCGTTTACGGCTCGGAAAGCTGAACCCAAGGCCGTCAGTCACCCCTGAGCTGCCACCCGGCCGCTGATGCCAGCCTGATGTTAGGGCTCCAGCTCCCACACATTCCTGTACTCAGCGGAATCCTGGCCTTTTCTCATACGAGGCCCATCGTGAGGTGTTTCGTCTCTGTCTTCTACATGTTTCTATCTCCCTCTGCTTCTTCTTCTCTCTGTCAGTCTCTGGCTTTTCTTTTTCCCAGGAGTGCAGTCTTAGGGCCTGAGTTGGCCTGTGCCTAGTGTGCTTTGGACCCCAGGCCCAGCGGCGGTGGTTGTGCCTTTGCTCCTCTGGAGCCCAAATGTCAGCCCGCAGATTGATCTGAACCTTCTGCCACCAAAACCAAGGGCTCAGGTTTAGAAAAGGACAAAGTCCATTCAGCATTCTGTGCAGGAAGGATTAGGATGTTAGGGAAGCAGTGCTTGGAGGAACTGTCTTGCAGCCACGTGTACAAAGCAAACACAGTGTCAGCCTTGTTTTCTAAAGAGCCATTTGCTCACACTTTACATCAGATTAGTAAAACTAAGTTTTCCACGTTAAAGAATGCTGTTATTGATTATTTTTTAAATTGGGGGTGGCCTTGGAGGGTGCCATAGAGATGATGGGGGAGCTGGCAGGCACCGGGAAAGGGTACTCCTGGGCATGTGGCTGCCCCCCCCAGCTGGCATTCAGACTACAGCCTTTGCAGGAGCCATGATGCTAGGTGGATGCTTCTCCGAGTGGAATGGACACGACTCTCCTTGTTCCAATCTCGTCACCTTCTCTTCCTCTCTCCCCACCCTTGGCACAAATTCTCAAATTAAGTAATGGAATGAATGGGAGCAGTGGAGCCCAGCATTTGCCTTGTCCTTGAAAGGCAGTTTTGGGGAAGTGCCCGCAGTGGATGGCATTCCCAGAATGGCTCTGTTTTGGCAACTTAAAACGCATTTATCCTTGACCTAGTAAAGGCTGCCCTGAATGTTTAAGTATAGGCCTAAATTTGGTTGTGTCCATATGTCTCGTATGTGTGAGTTTACATATGCTCTCTGTGTGCTAGAATTGATCAGCTCCTACAGGAGGGGCCCTCTGGTTCTTTTTGTACAGAGTCTAGATAGCAAAGAAGACCCTTGACTTTCTCCATGAGGTTTATGACAGTCAGGATGCTTTTGGCCACAAGTAATAGGAAACCCCTTTCAAAATGGCTTAAAGAATATATAAAATGTTTGCTTTCTTACATTACAGGAAGTTCTGAGATAGAGTGGTTCAGGGTTGACTAATTCAGCAGCTCAGTGACACGTGAAGACCCAGGTTCTTTACCTGTTTCTGCTCCACCGTCTTCAGCAAGATGCCTGTGCTTTGCTGCCCTCATGGTCTTGGGACAGCTGCTGCACTGCTGAAATGTAGTCACAGACAGTGTCCAACAGAAGAGGAGGTCATGTCTTCCGATGCATCTTTTTAAGAGTGAAGAGGCCTTTTCTAGAGACCCCCCCAGCACACTTGCCCTCACTCCTCTTTGATTAGGCTTGGGCCACATGCCTCCGCTCCAAGCAGACCTGAGGACAGGCGTTTACAGTGGCTGGAGGACATCAGAGGCACATGATAGATCTCTAGTAGATCTGAAAGAATAAACGAGAAACAGGATAACCTCCATTGGCTTAGAATTTACCCCTGAGTTACATGGGGGAGGAGTGGAGACTCAGAATTTCATTTGACAGTCAACAGGGTGAGTGGCAGGGTGAAGTCTAGAGTTCCTTCCTTCAGTCCTACAAACAGACGTGGAGAGAGACCCTGAGGGGAGACCTTGGAGGGAGAGGGTCTGTTATCTACGCCCGCTTCTTTCCTGCTGTCTTCTCTCCCATTCTCTCTCTTTTGGTTCCCTTGAAAAAACTATTTTAAATGCCACGTCCACCTCCTCATAGTAACTGACACTCAAGTGTAAGTGTAATTTTAACTATGCCACTGTGTCATTGGAGTGTAATTACAATTGCATCACTCTGTCACTGGAGTGAAATTTAGAAACCTGTTGCATCTCCAGCTGGCTGTGAGATTTCTTTCAACAGGTGACTTCTGTGTGCTTTTCCAGCTCCTGAGGGCCTCCATGGACTCTTCCTGCCCTTCCCCCATGCCCCGACCCAAACCACCACAGCCTTACCCTGTACCCCCAGTGCCCGGCCCAGAGTGGCCTCTCAGTAAATATATGTTGAATTAAGAATGAACCTGCCAGGAAAAAAGTTCACAGAATTAGCCCTCCCTTTTCCTTTCCTCATCTGCAAGAGGAGCGCCATTCAGCACTTCTTCAAGGTATTTTGAAGAGAGTGAGATAACTAATATTTCTTGATTTTCCTGAGTTTATCCTTCTCTTTGTCCTTCGGCCTCTTCTGATTTCTCTGAGCTGAGATAGTGCGAATCACATCTCCTTGACGCATGAAGGTGATAAAAATGAGGAAAAAAAAAGGTACTATGTCCCCCCATTCTCTGTCTCCTGCTCCACTACTTTTTCTTGTAGAAAAATTCTTTCTTAGGTTTGAAATTTGCTTAGAGATAATTTTATTCACCTTTTCTAGGTCTTTCCTAGAGGAATTTAAACTTTCAAATCATACAAATCAAATATCTCGTGATTTTATTTGTCAATTATACCACATAAAGCTGAAAAAGAGATAATAAAGAGAAGAGGCAGCCTGAGAGGACCCGAGGGCACAGACGTGCAGCAGCGAAGATGCAGCTTCTGACTTTGGTTAAAAGGGTCCTGCCTCCCTAGGGTTGGTCCCTGGAACTCCGTTATTCGTGGATATGACATTAGGTTGCTGTCTAGTCAAGCTGAGATCTTATGTTTTGACTTCTGAGGAAGTGTTTTAAATGCTTGCTTTCTCAAGGCAGAGTCGTTTGGTTTCTATTTTCTTTTGAAATAAAACTTGCTCTTAATATCTGATTGAAAATGATGTATTCTAGACATAGGGACTGATGAGAAAGTAAAACATGTAATTTTTCAATGTGCCTTGTAAGAAAACCACCTTTGTAAATAAAACCAGCACGTGTTTCTCCATCACCACCCTGAGACACCTTCCCCATCTCTCCTGCATAACTGAATTGAAGACCCAGACTCTTCCAGGCAGCTTTTACCAAATAAGAAGTATAGACAAGAAGCCCACCGTGAGATGGGTCACCCCTACTGATGTCCTGGCCATAACAGTGGGCAGAGGAAGACCACCGAGAAAATAGTTTGCTGGGGAATAAGACCTGTGGGAAGGTACTGGGATGAGGTAAATTTTCCAGGAAGGCTAGACTCACCTGGGCAGGTGGATGCTGTAGGAGGCTTTCAGGGTGACTTGACCAGAGTAACCAAGTGTGGGTGACCTAGTGAGCATAAGTATCAAGGCTTCTCATACAGGAAAACACCAGCCTCATCCTTGATATTTTAAAAAGCAAAATAGTATTTTCAGCAATATTATTGTCTTTGATGGTGAAGAGGCGACTCTTTGTGAGTAAAGCTACAGGCATGTACTTCTGGAAATACTACATGAAAGCATTCAGAATTTCTTCTCAGAAAGCAGAGGACAGATTGGATGACTGAAGTAAGGCCTGGATTGGGTTTTAAAGTTAGCAACTGAAAGGTCATCTAACATTCCAGGGCCTTATCTTGCCTTTTGTAGGCAAAAGGCCCCAGTGATCTGTTCTCACCACCTGGTTCAGGGCAGAGCTCCTTGGTGCTCTGCTGTCTGTTCTGAAACCCAACGCATCAGATTTCTGAAGCCTTCCTCAGATCAAATGCAAGGCAGAAAGGACTTTTTTTTTAATTGTATTTTATTTATTTATTTATTTATTTTTTTTTTTAATGTCTGAAACATTTATATTAACATATTTCCATATTTAATTGTATTTTATGAGAAACATTTATGAAGTAATATTATGATGTATAAATGGGATATTGGAGAAGAGAGGAAAAAATTCAATAGCAGCAAGTCAAGATAAGCCTTTAAAAAACCAAACTGCAGTGCAGTAAGATGAAAATTCTCTTTCCAGGCCCTGGAACGTGTGTCTTGTCTCTGGAATCACAGCCGGACAGAGAGAAATACCCTTGGGCTGAAGTAGTTACCTGTTAGGTTAAGGAGAGCTTAAGGCCCCATCAACCCCAAATTCCTCAACCACTCTACCCTCTTATTTACTCTGCAGCACACTGCTTAGGGTTAGATATAAGAAAGGGCCGAGTTCTGTTTTCCAGAGGCTGCTCTTAAAGTAATCACAGGCTGACGATGACTTTGGAGGCCTTTCTACTGGTGGATGTGAGGCGCGGGAACGTGTATCAGTTCCCTGCCCTCTCCCTCACCTTGCTTATCAATTCCACATCGCGGCAGCGCTAAACACCACTCACTAGCTTGCTTCTCTCTTGCCCCTCTCCTGGCCCCGAGACAGTCCTGGCTCAGACCGTCAACTCCTCCCCTCCCCCCTCCTCCTCCTTCCAAGCTGGCCCAGTTCTGACAGTTGATGGGAAAGTGCACATGGGCTCTCAGACCTGAAGTGGAGTCCTGTGAGCATTGTGACCCTGGGTGAGTTCCTTATGCCCCAGTGTCTTTATCTATAAAATGGGAATGATGGTGGTCCTCTCACCACCCCACTGCCAAGTACCGACTGGGCATGGAATTCTGTTGTGAGCCAAATAATAGATCATAAAATTTCAGAGTTTCACCTTATAAGAAGAAATCATAGAGAAAACTGGGGTCCCACGTTATGTCTGAGGGGTTAATTCAATAGTTTGGATGGTCATACAGAGTGAAGTAAGTCGGAACGAGAAAAACAAATACCATATGCTAACACATACATATGGAATCTAAAAAAAAAAAAGGTTCTGAAGAACCTAGGGGCAGGACAGGAATAAAGATGCAGACTAGAGAATGGACTTGAGGACATGGGGAGGGGGAAGGGTAAGCTGGGACGAAGTGAGAGAGTGGCATGGACTTATATATACTACCAAATGTAAACTATATAGCTAGTGGGAAGCAGCATAGCACAGAGATCAGCTCAGTGCTTTGTGACCACCTAGAGGGGTGAGATAGGGAGGGTGGGAGGGAGACACAAGAGGCAGGAGATAAAGGGGATATATGTATATGTATAGCTGATTCACTTTGTTATAAAGCAAAAACTAACACACCATTGCAAAGCAATTATACTCCAATAAAGATGTTAAAAAAAAAATAGTTTGGATGAAGTAATGCTGGCAAACCAAACTGCTACCATAAGACAAGTCATTCCTGGTGACAAGTCAAACTATTAAAATTACTTAAAAGAAGACAAATTTAGCCATCAGTTTTCCAATAACTTGTGAAGAAATTTAACCAGGTTATGTTACCTGGGAGGGGATTCTGGTTTCTATGCTTTGCTGTGCCTTTTTTGAGAAAACAGCTGATTAAAAAGAATACAGGTGTCCCGTGCTGTCTGAGCCTTTGCTGTCAGAACTCAGAAATCGAACAGGCACAGATAAACTTTCAGACAAATCCCTCACTTATCTGAGCTCTCTCAACTTGCCATCCAAAACTCAGACACCATATTATTTTGAATAAAGTAGAGTCCCTCAAACTTAACTCATCTTCTGATCTCTCCTCATTTAAACTCAGAAACTGAATGAATTTGGAGGGTAGAGGTACTTGTAACTGATATTACTGAAATGAACTTGATTCCTCCAAAGAAAGCAGTTAGAATGTTTCAGTGTGGTCTTTTTAAGAAGAGATGGGCCCTTTAGAATGAGTCCCAGAATAAAGTTTACAGTGTAATGTTTGCTGCAGAGAGGATTCCTGGTCATAAGCAATAGAAGCTGACTCTGCTGATGCAAAAGCCTGTTCTCCGATACTGACCGGCTGGAGGAGTCCTAGGAGGGCTAGGAAACCAGGCCCCAGGCTAAGCTTCTAGGATCTGGCGGCACATCACCCAGGCCTGGTCTCATGAGGGAGCCTTGGCTACGGTCTGTCCCAGCATCACGTGTACAGACAACTCTAAATGGAACTGCCTCTGCCACAGTCACCAGTGCCACCTTCACCAGTGTGAGGAGTGCCACCTCCCACTAGTGTCCCTGCTGGCCAGGGCCAAGGGGAGACAGGGAGGGAGAGGAGAGCTCTGCATACTTACCTCCACTGTCACCCACTCCTGATGTTGTCTGGCGTGGGTGCGACTAAAGGACCAGGACCCGCTTATAAAAAAGCTGAGCATCAAGCTCTGGCATCTCTCCTGGAGATGTGGGATCACAATGCTAGAAATCCTCCAAGTGCAGGAGAGCGTGGGCAGCCCCAAATAGGTCAGGTGCCCTCTAGAACAATGGTCAATATTTGCGAGCTGTAACCCTTCAGTCGGTGGCAAATCAGTTTAACAGACCAAGGCCCAGCTTACTTGCGTTCCTCTTCTATTATTATTTTTTAGTGAAATAAAACAGAAGACAGAGTATTGTTGTATCACTTGAGTAAGAGTAAATTTCATCCTGTGAAACTTTGGTTTCCCTCGTGTGGAATCTGCATCTGTGTATCTGAGCTAGTCAAAGGTATTTTGTTACCACAGGTCATCAAAAGCTCCTGCACCAGCGTGTTCCACTGCTCCAAGGGTTTGCTTTCAGTGTCACTCCCCGTTGCACTTGTTTTCCAGGCACGGTATTTCTCTCTTTTATTGTCAGAGCCCCTCAGTGTCCCCTCTCTTTCTCTTTCTCTCTCTCTCTTTCTCTCTCTCTCTCTCTCTCTCTCACACACACACACACACACACACACACACACACACACACACACACGATGTCCACTAGCTCCTGGGGGGCTGTGAGGTTTCTTGTTAATGTCCAGTAAGTATTACATACAGTTAAAGGCTGGCCTGGTGACCTACTCGCTGTTATAACATTGTGTCCACGGGAAATTAGGATCTGAGTTCGGAAGACAAAGCTTTAAAAAAAAAAAGCCTCTGTTGAGATTGGTGCCTGTTACAATTGTGGGGAATGGTTGTTACAACGTGGATAAAACATTTCAACCTAGACTTTTGACCCCAGAGTATTTATGTAGAAAAAAAAATTGAACAGTGGAGAGCTTTTTTTTAACCCTTTATCTCTGTGGAAATCAGCATCACTGTCTTTATTTTAGTCTTGGTTTGAAAGCAGTCTGTTCTGACCTTGTAATGTTATCTCTGCAGGTCCGTTTACTCGACCTCATCCGGCCTTGTGGCGAATGGTTTTTGGTGAGTTACCTATTAGTCGGTTTAAAAATCCATTCTACTTGAAGCAAATCTTTTTCTGTATATTGTAGCAGTTTTCCTTACCACTCTACTGTAAAACTTAATAGCTTTTCACTTTTTGGTGTTCCTGATATCAATTTTTTTATTAAAATGCTCTGCCACAAAAAAGTGCTGGTGACAGCTGAAATTCTCAAACACGTGAACTGTTTTCAACCCCCCGCCCCTACCCCTCTCACCACCCCGCCCCCATGCTGTTGTCTGTTAATGCACAGGATTTGACATGAGGGAATGTGGCTTGTTCTTTCTGACGTTGCTCTTCGCTAGTGCAAGCTCACGTGCATCGTATGAGCACGTTTGTCTCGTCAGCATCCAGGAGAGACTGAAACCCCGGCAAACTCCCCCAGTGTTGTGAATGGGAAAGAACTTAGAAAAGGAGAAGTCTTAGCAAAGAGCCCTGATTTGAACTAAGGTTTAGTGATAAGCATCTCATATAAATGTTGGATCTCTTATGGTTACTTGATTTCTAGTCCAAAGAGTAAAAAACCACCTGAGTGGATTTAAAGCATATCTTCAGAACTTCAGATATTGGCTTCACCTTACCTAATCATCAAATAAATTATTCAAGGTTCAGAAAATTTAATCTTATGCAAAAGGACCGAAAAATGGACATTTTGCTCAAGTTTGTTTATTTTTCACCCTTCAGAGATCATAGGCAAATCTCTTTGAATTTAGTAATGAACCTTGGTCGTTCGCTCAGCAGGTGTTCACCGAGTCCTTCTGCGTGGGTGGCTGCTCTGGCCCCGAGGCTGCAGGTGGAGGGGCCCCGGGCAGGGAGGGCAGCTATAGCAAACACACTATGAAACAAATCAATAATCAAAAAGTAGCTGATGTCAGGAAGCGCTAGGAAGTTTATTAAAACCACAAGATGCAATAGTGACTAAGTAGCTGCTTTCACCTTCAGGTGAGGGGTGGCTTGAAGGAAGTGTGCTTAAGCAGAAACCCACCTGCAAAGAAGGATCCAGGCAAAGATGCAGGGAGGAAGGCCAGGCTAAGGGCAAGACTGCCAAAGTGGTCCCCAGCTAGAAGAGGCTTGGTGTGTCCCCAGTCAGTGTGGCCGGAGGGTAGCAGGCCTGGGAGTGGTGAGAGAGGCAGAGCTGGGCACAGATGGGACCCCACAGGGCTTGTGAAGGGCAGGAGGAAGTCATGGGAGGATTTTTTTTTTTTGCAGAGAAGTGCATGATTCATTTACATTTCTTAAAAGATAGTCCTGGGTGCATTATACTTATAGCTCATGGACTTAATATTGCTGCTTGAAGTTGTGTCCTTTTTAGCTAGTTGGCTACATCTGAGTTTTTCAGATTTCAAATGGTCCATCATAAGTAATGAGCAGTTTTATTTCTTCCCTGGGATCATGGAACACTTGGATAACCTGATGAGAACTATAGACCCTTTCCCAGTACACACATGCTCACACACACACACACACACACACACACACACACACACACACACAGAGTTCTGTGTATTATATCTGGGGCTTCAGGGATGTTGAAGACCAACTGTGAACTCTAGGTTAAGAGCCTCCTGCTGCACAAACACTTTCTTTCTGTCTTAAAATAATTATTTCAAGAGGGTGTAGTAGGGGGTGTTTGAAGTGAAAATCAGTAAAAGTAGCTGGTACATAATATATAAGAAGGTTATCATATAAGTTTGCCTAAAAACACGTGTGCCCTGGGCCCCGAGATGCATGACTGAGTCAGCCGTGCTACTCGCAGGCCCCCCGAGCTCCCTGAGGACCGGGAGAGGCCCCTTCTGAAGGCCTGTGCTGTAGCCGCTATGGAGAATTTCAGCCACGGACATTCTCTCCTCTGGAGCAGCTCCCTGGGAACTGGTGCCAGCCCACTTTGGATGGGGTACTGTGGTCCAAGGTCATTTGTATCACAGCGTCTAGATGTTCTACATACGCATTTTCATTCTAGCAGGAAAAGAAGTGACAAAGCCACTGGTGGCTGGTTCTCAAGTCTTTCTAAAATGTATTTACAGGCTTTTGCCTTCTTAAAGTAGATTATTAACTGTCTTTTTTAAACGATATGGGGTGATTATTAGGATACCAATTACGATATGATGTGACAGTAATGTGATGCCCACAGGGACTAAGGTGGGGTGTAAGATGGGGATGAGTAACCCTGGGCCACCTCTCGCCTCCACACCTGTCTCTGTCTCTACCCCAAACTGGCCTGTCCGCCTGGCTTCGCCCATCTCCGGTCTACTCTGCACCCAGTGACCAGAGTCCATTTCCTGAAATGTTACCTACATCATCTGATTTCCCCATTTGAAACACATCAGGTGCTCCTTCTTTGACTTAAGATCAAGTCTGCCGTCTTCGCCGTGGCCCCGAGCCCTGACCATCGCTTCATAGCCGCCTTGCTCCGTGCCCCTCTCTGCCAGCACCCAGCCACGTGCTGGCTCCCAGACCTCATTCCGGGGACCTGCCTGCTCGCCTCTGCCTGCCTTCCCTGCCTGAATGCCGCGTCCAGTCCTCCACGCTCTGGCCCGTGGTCTGCCACTCCTCCAGCTCTCAGCATCAGCATCAACCCTTCTCAGAGAGGGTTACTGACTCCTCTCGGTCTGAATTAGGACCGTGTGTCAGACTCTCATCACAGGAAAGACCAGCTTGTCACGGGGGTCTCCACAGCCCATGTTACAGCACCAGTGTCCGCTTTGGGCCATGAGCAATTTGAGTACAGCGTGTGTTGTGCGTCTGACACCGGCTCTCTCCCCGACTTGAGGATGTTTCTATTTCCCTCAGGGCTCAGCGTGCTCTACTTCCTGTTCCTGGTGTTCCTCCTCTTCCTGAACTTTGAGCAGGTTAAATCCCTGATGTACTGGCTAGATCCGAACCTTCGATACGCCACAAGGGAAGCAGATATCATGGTATGTACTTGTCTGCTGTGTCTTAGAGAAACTGGTTGACTCTTGGGTATAGGAGGTAATTGACTTCACGTTTTAAATTGGTCCTTCTCCATACTTCCTACGTAGATATCTAAACACCAGGTCTCTGGGCAGGTTGGTGCAGTGCGTGGTTCCATGAATGATACAGTCCAGGGAAATGAATCCTCTCCTGGCCCAAAGGGGGTGGTAAGAAGATGTGAATATTATCATCTGGCAGCCGTGGGTGGGAATTGGGCCTCTGACACTTGTAAGCTGTAGGACCTTGGGCTACGAACTTATAGCCTATTCCCTCTTTTGTAAAGTGAAATAATACTTATCTTGGAAGTTTATTGTGAACTAAACGAAGGCCTAACATGATGCCTCGCACACACCAGGTCCTCTGAGGGCGGCTACTCCTGCTCCGTCAGTGTCACCCTTGGCCCCTCTGCTCCCTGACCCCGGCCCTGATGCTGTGATTCTTCCCGCTTGCTTGCCATGAAGGGGCCAGTTGTAATGATGGAGGCCATTTCATTCATTATTTTTATTAAATAACAATAAATACTTTTATTCTGGGCTAAAACTACTCTGTACTTTGACTTTTAGTGAAGAGACTATTTTATACTGTAATACTGTTCCTTTCCTTTTTCACTTTTTAAAGTGCCTACCATTTAGTGCAGATTGAAGAAACACCTAGTGATGATCAGAATAGGAGAACAGGCATTTGGACCGTAGATGGGTCCTTGTTTAACAAACAAAAAAGCAATACAGAGGGACTTAATAAACTGTCCAAGAAGTGATCATTCCTTATAGCATAGTTGAGATTGGTCAGACCCTTCTTGGAATGGTGTTTCCAGATTTTATCTTTATCTTTTATAAAGGACAAGCTAAAGACAAAAATAAGAATGCCAAAAATTATTTAAAAGTGTCAAGGAGAAAAGTCTGTCTTGGAGTTTCTTCCTCTAAGAAAGAGAATGGTACAGGGTGATGTACAGCTTCTAATGATGCTGTTAATGACAGTTACAGTGAGGTTGACAGCAGTTGCTCATTGTGGATTGTCTGCTCTGCCAGGCAGTGTGCTGGGTGCTTTATATACAGTCTATATATTACTGTCTCCATTTTACCAAGGAGGAAATAGAAGCTTAGTATAAGATCCCTCTGGGTCCAAAACCTACATTTCCCCCTAGGCCCGTGCCTCAGGCATATAGTTATTATAATAACAAGTGTTTGACACTCACAGGCATCTTACAAAATGGAGATCGGGAGAAGGATATCCCAGATTATATTTCTCCCAACAAGTTTCTTGGGTTTTTAAGCAAAATTGGTCATATTACGAAGTAAACTAACTTCAGGTGGATTTGCTGTTGTGTCTCTCAGTCTTGTTCTCACAGTCAGTGGGGGGAGGTTGAATCTAATAATACTTTGACATCTGCCTTCCTTAGGAATTTGACATCACAGGGGCATCCGATTGTCACAATTACAGCCCCCAAAGAGCTGAAACCGGCATTTAAAACTAGTTTTCAAGGATTGGCTAATTCTTTCTTGCCAAACAAAGCGTGAGGCTGTTTTCAACTTCTGCAGTTCCAGGTGGTGGTAGACCAGCCTCAGTCTTCTCCATCTCCAATCCCTTATCACTTTTTACTTCCTTAAAGGAATCTTTTACAGTTCTGTTCATTGATGGCTCTAGAGAAACGCATTCCCTTGTTAGAACCTGTGGTAAGGAGGAGCGCCTTTATGCAAGACAGAAGCCTTTAGTTGCCTGGCTCCAGGAGCCCTCTGCCTTCCCATTTCTTCAGCTGCCGCCTATTCCTATTCCTGGTACCAGGCTCTAGTCCGTGCCTGGTATCGCACATTGAAATTCAGACTCCCTTTTCCCTTAAAATTAATATTATAACTTGGAGTTGGGGGTGGGGGACAGTCATTGAAATCCTATTAGAGGCAGTCTTTTGTGTAATTGGAAACTTTACTATGTTCCTAAATATTTATTCTATTCAAAAATATGTGTTCTAAGCTTCAGACGAGCTTTGTGAGCACATCCGAATTGGAGATTGGGTGGTCTGGAGCAGCAATCTTCCATTTAGTAAATACTCCCTGAGCTTTTCCTCCGTGCTAGACACCGTGCTGGTGGTAGTGGGGAAGAGGGTAGGCCCAATGGCTCCCTGTACCGTTGGAGCTTAGACTCTACAAGAAGGCAAATTAAACAAATTATTGTTGGCTCTTTTTCTAAGTGAGTTGTCTAAGACAACTCCAATAATTTTTTAAAATTTTATCAACACAGGCCCAATCTTGTTTCATTCCACCCTCCCCCCGCCACCAACACACACATATCTTACATTATCAGACATTATATCCAAATATATGGATTTTTTTAAACATAACTACAATGCCATTTTCAGTCACTTAAAGGTAACAGTATGCAGTGTTCACATTTCCCCAGTCACCTCGTAAAGTTTTTTTTACAGTTGATTTGTTCAAATTAGGATCCAGACAAGGTCCCCATATTGCCTTTGTTGCAGCTCTTAATCTGCAGTCCCTCCATACCGTTTTTCAACCTCGAAGTTTGTTTGTCAAAGAAGCCACATTGTTTATTTTATGTAGCTTCTCGAGTCTGGATTTTGTAGCTTGCATTTCCAGGGTGTCATTAACGTATCTCTCTGTCCCCCTGTATTTCCTGTAAACTGGAAGTTAGATGTAAAGGTTGGATGGGGTCCAGATTCCAGTCCAGTTTCCATGGCAGGGCTGCTCATAGATGTTGCTGTGTATCACACTAAGAGCCACACGGTGTCTAGGTGTCTCTCTTTTATAACATTAAGCTTGATCATAGGGTCAGGAGGTCAGCATCAATTGTAAGATGCACCATCAATTACAAGTATGACTTTGGGAAGGGGAAAAGGGAAACCTTATATTATATGTGCACCAAATATTGTAATATGTTGAAATATCCACCCAATTCTCAAAATGCTAAATGTGAAAAAGATGTGTCCTAGAATCAAGAAAGCACAATGTGGGGGAGAGGAGGGCTTCTGACGCTCGGAAGGGCCCACTCACAGTGAGGGAATCAGCGTGGACAGGGAGAGACCTTCGGGGGGTTGGGGGATCGGAGGGGAACGCAGCCATCGTCTCGCCCGCCTGCTTGGCCCCAGGCCTGAAACTCTGCCCTCCAGGGTCCCCTCTGGCCACAGAGGTCCTGAGCCTAAGCCCCGCCCCCCAGAGCCTCTTCTGGCCTTTTTATTATTTTTTTTTCTGTTGTGGTTCTGTTTTGCTTTGTTCTTGTTTCATTTTTATTTTTATTTTTTCTAATGTATGTTTTATTTTTGTAATTTTATTTTATTTTTTATTCTTTGTTATTGTTCTGCTCCTTTTTGTTTGTTGCCCTTTTTTTGTTGTGTTTCTGTGTCACTGTGTGGCTTGCGGGGGGTCTTGGTTCCCAGGCCGGGTGTCAGGCCTGAGCTCCTGTGGGAGGAGCACTGAATCCAAACCACTGGACTAACAGAGAACTTCAGGCCCAGGGAATATTACTCGGTGTGAGCTCTCCTGGAGGTCCTCATTGCGGCACCAAAACCCAGCTCCACCAAAACCCAACTGCCTGCAAACTCCAGTGCTGGACGCCTCAGGCCAAACAACCAGCAAAACAGGACGCAGCCCCACCCATCAAAAAAAATGAGACGACAAAAATATATGTTACAGATGAAGGAGTGTGGTAAAAACCTACAAGACCAAATAAATAAAGAGGAAGTAGGCAATCTACCTGAAAAAGAATTCAGAGTAATGATAGTAAAGATGATCCCAAATCTCGGAAATAGAATGGAGGCACAGGTCAAGAAAATACAAGAAATGTTTAACAAGGACCTAGAAGAACTAAAGAACAAACAAAAAGTGATGACCAACACAATAACTGAAATGAAAAATACACTAGAAGGAATCAATAGCAGAATAACTGAGGCAGAAAATATAGCAAATCTGGAGCAAATAAGTGAGCCTGAAGATAGAATGGTGGAAATAACTGTGGAAGAGCAGAAGAAAGAAAAAAGAATGAAAAGAAATGAGGACAATCTCAGAGACCTCTGGAACAATGTTAAACGCACCAACATTTGAATTACAGGGACCCCAGAAGAAGAAAAGAAAGAGAAAGGGTTTGAGAAAATATTTGAAGAGATTATAGTCGAAAACTTCCCTGACATGGGCAAGGAAATAGCCACCCAAGTCCAGGAAGTGCAGAGAGTCCCATATAGGATAAATCCAAGGAGAAACATGCTGAGACACATATTAATCAAACTAACAAAAATTAAAAACAAAGAAAAAATATTAAAAGCAGCAAGGGAAATCAACAAATAACATACAAGGAAATCCCCATAAGGTTATCAGCTGATTTTTCAGCAGAAATTCTGCAGGCCAGAGGGAGTGGCAGGATATACTTAAAGTGATGAAAGGGAAAAACCTACAACCAAGATTACTCTACGAAGCAAGGATCTCATTCAGATTCGACAGAGAAATCAAAAGCTTTACAGACAAGCAAAAGCTAAGAGAATTCAGCACCACCAAACCAGCTTTACAACAAATGCTAAAGGAACTTCTCTAGGTGGGAAACACAAGAGAAGAAAAATTCCACAAAGACAAACCCAAAACAATTAAGAAAATGATAATAGGAACATACATATCGATAATTACCTTGAATGTAAATGAATTAAATGCTCCAGCCAAAAGACACAGACTGGCTGATTGGATACAAAAACATGACCTGTGTATATGCTGTCTACAAGAGACCCACTTCAGACCTAGGGACACATACAGACTGAAAGTGAGGGGATGGAAAAAGATATTCCATGCAAGTGGAAATCAAAAGAAAGCTGGAGTAGCAATACTCATATCAGAAAAAATAGACTTTAAAATAAAGACTGTTACAAGAGACAAAGAAGGATACTACATAATGATCAAGGGATCGATCCAAGAAGAAGATATAACAATTATAAAAATTTATGCACCCAACATAGGAGCACCTCAGTATATAAAGCAATACTAACAGCCATGAAAGGGGAAATTGACTAACACGGTAATAGTGGGGGACTGTAACACCCCACTTTCACCAATGGACAGATTATCCAGACAGAAAATAAACAAGGAAATACAAGCTTTAAATTACTCAATAGATCAGATAGACTTAGTTGATATTTATAGGGCATTCCACCTGAAAGCAGCAGAATACATTTCTTCTCAAGTGCACACGGAACATTCTCCAGGATAGATCACATCTTGGATTACAAATCAAGCCTTGGTAAATTTAAGAAAATTGAAATTGTATCAAGCATCTTTTCCGACCACGATGCTGTGAGACTAGATATCAGTTACAGCAAAAAAACTAAAAAACACAAACACATGGAGGCTAAACAATATGCTACTAAATAACCAAGAGATCACTGAAGAAATCAAAGAGGAAATTTAAAAAAATACCTAGAAACAAATGACAGTGAATACATGTTGACCCAAAATCTATGGGACGCAGCAAAAGCAGTTCTAAGAGGGAAGTTTATAGCAATTCAGCCTCACCTCAAGAAACAAGAAAAACCTCAAACAATCTAACCTTACACCTGAAGCAACTAGAGAAAAAGAGCAAAAAAAAAAACCCCAAAGTTAGTAGAAGGAAAGAAATCATAAATATCAGAGCAGAAATAAATGAAATAGAAAACAATAGCAAAGATCAATAAAACTAAAAGTTGGTTCTTTGAGAAGATAAACAAAATTAATAAATCTTTGGCCAGACTCATCCAGAAAAAAAGGGACAGGACTCAAGTCCGTAAAATTAGAAATGAAAAAGAAGAAATTACAACTGACACCACAGAAATACAAAAGATCATAAGAGACTACTACAAGCAACTGTATGCCAATCAAATGGACAACCTGGAAGAAATGGACAAATTCTTAGAAAGGTACAACCTTCCAAAACTGAACCAGGAAGAAATAGAAAATATAAACAGACCAATCCCAAGTAATGAAATTGAAACTATATTTAAAAATCTTCCAACAAACAAAAGTCCAGGGCCAGATGGCTTCACAGGCAAATTCTATCAAACATTTAGAGAAGAGCTAACACCCATTCTTCTCAAACTCTTCCAAAAAGTTGCAGAGGGAGAAACACTCCCAAACTCATTCTACAAGGCCACCATCACCCTGATACCAAAACCATACAAAGATACCACAAAAAAAGAAAACTACAGGCCAATATCACTGATGAACATAGATGCAAAAATCCTGAACAAAATACTAGCAGACAGAATCCAACAACACATTAAAAGGGTCATACACCATGATCAAGTGGGATTTATCCCAGGGATGCAAGTGATACAGCCACTGTGGAGAACAGTATGGAGGCTCCTTAAAAAACTAAACATAGAATTACCATATGACCCAGCAATCCCACTACTGGGCATATACCCTGAGAAAACCACAATTCAAAAGGACACATGTACCCCAATGTTCATTGCAGCACTATCTACAATAGCCAGGATATGGAAGCAACCTAAATGTCCAACGGCAGGGGAATGGATAAAGAAGATGTGGTACCTATATATGGAATATTACTCAGCCATAGAAAGGAATGACATTGGGTCATTTTTAGAGATGTGATTTTTAGAGTCTGTCATACAGAGTGAAGAAAGTCAGAAAGAAAAAAACAAATATCATATATTAACACATATATGTGGAACCTAGAAAAATGGTACAGATGACCCTATTTGGTGGGCAGGAATAGAGATGCAGATGTAGAAAATAGATGTGTGGACACAGGGGGCCTGAGGCAGTAGGTGGTGGGATGAATTGGGAGATTAGGATTGACACATACACACTACCATTTGTAAAATTGATAGTGGGAACCTGCTGTGTAGCACAGGGAGCTCAGCTCAGTGCTCCGTGACTACCTAGATGGGTGGGATCGGGTTGGGAGAGTGAGGTCAAGAAGGAGGGGATATATATATACATATAGCTGATTTACTTCATTGTACGGCAGAAACTAACACAACATCATAAAGCAACTCTTCTCCAATAAAAAAAATTAAAACAGCTAAAAATAAATAAGAATGAAAGCATAATGATTTCAGTGTACAGTGCAGTGTGATAAAGAAAAAGATATGGGTGCTATTAGAACTTATAAAAGAACCCCAATCTAGTCTGGGAGGTCAGGGAATGTCTCTGTAAGAGCTGATGTCTAAGTTGACAACTAAAAAATGAGTGGGAATTAGCCAAGCAAAGTGGGAGTAGGGGGCCGAGGCCATTATTCAGGAAGAAGGAACAGCCTGCATGGAGGCCCCAACTTGGGAGCTGGGATCAGTCAAGAGTGAAGGAGAGTAGGAATTAGAGGCAGAGGAGGGCAGTTCCTGAGGCTGGGGAGACCTTGGTGAGGAGTTAGGATTACACTGTGAATGTAATAAAAGACCCTGAAGGTTTATAAGCAGAGGAGGTACATGATCTCCACTGGTGCTTTAGCGGGTCAGTAAACATTACGCCCATCTCCAGTCCAGTGTTGAAACTGGGGGGAAAAGGTGCACAGTATCTGCTGATTCTTTCCTGGTCGAAGCTCAGTGAAGCAGATGGCTTTAGACCTGGGCCATGAGGTTGTGCTAATCCCGCCCCGAATTAGGTTTCTGCTCCCCTGTCCCATTGGACAGCCACGGGCTTCTTCCCACGAGGCAGAGCCTGACTCACAAAAATTCCTCCAAGGTTGAAAGAACAGATGGGAACCTGTGCTGTCTGTGGGTGAATAATTTCCATAGAGAGGACCCTAAAGAGGGTGGAGTACAGGTGTTCTTTCTGCCTCCAAGGTCACCACCTTCCCCAGGGAGGAAGGAGCGAGAGAGCAGGGCAGGAGGCCCAGAGATCCTTCCACACTGGGAAGGCTGTCTTCCCAGACACCGCCCCCCACCCCAAACACACACACACCCAAAATGGTCTGATTTGTGATCTGCAAAATCATTTTGTATGTAGAGAATCGATTACAGAGAGACCAGTTAAAATCTGCAGTCTTAAGCTAGAGCTGGGTAGTCAGGTGCTTATCAGAGCATCATGTATACATTTCATAGTTTTAGAAAGCTACTGCAGGCATCTAGGCAAGAAATAACAGTGGTGGTGAGACAGACGGAGGAAAAAACACTTGGGGAGGTACAATGAATAGGACTTGGTGTTTGGTTAAGTGTTGGGCAAGCAAGGGAGAGGGTGGAGCAACCCAGATCAGCGAGCCACCAGTTGGGAGGTGGGCAGAATCTGTCCTTACCTACTGCTTACTTCCACCTCCCCAGACTTGGCTTCCCCACCTCTGTGTCCTCATTTCATGCCTTGTCCTCCCGCTTCCAGGGGTTCGTGCCTGCGTGTGCCACTCCCCATCTGCATTAGACCGCGGTGTCCTGCATCCCTCCCAGCACCAGGGTCTCGGGATCTTCCAGATGTGATTATTGGCAGATTTGTTCATAATAATTATATGCCAGTAGACACATTTGGCTCTTTATGGTTTTCAAAGTGCCTTTACATTTGTTGAACACATAAATATTCTCATAGAGAGTAGTAGAAAGGCCTCCAAAGTGGTCTTCAACCCATGATCCCCTTAAGAACAGATTTCTGAAAACAGAACTTAGCCCTTTCTTATCTAACCCTAAGCAGCCCACTCTGGAGTAAATAAGAGGATAGGGTGGGTGAGGAATTTGGGGTTGATGGGGCCTTAAGCTCTCCTTAACCTTTAAGCTCTCCTTAACCTAACATGTTACTGCTTCAGCCCAAGGGTGTTTCTCTCTGTCCGTCTGTGATTCGTGTGACGGGCACGTGCTCCAGAGCCTGGAAAGAGAACTTTCATCTCCTTGCAGTGCAGTTTGGTTTTTTTTAAGCCTTATCTTGACTCACCCCTATTGATTTTTTCCTCTTTTCTCTAGATTTCCCACTTACACATCATAATACCACATCAGAATGTTTCTCAAAAAAATACAATTTTTAAAAATGTCCTTTCAGCTTTGCAAATTAAAATGGATTAGGTCTGAGAAAGGCTCCAGAAGTCTGATGCAGTGGGTTTCAGAAGAGACAGAGGGGCACCATGGTGCTCTTTTGGCTCCCTCAGAAAGTATTGCTTCTAAAATTTGAAAATATTATACTTTATAGGAATTCTGTCAGCTGGCTGAAATCTTACTCCTTCCTATCAGGTTAATTTGGGGAAAAAAGAATGTGAAATGTAGAGCTTCCCGAGAAATGTTGTCATATGATAATTACTTCATAATAAACACAGAAATATAAGGAAGTTGATTTAAAATTACTTTAAAATATATTAAAAACAAAAAGATTAGAAGTGGAACCTAAATTCTTAAAAGCTTTATAATGTTTTAATATTTAAATTATGTAATATTTGATACATTTTTGGGTGGAGGAGTAATCCTGTTTTCTTCTAATTTCTGAAGTTGGATGTTTCAGCTTTTCTTCTTTCCTAATAAAAACATTTAAGGCTTTATATTTTCCTCTAACTTCTGTTTAACTGCATCTCATCATTTTGATGTGTAATGTTTTCATTATCATTTAATACTGAATATATTTTAAATTCCTATTATGATTTCTTTTTTACTCCATGATATTTAGAGATACGTTTTAAAATTTCTGAACCTGTTGGGTTTCTATTTATTCTTTATTTGTTGGGATTCTATTTATGTTTTTGTTAATGGCTTTAACACAGTTGCCCTATGGGCAAGTGACATGGGCTATATGATACCACTTCTTTTTTTTTTATAAATTTATTTATTCATTTATCTTTTTTTAAAAAAATTTTTGGCCACGTCAAGTCTTCGTTGCTGCGCACGGGCTTTCTCTAGTTGTGGCAAGCGGGGGCTACTCTTTGTTGCAGTGGCTTCTCTTGTTGCGGAGCACAGGCTCTAGGCACATGGGCTCAGTAGTTGTGGCATGCAGGCTCAGTAGTTGTGGCTCGCAGACTCAGTAGTTGTGGTGCATAGGCTTAGTTGCTCCGCGGCATGTAGGATCTTCCCGGACCAGGGCTCGAACCCGTGTCCCCTGCATTGGCAGGTGGATCCTTAACCACTGCGCCACCAGGAAGTCCCGATACCACTTCTTTAAGATGAGTTAAGGCTTTGTAAAATGGTTTTGCTTCCCACTTTAACCAAGCTTTTGCAATTCAGAGCAAAGCAATTCTGGTGTATAAACTCTAATGCTGTCCATTTTTCCTCAAGCATTTTCAGTTACCAAAACTTTTTATTGGGCAGGACATATGTTAATTATCAAGATCATATCAGTTCTTTTCATTTTATTGTCCAATCCTGGAAACAAGTTGATTTCTAGAGTATTACTAATTATTTCCTTTTTATTTTAAACAGGAGTATGCTGTGAACTGCCATGTTATCACCTGGGAGAGGATTATCAGCCATTTTGATATATTTGCCTTTGGACATTTCTGGGGCTGGGCTATGAAGGCCTTGCTGATCCGTAGTTATGGTCTCTGCTGGACAATCAGTATTACCTGGGAGCTGACTGAGGTAAGAAGGGGGTGTGGGCTGCTATCTAGATGCTACAGTGTGGACAGTTTATATGCAGGAAGAAGATAGTCCATCAGTTAAGAGTCAAGTAATCCATTCTGCAGCTCCTGTGGTACAAAACTATTTACATCCCCAAGGGATATTTTATACCTTTGTCAAACAAACTGAGAAACTCCTTGTCAACTTAAGGTCTGCTTTGTCTCACAAGTCTTAAAGAGAAATGAATGGACTCAAGCTAAAGAATGAAGTTAAAATCCTAAGCAAGATAATTCAGTGGCAATGAGGACATCTGCTAAGAAGTTAATAGGTAGTTTACCCACTAACTAGTTTCCAGTTAAATAGAATTGTGGTGTTTAGGAATTATGAGGCCATCCAGGACATTTTGTCACCTAAAAATGGATTCCCAGTATAGCTCAAATACCACGGTCATCAAAAGTTTGTCTCATTCAATGAATGAAAGAGATATATTCTTTTTTTTTTTTTTTTTTTTTTTATGGCTGTGTTGGGTCTTCGTTTCTGTGCGAGGGCTTTCTCTAGTTGTGGCAAGTGGGGGCCACTCTTCATTGCGGTGTGCGGGCCTCTCATTATCGCGGCCTCTCTTGTTGCGGAGCACAGGCTCCAGATGTGCAGGCTCAGTAATTGTGGCTCACGGGCCTAGTTGCTCCGCGGCATGTGGGATCTTCCCAGACCAGGGCTCGAACCCATGTCCCCTGCATTGGCAGGCGGATTCTCAACCACTGCGCCACCAGGGAAGCCCAGAGATATATTCTTGAAAAACTATTACCGAAATGATATTTTGGGAACTAATTCATTTATTGTTCAGTTATTATGTTATTCTTAATCATTCCCAGGGAACAAAATTTGGCCAGTTATTTCTTGATACCAGTCATTGTCGTGACCCTAACTTTTAGCAAAACATGCCAGTTAGATATTCGCTTCTATTAATGTTCCTCTCATGGCCCTGAAGCCCGAGTTCAGGGTGTGGGCAGGGTTGGTTCCTTCAGAACCTGTCCCAAGCCTCTCTTAGGCCTCTGCTCATGGTTTGCTGGTCATCTTTGGTGTTCCTTGGCTTATAGATCACCCCAATCTCCGCCTCCATCTTCATGTGGCCTTCTGCCTGCATGCGTTCACATGGCATTCTTTTCATAAGGACACCAGTCATGTTGGATTAGGGGCCGACCTCCTCCAGTACAACCCCTTCTCAACTATTACATCTGCAGTGACTGCATTTCCAAATAAGCTCACATTATAAGGTCCCAGAGCTTAGGACTTCCAACGTATGGATTTTGAGGGGGAACGATTCAACCCACAACAGTACCCAGCACTGTTCATATATCATCCTGAACCTTCACCATAACCCAGAAGGGCAGTGTGTATTCCCAGTGTACCGATGGGAACCAGAGCTCAGAGCCAGGAGTGGATCCAGAGGTGCTTGATGGGGAACGCGGCCCGTGCTCCTGCCCTCGTACCACGGGCTCCCTCTAACTTGCAGGCATCTTCAGGACCTCACCGCCGTGTGACCTGTGCAGGGCACTTGGCCTTCCGCAGCCTCCCTTGCTTCCTCCCCTGCCCGCCCCCCCCCGCCCCCCACTGGGCCTCTTGCGCCTCCCTTTCCTGCTCCTCAGCATCCTGTCGTCCCCAAGTCCTGGTGACTCTTTTCTCAACACCTCTCCAGTTCACCCCTCTGCTCCGCTCTCCTCTCTCATCTGAATTTCCCATCTCCTCCCTGCACACTGTCTTTTGCCAAAGTGAACCTTTCACCCCTCAGCCCGATCACATCCTTCTACTAAAAACTCTTCCCTGTTGGTCCATTGCTCTTAAGACAAAATCCAGGTGGCCTCTGAACCAGCCCCTGAGGCCTGGTGTTAGCTGGCCCAGCCCACCCCCCCAGCCTCCTTGAACCCTCTCACCTGCCCTCTGCTCCAGCCAGCTTTGCATTCTTCGCTTCAAAGATGCTGCGTCCTTTCCTCCCACGGAGCCTTCCTCTGAGTTCCTCCCTCTCTGCCCTGTCTCTGCACTGGCTGGGCTCATGTTTGTACACCTGGCTCTTCTCCTCTGAAACACTCAGCATAGGTTAAATACTTGATAGATGTTTCCTTTTCTGCTAAACGTTATGCCTCAAGAGGGCAGGGCCCATGTCTGCCCGGTCCCAGACCCCAGCACTCTGTCTCATACGTACAGGCAGACGCTCCCAGATCCCTAGGGAGTGAACAAATGTGGTTCCTTCCAGCTCCCCGACTCCGCTCTCTCTGGGCTGTCTCACCCCCGAATCCAGTACTTTCCAGAAAGGCTCCTCGGGTGGACGTATGTCCTCCACCTCCCCTACCCCGTATTATTTCAGCAAGCCTGTCGTTGGCTTCTGCAGAGGTTTCTCTCTGCCCCGTGTGAGTTAATGCTCCATGTCATGGCCTGGACCTGGGAATGCAGTCCCGGGTGGTACGTGGCCCGCTGGGGGTCAGCACACAGCCCCTCGCTGTCACATGCGGGAGCTGTTCGGTATCTCCTCGGAAGCAGGCATATCAGGAAGGCAAACTCCTCATACAATATTTGTATTCTTTTACAATCTATGAAATGCTTTCGTGAACAGTTTTAACTGGTAGCATTTATTATATTACTTCAGAGGTTTATAATCATGGGGTTGCCTCTTTCCAGAGAACCGTCAGGCGTTGTCTTTGTAATTTCAGACCTTCTTAAAGCGGGCCTTCACACAGCACGCCATGCTGCTCGATACAGCCGATGGGTCCTATGTTTTGGACAAAACTCTTTCCGTAAAAGACTTCTGTTCCACCCTTGATCTCACCGTGCCCTTTTTCTGGAATGTCCTCACCTTCGTCTCCATCTCTTGAAATCAGTCATTCCTGTCCTTAATGATCCCACTCTACCCTGTCTTCCTTCCAGAAGTCTACCGCCATTGCTATCTACCAGAATGAATCTCTTAGCGTCCCTGCTGTTTCGATTTATGGCACCATTGTAACACTTGCCACAGCATACCTGATTTTGTGTTCTGAATAAGCGTCTGGCCTCTGCCCTTAAGATCAAGAACCTTGATCCATTTTATCTCACCACCTTGTACATCATAGGCACTTAATAAAAGATTATCGCTGCAAATCACTTAGTGTGAGATTTCCTATTAAGCTAATTTACCGCTTACTTACTGTTTTTCCCAACTATCTATAGACCGTTTCTAGAATACACAGCTTAAATTCTCAAGCTGCTAATTTTGAGGATTCTGCCAGTGCTCTGTAGGCAGTTAGGAACATCTTGCTCTCTTCTCTCTTCTGGGTCCATGTCATGTTGTCATTAGCCAAGGTAATTTACTGGTAGTATTTTTCAAGATGGGTCATCATTTCTTTAAAGCCCTGTGTCCAGAAAAAAGGGGAGCTGTTTGGAGTAGCAGTATTTGCAAACCATCCACAAAATAAACAAGAACCTGATTACAGACCTCGGTTTTATTTTTTTTTTTAATACATCAGGAAAACCTAAAATGTCAACACGTTTTGCTAAGAGAATGTACTATTAAAAGGAAAGTTATCTTTCTGCGTGGGACCCCGGGTTTGTTTTTTTCACGTTTGTTTTTTCGTCATCGCTTGTGTTTCTCAGCTTTTCTTCATGCACCTTCTGCCCAATTTCGCCGAGTGCTGGTGGGACCAAGTCATTCTGGACATCCTGCTGTGCAACGGTGGTGGCATCTGGCTGGGCATGGTCGTCTGCCGGTTTTTAGAGATGAGGACTTACCACTGGGCAAGCTTCAAGTGAGTCATCTTCCTCCGGGCCCTGAGTCACGGTTTCTCACAATGTAGATTTAACTGCCTCAGTAGCACGCAACATGAGTACGTTCTCTGATGATAAGGAATAAATTATGCATTAGTAACTGGAACTCAAAAAATGATTATAAACCCAGTTTCAGGCATTGATCCAGAAAATGCTAAATCATTTACGAGTTTCTCAAATCCATCCCCTCCTTTTTATCCATATGCCTCAGCCTGAATTCAGACTCCCATGGCTGGATTGATTAGTCCCTCATCCCCAGGTTAACCCCTCTAAGCCTTCTGCCACCATTGCTTGAATGATCTTCTTAGGAATGTCACATCCATCATGTCATTTCCCTGTGGTGGTTTCTCATGGGCCTTAGGACAAAGTCCATAGGCTTGGCAATTATAAGTCACTTATTTATTCTATCTCAAATTTATTTTGTTATGTGGTATAAGGGGGAGATTTCACAACGTTATTGTATTTGATTAACCAGTTTTCCCCATCCCTTTCATGAATAATCCTTTCTTTGGCCCCTGACTTGAAAGGACACTTTCTGATATATTTCATACAGTATATACTGTAACAAAATCTGTAGCAGTGCTGGGTTTTGCTCCAAGCAAGCTTCATATGCAGTATCTCATTTGAGCCTTACATCAATCCTAGGGATAGACACTGCCATTCTCTTCACTTTAGGGTTGAAGGTACTGAGGCTTCAGTTTAGTAATTTGCCCGAGGACACCCAGCAAGCAAGCAATAGAGTCTGAATTTACATCAGGCTGTCTGGGTCCTTAAACACTCCATAATGCTTCCCTATTTTCATACATTTATGCTTCAAATTCAACTTGAGAATCATCCTGTCAAGTTCCCAAGACGTAAGCGCAACTAATGAACAAAAAAGTCCTGTTGGTCTTAAGTTACATTAAACATATGAATGTATATAGATCAGGTTGGATTAACCTTTTCACTACATTAAGTATTCCAGTTCTCCATCACGCTGTATCTCTGTTTATTCCCTTCTTCCTCTACCTCTTTCCGTGACGTTTCACCATTTTTTATATACAGATTCTTCATCATTCTTGTTTATTTTTGGATAGTCTGTTTCTTTGTTGGCCTTGTGCCTCAAATCTTCTTGCTGGGAGATTTTCTCACTGCATGCTTGTTGATGGGTGGGTGAGTGAGTGAAGGAACAAACCTGGTTTCCTTCTACTCCCCCTTCCCATCCCCCGCCTCCCTCCCCAAGAATAAAAAGCCTGGCCTGTTTATCCTTATGCCGTCAGCACTTTAAAATGGTGTCTACGACCTAAAGGTCCTCGATATACATCTTTGTTGAATTAAAAAAAATCTTTACCGTTTATTAAATACTATGACCTTGGATTTCGGCTCTCCTGGTCTAGCACAAGAGGACCAGAATCTACCCCCAGCTCTGAGGTTTACAAAGTGAGCCGGCGTCAGCCATTCCCTTTCTCGGAGCCTCAATGTTCTCATTTGTGAACCGTGGGACTATTTGTTTCTATCACAGGAATATGAAACTGAGTGATCTCTAGGATTGAAACTAAGAAAGGTTAAAAATCACCGTCACTCCAAACTGTTCACTTAATTGAGGAAGCTGTAGAGTGAGGAAATGCTGCGGGTCACCTCACATATGCAGCATGTTCTCTGTTTTATCAGGGCGCCCCGGGGGCGGGGGCATGGGTGGGAGTCGTGTCCTTCCTGGCCTAGTTCCAGGTGGCTGTCTTTAATGTACCTCAGCTTCTTTTGTCTCCAGTTCACAAACGGTGGCCTGTGCTGGCGTGGCCAGTCCACTGATGCTCCCCACCTGGCGTGCCTCTCTCAGCGCATCACCTATAAGTAGAGGCCGCTGTTGGAGAGACGTTCAAATAGAAAGGAATCTTTCTGTTTTGAGCATTGGTTGTAAGAGAGTCAATGCATTTTTTACAGTCTTTTGCTTTTTTGTTTCTTCCCCCTCCTATCTCTCTGGATTTTCACCGGAGCTGTTTTCTTCTCACAGGGATATCCACACCACCACTGGCAAAATCAAAAGAGCCGTGCTCCAGTTCACTCCTGCTAGCTGGACCTACGTCCGGTGGTTTGACCCCAAATCTTCATTTCAGAGAGTGGCTGGAATATACCTTTTCATGATCATCTGGCAGGTATTTCTTCAAATGCTCAAAAGTAGGGGAAAAAAAAACAAAAACAGAATAAAAACCATCCAGGAATTTAGGGTTCATGCTCGTTGACATTACTTATCAGCTCGATGCTTTGGAAGATGTAATATTCTGCAGCTGACATAGAGAATAATTAAAGAGATGCTGTTACGCCTAAGGTCTTGCTTCGTCGTGAAGACATTTTAAAATATGGATCTTTGAATTACAAATTGGAAACAGATTAAAATTCCCTGTAAAAACTTTGTGCTCGGCATCTATCACCCAGTGAGTTAGGCATTGGATTAATTTCTCGAATGATCGTTTTCAGGACCACAGCAACAAACGTAAGGCTTTTTCTTGCAGTCCAAATTCAGTATTTGAGTTTTAAAATTGTGCCTCAGCTGTTACCACTTTGGGTAATTTGTAGAACGCTAAATACAGAAGCCCTCTGCTACCTGTGGGGACTGGAGCCCTTTGGGGACCTGGGTCCTCCAGAGTGGTGTTGGCGGTGGAGAGTGGCTCTCGCTCCAAGCAGACTGAAGCGATTCAGACAGCCAGGGGTCTTGGAAAGGGATTACCCAACGACTCTGTTTTCCAGAGGCAGCCTTTTTTACTGTCCCTCCTGCCCCCAGGTTAATTGTTTCACAACTTTGGGAGACTAGCTGAGGGAAACCAGCTTTCACCTGAAGGGTCTTTCAGAATCATCAGACATATTTTGAACACATATGCACAAAATACTCCTAAGGAGAAAATGGGCGTGTGTCGCTTTAAAGATAGACGGTCCTTGTCCACAGAGGGAGAATAATAATGCCCATGTCAATAAATGGAGTTTATGGCTACAGAAGTGTTTGTGAATAGTTATATAGTCACCATGGTTTGGGGAAGTCAGTGTGTATGTAAATGGAGTACGATTAAGTTTTATCTTATGGGGCAATGCCAGGGAAGGTAGAGGTTTTCTTTTATTGCGAGGACCTAGGAGGAATTTGGATTTGCCCAGGAGAGAGAGCGGAATGTGCTCCTAGAACGGCAGAATTCCACTGGGCCCACTTTCCCCTTGATCGTGAGCATTGTGCAGTGATCAGCTTTCCTTATGTGGTGAGGAGTGAACCGTTTTTATTTTATATCCTTAAACTCAGCCCTGTGGGGAAAGACGCACATTTTATGTCACTGAAATGAACCTGCTGGTCCCCGTGATGTGCCCTTAAAGCAGTGACCTTTCCTAATCTCTGCCCCTTGCTTAATCTGGAGGGGAAATGCAGTGGCCTGTGGGCATTGAGCACAGATTTCCTGGTGGCCATCTCTTTTGTGCTGCCAGGACGGGTCATGGGATGAGCGGTACTGGGCGCCGCCCTCAGGGAGCAATCCCACTGCCAGGTGAAGCCTGGACCAACCCCACGCCCACTTTTAAGAGCTGCCTTCGGTTGAGGGTCTGCTCGGTCCCTGGCATGAGCTGACCGAGTCCACAGTCATCTCTCAGTCACGCACACGCGCCTCAAGCTTCTTTTGGTTATTGAAGAGCCTCCTTTGCTGCTGTCAGACTTTTCAACCTGGCCTCATTTCTGTCGGGCTGCGGAGGTGTTCCATGGCACAGATTTGTTTTCATCATTTTGCTCTTAAAGCATCTCTCTCCCGACTGTCCCAGCAGCTCACACACGTGAGCCAGGTGACAGTCACATGAATCTGGCAACACAACAGATGGCTGAAGCCCCCTGTGCCCCTCTCAACAAACAGCACCTCCCCTGGACCCCTGCTTGGTTGGTGCCTGTGTTATACTGGTTGTTACCGGGCTTAAACAGCAACCCTTAGAGACCCAGTATCTTTTCTGGAAATGCTTTGAACATACCAGTTATTTTTAGCTGTAGAATGTCCATTGAAGGAATAGATGTTCATGACTTAGCACGAAGCACCACGTTGACTCACACCTCCTTCTTTTGCAGCTGACTGAGTTGAATACCTTCTTCCTGAAACATATCTTTGTGTTCCAAGCCGGTCATCCGTTAAGTTGGTGTAGAATTCTCTTTATTGGTGGCATCACGGCTCCCACAGTGAGGTAATTCTGTGTTAGCCTGACCGTCAATTGGCATGTTTACCTGCTTTGTATTCTCCTATGTAACATAAGCGAAGTCACGTAAACTAGCAGATTTTCCATGAAAATGTCATTCTGAAGAATTATACATCCAGGGGGAAAAAAAAAAAAGACTTATACATCCAGAATATGAAGAAAACGTTTTGCCTCTCAGACCTCAGTAACATGAAGACCAGCACCACACCATTATTTTCAAACCCCTTTACGATCTTCACTGCTGTTCTTTTTCCCCCCATACCATCCTACTTAAAACAAAATGAGTAACAGAAATGCTGAGGTTTTCTTCCTGAGATTATTGAAAAATAACAACCGTTTTTATGGTGGATTGAAGTAATAAATTATGTTATTTTTAGAATGAGACTTTATTAGTTCTTTTAGAGCCAGTTAAGTTAATTTCCTTTTAAAAATGTCCTTCCTGTGGTCCTCCAGGACAACAGGGACAAGGATGGGTGTTCATTGCCATCCTTCTCCTGGATTCATGACTCAGGTAGGGCCTTAGAGATGTGGCAGTGCTCAGAGACTGTCCCCGACGTGGACCGATCCCAGTGGACTTCAAAGCGAAACACTTGCATTTGTTTCATTGTTCCTATTTGGAAATGGTATTGGGGTTTTATATCTAGTATGGAGGACCGGCATTGATCAGCAGAAACACCCAAGATCTCTGCACAGCTGATATAAATACAAACCAAGCAGATAAAAGGGTTTGCTCTTTAGAAGCTGTAGGATAACTTAATTCATTACTTGTAATGGACTTGTGAACTCCACAAGTAGAAGGTCTCACTTGCCAGGGAGAGTGGTTGTTTTCCTTGGTCAGACATAGCTCTCACCCCCAGCTAGCACCTTTTCTTGTCCTCATTCGTTATTACAAATATATTTATTATATATATATAAACAGGAAAGTAACAGCTGGTAAACCGCAGCCTTTTGTCACTTTATAGACCAGTGGTCCGTCGAAGTAGTTATCTCAGGAATGCAATTTTCCTTTGGTGGGTTGGAACCTCCCTACTGTATTTAAAATTTGATTTAATTTGAGGCTTCCAGTTATTTTCAGGAAAGATTAGCAGCAGTTTCTTCATAAAATTAGGAGCAATCAACAAAGTCAATAAGCGGGGAAAGAAATGTCCTATAAAACAGAACAGCAAACCACATGTGATTTATCATGAAAATTTCAATATTGTTAAACATTTCACAACAAAAACTAGAGATTAGACCAGAGACTAAAAATCCAGTGTTCAGACTTTTCGAGAGCTCCTTAAAATTTTTGCCAAACCCTATGGGTTTCCACACAATTCTTTTTTATTTAGAACTTAGCCACTTTCTGTGTTCCTACACCACTTGAGGCTATTCATATGTAAGGAGATGGTTTGACAAGCTTCTTGGAAAGATGGAAGTACTCTGATGGGTTTTAGGTCCCAATTAGGAAATGCCAGGCCCTAAAAAGGAGAAAAAGCTCATAGGCTTCAGTATAAATCATACATACATACCAGATCTCCGTTTTCTTCCTTTTTAGACTTTCACATGACTCTGCTTTGAGAAGATATTTGAGTGAACATTCTTTTAATCTAATAATATAACGTGCAGTATAGGACATGGACACAATTAGTAAAGTAGCTGAACTGGCAAAAGCAAATTAGGTAATGAAAATGGGAAGTTAGAGGAAAACCTGAATTCTTTATAGTTACAATTCTTCACTTTGGGGTACAGAGGCAATAGTTTATGGATGAGCTTCAGGCATCCGTGAACCCCCCGAAGTTTAATGCAAAATTCTGTGTGCATGTTTTATGTGCCTTTATCATAGCTTTCATCAAACTCTCAAAGGAGTCTGTGACCCACCTCCACACCCCCCTCCAGAAGATGATGGGTTAAGTTTCAGGGGCAGTAATGAGACTCTAAGCCTGCACTGTCCCACAGGCAGCCTCTCCCACGTGTGGCTACTGAGCACTGGGAGTGTGGCCAGTCACCCCGAAATGTGCTGTACGTGTAGAACACACACTGGACCTTGAAGGCTTAGTGCAAACACAGCATAAAATGCTTCTTTATAATGTTTTCAATATATTGGATTATATATAAATAAATTATTAAAATGAATTTCATCTGTTCCTTTTTTACTTTTTTTTTTTTTAACATCTTTATTGGAGTATAATTGCTTTACAATGGTGTGTTAGTTTCTGCTTTATAACAAAGTGAATCAGTTATACTTTTTACTTTTTTAACACGGTTAAGTATAATTGCTTTACAATGGTGTGTTAGTTTCTGCTTTATAACAAAGTGAATCAGTTATACTTTTTACTTTTTTAACACGGTTAAGTATAATTGCTTTACAATGGTGTGTTAGTTTCTGCTTTATAACAAAGTGAATCAGTTATACTTTTTACTTTTTTAACACAGTTATTAGAAAACTTTAAATTGCATTTGAGGCTCATACTGTATTTCTATTGTGTGACTGCTGCACGAAGCCTCTCAACTCCGTGTCATCGCCTCTTTGCTGATCATGTCAGTAACATTCAAAGTTATCAGCCTCAGTGACAGTGAGGCGCAGCTACAGTCCCATTCCAGTTTCTGAGAGCCACAAATGTATATATTTATCGCCTGGTTACGATCAGCAACCTTTATCCTGGAAAGAGCCAGAGGGGATAGTGACCATACCGGAGACCTTCTGGAATCACCTCCATGGAGAGAGACTGAGGCACCCCACCTGGGGTGGCTTTGGCTCAAGGCTGTGGGAGTCTGTGTCTGAATCAAGACCGCCTCTGCCAATAATCTGGCTCTTTAAACCATCCCCCTTCAGCCCAATCCAAATTCTTAGCCTCTTACAGGAAGGTTTCAACAGGCACCGGCTTCCTATTCCCTTAAATAGAACTAGACCAGGCAGCTCAAGTATGTGGAACAAGGCAGACATTTTTTATACTCACCCTGTCAAAGTGATTTAATTCTATATTGACTTGCTGGTCTTCCAGAAGCTCTCAGTGAATTCCACCTTTGTTCTTTCAGACAGTACTATGCTTACCTCACCGACACACAGTGCAAGCGTGTGGGAACACAGTGCTGGGTGTTTGGGTGAGTAATCTTTTATCGTGGACATATAAAACCACTTTAGCCTCTGAATTTCTTGGGTTATTTCTTAACCCTACATTAAGTGCCTTTCAGCGCAGTTTTGTTTTTGTGTGTCTTTCATTTTTAACATTCCTTTTCTGATTTAAATTTAGAAGAGTTAATTGGCAAGTTACACAAAGGGGATGTAGAAACTGTTTTTTTAAAAAATATTAGGAAATCAAAAGATAATTCCCATGTAGAACTTGGAGACCTTGTTTCTTGAAATAAATTAGAAAATGAGTTATTTGAATTCCCTGTGAGATTGATGGTGAGTTTGGGACAACATATCGTGATGGGCTTAACCACATTTTACGTTAGTTTCACACCAGAAAGACCCCACAAAGCGGCTGCTTGCTGTCTACCAGGGTCTAATTTTATTGTCCCAAAGAAAACTAACACATGGTGACAATTTATTGTCTCATTACAAATACAAATGCTGTATCTGAATTTACAATTATTTAAATGATTTGAAAGAAAGCAGAGGTCATCCAGTTTAACCCCCAATATTAAATGTGAGATACTCTTCAGTGTCTCAGATAAGTGCTTCTTCTGCTTCAATACCATCAACATCTCACCATGCCATTTAGCCACTGAAGTTCCAGAGACATCCAGCACACCTGTAGGTGAAGTTCAGTCCCTCAGGGAGCTTACATTCAGGACCTAACCTAGGTTCTAAATGGCGTGTGACAGCATAAAGAAAATCTGATGAAAACCCCAACAGATTTTTAAACAGAGTAACTTTTTCTCCCCTGTATTACATGCATATTGATAATGTAAAAAAAGAAACTAAACATCATCCAAAGACATCAACTATTTAGAGATACTTGCTGCTTACGTTGCAGTGTCGTCATTCCTTCCAAGCGTGCGTGCGTGTGTGTGTGCGTGTGTGTGCGTGCGTGTGTGTGTGTGTGTGTGTGTGTGTCTCTGGAGCTCTCACTCCAGATTCTGGGGAGTTAGTGAAGTTTGATCTAGGCAAGTTTCCCACCGCCTTCTTTCCAAAAGACAAAGGGCCATTGTCACTGTTTCTCATAAATTCTGTGATGTAAGCTGATTTTCCTACACAAAGTAGCTTAAAGGGTGATAGGATGGATTCGATTTCCATCCTATGGATAGGATGGATTTCCATTGATTACTGATCTGGCGGGATAGAGAATTCACACATCTACCAGATTTCTAATATACTTCTGTCACAGGAAGGAGGAAGATGGGCTACCTTCCTACTGTCTTGTCCAAGGACTGGGGATCTTTCCTGCATTTCCTTCTTCCACCACATGCCTCTTTTTCCACGGGCATTTTTCTCTTCACGTTTACAAGTCCTTGCCACGGTCTTACTCTACGGAGAGTGGGTATATTTGCCACAGAACTCTGTCTACTTACCTGTTGAGGAAAAGGAGATGGTGGATCAGAGAGAGAGGCAGTGTTACAACAAAGTTTTTTTTCTAATCAGGCGGTCTGAAAATATAATCCCCGTGGAGGGAGAAATGGCCGAGAGGAGCAAGGCCAGAGAGTGGTGGCAAACGCCACTACAGAAAGCTGCACCTTGCTGAAAAGTGGTGAAAGAAAGTAAAATGCAAATGATCTGAGATGCAGAGGTCAGTTGGCTAACTTAGGATGCTTTATTATAGAGACTCGAGGACGCCCAGAATGGTGATATCAAGGTTAGTGAACCTTGAGAACTAGTGGGCCATGCTGAAAAATAGCAAGTCCCTCTTCGTAACTCAAGCAGGGCAGACCTGCCCGGCACGTGAACAGGGGCAGGAGCTGCCTCTGGGCGGTCAGCACGATCAGCCCGTGACGGTGAAACAGGAGGCCCGGCCTCCAGTCTCTTCTCTGGTGTTTGCCCCTTGGAGCCCACCACCTCCCACCTTCTGCCCCTTCCTTCCCCAGGCTTCCCTGTTGCCTTCGCTTTGTCTTTTTTTTCGTGTTCTATCAAACAACAACCGCTGAAATGTCTGATTTCCTTTAACACCTAGTCCCTGCTTTATAGTTTTCTTTTCACTAACTTTGGAATGACTTTGGCTCTATCGAGGTGTGGAGATGCGAGGGAACAGAGTAGGAGCCCGTGTAGTGACGGTCGTATTCTGCCTTTGGGGAGCCGGTGGGGCGGGGGGAGGTGAGCAGGGCCACCTGAGGCTACTTGCCCACCATGCCCACACCCCACATTGTGTTCTCCTCAAGAGGGCACTTTCCTCCTCTGTAAACGTTACACCCTCAGAAAGTTGGCATTAACAGCTGCTGATGTAAGGAAGAACAGACTTGCAATGTGGCCTCCTGCAGTTGTGCCGTAGATCTGAACTTTACAGCCTTTTATATTACACTTAACCGTGCCGAGCCCAGCCAAGATAGGACTCTATCCAGCCAGGAAGTGGGAACCCACCGGGGAGAAACAGGAGTGTGGAAAGTTCAGCTTCTTGTTCCTGCAGCTCCGTAGGTGTGTCAGGGCCAGGGCGAGGTGGACAGATTCCCCAGGTGTGCACCATCTTTATCTTCGCCTTTCTCCCCACTCAGCTCCCCCCAATTATAATTGAGTTTCTGTGCCTCCAAAGGAGAGAATTGGGCTGGTTTATGAAGAAAAGTTGTTGGATCCCTTGGCCCTGGAAGGCAGGCATCCGAGCTTTGGCTGTAACCGGAATGAGCAGTCACTTTTCCTCCTCTGGAAAGTTGCTGGGCCTCCAGGGCTTGGGTCAGAGTCAGCGGTGCCTGGGGCCCAGTTGCTCTCAGAACCACCCCTCACCCCACTAGCTTCCTGGCACGTGTTATCCCAGCCCTACTGGTGACCCATGACAGTAAGCTGCCGCCTCTGCTGCTGTGCCGATTGTCCTGTCCAAGGTCAGCTCCACATCAGCACGTCCTTCTCCACCCTCATCTCTCCTGTCTTCTCCGCGGTGTCTGCCATCTTGAAACTGTTCTCTTCCTTCTACAGCAGCTGCCCTGTGGGTTTTCCGCTTCCTTTTCTGCTGCGTCTCAGTTTCCGTTGCTGGCTTCCCCTCCACTCCTCTGCCCTCTGCAGCTTCTTGTAATTCTGCCGTTGTTCTTCCAGGCTCCTTTTTATTTTTTAAGGGTAGACACAACGTGAAGCACAGGGTCCTTCTAGGAGGAGGGAGTGTGCAGAGGGCAACGGACAACCGGAGGAGGCCTCACCCGACCCCTCCAACCTCCCCAGCACACCTGGTCACCGCCATCCTCCCGTTGACCTTTGCTCACAGCCTCTCACGCCGCCTTCCCTCCGGCCCACGCGCCTGTTTCCCACTCTCAGCGCTCACACTGCAAGGGTAGCTTTGTTGCCAGTTTCCTTTTTCTGGTATCTTCCCCTTCATCCCATCCTCCTCCAGACTGACTACCCTTTTTCCTGCCACTCTCTGCTCCCTTGCTCAAAAACACCTGCACTGACAGCCCCAAGCCTCTGCGGTAGTCACAAAATTTTTTTTTAGAAAATCCCTTTCCTCCAAGGACATCTTGCTCCAGACCCTAACATACAGCAAAACGATCGAGCAGAATGGTTCTGGGTACCGCACCCAGGACCCTTTGCCTCCTTCTCACCCTCTCCGTCCTGTCCCGGGGGTTCTTAGGCAGTCAGGACGTTCCATGGAGCATGATTGAAAGTGCTTTCTATGTGGTTAAGGCTCAGCTCAGCTATCACTTCCTCAGGGCCAGGGATGATGGTGAGGGGCCATGGCTGGTGGGTAAAGGGTCCACGTGACTGTTGGGTTTGATGCACGCCAGCTCCTGCCGCTTCCCACATCCCCACATCTCCCCCCAGGTCCTCGGCCTGGACTAGAAAAAGCACCCCTGCACCACTCTGCTCCTTACCGCAGTTCTCAGTTCAGCCGCCAGAACGATCACCTTAAAACGTAGAGTGAATCACATTCAACCCTCTGCTCCAACCCCCCAGGAGCTCCCGTGTCCCTCAGACTAAAAGCCAAGCTCTGGGGTGGCCCTCAAGACCCGTGTTACCCTGACCTCGCTCTGCCCCCTCCCCTCACTCCTGGCCCCCTCCCGCCCCCCCCCCCCCGCCCCAGTCTCTGCTCAAGGTCACCTTCACGGACAACAGCTCAGCTAAGATTCCTCAGCACGTGGGGTCAAGTCATATCCTAAAGTTCCTGACTGAAAAACACTGGTCTTTAGGGCAAACTTCAGGTCGTTATGAAGTCAACAGACTGGGTCCTGAACAGCATTTTCTGAAAATGAAATAGAGTAGGAAGATGTCAGAGCCAGGGGACAGTTGTTTTGTGTGACTTTTGTTTCAGTCGTGTGTGTGTGTGTGTGTACTGGGCCACAGTGAAAAATATGCTTCCTGCCGTGGGTCTCAGATCACAGAAGTTGGAGAAACAGCTCTAGTCTGCTGGTCACGAAGCTCTTGAAAGCTGCCTCAGTCGACTTGAATACCCAGAAACCTGTCACAGAAAGCTCTGGGTGTTCTGTCTGGTTAAGGGCAGGTAGGCAGACTTCTTTCCTGGGCTTAACAGTTTCTGATGCATCCCAGCAAGAGGTCCCAGCAAGAGGCAGCATAGGCTCCGTGTGTCCGCTGGCAGGCACCCTTGCCCTCGCTGCTTCCCTGCCTTCTAGTGTCGGCTCGCGACCTCGACTTCAGTGTGACAGTCGACCTCAGCCCTGCTCTCGAACGTGCCGACCTTTGTTGTGGCCGGGAGGTGGGGAGGAGGAGGGGGTGCTCTGTAAAGATTCAGGCGACCACTCCTAACCTTGTTTCGTTGGGGCTGTGGGCCAAGACAGCTCCAGATTCTCTAGAGACGTGTCCAGGAGACTTTCTGCTTCGCACAGGTGGTTCTGACTCTGGGCATTCAGTTGTTTAGAGCCGTCCATCCATTTGACCATGGCAGTGACCTCTGTGTCTGCCAGTAGGGAGGGGACCGGGGGCCTTCTGGGCCCCTTCCTGCCCTTTTAGAGATTATGTGTGCAACAAGACCAGTCCCTCTAGATCCTGTCGTGAGCAAGGCACACCTAAGGTGGCCTTATCTGAAATCGCTGTTCCTGGGCAGTCTTTGGGATCACGTGACCGGCTATGTCACCCTCACCTCATCCGTTCCTACCTTCAAGCTCTGAACCTTAATAAAGGTCTGATTTTAATATTCATAGATGAAGTTGTATTATACAAGATTAGCTTTCTTGTTTCATGTTTTAATGAAAGAGGGAAACGTGGAAGGTTTTTTTTCCAACGTTTTTGTATTCAGCAAAATTGCTTACAGATGCAGAGGATAAAGGGTTTTTATCAGCAGCAGAACTGGAGCCTATTAAATCTGGAAATTCTAAGATGGCTGGGAGGGAATGTGATTGCTGCCTTCAAGTTACTGAAAGACTCACCTGGAAGGCTCACACTCCCCTATACGACTGCGGAGGGCAGAGTTAGGACCAGGGGTGGAAGGAGGCAGATACCAGGCAGATACCAGCCTCCTGGCAGATACCAGGAGACAAGGAATGACTTCCCGACAGCTAAAGAGACTGAGCAGCAGAAGCAGCTGCCCACAGAGGTAGTAGGTTCCCTGGCCCTGCAAGGGTCCCAGCCAAGGGGGCGTCTGTCCACCCGTTGTGATAAGCTCCGACTTAGATGATACCAGGCAGCCTCCGGCTATGAAGACGTACGAGTCGAGATTGTAGTCTGTGAGGAAGGAAGATGTAAAGAATATTTGATTATTTCTGGCGACGGATAGAAGGATGAAGAGGTAGAGCACAGAGGGTTTTCAGGGCAGTGAAACCATTCGGTATGACCCTCTAATGGTGGATACCTGTCATTATACATCTGTCCAAACCCATAGAATGTACATCACCAAGCGTGAACTCTGACATAACCTATGAACTTTGGGTGATGTGTCAACGCAGGTTCGTCACTTGTGACACATGTTGACAGCGGGGGCGGCTGTGCATGTGTCGGGGCAGAGGCTATAGGGACTCTGTACCTTCCCCTCAAGTTTCCTGTGAACCTAAAACTGCTCTAAAAAAAATAGTCTGCAGAAAAGAAGAGAGGAGTGACGGTACAATAAACTTTTAATTAAATCTAAATATGTATGTATATATAATAATATATATTATTCCTGAAGAAAGCACAGTGTCATTTTGTTGAGGACCTGCTTCCCGTGTTTGGGGCAGAAATCTTATGACCACTTGAACTTTATGATGGAATTATGCATATTTCTGGTAATGCATAATGCTCTGATAAGATGAATTCATATTTAACCTCTTGTTCTGTCTAACAGGGTCATTGGTTTCCTGGAAGCTATTGTCTGCATAAAATTTGGACAAGATCTCTTCTCTAAGACCCAAATACTCTATGTTGTGCTTTGGCTTCTTTGTGTGGTAAGTCATTACTTTTTTACCCAAAAGTGTTAGTTAAAGTCCCCATGGTGTCTTCTAAAACAAAACAAAACAAAACACTCTTGTGTACCAAGGTTCCTTAGAAATTTATAGACAGGACATTCTACTGTAGTAACGCAAGACTGGCCACTAGTCTGAAGTTCAAGAATAAATACATAGGACCACATGGCACCTAAAATTGGTCACCTTTGCAGGTTCTGGTCAAATGCCCTCAGCAGGTGTATCATACTCTCATTTATTTCGCTTATGAGAATTCGTCTACACTTGCTGAAAATGTCAGGCCTGCCATGAGGGGATAAGGATGGTTACAGTGTCCCGTAACATATGTATTACTGTCCAAGGGTTTATGTACAAAATGACAGACTGTTGTTTATAGGCCATGTGAGGTGTTTTTGGAGGTAATCAGACCATACAGTTTCCTCCCCGTGGGGCTGACATTATAAACCTGTGAAGGATGTGTTTTCCTCTCGGAAGGGAAGAGCCCTGGGGGCCTCCAGCTCCGTTGTCCTGGGACTTTTCCCTCATCTTTCAAATGAAGCAAGATCTTGCCTAGCTTAAAATTCTGTGATTGCGCTTCTTAATTTGTTTTGTTACTTTGGGGAATCATTTAAGATTCTTCCCTTTTACTTACTCGGTCCAGAAAATTAACTTAGGCTTTTTTTTTTTTAATGATCATAGAAAATTTCAAACATATGTGGAAGTAGATAGGGGGTCGCTCACCCGTCATGCACCCATCATCCAGTTTCAACAATTATCAACCCATGGCCAGTCTTATGTCCTTATATTCCATACTCATTATCCCCAACCCTGGGTTACTTTGAAGCAGACCCACTTTACTATTTCAGGATGTATCTCTAAAAGAAGATAAGAATGCTTTTTGGTTGGTGCAACCACCGTACCATTATCACACCGGAAAAAGAATTAATTCCTTCATACTGTCAAATAGCTAATCAAAGTTCACATTTCTAACGTTTCCTTGCATTTTGTATTCTTTAGCAGTTTATTTGAATCAACATCCACTGATTGCAATTGGTTGGCATGCCTTTTAATAAAAGGTCTCTCTTAATCTACAGTTTTCCCTCTGTCTCCAGCTCTCACCTTTACATTGAAGAAACAAGCCCTTTTGTCTTCTAGATTTTCCCTCAGTCTGGTTTTACTGACTCCATCCTTACTGTAACTTAACAGATTTCTTTGTCCTCTGTATCTTCTGTAAATTGGTAGCTGGATCTAGAGGCTTAATCAGATTCAGGTCTAATTGGTGGGGAGGGGGAACAAGACTAAACTCTTCTTATTGCCTTTTATGGTGTCTATTTTTAGGGTTACTTGCTAGAAATCCTAACTGTGCCAGGGCACCTTGAGCCTGTTCTGTCCTGTTTTATCTTGAACAACGAAAGGGAATAATGATCTCCTTTGTACTCAGGCTCCGGAATTAATGCTCAGATGTATTTTTTCTGTTGCAGTGTGACTAGATATAAGGATTGGTTAGGGGCAGTGTGTCAGATGGGCCAGAAGATCTCACCATGCGCACCTCACATTTCTGTCTGGCGTGGGCACCCCAGCTCTGTGAATTGTAGCGTGACCCATGGCGGTGGGCAGGTGTGGGTGCAGCCCTTACCTGGCGCCGCTGGGACCACAAGGAGATTGAGGCAGGCGGGACTCCTGGGACGTGGGCCAAAGGCCCTTCTCACAACGGCCCACTGTGGGCCTCCCCCTGGGGCATCAGCAGCCAGAAAGGTCTCCCCAAGGCCGTGTCCAAGGAGCCGTCTCTAGTCACCCAGCCAGTGGGGCTCCTCCAGTCTCTCTCTAAGTTTTAGAGATTTTCACTCTGTTTTACTGATTAGACCCTTAGCATATGCCTCCTTACGTTGGTGAATTTTGATCTGCCTTGGTGTCTGTATGATGGTAGCTTATTTTGAGGACATGACCCGTTTCTCAGTCTCTGTGTCACTTAGCATAGTCCCTTATAAGTCTGTCATGTTGCCACGTTCTTGTTAGAGCGGCCCTGGTGCTGGAGCCACACAGGCAGGTGATGGTGAAGATTTATTCATGTTTACGAGGTGCCAGACAGTGTTTGAAGCACTTTTCATGAATTGCATATTTGATCTTTACACTTTGAGGGGAGGTACTTTATTATCCCTCTTTTATAGATAAAGGCACAGAGAGGTTCACTAACTTACCTAAGGTCACACAGGTAGCATGTGGCAGAGCCAGGGCTCAAACCCAGATAGTCTGGCTGGAGATTTCCTGCTCCCCCTCCACGGGTGTCCCCCTTCGGAGGATCTCCAAGTCTACGTGGGAATTACACATGCAAACTACTTATATTACAAACATCATAAAAGATGTGTGTGTTGTAGTGAGGTGGATGGACCTAGAATCTGTCATATAGAGTGAGGTAAGTCAGAAAGAGAAAAACAAACACCGTATGCTAGCTAACACGTATATGTGGAATTTTAAAAAGCGGTACTGATGAACCTAGTGACAGGACAGGAATAAAGATGCAGACGTAGAGAACAGACTTGAGGACACGGGGAGGGGGAAGGGTAAGCTGGGACGAAGTGAGAAAGTGGCATGGACATATATACACTACCAAATGTGAAATAGATAGCTAGTGGGAAGCAGCCGCATAGCACAGGGAGATCAGCTCGGTGCTTTGTGACCACCTAGAGGGGTGGAATAGGGAGGGTGGGAGGGAGACGCAAGAAGGAGGAGATATGGGGATATATGTATACATATAGCAGATTCACTTTGTTATACAGCAGAAACTAACACACCATTGTCAAGCAATTATACTCCAATAAAGGTGTGAAAAAAAAAAAGAAAGATGTGTGTGCACGGAGCTAGAGGAGCCCTGGAGAGAGCAGCAGACAAGCTGGGGCGAAGCTCCTGGAGGTGATGTGTGCTCAGGATCACAAAGGATCACAGTGAACGGCTCTCCCATCCCTCACGCGCCCCAGCCTAAGACCCAGGCGGCTGCTTCCTCTCCTCTGTCAGCCCCCAAGTGAGCCCTCCGGCTCTACTCATTCACCCGGGTGGCCCAGCTCCATCCCCTCCTCTCTGTTCCCACTGCCTCTGCCCTCTAGACACCCATTTTCTCCATTCTGCCCTTCACCTCCATTGCCTACACTGCTGCCAGAGTGATCTTCCAGAATTCCGATCGGAATCCCTTTGCCCTGCGTAGAATCATTTTCCCTATTGTTGGGGCCTAGAGGGCCTAACAGTACAACATTTTCCCCCCACCAGGTTCAGAGCAGTTAAGAGATAGTCAGGATGGACGAGGGCTATGGAGACAGAACGGTAGCTTTACTACTGAGAGTCCACATTTTTCAGTATCAGCTTCAGGTGCGTGCCAACAAGGGGCTTCGGAATAGTGAACCCCAGAAGCAGACACGCTTCCTCTGCAGCCCCAGGAAGCAGGCCCCCCGCATTGTGCTGGTGGCCTCGCACCCAGAGGGAAAGACGGGAGACGCCCAGCTTCCTTATCTGTTATTCCCTAGGCAGTTAAGCTACTCGCCTCCCTGGGGAAGGGGCGAGGGGTGAGGGAAAGCAGGAGTGTTATACCAGGGAAGCTCCCTCTGTGTAGACAGAAACAGCAAGAAGGGAGCCACATCCCCACCACAGACCTACCAGCTGAAATAGGAAGTCCTGCTTGTGTGTTTAGGGCCGTCACTCTCTGGATCGTTCACCACCCCCACCCCCTGTACCCTGTGCTCGGGCTCCGCCAAACTATTCCTAATTACCTCAACCCACCATCCTTCCAGACTTGTCTTGCCTTCACCCAGGAGGCTTCCTCTGCCCGATCTGAGTGCTTTTCCCTGCGTTCTCTACCTGGTGAATCTTAATGCCAAGACCAAACTTAAATCCGTGTCCTCCATGAAATACGCTAGATCTAACCTGCAAGGCAGACTAGACAACTCCCTCCTCGGGGGACCAGTCGCATTTGGTACATGTTTCTTTGAGTTCAGCCCCAGTGAGATGTAATCTGGGGTATTTATATCGGTCTCCTCAATATGGCACTTCCTGCTCACAAAGAATAAGTTTCCATTGTCCTTTTGTCCCCACGGACACTAGCACAGTGTCTGATGCACAGGAAACACTCGGCAAACGCAGGGAGGAGAAAGGACTGAGGTCAAGGCACAAAGACCGGGAGACACAGAGGCAGGTTGAGAGACAAGCACGTCCAAAGACTCGAAGCCATGCCAGTGCCAGCGGCACAAGAGGACGGCGACCTGTTTGGGGAGCAAGAATGAGAACGAGTTGGAGGCGGAGGGGATCGTCTGCGTAGGATGGGCTCTGTGTGTCCTGGTTGGAGATTCGAAGGTTTTTCAGAGGAAAGACTGTCTCACGGGGCAGCTGGAGAGTGGGAGAGTATGGGGGGGGAGGGGATTGGAGAAGGGGTGAGCCTGAGGGTGTTGGAGGGACCTCAGTGAGAACCTATCCAAGGCAGCGGCATTGAAGATGCAGAGAAAGGGCTGGATCCGAGAGCTAAAGAGCCCAACTCAATAGACACCGTCCCCTTCCTAGAGCTGGGGAGGGCAACTCCAGGCTTTCCTATCTGTGCCACTGGTGGCTTTTGGTGCTAGTAACAGGTTGGAGGATATCAGAGAAGCCCCTCGAAAGGAGATGAGTTGGTGTGAGGGACCCTTAGATTTTACAGGTGAAGGTGTCTTGTGTCATTGGAAATTCTGGTCTGTCCAGTAGCCCTGGAAAGACTCGGTCGGCGGTGGAGGTGAAAGAGGTGGGAGGCATCCGTGTGTAGGGTACGGTTGGAGCTGTTGGGTCGGTTAGAGTCGGGGAACATAGTGTGGGAAGGAGAAGCTGGCTGGGAATGGCGTCTGGGGAACAGCCACATTTTAGAGGCCAGGCCAAGGGCAAGAAACAGCCGCAGGAAAGAGGACTCTGAAGATAAGCAGAAGCCCCCAGTTAGTGTTAGCAGTGATGAATGCCATGGAGGGGGACCTGGCCTGAAAAGAGGCCTTTGGCTGGGATGATTAGGGGTCCCCACTGCCTTGCACATTTACCAGTTAGAGAAAAAGAGTGGAAATAAGGTCCTGGCACGTTTTTATAATCATGGCCTTTATTAGAGATCAAGATTGGTCTCAATCTCAGGAGTGAGGCAAACATTATTGAGTAAGAGAGCGTTGAGTTACACCAGGCCTCCACACTAAGAGAAACAAAGCCCCCAATTATTCGCCTTGCCTGGTAGGAGAACGTACACAGAATTTGAGATCAGTGTGGAAGTAAAGCTCCCATATGCTGGTTAAGAAGCTGCCCCAGCACCAGTTGTCTGATCAGTCTGGGTGAATTTGAGCACACCTTACCATAGCGTGGAAGCCACACGGGGGGGGGGGGGGTTTGTGCTGCCTTGGGGCTCTCAGCCCTCACGTTTTTCTCTTTCTTTTTTTCTTCCTTTTATTTAAACAAAATCCGTACAATTGTCATTTTAAATCCAGGCCTTGACATTTTAACTGGGTACTTGCCTAGATTTCCACAGGTGTGATTGCAAACCCATAAATTACAAGCTTTTGTCTCCTGGGACAAGTGTATAAAAGGGGCCTCTTGTACCCAGGTGAAGTGGTAAACTTGGCAGCTGCGGCAGGCCCTTTGCATGGCGATCGTGATGATAAGCATCTGTCTCCCAGCACCTGCCAGTGTTTGCCTGCCCCGCTGCAAAGCCAGCTCTGCCCAGCTGTCTGCTGCTACAGCAGCCCCAGCTGCCCTCCTGCCCTCCCCGGGGAAGGGAGGAAACTGGGGGAGGAAGAGGAAGAGCCGCACACGCCTGCCCTCTGGTGGGCGGGATGCACAGTGACAGCCAGCCCAGCCCTGACTGCTCCCATGGTCTAGCGGCCCCCGCCACCCCCACCCTGCACAGCCACTGACTGGTCCACGGAGGTGGAACCTGTCCTCCCTGCCCTCCGTGTGAAACCTAGGCCGACCTGTTCTGCTCTTTGTCAAGGAGCTGACATACACGTAGGTTTACACACTGTGGATGCTCTAGTCTTCCCACTCTTGCCATGCCGTGAAAATCGTACATTTAATGGTGGTTGTATATTAGAAATCTGAACAAGTACTGGAATATGTTAAAGATTAGAAGTAGTTTTCATTCTATAATTTTAATATATTCATTCATTGCCTAATTTTTTGATGGGGGGGATATGAGCTTTTTAAAAAAATTCCTAATTTATACCAGTTTGCATATGGATTTAATATAAAATGAACTAGTGGGTCTTCTTATATTTCATGTTACCTCTCCACCATGCCGCTATTCCCACTTCATTGATGTAGAAGGAGAATGGCCAGCTGGAGCACTTGGACTCCTTTCTTTCTTGAGACTTAAGGTGACTCTGTGCGCCCAGCAGACACTCAGTGAACGTCACTGACCTGAGGAACTGGGCCAGGGCTAGACTACAAGCTGCGGTGATGAGAACGCACAGCCCGGCCTTCCCTGCGGTCTTGGCTCTACCCTCCAGGCTGTGGGCTGTGCAGAGGGGTGGGATGGGACTGGCTCTTCCCATGATGCTTTTCTTCCTCCAGGAATGGATGAGTGGACAGATCAATAGAGATATAAAGAAGTGTAGACATAAAATCAGTATTTATCTCGATAGCCATCCCTGAAATTTGATCCAGGGATATAAAGAGACCTGTGTTCTGGCTTCAGTCGTGCCACACTCTAGCTGTGTGTCTTTGAGAAGGCAGTCACCTCTCTGAGCCTTCATTCCTCTGCTGTGAAATGAGGGGAATTGAAATTAACGATCTAGAGGCAATGCCTCTAGATCTAAAGTTATGATTCTTAGAAAGAGTTAAAATTATTCAAGAAGAGAAGAGTCCATCATGATTTCACAACTGTTCCCACGACTGGGTCAAGGTGACAGGTCCCCAAGAGGAAATGCAGTGGAAGAGATGGAGGTTAGGAGTCCTTGAGGAGGATTCACTGTCAATGGGTTCCTAAATCAAGGAATTCTGAAGAAATGTCATGGCAGGATGGGCAGTTTGGTTTGGTTGGGTTTTGGTGATTCACTTACAGTCGCGAGGGGAAGAGGAGGCCTGGCTGGAGGGCCTGGCCCAACTCACTGCTGAGTCCAGGCAGCCAGGAAGTTTTCCCCGACCTGTAGTTTGTTGACACATTTTTAAACTTTGGATTCTTAGGTGCTATTTTTTTCCTTAAATTAGAGTATAATTTAGGGTGCAGGGGGGCCAGTGGGGCACACTCGGGGGGAAGCGGAGGTGATCCTGGCCTCTGGGTACCCATGGACCACGCCATTCTCTTTTCACACCAGGGCTCACAAGACATTTTTATTTTCTCTTTAGTTTCCTATCTACTTAACTGAGAAAAACAAAAGCAGCCAGAACTGGGGTCAGAGCGGGGCCACTGAGACTAAAAAGCAGCGCCAAGCCCAGGGCAGCGGTGTCCCGCTGGGGTCTGCCACCTACACGTGGTTGTGTGTCCTCAATGCCTTCCGGCACCACTGTGACCCCAGACTGAATGAAACTGCTTTTTCATTCAGAAATCCTCTTCCCCTCAGAAGCTGACAAGCTAAGTCCTTTTAACTCTTTCCAGTGATGGGCAGCAGGGTGCAGAGGATGGGCTGTGAAAATCAGGCCAAAAAGGAAAAAAAAGAAATACAATGTAGAGTCCTATACGTTGTCTTAGGCAGAACCTGCAGAGCTGTTCAGAAAATGCATCCCACCTGATCCCACATCTAGAAATGATCTTCACTCTGACAGTAGAGTCACAGTGGTAACTGTGGCCTCATCGGAACTCTTCTTGCCGAAAGCTTTAGGGGTGCCCCCCCTGCTGCCCCCCAGGGTTCACCTCTGCCGCATCCAGCCCTTCTGTAACCGGCATCCCGGGAGAGAAGGCAGAAATGCATCGAGCCATCGTGTATGAATTCCCATTGAAACCCTGAAGTTCCGGGAAATGGAATTTTTTTGTGCACCCTCACTTATAAAATGGTTTTGTGCTTGTTTTTCTCTTCCAGGCTTTCACTACCTTCCTGTGTCTGTACGGCATGGTTTGGTATGCAGAGCACTACGGTCACCGAGAAAAGGTATAGAAGGGAAGGTGGAGATGGTCTTTTATTTAAACTAACCACGTCCTGCTTGGCACTTTAGCCCAGAGCACATTCACATGAGGATGTGGCATGTACGGCACAGTGAGAGCCGGGTGTCAGTCTCCCCACTTTAGAAACGTAGCCAGTTCAGAATTCACTTCCTATCAGTTGCCATCCTTGCTTGTGACTGCCCTATTCAATAGGTCAGGACTTCTATCCTCATTTCTTAAGGGTGTTAAAGCTTAATTATTTGTTTATATATATATATTTTTTAAAATTGCATGGCAAGCCCCAGAGCAGTTTTTGAAAAGCTAGGTCTTTCACTCTGTGCAGGCCTCTTCCTGTATCCCAGCCTGGGGCTCCCATTCGGAAACTCCTGCCCTGCCCACTTCATAATAGATGAAGATTAAGGTAGAGGATAGATGTGAGTGGGCTTAAATTGCTGTAGCAGTCTTGTCAACTGTAATTTTTTTTTTTAAGTAAAAATAACAGCTTTCATCCTTTATTCATACTTTTAGTCTAAGGAGCTAACGGCGCTTTCTAGAAGATGTATTCTGCATCACCTGGGATATAGCCTTGATCTTATAGCTGAGAGCATAAGCGTGAGGTGGTCCTGCACTTGCTGGTGGGGATCCCCAGCCCGGGAGAGGACAGGGTTGAGCAGCCTCGCTTGTTTGCTGGCCCCCCTCCTCCCGGGAGCACTTGAAATTCCACCACTAAGCCTGCCTCTCTCCCTAGACCTACTCAGAGTGTGAAGATGGCACCTACAGCCCTGACATCTCCTGGCCTCACGGGAAAGGTACAAAAGGTATCTCTCTCTTGCTCATTGTTAAAAACTCTCCTGGGTCCTCTCCCTCCCAAGGCCCAGGAAAGGGATTTAGCATCAATGCTTATCTTCCGAATGTTGATAAATATATGCCCTGAAGGGTCTCAAACCTACTCAACGCATGTCTCCTGTTACTTATTAAGAAACATGCAAAGTGCTCACAGGTTCTGCCCAAGAAACTTGCTTCGTAAGAAGAGGTGCCACGTGGTTCTGCCTTTTCTGAGACAGGAAAATGTAACGAGATCCCACTGTCTCAGGCATCCTGATCGGGATGTTCTTCCTCTTGGCTTTCATCACGAGTGAAAAGCGTTAGGAAGAGTCGTGTGCCAGGAGGAGAAACCTTTCCAAAGAGGTGGATCGACTTAATCGTGTTTATTCAAGAGATAGACCAGCATAAGAGGGATCTCAACAGTGTAGTCAGGGATCTCCCACTGGCCTCTCTCCAAGGAGCATTTTGGAAAGATTTGGGGCCACCTGGTTATCCTAAAGAATTTGACTTGTAGAACAGTGACCCAGAGGAGGCTCCACTGGATAGTAATTCCATGTCAGTTATGAGCTGATTGTGGGCTTGACTGAAGGAAGAGAACTGAATGTCAGAGCCCGTGAATTTTAACCCACAGAATTGCTCAGAGAAGCGGGGACGAGGGAGGGGAAAGCACTGCTGAGGCAGTTGCTCTCCTGAGTCCTTTTGGGGTGAAGCTCATCACAGCTGTCCCTGGGGAAAACACTAGCGAGTGCTGGTCACCCTGTTTGAGATGGTTTCTCCTGAATCAGCTACCTAATATAGAATGCTGATGGAGGTAGGCACAGGGGTTCCCCAGGGCTCCCTTATTCAGAACCATCCTAGAGATCAGTCTGTGGCAATTCCAGGTTCTCCACTGAAAAGACTAAAAGAAATAAACAATGGTAGAGATATATTTAAATGAAAGATAGACAGTTTAAAAAAAAATCTGAGCCCTGGAGCAGAGAACCTTTTGGCTTAGCTGCTCAGCCAGAGGCTTTCCACGTGTTCAGCCCGAGGGCAGAGCCAGCCTAATGCCAGAAAATTCCGATGACCTTCCAGGCCTTACACACCCCCACCTGGAATGCCCACCCTCACCCCACCACTACCCTGGCTCCAGCCTCCACCTGGCTGATGCCTGCTGATTGCCCAGCACTCCGCCAATGTAGACGTCTTTCTCTAAGCTCCCACACAAATGATAGAGCGTGACAGACGACACCATCCCTGCAGCGGCAGGGGCCTGATTTGTAAAGGTGGCTTCCAGATCAAACCATTGAGGGCATGTAATATCTTTGATTTTTGCCAAGTCAAGAATCCATTCCAATTTAGGGGTTTAGGAACAGTGGTGTGTAGCGGGTCAAGGTGTGGACACCTAGTTGATGCGTCCTTTGATTGCTCAGGTAGACTCGACACCCACGTGGTTTGTTTTCATTGTCCCTCCTTTGTGCTTCGATGTTATTTGTGCTCTCACTTCTGGTCCCCATCACCATGACCACGATCCACCCTACGGTGTGAATGTAAACATCCTCGGGACGCTCCTGTCTTTGTGGAGCCCTGACTTGCACACCCTGGCCCCAGCTGTGCTGGCTCAGCGCCGGGGTTTCTGTGCCTTGATTCATTGACGAGGCCACTAGATGGCGCACAAGGGTCAGTGGAGGAGCGGTGGGGCGGCCGGGCAGGGAGAGCCGGAATCAGAGGCTTCAGAGGCCCGAGCCGGGAGCCCACAGCCCACGGTGACGGTGTGTCCCGATTCCTTTGGCCAGGTTCTGAAGACGGCCCACCCAAGCATCCAGGCAACAGCGAGAGCCATTCTTCCAGAAGAAGGAATCGACATTCCAAGTCAAAAGTCACCAACGGAGTTGGAAAGAAATGAAAGACCCTGGTTAATCAAAGATGTTCCAGGGAGTGCCTCGAACTGGGAGGGGACGGAATCGGCTGGACCTCCCTGGGGGGAGGTCGAAACGCATAGCGTGAACGGGAAGGAGCGGGGGCTGGGAGGGGTCATCATTTGAGAGCATATGTCTTGTTGCCCACAGGCCCGGCCACACGGGGCAGACCATTGCGGGGGGTCCTTCGCCACTCCGGTGTCTCTTGTAACTTCAGCACTTGGCACGTGGTCACCGGTAGCAGGACAGCGCTCAAAGGAGAGCGTAGCTATTTACTCAGTTGCCAGAAGCAGTTCTGTGCTTGCGTGTGTTGTGGATGCAGTTTAAACATCTTCACTCAGGCAGGGCACCAGCCAGCCAGTTGACGGACTGGTCACCAGGTTTCATATTTTTTCTGAATCTGCCTTTCCGTTTGACTGACTGATTTAAGACCAGGCCACTTATCTGTCTTTTATTTTGTCGTTTCTTATTTCTATGTCAGGATGCTTACAGGCCTTCAGAAGCCACCGCTGAAGTTGAATTGGGGGAGGTTTCTCTTTTTTTCTAGAGAAAAAAAGTGGGGGGAGAGTTTGTGTTACACTTTAGCAGCCTTCTCCCCTTTTTAGGACCTGAAACTACACAGCGGTGGGTGGAAACCAGGCTGAGGAAAGGTTAGCTACCCACGTAGGATCCTGGGCTTCAGATCGGAACCTTTTTGTTCCCTTTCCAGTGTCGCTTGTCCAGACTTATCCACAGTGCACAGGCGTGGACCTGCCGAGAGGCAGTGCTCACCGCGGCCCCTCCCCGCCAGGTGCCTTTTCCATTTTGTTTGTTTTCCTTCCATGGTGTGTTGCTGACATTGTCTTTTAGTCCCCTGTGAGGTGCTGGTGAGTATTCCCTTTCATCCATCCGTGCCATGCTCTAGAACATTGACCCTGATAGTTCACCACTTCTGATGGATCCCTGTTTTAAATAAAACGGTTCACGTTAAAGCCCATCAAATTCTGTCTCTGTAAAGTGCTCATTTCTTTGCCTCTTATTGGTATTTTCCACTATTTGTAAGCAATCACTGTATTTTTCAAGTGACTTTAGGATAATATGAATGTGTATGTGTTTTACGTAGTGAGAAGAAAAGAAAAGAAAATGTGTACTTTAGAGGGCTTACAGACACATGTCCCTTTTCCTAACCTTCCCAAGTGATCAATAGGAAATGAACAAGATAGTCATTGTTTTCTTCCTAGGGTAACGGTTACATCAACCAAGTTGGATTTTTTTCTCTAACAAGTGGCCGGTATCCAGTTGATTTTCCTGCAGATATAAACTTGCTGAAAGCAACCCTTTTGTTCCCCCATTTCACAGAGCACAAAGGTTTCGATGTCTTTTCCCCCTTTAAGGAAGTCTTTAACCATAGAAGTGTCATGTTTTTCTTTTCCTGCAAAAGAATCCCAGGGTGAAGGGGTTAAATGAGTCACGCAAAGCGAGCATCACCTGCTGTGCTCGGGGTGAGGGGTGAGTGTCGCCAGTCACCGGGCTGGTGCCCGTGCGGTCCCAGCAGCGGCCCCATCCTTCCCGTGATAGTCCTGAAGAGAGGCAAAGAGGTGCTCGTCCCATAGACCCACGTGCTCTTTTATCACCCATCAGAGAGGCCTTTCTTAAACAGAGGTACGATGTAAAATCTGTTTGGCTTTGAAAGTAGGTGAGTTTGTTTCGTTTTGCTTCTCCGAGCACTTCTGTGCTTCACGGACACCGTGTACATCGTCGGCCTCAACTCCACTTCCTCGTGCTGGGCCACCTCCCTGAGTGTCTCCAAGTTCGTTTTCTGGCGCTTTAACCCTCCTCTGATCGATAGCCAGGTGCAGCTGAAGAAGACGTTTCCTTCTCCAAGGCCGGCCTAGGGGAGGCACCCGCCCACCTGCGATGACTTGGATTTCCTTGGGTCACGTGAAAGCAGCGTGCACGTGAGACAGTCTTTCCTCAGTGGCTTTGTACGGAACGGCCGGGAAAGTCCTCAGCTGCTTTCCGGGTCCTTTCTTTTTTTTTTTTTTTTTTTTAATTTATTTATTTTTGGCTGTGTTGGGTCTTCGTTTCTGTGCGAGGGCTTTCTCTAGTTGCGGCGAGCGGGGGCCACTCTTCATCGCGGTGCGCGGGCCTCTCACTGTCGCGGCCTCTCTTGTTGCGGAGCACAGGCTCCAGACGTGCAGGCTCAGTAGTTGTGGCTCACGGGCCTAGTTGCTCCGCGGCATGTGGGATCCTCCCAGACCAGGGCTCGAACCTGTGTCCCCTGCATTAGCAGGCAGATTCTCAACCACTGTGCCACCAGGGAAGCCCCGGGTCCTTTCTTTGAGTTTAATCTTTCTTTTTTCCCTTTCAGTAAGAGCTCTTGACTACAGTGTTTCCAAAACTAGTGCTTTCCTTGGCCAGCCAGATCCGCGGCTGCTATTCCTCCTAGAAACTGTGCTGCTGGGTTTGGTCTACTTTTTCCACTCATTTCTGTGCAAATGGGCTTCAAATTGATGAAAATAGATCAGAGTTGTCATTTAGTATCAGAAACGATTTGATTGCAAGTGATCTCACATTTGCCATTTACAAACTGCCCTCTTAAAAGGCACCATTGTTTTAGAAGTAATGCGCGAAGAATTCTTGACGTATATTTCTCTGTATGTAGCATGGCATGGAGTGTTGAGTACTTTTTCTTTTTTGTCATTCTTGGTCTTTCCATGGCCTTTCCCTGCCTTTCTTGTGTCTGTTTTCACCATTTGTAAAAGCCTTGGCCAAACTGCTCCCACAGCAATGCTAGGACACTTCATTGACCTGTTTTAAGCATTTTGATGATAAAAGACATCCTATAACTGCCAGTCTTATTTTCACCATGACTGCTTCTGTAGTGAGCTCATGAGTAAAGTACTCACCTAGGAGAAATAAAATAAAATTCTTTACCAAATACATCAGGTTCAGCCCTATTGGTCTCCCGTCTGAAGCCGCTCTGCATCATCTCTAAGTGATACCTCTTTTTGTCAGGGGTCTCCCTTTGGAACTGGACCCTTGGGTTGCCTTATTTGTTGATAATAGCACAGTTAGTCAGGCCCTTACAGGGGGAGCTAAATGCAGGGTGGAAAAGAAAAAATTTAACCATTGGAAACCAGAGGAAGTGAGCACTTTAAACAGGGGGGATTAATTTGTGTGCTCTGTGCTCTTTGAATTATGCTTAGTGTTACCCGCGTGTTCACCAGGTGGGCTTCACTTACAGAGTTCTTATTGCTGTGAAAACCAGGTATCCCCCAGGTAGGTAATTGCAATCCTCAATGTATTTCCCACTTTTATGATTGAAATCAAGATGTGAGGAGAGCCAAGACTTCTGTTCATCAGTGTTTCGTTACAGGTGCATCTCTTGCCTTCATTGTGCATGTGCATTGCAAGGGTTATATTTGAGATTTGGTTCTTTGTGAGTTTCAGCATTAGTAATGGCTAAGACCAATGGCCTCAGAGTCTCGTTGCTAGCCCATAATAGATTTTTACAGCATTTCGCTTTATCACATTTTATTCTAAACCTGATGCTAGGACTGTCACAGGTGAAGGTTACAAAATTTTTTAATTGAACTCAGATATTACCTTTGATGCAATAAATACCTACAGCTTTTTTATTTTGCTGTCTTCTGTGAATTTAGAGGAATTATTTATTAATGTCTACCAAAGAACGGGGAGAATAGTTGGATGTGTATATTTTTGGTTTTTGTTTTTTTAGTGCGTGGGAATGCGGAAATGTAAAATTTTCCTTGTCACCTATGTTTACTAAAGATCACCTTTAATCCCTTTCAGAAATTCATCTGCAATTTTGTCTACCTTGACATTCCCTTTCTTCCATCCCCTTCTCATAAACCCAGTGAGGACAGAAACATCATTCAGAAAATAGAATTTGCCTGAGGGTTTTGCTTTCCCGGCTGATGGCAACCAACCACCCAACCTCCTTAGCCATTCTGGGCTCATGCTTGAACCTCCTGAGCCCCAGGTGTTAATTTTGTTTGCTTGTTTTGTTATTGGAATGCTCTGAAAACGTTCTCCAAGGGCCTGCAAATTGTGGGCACCCATATGCCCCAAATGGCAGGAAGGTTTTCTCCGATGTGCCTGGCCTCGTGTCCCTCCACACAGTCTCCCCAGGGCCTCAGATACCAGTGTTCCTGTGTACCCCTTTTCTGGACGCTGAGTAAAGGGGACTCGTGTGGCTTTACAGCACAGGAAATAAGGTTTGTTTGCCTTTAAAAGAAAAGTAGATAAACCTGAGACCAAAGACCTAAAATATTGCATTCTCATGTCTGAAGTATACATATTATAGCCTTAATTACAGTGTCAAATTGCAGGCAGGATTTATGTTACAATCCATACTGGAAAATCTGGACTGTAAACCTTCTTGTTCCCACTTGCCTGACTCATTCCCATCAGTCCAACTGCATATTCACGGGCTAATTAGGTATTTTATGGATGCAACCTGGGAAAGGCGTCAAAATGTTGAGAATCCTCTACCTTCTCTTAGACTGTATGAAATCCAGGCCAAGAGCAGAGGGATGAGTTCACTAGGGCCACCGCTAACAAATCTTCCAAAGGCGCTTGAAGGACTGGGATCCTTCGAAAGACCTCTGGATGGGGCTCTGGGAAACCCCTCCCTCCCTCGAGTCTCCCCAGTGGCCACCATAGCACTCAGCTGGCTTTGCTGGAGAGCCAAGTGCCAGAGCAGCACTTCTAATTCCAGGGAAAGGGGGTCCCTGTGACCCCCCCCCCCACACACACACACACACCCCTGGGATGTATGTGTGTTCTTCAGTCCTGTGAGTTTGCTGTTAATCCCTGTTTTTCGGGGTCATGAGGCTTAAGTACCTGACCCAAGAGTACACCGCCACTAGGGGACGTCAGATCAACCCAGAGCCTTACGCTTTTTCTCCGACTCCAGGCTCCTTGTCTTAATTCTTGGGCACATGTCTTAAGCCCCATTACCGGACCCGAGCCTCCACCTATCCCCCTGCCTTGCTCCCAGACAGCCCCAACAAATGGCTGATGAGGAGCCCCTGGGGGCGCCCACGCCTTTGCCTCCCCTAGCCCTGGTGCTCGCTTTACTAGCGATGGCCAAACCTCCAGGCCACTGCAGATGTTGATCCTCGGTGTGATTTCAGCTGGTTGCACGCTTGGTGGAAGGAATAACTGGTGTCTCATGCTCCTTGAAGCAGGGTCCCATCTCTCTCCATTTGGGTTCTTCTCCTGGTCTTTCGGTGCATTCTGCAAACTGTCAGAAGGCAATTCCTCCTACCCGTAGCAGCTCCCTCTGCCCTCAGGAATCTGATTTACGATCTGGCGAGGCCATAAACCTCTGCTCTCCACTTCTGAAAAACAGCAAAAAGTATGGGAAAGAATGTAAATTATAAATACTGAATTCCTATGGTCAGCAATAATGTAACGGCCTGGGTTGTTGTGTTTTGTGTTTTTTTCTTTAAATATGGTATCCATATGGCTTTAATTTCTAAGGGCCTGCGTTCCCCGCCCCCCCCCCGCCCCCCCGCCACCATCACCATATTTCTAAGGAGAACAGATAACAGTGAAATATCCCACTGGATTAGAGTGTTTTTTCCAAAACGAGAAATAGCATTTTCTGATGACTCACTGGCCCAAGACTGAAATGCCTCTCTTCACGGAGAGGGATAGAACTCTAGGTGACAGTGACACCTCCACAGTCATCAGCCTGCCGATCTGGTCGCTCTGCTACAGACCAACCCCTGGTGTTGTCACTTAGCAAACCCCACCCCCAATTTTGACTTTCCAGGAGGAGGTTTTTCCTGTAAGATGTTTTGAAATTCTCTTCCTGTCCCTCTTAGCAGTCAAGGTCTGCTCACTCACTGGGAACAGACTTCTTCTACTTGCACCGCTGCTGCAAGCAGTGAAAACCGCTGCAAACTCATCCTGAAGACCAAACAGCGGCTGGGTTTGAATCTTCATTCCAGGGGTGGGTCAGCTCCAGGCTTAGATTTCACATGCAGGGCAGAAGCAGCTGCTTGCTCCTCTGAGGCAGGAAGGAGCCGCTGGTCACCAGGTGAATTCCTGCTGTCCTTCTCTGACCACAGAATTCAGTACCTGAGATCATTCTGCTGGCCTTCAGCATTTTTGCCCTTAAACCCAACCTCGACCCAGTTCAAAATGATGGGTGAAAACTGCAAAATCACCCAGGGTCCCAAGTTACTGTTAGAACAGCCCAAGTCTGCCAGAGCATCTATTAAAATTGATGGGTCTGTGTTTTTCTTCGTGTGGTCAGGAAGTGTGCTCAGGAAGTGTGCTGACAGCAGAGGAGGGTGCATGAGAACATGATGCTTGAGATCACAGGCGTGTCCACCCACAGAAATATATAGGCTTACAAGTACCTATTCACTCCCACGCTCGCCTTCATGTCTTCCTGTCATTTTCTTTGGACCACATTTGATTCACAAAATGCCAGGCTCAGCTTCAGCATGGGACTAGCCAGACCACACGTAGGGCATGGAGGAGAGGGTCAAGGTTCTCAGGAATCTCTGAGTGGATGTCGTGTACGTTTTGACTACCAGGATATCCTCAGCTGCAGGTCCATTCCTCAAAATTGTGTCTCTGCCAGAAGGTTCTGTGTATGTACATCTAAGTAATTTCAAGAGAAGGTGAAGATAAGCCCAGCGGTGATGGCCATAGAATATGTACACGTCAACTGATGGGTAATTTTATGTGTCAACTTGACTGGACCAAGGGATGTCCAGACAGCTAGTAAAGCATTATTTCCGGATGTGTCAGCAAGGGTGTCTCCGAAAGAGAGTGGCATTTCAATCAGTAGACAGAGTAAAGAGCAGATTGCCCTCCCCGGTGTGGGCAGGCCTCATCCAATCTATTGAGGGCCTGAATAGAACAAAAATGCAGAGGAAGGGTGAATTTGTTCTCTCTCTGCTTGATCTGAGACATCCCTCTTCTCCTCCTGGACATTGTTGCTCCTGGTTTTCAGCTTTCAGACTCAGACTAGGACTTAAACTCCCCCTTTGCCCCACTACACACACACAGTTAAGCCTTTGGACTTGGACTGAATCACAGCGCCCGCTTTCTTGGTTCTCCAGCTTGCAGACAGCAGGTTGTGGGACTTCTAGGCCTCCATAGCTGTGAAAGACAATTCCTATAATAGCTCTCCTCATATGTATAGACATATATATGTGTGTGTGTGTGTGTGTGTGTGTGTGTGTATCTCTCCTGTTGGTTCTGTTTCTCTGGAGAACCCTGACTAATACAGCCAGGCTTATATTTAGACTAAGGTTTGTAAGTTAAAATTATAAAGGGAAATGAGAAAAATTGGAGTCCTTGAGTAATGAATGCTCCAAAATGTGATTGCTGGCCTGTAAATCAACTTGTATTGCCACTGGTTTTTCAGATAACATTGCCGTGAACAGCAGAATTGCCGTTTAAGTTTAGAACAAGGGCATGCATACACCTTCTGGTACGCTGCTGTGGAGATGGCCAGTGCCGTGAAATCTACCCCAGATGGGTATAATAGAGTGGCCCAAGGACGAAAACAGAAGTCCACATCATACACTGGACTCATTGCCTCAACCTTTCCCGCCTGTCCTATTCTGACCCTTGGTTTTTAAAAAATCATTGCACTACAGCCATACCACCCCGAATGCACCCAATCTCGTCTAAAAAATCATTGCAAACAGTTACTTGTATCTTGTTTAAAAAAAAAAATCCTTTAATGAGCAGCTGCTCAGACTGAGAGAGGGGGGAAAAGAATGTTTAGTTTTTCCAAATAAATTTCTTTATATTTAGTGTGCTGGCATCACCCAACGGCTCTTCTGCTGAGACGCTAATGTGACTGGCAGATAGTGTTTTTGCCCTACGTGGCAAAACAATTGATAGTAAAAACTAACGCTAACTATGTGCTGGACACCGTGCTTGGTGCTTTCCCTGGATCATCTGATCCGTCCCTCATGAGATCCTTATTGGAGGACAGACTGGAGAGGCCTTACAGAGAGAAGCAGTGGGGCTGGTACCTGATGAGCAAGGAAGGAGTTGCGGGCTTGAGCCCACACTCCTCGGCGTCTCACGGATCAGCAAGGTCCGACTCAGCCATGTGTCCAGCATCAGCTCCTGCTCACCCCCTGCCCCTCCTCGTGCCCTCCACCCCCCACTGAGAGCGCTATGGGACCCCCCCCCACCCGCCATTTCCATGGCCCACCAAGTACACCACATTTCCAGGCTCCACAGCGTCTGTGACACGCCTGGAACGTCTGCCCCCGGCACTCTGCCTGGTAAGTTTCATCGTCCTGAAAATCTCAGCTCAGACGCCCTGTGCTCTGTGAAACTCCCCTGATCCCTGATGGGCATGGACGTGCTCCTTCCCTGTGTGCTGTATCCACCTCTGAGTGGCAGTTCTGTCTCAGGTCTCCTGGACTCAGCCCAGGCTCCTAGCAGTGTCCATCCCCAACACCCAGGCCAGAGCAGGTGCCCGGTAAATGCTCTGAATGAGCACGTGACTGAGTGGGGCTGTGGGACAGAGGCCAAGGACCACCCCTTCCAGGATGGACACGAGGTGTGGGCGGCTGTTCGACTTCCCTCTGTTTCCACGGGAATCCCGCATGGAGTCCTCCGGCCCAGCTGCACGTTGGCCTGCAGTTGGGTCTGCAGTTAAGTCCTGCTGCCTCCACTCTGTGTTTTTATTTTTTTAAATGATACCATCGTCCATCTCATATGACATTTATTTATTTGCTTGTTTATTTATTTATCTAGCCAGTCTGTGCAGCATGCGGGATCTTAGTTCCCCGACCAGGGATCAAACCCATGTCCCCTGCAGTCCTGCAGTGGAAGCGTGGAGTTCTAACCACTGGACCACCAGGGAATTCCCCCTCTTTATCTTTAAAGAGAGTTTTTTTTTTAAGAGGAGTTTTTGGTGCACTGAAAAATTGAGCAGAGTATACAGAGAGTTCTCTCATACCCCCTGCCCCTACTCATGCAGAGCCTCCCCCATTATCAGATCCGCCACCAGAGTGGGACATTTGTTACAGCTGATAACCTGCATTGATGCATCGGTATCACCCAGAGTCCACAGTTTACCTTACAGTTCACGCTTGGTATTGTACACTGTATGGGTTTAGACAGATGTATAATTGACAAATACCTACCATTTTAGTATCACACAGAGTATTTTCACTGCCCTAAAAATCCTTTGTGCTCTGCCTATTCATCCCTGCCCCCCCACCACCCCAGAATTTCAGGCAACAACTGACCTTTCTACCGTCTCCATAGTTTTGCCTTTTCCAGAATGTCGTATAGTTGGAATCATTCAGTATGTAGCCTTTTCAGATTGGCTCCTTTCACTTGGTAATATGCATTTAAGATTCCTTCATGCTTATTTATGTTTAGTGCTGAATAATATTCTGTTGTCTTGATGGACCAGTTTGTTTATCCACTCACTTACTAGAGGACATCTTGGTTGCTTCCAAGTTTTGGCAATTATGAATAAAGCTGCTATAAACATTTGTGTGCAGGTTTTTGTGTAGGCATACATTTTCATCTCCTTTGGGTAAATACCAAGCAATGCTGTTGCTAGATCATATGCTAAGAGTGTATTCAGTTTTGTAAGAAACCACCAAACTGTCTCCCAAAGTGGCCGTACCATTTTGCATTCCCACCAACAAAGAATGAGAGTTCCTGTTGCTCCACATCCTTGCCAGCGTTTTGGTGGTGTCGGTGTTCTGGATTTTGGCCATTCTAATAGGTATTTAGTGGTATCTTGTTGTTGTTTAAATTTGCATTTCCCTGAAGGCGTGATAGACCTGCCTCTACTTCTTCAGCCTGTGCTTTTACCTGTGTGCATTGGGCCCACACCCGGGCATTTCGGAGGGCTGTCTTGTTTCCTTTTTTTTTTCTCTTAAACTTCCACCAGCAGTGGAAATTGGCAGAGCCCCTTTGGAGTGTTAATCAGAAAATACCTTGTTTTCAAGTTTCTTAGGACAGCTTTCCTTTGAAGGTGATGACTAGGGACCACTTCTTGATTCTCAGCACAAGGGCTGGGACAGGTACCAAAGGCATCCACTCTCCTGCCCAGCACCCGTTTTGATATTGCAAGGTTCCCCAAAATGCTCTGATTTTCTCCCTTGGTTCCTGATTCATCCAAGTTTGGTGGAGCCCTCCATTTGGGGTTCAAAATTGTAGAGGCCCTTTTGAAGAAACAATAATATAAAAAGCTCTTACTCTTGAAATTTGATTTTTAAAAAAGCAAATGCTGGGGCTTCCCTGGTGGCGCAGTGGTTGAGAGTCTGCCTGCCAATGCAGGGGACACGGGTTCGAGCCCTGGTCTGGGAGGATCCCGCGTGCCGCAGAGCAGCTAGGTCCGTGAGCCACAATTACTGAGCCTGCGCGTCTGGAGCCTGTGCTCCGCAATAAGAGAGGCCGCGACAGTGAGAGGCCCGTGCACCGCGATGAGGAGTGGCCCCCGCTTGCCGCAACTAGAGAAAGCCCTCGCACAGAAACGAAGACCCAACACAGCCATAAATAAATAAATAAATAAATAAATAAATAAATAAAAATTGAATAAATTAAAAAAAAAAACAGATTTATAAAAAAAAAAAAAAGCAAATGCAGTATGGCCCCAATGCTAGGCTACCTCCCAGAGGCTTGGAAGAGGCCAAGTGAAAGGGAACTCAAAAGCGTTAAGTGTCACTAACTTTGCAGTGAATCTGCCTCCTCTGGAACCTGGACGAATTGTGATTCACCTGCTGCAGGTTCAAATAAACCCCATCTCGGATTCTTCCAATTCATTGCTCAAACTGCAAGATGCCATTATCAGCAGGAAGTGTAGCCTTTCCCCCTGAGTCTTTTTTCCATCCCATCCAAACTCTCCAAGAACATTAGGGATTTGTTCCATGAACTGAGTCCAAGAACTGGGCAGTCCCATCGAACCTGGAGCACTCTGACTCAGGTACTCTGCCTCACAGGGTTGTGAACAATTGTCTACTCAGCCATGACACTTTGTCAGTCCCCACCCCGTAGTAGCAGTGTCCCCGCTTGGGCAGCCAGGTGGCACCATGCCTGAAAGCCGTTCTCAGAGCAGGAGACTGTGCCAGGGACAGGGAGTCTACTAGACATTCAAGTCTCAAATACAGCCTGCCCCAGACCCAACTCTTGTCCCCCTGGAACCCAGTTCACCAGCCAGGCCCCTCTTTCCCTCATGATGAGTCTTCCTTTGCGGCCTCAGCATCCATCACCGCCAGGGCCAACTTAGTCCATCCAGGAGATTCCTATGAGCACTGCCCCAAAAGGAAAGCGTGGAGCTCTCGGCCCCTCTCCTGCCCTCTCTGCAGCTCTGTCCCTTCCTGCTGGGAACAGCTTGCAAATAGAGTGTATTGCAAGTGGGTGCCTTGCCAGGTTGCAGAAGCAGGCCCCCATCCCAGCTCTGTGCTTCTTTCCCCATGAGGAGCTGCCTGGATCTGCCTAGTCATATCTGCCAATATACAGAGGAGTTCCTGCTCCCATATGTGTTGCTTCCTTCCTGACAGCCCCTCTGGTTCTCAGATGGTGACAGTGGTGTTCATGGGGGTTCTTTCCGGAGCCACAGGGTCTGGACTGCCAGGAGCTGCGTCTGCTGTGTGTCTAGGAAAGATGTCCTTCCTTCTGTATCTTGCAAGGCCTGGTGACTGCTTTAATGAGGAAAGAGCCCCAGAGAAAACGCACTTCCATTGGTGGTTCTCCCCAGATTGAAAAAATCATCTTTCAACCAGCTAACTTTATCCTGCTGGGACCAGTATAGTTTGGGGAATTATTTTTGCTTTTGAATGCAAATGTTCTTCCCCCTCGCATCTGCTCACCACAAGCTTTCCAAACAGGCAATGACAGACCATTGAGTAAAGTGTTTTATCCCCTGAATAAAGCACTTATGTGTTTTTTGAAACTATGTTTCCTCAAGAAAGCCACCCCCATGTAGAGCATCCACCTTTTCTGAGCAAGTGTCTACGTGAATCTGACTCCTCTCTGGGGTTAACTGAGCCAAAAATGCATCACTCACCTGGCTGCAGGGAGAGGGCAACCTTCATTCTGCAAAATTACAATCCCGTGATCAGCCAGCAGAGCCCTTCTGCTAATGGAAACCAAAAGACTGGGACGTATTAAAAGATGGCTGAGGAAATGACCGAGAATAGCACATTTTCACCTCCTTTCCAATCTAAAGAGATTTGCTCCCAGATGTTGTTTCTTCAGTCCAGCTTCTGACTCGCACACTGTTCAAGAAGGAGGCTGTGGGCTGGATGACACAGAGCCCGCATGACATAACTTTCATGTTGTAACACACACACACAGATAGAGGAAACAGACGTTTGGAGAAGGGGCTCAGGGGCAGCCTGTGGTTGTACCCCTACAGTCCACAGGTCAAGGTACCAAGGTCCCCCTCACACCCATCAGGATGGCTACTATCCAAAAAATAAAAACAGAACAAAAACTACCAAGTGTTCGTGAGGATGTGGAGAAATTGCAGCCCTTGTGCACTGTTGGTGGGAATGTAAAATGGTGCAGCTGCTGGAAAACAGTATGGAGGATCCTCAAAAAAGTGAAAATAGAATGACCATATGCTCCAGGAATTACACTTCTGGGTATACATCCAAAAGAATGGAAAGCAGACTCGAAGAGATATTTGTACATCCATGTTCACAGCAGCACTATTCATAGTAGCTAAAACACGGAAGCAACCCAAGCGTCCGTTGACAGATGAACGGATTAGCAGAATCTTGGTATGCATACAATGGAATGTTATTCGGCCTTAAAAGGAAGGAATCCTGCAGTATGCTACAACATGGATGAATCTTTTTTTTTTGAATTTTTGAATTTTATTTTATTTATTTTTTATACAGCAGTTTCTTATTAGTTATCTATTTTATACATATTAGTGTACACATGTCAATCCCAATCTCCCAATTCATCACACCACCACCACCACCTCCCCCCGCTGCTTTCCCCCCTTGGTGTCCATACGTTCAACATGGATGAATCTTGAGGACATTATGCTGAATGAAATAAGCCAGTCACAAAAGGACAAATACTGTATGATTCCACTTACATGAGATACTAGAGTAGACAAAAAGTCACAGAGACAGAGAGTGGAATAGTGGTTGCCAGGGGCTGAGGGAAAGGGGAAAATGGAGAGTTTAATGGATGCAGAAATTCAGTTTTACAAGATGAAAAGAGTTATGGAGGTGAACGAATGGTGGTGACGGTAACACAAAATTTTGAGTGTACTTTATCCATTATGGCCGCACCACGTAGCAGGCGAGATCTTAGTTTCCTGACCAGAGATAGAACCCAAGCCCCCTGCACTGGGAGCACGGAGTCTTAACCACTAGACCACCAGGGAAATCCCAATGAGTGTATTTTAAACCACTGAACTGTATGCTTAAATAATGACCATGGTAAATTTTATGTGTATTTTACCACAATTTAGAAAAAACATAGAGAAAAAAGAAAGACACCGAGGCCCAGAGTAGTGAAGCAACTTGGCTAGGGTCACACAGCTGGCTATGCCAGAGCCAGGGATCCGGCTGTCTCTAGATCCCTGCTGCGATGTTCCTGCCCCAGTACACAAGTACCAAAGAAGAAGACGAACCTGTGTGGCTTGTGCAGCTGCTCAGGCTTCATGCATTTAGGGGATTTGTCCTTTCTACCAAACTTTTTTTTCCCCTGCCCCATCACTGCACATTTCTCACCTCCAGAATCCAGCTTCACTCTCTGACGCCTTCTATCACTGACTAACAGGTTCAGAATTTTAAAGGGCATATACAAAAATAGAGTGCTCATAGCCAAGGATGCTTCTAAAAGGGTGGCAACACCCCGTAAAAGTAGAGTATCCACAGTGGCCAAAGCCTGGGGTGATTGGAGGTGTTTAGAAAGTGCTGAGAGCAATTTTTCAAATGAAGGTGGGGAGCGCTTTTGAAAGTCACATGTAGGACAAGAAGGGGAAAACAAAAGAATGGCGTCCACTGTTTGGAAGAAGAGTTCAATCTGATGATTATTCCTGCTGCAGGTCCTTCTGTGATTTCTCTTTACTCTTTATTTTGGCTCATAAGTCAAGTTCAGGCCCTCCTGTGCACTGCCCGCCACCCCCCCCCCCCACCACCACCACCAATCTCTTTACTTTAGCCATTCTGACCTATTTTCATTACTTGACTATTCATCAAGGGTCTTCCCCATCACATCCCGTCCCCGACTATTCCTCTAGTAAATTCATCCATGTCCTTTCATTCTCAATCAGAACATCACTTCGATGAGAGGACCTTCATCAACACCCAACCTAGATTTTCCCCTCCATAGCACCACCCATCTCCTTTTGTAACTCTTAGTTCCTGCTCAACAGCTGTCTTCCTTGCCAAGTTATTAACTTCCAGACCGTTTTGGTTTGCCCACTCTCAGATATCTAACACCTAGCACCACAGGTACTCAGCAAATATTTTTTGGATGAATGAATTTTTTTTTTTTAAGATTTTTTGATGTGGACCATTTTTTAAAGTCGTTATTGAATTTGTTACAGTACTGCTTCTGTTTTATGTTTTGGTTTTTTGGCCCCGAGGCATGTGGGATCCTAGCTCCCCCACCAGGGATCGAACCCACACCCCCTGCATTGGAAGGCAAAGTCTTAACCAGTAGACCACCAGGGAAGTCCCCGGATGAATGAATTCTTTAATGAACAGATGATAGAGAAAACAAGACAAGTCAATACATGCATGACAAAGAAATAAAGGGAGGGAGAGATGTGGTTAGTCAGGAAAGATTTGAATGAAGTGATAGATGGTCCAGCTAGGTTTAGAAGGAAATGATATGAATTAGCTGAGATCCAGGAAGTCAATGGGAAGCATGAAAGTCTGAGGTAGGGTCAGTTAGGAATCTGCCTTGACCATGAGGCTGAGTGATTTATATTTCATTTATATAGTCTCCATCAACAGAATGATATTCAACTTGGAAAAGGCAGAATATGCATTGGTGGGAGGGAACTGAAGCCCAAGATGGCACCTAACTGTGTTAAAAATGTCATCTCTAGGTAAATGTCATGTAAATATCATGGTGCTGAATTTCACAGCCTTGTGTGTTAAGCCCAAAGAAACAAGAAAGTGTCATTAAAACAGTAGGATAGAGGTAGATTTTTGAAAACTGCAGATCAACAAGCTTGGTATTAATGCACAGTAAAGTTCTAGAACAGGTTATTAAAGGTGGTCTGTGTCCATACTTACAGAAGAAAGCATTAATCACTGGGTATTAGCAGAGGTTCACTAAACAAGCCATGCAAGGCTGATGTGTCCTTTTTTCACAGGATTACCAAATTGGGAGATCTAGGGAATATCACAAATGAGCAAATCTCAGAGCATAAACCCCACCTAAGCTAAAAAAGAATTAAAAATTTAAAAAATACCCACCTTAGCTTTTCAAAACCCAGTATGCTATTATAGTTCTTTTCTGAGAGTTACAGTGAACATTAACTCATTAAAGGCTCTGAGAAGTCCTGCACTGAAGAACCTATTTAACATTATCCCATTGAGCAAGTGATCCACAAAACACACTTGGAAAAGGAGGTTTTAGACAAATTTCAGCAAGGTAATTTGCTACGTTTTTTATTATATCAACTGTGAAGGAGGTAGAGAAATGTGGGTTTAAAAAATAGGTTGTTGGAATCAGAGCTAGGTAGACAACTGTACCTAAAGAGCATTTAATTAACTGATTAATAGTCACCTATGGGGGGGTCTCTAATGTAATGTCTCAAGGCTCTGCCCTGTCTCCTGGAATGTTCAAATTTTATCACAACGTGGAAGACCTACTTTTAAGTTTTTCAGTTACCCTAAAGGGAGAGAGGCAGTTAATATGCTATATAACACGCTGAAATGTAGTCTTAAAACCAAGAAAGGAATCCAACAGAATCTTACTGAGACTTGTTAGAATCAATAGTATAATAAAGGATAGATGAACTCTGACTTGAAACTGGCTCATATGATAAAGACCTGGGGTTGCAGCTACATTAAGACCAGCCCAGGCCAAATGTGTGATAGGGCTACCATGTTTCCAAAGTCACCCTGGGCATGTACGATGGCCTGGAAGGCAAACAAGTCAGCCAAGGTGGTTTGGCCACACTGGAAATTGTATTCTGGTCTTATGTTCCATTTTGAGAGGTACATTGACAGACTGGAAAATGTTCAAGGAATGACGAACATCAGCAGAATTCTGGAGAACGTGTTCCCGGAGGAGAAAATTCTGCAGAAACCAGGGCTATTTAGATGGTCTGTAGAAGAGAAGATAAGGGGCATGTTGATAACTGACTTCGGGAGACAGTGTAGTATAGTATAAAAGAGATAAGTCTGTGCTCAAATCTCTGCTCTAGTACTTCTGGGCTGTGTGACCTTGGACAAGTTTCTCAACATCTTAGCTTCAGAGCCCTTAGATGAGAAATCATCTTTTCCATTTAGTGGGGTTATTGTGATGGTCCTGGAGCAGAGTAGGTGGTCAATTCATGCTTCTCTTCTCTTTCTCCATGTGAAGAAGGGCAATCATAGCATTTAGAAAGGTGACATTTGATATACATCCAATGGAAAAACTGAACCAATGGGAGAATTCCCCAAAGGGAGGTATTGGCTGATGAAAAGTAGGAACTTCATAATAATCAAAAGCTAGAAAACAAAGACATTAGCTTGGCTACCTTTAGGTTGGCCATGGAACTACCATAGATTCTATAGAAGATATCTCTGCTTTGGGCGGGAGATGAGATTAGATGACTCCCAGATGCCTTCCAGCTCTGCGATTCCATGATTCAAATTCTCAGCTAGTCTGTTTATTGTTCTCTTCCATAGGTAGTCAACTCATATATATTAAACTCCCATTCATATATATCGAATAGATACTATGTGTACTTTTAAAAAATTATTCTTTGACCATTCCCTATGTATGGGTTCTTTCTCTCTTATTTTATGGCCTCATTACAGCCTAGTTCAGGGATTTGTCCTTATTCGGAACTTAATAGATGTTGATAGACTAGTAAGAGAGGTCTATGATGGTCTGATGACCACACACACTTTGGACTCACACAGGCATGTGTTCAAATCTTGGCTCTACTTCTTGGCCATGTGACCTTGGGCAAGTTACTCTCTTGTAATAATAGCTTTATGAGAGCGAATGAATAGGATATTCTAATTCTTTAGAAAAACAGTTAAATGTATAATAAATAGATATTATTTTTGTAGTTGCTGTCAGAGTGAACTTAAACCTACTTAATACTTAAATAGACGTTTTCTGACTACACAGTAAGAGCCTTAGGCATGAATTGGTTCTTCCTGTACATACTTATTTAAAAATATTTTCTCCTAAACAGTGTTCTTGGTTATCATGCTCCAAAGCCTACTTAAGTCTATTATCCTAGTTTTTGCAATATTCATGATGGGGGGAAAGAGGAATCAACTGGAAATAAGCAAAAGTGAAGACACTGAAGTGGAGGCAATTTAACCTTGGCCAAAAAATCTATGACAAAGTCAGAGCTGGTCTGAGACAGCCTCATGGGGAACCCCTGGTGTGCAGTCAGCCTACACTGGAGACCCAGTGAGCCTCCAGCTGTGGCCACTTGAGAAATGGCCCTGCCTCTTGTTGTTGTGCTCTGCAAACAGGAAGTGTCCATCAGGCACGCCCTGAGCCCCCGACAGCATCCCCGACAGGGCCTGCACCTTGGTTAGTTCCTCGCCCATCATGGGCCGTGGCCTAGACTTGGAGATACTCGACCACGAAGGGAGGGAGAAAAAGAAGGAAGGGATGGAGTATGAAGTAAAGGTGCTTTGTAATTTTTTTTTTAATCGTGGTTAAAAATATATAGCAAAAAATTTACCATCTTAACCATTTTTTTTTTTTTTTTTTTTTTTTTTTTTACTGTCTGTCATTCTTTTAATGATGTTTCAGAACAAAGAAAATGTCACATGGTTACATGGGGTTTTTGTTTTAGTATAGGGCACAGGAAACATTAAAGAACAGAAAATATTTTTACAGCCCCAAAACAGATCACTTACAAATATTTGCCAAGTTCATTCTTATGGGATTCATGTAGTTTTGTACTTGATATAACAGTTTACAGAGATGAAAAATTAAAATAGAGCTTTTTTATTAGAAAGACAATAGTACATAATTTAGCCCTTGCTAAAGGTATTCAAGAAGAAAGTGGAGATATTTTTATTTCCAGGTACAAGTCACATACAAGTCTCTCTTTATTCTCTACTTCTCCATTCTCTTTGCATCACTCTAGTATGCCTATCTCCTGATAATGCTCCGTGCATTTTCCCTCCTCTGTATCTATCTGTGCCATGGCTTCTGGTGTCGTTTCTCCTGTCCCGCTCTTCACTGGGACTTCGCCGTGGCCGTTTTCTCATTTCTCTTGGCTTGTAACCACCATGACTTCTGCTTCGGCTTCTCCTACTCCTCTCGTCCCTGCTCTGGCTCCTGCTGCTCCTCTCATTTCTTCCAGATCCACTCTCCTCTGGACTCTGGTTATGGTTTCTGGGCTTTCTGTCAGAATCAGAATGTCTCCATTTGCTCTTCTCCCCAGAACTCTCTTGTTTTAAAAACCTAGGCTTTTCCTTGTTACTGTGACTGCTACAACGTTCTTCATCAAGTTTTCTCTTCTTAGACTTGTCCGTCTCTTCAGAACCACTGTTGTAATTCCCTGAAGGCTTGTTTTTCTTTCTTTTCTTCTTCTGTATTTTTTTTTCTTTGTTGTCACTCTCACTGCTGCTTTCTGAAGTGTCACCAGAGGAGGAAGACGAAGAGGAGGAGGATTTGTTTTTATGTTTTTTGTGTTTACTTCTGCTCTTCTGAAGCTTTTTCTTTTTTCTATCTTTTCTCCTTTTCTTTTTTTTCTTCTCAAGTCGATCCAATTTCCTGAGAAGTTTCTGTTTTTGTTTGGTTGTTAGTGACTTTAAAAATTCGACTTCTGGATCTTCTTCACCCTCACTTGCAACATATTCCTGTGATGGATCATTTGCAGTCAAGTTTCTCCCCAGTACGTTTCGTTTCAGTGCAAACCCACTGTTTCTCATCTCCGCTATTAGCTCTGAGGGGTGCATCGATGGTCCTGAGCCATCAGTGGGAACTGAACTTGCATTAATTCCAGAAAGACCAAACAAAGGACATTCTCGATCTGTATTGACATGACCCCATTTGTGACATTTAATGCACCTCACATTTCGAACCTGAATACCAAAGGGCTGATCTCTGATGTTCATGTCATCTTTGGCATATTTTTCTCGTGGGGCCCCTTTTTGCCATTCAAATTTGTATTCGGTCTCTCCTTCTGTTTCTTCTTTCTCTTTGTTTTCTTTTTTAGCCCCTGGTGGAGCCTCATACATGAAATTAAGGCCATTCTTTACACGTTCATCTCCCATAAGCAATCTATTATCATATGATTCTTGTTCTTTAAGATATTGTTGCATTAATTCTTCTTGTTTCTTCTTATCATATGATATTTTCTGTTCTGCCATCCATACTTTTTTGATGTTGGATTTGGAGGCAGGATGAAAGTCCTTCTTGCACATGAAATTGGCGAAGGATTTTCCCATTTTGGAGCCTGAGCTGGGGAAGGCAGCCGCTAGATCTGAGAGCAACGTAAACTTAACCATTTTTAAGAGTGCAGTTTGGGGGACTTCCCTGGTGGTCCAGTGGTTAAGAATCCCCCTTCCAGTTCAGGGGACACGGGTTCGATCCCTGGCGGGGAGCTAATGTCCCACATGCCACGGGGCAACTAAGCCCACGGGCCGCAACTACTGAGCCTGCGCACTCTGGAGCCCGCATGCCGCAATGAAGAACCCGCGCACCACTACGAAAGATCCCGCATGCTGCAACTAAGACCGGATGCAGTCAAGTAAATTCTTTAAAAAAAATTTTAAAAGAGTACGGTTTTGTAATGTTAAGTATATTCACAGTTTCGTGCAACAGATATTTTTCATCCTGAGAAACTAAAACTCTCATTGAACAAGTCCCCATTTCCCCCTCCCTCTAGCTCCTGGCAACCACCGTTCTACTTTCTGTTTCTATGAATTTTACAACTTTAGATGCCTCATGTAAATGGAACCATATGTGACTGGCTTAATTCAACTAGCATAATGTGCTCAGTATTCCTCCATGTTGCAGCATGGGACAGGATTTCCTTCTTCTTTTTTTTTTTTTTTGGCTGTGCCATATGCCATGCAGGATCTTAGTTCCCCGACCAGGGATCGAACCTGTGCCCTTGGCAGTGAAAGCACAGAGTCCTAACCACTGGACCTCCTGGGAATTCTCAGGATTCCCCTTCTTTTTAAGGATGAATAATATTCCAGTGTGTGCGTGTGTGTGTGTGCGTGTGTGACAGTCACATTTTGTTAATCTATTCATCTATTGATGGACACTTGGGTTGCTTCCACTTCTGGGCCACTGTGAATAATGTTGCTATGAACATGGGTATACAAATACAGAAATGCTTTTTTTTTTTTTAATTTATTTATTTATGGCTGTGTTGGGTCTTCGTTTCTGTGCAAGGGCTTTCTCTAGTTGTGACAAGCGGGGGCCACTCTTCATCGTGGTGCGCAGGCCTCTCACTATCGCGGCCTCTCTTGTTGTGGAGCACAGGCTCCAGATGCGCAGGCTCAGTAATTGAGGCTCACGGGCCCAGTTGTTCTGCAGCATGTGGGATCTTCCCAGACCAGGGCTCGAACCCGTGTCCCCTGCATTGGCAGGCAGATTCTCAAACACTGCGCCACCAGGGAAGCCCCAGAAATGCTTTTAAAGGGATACAGAAGTTAAGAGTTTGGACAAGTTTGCTGGGGAGATTTGGGGAAATAAATGTGTGGAACAAAGAAGCAAGTCATACCTAACAATGACAGAAAAAGTCATTAGTCATGGATTGTTGAGGTGTTAGGAACAGAAGCCACTCAAACTAGCTCAAAAAAAGAGGAACTTATTATGAGAACACAGGGGTGTCTCATGGTACCCGAGATGGGGCCTCAGGAAATACTGGATGCAGAAACTGGAGTTAATCAAAGTTCTTCTCTTTATCTCTACAGAACCCACATTTATTCTGTCAACAGCAAGCACCACTGTTCTAGGCCTTAATGATACAACTGTACATAAAATAGGCTTTACACTGGGGAAGATGAGTAATAAACAAATAAACAAGAAATTCCAAAGTTTATAAATTGTATGAAGGAAAAAGCAAATGCCGTAAGAAAGAATATAATGGAGGGGGCGGTGAGGGGGTGCCCAACTTTGCCATCGTTGATCATTGATTGCTTCTCTGAGGAGATGACACTGAAGGCACAACTTGAAGGATAAGGAAGTATCAGCCACATAAAATTCCAGGCAGAGGGAAGGGTGTGCTAAGGAAATGAGAGAAGGCCATGAGCCTGGAGGAGGGTGATCAAGGTGGAAATAACAGCTGGAAAAGAGACGTGTGTAATGGTGGGCATGACCACATGGAAACTTGTTGACCATGGAATGGAGTTTGGATTTCTTTTCTAACACAATGGGAATCCGTTGAGGAGTTTTAGGCTGGGGAGTGGGAGTGACATCAGCTGATTTATATTTCTAGAAGATCCTTCTGGAGGTCAGGTGGAGAGTGGATTGGAGAGGAAGAAGGAGGGCGGGGGGGTGGTGGTGAGACCGAGTGGGATTCCTGCAGATGATGGTTTAGACCAACGTGGAGACAGGAGAGGTGGAGAGAAGGCAGGGTCAAGACATACTTGGGGCACATGAATGTTCATAGCAGCACTCTTCATAATAGCCAAAAGGTGGAAATGGCCCAAAAGCCTAGCAACTGATGGATGGATAAACAAATACGGTATATCCATATAGTAGAATATTATTCAGCCATAAAAAGGATTGAAGTCCTGATATGATGTGGATAAACGTTAAAAACATTATGCTGAATATAAGAAGCCAGTCACAAAAGGCCACATATTATATGATTCCATTCATATGAAAGTCCAGAATAGGAAGATTTATAGAGACAGAAAGTGGATCAGTGGTTGCCTAGGGCTAGGGGGAGGGGATGATGGGAAGAGAGGAGACAACTGTGGGGATTCTTTTTGGGATGATGAAAATATGCTAAAACTGACTGTGATGATGGTTGCACATATCTGGGAATATACTAAAAGCCATTGGATTGTACACTTTAAATGAGTGAATTATATGGTATGTGAATTATATCGCAATAAAGCTGTTTGAAAAAAAAGACCCATATTGGGAGGCAAGCCGACAGGACCTGACTCTGGTTTGGAAAAGGAGGAGAAGCCTCTCTATTTGCTCTGTGCCTTTGTTTCATTTCCCTTCCTCTCCATGCACAAGGGAAAAAGGGGCTGTTCTAGGGCTTACACTCCGTTCCATCCAGCCCAGCTCCCGGACAATAGAAATCTCTGTAACCCCATTTCAGATCCCCTGGATGGAGACTCATTTGTCCAGCGTGGGCCAGTGGCAGGGAAGCAGAGCTGCCTAGTCCATAGAGCCAGGCCCACCCCTTAGCGGGGCTGCGTGGGATGAGCAGCTCCCATCCTCAGAGGTCATAGGAGAATATTTTCAGATTTCTCAGACAGAACCAGCATATAATGCACACCTTCGATGTGCCACATCCGGTGTCAACTGCTTTCACATCCCTAATGCCACTTAATCTCTTATCTACACTGTGTGAAAGTTTGTGCTGACTAAAAGAAAGCATTTTCCATCGGGCTCAACTCGTGGTATATGCACAATGTCGAATCAAGGCCACCACTGGTAGAATCATCTACCCAAGGGTAGGAAGAGGCATCCTTGAAATGGGATTGCTGGCCACAGAGGGTGGTTTCCAGAGGGCGGTGTCTTCAGGTCACCAAAACACAGGGCTCAGAGCCCCTCCTGGTGAGTGAGCTGCGCTGGCCAACAGAGAGATATTTCTGAAAAACGCTTTAGAACCCATCTGATGGGAAGAGAATCTGTTACAAAAACTATTTGGCTCTTAAATAGTAATCTGTGAATTGCCTGTTTAAAAATCCTTCCTGGTCTTTATGAAAGCTGATGGTACGCTTTAGAAAGAACGATGGCTAATGCCTGAGGCTGAAGGTGGGGAGCGAGACACAGGGAAAATCCATATTCTTCAACTTCATCAGTGTGGAGTAGGCAGAATCAAAATCCAAACCATATTTTCCAAAAAGATTTTTCCTCTTAATTCTGAAATCCATGTGTATTATATGAGAAATCTAATCCGTATGTTTCTTACTCATTTACACATAACTCATCAAAAGTGTTTCCTCTGAAGAATTATTTGATGTCCAAGAACACTTCAGAGATATTTTTCTTTTCAAGAAGGCTTTGTTCATAGAAATAAAGAAGTTGCTGAATTTGTATAGGCGAAGAATCAATGAACTCGAACCCCAGAAATGTTCAACTTTGTTTCAAGCAGGTTCTATATTCAGGAGAAACAACTTTAGGAATGAACTCTTTCTCTTTTAAATTTTTTAAGGCGGGGGGGTCTCCAAATGGATGCTTGGATTTTCATGCCAAAACGATTTCTTCTTCAGCTGTTGATAGGCACTATTAGATAGATGAAGTCCATCTTCTTAAGGCACTCTGAAGTGGTCTTCGACTTTTTAGTTAGAAGAGACTGCACCCAGGGAGATCAGCTCGGTGCTCTGTGACCACCTAGAGGGGTGGGATAGGGAGGGTGGGAGGGAGGGAGACGCAAGAGGGAAGAGATATGGGAACATATGTATATGTATAACTGATTCACTTTGTTATAAAGCAGAAACTAACACACCATTGTAAAGCAATTATACTCCAATAAAGATGTTAAAAAAAAAAAAAAAAAGAGACTGCACCTAATTTTGATCCTTCCCTCATAATATGTGGCAAAATCTGCCCAGAGGAGGATGTATCCTTCTGAGATCCCCAGCATGTGTGTTAGAAAGAACAAAGCTCTTGATGAATGAAGTGCCATGGCACCACCGGGGTTGACCACCACCTAAGCCATCCGTCAGGACTGCCTGATAACCTCTCTCATGCCCTGCATGCCGAAATTTCTTCCTTAGTTTGCCAAGATGTATCTTTATCCTTCATTCATATCACATTTATCGTGTATCTCTCAGCATAGCTGTGTCCTGGGACTGTGAGGTATGGGAGGAAGCAGAAGGTACTGCCCCTGCTCATGAGATGGGCATCATTTCACCGGGAGACAAAACAACACAAGTGAGAAGTTTATCGGGAGTGTGCTTGCTGGGTATTCCAAGAAAGGAAGGATGCTCATGGACGGACTGAGCAGGAAAAGCGTCCCAGAGCAGGTGGGCCCTTCAGTCCAGGAACAGCAGCCTGAGTATGGACGTGGCCATACCCAGACGAAGAAACAAGGTCCCCTGGGCTGGCGTCAGTTGGACACTCCTTCGAATTGACGAGCTAAAAATATTTGCTTGATGTGTATCTGGAAGAGAGACTGAGGACTCGCTGCAGAGGGTGTCCAGGACCAAGAGGGGCAGGGCTCATGGCCTCTATCGCCTCTGCAATTCCACTCCACCCAAATTCGCCCACCCCACCCAGCAAGCCCAAAGCCGTGCAGTTACCTGGTCACCTGCTCAGTGACCTTCAGTTGTAACTTCTCATGTCCCTTGGGAGTCTTACCACCCATCCAAAGTGCTCTTTCTGTGTTCTAGTAAATATAAATTTCTTCATCTCACTGCATTTCTAATGAGGTTTTAGCCCCCTGTGGTCTTTTCTGGGACAACTGCCTGGCTGGGATGATGTGAGAAATAGGCAAATACTTGGCTCGGTGCCTAGAGAAAAGGAACAGGCTAAAGAAGAGAAAATGGGGTCTAGGGACACCGCATTTGTTTATATTTCCTCCTATGTTCCAGGCCAGTGCTTGGTGTCTTACAGGCACAGACTCAGGTATTCTCTGTAACAGCACTGCAAGGCAGGTGTTGTGATCCCATTGAATAGATGAAGGAGCTACATAGAGGCTAACACACTTGCCCATAGGCAGCTAATAAGGAGTGGAGCTTGGATAGAGGTGCAGTACAGGGTTAGGGTGGATTGCGGGGGAGTGAAGCTTAGAGTCAGGGAGAGCAATGAGGAACCACGAGAAAGCTGGCTACAAGGGAGGGGCAGTGAGCTGGAAACGGGGCACATGAGAGAGAACCACAGGCAAAGAAAGAACAGGCTTTCGTGACTCTGCCACCTGCGAGGGTCAGGAGTAATGTTGGAGGGAGAGGAAAAGAAGTTTCTGGTCCTGAGAAAGCATTTGGTGACACTGAAACCTGGATGTCAAGTAGGGGCACGGGTTTGAAGGGAAAGATACTGAGTCTGTTGTGTCTGAGGTTCTGGAAGGACTGCAGTCTAGGCTCCTGGTCCTTGCTGGAGAGTGGCCGGGGCTGGGTCAGAGGACTAGCCTTGTGTTGAGGTAATGAAGGTCATAGATGGGACCTCCAGGCAAGGAAGCAGAGCAGACCACTGGACACTGGACCTTTGGGACCACCGTCCTGTGTCTCTCACAATACAATACCACTGCAGTGGGGCCTCTGCTGCCTCTGAGGCAGAGCATGGGAGAACAGAAGGGATGTTTTCAGTTGTTGCAGTGACTGGACGAGGCCACCCGTCTTCAATAGGCGTACAGGGTATACGGGGATACAAGATGTCCTACCATGCACGAGACAGTTCTGCACAACTTATATGGACTTGTAAATAGATTTTTCACCTAAATGACTATCCAATGCAATATTTAGACATCAAGAGGAATCCAGAGTAATTTTTTGGTCTCTGAGCTTAGAATCTAACTACAGTTTCCATATATACATATACTTTTTGTGCCATTTAAATGTATACTCAGTTTCACAAGAGTGAAAATAAAAAATTGTACTTTGTTTTGCTGGCATTTGACTGAGTTGTTCCATTTCAGAAAATCACATCTCTGATGGCCACATGGTTGCTAGAATTTGAGTTAGTTCTCTGCATTAATAGTGATCTCATTAAAGGCGATTCTGCATATGTATTCAAGCATCTGATTATTTTGTCTTCAAGTACTCATGTCTAGCCATATGTTGAAATACATTTTTTTCCCTGTAGATTCTTTTCTTTTATCCTTCACATTATAGTTAGGCCATTATATTGATTTTTTTTTACATTATGCATATAGATGAGTTATTTTATCTGTAACTTTCAGGAGAGTGAAGGAGGTATTACAAATTAGTTGTTATAAGGCAGGGTTGGGACTAATGGAGTTAAGAACTACTGGTTCTAAACTAGCACCATCCTAGAAATATGATACAAGCCACAAATTAAATTCTAAGTTTTCTAGCAGCTATCTTAAAAACATTAAAAGGATGGAATATTATGCAGCCTTCAAAAGGAAAGAAATCACGTCACATCCTACAACATGGGTGAACCTTGAGGACATTATGCTAAGTGAAATAAGCCAGTTACAAAAAGAGAAATACTATATGATTCCACTAATATGAGGTATCTAAAGTAGTCAGATTCTTAGAAACAGAAAGTAGAATGGTGGTTGTCAAGGATTAGGGGGGAGAAGGAAAAGAGGAGTTGTTATCTAATGGATATGGAGTTACAGATTTGCCAGATGAAAAAGTTCTGGAGAGCTGTATTTGTGAATATAATTAACACACTGAACTGTACACTTAAAAACAATTAAGATGATAAATGTGTGTCACGTGTTATGTGTTTTTTACCAAAATTAAAAAAAAATAAAAGGAGAAAGTAAAATTAATTTTTATATTATGTATTTATTTAACCCAGCATATTCCAAAATGCTATTATTTCAACATACAATTGAAATATCAACTTCAATTAATCAACAGAACAACTATCAATGAGATATTTTATATTCTTTTTCTCCTACAAAGTCTTTGAAATCTGTGTGTACTTTGTACCTACAGCACCTATCAAGCCAGACTAGCCACAGTTCTAGCACTCAATAGCCATATGTGGTTAGTGGTTACCATACTGGACGGCAAAGTCCTAGATAGTAGCTAACACTTGTTGAGCAGACCTTAAGTGCCAGGTACTGCTGTTAATGCTTACCGTGGAATGACTCATTTAATCATCATAACGGCCCTATGAGACAGACACAATTATTGTCCCTGTTACATGTGAGGAAACTGAAGCTCAGAAAGTTTGAGTCGCTGGCCTGAGGTCACACACCACTGTGACCCCGAGCAGAAAGCTGAACGCGGGCATTCTGGCCCCAGAGCCCTGACTTTATTGTTTTTTGGGGGGCTGCATTGGGTCTTTGTTGCTGCGTGCAGGCTTTCTCTAGTTGCGGCGAGCGGGGGCTACTCTTTGTTGCGGTAGCTTCTCTTGTTGTGGAGCACGGGCTCTAGGCGCACGGGCTTCAGTAGTTGTGGCATGCAGGCTCAATAGTTGTGGCTCGCGGGCTCAGTAGTCGTGGCACACGGGCTTAGTTGCTCCGTGGCATGTGGGATCTTCCCGGACCAGGGCTCGAACCCGTGCCTCCTGCATTGGCAGGTGGATTCTTAACCACTGAGCCACCAGGGAAGCCCCCAGAGCCCTGCCTTAACCACTGTGCTACGGGTGCCTTTGTAGGACTTTTCCCTCAGACTCCTTTTCCAGCCACTGGAAGTCTGCACAGCCCTGGCAGGGCTTCAGGTAGCAGGAACCTGGCTGGCCCACCAGGTAGGCTCGTTTTCCCAGCCATTCCTGAGGAGCATGGCCGAGGCGCTGGCCAGCCCTTCTGAGAAGCAGAAAGAAACCTGTGCTTGCTTCACGACCCCTGCGACCTTCTCTTTTCTTCTCTGTATTTCCATTAGGAGAAGTGGTGCGTCTGGCAGAGAAAGACAAATATCATATGATATCACTTACATGTGGAATCTAAAATATGATACAAATGAACTTATTTACAAAGCAGAAACAGACATAGAAAACAAACTTACGGTTACCATAGGGAAAAGGTGGGTAGGGATAAATTAGGAGTTTGGGATTAACAGACACACACTACTATATATAAAATAGAAAACAACAACAACAACAAAGGTCCTACTGTATAGCCAGGGAACTATAGCCAATATCTTGTAATAAATTAATATGGAAAAGAATATGAAAAAGAACATATATATATATGAGAAACTAAATCACTTTGCTGTACACCAGAAACTAACACAACATTGTAAATCAACTATACTTCAACTAAAAAAAAAAAAAAGGAGAAGAAGTGGGTCTGGGCAAAGACAAAACACAGATGGGGCAGAGAGACTGTCCCGAGTCATGCATCTAATAAAAACTTGCTACCAGGACCTTGCTGGTGAATTATCTGCATTCCAATAACTTTTTCTCCTGGGTTTTCCTTAATAAAGATAGATTTCTTCATTTCCTGGGACTCCCTCAAGATTATACTGACAACTTCCCCATTAATTACCAAACTACGCCCCATCACAAAATGATTACATTTGCTTCCTACCTAAACACCTCCCCTCATTGATGAAAAGTCTCATTTAAACTAATATGCTTTTAACTTGCTTCATTTCAGCACCTCCATAGAGGCTACTAATGAGCTGACTCCTTGCCCAGTTGGTCCCTCCGCCCTTCCTTGTGTTCTGTTCCAAGACCAATTTAGATCTGTCGGAACAGGAAAGGGGAGGGCTCGCCCTTTGCATCATAGGCTTGGCTGGAGCCTTCTTGAGGGATGAGGACACACGACCTTGAGTCTGAGCCCCCCACAAAAGTGAGACTCCACTTGCAGCTTCCAGAAACACGAAAATTGCCTAAGAGTGCGGCCACTGAAGTAAAACGGCCTCCTCCCAGTTTCGACTGAGCAGCTTAATGAGTCTGGTAATTATACCCAGATTCCCTTTTCAGGGGCCTCTTAATTATTATTTAATAAAGAGATGATTCCAGGCTGTAACCCGCGAGGCTGGCGGCATTATAAGCATCTCAGTGGAGAAATGCCCCCCCTCAGACGTTGTCCTCCTCTGGCAGGGAGACGGGGTGCTTTGAAAGGACCCCTCATCCCTGCTTTTGAGAATATCGTGTGCCAAGCAACTCCTCTTCCTGGCACTGTCTTCTCTGGGGTGTCAGATGGGTCCCTTCACTGGAGTGCTGTGAATCAGGTCAGTCTGTTCCTCTGAGTAACCCTGATCTCATTCTGCTGGCAGCAGGCAGTAGCCTGAGGCCCTGCTGCCTTCCGAAGGCTGCCCACTCACGTGGGCAGGAAGACTTCCCCTAGTTCGCACTGTGAGCCAGGTTCCGTTCTAGGTGCTCTCAATGCCTGTCTCCTTAAAGGTTCACATGGGCCTCTTGATATATATGTCCCTCCCCATTTTACAGATAAGGAAACTGAGGCTCACTGGATTGCCCAAGGTCATACAACTAATGGAATTGGGAGAGCTGGGATTTGAACCTACGTCTATATTATTCCAGAGCATAAGGGCTTAACTCCTGTACCATACTGCAGGGGTTAGCCAGCCAGGAAGAAAATTATTTGGACCATGTTTTCTTTAGTAGATTATCAGAGAACTTTGGTAGATTATCTAAGGACATCCATTTTCATCAATATTGATGGTACATCATGCTCTTGGTCCCTAGCCAGGGACATGTATAGTAACCATGGTCTCCCCTTCCCCATCCCAGCAGTATTCATTAGACCAGGGATGGACCCATCATCCTGGCCAGACCGGTAGGAGTTCTTCCCTGTAAATTTTCAAATTGGAATTGAGGAAAAGAGGGGCCTTACCCATTCTAGTGGTACCAGCAACTAGGTAGATATGAGCTCCAAGGGGCCAGGGGTCATGGTCCAGGCTTGTGGGAAAAGGCAAAGACAATGTTGACAATACACAGAGAAAGAGAAAAAATTCCAATGGTATTCAAGCCCCTGATTCAAATATCTGGGACACAACAGGTGTATTTCCCACAATTCAGCTATGTAAATCAATAAATTTCCCCCTTTCGTCCCAAATAGTCCTACTAAAGTTTCTATCACTTGTAATAAAACTGCTCTAATACGCCATGCTCTGGAATTTGGTCTGCTAAGGACAATGGGGAGCCTCCTAAGGGTTTAATGTGTAGGGCAGAGAGGCAGCTGTGCCATGGTAGAGAGGAAGGGGATGCTGTGAGCGGGAGGCCGGAGAGGAACCTCTTGCAGTGTGGGCAGCGACGGTCCCACGGAGAGATGTTGAGAGCCAGAACCAAGGCGACTGGGGATGGGGTCAAGAGATACTTCGCTGATAGAAGTTTTTAGATTTGATGATTGATTAAAATTGGGAAGATGATATTGGAGATGCCCAAGATGATTCTTAAGTGGATGGTGATGCCATTAGCTGAATGGGAAACACAGGAGACACATTGTACTCAGGGGAGGTGAGTGGTGAAGCAATAGGTAACAAGCGTGACCACGGAGAGTTGACTGGTGTCCAGCTGCATGTGGCTCCTTTAAGAGGCATGATATGTTCTGGCATCATGACAAAGGTGTGCACTGGCAATCACCTGCTGGTCACAGCCTCAGTCCTGACTTGCTTATGCTAACCTGTGCCTCACACCCCTTTCCATCCTGCTCTCAGCTCCCAGTCACCAAGTGGTGTTATTTTTGTCCTTGCATCACCTTCCAGATTTGTCAGAACTGGTATTGTCTTCCTGATAGAACTTCGGCTCCTTTCCATGGGATTCTGTCCTTCCTGCCGCTCGGTTGAACTGAGCTGCCTTGGATAACTCCCCCGCTGGAGTGGTGGCGAAGGATGGCTAGCACTGTTAAAAACAAACAAAGGAATCATGCTGCAGGAAACTGACTCCAGCCAATTTGGCTCCTGATAATTATTAGGCTTTTTGTGCAGAGTATCTATAGCCTACCATAGTTAAAGGGAGCTGAGGTTTATACATCTCCTCTACCAAGACTGCCCAACTAAGGGGTTGGTTGCATTGGGTAGGTTGCCTCGAAAGCAAGACCCAGACCAAATTCTGCTATACGTACAAATATTTACTAATAAGCAGGCACTACAAACATGCACAATCTTTTTTCCTAAGTTTGCTCTCTGTCTGACACATACCTTGTATAAAGAGACAATATTCTAGTGGCAGAATTCATCTGGGCTGCTGGTCAGAATCAGGCAACAGCCTCATCTGTTAAGTGAGGCACAGAGATTAGGTGGAATCTTAGGCACGGCGAGCCATTATGAAGGGTGTAAGCCCTTGAGCTTGCAAAATCCTTACACTCTGTTCATGTAACCGTGGAGAGCCTGTATTGTATTTCTAGCTATCCACCATATCTTTTTCACCATTCATTTAAACAATGAAAATTATTTCTAAACCCATTATACAGATGAACAAACTCTCTAGTGAGGATGGAAGATAAAGATTGCTGAAACTCTACCCAGAAACAAACCCACGCATATACGGCCAACTAGTTTTTGACAAGGAGGGTAAGAAGACTCAGTGGGGAAAGGATAGTCTCTCCAATAAATGGTGATGGGAAAACTGCATCGTCACATGGAGAAGAATGAAATTGGATCCCTATCTTACACCACTCACAAAAACTAACGCAAAGTGGATTAAAGACTTAAATGCAAGACCCAAAACTATGAAATTGCTAGAGGAAAACATAGGGAGAAAGCCCCTGACATTTGTCTGGGCAAAGATTTTTTTTTTGGATATGACATTAAAAGCACTAGCAACAAAAGCAAAAACAACCAAGTGAGACTATATCAAACTAAAAAGTTTTTGCACGAAAAAGGGAAAAATCATCAAAATACAAAGGAGAACAGGAGAAAATATTTGCAAACCAAATATGGAACAGGAGAAAATATTTGCAAACTGTCTATCTGATAAGGCGTTAATATCCAAAATACAGAAAGAACTCATACAACTCAACAGCAAAAAACCAAACAATCCAATTTAAAAATGGGCAAAGGACTTGAATAGACATTTTCCCAAAGAAGCTACACAAATTAAAAATAGAACTACCACATGATCCAGGAACCTTCCTTCTGGGCATATATCCAAAGAAAATGAAAACTCCAACTCAAAGAGATATTTGTGTCCCCATGTTCATCGCAACATCATTTACAATAGCCAAGATGTGGAAACTACCTAAGTGTCCATATAAAGAGACTATATAAAGAAAATGTGTATATATATCGTATATATGATACACATATATATATGATATATATGATATACAAACATATATATATATATATATATCATATATATATACAAACATTATTTACCCGTAAAAAAGAAGGAAATCCTGCCTTTGCAACAACATGGATGGACCTTGAGGACATTATGCTAAGTGAAATAAGTCAGATACAGAAAGACATATTTTATGTTCTCACTTATATGAGGAATCTAAAAAAGTCAAACTCATACAAATAGAGAATAGAATGATGGTTGCCAAGGGCCGGGGGTGGGGAAGGTAAGAGGTGTTGATAAAAGGTACAAACTCCCAGCAATAAGATGAATAAATTCGGGGGATCCAATGTACAGCATGGTGACGATAATTAACCATATCATATTATATATTTGAAAGTTGTTAATCGAGCAGATTTAAAATTTTATCACCCCAAAAAAACAATGGTAATTATGTGAGGGGACGAAGGTGTTAACTAACTTTATTGTAGTCATCATTTTGTAATATATACATGTATCAAATCATCACATTGTACACCTTATACTTACGTATATTATAAGTCAGTAATATCTCAATAAAGCTGGAAAGGAAAAAAGATGGCCGAAGCTCTTGTAGAAGGTACCTCTGGAGCGTGACATCCAGTTAGCATCTATCAAAGCTTACAAACACTCTGGAATGTGTATTCCTGAGCAGGGCACTTCAGATGTTAACAAACTGCTCCTAGGATGTAGATTAAAAGTAACAGATCCAAAAAAAAAAAGTAACAGATACATCTCTCTGTCTAGGCTGAAGTATTTGAAACTAAATTGTATGTATATAATTCATGCCACGTACTCACCTCAGAACCTTTGCACAAGTATTCTCTGCATACAATGTCTTCACCCCCTTCTCACCCATTTGCCTGGGTAACTCTTATTCAATCTTCAAGATTTAGAATGGCTGTCACCTCCTCCAGGAAGACTTCCCTGATCCTCCACTACCCCAACCAAGGCAAAGTTGAGTGACTCTCACGTCTCCTGTAGCATCTGTGCTAACTTTTCATCATTGGGAATCAACTGGTCTTTTCCCTATCACTTGACTGTAATCCCCAGTCCTTTTATCCCTAGTACCAAGCAGAATACCTGGCCATTAGCACAAACTCAATTTGTTTGTAAAATTGAATTTAACTCAAACAAGAAAACAATTTTGTTTTTCTGTCTCATTGCTTCCCAGCCATGTATTGGAAAAGGAATCACCAGTGATGATTTGTTGGCCAAAGATAGATAACTGATGAGAAGGAAATGAAGGAGACATGGCCCTGGATAGACCGTAAGTATGAGAATAATTTGGAAGTGACCAAACGTAGAACCATTTTTAGTTTGTTTTTTACTTTAAATGCTCCAAGTCTTCACTGAGTCTGCACTCAGGGTGGGCTCTGGTGCTGGAGTAGCGGCAAATATCTTCTGTACTGGCTGATCTCTGATATTTATCCTGAAGAGAAGAAAGCAACCAGGAACCTTAATCACTTGATGCTTCCCTAGGAGTCCTGCAATTCCTAGTGGAGAGGAGGCTGGTGAGTTGCTGTCTGCCAGACAGAAAGCCCATCAGGAGGCTGCTGACCTCATTTTGTCCAAATACACAGACTTGGACTTGACATTTGCCAAGTGCAGCTAAACAAATGGTGGTAAAATGATGCCCCACCTATTCAGCCCACCTCAAAGTGGCTACCTGTGGTTTTCAACGGCAGAAAATAGACCCAGCAGAAATACTGAGATACGGCCCGTTTATTCCTTATAGGGACTCTATTCCTTCGCAGCTGTAGACCTGTGATTTTAAATAAGACCAAGTCTGCATCTCATTGGATATTTTGTCTCATTTAAATAGTGAAGAAGGAGAAAGGATGGCGTGGAATTTATGCATTCAAAATAGGTCAAGTTTACACTTTGGGATTATATGGAAAATACTGTGAGCAAACGACTACTATCCCCAGAGGCTCCAGGAAAGGAACTGGAGGCTGGAGAGGGTCACGATTCCTGTCTCTCTTCTGCACCCACAGCCTCGACATTCTCTCCACCTCAATCCCCTTAGCCCGAAACAACACAAAGTCACGCCAGAATCAGCATTCTGGGCGGGAAAACAATGCAGGACAATTCTATAACACAGAGTGGAAAACCATGGTGCTGGGAAGTAGACTGGGCAGCAGACACCTAGGGTACCCGGCCTGCTTTCAGGTAGAGCTGGATGGGTACGCATGGCCTGGGGCTGGTTATTCTTCCTTGTGGGGAACAAGGGATCCTCTGAAGAACTCTTGGATAAAAGCTCTTTACACGAAAGTCATTCCGTGAATGAAATCTGGTGTGTCTGTGTTCTTTGCTCTGGTAAGTAGCAAAAAATTGTCAGAGATAATAATTAAAGGCCCCCAGGCCCTCATCCGAAATTCAGGATTTCTCAGATTTTAGAAAGGTAACTCAGTAGCTGACATCTCAGGAAATGATCACACGAACATTTCTGCAGCAAATGTATGACTATTCATTCCTCTGTGAAGCTGCAAAGACGACAAAGAGCTCAGGTCAATCTGGGTCAAGTCAGAGTGATGAAAAACTTTTGGTATTCAGAGCTGTCTGAATCAAAATGTTTGAATAAGAGATCATGGACCTGTAATAACATTTTCCTGAAGGGCTTAGCTGTCTTGAGAAGAGAGACTCTGCTTTCCACCACCCCATTTAGGGAGCCACGTGGCAGCACACAGCTTCAGGCTCAGAATCCTGACGTCCTTCAGGTGAACCAGTGGCAACTCCCTCCCCCCTGCATTTCCCTCCCAGGGATTTTAAGACTCTGCGTGTGTCTTTTCATTTTTTCTTTCTTTCTGCATTGTGCTTAAGGCAGTGTTGGCTTCATTGCCCCCGTGGATACCCACAAAGTGAGGCAAGCCAGGATAATGGTTAAGGGCTAAGACCTTGTAGTCAGAAGGAGCTTGGTTTAAATCCTGCCTCTGACACCTTTTAGCTGTTTGTTGGATACTAGGAGGCTGCTTGACCTCTCTGAACCTCAGCTTATTCAGCTATAAACCCTCGTGCAGGGCTGTCATAAGAATTAAATGAGGCTTTAAGATTGCTGACACTTATGGAATGCTTGCTCTGTACCAAGCACATATTAAGAGTTCTACCTGAAGGGTTATTCTATAAAACAGATACCATCCTTATTTTATAGATGAGGAAACTGAGCCTTGGAAAGCTGGACTAACTGGAGCCATATTGCTATCAAATGGAGAAGCTGGCATTCAACGCTGAGTCGTCTAACCCCTGGTACTCTCAATCACTCTGCTATACTGGCTCATTAGACGGTCGGCGAAATGTTTTGCATGGTTTCTGAAACAGAGTGAACTCTCAATCTATGATAACTACGATATCATAGTAATGATGATGCTGTTAAAGGAGAACTGAGTTTAAGGTGAATCTAGAGGCAGACCATTGAGTGACTTGGTTGTCATTGTCAACGATTACCCATGTGGTGCTCCTGACTTCACAGCCTAGGGATAACCCCCCAGAGCTCTGTCAACATCCTTTTTAAGTAGAGTCTCACATATACCTGGCTCAGGGATTTTTAAAATGTTATCAATCTGTCTTCCATGCCCTCTAGTATAGCACTACTGTCTTAGGTCAGGTTCCTTGGGAAACAGACTCACAGGCAGAAAATTGATTGGCAAGTGCTCTAGGGACCAATGACTATGGGGAATGAAGGCAGAAGGACTGAGCAGAGAGAAGAATTGCACTGCGGTGCAGTCCCAACAAAGACCTCAGTCTATCCCACCCGGAGCACTGGGGCTAAGATGGTCTGTGGTGGGCAGAAATCGAAGATAGTCCAAGATTCCTGCCCTCTGGTGTACATGCCTTGTGCAATTCCTTTACCTTGAGTGCAGGCAGAAGCTGTGAATATGATGGACTATCACGCCCACGGTTAAGCTACTAATCAATTGACTTGGAGTTAATAAAAAGGGAGATTATCTGGGTGGGCCTGACCTCAGATGAGGCCATAAGTGGATCTGAGCCCTTCCAAGCATGAGAGGGAATATGGGAAGGGCCACATAGCAGGAAATAGCAGGAAGGCCCTAGGAAGCTGAGAATGGTCCCTGGTTGACAGTCAGCCAGGAAATGGGAGAGCAGTCCTAGAGCCACAAGGAACTGAGTTCTGCCAACTCCTGATTGAACTTGGAAGAAGACCCCCAAGCCTCAGATGAGACCCTCAAGCTCTGGCTGGCACCTTGGGTTCAGCCTGGTGAGACCTGAGCAGGAGATCCAGTTGTGCTATGCTTGGACTTCTGACCTGTGAGATGATAAAGGGGTGTGGTTTTTGCTTTATTTTTTTAATTAAACTTTTTATTTTGAGATAATTGTACATTCCTGTGCAGTTGTAAGAAACAGTACAGAGAGATCCTTTGTATCCTTTACCCAGTTTCTCCCAAGTGTAACACCTTGCAAAGCTGTAGTATGAGATCACAACCAGAATATTGACATTGAGACAGTCAAGACACAGAGCAATACCATCACTACATCCTGTAGTCCTTTTATAGCCAGGCCCCCTTGCCTCCTACATCTCCTTCCCCCATTTATCTTCGACTCTCAGCAATCACTGATCCATTCTGCATTTCTGTAATTTTGTCATTTCAAGAATGTTATGTAAATGTCTTAATATAATATGTAACATTTTGGAATTGGCTTTTTTTCACCCAGTATGACTCCTTGGAGATTCATCCAACTTGTTGTGTGTATCAGTGGTTCATTCATTTTTACGGCTGTGAAGTATTCCATGATATGAATGTACCACAGTGTGTTTAGCCGTTCACCTGTTGAAGGACATCTCGGTTGTTTACAGTTTGGGGCTGCTACCAGAAAAGCTGCTTTGAACATTCGTGTACAGCCTTTTGTTTGAACGTGTTTCCATTTCTCTGCAAAAATTTCTCTGGGATTGAAACTCTGGGTCATACAGTAGTTGCATTTTTAGTTATTTAAGAGACTGCCAAACTTTTCCAAAGTGGCTATACCATTTTACCTTCTCACCAGCAATGTATAAGTGATCAGGTTTAATGCTGTCACTATGTTTTATTTTAGATTTTCTGATAGATATATAGTGATAACTCATTGTGGTTTTAATTTACATTTCCCTAATGGCTAGTGATGTTGAGCATCTTTTCACATACTTATTTATCATCTCTATATCCTCTTCAGCAAAATGTTCCTTCATGCCTTTTCCCCCAAATCTAACTGGTTTTCTTTTATTATTTACTGTTGAATTTTGAGAGATCTTTATGTATTCTAGATGCTATTCCTTTGTCAGAAGTATGGTTTGCAAATTTATTGTCTCACTGTCTGAAGGTTGTCTTTTCATTCTCGTAACAGGATACTTACAAAGCAAATTTTTAAATTTAGATGAAACTCAATTTTTTTTCTTTTATAGATCATGCTTCTGGTGGCAAATCTAAGAACCCTTTGCTTAGCCTTGGATCCCAAAGATTTTTTTCTGATATTTTCTTTTCTAAAAGTTTCATAGTTTTACATTTTACATTTAAGCCCATGATCCTTTTAAGTTAATTTTTTAATAAGATGTGAGATTTAAGTCGAGGTTCATTGAAAAAGCTAGCCTTCCTCCATTGAACTGCTTTTGTACTTTTGTAAAAAATCAGTTGGGCATATTTGTGTTAATGTGTTTCTGGACTCTCTATTCTGCTCCATTGGTTTATGTGTCTATCATTCTGTAAACATCACAGCTCTGTCTTGAAATCAGGTAGACTGATTCCTTCCATTGTATAATTCTTTTACAAGACGATGTTAGCTATTCTGGTTCATCTGCATTTCCATATAAATTTTATTTATTTTTATTTTTATTTATTTATTTTTGGCTGCGTTGAGTCTTCATTGCTGTGTGTGGGCTTTCTCTAGTTGAAGTGAGCGGGGCTACTCTTCGTTGCAGTGTGCGGGCCTCTCATTGCAGTGGCTTCTCTCGTGGAGCATGGGCTCTAGGCGTGCCGGTTTTAGTAGCTGCAGCACGCTGGCTCAGTAGTTGTGGCTCGTGGGCTCTAGAGCACAGGCTCAGTAGTTGTGACACACAGGCTTAGCTGCTCCGCGGCATGTGGGATCTTCCCAGACCAGGTATCGAACCTGTGTCCCCTGCACTGGCAGGCGGATTCTTAACCACTGTGCCACCAGGGAAGTCCCCATATATATTTTAGAACACTTTTGTCTATACCTATAAAAAATCTTGCTGGGATTTTGATAAGAATTGCATTAAACCTGCCTTTGGGAGAATTGACCTCTTAATTATGTTGAACCTTCCAATCCATGAGCATGCTATGTCTCCACTTACTTAGATCTTTGGTTTCTTTCAACATTGTTTTCGGTATAGAAGTTCTGTAGATGTTTTGTTAGATTTACACTTAAGCATTTCTCTTTTTTTTTGAGTAATTGAAAATGGCATTGTATTTTGAGTTTTGATGTCCACCTATTCATTGATATATAGAAATAACAATTGCATATACAATTATATATCTAGAAATACAAATGTGTATAATTTTTGTATGTTTATCTTGTATATTGCAACTTTGCTGAACTCACTTATTTGTTCTAGGAGTTGGGTTGTTTTTGTTTGTATGTTTGTTTGTTTGTTTATAGATTCCATGGGATTTACTACATAGACAACCATGTCATTTGCAAATAGGGACAGTTTTACATCTTCCTTTCTGATCTGTATGCATTTCATTTCCTTTTTGTGTCTTATTAATTTGATCAGAACTTCCAATAATATATTGAATAAGAGTGGTGAGAACAAACATCCTTTACCTTGTTCTTGATCTTGGGAGGAAAGTATTCCGTCTTTCACCATTAAGTGTAATATTAGCTGTAGGCTTTTGGTAGATACTTTTCAACAAGTTGAGAAAGTTCCCCTCTACTCCTATTTTCTTCTAAGAGTTTTATCATGAATACATGTTGAATTTTGTTAAAATTTTTTTTTTGCATCAGTCGATAAGACCGTGTGATTTTTCTTCTTTAGCTATTAATATGGTGGATACATTGATTGATTTTCAAGTATTGAACAGCCTTGCATTCTTTGAATAAACCTCCTTTGAGAGGGTGAGAAGGACCATTGGGGAATGCTTTGTTGTATTTTAAGCCATCCGAGAACAAATGGTGAGGAGTTCACCAGGCAGTTAAGGAGGGAAAGAACTTCCAGGGTGAGGCATTACAGTTAAAAGGCACTGAGGCATGAAACTGCCTTCTTTGAAAAAATGCAAATATTTCAGGATTTCTCGAGTGTTGAGTCCCAGAGGGAGAGTGGCAGGAGACGAGGCTAAGATGTAGGCAAGGCAGAGCTCCAAGGCTTCGTATGCTGTGCTCAGGACAGTGGGCTTTCACCGAAGGTGATGGAAACCACTGTGAGGCTGGATGTAGGGAATGATCCAGTAAAGTTCACCTTTTAGAAACCCCATGAAAAGGGAACTGGAGGGCTGAGCCTAGAGAAGGGGAACCAGTAGGAAGAATCCAGGAAAGGAAGGATGGAATCCTGTATTACCACTAACATTGAACTCATTACCTTCCTTCTTCAAATGCTTCTCCTCAGAGCCCCCTGACTCTCCTTATTCATTTGCCCAAGGCCATCTCCAACTCTTCTTTCTTTTGTCTTCTACAGCCAGTCAGTTGGCGGAGCCTCTGTGTCCTCATCCTCTTCTGTCCCTTTGCTCTACTCACTGCCACCAACTCAGTGAAACGGGAGTATTCGTATTCTCCTCACTGGCCCCCTACTTCTGCATTTTCTCCACCTCCAATCCATTCTCCATCCTTGCCCCTCTTTTCACCTTTAAAATTCCCTACTCTAATCAGATCACTTCCATTTCTACAAAAACTTCAGAAAGGGTCTGCTTGGTCTGTATCAAATGGAACAGACTCCTGGCTGCCTGGGGGCACGGACTAGGGTCTTAGAGGAACTGCTTTGGAAGGTCTTTGAGAGAAATCTCCTGTGAATTGTCAGGGGACCTCCAATGCAAAGGCAGCCATCTGCACGGCAGAGCTTTGGTGCCTGAAAAGATACCTTCTCTTTAGCATGCTTGACCTCCCCCAAACTGCTCATTTTTTCTTGTAGCCCTCCTCTCCAGCATACTAGCTCAGAACAGGCACACACGGGTACTCAGCATGTACTTGGTGAATTGAACTGAATTGAACGCAGTTCAGCCAGGTTATTGCTTTATTATTATTTACAATCTAATCTGAATTTCTGGGACTTTTCTCCTCCCTGCTCCTACGTACCTCCCTTCTCTGTGCTTTACTGTTCTTGGCTTGGATTTATGGGAGGCAGGAGCCCTGGCTGTCCTATGGCCACTCAGGACACCTGGACACTGAGTCTGTGCACCAGGATGATCTTGCCAGGCTCTCGGGGCACTTTTTGGTCTAGGTCGTGACAGTCTTAGGGACGGGGACTGACCTGTCTTTGTGATGAGGGTGGGGGGCATGACACTCCACTCCCTGCTAGCCCAGGGACAGAAGAGTTTTCATTTAGTAAATGAGTGCTAATATTTGGTTACATGCGAAGCCCTCAGGAAGTCATTCCAAGAACACAGCGGACATCCCAGCCTTCAAGTTCCCTGATCCAGTCTCTCACAATCCCCAGCCACACACCTGAACGCCAAAGACTGGAGTCTTTACCTTCCTCCACTATCTTCCCATCCGATCTGCTCCCTAAGCCCTCTCTGAGCCCCTTTTATGTCTCTGCACAGCCCAGGCATCCCCTCTTGGCATTATCTCTGCCTGACTCCCCCGTCTTCCCCTCTTCCTGTTCCAGGTCGTTTGTTCAAACCTGCTGTATCTCCATTTATAATAGCTGTTAGGGAATTCCTCTCCAATCCCAACCCTCTCTGCCTTTAAGTACTATCTGCTCACCTCTTGATCATGATGACCTTCTGGTCTTGGATCACCCTGCCTCATGTGTCAGGAATAATGGTATTGATGTCAACGGTGAGAAGAGTGGCCTCAGGGTGAACCGAGGGAGTTGTGAGGATGTGCTGGATGCTTGATTGAAGGACAAGAGGCCTTCAGAGTGGAGGTTTCTAAGAATCACCTTTGGGAGAGAATAGAAAAACACAATGGCAGATCCCAGATTTAGCTCCCACCCTATAAAAATCAAACCTCTGCTAGTATCACACCCAGTCCTCCAAGACTGGCAGTGGAAAAAGAGCCTTTATGTGGATAAGGTGCCTGACTCTCATGGCCACGACTCCCAGGGAAGAGGTCCTCTTTAATTTCCTGCCCAAGCCCTGTCCATAATGCTACTCTCTGTATCCAGTCCATCCAATCAGACCATGTTGGAGAATAGACACCCCTTAACCAGAGCACTTAGACTTCAGACAGCCTGGGCTCCCCTACTGTGTGATCCCATAACATCAGCATTTCCCCCAAACAACATAAAAGGCCATTTGAGTGTAAATGAGCATAAATGGCTGTCATTGGTCTGCATTCCCTGGACTGTCTCTATGTCACTCATCCCCATATTCTAGATCATAGTTCAGAGACTGCTACAAGATTGACGCCCAATAAATATCTGTTAAATGAATGAATGAATGGATGGGATGGATGGATGGATGGATGAATGAATTTTGCTTATGGCTCAAGGATAGCAAAAGAGAAAACAGACCCAGAAAGCTAGCTGTAACTAAGGAATCTGGCTTACAAAGTGTAACTTACTCATCTCCAGCTTGTGTTCCTCTCCAGGGTCTCCCTGCCTAGCTTCTGGCATATCCCCACATCTTTCTCTCCCTTTGCACTTGGTGCACTCCAGCACAGCTAGACTTCTCAAGACAGACCCACAGGGAGAGAGAGACAGGAGTTCCCTCCCACGGTAGGCTGAATCTGCTAAGTTTCCAGATTCTGTATGAAGGGCTACATCTTCTCTGGATAATAGTCCACTCCTTTAGGGGTGTGTGCTTCCTCTAGGTCAGAAAGGAAAAGAGCTTTCACCTCCCTTGGCAACGTTCATTAGTTTCTCCTAAAGTATTCTACTGAGGATTAGCAAGAAAGAGTAGGTGATCCACTAACGGTGCCTGCCACGGGTGTGGCCAAGAGGAAAGATAGTTTCTATGGTGCATATTTGCCTATGGCCTCAGCAGGACAACCTGTCTTTATAAAACAAATAAATCTAAGACCCACACTTAGGGGGGATTATTTCATACTTATCCTTTAAGGAGTTAAGGTTTCCATTGGCAGCCTTCACATGTACTATTCCCCTACAGAGACTTGGGGAGGGACATTTTGTGTGTCCTTTTCTGTTGTGATTTCTTTTTCTTCTGAGATATAACAGAAGCTGAAGGAAGCAACTGCAACAGGATAGTGTTACTTAAACCCAATTCAGTCATTATTATTTTTGTAAATTTTAGAATTTTATTATGAGCCTTTAATGGGATGCTGTGCTCTTTGGCAAGCATCGTTCCTGAGCTCTAGCAATGGTGATGGATAAACCAGAGACAGTGTATCCATCCTGCTTCTTGTTCTCCATGGGTCTGAAACACATCTTCCAATGGGTCCCAAAGGGAGTTTGGCTCAGCATCTACACCAGGACTCTTGATATTGGAGCTCTTCTTGGGAAACCAAGAATCGAGGGCAGCCGCTGGGCTCCTTTCTTTTCAAGAAGTATTTTCTTCACAGCACCCACCCACTAGAGCCGTGGGTGATGGCAGCTAAGGAAGGGCCTGAGTGGGTTTAAGTGGGTTCTAGGATTGAAGCAACACAGACAAGTTGAGCAGAGGAGGTGGAGGACAGTCTTTGTTCACCAGCCCCTGGCAGTGAGCTACAGATCCAGAGCAAAAACAGCAAAATGCCGTGGAGGGCAGAATCCAAAGGTGGGGAGACAGACAGCAGTACAGATGAGGGGAAGGAGTCACCAACAGCAAAGAGATGGGAGAGGTGACAGAGACTGAGCATATGTGCCCAGTGAAGTCGAATATTTTCTTTGGAGGTTCAAATTATCCCGTGAATTTTTTTCTAGTACTTTTCCATATCTCTGGGACCAAACATGTGCATACGACATGTCTAAAACTGATGTGTTTAAAGCAGTTTTTGGAGAAGCAGATAGAGTTAAGCTTCCAACTTTTAAACATGGGAAGGGAGGATTTCTCTCTGACTCAGTAATGTGACCAGTTCATTGAAACAAAGCAAGCATCAATGCATCCCCTCGCGCAGAATGTTTCAGCTTACCTTCATACACTGTCTCCAGCTGTTTCTCAGACTAAGGACTGTTTATTCTTTTTTAAATTAATTAATTAATTTACTTTAAATTTTTGGATGCATTGGGTCTTTGTTGCTGCACATGGGCTTTTCTCTAGTTGTGGCGAGCGGGGACTACTCTTTGTTGTGGTGCCCGGGCTTATTGCTGTGGCTTCCCTTGTTGCAGAGCACGGGCTCTAGGCACATGGGTTTCAGCAGTTGTGGCACGTGGGCTCAGTAGTTGTGGCTCGTGGGCTCTAGAGCGCAGGCTCAGTAGTTGTGGCACACGGGCTTAGTTGCTCTGTGGCATGTGGGATCTTCCCAGACTAGGGCTTGAACCTATGTCTCCTGCATTGGCAGGCGGATTCTTAACCACTGAGCCACCAGAAAAGTCCCCAAAATTGGTCATATACTTCTAAATGAATATACTATGTCCATGTAAAAACACACAAAAAATGGGTGTTTTAAAAGTTGAAATTTTATAAGCAAAAATTCCACTACTTTCTCGCACCCCAAAGGATCGCCATAGACACCCCACTTTGGAGACCCCTGGCACAGACACAGGTCCTCTGTGGATTCAGAAGAGCAAGGGTTACTACTGACCATGCCTGCAAGGCGCTGGATAAGTGGACCAGCGTCCCAGTGAAAGATGTTTCCAGAGTACGGAAACACACAGGGATGTCTGAATGGTGTTGGGGGACAGTGAATGAACCATGGGGCTGGAAGTGACTGAGATTCTGGGCCTCAGTGTTAGCGCTAATAATAGAAGTATGGTAGCCAGGAGAGGAAGCTAGTCTTTGGGGAAAAGATAAATAATGTGAAAAGCAGCCATCTGAGGGGAGCTAACCTTATACAGGGTGAGCAAATGACAGCTGACTCTGGATTTCATGTCAGCGTGGGAGAAGAACATGAGATTTTGGTAGGTGCCACTTAAGGCAGATCTTGTGGTGTGGTTTGAAGAGACAAGTCAGGAGTTCCTGGCTCAAAATCTCCCCCCCAGTGACTGTCACACTGCCTGAAATTTCTCTTTTGAAAATTAATCATTGTCAGTTAAAGGGCTGGAAGCCCCAATTAAAACACAATCCCCCCCCCCAACAGAAGTAAGGTCTTCATTTTTTGTGAGTTAATACCTCAAAGGGGACAGGTTGCTGAGAGGAAAACACTATAGAAATACAGTGGGGAAGCTGGAGGTGAGAGAGAGTAGGAACCCCAAGAGGAGAAAAGGTTGTACTAAACAGGAGAGGTGAGAGGGCATGGGATCTACTGAAGGGAATTTTATGCTCATAATCTGCACATGGCATCTTGGATTCTGCACTGAATTTTATATGTATATGTTTATAAATTACATAGCATATAATTAATATATACAATTATATATATTAACCACCTTATGAGAAAACACACACATACATATATTACATAATGCAATCATATATAACACACACATAAAATGTATAATTATATGTAATATGTCTTTTTGAGTATATATAATATATATATTTCTGAATTTTCTTATAATTTTTCTCTTGTGAGAAAACAGGTATACATATATTTGATATATAATATAATTAATATACATAATTCTATTCAGTTGAAATGATAAAAAGAATAACATAATTATTATACTATAATTATAAATATAATTATATGTGTCATATGTGTGTGTTTTCTCACAAGGTGGTTTCCAGCAAGAGAAAAATTATAAGAAAACTCAGAAATAACCATTTTTCTGGATATAAGTAGTTTTAACCATTTTTTTTCTAAGCCTAAAAGCAAGAGAAGAAATCATAAGGGAAAGGATCCAATAGATTTAAATAGGTAATTTCAAAATTCTGTAAAAAAGAGAAAACACCACCAAAATTAAGATTGAAAGGCAAACTGAAGAAAACATTTGCAGTAAATACAACAAAGAGTTGCTCTCTTCACTGTATAAAGAAGTCAAGAAATTCAATGAGAAAAACACAAAGAACTCAATATAAACAGTCAAGGGTATTATACAGACAATTCATAAAAGAGGAACTCTCACTAGTCATTGATTACAAGGACCGTGAGGAAGGGACCATGTCTGTATGTTCACCATTGCAGCCCCAGTGCCTGGGTCAGTGCTGAGTCACCTATTAAGTAAATATTTGTTGAATGATTGATTTAATGAATGAACTAATTAATACAAGAAAAAGTCAATCTTGAGGTAATCAAAGGAATGAAAATTAAATTTTTTTTTGTCCATCACTAGAGCAAATACTTTCTAAATGGAGTAATACCCAGTGAGTATAGTAATTAAGTATAGTGAAAGGACTTTCTCATGGGAAGTGATGGTGACGTCATAGGAAAGCAATCACCTCCTTCTTAGGCATAGGAAGATCACACCTCCTCACGCTGCCTCACCTCCTTGGAGTCAGAACTAGCTGTGTAACTAGTTCTGCCCATTGGGTTATGGGCAGAGGTGATGTGTGTTACTTCTGGACTGAAGCACTTAGGAACCTTCCTCTGAAGATGTGATCACAGAAGAGGCCCCCGTTGGGAAGTTGGAGCCAAAAGACTGAACAGCCTGGATTGCTGAATCCACAGAAGGAAGACGGCAGCTTCAGAGGGTAACCTGAACCCAAAGATGATTTTGTATGTCTAGGAAGTAAATTCTTATTTTGTTAGGTCATTGAGATACTAGAGCTGCTTTTACCATGGCACACCTCACCTATTTTGATTAATATACTTATTTCATTCTGTTCATGAATATCTATTGAGCTAAGCACCTACTATAAGACAGACCCAGAAATTCCATTTATGAGGAATAAGAAAATCATCCTAAATATGGAAAAGGATATTTATACATGAAGTTGCTCATTGTAAGATTATTTTAAAACCCAGCATTTCCATAATAGAACAGCAAGTTGCAAAAGAAAAACATTTCACATGCACTTAGTAGATATTTATAAAGAAGATGTAATAACATGGGAAAATATTTGTGACTGTCATCCTCCTAAATTTCCTATACATATAAAAAAAAGATTGAAAGAAAAAACACTGGAAATGTTGAAGTGTGGTTTTGTTGAGTAATGAAAATGATGATCATTTTTCCTGCTTATTTCTTTCTACAGTTTAAAATTTTCTAAATATTTAAAAATAAATTGGTATCAATTTTCATAATGAAAAGCAATCCTTCTCTCCCAATGTTTAGATTTATAACAAATAGGTCATTTTATTATATCTTATTGTTAAGATTTTTCTTAATTTTGGAAACAAATCTTTCCCAAGTTGCTGTAAAATCGAAATGGTGGGTGATCTTTATATTTTTTGCTCCTTTTTTGGTGTATATGCAGAAATTGCAAGTTTTAAAGAAAAAAAATTCTATCCGTTCATCTCTTTTAAAGGCATTGCAGACTGCTTATTGATGTTTTAAAAATAGAATCTGATCTTGAGCAAGACCCTCCTCCTCTCTGGAGCCCATTGTCTTTGTCTGAACAATGAGAGGCTGGGTCTAATGATCTCTTAGACCCCTGCCAGCTCTAGCAGTCAAGTGAAATAAGAAGTTAATAAGTTCATATGTCAGAGGTGTCATTCAAGCAGGTTTTGGAAAACACTTGTTTCATTAGTTTCGTGAACAGGTATCTATGGAAACAACTTATATTTGTACTCAAGGGAGATAATCATTTATGAATTTATCTCCATACAATCTTCACAAAGATAAGCTGTGCTGGAGCTAAGCTTCTAACAGCCTGTACCGGAAGATGCAGTTTTACACCTTTCTTAGTAGAATCAAGTAAAAATCATCCTGATCAACTGAGATATCATCAGAGTTTCAGAGATTGGAAGGTTTCATTTGAAATTAAACCACAAGGATCTGGAGAGTCACAGCATTCACTAGACACAATTTTTTAAAACTTGAGGAAAACAGTCTGGAATGGTGGCAGAACTAGCCAAGTAACCATGGAAAGCAGGAGAGAAAAACTAGATGCAAGCAGCATCATTTTTCATTAAACCTGGGTCATTTTTATGCAGTGATTCTGGAATGACCCACTCACTTCCTAATTAGCTGCTCCTCTCTGGGCCTGAGCTTCTGCATGTAGAAAATGAGGGACCTGAACCAGATGACATCTAAGGTAGCTAATAATACAAAGATTGAGCTAGCGTTTAGTATTTTTGCTATCATGTGATGACCTTCAGCACTGATTAAAAACAAAACAAAACCCAGGTTATGTGCAAAGAGGTATTTCTATGCTTTGATATTGTCTAACAAGCAGAAATGGTATCTTCCAGTTAACTGTTCTTGACTCCTAGCTGTGTTGTTCAGGACTCTGGCTGCCAATGACAAAAGCTGAACGTGATTTAGCTTATCTGGAAAGGGGGAGCCTTGGCTCATGTAACCAAATCGCTGAAAGAACGTGGGTCAGGTGACAAAGGACAATGGATTCAGGGACTCAGACTCCGTCAGGACTCTCCATGCCCTTTGGGTGTCAGGGGCTAGACCAGTTTCACCATATCGTGAGGAACATGGCTATGGACAGCTCTGGGCTCACATTTCTGCAGCGTAGGACCAGAAAGGAAAATTAGCTCTCTTCTTCAGGTAAGTCAGGTCAAGACACTGACTGCACAGCCTGGGTCACCGCCCGACACCTGAGTCAGTCACCATGCCCAGAGGCAGGAAATATGATGGTCTGCCTCGTCGTTTGCCCAGTCTGTGTTGTCAGGAAGATTTGAGTATATTATTAGGAGTTGAAGGAAAAGATGCTGAACAGGGAAACATAGCTGCTGCACTGGTTTTCTATTTCTTGCCATGCAGCAAGTTATCACAGACTTAACGGCTTAAAACAGCCCTCATCTGTGAGTTCACAGTGCTATAAGTCAGAAGGCTGTGCTCGGCACGACTGGCTTCTCTGCTCAGGATTTCACAAGGTTAAAAGGTGTCCACGAGGTTTTGTTCTCCTTGGTAGCTCAAGGTCATCTTCCAAAGTCACGTGGTTGTAGAGTATTCAGTTCCTTGTGGTGTACACCTGAGGTCCCCATTTCTTTGGTGGCTGCTCTCAGCTCCTAAAGGCCACTCACATCCTTTGCCACACGGTCCCCTCCATCTTTAAGCCAACCAGTGTTGAATCTGTCTCACTCTTCGAGTCTTTTTCACCAGGAAGAGCCCAGGTCCTTTTAAGGGTTCATCTGATTAGATCAGCCCTGGCCCCAGGATAATCTCCTGATCTTAAAGTCAACTGATTTGACACCTTAATTACATCTGCAAAATCCCTTTGCAAGAGTACCTAGCTCAGTGTTTGACTGAATAACTAGGAGAAGGTAGATACTGGGGGAGGGGAGGGTGGGGATTGGGGACCCCCCTTAGAATTCTGCCAACTACCACTGCTACATGAGCTTAGGAAGTTTAAATAATCCGTCTTGAGTAGACCTATTTCAAAAGGCCAATCATTCCAAGACTAAGTCTGCCTAACTCTTGGGCAACTAATTCATTTATCAGACTGGTTGCTTGGCTCATGTAATCAAAATAACTTGATTAAATAGATTTTTTAGTATTAATCTGATTGCCAACTTTAGGAAGATGGAATGTAAACTAAAAAACAGAGCCTACTTACTTAAAAGCATGTTTTAAACACTTTCTGCATGCTCCTGCTCTAGAACATGAACTGCTTGATCCCCTAAATGCAATTCAGTCCCCCTGTTATACACCTTCACGGAACCCTATTCTTTTCCCTTGCAATGCTCCTCAGTGCTTATTCAACACCAGTCCTACTAGACTGTATACTGATGATGCAGAATCTGTGTTTCCTGTTTAATGCATAACATAGCATAGTGCCTGGCACATACGATAAATAGTTCTAGAACGAAGACGAGCGGTGTCATGCCATGCCTCAGTGTGTACTTCTGTGCTTAGGGCCGTGCCAGCACATGGCAGGTGTTCCATCAAAGTGAAAGGAAGGGAGAGAAGAAGGGGAGAGAGGAGGAATGGAGGACACAGCGCTGGGCCTTTCAAGGAAAACAGCTAACTTGTGTCCTTCTGACTTGATCAAACAGTACAATTTCTCAGCATTTTACTTCCAAGAAAAATTGTATGCGGTGATCCAACTATTTCAAACTGTTTTTGAAACTCTCCAAGCCTATGGAGCACAAGGGGCAAAGGGTCCTCACACCAAAGGTTGGCGTCACTGCACCCTGAGGGCGTTAGCGGGGCCGGGCTCCAGACCGAGGGACTGGCCGCCAAACTGTTGGGTCCGTCTGCTTTACCTCGAGCACAGACACTTGCCCACTTCAGGACTCTGCACATGTGGACGGGCCTGGGGTCAGTTACTCCTGGAGCAAAGCAAATACTCTCCTCCCCGGGCCAACAGCACACAGGCAGGAAGGCAACCCTGACTTACAGAACCTGGCACTGACTATAGAAGAGAGTTCTTACCACTCTGGGAGGTCAATCTCACTTATATATTAACTATCCCCCTGGCCCTGGGGATCTGGCTTTGGAGAGGGTCTCAAGATTTCGGACATCTCAGAAAAAAGCATATAATCTGTGTCCAAAATGTTGATTAAAATGTACAAACAGACCGTCTTCCCTGAAGGAAATTTGGGAAGTACCTTCCAGGGTCATTGTCAATGGCCTTGTGTTGGTCTTCCCTGCCAGCCCCTCCTCACCCCCTTCTCCCCAGCCTCACTCACAGCTCTGCCCCTCTTTTAACCTTGTGGTTGAAAGTCTAACAGACAAGCGTGCACATGTCCTCCTATCTAAGTGATGTAAGATGTTCTACCTTTTGTTTCCCTGATGCATCAACAGGAAGGAAGCTATTCATTGACCCAGGAACAAGTGAGGGACCATTGGGAAGGATGGGTTTTCAAATCTCTATCCCAGATCATCCTTCCTCATTCACTTGCTTATTGTGATTGGCTGAATGTTTGTGGCCTGCAAAATTCATCTGATGAAGCCCTAACCACCAAAGTGATGGTATTTAGAGGTAGGTCCTACAAGAGGTGATAGTCATGAAAGTAGGACCCTCAAGATGAGATTAGTGCCCTTTTAAGAGGAGAAAGAGAGAGATCTCAATCTCTCTTCACACGCATGCACAGGGCATAGGCCATGTGAGCACATAGCTAGAAGTGTGTCTGTCTGTCTACAAGCCAACAAGCAGGCTTTCACCAGGACCTGAATCTGCTGGCACCTTGATCTTGGACTTCCCTGCCTCCAGAACCGTGACCAATAAAGCCACCCAGTCTACGGTACTTTGTTATAGCAACCCGAGCTGGCTAAGACACTTATATTGCTGCAATTAATTATTTGTTTGATGACAGATTCCTTCCCTTACATTACAGCTCTCCAAGAGCTAGTCTTATTCACCTTTGCCCCTCATGGTGCATAACCACAGGTACCTGACTGTATAGATGCTTATTAAATGTTTGTTAAACCTTAAATTCTGTGCTAAGGGGTTTGGACTTGAACAACAAAAACAATTGGAGTTTTTGAATGGGGAGTGTTATTAGCTGTGTATCATCAAGCAAATGACTTGTCCTTTGGAATCTCAGGTTTCTGGTAAGAGGAATTAGGTTGCCCAAGGGAAAAAAGATGTGCAAATTCTCTGAACAGCATAATTCATTGCATATCTGTATGAGAGCCATAGCATTTCATGTTTGCCTTTCTGCACTCCTCACAAGGCAAGAAAATCTGCTAAAAGACCACTCTGTGACGCTCATTTTTTTTCTGTTTATTTAAGCTGGACTACCCTGTGACTGAGTAATTCTCTCTAACCGTATGCTGTTGCTGCCTAGGCAGAGAAAGTGTCCAAATGTGGAGGGGATTTGAAACCTTTTATTATGGGAAAAAAATCTCCCATCGTGCCTTGCAACTTTACTCCTAGGCAATAAATGCAGATTCCTTTCTAAATAGTTTAAAATTCACTTTGCAATCCAAAAACGACTGCAGGGGATGAAACCTTGAGTTTAAATGTGTCAAATATGCTTTAGCAGCAAAAAAGGCTATTGAAACACAGACACAGACACAGACACACACACACACACACACACACCCATGCTTGCTCCTGTTGTTGCCATTCCATCCTGAGGATTACTTAGTTTAGAAAGCCCACAATGCACTAAACAATTCCTATAAAATGTCCTAGCTGGGGAGTTAGCTATGTGATAAGGATTCCCATATACGGGAGTGTGTGTGACTAAGCTCTGAGAGAAAATATGGCAGAGACGGCTGGCTACAAATCTGGGATAATTCCTTGAGAAGGAAAAAAAGAAGAAGGAAGGATAACAAAACCCGCGGTGCACAGGAAATGCCTGGCTCACAGAAGGGTGAGCACGTTTGTGTGGGAAAACGCACAATCTGGCCAGCGCCAGTTCCCAGTGGAAAGATGTCTTCAAAATGCTCTCTCCCCATCTGCACCCTTTCAGATGCCTACGAGCCTCTTCGGGGACTTTTGAAAAAGACCCTGGCCCTTCAGGCCAGGACATTTTGAACAGCCTTTCTCACAGGCTTAGCTCTGTGTTCCTTGCAAACTGCTAAATCCCTCAACCTCTAAATTTTGTTTTGAAGTCATAAATGTCTCTCCAGGCGTCTTGGTTTTCAGAAACCAGCACAGCATGTTTCATTTGTGAACAACTGGAAGAAAGCAGCTTTATTGACAATTTTTTTTTTAAAAAAGATTTTTTAACTTTCATTGGCTTTTAATTTTACGTAAAGGTATGCCCCCTCTGCCAGATGAAGGAAAGTGCAATGGAATTAGAGTAGCTTAATCCTCAGAATTGCACTGGTGTGCTAGTCTAAAAATATCTCGACCGGCTAAAATGTTGGGCTGAATTAACAAAATATAAATGAGGAGAAAGGAATGTAATATCCTTCACTTAGCTTCAAAAATTCAGCGGCACGAGTGCATTTAGGGGTTTATCTACTAGTAAGTCTACTGGTCCCTGCCCGATTTCCCCGCAGACAGGCCGCTGGGGGTGGGTTCAGGGGGGCCCAGATCACAGCCCCAGCCCTGCCCCTGGCACACATGTATGTTTGGGGCAAGTCACTTCACTGAACCTCAGCGTTCTCACTTGAAAAGTGAGAAAAACAAGAAATCTTTCCCCAGAGATGGGTAAAGATGAAATGAGATGACAAATGTGAAGCATTGATCACTAAGTTCTCACCAAATAAACACCTGTTGTTACTAGGTCATCTGTCTCTGCATGGGCACCACTTTGGAGGACAAATTGATCAGTGGGCTCCACTCAGCTTTTGGTATTTCTGCTCTAAACTAAATCTGTAAGGGTCAATACATTGAAAATGTTAAAGCCAAAAATGAGTTTCTTTGGAAACTCAACTTAATGCACACGATCTGAAGAACCTTGAAACCACTCACAGGGTTTCAATAATTAACCACATATATTTTTAATATATCAGTCGATATCCTTATATCAATCTTTCTTGTAAGTCCCAGGTTGAGTGTCAAGATCACTGCCCCCATCACCCACCCCCTTGATAGGCTGGTGGCTAGAAGCAGCTCATGGCCCAGGCAGAGCTGCTATCAATCCTCTTCATGTCTGTTTTCTCATTCCTGCTCATGTTAATATGTTAATTCACATTTCTTTCCTTTTCTCCTGTTTTCTCTCTCTCTCTCTCTTGCCCTCTCTCTCTCTGGTACTTAGAGACATTAAGTTTTCAGACTAATGCTGCTACTACTACATTTCCTCTTTATAGTGACTGCCTGGGTTCAAACCCTCTGTTATGTAAATCTTCTAACCTCCCTGTGCCTCCATTTCCCTATCTGTAAAATGACCTGAAGCAAGAAAAGACCTGCTTCCTGACCATGTTAGAAAGGGACATCCATTTGTACTGTGTTCCAGGGCCACGAGGCACAATGGAAAGAGCGAGAGCTTAGACCTGGAGGAGCCTCCTTCAAATCTCAGCTCAACCATTTTCCAGCTGTGTGGACGTGAACAGTTATTTCATGTCTCTTGGCCTGATTTCTCATTTGTAACACAGAGCGGCAGACTGTTGCTGCTTACCCCATATCCATTTCCTGTTTTTTTTTTTTTTTTAACCAATAAAACCCTGATTTTGTTTGGAGCTGAAAAGTGCCCAGATAAAATTTTTCATTTCCACTCTCCCATCTGATACTGGCCATGAGCTGTAAGGAGAAACCACTGAGTACAGCTGATAGAAAGTTGTCTCTAAAGGACAGCCTGGGCTGCCATGAACTTCTCCCTTTGCCTTTTATCTTCTTTCCCCTAGAACCTGAGTACAATGCCTGGAGGGACAGCAAGCCACCCCGTAACCGTAAGGTGACAAACATGAGGATGAAGCCTATACACTAAGGATGGCTGAATAGAAAGAGGAAAAAACCCTCCTCTAATCGCCTCACAGGGTTCCCAAGCACCGGGCTGCCCACCTCCAAGCTTGCAAAATAAATTGCAATTCAAATAGATCCCTATCTTTTAAGTCTTTGTCGGTCAGTTTGTCTGTTATTTGCAGTCAGACTCTTCTCAAAACAGGTACCCACAGGAACTAAAATGATACTTGCTTCCCAGGATCCCTGTGACAGTAAAGTAGGTTAGGTACCTAAAGTGTTTAGCGTGATTTCCTGGCACATGGCAGACTTCCAATAACTGTTTATTCCCTTCTTCCCTTTCCCATCATCACATTTTGAATTCTCCTTGATACGGGTAATTATCAGAGCTACTGGGGGGCCGTCTCAGATATTTTGCTCTTAATGTGTCCCTAAGTGTGAGTTGCCCAACTGAACGTGATCCCACAGTCTGATGTCACATCCCGAAGCACATGTTTCTAGGCTGCCTTCCTAGAGCAGAGTCCCAGGAGAAGGGGCACTAAAGGTCAGGCATTCTCTGCATTAGTACAGGGCATTTATGATAAAGTCCAACCTCCATATTTCAGGACTGACGTCCCTACTGAGAAAAGGGTCTGAAAACCACTGTCGTGTTGGTTACCTTTATATGTTTAGCTTAAAAAAGCAAAGGTACAAGGGAAACACGGCAGCTTTCTTCAAATATCACTTAGGCCCCTGGGGAGACTTGGCCAAGTATTAGCTGTGTGGACAGCTTCTGAAAACCCTTCCAGTTCTAGATGAGATGCATTGTGGATCATGGGCTTTGGAAGGATGACCATGATATATTCTCAGCAAGCGTTTAGTGAATTGATTAATTAGTTAATGAGTTAGGTATTTAGTCCTGATGTTTCTATGGGTAAATGCAGCTTGAGTCCCAATACCCAACTTATTGGTGAGAATATGCTCTGTGTGAAACGGGGGTCACCTGGCTTTGGGGTCATCTGAAATCCAGCCTCTCCCTGATGAGCCCCTTTCTGGGACTGTCCAGGGAAAAGCACCTTGAAGGGTCAAGGTCTACAGCCTTCCCCAGCCCAATTTCAAAGGCAGTGACTCTATAACTTAAATTGCAAAGGCCAGAAGGACTGGTTTATGCTCACTTTTCTGAGACAGTTGTTTTATTTCAGCTGAGTTAGCATCACACATTTTTGGCATCTCCTCCAAGAAGTCTATTCAGTAAGCCAGAAGCATATGAAACGGAGCCTTTGCCCTCAGAAATGGCATACTGACTGTACTTAGAGTTATTAAATCTTGAATGAATGGAAGAGAAAATGTCATAATCTTACCAGCGGAGAAGAGAAAGCACACACAAAATCTCCTAATGTGAAGACAGCATGTTGGGAAATGAAGCAAAAGGGAATTTTTCATTACTTGTACCTGGGTTTTATGTTGTAGTGAGAAGTACTGCCTACTACAGTTGGTTTTATGTACACCTCCTCTGTAACTACCTAAGGACTCCATTGGCCAAAAATTTAATCAAATATCTTGGTTTCTAGTTAGTAGATTTGTGGCAAGCATCAGTGACCAAAAAAAAAAAAAAGAAATCTGAAGTATTTCCACCTACTTGGATGCAGTAAATGTTCCCTTCTCAAATTCAGGTTGAAAAGAAGGAATTCTCTGATGGAAACAAGGGAATGAGTTCTCTCACTTTTTATTTTTTGACTTAGACAACACATTCATTTTATTGAGGACTCAGCATTAAGTTTGAAGTTCCAAACACTGGAACTCATTTTTGAGGTGATATTGGAAAATAGCATCACATTTTTTAAATGAACTTTTTCCACTATCCATAAAAGTCAGCTGAAACTTTTCCCATCATTCTTCATTCCTATGCCCTGCCCCAAATTTACCTTTCTATTCTCAAATTTCAAATAAAACCCTCTTTCACAAATTATGAGAAATTTTGAAAAATGAAATTAAGCCACATGACTTTGGCAATGAGGGGAAGGATGAGGTTTGCCTGTATGCTTTCATTATGACTTATTTGGATCATCTAAAAAGCTCTGCATTTTTTTCTCTTTGTAGACTTTTTTAAAAATTGTTAAAAATTAAAAAAAATTACAATTTTAAAAGATTACACTCCATTTATAGTTAGTACAAAATATTGGCTATATTCCCCATGTTGTACAATACATCCTTGTAGCCTATATTACACCCAATAGTTTGTACCTCTCACTCCCCCACCCCATATTCCTCTTCTTGCACTGGTAACGACTAGTTTGTTCTCTATATCTGTGAGTCTGCTTCTTTTTTGTTTTATTCACTAGTTTGCTGTATTTTTTAGGTTCCACATGTAAGTGATATCATACAGTATTTGTCTTTCTCTGTCTGACTTATTTCACTTAGCATAATGCCCTCCAAGCCCATCCATGTTGCTGCAAATGGATTCCATTGTATATGTGTGTGTGTGTGTGTGTGTGTGTGTGTGTGTGTATACACATATATATATCTCACATCTTCTTTATCCATTCATCTGTTGATGGACACTTAGGTTGCTTCCATACCTTGGCAATTGTAAACGGTGCTGCTGTGAACACTGGGGTGCATGCATCTTTTTGAATTACTGTTTTTGTTTTTTTCAGATATACACCCAAGAGTGGAATTGCTGGGTCTATGACTAGAAAACTGGTAGTTCTATTTTCAGTTTTTTGAGAAAGCTCCAAACTGTTCTCCACAGTGGCTGCACCAATTTACATTCCCACCAACAGTGTAAGAGGGTTCCCTTTTCTCCACATCCTTGCCAACATTTATTATTTGTGTTCTTTTTGACCCCCCATTCTGATAGGGTCAGGTGATATCTCATTGTGGTTTCGATTTGCATTTCCCTGATGATTAGTGATGTTGAACATCTTTTCATGTGCCTGTTGGCCATCTGCATTTCCTCTTTGGAAAAATGTCCATTCAGTCCTTCTGCCCATTTTTTTTTTTTTTTTTTTTTTTGGCTGCACTGGGTCTTCATTGCTGCTCGCGGACCTGCCCATTTTTTAACTGATTTGTTTGGGGGTGTTTTGTTTTTTTGTTTTTTTTTATCCCCACCCCACCGCGGTGTTCCCCCCTTGGTGTCCATACGTTTCTTCTCTACATCTGTGTCTCAACTTCTGCCCTGCAAACCGGTTCATCTGTACCATTTTTCTAGGTTCCACATACATGCGTTAATATACGATATTTGTTTTTCTCTTTCTGACTTACTTCACTCTGTATGACAGTCTCTAGATCCATCCACGTCTCAACAAATGACCCAATTTCGTTCCTTTTTATGGCTGAGTAATATTCCATTGTATATATGTACCACATCTTCTTTATCCATTCGTCTGTCGATGGGTGTTTAGGTTGCTTCCATGACCTGGCTATTGTAAATAGTGCTGCAATGAACATTGGGGTGCATGTGTCTTTTTGAATTATGGTTTTCTCTGGGTATATGCCCAGTAGTGGGATTGCTGGATCATATGGTAATTCTATTTTTAGTTTTTTAAGGAACCTCCATACTGTTCTCCATAGTGGCTGTATCAATTTACATTCCCACCAAAAGTGCAAGAGGGTTCCCTTTTCTCCACACCCTCTCCAGCATTTGTTGTTTGTAGATTTTCTGATGACGCCCATTCTAACTGGTGTGAGGTGACACCTCATTGTAGTTTTGATTTGCATTTCTCTAATAATTAGTGATGTTGAGCAGCTTTTCATATGCTTATTGGCCATCTGTATGTCTTCTTTGGAGAAATGTCTATTTAGGTCTTCTGCCCATTTTTGGATTGGGTTTTTTGTTTCTTTAATATTGAGCTGCATGAGCTGTTTATATATTTTGGAGATTAATCCTTTGTCTGTTGATTCGTTTGCGAATATTTTCTCCCATTCTGAGGGTTGTCTTTTTGTCTTGTTTATAGTTTCCTTTGCTGTGCAAAAAAATATTGCTGTGATTTATGTCTATGAGAGTTCTATCTATGTTTTCCTTTAGGAATTTTAAGAGTATCCAGACTTACATTTAGGTCTTTAACCATTTTGAGTTTATTTTTGTATAAGGTGTTAGATAATGTTCTAATTTCATTCTTTTACATGGAGCTGTCCAGTTTCCCCAGCACCACCTATTGAAGAGACTGTCTTTTCTCCATTGTGTATTCTTGCCTTCTTTGTTGTAGATTAATTGACCATAAGTGCATGGGTTTATTTCTGGGCTCTCTATACTGTTCCATTGATCTATGTGTCTGTTTTTGTGCCCGTATCATACTCTTTTGATTACTCTATCATTGTAGTATAGTCTGAAGTCAGGGAACATGATTCCTCCAGCTCTGTTCTTCTTTCTGTTCTTTCTTTTTGGCTATACAGGGTCTTATGTGTTTCCATACAAACTTTAAAATTATTTGTTATAGTTCTGTGAAAAATGTCACTGGTTATTTTGATAGGGATTGCACTGAATCTGTAGATTGCCTTGGGTAGTATGGTATTTTTAACAATATTGATTCTTCCAATCCAAGAACACAGCATATCTTTCCATCTTGTGGAAAGATTGTGTCATCTTCAATTTCTTTCATCAACATCTTACAGTTTTCAGAGTACAGGCCTTTTGCCTCCTTAGGTAGGTTTATTCCCAGGTATTTCACCCTTTTTGATGTGATGGTAAATGAGACTGCCTTCTTAATTTCTCTTTCCGATATTCCATTGTTAGTGTATAGGAATGCAACAGATTTCTGTATATGAATTGTGTATCATGCAACTTTACTGAATTCATTGATGAGCTCTAGTAGTTCTTTACTGACATCTTTAGGATTTTCTATATATAGTATCATGTCATCTGCCAAAAGTGACAGTTTTACTTCGTTTTCTTCCAATTTGGATCCCTTTTAGTTCTTTTTCTTGTCTGATTGCTGTGGCTAGGACTTCCAAAACTATGTTGAATAAAGTTGGTGAGAGTGGACGTCCTTGTTTTTTTCCTGATCTTAGAGGAAATGCTTTCAGCTCTTCACCATTGAGTATGATGTTAGCTGTGGGTTTGTTGTATATGGCCTTTATTATGTTGAGGTATGTTTCCTCTATGCCTGCTTTCTGGAGAGTTTTTATCATAAATGGACGTTGGATTTTATCAGAAGCTTTTTCTGCATCTATTGAGATGATCATATGGTTTTTATTCTTCAGTTTGTTAATGTGGTGTATCACATTGATTGATTTGCAGATATTGAAAAATCCTTGCATCCCTGGGATAAATCCCACTTGATCATGGTGTATGATCCTTTTAATGTATTGTTGGATTCAGTTTGCTAGTATTTTGTTGAGGATTTTTGCGTGTTTGTTCATCAGTGCTATTAATCTTTTTTTGTGATATCTTTGTCTGGTTTTGGTATCAGGGTGATGGTGGCCTCATAGAATGAGTTTGGAAGTATTCAGTCTCCTGAAATTTTTTGGAATATTTTCAGAAAGATAGATGTTAACTCTTCTCTAATTGTTTGGTAGAATTCACCTGTGAAGCCATCTGGTCCCGTATTTAAAAAGCCCTGTATTTTATACATTGTATTTTCTTTAAATCTTGTAAAAATGGGTAGCATGCATCCTTTGGGGAAAGCAGGAGGAGGTCATGTGAAAATGAATTTGTTCCTCAGATGCACATCGGAGCCCTCTGCCAGCCTGGTAGTGTGTGATCTGAACTGTTGCATGCTGCAAGGGAAGCAGTGGAGAGTGGGGACTAAGTAGGAGCTGAGTCCACCATACTTAGGGCTTGTCAGACAGCAGCAGGTCAGGTTTAACATGCAACAGCAGCTAGATCAGAGTGGAAGGAAGAAGATATGAAAAGTTGATCTCAGATTGTTGGAGGAGGTCATGGAGAGGATGTGACCACTGGTTGACCCACAAGCTGCACCCAGGTAATCAGAGGCTCTTCACCCCCTCCCCTGTCCTTGGAATGTACATTCTGCCCACCATTCCCACAGTGGAAGCTGTTCCAAGGACATGGCCTTGAAAGAGTAAGGTTTGCTGAGGCCATCTGGATGGGATACATGACTGAGCCCAGTAAGCCCTCTATATAAACTTTAAGATTCTGGTGGGCAGGTGCAGAGATCTATTCATCTGGCAGCCGCCTGAGACAAACCTTCTAAGTACGTTCCCTTGTTTATTAAACGTGCCGCCTAGCAATCTGAAGCGGTCTGCTCTGTCTTTCCTGTCTCCTTGCTGTACGTGTACAGAGGCCAGTTTGTGAACCAACACACATCAAGATGAAGAAACCCATTCTGACGTGGAGAATTGCCCCGAATGAGTGGACTGCCCTTATCCGAGGATCTGGACGTCATTCTAGTAATGACTTACATCTGTAAATCTCTTTAAAGTCTACAACACACGTGCATATGTATCATCTCAGCTGAGAGGTATTAGCCTTGTTTTACTGAGGAGAAAACAGACATGCTGAGAGATCGAATGACTTTTCCAAAGTCATAGAATCATCCTAGAGCCTTAGAGTTAGAAGAGACAAAGAATGTCATCCAGACAAAGAAGGTAAGTGACAGATTTGAGATTCAAATCAGATCGCCCAGCCTCCTGGTCCAGGCTCATAGATTACATCCTATTTCCTTTCAGCCTGTTGTTTTTTTTTTTTTTCCTGGGAGTTTTCAAATTCTGTCTGGGGGGCTCGCTGGGTCATCCTTCACCCCTCTTTTTCCCACCCTCAACCAAAACTTAACAACTTGAGTGAGTTTCTTAACCTCTCCAAGCTTCAGTTTCATCAGTTACCTGATGGGGATGATAGTAGGACTCATCTCATAGATCTCAAACTGTGAGTTAAATCAGATGATGCATGTACATCTCTGGACATAGAATTAACACCCAGTGGGTTTTCAGCTTGATTTTACCTCTGCCACCATGTAGTCCAGGCCTCTAATTCCTCACTGGGAACCATTTATAATAGCTTCCCAACTAGTCTTCACACATCCATTCATGCCCAGTCCAGTTGATTCTCCATACTGTAGATGAGGGACCTTTGTAAAATGCAAATCTTACTGTGTCACTCTCTGGCTTAAAAACTGCAGTGGCTTCCACTGATTTTTGGATAAAGGCCAAGACCTTTAACAAGGCCCACAACCCTGAGTGTGGCTGGTCTCCACACGCCTTGCCAGCCTCAGCTCATGGCAACCTCCTCTCATTCAGCGCTGACCACACCAGGCTCCTTCTCACCTCAGGGTCTAGAATATTCTTCCATGCCTTCAGGAAGCAAGGTAGCCCCACCCTACCCTACATACTGTCAGAGCCCCGTTTCCATGCCTTGGTGGCGCTGTGCCCACTCACAGCTGTATTATTGTGAGTATTTCACTACAGTCTGTCACTAAACTATAAGTGTCTTGAGGGTTTTGCTCACCACTGTTTCCCAAAATCCAGCACAGGGCCTGTAATTTAGTCGGTGCTCAAAGAACATGTGCTGAATGAATAAAGGTTTTGTAGGGGACTCTTCCATATAGATTTCTGTGTGGCTTAAGCTGGAAGGTAAGACTAGATTTACTCCTAGAGCCCTTCCTTCTCTGGGATTAGATGATTCCATGCTTCCTTGTACATCCTCTCGCCCTGCCCTCTCCAGACACTGTAGCCTTTAGATGAACCCCCAGGAGTCTTTCGATAATTCCTTTCAAACTTACAGACAAATGACTCAGAGAAGCAGAAAACAAACCTTGAACTGAATTCTGTGCAAATTCTCATCTTGACATTATTTTTACTCCCCAACAGAATGTGAAAAATGCCAACTCTCGTCATTGTTGGTGGGAGTGCCCATTGGTACCAATCACTTTTGCAGTCCCTCTGGCAGTATCTTACAGAACTCAAGATGGTCAAACTCTATGACTCAGAGATTCTAGTCCTCAGCAGACATCCGAGACACTCTTGCACCTCTGCCCAGCACAAAGCAATGGCTGGCATAGCAAACAAACAAAAACATAATCACTTAATTGTCCATCAACAGAAACATGAACAAATATATTGTAATACGGTCATACAATGGAATACACTAGACCAATAAAATAAAGTAAACCAGAACTTCATGTATTAGCATGATATCTTTTTTAAAAGGTTTAGTAGTAGAAGCAGATCTCAGAAGGATGTACACCAAATAATCCCATTTAAATAAATTTTTAAATAAGTGAAACCACAAAACGTGGTGTGTAGGGATTCTTAACGATGTAATAAAAGTATAAGGACATGAGATGGGATGGTAAACAGCAAAGCCAGTTCAGGGGCTGCCTCCAGAGTGCAGAGAGTTGCATGTGATCTGAACACGGGGTACCCAGGGGCTTCAACCATCCTGGTAATATCTTACTCCTTAAGATGGATAGTTGGTAAACCACTAGTCATTATAATAATATCTCTGCCTTTTTGTATATCTGAACTATTTCATAATTTAAAAAAAACACTTTAAATATATTTGGAGTGGCTGATTCAACTTAAAACAAGAGCGGCCACACTGGGTTTTCTGGCTCATGGTAAATTGGGTTTCCTCTCCCCTTTCTGAGATGAGAGGTGCCAGGTGAATTCCAAGCATCCTTGCTGTGTCCCCAGGTCTCCCCTCTCCCTGGGCATATTCTCTGCTGACCCTAGTGAGTACTCAGGCCAAAAAGTTTGAAAGAAGACGTTTGCCTTTAGCCTGGGGACCAGCTACAAGATCCTTTATGCTCTTGTAGGGACCTAGGAGGAGAAAGGGCTGAAAAGAAAGAATTGGGCAAATAGATCGGAATTTAGCTCTAAGGTAGGTATTAGAGGAAGGTAGACAAGGTAGACAAAGGTAGGTAGACAAATTCTTACTATACTGGCCAGAGGGTTGATCAAGGCTTTTGGTCTTTACATCAGGGGTACAGATAAAACCAGTTTTCTCCACCAGAGAAGGCCTGCGGGCAAAAGCTGCACAGCCTCCTGTTCCCTTCCATACCACGTAGCATGCACCTGTCTTTAAGCAGCTGCCCAGGGCAGGGGGAGGGCACGTCCTCCTAAATCAGCGGGACATTTTATTTGTCTCCTGCTGATAAGCTGTGTAAAAAGACGTCAACACAAGTTCTGCTCCTGAAATCTACCACCCCATCGGCCCTCTGCTTCTTCTAAGAAAGAGCGTAGGGAGGTTACAGAGCCACCAGAGAAAGCCAGCCGGGCCCAGTGATGAGAGCAGAGGACTCCGTGCTATGAAACCGGCCTGGAAGGGTGCTGCGAGCAGGAAATTTGTTGAGCTCTGTCAGCTTGAACTCCAGACAGAACCAACATTTCTCCCAAATAAACCTCAGACACAGCCTTCTGGTTTCCTTACCGTCCTGACTCAACACCTAAAACAGGTCAAATCCACTACATTTTGGCAAAACACTTCATAAGTAACTGAGGTCCAAGGCTTGGGAAAGATGCTCTTAGCGTGGCTGGTTTATCCTCAGGGCTAAGACTGCAGGAGCCCTTCTTGGGGCTGCCGTCCTGCCTTAGACGCACCTCCATGGCTGTGGGAACCACTTCACAGACCTGCCTTCTGCCCTGAGGTTACTGTGGCCTCTGAAAAATACTGTCTCATGGTGAAAATCATGGGAAGTTTGTGTTAACGCGAGCTTTCTGTCTCAGGGCAGCCCTAACTCGAAGGTAAGGCGAGGGGATAGGAAGGACAGTGACTGGCAAAGGGAAAGAGAAAGGGTTGGACGTTGCAGGGGAGGGAGGGAGGGAGGGGGCCCTGTTCTGCTCCAGGAGCCGGCGCCGCGGGACACAGTGGCAGGGCCCCATACTGGAAAGTCACCCTGCCCAGCCACTACTGTGTGAGGTGCTCCGGTGACAGGCTCGCAACCTGCTTGTCCTCTCCTTCTCTCTCTGTCTCACACACACACACACACACACACCCCTATGGCCTGGTGGATGGGAACACAGGCTCTGGCACCACACTCTATGGATTCAGATCCTTGCCACACCACTCACCAGCTTGATGACCTGGGCCACGTTATCAAGCCACTGGGTGCCTCAGTTTCCTCCTTCCCTCCCAAAGAACATTAATAGAAATGACAGTCCCTGCCTCGTGCACATGGCCAGGAGGATGAAATGAGTTAATAAGAGTTATGTACTTAGTACTGGAACAGAGTAAGTCTGAAGTGGGTGTTTGGTCAATCAAACCAGGGGGAAGGGGGAGGGGGAGGGATAAATTGGGAGATTGGGATGGACATATATACACTACTATATATATTAATAAAATAGATAACTAATAAAGACCTACTGTATAGCACAAGGTACTCTAGTCAATATTCTGTAATGACCTATATGGGGAAAGAATCTAAAGAAGTTGGATACATGTGTATGTATAACTGATTCACTTTGCTGTACAGCAGAAGCTAACACAACATTGTGAATCAACTATAAATACTCCAATAAAAATTTTTTAAAAAACTGTGAGGTTTCCCATTCCTCATCTTCTCCCCACTTGTCCTGCCTCAATTCGGCCCCAGTAAAACTCTAGAACAGCCAGAGGCCTTCAGGCTGCTGTGCCTACCTCTCCCCTAGGCAGTGAGAAAGGCTAGGGGGCCAGGGAATCAACCACAGAGGTTCAGAACAGTCGGCACCGCTCCAGGGGAAGGTCCAAGGCCCCCCTTGTTCAGTCATCGTGTGTCCTGTATCTTGCTCGGGACCACTGAGGAGGAGGGGACATACGGCGGCTCTTAACCGTGGTTGGTGCCCTCTTGTGCCATCAGCCTGCATTTTGGGGACGCTGGTTAGACACTGTCCTGTTGTCTCTTTCTGGTGTTAGGTGGGGATTATAGAAATGGCGGCATCCCACACTGTCCCTATCTCTGCCCTGCAGCCCTGATCGGGCCCCTTGCCCTATGTCCCCAGAAATATTGCTAATGTTTGTTAAATAATTAATGTGTGCCTGGCCCTGGGCTAAACAGAAAACTTTAATGAACCCCGTGAGGTGGGTATAATACTATACTCATTTTCCAAGAGAGGTCAAACATGGGTTAGGGAGTTAAAGCGACATGGCAAGGTCTTAGCTCCCCTTAGACGCTTTGCATTTAGCCCAGAACTGGCTTGACTCTGTTGTTCCTTGTTTGTTCGGGGGCCTCTCCGGCAGGGTGTGGGTGCTGAGGGAGGGCGTGGCTCTTCTCCTGTTCTCTTCTATTTGTCTTGGCTTCCTGAAAGCACGTAGAATGCTTAGCACAGGGCTGAGTATAGAGTAGGCTGTTAACGGATGTTAGCTATTATTATTATATAATATTTACTGAATACACTGTATTAGGCCCTGGAAGTGGGCCAAGAAAATAGGACACAATTCCTGTCCTCCAAGGGCTTACATTCTAGTGTGGGGTTGGGTGAGATGGGAAAATGAGACTCGTGCCAGCGTAAATTGCAAATGCATCCAGTAATTTCTGAAAGAGAACAGAAGAAGGAGAGATACTCCTGGGCCGAGGTCGTTGGGGAGACGTCCTGGAGGAGGAGGAAGGATGGAGAAGATTTTGGAAAGAATGGAGGTTGTCTACAACAGGATGGAGAGAAGCAGGCCTCGGGGGCTTTATTCTCAGAACCGCAGCAAGACGAGGGTCAGAGCGGGGAAGGTCTCACAGGCTAGAACTCACCGCTGTGGCCAGAGCCACTGGGCGCCCAGGCCTGGTGAAGACAGGACGCAGCATGTTGCTGTGCCAGAAGCGGGCTGGGAGTCTGCCTGCCCAGTTGACAACTGTGGTGTTTACTGGCTACATTTCATCAGGCAGAAGTACCATAGTTTATTTAACCATTCATATTTATTGGGCTTTTAGGTTGTTTTTCCATTTCCCACTACTATAAATAATGCAGCAAGGCAGGATGGTAACAGACACGGACTTGACCATCAGAAAGGCCTGTGTTTTAATACTTTCTCTGCCACTTACTAGTGATGTGACCACAGGCAAGTTACCTAATGCCTCTAAGCCTCAGTGTCATTCTCTATTAAACGAGAATGATAATGCTACCTAACTCACTGAGTTGTTATACATCCAGGGAAACCACGTTAAAGTTAAAAAAAAGTTATCTCTATGTATTTGACTGTTTATCATGTGATTATTAGGTACCCGGCTCTGCTCTTAATAAGGCAGTTGTGAGGATCATATGCCTTATTAAGAAGACATTGTTACTAATAGCCTCATGTTCGATGTAAGTGAAAACTGCAGGAACTTGTCCGAGGTCACCAGCCAGAAGGAGGATGGTATTGAAAGTGAGTAGTCACGTGCCAGAGCCCACATTCTTCACCATGCCTCTGCTCTCCTGCTCAGTAAGTGCTAGCTGCTACTGCATTTATCATTATCATGCTGCTGTTGGCGTTGTGACAGGGTGTGGGGAGGCTGAGGGAGGCTCTAAGCCACTTTCAGATTTTTAAGCTCTTGGTAGAAATGAGAAAAGGCCAAACAGTTTTTTTTTTTTAATGTGGTATATTTTAAATGTTTAGGTTTAACAAATTCACACTAGTAAACGTTTATTAAAAAATATAAAAATGCAATGCCTTCAGGAACAAAAGACACAAGAGATAAGCCCAGGGCTGACTTTCCCTCCGAGCCTGCTCTAAAGCTTCTGCGTACCCGACACCCACCCCAGGATCTCACCCAGAGAAGCAGCCTTGGGGTCAAGGGCTGGGAGGAGAGATGTGCTACTTACCTTAGAGCTATGGGACGTGAGGTCCCCCCCGCGCCCCACTGGACAGTCTTCTGCAAGGCTGGTTTCTGGGGGAGGATGAACAGGAAAGTGACTGGCAGGGACTTGGCATGCAAAGTAAATGCTGAACGTTCATTGTGTAAATATTAACATTTTAAGATCCTGGAAGTAATGCCATCCATTTATTTACAAATACACACTCTTGTAGCTGGCAGTTGTTTTAGATTCAAAGCAGGTTTTCTAAATTTTTTGAACAGTTGCCATCCTATTTGTTCTTAGGTACCAATGCTAAAACCACATAGAATGGAACTCAGTATTTATTAGACAAACGCTATTTGCAAAGTCCTGTGCCTGGGGCTGTAACAACAGCAGTGACATTAGCCACGGCATTTACTGAGCACACACTCGGCACGGGTGCAGGCTTAGTGCTTCTCACACATTGTTTTTAGTTAATCCTCATGACCACCCTATGAGGTCAGTGTGTTATTATCATCACCATTTTCAGATGAGGAAATGGAGGTGCAAAGAGAAGTTCTATTAGATTCTACATCTGTTGGCTTATTGTTAGAAATCTGCTCCTACTGAAAGGCCCAAGTTGAAGTGACAGGTCAGACTGTCCCTTTGTAATTAAGTTTTGTCATCTATAAAATTGGACTAGGTTATTTCTAAGATCACTTCCACATTCTATTGATAGTTTCCTGTCAGAAAGGTAGACACTTCATATAATATGGACATTTTTCTTTCAAATTGTACTTTCGTGTGGACTCCATTTTTCTAACTTCTTTTGAAGTTTATAACCTGCATAGAGAAAAATGTATACATCTTGATGAATGAACAGAATGAACACCCACATGTAACCAGCGCCTAGAAAAGAATCATAGGCTTCTGTTTTAATTTCAGACATCTGGTGTCATTAGCTAATTCTTTCATTTAATTAATATTCATTGAGCATCTACACTGTGCTAAAAAGATGATGCAAGGTCAAGAGAATGAGAAGACACGCCACAGACTGGGGGATAATATTTGCAAAAAACATATTTGATAAAGGACTGGTATCCAAAATATACAAAGAACTCTTAGAACTCAATAATAAGAAAACAAAAAACTCAACTAAAAGATGGGCCAAAGGCTTTAACAAAGAATATATATAGATGGCAAATGAGCACGTGAAGAGATGTTCCACACCATATGTCATCAGGGAAATGCAAATTAAAACAATGAGATACCACTACACACCTATTAGAATGGTGATAATCCAGAACACTGACAACACCAAATGCTGGTGAGGATGTAGAGCAACAGGAATTCTCACTCACTGCTGGTGGAAATGCAAGAAGGTATAGTCACTGTGGAAGACAGTTTGGTAGTTTCTTACAAAACTAAGCATATGCTCTTACTATACAATCCAGCATCACACTCCTAGGTATTTACCCAAAGGAGTTGAAAACTTAGGTCCACGTGAAAACCTGCACACAGATATTTATATCAGCTTTATCCGTCATTTTCAAAACTTGAAAGCAACCAAGATGTCCTTCAGTAGGTGAATGGATAAATAAACCGTGGTACGTCCAGACAATTTGGCGTTAAAAAGAAATGAGCAATAAAGCCATGAACAGACGTGGAGAAACCTTAAATGCATATGACTAAGTGAAAGCAGCCCATCTGAAAAGGCTACATTATGTATGATTCCAATTATATGACATTTTTAAAAAAGGCAAAACTATGGAGATGGTAAAAAAAAATCAGTGGTGTCAAGGGTTAGGGGGAGGTGGATAAACAGGTGGAACAGAGAGGTTTTTAGGGCAATGAAACTACTTTGTATGATGCTATAATGGAGGATGCATGTCACAATGTATTTGTCAAAACCCACGGAATATACCTCACCAAGACTGAACCTGAATATAAACTATGGACTTTTGTTGCTAGTGATGTGTCAGTGTAGGTTCATGGACTGTAACAAATGCACCACTCTGTTGATGTTGATAATGAGGGAGCATATCGTGAGGAATCAACACGGCTCCCTCAGGTGTGCCCTGAGGTGTCAGACCCAGCTCTGTGATGGCATCAGAGGGGCAAGCATCTGTTTCCATGCCCAGCTTCCTAGCAGGACTCCAAGCTCCCTGACAACACGAAATACATCTTCCTCTGAGCACAGGCTCAGTTTACACTTGTGAATAAAGTCCCTTCACATCAAACTTTACATTGCCGGTAAAACCTGCTTTGTTAGCTTACTGTGGAATACATTTGCTCCCCGTTATGCACAGATCCTGTATTTTCAAATTTTCCTACTCACTGTAATTTATTTGTACCTCACCAGCGCTTTTGCAGCCATTCACAGACATGTGCAGAGCAAAGAAAAAATCGAAGCACTGATGCATACCTGTGTTAGATGAACTTCATTCAAGCATGAGTTTTAGTACTGTTGGCTGTTGAGTTCAATATTAATTAATAAACAGTATATACTCAGTAAGGTGTCAACAGTACATATCTATAAGGTTATGTATTGATCAGTTGATGAAAATGTGACCAGGGGCTTGCAGCAACCTAACCCTGCATTTCCCCTAGGAGCCCTGGTTCAGTATTTGCTAATTCAGTGTTTGTGGTGACTCTACAGAATGTAACTACTACGAATAATGACAATCAACTGTATTTGCTTTTTTACAAGGAGAAAAGGATTGACTCTCTTTACAGCAATTCTCTGACCATCACAAACAAGTGAGTTTATTTGGTCAACAAACTAGGTGGAGGGAATGACCAGTCCCCAGACCCCTGAACTCATGGTCCTCCACTGAGTACACACAGTTTACAACAATCTGCTCAGTTGTCCCTGGAACATTTTCCAGAAAAGTAAAAAGAGCAACCAAGAATCTTAATGCTTTCCAGCATATGGTTTTACCACGGGAAATCTAAACTTCACAGTAAAGTAAAAGCCAATTGTTTTCAACACTTAACTCTATTAGAAACATCATTATAAGTAATTGGCTTTTTAAACAACTATGAGAAAAACAAAATAACTTCCTACCTAAACCTCAGATCTGCAAAACTCTAAATGCAGATTCTTTATTAAAAAACAAATTAAGTATTAAAATGTAAATTGTACTGAAGTTCTGTAGAACTCATTAAAAGATTAATATTAATCAAAACAACTCTTTACAGCTCAATAAATGCAAATAAAAAGGCATCAAAATTTGTTACTTATAACTTGAATCCTGGGTCCATTAATTTTTTTTTTTTAATTTTGTAATTTACTTTTTTTTTTATACAGCAGGTTCTTATTAGTCATCAATTTTATACACATCAGTGTACACATGTCAATCCCAATCTCCCAATTCACCACACCACCACCCCCAGCCCCACGGCTTTCCCCCCTTGCTGTCGATACGTTTGTTCTCTATATCTGTGTCTCTATTTTTGCCTTGCAAACCGGTTCATCTGTGCCATTTTTCTAGGTTCCACATATATGCGTTAATATACGATATTTGTTTTTCTCTTTCTGACTTACTTCACTCTGTATGACAGTCTCTAGATCCATCCACGTCTCAACAAATGACTCAATTTCGTTCCTTTTTATGGCTGAGTAATATTCCATTGTATATATGTACATCTTCTTTATCCATTCATCTGTTGATGGGTGTTTAGGTTGCTTCCATGACCTGGCTATTGTAAATAGTGCTGCAATGAACATTGGGGTGCATGTGTCTTTTTGAATTATGGTTTTCTCTGGGTATATGCCCAGTAGTGGGATTGCTGGGTCATATGGTAATTCTATTTTTAGTTTTTTAAGGAACCTCCATATTGTTCCCCATAGTGGCTGTATCAATTTACATTCCCACCAACAGTGCAAGAGGGTTCCCTTTTCTCCACACCCTCTCCAGCATTTGTTGTTTGTAGATTTTCTGATGACGCCCGTTCTAACTGGTGTGAGGTGATACCTCATTGTAGTTTTGATTTGCATTTCTCTAATAATTAGTGATGTTGAGCAGCTTTTCATACACTTCTTGGCCATCTGTATGTCTTCTTTGGAGAAATGTCTATTTAGGTCTTCTGCCCATTTTTGGATTGGGTTGTTTGTTTTTTTTTAATATTGAGCTTCATGAGCTGTTTATATATTTTGGAGATTAATCCTTTGTCCGTTGTTTCATTGGCAAATATTTTCTCCCATTCTGAGGGTTGTCTTTTCATCTTGTTTATGGTTTCCTTTGCTGTGCAAAAGCTTTGAAGTTTCATTAGGTCCCATTTGTTTATTTTTGTTGTTATTTCCATTACTCTAGGAGGTGGATCAAAAAAGATCCTGCTGTGATTTATGTCACAGAGTGTTCTTCCTATGTTTTCCTCTAAGAGTTTTACAGTGTCGGGTCTTAAATTTAGGTCTCTAATCCATTTTGAGTTTATTTTTGTATATGGTGTTAGGGAGTGTTCTAATTTCATTCTTTCACATGTAGCTGTCCAGTTTTCCCAGTACCACTTATTGAAGAGACTGTCTTTTCTCCATTGTGTATCCTTGCCTGCTTGGTCATAGATTAGTTGACCATAGGTGTGTGGGTTTATCTCTGTGCTTTTTATCTTGTTCCATTGATCTATGTTTCTCTTTTTGTGCCAGTACCATATTGTCTTGATTACTGTAGCTTTGTAGTAGAGTCTGAAGTCAGGGAGCCTGATTCCTCCAGCTCTGTTTTCTTCCCTCAAGACTGCTTTGGTTATTCGGAGTCTTCTGTGTCTCCATACGAATTTTAAGATTTTTTGTTCTAGTTCTGTAAAAAATGCCATTGGTAATTTGATAGGGATTGCATTGAATCTGTAGATTGCTTTGGGTAGTAGAGTCATTTTCACAATATTGATTCTTCCAATCCAAGATCATGGTATATCTCTCCATCTGTTGGAATCATCTTTAATTTCTTTCATCAGTGTCTTATAGTTTTCTGCATACAGGTCTTTTGTCTTCCTAGGTAGGTTTATTCCTAGTTCTTTTATTCTTTTTCTTGCAATGGTAAATGGGAGTGTTTCCTTAATTTCTCTTTCAGATTTTTCATCATTAGTGTATAGGAATGCAAGAGATTTCTGTGCATTAATTTTGTATCCTGCAACTTTACCAAATTCATTGATTAGCTCTGGTAGTTTTTTGGTGGCATCTTTAGGATTCTCTATGTATACTATCATGTCATCTGCAAACAGTGACAGTTTTACTTCTTCTTTTCCGATTTGTATTCCTTTTATTTCTTTTTCTTCTCTGATTGCCGAGGCTAGGACTTCCAAAACTATGTTGAATAATAGGGGTGAGAGTGGACAGCCTTGTCTTGTTCCTGATCTTAGAGGAAATGCTTTCAGTTTTTCACCATTGAGAATGATGTTTGCTGTGGGTTTGTCATATATTGCCTTTATTATGTTGAGGTAGGTTCCCTCTATGCCCACTTTCTGGAGAGTTTTTGTCATAAATGGGTGTTGAATTCTGTCAAAAGCTTTTTCTGCGTCTATTGAGATGATCATATGGTTTTTATTCTTCAATTTGTTAATATGGTGTATCACATTGATTGATTTGCGTATATTGAAGAATCCTTGCATCCCTGGGGTAAATCCCACTTGATCATGGTGTATGATCCTTTTAATGTGTTCTTGCATTCTATTTGCTAGTATTTTGTTGAGGATTTTTGCATCTATATTCATCAGTGATATTGGTCTCTAATTTTCTTTTTTTGTAGTATCTTTGTCTGGTTTTGGTATCAGGGTGATGGTGGCCTCATAGAATGAGTTTGGAAGTTTTCCTTCCTCCACAATTTTTTGGAAGTTTGAGAAGGATGGGTGTTAGCTCTTCTCTAAATGTTTGATAGAATTCACCTGTGAAGCCATCTGGTCCTGGACTTTTGTTTGTTGGAAGATTTTTAATCACAGTTTCAATTTCATTACTTGTGATTGGTCTGTTCATATTTTCTATTTCTTCCTGGTTCAGTCTTGGAAGGTTATACTTCTCTAAGAATCTGTCCATTTATTCCAGGTTTTCCACTTTATTGGCATAGAGTTGCTCGTAGTAGTCTCTTAGGATGCTTTGTATTTCTGCGGTGTCTGTTGTAACTTCTCCTTTTTCATTTCTAATTTTATTGATTTGAGTCCTCTCCCTCTTTTTCTTGGTGAGTCTGGATAATAGTTTACCAATTTTGTTTATCTTCTCAAAGAACCAGCTTTTAGTTTTATTGATCTTTGCTATTGTTTTCTTTGTTTCTATTTCATTTATTTCTGCTCTGATCTTTATGATTTCTTTCCTTCTGCTAACTTTGGGTTTTGTTTGTTCTTCTTTCTCTAGTGCCTTTATGTGTAAGGTTAGATTGTTTATTTGAGATTTTTCTTGTTTCTTGAGGTAGGCTTGTATAGCTATAAACTTCCCTCTTAGAACTGCTTTTGCTGCATCCCATAGGTTTTGGATCATCGTGCTTTCATTGTCATTTGTCTCTAGGTATTTTTTGATTTCCTCTTTGATTTCTTCAGTGATCTCTTGGTTATTTAGTAACGTATTGTTTAGCCTCCATGTGTTTGTGTTTTTTATGTTTTCTTCCCTGTAGTTCTTTTCTAATCTCATAGCATTGTGGTCAGAAAAGATGCTTGATATGATTTCAATTTTCTTAAATTTACTGAGGCTTGATTTGTGACCCAAGATGTGATCTATCCTGGGGAATGTTCCATGCGCACTTAAGAAAGTGTAATCTGCTGTGGTTGGATGGAATGTCCTATAAATATCAATTAAATCTATCTGGTCTACTGTGTCATTTAAAGCTTCTGTTTCCTTATTTATTTTCATTTTGGATGATCTGTCCATTGGTGTAAGTGAGGTGTTAAAGTTCCCCACTATTATTGTGTTACTCTCGATTTCCTCTTTTATAGCTGTTAGCAGTTGCCTTATGTATTGAGGTGCTCCTATGTTGGGTGCATATATATTTATAATTGTTATATGTTGGGAACCAGCTGCAAGCTGACACAGTCCTTGCAGCTTAAAGCATGGCAAAGTCCTGCTTAATTCCTGACAGGACCCGGAAGAGTTATTAGAGAAGATATGAGTCTTGGCCCGTGAGGTTGCTTGCGGTTTCTCTAACTATAGTTTGTCCTTGGCATATTTTGGTAATCACAGTCTGTTCTCACGCATGTTTATATTCTGGTTCGCAGAATGTTTTGTACTATAACTTCAACATTAAGGAAATACTGTCTGATGATTCTGTCTTGTGATTTTAACAAAAACATGTATTGCCTACTGCAATCTATAAAAAGAGTTTTGATGGGAAATAAAGTGTGTGTGTTTGTACACCACCCTCCTGACCCCATCTCTTCTTAATGCCCTCACCTGCTCTCAGGACTTGTTCTTCAGTCTAACAGCGACTGACAGTTATATCATCTTCTTGGATTTATCCCTTGATCATTATGTAGTGTCCTTCCTTGTCTCTGGTAACATTCTTTATTTTAAAGTCTATTTTATCTGATATGAGTATTGCTACTCCAGCTTTCTTTTAATTTCCATTTGCATGGAATATCTTTTTCCATCCCCTCACTTTCAGTCTCTGTGTTTCCCTAGGTCTGAAGTGGGTCTCTTATAGACAGCATATATATGGATCTTGTTTTTGTATCCATTCAGCAAGCCTGTGTCTTTTGGTTGGAGCATTTAATCCATTCACGTTTAAGGTAATTATCAATATGTATGTTCCTATGACCATTTTCTAATTGTTTTGTGTTTGTTTTTGTAGGTTCTTTTCTTCTCTTGTGTTTCCCACTTAGAGAAGTTCCTTCAGCATTTGTTGTAGAGCTGGTTTGGTGGTGCTGAATTCTCTTAGCTTTTGCTTGTCTGTAAAGCTTTTGATTTCTCCAATGAATCTGCATGATATCCTTTGCTGGGTAGAGTAATCTTCATTGTAGCTTCTTCCTTTCCATCACTTTAAGTATATCATGCCTCTCCCTTCTGGCTTGTAGAGTTTCTGCTGAGAAATCAGCTGTCAACCTTATGGGAATTCCCTTGTATATTATTAGTCATTTTTCCCTTGCTGCTTTCAATAATTTTTCTTTGTCTTTAATTTTTGCCAATTTGATTACTATGTGTCTCAGTGCGTTTCTCCTTGGGTTTATCCTGTATGGGAATCTCTGTGCTTCCTGGACTTGGGTGGCTATTTCCTTTCCCATGTTAGGAAGTTTTCGACTATAATCTCTTCAAATATTTTCTCTGGTCCTCTCTCTTCTCCTTCTGGGACCCCTATAATGCGAATGTTGTTGCATTTAATGTTGTCCCAGAGGTTTCTTAGGCTGTCTTCATTTCCTTTCATTCTTTTTTCTTTATTCTGTTCCTCAGCAGTGAATTCCACCATTCTGTCTTCCAGGTCACTTATTCGTTCTTTTGCCTCAGTTATTCTGCTATTGATTCCTTCTAGTGTAGTTTTCATTTCAGTTGTTGTATTGTTCATCTCTGTTTGTTCTTTAATTCTTCTAAGTCTTTGTTAAACATTTCTTGCATCTTCTCGATCTTTGCCTCTAGTCTTTTTCCGAGGTCCTGGATCATCTTCACTATCATTATTGTGAATTCTTTTTCTGGAAGGTTGCCTATCTCCACTTCATTTAGTTGTTTTTCTGGGGTTGTATATTGTTCCTTCATCTGGTACATAGCCCTCTGCCTTTTCATCTTGTCTATCTTTCTGTGAATGTGGTTTTTGTTCCACAGGCTGCAGGATTGTAGTTCTTCTTGCTTCTGCTGTCTGCCCTCTGGTGGATGCAGCTATCTAAGAGGATTGTGCAAACTTCCTGATGGGAGGGACTGGTGGTGGGTAGAGCTGTTGCTCTGGTGGGCAGAGCTCAGTAAAACTTTAATCCACTTGACTGCTGATGAGTGGGGCTGGGTTCCCTCCCTGTTGCTTGTTTGGCCCGAGGCAACCCAACACTGGAGCCACCTGGGCTCTCTGGTGGGGCTAATGGCAGACTCTGGGAGGGCTCTCGCCAAGGAGTACTTCCCAGAACTTCTGCTGCCAGTGTCCTTGTCCCCATGGTGAGCCACAGCCACACCCCGCCTCTGCAGGAGACCCTCCAACACTAGCAGGTAGGTCTGGTTCAGTCTCCTATGGGGTCACTGCTCCTTCCCCTGGGTTCCGATGCGCACACTACTTTGTGTGTGCCCTCCAAGAGTGGAGTCTCTGTTTCCCCCAGTCCTGTCAAAGTCCTGCAATCAAATCCCACCAGACTTCAAAATCTGATTCTCTAGGAATTCCTCCTCCCCTTGCCGGACCCCCAGGTTGGGAAGCCTGACGTGGGGCTCAGAACCTTCACTCCACTGGGTGGATTTCTGTGGTATAAGTGTTCTCCAGTCTGTGAGTCACCCACCCAGCAGTTATGGGATTTGATTTTACTGTGATTGCACCCGTCCTACTGTCTCATTGTGGCTCTCCTTTGTCTTTGGATGTGGGGTATCTCTTTTGGTGAGTTTCAGTGTCCTCTTGTTGATGATTGTCCAGCAGCTAGTTGTGATTCTGGTGGTCTCACAAGAGGGAGTGAGAGCACGTCCTTCTACTCCGCCATCTTGGTTCAGGGCCTATACTCGGGTCCATTAATTTCTAATGCTTTTTTTTTTTCCTAAAAAGACATAATGAATGAGGGCAATAACTTCAAAAACAAACAGGAAAAATAAAAATTACAAACACAGCTATTGCAGTCATTCAACCAAATAATTAAGTGGTGTATTAGTTTCCAGTGGCTACTGTAAACACAACTTGGTAGAGAGAAATTTATTCTTTCCCAGTTTGAGAGGACAGAAGTCTAAAACCAGTCTCACTGGGCTGAAATCAAGGTGTCAGCAGGGTCACACTCCCTCTAGAGGAGAAACTATTCTTTGTCTTTTCCAGCTTCTGGTGGCTGATGGCATTCCTTGGCTTGTGACTGCATTACTTTGTGGTCACATTGCTTTCTCCTCCTCTGTGTCAGATCTCCTTCTGCCTCCTTCTTATCAGGATACATGTGATTGCATTTACAGTCCACCTGCATAATCCAGGATTATCTCCCCCCTTAATCACATCTATAAAGTCTTTTTTTTTTTTTTTTTTTGCCATTTAAGGTGACATTCACAGGTTCCAGGGATTGGGACATAGCTATCTTTTGGGATGGGGCATTATTTAGCTTTCCACATGTGGTAAACCTAATATTAATTATATCTATGCACCACTGACGTAACATAATGAAAAACTCAGAGAGGTGCCTATAAGAACACCCACCTCTGTCCCTGAGCCCCCCATACTCCATGGTCAATTGTGATTCTTTTATAATAACGATGATGATAAAACATTTATCAAGAATCTGCCACGTGCCTGCTCCTGTTGTAAGTTCCCATGCATTGCCCCCAAAGGATCCTCACAACTACCCAATGAGGTAGGACCATCATACTTCCACATTTTACACATGTGGAAATGGAGGAGGCTAAATCCATGTTGAGAAGCAGAACCAGGGTGCAAAACTGGGGGCGTTCTCCTCCCATGACCCTGTCTCTGGTTCACTGGGAGTGCACCCAACACCCTGGAAAGGAACGTCTCATGGGCAGGAGCATGTGCCGCTGCTGCAGGTGCCCAGAGAAACCACCGGCTGCAAAACTGGCTTGTGGACTCCAGCTCCAGGAGCGTCACGTTGCCCTAAAATAAAATACTGTACTGAGAGAATGAGAGTGTCCCTTTAAATTTTAACGATAGCATAGCTATTCAGGAGATCATTTTAAGTTTACATGAGCATTCAGGTGAATCTTACCTTTCTGAAGGTGAATGTAGCAGATCTAACTAATCACTCCCTTTGATTCTGGATCCTAGGATCCCGGGAATAGCTATCGATGAGCACAGGCGCTAACTGAGCCTGTGGGGGTTAATGATGTTCACGGAACTGAGGGCTGCAGAAGCTGCGGATTCTTTTATATTTTATTTTGGTGGTGCAGGAGCAAGAGGGACCAGGAAAATGCCTGTTATTAAGATAACCAGTGATATAAGCCAGACTTGCTGGTCAAATGGATTAAATGACCTATAAAATGATTTTTCTGAGCCAAACGGTCCACTCAGTGTCCTGGAACACACTATCTCCTAGCCTGTGCTCGCATTGCTCTTCTTGTCTCAATTCCCACCTCCTTTCTGGTCATCCATCATCACATATTGAACACTTAGTATATGCAGGGCATTGCGCTAGGTGCTGCCCATATGAAGGCAATTAAACAGGAGTCCTCCCAACAGTGGAATCTAGAATTAGGTAATGAAAAAAAGGTAGTCAGTTTATTCCAACTCTCTTAAACTGGTTAGAGTTATTCACTCATTTGCTCATTCATTCAACAAATATTTATTGGGCATCTTCTTTGTGCCAGGCATGAAGGAAGTAAAAAATAAAAAGGTATCTAACCCAGCCTGAGAGAGAAGGTAGCTAATGCTTCTAGGAGGAGTTAAAGACTTTGTTTAAGCTGAAAGATGGATGGGAATTATCTAGATCCAGTTAGAAGAGGGTTTTTCAGGCAGTGGAGATCCGTAAAGCGGGGTGTGAGGGGAGCAAGAAAGGAGTGGCAATGGATAAGGGTGAGGAGTTAGGGCCAGAACTTGGAGCAGCTGGAAGGTTATGTAAAGATTTCCAGACTTTATCCCAAGGCGGAAAAGGAGCTCTTGAAAATTTTTTATTTACATTACAAGAAGCACACAGGCTCTGTACAATACATACGAACAGAAGTAAAAAGAGTACATTGTATATCTTCTACTAACTTGACGGTGCAAGAGTTACTGCCTTTTAAGTATATAATGTATCTTAAAAGAAGGAAAACAATAAAATTTTTTAAAAATTAATGCAGATTGTATCAATGTCAATCTCTTGATTGTGATACTGTACAAAAATTACCCAAGATATTACCATTGGAAGAAATCAAGTGAAGGGTACTATTATTACTATTATTATTTCTCACAACAGTATGTGAATCTACAAAGATCTCAGAACAAATGTTTTTTTAAATGCACCACACACAAAAATAAAGGCAAAGACATCTTCACGGGAAGGAGAATATTGATATAGTAGAACAACACAATGGAACCCACTGATAACTTCTGAAAACCAATGAAAGCAATTCATCCTATGGAGCTTTAGAGATGACTAAAGGTTCAGCTGTGGGTCTGAAATCTGCATTTTCATTGCAAAAAAACCCCGGGAGTGCTCAGAGCACTGATACAGGAAGGAAAAATGGAATGGCTCAGATAGCAATGAAATGTTACTAAGAGGAGTAAGATTGTGTGGTTGGGGAAAGAGGTGGCTGCTGGACTATGACTCCTAAGTGGGTTTAGATGTGCCCAACGCCCAGCTTACTAGCAAATAAATTTATATTCTTTCATTGGCTATTGTAGGATACAGTGCTCACCAGTGGCTTCCTCTCCTGCAGGAACTTCCAGTGATGTTTCTAGCAATGTTCCTTGGATACATATGGACACATGATATAAACCGCATAACGAAATAAACACAAATATGGAGTAGGACATGCTCAGATCCTAATATTCAATTCATAAGACAAAACATCCTATCACAAACAAGTTAGAGCTTACCAGCCTCTTGAAAGGTTTTTAACAGTGGGAGTGATATAATCAAACTTGTCATTTAGAAGATCCCTCTGGCAGCGGTACAGACAACTTATTGGAGGGGGTGAAGATTCAAGGGGAAACAGTAAGGACTTCCACTAAAGGGACAGGGGCAATGGAGAGGAGATAGATTCCAGAATTATTAAGGAAGCAAAAATCTCTATCTCAACCATAAGAAATCCCCAGTAGAGCTTGGCCCTTGAATTTGCTGGGGTCAAATTTGGCTGTAAAACAGAAAACTCAAAATAACAATTGTTTAAACAAGATAGATGTTTATTTCTCCTATAAAAAGAAGTCCAGAGATATCAGTTCAGATGTGGTCTGGCGGCTCCAGTGTCACTGTGGAGTCAGGTTCCTCCTGTTCTTCTGATCTACCTTGCAAGTACATAGCTTCTGTCTTTAAAGTTACCTTTTGGTCTGAGATGGCTGCCAGAGCCCATCTAACTGGTCCACATCACTGGTAGTGGAAAGGAAGAAGGGAGAAAGCTGAGCCATCAACTTCTGCAAAGGCTTCTCCGTATCTCCACACATACTGATGTTTATATCTCACTGGCCAAAACCAATGGCTATACCTACTAACGAGGATGACAGGAAAATAATATTTTCTAGCCCTGTTATCATTACCAGAATATCTGGAATGGATATTTGATGGATACTTAGCAGTCTCTGTCATAGCCATCAATCAAGTCCTTCAAGAGAAATAAACATCTATCTTGTTTAAACAATTGTTAGAGACACAGAGAAGGTGAGAATATCCTAGCCCTCCAGGGGATGTCACGGAGTTTGGTGGACACTGTGATGTGCCACCCAGGTATCCTTCCATGAAGGACTTTTGCCTCAGCTGCAGAGAGCGTTGTCAACAGAGAGCTTTCATCTGCCAGCCCCTTCTGAGAGCCTCCGCACCCAAGGAGCCTAGACAGCTTATGTTCAATGACCTTCAATACAGGAATATATGATGGACATCTTCATCCAACTGAGGACAACTCAGAAGAACTATGCTAGCTCCAGCTCTTTCCTTGGAGTTGGCTAAGGCTACTGTCGGGTTACACTGTAGTTTGAATTTTCAAGCTGGAATCTAGACTCCACAAAAAAAACAACAAAGTTCCCTTCTCTCGCCACAAATTTCTCTCTTTTCCAGAAGTGACTCCTACTTCCTTGCCCTCCCTTCCACAGCATGGATGCCATGTTCACTCTTTTAATAAACCTCCTGTGTGCCAACCTCCAACTCAAGAGTCCACTTCTCAGGCCAGCCAGTGTGGCAAGGAGGGAGGGTGTATCTACCTGAGGTGCCAGAAACTCTGGAAGGAGGCGAAACGTTCACATTTACTGAAAGTAGAGTGGGCTGAAAAGATGGAGACATGCCGCTGTATGCACATTTCCTTTTTTCTGTCTCTTACTTGCTTCTCACGGTTGTCAGTGCACACGTCTATAGCATCCGTTACATCACTTCCAATGTGTAACTATCCATCTAGGTTTGGATAACCAGATCCTCAAACTTGTTAAAACTGTGTGTAAAGAAAAGAAAATGGCTGTTGGGTGAGAGCTGGGTCTTCCTAGATGGAAAGTGCCTGAGTGCCCACATGGTAGGACTTCCAGTATCTCCAGCTACGCTTATTAGAGCCCTTTTTTAAATTTTTATTTTTTGGTTTCTTTCTTGGTTCTTGGCTAGGTTCCAGATAGGTGAGATGGGACTCTAAATGCAATAAATAAGAGAGGGAAAAATTACTCTAACTTTGTGGCATTTTTGGTTCTAACTCAGAAGCCAATTTTCCTTACTCTGTCTGGGGCTTATAGAATTTAGCCTAAAACAGCCTGTCATCATAGACACCCCTTCCTCTGGCATTCCATCTGCCCATTTGTGAAAGCTGGTCCACACAAACATTCACTCAGGATGAAAAGAGACCACCTAGGCACCCAGTTGTGTGTGACGGGTGCTCATGACCATGGAGGAAAATGTCCCAGAGGGGCCAGAACTGCATCATCACCCAGTTCTCAGGCAGGGAGTCCTACCCCCAAAACACTCACTCTTCACCAGTGTGTACAGGGGACCGGCAAACATTACACTGCACCGAAAACTTCACAGTCAGAAATGTTTTTTCATTTCCATGACTCAGAGCAAACGTTATTCATATAGTGCCTCTGAATACACCCACTTCTGGAAAAAAAGAGAAATTTGTGGCAAGAAAAGATAACTTTGCCATCATTTCTTCCCGGAGTTTAGATTCTGGGTTAGGAAGCATCAGCTGCTAGTGACACAAGCCTGCGTGCTATGTGGCTTTTGAGGTTTGCCTGCTCACAGATCTCTCTGGCTCGTCCCACTTGTCTCTGTCAACAATTGACACTGTGGTCTTTATTTATCTGGATTTTTAAAAATTGAATTTGTGATAGCACCTTTTCTCACAAAAGCACTTTTCAGGCAAGCAGTCCATAGCAGTTTCCTCCCAGTTTATTTTAGGGAAAAGTGCAAGGAGAAGATCCTCTTCCTTTGAAAAACCCTAACTAAACTCACACAAGTCTGTAAATATATTTTCTCAGAGACTTTTATTCATCTTTGAATCTTCCAGGGTCTGACACCTGGAATACAATAGACACTAAATGTTTGTTGAATGAATAAATGAATGAGTGAATGAAAGAAACAAATGACAATTACTGAGTGAATAAATGAATGTGAGCTCAAGAAGCTTACTGGTAGGAGGATAAAATTCATTCCTGAAAGGTATAACACAGGAAACACTGGATGCTGTGAGAAGGTGGGAGGGAATGATCACATCAGGTGAGATGAGTGATGTTCAGTCAGGCTGTATCTGGTAGAGTCGCCAGGAGGGCTTTACAAATCCCAGAGCCCAACCTGTTAAATCAGAATCTTTCAGGGTGGACCCACGCATTGGTGTTTTTTTAAAGCTCCTCAGGAGATACCAATGTTCAGCCAGAGTTGAGAGCCATTGGGACATGAGGATCAGAAAGAGATTCATAAAGGAAGTGGTTTTTTAAAACAACCTTTAAGGATGGATAGAGTTTTGACTTGTAGAAATGAGCAGGAACTAGGGAAGATGTTCTGACCTCCCTTCCCTCCCAACCACAATTCCAGACTGTCTATCCTACCTAATCCAGACAGATGCTGGCAACTGGTAAGGGGGCGCCTGTGCAGTTAAATGACTTTTTCCCCTCTGGGCCATCTAAGAGCCTGGCCACTAGTGTCTGAAGGACTCAGGAAAGGGTCTGAACACTGAGGATCTTGGGGGAGCTGGTCTGAGGGACTGCCCACCCCGGGGCATGTCTGTATCCACTGGTATATTCCAACTCAAGAGCTGAAAAGGGAAGTTACTGATTTCATCCTTGAGGTTGGGAATCTCATGAAAAGATGGGAAACCTAAAGGCTTCCTTCCTGTGGTGCCTTCACAGGGATCTGACAACCCACCGTTTGCTCCACTGGCAGCCCCTGCAACAGAGACCACAGGGCCTTCCACTACTCTCAGAAGTGATGCTGCAGAAGGCTCTTAGCAACTATACCCAAACCCCAAGGATTAAACAAAGAAAAATAATACATCAGAGAAGGACAACAGCTAGAGAGAGAGAAATAATAAACAAAGCAATCAAAACATAAAAAATAAAGACTTGTAAAATTTTAGAGCTACTGGAGGAGATCGTCTACAAACTATACAAAAAAATAACAGTAATAAGAGGTGCTGAGGAGATTTTTAAAACACCTGCAGAAGACAGCCTAGAATTTAAATAGGCAAATGTGATTTTCAAATTAAAACAAATTCAGTTAAGTAAAGAGTAGGATAGTCAGTGTTGAGGCTCAATTCAGGGCCTAGAGGATCAAGTGGAAGAAACAACTCAAACCACAGAACTGATGGCTTCCATAGGGAAAACAGCAATTCCAGAAGGAGAAGGAGGAACAGCTGGAGAGAGGCAACAAACAATGATGCAAGAAAATTTGGTACAGATGAGGAAAGATCAGTACCTGTCTTACAAGTTTTCACCAAATTCTACACCCAGGTGTATCTTGGTCAATTTCCAAATTCCAAAGGTAAAGCAATAAATCTTTCAGGTTTACAGGTAAAAAGAACAAGAAAGGAGAATCACATTGGCACTCAACTCTGCTGCACTGAAAACTAGGAGAGTAACATTTACGGACTTTTGAGAAAAAGGACTGCAACCTAGGATTCCTCTGCTGGCCAAGTTAGCCTTCCTCTGTCAATGAGAAAGAAAGATATTTGGGGCGTGCAAGAATTCAGAGAATATATTATTCCCACGCCCTATCTGGGGAAAATACTAAAGAAAGGGCTCTAATTAAACAACAGATGAATCATAGCAGAGACCTCAAGATCAGGAAAAAAGAATAAGTAAAAGGAAAGAGTAGTGAGCTATAATGCTTGCTATTTATATAAATATGTGTAATATCTAAATCCATAACAGTAGGTTGCCTGAGAATGTGTAATATAAATTCTAAATGAGGATTCTTGAAATAGGCAAGGAACATTCCAAGGAAATTCTAATAATAATAATAATCCAGAATGAAAAACTCTTTTGTATCTCAGCAAAACCCAGAAGTGGGAGACAGATGAGGCAACAAAGCAAAAGCGTTTATTATATCTCCTCTGGAGAGAGAAAGGGGAAGGAAGGAGGAAGATAAAGTCTTCTAAAAGAGAATTAGTAAACATGAAAGTGGAGTGAACTAAATAGAAAAGAAAATCATATGAGACACTACTGAACAAATCCAAAAGCTTGTTCTTAAAAAGTTCAATGAAATTGATAAACCCTTCCCTAGTCTGTTTAAAGAAAAGTGAGAACAAACAAATAAACAAGAATGCTCCCCAGACGTGAGAGCCCAGAGCCACCTGCCCGCCAGCATCTGCCCTGGGACTCAGGGGCTCAGGGACGAGGCTGGGTCGGGATGCCCCACCCTTCCCCACACGTCCCATCCCCCCACATCCCAGATTTGTCTCAGCCGCGTAGCCGACGTTGGATCAAAAGCTGCAGATGACATCAATGGTCCCAAGAGCGTTGCTCTAATTAAGAATAATACAATAGGGCTTCCCTGGTGGCGCAGTGGTTGAGAATCTGCCTGCTAATGCAGGGAACACAGGTTCGAGCCCTGGTCTGGGAAGATCCCACATGCCGCGGAGCAACTAGGCTCATGAGCCACAACTACTGAGCCTGCGCGTCTGGAGCCTGTGCTCCGCAACAAGAGAGGCCGCGACAGTGAGAGGCCCGCGCGCCGCGATGAAGAGTGGCCCCCGCTTGCCACAATTAGAGAAAGCCCTTGCACAGAAATGAAGACCCAACACAGCCATAAATAAATAAATTAATTAATTTAAAAAAAAAGAATAATACAATAATTTTGGACGATTAAAAATAAATAAATAAATAAATAAAAAATAAACAAGAACACCTGAAACACATAATGTTCTGTCAATTATACCTCAATTTAAAAAAATAGACAAAATTGGGAGTGAAAAAAGAGCTATATCACAGAAACAGAAGAGATTAAAATAATTATAAGAATTTATTATATGCTACTTCTATGAAAATAAATCTGAAGATCTAGAGGAAATTACCAAAATTAATCCAAGTGAAAACCTGAATAACAATTTTAGTGGGAGAGAAAAGAAAGGTTGTTAAATATCAACCATTAACAAGGGTATCAGGACAGATGGTTTAACAGCTCAGCTTTCTAATCTTCAAAGAATAGATAATATCAGTGTTAATTAATTTATTCTAGACCATGGAAAAAATTGAAAGCTTCTCAATTTATTTTATGAAGCAAGCATGATTTTAATGCTAGATAAAATATTAACAGGGCTTCCCTGATGGCACAGTGGTTGAGAATCTGCCTGCTAATGCAGGGAACACAGGTTCGAGCCCTGGTCTGGGAAGATCCCACATGCCGCGGAGCAACTAGGCTCATGAGCCACAACTACTGAGCCTGCGCGTCTGGAGCCTGTGCTCCGCAACAAGAGAGGCCGCAATAGTGAGAGGCCCGCGCACCGTGATGAAGACTGGCCCCCGCTTACCACAACAAGAGAAAGCCCTCGCACAGAAACGAAGACCCAACACAGCCAAAAATAAATAAATTAATTAATTAATTAAAAAAAAAAAAGCCAGTGGACATGACTCATACTATACCCAAATAGCTGAAAGGCACTTTAAAAAAAAAAAATTAACAAATAGAATCTAGCCATGTGGCAAAAAAAATAATACACTGTAACTAAGCAGAGTTTATTCTAGGATTACAAAGCACAACACCAAGAAATCTATCAACATAAATATTTTCATCAATAAACTAAAAGTGAAAAACCATACCCTATCAATAGTTCCTGAAAAGGCATTTGATAAAATTCAGCAGCCATCCATATTAAAGCTTTAAGGAAAATAAGAATGAAATGATAGTTGTTGTATATAATAAAGTCTCTTTATCAAAAAGCAATAGCCAATATCATTCTCATTGGTCAAACACCAAAAGCACTTCAATTAAAATCAAATCCAGACAAAAATGCCCACTATTGCCACTGCAACTCAACATTTTCTTCAAGATTCAGAGATTGAAACAAATGTCATAAGGTAAGAAAATAAACTGATTAGTACAAGCATGTGAAAGAAGAAATAAAGTATTGGAATATTTCTTTTTGCTCATGGTTTTATCTCTTCTTTTCAGATTTATGCCTGCTGTAAATGTTCCTGTTTAACATTGCCTTGGAGGTTTTTAGAAAATACAATAAGAACATAAAATTAAGTAACTGACATAAATATTTGATAATATTTTTTTCCATTGACCACATGACTGCATTCCTAGAAAACCCAGGAAACTCTTGTTTTAAAAAAACACTCAAATTGATGAAGAATTTGGTAAGGTGACAAATTTTACAGAAACGCATACAAAAATTAATCACTTCTCTATACTATAGCATGTTCATCTAAAAATAGAAATGAGAAAAATATTCAACTAAGTATAGTGACAAAATCTATAAAATATTGAGGGATAAATATAAAAGAAACATAAGACTATGGAAAAAAACCTTATGAAAAAAAACCAAAACAAAATCTGAAGAAATTTTAACACCAAACAATTTGTTCAGAGGAGTTAATATCTTAACAAATTCCTTCTCCCCGCAAATATAAATGTAATACAATGCCAATTATAATCCCAGTAGTTTGTGGGTTGTTTTTTTTTTTTTTTTTTTTGGCTGGGGTTTTAATAGGAACTGCATTATATTTGTATATCACTTTGGGGAGAATTAGTTATCTTTACTATGTTGAGTCTCTCAATCCACAGCCACGGTCCCCCTTTCATTTATTTAGATCTTATTTAGATTTCTCTCCACAGCACCAGTAGATTTTTTGATTGTAAGTAAATTGGTTTTGAAGTATAGTGTACATACAGAAAAGTGCCAAACCTTAAGTGTGCCCATGTAACTAACATCCCCATAAAGAAATATAACATAACCAGCACTCCTTAAGTTCCCCATCCCGTCCCCTCCAGTGTCCCCCAACACCAAGGAGAAACCACCTACTATCTTGACTTCTAATACCATAAACTTACTTTGCCTCCAACAGGTTTTGTTTTTTAATTGGATAAAATGTGCTTAGAACTTACACAGACAATAAATGTTCAGAAGATAAGAAAAATAGGAAAAAGAGTAACAGTAAGAGACATCTAACCTTATCAGTATCAGAGCACTCCAAAAAGCTATAGTAATTAAATCATTGTGTATTAGTATAGGAAGAGACCACCAGTGAGAGGTACAGAATAGGGGATGAAAAAAAATCAATCCCGGTACATGTGAGCATTTAATACAAAGCTGATAATTCAAGATAGCAGGGAAAGAATAGATTATTTAATAAATGATACTAGCTCAACTTACTAGAACAAGTTGAATCCCATCTTATGCTATATACAAAAACAAATTTTAGACATATATAAGACTTGTTACATTTGTATAAAATAAAACAATAAATAGCTTAGAAGAAAATCTAGGTAAATACATGGGTTGGGGAATCTTCTTTTCAGAACAGGAAACCCAGAACCTCTGAACAAAGACATATTTGACTTAAATTGAAAATGCCACTAAGATAATAGGTAAGTGATAGATTTGGAGGGAAAAAGTTTTACAGATGACAGATAAATGATAAATAACAATACTATAAAAAGAGCTCCTACAAATTGCCCAATCAAAAAATGGGCAAAGACTATGAATAGATAATTCACAGAAAAGCAAATCCAAATTCTCAACAAACTTGAAAAGATGCTCAAGCTCACCAGTAGTCCACAAACTGCAAATTAAGTTTACAATGAAATATCACTTTACGACGATCTGAATGGAAAATATTAAAACAAGAGTGATAGCGACTGTTGCTAGTAGGGGTGTGGGTAAAGCATTCTCCATATTTTACTACTGAAAATATGATGTTTGGGTCTTTTTGAAAGCAATCTGGAAATATATAATAAATTTTAAAATACACATGCCCTTCAACCTTGGAATCTATTCGGTAGAAGCAAAAGCATCAGTACATAAAGATACAGGCTTAAGAATATTTATTGCTTCACTGTTTGTAGTGACAGAAACGTAAAACAAAAAAAAATGTCTTTCAAGAGAAAGATAAATAATGGATAAATTATGAAAGAGTCTCATCATGAATTATTATGTAAGCCAACACAAAACGATGAATTAGAACCATACCAGGTGACAGAGGGATTTCCACAAGGTATTTTTGAGTGAGAAATAGAATATGTACAAAATCCATGATCTAATTTTTCCAGAGAAAGCAATGAACTCCCCCAAACCCTACATATACAGAGATTGTATCTATTTATCATCTATCATCTATCTGATAGATATATAATCTATATATCTATGTGTATATAATCTTTTATCATTATATGAAGATGGAGAAAGTTAAAAGGCTATTAGCACCTGGTCATCTGGGGTAAGGGACTGGGGGAGAGGGCGGGTGGGGTGGATACTTGAGAGGACTAAGAAATGAGAAGTTGCAGGGAATATATGGATGGGAGTGAGTAGTTCCACTTATCTGAAGGGTACCTCAAGGATTCTGGGTATACTCAAAGTTTGAACTCCAAAGCTGCTGGTGGGGGCCTTTCCTGGGGGATACTAAGGCCAGACCCTCCTTAGGGGATGTGGGTACAGGACACATCACAGAGAATGCCTCCTGTCCCTCCCAACATCTGATCCGTTGAAATCATGTCATGACAAATACCAAGGCCACTGTGAGGAACCCATAGTCTGGGATGTGCAGGACCTAATGCTGTGTTTAGGGTTAAGTGTTCCTGCAGGTCTCCTGCCAGGGGGCAATGGGGTAACCGTGGGATCACTGTATGTGTATATGGAACCCAATAACCCTCAGGGACCTTATGGCCTAGTTTGGGTAGGTCAAAGTCCTACCAAAGTCCACAACTCAAGCTATTAAGAACAAACCCCAAGAGATTTTCACTTACTTCTCTTAAAGAACATGAAGGGATCCAATTCCTATTCCATATCGACCATCTTAAACTACCCTTTCTCAGGGTTTTACTTTGAGGTGATGAAAATGTTTCAGAAACAGATAGATAGGTGGTGGTTCCACAACATGGTGAATGTAATTAAACGCCACTGAATTTTTCACTTTAAAAAGGATAATTTTATGTTATGTGAATTTCACCTCAATAAATTATCTAGAAAAAAAAATACCTTTTCTCTCCCAGCCTAAAACTTATTTTATATCTTACTCTCAACTCTACCAAAAACGTTGCTGAAAGCCCAGTCCGCAAACCCCTCCACTTTAGTTCCTTTTCTCTTCCCTCCTGTTTCTTGTAGTCCTGTCTGCACCCATCCTTCTATCCCACGACTCAAAATCCCAGGAGACAGGCTGGCAAACATGGAATTCCACATGTGGGTGAGGAAAGAGGGGAGCTGAGGGGGGAAAGACACATTTTCCTTTAACAGGTGGTGGGAATGGGCGAGCCGAAGGCTGGTATTACTCATTAGTAAGTTTTGCCTCTTTCACATATTGGAGCATAAGGCAATTCGGGTACCAGCCGCCCTCAGCAGCCTGCCTTCCCCCACACTGTGAGTCGCTGCCCCCGCCTGTCACGACAGCTTGTTCTCAGCCCCCCAAAGCCAAGGCCCTGTGACTGGGAGCCCCCATCTAAAGGTTACTTTTGGATGGGGATAGGGAACCTCCCTCCTTTGGTGGGAGGGAGTCAGGGAGGGAGGGACGGATGGGAGAGCTCCACTGGGCAGCACGCAGTCTTGCAGAACAGGTGGTTTTGTTTATTTTTCTCCATTCCATTTGCAAAATTGTACCCTTTCCTAAAACAGCCTCAGGACTCGAGCACAACAAGTACAGGCACAGTGAGATGGCATTTAATGAAAATACAGAAATTTAAGCAGTCAACACCATGATGGAGCAGCAGAAATCGCCGCAAAGTAAACATCCAAGCAGCCACTGAGAGGACAGGACGGGAGACAGGCATGTCCCAGCTCAGCCCCTCACCCTGCTCACCCAGGGCAGGGCCGGCAGGCAGGAACAGGCCAGTCCAGAGGGTCTGGGCCCCCAAGGCTCCAGAATGCGCAACTCCAGCCCCTACCTCAAATGAAGTTGGGTTTCCCTGGGCTATTTTATGGGTTAACTATGGTTTTAGGGAATCAATCTGTTAATATTACTAATACCAAAAAAAAAAAAAAAAAAAAAAACCACTTCTGAAAGTCATTATGGCACAGCAGAAAGAGCTTTCTACTCCATTAACTCCCACCCACTCCTTTTTTTTTTTTTTTGAGCCAAGTTAACTTAGGTTCAAATCCTGGCTCTGTCACTTACCAGCTGTGTTGAACTTGCACAAATCACGTAAATTCTCCAGGCTTCTGTTTGCTCATCTCTGGGGCAAGGTCAGAGCGATATCACTGGTTTACTGGGAATCTCAGTTCACTGGGGTCATAAACATGAAACGGTTTATTTTTCCTGAAATTGCTCCCAAACTCTCAAACCCCCCATTTCTCACTGGGTAGCAGCTCCTTTGCGTGACAGATCAGCCCAATTCCATAGTGTTTCAGTCACCTTTTACCATTAAACGGTTATTTTCGTTCCTTAAGATTCTGCCCTGTTCACTTTAAAATTTCAACCTTCTGTCCATTTCCAGTACTTTTCCTTCCCTCTTAAAACTGCAGAATGCCAATGAAATTAGAGTTCTAGATAAATAACGTTGTCATCTAAGTACCTCTCATTCTGTTTGCTAAATCTGGCAAGCCTCCATCGTCTCCCAAGCACAGGCTTTAGGGAAGTGGTTCCCAATTCAGGCTGCTCATTTAAAATGTCAATGCCTGGGTTCCGTTCCAGACCAGTTAAATCGGAATAACTGGGCATACCAAGAATTTTTTTTTTTTTTAAGTTTCCCCGAGGGACCGGAACGTGAGCTCGGGGCTGACGGCAGCGCTTCGCAGGGGGGTCCGACTTCTTCCCGTTCTAGCAACGCCTCCCGCTTCCCAGCATGCACTGCTGCGGCGTGGGGGGCGGAGGACGGAGAGGCCGGTCGCGTTTTACGAGACTGTCGCTTGTAAGCTCGTAATCTTCTCCACTGGTCACGACAGCGCCTCCACTTGACACCGACGGGCCCTTTGTTCCCAGTGTATGGGCAGGCATCCGAATGCGGGCTCTCCTGTTACGCGCTCTGGAGGGCTCCGTGAGGGTCTTCCTTCTGCCTGCTCCCTGGTGTGGCGACGAGGTTCAGCTTGCCTACAAATCAGCCCTCTGCCGGAAGTAACCCCCGCCCCGACAGCTTCCTGCAGCTGAGAGCCCCCTCCCGCCCCTAGGCGCCCTTCCAAGGGGAGGGTACTGGCAAGATAGCTTAAACCACACTGCCTCCTACAGGCCAAGGTGACCTACAGGGCTCGTCTCAGCAAGCCGGCACTTAGCACCTGTTGTTCTCAGGTGAGGGTCCAATTCCAGTACCTCCCTCTGCACCCATTACCATGTTACCCTCATAATAACTCATGTTTGCTGAGATTTTCTGGGTGCCTGGCACTGTGCTCAGCTATTTATCTCCTTTAATCCTCGAAAATTGGGTGGGGAGATAGGATTCATTTCCCCACTTTTCCGATAAGAAATTGTGGCTAAGACAGTTTAAGTAATTTGCCGAAGGTCATACAGCTAATAAGAATCAGAGTTCAAATTTGATTCCAAAACCTTGCCTTTACCGCTATAATTTATAATAGTCCTACTGTAATGTCATTTATGAAACTTATCTTGGTTTCTGGTACACAGCAGCCACTCAAGAAATACTAGTTCTCTTCCTAGATAACCTCATACTGGAAATCTATCATCAAGTACAGTTTTATAACGTTCAGTCCAAGTTACTTGGAAACAATGTCAAGCTTTGTTTCATCATCCCCATGTATTAATCTATTAACTAATTCACTCTTTTAAAACATATACTATGTGTCAGGTTCTGTGCTAGTACCAAGATAGAGAACAAGAAAAATTTAGTATTAGTTTCTCTTGGCTGCTGCTACAAATTACCGCAAACTCGGTCACTTAACAGAAATTTATTATCTCACAGTTCTGGAAGCTGGAAGGCTGAAATCAAGATGTTGGCAGGGCCACACTCCCTCTGAAGATTCTAGGGGAACATCTCCTTGCCTCTTGCAGTTTATGGTGGCTCAAGGTGTTCCTTGGATTGTGGCTGCATCACCCAATCTCTGCCTTGGTCTTCACATGACCTTTTCCTTGTGTTTATGTCTTCTCCTCTTGTGTCTATAAGGACACTTGTCATTGGTTCTGGGACCCACCCACGTAATCCAGGATGATCTCATCACAAGGTACTTAACTTAATTACATCTGCAAAGACTCTTTTTACAAATAAGGTCACATTCACAGGTTCCAGGAGTTAGGATGTAGATATATCTTTGGGGGGCAGGGGAGGGTACTATTTAACTCAATACAAAATTATAATGCAGTGTGTTGGAAAGAACTTGTTTGGTCTTTGGAGTGAAAAATACATGTGTTCAAATTCCACCCATGCCATTAGCTCAGGCAAATTACTCAAATTTTCTGATATGTTAGTTTGGGTCTTCTGAGAAGAAGATGCCACCTGGGATTAGATGTGCAAGAGGTTTATTGGAGGAAATGCCTGTGGGATTCCTCAGGGAGCCTCACTTGCATCTCACTGGATAGACTGTTCTGCATGATTATATCTAGCTGCAAGGGAGTCTAGAAAGATAAGTTTCCAGGCTTTATTGTACAGATAGGCAAGGGGGAAAGGGAATTTTGAGTATCTGATCCATAATACCTGCCAAGATAATACAATAATAGTGTCCACAGTGTCTGTGGCATGACATTTGGAAACTCCAGTTCCTATCATGGAAGCAAAATGCCTAAATCCAACTAAATCTGTGTTTGGGGATGAGGGAGAGGTCATCAAAGTGACTCTTGGAAGTGCATTGGTTTGCCAGATGAATGAGGGCATTTCAGGCAGAAGGTGTGCATATGCAGATCTGTGGGTCAGAAGGGCCTGCTGAAGAAATGGCCAGCAATTTGGAAAAGTTAGACCATAACTAATGAGGTAGAGAGTGTTGAAAAATGATGAAAAACACATGTCCCATATCAAGGCGTTTGGATTTTATGCTTTAAGACAGGGATGTCCAACATTTTGATTGTGTAGTTTTATTCAATAAAAATCTTTTTTGGAGGGTACACCCCTAGTGTATATTTATTTATTTATTTACCTATAATTGATATACTGCACTAATATGCCAGGTGGGTTATAAGTTGCACACTAGAGTATAAGCTCCCTGAGGGCAGGGAATTATTCTTTTATTCACTGCCTATCCCCAGTACCTAGATGGCCCCTGGCACAGAAAAATACTTAATAAATACTTATTAATGATGGAATGAAAATTTAATAGAAATTGTAATTCTAGATTTCTTCTTGCACCCCATGGATCATCTTGTTACACTTGGGATGCATGCAACCTCCCCTGGATTTCAGCAGTGTGAGTAATAAGAGTTTCTGAAGGGTTTGAAACAGTAACATGATGAGATCTCAGAAATATGATTCTGGAGTGCTGTGGAGGAGACCAGAAGGCAAGTTAGCAGGTAGACTAGAACAGTAGTTCCTGAACCTCTAGGATTTCATGGACCAGTAATGGTAATAACAGTAGTATCATCAACTATTATTTTTTTCAATTTGTCAGCTTTTTTGTTTTTGCTAAATAAGGATTAAGGGGAAAAAGATTATTTGAGATTTTATTTTTAATGAAACACATTTTCATACCAAAAATGTATGAAGGACAATCTCAGATTAGAGGTGAGTTCTTTTTTTAATAGATTTTTTTAAATTGTGGTAAAATATACATAACACAACATTTACCATCTTGACCATTTTTAAGTTTACAATTCTGTGGCGTTACTTAATATTTGCATTGTTCTGTAACCATCACCGCCATCCATCTCCAGAATGTTTTCATCTTCTCCAACTGAAAGTCTATACTCCTTAAACACTAACTCCCCTTTCTCCCATCCCTTCATCTCCTGGCGGTCACCATTCTATTTTCTGTCTCTTCTAGGAACCTCATACAAATGGAATCATATAATATTTGTCATTTAGAGACTGGCTTACTTCATTCAGAATAATATCTTCAAAGTTCATCCATGTTGTAGCATGTGTCAGAATTTCCTCCTTTTTTAAGGCTGAATAATATTCCTTTTGTGTATATTCCATATTTTGTCTATTCATTTATCTGTCAGTGGACAGTTTTTTCCCACGGAATTACTGGATCATAATTCCATGTTGATAATTCTATGTTTAATTTTCTGAGGAACCGCCATACTATTCTCCACAGTGGCTGCACAGTTTTACGTTCCCACGGGCAATGCACAAGGGTTCTACTTTCTCCATATCCTTACCAACAGTTGATATTTTGTTCTGTTTTGTTTCATTTTTTATAACTGCCATCTGAATGAATGTGAAGTGATATCTCACTGTGGTTTTAATTTGCATTTCCCTAATGATTAGTGATACTGAGAATCTTTTTATGTGTTTATTGGCCATTTGCATATCTTCTTTGGAAAAATATCTGTTCAAGTCCTTTGCCCATTTTTTAATCTAGTCATTTTGTTGTTGGATTGCAGGACTTCTTTATATATTCTGGATATTACTCTCTTATCAGATAGATGATTTGCAAATATTTTCTCCCATTCCATGGGTTATCTTTTGCTCTCTCAATAGTATCTTTTGATGCACAGAAGTTTTCTATTTTGATGAAGTCCAATTTTTATCGATTTTTTTCCTTTGTTGCCTGTGCTTTTAGAATCATATCCAGGAAATTGTTGCTAAATCTAATGTCATGAAACTTTCCCGTATGTTTTCTTCAAAGAGTTTTCTGGTTTTAGATCTTACATTTAGGCCCTTGATCCATTTTGAATTAATTCTGGTATATATTGTAAGGTAAGAGTCCAGCTTCATTTTTTGAGTTTTTTGATTGGTGCAAACTTCATCAGAGTCTGCGGGATGATATTTGGAAGCCCCAGTCTAGGGAAGAGACAGTGATGGCCTAAACTAGAGCAGCAGAGTGGCGTGGGTGGGGTGAGGTGGGAATGGAGGAGCTCAGCGTGGGGGTGTTCTCGGATGCAGAATCAATAGAATGTCATGGCTGATGGGATGTGGAATGTGAAGCCAGGGAAGAAGTCTATGTGCGTGATGGGTAGATAATATTTTCTTTAATTGTCCAGTATAAAAAAAAAATTCTGAAAGCTGGAAGTTACCTTAGAATTCTTCCTAAGCAACAAAGAAGTTTTTGTTTAGAAAACTTCGAGTCCTTCTCTAGGAGGTTAAGGGAATAAACATAGGCCTTGATATGAAGAAGAAGTTAGGGCAAAGGAAGTCTGAACTAGTTTGCAAAGGAAATGAAAGTGGTTTAGTTTTTCAGAGTGGGCACAGAGGGAGAGGGTGAGGGACCCAGGAAGATGAGGAGAATAAAGAAGATGCAAGGAAGGTGGACCAGAGGAAGGGGTGTTAAACAAGATGGTGGATGCTGGTACTTAAAAGGAAAAGAGAGCCAGATTGGAAGGATAGCACAGAGACTTTGAAGAATGGGCCAATATCTTACGTTGTTTGTTGTTCTGTGTAGTCTGTAACCACTTCCATTATCCTTAACTTACAGTAACCATCTGTTACATACTCTGTCTTGTGTTACTGGTTCTTTGGGAAGGTAAGTCAAAGGAAAAGGGACTAGGTACCTTTTATTTATTTATTTTTTTCATGCAGATATTTCCTTTTTAATTATCTGCAACATCATTCTTTTTTTTTTTTAATCAGTCATGAATTTTATACACATCACTGTATACATGTCAATCCCAATCGCCCAATTCAGCACACCCCATACCCACCCCACTGCAGTTTTCCCCCCTTGGTGTCCATACATTTGTTCTCTACATCTGTGTCTCAACTTCTGCCCTGCAACCCGGTTCATCTGTACCATTTTTCTAGGTTCCACATACATGCGTTAATATAGGATATTTGTTTTTCTCTTTCTGACTTACTTCACTCTGTATGACAGTCTCTAGATCCATCCACGTCTCAACAAATGACTCAGTTTCGTTCCTTTTTATGGCTGGGTAATATTCCATTGTATATATGTACCACATCTTCTTTATCCATTCGTCTGTCGATGGGCATTTAGATTGCTTCCATGTCCTGGCTATTGTAAATAGTGCTGCAGTGAACATTGGGGTGCATGTGTCTTTTTGAATTACGGTTTTCTCTGGGTATATGCCCAGTAGTGGGATTGCTGTGTCATATGGTAATTCTATTTTTATTTTTTTAAGGAACCTCCATATTGTTCCCCATAGTGGCTGTATCAATTTACATTCCCACCAACAGTGCAAGAGGGTTCCCTTTTCTCCACACCCTCTCCAGCATTTGTTGTTTGTAGATTTTCTGATGACGCCCATTCTAACTGGTGTGAGGTGATACCTCATTGTAGTTTTGATTTGCATTTCTCTAATAATTAGTGATGTTGAGCATCTTTTCATGTGCTTCGTGGCCGTCTGTATGTCTTCTTTGGAGAAATGTCTATTTAGGTCTTCTGCCCATTTTTGGATTGGGTTGTTTGTTTCTTTAATATTGAGCTGAATGAGCTGTTTATGTATTTTGGAGATTAATCCTTTGTCCGTTGATTCGTTTGCAAATATTTTCTCCCATTCTGAGGGTTGTCTTTTCGTCTTGTTTATGGTTTCCTTTGCTGTGCAAAAGCTTTGAAGTTTCATTAGGTCCCATTTGTTTATTTTTGTTTTTATTTCCATTACTCTAGGAGGTGGATCAAAAAAGATCTTGCTGTGATTTATGTCAAAGAGTGTTCTTCCTATGTTTTCCTCTAAGAGTTTTATAGTGTCCAGTCTTACATTTAGGTCTCTAATCCATTTTGAGTTTATTTTTGTGTATGGTGTTAGGGAGTGTTCTAATTTCATTCTTTTACATGTAGCTGTCCAGTTTTCCCAACACCACAGGGACTAGGTACCTTTTAGATGCAAAGTAGAAAGGAGAAAGGTGAGGTGCAAAAGAGAGCTCTTTTCTTCCCCCATTAGTAAAGAAAATCTGGTACTGTGCAAGATTGACCCAATCCCTGTGGCCGTGAAATGCAAAGCACTGATGGGCTTAGAGCTTGGTTACTCCTCATCTCTGAGGCAGAGAGGTAAGGTTATGCTGACACCAACAGGCCTACCCCTGAGGTTGGGGGCAGGGTCAACCCCACTCAAATCAATGGCTTCTATACATGGAGGAAGGGGGGTGGTGCATGGATGCTGGGGAAGCAACCACAGTGTTCACTCTAGGGTTTGAGCCAGTTCTTACAATATTAAAGTAAAAGCAGGAAAACCTGAGGACACTCAGGTTGCTGGTAATTGAGTTACACAGGATAACACAGAAATACTAAAATCCAGTGAAAGAAAAAATGGCGCATTGTCTTGATGCTCTTTGATGATAATGTTTGGGCATTTTTCAAACATCCTAATTTCTGAATATAAACTTTAACATATTCATGGAAGCAAGGTGGTGGTGGTGTTCAAATTCCAGCACTTCCCTTACTATGACTCTGTGACTTAGTCTCCTCATCCATAAAATGACATTAGCAGTAATACCTGCCTTATAGAGTTGGCAGGAGGATTAAGTCACTGAATATGAGTAAACCCCTTAGAACAGTGCCTGACACATGGTAAGTGTTGGTTAAATAAAAAATTGCAAACTAGAGGTTTCTGGGGTCCCTGATGGTCAACTAAATTTTATCTGCCTTCCAGACACATCTGCATCCTTCCTCTCCTGACCCATGGCAAAGTCTACTAAAATCAGAAGGCAATCAGTTGACTCTCCCTAACTTCCACAACATAGATTCATCTCTGGGGACCAAGAATAGATAATTGGCCTGTTATTGATTAGACTTTGAGGTCACTCCTTCTTTCCAGTGACTGTTGATCTGTTTAGAACAATAAGCAGTCAGTGATTTACAGAATATCATCCTGCGCACGCAGAGGAAGATACCCCCTCTAGAATGGCAAAGGTAATGGAACTGAGCTCTGGCTGGGGAGAATCCTTCAAGTGATACCGGTATTTAAAATCATGTGAGGATCTATCTTAGCTGCTTGGTCATAGCCTTTTTCTTAATCATAAATTTCAATGATTCAATGTACCGTGATATTTATTACAGTGTCGTTTATAGCAATGAAATATTGGAAATGTCCAACACCAGGGGACTGGTAAATAAATTAAAGGCAGCCACATGATAAAATTATTCAGCCACTAAAAGTCATATTTTCAAAAAAGCTTTCAATGACAGTTCAATGTTTACAGTACAATGTTAAGTGAAAAGAGCAAGACACAAAACGGTATAAAGTGTAGGAGGACCTCAACTTCGTGAGAAATACACATACTCACCCACCCTCTCACAGAATATAAGACCGGAGGAATATGTATTAGAAGCATAACAGTGGGTGTCTCTGGGAGGTAAGATATTGTGTGGGTTTCATTTTCTTCTTTATATTTTCCAGTGTTTTCTAAAATCCAGATGAGAGAAGCTGTCCCCACTCCCATTTACCCCAGTGCACACCCCATATGACAAATCTCAACAGAGAAGGTCCGCATTCCCACTACTAAGATCCCGGGGCCACCCCGGATTCTGTACACACTGCATCCTGGTTGTCAAGCTCTCCTTCAGTTTTGCGTGATTACCTTGTCCCCACCCAGTAGATTTCCCCTTTTGCTTAAGAGGGAAGAGATGGTTTCTATTGCCTGTAAATAAAAGAACTTTAATTAATACTATACCCTAATTGCTTTAGATACATACATTTTTATATCCTCCACTAGATGTTAGCTCTTTGATGCTAAGGACTCTGTCTTTGCTTTCTCTGTACCTCTCAAGAGTACAACTAAGCCAATTCCAGGAACAACAAGAACGCAAATACTGTGGATTTCCCTCAAATAGGTGGGGAGCTCAAGGGGGCACCTAACACTCCTGGATGGTATGTTCGGTAACTGCTAGGCTTAAGGTGTGGGAAAGGTGATAAAAAATAAAGAGGGCCTCCCCTCGCATCGCTGTGGAGGCACAGGACTGGGGCTTTTCAAGAACAGAGCTAGCTTTTAGGAGGAGAAAGATCCTGTTATAAAAATATTCTCTTCACTGCTAGTCATTGACCAGCAGGCCTAGCTCACCGAGAGAGTGACCAGCCACGTGGGCCCTGAGCAGAATCCAGCCGCATCTAATTAGAAGCCTGGGCTCCTCATCAACAAGGATCCTGGGGACATTTCAAGGGGCCTTTCTGAAGTCAGAAAATGCAGGCTTACACCTGCTTACAAACTGAGCCCTCCCAACCAGGCTTTTCTTTCTTTCTTTTTTTTTTTTTTTTTTTTTGTAATAAAGCAATTTCATAGATGATGTCTCTACGGTGTGATGAGGCTTTGTACAGTATCTTCCCCTCTTCACAAGAGGTAAATTTAGACAGGGGTAAACCTCACTGCCTCTACCCTGAGCGTGGCGGCCTGCCCCTCCCATCTGTGTGTCTCTGTCCCCGTGGGTCTCTGCTGCTTTGTCCCTGACTCCCTTTCAAGTCTCGGCTCTGTTCCCTTTGGCAGGAATGACTGTGCTCAAATTCCCTCCTGCCGTCACCCGCCTACTAGCTACCAGTTCTTCTGCTTCGATGCCACCTGCCCCAGAGAACCTTCTCTGACCCCACCCCCAAACCTCACCCGCCTTCTCCCCTCCCGCACCTCTAAGACTGGGTCATACCCACCCACCTGGGTAACACGCCACCCCTGCTCAGGCTCTTCCCAGCACTTTCACACTGAATAGCAACAGTCTGCTTGTCTGTCTCCCCACTAAACTGAAAGCTGCATGAGGCCAGGGGCTGGATCTTACTCTCCACTGCAGTCGCTGTGTCGGCACTTGGTATAGAGTTCATGCATTCACTCAGCGAGCATTTGTTGACTGCATCCTGTGTGCCAGGCGCTAGGAACAAATGGTGAACAGAAACACGGTGCACACCACCCCCACGGTCTTGTTGGCACTTCCTACGTACACGGCTCTCTCCTCACGCCCTGGCTTTCTGCTGAATCCCCTTGTTGCAAATCTGCTGTGCAGAATGACATCAGGGAGTCACACTTCGTTATAAAAGTTCTGTGAAAACGCATGCAGGTGGCTGAAGCCACACTCCTTAAGCAGCAAAAAATGAGTCTGAATCATTTTCTAATTTTGCTCTTAAAAATCTCTCTCCTACCTTACGTAAAGCTGAAGAACTCTAAGATGATAACATGAATTTCCTTGAAGGAGCTAATGTAAGGCTTCTCAACCTATCTTATGCTATTGGAACAAACCAGGAAGCTACTCTTTAGCCTGTTTCCCTCTTTTTACATGTCTGTTTCATAGATCAAATAATGTCTAGTTGCTAGAATAGGCTCTCATTACTTCTTTGTTTTCCTTTGCGACTCATGGGCTCCTGGGACAATTCATTAAGGTCTAGTGTATGACCCCCACTCCTCACCATCTAGGAAGCTCAGGAAGAGACAGCGCAGGAGAGGAAAGACAACAACAGCCCCCAAACCAAGAGCAAGAGACCTCAGTGACAGAAGTTGCATGTTAAAGGAAACCGGACAGTGAGAAATGTGCCTGGGCCACTAGCCTTTGGGCAGCAGAAGGCTTACACCTGCTACAGGTGGCCCACCCCTGGGGCACCGTGATCAAGTGAAGGCTGGACAGAGATGAGATGGCTTCAATCTAGGCCGAGTTTGAAAGCAGAGACAGGAAAATCAAGGCCATTGGCAATTGAGGAATGAGGACACTGAATGACGACAGGAGAGAACGGGACTTCTCCAAGCCAGAGATCTCACTAAGCAGTTGGCCCCCTGGGGATTTCCTGTGAGGTGTCCTGGATCTTTAAGAAGATATTTTGTAGTTAAGAGACCAGGCTAAAATGACACCACTGAACAGATTGGTGTCTTCGTTTTTTGTAGATGTATTTGTCTGTCATAAAAAGTGGCACATACAGAGGAAAAGCATAGACACAAATAAGCTAATCCCATCACCCAGAGACTCTGGGTCTTTCCCTAAAGTCTTTGTTAATCTGTGCATATAAAAGCACCCTCGGAGATTAACCAAGATGGCGGAGTAGAAGGACGTGCTGTCACTCCCTCTTGCGAGAGCACCAGAATCACAACTGACTGCTGGACCATCATTGACAGGAAGACCCTGGACTTCACCAAGGAGGATACCCCACGTCCAAGGACAGAGGAGAAGCCACAGTGAGACGGTAGGAGGGGCGCAAGCAGAGTAAAATCAAACCCCGTAACTGCTGGGTGGGTGACTCACAGACTGGCGAACACTTATACCACAGAAGTCCACCCACTGGAGTAAAGGTTCTGAGCCCCACGTCAGGCTTCCCAACCTGGGGGTCAGGCAACGGGAGGAGGAATTCCTAGAGAATCAGACTTTGAAGCCTAGTGGGAATTGGATTGCAGGACTTTGACGGGACTGGGGGAAACAGAGACCCCACTCTTGGAGGGCACACACAAAGTAATGTGTGCATCAGGACCCAGGGGAAGGAGCAGTGAGCCTGGGGGAGACTGAACCAGACCTACCTGCTGGTGTTGGGGGGTCTCCTGCAGAGGCGAGTGGTGGCTCTGTTTCACCGTGGGGATAAGGACACTGGCAGCAGAGGTTCTGGGAAGTTCTCCTTGGCGTGAGCCCTCCCAGAGTCTGCCATTAACCCCACCAAAGAGCACGGGTAGGCTCCAGTGTTGGGTTGCCTCAGGCAAAACAGCCAACAGGGAGGGAACCCAGCCCCACCCATCAACAGTCAAGTGGATTAAGGTTTTACTGAGCTCTGACCGCCACAGCAACAGGGAGGGAACCCAGCCCCACCCATCAACAGTCAAGTGGATTAAGGTTTTACTGAGCTCTGACCGCCACAGCAACAGTCAGCTCTACCCACCACCAGAGCCTCCCATCAAGCCTCTTAGATAGCCTCAACCACCAGAGGGCAGACAACAGAAGCAAGAAAAACTATAATCCTGCAGCCTGTGGACCAAAAACCACAGTTACAGAAAGATAGAGAAGATGAAAAGGCAGAGGGCTATGTACCAGATGAAGGAACAAGAAAAAACCCCAGAAAAACAACTAAATGAAGTGGAGATAGGCAACCTTCCAGAAAAAGAATTCAGAATAATGATAGTGAAGATGATCCAGGACCTTGGAATAAGAATGGAGGCAAAGATTGAGAAGATGCAAGAAATGATTAACAAAGACCTAGAAGAATTAAAGAACAAACAAACAGAGATGACCAATACAATAACTGAAATGAAAACTACACTAGAAGGAATCAATAGCAGAATAACTGAGGCAGAAGAACGGATAAGTGACCTGGAAGACAGAATGATGGAATTCACTGCTGCGGAACAGACTAAAGAAAAAAGAATGAAAAGAAATGAAGACAGCCTAAGAGACCTCTGGGATAACATTAAACGCAACAACATTCGCATTATAGGGGTCCCAGAAGGAGAAGAGAGAGAGAAAGGACCAGAGAAAATATTTGAAGAGATTATAGTCGAAAACTTCCCTAACATGGGAAAGGAAATAGCCACCCAAGTCCAGGAAGCGCAGAGAGTCCCATACAGGATAAACCCAAGGAGAAACACGCCGAGACACATAGTAATCAAAGTGGCAAAAATTAAAGACAAAGAAAAATTATTGAAAGCAGCAAGGGAAAAACGACAAATAACATACAAGGGAACTCCCATAAGGTTAACAGCTGATTTCTCAGCAGAAACTCTGCAAGCCAGAAGGGAGTGGCATGATATACTTAAAGTGATGAAAGGGAAGAACCTACAACCAAGATTACTCTACCCGGCAAGGATCTCATTTAGATTTGATGGAGAAATCAAAAGCTTTACAGACAAGCAAAAGCTAAGAGAATTCAGCACCACCAAACCAGCCCTACAACAAATGCTAAAGGAACTTCTCTAAGTGCGAAACACAAGAGAAGAAAAGGACCTACAAAAACAAACACAAAACAATTAAGAAAATGGTCATAGGAACATACATATCGATAATTGCCTTAAACGTGAATGGATTAAATGCCCCAACCAAAAGACATAGACTGGCTGAATGGATACAAAAACAAGACCCATATATATGCTGTCTACAAGAGACCCACTTTAGACCTAGGGACACATACAGACTGAAAGTGATGGGATGGAAAAAGATATTCCATGCAAATGGAAATCAAAAGAAAGCTGGAGTAGCTATACTCATATCAGATAAAATAGACTTTAAATTAAAGAATGTTACAAGAGACAAGGAAGGACACTACATAATGATCCAGGGATCAATCCAAGAAGAAGATATAACAATTATAAATATATATGCACCCAACATAGGAGCACCTCAATACATAAGGCAACTGCTAACAGCTATAAAAGAGGAAATCGACAGTAACACAATAATAGTGGGGGACTTTAACACCTCACTTACACCAATGGACAGATCATCCAAAATGAAAATAAATAAGGAAACAGAAGCTTTAAATGACACAATAGACCAGATAGATTTAATTGATATATATCGGACATTCCATCCAAAAACAGCAGATTACACGTTCTTCTCAAGTGCGCACGGAACATTCTCCAAGATAGATCACATCTTGGGTCACAAATCAAGCCTCAGTAAATTTAAGAAAACTGAAATCATATCAAGCATCTTTTCTGACCACAACGCTATGAGATTAGAAATGAATTACAGGGAAAAAAACGTAAAAAGGACAAACACATGGAGGCTAAACAATACGTTACTAAATAACCAAGAGATCACTGAAGAAATCAAAGAGGAAATCAAAAAATACCTAGAGACAAATGACAATGAAAACACGACGACCCAAAACCTATGGGATGCAGCAAAAGCAGTTCTAAGAGGGAAGTTTATAGCTATACAAGCCTACCTAAAGAAACAAGAAAAAGCTCAAGTAAACAATCTAACCTTACACTTAAAGAAACTAGAGAAAGAAGAACAAACAAAACCCAAAGTTAGCAGAAGGAAAGAAATCATAAAGATCAGAGCAGAAATAAATGAAATAGAAACAAAGAAAACAATAGCAAAGATCAATAAAACTAAAAGTTGGTTCTTTGAGAAGATAAACAAAATTGATAAACCATTAGCCAGACTCATCAAGAAAAAGAGGGAGAGGACTCAAATCAATAAAATCAGAAATGAAAAAGGAGAAGTTACAACAGACACTGCAGAAATACAAAGCATCCTAAGAGACTACTACAAGCAACTTTATGCCAATAAAATGGACAACCTGGAAGAAATGGACAAATTCTTAGAAAGGTATAACCTTCCAAGACTGAACCAGGAAGAAATAGAAAATATGAACAGACCAATCACAAGTAATGAAATTGAAACTGTGATTAAAAATCTTCCAACAAACAAAAGTCCAGGACCAGATGGCTTCACAGGTGAATTCTATCAAACATTTAGAGAAGAGCTAACACCCATCCTTCTCAAACTCTTCCAAAAAATTGCAGAGGAAGGAACACTCCCAAACTCATTCTATGAGGCCACCATCACCCTGATACCAAAACCAGACAAAGACACTACAAAAAAAGAAAATTACAGACCAATATCACTGATGAATATAGATGCAAAAATCCTCAACAAAATACTAGCAAACAGAATCCAACAACACATTAAAAGGATCATACACCACGATCAAGTGGGATTTATCCCAGGGATGCAAGGATTCTTCAATATACGCAAATCAATCAATGTGATACACCATATTAACAAATTGAAGAATAAAAACCATATGATCATCTCAATAGATGCAGAAAAAGCTTTTGACAAAATTCAACACCCATTTCTGATAAAAACTCTCCAGAAAGTGGGCATAGAGGGAACCTACCTCAACATAATAAAGGCCATATATGACAAACCCACAGCAAACATCATTCTCAATGGTGAAAAACTGAAAGCATTTCCTCTAAGATCAGGAACGAGACAAGGATGTCCACTCTCACCACTATTATTCAACATAGTTTTGGAAGTCCTAGCCACGGCAATCAGAGAAGAAAAAGAAATAAAAGGAATACAAATTGGAAAAGAAGAAATAAAACTGTCACTGTTTGCGGATGACATGATACTATACATAGAGAATCCTAAAACTGCCACCAGAAAACTGCTAGAGCTAATTAATGAATATGGTAAAGTTGCAGGATACAAAATTAATGCACAGAAATCTCTTGCATTCCTATACACTAATGATGAAAAATCTGAAAGAGAAATTATGGAAACACTCCCATTTACCATTGCAACAAAAAGAATAAAATACCTAGGAATAAACCTACCTAGGGAGACAAAAGACCTGTATGCAGAAAACTATAAGACACTGATGAAAGAAATTAAAGATGATACCAACAGATGGAGAGATATACCATGTTCTTGGATTGGAAGAATCAACATTGTGAAAATGAGTATACTACCCAAAGCAATCTACAGATTCAATGCAATCCCTATCAAATTACCAATGGCATTTTTTACGGAGCTAGAACAAATCATCTTAAAATTTGTATGGAGACACAGAAGACCCCGAATAGGCAAAGCAGTCTTGAGGCAAAAAAATGGAGCTGGAGGAATCAGACTCCCTGACTTCAGACTATACTACAAAGCTACAGTAATCAAGACAATATGGTACTGGCACAAAAACAGAAACATAGATCAATGGAACAAGATAGAAAGCCCAGAGATTAACCCACGCACCTATGGTCAACTAATCTATGACAAAGGAGGCAAAGATATACAATGGAGAAAAGACAGTCTCTTCAATAAGTGGTGCTGGGAAAACTGGACAGCTACATGTAAAAGAATGAAATTAGAATACTCCCTAACACCATACACAAAAATAAACTCAAAATGGATTAGAGACCTAAATATAAGACTGGACACTATAAAACTCTTAGAGGAAAACATAGGAAGAACACTCTTTGACATAAATCACAGCAAGATCTTTTTTGATCCACCTCCTAGAGTAATGGAAATAAAAACAAAAATAAACAAGTGGGACCTAATGAAACTTCAAAGCTTTTGCGCAGCAAAGGCAACCATAAACAAGACGAAAAGACAACCCTCAGAATGGGAGAAAATATTTGCAAATGAATCAACGGACAAAGGATTAATCTCCAAAATATATAAACAGCTCATTCAGCTCAATATCAAAGAAACAAACACCCCAATCCAAAAATGGGCAGAAGACCTAAATAGACATTTCTCCAAAGAAGACATACAGACGGCCACGAAGCACATGAAAAGATGCTCAACATCACTAATTATTAGAGAAATGCAAATCAAAACTACAATGAGGTATCACCTCACTCCTGTTAGAATGGGCATCATCAGAAAATCTACAAACAACAAATGCTGGAGAGGGTGTGGTGAAAAGGGAACCCTCTTGCACTGTTGGTGGGAATGTAAATTGATACAGCCACTATGGAGAACAATATGGAGGTTCCTTAAAAAACTAAAAATAGAATTACCATATGACCCAGCAATCCCACTACTGGGCATATACCCAGAGAAAACCGTAATTCAAAAAGACACATGCACCCGAATGTTCATTGCAGCACTATTTACAATAGCCAGGTCATGGAAGCAACCTAAATGCCCATCAACAGACAAATGGATAAAGAAGATGTGGTACATATATACAATGGAATATTACTCAGCCATAAAAAGGAACGAAATTGAGTCATTTGTTGAGACGTGGATGGATCTAGAGACTGTCATACAGAGTGAAGTAAGTCAGAAAGAGAAAAACAAATATCGTATATTAATGCATGTATGCGGAACCTAGAAAAATGGTACAGATGAGCCAGTTTGCAGGGCAGAAGTTGAGACACAGATGTAGAGAATGGACATATGGACACCAAGGGGGGAAAACTGCGGTGGGGTGGGGATGGTGGTGTGCTGAATTGGGCGATTGGGATTGACATGTATACACTGATGTGTATAAAACTGATGCCTAATAAGAACCTGCAGTATAAAAAAACAAACAAAACAACTAATACTAAACTTTCATTGGGTTATTTGTATGGAAACATGTTAATATAAATGTTTCAGACATTACATGAAATTTCTAAAAATCTTATATTTGTATTTGTATGGAAATATGTATGGAAATATGTTAATATAAATGTTTCAGACATTACATGAAATTTCTAAAAATCATATTTGTATTTGTATGGAAATATGTATGGAAATATGTTAATATAAATGTTTCAGACATTACATGAAATTTCTAAAAATCTTATATTTGTACTTGTATGGAAATATGTATGGAAATATGTTAACATAAATGTTTCAGACATTACATGAAATTTCTAAAAATCTTATATGTTCTGGTATAATGTTATAAGTAATAATCCTATTTATTACTTTAAAATGTATATCTCAGAAATAACTAATTTTCTTGTCAACTGCATTATTATGAACTGTCATCAAATCTTTAACCATGGTCATTTTTAAGTCTTTTGTCATTTACAGACAGTTCTGGGTGTACTCTGATGATTTTGCAAATATGTTCCTATAAAAGGGTTTCATCTTCAAGAAATACATGGAAAAGACTCTGACAAGTACAGGTTTCTGGTAACGGACTGTACTGCTGAACTGAATGAATAAGCATTTTCAGAACTCTAATGAAAAACTGATGAACTCATAAAAGTGCTAACAAAAGATCAAGATGAAAAAAAAAAAATTAATTACATGGGACTGAGTGAACTGATGAGGATGAGTATAATTTTTGTGACTTTCTGTCTGAATTTAAAAAAAAAAAAAAAAATTCCACAAGGACTCAGAGGCAAAGAATATACAAATCAATTTTCACTGCAAAGTAAAGGAGCTGTTACAGTGGAGGATTACTGGACTGAATGTCAATACTATGACATAGTATGAGTGTGTTTCATGTTTGGTAATTGCAATCATTGTTGCTTTTGTTGTGGTCATCCATGTACAATGCTTGGTGTCAGTCGATTTATCTCTTGTAAAAATAAAATACAGTGTGTGTGTGTGAAAAAAAAAAAAAAAAAAAAAAAAAAGCACCCTCAAACTTTCCCCCCAAATTAGGAAATCACATGGCATATTCTATGTTCTAACCTCCTTTTCCTCACTTAAAAATATATAACAATGTTGTTCCATATCAATTTATATAGATTTGTATGACTTTTTATGATTAAATAGTATTCAATCATATGAATTTTGAGTAATTTAGTTAATTCCCTCTGGTTTAGAAATTTTTTAATCATTATGAACAATGTTACAGTGATGTCTTTGCCAATAAAACTCAGTCCATAGCCATGATGATTATCTTAGGGTAAATTCCTACAAGTAGAATTACTGGAACAAATGGTATGCATGTTTTTAAAGAATTTGAATAGGATTCCAAATTACCTTACAGAGGTCATGCCAATTTATACCCCTGGGTCCTGCTGGCAGTGTAAAAGCATTTCCATTTTCTCACATTCTCAATAAAGTGTACCTTACCAGATGTTAATTCAGGAGAACACTGCGATACTAATCAGGCAGATTTGAAGGGAAGTATGCATCGAAACTTTATCATCCCAGTTTCCTTCCATCCTCAGCCCTCTCACACCCCTCTATTCTGTCTCTTTGTTTTCTCCTTGGCACGATTTGGGTACCCATCTCTCTCTTGCATTGTCTAAACAGGTTTGAAGGTAAGGAACATGTCTGATTCAATTTATATTCTTCTATGCTCTTAGGGCCTAGCACAGAGTTTTGTTGGTGACACATTTGTTAAATAAGCTAAGTTAACTGAATTCAAGTGTATAATTTTGATCCAAAATATCTCAAGAGATAGAAAGTGACATAGTGTAGAAAAATGGCATTTGGTAAATTATGAAGAGAATGAAAATGAGTGTTTTATTTTGAAGTCCAAAAGCTGCTTAGCAAAAATCTGTACCCTTGGGTTCCTAAAAGAATCCTTGCCAATGTTGCCCATAGTCAACAGGTTCACTTAGTTATTCATTCTTTTATTCAGACACTTACTAGGGGCCTGTCAAGCACCAAGCACATCAGTGAAATAAACATACTCGATGCACTCAGGGATTTTACAATGGAGCTGGAGAGCGGAAACATACACATTGATTCTGCAAGAGATATCAAGTACTCATGATGTGCCAGGCCCCAGGGATACAGAAATAAATATCTCATCTGTGACCTCTAGGAGCTTATGATCCCGTAGAGAAGAGAAATAATTTCACCATTGTGTGATGAGTGCTATGCGTATCACTGCACCGCACCAGCAGAAGGCACCATGACGTGGAGGGAAAAGAATGGGCTTCAGGATCAGGCAGATCTACGTTTGAATTTATGATCTGCTTTCTAGCTCTGTGACCCTGGGCAAGCCACTTCTAGTTTCAGTTTCCTTATACCAGGCTTAATGTACAGATTGAAGGAAATAATGTATATGAAGGGCCTTCAATACCTGTAGATGGTAAATGATGTTGTTAGCAGGATGAGGTCAGGGAAGGATTCACAGAGGAGCTGGTGCTGGGACTGGACCAGCAAAACGATGTGACGTTATTGGGCACAAAACATGGAGAAGAACATTTCAAAGGAAAGGGAATAGCATGGGCAAAGTAGAGGCATAAAACCACTTGGTCTGTTTGGAAAATCATGGTTGTTAAGTGATGTTGTACCATAGAAAATAAGGAACAAGGAAGGGCAGGAAACAAGGAGCAAGAAGTGAACAAAATACAGATCATCGTATGTCATAGTGAGGAGCATGGGTGGTATCTTCTACAGTTGAGATGTCCAATACAGCAGCCGCTAGCCTCGTGTGGCTATGTAAATGTAAGTGAATGACAGACATAGAAAACAAACTTACTTTTACCAAAGGGGAAAGTGCGGGGGGGGGGGGGGATAAATTAGGAGTTTGGGATTAGCAGATACAAACTACTACATATAAAATAGATAACCAACAAGGACCTACTGTATAGCACAGGGAACTATACTCAATATCTTGTAATAACCTATAATGAAAAAGAATATATATATGTATAACTGAATATTTTGCTGTGTACCAGAAACTAACACAACATTGTAAATCAACTATACTTCAATAAAAAATAAATTAAAAATAAATAAATGTAAGTGAATAAAAATGAAATAAAATGTAAAATTCAGTTCCTCAGTCACACAAGCCATATTTCAATAGTCACATTTCATTATTCAGTCCCAATAGTCACATGAGGCTAGTGGCCAGCATATTAGACAGTTCGATAGAGAACATTTCCATCATGGTAGGAATTTGTATTGGATAGTGCTCCTCTAGAACCCAGCTACTCAGAGTGGTCAGCAGACCAGAAGCATTGGCCTCATCTGGGAGCTTGTTAGAAATGCAGACCCTCAGATCCCCAGACCCGGTGAATTAGAATCTGCATTTAACAAGATGCACCCCACTTCCCCACCCCACCTCTGGTGGTTCATGTTGCACATAGAAGTGTGAGACGCACTGCTCTCTAGAACAGGGGTCCTCAACCCCGGGCCACGAGCAAAGCATCATCTGCCACTCCCCATAGCTCCTCATCACTCGCATTACCTCCTGAACCATCTCCCCCCACCAGCCCCCGTCTGTGGAAAAACTGTCTTCCACAAAACCTGTCCCTGGTGCCAAAAAGGTTGGGGACTGCTACTCTAGAATAGGGAGCCATTGAATGGTTTAAGCAGAAACAGCATGGTCAAACTCACATTTTTTTCTTATTTTCCTTCATTGTTTTATCCGGCTCCCCATCTCCCCATTTCCCCCACTGCCCCACCCCACCCCTCCAGCAAACAGCGTTCTACTCTCTACTTCTATGAGTAGAGATAGAATTGTCTTTTTGTGCCCATCTTATTTCACATAGCATAATGTCCTCCAGGCTCATCCCTGTTGTGGCAAATGACAGGATTTCCTTCTTTTTAAAGGCTGAATATCATATCATATATCATATATTATATATACATGTGCTATATATATATCACATTTTCTTTATCCATTCATCAATCGAGGGACACACTTGGGTTGTTTCCGTTCTTGACTATTGTGAATAATGCTACAATGTACATGGCAATGCAGATACCTCTTTGAGATACTAATTTTATTTCCTTTGGATACACTATACTCAGAAGTGAGTTGCTGGATCATATGATAGTTCTATTTTTAATTTTTTGAGGAACCTCCATACTACTTTCCATAATGGCTGAACCAATTTACATTCCCACCAACACTGTACAAGTGTTCCTGTTTCTCCACATCCTTTCCAACATTAATCTTTTGTCTTTTGATAATATCCATTCTAACAGGTTTGAGGTGATATCTCTTTGTGCATTTCCTTGATGACTAATGATGATGTTGGGCATCTTTTCATATATCTGTTGGTCATTGGTATGTCTTCTTTTGAGAAATGTCTGTTCAAGTCCTTTGCCCATTGTTAATTGGGTTATGTGTTTTCTTGCTATTGGTTATTTGAGTTCCTTGTATATTTTAGATATTAGCCTTTTATCAGATATATGGTTGGCAAATATTTTTCCTATTCCACTAGGTTGTCTCTTCACTCTATTCACTGTTTCCTTTGCTATGCAGAAGGTTTTTTTGTTTGATGAAATCCCATTTGTCCATTTTTGCTTCTGTTTTCTATTCTTTTGGGGTCATCTCCAAAAAATCATTGCCCAGACCAATGTCAAGAAGCTTTTCTCCTATGTTTTCTTCTAGAAGTTTTACAGTTTCAGGTCTTATATTTAAGTCTTTAATTCATTTTAAGTTGACTTTTATATATGGAGTGAGATGAGGATCTAATTTCATTCTTCTACATATCAATATCCAGTTTTCCCAGGACCATTTACTGAAGAGACTGTCCTTTCCCCATTGTGTGTTCTTGGCACCCTCATAGAAGATCACCTGGCCATATATATGAGGGTTTATTTCTGGGTTCTCTTTTTCTGTTCCTTTGGTCTATATGTCTGTTTTTATGCCAGAAACCATACTGTTTTGATTACTACAGGTTTGTAATATAGTTTGAAATCAGGACGTGTGTTGCCTCCAGCTTTGTTCTTCTTTCTCAAAATTACTTCAGCTATTCAAGGGTTTTGTGATTCCCTGTCAATTTTAGAATTTTTTTTTCTATTTCTGTGAAAAATGCCACTGGAGTTTTGATAGAGGTTGCATTGAATCTGTAGATCACTTTGGGTAGTATGGACAGTTTAACAATATTAATTCTTCCAGTTCATAAACACAGAATATCTTTCCATTGATGTGTGTCTTCAATTACTTTCATCAATGTTTTCAAACCTGCATTTTAGAAGTTTACTCTTGAATGAGGATAATGAAAGGAAGGCAAGACCAACGGAAGTGAGCCCAGTCAGGAGACACTAGCAACAGGGCTGCTGTTGCCACTTTTGAGTAAATTTTAAAAAGGCAACTTTTCTTCATAGAAGCAGCCCAGACAAGCTTGGTGAACAGAGTGTACTAGATTTAAGCCCTGCTGCAGCCCAGGCATCCTTGTGCAATGAACCCTGTGCATGATCATATGAGGAAGTGTATTGGCAGTTGTCCAGGTGAGTGATGAGGAAGGCCTGAACTACACAGCTTGAGGATGTTGATTAACAGCAACAAGCACCACTATATGCAGCATTGCTTTGTAACATACCATGTGCATCTTACACATGCAAGGGCAGTGGCAGTTGTGAGAAAGTAAGAATCTGCACTGCAAGGACCAATAAGGAGGGCTGGCCTCTTTAGATCATGTGCTAATGGGCAGCCCTGCCCTGTAGAGTCCCTGTTTCATTTCACATCAGGAAAGTGATTAAACTAAATGCCTTACACCAGTGCTGTATTTCATGTGTATAATACCCATAATTTGAGGTTTGAACACAATTGCAGTAAATTATACTAATCACAGGAAAAATTCATTAAACTTAGATAGGCTTATTGAAAAGTGTGTCGTTTTAAGCAATCAGTATCCCCAAGTTGAAATGTGCTTTCTTGTTTTATAATAAAAGAGATTGTGTACTTCAAAACTCTGTTCATTCGAAGTCTGTTTTTTTCTAAAATAATGGGAGTTTTTAGAAAATGTTAACCCATTTGGAGAATGGTCACCTTTTAAATCGTGGGACATAATGCTACAAAAGATTAGAAAAAAAAACCTAAAAGCAACCTTAAGTGGAAAGAGTCTTTAAAACTCAGTTTCTCTCATTTGTAGAGAAAAAAATATTTTTTTAAAGAAAAATACCCTCAGTTTTCTCTCTATTCTGAATACTTCTGAATTTCTTGGACATGGCAAAGTTTAATTTATGCACTTCCAATGGCTTTAGATAACATGAGTTGGGACAGAGAAAATGTCTACCATTTGCTATACAATGTTGTACACACACACACACACACACAAATATGCACACACATCCTGTATTGGTCAGGGTTCCCACAGGCATCCAATTGGCACACTCAACCAGGGTAACTGAGGATTGTTGAGTAAAAGGATCATTCACAGCTGTGTAGATAGGGCTGAAGGGAATCAAGGAGGACTGCAGCAGCACTCTGGGTCTAGCAACGGCTGGGAGCTGTTACCAAACTGGGCCAGAAGAGGAAAGGGGGGAAGGTAGTTTCTGAAACTCTGCCAGAGAAGGCTGAGTCCAAACCACTGGACTAACAGAGAACCACAGACCCTAGGGAATATCAGTTGGAGTGAGGCCTCCCAGGTCCTCATCTCAGCACCAAGACCTGGCTCTATCCAACTGCCTGCAAACTCCAGTACTGGAAGTCTCAGGCCAAACAACCAGCAAGACAGGAATATAGGGCCACCCACAAAAAAAAAAAAAAAAAAAAAAAAAAAAAATGTTACAGACAAAGGAGCAAGGTAAAAACCTACAAGAACAAATAAATGAAGAGAAAATAAGCAACCTACCTGAAAAAGAATTCAGAGTGATGATAGTAAAGATGATCCAAAATCTCAGAAACAGAATGGAGAAAATACAAGAAACATTTAACAAGGATCTAGAAGAACTAAAGAGCAAAACAAACAGTGATGAACAAAACAATTACTGAAATTAAAAATACTCTAGAAGGAATCAATAGCAGAATAACTGAGGCAGAAGAACAGATAAGGGAGCTGGAAGATAAAATGGTGGAAATAACTGCCAGGGAGCAGAATAAAGAAAAAAGAATGAGAAGAATTGAGGACAGTCTCAGAGACCTCTGGGACAACATTAAACACACCAACATTCAAATTACAGGGGTCCCAGAAGAAGAAGAGAAAAAGAAAGGGACTGAGAAAATATTTGAAGAGATTATAGGAGGGGAGCTTCAAGATGGTGGAAGAGTAAGACGTGGAGATCACCTTCCTCCCCACAAATACATCAGAAATACATCTACATGTGGAACAACTCCTACAGAACACCTACTGAACGCTGGCAGAAGACCTCAGACCTCCCAAAAGGCAAGAAACTCCCCACGTACCTGAGTAGGGCAAAAGAAAAAAGAAAAAACAGAGACAAAAGAATAAGGATGGGAACTGCACCAGTGGGAGGGAGCTGTGAAGGAGGAAAGGTGTCCACACACTAGGAAGCCCCTTCGTGGGCGGAGACTGCGGGTGGCAGAGGGGGGATGCTTTGGAGCCACGGAGGTGAGCGCAGCCACAGGGGTGCGGAGGGCAAAGCGGAGAGATTCCCGCACAGAGGATCCGTGCTGACCAGCACTCACCAGCCCCGGTCGGATCACAGGGAGAGGACTGGGGTTGGCTGTGTGAACACAGCCTGAAGGGGGCTAGTGCGCCACAGCTAGCCGGGAGGGAGTCCGGGAAAAAGTCTGGAGCTGCCGAAGAGGCAAGAGACTTTTTCTTGCCTCTTTGTTTCCTGGTGCGCGAGGAGAGGGGATTAAGAGCGCCGCTCAAAGGAGCTCCAGAGACAGGCGCAAGCCGCGGCTATCAGCGTGGACCCCAGAGAGGGGCATGAGACGCTAAGGCTGCTGCTGCTGCCACCAAGAAGCCTGTGTGCAAGCACAGGTCACTATCCACTCCTCCCCTCCCGGGAGCCTGTGCAGCCCGCCACTGCCAGGGTCCCGTGATCCAGGGACAACTTCCCTGGGATAACACACTGGGCGCCTCAGGCTGTTGCAACGTCATGCTAGCCTCTGCTGCTGCAGGCTCGCCCCGCATCCATACCCCTCACTTCCCCCAGCCTGAGTGAGCCAGAGCCCCCAGTCCAGCTGCTCATTTAACCCCGTCCTGTCTGAGCGAAGAACAGACGCCCTCAGGCGACCTACACGCAGAGGCAGAGGCAAATCCAAAGCTGAACCCCAGGAGCTGTGCGAACAAAGAAGAGAAAGGGAAATCTCTCCCAGCAGCCTCAGGAGCAGCGGATTAAATCTCCACAATCAACTTGATGTACCCTGCATCTGTGGAATACCTGAATAGACAATGAATCATCCCAAATTGAGGTGGTGGACTTCGGGAGCAATGATATTTTTTTTTATTTTCTCTTTTTGTGAGTGTGTATGTGTATGCTTCTGTATGTGATTTGTCTGCATAGCTTTGGTTTTACCATTTGTCATAGGGTTCTGTCTGTCCTTTTTTTTTTTTTTAGTATAGTTTTTAGCACTTGTTATCATTGGTGGATTTCTTTTTTGGTTTGGTTGCTCTCTTCTTTATTTCTTTCTTTTCTTTTTATTTTTTTATTACTTAAAAAAATTTTTTTAACAATTATTTTTTATTTTAATAACTTTATTTTATTTTATTTTATCTTCTTCTTTCTTTTTTCTCTCCCTTTTATTCTGAGCCGTGTGGATGACAGGCTCCTGCTGCTCCAGCCAGGCATCAGGGCTGTGCCTCTGAGGTGGGAGAGGCAGGTTCAGGACACTGGTCCACAAGAGACCTCCCAGCTCGATGTAATATCAAATGGCAAAAATCTGCCAGAGATCTCCATCTCAACGCCAAGACCCAACTCCACTCAATGACCAGCAAGCTACAGTGCTGGACACCCTATGCCAAACAACTAGCAAGACAGGAACACAACCCCATCCATTAGCAGAAAGGCTGCCTAAAATAATAGTAGGGCCACAGACACCCCAAAAACACCACCAGACATGGACCTGCCCAGGAGAAAGACAAGATCCAGCCTCATACACCAGAACACAGGCACTAGTCCCCTCCACCAGGAAGCCTACACAACCCACTGAACGAAACTTAGCCACTGAGGGCAGACACCAAAAACAACGGGAACTACGAACCTGCAGCCTGAGAAAAGGAGACCCCAAACACAGTAAGTTAAGCAAAATGAGAAGACAGAGAAACACACAGAAGATGAAGGAGCAAGGTAAAAACCCACCAGACCTAACAAATGAAGAGGAAATAGGCAGTCTACCTGAAAAAGAATTCAGAATAAGGATAGCAAAGATCATCCAAAATCTTGGAAATAGAATGGAGAAAATACAAGAAACTTTTAACAAGGACCTAGAAGAACTAAAGAGCAAACAAACAGTGATGAACAACACAATAAATGAAATTTAAAACTCTCTAGAAGGGATCAATAGCAAAATAACTGAGGCAGAAGAACGGATAAGTGACCTGGAAGATAAAATAGTGGAAATAAGTACTGCAGAGCAGAATAAAGAAAAAAGAATGAAAAGAATTGAGGACAGTCTCAGAGACCTCTGGGACATTAAACGCACCAACATTCAAATTATAGGGGTCCCATAAGAAGAAGAGAAAAAGAGAGGGACTGAGAAAATATTTGAAGAGATTATAGTTGAAAACTTCCCTAAAATGGGAAAGGAAATAGTTAATCAAGTCCAGGAAGCACAGAGTGCCATATAGGATAAATCCAAGGAGAAACATGCCAAGACACATATTAATAAAACTACCAAAAATTAAATAAAAAGAAAAAATATTAAAAGCAGCAAGGGAAAAACAACAAATAACACGCAAGGGAATCCCCATAAGGTTAACAGCTGATCTTTCAGCAGAAACTCTGCAAGCCAGAAGGGAGTGGCAGACATATTTAAAGTAATGAAGGAGAAAAACCTACAACCAAGATTACTCTACCCAGCAAGGATCTCATTCAGATTTAACGGAGAAATTAAAACCTTTACACACAAGCAAAGGCTAAGAGAATTCAGCACCACCAAACCAGTTTTACAACAAATGCTAAAGGAACTTCTCTAGGCAGGAAGCACAAGAGAAGGAAAAGACCTACAGTAGAAAACCCAAAACAATTAAGAAAATGGTAATAGGAACATATATATCGATAATTACCTTAAATGTAAATAGATTAAATGCTCCAACCAAAAGACATAGACTGGCTGAATGGATACAAAAACAAGACCCGTATATATGCTGTCTACAAGAGACCCACCTCAGACCTAGGGACACATACAGACTGAAAGTGAGGGGATGGAAAAAGATATTCCATGCAAATGGAAATCAAAAGAAAGCTGGAGGAGCAATTCTCATATCAGACAAAATAGACTTTAAAACAAAGACTATTACAAGACGCAAAGAAGGAAACTACATAACGATCAAGGGATCAATCCAAGAAGAAGATATAGCAGTTGTAAATATTTATGCACCCAACATAGGAACACCTCAATACATAAGGCAAATACTAACAGCCATAAAAGGGGAAATCGGCAGTAACACAGTCATAGTAGGGGAATTTGACACCCCACTTTCACCAATGGACAGATCATCCAAAATGAAAATAAATAAGGAAACACAAGCTTTAAATGATACATTAAACAACATGGGCTTAATTGATATTTATAGGACATTCCATCCAAAAACAACAGAATACACATACTTCTCAAGTGCTCATGGAACATTCTCCAGGATAGATCATACCTTGGGTCACAAATCAAGCCTTGGTAAATTTAAGAAAATTGAAATCATATCAAGTATCTTTTCCAACCACAATGCTATGAGACTAGATATCAATTACAGGAAAAAATCTGTAAAAATTACAAACACATGGAGGTTAAACAATACACTACTTAATAACCAACAGATCAAAGAAGAAATCAGAGGAAATCAAAAAATACCTATAAACAAATGACAGTGAAAACACGACAAACCAGAACCTATGGGATGCAGCAAAAGCAGTTCTAAGAGGGAAGTTTATAGCAATACAATCCTACCTTAAGAAACAAGAAACATCTCAAATAAACAACCTAACCTTACACCTAAAGCAATTAGAGAAAGAAGAATGAAAAAACCCCGAAGGTAGCAGAAGGAAAGAAATCATAAAGATCAGATCAGAAATAAATGAAAAAGAAATGAAGGAAACAATAGCAAAGATCAATAAAACTAAAAGCTTGTTCTTTGAGAAGATAAACAAAACTGATAAACCTTTAGCCAGATTCATGAAGTAAAAAAGGGAGAAAACTCAAATTAATAGAATTAGAAATGAAATAGGAGACATAACAACTGACACTGCAGAAATACAAAGGATCATGAGAGATTATTAAAACCAACTATATGCCAATAAAATGGACAACCTGGAAGAAATGGACAAATTCTTAGAAAAGCACAACCTTCCGAGACTGAACCAGGAAGAAATACAAAATATATACACACCAATCACAAGCACTGAAAGTGAAACTGTGATTAAAAATCTTCCAACAAACAAAAGCCCAGGACCAGATGGCTTCACAGGTGGATTCTATTAAACATTTCGAGAAGAGCTAACACCTATCCTTCTCAAACCCTTCCAAAATATAGCAGAGGGAGGAACACTCCCAAACTCATTCTATGAGGCCACCATCACCCTGTTACCAAAACCAGACAAAGATGTCACAAGGAAAGAAAACTACAGGCCAATATCACTGATGAACATAGATGCAAAAATCGTCAACAAAATACTAGCAAACAAAATTCAACAGCACACTAAAAGGCTCATGCACCATGATCAAGTGGGGTTTATCCCAGGAATGCAAGGATTCTTCAATATACGCATATCAATCAATGTGATACACCATATTAACAAATTGAAGGAGAAAAACCATATGATCATCTCAATAGATGCACAGAAAGCTTTCAACAAAATTCAACACCAATTTATGATAAAAAAAAAAACCCTCCAGAAAGTAGTCATAGAGGGAACTTTCCTCAACATAATAAAGGCCATATGCAACAAACCCACAGCCAACATCATCCTCAATGGTGAAACAGTGAAACCATTTCCACTAAGATCAGGAACAAGACAAGGTTGCCCACTCTCACCACTATTATTCGACATAGTTTTGGAAGTTTTAGCCACAGCAATCAAAGAAGAAAAAGAAATAAAAGGAATCCAAATCGGAAAAGAAGTAAAGCTGTCACTGTTTGCAGATGACATGATACTATACATAGAGAATCCTAAAGATGCCACCAGAAAACTCCTAGAGCTAATCAATGAATTTGGTAAAGTAGCAGGATACAAAATTAATGCACAGAAACCTCTTGCATTCCCATACACTAATGATAAAAAATCTGAAAGAGAAATTAAGAAAACACTCCCATTTACCTTTGCAACAAAAAGAATAAAATATCTAGGAATAAACCTACCGAAGGAGACAAAAGATCTGTATGCAGAAAATTATAAGACACTGATGAAAGAAATCAAAGATGATACAAATAGATGGAGAGATATACCATGTTCTTGGATTGGAAGAATCAACATTGTAAAAATGACTATACTACCCAAAGCAATCTACAGATCCAATGCAATCCCTATCAAACTACCACTGGCATTTTTCACAGAACTAGAACAAAAAATTTCACAATTTGTATGGAAACACAAAAGACCCTGAATAGCCAAAGCAATCTTGAGAAAGAAAGACGGAGCTGGAGGAATCAGGCTCCCTGACTTCAGACTATACTACAAAGCTGCAGTAATCAAGACAGTATGGTACTGGCACAAAAACAGAAATATAGATCAATGGAACAGGATAGAAAACCCAGAGATAAACCCACACACATATGGTCACCTTATCTTTGATAAAGGAGGCAAGAATATACAGTGGAGAAAAGACAGCCTCTTCAATAAGTGGTGCTGGGAAAACTGCACAGCTACATGTAAAAGAATGAAATTAGAATACTCCCTAACCCCATACACAAAAATAAACTCAAAATGGATGAAAGACCTAAATGTAAGGCCAGACACTATCAAACTCTTAGAGGAAAACATAGGCAGAACATTCCATGACATAAATCACAGCAAGTTCCTTTTTGACCCACCTTTTAAAGAAATGGAAATAAAAACAAAAATAAATAAATGGGACCTAATGAAACTTCAAAGTTTTTGCACAGCAAAGGAAACCATAAACAAGAAGACAACCCTCAGAATGGGAGAAATTATTGGCAAATGAAGCAACTGACAAAGGATTAATCTCCAAAATATACAAGCAGCTCATGCAGCTCAATATCAAAAAACAAACAACCCAATCCAAAAATGGGCAAAAGACCTAAATAGACATTTCTCCAAAGAAGATATGCAGATTGCTAGCAAACACATGAAAGGATGCTCAACATCACTAATCATTAGAGAAATGCAAATCAAAACTACAATGAGGTATCACCTCACACTGGTCAGAATGGCAGTCATCAAAAAATCTACAAACAATAAATGCTGGAGAGGGTGTGGAGGAAAGGGAACCCTCTTGCACTGTTGGTGGGAATGTAAGTTGATACAGCCACTATGGAGAACAGTATGGAGGTTCCCTAAAAAACTAAAAATAGAACTACCATATGACCCAGCAATCCCACTATTGGGCATATACCCTGAGAAAACTGTAATTCAAAAAGAGTCATGTACCACAATGTTCACTGCAGCTCTATTTGCAATAGCCAGGACACAGAAGCAACCTAAGTGTCCATCGACAGATGGATGGCTAAAGAAGATGTGGTACATATATACAACGGAATATCACTCAGCCATAAAAAGAAACGAAATTGAATTATTTGTAGTGAGGTGGATGGACCTAGAATCTGTCTTACAGAGTGAAGTAAGTCAGAAAGAGGAAAACAAATACCGTATTCTAACATACATATATATGGAATCTAAAAAAAAAAAAAAAGGTTCCGATGAACCTAGGGGCAGGACAGGAATAAAGACACAGACGTATGGAACGGACTTGAGGACACAGTGAGGGGGAAGGGTAAACTGGGACGAAATGAGAGAGTAGCATGGAGATATATACACTACCAGATGTAAAATAGCTAGTGGGAAGCAGCTTCGTAGCACAGGGAGATTAGCTTGGTGCTCTGAGACCACCTAGACGGGTGGGATAAGGAGGGTGGGAGAGAGATGCAAGACGGAGGGGATATGGGGATATATGTATACGTATAGCTGATTCACCTTGTTATGCAGCAGAAACTAACACAACGTTGTAAAGCAATTACACTCCAATAAAGATGTTAAAAAAGAAAGAGTGACTGGACTATATCCAGCACTCACACCACAAACACAGACACAGTTAAACACGTATCTTACATGTTCGTATCACCTCACAGTTAGCAAGAAATTCAAAATATCCTTCAAATATGCACCTGACTCATAGCTAATTCTCCATATATATTTATTGAATAAATCAATGAAATATATTATTTTCAACTGATCTAATTTTTTTCTTATTCCCAATAATTAGATTTCTTTATATATTTATTCTTTTATTATGGAAAAGTATACATCATTTACCATTTTAGCCATTTTAAAGTGGCATTAAGTACATTTGTGATGTTGCACAACCACCATTATTACCCAATTCCATTTTCATTATCCCAAATGGACACCCCATACTACAAATTTGTTTTTAAAGTGACAGACTCGTTTTGTGTGCAAAGATTTGTGAAGGATAATTGGTACATAAGAGCTATTAAATGCAAAAATAAAAACAAAGAGATATTAAATGGTGTGACAATTTTCCTATCAGGAAAGGATAAAGGATAAAAAAACAAACTTCAGTGTGATTCTATCTACAGAAACATAGTGAAATACATGGAGTTACACAGAATTAACACACAGTGTGTAGTTAATTCAAATATAGGACCTGGATATTTACGGAAATAACTTCCTGTTCACCACCTTGATGATCAAATTGGCCAGGAAGTCGACCAATTCTTCACTTCTCTTTGCCTATACAGATGCGAATGCCCTGATAGCACAGCCTTCTTCCTTCTCCAGTGGGGAAACAGCCATTTTCAATTCTCAGACCTTGCCAATGAAACCAAAACGAATTCCTGAAGAGTTTTGAGCGAGCATAATTTCACAGTCACAATTGGCCTGTTAGTGGCAAGTGGGAGGTCCAGTCCTGGGTCTGCCGTTCACTAGCTACGCAGATGCAGAACCCACCAACCAAGCCTCCCTTATCTGTACAACGTCAGGGCTGGACTTTGAGCCCTAAAGCCCCTTGTGACACCAGCCTCTGTCCAAAAACCTCCGAAGCTTTCACGGAAAAACTCTCTCAGTCTAAAGACAGCAAATATCTAAACACACGGTATTTACCCTTCTGATGAAATGGACGGTGTGGAATTTGACCCTTTTGACAAATCATGGATACGAAAGCCAACATTCTGTGAGAGTACAGACAGTGGAGAAATAAGTAAGCCAGATTCACTGACCAACGTACTTTTTAATGGGTATTTTAATGACATGAAGAAGCTAGTTCTGACCTTTTATCTGCAGCACAGTTCTCCCCATGGTGCTGGGAGACTGGCACTGATCCATCCTCACCTGGTCTCCTTGGTAACCAAGGGCCTAGATCTGTGAGACGTTTGCAGGACATCTGGCCAGAATTAAAATGCAGACGACAGCGATAAGAGATCAAGCCCAGAGCCCTGGCTTTTGAAGACCCCCTGCTAATTAAAGACTCAGCAGCCTCAGGCTGGGATGTGGAGTGCCCAGAACTGCTGGCAGTCAGGTTGGCACAGTGGTTGAGAATGTAGGCTCTGGAATCAGACTGCTTGGGACTAAATACCAACCTGTCTCTCGCTAATGGTGGAACTTTGGACAAGTTTTAATTTGCCTCTCTGGGTCTCAATTTCCTCACTTGTAAAAGGAGTTTACTAAAGTACCTTCTTCATGTAGTTGTTGTCAGGATGAAGTGCATTTAAAGACTGAAAGTACTTAGAGCAAGGGGTCAGCATGAAGTAGCCATCAGTAGTAACAATGAGATGATTATGTAACACCAATAAGAAAAATAGAGCTTTTTTGAGATGACCACATGCAGCATTGTTTTTGGGAGATCCTAGCAACGGTGGTGGGACTATAAAAACACAGCTGGAAAAGCCTCTGCTCTGTTCCTTAACAAGTATGCAGGGTTAGACTAGCATGGCAGGGACTTGAACAGCAGGAGAAGATGGTGAAGATTGAAATCGATGATTTTGGCATCAGACAGATCTGAGTTGGGATCCTAGTTCTGCAGATTACTAGATTACTACACCTTTGGAGTGCCCCATGCACAGGTGTGAGATTACAGAGGAGGACCCAGGTGCGGGATGAGCCTGGTCAGGACTAAAGAAAGCTCCTGGAGGCTCTTGATGGCTGAGGAGAGGCAGTGTGGTCTAGGGGTTAGGTACAGGCCCGTCTCAGACGGTCGTCATCCCAGATCTGCCCCCATGAGCTCATACGACTTTGGTTAAGTTACTTCATCCCTCCCTGCCTCAGTTTCCTCAGCTGTAAAATGATGAAATGATAATACTTGCAGAATTAAATGAGTTAAAACCCAATGAAGCATGTGGCTTGTAGTAAAAGCTATTGTTACGGCGTGGGTAAGAGAAAGGGAGAATCTTTCAGGCACATAAGATATCAGGAGTTTTGCTTTTTGTTGTTTTGTTTTGAAACTAGACATTGCCCATGTAATGCCACCACTGAACCCCTTGAAGTCTAGAAAGATGGATCCTCTTAGTTTACCCCCAGAAGAACCCAATCTTCCTTGTGGCTTATCTGAAACACATGGGGCTCCTAAAGGCCTGCATAGGTACTTATTTACCTGCCCTGGGGGCCACTTTTCAGCAAGGGCTGGCTCAGTATTATGTGGACACCCGGAAAGCCCTTCTCCTTGGTCACCTACCCTCCCACCATCCACTTTCATCTCCCCAGGGTCCTGGCTTCATCCTGCCATTGGCCCTGAGCTGGAGCTAGTAAATGTCATCTCTCAGAGCTTCCCACAAATCTGTGACTGAGGTCCCGTTTGCCTGTGTTTTAAAATTCTTCAGGGAGGGCACCCACTACATAAGCCAGCCTCTTTCCAGCTAAAAACCAATCACTTCCCATAGAATAATTTGTATTTTATACTAAAGAGCCCTTCCCTGCTAAGGTAGAACAGGGAGGGACAATGGGGGTGAACAGTATTGACCCTACATAAAATATATGATAAAAGTCGCTACTCAATTCCCCACACTGAAGTCTGGCAGAGAGCACGTTTCGTGGCTTGCTTTATTTATAACCTCACCCAACACCAAGCGTAAGCCCCTGAGGTCTAATTTAGGAGGGTTAAGTGTTTAGTGGAGGCTTTGCATTGCTGAAGAGCAGCTGGATAGAAGCATCACCCTCTGCCCAGATCGGGATTCTGATCCCAGCAGCAGCCAAAGTCCTATCACCCCAGTGACACGGTGAGCAGCCAGGCTCTGTGAGTCACCACGAAGCTTGTCACTGGCTGCATTTGTCTGCTCGGGCCAAACAGCAGTTCGGAAGAGCTCTTTTATAGTTTGATGGTCTGGAAACAACTAAGGCTGTCTTCACATTCTGTGTTGTTGGCTCATTTCTGTTTGGGAAGAGCAGATACTGCTAGGGCTTCCCTTGCCCTTGACAGTGCTGAAGGAGCCTTACGGACTGATCCTTTCCCTCGCAGATGGGTAAGGACCGGTAGTTTAGAATCCCTTAATCAGCAGGCACCATTTCTTGAACAACTAATGTAAACACTACAAATGGCTTGGTCCAGTGAGGGGGAGAGATGAGGAGAACAGCAATCACAGTAAAATGGGAAAAGACCAGAGGAGAAAGGTACATGGGAGGCCATGAGAGTGAAGAGAGCCAGAAGTAGCTTCCCAAAACAAGAACAAGTTGAGTCTCAAAAGAAGGGCATAGGGGCTTCCCTGGTGGCGCAGTCGTTGAGAATCTGCCTGCCAATGCAGGGGACACGGGTTTGAGCCCTGGTCTGGGAAGATCCCACATGCCACGGAGCAACTGGGCCCGTAAGCCACAACTACTGAGCCTGCGCGTCTGGAGCCTGTGCTCCGCAACAAGAGAGGCCGCGATAGTGAGAGGCTGGTGCACCGCGATGAAGAGTGGCCCCCGCTTGCCACAACTAGAGAAAGCCCTCGCACGAAAACGAAGACCCAACACAGCCAAAAATAAATAAATGATTTAAAAAAAAAAAAGAAGGGCATAATTTACAGAACACCTGTCCTGGATATTTTACTTACCTCATTTCAATTAATTCTCTCACCAGAGTCACAGAGCTAACAAGTATCGAAACTGGGGTTTGAATTAGGTTGGTTTGTACCCAGACCCATTCGACTTCATCCCACTGCTGAGAAACCAGGCGGGCCTGGGCAGGTGGGTTGTGGGATGGGATCTCAGGCCAAGGGAATCACCTTCCCAGTGGAGGGAAACCTCTGTGGACTCAAGTCAGACAAAAGAGGCCCGTGTAGAAATCCCTTCCCAGGTCTGAGGCAGGCACATGGCACTGTTTGTTGCTGGGCCCTGAAGTGGCCTTAGAATCTTTCCCAGTCTCACACTCCAGGACCACCATGGATCAGATTTGAAACCTATCTGCCACATAGAAGAAGAAAATGGATCTGGAAGAGCCAGAGGAGTTCTAAAGGAACCTCACAGAGCCAGAGGTTCAGCTAGGGTGATTTGAATTTTCCCAAGTTTTCGGTTGCCTTAGGGGGAAAAAGTTATTGACCTGAAAACTCCACTGCTAAAAAGCTGAGGCTAATGTTTACCTAAGGAAAAGGACCTGAGGTCAGGATGGCTTCTTTTTTTTTTCCAGTCTTGTGCTGAAATTTCACCATTACTGCTGGTAAACACTTGTTGACTACCCCAAATTCAGACTCCAGAATGGTACTGAAAGCTTACTAAGAAGTGCCCAAAATTGGGCCTTGGCATAGAAAACTTAACAGCTGAGCAGATTCACACAAGCTGCTTGCTTTGCTTTCCCTAATTAAAGCACTCTTCAGTTAAGGAGAAATGTTAAAGGCTACCCAGCTTCGGTCGAAACATGTATGTTAGGCTAAACTAACTTGAAACATCACTCTGACTCAGCCAGACTTTGATTTAAAACCTGCCTTGCTTTCTACCTCAAGTTTTTGAGCAATTGGTTGATGTCTGATGCCCAAATAAGGTTAACCTACACATCCCATTAAGAGGAAGAACTATTTCTCAGCTAGGTTTTTTTTTTTTTTTTCCTGGCTGCAATATATTTGTAATATTCTTCCAAGGGCTCCTGTGGACTTAAATATATGACATTCAAAAAATAATAGGCAAATGAATTTCTATCCATTTCACCGAGGGAGTTTTTCCCTCCATTTGTAATCATTTTTTAATGATTTTCTTCTTCTTGCAGGAAACAGAAGTAGAGGTGCATTCGGGCCACATGCGTAAGTCTGGGATCAGCTCTCTGTGATGAAACTGGAAGCAAATCCCAGATGAGAGACCCAGCTGTTTCAGATGAACATGGCAAAGCCCCATGTTCCTGACCAAGTTGTCACACACAGAGCAGAACTATGGATGAGAGCCGTACAACATCTGTTGCCTGGGTAACCATCCATCCACTGAGCCAGCCCTGAGTCATAAATGGCGTGGAGAGGAGGTCTGCCAGGATAGAAGGCAGTGCAAACTCCTCTCGTCCTTCCCTGTCTCCAGATATGGCCTAAGGATGCCATACAGGGTTAATAGAAACCTAATAGATCCCTACAGACCTAAAGACCCGTCTTTCCCTAACCCTCATTCAAAGATTCCTGGACCTCCATTAGGCTCATCACAAAAGCTCCCCAGATTCTTATCAGTGCTTAGCACATTACCAATGCTAAGCAACACTGCTCAAAATGCCAGTCCCTGACTGGTGCTACATTGTTCACACGCTGGCACCTGGCTCCCAGCCTCCATTTTGAGTAGGACTAAATTAGAGAACCAACTCCTTAGGACCAATATGGCAGCCCACCAGAGCTCACACACTTACCTATGGGGATGGGAAAACCTACCATATGGTTCTCCTTTCATGTATTCCATCACATCTAAGATGCTGCACACACATTTAGAGAGAAAAATTAATAATATGCCTTCACTGAGTAACTAGATCCAGTTCTCTAAAAACACTCCTAGGTATATTCCCCAAAGAATTGAAAATAGGTATTCAAACAAAAACTTGTACACAAATGTTCATAGCAGCACTATTCACCATAGCCAAAAGGTGGAAACAGCCCAAATGTCCATTGATGGATGAATGGATAAACAAAATGTGGTATATCCATATAATGGAATATTATTCAGCCATAAAAAGGAATGAAGTACTGATATATATTATGACATGGATAAACCTTGAAAACACTATACTAAGTGAAAAGCCAGGCACAAAATGTCATATGCTGTATGATTTCATTTATATGAAATATCCAGAAAGGTAAATACATAGAGATAGAAAGTAGACCAGTGGTTGCCAGGGACTTGGGGGGGGGGATGGAGAAGTGTGAGGAGGCTGCTTTACAGGTATAGGGTTTCCTTTTGGGATGATGAAATGTTCTGGAACTACTTAGAAGTGATGGTTGCACAACATTGTGAATGTACTTAAAGCCATTGAATTGTATACTTTAAAAATAGTTAATTTTAGGGAGTTACCTGGCGGTCCAGTGGTTAGAACTCCACACGTCCACTGTAGGGGGCACGGGATCGATCCCTGGTTGGGGAACTAAGATACCACATGCCGCACAGCCAAAAAAAAAAAGTTTAATTCTATGTTAAGTGAACTTTACCTCAATTAAAAAAGAATAGTACAAGAAAATGTATAAAAAAGAGAAGCAGAAAGAAAAAATATTCCCCAGAGTTGCACCATCCAAAACCAAATACCCTTTGCACTTTGTTCCAGTTTATGTTCCAGAGTAGTAATTCATAGTGCATTTATAATTTATATTTTGTTTTCACACTTAATGTTATTTCCAAACTATTGCCTATGGTCCGTATGTTCCATGAGCTTAAACACTGGGTAAAGCTTCCTTTTTTTTTTGTATTTTTTTTTTTTTTTATACAGCAGGTTCTTATTAGTCATCAATTTTATACACATCAGTGTATACATGTCAATCCCAATCGCCCAGTTCATCACACCACCACCCCCACCCCCCTGCCGCTTTCCCTCCTTGGTGTCCATACATTTCTTCTCTACATCTGTGTCTCAATTTCTTCCCTGCAAACCGGTTCATCTGTACCATTTTTCTAGGTTTCACATATATGCGTTAATATATGATATTTGTTTTTCTCTTTCTGACTTACTTCACTCTGTATGACAGTCTCTAGATCCATCCATGTCTCAACAAATGGCCCAATTTCGTTCCTTTGTATGGCTGAGTAATATTACATTGTATATATGTACCACATCTTCTTTATCCATTCGTCTGTCGATGGGTGTTTAGGTTGCTTCCATGACCTGGCTATTGTAAATAGTGCTGCAATGAACATTGGGGTGCACGTGTCTTTTTGAATTATGGTTTTCTCTGGGTATATGCCCAGTAGTGGGATTGCTGGGTCATATGGTAATTCTATTTTTAGTTTTTTAAGGAACCTCAATACTGTTCTCCATAGTGGCTGTATCAATTTACATTCCCACCAGAAGCGCAAGAGGGTTCCCTTTTCTCCATACCCTCTCCAGCATTTGTTGTTTGTAGATTTTCTGATGATGCCCATTCTAACTGGTGTGAGGTGGTACCTCATTGTAGTTTTGATTTGCATTTCTCTAATAATTAGTGATGTAGAGCAGCTTTTCATATGCTTCTTGGCCATCTGTATGTCTTCTTTGGAGAAATGTCTATTTAGGTCTTCCACCCATTTTTGGATTGGGTTGTTTGTTTTTTTTAATATTGAGCTTCATGAGCTGTTTATATATTTTGGAGATTAATCCTTTGTCCGTTGTTTCATTGGCAAATATTTTCTCCCATTCTGAGAGTTGTCTTTTCGTCTTGTTTACGGTTTCCTTTGCTGTGCAAAAGCTTTGAAGTTTCATTAGGTCCCATTTGTTTATTTTTGTTGTTATTTCCATTACTCTAGGAGGTGGATCAAAAAAGATCTTGCTGTGATTTATGTCACAGAGTGTTCTTCTTATGTTTTCCTCTAAGAGTTTTACAGTGTCGGGTCTTAAATTTAGGTCTCTAATCCATTTTGAGTTTATTTTTGTTTATGGTGTTAGGGAGTGTTCTAATTTCATTCTTTTACATGTAGCTGTCCAGTTTTCCCAGCACCACTTATTCAAGAGACTGTCTTTTCTCCATTGTATATCCTTGCCTCCTTGGTCATAGATTAGTTGACCATAGGTGTGTGGGTTTATCTCTGTGCTTTCTATCTTGTTCCATTGATCTATGTTTCTGTTTTTGTGCCAGTACCATATTGTCTTGATTACTGTAGCTTTGTAGTATAGTCTGAAGTCAGGGAGCCTGATTCCTCCAGCTCCTTTTTTTTCCCTCAAGACTGCTTTGGCTATTTGGAGTCTTTTGTGTCTCCATACAAATTTTAAGATTTTTTGTTCTAGTTCTGTAAAAAATGCCATTGGTAATTTGATAGGGATTGCATTGAATCTGTAGATTGCTTTGGGTAGTAGAGTCATTTTCACAATATTGATGCTTCCAATCCAAGAACATGATATATCTCTCCATCTGTTGGTATCATCTTTAATTTCTTTCATCAGTGTCTTATAGTTTTCTGCATACAGGTCTTTTGTCTCCCTAGGTAGGTTTATTCCTAGTTCTTTTATTCTTTTTGTTGCAATGGTAAATGGGAGTGTTTCCTTAATTTCTCTTTCAGATTTTTCATCATTAGTGTATAGGAATGCAAGAGATTTCTGTGCATTAATTTTGTATCCTGCAACTTTACCAAATTCATTGATTAGCTCTGGTAGTTTTCTGGTGGCATCTTTAGGATTCTCTATGTATACTATCATGTCATCTGCAAACAGTGACAGTTTTACTTCTTCTTTTCCAATTTGTATTCCTTTTATTTCTTTTTCTTCTCTGATTGCCAAGGCTAGGACTTCCAAAACTATGTTGAATAATAGCAGTGAAAGTGGACATCCTTGTCTTGTTCCTGATCTTAGAGGAAATGCTTTCAGTCTTTCATCATTGAGAATGATGTTTGCTGTGGGTTTGTCATATATGGCCTTTATTAAGTGGAGGTAGGTTCCCTCTATGCCCACTTTCTGGAGAGTTTTTATCATAAATAGGTGTTGAATATTGTCAAAAGCTTTTTCTGCATCTATTGAGATGATCATATGGTTTTTATTCTTCAGTTTGTTAATACGGTGTATCACATTGATTGATTTGCGTATATTGAAGAATCCTTGCATCCCTGGGATAAATCCCACTTGATCGTGGTGTATGATCCTTTTAATGTGTTGTTGGATTCTGTTTGCTAGTATTTTGTTGAGGAGTTTTGCATCTATATTCATCAGTGATATTGGTCTGTAATTTTCTTTTTTTGTAGTGTCTTTGTCTGGTTTTGGTATCAGGGTGATGGTGGCCTCATAGAATGAGTTTGGGAGTGTTCCTTCCTCTGCAATTTTTTGGAAGAGTTTGAGAAGGATGGGTGTTAGCTCTTCTCTAAATGTTTGATAGAATTCACCTGTGAAGCCATCTGGTCCTGGACTTTTGTTTGTTGGAAGATTTTTAATCACAGTTTCAATTTCATTACTTGTGATTGGTCTGTTCATATTTTCTATTTCTTCCTGGTTCAGTCTTGGAAGGTTATACCTTTCTAAGAATTTTTCCATTTCTTCCAGATTGTCCATTTTATTGGCATAGAGTTGCTTGTAGTAGTCTCTTAGGATGCTTTGTATTTCTGTGCTGTCTGTTGTAACTTCTCCTTTTTCATTTCTAATTTTATTGATTTGAGTCCTCTCCCTCTTTTTCTTGATGAGTCTGGCTAATGGCTTATCAATTTTGTTTATCTTATCAAAGAACCAGCTTTTAGTTTAATTGATCTTTGCTACTGTTTTCTTTGTTTCTATTTCTTTTATTTCTGCTCTGATCTTTATGATTTCTTTCCTTCTGCTAACTTTGGGTTCTGTTTGTTCTTCTTTCTCTAGTGCCTTTAGGTGTAAGGTTAGATTGTTTATTTGAGATTTTTCTTGTTTCTTGAGGTAGGCTTGTATAGCTATAAACTTCCCTCTTAGAACTGCTTTTGGTGCATCCCATAGGTTTTGGATCATCGTGTTTTCATTGTCATTTGTCTCTGGGTATTTTTTGATTTCCTCTTTGATTTCTTCAGTGATCTCTTGGTTATTTAGTAACGTATTGTTTAGCCTCCATGTGTTTGTGTTTTTTGCATTTTTTTCCCTGTAATTCATTTCTAATCTCATAGCGTTGTGGTCAGAAAGGATGCTTGATATGATTTCAATTTTCTTAAATTTACTGAGGCTTGATTTGTGACCCAAGATGTGATCTATCCTGGAGAAAGTTCTGTGCGCACTTGAGAAGAAAGTGTAATCTGCTCTTTTTGGATGGATTGTCCTATAAATATCAACTAAATCTATCTGGTCTATTGTGTCATTTAAAGCTTCTGTTTCCTTATTTATTTTCATTTTCGATGATCTGTCCATTGGTGTAAGTGAGGTGCTAAAGTCCCCCAATATTATTGTGTTACTGTCCATTTCCTCTTTTACAGCTGTTAGCAGTTGCCTTATATATTGAGGTGTTCCTATGTTAGGTGCATATATATTTATAATTGTTATATCTTCTTCTTGGATTGATCCCTTGATCATTATGTAGTGTCCTTCCTTGTCTCTTGTAACATTCTTTATTTTAAAGTCTATTTTATCTGATATGAGTATTGCTACTCCAGCTTTCTTTTGATTTCCATTTGCATGGAATATCTTTTTCCAACCCCTCACTTTCAGTCTGTATGTGTCCCTAGGTCTGAAGTGGGTCTCTTGTAGACAGCATATAGATGGGTCTTGTTTTTGTATCCCTTCAGCAAGCCTGTGTCTTTTGATTGGAGCATTTAATCCATTCACGTTTAAGTTAATTATCGATATGTATGTTCCTATGACCATTTTCTTAATTGTCTTGGGTTTGTTTTTGTAGGTCTTTTCTTCTCTTGTGTTTCCCACATAGAGAAGTTCCTTTAGTATTTGTTGTAGAGCTGGTTTGGTGATGCTGAATTCTCTTAGCTTTTGCTTGTCTGTAAAGCTTTTGATTTCTCCATTGAATCTGAATGAGATCCTTGACAGGTAGAGTAATCTTGATTGTAGGTTTTTTCCTTTCATCACTTTAGCTATATCATGCCACTCCCTTCTGGCTTGTAGAGTTTCTGCAGAGAAATCAGCTGTGAACCTTATGGGAGTTCCCTTGTATGTTATCGTTTTTCCCTTGCTGCTTTCAATAATTTTTCTTTGTCTTTAATTTTTGCCAATTTGATTACTATGTGTCTTGGCGTGTTTCTCCTTGGGTTTATCCTGTATGGGACTCTCTGCGCTTCCTGGACTTGGGTGCTATTTCCTTTCCCATGTTCGGGAAGTTTTCGACTATAATCTCTTCAAATATTTTCTTGGGTCCTTTCTTTCTCTCTTTTCCTTCTGGGACCCCTGTAATACGAATGTTGTTGTGTTTAATGTTGTCCCAGAAGTCTCTTAGGCTGTCTTCATTTCTTTTCATTCTTTTTCCTTTATTCTGTTCTGCAGCAGGGAATTCCTCCATTCTGTCTTCCAAGTCACTTATCCGTTCTTTTGCCTCAGTTATTCTGCTATTGATTCCCTCTAGTGTAGTTTTCATTTCAGTTATTGTATTGTTCATCTCTGTTTGTTTGTTCTTTAATTCTTCTATGTCGTTGTTAAACATGTCTTGCATCTTCTCGATCTTTGCGTCCATTCTTTTTCCGAGGTCCTGGATCATCTTCACTATCATTATTCTGAATTCTTTTTCTGGAAGGTTGCCTATCTCCACTTCATTTAGTTGTTTTTCTGAGGTTTTATCTTGTTCCTTCATCTGGTACATAGCCCTCTGCCTTTTCATCTTGTCTATCTTTCTGTTAATGTGGTTTTTAGGCTGCAGGATTGTAGTTCTTCTTGCTTCTGCTATCTGCCGTCTAGTGAATGAGGCTATCTAAGAGGCTTGTGCAGGTTTCCTGATGGGAGGGACTGGTGGTGGGCAGAGCTCAATAAAACTTTAATCTGCTTGACTGCTGATGAGTGGGGCTGGACTCCCTCCCTGTTGGTTGTTTGGCCTGAGGCGATCCAACACTGGAGCCTACCGGGGCTCTTTGGTGGGGCTAATGGTGGACTCTGGGAGGGTTCACGCCAAGGAGTACCTCCCAGAACTTCCACTGTCAGTGTTCCCATCCCCACGGTGAGCCACAGCCACCCCCAGGCTCTGCAGGAGACCCTCCAACACTAGCAGGTAGGTCTGGTTCAGTCTCCCCTGGGGTCACTGCTCCTTCCCCTGCGTCCCAATGTGCACACTACTTTGTGTTTGCCCTCCAGGAGTGGAGTCTCTGTCTCCCCCAGTCCTGTTGAAGTTCTGCAATCAAATCCCACTAGTCTTCAAAATCTGATTCTCTAGGAATTCCTCTTCCCATTGCCAGACCCCCAGGTTGGGAAGCCTGACGTGGCACTCAGAACCTTCACTCCAGTGGGCGGACTTCTGTGGTATAAGTGTTCTCCAGTCTGTGAGTCACCCACCCAGCAGTTATGGGATTTGATTTTGCTGTGATTGCACCCCTCCTACCATCTCATTGTGACTTCTCCTTTGTCTTTGGATGTGGGGTATCTTTTTTGGTGAGTTCCAGTGTCTTCCTGTCGATGATTTTCCAGCAGCTAGTTGTGATTCTGGTGTTCTCACAAGAGGGAGTGAGAGCACGTCCTTCTACTCAGCCATCTTGGTTCCAATAAAAACTGGGTAAAGCTTCTTGATACACATTTTTTAAATTGCTTCTTAATATTGTTGTACTAATTTATGCTGACATATGAAATATATGGAAATATCTATTCCCATACTTCCTTGCCAGCATTGACTGGTCTCCTAAAAAAGAAAAAAAGAGATTAGTGCACGGTTGTTTTAATACTGTTTCATATGCACGGGCAACTCTACTCAATACTCTGTAATGGCCTATATGGGAAAAGAATCTAAAAAAAAAAAAAAGAGTAGATACATGTATAAGCGATTCACTTTGTTGTACCCCTGAAACTAACACAACATTGGAAATCAACTCTACTCCAATACAAATTTACAAAAAAATACTATTCCATTTGCTTGTTAGTAAGGTTTTCACCCTACGATTTTTTTTTCTGTTTTGAAATAATAAATAAATGTTTAGTGGAGAGTTCTCTCTGCTTTGTCTTTGTCAGAGTAGATACTAGCTAGTTACTATTGTCTGGGGGAGAAACCAATGGTAAAGGCTTTAAAACACTAGACTAGACTAAGCTAGGCTAGACACAGTTGTCCCTGAAGAAGGAACTAGAGAATTGGAAGATTGATGCTATCAAATTACCTGAAATGTAACACTAAGCAGAGTTAGAAAATATGGAAGAGAAGAACACAGAAGATAAAACTTTACAATTTTGATAAAAATCAAATAGTTTGCATCCATAAAGGATTTGACCTTGCACGATTGAGGGATGTGGTTAAACACTCTGCAAGGCTATTGTCTTCCAGAATGATGCTGGAATAACTACTATTCTAGCCCTGAGAGCTGCCAACAGAGAGTCACATAAAGAACACAGACAAGCATTGGAATAAATCCTGAGATGCAGGCTGTTCAGTCTTATACATGCTTATCTGATTATACCTCAAGGTGTGGAGCAGGGGACAGTGACAACAGGAGCTGTGGCTGTGGAGGCCACTTAGTCTTTCTTCCCCAGGAATTAATAGATACTAAATTCTAGACCTGAAACTTACAAATAATAGCGATATAAATTTTTAAATATAATCTGGAACGTTACTGTGTGAGATGCTGCCCACCAAGGTCACACTAAAATACTGAGCCTTGTTAATGAGTCATTGCAAGTGAGACATAGGACCACCATATCACTGACTGCCTTTGGACCCTTGCCTGTAGCCTTTCTGCTCCTCAACTTTGCCTCCTTGCTAAGCATCCCTTTTCAGGAATGTGAAGAATGGCTGAAAACCCAGAAATTTTAGGATTACAATGAACATTTCCCAAGGTTAATCTGGTCTCTGCTGTTCTTTAGTAAATCTAGGGGAGAATCTCACAAATTAACAAAGACTTCTGAGGGTGGTAGTCTGTCAAGATGCAGGATGCCCCCTCTCTTTCCAATTTTCGAGTAAAAATAACAAGAAAAAATAGGTTCACCTTTAGTGTGCACAAGGAGAAACTGTTATTGAACTTGAAAAAATCTGTTGAAATAAAGAATGCATGACAGATGGGCTTCACCTCTGGTGAGAAGAAGCTATGTTCTCAGTGGTCACGTCTCAGTCCTTCAAAGCCTAATTGTGATGCATGGCAGTGGTTTTCACCCTCTATCACTCAGAGCATAAAGTCCTACAAGCCAATCCTGCAACCAGAGCAACTCTGCTCATGTTCATTTATATACTGGAGTTGCATTAATATATTGCTTGAAAACACATTCCTAATTTTAAAGTTAGCTTGTAATTCCACTGCCATAAAGGAGGAAACTGTGTATAGTCTATAATCAATTGGTCCCCATTTTAATTTCTACAAGCTCTGCTATCTTAGACTGGCTACTTATTATTTTGCTTCTCAAATTCCTTACCTAAAAAATGAGAATAATACATAATTCTTCACTGAAGGCTATGGGGATCAATATGTGTGGGAAGAATTTTGTAAACTGCGTCACCATGTAAGTGTTAAGAATTATCATCTACTATCAGTGATTGCAGGATTGTCAGGTGAGAAATGAATCTGGTTTCACTGCTACCACAATATGTTGTAAAACACCGTAGTAAATGACTGAGAAGTAACCTTAGCATATATTTCCTATTTTGAAGGATAATACTTCAGGAATTAGCCAGTCAAACAATAAAGAGAGAAAAGATAAAAAATAAAATGAACAGAACCTCAGGGAACCTCAGGACAATACACAAAGGCCTGATGTTTTTGTCATCAGAGTCCCAGAAAGGAAGGAGAAAGAGCATATATGTATATATTTGAAGAAATAGTGGCTGAAAATTTCTCAAATTAGAGTAAACTTGGGATTCAACAGTTACAGGTTCAAGAAGCCCCAAACAGGGTAAGCTCAATCCATGCTCATATGTATTATAGTCAAGCTGCTGAACACTAAAAAGAGAGGGGCAGAATCTTGAAAGAAGTCACAGAAAAATGATACTTTTACTTATAGAGGAACAGGAATTAGAATGACTGTAGCTTTCTCATCAGAGACCATGGAGACCACAAGGAAGCCACAGAACACTTTCAAAGGGCTGAAAGGAAAGAACAGTCAACCTAGAATTCTGTATACAGTGAAAATATCCTTCAGGAATGAAAACGAAGTAAAGACATTCTCAGGAGGAGGAAAAGTAAGAGAATTTGTTGCCAGCAGATCTTCTCTAAAAGGAATGCTAAAGGCAGTTCTTGGGATGGAAAGGAAATGATATCAGAGGGAAACGTAAAACTTCATGAAGGAAAGAAAATCAATACACAGAAGTAGTAAATATCTGGGTAAATAGAATAATTGTGAAGTTTTAAATATATGTTACAGTTAAAAGCAAAAATAATAACACTATTCAATGGTGTTTTCAATGCATATAGATGTTACACACAGGACCACTATAACGTAAAGGAGGGGTCTCCAACCCCCGGGCCGCAGGCCAGTACCGGTCCGTGGCCTGCTAGGAATGGTGCCACACAGCAGGAGGTGAGCGGTGGGTGAGCCAGCGAAGCTTCATCTGCCACTGTCCATCACTCCCCATCACTCCCCATCACTTGCATTACCACCTGAACCATTGCTCTCATTACCACCTGAAACATCCCCCCCCCATGGAAAAATTGTCTTCCACAAAACCAGTCCCTGGTGACAAAAAGTTTGGGGACCGCTGACATAAAGGGAGGAGAGTAAAGAGACTTATATGATGGTAAGTTTTCTGAACTCCACTTCAATGCTAAAATATTTATTCTAGGTAGATTGTGAATGTTAAGTAATATGTTGTGATCTCTAGAGAAACCACTAACAAAATTATTCAAAATATTCAAATAATTAAAAAGATAGCAGCAGAGGGGAGAGATCAGGGGAGGTATCAAATAGAAAACAAATAATAAAGTGGAATACTTAATTCAAATACATAAATAATTACAGAAAATTTAAGTAGTCTAAATGCATCTTTTAGGAGAAAGAGAATGTCATAGTAAATAACAGAGAAAGACCTAACTACATGTTGTCTGCAGGAAACCCACTTTAAATACAATGGTATAGGTAGGTTAAAAGTAAAAGGATGGGCAATATAGACCATGCAAACACTAATGCAAAGAGAGCTAGAATGGCTACATTAATAACAGACAAAGTAAATTTCAGAGCAATGAAAGTTACCAGGGGTAACATCAGGCTTCCCAACCAGGGGGAACAGCAATGGGAGGAGGAATTCCTAGAGAATCAGACTTTGAAGGCTAGCGGGATTTGATTGCAGGGCTTCAACAGGACTGGGGGAAACAGAGACTCCACTCTTGGAGGGCACACACAAAGTAGTGTGCACATCGGAACCCAGGGGAAGGAGCAGTGACCCCATAGGAGACTGAACCATACCTACCTGCTAGTGTTGGAGGGTCTCCTGCAGAGGCGGGGTGTGGCTGTGGCTCACCGTGGGGACAAGGACACTGGCAGCAGAAGTTCTGGGAATTACTCCTTGGCATGAGCCCTCCCAGAGTCCACCATTAGCCCCACCAAAGAGCCCGGTAGACTCCAGTGCTGGGTCACCTCAGGCCAAACAACCAACAGGGAAGGAACACAGCCCCACCCATCAGCAGACAAGCAGATTAAAGTTTTACTGAGCTCTGCTCACCAGAGCAACAGTCAGCTCTACCCACCACCAGTCCCTCCCATCAGGAAGATTGCACAAGCCTCTTAGATCGTCTCATCCACCAGAGAGCAGACAGCAGAAGCAAGAAGAACTACAGTTCTGCAGCCTGTTGAACAAAAACCACATTCACAGAAAGATAGACAAAATGAAAAGGCAGAGGACTATGTACCAGATGAAGGAACAAGATAAAACCCCAGAAAAACAACTAAATGAAGTGGAGATAGGCAACCTTCCAGAAAAAGAATTCAGAATGATAGTGAAGATGATCCAGGACCTCGGAAAAAGAATGGAGCCAAAGATCAAGAAGATGCAAGAAATGTTTAACAAAGACCTAGAAGAATTAAAGAAAAAACAACTAGAAGAGTTAAAGAACAAACAAACAGAGATGAACAACAAAATAAGTGAAATGAAAAATACACTAGAAGGAATCAATAGCAGAATAACAGAGGCAGAAGAACGGATAAGTGACCCAGAAGACAGAATGGTGGAAATCACTGCCATGGAACAGAATAAAGAAAAAAGAATGGAAAGAAATGAAGACAGCATAAGAGGCCTCTGGGACAACATTAAAAACAACAACATTTGCATTATAGGGGGTCCAGATGGAGAAGAGAGAGAGAAAGGACCCAAGAAAATATTTAAAGAGATTATAGTCGAAAATTTCCCTAACATGGGAAAGGAAAGAGCCACCCAAGTCCAGGAAGTGCAGAGAGTCCCAGGCAGGATAAACCAAAGGAGAAACACACCGAGACACATAGTAATCAAATGGACAAAAATTAAAGATGAAAAATTATTGAAAGCAACAAGAGAAAAATGACAAATAACATACAAGGGAACTCCGATAAGTTTAACAGCTGATTTCTCAGCAGAAACTGTACAAGCCAGAAGGGAGTGGCACGATATATTTAAAGTGATGAAAGAGAAGAAGCTACAACCAAGATTACTCCACCCGTCAAGGATCTCATTCAGATTCGATGTAGAAATCAAAAGCTTTACAGACAAGCAAAAGCTAAGAGAATTCATCACCACAAAACCATCTCTACAACAAATGCTAAAGGAACTTCTCTAAGTGGAGACACAAGACAAGAAAAGGACCTACAAAAACGAACCCAAAACAATTAAGAAAATGGTAATAGGAATATACCTATCGATAATTACCTTAAAATTGAATGGATTAAACACTCCAAACAAAAGACACAGGCTCGCGAAATGGATACAAAAAAAAAAGACCAGTATATATGTTGTCTACAAGAGACCCCCTTCAGACCTAGGTTCACAGAACAGATACAGAAACAAGACCCATATATATGCTGTCTACAAGAGACCCACTTCAGACCTAGGGACACATACAGACTAAAAGTGAAGGGATGGAAAAAGATATTCCATGCAAATGGAAATCAAAAGAAAGCTGGAGTAGCAATACTCACATCAGAGAAAATAGACTTTAAAATAAAGAATGTTACAAGAGACAAGGAAGGACATAATGATCAAGAGATCAATCCAAGAAGAAAATATAACAATTATAAATATATATGCACCCAACATAGGAACATAGGAATTATAAATATATATGCACCCAAATAGGAACATAAGGCAAATGGTAACAGCTATAAAAGAGGAAATGGACAGTAACACAATAATAGTGGGGGACTTTAACACCTCACTTACACCAATGGACAGATCATCCAGACAGAAAATTCATAAGGAAACACAAGCTTTAAATGACACAATAGACCAAATAGACTTAACTGATATTTACAGGACATTCTATCCAAAAACAGCAGATTACACTCTCTTCTCAAGTGCACACAGAACATTCTCCAGGATAGATCATATTTTGGGTCACAAATCAAGCCTCGGTAAATTTAAGAAAATTGAAATCATATTAAGCATATTTTCCGACCACAACACTATGAGATTAGAAATCAATTACACGGGGAAAAAACGTAAAAAAACCAAACACATAGAGGCTGAACAATATGTTACTAAATAACCAAGAGATCACTGAAGAAATAAACAACACCTAGAGACAAATGACAATGAAAACATGATGACCCAAAACCTATGGCATGCAGCAAAAGCAGGGAAGATGGAAGTTTATAGCAATACAATCTTATTTCAAGAAACAAGAAAATCTCAAATAAAATCTAACCTTACACCTAAAGGAACTAGAGAAAAAAGAACAAAACCCAAGGTTAGTAGAAGGAAAGAAATCATAAAAATCAGAGCAGAAATAAATGAAGTAGAAACAAATAGCAACGATCAATAAAACTAAAAGCTTGGTTCTTTGAGAAGATAAACAAAATTGATAAACCTTTAGCCATACTCATCAAGAAAATGAGGGAGAGGACTCAAATCAATAAAGTTAGAAATGAAAAAGGAGAAGTTACAACAGACACTGCAGAAATACAGAGCATCATAAGAGACTACTACAAGCAACTCTATGCAAATAAAATGGACAACCTGGAAGAAATGGACAAATTCTTAGAAAGGTATAACCTTCCAAGACTGAACCAGGAAGAAAAAGAAAATATGAACAGACCAATCACAAGTAATGAAATTGAAACTGTGATTAAAAATCTTCCAACAAACAAAAGTCCAGGACCAGATGGCTTCACAGGTGAATTCTATCAAACATTTAGAGAAGAGCTGACACCCATCCTTCTCAAACTCTTCCAAAAAATTGCAGAGGAAGGAACACACCCAAATTCATTCTACGAGGCCCCCATCACCCTGATACCAAAACTACACACATATACTACAAAAAAAGAAAATTACAGACCAATATCCCTGATGAATATAGATGTAAAAATCCTCAACAAAATACTAGCAAAAAGAATCCAACAACACATTAAAAGGACCATACACCATGATCAAGTGGGATTTATCCCAGGGATGCAAGCAATCTTCAATATACCCAAATCAGTCAATTTGACACACCATATTAACAAACTGAAGAATAAAAACCATATGATCATCACAATAGATGCAGAAAAAGCTTTTGACAATATTCAACACCCATTTATGATAAAAACTCTCCAGAAAGTGGGCATAGAGGGAACCTACCTCAACATAATAATGACCATATACAACAAACCCACAGCAAACCTCATTCTCAATGGTGAAAAACTGAAAGCATTTCCTCTAAGATCAGGAACAAGACAAGGATGCCCACTCTGGCCACTATTATTCATAGTTTTACATAGTTAAACATAGTTTTGGACGTTTTAGCCACAGAAATCAGAGAAGATAAAGAAATAAAAGGAATACAAACTGGAAAAGAAGTAAAACCGTCACTCTTTGCAGACGACATGATGCTATACATAGAGAATCCTAAAGATGCCACAAGAAAGCTGGTAGAGCTAATCAATGAATTTGGTAAGGTTGCAGAATACAAAATTAATGCACAGAAATCTCTTACATTCTTTTACACTAACAATGAAAGATCAGAACGAAAAATTGAGGAAACAACCCCATTCACCATTGCAACAAAAAGAATAAAATACCTAGGAATAAACCTACCTAAGGAGGTAAAAACCTGTACTCAGAAAACTATAAGACACTGATGAAAGAAATCAAAGGTGACACAAACAGATGGAGAAATATACCACGTTCTGGATTGGAAGAATCAATATTGTGAAAATGACTATACTACCCAAAGCAATCTACAGATTCAATGTAATCCCTATCAAATTTCCAATGGCATTTTTTTACAGAACTAGAACAAAAAGTCTTAAAATTTGTATGGAGACACAAAAGACCCCGAATAGCCAAAGCAATCTTGAGAAAGAAAAACGGAGCTGGAGGAATCAGGCTCCCTGACTTCAGACTACACTACAAAGCTACAGTAATCAAGACAGTATAGTACTGGCACAGAAACAGAAATATAGATCAATGGAACAGGATAGAAAGCCCAGAGATAAACCCATGCACATATGGTCACCTTATCTTTGATAAAGGAGGCAAGAATATACAATGGAGAAAAGACAGCCTCTTCAATAAGTGGTGCTGAGAAAACTTGACAGGTACATGTAAAAGAATGAAATTAGAACACTCCCTAACACCACACACAAAAATAAACTCAAAATGGATTAGAGACCTAAATGTAAGACCAGACACTATAAACCTCTTAGAGGAAAACATAGGAAGAACACTCTTTGACATAAATCACAGCAAGATCTTTTTTGACCCACCTCCTAGAGTAATGGAAATAGAAACAAAAATAAACAAATGGGACCTAATGAAACTTCAAAGCTTTTGCACAGCAAAGGAAACTATAAACAAGACAAAAAGACAACCCTCAGAATGGGAGAAAATATTTGCAAATGAATCAACAGACAAAGGATTAACCTCCAAAATATATAAACAGCTCATGCAGCTCAATATTAAAGAAACAAACACCCCAATCCAAAAATGGGCAGAAGACCTAAATAGACATCTCTCCAAAGAAGACATACAGATGGCCAAGAAACACATGAAAAGCTGCTCAACATCACTAATTATTAGAGAAATGCAAATCAAAACTACAATGAGGTATCACCTCACACCAGTTAGAATGGGCATCATCAGAAAATCTAGAAACAGCAAATGCTGGAGAGGGTGTGGAGAAAAGGGAACCTTCTTGCACTGTTGGTGGGAATGTAAATTGATGCAGCCACTATGGAGAACAGTATGAAGTTTCCTTAAAAAACTAAAAATAAAATTACTATATGACCCTGCAATCCCACTACTGGGCATATACCCAGAGAAAACCATAATTCAAAAAGACACATGCACCCCAATGTTCATTGCAGCACTATTTACAATAACCAGGTCATGGAAGCAACCTAAACGCCTGTCGACAGACGAATGGATAAAGAAGATGTACATATATACAGTGGAATATTACTCAGCCATAAAAAGCAACGAAATTGGGTCATCTGTAGAGGCATGGATGGACATAGAGACTGTCATACAGAGTGAAGTAAGTCAGAAAGAGAAAGGCAAATATCGTATATTAACGCATATATGTGGAACCTAGAAAAAAGGTACAGATGAACCGGTTTGCAGGGCAGAAATAGAGACACACATGTGGAGAACAAACGTATGGACACCAAGGGGGGAAAGTGGCAGGGTGGGGGATGAATTGGGAGATTGGGATTGACATATATACACTAATATGTATAAAATAGATAACTAATAAGAACCTGCTTTATAAAAAATAAATAAATAAAATTAATTCAAAAAAAAAAGAAAAAAAGAAAGTTACCAGGGGTAAAGATGGACATTACACCGCAACAAAAGGGTCAATTCACCAGGTAGACGTAAGTCTAAATGTGCATGAAACTAACAACAGTTTCAAAATATATGAAACAAAAGCTGATAGTACTGGAAGGAAAAATGGATATATCCACAATTATAGCTGGAGACTTTAATACTCTTCTCTTAGTAGTTGTTAGAACAAGTAGACAGAAAATCCACAAGGATATAGTAGAATTGAACAATACCATCAACCAACTACATCAAATTGACATCTTTCCAACCAGAAAAGCCTGCAGATGGTTTTGAAATACACATTGAATATTCACCAAAACAGACCATATTCTGGGTTCTATTGCAAACCTTAAATCATTTAAAGGAATTAAAAGCATACAATGTAAGTTCTCTGGCCATAATGGAATTAAATTAGATATCAATAACAAAAATATAACTGAAAATATTCAAATACTTGGAAATTAAAGAATATCCTGCTAAGTAATCCATGTATCAAAGAGCAAGTTTCAAAAGAAATTAGAAAATATTTTGAACTGAATGAAAATAAAACTACAACATTTCAAAATTTGTGAAATAAAGTTAAGTTAGTGTTAGATAAGTCATGATTCTCAATTTTGATTCACATTTGAACCTGGAAAATACTGATCCTTGGACCCCACCCCAGACTAATGACATCAAAATCCCTAAGGGTGGAGTCCAAGCAAGGGTATTTTTGCAAAGCAACCCCAGTGTTTTTACCATACAGCCACAGTTGAGAACTACTGCCTTAAGTGCTACAAAAGTGATAGAAAATGATCTGGGAGCACAGATGGAACAATGAACACAGCCAGGGCCATGATGGATGGCTTCAAGGAGGGGGCACTGGGTTTGAAGAATATGCAAGAATTTATCAGGCGGGAAAGGATTAGGAGGAAAGGCATTCAGGCATAGGAACAGCATGTATCAAGCCACAGAGATATGAAAGGGTATTTAGGGAATGAAGTACAAAGTATATCTATTGTGCCGCCTTACAAATACACACACACACACACACACACACATGCTTGTATATAGATGTACATGTATACCTTAATTCAAATATAAGCTTATTTCTTACCATTAGGGTGAAACTTACAAATGACATAAACTTACACAAAACTCTAAATCAAGAAAGGATAGAAAATATTTGAAGATAGGTTCTTATTGAGAAGGAGAAATTTGGGGAGTAAAAACTGCTAAAAAACATTTGTTCATATTTCAGTTTACATATAAGGGTTTTCATACTGTACAATATTGTGGCAGACAGAGTCACCAAATCAATAAATCCCACTGGAATATAACATTTTGCGTTCAGCCTGGACCAGTGTGGGTTTTTTCTTTTGTTCCTTCCCTAGGTTTCTAGTCTCACTTATGACCAATCTCCCTCTGCCCCCCACACCACCTTGTACTTTATTCTTTAATAGCAGAACACTGAACAGATTCACCTCCCTAGTTCTTGCTTCTGTACCTTTGCTCATACCACACTCCTTGCCAAGACGGTCTCACTTTTTGCCCCCGACCCCACCCCGGTTAACTCTTACTCATCCTTTACTCTTCAACTCAGATATCACCTCTTCCAGGAAGCCTTCCCTGAACGGGAGTGCTTGGGTTGGGTCTTCAAGATCCTTTTTTGTAAATTCAGGATACTTTGCATTTTTTCTGCATTGTTTCAGATGTGCAGTAAAGTTTTATAAAGTTTTATAATTTTATTCTTTCTTAATTTTGAAGCACAGGTCTGAATGAGATTCAACAAGGTTATGTCATTTCTGAGATCAAATGGAGCAGCTGGAATCCTCTATTGTCATTATTTTGCAGGAAGCAGATTTGAAAGATTGTAGCAAACAGGCATTTGTTTTTCTTGGGTATTCCAGAAAACATTGAGGAGGGCTTTAGAAAACAAAACTCTAAGCTGTGGCAGGTGGCGTTATTTCAGAGAAGAAATTAGGCATTAATAAGGTTGGTAACACTAGACCCAGATGAGTATCTCCTCTCGTGTTGGAAAGTTGCTGCAAGAATGCCAAGGTGTTCCATGGACACATCCTAGGCTCTCTAAGAGACACAGAATTGCATCCCAAGAGGCCCTTTAAGGTAGGGAGATGTTTGTCAGCTGTAAAGCTTTTAACCGGAAGTGAAAACCCCACATAAACATTAATTCTCCCTCTGCCTGTGGCAGCGGACAGAAAGAGAGAGCACAAAAGTCTTAACAGAGTAAAGAAATTAACCTGGCAGTGGGACAGCCATGGGGATGAGAGCTTTTATGATGAGGCATTATGACTATCACTGGGGACAGAACTGCCAACTGCCCTGCTTAAATGATGTGAATGTGTAGGAACAAGACTATGCTTGATAAGATGTTACATGAAAATAAAAGTAAGCTACAGAATACTATATTTAATGTTGTACTAACTCTATTTAAAAATAGGAACACGTGCGCCTTACAAAAGCAGTTGTGAGGAATATCTTTGACCTTTCGACAGTGATCGGCTATGGCTATTGAGATTACAGGTAATTTTTAAAAATTCTTTTCCTTTATGGTTTATCATAGGACATTGAATATAATTCTCTATGCTATATAGTGGGACCTTGTTGTGTATCCATTCTCTATATAATAGCTTACATCTGCTTATCCCAAACTCCCACTCCATCCCTTCTCCAACCCCCTCCCCCTTGGCAACCACAAATCTGTTCTCTACAGGTAATTGTTTTTGCTTGCTTGCAGTTTTTGGTATTTTATCTATTTTCTGTACTGAGCACATATTGCTTTTATAATAGAAAAGCATTAAGCTTTATTCAATAATAGTAAATTAAAATATGAGGCTGTGTGCAGGAAGAGGGCACTGGCTGGACCTGAGAATTAGACCAGTCAAGCTGTGAACTTGCAGAGTGAAGGTATGGACAAGGTCATTTCTTATTCTTTGCCAATTTGACAAATGAAAACGATAATAACTCAGTGTCATTAATTTTTCTTTAATTTTAAAAAAATTTTAATTAATTAATTTTGATACCAGTGTTGTCGAACACTTCTCTTTTGGAAAAAACACTGAGAAATCACTTTGGGAATCTGTCGTACAGTATGTCATCAAAGGGACACCCACAGTATTCTGTGTACACACAAAATTCACATTTCTATCCTTAGTGAACTTTCCTTTAAAGCTGGATGGGCTTTCAATCAATGAATGCATAAATACGGTTTGCGGAATTCTATGTTCCACCAGGGAATCGTTAGCCTCGTGTAGGGACTCCGAACTCAGAGCGGGCCTGGATGGTAGGTGAGGTGGGTGGGCTTTGGAGAAAAACTGACAATCCAAAGGGGGGGAAGGTGGTCCAGTGGCTACACTTTCCGTATACAACTGGTACCCAGGTACCTCCATGCCAGCCTTTATGTTCCGCCACTGGGCTAGGGCCAACCATCTGCAATCCAGAGGAAACTGGTGACAACACTGCCCGATCATCAGAAGCAGGGTCAGCCACTGACGAAAAGCCAGGGCTTGATCAGAAAGCGACAAGCAAAAAGGAGATGAATCAAACCTCACAATTATTTCTGTGGCTTCCACTCTCCCGTGCAGACCCATTGAGAGTTTTTCTAGGAAGCCAAAAGAATCATTTAGTTCCTCAAAGCAACAGTGATGTGTCACTCCAGGGATTACCCAGGAAGTCCTCACCACATTTTGAGCCATGACTTGCTGACTTTCATGCCAATGGGAAGAGTTCATGTTAATATCTGTTAGGCTCTTCTTACACGTATGAACCATTGAGAAAATGCTCCGGAGCTTCAGAACACCGTTATCATAATCAGCACCATCACTGTCATCATTACTAACTTCAAGTAAATCGACTATGCCATCTTCATAGCAATCGATAGCTATCCTTTGCTGAACCAATTTTATGAACAAAATCTTCCTAGTCTGACCATGGGACTGAATGACGTTTTAGAACACAGCAAGCATGAGCCTGATGGTAGGTTTAGCAGGGTGTGGGAAGTGAAAAACAGGAACACTTAAAACAATTAGACAACGATCAGTGCAACTATTATTGACATAACAAACACTCAGTGATATCAGTAACATTAATGACTAATTTTTAAATTAATTTTATTTTTAAAATTCTCATGTAAGGGGGACTTCCCTTGTGGTTCAGTGGTAAAGAATCCACCTTACAATGCAGGGGATGTGGGTTCGATCCCTGGTCAGGGAACTAAGATCCCACATGCCGTGGGACAGCTAAGCTTGCGTGCCGCAACAAAAGATCCCGAATGCCACAGTGAGAATCCTCCCTGATGCAACTAAGACCCAACACAGCCAAAATAGATAAATAAATTAATAAAATAAAATAAAAAAGATTCTGATGTAGTAAAATCAACCTGTGTGTGTATGTGTATGTGTGTGTGTGTACAGTGCTACGCATTTTAGTATATGTAGGGATTCACGTACCCACCACCACAATCATGGTACAGAACAAATCCATCACCTCAGAAAACTCCCTCATGCTGCCCCTTTGTAGTCACACCCTCCCCTACCCCATCTCCTGGACACTGATCCGTTCTGTATCACTACAGTTTTGTCTTTTAGAGACTGTCATATAAATGGAATAATATAGGATGTAACCTTTTGAGATTTTCTTTCACTCAGAATAATGCCTTGAGATTCATCCAAGTTGTTGCATGTATTAATAGTTGGCTCCTTTTCATTGCTGAGTAGTATTCCATTGCATGCCTCTACCACAGTTTATGCATCATTTGTGGAAGGACATTTGGATTGTTTCCAGTTTCAATTAAGAATAAAGCTTCTCTAAATATTTGTGTACAGATTTTTATATGAACACAAGTTTTCATTTCTCTAAGGTAAATGCCCAGGACTGGGATTGTTGGCTCATATGGTAAAGTTGCTGGCTCATATGGGAAAGTTCCAGAGTGGCTGTACTATTTTGCATTCCCATCAACTATGAATGAGAGTTCCAGTTTCTCTGCATCCTTATCAGCAGGCCATATTGTCAGTAATTTTTATTTTAACCATTCTACTACACATGCAGTAATATCTCATTGTGACCTCAATTTGCATTTCCCTGATGGTTAGTAATGTTGAACATCTTTTCTTATACTTCTTTGCCATCATTGTATCCTCTCTGGTGAAGTATCTGTTCATCTTTTGCCTGTATTTTAATTCGTTTGTTTGTTTTCTTACTGTTGAGTATTGAGGGTTCTTATATATTCTGGATATAAATCATTTGTAGAATATTTAATTTGCCAATATTTTCTCCCAGTTTGTAGCTCCTATTTTCATTCTCTTAACAATATATTTCATTGACAAAAAATTTTTAATTTTGATGAAATCTAACATGATTATAGTCTTTTATATATCAAGCTTTTGTGTCATATCTAAAAACTAACACCAAGTTACAAATATTTTCTCCTGTGTTTCCTTCTAAAAGTTTTAGAGTTTTAGATCTATGATCTATTTTGAGTTAAGTTTTGTATAAGGTGTGAACTTAGGTCAAGTTTCTCTTTTTTTTGCCTATGGATGTCCAATCATTCCAACATAGTTTGTTGAAAAGACCATCCTTTCTCCATTGAACTGCTTTTACACCTTTGTCAAAAATCAATTGGTTGTATCTGTGTGGGTCTATTTCTGAGTTCTTTATTCTCTTCCATTGACCAATGTGTCTATATCCCTTCACCAATGGCTCCACTGTCTTGATATCTGTAGCTTTATAGCAAGTCTGAAAATCAAGTAGTGGGATTCCTCTAACTTTATTCTTCTCTCTCAGAATTTCATCAGCCAGTTTTCAATGTGATTTTGCTATGAATCCAACACCATGCCAAGCACCTTATGTGAAGGATCTCATTTAACCTTCACAAAAGACCTCTGAAGATCTGTGTCAGTTCAAGCCTGCCAAGAAGCAGATGTCAACATTGATTTAAAAGTGCAAAAGTTTTATTGAGTGAAATTTCTATAGGGGATGAAGGGGAGAGGGAGCAGGAGTAACAGGGAAAGCCTTCAGGTCATGATGCTGCGAAAGGTCTGACACGGTGAAAGAAGGGGATAAGGAAGGAGGTTTAAGTAGGAGGAGACTCAGACTGTAGCACGGGTCTGAGAAAATCTCAGCCAGGTTTATGGGGGAAATTCTAGAACAAAACTTTCCCGCGAGAGGAGCCCCATGTTGGGTAGGAATCACCAGGATTCTTATATCCCCACGCCTCATCATACTCAGCTATTGGCTGGGAGCAGCCTTGGAGAGGCTTGGCCTCTCTGTGAATGCTGCAGAAGAATTAATATCCAGAGTGATCTGATTGTAACTCTTATTATTTCCCCAAATGCAAATTTCATCTCAAGGTTAAATTTAATTGTAATATTACAAACATGTAAAATAATTTGAACCCTCCCCTGCTCAAAAATGAAGATCTCAAGGTTAATAGAGTTAGTTAGAAATTCTACAGCATTTTTCTGCTCAGGCAAAACCCAAATATTAATAGAACTCAATATAATGCATTTCTAATGGCATTTAGATCCATTTCCCTGGCCACAGACACGGAACTGGACTTGGAATCTATTTCTTGCCCTGGCTTCTCATTAACTGATGTTTTTTTCCTTAATATTGTTGCTCCTTCCTCTTCTTCCTTTCTTATCCTTCTGTATAAATTTCTTCAAAGATCACGTCACCATCCACTCATATCCTCCTATCTGGCCAACAGAGGCCAGCCATCTACTGCTTTATTAAAAACCACATTCAGAATCTCTTTAATCAATGTTCTCATTTAACATTTGTAATAAAATGCTAAAAATGACAAGGCCTGTATGCAATGCCTATCACTGACTGGCAAAACTATCACTGCACCTTGATACTCTAGGGCAGGGGTCCCAAACCCCCGGGCCCGCAGACCGATACCGGTCCACAGTCTGTTAGGAACTGGGCGCACAGCAGGAGGTGAGCGGAGGGCGAGCGAGTGAAGCTTCACCTGCCACTCCCTGTCGCTCCCCATCACTCGCATTACCTCTTGAACCATGCCCCTGTGTAAGTCCGTGGGAAAATTGTCTTCCACGAAACCAGTCCCTGGTGCCAAAAATGTTGGAGACTGCCACTCTAGGGCACCCCATTTGAGTATTCTAGAGCATATCTAGAGCAAATCACATTTTTAGTGTGATTTAAACATGTATACTGACCAGCAGCTGGCAAATCAAGACATTTTATCCACTGATTTTTCACCAATCTTTCTATTCTTTAAGAGAAAAAACAGTTACAAATGTAAAATGTATTCTTTTTAGTAACAGCAATGATAATGTCAATAATGTCACTCCCATTTTACAGATGAGAAAAGTGTGGCCCAGAAAGTTAAAGTGACATCCAAAGCAGAACTGTGATGAAAATCTAAGTTTTATGACTCAAATCATGTGCTCTCTTCTCTATACATGAAAGTCTGTATATAGCATCATAATTTGTAAACATAGAAGATAAACAAACCTTTAAAAAGTAAATAGTTGACAGAAGGTTTGGAGTGTTTGTAAACATGGAACATGCTAGGCATCACGTGTTTATGTAGGAGCCCAACCACTGACACTAATGAGAGACTGACCTCAAGAAGTTTCAGAGACAGTTGGATGAATGAATGAATGAATGAGTGAAGGCCTGCCCCAAATCCAGCACTGCCACTGCCAGCATCAGCGTCCAGAGGGTAACCACAGAGTTCCGCCTGTTCCAGAACAGGCGCTTCTTGTGTCATGATGTCACATTTTCCTCCCATTTATCCTGAAGCCCTCCCAGGCAGCCTCTGTTAAGAGCCAGGCAGCGAATGTAGAGTGTTTTCCCCAGCCCTGGACAAAACATACATTCATGATCTGAGAGGAAATGGAAATGATGGGTCAGCCTTTCCAGAGAGCACATCTGTGCCCATTCAACTCATCCAGAAAATCCTCCTTCTACCCTGCTCCCTGCTACCACCACCACTGTCGTTTAACTCACCACTTTGTCTATGTGTTTGTCTCCTTCATTGAGTGAGCAAAGTGATTTCAGCAGCATGCTCATTCATCTTTATACCCTACAGCGCCCATCACAGTTCTTGGTATAGTTGACAATCCTTAAGCAATGGTCTAAATGAAGGAATGAGAACTATATGCTCAATATTAGGGCTAGTTTTCTAGCATTATGATGAGGAGGAAGATAATGACAACGACGATGATGAGGATGATGATGAGGATGATGATATTGGTTAACATTTATCAGCATTTATTATACACCAAGCATTCTGTCACATCTTTTACACACACAGTCTTATTTAATTCTCACATCAACCCTTATGAGGTCGTAATTTCTACTGGTCACATACACATCCTAGGAAACTGGGGCTTATTGGGGTTAAATAATCTGTCCAGGACCACCCAATGAGTATGTGGCAGAATTATATCTTTTTGGACTCCAGGGAACATAGCCTTAACTTCTATGTTATTCTGCTGGCCACACTGTCCAATCCAGAAAATGAATGCCTGGTCCCGACCATGGTCTCTCAGAGAGATCAGGAAAGATTCCTTGAAAGATCTGGGAACCAAGTCACCTTAGCAACGGGGGAAAAAAATTAAGCAGAAGGCAGGGTCTTCAAGGAGCTTACAGCCATAATAAGGAGATGAGATCAACATACATGTTAATGAGAGAGTGACCCGGACACATGAAACTTACTGTCTAGATATCCACTCTTTTATCTAGACAGCCATACCTCTACCAGTTGGTATGTGTACCCTATATGCCCCACCCTATGTTAAATGCTTTACATCTACTTTTAAAATAATCCTTCCAATGACTTTTAGAAAGTACATATTATCTTCAATGACAGATGAAGAAGTTCTAATTAGGAAAAGTAATTAATTTGTGCTAGACCACAGAGCCAAGAACAAGTTGTGGATTTGGGTTTCTGAGCCAGGTCACAGGACTGCAGAACCAAGATTACAAACCCCCTCCTCCATGTGCTCTGAACCAGGAGTGGTAGAGGTCTGGCAGTTATGTCATAAGAGGAGAATGTGTTTCCAAAATGGTGACATCTTTATGAAAAATGAGGATTCTTAGCAAAGACTTGTAGATCTGGTATAAACAAGTTCTTTCAGATTAGCTAATAATTCAGTCGGGATCTTATGGACATAGGACACAGAACAGATAGATATTTTATCTTCTGCTCAAAGATGGTAGGTCTGTATGAGGGCCACATGAGGCATCTTGAGTAGATGGGGTGATGGGACGTGAGGGGATAGAAGTACTACAGCCCAAGGATTCTGGAAGCCTGAAGAGTAGCAGGTCTGCAAAGTGAGTAAGGGAATGATGAGGAGCAAGTCTATAATTTCACCAGGGACTGGCCCTGTTTAAGGAAGTGGAAGAATCATGTCTTAGAGACTTATTCTTGGAGATTATTCTGCATATTTTGTTATTCTGCTTATACAAGCAGAATATTGTCTAGTAAAAGAACTAACATTTTGGAGCACTTAATATATGTGCCAGTGTTCTAAGTAAGTTTTACATGATTTCTAATTAAGTTTTGCATGAGTTATACCTCATTAAATTCTCACAACTAGCTATTAGGCAGTTCGCTCTCAAAAAATATGGGTTGAATAAATGAATACTATATGTATTAATCTGTGGCTTGCTTTTATTTAACTTAACAATATGTTTGGAGCTATTTCCAGATGAGCATATAGTGATCTGCTACATTCTTTTAAATGGACACACATTATTCTATAGTATTGACGTACGGTGATTTATAGAACCATTCTCTTATCGTTGGATGTTTAGGACATTTCTGTTCTCTTTATAATGATACAAACAATAATCCAATGAATATCTTTGTTTATACAACCTTGTATAATTTTGCCAACGTTTCTGTAGGATGGATACCAAAAGTAGAGTGTCATTGTTCTTTTTTAAAAACTAAAAACCCAAGCTTTATTAATTGTTGAGTTGATGAAACAACTCTAACTTCTGCCTAAATTGCCTTTTGAAACATTCTTTTTCTGTTTTAATGTAAAGTTGAAAAACATCTTTTTTAAAGATAGGAGGTATAAATTACAGGTCTTCTATTTTGGATAATAGACCAAAAAGCTATGTGTAATCATAAAAGAGCTATAAAATTCTATTCTGTTCTCCAGCATGAGACAAATAAAAATTTTCAGAGTAATGAATATAATTTGGGGTGTTTTGATGTCAAGTTCAGGCTTTACAGCTTATAGTAATGCCCTTCATTACTCATATTTTCAAGTATTTTTTGTAGATTTCTTTTTTATACATGGAACAAGAAAATATAGGGAGAAATGTACTAATGACTCCTCAAGTACTTTTTTTAAAACATATTTTGCATCTGTACATACTTTGATTCAACTACCATTCCAAAATCCCTGAATTTGTCATTTCAGAATTAGAATGCAGTTGGTAGGGGTGAGAGAGTGAGAGGTATAAACTACTGGGTGTAGGTAGGCTCAAGGAGGTATTGTACAAAATGGGGAATATAGCCAATATTTTGTAATAACTATAAATGGAAAGTAACTTTAAAAACTGTATAAAAATTAAAATTTTTTAAAAATAAAGATGAGGCAAAGAAAAAAGAATGCAGTTAGTGGCAAGAGTCTGTAGGAGGAGAAGAAATAAAAAGTCAAACTCCAGTGTTGCCTGTGGGGTCCTCCTCCTGTAGAGATGGCTCCTAGACCCTGAAAGAGTTACAGACAAGCAACTCAAATGTGCATCGACAGATGAATGGGTAAACAAAATGTAGGATATACATACAGTGGAATATTACTCAGTCTTAAAAAGGAAGGAAATTCTGACACATGCTAAGACATGGGTGAACCTAGAAGACATTTTGTTAATTGAAATAAACCAGTCACAAAAAGATAAATTCTGTATGATTCCACTTATATGAGGCATCCAGAGTAGTTAAACTCATAGAATCAGAATGTAGAATGGTGGTTGCCAGCGGTGTGGGGAGCAGGAAATAGAGAGCCATTGTTTAAAAAGTATAGAATTTCACTTTTGCAAGATGAAAAATTATGGAGATCTCTTTCACAACAATGTGAATATACTCAACACTACTGAACTGTACGCGCACTTAAAAATGGTTACGATGGTAAATTTTATGTTATGTGTGTTTTATCACAATTTTTAAAAATTACAGATGATCTAACCCAAATAACAAGGCATCTGCTAGACTTTGAGGAACCTACCCGCTAGTGCTCACATTTAAAGTTTCATTTCAAACTTAGTTGTACTAGTTGGAGTAGCCTAGACCCCAACAAGTTGACCTCAAAATGTAAAGTGGCTAAAACATAATAGAAGATCATTTCTTTCGTGTAACAGTCTATGGCAGGTGGTAAATAAATGTTTGTTAAATGGATGAATGAATAAGTGTGGTTTATAAGATGTGTATACAAGCCATAGTACCAGGTATGAATATCAGTTTATAAACTCAGATGTGAAAGAAATGTGAGTTTATTCTTCCATAATTAAAATGAAAAAATATATTAAACCTTCCTTCTGCTGGGCTAGGTGGCCAAAACTAAATCTGAGACAGCTCCTTGCCACTCTGTGGTGGGCAGAATAGTGGCCCCCAAAGATGTCCACATCCTAATGCCCAGAACCTATGAATATGCTGATGTTCCTTAGCAAAAGGAACTTTGCAGATATGATTAAGGATCTTGCAATGGGAAGATTATCCTGGATTATCTGGGTGGCCCAATGTAATTACTAAGGGTTCTTATAATTTAAAAGAGGGAGGCTGGAGAGTCAGAGTGAGAGAGAGATTTGCTGATGCTACTTTGATGGCTTTGAAGAAAGAAGAAGAGGCCATGAACCAGGGAATGTAGAAGACTTCTAGAAGCTGGAAAAGGCAAGGAAACAGATTCTCCCCTAAATCCTCCAGAAGAAACCCTGCTGAGCTGATACCTTGAGTTTAGCCCGATGAAACCCCATTTCATACTTCCAGTCTCCTGAACTGTAAAATCATAAGTGTGTGTTGTTTTAAGCCACTAAGTTTGTGATAATTTGTTATAGCAGCAATAGGAAACTAATACACACCTTCCCCACTTTGCTGGCATGGTAACTAAATTCTGGAAAGGGGAGGCAACAGTGATACAGAGAGGTGATACAGAGAGGTGATACAGAGAGGTGATACAGAGAGGCGATACAGAGAGGTGATATAGAGCACCTATAGGGACTCAGAGTAGAAACTGCCCGGATTCAAAACTCAGCTCAGTCACCTGTTGGCTTTGTAACCTTAGTGAAGTTATGGAACCTCTCCACGAATGGCTACTTCCTCATCTGTAAATTAATGTTCTCATCTGTAAATTGGGAATAAGATCAGTGCCTACTTCTTTGGGTTATTGTGAAGAATAAATATGTTCATTTAAGTAAAGGGCTTAGAACAGGGCCTGGCATGCAGTAAACACGATATAACTATTAGCTATTATTGTGGTTACTCTTATTATTATCATCTGGTCTTGGGCCTTGATTAGTCTATGTTGGTTCCTGCCAAGTGAGCCTTCAACCCTAGACCCAGGTCTGTCTGTATTTCAGTTAATTCTGCTCCAGAATGCTCCCGCCATTCTGGAAGCATAATGCTGATTCCCATACCAATTTGAAACAGATATCAGACCCTCACCCAGATCCCTTGGAATCCCTTTTACCTGCTGGTTGATGTGCTTGTCCCCCTAGATTCTGCTGTGGCTTTGGCTAAAGGCTCACCCCTGTAACCTTGTCCAGAGGATTGCCCTTGGGCAATGGAAGCCACCTTGCCCAAAGTTAAGATACCCTCATCCAAGTTCAGGAACCCAAGGGAAGGGTATAAAAGTCTTGCTCTCTTGTTTCAAGGTAGGGCAGACTCTACAGTACAACTTATGCTCCAAAGCTTGAGAGGATCTGATGGAAGCCACATGCTTCCCCTTCCCTGTCCTGCTGCCCTCACTACCCTACAGATGCCTCCTGAGAGAACTCCTTCAATGTATCATTTGCACATGAAATTCTGTCTTTGGCTCTGTTTCTAGGGAACTTAATCTAAAATGTGGCCTAAGTTCTCAAGACACTTAGTAGGGGCTGTTTAGGGCACATGATAGGTGACCTGGGAGATGATAATAAGAAGCTGTGGGATTGCAGAAGAAGGAGAGATTCGGGCTGGAGGAGCAGGGAAGGCATCACAGACTGACCTGGGCCAAAATTACGGTTGTACGCACCTAATCAAAAAAGCATCCTTTTAAACCAGGCTTGTGTCCTATGTACGCAGTCATTGTGTCCTATGTATGCAGAATGTGTAACACTAATTTCAATTCAACCTTAGTTACCACAAAGTCATTTTTTTTTTCCTCAAAATAATAATGCTTCTACCCCTTAGGTCCTCAATGTTAAAAGTAAAACTTAAAAGCTCAAATTTTTGTTGCACCTGGAAACCAAATAAAAACTTTCTAAGATAAGTAAAATTAGGTCTGTAGTTTTTCCTGAATAGATTTTTTTAAAAAAAGACAAGATAAACCATTAAGTTCTGAGACATCTCAGCAATTCATACTATGATCTTTTTGTTTTATTTTCCCTTTAGGTGATATACTGCTTAATATGTAAGCATTTATTGCCATTGTGTCTCAGAATTTTAATTCATTACATTTTCTGTGGTTTACATGCTTCTGTTCTTCCTGACATCCCCCGCTACCCAACACAACTCCTGCCCCCATTCAAACTCTTCTCTCACACCATCCATACAGATGCTTCCCACACACACATTTTCTATTTTTAAACAAAAGAACTATGGCCATTGGCAAGCTATTCTGGGAGTCATAAGAATATCATATGAATTCACTGAAAAAGACACTGACTATATATTCCATTGGAGGTGCAGATAACAAATCTAAAGGACAGTGAACGACAAGGTCCTACTGTATAGCACAGAGAACTATATTCAGTATCCTATGATAAACCAAAATGGAAAAGAATATTTAAAAAAAAGAATGTGTGTATATATATATATATATTATATATATATACATATATATAACTGAATCACTTTGCTGTACAGCAGAAATTAATACAACATTGTAAATCAACTATACTCAATCAAAAAAATTAAAGAATCTGAAGGACAGTGTCTTCCCCAGCACATAAGTGTTCACTGAAAGGAACAACCGACAAAGACCAATCATTTGCCGCTGAATAGGACAGAAAAATGGTAATTAGTGACTCTCCACTACACATCTGCTTCTTTATACCCTTCCTTCTTATCTACCAGCTCCTTACCTTTCCTGGACCGTTGCCAGGAACCAAACACAAACCAAACTGAATTGTGGGAACTGGCCCTAAACTGACTCAGTCAGTGACAACACAGCCACTCCAGCCCTGATGGGTAACCACCTGGAGAGCCTGGCGCTGCCAGCGTGGCTGAAAGGCTGCAGGTCTTCCACCCTGGACCAGAGGTGCTTACGTATGAAAGGGGGAGTTAGAAGGGACTCCTCACCTGCCTCTATCTGTCTACTTCTCACTCAGAAACACACTGGCATGTATGTTTTGACGCTCAAATGGAGAGTCCCCAGTGTAATTCTTTGATTTTTGCTTTCTTAGGGTATAAAGTTGAAACTTGGAGGAAAATGACAAAAAAAGATGCTTTTACTCCTTCCTCTCATTTCTCTCTTAAAAATATACATTAATACATGCTTAGGGCTTTCATATAGTCTTTTTAATAATTATTTGCTTTACACTTTTTAGTTCTAAACCAAGAATGGAGATACACCAGAATCCAGATGCCTCCTAAATTACTTCAAGGGCAAATGAGGAATCGTGCTAGTGAACATAGCATGTAGTACTTAAACATACTGAAGTATTTCTATTTCTAACAAAAGCCTTGTAAAACATGTTGGTCATCTCCATTTAATATTGTAACAAAAGCAGAAGAAAAATAGAATGATTTGTTCAAAACTCATCACATTATGGCAGAAACCATAAACTCTTTGATCTGAACCCAAAAGAGCTTGCTTACCTTCCAGTATAATGGGGGGGGGGTGGAGTTGTGAGTATACGTCTTTGAACATAAAACAAAAACAGAAGTATAACTTCTAGTCCATTTACTAATTCTCAGAGAATGCAGCCTCCAGTTTTAAAGTCTGTTTCAGCGTTTGAATGATTTTAGTACAAGCCTCAATTAAGGCTTCATTTAGATTGCTATTAGCAACATTGCTGTACAAGAGATTTTGTGACCACTTAGAGGGTTGGGATAGGGAGGCCAGTGGGAGGGAGACACAATAGGGAGGGGATATGGGGATATATGTATACATATAGCTGATTCACTTTGTTATGCAGCAGAAACTAACACAACATTGTAAAGCAATTATACTCCAAAAAAGATGTTAAAAAAAAAAAAGGAAATTAGATGTTTACATATCATCTCCCTATCGCCACCCCTAAATGTGCATTGCTGTTTCCAATTGTCCATAAAAGCAATAAAGCCATCATCAACAACTTCCACCTAAAACTGATGTGTGCCTTTATGACTCACTTCTTGGGTACCTATTTTGAGAGCACTAAAGCTGCGTAGGAAAACCATAACTCAAACGCTGCCCTTAAAAAAAAGTATGCTTTGTCAGCCAATGACAAAGGATCTGCAGTGAGAACGTTAAAGGCAAGCAAACTGAGAGGTACCAAGAAGAAAACTTCACCAGGGAAGAAGAGCACTAGGACATAATAGAAAGAGATGAAATAATTTATGGTTTTCTCAGAATTAGCAGGTTGGGGTAGGTTTCCTGGTTTACTTTTATCTTAATTCTTTACAAATATGAAGACAATTATCACTTTTATTACTAGATAAAATATCTATCCAAGAGTATGATCTAGTATTTGAATTGTCAGAAGGGCTTTCTTGTACTATTTTCAGCATGTAATTGGCTAAAATGGAACCACAACCTATTTAATTACTTCTGCCCCTTGTTTCCCTGTTATCTAAAGAAGTTCCAAAACCTGAGAATTAGGTTTAAACTCATAATTTGCAACTTACCTTTCGGTTTTTGTTGCTGTTGTTATCGTGTAAAACAGTTACCATTTCTAACTCTATTCCTGTATTTATTCCCTCCTCTACGAAGGCAAAACTAAATTGAGTTAGACTTAAATAAAATTAAATGGTTGTGATATTTTTCGATTGAAAAAAAACCCACCAATATTCTCTATGCTATTAATGACCCCTGCCATCACCACAGCAGTGCTCTGACTCTTTTGTTGGTCCAAAAGAGAGGCAAATGTTTTATAGGCCGGTGAAAGTTATAATGGACAAGGATTCAAAACCTTTATCTACAATGCTAATTTAAACTAATCTGAGTTTATGATCTTTGGGGAGATTTGTGATCCATGTGCAAATTATTATTACAATAAATTATTTTCCAGTAGGGTTTAGTGTAAAGGAAATGAGCATGATTCTATGACTAGGCAGAGGAGAAGTTTCCTAAGAAAAACAGTCAAGGGTTGGAATGAGAAATAGTTTCCCAGAGATATCTCAAAATGTGAGTCAGATACTAATATGTCCTGAGAGATTTAGTTGAAGCATCTCTGGAGGCTGATTGATAAATTATATAACTCTGAAGGCTCTTCTCATTCCTGCAATCTGATGATAAATCTGGACATTACATTAGATTTGTGTTCTTTCAAATGGGTGACATGGGCTTCTCCTCTTGGACTCCAATGAGAAAAATATCTGTTGCGAGATTTTCTTCTTAGACTTTCTGTCACTCTTCCTACCTGAAAACAATAAAGACAGACTCAATTACCTATAAAGGGAAACAAAGTAAAATTGGATCCCTCCCTCATGCCCAACACAAAAATCAATGTTATCAGTATATGAATTATTTATTTGTCAAATGTAAAACTTTTAGAGTTCTGTAGGTGATTATCTTTCTTACCATAGATCTTTTAAATATATCAAAATGTGCTGGCCATAAAATAAAAGCTTGAGCAATTCAACTACATTAAAACAAAGAACTTCGGCTCATCAAAAGAGACCTTTCAAAAGTGAAAAGATAAGACTGAGGGAAGGTATCTGGAACACATATAACAGACAATATTGTTATTAAGATATACACAGAACTCCTTCAAGTTAATAAGAAAAAGACAAATAATCCAATAGAAAAACAGGAAAAAGAAATGAGTCATTTCACAGAAGAGGTAACATAAATGGCCAATGCAAATCAAGACTGTGAGATACCATTTTATACCAATTTAATCGGCAAATATTAAGAAATCTGACAATACCAAATATTGGAAAGAATATGAATCAACAGGATCACTTGTACATTGCAAATAGGAGTGTAAATTGATACATTCATTCTGGAAAACACTTTGGCATCATCTTGTAAAGTCATGTCTCACGACATGGCAATTCTACTCCTAGGCATATACTTGTGCATTACATAAACACTCATATTTTGGGGGATAGAAAAAAATGGATGTTCACACTAGAAGAATAGATAAATTATTCTGTGACATGTTCACTCAACAGAATGAGTGAACTACAACTACCCACAACTACATGGATGAATTTTAGTAACATAACATTGAATGAGAAAAGCAAGTCTGAGATATAAAATAAGCAAAACTGGGACTTCCCTGGTGGCACAGTGGTTAAGAATCTGCCTGCCAATGCAGGGGACACGGGTACGATCCCTGGTCTGGGAAGATCCCACATGCCGTGGAGCAACAAAGCCTGTGCACCACAGCTATTGACCCTGTGCTCTAGAGCCCGCGAGCCACAACTACTGAAACCCGCGTGCCTAGAGCCCGTGCTCCGCAACAAGAGAAGCCACTGCAATGAGAAGCCTGTGCACAGCAACGAATAGCCCCAGCTTGCTGCAACTAGAGAAAGCCCGCACACAACAATGAAGACCCAACTCAGCCAAAAATAATTAAAATAAAAAATAAAAAATTTTTTTTAAATGCTGCAAATTCAGAACACAATGATAAAAATTATAAAAAAATAAAACAAGCAAAACTAAACAACATATTGTTTAAGCATATATTTAAAAATGATAAACAAAATTCAGGATAGTAGTTTTTTCTGGAGTTGAGGAAGATAGCACATAGATATGTTTAATTTAGGGATAATTGTAGATCTTAGATTGCATGGCAGGTTCTTAGGTTTTCATTAAATAATTAAAGACATAAATAACTGAAAAGAAAAGATAGTTATGCCCAGACCAAAGAGGACAGTGTTTGTGAACCAAGGATTATGATTAACCCGGTTTTGTATATATAAGGTCCCCCTAAGCATCCAAAAGAAATAAAAAATAAAACAAGTATTTTCACAATTGGTTTATTTGTGCTTTTATGATATTTCAAGTATTATAAAGTATCTGACAAATCTCCATTCACAGATTCTATACTATTTAACAGTATGTTTACCCACTTTATCTCTTCTTAGTGCTTCGTTTTCGGCTTACAGTTGAGAAAATGGGCAGAAAAGAAAATACTTCAATGTTTTTCTCAAAAAACAGTGGTGAGCCTAGAAAAATGACTTCTTAGGCTTTTAGCTTTATACCCAACAGCACACCAGTGCACACTTCCCCTAATTAGCAGCAATGACTTCATAGTTCTTTGAGTTTTTCATTTTTGCTTATGGGTCTACTTTTTTTCTCAATCGATCTTGCTTCAGAGATTAATACTTTCATTAATGTTTTCAAAGAACTGACTTTTTGCTTTGTTAATTTTCTTTACTGTTTGTCTATTTTCTATATTATTATTCCTGACTTTACTATTTTCCTTCTTTCTACCCATTTGAGTTCATTTTGCTTTTTAAGCTGGAAATTTAGGGAGTTGATTTGAAACCTTTCTTTGTTTCTAATATAAGTATTGAAAGTTATACATTTCTCTCTAAACACTGCTTTAGTTATATTTCACAAACCTTAATACAGAATTTTCATTCACTTGAAAAACATTTCTCACGTATCTTATGATTTCTTCTTTGACTTATTGGTTTAAAATTATGCTGTTTAATTTCCAAAAGTTTGGGCCTTTTCTAAGTATGTGATTGTTATTACTTTTTAATTTGTTATTAGTTTCTGAGTAGTTTCTACTGTGGACAGAGAACATATTCTGCATGATTCAAATCACTTCTGAAATTTAAGGATACTTACTTTATGTCAAAGGTTATGGTGTACCTTGGTGAATATCCCTTGAAAAGAATGTATATTCTGCGGTGGTTGGGTATAGTGTTCTGTAAATGTCAATAAGGTTAAGTTGATTGGTAGTTTTGTTCATATCTTCTACCTCCTTACTGATATTTAAAATCTATTTCTTCTATCAATTACTGATAAAAGAGTGTTAAAATATCCAGCTATGATTGTCTTCCTTTAGTTCTGACAGTTTTGCTTCATGTCTTTTGAAGCTCTGGTACTAGTTGCATAAATATTCAGGATTATTATGTTTTCCTGATTAATTGACACTTCAATATTATGAAAAGTCTTTTTATTTATTTAAAAAAATTTTTAAACTTTTTATTTTATATTGGAGTATAGCTGATTAACAATGTTGTGATAGTTTGACTCGGCCATACATATACATGTATCCATTCTCCCCCAGACTCCCCTCCCATCCAGGCTGCCACTTAACATTGAGCAGACTTCCCTGTGCTATACAGTAGGTCCTTGTTGGTTATCCATACATGTCAATCCCAAACTCCTTAATTATCCTTTCCCTCCACCCTTCCCCCACTGGTAACCATAAGTTCATTCTGTTAAGTCTGTGAGTCCGTTTCTGTTTTGTAAATACATTCATTTGTATCATTTCTTTTTAGATTCTGCATATAAACGATATCATATGATATTTCTCTTTCTCTGTCTGACTTAATTCACTCAGTATGACAATCTCTAGGTCCATCCATGTTGCTGCAAATGGCATTATTTCATTCTTTTTTATGGCTGAGTAATATTCCATTGTATGTATGTACCACATCTTCCTTATCCATTCCTCTGTCGATGGACATTTAGGTTGCTTCCATGTCTTGGCTTTTGTAAACCGTGCTTCAATGAATACTGGGGTACATGAGTCCTTTTGGACCATGTTTTTCTCCAGATATATGCCCAGGAGTGGGATAGTGGGGTCACATGGTAGTTCTATTTTTAGTTTTTTAAGGAACCTCCATACTGTTCTCCATAGTGGCTGTACCAATTTACATTCCCACCAACAGTGTAGGAGGGTTCCCTTCTCTCCACACCCTCTTCCAGCATTTATTGTTTGTGGATTTTTTGGTGATAGCCATTTTGACTGGTATGAGGTGATATCTCATTGTAGTTTTGATTTGCATTTCTCTAATCATTAGCGATGCTGAACATCTTTTCAGGTGCCTCTTGGCCATCTGTATGTCTTCCTTGGAAAAATGTCTATTTAGGTCTTCTGCCCATTTTTTGATTGGGTTTTTTGTTTTGATGATATTAAGCCACATGAGCTCTTTGTAGATTTTGGAGACTAATCCCTTGTCAGTCACATCATTTGCAAATATTTTCTCCCAATCTGTGGGTTGTCTTTGCATTTTGTTTATGGTTTCCTTTGCTGTGCAAAAGCTGTTGAGTTTAATGATGTCCCATTTGTTTATTTTTGTTTTTATTTCCATTACTCTGGAAGACGGATAAAAGATATTGCTACAATTTATGTCAGAGAGTGTTCTGCCTATGTTTTCGTCTAGGAATTTTATAGTATCCAGTCTCACATTTAGGTCCTTAATCCATTTTGAGCTTATTTTTGTGTATGGTGTTAAAGAATGATGTAATTTCATTCTTTTATATTTAGCTGTCCAGTTTTCCCAGCACCATTTGTTGAAGAGACTTTCTTTCCACCATTGTATAGTCCAGCCTCCTTTGTCATAGATTAAGTGACCATAGGTGCATGGGTTTACTTCTGGGCTTTCTATCCTGTTCCATTGATCTATAGTTCTATTTTTGTGCCAGTAACATACTGTTTTGATGACTATAGCTTTGTACCATAGTCTGAAGTCAGGGAGCCTGATTTTTCCAGCTGCATTTTTCTTTCTCAAGTTTGCTTTGGCTATTAGGGGTCTTTTGTGTCTCCATACAAATTTAAAGATTTTTTTATCTAGTTCTGTAAAAAATGACATTGGTAATTTGATAGGAATTGCATTGAATCTGCAGATTGCCTTGGGTAGTATAGTCATTTTGACAATATTGATTCTTTCAATCCAAGAACATGGTATATCTTTCCATCTGTTTGTGTCTTCTTCGATTTCTTTCATCAGCGTCCTATAGTTTTCAGAATAGAGTTGTACTGTCTCCTGAGGTAGGTTTATTCCTAGGTGTTTTATTCTTTTTGATGCAATGGTAAATGGGATTGTTTCTTGAATTTCTCTTTCTGATCTTTCATTGTTAGCATATAGAAATGCAACAGATTTCTGTGTATTTTGTAGCCTGCAACTTTACCAAATTCATTGATGAGCTCTATAATGTACTGTTGGATTTGAATTGCTAGCATTTTGTTGAGGATTTTTGCACGTATGTTCATCAGTGATATTGGTCTGTAATTTTCTTTTTTTGTGATATCTTTGTCTGGTTTTGGTATCAGGGTGATGGTGGCCTTGTAGAATGAGTTTGGGAGTGTTCCTCCCTCTGCAACTTTTTGGAAGAGTTTGAGAAGGATGGGTGTTAGCTGTTCTCTAAATGTTTGATAGAATTTGCCTGTGAAGCCATCTGGCCCTGGACTTTTGTTGTTGGAAGATTTTTAAATACAGTTTCAATTTCATTACTTGGGATTGGTCTGTTTATATTTTCTATTTCTTCCTGGTTCAGTTTTGGAATGTTGGACTTTTCTAAGAATTTGTCCATTTTTCCAGGTTGTCCACTTTATTGGCATATGGTTGCATATAGTAGTCTCTTATGATCCTTTGTAATTCTATGGTGTCAGTTGTAACTTCTTTCTCTTTTCTAATTTTATCGATTTGAGTCCTCTCTCTTTTTTTTAACATCTTTATTGAAGTATAATTGCTTTACAATGGTGTGTTACTTTCTTCTGTATAACAAAGTGAATCAGCAATACATATACATACATCCCCATATCTCCTCCTTCTTGTGTCTCCCTCCCACCCTCCCTATCTGACCCCTCTAGGTGGACACAAAGCACCGAGCTGATCTCCCTGTGCTATGCGGCTGCTTCCCACTAGCTATTTTACATTTGGTAGTGTATATATGTCCATGCCACTCTCTCACTTCGTCCCAGCTTACCTTTCCCCATCCCCATGTCCTCAAGTCCAGTCTCTATGTCTGCATCTTTATTCCTGTCCTGCCCCTAGGTTCTTCAGAACCTTTTTTTTTTTTTAGCTTCCCTATATGTGTGCTAGCATATGATATTTGTATATCTCTTTCTGACTTACTTCACTCTGTATGACAGTCTCTAGATCCATCCACTTCACTACAAATAACTCAATTTCGTTTCTTTTTATGGCTGAGTAATATTCCATTGAATATATGTGCCACATCTTCTTTATCCAGTTATCTGTCAATGGACACTTAGGTTGCTTCCATGCCTGGCTATTGTAAATAGAGCTGTAAATGAACATTGTGGTACATGACACTTTTTGAATTATGGTTTTCTCTGGGTATATGCACAGCAGTGGGATTGCTGGGTTGTATGGTAGTTCTATTTTTAGTTTTTTGAGGAACCTCCATACTGCTCTCCATAGTGGCTGTATCAATTTATATTCCTACCAACAGTGCAAGAGGGTTCCCTTTTCTCCTCACCCTCTCCAGCATTGATTGTTTGTAGATTTTTTGATGATGGCCATTCTGACCGGTGTGAGGTGGTATCTCATTGTAGTTTTGATTTGCATTTCTCTAATGATTAGTGATGTTGAGCATCCTTTCATGTGTTTGTTGGCAATCTCTATATCTTCATTGGAGAAATGTCTGTTTAGGTCTTCTGCCCAGTTTTGGATTGGGTTTTTTGTTTTTTGATATTGAGCTGCATGAGCTGCTTGTATATTTTCGAGATTAATCCTCTGTCAGTTGCTTTGTTTGCAAATAATTTCTCCCATTCTGAGGGTTGTCTTTTCTTCTTGTTTATGGTTTCCTTTGCTGTGCAAAAGGTTTGAAGTTTCATTAGGTCCTGTTTGTTTATTTTTGTTTCTATTTCCATTACTCTAGGAGGTGGGTCAAAAAGGATCTTGCTGTGATTTATGTCTTAGAGTGTTCTGCCTATGTTTTCCTCTAAGACTTTGATAGTTTCTGGTCTTACATTTAGGTCTTTAATCCATTTTGAGTTTATTTTTGTGTATGGTGTTAGAGAATGTTCTAATTTCATTCTTTTACATGTAGCTGTCCATTTTTCCCAGCACCACTTATTGAAGAGGCTGTCTTTTCTCCACTGTATATTCTTGCCTCCTTTATCAAAAATAAGGTGACCACATGTGTGTGGGTTTATCTCTGGGCTTTCTATCCTGTTCCATTGATCTATATTTCTGTTTTTGTGCCAGTACCATACTGTCTTGATTACTGCAGCTTTGTGGTATAGTCTGAAGTCAGGGAGGCTGATTCCTCCAGCTCCATTTTTCTTGCTTTGGCTATTCAGGGTCTTTTGTGTTTCCATACAAATTGTGAAATTTTTTGTTCTAGTTCTGTGAAAAATGCCATCAGTAGTATGATAGGGATTGCACTGAATCTGTAGATTGCTTTGGGTAGTAGAGTCATTTTCACAATGTTGATTCTTCCAATCCAAGAACATGGAATATCTCTCCATCTGTTTGTATCATCTTTAATTTCTTTCATCAGTGTCTTATAGTTTTCTGCATTCAGGTCTTTTGTCTCCTTAGGTAGGTTTATTCCTAGGTATGTTATTCTTTTTTGTTGCAATGGTAAATGGGAGTGTTTCCTTAATTTCTCTTTAAGATTTTTCATCATTGGTGTATAGGAATGCAAGAGATTTCTGTGCATTAATTTTGTATCCTGCTACTTTATGAAATTCATTGATTAGCTCTAGTAGTTTTCTGGTAACATCTTTAGGATTCTGTATGTATAGTATCATGTTATCTTCAAACAGTGACAGCTTTACTTCTTCTTTTCCGATTTGGATTCCTTTTTTTTTTCTTCTTCTCTGATTGCTCTGGCTAAAACTTCCAAAACTATGTTGAATAGTAGTGGTGAGAGTGGGCAACCTTGTCTTGTTCCTGATCTTAGTGGAAATGGCTTCAGTTTTTCACCATTGAGGATGATGTTGGCTGTGGGTTTGTCATATATGGCCTTTATTATGTTGAGGCAAGTTCCCTCTAGGCCTACTTTCTGGAGTTTTTATGATAAATGGGAGTTGAATTTTGTCGAAAGCTTTTTCTGCATCTATTGAGATGATCATATGGTTTTTCTCCTTCAGATTATTAATATGGTTTATCACATTGATTGATTTGCATATATTGAAGAATCCTTGCATTCCTGGGATAAACCCCACTTGATCATGGTGCATGATCCTTTTAATGTGCTGTTGGATTCTGTTTGCTAGTATTTTGTTGAGGATTTTTGCATCTATGTTCATCAGTGATATTGGCCTATAGTTTTCTTTTTTTGTGGCATCTTTGTCTGGTTTTATCAGGGTGATGGTGGCCTCATAGAATGAGTTTGGGAGTGTTCCTCCCTCTGCTATATTTTGGAAGAGTTTGAGTAGGATAGGTGTTAGCTCTTCTCTAAAGGTTTGATAGAATTCACCTGTGAAGCCATCTGGTCCTGGGCTTTTATTTGTTGGACGATTTTTAATCACAGTCTCAATTTCAGTGCTTGTGATTGGTCTGTTTATATTTTCTGTTTCTTCCTGGTTCAGTCGTAGAAGGTTGTGCTTTTCTAAGAATTTGTCCATTTGTTCCAAGTTGTCCATTTTATTGGCATATAGTTGCTTGTAGTAATCGCTCATGATCCTTTGTATTTCTGCAATGTCAGTTGTTACTTCTCCATTTTCATTTCTATTTCTATTCATTTGAGTCTTCTCCCTTTTTTTTCTTGATGAGTCTGGCTAATGGTTTATCAATTTTTTTTTATCTTCTGAAGGAACCAGGTTTTAGTTTTATTGATCTTTGCTATCGTTTCCTTCATTTCTTTTTCATTTACTTCTTTTTTTACCTTTTCTTTTGTTTTGTTTTGTTTTTTTTTTTGAGGCAAGGAATATGACTTTATTCAGCAAGCCAGCAGGCCGAGAAGGTGGCAGACTAGTGTCTCTGAAAAACCACCTTCTTTCAGTTATTTCTGATCTGATCTTTATGATTTCTTTCCTTCTGCTAACTTTTGGGGTTTTTTCTTCTTCTTTCTCTAATTGTTTTAGGTGTAAGGTTAGGTTGTTTATTTGAGATGTTTCTTGATTCTTGAGGTAGGATTGTGTTGCTATGAACTTCCCTCTTAGAACTGCTTTTGCTGCATCCTATAGGTTTTGGGTCGTTGTGTTTTGATTGTCATTTGTTTCTAGGTATTTTCTGATTTCTTGTTTGATTTCTCCAGTGATCTCTTGGTTATTTAGTAGTGTATTGTTTAGCCTCCATGTGTTTGTATTTTTTACAGATATTTTCCTGTAGTTCATATCTAGTCTCATAACATTGTGGTCAGAAAAGATACTTGATATGATTTCAATTTTCTTAAATTTACCAGGGCTTGATTTGTGATCCAAGATGTGATCTGTCCTGGAGAATGTTCCATGAGCACTTGAGAAGAAAGTGTAATCTGCTGGTTTTGGATGCAATGTCCTATAAATATCAATTAAGTCTATATTGTTTAATGTATCATTTAAAGCTTGTGTTTCCTTATTTATTTCCATTTTGGATGATCTGTCCATTGGTGAAAGTGGGGTGTTAAATTCCCCTACTATGATTGTGTTACTGTTGATTTCCCCTTTTATGGCTGTTAGCATTTGCCTTATGTATTGAGGTGCTCCTATCTTGGGTGCATAAATAGTTACAATTGTTATATCTTCTTCTTGGCTTGATCCCTTGATCATTATGTAGTGTCCTTCTTTGTCTCTTATAAGAGTCTTTATTTTAAAGTCTATTTTGTCTGATATGAGAATTGCTACTCCAGCTTTCTTTTGATGTCCATTTGTATGGAATATCTTTTTCCATCCCCTCAGTTTCAGTCTGTATGTGTCCCTAGGTCTGAAGTGGGTCTCTTGTAGACAGCATATGTATGAGTCTTGTTTTTGTATCCATACAGACAGTCCATGTCTTTTGGTTGGAGCATTTAATCCATTTACATTTAAGGTAGTTAACGATATTTATGTTCCTATTACCATTCTCTTAATTGTTTGGGGTTTGTTATTGTAAGTCATTTCCTTCTCTTGTGTTTCCTGCCTAGAGAAGTTCCTTTAGCATTTGTTGTAGATGGATTTGGTGGTGCTGGATTCTCTTAGCTTTTTCTTGTATGTAATGGTTTTAATTTCTCTGCCAAGTCTGAATGAGATCCTTGCTGGGTAGAGCAATCTTGGTTGTAGGTTTTTCCCTTTCATCAGTTTAAATATGTCTTGCCACTCCCTTCTGGCTTGCAGAGTTTCTGCTGAAAGATCAGCTGTTAACCTTATGGGGATTCCCTTGTATGTTAAGTGTTGTTTTTCCCTTGTTGCTTTTAATATTTTTTTTTTGTATTTAATTTTTGATAGTTGGATTATTATGTGTCTTGGCGTGTTACTCCTTGGATTTATCCTGTATGGGACTTTCTGCTCCTCCTGGACTTGATTGATTATTTCCTTACCCATATTAGGGAAGTTTTCAACTATATCTCTTCAAATATTTTCTCAGTCCCTTTTTTTTTCTCTTCTTCTTCTGTGACTCCTATAATTTGAATGTTGGTGCATTTAATGCTGTCCCAGAGGTCTCTGAGTTGTCCTCAATTCTTTTCATTCTTTTTTCTTTATTTTGCTGTGTGGTAGTTATTTCCACCATTTTATCTTCCAGATCACTTATCCGTTCTCTCTCAGTTATTCTGTTATTGATTCCTTCTAGAAAATTTTTAATTTCATTTATTGTGTTGTTCATCATTGTTTGTTTGCTCTTTAGTTCTTCTAGGTCCTTGTTAAACGTTTCTTGTATTTTTTCCATTCTATTTCCAAGATTTTGGATCATTTTTACTGTTATTACCCTGAATTCTTTTTCAGGTAGACTGCCTATTTCATCTTCATTTGTTTGGTCTGGTGGGTTTTTACCTTGCCTTTTCATCTGCTGTGTATTTCTCTGTCTTCTCATTTTGCTTAACTTACTGTGTTCTGGGTCTCCATTTCGCAGGCTGCAGGTTCGCAGTTCCCATTGTTTTTGGTGTCTGCTCCCAGTGGGTAAGTTTGTTTCAGTGGGTTGTGTAGGCTTCCTGGTGTAGGGGACTGGTGCCTGTGTTCTGGTGGGTGGGGCTGGATCTTGTCCTTCTGGTGGGCAGGGCCAGGTCCAGTGGTGTGTTTTCGGGTGTCTGAGAACTTAGTATGACTTTAGGCAGCCTCTCTGCTAATAGATGGGGTTGTGTTCCTGTCTTGCTAGTTGTTTGGCATGTGGCATCCAGCACTGGAGCTTGCTAGCGATTGAGTGGAGCTGGGTCTTAGTGTTCAGATGGAGATATCTGGGAGAGCTCTCGCTGATTGATATCATGTTGGGCCAGGAGGTCTCTGGTGGTCCAATGTCCTGGACTCGGCTCTCCCACCTCGGAGGCTCAGGCCCGACAGCTAGCTGGAGTACCAAGACCCTGTCAGCCACATTGCTCCAAAGAAAAGGATGAGAAAGAAAAGAAAAAAACGAACAGATAGAATCCCAAAGCAAATGGGAAAGGCAAAACTAAACCAACAAAATCACACAAAGAAACATACACATACACACTCACAAAAAGAGAAAAAAGGATTAAATAAAAGAATAAAAAAATTAAAATTAAAAAAAGGAAGCGAGCAACCAAACCAATAAGCAAATTCAGCAATGATAACAAGCACTAAAAACTAAACTAAGATAAACATAAAACCAGAAACAAATCAGACGCAGAAAGTAAACCCCAAGTCTACAGTTGCTCCCATGGTCCACCGTGTCAATTTTGGGAACATTCGTTGTCTATTCAGGTATTTCACAGATGCAGCATTTATCGAGTTGATTGTGCGGATTTAATCTGCTCCTCCTGAGGCTACACGGAGAAATTTCCCTTTCTCTTCTTTTTTCGCACAGCTCCTGGGGTTCAGCTTTGGTTTTGGTTCTGTCTCTGCATGTAGGCCACCCTCAGGCATCTGTTCTCACCCAGACAGGAGGGGGTTAAAGCAGTGGCTGCTTAGGGCTCTCTTGCTCACTCAGGCCAGGGGGAGGGAGGGGTAAGTAGTCATAATTGGAATGTGGGTGAGCCTATGGCGTCAGAGGCAGCATGATATTGCAACAGCCTGAGGTGCTCTGTGTGTTCTCCAGGGGATGTTGTCCCTGGATCACGGGACCCTGGCAGTGGCGGGCTGCACAGGCTCCAGGTGGGGATGTGGGTCGTGACCTGTGCTTTCACACAGGGTTCTTGGTGGCAGCGGCAACAGCCTTAGCGGTTCATGCCTGTCTCTGCTGTCCAAGCTGATAGCCATGGCTCACACCCATCTCTGGAGTTCACTTAGGCAGTGCTCTGCCTTCTGTGGGCACACGGAGCAGAAATCCCCTCTACTTGCGCACCCGGAAAAAATGGCCTCTTCGGCAGGTCCAGACGTTTTCCCCCACTCCCTCCCAGCTAGTTGTGGCACACTAGCCCCCTTCAGTCTGTGTTCACGCAGCCAACCCCAGTCCTCTCCCTGGGGTCTGACCTCTGAAGCCCAAGCCTCAGCTCCCAGCCCCCGCCCGCCCCGAAGGGTGAGCAGACAAGCGTCTCAGGCTGGTGAGTGTTGGTCGGCACTGATCCTTTGTGCGGGAATCTCTCCGCTTTGCCCTCTGCACTCCTGTTGCTGTGCTCTCCTCCATGGCTCTGAAGCTTCCCCCCCGTCCACACCCTGTCCCCACCAGTGAAGGGGCTTCCTAATGTGTGGAAACTTTTCCTCCTTTACAGCTCCCTCCCAGAGGTGCAGGTCACGTCCCTATTTTTTGTCCCTGTTTTTTCTTTTTTCTTTTGCTCTACCTAGGTACGTGGGGATTTTCCTGCCTTTTAGGAAGTCTGAGGTCTTCTGCCAGCGTTTAGTAGGTGTTCTGTACGAGTTGTTCCACATGTAGAAGCATTTTTGATGTATTTATGCGGAGAAAGGTGATCTCCAAGTCTTACTCCTCTGCCGTCTTGAATGTCCCTCTAAAATGGTTTATTTTGTTGTCTAAAATATTCTTCGAACTTATATGGATGAAGAAATACCCAAAGATATCCAAAAAAAGTGTGGAAAAGAAAAGAAAACAATTTTATGTTAGGGAGAGTAGCAATAATGGTTTTGGAAATTTCAGAAGGTACTATATCTTCAAGGTAATTAAATGAGTATGGTATGACATAGAAACAGACAAACAGATCAGTGGATAGAATAGAGAATTGGAAATAGATTGTAGTATATATAAAAATATATGTAAGATGGATGAATACCATAGTTTTTGATGGATGTATTTATAGCAATCATGCAAGAGCTCTTATAAGAAAAAGGCATGTTACCATGTAGAAAATGGGAAAAGGATATCAACAGGTAATTCACAAAAGACCAATTCCAAATATAACAAATACATAAAAAGATGCTCTAATACACTAGTACTCAGGAAAATGCACATAACACTAGCAATGAGCTGTCACTTCATACTCATCAAACGGCTAAAAAGACAGCTAACATCTATTGCGGGCTGTGACATAGAGAAAGGAAAAGGATGATCTCAAGCATCACTGGTGGAAGTGTGAAAACTTTTTGTTGTTGTGAAACTGTCAAACAACATCTCATAAAATTAAAAGTATTTACACTTTCCAACCCAACAATCCCACTCTTGGGAATCTAGCCTTCAGAAAGAAAATCACCATGAATTAAGGAAACATATAGAAGGTATTTCCTGTAAGATTGTTTGTAGGAAACAACTGGAAACAGAATGAATGCCTATTATAAGGGAAATGGCTGAATCGAGTAGGAAATACCCACACCAAAGGGAAATATGCAACCATCAAAAAAAAAATGCATGAAAGTTCTGTCAAGTGACTTGAAGGAATTTCTACAAGATGAAAAAGTGTTTAATGGATACTATTTTGTAAAACAGTAAGAACAAAATAAACACAAAAATCTCATGTGTGTGTCATGTATGTGTGTGTGTATCCATACAGGGTTACATGAGAAGGGAGGGAAAGGGAGACATTCAGACTGGGCTGTTCACATAGGTCATCTTGGGGTGTTGGCGTGTGGTGAGTTGGCAAGCATGAAGAGCTGCTTTTACAACGCAACCCTGGAGTGAAATCTGCAGAGAACTTCCCTTCCTTTGCTGCATGAATCACTAACAGCTACAAGAAAAAAGAGGAAAAATTAGACATATTCAGTTTTGACTTTATGGTAGATTGTATTTTTTTCCTTCCCAGAAGCATTTTCCTTATTTCTATCTGAATTCAAAAGAGTGAGATTGTTTTGTTTGTTTTAACAATTCAATTCTCTTTACTTCTATTTCAGAATTTGCAACTTTAGAATTTTACACTCTTTCCCTAGGTTTTTATTCAGGTTAAACTTGTTATAGTGCCCATTTTTTAAAAGGTAGATTGATGGGTACTCTTGTTTCCTATGTCCTTACTGATGCTATTCAGTTTTTTGTTTGTACTTTTAGCCACAACAGAACATGTTTCTATGAGCAAATTTTATTAATACTCAAATATTCTATCCTAGGTTATAATTAATAGGTGAGAATTGTCTTTTAAAAATTTTTCTTTTTTCCTATTTCTTTCTTTATTTTCTTTATTTATTTTTGGCTGCGTTGGCTCTTCGTTGCGGCACATGGGCTTTCTCTAGTTGCGGCGAGCGGGGGCTACTCTTCGTTTGGGTGCACAGGCTTCTCATTGCGGTGGCCTCTCTTGTTGTGGAGCACAGGCTCTAAGCGCACGGGCTTCAGTAGTTGCTGCACACGGGCTCCGTAGTTGTGGCTTGCGGGCTCTAGAGCGCAAGCTCAGTAGTTGTGGTGCACGGGCTTAGTGGCTCCATGGCATATGGGATCTTTCCAGACCAGGAAACAAACCCATGTCCCCTGCATTGGCAGGTGGATTCTTAACCACTGCGCCACCAGGGAAGCCCCGAGAATTAATTGTCTTAAAGGTCTCTTACTCAGTTGAGGTGGATCAGGAAAGGTTACCTGGAGGAGGTGTGTGATACATAATAGGCATTCAAGTGTTTGCCAGTGAGGACGCTTCTAAACTGACACTGAAGGGGCAAGTAGGAATTAGCCAGAGAATTGGGAGAACAGATAGGTTATTCCAGGCAGAGGAAATACTAATAATGACAACTGGCATTTATTGAGACAACCCGCATTTATTGGAAATTCACTATGTACAAAGTAACTCGATAACCTCTTTGATGCATTAGCTCATGGATGCTACACATTAACCCTATATTTCCAATCTACAGATGAGGAAACTGAGGCTTAGATTCAGTGGCCTGCTCGGGTGTCAAGGCCTCTTAAAACACAGTAAGGGGACTTCCCTGGTGGCGCAGTGGTTAAGAATCTGCCTGCCAATGCAGGGGACACGGGTTCGAGTCCTGGTCCAGGAAGATCCCACATGCCGCAGAGCAACTAAGCCCGTGCACCACAACTACTGAGCCTGTGCGCCTAGAGCCCGTGCTCCACAACAAGGGAGCCACTGCAGTGAGAACAACGAAGAGTAGCCCCCGCTCGCCGTGACTAGAGAAAGCCTGCGTGCAGCAAGGAAGACCCAACGCAGCCAAAAATAAATAAATGAATAAATAATACGAAACACACACACACACACACACACACAGTAAGGGGTGGAACTGGGATTCAAACTCCAGTCTGTCTGTCGCCAAAGCCTGAGCTATTACCCACTATAGCGTACAGCCTCCCCTAACTGCTGGTGTAATAGGCTGCATTCTGTCTCCTGAACGTATTGGGTTACTTAGCAACTCACCCAGGCATGACCATACTACCTTCTTCACATGTCACTACCTGAAAGAATTTTGTAACATTTAACACCTGGATGTTTGTGCACCTTGTCTTCTAGATCTTTTAGAAAAATGTTCAGTGAAGCAATTTCCAGCATTAACCTGCAGGTGGTCCCAGTATTAATACTATTCTATTCAGAGAAGTATCTATGTATTCTACTCTGCTTCTAGAAATTTTAAGATACCTAACTCTACTGAGTGGGGGAAATATTTTCCCTAAGGTAATTCAATAATTTAAACACATTTTTTCCTAATTTTTTTCTGAAAATCTAAATAGTTTTTATAGTAGGTTGTCTTCATTAACTGTTCTTTACTCATATATGTGTATAAAGCACTAAATGAGAAGGATTCTATTCTATTCCAAGTGAAGGTAAGGTAGTCAAAACTGCTTCATTTTCAGCTCTGTCTTTGGGATCGCTTGTTTACCAGGAACAGAAATCCTCTTAAACCAGCTAAAGAAAAAATGAGGAATTTACCTTAAGATACCAGAGTATCTCATAGATCCTGAAGGAATCAAGTTGATTTGGATCTCCAAAGATGCTAGGAAAGGAACTGGGAAAAAAAACAGGAACCTACATTATTCTGGAGTCAAGTGTTCTCTATTTCTGATTCTCTCTGTTCACCTGTTTTATTCTTTCTACTGCAGATCAGCCACTTCTATTTCAGCACACAAGGACCCCCTACCGGTTTTGGATGACTCCCAGGTCAATGTACAATTGAGTTAGACTCTGAGTTCCCTGGTTTAAATGTTCTGAAGGTCCGCTGGCCCACTAATAAATTGCTTCCCCCCACATCCAGCCCTGGTCTGAATAATTGTGAGCAAGGAAGTGTGGGACCATTTAGTATATAGTATGTAGGGCTCCCCACCAGGGCCTTGGAGAGGATGGATCTCTAAGAATAGTAAAGGGGGTAGGGCTTGCTGCCATTAAAGTAACAGTCTACAGACAGTAGTAACAAGAGGAGTAAAATTTTACATAAAATCAGCCAAGATTAGATATTCCTGTCCAGCTGGACATATACAAATGCAATGCAAATAATTTCAAGATGCCTTTATGGAACCTTTCTAAATTCACATATCCAAGTGTGGCTCTTAGGAAAATGTTGTTTGATGCCCAAGAACGATGTATTCCATAAATAATGCTTTCTTTCAATTTTCATAGGATGAAGTTTGACTTGGACCTTAGTCACAGACCTGTGACTTGAGGAAAACTCTTAGTGTAAAATGTATTAACTCTAATACATTTCAAGAAAATTCATGTTCCTACCCCGTGGGTACCTGGCATGTGCCAGGTGATCCATGTATGTTTATCAAATGAGTGAATGTCAAGTTTTGCCAGTCTTTCAAGAACCATGCCACTCTGTTAGGGAAACTGATAAGAGTGTTTTGCCTCCTGTTTTACTCAGGGGACAATTTATGTATTATACAATTTTGACTTTCCTGCCTGTGTCCTGCTGCCCAAAATGTGACAATTTTGTTCAACATTAGCACCGAATCAAATTATAAGACTCAAATCAGCCAACTTCCTTGGCAAAGGGTTGACAGAGGTGAATGGAGAGAACAGTGGAAAGACTGAGGCTAAGAATAGATTTTTTGGATTGCTGGTAGATTTTTATCATGGTCTCCACTCACTTGCCATTACTAGCATGGGTAATTCATAGCTGGCTAGCTGGATTTCCTCTTAGTCTCAGGTTCTATCATAATTCGAGTGAATTTAATCAGGACTGATGCTAATAAATGGATTTCTGGCCTGGACCCCTGGGAACTTTCCAGGGGATGGTGAGTGGAAGAACAACCGAGAACAACCAAGTGGCATCTTTGTCCCTCTGCAGTTTCCTGCTGTGACAGATCACCCTGGAACACACACCTGCTTGTCCACAGTTATAATATGCTATCCTTAGACACCATAATGATAGAATCCAATGTGTCAGCTTGGGTTTAAAAATATGTCTCTAGTAGCTTTCCTTTTTATTATTTCATGTTGTCTGGTTGTCATTATTTCTTATTTTTTACATTTCTGCATCTTAGTCTCTATATTCTGTCCATTTGTTATATTTTCTTCTAAGATTCTTGAGGAAGGGTGTTTATTTTTTAGCAATCAGTGACACTATTTGGGAAGTGATGAGTTTTGCTGTTGTATTTGCTGTGCCCCTCAAAGCACAGTCCTCAAGTGAAGGACTTGCAAACATATATTAGAGAGGAGCCTCTGGCTCTAGTCACAAGCTACACTTAGTGTATTAGATACACTCCGCGAAATTCTACTGAATTTTAGTCCTCATCAGTTTAAAAAAAATTCCAGTTAGCAAAACACACAAATAGGTGACTATAGACCGAATGTCTGTGTCCCCCCCAAAGTACATATGTTGAAACCCTAATCTCCAAGGTGATGGTATTTGGTGGTGGGGCCTTTTGGGAGGTGTTTAGGTCATGAGCGCATAGCCGTCATGGATAGGACTTGTACCCTTACAAGAGACTCCAGAGAACTCTCTCACCTCTTTTACCACATGAGGACACAATGAAAAGACAGCTGTCTATGATGAACCAAGAAGCCTGCTCTCACCAGACACTGAATCTGCCAGTGCCTTGGTCTTAGACTTCCCAGCCTCCAGAACTGTGAGAAATAAATTTTTGTTGTTTATAAGTCACCCAGTCTATGATATTTTTCTTATAGCAGCCCAAACAGACTAAGACACAGACTTGTGACTTGAGGAAAACTCTTAGTGTAAAATGTATTAACTTCATCATTTCCAAGTTTAGCATGCTTCTAACACCGGGGGACAAGGCCCACTCCCACTCAGCATGGGTAACTTTTTTGTAGCCAGCTCTTGTGTAAGTGCTTTCACTGTTCGTGATTTTTACACAGTCAGATTATCCTTTGGCCACAACTGTTCATGCATTTGAGCACAAGATCTTGAATATTTATTTGTTATCATATATCTGATATTCTGTGACTCTCAAAATAGTACCATCGCCTTATTACATAAACTCTCAATGCTACATGACCATCGATAAAAAATACCCAGTCACTGAGAGTCTCATAAACACCAAGAGCCTTGGGGTATGTCTTCAGGTGCACAGCTACATTCCTTCGACAGATGCATCTGCTAATTCATTTTTATCACTGCCTGCCCAAGCTGAATCAGAGAGCAGCCACCGTGTTTCTTGTCAGGTGGATGCCCCAATAAACAGCAATAGCTGTGAAAGTCAGTGGAGAAGTGCATTTTCCCCTTTCACTGGAATTCTAATTTATTTGATGGGTTCTTAACTGCTGGGGAGAAAAGGGGTATGACCTTGCCCAAAGCCTGGAGAGCGGACTAGGTCTCTTTTGGGAGTAGAGGTGACATTTTATGGCTTTGTGCATTTCTCTCTCATTGTTCATTGTCCTTTGGAAAACTCCTTTCAGAAGTCTCCCCATCTCAAGACATTCTTCAACCCACAAATAAATTCTACCGAACCCACAGGATCCGAAACCCATAGACCCGGGTTCAGTTTCCCTCCTTAGAAGCTGCTGACTTAGCGTGTGTAGCTGGACCCTTTTCTGCAGCAGGGGCTAAGATTACTTTCATCCAAGTTACAGGATGACAGTGGCCCCTAGTTTGGCAGCCCTGCAGAAGTAGGGACGGCCACGTTCAGCTGTGTTCAACCCACAAAGAATCTATCTTAAAAATATAGTCGTAGTTCATTCTTCCAAAAACCAAGCCAGACCCACATTGACCCATCCAGGTGCCAGCTCAGTTTCTGTGGAATCAGAAACATCCTGATGTTACAACGCCCAGACTCCTGATCTTTTTCTTCTTTTCCTTCTTTTTTGCCTACTCTTCCATTTTTCCAAATTACCTCTTGGCTGCCAGTGACTTAGGTTTGCCTGTTGGGAGCCTGGTAGTTGGGACTTAAAACCAAAGCGGCAGACGTCTCAGAGGTTGTATTCTCTAAAGTTCTCTCCAGTTCTCTAAATTTCTTTCTCTGGTATTTCTTACATGAAAGGTTACTAAGACATTGTAATTCTCCTTAGAATATGACTGTATTTTATTCTAAGTTCAAAAAATCTCGAGGTCTTGTATCTATATATCTACATCTATGTTTCTTAAAGACTCATAACTCTTATGCAGTATAGATTGAGTTTTAGATGAAAGTTTATCCAAGAAATATTTATTGTGTATCTTTATGCAGTCGGAATGAGAATACAGTGGTGAACAAGACAGAAAGATCCCTGGTTTCCTAGAGCGGGCATTCTAGGAGCAGAATGGTTCCATAGAATTATCTACTTCAGAAGTCAGAGGGAAAAATCGTGCTAGAAACTGGAAGGGAGTATGCATTTGCCATATTCTGTAGTGTACTGTAGACACAGAACTGAAAAAAAAGATTTTACAGCAAAATATTTCAGGTCGATTACTTCCATTCAGGAAATACATGCTCATTATTTTCTTCAAACTAGAAATTACTTTATCCCTTTTTTCTTTGAAGTTCTATTAAATCTGTTATTAATCAGGATCTCTATCCAATTTCTCATCAAAATGCCCTATTTGTAGCTTCCAAACGTTAACACCTCTATGCTGAAATGGAGCCTATAAAATGCGTTAGGGGCTTAAACTGTGTGTGAGGCAAAAATGGTATTTAAGCCCTTAATGAAATTATGAGCTATGGAAAGTGTTGCATTTTGGGTTTATGGGAGTCTTCTTTCACTTCCTTTTTGGGGGGGGTGGGGTTAGGGAGGGTGGGAAATACTCAATACACGTTTACTATGTTTATTACCTTCTCTTTTAAAATACAATTTTCATGAACTAGCCATTTTATGAACACTTCACATTGCTTGAAGGCATCTGTAAACTTCGTGTGTGTGTTTTTCCAACTCTCAAAGCAGTTTCTTCGTACTGGTCTAATTCTCACAGGCAGAAAAGCTAAATATGTCTCTCGTCGCTTCACCGATCTTTCTCCAGAAAAGTGAAAGTGAAGAGAAAAGAAAATAGAGAAAAAAGGAGCACGGAGGAGGAGAGAGAAAAAGGGGGGAGAGAGTGGGGGGGGGCGGGTAAGGGAGTCAGAAAATGAAGGAATACTAGAGCCCTGGAGCACAGACTGCGGACGCGCAGACCCAGAGCAGCCACAGCGCGGAGCTGCTGGTGGCCACTGGCCCCCGGAGCTGCCAATCCGGGCGTAATCCTGTAGGAATTTCTCCCGGGTTTAGCTGGGAGTCACACTGCCGCCTCCCCTCCTCGAGACGCCCGGAGAAGCCCGGAGAAGCGGGCTCCGGAGGGAGGGTGGGAGCGGGAGGAGAAGAGGAGGAGGAGGAAGGGAGGAGGAGGAGGAGGAGGAGGACCCTGGGAGGGAGGGGGCGGCGCGGGAGGAGGAGGGGCGCAGCCGCCGAGCCACTAGCTCCGCTCCGACGCGCTTCTCTCCAGATACTCCGGGAGCTCCAGCCGCGCGAATCAGGCGCTCCCACCGCTCTGTACCCAAACTTCAGCTGCAGCTACATTCCAAGCCACCTAATTTATTCCTCAAAAATCAGAAACGGAGCCGCGACACGGGGAAGGAGTCCGCGGAGGAGTAAAACAGCAGCAGGGCAAGAAGAGCTCCAGAGAGCTGCCTCACCGGCGCAACAGCTAGGCATCGGTTGTGTAGGAACCAACAAGTGAGAAGGCGCCGCGTTCCCGGGGCGCAGCCGCGGGCGGCGGGAGCAGGCGCAGCAGGAGGAAGCGAGAGCCCGGAGCCCGAGCTCCCGAGCCCGAGCCGCGGTCGCTGCGGCTGCTCTGCTCCGGTCCTTCTGCGCAGGCTGCGCCGGGCGCTGGGCGAGAGACTTCGTTTTTCCCTCGTTGCAAAGCGGCGGCTGGGAGCAGCCGGTCCCCGGGGAATATGCGGCGCGCTTGGATCCTGCTCACCTTGGGCTTGGTGGCCTGCGTGTCGGCGGAGTCGGTGAGTGGGCCAGGCGGGGGACGCGCGCGCCGTTTAGGGTGCAGAGACCAAGCAGAGTCCGCAGAGCCCGCGGGGAATCGGGGAGCGCCACCTGGGGGAGGCCCCCCACTCCCAGACGTGCCCCTCGGCCCCCGGGGATCTGCTGGGACAAATGAGCTCGCTCCTCCACTCCTCTCCCCCTTCGCTTCCCGCAGAAAAGCGCCGCTCGCTGGAGTTGTCCCGAGGTCCCCCGGGATGAGGGCAAGAGTATTGCAGGTTTGTCGAACCGCAGAGGCCCCTGAAGTCACTCCCAACTTTTTCGCAGTCGGAGGGTCTTGCTGCGTGGCCGGGAAGGACCGATGGGGAAGGGTGGCCGGAGAGAGGAAGCCCGGATAGGGCTGCGAGGGAACTGGTCCCCTCCGCGCGCTCCCTGAGACACGGAGACGCCCTGGAAACTTTGGGGTCCCTTCTCCTGCACACCATACCCCCCCAACCCCCACGCCAGCTTTCCTACTCGATTGAATGCAGGTTCTGGGGAGATGGGGCTCAGCTTTAAGAAACCCGCGAGTGTCCGGAGAGGAAAGTTTGCAAAAAGTTCTTTTGTTTGATGTTCCTCTGGCTGGGGCGAGGGAGCAGACACTACGTGGAAACGCTACCGGCGGAGGCGCAGTCCTCGGTCCCGCGGTGGATGAGCGGAACGCGCCCGAAAATGCCGGGGTGCGGGCCGCTGGACTCCCCGGTGGTGCGGCGACCCGTGCTTCCTGCGGGGCGGGGGGGCAGCTCGCGGGCCCTTAGGGACAGGAGGGCATTTCAGTATGGATTGCACTCGAGTGCAGCAGCGGGCGAGGCGGGGTACTGTGCCACTGCGATCGGCCTCGGGTCGATCGGCCTCGGGTCGCCCGGCCGCTCGGAGACCGAGGCTTCCATCCCGCCATGCTTGCCCTCGTGGGACCCGGCGGGAGTACCCCGAGGCCCGAAGGAGTCTCTTCTCCGGCGGGGCCGGCTGCGGGCACCCAGCCTCCCTCCCCGGCCTCGGCCGTGGGAACTTGGTTTCTCCTCCTCTGGGTCGCGTTTCGGGGGGTTGGAGCTTGTTTCCTTAAGACGCCCAATGAGCGCCCTCTAAAGAGAACTGCCTCCTGGGCTTTCACTTGTGCTTGGCGGCCCCTACCTGGGCGCCCTGAGCTTTGTTCGCGATCCCGTCTGCAGCCTCAGTGCGGTCCGGGGCCTCGGTTAGGGAGTGCGGCTGTTTCTGTCCCTTCCAGTTCCCCGTATCTCCTCCCTTTGCCACCGAATAACTTGTCCATTTCTAATAAACTGAACCGCCTCTTCGAAGACAAATAATGTCATCTTTAGAGGTGGTTTTGTGAGTTCTTCCCCCTTGCCTTTGGCATGTTATTTCTCCCTTCTCCCCCCACCCCAGCCCCCTTTTTTGAGTTGATGCGATTTAGGATTGGGAAACCTCTTTGGCACTGAGCAGCAGATGGGCATTTTTCATCGGTGTGGGAGCCTCTGTGTGTGCTAGCAGGTGCCCAAACGTTAGGCGAGATTGGAGAGCAAGTAGGATTGTAAACTGAACACAGTAGATGAGAATTTGGGTGCTCCGGCTGTTGACTAGAACTCCGAAACTTACCAGCATTTCTCTTTGGCAAATGATCGTTTTATCCCTTGGGATTGGTAATCTCCCAGCCAGTTATGAACTTCGGCTCTTTGCACACCGAAAGGGAGAGATTCTCTGTTTATTTCAGAAAAACATTATTGCTCATCTTGTTGCAAAACAGGGCAAAGGGAGAACTCCATCTAAAGATTTTCAGGAGAAGCCTGCCTGCCTAAAAAACTGTATAGGGTTAAGGAGGTCCCTTTTTTGCTGAGTCCTGTTCATAAATTTGCTAGAAAGTGTTGATGTTTGGGGATTCTAGAGGAATAATGTCTCCTTGGAACTTTGCATAAATCTGACAGTGCTTTTTTTTTAACATCTTTATTGGAGTATAATTGCTTTACAATGTTGTGTTAGTTTCTGCTGTATAACAAAGTGAATCAGCCATATGTATACATATATCCCCATATCCCCTCTCTCCTGCGCCTCTCTGCCACGCTCCCTATCCCACCCCTCTAGGTGGTCAAAAAGCACCGAGCTGATCTCCCTCTGACAGTGCTTTTTTTTTTTTTTTTTTTTTTTTTAATTTATGGTTGTGTTGGGTCTTCGTTTCTGTGCGAGGGCTTTCTCTAAGTTGCGGCAAGCGGGGGCCACTCTTCATCGCGGTGCGCGGGCCTCTCACTATCGCGGCCTCTCTTGTTGCGGGGCACAGGCTCCAGACGCGCAGGCTCAGTAGTTGTGGCTCACGGGCCCAGTTGCTCTGCGGTATGTGGGATCTTCCCAAACCAGGGCTCGAACCCGTGTCCCCTGCATTGGCAAGCAGACTCTCAACCACTGCGCCACCAGGGAAGCCCTGACAGTGCTTCTTAAGGAAGCTTTTTGGCTGAACTATGCCTGTCTTCTCTGGTGACACCTCTACCCCCAGCTCTGTGCCTTTGGGGTTCTAATATTTCTCATTTCCAACCAGAATTGGATGCTTTCCAAGTGAGCTGTTTCACTGTGGTAGATACTGTTTTCAGTAATTGGAATATCATTCAAAAGGGTGATTAGATATTTTTAAAATGTCAACTTGAAGACTGTAGCAGAGAGTCTTTGTTAGGCAGTGAGTCAATTTTTCTCAATAGAAGCTTTTTCAAGGCCCAGGACAGCCAATAGTCCATTTCAATTACTTTTCAGCCTCTGTTTCACATGTAGCAGCATAAATGTATGCGAAGTTGAAAGACTTCGCTTTTCAACATTTAGTCATCAGAGTACATTATTTCCAGTACTTCGAATTTTAATTGGAAAACTGCAACTGTTTTCTGGGAGTTAGAAGTAGTGATCATCTGAGCTTAAAGCCTCTCATTTTTAAAAGGAAAAACATCCGCAGTTAGTGCATTCTTGAGTTTTATACTAAGTTCAAGGCGGGGTGGGAAGAGGTTCTCAGCAACCAAGGCTCAAAGCTGTCTGTGGAAAGGAACTGGTGGCCCTGCCTTTCTGGACGCTGGAGGCAGCAGGGCGAGCCTGGTTATGGCGATGCATTTGTACCTCCCACTGGCATGCGAGAGGAAAGACTGACAGAGTGTGGCAGTAGTGATATGCTGCTGCTTTTCTATCAATTTTTTACATGACTGTTTATCTTCAGAAATAATACATTGCAGACTGCCATAAACACGTAATTTGAACTGGAAGTATGTTTAAGAAAAGGAAGCGTTTTGAACTAGTGGAATTTTTTGCACATGCTTAGATGTGTGTAAATTAAAAGAAACTGTCAAGTCATTTGGACCCATGCATTACGTCTCAGTGTATTATGAAAGGCAGGCATTGGAAAGCTTGCATTTCAAGGAAAAATTAAATTGGAACCATATAACCTTTTGCAGTTCTTTAAAAAAATACATTTTGGCTGCTCTAGTAATGTAGCAAATCATACTTGCTAGGGAATCTTAGAGAAATAAGGGCTCTTTCTCTGTTAGTTGGGTATTAGCAGTAGGTAGATGTCACTTGAGAAGGAAAGATCTTATTAAGATCAGGCTTGTGGAAGATGGGCATCCAGAGGAATTTGAGTATACCCTCCAACTCCTGCTTCTGGGACCTGGAACGTATAATTTTGATGGTGCTTGCCATTTGAGGAACTGTGGAATATGATTACACACAAGGCACCTTGAATAATCATTAGTTTGGAAAGGATTTCAAAAGATCATCTAGTTTTTTTTCCTGGGTAGAACTAGTTCTCAAGTCTCCTAGAAGCCGCCAGAGACCTGACTGGCCAGCTTCAGGGGGCCCGGAGTCTCCTCAGGTTGGCAAAGCCTGAGGCTGACCAAGCCACACAGAGCCCGGCCAGCTCTGTCATTCAGGTTTACGGGGAGTCCGGTGGCTTAACGCCACAGGGCTATCGGCATGTCAGCTGGCAGTGATCTTAGGTCATGTGAGGAATGTCATCTGAGTTTAGATTCTCACGAGATTGTCTCTCCTCGTTTGCCAAAAATCAAACCAAAAGATCTTGCCCATCGTTTTCTTCTTCCCAAGACAGAAGACCTGCTGTTCATGCCACTGTCGAAGGTACATTCCAGTATTTCAAAACCACCTAATTCTTTCATGCACCAGAAGCCAAAATAAAGTTTTAGAGAAAAGCAAGAAGTAATGAAGAAGAGCTTTCGCTGAAAACAAGCTACTCTTTTTTAGTCACCTCTGCCAGTACCATCATCTTAATTCTAGATTTGAATCGGATTTGAATCTTGAAGTCAGGTCCTTGACCCGTTCATCTTTGTTGACTTTCGTGACCAGTTGGCCACTATATGCACCTACATGTTGTTCATTCCATGATATTTCTTCAGCATCTATTGTACTAAGTGCTCAGGATAAAGGCGTAATCAAACCAGGCAGCCAGGAAGTGTTCCCCTTCAGGTTTCTCTTTGTTGGCACCTTGCCAGCATGTGCCCCATGTCAACAGCCTTGCCATTGCCCTTCCTGGCCCAGATGCTCACCTGCTGTTTGATTTACCCTGTACCACTTGGATTGTGTTTCCTTGTTATCATGGTGTGGAGTCTAAATACCTCTGCCAGATTTATATGATGCTCCAGAATATTGCTCCTTCCTCGTTAGTCCCACCCCCCTGCCCCCATCCCTCTCCATCACATCTCCCCGCCCTCGCCCACTCATCTCACTTCTGTGAACGCTCCCTGGACATAGCCACCTCTTCAGTGTTTCTCCTTTTAAATTCTGTTGATTCAAATCCAAGCTCCAGACAGCCTTTCATGACTGATCTAGCCATTGTTTTTCTCTTTCTGTAAATAGTAAGGCAGACTGACAATCAGAATCACTGTAAGTATGTAAAAATAGAGATTTCAGGGCCTTCTAACAATCAGAAGCCTAAAGGGGGTGGGGCGATCTGTATTTTTATAAAGCATCTCAGATGATGCTAATCCACTTACTGTGTAAACTTGGGCAAGTTTCTAAACCTCTCTGTGCTCAGTTTTCTCATCTGTAAAATGGAATATCGTCAAATAGATTCTTAGGATTACGTGGGACAGAACACACTGGAGCTTTTAACACAGTGGCATCTTCACACTCTGTGTCACATGTTAGTTACTGATATTCTGTTTTCTGCTTCCCTAAAGAGTGGGGGCTTGACACTCTATGGGCTCATCTGATAAGCTCCAGCCCAGAGGGTGGCCCGGAAACTACATGATTGAGCCTGCATTTTCATAGCTGGGGTTCCTTCCCTGACTTGGGGAGGCCTAGCTCTACCTCGAGATATTGGGGACATTTTTGTATAGGTATACTGGGAGATACTGTGGGTTTGGTTCCAGACCACCACAAAAAAGCAAAGATTGCAATAAAGCAAATATCACAATAAAGCGAGGCACATGAGTTTTTTGGTTTCCCAGTGCATATAAAAGTATATTTATACTATACTGTATTCTGTTAAGTGTAGTGTGTTGTGTCTAAAAAAAAACAATGTACATTATCATAATTAAAAAATATTTTATTGCTAAAAATGCTAACCATCATCTGAGCCTTCAGCGAATTGTAATCGTTTTGCAGGCAGAGGGTCTTGTCTGGATGTTGATGGCTGCTGACTGATCAGGGTGGTGGTTACTGAAGGCTGGGGTGGCTGTGGGAATTTCTTAAAATAAGACAACAGTGAAGTTTGCCGCATAGGTTGACTCTTCCTTTCACGATTTCTCTGTAGTATTTGGTGCTGTATGATAATTTTACCCACAGTAGAACTTCTTTCAAAACTGGAGTCAATCCTGTCATACCCTGGTGCTGCCGTATCAACTTGGTTTATGTCATATTCTAAATCCTTTGTTGTCATTTCAACGATCTTCACCAGGAGTAGATTCTATCTCAAGAAACCACTTTCTTTGCTCATCCATAAGAAGCAACTCCTCATCCATTCACGTTTTATCATGAAAGTGCAGCAATTCATTCATATTGTCAGGTTCCACTTCTAATTCTAGTTCTCTTGCTATTTTCACCACACCTGCAATTACTTCCTCCACTGAAGTCTTGAACCCCTCAAAGTCATCCCCTCAAAGGGTTGGAATCAACTTCTTCAAACTCCTGTGAATGTTGATATTTTAACAAATGTTCTTAGTGGCATCTAGAATGGTGAATCCATTCCAGAAGGTTTTCAATTTGCTTTGTCCAGATACGTCAGAGGAATCACTGTCTATGGCCCTACAAAATGTGTTTTTTAAATAGTAAGACGTGAAAGTTGAAATGATCCATGGGCTGCAAAATGGATGTTGTGCTTGTAGGCATGAAAACAACATTACTCTCTTTGTACATCTTCATCAGAGCTCTTGGGTGACCAGGTGCATTGTCAATGAACAGTAATATTTTGAAAGGAATCTTTTTTTTCTGAGCAGGAGGTCTCAACAGTGGGCTTAAGATTAAGTAAACCATGTTGTGAACTGATGTGCTGTCATCCAGGATTTGTTGTTCCATTTACAGAGCACAGGCAGAGTAGATTTAACATAATTCTTAAGGGCTGTAGGATTTTCTGAATGGTAGATGAGCATTGGCTTCAGCTTTAAGTCACCAGCTGCATTAACCCCTAACAAGGGAGTCAGCCTATCCTTTGAAGCTTTGAAACCAGGCATTGGCTTCTCCTCTGTAGCTATGAGAGTCCCAGATGGCATCTTCTTCCAATAGAAGGCTGTTTCATCTACATGGAAAATCTGTTGTTTAGTGTAGCCACCTTCATGAATTATCTTAGTTAGATCTTCTGGATAACTTGCTGCAGCTTCTACATCAGCACTTGCTGCTTCACCTTGTACTTTTACGTTACGGAGATGGCTTCTTTTCTTAAACCTCATGAACCAACCTCTGCTAGCTTCAAACTTTTCTTCTGCGGCTTCCTCACCTTTTTCAGCCTTCATAGACTTGAAGAGAGTCAGGACCTTGCTCTGGATTACGCTTTGGCTTAAGGGAATGTTGTGTCTGGTTTGATCTTCTAACCAGACCATTAAACTTTCTCCATATCAGCAATAAGGCTGTTTTGCTTTGTTATCATTTGTGTGTTCACCTGAGTAGCACTTTCATTTCCTTTAAGAGCTTTTCCTTTGCTTTCACAACTTGGCTAACTGTTTGGCACAAGAGGCCTAGCTTTCGGCCTCTCTCGGCTTTTGAGATGCCTTCCTCACTAAGCTTAATCATGTCTAGCCTTTGATTTAAAGTGAGAGACTCTTTCTTTCACTTGAACGTGTAGAGGCCACTGTAGGGTTATTAATAGGCCTAATTTCTATATTGTTATATCTCAGGGGATAGGGGGGCCCGTGGAGAGGGAGAGAGATGGGGAACTGCTCCGTGGAGCAGTCAGAATACATCCAACAGTTATTAAGTTTGTTGTTTTATATGGCCGAGGTTCGTCCCCAAAACAATTACAACAGTAACATCAAAGATCACTGATCACAGATCACCATAACAAATATAATAATAATGAAAAAGTTTGAATATTGTGAGAATTACCAAAATGTGACACAGAGACACGAAGTGAGCAAAAGCTGGTGGAAAACTGGCGCCGATAGACTTGCGAGACACAGGGTTGCTGCAAACTTTTTAATTTTTAAAAAATGCTATATCTTTGAAGCACAATAAAACAAAGTATGCCTGTACTCACCCTTTTCTCTAAATGTGGGTGATGTGAGAGAATATGTCATCGATTATTTCTGGCCCATGAAAAGTTTCTCCAGTAATTTTATCTCTACAAATCTCTCCAAAGGAAATAATCGTAGCTGGGTAAATGTATTTATTGAAGCCTTACTTATAATAGTTAAAAAAATGGCAACAACCTACGTGTATAATACTAGAGGAATGGTTAAATAAAAGATTCTAAATTATACATTAAATATCATACAACCATTAAAAATGTATTGGAAGAATGTTTATAACTTGGAAACTGTTTTTATAATAGAAAAAAAGTCAGATATAAAACTATGTATAGACAACATTGTAAATCAACTGTACCTTAATAAAAAAACTATAGTAAAACCCTGGTTATATTGAATAAATTTAAATATATCTACACATATATGTATATACTATGTATTTATGTATCCACAAACCTGTGCATTGATGAAATTGCATAGAACTAAATACACACAGATGCAAACACAAATGAGTACAGATAAAACTGGGGAAATCTGAATAAGATTGGTCAATTGTATCAATGTCAGTATCCTTGTTTTGATATTTATAAAATGTTACCATTGGGGTGAACTGGGTAAAGGGTATGAGAGAAGTCTCTGTGTTATTTCTTACAACTGCATGTGAATCTACAATTATCTCAACAAAAAATTCCATTTAAAAAAATGGCACCAGGGGACTTCCCTAGCAGTCCAGTGGTTGAGACTTCGCTTTCCAATGCAGAGGGGTGCGGGTTCGATCCCTGGTCAGGGAGCTAAGATCCCACATGCCTCAGGGCTAAAAAAGCCAAAACATAAAACAGAAACAATATTGTAACAAAAATTCAATAAAGGCTTTTAAAAAAATGGTCCACATCAAAAAAAAAAAAAAAAACCTTAAAATAATGGCACCAGACCTAGATGGTTTTACAAATAAGTTTTGCTGATCCTTCAAGGAACAGATACTTGTTCCAAAGCTTAGAGAATGACAGAAGATTTCAGGAGGTTGGCATTATTCTGTGTCAAAACCAGACAAGGAAAGCACAAGAAAACAAATCTTTAGACCAGTTTCACTTGTGATCATAGATGCCAAAATTTTATTTTATTTATTTATTTTTTAAACATCTTTATTGGAGTATAATTGCTTTACAATGATGTGTTAGTTTCTGCTTTATAACAAAGTGAATCAGCTATACATATACATATATCCCCATATCTCCTCCCCCTTGCATCTCCCTCCCACCCTCCCTATCCCACAATTTTAAATAGAATGTTATCAAACCGAGTACAGCAGCTTATTAAAAGAATAATGATGAGTTCAAGTAGGGTTTATCCAAGGAATGCTTCAGCATCAGAAAGCAATGCAGTTATTAACAGTTTAAGGGAGATAACAGTATGGTTATCTCAACAGATTCAGAAAAGCATCTGATAAAAATTTACAAAAATGTTAATATAAAGGTCTAATATCTGGTTAACTGAAGGCTTACTGTATTAGGGTTAGTACATCTGTGCTGAAGACTCAATACATTTGACATGTTTAGGAACCAAAAAGCCACTGTGTACTGAGTTGTTAGGCAACAGTCTCTGCATGGATGACAGGTGTGTGACAGTGCAGTAAATTATGGGTCATAACATATATAGATTCTAATTCACATGAAGTAGTAGTTCTAGCGTTGTCAGGTTTCACTTGTGTGCCCTCCCAAGTTAAGATAACACAGGAGATGATATTGAAGGGTATGATGATGAGTCAGGTATGCTGTAGTTCAGTTTCTGGTATTACCACCTAAAAGCCACTTGACCTTGGGGAAGTTTCTTATCATCTCTGAGCTCGTTTTTCTCAGTGTAAAATTGGGAATTATAATATTTTGCTTTTGGGTTAATTTTGAAGATTAGCCTCAATAATGACTGAAAACTTCTAACAAAAAACCTGACCCAAAGTAGGTGTTATAAACTAATTTATCCTCTTTCCTTTCAGCTTTAAGTTTTGTGATTCCGGAGTATATTATATATGCACAAATATGTATGCATGTTTCTTGTTTCTTACTTGCATTCTGACCCTTGGCACCAAGGGACATATATTTTCACACATTTATGACCAGTTTATTTTTCACCAAGCAGGGTGTGATGCTGAATTATATTTTTTCTTTCCTGCATCATCCGTTTCCTGGATTACATTCAAGTAAAGCTCAAAATAGACTTGCATACGGGTTGGAAATTTAGTTGAGATTTGAAAAATCTAACATAGTACTTGGGATTATAATTGTAAAATGCTTAAAGGAGGTCTTATAAACACTGATTTATCTGTTAGGTTTACTAATGAATTAAAATCTTAACTTCATTTATGTCTCACCTCTGAACTCATTTAGATAAGAGTGCAGAGTATTTTGGTTTGAGTATTTTGTTTATTTTTGAGTTGATTAGATTTTGTAATTGTCCTGATTAGTTATTGGATGAAGTTTTATATTTGGTAAGTCAGTTAATAGTTAACTCATGTTACTGCACATCAACCAAGGGCAAAGCTCTTGCTTGTCTTGCAGGTTAAAAAAAAATGACATGGTACCTACCTTCAAGCAACTGTTATCTACCTTTTGATTGTTTAGGGTAATTGCACCTGGGTTGAGCCCATATTTAACATATGCATTCTTTGTAAACTATGGATCAGTTTGTTTTTGTCTGAATCTAGTTAGACGTTATCTAGCAATCAAAACTGCATAAGAACTACAGTTGAGAAGGATAAGAAGAACCCCTTGTAGAAGAGAAGTTACTGCTTTCCTAGAAAAAAGCCTTCCCTGAAGTGGCACAGTGTGTTAGAGAGAAACCAGAATTAGACACTGGATTTTTATACTTTTTAGTTTTCCCCCATCTGCTCTGCAAGCAAAGACTTCCGAATATTAAAATGTACAAAAGATACAAAGAGCAAGAAATTGTTTAGAACCTGAATAGGCTATTGATATTTATATCAGGGGAGAAAGAAATCTTAACATTTCATCCAGTTTAATTCTCCATACTTTATAAGCTTTGGACTCTTAAAGGGGAGAGCTAGACCTTATACTATGTGTTCAGTTGATCAAATAGTCTTAGCTGATGAATGAAAGAGGTATACAAGTGTTGGGATGATTTTCACTGTGTTCTTTTGGATTCTCTCTGCCTTTTCAGTATGTAACAATGGGTTTTGGAGCTAGAATTGACTTGTCCAAGATCACATAGTTAGTTAGTGGTAGAGTTATAAGTTGGGCCCAGGCTATCTGATTTGTTGCTGTTTTCTTCTTACCATAACACATTCCCTTTTTGGCTCCTTCCTCTCCCTTATTCCCTACACTAATGATTAGCACCTAATACACTTACTTCTGCCACATGTTTGATAAATACATGAAATTCCAAGTGGAACAAACATTATATGTTATATACTCTGCATCAGTGTGTTTTGTACAAAATGAATATTTAAAGTGATGTTGAGATAATTTCAGAATTTCCAGCAAAAAATGTGCTCCTGCTAACTTCTTTATTGTCTGTGAACCTTTTGGCTGATTAGGGGAGGAGGGCTGAGAGCACTAGGGTCTGGAAGACCCAGAGAGAGAGAGACTGAAGTCAAGTTGATTTGTAAATCTTGGGAAGATTGTGGAGACTTGCAGGCAGAAAAAGGAGATAAAAACTTCATGGAGATAAGAATCAAAACTGGAAGCAAAATCCTCATGAATTACTACCACATTTTATGTAGGTAGCAAACTGCTGTTGTAGGTTGAGGGGAGAAGAACATTCTTTGGATATTTATACTAAAATTATGTCAGAGCCTTCAGGGAAAAATGTCTGTGGAACTGAGGCCCCAGGTAGAAGCACTTTTTGCCAGCACTGGATGATCTTCTAACATTTTTCTCTTGAGTACTGATGTTGTAAATCTTAGTGTAATAACATGAATATATTTGAGTCCTAGTTTTTCAGAAAATAAGTCTGTGGGATGATATTTTTAAGAATTGAATTTTGTTAAAAGACAATAACATGAGAGATTACTACAGTGATCTCCTACTGTGTGCTTAGAACTATGGTAGGCATTTCCCATTTATTGCCTATAATTGTCTCACAACTGCTAGGCGGTATTACTTGCCATGGCTGTATTTTAGGTGACAGAGCAGAAGTCAGATCCTCAGTTTTTCTAGCTTTAAATAGCCCTGCCTTGATACTGTAATCTTTCAAGAGAGCAGTGAGAGTGTTTAAATGTATAATCACTTTTTAAAGCAGTCTGATGGGTGCAGCCCCCGTTAGTGATGGGTCAGACCCTTCATTTGCATTGTTGGGCTAATATTCTAGGTCACCCATTTCCTGATTTCTTTACCAACATTTAGCACCTTACCTCAAAGGCTTCTCTCCACAAGCTTCTGTCTGTGGAGAGAATGGGGGAACTGAGTGTAGAATGAATAGGAATCTCTTTAAATACCAGATCTGCTGGTGTCTGGCTGTAGGGCTTTCAGCAGGTTACTTAGTCTATCTGGGCCTCAGTTTTCTCATCTGTGAAAAGAAGGTGAGTGACAGTAGCCTCTCATGGAGATGCGTGTGTTCCTGCACGTCAAGCATTTAGGAGAGTGCCTGGTGTAGGATAGCCGCTAGCCTCCTGTTGAAGCTAATTGAAATGGATGGCTCATTAGGTGTGCTGATCAAAGAAGAAAGCATCCTCTTTTGAGGTTTTGAAACTGAGACAGAGAAGAATGATGGTGCCACTGACCAGATGGGAAAGACAAAAGGAGAGGCTGAATTTTTTTCTTTTCTTTTTTTTTCTTTTTTGTGGCTGTTGTTTTTTTGGTGCAAAGAGGTGGTGTTTTGCCTCTTCAGCTCTTGTTCTCATCTGGAGAGGGAAGAGCAGGTTCTAGGTCAGTGGTTCTCAGCTTTTCCTGCACATTAAACTCATTCAGGGAGCTTTTCAAAGCTCTCTGTGCCTGGGCCCCACCCAGAACCAATTAAACCAGAATCTCTGGGGATGGGGCCCAGCCAGCTGGAAAGCTCCCCAGGTGATTCTAACTTCTAGAAGATTTGAGAAGAGAACTGTTCTGGATGCTTTTGTGGTCTCCTCCAGCTCTGAAGGAAGTCGGGCACGCAAGATTTTGTCTTCTTAAACCATGCTCTCCACTGCCTGTGACCCAGCCACGTGGAATACGGTGGCTTCCCAGGACAGTTCTGCTGCCTGGCACAGGCTAAGCTGTGTAGAATTGGGAAGTGCTCGCTCCGTCTGAGCTTTTCCTCTTCTACCCTTCTCTTCAACACCTCTTTCTCTTGGGTTATACTCTTCTGATAATTATGTCGGTGGATTAGGATGCCATTTGAGAGCTCTTTGGACAGAAGATTATACATGTATGAATGAAATTTATCTAAGGATGTCTTTAAAAATTTGCAATATTTCCCTTGCCTTTTGAAAACTCTCCTTGGTGGAACAAAGGATGCCTGTCCTCTTGGCCTGGTTGCAGAAAAGCATGTTTGGTCAGCTTATTAGATTTGCCTGAGTTCATGCTTTGAGCAGAGAGATGGTGTGTTTTACTGATTGAAAATGTATTCTAGGGCTTGTCTGAATGTACTGGTCATGTATAAGCCGAGCACACGTGTCTTAATGATGGCCCTCTTATTGTAACTGCATTTCAGCTACTTGAACCTGGTTCAAGTCGAATTAATTCCATGGAAATAGACTGTTTCCGGTTGGAGCTGGGAAGAGAGAGTGCTTTAGGCTGTCCTGTGAATAAGACATCTGAGTTGTCTTTAGTTCTTTCTTAAGTAAAAAAGCAGCAGCCCATTATCTAATCTATTCATAGTTTACTTTGTTCAGATATCTAATTTGGGAGCATGTTTGCCCTCACTCAACTCTGAACACAATTTTCCATCCCTTGAATAAAAGGGGATCTCTTTAATTGACTCAGTGGAAAAAACCTTGTTTAAGAATTCTGGAGTTCTCAAAGCTTTTAGAAACAGCTCTGCAGGATAACATTAAAATGCTGACCCTTTAGAAACTACCACTCAACATGTATCTGTCCTACAATACAGATGGAAGAAGTATTATTCTGAGCAAGCTGTTAAAGTGAGCCATTTGCTATGATTCATAGGCTTTTAAACCCAATGAGTCTGTAATATCCAGAAGAAAATTTATCGTTACTGTTTATTATTTTGGCGACAATAGGGTTAAATCTGTCTTTACAAAGTATTAAGCGTGCACAGAGACTAGTCTTAGGAATCAAGGAAGTGGAAATGTGAATTCTACTCCCCTCCCCCAGTGTATCCCCTGATAGATGTTCCGGAGCATTCATAGAATAAAATTGGCAGATAAAGGCATTTGTTCTCAGTGGAAATTGAGGTCTGTTGCAGGAGTCATTAACTCTAGCTTTTGACCAGCGGTTCTTAAAGTGTGGATGGATTGCGGCATCTGTATCACCTAGGATCTTGTTAGAAATGTGGGTCTGGGCCGAACTCCAGTCCAACCAAATCAGAAATCTGGGGGTGGGGCCCAGCAATCTGAGTTTTTAAAAGCACTTCGGGTGATTTTTGTGGCATGCTAGAGTTTGAGAACTACTGAGAAATGGTTCTCATCCCTGACGGTACAGGCACCACTAAAGGAGGGCCCCTAGTGGTGGGGCCCAGATATCAGTGTTTTTTTTTGTTGTTTTTTTTTAAAGCTGCCTTGGTGATTCTACTGTACAGGCAGGCTTGCAGACCACTGCTTTAGGGCGTTACTACTCAAAATGTGGGCACTGGACCAGCAGCCTGAGTATCACCTGGGAGCTCATTAGAAATATAGAATCCCAAACCCCATCTGAGACTGCTGACTTCTAATTTGCATTTTAACAAGACTCTCAGTGACTCATAGCCACATTATAGTTGGTAAAACACTACTTTATAGAAATAGTGAGTTTCCTTTAAAGAAGTCAGTCCCTAGAATGCCCTTAATTTACAGTTTTCTGGGGAGGCAGAATAGCTGCTTTGGCTTCTGACTGGTGTTGACTCAGGGAAGCAGGCACTGATGAGGAAGAAAGGGATGGCTCAATAGCTACTGCTTAGGGGATCCTGGGACCATTAGGTGTAACAGTAGCCCATAAGCCATCATCATTTAAGCAGTTAAGACACTCCCAAGTGCAAGTAACAAAACTCCCAACTCAGATTGGCATAAGAAATAAAAAGAAACTTTTTGGCTAAGATAATGGAGAAGTCCAGGAGTAGTTTTGTCTTCAGGCTGGGCTGCATCAAGAGGCTTAAGTATCAGGTCTTGGGTTTTACGTGTCTTTCAGTGCAACTTTCCTTTTCTTAGGTTTACTCCCAGGACTTATACTAATTAAGGTAACAGCTCAGCTGTTGTTAAAAAGAGATTTCCCCAAATATAGTGGCTTAAAATAGCTGTTTTATTTCCCTTTGACGTAACAGTCCAAAGACAGGGCTGGTGGGATGGTTTTACCAGGTTCACATGCAGCTCTTATCTGTGGCTCCAAGGTGGCTGCTTCATCCTTACTGTCTCCCAGCCAGGAGGAAGAGTCAAAGGGTGGACACGCACATTCCTCTTAAGGCCCCAGCCTGGAAGTGTAGCGTCACTACCACTTACATCCCATTGGTCAGAGTGTAGTCATATGGCTACACAAGATGCAGTGCAGGTTGGGAAATGTCTCTGCATGGGCAGCCACGAGCCTAGTACGAATCTGGAGAGGTCGTATTACTAAAAAAGGGAAGATTTTGGATACTGATGACAACCAGGAGAAACCACTCCCCTTGTGGTGGCAAGATGGGGTATGGCAACTTCAGGTTAGCAAACAGCCTGTCTTCTCAGCAGTTGTAGTAGAAAGAGCTTCTCTTTCCCAATTATTCTAGTAGGAATCCGAAAATATCTTGTCATTAACTCTTTTTTTTAAATATAAATTTATTTATTTATTTTATTTATTTGGCTGTGTTGGGTCTTCGTTGCTGTGCGCGGGCTTTCTCTAGTTGCAGCAAGCGGGGGCTTCTCTTTGTTGCGGTGCGCGGGCTTCTCATGGCGGTGGCTTCTCTTGTTGCAGAGCTTCAGCAGTTGTGGCACACGGGCTTAGTTGCTCTGTGGCATGTGGGATCTTCCCGGACCAGGGCTCGAACCCGTGTCCCCTGCATTGGCAGGCAGCTTCTTAACCACTGCGCCACCAGGGAAGTCCCGTCATTGACTCTTGATTGGCTTGACCTGCCTGCCTCTGGCCTGGGTCATATGCATCATCCCTGGAACTACAAGTGGAGGAAGAGCCTGAATCCCCTTGGACTGTGATAGGAAAGGATTGGCTCCCCAGATAAAAATGGAATGACTGTTACCTGAGGGAGGAGAATGAATGCTGTCAAAATGGGACACCTTTTTTTCCCTTCACCTATGCTCTGGCTCTTACTACAGTAACTTTTCTCTCCTCTTTCAAGCCTGACCTTCATCTTACCTGATTTTGCCAGGATAAGACATTTGACACACACAACAGTTTGCCTTGGGGCTTACACTCCTGATGACCATATCTTGGAAGGAGGTTCATATCTTGGAAGGGGGGGTCATATCTTGGAAGGGGGGTGGTCATAACTGGGAAGGGGGTCATAACTTGGAAGTGGAAGTCGTAACTTGGATGTGGGTTCAGGCATTGCCCTTCGTCCAGGTAAAAACTCCAGTATCCATCTATTTAGTGACAAATTAAATAGCAGGCATAGTATACAGTGAGCTTACTCTTTTAACTGGCATTTGGACCTAGACAAGAAAGGGAAGTGGAGAACTTGGGGGTGCTAAAGCCAGGGGTGGGGGAGTATTTACTGTCAACTTAGTCGTGTATGGAATATTTGAAGGTTATTGGCACATTAGATAAAAGGCATTTAAAAACAAATATTTTGATGAGTTTAATAAACATAGGAGACTGCAGCAATGTACTTTTGATGTCGTATTTTAATGATTGGTAAATATTGATAAAGGAAAAGATAAATTTGTTTATCTTTGACTGATTGGTAAATGGTTTTTTTAAATATTCTAAATGAAATGGATTGCATCTTTAACTGCAAAAGATTGTATAAATAGAGGCCATCATCAAACAGTGAGGAGTATTATAAAAATGATGAATTGTGCTGTGTTTACCTTTTATTCTCAAGGTTTTATTTACTTTAATATATATATATATATATATATATTTCTTTTTTTTTAAAATAACTTACTTATTGCATAGAAGATTTGAGGTGATTTCCAAGACTGCAAACTTTTCCACAAACTTTAGAAGAAATGATATGTGGTTGAATTATATGAAACAGGAGCATTTTAAAAGAATACCATGTTAAAAAAAAAGTTGTAACAGTTAAATGATAGAAAAATAATGCATAATGTTCAAAATAACACGCTATTTCCAAGCCTCTCAACTGAATGCTTATTGTTTATTGCATTATTGTCCTTTTTAATAAAAATGTGGATTGCAGGCACATCTGATGTAAATGAATTAAAATTTCATTTGCCCAGAACTTTGTGTATTGCGTAAATAAGATTTACCCAAAACACTATTGTTGGTTTAATAAATATTAAGAGATGCCTCCTAGCGTTTGCCATTTTTCTCCCTGGGCATTAACTACTCTTGTGAGTCTTTACCAGACTGTTTTTGTTGTTTTGTGCCTTGAGGTATAAATAGAGACAGAAAACCTAGAAGATTCAAACAAGTTCCATACCATAAAGTATTCGCAGATGTGTTTAGTATTCATTCAGGAAAGCCTTTTAATCTTTCTATTTCATATAAAACTACTTTCTTTTAGCATCTACATGTGCAAGAGCTTGTATTTATTTTACTGGAAATTTAAAAAACAATAATAAAAACATTTTCTGGAAAGCATCATTATCTAACAAGCACTAGGAAGATATAATGTGATGACTTACATCTGACCCTTTGCCTTCTTGGATCTTATATTCTTTTGGACAATTAGGAATGAAAGGCGTGGTAGCTTCCAAAGAGACAGATTTTGGTTGAATAAAAGGAAGCCCTTTCTAAAAGGCAGGCAGGGATGGAATAGACCACTTCAGAAGTAGTGAGGGCCCCAGCCTGGAGGTAAGTAAGCATGTGCTTGGATGGCCTTTTGGGATTTTTAGAGGAGATTCAAAGCATTAGCTGGCTGGGAGATGAGCTGACCTGTATAACTTCCTTCTAACTTTAGATTCTATTGTTCTTATAATATTTTGAAGTTAAATGCTGAACAACTTAAAATATATTTTATTTCCTGATAACTTGGTCTTAGACTAGACATCATTTGTTGCCTTAGTCGAAGGAGTATGGCACTCTAGGGCCAATCTTCTGTTAAACTGTTGGCAAGATGTCTATTTGCCAACTTGAGGGGACAAGTAACTATTGAAATTTGCCATTGCCTCAAACTTCAAGTGACCCTGACAGGTACTTAAGTCAGGCAGAATGGCCAGCTTGACTGTCTGATGTGAGCCAGAGAGGTGTGGACCTGGGAGATGAGGCAAACTCAAGTCACAGCAAGGGGCCAGGACTTGAGGGCAGCGGAAAAGTCTTCAAAGGAGGCGAGGTAGTCGGTCTCCAAGCCAGCATGAAGAGTATCAGGCAAAGAGGCCACTGTCCCAGGCTGTCAGGGATGTGGAAGGTAGGCTTAGCCTCCCAAGCATTCATTCCCCCATCACTTAGTGACATGCACCAAGTACCTCTTCTTCGACTGGATGAGATGGTCATGCTGTGTCATGATCACCCATGACCCATGGGTCATAGCGCAAAGCTTTCCTTATGAGGCTTAAGCAACCACTGTGAAAAACACCACTGAAACAAACGATGGGCGGAAGGACTCAAGGTTAGGAACCATTTCTCTACCTCTTTACTTTTGTCCAAATAGCACCCCCTTCATGTTTACTTCTTTATTCTGCATGAAGCAAGAGAATGCTGGCCAGGTAGCCAGAAGACTTAGGTTCTTATAAGCTGGCCTTTCTCTGCCAGTAACCAGCAGTGACCTCTGGCACATCGCTCAACCTCTTTTGTCTCATTTTCCCCATTTGTAAAACCCGCTGATCTCTGCCACCAAATGTGCTATAGTTCTATAATGGCTGCACTCTTTTTTTTTTTTAAGGAAATAGTTTTTTTCTCCTTTCTACCTATTGCCTTGGAATGAAGTTTTAAAATTCCAGTCCACATTTTAACATTTTGCTCTATTCTCTTCTCCTTTGTCAGCCAAGTAAATTGGTTACAGTTGTCATTTAGAATGCCATAATCTTTCATGACTAACCATTTCCTCTCAGTGATGCCACTCCATCTAGCTGTTATAGCTCAGATTTCTTCCTCCCAGATAGGAGGACGGAGGTTGCTTCTGAGTATGGGAAATAGAAGCTGGAGTAGGAGGTGAAGTTCTCACAGTAGGGAGAATGTTCTCCACCTGTTAGAGACAGGAAACAACTGGGGTGTGAAGGCCAGCTGTCCTTGTTCTGTGGATGGCAATTCCCAGCAGATTTTTTTCCTCATTTTTAGGCTCTGAATATTACGCACTAGATATACAGTTTTGTTGTCCCGGAATCTAATAGTTCTGTTAAAAACTGTGCAAGCGAATGCACTCTAGAAAGATACTGAGACTTTGAGTAGCTCAAGCATGGTATTCTGGGGGTCCCAAGGGGTGACTGAACCTCCTCTTCTAAAGGCGAGCATTTCACCCAGCATGATTTATCCACAGACTTTGAAATCTGACTATCTCCCAAATGCCTATGAAATTGATGGCAAGTATTAGTATGAAAAATGCTGCCCAACTGTGATCACGACTGGCCCACTGATTTACAGCTCATTAGCTCCAGGACTGCCCAGAGGAGGCTTTCCAGGTGGATGGCTCTCCTTGCCTAAAGTGCTCTCCTCACACTGCCTGGATTAGAATCATCTTGGGGGAGGGAAAGGGGGGTTTGTTAAAAATGCATGTTCTTGGTTCCCACCCTTGACTCTACATTTTAATGTCTAAACACACTGAAGTTACAGAATGAACTGCTTTTGGCCGAAAAACTAGAAAGCTTGGAAGAACTTTCTGTGGACCCCACCTCTATGCTAATAACCTTTTTGGTGTTTTTAGTTCTGGTCTGAGGTCCTCTACAAAATGCAAAATTTGACACTGAGCTCAGGGTCAAAACATACCTTGCATTGTCGGGAAATTATTTAGTTATTAAAAAAATAGTTTATTTGGCTGTGCAATGGGATCACTGGCAAACAGTCTTTCTTTTATGCTCCTTGCAGTTGATGTACATATATACGTAGAATTTAATAGCTTTCTTAAGCTATAACTTACATACCACAAAGTCACCCATTTAACGTGTACAGTTTAGTGATTTTAGTATTTTCACAGTTGTGCAACCTTTGCCCCAATTTGATTTTAGAACATTTTCATCACCTCCAAAGGAAACCCTCTACCCATCAATAGTGACCTCTCGTTCCATCCCCACCAAGTCCTAGGTAACCATTAATCTACCTTCTGTCTTTATAGATTGTCTCTATAGATTTGTCTATTCTGGACATTTTGTGTAAGTGAAGTCATATAATATGTGGTCTTTCGTGACCAGTTTCACTTAGCATAAACTTTTCAAGGTTCATCCATATTGGTGCCTGGGTGAGTACTGCATTTCTCTCTTATTGCTGAATAATATTCCGTTGTATGGAGGTACCAAATTTTGTTTACCCATTCATCAGTTGATGGACATTTGGGTGGTTTCAACTTTTGGGCAGTTATGAACAATGCTGTTTTGAAAATTCGTGTATAGGTTTGTGTGTGGACATGTGGTTTTGTTTCCCTTGGCTGTATACCTAGGCGTGGAATTGCTGGGTCATATAGTAACTCTATGTTTAACATTTTGAGGAACTGCCAAACTGTTTTCCAAAGTGGCTGGAATATTTTACCTTCCCACCAGCGGTGCACAAGGGTTCTCTGCGTCTTTGCTAACACTTGTTATTGTCTGTCCTTTTGATCATAGTCATTCTAGTGGGGGTGACATGGTACCTCACTGTGGTTTTGCATTTAATGACTAATGACGTCGAGCATCTTTTTGTGTTCCTATTAGCCACTTGTATTTCTTCTTTGGAGTAATGTCTGTTTAAATCCTTTGCCCATTTAAAAATTGGGTTATTTGTCTTATTATTACTGAGTTTTGAGAGTTCTTTATATGTTCTTAATGCAAGTCCTTTATCAGATATTCAGTTTGTAAATATTTTCTCCCATTCTGTGGATTGTCTTTTCATCCTCTTGGTAGTGTGCTTTGAAGCACAGAAGTATTAATTTTTATTAAGTCCTGTTTATCTAATTTTTCATTTGTTGCTTTTGGTGTCATATGTAAGGAACTGTTTCCTCACTGAAGGTTGCAAAGCTTTATTCCTATGTGTTCTAATAGTTTTATGTTTCCAGCTCTTACGTTTAGGTTTGTAATCCATTTTGAGTTAATTATTAATTTTTGCATGTGTTGTGGAGTAGGGGTACAACTTTTCTTTTTTTTTTTTGCATGTGGTTTCTAGTTGTCCCAACACATTTTATTAAAAAGACTATTCTTTCCCCCATTGAATTGTCTTGGCACCGTTGTCAAAAATCAGTTGACCATAAATGTAAGGGTTTATTTTTGAACTCTTGATTTTATTCCATTTATCTGTATGATCTATAAGTACTATATGTACATACTTATGTACATAAATATGTGTGTCTCTCTATATAGACACACCTGTGGAAGGGAATCTTCAAACAAACTTGGTTGTGATTGATGTCTTTCCTTTGGCTTTAATTTAGGTGGTTACGAAATGGGGTGAATTAAAAAGTAGGAATGTAAGACATTAACTATATCAGGAGACTTGGCCATGAGGTCCCTCAAGCCTCGTTGAGCCCACTTTCCAGAGATACAAAGGGTAGGTAGCAGAGTGGTTGGATTGCTGTTAGTTTTTATTCTGTTTTTCTCCCTTCTGAAATGGAATGTATTTCTGAATGTTTGGAGTGGAGCACATTTTAGGTCCCTGGTCCCTGGCTTAGCCTTGCCAGTAAAAACTTGGTTAAGTGACCTTCCTGAGCTCTGACTGTCTCTACCCTGCCTACAGTTTCTGAGCCTGGGTTTCTTCAGCTGTGAAATGAAGGAGCTTGACTAGATTCTGATGCTTCTCCCCAAGTCAGCTTGAAATTGTGTGATTTTTGTGCCTGGCCACCCTTTAAAAAATGGTATGTTTTATCATTGTCGCCTACACATATAACTGAAAGAGTAGAGACGTGTCCTACTAATGTTCTCGTATTTTATTGGTGATTCTGGTGAGAAGAGGCTGGGAAGCACATAAATGGTGGGATTGAAGTGATCAGTTCTCTTAGTTTAATAGTATAAAAAGCCTAGTCGTGTGCTTTCATAATATTTCTTGGTTATTTTAATTTTTAAGCCTACTTTTTTTTTTAATAATTAATTAATTTATTTATTTATTTATTTTTGGCTGTGTTGGGTCTTCGTTTCTGTGCGAGGGCTTTCTCTAGTTGTGGCAAGCAGGGGCCACTCTTCATCGCGGTGCGCGGGCCTCTCACTATCGTGGCCACTCTTGTTGCGGAGCACAGGCTCCGGACGCGCAGGCTCAGTAGTTGTGGCTCACGGGCCTAGTTGTTCTGCGGCACGTGGGATCTTCCCAGACCAGGGCTCGAACCCGTGTCCCCTGCATTAGCAGGCAGACTCTCAACCACTGCGCCACCAGGGAAGCCCTATTTTAATTTTTAACGATAAAATGCGTGACATAGAAAAAGGAAAAAACAAAATTTTGCTGTGATACTGTGTATTTCTGCCTTGTGGATATAGTTAGAGAGACTGCCTTACCTTGAGAGCAGTTAACTTACAGATAAATAGCTGAAACTTCTTTCAGAAATGTCTTAATTTTATTCTTGGGCTCGTGGGAATTTTAGAAATAAAGGCTTTTAATTGTTCACAGCTGGTGCATGAATATAGCGGTAATAATAATTAGGAACAATATGGTTCACCTCTTAAGTTGTTAGTTTTAATCCACTAAATTTTTTTGATCTGAAGTCCGGGAGCGTCTTCCAGTGGAACATTAGGAGGGGGTCCGTCCTAGTTTTCAGTCAGGAAGTGTGCGTGTCTGCCTTGTCTTGCCAATTTGTTAGAATGATTTCCATGGTTTGATTTTAATGTCTTCCACTTAAAAGCACAGACACAAAACCAGCCCATACTCAACAAAATCCATCCAGACGTCCTCACGACAGAGCCCTTGAGCAGCAGTGAGCACCGTGAGCTTGGATCAAGCATATCTGGGGAGCTTGCGGCCTCAGACGTGGCCCCTGCAGTTGGACCCTACCTGATGGAGATGGGAGCCTTGTTAGGCGAGGAAGTGAGCTTGAATTAAGCGCTTGTGAATGGGGGCTGAACCCCATTGTGGCGCTCATTACTTTCTTGGGATTAAAAACTCTTCCTAGGGCTTCCCTGGTGGCGCAGTGGTTGAGAATCTGCCTGCCAATGCAGGGGACACGGGTTCGAGCCCTGGTCTGGGAAGATCCCACATGCCGCGGAGCGACTAGGCCCATGAGCCACAACTGCTGAGCCTGCGCGTCTGGAGCCTGTGCTCCGCAACGGGAGAGGCCGCGATAGTGAGAGGCCCGCGCACCGCGATGAAGAGTGGCCCCCGCTTGCCACAACTAGAGAAAGCCCTCGCACAGAAACGAAGACCCAACACAGCCATAAATAAATAAATAAATGAATGAATGAATGAATGAATGGAAAAAAAGAATACTAGACTGGAGATAACAATCAGGCTTTAAAAAAAAAACAAAAAAAACTCTTCCTATTCCCTGGATAGTAGACCCAAATCAGAAAGCTGATTTTATAAGTTATTTATCCCTCCCACCTTGCTTTTTGTAAAGTCTTCAAATTCCAAAGTATTAAGACAATTTATTGGTGGCGTTCATGCTCCATGGCTCCATCTTAGAGAAATTTTTCTAAGTGATAAATATTTATTAGAGAATAAGTATTGGACACAGTGATTAAGACTCTGTGTTTCCACTGCAGGGGGCGCGGTTACATCCCTGGTCAGGGAACTAAGATCCCACATGCCATGAGGCGCAGCCACAAAGAAGAAAAAAAGAGAGAGAGAGAATAAGTATTAAAAAACGTGTACTCTTGAACAGTGATTTGGATGGAAGTCGTATTCTGGGAAACTTTAAAGCAACGGCAAAATAGATTTCATATGAGAACATGTAATTACATCAAATTGTTAAAAGATACCTCTTTTACCTTGGATACCTTGGGGAGAAAAAAAAATCTTAAATTTACATTTCATGTCAAAGAAATGTAAATCCTAATTTATGTTATTTTTAGAAGTTAGTGGTAGAACTTTAATTTTATGAACAAATTGATAGCTTCTTATAATTCACACAGACCACTGATTTGGCTGCGGCAGTCCACACTTGTGTTCTGGAACTAAGTGATTCTCATAACACATCCTCTTCACTTTTCCCACAGGACTTCCTGGAACAAGAAAACATTTGCCAGGTAGAGCTGATATAAGAATCCTGCCAAGAAAACTTTGTAATGACAACCCTTCTGCTTTTAAAAGAACACATTGTAAAAAGCTCTCTTGAATCTACAAATAGAACCCATTTTACAAAGCTAAGCTGTTGTTCACATTGTATTTCCAGGGAAGCAAGTTGGAATTGTTTTTACTTCAGAGGGCCACGGAAGTGAAGTGGAGAGAGGTTCTGACTTTGTGGAAACACTAGATCACTATTAGGAATTAGTGTGAGATCCATAAATTTAGCAATTTCTAAATGGGTGATTTTTGTTGATTTAGTCACTTTTACTATTTCATGAAAGATTGTCTGTCCAAGTGAACAGAGGGACAGTAAGAATCCCTTTAATAAGGAGCCCTACCTCCCTGCCCCTCAAAGACTCTCTTTTTTTCATCCCGAGCTGTTTATATATGATGAACGTGTGGACACTGTGCATGCTTATGTCTTTTAAGTATTTGCTTCTGGAGAGCCAGCTTGAAAAAGCAAAACAGAAAAATCCATTGGCATTTTGAGAGTTGAATCCACAGAAGATGTTGTTTGCAATGTGCCGAAAACGTAAGGTCCAAACAGCCGGAACAGGCCTGGTGCCAGGCAGTTTCACTGTGAGAGAAAGAGGAGGTCTGAAGTAGTCCTTTTAGGATTATCTCCAACTCCGCAGCTGCTGTCTGAGTTTGATTATGCACATCCTGCTCCGGGAGACCTGCCTTAACCCTTGGGCCCCTGGGGAATGTCAGGGCTGTCTTTTAAATAAAAGACTCTTCCCCTGGACACCCAAGGGCAAAAGCCAAAACAATATGGAGGTTAAAAGAAGGTGGAGCTTTTGAAGATTGGATTTGAGAAAACAATCTAGGAAGCAAACTGATGGCAGAAGTTCGGAACTGCATTGTGCCTTTTAAGACCCTTTAATTTTACAGACGAAGGAGCAGAGGCTTGGGGGAGTTAAGTGACTTGCCCAAAGAGAACTAGTCAGGACTGAAATCCAGGTCTCCTCGCCCCCGGATTACAGCTGTTTTGTAGAGCACCACATTCTTAACATGACACAATTCTCACATCAATATACGTAACACATTGTATATTTTTGAAAATTGAGCCGAAAGAGAAGAGACTTTAAGAAAGCATTTGGAGTTATGAGCTAACCAGCCACATTCAGATTTTTCTTTAAAGCAGTAGTGTTTCCTCAGTGTGTAAATCCTAATAAGTGGACCAGTATATAGATTATTCCAGTAAATTCTGTATATGATTCCTAAGGACAGAACAGGCATATTAGAGAGGTGTTGGGAGGGAAAACTTGAGTCTAGGAAGACTGTTCTGAAAACTAGGAAGGATGTTTACGTAAAGAACTCTTTTGTTCAACAATGGTGGTGTCTGGAGCAGGGCTGCCACCTGTGAGGATTTATGGCCTCCAGTCTGGAGAAGGTAGGTGGGCTCACATTATCTGTGCTGAAGAATGTGTGTAGGGTCCTTGACCCTAATGGTGTCCAGGTAACAAAAGGCTTCGTCAAAGAAGATGGCTGTCTAGAGTTCTTAGAGAGTAATGTGTGGCTGTTTGTTTCACATTTGTGTTGGGAAGTGAGAATTTTCCCTGCTCTGTAGTTGAAACAAGATCCCCAGTTTTCTTCCTTTTAAAGGTTGGGAAGCGAATTTCTTGTAGGAAATAGTACATTAAATCCAGGGATGTCACTGAAATGTGAATGCTTTCCCTTCTTGCACAGTTAAAGGATTGAACTGGTAGAGTTTTGTTCGGTATAATGGAACCGGGTATCATTGTTGACCTAAAAGGGTTTTTGACTAAGCCAGAGAGAAAAGTCAGGATGATCTTATTCACTAACATGCCAAGTGGATTTGGAACCTTTTTTTTTTTTTTTTAATATAAATTTATTTATTTATTTTTGGCTGCGTTGGGTCTGTTGCTGAGCGCGGGCTTTCTCTAGTTGGCGGCGAACGGGGGCTACTCTTCGTTGCGGTGCACGGGCTTCTCATTGCGGTGGCTTCTCTTGTTGCGGAGCACGGGCTCTAGGCACGCGGGCTTCAGTAGTTGTGGCTCACAGGCTCTAGAGCGCAGGCTCAGTAGTTGTGGCACAGAGGCTTAGTTGCTCCGCGGCATGTGGGATCTTCCCGGACCAGGGCTTAAACCCGTGTCCCCCACATTGGCAGGCAGATTCTTAACCACTGCACCACCAGAAAAGTCCCTGGAACCTATTTTTATACTTTTTAATAGTGGGGTTTTTAATTACTTTATTCACTTTTAAAGGTTATGTTGCTTGTGAGCTGAGCATCCTTTTCTATGTCTCACCATCCTTTCTGCAAGATTTAAAGGAAAATACTACATTTACGATACCCTACTGAGATACAGTGGAATGTCTTTCTTTGCATTTATTCTCTTTCTAGGATTTTGGTGACGTCTATAGCTGAAAATAAAGGGGTGACGGGAGGTCTGGAGCATATACCAAACAGGCAAATGTGAGAGTCTTCTTTTAGAGCTATGCCTTGGGAATGTCTTTTATTTAGTGGTTTAATTAGGACATGCCTGAGTCGGTTTATTGATTGACAAGCTTTTGAAGTACCTGTTGCCTGCAAGTGAATTTTTCAAGCGGTTACCTGATTTTTTTTTTTCCCCCTCTGACTGGAGGAAAGTTAGGGCACAAGAAGAAGCTATATATTATTTTCCTTGTTCTTCACCAAAGGCGGAGTTTGGGGTACTTTGGAAAGAGAAGGTTATCAAAAGGTAATGAATCCTTTCCTCCTTTGTTTCCCTTAATTGATAGCAGTGGCTCTTTGTCCCTTTGAGAAACACTTTCTCAACGCTATTCTAATGCTGTAATGATATCAAAGGAGGCAACTAAAGTGATTTTTCTCTGAAGGCAATTATTCCAGTTTATGATATATTATAAAACTTTTTGAAGAGCCATTTAGACTCGTAAGAGAGGGGAAGTAACTTAAGGATCTATGATCTTTATATGAGATAGTTATTAGTCTCTCTAATTGGATATTTTGAGCAAAATCGGCAGTTTCAGGATGTGTAGCATAAGATGAATTTTGTGTATGTACTGCTTCCGAATTGTCACCTTGCCCAGAAGCAACCTTCTTCAGGTGGAAGCTTTCTCTGGGAAGGGGATATATATGTCTATTTCTGGATTAGTTTCACACAAATCAAGTGTCTTTGCCACCTGCTGCTCTTTGCCTAGGGTTGGAATTTTTCCCTTTCACTGCTTGTCACTTGGCCTTTGAATGGAAATGTGTCCTCCCTTTCAGAGCCAGAAGATTCTGTGTAATTCATCAGGAGAAGTTTCTCTGAGGAGTTATTAATTCAGTTGCTCCGTAGCAAATAGCTCACACTGCAATGATAAACCTCTGAATTTGAAGTCTCTTAAAAAAATTTTTTTTCTTTTCTTCCAAAAATGTATACAATGGATTTCCAAGCCGCTAAAAATCCCACATTGCATCGCACTGTCATTGTCTGTAATCTCTTTTTAGAGGATTTAGTGTTGTTTGGCTGCTTCAGCTAAACCACATTAACATGAAGTTCAGGCTTTTGAAGTGTAGAAGCAGTGAAGGAATAATAACGGGAGATCCTTTAGATTTCCTTGAAGAAGAAAGAGGAATGTATGGTGAATATACATGAATGTCCCATGTTTGAAAATGTGACTTATTAATTTTGGCTGGGAGTTCAGCTTGCCCCTGGTGCCTTGGGCCTCTTCCAGGAGTGGTACTCAGAGTCCTAGGTACTGTTAGAGAGGAGCCTTTCATTCTTGGCGTTCTGGGGGAGATTTACATCTGTAAGCCGGATAAAAATACATGGAAAGGTGATTAGTTTAATTGGCCCACTATTATAATTATTCAGTAGGAGGTGACTGTGGGACGGCTATTCTAGCCCAAAATGCCTGGTAGGAAGGGGAGGAAACTCATTGAAAACAGCAGCAACATTATAAAATGTTGGTTTAAATGTGCATTTAAAAGCAAATTACTCTGGCACTTTAAGAAGGATGGAGGAATTCTTAACTATGTGGGATTAGAATCCACCCTCACCACCCTCCCAAAAGAGGTGGGCTTTTTTCAAGGAAAATTGTGGGGAATTCTGCTAATGATCTCTCCCCTTAAATATTACCAGGGTAACAGGATGGAGTGGATGTAAACTCGTTCCAAGTGTTTGTAACATTCAGATAGCCATTCATTCCCAAGGTGTCGGCACCGACAGGGTGGCCACAAGGGTGGAGATGTTTTGGCTTCTTTCAGAAAAAGCCCAGTCGAAGGGAATGTTGTAAAGCAGAGTATTTTTCTTTCACATCAAAGGGCAGGGAATGTTGTACAGACAGTGAGCTAAGAAGCAGGGAGCAGGCCTTTCAGTGCTCGCTTTGGGAAAGTATGTGTGGAATGTCGTAGTTCACGGACCAGGGCCCCCGCCCCAAGTGAATCCAGGTGCCTGCCCGGGGCTGTTTTCCTGGAGCCCAATGACCGGAGGCAGAAACTGAAGCCAGATGAACCAAAAATAAAATTGATGGCTTTATTGGACATTCTTTTCATGAAATTTAACTTTCTAATGTGCACATACATCACTCGGGGGATGTCATTATCTGTGGCTGACCTTTTGTTTGGGGGAGTTGCAACTCACTGCTGCTCTGCTCAGCTCGGCTTTGATTCGGCCCACATCTGTTGAACATGTGGGATATATATATATATAAATTTTTTTTTTTTCCTCTGAAGCACACTGACAATTGGCTAAAAAGATTTAATGAAAACCAGTCAGAACTAATTTCAGTTAGCTGTTCCAGTTTAGGGTCTCAGCTCTCCTCGTTTCAGATGTAGACGTCAGGGCTTTCTGCAAGTCGCAGCTGGAGGCAGCATCAGGAAGGCTTCTTGGGTGGGGGGACTGGGTGCCTTTGTCTGACCGCCCCCCTCTTCGCCCCTCCCGCCCCCCTCCCCCTTCCCCCTCCCCCCCACCGCCCCCGTTGCTCCCTCTCTCTCTCCCACCCGCTGCCCAGGTTAATGATTGCAGCGCGGCTGGGAATAATGAGCCAGCGCTGCAAGGCTTGTTATCAACGTGCTCGAGAAATATTTAGAAACCATCCCTCCTCCCTCTCCTCCTTTCCAATAGGAGTCAGAGCATGGCTGTGGTTACACCTAATAAATCCCTCCGACTTCACTGGGCTGTTTAATGGGACCTAATGGAGTGTCACGTGCACTTCAGTGGGTGGCGGGTGGTTCTTATTTTCGTGTGGTTTACTGCTCACTCTTGAAAAGCTGTGAGGTCTGAGGACTTTCCAATAATTACAGTCTTTTATGGGATCAGAATCTGCGGGAGACAAGACTTGGGCCATTATTTAACAAGTCATCCGAATTTCCATACGCGCTTTGGGGATATCGGAGGAATTAGGTCACAATAATGTAAAATTGGACTTTGTCCTTCAGCTTACTCCAGAGAAGTGGCTGGAATGCCTGCTCTCCCTTCTTCAGGCAAATCCCAGTCATGGCTTTTCCCTCTGCCCAAGCGCTCCTAAGCATTGCTGGCTGCCCGTTCCTTCTCCCCGCGGCATCCTCAGTCTCATCTTTGGCCGATCTGGAGGCAAGCGGTGGTGAGGCTTCTGGTTGGGGTATGATGTCACTTAGGGCAGGAGATGGTCTTGTCTTGAGCTTGGTCATCCTAGAGAAGCATCTGCCTCTCACCTTGGAAGATGCCCTCCTTGGGGTTGACGCGGTCTTCTTTCCACAGCAGCTCCATGTTCAGCCTCCCACCTGGGCTTGGTTAATACTGGTCGACCTCGTTCCCTGTAGCACTGGGCGGTCCACTTAGGTCACTGGACAGGTTCCTCGACAGAGCCCCCTTCCTGTTAGAGTGAGGCTGCACCGCCTCCTGCCCCTGCTGTCCTGGTTGGACTGCATTATCTGTGGGCCGCTTAGGGGGCAGGGACAAGGTTCTTCCCCTGGGAGCTAGAAGCCAGGCCCAATTCCTCGAGTCTTTGTCTTCCCCTTAAAGCTTTCTTGTGATAAAATCTTCCTCTGCTGGTCTACCCTCCAGGCAGGTTCGTTGAACTCAGACAGATGAAACCGTGGTACTTGGAAGGGTTAGACTCTTCTAAGATCATACCTTACTACAAACTGGATTCCCCGGTCTTTATTGATTTCTGGGGGCTTTCTCTTGATGTGTTAGATTCCCACCTGCCCTGGAAAAAGCATTGTCTGGCCTTAGTTTCTCCATAAGTAAAATCAGAATAAGACAACTAACTCATGTAACTGAAAGGGGGGCAGTCACAGTGTCTCCAGAGGGAAGGATCTAGGATGTTTTCATGGCTGTTCATAATTTACAGAGCTTTTCTCACACTTATCAAGGTCATTCCTCAGAGTAACCCTGTGGGGTGGGCGTCACTGACCTTGTTTCACAGGTGAGGAAAGCAGTCTCCTCGAGAGGTTGAAGGACAGGCTTAGCAAAACTGAGCATTCGGTCTGAAGTTTGTGAAGCATCAAATGGTAGAGATGGCCTTGGCTCTTGGACATGATGGGTAGTGGGAGGCATGTTTTGCCTTTCTTGATGTTTTGGGCCTGGCAGCCTCCCCAAAGTGGCTTTGTACCTATTTTTGTTTTAGGTCTAAGGAGGTTAGAATTCAGTGAATACATACTGATTATTTGTGATTCCTGATTTTAAACATAGGAATCTTTAAGGGGAATGCAGACTTTTAAGTCTTATAGAAAATGAAGTATCAAAAATCATTTTACATAAGCCAGAGAAAACAGTTACAAGTTTACATGCTTGATGTACAGAGCTGATCTCCTTAAAGCAGTTGCTAAAACCACCCTGTTATTATATAACAATATGTGATTCTTGTTATGCCTTACATGACCAGTAAATGCAGAAATTTCTTCACTCCCTTCCTTGACGTTAAAAAGGTGGAGCAGATGTCTCTAGTCTGTTTTCAATGCTATGGGGGAAATAGAGAAATTTCTTTCTAGATGACAGGAGTGCCAAGAGGGTGGTCTCCTGTTAACAGTGGGTGGATTGTGCCCAGAGAGCTGTGGAAACCACACCCCCATCAAGGGGAGGAGATTAAACAGTGAGCAAAAAGTGGGGAAAAGCCCTTCCTTTTTCTTCATGAGAATTAAGGGCCTTCGTAAGTATTTGGGATACATCACAAAGACAAAATGGTCAAGCCAGGGAATCCAAAACTGGGTTCTGTTTTGATCCCCCTGCATGTAGCCATGGTCGGGGCGCCTGATTTCACTTGTCTCTGTTGATCCATCCGTAAAACCGGGATGGTGATACCGCTTCCAGGAAGGCTTGAAAGGCACTCACAGGGCCCCCGGATCTGCAGGGGGAGGTGGGGGCCTGGCCACTGGCCTGGAGGGGAGAGGCAGGTGTCCTCTGGAAGATGGTACCTCCGTGCAGCAGTCTTCCTGATGTCTGGGTGACACCAGTTCCTAACACTTGGCTCCAGTTCCTAACACTTGGTGTTTGGATGTCAGAGTCATATTCTTCGTTCTCTTGTGACTCCTGCTGATTTTTGGCACTGACCCATCCAGGATTTATTTCAACAGCTAGCATGGCGCCTGACCCATAGTAGGTGCTCAGTGAATACTGGTTGAGTGAATGTACCCCAGGGGGAAGAGGGACAGTGTGCTTACTGACATGTGGGGAGAGACTATGTCTGGGGACAAGTTTCGAGCTTCATTATTTCTGCTTCTGGAGTGTTCAGATGTACCCTACGTAGCAATAGAGGCGATGCTGCAGTGCCATAAATATCACCAAAATCATTCTTTGTTTTCCGTTGCCATTGTCCTGGTCACTGCTTGTCTAGAACAGGTACTGCGGGAGATTCCCAGCTGTTCTTGTGCCTCTGTTGGATTCTTTTACACTAAGCTAGCTGTCCACTCTCACGGCTATCTTTATCCTTCTAAAAGAGAAATCTGATCATGGCACTTTCCTTACTACTTAAGTGCCCTCAGCGGCTTCCTATCTCCCCCAGTGAAGTCTGCACTCCTTGCTGCCGTGGCACAGGGCCCTCTGACCTGTCCTTGGTGCCTCCGTTGTGTGATACCCCAGGGCCTCCTTGGGCAGCCCTGCAGGCTATTTGGTGGGGGGGAGGGGGAGGGGCTCGAATCTACCAGGTGGAATTAGATCTGCTGGGTTTAAAACCAGGGAGTTTTAAAACCTGCTATGTGCTGGATCTCCAAATGAGCTGAGAATCAATATATTTGGGACAAGCCAGCAAAGTACACTAAAAAAAAAAAGTCATTGAGTGCTTGGAACAGGAGTGCAATAATTCATGTTAAGTGACCAGAGAAAATTGAGATGTTAAGAGTTCTTTGCATATAGTCTTCAAAACTCTATTCAATAAAAAGTGTTTTTCAACTGATCCTATAGTTTATCTGGAAGAATATATATGTTTGTATAGGTACACACATATATACACACACATATATATATATATTTTACTTTGGAAAAGGAATGAGACGGAGACTTGTACTACTGGAGAGTAAAACTTACTGTAAAGCTATAATAAAAGAGGATGATGTGGGAGTAAAAATATACAAACAATCAAACAGAATAGCACCTCAGAAATTTTCAGTGTGGAATAGCAATTCCACGATAAGTCCTTGGGGGAAGGTACAGATTATCTGGTAAAGGAGGTCGTGAAATTGGATAGTTTAAAAAAAAACACACACAACCTATTTAGATCCTTGCCTCAGGTCATCACCAAAATATATTCATGTGGTTTGGGTTATATATTTTTATATAAAACAGAAGAAAAAAAAAGGATATTTGATCTCTGAACAAGGATATCTTTTAAAGCCTGAAAGCAAGAAACTTAGTGATTGCTCAACTTGAATACAGAAAATTATTCCTTTTACCGAGGAATTACAAATGACAATAATGTTCACTAGTACCAAAAAATACAAACCCAAACAAGTGTTCATTGTTCTATCATATATTAGACAAGCTTTAGAAAATGCAAATACCCAGTACTCATTAGGATACATCCTTTCTAGAAAGAAATGTAATTTAAAATAAATTCTAGATATTTTTAAGTGGTTTGGATTTTACATATACTGGGGGAATGTTACTATTTAAAAACTAGTGTAAATTATTTAAAAATGAAAATCTCTAATTTTAGTTTTATAACCTTGGTTTTTCATCTTAGTTTTGTTGTTGTTTTTTAAAATAACAAAGGCCTTTTGGCCTTTGGGTTGTCCAAAAGAGAGATATCTATAATTTACTTCTATTAATCATTTACTTCTCCATATAAAATATGGCAAAGAGATAAACCATCGGGGAAAACATGCCTTATGAAGGGGATTTATGATCCTTAGTATTCTAGAAGACCATAATGAGGCATCCTATGTAAAAAACAAGTCATACTAGACTCCAGTTTCTGAAATGTTCACATTGTTAGTTGCAGGGTGACTTTGTTTTTTGTTTTTGTTTTTTAATTTATTTGTATTTGGCTGCATTGGGTCTTCATTGCTGTGTGCGGGCTTTCTCTAGTTGCAGCGAGCAGGGGCTACTCTTCATTGCGGAGCACAGGCTCTAGGCGCGTGGGCTTCAGTAGTTGTGGCTCGCGGGCTCTAGAGCGCAGGCTCAGTAGCTGTGGCACACACGCTTTGTTGCTCCGCGGCATGTGGGATCTTCCTGGACCAGGGCTTGAACCCTGCATTGGCAGGCGGATTCTTAACCACTGTGCCACCAGAGAAGTCCCAGTTTTGCTTATTTTATATCTCAGACTTGCTTTTCTCATGCAATGTTATGTTACTATAATTCATCCATGTAGTTGTGGGTAGTTGTAGTTCACTCATTCTATTGAGTGAACATGTCACGGAATAATTTATCTATTCTGCTAGTGTGAACATCCATTTTTTTCTATCCCCCAAAATATGAGTGTTTGTGTAATGCACAAGTATATGCCTAGGAGTAGAATTGCTGGGTCATGAGGCATGACTTTACAGGATGATGACAAACTGTTTTCCAAAATGAATGTAGCAATTTACACTCCTACTTGCAATGTACAAGTGAGCCTGTTCATTCATATCCTTTCCAATATTTGGTATTGTCAGATTTCTTAATTTTTGCCAATTAAATGGGTATAAAATGGTATCTCACAGTCTTGATTTGCATTGGCCATATATGTTACCTCTTCTGTGAAATGACTCTTCATTTCTTTTTCCTGTTTTTCTTTCTTTCTTTATTTAATTAATTTATTTTTGGCTGCGTCGGGTCTCTGTTGCTGTGCGCAGGCTTTCTCTAGTTGCGGCGAGTGGGGGCTACTCTTCGTTGCGGTGCGCAGGCTTCTCATTGCGGTGGCTTCTCTTGTTGCGGAGCACGGGCTCTAGGCGCGCGGGCTTCAGTAGTTGTGGCACATGGGCTCAGTAGTTGTGGCTCACGGACTTAGTTGCTCCGCGGCATGTGGGATCTTCCCAGACCAGGGCTCAAACCCGTGTCCCCTGCATTGGCAGGCGGATTCTTAACTGCTGCGCCAACAGGGAAACCCCACAGGGTGACTTTGAACAAGCTGCTTTACCTCTCTGGGTCTCAGTATCCTCATCTGTAAAAATGCGAGAGTTGGATTAGCTCACAGTTTCCCAACTGGGATGCCGTGCCACAGCTATGCCGAGATTCTGATGCCCCTGAGCCCTCAGGGCAGCTGGACAGAGCCTGTGGTGGAGGCCACAGGTCCGTCACCTCCAGCCAAGAGCAGCCATTTCTTTCCCCTAGTGGGTTGTGCAAATACTACCACAAATCACACTTAATGCATCAAACCTGTGTGAAGCAAGTTGTTCTATTCTTAAATTCAAGAGGTGAAAGCTAGGTGGAGAAGGAGATAATTTCAAATATCATAATAAACCACTCATCCTTTCCGCTCAATATTCAGTAGCGTATTAAAAAATGAATGGCGGAAAATACATCAGAATGTTATCAGGAATTGTTTCTGGTGGTGGGTAATTTTAGTCTCTTATTTATAATGTTCTATATCTTTTAAACTTGCTGTGTTAGGAATGGGTTAAGTTTAAAATAAGAATAGTCTTTAAAAAAAATTCTCCCCGTAGCCGTCCTTCTATTCCAAAACTCCATGAGTACAGATGGCCGCTTGTGGCTGTCAGTGGTAAGATTCTAACAAGAGTAAAACACCAAACCTGGACCCATTTCTCTTTATGTAAATATCCCTGGGCATTTTCATCCCAGGGTTTCTTGCTCAGGCTGGTTTAAGGTGTGAGAAGTAATCTTTGAGCGGGAGACCTGTCTGTTAAGGGAGTTAGAAGCCTTCTCCTTACTCAAGGGTAGCTCACCAGAAAAGTCTTCTTCCCCATATTCCTCCCCAGATGCTCTCTTCTCTCTCTTTTCCCTTCCCTGGGATCCCTGGAATTACTGAATATTCCTTCTTTCTTTGTTCTTCTTGATCCCCGGTGTGGATATAGTTAGATGTCCCTTGTGCCTGCTCAGCTAAGTGATGGAGATTCTGTTAACTTGTCCTTTATATGGCAGCCCTTCTCGTTCCTTAGTCATTATTGTTTTTCCTCTCCCAGCCCCCTCCTGCTTATTTACGTCTTTCTGGTAGTGAGTTGCTTGGAACTTTCCAACCTATTAGTTTAAATCAGATTGGGAAACGTGGGCTTTTTTTCACCCTTTGTTGGCTTTGCTTTACTTTGAGGATAAACATTACAGACATTAAATCTGTTTAAACCCTATTTTCTCTGGCTTCTTAAACAGGTACTTTTGATTGACTCCAAACATTTTAATTTTCTGAAAAATGTAATTGCTTTGTCTAAGTGATGGGAGTGGCGGGCCCATGGGAAATGAGAAGCGCCATTATAATTCTTAAGCAAAATTTTAGATTGATTAATAGTGAGGCTACTGTGGCATATAGTAATTACTTATAAAGGTTAAAAAATACTATCATATTGTTTATATTAAAACTATACTAAATATAGATTACTTTCTGTTATATAACACTTTAGGGTCTTACAGGGTGCTTTGACATTCTGAGCAGAGATAACGAACTAAGGTATTAAGTAATAGAAATTTCCAGTCGGTAGAACCCTAGTAAAGAACATTGTAATTATATATTTAATTTTTAAAGTAATGTCGTTTTCTTAAGCGATGCCACTGCAGTTTGAGCCATTGTAACGAATTTGTTGAGTGCTTCCTGATTATACAACACCATGCTCTGCATTGCAGGTGATAGAATCGCTTAGTAGCTGGCCACGGGTAGTAGCTCAGACTTAAAATTTAGAGTTACAAAATGTCAGAGGTAGTATGGACCTTGAGGTCATCTTGTCCAGTGCTTCCCAGCCATTTTCACATCATGGCACACATTGAAAAGGTTTGCACTGCCCACTGCCGGGAAACAAATGGCCGCTTTTGGCCGGAGGTAATGGTTCTGGGGCCTCCAGTGTGGGCTCCGTCCAGCTTCCCTGAGGGCCCAGGGGCATCAGAATCCTGGCACAGCTGTGCCAGCACATCCCAGTTGGGGAACTGTGATCTAAACCAACCCTCCCATTTTACAAATGAGACATCTGTGTTTACACTGAGACCCAGAGAGGTAAAATAGTTGTTCAAGGTCATACAATGAATTAGTGATGTGTTTGTTATAGTAGATAGAATTTGGAGCATTTCGGAGTCTGAAATGACTTCTTTTTTACATAGAATGGTCTTTTTCAAGATCATTAAGGACCATGAAGACCTTTTATAGGGCATGTTTTCCCAAAAGGTTTATTATCTCTTTGCCCTATTATATAAAAGAGAAGTACATGCTTAAGAGTAGGAAATTATACGAATATTTCTTTTCAACAATCCAAAGAATAAAAGGTTGTTTAAAAAAACAGCAAAATGAAGGTTATGAAACTAAAAACAGTCCAGTATACGTAAAAACCACCAAACCATTTAAAAATATTTTATTTACACAAATCAAAAATGTACTCAACATTTAAAACCTGTAAGTTTGGGAGTTATCTTGCTCTTGAAATTCAAGAGATAAAAGTAAGATGGAAAAGGAGATGAAAAATGTTAATATCATAATGAACCGCCATCACCTCCATCCTTATATTTACTGACCGACTGTTTAATATGACTCAATGATTCTAGTATATTAGTGGCTTGGTTCAGCCTTATGTACGTCCACGGGTGTGCCAGTCAAGATGGGCACTGGAACACGGCATCTCATTTTCAGTTCCTTGACTGAACTACAAACTCTGTGTGCCAATTTAGGACAATTTATGGCATGCTAGAGTTGTGACATCAGATTGAGTTGTTCCATCATTACCTGTAGATGTGTAGCTTTGGACTAGCATCACCTACCATTAACAGCTATAGGACCTTGAAGTTCCTTAATCTCTCTCTGACTCCTTTTTCTCATCTATACAGTGGGGGAATAATAGTACCTGTCTGCTAGGCTTGTTGCACAGATTAAATACTTTTTATAAATGCAAAGACTTAAGAATAACATCTGGCACATAGTAAACCCACAATAAATGTTAGTTGTTATTATTTGCCACGATTGTCATTGAGAAGGCAGCAGTTGGGGTCTTCAGGTGTAAGCTAAGAACTACTGTAAATTGTTAGTCTCAGACTTACACCTTTTATATAAATAGTAGTCACCTAACTGAGTGCTTGGGACCCCAAGGAGTGTGACTCTTGCCAGGCACCAACTGGCTGCCTTTTGAGGGGGCTTTTTGTTGGGCTTTCTTCTTTGGGGGGAAAAAAAGAAAGCCTACCTCCCGGGACATGGGTAAGTATATTTTTCTCCATAGTTAACATGAAATTCTAGTCATTATTTTGCAGAATATCGTGGAATAAGAAGGAGGGATAGGACTTCCCTGGTGGCGCAGTGGTTGGGAATCCACCTGCTGGTGCAGGGGACACGGGTTTGAGCCCTGGTCCGGGGGGAATCCCACATGCCGTGGAGCGGCTGGGCCCGTGTGCCACAACTACTGAGCCTGCATGCTGCAACTACTGAAGCCCCCGCGCCTAAAGCCCGTGCTCTGCGACAAGAGAAGCCACCGCAATGAGAAGCCTGTGCACCTCAATGAGGAGTGGCCCCTGCTCGCTGCAACTGGAGAGGGCCCGCACGCAGCAGCGAAGACCCAATGCAGCCAAAAATAAATATAAATAAAGTAAATAAATTTATAAAAAACAAAAAAAACCAAACAAAAAAAAAAAAAAAAAGAAGGAGGGATAAAGATCCCAACTTTTGGCTTTCCAAAGACTGCAAGTACCAATAATCTAGACGGCTGGTACTTTTTGAGTCATGCACTCCCCCAGAAGGTGTGAGGGGAAGAGCTGGAGCATTGAATTCAGACAAGCTGGCTTTGGCTTCTGGCCCACATATGACTGAGTACATCCTGGGCTGTGCCTTTACCTTCTCTGACAGTCCTCCAGGTGGGAGCCAACTGCTACAGGTGTTGCGAGCCATCAGGGATATGGCGTAAGAGACTAGCTAGGTGCCTGGAATGTAGACTGCATGCCATGAATGTGACTTCTCTTTTCTGAGTTCATTGTTGCCAGAGTGCAACAATGAACTCAGAATGCATTTTTTACCTTTGCCTTTGGGCAGTCTTGTGTGGTGGCCCATGGGAGGCTGTTTCACTCCAGTGGCCTTTCCATGGTGGCTTTCAATGAATGGTTCTCAGGCTCCTCATCCTCTGCCCTCTTCCCCGACAAACGTTTTGAGCATCTTTCTAAGTTATTTCAGCCCCTTTAGTTTTGTCACCCAAGTTCTTAGTCCCTTCATCACAGTGTCTAGCCTCACTGCACTTCTTGCTGTCTAACTGTTCTACCCCCTCACCCATAGGGTTGATGGATAAAATACAGGACTCTCAGTTAAAATGTAATTACAGATAAACACCAAATTTTTTTAACATGAGTACATCCTATGCACTAAGTGGGACATACTTATACTAAAAAGTATTCATTATTTGAAATTCAGATTTAACTGAGCATCCCTTATTCTTAGGGCTGACAACCCTGTGCATACCTGTACCAGTGACACTGTTGTAACTTACTCCTGCAGGGGCATCGTTTGGCTGTAGGAGCATCAGCAGGAATAAGAGAGGCTTCCTAGGCACCTCCCGAGGCCTTGGTTTGACTGCCTTGAAAGGAAAATGGCTGCAGGTTAAGAGGAGAGTCTGACAGTTGTTAGGGGGCTCTGTGATGTCAGGGCATGAGATACATATCTATTACTTTGATTTGGGAGATTGACACTATAAAAAGATGGTCGTTCAGCAGTTAAGTGTTACATCAGGCAGTTTTATGAAACGTAGAAAAGGCTTTTTCATGCAGCTCAAAGGCATGATGTCGAAGGGGAAAACCCAAACAGGAATGATTTGTGTTCATCGACTATGAACACTTACGGAAATGTCCATGGGGAGTACAGAAGTAATCAGATGACATGGACTTGCCCTGCAAGGAATCGGATTTATGGGTGAGAAATTTGAAAATAGAATGGCTTATGCCAACTTTTCTTTTTCTTCTTTTTGTTTCTTCCTTTCATTTCCCTCCCGAAAGACAGAACTAGGGGCTGCCACAGCTATGGATAAGAATAATTATGTGAAGGTTGGTTATGGCCAGAATGCTCCCACATAGGAGTTACACTGATGGCTCCGTGATATTTCCTGAGTACCTGCTGGATGTGGGTGGTCATCGTATTTATTGAGTGCCTTGTGTGTGTCTGGCAGGGCTGTGGGTGCTGGGGTTGCAGCAGTGAGTGACATGGGCACAGTCCCAGCTACACGAACCTTGTGCTCCATCAATGTGGGCGCTTTGAGAAATACAGATGTACCAGGTTGGGAGGGAATCCTGGCCTCCAGGAGCCTAATTAGGATTGGTTCCTATGTGCTTTCCCTCTGTTCAATTAGAGAAAGAGTCTGCTGTTGGCCAGAGCACTGGAAATCTGTCTGTGCGTTTGTTGTTTGGGAAGCTCATCAAACCTCAGGTCCCTCGTTGAGAAATTTTATACCAGAATCTTCAGTAGCCAGTCCAAGCTGACAGTGGCAGGCTGTAATAAAATAGCTAGTCAACCAGCCAGTCAGTCTATCTTCATAAACTAATGAAGGAACCCTCCATCTTTTGTCAGATAGCATGCCTCCTGATACTGGTACGTTAGCAGTACTTTTGTAGGGGTCTACTGTTATGAAAAATGGTGGAACTTGATTAATTCTGATGACATTTTGATAAATTTGAGGGGGCTAAAAAGATTGTACTGTGACAGTTAGGTTTTTCTTCCTTACCAAGAGAATTTATAAATGGTACAGAGTAACAGAGAAAGCTCGTGGTTCTGGAGTTTCTAAATTTTTTTTAAGATAAGAGAAAAAAATAAGCCTTATTTTAAACCCCTTGGAGTTTGAACTCTTGCCTGTATTCTAGAAGCCTCTTGGGCTGCTTGAGATCCCCAGCCTGAAGTTCACAGGATCTCACAGTGTCCAGGTACCTCAGAGATGTCACAAAGTTCTCCAAAAATTCTGAAAACCATATACTTAAGGAATAGATGCACGCAGTGGAGTACTCTTTGGGGCTAGCAGGGTTCTCTGCGGGGGGGAAATAGCAAATCAGGCAAATCTGGTAGTTATCATGTCAAAAAGACTGCATAGAAATCATTGGTTTTAGGTGTTCAGGGAAGTTAAAAGAAACTAATAACTTTTCTTCTGAAAGATTTTTGCTTTGGGATATTTTGTTTATTTTGTACTGGTTTCAAATGCTATTTTAATGAGCCTAGTATTTTGTAGTGGGCCTATAACCTAGCCATGAATTTTAAGGATAATTTAGGGGGGAAAAAGTTCATTCTCCTATTCCTTAAGGGCTAATACACTTAAAAATATGTCTTTAAAATCTTTTTATTTACAAGTGACCCCTGACTTTAGACCTAATTGGTTCCCGAACGTTTAGTCTTGAGGCATGGCCATAACACAAACTCTTATTTCCTGTAGACTGTGTTAAATGTAAAGCTTATGTGATGTATTGGGCTTCCATTCCTGGCAGTCGGTTTTATAATACTAAAAATAACAAAATGGATATGAAAATATATCAAAAATACAAATGCACTTTTTAAAAAACAAACATTACATATTTTAAATGAAAGATACTAAAGATAGTAAAAAAAAAAAAGCTTTGCTGTAAATAAATGTTACTTTTGGGGAATTTTTCTGCTTAGGTTGGATTGATTGAAGCTTGTTATTTGAATTTCCCTTAAGCAAATATAGGTATTTTTTCCATTGCTTCAAGGACCTTAAAATTGTATTATATAATAGGGTTGTCTGCCTCAGATTCTGTTGCACATGAACATTGTTAGAAATGCCACTAAGTTTCTTAATTGCTGAAAGTTGAAAGAGGGGCAGTTGCCATGGCAACTTCTGCAGCCACCCATGCTCTGATATTTCAGAAGGATCCTCTTTGCTGAGCTGTGAATGAAATACTAAGAATTCATTCAAGTCTTCAGAATGAGCAATTGCTAAAGAAATTCATTTGCCCTAAGTACAGTTAGAGCAGACAGTTAGCTGGATGTGTGCTGTCCCCAGCTGTGTCAGCCAGGCCAGTTCACTGACCAAGGCATTGACTTTTGTGGGTCTGATTGCCCTCAGTTTTGTTATCCCCGTAAGGCTCTTTTAAGAGGAGAGGCAGTTGCAAGTTGAGCTGTCTTTGGGGTTTGCTGCCCAAACATCATTAGGATGTTCTCCTTTAATCTGTGTGTGTTTGTGTCTCAAGAAGGTAAGCAAAACATAAATTTTGGCTAAGAGAACAAATTTATGCTGTAATCATTTGTTGGTTTTCCTTTTAAATAAGAAAACAAAGCAGGGCCTGGCACTACTTGTAATAACCAGCACTGACCATAGAATTTCATGTAGGAGTTCCTGCAGAAATGACATTAAAGGAAGATCTTTTATCTCCCATGTTGTCAAAGATGAAACACATCTAAGTGTGAACGAGATGATATAAAAGTATTTTCTTCAAACATCTTGGGGTACTTATTTTTTCTTACTGATCATCTCATCTAGATTTTGTGCTTTGTAGAGTTGCATACATGGTAAATTACTTAAGAATTTATGGATATGTTGACTCTCACTTTCTGGTAGAATTTTTATGTTTTAAAAATAACTGAATTATGTTAAGAAAGGAAGAGAACCAACAATCTTGCATTATTGCTCATAGTCAAGTAAACGTCAATCTATAAATAAACATGTGTTAATCAACAGTAGTTATTTGCCTAGCACTATACCACAGGGATCCAAAGGAGACGTGAGGAATGGTCTCTACTCCCTTGAAGTCGCCTGACCACTTATTAGTGATTAAAAAGCAATATGACATGAGTTTAATGAGGTTTTCACTACCAGTGCATTCTACGTCCATTTTTTTCATTCATTCAGTTTGCTTGTGTTAGATAACATTTCTGGTATTCTTAGTCTTATAGGTCACTCCCCTATTCAGGTTTTACAGTTTTCTAAGGTGTCCTTTCTGGATCAAGGTATAATTCAACCCTTTCCTACCCTTTGGGACATCATATTAGAGGAATGAACAGTAGCAGTTTTGACCAATTAACATGGTTGGGAAAACGAGGCCATATTGACAGGAAGATTTGACAGAAGAAATGTTTCTAAAACAAGTCATTATATTTAGCTTCACTGAGATAATTAGATCAAGCTTCCAAGAAGTTCCAAGGAGTAGGAAGAAAAAGTGTCGGGTTCATTATGAACAGCATCTGTGATTACGCATTTCGGATGTCTGTTTAGAATCTCAAGATGGAGGGAGGAAGGAAGAGGGAAGCCCTTACAGGGGCGGCGGTAAACGCCTTGATGACTCAGAATTGTACACAGTAGCTTTCAGCAGGCCCCCCTGTGCTCACCTGCCCACCTTGGGAGGTCACCCTTGTGGAGACAGTGGCTGCCCAGAGGCCCCTCCCCACACACAGCTTTTTTTTTTTAAAACTTCTGTGATTTGTGGAAGTCAGGATTTGAAAAGATTTAGCAATTGTTTATTCATTCTGTAGTGGCTTTCTCTTTCCAGATGAAGAGGCTACCCTCTTGGCCTTCGTGAAAATAGGTTTTACTCCTGCCGTGAAACAGAAGCATTAAAATATAAGCTGATAAAACAAGGCAGTCTACCAGAAAAATCTCAGTTCACACAGGCCAAGTGAGCTATTAAGTCCCGCCTTCTCCTTGAGTGGTAGGTAATAGAAGAGAGCCTCGGGAAGGGAAGCATTTTCTTACCTGATTTTTTTTTTAATTGCCAGTTCATCTCTGTTACTCTAAGAAATTTCAAATAGTCCGGTCTAAGAAAGAGACTTAGAGCTTCCCTGGTGGTGCAGTGGTTAAGAATCCGCCTGCCAGTGCATGGGACACGGGTTCGAGCCCTGGTCCGGGAAGATCCCACGTGCCGCGGAGCAACTAAGTCCGTGCACCACAACTACCGAGCCTGCGCTCTAGAGCCCGCGAGCCACAACTGCTGAGCCCGCGTGCCACAACTGCTGAAGCCTGCACACCTAGAGCCCGTGCTCTGCAACAAGAGAAGCCACTGCAATGAGAAGCCCACGCACCGCAACAAAGAGTAGGCCCCGCTCGCCGCAACTAGAGAAAGCTGGCGCACAGCAACGAAGACCCAACGCAGCCAAAAATAAAGTTTAAAAAAAGAAAGAAGAAATAGACTTAAAACTCTCTCACATGTTGGGAGACTGTGTTCTAGTCTCTGAGGTACACCTACTTCTATTCAAAAAGTATTTATTACAGAAAAACTGTCCACGCTCTATACATACAATGGGTTATTATTCAGCCTTAAAAAGGGAGGAAATTCTGACACGCGCTGCATGGATGAACCTTGAGGAGATTATGCTAAGTGAAATAAGCCAGTCACAAAAGGCAAGTGTAAGTATTGTATGATTCCACTTTCATATGAGGCACCTAGAGCAGTCAGATTTATAGAGACAGAAAGTAGAAGGGTGGTTGCCAAGGACGGAGGGAAGGAGGAATGGGGAGTTGTTTAATGGGTACAGAGTTTCAGTTTTGTAAGATGAAGAGAGTTGTGGAGGTGGATGGCGGTGATGGCTGTAGAACATAATGAATGTAAACACTACTGAACTGTACACTTGAAAATGGCTAAGGTGATACACTTTATGTTCTGCATATTTTACTATGTTTTTTTTTTTTTTTTTTAAAAAGGTATTTATTGAACATCTGTTTTTTGGGTGCCAATTACACTCCAGTGACTGACACAAAAGCCCCCAGGTCTGAGGGTGCTCACGGGAGAGGTGGGGGTGAGATGCTGCTGTGGTGAGGAGCACAGTCACGTCATGGTTAAGGATGATTTGGTCCTAAACTCAGGTGAACCTGAACGGAGCCATGAAAAAGGACCAGACGTGGTTCTCCGATTCCTACTTCCGCCCAGCTTCCCCTCACAACACGTAGTGCTGCTTTGCTGCTGCATCTCCAAAGCCAGTGCCTTGGGATCTTTTTTTTTTTTTGGCTGTGTTGGATCTCCATTGCTGCACGTGGGGTTTCTCTAGTTGCGGCGAGCGGGGGCTACTCTTCGTTGTGGTGTGCAGGCTTCTCATTGCAGTGGCTTCTCTTGTTGCGGAGCACGGGCTCTAGGCGTGCGGGCTTCAGCAGTTGTGGCTCGCGGGCTCTAGAGCGCAGGCTCAGTAATTGTGGCACATGGGCTTAGATGCTCCGTGGCATGAGGGATCTTCCCGGACCAGGGCTCGAACCTGTGTCCCCTGGCGGATTCTTAACCACTGCATCACCAGGGAAGCCCCCTGGGGATCATTTGAACCAGTTTCTCCTTAAACTGGTTTGCTTTCTGCTCTGTTCCCAAATCCAGCTCTGCTCTTCCTCCTTGGCCTGCATTTTTGTATCCCCTATTTGATGTGTGAGGATCTCTTATTTTATAGCCCATGTCATTTTCCTTCTTGGACTGTAAATTCAGGGAGGATGAGGGCTATGCCCTTTGACCTTTGCAGCACCCAGCACAGTAAACTACGCTTAATGAATGTTTTGGATAAGGGTGAGCCTCAGAAGTTGGAAGATGACACTGCTAATGCCTATTTAATTGAAGGTTATTAATGCCTCTTTAACAGTGAAGGATAGTCCTCTGTTTAAACCAGAGGACAAACAAGGCCTCAAGCTTTTGCCAGTGGTCCCAAAGAATTTGCAGTCAGGTACATTCTGACCTGGACTTTGCATCCCAGAAAGGAGGAGAGATGGGGCAGCAGGGCAACTTTCTTTCTTGTGCGTGGTTCAGAGATGGAAATCAGGGCTGGGATGGATCCGAATATTTTTTTTTAAGATAGTCTTTTATTTTTTATTTTTTTAATTTTATTTATTTATTTATTTATTTATTTATTTATTTATTTAGGCCACACTGTGCAGCTTGCGGGATCTCAGTTCCCTGACCAGGGATCGAACCCGGGCCACAGCAGTGACAGCACTGAATCCTAACCAGTAGACCACCAGGAAACTCCCGGGTCCGAATATTTACATACTAGTTCAGCCTATTAAATAAGAGATTTCCTTCTCTCCCTCTTCCTGAGTAGACTTTTCCCTCTACCTAGAATAATAGCTGTAGGTAGGGTTACTGTATGTCCTGGTTTTTTATACCTGTTTTTCTGGCTTAATCATTAATAGCTCCCCTCTTTGCCTCTCCAAAGTGCCTTGGTTGATGATAAATTTTGTTGCTACTGTGGTAAAAGGAGGAACATGTAGAGAAAATCAGTTATTAAGGGAAGGTGGGGAGAACGAGGAAGGGAAATTTAGGCTGCTAGAGATTCAGGAGGTGAGGAATTTGAGAAATAGCTGTGTAGTCTGGCACGTTAGATAGTCTTTGGATGGAAAAAATTATTTGGCTCTTAAATTATAAGCATGCTAGTCTAATATGTTAGAATTTGAAAGTCTTGAGGGCTGCATGGCATCAAATGAAGATTTATTTTAATTAGTCACACTATAGAATCCTTTAGTGCAGGTTAACAGGTTAATATATTTACTTAGAGCTTCAAACATTTTTATGGCTAATGGCAAAAGAGTTCACTGTAATGTACGAGTGGGTGTGTATATCTTGCGTTTGTTTCTTTAACTATGAAAATGAATTTCAATCTTTTAAAGTTCTGTTTTATATGTGTATGTATTTAACTTAGATAATTGTATATTGGGTATTCATTATTGATTGACCCTAGCTTTTAAAAAAAGCGAAGATGATAATGAAGGAAATTAGGTAGGACCATAGTAATATCTTTTTAGTTATTGAGGGAACGTCATGTAATCTGAACAGAATAAGTGTTTCCTTTTTAAATCTAGTATCATTTAGGATTTTTTTATGTCACAGGTTTCATTTAAACAAGTTTGAGCTGATTTTCTGTTAAGGAGGTGTCTCTGTTTAAGTAAATGGAAAGACTAGCTGTAGGGTGCTTTCAGGGTTGGTTTTCTAGCAGCCCAACAATTTCAGCACCATCCTGTTTATTTCCATTTTTCTGCTTTGGCATCTCTGGTATCTGCTTCTGCCTGAGCCTAGCGCTCGCCTTGCTGTGGACAGTCATCATGTTATTTAAGGGTCTTTTTATTTTTATTTTTTTTAATCACGACAATGTGTACTTAAAAATAAAATTTAAAACTTTTCAAAACTTATCCAGTAATATTGCCTTACATTTTGAAAGAGCTTTGTAATTTTACAGAGGACCTTCATTCACATCCATGTTGTTGGAACAGCGCTCTTACTGGGTGGAGAAATTATCATTTGTATTTTGCATGCAAAGAAACAGAGTGTGAGTGACTTACTCCTCCAAGTGTTACAGCTGACAAAATGAACTTGAACTCAAACCCAAGTCTTCTGACTTTACGTCCATTGGTCTAGCCATGATGCTCCCTGGTACTTTTTCTCACCTCGTTTATTGCAGAATATCGTTTTTTCCCCAGTTTCCTTTCCATGGAGGCTTAATTTGAGGTTGGGCTGCGGTATTGTTAGGAAAGAAAGAACCTGGGTGCCTTTAGGCTAACTGGACATGGTTTACCCAGCAAAGTGACTTGACCGTTGTAAAATCATCCCCATCCTACGGGTATACCCAAGAGAGGCCAAGGAGCGTCCGTCCAATTATCCTGTCGACAACTCTGCCTCAACTGCCATCCCATTCCGTTCCTAGCAGAAGGATTTTCCCATCTGTGTTCTTAAGCTCTTGCCCTTCTTGCACGCTGACTGTCCTCTCAATTCTAACCTCAAGAACCAGGTGAACTGCTGCTGCCTCAGTGCTGTTTTCTCTATTTATTCTAGTAATCACTCCCTCTCTCCTCTAGTACCTTGACTTTCTCTCATGGCACTTATCACACGCTGCTTTGCACTGTTTTTCTTTATTATATTCCTTCCGACAAGATTGTGCTGAGCTCCTCCAGGGCAATTAACCATTTCTCATTCATCTTGGTGTCCCCGCCGCACTTAGCACAGTTGCCGCATCCTTAGGAAGCTTTGCTGTTAATTTTTTTTAAATAAATGGATGGGTTTAGCGATGGTTATGCCCACTCATAAGATTTGAGGACTGAAGCTTTTTATAACACATGCATATTCTAGGGAACCTTATTATCGCTATAATTATCACCTGGTTTGTGCATCATTTAAAAAAATAATTGTATATTTTTACGCAGCAGGTCATCATGTGCAGTTTTAAGTCTGCACTACTTTTCATGGGCCTGTTGTGTAATTAAATGGCATAGGCGTTTTTGAGACACTGCTGTGAGGAGGGGGGAGGGGCAGAGTTGAGGTCTTTTCCAGAAGCTCAGTGAGCTGGCTCTTTGTGCTGTCAGTATATCCTGTTAGGCTAAGCCCTGGCACAGCTGTCTCCACCTGACTAGCTTTTCTCTGGTAGCTGGCATCTACTGCATTAGCTGAGAGAGCAGGTTTAAAGACTTTAACTCTTCTCTGCCTGGCCTTGGTTTCAGAAGTATTTTAGAGGACTTCTGGAAAGTAGAAATTTAACAGACAAGATTTTGGTGGTTTTGAGAGTTCTCTCAGTTTTTCGTCTATTATTTCATTTTTTTTAACGTTTACATATTTACATTTCACTCCATGTTCCACCAATTCTGTAGCACCAGGACTGGACTAATAACTAATATTTTAAGGACTAGGTAATTCTGATGTGTGATGTCAGAGAAAAATTCACCTCGAGAGAGATCAGAATAGATCAGTATCGGGGAAGGAGGGGCTTTGAGATAGACCTTTTGAAATGCATAAGATTTAGGTAGGTGGAGAATATTTCCATGTAGAGGTAAGAAATAGAATAAAAGTCTAAGGTGAGAATGAGCACATAATATTAGGAGGGAGGCAGGCAAGGAGGATCTTACCCAGGCTTCTATGGTGGATGATTTGTGAGCAACAGTCCACAAACTGTGGGTGCATGAGAAATGTCTACGAGCTCTGTAAACATGCACATTCCTGCACCCCACTCTGAAATTCTGTCAGTTTGGGGTGTTCTGAGATTCAGGGTGTGGCCTGGGCATCTGCATTTCTGACAAACATCCAAATGAGCTTGAACTCCCTGCCGTGGATGGAACCCCTGCTCTGTGGAGTAAAGAGGATAAGCTGACGGGATAGCAGGGACTACATTCTGGCAGCCCTTCCATTTTTGGAAGAGGTTTTGGGGTTTAAGGTGGGGAGACCAGAGCTCTGGCTGGGGGATCGGTTCCAGGGCTGCTGAGTAACCCTGGTGAGGAGTTACAAGCAGGCAGGGGACAGGGAGAGGGGAGAATCAGGAATTAAAGGGCAGAAGTTTAACTCGGAAGAAGATATTAGCTGAAAAAGGAGTTTACTCTGCTGTAAACTGCTCAGAAATTGCAGAGAAATTTTCCATTTCATAATCTGTTGCAATTTTTTAGAAAGGTAAACCTTTTCATCCATCCCTCCAAGGGTCTGTCAGTGGTCTCTCACAGACATCCAAAATAGACTAAGATCAGAGAGTGGTCCAGTCTTGGGGTTTGACTAGGAATCCGTGAATCCTGGACGGACCTAAGGATTTCATGAATCAACTGCCAAAAACTGTAGAATTTTGTGTGGACACACAATTTGGGGGGAGAGGGTCCGTAGTCTCCCTCATGTTCTCAGAGGAGCCCTTACTAAGATTTGGGGTAAGATAACTTAGTACTTGGCCGATTGGCTGGCTTGCTTTCTGTCTCTTCTCTCTTAAAATATGAAACAAAGTTCCTATTAGTGAAAAAATTAGCCAAGAGAACACAGAAGACTCCAGTCCATAGTATGGAGTGATGGAGGAGCCGTGGACTTCCGTAAAGAAGACCGTCCCTTTGCTTTTGTGTGATGGGAATGCCATCATCATAGTAAACTGGAGGAAAAGGGGAGTGGGGAGCTTTTTGTAGAATGTGTGATGAATTTTTCTGTTCCTCATGGAGCAATTTCAGTGGCCTCATCTGAAGTACAAAGAAAGGGCTATTTTAACGGCAGGGAGGTGAATTACTAGTTATTGCTATCAAGTTTGGAACTGAGGGAAAAAGCTGGTGTGTGAAACAGGACTACGTGTGAATGGATTTCTCAAGTGTTTCATTAAAGATTTGTCAGAACGGTTAGCCCTCTAACCAGCTAGAGTCTTGCCTCTGATTCCTTTGTGGAATTAAAAAAATGTTTTTGGGAAGCTGGCTTCCACAAGCCTTTTGTTTGAATTTCCATATATTGATTAATGGGCCCAGCAGAGCATCCTGCTGTGAATTCCCTCTGCTGATGGGAACCTTCACAAAGAGCAAAGCTTTTCTGAACTGGCATTTTCCACGCAGCCTGTAGCCTGCTGTATTGGGTGTGACCATTTTTAAAAAGCCACCGTGCTAGAATGAAAACGGGCCATTTCTAAATGGCCTATTGATTTGCAAAACCTTTTGGTGTCGGATTGAATGGTCTCATATCTGAGTTGAGGGGAAAACGCAGGCTATTTTCAATTTATTACTGTGTCTCAAAGGTTTGAGTTGATGACATTTAGGCAGTGATGTTCCCCTGCTGTTGAAAGGTCTACTACCATCAGATGCCTTGGATGTACATGTAAAAATCTGGTTCAGTAGCTTATCCAATAAAAGACTCTTGCAGCCCCACTTACAGTGTGAGTCACAGTTGGTAAATATGGATCTAGAAGGTCTAATTATGACTCAAGCTCACCTGTAAACTTGGAGACCACCTCCCCACCAGCGCTCTCCACCCACTATTTAGAGAAGAAGCCACCGGCGATTGTCAGGGTCTATATTCATTCACCGCATTCCAGTATTCAATCTTGAGGCCAGTCTGGGCTCTTCATAAGGTTTGCACATGGTAATACGTGGTGACAGGGTGTACCTGGGTAAAGTTTTTTTTGTATTATTATTATTTTTTTTGCCTGCTGACCCAGGATATCAAAGTGGCTCTTACACAGAACTGTGGGGTCTGGATTTAAAGGATGCTTTGTTTGTCTTGATATCTGGCCTGACTTGAGAGGGTCCTGGTTTGACTTTTTATGCAAATTACACTGCAGCTTTCGTAGATGTTTATTACTAACAATAGCAGCAACAACAACAATAGAGGCAGTTGAGATATCCACTATTTGTCTTTCCTCAAACATGAAAGGTCAAGGAGGAAGAAAGTTCTAAGACTCACAGATGCTTTTTGCTGCAGACAGACATACAACATGATCCATCTTGACAGAGGGATTCTTCTCACCTTCAGGCAATCTTCCCTGCAGGGAGCGAGCTGCCATCCTTTCACTGTTTTTTAACCTATATTTTACCCCATCATTTCAGTGCTTCCTTTTTTTTCTTTTTGAAGTGACAGGAATATTCATGAAAGGTGAGGAGCTACTGGAAGTAGCTATGACCAGAAATGGACCAATGAAATTCCTGGTCTGAACCTTCTGTTTAAACTGCCAGTTTTAACGGTGAGAATCTGCTTTGCAATGAACACAAAACAGGGAATTTGCAGCTTTGAGGGCATGCAGTTTACTGTCTTGATGTCGGTTTTGGTGGTAAGTAGGACCACAGCAACAAAAAAGCTCTGATTCCCAACTTTAGAGCGTCCTAGACATCGGTGCGCACACCGAGTAGACATCATTTAATGGGTTTCGGCAGCATATTGTGTGTTGTGTAAAATTCCTTCTTATCACTGTTCTAGCAAATTGAAGTCACATGTGCCTGTGTACCTTTTATCTCTTGGATCTCAAATTCTATGTCAGAAACATTTCTTGGGTAATCATAGTATAGGAATCTAAAAATGGAGTGTTTAACAGAACACTTTATACTGAAATTGAGATCCTTAGTTCTTCAAGAAAACTTAGGGAAGAGCGTTATTTGAAACCAATTTGATGCATTTCTAAACTTTCCCCCTCTTTTTCTCCTTTGCATTCATTTTCCTCCCAAGCAATGGCCTTGACATGGGGAAAAAACAAACGAAAATGTTTCTCCCAATGTTTTCTGGATGTTTCCTGCTCCTGAACCACAATCCCCCTGAACAGCTGGGTGGCTTGAGGCTCTCCTGAAGGGTGTGGTATAAGTGAATAACAAAACGCTTATCTGTAGGTAACCCTGAAAATGGGACTGAAGTCTTTATCTCTCAGAGCTGTCCAGCACCTGCTGTGAACTGAGCAGCCTTTTTAGAAATGAGTGGCTTATGAGTTGTTGGGAAAGGGGAAGTTCAAACCTGACAGCAACACTAGGAAGCTTTAACACAGCTCGTAGATAGACCCAGTTGTCCTTCACGAGTAGGCCCTTTGGAGCCAGTAATTTGGGGAATGTTATTAATTGGCCCTTTGTTTCTCCTTGTCTGGAGTATCTTCATCAGGCTGTTATCTTGGTGCCTCCTATCAGGCACAATATGGTTTTAAAAGCCCTAATATCAGCTTTCTTCTGAGGGCTATAGTAATAACTCCCATATGTTTGCATACCCGGAAATGCCTTTGTATAGGGGCTCAATAAGTACTGAATATTACTCAAATAATTACTCAAATATTACTGAATTTGATTTTTTTTAATTTAACGAGCGGTGTTTAAAACAAATAACACCTATTTCCTTAGGTTGAACCAGAGCCTAGAAACTGTTGTAGTGATTAGTAGTCCTTTAGCTAAAAGAATAGAGTTAGAAGAACTTTTCTGATTCATCAGTTTTGAAATCACTTCTGAGACTGCTCTCTCTCTTTTCGGTTTGAAATTTTACACTTGGGCTTTTGGGGTTTCCCTAGTAGTGTATAGTCCCTCCAAATATGGGCAGCTTAGATAGGCTGGGACCTCTCTGCTCACATGAAAATTTGAACCTTAAATGCTTGTCAGTGATCTCATATTTACAAGTGTGTATAATGTAAAATATAAAAATTGAAATCAAAATGGTGGACGGGATGGTTGCCCCAGTGTCACTGTAGGATTTTTGATAGAATCTAGTGATAATTCAAGCAGTTGATGGAGAATGCTAACAGTCATTCCCAGAGAGAGACAAATTCTACTGAAAAAGAAGGCTTAATGGCCAATAATACTGTCATTATTGGCACCACACTTGTGTCAGTGGTGCTGGTGAGGAAGTTTTGATACTCCCCACTGCGTGTGTAACAAGTGCATTGACTTGGCCTGATTCCCACCCAACACACAGAGCCCTAGAACCCTGGGGAAATAACTTAGACAGCCCAAATCAAGTCCCCTGACCTCCCTTCTCTAGGCACGTTTTATTAAAGAATAAAGTGTTCCATTGAAGTATATTACAGTGATTCTTATTTAAACTGGCCAATCGTAACAGTCCACTGCCCTTCTGTGATTATTCCTCATTGGTGTCTGGAGCCCCCAGGAGACCCCCGGGCGGGTCTCGCTTCTGGAGTTACAGGAGTCAAATTACTTCCTGTTGATGGGTGCCCTGATCATTTTTCTAGTAATAATATCATCAGCTCTTGGTTGCTACCCACGGTGTCCGTGATCATCGGTCTGACGAGGTCCCTGGGTTGCACACAGCTCGCAGGTTACTGCTGAGGAGGACTCAGAACTTGCCTCCTGCCCAGCCGGTGATCAGCTCGCTCACCCAAGTTCCACCCGCGAGCAGGGCTACTGGAAAAGTAGGTGACTGTCCCTGGGAAGCTCCCGCTTGGTTCTAGCCATTGAGCGCGTTAGCCCATTCCCCGGGGGAGGCTTTCTTTGGCCCACACCTAGCCCAGGCAGGTGGTGTAGGTGCAGAGAAGACACCTGTCACGTGCTTGTTGTGGGTTGCAACACATTCCTCCTACAAGCCCCAAGAAATTCACCTCTCACCCACTAAATGGGATTAAGAGAGAAAATCTGCCTGTGGTTAAAATTTTCCTTATCAAACCCATCTGTTCTTCATAGGACAGTAGAAAACCGACGACTTCGTCAGTAAATAATTACTAGTAACTAATGCTATGCGCTGCTTACTTAGGTGCCAAGCAGCTCTCCTAAGCAGTCTGTGTCTGGAATCCTCACTGCCATTGTGTGAGGCAGGTATACCGTTATCCACCCCAGGTTACAGGTGAGTTAACCAGAGAGACCCGGGGCAGGTAAGTCACTTGCCCAAAGTCACTGGGCTGGTAGAACCAGGAATTAACCCAGCCTATCTAGCTCCAAGGCTTTTAAGCTCTTGCACTGCTCGTCATCAAGTGCAAGCTAGTTTTAGGGTGGTTAATTTTGGATTCTAATGGACTTTTCAGGTGATTGAGTTTGATTATTTCTGAGAGTAGGCAGGTCGTTTTGAGAATCTACGGAGGAGAGATATCAAGAAAGAAGCCAGTAACAGAAAGAGTTCTTGACCAGCTCAGCGAGTTTGGCAGGCCCAGTGCTCTGAGACTTCTCCCCTTCCACTCTGATTCCAACCCCTGTGAACTCAGGTGCCTGTTCCTCTTGTGCCCATTTCCTTTTTCTTGGAATAGGTTTTCTTGGATATCTCCATTTCCTTCAGATCTTTTCTTCTCTTCCTCCTTCCTTTTTCTTGAACAAGATCAGCCTGTGTTCACTCTGTGGGGGCAGGGTATGTGAGTCAGGGACTTGATTGGCAGTGCAAGGGGCCAGTTCTTGCTGCCTCCTTGGAGGGCTTGATGTGTCCTGATTTGGGGAAAGTAACCAACTTCAACATTCTTCAACAGAAGCTGCGACACATTGGTATGTATTTGGCTTGCCTCTGATTTGATGGCGCTCTTCTCCAGCGAGGCTTGGCCAAAACCCCTGCTTCACCCAGACCTTGTTCCAGTGAATGTCTCAGCTTCCAGGTGAAATGAGGAATGAAATACAGATTCTAATATCTAATATAAAACTCTAACTTGTTTTTACTCTGAGCTCCATCTTGGGACTCTGTTCTATCCAGAGGCCCCGAGGACCTTCTTTCCCTCTTTTGTTTTGATATATTAAAGTTCTTGAATTATATTCCATGTTATTGATCCTGGCAAATGGGGGTTTCAAAATTGAGAGAGGTAAATGGTGCCGTGTCGTTACCATGCATTTGTTTCAATTCTATCCAACATCTAAAAGGAAGGAATTCTATCCAGCCACTGTCTTTTGACATAAAATCAGTTTGCAATTTGGATTGATTCACTCAATACATTTGGTGTTTGCCGTATCTAAGAGTTTATTCTGATTCAATGTCATTGTAAAGTCCTAAATTTTACTTAGGACAAAATTTTCTAATAGTCCTACCTATAGGCACTCTTCCTCTGCTTTCAAGCCTAAAAGGGACAAAGGAGTTTTTAGGCTTTTGTCACTAACTTTTAACGTATAATTAAAAGTATTTTTATACTGTTTTGAAGCCTCTCTATTTTGTTTTGTGGTTCTGTTTTTCTGTAGAAGGGATACTTTACAATCCTTCAGTGTATTTAGTTAACTTTTCCTAGAGTGTGGTCTCCCCTCCCCCATCCCACGTTGGAAAACTGAATGATGGAATTCCTGTGGAGTCTTGAAGCTTCTTGCCTTTGTTAGCGGGTAATGCTTCTCCAATTCATTAAGCTTATGAGTTTTCTGGTATTGAATGAAAAAGTCTTGTAGGTATTTCAGGAATTCCAGAATAACTATTTTATAATCAGACTGATGAAAAAAAAAAAGCAGTTTTAGGCTTGGAGTTAATATGTAATGCAAGGTTGATATTTTTAAAATGATGCAAAAATCTGACACGCTTATTTTACAAAATGCTCTTCTACACTGAGGGAGAAGTTGCTAAAAGGCATAAAATAAGTTTCATTTGATAAATATTTGTAAGAAAAATGTGTTTTATGAGGCACACTTTTTAAATAGACTTAACCCCTGTAAACCAGTATTAATTTCAGAAAATAGTAATTACAGGCATTCAATTTTGGTAACAAATCTATAAGAATACTGTACACATGGGTTGTATGAGAATGCACTTTTATAAAATTTTATACTGTTTTATTATTTTGATTTTTTTAAATAATTTTTTGAAGTTACCTACAGCAGTTGTAACTGTAAAGGACCTAGAAGTTTACACTGTTTAATATGCAAATAGCCTAAACAGTTGAGGGCTGTGTGTGTGTGTGTGTGTGTGTGTGTGTGTGTGTGTGTGTCTACTGAGTCATTCTCTTGCTAAAGTTTGATTGCTTTAATGTTTTCCTTTTAGGAAGAGATAAGGGTAATGGGAAGCTGTAGAGATAAGCTAACCTTATACCAACATCAGTTTAGAGCACCTTGCTTTTTTTTTCTTGCTTGCTCTCTTTTGGCAGCAAGAACTTCACCCACCAAAAACAGAGTAGATGATACAGCTATTTATCCATTGTAAAGAACCACAGATGTGTTCTTTTCTTTCTGCTTTATTGCTCTACTTCAGGATATTGCCTTCAGACCATGAGAGCCACTTGTACTTCAACTTATTTATGTTTAATTGTATACAGGAATAGGTAAGCTCTCTGTCTAGTTTGGCTCCAAGCTCTCTGTGTAATAAGATAATTGATTGATGACATACAATTCTGGATTTATACCAGGGATATTTTTTCTAGGGAGGTTTACATGGTGATTATTTAAGATATAAGATTCTGGTGCATTGAAAGATAATAAATGAATATCCGAACAGCCGGCCATCCATCCGTAAGGGGTCATAGAACAGGTTAACATCCGAAATTAAATAAGGTCTTGAGTTTTGTAAATATCATTTCCTTCAGTGAAGCACAAGTATGAGAGTATTACTCTTAAAATGATTGTATCTTTGGGCACATTTTCCTAATTTGTGATTTTAAAAGGAGAAAGTAGATTTTATGCAAATCCTGGTTTCTTTTCCAGCATTTAATTAAAAATAATCTATACTCTTACAATGCTATTAATTTGCCAAACACTTTACAAAGCAATTTCACATCCTTCACCTAATTCATTCCTCACAAGGTGCTCTGAGATAGGTTTTGATATCTTCGTTTGACGCACTGAGTCGGGCAGAGGTCGGTGCCCACCTGATTTTGATCTGGAACTTGGGACTGGGGATCACTTGTCTGATTTGGGATCCAATCCACTTTCTACTGTGCTACATGAAACTTTTGGGGGGTTTTGTTTTTTCTCTTTTTTTATGTTAAGATAAAGACACATCCTTAACTAGATGCTGCAGGTCTGGCCTCTGCCTACTTCTCTGCCCTCTCGACCCGTATTGCCTGCCTTCCTCTCAGTCAGCGGTGTGGGCAGCTTTCAGCTTCTCCTGTGGGCTGCTTCCTTCCTCCAGGGACTTTCGCATTAACTGCTATTTCTGCTTGAAACGTTCTTCTTCCCTGTTTCCTCTTCCTTTTCTTCCTTCTTGCCTTAGTAAAGACCTAGCATCCTTCAGGCCTCAGGGCAAGTCTTCTTTGACCCTCCCCCCCAAAAAAAAAAGCCAAACCGTACACACTTTCACAGCTCTGCTCACCTCTCCTTGGAAGCACTTTTTTCTACAATTTATTTTCATGGTGCTTGATTGTCTCTCATTAGACCAAGCTCCAGAGGATGGGGATTTTGTCCAATTTTGCACCCTGTGTTATCAACGGGGGAGTATGGCCTCCTTGTGGGGTCTTTAAGGATCATCACAAATGGCCACAGAAGTTACCCCTGGAGAGGCATATGAAATTAAAGGAGTTACTACACTCACAGGTCCCAGAAGAGGGAGGCCCCACGTGCCACTCAGGGGACCGTGTGAGAGGAGCTCCTGGGAACACACTCAGCCAGTCAGGTGGGGGGCCCAGGGAGAGAGAGGACCCGCAGGCAGGTGCCTTTATTGGGCTCAGATGGAGTACACAAGTATAGGACGTGAGGTGAGTTCCTTGGTATGTCTGAATGTCACTAGCTCGCAGTCAGGGAAGGGCAGGAAGGGGAACCTGTGGTAAGACCAGCTATACTGTAGTGGTGCAACTGGTCACCTGGACAAGGTGTTGGCAGCCTATTTGGGAGATGCTGAGGCATAAGAAAAATAAGAAGTTGGAAAAATTTACTGTACACACATTATATTCTCAGCCATTAGCTTGGTGCCCAGCACATAAGAGGTTTCACATACCTGGATGGGTAGATGGATGGATGGATGACGCAGACTTGTTTTGTCTCCTTTCTTAGGCCATTAGAGTCATGGGGAGCTCATGGGATTCAGTAAGCATCCATTAAGAGTATCTGGTATGGGAATTCCCTGGCGTCCAGTAGTTAGGACGAGGCGCTTTCACTGCGGTGGCCCGGGTTCAGTCCCTGATCTGAAAGCCATGCGGCGAGCCCCCCGTGCCCGCCCCCCAAAAAAAAGAGTAGCTGGTATGGCACTTGGCCAGATTTGAACAAATTAGAAATGTTTTGTTTAGTTCCAACTCCAATCAGTTAACCAATATCTATTGAGTATGAGACAGGGTGTGAAGTGTTGTAGCTCTGTTGTCTTTTTGATGTCTCCATCTTAGCATTTACTCACATTTATAGAGCAATGAGAATGATTCAAGTAGCTGATGGAAGCCACCAGGTAAAACTGTGCAGCTAATAAATACTAGTATTTATTTAAGGGAGCTGTGTAAACATTTAAACACAAATGTGGAATTTGGTAAAGTGGGCTAGATTAAAATTTTTTCCCTTTGGTGTATAATTCTTCATGGTCTTGGAAGTTTTCAGAAAATGAGGCCACTTCTCAGTTACTCCTGACAACACTTACTCTTCCAGTTTAATAGCATTTTCTGCACCAATGTGCTTCCTTTGTTCATCTCTCAAACTCCCTTTACTGACCCTGCAAATTGAGGCATCCATACAAATCCACATGCTTAACTTATTTGCCTTTTGCAGAGGTTTGAGATAGTATAAATTTTCTCATGATCCAAGAATAGTATATATCCAGCTTGAGCCGTAATAAATTGTTAAACTTAGTGAAAGCTGGACCTCTCAACTTCCTCTTGAGCTTGGTTGTTAAAACATAATTTGTTTGGAGTGAATTCTTAGAATATCACACATACACGTATATTCGAATGTGACTGAGTGACATACTTGGAAGTCCAACTTGAATTAGAAAATTTATGATTTGGATTATTTTTGTAATGTTAGTTCAGATTTTTCACCATTATGTTTCCCTCTCTGGGGCTGATCATTTGAGAGGTTAACTACATATAAGCCAGCTTTAAGAAATTTTATTATGTTTAAAATAAACTTTAAGAAAGTTTATTATGTTTAAAATAATTTCCGTGTTAAACATGGAAATTATTCCTCCTCTTTGGCCACAATACTGCTCTCACGCCGTGGATTTTTAACTTTTAACCAATTTTAAGATTGGATCAACTGAATATTTTGTCATATGTGTGATCCCTCCATATCTTTATATATGGAGTGTTGTTTCTCCATATGTAAAGATATGTGTTGTTTCTTGCTAAACAATATTTTTGTCTCTTTGATACTTGCCTCAAGCCCAAAAACAAAACAGCTCTGTTGTGTAGTGGAAAGGTGCTAGAATGCCAGGCTGGGATTTTTTTTAAAGAAGATACACAAGTACAAGAGGAACATAAGTACATTAAACCGATACTGAGGATAGGTGCCAGGGCATGTCTAAACCGTGTCTACACTCAGTGTACTTTGTAAATAAAGCCCATACGCATGAGTAGTTAGCAGTTCTAATTGCATGAAACCCGTCTGAGAAGGATCCATTCTGTTCTTGGCAGTTGAGCAGATTATAAGTGTAGGGTAGAGATGTGTGTCATTTAGAAATGGTTTGCTAGGGTTCAGACATGCTGCTTTTCTGGTGGGTGGAGATGGGGTGAGAGGAAAGTAACTGGATTTGCCCTGGTTCTTTGGAGAGAAGAGGATTTGTGATTCAGGCTCAAGATTTGGGTAACCAGCAACAATGCTCAAGCAAAAGAGATGGCGGATGGTGGCATTGTGGCAGGAAGCTGATGGGCCTTCATTGGTAGGGATGTTGCCTGTGTCGGCGCCTGTGTTGGTTGTTGTCTTCAACTGCATCCTTGATGTGTATGGAGGAAATCTTTTCAAAGTGAATGTAACGATGCTGCATTTCTGAATTTTACCTCTTGAAATTGGCTTGAATTCTGATGATTAAGTTCCTGACACCTAGTGGGTGCTCTGAAATATTTATTGAATGGAAGAACGGATGTGATTTTTTTTTTTAAACTGTTCTTTTTTTTTTTAATTAATTAATTAATTAATTTTTATTTTTAGCTGTGTTGGGTCTTCGTTTCGGTGCGAGGGCTTTCCCCAGTTGCGGCGAGCGGGGGCCACTCTTCATCGCGGTGCGCAGGTCCCTCACTGTCGTGGCCTCTCCTGCTGCGGAGCACAGGCTCCAGACGCGCAGGCTCAGCACTTGTGGCTCACGGGCCCAGCCGCTCCATGGCATGTGGGATCTTCCCAGACCAGGGCTCGAACCCGTGTCCCCTGCATTGGCAGGCAGACTCTCAACCACTGCGCCACCAGGGAAGCCCCGGATGTGATTTTTAAATGGGATAAGTCCATATAAATCAAATATCCATTTTTGAAGCATTTCCGTAAATCATATGAATTTTTTTATTACTTTGTAATAAATTAAGTCATATATATGAGTAAAGCACCTCAGTAGAAAACTCTTAAATCACACATTATCTTAAATGTCATTTATAATGTCCAGATTATTTCATGGATTGCTAGTAGAGGAACTGGTCTAAAATATTTTAGACTGTTTTGCATGACTTACTGGAGTTGGGGAGTAAGTCTACTCATGGTAATTTAATGACTAAGTTTTCTACCTTATACTCAGTTCTGGTCTAGGTGGTTGTCATGTGGGATCTCCTCCCCAAAGAATGATGGTGGAAACCAGGTTGCCGTATTTGGTACAAGGTCTGGTGGTGACTAGATAGGATGTAATGATGTGAGAGAGGAGAGTCAAGGCTGAATAGCCAAGAAGGAGGTGAGATTTGAGGTGGTGCTTAAAAGATTTAGGAGTTTGAAGGCTAGAGGAGAGAAAGAAAGGGATTACTGGGGAATCTCCACTAATTTGGAGATGGAGTTGAGTGTGAGACTGAGGAGGGTGACCGACCTTGAGGCTATTGTAATAGGTGGGAAATGAGGTGGGGTGTGAGGCCAGACAGAGGATATGGGATTTAATAAGATAAATAATAAGAGACCATTGAACATTTCTGAAAAGAGAAGTGGAAGAATGAAACTGTGGTTTGAAGATAAGCTTGGTTTGCTATGTTCATGAGTACTTCTCATGACATTAGTATACCTTGCTGTTTCTATACCCCTAGTGACCAGTAATGATTTAGGGATTAAACCTTTCTGAGTATTAGGCTTTTGTCTCCATTTTTATGCCTCTCTAAGTTAGAGTGTAAATAAGTAGTTCAGTCCCCACTCTACAGGAGGGGAGGTAAAGGAAACTCAGGAGTTCTGCAGCCGAATTCTAACCAAGCTGGAATTAATCCAGGAATAGTAAGCCATCTTTTCTCTTACAGTTACTACTGAACTTCCTAATGTGAAATGAATTGTAAATACTTGGGGAAACAAAGTACCTCTGTGAGTTTTTGAGTTGTATTTACTTTGATCTTAAAGCTGACAAAATATTGAAAATTGATTCCTTCCCTTAGTTTTCAATTGATTTTTTAACAACTTTACTGAGATGTAATTCACATGCCGTATAGTTCATCCATCTAAAAAGTACACAGCTCAGGGGTACAACCATCACCACACTCTAATTTGAGGACTTTTTCATCAGGCCCCTGAAAAAAAACCTGTATTCATTAGCAGTCACTCCCCTCACCTCCCAGCAGTTCTCACCTCTTCTCTCCATCTCCCCCTTCCTTAACTCTAGGCAACCACTAATCAAATTTCGGTCTCTATAGTCCAATTGATATTTTTTAAACGAGTATTTTACAGAATGTTACCACAGATTTTGGCATCAGAAGACCTAGGTTCAAACCCCAGCTTACTAGTACTATGACCTTGAGAAAAAACTTTAACTTTGTAAGTCTGTTTTCATACTTTTGAAACATGAATAATATCTACTTCACAGCTTTTTGTGAAGATTAAAGGATGTTTATATAAAAGTGTTAAGTGATTTATGTGTTCATTGTTCCACAGGAGGTGTGTAACTGAATTACTAAAGGGTCTCAAATATTGATCCTTTAAAATAGCTGGTGGAACATAATAGATGCATAACAAATGTTTGCATATAAAAGGACAGAGTTTATGTTTTTAAAGCTATAGTTTTATTATTTATGTGACTTTAGGGTTTGACTTTTAAGATGGAAGAAGTGTTTCTGGATTTCCCTGCAGAACCTAGTGTAGTGGTACTTGGGCTATTTTTGGATCACAAACGCCTTTGAGAATTTGATGAAAGCTGTACACATACACTTGATTTTATTTTTTTAAAAATCAGGAGGCTGATGGATCCCTTAAAACCATCCATATACTCCCTGCGTACTAGATTAAGAGCCCTTAGTCTTTTAAAAGAGAGATAAAATAGCTCTTCAAAGCTGGAGTGAACAGTCCCACACATTGGCAGGAAAACACAGCCATCAGTTTGAAGTGTGTTTATTTACCCTCCAAGTTTTAGTATCCGTGTCAAAGTGTGCCCAGTATGTGTTTGGCCAAGCAACGTAGATTTTCTTCTAGGTATAGAAATGTGCACACATTTCACACAGAGAAGAAATGAAGGGTAGTGTCCTTGAAAGAGAGAGCTGGTGAGAAAAAGAAAAAACAACCAGAGCGTCTGTCATATTGTAAGCACCACCCACCCCGGTCCTGCCCATTTTAGAACCCTTGTATAAACAAGCACTGGATTCCCAAAGGACTGTGGGGAAGTGGGAATTCACAACAGCCTTACTGTGCAAGGTGAGTGGGATGGCCTTGATTGAGTTTATTCTCCAGGTAGCTGCTACTCACGAGCTGCTTGATATTGCTCCACTGTTGTTTATTTCATCGTGGTTCCATGGCCCCATGGTGTGGCATCCCTTAGTAGATTTAACAAAATTCTTACCATATCGAAAAAGCAAATTTTTTCCTTATCATATCTATTTTCCCAGTTCCTTCCCTTAGTTGGAAATGTTTATTATTGTGGGAAAATATTTGGGTACCGGCAGTAAAAGGATCTGACTAAGAACAAAGCCCAGAGGGTCGCGATGGGGAGAAAAAATGAGCAGAAAGCGAATCAATACTAGTAAACACAGAATGGCCAGGTGGCCCCTGTCAAATAAGAAGACCACTTGCTGCACAAACTTTAGATCATAGTCCTTTATCAGATATATCTTCTGTAAATATTTTCTCCCAGTCTGTGGCTAGTCTTCTCATTTTCTTGGCAGTGTCTTTTACAGGGCGGAAGTTTTAAATTTTAATGAATTATTATCAATTATTTCCTCCATGGACTATGCTTTTGGTGTTGTCTCTAAAAAGTCATTCTCATACACAAAGTCGTTTAGATTTTCTCCTATGTTATCTTCTAGGAGTTTTATAGTTTTGTGTTTTACATTTAGGTCTATAATCCATTTTGAGTTAATTTTTGTGAAGGATGTAAGGTCTGTGTCTAGACTTTTTTTTTTTTTTTGGGCAGATGGATGTCCAGCTGTTCTAGCACCATTTGTCAAAAAGATGTTTTTTTCTCCATTGTACTGCCTTTGCCTCTTTGTTAAAAATCAACTGACTATACAGTTGACCCTTAAACAACTTGGGTTTGAATTGTGCGGGTTCACTTCTACATGGATTTTTTTCAGTAGTAAAATATAATACTACACTACTGCATGATCCGTGGTAGGTTGAATCGTTGGCGTGACAGGCAGATGCAGAGGATACTGTCAACAATGGATATGGGGGGCCAGGGATACAGAGGGCCAACTGCAAGTTACAGGTGGATTTTTCAACTGTGAGGAGGGTTGTCGCCCCTAACCCCTGCGTTGTTCAAGGGTCAGCTGTGTTTCTGCCGGTCTGTTTCTGGGCCACAACCTTTCAGTGACTTAAAGGTAAGTGACAGAGGTGGTATGTTTGCCGGAACTACCTTGCCTCCCTTGCTTGTTCTTGGCAGGCCTTCTGAAGGCAGTGGTTCGTGGGGGAGTGGCACGGAGGACGCTCCCTGTGGGTCTTGGGAGCTCTGGGAGTTTCTGAGGAAAGGACTGATTGTTACCAGAGGCTCTGCGTCAGTAGAATAACAATGAGTCCAAGCCTCATTCCCTTCTCTTCTGCAGGCTCCCCGTTCAAAGCACACTCATCCTCACTGGTAAGATAATTCTCAGTGAGAATGAGTAACTACTAGAACCAGGGATTCCATTGATACGAATATAATTGGTAGTCCTCACCTTCAATTCTTCATTCTAGTGAAACCTAAAATAAAATTAGGCTTGTTTTCAAGCAGAGCTTTTGTGCTTAAATTACCCCACTTCTCTCTCTGTACCTGCAGGCTGATCTAAATTCCAGATTTCCTGTTTGGGGACTTGGATGGTTCTCCCACGGAGGTCAAGGTTAATTTGGTGATAGGTTAGTGAATGTAAGAGAGGGGCCAGTTCACTGTAGAGTTCCATTCTTTTTTTTTTTTTTTTTTTTTTTTCTCTTTACATTTCCCCCTCCAATATCACTTAACTCTGTGGCTTCACATCATCATTTTCACATGCATGTCTCATCCCTAATTTGTTTTTCTGGCTCTATGCTCTTTTCTCTTTCACTGTTCTAGTCACCTGATAGACATTTTCCTTGGACACTCTGTTGGTACCTCAAACACCAAAAGCGACATTGACTGGTCTTCTCCCAAACTTATCTTTTTCATTGCTTTTTCTATAAATGGTGTCAGTGAGATGTCTCTATTGCCAAGTCTTACTGAAACTTCCAGTCCTGACACCTTATTAATCCCTACCTTGTCCATATTTCATTACCTTGCTCTAGAATCAGTCTTCCTAGCTCTTTCTAACCCACCCTTCTCATGATCTCACTTCCTGCCCCCAAACCTTCAAGAGCTCACAATTCCCAGCTAGAGTTTGGGCTTCCTAGGCTGGCACTCAACCAACTTGAATTTCCTGGCTTTTCTACCTAACTTTCATTTTTATTTCTAGTACATTCCCTCATGCTGTTTGCTACCTAACTAAGCTGAGTGTTCTTTCCATACCCCTGTTTCCTATAAATATCTTATACTTTTTCACTTTTGTGTCTTCATTCTCTTCTAAGCTAGTGGTCCTCAAACTTCAGTGGGCATCAGACCCACCTGGTAGGCTGGTTACAGCACAGATCACTGCGTCCCACCCTGGAGTTTCTGTTTCAGTAGGTCTGGGGTGGGGTCTGAGAATTTATAGTTCTAACAAGTATCCAGGTGATGTCGATGCTGGTGGTACAGAACTCCACCTTATACCTTGAGAACCGCTCTTCTAAGCAATTTTCAAAGCTGATGTGGAAGTATTACAGTCCATGTTTAATACATTTGGGTTAAAAGATAAATTTAACTCTTAAGAAGGTTGTCAGTTATTCAGATCTGTGCACTGGAGTTTGTTTACAACAGTGCTAGGATTGAGTTTTGAACTTTAAAAAATGTATAATTTAAGCTCTTACTCTGTGCCATCTGACAGGCCCTTTGCCTGTAAAAGCACTGTTGAATTGAGGGTTATACTTCTGTTTCCTCTCTATGTACTGGATGAGGACACTTGTCATCTTTACTCTCAGGCCACCGATGACCTCGCTCTGTCATTACAGACCAACAGGCTCTACAGCCAGTCAACCTCCAATTACCAAACTACAGGCCTGTATATTGAAAGCTTTGCCAGCATCTTGGTTGTTCTTTCTGTTACCAGGCCTAGGCATAATCTTGTAGCTTGGTGGCTTGGTAATTACACCCTGTTAAAGACTCAGGTGTCCTCATCTGTCCTAGTGCGAAGGTTTTACATTTTAGTCTTGTTTTTAAATGTAGGGATCTGTCCTTGTCCCATTTAAAATGGTTGTGTAAGCCGCCTGTACCATCAGTGGGGGTGGGAAAAGAGAGGGGTGGGAAAGCAGTGTGGCCTGCATCCTGTTAAGAGGCACTTTCATGCTTTTAACTTTGCAAGGGCAGGTCCAAGGGTGAATGCAGTTTGAGGAGGGTGTTTGGAACTCCTGCAAAGGTCATCAATACCTCATAGATTTCACTCCTCTTCTCATTGCAGTTACATTCTGCAGGTCTAGCCTGCAGTCCCGTAAACATTGCTTGCCTGTGGCCTGGCTTCACACAGAGAGGTAAAGGACCTCTCATTTAATGGGGCTTCATTTGTGAAGGATTCTAAAGGGAAAGCCTGAAGAGTGCTTGCTGTTGGATGAACGTAGCTGAGATGTTTCCCTTACACACCTCTGGACTTTTGATATCTAACCCAAAATAAAACATCCCAAGGAAATGCCATCAGATTCTAGATTTTTTTCTGTGGTTCATCTTACAAGTTTTATTGTTTCCCGTAAATAAGTGACGAGGTCAGCCCTGCCAGTGCTTTGGGAAAGCGCCTTGCCCATTGCTTTGGGAGTTGAACTTTGTGATCCTTTGGAAAACTGACTTGTCTTCTGTTGCATTTTAGTCTTTCTCTGTCCATTCTTCACTCTACTTCATAAACTTTGATAAGTTAGCAAGCTTATCAAAGTGTAGGTAGGTATCTTTTTCTGCCCAGGTGTATTTATTTATTTTTTAAAAATTGTACATTAAGGAAAGGAAAGTAGTTTTTAGGAAAATTACAGTGCGTTAAGCATTACAGTAAAGGCATAAAACGTATCAAGTATTTTAGTTACAGTTTTTTATGAATGAATATTATATGAATGAATTATTATATGAAAGAATAGTATGCATTAATACACTAAGATCTTATTTCTGAAGTTTGTTTTAGAAATGAGATTTTTGTTCAGTAATAGTCTGGCTAAGTGGGTACATTTGCTCTTTGTAAGTTATCAATTTTTTTAAACTGTCAGAATTTTTTTCTAGAGGTGAAAGTTTTATTAGAGAGGCTCAGTCTCTCATTTTATAGTTAAGTGCAGTGAGGTCCTGATAAATCACACTGATTGCTGAAACCACCCTGAATCTGACTTGATCTTTTATTCAGAAGATATCTCAGGTCCTATGGGATCATCATACTGAAAAAAATCTTCCTTGTTTCTCTATGCAGAAGAAATGAACTTAGGTTGAGTCTTAGTTTAGTAGGGTTTTGGATAAATAGAGTGTAACATACGTAAATCCTAACACTGTTCTTTTTTTTTTTTTTAATAAATTTATTTATTTTTGGCTGTGTTGGGTGTTCGTTGCTGCGCACAGGCTTTCTCTAGTTGCGGTGAGTGGGGGCTACTCTTCATTGTGGTGCGCGGGCTTCTCATTGCGGTCGCTTCTCTTGTTGCGGAGCACAGGCTCTAGGCGCACGCTTCAGTAGTTGTGGCACACGGGCTCAGTAGTTGTGGCTCACGGGCTCTAGAGCACAGGCTCAGTAGTTGTGGCGCATGGGCTCAGTTGCTTCACGGCATGTGGGATCTTCCCAGACCAGGGATCGAACTTGTGTCCCCTGCATTGGCAGACAGATTCTCAACCACTGCGCCACCAGGGAAGCCCCTAACACTGTGTTCTTATGTGGTCTTGTCCATTAGGGTGAGGACAGGGTGGGCGGCGGTGGGAGAAGGGGAGTCAGAAGTGAACATCTGTGACACCAGCAGGAGCTGCTCCTATGACTGTAGTGTTGAGAGTGTCGCCTTGTGGCTGTGTCTCAGTTTTCCCTGACATCCATCACACCCGCATCACACAAAGATTGGGGAAAACTGCATTTCCTTCCACAAACCCTAGGTGTGTCTGATCAAAAAGGCCTCATAGATAACTGCCATGAAGAAATTGGAGACATTTAGAATGTAATGATGTTTCCCCTGGGGGCGGGAGGTGAAGGGTCCAGGGGTGGAAAATTGAGGAATCAATGACCTAGAAGTTGTGGAGTTGAAGTTCTGCAGCCAGTTGAAATATCTGAGTTGTTACCCCCAGAAGACTCATACTGTGAGTGAAGAATACCATGGGCATGGTGCCCTGAAGACCTGGGCTTGAGTTTGCCTTCTTTCCCACCCCTCATGCCACTTAGTAGCTGTGCGATCTTGAGTAGGACTCTGTAGACTCACATTCTTTTTTTTTTTTTCCAAACGAAAGGTGTTAACGTATTTATTACCAAGCCAGCCCACGAGTGCAGAAACATTGAAACGAAGAGAAAAATCACTTTCCCAATAAAGCACATCCGGCGGTCCAGATAGTAGCAATGTTTTCAGAGTGATACGTTAAGATACAAGTGACCTTGGTAACAGCGTAAATATGTGTGCCAGCTTATGTGCAGCTCCTTATAGACCCAGCTTGGTTCTTCTCCAGTGCCTCCTCTTGGAGTTGTACTTGATTTTATTACGAGTTTTCATCCAAATCCATTGGGGAATTGGGACAATTCTGTTTTGTTTCTTGGCTAGGAATCGCTTGATCCTGAAAATCTTGTGAGTAGACCTGGTGAGGAACAGATTCTACTGCACACACCAGGATGGCGGAGAAAAAGAGAGAGCATCCTTTTTGATGTCGATGACGCCCACTGCCTGGCCTGCCTCATCTGGGTGCTGGGAGCATTGACTACCTCACCTGGGTGTGGGGAGCAGCTCCCTGGATGACGTGAAAGTGTGGCATAGATGTAAAGCAGCCATATGAAATGTCTGGTGTTTATCATGATAATTATCACGGTTATGTTATATGTTTATTATGTTGGCTGACTTCATTGTGGGTTTCTTAGATGCTTTCTCTTAAAGAAATATGGGATTTTAATTTAAAAGCACATTTCATGTAAGAGCATCGGAGTTGACTTTGGTAAATTCATGAACTTAAACACTAAAACTCTTTCCTGGCCTTTAATTATTTCTTGATTATTTAAGAGCATTTAATTCATCCTAATGCTTTGGAGTTATAAAACCATGAATATTATTATGGCTCTGAAAGCAAAGGCTACAGCTAATTCATTAGAATGATAAGGAATATTGTGAAAGGGTTTTCAATCATTCTACTCACAACATTTCTGGGAAAATAATGAAACGTGAACCATAATAGAGTTTATCTGGGCATATTTTACATGTCTAAAGAAGCCTTTATAATAACTATTGTACTTATTAGTTTTATGTGACAGACAATTAATAAGCATATATAACACACCAGAAAATATTTTTGCTGATCTTACTTTCCCTAAGATGTTAGGGGTTTGTTTTATTTTTGTTTTAAAGTCATTCTGACCTTGCAATTTGAGAAGCATGGGCATTATTCTCATACTTTAATCCCTTTGTAAGCATTTATATTTAGGGAGGGAGTCTGTATATGTGTTTGTGTGTGTATGTTCAAGTACATATATCAAATGTCATCAAAGGCTGACTTCAAGAATTCTAGTAGCAAAAAGATAGGGAAGAATTCTCATTTCTCAATTGCAGTTTGAAGAGAAAATGGTGTCCTGTTATGAAAGTCTTAAGTTTTGGCACGTTCTGCCATCTTTAATCTGATTGAGTGTTCACAAGGATAATTTAGTTGTCATAGATATTTTTTCCTAAACTTATTTTTGCCATAAAAGCCTCATTTCCCAACTGTATTCTGAGAAGTGGAGCGGGAGTAACATCTCATGAGTACCTACTATGTGCCAGGCACTGTTAGACACTTTATGTGCAGGTGTCATTTTACCATTGTAGGGGTATAATCTTCACTTTTTAGCAGGGGAAACTACTGTGAACTCTTGCTGTCATTCAAACGTAGGTCTCCTGCACACTGAATGTCCATATTTTTCCCACTGTTTCCTTGTAGAGACATAAATTGCCAACTCTTTATCTAATATGCCAGTAAAGCTTATTCTACACTTAAAGGAGAATCGTCTCAGTTTTCTTTGCTTTGTCTTAAAAGTTATATGAGTTATATGAGTTAGGGGTCAGGTAAACCCTCTGTCTGCAACGAAGCCTCTGGGTTTTTCCTCTCTTCCTCAGAAGTTCTTAATTACATTTGGCACATCTTGTAGTGAAAGAATACGTCTTGTGGGGGTGAAAAATGAAATGGTAACTATAATGAATAAAATTGTTCACCAGTCCAACAAGTTGGTTTAAACAAAAGGGGGGGAAGCACCTCGAATGAATTTGTTTTTCATAATATACCTTTAAAACGTAATCAAAACTTGTTGAAGATACTAAACAATTGTCCAGTTGCTAAAACGGTTGGATTAGTACACGGTGATAGAGCCCTGAAGCTCTGTCTATATTAGCTAGACAAGCAACGTGGCTGGAGGGGGTGATGGATCTGGGTCAGAGAGGTTCAATGACTTGCCTGAGGGAAAACCTGGAGGTGCAACTCTCACTTGGTGTTCTTGATTCGTAGGTGAGAAATAAATACCACAGGGATTGAGTTAGAGCCATCTTTTCTTGTATCTGCAGGTTTGTAGAATGTGAACTGGTTTGATACTGTAAACTGAGCACGGGTCTGCTGAAGCCAGGAGCTGGTTGGTGTAGCCCTAGGACCATAGCTCAGGCTGCCATTTTGGAAAAGTGGGTCTTTACTCATAAGGAAAAATAGGGGAGAAGTGAATTCATTCAATAAACATTTACTGAATGTTTTCTGTGCTTAGTAGGGAAGCAGGTGACGAGGGGAACTCTTCATCTGTTGAGGTAGGCAAACATAAATCAGAGTGTAATATAAGTAAAAGTCATAAGGAGTAATGAAAAGTCATTATGTGACCAGGGAAAGATGAGGACTTACATGTGGCTGGTGCTTAGGTAGAATGTTCTTTCATTCTCAGTCTCCCGTTTTCCTTCTCATTTTCTCAGCCTAGCATCCTTTCCTCCATGAAGGCCTTTCCCTGACCCCCCCATCCCAGGACTGGGTTAGATTCCCTTGTTGTGGGGTCCTAGAGTACAGTTTACCACCCATAGCAGACATCTACCCCCTGGATTATAAGTGACTCTTACCTGACTGTAAGCTCCCGTGAGAGAAAGGGCCATGTAGACACAGGGCCCCGCACCTCATAGGTGCTTAAATATTTGCTAAATGAAGCTATAAAGGTTGGAATTCAGCTGGGGAGGGCCCTGTAATAATAATAGATATTTACTGAATGCTTATTATGTGCCAGGCACTATAAAAGGACTTGGTATGTATTAATGCCTCTAATTGTTCAGCAACCCAGAAAGTAGGTACTATTTGTTTTACAAATGGAGAACCTGAGGCACAGAAGTTGAATTGGTCCTCACAGGTTGCTTATAAGTGCAGAGCCTGGCGCAACCCTAGTCTTTTGGATCCAGAGTCTTGCCCTCACCCACTTTGCTCCCTGCTTGCCCTGCTTCGGAGTTTAGACGAGCTCCTGGAGCCAATGGAGGCTCTTAGTGCTCTAAGCAGGGGAGTGTGTGCCCGTGTAAAGTAATCCTGGCACTGTTGTGTAGATGGACTGTGCAAAGGAGGGAGATGCCTGGAGCAGGGCAGTCATCCCTGACACGGCACTGGCAAGACATATCAGCGTGATTTATTGACTTAACAAACAGGCGGAGCGCTTCCTATGTGCCAGGCACTGTTCAAAGTGCTTTACAAATATTAACTGATTTCATGTTCATAGCAACCCTACGGGGTCGGCACTGTTACAATCATCCCCACTTTATAGATGAGGAACCTGAGCTTCAGGGAGGACCCATAGATGGTAAGTGGCAGGGCCAGACAAGGCTGAGTCCAAGCTCTTAACCATTATCCGTGCTGCCCTGAGTCTTCCTGTAAAGGGAACATTTGATTACTGGTGGTCTCCAGGGCTGCTCCTATTCCAGATAGTAGAGGATCTCGGTGATATTTTGGAGATGGATTCTTCCATTTGTAAAAGCATCTGCTCTAAAGACATTAGTCTAGAAATATTTAAATGATTCTGTTCTATTTAATATATGCTTGGCTTAGAGCAGAAAACAAAACAAAACAAAAAACAGAAGACACAGGCCCTGCCTTGAAGAACTTACATTATGCTGAAGGGAGACAAAAAAGCAGATAGACATATAAAGAAAAAAATAATTTTGGCTAGAGAAAAGTAAGTGAAAAAAGTTAAAAAGGTGATGTGATAGACCTGTACTATCCACTACGGCAGCCGCTCGCCACGTGCCCATTGAGCACTAGAAAGGTGGCCAGTCCACACTGTGAAGTGCTGTGTAAGATACACACTGCAGTTTAGAGGCTTAATATGAAAAGAAAATTATCAATATCTCAATTTTTACATTGATTACATCTTAAAATAAATTGTTTATGTATTAGATTAAATAAAATATACTAAATAAATGACAGGTGAAATACGCTAGGCCCCAAAGGACAAATATTGTATATTCCACTTATATGAGGAATAATTGGATTCCTAGAGATAGAAAGTAGAATGATGGTTACCAGGGGCTGGAGGGGCAAGAAATGGGGAATTATTGTTTGATGGGTACAGAGTTTCAGTTTGGGATGATGAAAAAAGTCTGGAGATGGATGGTAGTGATAGTTACTTGACAATATGAATGTACTTAATGCCACTGACTACTAAAAATTTAAAAATACATGTGTGGTTCGCATTGTATTCTTATTGGACTATGTTGGGATAGAGAGTGGTGGGTAAGATGGTCAGGAAAGGCTTTTTTGAGGAGATCTTCAAAAAAAAAAAGATGAGTCCTCTGAAATTAGAAGGAATTGACCACACAGAAGCATGAGGGAAGAGTTTCAGTCAGATGAAGAGCTGGTGCCAAGGTCCTGGGGTGGGAACAAGTTTGAATGTTTGGGGAGGCGGGTGAGATGAGGATGGAGGTGGGGGTCCCAAGTCATGCAGAGTCTTATGAGCCACGGTGAAGAGTTCAGATACTACTTCTGCTCAACTTGAGTTGAGAAACAAAGCAATAAAAAAAATGCGAAGTCTGTATAGACGAAACCATACAAAACTGCTAATATTTCTGACCTACAAAATGGCAGTTTCATCTGATTGAACCTAATATTGGGATTTGTTATGCCCTTTCTGCGAGCAAAGAACGCACTTCATTGTTTCTAATTACTTGTTCTTTGATGGGCGCCTCAGAGGACAGCACCCTGTCCTCTGAGAGCTTGCAGAGCACTATGCCTGATAGCAAATCTGTGTTGAAATGGAAGAAAACCTAGCTGGCCACAAACTTGACACTGTCACAAATCATAAAAAATTCTGAAGGCAGTCTCTTGAATGTTTCCTGTTTTATAAACCTTTGTCTTTGTCACCTTTGTGGCTTTTGGAACCTGGAGGGAAAGATAATAGTATCATTAGCACCTTTGGATCTCTTGTCTCTATCAAGTCATTGGGGGCGTTTATTATTATTGCACAGGGAGACTTTTCCTTCTGGAGAGGTCTTGACTCAGGATAAGAAAATTGAAGGGCTGGCCTTCCCCGTAGGGGAGGGTTGTTAGGAAGGCAAGTTGGGGTGGTTTATCCATGTATTAAAGGCCGTCGGTGCTGGCTCAGGTCACCTCGCGGCCGTGCTCTGCATCCCACACCCACCTTGGTGGCCTCGTTATGTTATTACCACCTTTCCCGGAGCAGGGGGCCTGGGACAATGAGAGGAGACCCCATGGGAGGTGCTGCGGGACAAATCTTTTTCTTAATAGTCTTTGATACCAGAGCCCCTGGTGGAAAATGTTTGTTCATATTAGAGGGGGAGATGGTTAATACCTAAAATCTTTCATTTGGTGAAAACATTTTCTGGGCTTTGAAACCTCTCTGACCACCTGCTGGGGACCAGTGGGTCCAGCCAGCAATAATGATTACCGCCTTGGGCTCTGGTCTTTTATGGAAGTGGTCTGGGTCCTGTTTGAACTCCCCAACCAAATGCTTCTAAGTGGCTCTGGGCATCTCAGGTGGTGTGAGGGGAAGAGGTGAGTGCGGATTCCTCAAGCTATGTGGAGTTTTAAAAGTTGACTGGATGCGTTGTGCTCCCCTGGGATGACTAGACATCTTTTCCTGGTAGCCTAGGTGCGGTGCAAGCTAATTTTCTAAACACAGTAGAGGCATGTTATGTAATTATTGATATCTGAGCCACAAAGCAAAAATCTGTCCCATAATTCCTAGAAGATCTCTCAGCTCTGCATATTGTGATCTGTTTCTGTGGGGTCACTGTTGTGTCATCTTTGTTTACCATCAAATGGTCAACTAATAGAAGTCATGAACTACATTCATTGACCACTTTCTAACCACATGAGGAACTCCTTATGTGGATAGTTTATATGAAGGTGGAGTTGGGTTTAGGGTAGTAACAGAGCCTTTCCTTTATTCTTCAGTCCTGATCAGCTTCGTTTGCTTTGTTTTATATCAAAGTTAGCCAGATCATTGTGACCCCCAGGCTTCATTAAGACACAGACTAAGAAAGCTGTGTGATTCCCCAGAGTGGCTTGAGTTTGAAGAACAGTCACTTTTTTTTGACAGGGTACCGGATCTGCCTAAAAGAGCAAATTTGTCTACACAATTATAAATAATCATGCATTGGGTTTTTACTTTACAGTTTACAGTAGCTGTTTCACACATTGCCTCTCTTTATTCTTCCCATGAAACCTGGGAGACGGGCATTGTTATTTTCTCATCTTACAGGTAAGGAGGCTCAGCCTCCAAGTTTCTGTCCAGGTATGCTGACTTCAGGTTGGATTCTCCTCAGCCCCTTCTAACTCACATGTTGCCTAACTTTCTGGCACGTGGCCCAGTGGTCTATAAGAATCTGGTCATTCAACATAAGGGGAGGAACCCATCATCCATCAATTATTTCTGATTCTCTGGCTAGTAACTCCCACTGGCTCGTCCCGCTTGCTTGGTCACCAAACTCATCATGTCTCAAACCACCTTGCTGCGTGAGCCACATGCCTGCTTCTTCCTGTATTTCTGAGTCAGTGAAGGATTCTACCCCTCATTTGACGAAACCTGGGTGTTAGGATTCTATGTGGGTGACGGTGGACACACCATGTGATCGCTAGGGCTCAGGGTTCCACAGCTGTAAAATGGGGCTAATACCTGTCTTATTGGGTGTTGGGAGTATTTGAGGTCATTTACATTTGGCACACAAATGCTCAACAAGGATAGCAGCTACTGTTGTCATTTTTAAAATATCATTATAGCCTCTTTCCCCTCATTCAATCAATTGGCAGGTCCTGCAGATTCTACCCACGTTAATACCATCGACTCCGTCCTTTCCAATCTCTCTGCCTTAGACTTCTTACATAATTGCTGCCATAATTTGATTCATCAACCGTGTCTCCAGTCCAGCCCCTCTAATCCATCATCTGCACTATATCCAGCCTCATTTTTCCAAAAGCACAAATTTGAACTTCTCCTTGAAGTCCTTCATTTGCTTACAGAATAAATATAAATTCTTTAGTTTCTCCCCAAAGGCCCTTCATGACCTGACTCTTTTCATAGCCTCATCTCACTATCATTCCTGTTCCTGGACACACACTACCCTCCACCGTGTAGAACTGGGGCTCCTCTGAGTAATTCCCCATCCTGTCTGGGTCCCCTAAATGTCTTGGTTCTCTGTCCCCAGTTTCCCCTCTTCCCTCCTGCCCCTCAGACCCCACCTGCTGCCATGCCTAGCTGGTGTCAACCCACCTTCAGCTTCGTGGTCTCAGCACCTCACATAGCATCCTGCACACAGTAGGTGCTCAAGAAGTGAACGAATTAACTCTTGGCTTCAGTGGATACTGCGTGGCCAGCATCTTTAGCCCAGGGTCCTCTCACGTCTCCAGCGTCTCTCGGGGGTTGGCAAGGCTGGACGCAGACTGGATCTTCAGGGGAAGACCCTGGGTTGGTAGCTGAGCCACCAGGAGGCCTGGAGTCTGCCCCTGGGAACTTGGGGTGAAGAAGAGAAATGAGGTTACTGTCACCACAATTCATCCACTTCATCACAGCAAGAAAGCCTACCTGAGGTTCAAGTATATACAGCAGCGGCTGTCCCACCAGGAATTTATCCAGAGTTGCCATTTGACTGTTCAGAATTTACATCATAATTGTCCCTAAATATTCCCTGCAGAAGCAACCATCCTCCCCCCACCCCCACCCCCACCCCTTCAACAACCAGCTGAGAATGATTATCCATGGTTACCAGGCCTACCATCTCCATCAGCCGAAAAGTGACAAAGCCAGGCCTGCTGGCCCTAAAGGCCATAGGCGCTTACCCTGTTGTGGCTGGAATCACACTTGTCCAGAGTCATCTGACAGCTTTCCACAGAAGGTTGTGAGGCGTTAGTCTAGTCTTATTGTTTTGTGAGAAGGACATTTAATGCTTCCCTCCGTATGTTATGCTCTGGAAAACTCAAGAAGCATGGAAAACTTATTGCATTACATGTATGTTTGAAACCACTAGAAATCCAAGCCTCTCTCCTTCATGACAACTATGGGGATTTGCTTTGTCCTCCCCCCCCCCAAAAAAAGATGCAAAACCTGCTAAATATGTCCCCAAGCAAGTGTTGACATCTCTGAGTTTCGTGCTCAGATATACAGAAGTGCCTGAAAAAGGACCCCACGATCCACCTGCTATGGATCTTGGAAATGCAGACTTGTCTGAAAGAGAAGGCTGTGACCAGGGAAAAGGATTTATTCTCTAAGACATAGGTTGCTCTCTTTATGCTGGTGTGTTTCAGTCAACTTTTTACTGAAGTATAACGCCATCAGAAAAGGACACAAATCAGAAGTGCACAGCTTGAATTTGCAAGTTGCCCTTTTCATATATTAATATATAACGATTAATAGGATTTGGTGCCACCACCAATTTCTCATTGAATTAAATGAAGGGGTCGGTGAGGATGGAGATGGGAATGAAGTTCTGAATTCCATTCTCTTGACACAGCTGTTTAATAACCTCCCCGTTACTCACATGCTCAAGAAGGCCAAGTTTTGTTTCCTGGTGCTCACAGCCTGTAACTTTTGTCTCCAGTTCTGTCGCTTTAGTCTTCTGAATACACAGATGAATTCCAGTGAAGCCCCCATATATAAAGGTGGCCTGCTCCCATCCTACTTGTTTGTCCGAAGAAAGGACCCCAAAGAGTTTATCTGCACACGTGGTTCTGATAAGGGAGTTCCTTACCTAGATTGGATGTCCCCCCCTTATGACGATGCCTCTCTTACCCCTATGTCTTCCCCTTTTCTGTCTTCAGAGGTGGAAACTCTTTAGGGCTGTAGTTTATCTCTCAAGTTCATGGCCTTCTTTTCTTCTAGAAGATTTGTCTGATCACCTCCCCTCCTCCCATGCCGTCTTCTGTGGGTCCACTTAGTTGAAGCCAACTTAACACAGGCTGGTGCAATTTTCAGTCAAGTGCAGTTCACTCTTCCCCCTTGTTAGGAAAACAGCACTTTCTTGGCCCATTAGTGATGAACTAATACTCCATAATATTTTCTAATATCCAGTCCGCATTCAGTTTTCCCCAGTTGTCCTAAGAATGCCTTTTACAATTAAAAAACAAAAACAACAGAGTATACTAGAGTTTTTGTTCCTGGTAGTTTATTAATGCATCAGAGACTATCTGGATGATTGTGATGGCTCAGTGGATAGAACAGTGGTGCAGACATTGTTAATCGTGTAGACAATTCCCCAGGAGAAGACTGCATTTGCCTGTCTGTCGTTGGCAGTTTCCTTACTTGCTTGATGCAGCAAGTGTAGGCAAAAGTGAATGAATAAGCATGAATGCAGACACCCATCACCACTGTGAATGGGCCACTTATCACTCCTAGAAGTCTGGAAGGTCTCATTTCTTTCATGAACCTAATTGTCATCGGTGTGCGGCAGCCACATACACACGTTGTTAGTACCCAGGAACCACCTCGTGTGTGCTGGTTTGCCAGAAAACGTGTGTTTTTATTCTAGAAAGGAGCATAGCTCAGTACAGGTACATGGGCAGGCCTTAGGAATTCACCAGAGATTTGGACATCATGATAGTTAATAGACTTTATTTTGGGGGAGTACATGTTAAGATTTACAGAATAATTGAACAGATAGTATATAGTTTTATATATCCCCCAGGCCCCTACCCATTTCCCTTATTATTGCATACATTGGTTACAATTAATGAACCAATATTGCTACATTATCATTAGCTATAGTCCACAGTGTACATTAAGGTTCACACTTCATGTTGTACATTCTGTTGGTTTTGACAAATGCTTAATGTCATGTATCTACCATTACAGTTTCACACAGGATAGTTTTACTGCCCTAAAAAAATCTCACTTTCCATCTGTTCATCTGTCCCTCCTTCCCCCGAACACCTGATGTTTTACTGTCTCCATAGTTTTGCCTCTTCCAGAATGTCATATAGTTGAAATCGTACAGTGTGTAGCCTTTTCAGACTGGCTTCTTTCACTTAGTAATATGCATGTAAGTTTCCTCCTTGTCTTTTACTGGCTTGATAGCTCATTTTATCTTATCACTGAATACTATTCCAGTGTTTGGCTCTACCACACTTTGCTTATCCACAAAGCTTACCGTTTTATTTGTTTATTTTTTAAAATACATCTTTATTGGAGTATAATTGCTTCACAATGCTGTGTTAGTTTGTGTTGTACAGCAAAGTGAATCAGCCATATGCATACATGTATCCCCATATCCCCTCCCTCTTGAGCCTCCCTCCCACCCTCCCTATCCCAGCCCTCTAGGTCGTCGTTATTTTTAAATAGATGATAGAACATTTCGGCACATAGTAGGTGTTTGGTAAATCAATAGTTATTAAATGACTTAGTTAGATTGAATCCTTACTTTTTCTGACAGGTGTGTAGTGCAAAGGGAGTGTTGTGATGGAAAAGGCAATTCTGTGTTAGGCATTGATTTCTGCTAATATGCAGTTATTGTTTAAGGAGAGAGCATTTAACCCCACAGCGGCTTAGCCCAGCAGCTGCAGACAGCTTTGATATGCCCAGGCTTCCAACAACAGTTTAAACATTCTCCCTAGCACCGCGCTGTCCAATGTAGTAGCCACTAGCCACTAGCCACGTGTGGCTATTTCAATTTCAATTGATTAAAAGTAAATGCAATAAAAAATTCAGTGCCTCTGTTGCACCAGCCGCATTTCAATTGCTCGATAGCTATATGTGACTAGTGGCTCCCATTTTGGACAAGGCATGTCTAGAACATCATAATCATCACAGACAATTGTATCGGACAGCCCTGATCTAGAGCATTCAAATAGAAGGAGGGGATTGAAATGAGTTGACCAGGCCGATTCTGCTTTCTCCTTAATGCTTAGCTGTTTCTGAGCTGTAACAATTTTACAATGGAAGAGAGGAAGGCCAGAGATTTGTTTGCTGGAGAAAAGTTGCTTAAAATAACTTGGGATAAAAAGGCTGCCCAGCCCAGTGAAGCTGTGAAATCCTCCTTGTGTGACAACCCCAGGAGGCCTAGCTTGCCAAAGGTTTAGTCCCTTGATCAGCTAGTGTTACGGAGTTTTACAGAACTCTGAGTTCTTACTTATTTAGTTTGGTGAAAAAGCAGGGGCCTTCTCTAATTTGAGGGGTTGGGTTGGGTGTGGAGAGGGAGTTAAACTTCTCAACTAATAAATCTGCAAATTGTACACCCACCCCTGAGTAAACGCCTATGGTCCTTGGATGCCAGGAATGTGAAACCTGAACAAATATCAGATATTTGCCACAGAAATTGTAGCTCATTCCCTTGAAATTGAGATTACTCTTATTTGGGAGCAAAGCAAATGACAGTTAAGTTTTCTTGGTTTTTTTCTTTTTTTGCCAGCTCTTTGGATGTGATCAGATCTAATTTCATTCACGTGGTAAGTGCCATGCTGACACAAAGTGTTATGGGTTTTTTCAGTCTACTTAGATTTCAATTCTGTATGCATTTTATGTATGGCATTTTAATAAAGTCTTCAGGTTTTTTTCTTCTAAATAGAAGTACAGATAACAGACATTATATGAAATTGTGCTTTCCCTTAATGCTTAATCTGGAAATTGGCTGTTGATGTTGGTGAGGGTTTTTAATATAATTTTCAACTGAAAACACCAAATTGCTCTGTTTGCACATTGTAGCTTTAAATATTGACTTTTCATCTTTTGACATGCTTGGGTTTCTAAGAGGGCCGCATGTGGAAAGGCAAATTTGACAGGATAATATATCTACCAGAATTCCTATGAAAAGACTTAAAATATTCTGGTATTTGGACGTCCATTCAGGATGTGACCACTTGGAATCATGACTGTCTATAAACACAGGCTTAGAATTGATAGTTTTCTCTAAGAATAGGCACAGAGAAAATAGTATATTATCTTGCAAATGAAGAATTGGAAATTCCAGACCTCAAATGAAGACAGATTTCCCTTTAATCTTTCGGCTAGGGTTACCTGCTAAACAACTCTTAGAAGAGTTGCTGAGATTTAATCAGTATTTAATAATTATTGCATTTGTTCAACTGACTTTTCTTTGAAAACAAACACGTTGGCCCTTGAATAAAAGGCAGGATAACGGATGGATTTCTTATATTTACTATGGTTTTCCTTTAATTTTAAAAAGTATATTTTAATTTAGACACTGTTTTGTGTTAGCAAAGTCTCAAGAAATTGATTATGGTTTCTTCGCATGGGATTGTTTTCTTAAAAGCCATGCAAGGGGAAAGAATCAATATTAGGGCTTTCCGAGTGGCAGCTTTTTTTTTTTTTTTTTTTTTAAAGTATTTGTTTTTATTTATTTATTTATGGCTGTGTTGGGTCTTCGTTTCTGTGCAAGGGCTTTCTCTAGTTGTGGCAAGTGGGGGCCACTCTTCATCGCGGTGCGCGGGCCTCTCACTGTCGCGGCCTCTCTTGTTGCGGAGCACAGGCTCCAGACGCGCAGGCTCAGTAGTTGTGGCTCACGGGCCCAGCCGCTGTGCGGCATGTGGGATCCTCCCAGACCAGGGCTCGAACCCGTGTCCCCTGCATTGGCAGGCAGATTCTCAACCACTGCGCCTCCAGGGAAGCCCCGCAGCTTTTTACAGAGCCCCCCAGCACGATAGATTACAGCTGTTTTTGTAAAGGATTTTAAAAGAACCATCTGTATTAAAAGCCTCCTTCTTTGGTATGAGCTGGAACAGTTCCAAGCGGGTTTCCACGGGGGGGCTGCGCTGCCGCGTGACCACCTGAATGAAGGGCTTGTGGCCGCACCTGCGTACCAGGGCAGCCAGGAGGGGGAAGGCTATTAGGTGAGGGGGAGGGGTTGTTGGCCTGCATGCCAAAGAGGTTACCCTGGCAGCTGCCATCAGTCAGCCGAATTCCTCAGCCTCCCAAAGCAGGAGGGGCAAGAAGCAAGTGGTTTTTCTACCAGCGGTGTGTAAGCGGCTGGAAGAGAGAGATGGAAGTATCCATATATCTCTGTTCCACAGCATTGGCCAAAGGCAGGTAGGTCCAGTCCAAGTTAGGAAGGATAGAAACTGATAGCCCCCGAGCTTCCACATCCTCAGCTGTGGCCTGGAGGCCGGTGAGGAGTGGACGCATCTTCCTTGGGTCTCTTACTCTTGAGCCCCAGGAGAGAGTTCTTCTCTGGCTGCCTGCTGATCTTGTACCAATTAAATAATAAACTCTACTCTGTGGGCAGAGGCGCTGTGTGGCAGCGGGGTGCCCGGAGCAGTTACATCTATTCGAAACCGGTCCCATCTCAAAAGGCTGTGACAGGACCCAAGTGAGAGACCATGAATGTGGCCTGGGCTTCCCGGGCTTGAATTCTCAGTAAGACCCTGTGCTCTCTAGGAAATGAAGACGTAACAAGGAGCTCCAGGCGGCTGTCATCCGAAAAGGCGGGGCTTTTTACATAGATCTTGCCATTGGTTGCTTTGCAGAAGGCATTTGCAGGCACGGGGTGGCCCATTAATTTGGGAAGAAGGAAAGATCCTGGGGAATATGGGAATTTTTAGAAAATAATTTAGCACACTTGGGTGCTAAATCACCCCAGAGGCTTTTGGTATGGCTTGCTTCAGAACTGATGGAATCAGCTAGTAAGCTGCTTTTATTACTGGATTCACCTGGAGAAAAAAAAAATTCCTTGCGACGATCTGATATGTTTTTGACTCCTAGCTATTTGCTTTTCCTTATCTCCCATATTTTTAGAAAACTAAGTGCTATGTCTCCTATGAAATGGAACTTACGAATGTGTGTTCCAGCTGAGACTTTTAATTATCACTGGCGAATTACCATGAATTGGCCTCATTTGGGTGCAAAAAATAATGACAGACTCTTTTCAATATATTCTCTAAAGAGCTTCTTAAATATTATTTTTTAACTGAGTATGTAATTTTACCATCTTGCAGGCTCTGTTTTTCCCTTCATCTTTGACATCCTCGTATTTTAAGAATAAGAGTTACGATTCCATCAGCAGGATGTCGGAATGTCTTCATAGTAGATTCTGATGGAGGTAGATCAGAAAGACAGGCAGCTCTGGGGTGGATTAGGTTACCTTTTGGATTTTTGAAGGCTTTGCCCACATGTTAGTTTGAACAGCCAATAAAGTGTTTATTGTTTTTGGAAAAAAATATGACTATCCACACATCTCCTTTCCTCTTCCTATGGCAAGACTGTAAATGTTATCTTCAGATAAATAACTCATAAACAACACTTGAGAACACCAACAGGAGCGCTTTCTAAAATGCGTTCGCTTGAGAGATGGCACAGGTCACGTGACTGTAAACAGTCCTTGTGAAACAGGTGCTTTTGTCTGGGAGCTCAGGCTTCATTTCTTGGGAAATTCCATGCAGGGTCCACAGTGGATTTCATAATGGGACTCTAATACCTTTAAACTTTTTCCCGCTTCCTCTATCAAGGAAATCATTTCTTTAAAAGTTGCTTGGCCTTCATTGTTTACTGGTTGGAAAGTTCGGTCAAGAACAGTTCCTTTATATAACAAGAAGAAATACAGGGCCAGGGGCTATGTGCCTTGGGCAGAATCAGAGTGTTTTTTCAGTAGATAATCAAGAATGTGAATAATCCTTTGGCACACGGTGCAGCCGCTGCTGTGACTTGGTACTAGGTATTAAAAGCCCACTGTTCATGTACACATTGCTATATTTAAAATAGACAACAAGGACCTACTGTATAGCACAGGGAACTCTGCTTAATGTTCTTTAATAACCTACATGGGAAAAGAATTTGCAAAAGAATAGATACATGTATATGTATAGCTGAATCACTTTGCTGTACACCTGAAGCTAACACAACATTGTTAATCAACTCTACTCCAATATAAAATAAAAAATTTAGAAAAAGCCCGTGTTCAGAACAGCTTGACTCCACTTTTGAAATCCGTGTTCTCATCCCCTTTGGATGTATCCCTTTCTGCGTAGCTTTGTTCCTTTTATTTAGATAAGTGCTGACACATTCTCAATCTTCCAGTGTAAGGAAGTAGCCGCATGTCATTTTCTTCATTGAAAAAGTCTCCTAGATCAGGTAGTCACTGTGCCAAATCCAAGGCTGTCTGGAATCAGCAGAAGGAGAGATGGAACAAGAGGCTCCCCTTGCAGACAGACGAGATCAGTGTAACAGGATGGACCCTGAAAACCAGGAACAACGCGAAACATCTTGGGGGCTCACTGGCACATCAGCCCTGGAGGTGTGTCGGGGGCACCGTGCTCCCAGGTCAGGTAGTGGCCACTGCAGGTGGGGACTAAGCTGGAAGGGAGCTTGTTGACTGGGGCACCGGCAGCCTCACCTTGATGTGGAGTGTCTTCCTTGCTTTAAATAACTCAAGAGCAAAGAGTAGCTAATGAGATGGGTAATTAGACCCAGGACATTTTAGAACCTAGAATCTTGTAGTTAAAAATCCATTTTACTATACTTTTTGCCTTTATGGCTTCAGTTAAACTGGATCGGAAGTGGCCCAAGCACTGTGGTATGATTCTGTGGCACTTTTCTGAAGTGTGCACTTTTTTTGTTGTTGTTTGTCATTTATACACCCATATACTTCCATGACGCTTTCTTTAGGTTCTTTATATGTGTATGTACCTGTCTGTTTGAATGCATTAACTGTTAAAAGTTACTGTTGATGTTTGGAAGCTGGTCCCTGGCCCTTTCCATTGATCTTGTGCTTTCTGTGCCTTTAGCAGCATATATATGTTGGAAAATATAACAATAATATCAATTAGGAGTGAAATCATTCACAAGCCACCACCCTCACCAATTAACTCTCTTCATTTTTCCACTTCCCTTTCAATGCTTAACCAAATGATATGAAATGTTAAGAGTTGTAATATTAGAAAATATTAAAGCAATATATGCTTTTTAAATAGAGTGTGTTGTCTAAACTTTTTCCTCATTGTTCTGTGGTATATGATTTTTAACGGCTGGGTTGAGAAATTAACGTATCATACACAATTGACATAGCTACCCCTCTAGGGTTGCATTTAGGTTGTCTCAGTGAGTTTGCTTTAATGCAGTAGTAAACACCCCACCTCGCCTTCTTTTTAGAATATTTCCTTAGGATAATTCCTGAGAGTAGAAACATCTGGTCAGATGCTAAGAAAGATTTCATATCTTCTTAAAACACATTGCCATTGTGCTTCCCGAAGGGCTTGTGCCCATTTCTGTTAGTTGGCATCTTTTAAATAGAGCTTCTCTTGACAGGCCCGCAGTAAAGCTTCCCATATTCCTATCAACGTTCAAACTCAGTGCTAGCTTAGACCTGAAACACAGGCTCAGTTGGAAATTCCATCCACCAGCTGCTGCTCTCTGCCACGCGCAGGTTCATTCTCCAGCATCAGTTGGAGCCTGGAAGGGCGTGGTATGCCCTTTGGACCGGTCTTTCCCATTTTCCTGTCCCGTAGGCGTCCTGTGGCAGTCTGTCGGCTCCCGTATAGGGTGGAGAATATATGTGGTTGTGCCTTGGGGCCTAAAATTGTAGCAGATGAAAAGCCTTTAGAGTGAATTATTAAATCTAAACCAGAGCCTGTTGGCTTCCTGTGCTTGATTTGGAATCTGTTCCATTATGGTAGTTTTTACAAAACACTTCTGAATGAGAAATAAATTCCAAATCTCTTTTTTTCCCCCCTCTCCTGCCAAACGCCACCAGAAAACAGAATCTCGTTATTTCAGTTAGAATATATTAATACTGACCCTCTCCAGCACTTGGGAGTTTTCAGGTTAGGCCCACACGGCTTCTATTTTTACCCTAGTCTAAACTGTGGTCATATGGATGGCAAAATAAATACTGGAATATTCTAGTTTGGGAGGGGGAGAGGCAGCAGTGCTTATAATAATATGGCTGCAAACCTCTTGCTTCCCTCTGTTTGATACTCCAAAAAAGGAAGAAAGCACAACTTGGAGCACATCTGTAAGTCATGAACATTTTCCTTTTGTGTGTCATGCATATTCAACATAATCCCACTCTGCATCCCAGGTGTTGCTTTAATATACATTGCTTCATAGAGCCCTATTTTTGTAGCCGACAAATTTTATTCAAGACAAAGGTGGCTTCCCTTCCCTCTCTGGATCAAGAATCCGAACGCCTTACCACAAACAGAAGTAAGAAGTTTTGGTGTGTTCTGCTTTTGTCCCCCACTACCTACCCCTAACCCCCTTAACCTCCCGGTTGACTTCCTTGCTCCCGAAGAGGAAGACTGGTTTTTGTTTACTGTTAGCAGTAAACCAATCTCAGGAAGAGGATTTAAAAAAAAAAAAAACAACATATTGATTGAATTTTGTAGTATAGATGTTTCGAAATTCGAAAGTTATGAATGGACGTAAAGTGAAAACTCTCTCCAGGTGAGAGATTTTGCATTTAATTAGTTGTCCCTGTAGTTTCTCTAGGTGACAAAGCATAAAGTATGTCAAGAATTTGGGTGCAAGGTTTAGATTTCTTTCTGCTTGGTTTATTTAGTTGAGGGCTTTTCTTCATGAAATGGTAGCTTATGGAAACTGAGGGCTTTGGAACATGGGGGTTTGTAGAGTGATATGCCAGGGGTATGATTATTGGTAGATGAGCATATTCTCAATGAGTCTGTGTAATCAGGGCTGTTCATTGTTACCAAGGTCTAGATTAAAGAGAAATGGGACTGGGGACCTGCATCCTGCCTGTTCTGTGTGTCGTAATGCTTGGGGGCAGAGGAGGGTTGCATCATTCAGTTAAATAGCGTACAGGATTTTCTGAGTCCTCCTATCTGAGAGGCTGGTTGAAATTTACCCAACAAACCACTTACTGAGCCAGGTACCATATTGTAGACTCAACAGACAAACGTCGTAGGGAGAAAAATAATTTTGAAGCTCCAGCTACACCAATATACCTACAGTGAGGCATGTTTGGTGAAAATGATATGGATTCTATTGAATCATAAATATAAATTGAGATGAGTCAAGTAATCCTTTGGCAAGATTATTTTGCTGTTGTTTTTTTTAACATGCTGATTATTGGACTGAGCGTTTTATTAGAGAAAGATTTTATTTGAGCTTTGTTGGCTAGAAAATCTAAGTGCTTTGAACCACATTCAGTTCTTTTTTTTAAACAAAGAGGAAAATTTCTACTGTGAAGTACACTAACTCAGTGTTACTTTTTAAAACACTTTTCAGCCATTTAAATGTTCTCCAGAGACCAGTGTTGTACCCGGCTCATTGGAGGCATTCTTAATGAGTTGGCGGATTCTTCTAAGGTCATACTTATCTTTCTGTTAGTCCTCCTCACAGTAAAAGGCTGAATTGCAGATCTCCTTTTTTAAAAAGAGACCTAGTAAGAGTACATCGGTTGAGTTTTCCTTGATGTGAGGTAACCAGCTAACTTATTTAAAATACATGGTTATTTCCTTTCACCAAATGGCTTAAAGCTTGGGTTTAGCCTTTCAGAAAAATGTGACCTCTCCTACTCTTTGTTGAACCTTTACCGTATGCTGGCTCTAAAGCAGTAGGGGATACAGAAAACATCAGACCTGCTCCTGGTTCCTGGACCTCTTTCAAGGAACGTACATTCTAAGTGGTGAGATAAGATTCCCACTCTGTATGCAGTGTTCAGCAGGAAAATCCGCCATGACTGGTCAATTCCAAATGAGTGGTTCAGACCTGAAGGATTGTAAATAGGTACGGTAGGAATTCTGTCATCTGTCGTGCTTTGGTTTGTTTCAAAAGGTTCATGGAACTAGTTGAAATTTTCCATGGTTGCCGATGATTTGACTTTTTTAGAATTTATTTATTTATTTATTTTAAGTATTTGTTTATTTATTTATGGCTGCGTTGGGTCTTCATTTCTGCGCGAGGGCTCTCTCCAATTGCGGCAAGCGGGGGCCACTCTTCATCGCGGTGCACGGGCCTCTCACTGTCGTGGCCTCTCTTGTTGCGGGGCACAGGCTCCAGACGCGCAGACTCAGTAGTTGTGGCTCACGGGCCTAGTTGCTCCGCGGCATGTGGGATCCTCCCGGACCAGGGCTCGAACCCGTGTCCCCTGCATTGGCAGGCAGACTCTCAACCAATGTGCCACCAGGCAAGCCCTAGAATTTATTTTTTGATGCGACATTTTTATGAGCAGCCCAATCATCTTTTTGCCTCATTAACACCCAAATGTGATTCTACCTTCATAAACCTGATTTTTTTCTTTTCAGAATTAGATTTATTTTCCTAATATGCACCAGTAAATAATTTAAACTAACTCCCCACTTTATGGAAGGTATGCTCAAGTGTTTCTTAAAGTTAGAGACTTCAGCAAAAAGCTAAAAGGACTAGTCATTAAGGACTAGACGAGGTGTTTGAAACAGGTCTGAGCTAAAGGTCTTTCTTAAGGATTTCTTAAGTAAGGATTTAAGAATTTGCTTTCATGTGTGACCTCACCTTTGACCTCAGCTTTTGTGGGAATTATATACAGGATAGTAGAATAGGCCTAGGACATTGTTAGGTACCAGGTAGTTTTCTGTAAACAAGTGCTTGGTAAACACAATAGCATTTGCCTGGAAATATATAATGCAGTCATATCTCACATATTCAAGGACAGCAGTATCTTTTCCCAACAATAAACATAGGTTTCTTTCCTTCCATTACATCTTTGGTTTGGATGGGACACCTGATAGAGATGAAGGTATTACTAAAAATGAATGAATGGCATTTGGCGTCCTTCACATGGGCAGTTTGCAAGAAGGTAGGCAGAGAAGAAATTGTTAAGCTAGAATTCTAACTCTTCACACAGATTTTTTTCCCCATCTATGATGCCAAGAATACTAGTTCTAAAAGATGTTAAATAGATTTTCGGGGAGTTGGGGGGGTTGGAGAATTTCCATGGCCAAAGTTTGAAAGTCCTGGATCAAGCAGAGTTCAACAGGACTCTTTATTACAGTTCTTCTCAGGACCTTTATTGTGTGTGAATCACAAGGGGGGCTGAGGGGAGGCACAGCATGGCCAACACTCTCAATGACCACACACTTTGAAGCCCAGACTTGGAAGTGAACCCCTGCTCCCCACTTCTGAGCTGTCTGTCTTTGGACAAGCCTCAGTTCCTTGGTCGGCAGTGGAGATCGTTGAGATGATTAAATGTGCCAGTGCTTATAAAAACACTTAGTACAGAATGCCTGGCACATAATAAACACTTAACCGTTAGCTACAGCTAATCCTTTTGAACCCCAGGCTGACTGGCTCTGATAGCTTCATGTTGTAGGACATTACAGTGCAATAGTAAGAATTAAGTGGCAAAAGTTTTGGGCTCTAGTTTGGCCACCAGCTAGACTGGGTGATTTTAAGTGACTTTGCCACTGTGGCGTTCTGTGTCTTCACTTTTGAAATAAATAGGTCACCTGGATACCTGTGGTATCCAGTCAAGCTCTAAGATTATATGTTCCTTTGGGCTCTACCTCAGCCAGAATTGGCAAGTTCATCTTAAGGGCAAGTGTATCATCTCTGTGGGACTATGTGGGAGAAAATTTTAACTGTTATTTCTTTTACAGTGTGTGTTAGCTAGTAATAAAATAGTTTATTAAGTCACCTCTGGAAAAATAAGCTAAAGTTACAGCTAGTTTGGTGCTTTGTAATCACCATAAAAGTTAATATACATTTGAGTCTAAGTCAGGACTGGATGTGCCTTTATCCTAAAACTAAGAGACACCATCCAGGTGTTTGTTATCTAAGATGTGATTTAGAATGTCATAACAGGCCACCTGAATATTTAATTTTTATGTCCAAAGGATAATTTTCTGAAGCTTGGGTCTGGGAGTGGTATCCATAAATAGTTAGGTTTTCTACTTTCTGACTTTGTTATCAACCTAAGTTTCCACCATAAGGTGAATTTAACACCGACTGCTTTGAGCTTTAATTATCTTGACCACTGTTTATCGGTTGCACTAGTTTAAGGCATTTAGAGGACATTCATCTAGTAGATAAGGCAGTGTATCTTTCAAGGAAGACCTCTAATTTCTAAATAACAGATTTCCACCCTGGCAGTTTGAAACATGATATTTGTTCGATGTCAGCTTTACCTCTCAAGAAAAAACCAACAAGTACATTTGTTCAGTTGCCATCCCACGATTTTCTTTGCTGAGAACGTGGGCAGGTTTGTGGTATTGCTTACTAAAATCGAGATTAGTGCACTTGTGGTCTTCCAGGCACTGGGTCAGCATTTTCTCTGTTCATTTTTATTACGAACACCATGTGTGTTTGGGCCGAACCGTTTTGTCAGAATATTAGTTTTCACCATTCTCAAGTATGTGAGGCCTAGATCACCATTGTTTTCCTCAATTTTCTGTGCTTAGAGGAGTTTATTTCCTCTTAGGGGTTTTGTATAAAGGAAATTGGTGTCACCAGGTCTCCGAGTGGAGTTTTTTTGTCATGGAGCCCAGGGTTTGGGTGGAGGAAGTGGCAGCAGCTGACACTGGAAATGCAGGTGAGGTCCTATGGTATTCTTTCAAGGAAAAGGCATTTTTCTTTCATCCTATAGGTGATAGGGAGCCACTAAAGGGTTTTTTTCAGCAGGGGAGCAATGTGGTCATATTTAAGAATGGTCCCTCAGCAGAGAGTGGATTCAAAGACAACGTCTTGAGGGGTGGCCTCTGTAATGGTCTGGACCCAGCATGATGAGGTTACTGCAGTTCGAAGGCTAGAAAAGAAGGGATGGAGTTGGGAGACAAACGTGGATCTTGCCTGCCTTCCAGGCATGTGGGGATCCAGCACTCAGGCAGTGGGCCTTCTCCTCCGGGGGGAGCTGCTTCCTCTATGACGGCAACTTAGTGCTCAGTTTCCATGGTTGATCCTCCATTTTGTCCTGCAGTCAGTTTTCCTCCTCGTTGTACCCAGTTGCTCTCTACAACTTCCGTTTGCTCTCCTGCATGCATGTCTTGCATCAGCCAAGGGGGGAAAGGTCTGAAAGACCAGCTTTGTTTTTCTTCCAACTTGTACTCTGAGCCCTGTTAGCCAACAGTATTGGCGCTGCCTCGTGGAGATGGCTGGTCCCAAATGAAACAAATTCATTAGGAAATCCTACCGTCAGGCTGCATCTCCACACCCTGGGCTGTGCCTCTGCCCATTTCCTCCTGGTTCCTTTCATCCAGTGGCTCTGTCTCATCGAACACGAGAGCGTTCAGTGTGTCTTGGGGTTTTCTGCTTAGTGAGGCACATCGCAGTTGGCTGGTGTAGAAGCAGTAGTCTTGAGTCACCCCTTCTCTTGGCTTTCTAGAGATGCACATCTTGCCCCCAGGGAATGTCAATGCAGAATTCATTTCCCTCTCCGGGCATGTTAACTGCAGCAATCCTTTCCACAGACTGTGGAGGCTTCACCAAAGGAATTGTCATGTTTGTGAAGGTATTTTTTGTTTAAAAGGAAGGACAGTGGAGGTGTTTCTTTGAGCATTATCTGCTACCGAGTGAAAAGGAATCTGCTTAAATTGGACTCTATAGAAGGATGGATATTGGTAATTCCTCTTAGGTGCTTGGTGCCCCTGATGTCAGAGCAGGAGTTGACTTTTAGTGTGAGGTCATCATTATTTGCACCACACCGGATGCTGGAGGAACAAATACTTTTAACTGCCTTTGAGCACATTAAACATCCCGTCAGCCGCAGGACCACCCTGGAGCCCCGCAGAGCCCGAGGGCAAGCCAGCTTCTGTACATGCATCCTGACCCCAAGTCTTATAGTAATTCAGGTCTGACAGCTTCTTCGTAAGGAGCCGGTTGTCCTGCAGAAGTGAGTTGCTTGTCAAGCCACCCCGTGTGGTTGAACTGTGCGGTGGCCAGAATCCTCTGGGAGTCGTTTTTGGCCCATCTGCCTGTGAGTGTGACAGACATGTCCGTCCAACAACTGGGTCACCTAATGAATAGAAATTCAGTTTACAAGGAGGGATTAAATATCTTCGTGTGGCCGGTGCCGCCTCAAAAATTCTTTGACAGAGCCAGGAGGAAAAAGGCATTCAGTGTTAAGAAAAGGCAAATGGGTTTCTGCTTTTAAGACTCAAGGTCACTTAAGCCAGGTGCCATGCCATGTGTGTGGGAGGTTTGGGGCCAGTGATCTCCCAGGCTTCATATGGAAAGATTTCAACTTTAGGGGTCTTGTGACATGTGTTATCTCTGAAGCCTGAGTCAAAGGCCAATTTGTTTTAGGTAATCTCAACTGGCAAATATTTATTGAGTCCCCATGCAGTCTTAGAGGCCCGGGGAGCACACACAGGGCATTGAGGCCCTGCCTTCTCCAAGTGTGCTCTGCTGAGGGGCAACAATTTAAAATAACACTGAGGGCTTCCCTGGTGGCGCAGTGGTTGAGAATCCGCCTGCCAATGCGGGGGACACGGGTTCAAGCCCTGGTCCGGGAAGATCCCACGTGCCGCGGAGCAACAAAACCTGTGCGCCGCAACTACTGAGCCTGTCCTCTAGAGCCCGTGCGCCACAACTACTGAGCCCGCGTGCCACAACTACTGAAGCCCGCGTGCCTAGAGCCCCTGCTCCCAACAAGAGAAGCCACCGCAATGAGAAGCCCGCGCACCACAACGAAGAGTAGCCCCCGCTCGCCACAACTAGAGAAAGCCCACGCACAGCAACGAACACCCAACGCAGCCCAAAAAATAAAATAAATAAAATTAAAAACCGTATATATAAATAGCACTGAGAGTTTGTCTTAAACTGTTCATAGACTACAAAATCCAAAATAGTCGTTTGTAACGAGGGGACATGGAAGGACTGGAGAAGTCAGAGCCTGTTTTGTAGACAGGATTTGAGAGAAAGAACGACAGGGTCCTGCAGGTGAAGTTCACAGGACAAAGTTTAATACAAGCAGGACAACAAACGAAACAGCCCAAGCAGTGTTTACTGAGCATGTACTATACGCCAGATACATGATTGTGGGGAGTTGGGGTGGACTGAAGATGTATGAGGTGCCGTCCTCGCCCTCAAAGGAGCTGATTGCATACTGTGGCTCAGTGACGCTGATGGCGGGGCTGTGGGAACCAGGGCTCCTGATACGGTCGGTTCACAAGCTTGGGAAAACACCGGAGGCCTGGACTGGGGAGAGCCTTGGAGACCCGTGTCACGCAGAATGGCCTCAGAGGGCGGAGTTAAGCTCTGACTGTTCTAGTAGGAAAACTCCAGCACACTCTTGGCTCAGGGTGGTCACTCAGCGCCGCAGGCCAGGCCACTGGGAAACCAGTCCCTGATTGAAGTCTCAGTTCTCAGAATGTGCCGACGTGGCCGCTCACACAGAGTGGGCGCCCATACCTTCCCGTCAGTTGTCCCTGACGCCTGGAGAGCGCGGACTCGGGTTTAGGACACTTCAGCCTCTCCAGCCAGGGAAGACGGTGTTGCTGTGATGGGGGGGGCGGGGCCAGCATCCTCCTAGGAAGGTTCCAGTCGCAGTGACAGCTGGAACAGAAGGCTTTAAAGGAAATCTAATGAAAGCCTCTGTAGTGAGGGAAACATTTTTTTGTCATTCCTATTAGGAAGAGACATTCCATTTGATTTTTAAAAATAGGACAATAATGAGTGTTGCCTTTTTCCAAACACAGATGTTGTTTAGAAGCTGACAGATTGCTGTATTTGTTTCTGGGCTTTCATGAGATACTGGTGGTAAAATATCAATTTACTGAAACCATTTAAGAAAAAATTATACATCTACTCGGCCTCCAATTCATGCGAGTTGCTCTCTTGGTAGGATTAGGTTGAATTGTAATACTAAAATTCTTACCGAAGAGCTGAGAAGCTGCGGACCTGGTCGACTTAGTGAATGATCCCTCTCCGTATTCGGTGTGTGATTTGCTGTTACCAAGTGCCAGGAATATAAAAAGAATGTGCTCCTGTGGGTTTCTCTGCATTTGTCATTAAGGCTCTGTTAAGCCCGTGAGCCCCAGACGCAGCTCACGGTGGGCTGTCGCCCTGGTCCATGAGCCTCGCAGGCCCTGCTCCTCGAGGGGTGTGGTGCTGGCATCTGCATGCGTCTGGGCTGCGGCAGGAAGCCCTGTGACAGCCTGCCCGCCACCACGAGCTTCTGAGTGTGGCCAGGCCTGCAAACATCCAAGGGGCCTTGACAGATCCCTGGGTGGTGATTTTGCCCAAGCACCCTAATACATCCCCAAGAAAGCCTTAAATGATTTGAATGTCTTGTAGCTTTTCCAGTAAAGGAGCCTCACGGTGACTTTGTGACAGCAGGAATGCCTGAGATGGTTGCAACTAGCACTGGGGCCCTGGAACTCAGACAGGTTTAGTGGGATGTAAGGAGATAAGCCCGTGATAGGTGCCTTGGCCTCTGAGCCATCTTCATGTTACTGAGTTAGGTTCTGTAGGCTTACCTCGGGGGCATTTGTCTGTGGTCAGCCCTTGACGTAATATGAGTTGTCAGGGTGTCCTAAGGAGGGGTAGGGTCAGAAATGTGGGTTCCAAGGAACAGGGGAGAGGGACGGGTAGTCGCCGAGGTGTAAACCTGCACAGTGAGTTGAATAAGCTCACTTCCTAATTTCTCACCATCCTGAATCCCTTCTTTCTCCTTTCTCAGCGGGCAGAGCTGACGTCTGATAAAGACATGTACCTTGACAACAGCTCCATTGAAGAAGCTTCAGGAGTGTATCCTATTGATGACGATGATTATGCTTCTGCATCAGGCTCGGGTAAGGCAGGCTACGTCCACGCTCACCTCTGTTCTCTGTGCTTGTGCAAGCACGTGTGCGCGCACACGCACACACACACACACACACACACACACACACACACACTAGTGGAAATTACTTCGAGGAGACAGGCAGTTATGCACGATGGTTAAGAGTATGCTCTGTGGGGTCACAGCATCTGGGTGTGAATTCTAGCTCCCCGCCACTTGAGCTGTGAGATCTTGGGAATGTATTTAAGTTGGCTGAACCTCAGTTTCCTCATTTATAGACTGGAAGGTAATAATAGTCCCTCCCACATAGGTTTGTCGTGAGGTTTAAGGGGTTGACACATCTGTAGCTCTTAGAGTATGCTGCTTGGCATGTAGTCAGTGTTCTGTCAACATTAGCTTTTAATTTTATTATTGAGGCTTTCAGAGCGATGTCATGGAAACCACCCTTAAAGAGATCCCTGAGACACTGGTTTCATACAGCTGCCAACCCTACCTTAAAGATTATAGGTGAGACCAAGAAGAGTTATACTTTCTTACTCCTAGTGTATTGCTCAAACGTAGGAGGGAGAACGTAGTAGCCAGGTAAAATGATTGTACAGTGATATCCTCAACTCCAGTGGTGTATCAGTTATCTATCACCGCAGTAATGACTCGTAACAAACCACCCCGAAGTGTAGTGGCTAAAAACAACAGTCATTTTATTTAGCTCATTACTCTGCAGGGTGGCAATTTAGGCTGGCCTGACTGGGCTCCCTCACATGTCAATGGTCAGTTGCAGGTTGGGTTTGCAGCTTTGCTGATCTTTCTGGGTTCTGTCATATCTCTGGGGCAATGGGGCAGACTTGGCTCTGGTCATGCGGTCTCTCATCCTCCAGAAGGCCAGCCATTTGTCCACAGGGAGGAGGCAGAGATCCCAAGACAGCAAGCAAGAGTGAGCAAAATCTTTTGAAGCCAAGGCTTAGAACTGGCACAATTTCACTGCCATATTTGATGGGTCAGAGCCAGTTATAAGGCCAGGCCAGAGTCTGCCTCTTAATGAAAAGAGCTGCAGGGCCACATTGCAGAGGATGTGGATACAAGGGGGAATAAAGGATTTGGCCATTTTTGCAGTCTACCATACCTGAGAAGTGTTTCACCTGTGCCCGGATTGGCCCCCAGGTAGCAGAGAAAGAAGAGCTTGTGCATATGTTAATGATCCAGTCAGGAACTCGAAGTCAGCAGCATGCTAGGCAAGTCTTATCCAGGATCTTCCTTGATTTGAGTTTTCATTTTATGTTCAACATTTGGTAAAAGTTACGCTGAATGTAGATGTCTCACAATCAGATCAGCCTGGGCTTCAGAATGACCCAGAGGAAATTAAAATCAGTTGTGTCTTTGGGCGAGCTCTAGCTACATAAGAGTGAGCATTTTAGGTTGGAAAACAGCAAGTCTGAGAAAGACAAGAGAGGTGGTGTCTGACCTAGTAACAATGAGCTTACAATGCAGTCCTCATGTAAAAATAGCCCTAGTTATTCTGGGGAAAGTGGTATATAACGCACACGCAGGATGAGTGTGAAAAGTTGTCCTCCATAGCCCACAACTCTATTAATACCGTTCACTCATGGCACCTCTTTTTTTTCGTTAGCACCTCAAAAGTGCTTTGTAACTGTCTTCTTCAAAATGTCCCAGGAAATAATAAATATGGATACAATTTGGTCCCCATTTCACAGATCTTAGAATCTAAGAGTTGTTAGAGATTTGTGGAGGTTGTCCAAGTCATTTTGCTGATTTCTGCCAAGATTGTCCCTAAGTTTAATATAAAGGACACAGGTTCAGTCCTGCTCCTCTGGCAGCACCTCCCCTCCCCCACTCCCCCTATCCAGGTGAAAGGGGATTGGAGTGGATCATTTGAAATCCTGAACCACTCATCAGATGGATCGAGCTGAGGCTTAAATGTGGGCCCACATTGCTTCTGCCTTGGCTCCAGCCTTAGGCAGATCATTGCTACAAAGAAGTGTATCATTCTGGGGCTTCCCTGGTGGCACAGTGATTAAGAATCTGCCTGCCAGTGCAGGGGACACGGGTTCGAGCCCTGGTCCGGTAAGATCCCACCCACATGCCGCGGAACAACTAAGCCTGTGCGCCGCAACTACTGAGCCTGCGCTCTAGAGTCCATGAGCCCGTGTGCTGCAACTACTGAAGCCCGTGCGTCTAGAGCCTGTGCTCCGCAGCAACAGAAGCCATCGCAATGAGAAGCCCGTGTACCGCAACGAAGAGTAGCCCCCGCTCACCGCAACTAGAGAAAGCCCACGCGCAGCAACGAAAACCCAACGCAGCCAAAAATAAAATAAATTTAAAAAATAAATTAATTAAAAAAAAAAAAAAGAAGCGTATCATTCTGGATTTTGGAAACCTCCTTGCATTGCACTGGGGATGTTGATTTTCAGCTTAAAGGTAATAAAAGCTGTAACTAAAATTTGTAAAGCCCTTACTGCATGTCAGGCACTGTTCCTAGTCTTATAACAGCTCTGTAAAGACAGATTGTATTATCTCTGTTTTTCACATGAAAAAACCTGAGGCTCAGGGGGATTGAATAACTTGCCTCAGATCACACTGTTGGAAAGAAATGGAGCTGGGATAGGGGCCAGGGAGTTGGGCTTGAGAGTGTGTTCTCTTTCACTCCTTTGCTCTACTGCCTCCTTGTGTCTTAAAACTCTACTCCAGAATGAGGAGACCCTGCCTAGCTGATGCCCAGTCCCAGCTGGAGACTGGGATCCCCCGGGTTTTGTTCCCTCTGTCCTCACTCCCGTATGCTATCCAGTGGAAGGGCAAAGGGACTGGAGGAAAATGGCCAAAGGCCTAGAGGGTGCTTCCCACCTGAGAAGATGGTACCAGACTATATATGTGCACTCAGGGGTGGGCATTGGCAGACATGAAAACTTCAACCATTCACTTAAATGATTCATGGGCATTCACTGTGGACCAGATACTAGGCCATGTTCTTGGGACACAGATGAAAAACTAGGTCCTTGTCCTCAAGGAACCAAGAGTCTGATGAGAAAAATGTAGAAATGAGAAAAAAATAATTGTTATACCATGTCATGGGTGATATAACATAAGAAGGTGCTGTACAACAAAAATGTAAGAGTTAAATGCAGAGTTCTGGTTAAAGATGGCAGATTGAACACACATACCTTTCAATATGCAACTAAACCAACAATAAAGGAATTGGGCCTAAACTCACAAGGACAAACAAAACAGTACAGGAGACAAAGGCCACAATGTTTTGAAAGCTGGGAAGCAGATGGGCTAGTAGTAACAGACTTGGCAGACGTGAGAAAGCTGAGTTAGCCAGTAGTGGGGGTGGGGAGAGCCAAGAGGCAACCACTTTACACAGTAGAATCCCCGTAGGGCCCCAGAATTCATGGCACTAGATGGAGCGTGAAAATGGTACTAAACTCAGGATGATTGGTTGAAAGTCTGTTCAAGATGCAGGTAGATTCCCTAATTCCTTCCCACCATAATGCAGCAAAGGGACTGATGCGCCCAACCTCAGGAGAAAACTGGAGGTTTATTATCTGGGGAAGATAAAACAGAGGGTCTTTGGACTGGGAGTGTACCAGGCACAGATGGGGCAAGGGACCCCACACTGAAAACAGGAAATACAAGTTCTTAGATGAAGAGTTATTTAATGCGGAGATATTCCCAGTTGTCTTCTCCCAGTCATTCCTGGAACACTGACGGGCTGGCCTTTACCCTCTCTAGGAAATTGGACCAACTCAAAGGAAACAACTCCAAGATACTGGCATTGGCAATTTCTCCAACAAAACACACAAGTCTATCTAATTGATGATGCTCACATTTGACAGACCTCTCCTGTGTGCTCAGAGCTTCTAGTCAGCTTCTCAGCCTTTCCTTCTTAAATACAAGAAGACAACCAAGGCTCCCCAGACATTTACAGGAGAACTTGTAACTTCTGAAAGATAGAGATCTTCCCACACCCCCGAATGGTAAGAGAACAGAAACTCACAGCGAGAAGAGAACTTACAGAAAAACTTATTACAGTTGGAGAGATAAGACTCTTTAACGTTGAAACAAGAAGAGGATACTTTGAAAAAGGACCATTCTGAGAGTGGAAGAGTCCTTGGAGGGTGGAACTGTCATCTAAGAGATGAAAAACTCATTAGGAGATGAGATGATATGCAGATATTTATTCAATTCATTCCACAACTATTTAATAATGACCCATAACACGGGGGAACAGACACCATTCTAGGTGCTAGGAACACTTCAGTAAATAAAATCTAATGATGCTTTCTCTGGTGGTGGAATAATTTTATTTATTCCTTCCTGTATTTCTGTTTCCCAATATCATCCATGAAAAATGTATTTTTTAAAAACATGTATTCTTTTTATAAGTAGAAGAAAATGTTATTTTTCAAAAAAGAAGAAACTTAGTGAACAGTGGAAACGTAGAGAAAGAAACAGTTCCACGATGGATGGAAAGAGGATGACACTGATTCTGGGCGTAAAAGTGTAAGCAGGAGTTTCCCAGGTGGAAACGAGCTTTGGGCTCTGGGCTAGGATGTCTCAGGCAAAGCGGGCTGAAAGGGGGTCCCCAGATTTCTGGTTTGGGCAAGAGGGTCAATCTTTTTCATAAAGATAATAAATGCAGTGGAAGAGCCCCTGAGGTGGGTCACTCACCTGTCTCTAATTTAAGAAGTGCCAACTTGAGGGAATTTTCTACTTTACAAAACCTCTTCTCTCACAACAAATTCTCCACACTCCTAATTTGGCAGTTCGTATTTGTAACTCTTGTGAACCAAGGGAGTCTCGAAAGCCCTTAATTGAAAATTTTTCATTTCTCATTGAATTTTTTTTGTAAGAAGCAAATCAATCATATTATGTATAAAACTTTGATGGAAAATCAGGGAGACTGATATGAAAGAGCAGTGTATTTGGAGCCATCATTATTTTTTTTTTTTTTGGAGCCATCATTATTAATGACTTACATTTATGTAACATTTTATGTATACAGAATGCTTTCAAATATACATATTATGTTTGCATCTCTGAGACTTAGTTGTTGTTATCCCCATTTTACAGGTGAAGAAACTGACTCAAGCATTATTTGCCCAAGGTCACAGAGATAATAGATGCCAGAATCAGTACTAAGTTTGTTTAATGCCAAATCCAATATTTATTCCAATAGACCCTCCCCTCACCATTTCTCCTCTGTATAATGAGTGTACGTGCCAGAGGCAGTCGATATATTAAAATATTTTTAAAATGAGCCTTATTCATAGCTTTGCACTATTCCCAGTATCTTACCTCTTGCTTTTTGAACCGCCTGTTATTGTAACATGCTTCTGTGAGGAATTTGGGGCTATTCATCATTTGTTCCTGTCCGAGGAAGCAGGTTAGTTTGAGTTACAGACTTTGAGTTTTTTTTCAGTTGTTACAAATTTGACGAATGGTCAGCTTAAAAAGAATGTTATAGTCTGAAGTCCGGGAGACTGATTTCTCCAGCTCTGTGTTTCTTTCTCAAGATTGCCTAGAGGCAGGACGGGAATAAAGATGCAGACGTAGGGGATGGACTTGAGGACACGGGGAGGGGGAAGGGGAAGCTGGGACAAAGTAACAAAGTGGCATGGACATATATACACTACCAAATGTAAAACAGATAGCTAGTGGGAAGCAGCCACATAGCACAGGGAGATGAGCTCGGTGCTTTGTGACCACCTAGAGGGGTGGGATAGGGAGGGTGGGAGGGAGACACAGGAGGGAGGGGATATGGGGATATATGTATATGTATAGCTGATTCACTTTGTTATACAGCAGAAACTAACACACCATTGTAAAGCAATTATACTCCAATAAAGATGTTAAAAAAAAAAGAATGTTATATTTGAATGTGAGAAATACTCAAATTCTTCTGATAAAAAAGCAAAACAAACAAACAAAAAAACATAGTGCCCAGCTGGCAGTCAGTGGTCAGTCCTTACTGCACAAATACTGGGTCAGAGTCTGCAGGTGTTGGGACTCTGTTAGGCACTTGGCGAACAATCCCTTGGCCATATGGAGCTTCAGTCTTGTAGGGGAAACTTCAGTCAATCATTACACAAACAAATGCATCATTACAAACTTTTGATAAATGCAATCTTAGGGTAAGAAAGGTGGTGTTAAAAAACCATTTAACGAGGACTCTACTCTAATATGGAAGGGAGGCCTTCTCCAAGCAATGATGTTTGTGCTGAGGTCTGGTGGTGGGTTAGGAATTAACTAGGCAAAGGCTTCTGGCTGAAGATCAGGGACCACAGCTGGCGCACAGGGGACAGCAGGGAAAATGATGCTGTAGGAAGCTGGAAAGGTAGGCCAGGGCTGGACCACACAAGGCTAGGTTGAGGCATTTTATATTCATCTTGAAATCAGTGGCGTGCCATTGTAATAGCTTTAAACAGGAGGATGATGGGGTCACAGCCAGTGTGTGGACAGTGGACTGAAAGGGAGCTGTTAGGAAGAAGGTAGGTACAGTGATTGATAGGAAGATTACAGTGGTTTGGATGAGGGCGGTGGCCCTGGAACCGTAGAAAGGTGTAAGAGTGGAGACATGATAAAAAGGTAAAATCCACAGAACTGGGTGATGGATTCAATGTGGTGGTAAGGAAGAGGGGAGGGGGCCAGAGCTGTGATTTATAGGAATGGAGGGTTCCATTCACTGCAACATAATATGGGGAGAAGACCAGGTTTGTAGAGGGGAGAGGCAAGGAGATCATGAGTTCTATTTTTTTTTTAATTTTATTGAAGTATAGTTGATTTACAATATTGTGTTAATTTCTGCTGTACAGCAAAGTGATTCAGTATATAATTAGATATACACACACACACACATGCTTTTTCAATATTCTTTTCCATTATAGTTTATCACAAGATATCGAATATAGCTCTCTGTGCTATACAGTAGGACCTTGTTGTTTATCCATTCTCTATATAATAGTTTGCATCTGCTAATCCCAAACTCCCAATCCGTCCCTCCCCAACCCCCCGTCCCTTGGCAACCACAAGTCTGTTCCGTGAGTTGTATTTTGAACATGATAGAGATGTATATAGCACCTTTGAGTCATTCAAGTGAAAATGCCAGGTAGGCCAGTGGATATGTAGGTCTACATTTCAGAGGAGTGGTAGAAGCTAATGATGTCAACTTAGGTTTCATTTGTCTTTACATGGTGATTGAAGCCATGGAGAAAGTGTGGAGTAAGAAGCAGCCTAGGGCTCAACCTTAAGGAGCTCTTCATATTTTGGGTCCAGGTAGAAGAGAATGAGCCTGCAAAGGAGACTTAGAAATAGCCAGAGAGGTGAGGGGAGAAAGCCAGGAAGTCAAAGCCATAGAAACCCAAAGGTAGTATATCAAGAAGGAGGTGAGAGTTGACAAGCGTCCAATGGCACTAGGAGGTTCAATTAGATGAGGACTCTGGAAAATGCCACTGGATATGGAACGTGGAGGGGAATGGTGACCTTAACAAAACAGTACCAGTAGTGTGGTGACAGGGAATACCTGACTAGGGGGAGTAGAGCACAGAGTGGAGTAGATGGTGAGGGAAGAGGCCGGTGAGTCTGCACACCACCATTAGAAACATCTGGTGGTAAAAAGGGGAGAGAGGGCAGCAGCTCACAGAGATAAAGGGTCAGTGTTCCTTTTTTGTTGTTGTTATGTTTTAAAATGGAAAATGTAGCACCTTTCAGCATAGAAGGGAAGAAATCTCTTGAGTGGGACAGACTGAACATGGAAGTTAAAAGAAGGGCTTCTTGAGAGCATTCAGGATAATAATAATATAGAAAAAAATGCCGGGCTCCCCACAGATCCACCTTGAAATCACTCTTCATTGCTATGAAGACTGCAGGAAGGTTTGTGCTAAGTTCTTGAGGAGCAGGTATTTTGAAAGAACATGGCTCTGTCATTGTCAGCCATAGACAATGTTGTCTGATACTGTAGAAATCTGTGTCCTGATTCGTGTGCTTAGGTCATCTTTGCTTATTTTGCCAGGAGCTGATGAGGACGGAGAGAGTCCAGAGCTGACCACGTCTCGACCCCTTCCAAAGCTTCCGTTCACTAGCGCTGCTCCGAGAGTGGAAACCACGACTCTGAACAAGATACAGAATAAGATCCCCGCTCAGACAAAGGTATATTTTGTTTTCCATTGCGTTCTCAGGTTATTGTAAATGTGCCTTTTTAAAAAATTGTACAGACTGTGCCTTTTAAGAGATGCCCTTTAAAACTGTGTAAGGACAAATGGTCTTTTCATTGTATCGTAAATGGCTCCTCCTTACTCTTTATGATCGTTTTGACATTTACCCACCTACTTGCTTTTTTGTTGTTGCTGTTAGATAGACTTTGTTTTTCAGAGCAGGTTTAGGTTCACAGGAAATAGAGCGGGAAGTACGGAGAGTTCCCACAGACTCCCACACAGGCAAAGCCTCCTCCCATCAACATCCTGTGCCAGAGGGGTTCACTTCTTACAACTGATGCACCTACACTGGCAGGTCATAGTCTCCCAGAGTCCAGAGTTTTACCTTAGGGTTCCCTCACGGTGATGTACATCCTGTCAGTTCTGACAAATATATAATGGGCATGTACCCACCATTACTGTAGCCTACAGAATAGTTTCACTGTCCTACAATGCTCTATACCCTACATATTCATCCCTCCTGCCCCAACCCCTAGAAACCAGTCACCTTTTTACTGCCTCCGTAGTTATGCCTTTCCAAAATGTTGCATAGTTAGAATCATGCAGTATGTAGCCTTTTCAGATGGGCTTCTCTCACTTAGTAACGTGCATTTACGGTTCTTCCACGTCTGTTCGTGGCTTGGTAGCTAATTCTACCTAGTGCTTTTATCACCCAGGCGTAGCTTATAAACAAATCTTTTTTACAGGGTACTCCTTCTTAAGGAACTCATAGCCCAGTTAAGAAGCAAAACCTTTTCAGTTTATTTGGCTTATGCTAAGAAAATTTGTTTTTATTTTGTAAAGAGTTTGTTCTGAGTTAAAACCATTGTGAACTTTTACATCTGCTGAAACAGGTTATGGACTAAGGAGGCTTCAGGTACTAGTCTCAATAAGTGTTTTCCCAGAGTTTTTTCAGGCCCACCTTCAGTGGTATGTAAACTCTGACCTCTTCCAATGATAACGATGAATGCGGGTACATCCCTATATTCATTTTGAGAGCTGACTTACTAAGAAATAAGGTCTTTGGCCTTAGAACAGAGCAAAGCTACTAGTTAATGGAAACTATGAGACCGATGATTTTGGCCTTATTAGCATGCTGCTGCAACTAGCTGACTACCCACTCCTAGGTAAGCTATTTAAGTTGGAAAATGCATATTAAAGTCTGAAGAAAGCCTAGGTTTCAAATCCTAGATCTGGTCAAGTTTCTTAGCTTCTCTGAGCCCATTCCTGATGGGGTTCTTGAGAAGATTAAATGTGAGGGCATGCAGCATGGCACCTGAGAGCCAGTAAGCATTTTGTAAGCCTTCATTGAATTTGGTTAGAGCAGGAGAGACCGAGGCAGTTCACCAAGTGAGCGTGTGAAGCGACAGCAGCAGGAGACTTTGCAGACGGCCTGGGGGTAGCGTGCTGCTTCTGAGAACTTGGAAACACAAGTGCCCCCTTTTGGAGCTCACCCGTCTGCTGGTTAGAAATGAGGTGCTGCTAAGCTTTAGCAGCAGACGGGCTGTGGAAGGCTGTGTCACGAAGGTAGGGACAGGCCTTCTCCCGAGTAAGGAGAACCCCTCTGCAGGCCGGAGCGCACGCAGGCTTCCCGCCCATTGATTCTCCTCCCCTTCCCAGAGTGCAGTTGCTCTTCCCCTCGCCCGCTGTCCTCCCGGTGCGTGTGCACGGGGTGGTGAGGGACACGGCTGGATGGGTTTCTGCAGATGTGGGGCAGCCGGGGCAGTCCTCTCCGGACTGGAGTGCTGTTTGTCGGATGGAGAAGGGTTCGTTACCGTTGGCAGTAGACTGACTTCACGGGCCAGGCAACAGGAAAGCAAGGAGAAGTTCTGAGCACCGAGGCAGACACAGCTGGCTCCGTGCACGGTAGCTGCTCCAGAAGTGGATTCAGTTCAGTGAGTGACAGGAAGAAGGGAGAAGAGGAGCGATGAAAAGTAACAGGTGCAGCTGAGGGTAGGTCATCCAGTGTGGCTGCTGAAAGATACATCTGGCTTTGTTTATTTGACCACTTGTCATAACGGAATCCCTTGAAGTCAGGAACCGTTAGGAGCCATTAGGACTCACGAGCGTGAGACAAGAAATTCAGTTTTGGCTTTTCATGGTGGAGTTTATCCTAAGCAAAACCTAGTTTGACGTAGAGCCCTCTGGTCAGTGGACAACAATGAATTGAAAATTGGTTTAAGTTTTTAAGAATTGGTTTTAGGGAAGTAATTGTGTCAGATTAAAATAAAGAAGATAGATGTTTGGCAGATGAGCTCAGAAATTAAGGACCCCCAAATCTTTTAATGTATTCCTGGTATCATTTGTGTTCGATGTAGTAATAATAAAAATTCATCCATTTGTGGGAGATTTACTGAGTGCTACTCATTGTGTCAAACACTTTTCAAGGTACTTATCATGATAATACTGATAATGAATAATATTAATACTGGTGATTAAATTTTCTATTTTGTCATTACATGGCACAGCTAAATTAAACATTGCCTCTAGGATACCATTAAAGTAGACTTTGCTTTTGAATGGGCGTCACTGTGGCATTAATGTCACTGTTATAGATATTCTGCCTAGTTTGTTATAAATTTATGTGACAGAATAAAAAGAACACAGTTGTTTGTTCAAGCAGAGCATTGCTCGTCATCTTTTACTTCCATCACATTTCCATGGCATCCAAACAACCAGACATGGATGTGACAGATCTTTAATTGGCTTAATTTAATTATCTCTGCTGCCTTTTCGTCCTTTCACTTTGTACATCTATACAGGAGTTAAGGTATTTCAGGTTAGTTCTATACTATTGAAAGAATTCTTATTAGTCAAACTCTTACTTTCATACAATAAAACTTTTAAATTTAAAGAGTGAATGTTCCATCCAGAGCACCTGGAAGTTTGTACACTGGTGGACCTTTCCTGTGAGTACGTGGTGGCCCCAGTTCTGTGGAGACCTCCTGTTCCCACACCCGCAGACCCCCTGAAATGCAAGCTCCTTCCTGGCTGCTAGATCAGAAGCCGAGTCAGAGGGAATGTCAACGCTCTCAAATGATTTTAGGGACTGAAAAAACCTGAGGGGACTCATGTGATCTGTCATAATAATGGGACAGAGATGATACGGATGAGTTAAATTCAGTCTCTAATGTCACAATAGCTACTTATTCTCACCTCATTCACCACCAGAACTTGCTTTCCTCTTTCTCTAGTCACATACCTGTGTATTAACCTATTTTTCTCTTCCCTTTCCTAACCCTTCCCTGACTGCTAATGCATAGTGAAAAGGCTCCTAGATTAGAACCCAGATAATTCGTTCTCTCATCTGTCAAGTTGTCTGTCCTTCTACCAGGTATCCAAATAGCGATGGGCTTTCTATGAGAAGAGTGTACTTTAGACTTGCAGAATACTCAGGAACCTGAGCGTGCCATTCATTGGACAGATATAGAAAATGAAGTCCAGAAAAGTGGTATGACTTGATCAGGACCACACAGGAGCTACTTGCAGAACCCAGGCCCCCTGAAGTTCTTTGTAATCCAGGGTTTGGTGAAGGCGTTGTAAGAGTGAATAAATAGAGGGGAGCATTACAGATGAAGCCTGGGGGCTGCTCCCCACAGATTGGTAGCAGGCAGAGCCCTGGGAGAACACTTGGAGAGAATGCCAACAAGGAAGCTGTCATCACAGTGCCCTGTATAGCAAAAAGATGATAAAGGAGTGAGGAGAATTGGGGCAGTGCTATTGGGTTGGAGCAGCCAGAGGGGGATGGTGGCCTAAAGTCAGAAGGGTGGTGAGATCTTACGAAATGTCGACTAAAACAACCTACCCTTGTCATTAGGATTATTATGAACTCACTAACTATCCATTTTGCCTATACATGTGATGGGTGTTATATAAAACCATGAACAACGTGGGTCCACCATAGGACTCACCCACTGGTATGCACATCACACAAAGCAATTATTGCAGGTCTTTCCTAAACTCAGTGTTTGAAAAGAATGAACTTGGGAATGTGCTTATCTACTATTTCTTCTTTCCAGCACATTAAAAGAAAATCTTCATAATCTTTTTTTTTTTCCCCAGTCACCTGAAGAAATTGATAAGGAAAAAGTTCACCTCTCTGACTCAGAAAGGAAAATGGACCCAGCTGAAGAGGCTACAAATGTGTATACTGAGAAGCACTCAGACAATCTGTTTAAACGAACAGAAGTCCTGGCAGGTGAGTAGCCCAGTGGGGCTCAGGTGGCAGGTCCTTAAATAGGCCTGTGTTTGCCTAAGTGATATTCAGAGGTATCGGCAAAGCTTGCTGGATGTTACCTTAGTACTGAAAACCATGTTGAGCACCTGTCTCATTCCAGAGTGAGAGGCAAGAGTTAGGCAAATGTTGTCTTTATTTTCTGTCAGCTCCCTCAGCCTACCCCTTGGCCAGCCTTTTGGGCGGGGTGGGGAGAGGCAAGAAGAAGAAAGTTAAGGCCTGAGTTGGTCCAGAACAATGGGGCATCGGGGGGGTGGCAGAATATGAAAATCAATCAGTCTTGGTCCAAGTCATTCATCCTGATTTCAAAACAAATTTGAGAGAAGGAAAGGTTCTTTATGGGAAGGGCCATTGATATAGTGCCCAAGGTATTAAAGGATGTTGTCTCTAATCGTAACTTACTGATGAAAGTATTAACATTTGATTTTAAAGGGGAAGATTTGCAAGATTTTAGAACACTTAATCCTTTTTAAAAAATTTTTATTTTATTGAAGTATATTTGATTTACAATGTTGTGTTAGTTTCTGATGTACAGCAAGGCGATTCAGTTATACATATATATATAATAGTTGGCACCTGCTAATCCCAAACTCCCACTCCATCCCTCCCCCACTCCCCACCCCCCTTGGCAACCACAAATCTGTTCTCTATGTCTGTACAACACTTGATCCCTGAAAGAGGATAGTCCCAAATCCAAGACTAGAAAGGAAATTTGCATGCTTTTTTCATATTTATTTTCCTTTACAGAATTTAAGTCGATTATATCATGTTTTGTGTTTTCATTGAAAAAAGCAGTTAGAAGATTAGAGTACAAAATGTGAATACCGAAAAGACTCAAGAGTTTTAAAGTATGGACTTAGTTGAGGTCACAGCCAGATTTTTCTTATTGAGGCTTTTGGGGGATATTATTAATATCAATCAAAGAAAGTATTATACCTCCTGAGGAATGTCAGATTTGCATCATTACCTGGTTGCTTCATTGAATCCAGTTTGGGGGTTTTTAAATTAAGCTTTTTATGAAAGTGTAGATAGATTGGGCTTGACAGAGCTAATTTCTGCCACCCTTGAATCTCTTCTAAGAGTAATCTTCCTTCTGGTGTGTTTCAGCTGTCATTGCTGGCGGAGTGATCGGCTTTCTCTTTGCAATTTTCCTTATCCTGCTGTTGGTGTATCGCATGAGAAAGAAGGATGAAGGAAGTTATGACCTTGGAGAACGCAAGCCATCCAGTACTGCTTATCAGAAGGCACCTACTAAGGAGTTTTATGCGTGAAAACTCCCATTTAGTGTCTCTATTTATGAGATCACTGAACTTTTAAAAATAAAGCTTTGGCATAGAATAATGAAGATCTTTGTTTTTTTGTTTTTTTTTTTCATTAAAGAGCCATTCTGGCACTTTAATGATAAAATCCCATTGTATTTAAAACTTTTCATGTATTTCTTTAGAACAACATAAAATTCAAATTTAACATCTGCAGTGTTCTGTGAATAGCAGTGGCAAAATATTATGTTATAAAAACCCTCAATGTTCATGGAATCGGTTTAAACTTTTATGTGCAAATATGAAAAGATTGTTTTTATCCTACGGTTTGAAGATGAAAGCTGTTTCGTTTGAGTCTGCATGTCTCAGATTGACCTTACCAAGTTCGTCTTACTTCGTTAATTTATCTGTTGTTCCCCCTCTCCTCTGCTCGCCCCTCTTGTCCCCTTGAAAACAAAACAAAACTCTATGCCTTTTGTAGCTGTTACGGTGCAGTTTGTCTTTGGATATTTCAGATAATGGTAATTTAGTGTATATGTGATTTTCAAATATATAAACTTTAACCTCCACTTTGTATAAATTTTTAAGTGTCAGACTATCCGTTTTACACTTGCTTTGTTTTTCATTACCTGTAGCTTCAGGCAGATTTGCAACAGCAAATTAATGTGTAAAATTGGATTATCACCACAAAACTGTTTAGTCATGTCTATCAATCAGATCTTCTTTTGGGAGGATTTGAGTTACTGACAAGCCTCAGCAAACCCAAAGATGATAACAGTATTTTGAGAAGTTGCTGCAGATTCCTTTGGCCACTGTATTTGTTAATTTCTTGCAATTTGAAGGTACGAGTAGGGACTTAAGGAAAAAAATCAGTTTTTGTTCTTAAAAATGCATTTAAGTTGTAAACATCTTTTTAAGCCTTTGAAGTGCCTATGATTCTATGTAACTCGTCGCAGACTGGTGTTAATGAGTATATATAACAGTTAAAAAAAAAAGTTGGTATTTTATAAGCACAGACGATTCTAATGGTAACTTTTGTAGTCTTACGAATAGACGTAAATTGTAATTTGGGAACATAAAAACTACTGAATAAATCATGTGGCCTAATATTGAAAATGTCACTGTTATAAATTTTGTACATTTTCGATCAAATGTACACCTCCCCTTTGCTAACGACCGTCTGCTCTCAAGGATGTTGTGAGTTTGATTTCTGAGTGTTCCACAGTGTCTGTAAATCAAAAACCAAAGAGCTCATTGATAAGGCTGTTTATTACCAGATTCACTTCTGAATTGGCCAGAGGAAATCTGAATGTATCATCCTGTGTCTGTTTGAATGTAGATATCGAAAGGCCGCCAGAGAGGGAATTGTGACTTTTGCAACCTTTATGGAGATAGCTGATGGCAATATTGAGACGAATGCCTGCTCTTGCAAATAACTTTTAGGACTATAAATTCCCAAGGACTAAAGGGGGCTTTCCTGACATCGGTATCTATGGTTTAGTCCTGTAGATTGTTTTACCTTCGAAACTGTGCTCCAAATCTCTCCTGAAGCTTAACCGAAGAGGTCATAGATGGAATACCGTAGTTCACACTGTAGGGAAGAAGAGTCGGGCAGGGAGGCTCTGTGCATTAAAAGGCGGGCCTCACTGCTTAGGAATGCAATTGCCGGAAAGCAGCGATGCCTGAGGAATAGCTGGAAATATGAGAGTACCCTGTCTGGGGACTGCCTTCTAACTGAACATTTCCTTTTTCTATTTTACCACCAATTTTGTTTTAAACTGTGAGCAGCCAAAGTAGGAAGACAGCAAAAACAGCAACCTTTCCAACATGTAATTTACCTTTAATGAAGTATGAATCCTTCATTTAGAGAACATTCCCCGGAATTGCCACAGAACTCATTTAAAAAAAAATTTTTAATGCAGCACTTGGAACAGTGTTTATGTCAATTCTTAATGGCCTTAATTCTCAAATTCCTGTCCAGTCACTTGCACAATCAGTCCACTTTGGAGTGATTAAAAGGAAGTGATAGCACCTTCTTAAAGCTGCACAATGTCCCTCGGTTACGGAGGTTAAGAATGTAGTGGGTATACCTCTAACTGTGCAAAGCATAGCGAAATTCAGTTCGTAGAATAACAACTGCTTGGAATATCCATGCCAGGAAAAGGAGATTTCTGGCAAATATTTTGTCACTGCTGTAAAGCAAAATATTTGTTAAAGTGCCAAAATAAAGTCTGTCATGCTGAAAGTAAAAAAATCACTGTATAGACTGACATCCAGTTTTCTTCAACTGTACATTTTCTGCTTAGTTATTTTATTTTTAAGAGGCAGTAAATAGTACTATAAGAAGTGTTAGTAATGATGACCAAGTTCAGGAAAATTTTGGTAAAATATAAATATTAAAGCCAATGCGAAAATTTCCTGTTTCCTTAACCACATCTAAATGATTTCCTGCATGTGAATATGGCTTTGTTTGAGAGACTTGCAATATTCAAACTATCCCATTTTCAGCATGTGGGGGAAATGGTATGAACTCATTTTTTAAAAGTTTCACCTGCAAGTGCCTAGTACCTGAACTTCAGGATTAGGACATGGTTAATAACATTGAATTTCGTTTGGACAAGATTGCAGAAATTGCCATCTATTAACATCAAAAGTTAATAGTTTGAGATCAAATGTTTACTGAATTGATATTTGCTCTTTTTTTTGGCAAGTTAAACAAAATGCACTTGCTTACTGAGGATACAGCCTGTTTGTCTAGGGTCTAAGAGACTAAGCTAAATAAGTAGAACATAATTAATTTCTGGCTGCCCTAAAGAACCAAAGGGTGCTAGTTCCTGAAAGAACAGATGCAGTAATAACTTTGTAGTGTTTAAGAGTTTATCTCTTCAATATCTCAGACATTTTGAAACCTTAAGGAAAAATTTTAAGTGAGGAGCAAAAATATAAAACCTAAAAATATTGCAGGGTTAATTTTATAATCAGGATCTTCTTTACAGCTCTATTATAATTATATAATGGAATGCTAGGAAAAAATGTTTTAAAATATCTTTGGTTTAAAAAGGCAATGACGTTAAACAAAACAATCTCTAACTTGAGTTTTTATGTTCTGAGCCTCTGGCAGACAACAGTGAGACCCTAAGAGGTTTCCAAATAAAGGGGATCAAGCCAGCTGATAAATGGAGCTGTGTGAATTAAGAAATCGCTAAGGTTTTTTTCCATGCCGGTATTTTATGACCAGGATGAAATTGGAGGTTTGGTCATTTCTGGGGAATTAGATTTAGCTGGCATAGAAAACTTTAAAAAAGATAGAACGACTGTCTGCCAAGTAGCATTGGTAAAATAGTATCAAAATGAATTTTGTTCCACTCTGTCTCCTAACTCTGGGCGGCTTCACTCTCATGATTTTATGGTTCCAAGATTTCATTCCTTTTTGTTTATCTGCTGCATGTGGTCTTTAGCAGAGCTTTTTCTGACTAAGGAATCATGGTGACTTTGGGAAACTTGGTTTCCTGTGAATTGGGAAGGGTGTAACACAAGCAACTGTCCTAACCGGTAAATAGCAGAGTGAAGCTTTAGGCCTTGATGCTTCAGATGTGCTGAGTGCAAGACCCATTCATTCCAGTTGCCTTGGCAAACTAGCACATAAGCCACAAATGCTAGGTGCAAGGCACTGGAGGTTTAATCAACAGATACTTGCCTAGTGACTTGCACTGGGCTCTCTTCTAGAAGCTAGGTAAACAGAGATCCTGCTCTCGGGGGGTTTGGAGAGGGGTGCAGAGGGGAAACAAAATTAATGAATAAAACCAGCAAGTAGAAATGATCACTTGGTGGTATTTCCACGATGGCCCTGAAGCAGGCTGATGTAAGGGACTGAGGGACTCTTTCAGCCCAGATGGGCTAGGTATGCTGCGGTCACCATCTCAAAGCCTCAGCAACTTAAAACAGGGAAGATTGATTTCTTGCTCATGCCACGTGTCCGTAGGTTGGCAGAGAGTTCTGCCCTGAACGACCGTCATCCTAAGTCTGGGTCTCAGGCCAGTGGAGGAGCCATTACCTGGTACGCTGCCAGTCTCTGTGGACGAAGAAAAATCGTGGTGAAACACACAGTGGCTCGTAGGCTTCCACCCAGTGGTGACATATGTCACTTCCACCCACATTTCATTGGCCAAAGCAAGTCATGTGGCTACAACTAACTGCCCAGGCGCAGGGAAGTGCAGTCCTACTTTGTGCCCCTATGTAAGAGGGCTGAGAAGTGTAACTGCCTCCTAATTAGTCTTCCTTCGTCCACTTTTTGGCCCTTACATTTTATTTCCCACAAAGAAGCTAAGCTGATCTCTTTATGGTAAAAATTATTCATGTCACTCCCTTCAGTGGCTCCTAAAGCACTTAGAATGAAGTCCTGACTCCTTACACTTGCCCCCCAGGCCTTCAGGAACTGACCCCTGGACAATGCGTTGTAAGGAGACGGGGTGGGGAGTGGAGTACCATGGCCAGTTAGGATGTCATTATTGTTCCCTGTCAGAGAAATGCTGGTGGCTTGGCCTAAGGTGGTAATAGTGAAGGCACAGAAGACTGGAGAGGTACTGTTTGGGAGATGGAATCAGTGGGTCTTGCTAAAAGGTTGGAAGGAATAGGGAGTAAGAAAAGAAAGGAATCAAAGATCACCCATATTTCTGGCTGAGCTGGGTGATGCACATTCTGAGAAGGAGAATATCGGAGGGAGTTGGCTGGTAAAACAAGTTCCTTTTGAAGCTTGTTAAGTTAGAACTATTAGACACCCAAGTGGAGGTGTCAGGTGAACAACTGAATGTAAGAATCTGCAGCTCAGAGAAGAGGTCTGAGCTGGAGATGTTAATTTGGGAATAGTGTCCATCATTGCCTGTTGGCACTCTGATTCATTTCCCTCTCTTCCCTGCTCTGCTCTGGATTGAAGTTCGGGTGGGGGTGACCCATGCAAACTACATTTCCCAAGCTTCCCTGCCAACTGGCTCCTGGGAAAATCTGGCCAATGGAAGGTACTGGCAGAACACTGAAGGTCAGGAGGAATGGAAAAGCCAGCGTTCTTTCCCCTCTCCCTGCTTTGGGCAGCATCTGTAGCATTAATGAATCTCCTCTATGGTTTGAGATCCCACTGGTCTGACTCTCCTCCAAGTTCCCTGCTCCCACTGTTCCTAAACTCTCATAAACACCGCTGTGGCCCTTTTGTCTCTCCAGCCTCAGGGAGGGTCACAGCTTCCTACTGTTGCTCTTCTCTGGGTTATCTCACCCTCCCCGGTTTGCCCACACAGCTTTTCCAACATCTTTGTAACTAATTCCCTGGATAAATTCCTTCCATTGTGTTACCCGGCATGGGTTCTATTTTCCTTCCTGGACCCTGACTGATGACACAGGAGTGAACAGCATGTAGATGGTGTTAAAAGCCATGGGAATAAATGAGATCATCTGGAGAGGTGCACAGATAGAGAAGGACCGTGGCCCTGGGTCTGCCTGCTCGAACAGTCTTTCTTTGTAGATGAACCACTACCAGATTCACTCTTTAGCACTGTTCACAGGACTGGATTTTCGTTTTGGCAGATGCTTAGCAGAGAACACAATTTTTAATGGCCAGGGGGGGAAAATATCCCCATGAGGCTTGATAGAGAGCTCATTTTTGAGCACATTAATAAGCATGTTCAAGTATCCACTTCTACCAGGTCATTAACAACATACACTATGAACTGTTTTTAAAACTGAAAAAAGTAATTGGGAGGAAGAGTAAGAACTATTTGAATATTCAGGAAATATCTCTATCATCTGTGTTTCCAATAGGAAAATATCAGCAAACAAAACAGCAATTCTCCTACGTGTAGCCTTGTCCTGGGATCATTGAAAGCAGGATTTTGCCTCTTTAATTACATTCTGCTTAGGTAAATACCAGAGTAAGCTGGCGTGTCCTCTGCCCAGACCAATTTCAAGGAAAAGCAGTAAAGTTGGTACAAAATATAGATGGATTTGGCTCCATGTCAGACCCAGAACTTGGGGATTATGAAAAGTTTCCTCTTCTGATAACCTCGTATCTCAGTCCTTTCCTTTTTTTATTTTTTAGTATCTGTTACTCTTCTTTTTCGCATTTAGTTCACTTTTTCATGTGTAAAATAAAGATGATAACATACACCGTATGCCTTGTGGGAATTCAGTGAGGCACATTCAATGAGGTGATGCACCTAGAACAATATCTGGCGTCTGGTAGGACCTCAGTACAGGATCATTTATTCATTCCTTCACCAGCTGTTTCCTGGGCACTCACTATGTGCCAGGTACACAGTTCCAGCCCTGAGAATACAGGAGTCAACAAAACAACATCCTGGCTCTCAAGTAACTTACATTCCAGTGGGAAGAGACCGACCATGAATATGTAACGTATCAACAAGAAAGTGACATTTGAGCCGGGGGAAGGTGAGGAGGGATTGAGCCATGATAGGTGGGGTAGGAGGCCTGGGGAATGGGCAACATTCCAGGCCAAAGGAACAGTAAATACCAAGACCTTGAGTATAGCCAAGGAGCAAGTGAGCTAGAGACTAGAGTGATGGGCAGTCAGTGAAAGATCCACAGGCCAGATGGTACATGGATGGCCTTGTAGCTTTGTAATGGCCTTGGAGAGTTGTAGGATTTTGTGCCAAGGAGTGACATTAACTCACCTATGCTTACAATTCGCTCTCAAACCTTAGCACGCATCAGAATCGCCAGGAGCACTTGTTAAAACACAGATTTCTGGACCCTACCTCCAGAGTTTCTGATTCTATAGGTGAAGAGAACCCAAGAATTTGCATTTTCAACAACTTTCCCAGCAAGGACCCCACTTTGAGAACCACTGCTTCAGAAGGATTGCTTTGATTATTGTGTTGAGAATAGATTGGTTGTGGATGATGGATGTAGGGAAAAACACAAGCAGGAAGACTAGCAAGGCTGTTGCAGTCCTCCGGGAGAGAGATAACCACAGTGGATGGCAGTGGTGAGAAGAGATGTATTCTGGAGAGCCAAGGTGGCTGCAAAGTCTGGAAATCCAAGTGAATACATAATAAATGGTTTATTGACATTATATTATAATACCTGATCACATTATATGATTCATGCTCCCAGACTTTATGGCCACCCCATGTTTCGAATGTGTAGTCAACAGAAATTGCTAACAAAGCCTGGGTGATGCTCTTCTTCCAGATGGCCGCAAGCTCCTGACCCTTCCCTTCTTAGGATATCAAGAACCACGGTCATGATCCATTCCCCAATCAACCCCACTCCTTTCTTTTCAGTCCTGTAACCTTCAACATATACCTTGTTCCAGCCTTGTGTTACATACCTGCTTTTTCCTTCAGCTCTCTGTGTTGGGGACCTAGATCAGGTTTGATTTATTTTGCGGCTTCCCACCCACCCTGAGCACCTAGCCCAGTTCCTAGCATTGGATGATGGATGAATGCCCATATCATCAGATCTCTTACCAGCTCTTACTCAATTCCTCCCTGAAATTTAGTAAGGCCCCATATGTCTGGGGCATTCAGCCAAACCAAACCAAACCAAATAATCTATATCACGTCAAAAATCTAAACAGAATCCAAGCAACTAGGTATTCACAGATATTTGTTAAGACCCTGGGCTTGAACGTCGCCCACTTAAAACACAGAATCTGCTCTTGATGAGTTAATGGTTTTCTTGCAGATATATTTTATCATCTTGTAGATAAATATTTAGCATTTATACAGGGAGCTGATTAGTGTTTTCTTGCTTTGTTCTCTCAATATTTCCGTTATTGTGCCATATAATCACGAAGCTGGATCCATGCTGTCCTGAGATCAAAAACTACCCTTTTTATGACCCCCTCTCCCATTTATGTGAAGGAGGCTGGGCTGTAAACATGGTATGAAAAAAAATTCCTATATGCCATCTTGATTGCTAACATCTGTTCAAATTTCCATTCATAAATTTAAAATTCAGGCTTCTACAGCCATCTGTTTTCTTGCAACAATCCGAAAAGAAGAAAAGCCCAAGGCAGATGTGCAGGTGGGAGAGAAGGTTCTGCCTGGCTTGGCCAACTTTTCTGAGTTTTGCTTTGCTTTCTTTTACCTCCCCAGCAGAGGAAGGCATGACTTTCCTTCCTTCGGGGAGGGATTTCAGTCCCTGTGTCAGTTTCCTGCTGTACTGGGAGAAGGCATAAGGAAATGGCCAGCATCTTCTTTTTCTCCCCACTCCTCTTATTAGTTCATTTAATCATGTTAACCCTATCTTCTGGACAATTTGTAAAAAACTGTATTTATTTATTTATTTATTTATTTATTTATTTATTTATTTACTTATTTTTGGCCGTGTGGCTTGTAGGATCTTAGTTCCCCGACCAGGGATGAATTGAACCTGCGCCCTCGGCAGTGAAAGCACGGAGTCCCAACCACTGGACTACCAGGGAATTCCCTAAAAATATTTTTTGTTCATTTTATCTTTGTCTTCTAGTGCACTCTCTGTCTCTCCTTGTCTCTTTGTCTGTCTGTCTGTCTGTCTCTCTCTCTCTCACACACACACGCACACACACTAGGAGTGGAGTGTCCATTTTATGAACAAGAAATCATCCTACTGACTTGCTTAATCAGGTCTGCCTGGCAATCTTGGCAGAAGCGGGAGAACTGGAAGCCACTGCTTGCCTGGATCGTAGGCGATTTTGTAGCTTGCTGGGCCACTGGGCCTCTCATTGGGAATTTTTCTGAGGATGACTTTGGCATGGTGCATGGATATGACTTGGCAGCTGCGGGACCCAGATGCCACGGCCCTTTTTTATTTTGTTCTTGGCACTGTCATCTGTGTCTAAGGGACTGGGCTACTTCTAAAGCTGCTTGGCTTTATTCCAACGGTGCTGTTGCAGCAACTGTGAAATGCCTTCGAAAGCTGACATGACATTTTGGGGGCCTGCTGGGCTACAGTGCTCTCTCAAATGCAACCTAGCCTGGGACTCACTTTTAGCTTTATATAATTAACTTTTTCTAGTTTATCTTGAGAAATAAGTCCTCAGCAAACCACATGCAAAGTCTATTTCACATTCTAATGTCCCTCTCTGAAAACCTCAGCAGTATGAGCAAGGATCCACCCATCCCAAACCCTAGTTTAACAGCCCTGTACGTAAGCTGGTGGTTTGTGGGCTCATCTTGCTGGGTTCTATGTACTCATTTTCATTCTACTCTGACATTGCTTTTATATATAACTCATGACTGATCTCACTGTATGACCTGGAATGAATCATTTAACCATTCTGACAACTTCTTGAAATGCCATGAGAGTAGACAAAGACTTGCCTCCTTTGGGCTTGCTGGTGTGTGGATCACTGGGTTGATGTTTGTGAGTGTGAGGAAGGGCTAGGCCGGCGTGGTTGACACACAAATTTTCAACTTGCAAGTTACCCACAATTCTGAACAGCTGTTGTCACCCCATCAGAGGAGTCTCAGCCACTAGTTTCACCAGGCCCCCCACGCTGTCAACAGAAGCCTCGAGCAGTTTCTGCTCTCAGAATCCCTGCCCTGTCCCTTTCTTCCTCTCCCTGGGTTCCTCTGGGCTCTAGATTGAGACATATCCAGAGACAGGGTCGCAAGCCTTACTTTACAGCTTAGTGTCAGGGTGTAAAAGGGTCTGGAGCAGAGATGGCAAATGCCTGGCTTTGGGGCCTCTCTTCCTGCTTCTCCATTCATGGAGGACATCATTAATTGATACTGGTATCCTTTCCTGCTAAGGCCAATCTCAGAATTCTTCTCCAGACAGTGTTCTGAGCTCTGTGCAGCCACAAGTCATTGATTGGAAATGAGTTGGGAGATAAAACCTATTCACTATCCTTTGCCCAGAGGGACACTGGTCTTGAGGCCATAGTTGTTCTGAATCAGCCATGTTGTTAAAAAAGTTTGGTCTATTTAAATAGGTTGGCCCGGGAACCAAATCTAATTTGCAGTATTGTTTTGTTGGGAAATGCATTCAACTTGAAATACTAGCTTACAAGTGAACTTTTGGAAAGCAACTGGTGCATAAATGTACCAGCAACTCCTGTACTTTGGTTTTGTGGTGGTAAGAGCAGCTACAAGGGTTGAGGTTAAAAGCATGGACTGCATAGTTCTAATCCTGTCCCTGCCTCTTACTGGCCGTGTGACTTTACACAACTGAACCTCTCTGTGGCTCAATTCCTTCAACTATAAAATGGGGAAAGTAATAGGATTACCCTCCTCATAGGATTATTATGAGGATTAAAAATGTATTATTTGTAAAGCCCTTAGAATAGCGCCTAGCATACAGAAGGTACAATATAAGAGTTCATGAATTAAAATAAACTCCATGTTCCGATCTGAACTGGGAGGCTATATCTGTTTCCTTTTGTTCTCTCTATGAAACAAAAAAATGAGATGATCACAAATTTTTGTAGTTGTATAAATGAGGTGCTATTGGTATCTATTAATAATTTATTTAACACTTTACAAATGTATTAACTCATTTAGTACTCCCAATAACCTTCTGTGGCAGGGCGTTAGTTCCAATTTTACAGGTGAGATAACTGAAACGTTTCTATATGGTATTAAAATGGACTGGTACAGCCAGACACACCCTTAGGCACCTCTCACACACATGGAGCCGAGGTGATGACCCTATGCCAGAGACAAGGATATACTTCAGGGACTTTGTCCAAACGTCTTCTGCAACATTAATATGTCCCAGAGGATAAAAATGTGGGTTATTCAAAGTTGTATACACTGACCCCATTGATGCTTTCCCCCTAATTCTGTTATTTAAATTTTGCTTAAAAATTATCTTTTACTACCACAGAAAAAAGGGCATAGACATTGTTGTATATTAGAAAATAAAGACAAGCAAAAATAAGAGAATAAGAGAATAAAAACGTATTCCTGCCACTCAATGAGTACTAGTACTAAGGTTAGTATTTACCCTTCTAGAACTTTACTTGTATTTCTCTTTTTTCCGCAAAATCAGATCACATGATGCTTACCACTGTTCTATTACCTGCTTTTTTTTTTCTTTTCTGGTCAATGATGTCCATTTTTCCATTTCAACACATTTCATCTCATCTAATAGTAAACCATATTTACATTACCCAATCATCTCCAAAATGTGCTTTGTTGCTGTTTATCCAAATTTGAATCTCATCCAAGACTGTGTTTGCATCTGCTCGTCATGTCCCATAAGCCTCTTTTAATCTATCCCTGTTTTCATGACACAGATTCTTTGAAGAGACCGGGCCAGTTGTCCTGCATCCTTGACCTTTTTTTTTTTTTTTAATTTGGAAACAATCGTAAATTTACAGAAAAGTTACAGTACAAATAATTCGTTTTTTTTTTTTTCTGAAGTATGTGAGAGTGAGTTGCTGACATGATGCCCCATCACATCCAGACATTTATGTGTATATTTCCTACAAAAAAGACATTCTCCTACATAACCACAATACCCCCATCAAATCAGGAAATTAACATTGATCCATCACTACCATCTAATCTTCAGACCCCCTTCAAGTTTCTTTAATTACCCCAGTAAAGCCTTTCAGATGAAGGATTCAGTCTGGAATAACGTGTGGAGTTTTGGTGTCGCATCTCTTTAGTCTGCTTTGATATGGAACATTTTTCAGTCTTTCCTTGACTTTCATGACCTTGACATTGGTGGAGATTGGAGGCTAGTTATTTTGTATAATGTCCCTCCATTTAGATTTGTCTGATGTGTCTTCATGATTAGATTCAGGCTATGCATCTTTGGCAGAAATATCACAGAACTGATGTTGCATCCTTCTCACTACATCCCATCAGGTGTCCTAAGATTTAGATTTGTCCCATTACTGATGCTGTTAACAATAACCATTAATGTAGTGTCTGCCACCCAGGCATCTTTCTCTTTGTAATTAGTCAGTATCTAATGGGCAGGCCCTTTAAGACTAGGGAAATATCTCATTATCCTATTACTTTTTTCTTTTTTTTAATAAATTTATTTATTTATTTATTTATTTTTGGCTGCATTGGGTCTTTGTTGCTGCGTGCGGGCTTTCTCTAGTTGCAGAGAGCAGGGGCTACTCTTCCTTGTGGTGCATGGGCTTGTCGTTGCGGTGGCTTCTCTTGTTGCGGAGCACGGGCTCTAGGCGGGAGGGCTTCAGTAGCTGTGGCGTGCGGGCTCTAGAGCGCAGGCTCCGTAGTTGTGGTGCACGGGCTTAGTTGCTCCGCGGCATGTGGGATCTTCCCGGACCAGGGCTCGAACCCGTGTCCCCTGCATTGGCAGGCAGATTCTTAACCACTGCACCACCAGGGAAGCCCCTCATTATCCTATTTCTTATCATACTTTCAATTTGTTATTTATTTATGTCAGTATAGGTTCATGAATTCCTCTTTTATTTAATGGGTCATAACCTATAACTATCTTTATTTTCATGCTTATTATCGTTCCATATTTGCCTCGTGGGAGTCCCTTCAAGTTGGCTTCTGTGTCTTTCTGATGTGACATGTCTCTCAATTCTTTGATCACTTTTTAACTTGTTGCTACAAAAAGAGGTTTCAGGGTTATCTTGTACTTTTCCTAGCCCAACTCTGGCATCAGCCCTTTATCCAAGGATCCCTGGTGTCTTTTAGTGGAGAATAGTGTTTAGAAACCAAAATCTAGGCACTTGGGATGCTCACTGATATTGGAGTATCACTACTCCCAGATCCTCTCAGTGCACAGAGCTAGGGAATGTATATTTGTGCATGTACACATTTACATTTTTTATCTATCATCTATCTATCTATCTGTCTATCAACTATCTATCTATCTTCTATCTATCTGTTTATCCTCTATATATCTGTCTTGAAAACTATGTGTTCACACCATCATCTCTAACTCTAATCCAGCACCACAGGGTTCACTCTAGTCTTCCCTTTTCCATATTCGTAATGTCCTTCTCCCACCATGAGACATCTAGCTTTCCTTGTCCTTAATACATTTTCTTATTTAATCAACCCACCTCTATGTAACCAGTCTCTCATCTGTCCTCCTTATACCATTTGGGCTCCATGTGGATGTCCTATTCACCCAGCTCAAGCCCTGCCACTTCACACCACCTCACCCTTCTGTCTGGCCATCCTCCTCACCCCACTGGGGCTCCAACCCCATACCAGCCTCCCCCCCACCCCCCGCAATGTGGACATCTTCCTCACTCTGCTCAGCCTTTAATGTCTTACCCTGGGTTGCACCTCTGTGGGGAAGAGACGTCCTTCTCACCTTGTTCTGGCCATGACACCCCGCACGGGGGTCACCCTTCCACATGGAGACTTGCCTCACCCCACTCAGCCTTCAACTCCTTACAAGGGCAGCTCATCTACATAAATGCCCTCTTCACCCTTCCCGGGCCAGGCTACCCTGTGCTAGGCTTAGTCCTTGTGTGGGTACCCTCCTCCTTCCACTCAGACACTAGCGCCCTCCTCTGGGCCACCACAGCTTACCATCCCTCAGGCCCTAAACACACACACATACACACTTTACTTGCTCAGCTCTATCTAATGGCTTTTGCACAAATTGTTCGGGAAGGAGAGAGGAAGGGAAAGAAGACAAGGAAGAGGGGCCACAATTGACTCTGGAGGAAGAGAATACTGTACTATCATCCTCTCCCACCAATGATCAAGACCCCAGATCCACACTTTTATTACTGGCTGGATAAGAAAGTGTTTAGTAGTAATTCCACAAATACCATGGGTTTCTTTCCTGTGGGTATTTTTTGAGAGAGAGAGAGAGAGCCAGGAAAAGATTTCTGTTGTTCTTTCCCAATGAATTTGGTGAAGAGAGATGCCAGTTTGGTAATAATTAGTAGGGAACTGATTAGTTTGCAAGGGAACCCATAACAAGGTACCACAGACTGGGTGGTTTAAAAAACAGACATTATTTTCTCACTGTTCTGGAGACTAGGAGTTCAAGATCAATGTGTCCGCAGGGCTGGTTTCTTCTGAGGCCTCTTTCTTTGGCTTAGAGATGGCAGTCTTCTCCCCACATCTTCACTTTTTCTCCCTTTTGTTTATCTGTCCTAATCGCTTCTTGCAATAAGAACACCAGACATATTGGATTAGGGCCCACCTTAATGACTTCCTTTTAACTTAATTACTTCTTTAAAAATTCTATCTCCAAATACAGTTACATTCTGAGGCACTGGGGATTAGGAAGAAATTCCAAGGGACACAACTGAGTCTACAATAGGAACATACTCCCATAGGCTAAAAGTCTTATGTAAGGCTAAAAGTGGCCAGAGTGCCTTATGCAGTACAGATTTTTAAGACTTCCTTATTTGAATGACTAACCTCTTTGTAAAAGCTTATTCTTTCTTATCCTTTCCCATCAAAAATTCCTATTAACAAATCTGGGAAAAATAGTCTGAATGTTTTTTTGAGCTATAGAGGAAGTTTTGACCTTTGGGTTTCCTGGATAACATAAATTAAAGCCAAGGGCAACACCACCAAAAGAAGGGGAATATGTATTAAGGGGACCTGGAAGGTTTGCTCCAGGGCCCATGGAAGGAAACAAAGGGCCCACAGAATGGAAACAAAATGACTCAGTAGTTCTCGCTTGTAGAGAGAGGTCTGGCTCAGGGGTCCCGGGCCGGGTGCAGAGGTTGGAGACATTGGCCCATGGGATACAAAGGGTGCAGCCCAGGGTTTTTGGAGGAACTACATTCAGGGTGAGACTGAAATAGGCAGCCAGGCTCAATGTACCATCAAGTGTCAATCCAGAGAGATCCAGGACCAGACCACAGGACAGAAGTAGAGATAAGGAACCAGAGAAGAAGTTTTAGAGTGGAAAGTATAAAGTGGAACCTGGGGCAATTTTCTGAACCAGTGGGACATAACTAGGAGCTGTCTCTAGGTCCTCAGCAGTAAGGGTGAGCTTAGCCCTTACTCCTGTTAGGGTAATCCAACCAAATCATATACTCTATGAACCAAGACTCTCTTGGAAGCAAATGGCAGAAACACTAGCTAAAATAAGCTTAAATAAAGGAAGTTATTGGTGCATGTAGCTGAAAGGGGCAAATCTAGCTTCAGGAACAACTGGATCTTGGCGTTCAAGTTGTATCAGTACTTTGCAACTGATATCGGCTCAACCCTGCCTCCCTCTTTGGTTTGGCTGCATTTTTTCACCACATATGTCCTTTCTAGGGCTAGGATAGATGTTTTCAGATAGATCAACTTCCACTTTCCTTTATCTGTCCAGAAGAATCCACCCTCTCTCTTCCAGTGTCTGCATTACATTTTAAGGAAGACTCCAGTTCAGTTTGAGTCGTATACCCACTTCCAAACCAGTCACATGGTTAGGAAGATGGCGTACTCATTCTGGGTGTGGTGGAGGGGTGGGCACAACTGTATGAAAATCACGTGGAAAGAGAGAGCAGTGGACGCCTAGAAGGGCAGCAAAGTGCTGTTGCCAGAGGAATGGAGCATGGAGGCATGGAAGGTGGGCCAAAGCATGCATCCATTCCAGACTGTTCTGCCAAAACCAGGGGTGGACACATTTTACATGCCCAGGTCATCTTATGTCCTGAAGTAGTCTGTGTGCTAGATTATCTCTAATGTGCCCGAGAATGACCTCAGAAGACTAGGTCTGAGGACTCCTAGAGTTTCTTGCTATGACACTGACCTCCTTCTGAGTCAGGCCCAGTCTCCACCTGCTAAACCAATGTCCACTCTCATCCACTTTTGCTTGTCATTTTAGTGTCCACAAAGAGATCGGTAAGAGTTATCTTGACTCTAGTACATGTAGTAGGCAAAGTACATCCAGGCTTGGCCAAGCAAAGAAATGAATCTTCAGGTTTCTGGTGAGATGCCTCCTGCCCGAGAGGCCTAGTGAGAGTTTCTGCCTTTAGTAGACAACGTTATAATATACTCACAAATAAGGCAGATAATATCAGGTTGGTTCTCATTGCGTTTCCTTCATTCCATCTATCTATCTATCTATCTATCATCATTTATCTTCTATCATCTATAACACTTATATAGCACTCACCATGACCCAGGCATCATTTTAAGTGCTTTTTACAAATACCAGCTCCTTTATTCCACATAATCTTCATATCCTAACAGTCCCCTTTGTGTCACAGTTGAGGAAAGAGTTTTTCTTCTGCAGGTTTATGAAAGTCCAAAAATTGATCCTGAACATTTGAAAGTCAAAGTAATCAATAATTAAAACTAACATGTGGGGTGGGTGGGAGGGAGGTCCAAGAGGGAGGGGATATAGGTATACATATAGCTGATTCAATTCATTGTACAGCAGAAACTAACACAACATTGTAAAGCAATTATACTCCAAAAAAAAAACAAAAACAGCTAACAATGAGAAACTTACCTCAGGGCAAATCAAGTTTACCCTCCCTCCCCTGCCAAAAAAAAAAAAAAATGTTGAATAAGTATTCACTGAAGTATTTAGTCCTTGGGTCTTTTGAAAATTATAATTTCAGACAGTCCTCTGAACTACCTTAATGTGATATAAATAAAAGGAATTCAGTCTTCTATGTATTTGATACTGTGCTAAAAATATATATACTTATTTATTTGTCCTTAGTGAATGAGTCACAATTCCTGCTCTGATGAAACTTACTCTCTAGTGAATAATAGTCAAATGTGGCAGAGACTGAGAATTGTCTCCCTGTTTATTCCATCCTTCTTCCTATTAGTAATAGAATCCCCAAAAGTTTTAGCTGTGCCTATGGCTGCCAAGGTAGAAACTACTTTCCCCAGCACCACTGTAACTAAATGTGGCTGTGAAATTATATTTTGGCCAATCAGGTGTGAGCAGAAGTAATGCATGCAACTCCCAGGTCAGCTGATTAAAGAATCCCCTTTCTCTCACGTTTTTTGTCTCCCTTCCCGTGGATTAGAATGTGCAGATGTGGTGCTGGGGTCCAGCTTCACCCACAGGGTAAGAACCACACTCTAGCAGCCTATCTCAAATGGGGTTCCTGTAAGAGAAATAAACCTTACAGAAAATGATTTAAGTAACTTCTTATGTCCATTATTCCAAGGATGGTACAAAGCTATACTATTCCAGATACATAAGAGAAAGGTTAATTCATTACCACAATGGATGCTTTAAAGCATTAAAGCTTAATTCTCTCAATTGGGAAGGGCTGCTTGAGGATGTTGAAACAAGAAAATAAAAGAAACCTGCATTCCTGGATGTCCACTTGGACTTCAGCCTCCAACCCATTTTGACTGCCTGCCCATCTCTGGACAATATGAGAGAGAAATGAATGTCAATATTATTTGAGTTTCTATGTTTTGTGGTGTCTTTTATACAGCAGCTTAGCCTTTTGCCTATCTAATTTATACCAATAGGAGAAAGAGCATTGCAGTGGGATTCAAGAGAATTGGGTCCAAAGAGCTGTGTGATGTTGGGCCAGTTGGTCTCAATCTGAGAAGATAAATAAGAACACTTTGGGTATTGTCTTTGGCACAATGCTTCAGCCAAGGGAAGCCATCTGGACAGAGCAGTAGCTACAGACTCAGGGAGAACATCTCTAAAGCAATGCCAGGAGGTGCTTTTTCCACTTGCCTCTTGCCCAACTTTGTCCTAGACACTTCTGGGGTAAATACCCCTCTTATTCATGAACCGAAACTTCAAAGTGCCAAGGAATAAAGTGGATGTGTAAAAGAACTGTCAGACCAAACACATATCATTTGGCTGGCTTTCTTCCAGGAGACACATCTTTCCCCAAAGACAAAAAGTTGTAGTTGCCAGCAGAGAGGGTGTTAATAGTCATCTTAGGGGAATGCTGTATTCTGGGTTCTACTGAATTTTTGTTTCTCTCCAATATGTTGACTTTGCAGCACCAAAGTCAAACTACTGATCTCTCTCCCCAGAGTTCTTATCCATAGAGTCAAGACATGCTACATATAACTAGCAGTGGTGCCCAAAATGCAAAGTCCATGGACAATATCACATGCAAGTCTTGCAATCACAAGATGGGGGAGATACAAATTTAGATTTTATGGATGAGAAAACTGATGTCTAGAGAATTTTAAATAGCTTGTAGAAGGCCACAGAGATATTAAATAATAGTCTGTCTGTAGCCTCTAAGTATTGAGTAAAAATGGCCTCAATTGTGGATTGAACTGTTGACCCCAATTTTTCACCTCTCCTTGTATCTACATTCTTTACAAGTGACTTTACAGTGTCTCTCACTAGAGGCACGGTGTACTTCCCTGCCTCTTGACTTTGGACTCAGCTATATGACTTGCTTTGCCCAATGGAATGTGGGTGGACATCACTATGTTCCTGTTCTGATCCTAGGCCTTAAGAGAATCACAGTTTCTGCCTTCTCTCTGGGGCTTCTGCCATTGCCATGGAAAGAAGATGCCCTGGATGGTCAACTGCACCAAGGAGGATGCGAAGGAGCTCCCATAGGTAGTACTTCCCCTTTATCCCAGGCCCCAGAATTAACACACATGGAGCAGATGTGAGGTCCACGTACAGTGAGGAACTGAGCCCAGACAGACTTGCAGATTGAAGCAGAGAAGCCAGCTAAGCCCAGCCTAGTATAGGCCTGGCCAACCTGAAGACATGTGAGCAAGAATAAATGAGTTGTTTTAAGATGCTAGGATGGTTTGTTATACATCAATAGCTGGCTGAAACAATCTCTTAGAACACTTTTTGTCCACTGTGGAAATATTGCATTGTCCTGAAATTGGGATGTAATTATTCTGCTTATAAAAGCTCCCTGCAGATTTTATGATAAAGTCCACACTCTAACTGATCTCCAAACAGTCTTGGATCTGATCCTTGCCTAACTGTCCATTGTATCTCCTCTGCACACTCATTACGTTGCTTCCCCACATAGGTCGTTGTGTTTCACACCTCCATGTCTTTGTGTACACAGCAGCCTCTTCCTAGAATGTCTTGACTCCTCTGCTTAATTAATTCTAATCATTCTTCAAGATGAAGCAAAACATCGCCTCTTTCAGGAAGCTTTCTCTGCCCTCCAGTATGATTTAGATGCTCCCTTAGATGTGTTCACCTTTAGTCTAGCCCTTGTCACACCATATTAAAACCATCTTTTCACATGCTTGTCTCTTCCACCTGCCTCTAATCTCCTTGAGAGCAGAGACAGTGTTTCATTTGTCCTTGATTCCTGGAATCCAGCACAATGCTAGGCAGAGGACAACCCCCGCAGGAAATGAATACTAAACAAAAGCATGAGATATCAAGCAATCACTTAAAACATGCCCAAACTAAGAAATCCATCTGTATCTTTAAGAAGAGGCTCTTTTCCCTCAATAAGAGAAGGATTTTAACTGTACATGATCCCCAGGCTCCTACCAACTACTTAAGGGCTGCCACTATGTTTTTGTTTTTTGAAATTTTAGTTGTCATAAAATGCATATACCACAAAATTTACCATCTTAACCATTTTTAGGTACACAGTTTAATGACACTAAGTACATTCACATTGTTTTACTACCATCATCATCGTTCATCCATAGAATGCTTTTCCTCTTGCAAATCTGAAATTCTATACCCCTTAAACAATAACTCCCCATTCTCCCTTACCCCCATCCCCTAGCAACCACCATTCTACTTTCTGTCTCTATGAGCTTGACTACCCTAGGTACTTCATATAAGTGGAATTATACAGTAATTTTCTTTTTATGGCTGGCTTATTTTACTCAGCATAATGTCCTTAAGGTTTATCCTTATAGCATGCATCAAATTTTCCTTCTTTCTAAGCCTGAACAATATTTCATTTTATGTATGCAACACGTTTTGTTTATCCATTCATCTGTCAGTGGAGACTTGGGTTGCTTCCAGTTTTTGGCTACTGTGAATAATACCACTATGAATATGGGTATATAAAAATCTACTTTCAATGCTCTTGGGTATAAACTGCAGGGGAGGAAAAAAATCTTTTTCCTCTACCTTCTTTGGTGACTGGGACCCTGAAAATTCAACTGCCAAAAGACAGGTTAACAAGAGAAATGGTTTACTATGTACGCATATAGAGGACTTCATAGAAAAGAAGTGAAGACCCAAAGGAGCAGGTAGACCCAGGGGCTTGTATACTATTTTAACAAAGAGCAATAAATTTGTGGAGACTTGCCAAAATAAAAGAAAAGAGGTTTTGGATTTGGGGGGAGGTAAATTGTAGGAAGGCAAATAGATGCAGGAAGCTAATGGAAGATAAGTATTATTTTAATAAGGTTTGTTTGTGCAGGTTCATTCTAGTGCCATCTCTAGCAATGAAGGTTGTTTTCCTTCTCTTGGTACAGGAGAGGGGAGTGGGGACTTCTTCACAAAGGAAAATTTGTACCCTCCCTTTATGCAGAAAAGGGAGGGTAGAGAGCTTTCCCCTGCACCTGCTGTTTGTCAATTGTCTTCAGTTCAAATTAATCCTTATGCTAAAGCGGCATATTTTTTTTGGTAGCACATTCTTTTCTTTAAAATTTCATTTTATTGAAGTATAGTTGATTTACAATGTTGTATTAGTTTTTGGTGTACAGCAAAGTGATTCAGTTCTACATATACATAAAAGTTTGCAACTGCTTATCCCAAACTCCAAATCCTTCCCTCCCCCTTGGCAACCGCAAGTCTGTTCTCTACATCTATGAGTCTGTTTCTCTTTCATAGATAAGTTCATTTGTGTCATATTTTAGATTCCACAAATAAGTGGTATCATAGGGTATTTGTCCTTGTCTGATTTACTTCACTTAGTATGATAATCTCTAGGTCCATCCATGTTGCTGCAAATGGCATTATTTCATTCTTTTTTATGGCTGAGTAATATTCCATTGTGTATATACATGTATATGTGTATATATATTCAATTGTATATATATATCTCACATCTTCTTTATCCATTCATCTGTCAATGGACACAGGTTGTTTCCATGTCTTGGCTATTGTAAACAGTGCTGCCATGAACCTAGGAGTGCAGGCATCTTGTCAAATTATAGTTTTGGCCAGGTATATGCCCAGGAGTGGGATTGCTGGATCATATGGCAACACTATTTTTAGTTTTTTGAGGAACCTCCATTCTGATCCCCTTGAATACCTGGAAGTAGAATTACTGGATCATATAGTAATTCTATTTTGTAATTTTTTGAAGAGCTACCATACTGTTTTCCATAATGGTTGTACCATTTTACATTCCCACCAACAGTGCATGAAAGCTTCAATTTCTCCACATTCTTTCTAATATTTTTATTTTTTTGACATCCTTCAGGGTATGATGTATGAGGTAGTTGCTACTATGTTTTAAGTAAATTCTTGTTTGGATTCAGGACATACTGTCCATAAGAATTTTCAAAGGAAGCAGAAAAGTATTTAAACTCAGCGTTGTTTGTTCGACCAGGGTCTAACTGGAATCATTTGCAGAGGTTATAATGAAATCATACAATACGCTTAAAACCAACCAACACAACACCTATCACAGGTTGGGTTTTCCAGGATGCAGACTCTAAGAGAGAAATTACCATGCAGAAATATTATAAGGGAGGGCTGGAGGGATCAACACCTGTGGAAAGAAAGGGCAGGGAAGAAAGCAGGATAAGATAGAAGCTAACTCTATGGGAAGCTCTGAAGCTAAGATGGTTCTTTCCAGTTTTCCTCCCTAGGAATGTGGTCTGGGAAGGCCATCTGTTTTCGAAGTGTGTATTATATTTCTTTGAAGGTGACATAGACCTGTTCCAGAATCCTGGGGGACTATGTTGTGGTTCTTTCGTTAGGAATTTCCATAAATTCTCTATGGTGTGTTTTCCCACACTGCTAAATCCAGTATCATAGCGTTTGCCTGGTTGTGTGGCCCAACTTCAGGGCAGTGTTTACTGCAGTCTGGATCTGCTGAAGAGCCTTTTCCTGCTCTGGTCCCGCTCAAACCTGGCAGCGTTTTTTGTCCCTCAGTATATGAGTTAGAGAGTCCCTAGTTATAGAAATGTTGACTAAAGGAACCAAAGAAGTCTACCAAGCATTGTGCTTTCTTCTCTGTGGTGGGAAATGCAAGATTCAATAATCTGCCTTTTACTTTGGAGGGATGTCCCAGCACACCCCAGACCACTCATCAAATATTTTACTGATGTAGTGGGTCCCTTCATCTTGTTTAGGTTTACTTCCCACTCTCTAGAGCTCATGTGTCTTACAGTATTGCTACCTCTCAGCCTTTTTTGCTCATCCTCTCCAATGAGTATCATGTAATTGCTATAGTGGACCAGTGTAAAGTTCTGTGAGGTGTCCAGCTGGCCTACGTGTTTTTGTACTATATTACGACAGAGGATGGTAGAATTAACATAGCCCTGGGGTAAGACTGTTCGTTCTAAATGAACATGACTTTTTTTCTGATCTTCCTTTCTAATGAGAATGGAAGAGAATATGTGTATCTGATTAATGGCAGCATACCACATGTCTAAGGCCATGATAATCTGCTCAAGCAAAGGTACCACATGGAACAGCAGCTTCACTCAGGTTACTATTTGATTGAGTTTACAACAGTGCACTGTCATCCTCTAACTTTATTTAATTTTTGAGGGAACCAGGCTGAAAATTAAATGGAGATACAGTGGGGACCACCACCCCTACATCCTGTAGATCTTTCTGTCACTCTGAACCTACTGCCACAATTTTACATTTTGATAATTGGACACACCTCCTTCTGACATTTAACTGCAGCTGCCTGACCTCTATTATCTTGGAGTTCTTGCCCCTCTCATCAGCCCATCCTTATTGCTTTGGTAAATGGTTGGCTGGTGGACTTTCTAGCCTTAGGTAATCTATCTAGCATGCCCACCTCTCTGAACCTTTGATCCCTTCCTAAACCATCTGCCTTGGCAGATCTGGCACTTGTAGTGTGGGGCATCACTTGTTCCAAGATTCCCAAAAAGCTAACCTAGCTGCATATTAGTATCCTCTTGTGAGGTCCTTGCCATATGTTAAATCCTATCTCAGGGGAAAGTGCTACCATGTTGACAAACTCTCTCTTATTTATCTCTGTGTTCTGCCTTCCTTGATCCTGCATCATTAGGGACAGTATCATATTGATCAAGCTCCTGTTGGTACATAGTAGTCAGATCCTGCCTCAACTTTGGGAATAATCCCTTATTCCTGTACAAGGTCCAGCACAGCCCAACCAGAGTCCTGACCTTTGCATAGGAAACCTGCCTAGGGTGAGAATTTTACCTTCTTCGAAGCTCTTCTCTAATGATTAAGGAGGGTCATCAGCTTTTTCTGCTCTCCTGTGTAGCAATAAAACCTCTTTATATGCCACCAAAGGTTCACTCTTGGCTTTCACACTTATCTTTTGATTATACAGTAATCATTCTCAACCACTGTCTATTGTCTTTGCACAGCCCCTCAATCCCAGTGTTCTTATTATTTCTTCCCTATTTCCCTAATACATCACACCCTCTTTTTGTGCTAAAAAGTAAGGAAGCACTCCATGAATAAGGCAACTGCAACAAAGGAAATGCTGGAAGAGGGCTAACAGCTGCAGGCTGATTGTCTGCCAGCAGTACTTCCAGAAGTTAGGGAAACGAAGGCACAGAGGCCTGGAGTGCTGTGGTATGCTGAACAACTACCAGCAATTCAGAATTGGAGTTGGAGCTGGAACCACACAGCTAAGGGTTAGTAGTAGAGTCAGAATTCATGTCTTTTGCGAGTTAGCTTAGTTATTGTCCTACTGTAACAAGCAATCCCTGTGAAGTCAAATAAGGCAGCTAGATTCCTTGATGATGTTGGGGAAAAGCCATGTGATCTCCTTTTCTGCTTCCCAATACCACCACCCCTTGTCACAGGAACAGGACAGAGAGGTTCAGCAAAGGGGCTCTGGCAGGACACTCATAGCTCAGGCCCTATTCCAACGTTTGGGGGATATTTCAGCACCAGTTACTGATGTTTCCTTGGTGTCCTCTCCTCCCCCTACTCCCAGGTTCAAGGGTTCCTGTACAGCTAGCTCTTCAGGGAGATAAGATCAGTGCCGATGACTAGTGATTGTTCCCTTCCTCTTTCCTAAGAGGCAGAGGATGCAAGAAAGCTCTACCTTCCGTTTCTAGGATTGTTACCACCACCTTCCAGTAGAGACTCAGTTTTATTAAAGGATGTCCTCTGACTGATCAATCTGTTTGAGGAGGTAAATTTTTTCCGATGTAAAAGTAATAAAAGTTAGTTCTAGAAAAATTAGAAATTTCATACAAGAAAAAAGAAGAAATATACACATTCAACCAATCATACAGAGACAACCATTGTTAACATTTTGGTTCATTTCATTTCCAAGTTTTTCAGGATTTTTTTACACAGTTATAATCATATAAAGCATTTTTTCCTGCTTTAATATTATAATAGACTTTAATATTATAACAAAAGCATTTTCCACTGTTTTAATCCTTGTGAATATAATATTAAGTGTAATATTATTAAGTGTAATATTAAGCATAAGTGTATTCATAATATTGATATTATTACACAGCAATGAGAATATTGCCTACTTAATCATACCTTGTTTGGGGGTAGATGTATGATATATTTATATAATTATAAATATATAATATATTATATACTTATATAATTAAAGCATTGTAAATATGGCCATGTATCAAGCTTTTTAATTTAAAATTATATGCTGATATTTCCCATGTTATGAAAAATTATTTTTTAAGCCTTATTTTTAATTGCTGTATGATATTTCACTTTGTGAATGTACATAAACTTGTGAATTATTCTGGTATTATTAGTCATCCAATATATTGTCAGTGTTTTATTATACTAAATTAATCTGCTGCCTGTATAATCATTTCCTTAGAAGAGATTTCTAGAAGTGCATTACTGGGCGACAAAGACTGTGAGCTGTTCAGCAAACACATTGCCCTTTCTTCCTGGACACACATCCAGATACATTTCCCAAGCTTCCTTGCAGTGAAGTGTGCCAACGTGACTGAGTTCTGGCCAGAGGAATGAGAGCCACTTCCAGGCCTGGCCATAGAACATTACATGCAGACTCCTATGTATTCTCTCCAACTCTGTAGAATGACTCTCAACATCTCCATTAAATTGGGCCAAGGATCCATGAATTTCCAGGATCTTGAGTGATTGTATGGAGCATCTGTCTTTCTCTCTCTCTCCCTCTTTCTCTCTCTCTCACACAAACACACACACACACACACACACACAACTAAGACCTGAAGCAGTTCAGGAAAATCGTATGAACGAGAAGAAAACTTTTATTTTGTTTGAGCCATTATACATTTTTGGATCAATGTTGTCAGACTAACAAAAAATACACACTTTAAAATATTTTTGTACAGTTTGTTATTTTTGTATATATTTTTAAACTGCTATCTAAAAGATACTGATAATATATATTCTCATTTGCAATGTATGAAAAAGCCCACACCATGGTCAACGTTAAAAATATGTTTACCACCTTACTTGCAAAGACTCCTTATTAAATTTGCCTTTTTTGATTACTGGTGAAGTTGAATATTTTTGTTTATTAATCATTTGCATTTTAGGAAGTTTTTCAAGTATGGAAGTTACATAACTTTTTTAAAGCGCTCAAATATATCTTTCCTTCTTTGATGCACTTCATTGTTCCAATCTACAAGTTTATAGACAATTTGAAATTAATATGCTATTGACCTGGAGAGTCAGGCTTAGTTTTCTTGGCTAATATTTTAGAAAATCCTAAACTATCATTATGTTTTAAAGGTATAGTAATATCTCATGACCAACAAGACCAAGAAAAAAAACCCAACTGGATTTGGTCCTGCAATTCTGGGAAAACTAAATTGTTAATCAGATAACTGCAGAATAGCACATTCAAAATAAATATCAAGCAATTCCTTTGAAATTCTGGTGTTGGAAAACAGGGCCACCACCTGGTATATTCTATATTTATTTGGTTTTGGGGAATGTAATTTGGCTGCGATTCACTATAATTAGGAACAGTATTATAATGAAGTTTAGCTCAACTCATACATTGGCTTTGACTTATGGGACACGTTACCATTTTGGGTTTCTTACATGAGCTGAATGCTTTATTTCAAGCATGGTTTCTACCATAGTGCTGTACTCTGCTGGGAGTGGAGGAACGTCTGGTGGTTAGGATTCTGGAAGTATAATCCATTCCCTTATACTTAATTTTACCTCTCTGTTCTTACATGGCCTGCAAGTCAACTTACGTTACTCTCCCGGTTATCTTGGCCAGCTCCGTCTTAACTATTACTAGGACTTACAACACAAATATTTATTGAGTGCCTACTATGTGTCAGACAGTGGTCTAGGTGCTGGGAATACAGTAGGTAAAAAAGGAAAAAAGGAAAACTCCCTGCCCTTGAGGAATTTTCGGAAGGTATATGATAAACATAACAAATAAATATTATTATATAGTATGTTGGAAAATGATAAGTGCTATGGGAAAAAAAGTAGAGCAGGGTAAGGGTGATTGGGGGCTGGTTACTGTATTAAATAGGTGGTCAGGGTTAACCTCATAGAGAAGATGAGATTTGATTCAAAACTTAAAGGAAGTGACCGAGGAGAGTTGTTTAAGTAGATGTCTAGGAAACTAGTGCAAAGTTCCTAATGTGGGAGTGTTTAAGAGGTGGCAAAAAAAGAAAGCAGTATGGCTGGAGCAGAGTAACACTGAAGAAAGGAAGTGAGGATGGAGGCTACGTCATGCAGCATCTTGTAGGCTGTTATAAGAACTTTTGCTCTCCGAGTACAATGGGAAACCACTGGAGGATTTTGAACAGAATGACATTATCTGACTTTCACTGTTTAGAAGTTCTGTTCCCATTATCTACTGTTGTGACAAACCATCCCAAAATGTAGTGACTTAAAACAATTTATTGTTATCTCTCATGGTTCTATGAATTGACTGGGCTGAGTTGGGCAGTTCTTCCTTGAGTTCTCTCAGTCAGATGACATTTGATTCTCACTGTTGGTTGGGTCCTCAGCTTGAGTATTGACTGGAACACCCACACGTGGCTTCTCCATGTGGCTTGAGTTTCTCAAGCATGGAAGGTAGGTTCCTAGGGGAAGCACCCCAAAGGCAAGACTTCCAAAAGACCAAAGCAGCAAGGGTTCTTATGAACTAGCTGTGGAAATCCCAGAATGTTACTTCTGCCATTGTTCAAGCAAGTCTTTGAGGTCAGCCCAGAATCATAAGAGGTGTTTAGACTCCACTTCTTGTGGGGGAATGGCAAAGCTCACACTGCAAAAGAGTATGTGGGATGGGAGGCATTATTATTTCTATCTTTGGAAAATATAATATGCCTCAGAGTCCCTCTAGCTGTTGTGATGAGAATAGATTGGGTGGTTGGGGGAAGGATGGGAGTGGCAGGTGCCAAAGACAGACTATCTAAGAGGTTAATCTAAGCAAGAGGTGACAGTGGAGTAGACCAGAATGATAACAGCAGAGATAATAGAAAGTGGTCAGATTCTGAATTTAGTTTGAAAGTAGAGCCATCATTATTTACTGATGCCTTGGATGTGAGTGTGAGAGAAAGAAAGGAGTCAAGATGTTATCAAAGTTTTTGGCCTGGGCAACTAGAAGGATGAAGTTGCTAACAGATGTGAAGAAGGCTGAAGGTAAAGCAGATTCGGATACGATAAGTTCAAGACATCTGTTGAGTATTCAAGTGGAGTAGTTAGCAGTTGGATATACAAACTTACAGTGAGGATACATTAACGCATTCAAAATACATTATGAGTGTTCTCTGAATGCCTTCTAAGCCCTAAAAATCTGGTAGGTTTTTATTTTCCTTGTTTTAAAATGTATGTGTAACACTAATTGCTATAGCCCCAAGTAGATACTTCCCAAATGCCTATCAACAGTAGAATAAGTAAATATATTGTGGTATATATATATAATGGAATAGCAATGAGACTGAATGAATCATAGCTATGTACAATAATATGAATGAATCTCCCAAACATACTTACATTTAAAAAGTTTTTAAAATTATGGTAAAAAAACATGTAACAAAATATATTAAGTGTACATTTTAAGTGTACAGTTCAGTAGCATTAGGTGTATTTGCAATGTTGTGCAATGCATCTCCAGATCTTTTTCATCCTGCAAAACTGAAAAACTGTACCCATTAAACAGCAACTCCCCATTTCCCCTTTCTGCTAGGCCCAGGCAACCAACATTCTACTTTCTGTTTCTATGGATTTGACTACTTTAGATACCTTATATAAGTGGAATCTTACGTATATTTGTCTTCTTGTGAGTGGATTATTTCACTTAGCATAATGTCCTCAAGGTTCATCCATGTTGTGCATGTGACAGGATTTCTTTCCTTTTTAAGGCTGAATAATATCCATTGGATATATATACTGAATTTTGTTTATTCATTCATCTTGATGGGCACCTGGGTTGCTTCACTTCTTGGCTCTTGTGAACAATGCTGCTATGAACATGGGTGAGCAAATATCTTTTTGAGACTCTACTTTCAATTCTTTTGGATATGTAACCAGAAGTGGGATATCTGGATCCTATGGTAATTCTATTTTTACCATTTTGAGGCACCATCAAACCATTTTCTATAGTGGCTGCACCATTTTACATTCCAACCAACATGGCACAACAGTTCAAATTTCTTCATATCCTTGTCAACACTTGCTATTTTCTGTTTTTTGTTTTTGATTTTTTAAACAGTAGCCATCCTAATGGGTATGAGGTGGAATCTCATTGTGGTTATGTTGAGCATCCTTTCACATGCTTATTGGACATTTGTACGTTATCTTTGGAGAAATGTTTGTTCGAGTTCTTTGCCCATTTTAAATCCAGCTATTTGTTTTTGTTGTTGTTGTTGTTGTTGTTTTTGAGTTATAGGAGTTTTTGTACATTTTGGGTGTGAGCCCCTTATCAGATATATGATTTGCAAATATTTTCTCCTGTTCTTCAGGGATAAATTTTCACCCTGTTGATTGTGTCTTTCGATGCACAGAAGTTTTAAATTTTGATGAAGTCCAATTCATCTATTTTTGCTACTATTGCCTGTGCTTTTGGTGTCATATCCAAGAAATCATTGCCAAACCCAGTGTCATGAAGTTTTTTCCCTGTGTTTTCTTCTAGGATTTTTATAGCTTTATGTCTTGCATTTAGGTCTTCAATCCATCTTGAGTTAATTTTTGTATATGGTATAAGGTAATAGTCAAATTTTATTCATTTGCATGTGGATGTCCAGGCTCCCAGCACCATTTGTTGAAGAGACTGTCCTTTCCTCATTGCATGGTCTTAGCACCCTTGTCAAAGAACATCTGGCCATATACATGATGATTTATTTCTGGGTTCTCTGTTCTAAGCCATTTGTCTATAAGTCTGTCTCTATGCCATCAAACATTTTCAAATAAAAGGAGTCAGAAAATAATATAAACTGTATGATTCCATTTACATAAAATTCAAAAATAATCTAATTTATGTTGTTAGAAGTCAGGGGGTATCCTTGTGGGTGTGGGTGGTAACTGGAAAGGGCATGAAGGGGGTTTTGGTGTTACTGGTAATACTGTTTCTTGATCTTTGTGTTGATTATACGGGTGTGTTCACTTTGAAAAGTCACTGAGTTATACACAGGTATTTAGCATTCATAATTACCATCAGACTCTTTATACTATTTAATGTAGTCTTATTTAAAAATGATTGCATAGAAACAGAGAACTATGATCAAAATCCATTGATCCTGTACTGCTTTTAATTACTATGACATGAATTTTTTTTTTCGCCATTGGATTCTCAGAAGACAAGATAACAGTCTTGGTATAAGTTTCAGCCATTCATATTTAGGTAGACTTCTTTTTTCACATACCTGGGAGAGTAGTTAGGAGTGAGTGATGAAAGAGGATAAGCAATGCTTCTTATCGCATTCTTTGAAGAATCAAAACAACATTGACTTTTTTTAGCTGACAGATAGCATTTGATTATAACATCTTCCCTAATTGCAATATTCTGATAATGCCAACTTTGACAAAAAAACACTTTTCCATAATGCCAAGTTGATCAGGACCCACCAAAATAAGGACCCAACAGTTATTCCTGCAAGTCCATGTCAAGGGGAAAAGAAGGTGTAGACCCCTCTTCAGTAGTACCTATACTAGAGCTGCCCAATCTGTGTGCTTTGGCACACTGTATGCTGGGAATGAATTACATGTGTATGGAGGCACGGGTTCTACTCTACCTTCAAGGGTGGTCAAGCCAGGCTTGAAGAGAATGCGATTACTGGGCTGGTCACTCCTACAGTGAGATACCTCAATCCTTCAATCCATTGTTTACTGCAGATATCATTTTCTCTGTGTGAAGTAATGTACAAAGGGTTGGAAAGTCAGTAATGAGAAAAAATAGTAAGAGACTCCTAGCACACTGAAGAGTTCCACTTATAAATGAGAATTATTCTTAAATCCTGATAGTAACCCAGCTTCCTGGATGGGCAAGAGGAGCCTCTAGGGAAGAAAAGTAAGGTCTAGTGGTTTCCAGGGAAGGCTCTGGAGTCAAAGTACTTGACTTTGAATCATGACTCTACCATTAAGCAACTGTTTTGTAAAGTACTTAAAAAACAAAATGACACTGTTTTGTGCCTCAGTTTCTTCATCTATGATTCATAGAAACCTACCTCAGAGAGTCATATGAAAATTAGCTTAGTGCTTAGCATATAGTAAGTGATTAAGAAATATTAGCTATTGTTAACATTGAGTACCATTGTGTACCATTTATTGAGTACCAGGCTTGAGTGTCAGGCTTGCTAGGAATTTTTATAAAGTTTATTCAATCTAATCCTCAGAGTAGGTTTATTATTTCCCATTTTATAGATCAAAAAATTAACACTTAGAGAGGTTAAACAACTTGTCCATGGTTAACAGCTAACAAATGGCAGAGCCAGACTTTAACTTCTAGGTCATGTAAAGCCATGGTGTTCAAATGTTTTTGCTAATATATTCCTTGGCACATTAAAAAAAATTACTTCTGTAGTTTTCATTGTAAGTATAGTAGTTACAAAGAATACAATTTCGAGCATTGTGAATATTGGCATTTCAAAATAAAACTGTTATATCACTCTTTTTTTTTTTTTTTATAAATTTATTTATTTATTTATTTATTTTTGGGTGTGTTGGGTCTTCGTTTCTGTGCGAGGGCTTTCTCCAGTTGCGGTGAGTGGGGGCCACTCTAAATCGCGGTGCGTGGGCCTCTCACTGTCGTGGCCTCTCTTGTTGCAGAGCACAGGCTCCAGACGCGCAGGCTCAGTAGTTGTGGCTCACGGGCCTAGTTGCTCCGTGGCATGTGGGATCTTCCCAGACCAGGGCTTGAACCCGTGTCCCCTGCATTGGCAGGCAGATTCGCAACCACTGCGCCACCAGGGAAGCCCTATATCGCTCTTCTAAATGTACCCAAAGGTATTTAAATTTCACAGTGATTGGCTACTCACCATAGTCCATTTAAAAAAAATACTTGAAAAAACTCGCAATAGTTATAAATTTATACTGTTCCTTTCCTTCCATGAAGTTATTTTTCCATCTCAATGCCCCTATTCCAGGATTTTATCCCCCTAGTTTTTATGCTTCAAAATATTTTGTTTGTTGTCCTATCATACTTCTCTACAATAATGAATACACTTAAAATTTCCTGTTTAAAAATTATTTTCTGAATAAGGTCTTGTTTAAAATTTTTTTTTCTGAATTGAATTATCATTATTAATTACTAGTAGTTCATAATTTATTAAAACATAAATATATTACACATTCAATAATTACTGAACACAAATGTAAGATATTGGAAATGAATCTTCATGAGATAGATGGGGGTCATGGGGATCTATAGAACTCTGATTAAGGGCATCATCAAAATGTCCCTTAGGACTTCCCTGGTGGTGCAGTGGTTAAGAATCTGCCTGACAATGCAGGGTACACAGGATCAAGCCCTGGTCCGGGAAGATCCCCCATGCTGCGGAGCGACTAGGCCCGAGTGCCACAACTACTGAGCCTGTGCTCTAGGGCCTGCGAGCCACAACTACTGAGCCCATGTGCCACAGCTACTGAAGCCCACGTGCCTAGAGCCTGTGCTCCGAAACAAGAGAAGCCACCGCAATTAGAAGCCCACGCACCACAATGAAGAGTAGCCCCCGCTCGCTGCAACTAGAGAAAGCCCGCACGCAGCAAGAAAGACCCAACACAGGCATAAATAAATAAATGTATATATTAAAAAAAAATGTCCCTTAGCTTGGCCTCTGGGACATCTTTTCCCTCAGAACAATGCACTTTAGGGAGGTGTGGGATATGTGAGAGGAAATCTTTCTTGAGCTTCTGGATCTTAAGACTCCTCATGCCTGTCTGTCCTTTAGAAATTCCTTCAGCACTAAGATGACTACACACTCCAGTTTATGCCTGTTGCCCTGGCGTAATTATTAACAGCACCGCTGTCACTCTCTAAGTATCTCAGTTTGGAGGATATTATTGATCACCCCATCAAGTACCCCTTGTGGTCCCCCAAGGGAACATTATTCAGATTTGAAGACGGCTCTTGTAAACAAAGGGATGACTGACATTTCTTTTTCTCCCGTTAAACTGTAAAAATATTCATTGTATACTTATGTTCCACGCACTATATTAGTTACTTTGACATATCTTATCATCAGAATTACCATATGAGATGTTTTTATTGTACCCCCTCTTGTTTAACAGATAAGAAAACTGAAAACCCGGAGAGCTTAACTGACCGGTCACAGGTAGTAAGTGACTAAACCAGAACCCAAGCCTTGCTCCCTGTTTCTAAAGCCTGTGCTTATAATCAGATGTAGTCCCTGTGTCTCCAGACTTATACTGATTCCCTTCCCTGGGGCATGGGGTCCCACCTGTTGAAACTCAGGCTGTAGTGTAGGTCTGCTCACTGCCAGACTGCCCTTTTGCCCAAATCTCCACATCAAAAGCCTCCTACCAGGCTCCCTTTTACAGTTGTCAGCACTTTCTCTTCATCCCTGTCCTGGTTCTGTCCACCAGCATCTCTCCTCTGGGTGACTGCGCAGTGCCCAATCCACTTGGCAAAGGCAGCCAGAACCATCTCTCCAAAATGCTAACTTCATCGTTCCACTCACCTGCCTAAGCCAGTCTGGTGCTTCCCATAAAGATGAAGTCTGAAACTCTTATCAAGATTTACCAGGATCTTCTCAAATGTACATGTCAGGCCTACTGAACTTTCCCCTTTTTCTTCTCCAGCCCCACCCACTTTGCCACTTATTTGTCCCCCACACACATCCACCTCCCAAACCTGTCTTCTATTCATACTTGAGGTCTTAGTTTAGATCTCCGGGCAGCTTGCCTGGGCTTTGTGAGCCACTCTCTGTCCCACTAACTTTGGTGCCCTTCCAGTGGTGTGCTGGAGCCAACTGGAACAGGCTCTCAAAGCCGATTGTTCGCATCACGTCCTGGTTTCAGCATTGTGGGACGTAATGTTGGCATCTCGAAATTGGCCATCGTGGGAGTATTTGCATCAGGGAAATTGACAAATGGTACAAACCAGGATTTTTTTTTTTTTAACTGATCAATAAACATTTACTGGAACAACACTGTGCCCCTCCTATATTTTCATAACACTTGGAACAACATTTACTTCACTCATTCAATGAATGTTTACCCACTGCCTACTACATGTCAGATATTGTTCATGTCGCTGAGGATATAAAGGTGGGCAAATAAGATAATCCTTGCCATCATGGAGCTGACAGTGTTGAATGGGGGAGACTGACCTTAGTCAAATATCCACATAAACTACATTTAAAATGATAATTATGTTAAGACCTAAAAACGCTGTAAAAATCTATAATAGGATATTTGACCTAGTCTAGGAAGGATTTCCTGAGCTAAAATTGGATGAAGGATAAATTTAGGTTTAGGAAGGAACCAGATGAGGGGACATTCCAGGTCCAGGGAACAACATGTGCTATGGTTGGAGGGAGTCTGACCCCCAGGAGCAGGGGAAATAGGACAAGCGTGGCAGACAGGAACCAGGAAGCTTGCTGGGAGAGGCAGCTGCAGAGTAGAGGCTACACAGAGTTTTGTAGGTCCCACCAAAGAGTTTCGTCTTGATCCTAAGAGCCATGGAAAGTCACTGAAGTGTTTTGAGCAGGAAGAACTCATGGTGCAGTGGAAAATCAGCATAGCATGGCGGTTCAGAAATCAACTCTGGAGTCTGGCTGCCTGGCTTGGAAGGCTGACTCCGTGACTTACTAGCATCTTACTAGTAACTTCTCTGTGCCTCAGTTTCCTCATGGGTTAAATGGTGATAAAATAATACCTACTCTGCCGGACCGTTTATAAAGCATAAAGGAAATTCCAGTTGGAGAAAGCAGCACTGAAAGGTGTGGAGATACACAAACGACACTGACTCAGGAGCTTAAAGCTTAACGCCAGACATCAATAAAAGACACGGGTGCGGGGTGGGGTGGGGGTGGGGATTCCCTGGCGGTCCAGTGGTTAGGCTTTCACTGCGGGAGCCAGGTTCAATCCCTGGTCGGGGAACTAAGATCCCACAAGCCGCGTGGTGCGGCCAAAAAACCCCCCAAAAACAAAAAACACAAACCAGTGGGGGAAAAATGTTGTAGTAGAGGGACCAAGGGGTGATTCATTTCAACTCCAAAGCAAATGCGGAGGCTTTATGGAGGAGGGCTCACCTCAAGGTTGACAGTATAGGCCTGCTCAGGTCAGAGTGCTAGCTCTGCACCTCACTAGCTTTGTGATTTGACTTCCCTAATCAGTGTCTTCATCTGTAAAGTGGGAATAATAATAATACCTAACTCATAGAGTTGATAAGAATTCACAGTTAATGCATGTAAAGTCTTGGCATAAAGTACCCAATAAATGTGAAGCTATTATTATTATTATAACGTTACGAGTTGAACCTTGAGTGAGAAGAACTTTGATTGGCACTGAAGGAATAAAAGACCCCAAAGTAAAAAAGCATCTGACACATTTGAAGAACAGCAAGTCAAAAGGCACTTTTAAGTATGGTCATCAGTGTGAATCTGTGAACTGTTTTTACTGGCCTGGGATGAGATAAATATAGAAATTGAGAGTAAACACTTAGAAATTAAAAGAACACAAAAATAAATTGACAGTAATTTTATTTTTGTATACCTGTTATATACCTGTAATGAAAATTGGGGCTTGTAGTTTTTTATGTCTTTTTTCACTTTTCTAGCAAGTTTTTAATTTATCTTAGAAGAATGACAGCCCATAACTTATCGGAAATAATAAAACTTGTCCTTCACCTCAGATAGAGAATAAAGTAATTCAATGGAGCTGGATATAGCACCATAGAGATGATCCTGGAAAGGTGGGCCAGGGTCACATTGTGAGGAACTACTCTGAATGTCTGAGTTCACACTTTATTCGGTGGGCAACGGGGTTACTGAAGTTTAGAGAGATTGTTAACTGAGGGTTAAGTGTATGCAGGTAAATGGACATTGCAAGTTTTGTACTTTTTTAAGTTCCCAGTGAGCACATGTTTTTTCTTTCTTTTTTTAATTAAAAGGTTTTTTGTTTGTTTTTGTTTGTTTTTTTTTCTGGTTAAAGAGGACACCTGAATTGCTCTGTGTTTCACAAAAATAACTGTTTGTATTTGATAAGAGTGTGGTTAAACAAAGGAATTCAAATTTATCAAAACAGAAAACATTGAAACTACGTGAGCACACACTTTGTGACCAGCGATGCGAGTGACTCGTTGAGATAAGCTAAGCCGGGTAATCAGACGAGTCTCCTTCCTTCTTGGGCACCCTCATATAATTAACACATAAACCAAAGAGACAGGACTCTTTCTGATCTCCCAGTTCGGGTCCCCTTGTGCACCTTCCATCATCACCGCCTCTCTAACAATCCTGCCCAGCAGGATGGGACAATAACGGTTTAATAACCACGTATCCTTGGGCGGCGTTTGACAGCTTACAAAGCGTGGGGTTTCCAGACGCCCTTATGCAGGCGCAGAGACAGAGCAACACCTTTCACGCTTTCCTTTCAGCTCCACAACCCCTTCCTTCCCTACCCGCACGGCCGCTCATGAAAGCACAGGACACCTCGGCCAAGCCCTACAGCTCTGGGAACCTCCGCCGCCCAGAGACCCGCGAGGGCCTGAGGGCGACGCTCGGGCGCTTTGGCCCCTAAATAAAGAAGCAAGGCCGCGGGCCCCAGGACCCAGGGTGGGACACTGATTTTCTAACGGGAGCCAGAGCCAGAAGGTGAGGCACCAGCTGGTCGGCCCGCGGCCCTCGGGTCTCCTGAGGCGCAGCGAGGCCCGCGGGCGTGGTGGAGGCGGCGCCTCGCCGGGCCCTCCCGCCCGCGCCCAGCGTCCCGCGTCCCGGGCCGCTGCGCCCCGCCTTCCCGCCCAGTGCGCAGAGGGCAGGACCGCGGATACCCGGCAGCGTGACCCTGGCGCCGCCGCCGCCGCCGCCGCCGCAGCCCGAGCGGCCGACCAGGTGCGTGCGCCGCTGGCCGGGCAGTGTCCGTGGGAGGCTGGGCCCGGCTCCTCCCGGCGGGCGGGCCGAGGCGGTGCCGGCCCCGGTGTGGACTTCCCAAGTCACCCATTCGTGGGAGCGGCTGACGGACGGGGTAGGGAGGCCACCGGGAGACGGGCCGGGCGTGCGGCTTCCGCGACAAGGGCCCAGAAATGGGGAAGCCGCGTGCGGTCGCCGGGATGGAGGGCGATGCTGTGCACGGAGGGCAGCGAGCCGGGCGTGATGGCTCCTTTTCCCTCTTGTCTCGGGGAGGGGAGGTGCCCCGCCCCTAGCCGCGCAGGAACTTCCTTCGCCCGTATCTGGAACCAACACCTAGTTCCCCTGAACTTCCAGGTTGCTTTATCGGGTCTCCTTTGTGGTTCTTTTCGCCTTTTATCTTGTACTTTAATTTTTGGTGTGTACGTCTAGGTTCCACGCAGGCTCTTAAGTTACACGGGGGCAGAGCCCCTGTCGGACTTCTCAGGTACTCGGTAGTACTCAAGTGAGCAATCGAATGAATGAGTGAGTTACTATGAGGGAGAACTGGTGAATTAATGAATGAGTACACATGAAGTAGAGCTGAATGAAGGAATACATGAATGGATATAAATACACACGACGAGGAGGCAGTGGAGACACAGGTTTACAACTCTTATCTTCTGGTAGTTTCCCAAAAGCTGTGTGAATGTGGCACTCTTGTAAATGGAGTCATTCTGACTGTGGCTACTTAAAAGTTCTATTCTGTGCTGTTCTAAAAGAAAATAATCACCAGAAGCACCCCCTCATATTTCCACTCTAAGTAGATTTTCCTATATGCATTGCTTAAAGCAAAGTATGCCTAGGCTTTTTTTTTTTTTTCCTTGAGTTTTGCTTTCTACTTTGGAGAATCATTGTCACTATAATATTATTTAATGTATTTCTGAAAGATAAGGATGAATCTGAAGGTAGTACCACATGACTCTGCTTTTAGTAACTTGTTTGTAAAACCAGATGTTTCTTTGAATTAAGGATTGTGGAGGATCTTGTCTGTCTTCCTGAGACAAGTGCTGGCTGGTTTGTGGGTGACTGAAGAAGGCTGAATATAGTTCAGAGAGGAAAAGAGAGACATTTCTCGGTGTGCAGACACTTTGGAAGTGACATAGGTTGAGACTGCATTAATTTGATTGGTCACTGCATCACTTCTAGGTTTCCACACCCAGGTTTCAGAAAAGCTGGATGACTTTAGACGTGTTTCTTGATCTCTTTAGGTCTCAGTTTCTTAATCTCCAAGATGCAGGAGGTTAGGTAGGGCCCCTTCTTGAGTTAGACTTCTAGGATTCTCTTTTATCGGTTAAAAGGTGAAATTGCAGGTGATTTCATGAAGCCTGCTCACTTCAGCTGCTCTACTTGGGATTCTGTAGAATTTTGGCTCCACTGTTTTCTCTGCAAATTCCAACTCATTCCTCGTCCTCTCCACATCTGCTATAAAAGGACCTGGGAGCTTGCGATGAGAATTATAGACTCTGGGCTGGGGGGTAGAAAGAAGGGCAAGATTGTTTTGTGCATTGCCCCAGGTTCCTGGTCCTGGGTCTAACTTGTTTCCAGTACAACCAGCCTGACAATGCCATATATTTTCAGTATATCTAGGGAGTTATATCACTATTAATTTGCCTGCGTTTGAGATTAGTTATCATAGATCACAACATTTTGGAAACGGAAGGACCTTAGAGATTTTTTAAAGGCACTTAAAAAGTCATTTTACATACGTATTAAAATATTTCTTGCATGCTACATTTCACAAACACAAAGTCCCAAACATGTTAAATAAAGTAAAATTAATGTTACTTACTTCAGTTCTTTCAAGTCTATTGGGAGAAGTGAAGTCAAACATGGTGCTTGGTGAAAAAGACCAACTTTCTCTGATTCTTTTCTCAAAGATCCAATTATGAGGTCACATGTGGTTCCGGCATGGAATGTAACAGAGGTGATATTTATGGGGCACTGACCACTCACCAAGCACTGTTATATTTAACCTTTTTACTTGTATTGCCCCATTTATTCCTCGCTATAAACCTACGTGCTAGGTACAATTGTAATCCCTATTCAACCTTCCTAAATAGAAACAGTGCTTGGGAAATGGGAAAGTCAGGCATTCAAAACACAGGCAGATGGAGGCAGGGTTTCTGCCAGAAATATAGACAATCCCTGCTAGGAAAGCCTTGTAATGTTGTCGAATGTGGTCTCTGTGTGTGTTCCAGGTAGTATATTAAACTCTTGGGCATTGTGGGTAAGTAAATTTAGAATGGGAGCTCAGAGTTGGAATGATTAAGACTGAATTATAGAGGATTGTTTGTTGTATCATTTTGAAAATTTTTGAGTTCCATTGGTCCTCTAGACTCTGATATTTTGACCTAGATGCATGTGCATCCTAATTTTAAACGTGTTCAGATTTAACCATCCAGGGAGTATAAAAAGGATGACATCAAAAGCTATGTGGGTGAGTGGCACCTAAGGGCTTCAAACTCTGAGTACCAAACAGAGTTGTTTCTTGGGCTAGTTGCTGCCTCCCAACCTAATGACAACTCCTAACACAGACAAAGTACTACGCCTACCTCAGTGTAATCTAGGGGCAGAAATGCAAGACGAGTTTCCAGCACTCTTATAATAAATTGACAAGAGCAAAAGAGGAAAAGAGAGGCCCATAAAGTAAGTGGGAAATTATTTTGTTTCTTCTTTGTCAGTCAAGTTTAGTCTCATAGAAGGCAGAGACCAATTGCGGCTGCTTGAAAAACAGAGAGCCAGTGCCAGTTTGATTTAGCTCAGGAGGCTGAAACTTTCTGCCCTGAAGGCCGGTGTGATGGAATAGACCTTCCCATTGCTCACAATATTATGAAAAAAACATTAAAGCAACAATTTTTATTACTTGCCCTGGAGCTAGAGCTTTAAAATATACTTTCTTCTCCCCCTGCCCTCCCTAAACCACTTAGGTTTTAAAAACAAACAACCCATTCATGTGTTTGCTACATCAGATTATTAGTCCTTTTCTTTATCCCTGGGCCCTGTTTCTTTAATGCAGCTAAGAAGGAGGACTGGTGTGCTTCTAGATCTGTGGAATTTTTCTTTAGTTATTCTTTTACTCAGCGCATATTAATTTCAGTAACCATTTAATGAGTGCATACTGTGTGCCAGATAAAGATGCATGAGACACAGAGTTTACGTAGGAAGGTGATCCATCCACAAATAATTGCAGCACAGGGTGATGTGGGAGTAGTGGCCGCTCATTCTCCCAGGAGAGAGGTATGGTCAGAATTTAGGAAGACTTCACAGAGCAGGTGAGTTTTGAACTGGATTTCGAAGCCTGAAGGCCAAGCGGAGGGAGAAGGGTGTTCGTTCTAAGCACAGAGAACTACATGGGCAAAGAAATGGAGGCAGTCTGAGTGTGGCACTCCCAGGGGGAGACAGGGGTTGGGTGCATCTGTAGTAAAGAGGTCCTGTGAGATTGGGGCCAGAGAAGGAAGGTCCTTGAATGTCATGTTATTCAGGCTTTATCACAGCCTAGATAATCTCTAAGAGTTTTTAAGCTGAATTTTTCAGCAGAGGAGTGCTATGATTGGATTTCCTTTAGAAAATAGCTCCAGCAATAGTATTTCAGAGGAACTAGAGAGGGAAAAGCCAGGAGGCCAGAAGAAAATGAGGATGCTGTTGCTGTAGTCCAAATGAAATAGGATAAGGGTCTAAACTAGCGTAAGTTTGAGAGATATTCAGAATATAGGGAAGGCAGGATTTAATGACTAGCTGCATATGGGAAATAAGGTTGAAAATAATTCTGAGGTTTTGGAATTGCTTACCTGGGTGGATGGAGATGCCACTAATGAGGGTAATAAACACCAGATGAGGAAGAGCTTTTGGCAGAAAGACGGTGAGACAACTTTGGAACATCCATGGGCGATCCCTGGTGTACAGCCTTGACTGTAGCTGTACTGTGACATCATATAGCCAAGACTGGCCAAACTCTACGACAGGTCCACAGTCTAAAAAGACAAATCAATTCAATAAAACACGTAAAAAGAAGGAAAAAAACCACATTAGACTTAACTAATGACCCTTATATTTCGGGTGAGTTCTTTAGAACTCTAATTATTATGTAAGTTCTAGTGAAGGAAAAACGTTAGATACTCAGACAATGAGGGGTTATTATAAACCATCAAGAGAAACCAAAACAGAGCAACACAGACAGGAGTGGTTGAAAGGAACAAAGATGAGCAAATGGCAGGAGTGTAGCAGAGAGGACTGGTTGCTTAAAGCACAGGTATAGGCAGATTTGGAATACAGAGAGGAAATTTGAGCTGGCTCTTCCAAATAACGTATTTCTTTAGTGGTAAGAATCTCACAAGCTTTGGTTTCTCATCTTATTCAGCTTGTCAGAGAGAGACAAATAGGTGATTGTTTAGAGGTGCTGTGCAGAGGGTTTTTTTTTTTTTTTTTTTAAACATCTTTATTGAAGTATAATTGCCTTACAATAGTGTGTTAGCTTCTGCTTTATAACAAAGTGAATCAGTTATACATATACAATATGTTCCCATTTCTCTTCCCTCTTGCATCTCCCTCCCTCCCACCCTCCCCATCCCACCCCTCTAGGTGGTCACAAAGCACCGAGCTGATCTCCCTGTGCTATGCGGCTGCTTCCCACTAGCTATCTATTTTACATTTGGTAGTGTATATATGTCCATGACACTCTCTTACCCTGTCACATCTCACCCCACCCCCTCCCCATATCCTCAAGTCCATTCTCTAGTAGGTCTGTGTCTTTATTCCCGTCTTGCCACTAGGTTCTTCATGGCCTTTTTTTTTTTTTTTTCCTTAGATTCCGTATATATGTGTTAGCATACTGTATTTGTTTTTCTCTTTCTGACTTACTTCACTCTGTATGACAGACTCTAACTCCATCCACCTCATTACAAATACCTCCATTTCATTTCTTTTTATGGCTGAGTAATATTCCATTGTATATATGTGCCACATCTTCTTTATCCATTCATCTGTCGATGGACATTTAGGTTGCTTCCAGGTCCTGGCTATTGTAAATAGAGCTGCAATGAACATTGTGGTACATGACACTTTTTGACCTATGGTTTTCTCAGGGTATATGCCCAGTAGTGGAATTGCTGGGTCGTATGGTAGTTCTATTTGTAGTTTTTTCAGGAACCTCCATACTGTTCTCCATAGTGGCTGTATCAATTTACATTCCCACCAACAGTGCAAGAGTGTTCCCTTTCCTCCACACCCTCTCCAGCATTTATTGTTTCTAGATTTTTTGATGATGGCCATTCTGACCGGTGTGAGATGATATCTCATTGTAGTTTTGATTTGCATTTCTCTAATGATTAATGATGTTGAGCATTCTTTCATGTGTCTGTAGGCCATCTGTATATCTTCTTTGGAGAAATGTCTATTTAGGTCTTCTGCCCATTTTTGGATTGGGTTGTTCGTTTTTTTGTTATTGAGCTGCATGAGCTGCTTGTAAATCTTGGAGATTAATCCTTTGTCAGTTGCTTCATTTGCAAATATTTTCTCCCATTCTAAGGGTTGTCTTTTGGTCTTGTTTATGGTTTCCTTTGCTGTGCAAAAGCTTTTAAGTTTCATTAGGTCCCATTTGTTTATTTGTGTTCTTATTTCCATTTCTCTGGGAGCTGGGTCAAAAAGAATCTTGCTGTGATGTATGTCATAGAGTGTTCTGCCTATGTTTTCCTCTAAGAGTTTGATAGTGTCTGGCCTTACACTTAGGTCTTTAATCCATTTGGAGTTTATTTTTGTGCATGGTGTCAGGGAGTGTTCTAATTTCATACTTTTACATGTACCTGTCCAATTTTCCCAGCACCACTTATTGAAGAGGCTGTCTTTTCTCCACTGTATATGCTTGCCTCCTTTATCAAAGATAAGGTGACCATATGTGTGTGGGTTTATCTCTGGGCTTTCTATCCTGTTCCATTGATCTATATTTCTGTTTTTGTGCCAGTACCAAACTGTCTTGATTACTGAAGCTTTGTAGTATAGTCTGAAGTCAGGGAGCCTGATTCCCCCAGCTCCATTTTTCGTTCTCAAGATTGCTTTGGCTATTCGGGGTCTTTTGTGTTTCCACACAAATTGTGAAATTTTTTGTTCTAGTTCTGTGAAAAATGCCAGTGGTAGTTTGATAGGGATTGCATTGAATCTGTAGATTGCTTTGGGTAGTAGAGTCATTTTCACAATGTTGATTCTTCCAATCCAGGAACATGGTATATCTCTCCATCTATTTGTATCATCTTTAATTTCTTTCATCAGTGTCTTATAATTTTCTGCATACAGGTCTTTTGTCTCCTTAGGTAGGTTTATTCCTAGATATCTTATTCTTTTTGTTGCAATGGTAAACGGGAGTGTTTTCTTAATTTCACTTTCAGATTTTTCGTCATTAGTGTATAGAAATGCAAGCGATTTCTGTGCATTAATTTTGTATCCTGCTACTTTACCAAATTCATTGATTAGCTCTAGGAGTTTTCTGGTAGCCTCTTTAGGATTCTCTATGTATAGTATCATGTCATCTGCAAATAGTGACAGCTTTACTTCTTCTTTTCCGATTTGGATTCCTTTTATTTCTTTCTCTTCTCTGATTGCTGTGGCTAACACTTCCAAAACTATGTTGAATAATAGTGGTGAGAGTGGGCAACCTTGTCTTGTTCCTGATCTTAGTGGAAATGGTTTCAGTTTTTCACCATTGAGGACAATGTTGGCTGTGGGTTTGTCATATATGGCCTTTATTATGTTGAGGAAAGTTCCCTCTATGCCTACTTTCTGCAGGGCTTTTATCATAAATGGGTGTTGAATTTTGTCGAAAGCTTTCTCTGCATCTATTGAGATGATCATATGGTTTTTCTCCTTCAATTTGTTAATATGGTGTATCACATTGATTGATTTGCGTATATTGAAGAATCCTTGCATTCCTGGGATAAACCCCACTTGATCATGGTGTATGATCCTTTTAATGTGCTGTTGGATTCTGTTTGCGAGTATTTTGTTGAGGATTTTTGCATCTATGTTCATCAGTGATATTGGCCTGTAGTTTTCTTTCTTTGTGACATCTTTGTCTGGTTTTGGTATCAGGGTGATGGTGGCCTCGTAGAATGAGTTTGGGAGTGTTCCTCCCTCTGCAATATTTTGGAAGAGTTTGAGAAGGATAGGTGTTAGCTCTTCTCTAAATGTTTGATAGAATTCACCTGTGAAGCCATCTGGTCCTGGGCTTTTGTTTGTTGGAAGGTTTTTAATCACAGTTTCAATTTCAGTGCTTGTGATTGGTCTGTTCATATTTTCTAGTTCTTCCTGGTTCAGTCTCGGCAGTTTGTGCATTTCTAAGAATCTGTCCATTTCTTCCAGGTTGTCCATTTTATTGGCATAGAGTTGCTTGTAGTAATCTCTCATGATCTTTTGTATTTCTGCAGTGTGAGTGGTTATTTCTCCTTTTTCATTTCTAATTCTATTGATCTGAGTCTTCTCCCTTTTTCTCTTGATGAGTCTGGCTAATGGTTTATCAATTTTGTTTATCTTCTCAAAGAACCAGCTTTTAGTTTCATTGATTTTTGCTATTGTTTCCTTCATTTCTTTTTCATTTATTTCTGACCTGATCTTTATAATTTCTTTCCTTCTGCTGGCTTTGGGGTTTTTTTGTTCTTCTTTCTCTAATTGCTTTAGGTGCAAGGTTAGGTTGTTTATTCGAGATGTTTCCTGTTTCTTGAGGTAGGCTTGTATTGCTATAAACTTCCCTCTTAGCACTGCTTTTGCTGCGTCCCATAGGTTTTGGGTCGTCGTATCTCCATTGTCATTTATTTCTAGGTATTTTTTGATTTCCCCTTTGATTTCTTCAGTAATCACTTCATTATTAAGTAATGTATTGTGTAGCCTCCATGTGTTTGTATTTTTTACAGATCTTTTCCTGTAATTGATATCTAGTCTCATAGCGTTGTGGTCGGAAAAGATACTTGATACGATTTCAATTTTCTTAAATTTACCAAGGTTTGATTTGTGACCCAAGATATGATCTATCCTGGAGAATGTTCCATGAGCACTTGAGAAAAATGTGTATTCTGTTGTTTTTGGGTGGAATGTCCTATAAATATCAATTAAGTCCATCTTGTTTAATGTATCATTTAAAGCTTGTGTTTCCTTATTTATTTTCATTTTGGATGATCTGTCCATTGGTGATAGTGGGGTGTTAAAGTCCCCTACTATGATTGTGTTGCTGTCGATTTCCCCTTTTATGGCTGTTAGTACTTGCCTTATGTATTGAGGTGCTCCTATGTTGGGTGCATAAATATTTACAATTGTTATACCTTCCTCTTGGATCGATCCCTTGATCATTATATAGTGTCCTTCTTTGTCTCTTGTAATAGTCTTTATTTTAAAGTCTATTTTGTCTGATATGAGAATTGCTACTCCAGCTTTCTTTTGATTTCCATTTGCATGGAATATCTTTTTCCATCCCTTCACTTTCAGTCTGTATGTGTCTCTAGGTCTGAAGTGGGTCTCTTGTAGACAGCATATATATGGGTCTTGTTTTTGTATCCATTCAGCCAGCCTGTGTCTTTTGGTGGGAGCATTTAATCCATTTACATTCAAGGTAATTATCGATATGTATGTTCCTATTCCCATTTTCTTAAATGTTTTGGGTTTGTTATTGTAGGTGTTTTCCTTCTCTTGTGTTTCTTGCCTAGAGAAGTTCCTTTAGCATTTGTTGTAAAGCTGGTTTGGTAGTGCTGAACTCTCTCAGCTTTTGCTTGTCTGTAAAGGTTTTAATTTCTCCATCACATTTGAATGAGATCCTTGCTGGGTAGAGTAATCTTGGTTGTAGGTTCTTCTCCTTCATGACTTTAAGTATATCCTGCCACTCCCTTCTGGCTTGCAGAGTTTCTGCTGAAAGATCAGATGTTAACCTTATGGGGATTCCCTTGTGTGTTATTTGTTTTTTTTCCTTTGCTGCCTTTAATATGTTTTCCTTATATTTAATTTTTGACAGTTTGATTAATATGTGTCTTGGCGTGTTTCTCCTTGGGTTTATCCTGTATGGGACTCTCTGTGCTTCCAGGACTTGATTAACTATTTCCTTTCCCATATTAGGGAAGTTTTCAACTATAATCTCTTCAAATATTTTCTCAGTCCCTTTCTTTTTCTCTTCTTCTTCTGGGACCCCTATCATTCGAATGTTGGTGCGTTTAATGCTGTCCCAGAGGTCTCTGAGACTGTCCTCAGTTCTTTTCATTCTTTTTTCTTTATCCTGCTCTGCAGTAGTTATTTCCACCATTTTATCTTCCAGGTCACTTATCCTTTCTTCTGCCTCAGTTATTCTGCTATTGATCCCATCTAGAGTATTTTTAATTTCATTTATTGTGTTTTTCATCATTGCTTGATTCCTCTTTAGTTCTTCTACGTCCTTGTTAAATGCTTCTTGCATTTTGTCTATTCTATTTCCAAGATTTTGGATCATCCTTACTATCATTATTCTGAATTCTTTTTCAGGTAGACTACCTATTTCCTCTTCATTTGTTAAGTCTAGTGTGTTTTGACCCTGCTCCTTCATCTGCTGTGTGTTTTTCTGTCGTCTCATTTTGCTTATCTTACTGTGTTTGGGGTCTCCTTATCACAGATTGCAGGTTTGTAGTTCCCGTTGTTTTTGGTATCTGTCCCCAGTGGCTAAGGTTGGTTCAGTGGGTTGTGTAGGCTTCCTGGTGGAGGGAACTAGTGCCTGAGCTCTGGTGGATGAGGCTGGATCTTGTCTTTCTGGTGGGCACGTCCACGTCTGGTGGTGTATTTTGGGGTGTCTGTGGCCTTATTATGATTTTAGGCAGCCTCTCTGCTAATGGATGAGGCTGTGTTCCTGTCTTGCTAGTTGTTTGGCATAGGGTGTTCAGCACTGTAGCTTGCTGGTCATTGAGTGATGCTGGGTCTTGATGTTGAGATGGAGATCTCTGAGAGATTTTTGCCGTTTGGTATTACGTGGAGCTGGGAGGTCTCTTGTGGACCAGTGTCCTGAAGTTGGCTCTCCCACCTCCGAGGTACGGCCCTGATGCCTGGCTGAAGCACCAAGAGCCTTTCGTCCACACGGCTCAGAGTAAGAGGGAGAAAAAATAGAAAGAAAGAAAGAAAGAAAGGAAGGAAGGAAGGAAGGAAGGAAGGAAGGAGGAAGGAAGGAAGGAAGGAAGGAAGGAAGGAAGGAAGGAAGGAAGGAAAGAAAGAAAGAAAGAAAGAAAGGAAAGAAAGAAAGAAGCTATAATATAGTGAAGTAAAATAAAGCTATTGTAAAGCAAAGCTATACAGACAAAATCTCCCCCAGAAGCATATACATATACACTCAGAAAAAAAAAAGGAAAAGGGGAAAAATTAATATATCCTGCTCCCAAAGTCCACCTCCTGAATTTGGGATGATTCGTTGTCTATTCAGGTATTCAACAGATGCAGGCACATCAAGTTGTTTGTGGAGTTTTAATCCGCTTCTTCTGAGGCTGCTGGGACAGATTTCCCCCTCCTCTTCTCTGTTCGCACAGCTCCTGGGGATCAGCTTTGGATTTGGACCCGCCTCTGCGTGTAGGTCGCCTGAGGGCGTCTGTTCCCCGCCCAGACAGGACGGGGTTAAAGGAGCAGCTGCTTCGGGGACTCTGGCTCACCCAAGCCGCGGGGAGGGAGGGGTACAGAGGAGGCGGGGCGAGCCTGCGGCGTCAGAGGCCGGCGTGACGTTGCAGCAGCCTGAGGCGCGCAGTGCGTTCTCCCGGGGGATGTTGTCCCTGGATCACGGGACCCTGGCAGTGGCGGGCTTCACGGGCTCCCGGGAGGGGCGGTGTGGAGAGTGACCTGTGCTCGCACACAGGCTTCTTGGAGGCGGCAGCAGCAGCCCCAGCGTCTCATGCCCGTCTCTGGGGTCCGCGCTGATCGCCGCGGCTCGCGCCCGTTTCTGGAGTTCGTTTAGGCGGCGCTCTGAATCCCCTCTCCTTGCGCGCCACGAAACAAAGAGGCAAGAAAAAGTCTCTTGCCTCTTCGGCAGCTGCAGACTTTTTCCCGGTCTCCCTCCCAGCCAGCTGTGGTGCGCTAACCCCTTCAGACTGTGTTCACGCCGCCAACCCCAGTCCTCTCCCTGCGATCCGACCGAAGCCCGAGCCTCCGCTCCCAGCCCCGCCCGCCCCGGCGGGGGAGCAGACAAGCCTCTCGGGCTGGTGAGCGCTGTTTGGCGCCGAGCCTCTGTGCGGGAGTCTCTCCGTTTTTCCCTCTGCGCCCCTGTTGCTGTGGGATCCGCGCTGTTAGCTGCGGCTCGCGCCCGTCTCTGAAGTTCGTTTAGGCGGCGCTCTGAATCCCCTCTCCTCGCGCACCAGGAAACAGGGAAGAAAAAGTCTCTTGCCTCTTCGGCAGCTGCAGACTTTTTCCCGGACTCCCTCCCGGCCAGCTGTGGTGCACTAACCCCTTCAGGCTGTGTTCACGCCGCCAACCCCAGTCCTCTCCCTGCGACCGAAGCCCGAGCCTCAGCTCCCAGCCCCGCCCGCCCCGGCGGCTGAGCAGACAAGCCTCTCGGGCTGGTGAGTGCTGGTCAGCGCCGAGCCTCCGTGCGGGAAGTGCGGGAATCTCTCCGCTTTGCCCTCCGCACCTCTGTGGCTGCGCTCTCCTCCGTGGCTCCGAAGCTTCCCCCCTCTGCCACCCGCAGTCTCTGCCCGCGAAGGGGCTTCCTAGTGCGTGGAAATCTTTCCTCCTTCACAGCTCCCTCCCACTGGTGCAGGTGCCGTCCCTATTCTTTTGTCTCTGTTATTTCTTTTTTCTTTTGCCCTACCCAAGTACGGGGGGAGTTTCTTGCCTTTTGGGAGGTCTGACGTTTTCTGCCAGCGTTCAGTGGGTGTTCTGTAGGAGCAGTTCCACGTGTAGATGTATTTCTACTGTATCTGTGGGAAGGAAGGTGATCTCCGCGTCTTACTCTTCCGCCATCTTCTCTCCTCCCCCTGTGCAGAGGGTTTGATCTTATTTTGCAGAGAAAGTGTTGGGAGATTTTGAACTAAGGGAAGAATAACAGAAGTAGAGTAAGATAAAATGAAAAGGATAATGATAATGAGATAATGATTAGGAGGAATTTTCAGAACTTTTAACGAATGCTGTGAGAAATAGTTGCTAACAGAGAAAAAGTTAGATTGATGTAGTGTTCTCTTAGGGTCGTGGCATTAGACTTGCTTGGAAAAAAGGATATATTAGCATAGCACCTTATATTTAAAAATAATTTTTATATGAACCCTCAGAAGCATGTGCAGGCAGGCACTATTATCTTTCTTTTATAAACTAAAAATCTGGGTATTAAGGAGGCTGTAGTTTGCCTCAGATCCCATAACTGGCAAGAACTCTAGGCCTTCTGAGTTTCAGCCCACTGCTCTGTCCATTGTATCGGAACCTTGCTTTGCCTTGGAACCTTGGCGTTTTACAATGAGTCCCCTCCACCTCCCACCATGTCCATCATGTAAAAGTAAGAATAAAGCAGATGATATTTGAAGGCCAGCAGAGCCAAGATCTCTGGGGAGACAGGCAGTGATGGAAAGGAGCCTTAGCACCAACCCTGCTATGTGCAGTAGGGATGGTTATGAAGGGTTGTATATAGAGAATTGCTGTGGAAATCCAATAATACTTAAAATGTAATAGGAGAGTCTGCAATATAAAACAATCTTATGATTAAATCTTCCAAGAGGCAAATAACGCCTTTACAAAGTGAACTATTAATCATTCCTTAACATATTATCTGGATAAATCCAGACTTTCAATATGGGGTTTGCTTAAAGCAAGATACATCTGCAGTACTGGGCCCGTGAGCCTGCGCGTCTGGAGCCTGTGCTCCGCAACAAGAGAGGCCGCGATAGTGAGAGGCCCGCACACCGCGATGAAGAGTGGCCCCCGCTTGCCGCAACTAGAGAAAGCCCTCGCACAGAAACGAAGACCCAACACACCCAAAAAGAAAAAAAAAAGAAAAAAAAAAAAAGATACATCTGCAGTAAGCTACGTCTACCTTGATTGTATTATATGTGAAGATTTTCCAAGTTGAGTATCAAATAAGAAAATGGGGATCTGGACCTGGACCCCCTAATTATTTGAGGCCATTTACAACACATTGAACATAATGATTTGCAATTAAATCCATCTAGCTACCTTTGCTTCTTATGAAACACCTACAGGTAGGACACTGGCCGAAGCTCAGCTGGGAAATGGAGAGATAAGCCCAGCACTGGCACTGCCCCTGGTGGGACCCACAAGAGGCAGTCATGAGTGTAAATCCATCAACATAGTGGGCTGGGGTGGGAAAACCAGAAACCTTTACGGACCTTGAGTTCCACATCATTATTAAAAAGAAACCAAGTGTAATTCAAAGCAAAGAGCATTATACCAGATCTAGAGTTGATAAAAGATAAAATCTATAAGGAAGACAGAATAGTTGTGACTTTTTATGGGCCAGGCATTTAAACATATTTATCTTCAAAGAATATAAAGGAAATGGTCAGAAGTATGAGAAAATGACCAAAACAATTTTTAAAAATTAATTTTTATTAGAGTATAGTTGATTTACAATGTTGTGTTAGTTTCTGCTGTACAACGAAGTGAATCAGTTATACATTTACATGTATCCACTCTTTTTTTAGATTCTTTTCCCATATAGGTCATTACAGAGTATTGAGTAGAGTTCCCTGTGCTATACAGTCGGTCCTTATTGGTTATCTCTTTTATATATAATAGTGTGTATATGTCAATCCCAATCTCACAATTTATCCCTGCCCCCCTTCCCCCTTGGTAACCATAGTTTATTTGCTACATCTGTGACTATTTCTGTTTGTAAATAAGTTCATTTGTAGCCTTTTTTTAGATTCCGCATATAAGCAATATCATATGATATTTGTCCTTCTCTGTCTGACTTGACCAACACAATTTATAGGAGACTTTAAGATCTGGTGTTTATATGACATATCAAGCAGACAAAAGCCAAATGGTAACGTACAAAAGACAAATGGTAAGATTTGAATAATATAATTCATGAGGTTGAAGAATATAATTCATAAGGGTGAACAGGGATATAGAAAGTTTCAATAATATGGTGTATTAAATGTTTATCAAAAAATTCTTTATGTTATATATGAATATATATGTGTGAGATATATGATTATATATGTATATATATGGTCTCTTATTCACGGAAAATTCATTTCTTCTCCAAACATTTATGAAAGATTGTAAAAAAAGTTTAACAAAGAATTCAGTGAATTCTAGAGTCCTGCTGGTCTTGTGCTTTGATCCTCTGGTTTAGCCCATGTTTTCAATTAGCTTTGTAATTGATTGAAATGGTAAAAAGAAAACATCTTCTCTTTCATGATGCTGTCAAGTGGCTCATATAATTAATCTTCCACCTTCGTATGTCCTTTTTGTTCCCAGAACATCGGTTTGAGGTTCTTTTACCATTATCAAAGTACTTTGGATCTATGTTATCTGTGACTAATCTGAAGATGCATTTTTACATTTGATTAAATGTTCTAAATCATTAATGCCGTGTGTATTGTATTGCAAAATTTACCATCTGAAACATCTGGCTGTTCTTTTATAGGGTTTTTCTTTTCATTAGCTTTTCTGAGATAAGACTTACAGAAAACCAGGGGCCGTAGGAAGACTAGGGAATGAATGGAGGATCACAAACCCCAATTTAGTTCTTTGGGAAGCAGAGGGCAAATCCTGGAAGTCAGCACTATTCAGACTTTATTTCACTACTTATTCAGCCTAAATTTTAGGGTTTACCACTTAAACTAACCACTCACTAGCGCCCTATATTCGCTGTAGTTTAACAGTTAAGAAAATAGGCTCTGAAGTCAGTTTCTTGGGTTCAGATTTCAGCTCTGTCATTAACACTTGTGTGACTTTGGACCAATTACATATCCTCTCCTATGCCTCAGTTTCTTCCTTTGTAAAATGGGAAAAATAATTATAACTATCAGTGGTAGGCAGAATAATGTCCTCCCCCAAAGATGCCCATGCCCTAATCCCTGGAACCTGTGACTATGATAGGTTATGTGGCAAAGGAGAATTAAGGCTGTGGATGGAATTAAGATTGCTCATTATCTGACTTGAAATCCATATCCTGGATTATGTGGTGGGCCTAATTAACAGTGGGAGAGGTGGGCAGAAGAGGATCAGAGAGTTAGGGAGATGTGACTATGGAAGAATGGCCAGAGAGATGCAATGTTGCCAGCTTTGAAGATGGAGGAAGGAGGCCATGAGACAAGGAATATGGGTGGCCATTAGGATCTGAAAAAGGCAAAGATCCTTCCCTAGAGCCCCCAGAAGGAATTCAGCCCTTCTAACACTTTGATTTTACCTGGTGAGTCCAGTGCTGGATTTCTGACCTACGGAACTGTAAGATAATGACTTTGTATTGTTTAAGCCCCCAATTTTGTGGTAATTTGTTACAGCAGCAATAGAAAACCAATGCATTATCCTATAGGTTTGCTGTAGGGTTAAGAAATATAAACATTTAGGACAGGCCTGCTCAGTCAATATTAGCCACTATCATTATTATTTTTTTCATTGGTATGTTCCCTCCTGTCTTTGCACCTTTGTAATAGCTGTCTTGTGATTACCTGAAATTGTTGGAAATCACCTCCCTCCTTCCCCAAGACTGTGGCCTTAGGAGTTTCTCACTCTCAAGGTAGGCCATACTCAGTCTCCAGAAATTTGTTAAAATTACTGTTTAGGTATTCCTAGACTTTATGGGTCCAGTGGCTTCTGCTCCAGATAAGCAGATCTGGGCTGTGACTCTCTGGATTTTTCCTGTCTCTCTAGATTTTAGAGTGGTGGTTTGCTTTGCACCCTCACGTCTCTGCTCCAAGGAGAGTCATTGGTTTTCAGTTTGCTCATTTTATTTGTTGCTATAAGGACGGGAGTGATGACGGAAGTGAGCTCAGTGCTGTCATTGCCATGTGGCTCTAATGAGCTCCTCTGTTCTCAAGAGATCTCTAGCTCTACACTTGACGTTCTTCTGATTTCTGTTCTCTGGTTTTCAACTCATCAATTTCATTCCCAAATATGCTTTCTGGGTTTTCTATTTTGGTTAATGGCATCTCAGTCTATGAGATAGGAGGTAATGTGATGTATCTGAAATATAGGGTACAAAACAGGATCAAAATCTGGGAGGTTAGCCTAAACTCTTCCCTTTTCCTCATCCTCCCACATTAGTAAGTCACCAAATGCTGTTGTGTCTACCTGTGATAGCATCTGAAATTTTCTGGTTTTTTTATCCCCCCCATCCTTTCTGTCATGACTCTAATCATATCCCTTATTGTCTCTTGCCTTGGCCAGGCAGAATCTTTTAAATTACTTCGTCTTCCACACTGCTTCAAGAGGTTTGATTTCTTCTGAGGCTTCTCTCCTTGGCTTGCAGATGTCCATCTTCTTGCTGTTTCCTCACATGGTCAATTGTTTTCTGTTCGTGTGCATCCCTGGCGTCTCTGTGTGTCCAAATGTCCTCTTCTTATAAGGACCTCAGTCAGATTGTATTAGCCCCACCCCCCATGCCCTCATTTTAACTTAATTACCTCTTTAAAGTCCATATCTCCAAATGTAGTCACATTCTGTGGCACTGGGTAGTAGGGCTTAAACATATGAACTGTGGTGGGGCACAGTTCAGCCCATAACACCTACTAGATCGCTCCATGTATTCTATACGTGTGTATCAGATCACATCATGAGTGCACATCACGACATGGGAAGATTTGAAAAATACTGATTCCTGGTCCCCACCTAACTCTGTGGGTTCTGAATCACTGTGTCTGAAATGGGCCTGGGAATGCACTTCTTGTATGCATGTGTATGTTTAAATTTCTCCCTAGTGCTTTATAATACTTCAGCTTTTTATATGCCAGAATTTTTTTTAAAAAATCATTTCTGGGGAACATATTATAAGTGTTCACATCTTTGCTCATGGTTGTTCTTTAACTGGAAATACCCTTCCCACCATACAACTGTGCAAATTCATCTATCCTGCAAGGCTGAGCTGAAATATCATCTTCTCCGTTATTGCTTCCTTGTTCTCTCCTGTGATAATCCTGCAATACTTTATCATTACAGTTGACCCTTGAACAAATTGGGGGTTAGGGGCACCAACCCCACAGCAGTCGGAAATCCGCGAGTAAGTTTACAGTTGGCCGTCTGCATCTGTGGTTCTGCATCTTCAGATTCAACTAACCTTCGATCCTGTAGTACTGCAGTATTTATTGAAAAAAATCCACATATAAGTGGACAGACACAGTTCATACCCATGTTGTTCAAGGGTCCACTGTACTTTATTGTTAGTACTTGAGAATCTGTTTCCTTTTGTCTTTGTATTGCAGTCATTTGCCTTCCTCTTTCACTGGCTTCCTAAGGCCTAGGATGACATATTCTTTATTTCTGTATATCTGAAACAGTTGCAGTTGCTCTGAGCATAATCGGTAATCAATCAATGTCTGTAGTATGAATAAATGAATGAACTCATTAATAAATGCTAATAATTTTCTTATGACTTTTTATCCAATGGAGACCATTGGATAAAACAAATAAGCTTATCAAATGTAAAACTAGTGGCAAATTTTTATTCTTGAATTGAGTATCCTTAACATGATACATAACAATAGTCTTCAAGTGTATTTCCAATTTAGAACTTTAAACATGTAAAATTTTTTCTTGAAGAAGGTATTTGAGAATAGGAAGAGGATATAGTGAAGGCATCATAACAATTTGTGATAATGACAATTTTTTTTTTTTTTTTTGCGTTGCATTTTCAAGGCAGAGTGTGGATGGTTCAATTCTTAAAGATGAATGGATTCCCTAGTGTCCACTTATGGTGTATCCTTGTTTATCCTCCCGATCAAGAACTGCTGCCTTATAACGGGTATGTTAAGGTGGAATTGTCTATTAGCTGAGCTAATAATAAGCTGTGGTTTCCTGGGTCAGTGAATAACAGAAACAGTTCTCGAAATAATTACATCAGCTAAGACCCAATTTCCAGGCAGGGATCAAGAGTCTGACTTTTCCTTTGTGTTAGTTTTCCACAAACTACTAAAATTTCTAGAGATGGAGTAATTGCGTCTCAAATGATTTCTCCAAAGCCTTTTCTGAACCAGAGCAGGCAGTAACAGAGATTGTCAGGGGAAGGACTGATGTCTGCTCATGAGGGGAAGAATGACTCTGCCTTGAAAACACAAATGAGCCTTTGGATGTGGAAATTTACAAGTCTCAGAGAGCCCTGAAACATCTTTAGAAACTGAGCCTAGCGGAATAATGGGAGGCTGTGTTCTGGCTTGGCATGGGAGCCTGTCTGGCACAAACTACACTGTAAACAACTCAAACATTTCAAACATTTGCATCTGCATACATGACATTAGATTCTCAAAATGTCCAATTAAACACTTCCTCAGCTGACCTGGTGTCAGCCTGGCCTTTCTGATGGGGAAGGAGTTTCAGCTGATACTGTTGTATGCTCTTCCTTTCTGGACCCAATCTTGTCCTTGTTCAGACAAAATTCTTCTTAAGGGAATTCCCTGGTGGTCCAGTGGTTAGGACTCAGTGCTTACACTGCCGTGGCCCAGGTTCAATCCCTGGTTGGGGAACTAAGATGCGCAAGCCACGTGGCATGGCCATGTGAGGCTGAACCACACTGACTCCATTTTGTCACCTCCATCTTAGGTCCACAGCCCTACCCCCTCCCCTTTCTGTGTGACTCAGCTTTAGCTTAACTTACAAGGATATGTTCCCCATCAACTTTTACCCTTTTCTTCATCTGATGTGAAAACTGGAAGAATGCCTTATGCTGACACAGATGGTTAATGGTCCTGAGATCCCTGGGGGAGGGGAAAATCCCCGGTCCCCGTCGGTGTGGTCATGCTTCTCACTGGGTAGTCAGATTCCGTGTTTAGCTTTGGTCCCTTTAGATCCCCCGGTACCCCTTTCCATGGTGCAAAGTGCAGCTGCGAATGCCTCTGGGTCATCCCGTCTGCCTGATCCTTCCTGCCTGTGTGTAGGTTACCCACGACAAACTTCATGGAATTGCACTTTATGGAATTGCCTGCTTTGTTTTTCTGTCTCAAAGTTTCTTGTCAGTTTGGAGGATATTATTCAGTATCTCTGCCTCCCGATAATTGGTACAGTATGGATAGAGAGTTTGGGTTTGGAAAGGAGGGTGGGCAATTCTTTCACTGGGACGTGAGCTGAGAAGAGCTGTATAGATAAAGGGATAGAAGAGTTTTGAGTTGAGGATGAAGAAAGCCAAGTCATCTCATGGTCATAATATCGTATTCTCAGTTATGTAGAAGAGGAGAGCTTTTGCTGAACATGAGGGGAGTAGGGGTTGAATCTGGGGCTTAAGGAGAGTGGAAAAACTTTGTAGCAGCTGCTGTGGGGAATTTGATAGGGGTCAATTGAAGATAAATATAAGGGTTGCTGAGCAATGCAAGGGACCCAGCTGAGATCAGACAGCCTTTAGTTCATATGGAGATATTTGGCATGATTAAGTAAATGTTGGTGATGGTATTATGGAGCACGTACAGAGAAAATTCAAAATTAGTTTTGAAGAATTGGCAACTTGGGTGAGGAGGAAAAGCAAAGGTATTCTAAGGTGCTAATGAAAGCATTGTTGGAATCATTAATTACCAAGTGAGGTTTTGAACCAAGATTAATCTGAAACGGTGAGTTGGGTGGATAGAAATACAGTCAGACTGGAGACGGGGAAGTGTCTTAGTTAATTCTGACTGCTGTAACAAAGTGCCATAGACTGGGTGGCTTATGCACAGCAGAAATTTACTTCTCACAGTCTGGAGGCTAGAAATCTGAGTTCAGGGTGCCAGCATGGTCAGGTTCTGCTGAGGACCCTCTTCTGGGTTGCAAACTGCCGCTTTCTCATAGTGTCCTCACATGGCAAAAGAAGAAGGTGCCCTTTTATAAGGGCACTAATTCCATTCATGAGGGCTCTACCGTCATGACCTAATTACCTACCAAAGGTCCCACCTCCTAATACCATCACATTATGGTTAGGATTTCAACATATGCATTTTAGGGGGACACATTCAGTCTATTGCAGGAGGCTCTTCACTTAGCCAGCGTCAATCTAGCTGCTTCTCTGTGCCACACATGTGCTGAGTGGTGGGGATACAAGGATGAAGAAAACACAATTCACTTTAAAAGCTCAAAAGCATTTATTGAGCTTCTAACTGTATACTGGGTGGAAAGACATTGATCTTGCCCTTGAAAAGCTTTAAGACTAGTGAGATAGTCTGGATAATTTCGATTCAGATTGTGGTAAACTTTGAAGGAGGTAAGCAGAGGGTGCTAGAAAATTGTAGAAGAGGACATTCAACACAACCTGTGAGAAGACAAACCAGGTCAGGAAAAGCATCCTGGAAAAAACTGTGCCTGAGTTGACTCAAGATGATTGAAAGACTATTGTGGCTTAGATAGGAAACAACTCAAGTGTCTGTCAACAGATGGATAAAGAAGATATAATGTATAAGTGTATATATACATTATACATATATACACATATATACATAACACACACACACACAATGGAATATTATTCAGCCTGAGAAAGAAGGAAAACCTGCCATTTGTGACAGCTTGGATGAACCTTGAAGACATTATGCTAAGTGAAATAAGTCAGACAGAGAAAGACAAATACTGTATGATATCACTTATATGTGGAATCTAAAAAAGCTGAACTCAGAAAAACAGAGAGTAGAGCCATGGTTCCCAAGGGCTGGGGGGTGGGGGGAAATGGGGAGATATTGAATCAAAGGGTACAAACATTCAGTTATAAGATTAATGAGTTCTGGGGATCTAATGTACATCATGGTGATTATAGCTGATAATATTGTATTGTATACTTGAAAGTTGCTAAGAGAGGAGATCTTAAATGTTTTCACCATTAAAAAGAAATGGTAATTATGTGACAGGAAAAAAAAAAAAGGATGATTGAAAGAGAGTAGAGGTGGAGAAAAAGCAGAGCGAGAGGACTGCTTTGGCCAGGGCAGATAAAAAAAGCTTTCAGAGAGAAGGTGATCATTGAGATGCGTGATGTATGATACTATTGCCAAGTGAGAGAAATAAAGAAGACCTGAATTAAAGTGGTAAAATTTTTGTTGGTAGGGATAGAAGAAAGAGATGTAAGAGGATAGAATGATGAGATTTAGTGACTGATTGAATATGTGGGAGGATGAATAGATAAGACTGAATGATAGGGACAATTGTTTTCATTAACAGAAAGAGGGAAATCTCTTTCTGGGTTAGAGAAGATTTTGGGGAAGATGATGAGTTTGGAGATTTTGAATCAGAACATCTGATTATAAGTGAAAGCAATCCAACTAAAATGATATTAAACCAAAAGAGGAAATCTGTAACTTTCATAACTGGGAAGTTCAGAGATACAGCTGGCTTTAGGCATGGCAGGATCCAGGTTACAAATGATGTGATATGGGTCCATCTCTATCCCTGTTGTCTATATCTCTTGGCTTAGCTTGTCCTGCTTAATTTCATTTTGCAGACAGGTTCTCAGCACACAGTAGGCAAAATGGGTACCTATAGCTATAGATTTGCATCCTAGCAATCGGAGAGGAAACAACTTTTTTTTCAAATTTTATACATGAAGACTTTATTTTACCTTTTCTCAATTATAATTTTAAAAACAAATTATTTCAAATGTCCAATCTTCAATGTAGTCTGATTGAGGGACAGAAATACTATAATTGTCTTCCAATAATTTGAAGTTAAAGACATTTTTATTTTCCAAATTTATTTTATTTCCATCAATCTAGGAAACTGTTGCTAAATTTTTAACATCTTTCTACCAAGTTCCTTGAATTTTTACCCCTTTATATATTTATGCCATTCTAATCACACCCCACTCATCAGATTTTTCTGTTAATTTTCACTAATCAGAAGACTCAAGAAAATCCTCCCATTTAAATATTGTATTTACAGTGTTTTCATTTGCCATTGCATTTATTGCAGTCAATGCAATTAAGAAGTAATTCAACCAGCATTTATTGAGCAACTTTTTGATTCCAGACTGAAATGTGGAGGAAATCAGAATACATAGATACATGAAACAAAGCTCTTTTTTTTCAGGACAGTCGTGGTCTAGTGTCAGAGACAATCATGCATACATAATACCCAAAATGATCTGCAGTGATCCTCGGGAGGAAAATGAGCAGAAGACTGAGAGCCACAGAGCAGAGAGGCTTGCTTCTGGTCCAGGAGGGAGGCCCCAAGGGCTGCACAGAGATAGGGCAGAAGCAATGCAGGGACCTATCAATGTGCAGGATTTTGAGGAAGAAAGAAGAAGGGAAGACTGCCCACCAAGTTCTGAGAATTTATATGTGGAAGGATGGTGTGTTCTATCAGAAATAGGGAATCTAGAAAGGAAAGACGTTGAGGAAAAGGGCTTATGAATTTAGGTAGGCTTTGAAAGCATCAACAGGTTGAGATGCCTCGCAGCCGTTTGAGAACGAAGGTTTGGTCTGAGAAGACGAACACAGGCTTTGGGATTAGATTCAAAGAGACACTGAATAAGTTGGATGAGAAAAGCAATTGGGTAGGAGAATAATAACAAAAAGATTAACTGAGTAGATCTTAGAGGCATCTAATGTCAACACAAAAGGAACATTTAGAAAACAAATCCCAGTGATAGAGACATGTCTGAGTTCGTATCATTTAATTGCAAGGAGAGCTTCTTATTTCTTCCTCCCTTCCTCCCTCCCTCCCTCCCTTCCTTCCTTCCTTTTCACACTTAAAAAACAAATAGTTCACCCATTTCTCCCACCCTCAAACCCTCGCCTGTGGCAACCACCAATCTATATATCTGTGAGCTTGTTTTTCTTTTTAAATTTAATTTAATTTTTTAAGATTCCACATATAAGATCATATGGCATTTGTCTTTCTCTGTCTGACTTAGTTCACTTGGCATAATGCCCTCATTTTTTTCTAAATTTCTATTTGTATTTTTATGTATGTGGAAGGTTAGTTATGTTTCTTGACCTTGGAGAAGTGGCCGTCTGTAGGGTATGTCCTATGTCTTCCAGCAGTACACTCCCATCTCCTCACCCAAGGCCCAGGGACCAGCTGGTCCTAGGGTAGGTTATTATTATTATTTTTTAATATACATATATATATGTTTTAAAATTTATTTATTTATTTTATTTTTGGCCGCATTGGGTCTTCGTTGCTGCGTGCGGGCTTTCTCTGGTTGCAGTGAGCGGGGGCTACTCTTCATTGAGGTGTGCGGGCTTATTGTGGTGGCTTCTCTTGTTGCGGAGCACGGGCTCTAGGCACACGGGCTTCAGTAGTTGTGGCACAAGGGCTCAGTAGTTGTGGCTTGCAGGCTCTAGAGCGCAGGCTCAGTAGTTGTGGTGCACAGGCTTAGTTGTTCCGTGGCATGTGGGATCTTCCCGAACCAAGGCTCGAACCCGTGTCCCCTGCATTAGCAGGCGGTTTCTTAACCACTGCGCCACCAGGGAAGTCCCCCCAGGGTAGGTTCTGATCTGGGTTTGTGAACTTGGTTTTGAAGGCTGCTGGATCATAGCTTTCTTGCTTCTGGTGTCTGGCTTCCTGGTGGGAGGGGCCGGTCGTTGCCCACTGGTGGGTGGAGCTGCATCTCGGCCCTCTGGTGGGCAGGGCCGCATCAAGGGGTGTGTCTAGAGGTGACTCTGAGTTCAGGAAGTCTTTAGGTAGACTGACTGCTGATGGGTGGGGCTGTGTTCCCTCCCTGTTGGTTGTTTCGCCTGGGGCACCCCAGCATCGGAGTCCACAGGCAGTTAGGTGCCACCAGGTCTTGGTGCCAAAATGGCGGCCTCCATGAGAGCTCACGCCTGATTACTCCCTGATATCTCCACCACCAGTGTCCTTGTCCCCACAGTGAGCCACAGCTGCCCCCTGCCTCCCCAGGAGAACCTCCTAGACCAGCAGGTAGGTCTGGCCTAGGCTCCTATGAAGTCATTGCTTTTGCCCTGGGTCCCGGTGCACACAAGACCTTGTGTGCGCCCTCCAAGAGCGGAGTCTCTGTTTCCCCTAGTCCTGTGGAGTTCTTGCAATCAAGCCTTCAAAGCCAAGTGCTCTGGGGGCTCCTTCTCCTGATGCCAGAGCCCCAGGCTGGGGAGCCTACTGGGGGCGGTCAGAACTCTCACTCCTGTGGGAGAACTTCTGTGATATAATTCTTCTCCAGTCTGTGGGTCAGTCATGGGGGGAGGGGGTATGGCATTTGATTATATCATGAGTGCACTCCTCCTACCATCTTGTTGGGTTTGTTTTTCCTGTCTTTGGATGTAAAATATCTTTTTTGGCAGGTTTTAGTCTTTTCTGTCAATGGTTGTTCAGCAGTTAGTGGTGATTTTGGTGTGCTGAAGAGTGAAGGTGAGCTCAAAGTCCTTCTACTCTGCCATCTTGTCCTTCTGTCCACTTGGTGTAATGCCCTTGAGGTCCAAGCATGTTGTTGAAAATGGTAAGATTTCATTCCTTTTTATGGCTGAAGAGTATTCCATTGCATATAACAATTTCTTTATCCATTTATCCATGGGTGGACAGTTAGGTTGTTTCCAATATATTGGCTATTGTAAATAGTGCTGCAATGAACATGGGAGTGCATATATCAAGTGCTTTTGTTTTCTTCAAATAAATACTCAGAAGTGGAATTGCTGGAGCATATGATAGTTCTATTTTTAATTTTTTGAGGAACCTCCATACTGTTTTCCATAGTGGCTGCACCAATGTACGTTCCTACCAACAGTGCACGCGGGTTTCCTTTTCTCCACATCCTCGCTAACACTTGTTATTTCTAGTCTTTTTGGTAATAGCCATTCTAACAGGCATGAGGTGATATCTCATTATGGCTTTGATTTGCATTTCCCTGATGAAATGATGTAGAGCATCTTTTGATGTACCTATTGGTTATGTGTATGTCTTCCTTGAAAAATACTTATTCAGATCTCCTATTTTTTAATTGGATTGTTTGTTTTTTTGTTATTAAGTTGTATGAGTTATTTATATATTTTGGATATTGCAAATATTTTTCCTATTCAGTAGATTGCCTTTTCATTTTGTTGATGGATTCATTTGCTGTATGGAAGCTTTTTAGTTTGATGTAGTCCCACTTGTTTATTTTGCTTTTGTTGATTTTGCTTTTGGTGTCAGATATGAAAAATCATTGCTAAGACTTACATCTAGGAGCTTACTGCCTATGTTTTCCTCTAGAGTTTTATGGTTTCAAGTCTTATGTTCAAGTTTTTAATCTATTTTGAGTTAATTTTTGTGTATGGTGAAGATAGTGGTTCAGTTTCATTCTTTTGCATGTGGCTGTCCAATTTTCCCAACATTGTTTATTGAAGAGACTGTGCTTTCCTCATTGTATATTTTTGGCTCCTTTGTTGTAAATTAACTGATCATATATGCATGGTTTGATTTTTGAGCTCTCTATTCTGTTCTATTGATCTATGTGTCTGTTTTTATGCAAATACTATACTGTTTTAATTACTATAGCTTTATAATATGGTTTGAAATCAAAGAGCATGATGCCTCCAGCTTTGTTCTTCATTCTTAAGGTTGCTTTGGCTATTTGAGGTCTTTTTTGGTTCCATACAAATTTTAGGATCACTTGTTCTAATTCTGTGAAAAATACCATTGAAATTTTGATAGGGGTTGCATTGAATCTGTATATTGCTTTGAGTAGTATGAACATTTTAACAGTATTAATTCTTCCAATCCATGAACACAGAATATCTTTCCATTTATTTGTGTCTTCTTCAGTTTCTTTCATTAATGTCTTATAGTTTTCAGTATACATGTCTTTCATCTCCTTGGTTAGATTTATTCCTAGGTATTTCATTCTTTTTGATGCAGTTGTAAGTGGGATTGTTTTCTTAAATTATCTCTCTGATATTTCATTATTAGTGTATAGAAATGCAGTAGATTTGTGTGATTTTGTATTTTGCAAATTTACTGAATTTGTTTATTCTAACAGTTGTTTTGATGGAGTCTTTAGGGTTTTCTATATACAATATCATGTTATCTACAAATAGTGACGGTTTTACTTCTTTTTTCCAATTTGAATGCTTTTCATTTCTTTTTCTTGCCTAATTTCTGTGGCTAGGACTTCCAGTAACAGCTTTTATTTGCAACATCTGTATGTTTTAAAATCTATTTTATTATTATTCAGGTATGGTGAGGCCAACAGATCAGGAAAAGATTGCCATTGAAAAGATAGTTTGTTGCTCACAGTTCCCAGGAGGAGGGGCATGCCATGCCATGCAGGGTCACATAGGGAAGCAGCGGGGTCAGTTAGGAGGCAAAAGGAATGAAGGGAAATCATGCGCAAAGGACTCTGCTGTGGTTTTGGCAAGAAAGAATGGGTTAGACTGGGTAAGCAGGCTTAGCATTGGCTAGTGTGAAAAATTTCAGTGGGCTCTCAGGTATTAGAACTATCCCAAGTTGTCTGGTACCTGGCCCTGTGTTGATTAGAGCAGGGAAAAAGTGGTTTGGCCTGTGAGAATTAGATAAAGGAAGTGATTGAACAGTATGGGCTTTAGATTGGTTGGTTTGCATATGAAAGGAGTGTTCCTTAAGAATTAACTAACCCTGGGAGGGGGCAGTTCTTCCAGTCAGTGAGGTCCAAGATGCCAGAGCATCAAGAATACAGAAAATAAAAAACTGTAGTTGCTATTTTACTGTATATCAATAGCAGGGAAGATTCTGATTGGCCTTGCTTGAGTCATCCTGTTTCTGTAGTTTGGGTATGGAGTGTGGGGTAAGGAATGGTACTGTGATTGGCAGCTAATCTAGACCAGAGGGTAAAGTTAAAGAAAAAGAAAACAAAGTGGGGAAGTATACTGGGAAGCCAAAAACTATAGCTACTGTAGTCTACTACAAGATGCCTGTAGCCATCGTGGTTGAGCTGAGCAGGTGGCAGTTCAGATGTGGCTCTGGGCTTCTAGACTTCAGAGGAGTTAGGGGTTTGTTTTTGCCTTAGCAGCTCTCACTGCACAACATGCACTGTTCCCTGGCTTGACACCTTTCCTTTATCCTGCATTTCTACAAGCCTATAGAGTTCCTGAAACTCAGTGACCACATGTAAACTCATTATTTATGTTTTCCGATCCTTTTGACTAGGTACCAGTGTTTTCCTCAATGCTTACAACAAAAAGCTTAGCTTTTTCTTGACTCCTTTCCTTCCTTCTCTCTCAAGTCATCTATCCTCTTCTGAATCTCTCCTAGATTTACTCCTTTCTCATGCATATTTGCTGCTGACATTCTAGTTAGGATCTTCATCACTTTTCTAGTCTCTTCTTTTTAATCCATCTTTCTTCATATTGTCAGATATATCTCACTGGGGAAAAATCACCTCCTACTCCCCAGGATAACCTCCCTACCCCCAGTTATTTGAATATTATATAGAGAGAATGGTGTGTACCTGGCACAAGGGTGAACGTCTGAAGATCTAAATTCAAGTCACTTCATGTTCCTCCTCTGCATTTCATTAGAGACATTTTGTGGCTTAAATGAGAAAATGCTTGTTTGAAAAATCTTTATAAACTGTAATGTTCAGATGATGGTGGTTTCTTTATTTCTCTTTCTGTGCTGTATGAATTCTAAGTCTTTTCCAAACTCTATAATTTTCAGCCTTATCTCCTCTTTTAAAGTGAATTCCTCTCTATCCCCATGCTTAGCCCACATTTGGTTCTATCTTTCTATACTGTTCCTAAACCTAAAATGCCCTTCTCTTTTCTCTCCTGGCAACTAAATCTTAACCATTTTTTTTTAAAGGCCTGACTGAAGTCCTGCCTCTTTTATGAAGTCCTTTTTAATTATTCAGGTCACCCATATTCTCTTTTTATTCTTATACTTCATTTTTTACTACTGATTATTTACTCTTTAATTTTTGCTTATCTTTTAGTCTCCACAATGTATTTTATACGTCTGAGGGCAGGAATCCTGACTTTCACTATCTTTGTACCATGTGTAGTTCTCGTCATATAGTTTTAAATAGATAGTTGGTAGTTAATTAATTGTTAATTGGGAAAAAGTGCTAACCTGCAATAATTGCACTTTGGATATGCTTAGTGAGCTTCTCTTTTCCCCATAGGAAGAAATAATTGTTGATTGATTAGACTGACAGATGTGGAAACAATTTAGTCCAATTTAACTAACACTTATTGAGTTCTGGAACATATGGCAAGTGCTGAATAAATGTTCATTTGTTCACTTGTTCAGTCAACAAATATTTATTGAGTATCCACTATATGCCCCACACTGTGTGAGTTATTGTAATACATGTAACCTATTAGACATTCAGACATTGAGAATCAAAACATGACTCTGACATGGTTCTCATCCTTTTCTTTAATAAATTTATTTATTTATTTATTTTTGGCTGCATTGGTTCTTCGTTGCTGCTCGTGGGCTTTCTCTAGTTGCGGCAAGTGGGGGCTACTCTTTGTTGCTGTGCATGGGCTTCTCATTGTGGTGGCTTCTCTTGTTGCGGAGCACGGGCTCTAGGCATGCGGGCTTCAGTAGTTGTGGCTCGTGGTCTCTACAGCACAGGCTCAGTAGTTGTGGTGCTCAGGCTTAGTTGCTCCACAGCATGTGGGATCTTCCCAGACCAGGTATTGAACCCATGTCCCCTACATTGGCAGGTGGATTCTTAACTACTGCGCCACCGGGGAAGTCCACATGGTCCACATCCTTAATTTGCTTTGCTTAAATGACCAACGATGACATCATTGGTTGATTATACGGCATTATAGAAAAGTAAATAGTATGCTGTGGACACACAAAGAAAGGAGCAATTTATTCTGACTTGATAGTTCAGGCAAGGATTCACAGAGGAGATAACATTCAGGAAAAAAATGAAGTGGGCAGGGAGGTAGCTTTGACACTCTTGTTTGCTTTGTTACAATTTTGTACTTTACACAGTGTGTTGTTAAAAATTAACATGCTGGAGAGTTTCTACTTCTGGGAAGATGGGGTAGATGTACTTTTTCCTATTTATCCCACTAAGTACAACTAAAAAAATCTAAAAACCTATCTGTCTGTATGTCTATCTATCTATCTATCTATCTATCTATCTACCTACCTACCTACCTACCTACTCAAACATAATAAGACTCTGAAAGGTGGAAAGAAGGTAGACCAGCTAGGGACATTGGGACCCGAGTTCCTTGGGTTTTCTTTTTGTGTCATATATCTCAGACTTGGAGCTGAAAAAGCTGGCAACTTGGAAATGCCAATGAGTACAGACAAAAAACAAACAAACAAACAAACAAAAAAACCCAACAGAAGCCTGCTCTCTTTAGTCAAAGGACCAGGAAAGGGAGAGTCTAGCAAGACAGAAAACTTTTAGAAAGTAATCACTCTATTCCAGTCAAACATTACAGAAAAAATGTAGCACACTGTGTGACCCATGTTAACAAAGACTGAGTGGATAGCTTAGGCAGGGTATCCCAACATGCCTCCTGGGTGGTGTCACAGAAGATCAAGCAGGGAGTCAGGACTTTCATACCCACCAGCCACTAATGAGCCTCCCCACCCCCAACCCTACCTGTAGAGTAAGTAGAGACCATGAGGGGAGCGGGGACTATGACCCATTTGGCAACAATGTACCCCTCCACTTCCCTGCTGGCATGGTGTCAGAGGGGATATCCTGGAGAGTCAGGACTTTCACCATTGTCAGCAGTAGTGAGACCATCTCACTACATAGTTAGTGAAGACCACATGGGGTATCTGAAACTCCCATCCTCCTTCAGAATTTATAAGGAGACCCTGCTCTTTGAGTGTCTGTGGAGGCCAAGTGGGGAACCTGCACTGCTACCTCCACTGGCAGTGTTGCAGCAGCAACATCTCCTACCCCCTTCCTCCACTGTAGTGGTATCAGAAGAAACCAGCTAAAATATGAGGTTTCAAAAAGATCCAGAGTCTCATATTGCAACAATGTCTGTGTTTCAGTTGAAAATCACTTGTCATAACAAAAGAGCCCGGGAGATCTCAAACTGAATGAAAAAAGAAAATCAATAGATGCCAATACCAAGATGACAGAAATTTTAGAATTATCTGACAAGGACTTTAACACAACCAGATAACAATGCTTTAATGAGCAATTACAAACATGCTTGAAACAGATGAAAAAATAGAAAGTCTCAGTAAAGAAATAGAAGATATAAAGAAAAATCTAATGGAAATTTTATGTATGCAAAATACTATAAGCAAAATAAAAATCTCAGTGAATGGCCTCAATGCAGAACAGAGGCAACAGAAGAAGGAATCAGTAAAATGGATGATAGAGCAATAGAAATTGCCCAATCTGAACAACAGAGAAAAAATAGACTGGAATAAAAAAGGAACAGAGCCTCAGGAGGCCATTGTACGATAAGAAAGATCTAACATTCATGCTGTCAGTGTTTCAGGAGAGGAGAAAGAAATCAGAATTGAAAAAAACTCTCAAAGAAATAATGGCTGCAAACTTCCCAAATTTGATAAGAGACATAAACCTAGAGATTCAAGAAGCTGAGCAAACTTCCAACAGGATAAACTCTTAAGGGATCTCTGCCAACACACAGCATAATTAAACTTCTGAAAACTAAAGACAAAGAAAAGAACCTTGAAAGCAGCCAGAGCAAAATGACACCTTACCTATAGGGGAAAAATAATTAGAATGAGAGTATATTTCTCACTAGAGACTATGGAGGTCAGAAGATTATGGCACAGTATTTTCTGGGTGCTGAAAGAAAATAACTGTCAACTTAGATATTATATCCAGCAAAAATATCCTTCAGGAATAAAGGGATAATCAAGACATTCTTAGGTAAAAGAAACAACCTTAAGCAGACCTACCCTAAAAGAATGGCTAAAGGAGTTTCTCTGAACAGAAAGGAAATGCTAAAAGAAGGAATATTAGGAAGGAAAGAAAGAACATGATAAATATATCAGTAAATACAATTGGCTTTTGTTTTCCTCTTGAGTTTTCTTAATTATGTTTGATGATTGAGGTGAAAACTGTTAACGCTCCCTAAATGTGATTCTAAATGTATGTAGAGAAAATATTTAAGAAAATTATATTATAAATATGGAGAAGTAAAGGGACATAATAGGTAAGTTTTCTATATGTCACTCAAACTGGTAAAATATTTTACCAGTGATGATATATATATGATATATATGATACATATATGATGTGTATATATATGATGTTACACCTATTGCAACCACTAAAAAAGCTATGCAAAGAGGTATACTTGAAAACACTACAGATAAGTAAAAATGGAATTCTAAAAAATGTTCAAGTAACCCACAGGCAGGCAGGGGAAAAAAAAAAAAAAACAGAAACAAAAAGCAGAGAGGAAAAATAGAAAACAAAAAGTAAAACAGCAGAGTTAAGTTCTAACATATTAGGAATTACATTAAATGAAAATGGTGTAAATATAGCAATTAAAAAACAGAGACTGGCAGGGACAATTAAAAAAAATGTGCTCCACTGTATACTGTCTACAAGAAACTCATTTCAAATATAACAATATGAGCAGGTTGAAAATAAAAGGATGAGAAATTATAAACAGTTGATTATCATTATTTTTGGTAGCCAATAAAGTTACTATGAATGCTGAATTAGCAAATACTGAACTGCTGCTTCTAAGGGAAATGCAGGGTTAGGTTCCTGTGAGCCTCTGTTCACATTTTTGTCAACTGATCAATACATATTCTTGTTTTATGTGTTTCTGTTTAAAGACACCTTATTGAGTATATATTGTTGATTCATTAACTTTGAACTCACTGCCACCTGCACTGTGATTCATATTTGATCAAAGCTTATCTAGCACACGTTTTCTCTGTAAAGCAAATCATAGCTTCTTTTACTTAGGAAGAGTAGACAGCACTTCAGCACTATGCTTGAGGCCATTTTAACAGTAAAATTACCAACAAAAAGCACAGAAATGAGAAGACACAGATAGCAGTACCAGGAGTGAAGCAAGAAATCACCAACTGCAGACACTAAGAGGTTAATAAGGGACTACATATTGCAAGCAATTTTACATACATAAATTTGACAGTGTAGATGAAACAGACCACTTCCTTGTAAAACACAAACTACCACAATTTACTCAATATGAAACAAATAATTTGAATAGCCTTATAACTATAAAGGAAATTGAATTGATAATTTAGAAACTCCCAAGAAAGAAATCTCTAGCCCCAGATGGTTTCACTGTAGAGAATTCTACCAAATGTTTAAAGAACGATTCACATCAGTCCCCAAAATAGAAGGGAACATTTCCCAAATCATTTTATGAATCTAGTATTACTGTGATACCAAATGGCAAAAACAGTACAAAAAAGAGAACTACAGACCAATGTCCCTCATGAATATAGACACAAAATCCTTAACAAAATATTAGCAAATAGAATTTAGCAACACAGAAAAAAACACTGTACATCATGACCAAGGAAGGTTTATTCCAGGAATCAAGACTGGTTCAGTATTTGAAAATCAATCAGCATTGTGGTGGCTGGAACTATTAGGAATACAATTATAGAAGCATCCAATTTACAGTACATACAAACTGAAGTGTGAGTGAGTGTTTGTGTGTATGTTTGTGAAAAGCATGTGCAAGTATGTCTTAGGGAGTGGACATAATTCTTCTTTTTCAATATTTCTAATGTTCCATTGTAAATTGTAAGAGCTCTACAGTAGTGTAAAGTGACATTTGTAATCCTATTCGGCTCTTAACTTGCCAAGAAGAATATCCTCTCTCAGGATATGTAGCTTCACTACATTACTAACCATCGTATTGTCAAATCCGTGCGAATTATGCAAAACAAAAGAAAAACAAATGGCCTAGCTAAGGTTTGGCAGCTGCAACAAGGAACCTATCAATTTGAGGTTTATTGTAATGGATTACATTTAAAAGAATTCTTCCAAGTAATTCTAGAGCTTGAAATGAATGAAGAATCTACAACTCATTTCCAAAAATAAGGGAAAAAAAAGAAAATAAAATTCTTGCCAACTTTTTCTTGATTAGTATTTATGGAGTATATGAAAGTTTAGCATTTTAGATTATTTCCTAATTATTAGTTAATTTTCTTGATCTAGTTAAAACAACTAAGTTTTAGCTAGAATGGTAATTCGCTACTCTGGTATTCAGGGATGTGGCAGAAAAATAGATTCTATCAGATCTTATGGTTTAGAGTACTTCTTACAGATTTAGGTGTAATAGATGAAGATTTTTGCTTTTATAGAACTAGATAATTGTTTTTCTATGCAGTATCCAATACCAGCTTACTACATAATAAAAATGAAACCATAAGAGTAAAAAGGAGGCAAAAATAAAGCTTTATGGACATCTGAAGCCATTTGTGAAAGCTGCTGTGTCACAGATCACAAAGCGGGTAGTTAACAAACTCCAGGTGCCTGGACAGGACTGCACCATTGTGCCACTCCTAGACCATGTGAATGATGTCCTCTGGGGTCATGTATTACACAGTCAGCTCAGTTCTGTGTAGCAGCCCTGGCACCTACCATGTGCCTGATACTGTTCTAGGTAGTGGGGATACAGCAGTGAATAAAACAGATGAAAATCCCTGCCCTCATAGAGTTTCCATTCTAGACTGGGAATATGGACTATAAGCTAAATGGGTAAGTTAATTTTATAGTATGTTGAGAAGTGGCATGTTCTATGCAGAAAATAAATTGAGGGAGGAGGAAAAGGACTGCTAAGAGCAAGGAGTCATGGGAATTTTGAATCTGGTGGTCAAGGAAAGATTCACTGAAAAGGGAATTTTGAGCACTGCCTTGAAGGTACTATGTTCCTTCTGGGTAAGAGTGTTCCAGACAGAGGGAACAGTTAGTACCGAGGTTCTGAGGTGGGTACCTTGTACTTTAGCAAGGAGGTCAGAGTGACTGGAGTAGAGGGAGGGAGTAGTAGAGAAGAGGTCTGAAAGTAGCAGGGGCCTTGTGGGCATCCTGAGGACTTTGCCTCTTAACTCTGAGCGAGATGGGGAGCAATTTGAGGGCTTTAAGCAGGGAAACATCCTGTTTGACAGCTAGCTTTGGTGTGAGTACCACATTGCCTTGCTAGTAAGGAAGCAGCTCAAATACCACAATGAAGCAACTTAGCAATAAAATGCTAAGTTAGGGCTGCCACTGGGGAAAAGGGTGGTTAGACTGAAAAAAAGAAAAAAAAAACCCAAAACCACACACACACAACACCTGATGAGACTTTTCTGTTACTTTTAAGGTAGTGGAGGTGGAAGAGTTGGAGATAGAGTCTTGTAATGAAAGCAGTCTTGTATCTAAAGTAATTGTTGGAGTAGAAACAATGAAACTGATCATAGGAGATCTATTTTAGTAGGTAAAGCAATAATATACCAACTATTACCATGGTATCTTAAAATTTTCAACATCGCAAAATACCCAAAATACCTGTTACAGCTTGGATTCCTCCAACTGGAAAAACCAGTTGGAAACAGAAGAGGTTCTGCAAGAGGAAGGAGTCTGAGAAGTAGAAGGGACTGAAATGCATGGATTTTCTGAACTTTCTGTTTTTTCCTTAATGGTGTTGTGTTTAAAACACTTTTGTGGATTTATGGAGATTGTTTAATCTCATTAAAGTCAGATCTACATGGCTGAATAGTACTGTTTTGTAGTCTCTAAGACTTAATGACCCAGGTAAACTTTTATATTACCCTGAATTAGTGGTACCAAGATTATAAGTTTCCTTAAGAAATGTTTGCAGAGACTTTAAAATGATGAAAAACGACCTGTCTTACTTGGCTAAGAATTATTGCATTAGATAACATTTCTCTAGATAAAGGTCTGTCAGCACATCCACGACAGGCACATATTTTCGGGTTGAAACTTGGCATAGCAGTTCTAAAGAAGAAAGAGATTCAAACAAAATGTGAACAAAATCTTTCTTTTCTTTTGTTTGAAGAAGGAGACATTCCCTTTGTACCCTGATACAGCTACATCCCACAAAAGTGGGAATCTTGATTTTTATTTTGTTTTTAGTAAAATAAGGAGTGCCCTTTGAAAAACAGTTTATCTTTGGATGTAAAGATAGAAAGACACCTTTTGATGTTTGGCAACAGATTTGCTTAAGAACAGAAATGGTTTAAGGGGCTTTTAAAAAAGAGCCAGTATCGTCTTTTTTTTTTTTTTTTTTTTATCCTGGAGATCATAATCACATTGAAAATTGAAACACTGATACCCTTAAACATGGAATTTATCTGGCCTGTCCCTGGAACAAAACAAGAATACCCACAAAGGTGACACCCTCTTTAGAAGAACAGACACTAAGTGCATATTTGTTGAGAATTTGAGAAGATACATGCCAGATAAAAGAAAGCATATAAAGAAGGCTTTAAATTTTTATAGTTTTTGAGGTAATATATGCAAGTGGAGCACCACTCAAAAAGGGTGTGTAGTGAAATGTCACTTTTCTTCTTCCTCCTGCTCTAAGCTGCTGGGTTACTCTCCAGAGAGGTGCCCCCCTGTTCTAAGAGGTACCCCTTGTTATCAGCGTCTTGTGTATCCTTCAGGAGACAGCATATTCTTTTTTTTTTTGGTAGTTAAATGGTAGCTTACTATACACTTTTTTTCTGTGCCTCTGTGTGTTCTGTGTGTTTTCTTTTTCTGACATTTCATCTTGAGGCTGTTCAATATTTGTTCAGAGAGAGCATTTCGTCCTTTTTAATAGCTTCATGTTTTACCTTACAATGTACCCTAATTTACTTAGTCTACTATACATAGGCATATAGGCTTTTCCAAAAACTTTTGCTATTATAAATTATATAAAAATGAATATCCTTGTGTATAGATCATTTTGTTTGAGTATATCTATAGGATAATTTCTAGAAGAGGAATTCTTGTGTTAAAAAGTGCATGCTCTCTATAGAAATTGTACCCTCCCAGCAGCAATATGTAACTGTGCCTATTTCCCTATTCCCTTGTCACCACCATGTGTACCAAAACTTATGATGTTTAGCAATCTGATGGAGGGAAATTGTATACTGTTTTGGTTTTTATCTCATCGTGAATGATGTTGAGCATCTTTTCCTAAATTTAAGAGCCATTTGTATTTTCTGTGAACTGTCCATATCTTTTGTCTTTTTTTTTTTTTTTTTAAGAAGGCAAGGTAAACAAATAGCTTAAGTATTTTATTTGTTTGCAACTAAGCTTGTTAACACTATATAATGAAAATGTACAAAGAATAATGTTGCAGTTTTTGGTTAGATTTAAGTCAAAGACATTCATTAATAAGGAATCTTCGAATGTGAATATTCCAGAAACTTCTCTAAGCCATCTGATAAGGACAACTGTCTCTGAATATTACCTTACTTTGGAAGGTACTGGCATACATTTGAATTAAACTGTTTTTTTCAAAATAAGCCTTAATTAAAAAAAATATTCTATATTCAAACTAAAACAATTTTAATAGAACTTTCCTTTCCAGAAATAATAATAAAGGAAACAAGGCATTTTGTAAAACGTGGTCCTGAACAAGTCACAGTAAAAAATAAATGTATACTTAACTTCCACCTCCTCAAAACAGAGGCTACTTTCTGTTCCTCAGCCTTGGAAATAAGGTGAAGAAGAGTCTGTAAGCAACTTCAGGCAGGGGGTTGCCAAAACAAAGCTCAAGCAATTGAACATGGACATCTCTTAAAAGAATTTGGGGGAACCTGACCAAAGGATCCAAATTCTATTTTAATAACTGATACAAAGGTGAAGTGGCGCCTCCCAAGTAGCAGTGCCTCCGGGGCATGGCCCAGCCCCATGCTCACCTGTGTCAAGCTCCCAAGCAAACCCTGCTGCTCCTGCTCCAGAGGAGACTCCTTTCCTTCTTAGAGGTTCAGTGTCCAGGGAAATCCTTGTGTGAATGAGGTGAGCACAGACTCCACGTGGGTATTTTAAGGCTTGGAGTCAAAGTAATGTTCTAACACAGCTAGGCAGAGTCATGTGTCAAATGGCCTGTCTCGGGTTTGTTCTAATTCCTCACCACGCATTTGTAGACCTAGGACCACAGACCTTCGCCATGTCGTCATAATCACATCTAATGTCCATCCTAACTTATGATTCATATTCTGTGCCTGGAAACAGTCCCTGTATTTAACAGTAACACCTACACAGAAAACAATCCACTGTTACAACTTATATGGTCACAAAACATTAATGATCTTCTGTAGACCAAGGAAATGTTTTTAACCATGATTGTTGTGCATCAAATTCACAGCCAGAATCCCCAAGATCAAAAAAATTTGCACAATACAAATAATAAAATACATACACACACATACACACACTCTCACACACACTTCTTACAGAACTGTGCTTGGGGAAACTCCATTTGTTGAGTGCCACTGAGGGCATATTTTGCTAAACTGCTGCTCCAGGTATTTTTGTTTGGAAAATCTATCACAGTAGGGCACAGCTGTTTATTGGATGAGCAGAAACGAAAGATATGCCTGTGGCAACCGGAAAGTTTTAAGGTCTTTCAAGTTGTATAAAATGGACCTGCAGAAACATTTAAGTGTTCTCAGGATGCAAAGTTGGAGCTGAAATGTGATATCAAACCAGTCGCAAAAAGTGTACAGCAGCCATCTCTTGAGGTCAAACCTGGTACCCAGATATGCAAGAAAGCTTCAGGACACGTAGCTTGTTGGCCTTGTCCCATATCGTCGCATAATCTGATCATGTGTGAATTTCACAAAAGATTCATATTGTTCTGCTAGTTTGGTATTGAGGATTTGCTCATATTCCTCCCGAATTTTATCTTCATAGTCTTTTAAGAGACACTCACATATTATTCCAACTTGTCGGAGGGTAAAGGTGGGCTGGTCCTTCTTCATCCAGGAGGAACCTGGCGAACTAGGTGCTGTGAGTGCTGAGGAGTGAGGCTGACTTTCCGAAGTACAAGCTTCACTCTGATTAAGAACAACTTCTAAATGTCTCCACCTCTGATAACGACTATATTTTTGTTTTATGTTCTGAAAAATTTGCTCCGGGGTTGGAAGGCGCCGCTCGCTGCCGGGCGGGGCGGGCTGCTGCAGAGTCGGCGGTGGGGTCTGCGTCTGAAGCAGTGGCGGCGGCTCGGCGTCCGGGGGCCTGAGGCCCGGAGTGGGGCCGGGCAGAGGGGCACAGCGCCGCCGCTTCGGGGAGCCGGGGCTCAGCAGCGCCGCCTCGAACTCCATGGGCCGCTTCAACGTCGCCCCGCACGCCATGCTGCTGAAGGGCCAGGGACCAGGAGCCGACGCGACTTTAACTGCGGCCCAACCTCCTGCTCCGCAGCGGAGCCCTCAAGCCAAGCCGGCTCCAATGGCGGCTCCAGCACCGGCAAAGGCGCTGGCCCCGCCTCCTGTCTCTTTTGTCTCTTTTTAAAAGCATTATCATAAACAAAATGAAAAGACAACCCACAGAATGGGAGAAAATATTTGCAAAGGATGCAACCGACAAGGGATTAATCTCCAAAATATACAAACAGCTCATGCAGCTCAATGTCAAAAAACAAACAACTCAATCAAAAAATGGACAGAAGATCTAAATAGACATTTCTCCAAAGAAGACATACAGATGGCCAAAAAGCACATAAAAATATGCTCAACATTGCTAAGTATTAGAGAAATGCAAATCAAAACTACCATAAGGTATCACCTCACACCGGTCAGAACGGCCATCACCAAAAAGTCTGCAAACAATAAATGCTGGAGAGGGTGTGGAGAAAAGGGAACCCTCCCACACTATTGGTGGGAATGTAAATTGGTGCAGCCATTATGGAGAACAGTATGGAGGTTCCTTAAAAAACTAAAAATCGAACTACCGTATGGTCCAGCAATCCTACTCCTGGGCATATATACTGAGAAAATCATGATCTGAAAGGATACATGCACTCCAATGTCCATTGCAGCACTATTTACGATAGCCAAGACATGGAAGCAACCTAAATGTCCATTGACAGAGGAATGGATAAAGATGTGGTACATCTGTACAGTGGAATATTCCTTAGCCATAAATAAGAATGAAATAATGCCATTTGCAGCAACATGGATGGACCTAGAGATTATCATACTAAGTGAAGTAAGTCAGATAGAGAAAGACAAATAGCATATGATATCACTCATATGTGGAATCTAATTAAAAAAAAAGGTAGAAATGAACTTATTTACGAAACAGAAACAGACCTACCGATATCAAAAACAAACTTATGGTTACCAAAGGGGAAAGGTGAGGGGGGAGGGATAAATCAGGACCTTGGGATGAACACACACATACTACTATATATAAGATAGATAACCAACAAGGACCTACTATATACTCAGTATTCTGTGATAACCTATATGAGAAGAGAATCTAAAAAAGAATGAATATATGTATATGTATAACTGAATCACTTTGCTGTACACCTGAAACTAGCTATTTTAACTTTTGGTTGCAATGTACTCTTCTTTTAAAACTCCTATCAGTCTTTTCTGTGTATATGAAGAGTAGTTATGTCACTATATTATGTTTATATTTATCTACTTTAGTGATTTCTCTTATTGATTATATAGTTTTTCAGTTGGTTCTCCAGTGTTGTCCCGGTAACTAATCATATTATCCGAAAATAATGATAATTTCACCTTATCCTTTAAAATTTTATACCTAATTATTTTTTATTGTCTAAAAATATTGGATAATATATTTTTATATTTTATTATCCAAGACCCTCAAAAAATTAATAGTGGTCATAGTAGACATCCTTGTCTTCAACTTGACTTTAATAAGAATACTAATACTTTTTTCATTAAGCATGATATGCTGGCTTTTGAGATGCAATAGGGATGTTTTATCATGTTAAGTGAGAATTCATCTATTCTTAGTATAGTATACAGTAAGAATTTTTGTCAAAAAGGATGTTGAATTTTAGCAAAAACTTTTCTTTCTCCTCCATCCCTCCCTCCATCCCTTCCTTTTCTTCCTTTCTTTTTTTTTTTTGAAGATCTAATTGTCTTTATTCAACAATTCATGAATCTGATGGCATCCCATCTAGCAAACTAGAAGAGCGCTCCCAGGAAAGGTGGGTCACGGGGAGCTATTAGTAAAAGAAAAGAAAGGATTATTTTTAGGTGAGGATACCTTCTTTTGTGGGGCAAGGGATTGGCAAGGGTTTTGTCATGCAGATTGACTCTTCTTCCTGTGGTGGTGGTGAGAGGTGGATGGGGAAGGGCCCACGTGTGACAGATTACCTCCTTGGTTCTCACAGGAAAATTTCAGACTGGTTGATTAAGATTACATTCCTGGGGAAGGTTGAAACTGCAGTTAAATCAGGTATTAAGTCTTGGTTTGCTGACGTGGGCTTTGGCACAAGTAACACCATTTTGGGCCTATGGTTTTCTCTTTAATAATTCCTCCCTTTTGGTCAAACTCTCAGCTTGATTGAGAGATGTGATAAAAAATTAAGGTATTAGCATCACTCTCAGCTACCACTCTGAAGCTTTGTTGATCCTTGGTGTGGCATGGTATTTTTGCTTAATTCCCATGACATCCATAGATCACAGTTCCAGGTTCACATGTCTTAAGTTGGTCATTCTCTTCATTCCTTTTCCAGTGTTCCAGTCTTAGGGAGATCATTGCCTGGTGGTTAGCGGCCGTGAACCTAGATTTAAAGTTTTTGAGAGAATACAGTGCTCCAGGGAGATTATCATGATTATAATAAGAAGGATAATTCCCTATGTTTCTCGTGCACTTTGGAGCCATGGTCCCTAAGACTCAAACCAATCAAAGGAAGACCCTCCTGAAGAAGTCACTCTTTTAAGCCAAGTGGGTTGTTTCATGATCTTATGTAACTGAGTTTCAACTTCTCAGAAGTGTCAATCCAGGTACGGCAGGTAGTGTTGGCCACAGTGTAGACACCTCTTTGCTCAGCTAAAAGAGAGGAACAGGGGCTATCTTATTATCAAGAACACCCTTAGCCAGAGTATCTTAAAGATTTTTGTTGGGCAGCTAGTGTCTAGCAACAGAATCTACAATGTCTCTAAGAGTTAAGGAAGGGTTCCTGATCATATTGTCATTTGTATTAACTCCTAACCAGGGAAGTAGGGCTCTACCAAGGTTAGTGAACCTTGAATCATGGAAAGCATCCCAATAGGTCCGTTCTAGAACAGTTAGGGGCACAGCTAGATAACCTAAAAGGCATTGCCCAGCTGTGCACTAACCATCTAGGTTCAAGGAGAATGATAACCACCCCAGACAAAGATAAATCCTGTCAGGGCATAATTGCCCCTTCAAGTCTGGGGTCAGTTAGATTTTCCCTAGCCTGAAATAAAGCATTATCCTAAATTCCAGAGGTTACCCCTCCCCCATCCCCCAGCAATGCCCTGGGAGATACAGATGATGGCATTATTTTTCCAGGTCAGTGCCAGAGTAAAGGAATGAAAAAGAAGAAAGGGTTTCGTGTTTAGTTAAAGTATGAAAATTTGGCCCAGCATCTTGGGTAGAATCAATGTACCTTGATGTCAGCTACTTCTCTTCTTTGTCAGTTTGATTTGGAGGTCTCCAGAGTTTGTACAGGTGTCAGGTGAAGCCTTCTTTAGCTGTGAGATGTGTACCCAAAGATTCTAGTTTCACAGCAGTGTCAGTGGTCATGACCACTAGTTTCACAGCAGTGTCAGTGGTCATGACCACTTGGTAAGGTCCCTTCCAAGGGGGCTCTAGGGCTGCCTTGGTTCAATGGCCCTCCAAACTGGTGAGAAAACAGTGAACTCCAAAGGGTTCTCAGGGCACCATTCCTGTGTTTCTCATTGTCCCGAATGCTGTTAGAAGTTCACTTTGGGTCCTGTTGCTGCTACCAATTCTGCTTGACTACACTGAGCTTTCTTGTTTGGAGCTCCTTTTCCAAGGATTTCCTTTGCACCGCCATTTGAATGAACACTGGCCCCTCAGTAAAAGCTTTTTCATAGTCTATGGAGATGGTCATTACATTTTCTTTTTTACTATTAAAATGGAAAATTATTTAATCAATTTTTAATTTTTGAATTATTCTTTTACTTTGGGAATAAACGCCACTTGGTAATGGTATTAATATACTTTAATGTGATCCTGGATTCTGTTTGCAAATATTCATCTAGAAGTTTTCATCAGAATTCATAAATGAGTTTGGGCTGTAGTTTTCTTTTTTCTACACTACCTTTATTGGAGTTTTATATCTTCATAAATATAATTTTGAGGCTTTTCTTCTTTGTCTATGCTCTGAAACACTTTAAATGGCATTGAGGTTATCTGTTTCTTAAGGATTTGGCAGGATTCCCCTTGTGAAACCAGCTGTGTGTTGAACTATCTTGGTAGGAGTAAATGTTTGAACAACTTGTCCTACTTTTTCTATGGACATTAGTCTGTTAAATTTTCATTCCCATCTGGGGTGAGATTTCTTAGAAAATAATCTATTTCATCTTAGTTCTCAAATTTACTCACATGGAATTAGCAAAATGGTGTTTTAGGATTCTTTTAATTTCTTATGTTTTGTGATTTTTCTCATCATTGTTTCTTTCCTCCTAACTAAAAAAATTAGGCAAGTTAAAGGTTTTCTTTTGTATTCCCCCCTTCCCCTTCACCCAAGAAACAGTTCTTTGGTTTACTTGTTAATTCTACCATGTTCTGTTTTTCTAATTCATTAATTTCAATATTTATTTTTATTAATTTCTTCCTACTGTCTTCTCTTTTTTTCCTTTTATTTTACCTTCTTGAGTTGAGTGCATAAATCATCTCTTTCATTCTTCCTTGTTTCTTAATATTTTTAGCTATATCCTCTAAATAATATAGTTATCCTGTTCTCCTATATAGTGTTTTAAATCTATATAGTTCTTTTTCTGTCATTATCTTCTAGATGTTCTACATCTTCAGTTTTGATTTCATCTTTGATGCAAAAATTAACAGAATTTTATTTATTTATTTATTTATTTATTTATTTATTTATATTGAAGTATAGTTGATTTACAGTGTTGTACCAATCTCTGCTGTACAGCAAAGTGACTCAGTTTTATACATATATACATTCTTTTTTAATATTCTCTCCTATTATGGTTTATCACAGGATACTGAATATAGTTCCCTGTGCTATACATTAGGACCTTGTTGTTTATTCATTCTAAGTGTAATAGTTTGCATCTACCAACTCCAAACTCCCAGTCCATCCCTCTAGCTCTCCCCCTTCCCCTTGGCAACCACAAGTCTGTTCTCTATGTCTGAGTCTGTTTCTGTTTTGTAGATAGGTTCTTTTGTGCCATATTTTAGATTCCAAATGTAAGTGATACCATATGGTATTTGTCTTTCTCTTTCTGACTTACTTCACTTAGTATGATAATCTCTAGTTTCATTCATATTGCTGCAAATGGTATTATTTCATTCTTTTTTATGGTTGAGTAGTATTCCATTGTATATATGTACCACATCTTCTTTATCCATTCATCTGTCGATGGACATTTAGGTTGTTTCCATGTTTTGGCTACTGTGAACAGTGCTGCTATGAACATAGGGGTGCATGTATCTTTTTGAATTATAGTTTTGTCTGAGTATATTCCCAGTAGTGTGATTGCTGGATCATATGGTAATACTATTTTTAGTTTTCTGAGGAGCCTCCATACTGTTTTCCGTACTGGCTGTACCAACTTACATTCCCACCTACAGTGTAGGAAGGTTCCAAAAGTTAACAGAATTTTAAAATATGGTAGAGTATTTTTTATGTTCTAGTTTTGTTATTTTAAAGTTTTACTGCATTGGGATCACAGATGTCTATATTGCTTCTCCTTTTTTGGAACTTGCTAAAGTTTTCTTTGTTTCCAGATAGTCAGTCAGTTTTGTAAATGTATCATGGGAACTTGGAAAGAAGGTGTATTCTCTATTTTCAGAGTATATCACTTAGGAATACATTATCTTATTTATGTTTTCTTTATTCTGAGATATATTTTGTCTGCTTGTTCTGTGATGTACTGAAAGAAAAGAATTTAAGTTTCCTATTGCTGAGATTATATTTTCTAGTTTAAAACTTGAATTTTTTGTATGTTTTTCTTTATAGCAATGCTATGTTGCTGGGTACGTAGATATTTGTAACAATTAATCTTCATTTTGGATTGTACTGTTTAACATTATAAAGTTTCTTTTTTTCATTTAATGCATTTTATTCCACATTCAAACTCATCTGATATTAATATCATGAACCTTGTTTTCTTTTATTTGCTATGGCCTGTTAGAGCCTTTGCCCTTCCTTTTATTTTCAGCCTCCTCTTATATGCTGCAGACAGTTGGATTTTGCTTTGAGATTCAGTCTGAGTCCTTTTTTTCTTTAAGTAGTTATGTTTGGGCCATGTGTATTTTTGGAAATAAATGTTTGCTTTCAGTTCTGTCATTTTTTCTTTGTTTTTAAATTTACAATATGAACTGTATTTCTGCTTTTATGGGTATTGTGTATTTTATGATAATTTGGAAGATTTGTATTTTTGTTCTAACAGTTACCCTTATGACCATATCTTTACATAGTTCTCTCTCTTCTCACTATGAACATTGATGAACTTGGCAATTTCCACTTCTTTCCACTACCTCTACCCCCAAATTGATGGTATTATATTTCTTTGTGTCTATTTCTTTACATTTAATATAATTCTACATTTAAATACATTTCATACATTTAAAACGTATAATTCTAATGCTTGATTTATCAGTTTTAAATGATATCTTTTGACTGCTAGTATATCAGAATGTTTTCATCAGTGAGTAACTGAAAATTCATCTAATGATTGCTTAATCAATAAAGACATTTGTTATCTCAATAATAAATGTCCAGAGGTAGGATAGTTCTAGTATCTCAACAGTGTCTTCAGGACCTAGGTTTTTCCATCTTTCCACTTTGCAGTTCTCAGCATGTAGGCTTTATCTTCATGGTTATCTCTTTTTGGTTCGATTATAGGCATGGGGTAGCTATGAAGCTATGGCAAGATACAGAAGAATGTGCTGTTTCGGCTTCTCACATTTATTCATAAGAGCAAAGAAACAAATGTCTCCTCATGCCTCATTGGCTAGAATTGAATCACATGTTCATGCTAAAGTGTTATTGTTAAGGCAAATAGACTTACAAAGCCTGGCTTAGATCTGTTCCCTGGATCAGGGGAGAGCCCCTCCTAGCTCTACCAACAAAGAAGCAGGGGAGGATAGATTTGTGTAGGTGGGACCTACATATTGGTGTCTCCTATCCCTGCCTCTTTAAGATGAGGAAACCAGCAGAAGGATATTACCACTTTCTTGCCCCCTTGTTCTCTTAACTTGTTGATTACAAATTGCTACATATTAGGGCTTATAACTTATTCATTCTATCCTATAACCATAATCTGTATATATTTTTTTGGTCTTAGTTGTTGTGACTTCAGTACTACTATTAGTCAATTTTGCCAGAGTTTTTTCATTTATTTCTTGATTGGCTGAAGTTAATGTACTAGCATTTCTTCTAGGGATGGTGAAGAGGAGGGAGGGAATCAATTATTTGGGTCCTTGCACGCTCAAAAAATGTTTGTCAGCTGTCATTATACTTCAGCAACAGTTTTGTTGGATACAAAATACTTGGTCTTAATGTCTTTCTTTGAGGATTTTTCTCTAGACAGGGAAATAAATATGGATTGACTCCTGTTCCATTGTTTTGGTTATGCTCTTTGGGGACACTAGCTATGCATATGTTTGATTCCATTCTTTGAATTCCATATATTTCATTTTAGCTGTAACCATTTATTTTTATTTTTGATGTAATTATTTTTAACTTGCATTTACATTTCATTCTGATCACTTTTCTCATTTGTGTCCTTCATGATCCTTACTTTGTTTTCAGCAGTCTCTTTGGGCTGTCTCGAATATGATTTTCATTTCTCTGATGGTTTGATTTTTCTCTTCTATTTATGAATTTATCAATATGTAATTCATCTCTTTCTATTTCCTTTATTTAACTTGAGCTCTTGTGTATTTACATTGAGTTTTTGTTTCATAGAGGCGTTTGCTTAGTTCTGGTTTTGTGACATTATATTTGGCCACAGTTTTTATCTGTTCTGTGGCAATATTTTTTTTATGTCACTTTTTTTTTTCCTCCTTTGTGGCTTTTATGTAATTTTTTTTTTTTTTTTTTGGCTGTGCTGTGTGGCTTGCAGGATCTTAGTTCCCTGACCAGGGATCGAACCCAGGCCCTGGCAGTGAAAGTGCTGAGTCCTAACCATTGGAATGCCAGTGAATTCCCTTCCCTTCCTTTTTATAGTCATCTTTAAATGAGGCATGTACTTTCTGGATCAGTTATTTGTATAAGGTTTGTAAGGGAGAGGGACTAATGCCATGTTCCAGGCTAACAACTATTGTCCTTTGTGACATGGGATTTTATGGGTGAGTATGGTTTTTTAGCTTTTACTTTCTTCCCCAGTCCTTCATCTTTAGCTTTCTGAAAATATGGCTTGTATATTTAATTTGTTATTTATTCCCAGCCACCTTCTTTCTTTTGTGCTAAGTTTGGTCCAGGAAATCTGCTGCCACTTAATGCTCCTACTATTCATTCCAAGCAAGAGGTTGTTAGTTTTTTCTATCAGGGTGTGGCACTTTGGAAAGCTGTCCTCTGCTGGTTTTGTCTCAGATTTGTAGCCACAAGTGCTCTCTTTGACATCTTTCTGTACCCCTGTTAGAGCTGTGACACAGGGTTACATATCTAATGCAAGGGGAATGATGTGTGCCCTGCTTTTTTAGACGCTGTAGTTGTTGACTTGTTCAGACTCTCACGGTCTCTCCTGATAATGGCAGGAATTAGGAAAAGCTGGCTTAGAGTACTCTTCCCACATATCTTTTAAGAGCCACATTATGACTTCCTGTTCTCATGACATAAATATATGACTATATCTGTGGCCTTTTATGAAACACAAAATAAAATGTCCTGCTAGCAACTGACACCCCAAATCCAGGAGGTAACCGTAATTGCTTTAGGAATATAAACTTTCCCAAGGCAAGATCCATGTGTAAGACATCTTTATGTATCTAAAATGCTAGCGCAGTGTCTATTTTGTATATAACAACCTCTTGAGGAATATTTTTCTAGTGGAAGAATAAATCTGTAGAAGCTGGTTGTATTTGTTTCCTAGAGCTGCTAAATTACCACGAAGTTGGTGACTCAAAAGAACAGAAACTTATTCCTTCATAGTTCTGGAGGGCAGAAGTCTCAAATCAAGGTGTTGGCAGGGCTGTGCTCCCTCTCGAGACTCTAGAGGAGAATCCTCCTGCATGTACCAGCTTTTGGTGGCTCCAGGTATTCCTTAGCTTGTGGCTACATAATTCCCCATCTCTACATCCATCTTCACGTGGCCTTATCCTTTGTGTTCTGCATCTCTTATTCTGTATCTTATGAGGACACTTGTCATTAAATCTAAGACCCCCCCCAAGTAATTCAGGCTGCTTTCGGATCATTAACTTTATATCCACAAAGGTCCTTTTTGCAAGTAAGGTCTCAGTTAGGTTCTGGGTGTTAAGATATGTACAAAACTTTTTGGGGTTTAATCCACTACACTGGTGTTTCTGTTTGCATCACCTCCCTTTGTACGTTCAGACCTTTACAGAATACTACCTTTGTGGATAACACTGTTCTAGAGGTTTCAGAGTGTTTACTATCACTATTAGTATCATTAGTACTACTACTACTACTACTAATTACCAGTATTCCTCAAGATGTTTATAATTTAATTGAGGACTTAAGAACTACATTTGAACAATGATACAAGTTAAAAAAAATAAGTTAAAAAAGTGGAGCATCTTGGTAACAGGTGTAAGAATTACTGTGCTAGGAGAAATGAGGGAACAGGCAAAGGAGAAGTGCCATGATCTACAGACAAACATCTCTGGGGGCCAGGATAGCACCAATGACTGAAGAGGGCTGGTCATGAACTGGAGAGCTCCTGCCCAGGCTAAAGGGGAAAGCCACTGCTCGGCTTCTGCAGCTGTCACTGTGTGGGGATGCATGACCAGTATTGCCCATCCTGGGAGATTTGGAGTTTACATGAAACCTCCTGATGAATTGGCACTTGTTTCCAATTTTTGAAAATGCTGTGTGACTCAAACAAAAATGCCTGTTGGCAGTTTTTGGCCCTTGGCCACCAGTCTGCCAGCCCTGTTAAATGAGGGCTGAGGACGCCTTTTGTGTGGCCATTTTGGCTTTTTGATGGCTGGCTTTATTTGGGACTACCACTTACGATGGAGATTTGTCTTCATCAGTTTCAATTTGAGTGATATTCTTCTGACTCCGCTGACAAATAGACAACATTAAAATACAGTTTTCACTGAGGTACTAGACTTTCAACATCTTTTGAAATAATCTATAACCACAGCTTCATATTTGTACTCCACTAAATTCAACCAAAATTTGAAAGGCATGGGGCAATTGGTCAGAATTTATGTTGCAATGTATTGAGTGGAACTTTTCCTATTACCTTGGAATCGGTAACTAGGACCCACGTATCAAACACCTCTTATTTTAAAGTGAGACGCAAATAAGTGGAGTCAGACACTTCCCCAGAGCTCAGTAAGAGGTGGCCAAACTGTTCCCATTCTAAACTATCACCTCATACCTCCCCCATCCCTTCCCAAATGATAAAAGAAGATATGGGGTAGAGAGGAGAAAGTTACAGTTGTGAGTTGCTGACCGAATATCCAAATGTTATGGTGTTTCCCTCCCTTCCCCATGGTGGCTTCCTGCTGACCTCAAAGCCCTGTGAAATGTGGACTACTTCATGAGAGCCTGGGGGTGTCCCAGGAGACTGGCTTCTCACCCTGGCTAGATGGTGCATGAGATGGGGCAGCAGGGGCCCTCCTTGGTGCTGTCATTAGCATGGAGTGGAGCTAAGTGTGGGGAAGGAAGGAGAGAGGCTGGCATGGCCCCCTGAAGCGTAGGGGCATATGTGAACTTGGAGATTGATGGCTGCTTCTTGCCTGGCTCTGGTAGTCTGCCAAAGCTGATGGAGACACCGCAGGGTAAGGTGTCTAAGAAGGCAGAGGAACTCCCCCACCCTACCTGGAAGGCCCGGAAGAGGATTTTCATGGTTCCTGTGGCTTCACAGAAGAAGCATAGAATGCAGAATGGGAGGCATGAGTTTTGGGATGATCAGGTGACATCTAGTTAGGGGATGGGGCAGATGCTTGGGGGCATGGACCTCTGGCAAAGACAACATGGAAACACAGTTGCCCCACTCTCTGAGAGCATTCTCAGTCACGGACGGAGATGAAGTGAAGCAAGGCATCTCTGCAAGTAAACCACATGCACCTTCTTGGTGGAAACTGCCAAATTAGCAAAGACCACCAGCAGCAGAGAGAGCCAGACTCACTAGAGTGGACACTCGAATAGACTCCTGAAGCTGTCCGCCTCTCGCAGGCAGCCGGCCTGAGAGGTCAAGCTCTGCCACCTCACGGACCTCACTCTCTCTGCTCCGAAGCACTGGCCGACGGAAGCCTGGGAGGTGGGGAAGGGAGGAGGTACCCCGGGCGCTGAGCATGTCTCCTCTCTACCAGGAGGGCGGAGAGGGGGGAAGAGCAGACCAGACCCCTGCTCTCTCTAAGGCCTTACCTGCCCTGAAGCGGGGCTGGCCCCGGGGAGATGGAAGAGGGAGCGCTTGAAACTGGGTGAGAAGCAGGAATCTAAAAAACAAATAGGTCCGAATCTTAAAAACTGGGATGAGGCTCTTCTAATAACTGAAAATGATTGGAAAGTTGTGGAATCCACCCAGATGTTACTAAGGGACAGTAAGGCATGGTGCTTTGTAGCACAACTGGCAAGAGGGACTGGGGAAAATAAAACCATCTCAAGTCCGTGTTCCATTGAGTGCAGACCATACAATTACCTGGTTATATACAATATAATACAAAGGATATAGATATTAAAGTCAGGCTGACTTGGGTTTGGGACCTTGCTCAACCACTTACTTTCCACATGATTTTTGGCAAATTACTTTCCGCACAGTTTTCTTAACTGTGAAATGGAGATGGGTTGTAATATCAACCTCCCAGACATTTGGGGGAAGATTAAATGAAATAAGTTCTAGGAAGTGTCTAGCGTGATGGCCACAGCATAGATCCTTGAGAGGTGGTTATTACTATAACTCGAGACAGATGTGATAAGTCAAGAACTAATGGCCAATGTAGCTGTCAAATGTCGTTTGCAGTTAGTTAGACGTGTCGAATCTGCTAAGTGTTTGATGTTTTCTAAATCCCAAACTATCTTTTTCAATGAAGACAGTACAGTTTCAAAGCACTTTTCTGCTTAATTTGGAAGTTTAAACGTATCTAACTGGAATCTAATACTATGAAAACCGTGAAAAAGGGCCTCTTGTCCTGATCAGAAAGATGAGGAAGCTCCAAAGAGGAGATTTGAGGCGGGGCTTCTGCCAGCCTGCAAATGCGCCACACACGTTTCGCTGGGAAGACGCTCTGAATGACATGCTCTCAGCTTTGCAAGCGTGTTCCTTGGCAACCTTGGCAGGAGGGGGTTTTCATGTTGCCAGCTAAAGCCCTGCCACTTGGGGTGGGCTTGAGTGTCTTTGCTCCCGACCGCTTCCCTATCCCCAACCCAAGGAACTTTTGTTTGTGTGCTGGCCATTGTATCTGTTCCCTTCTACTCACTGGCCCTGGCCCAGTCTTCCTCTCCACATCCTCTGGCTCAGCCATGCACGTGGGAGGTTTGCTCTGAGAAGACCCCCGCTTTGGCATTGTCATTCTCACCTGGCTCCTTGTCTCTCTTTACTTTGTCTGGAGCCTGGATTCTTTGGTGACCCACTGAAAACTGAAGTGCTGGCAAGACGGCAATGCTCTAGTCCCTTGCTGGCATGGGAAGGGGCAGTTGCAGAGTTGCGGAGTTCACAAGAAGACTCCTTCTGCCTGTGGATGGTCAGTTCCTTCCCTTCCCCTTCCTTTCCTTCCCTTTCCTTCTCTCTTCACTCATACTGTAAACAAGTGTCTTTTGTGGTCTATTTCATGCCATATTTTTCACATTTTTGTGCTTTTTTGGGGGGTGATTACACTGTTTAAAATGGCCCTCAAGTGTAGTGCTGAAGTCCTGTCCAGTGTTCCTAAGTGCAAGGAGGCCTTATGTGGAAAGTACACGTGTTAGATAAGCTTTGTTCAGGCATGAGTTATAGTGCTATTGGCTGTTAAGTTCGATGTTAGTGAATCAATAGGTGTTATATGTGGTGTCTTTAAAAGAAACACACATAAAACAAAGTTGTATATGGATAAGTTGACAAAAACATTGTAACCAGAGGTTCACAGGAACCTAACCCTATATTTCCCTAGGAGCCATGATTCAGTGTGCTATGGTTCAGTGTTTGTGGCGACTTTATAGACCGCAACTACCATGAATAATGAGACTCGATTATATATCTCTTTCTGGCAAAGATGATAACAGATATCTCCTTGCCATCTAAGTTTGGCTAGACATACAGCCATCATTCTAAGCCATGTTGTCAATTTGCTAAACACTGCCACTATGCTATACAGGTTTTGTTTCCTCACTTCATAAAATCCCATACACAGTATCTTACATGGTCCCTAGCAAGTGGTTGGTGCTCAGTAAATGCTTATTGAATGAATGAGTGCATAAATGAGTAAGTGAATGCTTCATATCTACAAGATAACCTAGTCTAGTATTCGACATCTTGAGAAATACATGAATTGATCTGGGAATCAATATTTTCTTTCTTTTTAGGTAAGCCATAAAACCTTTAAGTTGCCTTCTAGTTGATTATATACTATTTGTATATAGTGTATAATCCAGTTTCCCAATCTGGCTCTTGGCACTCTCTGAATGGAATTTTATGGTTTGCTGTATAGATTGTTTATTTCCCTTAGTCCTGTCTGATAAGATTAAGGTCCATTTGGCTTGGATAAGAGTGCACTATTGACTTACCAAGAGCACTTTGATAAACAAAGAGGCTATCAGCTACTTGTGTGGATACCTTGTAGTCTCTTTGGCTGTTGTTGGGTTCAGAGGTCAAGAATCAGTGACTTGGACAGGTAGATTATGTAAGGGATTCTGGCCCATGAAGAACCTTATAAATGTCCAGGGACCTATGGAAGTGGATATTTTTGTTTCATTTATTCATCTATTCAACAAGTATTTTGAACAAGTATTTTGGTGATGTAATTTATAATATAAAAAATGTGACTTCCCTGAGATTGCAGCTGTTCTGTGGCATATTGGAAAATAGTCCTATGTAGAAAGTAATATATTTCATAATTTATTCCTTAAATATTCATTGAGTACCTGTTATGTCCAGGCACTTGGGATATAGCAACAGACAAAGCCTCTGCCCTTTGAAGTTTACATTCCTTCAGGAAAAGCAGACCCTGAACAATCCGATTAGAGATGTACTTTCTCCTTTGGCCTTGTTCCTAACCCAGCCAGTTTCTCTCACATCACCTGTTTTATTGTCCCCATATTATTACATAACATTATCTTGCTTTTTTGGGGGTCTATTTGCTTATTGTCTATCTCTCTTGTCATATAGATATGTAGCTCCAAGAGAGTGGAGACCTTGTTTTCCTGTTGCTGAATCTTCATCACCTAGAATAATGTTTGGTCTAATAGTGGGTGCTTAATAAATGTTTGTTCTTATTTAATTATAATTGTGGTAATGCTATGAAGTGTATTCCTAGAGTTTTTGACTTAGTGCAGGGAATCAGGAATGTGTCTTTAAGAAAATACTGATTGAACTGAACTCTGAAGGAGTAAGAATTGACTGAAGGCGGCAAGGAGGGTATATTCCAGGCAGAGGAATCAGGACAAAGCATGGCATGTTGGAGTGTGTGAGATAAAGTCAACATATCTGGAGTTCAAGAGTAGGAGAATACATGAGAAGAGCCTACAGAGGTAGGAGAGGGCAGGACATTGAGGGATTTCAGGCTGTGTGTAGGGATTTAAAGTTTTATCCTATGAGCAGTGGGAAGCAATTGAAGAACTGTAAACAGGAACTCAATCTTGTGGCTCTGTAGATTGGAGGGAGACAAATAAATGTGACCTTTTGTGGTTCTGAAGATCAGGCATTCAGTTTTGGAAATCTTGAAGTCGAAGAACCTATAAAACATCTCCAGTTGGAGATGTCAAATAGACAATTGTGTATACATATTATTGGGTTCAGAGAAGAGGTCTGAAGTGAATATACACATTTGAGTGACAGCACTGTAGATGGTATTTGAAGTCAAGGGTATTGATGAATTGGTTAGGGAGAGAGTATAGACTTAAAAATAGAGAGTCTCAGTCTTGGGGAACTTCAACTTTAAAGACTTGACAAAAAGGATGAACAGGGAAGAATCTTAAAAGCAGGGGGGGCTGAGTTATTTACACCAATTTCTATAGCCTCTCTAAACAGTTTTGTTGTCAGTTGCCCAAAGATAGTTGCATCTACCTTGGGCCTAATCTCTCTACGGAATTCAACTTAATTTACCATATTTTAATGATTCATTTTCTTGTCCATTCCTTCTATTGTCCTTGAGAGCCGGGACTTTGTCTTTTAAAACTAGATGCTTGAGACCCTAGCATCTAGCACACTGACAGCTTAGTAGCTAAGGAATATGTCTGTGTTTGAGTGGGAATAAAGATCCTCCTTAGGAAAGATGAGTAAGAACAGAAAGCAGAGTTTTTCTCACATAGCTTCTCTGTATGGCAACTGTGGACACTTAATTTTAAGAATTTTGGCTATAACTGAAACGGTGACTTTCAGGTATCAGCAAGCACATGGGAAACTTTCTGGGGGCAGAGGAATCCAAATTCTTCATCTATGGTGTCTTTGCATGGATTTGCTCCTACCCTAAGACCTATGGCTGCTAGAAGTTATTTGCAGAGGCTGCTGCATCGGAGTTTGGTATCCACCTCAGCAGCCTGGCCTGCTCAGGTCTACCAGTAGGCCTTTTCTCTCTTTTCCATCTCTCTATTTTCTTTGGCTGTGCTGCGTGGCTTGAGGGATCTTAGTTCCCCGGACCAGGGATCGAACCCATGCCCCCTGCAGTGAAAGCACAGGGTCCTAACCACTGGACTGCCAAGGGAAGTCCTCCATCCCCTTCTTGATTGTGTACTGCCACTTTCCCTAACTTTATATGGATCCTTCTTTTGCCTTTGCCCAAAGAATCCCAGGGGTATGTTTCACAATTATAGGCATTATTTTACTCAGGTTTTAATTATATTTTTGTATGGTTAGTGATGCTCTTCTCCGTGTTTCATTCTGAAATATATTACTTCATTTCATGCAATTTTTACCTTCGGTAATGAATGAGGTTTCTGTATTCTCTTTGATAATGGCTCTAATAATGCTAATATGATCGATGTGCGAAGGTCGGTGGGCCATGCTGCCCTCCCATCATTCCTCATTCCTACGCGGGTGTCTGTGCTAACATAGCCTGCCATGTCCGTGTTTGGAGACTGGCTCTTTTTCCTGGGCTGAAGCAACAGCTGTAATACTGAAACCTTGCTGTCAGCTAGTGATCCAGTCCTTGTTGCCTGGACTCTGCTTTAATTCATGATCTTTGCTGCCTGAATTTTCTTTTCTCGAGACTTACTGTTTTGTTCTTAACCTGTGGAATGTTATGCTTACTTGACCTATGGAATTTTTCTTAAGTCCCTGGTTTTGAACCAATGACTCTGTCCTTTTAAGCCAGCTATGTGGTTTTCAGCCTCTGCCTGCTATCTTTTGTGCTGCCTGTTATATTTCTCATCTCCAGAGTGACTTGGATGATTGGGCATTTTGTTAGCTTTGGGGAAAAGCATCAGCATGACCTGTGTGACTGGAGAAGAGTGGGGCTTAGCTTTTGAGGGTAGAGGGGGTGAGTGTGTGGAGGGTATTGGGATAGAGAGTCTTAGGGGCTACTTTGGAGGGGGACTTTCAACGAAATAAATTTCACTGATTTCAAATCAAGATGAACATGAAGTTCTGTCTACATGAGTGAAGACCAATTTTTAAAACATTTGAAGGCATACATTTAAGATGACAGCCTAATGTTAAAATGGGAAGTTATGATTCATAAGCAGTAGTGTAATTTTGAATAACGTGACCTTATTCATCGACACTAACTTGCTTTACATCTTCAGGTTTCATTATATTAGTACTGTGAATAAAACCCAGAAAAGTTATAGAGGAGGATGTGATTTTGATTTGTTTTTATTCAATAGTCATTACTTACATCCCTTTTACATTTTTGCAAATTTTAAATTGCAGTAGTGATCTTGCTACTCAATTTGCCTATTTCTTACAACTATAACCTTCTGGAATAGCCACAAATATAGGAGAAAACTGAAATAAAAACCTTTGAGCTCAATGAAAATATCTTCCACAAAGCCCATGGTTTGACTCAGTAAAACCAGAATGGCATTTCCTTTTTTGTAATAGGCCAAGAACTTATTTGATTTAGTTATATCTATGACATTTTATTTATTTTCTCCTGGAAACATATAGTTTTTACTTTTGACCTAGGAAAGAAAAGGAGGCTTATGGCTTTAAAAATAGCCCTGCACAAAGTTATAGGCCTGAAAGCATAATTGAAGAGAGTCACTGAGGAGATCAGTGCTGTTCAGTAGAACTTTCTGTGATAACAGAAGTGTTTGTCTGCACTGTCCAGTACAGTGGCCACTGGCCATGTGGCTGTTGTGACTGAGAAACTGAATTTTAATTTTTATTTCATTTTAATTAACTTAAGTAATCACATGTGCATAGTGGCTACTATCTGAGATGGCACAGTTCTAGATCATTGTATTAGTTTCCTATTGCTGCGTTTAAAAAATTATTATAAAATTAGTGGGTTGAACAATACGATTTTATTTTCTTACAGTTCTATAGGCTAGAAGTCTGGCATAGGTCTCACAGGGCTACAATCAAAGTGCTGGCAAGGCTGCTTTCTTTTCTGGAGGCTCTGGGGAGAATCCATTTCCTTGTTCTTTCAAGCTTTTAACAGCAGCCCACATTCCTTGGTTCATGGCTCCTCCCCTCCATTTTAATGCAACGTTACATCTCTCTGTCCCTTTCTTCCATAGTTCTGTCTCCCTCTGACTCTCTTCTTCTGTCTCTTTCTTCCTCTTTTAAGGACCCTTCTGATTACACTGGGTTCACCTGGATAATCCAGGATAATCTCCCTGTATAAAAGTCAGATGGTTAGCAACCCTAATTCCCCTTTTCTGTGTAACCTAACGTATTCATAGGTTTAGAGATTAAGAGTTGGACATCTTCAGGAGTGCTTTATTCTGCGTACCACAACGTCTTGTGAATATGGAGCCATCTAGTGAAAGGGCAGGCGAAGCCCTATACATCTTTTTCATATTATTTGTTGAGCCTATACCTGTTTTTCATTCACCACAGTACAGTTCTCGTAATGATTTGAGAACAATAGAAATTTAAGTTTAAAAGGGACCTTATATGATACCTAGCCCAATCTTCTATCCCATAAAGTATTATTCTATTCTATAGAATCTATAGTTCATTTAATGTCTGTCAATAGTTTCCTATGAAGGGTACTCCCTACTTAGCAACCAAATCAGTTGCACTGTTGTATAGCTTTAATTGTTTTGTCATCCCATCATCTGGTCCTTTATCATCTCTACACAGTAGCCCTCTGGTTCTGACTTTTGGAACAATGTAGACATACTTTTCCTATGGTGTTACTATCTCAAGAAATGGTGCTATCACCCACACAGTTGTCTGAGCAAAATTTTTCAGAGTCCTGTCTCTCTGTTCACCACTATTAGATATCCTAAAATATACAACTCCTAAAATATCTCTTAGGTCTGTCTACTTTTTTCGTTTTAGTAACTATACTTTTCAGTCCTAGAATTTAAAATTTTTTAATAGTTTCCATTTCTCTACTTATAGTCTCATTTGTTTAATAATGAAAACCATATTTTTTCTTTAATTCTCTGAGCATATATATTTTCTTTTAATTTCTTGAACATGTTTATAATAATTATTTATAAGTTTTTGATAAATCCAACACCTGGGCCATCTTGGGGTCAGTTTCTATTGATTACTCTTTTCTTAACTATGGACCACATTTTCCTTTTTCTTTGCAGATCTAGCAATTTTTGATTGTATGCTAGATATTGCAGGTGATACATTTTAGGTATTATGTGGTCTGTTATCATCCTCTGAAAATATCTTCCTCTGAGGAGTATTTTTTCTTTTTAGAAGGCAGTTGCAGTGTTTTTTTTAGAAGTTACTTGATCACCTTGAACTTGGATAAGCGTGGGTTATGCTTTGCTGGAATGGTTCTTTGGAAAGCTCTATGTGTTACCTAAGCCTCTGTAACTTACTGGGACTTAATTTATAAACTCTGTTTCCTTTGAAGATCTTGTTAAGGTTTAGTTTTAGGCTTTTCTTGGGAAGGTCTAGAGTAGTCTGTACTCTAAGGCAGTGTTTCTCAATCTTTTTTAAACTATTACCTGTCAAGGAGACTTTTTAGACATTTTCACTCCTCCCCCCCATCATTGACCCTGCCCCCACTTCCCCACTCCTCTTGTGAAGTTTTAATACCACAGATATAACTATATACCTGCTTATGAGCTGTGTAATATCTAAGATGTTTTTCACTCCCCGTCTCCTCCCAGAATTAATTTTCACCCTTTTGATGATATCATCCTTGTTGAGTGTACATGTCCGAGGGTGTGGTCCCTATTCGTAAGGTGAAGCCTTTTTGGTGTTTCTGCTGGATGCCCAGGGGATGTATGAGGTGATAATGAGAACTTTCCTCTCCGGCTGTGCCAGAATGCCAGTGTCTTCCACCAAGGCTCAAACTCTAGTTTTTCTGTTTCTTTTTCAACCCTATGGCAGCCACTCTCTGGGAAGCTTTAGGTAGTCTCACCTGGGCTGTACAGTCCAGCCGTCAGCTAAGGACCTGCAGGGACACCACATGGACTTCCAGGGCCCCTTGTTATACAGCTTCCTCCTCTCTAGTGCCCTGCCTTGTAGATTCCAACTCTTCACATTCAGAACTCTGTTTTCTCAATTCAGTGAGCCTGCTGTGCTCTGCTTGGATTCTAGCTCACTTTGCTGTTTTTGGTTAAGTTGTTCCTAGGCAAAGAGCTGGACAATTGGGGTCACCTTGCAAATTTTTCTTCTCTCAGAGATTGCAGTCTTGCACTGCTTCTTTTCCAATGTCTGAAAGTTGTTGCCCTTGTTCAGTTTTATGGTTCTGTGGCAGTGGTGGGAGGGTTAGTCCTGTACCAGTAACTCCAGTCTCTCTGACTTCGATTGGAAGTAGAAATCCTTCCTGTACTTCTTTTTAGTCCCCATCCATAGCTAGCACAGGTGATAATCATTGCCCTAGGATTAAAACAATAGCATCTTAACTAGTCTCCTGGTCTCCTTACTTTCAGCCCCCATACAACTTCTAGAGGGAGCTTTCTAAAACACCAATCTCTTCTGTAATTTCACTGTTGGAAACCCTTCTTAGGAATTCTATTACCCTTAGGATAAAGTTCAGACTCTCTAAAGTGACTCATGGTCCTCCCTCTTTGATTCATCCCCTATCTTCCTCTCCACCTTTGGGTTTTGTTGCCCTATCTTGAACACTTGTATGTGGCACACTGATCTTTTCCAGTTGTCAATTGTGCACTGGTGTCACTTGCCTTTGCATGTTTATTTTCCTGTGTCTGGAATCCCCACATCCCTGACTTCCCACCTTACTTGGCTAACTCCTGGTCTTCCTTTAGGTTGCAGCACAGAATTATCTTTTTCTGGAAGGCCAATATAGGTTTCCTGCTATCTGAAAGCAGAGCGTTCCTATGAAACCTATGAAGCCGAAATGACGTAAAGTGAAAAGGCAGTTACAGCGTATCTTGCTAACAGATGCACAAAGTAAATTGAGATAAAGCACGCACGCTCACAGACACGGTTCAAAGCTATGGCGGCTTGATACTGAGATGCTGAGTGCAGTTCCCACGGAAGGAGCTTGGCGCCGCCACTCACTGCTCCGCGTGCGCTGCTTGGGGTGCGCGCTGCCTCTATAACAGTTTGCTGCAAAACAAACGCTGAACCTTTGCTTTTTGCCTTTTCTCATAAAAGTGAAATTCCTCTTTGAATTTCTTTTGGTTAGCAAAAACCGGTACTAATGTAGGTCTTTTGTAAAAGCGAAGTGGTATAAAGTGAACTTTTGAGAAGCGCGAGATACTTGTACCAGGACAGAGCCCCTTCTTTATGCTTCATACACTAGCTTAGTGTAATTATTTAACAGTTCTATTTTTCCTCTTTACTCCCTTAGGAAATATGCTGTATAAAGGCGAGGATTTGATCTGTCTTGTCTGGTGCTGTATCCACAATGCTTATAAAATGCCTGGTGCATGAATAGGCATTCTGTTAATATTTATTTGTTGAATGAATAGATAAACAGATCATGCTTATTTCCTTTTTCATTTGACTGCTCTTCAGATACACAGAATAGCTATTGTGGTTCCTTAATCTTCACTTCTTCAGGCTATGTATCCAGAGATCATAAAAGAAAAGTTTAAATGTCTGTAGCTGGGGTTGACAAACTACAGCCAGATTTGGCTGGCTGTCTGTTTTTGTAAATAAAGTTTTATTGAAACACAGCCATGCCCATTCTTTACAGATAGTCCATATCTTTTTTAAAGTAAAGAATTCAATCACTTTCTTTAAAAATCAGGATCTAATGGTTTTTAAAAATTGATTTTATTTAAAAATATTCATTTGACACAATTGTCCAAGAATATGTCAATCATGCATATTAAATGAAGTACAGTAATGTTTTAAATGACCTGAATGATCTCCCTGACACAGGGGATTGTTTTATAAACCCTTATGTGTACGTCCCAGCTTATGGTGGTTCCACTTATGATTTTTTGACTTTACAGTAGTGTGAAAGCAATATGTATTCAGTAGAAACCATACACTCAGTTTTGAATTCTGATCTTTTCCTGGGTTAGCGATATGTGGACAATATTTTCTGGCGATGCTGGGCAGCGGTAGCGTGGGCAGCTTTCTGTCAGCCACGAGGATAGACAATTGATATTCTTACAGTCATTCTGTTCCCAGACAACCATTCTGTTTTTCACCTTCAGTCCAGTATTCAATAAGGCCATAGAAAATTACCAGTGGCCTGACAGCTTGAGTTTCTTCTCCTCTCCTGAAGTCAGCTCATCTCTCTTGGGGGTAGCAAGAAACCAAATTTGGAATAGACAACTGCAGAGGACCAAGTGTCTTGGGAGAAGCTGATGACAGACATTAGGAGATTAGACTTGGGAAGATGAACACAGCCAAAGAAGAAAGCTTAGTACAGGGAGGGAAACAGTGAGAGGGTCCAACTCATCTCTTTTCTCCTTCCCCCAAAAGACTGGTGGTTGTCAGAGGGCCTGTAAAATCTTTCTAATCTTAAAGGTTTTGGAAAACTACTCAATCCTTAGCATTCCTAACCTGGAGCAGGGGATCTGAAACTTGAATTGTATCACGTGGGAAACTTTAAAAAACTACTGATGCCTGAGTCCCATCCTCAGAAATTCTGATGTAATTTGTCTCAGATGTGGCCATGGCAACAGGATTTTTAAAGGCTCCCCAGGTGATTCAAATGTGCATCTACATTTGAGACCTACTGACCTAGAGCAATAAACTGTATATACATTAACTTTAAAAAAAGACATACTCAGTTGTCTCCCCACCTCCATTAAACTTTATGGAATTCTAATGCATAAGAAAGATAAAAGTGGAGGTTCTTCATCTAAGATAGTTCTGAAACCTTGCTCATTGGGCACCATTTGCCACCTGCATTACTAATATTTTCCAAACTCTCATTTCCTCCTTATAGCAGCATCTGCCTAGAACTAAGCTCCAAAGAGGAAGACTGTTCAAAAAAATCACCGATCTAGAGTTTACTGGATTTTAACCATCTAGACCTTGATTTGAACCATGTCTCTGTCACTTATTAACTGTGTGACTTTGGACAACTATAGCTAAACTCTCTGACCCTCAGTTCCTTTACCTCTTAGTTAGAGATAATACCTGTCTCACAACTTGTTAACGAAAACGAACGTTGGATATAAGCTAGTGTACTCTTAATAGAGGTTGGCTCTTTGGGTAGTTCAGGCTTTCCTCGAAGCCACCATAAGCTTTCAGGTCTGTTCTGGCGTGGGATTGATGGTTTGGTTTAATCTGGGAACTTTCAGTTATCTTTGTATTGTACTTGTACTGTAGGATGAACACGGATTCCCTCTACATATGACGGGTCCAAAATTCTTGATTGACTTGTAGCATCACGGGACCAGATGGGGTGGGGGAGGAGTTATTCCTTGTTGAATGACAAAGGAGAAGCCAGGAGCTTCCATGAAATGTCTCAGGAAATACTCTGTAACTTGAATGAACTGAGATAATCAGTGGAGAGGGAACCAGGCACAAACCTGTTTTCATGAGAATGAAAATGGTATGAGGGTCTGTAAATGGTGGTTGTGGATGGGCCGGGGGTTGGGAGGTTTGATGTGGGAAGGAGATCTCTGTGGACCAGACAGAGGTGCAGGTTCATGGATGAGGGAGGATTTTTTGATGAAATTTTTTTTTTTTAAAGAACAGTGGAATTTTAAGCAGGTATGTAAAAACACGAACATATTCTTTCCCATTTTGGTATTCCAGTGTGGTTAAACAAAACTCCTAGGTTAATATAGACACCTCAGTGTTGCTAAGAAGTGTAATTGACTGATATAAATTTAACTTCCTCCTCGTGTTCCTTCTTCCCACCCAGACTTTGGTAAGTAGTGAAATGACTGGAGGTGTTCAGGGAGATGACAAAGAAGTCAGAGGCTTGGGGAATTACAAAGTTAGATGATCTGTAATTGAATAATGTTGAGTAGAATACACAAATCAAAAGTGTCAAAAATCTGCTAAAGGAAAAACTCATTTGGGTTTGGCCCTGTCTCAATGACACTGAACTAGTGTTTCAAGTCTCAACATGGCCGTAGGTGGTATTTCCTGTTTATATCTTTCACAAGCTGACATCAATTTCCAAATCATGTTCTTTGCACACCCCCGACCTCTACAGAATGAAAAATGCTTTTTAGTTTCCTCAGCGTTCACAGTGAAGAACCTTTTTCTTTCTGGCGTCTGGATAAATAGAGGAATAACACCCTATTAAAATAGGTGTTTGAGCCAGTTAGGATGTTTGGTGGGCTCACTGTGGATTATCTTTAGTCTGTTAAATTTTTTTTTTTAAGAATGGTTAATTTTATTTATTTATTTATTTATTTTTGGCTGTGCCACGCGGCACGTGGAATCTTAGTTCCCCGACCAGGGATCGAACTCGTGCTAGCCACAGTGGAAGCACATAGTCTTAACCACTGGACTGCCAGGGAAAGACCCCTAAAATTTTTTTTTTGAATTATCTTATTGACATGTTATTATCCAAAATATGTAAGTTTAGTTGCTAACCCACTTTAACATAGTAGTTGTATTTTTTATTTCCGTTCTTAACAGACAGATTACAAAAAACACTTCCAAGAAGTAAAAAGTGGAAAATGCTTATTTGGGACAATAAAATCTTTTGGTAATTTGAAATTGAAACCAAGGCAATTTCTGGCAAAATGTGATGCTGCCTCTACGGCAGCCTCTTCTCATGTTATCCTCCTGTATCCCACTGCTGTCTGGCACACCTCCACTCACATCCAGGTGCTGAGCAGGGCCCTCATGTGGCTCTGCTGTCAGAGTTCACTTGCCCGTAGTGTCCCAGTGAGAACACCCCCTGCAAGGCGATGCTTTTTTAGCATTTCTCCTTCCAGAGAAAATTATATTTTTTAATGCCTCAATGTTAGTGAGTTGTCTGAGGAAAGAATTGAAGATGAAGATAGCTCAGATCAAGTTCTATGTGAGATCAATGGTAGGACTCAGTGTTTTATCGTGCTATGAGTGTACACATTTGAAAAGAAGTCCCCTGTAAACCCCAACTAATGCATCTGTCTGTTAACAAAGGCATTTTCAGAATTTCAGGTACAGATTTGATGGCTGGGGCAGAGTGGTGTATAGAGTCTTTTATATAGACTTCCGCAAATCTCAGCACAAGACTTCTGTTTCAAACCTATTTTAAAGACAGGACTTAAGTTTTAGCTTAATATCACTAAACTCCCTTTTTGTTATACCTCCTCATTGCCAGGACATTTAAAAGTCCCTTCCATTCCTACCAAAGATAAGACATTGGTGACATCTCAATTTCTGTGCACTTGTGACTATTCTCTGTGTTGGTGAAGAGGTGAAATTTGCGGAGTACAGGGATTTCAGTTCCTCACTTTGCATGCAATTAACAAATGACTTCCTTTATCATGGTCCTGACTTTTCAGTGTGAGGCACATTTTTATTTCCCTTTCACCAGTTTGAACAATGAACTTTTTCAATCCATCATTACTTAATGAAGACATGGATAATAATGAATATGTGGTTCAGATAGTTCTTAGAACAGCCCCGTTCAATAGAAATAGCATGTGAGCTCCATACCTAAGTTTGAATTTTGTAGTAGCCACATTAAAAAAAAAATAAGAAGAGACAGGTGAAATACATTTTTAGTAATATATTTTATTTAATCCAATGTAAAAATATTATTTCAACATGTAATCAATATAAATAATTAGTGAGGTATTTCATACTCTTTTTTTTTTCTCTGTACTTAGTCTTTGAAATCTAGGAGGTAGTTTGCAATTATAGCACATCTCAGTTTGCAGTAGCCACATTTCAAGTGCTCAGTAGCTAAATGTAGCTAGTGACTATATTATTCATAGACAAAATTTCTGAGTAAGAATAATATAGAATTGTGAGCTTAGGTTTAGTTTTAACTAGACTGTATTCTCTGTGAAAAATGTTGAAATATAAACTGATGATTTTTCTCCCCAAGTCTTCTCTGGTGTTCTCCAGTTCAGTAATTGTCACTGACAGGCTTGCTCTGTATGTTTTTACATGTAGGGATACTGTGTACCTCTAAGAGGTACTAATTACAAGGCACACGGCTGTATGCAGTGGTACTGGTTCAATAACACTGCTCAGTTGTCCATGCCAGAAAGGGAGTTATAGGTATGTGCATGTTCAAATTTACCAAATAATTCCAAATTGTTTTCCAGAGTGTAAGAATTCTTCTTTTGTTCCATTATCTCCCATACTTATTATCAGACTTTTGTGTTTTTGCCAGTATTATGGTGTGAATGGTATCTTGTGATTTAAATATACAATTTCCTGATTCCTAATGAAGGTGAACATCTTTTAATTTTTTAATTCACCATTCCTGTTTCCCTTTCTATGAAGTGACTTTTGCCATTTTTCTGTTGGATTGTTCATCTTTTCCTCTTTTGTTCTTTGAGATTCTTCTGTATTCTAGGTCCTAATGCTTTTGATGGTATTTGTATTGCTAATATTTTCTCCCAGTTTGTGGCTTTTTTCCTCCTCAGTCATTCTGTGGTCTTTCTATGAATCAAGATGATTAATTTTAACATAGTAAATTAACTGATCTTTTCCTTTATGGTTTCTGCTTTCTAAAATCTCATTTAAGTACATTCTACACTATTCCAAAGTTATGAATGTCTGTAGCTGCATTTCATGTGTTTTGATCAGTAGTATTTTTGTTATCGTTCAGTTCTATGTATTTTCTAATTTTAATTCTTCTATAACCACTGGGTAATTTAGAAGTGTGTTTTTGGATTTCAAATATGTAATCTCCTTTTATAGTTCTTCTTGCTACTGATTTTTAATTTAACTATTTGCTTTCAGATAACATAGTATGTGAGATAAGAGAATCTGAAATTTGTTGAGATCTATTTTATGGCCTGGAATGTGGTTAATTTTTATAACCATGTGTGCTTGAAGAGAATGTATATTCTCAAGTTGTTGAATGTATTGTCTCATAGGTACACAGTAGATCAAGTTTGTTGTGTTGTTCAGATTTTTATATCATTACTGATTTCGTTGTTGTTTTTGCTTGATATGTCAGTTACTGAGGAGGTATGTTAAAATCTTCCATTATTATGTGGATTTGCCCATTTCTCTGTAGTTCAGACATTTTTTTTGCTCTATATACTTTTGAATCCATGTAATTAAGTGCATATACATGTAAAATTGTTATATATTCCTAGTGAACTGAGCATTTTTGGTAATGATTCTCTTCATATCAATAATCCTTTTGCCTTTAAATCTATTTTGTCTGATATTGATACAGCTTTACCAATTTTTTTTTCATTTAGTGTTTTTTGATATATCTTTTTCATAAACTTTACATTAAATTTATGTGTGTTAAGCTTTAGGTGTGTCCCTCACAAATAACTTAGAGTTGTATTTTATTTTTTACTCCGGTCTGACAATATTTGTCTTTTAACCAGACATTCAAGTCCATTTACATTGATTGTGATAAACGTTATACAGGCATACCTTGGAGATATTTCAGGTTCTGTTCCAGACCACTGCAATAAAGCAAATATCACAATAAAGCAAGTCACATGAAATTTTTGGCTTTCCAGTGCATGTAGAAGTTAGGTTTACACTATACTGTAGTCTGTTAAGTGTTCAATAATAGCATTATATCTCCAAAAACAATGTATCTACCTTAATAAAAAATTACTCTATTGCTAAATAATGCTAACCATCATCTGAGCCTTCATCAGGTTGTAATGTTTTTGCTGGTGTAGGGTCTTGCTTCAGTGTTGGTGGCTGCTGACTGATCAGGGTGGTGGTTACTGAAGGCTGGGGAGGCTGTGGGAATTTCTTAAAATACGACAACAGTGAAGTTTGCTGCATCGATTGACACTTCCTTTCAGGAACCATTTCTCTGTAAAATACAATGCTGTTTGATAGCATTTTACCCACAGTAGAGCTTCTTTCAAAACTGGAGTTGATCCCATCAAACCGTGCTGCTGCTTTACCAACTTAGTGGATGTAACAGTCTAAATTCTTTGTTGTCGTTTCAACAGTCTTCACAGTATCTCTACCAGGAATAGATTCCATCTCAAGAAACCACTTTCTTTGCTCATCCATAAGAAGCAACTTCTCATCTGTGAAAGTTTTATCATGAGGTTGCAACAATGTATTCACATCTTCAGGCTGCACTTGTAGTTCTAATTCTCTTGCTATTTCCACCACATCTGCAGTTACTTCCTCCACTGAAGTCTTGAGCCTCTCAAAGTCATTCCATGAGGACTGGAATCAACTTCTTCCAAATTCCTGTGAATGTTGATATTTTGACCTCTTCCCATGAATCATGAATGTTCTTAATGTCATCTAGAGTGGTAATCCTTTCCAGAAGGTTTTCAATTTACTTTGCTTAGATCCACCAGAGGAATTACTACCCATGGCAGCTATAACTTTACAATGTATTTCTTAAATAGTTAAGACTTGGAAGTGGAAACGACTCCTCAACCCATAGGCTGCAGAATGGATGTTGTGCTAGCAGACATGAAAACAACATTAATCTTACTATACACCTCCATAAGCGCTCTTGGGTAACCAGGTGCATTGTCAATGAACAGTAATATTTTGAAAGGAATCTTTTTTTCTGAGCAGTAGGTCTCAACAGTGGGCTTAAAATATTCAGTAAACCATGTTGTGAACAGATGTGCTGTCATCTAGGCTTTATTGTTCCATTTAAGGAGCACAGGCAGTATAGATTTAGCATAATTCTTAAGGGCCTTAGGATTTTTGAAATGGTCATTTAAGCTTCATTCAACTTCAAGTCACTAGCTTCATTAGCCCCTAATAAGAGAGTCAGCCTGTCCTTTGAAGCTTTTAAATTAGGCATTGACTTCTCTTCTCTAGCTATGCAAGTCCCAGATGGCATCTTCTTCCAATAGAAGGCTGTTTCATCTGCATTAAAAATCTGTTGTTTAGTGTAGCCACCTTCACGAATGATCTTAGTTAGATCTTCCAGCTAACTTCTGCGGCTTCTACATCAGCACTTGCTGCTTCACCTTGTACTTTTATGTTATAGAGATGGCTTCTTTCCGTAAATCTCAAGAACCAACTTCTGCTAGCTTCAAACTTTTCTTCTGCAGCTTCCTCACCTTCCTCAGCCTTCACAGAATTGAGGAGAGTTAGGGCCTTAAGGTAATGTTGTGGCTGATACTATCTTCTATCTAGATCACTCAAACTTTCTTCATATCGGCAATAAGGCTATTTCACTTTCTTATCATTGGTATGTTCACTGGAGTAGCACTTTTAATTTCTTCCAAGAACTTTTCCTTTGCATTCTTTCACAACTTGGCTAACTGTTTGGTGCAAGAGGCCTAGCTTTTGACCTCTCTTTGCCTTTGATGTGTCTTCCTCATTAAGCATAATAATCGTTTCTAGCTTTTGATTTACAGTCAGAGATGTGCAGCTCTTCCTTTTACTTGAACAAGTGCTTAGAGGCCATTGTAAGACTATTAATTTGCCTAATTTCAATATTGTTTTGTCTTAGGGAATAAGGAGGCCCAAGGAAAGGGAGAGAGTCTGGAGCGGTGAGAACACACACAACATTTATTGAGTCAGTTTGCCATCTTAAGTGGGTGCAGTTTGTGGTGCCCCAAAACAATTATAACAGTAGCATCAAAGGTCACTGAATCACAGATCACCATAACAAATAATAATCGAAAAGTTTGAAATATTATCAGAATTACCAAAATGGACACAGAGACATGATGTGAGTAAATGCTATTGGAAAAATGGCACTGATAGAGTTTACTTGATGCAGAGTAACCTTCAATTTTGAAAAATGTAGTATCTGTGAGGTGCAATAAAGCGAAGCAAAATAAAATGAGTTATGCCTGTATTTGGATTTATTTCTTCCACCTTGTCATGGTTTGAAGTGTTGATCTGGACTGTATCATATCCTTTGGTTGAAAGATGTTCCAAGTCACTGAATAACCCAATCACTTACCTATATAGCCCATTATGTTGGACTATCCCTATGACCCCAACAGGGTACTGACTTGGGATTAAATGGCAACAGAACACAAGGCAGGAACTGGAGACGGTTAAAGACCAGTGTTAGGAAAGAAGAAGTTCACCATCATCATATGTTTAAACAACTCTTATATGCATATGAAAGAGGAATCAAAACATTAGCAGCAAATGACAGAGCTAGAACAAATGAGTGGAATAATATGTTCATTGAGCAGCTGTTAAGTGCCATGTACACTGCTAAACACTTTTCACGTATAATTTACTTTTCACATACATAGTTTACTTCACACAAAAAACCACTAAGGTAGGGGGTTATTGTTTTCATTTTATAGGTGAGGAAATCGAGGATCAGACAGCTTAAAGAAGATACTCAAGGTCAAACAACTAGTAAATGGCAGAACTGGGGATTGTACTCAATCCTGTATGACTCTAAAACTCTTGCTTTTTTCATTAAGTTATATTGCAGGGAGGTGAACAGGTAAACAGCAAATAAAAAATATTATTTTAATTAAAATTGATCAAAAGTGTAATGACCTATCGTTTGGGGTGGTAAGCATCCTATTTTTGGACATTTCCAAGCGGAGAGAGGGTAGTCATAAATTAAGGCTATGGCAGTGGGAGATTTACTTTGAGTGAGAAGTTGTAATTTAGAACAGATGCTTGGCTGAGAAGATAAAAAAAATTGATAAACCATTAGCCAGACTTATCAAGAAAAAAAAGGAGAAGACTCAAATCAATAGAATTAGAAATGAAAAAGGAGAAGTAACAACTGACACTGCAGAAATACAAAGGATCATGAGAGATTACTACAAGCAACTATGTGCCAATAAAATGGACAACCTGGAACAAATGGACAAATTCTTAGAAATGCACAACCTTCCAAGACTGAACCAGGAAGAAATAGAAAATATGAACAGACCAATCACAAGCACTGAAATTGAAACTGTGATTAAAAATCTTCCAACAAACAAAAGCCCAGGACCAGGTGACTTCACAGGCGAATTCTATCAAACATTTAGAGAAGAGCTAACACCTATCTTTCTCAAACTCTTCCAAAATATAGCAGAGGGAGGAACACTCCCAAACTCATTCTACGAGGCCACCATCACCCTGATACCAAAACCAGAAAACGATGTCACAAAAAGAGAGAAAACTACAGGCCAATATCACTGAGGAACATAGATGCAAAAATCCTCAACAAAATACTAGCAAACAGAATCCAACACCACATTAAAAGGATCATACACCATGATCAAGTGGGGTTTATCCCAGGAATGCAAGGATTCTTCAATATATGCAAATCAATCAATGTGATACACCATATTAAGAAACTGAAGTATAAAAACCATATGATCATCTCAATAGATGCAGGAAAAGCTTTTGACAACATTCAGCACCCATTTACGATAAAGGCTCTCCAGAAAGTGGGCATAGAGGGAACCTACCTCAACATAATAAAAGCCATATATGACAAACCTACAGCCAACATCATTCTCAATGGTGAAAAACTGAAAGCATTTCCTCTAAGATCAGGAACAAGACAAGGTTGCCCACTCTCACCACTATTATTCAACATAGTTTTGGAAGTTTTAGCCACAGCAGTCAGAGAAGAAAAAAAAATGAAATGAATCCAAGTAGGAAAAGAAAAAGTAAAGCTGTCACTGTTTGCAGATGACATGATACTATACATAGAGAATCCTAAAGACTCTACCAGAAAACTACTAGAGCTAATCAATGAATCTGGTAAAGTAGCAGGATACATTGTGAAAATGACTATACTACCCAAAGCAATCTACAGATTCAATGCTATCCTTATCAAACTACCACTGGCATTTTTCACAGAACTAGAACAAAAAATTTCACAATTTGTATGGAAACACAAAAGACTCCAAATAGCCAAAGCAATCTTGAGAAAGAAAAACGGAGCTGGAGGAATCAGGCTCCCTGACTTCAGACTATACTACAAAGCTACAGTAATCAAGACAGTATGGTACTGGCACAAAAACAGAAATATAGATCAATGGAACAGGATAGAAAGCCCAGAAGTAAACCCACACACATATGGTCACCTTATCTTTGATAAAGGAGGCAAGAATATATAATGGAGAAAAGACAACCTCTTCAATAAGTGGTGCTGGGAAAACTGGACAGCTACACATAAAAGAATGAAATTAGAACACTCCCTAACACCATACACAAAAATAAACTCTAAATGGATGAAAGACCTAAATGTAAGTCCAGACACTATCAAACTCTTAGAGGAAAATATAGACAGGACACTCTATGACGTAAATCACAGCAAGATCCTTTTTGACCCACCTCCTAGAGAAATAGAAATAAAAACACAATTAAACAAATGGGACCTAATTAAACTTAAAATCTTTTGCACAGCAAAGGAAACCATAAACAAGATGAAAAGACAACCCTCAGGATGGGAGAAAATATTTGCAAATGAAGCAACTGACCAAGGATTAATCTCCAAAATTTACAAGCAGCTCATGCAGCTCAATATCAAAAAAACAAACAACCCAATCCAAAAATGGGCAGAAGACCTAAATAGACATTCTCCAAAGAAGATATACAAACACATGAAGGAATGCTCAACATCAATAATAATTAGAAAAATGCAAATCAAAACTACAATGAGATATCATCTCACACTGGTCAGAATGGCCATCATCAAAAAATCTACAAACAGTAAATGCTGGAGAGGGTGTGGAGAAAAGGGAACCCTCTTGTACTGTTGGTGGGAATGTAAATTGATACAGCCACTATGGAGAACAGTATGGAGGTTCCTTAAAAAACTAAAAATAGAACTGCCATACGACCCAGCAATCCCACTACTGGGCATATACCCTGAGAAAACCATAATTCAAAAAGAGTCATGTACCACAATGTTCATTGCAGCTCTATTTACAATAGCCAGGACATGGAAGCAACCTAAGTGTCTATCGACAGATGAATGGATAAGGAAGATGTGACACATATATACAATGGAATATTACTCAGCCATAAATAGAAACGAAACTGAGTTGTTTGTAGTGAGGTGGATGGAGTTAGAGTCTGTCATACAGAGTGAAGTAAGTCAGAATGAGAAAAACAAATACCATATGCTAACACATATATATGGAATCTAAAAAAAAAAAAAAGTTCATGAAGAACCTAGGGGCAAGACGGGAATAAAGACGCAGACCAACTAGAGAATGGACTTTAGGACATGGGGAGGGGGAAGGGTAAGCTGGGATGAAGTGAGAGAGTGGCATGGACATACATACGCTACCAAATATCAAATAGATAGCTAGTGAGAAGCAGCCACATAGCACAGGGAGATCAGCTCGGTGCTTTGTGACCACCTAGAGGGGTGGGATAGGGAGGATGGTAGGGAGACGCAAGAGGGAAGAGATATGGAGATATATGTATATGTATAACTGATTCACTTTGTTATAAAGCAGAAACTAACACACCATTGTAAAGCAATTATACTCCAATAAAGATGTTAAAAAAAAATTACAGATGCTTGAATTAGATGACCAGTAAGGTCTAGTTCAGTTTCCATCATCTTATTGAAACTGTGCCAAAGCTTAACAAGTGTATGATTTTCAAAACTCTCCCTACTTTTTGGAAGTAGCTGCGATGTGAACTTGTCCTTTCTTCATTCAGGCTCCTTAACTCACTGCAGTGTTATATGATGTGCACAGGAGGTGGCTTAATAAAATGCTGTTTGATGATGACTTGATGAAAGTCGACTTGGCCTGTTTAGATAGGAGAAAAACAAGTCATGTGTATTTTATAGAGTGAAAACATGAGTGCAGCATAAGGTTTGTTAATTTGAAATGCCGGAGACAAGAGATGCAAAAGCTGAGAAACTCCCTTTAATATCAACACACCTCCTCACATTAACACCTTTAACAATCAAGCCATACCTAATTTTAAATACAATGTTTTAAAAATGAAATATTATCTTATAGATAGCTTTTAGTAAGTAGCCGTAATTAGAGAAAAAATGTCTTTCCTCTGTGTCTCACTTTCTTGGTACATTCTGCCTTATGAAGGCCAAGAGCCCATAGGGAAAAAAAAAAAAAAAAAGTTAATTTCTGTCAGCAGTCTTATCAGACTGCCCACCCTGTGGTCTCTGCTTCTGTCCACCTTATTTTCTTTATCCTCACTGTCACTCCATCAGTAATCACTTCTCCTTCTTATAAAGCCCAGCCAAAAGCAAATTTCTTCCAGATGCTTCTCCTTGTACCTGGACCTCTCAAAGTATCCAATAGTGGCAGCTGCAGTAGACGAGAAAGGATTTTACCTTTTCGCATAGTCCTTTTAAAACTTGTAAAAGCAGTTTCACAGCTACCTGCTTCCTACAGCATGTCTCTGAGGTGTGTAGGATAGGTCTCATTATGGCCTCTTGATACGTGAAGAAACTGAGGCATAAGGAGGTTGTGAATTGTAAGTAGTTAGCTGCAGTTTTAGCATCTTTCAGCCCCACAGTTCTAACGGTCAAATGCTATGTTGCAAAATATTTCCCACCAGTTTCTGACTCTTAAAGAGTTTAAGTTATATGACATGGCTGATACCTGGGGTTTGGGGTATTTGCAATTTGCTGAGCTCATTGTTGGAATGGGCCAACCAAGTGCTGCCCAAGGCATGGAAAGAAGAATGGCTATGAACAGCCTACCAGAATGTGAACACACTTGGAGAAGGGTCTACTGCTGAGGTGAATGTGCTGTCACCTGCATGCATGAGACCAAAGCCACCCCCCAGAAATTCTTGCTTTCAGAATTTGACCCTGTGTCTCTTATAGATTGGTTATTCCAGTTTCATCTAGTTGGCCCACACTGACTTTGGTTTGTTTGGGGCAGTAAGAGATGTGTAGTGTAAAGATTGCTGGGAATTGGGAACCTAGGGTTTGAATTCTGGAATTTCCCGAGGTTAGATTCATGACTTTTATTGTCCTGGCCTCAGCTTTCTCATCTGGCAGTTGAGGGGCTTGTACCAGATCAGTGATTCTCGGAATATGTTCCTTGGATATGTATCAGAATTACTAGGGGGGCTTGTTAAAAGTCGAGATTCCTGGACTCCACACAGGCCTACAGGATTGGAACCTCTGGGGATGGGACTCAGGTATCTTCCTTTTAACAAGCTGACCAAGCATGTGCACTGAAGTTTGAGCACCTCAGAATGAGGTTCCTTCTACCTTTGACGTCCTATGATTTTCTGAGTGAGAAAGACAAAAAAGAAAGATAGCAATTATGGATTTAATTTTGGCAGAGACCTCCTTACTCCTCTTTTTTTGTGTGTACAACTTTTTTTCTGACATACAAAAGCTGAATATATTTAATGTATGCAACTTGGTGGGTTTGGAGATAAGCATACACTTTTGAGACCATCACCGCAGTCAGTGCCGTAAATGTATCCATCACCTCCAAAAGCTTCCTCTTCCTCCCTCCTTTCCTCCCTTCCCCTCTTCCTTCCTCCCTTCCTCTTTTCCTTCACCCCTCCTTCCTAAGAACACAACATTAGATTACACTCTCAACAAATTTATAAGTATATAATGCAGTACTGTTAACTATAGGTACTATGCTGTACAGTAGTAGATCTCTAGGACTTACTCATCTTGCATAACTGAAACTTTGTCTTCTTGAACCAACATTGCCCCATTTCCTCCTCCCAGCCCCTGGTAACCACAATTTTATTCTCTGCTTCTATGAGTCTGACTATTTTAGATTCTTCATATAAGTAGGATCATGTATTCATTCTTCTGTCTCTGGCTTATTTCACTTAGCATAATGTCCTCCAGGTTTATTTACATTGTTGTAAATGGCAGGATTTCCTTTATATAAGGTTGAATAATATTACATTGACTGTAAATACTACATTTTCTTTATCCCTGGACATTTACATTGTTTCCATATCTTGGCTATTGTGAAAAATGCTGCAGTGCACGTGAATGCAGATATCTCTTTGAGATCCTGATTTCAATTCTTTCAGATAAATACCCAGAAGTAGAATTCCTGGATCATATGGTAGTTCTGTTTTTAGTTTTTTGAGGAAACTCCATACTGTTTCCATGGTGGCTGCACCAATTTACATTCCCACAACAGTGTACGAAGTTTCTCTTTTCTATACATCCTTGATAACATTTATCTTTGTCTTTTTCGATAATACCCATCCTAACAGGTGTGAGGTGATATCTCATTTTGGTTTTGATTTGCATTTCACTGATGAGTAGTGATATTGAGCACTTTTTCATGTACCTGTCAGCCATAACTGATCGCTCTTCTTTAATGTCAAAGACTCTAGTTGTTTTAAATTTGCCAGAAATCAACTAATTAGTATGTGATGACAGTATATAATTTTCATTATTTATGTCTGTCTCTCCCAACTTATCTGCTTTGGTCCTGTTTTTTTTCTGCATAACTACAGTAACTTTCAATCTCTTCTCATGCAAATTCATCCTTTATGCTATTATCTGCAGGGGTTTTGTTGTCTGTAAAATAACAAACGCAAAGAAGTCCCTCACACAATTGATATGTTATTTCTTTGTGTTATAAAACACAATTTCTCAGCATGGCTTACTAGAACTTTTCAAGTACTGCCTCATACCTTACCTTTGTAGTTTTATCTCCCAAATTTTCACCATTCATCCATCTAGGAATCCTTTGGTTCTCAAACTAGTGCAGGTAGCTGATTACCTAGAGTCAGTCATCCTTTTCCTAATTTTTTTTTAGTATGAAATAGTTTTATATTTTACTTCATCACTGGATCCAGAGACAATCTTATTCATAGAAAATATGCTAAAACATTAAACCATAAGGATTTATTTATAAGAAAGCAAGCACTAGATTTAGTGCTTGCTTTGGCTTTTTAATTTTTTTACTTAATATTTTTGTGTATTTATTTTTACTGTTTGCTACTTCTTGCTATTAGAAAATTGGAAACAAGTACAAAAGAATAGACGAGGAAAATTAACTTCCACAAAAGACCCTGAATAGCCAAAGCAATCTTGAGAAAGAAAAATGGAGCTGGAGGAATTAGGCTCCCTGACTTCAGACTATACTATAAAGTAAATCAAAACAGTATGGCACTGGCACAAAGACAGACTTATAGATGAATGGAACAGAATATAAAGTCCAGAAATAAATGCATGAACCTATGGTCAATTAATTGATGACAAAGGAGGCAAGAATATACAAGGGAGAAAAGACAGTCTCTTCAATAAGTGGTGCTGGGAAAACTGGATAGCGACATGTAAAAGAATGAAATTAGAACACTCTCTAACACCATACACAAAAATAAACTCAAAATGGATTAAAGACCTAAATGTAAAACTGGATACTATAAAACTCTTAGAGGAAAACAGGCAGGATACTCTTTGACATAAATCACAGCAATATCTTTTTGGATCCACTTCCTAGAGTAATGAAAATAAAAAGAAAAATAAACAAATGGGACGTAATGAAACTTAAAAGCTTTTGCACAGCAAAGGAAACTATAAACAAGACGAAAAGACAACCCTCAGAATGGGAGAAAATATTTGCAAACGAATCAATGGACAAAGGATTAATCTCCAAAATATATAAACAGCTCATGCAGCTCAATATTAAAAAAACAAACAACCCAATCAAAAAATGGGCAGAAGACCTAAACAGACATTTCTCCAAAGAAGATCTGCAGATGTCCAAGAGCAGATGTTGATCTGCTCAACATCAGTAATTATTAGAGAAATGCAAATCAAAACTACAAAGAGGTATCACCTCACAGTGGTTAGAATGGGCGTCATCAGAAAATTTACAAACAACAAATGCTGGAGAGGGTGTGGAAAAAAGGGAACCCTCTTGCACTGTTGGTGGGAAAGTAAATTGATAGAGCCACTATGGAGAACAGTATGGAGGTTCCTTAAAAAACTAAAAATAGAATTACCATGTGACCCAGCAATCCCACTACTGGGCATATACCTAGAGAAAATCATAATTCAAAAAAACACATGCACCCCAATGTTCATTGCAGCACTATTTACAATAGCCAGGTCATGGAAGCAACCTAAATGCCCATCGACAGACGAATGGATAAAGAAGATGTGGTACATATATACCATGGAATATTACTCCGCCATAAAAAGGAATGAAATTGGGTCATTTGTAGAGACGCAGATGGACCTGGAAAATGTCATACAGAGTGAAATAAGTCAGAAAGAGAAAGACAAATATCCTATGATATCACTTATATGTGGAATCTAAAAAATGATGTAAATGAACTTATTTACAAAACAGAAACAGACTCACAGACTTAAAAAACAAATTTACGGTTACCAAAGGGGAAAGGTGAGGGAGGGATAAATTAGGAGGTTGGGATTAACATATATACACTACTATATATAAAATAGATAATCAGCAAGGACCTACTGCCTAGCAGAGGGAACTCTATTCAATACTCTGTAATAATCTTTATGGGAAAAGAATCTGAAAAAGAGTAGATATATGTATATGTATTACTAAGTCACTTTGCTGTACACCTGAAATTAACACAACATTGTAAATCAACTATTTTCCAATATAAAATAAAAATTAAAAAAAACCCTCCAAGTTACAAAATAAATGAGTCATGGAGATAACATGTACAGCATGGAGAGTATAGTACTATACTCAAAGAGTGAGATATTACAAAGAGTATGTAATATCTTTGTATGATGACAGATGGTAACTAGACTTAACATTGGGATCATTCTGAAATGTGCAGAAATATTGAATCACTGTGTTGTGCACCAGGAACTGACATAGTGTTGAGGTCAATTATACTTCAACAAATAAACAAACTCATAGAAAAAGATCAGATCTGTGATTACCAGAGGTAGAGGGTAGGAGGAGAAGGAATTGGATGAAGGCAGACAAAATGTGTAAATGTCCAGTTATAAGATAAATAAGTGCTAAGGATGTAATGTACGTGATCAGTATAATGAACACTGCTGTGTGCTATATGTGAAGGTGGTAAGAGAGTAAATTCTAAGAGTTCTCATCACAAGGAAACTTAGTTTTTCTTTTTCATTTCTTTTGTGTCTCTATTCGATGATGGATTTTCACTAAACTTATTGTGGTAATCATTTCATGGTATGTGTAGTGTCAAATCATTATGCTTAAACTTATACAGTGCTTTATGTCAATTATATTTCAATAAAACTGGAGGAAAAAAGTACCAAAACATTTTCATGCAAGAATAACTTAAAATTAAGAATATCCTATATATTACTTTAGAAAAAAGATTTGTTGTACCAGATTGCCATTCATGGCTTAAACAATAAACTACTTTGATTCAGTTTGTGCAGCACCAGGGTTCTCTGTGAAGTAGCAGGGTCTGTGTCCCTGTGGTTTTTTTCTTTCTGGAATGCCTTTCTCAAGCTTCTCTTCTTGAAGAACTCCTACTCATTGTTCAAGACTCAGTGGATTTGTCACCTTCTCTGTGAAGCCTTTTCTGATGCCTACGGATCCGATGAAGTACTCTCTCCTATATATTTTCCATGTTACTTGGGATATTTGTCTATACTTTTTTATAATTCATATTGAACATAATAACACTAACTATAATTATTATTATTCTGTTTCTGTCTCTCTTGCTAGGTTATGTTTTTTATTCTGCTTTATACCTAAGTGCCTCTATGGGGTCTGGCATAAAGTGATGCTCAATAATTATTAAATGAAAAATTTCTTTTGTCTAAGGTATTTTTTCTTCAAGAAATTTATCCTTCTTGGCTTATTTTGTAGTACCTGGAACACAGGATCTTATAGGTACCCACTTGTCAATGATAGACTGGCCAAGTGATCTGACTTCTCTCCTTGCTCTGGGAAATAGTTTAACTCTGTCAAAGAGCAATCAAGAAAAATTCACATATTGAGTGTGATGTGATGATGGCTCTTTGAAAAGCTTGGAACTACCTTCTTAATTTAATAGACTTGTGTCTGTCTCAAGTCTGGATTGGGGCCAGTGTTTGAGTATCCCAATTAGTAAGTATCAGAACCCAGGAATTCATAATCTTTCATTCTGACCTGAAAAACTGCTGAGATGATTTGTCAGTAAACAGTACAGACCTTCTAGGAGTAGAAGGAAGAGGGAGGAAGCCTACAGCTTGGAAGGGGTGCTCGCTGCCAGTGTGGAACTCAGGAAAGAGGCTTAGTTCAGGTCTGGTAAAGAGCTTGAGAATGAGGGAAATGTAAGGGCACAGTAGTCAAGAAAGTATCTTAGTACTGGGGGTTGGCTTGGGTGTGAGGGAAGAGGCAGTTTACACTGTTGGTGAGGACAGAAGTGTAAGTTGGTACAGCCTTTCTAGAGTGCGGTTTTGCAGTGTGTGTTAAACATCTTAAGCGTGTTTACACTTACTTTTCTCGCCAATTCCACTTCTAAGAATTTTTCTTTTGCTTTTTTTTTTTCCCTAAGGATTTTCCTTAATGGAATAATCTGAGATGTTTGTATAAAGATATTTATTTGGAATCAATCTAAAGGTCCAAAAATAGGGAACTGATCAAATAAATGGATTTATCTATACAGGGGGATGTTATGCAGGCATTTAAGTAATAATATAGAGTTATATTTATTGAAAAGGAAAGAGGTACATGATATATTAAAAAGAGCTGTCCATGGGGACTTCCCTGGTGGTCCAGTGGCTAAGTATCTGCACTCCCAATGCAGAGGGCCCCAGTTTGATCCCTGGACAGGGAACTAGATCTCGCATGCCGCAGGTAAGAGTTCACATGCTGCAACTAAAGATCCTGCATGCCACAACAAAGATCCCACAGGCCACAACGAAGATCCTGCGTGCCGCAACTAAGACCCGGCACAGCCAAATAAATAAATAAAATAAATAAATATTAAAAAAAAAAGAGCTGTCCGTGAAACCATGGGTAGATTATGATTAATTTATTTTTAATTAATTTATTTTTGGCTGTGTTGGGTCTTCGTCACTGTGCACAGGCTTTCTTTAGTCATGGCGAGCAGGGGCTACTCTTCCTTGCGGTGCGCGGGCTTCTCATTGCAGTGGCTTCTCTTGTTGCAGAGCACTGGCTCTAGGCGTGTGGGCTTCAGTAGTTGTGGCTTGCGGGCTTCAGTAGTTGTGGCTCGCGGGCTTCAGTAGTGTGGCTCACGGGCTCTAGAGCACAGGCTCAGTAGTTGTGGCGCACAGGCTTAGTTGCTCTGTGGCATGTGGGATCTTCCCGGACCAGGACTCGAACCCATGTCCCCTGCATTGACAGGTGGATTCTTAACCACTGTGCCACCAGGGAAGCCTGGATTATGATTAATTTTTGTAAAACATATATATTTATGTATATGTGGACCAAACAATTATGGGGAGTTATACACTGAGAAATTTTTTCTTTTGATTTATCTTCTTTGCTTTTTTTTTTTTTTTGGCCCTGTGGCGCAGCATATGGGATCTTAGTTTCCTGGCCAGGGATGGAACTTTTGCCCCCTGCAGTAGAAGTGCAGAGTCTTAACCACTGGACTGCCAGGGAAGTCCTCTTTTCATTTATCTTAATGTTACAAATTTTCTACAGAGAGCATATAATACTTGACTTATAAAGAGATAATAATTTTTTTCAAAATTGTTACCTATAGAAAGGATGATTCATTCAGATTAGTATTCTCTGGATTGAATGAATAGTACTTGGAATAGAATAAATGTATCATATGTATTAGCAAATTAAATGAGTGAAAGAGTAGGCAAGCAAGTTTACTCCCAACTTGGCATTATTAGGTAATATCAGGGAGATTTTTCTGAATTTTATTCCTTCATCTTCTTCCAATGGAACTGCTTCTGCAGGACAGCTGTTTTTAGTTTTTCTTGAGATCTTTTCTCCTTCCCTGGTTTTCACTTCTCAGACACCAGTTTATGAGGTTACATGCCTTCCTTAGTGTGAGGTTGTGCCCCTTCCTTTTTCTGGGTGTTGCTGGTGATTTCTGGCTGGCCATTACATTATTTTTGCTCATTTCATTAAAGGTTTTGAGAGTCAGGTTTCATGATCCCATGTCATTTCATCATCCTGTGAGCCCTTCCAGTGGCTATAAGGTCTAGAAAATTCTTCCTCTCTAAACTTTGGCAAATATTTATCTATTCTGTTCAAAAATATATTTTCATTTAATTCTAAAATTTATTGGAAATCCATTTTTGTATGGTTTGAAGTGAGACCGTAAGTTGATTTTTTTTATTCCAAAATAGTTAGTTTTACACAAATCACTTATAGAGTAATCCATTTTTTCCATATGGGCTTGTGATGTGTACTTTGTCATATATTAAGTTATAATATATATGAGTCTATTTCAGGCCTGTTTGTTTTGTTGCATTGATCTATTGATTCTTACATTAGTATTATACTGTTTTAATTATTAAAAGATAATAATACAATTTAATATCTGGTTTGGGTACATTTCCACTGATTTTACTTTTTCTTTTTTTACCATAACTATCTTCATGCACAATGTTTGCCATACTCAATGCTTGGCATTATTCCAGAAATATAAATTTATTTGGGAATAATTGACATTTTCCATTATTTAGTCTACCCTCCAAAACATGTTTGTTTAATTTTCTCTTCTGTTTCATCTCTCAGGGTTTTACTTAAGTAATTTATAGTTTGTAGCTATTGTGAATTAGACCTTCCCCTCATTACATTTTCTAATTGGTTATTGCTAGTATATAGAAAACTGAATCTTGAATATATATTTTATACTTAGCCAGTTTGTTGAGTGTTATTATTAGTTTTAATAGTTTTTTGATTCTCTTATTTTTCTAGAAAAACAGTCATCTTGTGCAAATAATTATAATTTCTATTCTATTTTCAATTTTAGTATGTGTGCTGCCGAAGGGAGTGCAATCCCCTTTTCAAATATTTATATATCTTTTTTCTTTTCTTGAATGTTAGTAGTGATCCTGGACATCCTTACCTTCTTCCTGATTTTAATGAGAGCAATTTTAGTAATTTGCTGGTAAAAGGGATTGGCAATTGGTCTGAGAGATTAAGAAATACACTTTGCTTCCTAGATCACTAGGAGGCTTAAAAATCAGAAAAAAAGGTGTTGAATTTTATCAAATGATCTTTTGTCCTTTTTGATAATTATGCGCTCTTTCTCATTTGACCTAGTGTTGTTTAATGTGTTATATTAGTATACCTTCTAATATTAAATAATCCTTGTATTCCTGAGGTAATCCCTACTTCATTGTGCTGGTTTATTGTTTTAATATACTTGACTTAATTTCACTGGTTCCTCATTTAGAATTTTCACAACTGTATCCATAAATGAATCACATCTGGAGTACCATTAATTGAAGTGTTTTCTAAAAAGGAATATTATGAGGAAAAAAAAGGGTTCGATGGTCAAACACATTTGAGAAAGACAGATTAAAACATTTAAACAAACTTCTTTGCTTCTGGCCTCTCAGAGACTTTAATATGCTAATACATGCTGTAAATTTCTGAGAGAGTGTTTTCCAAACTAGTCCACAATAGACTTTCCCTCTCAGAAAGTGACGCTAATGTCCACAGAACCCTCTTTGGAATATACTAGTCATTTTCATATTTTGGGATTCGAGTTATGTTAACCTCGTAAAGTGAATGGGATAGCTTTTCATAATTTTATATGCTCTGGAATAGATTATACAATATGGATGTTAATCAGTCTCTTGAAAACTTTCAAGGTCTTGCCCATAGCACTGTCTGGTTCTAGAGCCAGTTTTGCAAATTATCTCTTGATAACATTTGCAATGTCTTCCATGGATATTCAGCTTTCTTACTCCATTGAATCAATTTTATTAATTCATATTTCTAGAAAATTGTTCACATTATTGAGAATTCTAAATTTGTTAAAATGTAATTATGTGTAGAATTCTTGTTAATTCTTAAGACACGTTTACTTATGTGTTGGTAAATACAATAGAAAGAAATGATCTATGCCAAATATTTGAAACACAGTGTATGGCACTTTGTAAACGGTGAATTCTTTTCTTTTCTACTTCCTTTCTAATTTTGTTTCTTTTTTATTTAGGTTTGTCAGAACTTTGTCAATTTTTCCCAACTAATCACCCCTTCTACTTATCTATTTACCCACCTATCTATCCATCTATTTATTTTATTGTTTTAAAATTCCTCAGTTTTCTGCTTAGATTGTTATTTTATTCTTCCTGTGTTTCTTGCAGTTGTTTTTTTCTTTCTTTTCTAGCTTCTTAAGTTGATTGAATAGTTCATTTAAACAGAATTCTTAGTTAGTAATAAAAATATTTGTCTATTAATTTGATTTTAAAATAGTTACATATTTTGTGTTCCTTTATACACATGGTGCAATATTCAAAGTTTACAAAAAGACTTGCAAAGAAAATTGAGTCTCCTTCCTTCCCCTGCCCCAGTAGTCTACTCATCAGGAAACAACTACAGTTCCCAGTTCCTTATGTTTTGTTCCAGAGCTACTCTAAGTGACTTTGTCAGGAATGCATACAATTATAGTTAGTTTTTATTTTCATTAGGTTTAAATAGGATCTACGTTTAAAAAAAATTTTTTTATTGGAGTATAGCTGATTTATAATGTGTTAGTTTCAGGTGTACAGCAAAGTGAATCAGTTATACATATACATATATCTACTCTTTTTTACATTCTTTTCCCATATAGGTCATTACAGAGTACTGAGTAGAGTTCCATGTGCTATACAGTAGGTCCTTATTAGTTATCTATTTTGTATATAGTAGTGCGTATACGTCAATCCCAATCTCCCAATTTATTCCCCCTTTCCTTACCCTCTGGTAATGAGAAGTTTGTTTTCTACATCTGTAACTGTATTTCTGTTTTGTAGAGGATCTACTTTTAATTTAATTTTTCATTTAGTACAATAATTGGACTATGGCTTTAAAACTCTTTTTCACAAGATATTAAATTATTTTGTTAATAATTTCTATTTTTATTGCATGATTAGAAAGTATAGTCTAATTTATAGTCTAATTTATAACTATAATTTATACTGTTTGGAAAGTCCTGATATTCATCATGTGATCAATTACATGGTCAATTTTTGTAAATATTTCATAGATATTTTAAATTGTATTGTCTTTAGAGGCCCAAAGTATATAATTATTAATTCAAAACAATTTTTGTTTATTGTGGTTTATTGATATATTATTATAGAGAGTAGTAAATTACTTTCTTTTTCAAATTGAACTTTTGTCAATTTTTATTTATATTCCTGATAATTTTTGTTTTATATTTTATTCCATATTTGGCACATAAAGCTTAATGATTCTTATATATTTATTCTAGATTCTAACTTTTACTTCTTTAGGAAAATCCTAAAAGTAATACCTTTACCTGGAAATAAGAATTCAAGTAATAGAGAAGGACATCAAATGAAAAGTAAAATATTTTTTCAGAGTCCCCACCCGCAATGTCACACTTAAGTGGTAATTATTTTTGAATATTTTTAAACTATTTTTATTTCTTCTAGTGGTTACTTCCATAACTTTAATGTTTTTATCTTTCATTCTTAATTTAGTAACTGTTGATATTATATATTGATTTTTCAATATAAAAGATTAAGGTTTAAATTATTTATACTACCTTTACCTCTCCTCAAATTCCTCCTAATTTTAATTTTTAAACAACCTTTATAAATAAAAAAACAGTTAAACTGCAACTTCTTGATTCATTAGTTTTAAATATTTTTTGACTCTGTTATTTAAGATGAAGAAATGAATTTCCCAATTTAACTTTCTTTGTGCCTCTCTTTCTCTACCATCCAACTATGTTATCACTTTTATTTGGGGAAGGTTTAGAGCATTTTGTTCTCTAGTTATAATAAACCTTCCATACTTTGTCTGTAGGTTGACTTTGAAAGTTAAAAGTTGATAGATGGCATTTTAATATAATAGTTATGTAAATATTCACTGCATATCTGGTAGAAATATTGAATATGTAGAGAAGACAGTGCAATTCAACGTCTACACCCCTTGAAGGGGAATGTTCCAAAGGTCAAGGCTAAATGGATTCTTTCTCTTTTAATATTTCATCTATTACTCAGACTTGTCACTTGTTTCATATGTGGACCATTCTTGGAAAACGTTTTTGCTTTTTCTTTTTGGAGTTTCTAATTGTCTTTTTTCTTAACGAAAGAATCACATGCCTCTCTACCATATACCAGTATCTTGCAACTGTTAGTCATAGTATTTGTTGAATGCTTTAGCATGTGTTGACATATTTTTTAGGTCTGTCATCATGGAATTTTATTTAATTTCACTTCTAGATTTGTTCCACTATTCCTTACATCCTGTATATTCCTCTCTTTTTATTCCATTTCCCCCCGCTGCAGTTCATATTCAAGTGATTTGCTTTCTCCAGGAAAGGTACATCAAAGATAAACTTTCTAGGTTCTTGCTTTTCTGAAAATGTCTTTGTTTTGACCTAATGCTTGACTGATATTCTGCTAGGTATAGAATCCTAGATTTAAAATAATTTCTTCTTAGCAATTTGAAAGTATTGCTCCTTTATCTTTTCATTTGTCTTTTAGCATGTACCATTCCTGATAAAAAGTCTGATGCCACTCTGATTATCTTTACTTTCTAGGTAACCTGAATTATTCCTTCTGGAAGTTTCTAATATTTTCTTTTTAACTTCAGTATTGTGAATTTTGTCAAATGTAACTAAGAATTGCTTCTTGTATTTATCCTGGTGAACATTTCTGGATTCTTTTAACCTAAAGACAGATATTTTCAGGTTTGAAAGTTTTTATTCAGTTATTTCTTCAGTTACTTTTTGCTTTTATTTTCTTTTGCACTTTTTGAAATTGTCATTTTAGTGGGCTTGCAGGAGGAAAAAGTGTTATTTGTAAGTAATTAGTCTGCTTTCTGATATGAAAATAAATCTGCATTGTAATTTTTTTCAATATTAAGTGAACTTTTTTCTTTTTTTAAAATTTTTATTGGGGTATAATTGATTTACAATGTTGTGTTAGTTTCAGGTATACAGCTAAGTGAACCTATTATACAAATACATATGTCCACTCTTTTTTAGATTCTTTTCCCCTATAGGCCATTACAAAGTATTGAATAGAGTTCCCTGTGCTATACAGGAGTTCCTTATTAGTTATCTATTTTATATATAGTAGTGTGTACATGTCAATCCCAATCTTTCAATTTATCCTTCCCTCCCCTTACCCACCAGTAACCGTACATTTATTTTCTACATCTGTAACTCTATTTCTGTTTTGTAAATAAGTTCATTTGTACCCTTTTTTTAGATCCCACCTATAAGCAATATCTCATGAGTTTTGTCTTTCTCTGTCTGACTTCACTCAGTATGAGAATCTCTAGGTCCATCCATGTTGCTGCAAATGGTATTATTTTGTTCTTTTTTTATGGCTGAGTAATATTCCACTGTATATATGTACCACATCTTTTTTATCCATTCCTCTGTTGATGGACATTTAGGTTGCTTCCATGTCCTGGCCATTGTGAATAGTGCTGAAATGAACATTGGGGTGCATGTATCTTCTTGAATTATGGTTTCCTACAGATATATGCCCAGGAGTGGGATTCCTGGATCATATGGTAGCTCTATTTTCATTTTTTAAAGGAACCTCCATACTGTTATCCATAGTGGCTGTACCAGTTTGCATTCCCACCAACAGTGTAGGAGGGTTCCCTTTTCTCCATACCCTCTCCAACATTTACTGTTTGTAGAGTTTTTGATGATGGCCATTCTGACAGGTGTGAGGTGATAACCTCATCGTAGTTTTGATTTGCATTTCTCTGATAATTAGTGATGTTGAGCATCTATTCATGTGCTTTTTAACCATCTGTATGTCTGCTTTGGAGAAATGTCTGTTTAGGTCTTCTGCCCATTTTTTGATTGGGTTGTTTGTTTTTTTGATACTGAGCTGCATGAGCTGTTTGTATATTTTGGAGGTTATTCCCTTGTCGGTTGCTTTGTTTGCAAACATTTTCTCTCAGAAAACTATAAGATACTGATGAAAGAAATAAAAGATGACACAAACAGATGGAGAGATATACCATGTTCTTGAATTAGAAGAATCAATATTGTGCAAATCACTATGCTACCCAAAGTAATCTACAGATTCAATGCAATCCCTATCAAACTACCAATGGCATTTTTCACAGAATTAGAACAAAAAACTTTATAATTTGTATTGAAACACAAAAGACCCCTAATGGCCAAAGCAATCTTGAGAGAGAAAAACAGAGTTGGAGGAATCAGGCTTCCTGACTTCAGATTATACTACAAAGCTACAGTCAGCAAAACATCGTGGTACTGGCACAAAAACAGAAATATAGATCAATGGAACAGGATAGAAAGTCCAGAGATAAACCCACGCACCTATGGTCACCTAATCTATGACAAAGGGGGCAAGGATATACATTGGAGAAATGACAGTCTCTTCAATAAGTGGTGCTGGGAAAACTTGACAGCTACATATAAAAGAATGAAATCAGAGCACACCTAACACCATACAGAAAAATAAACTCAAAATGGATTAAAGACCTAAATGTAAGGCCAGATACTATAAAACTTTTAGAGAAGAACATAGGGAGAACAGTCTCTGACATAAATCGCAACAAGATCTTTTTCTATCCACCTCCTAGAATAATGAAAATAAAAAGAAAAATAAACAAATGGGACCTAATTAAACTTAAAAGCTTTTGCACAGCAAAGGAAACCATATACAAAAAGAAAAGAAAACCTTCAGAAAGTAACCCTCTTTCTAGTTAATAATTTTTGTCTTGAATTCCTTTATGTTTTGTATGTACAATACCATCTTCCCCTTCTCTTTTTCTCCTTTTGCCTGGTATAGCTTTATTCAGCCTATTAGTTTATACCTCATTTTCTTTTAGATTTGTCATTTGTAAGCAGCCTTGAGTTGGATTAATGCTCACTAACAGTCCTTTAATACTGTGACTTTCCTATTAATCAGTTCTTAATTTTGATTAGACCCTTAAGGCAGAATGTCTTTTTTAAAAAAATTAATTAATTTATTTTTGGCTCTGTTGGGTCTTTGTTGCTGTGCGTGGGCTTTCTCTAGTTGCAGTGAGGCGGCGGCCACTCCTCGTTGCGGTGCCCGGGCTTCTCATTGCGGTGGCTTCTCTTGTTGCAGAGAACGGGCTTCAGTAGTTGTGGTTCACAGGCTCTAGAGCGCAGGCTCAGTAGTTGTGGCACACGGGCTTGGTTGCTCCGTGGCCTATGGGATCTTCCCGGACCAGGGCTTGAACCCGTGTCCCCTGCATTGGCAGGCGGATTCTTAACCAATGTGCCACCAGGGAAGCCCCAGAATGTCTTTAAGTAGCATTCTCAGGGAGTGTGGATATGTCATATTTTTGCTAAGCATATTCACATCTGAAAATATTGTTCTACTGCTTTGCGACACACACAGTAACTTGTCTGGGTGTCATATTCTTTGGGCACGGTTTTCTTCTCTAAAATCTGTGTGTAAATTGATACCTTTTTTCTTCCTTATATTTAGGGTGGGCAAGTCTGAGAGCAGCCTTTTTCTTCTTTCCTTCCTTTTCCCTCCCTATTTCCCTTAGTAGCAGTTGTTTTGTTGCCTGGATCTGGTATATTTGTGTGTGTATGTCTGTGTGTGTGTGTGTGTGTGTGTGTGTGTGTGTGTGTGTGTGTGTGTGTTTATGTTTTCACAGTGGAATTTAGAAATTTATTAAGGTATGATTTTTCTCAATGATTTTGGCTCAAACCAGAACACTGTCTTTTTATTTTATCGACTATTCTAAAGCTGATACAAGTTTTATTTGATTATTGCTTTTAATCTTTTTTTTTTTTTTAATCTAGCATACCTACAGTACCTTGGATATATATTCTGTGTTCGTCCTACCTACCATCTTCCTTTGTGTAGTTTTTTGTTTCTCTGTATTCTGGGAGAATTTTTCAAGCTTGTTCTCTGTATTTTTGCCATGTACATGGTCTATGCAGCAGCAGTTTCTACATCATCAGGAGCTTGTTAGGAATGCAGAATTTGGGTCCCCCTCCAAAACTGCTGAATCAGAATTTATATTTTAACAAGGCCCTTAAGTGATTCATGAGCACTTGAAAATTTGAGAAGTGCTACTCTATCACAAATTCCATTTTCTGCAATGTCATTCTATTCTTCATTGTTGTTAGTATGTTTTAAAATTCCTGATTGCATTTTGGGTTTCTTATATCTTCATATTTTAGCCAAGTCTTTTGGCAATTTGTTCTCTAATCTGAGAGTTTGTTCTGATCTTGTTTCATAGAGATGGTGACCTTTTATGTCTTTATGAAGATGACAAAATAGGATTTAATTTTTCACTTGTAGAAAACTGTTTTTAGTTTCTCTTTCTTTGCAGTTTTAGGATATTATTCATTTTTTTTGGCTGGAGACTTTTTGTTTTTCATAAGCCCATTACTGGCTCTTTTTCTACTTTTTAAAAAAAATTTATTTATTTAATTTATTTATTTTTGGCTGCATTGGGTCTTCTTTGCTGTGCGTGGGCCCTCTCCAGTTGTGGTGAGTGGGGTCCACTCTTCGTTGAGGTGTGCAGGCTTCTCACTGCAGTGGCTTCTCTTGTTGTGAAGCACGGGCTCTAGGAGCATGGGCTTCAGTAGTCGTGGCTCGCGGGCTCCAGAGTGCAGGCTCAGCAGTTGTGGCGCACGGGCTCAGTTGCTCCACGGCATATGGGATCTTCTCGGACCAGGGCTCGAACGCAAGTCCCCTGCATTGACAGGCATATTACTAACCACTGCGCCACCAGGGAAGCCCTCTTTTTCTACTTTTTACTCTTGAATTGTGTGAGATATAGCCAGCCTTTGTTTTTATTAACAAAAAGAATAGGTGAATCATTTTTCACTCCACTTAACTGTTCACATTGTTCTGCTCAGATTTATTGTAAAAATTTAATTCATGTTTTCTTTATTTCTTATTTTTATTTCTAGCAGGCATTCATCTATCAAGGATTTAGATGGATTACAGTTAATATCCTCTTAATACAACCCTTGCATTTTTTTTAACGATAAGGTTACACGCGATATGCAGTTATTTAAATAGTGTAAAACGTTAAATACTCTTTAACATGCTCTCCCAGAATGTGAACTCTTCCTGTCTTTGCTCCTATTTGTAATACTTTTTCTGAAAAATCTGTGCTTCCACCTATATCTATAATCTTGCTAAGTTAGGAGAGCCGAGGTCTCTTAGCAAAGTAGTGCAGGCAGAGCTGATAGGACGGGAAGACTGATTTGGGTAGGAGTCCATGACTGCAGAAAAGAGAGTTCTCACAGAACTGAATGCTGTTGCTTGCCATATTTCTGACCACTGAAGCCCCTGTATTCTGAAATTTGGTGCTGACTCTACAGGTGATGGAGGTCTTTGCCTGTGTTCTTTGGGACCATTCTTTCTGTCTGGTTGTGAAGATGAGGCTTGTGATGTACGATCTAAGGATGTTCTTCCTAACCCACTCCCACTGAGGCTGTATTAAATGGAATTGTTACACCCACAGTGAATGACTCTTCCTTCTGATCTTTGGCTTCTGTACTTTGCCAGTCATTATGTGTTTGTGTGTGGTTTTTATAATGAGAAGTGAAGAAAAGCCCTATTATGCACATCTAGCCTACTACTACGCTAAGAAGACCAGTCATTAGCCTGTTACTAAATTTTGATGAGTTAGGGATCTCAGGTGGCTTTTGGCTTTCTCTTTAGTTATTATTATTATTGTTACTATTATTAATTAGCTTTTCATATTTTGTATTTATTTTTGTGTTTTTAGTTCATTCTCAGGGGCTGAATTCTCTCTCACTTAACTCATCTTGGGTTATCTTCCAAATTTTTCACACTAGAACTCCTTTATGGGTCTTCTTATTGCTTCCACATCCCGGCTTGTCACTTGCATTGATGATTGTCTCAGGTATTGAATCACCAATTAGGCTGTGAGCTACTTCCTTGAAGGTGAGGGCTAAGTCTTAACTCTCTGTATTTCCCATACAGTAGATGTTCAATACATACTTACTGATGAGCTTCTTGAAGGGGATATAAATGAGCTCCTACTCCTCTTTCTCCCACCAAAGCTAAACCCTGGAAAAGGAAAGCTTTGAGTCATGTTTCCTAAGGAGAAGTTGGAACCCAGGCACCTACTGTGGAGGCCTCATCCCCTTGCTTCCTGGTTCTCTGGTGGGGGAAACAGTGTGTTGCATTGTCCTGTCTCCTGGGACGAAGCCAGTAAGCGTGCTGCTCCAGGGCTCTGTGGGATGGGCCGGCTCACCTTGCTCCATCCCTGTCCTGCCTTTCATCTGCCTTCACAGGGCTCAACTTATTCTCTTGTTTCCTTTCTTCTCTTTCCCCCAAGCCTCCAGTGAGAGAAGAAGAGATTTTAGTATTAGAAAAATGGGCTGTTGAATTCCAAAGTCAGAAATGGACCACATAAATATGTAAGAAGCATTAAAACCCTTCTTTGAAGTGTGATTTCCTGACTAATGGTTGCTTCTGGGTTAATTGATTGATTGATTGATTGATTTTTGCACTCAATTAAGCCCTATTCAGACCAACTTGCTTTTTGGATGAACTTAAGAACCTTATGATTAGCATCCATTAGCATTTCTATAGCACTTTGTATGATAATAATCATAGCTTCTAAAATTTCTATACCATATTTTTCCCGGTGCTTTATGGTCATTATTTTATTTGATACTCTGAACAATGCTGTGAAGAACGATAAGGCGTCTCTTCTCACTCCTATTTTATGGATGAGGAGACTTCCGTGCAGAACAGTTACGTGACTCATCCAGTCATGCCGCGAGTAAGGTGGCAGCATGCTGACAAGGAGCCATGTCTCTGGCTGGTGTGACAAGGGTGTGCTGCCTATCACTGTTAGTAAAGGAAATGCTCACTAACACTGAGTATTTACAGCAGGCTGGCTACTGTGTTAGACCCTTTATATTCAGGTTGTCATTTAGTACTCTTTCTCACCCTGCCGAGCAGACCACTACTATTATCTCCCCAATTACACACAAGGCAACTGCAGTTTAGAGAGGTTCGGTAACTTGGGCAAGGTCACAAAGCTAGTACTGATAGGGCTGCAGCTTGAACCCAGGTTTCTCTGATTTCATAAGCCAAACTCTTAGCCACTTGGCTCCCGCTTAGTTTTATTGGACAGAGCCTGTGAGGATGTTCAACACAGTCTAGCTTTTATTTATTTTATTTATTTATTTTTTGGCTGTGTTGGGTCTTCGTTTCTGCGCGAGGGCTTTCTCTAGTTGCGGCGAGCGGGGGCTACTCTTCATCGCGGTCCGCGGGCCTCTCACTATCGCGGCCTCTCTTGTTGCGAAGCACAGGCTCCAGACGCACAGGCTCAGTTATTGTGGCACACGGGCTTCGTTGCTCCGCGGCATGTGGGATCTTCCCGGACCAGGACTCGAACCCGTGTCCCCTGCATTGGCAGGCGGATTCTTAACCACTGCGCCACCAGGGAAGCCCAACACAGTCTAGCTTTTAAAAGGCTGTTCCATTTCTAATGATTTCCTGAGCTGTGATTGCAAACTTCCTTCTCCTCCCTATGACTCCTGCAGATCTGGAGTCTACTGTCAGGGGTAGAATTGGGAGCTGCGTGTATAAGAAGCGCAGAGAAGGAGAAAGGAGCTAACATTTATTAAGCACTGATTTTATGCCCAGTGTCTGTTAGAAACCTGTGTCACTTCTGAGAACTCTGTAAGTCTGATATTATCATTCTCACACTGTGAAGGAGGAGACACAGGTTCAGAAAGGTGAAAGACATTTGTGCAAGCTTATAAGTGGAGGGGTCAGGATTTTTACCCCGGCCTGTCAAGGGCGATGCTCTCAGGGCTAATGAGAGGGAGCGGTATTTCTCATGGCCCAAAGGAGGACTTTAACCCACAGAGATGAATTTAGCCCCTGCTGGTTATAGGGTTATAGGCGTTAGAATCAATATTCTGGAGACCGACCCATAAAGTATGCTCTGAGGGAACTCAGAGAATCCAAAGAGAAGAAAAACAGGCAAGTTTTAGGGTAAATTGCTTAGCTTATGTCCTGATGCCAGCAGGCCTTTGCCTGAAATGAAATGCATAAGAACTGGGACTTAACCAGCAAAAACACATTGGTAAACATCATAATGACACACACATTTAGGAAAATGATGTTTTTAATTTTAAATGCTATTCAGCCTTGCCTTACATAGTCAGTGCTGGGAAGTTGTGGTATACCAGGAAATGATTTACATTTTAGCCTAGGGCAAAAATATGGAACTTGTAATTACGCTGGAGAGAGGCAAAATCTTCTAACAAGAAAAACTAAAGCTGTAAAAGTCTCAGGATGTGTGTTGATTAAACTGTTGTGTGGCTGAGGATTTTGCCTAAAGCTTCATAGGGAAGAAGCAGCTGTTAATGACTTTCAGGTAAAAACCTCCCTTCTGAATCTCCACCGCTCTATTGACAAAGTGTGCAGAAGTCGTGGGTGACAAGCATTTCCCCATTCCTTCTAAGGCCTTTTTTGGTGCGAGGTGGTTTTGAGCAAGGAGGGCTGGCCAGGCTGGGTTTTTGGCTCAGGGGAAGAAGGCTGTATGTCTGCTTGATATGCGCAAGCCGGCCAGAAGTCTGTGATGCCGTCATATGCAGATAAACTGCCATACAGACAAATTGCCCACAGACGTGACTTCACCACCTCCAGGGGTCAGGGCTGTCTGCACCATCCATCCAGCACCCCTCATTTTCCTCTCCCAGCAGCTCTGGATTGACTTCTCCAATGGGGAGCCCCCTCTGTAGGGTCTGTAGGATGACCAGGGGAGTGATTGCCCTCCCCCAGGGAACTGGAGTGGAGGGACAATGGAGAGGGTGGAGTGCTTTTCTGTTTTCTTTGCTCTTACTCTGCCTGACAGAGGTAGATGACAGCAGTTGTTCAAAGAACCAGCTCTGCAGTCACAGATCTGGGTGCAAATTGTGACTCTGTTCCTCAGTTACTGTGTGACCTTGACCTCATCATTTGTCCTAAGTCTCTTTACCATCTATAACACTGCATTATTGATACCTAGCTCACAGAGTTGTGAGAATTAAATGAGATAATGTGATATTAAGTCCTTAGGACTTGATAGGGATTAGATATTGTTTTAACTGTTACCTCTACTAATAGCATCAAACCTAATCAGGGCTCAGTCTCTTTATTCTTTGTGTGATATTAATATATTCATAACCACTCTATCCTACTCGTCTTCTGAACAGAGCACAGTAAACTACCTAGGCTTTTAAACAAATGGAATTTATCGGCTGCAGCCCCCCACGTGCCACTTGCTTGATAGCAGGGAAGGCATGTGTGTGTCTGGGAGAGGGGCTTACCAAAAAACTTTGCCCTATATCACACTATCACGTGCTGATGTGGCTTTATAGGAAGTATATCTGGATGTTTATAATATATTATTTTTAGCCAGAGTTTACTTTTCTAGGGAAATAATTTCATTTTTTAGAATTGACAGTTATTTTGTATAACTGGTTTATGTCCACACAAAGCCCAGGTTCTTATCTTTTATGTTTGATTTCAAGATACTGTGAGGTGCCCCTGAAAGATCATGGACTTGGGGGTCAGAACTGGGTTCAGATTCCAGCCGTGAAACGTACCAGCTCTGAGAGCCTTTATTTTCCTCATGCGTGAATGTAAATAACACCTACCTCATGGGATTAAAAGAGAAAAAATATAAAAAAGCAGCTATCACATTACATAACACATAAATAGCCTCTCAGTAAAAGCTAGTGGTTATTATTTTGGGCAGATCCAAACATCCTGTTAATAAAATCCAGTGGTTTCCACATTTTATTCTTTGGGCCCTGTGTTCTGCAGAGTCGTCTTAGAGACCGCAAAGGAAGGTGATGGAAGGACTAAGGAAACCACCCAGAATCCTTGCCCCCTTCAAAAGCAGCTCTGTTTATACCTGTTCTATATATACAGGTACTCTGCATAAGACTTTTTAAAGGAAAAATGCTTAAAACGTGGTTGAAATCTAACATCAATTTTTCCTTTATGAATCCTACTTTTTGTATTGTATCTTAGAAATCTTTGTATAACCTGAGGTCATAAATATTTTCTTATAGAAGCTTTTATAGTTTTAAGTTTTAAATTTAGGTCTATGACCCATTTTGAGTCAATTTTTGTATAGGGTGAGAGTTATGGTGTTTGTTAAGGCTGCCATAAGAAAGCACCACAGACTGGGTGGCTTAAACAATAAATTTATTTCCTCACAATTTTGGAGGCCAGAAGTCCAAGGGTGGAGTATGCAGGGTTGGTTTTTTTCTGAGGCCTTTCTCCTTTGCTTGTGGGTGGCTGTCTTCTCCCTGTGTCTTCACATGGTCTTCACCCTTTGCATATCTGTGAACTGACTTCTTCTAATAAGGACACCAGTCATGTTGGATTAAGGGCCACCCATATGACCTCATTTTAACTTAATTACCCCTCTAAAGACCCTCTCTCTAAATAACAGTCACATCCTGAAGTACTGGGAGTTAGGACTTCAACATATGATTTTTTGGGGGGGAAATAATTGAGCCCATAATATATGGATTGAAGTGGGTTCTTTTTTCCTGTTTTTTTTTTTTTGTGTGTGTATGTGTATATGTATGTGTATTCAGTTGTTTTAGCATCGTTTGCTGAAAAGAACCTCCTTTCTCTACTGAAATGCCTTTGTACCTTTGTTGAAAAACAACTGTCCATATAAATGTTCATTTCTGTAGTCTTTATTCTGCTCTATTGATCTATTAGTCTTTCTTTACTCTAATACCATACTGTCTTGATTACATTAGCATTATAATAAGTTTTAGGGAAAAATTGATAAATTGGACTTTTTCAAAACTGAAAACTTCTGCTCTTCAAAAGACACTGCTAAGAAAATAAAAAGGCAAATCACAGATGGGGAATATATATATATTTGGAGGTCATAGATCTGATACAGAACTTATATCCAGAATATATAAAGAACTCTGAGATCTAACTAATAAGAAAATAACTCAATAAAAAACAAGCAAAAGATGTGAATAGATACTTCACCAAAAGAGGTATGTGGTTGGCAAATAAGCACATGAAAATATACTCAATATCGTCAGTCACTAGAGAAATATAAAATAAAACCACAATGCCACCATTAGGAAAATAAATAAAGACTGACCATATCAAGTGTGGCAGAGATATGGCGGAACTAGAACACTCATATATCATTAGTGGGAATGTGAAATGGCACAACCACTTTGGGAAACAATTTGGCAGTTTTTAAAAAAGTTAAACATACATATATGGTCCAGCTATTCTGTTACTAGGGCATATATTCACATGATTTGTCATAGCCCTAAACTGAAGACAACCCAAATATCCATCAACAGATGGTTGGATACCTGTGGTATCCCTGCGGTATATCCCTACAATGGAATTCTACTCAGCAATAAAAAGGAATGAACTATTTGTACATGTTACAACATGGATGGATCTCAAAATAATTATGATGGGTAATAGAAGCCAGATGTAAGAAGAATACATACTATATGCTTCCATTTATACAAAATTCTATGAAATGCAAACTAATGTATATTAACAGAAAGCAGATCAGTGGTTTCCTTGGACCAAAGGTAAAAGGGTTCAAGGTGGAGTAGGAGGGAGGGATTATCAGTGGACATGAAGAAACTTTTGGGAGTTTGAATGAATATGTTCATTATCTTAATTGTGGTGATGGTCCCATGAATTTAAACATATGTCAAAACTTATCAAATTGTATATTTTAAATATGTGCAGTTTATAGTATGTTAATTATACCTCAATAAACCTGCTTTAAAAAGTGGCTGAAATCACTTGGACTAATGGTATGAAGACTCAAAGAATAAGGTGAAAAATACAAGAGTATAGCAATCAGCTTTCAGGCCTATTAGAATTTCCACTGTCCCAACAGCATTCGAGTGACTCTTTCTTGTATACTTGAGGAAATACACAATCCAGGCAGTCAGGAGACTGAGAAGAGACTCCTTATTGTGTTGGTAGCCCTGGAATACAGCATGGAACCACAAAATGCCAAGACAAATTGAGAAAGGTTGAGCTTTTTTCGTAGAGTTCAGTACCTTTGAATTAAATGCATGTTCAGCGTTGGTTCTAGTTGCTAGAGGCTACTTTTTTTAAGTCCACGATTTGCTATCCCCACTGGGTGTGGAATTCAGTAAAACCAGCCTTTGCACATGCCTTTATTAAAGTCTGTATCTAGATGTGTTTGGAACAAGAGAGAAAAGTAACTAGAAGCAGATTTGCTTCAGTCTGAACTTAGTTGTTCGGCTGACCTCTTTTCCCTGGTTTTCTGGGTTGATTAGACTTTACTAGTTGGTGGGGCTTCAGGGGTGATAGCTCAGGCAGAGCCACTCTGCTCTGGACTTGGACTTAGTACATACACACATTCCTGGTGGTCAAGTCATGTATTTTTTACTTTGGAAACAGGCATTGGAATAGGATTGCTGGAACAATTGCATGGGTTCTACAGTGCAGAAACCAGAATGTCTTCCAAAAACATGGGCTAAGGTAATTTGGCTCTCTTCTTGTTTCCATCTCTGAAAGAAAGAACCCACCAAAGTTCAGAGCACATTAAACATTTTGAAGTTGTGATATTGAGTGTGAATGATTGGTGTCTGTGGGACTCCAAGAGTGAAAGCAGGGCTTACCAGTGTTTCTCAGTACTCTACAGAAAAGAACCTGGAAAAAACCTACTGTCAGACATAAACATTTCCACCTAACGTTCATTTTCAACCAGGGAATAGCAAGTACTGCAGTATTGTATAGTCACTTGCATTTAAACACCCTATTCTTTCACAAGTCCATAACCATGTTCCACATAATAGCAGTAGTACCATTGAGACTATACAGTGGAGCTTGAAAGTAGGACACATTTAGTCTTCGTAACTTCTCTTTTTCATTTTGCTAAGCACTTGGCTAAATTAAAATTCCAGGCAGTGTTATTTAGAGACAGCATGGGGTGGGGACTCTCTCATTTCTGGCCAGCATCCCTCAAGCACATATAGAGCAGGCATTATATTTAGCACTGAGGGACACTGAACCACAGCCTTTGCCTTCGGTGAGCCTTCAGCCTAGAGGTGGAGACTGAGAAACAGGCAATTGTAATGCAGAGTGATATGTACCATGGAGAAAGTACTTGGGACAGAGTAGCACTGGGACCTGTAGGAGGATCACCCAACCCAAACTTTCAAGTCAGGCAAGGCTTTCCAAAAGTTGAGGCAGAGTTACCTCTTCAGAGAAGCAGAGGAAAAGTTCTGCTTCTTCACACCCAAATGACAATGAGCAAATCACTCAAATCACATAAGCAAATCACTTTTATGTTCTCTGAACCTCCGTTTTGGAAGTAATTATTATTTCCCTCAGTGGTTGCTTATGAGGATTAAATCAGATGATATATATGAAAACACGGAGCCCAGTCATTTGCTAGGGCAAGGGTCAGTATGGTTTTCTTCCTTCCTTTCTTCCTCCCTCCCGCCTGCATCAAGTCAGGAGCTTGACTTCCGTAGCAGACCACAGAGAGGTTCTATCTGGAGGGTTTTCAGCCATCATCTCTGTCACTTGGTGTTTATCTTCCTGCTTCCAGTTCATTAGGGTCTTTTCCCTCTGATGCTCGTCTGGACCACGCTCATGTACAACGCAAGGTCTTTCTTGTCCTGCCTGTGACACTTCGTTAGGGAAGTGGCTGGCCTCTGAGCAAGTGGTGGTGGCAGAGGGAAGATGGGAAACAAATGTAGCACCGAGGGCTGCGCTGAACAGAACACCAGCTGGGGAGGGCAGGCAGCAACCATCATGTGTGCGGAGCGTGAGAGGAGATTGCCTTAGGGACAGAGGGGAGAGAACAGAGGCCTGGATGCAGGTCTCAGGGGAGGACAAGCAGAGAGGAGAATCATCTTCGAGTATAACTCAAGTTTACTCTGTTTCTAGGTATCTTGCAAGTAGTACATTATTCCCACTCTTGGCTAGGCCTTAACTGCCATGAAAGTGAATGGTACAACTAACTGTGTTTGTGGGACATTCTGACTGGTGAGCAGGCCTTTCTGATGCGGAAACAGTGCCAATTACTCCATACCACTGGCACCTTTACTTCTGCCGCTCTGCGTTTTCTCTTGTTCATTTCTCTCTGTGCTCTTCCCATCTGAAGACGCCTTTGCTTTTTCCAAACCCAAACCACCTTCTCATGTTGCAAATCCACCTAACCTTCAGACTTGTTTTTCTGCACAGCTGTCACAACAAACTTCCCCTCATCTGCTACTAAACGTATCAGACACTATTGTGCAGGCTGCGAGCTGCCGACTCATTACCCCGGGGGCTTTCCAATAGAATCTGATGTTATCCAAAACTTCTCATCTATTTCAAAGGGTACAATTTCCTGCATCCTCTGGAGGGAAATCAAACGCACTGCATTTAGGAAATAGTCTGATCCTTCACAGATTTAGTAGACCTCCAGGCAATTATGGGCTATTATTCCCAACTTAGTGTTTCCTCACCTCATTTCCCATAACAATGACTTGAGTGACCTGACTATGGGTTTTTCATCATTTGAGTCAGATATCCGGAAAAAAATCACCAAAATTGAGACAAGCTGTGTTACCTTTTATTTCTCTGTCCTCCTCCCAAGCTGTTTTCCTTCCTCCCCAGAGGTAACTGGTTCTGTTCTCCCTTTTTCTTCTGCGGTTTCTATCTGGGATCCGAGAATCTTTTCTTTAAGTCTGTCTACATGATCCTTTAAATCATACAGTATCCTGATAAGTGTGATTATCTTTTAAAAAATTACTCTTTGGATTTAGAAATTGCCTGTTAAGGAAAGTCACTCTCAGCTGTTGTCCCATGCCTCTTTATGGTTCTTTTCTCCTCCCTTCTCACCTCTGGACTGGGATATATTTTCCCCACTGTCTTTGTTCCACTTTCCAAACTCACCTCTCTCTCAGTGTTTTGCTAATTCCTTTTTTTATTTTTTAAAACTACCTTTTTAATTTCCTGCTGTCAAACATCTGCTGCATCACCTTGCCTTCTCCACTTTGGAGAAAACTTGTTTTATGAATGTTCTTTCTCCGTAGGATAACTTGGCTGGCTGTGCACTGATGGAGTGCTACAAGAATTTTATTTTACATTGACCGATTAAGCACTTTGAATAATTGTTTTAGCTCTATTACTGTGAATCTATTTGGCTTAACTCTTTTCTTTTGCCACCTTTGATTAATATCTGACCATTGGGACAGGGAGGGATTTGTGCATTAATTTCCTCTGTACACTACTGAGAGGTGCTCTTTTCCTTTTCCCTGTGCAGGAGCCTGAAGTAACAGATGCTGCATGCTCCCATTGCAGGAGGAGGGAGCACACACTGTTGTCAAGTGTGTGTGTGTGTGTGTGTGTGTGTGCACTCTCAGCCTATGTTTGCTGATGGTGCCGTGTGGCAGCCATCTCATAGCAGAGAGCAAATGTTAGGATTTAGGGAAAAGTGTACCGGCAGATCAGATTTTAAAACTGAACGGTGAGTCTCTGTTGAGCTAACAGTGTATAGCTAGATGGTATTTTCTTTTTAAGCTCATGAAACTTAACAGCTGTTTAGCGAAGCCGCGTTTTCATACATGTCTGTTTGACGGGTTTAGTAGCAAATTTTGCAGTAAGTGACTTACTGAACAGGCCTCCCTGGCTTGGGCTGCAATAAGAACTGTGTTTGCAGCAAGATTCAATGAGGGTCTTTCTGCTTTTGTGTTTATGGAATGGGGGAGCCTGGCTAAAGCGAGGGAAACTAAAAGGCATGTTCTGAAGGAAATTACTAATATCTCTACCAGAGTGTTCCTTGGAACTTGTTATTAACTAGTTCAGGGGAAGATACATGGGGGAAACATACTCTTTAGCAATAAAAACACATTAGTAAAGTCAGTTTACTGTAAACCTATATTGGCAAATAGTAATTAAATCTATATATCTCTAGCTTTATGGTTTTCTGAGGCTGAGTCTCTAGAAGACTTCCGTATTCTCTCTGATTCAAGGAGGGCCATATTCTCTCCCTTGCCTCTGGAAGAGGCTGACGTGCCTTGTAATAGTTTTGTAATATCACCAGATCGAAGACAAATGCTTCACTGGTTTTATTGACAGAAATAAAGCACTTCCTATTATTACTCTTACGTTGGGGGTCCAAGTTCTAGAAAACTAGGACTTTATGAGACTAAAATCCCATGTCCTTTTGTCCCTTTTTTCAGTTCTCTCAGATCATAAGACCTCAGAATTACTTATGTCAGTGGTTACCTACTTTGTATTCGGCCCCAAAGGGTATGAACTGCATTCTTTGTGATTTGTCTGTATTTTTGTTGACTGTATGTGCTTGGTATGGCTGCTGACTGCAGATGTGTGCACTTGTGGCAGTCGCAGATCAGGGACCTCTCTTCTCAAGGGCATCCACCCTCACGGTCAGCCCAGCATCCTCAGCTAACAAAGGGACCAAGAGCTGTCTCATATCCATTTGGGGTTTCAGTAGGATTCTGCAAGACAAGAATACGAAGTTTGTCCTAGATTCATGGTTGATTTCAGTTATTGGAATTTTAATCATATTGTTTCACTTAAGTAGCATGTAAGGGAGCTTCATATTTATTCCTCTTAGTCCCATCATGATGCAGGTCAAAAGTCAGTTACATTCAGTTGTGTGACAAAGATGCCTACTTTTGAACAGTAGGAATTTAGGCTTCATTGTTTTATATATTCAAGAAAGGGACAAAGAAGTCCGGAAAAAGAATTAACAAAGTGAGCCCAATTAATTTTCTTACAGTTTCTCAAAACTGCTCACTGGTAAGCAGTAAAATGTCAGGGACACAAAGTGAGTCAGCCCTCTGGCTTATCCTGGTGGGATGAGACGGGATAAGAGAGAGAGGGTCACTTGACATCTGTAGAGTGGGGCCATGCATATTCAGTGTGCCAGTGGGAGGAGAAAGGTCTACTGGTAGACCTCTCTCAGCAGGTTGTTACTCCCACACTTTCCATCCCAGAGCTCCTGGGATTCCGTCTGCGAACGGGACTGTCAGTCAGTGTACCATTTGCCCTGCTCTAATCACCTCACTAACCCACTGTTACTGTACTAACTGCCAGAAGAAAGAGGACTATCATACACTGGGTTCTTTGCACAGCTGTTAGGATTTGTCTCTCTTCCTTCAGTCCCCCTCCCTTGTTTCCTCAATGCCCATACCTTATTCAGGATGACATGTTAAGTGGCAGAGACATTTAATGAAGCCTTATTATCCTGGGTCATGGGAGAAAGCCCTAGGAAATAATAAACTTTAAAGGATAGATGGAAAAAAGGGACCCTACAAAAAAGATTGGGAAGGAGAGTAGAAATATAGAAAGAAGAGTATTTGGAAAAGGAGAGGTTGTCCACAATGTTAAATGTTCCAGATGTTAAGTACGATAGGAACTGAAATGTTGTTATTGGATTTAGGAACAAGGGCATCCTTAATGACCTTTGTGAGTTCAATTTCAGTTGGCTGGTGGGAGGAGACAAAATGGGATAAGGTGATTTATTCATGTGCTAATATGGAGTGTAAAGAAAAGTGTGATTGATATTAAATATTTAAGAAAATCCATGATAGAATGTTAGAGCTGGAATGCAACCCTTTATTTTACACATAAAGAGAGACTTCGAATCAATTGTTCAAGGTCCATGCGTCTAGAGGGTGGGCAGCCAGGACCAAGTCCCAGGTCTCTTGACTCCCTTTATGAAAGAAAGTTGTGAATATGCTGTAGTTTAAAGGCGCAAACTAGTGTCTGATGCAGGAAAAGTAATCATTAAAGTGATGAATCAGAGCTGTGTACTTCTGTTGTGAAATATAACTACTTGTTTGATGAATTTATTCATTTATTCTATAAATGTTTATTGACAGGTATTGTGCTCTTTGCTTAGTATACAAAACACATTCCTTTCAGAGAACGTGCTTGGTGAATTTTATAAAAGTAAAATATTATTGCTATTAAGTGATGTATAGTCCAGCAGGGTGACAGACACAAAGACACGTAGCATGCAGTGCACTACTGAAAAGGCAGCAAATGGTTCTGTCTGGAGCTAGGGACAGATGAGCAGGACCTTGGTCATGATCATGATTTCTCCAAGTGGAGAAAAGATGAAAGGGCATTTTTGGCAGAGGGAACAGCATGAGCAAAATTAGGTGTAAAGAGTGTTCTGTGACTTCAAGGAATGGTAAACACCCATTAGGGCTGCACCATCGGGGTGGGGGGGGAGGGGAACGACAGGGAAGGATTGTGAAGAAAGCCACATCCAGAACACTGAACAGTAAACGGGACAACAGATGCTTTCAGCCAAAGAGTCATTCGATTTGGCTCCCTAGATAAAGCTGGTGGCAGTATGAAACACGGATTGGAAAGGGACCTGAGTTTAAGGCAGGGAGATGCATGTGGAAGGGTTTCAGATGAAAGATAATGAGGTTCTGAGCTAGGGAAGTGATGGTAAGGGTGGAGAGGAGGGAAATGGGTCAAGAAAGAATCTGAAGGTGGAGTTACAGGACTTGCCAACTGTTCACCTGTTTCCCTGAGGGAGAGGGAAGAATCCAACAACACACTGCAGTTTCTAACTTACTGACTAGAGGCGGGGAACAAGAGCAGGTTTGGAAGGCAAGATTCTGAGTTTGGTGTTGGATATTTAGAGTTTAGGTGCACATGGGAAGTCTAGGTAGACCATATGCCGGCTCCTAGGCCTTGCTTATGGTACTGAGTACAAGCTTGTACTGCTCGCCACCCAACAGGCCAGTCAATCGAGAAGAGTTGCTGGGGCAAGGACTAGTGACTTTATTTGGAAAGCCAGTAGACCAAGAAGGTGGTGGATTAGTGTCTCAGAGAACCGTCTTACCAGAGTCAGAATTCAGGCTTCTTTTATACTCAAAAGGGAGGGGGTATTGTTGGTTGCTGCAAACTCCTTGGTGTCGGAATCCTTTGTTCTTGCAGCTGCCCTCTTAGGTCAGGTCACAGTGTTCCTGTAAACCTCCAACAAGACAAGTGTTATTCTCTGTTCTGCAACTTTTTATCTCTATGTGAATGGAAAAGTGTTAAACCTTTAAAGGTCAGAACCTTGAGAATGGGCTATCCTGTATATTTCAGGCTATAGGCAACATTAACTTGAAGCAAAAGCAATAGAATACAAAGGTTAAAGTAAAAGAAACAGATCCAATATGGAGTCAGATATGTTCTTCCCTATTACACTTATGGTGTTAGAGTTAGTATAAACACTATATTTAATTGTGGATCCCCAAGAGGCCCTGAAAGTACTATAGCAGTTGGAAATATAATCACAGCTTTAAGGAATAGAAAATCCAGCTAACAGTGGCAATAACAAATGGAGTTTATTTTTCTCGTGTAACAGACAAATTGGCGGTGCCCCTGTTGGTTTAGCTGCTCAGTGATGTCAGGACCAGTACTCTTGGACTTGCCCTCATGGTTACAAAGTAGCTGATGCAGCTCTAGAATTGTGGCCATTTTCTTGTCAGCTGCTTCCGTTTGAGTATCTTTGAGTAGAACTGGATCACAGGGCCTCCTCCGGCTAAAAGGTAGGCTGGAAGAGTGAGGAAGAGAATTGTTGAATTCACTTAAGTCACTAGTTTTCCATCCTATTAGATGCAATGCCTCTTTAAAAAAAAAAAGCAAAACAAATAATTTATAATGCTTGCTTTATTATCCTGAATTAAGCATCATAGATAATATGCTTCCACATATTTTCAAGTAAATCAGTGTGCTATCCTGTCATGTAAAGGAACCATTAAAGGAAAGTACTTTATAATAAAGTACTTCAAAACATACATTCCCAGGCATGACTGCACTAGATGACGTAATGAAGTAGTCAGATGCTTGCATGGTGAATGTGACAGCAACAAATGCAGACGGGCCCAGGTGACACTGTGGTGACAGTGTTTCCAGTACCAGGAGCAGCGTCGTCATCGGTGTTTCACTGAAACGATGAACAGCTCTTGGTAAAATCCTGAGCAAAACACGTATAGTCCTCCCTTGATATACATGGTAGCTGCTTTTTGAAAAAGTCAACTTGCATTAAAACTGCACAGGAACTATTTTTGTTTGTAAGTCTCAAATAATAGGTTTTCACATTAAAAAAAATCTTTATGGAATATAGGAGAGTTCTTAGTAGACAGGATTTTCCCCCCCATAGCAGTATGTCTAGTGTCCCTGGCCTCTGCGCACTAATTCCTAGTAGGACCTCCACACCTTTGTGACAACCAAAAATGCTCTCCCCCCCCCCCCCCCCCACTGCATATACAGAACATCTCCTAGGACTACTGCCATCCATATTAAGAACAACTGGCCTAGATTAATGGGGCTGGACACTTTGACCCCAAATAAAATCCAGGTTTGGTTAGCAAGAAAAGGGAGGGATGGATATTAAATAATTAACAGTGCCTACTAATAGTAGGAACTGAGTCTTGCTTAATTTTATGTCTTCTCCAAATTCTTGCACAGTTCCTGGCAGATAGTAAGTTCTCAGTGAGCTTTCTTGAAGGACTGAATGAATAATTGGGATATAAGCTTTGGAAAGTAGAAGCCCACTATTGTTTGAACTTCGAATTTAATAAAGGAAAGAATCTTCCTTAAGATGGTTAAAGGGCTAATTATAAATCTAGGAGCGTTAGTGGGAGTCAGGAAGTGAACTTTGATGTGCCAGTGTCTGAGCTAGGATTTGGCATTTCTGGCCATTATATCTGTTACACAATCTAGGCTGAAGATGAAGAGTTAAATTTATATCGGTGAATCCTTTTCAGCAATGGTAGGTTTAGGGGAAATATCTAAGTCTTCATGTAAGTAGTATATGCAGTCTTTAAAAAAGTGACACAATAAAAAAGTTGATAAAAATCTCAGTTCCTAAATCTTACTCCTTCTGTCTTTCAGCACATTCTCTTTTCATTGTGTTCTTTTCCACTTCACTTAATCTATTCATCCTGGCATTTCTATCATAGCCTGAGACCTTTTCAAACAATAATATTTTAGGAAAAAGATTTAGAAATAGAAGCAAAGGGTTTTGTTTTGTTTTCTCAAAATATAAACCTATTATTAGAATGTAATTCACAGCAGACGAAAAGTTGGTTTCGCTTAAGTTTCCTTCCAAATTTAAGTAGAAAAGAATGAAAATGACATTTCAATTTTATCTCTTTTTGTGAAAAAGATAATCTGTAACTGTGGATCATGAACACAATATATGAAAAGAAAGTCTTTTTTTCAAATAGTGCTCCAAAGTTTCCTTTGAATATATAACTTTCTGAATTCAAAGGCATGATACAGCATGAGTTTTAGAAATAGTTGTTTAAGATTTTGAAGAGTATAACATTTAATATTCCCCCAGTTTGAATTCAAGTAAAGGAACAATGACTTCAAACTTCTGTGTATAAAAATAGAGTATTTTTAAAAAATGTTTTACAGTTTAAGTTTAGACATTTCAAGTGTCCTATAATTTGCTCAAGAGTGTGCTAGATTTTTTTTTTTTTTTGGTCAATTGGGTTATTATTAGTATTTTAGGGATTTTAAATAAATAAAATCTTGAGTGTTTTTGTAAGTGAAATATTTGACTAATGCATCTTTTGTAACCATGGGTTACTTTTTCCTCTGTGAAAATTCCAAGGAATAACCACATAGGTAATAAGTAGTGGCTTGTTTGGGGATTTTGAGGAACTTCACATGCTGTCCTTGTCCTGATGTGGAATCTGTGTAGATTCTTTGTGCTAAGGAGCAGGTCATAGTGAAGATCAGAAAGAAAACTATCTTTCCTTCCTTCCTTCTTCCACCCCCCACCCGCCGCTTCCCTCTCTCCCTGAATCCCTTCCTTCTTTCCTTTTCCTGGCTGCATAAGGGGTGGGAACTGTTCATTAAGTCCCCTGTTACAGCGCCCTGGGGGTTTGTGTTCCACTTTGAAGCTTCACACAGTAGACCTTTTTAGTCAGACCTTGGGGAATAATTCCTTCCATCATTGCTGTATCTTCCACCATTTACCCCTACTTATCATCCAACTCCTTGCCATTTTCTCCATAGCCCATGTTTTGTAAAGCCTCTGTGTCTTTGCATGGTTTGTTTTTTCTGTTGGGTTATCTTTCCTTCAGTGCCACTCTCGCCTTTTTCACATGCCATCAGGAAACTCCTCCTAATCCCCTCCTCCAGTTTGTTTTCACAGAAGCTTGTAACCACCTCAGTTATAGGGTTTTCACATTATCTGTCTCTTTATTATACTTGGTGACTCTTTGAGGGTATGGATATTATCTTTAAATTGTGTCTTTCGTGCTTATAGGTAAGGTGCTCAATACATTTTTGTTAAATGACTGGGGAAATGAAGTTATGACCCAAAACAAAGCACCATTTACAATTATAAAGTGGAAATGTTTGAGATCAATAATTCTGTTTGTCTTTGTTGATCACCATAGAATTGTTTACTCCCCTTGCAGACTATAGAAAAATACCATAGCTTGCTTAATTTTATTTGACTGAAATGACTGTATAGGGACATTTTCTATCTCTGAGCTAGGGCAGACTAACAGTCTTTCAGATCAGCAAACCCTCCTGGTGATCCCATAGGAAACTATACTTACGTCAGTGTGGTGCCAATATTGTGTGGTAGATTTAAAAGGGTTCAGCTCCAATGACTGTATCATTCATGATTTTATCCAGATCCTCTTTTTTTCTTAGGTAAACTGTTTACATGTTTATCACTTACTGTGTAAAACTGTACATTTTGATTTTCCTAAAATTAGCTCTGAGATACTAGGGCTATCCCCTGGTACAAGTATGAAAAGATTTGGCGAGTAAATCTGTATTCATGTTTTCCAAACCCTTCTTGATTTTATACAACAAAATATTTCTACTTTTGGCCTGTCTTTTCACACTGGGGAGGGCTAGTGTTTTAGTCCTTTCATGCAAATATACTGGTGTCTTTGATCATCCTTCTCACTCGGATTGACTCCAGTTCTAGAATGAATTTCTTGTTGTATGGTGATCCTAAATCTGTGAATTAGGAGAGAATTTCTTCAAGTTGTCCTTGATTATTGGCTTTTATTTAATCTTATTCTGTCTGTATATTTCACTTTTTAAATTTTTATTATAATCCTCTATTTCTTGCTAGGAATGTACAAATTACGTATCAGATTTGTACAAATTATGTATAGTCCCTGTGTTTTTATTTTTTTAAATCCTATTGTTATTTTTATTTATTAATTTATTTTTATTTTTTTTTTAACATCTTTATTGGAGTATAATTGCTTTACAATGGTGTGTTAGTTTCTGCTTTATAACAAAGTGAATCAGTTATACATATACATATGTTCCCATATCTCTTCCCTCTTGCGTCTCCCTCCCTCCCACCCTCCCTATCCCACCCCTCTAGGTGGTCACAAAGCACCGAGCTGATCTCCCTGTGCTATGTGGCTGCTTCCCACTAGCTATCTATTTTACATTTGGTAGTGTATATATGTCCATGCCACTCTCTCACCCTGTCACATCTTACCCCTCCCCCTCCCCATATCCTCAAGTCCATTCTGTAGTAGGTCTGTGTCTTTATTCCCGACTTGCCACTAGGTTCTTCATGACCTTTCTTTTTTTTTTTTTTTTCCTTAGATTCCATATATATGTGTTAGCATACTGTATTTGTTTTTCTCTTTCTGACTTACTTCACTCTGTATGACAGACTCTAACTCCATCCACCTCACTACAAATACCTCCATTTTGTTTCTTTTTATGGCTGAGTAATAGTCCATTGTATATATGTGCCACATCTTCTTTATCCATTCATCCGATGATGGACAGTTAGGTTGCTTCCATGTACTGGCTATTGTAAATAGAGCTGCAATGAACATTTTGGTACATGACTCTTTCTGAATTATGGTATTCTCAGGGTATATGCCCAGTAGTGGGATTGCTGGGCCTTATGGTAGTTCTATTTTTAGTTTTTTAAGGAACCTCCATACTGTTCTCCATAGTGGCTGTATCAATTTACATTCCCACCAGCAGTGCAAGAGTGTTCCCTTTTCTCTACACCCTCTCCAGCATTTATTGTTTCTAGATTTTTTGATGATGGCCATTCTGACCGGTGTGAGATGATATCTCATTGTAGTTTTGATTTGCATTTCTCTAATGATTAATGTTGTTGAGCATTCTTTCATGTGTCTGTTGGCAATCTGTATATCTTCTTTGGAGAAATGTCTATTTAGGTCTTCTGACCATTTTTGGATTGGGTTCTTTGTTTTTTTGATATTGATCTGCATGAGCTGCTTGTAAATCTTGGAGATTAATCCTTTGTCACTTGCTTCATTTGCAAATATTTTCTCCCATTCTGATGGTTGTCTTTTGGTCTTGTTTATGGTTTCCTTTGCTGTGCAAAAGCTTTTAAGTTTCATTAGGTCCCATTTGTTTATTTGTGTTTTTATTTCCATTTCTCTAGGAGGTGGGTCAAAAAGGATCTTGCTATGATTTATGTCATAGAGTGTTCTGCCTATGTTTTCCTCTAAGAGTTTGATAGTGTCTGGCCTTACATTTAGGTCTTTCATCCATTTTGAGTTTATTTTTGTGTATGGTGTTAGGGAGTGTTCTAATTTCATACTTTGACATGTACCTGTCCAGTTTTCCCAGCACCACTTATTGAAGAGGCTGTCTTTTCTCCACTGTATATGCTTGCCTCCTTTATCAAAGATAAGGTGACCATATGTGCGCGGGTTTATCTCTGCGCTTTCTATCCTGTTCCACTGATCTATGTTTCTGTTTTTGTGCTAGTACCAAACTGTCTTGATTACTGTAGCTTTGTAATATAGTCTGAAGTCAGGGAGCCTGATTCCTCCAGCTCTATTTTTCGTTCTCAAGATTGCTTTGGCTATTCGGGGTCTTTTGTGTTTCCATACAAATTGTGAAATTTTTTGTTCTAGTTCTGTGAAAAATGCCATTGGCAGTTTGATAGGGATTGCATTGAATCTGTAGATTGCTTTGGGTAGTAGAGTCATTTTCACAATGTTGATTCTTCCAATCCAAGAACATGGTATGTCTCTCCATCTATTTGTATCATCTTTAATTTCTTTCATCAGTGTCTTATAATTTTCTGCATACAGGTCTTTTGTCTCCGTAGGTAGGTTTATTCCTAGATATTTTATTCTTTTTGTTGCAGTGGTAAACGGAAGTGTTTTCTTAATTTCTCTTTCAGAGTTTTTGGTGGTAGTGTATAGGAATGCCAGAGATTTCTGTGCATTAATTTTGTATCCTGCTACTTTACCAAATTCATTGATTAGCTCTAGTAATTTTCTGGTAGCATCTTTAGGATTCTCTATGTATAGTATCATGTCATCTGCAAACAGTGACAGCTTTACTTCTTCTTTTCCAATTTGGATTCCTTTTATTTCTTTTTCTTCTCTGATCGCTGTGGCTAACACTTCCAAAACTATGTTGAATAATAGTGGTGAGAGTGGGCAACCTTGTCTTGTTCCTGATCTTAGTGGAAATGGTTTCAGTTTTTCACCATTGAGGACAATGTTGGCTGTGGGTTTGTCATATATGGCCTTTATTATGTTGAGGAAAGTTCTCTCTATGCCTACTTTCTGGAGGGTTTTTATCATAAATGGGTGTGGAATTTTGTCAAAAGCTTTCTCTGCATCTATTGAGATGATCATATGGTTTTTCTCCTTCAATTTGTTAATATGATGTATCACGTTGATTGATTTGCGTATATTGAAGAATTCTTGTATTCCTGCGATAAACCCCACTTGATCATGGTGTATGATCCTTTTAATGTGGTGTTGGATTCTGTTTGCTAGTATTTTGTTGAGGATTTTTGCATCTGTGTTCATCAGTGATATTGGCCTGTAGTTTTCTTTCTTTGTGACATCTTTGTCTGGTTTTGGTATCAGGGTGATGGTGGCCTCGTAGAATGAGTTTGGGAGTGTTCCTCCCTTTGCAGTATTTTGGAAGAGTTTGAGAAGGATAGGTGTTAGCTCTTCTCTAAATGTTTGATAGAATTCGCGTGTGAAGCCATCTGGTCTTGGGTTTTTGTTGGTTGGAAGATTTTTAATCACAGTTTCAATTTCAGTGGTTGTGATTGGTCTGTTCATATTTTCTATTTCTTCCTGGTTCAGTCTTGGCAGGTTGTGCATTTCTAAGAATTTGTCCATTTCTTCCAGGTTGTCCATTTTATTGGCATAGAGTTGCTTGTAGTAGTCTCTTAGGATGCTTCGTATTTCTGCAGTGTCTGTTGTAACTTCTCCTTTTTCATTTCTAATTTTATTGATTTGAGTGCTCTCCCTCTTTTTCCTGATGAGTCTGGCTAATGGTTTATCAATTTTGTTTATCTTCCCAAAGAACCAGCTTTTAGTTTTATTGATCTTTGTGATCGTTTCCTTCATTTCTTTTTCATTTATTTCTGATGTGATCTTTATGATTTCTTTCCTTCTGCTAACTTTGGGGTTTTTTTGTTCTTTCTCTAATTGCTTTAGGTGCAAGGTTAGGTTGTTTATTCGAGATGTTTCCTGTTTCTTGAGGTAGGCTTGTATTGCTATAAACTTCCCTCTTAGCACTGCTTTTGCTGCGTCCCATAGGTTTTGGGTCGTCGTATCTCCATTGTCATTTGTTTCTAGGTATTTTTTGATTTCCCCTTTGATTTCTTCAGTGATCACTTCGTTATTAAGTAGTGTATTGTGTAGCCTCCATGTGTTTGTATTTTTTACAGATATTTTCCTGTAATTGATATCTAGTCTCATAGCTTTGTGGTCGGAAAAGATACTTGATAGGATTTCAATTTTCTTAAATTTACCAAGGCTTGATTTGTGACCCAAGATATGATCTATCCTAGAGGATGTTCCATGAGCACTTGAGAAAAATGTGTATTCTGTTGTTTTTGGGTGGAATGTCCTATAAATATCAATTAAGTCCATCTTGTTTAATGTATCATTTAAAGCTTGTGTTTCCTTCTTTATTTTCATTTTGGATGATCTGTTCATTGGTGAAAGTGGGGTGTTAAAGTCCCCTACTATCATTGTGTTACTGTCGATTTCCCCATTTATGGCTGTTAGTACCTGCCTTATGTATTGAGGTGCACCTGTGTTGGGTGCATAAATATTTACAATTGTTAAACCTTCTTCTTGGATCGATCGCTTGATCATTATATAGTGTCCTTCTTTGTCTCTTGTAATAGTCTTTATTTTAAAGTCTATTTTGTCTGATATGAGAATTGCTACTCCAGCTTTCTTATGATTTCCATTTGCATGGAATATCTTTTTCCTTCCTCTCACTTTCAGTCTGTATGGGTCCCTAGGTCTGAAGTGGGTCTCTTGTAGACAGCATATATACGGGTCTTGTTTTTGTATCCATTCAGCCAGCCTGTGTCTTTTGGTGGGAGCATTTAATCCATTTACATTTAGGGTAATTATCGATGTGTATGTTCCTATTCCCATTTTCTTAAATGTTTTGGGTTTGTTATTGTAGGTGTTTTCCTTCTCTTGTGTTTCTTGCCTAGAGAAGTTCCTTTAGCATATGTTGTAAAGCTGGTTTGGTGGTGCTGAACTCTCTCAGCTTTTGCTTGTCTGTAAAGGTTTTAATTTCTCCATCAAATCTGAATGAGATCCTTGCTGGGTAGAGTAATCTTGGTTGTAGGTTTTTCTCCTTCATCACTTTAAGTATATCCTGCCACTCCCTTCTGGCTTGCAGAGTTTCTGCTGAAAGATCAGATGTTAACCTTATGGGGATTCCCTTGTGTGTTATTTGTTGTTTTTCCCTTGTTGCTTTTAATATGTTTTCTTTATATTTAATTTTTGATAGTTTGATTAATATGTGTCTTGGCGTGTTTCTCCTTGGGTTTATCCTGTATGGGACTCTCTGTGCTTCCTGGACTTGATTAACTATTTCCTTTCCCATATTAGGGAAGTTTTCAACTATAATCTCTTCAAATATTTTCTCAGTCCCTTTCTTTTTCTCTTCTTCTTCTGGGACCCCTATAATTCGAATGTTGGTGCGTTTAATGTTGTCCCAGAGGTCTCTGAGACTGTCCTCAGTTCTTTTCATTCTTTTTTCTTTATCCTGCTCTGCAGTAGTTATTTCCACCATTTTATCTTCCATGTCATTTATCCGTTCTTCTGCCTCAGTTATTCTGCTTTTGATCCCATCTAGAGTATTTTTCATTTCATTTATTGTGTTTTTCATCGTTGCTTGGTTCCTCTTTAGTTCTTCTATGTCCTTGTTAAATGTTTCTTGCATTTTGTCTATTCTATTTCCAAGATTTTTGATCATCTTTACTATCATTATTCTGAATTATTTTTCAGGTAGACTGCCTATTTCCTCTTCATTTGTTAGGTCTGGTGTGTTTTGACCCTGCTCCTTCATCTGCTGTGTGTTTTTCTGTCGTCTCATTTTGCTTATCTTACTGTGTTTGGGGTCTCCTTTTCACAGGCTGCAGGTTCGTAGTTCCCGTTGTTTTTGGTATCTGTCCCCAGTGGCTTGGGTTGGTTCAGTGGGTTGTGTAGGCTTCCTGGTGGAGGGGACTAGTGCCTGTGTTCTGGTGGATGAGGCTGGATCTTATCTTTCTGGTGGGCACGTCCACATCTGGTGGTGTGTTTTGGGGTGTCTGTGGCCTTATTATGATTTTAGGCAGCCTCTCTGCTAATGGATGGGGATGTGTTCCAGTCTTGCAAGTTGTTTGGCATAGGGTGTCCAGCACTCTAGCTTGCTGGTCGTTGAGTGAAGCTGGGTCTTGATGTTGAGATGGAGATCTCTGAGAGATTTTTGCCGTTTGGTATTACATGGAGCTGGGAGGTCTCTTGTGGACCAGTGTCCTGAAGTGGCCTCTCCCACCTGATGCCTGGCTGGAGCACCAAGAGCCTTTCATCCACACGGCTCAGAGTAAAAGGGAGAAAAAATAGAAAGAAAGAAAGCAAGAGGATAAAATAAAATAAAACAAAGTAAAATAAAGCTATTGTAATAAAAAATAAGAAAAAAATTATTAAGAAAAAATTTATTAAGAAAAATTTTTTTTTAATTTTTAAAAATAAATTTATTAATTTTTATAATGAAAATAAGAAAAAAGTTAAGAAAAAAAATTTTTAAAAATTTTTTAAAGTAACAAATAAGAAAAATATTACTAAGAAAAAAATTTTTTAAGTAAAAACAAAACAAAACAAAAAAAAACAGACGGACCGAACCCTAGGACAAATGGTGAAAGCAAAGTTATACAGACAAAATCTCACCCAGAAGCATACACATATACACTCACAGAAAACGGAAAAGGGGAAAAACTAATATATCCTGCTCCCCAAGGTCCACCTCCTGAATTTGGGATGATTCATTGTCTATTCAGGTATTCAACAGATGCAGGTACATCAGGTTGTTTGTGGAGCTTTAATCCACTGCTTCTGAGGCTGCTGGGAGAAATTTCCCTTTCTCTTCTTTGTTTGTACAGCTCCCGGGGTTCAGCTTTGGATTTGGACCCACCTCTGCATGTAGGTCGCCTGAGGGCGTCTGTTCTTCGCTCACACAGGACAGGGTTAAAGGAGCAGCTGCTTCGGGGGCTCTGGCTCACTCAGGCTGGGGGGAGGGAGGGGTACGGATGCGGGGCGAGCCTGCGGTGGCAGAGGCCAGCGTGACGTTGCAGCAGCCTGAGGCGCGCCGTGTGTTCTCCCGGGAAAGTTGTCCCTGGATCACGGGACCTTGGCAGTGGCGGGCTGCACAGGCTCCCGGGAGGGGAGGTGTGGATAGTGACCTGTGCTCGCACACAGGCTTCTTGGTGGCAGCAGCAGCAGCCTTAGCGTCTCATGCCCGTCTCTGGGGTCCGCGCTGATAGCCGCGGCTCGTGCCCGTCTCTGGAGTTCGTTTAGGCGGCGCTCTGAATCCCCTCTCCTTGCGCACCACGAAACAAAAAGGCAAGAAAAAGTCTCTCGCCTCTTCGGCAGCTGCAGACTTTTTCCCGGACTCCCTCCTGGCTAGCTGTGGTGCGCTAATCCCTTCAGGCTGTGTTCACGCAGCCAACTGCAGTCCTCTCCCTGCGATCCGACCGAAGCCCGAGGCTCAGCTCCCAGCCCCCCCCACCGCCCCAGTGTTTGAGCAGACAAGCCTCTTGGGCTGGTGAGTGCTGCTCGGCACCGAGCCTCTGTGCGGGAATCTCTCCGCTTTGCCCTCCGCACCCCTGTGGCTGCGCTGTCCTCCGCGGCTCCGAAGCTTCCCCCCTCCGCCACCTGCAGTCTCCGCCCGCGAAGGGGCTTCCTAGTGTGTGGAAACCTTTCCTCCTTCACAGCTCCCTCCCACTGGTGCGGGTCCCGTCCCTATTCTTTTGTCTCTGTTATTTCTTTTTTCTTTTGCCCTACCCAAGTACGTGGGGAGTTTCTTGCCTTTTGGGAGGTCTGACGTCTTCTGCCACCGTTCAGTGGGTGTTCTGTAGGAGCAGTTCCACGTGTAGATGTATTTCTACTGTATCTGTGGGAAGGAAGGTGATCTCCGCGTCTTACTCTTCCGCCATCTTGCCCAGACCCCACTGTGTTTTTAAATTACATATTATGTTTTGTTTTTTTCTTGAGTGGAATTTGATATAGCAATATCTTGTTTCATTTTTATTACCTCCTCAAATATAGACTGTTAGTTATAATTATTATTTTCTACTATTTATTACTGAAAACACATCTTAGTTGGACTAATATACCTTTCTAAAAATAATAATAATAAAAAAAGGTTCTTGTAGTGCTCCATTGGAGAGATATATCATTATGCATTCTAGCCAAGAATTACATAGGTAATTTTGAGATTATATTCCAGAGAAAACTAGGTTTAGAGTCAACTAACATGTATTTAGTGTTTACTTGTGTCACGTGTTCTAGGTGATTTCTCATGTAATGCATTGTTTTGTGCCTTTGATCTTAGTAAACTTTATACTCAGGGAAAAACTGATCCATTGAAAGGTAACAAACCATCACCTTTTAAATTAACCTACTTTTAAAAATAAGCACTTATTGCATTTGTGGGATTTGAAGAAACAGTGTAGTTAAGATACTCAGGACAACACTCGCAGATACCGAATTCTGTTTTAAAGTAATTATATCATTTTTTAGTGTCAAAATTAATTTAACTGACCATGTTAAGAAGCATTAAATATTATTATCAAAATGATGTGTTATGTGTTAATTCAATTGACATACATGCAAAAAGATGTAAAGATGATAGACTCAGGCACTGTTATTTTCTGGACTTATCTTTTAACCAGGATGTGACGTACAGATGATGTTCTAGTGGTGCTCTGAGGGATACCATTCACTCTTTTCTGCCTGCAGAGCCATTTCTTGAGCCTGTCCTGAGATGTTATGTCTTCTCTATAGCTTTGCATGATCCCCTTTGTTCTTCTCTTTGTTCCGATGCTACTCTGTATACATATATTTTATTCTAGGTATTCGCTTCTCAGACTGCATTTGGGTATCCTTCATTGAATTTCTGTTATATGTAAATGCATATAGTTTCCTAGAAGAAAACTATTCTTAATCTTTTAGAAAGTATGCGTTAGCTGGTCCACTTACCTGGTTAATTGTAGTTGCTGGTTTGTCTGCTGCCTGGGAATCACAATGCAGGCCTTGATTAACTTTCTGCGAAACAAGGATATGGACTAGGGATCCCTAAGCTCTCCTGTATCTCTACAATGTTGTCATAATATGATTCTAATCCATCACTAGAAATGTATTATGAAATCGTTGATTAATGTTTGCAGAAGACTTAGAGAACTTTTAATGAGAAGTAGATACTTGTGTTTAGTGTCAATTAATAGATGGCTTATTAACCTTTTTTTCTTTTTTTGCCCCAAGAACATTTTCCCAAATATATTTGAAAAATGTACTTTCAAGAATAAATTGCAATCTGGTGAAATATTTTGATTGCTTAATAAAATTTAGCTTTTAAAACAAGCATCAGTATAGTGACTGTAGAAACGAAAAATCTATGCACTGACCCTTGAACAAGGAGGGGTATTGGTTCCAGGATCCTCTGTGGATGCTGAAGTCCCATAGTCAGCACTCCATATCCGGTTCTGCATCCACGGATTCAGCCAACCTCGGATCTTGTAGTACTGTAGTATTTATGGGAAAAAAACCTGTGTAGAAGTGGACCTGGGAAGTTCAGACCTGTGTCACTCAAGGGTCAACTGTAGTTATAATAAAAAAGAAAGCAGCAGCAATGTATAGTTTTTATAGTTTTTCAAAATACTTTAAATATGATCGCAAGTTTTAAATTCCTACAGCTTCTTTGTGGAAGAGGCAAGATAAGTACTCTTATACTCTACGGAGGTGAAACCTAGAGAGATTAAATGCTTATTCATTCCTTCTTAAAAAGGTATAGAGTGCCTATATATGGGTACAATGATGAATAATTTACCCTATTTGACTTTGAGAGCAGGAGAGACCGATTTATAAACAAATATATTTGTTGATAATATAGTTAATTATGGTAGAAACACAGAAAATGGTGCACGTACCTCTGGGGTATTGTTTGGTGAGGCTTCACAGAAGAGGTGATTTTTAATGCATTCTCATTATAGACGTTTGCCAGGGTGAAGAGAAGGGCCTTGCAATAAAAGGGAATGAACATATGTAGAGACCCAGGGTTATAAAAGGGCCTGGGTATTTGAAGAACAGGGTCCAGTTCAGTGCAGCTAGAACATTACTGTCCAATATAAATATAAATATTATGTAAGTTAAAAATTTCTAATAGCTATATTAAAAAGTAAAAAGAAATAGGTGAGATTAATAATAATATATTTTATTTAATCCAATATATCTGAAATATTTGTTTTTTTTTATACTTAAGTATGAAGTAGTTGATTTTAAAGATCAAATCAGGTGTGTATTTTACATGTACAAAACATCTCAATTTGGACTAGCCACATTTCAAGTGCTATGTATGTGTGCCTGTGAGAGAGAGAGAAAGGGAGAGAGAGGGAGAGAGAGAAGAAATGAGAATGAGAATGAATATGTGTTCACTCTAGACGGGCAGGTGGAGAGATGAGGTTGAAGTGGCTGTTGGAAACACATTTTGAAAGGCCTTGTATGCTGCCTGAATTTGGAGTTTATACTTATAATATAGTAGTTTATGACCGTGCTTCTCAAATTATCTGTGGTGAAGGACCAGATTTTTAAACTTAGAATTTGTTGCAGACTGATACTTTTGAAAAATATAATAGTGAAGTAGAAAAGTAAAATGAAGCATCAGTTTTTAGTCATTAGATTTGACAAATGTATAGTTGTTCTATCAGTTATCTATAAAGGTGTCTAAGCCAGTGCTATTCAACAGAACTTTCTATATGATAGAAATGTTCTTTCTGTGCTGCCCAATACAACAGCCACTAGCTCATGTGGCTATTGAGCATTTGAAATGCAGTTAGTATGGCTGAGAAGCTGATTATTTAATTTAATTGTAATAACCACATTGGACTGTTGGCTACTGTGTTGCACATTACTGAATATGTTTACTCTTAATCTTTGTGTTTGTCTTTCGTAGACTAGTGAAAAACAATCGTGGACTGGCATGGGTCCACAAACATACTTTTAGCACTGTTTACAACGTGGTCTCTAGAGCTGGAAAGCCTTTGTGTGTCTTTGGCAAGTTACTTAATCTCTTGCTACCCCAGGATCCTCAGTTCTAAAATGAAGGCAATAATAAGAAACTGTTTCATAGAACTGTTGTGAGGATTAAATGTGGAAGGGGTGGGGTTAGGGAGAGCATCAAGAAGAGGTGACGTCTCTGAAAGGGCCTCGAAGGATAAGTTCAATAGGCAAACAGGAGAGAAGCATATCAGGTAGAGGGAACTCTGAAACACATTTGGATCATACTGTGTTTACAAGAAGGGGTAGCAGATAACACTGCCCTAGCCCTATCACTGCTACCTCTATTTCTTCCTCTCTTTCGTAGTTATCTTCTTATTTTAATCTTTTATCATATTTTAAACTGATTGCTAGGTAACATGTGATTTTGTGGTTTTAATACATGCTACCTTGTCAATAAGGCCAATCATTGCCTCTTTTTTTCTTCATTCCTGGGAGTTATGGTGCCTGAATTTGATGGTAGAAATTGGGCAACAGTTGAGAAGGGAAGGGGAATCCTGTTTGAAAAGCAGTCCCTGGGTTACGGGCAGATGGCTGTGAGATTCTTTTCCCTTAACACATATTTCTTACTTACCTAGATTATTTTAGGAAGAAAACAGACTGGGAAAAAAAATGAAGTTCCATGTCTTCGTATTTGTTGGTGTTGTTCACCTTTTATCCCTGAACTCTGGGAAAGCTGTATATGGGAATGGCATCTCTCAGAGGACTTTTCAAGAAATAAAAGAAGAAATAGCCTGCTATGGAGATGTTGCTAAAGCAATCATCAACCTTGCTGTTTACGGTAAAGCCCAGAACAGATCCTATGAGCGACTGGCACTTCTGGTTGATACTGTTGGACCCAGACTCAGTGGTTCCAAGAGCCTAGAAAAAGCCATACAAATCATGCACCAAAACCTGCAGGAAGATGGGCTGGAGAATGTCCACCTGGAGCCTGTCAAAATACCCCACTGGGAAAGGGGAGAAGAATCTGCTGTGATGCTGGAGCCGAGAATTCACAAGATGGCAGTTTTGGGTCTTGGCGGCAGCATTGGGACGCCCCCAGAAGGTATTATTTGCCTTTTCAAGTCAATTTGCTGTGTTCTTTATTAAAACTAATGCCATGTGACATAACTGATTATAGTGTGCATGATTCATATTATAATTGGGTGATAAAAAGGAAGATATAATCATTTTGCATTCCATTGGCTTGAGTTCTTTACTCTTATACTCCTTTTTTCTTCCTTTTTTTCCTCTCTTTCTTTTCTGAAAGTGTCACTTTTTAAAATGAAGCATCTACAGCTATTGGTCCATGATACTTATGAACTGTATCACTTAATAATTTCTATCTAGTATAACATTAGTATCATTCTGTAGAAAATTGAGATATATGTAAATAGGTTATAAAAACTATGACTTCTTCCAAGTGGCCTCAGTGTACAGAATTTCTTAGAATTAATGAAATATGGGACAAAGCCTTGCACATTGAATTGATTTGAGGTAATTATTCTTACAGAACCTGAGGTCTCTAATGCAAGGGGTTGTCTAGGGTGGAGTTCTATCTTTACTTATCAGCACTCTGGCTCAGCCTCATCAGACAATGTAAATGCTTAGATGAGGGATATAAAACCAGTCAACAGTGAGCTATCAGTTGGTATTGGACTATTCATGGACTATGCATGTATTCACGGACTATATTCCTATGGCAAAGGAACTACAGTTGGTCCTTGAACAACACGAGAGTTGGGGCACCAACCCTCCACGCAGTTGAAAATCTGTGTATAACTTACAGTCAGCCTTCCATATATACTGTTTGCTTCTTCTGTATCTGTGAGTTTCTGCATCTGCGTATTCACTAGCCGTAGATCATGTAGTACTGTTGTATTTACTGTTGAAAAAAAATCCATGTGTAAGTGGACCTGTGCAGTTAAAACCTTCATTGTTCAAGGGTCAACTTTAGTTTATAAAAAAAAAAGCTAGTTGAGCTTCTCTAAAAAGTTTATAGAAACTTTTGGCCTTCTCTAATGCCAAGAGACACACCCAGTAGAGAAGCAGATGGTCAGCTTTTTAAAAACATCTTTATTGAGATATCGGGACTTCTCTGGGGGTCCAGTGGTTAAGACTCTGCCCTTCCACTGCAGGGGGTATGGAAGAGTTCCATCCCTGGTCAGGGAACTAAGATCCCGCATGCCTCGCGACCCAGCCAAAAAACCCAAAAAAACAAAGAGCAAACCACTTTATTGAGATATAATTCACATACCATAATATTCACCCATTTGAAATGTGCACGTCAGTGGTTTTTAATATATTCACAGAATTGTGCAACCACCACCACTATCTAATCAGACAACATTTCATCACCCCCAAAAGAAACTTTATATTCATTAGCAGTCATGCTCCATCCCTTTCCTACCACCCTCCTAAGCCCTAGGTAGCCACTAATTTGCTTTCTGTCTTTATGGATTTGCCTATTCTGGATATTTCACATGAATGAAATAATACACTATACTTTCTTTTGTGACTGGCTTCTTTCATGTAGCAGGTATTCCAGGTTCATCCATGTTGTAGCATGTATCAGTGCTTAATTCATTTTTATTGTTGAAAAATTTCCCATTTTACAGATATACCGTATTTTATTTATCCATTGATCAGTTGATGAACATTTGTTTTTTTCCCCACCTTTCGGCTATTATGAATAATGCTTCTATAAACATTCATGCATAAGTCTTTGTATGTACATATATTTTCATTTCCCTTGGGTATATACCAAGGAGTGGAATTGCTTGGTTATGTAATAACTCTATGTTTAACTTTCAGAGGAACTGCCAAACTGTTTTCCAAAGTGACTGCACCATTGTACATTTTCACTGACGTTTTCTAATTTTTACACATACTTGTTAACACTTGTTATCTGTCTTTTTGGTTACAGCTGCCCTAGTGGGTATGACGTGATATTCATTGTGGTTTTTATTTGCACTTCTCTAATGACTAATGATGTTGAGCATCCTTCCATGTTCTTATTTGCCATTTGTGTATCTTTTTCAGAGAAATGTATACTCAGATCCTTTGGCTGGTTTTTGATTGTGCTATTTGAATTTTTATTATTGAATTGTAAAAGCTCTTCATGTATTCTGGTTGCAAGTCTCTTATCAGTGTAATTTACTAAGGTTCTTTTCCATTCTATGGATTTTTTTTTTAAACTTTCTCGATGGTAGTATTTGCTGCAGAAACGCCTTTAATTTTGAATTAGCACAATTTATCTAATTTTTTTTTTCTGTTGCTTGTGCTTTTGGTGTTATATCTAAGAAACCATTGCCTAAACCAAGGTCACAAAGGTTTATTCCTAAGAGTTTTATTTATTCTTCTAAGAGTTTTATAATTTTAGCTCTTACCTTTAGGTCTGTGAGTTAATTTTAGGTGTGAGGTAGGAGTCCAACTTTTTTCTTTTGCTGTGGTCATTCAGTTGTCTCAGCATCATTTGTTGAAAAGACTATTCTTTCCCCATTGAACTGGATGTAATTCATTAATTGATTTTCAGATGTTAAAACCAACCTTGCATTCCTGGGATAAATCCCATTTGGTTATGATGTATAATCTTTTTTTATATGTTACTGAATTCAGTTTACTAGTGTTTTGTTGAGCAGTTTTACATGTATATTCATAAGGGATATTGGCCTGTAGTTTTATTTTCTTTGTGTGATGTCTGTCTGGTTTGTTATCAGGGTAATTCTGGCCTCAAAGAATAAGTTGAAAAGTATTACGTTGTCTTCTGTTTTTCAGAAGAGTTTGTGAAAGATTGGTATTAATTCTTTAAGTTTTTGGTAGCATTCACTAGTGAAGCCATCTGGTTCTGGGATTTTCTTTGTGGGAAGATTGTTAATTATTACTTCAATATTTTTCCTTGGTATAGATCTATTCAGATTTTCTATTTCTTTTTGAGTCAGTTTTAGTAGTTTGTGTCTTTCTAGGAATTTATTAATTTTATATAAATTATGCAGTTTTTTTGGCATACAATTATTTATAGTATTCACTTACAATTATTTTTATTTTTGTGAAGGTAAGGATTCAAATTATTGTTTGGTGTCATTTGCTTTCTGCCTGAAGAACTCTCTTTAGTTTCTTTGTTTTTCAAAGCCAGTCCGCTAGCAGAGAATTCTCTAAGCTTTCATCCATATTTAGTTCTTGATTTAATCTTCATTTTTGGAACACAGTTTTACTGGATATAAGGTTCTTGATTCACAGCTTTTTACTTCCAACACATTGAATTTGTCATTCCATTGTCCCCTGGCTTCCACTGTTTCTGATGAGAAGTTAGCTGTTAATATTACTGGAATTCCCCTGTACAGGCATACCTTGGAGATATTTGGTTTGGTTCCAGATCACTGTAATACAGTGAATATTGCAGTAAAGCGAGTCACATGAATTTTTTGGTTTCCTAGTGCTTATAGAAGTTATGTTTGCACTATACCATAGTCTATTAAGTGTGTAATAGCAGTATGTCTAAAACAATATACATACCTTAATTAAAAAATAATGTTGTTGGGAAAATGACACCAATAGACTTTCTCAACACAGGGTTGCCACAACCTTCAATTTGTAAAAAACACAGTATCTGCAAAGCACAATAAAATGAGGTATGCTCCTTGTGACAAGTCATTTTGCTCTTACTGATTTCAAGATTTTTATCTTTATTTTTCGTTTTCAACATTTTAATTTTGACATATGTAGGTGGGAATTTCTTTGCTTTTATCTTGCTTAGAGGTTGTTGAGCTTCATGTATAGATTAATGTTTTTCATCAATTCGGGAAGTTTTCAGCTTTTTTTTACTATGAATATATTTTCTATCCCTTTTTTGTTCTCTTTTCCTTCTGGTACTTCCATTATGAGTATGTTGGTGCACTTAAAGGTGTCCCACGTTTCTCTGAGGCTCTGCTCACTTTTCTCCACTTTTTTTCTCTCTGTTCTTCAGATTGCATAATCTGTATCAATCTACCTATTAAGCCTAGCTTAATAATATTTTCCCCTGTGTCAGAATAGCTTATTTTTCAGCCAGTATTTGGTTAGAGGTTGTGCTTAAGCCTCTTGTGCCAGTGAGGCTTCTGCCCTTTGTTGATGGATCTGTGTGCAGCTTGGAAAATGTTTTCAATCTGACCCATGTCCGGTTTTTGATTGTTCCTAAGTAGGACCATGTGGATAGCCTTCCCAACCCCCAGAGTTTATTGTGATCCAGGGAGGGTTTTTCTTGGTCGCTTTTTCCTCCCTGGTTCTTTTTGTTAAACTTCTGATTGTTCTGCCATTTTGCTTGTTGTTAGCAGTATCTTGAAGCTACCAGTACCCCCTTACTTGTTCTCTACCAAGCTCTCCATCGTTTCCAACAACACCCTTAGGCATGGAATTCTCTATGTTCTGTTCCAAATAAAGTCACTACCCTGGTTAAGAACTGCAAAGCTCTTCATCCTCCTGGGTTGCCTTTTCCTTGGGAGTTCCCAGGAGCTAGGCATAGTGATAGTGGCCTGCTTCCCCAGAGTGATATCCCTGGCAGGTGCTAGAAGGGGCTGGTGGTAGCTACTGGTCTTTTCAGCTTGCCTCTCCCAGCATGGGACCTCTGCCTATGAATGTGCTAAGATAGCAGTGATCAGGGTCCCAGTTTTCTCATGGCTATACTTGGGGTAGGGCTTCTACCATACAAGTAGGGGCTGGGTAGAGGAATGGGGACCTAGTCCTCTTGGAGTGGAGTGGCCATAATAGAGTTTCTATAACATGCTGTTGGGGATGGGAGAAGGAAGCAGGTTATGGCCAAATGCTACAGACTCTCATTGTTCTAACTTAGATTTAGTATATTTTCTTGAATGAATGTTTCTCCACTTGCTGTATGCCCTTAGGACAATTTTGAGAGACTGTAAGTGATTTTTAAAAATATTTTTTCCCAGTTAAATGTTTTGTAGGGAGGAAGATCTGCCAAGTTTCTCACTGTACCATTCTGGAAGTACCACTGGGATGGCTAGTTTTGGTCTCCCTGAGGCTGTGTTGAATAGGTGGTAGAGTCCTCTAAGGTGTTAGGGACCCCTCAGCTTGGGTTCTATATTGTCAACCAGGAGTTTGTTTAATTGCTTTCTGTTGTCACTAATCTGTGTTAGACACCAGCATATATACATATTTATTTCCTTTTTAGCCCTCCTAACTATCAATATCTTTAAAGGTCTAGGGGTTTTTGTTTGTTTGTCTTGTTTTGTTTTGATTTTAACAAATGAGAAAACCAGACTACAAGAGATTAGGCAATTTGCCCAGGGTTACGCAACTAGTGAGAGACCAAGTTCAGGTATGAACAACTGCCAAACTCCAGACTTTGTGCTTTTAGTCATTAGACTATATTGCCTCACATACAGATATTTTAATGTTATTTTCATTTATAAGATTTCCCTTTTTATCCATTTGACTGAAGCAGATCTGTCTCAAAAATTGCTGGCACTTATACTGCAGATTATACTGGTATCTGTACCTTTGGACACTTTTTCTCATTTTCCTTTCTTTCGTATCCTCATTTCTTGTTTCTGTAACTGGGCCTGCTCTTCCCTGGCTATCTGCCTGGGAAAGCTGAGCCAAGTTACTGATTGCTCCTGGGCCCTTCAAAACCCAGGGGAGGTGAATTTTACTCACTGGAATCTATTGTTGTGTCCCAAGACTCACTTTCACCCCATTCTTCATTCCATGGAGCTCAAGGTAGATAAACAGTTGTCTGGCAACTGGGCTATTTTAAGCTCTAAGGAGACTGGAGAGTTAGGCTGGACCAGGTGTGGAAAAATTCCCACAGGAGATAGGGTAAAGTCTGCATAAAGGGACCTCTAGGTACAGGTGCAGATCTCATCTCCCAGGAAACCCATGTCATATCCTTGGTTTAGCCACCTACTAGTTGTGTGACTCTGGCCCAGTCATTTAATCTCTATGGGCCTTAATTTTGTCACCTATAAAATGACAGATGGCTGACATATGAATCCGTAACATCTTTCTAGATTAGAAAGGCTGTGGTTTTTCTGAGAATCCACAAGGGATCAGTGAAGATGATCACAAGATCACAAGAGCAGTATTCTCCTAGGCATGTGCTATGGAGCAGATTCCTTTTGTAACCAGAGCGAATTTTTTTAAACTTTCCAATTCTACACGAGTATTACAGTGTGTATTAGTTTATTTGTGTGCCCGGGTTAGGGCTCTGTGAGCTCTCTGTGGAGAGCTGGGAGAAGACTTCCTACTTGCATTTCCAAGAACTACTGGATGTCCTGCAAGCCCCACAAATTCAGCATCTTGTCTGTGTTTCTCATCTTCATTAATGACATTGCCAACCGCCCAGGTGCTCAGGCTCAGAGCCTCAAAATTCTGCTAGTATCTGGTATGGTATCTTGCTTTCATGTTTTTGTCCCCTGTCAGGAATGCCCTTATTTAAGGATTCAGCTTGAATGTCTCCTCTTCTATGGAGACTTTTCCTATGCTTGCTCATCCCCAAGGAAGTATTGACAACTTCCTCCTTTCTGCTTTTCTTGTACCCTATGCTTGCTTATGTCATAAGCATTTCTCTACAGATAATAAGCCTCTTAGAATCAGAGATCCCAGTTTCAGTGGTTCTCAGCTGGGGATAATTTTGCTCCCTAGAGGAAATTTGGCAATGTCTGGACACATTTCTGATGGTCATGACTGAGAGGGGGTGCTGCTCGCCTTTAGTGGATGGAGGTCAGGAATATTGCTAAAACATCCCACAGTGTACAGAACAGCCATCCCCTTCCCCTACCTCAAATAATTATCCATTCTATAAAATGTCAGTAGTGCTGAAGTTGAGAAACTCTGCCCTAGCTCTTAACATAATGTTTCATACACAGAAAAGTGTTGAGAAATATTCGTTGAATGATTGAGTCTTTCCATTTATCTCACTCCAACATTCAGTTGGTCACCAAGACTTAAATGTCAAATGACTCCATTTTTCTATTCTCACTCTCACATCAGAGTTCAGGACCTAACATCTCCTGCCTACAGCGTTAGAGTCGCTTCCTAACTGATCCTCCTGACTCCGGTCTCATTTTAATCAATTTCCATACTGCTGCTTCAATTGTCATTGTAAAATGTAGATCTCATTATGTCACTCCCTTACTTAAAATCTTTTCACTGTTCAGGGTATAGTTCAAATTCTTATGACGTTTAAAAAAGTGACCCCAGGCTCTGCTTCTAGGCTTATGTCTAGTTCCTGCCTAGCCACACACCTTGGTCCTAGCTGCTCTTGCCTGAACATGTTCATACTTCCTTGACTTAAAAACTGCTTCCTGGAGCTCTGCTAACCCAACCCTAATCCCAACCCAAGCTAACCCTTCTCTACTTGGAAAATCCCTGCTCATTTTTAAAGACTCTTTTAAAGTGGATCTTTTCTCTAAAGTCTTTCTTGAACCTAAACCTAAATAAATGTAATTGTTCTTTCATCTCCATTCTCATAGCATTTTGTTTGCCTATATTATACAATGATCACAATTTACTGTAGTTGATTGTTCACATGGTTATCTCTTCTGAGAAACTGTGACCTCCTCCGGGGTAAAAGCCACATCTTATTTATCTTTGTATCTCATTTAGTGCTATACCTAGTAATGTAATACAAATGCATATTAATAGCTATTGACCTGATGGGTAGATTTGTGATAAATATCACACATTTGAAAAGGATATTTAAAAACTTAATTAAAAAACCCACAAGAATTATTCATACTCAAGCTTCCTTTAGCCCTATGTGATTTCCATAGGTCCTTATGTCCCTGTCATATCCAAATAACGATAAGTTTTGGTTTGCATCTGAAGTGAAGGCACATAGGAAAGAGGAGGATAAATGAACATCAGTCAAATCACAGTGAGGTTGTTTACCAGTCAATTCTTTCTGAAAACTTCAGCAACATGGATCAGAAAGCTACAGCTTAAGCTTATTCCAAAATCTCACTGTATTAATCATATGGAAACCTAAAATAGCCTTCTTGCATACTCCCAGCACATCCACCAAACGAAGACATTCTACAGCCGATACTTTGATCCATTTCTTAGTGAGATGCTAACTAATTTACGCCCAAGGTCCCATCATCAGATAGTTAGTTATTTGTACCTGTCCTCTTTTCCTCCTTTGGTCTCATCAGGAAAACAGCACTTTCACTGTTGTTTTTTTTTTTCCAGGGCTTAATCTTTGTCTGATATCTAATTGCAGTATGAGCAGAAGTGCTCTTAGGAGCCTATATCCACAGATGATACTTAGAATTTGGAGGTGTGGGATCAGCTGAAGGATCTGATTCCAAAGTGTCACAGGTTGCAAATTCCCTCTCTCAGCATCAAATCAGGATTGGAAATGTGGAGGAAGGGGGCAAAGGAACTCATTTATCGAGAGCCTGTCTATTATACGCTAGTGATTGTGCAGATTCTTTTACTTACATTGTCTTTTGGGATAGGTGTTGTTCACACTTGACAGATGGCAGGCTCTGGGAGGTTTAGCACTTTGTCCGAGGTAACACAGCATATAATATGTGGCAGAGTCATGTCCTAAGTCATACCTTCCCAATGGCCTTCTTTTTCACCCAGCTTCATGGTGGATCTTTCTGCCCACATCTTGCAGGTATATCTATTTTCCCCTTGGCTGTTTCCTCAAGAATAGGGCCACCACATCTGTCTCCTGTGTGCCTTTACACTCTCACACAAACACAACTTAAAAAGCACAAACCACAAGACGAAAACATTACCAAATTTGATTGCACCAGAATTAAGAATTTCTGTTCAATGAAGGATACCGTGCACAAAGCTGTTAGGCAGATGGAAAAATGGGAGAAGATACTAACACTGTCTAAAATCATTATGAGATTAATATGTAGGCTATGAATTAGTGGAAATCAAAAGAAAAAGGCAGTAACCCTAATAGAAAAATGGACAAAGGCTCTGAATAAGCAGTGTAAAGAAGAGGAAGCCTGAATGCTAACAAGTGTATAAAGAGATCTTAACTCATTAGAAATCAGAACAATGCAAGTTTTAAAAATGAGATCATTTTACAGCAGAGATATAAAATGCATTGGTAGTGCTGTGGTGATATAGGAACCCTTCCTTATACATTTATTGGTGGGCATGAAGCATGGTGCCACAATTCTGGAGAGCAAACTGGTAATATTTAGCCCACTTAAATATATTTTCGTACCCAATGAACAAATAATTCACTTCCTTAGTATATTTCCTAAAGAAATTGTCACAGAGGTCCCTAAGGGTACATAATATGGATGATTATTATGGTCTAATTTTTTGGGGTAGTATCCATCTGGAGGTCCATAACTGGGAGAGTAGACATGTAAAATGTGGTAGATGCTCCTCAGGGTATGTTATACAGAAGTTGGAAGCAGCAAACGAATATATATAGCAAATGAATATGTATATATGTATATATATATATATGTATATATATGTATATATCTCAACGTGGATGTATCTTACATGTATAAAGCTGGGTAATAAAAGTAAAAAATAGAGTGACATACATAATACAGTTGCATACATATACATACAATTTTTGCATGCACTCAGAATTATAGTTCACATTTTACAAGAAGACATATAAGCAAAAAATATCTTAGAATGGTTGCCTACCCAGGACATGAGTTGGAGGTAGGAATGAAGAGAATAAATAAATTAAAAACAAGAAAATGAAACAAGATACTTGCCTTGAATAGGCCAATGAAGATGGTATGCTATGAACTAAGGAGTATAATTAGCCCAGCGCTTTGTATCTGATATTAAAAACAGAAATCCACTTGTCAGTCCATGAGTCATGAGGTTAAGGTAGGTATTTGGGTAATTTGTCATATTCTCCAAGAGGAAAGGAAACCACTTCTCTTTTACTCTTTAAACATTATCCAGTTACCTCTTCGTCCATAATCTTATGATAATCACTTCGATTTATGCTTATGCAATGTAAAATCTTTACTTTTTACTTATATGTTCTTAGTTTTCATGTAATATATATCTTTGTCATTTTTATCCTCTAACTTTCAAAGCTCTGGAAGCAGGAATGATGTCTCTTTTCATTTGCTTTGTGTAGCCTTCAGTATAGTAAGACCTTTAGATCACATTAGTTTAATTTTTTGGAAAATCTTCTAGGAAGAGGTTTTCTTTTTAAATCTAAAAGCATGGATAATGTTCTCTGGAGACTTGATGATGAAATAATGTAGGTTGATAGTACCCAGGTATCCTTTCTAAAAAACACCTTTCTCCAGCTCACATTTCATCCCTTCCTTTCCTTTAGGAAATCTCTGACTCCTTTTTACTAATGGAAAATATCATGGTTTAATAACTGTAGGTTTTTGATAACTGATGTTGTGGGTGAATCTAAGAAATGTGTTCAATAATCAAAAGACTACAATTAGTATTGAACTTCATCATGTAGAACTAGGAAATTTAGATATTTCTTCTCAATAGTTGTGAATCTGTGTCTCTTTATTTCTCTTTCTCTTTGTATCTCTGTTATTTGCTCTGCCTCTCTGTGTGTTTCTTTCTCTGTACCTCTCTGTACTAACTAACCATCTCTGCCCTTCTCTGTTACTCTCTTTATTTCTCTCTTATTCTTTTTTTGTTTTGGACTCTGTCTTTTCATTTTGTCTTTTCGTTTCCTACTTCCTAGTTTCTGGTTCATTGCCTCACCAACAGTCCAAGGCTGATGTCTCTGCAGCTATGTCAGGTTATTGCTCTAGATTTAACTGGAACTTCTATCTTTTTCTTAGTCTGTAAAAGTCCTCTTTGACAGCCTCATTGTATTCTTAGAATTACAGTCACTTGAAGCAAGTTGGTGAGCACATGTTTTGTACTCTTATAACAGTAAAGAAAAAATTTGTGATGCATTTCACATTGAAAGTGATTTCCTAACAATCAGTGCCATTTTCATGGTTGTTGGAAAAATGCATCAATAATATCAATTAGCTGAAGGCACTTTGATTTCTCCAGGAGCAGTCAATAGACCAAGGCTTGTAGTACTCCTTACATTCTTGATATTCTTTGTCTGAAAACATTGCATGTAAATTTTCCGGGAAGTTTCAGAACTTTATATCATCAAATTGAAACATTTTCCTGAAGAAATATTAAGACTTGTCCTCTTTAGAAGTAGATGGCTTAAAGGTTTTAGATCAACTACTGGTAAATCATTGGGTCCTCAAGGCCTGATTGACAAAGTGGCTGATAAATAAACCCCTGGGACCAGATGACATCCACCTAGTATTTTTGAAGCAAGTTGAGGGTGAAACTGTCAAAACTTGATTAAATTGCAGTTAATCCCTGTTAGTTGCCACTGAGCCCAAGAATTATCAGCTTTGTGACCACCTTGCTTAGGAATTCTTCCAAGAAGACCTTGAGAAGTACATTTTGTTGGTGATCATAACTTCTTTATTTCATCCTTGTATATGACAAGGTAATGTGTAGGGCACTTATGAAAGGTGCATATAGATGACAGAAGGTGATGTCTGAATAATGGTGGAAACCTAAGATAGGACCAGATCAGATTTATAACCAGTGGGAACTGGTATACACTTATAAATAGGGGAATTTTTGGATAAACATTTTTCAGAAGACATTCTCTTGGCTCTGTGACAAATAGATGGAAAGGAGAAAGATCACAGGGACTTCAGACTTGAGGGACTAATAGTTTGGACTAATGGCCTCAGAAATGGAGACAAGAATTTTTTTTTTTTTTTTTTTTTTTGCCATGCCGTGTGTCTTGTAGGATCTTAGTTCCCTGGCCAGGGATTGAACCCAGGCCCCCACAGTGAAAGTGCTGAGTCCTAACAACTGGACTGCCAGAAAATTCCCCCATGAATATTAGTAAATAAAGATCAATGAATGCCTTTTAGATATGAGAGATCAGGAATGGGAGGAATCAAAGATTACAGAGCTTTCAAGTCTGAGTTAGTAGAAAAACCATAGTGATATCACAGAGAGAAAGAGGAGGGCTGGGGAAGGAAGTTGGCTGAAGACAGTGGATAATAGGGTTACTTTTTAATACACTGACCTTTTGAGGTTGATTCCATAGAAAGCATTCATGTCCTCTTATAGAACGTCCCCAGATGCCACAAAATGTTAACAATGGACCAGGGTGGTCACTAATTCCACCCTTGTGACATTTCCTATTTTCTTTCGTTAAATTCTGTATACAAACGATTGAATTCTCCGTTGATGCTGCCATAACAGTGATTCATGTTTACTTATCTGTCAAATCAATGTATTGTGAGCTTGATTCAGAAAAGAGCTGCCTATAATCTCTGTCTCTCTAGCCCCTAAGGTAGCACTTCTCACATGGCAGGTACTCAGTAATTGGTTATTGCATTGGCACCCACTGTATGCCCAGCCCAGGGTTAGGTGGCGATGATACCCAGATGAGTCAAACAAGGAGAAAAGCACTGGTGTAAATAAGATGGGAACATAGAGAAGATGGAGATTAGTTGCACGTGTGGGTTGAACAAGCCTTCAGAGGGGCATGACATTGAAGGATGAAGGATTCATTTGGGCTAAGAAGCAAGAAAACATATTCTTAGGACGGGAAAGAAGAGCAGAGGCATGAGGGTGTAAAAGTGTCCAATGAATTTACTGTATGACCGGAGGGGTATGTTTACAGAGAGAAGAAATAAGTGGGTGGTGATAGGACTGGAAAGCTACGAAGGTAGACTGAAGAAAACCTTGCTAAGGTCATCTTATGTATTCTTACCGTTCTTAGGACAGAAATGATTTCTAGGGTGAGGAAAGAAGGGAAGGGAGATTAGATGGTAGCCTAAATTGCTATCTCTTAGTCAAACATAAAGAACTAGCTGTAAAGAGTTTTGAGTTTTAATCTTTGCTACTATATCATGTGACCGGGACAAAGTTAAAAAAATTCTCTGAACGATTTGGGGTGAGTTTCTTTGGTTATAAATATTACTAGTAGTCGCATAATTTGTATTTGATATGAGAGTTCCTGAGTTTTTTTAGTAGGATATCTAGTTTTTTTGGTTTTCAAAAATCTGCTGAACCAAACAATAGCTTATACTCTCTTGATCATACAGGATCAATGAAATAATTTCCAGTCTCACCTTCACAGGCAACTGTTAATCTCATTGTTTACTAAATAAAGTTCGCTTCCTCCTTTACGTTGCCATCTTGTCATATATCTCTGTCAGTCTCACTATGATCCAAATGACTTTAAAGCTAATATGGCTTTTAGTAAAAGAATGCTTTGCAAAGTGTGTGTTTTTATTCAGACTGCCATATTGTGCTGCCTTACCTTTCAAGCGGATTTTCTCTACTTAATTTGGGGGAAATTACCACAAAACATTCAGGGCCTTGTTTTCTGAGAAGGCTGCTGGCTGTCTCTCTCAGTTCATGGAACAGGACGTTTGCCGTCAGACTGCATTTATGCATTATTTTCATCCTGAAGAGCATTTACTAAGCACTCATTTGTGGGTACCACGGGTGATACACTGGTCTGAACAAAAACTAAATAGCTAATGACGTGCAATCAGGAAGTGTAAGTTCCATATGGTCTTTTAAAACAGTATTTTCCTGATTTTAAAAGTAATGCATTTCTTTTCAAATGTAGAAATTTGAAAAATAAAGAAAAGCACAAGTAGGAATATAAAATAACATGAAATCCTATTGCCCAAAAGTAAGAGCTAAGAACATTTTGGTCTGTATACATACTCTATTTTTTTTTCATTTGAATGTTTATATGTGTTTACAGTACATTGTGAACATTTCTCCTCGTTTTAATGTCTGTATAGTATAATTGTTCAGAACCTGGCTTTGAGGTTGTCTCGTGATTCAGTTGCTAATTGGCAACAAAACCTTTATCAAATTATTTAACCTTCCAAAGGCTCTGTTGTGTTTTCTGCAAAATGGTGATAATAGTGTTCACCTCATAGGGTTAGAGTGAGGGTAAAGTGAGACAATGCATTTAGAGCATTCAGTGCCTGGCACATAGCGTTTTATTATCTGAGTCCTTCATTATTGGATATTTCAGTTGTTTGTAATGTTTATTTCTGTATGTAGTATTTGCTAAGCTACATGACACAATTGGTGTTACCAGATTCCTTCTGTGCAGTTATTGATTTGTGTGTCTAGTTCAATTACAAAAAAGAACTGCTGAGCCAGACTCAAACCCCATTGTAGGTTGTCCCTTGTGGGAGTTTTTCCATGGATTTCTGACACTTGGGACTTCTCTTAGGTGTCCCCCTCATATGGCTTTGGTCACATCACATGACCTCACTTGGTTGGCATGGGGTTTATTTCTGTAGCGATGTTACTCTCTCGCATGCCCTCCACAATAGGACTTGGTAGGAATGAAACCTGGCTGGATGGGGCTGGTAGCAGAGATGCACTCGGCCTTCCGCATGGGTCTAGAGGCTGGATCTGAGTCACGGCTGGCAATGGGGCCAGTCATAGGATTTTGAGTGGCCACCAGAGCCCTTGTAAACAGGGTACTGAAGTCTGAGGATGGAACAAAGTTGGGATTTAGGGAGTGGAGTCAGATGTTACCAGCATGAGGTAGGATGGACAAGGGGATGAAGCTAGCATAGCTTTAATGAATTTTGCTTCTATTTTAGCTGGAGATATTGGCTCAGCAGTGTGCTTGTCTTCTTGTATCTTGGTGGTGTCTTGGAGCCTCATGCTATTCCTCCCCCATTTCCAACTTATATACTTACTGAAAGTATAATAAAAATGAGATAATATTTAAGTTTAACAAAATTTTAAAAGTTTGACTCTAGCAAAATGCTCTGGGGCAGCAGAAACTCCGAGTGCTACCAGAGTATGAGTTGCTACTTGAGAACTGCTATGCAAATGAGCAAATCCTGATTCTAGACACACACCCTAAAGAAACTCTCGCACAGTACTTAAGGAGACCTGTACAAGAATGTCTACTGCATTGCTGCTTGTAATAATAAGGAATTATTATTACAGGGGAGTGGGTAAATAAATTGGAGTAGATTTAGACAGTGGAGTACTAGAAAGCAGTTCAAACGGATGAACTAGAGTTACATGTATCAGCCTGAATCAACACTGAATGTTAAAAAGTGAGTTGACGAATTATAGGTATGCATCATACAATTTATAGGAAGTTAGTTAAACACACAAATAATTCTATATTTAAACGTTTATATATAGTGAAGGTTTAAACAAATGTATACTTTGAACACCACATTTAGATAATAAGCCTTATCTCTGGAGAAAAAAAGAGAATGAGATGGGGGAGATAAAACATTGCAGATTTGTATTCTATGGATATTTATTTAAGGAGAAAAAAGAACTGAAATAAAGATCACAAAATATTAAGATGTAAATATTTTTTACATGATTAACATATTTCATGATTTACTAAAACGGGGAAGAGGGGGCAGAGGAAAATTAATATATGACCACAATACAGAGAAATTCCAGCAACACAAGGGAATGTCTTTATTGAACCCCTGATCTCTGGTTCCTGTTCCCTTTACTAGAGAAAACCACTTAGCTGTTGCCCATGAATCCTTCTTATGACAGTCTGATATAGAAGCATATTGTGTATTCATTCCCTTTCTACCTGCACAGTTAATGATCTTTGCTCTTTTCACTGAACTGTATATATCTTGGAGATCATTCATCCTATACTTTCTGACAATTTCTTCTCAAGAAACTTGTGCTTCATGAAGGTAGGCACAACCATAGTTTCTTTTTTTAAATTGAAGTATAGTTGATGTATAATATTATATGTTACAGGTGTACAATACAGTGAATCGCAAATTTTAAAGTTTACACTCCATTTATAGTTATTATAAAATATTGGCTATATTCCTCGTGTTGTACAATATATCCTTGTAGCTTATTTTATACATAGTAGTTTGTATCTCTTAATCCCCTACCCCTATATTGCCCCTCCTCCCTTCCCTCTCCCCACCGGTAACCACTAGTTTGTTCTCTATATCTGTGAGTCTGCTTCTTTCTCATTATATTCACTAGTTTGTTGTATTTTTTAGATTCCACATATAAGTGATACCATAAAATATTTGTCTTTCTCTGTCTGACTTATTTCATTTATAGCATAATGCCCTCCAAGTCCACCCATGTTGCCGCAAATGGAAAAATTTCATTCTTTTTTGTGGTTAAGTAGTATCCCACTATATATATCTATACCGCAACCATAGTTTCTTTAAAGTTCAAATTTGGAATCATTGATCTAGAATACACAGGATCAGTTTTGGATACTAAATTGTAAAGACAGTTTGTGCTCAGACCCAGACCAACCATGAAAACAAAGTATATTTATATTCACATTTGAAAGTTTCTTATCCCAGTTTAGTTTGTCAAACAGTTGAATGTACTAAGCTTGGGACCACAGACAATGGCAGGGTGAACATATGTGAGGGATTCACATCCCTCAAGGAAAAGTGCACTTTTTATGGCTTTGGGCAAAGTTGGGGTTTGGTACTGTTGTTAATTTTTCAAGTCACTCTGCCGAGACCATGACTGCATCTTGGCGTTGCTGTTGAATCCAGATAATGTTAATTTTGCCCTCATTTGTATTCTGTTCAGTTTTACCAAACTGGTTATTAGTTAGTGATTTTTAGGAAGATTGGTAAGATTGTAACAATATAGTTCTATTTTAAGAAAATGGGGGAAAAATGCCTTTTAAATTACCTATGTCTTTTTTTGAGCTAAAGAAAGAAAAATAAAATTATGAACAGTGAAGTGGGTCTTGGTAGCTGAGCTGTAGCTGCCAGGTGTCTGGCCTGGCTTTGGGAGAGTTTGTTGTGGGATCGCAGTGAGCTTGGACACACACAGCATGGAAAGTCCCTGATCCTTGTCATCACACAGCTTGGCTTACAGCCCTCTCCTCTCAAACGTGGAGGCTTCTAGCATTTCTGATATTGTTTTCTATTCCTGTCCCCCATTAGAGAGAGAAATCCAATGTAGAGTTGAATTTGGGAACTTCAAAAGACAAACTTCTCATGCAAAGCCTGTGGGAGGAAAGGCACACTCTTTATTTAATTATAGTTCAAATATCCCCTAAACCCACCTGTTTACTCCTTTGAGTGCCTATAAGGTGTGGAAAGGATAGGAGCTTAGATGATCTAGGTGGGAGCTTGTTGTCCTTATGCTTTTCCAGGGTCTCATGATGGTCCAGATTCTTAACTTCTCTTTTTTTTAAAATTAATTAATTAATTAATTAATTTTGGTTGCGTTGGGTCTTCGTTGCTGCATGTGGGTTTTCTTTAGTTGCATCGAGCGGGGGCTACTCTTTGTTGGGTGCACGGGTTTCAGTAGTTGTGGCATGTGGGCTCAGTAGTTGTGGCTCGCGGGCTCTAGAGCGCAGGCTCAGTAGTTGTGGCGCACGGGCTTAGTTGCTCCGCAACATGTGGAATCTTTCCGGACCATGGCTCGAACCCATGTCCCCTGCATTGGCAGGCAGATTCTTAACCACTGCGCCACCAGGGAAGCCCAATATTCTTAACTTCTTTGAGCCTCAGTTTCCTCATCTTCATATGGGGCCCATAGAACCTACTTCAAAAGTGATATTTAAAATATCTGGGACTTCCCTTGTGGCACAGTGGTTAAGAATCCACCTGCCAATGCAGGGGACAGGGGTTCGAACCCTGGTCTGGGAAGAGCCCACATGCTGCAGAGCAGCTAAGCCTGTGCGCCACAACTACTGAGGCCACTGGCCACCACTACTGAAGCCTGCGTGCCTAGAGTCCGTGTTCCGCAACAAGAGAAGCCACGACAATGAGAAGCCCACGCACCACAAAAAAGAGTAGCCCCTGCACCACAACAAAGAGTAGCCCCTGCTCGCCGCAGCTAGAGAAAGCCCACACGAAGCAACGAAGACCCAACGCAGCCAATAAAAAAATAAATAAATTTATTAAAAAAATAAAATAAAATATCTGACAGCCAGTGTGGCCTGGCTGTAGGCCTATCAGACAGATGCCATATACATCTGGTAAGGTTGTCTCTGACACTTACCAGCTGAATATCAACCAGGACTATTTTACAGAGCAGCTGTAAGGGTAAAATAGGATCATCCATGTGAATGTACTTTGAAAACTGCAAGTAATAAATCTGTGCTATTAGTGCAGAATACATGCATTGGGCAGGACATTTGAGAAGTGCTTTGGGCTGTTTAACCAAAAGATTCTTTAATGAGAATAAATAGTTATTGGCTCCCCGTTTCACTTATTTAAAAAGCAGTTTCCTATAAAGTTAAACATATGCTTATTATACAACCCAGCAATTCCATTCCTAGGCATTTACCCAAGAGAAATGAAAACATAGGCCCACACAAAGGTTTGTCTGTGAATATTCATCTTAGTTGTATCCATAACAGGTAAAAACTTGCAGTGGCTCACGTGTTCATCACTGGGTGAACTGAGTAAACACACTGTGGTGCTTCCTTACAGTGGAGCAGTACAAAGGGAGGGTGATGAGTGGACAGCACAACACAGATAAATCACAAAAGCTTTATGCTAAGCGAAGGAAGACAACACAGAACATTACATACCCTATGATTCCATTTATATAAAATCCCATAAAAGGCAAAAGGTTAGTGACAGAAAGATCAATGGTGGCCAGGGGCCAAGGATGGGAGAAGGAATGGGAGGCACGAGGGAACTTTCTGTAGTGATGAAAATAATCTATATCTTAATTGTGGTGGTGGTTACATAACTATATATTTGTTAAAACTCATTGAATTATATACTGAAAATTGGCCCATTTTGTTGTATGTAAATTATACCTCAGCAAAAATGTTGATTAAAAATTGAAGTAGTTAAAAAGTTTGCTCATGAAAAAATAGAAAATGTATTGAAAGAGAAAGGAGGAACATTCTATTACAAATCAAAATATATCCCCTTTATAGTTTATATATTTCAATTTCAGCCTTTCAGTAATACATTTTCTAGCCTCATCTCTTGAGTTGAGCGTTAGTCTCTAGTAATACCAAACTTGCTGTGAAGTCTTCCATTACACAAGGTATTGTTTCTCTCTTCTGCTATCATTTGCTTATGCTGAACACTGGGCTGGAATAGTAAGACTATTGTAAGAGTCTGTAAGACTTTCCTCTCGTGTCCTCCCCTGGGGCTCCTACTTCCGCTCTCCCTCACCCGGCTAACTCCTATCTACCCTTGAAGATTCAGTTTGGAACTCACCTTCTTCAGCAGGCTTTCCTTGATTTTTCCTTACCCCTAAATATTGGGACACCTTGGGGTATCGCTGTCTAACGTTAGCTTTGTCATAACATTTGCCAGATTACACTATAATTAGCTCTTTATGAACTTGACTTCCCTAAAACATGGTACTCTTCTAGAGGTTGGGTACCGTATCTTAGATGCTTTTACCCCCAGGGCCCAGCATGTTGCTGATGGTCGGTAAACGAGAATGAATGAATGAATGAATGGAAGTATGTCAGGGAAGTGTGGTCAGGCAGTGTGAGACAGTGAACAGATCAGAAAAGAAGAAAGGTCTAGTTCAAACCCAATCTCTCAGTGGTTAGAAGAACTTTGGACAAGTTGTTTAATGTATCAGCCTTAGCTTTCTGGTACAGAAAATGAGGGAAATAGTCCTATCTCCTGAGGAGGATTGCTGAGAGACATGAATAAGAGGATGTATGTGAAAGTACTCTACAGAGTGACACAGTTTGCACACATGAGTTATTTTATTTCATTGGAAGGGCATCATATCTCAGCTCTGGGATATAGTGATGCAAAACCAAATCAAATAGGTAAAGTCTGTTCACCTTCAATGGTTTAAGCTTGGGCTCACTCAGCATCACATTGATTTGTTTACCTGACTCCTTGTGGCATTAGTTAGAACTTCCTCTGCTTGTGAGAGACATCTATAGTCTTGTCAAATCCATTTGCTCTGTTATTTCACACTGAAGCAATTGCCAACCAGTCTGTAAAATTTTTGAAGACAGGGCTCTTGTCTTATTTATCTTTGGGTCCTCTACAATGCTTAATAGAAAGCAGTGCACCCAGAAATGTTAAAATGACAAACCAAGTAGAGCTTACCATAGAAGTCTAGAGAAATATTATCCAGTTTTCTTTAAGAACGCTAGATTTCAAAATAAAGTTGTAATTATATCTCATTTTTAGTCTGTTTAAATAATTTTGCATTACCACAGAAACCATCCAAGTTTAAGCTAATAAAAATCCCCTGGATCTTTGGATGCCTACTGATGTCTTCATTTGGAACTTTGTAACACTAATGAATTTCACTGCATCTAAGATCCATTTCCAAAAAGTTTTGAAATCTGAACTACAGTATGTTAATCTGTGTGGCATTCTTTCTAGCATTTCATAGACATTTTTATTTGAAAAAATAATATTTTTACCTTGATTATAGAAAGAATGGGGACTATGCCTTACTTGTAGGTAATAGATCAAGCATTAGGCCCTTGACCTACTCTAATTGGATAGATACATCATTTTTAGTTTTTACTAACCTTATTGATATTGCTGTGGAACAAAATGGGAGAAAACCTAATTAGATGTATACATTTTGAGGTATATTAAGAATTCATTAAAATAATAATTTAGATAATATGACTGTTTTCAGACACAGAATTAAAATAAATGAAATTGACAAGAAAATGTGAGAGATGCTGAAATATTTTACTGGTAAAGTATGTTATACAGATACTTAAATTTATGAGATAGAATTATAATAGCAAAAAATTCTCTGTATTATTGTCATTTTTATTTTATTTTATTTTCCAAAGGAATCTTGTTCTGCTAGATAATCTTTATTTTTTTTTAACATCTTTATTGGAGTATAATTGCTTTAAAATGTTGTGTTAGTTTCTGCTGTATAACAAAGTGAATCAGCTATATGTATACATATATCCCCATAAACCCTCCCTCTTGCATCTCCCTCCCACGCTCCCTACCCCACCCCTCTAGGTGGTCACAAAGCACCAAGCTGATCTCCCTGTGCAATGCTGCTGCTTCCCACTAGCTATCTATTTTACATTTGGTAGTGTATATATGTCAGTGCTACTCTCTCACTTCGTCCCAGTTTACCCTTCCCCCTGACCGTGTCCTCAAGTCCATTCTCTACATCTGCATTTTTATTCCTGTCCTGCCACTAGGTTCATGAGAACCATTTTTTTTTTTTTTAAGATTCCATATATATGTGTTAGCATACAGTATTTGTTTTTCTCTTTCTGACTTCACTCTGTATGACAGACTCTAGGTCCACCCACCTCACTACAAATAACTCAATTTCGTTTCTTTTTATGGCGGAGTAGTATTCCATTGTATATATGTGCCACATCTTCTTTATCCATCCATCTGTTGATGGACACTTAGGATGATTCCATGTCCTGGCTATTGTAAATGGAGCTGCAATGAACATTGTGGTACATGTCTCTTTTTGAATTATGGTTTTCTCAGGGTATATGCCCAGTAGTGGGATCTCTGGGTCATATGGTAGTTCTATTTTTAGTTTTTTAAGGAACCTCCATACAGTTCTCCATAGTGGCTGTATTAATTTACATTCCCACCAACAGTACAAGAGGGTTCCCTTTTCTCCACACCCAGCATTTATTGTTTGTAGATATTTTGATGATGGCCATTCTGACCGGTGTGAGGTGATACCTCATTGTGGTTTGGATTTGCATTTCTGTAATGATTAGTGATGTTGAGCATCCTTTGATGTGTTTTTTGGCAATCTGTATATCTTCTTTGGAGAAATGTCTATTTAGGTCTTCGCCCATTTTTGGATTCGGTTGTTTCATCAGTATCGTACAGTTTTCTACATACAGGTCTTTTGTCTCCTTAGGTAGGTTTATTCCTAGGTATATTATTCTTTTTGTTGCAATGGTAAATGGGAGTGTTTCCTTAATTTCTCTTTCAGATTTTTTGGTGGTAGTGTATAGGAATGCCAGAGATTTCTGTGCATTAATTTTGTATCCTGCTACTTTACCAAATTCACTGATTAGCTCTAGTAGTTTTCTGGTAGCATTTTAGGATTCCCTATGTATAGTAAAATGTCATCTGCAAACAGTGACAGTTTTACTTTTTCTTTTCTAATTTGGATTCCTTTTTTTTTCTTTTGCTTCTCTGATTGCCATGGCTAAAACTTCCAAAACTATGTTGAAAAACACTGGTGAGAGTGGGCAACCTTGTCCTGTTCCTGATCTCAGAGGAAATGTATTCAGTTTTTCACCATTGAGAACGATGTTGGCTGTGGGTTTGTCATATATGGCCTTTATTATATTGAGGTAAGTTCCCTCTAGGCCTACTTTCTGGAGGGTTTTAATCATAAATGGCTGTTGCATTTTGTCAAAAGATTTTTCTGCATCTTTTGAGATTATCATATGTCTTTTTCCCTTCAATTTGTTAATATGGTATATCACATTGATTGATTTGCATATATTGAAGAATCCTTGCATTCCTGGGATAAACCCCACTTGATCATGGTGTATGATCCTTTACTGTGCTGTTGGATTCTGTTTGCTAGTATTTTGTTGAGGAGTTTTGCGTCTATGTTCATCAGTGATATTGGCCTGTAGTTTTCTTTCTTTGTGACATCTTTGTCTGGTTTTGGTATCAGGATGATGGTGGCCTCGTAGAATGAGTTTGGGAGTGTTCCTCCCTCTGCTGTATTTTGGAAGAGTTTGAGAAGGCCAGGTGTTAGCTCTTCTCTAAACGTTTGATAGAATTCACCTGTGAAGGCATCTGGTCCTGGGCTTTTGTTTGTTGGAAGATGTTTAATCACAGTGTCAATTTCAGTGCTGTGATTGGTCTGTTTATATTTTCTATTTCTTCCTGGTTCAGTCTCAGAAGGTTGTGCTTCTCTAAAAATGTGTCCATTTCTTCCAGGTTGCCCATTTTATTGGCATTTAGTTTCTTGTAGTAATTGCTCATGATCCTTTGTATTTCTGCAGTGTCAGTTGTTACTTCTCTTTTTTCGTTTCTAATTCTGTTGATTTGTCTTCTCACTTTTTTTCTTGATGAATCTGGCTAATGGTTTATCCATTTTGTTTATCTTCTCAGAGAACCAGCTTTTAGTTTTATTGATCTTTGCTATCATTTCCTTCTTTTTCATTTATTTCTTATCTGATCTTTATGATTTCTTTCCTCTGCTAACTTTGAGTTTTTTTTGTTCTTCTTCCTCTAATTGCTTTAGGTGTAAGGTTAGGTTGTTTATTTGAGATTTTTCTTGTTCCTTGAGGTAGGATTGTATTGCTATAAACTTCCATTTTAGAACTGCTTTTGCTGCATTCCATAGGTTTTTTGACTCGTCGTGTTTTCATTGTCATTTGTTTCTGTTTTTTGATTTCCTCTTTGATTTCTTCAGTGATCTCTTGGTTATTTAGTAGTGTATTGTTTAGCCTCCATGTGTTTTTTTTTTTTTTTTTACAGTTTTTTTCCTGCAAATCATATCTAGTCTCATAGCGTTGTGGTTGGAAAAGATACTTGATATGATTTCAGTTTTTTAAAATTTACCATGGCTTGATCTGTGACCCAAGGTATGGTCTATCCTGGAGAATGTTCCATGAACACTTGAGAAGAATGTGAATTATGTTGTTTTCAGATGGAATGTCCTATAAATATCAGTTAAGCCCATTATGTCTCTTGTGTCATTTAAAGCTTGTGTTTCCTTATTTATTTTCAGTTTGGGTGATCTGTCCATTGGTGAAAGTGGGGTGTTAAAGTCCCCTACTTTAGTAGTGTTAGTGTCGATTTCCCATTTTATGACTGCTATCATTTGCCTTATGTTTTGAGGTGCTCCTATGTTGGGTGCATAAATATTTACAATTGTTATATCTTCCTCTTGGATTGACCCCTTGATCATTTTGTAGTGTCCTTCTTTGTCTCTTGTAAGAGTCTTTATTTTAAAGTCTATTTTGTCTGATATGAGAATTGCTCCTGCAGCTTTCTTTTGATTTTCATTTGCATGGAATATCTTTTTCCATCCCCTCCCTTTCAGTCTGTATGTGTCCCTAGGTCTGAAGTTTGTCTGTGTAGACAGCATATATACTGGTTTTGTCTCTGTATCCTTTCATCCAGTCTGTGTCTTTTGGTTGGAGCATTTAATCCATTTACATTTAAGGTAATTATCGATATGTATGTTCCTATTATGATTTTTTTAATTGTTTTCGGTTTGTTATTGTAGGTCTTTTCCTTCTCTTGTGTTTCCTGCCTAGAGAAGTTCCTTTAGCATTTGTTGTAAAGCTGGTTTGGTGGTGCTTAATTCTCTTAACTTTTGTTTATAAAGGTTTTAATTTCTCCGTCAAATCTGAGATCCTTGCTGCGTAGAGTAATCTTGGTTGTAGATGTTTCCCTTTCATCACTTTAAATATGCCCTGCCTCTCCCTTCTGGCTTACAGAGTTTCTGCTGAAAGATCAGCTGATAACTTTATGGGGATTCCCTTGTATGTTATTTGTTGCTTTTCCCTTGCTGCTTTTAATATTTTTTCTTTATATTTAATTTTTGATAGTTTGCTTAATATTTGTCCTGGTGTTTTTCTCCTTGGATTTATCCTGGATGGGATTCTTTACACTTCTTGGACTTGGGTGACTATTTCCTTTCCCATGTTAGGGAAGTTTTCAAGTATAATCACTTCAAATATTTTCTCAGATCCTTTCTTTTTCTCTTCTTCTTCTGGGACCCCTATAATTCGAATGTTGGTGCGCTTAATGTTGTCCCAGAGACTGTCCACAATTCTTTTATTCTTTTTTCTTTATTCTGCCCTGTGGCAGTTATTTCCAGTATTTTATCTTCCAGGTCACTTATCCGTTCTTTTGCCTCAGTTATTCTGCTATTGATTCCTTCTAGAGAATTTTTCATATCATTTATTGTGTTGTTCATCATTGTTTGTTTGCTCTTTAGTTCTTCTAGGTCCTTGTTAAATGTTTCATGTGTTTTCTCCATTTTATTTCCAAGATTTTGGATCATCTTTACTACCATTACTCTGAATTCTTTTTCAGATAGACTGCCTATTTCCTCTTCATTTGTTTGGTCTGCTGGGTTTTTACCTTGCTCCTTCATCTGCTGTGTGTTTCTCTGTCTTCTCATTTGGCTTAACTTACTGTGTTTGGGGTCTCCTTTTCATAGGTTGCAGGTTTGTAGTTCCTGTTGTTTTTGGTGTCTGCCCCCAGTGGATGAGGTTGGTTCAGTGGCTTGTGTAGGCTTCATGGTGGAGGGGACTGGTGCCTGTATTCTGGTGTGTGGGACTGGATCTTGTCTTTCTGGTGGGCAGGGCCATATCTGGTCGTGTGTTTTGGGGTGTCTGTGAACTTAGTATGACTTTAGGCAGCCTCGCTGCTAATGGGTGGGGTTGTGTTCCTGTTTTGCTAGTTGTTTGGCATGGGGTGTCCAGTATTGGAGCTTGCTGGTCATTGAGTGGAGCTCGGTCTTAGTGTTGAGACGGAGATCTCTGGGAGAGCTCTCGCTGATTGATATTACGTGGGGCTAAGAGGTCTCATGGTCTAATGTCCTGAACTTGGCTGTCCCACCTCAGAGGCTCAGGCCTGACATCCGGCCGGAGCACCAAGACCCTGTCAGCCACACGGCTCAGAAGAAAAGTGAGGAAAAAAAGGAAGAAAAAATAAAATAAAATAAATAATGAAAAAATAATAAAGTAAAACAAATATTTAAAAAAAAAGCAGAGCAACGAAATCAATAAACAAATCCACCAATGGTAACAAGCACTAAAAACTAAGATAAACATAAAAATAAGAAACAAATCAGTCACAGACAGCAAACCACAGGTCTACATTTGCTCCCAAAGTCTACTGTCTCAATTTTGGGAACATTCGTTGTCTATTCATATATTCACAGATGCAGGGTTCATCAAGTTGATTGGGGATTTAATCTGCTGCTCCTGAGGCTGCACAGAGAAATTTCCCTTTCTCCTCTTTGTTCGCACAGCTCCTGGGGTTCAGCTTTGGGTTGGCCCTGCCTCTGCGTGTAGGTCACCCTCAGGTGTCTGTTCCCCACCCAGAGAGGAGAGGGTTAAAGCAGCGGCTGATTGGGACTCTTTTGGTCTCTCAGGCCAGGGGGAGGGGGGGGTACGGTAGTCATAATTGGAATGCAGGGTGAGCCTGCAGTGTGAGAGGCCGGCGTGACATTGCAAGAGCCTGAGGTGCACTGTGTGTTCTCCTGGGGAAGTTGTCCCTGGATCTTGGGACCCTGGCAGTGGCAGGCTGCACAGGCTCCCATGGGGAGGGTGGTGTGTGGGTCATGACCTGTGCTTGCTCACAGGATTCTTGGTGGCAGCAGCAGCAGTGTTAGCGTTTCATGCCCATCTCTGGGGTCTGAGCTGATAGCCGCGGCTCGCGCCTGTCTCTGGAGCTTGCTTAGACAGTGCTCTGCCTTCTGTGGGCACACAGGGAAGGAATACCCTCTCCTCATGCACCTCAAAACAATGGTCTCTTGCCTCTTACTCAGGTCCAGACTTTTTCCCGGACTACCTCCTGGCTAGCTGTGGCATACTAGCCCCCTTCAGGCTGTGTTCACACAGCCAACCCCAGTCCTCTCCCTGGGATCTGACCTCTGAAGCCCGAGCCTCAGCTCCCAGCCCCCACCCGCCCTGGCAGGTGAGCAGACCAGTGTCTCAGGCTAGTGAGTGCTGGTTGGCACCGATCCTCTGTGCAGGAATCTCTCCGCTTTGCCCTCTGCACCCCTGTTGCTGCGCTCTCCTCCGTGGCTCCGAAGCTGCTTTCCCCCCCACCCCCTGTCTCCGCCTGTGAAGGGGCTTCCTAGTGTGTGGAAACTTTTCCTCCTTCACAGCTCCCTCCCAGAGGGGCAGGTCCCGTCCCTATTCTTTTGTCTCTGTTATTTCTTTTTTCTTTTGCCCTACCCAGGTACGTGGGGAGTTTCTTGCCTTTTGGGAGGTCTGAGGTCTTCTGCCAGCCTTCAGTAGGTGTTCTGTAGGAGTTGTTCCACATGTAGATGTATTCTTGATGTACTTCTCAGGAGGAAGGTGATCTCCACGTCTTACTCCTCTGCCAACTTGAAGGTCCGCTGTCATTTTTAAAAGGTGAATTTCTATTTCAAGGTGATTTAAACCTATGTTCTAATCTTGGTAAGTAATTTAAAATAATTTGCTGACTTGTTGGCTTAACTTTTCAGATATGCCAAGGGCCACTAACTTCTTGTGGCATTTATAGATATTTATCCAAATGTGTTTTTGGTTAGGATGTGAAAATATTTGGGGAATTAATCCAGTACTGGTGCTTATTTGCTTTACATAAAGCGGTGTTTCCCATGAGTGACTATATAAATTGGGGGAAGTGGAAAGGAAGAGGAACTTGGATAGAAACCAAATATTTGTTTATGGGCTTTATTTTGAAATCCACATTAGTGACTCTGATAGTTAGGATATTAACTCAATAATTCCTTTTCTTTGTAGATTATTATTTTCATATACGATTATATACTCTTATGAGGCAATTCTCTTTGGAGTACTCAAAGAGAAATATTACATTTTTACTAAATGGGTTATTTTCAGTATTCTAATATAGCAATACAGTTGTCCCTTGGTATCTGTGAAGGGTTGGTTCCGGAACCCCCAACGGATATAGAAATTTGGGATGGTCAAGTGCGTTTAATAAAATGGCATGGTGTTTGCATATAACCTACACACATCCTCCCATATACTTTAAATTATCTCTATATTACTTCTTATACCCAATACAATGCTATGTAAATAGTTGCCAGCACATGGCAAATTCATGTTTTGCCTTTTGGAACTTTCTGCCTTTTTTTTTAAAGAATATTTTTGATCTGTGGTTGGTTGAGTCTGCAGATGTAGAACCCGTGAATATGGAGAGCTGACCGTATTTGCATTTAGGAGCAATGCTTTATGCCAGTATAGCTTTCTTGCACAGGTATTTTCCTGTTCACACCCTCCCCTACCTCCAGAAAAAAAAAGGCTGCATCATAACTTCTCAGAGCTTTGCGTGCTTTCAAGAAGGTTTGGCATCCTTACTGGGTTATGTGCCGTAACAAATATGTTTTCTCAGCCATTCATCTTTAATTACATTTAAATTTACATTAATTTTTAAAAGGATTGAAAGCACCTTCAAAAATGATGTACCTATTCACCGAACAGCATGTATTAATTTATAGCTGTTTATTGAACAAAATGTGGTTAGTCTGTGTCTCTCGCCTCATGCATAATAAAGAACTTCCCTGTTTGAAAGTAATTGCTGTAAAATATTACTGGAGGGATTGAAATGTTAGTGATTGGGAGGTAATATCTTTGCTCGTAGCCAGACTGTTTTGAACATCTCAAGTGCAAACCTAAAACTGGAATAGTATTGTCGAGGTCGAGGAATGACAGGAATGGTTAGAAGAGACCCTTAAGTAATGGAGTCTTTGAGACAGGAATGGGTTTTCTTGATCTTTTGTAAAATCCTTAAGTGCTGGTGCAGCACCAGTCACATAAGAGGAAAGGACGGCATTGCTACTAGACCAGCCAAGAGACAAATAAGAGGTTGTTCTTAGAAAATGCTGAGTCCCCATCAAGATTGTCCTCTCAAGCTGAGCAGATGTCTGGTTCTCTGGCCATATGTTATTGCTTCTCTTTATTAAAAAAAAAAAAACAACACACCCGTTTTCAAGAAAGCTAAAATGTTTGTCATCTAGGTTGACAGTGATTTGGGCCCTCACTCAGACTGAGAGGCTTCTTCCTGTGATTTTGGTGCTGTGTTTGGTACTGTAGATTAGGTCAGAAGTATGTGGTTATAAAATAAACGGTGATTTCATTTTGTTCATCCCCTACTCAGAAACCTCCAGTGTTGCCCCCTTCCCCACAAGGAAGACAAGAAAAAGTACAAACACTTCAGTGTTGGTGGCAGGTGGAGGCCTTCTAGAATTTGGCTCCAACCTAAGCATAACTTCTACTGCTTTACAAGTTGAATCTCAGTTGTAGCTCAACCATTCTTTCATCTAGTCAAAATATTCTATGCATCTCTGGTGGGAAGGAGAGAATAAGCTAAGGCTGGAAGGGGGCGAGGCCTGGCAGCTCTAACAGAGATTAGCACTCGGATCACTGAGTCAGAGGGGCATGGAGAACTCGGGGGCTGCCCACTCTGATAACTTTTCCAAGGTGAGGGAACAGTGCTTGTCCAGGTGACTGTGTTCAGATAACGTGACATTTCTCGATGCCAGGCTGTCATTTTACTCACAGATCAGGACATCTGTGAACTGATGTATTCACTTCTAGAAGGAGGAGCCAATCCCAAAAGACAGGTAGGAATTAGGTGAGGAACTCAGGCTACCAGACTGTCACCAGAAATGTCTTCTATTTATTTTTTATTTTCTCTTAAGCACTTCTTGAATGAGTAACACATTTTGGTCATTATTCTGTCTACTTACCTAAATCAAGGGTGAGACCATCAATAAACTGAATTTCATTTAAGTTAGCCTTTGATTTTTTAAACAAATCAATCTATTTGTTTCCTTAAGCTCTCCCTGACCCCCCTCAGTGGAATACAGGGACTCATTAGGTTAGGGATTGTGAGTGCTGCAAATGCAACAAAGCGCCTTCCGCCACCACCCCCCCACCACGATTATTTTGGAAACAACAGATTTTTCACTAGAAAGACTAGAAGCTGGAAAGCCAAAGGCTTTTGGCACAAAACTGTGAAGGGACTCTGGATGGATACATGCTCCCGGGGAATTTTCACTCCAAGTTAAGAAATTCAGGCTCCATTGAAGGAAGTAGTCTATTCGCTTTGGTAAGATTAGTTTTTAGGGCTATCTAAGGGCTAATGAATAAATATACTAATCTGAATCTAGTTATTTGCGTTTATCTAAATTTTGCCCTCAATATATAACTTATTTCAATAAATGATTTTTGAACCTCTATCATTCTTTTATTCACTGAATAAACTTTTATTGAACACCTGCTATATGCCAGTTGGGTGCAGATGCTGTTGCTATAGAAATGAGTAATATACAGTTGCTGACATCAGGGTCTTACAGTCCTCACTGGCTTAAAACATACTCTTACTATATGATCCACCATTGTACCTGTTGATATTTACCCAAAGGATTTGAAAACTTATGTCCACATAAAAACCTGCACAGAGATGTTTATAGTAGCTTTATTCAAAATTGCCAAAACTCTCAATCAACCAAGATTTTCTTCAGTATGTAAGTAGATAAATAAACTATGTTACTTTACAAATATTCAGTGCTAAGAAAAAAAAAAGCTATCAAGCCAAGAAAAGACATGGAGGAGATTTAAATGCATATTATTAAGTGAAAGAAGCCAATCTAAAAAGACTAAATACTGTATGATTCCAACTAGATGACATTCTGGATGAATAGGCAGAGCACATTGGATATTTAGGGAAGTTATTCTGTACAATACTATAATGGTGAATACATGTCATTGTACATTTGTGCAAACCCATAGAATGTACAACACCAAGAGTGAACCCCAGAGTAAACTGTGGGTTTGGATGATAATGATGTGTCAATGTAGATTCATCAGTTGTAGCAAAGGTACCACTGTGGTGTGGGATGTTGATAGTGGGGGAGGTTATTCGTGTGTAGGGGGAGTGAGTATATGGGAATTCTCTGTATTTTACCCTCAATTTTGCTGTGAACCTAAAACTTCTCTAAAAATAAAATTTATTAATTAAAAAAAATGGGTTCAAAAGAAAGAGGTTGTGGCCATTAAAGTCTGTAATCAGGAGTGCCCCAATGGGGAAGGTCTCCTATATGTGGGAAGCACAGAGTCTAGCATAGGGTTGAGCTCACATATTCAATCAACATATACTGAGAGCTTAACTATGGAGGTATGGTCCTAGAAGACCCAACAGTAAGTAAAAGTTATGGTCCCTTCTCTCAAGGCATTTCAGTAAATGTATGTCATTGGTTAATTTTGTTTCTATAATAATTTAATCCCTGGATCAAGTTTTATTGCAGATATGAATCAGTATTCCAGAATAATAGTAACATTTGAGTTGCACCTACCATGAATCTTTTTTCTAATTGTTGAGGTCAGAGAACTGTGGATTCTTATACTTGTAAGTGATAGAAAACCCCAGTTGGCTTAAGGAAATTTCCAATTGGCTTAAGGAAGGGTGTTGGCTCATGTGACCAGTAGTAGGGCTGGTCTCACATAGTTCCTGGTTTCTGGCACTGCCCTCCTTCATCTTCAGCATCTGTGTGGTACTCTGCTCCTTCACAGCTGCAGGTTCTCCCATACCTCACAACTTATATACTGCCCAGGGAAAGAGAAAATATCTCTTCCAACAGTTCCCACTGGAAAGACAAACCCCAGGAAACAAGTCTGTTTACGATTCATGGGTTATATGCCCACTCTGAATCCAGTGCTATGGTGTTGGGGATGGGACGTGCTGACTAACTTAAGCCAAGCAAGACCCACCTCTAGACTTAGGTGAGGGACCAATCCCACCCAAATCGTATGGCTGGGAATGGGTGGCCTTCACCCACTCCCAGATAGAGGGGAGATCGATGCCGGGTAGCAAACAACAGATGGTCACCACAGAGGATATCTCTTGATATTGCCACAATATGTACACAGTGCTTTTCGCATATTCTGAATTCAATACATGTTTGCTGAGTTGAATTAACTTGACCGTGTTTTCAGGATCCATTTTGGCAGAGTAAAGAGCCTCTCAGGCCATTCATCCCCAACCACTTGAATTCAACAAAATGAATGAGAAGGTTTTGATGAGCTTCTGAAGAGCTACGAATTAATGAAAACCAGGCATCCATTTAACACCATTAATAGTTTATTAATCCATACCAGAAACTTAAGCAGAAATGCTATGGTATTAGAAACATTAATGCAACAGGAACCCATAGCTTGCATGGTTCCCAAGAATTCATGTGGCCCGTTTATAATCCTTGAACCATTTCTAAGAAGCTACTATTCTATACAATCTCATGATGAAAAGTAAAAATTTAAGACTTTCCATCAGATTTTAGGGCTGATGTTTTAAAGAAAAAAAATCAGATATTGTCTATATTCAATAAAAATCCTAGCGATGAAAGGCAATAATTCTTCAGTTCAAAAGATTTGTAAGAAACTAATAACAGGAATAACTGTTATATGCATACTCTGGCCAGGTATACAAAGCTCTTCAACATGCTTTATTTCAGGTAAGCCTTATGTCCCTATGTGATAAGTATTGCTGTCCCTGTTTACTGAGGTGAAAACTGAGACTTGACCTAGGTCACAGAGTTGGTATATTGTAGATACAGATTCAAACTCAGACCTATCTGATGGAGACCTTCTGTCTCTTAACATCGAAAAAGGTAGATTGAGAGCAATGGTCTTTCTGATGACTGAATCCTCATCCAGTTAATCAGCCATATGTTTGTATCTACAAGATGCCTAACTACCGGACATATGAACATGTCTTAGAAGCCATATCTTCCAAGACTTTTAGCATATTATCTTATATAGCACATGCATTTACTAGCTGCTACATAGATTATAATGTACAGATAGAATAATTGTTGATGAGTGGCTGTTAAATATGTAACTTTATCTTTTACCTCTTCATTTAACCTATTTTGAGTGTTTATAAGACTATCTCTTCAAGCAGGTTTACTTGATGGTCACTTCAGTAAGGATTCAATTATAATAAAAATACTGAATAAACATTTATATAGTTCTTACAGTGTGCCAGACACTGTTTTAAATGTTTTACTTTAATTAACTCTTGATTCTCTCAACAGCTTTATGATGTAGATACTTTTAATACCCTCATTAAATACAAGGTATTTAATTTATTTATTTATAATTGTATTTTACTTATTTGTTTCCTACTTTATTACCAAAACACTTTGAAGAGACTTACAAAGATACACTGAAAAAAATAAAAATAAATGAAGAAAGAAAGTAGAGAAAACAGGTGCAATAAAATAAAATAATGCCAGGATTAATATTATAGAAAAAGATACATATCATAAAGTTTGTGTAGTTGCCAAGGATCACCATAAGTATAGCTACAAAGTGCCTGGCAAACAAAATAAAGAGTGAAACATAATCAGACACAAGAGTCACAGTGACCACGATAGGAAAACAAGCCAGTTGCTCAGGAGTACAAATTTCCTACAAGAAAGTTATTTTGTGGGCCATCATAAAGAAAATGCCATGTGATATAATAATAGTCAAGAGTACATTTTACCACAAGTATAACTGTGGAGCCATTGTTCCTTTCCCCCATATCCATTTTCACCCTCTCCTTTTAATATTCTCCCCTTCTCCCTCTTTCTCCTCCTCCCCTTTTCTCCTTCCTCCTCCTCCTCTCTCTCCTTTTAAAAAACAGCTTTATTAAGACTAAATTCACTTAACATACAATTAACCAATTTAAAGTATACCATTCGGTGATTTTTATTATATTCGTAGAGTTATGCAACCATCACCACAATAAATTTTAGAACATTTCATCACCCTCAAGACAGACACTGTGCCATTAGTAGTCACTCCCCATCCCCAACCCCTAGCAACCACTAATCTATTTTGTCTCTATGGATTAGCCTATTCTAGATATTTTAAATAAACAGAATCATACAAAATGAGATCTTTTGTGACTGGGTTTTTCTACTTATCCTAATGCTTTTGAGGTTCATCTGTATTTTAGCATGCATCAGTATTTCATTACTTTTTATTGCCAGGTGATATTCTATTGTATCAATATACTACTTTAAAAAAAAAAAATCCGGGCTTCCCTGGTGGAGCAGTGGTTGAGAATCTGCTTGCCAATGCAGGGCACACGGGTTCGAGCTCTGGTCTGGGAAGATCCCACATGCCGCGGAGCAACTAGGCCTGTGAGCCACAATTACTGAGCCTGCGCGTCTGGAGCCTGTGCTCCGCAACAAGAGAGGCCGCTACGGTGAGAGGCCTGCGCACCGCGATGAAGAGTGGCCCCCGCTTGCCACAACTAGAGAAAGCCCTCGCACAGAAACGAAGACCCAACACAGCCAAAAAAAAAAAAAAAAAAAAAAAAAAAAATCCATGCATCAGTTGCTTAACTGTGGAACTGCCTTCCAAAGTGGCTAAACCATTTTTCATTCCCATCAGCAATGAATGAGAGCTTCTGTTCTTCCATATCATCACCAGCATTTGGTGTTGTCAGTGTTTTGGATATTGTCCATTTTAATAGGTGTTCAATGGTATCTCATTGTTATTTTAATTTGCAATTCCCTAATGATATATGATGTTGAACATCTTTTCATATGCTTACTTGCCATATATATGTCTTCCTTGGTAAGATGTCTGTTCAGATCAATTGCCCTTGTTTTTAATTGGGTTGTTGAACAACCTATATAGTTTTTAAGTTGCAAAAAATAAGTGTATGTGTTTATAGTGGCATTCCTCTGTGCCTTGTTCATAGGAGGATAAGATAGAGGATATATGGAAAGTGTAGCATCTCCACTCCCCAATTCCCTCAAATGGAGTGAATTTTTAAAATATTTCAAACTTGCAGAGAACTATTCCCTACTAAGATTTAATAATTGTTAATTTGGGGCATATTTGCTTCATACACACAGACACAAACACATTCATATATACTTTTTAAAATAAAGAATAAATAATTTTTTATACAGTTGAGCCCCTTTTGTACTTCTCACCAATTCCTTTTTCTTTCTTTCTTCCCAAGGATAGTAACTATTCTGAAGTTGATGTTTATTTCTCCCCTGCATGTATTTATTCTTTGCTTTTTATGTATGTGTCACAGACTACACATACGATTGTATTCTGTGTGTTTTTAAATGACACATTAATGGAACAACTTGTTCTGAAAAATGCTTCTCTTAAAAAACTTTTATTCTTATGACTTATCCATATTGATACATGGGGATCTAGTTCATTTATTTCAACAGCTGTATTCTTCTGAATGAATATATAATAATTTACATGTTTTTTCCTATTGATGGACATTTTTGTTCATCTTTTATACTTTTATTTTGTTGTTTACATTTTTATTCGATTAGAAATAATGATAAAATATCTTCGTGCCTTATTTACACAGTGCACGTGTGTGATAGTTTCTCTAATTTCTCTAAAGTATTTAAATACTTAAGTGTGAATTGTTGGATATTAGGACTTCTTGAACTTTACTTGAAATTGCTAAATTTCTCTGTAGCATGTTTGTACCAATTTACATTACCATTAGCAATATATGAGGATTCTGTTGTCCTCAAATCCTTGCCAACCCTTGGTATTGCCAGACTTTTCAACTTTTCCTCAATTTAATAGATGTGAAATATTATTTCACTGTGGAATAATTAGAGGTTTAATGCCTTTTTGTTTACTGGTCTTTTGGGTTTCTACTTCTATACACATTGCTTATTTATATTTGTTGACCATTTTTCTATAGGATTGTTTGTTTTTTCTTATAGATTTCCATGAGTTCCTTATATAGTTTGGAAACTAATCCTCTATTAGTTGTATGAAGAGCAAATATATTCTCCAAGTCTGTGGCACTTTTACTTTGTTTACTAGGTGTTTTTCAAACAGAAGTTTTTATGTTATTATATTTCACTGTAGTCAAATTTAATAAAATTTTCATTGTGGTTTGCATTTTTTGTGTCTTTTAAAAAATTCCTTTCCTACTCTGATGACATAAGTATTACTATAGTTTCTTCAAAAACTTTTTTTATTGTGGTAAAAACATATAATGTACAATCTATTACCTTAAGCATTTTTAAGTGTATAGTTCAGTAGTGGTAAGTGTATTCACATTATTGTGAAACAAGTATCCAGAATTTTTTATCTTGCAAATCTGAAAAACTAACCCATTAAACAATAACTCCTCTTTTTCTCCTTCCCCCAGCCCCTGATAACTACCATTCTACCTTCTGTTTCTATGAATTTGATCATTTTATATGCCTTATATAAGTGGAATCTTATGATATTTGACTTTTGGGGATGGTTTTATTTCACTTAGCATAATGTACCAAGGTTTATCCATGTAGCATGAGACAGGATTTTCTTCCTTTTTAAGGCTGAATAATATTCCATTGTATGTATATACCATACTTTGTTTATCTATTCATCCATCGATGGGTATTTGGGTTGCTTCCACCTCTTGACTATTGTGAATAGTGCTGCTATGAACATGCGTGTACAAATATCTCTTTGAGATCCCGCTTTCAATTCTTTTGAGTATATACCTACACGTGGGATTTATGGATCATATGGTAGTTCTGTTTTTAATTTTTTGAGGAATGGTGATATGTTTTCTAGTTTGGTTGTGCCATCTTACAATCCCACTAACAGTGAATGGGAGTTCCAGTTTCTCCACATCCTCACCAACACTTGTTATCTTTTGTTTTTGTGATAGTACCCATCTTAATGGGTGTGAGGTAATATCTCATGGTGGTTTTTGTGTATTCAAGTCTTCCCCCATTTTGTAATCAAGTTATTTTATGTTTTGGTGTTATTGTTGTTGAGTTGTAGGAGTCTTTTTATATATTCTGGATATTAACCCATTATGATTTGCAAATATTTTCTCCCATTCTATAGGTTGCCTTTTCACTCTGTTGATCGTGCCCTTTGATGCACAGAAGTTTATAAATTTGATGTAGTCCCAGTTGTCTATTTTTGCTTTTGTTGCCTGTCCTTTTAGTAACATACCCTAGAAATCATTGCCAAGTCCAATGTAATCAAGCTTTCTCCCTATGTTTTCTTCTCAGGGTTTTATGGTTTTATGTCTACATTTAGGTCTTTAATCCATTTTGAGTTAATTTTTGTATATGGTGTAATATAAACTTCCAATTTCTCTTTTACATGTGGATATCTAGTTTTCCCAACACCAGTTGATGAAGTTGTCTTGGCACATTTGTCAAAGATCAGTTAACCATACATGCGAGGGTTTTTTTCTGGGCTCTCTATTCTACTTCATTGGCCTATATGTCTGGCTTTATGCCAGTACCACACTGTTTTGATTACAGTGGCTTTCTAATATGGTTTTGAAATCTGAATATATGAATTCTCCAGCTTTGTTTTTCTTTTTAAATATCGTTTAGGCTGTTTGGAGTCCCTTGAGGTTCTATGTGAATTTTAGAATGAATTTTTCTATTTCTGCAAAACATTTTGTTGGGATTTTGATACAGATTATGTTGAATTTGAAAAACTTTAAAGATTTTCATTTGTCATGTCTTTGATCTCTTTATAACTTATTTTTCTATATGTTGGAAGGTAGAGAGAAGTTTTATATTTTTCTAGGATAGTTCATTGAATAAGTTATCATTTCCCCACTGATTTGGAATGCTGTATTCCATATCATCTTGTATCATATACCAAGTTTTCATAGCTGAGTGGGTCTATTTCTGGACTCTATTTTTTCTATTTATTTATTTTTCTTTCCATGTAGTAATATTACATTTCTTTCATTATTTAAGCTCTGTAATAAGTTTTATTGCCTGGTCATGCCCTCTCTGTGTTTTGTTGTTGTTGTTGAGATATTCCTGGCTATTTTTGGCCTCCATTCTCAATATGGACACAAGAATGGATTCTTTGTTCTCTGATATTTTTACAGTTTTTTAAAGTTAACTTCTGTTGACATTAATAATAACATAATTTTCTCTGTTACATTTTAAAAATCAGGGTTTGCCTGGTATATATGTTGTTTTGATTTGTGTATATTGTGTAAGCAGCATAGCTGATTTCTTTAATATTTTCTTTGTAGATTTTCTCAGATTATCTACAGATGATTATGTCATTCTCAAGTAAGGACAACTTGTTTCTTCCTTTCCAACTTAGCCATTTGATATCTTTTCCTGTCTTGCTTCATTAGTTAAGATTTCCAGTATATTGTTGAATAGAAGTTGTGACAGTGAGCAACCTTTTTTTGTTCTGATTTAATGCCTGAAACATAAACTTACAAGGCCATTGCCACCTTGGATGGAGTCCTATATGATGAAAAATAGAAGATGGATTATTACTGGTCCCACTTAAAACCTTTCAATTATTTCCAACGACTCATTGATAAATACCCAAATTCCTTAGAGTGGCCCTAAAGGTCCTGCCTAAACTGGTTCCTCCCTACCTCTCCATCTTCATCATGTATCACTCTACCACTCTACCCTGGTATTCTTTCAGTTACTTGGACTTCATCTCACTTCAGAGCTTTTGCGTATGTTATTTAATCAGCTTGGAATATTTTATTTCTCCCTTTCCACTCCTGCTCCATTTAGTTAATGTCTACTCATTTGTCAGTTTCTTAACTCAGTGTTTCCTTTTCTTAGAAGATTTTCAAGATCCTGTCAGACTAGATCAAATCCCAATGATTCCAAGTTTAGAGCATCATGTATTTCACTTATTAAATTGTAATTATATATTAATATGTTTGCTGGGTACCAGTCCTCCCCATTAGAATGTAATCTTCATTAGTGAAATCACTATATCATTGACTGTATCTTTAGCACTTCGGAATGGCCTGGCATATCAGAAGGGCTCAAATACATTTCTTTTTTCTTTTTTTTTTTAAAGAGTGCCAATTAAGGCCTGATTTTGCTAAGGATTGTTTTTTTAAAATTATTTAATTATTTATTTATTTTTGGCTGTGTTGGGTCTTCGTTTCTGTGCGAGGGCTTTTCTTTCTAGTTGTGGCAAGCGGGGACCACTCTTCATCGCGGTGCACGGGCCTCTCACTATCGCGGCCTCTCTTGTTGTGGAGCACAGGCTCCAGACGCGCAGGCTCAGTAGTTGTGGCTCGTGGGCCTAGTTGCTCCGTGGCATGTGGGATCTTCCCAGACCAGGGCTCAAACCCGTGTCCTCTGCATTGGCAGGCAGATTCTCAACCACTGCACCACCAAGGAAGCCCTCAAATACATTTCTTGAATGAATAAATTATTGTAGGTGAAAATCTCTTTTAAAATGGAAATACACTTCTCCCACCTTAACGTCAGTTATTTGAGTCTAGTTTGATTCAACTATTTGCCGAATCAAATAGATATTTGGCTGATAATAGAAAGATGGGTTATTTGTAAAACAGGTAGGGATAGGGGAGAGGAAGCAGGGAATATGTGACTTTGGGTATCTTGAAGGCAACACAAGATCTCTGAATATTTGAAAAATTAATGATACTTACTGATTTGTGAGCCTTCAGAACATCTTTGCCTTTCCTTTCCACTTTCTAAACCCAGGGGTTTGTGGAATAGGACAGGATGTTGGGCTCCTTGGAAGATTATTGGCTGCCTGAGGAGAGAGTCCGAGAAAACATACAAGTACATGCTGACTTAAGTTCATTAGGAGGGAAGCTATGTGGGATGGGTTGAGAAGAGCATGGATTTGGAGTCTGTCTGACCTAGATTCATATTCAAGTGCTGCCACTCTCTAGTTTGATATTTGAACTTTCCTGTACCTTCCTGAAACTTCATATTTTCTCACCTGTTAAATGTGGTTATTGCCCTTGTGCTTAAATCTCTCCTGCTTAAACCGTATGGTGATGGCTTTGAATTGTACTTGTAATGGGATTGACATTGATAGTTGAGTTTATGTCCTTCCAGCCAACGGACTTTAATAAATGGCATCCAGGAAGTTTTCCTGTGTAATTCATATGGTCCTGATATTTCCATCGTGTCTCTAGCAACTTCTTTTGGAGGCAAATTGCTGTGTCAAACTGAATCATGAAACTGAGCCAGGTTTCTTATTATTGAGTGCAGAAATTCTGTTTGGTTACAGTATTTTTTCCCCCAAGTTTTACTTCTCTAAGAAGAGCATAGGACAGTTAACACTTCAAAACATAGCTTAAGCAAAGCCCATTTTGGAATGCCAGGCTGTCACAGAGTTATTTTATCTCTCTGATATAACACTACAATAACATTATTTTGTACTTGATACAAACATAAGAACACCAGTTTCTATCATTTTTGCCCTTGGTTTTTGAAGGTGGAATTTAGAGGGAAAATGCATTTAGATATGAACTATTGAAATCTATCAAAAGTATATAGAATTATTTAACATACAACAGGGCTGCTTGTTTCCTTAGAAGTGACATCAAGTAGGTTAGCTAACTGAGCTGCCAAGACTGTATTTTAATGATCTCTAGGGTTTATCTCCTATTTAAAATGCTTTGTCATTTAGTCTGCATGTGTTAAATCACTGACTCTTGCTAAATTCTTCTTCAGATTTTTTTTTTTTCTACTGTTTGGTGTTACTCATTTGATCGCTTTGATGTGTGATAGGAGGAAGACAGTAGTTATGTAATTTTCACTGAACAGTCTTCCCTAAGTTATTAAATATATTTGTTCTATATCTTATCTGTCATCAGCTGCAGATTGTGAAATGCCCTGTAGAAACTTTGAATTCAGGGCTCCTGCATTACTCAGCTCTTCCTCAGTAATGCAGGGATAACACACAACCCCCAATCGCTATGGCTTGCAACCACTAAGATTTATGTCATGTGTATATGGATATATATATATAGATATATATATATGTATATGTATATATATATGATATATATGTGACATATATGTGTGTGTGTATATATATATATATGAAGTTGGTAGTGCCTTTGTTTCTGCCTCAGTTATCTCTTTGACTCCAGGATCCAGGCTGAAGGAGAAACCCCCATCTGGAACATGCCATTCTTGTGGCTGAAACATAAAGGGCTCTTAGCGACAGTCAAAACTTGCAATGGCTCTTAAAGTTCCTGCTCAGCTGTGACCACACACACTGGTCATTCACATTCCATTGGCCAGAGTGAGTCTCATGGGCAAGCCCAGTGTCACTGTGTTCCAAGAGAGACCCTGCAGTTTACAAGGCAGTTGATGGGCATGTGTCCTTCTTTTATAGAAAAGGGTAGAGAAAATAGTAGAATATAACATAGATGTAAGTTTAGGTAGGGCCAATGGCATCTTTTTCTATAGTGGCCTGTTCTTCTGATGCTACTCAAAAAAGTCCCATCCCTGCTTCTCTCACCTTCTGTACCCTTTGCTGCCAAAGTAGACCCATGAAACCTACTCAGCTTCTCTGCACAGCCTTATGTGGGGTCTGCCCAGGTTATTGCTTTAGTCAAAACTGACAAGAAGTCACACAGCCTCTGGAGCTGTCTGACCTGATAAAGACTATCTCTGCTCTGAGCCAAGAGGCTCCATATTTGCTGAAGTCATAGCTACTATTTTCGTTTTATTCCTGGTAATTGCTTGAAATGGAATTTAAAATAAATCATGTATTTATTGCTTATACTTATTCTATATGTGTCCAGAACCCTTGCATACCTACTCTTGTCTTAGAATGCTTTATAACACACAGAGCAATTTTTACCTCTATCATCTCATACAATGCTCCCATGAATCCTGGTGGTATCAACGTCATTGTGATTCCCATGTTATAGGCTGGGGAAAGTTAAGCAACTTATTCAGGATCAAAGACTAGTGAGCTTTATAGCCAGGACATAATGATGGACACTTTTTATTACTGATAAAGAAAATACCCTGTTTTAAGTATATCTTGAAGAACGCATAATGTAATATATAAATACTTTTGTTTGTAAAAATGTTTGAGAGTAAGATCCTTGTTTTACCAATAGGGTTCACCTTATTCAGACAGAGAAAGACAAATATAATATGATACTGCTTATATGTGGAAGCTAAAAAAAGGGTACAAATGAACTTGTCTACAAAACAGAAATAGAGTTACAGATGCAGAAAACAAACTTATCATTACCAGGGGGTATGGCGGGGGAGGGATAAATTGGGAGATTGGGTTTGACATATACACACTACTGTATATAAACAAGGACCTACTGTATAGCACAGGGAACTGTACTCAATACTCTGTAATGACCTATGTGGGAAAAGAATCTAAAAAAGAGTGGATGTATAACTGATTCACTTTGCTGCACACCTGAAGTGAGCACAACATTGTAAATCAGCTTTTATTTATTTAATTTATACTCCAATAAAAATTAAAAAACAAAAACAAATTTAAAAATTGTCCTCTTCATTTTGAATGATCTGATCACTAAATTTCAGTTTACGTACAACTTTCCCCAGGAAAACAATCATTATATAGATTGAACAGTATAGTTAGTGGAATGCAAAACTCCACGAAATCAGTTTCCCCATCAAAGTAAACGGTGTCCCTTCCATACTATCACTCAAAGTGGTTCACTATTCTTTTTCTCTACTGCCCTGCCTTACTCCAAGCCACTGTCACCTCCCAGCCAGAATGTGGCAGTGGTCCCCTAAATAGCCCTCCTCCAAGCCCACCTCCTTTCTTTACCTCTTCCAAGCCTCCTTCCATCACACTAAGCCTAGTGATATTTTCTAACTGTAAATCTGAATGTGCCTGACGTCTCTATCCCCACCCAAATTCCTTAGTACAGCTACAGGGCTCCCATGTGATATCGCCTACACACCACCAGCCTCCTCTCACGCCATTCTCTCCCTCACTCTCTGCTTACTGTAATCTCAGTGCTCTCCTCCCTCCCGCCTCCCCCCAGCCTCCCTGCCAATGTCCCCTAGCCCATTAGCACTCATTTCTGGATCTCACCTTCTCAGCAAAGCTGGCGAGGCCTCCTGGGCCATGGTAACGAGTCCTGTTTCAGTCTACAGAAACTCACCTCTGTATCCCCACTATCACTACGGCCTGTGGATTTTACTCCTTAAATACCGCTGGAAGCTGACCGAGGTACACAGTACCTTACGGCTGCTCACTTTACCAGATATATTAGATGACAGTGGTTTTTGCAAAAGCCCTCGCTCACCCACACCAATCCCTGTTACAAGGAAATATCCAGTGTTTGGGGAGAAAGCAACCACTTCAAACATGGTTCAAACAAACCATGTTTCAAAGCAACTGTGTTTCAAACACAATACACCTCATTTTTAGACTATAAATGCTCCCTTTGATAATTGCTAAAATTAATCAAGGTACCCGAAAGTGTGACTGCCTTTCCTGCTGTGGAAGCAGTTTGGATTCTAAGTGATCAAATTGCTAAGGATTGGTCTGTTCCCTGTGCTTGTGGCTGCTGGATGTTGCTGAACTGGATCTCTGGACAACTTGAGTGGCCTACATTACATGTTGACTCAAACATAATGGTCCTAGGGTAGGCACCTCTCCAGCAAATGACCAAGTGTGTAAATTCTGTATTTTAGAGGTCAAGGTAGACAAGCTGCCTTGCTTGTGGCTCATCCTCAAGTGTCAGTATGGAAAGACGGCTTTGTGGCATGCTGCTTCGCTGGGCACACGGCTGCCTTTCTAGAGATGATGATAATTTATTGTGTCCGTGGATTGTGATGAAGTCAGGTCTGGGCTCGCTCGCAAGGTGGACGGACCAGGTTTGATTTGAGCCCACTCTCAGGAGCCAGTTAGGAGAGGGTGGGTCACAGTCGTTTGCAGCTGTGCTTTTGCCTCTTGCTCTTCTAACTTGGACTCAACTAATAGCTGAGTTTAATCATCTTTTCCTGAAAATTGTTTCAAGGAGACTGTTTTGCTTGCCTTCTTGGAATTCAAAGAATGACAGAATGAATCCATAAATCCATAAATGTCTTGGTTAAAGCTAGAAGATTTTAGAATGCCCCACTGTCTGTTTTGGGGCATGGCAGGAAGCCTCCTATTCACTGCAAAGGAATAGGTGTTTCATCTGTTTTTGTGTTCCCTTCTTTGTTCTTTACCTGGGAATGCCCTTTTCTTTATTATCAGGCTATTAAAATCTTCTAAGACCCACTTAAAGTTTTACCTTATTGGAAACTTTCTAGATTTCCCTCAGTCAGAATTGATACTGATTTATGTTATTTTTTGTGTGTGTGTGTGAAATTTCACTTTGTACTTTCATTTAGCACTTGTGACATTCTGTGCTCTTTTTAAAGTTATTGCTTACCTATTTTTCTTCCCCAGATTATACAGTTTTTGAGAATAGGAGTGGAACTGATCAAATTCACATCGTCCCCAGTGCTCAGCACAAAGCCCACCCAGTAGGAGGGCTGTACATTTGTTGAATGACTTTGAATCTTTAAAGCTAGTTCTTCCATGAAAAGGGTGTTGCACAATCATAATACATTCCATAAACAAATGGACGCTCAGAAAGTACTGTTCTGAGGTTCTTTCTTTTATCTGCCTTGCCACGAATTTGCAATTTCCTTACCACTTCAGGTCAAAACACTGAGTTTCTGAGAACTCTTACCCTTTCTCTATAACTGAATTCATGGAAACCAGCCATTGCATTGGACCTAGTTATCTTGTATGGTGCATTTGGCAAAAGACTACGTGGTAAGAGTAAGACACTAGGCTTCCTTCTGGTTGGGGCTGGAGTAACTCCTGCTTGGGGTGAAGTCTTCCGAAATCAGAATCAATTTCCTAAGACTTACCACATTGAATTGAGCCCCAGAGACATGTTCTTCTGTCTGTAGTCTTTTAATAGTAGAAAACATTATAAAATTCTCACTTCACTATCTTCCTATTCTTAACTGTTCTTGGGAGGAGTCAGGTCAGAAGAGACTGAGATTAGAGTCTGTGTATCACATTCTCCACAGAGTAAATATCCAAGCCAACACCACAGCAGTCAGCATCTGTTGCATAGGGTAAGTCGTTTAAAAAAAAATAAATTGGTCAATTTTGAAAATTAGGTGTGGAGAATAGAAGGGAACCTGAGAATTTTTATACTGTTTTTTTGTGATGTAATCGGCTGTAGCCAAGAGAGTCACTTTATAATATGAATATTTATAGCTTCAGTCTTACATTTTCTTCAGAATGAACTGCCATAATCCTTTTCATTACTCTAAAAGTCTGATGACTCTTGTCTTAGAGTGAAGCATCCCTCCCAAACTCCCCTATGAGTAGATTGGGACCTAGTGTGATAACAGCGCTCTGATTTACGAGCAAGACCCTGAGTAGACTGAGAAAAAGTAACTGAAAACTGAGGCAGGCTTTTGTATACTGATTTATGTTTCTTCTTATTCCTCTTAAAATGAAAATCCTGAGCTTTTCTTTAGATATATTTTACATCTGTGAAAGAAGATAGCAATGCAGTTAATAGGAGGAGCGTGATCCTTGGGTTCAGACGACCAACAACTCTCAGTTTCAGCACCTCATAGTTGTGTAAACTTATTTCTATGCACTTCAGTGTCTTCCTAATAACTACTTTGCAGAGTTGCTGTGAACACAAGTATAAACATTAGATATTCAAATATCGCTATTATTATTATTATTATTATTATTAATATATTGTTCTAAGTGCTGGAGTTGCTTTATTTATTTTATTTTATTATTATTTTTTAAAGTTTTATTTATTTATTTATTTATTTATTTATTTATGGCTGTGTTGGGTCTTCGTTTCTGTGCGAAGGCTTTCTCTAGTTGTCGCAAACGGGGGCCACTCTTCATCACGGTGCGCGGGCCTCTCACTATCGCGGCCTCTCTTGTTGCAGAGCACAGGCTCCAGACGCGCAGGCTCAGTAATTGTGGCCCACGGGCCTAGTTGCTCTGCGGCATGTGGGATCTTCCCAGACCAGGGCTCGAACCCGCGTCCCCTGCATTGGCAGGCAGATTCTCAACCACTGCGCCACCAGGGAAGCCCGGCTATTATTATTATTATCAATTATGCTGACCTACAGAAATATCCAAGTTCCTTGGAAGTATACATTTTTGGGAAGTGAGTAGGGATGGGGTATTATTACACTTTTATTTTTGGTTTCTTTTTATTCATTCAGTATATGCATGTGTATATGTGTGTATTTGTGCCTATAAGTGTGTGAGTGAATTTCACTTATTACATGTCAGGCACCACTTCAGGCACTTTGATAACATTAATGAATAAAATAGACAAGAATTTTCACCCCCCCCCCCCATGGAGCTTACCTTACTGTGGTGAATGCAGCTGGAAGCTGATAACTGATATTGAAAAATTAAGCCAGAAAAGCGGGATGGGGGTTGGGAGTGGGTTATAATTATTAATAAGGAGGTCGGGGCATCTGATACTGGTTTTGCGTTCTTTGAGGTTTTCATGTACTAGCTTTTGGAAGGGGGGCATTGGAAAAAGGGAGATGAGAGGACAGAAAAGAATAGGAGCCTGCTGACTTGTAGGAGAGCAGAAGCATTTCCTTTGTGTAAAATGTGTCAAAACAGAAACTAATATGGAAGAGTGAAGTTTTCCAGATGGCCTGGTTTTATTTTATTCAAATTTGAGTACAAATCTTCCTTAAATATTTTGTACACACCCTGCCTTCCCAAACAATGGGTACTGAATATAGTCTGCCTGGTCTGTGACTGCCACTTCTGTTACTGAACTGTTGTGAAGCAAGTCCCTCAGGGCCAGCAGAGATGCTTTTGGCTACTTGCCTACATAATGGCTGAACCTGCAGTGATTGTGAGTTCTACATAGCAGTCACTATGTACATATGGCTATTTAAATTTAAATATAAATTAATTAAAATAAATGACATTAAAAATTCAGTTTCTGAGTCACATTAGTCACATTTCAGGTGTTCAATAGCCACATGTGTCTAATGGCTACTGTGTTAGCCCAGATACAGAACATTTCCGACATTGCAAAGAAGTCTGTAAGTATGTATTTGTTATGTTTCATGTTCCTGTCTCTGACATTGTTTTTTGTGGTACTGCTATCAGCTTCCAAACCTATCTCTTCTTTTTGATTTGTTGTCTCTTATAGTTAATAGGTTGAAGCACTAGATTTAGAATTTTATATAAAGTAAGGGTAACTAGGCTCTAAGAACAGAAGAGCTTTCTTATGTTCAAGTATCTGAGTTTTCATACTTGGAATTTATATTTCTATTCTGACTGCCCCAGGACCTTTATTTGTTTGGTTATTCTGGTGCAGCTGTGCTCTGGGTGGTCAGAGAGTCAGACTGCTGAGTTATTGTGGGAGAAGCGCTATCAAACTTTAAAGGTAAATTGCACTTTTATGGAAATGCTTTAGACCCAGTCAATGGTCCCTTGTTTGGAGCAGTGCCATTTAAGGAAAGTTTATTGACTGACTTCCTACACATATACCAAGCACTATGCTAGGCCCAGGAGATACAAACAAAAGTGAACATGTCCCCAAACCCTGAGGAGTTCACAGTTTAGGTGGTAGAGAGAGTCATAAATAAACCGTTTCATTGTCTAGTGCCCAGGTATGAACTTTCCTCTGAAAGTCCAGAGGAGAGTGGTGCATGAACCAGCCTTTCTGGAGATGGAGGGAGGGGGATGAGACAAGAGGCCAGAGGCCTTGGGAACCCTCCCTAAAGTAGTGATTTTTTTTTTCCATCTATTTCTTTTATTTTTATTTTTTAATTGGAGTATAGTTGATTTACAATGTTATGTTAGTTTCAGGTGTACAGCAAAGTGAATCAGTTATACATCTGCATCTATTCATTCTTTTTTAGATTCTTTTCCCATATAGGTTATTACAGAATATGGAGTAGAGTTGGAGGGAGTGATTCTTAAATGGCATCCTGAGGGATAAATAGGTGTTAGTCACCTGACAAAGTTAGGAGAATGGGGTCAACAAGACATGATGTACCACAGCATGAACAAAGATGCTGAGAAGTGGACTGGCGTGGTGCAAGTGGGAACTTTTAAGTTGAGTATTGATAGAATTTAAAATAAAAGGGAACCTGTGTCTATAGAGATAGATAGGCTTTGATTGGTATGTTGAAGTGATGGGTAATCAGCAGAGGGGGTAGGGGGATGGTGACATCGGCTCATCTGACTTTTCAGCAGTTCAAGTTGTTCACCCTGGCGGCTCTGTGGCAGTAAAATTTAAGGGAGTTGGGCTGGAGGCTGGGACACTGGTGGTGGTGGGTGGAGGAAGAGGAATTCGTAGCAGTCCAACAGAGAGATAACCAGGGCCTGATGTGAGAGGGTGTGAATGTGGTGGAGCAGAGGACCTGCTTTCAATCAACACTTAAGGGGTAAGATTATCAGTATTTGAGGACTGATGAGATCTGGAGGATGGAGGAGACAGAGGAATCAGAGATGACGCTAAGCTTTCAGGAAAACAGATTAATTTGAACACTTCTTCCAAGTTCATGGTGATAGGTTTTGACCTATAGCTGCTACTAGTGTTCTGCATTGGCAACTGGTGTCTAGGTTAGGTTTTGGCTCTTTAGGACTCCATCACTCACATTTGTTAAAAGAACTTGAACCACAAACTATAGCGAAGCTCTACCCTTGTATGACTTTAATTTTGCAGTGGCCTATGAAAATTTATAGAAATTTGGCTTCATTTCTAGTGGCTCCAATCCAGATGCCAAAATTACCCTGTTGCTGGGACACCCCTTGGGTGGACCATTGAATCTGTTATTCATTAGAAACAGCTGAAAACCATCAACAAAATTCCTGTGCTATGCCAACAATAACACCAGTCAAATTTCAAGGTAACTCCAGGTTTCAGAAAGTTATGAATCTCAAAATCTGTCTAGCTGAACCCTTATTTGTATTTTTACACATATTTATCATGTGAAAAAGCTAACGGCGTCCTTACTTTTCATAATTGTACATTGCTTTCTTTAGATTATAAATTAAATTCTGAGTTCCGAATGTTGGTGGAGACATGCTTATGGATCTGTAGTCAATCCCATTAAAGTGAAAGTACAAATTCAGTCCGGATGGTGGAAGTTGGAGAGGAGCCAGCCCAAAGGGTCCATTGTGATGGGGTCCATATTGGAAGCAAGAATTCTCTCATATCTGCAGTGCATTTTAAAAGGATTTTCCAAGTAACAGTTACTATTTTAATGACGTGTGTTAAGCTTCCAGAAGAACCCAGTTCTCTAGTTTGCAAAATTAAAGAAGTATGCCAAATCTATGTTGATAACTTGGGTTTTACTGACATATTTCACGACTGCATGGCTAAAGCCATAAAACAGTAGGTGCCTGACACTTTATTTTAGATCGTTATATTTAGCTACTGCATCTGGCCTTTGTTGCTAAATATTTTTTTCTTGTCACACTAACTACTCCATCAAATTGAATCTTCAGTGGTCTGGCAGTTTTTGAATGACTTCTTGCAAGCTGTGAAATCCTGTTCCCTAATCAGGAAGATCTGGGCAAGTCTTGTGGTATGAGGAAATATGCCACATCTTTCTAAGTGAGACAACAGGATCATAGGACAATTATACAACATCTTCAGAATTTTTATCTGAAGACTAGTGATATGTTTGGTGATGAACAAGTACTATGAAGCGAGAGGCATGGGAAGTTTCCACATTCTTTAAAAGGGTTTGGTACCAGGAAGAAAAGAAAACAAGCTGACTTTTTGTGGCTCTTGAGAAAGGTTACATTAACCATTTGTTAAAAGTTGGATTTATGAAGATCATTGGCTTCTAAGAACATTCTTTATAAATTGCCATCATTTGTATGATGTCAGTGAAGGTTGTTTAGCAACATATCAAAATAGTTTTATGAAAAGATAAATATGTGTTTCATTAATCCCAAGGGGAGCTTTCTAAAATGCATTTTTAAAAATAAATAATTAGTGTCATTCTGTGGGAAAGAGGCAAAAAAAGACATCTTTTCAAGCAACTTGTGATTTAATAGCAGCTGGTCAAGTGAGTTGAAAAACCTTACGAGTCGTATATTTTTTGAATGCCTTTTCTCTTTCTTGGGAAACTGGCTAACCCCCAGAATCTTTCTCCCATGGCAAATGGCTCTGAAACTTTGATCTTTGCAAACCAGTTTGCCAGATGTAGTGGATAGAACATGTGTGACCTTTTGTGTGCCAATTCACCCTGGCTGATCGGAAACCATGTGTTAACCTTGTATGACTTTTATTTGTAGGCATTACAGCAGAAGTTCTGGTGGTGACCTCTTTCGATGAACTGCAGAGAAGGGCCCCAGAAGCAAGAGGGAAGATTGTCGTTTACAATCAACCTTACACCAACTACTCGAGGGCAGTGCAATACCGCGTCCAGGGGGCGGTGGAAGCTGCCAAAGTGGGGGCTTTGGCATCCCTCATTCGATCGGTGGCTTCCTTCTCCATCTACAGGTTGGTCATTATGTTCATTTGAAATGCTTTCAAAGACCAGGGTTTTCCATCAAAGAGAAGCCCTTTTGAAATAAAAACAAACCAATCAAAAGAAAATACTGATTGTTCATGGAACTTTTCCCCCATTCTACATTTGTTCATTTGTTTGTAATATCTTTTTTGGCCTTTTCAGGATTCCAAGCATCATTTGTGCATTCCTTTACAAAGATTTCCACATCCACGATGATCCCATAACATCCTATATATAACCAGTGTATTTTATATATTTTCATTGGAGGGAGAACTGAATTGACGTCTGCGTTTCATCAAAGATTCCTAAAGACTTCAGAGGCAGCCAGGCTTTTTTCCATTGTTGCTAGAGAAGTGAAATACAAATAAAGCAGGTTACATGATAGGGGCCATCTATGGTGTAGTGGAAAGAGTTGAGGCAGCAGAGGACCTTGGATGTAGACCTGCTTCTGCTTCTGAAGAACCGTGAGGCCTTGGGAATGTTCTTTTTTTTTTTTTAATTGAAGTATAGTTGATTTACAATATTATATTAGTTTCAGGTGTACAGCAAAATGATTCAGTATTTTTGCAGATTACACTCCATTATAAATTATTTCAAGATAATGGCTGTAATTCCCTATGCTATACAATATATTCGTGTTCCATATTTATTTTAAACATAGTAGTTTGTATCTGTTAATCTCATACCACCTTGGGAATGTTCTTAAAACTCTTTGCACCTCAGCATTCTTCTCTATTAATTGGTGGTAATTAACAATAATACATTTACAAAATTATTTTAAGATTGAATGAGGTAAACTTATGAAAGATACTTGATATTTATAAAGGTCTATTTTGAGGGCAGCGTAAGTTTTGTCTTTTTCTTTGTATTTCTGATTGAGGTAATTGCAACATGCTTTATTGATCCTCAGTCGTAGGAGGAAATTCGGCATTGCAGTGGATAAAAAGTCCAAAAATTGACCTGCAGACATTGGGCCTAGTTTAATAGCTACATATCGTAGTGTCACATATCAAGGATAAAATATTTGAGAAACATGGATAAAAGAAGCACCATTTTAGTGTTGTAGCCTGGTCTCTCTAAGATAAAAAAAAAAAAGTAAAAATAATTGCAAATAGGGTTTATTTGAGTCTCAAGGCTAGATCTTTAATATCTTTTGTAAAGGAAGCATTCTTTATTCTGCACAATTGCTCTTTGGAGCTGGAGTCACAGATGCTTGACCTTAAATAATTAGCACACTATGCCCTTAAAAATAACTGAGGACACATCAGCAACTAGGAAACCCAGTCAGAGGAGTTGTCCAAAAGGGCAGAGAAAAAGAAAGGGACATTTTTCTTTTATGGGGATAAGGTATCATCCCAGGGGAGGAAGATGGGGCATGCTAAAACCACTTGTTAGAAGTTTTATGAGAGAAAACCTAGTTACACTGATCTCACAGTGCTAAAAATAATGCTCTTTGTAGGGTCTTTAAAGTTTTGGTGACTAGTGAAATAATGATTGGACCGTATTCTTTTGGATGGTTACTCTTCCCAGGAGGGAAGTCCTGAAATGGCTAGCTTACTTCCCAGAATACCTCAATCACCCCTTAGAATAACACAGTCAGCAACTTGTGGCCGTTCACCATGATGTCACTGGTCATGAGATCTAAATTATGGAGCTACTCTGTTGCTTTGTGAAACTGGGTGAATGCCAGAAATATTTATTTAACAACTACTACTCATAAGACTAATAAACTCCCAGATGACTTAATGCACAGCAATCTGACAGGGTTCATTGACATTTTTTTCCCAGTATAATGAAGACATCTGGAAGCCCAGGCTGTAACCTAGGAACACCAGAAGAATTTCGTCCAGCAAAGGACTTAGAAATCTGTCGTTAGCCTCTAAGATTTGGGGTTGCCAACATGTAGTGTGCATTCAAGACATTTTTCTTAATATTTATAGATCCAGACTGATTATAATTTTTTCATTGATTTGATAGCCAGACATATTTCAGTGGACTCTTAACTTTTATAACTCCGTATTTTCAACATTTATGAATACGAAATAACATTGCTCTTTACATAGTACTTTAGAACCTTTCACATACGTCATCTTATTTGTTCTGACAACAATCCAGTGGACCAAGGAGAAGGGACATTATTATCCCCATTTTAAGATAAAGAAAAGTTCAGAGAATTCAACATGTTAACATGTTTAAGTCTTGCATCTTGAAAAATGAAAACCAAAATGAAACAAACTCTTTGTCCACTTCAGGCTAAATTGTTTTTTAGAGCCAATTTTCCTTAAAGAGTATTCTATATTCCTATCTGTAATTTTTCTTCCCTTATTCACTCTCCAGATCACTTTAACCTGGCCCTTCCAAATACTGAAATGGAAGTTGTTAAGGTCACAAATAGCTGCCTAGTTGAATATAATGGACATTTTTCAGGCCATCATCTTATTTCACCACTCTGAAGCATTCCTTATTATTGATTGCTTTTTCAATCTCTTCTTGGCTTCTATGACTTCTTTCTCATAATCTCTCTTTCTCTAGCTCCTGCTCTTTCCCTCTTTCCCACTTTCCCTTTTCTTCCCTGTTTCTCTGGCTTCTCACTGTTAATATTCTACCTGAGCAATCCTATCATGCTTATGACTTCAGCCCTAAGCATGGTGACCCTTTCCAAGCCCACCTCTTCTGTCCACTGCCTGAGCTCTAGGTCCATACATCTAACTACTTGCCGATTTATCTTTTGGGTCTCATAGCTATCTCAGTTTCTTTTCTTTTCCTTTCTTTTCTCTTCTCTTCCGTTTTTTCAAAATTGAACTCATTCTTTTACCTCTTTCTCCTGCATTTTCTTTCTCAGTGAAGAGAATGCCGTCTGTTCTGCCCTATAAGTTAGATGGTCCTTGATTACTTTTTTCCTCTTCCCTTATCCATCATTTCTAGTAGCTACGACATCTCCTAGATTCTGCTCTTTATCAGTCATTTCAGCCAATGCATATTGAGCAGCTCCACCTCCCAACATCACCCCACACTCTACTAGTCAGGAATCACTAAGACTTCCCCAGTGCACCCCATTCCCTCCAAGTTTCACGACTTTGCAAATGCTTTCTGCTCTGCAACCTTCTATTCCCTTCTTCACTATCTCACACTGTCCTTCAAGATTCATCTTAAGTGTTTCTTCTTCTGGGGGGCCCTGCCTGATATCCAGCTCCAGCCCAGGTGAGCTGCCCCTTTTGGGTATCCCACGTCATCCTGTGCATACTCTGTACCATAGTATCTTGGAGGTAGTTTGGGTTCATGCTTTGGTAGGGTAGACTAACTGTTGTAGCAAACAACTTAGACACCTAACACAATAGGAATCTCTTTCTTGCTCACATAATAGTTCCAGGAGGGTGTTCAGCAGGTGGACTTTTGCTCCTTTCCATCTGTGGCTCCATCACCTCTAAGAAATCAGAGTCCTCTGCAGGGTCCCCTGCATCCAGCTGGCAAATAAGGAACTGGAGAGAGAAAGTCGATAATCAAGGGGGAGGTTTTCTGTGGCCAGGCCTGGGTATGGCATACCTCACTACTTACATTCCACCAGCCACAATGCAGTTACGTGGAGGCTGGGAAATTTGGTCTATCTTCATGCTCGCGGTGAAAGGAAAATGAGTTTGGTGAACAACTGTGCAGTCTGTTCCAATTGCCTGACTCAACACTAGACTGTAAGTTCCAGGAAAACATGGATCATACATTTTACCTCTGTGTCCCCATCATCTTGTATGATATTTGATACATGGCGGTTTCTGTGGAAACGACTGTTGGAGGAATCCACTTGTCTGAGGTTATGTGCTCAGTCGTGGTAAGGTTCTTACAACAAGCCAGGTGACCCGATTCCTAGTGCTCTCTGACCAGACCGTGTAGCCTCTGTATAGTAAATTGAAATCAGCTTGAACTTTTGGGGCACTTTGCTCTGTATTTGGAGGATAACATCCAGATGCCAATATGCCAGATTATACCCTTTTTTCTGCCACAATATTCACACACAATGATCTTTTGGGTCACCCTTAGCTCTATGGCAATGGGTTATGCTGGATCCTGTTTAGGAAAAACGTAGAAGTCAGCAACACTGGAGAACAGAACAGAAATTTGTCGCTGCTTGATTTCAAAATTAGAGGCTCCTAAAGGACAGGAAATGTGTTTTACCAATGTGACTTGACACCTGTCAATGCACTTATCAATATTTGTCCGCCATTTTAGAAGTAAAACAGTCACATGCTTACATGACAGATGTCCTCAAAAGGCAGTCCGTTACTTGTTGCCAGCATTATCTCTGGATTCTTTGTCATTATTTCTCTGTATTCCCATTATTAGTGTTTTTGGGCTCAAATTTGCTTCAAAGAGAAGGTTTTTCCTTCATTGATGTTTTTATAATGCCTTTTCTCTTGTGCAATATTAAGTGTCAAGTGGGGACTATCTAATGGGGACTCCCATTAGATCTTTTTTAGTTTTTCTGTTTGTAAAATACATTTTGCCTTTGTCATAGGAGAATATTTTAAGGATAAATGTAATTGTAAGAGATTTAATTTCTGCAGAGGAAAGCTGCTCTATGGAACCACTTGCCTTACATTATTTCTCAAATTAATCATATTTTTTTAGTAAATATTTATTGAGAGCTTACCAGTTGCTCAGTAGTTGCCAGGTACTAGGGTTGCTAAGATGAATTAGACATGTTTTTGGTTCCTCAGATATATTCTGTCTGGCTAAAAGAGAGGAGGGTAAGCTTAAAATGTACATGATTAGTGTAATATATTTTATATTTAGTGCTAAATGCATGATTGAGGAAAGGGACAAAGAAAGGAAAATTTTTTTTAAAAATATTTATTTATTTATTTATTTACTTTAATCAATTAATTAATTAATTAATTTTTGGCCATGTTGTGTCTTCGTTGCTGCATGTGGGCCATCTCCAGTTGCAGCGAGCGGGCACTGCTCTTCATTGCGGTGTGTGGGCTTCTCATTGCAGTGTCTTCTCTTGTTGTGGAGCACGGCCTCTAGAGCACAGGCTCAGTAGTTGTGGCGCACGGGCTTAGTTGCTCTGCGGCATGTGGGATCTTCCTGGACCAGGGCTCGAATCCGTGTCCCCTGCATTGGCAGGCAGATTCTTAACTACTGCACCACCAGGGAAGTTCCAAGAAAGGAAATTGACATTTATTAAACACCTACTTTGTTTATGCTTCTCCAAAGGCTTAGTTTGTTTCAATTAATTCTTTATGCAACCCAATAGAAATAGATATTGTTATTGCTCTTTTACTGAGGGAGAAACAGGTTCCGAATGGTTAAATGGCTAGTCAAGTTGCACAGCTAACGAAAGAACCAGGATTCATACCCAGAGAGCCTTTTGCTCTAAATGCCACGCACTTTAGATTTCATGCACTTTAGATTTAGCTGGAGAGCTAATGCTACAGGAGTCTAGAAGAGGTAGCAGAAGTCTGATGGGGGCTGGCTACGTTGAGAATGTAGGTTTTGGGTGTACTCGGTGAAAAGGTTGAACTTGAACAAGAGGCAGGAGGTGGAAAGGCATTCTATACCTGATCAAGACAAGAAAGCGGGAGTGCATCATGCACTGGGTAATACACAAGTAGACCAGTTTGACTGGAGCAAGGTTTCATAGGAGATCAGAGAAATGAAATTTTGAGGTGAGAGGAAGAGACCAGCTTTATGAAGAATCCAAAGTACCAGGTTGGGGAGTTTTAAGTTTAATTAAGTTTAATGTGGAGGAAATGAGGAATCATTGATTGTGTTAGAGTTGGAGGGGGATGTTTTAGTGCATTTTTTCTCGACGTATGGTCCCCGGAACATGTCAACCTCACCTGGGAGCTTATTGATTTGCAAATTGTCAGGCCCCACTTGAGACCCATTAAATTAAAACATGCTTGGGGTTGGGGTTTGTGGTTTAAACAGCCCTCCAGGTGATCCTGATGTATGTAAAAGTTTGGGAACTGTTTCAGAAAGATCAATCTGGTGACTGTAGATGATGTGCTTTGAGAAGGTAAGCCAGGACACTGATCTGATAGTGCAGATGTGAAGTAATGAGGACATAGATGATGGCAATGGGGATGGAGAGAAAGAGACAGCAGGAGGGTGTTGGGCTGCACCCAGCAGGCCTTGCAATTGCCCAGGTGCAAGACTGAAGAAAAAGCCCAGAGACAGCAACGGAGACCACCACAGTTTATTGGACAGGAAGTCTTACAAGTCTGAAGCGAAGTGCTGGAGTGACACCCCACTGTGTACGGCAGACAGCAGGCAGGACAGGGCAGCAGTTTTTTGCTACTTGGGGGAAGAGGAGGCTACCAGTTATAGGGGGACCTGATGTCAGGTTGGCTCATCAGTTACCGGAGAAACCAGAAGCTGGGGCAGGAGGCAAGCACTTAGGCAGTTGCTGATTGAGCCTTATGATTAGGAGAACTGGATAGTCATGTGAGTAGGTGTAGGTGAAGCAGGGACTGGTCGAGCAGGGGATGTACAGAGAGCAAGAGAACAGCCTGAAAAAAATTATCAAAACTTGGGGACTGGCTGCATTTGAAGGGAGGAGAGAGGAGGAGTCAAAGTTTACAGTAAGGCAAGGACTGAACACCAAAGGCTGAATCTGCATTCAGTGCAGACCGATATTTAAAAATCATGAGCTTTATGTAAAAATAGTGGTTTGTGGTTTTTAGAGAAAGAACTATAGCTGGGGGTGACGTCTTGTATTTTGTGTAAGGCGAACTTCAGCCTAGTGGATTAGCCACCAAGTCCTTTCTGTTGATGGGATGTGCCTTCTCCAGTCTGCCACAGTTTCCAGGTTTCCCTCTACCCAGCTTGGGGACTAGAGAATGATGAGAGACAGAGGGGTCAGGAGAGGGAGCCCATATGGGGGCAACATGACCAGTTTGGTTTTTAGACATTTGGAGTTTGAGGTGGCTGTGAGATAGTCCCATTAATCTGGCTTTTCTATTTTGTAAGGAAAACAGTTGAGCATTTTCATTTCTCTATTATCTACTTTTTGGATCACCCAAGGCAATTTAAAATTCTAGGCTGGCTTCCTTGCAGTGTGGTACACCTTGGGACTTCTGCCTCCTGCTTTCTCAACCTGCGAGCTCAAGAATGCAAGTAATTTTTATATTAGACCAAACAAAATATAATTCAGAAAGTAACTCTACTGAGGCCAAATTGCCTGTTGTACTCCCATCGCCAAATATACATTTTTTTCCTTGTTATTTTCTCCATTGCCCCAGATAATTGAACTCAGACTGTAAGTTGTAATCAGCTAAGGACGCAAAAGGCTCTCCTTTCACTTTACTGTGAAAATTGCATCACCACACTGGGTAAGAATGCATTGAGGTGGGAATGAGCTGTTGATAGAACTTGTCTTTGTAACTACTACTGGTTTATGTCTTATGCCACTTGGCCTTTGTATACTGTATTGATAGATACAGTGAAGAGGAGGCATAGAGAAGCAATCCAGTTTGAAGATAAGATCTGATTAAACATTCAGCTGGAGAGAAAGATGAGTGAATCCAGGTGATGTTTTATGGAGAATGTTAGACCATCTGGTGAGAGAGCTGTGAGAAAGTATATAAATCAGTCCCTATAATGATACTTAATTAATACAGAGTCGATAAGTGGCATAATTGAAGCAATGGTTGGGCTATATCGTAGAGTTAAATAGCTTCAAAGAGGTTTCTGATTAAAACCATTACAATTTATAACACATTCTTCATCTTAAGAAAGCATCTTGGTGAGATTTTTAACATGAACATTTTTGTAATCAGAGGACCAGTTTAAAACATTCAGAGCAGAGGTGAAATGTCTTAAGAGGTCTATTTTAGATGATTTTTAAAAGCCAGTTTATTCTCCGAGAGTAAAAAGGCTTGTCCCCCTCCCCTTGTTTTTTAATGGGAGAGAAATTAACGCTGCTACTTTACACTTAGACTGTCTTGGATCTTTGATGTCCTGGTGGTTTGGTTCTTTGGTGTGACCTTAGCGTAATTAGCTATCAAGCTTGATTTAAGTTGTTTTGAAATATTTTCGCAATTTGGGGGGCATACGTGCCTGCTGGTGATTACAAAATAAGGAAAATATCACTGTGACTCAACATGGTACAACTGGGCTAGCCTTGATTAGTAGGTTCTTTTCCTTCCTTATTTTGTTTTTGCTTAATTCACTCTGAGGCTCATAACAGATGCACAGTAATCAAGCAGAATGCCAATTCTCATCATTTATGCAGGTGGAGGGCCACTGTGCTCCCAAGGGGGGAAACCAGAGAAGACCCACATTGAACACTGCATTTTTTTCTTCTCATCATCCTTTTTTTTTTTTTCCTCTCTCTCTGATTTTTAAAAATTAATTAATTTATTTTTGGCTGCATTGGGTCTTTGTTGCTGTGCGCGGGATTTCTCTAGTTGGCGGCGAGCGGGGGCTACTCTTCGTTGCGGTGCGTGGGCTTCTCATTGCGGTGGCTTCCCTTGTTGCAGAGCACGGGCTCTAGGCGTGTGGGCTTCAGTAGTTGTGGCTCGCAGGCTAAGTAGTTGTGGCATATGGGCTTAGTTGCTCCGCGGCATGTGGGGTCTTCCCGGACCAGGGCTCAAACCCGTGTCCCCTGCATTGGCAGGCGGATTCTTAACCACTGCGCCACCAGGGGAGCTCTCTGATTTTTGAAAGGCAGATTCTTTGTTTAGAAGGCCTTTGTTAGAAATTCCAAAATGTCCTTTAATCACTGAGTTATTATTGCTTCAGGTAGTGTGACAGGTATGCAACTTCGTAATGGACACACTCGGGCAGTATACTTCAGAGCCTCAGTTCTGGAGTCACAGTGCGTGAGTCTTTGCTCAGCCTCTTGACAGATGTGTGACCTTGCCATATCATGTAAACTCTCAGAACCTCAGTTTCACCTGTAAAATGGGGTGAGGTTTAAATGTGAGGATTAATCCAGGCATTTTGTGAGGATTAAATGAGATATTATTATTGCCTGACATAGTAAGTTTTGCATACATGTACTCTTATTATATAGTCTAGCTAAGTAATGACTGGATATGCTTATTGAATAAAAGAGGAAGAAAGGGAGGGACACACGGAGCGAGGGAGGGAGGGAAGGAGAAAGAGAAGAACAGAAGGAAGGAAGGAAGACAGGTAGGAAAGAGGGAGGGAAGAGAGAGAAAGAAGAACTTAATTTACTTAATATCAGTATTGTAATTGCTGCTGCCTGGTTGGGAGACAACCCTTAACATCGTATTGCCATGGTGATCTCCATCTGTTTAGCTTATTCGAACTCTGTTGGGGTTGTGTGTTTACTGGTCTGTTTTTCTTTCTGGATTGGAAGTTCTCCTGGGGACATACTGTGTGTCTTACTCATCTCAGTGTCTCCAGGCTGTGCTCAATGCCTGGCACACAGTATTGCTGGAATGAATGAATAAAAAGAGTTAGAGGCAACCTATCAGGTTTGGCTAACATGTAAATTCAAGGTGTCACCGTTTCACATTCATAAAAGTTGGATAATAATATAGATGAGGTGACTAACCTTTTGAATAGCTACTTATCAAAAATAGAGTCTCTGGAATCTGAAAGGAGACTATATAGTTATGTAAATTTTGGTAAAGAATTGCAAACTGCTATTACGTTGGTGCTTTGTAAGGCTGCTATAATTAATGTTCTGTTTGCTTTCTTAGGACGGACTGTCATTTTTTATCTGCTTATAACCTTGATATAAAAATTTATTCTCGGTTGATATTTTGCATTCATAATTTTAAAATATTTATAAATGTTCACCTTCTATTTTCCAGCTTTCTGATTTTCGAAAGCACAAGCTTAAGAACCACATCATGTTTTTCCAAATCTGTAGTGGTAAAAAGAAATTAATGCATTTTGAATTCAGGTTTCAGGATTATGACAATGTTGTTTGCTTATGCAGTGCCCTTTGAAAAATGTCTAGTGTAGCATATGAACCAAAATAATCCCCAGTAGCCTCAAGTCAGCCTTTTACTATTGCATGTGCTTTTGTTCTCTCTCTCTCATCAAAGCTGAAGACCATTCCAAAGGTCCTCTTGCATCCAACTGTCCCTTTGGCTTCTTTAGCCCCCTGGAGAAAGTACCAATCAGAAGGTACTGCCAGGAAGACTGGAGATTAACAAAGGTAACAATATAGAGAGTGGGATTTGGAATCAGACAGGCCTAGATTCAAATGCAGGTTTAGCCAATTAGAGGTTGTTTGAGTTTACATACGTTGTTTAATGTCCGAACCTGTTTGCTCATCTGTAACATGGGGAGAATACTGTTTACTTCATAGAGTTGTTGAGAGAATTATATAGGATCAAGATGTAGACCCTGACACATGGGAAGCAATCAGTGAATTATATAACTGACATCTTAATCATGGTTGTTACCATCGTTATTATCATCATTGGATAATGACAGGACTAAGCAGGTAGGTGGACATGAACTGAAATATCTTAAAAAGCAGCAGCTCCGGAACTCTCCTCACTGTGTGCTCCAGAGACCTTGGTTCTGTTTATCTCCCGATTTCAGGAACCTACGCTTGTAGACTCCCTCAGTCTTTGGCTTAAAACTCTGTTCTGCTTTTTTTATCCTCTTTGACCTCACTTTGAATGCTCCATACTGTTCTTGCATGTAGTGCCAAAGGTATAGTGACTCAGATCTGTGATCCATGGCCAGCTGACCAACATGCAGAAACTGTTCTATTTAAACACCATCCAATCTATTTTCCACCTCAGGGCCTTTGCACTCACTAACCCTTCTGTCTGGAATGCTATTTCTCCCAGCTTTCTGTATGGCTGACTCCCTTTCAATCTTCAGATGGCAAGTGAAAATTTCTCCCTGCAGGCCTTTCCTGACTTTCCTGAGTAGAGTAGCACTCTCGCTCAAATTCTGTTACCTTGCACCTCCTCTGTATGCTCAGAGGCCTAATAACATTTGGTAACTTCTCTCTCTCTCTCTCTCTACTTGTTCAATATGTGTCTCTCCATGAGAATATAAATACCATGACGACTGGACTATGTCTTTCTTGTACAGCATTATACTCTCAGTACACAGGGGATTGTCAGCCCATGGCAGGTACTCAAGAGATATTTGTTGAATGAGTTGCTATTAAAAAATCATCTAAGATCAGAAGAATAGAGAACCAACTATAAATGGATATATACTGACTCATGTCTATTTTCTGAAGCCACATTCTAAAGCATCACAGATTTTTCCCTCAACTTTTTTTTTTGGTAAAATATCAATCTGTGGTAAAGTTGAAAGAATATTAGATGACTCATATACTCTTTGTAAGAAATTGCCTAACTTCCTCCTGAGAGGTGGTACCATTTCACATTGCCACGTGCCATGTGTGAGAGTTCAGAGTGCTCCACATTCTCACTGAAATTTGGTGTTGTCAGTCTGTTTAATTTTAGCCATTCTGGTGCGTATGTATTGAATCTCAGTGAAGTGTTGATTTGCATTTCTCTGATGACTGATGATGTTGAACACGCATTCACATGCTGATCTGTCATTTCTGAATCTTTCTTTGTGAATAGTCTGCTCAAATCTTTTCCCTATTTTATAATTGGGTTGTTTTTAAATTATTCAGTAGTAGGAGTTGTCTATATATTCTAGATGCAAGTCCATTGTCAGATACATGTTTTGCAAATATTTTCTCTCAGTTGGTGTCTTACCTGTTCTTTTTTGTTTATTGTTTTTAGCTTAACAGTGTCTTTTGATGAGGAGAAGGTTTAAACATTGATGAATTTTAACATCAATTTTTTTAGTTGCTTTCTGTGTCCACTCATATACCCTTCATCTACATTCATTATTTAATATTTTGCCACATTTGTTCTCTTTCACTTTCTTAATCAATTTAAAATAAGGTAGGTACAGCCATGAAACATTTAAACCATAATATATGTGCATGTATTTCATAAGAACAAGGATCTTCTCTAACATAATGCAGTATCATTGTCATAGTAGGGAAATTTAACATTGTCATATAAATATTATATAATGTAAATTCCATCCATATTCAGATCCCAATTATCCCCCACTCTCAATAATTAATGTCCCTGCTTTTCAAAAAAAAATCCAGAACCCAATCAAGGATATTACATTACATTTAGTTTTCATGTATCTTTAGTCTCCTTAAGTCGGGAATTGTTCCCTAGTCTTTTTAATATTTTATTACATTGACATTTTTGAGGAGTATAGGGCAGCTGTTTTGCACAGTGTCCCTCAGTTTGGAGTTATTTCCTCATTATTAGATTCAAATTAAATATTTTTGGCAAGAATTCTATATGGATGATGTTGTGTCCCTCCTATTGCATTATGTAAGGAAATGAATAATACCAGTTTTCCTTATTAGTGAGGCTAAGTTTGATCACTTGTCTAAGGCAGTATCTCAGGATTTCTTCCTTAGAGAGGTACCTTTTCCCCTTTGTAGGGGAAATACATTGTAATTGTGGTGAGATGCTTTGAGACTTTGTGAATCTTATATTCCTGAACAAAATTTCATCCAGTGAAAACTTAGCATGTGTTGACGATCCTTGCCTGAATCAATCATTACATTGCCAGTTACAAGAGTTTTCCTAATTCAGTTATTCCTATTATGTACATTTATTAACTGGCATGTTTTTGTGAGGAAGAGCTTCCACCTTTATTCTCTTATTGTTTCTGAGTACCACTTCCTGGATTTTTAAAAGCGTATGTATTAAAATTACTGTCATTCTTTTTGATAAAGCCTCAACAATTTCAAAGCACTTAAATGTCAAAGCTACTATTTTATGATGAGCTTGAATGTTTGAAACATTGAAAGGAATTCACTCTTTTTTATCCAAAGGAACCCACACTATCCCAGGTAAGTCAGCTAATTAGCAGGGTGTAATCAATACCATTTCCTCTGAACTTTCTCATTAACAGTGTGAGCTCTAGAGTAATAACTCTGGAAGTTATTTTTAGAGTCTACCATTACCAATGTGTACCATATGTGAATGAAGATCCTTCACCCCATACATCATTGCTATTAATTGTTGAAATAAATGAGCAAAAATCTCAAATCCAGCAATTGTTTCTCCAGAGTTTCTTCTCTTTTTCTTTTCTTTTCTCTTTTTTGCTACGTAGTGGTGATGTTCAGGAGTGTGTCCTCAAAGAGCCCTTTCCAGGAGCAATAAGTGTCTCAGTGTGGGTTTGCAGAGGCCTACAAGGATGTGTATTCAGGAGGAGTTTACCTAGTTTCTGTGGTGTAGTACAGAAAACTAAATTATCTACCCACTCCAACTTCCCCACGTCATCAGGGATAGTGAAGGGGTAACCAACCTTGGCTAGTGAGTCAAAGGGTAATAGCAATAGCTCAATGAATGTCTGTTTCTGCACTGGTTGCTGCTCTATAAATTAAATATTTGACATCTAGGAGAAGAATTTAATTTTTAAAAACATTGTATTTTATTTATTTATTATTTTAAATAGACCTTTATTGGAGTATAATTGCTTCACAATACTGTGTTAGTTTCTGTTGTACAACAAAGTGAATCAGCCATATGCATACATATATCCCCATATCCTCTCCCTCTAGAGCCTCCCTCCTACCTTCCCTATTCCACCTGTTTAGATCATAGCAAAGCACCGGGATGATCTCCCTGTAATGCTGCTGCTTCCCACTAGCTATCTCTTTTACGTTTGGTAGTGTATATATGTCCATGCTACTCTCACTTCACCCCAGCTTCCACCTCCCCCCCTCCCACCCTGTGTCCTCAGGTCCATTCTCTATGTCTATGTCTTTATGTCTTTATTCCTGCCCAGCCACTAGGTTAATCAGTACCATTTTTTCTTCTTTTTTTTAGATTGCATATATATGCGTTAGCATGTATATCTTTTTCTCTTTCTGACTTACTTCACTCTGTATGACAGACTCCAGGTCCGTCCGCCTCACTACAAATAACTCAGTTTCATTTCTTTTTATGGCTGAGTAATATTCCACTGTATATATGCACCACATCTTCTTATCCATTCATCTGTTGATGGACATTTAGGTTGCTTCCATGTCCTGGCTATTCTAAATAGTGCTGCACTGAACACTGTGGTACATGTCTCTTTTGAATTATGGTTTTCTCAGGGTATTTGCCCAGTAGTGGGATTGCTGGGTCATATGGTAGTTCTCTTTTTAGCTTTTTAAGGAACCTCCATACTGTTCTCCATAGTGGCTGTATCAATTTACATTCCCACCAACAGAGCAAGAGGTTTGCCTTTTCTCCACACCCTCTCCAGCATTTATTGTTTGTAGATTTTTAAATGATGGCCATTCTGACCGGTGTGAGGTGATACCTCATTGTAGTTTTGATTTGCTTTTCTCTAATGATTAGTGATGTTGAGCATCTTTTCATGTGCCTCTTGGCCATCTGTATGTTTTCTTTGGTGAAATGACTATTTAAGTCTTCTGCCCATTTTTTTTTTTTTTTTTTACATCTTTATTGGAGTATAATTGCTCTACAATGGTGTGTTAGTTTCTGCTTTATAACAAAGTGAATCAGCCATACATCAGTATACATATATCCCCATATCTCCTCCCTCTTGCGTCTCCCTCCCACCCTTCCTATCCCATCTCTCTAGGTGGTCACAAAGCACCAAGCTGATCTCCCTGTGCTATGCGGCTGCTTCCCACTAGCTATCGATTTTACTTTTGGTAGTGTATATATGTCCATGCCACTCTCTCACTTCATCCCAGCTTACCCTTCCCCCTCCCCACGTCCTCAAGTCCATTCTCTATGTCTGCATCTTTATTCCTGTCCTGCCCCTAGTTCAACAGAGCCGGTTTTTTTTGTTGTTAGACTCCATATATACGTGTTAGCATACAGTATTTGTTTTTCTCTTTCTGACTTACCTCACCCTGTATGACAGAATCTAGGTCCATCCACCTCACTACAAATAACTCAATTTCATTTCTTTTTATGGCTGAGTAATATTCCATTGTATATATGTGCCACATCTTCTTTATCCATTCATCTGTCAATGGACACCTAGGTTGCTTCCATGTCCTGGCTATTCTAAATAGTTCTGCAATGAACATTGTGATACATGACTCTTTTTGAATTACGGTTTTCTTAGGGAATATGCCCAGTAGTGGGATTGCTGGGTCCTATGGTAGTTCTATTTTTAGTTTTTTTAAAGAACCTCCATAGTGTTCTCCATAGTGGCTGTATCAATTTACATTCCCACCAACAGTACAAGAGGGTTTCCTTTTCTCCACACCCTTTCCAGCATTTATTGTTTGTAGATTTTTTGATGATGGCCATTCTGACTGGTGTGAGGTGATACCTCATGGTAGTTTTGATTTGCTTTTCTCAAATGATTAGTGATGTTGAGCATCCTTTCATGTGTTTGCTGGCAATCTGCATATCTTCTTTGGAGAAATGTCTATTTAGGTCTTCTGCCCATTTTTGGATTGGGTTGTTTGTGTTTTTGATATTGAGCTGCATGAGCTGCTTGTAAATTTTGGAGATTAATCCTTTGTCAGTTGCTTCATTTGCAAATATTTTCTCCCATTCTGAGGGTTGTCTTTTTGTCTTGTTTATGGTTTCCTTTGCCGTGCAAAAGCTTTTAAGTTTCATTAGGTCCCATTTGTTTATTTTTGTTTTTATTTCCATTCTCTACGAGGTGGGTCATAAAGGATCTTGCTGTCATTTATGTCACAGAGTGTTCTGCCTGTGTTTTCCTCTAACAGTTTTATAGTGTCTGGACTTACATTTAGGTCTTTAATCCATTTTGAGCTTATTTTTGTGTATAGTGTTAGGGATTGTTCTAATTTCATTGTTTTACACGTAGCTGTCCAGTTTTCCCAGCACCACTTATTGAAGAGGCTGTCTTTTCTCCATTGTATATTCTTGCCTCCTTTATCAAAAATAAGGTGACCATATGTACATGGGTTTATCTCTGGGCTTTCTATCCTGTTCCATTGATCTATATTTCTGTTTTTGTGCCAGTACCATACTGTCTTGATTACTGTAGCTTTGTAGTATAGTCTGAAATCCGGGAGCCTGATTCCTCCAGCTCCGGTTTTCTTTTCTCAAGATTGCTTTGGCTATTGGAGGTCTTTTGTGTTTCCATATGAATTGTAAAATTTTTTGTTCCCATTCTGTGAAGAATGCCATTGGTAGTTTGATAGGGATTTCATTGAATTTTTAGATTGCTTTGGGTAGTATAGTCATTTTCACAATATTGATTCTCCCAATCCAAGAACATGGTATATTTCTCCATCTGTTTATGTCATGTTTGATTTCTTTCTTCAGTATTTTATAGTTTTCTGAGTACAAGTCTTTTGCCTCCTTAGGTAGGTTTATTCCTCGGTATTTATTCTTTTTGTTGCAATGGTAAATGGGATTGTTGCCTTAGTTTCTCTTTCTGATTTTTCGTTTTTAGTGTATAGGAATGCCAGAGATTTCTGTGCATTAGTTTTGTATCCTGCAACCTTACCAAATTCATTGATTAGTCCTAGTAGTTTGCTGGTAGCATGTTTAGAATTTTCTATGTATCGTATCATGTTATCTGGAAACAGTGACAGTTTTACTTCTTCTTTTCCAATTTGTATTCTTTTTATTTCTTTTTCTTCTCTGATTTCCATGCCTAGGACTTCCAAAAGTTTGTTGAATAAGAGTGGTGAGAGTGGACCTCCTTGTCTTGTTCCTGATCTTAGTGGAAATGCTTTCAGTGTTTCATCATTAAGAATGATGTTTGCTGTGGGTTTGTCATATATGGCCTTTATCATGTTGAGGTAGGTTTCCTCTACGCCTATTTTCTGGAGAGTTTTTATTATAAATGGGTGTTGAATTTTGTCAAATCTTTTTCTGCATCTATTGAGGTGATCATATAGTTTTTATTCCTTAATGTTAATATGGTGTCTTACATTGGTTCATTTGCGTATACTGAAGAATCCTTGCATCTCTGGGATAAATCCCACTCGATCATGGTGGATGATCCTTTTAATATGTTGTTGGATTCTGTTTGCTAGTATTTTGTTCAGGTTTTTTGCATTTATGTTCATCAGTGATATTGGTGTATAATTTTCTTTTTTTGTGATATCTTTTTCTGGTTTTGGTATCAGGGCAATGGTTGCTTCGTAGAATGAATTTGGGAGTGTTCCTCCCTGTGCAATTTTTTGGAGGAGTTTGAGAAGGATCGGTGTTAGCTCTTCTCTAAATGTTTGATAGAATTCGCCTGTGAAGCCGTCTGGTCCTGGGCTATTGTTTGTTGGAAGATTTTTAATTACAGTTTCAATTTCATTACTTGTGATAGGTCTGTTTATATTTTCTAATTCTTCCTGGTTCAGTCTTGGAAAATTCTACCTTTTCAAGAATTTGTCCATTTCTTCATGGTTGTACATTTTATTGGCATATAGTTGATTGTTGTAGTATCTTATAATCCTTGGTATTTCTGCAGTGTCAATTGTGATTTCTCCTTTTTCATTTCTAATTTTATTGATTTGTGTCCTCTCCCTTTTTTTCTTGATGAGTATCGCTAAGGGTTTATCAATTTTGTTTATCTTCTTAAAGAACCAGCTTTTAGTTTTATTGATCTTTGCATTTTCTTCGTTTCTATTTCATTTATTTCTGCTCTGATCTTTATGATTTCTTTCCTTCTACTGACTTTGGGTTTTCTTTGTTCTTGTTTTTCTAATTGCTTTAGGTATAGGGTTAGATTGTTTATTTGAGATTTTTCTTGTTTCTTGAGGTGAGATTGAATTGCTGTAAACTTCCCTCTTAGAACTGCTTTTGCTGCATCCCATAGGTTTTGGGTCTTTGTGTTTTCATTGCCATTTGTTTCTATGTATTTTTTTATTTCTGGTTTGATTTCTTCAGTGATCTCTTGGTTATTTAGTAGTGCACTGTTTAGCCTCCATGTATTTGTGGTTTTTACGTTTTTTTCTGTAATTTATTTCTAATCTCATAGCGTTGTGATCAGAAAAGATGCTTGATATGATTTCAGTTTTTTTAAATTTTCTGAGGCTTGATTTGGATCCAAGATGTGATCTTATCCTAGAGAATGTTTTGTGTGCACTTGAGAAGATAGTGTATTCTGCCAACTTTGGGTGAAATGTTCTATAAATATCAATTAAATCTATCTGTTTTGTTGTTTCATTTAAAGCTTGTGTTTCCTTATTTATTTTCTGTCTGGTTGATTTGTCCATTGATGTAAGTGGGGTGTTAAAGTCCCCTACTATTATTGTGTTACTGTTGATTTCCCCTTTCATGGCTGTTAGCATTTGCCTTATGTATTGAGGTGCTCCTATGTTGGGTGCATTAACATTTATAATTGTTATATCTTCTTCTTGGATTGATCCCTTGATCATTATGTAGTGTCCTTCCTTATCTCTTGTAAGAGTCTTTAGTTTAAAGTCTATTTTATCTGATACGAGTATTGCCACTCCAGCTTTCTTTGATTTCCATTTGCATGGAATATCTTTTTGCATCCCCTCACTTTCAGTCTGTGTGTGTCCCTAGGTCTGAAGTTGGTCTCTTCTAGACAACATATATATGGGTCTTGTTTCTGTATCCATTCAGCCAGTGTGTGTCTTTTGGTTGCGGCATTTAATCCATTTACATTCGATGTTATTATTGATATGTATGTTCCTATTACCATTTTCTTCATTGTTTTTGGTTTGTTTTTGTGGTGTCTTTCTGCTTCCCGCCTAGAGAAGTTTCTTTAACATTTGTTGTAAAGCTTGTTTGGTGGTGATAACTTCTCTTAGCTTTTGCTTATCTGTAAAGCTTTTGATTTCTCCGTAGAATCTGAATGAGATCCTTGCTGGGTAGAGTAATCTTGGGTCCAGATTTTTCTCTTTCATCACTTTAAATATATCCTGCCACTCCCTTCTGGCCTGCAGAGTTTCTGTTGAGAAATCAGCTGATAACCTTATGGGGATTCCTTTGTATGTTATTTTTCATTTTTCCCTTGCTGCTTTTAATATTTTTTCTTTGAGTTTAATTTTTGTTAGTTTGATTAATATGTGTCTTTGTATGTTTCTCCTAGGGTTTATCCTGTATGGCACTCTCTGTGTTTCCTGGACTTGGGTGACTATTTCCTTTCCCATGTTAGGGAAGTTTTTCTCTGTAATCCCTTCAAATATTTTCTCAGACCCTTTCTTTTTCTCTTCTTCCTCTGAGACCTCAATATTTTGAACACTGGTGCATTTACTGTTGTCCCACAGGTCTCTGAGATTGTCTTCAAATCTTTTCATTCTTTTTTCTTTAGTCTGCTCCTTGGCAGTTATTTCCATTTTGTCTTCCAGCTTACTTATTCGTTCTTCTGCCTCAGTTATTCTGTTATTGATTCCTTCTAGTGTAGTTTTCATTTCAGTTATTGTGTTGTTCATCTCTTTTTGTTTGTTCTTTTGTTCTTCTATATCTTTGTTAAACATTTCTTTTAATTTCTTAATCCATGCCTCCATGATATTTCCAAGATTCTGGATCATCTTTACTATCATTACTGTGAATTCTTTTTCAGGTAGGTTGCCTGTTTCCTCTTCATTTATTTGGTGTTGTAGGTTTTTACCTTGCTCCTTCACCTGTGACATATTTTTTTGCCATCTCTCTTTTTTTTCTTTTTCCTTTTTTTTAATGAGTGATATTGTGTTCCTGTCTTACTGGTTGTTTGGCCTGAGACGTCCAACACTGGGGTTTGTAGGCTGTTGGCTAGAGTTGGGTCTTGGTACTGAGATGAGGACCTCCGGGAGACCTCACTTTGATGAATATTCCCTGGCGTCCGAGGTTCTCTGTTAGTCCTGTGGTTCAGACTCAGAGCTACCACTGCAGGGGCTTCGGTCTGATCCCCAGCTCGTGAACCAAGATCCCGCAAGCCATGTGGGGTGGCAAAAAGAAAAAAAAAAAAAGGAGAACTATAACAAAGTAAAAGATAAAATTAGACTAGGAAACTAACAGATATTTTAGAAAAAATATAAAAATAAAAATATAGATGAAACAACAACCAAAAGTTAAAACAGAACCACAATAGTAAAAAAGAGGAGGAGAAAAAAAAAGGTGGAAAAGGCTTTGGCTGTGGAGGGTGGGGCCTAAGCAGGGGTGAGGTTTGGGTGGTGGGTGGGGCCTATGCTTAGGACCCACAGGGCTGGACAAGTCCCTGGGAGTTGTGTGGGGTGGGGCTTAGGCTCAAGGAACAGAAGGGACTTAGGAGTGCCCCCCCAACACTGCCTCTGGCCTCAGAGGGTAGGGGACCCCACCTGGGAGCCCAGCATACTCCATGGGCTCGAGTGGGCAGGGAAAACGTCCTCTGCTCCTCTGGTCCAGGAGGCCCCCCCCATCTCCTCAGGCTCCCTCCTATGCCCCTAGGACCGATGCGGCCTGGAGGGGGCTTTGGAGGGCAGGGGACCTGGCTGGGAGCTCAGCAGCCTTCTAGAACCCAAGTGGGCAGGGCAAACACCCTCCACTCCTCTCCTGCTCCTCCGGTCCTGGAGGGCCCCTCCCACCTGCCTGTCCTGTTCTCTCCTGGATTCCCTCTTATGGCCCCAGGACCAACCTGGCCCAGAGGGGACCTCTGAGGGCATACAACCCGGTCGGAGAGCCAGGCAGACTTCCCCAGCTGATTGGACAGGGGAAACGCTGGGCGTACTCCCCACTGATTCGAGCCCCTGAGGGTCCCTCCAGGGGTGGGAACCCCTCCCCCCCTCAGCCACCCCTTTGGGGCTTCAGTCCTGTTTGGCCTCCACTTCTCTTCCCCCCTCAGTCCCCCCATGTCCTACCCATTCGCTTGGGGGTTCTTGCCGTCTCCTTGGGCATCGGGTTCCCCTACCAGCATCTGGAAGGTGCCCTAGTTGTGGGGAGATACGAATCCGCGTCTTCCCGCACCGTCATCTTGACTCTGCCTCCAAGAATTTAATTTTTGACATTTCCCAAATTTATTCATTCAATAAACATTTATCAAGTGTCTTTTATATGCCAGGCCAAGGAGGACCCAAATTTTTTAGGCCTAGGTGCTTATATAATTTTGGGGTCTCTTTAAGAAAAAGAATACGAAGTTGCAAATACAAATTTAGATATAAAATCAACATTTACTTAGGCTAGCAAATAAATTATAACAAATTACTAATTTAAGAAATCTGCCAAATACTTACAAACATTACAAAATTCAGAAAAATATCATAATGTTTTTATTAAATAACTACCTGTCAAGCTTGTATGTTTCTTCTGCATTTTCTCTTGCATACTCTTTGATTGCTCATTTTCTATAGAGAGAATAAAAAGAAAATTCAGTTTTTCCTCTACCATGCTTGATGGAAATTTAGTGTTTATTATTGATAGTTTGGGAAAGTTTACTTTAGCTTTACAGATTTTTGTTGGTAATATCATATACATTTTTACGATTGTCAAATTTTGGAAAGTTGCTATCAAGTTGTTTTCATGTATGAGCTTCAGGACATTACAGATGTTCTTGTACAGTGACAATGAATTGACAGTTTTTTGGATGCATATTTTGACTTTCCGTTACCTTTATATTTGTCACTATTTTGTGTCAAATCAATAAGAAATTTCTATCTTTTTGTAAGGTGATTTATTCTTCATTATTTATATTATTAAATAATCTAAGAGACTATTCATCATGAATACTTGAAGCACATCTCTTCCTCTCATTAAATCATGGTTTTTGTATGTCCTTTGTCTGGTATTGCCAGACTGGTTAGGACAGTTATGTTATATATGCTAACATGCTATTTGGTATGTTGACTCAAATAAAACATGTGACTTCATATATCAGTGTACTCACTGTTTGTAGTACAACTACAGGCTTGTGCCCTACAAAGACAGGGATTCTGACAAATTGCATTTGCATGACTTCCTCAAAAAAGAAAAAGAAAATATAAAATTAGAAGGTACTTTCATAATAGCATATGCTGAATTATTGAATCTATTCTTGACAGTTGAGACTTTCCATTTTAAATAGGCACCAATGGGAGTGGAATCCTTCAATTGCAATTTTACACATCTGATAATTGGAAGAAGTGTTTGAGTGACTAGCTTCTGAATCTCTACCACTCACTCCATACTTTCATTGCCAGGTGTTGCAGGATCTGTTCTCAGCACAATATGACCTCTGGCCCTGTCGCTTTGTGTTATGACAAAGCCATCCTTGTACCAGGATGGAAACTATGACTGTGAATCCCATAAATACATCCCCATAAACCCAAAGTAATATATCCCCCAATCAACTTCCTCAAAATGTCTGGATTCATTTCTGATGTTGTCCAATATGATGGGAACTATGACAGAAATGGAGTCAGAGTGAATTAAGAGAGTTAAAACCTGTAAAGTGCATGGACTAGTGCTGGGCTCCTAGTAAAGCATCCACAGATGTAGCTGATGACACCATCCTTATCTTCTTCCTCCTTCTCCTCCTCTTCATTTCTATACAAGTTTTAGTGGCCTTTTCAGTTTTTGGTGGTTTGGCACTTGGAATTCTTTATAAGCAGCTTCTTCCTATTTCTACTCCCTTTCCCTTTTAGAACCTAGATTTCAAAATGTTAGCGCTGGATGAGACCTGAAAGAACATCTACTCCACCCCTTCATCTTACAGATGAGGACCTTGGGGCTGAAGGTCACTCAGCTAGTTAATGGCAGAACAAGGAGGGACAACATGTCTTTTAGCTCCTGATACCATGTTTCTTTTCTCGCAAGTCTTGTGGGTAGATCTCTATCAGCTACACCCAGCCTGCAAGGATTAAGAGTCAATTAATTTAGATATGCATTGATTTAATCTCTGTGGGGTTCCTCCCCCCACCCCAATAGATATTTTTAAGAGTTAGAATGCTCAGTGTGCTTCTAAAATGTCACATAATAGGGTTGCTTTGCTCATTTTGATAGGACCTTCAGCAAAGCGCACTGTGTCATGAACACTCTCGCAGGAAATGGAAACTCACCTTGTGAAGAGGTAAGCTTTCCATGAGCTATGTGTTTTCCTTTCCTCAGCAGGGAAAGAGTCTGTATGTCAGCTGCCTGGCCTTCCTCTGGGGCTTGGTTTTTAATCTCCAGGGAGGCGAGGCCAGCAAAATGTCATCTCTTCTCTTGCTAAGGAAAGAAGCTGTGAAATAGATCTTCATTGCTTACACGCCTTATGTTGCTTAGCACCAGCTGTATCCATAACACCATGGTGAATTTAAAATACTGCTCCGTTGGAATAATTGTTAAAAGGGACTCTGGTGCTCATAAATACCCCAAATAGGCATTGTGAAAGTATACCAATTTTTATCTTTAATTGGATTTATTCCCCTGAGAAAACTTAAGTTTATGGATGTATGCCCAAATAATGCCCATCACTGATGTGGATTTTTCTGCTATAAGTTCTAGGAATCTCTTAATTCAAAGAGGGGAAGAGAAAAGAGCTAACATATATTCAACAGCTTTTAAATATTAGGTGCTTTATCTATCTATCTATCTATCTATCTATCTATAAAATTTCAGCTGAACCCTTATGAGAGCCTTGGGAGGCAGGGAGCTTTAGACTCATTTTACATTTGAGTAACTTGATCAAGATTGTGTCCTAGGACGTTTTGAAAAAGGTTTCTTTGATCATCTGTTTGCCAACTTAAGAACTGACCCTCTTGATGTAACTAAACTGGAAATAGAGAAAATAATATATAGATAAGGGTTTTTGTAAGATCACTTTGGTACAGGTGCAGAAGACACCAAGCCATGTGTTCCAGTTGAGAAGATCAGGTCGAGAGAATGAAAGGAGGAAATTGGCCCACAAATGTACGAACACCAGCATTAATGACAGTGAAGAGGCCTCTGCAGTCCTGGGCCCATTTGCTTTGGAATGTGGATTTTTAAAGACATCGTTGGTCATATTTCTGTGAGGCTCATTTGTTTCCTGCTCTTCCTCTTGTCCCCTTCCTCCTTCTCTTTATTCAATACCTTCTGGCAAATAATAGTTCCTAAATTAGATTCCCTGTTACTTCCCAGCCTGGAGGGCAGAGAGGCAACAGGCAGTACCCTCCTGGCAACTGTTTATGATATCTCCCCTTCCAGAGATTTGCTCTGTGGCCGCTTCAGTCCATTACCATCACTCCTTTTGCCCATAATATTGGCAGCTCCCCAAGACCTAGGGAGGAAAAAACACATCTGTAGATATGCAAACCTCAAAATCAAGACTTAGTTAATGAAATCACTTGCCCTTGCCTGTTACTGAATCCTGTTCCAGCTGGGATGGAAAAGAACATTGGCCATGCTATCAAAAGCAGATCAGATTTCTCCACTGCTGTTTCTTCCTTTCTTAACTAAAAATAAAACACCTCACACAACAATCAGACCAAAAAAAAAAAAATGACACTAGGTGAGCACAAAAGTAGTTTGTACTGTTTTCATATTTCATGTGTTCAATCATATTTGTCTTAACAAATATGATTGGAAGTGGTACTTTTTCTTCTTTTCCCACCTTCTGGCATGAGATTTATAGGTGAAGATAAAAATGCACTGGCCCTCCAAGAAAGGGCTCCCGCTCTGCACGTAACCCTTCTCGTTTCTCTCTTCTTGCTCCTGCTAGCTTTCTCTCTCTCTCTCTGACGCCCTCTTTCTTCAATCAGGGCTTAGAGAAATCTTTCACTCTTCTTTTGACAAGTGTCAGATAGACAGTGTGAGCTCATTTAAGCTGAACTGTCTGGGGGAAACTAAATTTGTTGAGGAGAACAGCCATTTGGATGACAAGTGCCAGGACACACAAGATGGCTCTTATCAGGCTCTCAGCTCATGTTCCAGGTGGCCTTTCTGTCTCTCTCTCCCCTGTTATTACTTGTTCACGGTTGACCCAAATGGAAACCTTGAAATACAAATGAAGTTGTTCTTGGAAGTTGCCAAGAAAAAGCGTTTGATGGTGACTCAGCCTAACAAGTCTATATCCCCCCATTATATACGCTTATTATTACTGATGCTTCCCAGACCCGTTTGGGCACATATTTGAAGAAGCCTCTGTTGTGAGCTCTGCTAGTTGTTTAATAAACAGGCCTATTATCTGAGCTGCAACAATTTTGACATTTTGGGCAATCCCCAACCCTGGCTACGTTTGGCACTTCTTGCCAAGATATGAGCAATATTCTTAAATATTCTTCCCCATTTGCCTCCTAGTAAGACTGATTTTTTTTGGCTCTCACTTGCCAGACAGGGAACCTATGGAGATAATTGTCATGGGAAGGTATTTAGTGGAAGGTGAGATTTTTTTTGGTCCATGTAAAACATTGTAAAATTCAAGGCCAGGGCACCATGGCAGGCTGTAATCTATGAATCGTTAAATTCTTAACATACCCTGAGAACAGGAAGAGAGAGATTAACCTTTGTAGACACAGGGGGAATTTCTCCTCTGAACACTGGTAATTCATGTGGCATTTGCTGTTTGCTTATGTTTGCAGTGAAATTCTTTCCCTCAACCTTGCACTGCGCTGTTACTGGTCACTTAGGCCTTCTGAGAGAGCAGCACAAGTTGATGTTTTAAGTACACAAACAAAGCAGTTGTTTTTAATGGTGGGCATCAGTTTTGTTTTTTTTTTTGGTCAATATTTGGTTCACATGAGAACCTTTATTTTTTCCAGCCTGTAAGCTTTGGCTCTGACTTTACATGTTTTGGAGGTTTGATGTTGTTGCTAATTCAGTGATGAAATTTATTCATAGAAAAGGCTTATTGTGAGTGAAGAAATAAAGTACCAAATAGTGTAGACAACCCACACTTTTCTTTATTATTTATTTTTGCACTAAATGATATATCTGCTTGGTATTAGGAACCCCATAGTTGGGGCAAAGGCAGTTGATGGCAATGTCATATTTATTTGGAGGTTGAAGTTTCATTAATAACTTAAGATGGAAATCAGAGAAAAAGGCCTGTGAGCAACCCCATCTAGCTGTCACAACCCCCGTGTGGCAAGATAGTACATTATACTTCTGCTCTTCTCTCCAAGAGCTTTTGGGACTTTAGCACATTATTATTATTATTATTATTAAAGACTTTATTTTTTAAGAGCAGTTTTAGGTTTACAGCAACATTGAGAAGGAGATACAGAGATTTCCCATATACCCACTGCCCCCATGCATGCATAACCCACCCCATGAATGACGTCACTTCCCAGAATGGTAAAAATTTCACCAAGGATTAACCTACATTGACGCATCATTATCACTCAAAGTCCAGAGTTTACCTTAGGGTTCACTCTTGATATTGTACATTCTGTGAGTTTGGACAAATATATAGTGGCAGATATCCATCATTACAATATCATACAAAATATTTTCACTGCCCTAAAAATCCTCTGTGCTCTGCCTATTCATCTCTCCTTGCCCCTACCCCTGGCAACCATGATCTTTCTAGTATCCCCATAGTTTTGCCTTTTCCTGAATGTCATAAAGTTGGAATCATACAGTATATAGCCTTTTCAGATTGTCTTCTTTCATTTAGTAATATACATTTAAGTTTTTCCCATGTCTTTTCCTGGCTAAATAGCTTATCCCTTTTTAGTGCTAAATAATGTTTCATTGTCTGTATGTCCCATAGTTTGTTTATCCATTCACCTATTGAAAGAGATCTTGGTTGCTTCCTAGTTTGAGCAGTTATGAATACAGCTGCTATAAACATCTGTGTGCAGGTTTATGTATGGATATAAGTTTTCTTGGGGCGTGATTGCTGGATTGTGTGGTAAGAGTATATTTAGTTTTGTAAGAAACTGCCAAAGTGCCTTCTGAAGTGGTTGTATCATTTTGCATTTCCACCAGCAGTGAATGAAAGTTCTTGTTGCTCCATATCCTTGCCAGCATTTGGTGTTGTCAGTGTTTTAGATTTTGGCCATTCTAATAGGTTTATAGTGTTATCTCACTGTTGTTTTAATTTGCATTTCCCTGATGACATATGATGGTGAGTAGAATCTTTTCATATATTTATATGCCACCTGTATATCTGAGGTGTTTGTTAAGGTCTTTGGCCCATTTTTAAATTGAGTTTTTGTGTTTTTTTTATTGTTGAGTGTTAGGAATTCTTTGTATATTTTGGATAACAATTCTTCATCAGATGTGTCTTTTTTTCCCAATCTGTGTCTTGTCTTATAATTCTCTTGGTATTATCTTTCACAGAGCAGAATTTTTAATTTTAATGAAGTCAAGTTTATCAATTATTTCTTTCATGGATCGTGTCTTTGATGTTGCATCTAAAAAGCATAGCTATAACCAAAGTCATGTAGGTTTTCTCCTATGTTATCTTCTAGGAATTTTAGAGTTTTGCATTTTACATTTAAGTCTATGATCCATTTTGAGTTAACTTTTGTGAAGGGTATAAGGTCTGTGTCTAGATTCATTTTTTTGGTATGTGGATGTCCGGTTGTTCTAGCTCCTTTTGTTGAAGAGGCTATCTGCTCCATTGTATCGCCTTTGCTTCTTTGTCAAAGATCAGTTGACTATACTTATGAGGCTATTTCTGGGCTCTCTATTTTGTTCCATTTGTCTATTTGTCTGTTCTTGCACTAATACCACAGTGTTTGATTACTGTAGCTTTGTAGTAAGTCTTAAAGTTGAGTAGTGTCAGTCCTTCAGCTTTGTTCTCCTTCAATATTATGTTGGTTATTCTTAACACTTTATTTTTGACAAGTTTAGCTTTATGGATTTTAAGGACATACCAGATTAACAGATGTAGTAATGATAGAGGACATTTTTGACATTGAGGGAAGAGACAAGAAAACTAAAGTGTAGCCACAAAACTGGATTGCCATACCTACAACGGTGGAAATTCATAAGGATAACATTGAGTCACCCAGAAAAGTTGTATTGTGTCTTCTTTTTAAGAAACGGAGTAGGGGAACTGAAGGCCCAGTAAAAGTGTTGTAGCAAGAAAGGAAGAGGATCAGGGCTCTCCAAAGAAACAGAACTAATAGGATCTATCATCTATCTATCTATCTATCTATCATCTATCGTCATCTGTCTAACCTTATTTAGTACAAGGAATTGGCTAATGCAATTATGGAGGCTGATAAGTCCCAAGAGCTGCAAGCTGGTGACCCAGGGAGTCACGTCTGAAGGGCCAAGAACCAGGAGAGCCAATGATGTAGTTCCAACCCAAAGGCTGCAGGCTCAAGACCCAGGAGGAGCCAATGTTTCAGTTTAAGTTTGAAGGCAGGAGAAAACTGATGTCCCAGTTTGAAGGCAATCAGGTAGGAGAAATTCTCTCTCACTTGGGGAGAGTCCGTTATTTTATTTTATTTAGAACTTCAACTGATTGGGTGAGACCCACTCATATTAATCTTATCCAGAAACACCCTCACAGAAATACCCAGAATAATGTTTGACCAAATATCTGGCACCTCATGGCCCAGTCAAGTTGACACATAAAGTCGACCACCTCAGCCCTCTTTCTCATCATCAGGGATGTCTGATGAGAGAGAGATAGGGAGATGTCTTCCTATCTCTGGACAACAGGTGGCTGCTGAGAAGGTCCAGGAAAAGGAGATGGATGGTATCATGTCATGGGCCCAATAGTCCAGGGCAAAGACAGTAAATCCAGCCCTGATAGGAGAATGCTTGGTTCTGGGAAATAGGTAGATTAGCTTCTAAATTATGTAATTCATTCATTCATTCATTCTTTGTTTTTAAATTACAGCCTCAATTCATATATTACTTCCTTGGGGGGCTGTCCCTAGACACTGTCTAAAGTAGTCCTTTCAGCTGCTCTCATTTATTCATTCACAAAAATTTATTGAGGGCCTACACTGTGAAAGGCATTGAGGATTCAACAATGACTGTGGGTAACAGACAAGGACCCTGCCCTTGTGCATCTTATACACTAATGGGCCCAGATAAAAACAAATGAACAGATAAAGAATGTAATTTCTGATAGTGTTAAATGCAGTAACAAATAAAATAGGTTGATGCAGTAGAGTGTAGACTTGGGCACAGTGGTGGTTACATTAGCTATACTGGCCAGGGAAGACCTTTCTAGAAGATCACATTCAGCTTGGATTTGAGTGATGAGAAGAAACTGTCCATTCAGAAACCTGGGGGAAGAGACTCTTGGGCAGAGGTAACAACTAGTGTGATAGCACAACAGGGAGAATCATTTGACCTGTTCTAGACACTGAACAGAAGCTGATGTGCCTGCAACAGAGGGAGCAAGGGGGAGAGAGGTAGGAAGTGGCTAGCAGAGAGGTCGGCAGTGCCACATCTTCATAAAAGGTCATAGAGGCCTTGGTTTGGAGCTTGCATTTTACCCTAATGGAAATGGGTTTTTAATAGAAGAGTAGTATAATCTGATTATGCTTTAGCAAATCACTGACCTCTGGGTGGGACATGGATTGTGGGGAGCAGGAATGGAAGTAAGAAGACCAGACATTTAGGAAGCTGTTGCAAGTGTCCAGGTGAGACATTATGATACCTGGATTATGGTAATAGCAGTGGAGATGTTGGGCCGTGGTCAGATTTGGCTGTTAAGTAGGCAGAGTCTTCAGGGCTTGCTGATGGATTGGATGTGGGAGGTGAAGAAAATAAAGGATTCACAGGTGAATGTTAGGTTTTAGTTTCTTAATGGCATTTATTTTAATTTGAAATTATCTTGTTTATTTATTTGTATACTTCTTTGCTGTTTTTCTCCTCCCACCAGGCTATAGATACAGTGAAAGAAGGAACCTCACTTATCTTATCAGATACTAAGGAACTGCCTTACCCTCAGCATCTAGAACAGTGCCTGATGTCTTGAATGTGTGCATGTATAAATATTGATTGAATATTTTGTATGGACCAGGCCTGTCTTTAGGCTGAAGTACAAAGGAGAACAAGAAAGAAATGACCTCTACAGACATGTAGCCTGCATTCTGGTGGAAGAGATAGATAACAAACATGTAAACCAAGTTGTTTCAGATTTTGAGAAGTGCTGTGTTGAAAAAAGGATAAATAGGGTGGTTAAGGAAACACATCTTCTTTAGTTTTTTTGTTGTTCTCCATATGTTCACTAGATCGTAACTTCCATGAAAGCGAGGTCTAGGTCTTCTATTCTTTGTATAGTGCTAAGCAGATAATATGTCCCCAGGAAATACAAGTCATGCCTGGAACCCATGCTTGGTTCCTGGTGAGCCTTAGGTACCTGTTTTGTTATCTGTGCAATGTGGCCAGCTAAGGAAAGTGGCCAAGCCTCTCCTTTCTCACGTAGGTCAGCAACACTTAGACCTGTGGATCTCTTCCTGGACAGGCCTGTATATTTATATTAACTGCTCCCCTGGCTTTGGTTGTTACTAGGCATGGGCAGTCCACCTCTGGACTCGTGCAGCCACACACAGCCTTGCTGCAAATTTAGCAGAAGGTAGTGCCTCAAGGTCAGTAGGGAGGAATTAAATCTGTAAGGGGAATACACTTAGGCCAGTAAACATGGAGTGCCAGAAAATAGTGCCCAAAGGGATCTGAGGAGCATCTGCATGTTTATTAAAAAGCAAAGAAAACACCTCCACTTCCTCTGTGAAAGGAACACACTTAGACCTCCTCTTATGAAGTCATTTCCTCTGTGGCATCTGCTTTGAACAGAAGATTTTCGGATGAGCTTTGTTTGCCCTTAAGCAATCATTTCCCTCAGATAAGGATGCACAATCAGGGGAAAATTTTCACTGGGTTATTGGTCAGCTATCAAAACGAAAAATGAAAAAACTTCCCTGACTGGAGTAATAAGCATGGAATACTTTGGTAGCACAGCATTTTTCACTTGTCCATTTACAAACTACTGAATTCATTTTAGCCAGAACAGACTTTTTGTTGGTCAGGTAGTCGATAAATATTTACTCATGCTTCCTGTATACTCGTCCTCCACTGGGAAGCATTCCTCACACTTTGCCTCCTTGTTACTCTTGCTGTGCCTGTGTTTTTCATAACTCCAGATCACTGACCCATTTAGTATCTTTAGGAGGAAAGGGAAAGCGAAGCTGATCGGAAAGCAGACTGGGAAGAGGTGAGTCGTGGCAATTCTTATGCTGTGGGAGTGTGAACTTAGCCTAATGCCAAGCAGACAGTAGATACTCAATTCATAATTAATGGTTTGATGGTTTCAGTGAATGGTGCCCCGTGGAGTGAATGTTTTCTTGCAAAGCGCTACGATCAGAGGTCTCTTCATTTTGGTTTAGATCATAAACAAGTGTAGAGAACCGACCATGTATGGACACTCTGCTAGAAGTGAGGCAGGATACTGAGATCCACCTGACACACTATCTGTCCTCTGGGGCATCAGTTTTTTTTCTTTATTTGTTTGTTTCTTTAATAAATTTATTTATTTATTTGTTTATTTTTGGCTGCACTGGGTCTTCATTGCTGCGTGCGGGCTTTCTCTAGTTGCGGGGAGCAGGGGCTACTCTTCGTTGCGGTGCGTGGGCTTCATTGCGGTGTCTTCTCTCGTTGTGGAGCACGGGCTCTAGGCACGCGGGCTCTAGAGCACAGGCTCAGTAGTTGTGGCGCACGGACTTAGTTGCTCCATGGCATGTGGGATCTTCCCAGACCAGGGCTCGAACCCGTGTCCCCTGCATTGGCAGGCGCATTCTTAACCACTGTGCCACCAGGGAAGCCCTGGGGCATCAGTTTTGAGTGCAGAAAAGATGTGAACATGAACATTATATCTCAAGGAAGCATGTACTTAGAGAAATATGAAGTCTTGTGAGAACACAAGGGAGGGAGATATTCATACTTTTGGGGGGAATCCAAGCCTTACTAGATATCCTTCTGTACACTTTCCCCCAGATTTTAATTTTGAGTATTCCTCTTGGATTATTAGTTTTCTCTAGCTTGTGGCAGACCTCATCAAGATTGGTACATGTGCTTATGTTTGCTTTTATCAGACCATCTTCTACCTGCTTTGAGTTTACCCTTTGTTTCCAATTACTTAACTTCTGAGTTACTTGCACAGTAGGGTCAAACATCCTGAATGTTACTCTTTTTTTCTGACCCAAATGAAAATCACTAATGCAAAATTGTATTAACAAATGAGTATGATTAAAATCACCATTGCGGACTTCCCTGGTGGTGCAGTGGTTAAGAATCCGACCGCCAATGCAGGAGACACGGGTTCAAGCCCTGGTCCGGGAAGATCCCACATGCCGCAGAGCAACTAAGCCCGTGTGCCAGAACTATTGAGCCCGTGCTCCAGAGCCCGCGTGCCACAACTACTGAAGCCCACGTGCCTTGAGCCCGTGCTCCACAACAAGAGAAGCCACTGCAATGAGAAGCCTGCACACCGCAACGAAGAGTAGCCCCTGCTCACCACAGCTAGAGAAAGCCCGCGCGCAGCAGTGAAGACCCAACGCAGTCATAAATAAATAAATAAATAAATAAGTTTAAAAGAAAATGTTAAAATCACCATTGCTAGGGTAGTTAGTTAAGGAGAGATCTCCCACTCTTTCTACTCCTTCTACCAGCTTCTTTCCTTTCATCCTGTCAAGGCAAATAGGTTGCTGGCTCACTAATTTTCCAGATGTTGTAACTGTTTAGTTTTGTATTTAGAAATATTTTTAAAAATTAATTAATTAATTAATTAATTTTTGGCTGCGTTGGGTCTTCGTTGCTGCACGTGGGCTTTCTCTAGTTGTGGCCAGTGGGGGCTACTCTCCGTTGCAGTGCGTGGGCTTCTCATTGCGGTGGCTTCTCTTGTTGTGGAACACGGGCTCTAGGTGCATGAGCTTCAGTAGTTGTGGCACGCGGGCTCAGCAGTTGTGGTTCACGGGCTCTAGGGCGCAGGCTCAACAGTTGTGGTGCACGGGCTTAGTTGCTCCGTGGCATGTGGGATCTTCCTGGACCAGGGCTTCAAGCCGTGTCCCCTGCATTGGCAGGTGGATTCTTAACCACTGCACCACCAGGCAAGTCCCTAGAAATATTTTTATATCAATACATGTAGTACTACTTTATTGCTTTTATTTTTGCTTTCTTTTCTCTTGTCATTTATGTTTTTCTCTTTGTATGCCTAATAATTTTTGTATGAATGCCAGACGTTTTTATAAAAAGCTATAGAGGCTTCATAGATTTACCTTTCCTCTGCTAGACAGATCAAGTTGAGGGACTGATCTCCTTAATTCAACCACAGACTAAGTTTCATCAGGATAGATTGCAATTTTGTTAAGACTCAGACTACTTCCGGTTCTCTCTGTTTTTAAGCATGGCCCCCTAGGACTTTCAGTCAAAACACTGGTAGACCTTTGACTCCTTAGCTCTGAGAGAATGCAGAATTTCTGGTATGCATTTGAGATATTTTGGCTTAACTGGCTACTTTTATGCCCTGTGCAAATTCAGAATTTGACAAATAACTTGATGGGGAGACCAACTCTGTGGTCACGGCCCCTCACATCTCCAGTTTTGTCACTGAAGTCCAAATGACTGCCAGAGGATCTGATGGTTTCTCTGTCCTAGTAGCTGTCCTCTGCTTGGGCCTACCCTGAGTCTATCCTCTAGACCCTCTAGAGTGAGCCAGCTCAGGAGTGGCAAATGACCCCCATGGGTAGCTGCTTAAACTGAGGTCACCTCTGAAACCTTTCTTTCTTTCTGGAATTTTACTTTTTCAGTTCTCTTTGCTTCAGTAATGCTCTAATATCTTTAAATATATGATTTTTGTAATTTATTTGATTTTTCTTATTGTTTATAGTGGGAAACGTAGCCTGCTATGAATAACTCATTATACCCAGAAGTAGAATTTCTCCCTCCTTGTTTTTAACTCCTACAGATTATTTCATTGCATGATATACTATCTTCTATAGTTTATTTAACCATCTCCCTGTTTATGGACATGCTTATTATTTCTAGTTTTTCATTGTTACAGTCTTGCAATTAAAATTAAAGTACATGCATCTTTGTGTACTTATTTGTGTATGGCAATTACTAATATCTGGAAATTCTGGATTGAAAAATACGGATTTTTAATTTTGATAGAGATTACCAAATTGTTCTCCAAAACAATTTAAATTAGATTCTCAGAGGCTTTCTGTCAACTAGATCAATACTTTTTAGGTCTGCATCTGATCTAGTACCAAATAGTTCCCCTAGGAACATGGAGAGGCCTATTAACTCTTTCAGAGACACTGAGCACACTGAGGGCCTACATATGTTGCCGCTGCCACTCTGACCCTGATGCTCTCCTGAGGGCACATTCAGAACTTTTACAGTGTGTTAGATGATCATGCAGTGGATTACAATAGTTCAGCATATTCTCTAAGACACCAGGGGAGTGATACCAACACTGAGGAGACAGTCAGCAGAAAAAAACATCACCAAGAATAGCATATTTCTGATACAGGCAATTCCCCAGGTGGAAGGCTTAGCTATTACTGCACGGAGAGGATACTGGCCACTGCTTCAAAGCTGTGGGGACTGCTCTTTATTCATATCAGTGATTTTTTCATGTGCTTGCTGTAAAATCAATCCTTTGGATGGTTCACTCAGTGCATTTGAATACCTTTTCAGATTCCCTAACGCTCCTTGGCCCAGTAGCAGTTCCTTTTCTTGCCAGGGCACAGAGGGTGTGAAGGTAGCTTTTTCTAGGCATTTATTGGTATTGAGCAGTGGGAAGGGTTGGAGCCAGTAAACGTGGGGTGTGCAAATGTGTTCAGCCTGTAGGAGCTCCTCCAGTTCATAGGGTAGATCTGCTGGGATAGTTATCTTGGGTCTCCTTTCACTCCAGGGTAGAATTAAGCTCTTGGCTGAATAGATAGGAGGTAGGGATAAGTCTCAGGGCTCTGGACACTTAACGTAAAATTCTAAAGGAAAATTCCTTATTCCTTTTTTCCTTTGCAGAAGCTTAGCTTTAGGCGGCATTCATAGACTCTCTATTGTACTGAAATAAGCTGTAGTGCTTATTTTCAAAACTAGCAAATGGATTTTCAACGTGAGATTTCCTGGTAATACACGCTGGTTTATTTTGAATTTAAAAAATTTGGATTTTGATTTCGTGATGTCATTTTAATTCTTTGAAATATAGTGGGGAAGGGGTCAGAAATAAAGCAGTGTCTTTTCTAGACTCATTCATTTATTCACTCTTGGTTAAGCAGTTATTAAAATCCACCTATCCATTAGACATTGGGCTTTGCATTAGTGATAGACAAATGAATAAGGCTGTGATACTTTTGTTGGTGCTGTGTCATAAAACTTGCCTAGATTGAATTCTAAGCCAGCATGAGCATCTTAGAGTGTAGAAAATAGAAACCAAACAAATACTCCATTTGGGATCAAAATTGCACAGCCAGTTGTCTAAGAAAGTGCTCTGCTTTCTACCAGTAATTCAGAATATTATGACTAACACTAAGCAGAAAACTGAGAAGAACAATAAAAGGGCAAGAAGTTAACGGAATGGGGACAGAGCTGAGAGGACAAAATTTGAACAGAAGGAGGAAAAACAACAGGGATTGAGGAAGGTTGTTTAGGTCACTAAGCTTACAAGATCTTCTACTTCCCAATTAGTATATTGTGACCCTGAAGACATAAGGGCGTGACAAGGATATCACTGGGATGTGGTAAATTCTTCACAGTCTCACTTCCCTTTGCTAATTCTGGCATCAGAGTTGTTGCAGAGAACGTGCTCAACAGTGTATGGAGATACATCTTAAACAGGTGTGCTTATTCTTAAGAAAATTTGATATGTTTAAATTCAGATGTATTTACTTTACAAAAATTAGATGATTACCCAGAATGCCTGGTACCCAGTGCTACCCACACTGGGGATGTACATGACAAACACTCTGGTCCAGCACTCTGAGACTAAGAAGCCTCGAGGGAGGGCAGGCTGGGATATAGCCCACCATGATATAAGATAGGATATGATTAAGACTTTAAAGGAAATACGAGCAAAATATTGTGAGCATTCAGGGGAAAAGTACTTCTGGTTGTTAGGTAATTGAGTAGAGAGAGGAAGGCAAAAAAATCAGAGAAGTTTTCATGAAGGAGAGAGTATTTTAACCTCTCATGGAAGATGGTTTAAATGTCAATATGTGATAGATCTCAACAGGGCTGGAGGATATGGACATTAGGTGTGAAGTAACAGCAGAGCAAAGTTTTAGAAGTAGAGCTTGTATGATGACTATTGGTGTGTTATGGGGTGGGGGGTAGGGATGGAGGATGCAGAGAAACAGTGTACTTTGGGGTCACACATGTCTTCAGATCCCTTCTGCTCATAAATATGGGACTATGCTCGTGTTACTTAACCTTTCTGAGTCTCAGTTCCCTCATCTTTAAAATGAGGACAGTAATATTGGTTTTTTGGTTTTCTGTGTGTGTTTGAGTTTTTTTTTTTTTTTGGTGAAGATTGGTCCTAATCTATGTAAATCTTTGGCTCTCAATATATGGTAGCAAACATTGGAGAGCCATTGAAAATTTTTGACTAGGTGATATGATTAAAGTTTAGAATTGGAAATTCTATTCTGATAGCAGTGCTGATGCTGGCTTCGTTGCAGAGATAAGATGTGAAAGCTTAGCACAATCAGTCATGGAGAATGGTGTCAGACCCTACTAGTCACACCTGAGTACCTGTTCTTTCCCCTTTCAGTTTTTAGCTCTAAACATGGCCATCTAAAACAAAGACTATATCTTTCCCATCTTTCCTTGTGGCTAGGTGGGGCTGTGTGACTATGTTCTGGCCAGAAGTATCATGCAGTAGTATGCCTAAAAGATGGCTGGCACACATCCTTTTTTTCCATTGCTTCTTCTATTCTGCTACTTAGATCATCTGCCATCTTGGTAGGTCTAGATGCTCATTTGGATCCTAGGAATAGTGGAGAGGTAAACTAGAAGGAGTCTGAGTCCCAGAAGACTTCACAGGCCACAATTGTCATATCAGCCCTAGACTAATTCCACCAGACTTCCACATGAGAGAGGATTAAACTATCTTATTGAAGCCACTGAAAATTTGAGATTCTGTTACTTACAGTAGAATCTAATCCTAGCCAACTTAGAGATGGAGGGGAAAATGAATAGGAGTTTACTTTCTAGGAGTTCAAGCCAATGGCAGTTATAGGAATATAAAGGAAACATGTTTGGAACAGGGGAAGGATGACGCTTTTGGTTTAGGGTCCAATCCAGACGGAGATGTCAGGTGATTAGAAACCAATGTTAGGAGCCTGGAAGAGTGGTCAGAGTTGGAGATATAGACTTGAAGTGGGAATCAGGCCTCTAAATAGCTCTGATAATTGAATATGTGGGAGGGGATGAAATTTCCAAGGAAGAAGAATGTAGAAAGAGTGTAAAATGAGTGCAAAAATCTGAAGGCTAACACTGGACGAGGTCTCTGTTCACGGGGCAGGGGGTGGTAGAGGCAACAGAGATAGGAAAGTTAGGTAGAAGGAGATGCATATTGATGGTTGAGGGTTAAAGGAAGAAGAATTGAGACTGGATGGTGAAGTTTGTTTCTTTTCTACATGGCAGGAAATGTGGGAGAGGAAAAGGAATTCCCCGGTTTCTCATAGTCAAGAAGGTACTGATTATATGTGTTTATTTGTAAATGAATAAAATGCTATTTTGTTGAATGTTTCAGAGAGGCCTTTCATTCCAGCCCATGGAGTTGTTTTCTGCTTTTAATGCTTGCTTACAGCTTCGGTAGGCTCTTCTCAGGTGAGCAGCTGCATACCAAAATGTCTCACTGACAGAATTGCCAAGGAATTCCATGGAGGATGGATGGTCTTGGTTGGAAAGTTACTTAATGGCTTTTAAAGTAGTAAGCAGATGATCATGCTGCATAAGCAACAAACCTTGAACGCTGAGAACTCATGAATGTTTTTAGTGTTGGCATCAAATAAAATGAATAACAAATTGTATTTTACACATCGTAATCGTATGCATAATTGTTATCGGTCTTCAGGATAACAGGTCATATAGTAACTGGCTGTAACTGGTAGTAGCCAGTATTACTTTTGCCTGGACACACACCAGGCATTTGTGGGGATAGCTGCAAGAGGGATAATATTGAGAAATGTGAGGGAAAGGATGGCTTGTGCCAAGAGAAAGCATTGGAGGAGGTGGGTACCTTTCCCCTCCTATTTCTTAACCAGCTTGTTCTAGAGCTGGAGCCCCAGAGTGCCTTGCCCCCAGTCAAGCCCATCAAAGGACCTAGTGGGTCTACCTGCACTAGTCTCCATGTTCCAGGGCCAACCATATTCTCTCAGTTGGAGAAGATGGAAGATATTGCCATCTGTGGTTCCCTGATTTCCTGAAAGTTCTTTGAGACTTTATGTATGACCCCACCCAAAGCTTTTCTTTTCCTCTCAGCAGGAGAGAAGGAGGCTGCAGACCACAGAAACTTCAGAAACTTTGATTAACTGCACTCATCAGGACTCTAAAGGCGCAGGTCTGTGTGTGTAAAGGTTACAGGAATCGTGGGACAGAGTTTTGGTCTGAGCAGCAGTATCCAAAACAGCTAGTGTTCCATGATTTGAAAGATGAAACAATGCAGAGTTATGGACCGTAAGAAACCCAAAAGGGTTTTTTGATAACAAAATATCACATTTGCTGTTTTATCATCTAAACCCAGAGGAGTGCCTCAATAAATATTTGTTAAATGAATTTTGGGTAAATATTCTTATTTCAGAAATATTTAAAACTGTATCCTAGATCTACCTGTCCTCTCTGTATTTTCAAACATAAGGAAATGAGCACCAATAGCTAACTGGAGCGACAGGGTGAGGGATGAGGCATAGAATGGGGAGTGAGAGGTAGCGTGTCTTCCTCATAAATATAGGTATTGGCAAAATCGTGGTTCAAATTTCACTTCCTTTAACTACTAGTTGTGTGATATTGAGCAAATTACTTAACTTTGAGCCAGAATTTCTCCATTTAAAAAAATTGGAGTAACAATACCTACCTTATATGATTGTTGTGAAAAGTAAAAAAAATTTATGAGGACCTGCTTCCTGCTTAGCAAATTCTAAGTGACAGTGCAAATGTTAGATGTTATTGTTGATGCTAACAGCAATGCAATAAAATACTAACAATTGGAGCACTGCCAAGGAGTAGGATCCATGGAGGAAGGCATGAGTGCAAAGCTTGTGTGGAATGTACGGGCTTTGGGCCTCTGGATATGTAGAAAGGCAAGTGGCTCCAAAAAGTAGAATGATAATGATGGCTGCCATTTTAAATTACAGTGGGCCAGGAATTTTGTATAGCTATTCTGAAGACTTAATAACACTCTGAGCTAGATATTGCCTCCATTTCACAGATGAGAAATCTGAGGCTGAACCTGCTTGTGAAAGCTACTCTAGGTCATACCGTTAGTTAGTGTCGAAGCTGGATTTGACTCTGGTTGCTCTGGTTCATACGTTGACCCTGCCTCTCCAGGATTCAACATGGAATCAACAGTTCCCTGAGTGACAGCTGAGCTCTATCCAGTTCGAATGCTTCAAAATGCTCGCTGTCTCACTCAGCAAAACGCTGTGAGTCTGTCCGGAGCAGGTGTTGAGAGTAAGCCACCATGGCAAGCTAGGTCTATCTTTGGGGAAAGGAGCAGAGAAGGAGGCTCTGCTAGATCTGACTTAGCTTTGAGCAGCACATGGGTGATGTGCTGAGATACCCAGGTATCCCTTTCCTTAACAAGTGCCTCTGAGAGGAACCCAGCAGGTGTGTGGTCGATATGCTGCCCTGTGGGGGGTGGCCATTTATTGAATTCCTATTCCACTCAACTTCAGTTCTTTTGACTCTTGAGGGGTTGCAACATGCCCTTGCCTCTTCAGCTGCACTTTCTCTAGAGTTGCTGTGTGACTGATTGTTTGTCAGACTTAGTTAGAAGTTCAGATGATACTGATTTTAAATAGACCCATGGGGTTTGAGAACAGTTAGAGTACAGATGAGGAGAGGTTAAGTTTTTCCTAAACTCAAGTTGTCAGTAGTAAACTCATCATCCCCTAGTAAGGGACATAATCATGGATATAATAATGTATATTTTTTCATTCATTTATCCATCAAACATTTATTAAAAGCCTACTGTGCATTGCAGTGCATACTAAATGCTAGACATATAGAGATAAATATATAAACAATGCCTGTCCTAGAGGGTGAAGTAGAGAGCCTGAGGGTGGCATTCAGGTTAGTCTGGGAAATAAATGCTCAACGATCTTTTGCAAAAATGTGAAATTTTTTTTTTTCTTTAGAGGACATGAATCCAGTTGTAGCCTATCTCTTTTGCCTTAGCACAGAATTTGGCTTAGCTGAGTACCCAAGACGTTTTGTGAAATGACTTATTAATAATATTTCTCATATTGTATTATTATAATATGTTATATTATTAATAATACTAATTACATGATCAAGTGGCCAGAATGAGTTAATTTAACCCATGAGCTCTTTTTACTCCCTTTAGTGAGCTAGAAAATTTTGGTTGCCAAAGTCAACCTGGTAGCCAAATGTTTAAATTCTGGTAATTAATGATTGTGCTTAGTCACAGGTTTGGTGAATTATTTATTTTTAATAAAAGCAGAAGGCTGTTACAAGCTCAGCAAATCTGTTGGTGGTTTTAAGACATTACACCAGGTTGCTTAGGAAAATTTCCCAGCAAATGAGACCTATTAGGTTATATAATATTCTTGTAAGACAACTAGGAAAATAACTTTAAAAATTACATCTATCTTTTTATTTAACAGCAGAAGTTACATGAAAAGAGGGAAGATTATGGGAAATTTATTAGCTATTTGATGACTTTTTTGTGATTTAAAAGACTAATAGATACTAATTTCTCATAGAAGTTTAATTATAGTTCTAAAGGTAGAAATAATAGTTTCTGTTTGATTACTAATTTTTTTAGAGTAACTTCCATCTACTTTTCGATGGTTTTAGTTACCCTTACCTTTAAAATTAAAACTATAAATTTAAGGCTACATACCTCAATGTAGTGTTTATGAAATTGATTAAAATATATGGAATGTTCCAGTGCAGTCTGAAACCATAGCAAGTACCAGAGATTTGATGTTTGAAAAGTGTTTTAATCAGTGATAGATTTGGAATTATTGCTGGCTGATTCCTGAATCTTCAGGCCTAGGCCTTAGGAACACATTATCCAGATGTTTATAAAATGCCATTTTACTAATGTCCTGTTTATACTTCGTGGTAAAAAAAAAAAAAAAAAAATCTGTCTACTTCAAAGTACCAGATGAAAGTATTTTACATCAACTAAATATTATACTCGAGCTGCTCTTCAGCCCTTCACTCCCACCCTTCTGCCTTAAAGGGACTTATTCCATATCATCACCTATTTTCTTCACGACATTTGACAAGAATTCAGCCTGTTTTTGTGGAATTTTGTGTGAATGCTAAGTCCTTGGTAATGCTTCTTGTCCCTGCCCTAGCTCTCCTAGTTTACTCAAAATATATTCTCTCTTTGAAAGAAAAGTTGAATTTCCCAATTTCTTAAGCCAGATTATTAATTGAAACTATGTAAAATGAATGGAGGAACACCCATTAATTCCTCAAAACTCAGCAGCATAATCTAATCCTTTGAAAAATCTCTCTGCTTAACTCATCGTTGTTAATCAGTTTAAGACAATTTAGAAAGGTATATTGGGAGAAAGAAGTAAAAAAAAGAGGGGAATAAGGCAATATTAAAGCTTACACTTTATATTCAGGTTCAGAGGATAAAAAAACTTTTACCTTTTCATCTGTTTTTTGAGTCATTTTTTGCTGCGTAAGTTTGCATATATACTGTTGGGGTTAGAGTATATGCACACTTTTGAAACATGTTTTAACCGTTTTCTTGTGTCATTAAATATTCATCAAAATATAGTGTTTAATGGCTGCATAGTTATTTGTGTAATTTTACCATCCTTTATTTTGTTTTTCCTATCTTCTTATGGTGCCCAGTCTCAGTCCCCTCATGATTCCCATCTACCTTTTGTCTTCCCTTAGTCCCTCTTGGCTCTCTATGGTATTCAGAGTTGAAAACAATGGTCATGAAGACCCTCACTGAGGTCAGGAGAACAATGCATGAATAAAGTGAGAATTTCTACAGAGATAGAAAATGTAAGAAAATGCCAAACAAATCACAGAGCTGAAGAATACAATAACTCCACTAAAAATTTCTATGAGGGGTTCAATAGCAGACAAGATCAAGCAGAAAAAGGGATCAGTGAACTTGAAAACAGGGCACTGGAATTTATCCAGTCAGAGCAGCAAAAAGAAAAAAGAATGAAAAAGAGTGAAGACAGCTTAAAGGACTTATGGGGCACTATCAAGAGGACCAATGTTTGCATTATAGCAGTTCCAGAAAGAGAAGGAAGAGAGAAAAGGGCAGAAAGCTTATTCAAACAAATAATGGCTGAAAACTTCCCTAACCTGGGGAAAGAAACAGACATCCAGTTACAAGAATCCCAGAGAGCTGCTCTGTAGAAGAAGAATCTAAAGAGACCCACACTGGGACACGTTATAATCACACTGTCAAAAGTTAAAGCCAAAGAGATAATCTTAAAAGCAGCAAGAAAAAACCAGCTTGTTATGTACAAGGGAACCCCAATAAGATTAAAGGCAGATTTTTCAGCAGAAACTTCACAAGCCAGAAGGAGTAGAATGATATATTCAAACTTTGGGAAGAAAAAAACCTGTCAACCAAGACTATACTACTTGGTAAAGTTGTCCTTCATAATTGAAGGAGAGATAGAGTTTCTGGACAGGCAAAAGCTGGAAGGGTTCATCATCACTAGACCAGCCTTACTAGAAGTGTTGAAGGGATTTCTTCAAGATGAAATTAGAAGATGCTAATTAGTGACAGGAAAACTTAAGAAAGTATAAATCTCACTGGTAAAGGTAAATATATAGTTAAATTCAGAATACTCTAGTGTTGTAATTGGTGGTGGGCAAATCACTTATAAATCCATTATGAAGGTTAAAAGACAAAAGTAGTAAAATAACTATAACTACAAAAATTGATTAATGTGTATACAAGGTAAAAAGATACAAATTGTGACATCAAAAATAAAATGTGGGTGGGGGGAGAGAGTAAAAATGTAAAGCTTTAGTATGTGTTCGAAGTTAAGCTGTTATGAGTTTAAAATAGACTGTTATAAATATAAGATGCTTTATGTAAGCCTCACTGTAACCACAAAGCAAAAACCTGTAGTAGATACATAGAAGATAAAGAAAATGATTCTAAGCATAACATTACTGAGAATCATCAGATCACAAGGAAGAGAACAAAAGAAGAAGAAAGAAACAAAAGAATTACAAAATAGCCGGAAAACAATTCACAAAATGGCAATAAGTATACCTATGAATAATTACTTTAAATATAAATGGACTAAACTTTCCAATTAAAATACCTACAGTGGCTGAATGGATAAACAACAAAACAAAACAAAAAGAACAAGACCCAACTATATGCTGCCTAAAAGAGATTCAATTTAGCTTTAATAGAGTGAAAGTGAAGAGGTAGAAAAATATGCCTCATGTAAATGTAAACCAAAAGAAAGCAGAAGTAGCAATACTGATATCAGACAATATAGACTGATATCAGACAATAAGCCAAAGACTGTAATAAGAGATAAATATACAAAAATCAGTTGCATCTCTACACACTAATAAGGAACTATAGGGAGCTATCAGAAAAAGAAAATAAGAAAACAATCCCATTTACAATTGCATAAAAAAGGACAGAATACCTAGGAATAAATATAACCAAGGAGTTAAATACCTGTTCTCAGAAAACTATAAGACATTGATGAAAGAAATTGAAGAAGACACAAATGAAAAGATATTCTTTACTCATGGATTAGAAGAATTAGTATTGTTAAAACGCTTATTCTTTGCAAAGCAATCTACAGATTCAATGCAGTCCCTCAAAATTTCAATGGCACTTTTCACATAAATAGAAAAAAAATTCCTAAAATTTTTATGTAACCACTAAAGACCTTTAATAGCCAAAGCAATCCTGAGAAAGAGGAACAAAGCCTGAGGCATTACATGGCTTGATTTCAAACTACATTACAAAGCTATAGTAATCAAAACAGTACAGTATTGGCATGAAAACAAACACATTGATCACTGGAACAGAATAGAGAGCTCAGAAATCAACCCATGAATGTAAAGTCAATTAATTTACCACAATGGTGCCAAGAATATATGATGGGGAAAGGGTAGTTTTTTTTTCAATAAATAATGTTGGGAAAACTGGACAGCCACATGCAAAAGAATGAAACTGGGTCCCTGTCTTAGACCACATACATAAAAATCAAGTAAAATGGATTAAAGGCTTGAACATAAGACCTGAATCCATAAAATTCTTAGTAGAAAATATAAGCGGTAAGCTCCTGACATTGGTCTTGCCAGTGATTTTTTGGATTGGACACCAAAAGCAAAAGCAACAAAAGCAAAAATAAACAAGTTGGACTATATCAAACTAAAAATCTTCTGCACAGTAAAGGATACCATCAACAAATGAAAAGGCAGTTTACTGAATGGGAGAAAATATTTGCAAATTGTGTATCTGTTAAAGGGTTAATATCCAAAAAACAAATAATTTGATTAAAAATGGGTAGAGGAACTGAATAGATTTCTTTCTAAAGAAGACATACATATGGCCAACAGGGAAATGCAAACCAAAACCACAATGAGGTATTGTTAGAATACCTATCATCAAACAGAAAAGAGATGAGTGTTGGTAAGTATATGGAGAAAAGGAACACTTATTCACTGTTGGTGGGAATGTAAATTGGTGCAGCCGCTATGAAAAGCAGTATGGAGGTTCCTCATAAAACTAAAAATAAAACTGCCATATGATCCAGCAATTCCACTTCTAGGTATATATCCAGAGGAAATAAAAACAGAATATCAAAGAGATATCTGAAACCACATGTTCATTGCAATAATATTCACAATAGACAAAATATGTAAACAATATATGTGTCTGTTAACAGATAAACGGATAAAGATGTTGATATGTGTATGTATATATGTGTTCGTGTGTATATATATATATATGTGTATACACAAACACACACACAATGGGATCTTATTTGGCCATAAGAAAGAGGGAGGTCATGCCATTTGTGACAACACGAATGGATCTTGAGGGCACTATGCTAAGGGAAATAAGGTAGACAAAGAAAGACAAATACTGCATGTGTCACTTATATATGGAATCTAATAAAAGGTCTAACTGATAGAGTAGAAAAGTGATTGTGAGGGCCCAGGTGTGTGGGGGTGAAGGGGAATGGGAAGAGGTTGGTAAAAGGCTTCAAACCTTCAGCTGTGAGATGAGTAAGCTCTGAGGATCTAATGTAAAGCATGGTGACTGTAAGTGATAACACTATACAGTTGACCCTTGAAGAACTCTGGGGTTAGGGGCACTGACTCTATGCAGTCGAAAATCTGCGTAGAACTTTATACAGTTGGCCCTCTATATATGTGATTCCCCATCTGAGGACTCAACCAACTCCTGATATATATGTGATTCCCCATCTGAGGACTCAACCAACTCCTGATTGTGTAGTACTGTAGTACATATTTATTGAAAACTAATCCATGATATAAGTGGACCTGAACATTCAAACCCATGTTGTTCAAGGGTCAACGGTATTATATATTTGAAATTTGCTAAGAGAGCAGAATTTAAATGTTCTCACCAAAAAAAAAAAAAAAAAAAAAAAAAGGATAAATATGTGAGGTGATGGATATTTTAATTAACTCAAGGGGGAAATCCTTTCACAATGTATACATATGTCAATCATCTTGATGTACTATTTAAATATCTTATGATTTCCTATGTCAATTATATCAAAAAGGCTGAAATTAAAAAAAAAATTATCAGTGTAATGAATAGAATCTTAGGGGCTGTTTGTTTTCATAGTATAACTTAGCCTATCTTCGTCTCAAAGTTCACTATTTCTTACCCAGAGCACTTGAGCTATTCACGAACTCTGTGTTTGTCAGTTCACTTCAGAAATGAGTATATGGGCACCTATCTCAGAATTGAGATGCAGATTAAATAAGGGTAATGTATGAAATTGCTTAGCTCAGTATGTGTCTTCATATTCAAAAGATAGTAGTTATTGCTATTAACAGTAATCATCATTAAAATGATAAATTTTTTAAAATTTCAGCCTTTCATCATCATTGTTACTAGTGTGGTGTGTGGCAAAATAATACAGATTCTATATAGTTTAAGAGGATGGACCTGAGACAGACTGCCAGGGTTCAGTTCTAGCTTTGTCAGCTTCTAACTGTGAGACTGTGGGCTTTGCCTCTCTGTGCTTCAACTTCCTCATCTGTAAAGTGGGGACAAGTCCTTACTTCATAGGGTTGTAGTGACTGGTAAATGAATTAATGCATGTAAAACACTCAGCACACTGCCAGCCCCATAGCAAGTTCTCAGTAAGTGCTACCTATTATTATCATTAAATTCTTTGGAACATTCCATGGACTGCTCTGTTAGAGAGTTTAACTTCTCTTCATGGTATTTTGTCATTTTTGATAGAAGGGTTTATGCTTTAGGGATCCATGGAACAAGATCACCTTTCCTTAATACTGTAGGGTTCAAAGCTCCACTACCTATTTGAGTAAATGTCTTTTCATGGTGCCTAAAATAAGGGGAAAAAAGCTGATACCAAAGTAAAGCTTTAAACAAGGCCAAGGGAAGGAAATCTTTAAATCCAAGGGCAGAGCATCCAGTTTTATTTCATCAAAATGTATTATTTAAGCAAACTTACTGATAATGATGCATAGATGCTGTTTGTAGACATTATTTTCCTCCTTTGAAGTGACTGAGTGCTGATTTCCTATCTGTGCCAGCAGCCTTTTCAGAATTCATTCTGTGCTCCTCTACATCATTGTGGCATGGAAATCTCATATATGACTTTTCTAAAGATTAGAAGACTAAAAACATGTACCTATTGACTCAGAGGCTGAGAAGATGTACACAAATGTGAATAAACAGTTGAAACACTACCAGATGTACAGGAAGAGCCCTTGAACGCAAATGTGATTGACATCAAGAAAAGATTAGCTTAGAAGTTCTGCCTAGATGGCACGTCGATAGACTGGCACTGCAGCAGGATTCAGCGGCAAGGATTTCATGTAATTGATGGTGGAAGAAAAGAACATTTCAACAGATATTTTTCTATTAATTTGCCACAGGTGCTCAAATGCCCGTGACCTAGAATTTCAAGTATTCAAATTGCTACTATGGTAGCTTCAGGCTTTGCTTCCACGTTATTTTACAGACTGTGGCACAGACTTTTAAGGATTTAATTCTGTTTACTGGCAATGCTGCAGTTCACATGATTTCAGTCTAACAGGATGACTAATTTCTCAATGAATCAAGTGACTCTTGACTCAATATATATCAATCTTTATCATGCACATAGTTTTATTTAACTTAACATTATTTTTATCTACATGTTTCCATGTATAGCTTTTGGCCATTTACTTGCCATGCTACCCTTTCATTTTCCTGCTACCTCTCCTGAAGTTCCTCTGCTGGACTGTTTCTAGATTTTCACATTTATACACAGAGGCACGGAACATCCTAGTATAAATTATTTTTTTTTTAATTTTATGATATTGCCATGGAGTTTGTTCTCCAAAGCAGAATAACTGAAAAAAAGTAAGAATTTTTATAGTTCTTGCTACATACTGGGATATCACACTATAGAAATATCAAACTAATTTACAGTACCATCGGCATGGGATACTTTCCCTCACCATTTACACAATATTGGATTTTATTTTATTAATAATTTATGTATGTAATGGCTTTAAAAATTAACCATTAACCACACCTAACCATTTTAAGTGTACAATTTAGAGGTATTAAATACATTCATAATGTTGTGCAACCGTCAAATCACCCATGTCCATAACTCTTTTTATCTTGTAAATCTCAAACCCTAAACCCATGAAAGAATAACTCCCCAGTGTCCCCTTCCCCCAGCCCCTGGAAGCCACCATTCTACTTTCTGCCGCTATGATTTTGACTGTTCTCAGTACCTCATGTAAGTGGAATTATACAATATTTGTCTTTTTTGACTGCCTTACTTCCCTTAGCATAATGCCCTCAATATTCATCCATGTTGTGGCATATGTCAGAATTTCCTTACTTTTTAAGGCTGAATAATATTCCATTGTATGTATACACCACACTTTGTTTATCTAGTTACTCGAGTTCCTAACACATTTTAGCTGTTGTGGATAATGCTGCTATGAACATGGGTGTACAAATATCTCTTTGAGACGCTGCTTTTAATTATTTTGGGAATAAGCCCAGAGGTGGAATTGCCAGTAATATGGTAATTCTATTTCTAATTTTTTGAGGAACAACCATACTGTTTTTCAAAGAGGCTGTACTCTTTCACATTCCCACCAACAGCACACAAGGGTTCCAGTTTCTCCATGTCCTTACCAATACTTGCTATTTTCTGCTTTTTGATAGTAGACATCCTAATGGGTGTGAGGTAGTATCTCACTGAAGTTTTGATTTGCATTTCCCTAATGATTAGTGAAGTTGAGTATCATTTCTTGTGCTTATTGACCATTTGTGTATCTTCTTTGTTGAAATATGTGTTCAAGTCCTTTGCCCATGTTTGAATTGTGTTGTTTGGTTTTTTGTTGTTGAGTTTTCAGAGGTCTCTATTTATTCTGGATATTAATCTCTTATCAGAGATATGATTTGTAAACATTTTCCCCCATTCTGTGTATTGTCTTTTTACCTGTTGATATTGTCTTTTGATGCACAAAATTTTCTAATATTCATCAAGTTTAATTTGTCTGTTTTTGTTGTTGTTTTACCTTTGGTGTTATATCCAAGAAATCATTGCCAAATCCAATGTCAAGAAGTTTTGCCCTATGTTTTCTCCTAAGAATTTTATAGCTTTAGGTATTACATTTAAATCTTTGATCCATTTTGAGTTAATTTTTGAATATGATGTTAGGTAAGGGTCTAACTTCATTACTTTGCAAGTGGATATCCAGTTTTCCCAGCACCATTTATTGAAAAGTCTGCCCTTTCCCCATTGAATGGTCTTTGCACACTTGCCCAAAATCCCATCTGTGCAAAGGTCTATTTTGGGGCTCTCTATTCTATCTCATTGGTCTACATGCCTGTCTTTATGCAAGCATAACACTGTTTTGACTGTGGTAGTTTTGTAGTAAGTTTTAAAATCAGGAAGCATGAGTTCTTCAGCTTTAATCTTCTTTTTCAAGATTGTTTTGGCTATTCATGCTCACTGAAATGCCATATAAATTTTAGGATGATTTTTTCTATTTCTTCCCAAAACATCCTTGGAATTTTGATAGGGATTGCATTGAATCTGCTAATGGCTTTTGGTAGTATTGACATCGTAACAATATTAAGTCTTCTGATTCATGAACATGGAATGTGTTTCCATTTATTTATGTGTTCTTTAATTGCATTCAGCAATGTTTTGTAGTTTTTATTGTACAAGTCTTCAACTGTTTGGTTAAGTTAATTCCCAAGTATTCTATTCTTTTTGATGTTATTGTAAATGGAATTGTTTTTTTCAGCTTGTTCATTGTTTATGTATAGAGATGCAATTGATTTTTGTGTGTTGGTTTTGTATCCTGCTACTTTGCTGAATTCATTTCCAGTAGCTTTTTGTGGAATCTTTAGGGTTTTTTACATATAATATGATCTGTGAACAGATATAATTTTACTCCTTTCTTTCTAATTTAGATGCCTTTTATTTATTTATTTATTTTCTTGCCTGGTAGCTCTGGCAAGAACTTCCAGTACTATGTTAAACAGAAATTGCAAGTGTCCTTTTGCCTCGTTCCTGATCTTAGTGAAAAAACTTTCAGTCTTTCACCACTGAGTATGATATTTGCTATGGGTTTTTCATATATGGCTTTAGTTATGTTGAAGTAGTTTCCTTCTATTACTAGTTTGTTGAGTGTTTTTATCATGGAAGAGTCTTGACATTTGTTACGTTTTTTTCTTCATCAAATAAGGTGATCATGTGGGCTTTTTCATTCTGTTAATGTGGTATATTACACTGATCGAATTTGTATGTTGAACCATCCTTACATTCTAGGAATAAATCCCACTTGGTCATCATGTATAATCCTTTTAATATGCTGCTGAATTCAGTTTGCTAGTATTTTGTTGAGGATTTTTGCATCAAAGTTATGAAGGGATATTTGTCGGTAGCTTTCTTTCCTTGTAGTGTCTTTACCTGGCTTTGGTATCAGGGTAATGCTGGCTTCATGGAATGATCTAGGAAGTAGTCCCTCCTCTTAAATTTTTTTGGAAATAGTTTGAGAAGGGTTAGTGTTAGTTCTTCAAATGTTTGGTAGAATCCACCATTGAAGCCATCAGTTGGGAGATTTTGTTTGATTACTGATTTAATTTTCTTATTAGTTACAGATGTATTCAGATTTTCTATTTCTTCATGATTCAGTCTTGGTAGGTTTTGTGTTTCTAGAAATTTGTCTATTTCATCTAGGTTATCCAATTTGTTCACATATAATTGTTCATAGTACTCTCTTATAATCCTTTTTATTTTTGTGCAATTGGTAGTAATGTCCTCACTTTCATTTCTGATTTTAGAAATTTGATTCTTCTCTATTTCTTAGTCCAGATAGCTAAAGGTTTGTTAATTGTGTTGATCTTTTCAAAGAACTAACTTTTGGTTTCATTGATTTTCTCTGTTGTTTTTCTGTTCTCTGTTTCATTTATCTCTGCTCTAAACTTTATTTTCTTCCTTCTGCTAGCTTTGGGTTTAGTTTGTTTTTTACTTTCTAGTTCCTTAAGTTAGGTTGCTTTTTGAGATCTTTCTTGTTTTTTAATGTAAGCATTTATAGCTATAATTTTCCCCCTTAGCACTGCTTTTGCTGTGTCCCATAAGCTTTGGTATGTTGTATTTTTGTTTTCTCTCCTCTCTAAATATTTTATAATTTCCCTTGTGATTTTTTTCTTTGATCCAATGGTTGGTTAAGAGTATGTCATTTACTTTCCACAAATTTGTGAATTTTCAAGTTTTCTTTCTGATATTTATTTCTAACTTTATTTTGCTGTGGTATGTGGAACATACTTTGCATATGTATCTTTTTAAAGCTATTGAGACTCAGTTTTTGGCCTAAAATTTGGTCTACCCTGGAAAACATTTCATGTGGACTTGAGAAGAATGTGTATGCTGTTGTTGTGTAGAGTGGTCTGTATATGTCTGTTAGATCTAGTTTCTTTATTGCATTAATCCTCTATTTCCTTACTTATTTTCGGTCTGCTTGTTGTCCATTATTGAGAGTTGAGTATTGAAGTCTAAGACTAATATTTTAGAACTGTCTATTTCTACCTTCAATTCTAATTCTGTCAGTGTTTGTTTCATATATATTGATAGTCTGTCATTAGGTGCATACATGTTTATAATTGCCATATCTTCTTCCTGTATTGACCCTTTTATTAATAAATAATGTCCTTCTTTTTCTCTTATAAACTTTTTTTGATTCAAAGTCTATTTTGTGTGATGTTAGTATAGACATCTCTTTTGCTTACTATTTGCAAGGAATATCTTTGTCCATTCTTTCATTTTCAATATGTTTGTGTCTTTGGCTTCAAAGTAAGTCTCTTGTAGATAGGAGATGGTTGAATCACTTAAAAAATCAATTTTTCCAATCTTTGTCTTTTGATTAGAGAGTTAATCCATTTACATTTATAGTAATTGTTGATAAGTAGGGACTTCTGTCATTTTGCTATTTGCTTTCTTTATACCTTTTAGCTTTTTTGTCCCTCATTTCCTGCATTACCATCTTCTTTTATGTTTAGTTTATTATTTTGTAGTGGAATGTTTACATTTCTTTCTCATTTCCTTTTGCTTATATTCTAGAGCTATTTTCTTTGTGGTTACCATGGGGATTACGTTTAACATTCTGAAGTTATAACACTAATTTGAATTTAGATTAGCTTAACTTCAGTGACATATAAAAACTCTGTTCCTTTATAGCTCCTTTCCCAACCTTTTTGGTTGTTGATGTTACAAAATTACGTGTTCATATATTATGTGCCCCAATACATAAACTAAAAATTATTTTAAATGCATTAGTCTCTTAAATTATATAAAAAACTGAAAGTGGAGCTACAATCCATTATTACAATAAAAATAGCTTTAATAATTGCCTATTTATTTATCTTTAGTGTGATCTTTATTTCTTTATATAGCTTCAGGTTACTGTCTAGTGTCCTTTCATTTCACCCTGCAGGACTCCCTTGAGCAGTTCTCGAAGGGCAGGTTTTCTCTGCCATCTTCCAGGAATCTTCTATAATGGCTTCTTTCAGTAATTTGGATTTATTTACTTGATATGGAGCTGTATGTTTTTAAAAGGAAAGTTTTAATATTTATAATTTTTAAATATGCAATATACTGATTTTTCTACTTTGGTTGTTGCAAATGTTGGGAATATATTTGGCTGCAAATAAAAGTAAATTTATATATATGTGTGTGTGTGTGTGTGTGTGTGTGTATGTGTTCAACAAATATATATACAGAATATATGTATTTGTTGAACACTTAAAAATATGGTAGAAACTATAAATACTTAAAAAGTGGTAGAAGCTACATGTTCTTGCTGTACAAAGAATAATTAGACATGGTCGAGACTCTTGAGGAGCTCATATGTAGTAGGGGGTGTTTAAACAAATGAAAATAACAATATCATTAGGATTATAAACAGAAGTATAGAGGGGGAAGCAGGGGTACACAGGGGAGTGAGTCTCCAACTCTGCCTTAGTGGTATTCAAAAGTCTTTACAGAGAAAAGGCTATTTGAATTGATCATTGAAGGAAAATGCCCAGGCGTCTTCTTGGTCCTCCTTTAAGGAGAGTGAATCAATGTATTTCTGAGATAAGGCTATGCAATGATAAAAGTGTTACAAAAAAAAGGTTCTATGGTCAATTAAGTTTGGGAATGCTTAGTTAGTCAAACATTTTTCTTAACTATGTTACTTCTCAGAGCCTATCAATAGCCTAATGTGCTTCTTGACTCCTCAAAACAGGGAAATAATGCTCAATGTTTCATGACTGTATTTCACCACGGAATCTTTTGCCCCTTACAAGGTTTCTTAGACCTAGTATTCTGCAGAAAACACCTTGAGAACATGGCTCTAGTGCTTCCTTCAGTACTTAGCTGATGTTTTATTTTTAATTCTTAAATTTTTAATTTTTTTGATTGAAGTATAGTTGACTTACAATATTGTGTTAGTTTCAGGTGTACAGCATAGTGATTCAGTTTTTTTTTTTCCAGATTATATTCTATTATATGTTATTATAAGATATTGGTATAATTCCCTATGCTATACAGTAAATCCTTGTTGCTTATCTATTTTGTATATAGTAGTTTGTATCTGTTAATCCCATACCTCTAATTTGTCTCTCCTTCCCTCCACTTTGGTAGCCATAGTTTGTTTTCTGTGTCTGTGAGATCTGTTTCTGTTTTGTATATAGAATCATTTGTGTTACTTTTTACATTCCACATGTGAGTGATATCATACAGTGTTTGTCTTTCTCTGACTTATTTCACTAGGTATAATGTTCTGTAGGTCCATCTGCGTTGGTGCAAATGGCAATATTTAATTCTTTTTTATGGCTGAGTAATATTCCATTGTGTATGTATCATTGTATGCACATATATATATATATATATATATACACACACACACCACATCTTCTTAAGCCAATTGTCTGTTGGTGGGCATTTGGGTTGCTTCCATGTGTTAGCTGTTGTAAATACTGCTGCTGTGAACATTGAGGTGCATGTATCTTTTCAAATTAGTGCCTTTTTTTTTTCTGGATATATACCCAGGAGTGGAGTTTCTGGATCATATGGTAGTTCTATTTTTAGTTTTTTAAGGAACCTCCATACTGTTTTCCATAGTGGCTGCACCAATTTACATTCCCACCAACAGTGTATTCCCTTTTCTCCACATCCTCTCCAAAATTTCTTATTTGTAAACTTTTTGATGATAGCTATTCTGTTGGTGTGAGGTGATACCTCATTGTGGTTTTGATTTGCATTTCTCTAATAATTACCAATGCCCTCCCTCTTTTCTTCTTGCTTAGCCTGGGTAAAAGTTTGTCAATCTTCTTTATCTTTAAAAAAAAAAAAAGCAGCTCTTGGTTTCATTGATTTCTTTCTATTGTTTTTCTGATCTCTGTTTTACTTATTTCCTCTCTGATCTTTATTATTTCCTTTATTCTGCTGACTTTAGGGTTCATTTGCTCTCTTTTTGGTAATTATCTTAGGTGGTAGGTTAGGTTGTTTATTTGAGATTTTTCTTTTTCTTGAGGAAAGCCTGTATTGCTATGAACTTCCCTTTTAGAACTGCTTTTGCTGCATCCCATAGATTTTGTAAAGTTGTGTTTTCATTTTCGTTTGTCTTGAGATTTTTTTTTGATTTCTTCTTTGATTTCATCATTGGCCTATTGGTTTTTTAGTAGCATGTTGTTTAGCTTCCACATGTTTGTTCTTTTCTCTTTTTTCTTTCTGTAGTTGATTTTTAGTTTCATACTGTTGTGGTCAGAAAAGATGCTTGGTATAATTTCTATCCTTTTACATTTGTTGAGGCTTGTTTTTTGACTCAGTGTATGGTCTATCCTGGAGAATGTTCCATGCATGCTTTGAAAGAATGTGTCTTCTGTTTTTTGGGGGGGTGTAATGTCCTGTAGATATCAATTAAGTCCAACTAGTCTATTGTGTCATTTAGGACCTCTCTTACCTTATTGATTTTCTGTCTGGATGATCTGTCCATTGATGTCAGTAAGGTGTTAAAGTCCTACTATTATTGTATTATTGTCAATTTCTCCCTTTATGTCTGTTAGTATTTGCTTTATATACTTAGGTGCTGCTGTACTGGGTGTATGTATGTTAACAAGTGTAATATCTTGTTGTATTGATCCCTTTATCATTATATAATGCCCTTCTAGTCTTTTTTATGGCCTTGGTTTTAAAGTCTATTTTGTCTGATATGAGTATTGCTACCCCCTCTTTTTTGTCATTTCCATTTGCATGAAATGTCTTTTTCCATCCTCTCACTTTCAGTCTGCGTGTATCTTTTGCCCTGAAGTGAGTCTCTTGTAGGCAGCATATTGAAGGTTCTTGCTTTTTTTTTTAATCCACTAAGCCACTCTATATCTTTTGATCAGAACATTTAGTCCATTGACATTTGATGTGATTATTGATAGGTATGTACTATTTTATTCCTTGTTTTCCAGTTGTTTTTGGAGTCTTTCTTTGCTCATTTCTTCTTTTTGTTTTTCCTATTGTGGTTTGATGATTTTCTTTTGTAGTATGCTTCAGTTCATTTCTTTTTGGTTTTTACAAATTTATTGTGGGTTTGGATTTGTTGTTACCATGGGGTTCATGTATGTTGACTCATAACTATATATAGTTGCTTTAAAGTGATCATCATTTAAGTTCAGACACATTCTCAAAGATCTACATTTTTTACTCCCCTCCTCCACATTTTGTGTTTTGGATGTACTATTTTATATTTTCATGCTTATCCCTTTTACTGTTTATTGTAGTTATAGTCACTTTTACAACTTAAAAAAAAATCTGGCTTACTTAAGTGATCTTCAACCCTTAGTCTGTATTCGCCTTTCCTGTTAGGATTTTTCCTTTCCTATGGGTTCTTGCTTGTTTTCCATTTAGGTAAGATCTTTCAACATTTCTTTTAGGGTAAGTTTAGTATTGCTGAATTCTTTTAGATTTTCTTGTCTGAGAAATTCTTTATCTCTTCTTCTCTTCTAAATGATAATCTTGCTGGATAGAATATCCTAGGTTGCAGATTTTTCCCTTTCAGGACTTTGAATATATCATGCCACACCCTTCTGGCCCACCAAGTTTCTGCAGAGAAATCAGCTGATAGCCTTTATGGGGGTTCCCTTGTAAGTGACACTTTGTTTTTCTCTTGCTGTCTTTAGAATTCTCTCTTTAACTTTTGCTATTTTAATTATGATATGCCTTGGTGTGGGTCTGTTTTGGTTCATCTTGTTTGGGACTTTCTGTTCTTTCTGTACCTGGATATCTGGTTCTTTCTTTAGGTTTAGGAAGTTTCCAGCCATATTATTTTCAAATACATTTTTGATCCCCTTCTCTCTCTCTTCTCCTTCTGGAACCCGTATTATGTGTAAGTTGGCATATTATCCCAGAGATCTTGTATGTTGCTTTTTTTTTTTTTTTTCATTTGTTTTTCTGTCTGCTCTTCTAATTGGGTGATTTCCCTTATTCTATTTTCCAGATCACTTATTTGTTCTTCTGTTCTTCTGTGTCATTTACTCAGCTATTCATTGCTTCTAGATTGCTTTCTAATCTCAGAAATTGAATTATCTGTTTTTGATTGGGTCATCTTTATAGTTTCTAGTTCCTTGTTACAATGATCTACATTTATATTAATAATCTTTCTTAATTCATTTAGCACTTTTATTACCTCCTTTTTGAGTTCAGCGTCTGGTAGACTGATGATCTCTGTTTCATTATTTAGTTTTTCAGTGTTTTCTCTTGCTCTTTTAACTGGGAGTAGTTCCTCTGCCTTTTCATTTTACTCAACTTTCTCTGTCTCTGTGAATTTAGGAGGAATAGTTACCTATTGTGGTCTTGAAGGGGTGTTTTTATGTGGGAGTGTCCCCATGTAGACTGTGTTTATCCAGTGTCTTTGGTGTGAGGGCTGGTTCTGATGTAGACACCAGCCATGTCTTTCCTCAGTGTTTGCTGGCCACCATCACCTTGGTAGGGAGTGTGGTTGGTATTGGAGGATCAAAAGCCTATGCAGCATGTGAGGTGGAACTTTCTCTCTGCTCCATAGCTATTGCTGGCCTGTTGGGGTGGGGTCGGCTCCCCAGTTGCTTGAGCAGAAGTCCTGAGGGCTCAAGCAGACCCTGTTCCCTTTGAGTGTGTGTTTTGCCCCAAAGGAGAGTAGTATTGAAGTAAGTGAGGCTTGTGCACTCACAGAGATCTGATGGCATTGCCTGTGTAGGTGTCTGCAGGTCCACTCAGACGCAACCCAAGTTGTGTCCCTTCCCCTGTTGTGTACAATGTCATCTAGCGTTGTGTCCTCTAGGGCAAGGCTGTGGTGTGGAGTGGGTGGGGCTGGAGCATTCACTGGGTGGGGGTTAGGAGTTGGGGCACTGCGGCTGGAGAAGTTGAAGTGGGCTGCTTCATTAGTGCAGACTGAGTTAGCACCAGCACTGGTTGCTTCTGCCCCACCTGGACCATACCCCACACCCCACTAGCCTCCTCTGCATCTCTAGATTGAGCCTTCTCCCAGGGCCTGTCTGCCCCAGATCCAGTGCCAAGATGTGGTGTGGAGTGGGCAGGGCCGGGGTGTTCACCCTCCTTGGATTCAGAAGAGTGGTGAGGTGGCAGCCACCATGCAGATCTCTCTCCACCCTGTTTGTTGGCAAGCCAGCACCTGCACACTCTTCATGAGTAGAGTCTAGGCTTCTCCAGCCCTTCTCCAGTCCCTGCGGTTCTCCCAGCAGCCAAGAGGGCTTGTCTTCTCCATGTAGGACCCCGAGACTGGGACACCCAGTCTGTCGCTCAACCTACTCAGTCCCCAGGGTGAGGGTCTGCCTGTGAAGACCTTCTTTTTCTTTCAGATCCCTCCCAGGGGTGGAGGTCCCAACCCTATGCATTTTTTCCATCCTTACCCAGTTATGTGGAAATCTTTCTTGCAGCTTTGGTTGTATAGGAGTTCTTCTGCCAGTTTCCAGGTAGTTTTCCATGAGAATAATTCCACGTGTAGATGTATTTTTGATGTGTTTGTGGGGGGAGGTGAGCTCCACATCCTCCTACTCTGCCATCTTGATCTGACCTTTGTATGACTATCTGATGCTTTGTTTTAAAAATTTTTTCTTCATGTCAAGAAAGAAATCAACCATTCCTTTTTTTCTCCCAGAGTTTTAATCCAGGATGGACATTAGGGACTTTCCTGGTGGTCCAGTGGTTAAGACTTCACCTTCCAATGCAGGAGGTGTGGGTTTGACAACTGGTTGAGGAGCTAAAATCCCACATGCCTTGCGGACAAAAAAAAAAACAAAACCAAAACATAAAATATTAGAAGCAATATTGTAAGAAATTCAATAAAGACTTTAAAAATGGTCCACATCAAAAAAAAAAAAAAGAATGGATATTAAATAATTCAAATGGCTTTATCTTGTTTCCCTTCTGACAAAATATGCTGTCTAGTTTGTTTAGGCTTTTATAAAAAAAATACTATAGACCGGGGGTCTTATGAACAACCAACGGTTATTTCTTACAGTTTTGTAGGCTGGGAAGTCCCAAGATCATGGTGCCCGCACACTCAGTGTCTGGCGAGCACCCATTTCTTAGACGGCTATTTTTTCACTGTAACCTCGTGTGTTGGAAGGAGTGAGGGATCTTTCTGGGGCCTCTTTTATAAGGGTACTAATACCACGCAGGTAGGCTATGTCCTCATGACCTAGTCACTTGCCAAAGACCCCACCTCCTAAAACCATCACCATGTGGGTTAGAATTCCAACATATAAATTTTGGAGGGACACAAACATTCAGTCTATACCATGTGCTATGAGTTACATCTTCAATTCTGTTCTAATAAGAGGATGTTGGACTCTGAGGGTAATGAGAGATTAGCATAGTTTAACAGAGTTAATAATAGAAACTTAGGATATTTCTGACTGAGAAGACAGAGATCTTGGGTCAGATGATCTTTAAATACTTTCCAGTCCATTTAATCAGAAATGTTTCCCATTGAGGCTTAAACTCAAAACAATATTTAGTTAGTAAAATGGATAGAGCGTTTTGTTGGTTAAAGTTACCATCTTCATTTATCAATGATTTCTATGTTGCTCCATATCTTTATCATTATTATCATTTTTTTTTTTTTTTTTTTTTAATTTATTTATTTATTTATTTTTGGCTGTGTTGGGTCTTTGTTTCTGTGTGAGGGCTTTCTCTAGTCGCGGCAAGCGGGGTCCACTCTTCATCGCGGTGCGCGGGCCTCTCACTATCGTGGCCTCTCCTGTTGCGGAGCACAGGCTCCAGACGCGCAGGCTCAGTAGTTGTGGCTCACGGGCCCAGTTGCTCCACAGCATGTGGGATCTTCCCAGACCAGGGCTCGAACCCGTGTCCCCTGCATTGGCAGGCAGATTCTCAACCACTGCGCCACCAGGGAAGCCCCATTATTATCATTTTTATTAAAGAAATTATCTATTGTAACATTTTTGTTATTCCAAGGTAGATTTTCATCTTACTTAATACATAATTCCTTTTAGAAATTGTAAAGATTGGAAGAGCATATAGGAAAAAAACCAATTAAGATGATGAAATAACTGTGCGTTAGCAGAAAATTGTAACTTATACAGAAGAACAAGATCAGAAAGGAAAAAAGGGAACACATATATTTTTGATGATTACTTTAGGTTACAAAATATCTAATAATAATGAAACTAGTATTTATGCAGTACTTTCTAGGTAACAAAATACTAAGTATAAATTTTTTTTAGGTATATTGAATTCTCTTCTCTATTTATTTTATAGGCAGGTCTTTACATTTTTGTGTCTTAGAGAAACTAGCCGAAAAGCCCTTCCTATATGTTGTGGATATTAAAAAAATCACACGATTTTATTCCTCTAAGCATTTTGACCATCTTCCTTCTGTCTCACAGTCTTGTGGAGCTGGCTGGGTTCCTCTGTTTTGCAAGAAGGTACATCTCTCTGATGCTGTGTCTGTAATAGTCTCCTTACTGACATCTGCCCATGAATATGATATTAAACATGTTGGTTGAGTTTTGCTCATGTGGAGTCTGTCATTAATATGGAATAGAATTCAAGAATTTGATATTTTCTTCTCTCTCTTCTACCATTTCAACTGAATTATAGAAATTAGGAATGAAATTTAGTCCTACCTCCTCTCTCTTGGTCAGGTTTTTTTGTTTTTGTTTTTTATTTTTAACCTGTGGGAGTTGGAAATATTTCAGGGTTTCCTTTCTTGAGAAATTATGGTATAAATGAATCCTTTTGCTTTTGTATTCTTCATGACAGTATAAATGCCTGAGATCAATTTACTCTTATTGTTGTTAATGACAGTATAAAAGTCTGAGATGAATTTACTTTTAAAGTACTAGATCTAAAAAAATTTAATAAAGTCAATTGTAATTTTTCCAAGAGAGTTATTTTCAATCAAACTGATTTTTAAAACAAACAAGCCTTTCTGTTAAACAGAATAGGTGCTCTTTTAACCATCCAATAAGGAAGTTAAAAAAAACCTCTCGTAGAAACAAGAGACTATAGCTTCAGAAGCTCCCAGTCCTCACAGTCATTCCCACCTCTAGACTCTTTCTTTAGGAAACATTCCAAGACTTCACTGTGTTGTGAATAATTTTTACTTCAGTCAATGTGTTCTATGCCCCTGTGAAAACCTACATATTCCTCAGTAAGGATACATAATTTTCCTCCTGTTGGATATTTAACATCACAAGCTGACACCCAGTTCCAGTGGTTGATTTGAGCTTTGCAAATTTTGAAGTGCTCAGAAACAAAGTGCCTGGTATCTTTTATAAAGAGCTAGTGAAAAGTGACTAGCATTAAGGGAGTTTGACTGATGTGTGGTAATCAGGTGGGAAATGTCAAACGTATTTGTTTAAACCTTGCACTTATTTTATGTAGATAAAAGACAATATTCAGCTGACTTCAAATTATATCACTTTACAAAACATACACAAGAAATTTAGTAAAATTTGAAAAGCTTATTAAGGCTTACGGTGTCCATGTTCATTTTATATTTTGGGTATACTCTCTTGCAAGCACAGAGACCAGCAGGCTTTGTTTTCATACATCTCATAAACCAGAGCCATAGAAGTATGATTTTTGAATGAAAAAGATACCAGGATTTTCCTCTTAAAGAGAAATCTGGAACCTTAAGATTTTTATTTTGATTTTTTACATTAGAAGTTTTATTGGGGTAAATTCACAAACCATACAATTTACCATTTTAACACACACAGTTTGGTGTTTTTTAGTATATTCAAAGAGTTGTGCAAACACCCTCACTGTCTAATTTTAGTTTAGAACATTTTCATCATCCTGAAAAGAAATCCCTAACAGTTAGCATTCACTTCCCATTTCCCTGTCCCTTCCAACAGTGCAAGGCAACCTAAAATTTACTTTCTACCTCTGTGAATTTGCCTATTCTGAACATTTCTTATAAGCGGAATTTTACAACATGTGGTCTTGTGTGACTGGCTTCTTTCACTTAGGAAAGAAGTGAAAGAAGGTTCAAGGTTTTCAAGGTTTGTTCATGTTGTAGCATGTTTCAGAACATTATTTTTTTTATTGCTGAATACTATTCTACTGTATAGATATACCAAATTTGTTTATCTACACATCAGTTGATGGACATTAGGGTTGTTTCCACCTTTGGACTATTCTGAGTAGTGCTATAAACATATGTGTGCCAGTTTACATTTAGGTCTGTGATTCATTTTGAATTTTTTTGTGTGTGATGTAGGGGTGCGACTTCACTCTTTTTCATGCGGGTATCTGGTTGGCCCCAGCACCATTTGTGGAAACACTGTTTTATCCCCATTGAATTATCTTGGCCCCCTCGTTGAAAATGAATTGACCAATCTTATAAACTTTATTTCTGTATTCTCAATTCTATTTTATTGATCTATGTGTCTATCCTTATACCAGTACCACTTTTTAAATTATCGATTTGTAGTATGTTTTTAAATTTAGAAGTGTGAGTCCACCAATTTTGTTCTACTTTTTCAACTTGTGTTGGTTATTTTAAGTCCCTTCCTTTTCCATATGAATTTCAGAATCAGCTTGTAAATTTCTTCAAAAAAGGCAGGTGGAATTTTGAGAAGAATTGCACGGAATCTGTAAATCAATTTGGGGAGTATTACCATCTTAAGAATGTAAAGTCTTCTAATCCATAAACATGGGGCACTTTTCAGTACATTAGGATCTTCTTTAATTTATTTAAACAACATTTTGCAGTTCTCATTGTATGAATCTTGCACTTTTTTTTTTTTTTTTTTTTTTAAAGAAGGAAGCTCGGGCTTCCCTGGTGGCGCAGTGGTTGAGAATCTGCCTGCCAATGCAGGGGACACGGGTTCGAGCCCTGGTCTGGGAGGATCCCACATGCCACGGAGCAACTGGGCCCGTGAGCCACAATTGCTGAGCCTGCACGTCTGGAGCCCGTGCTCCGCAACAAGAGAGGCCGCGATGGTGAGAGGCCCGCGCACCGCGATGAAGAGTGGTCCCCACTTGCCGCAACTAGAGAAAGCCCTCGCACAGAAACGAAGACCCAACACAGTCATAAATAAGTAAATAAATAAATAAATAAATAAAAGAACGTGAATTTCTAAAAAAAAAAAGGAGGAAGCTCCATTTTTTTTTAAAAATAATTCTTTATTTTATTTATTTATTTTTGGCTGTGTTGGGTCTTCGTTTCTGTGTGAGGACTTTCTCCAGTTGCGGCAAGCGGGGGCCACTCTTCATTGCGGCGCGCGGGCCTCTTCACTATCGCGGCCTCTCTTGTTGCGGAGCACAGGTTCCAGACGCGCAGACTCAGTAGTTGTGACTCACGGGCCTAGCTGCTCCGCGGCATGTGGGATCTTCCCAGACCAGGGCTCGAACCCGTGTCCACTGCATTGGCAGGCAGATTCTCAACCACTGCGCCACCAGGGAAGCCCCTTGCACTTCTTTTGTTAAATTTATTTGTAGTATTTTATTCTTTTTGTTGCTAATGAAAATGCAATTGTTACTTAATTTTCAGATTGTTCATTGCTACTGTGTTGCTACTACACTGTATTGTTTATTACTGCTGTGCAATTGATTTTTGTGTATCGATATTGTATCCTGCAACTTTGCTGAGCTTGTTAATTAGTTATAATAGTTTTTTGTGTGTGTGCATGTGGATTCCTTAGGATTTTCTATATACGTGACCATTTGTGGACAGAGATAGTTTTACTTCTGTTTCCCACCTTTATTTCTTTTATTTCTTTTTCTTGTCTGATTTTCCTGGCTCGAACCTCCAGTACAACATTGAATAGAAGTGGGCAGAGCAGACATCCTAGCCTTGTTTCTGATCTCAGGGGAAAAATATTCGGTCTTCTACCACTATGTATGACGTTAGCTGTGGGTTTTTCATAGATACCTTTTATTAGGTTGAGGAAGTTCCCTCCCATTCAAAGTTTGTTGAGTGTTTTTATTATGAAGGAGCGTTAGATTTTGTTGAAGACTTCGTCAGCATCTATCGAGATGATCACGTGGTTTTTGTCCTTTATTATATTATTATAATACACTACACTGATTGATTTTTTGATGTTAAATCAACCTTGCATTTCTGGAATAAATACCCCTTGGTGATGGTGTAAAATTCTTTTCATATGTTACTGTATCAGTTTGTTTTTATTTTGTTGATTTTGTTTTTTGCATTTATATTCATAAGAGATATTGGTCTATAGTTTTCTTTTCTTGTACTGTCTTTGTCTAGTTTTGTTCTTATTAATAGTGGCCTTGTAGAATGAGTTGGAAAGTGTTCCCTCCTCTTGTATTTTTTCGAAGACTTTGTGAAGGATTGGTATTAATCTTTAAATGTTCTTGTTTTGATTTTTTATGGCTTCCTTTGTAGTTTACCATTTGCTATTGTTAAATGCAAGTGGGGCTTGTAAGTGGGGCCAGGAAGGTGATGTTTATGGTGATCATCTCCTGTAGGACAATTGACAGTAAAAATACAGGACTCTAAATAGAACTGTTGAGTCTTCACTCTGCCTACTTCTACTGAACAATGCTGAATACTCAACCACTGGAGAACATGCTTAACTGTAGAAACAAATTAGAAGCTTTTTATATCTTGAATTCAGAACCACAGTTGGAAAATGCCATTTTCCTCAGTGGAGCCATTGGTGTATGCCCAATTCACTGTCCCCAAATTAAGAAGTCTTACCTGTAACTTATTAGTACCAATTTGTTCAGAAACATTATTTAAAAGAGCCTATTGAGAGGTGTTACACTGACCTCCTTTTGAGTCAGAGAGCCTGAGAACAAGGAGAGTTTGTTGAATCCTAGACATCACGTAAGGTAATATGAATAATAAATATTTAGATTGTCTTCCTACATGTTTCAAAATACTTTTGGTCATTAACCACTCTACCAACTCAGTGGGGAAAATTAACACTGAAGAAATAATTATAACAACTAATGTTTGCTAAGTAATTCCTATATGCCAAGCACTTTAAAATCCTTTATATATACTATCTCTTATATTCCTCATAGCAATCTTATGAGGTCAATGCTAATATTATTCTCTACTTTTCAGATGTGGAAACTCAGAAACAGAGAGGTAATCTATGTTGCTTGGTGTCGGACAGGTGGAGAATAGTAGAGCCAGGATTTGACCTAGGTTATGTGACTCCATAGCCTACCCTAAACCGGAAGTTAGAGTGGATTAGGCGTATTCCAGAACAGGGATTCAGATTCAGGGTTTCTGTTTTATAAGTTTTGAATTTATAAGTCATTTGTCTCTCTCTAATGAAGAATATAATTTTCAGTCAGCAGTTAAGAAATGTCCATAAAGGATGTATTTAGATGGTCTAAGTCTAAGGACTTGAGATTACACACTCTCTCTCTGTGGGGTTAATGTAATAGATAAGTTAGTATAATAAATATTTAACATTTATTAAGGGCTTACTATGTTCCAGGGTAAGTTATTTATTTGTATAAGTTAACTAAATTTGCAAAATAACTATGAAATAGGTATTATAATTACCATCGCCAATCATAGCTGAAGCCACTGAAGCAAAGACGTGTAACTTGCCCAAGGCCAATTAGCAATAAGTAGCACAGCTCAGATTTGAACCCAGACAGTCTTGCTTCAGAACCTGTATTCTTAATCACTTTGTCATGCAGTTTCTCTAAGTCAGTAAATAGTCACCTGATACACGGTCACAGCAATAACAGTCACACCGAGAAATCAGTGATAAGACTGGATCATTGTGTTTATGCACATGCAGATGGGAGTCACTTGTACAGGAGAGAAATGTGTTATGGCTCAAAGGAGGAAAAAGGCTTTTCTCTGAATATGAGACAACTTGAAACGAGTATGGAAGTACAAAAAGAAAACTTAATTTGGAAAGGGAGGCTGTTAGCTTGTGCTTCCACAGAAGACGGGAACAGACTGATGGGATATGGTGAGTGCTCAGAAGCTGTGATCCTGAGCGAGTTGTGGTGGTGTGGTTTGGAGTTTTACCTCAGAGGTAAAAGGGGACAGTTTGAAAGAACAGTTTTAGAAAGTGAATTTGATAAACTCAATTAGCATGGGGAGAGGTTGAATCAATAGTAGATTAATATCAACTTCAATTACAAGTGTTTCTAGTGATGTAAGAAGCATCTGGAAATTAGCTGAAAAAACTTGACCATTTAGGGTGATATTTCCCCCTTAATGCCAAAATCATAATAGTTTTCTTTTTCTTGTGGCAGTGAAATCACAGACCTGTGTTTATCTGGCACTTTTCTTCCTGGGAATCCAAACATTTCCCCAGATGTTGTTCTATGGTTTTCGTACACAGTGTTCTACCCCTATGCAGGGTCACATATGCAGACCTCTGTGTTTGGGTGGGAAGAGAGTAGCTCTCGAGCCAGTCAGTGACCAGAGAGCTGGTTGTACCTGGGCCAGTTTTCTTCCAGACGTGTGGGCCTTCTAGTCTGCAGCCTAAACTTCATGTAATGAAGTAATAAACTTCATGTAATGTTTTCAATGAAATTATTATTAAATTGAAGTTTCTAAGTTATTTTTATCAAAAAGAAAAATTACATTCACATCAAAAGCAAGTAAACCAATATTGCCCACCCTTTCCCTTCCTCACATGAAAACAAAGATCAGTGAAAGTCTTTTAAAAAATACCTTTGGTCCATTTCCACTTTCAAGGTAACCTGGTGGCTTCTTTTCTAAAGCCCTCACACAGGTATTCAGGAATACCAGGATGGTGTGCCAAAGATCCCAACAGCTTGTATTACGGTGGAAGATGCAGAGATGATGTCAAGAATGGCTTCTCGTGGGAGCAGAATTGTCATTCAGCTGAAGATGGGGGCAAAGAACTACCCAGATGCTGATTCCTTCAACACTGTAGCAGAGATCATTGGTAGCAAGTATCCGGAGCAGGTGAGTGAAGGCAAGGGATGGGCTGTCTGGGAATAAGGTGTTGTGGTCAAGTTTTAGTTTTTACAGACAGTTTAGGAAAGAGAGAATGAGTCTGCAGAGATGGTCTTCATCGACTCCTTAAAGGCAGGCACTTTTTTTTTTTCCTTCAGAAGTTTACTACTTTGACCGAAGAAGGGCAGGACTAACTGAAGGGCAGAATATGATCCACTGTGTGGAAATTCAACTCCGAATAGTTGAGGGCAGTATTTGTCCATATGTGTTGTATTTCTTCCATTTGGAGCCAGCTTGGCATTTGAGGTCATACCAATAGTTGATAGCATGCTTATCATGTGACTTACCTTCCTTCATCCTTTCAAAGCTCTGTGAAGTAAGTCTATTTTCTTCATTTTGCAGGTGAGGAAATTAACCTAAAGGAAACTCACTTGCCTAAGGTCCATACAGCTAGTAAATGGCTGAGAAAGGACTCAAACCCAGGACCTTGTGAATATTAATCCAAGCTATAGACCACAGTTTATGTGAAATCTTTAGAGGGGTTTTTTTTTTTTTTTGGAAACTTCAAATAGTCTTAGATGTGTTATTCAAACTGTATACTAGCCGAAGCTTAAATGACTTCAGCAAGTTACTTATTCTCTAAGTCTTAGAGAATTTATCTACAAAGAAGGGGATGGCGTATGTAAGGAACAGGATTACTATGAGGGCTGGACTAGATAATGCATATCTGATAGCCTCCTACTATAGTGTTTGTCGCATCACATGCACTCATTGAATGTCACGTCAGTGTACTTCCTATGACATCAAGTGTACAAAAGATAGTTTTCATAACGTTTCTGGTACAAGCCTTCTTTATTAGTAGTTATTGAAATTCTGAAAATAGCACTTAAAAATATAGCTGTTTGGGCAGTTCAGACTTGTATTTTGTTTAAGAACGTCAGTGGGATGAAGGAACAGGCACATAGTAATGGAGAAACAGTCCTTCTGCACGTGTCCTGACTCAGGGCCTCTCTCACACTTAAAGGGTTGCGCAGCAGTAAAGATGCGTTTTACGTTTTGGGACCCTTTTCTCCCTTCCTAAATGACCTGCTCCCTGGACCTGGGCATGCGTCAACCCTGGGGTTACGGCCGCAGGGATAACAGAAAAGCAAGATCTCAGTAGGACCATGGAGGGTCAGACAGTGTAGAGAAACTGTAGTTTTAAACGTTGAGAAAACAAATAAGCCCAGCCCCTTGTCTCTTTAGGAAACCGAGAACAACAGAAGAGCCAAGAGTCCACGTTTCAGGTACTGAGTAGTCAGAACCCTTAGAGTGTAATCCCTAGTCCAGGGTGGGAGGAGGTTAGGATGATATATTATCAGTTGTCTGGATGAGCAGGCTGATTCTGGCCTAAGGGTGGGTGGCAAGGTGAGAGTGAGTTATTGGAACCTTAATCGGAAACGGCCAGTGGGTGTCCCGGTCTGAGGTCAAAGCATTAAAACAGAGGCGTTCTCGGGCTGCAGCAGCTGCAGGGTTGAGGTAGTGCTGGCTCAGAGCTTCCCGGGAACCGCCGGCATCTTCCAGCTGAGAGTGCTCGGCCCTCCTCCTCAGCCCTGCACGACTGTTTTTCCAATCAGTTTTATTGAGGTATAATTTACATAAAATAAACTTACCAAATTTAAGAGTACAATTCGATGAGTGTTGAAAAATGTAATCCAGTAATGTAAGCACAGTCATAGCAGAGAGTATTTTCATCACCCCAGATGTTCCCTTGTGCCCCTTTGCAGTCCATCTCCTCCTCTACTCCCCTGTCCCCTGGGCACCACTGCTCTGCTTTCTGGAACTATAGCTTTTTCTTCTCTAGAATTTCATATAGGGGGAATCATGTAAGTGGAGTCTTTCGGGCTGGCTTCTCTCACTCAGCGTAATGCTTTTGAGGTTTATCCGTGTTGCCGTATCTGCTGTCCATTCCTTTATACTGCTGGGTAATATTTCACAGCACCACCTCAACCCTCCAGCTGCTGCAGCCCGAGACGCATTTCACAGTGCGTTTATCCATTCACCGGTGATGATGGACATTTGGGTGGTTTCTAGTTTTTGACTGTTATGAATAAAGTGTCTGTGAACATTCTTGTATAAAAGTCTTCCTATGGCCGTATGTTTTCATTCCTCCTTGGGTAAGTGCCTAGAGGTGGAATTGTGGGGCTGGCCTGAATCTTAAGCACCCTAATCTCTGTCAAGATGCTTCAACCTCTGTATTCTATGGGGGTAGCGCCTTCTCCAGGAGAGTGATGGACAATTTCAGAGCTGTCCCAGGAATCAGGATTAAACTTTTACCTCTATCATAACATTGCACAGCATTCCAAGAGTTAGTTATAAATACCTTGTTGCCTACGTGTAAAAGATAGAAGATTAACAAAAGGTCTCCCACAAAGAAGTTGCAGCATCACTTGCCCGGAAGGAATGTGGGTGAGTGCAGTGAAGTGAAGTCCATGTGTTTGTGTTTGGGGGGGAATCTGCCTTACAGCCTGCCTGGAACCACAGGGCATGTCTAGACCATGAAGGGAAGTGGAAAGCGTGTGTTCTCCCCTCCAGGTGTGAGGTGAGTTAATGAACCTTAGTAAGCACCGTCCATCCCTGATAAAGCCTCCTCTGCGAACCCTCCCCTCATCCCACCATTTTATGCCATTGTTATGCTGTCCTCTCCCACCAGAACTTGTAGATGCCCTGAGCATTCTGTTTACCTTCTTTTCTCTTTTTCCCTAATGCCTATCCCAGAACTTGGCGTGCAGTAGCTTCTCAATGCATATTTTAATTCAGTAAAATGAAGAGAAGAGTAAAGGAAGAAAACAAGTGGAAGATTTTCTTAATCTCTATTCTCTTTAAATCCAGAAGTTTTCCTGCCCATCTGGAACATTGGTTGTCCATAGGCACTTTGGACATCACCCATGAATGCAGCTCTGTATGGCTAAACTCGAGTCCATCAACTCCCTCACACCTAACACCTCGCCTTGGTTTCTTGTCTCTGTTAAAGGAACCATATTTACCTATCAGCACGTTCAGAAACTTCAAGTTGTTTTTCATTCTCTCCTGTTTGTTACTGTTCTACAGTCAGGAACCATAGCCTATTCAGTCTACTTTCAGCCTATTTAAAAAAAAAAAAAAGGAAATCTGTTCCTGTCTTGTATTTACTGTCATTACTGTTGTAACTCAGGCCCCTGCTATTTCCCTCCTGACTTTCTTTTCTTCTGTTCTCTTTCTGCTTCTGCACTTTTGCAGTGCAGTTCAGTTATCTTTTAAAACACCGATCTCAAAATGGTGTTTCCATGCTGTCAGGTCCCCTCTCCTGTTCCCTATAAGATAAAGGTTATGATCTAGGTAAATGCTGAGGCAAGTGACCAGAGGTGAAGAAGACGGAAGAAAAGAGACCATGAAGGGGGGCGTTTCGGGGGGTTAAATAGGAGGCAGTTATGATTAAATAATATAGTACAATTTATAAATGAGCAGAAAATTAGAATAAAGAAAGAGGGAAAGGAGTGTATGATGGAGATTCAGTACCAACTGAAAGACCCATTCTTTCATTGGCTAGTGAGTGAGTTCAGTTCTCCTAAACTCTGACAAACTTTTCTAAAAATCATTCAACTTTATTTTTAATTATAAGTATGCTGAATGACATAAACGTTGGTCTTGATAGTTTAGGTTGACTAACTCATCCCTGACACGTCCTTGCTACCTTGCTCCTTTTTATACTAAAGAATAGTGCTGAATAATGCTGAGCAAACTAGATGCAGTGGAAATTATTTCTAAAAATGAAGAGGAACCCAGCAATCCCACTCTTAGGCATATAGCCAGAGAAAACCATAATTCAAAAGGATGCATGCACCCTGATGTTCACTGCAGCACTATTTACAATAGCCAGGACATGGAAGCACCTAAATGTCCATCAACAGAGGAGTGGATAAAGAAGGTGTGGTACATATATACAGTGGAATATTAGCCATAAAAAGCAACGATATAGTGACATTTGCAGAGACGTGGATGGGCCTAGAGACTGTCATACAGAGTGAAGTAAGTCAGAAAGAGAACAACAAATATCGTATAATATCACTTATATGTGGAATCTAGAAAAATGGTAGAGATGAACTTATTTGCAAAGCAGAAATAGAGTCACAGATGTAGAAAACAAACTTACGGTTGCCAAGGGGGAAAGGGGGGATGGGATGAATTGAGAGATTGGGACTGACATATATACACTACTATATATAAAATAGATAACTAATTAGAACAGACTGTATAGCACAGGGAACTCTACTCGGTGCTCTGTGGTACCCTAAATGGGAAGGAAATCTAAAAAAGAGTGCATATGTGTATACGTATGACTGATTCACTGTGCTGTACAGCAAGAAACTAACACAACATTGTAAAGCAACTATACTCCAATAAAAATTAATTAAAAAATTTTTTTTAATGTAAAAATAAAAGTGAAGAGGATATGTTGAAATCACCATTATTCTTCCTGCAGCCGAGCGTCCTGGGTGACTTGAAAGTGAGCTAATGCTCAGGCAGTGGCTGATATCTTCGGTGGTGACGCCCAGCACAACCCCTTACATGCACAGCACCTTGATGAAAGGGAAGCAGTTAACACATAAAGAATCCTTCTGATTTGGCCTGAGATCCATGGACAACATGTGGTGAATTTCAGCTCTGGAAAAGTGAATATGTGATTAACGAAGCATTAACATATTTCAGAACCCTACTGCCATAATCCAGACATAAGCCTTGACTGAATTAACCACAGGCTTTTAAAAAATGCCAATCATACAAATACTTTATTGGGTTTCAATATGTGAAAAGGCACAATAAGGGTATTATAGACATAAATCCTACCCTCTTCCTAAAACCCCACGAGCTGGCTCCTCCAGGCATGGAATTCTCTCTCCACCTCTTCTGAAACTGCTCCTCTGTGATTTGGGCATGTTGTGCAGGATTCAGCAGACCTTGAACACTTAGAGGGGGTGCATTTCACTGGGGGAAAGCAGGCCTCTGGAAGCCCTGACGTTAGGCTTTGCAACTCCTTTCTCTCAGACAGCTTTTTCCCTGGGAAATCATTGTATCTGTGAGGCCCATCCATGGTTGAGAATGAGTCTGAGAGGGTGGGAACGAGAGTTCTTTGACTTCTGAGCTGATCCTCCCTGGCACTAAAATTGCCATCTTATTCTACTACCATTTATTAAAGAGCTAATTTGCATTGGAAAATTTATAGGAAACTTGTTGCCATCCATGAATAGGTTTTATTTTTTATTAAATCAATGGAGGGTATCCTACCTCCTAGAATAGTCTTAGACAGGCAGAGACAGACAGGTAAGGATCTTAGCAATTTAGTACCAATTCCCTGACTTTCAGATGAGGAAACTGAATCTGAGTGACCTGACCAAGGAGACACAACAAATGCCTGATAGGACACATCTGGAATGTGACTCCAGATTTCCTGACTCCCATTTCTTTCTACCTCAAAGATACTCCATTGTGCCTGGGCACACTTTAGCTGGATGGATAGCGTTTAAATCTGTGGGATTTTGTTGATTCAGGATTCAAGTCGTGCTAACCCTACTAAGTCATTACTTGTGTCTTTCTCTTGTGCTTTTTCCTCTGATATCGCTTTCCTAGGCACGAAGAACTCTCAAATATACTGTCCCTTGTTGTCTCACAGCTTCGTTAGAGCACCCATGAGGGTTGTTACCTGGGAAACCCACCGGTGCTTGGTCCATTTCTCCTACTCATCCTCTCTCCATCAAGTCTGATTTGGGTCTCATTTCTCTTTAGCTCCTTGTCCCTTTGGAAGAGGGTCTGATGGATGCAGCACTTCTTCGGTGTTAGTGACACTTTATGATGCCCTCTTCCCCTGTGCCCCTCTGCATACACCTTCACCCTCGCCAATCAGGTAACCAGGTGTTTTCTGTTTTAGCAAAGGACCACAAACAAAGCCAAAATAGATCTACTCCCAATCACATCATTTAAAAAACACTTTTTATTTGGAAATAATTTTAGGCTCCCAAAAAGTTGCAAAAATAGTGCAGAAAGCTTGGGTGTATCCTTTGACCAGCTTCCCCAGTGATGACATCTTACAGAACTATGGCACATTAACCCAGTGAGGAAACTCTCAGGAGGCACTCCCAAGAGTGGAAACAGAGGCGTTCTCGGGCTGCAGCAGCTGGAGGGTTGAGGTAGCGCTGGCTCATTGAGGTAGCGCTGGCTTCATTTCCTTTCTTGGAAAGCAGGGGCTGCCTGTGGGCATCCTCCGTGTAGCCCCCAGCGTTGCTGGAGCCCCATCCTGACGTTACCCTAGATAGTCCTTTCCGAGGCTTAGCTTATGATGCTTCCAGGGTCTCTCACTCAAACAAACAAGCGAACACAGAAGGAGGGCTGTGCTCAAATTGACCTGACAAGAGGGGAAATTACCTGGGACCAGGGGTACAGGGCACCTGTGGGAGAGAGTCTCACTGAGAACAATCTCTCATGCTGGCTTTAGGGCTGGCCCATTGCTATTGCTCCTCAGTGATTTCCTAGGCCTTATTCTGAGGTCTTGCTTAGTAAATGCAATATTTAAAAAATGTTAATATATTCAAGAATTCTTCTGAGGGAATTGTATGGAAAAGAAGAGTGTTTTGGAATTTTTTTTTTTTTTTTTTATTGATAATATCCAAACCCATTTTCCTAAAGCCTTGATGAGGGGAATTGTTTTTTTTTTTTATCTAAGCCTTTTTCCAACAGCAGTTATTTTCAGGGATTCAAAGAACAATTTCAGTTTCATATGCCAGTATTATTTCAAATATAATGCAGTACTCTGCAGGCTAGTGGGAAACATTGAAATGGAAGCTCTAGTCTGTTCACCGGAGAGTTTGCTGTTTCTTTTGTTTAGTGTGGGGCAGGGTTTCTCCACATCATCACTATTGATATTTGGGGCCAGATAATTCTTTGTTGTGGGAGGTTATCATGTACACTGTACATGATAGCAGTATCTCCCGCCTCTCCCTTATTCCGCACAGCCATGACCATCAAAGATGTCTCCAGGCATTGCCAAACGTCCCCTGAGGGACAGAGGTCACTGCACATTGAGAATCACTGGTGTGGAGTGATGGAAAGGACCCACTGGGTGGGTGTTGACAGGCCTTGGTTCCGGTTTTATTTCTGCCACAAATAAGCTGAGTGACCTTGGGCCACTTAATCCTTCAACTATAGAATGGGGGACTTTGTCTGGAAAAGCTCAAAGGTCATTTCCATCCTGAAAATTCCATTATTAAAAAAAAATACTTGGAGATTATCATGCGACTGGCGGTGCACACTGTATACTCTTAGATGGGAGCCCTTTCACTCTTTCACAGAGTAGGGGTGTTGGTAGGTGTTCTTTTCTTTCTTTCCTTTTTTTATTTAAAAAAAAAATTCTCTCTTCAAATACAGTTAGGAACTCTTCTATTGAAAAAAGTTAAACAAATGCCATTTTTTGAGGCACTTCTTAGCCTTTAATGTGCTAATGTGCACTGGAAATCTTTAAGAGGTCGTTTTGCAATATTCCCCAAACTTTCTGAGAAACAGGAGAAAAGAGGCATAAGATCCACTGGGTAGTTTATATTTTGGTGTTTTTTATATTCTTTTTTCCCCCCAACTCTTCATTCATTCATTCAACACACATTTATGGAGTGTGGGGTGTGTGTCAGGCACTAGGGTTATAGCAATAGCATTGGGTGGGCAGCACAGCACTGTGGTTAGAAACGTAGCCTGTAGAATTCAAATCCTGCTTCTTATCTTATGTTCATAGGTTATTTTGCCTCTCTGACCCTCAATAAATAATAGCCTTCTTTGGAGAGGGGAGAGCTTATGTAAAAGTAAGGAATTGAGAAATAGGAGGGGCGCATCAGGAGGTACTGACCACAGAGGCCTGGCATGCCACTTGAAGGGCCGGGCTTTGTCCTTTGTCCTTTGTCCTTTGACAGCAGGGAATCACTGGAAGGTTGGGTTAGCAGTGGATTTTTCGTTTTGGTTCACTCTACCCACTGTATATATTCACAGGGCAAAACTGAAATTCAGCCAGGAGATTAGCTGGACTTGAACTGAGACAGCTGAAATAGTGTTGGAAAAGATGAGAAGGATTCAGGAAGCATTTCGGAAATAAAATTGGCAAGAGTTGTTAAAGTTTGGATAGAAGGAGAAAAAGAAGAAAAAGTGCAGTTTGGGTGATTTGGAGAATTTATTCATTAATTCTACAGGAATTTACTGAGCTCCTACCATATGCTGGTATATTAATTTGCCCTCACAGCACTTGGGGTTTCATGGTAGAGACAGGCAGTTAAACAAGTAACTGCAGTAACAGGTGGTAAGTGCCATAATATGGTAGCAAAGTGGTATGATGGGGATAACCATCCTGGTCAAGGAGGCCAAGGAAGGCTTTCTGGAGAGATCCAACTTATTCCCACAGCACGAGTAGTTATCCATGAAGAGTTAACCTGCTAAAAGTTACAGAGATGGAGTTGGGATGGGGAATATTCCAAGGAGAAGGAGTAATGCATATGAAAGCCCAAAGAGTAACGTTATTCTTCTTTTAAGGAATGTGATGTGACCTCCTATAATTTCCCAATCCATTTGATAATGAACTCTGTATTCATGGAACTGAGCTGTAAAATAACCTAAAGAAAAAGTCATGGCCTAGTTCGTGTATATATGTTCTTAAAAATACATTATTGAAAAGCTCAGCAATCCCTTTGGAAACTTCCTTGACACTGATGCTGTCAAGAGCCCTGCTGAAGGAATAAACAAAACCTGATTGACCTGGTGGACAAACTCATTCCATACATAATTGAATAGTTAGAGGCTGTGCAGCAAATGCGGCTTTCCTTTCATCTGAATATGTAGTCTGATGATTTGTAAAACCTTCTTAATGGGTACAGCAAGTTATTCTGCCTGGGTGGGAGCCTTTTTACTCACTTAAGCAGCTGTTTAAACTTTCATAAGCAAAGTAATTATTAAATCTTTCATGAACATACTGGAACATTGGTTCACATCTTAACCTTGAGTTGGAAAGTTTTGGGGGCTGGCGTTAGAGTTTTAAACTGGCAAATTTCATTCTTTTTTTTCTTTCTTATTTTAAACTTTTTATGGTTTAGAACCAGCCAACCTAAATCATGGTAGGAAAAATACATGTGTGGCAAGCATGAGACATTTCATTGTTTATTTTTCAAATTTCTGAAATGTGCTCATAGCTGTGCATGCCTCTGGGCTCATGAAGACAGCAAATGGAAATAGCTCAAGCCAGACAGGCTGTTTTAGACAGCCACCCAGGTAGGCAAGGCAAGCCTTAAAGAGTACTCTTTCCTGGACTCAGTGTCATCTTAGTGTGCAAAATGGGACTTGCAAGCAGGAGGATGCCATCGTTCATGGGTTTGAACACCTTTCCCGTATTAATGATGGAGCCATTTCATAATAATCATAATCATATGATGAATAATAACACACATTAATGGAGTACTTACTATGTGACAGGCAGTATTCTGGATGCTTCTCATGTATTCTCTCCTTCGATCTTCATTATGACCTTGTCAAATAATCAGTGCTGTTATCCCCATGTTACAGATGAAGAAACAGGCTTAAAGAGTTCACAGAATTCACAAAGCTTCTGAGTGGCAGAGTTTAACTCAAGACTGTCCCTTCCCAGAATGTGTACTCTTTCTTAACAATTCATTATCCTGTACTTCTTAGTAACTTTCTATTCTAGTTTGTGAAATACTGCTATTTAAAAAGTTTCCTCTGTTTTACCCTAAATGAAAAGAAAACTAGGACAACTGTCAGCATCATAGTGAACAACAACAAATGCTTATTGATTAGCTACTATGTGCAAAACTCTGTGTTATAAGCTTGGAGATATTCTGAGGCAGAGAGGAGAGGAGAGGCGATAAAGGGGCCCTTGCATGGTGGCTGATAAGTAAACTAGGCGGTAAATTCTGGAAGCCAGACTCCGCTAACACAGGGCTTGCAGTACTGACTGCATCCTGGCTGGTTCAGTACTAATGTGATCATACAGTACCTTGCAGTTTGCAGTGGACTCTCACCTGTATTATTCCACTTCATCCTAACAACAGGGCTGATGATTACGATTCCCACTTTAAAGACAAGGGAGCTGAGCTTCAGAGTAAATAACTTGACTGAGATCAGACACACATCTAATAAGTGGGAGATAAAATTCAAAGTTTGAATACTCTATAACTTCCTATAGTCACTGCCCAGATCTCTAGTTTTATTTAGGGTAAAATAAATGCTTTAAGGATGTCCTAAAAAACAACCTAAAAATGAAAGTGTTCAAATAAATAATTATAATGCCATAAGAGCAATCTTGGTGGTTTAAAAATATTCCCGCAAATTCTTTAATCTCCCTCTAAAAGATCGAGCTGGCCTCTCTTCCCCTATGTGTAGGCTGTACTTAGTGATTTACTTCTAATTAATAGAATGTGGCAGAAATAATGGTGTGTGATGTTTGAGATCAGAACATAAAAAGCAATGTGGCTTTCTTATTGTTCTTTCTCTTGGATCACTCACTCTGGGAGAAGCCAGCTGCCATGTTGTAAGGATACTCAAGCAGCCTGGGGGAGAGGTCCACTTGGTGAAGAACTGAGGCTTTCTGCTATCAACCAGCCCAAATTAGCCAGCACATAGATCCAACAGCCCTAGTCAAGCCATCAGATGACTGCAACCCTGGCCAACATCTTGTTCACAATGTTATGAGTCTCTGAGCCAGAACCACCGAGCTAAGCCACTCCCAAATTCTTGACCCACAAAAACTGTGTGATATAATAAATATGTATTGCTTTAAGCCACTAGGTTTTGGGGTTAACTAATATAGCAATCAAGGAGTATAAGGTACACAGAGAGGAATAACTGAGTCTGAGCTGTCAGGAAAGCTGGCTACTGAAAGATGAGAGAGATGAGTAGGAATTTAATAGGTGGACCAAGAATTTATTGGGAGGTGTTCTAGGCAAAGAGAAAATGTGTGTAAAAAAGTATAAAAGTGTGACACTGCAAGGCACATTTTAGAAACTGCAAGTAAAGGACAAAACAAATCTCACAACTCAAAAATCATAGCATTTGGGGTATGAGAATCTCTTGAAGAACTTACTATATTACATGATAATGTAGTAACTAATGTTCCTAAGAGTGAGTCTACAAGAAAGTTCCATATGTACTATTTAAGAAGATAGGAAAGCAATTAAAACATTGAAGTATTTATGTCAAAAATTAAAACAAAAAAGTACTGTATAAATCCTTGGTGAAAGGGGGAGTTCAGGCTATTCAAAATAGGTACCTCCCTATGTTGTAACTTCACTAGAGTATCTGGGTCTGTGTTTTGAAAACTTTAAGCTTAAATGTAGGGCCAAGAAATAGCTAATGAAGAACACCTGGATTTTCCCCAGGCTTTTGCTCCTCCAGTTCTACTACAACAATCAGGTAGAAATTAACATTTTATAACCAATTATGTGTTTTGCTTGGCATCATGCTAACCAACTGAAATTTTATAAAAGGAAATAGCTCAAATCAACTTGTTATTCTATGCTATATCTCATTCATTGACTATTTATTGAGTGCTATCCATGTGTTACCCACTGTGACAGTCTCATAAACCAAACCTTTATATTTGTGTTGCAGAAATCTCTTTGAATCCCAGTTCCAGCTCCACTGTTTTCTAGAGTTAATAGCAGCCCCTGGTAGAAGGACTCCAGTTATTGTTTAAGTTGGATTTTAATATAAAATTAATACCTACTTATTTACTGTATGCTAACACATATATATGGAATCTAAAAAAAAAAAAAAGTAGTCCTGAAGAACCTAGGGGCAGGACAGGAATGAAGACGCAGACTTAGAGGATGGACTTGAGGACGCGGAGAGGGGGAAGGGTAAGCTGGGACGAAGTGAGAGAGTGGTATGGACTAATATATACTACCAAATGTAAAATAGATAGCTAGTGGGAAGCAGCCGAATAGCACAGGGAGATCTGCTCCGTGCTTTGTGACCACCTAGAGGGGTGGGATAGGGAGGGTGGGAGGGAGACGCAAGAGGGAGGAGATATGGGGATATATGTATATGTATAGCTGATTCACTTTGTTATAAAGCAGAAACTAACACACCACTGTAAAGCAATTATACTCCAATAAAGATGTTAAAAAAAATTAATACCTACTTATTTGAAAAAAAAGAGAAAAATGAAAAAAATTTTACTCAGAAACACACTAACTCAGAAAATTGCTGTCAACATCTTGCTGCATGTCCTTCCCTGTATTTTCTTCTATGAATATTTGATACAGTTATATTTTATAGATGGTGTCAGATCAAACTTTTGTTTAACATCAGGCAAAATACCCCTTGAAATAGAAATTTTTAGTATCTTTTAAGTTATTTAAGTTATTCTAACAAATGGGTATTTTATAATTTACTTAACCTGTTATTAGATGTTTGGTTATACATGAATCTTTCAGTAAAAATGATGTTATAGCTAAATAAGTATGCAGCTAAGGAATTTTGAAGTTGTCTTTTGAACTGTTTATGGGCTTTGCTACCATGGGGTAATTTTAAATAATAATCAATGGGAAGCTTAGGAAAGGATTGACGTGGTTTCCCTCTCTGCCAAAAGAGCTGCCTTCGGAAAGTTCTAAGATGACTGTGTGGCCATGTGTGGAAAGTGCCATCATAGTTATATGATAGGAGGAAGAACGTTATTATTCTATGCACAATCTTGACTCTTAATTTAAGGTTAAACTAACTTAATTTAATGTCATGTGAATTTTTAGCTGCAATTATGGCCAGTTAATGCATGTTCTTCCTTAGTCATGCCTCATCTCTGTGCAAAATTACAATATTTCATTCCAAATTTATTCTGACCAGGTTAGTAAGTAGCACTTTCTCCTATTTTTCCTCACTGTTTATATCAGAAGACTTTTGAGTTTATACTATAAACCACCATTTGTGTATTTTCATAATAAGCCTCTAAGAAGTGGGCCTGGATATGAGAGCACAAAACACAATGCAAAACGGGGTACTGGATCCAGTCTTTTTTTTTTTTAATCCTTCAGGGGATATTGTGTGGACAATAGAGATGCCATCTTAATATCTCTGTTCTGGTCTTTCTCCTCTCCATCTGTCTGGTATACCGCTACCCAACCAATATTCCTCAAGTATGCCTTTATGCTTATTCCTTAAGTATGTCTCTGTCTACCATCTATTTTAAAAAGTCAATGGCTCCCTAATTCCTGTAAGATAATAGACAATACTCCTTAAATCAGTCACTTAAAACCTTGCATCTACAAGCTATTATACTGGTCATACCTTTTCCCACAGGTAATCTGTGTTCTGGAAGCCCAGAAGATTCTCTTTCCCATGTGTTTTTTATCACTTCCCTGTCTCTTTGCCTTCCCCATACTTATCCCCTTTTCTGCATGCACCCATTGAAATCTTCTCTACTCTTTCTAATTCACTATTTAATTGAATGATTCAGTAACATTAATTTATTTAATAAATATTTACTGAGCACCAGTTGCATGACAAATACTGTTCAAGGGCCAGCTCAAATGCCACCTCCCCAGAAAAGTCTTGCCAGTTAGGATAGTTAATCTCAGCCCTACGCAATGTTTCTCTCTTCAGAACTTCCATTGGTCTTTTTTATGCTTCTCTTTTGTCACAAATCTATACTTCATTGATGTGTATATAGTAAGCACTCAAAAATTCTTTTTGAATTAAAGAAAAAATGAATAGATAGATGAATGAAAGAAAAGTTTTGCCTTCTCTACTAGGAGAAGCTAATGACTAAAATAAAATGGTTGAACTGGGATAGAAATTTAAGATTGTTATGGGTTTCGAGTCTATGAAACACCCCGGTATGGTTTCCATATTGGATCATCCCAACAGAAAAGGGAATGTATGGAATCCCCATCTTATGATTTCCAGATCAGTGCTTTTTTTTCTATCATGCTACCACATTCTACACTATATAGATATTGTTGTCAAAGGCAGTCTTACACTTTGTCATTGCTTTTCATTATAGGACATAGTGTTTTAAGAACATCACTAAATAGGAAGATTCTACTTTCAGAGGGCCAATAACCTATTTTAGCATTGAAAAAGGCAAATATATTAACCTGAGTGGTGAGAAAAACATAGAAGATTAAGTAATTTGGAAAAACCATTTATTCTGAACAATGAGTAAGAGTTAGGTACCTTGATTAGTTCCTAATAGAAGTGAGCCATCAAAACAATCATCATAACCATCAGCTTGTGTTCACCATGTGTCAGGGATTTTCCTGTCCGGTTTCTCATCTCTTCCCAAAGAAATCTATGAATCGGGTACTTTTTCTCCCCTAATCTTATGGATGGGGACTGGGAATTTTAAAGAGATTAGGCAACTTGTCCATGCCCACTGGATTAGTAAATGTGAGGGGTGGGCAGATTAAACCTTAGCTCTATGACTGATCAATAAGACTCTGGGCTTGATTTTTTTTTGCGGGAAACTATTGAAATCACAGAAAGGGGAAATCTCAAGCAACTGTGCTGTTCCTAGTAGTTGGAGGTTCCACTTTAATCTGTACACCGTACTGAAGCAGAGTAGGTAGAGGAGCTAAGAATAAGTAGGGGGCCTCTAGTTAAGGAATTAGAACTTGAGAAAGATGTGTCCGCCCAGGATTCCTTCTTTTGGGAATGGTCCTTCTCCCAACATTTGTGCTTCCGGTGGACTGCCAGCTCCCACTACTAAGAACTGCAAACCTGAGCAGAGACACACAGGGACAGAGGAGGTTGGGGCTGAGTCATCCATGATGTTGCCCTGCACAGTTCAGGATCTCTGGGCCTCAGGTTTTCCTTCTGCAAAATGGGGTTCGTATGCCTCACTGAGTTGTTTGAGGGTTCAGTGAGATATTGTCCTTGAAAGCTTTAACACAGAGTTGTTATTCAATGAATTATGGTTACCACACTTTGAGATTAGTAGTCCTGGGGACAATTCTTTTTTCCTCTAAAGAAGGAAAGGCAAAAGTAGACTCTTTCTACTGAGGAGACAGCATACACAGAATTATTAACGGTGCTTGAGAAGAACATCCAACCATTCACATGATGAGTTAGCAAAAGATGCTCAGGGTGATTGTGAACTGTGGGATGATGCACTGAGGCTTTGTTATAGTACTGCTGTTAAAACTCACAGTGCTTTCTGACTTACTTCACTCTGTATGACAAAGAGGAAAACAAATACAGTATGCTAACACATATATATGGAATCTAAGGGAAAAAAAAAAAAAGGTCATGAAGAACCTAGTGGTAAGACGGGAATAAAGACACAGATCTACTAGAGAATGGACTTGAGGATATGGGGAGGGGGAAGGGTAAGCTGTGACAAAGTGAGAGAGTGGCATGGACATATATACACTACCAAACTTAGAATAGGTAGCTACTGGGAAGCAGCCGCATAGCACAGGGAGATCAGCTCGGTGCTTTGTGATCACCTAGAGGGGTGGGATAGGGAGGGTGGGAGGGAGGGAGATGCAAGAGGGAAGAGATATGGGAACATATGTATATGTATAACTGATTCACTTTGTTGTAGAGCAGAAGCTGACACACCATTGTAAAGCAATTATACTCCAATAAAGATGTTAAAAAAAAAAAAAACTCACAGTGCTTCACTCTTACAAAATCAGTGGTCTCTTGGGGATGAGGGTTTGGAGGGGGACATGAAGGGAGTAAGAAGGATGGTAGTCTATAAAGGAGTAGTCATCTAGCCATCCAGTGGCCAAGACCCTCTTTTAATGAATAGAGTTATGGTGAGACTCCAGCATATTAATCAGCGTTCAGCTATGGGTGGTGAGAACTTCAAAAGGGAAACGGTGCATATTAGATTTGATAAGAATATAGAGAATTATAAATGAGATGTCCAGGAGGCATCTGTGTTAAGGAAACCTAGGATCAAGACTTTGTATATTCCAGCCGATGAAAGGTTGTGGGCAATTTTAGGGTGCTGTGATGGAAAAAGAAAGGATCCTGCTGGCTGGTGGAACACTGATGTGAAGTGATGGGGGAGTTTTGATCAAATGTGTATCTTTGATCTTTAGTATAGGGGCCTGGAGAGAGTATTAGAAGCCATAGGTGCCGCTACATACCTACTTAAAGTGACTTTTTGTTATATTATTTCAGATTTGAACAGTTGCTAATTTACCAGCCATTGTACAAAAAGTAGGCCGTTAGGAGTTTCGAATGCATCTCCAATAAACCTGAGGCTGAAAATGATTGTTTAATTCATCTTCTAGCATTAGGTGTACCAGAACAAGGTACAAGGGTAAGAGAAAGTCAGTATGAGAGCACAGGATGATGGAGGAGGAGACGTACCTCTGTCATCTAGGGACTTTGGGTCAATTCTTGGCAAAAACAAGAAAAAAAAGAAAAAAAGAAATGATGTTGTCTTTGATAGCCCCTCTTTTTTGTCCTCTTCTTCCAGTTCCTGGTAACCTTTCTCACTAACAGAATCCTCCCGTTGCAAAACAACCCAATGAAATAGGTATTATCCCAATGATATAACTGAGAAAAATGAGGCTCAGAGGGGTTTATGTAACTTGCTTATGTCCATATAATAAGTAACTGGGAAAAGTCAGTTTCATAATCAAGTATGTCTTTAAACCTCATGAACTCCAACATTTTTGGCTTGGAATGTCTGAGTTAATAGACCAACATTAACAAAATAAAGGATTGTAGAAGGAATACGGGCTGGAGTGGGGTGTGGGCAAAGGAGAGGTGAGCTTGGTTTTAGATATGCAGCTTTTGAGCTGCCTTGGGATAGCTATGTCCTGCTGTCTGGTCACAAGAGAAATCTTGGTTTGTTGCCCAGTGGTGGAGATGTGTATACTTGGAGTGTTTCATTTGCTGCAGAAGAGTGGAGGATAAATAGGTGGACACATCGACAGAGACAGCTGGCTACCTAGGTAGATATGTAGGTAGATGCATAGATGTTTATTGGTGAATTGGGTGTTTGGAAGCTGGGAAGTATCTGCAGTCACTAGTCAGTATTCCTATTGCTTAGCAACTTTATTTCCTCATGTAGCTATGACAAATAGAACTTTCATATTGATTTTTTGTGCCTAAGGGCTGATAGTGCTGCTATGAATGATGCATAAGTGACAGTTTTGTATTATGAGCATTGCTCTGACTCTTGGAATCAGAGAATCTCAAGGTTGGAAAGGAACTTAATATTCTCTCTTGGATTTGCTCTATATGCAGACTTTGCTTTACATCTGCATGAAATCCTTACTGACACATCCCAGTCCTTGAGATAGCTCTCTCTACATGAAAGATCTCACTTCTGAGGTGAAATCTTCCTACTTGTAAGCAGATACTCACCAGTTGTTCCTAGTTCTATCCGTAGAAGACAAATCCCAATATCTCTTCCACGTGAGAGCTCATCACATATTTGGAAACAGCCTCCATGTCTCTCCTGATTTTCTCTTTGCTGGGCTGAGTTTCTTCTCCAGCTCTTCAGCGTTTCCTTGGGGGACCTCTTCCTTCAGGGAAGATGTTGGCCCAGGTTCTGGGAATGCACTCAGCTGATGGCCTCCAGTGTCATCCCCTTCAGGGATTGTTTCACTGGCAGAGAGCCATTCATCCAAGGTCACACCCTGTCCTGGAGTGGTCCACATCCAATGACCGATTCATATGAGGGTATGAAAGCCTGGTTATGTCAGTCCAATATGTGGCAATTCTGGCAAGCCATTTTAGTCTTAGGGCTGCCAGTGGGGTCAGGTGAGGCCATTGCTGGGCTGCATTACAACTTGACTTCTCCATCCATTCCTTCATGTGTCCTTCCCCTCCCTTTCTCAGGTGTTCAACCCAAGGGCATAAACAGTCTGCATGCCAAACTCTGGTGCAGTCTGCCTTCTGGGGAACCCAGTCTGTAATGTGTGGCTTCAAGTCTTCTCATGAACCATTCCAATTTGTTTATGGACCTAGACACTTTGGTAGGGCTTCTGGTGTGTGTGGATACCTAGTGTAATCTTTTATATGATCATAATACTTTTGGCTTTGAAGAATATTTTAAATTAAGTTTCATTACTATGAATCCAATGTGTAAAGCTGATACAGTAGAGAGAAAAATTTTTCAGTAGAGGTGTCTTAACTTAGGTACCCCCTCAAAAGTAGGGCTGGAGACAGGGATTACATGTGAGTAGTTTATTTTGAGAAATTATCCCAAGGAAAAGAAGTGGAAGACTGGAAATAGCAAAAGAGGGAAAGCCAACCTAAGGGCTCATTATTGAGCTACTCACCACTATGGGCAACTGGGGTACACTCTCCCTGTGACCCTCTGAGAAGCGAGGTAGAGTTGTCTGCCAGAAGATGAAAGAGGAGAGCATTTATACACCAGCTTCTGATCCCCATGGATCAAGACTTGCCCCATGAGGTGTTAACTCCCTTTCAGGTCCAGGTTTGTGAATGTCCCAGAATTGCTGAGAGAGTGCCTGTCACCTTCCCAGGAGGCAAGCACTTGAAGGCCCTGGGCAGAAAGCGAGAGATGCCAGGTGCAGCTGAGGTGAGCTTCTGTCAGGTTACACCTGCACACAACTGGTTGCTGCAGCACTCATGGGTCTAAAAAGTTGCACCGAGAAGATGTGAGACAAAGCACAAGAGGGGACCCATAGAGGGTGGTAGCCACAAGCAATTGCCTTGTGGTTCTGGGATTTTCTTTGTGTGTGGGTTTTATGAAGGACAGAGTACATTGGACTGGATTTTCTCCTAACAAGTTCATAGAACAATTGTCAAGCTTTTCTTCTCTGATCATAAGAAGTAGAGAAACTTTCTCATGAATTGACAGTAGTGAAGTGGTTGCCTACTCATGATTAGAATAGTGAACTTGGCTAGTTAGACGTATTGACGGTAAAATATCACAGAGAGAAATTACAGAAACCCCTATATAAAGGTCCACATATTCCTCGTGCTTGTCTATCAATAGTGGACATTTATTGCTAGTTATTTTGACAATGGTTTGTCTAAGAGTTCCTTTAATGCCTTTGATTTAGCAGCTCTGTGTCCACTACATTTTGAATGTCACAGAGTTTTGACTCTGATGGTGTTAAGCCATGTAGCAGTTTACTATTAAATCAGGGTGAGGAGTAAGGGAATTGGGAGGTAGCTTGGAATCCAAATGAAGATCACCTTTCATTGTGTGGACTAAGGCACTGTTTTGGCATCATATTCTGTATAGGTACTGCTGTCCCTTATGAGTGAATTAGCCACTAGTGACTCAGCTCTGAAATGGTTAGTCACAGTGATCTCCGTCATTTCATAGCTGTAATCCTTCATCGGCAGCTTCCTAATGAGCTCATCTTTGAGGTGTCAAGTGGCAGAGCTGTGGGCTTTCTTCATGAGATTTGAGAGATGTAGTCAGGCAGCCAATTAGCATTTTTATTTACTTTGGGAGAGCTGTGAGTCCCGAGACCTGCATAAGATTGTCCTGGTAGTACTTGCACTGTCTGAAAAAACATGTCAAAAATTTCATACTTGTCATCCCAGGAATTTGGCAGTAACGGAACTGAGCAGACCAGGACTGAGAACCTGGTGACAGTGGAGAGGCTGATGAGAGCTATACGTTGACAATACGAGATATCCAAGAAGGGGGAAGGTCAGTTAAGGCAAAGAGAGACAGACCGGGTTAAGTTCATGAAGCTCATCTCAGAACCAGGAAGCTAGCAGGAGACTGAGTGGAAAGAAAGAGATGGGGCCCCAAGCCAGAGGGCCTAGGAAGTCAGATATCCAACTGTGGAACAGATGTCTAGTGACAGCAAATATTTTTTCTGTGTCCCTTATTACGTGTCAGGTGCTGTTCTAATCATTTTGTGCGTGTAAGTAATTTCATTCTCACAGTAAGTCTATGAGGTAGGTGTGCTTATTATGGTATGAGGTAGGCTTGATCATTTACACCTATTTAGCAGATGAGATAATGGAGGCACAAAGGGGTCAGAAAACTTGTGCAATGTCACATAGCTCTTAAGTGGTTGAACCTGGCTCCAAACCCAGGTAGTCTTTTCCCAAAGTTCGTGCTCTTCTGAATATTGCTTATTGCTTACATACCTGCTTCTGAGGCAGAAGCTTCTTAGATATTATAATTCTCCTTGATGAAAAGCCAAGATTGAATATGTGGGAGGGGAGGAGATGGGTATGTGAGACACACGTTTTCTATGCCTTTTCAGATCCATCTGGGCCAACTGCATCTTGCACTCACAGCCCAGGGAATCACCCAGTCAACTGCCCTGGGAGAAATGGGCCCTTGCCCTTGCTTGTCACCATGCTGCTTGGACAGTCACTACCCTGCTTAGAGTTTCTGGCTCTTGCTGCCACTTCAGGACCTGGATGAGATACCAAACCATGGGGCCTGCGATGAGGCCCCAAGAGCATCAGAAGAATCTGGATGATACAATCCAGAAGTGCAGGAGAGTTAACTCCCTGTGGGGTGAAATATGACCAGAGGAAAGCAAGGGACAGGCGGGAGGTGGCCAGATAAATCCCATCACCTTCTTCTGCCCCATCAATGACTCTGAGGCATAGGTTTTTCTTTCTAGAACATCTAGAAAAGTCCCTTGTGTCAAGTGGATTCACCTGCCTGAGGACCTGTGTCGCTCTGTAGCTTATGTTGAAGTGATAGTCATACTTCACTTGGCATTGCTTGGCATTCTTCCTAGTCCCCCTTTCCTTCTTTATAACTCTTGCTCTTCTGGGTTTACTGCCTCCCCCCAACCCCCAAATTATTAAAGCCAAGCTAAGAAAGTGGGCCTGGGCTAAAAAGTGGGAACAAATAGAGAAGTGTCAGCAATACTTCATCGTTCAGTGGCAAGGAGGACATTGATTCTTTGAAAAACATGTTAAGCATAAACTGGAAGTTGATATTACGACTAACGGTAAGTGTCAGTACTTAGGGAGTTCATTTTACCACAATGTGAACACTTGCAAAGGAGGAGGGGATCTTAGGAGTGAAGCTATTCTCTCCCTGAATAGGCTGATCAGAGATCACATTTGCTTTACATTCTGTTACACCTGTCTCCTACTCCTCTTCGTGTTACCAACAGCAGAAATAGCCACCATTTTCTCAACTCTTAAATATATGCCTGACGCCATGCTAAATGGTGCATAGTTTTTCATTTACTCCTTTAAGGTACTCAGAGAAGTGACTGTGGAGCAGCTAATGAGTGCTAGAATCAGAATTCAAACCCAGGGCTGCCAGACTCGGAAGCCTATACTCAAAACTGATACCTTCTGCTGTCTTCTACAAAGTTCCTTATCAAAGGAAGTTATTTGAAGCAGGGGAAAGCCACATGGAGAGAAAAATATGGTATGAAAACATCTTATTCCCTTTGTTCTAATTTGCTCCAAAAGCAGCTTCTGGTGGAGCCAGCTGCTAGTGTTTGGGGTGTCCTTGCCTCCCAGGAAGAAGTGCCCATTCCTGGGTAGCAGATTGTTGATACATCTCAAGCCAAGAAGACATCCCATTGTAAAATAGTAAATGGGCCCTATGGCTCCTTGATCATGCTTTTAAGGAATGGATTGGCCTGAATCTGTCCTCTAAGTCTGCCTGGCAGAGCCGAACCCTGCACGTGGTGATCTTTTGGAGGTCACCCAGCCCAGAGCAGCCAGCAAACTTCCTCCTCAATACCTTTCTTGATAGGTGTCCTTAGGGTAGCCAAGTTTTCTTTAAAATTATTCTTTTGACTCTAAAGCTTTTACCTCTCAGCTTTCCCTCCTCAATACATCCCCAGAGTTTTGTGTTCATGCGTAAATAGGACCACGTTTGCCATGGAAGCAAGTTGTGGTACAGAAGATCCACCCGGAGGAGAATACAAATAGCGTTTCATATTTTATTTTGAGATGTCTCACCACTTTTTACCCTTCTAGTAATGTTTTTGTTGTTTAGCTTTCCTTTGTTTTTGTTATTTACTGCTGTTTAAATAATGGAGACAAAGGCCCTTGTTGAAAGTCTTGAGATCTGGGACCTGATTGCAGCTCTGGCTTACCAGCTGCGTGTGACTTTGATCTGTCATCTAGTCCTTGGGGGACTCAGTTCATTCACCTCCAAAATGGGAGAGTTGGGTGAGTTATTCCCAAACCATGCTGATCATCAGAATCACCACTGATGGTTTTTAAAAAGGGCCCCATCTTAGACCTGTTCACAATTAGAGTTTCTGGCTCTACTAGTTTACTCTAGTTTACTCTTCCCAGTAAAGGGAAGAGGAAGGAGAGTGGAGAAGGAGCAGTAAAGGGAAGAGGAAGGAGAGTGGAGAAGGAGCAGTAAAGGGAAGAGGAAGGAGAGTGGAGAAGGAGAGAAGCCCAGAATCCATAGTGGCCAGAAGCTGCCGAGGTTATTCGGACGCACAGTTGAGGAACAACTTTATGCAGTACTGCGAGTAGCACAACTCCAGGGGTGCCATCTGCCTGTATGAACTCCATGTACCCCGTTCCCATGGACTAGGATGTGACTGGTGCCCCTTAGAGTTGTGCGACGCAGCAGCCCTGTGGGAGCTGATTACTGCAGATGGTCATTTCCAAGCATGGGTATTCTTTGATTTTATGGCATTAGAGAGGAGTGAGGTGTTGAATGGACGGTGGCCCAGAAGCATATTGTTAACCATGGAGGCACAGTCGCTATGACAATAGGATAGGCAAGTGGAAGGCAGCTTAAGAACAGCTAATGAACATTGCCCCACGGGAAGCTGGTTATCAGATTATCTCCCACATTATGTCTGGCACCCATCTGAGATGAGGAATAGATCTGTGAAGAAAGCAGGGTATCGAAGGCAGCTTGGCCAAGAAGGTGGGCCTTGGGTCAGGGTTCACCAAACAGGGTTGAGTTGAGGAAAAGAAGTAAGGCTTTCTCCCAGCTAAGAAAAGCTTTTAGTTGCCAACTAATTTCTCTTCTTTGGGGGTTCTTTGGCTTAGTTTTCCCTTTATGTATTGTGAAGTTCCTTTTGAAAAAATAATCCAGCCTTTTCTTAACCAAATTAAAAAAAAAAAAAAAAAGATTTGTTCACACTTAAGCCTGTATAGAGATATCACAGTAGCTGCCAGAAGCCAGGTTATGTTGGTAAATAATCAGGGACACTAGTGCAAGTTTAAGATTCTGGGGGAAGAAAGTTGGGATTCGGTTTTGATTAGATTAAATGTTATAAATGAATTTTTTTTTTCTCACAAGCTAATAAGATGTGTCTGAGCTGGCTTGAGGTATGTCCATTATCTAGGACAGTATTTTGCTTAATTTGCATGACAATCAGTTGAGGCACTTGTCAGCAGTGCAGATTCCTGCCAAACCTCTAGCCAATTGTGATTCAGCAGGTATGGAGGAGACACCTGAGCTCTGCATTTCACATGAGCATCCAGGGACCACATTTTGAGAATGCTGTCCTAGACAATGAGAGGAAGGATGGTGACGTCTGTCCCAGAATAGAGATTTGTACTTCTTGGGAATTATATTAACTCCTCTGAGCCTTAGTTTCCTTTCATGTAATAGAAATAGATACTTTCCCCTACTAAAATCACAGGTCTTAGAAAAATATTTCACAATAAACTGTGTAAATAAAAGAGATGGCTAATTACTTAGAAAAGAAGTCTACATGAGTAAAAGTCTATTTCATGGACTTCTGTAAACCCACCTCCCACCGCCAGCATTGAGCACAGGAATATGTGTATGGAAGGCACCCTGATCTGATCTAGGTTGCTTAGAAGCCTTTGAAAGATTTCTAGAATATCAAAATGACAAAACTGCTCTTAGTTATGTCTGTATGCTATTAGAAAATAGGATCTGCCAAACTAATGTAGAAGGAGAATTTGCCAAGGCAGATTGAGATAGGGAGCTCAGTAGATAAGGAAAACAAACACTGACCAAAGAATTATATTTATACTATATTTTGTATGTGTAATATATTTTGATCCTATTTGGGGAATGTATTAGTTAAAGTCTAGCTGCTGTAAGAAACTCCACAATGTAGTGGCTCAAACAAAGAGACTTATTTATTGCTCCTGGGGCAGGCCTGGTATGAGTGGTCCATGTCTGCTGAGTAGTTCTGTTCCCCATTGTCATTCAAGGAACAGTTTCCTTCCATCTTGTTGCTCTTTTATAACCTAGGGCCGTGTCATCATCTGTATTATAGCAGCTGGCTTGTCAGCTGGGAAAGGGAAAGAGAATGTGGAATATGTTATGGTTCAGACCTGGAAGTGGCCCATATCACTTCCATTCACAAGCCATTGACCATGCCTAAGTGAAAGGGAGCCTGGGAGATGTAACCTTGCTGAATAGCAACATACCCAGCTATGCCTCTATTGTGAATGCTATAGAAGGAGGGGAGAACAGAGTTGGTGACTATCTAGCAGTATCTGCCACAGGAAAGGTATATGGAACTTTAGAAGTGGAGCCAGTCACTGCTCTCCCTGGCTTCACCAGTTGGCTGCTGTGCCGTGGAGTGTCCTCTTTCCTTTGATGTGGGGTTCCCATCCTGTCTAAAACATCACTCCTAGCATCCAGCTATGCCTGTGTGCTATTCTGGGCAGTGTGGATGCTGGCATTTCTTTTCCTCAATTTTAGGTTCTCTTCCTGTATCCTGTGCAGGTCATGAGAAAAGACTTGTTGAGTCCTGTCAAACAGTTAGTAAATGTGCTGTTGGTTGGAAAATGTTGGCAAAAGCACTGGTTTGAATTGTCTTCCATTTGCTTCTCTGACAGTTGTGACATAATGAATCTCAAGTGTGACTATTGTCACATCATCGTAGGCTCTGAACATTAAGGACGTTTTCTTAAGGATCATCCAAGTAGAAAATGAGTTCACAGTTTTTCAGCATTTTTACCAATGGTTCCCAAGACTCCACCTGTCCCTGCACTGTCTTTGTTCTATACCACCTCCTTATTGAATTTCTCACTCTCTCTCTCTCCCCCTCTCTGTTGGGGGTGGGGCAAAGAAGTTGGGGGAGAGAATGTTCCAACATGACAATATAGTTCAGGATTCTTAGTTTGTTCCTCATTATTTTGTGATGTATAGCACTATTCATAGCAGGAAGGTCTTATAATTAGCTGCCTTGGGATATTCTAAAGGTGAAACCGCTCTGCTGCCATGCACCTTGCAAGATTAGTGACTTAGACTGGAGGCTGGTAGGTGACAGACACTGTTAAGGAGGATGGAAGCAGATTGATGTGAGTGAGAGCTGCTGCCGGGATAGGTATGTTGGTTCAGAGAATGACCTGCCGCCACCGTGGGAACTGGATCCCTGTGAGACTGTGGTGTGACTCCAGTGAGATGAAATTAGTTCAAAGAAGAATCTGAAGGCAGGTTGAGCTGAGAAATTGTTCAGGAGGCTCAGATTACTAAAGGCAAAAACACTCGTGTATAAATGGAGAATGGGAGATAGATTACTTTCCTAACAGCTAGCTGACATGGTCGTTAAAGCTTGCCTTACTGGAAAAATTATACAGCCATTTCTCCCTTCAGTTTTTACACATGCACACACACACACACGCATACACCACATATACACATATATTTTGGGGGAGGGGTGGTTTGTTTTATTTTTGCCCCAGAATTTAATAGCCCCTTATGTTCTCCAGGAGATCTAGACTGCTGGCCATGTTCCCACAGCATTCTGGAATTCTTCCCTCTACCATCAGCTTTCCCTATCCCCCCAGTGATTTTAGTGATTCTCTAGTGCCTTACCAACTGCATTTCCATAACTCGGTGAATGTTCCATCTTGAATTTTATGTTTTGCCACTTGTGATGGCAATTTATAATAAAACCAAGATGTGACCTATTTTGTGTCCAGCAGTGAATGTGTCCAGGAGTCTGCCTGTGCTGTGCAATGTGCCTTCAATGAAGGGGCAGCTGTGATGTGAATGGATTTGTGATGGAAAAAAGGGCCTTAGTTTCTCGGCCTCTTTTCCCATGGATATGAAACTTTGTTATGGTAAACTGAACCTCTGATATCATATACAACTGCTGGCATTCTAGATTGTTTTAATGGCCACTCCTTAGTGCTTAATACTAAGCATTACCATCTGTTTCTTAATTATAAATGCAGCAGGAATTCACAATTACATCAGTAACAGTGGAAATAAAATGGAGTTAGAGGCCTTGTACTTAACACAAGGCAGCCTTCCTGTAACGCCCTTCTTCTGTTGCAGACATTGGTCAGAGAGGAGAATTCCTCAGTGATTTTTCTCTGTTTTCTTCTCAATATACATACCAGGAGTGTATCATGCTATAAATTCAGCAATTTTCTTTGAGCGAGAGAAAGAGCTCTTTTTCTGTCCATGGAGCTGGGATGTGTGGGCAGATCTTTCTCACAGTATTGGAAGCCAGTGGTATGATTGTTCTGCTGTTATTAGCCTGTGTTTTTGTGAGAAGCTAGCCCAATGACATGAGTCACATCCATCCCCCAGAGAAGAGTTGGGAGTGGACATCTGAGGAGCTTTGATCAGCCCACTAGTAGACAGTTTTCCTGACCCTGAAAAACAAGGGAACATTTGTGGAGGGAGTTCATGTAGGAACTGAAGAGATATTTAACTTTGCATTACTTAGGCTTTTATTTTGAATTAAATGGAAAATCACCAACTTTCAGACTCATGGTATTTTAGAATGAAAAGAAATCCTTAGAAGTCATCTCGATCAAAGCCCTGGTCACTCTACTCTTTCTGCGTGGTACTTGACCAGGTTGAGCATGTGCTTTGGAGCCAGCAGAGCAGGATTTCAACTGGGAGCCACCAGGTGTGCTCTGTGTTCTTTTCACTAGGTTCTCAGTGTCACCAGTCTCTTCATCTGTAACAGTGGCGACCATGATGCTTCTTGTGAAGCCTACCGTTTGGATTAAATGAGAGAGAACAGGTAAATCCTAGCCCATTGTGTGGCCCGTAGTTTTCTTCCCTTCTTTCCATTCACATTTATGACAGATGAAGAAGTATTGGTTCAAAGAAGTTAAATGCCTGGCCCAGTGTTGTACATCTGGGGAACCGTGACCCGGAACTGGGAGTAATGTTTTCTAAGACTTTTTCTCACTAGGTCATATCTAGACCTGTTGCTGCCTTTCCCTTCCTTGTTACCCATTGTACTTTTATACAGTGATAACCTTAATTGTTATCACTTGTATGATACTGTTTAATCTGTAAAGTACTTTTTACAATGAATGTTCGCATTGAATTGCAGTTGGTGAAGTAGTGTTATAATCCTATCATTGCTCTTACTTTACAGTTGGGGAAACTGATGCTCTGAAAGGCCAGGCATCTTGTTGGGGTGTCCCTGAGGACTGAGTGAGGACTTGAGCCCAGGTCTGTGCAACTTCACTGTGTGGGCTTCGCTCTGTTCTAAGTGGACGCTCACTGTTGCGCAAGTACGTGGAGGAGAGGACTGAGAGATGGAACAAACAGGAATCAATGTTATTATCTATAATTTAGTAGCTGCGGTTAGGATTTTTTAGGATGAGGATGCTGCAAGAAGACCAAAACAGTTTTCTTGAGTTATATTAATGTTTTAGTGACCCATGTGCTTTCGAGCCACCAGACCCCATGGGTAAATACAGAGGTCAAGCAAGAGACAGTAGGCTTCCATTGGGAGTAATTATAAAACCGAACCAAACCAAAACAAAACATACAAGACAGTAACCAGGAAAGGCCCTTGCTCCGACATGTGAATGAGTAGTTTGCTCCTTCAGAAATGCAGCTCACAAATGAGGACACCATCTGAGTCATTTGTTCCTGCCAAGTTCAGGTTCAGGCCAGTAAGGGTAAAGCTGGTGCATGTTCTCAAAAGGGCACTTGAGAGCTCAGCAGGAGAGCAGTCTGCGGGCCTTGTACTTGCCTTTTTGTCCCCATGCCCTATCAAATGAGGAGTCACTTTGGACTCCTCACTTTGGACTCCTCCTGCACTTTCCCAGTCCCTGGGTCGTGTGTTTTGTCTGTCCCTCACACTGTGGTTAATGATTCTTGTTGGTAATGACATGGCAGCGAGTTTCACTTACATCTGGCCTCTTCTGTGTAAGGCCTGTGCTCCCCCATCCTGCTGTCACTGAGCCATCCAGGCCCACCATACAATAAGCAGACTTACTGAAAAGCAGTTCTTTCCGGCAATAAAACGAAATCTTTTAATCTCAGGAACCCTTCTATTGACCATATGTAGAAAACCACGCACATTTAAAAAATGTAAATATTGACGTTCTGCGGTTTTCCTATGTAACCTGATTTAGTCTGATTTTCCCATTATTTCTGCTATACCTGTGGGCATTTCCCCGAATCTAGTTTTATAAAGCAGCACAGGGGCAGCATGACTCAGAAGGTAACAGCATGGGCTGTAGAGTCAGCCAGACCTGGGGCCGAGTCTTGGCTCTGCAGCTTAACTGCGATGTCATGTGAGTTCTCTGAGCCTCACTTTCCCCATCTGTAAAGTGACAGTAATGGTCTCCACCACCTGCTGGTGCTGTGAGGATCAAAGGAGCTGCCCCATGCAAAGTGCTGTAATTCAAGAACAGCATTTTGCCTGATCTTGCTGCCCAGAACCAGGTGAATGATTCACTTGTGATGTTTTTTCCTCATTAGGAAGCTTTAGCTAGACAAAGGTCATTCAGGATTCTTTGTAACATTTGAAATGCGTTCATTGTATGGAAAAGATTAAAAAAATATTCTTTTTAAAGCTTTGTACCTTACTTCAGAAGTCAAGTCTTATAACATCAGTAAGTTTTCACTCCAGGTTACTTTCATTTCTTATCCTTTCACTCTGAGGGAGACAGCAAGAAAGGCATTCTTTCTGTTATCTTGCAAATGAATGTGAAAATATCCTTTATGTGCCAAGTACATCTCTGTGAGCACATTGTTTGTTTTAATCTAGTTTTTTAATGTCAGAAAAATCTCTAAGTTCCAGTGTAATAATAATAACTAAAAAATGCTTATTAAAAAGTACATTAAATGATAAGGCTATTTTTGAAGACATGGGGACAAATAAACCGGTTACTATTGTTTCATAAATGTATGAAATCAGGCACGTGCCAAATCTGTGACTTTATGTAGGGTTTTCTTTAGGGTTTTACAGAAATAATGCTAAAGTAAAGGAATGTGAATTCCTCTGCCAGTTCTTTGAAGGAAACGCCAGAATCTGACCTACCTCGAAGGAGTACTAAGAGAAACAACCCAGTTGTATTGCTGCAGGCTTAGAATCTTGAAATAGTCTCAGAGATCAAGTCTGCCTCAGCTACATAGAATGATTCCATATGCTGTGCTCTGAACCCTCCTCTCTATCTGTAAACAGGCTGTTTTAAAGCCCATGTGAGTAGAAGCAGTGGGACAGAGCTCTCTGATGAGGAGAGCGTGCGAGCTGTGTCACACACAGATGGCTTATCTGATCACGACCTCCCCGACCCTGCGAGGCCAGGGCCCACTGTCTCCTCCTCCGCTTTCCTCTTGCTCCTCTCCTCCCATAACATACACGAGCTACCATTACTTTCCCATATGAAGAGGACTCTGTATTAAACCCTTTGATTCTACTAAATATGCAGAAGCGTTGAGCAAGGCAATCAGGCAACCACATGTAGCTCCAGATGTACCTTACATATGGGCCATTGTCCACGCTGCTGGCAGGGCTGGCAGCATTTTAAAGAATGGTTATAACACATATGGTCCATTGCTTTTTGCTCTGGCTTTGGAAGTCTTGCTGATCCAACCACATCATCCTTATGTTGTTTCCAGGAGAGCAAATATCTATCTGCTCTCAACTCGTGAACTCCATGTGCTTCTCTAGCACAAAGTGGTAGAGAAGTTAATTCCAGATGAGGGGGGGGGGGGGCAGCGGGCTTTGCCATAACCCTACTCGTGCAAGGAAAAGGGGCATGTGTGGGGTGTCAGAAGAGGAAATTAAGTGGATTGGACTCTCCTCTCTCAACTCAGGGCTTTGGACCCTCACCCGTTATAAGCTTTCAAGCTGTATGGGATGATACTTTCCAATTCCTTTTCTAGTCAAGACTCCGAATTGTGATTTCAGGATGGAGAGTAAATTGTCTGTATTTTGGAAATGTCCTATTTCCCACCTCTGAGAAGAATTCCTCATCACCTAAAATTTCAAAGAGGCAATTCAAGGGACATTGTTTTGGTTGTCCAGCTATTTATAAATTATTATTGTTCAGTCTAAAGTCTTGCTGATTGCTGAAGACTTTACCAAAGGAAAAAAAAAAAAAACAAGAAAGAAAAAATAACAACCCGGTATTATGGTCATTTACTTCTCAGCCATTACTTTGCTATTTGCACACCCACATGATTACCTTGAACACCACTGAAAAGAAATCGCAAAATAATGCTTCCTAAATACATGTTAGGTTTACAAAGTGATTATAAATGGCTTTTAAAGAAAAGTACTTTTATTCCTTTCATTGTGTTCAAGGGTCTCTACATAATTGTGCCACGTGTGTGTTGGGGTGGTGGTAAGTTGGGGTACATAGCCAAGACAAAATTTAATTGTTTTTCAACAGACAAATTATATTGGTGCCACTTATACTTTCATTTTTAAATTTGACAAACATTTATTGAGTACCTTCAATGTGTCATAAGGAAACTTCACCTCTCGTTGGGTTTGAGGTTTTGGTTTTTGTTTTAATTAGTTTTGTGAAAGGAGACACCATCCCAAGGACTTTATAGCTATAAAAAGGCAGCTGTAGTTACTCACTACAACCTAGATGTGAGGAAAAAATAGTTTTGATTCATTCTTTGAATGCCCCCTTCACAGAGTGGTTTATAGCAAGGGTAGTAAGATCGTGAAAGGACTAGAGCAGGGCCCTGTACAGAGCTCTGGAATCCTCTTGTGGTACTTTCAGCAGGTATTGCTGGTAGGAAATTAATAGACATACACACTGCGAGGTTAGCTGGCATTTTATCCATCCTTTGAACAGCTTTAGGAAATATAATTGACTTGTGCTCAGAAATCTGAAATACAATGTTTGCCATAGTAATTTTCCCTGCAGCTTTGCCATTTTATTTTCCATTAAACTTTTTCATTTTCAGTGAGGGGAACATAGCCCTTGGTTCTGCTTTGTCATTTTGGGATGATTTATTTTTAAATTATAGTAAGGGATTTTTGGTCAGAATTCCACCAAGCTAGTTTCAAAGCAACTTTGCTGACTCCAGCTAGCCATAAATGATCCCCACCTCCAGCATACAGAACAGGAGGTGGCATGCTAAGATGCCAGGAATAAGACGATTGCTCAGATGGAATAACACTTGGCAGATTGGAGGAATTTGTTGATGTAAGCCTGAATTGTGGGTTAGAGACTGACTTGTGGGATGCATTTCTGCCAATTATGGTCCATTGTGCAGTCAAAAATGGGAAAGATTACTTACTGCAGCTGGCTCTTTGGCATTGAAATCACTGATGGAGTAATCAGAGGGAAATGTTCTGAGTTATCAGAAAAGATGGATTGTGACACAGGAGGCTGGTTTCCTGGGTTATCTGCTTTACCTGCCTCACGTAACATAAAAGAGGAGAAGAACTAAAGAGCCAGGAACTGCTGAGTGGTCCTTAGCACTGACTTGCCCAATGATATGTGATGCCTGCAGTGCCCTTTCCATCCTGCCCAGTGCAGGGGCCTATGATTTTTAAGAGTCGAGGCCTAAGAGGGTTCTTTTCCAGTATCCCTCCTGCGTGCAAGCCTCTCTGCACACCCGGGAGGTGGAGACAAGCCCCCTGAAGTGTTGGTACCGTCCTTCTCTAGGATCATGCGCATGGTGTACCTAGAAGTCTGCGGCTAAAGGGCGAAACACGAAAATATCTAGAGCTGATCACTGGAAGCATCCCAGTGACTGAATATACTTCTTCTTTGTCATTTATGGATTTGTGCATATTCTAAAAAAAAAAAAAAAATCACTCTAAAAATAAGGTTTGCAAAAGAAGAAATAAGAGAAAACACACCACCCACCCATGTAGACAAAATGGGCTACTCTCTACATCGATGAATTGTAAGTCACCTACTTGAGTTTTCCATACTTATTTCTCATTGAATGCTCCCTTCCCAGAGGCCCTCACAGTTGTTTGACTCTGTCCTCCATCGCTGTGCTGCCAGTGTTGAGGATGGATCTTGAAGATTCCTCTCTCGAGGGCCCCACCTCTCTGCTTTGTAACTTGCCACTCTGTCCTCTATTTTTTTTTTTTTTAATTTATTTATTTATTATTTTTGGCTGTGTTGGGTCTTCGTTTCTGCGCGAGGGCTTTCTCTAGTTGCGGCAAGTGGGGGCCACTCTTCATCGCGATGCGCGGGCCTCTTATTATCGCGGCCTCTCTTGTTGCGGAGCACAGGCTCCAGACGCGCAGGCTCAGTAGTTGTGGCTCACGGGCCTAGTTGCTCCGCGGCATGTGGGATCTTCCCAGACCGGGGCTCGAACCCGTGTCCCCTGCATTGGCAGGCAGATTCTCAACCACTGCGCCACCAGGGAAGCCCTGTCCTCTATTTTTTAAGAGTAGTGATCTTGAAGATTCCTCTCTCGAGGGCCCCACCTCTCTGCTTTGTAACTTGCCACCTCTGCCCTCTATTTCAGGATGCTTGGGTCCAAATACGCTGTTTGCCTCAACTTTCCCTTTGCATCTCAGGTTCCCTGAAGAAACAACTGTGGTTGGACAGCTGATATTTTGGCCTACGGAGCATCTGCTTCCTCTTCTTCTGGAAATACCTTAGTTACTTGGGAGAACTTACTCTCCCACTTTGCATGCAGGCTAAGTAGCATCCCAATTAAGATATTCTGCTCTACTCTGCCTGAAAGTGGTCACGTGATTCAAATGAGGTCACCCAGACTCTCTCTCTCTGTTCTAAGAACCTGAGCTTTGAGCAGAGTTTCCTTTAGAATGAAAACTCGTTAGAGCTGATTTCTCTCAAGGGAGTTCTCTGAAGAGAAGACAGGAGATCCTGCTGCCTGCCTTCGAGCTGCCTGCTACCTGTCCTTTGTGAAGCCTAGCTGGGTAGCTTTACCTAAGATTCTGTGAGCTGCCCCATATCTTCCCAATAAATCCCTTTATTTTGTCCCAATTGGCCAAAATCGGCTGTTGTTTGCTGACAATCTATCCTGATACATACTGCATCTTCAGCGCCAATTTATGTCACGATAGCGTGCAGCAGGCTGAAAGCATAGTGTAGGTTGTTGCCTACAGTTAAGAAAGTTTTAGAATTCAAAGGGATCTTGGATATGAATTTAAATAATATTCTCCCTTATGCTGCTTCATTTCTCCCAAGCGTTTTAGAAACTTGTGAGTTTAAAATGGAGAATTAGAGCAGAAATTATGGAAATTTGTGACTATTATCTTTCTTTAAGTAAACTTTTTATTTCAGAACAGTTTTAAATTTACAGAATTATTGTGAAAATAGTGCAGAGTTCCCATATAGCCCACACCCAGTTTCCCCTATTATTAACATCTTACATTAGTATCGTACATTTGTCATAATTTGTGAACCAATATTGATGTTGATCCGCACTTCATTCATATTTCTTCAGTTATCCCCTGATGTCCTTTTTCTGTTCCAGGATCTTATCCAGGAATCCACACTACGTTTAGACGTCTCACCTCTTAGACTCCTCTTGGTGTGATTGTTTCTCAGATTTTCCTTGTTTTGGATGTCCTTTACAGTTTTTAAGAGTACTGATCGGATATTTTATAGAATGTCCCTCAACTGGAATTTGTCTAATATTTTGCTAATGAATAGACTAGAGTGATGTGTTTTGGGGAGGAAGACCACAGAGGTGAAGTGCCATTCTCATCACACCATATCAAGGGTACATATTAACAACATGACTTATTACTGTTGATGTTGACCTTGTTTGACAGTTTTCTCCACTTTAAAGTTATTTTTTTTCCCTTTCCATATTGTATTCTTTGGAAGTCACTATGTGCAGCCCACACTTAAAGGTTTGGAGAGTTATGCTGTACCTTCTTAAGGGTGGAACATCTATGTAAATTACTTGTAATTCTTCTGCACAGGAGATTTGACTATTTTTCTTTATTTATCTATTTACTTATTTATTCAATCATTTATTTGTGTTAGAATGGATGCATAGATATTTATTCTATACTTTAGGTTATAATTCAATACTACTTTATTTATTTTTTTGCTCATCATTTTGTTACAACTTTGGCCATTGGGAACTCTTTCAGTTGGCTCCTGTGTCCCTTTGACATACTCCCATTATTGTAGTGCGGGTTGTTCTTGTTCTTGTTTTTAGGCACTTCCTTGCTTTCTGGCACTACAAGATAATCTAGGCTAATCTTGCATATTTCTTGCCCCAGTTCAAGAATCAACCATTTCTCCAAGGCACCCTAGTTCTTTTTATTGGAGAATGGCATTAAAAACAAAGATCTGGCCCTAGGTCTGCTTGTTGCTCTTGGGGTGTCATTGGTTCTAGGTCCTCTCAGCTGACAGGGCAAGGAGATACGTGTTTATATACCAAACCATGTGTATATACATATCCATAAATATTTCTGTGTATAAACATCTGTATCTATATTACGCTAAACGTGATTCATACTGATGTCTCCAGCTCTAATCCTTTACCGTGTTCCAGCCTTACTCTCTTGCTTTTCTGTAACCTCCCACCCAACAGTGAGAAAACTGGCTCATTGGTGGCACCAGCCACCATCCATTGAATTAATTGTTCAATTCCAGTGTACATGTTTTGTTGTTTCAGCATTGAAGCAACATTCCCTGTAGGAAACAACTTTATCAACTAGAGTACAGTGTTTATAGTGCAGTTCATTTTACATTATGGACTCTGCTCATTTCCAGAGTTGCTTAGGTGAACACCTATTCCTCCACCTTATGCAGCGGGGTTGTTTCACACTATTATATGTATATATATATGTATTTAATTGAAATATAGTTGACTTACAATATCATGTTAGCTTCAGGGATACAACATAGTGATTTGACATTTAAATACATTATGAAATATCACCACAATCAGTCTAGAAACCATCTGTCCTCATACAAAGTAATTACATTATTATTGAACATATTCTTTATGCCGTATATAATGTTCCAGTGACATATTTATTTTGTAACTGGAAGTTTGTACCTCTCAATTCCCTTCACCAATTTCACCCGTCCCTTCACCCCTTCCCCTCTGGCAACCACCTATTTGTTTTCTGTACCTATGAGTCTGTTTTCGTTTTTTGTTTTGTTTTTCAGATTTCAAATATAAAGTAAGAGCATATGGTATTTGTCTTTTGCTGTCTGACTCATTTCACTTAGCATAATGCCCTTGAAGTCCATTCATGTTGTCATAAATGGCAAGATTTCATTCTTTTTTACAGCTGAGTAGTATTCTAGTGTGTGTGTGTGTGTGTGTGTGTGTGTGTGTATCACATCTTCTTTCTTCATTCACCTATTGATGGACACTTAGGTTGCTTCCATATCGTGGTTATTGTAAGTAATGCTGCAGTGAACATAGGGGTGCATATATTTTTTTGAGTTAGTTTTTTTTTTGTTTTCTTCAGGTAAATACCCAGAAGTGAAATTCCTAGGTTATATGGTAGTTCTAGTTTTAATTTTTTGAGGAACCACCATACTGTTTTCCATAGTGGCAGCACCAATTTACAATTCTACCGACAAAGAATGAGGTTTCCCATTTTTCCACATCCTTGCCAACACTTGTTATTTGTTGGCTTTTTGATGATTCTGACAGGTGTGAGGTGGTATCTCACTGTGGTTTTGATTTCCCTGATGGTTAGTGATGCTGAGCGTCTTTTCATGTGCCTACTGGCCATCTGTACGTCTTCTTCGGAAAAATGTCTGTTCAGATCCTCTGCCCATGTTTTTAATTGGTTGTTTGTTTTTTTGATCTTGAATTCTATGAGTTCTTTATATATTTTGGATATTAATCCCTTATTGGATATATCATTTGCAACTATGTTCTCCCACTCAGTAGGCTTCCTTTTTGTTTTGTTGAAAGTTTCCTTCACTGTGCGAAAACTTGTTAGATTGATGTAGTCCCATTTGTTTATTTTTGCTTTTGTTTCCCTTGCCAGAGGAGGCATAGCCAAAAAAATATTGCTAAGACCGATGTCAAAGAGTATACTGCCTATGTTCTCTTCTAGGGGTTTTATGATTTTCGGTCTTATATTTAAGTCTTTAATCCACTTTCAGTTTATTTTTGTATATGTTGTGAGAAAGTGGTTCAGTTTCATTTTTTGGCATGTAGCTGTCCAGTCTTCCAAACACGATTTATTAAAGAGGCTATCTTTTCCGCATTATATATTCTCGTCTCCTTTGTTTTAGATTAATTCTTCCAGTCCCTAATCATGGTATATCTTTCCATTTGCTTGTGTTATCTTCAATTTCTGTCATCAGTTGTTATAGTTTTCAGAGTACAGGTCTTTCACCTCCTTGGTTAGATTTATTCCTAGGTATTTTATTCTCTTTGATGCAATTGTAAAGGGGATTATTTTCTTAATTTCTCTTTCTGATAGTTTGTTGTTAAAGTATATAAACACAACAAATTGCTGTATATTAATTTTGTATCCTGCAACTTTACTGAATTCATTTATAAGTTCTAATAGTTTTTTATTGAAGTCTTTAGGGTGTTTTATATATAGTATTATGTCATCTGCAAACAGTGACAGTTTTATTTCTTTCTTTTCAATTTGGATTCCTTTTATTTCTTTTATGGTCCGATTGCTATGGCTAGGATATCCAATACCATGTTGAATAAAAGTAGCAAGAGTGGGCATCCTTATCTTATTTCTGATCTTAGAGGAATTATTTTCAGCTTTACACCATTGACTATGAAATTGGCTGTAGCTTTGTCACATACAGCTTTTATTATGTTGAGGTATGTTCCCTCTCTACCCACTTTGTTAAGAGTTTTTATTCTAAATGGATGCCGAATTTTGTCAAAAGCTTTTCCTGCATCTATTGGGATGAACATATGATTTTTCCCTTCATTTTGTTAATGTAGTGTATCACATAGATTGATTTGAGGATATTCAATCATCCTTGCATCGCTGGGATAGACCCCACTTGATCATGGTGTATGATCCTTTTAATGTATTGTTGAATTCAGATTGCTAATATTTTGTTGAGGATTTTTGCATCCCTGTTTATCCGTGATATTGGTCTATAAGTTTCTTTTTTTCTGTTGAGTGTGTTTATCTGGTTTTGGAATCAAGGTGATGCTGGCCTACTAGAATGAGTTCAGAGCATTCCTTCCTCTTCAATTTTTTGGGGTAATTTGAAAAGCATAGGTATTAACTCATTATTAAATGTTTGGTAGAATTGTCCTGTGAAGATGTCTGATCCTGAACTTTAGTTTGTTGGGAGTTTTTTGATTACTGATTCAATTTCATTAAGTAATTGGTCTGTTCAGATTTTCCCTTTCATAATTTTCTTATTTCTAAATATGGCCTATACTTTTCCACTTAGAGAAGTCCCTTTAACATTTCTTTTAAGGCTGGTTTAGTGGTGATAAATTCTTTTAACTTTTGGTAGTCTGTAAAACTCTTTATATCTCCTTCAATTCTGAATGATAACCTTGCCGGGTAGAGTATTCTTGGTTATAGATTTTTTGTTTCATTATTTTAAATATATTGTGTATCTACCTTCTGGCCTGCAAAGTTTCTATTGAAAAGTCAACCAACTGTCTTATAGGAGTTACCTTATATGTAACTAGTCACTTTTCTCTTGGTGCTTTTAAGATTCTCTCTTTCTCATTAATTTCTGACATTTTAATTACAACGTGTCTTGGTGTGGACCTCTATGGGTTTATCTTGTTTGGGACTCTCTGTGCTTTCTGGACCTGGAAGTTTTCAGCTCTTATTTCTTCAAATAAATTGTCTGCACCTTTCTCTCTCTCTTTTCCTTCTCAGACCCCGATAATGTGAATAGTAGTCCCAGAGGTCCCTTAAACTATCCTCATACAAAAAAATTATTTTTTCTTTTTTCTTTTCCGTTTGGGTGATTTCCACTACCCTGTCTTCCAGATTGCTCATCTATTCTTCTGTATAATCTAATCAACTGTTGATTCCTTCTAGTGTATTCTTCATTTCAGTTATTATATTTTTCAGCTCTGATTGGTTCTTTTTTATATTTCTAACTCTGTTGTAGTTCTCACTGTGTTCATCCATTTTTCTTCCAAAATCAGTGAGCATCTTTATGATCATTACCTTGACCTCTTTATTGGGTAGATTGCCTATCTTTGTTCCATTTAGCTCTTTTTCTGAGGTTTTTTCTTGTTCCTTTGTTTGGAACATATTCCTTTGTCTTCTTGTTTTGCCTAATTCTGTGTGTTTATTTCTATTCCTGATCTTGGAGAAGTGATCTTCTGTAGGAGACATCCTATGGGGCCCAGCATCATGCTTCCTTCTGGTTATCAGAGGTAGATTCTCCTGGGGTGTTTCCTATGTGGGCTGCGTGGACCCTTCTCTTGTGGTGGGGCCAACTATTATAGGCATGCTGGTAGTGAGGCTGGGCCCTCGTTCAGCCAGCTGTGAGGCTCTGCCTCATTCAGCCAGCTGTGAGGCTCTGCAGCTGCTGTGGACCCGCTGGTGGGCGGCACCAGCTCCTAGCATGACTGGCCATGTGGCCCAGCTGTGTGTGGTTGATATGAGTTTGCTGGTGAGCAGGGAAGGCCCCCTCAATAATACTCTGGAAGGAGCATTTCAAAATGGCACTTGCCCATGCCAGTGTCAGCACGGTAGAATGAGATCCCAAAAAATGTCTGCTGCCAGTGTCTCAGTCCCCAAAGGGAGTCTCAGCTGCCTCCTGCCTCTCCAGAAGAATCTCCAAGATCAGCAACCGAGGTGCCTTTCAGATTACTTCCTCTGCATTGGGACTTGGAGTGTGTGAGGTTTTACACGTGCCCTTTAATAGCAGTTTCTATTTCCTATAGCCCCCCAGCTCTCCTGAACATAAGCCCTGGTGGTTTTCAAAGCCAGATGTTCTGGGGCCTCATCTTCCTGGTACAGGGTCCCGGGTTGGGAAGCCCAGTGCAGGGCTCACTCAGCCCCTTTGCTCCTTGGGGAGTGCTGCCCCTCCTACCCATCTCATTGTGGTTCCTTTGTTATATCTTTAGTTGTAGAAAATCTTTTCTGCTAGTCTCCTGGTTGTTCTCATAAAAAGTTGCTCTGTGAGTAGTTGTAGTTTAGGTGTGCCCATGGAAGGAGGTGACTCAGGGTCTTCCTACTCCGCTATCTTGATTCCTTCCCAGCCGCACAATTTTAGAACATAATCTGTTTAAAATTATGTTTTATATTTATCCAAGGACTAAATATATAGCTAAAGATGTCAAATAGTGCTGAAAGGCTTATAATAAAAAATAGCAGTCCCCTCCTCTTACTCCATCTTGACCTGTTTCCCAAGAGCAACACATTGACCTGTTAGCTATTTGTATCCATAATTCTAAATAATGTGCTTTACAGCTATCTATTGAGACATCAATTTTAAACAATATCCACTGATTTCCTATTATTGTAGATGAGGATTTAACTTTATTTCATCTCCTTCCCCTGACCAATTTCTTCGTAACATAGTTATTTCACAGTTTTTTAAATTAAATCAGTACTTAGTTTTTACATTATTTATTTTCTTGTTAATTAAAAAAAATCCTAGAATTAGTAATTAATTCATTTTTTGTACCTATAGCTGTCTTCCAGTCTACATTTTTCCCCACGTAATCAAACTTATTAAATAATTTTCCGTTCTTCTTAGCACTCATCCTCACCTCCTAGGACCCTCTGTTTTCTGGGATACTTCATTGAGAATAAGTATGCAGAGCCAGGAATAAGGCCATGGGTATCAGGGAACTGGATGGAAAAGGAAAGTGGGGATCTTACTGTTTTACTTTCTGAGTCACCCTCTGTGAGACTTATGCTCCTGTTTGCTGGCATTTGGAGAAGGCAGGTTGCAGTTGCTTGAGTGGGCATGAAGCGAGTAGAAACCTGGGGGTGTACCAGCTTTTCATAAATACTTTGAAGCAAACTTCTTGCTTTTAATACTACATCTCACCCCTGCTTTAGAGGTACCTGATACTTCTAATTCCTGAAACTTCTGTTGGTTCTCTGCAGTAATGTAGCTTGATTCTCTTAGGTATACTGTCTGCAGGCACATGGGCTCCTCTTGCTTTACTCTGACAAGTCAGTAAGGATTCTATATCTGCTTTACACCTTCGGTTAATGTGTTTCAGTGTTACAGATGTCTTTAAATTTCATCAAAGATGGAGTTTGTGTTTGTATTTTGTGGGCTATGGGTTGTTTGGTGGGGGGTGATTTTGAATAGAAAAGGGATCCCCAACTTAAACAAGAAGTCTCACACTTGATCTACATTTTCTATGACCCCCTCTAGGCTCAGCTCATGTTATCTCTTTGGAAAAAGTACTCCTGACTCCTCCAAGCAAAATAGATTACTTTGTTCTTGGCTTCCATGGCATTCTGACTGTCTCTCTGTCAGGGCACATGTCATACAGCACTCTGTTGCAATACATCTGTTCATTTTCCCCACTAGACGATGAGCCCAACTAGGGCAGGGACCACATCTCACTCGGTGTGTACCATGAGCCTTGCACTGGCCTGACTCTGCTAGGTATAGTCAATACCTGCTTATTGAATATAAAAATAAGTGAACAGCACTGTGTTTGCTGCATTAACTGTGAACAGGCACTAAAAGCTCTGAAATACATTATAGTTGCTCGGGCATCATTTGAGAAGTTAAGGGATAATGTTGGGATGTACTAGAATCTTACATTCCCAAATATTAACTCAGATTTATGCCCCCAAACTGTACTGCCTCTGGGAGGTATTCTGGGGTGACCTGGAAGAATTGTAGGAAACTGAGGACACAATAATTGGGGATTGCCAAAAGAACTAGATTTTTCTAATTAGGTAGACACATCTCTCATACTTTAATATCATTTCTCTGTAGATTTGCTGTGATGTTCGTATGGCCTAACCTTTAGAAAGAATCCCTTCAGCAACAGAATTCCAGTTAGGGCTAAGACAAGAAAGCCACATGAGGTAATTAAGAATATGGGCTCTGGAGTTAGACACACCTAAGTTTGAACCTTAGCTGCTTCCCTGCCCAAATGGGTAAGTCATTAACTTCTCTGAGCCTCAGTTTCTCCACATTAAGGTTGGGGTAATAAGAATACATACTGTTGGTTTATGAGGCTTGTATGAGGATAAAACGAGATAATGCATATAAAACACTTAGCATAATACCTGACGTCATAAGCTTTCAATAAGTATTACCTATATTTGTTATTATCTATCATGACAGTTAATATAATGCCAAGCAAGTATTGGATAGTTGTCTAAGATTACTTGGAAAAGTTTAGGGAAAAAAATTGGGGGGTGTGGTTTGGGGATAGGGCACTGGAGATTTTGCAGTCTAAGCAGGCAGCGGTACTTGCTTCACTGAACCTTGTTAAATTGAAAGATTGTGTTCTAGCAGCCAAGAAAAAGAGCAGCTATACGAATCATTTCTTATGATCTGAAGTCCATTAGCTACTCCATTTAGCTGTTAATGTTGTGAAGTCGTTGGTGTAAGTCATTGTGTTATTTGGTAATGAACTTGTTTTCTTAACAATTATAATATATTGTTCTCTCCAAACGCTATCATTTACCTCTGGCATTCTGCTAATTAGTCAGTAGATCAGCCTTCAGTGTTGTTTCAGTATCTCATCCTCTCACCACATTTTTATATTAAAACGTATTTAGTTGGTGTTATGGGCTAAATTCTCTTCCCCCCAAAGACATTGAAGCCCTAACCCCCAGTACCTCAGAAGGTGACCATATCTAGAGATAGGGCCTTTGAAGAGTGATTAAGTTAAAATGAGGCCTTTAGGGTGAGCCCTAATCTAATATAATTGATGTCCTTCTAAGAAGAAGAAATGGGCACACAGAGAGACCAGGGGTGCACGTTCACAGAGGAACAACCGTGTGAAGACATAGAGAGAAGGAGACCATCTGCAAGCCAAGGAGACTGGCCTCAGGAGGAACCAAACCTGCTGGCACTTTGATCTTACACTCGTAGCCTGTGAGAAAGTGTGAGAAAATAAATTTCTGTGGTTTAAGCCACCTACTCTGTGGTATTGTGTTATGGCAGCCCTAGCCAACTAACACACTTGGCATTGAGGAGCAAAATTCACTCTGGAATTTCTGATTTTATTTTATTCCTTGTAGTTTATAAAGCACTTATCACACACATCATTTGAATCTCAGCCAGCCCTTAAAATAAGTGTTATTATTTACTCCATTTTACAGATGAAGTGCTTGTTCAGAGAGTCGGTACAAACACAGAGCTGCTCAGGGGGCGGGTGGAATTGGAAGGCAGGCTATTCGATTTAAATCTCCTTCTCTTTATCTCTCCCCATTACCATGAGTGTAGAATGTGCACCTGTTTCTTCCTAGTGTAGTTTATGCACTGGATTTGTCATAAGAGAGTTTTGACAGGTTACCACTGGTGGGTTACCACTGGTGACGGTGGATTTCTGCCTAATGCTGGGATGAAGAAAACAGCAAACTTGCCAAATCTGAAAAGAGTATTTTTATTTATTACTCAGCTTCCAGAATCTAATGCCTTTCAATTTTCTGTCATTGTTCCACTGAAAGTGAAGAATGGAATACTGACATACTTTTTTTTTTTTGTTTCGTTTTGTTTTTGTTTTTGTTTTGCTTTGAAGCCATTCTGTGGTTAGATCAGCTTTTAGCTGTTCATTCATTCCACAAATACGTATTGAGCACCTGTTATGAGCCCCGAGTCTGGATATCCGCTTTTCAAGTAGGAGTTGACGTGTTCGGCGTGGAGGTATGTGGTTGAACAGAAAACTGTTGGCTCTTGAGTCAGGGAGGTTTCTCCTTTTCATGAGATTACACTGTTGGTTCTTTGCTGTGTTGAAAGTATACCTTCCCCCACCCCAAAACTTTCAACGTTTTCCTTCATTCTCAAAAAGATTTCTATGGAAATTTGAAGAAACTTGCCTCAAAATAATATAGTAAACCATCTGATATTATTGGCCTTATACAGTCTTAGTTTATTGTCATAGTCATTCATCATTAAAGCTGTAACTGTTTGCTCATATGTGGAAGAATCTTGGGGGAGAAAGTGAAGAGACGGAGGGGACATTCCAGTAACAACTTTGATTTGGGATTTCTTTCCTGTTATTTTTAGGCTACAATTTAAAAGAAGTTTGTGTGCATTATATTTTTTTCACTAAAAATTTTACCTCAAGAACTGGAGAATGCTTCTGTTTCCTCCCTAAGAGTAGCAATCATTTTTTTCAATCATATTTTTAAATTAAATTAAAATTTTACATTTCAGAGACCTTTGTTATTCTTGTGTGACAACACAGAGTATGTAACTTTAATTCTCTAGCCATCTAATTAGAAAGATGTTTCCTAACTATGATCAGTGTTGGAATTGGTTCAGAGCCCATGTTTATAAAACAGTAACTATGACAACCCATTCTTCCTAACCAGGACCAACCCTTAATATTTTCCCAACTGTCTGTTTTACAAGATGACATAAGTAGTGGGTTTGGGGGAGAAAAAAAACAACTTTGGATGATAATCAAAATGCTTTTTGCAAACAGAGGCTTTAAATCTGTTTGTTCAGCACCATGTGATTCGGACAGTGGGAGTTCATCAGACAGCAAGGATTAACCCCCTAATTTATTTCTCTTTTTCCTTTTGGAAAGGGATAGACTGCTATGAATTCCATGTACTCAGCCTGAGCTGCCAAACAGAATTGGAGACTGACTAGCAGCCGAAACATGAGGCAGGGATAATCCACTGTTTTTCTCTTCTTCATGACCCTATGCAATAGGGTTTTGTTTTGTTTAAAAAGAAGTAAAAATATATTACAACTTTCAAATCAATGTCTCTCTGAACCTAAAAGGCTTTTAGATATTTCATCCTTTTCTGATTAAACAGGACAATGCTCCTTATCTATCATAATTTTAACCAAATTCCTTATAGTTACCTCCAATGCAGAAACTCCTCTTAAAAAGTGAATACTTAACACAGATCATAATATGCTCAAAAAGCCAATTTCTTTAGATGAATGCATACATGGTTGGTGTTGATTAGGCCACCCCATGGTGTGCAGAGAGCTCAGAGCGCCCAAGGCAGGGTCAGATCAGTCCTCTGGTGCTTGACTGGGTGATGCATCCTATAAGATTAGCTGACCTGCAAAGTTGAGGTAGTAGCAGGGCTATGCAGTTGAGACCACTCCTTAACACTGACCCCTCCTCTCAGTCCATTTCCATATGTCTCAGTGAGGATAAATTCCTTGTAGGGATAGGGGAGTTGGAAGATCTGCCTCTACCAGAGCATCTCCATCTTTTCTTGGGCCAGAAGTAAGTAGAAGGTAGTAGCCTGCAAACTTTTCGATGATATCTCCATGAGCCATTGCCACTGGATGCTGAAGTCATCTTAGCCAAGACTGAGCTACAGGGATAAGCACCTCTCAGTCAAGATCAGACCAGCCCTCTTAGTGGCACAGGACACACTTAACCAGGTTGACTTTCTAATATTCTTTATTCCCTTGGCTTCTATATTATCCTCACTTGATTTTTTAAAATATCATCTCTCTGGAAATCAGAATTCTAATCTGGAGGCTAAAAGTAATGCATTAAATATTAAACTGAAGCTGTTAAGATTATGATGCAAAGAAGTGTAAGGAAACGGTATAAAATATGAACTTGAATCATCAGTGGCTATACAGTTAAACACATGGTCTGGGTATTAAGAGAGAGTACCTTTTTAATGTCCCCAAGGTAACTATCAACCAATGAAGACAAGAGTCAGCAGATAAACCTCTCAGCTGTGCCCCATGAAATACTCCTTCTCATCCTTACACTGGCACAGCTCTTGCATCAGAATCATTCAACTAGATCCTAGAACCTGGCCAATGGGAACAATTCAGTCTCCTTCTTCAACTTCTATTTCTCTCTCTTTCCTTCAAATGTTATTGTTTCCCATGGCTCCAGTATTAACCTTATTATTTTTTCTGTTGTCCCCAATAACATACTCTTGTTTGTCTGTCCATCCACCCATTCATCTATCCATCCATCTTTCCATTAGTCCATCCATCTAACCATCCACCCACCCATCATTTATTGAATAACGACTGTGTGCATGCAAGGCATATTCTCAAAACATTATTCCCCTGGCCAACCTAGGAAGACAATGAAATGTTAGATGCTCTGATCGTAGTTTGATTCTTCAAAAGCAGAACCTATAATAAAGAATTATGTGCAAGTAGTTTATTTGATAGGTGATTCCAGGAAACCGAAGTGAAGTAAAGAGGGAGAAAGAAAGGGGGAAAAAAACAATAAAGGATACATTAAGACATGGGTAATTGCTATGGCCAACTGGGCTCAGTCCTGCTGGGGACTTTTTTAGAAACTTTGTAGAACACGCTTCAGAATTATCCTACTGAAAGATGGGAAAGCTGAGAGGTTTATCCATTGACTCTTGTCCTTATTGGTTGAAAGTTACCTTGGGAGCATTAAATCCCTGGCATTTTTTAGGATTCCCTCCTAGTAGGCTTTTAATGCCTGAGAAAGCCCTTGGGTATAAAAGCAGAGAACAGAGGCATGAACAGGTTCTGTTCACCAAGGCTGCAAGTGAGCCCAGAGGGGGGCCCAGAGGCTGTGGGGTGAGGTATCCATAGCATCTGCGTCAACCTCTGTGGCCACCCTAACTGCCTTAAATAGAAATGCATGAGAGTTTCCCATTTTCCAGTAAAGTTTACCGGAGTGGACATTTACTCAATTTCATGTGCAGAAACACAGCACTATGTTTAGAATTGGACTTACTCATTTCCTGAATATATATAGCTTCCCTTTTCTCTACAACCTCTTTTCAGCAGATTTATGCAGACAAGAAAAATATTGCAACCGAAAGCACCACTGCAAATTTCCCTGTGCTGACATTAATCATGCCCATTCGATTTATTATCTATCATTTGAAAAGAATATTTCACAACTCTTGTGCGATGATTTTTTTTTTTTTTACAAAGGATGATTACATCCACGTAGCATAACTCTTCTAATGGTTAATGCAGTTTATTTTATCACCCATTCACTCTCCAGTTATGGTGTGTTAGTAAGCAGACACTATACATGGAAAGTTGGGAGAGAAATATTTGATTCAGCCCACTTTTCAGAGAAAAAGAGATGGGTATAAAACCAGACTAGATATAATGACTGATTTTTGCATGCTTGGTTTGGTGGGCTTAATTTACCAGGTACCATTGAATTCATTAAATAATAAGGAAAATTCTGTGTTTATTAATACTCTCAAGTGTCAGGGTTTGAATGTCATCTACCTTGGGTCCATTAAAAAGATTTTTACTAATCCTTTGTAATTGAATTGGCCTTGTCATTTTTTTTTTTTTTTAAACACAGCCACCCACCCTTTTGTTTAATCATTTCTACACTGCACATCCCTGGGCTGAGGACAAAAGTGATTGTGAGTAACTAATATAGGGGAAATATTATTGACTGCATGAAAGAAATTCATTTGGAATTTATATCTAAGAACAAATGCCCATGAACTCTAACAAAAATTAGTAAATTAACCTTCTTTTGGCATTCATTTATGAATGCTCTATAGAGCATAAACACACGTTATATATAACACGTTATAACACGTGTTTATCAAACACATATACCAAGTTATACCAGGAATGCCTCTCTTTTCCTCTCCATTTATTCAAATCTTACCCAGCGTTTAAGGCCCAGACATAATTTCTCCTTCTTTAATGAATCTTCTTCAAGTTCTTCCAATTCAGTGCTTCTTATACTTGGATGCATTTGGGGAGCTGTTAAAAATCTTTTTTTCCCAGGCTCCCCCCCCCCCAGATTACTTAAACCAGAGCTGCTGGGGGTGGGATTCAGGCCTTTGCATTTTTAAAATCTCAGGTGGTTACAATGTGCAGCCAAGATGGAGAACCACCATCCTACCTGGATATGTTTGCTCCCTTCTCTGAAGACCCAGGAAACCTTGTTTATACCTCTTAAAGACAGATGTAATTGCCCTTGTAGTCTGAATCAAAGTACTTTGAAGATGGACTATCCCAACCACTCTTCCAATTCCCAGATACTTCTGACAGCATTCTGGTTGTCCAGCTTGAATACCCCCAATGACATGGAACTCATTCCCCAGTGCAGGCTAATCCATCTTTGGGCAGCTCTGAACAGTTCAGATCCAGGTCTATCTCTTTGTAGCTTCAAACTATTCTTCCTGTTTCTACTGCTTTAGGGAAAAGAAACCTTCCCCATAAGTTTATTTAGATATTTGAACAATCCATTCACTTAAAAATAAATTTAAGGAATGACTACTATGTATTGGGCACTGGGCTACCTCAATGGAAGTAAACATACAGATTCCTAGGAAGATTTGAAAGTCAATCTTCACTTCTATAAGTAAATTCTGTTTTGTTTTAATATGCCACATTTCTTACATAAAAGGTTATCTAGGCTAGAACAGTAAGAAACCAAATGGGCTTAAGCTTCAACATGAGAAACATGTAGCGGAGTTATGACTATGAAACTTTGGGAACAGTTTACTGAGTAAGGCTGTGGAATCTTTTCTCGAAACTTTAGATATGACATACTTTCATGTGACTTCATTTATATACCGCCTTGAGGGCAGAGGGCAATGTCCTAAGTTACTTCTCAGAGTTCATTCTGAGTCATTTTACGTCCCTAAATGAAGCCAGGCTGAATGATTAAGATACCTGACTTTTGATAATTTGGGGGGAGGGGAAGATGGACAAGATTGCTTCCTCTTGCTTTGTTCCCCGTGATGCCAGCAGCTAGCTGGGGTCTCCCAGGAGAATCTTGGTCCAGCAGTGCTTGGTCATGCCAGTTCCCTAACATTGAAGGTTTTGCTGGGAAACGAAGCACATTAAAGGCAGGTCTGGGTCACACTAGCCTTAAATGGGTTTCCAAGGCTTTTTCAAGGAGAGGACGGCAGGGCTGCTGAGCCTTGAAGCTCTGGAGGCTCCATTCCCATTGTTGTGACCCCAGTGGGTTGCATTCATAGACATCAGGAGAATGGTGTCCCCAGAGAGTGTCATGAGGTGGCGCTGGCCCTCGGGCACAGTGGAGATGAGCATTCATGAAAGATCTGGTACTGGAGAAGTGTTGAAACTCTATGCTGTCCCGTCAGAGGAAAAGTCAGGGGTCCCAGGGACTCTTTCCTGGGAACCAGAACATGGTTCCACTTAACCCCAACCTAGAAACACATCAGAGAGGCATTTTATACTCCAGAAACCAACCTAGCGAAGATGTTCCCACCATCACCCTCTCTTGCCTGCTGAGACCCCAGGTCCTCCTTTCCTTCAAATAAACCCAGCCCCGAGATGATATGAATTCCTTCTAATTCTGTTTCTCAGTGCAATGAAATTTGCACTCTGGTGATGAATTCTGGCTTATTCCTCCAACCTACTCTGCTTTATCCCATGATATACATCATGCCAGGAGGTAGTTGTGCCCTCTGCAACCGCATTGACCTTAAAACAGACACAGGCAATGAAAACATGTAGGGCCGGATCAGCAAGTCCTGTACAGCTCAAGTTCATCATGGTGTTTTACAACCAACTAATTACTCAATTCATTTTGTGGGTTGACCATACCCATCTGTTTTTCTCAGGAAGCATTTTCTAATATCATAAGACAGGGAGTGAGCGAAAAGTGCTCTTTCAGTTTCAAACCCTGGAGCATTGATGCACTAATAACCTGCCTCCTTTGTGCTTTTGGAAAGAACGTAAACCAAAGCAATTAAATTAAATGGAGTTAACATTAGCATGGTAGCATAAATCAGTTGTCAGGAAATTCAATATTCAGGGGTTAACGTTCCTTTCGTATGAGCTGTCTAGTGCTTGCCTACTTTGAATTAAGAATAAGCCAAAAATTAGGTCTTGGTATAAGAGAGGATTACATGAGAGAGAGAGAGAGGTGCTGGCCTTGTGTGTTGCCTCAGATACACAGCCCTGTGATTTGTGGGTGATGCATGTTTATCAGATGTTTATCTGTTGGCCGGCTACAGGCCTCTTAACAGGTTTTCCTGACTATGGTATTCTGAACGGGCAGACATGGGTAAGCAGTTTACCTGTGTACTCTGCAGTGCCTGAGCAGACAGCAAACAGCGCAGTGTTTAGACTGCACCCACCCGGGCTGTGCTCCGAAGAGCCCCCAGGCTGTCTACATCACTGACTCTCCTGCTGAAAAGCAGAAGTCTCTTCACTTTGTTTGTGGGCTGAAAGCTGCTTGCAAGATGGGCTTCTGAAGTTCAGGCCCTGATGAAGGGAAATTATACTCCAAATCCGAGGGCGGCAAGTCAGAAGAAACAATTTGCTTGGATTGGTGTCTGATTTTAATTTGAGGAGTCCAGGGCCTGAAGGCTTTCTGCTGAGTCTGAAAACAAACAAAAACCAAACTTCAATCCAGGTCGCTTTCAAGGAATTGTGGATTATTTCAAAACCTGTATTTTTCTTATAGCTTATTCCCAGTGAGAAGATGCTCTCCCCTTCCAACCTCATTTTGGGGCATGACTTTGTAATGAACTCTTAACAAGCATTTATCTTAGAGCTTGTGCAGCCTTTTGAATGATGGAAGATCATTCTGACCTAAACGAGTGATAGTTTAAAATCCCAAGTGCGCTCTTTCTTTCTGTTTATTGGGGAGGGACAGGAGACTAAGACTTCCTAGAGAGAACCTCTCCAAGGCAAAGAAATAAAATGTGTAACATTCGTTTTGTTCCCATGAGGAAGGCCTTACTGAGGTGACCTGTTGTATTGGAAGGAATGTAGCAGGTAGGATGTTTTGCTTTGCTTGAACGTGGCATGTCATTCTGTAAAGAAGTTGTGCTCGGGGCTCTTTTGACCTGCTTTATGAGAGTAAACAAAAATGCTTGTCTTTCTAGGCTTGCTTGTATGCTTCCCCGAATGCCAGTTTCTCAGGTCCTATCCTAGAGAATCAGAATGCAGTGCCCTCTCAGGTTACCCCTCTTTGGCTTAATTTCAGAAATCCAAGTGGATATTCCTGCAGATTTCTTCAGCATGGTTCAAAGCATGGCTTCTCACCAATTCTGACTCTCTCTCTGAAACATGCTTAATTTTTCCTACATCTGTCTTTACACTGTAGAGTTTGGGTTGAAAATGTACTTTCACTCTATTCTCTAATTTTCAGGAGTGTGTGTATAAGCACACAAATGAGTTATACTCAGATACAGTTACTCGTGCTTGCTTCCAACTGAAAGCATCCACTGAAAAATGTGGGTAGAGAATTCACTTAGGTCTGTGTCTCAGAGGCAAAAGTTGCTTTACAAATTGCTATGCTTTGAAAACAGCCTTTTCTGTGTTCTGAGAACTCAAGGGGCACTGTGTTCAGGTCAGGAGGGATATCAAGGAACACCCTCAGCTGGAGTAGTCAAAAACCAAGAGGGGAGAAAGCTTTTCCTTCCCGAACTTCACTGCTACGAGATCAAGAGGGAGATATAGGTTTCCTGAAACGTATTCAGAAACTATAGGGGTTTCTATGACAACAGAAATGAACAGGGAAAATACAGTGTTATCTTCTCTCCTTAAGAGCCTTCAGCTTCACATGAGCCCAAGATCAAGGAATCAAATACATAGAAAGTCACAGAGCAAAGAGGGACACGTACTTCTTTTAGCTCAGCAGATGGCTAGCAATTGGAACTCCTTATATCTTCATTGGATGAGGAGTTAAGAGAACTGTTACATTTTTAAAATATATAGAGGGAGTGATTTTTTTGGACATATTGAAATGTTAATCCTGTTCACTTGTGCAGAGTTTGTTTGGAATAGAGAATCTCTCTCGCTTGCTGGCTCCGCATTGAAGTCCATAGAATTACTGTTTCAGAGGTTTGATTCTTTGCCTAGCTGTTTCTAAAGTGTAAGTTGAACCCTCACAAACACAATTACCAATAAGTTCTATCTCTGGCAGTAAGAATGGTATTCTTTGGAGATTTTTAGTTTTAACCATCTATTTTACTGGAGATATAGCTTGCACGCGCCCATTTCCCAGTGGTTAGATGCAAAGCCTTCATTGCCCTCCTGGTTCCCGATGTTGACTGTTCAGGTCTGCAGAATGCAGAGGACAGTGTCAGCTCCCTTCACAGGAGCACCAACAGACATGTCATTTGACCATCTGGCCAAAGGGTAGGAATGGAGATCATTATAGTTGGCTGGACTCCAAGATAAGGAAAGAATTCTGATGGGCAGTTAGAATGTCAGACAGATTTATAGTCTCCTTGGACTTGTGTCTGTCAACTCTGTGGGAGGAGGGAGATGTTTGTCCCACAGAGAGACATTCACATGGCAAAGATCAACACCAGTGTGCTAAATCTTGCAACCTCCTTTGCATCAGCTCCCTGGGTGGTAGTCCCCAAACAGTGCTGAACATCCAAGGCAGAGGGACAAGGGGAAAACCAAGAGTGTTCTTTCCCCCTTTCCTGTCAGTGGCTGTGTGCCCACCAAAGGCCACATTAACCTTTCATCAGACACGCATTCAGGCTCTGGCCTCTCTCCCCCGCTCTTCCCCACAAAGGATTTGTTGAAGCAAAGATCGTGTTATTGGCTAGGAGGTGACGGGCTTTCACTTATGGAGTATTCCAGAGATCAAGGCTATTGTCCAACGTTCAGCAATGCTGGTCTGACCTTTTGCCTTATAGCAGCCATGCTGGGTTCAAATTCGAAATAGGTAAAATGACTTCATTGCCATCTTCCTTTCTTTTTGCTTCTCTTTAGCTTTTCTGTTGTGCCACAATGGACAAATGCGTCTCCTTCTCATCTAAAGAAGTTTTGGCAAAAGTGAAGTTTTGGTTCTGTAGTTTTATGGTAGCCCCGGAGAAATTGCCATACACTTTCCACAACACTGTTGGTTTTTTTTGTTGTTGTTGTTTGTTTTTATTATAGTCCCACTCTTTCTTTTGCTCCTGTTTTATTTACCAACTTGTGATCACCGGGGCTGGGTGAAGCTTGGCCTTCAGAGAAGGAACAGACATGTCAGGAGGAATGCATAGGAGGCTGCCACTGGCTTAGCTTGCTTCTGTAAGTCCTCCCTTTCTTCGACTGGAGTCCCTACCTTAAGCACATACAGCTATTCCATAGCTTTGCATCACTGAGCCCTGGGACTAAACTTTAGGACTACTGCTTTTCCCTCTCCCCTGACCCTACACACCCAATTTCTCCCAGCTGCAAAAAGAGTTCTATGAGCACAACCGCTCCAAATAGAAGGTGCCTCGTTTGGTAGAGCTGACAGGAGAAGAGGTACCAGATTGTATCTTGGTATGGTGAAAGGTTTTAGACCTTGGTTGCGTAGACCAAGGTCTTCCTGGTATTAGTTTAGTCCTCTTGCCTTGAATGATATTTATAGATCTCTGTGGACTCTTTCCCTCTAGTTAATCAGTAACTTCTCTGGAGAGGAAACCTGAGATTTTTTATTCTGGATTTTCTATTACTCCCTAACTTTTCTCAATGTTTCTTTTTTAAAAATTATTTTCAATCAGAATAAATTTCAAACATTTTAGAAAACCACACACACAAAAAAAAATCAGAAAAAAGACAAGCCACCCATGGATACAGAGGGGTGACTGTACTGTCTTGGTCCAGTTCCCCCTTGGTCCTGCTTTCCAAAAGAACCATTAGTTTATTTGATAAAGGAATTGTCTGTGCTTTGACTCCAGTGAGTGCAAATGGTCTGATGAGCAGCCACTTCCAGGTAAGAGCTCATTTGTGATACCAGGTTTCATCTGTTCACCATTATCTCTCCAGCGTCTAGGAGAGTGCTTGATTCCAAACAGATATGCAGTAACTACTGGTTAGATGAATGACTGCTCATGGTGAAAGGAGGTGTCTGTGGAATAGGGGTTTAAGGCCGTGATTCTGAATGCATGTAAGAGGGTATTAAGGCCTTTCTAAAAATGTTCACACCACCGTCCAGCAACCACTGATTTCTCGCTGATTGGTGATTGGTTTATTCTTTAAAAATTGCCACAATAGATTAAAGAGATGATTTTTGTCAACTCTTTCAGATTGTAGAGTCCTTCTGCATGGCTCAGTGGGGACCACTGGATGTATGCAAAGAGCCCCCAAAAGCTCTTGCCATGGGGAATTGGTGGTTTGAAAGGTCTGGCTCAGGTTATGCTCTTTTGCCATCTGTCTCGTGGAAGTAGCTTTGATTTGTCTTTGACTAGGCCCCAGCAAAGTCATGAACACCAGATTTGGTGAGAAAATGCCAATTGTGTAGCCTCAGTCACAGGGAGAGAATTTTCCCTTGATGCTGCTGTTCTTGGCAGCCCAGGGCCAGTTTGTTCTTGCTCTGCATTGCAGTGAACGTGCCCTCCTGTAGTGAGTGGGGGGAGGGGCCGGGGTGAAATGGAAAGTGTTCTGTACCATCAGCAGAGGCTTCTTGTCAACTTTTGTCAACCTTATTTATTCAACAATTATCTACTGAATAAGCAACTGACAAGACATTGTCCCTGCCTCCAAGTTGCTTTTAATTCAGTGGAGGAGACAGAAAGCTGAGGTTTTCAAGGCAGTAGCTAAGTGCTAAAAACAGAGAGGAATCATAGGATGGAAGAGAAGCACTTAGGAGGGACGCTAAGCTCAACTAGAGGTGGTGGTCGACCAAGCAGTGGCTTCCTGGAGGAAGTGACTTCATCTGGAAAATAAGATTAATATCCACATGGCAAGGCGGGGAGGATTTAAAGTAATATCTTTAGCTGCTCTTTGCTAAGTACCAGTGATGCTAATGTGGTGTTGGTGGTGATGATGATGATAGAGAGGGAAAAAAATGGCCTCACGACTAGATAGTCCTAATTTGAAATCCTAGCCCTTCCTGTTCTTAGCTCTGTGATCTTGGACAAGTCACTCAGCCTTCCTGTGCCTCGTGTCTGAAATGGGACTGGTGATGTGTACTTCCAGAATGGTTGTGATGATTACAGAAAATGTTCGCAAGCAACCTAACACAGTGCCTCGTACACAGGAGGCATTCAGGAAGAAGTTGCAGGGGCAGCAGGGTTGAAATGAACGTTCAGTGAAAAGGCAACAAGAGGAGGAGAAGGCAGCAGTAGGTGTCATTGGTGGATGTGGAGGGAAGAGCTCTGAATGAGGAGGCTGGGGACCTAAGTTCTCACCCAGCATCTGTCACTGGGGGGCATGTCGTCTCTGGCATTCTCTGGGGTCTCCCATCATTGCAGAAAGGCCCATCCATAAATCAGGTAATTTTTAAGTGAGAGGAACACATAACAAGTGACCTAGGATTAAGGACCACAGAGAGATCACTGCGTGAAGCGACGCTGCAGGGGGGCTTCGTGGAGGAGAAGAGCCTTGGGCTGGGTGCCGAAGGTCGGGTATGCTTCAGACAGGAAGTGCTAGGGGAAGAGGGTGTTCCTGGCAGGGTCTCAGTGGAGCAAAAAGGGCCCAATCCCACATCAGTGTGGCAGCCACAGCCTTCATCTCCTAACCTCTAGAGCAGCCTTACTCCTGGAGGGAATGGTTAATACACAGGTCTTGACTTTGACTCAGAAGTTTCTTTCTTTGATAGTCAGGACTGGTTCAGGCAAAATTGTCAAGTTATTGAAGTTTGTTGCACGATCATCCATTTTCCTGTCAGCAACCCATCTTCCTTGCCTGTGGGTCCCCATTAGCTCAGCTGAACAAGCCCCCGACTCCCACCTCCCTTTGCAAGCATGCAAAGTATGCCTTTCTCTGGTTCTTCTCCCCACTCTCAGAAGTATGTCTGTAATCATGGTATGTCAAAGCTTAAAGGGAGCTTAGAGTTCATTATCATGCACCCCACCCCATTGTTTTTATGAAGGGACGTGCCCAACGTTAAGTATTTAGGGACAGAGCCAGATCTTTGTGATCTCCAGTTACGTTCTTTTCCTTCCACTCTGCAGCCTGCATTTTTCTCCACCATGCATTCTGATTAGGGCATCAATACCTATGTATGAATCAGAACTCTTGGAGTTTTAAGTTTCAGAAACTTAGTGAGACTGGTTTAATAAGAGGGCAATGTCATGGCTCGTGTAACTAAAGAATTTTTGTAGGGCTGAATCCAGGTTTCTAGAATATATCAGGTGTTTGCTCTACTTTTTTTGGTATGCTTCATTCTCAGGCAAACTGAGAAATGGGGTCCCAAAGGCCTTAATAGCACCAGGCTTATATTCTACCATTTTAGCATCCTAAAAGAAATGGGGACATTTTTTTTTCTGGCAGAAGTCCTGGATAGAACTTGCATTAGTTTGACTTGAGTCATTTGCCTCCTTTCACTGTGATGGGGGGTTGTCGGTCTGCGGTTGTCCAGCACTTGCTAGGGTGCTGTACCGGAGCCAGGGGTCACGGTCGGTTTCACCCAGACCATGGACTGAGAGTGGGGAAGAGATGGTTCCCAGGACAAAACCAGGTTTCTGTTTTCAAAAGCAGGGGAGATGGATGTTGAGCCAGCGTGTGTGAGCCCACCCATACCTCAGCCACATAACCAACCACAGGCTGATAATGGTTTAAGGTTTTATCTCCCTGGTAGAGTTTGCCTTCTTGTGAAGGCCTGTCTGTGTTTTAATGTGTATAACATGGGAATTTTGTGTACCATGGAAAGGGCTGTGAGGGGGTTGGAGAAGATGGAGAGTTTGGATTTTAGGATTTTTCAGGATCTCCCAAATCATAGCACAAAGTAACTATCTACTCCATCCACTTAAAAGTCTTATCCTGATAGTGGCCCAGGAAATCAGCCTGAGATGGAAACGTCTCCACTGGTTAACCACATGTGGATAACTGAAAGTCGACTGTGCATCCCAGCTTGTTCTACCTCTTTTCTTAGCATGTATTGCTTACCTCTCTAATGAGCATGGCCAATGTCTTATGAACCCAAGTCAAGTAGTGAACATCCAATAGAAAATTATAATTTTGTGTGTTGGTTTTATTCTTTCTCTCCTTTTCATGGTCCTTTGGTACACTTATCATGTGCTTGGAGAAAACCTTGGACCTGTTTGTTAAGAATGAAGTTCTTGCATTCTCTCTGCTTGATGCATTGTGGCAATGGGTACATATTAGAAGGAGGTAAGTGTGGTGAGGGGCAATCAGAAGGTAGCATTGATCAATGTGGTGGGACTAATGCAGTATTTCTGGATGGAATTGAATAGAATTTTGCCTAAGGTCTTTTAGAAATCATTTTCAAGTCTGTTTTAATTCCTAATGTTCTCATATGATTTCTGACTTATTTGCCTAAGGGGTTCATTTGTGTTTAAAAAAGGAACACCAAACCTTCATTATTTACTTTTCCTGATGCTTTTCAAATACCACAGAATTCTGTAAAGCCATCAGAAAGACAGAGGGGGGCCAAAGTTCAACATTCATTTTTGTTTCTTTGGCAACGAATTCTTGAGATAATTTGGCACAGAGGAACCAGTACAGGTCTCTGATAGCTATACCTAATGCTAATTAACTCACAAAATCTCTTGCCTGAAAACTATTATTAGAAATATGCAGAAATATCTAAATACTCCAAAGATCTCAAGAGACCTTTGGAAAATATTTCAGAACATTTAGAAACATCAGAAGTTTGAAAAACAAAATATCCCCACATATGTGCGTGGGGGTAGTGGGTGAGTAAGGGTCTATGATCTGTTTTCTTCTCACCATTATATCACTGGCCCCTAGCACAGTAATTGGTGGAAGGGAGGTTCTCAGAAGGATGTGATAAATCAACGACTTCATCTTTACAGGGACTCTTGAATGAATATCCATTGCTTTAAGTCATCAAAGTAGGCAAAACAGGGTGATCTATTTTGCGTTGTCATATCTATGGATCCCGCAGCGTGTGGTTTCTTTTTTTCCTCCCTCCCTCCCTTCCTTCCTTAGTTTCCTCACTCCATCTCTTCCTTCTTCCTTTTTTTTTTTTTTCCCTTCCAGTATTTGCTGAATCCCTACTCTTATGTCAGTGTCCCTTATGATACAGAGGTGACTAAGACTCAGCCCCTGTCCTCAGAGCTTGTACTTTAGTGAGAGAGACACACAGGTAAATGGGTGATTTCAATATATCAATAGTATAAAAAATATTATGACAGAGGAAGTACACAGTATCTATGGACCATTTAAGAAGGAAAGCACTTAACTCAAATTCAGGGAATCAGGAAAGACTTCTCAGAGGAACTGAGTTTTGAAGGACAATCTGAGTTAACCAGACCTGGTTTTCTATGGCTGAGTGGGCCAGCCTGGGGGGAGCCTGGACCTGGGTTTAATCTCCTTCCTGGCCTCAGACAGGTGTTGGTGGCCACCCGCAGCCTCAGCTGCCCAGATGGCATCCAGTCTAGTGGTCATAGCCTGGTAGCCAAAGGGTTCAACCACAGAGTTCATAGTCCAGAGAAGCATCCAGACCGTGGGTACCAAGAGGGGAGATAGTAGTACTGAAGTCTGTCTGGCCTTGGAGAGACACCTCCATAAGCATGGTTAGGTGCAATTCTCATGCCCAGCTCAGTGCAGAGGGCCTGGGGCCTCAGCCGTGGGCACACCGTGCAGGCCAGGAACCAGGCTCATAGCCCAGTTGTTGCCTGCACCTATAGTCATTGGGGCCCCCATTACCCACGCCTCTAGGAAGCCTGTGTGGAGCTACTCTAGCAGGTGTTTATTCTTTCCCTTTTATTACTTAACTCCATAGAAGCTAACCTTGCTTCTGAGAAATCCTTTAGGTCTAAGGTTCACTGGGTTACAGTGTCAGCATTTCTTATCAGCACCTACTGTGTGGCTGGCACTGTGCTGGGGACCAGGGATGTAGAGATGAAGGGACCTGATTTGGTCCTTTAACTAAACTGCCCAGCTTTGCATTTAAAACATTATTTTTTCTGGTACTCGTAAAATTTGTTTTGCTCAAATACATGAATATTTGCCTCTTAGAAATGTTACACAATACAAAAATATAAAGGCCAAAACCTTAGTGTTTCCTTCTTCCTCTAATTCTAGCTTCTTTCACCAGTGTTAACCACTGATTACCTTTCTTGTGTATATTTCTAGTCCTTTTCCTATGCTTGTATATCCATGTATAATTGTATCAGTTGGGGTCCCAGCAGGAAACAGATGGTGGAATCAAATTAGGATAATTTGAGTTTAATAAAGGGACTATTTACCAAGTGTGAGATGGTGGAGGGAAGCCACAAGAGACAGTGTTTACTATCCCTAGCCCTGAAAGGGCACAGGGAGGGAGTTTCATGGATACCTGGACACAGGGAACGTGCTGCAGAAAGGACCCTCTGATGGTGCTGAGACCTTTGGTGGAGGGATGTGGCCACACCTACAGGGAGGTAGCTGGGAATAAGCACACTGACCTCCCTCTTTTCCCTCCCTCCATTCTCCTGCTGAAGCTCCTTGTTGACTGAACCCTATGGGAAGCAAGGGAGCAGGAAAACTGATTGATGGGGTCCATCTCGGTCAACCTCCTCAGTCAGAGTGCAGGGTGGAGGGTGGGTTGGAGGGCCAAGCAGAAGGTATTCAGTACAAATATATACTCATCACATAGTTATATGAGCTTTTAATACCTTTGCTAACTTGTTACAGAAATGGGAGTGTACTATGGTATTGTTCTGTCTTGGTCTTTTGTTAACCTAAACAATTTGTCTTGATCTTTTCCTATTAGAACATGTGGATCTAATTAACTTATTTTCATGGCTGTGTAGTATTTCATCATATGATATACCAGAATTTAAATATTTTATATATGTCACAGTTGATCTGTACAACAGAATACGTATCATCTGTGTACACTGTGAAGCCTAATAATGAAACGATCATCTGTATCATGAAACGATCTCAACCTAACATCACTAGTCCCATTGACTCTACCTTGGGCTCCACTCCTAGGGTCTCTCTGTGTCCCCTCACCCTGCAAATGCTAGTCTGGATTTTTTGTGTTAATCCTTTTATGTTTTTTAAAATAGATTTCCCATATATGTATCTCTAAACAATATATTACATAGTTTTGCTTTTTTAAAACCTCTATAAAACTAGTTTAATTGTATGTAGTCTTCCATAATTCGCTTTCTTAAAAGCATAGCATGCATTTTGATGTGTGCAGCTGTGCTTCATTTATTTTCACATTTTATAATGCTTCATTGTGTGACTATGCCGCAGCTTACCTCCCCATTTGACTGTTGATGGACTTTTGGGTTGATTCCAGTTTTTGCTGTTTCAAACAGTGCAGTTTATGAACATATTTTTGTCCATGTCTCTTGGCACATACGTGCAAAAGTTGCTCTAGGGCATATACCTAGGAGTGGAATTTCTGGGTCAAGGGGTTTACACATATTCAGCTTTGCTAGGTGATCCCAAATTGTTTTCAATGGGATTGTGCCAATTTACATTCCCACCAGAAGTACGTAGAGTTCTGGCTGTTCCCTGTCTTCCCCAATGCTTGGTAATTTCAGGTGTCTTAATTTTTACCACTAATACTTTTTTCAGGGATGCCAAGTGAAAGTGTAATGAGAGTCTGACTCTGTTAACATAATAAATATTTTTAACCTGGCTATTCTAAAGCATGAATTCTACTTTTCTCTGTAAAAAATGTTTTCCCTTTCCTGCCCTATTTGATTTCCCTCATTGTTCCCTGACAGTTACACAGTTTCATACATTGAAAACAAATATCCCAAATGGGTTTTTTAATTCCTCCCAACTCTAAAATGAATGTGATACTGATAGAGCTCCACATAAAATTATGGTTCATCAGCCAAAGGTTAGGGTTGGTCCCATATGGAGGACATAACTCACAAAGAGGGAAAAAAAAGCCAACAGTTCTCCGTGGTCCCTTTATACGAAACTCCAGACCACCTTGACTTTCACAGCAAACTAGATTATGTGCTTTTTGAAAGGAATTGTGTCTCCCTCCATCTCTCTCTCACTCCCTTCTATCTTTCTTTCCTCAAGTGTTCATTAACTGACTGGCTAAAAATCTAGTGGAAAAGACAAAGTAATATTCCTGAGTAGCTTGCAAATGGGATGATAATGAGGGGGCAGATGGCTTCTTGAGTACAAAGGAGGAAACTCGACCTCTGTGTTCCTTGAGACCCTCTCAGTTCCTGGGATGAGGTAGGCTTTACTGAGCATTTGTTGAATGAATGAATGAATACTACAGAGAGTTTTCAGTTCACTCGTAGTTTAGGAAGAACTACAAGAAGTTGAATTCCCATCAACTAGTCCACCTTTAATTACTGGAGTTAGTCTTCTTTTGTAACTTAATACTCAAAGCACCTTACATGATCTCTTGATTGATTCCTTTGGGAGATGTAAAACAGTCTATCAATTTATTTTACTTAAGAAAAAATACCTTTGCATTCTTTCAAGCACTCCATCTTCTTTCCCCAAATCTTGGGAACTGGCCTCCGCTCCTTATAATGTGCCAGCATGCTTTTTCCCCTTTTCATACAAGTAAGAGCTTGTAATCACCCAGCATTTCTCTGACCTAGAAAGGCTGAGAAATTCACATTAATGAAAACACAGGGACTTACAAAATTGCTCTCAGCCCTCTCCCCTAGAAGTATGTCTGGCGCTTGCTAATTAGCTGGATGGAATGTGGGTAGTGGATGGAGTGCGGTGCTGGTGCTGCCTGCCGAAGATGGGCTTATGTAACTTTGAAATCAGGAAGCACATTCAGTGGGGTAGGGGAGAACTGCTTTTAACAAGCTGCTGGGATTGGCTGAGCTCGTGCTGGCCTTGCACTCTTACTATTATAACCTTGATACCTTTCTCATTTGTAAACTTTATTTGCATTCCAGAGCTCAGCTGAATTTGCCTCGGTCCCTAGTTTCTTTCCTCTTTTGTCCTGGCTGGCTTGGCATGTAAATCAGCTTCAGACTTGCAGCTGCCTAAATACTCCCCCAGTTTACACTCCGTAACAAGTTCTTTCCCTGTAGGCGCCTGTCCACAGTGTGGCCGTGTACCTTAACGCTGGACAATACGGCTGCTGTTAGTAGTAATGAGTCGGGATTGAGCATCAGCATGGGGTTGAGTCGACGGGGTGACTGACATGCTCGCAACTGAGACTTTCCTGGCCAGCGTGCTGTGGGACGCTGGAGATTTTGCCAAGCCACTCCAGGTCCCCCATTCCACTCCTGCCGGAGGTGACGTTTTCCTTGCCCTACTAGGGACGTCACGAGCATAACTGAGATCCATGATTCTAAAACTACCGGAGTGAAAGTGTACAATACCCTTCTGTGCCCTCACAGTAGTGGAGCAAGCACAGTTTCACACCTATACATGTATTGTGCATCGGATGTCCTCTACTCATTCCCATGGATCAAATGTAACAATTAAAAATTTTTTTTTTTAATTTTATTTATTTATTTATTTATTTATTTATGGCCGTGTTGGGTCTTCGTTTCTGTGCACGGGCTTTTTCTAGTTGCGGCAAGCGGGGGCCACTGTTCATCGCGGTGCGCGGGCCTCTCACTATCGCGGCCTCTCTGGTTGCGGAGCACAGGCTCCAGACGCGCAGGCTCAGTAATTGTGGCTCACGGGCCCAGTTGCTCCGCGGCATGTGGGATCCTCCCAGACCAGGGCTCGAACCGGCAGGCAGATTCCCAACCACTGCGCCACCAGGGAAGCCCCTTAATTTTTAAAAAAATACAAATGCAAGAAAACTGAACTGATAAAAAGAGAGAATAAGGTAGCTAACACTTAAAGAGGAAGATGTTTAGCCATTCAAGCTACTATTGAAATATTGAATTTCTTTAATGTTGATATATGTGCTAGAATGCTTTATTATCCTTATCCTTTCCCCTTTTCCTTTTCTCTAGAGAAGATAACTTATTTTGCAATGTCTAAATAGCATAGGAGTATATATATATATATATATATACTGATTTATAATTTAGAGAAACAATTTGGTTACTCTTGTTAGCAGAACCTCATACAACACTGTCTTTCGAAAGACTGCCTAACTTGATTTCACAAGTAAACCACAAAAAGCAATTATTTGGTACATTTTCTTTTTTTCCTCTCTCTCTCTTTTTCTTTTATTTTTTTATTTGGTACATTTTCTATATTCCATTTTCTTCTTTCATCCTTATTAGGGAGGAGCTGAGTGGTTTTTTTTTTCTTTCTTTCTTTGTTTTTGTTTTTTTTTCAAGCCTTACTGTCTTACCGTGAACTTATATGGTTGTTTTTTTAAATGGAAATTTGATCATCTTGCCAGAAGCCACATTAAGGAAGGAATACTACAAAGTCAGTGTTGGGGCCAAGTCCTCAGGATGGCAAGCCCTGCCCATTTGCCTCTTTTGGTCCCAGTTCGATTTGTAGAGTTGGGTTCTCGGTTTGAGGCTGGGATAAGTGCAGGGATGAAGCAAATGAAAGGGACCCTTGGGGTGTAAGAGAGGTAAGCCAGAGCTCAACCAATCCACAGTTCCTCTAGTTGACACAGAAGATCCCTCACCAACAGCACAGATGTATGGCTCGGTCCCACAACATGAGTCGAATTTCTTGGACTGGTTCTCAAAATTTAGCATGCACAGGAATCATCCAGGTGATTAATAAAAATGTAGATTCCTCGGACCCATGCTCAGATTCAGAGTCAGTAGGTCCAGAATGGGACCCAGGAATCTGCATTTTTACAGATGTCATAGATGATTCTGATGCTGGTATTCTGAGGACCACACGTAGAGAAATACCAGCCTAGTGCCTCTTACCATCTCTTCCCTTCTGCTCTTTCTCTGATTCAGGAAGTAACTTTGAATATGACCCTTTTAATGTCACCACTTGTAGCTGGGACCAGGAATCCCTGTGATGTACTTTTATCTAACATGGTTGAACTCTATCTGAGAGGGCATTAAATATATTACTTATGGGAGATCTGCTTTCTGGAACTCTCCTACCAGACCCATGTACTGTCCTGTGGTTTGAATGATCGAAAGCTGGAGTCTTCAGTTGAAAGCCGCTAGCCTTCCAGACCTACCCAAATTCTGTTCCTTTGGAAAGCCCTCTAGTACTCCAGTGTAGAATAAGAGATACTCATAGGCTGGAATTTTAAATAGGAGAGCTGAATGACCTGGAAGTAAATTATCAAAAATTTGAAAGTTTGCCCCATATCATGGTTGGACCTATTTTCATATATCTATATAAACCACTCAAGTAATAAAAGTAATACAAATAATTGATAATTGACTACCATGGGCCAGGCTTTGTCCTAAATGATTTGTGTATATTCAGCTAATCCTCATAATAACCAATACTTTGTGTTATTATTATTCTGCTTTTATAGATAAGAAACCAAGGCACGAGAAAGTTAAGGAACGTGTACAACTGGAGAATAGCAGTCTGGCCCTCTTGGTTTGTGTAAGTTAAAATGAAACAGTTAAGGAAACTAGGAATCTGAAGAAGCCTTCTTTTTCAAAAGAGAAAGGAAATAAATACATAAAGGGCATTATAGGGCTACAGCACAACCGCTAGTGAGAAGTGTTGTAGCCTTTTTTTTTGAAGTTTTTCAGAAATGTATCTAGGCCACAGATACAGTAACTGCAGCCCTTAATGCATATTGGGGTTAATTCCAGGACTTTTATTGTTACTCAGGATTTAACAATGTAATAGTTATTTGTGTCACTAAGCCTTTTAGGCTGGAGAGTCTTGTACATTAGTAACTGTTAAAGATCTTATTGCAGAAATTACTGTCACGATTATGGAAACCCTAATTTAACCCACATCGATCATATGTTTCTGGCATGGTCAAGAAGTTTTTTCCAGTTCAAGTAGCTTTATAAAGCATACTTAAGGGCTGACTTCAATCTCTCTGTAGTTACACAGCCCTTCTGTTGGTTCTGCTGAAATCCCTTTTGAGGATTTTTTGTTTGTTTGTTTGTGTGTTTTTGTTTAGTGTCCTGGAAAGAAGAGATAGGAAGACAATTGACATTGCTAAGTACTGAATTCTGGAGTCCTGTCTATGATCAAAATGCCCCCTGGTCCCAGCAGTTGAGTGCTGAGGTGGGCTCATTCATGCCCAGTTTTGCATCCTGTGACCCTTGCTTGAGGAGCCCAGGTCTCTGGGCCTCCCTACAATGTCTCTTCAGGCAGTTCTTGGAGTTCCCCATGGTACCTGCCTTGTTCTCAGTCCCAAGTTTGTTCATGACCACCTGTTTCTGTTTCCTTGTTAGTATATCTGTAGATAAAGAAGTTTGAATATATAATCAGGGATAGTGAGGAACAGAGTCCTGTGCTTTATCATTTCTTTCTGAAGAGAGGTTTTGTAAAAAAAGGACTGGGACAAAATTCCTTCTTCTAGAGATGTGGGGTTTTTCATATGTCAACCGCTGTAACCTTTTGAAGGTTTAATGAAATCAGCAAATATAATCCAACGTACAAGAGTGGATGTGAATCAAGTCTATTATTGTTGAACAAATGGCATTAATTTCCAGTGCACGTGTGGACCTGAGTTTTAAAATATTTGTTTGAAAAATGTCAAGCTGCTCATTGTTTTAGAATATTTGAGCAGCTTCCCAGTATGCTCTTTTTAAACAGTTGTACTTCTGAAAGGTTACAGTGTTCCTGTATTTACTCTTCAACTTTAAAAATTCTTCCAGTGCCATTGGATAGTGGGGAAATACCTCAAATTCCTCTTTTTAATGGTTTAATGGATTGCATTTCCTAGAGGGTATAAAAATTCTCCTTCACTTTCATCAGTAGCCTTAGGCTAAGGGACTCACTTTACATTCCAGTGCTTGTCATTCTGTCACTGGGTGGAGAAGTTCTCTATAGTGCCCCCCAGAGGTTATAGAATTAGACTTCTTAAAGATAACAGAGAAACTAGTAACACCTATGTCTAGTGTCAGCCCCCCAGGAAGGAAAGTGCTCAAGGGGGAACTAATACTCAATGAGCACTCTAAGATAATGGGGATTATAGGATGAGCAAGGCATCCATGGGCCCTGCCCTCCTGGAGGTCATGGTTGCAGTTCAGCAGAGGTCATTGTGGGCAGAGAGCAAAGAGGTCTCCAAAGTGGGTACAAGGAGGTCCTTGAGGATGTTGGGAAAAAATATAAAACTTAGGTTTATCTCATTTCAAATTTCTACTGTTGTAGATATTTCATAATGCACATAGTATGTTGGTGTTGTGAAGCATTTTTTGTAATATACTTAATTATTTTTTTAACATATTTATTGGAGTATAATTGCTTTACAATGGTGTGTTAGTTTCCACTTTATAACAAAGTGAGTCAGCTATACATATACATATATCCCCATATCTCCCCCGTCTTGCGTCTCCCTCCCACCCTCCCTATCCCACCCCTCTAGGTGGTCACAAAGCACTGAGCTGATCTCCCTGTGCTATGTGGCTGCTTCCCACTAGCTATCTATTTTACATTTGGTAGTATATATAAGTCAATGCCACTCTCTAACTACATCCCAGCTTACCCTTCCCCCTCCCTGTGTCCTCAAGTCCATTCTCTACGTCTACATCTTCATTCTTGTCCTGCCCCTAGGTTCTTCATGACCATATTTTTTTTTTTTTTTAGATTCCATATATATGTGTTAGCATACGGTATGTGGGTATTTGTTTTTCTCTTTCTGACTTACTTAACTCTGTATGACTGACTCTAGGTCCATTCACCTCACTACAAATAACGCAATTTCCTTTCTTTTTATGGCTGAGTAATATTCCATTGTATATATGTGCCACATCGTCTTTATCCATTCATCAGTCAATGGACACTTAGGTTGCTTCCATGTCCTGGCTATTGTAAATAGTGCTGCAATGAACATTGTGGTACATGACTCTTTTTGAATTATGGTTTTCTCAGGGTATATGCCCAGTAGTGGGATTGCTGGGTCATATAGTAGTTCTATTTTTAGTTTTTTAAGGAACCTCCATACTGTTCTCCATAGTGGCTGTATCAGTTTACATTCCCACCAACACTGCAAGAGGGTTCCCTTTTCTCCACACCCTTTCCAGCATTTATTGTTTGTACATTTTCTGATGATGGCCATTCTGACTGGTGTGAGGTGATAGTGATCAAACTCATTGATCAAACTCATTGTAGTTTTGATTTGCAATTCTCTAATACTTAGGGATGTTGAGCATTCCTTCATTTGTTTGTTGGCAATCTGTACATCTTCTTTGGAGAAATGTCTATCTAGGTCTTCTGCCCATTTTTGGATTGGGTTGTTTGTTTTTTGATATTGAGCTGCATGAGCTGCTTGTAAATTTTGGAGATTAATACATTGTCAGTTGCTTCATTTGCAAATATTTTCTCCCATTCTGAGGGTTGTCTTTTCGTCTTGTTTATGGTTTCCTTTGCTGTGCAAAAGCTTTTAAGTTTCATTAGGTCCCATTTGTTTATTTTTGTTTTTATTTCCATTTCTCTACGAGGTGGGTCATAAAGGATCTTGCTGTGATTTATGTCACAGAGTGTTCTGCCTATGTTTTCCTCTAAGAGTTTTATAGTGTCTGGACTTACATTTAGGTCTTTAATCCATTTTGAGCTTATTTTTGTGTATAGTGTTAGGGATTGTTCTAATTTCATTGTTTTACATGTAGCTGTCCAGTTTTCCCAGCACCACTTATTGAAGAGGCTGTCTTCTCCATTGTATATTCTTGCCTCCTTTATCAAAAATAAGGTGACCATATGTACGTGGGTTTATCTCTGGGCTCTCTATCTTGTTCCATTGATCTATATTTCTGTTTTTGTGCAAGTACCATACTGTCTTGATTACTGTACCTTTGTAGTATAGTCTGAAGTCTGGGAGCCTGATTCCTCCAGCTCCGTTTTTCTTTCTCAGTATTGCTTTGGCTATTCAGGGTCTTTTGTCTTTCCATACAAGTTGTGAAATTTTTTGTTCTACTTCTGTGAAAAATGCCATTGGTAGCTTGATAGGGATTGCATTGAATCTGTAGATTGCTTTGGGTAGTATAGTCATTTTCACAATGTTGATTCTTCCAATCCAAGAACATGGTATATCTCTCCATCTGTTTGTATCATCTTTAATTTCTTTCATCAGTATCGTACAGTTTTCTACATACAGGTCTTTTGTCTCCTTAGGTAGGTTTATTCCTAGGTATATTATTCTTTTTGTTGCAATGGTAAATGGGAGTGTTTCCTTAATTTCTCTTTCAGATTTTCCATCATTAGTATATAGGAATGCAAGAGATTTCTGTGCATTAATTTTGTATCCTGCTACTTTACCAAATTCATTTATTAGCTCTAGTAGTTTTCTGGTAGAGTCTTTAGGATTCTCTATGTATAGTATCATGTCATCTGCAAACAGTGACAACTTTACTTCTTCTTTTCCGATTTGGATTCCTTTTATTTATTTTTCTTCTCTGATTGCTGTGGCTAAAAATTCCAAAACTATGTTGAATAATAGTGGTGAGAGTGGGCAGCCTTGTCTTGTTCCTGATCTTAGTGGAAATGGTTTCAGTTTTACACCATTGAGAACGATGTTGGCTGTGGGTTTGTCATATATGGCCCTTATTATGTTGAGGTAAGTTCCCTCATGCCTACTTTCTGGAGGGTTTTTATCATAAATGGGTGTTGAATTTTGTCGAAAGCTTTCTCTGCATCTATTGAGATGATCATATGGTTTTTATTCTTCAGTTTGTTAATATGGTGTATCACATTGATTTATTTGCGTATATTGAAGAATCCTTGCATTCCTGAGATAAATTGCACTTGATCATGGTGTATGATCCTTTTAATGTGCTGTTGGATTCTGTTTGCCAGTATTTTGTTGAGGATTTTTGCATCTATGTTCATCGGTGATATTGGCCTGTTGTTTTCCTTCTTTGTGACCTCTTTGTCTGGTTTTGGTATCAGGGTGATGGTGGCCTCGTAGAATGAGTTGGGGAGTGGTCCTCACTCTGCTATATTTTGGAAGGGTTTGAGAAGGATAGGTGTTAGCTCTTCTCTAAATGTCTGATAGAATTCTCCTGTGAAGCCATCTGGTCCTGGGCTTTTGTTTGTTGGAAGATTTTTAATCACAGTCTCAATATCAGTGCTTGTGATTGGTCTGTTTATGTTTTCTATTTCTTCCTCATTCAGTCTTGGAAGGTTGTGCTTCTCTAAAAATGTGTCCATGTTTTCCATGTTGTCCATTTTATTGGCATATAGTTGCTTGTAGTGATCTCTCATGATCCTTTGTATTTCTGCAGTGTCAGTTGTTACTTCTCCTTTTTCATTTCTAATTCTATTGATTTGAGTTTTCTCCCTTTTTTTCTTGATGAGTCTGGCTAATGGTTTATCAATTTTGTTTATCTTCTCATAGAAGCAGCTTTTAGTTTTATTGATCTTTGCTATTGTTTCCTTCATTTCCTTTTCATTTATTTCTGATCTGATCTTTATGATTTATTTCCTTCTGCTGACTTTGGGGTTTTTTTGTTCTTCTTTCTCTAATTGCTTTAGGTGTAAGGTCAGGTTGTTTATTTGAGATGTTTCTTGTTTCCTGAGGTAGGATTATATTGCTATAAAGTTCCCTCTTAGAACTGCTTTTGCTGCATCCCATAGGTTTTGAGTCATCGTGTTTTCATTGTCATTTGTTTCTAGGTATTTTTTGATTTCCTCTTTGATTACTTCAGTGATCTCTTGGTTACTTAGTAGTGTATTGTTTAACTTCGGTGTATTTGTATTTTTAACAGATATTTTCCTGTAATTGATATCTAGTCTCATTGTGTTGTGGTCAGAAAAGATACTTGATATGATTTAAATTTTCTTAAATTTACCAAGGCTTGATTTGTGACCCAAGATATGATCTATCCTGGAGAATGTTCCACGAGCACTTGAGAAGAAAGTGTATTCTGTTGTTTTTGGATGGAATGTCCTATAAATATCAATGAAGTCCATCTTGTTTAATGTGTCATTTAAAGCTTGTGTTTCCTAATTTATTTTCATTTTGGATGATCTGTCCATTGGTGAAAGTGGGTGTTAAAGTCCCCTACTGTGATTGTGTTACTGTCGATTTCCCATTTTATGGCTGTTAGCATTTGCCTTATGTATTGAGGTGCTCCTGTATTGGGTGCATAAATGTTTACAATTGTTATATCTCCTTCTTGGATTGATCTCTTGATCATTATGTAGTGTCCTTCTTTGTCTCTTGTAATAGTCTTTATTTTAAAGTCTATTTTGTCTGATATGAGAATTGCTACTCCAGCTTTCTTTGATTTCCATTTGCATGGAATATCTTTTTCCATCCCCTCACTTTCAGTTTGTATGTGTCCCTAGGTCTGAAGTGGGTCTCTTGTAGACGGCATATATATGGGTCTTGTTTCTGTATCTATTCAGCCAGTCTATGTCTTTTGGTTGGAGCATTTAATCCACTTACATTTAAGGTGATATCGATATGTATGTTCCTATTACCATTTTCTTAATTTTTTGGAGTTTGTTTTTGTAGCTCTTTTCCTTTTCTTGTGTTTCCTGGCTAGAGAAGTTCCTTTAGCATTTGTTGTAAAGCTGGTTTGGGGGTGCTGAATTCTCTTAGCTTTTGCTTGTCTGTAAAGGTTTTACTTTCTCCATCGAATCTGAATGAGATCCTTGCTGGGTAGAGTAACCGTGGTTGTAGGTTTTTCTGTACATCACTTTAAGTAGGTCCTGGCACTCCCTTCTGGCTTGCAGAGTTTCTGCTGAAAGATCAGCTGTTAACCTTATGGGGAGTCCCTTGTATGTTATTTTTTGCTTTTCCCTTGCTGCTTTTAATATTTTTTCTTTGTATTTACTTTTTGATAGTTTGATTAATATGTGTCTTTGCGTGTTTCTCCTTGAATTTATCCTGTATGGGACTCTCTACGCTTCCTGCACTTGATTAACTATTTCCTTTCCCAATTTGGGAAGTTTTCAACTATAATCTCTTCAAATGTTTTCTCAGTCCCTTTCTTTTTCTCGGACCCCTATAATTCGAATGTTGGTGCATTTAATGTTGTCCCAGAGGTCTCTGAGACTGTCCTCAATTCTTTTCATTCTTTTTTCTTTATTCTGCTCTGCAGTAGTTATTTCCACTATTTTATCTTCCAGGTCACTTATCTGTTCTTCTGCCTCTGTTTTCTCTTATTGATTCCTTCTAGAGAATTTTTAATTTCATTTATTGTGTTGTTCATCATTGTTTGTTTGCTCTTTAGTTCTTCTAGGTCCTTGTTAAACGTTTCTTGTATTTTCTCCATTCTATTTCCAAGATTTTGGATCATCTTTACTATCATTACTCTGAATTCTTTTTCATGTAGACTGCCTATTTCCTCTTCATTTGTTTGGTCTAGTGGGTTTTTACCTTGCTCCTTCAACTGCTGTGTGTTTCTCTGTCTTCTCATTTTGCTTAACTTACTGTGTTTTGGGGTCTCCTTTTTGCAGGTTGCAGGTTCGTAGTTCCCGTTGTTTTTGGTGTCTGCCCCCAGTGGGTGAGGTTGGTTCAGTGGGTTGTGTAGGCTTCCTGGTGGAGGGGACTGGTGCCTGTGTTCTGGAGGATGAGGCTGGATCTTGTCTTTCTGGTGGGCAGGACTGTGTCCAGTGGTGTGTTTTGGGGTGTCTGTGACCTTATCATGATTTTAGTCAGCCCCTCTGCTAGTGGGTGGGGTTGTGTTCCTGTCTTGCTAGTTGTTTGGCATAGGGTGTCCAGCACTGTAGCTTGCTGCTCATTGATTGGAGCTGGGTCTTAGCGTTGAGATGGAGATCTCTGGGAGAGCTTTTGCTGTTTAATATTACATGGAGCCGGGAGGTCTCTGGTGGACCAGTGTCCTGAACTCGGCTCTCCCCCATCAGAGGCACAGGTCTGACACCCGGCCAGAGCACCAAGACCCTGTCAGCCACACGGCTCAGAAGAAAAGGGAGAAAAAAGAAAGAAAGAAAGAAAATAATAAAATAAAGTTATTAAAATTAAAAATATAAAATAATTTTTTAAAAAAAATTAAAAGTAATAACAAAAAAGAAAAAAAAAGGAAGAAGAGAGGAAGCGCACCAAAAAACAAATCCACCAATGATAACAAGGGCTAAAAACTATAGTTAAAAAAAAAAACAAGAAAAAAAACGGACAGAACTCTAGGACAAATGGTAAAAGCAAAGCTACACAGAAAAAAATCACACAAAGAAGCATATACATTCGGACTCACAAAAAGAGAAAAAGGAAAAAAATATATGTATTGTTGCTCCCAAAGTCCACCGGCTCAATTTTGGGATGATTTGTTGTCTATTCAGGTATTCCACAGATGCAGGGTACATCATGTTGATTGTGGAGGTTAATCTGCTGCTCCTGAGGCTGCTGGGAGAGATTTCCCTTTCTCTTCTTTGTTTGCACAGCTCCTGGGGTTCAGCTTTGGATTTGTCCCCGCCTCTGCGTTTAGGTCGCCTGAGGGCATCTGTTCTTTGCTCAGACAGGACGGGGTTAAAGGAGCAGCTGATTATGGGACTCTGGCTCACTCAGGCCGGGGGGAGGGAGGGCTACGGAAGGCAGGGTGAGCCTGCGGCAGCAGAGGCCGGTGTGACATTGAACCAGCCTGAGGCGTGCCATGTGTTCTCTTGGGGAAGTTTTCCTTGGATCACGGGACCCTGGCTGTGGTGGGCTGCACAGGCTCCGGACAGGGGAGGTGTGGATAGTGACCTGTGCTCGCACACAGGCTTCTTGGTGGCTGCAGCATCAGCCTTAGCGTCTCATGCCCGTCTCTGGGGTCCGCGCTGATAGCCGCGGCTCGCGCCCGTCTCTGGAGCTCATTTAGGCGGTGATCCAAATCCCCTCTTCTCGCCCACCCCCAAACAGTGGTCTTTTGCCTCTTAGGCAGTTTTAGACATTTTCCCGGACTCCCTCCCGGCTAGCTGTGGCACACTAGCCCCCTTCAGGCTCCGCTCACGCCGCCAACCCCGGTCCTCTCCCTGGGATCTGACCTCTGAAGCCCGAGCCTCAGCTCCCCCAGCCCCCGCCCACCCCGGCTGGTGAGCAGACAAGCCTCTTGGACTGGTGAGTGCTGGTCGGCACCGATCCTCTGTGCAGGAATCTCTCCTCTTTGCCCTCTGCACCCCTATTGCTGTGCTCTGCTTTGTGGCTCCGAAGCTTCCCCCCCGCCACCCCCTGTCTCTGCCCGCGAAGGGGCTTCCTAGTGTGTGGGAACTTTTCCTCCTTCACAGCTCCCTCCCAGAGGGGCAGGTCCTGTCCTTATTCTTTTGTCTCTGTTTTTTCTTTTTTTCGTTTGCCCTACCTAGGTATGTGGGGAGTTTCTTGCCTTTTGGGAAGTGTGAGGTCTTCTGCCAGCATTCAGTAGGTGTTCTGTAGGAGTTGTTCCACATGTAGGTGTATTTCTGATGTATCTGTGGGAAGGAAGGTGATCTCCACGTCTCACTCTTCCGCCATCTTGAAGGTCTCTCTTGCCAATGGCTCTCGGGAGAGAATGCGGAAGCAGCTGCGACTCCAAAGGCAGCCCCAGGCTGGCTAAAACTGTTCCTGGTGTGGAAAATGAGACCCGCAAGTGCCCAGGCCTAGCCCAACCTCGCTCAGGTGAGAGGGAGGAGGCCTCGCCCCCAGGTACCTGGCTTCTGAGCCACAGACTTGGCCTCTCCAATATACTTAATTATTTTGTAGACATACACAGATCTGCTTCAGGACTGTCCTGTTCCACTGATCTTAGCTGATATCTTTAAGAAAGATTGACAACTATATTTTAAAAATTCAATCCTATGTAACCAGGAAATTGATTTAATCGGAACACTGCATTCCATAAATTATTTGATTGAGCGTGTTTTTTCCTCAAGATGAAAGAGTCCACAGCAGCATGGTTATTTTTTTGCACTTAAATCCAATTTAGCACCCCTTTCAAGTTAGATTTGAAATTGGAGGAACTTACTTTTCTGAAAGATAAGCTGTTGTAATGGTACAATATTCCATAAAACACAAAACACAACCCTGCTCTTTAACTTGTTCACTTGTCCCCATTTCATCCTACTTGCACTGTGTGAATTCTTCCTTAACTGGTTTCCACGTGTTCTTAACTGTGTCCTCTTCTTGAGGAGGTTCTCCACACTATTAGTTTGCTTTCAGATTCCCCTGAGTTTGCCATCTGTCCATCACTTGTGACACTGTGAATTGCGGTCAGCCCAAGTGGCATCCAGGTGACTTGGCTTGAGCAGTGGCTGCTCATTTCATGCGCTGTTGCTGCCGGGTTGATGCCACCAGTGCCACAGACCATTCCCATTAGGGCTGCTTGCAGTGATGTTGGCTTTCCAATTGACTGTGAAACGGTCTATGTCTGCTTAGATCTTCTGTTTATCCAACTCCTCTTCCATTTGATTCCATCTTCAGTGCCCATTCCTTCCCCAGTTTTCCCTGGTGGATAGATTTTTTTCCCAGAAATGATCCTTCCCTCTTTGTTCCCTTCCACAGGACTTCTATGACAATTAGACATTTGCATTACTTTCATTTCCAAAACAAAATTATTTGATGACTGTCTATGATTAGAAAAATAATTCTAGAAAATTTCATTTTAGTTTGCTATATCAAATCTTTCCTGGGACTTCTAGACCTAATATGTTGCATTTCCCTACTTGAAAGGGAATTATTATCATTTCCAGATGGATTTGTTTATGAGCATTTAAGTAATTTCTTTAGTTTCCTAAATCAGCATGCCCATTCATAATTCCTAAATTCAGATTAAACCAGTATTTCTGGTACTTCAAGTATTTCCTAAATGTGGTTCCCTGATTCACTGTTAGCATTCCCTGCTGAATGCTAACAGGTTGTTGTGAAGAAAGACTTAACCACTCAAACTCATTCCAACCCCCAGGTCTTTGCATCAGCTGTTCCCTTTGGCTGGAGTTTTCTTTCCCAGATCTTCACGGAGCCAGCTCTTACCATTCAGGTTTCAATCAAACTCTACTTTCTTGGAGAGGTATTTTTCTGGCCAATGAGCCCCTCACCATTCTTTGACACATCATTCGATTTTATTTTTTCACACCATATGTCACTGTCTGGGGTTATCTTTGTTCACTTGGTCATCACCTGTCCTTCAACTAGAATGTAAGTTCAGAAGGACAGAGGCCTTATCTGTCAAGTTCATTGCTCTATCCTCACCACATACATAGTATGTTGTCTAGCAGTGGATTGATAAGTGCTTGCTGAATGCATGGATAAAACATTTTGGAAATGGGTAAAGCTAAACAGGTTTCTCTAGAGTGTATAGCATTTTCTAAATATATTTAGATAGATTGATAGATAATTGGGGGAACTCATAAGGGATGGAATATGCCCAGATTAACCTGGGGTATAATGATTTACTGCACATATACAAGGACATATGGATGGCAGGTATGTAATTTCCTTTTTAGCTTTGCAGTAATTAATGGTCCCTATACTTTTAAGACTGTATTATAGAATAGGTTTAACCAGAGGGTGCAGGTAGACCCCTCCCTCCCCTGTCCCTCTCTCTGTGTCCCCCTCATTTATTGCCATCCAATGCAACTCACCCCTCTTGAGTAGGTTTTTGAGCCAATCCAGGTCAAAGGTAAGCTTCTCTCACGTCTGATTACCTATGTTACTTTGACTTAGGAGATGGTTTTGAGATAATTATTTGTAACCATTGAAGCAGAGCTGGTTTCTCATGACACATGGCATGAGCCCTAACAACTCTATTCCTGAGGCTGCTTTCCTAAGGAGAAGCCTGTGGGTAGGGCAGGCACTTAGTGCTTCCGGGCTCCTGTCTGGCACAGAAGACAGAATGCAACACAGTCCTACATTTCTGTTTTACTGTTGGCTTTGTTTTCATTTTCAATGGTTGACTGTTTCACGGATACTACAATAGTGTGTGTATTTGAAATAAAAATATGTAAACTGTGGTGCCGGGGTACCGTGCTGTTAGGCTTTCTAGATGTGGGTAGCGAAGCAGGAGTAAATGAATTAGTGTGCTCATGTTCTGCTCAACTTAATTCTTTAATCTTCAGGCGACAGCCTGGAGTTGGTCATTCCAGATGACATGTCTATGTGAGCAAATCTACAGACCCCACCATGTGTATAATCAGAAGTATTATGGATTTTATTTTTTCATAGAGAATCACTAACTTATATTTCACATTTTGGACCAAAACTTTATTGTCTTGTTTGTTTTCTAATTTTATCTATTAAAATTGGAGGATGTTTTGCATCATGTTTAATAATTTGTTTAATAATTTTGCATCCTATTCATGAATAAGATTGGTCTATAATTTACTTTATTGTACTGTCCCTGTCTTTTTTTGGTATCAGTGTAACACCTTGATAAATGAGGTGGGTAAGTCTGAGGATGCTCTATTCCTTTTAATTGGGTGAAACTCACCTGTACAACCCATTGAGTCTGGTAGATTAGTTTGTGTGTGTGTGAGAAGGAGAGTACTTTCTGAGTCTTGATTGAATTTCTTAATATTTATTGATATTTCCACGTTTTCTGTTTCTTCTTGAGTCACTTTCGGTGATTTTTCTTTTTCTAGAAAATTAATCCTTTGATCACCTTAAGTATAATTTTTTAAAATTGTGATACAGTCTTTCCACAAATTAATCTGGAGTGGAGGTTTTATTTCAGTTTCTGATTTTGTTGACATTTTTAGCACTATATATTCCTTCATGTGTTTTGGAATTTGGGTTTGCTGACTTATTTTGAGTAGGATGTTTGAACATTCAGTTTGTGTTATTATTTGTATTGTTTTCTCTTCCTCTGGGTTCAGTTCTCTCTCTCTCGAGGTTTTATGATTGCTTTCACCTGGCCTGCAACGCTGCCAGTGGAGGACCAGGTTTTATGACGTTGTGTCAGCCACCCTTGCTAGTGGTGATAAGGAGGATCACATCTTCTGTTACAAAGCCAGCACAGGTGGCTTGATTCAGTGCCTGGTTCTGATTCACGCCTTTGTCCATTTCTCCTCCACAGGCTCAAATGTTTTAGAAAGCTTTACCTCTTGGCATGTTTCTTTTGTTTTCAGCCTCCTCTCCTGAGCTCAACCCTCTTGCTGGCTTCCACACAGTTAGCCTGGCTTAGGTCCCCCGATTTCCAGTGAAGCAATTTTAGATTCTGTCTGCCTACAGGGACAGAGTGCCAAGCAGTCATGGCTGGCTTCTGTATCTGGAGCCCTGCAGGTCCCCTGGCTTCAGACCCACTCACTGCCTTGTGATTCTAATCCATTTCTAGTCCACAGAGACGTGTATCTGGTTTTTGGAGCCAAATTACCACCTTTTGGTTTTCCCTTTTTGTATTTCATCTCTAATTGCCACATATTTGGAACAGAGGAGGCTCATGAAGATGTGAATTTGCTATACCATGTTGACCAGAAGTCTCATAGTTAACTTTTAAGCATGACTTTATTTCTAGTCCTAGTTTCTTGTCCATAGCTCTGTATGGTTCTGACCTTTGAAGAACACATCAAAGCTTAATCTTTTTTTAATGTGCTCATTGTTTATACTCATCATTGAGAGAAAGGGAGTTACGTTATCCATTATAGGTAGTTGAGAGTAAACTTCTTTAATGAGTTTATGTGACTAAATTGTAAATGTCAAAGTAATTAGTTGGAAATTTGTTTTAATTGTGTATTGATCACAAAAACTAGTATCTTTCTCTGTAAGGGACTGAACTAGCTTGATTCTGAATCACATTTTATTACTAAATAGAAACAAATCAACTGTTGATTTGTTGATTCTCTACCATATTTCAAGCCCTGTGAGAAATACATGTGAAGGATGCAAACTGCCACTAGGAGAGCATAGTGTTTCTTGGCTGAGGGATGGGGATGGAAGGCATACTCCTTCCCTCTCCCCAGTAGAAGTGCATCAGATCAGGGACGGGAGCCTTTTTATTTTCAGACTCTGCATGCTCTTTCCCTTTCCCAGCCCCCTTCCACCAGGGGAGGGTAGTATTCTTTGCCCCCCAACTTCTTGAGAATACCATCAGAGAGAGCCATTTCTACTAAGAACAGACACCATTTCAACAGGACATTTTGATAACAGTTAAACATGTAATTAAATGCTAAGATGAATGATTAGGAAACTAGATGGATGGAGCATGCACTTGGTGCCTGGAAATGTATTAAGCCCTTTCCTCATGCTTGCTGTTACATCAATGCTGTGGACAGTTGTTAATGTTCGTTTTTAGATACATGGAAATGGGAGATCAAAGAGCCCAAGCAGCTTGCTGAAAGTTCCTGGTGAGTGAGAAAGGTAGACTTCAAATCCCACCCTTCTACCTCTAGAGCCAATGATCTTAACTACTCTGTTGCAAGACGAGGAACAAAGACAACATTGAAACATCGCAGTTTACTGGAGGAAACATATGGAGATTAAAATTCATAAATTGTTAGAGTATAGAGTTGAAAGAGATGAAACAATGCTCCTTTGACAAGCCAGTTAGTTCTTTCTTTGATCTTTAAACAATGCTACCCTTAAATTTGTCTACAACAGCATGAAAAATTGATATCTGCCCTTTGTCATCCACTCCCCATTCTTGGTGATTTTTATACCTTCTCTACAGCGATTATGCTCAAATGTGATGTCAGGATATGCTTTTTCTTCCCAGTGTAAGCTCTCATTTCTACATGAAACATGCCAGACTTTTGATGCTGTCTCTAAGGCTGTATTCTGGACTCTCTCCCTATATTCTAGGCCCTCCTGAGGAGAGAGCTATTGTGCAGCCCATCTTGCCAGCTCTGTAAATGCAGTTGACAGTGGAATCATTCATTCCATTAGCCACTGCCAGGACAAAACTCACCTCTGGTACATGGGGCAGCATCAGTTCAAACACCTGAATTCATTTTCACCCAGTGCTACCTGGTTACCTAGTAACTGCAGAGTTATTTAGAGAGGGCTGCATGTTTGTGACTGCTTGAGCTCTAACTTTTTTTTTCCCCTTTGCAACCTATTATTGAAATGAAAATGTAAGTTAGCTATTTCATGGCATATGGATGTTTTCAGATGGAGTAAGTTCATGCTGTTTTAAATTAGGCTCACCAAACAACATTTTTAGAATATTTGTTGTATTTCTAAATAACATGCGCTTGTGATTGATACTCCCTCTAATTCAAACTGGCAGCACATAGTACCCTAAACCTGTGCCTGCTGCAGTGGGCTGTGTGAAATCCACTTACACACTCCAGCTTCCCAACTGAGCCTTTCCTGGAGAGAATTGTTTGCAGCGATTGAGGTCATCTTAAAATAATTACGGCGTAATCAATAATGGCAACCACTTACGGTGTTCATTGCTCTGTGCCAGAGACCGTGACAGTGATGAACATGTTATTTCATCTCATTTAATTCTCAGAATACACTCTAAAGGTTTGTATTATTATTCCAACTTTACAGCTAGGGAAACAAGGTTTAGAGAGGTTCAAGAACTTACCCATGTCAAGCTGATCAGGATAAGTTGTTGAATAAACTCATTAGACTATGTGTTAAGGCAAAAAGTAGCAGATTAATTTTTAGCACAGTCAAGTAACAGGTAATGCATTAGAGAAAAGCACTGAGAAGTAGGCTAGGCACTATTTCTTACGAAGCAGGCAGAGGGATATGATGGAAATAACCCTTGGCTCTGGGTCAGAAGCTCTGGGTTTGATTTTCAGACCCTGCTGCTTGGGCAGATCACTTTACTTCCCTGTGTAAAAACAGAGTGTTGCCCATAATCTTGCTCTAGTAGAGTATGAATGTAGGAGCGTGAAAAGAAAGCCAGAGTCAGGTAGGTTTCTTGATTTGTGTAATTCTAGGCAATTAAAGAAACTAAATTCTGGGAACTATCAGGAAGGTTGTTGTAGTTTCTCTATAATACACGGAAAAAGTTATGGCACCTGTACGTTACAAGTTTGATTGCCGTATCTCCAAACTCCAGTGGAATTGGAGAAAGTTCAGAAGGAACTATCAAAAGGGTATCATGAGACTGCTATAATGAGTGCAGCAATCTTTATACCCTGCAAAGAAAAAAAATAGCTCATTTAGAAATGTCTACAAAGTCATAGTTTTTATGTATTATGTACTTGAGAAGGTGATCTTAGGGCAGATAAAGGGAAATACCATGTGGGGTTGATAGACTTATGGAATTTTCTACCCATGGATGCAAAAAATGAAAATAACTTGGAGAAAATGTAATCGAATGAGGAGATGACGGTCCATCATGGATTATTAAAGGAAACCATAAGAGGTGGGGCTCACCCCAAAGGATGATATTGAGAGTGATCATATTATTATGCCCTCCCACTGTATGCCCCTAGGTTCCAGTGGAAGTCGATGCAGCAAGAAGGCAAATTTCAAAATCATACAAAGTTCTTTTTAGTATGGCATATTTCCTTAATAATAAATGTTACTAGTAATATAATTTAAAATTTTTGTTTTCGAGCCAGTCAAAGAAAAAACATGATAATAGAAATTTATAGTACAAAAACATATTAGTATCATAGGACTATATCACTGAATCATGGCCAAGATAAGCCCATTTTTCCTTTTAGAATCATAGAGTCTTGGGGTTTACATTGCCTTTTGGAGATTACCCAGCTCAGTGCCCCCCTCCCACTCTCACCTCAGGCCAGGTATCCATTCTTTACCTGACAGATGTCCCTTCTGCTTCTGCTGGAACACTGCCGGTATTGGCAGCTTACTCCTCTGGGGGTTCTGTTCCCTTGTTGGAACACTCAGATCTATTCTTCTACTGAGCTGAAACCTGTCTGCATATGCCCTCCACTCACTGGCCTGGTTTTACCTTGTGGGCAAGTTTGCTCTTCTTGTAGATGAAGCATTTAGCCCTTTGAAGCCTTCTCTTCCTCAGGGTGACGTATTCAGTTGCTCTTCAAACATAAAATCCTGACAGCTCTTCTCTGACCACAGTCTTTTTCCAGATCTGCTTAGGTATCTATCTAGGTGGGGAAAAAAGGAGGAAAACTGTTTGATTAACTAGAATAAAGTGTGAGTATTTTACTTCACATAATCAGAATCCGATATTTTTATCAACAAGCCCTAAAGTTTTGTTAACTTTTTTCATAGCTGAGACACACTGTTGGCTCAATAGGAGTAGGCCCACCTGAATTTTCTGGTTGTCCCCAAATGAATTACAGTCAACCCACCATCTCAAAGTGCAGTGTACACCTTCATATTTATCCTGCTGAATTATCTTATAGACTATAAACTATTATTTCTGCTTCAGGATATTTTTGGATCCTGATGATTTGACCCAACATATTAATGATTCATCTTATATTCTTATCATCTTAAAATTCATAAGCATGTTTTTAAGGTATTGATGGAAATGTTGAACATGATTGTACCAGTTAAGCGAGTGCTAACATTAAGAGTTTAGTGAGAAATATGTGACTTATATTGATGCTTGTATTTATCTTGCTCTAATTTTATAGCCTATTTAAATATACTGTTTGTGCTAATAAATACAAGTTAAATTAATAAATACTTGTTTTTTTAAGTTTATTAATTTATTTATTTTTGGCTGCATTGGGTCTTTGTTGCTGCGTCTGGGCTTTCTCTAGTTGCGCGGGCAGGGGCTACTCTTCGTTGCAATGTGCTGGCTTTTCATTGCGGTGGCTTCTCTTGTTGTGCAGCACGGGCTCTAGGTGCGCGGGCTTCGGTAGTTGAGGTGCATGGGCTCAGTAGTTGTGGCTTGTGTGCTCTAGGGCATGCAGGCTTCAGTAGTTGTGGCACATGGGCTTAGTTGCTCCGCAGCATGTAGGATCTTCCCAGACCAGGGCTCTAACCCGTGTCCCCTGCATTGGCAGGCAGATTCTTAACCACTGCGCCACCAGGGAAGTCCAAATACTTGTTTTTATTAGCATTTTTGTTTCTTCAGAAAGAGGACAATTCAGGAGAAAGAGTCCATCTTCCCCCCTCCCTCCCTTCCTTCCTTCCTTCCTCCCTGCCTTCTTCCTTTCTTTCCCCAAGGTATATGATTAACTATTCAAACCACATGGCTACAACCAACATTTAACTAATGAGAATATAATCTCATGAGAAGTCAAAATACTTGGGGGCCCATAGATAACCTCATAAGTGTTGACATTAAGAAATCTAGGCCCACAATGTTACAATAATGTCACAATATCCATTTATGGAGAAAGTGAATGTTCTTTTAACATGATGTTCTTTTTTTTTAATTAATTGCATTTTGGAGAGAGAAAAGCTAAACTATTCATTATCCTTTTGTGGCCTCTGTTAAGTTCTGAAAATTACCTTGTATTCTCCTTATGTTCTTTTTTCAATAGGCACTCCTCACGAACTCTCGGACCCTAGGGCCCATTTTTATTCCTGTCTGTTTAGCAGGTCTGCCTTTACCAAACATTATGACATTCAAGCTGCTCCTACTCCTTATCCCTGAAGTTCACTTTAAAGAGGGCAGAGGATAATTTTTCTGTGCTGTGCAAAGTGTGGCCATACTTCAAGTTAGCTTTGGACTTGGAAGAAATCACTTCCAGATAATTCCTTTTGAGTTGTGATGCACAAACATCATAAGGTTAACCCACTTTTTAGCTTTTAATGGCTTTTGATTCTTGTGAAACTAAAATTGTCACTTCTCTTTTTCATGTAGACGTGTTATTTGCCTGTGAATATTGAAATTAAGCTGCGATTTGTTATATTTTAAATGGAAAGGGAGAGTTTTTCAGTTTGGGTAAATATCTATAACATACACTTTTCCCTGGATCTTATAGCATTTATATTAGTTATAATGCTAGTTAAGATGTCTATTCTGGTTTTTTTCCTAGGACATGTAAATTCCAATAAAAGATAAGACAAAATCAGGATTAATGGGCAAAATAGTATTCTTTTGCACAAGGATGCAAGAATATAAAATGTTCAATATTTGCAACATCTTCCTCCTAAAACAAAATATACCAATGGAAATTTGGCTTCTCCCTAGAGTCTTAACACAGAGATTATTAACTGCAATGACCTAGCTGATAGAATGTGAGGTCAAGTATGATGAGAGGACTAAAGACCAGGAAGTACTACGCTTGGTCAGCAAGCCTGTGGCTCATGCAGACATGGAGCCTTTCAAAGTAAGCTTGGCTCCTTGACACTCTGTCCTGAAGCTAAAAACTAGATCACTGAAAAGTCCTCTATTGGGAATTCCCTGGCAGTCCAGTGGTTAGGACTCTGCGTTTCTACTGCAGGGGACACAGGTTTGACCCTGATTGGAGAGTTAAGATCCCACAAGCTGCATGGCAAGGCCAAAAAAAGAAAGAAAGAAAGAAAAGAAAAGTCCTCTCTTTGGGGTATCTATAACATTATTTGACTGTCTTTTGTTTAAGCTATAATTTATGCATCAAAATTAAAGTTGTCTTCAAGTGCTGACATCATAGGAAGCCATGCAGCTACCCCAGAGTTCACTGCCAAGTCTTGGGACACGGGATGGTTAATTCTGATTCCTCCTTACCACTGTGGTCCAGGGACATGTTGGGCAGGAGCCAACAAATAACTTGAATGTTTGAGGTAGAAATACTTCAGGTAACTTTTCTTTAAATTACACAGGCTCTCATGGCTGGGTAGTACTTCCAAAGCCTCCTTCCCACTTCTGAGCTTACCTAGTCTTAGCAACATCCATGATGACATCAAGCTCCATGATGATATCAAGCCCCGTGCACATCAGAACATGGGGACACATTTTCTCTTAACTTTGTCATGTGAACCTCAGCAACCTGACACAAGCCTGGGTTCACATCTTGACCTGGGTTTACTTTCTCTTTTCTTCCTCTGCCTTTCTGAAAGCTTCTTTGCCATCCACTTCCCTTCTAATCTGTTCTCTACTTCACCTTCTCTTTTGTGCTAGTCACCATTTTGCTTCCTTCTCTTCCTCTGTCCTTTCCTTTCCCCCTCTCCTTCCTTTAATTCATTCCTTCTTTCCTCCCTCCCTTCCTTCTGTCCTTCCTTCCTCCTTTCCTTCCTTCCTTCCTTCTTTCCTTCCTTCCTTCCTTCCCTAATCATCACAATTAAAGTAACTAAAAATCCCCCATCCTCAGACTAAATTTCTTTCTATTGAGGAAAAACTAGACAGAAGTAAATCGATATACTAATCCATGCTAATTTGGCTTTCTCTTTATGGGAACTGGTGGTAGAGAAGGAATTATTGTATAGCCTCCCAGGGACTGTGCTTTTCAGAATGACAACACTCATTTGAATAGGTAAATCCTGGCCTGTTGTTTAGTTTTTTTCTCATGGCTCAGAACTGGAGCCTGCAGAGTATTTTATAGACTGAAGCTTTCAGCTGATCTTGCAGACTGACTTCTGTAGAGAATGTTCAGATGATCAGAGAAGTTTCAATAATTGAGAAAGTTTCCACAATCAATAGACAAACAAGCATCAAAAGCAGTACTCTAAGCTGCATAGGCTTCTGGGATTTTAGAAACCATTAGGGGACAAGAAGAATCTTTTAGCTTATAAATCTAAAGGGCCAAAAAAAAAAAAAGGTTAAAAAAGTTTCTTTAAGTAGGAAGCATCTTAGCCTCCACTTTCTATAATGAAAGAGTGATGCTACCTCTATGAGCTTGTCTAAGTTGAACCATGAAAGAGTCTGTAGAATATCAGAGTGCCACACGCCTCTGTTCTTTTTTTTTTAATCCTACACACCACGCGTAACAGAATCCTGGAATATAGTGGTGAGTGAATGGTTGTAAGAAAAACGAAGTTCTAGCTGGACACTGTACCATTGGATTCGACCACGGGAAAGATGGTCATTATTGAGATAGAAGTTGCCTAAACTCTCTGTCTCTCTCTCCTCCCCTGAGGAAGTTCAAGTACGATGTTGTAAGTCAACTTTTCTACTCCTCTCATCCTCTTAAGTGAGACAGCTTATCCTGTGGTTGCTTAGACCAAAGGAGAAGGCATGCAGGAGAATAGTTCTTTTACTTAAAAGAATGTCATCTCCAGTTGCAACCAGTCATGACTTCTGGATAAAAACCAGTTGCCTCAAATACACTGCAACTACATTTTCTAAATCTACCAGAGGCTTGGTTTTTGTGAGTCACAGATAAATTAGGCCCTTTTTATTTTTTTCTCTGATACCAGTGCAGTAATGTGCTCAGAGAATTCGACCAGGATTAGGCATGATCTTCCCTTTATGAAGCCAATCTGAGTGCCCTGCACAAGTAGGGGGGCCCTCTAGGAGTGGAAACAGCCCCTTTCAGGAGCAGCTTTGTGATGCATGAGCATTTGGACAGATGGCCCATTTTCTTGTGAAACAAGCATGTATCCCACAAGCTATCAACACCCAACAGCTTCAGTAAATAAGGCTTGATAATAAGAAACCAATTCAAGAGGAGCTCAGATGTTTGCTGTGCTGTCTCTGAACACCCTGTGTGTCAGGAGCCCAGCTGTATTCTGTAGACCACCTACTCTGGTCGTGGTGAGGATGATATTTGTTCAAACATGTCCCCTTTTGTCTGTTCTAGGCAATAGCATGATGCATTCGGCAACTGCCCTCTGGAAGCCAAGGCTTTGTCTCTGACAGGAATCGTGAAACAGATTTCTTAAGAAGTGCCCGTCCACCTGTGTTTAGATTCTAAATTGTGGGAAGATCTAGGATATGCTCAGAGAAAAGTCTGTTGAGGTTATGGAGACTTTTCAAAGGACAATTTCCCCCTTTAAAGTGGTTTGAATAAAAGAAGAATTCTTGAAAACTGTCATAGAATATTGGACTAGATGGAACCTTGAAAGATTTTTATTTATTCCTTCTCTGTTAGCTTTCCTTCTAAGACCTAAGAATGTGTTCTATTTTAGAAACCCTCCAAGGAATGGAATTTTCCATAACCTTTCCCCTGTTAACCATTTTTTAAACTCCTACAAAAGCCTTCCATCAGAAAATTCCTGATCGTTTATATGACCCCTAATGCTCACTGCTGCAGCCAAAACCTGGTTCCTATGCCTTATCTTCTGCTGCTCATATCTGCCACAGAAGGGCCCCGTCACAGCTGAAGTCCATTATGAGATCACTTTTTGACTTCTTCTCTAGGCTAAATAATGAGAGATTTTTCCTCCTCTTTTTGTAGGTCATATTTTTCAGCTATTTAATGAATTTTATTGTTGAAAATTTGATCGGGGATTTCCTATGTCTGGAAATGCATTAGGTCTTGAACTCTGTATCCCTAATACTGCTCCCTGCTAGCTCTTTTCTTTTTTTTTTAAACATCTTTATTGGAGTATAATTGCTTTATAGTAGTGTGTTAGTTTCTGCTTTATGAAAAAGTGAATCAGGTATACATATACATATATCCCCATATCTCCTCCCTCTCGCGTCTCCCTCCCACGCTCCCTATCCCACCCCTCTAGGTGGGCACAAAGCACCAAGCTTATCTCCCTGTGCTATGCGGCTGCTTTCCACTAGCTCTTTTACATTTGGTAGTATGTATTAGTCCATTAGTCCATGCCACTCTCTCACTTCGTCCCAGCTTCCCCTTCCCCCTACCCATGTCCTCAAGTCCATTCCCTATATCTGTGTCTTTATTCCTGTCCGGCCCCTAGGTACTTCATAACCATTTTTTTTTTTTTTTTTTAGATTCCATATATATGTGTTAGCACACGGTATTTGTTTTTCTCTTTCTAACTTACTTCACTCTGTATGACAGACTCTAGGTCCATCCACCTCACTATAAATAACTCAATTTAGTTTCTTTTTATGGCTGAGTAATATTCCATTGTATATATGTACCACATCTTCTTTATCCATTCATCTGTCGATGGACACTTAGGTTGCTTCCATGTCCTGGCTATTCTAAATAGAGCTGCAATGAACATTGTGGTACATGACTCACTTTGAATTATGGTTTTCTCTGGGTATATGCCCAGTAGTGGGATTGCTGGGTCGTATGGTAGTTCTATTTTTAGTTTTTTAAGGAACCTCCATACTGTTCTCCATAGTGGCTGTATCAATTTGCATTCCCACCAACAGTGCAAGAGTGTTTGTTCCCTTTTCTCCACACCCTCTCCAGCATTTATTGTTTGTACATTTTTTGATGATGGCCATTCTGACTGGTGTGAGGTGATACCTCACTGTAGTTTTGATTTGCATTTCTCTAATAATTAGAGATGTTGAGCATTCTTTCATGTGTTTGTTGGCTCTCTGTATATCTTCTTTGGAGAAATGTCTATTTAGGTCTTCTGCCCATTTTTGGATTGGGTTGTTTGTTTTTTTGATATTGACCTGCATGAGCTGCTTGTAAATTTTGGAGATTAATCCTTTGTCAGTTACTTCATTTGCAAATATTTTCTCCCATTCTGAGGGTTGTCTTTTCGTCTTGTTTATGGTTTCCTTTGCTGCGCAAAAGCTTTTAAGTTTCATTAGGTCCCATTTGTTTATTTTTGTTTTTATTTCCATTTCTCTAGGAGCTGGGTCAAAAAGGATCTTGCTGTGATTTATGTCATAGAGTGTTCTGCCTATGTTTTCCTCTAAGAGTTTGATAGTGTCTGGCCTTACATTTAGGTCTTTAATACATTTTGAGGTTATTTTTTTGTATGGTGTTAAGGAGTGTTCTAATTTCATACTTTTACATGTACCTGTCCAGTTTTCCCAGCACCACTTATTGAAGAGACTGTCTTTTCTCCATTGTGTATTCTTGCCCCTTTTATCAAAGATAAGGTGACCATATGTGCGTGGGTTTATCTCTGGGCTTTCTATCCTGTTCCATTGATCTATATTTCTGTTTTTGTGCCAGTATCATACTGTCTTGATTACTATAGCTTTGTAGTATAGTCTGAAGTCCAGGAGCCTGATTCCTCCAGCTCCATTTTTCGTTCTCAAGATTGCTTTGGCTATACGGGGTCTTTTGTGTTTCCATACAAATTGTGAAATTTATTGTTCTAGTTCTGTGAAAAATGCCACTGGTAGCTTTTAGGGATTGCATTGAATCTGTAGATTGCTTTGGGTAGTAGAGTCATTTTCACAATGTTGATTCTTCCAATCCAAGAGCATGGTATATCTCTCCATCTGTTTGTATCATTTTTAATTTCTTTCATCAGTGTCTTATAGTTTTCTGCATTCAGGTCTTTTGTCTCCTTAGGTAGGTTTATTCCTAGGTATTTTATTCTTTCTGTTGCAGTGGTAAATAGGAATGTTTCCTTAATTTCTCTTTCAGATTTTTCATCATTAGTGTATAGGAATGCAAGAGATGTCTGTGTATTAATTTTGTATCCTGCTACTTTACCAGATTCATTGACTAGCTCTAGTAGTTTTCTGGTAGCATCTTTAGGATTCTCTTTGTATAGTATCATGTCATCTGCAAACTGTGACAGCTTTACTTCTTCTTTCCTGATTTCGATTCCTTCTATTTCTTTTTCTTCTCTGATTGCTGTGGCTAACACTTCCAAAACTGTGTTGAATAATAGTGGTGAGAGTGGGCAACCTTGTCTTGTTTCTGATCTTAGTGGAAATGGTTTCAGTTTTTCACCATTGAGAACGATGTTGACTCTGGGTTTGTCATATATGGCCTTTGTTATGTTGAGGTACGTTCCCTCTATGCTTACTTTCTGCAGGGTTTTTATCATAAATGGGTGTTGAATTTTGTTGAAAGCTTTTTCTGCATCTATTGTGATGATCATATAGTTTTTAATCCTTCAATTTGTTAATATGGTGTATCACTTTGACTGATTTGCATATATTGAAGAATCTTTGCATTCCTGGGATAAACCCCACTTTATCATGGTGCATGAGCCTTTTAATGTGCTGTTGGATTCTGTTTGCTAGTATTTTGTTGAGGATTTTTGCATCTGTGTTTATCAGTGATATTGGCCTGTAGTTTCTTTGTGACCTCTTTGTCTGGTTTTGGTATCAGGGTGATGGTGGCCTTGTATAATGAGTTTGGGAGTGTTCCTCCCTCTGCTATATTTTGGAAGAGTTTGAGAAGGATAGTTGTTAGCTCTTCTCTAAATGTTTGAAAGAATTCTCCTGTGAAGCCATCTGGTCCTGATCTTTTGTTTGTTGGAAGATTTTTAATCAGAGTCTCAATATCAGTGCTTGTGATTGGTCTGTTTATGTTTTCTATTTCTTCCTCATTCAGTCTCGGAAGGTTGTGCTTTTCTAAAAATGTGTCCATGTTTTCCAAGTTGTCTATTTTATTGACATATAGTTGCTTGTAGTAATCTCTCATGATCCTTTGTATTTCTGCAGTGTCATTTGTTACTTCTCCTTTTCCATTTCTAATTCTATTGATAATTGATTTGAGTCTTCTCCCTTTTTTTCTTGACGCATCTGGCTAATGGTTTATCAATTTTGTGTATCTTCTCAAAGAACCACCTTTTAGTTTTATTGATCTTTGCTATGTTTCCTTCATTTCTTTTTCATTTATTTCTGATCTGATCTTTATGATTTCTTTCCTTCTGCTAACTTAGGGTTTTTTTTTTTTGTTCTTCTTTCTCTAATTGCTTTAGGTGTAAGTTTAGGTTGTTTATTTGAGATGTTTCTTCTTTCTTGAGGTAGTATTGTATTGCTATAAACGTCCCTCTTAGAACTGCTTTTGCTGCATCCCATAGGTTTTGGGTCGTCATGTTTTCATTGTCATTTGTTTCTAAGTATTTTTTGATTTCCTCTTTAATTTCTTCAATGATCTCTTGGTTATTTAGTAGTTTATTGTTTACCTTCCATGTATTTGTATTTTTTACAGATTTTTTTCCTCTAATTGATATCTAGTCTCATAGCATTGTGGTCAGAAAAGATACTTGATACGATTTCAAATTTCTTAAATTTACCAAGGCTTGATTTGTGACCCAAGATATGATCTATCCTGCAGAATTTTCCATGAGCACTTAAGAAGAAAGTGTATTCTGTTGTTTTTGGATGGAATGACCTATAAATATCAATGAAATCTATCTTGTTTAATGTATCATTTAAAGCTTGTGTTTCCTAATTTATTTTCATTTTGGATGATCTGTCCATTGGTGAAAGTGGGGTGTTAAAGTCCCCTACTATGATTGTGTTAGTGTCAATTTCCCCTTTTATGGTGTTAGCGTTTGCTTTATGTATTGAGGTGCTCCTATGTTGGGTGCATAAATATTTACAATTGTTATATCTCCTTCTTGGATTGATCTCTTGATCATTATGTAGTGTCCTTCTTTGTCTCTTGTAATAGTCTTTATTTTAAAGTCTATTTTGTCTGATATGAGAATTGCTACTCCAGCTTTCTTTGATTTCCATTTGCGTGGAATATCTTTTTCTATCCCCTCACTTTCAGTCTTTATGAGTCCCTAGGTCTGAAGTGGGTCTCTTGTAGACAGCATATATACGGGTCTGTTCTTCTGTGTCCGTTCAGCCAGTCTATGTCTTTTGGTTGGAGCATATAATCCATTTACATTTAAGGTAATTATTGATATGTATGTTCCTATTACCATTTTCTTAATTGTTTTGGGTTTGTTTTTGTAGCTCTTTTCCTTCTCTTGTGTTTCCTGGCTAGAGAAGTTCCTTTAGCATTTGTTGTAAAGGTGGTGTGGTGGTGCTGAATTCTTAGCTTTTGCTTGTCTGTAAACGTTTTAATTTCTCCATCGAATCTGGATGAGATCCTTGCTGGGTAGAGTCATCTTGGTTGTAGGTTTTCCCCTTTCATCACTTTAAATATGTCCTGCCACTCCCTTCTGGCTTGCAGAGTTTCTGCTGAAAGATCAGCTGTTAACCTTATGGGGATTCCCTTGTATGTTATTTGTTGTTTTTCCCTTGCTGCTTTTAATATTTTTTCTTTGTTTATAATTTTTGATAGTTTGATTAGCATGTGTCTTGGTGTGTTTCTCCTTGGTTTTATCCTGTATGGGACTCTCTGCCCTTCCTGGACTTGATTAACTCTTTCCTTTCCCACTTAGGGAAGTTTTCAACTGTAATCTCTTCAAATATTTTCTCATTCCCTTTCTTTTTCTCTTCTTCTTCTGGGACCCCTATAATTCGAATGTTGGTGCGTTTCATGTTGTCCCAGAGGTCTCTGAGACTGTCCTCAATCCTTTTCATTCTTTTTTCTTTATTCTGATCTGCACTAGTTATTTCCACTGCTTTATCTTTCAGGTCACGCATCCGTTTTTCTGCCTCAGTGTTCTGTTATTGATTCCTTCTAGAGAATTTTTAATTGCATTTATTGTGTTGTTCGTCATTGTTTGTTTGCTTTTTAGTTCTTCTAGGTCCTTGTTAAACGTTTCTTTTATTTTTTCCATTCTATTTCCCAAATTTTGGATCATCTTTACTATCATTACTCTGAATTCTTTTTCATGTAGATTGCCTATTTCCTCTTCATTTGTTTGGTCTAGTGGGTTTTTACCTTGCTCCTTCATCTGCTGTGTGTTTCTCTGTCTTCTCATTTTGCTTAACCTACTGTGCTTGTGGTCTCCGTTCACAGGTTGCAGGTTCGTACTTCCCTTTGTTTTTGGTGTCTACCCCCAGTGGGTGAGGTTGGTTCAGTGGGTTGTGTAGGCTTCCTGGTGGAGGGGACTGGTGCTTGTGTTCTGGAGGATGAGGCTGGATATTTTCTTTCTGGTGGGCAGGACCGTATCCAATGTTGTGTTTTGGTGTGTCTGTGACCTTATGATTTTGGCAGCCTCTTTGCTAATGAGTGGGGTTGTGTTCCTGTCTTGCTAATTGTTTGGCATAGGGTGTCCAGCACTGTAGCTTGCTGGTTGTTGAGTGGAGCTGGGTCTTAGCATTGAGATGGAGATCTCTGGGAGAGCTTTTGCCATTTGATATTACGTGTAACTGGGAGGTCTCTGGTGGACCAGTGTCCTGAACTCGGCTCTCCCCCATCAGAGGCACTGGCCTCACACCCCACCAGAGCATCAAGACTCTGTCAGCCTCACGGCTCAGAAGAAAAGGGAGAGAAAAAGAAAGAAAGAAAGGAAGGAAGGAAGGAAGAAAGAAAAAGTTATTAAAATAAAAAATAATTTTTAAAAATAACATAATTAAAAAGTAATAAAAAAGAGAAAAAAAGAAAGAAAGAAGAGAGCAACCAAACCAAAAAACAAATCCACCAATGATAACAAGCGGTAGAAACTATACTAAAAAAACAAAACAAAACAAAAAACGGACAGACAGAACCCTAGGACAATTGGTAAAAGCAAAGCTATACAGACAGAATCACACAAAGAATCATACACATACACACTCACAAAAAGAGAAAAAGGAAAAAAAAATGTATGTATATCATTGCTCTCAAAGTCTACCGCCTCAATTTTGGGATGATTTTTTGTCTATTCAGGTATTCCACAGATGCAGGGTACATCAAGTTGATTGTGGAGATTTAATCCGCTGCTCCCGAGGCTGCTGGGAGAGATTTCCCTTTCTCATCTTTGTTCGCACAGCTCCTGGGGTTCAGCTTTGGATTTGTCCCCGCCTCTGCGTGTAGGTCGCCTGAGGGCATCTGTTCTTCACTCCGACAGGATAGGGTTAAAGGAGGAGCTGATTAGGGGGCTCTGGCTCACTCAGGCCGGGGGGAAGGAGGGCTACGGAAGGCAGGGTGAGCCTGCGGCAACAGAGGCCGGCGTGACATTGCACCAGCCTGAGGCGCGCCGTGTGTTCTCCTGGGGGAGTTGTCCCTGGATCATGGGGCCCTGGCAGTGGCAGGCTGCACAGGCTCCTGGGAAGGGAGGTGTGGATAGTGACCTGTGCTCGCACACAGGCTTCTTGGTGGCTTCAGCAGCAGCCTTAGTGTCTCATGCCCATCTCTTGGGTCCACGCTGATAGCCGCACCTCGCACCCGTCTCTGGAGCTCGTTTAGGTGGTGCTCTGAATCCCCTCTCCTTGCACACCCCAAAATAATGGTCTCTTGCCTCTTAGGCAGGTCCAGACTTTTTCCCAACTCCCTCCTGGCTAGCTGTGGTGCACTAGCCCCCTTCAGGCTGTGTTCACACAGCCAACCCCAGTCCTCTTCCTTGGATCTGACCTCCGAAGCCTGAGCCTCAGCTCCCAGCCCCCACCCACCCTGGTGGGTGAGCAGACAAGCCTCTCGGGCTGGTGAGTGCTGGTTGGCTCCGATCCTCCGTGCGGGAATCTCTCCGCTTTGCCCTCTGCACCCCTGTTCCTGCGCTCTCTTCTGTGGCTCTGAAGCTTTCCCCTGGTGCCCATCCCCTGTCTCTGCCAGTGAAGGGGCTTCCTAGTGTGTGGAAACCTTTCCTCCTTCACAGCTCCCTCCCAGTGGTGCAGCTCCTGTCCCTATTCTTTTGTCTGTTTTTTCTTTTTTCTTTTGCCCTACCCAGGTACGTGGAGAGTTTCTTGCCTTTTGGAAAGTCTGAGGTCTTCTGCCAGCATTCAGTAGCTGTTCTGTAGGAGTTGTTCCACATGTAGATGTATTTCTGATGTATTTGTGGGGAGGAAGGCGATCTCCACATCTCACTCCTGCTAGCTCTTAAAACAAACCAAATAAAATGAGGCAAAAAGAATGAAGCAGCTGCAAACAAAACAAAACATCACAAAAGCAAAAAATAAAACCACCAGGTAGTTGTGTTTCTGGTTTATGATTGAGCAAGACATTTATAAGATGAAGCATGCTTCAGAGGAAGTGAGCATCTTGTTTATTGAAGATTGATCAACAAGAACTTGGTCAGGTTAGATAAATACGTATGCAACTCACAATTTAAAATTCAGACTGAAAAGCTAGGCATGCTGAGAAGGTAAGGATGAACCAATACTAGCCCTTTGTTAGTACAGTTGGCCCTCTGAGTCTGTGGGTTTCACCTTCACAGAATCAACCAACTGCAGATTGAAAACATTTGGAAAAAAATTCCAGAAAGTTCCAAAAAGCCACACTTGAATTTATTGCAAGCCAGCAACTATTTACATAGCATTTACATTGTACTAGGCATTATAAATAATCTAGAGATGATTTAAAATATATGAGAGTTTGTGCATAAGTTAAATGCATATACTACACCATTTTATGTAAGGGACTTGAACATCCATAGATTTTGGTATTTGCTGGGGAGCCCTGGAACCAAACACTCTGAATATATTGAGGGAGGGATGACTGTTTTATCTGCTACATATCTATAACTTCTAGTTAACGTGGGCCTTTGGGGACCATTGAGCTGTTATATTGCAATAGCTTTCATTATGCTGCTAGATACAACTATTTTAGATTTTACAATTATATTTTCTCTCTAGTTCGTTTTTAGGAAGAGATACAACCTTTTTCATGTTTTAGTAACAAAATTATGATTTTAAGTAAATGTAGACATATTCCATATTTTTCTTTGCTTTGCAACTGTTGAAATAGAATGAGATAAATCTGACCTTTAATGTTTGTTTGAACTCACTTAAAAAACTATCTTTGATAACTCTTGCTATTGTTTAATATAGCATTCATTCAAAAGAGTTTAGCATGTATCTACAATCTAAAGAAGAATGAAAAAGTTACATGTGTTCTCACTCAGTTTCAGAGATAGAATGCTACCAGTGCCTTAGAAACCTGCTGTGTGCCCCTCTATGATGATTTCCCCCTCTCTGCCCTAACCCCATCTGATATAAATGATATCCTAATTTTGGTTTACCATTACTTTGCTTTTTCTTCATGATTTTATCATCTCTGTATGCATTGCTAAAGATTATATTACTTAGCTCACTGAATTTTGAAATTTATATTATGGAATCATACTCTTCTATTTCTTTTGTGATTTGTTCTTGCTTTTTCTTTCATATTTCTGTTTTTATATTCATTTATACATATTTATATATGTAGCTATAGGTAATTTTAACTACTTCATCATATTCCATTGTATGACTGTACCATAGTTTACCCATGTTACTGTTGATAGACATTTGGGTTGGTTGTAGTTTGAGGCCTTTATGCTTGTTTCTATATGACCATTTTGGTACATGTCTCCAAGAGCCCAACTGCCAGAATTCTTCTAAATTGCACCTAAAGTGGAATCGTCGGGCTGTGAGATGCAGTCATCCTAAAAGGATATGCCCAATTGTTTTCCTAAATGAGTTTAACAATTTCCTGCTCCCGCCAGCAGTGGATGAGAATTCCTATTGCTCAGCATCCTTGCCACGGCTTCATATTGTCAGACTAAAAACTTTTTACCAATTAGATAGGTGCAAAGTGATATCGAGGATTTGATTTACGTTTCCCTGATCAATAATGAGTTTGGTCATTTCATATGCTTGATGGCTGTTCATAATTTCTTTTCTGTGAAATGCCTTTTACGTGAATTCTGAGAAAAGTCTTTGTCTGATTGTTTAAATATCTGGGCTATATCTGGGTCTGGTTCTATTGAGTACTCTATTTCCTGATAAAAATTCTTTTTATTTCTTGCTTATTTTATAACACATAATTTTTTATTGGGAGCTGGATATCATCTGTAAGAGAACAGTAGAGCCTGAGGTGAACAGTGTACATGTTCAAAAATGAGAACGCCTCTTCTGTCAAGCCATTAGTGTGAGGGTGGTACAGTCCATCTATTTGGAGTTGAGCTAGGTTTGGATTGTATCATTTCTGTTCTTGCTTTTGGTGCTCACATACTTCAGGCTGCTGCTGCTAGTCTGTTTTTAGTGTAGGGGTTGGGTTGTCAGAGCAGTTTTCCCAGTGCCTTGCTTCCCCCTCAGCTTTCAGCAGTCTCTGTATGCCTGCACCACAGAAGGGGTCTCTATGTGCCCTTGCCCTTCCCTTGGCTATGAACTGTTACTGCTCTGCTTGTTACTCACTGGAGGCTCCTGGCAGGGACAGGATGGTTTCTTGGTGCTTCTGCCCCTCAGTCTTAGCCAGGCTTTATGTGCCTGAGCTCAAGAGTGGGGCTTTCTCATTTGTTTATTTTTTGTTTTTATTTTCATTACTCTAGGAGGTGGATCAAAAAAGATATTACTGTGATTTATGTCAAAGAATGCTCTGCCTATGTTTTCCTCTAAGAGTTTTATAGTGTCCAGCCTTACATTTAGGGCTTTGATCCATTTTGCATTTATTTTTGTGTATGGTGTTAGAGATTGTTCTAGTTTAATTTTTCTACATGTAGCTGTCCAGTTTTCCCAGCACCACTTATTGAAGAGACTGTCTTTTCTCCATTGTATATTCTCGCCTCCTTTATCATAGATTAGTTGACCATAGATGCATGAGTTTATTTCTGGGCTTTCTATCCTGTTCCATTGATCTATATTTCTGTTTTTGTGCCAGTACCATACTGTTTTGATTACTGTACTTTGTAGTATAGTCTGAAGTCAGGAAGGCTGATTCCTCCAGCTCCGTTTTTCTTTCTCAGGATTGCTTGGACTATTCTTTAGTGAAAATAAAAACAAAAATAAACAAATGGGACCTAATTAAACTTAAAAGCTTCTGCACAGCAAAGGAAACTGTAAACAAAATGAAAAGACGACCCACAGAATTGGAGAAAATATTTGCAAATGAAGTGACCAACAAGGGATTAATCTCCAAAATATACAAACAGCTCATGCAGCTCTATGTCAAAATTCAAACAACCCAATCAAAAAATGGGCAGAAGATCTAAATAGAAATGTCTCCAAAGAAGACATGGCCAAAAAGCACATAAAAAGATGCTCAACATCACTAATTATCAGAGAAATGCAAATCAAAACTACAATGAGGTATTACCTCACAAGGTCAGAATGACCATCATCCAAAAGTCTACAAACAATAAATGCTGGAGAGAGTGTGGAGAAAAGGGAACCCTCCTACACTGTTGGTGGGAATGTAAATTGTTACAACCACTATGGAGAACAGTATGGAGGTTCCTTGAAAAACTAAAAATACAACTACCATATTGATTCAGCATTCCTACTCCTGGGCATATATCTGGAGAAAACCATAATCTGAAAGAATACATGCACCCCGATGTTCATTGCAGCACTGTTTACGATACCCAAGACATGGAAGCAACCTAAATGTCTGTTGACAGAGGAATGGATAAAGAAGATGTGGCACATATATGCAATGGGATATTACTCAGCCATAAAAAAAATGAATTAATACCATTTGCAGCAACATGGATGGACCTAGAGATTATCATACTAAATGAAGTAAGTCAGACAGAGAAAGACAAATATCGTATGATATTGCTTATATGTGGAATCTAAAAAAATGGTACAAATAAACTTATTTACAAAACAAAAATAGAGTCACAGATGTAGAAAACAAACTTATGGTTACCAGGAGGTGGGGGGGAGGAGGGTAAACTGGGAGATTGGGATTGACATATACACACTACTATATATAAAATAGATAACTAGTAAGGACCTACTGTATAGCACAGGGAACTCTACTCAGTACTCTGTAATGGCCTATATGGGAAAAGAATCCAGAAAAGAGTGGATATATGTATATGTATAACTGATTCACTTTGCTGTACAGTAGAAACGAACACAACATTGTAAATCAACTATACTCCTATAAGAAAATTTTTTTTTAATTAAAAAAAAAAAAAGAGTGGGGCTTTCTCAGCGTTTCTGCTCCTCCCCCTGTGGAAGCCAAACTCTGCCATGAGTCATGGGGATGCGTACTGCATCCCTTACCCAGGGGCAGCAGAACTCTTTACATCAGTGCAGAATTCTGGGCATGGGCAAGTTTCCTGCCCTCACCTGGAGACAGGTGTCAGTGCAGGGTAGGAGTGCAGTTTCTACCCTTTTTCCTGTAGCCGCCAGCCTTTGCCTGGTACTGCCCTGCAGGACAGTTTTCTGCCTCTCCCCCAGGGGGAGATGGCCTTGGCTTCGTATGAGAGAAGGGTCCCAGAAGTCGGTGTATTTGCTGCCTGCTCCCGACAGCACCCGGTCATATGTATCCCTGCACCACGAGGTGGGCTCTCTTAGGGCTTCTGCCCTGCTCTTTATTTCCTGTGAGCCCCTGATGGAAGCTTGTGGAAAAGATCTGGAAAATAGGTACCTAGAGCCCTTATATGGGAGGTTCCCAGGGATTCTAAACTCTCATGTTAACACACACTCAGCCCTTTAAGAATTTGTTAACGTTTCAGTTGTCTTCATTCTTGCCTTTATGACTGTGGCCTCTCCCTCCTGTCGCTGCTAAAGGCAGAAAGTTCATGTGTCCCACCTCTCCTTTGATGAGCTCATTATCCTCTGCAATTCAGTTCCTCTGGTTGAATTACAATATCAGATCTCTGATGGGCCTAAAAAAGTTGTGATTTTCTAGATTATCCAGCTTTCTCTTATTGTTAGGGTAGGGGCAGAATTCTCCTGTGGCTATCTACACCTTAGGAGGAAGCTGACTGATTTTTCCTCTCCCTACCTCTACCCTCTCTATTCCCGTCCTCTGCCTTGTTTTTCTTCATAATACTTAAAACTACCATTACATTATATTTATTTATTGCCCGTCTCCCTCACCAGAATATAAATTCCATTAAGGCAGAATATTTGCTTGTTTTGTCCATTTCTGTATCTCTGGAACATAAGAGAAACTCAGTAAAAGCTGTTGAATAAATGCATGCATAAATGCCCAAGACCATGACATTTTCTCCAGGATCTTTCATTAGCTTGTTTTCATAAGAATGTACTTCTTCTGATGCTGTTCTCTTTCCCTTGTTCTGCCATGTTTTTCATATGTCCCATTTCGATTGTGTTCTTATTTATCTTTTAATCAAGCAAATCTGTTTGCCTTCAGTATCTCCATATGCCCCAATAACAACGAAGTGGGGGCTTGTCCTTGGGCTGCTCTCTGTCTACCCTTGATTTAGTGTATCTTTGCTCTCAGACCCACAGCTGGCCTGCAGGTGTTTCTGTGCCGCTGCCAGTCTGATTCTTCATCCTCGCAGGTTGTCATCCAGTGCATCTCTGCCCTACTGCAGAAGTCCGCCCCCACCCCAAGACCTGAGCCTTTGGTGGTCAGGGCTCATGTGTGCCTCACAAATAGCAAACCCTGTATTTCAGAGCATCAGGGTTCCCTTTCTGCCTTCCTATTTGTTTTGTTGTGGCTGCTCTTGGCTCTTGCTGTTGTTTGAATAATTTTTACTCTTTACTGCATTTGGAAGAGATGGTGGTGAGATGGAAGCTGGAGGGCAGGGGATTGTTCAGTGCTCTGCCTGCCTCGGGGAGCAGCGCATAAGGAGGATAGATGAGGGGGCACCCCACTTCTCTGTTGGTTCTAGGCCATGCTATTGCTCTAGGGGCTGCACATCTGGCAGCAGAACCGGTGCATTCCCTTATCTTTTATAACATGATCCTTTTTCATAAATCTGGAGTTTACTGTGTGTCTGAGTTGTCTGTTTTTGTTTTGTTTGCTTAAATCAGATCCAAATATGTTACAAGTAATGTTCATTTCTGCCTGACCTTTTGTTATGTTTTTCTGGGTTATCCTTTGTGAGGCTGCATTAAAGCATGCTAGCCAGACACCCTGTTGAATGAGACCTCCTGCACTACTATTTTCGAGGTGTAGGTTGAAGCTTTACCATTAGGAAAGTTCAAGTTCATTAAATATGCTACTGAATTAGAAGTAGCTTTTTGTCATCACCTAGTCTTTAAATCAGTTTATATTAAAATTACTACTATCCCATGGTAACCCCCAATATATTCTGTTTTTGTGAAAAAAAAAAAGTAAAACAAACTCTCTTCCATATCACTGTGCCAAAGACCTCATCCTATGGGATATCATTTAGTTTCCTATCATCAAACCATTTCCATCTTTTAACTGTTAGTTTAAGTAATAATTCTGGATTAGAGAACAGAGATATTTCAGAAAACATAAAGAAATATAATTGTAAAACAGCCTCAGTTATTCTGAAGGAAGTCTGAAGGTTAAAACAATAGCTGCCTTGATTTAATTACTCATGTGTTATCTGAGAAAAAGTTGATTAAAACAGATTTTGACACTTTTTATCCAGTGGAACTTTAACTTCATTGGGAAAATGGTTCTGAGGGTGGTGAGAATGTTGACTAATTGGCTTGTTCATCCCACATGGGATTACACCACTTTTTGAATCAGAATTTCCTGCTATTGCAACACGTTTTTTTCTTTTTTCTTTTTTTTCCGTAGAAACAATCTATTTGGGTTCATTACATGGCCATTTGTTAGTCTGGGGCATTGTACTTGTTTATGACTACAATGAAGTCATAGTAAGCCGAGTCTGCCTGTGTATACAGAGTCAGTGGGAGATCCTGCAGCTGCTCAGGGAATGAGGCAGTGCAGGGGGTCACCCTGATATTTTAAACCCCAAATCCTGCTTTCCTGAAGTCCTGGGGCATTTTCATGTTAATCATCAAGAAGATTTGTTCAACTTCGGTTTATTTATTTACTGTATGCTGTACGTAGAATCAATCTGTTGAACTTGGTTTTTTTAAGCTTTCTTTTTTTTTTAAGAGATTGGAGTTTATTTATTTATTTATTTATGGCTGTGTTGGGCCTTCGTTTCTGTGCGAGGGCTTTCTCTAGTTGTGGCAAGCGGTTAACGACTTCATCGCGGTGCACGGGCCTCTCACTATCGCGGCCTCTCTTGTTGCGGAGCACAGGCTCCAGACGCGCAGGCTCAGTAGTTGTGGCTCACGGACCCAGTCGCTCCACGGCACGTGGGATCCTCCCAGACCAGGGCTCGAACCCGTGTCCCCTGCATCAGCAGGCAGACTCTCAACCACTGCGCCATCAGGGAAGCCCAAGCTTTTTTATTGAAGTGTAATATTCTCAGAGAACATGCACAAATCCTAAGCGTATAACAAGATGAAGTTTTACCAACTGAGTGCACCTGTGTAACCAGTACCCAGAAAAAAGAACGTGACCAGCACCTGGTCAGGAAACAGAACATGACCAGCACCCAGCAGCTCGACTCGTGTCCTTGTCCTGTCACTACCCCTCCTTACCATGGGTAACCACTCTCCTGTTTTGCTTGTTTTTCTATCTCACATAAATGGAATTATACACAATGCATTATTTCTTTCATTCTTCATTATGTTTATGAGATTCGTGTATTTATTGTGTATTGTATTTGTTCATTCACACTGCCGTGCAGCGTTCCATTGATCAATACAACACACTATTCATTCTGCTGTTGACAGGCATATGAGTAGTTTTCTTTGCGGGGGAGATGGGAGTTATTATGAATACTCTCTGAATGTTCTAGTACATCCCTTCTGGTGAAAGCATTCATATGCATCCATTCCTGTTGGAGTGCAGCTGGGAGTGGAATTGCTGGGTCCTAGGGTGTGTGTATGTTCAGATTTAGTAGATAAGCCAGTTTTCCAGAGTGGTTGTAAGTATTTATACTCACACTTGATGTATGAGAGTTCCAGTTGCTCCACCTCCTCACCAATACTTTCTGTCTTTTTCATTTTAGCTATTCCAGTGGATATGTACTGAATGTGGTTTAATTTATATTTCCTTGATGATAATGAACCTGAGCAACTTTTAATATGATTATTAGTAATTTGTATTGATATATCCTTTTTTTTGTGAATTGTCTGTTCAAGTTTTTTGCCCGTTTTTCTATCATTTGACTCTCTTTTTGTTACTGTTTCATAGGAGTTCTTTATATAATCTGGATATGGGACCTCTGTTGAAAATATGTATGGTAAATATTTTCTCCTCTGTGGGTTGGCTTTTCATTCCTGTAATGGAGTCTTTTGATGAACAAATATTCCTAATATTTTTAAAGTCCAATTTATTATTTTTTCTTTTATGGTTTGCACTTTTTTGTCCAGTTTAAGAAATCTTTGCCTACTCTAAGTTGACAAAGCTGTTCTACGCTTTCTTCTAACATCTTTATTTAAATTTGTAATTCATCTGACTTGATATTCGTATACTACATGATCTAGAGATCAAGATACATACTTGCCATGTGGATATCCTATTAACCCAGCATCATTTTACTTGGTTTTTAACTTGTTTAAAATATGTCCATACATGGGGAGGGGGAAAGGGTAAGCTGAGACAAAGTGAGAGAGTGGCATGGACATATATACACTACCAAACGTAAAATAGATGGCTAGTGGGAAGCAGCTGCATAGCACAGGGAGACCAGCTCGGTGCTTTGTGACCACCTAGATGGGTGGGATAGGGAGGGTAGGAGGGAGACGCAAGAGGGAGGGGATATGGGGATATATGTATACGTATAACTGATTCACTTTGTTATACAGCAGCAACTAACACAACAATGTAAAGCAATTATACTCCAATAAAGATGTTAAAAAAAATAAAAATTAAAACAAAACAAAAAAATAAATAAGTAAAATAAAATATGTCCATAAAATTTAGTTTGACTGAAATATTTTTTATATTCTCCTGGAGAGAATTAGTAATGATTCTTGAAAAAAATTTAAACCTATGGTGATGTAAAATTTATAATATAATCAACAGATTTGTTTAACACATAAATTGAGATATTTCTTAAGGGTTCTTCTGTTTAATTAGACTCTAGTTTGTAACTCCAGCATACTTATTTATTCAACACCAGAGTGATTTATAATACACAAAGCACAATAATTAAATAAATTATTCTCACTTTTTCATTTGAATTCAATTCAACACATGTTTATTATTTGCTAGAATTTGGGACAGTTGAGAATATGGTTGAAGTTTTGAGCTCCATTTTTGTGTCATTTAGGTTTTAAGCCATATAATAAAGTTGTCAAACATGTCAGTAATAAACCGTTTTTCTTTAGTATTCAAAATTATATTAATAAAGAGAAGTACAAGGTGAGAAGTTTTATTACTATGAAGATGACCTTACACCTCTATACCAAGTTTTCCACTAGTAATGACACACATCTTTTAAGAAGTAAAAATAGAAAATATGAAAGTTTCATTTCTGTATTTGGAATGCCTGTGACTACTTCTTCTTTGATATCATTTCTGCTTAGTTTTATTTTTTTTTCTCTTTTTATCATTTGTTCTAGGTTGTACTGGTCAGTGGACACCTGGACAGCTGGGATGTCGGGCAGGGTGCGATGGATGATGGTGGAGGAGCCTTTATATCATGGGAAGCACTGTCGCTTATTAAAGATCTTGGTAAATATTTAGTAAGTCGTTAACCAATGTGTGAGAGTGTCAGTGGTGACATGTTTAACTCAACACACAAAATGCTCAACAGATTAGTTATTATGCAATGTTTAAAGATCCTCCTGAGGTCTATATGTTTTTTGTCAGTTGATTTCCAGAAAAAAACTAATTTGTTCCCTTAAAGAAAGAAATTTTTATTCAAGTGTCCACCAGGCAGCCAAAGTATCAAATATGATCAGCCACTGGGGAAAATGAACAAGCAAATAAAACTGTAGCAAATGCCACCACATCAGCTAGAGACTATGTAAGGAAACCATAACCAAGTGGAAAGAAAAATCAGCAGCTCCCCCACTCCTTTTCCTTGTTTGTCTTTAAAGACATCATCAAGCTGTTAGGATAGCTTTACTGCAGTCGTCCTTCCATGATAGAAGTCAAGGAGCCAAAGTAGGCCTGAAGGAATGATTCTTTTGGCTGCAATAAGGAATCTAGGATGAAAAATTGGACCTTCCAGGTTAACCTAGACATGGGACAGGCATCAAAAGGAAAGACTAATTGTGAAAACAGTTTATTTTGATGACCCTATTTACAAACAAAAAACATACATTTCCTCTTTGTGTGCTGGTCAAAAGGTGGATTTTGAGTGAGGTTAGAAATAATGAAACAGTCTGAAATGAGACTTCCGTGTCTGAATCAGACCAGTGGTGGTTTTGAAAATGCCTCATCAGCAGAACGTTTTATATTGTAACTGTGGAGTAACCTTGGTTTCAGATGTAGTAAAGATCAGAACATTCCTTTTGGTGAAGGCATTCTATTGCTTACTCAAGTACACATGTGTTTAAATTCATGCTTTTCCTCTGGCTTTTAATGAACCCTTCTAGTCCTAAATCAGCCCATTAAATAATTGTTCATTTTAGCTAGACTACTGACATTGTCTTGGTCGAGGCAAATATTTAGTGTATCATTTTGCTTTATGTCTTACTTGTGTTTTAAAAATGGAGAAATGGGAGGTGATTGTGCATGTTTGTAACTTCTAAAGAGGCCGGTGTCTCTCAACCTTGGCATTATTGACACTTGGGGCCAGATAATTCTTTGTTGTGAGGTGGGTCCCGTACATTGTAGAATGTTTAGCTGCATCCCTGGCCTCTACCTGCTAGATGCCAGTAACACCTTTCTCCCCCAGCCCCTAAGCTGTGACAACCAAAAATATCTCCAGACATTGCCAAATGTCCCCGGCAGGTTGTGGGCGGAAAGAGTGGCACGTAAAATTGACCCACTAAAAGAAGCTATTAAAAATTTTCTAGGAGACCTGAATACAGAGTCGTTTTTTAAAAAATGAAACAAACTAATTGGAAACCTTACATTGTATATACTTATACTTTTAACATCATTTCCATACTGAGCACCTACTATGTGAAAGCATTTTGTAAAAGTTGGGCATACAGAGAGGTTTAAAGCATGTCCTCTGTTCTTAAGACCCTTAGAATATAGTTGAAGACATACATATGCACCTACACACATAGTTATCAATAAAGACATAATATCAAGTCTGCTTTTAGAATTGGGTAAGGTTTGAGAGAGATAAATTGCCCAGCAAATAAAACCGAAAAACACTCATTCCTTCAGAGGAGATCTGGGAGACTCCATTTGTGAATTCTCTCCTCCTCTTCCCTTAAAAAAAATACTCCCTTGGCTATCTGTTCTCTCTGTCCTTAACTTCATTCCAGAATGAAGTGGGTTCTAGAGATGAGGCAGGCAAATATCCAACAGTTTCCTCTTTACAGGGCACAGATATTTATTTTAGAAGTTAATTTTATTCCCAGATGTTCCAACCAGCTTGACAGGAGGCAGAGTGGTAGTATAAAAAGAGAACTGGACCCACCTCAATTAGATTTTTAGGTCCCTCTGTGCCACAAACTACTTTTTTGGCCTCGGGCAGGTCATTTGAACTCTCTGGACTTCGTTTTCTTCACCTCTGTTCAGCTGTTAGCTTCCAGAGTATTTTTATCTGCTCTAGATTGGCATAAAAATTGTGTCTCCTCTACGCTTTGAATCTTACTTCTTTAGTACTCAGCATGGGACCCTAAATCACTGTTAATTGAGTTGAATTCAATTGCATGAATAAATGTCAAACACCATGCAAAGGTGAATTGAGTATTTTTCTCCAGCTCTGAAAGTATACTGACTTCAGTTGCCTTTGATAGCTAGTAATCAGTCTCCTTCAATTCAGGACTTAACTCTCCTATAGATTTCTGAAAACCTATGTAAACATATGAATTCAACTCTAAAATAAAGACTAATATTTCTTTAGTAGGTGTTAAGAGGCAGCATGGCATACTGTTAAAAAAACACTCTGGAGCCAGACTGCCTGGGTCTGTCTCATAAGGTAGCTCTGAAAATTAAATAATCTATTCACATAATGTACTTAAAACAATGCCTAACCCAACCCAAATACACAATAAATTTTAACTTTTATTATTTAATAAGCATGATCTGACAGTACCATATTTTTTTAAACCCCACACCTGCTTTGCCTCCTAACTTAATATGTTAATTGTACTGATGTAACTCTAGGGCCAGCTGCTATTGTATCCCTAAATATCCTTTCCCTTTACTATTTAAGTCACCATCTCTTGTATGATGGAAATCCACTGACCCCTTCACTATTTTCCACTTTCATACTAAATTTTCAAGAGTCTAAATTTCTCCTGGCCACTTCCTGCTTAAGTTGAATGCCTAGAATCCGCGCTATACCTCATATCCTATGATTGCACCCACTGAGTCTTACTCTTTAATTTTAAAATTAAAATTAGATTGTGGATTTCTGTTTGTAGATTGTGTACGTGTTTTAATATGAAGAACTAGGTCTAACGTGTCACATATGCCTTCTAGATGAAAATTAATGATATACTTGAATAAGAAATAGCACTTTGGGCTAGAGGCCAAGAAATGGGTTCATAGTTATATTACTTAATTACATTGACCCCAAACTGTTTAGTTGGTAAAACATGAAAGCTCTATGGCAATCTCTTTTTCCAAGAAAAGTGAGACTCCTTTTGGCTGCTATTCCTTGGACAATATGTCATGCAGAATGCATGTCAAAGTCCCTCAGTGGGGCTTGTTAATTTGAAGTGTTGGTCCAGTGAGACTTTCTGATATTTAGAAATATTGTTCGAAGATTCATCCTTCATGTCTTTTCTCCTTTATTCACTTCTTTCACTACTTTTATAAATTCACTTTTGCCCAAGCCATCAGCTAAAACCATATTCAATTAATCTAACAGAAGAGATATTTGTGCTTTGCAAGTATAACCAGTCATTCCTGAGTAACTGTCAACAGAAGGCTATTTGCTGTGAAATGCCATTGAATACTTTTTTGTGTTTGTGGTTTACTGGACTTGAAAGTGTTTATTTGAAATGTCATTTCCTGGAATGTTCTGGTATCAATGGACAAAGCCTATGGCCAAAGATGTTATGCTTGAAAATGTTCATTTGGCACTTGAATAATAAACCACCATCCATCCCCAAATTCTTCCAACTTTACCATTTTCCATGAAGTTAGAATTTCACGTTTTCAGGCCTAAACAAACGGGAAAAATAATTAACAGTACTACCTGGTTGTTGAAATGTTGGATATGTGTGAAACATCTTTTTAGAGAAATTTAAACGTGAGCATCTTGACTATGATTTTTATGCAGCTTTAAGTCTGTGTGTTAGAAAAAATATTTTATTTATATATTTCTTCACTCATTCACTCAACAGATATTTACTGTATACTGATTGCATGTCAGTGTGCCAGATGCCTTGTAACAAAGAGGAATGAGACTGGTCCTTGAAGTCGTTGAAGTAGGAGAGACATTTAATTCAAAAATTGCAATGAAATTGTTGTAAGCTCTTTAACTGAAATATGTGCAGATTACTTCAGGCACCTGGTAAAGGGAGCGACCAGCATGGCTTGGCTGGGTCAGGGCGCCTTCACAAAAGTGATATTTGAGCTTTCTTTTATAAAGATAAATAGAATTTCCTGAAGCAAAAGGGGCACAATGAAGAATTCCCAGCAGATTATAGAGCTTCCAGTCCTGTGTACCATTAAAAATGAGGAGAAAACTGTTGACAGTAACAGTCATGGGATTGGGGGGGAAGAGAGGGTTTGCGGAATTGCAGGAGATACTCGTTTTACCTGATATATATTAGATTTTTGTGTAGTAAGCATGTGTTATTTTAGTAATTAAGAAAAAACTCTCAAAAGCCAAAAAAAAAAAAATTATTGGTCTTGCCGTCACCATAAACACTCTGTTAACAGGAACTACAGAGCCAGAGGTAGGAAGTAGGAAGAGTCATGTAGGAGTCACCAAGGCCCAGAAGTACACCAGGCAACACAGCCAAATGCATGCTAAGGCTTTGGTGTAGTTACAGCTTTATGTAGCCATTTCTAATGCAGCGGGTTCCCTGTTAGGGGTGGGGATCCATCCAGGAAGAGGGTTTTCTTCTCCCAGGCCCTGGTCAAGCCTTCCTTGGAAAACTCTCAGGAAGTCCAGTCCAGAATAACTGAGTGAAGGAAATGAAAAACTTCTAAGAAATAGAAACCTAACGGATAGAGCTAGAGATAGAGCGTGAAGCCAACTTGGGACTAGCCCAGATCTAGAAAGGAGATCCCATTAGAAAGGACTTCCTCTTATGGTCAAATAAGTTTGGGAAACTCCCTCTTGGTAATTTCTTTATTCATCAAAAAACATTTGTTGGGAAAGTGATTCCATGACTCAAGTGTGCTTTGGGAAACATTGCTCTGGGGCATTACTGGTGTTGGCAGAATTGAGGAAGAATCCAAGAATGCTTGCTGAGGTATATACTTCGTGGAACTGAGTACAAATGGCCTTGGATTTATTTTCATACTAGATTTTCTAGGCTGTCTTTGGGCTCTTGCGGTTGCCAGAATATTGACAAGATAGAACCATGTAATGGTTCCTTAACTGGCATGGTGGAGATTATTCTTATGTTACTTATAAGAATATTCCTGAAGAGCGTCTGTACCCACCCAAGTGCAAACTTTACCCAACAAATAACTTCATTTCTGCACTATCTGAGCCTATTTTATTAAGATAAATGTAGTATTATTGGAAATGTTTGACATATGCTAAAGGCTCTCTCTGCCAGGTTTTCCTGTGGCCCCAAATGCCCCAGAATTTGGTAGGATTTATTTTTTCTAGAAGGAATTTTGATCTCAAAACATTCCACAAACTCTTCCCTGCTCCCATTTTGGATGCTCTTCCTCCACAATTATTTTGTGAACACAAGAAGGGAGTCTTACAGCCCTGGGAAAGGTTTCTTATTAAAATCACCTCAATACCTTTAGGAAATAATATGTCTGCTTCTGGAACTGTGCAAGAAATTAACTTGTTTCAAGTCTTAGAAAAAAATGTTTTCGCCAACATTAAATTTTATTTTTATTAATTTGAATTTTGATTTGTAGATGGTTGTTTGCCTTTTTTTTCCAAACAAATTTTGGTCTTGACTTTTTATAATTATATTTAGTGATGCAAATACCTAGAACAATGGAAGAATTAGAAACTAAGAATTTGCTTGCTTTTTCTCTTTTTTTTCTAACTTCTAAAAGTAGGTTTATAGTCAGGGGGCATTTTTAGCTCCTTCTCATGGTCTTTAGAGGATGATCTTCTCATTTTTTATTTAAATATGTTATTTCCTCTAGTGGCAAGGTATGTAGTGTCTGGCTTTACCTTAAGACCTGTGGCAGATACATATTTTTTCAGCTGGGAATTGCTGAGACCTTTTCTTGAGGTTTGAACACATTGTAAGTCTCACCAAAACACTTTGTATCTTTATATCTCATTCAGCTAACATAGACATTTCCACTGGTGTGTGTAAAAAGACAAACTGTGCGTAGATTGTTCTTCCACATATGTCATGAGATAAAGTAAGATTTGCTACAAATGAATCACTTAGAATGTGTTCTACCTTTTAATTTGGACATGGTAGGGGAGATTCTGTAATCCTTTCAAAGCCTTAGACTACATGAATATTGCTGTTATTATTTTATCATGTAGCTAAAATATACCATTTCTGTGTAAAAGGAGGCGAGACCCAGGCCCAGTGGCATTCAGCCTCGCGATTCATTCCTTCCTGTCTGACAGAATCTGGAGAGGTGGCAGATGAGCGCTGTGAGAGGAAGGGTCTCAGGGGCCCCTCTGTCCATAGCACGCTCAGCTTCCTCCCCGACATCTGCTTTGATTTGGCCTGTATGCCTTAGAAAGTTAAGAAATGTGGTGTTGGTAAAGGAAACGGAAGCTTTAAAAGTTGCTCCTATTTATCCTGGAGAAGAATGGCTATGGAAAGACTTAATAATGGTATCCATAGTGCCCCAGTGGATTTCTTTCCACTCAAGAATGGGATCCATATAAGTCCAGGGCAGGGCTGCCCCGAAAATGTAGGCTACCTCATTAGAACTGTATCATCACAGTATTGTCCAACTTGGCTCACAAGGAGATCTCCTATTTCAATAATAAATATTGAACGCCCACTTCATGTCTGGCAAATAAAATGGGTAAGACACAGATCCTTCCATCAAAGAGCTCCCAGTCAGGCATCAGTAGCTTCATATGGGTGGGAAGCAGGAGAAGAAAGGACACAATTAGAGCTCATGAAAGTACATAGTTTGAGGAGTGGAGGATGTTTCCGTAAATCTAGAGCCATAGGTGAGTGAGGAGTGGTGAGAATTTAGCAGATGAGGGTCAGTTTGTAAAGGGCATTGGACACGAAGCTGAACTTCGGAGCTGGTGCTGTAGGCAGTAGGAGCCGTTGAAGATTTTAAGCATGGGATTGACTTCTTCTAAAGATACTGGGTAGGCTATCCGTTTAACTTGTAAGGAAGTGGGATGAATAGAATGGAGACGCAGGAAAGTGGAGTGGGGAGATTCCAGCTATACAGAGCCTGAAGAACCACAGTTTTGGAGTTACTAAGCAGGTTTTATTTGCCATGTGGCTGACAAGCCAGCTAAATATACCAAAGAGGAAGTGACGGGGTTTCCAAGGATGCTGTGTTCTTCGCCTACACACTTCGCTGCATCATGCTAATGTTGCCTTTTGCAAAAGCTGTGGTCTGCTCAGCTTAGAATGAATTCTGTTCCAGTAAATGTGCCTGAAAACAAAGGTCTGCAAACAAAAAAACAAGAAAATATATTATGAACATCTGACTGGAACTTTATGGTTAACTGGATTTTTTTAAATGGTCCTGGGATATAAGGATTTAGTTTAGTTCATTTTTAGGCACCACCAGCCCTGTGAACATCCCCAAAAGCAAGCTCTAGAAATGGAGAGTTTCTACTGGGTGTGTGACAGAAATGATAAGCTAAATAAAGTATTAAATGAAGTTGACTATTGTCACATTACTTATTTGTAATCCTGCTAATGCCATCCTCATATTGGATAAACATCAATGATGAACTCAGCCCATGTTCTTGCTTGACACCAGCATCTCCAGATTGTACCATGTGACCCAGATCTCATGGACTTTTTAACCCATGAACTCCTACTTCCTTAACCCCTAAATAACTCAAAATCTATAGGCAAATGAGAGGTAGCATGGATAGTAGAATAGAATACACTCCGTGTTAAAGTATCTTGGGTTCAAATCCTTCTATGCTACTTAGTATTATGTTGTACAAATTATTTAACCTTTTAAATCTCAGTTTCCTCTTCCTTACAATGGCAACAATTTATCTTGAGTTGTTATAGGATGATTTGAAATAATTCAGTGTCTGGTCCCCACTAGATCATCAGTAATAATAACTCTTATTATTAGGTGTTAATTGCGAAAACAACAAGGGTGGATATTCCAGCAGAGGGTATAATCTCAGGATCGACCTTGTCTCTCAAGGCTTGATGTCTGTATCTCTCTGCACAGTTGGGCTTGGTCAAGGCCATCCCTAAAGCAGAGAAGCCTTCATAATAAAAGAACAGTAGCTGGTTCTGATGAGCCAGACTCAAGAACCATCACCCCAGTATAGCCACCATTCAAGAGTATATATAGGGACTTCCCTGGTGGTGCAGTGGTTAAGAATCCGTCTGCCAATGCAGGGGATACGGGTTCGATCCCTGGTCTGGGAAGATCCCACATGCCACGGAGCAACAAAGCCTGTGCGCCACAACTACTGAGCCTGCGCTCTAGAGCCCGTGAGCCACAACTACTGAGCCCACGTGCCACAACTACTGAAGCCCACGCGCCTAGAGCCCGTGCTCCGCAACAAGAGAAGCCACCACAATGAGAAGCCCGCACCGCAACGAAGAGTAACCCCTGCTTGCCGCAACTAAAGAAAGCCCGCGTGCAGCAACAAAGACCCAACGCAGCCAAAAATAAGTAAATAAATAAATAAATTTATATATTAAAAAAAGAGTATATATAAGGCTGATTCTCTCCTCATTGCTGTAGAGAAGGGCAGTTAATAGATGCTTCAAAAATGTGACGTGGAATTAAAGTAACACAAGATATGGGGATGGAGAGATCTTCATCTTTTTCGTCCCCTTTTCTCTCTCTGCCAGTGTCCTTAACCTAGTAATGCTGTATTTACAAAGACTTATAATATCCCCAAAGAAAAAAATAGTAAAGACAGGAAATAGCTGTTGAGGGCAACATAATTTACTACAAAGTAAATTGTTTGAAGTATAGAATAAAATCAAGGCAGAGAAAACAAAGAATCAAATCTAGTACTTACTCTTACATTTTACCCTTGTAACTGAGCTCTCAAGAAGTCTTTCTATTTTTTTAATATAGTCAAAACCCCACAATTTCCAGGCATTCTCAGAGGATCCTCATGCATAGAAAACTGAGGACAATGACCACTGATGCTTGTATTATTGTTCTTTCTCTGTAATAATGGCATCTTTTAAAAGAAATACTTTTAAAATGTAGTTGAAAGTATTCCGAGTTATTGCCTTGGTTAATGTGTATAGGAAAATATAAGTCAGGAAGTGTTTCAAATCTATATTTCTGTTCTTGTCACCATAGACCATCTATCCACTTAGCCATCCCATAGTCACTTGTTTCAGGCAGCACATTAGAACAAGGGAAGATGTTATGAAGTGCTTCATACTGGAATTACTCTTTTGTGAAAGATATAAGTGTGAGTTCATCTTTTATAGTTGAATAATTTTAGATGAAATCATTTGAATGTCATTTTTAGCCACAAATGAGGAGTTAGAGGAATTTTCAAATTGATTACCTTTCTGGAACTTTATGTTGTTGCAAAAAACAGTGATTAAACTTATAAAGTAGGGATTTTTGATAAAAATGCAAAACATATATCAAAAGAAACCCATATGTTTCCACTTAATATAATAAGACATTAATTAAACAATATATCAGCAAACATTAACTGAACATCTGGGAGAAAAGAGAAGAGAGCCAATATATATGGAATATCTCGTATGCACCAGTTACTTCACATGACCTTTTTTAATCCTCAAAAGAGCCCTCTGAGGTATATCTTGTTATGTCTGGCAGGTCACTGGACCTATCTGAGCCTTAAGTTCCTTACCAGTAAAATAGATGACAATATGTTTGCAGGACCGTTAGTGAATCAAATACAATGTAAGCAAATGCATATCTATCAGACAAAGATGCAAAGATGGAAAATCCGTGATGCAGATGTTGAAGAAAACTGTAGTGGCAATGCTGCCGCTGATGGTTACCGTCTCACTGACTTGGAATTCAAATGGAGCACTTTGGCGGAGAAGTGATTTGGGAGGTAGGGATACAAGGTAACCTTAAAGTGGTTATAGTAAGAGAAAACTTCAGTAATGTCCTACAACATTTTATAACAGTAGCATCATTTTACTAATTACAAATGTGTAATTTTTTTTTTTTTTAAGAATCAACAATATCAGTAAATATTCTTGCTTTAGGACTTAAATGAAGGAGGATCAAAAAAAAAAAAAAAAAAAAGATTTCTTATCCAGGTCTTCCTAGAATGATGTGAAGATGAGAAAAGATGCTTCCTGATTTTAGGATGAAATAATAACAGCATTTAGCATTCTAGAGCACGCTGTTCCAAGCTCTGAGCTACATGCTGGATATGCAGTTCTCAGAGTCTGGAAGGTAGAAATTACTATTATTCCTTTTACAGAGGAGGGGCCTAAGGCTGATGCTACTTATAAGTTACAAAAGTAGAAAATCTTTTATTTCTTCTTCTTAATGTTTCTCTTCAATTTTTTTCTTTGTCCCCCCCCCCTTTTTTAAAAAAAAAAATAATTCAAATATTTGGAAGCGGACATAGAATAATAAACACTGACAATCCTCCACCCAAATCTCATAAATGTTAACAATGTCAAATATTTGTTAACAGTCCTTAGTTTAAAAGAAGTTAAAAATTACCAGTACAGCTGAAACCTGTTTTGTACCTCTCCACAATCTATCCCCTTCTCCCCTTGCAGTTGTAACTGTGTTCTGATTGTTGTAACGTTGTTCTGTAAGTGTATTTATCCAAAAGCAGTATTATATCATTTTTGTGATTTTGAATTTACATAGATGGTATTATTCTCTTCCATGTGTGGGCTTATTGTGTTTTATTTATTTCTTCTGTCTTCTTCAGGTGAATGTTTAGTCCACTAATGTTCAGTCTTTCTTGTTTTCTAACATTTACATTTAAGGCCATACATCTCTTACTATGCAATGGTTTAGCTACTTTCCACAAGTTTTGAAATACTGTCTTAATGGCCATCCAATCTAAACATGTTAGGATTTTCATTATGATTCTTCTTTGACTCTTGAATTATTATAGCTTTCTTTAAGTTTCCAAAAATATTAGTTACTGAGTTCCAGTTTTGTTGCGTAGTAGTTGTTAAACATGGTTTATGTAATACTGATTCTTTGGTATTCGTTGAGACAAAATTTTGGTTTATTACTTGGTCAATTTTTTAAAAATGTGTTCTTAGGACTTGCAAAGAATATGTAGCCTCCGTTTCTGGGAATAACATTCTACATATCCTTTCATTAGAGAAAATGTATTAATTGTGCTGTTTAAAACTACTATATCATTACTAGTTTTTTATCTGGTTGCTCTATCAGTTTTTGAGAGCAGTATATTAAAATCTCCCACTAAGATTGTGATTTTATAAATTTCTCCCTGAATTTCTATCAGCTTAATTAGCTTTGTATAATTTGAAGCTTTGTTGCTTTACCTGGTTGAGTCTAAACACCTTCTTTATCCTTAATGTTTTTTCCCTGTAAGTCTATTTTATCTTATATTAGTACTGTATCATGACTACCTCTCTTCTGGTTACTCTTTCTTTTTCTATTCCTTTACTTCCAACTAATCTAGGTCATTGTGTTTTAGTTGATTTTGTTGTAAACAGCGTATAGTTAGATTTTTAAATATTCAATCTCACAATATCAGTTAACGGAGATGTTTGTTCTGCTTCTCTTTATTGTGGTTACCTATATTTTAGTAACTTTCTAACTTTTTTCTATTAGAGCTGCCTTTTTGTTTCTTTTTTCTCCTTTTCTTTTTTTTTGCATTCTATTGGATTCATTGTTTTTTCTTACACTCTCTTCCTATTTTTCCCTCCACTATTTGGAAATTTATTCATTTTCTTCCTATTCTTTTAGTGGTTATTGTTAAAATGTCACATGTATACTTGTTTTAATTAAATAATACAGCAATCATAAATTGCTCCAGTATATGCACTCCCATCATATGTATCATGTATATTCTTGGTGACTAGTGTTTTAGTTATGCCTTGTTTCCAAACCCTCCCCAGATTTATTATTTGGTTATTATTATTTTTTTGGTTTTGTCACTTACTGGCTATATTCCTGTTTAAGTGTGCTATGCCTCAGTTTCTTCATATGTATAATGGGGTTACAATAGCATCTACCTATAGGTTTATTATGATAATTAAATGAGTTAGTTCAGTTTCTGGCATATAATAACTTCTCAGTGAATTTTAGCTGTTATTATTATTTATGGTCAGTATAAGTAATATTAGATTGCCACCATGTTTACTGACATTTTTTATTATCTATTATTCCTTTCTTCTGGTTCAGTTACCTTCTTCCTAAAGGGGGCCCCATGGTAGTTCTTTTTCCTTTTTTCATCTAGTGAAACTGAACTTCTCTACCCATTAAACACTAACTCTTCCTTCTCCACTCCCCTCAACTCCTGGCAACCATTCTACTTTCTGTCTCTTCCACTGAGTTTTTAACTTAAACTACATATGGGTTAAGTCATAGCTTGTCCCATTTTGTCCTGCAAGAGTCGGGTATGGAGGTGCCAGCACAGCAAATCCGCTCTACTTGGGCTTGATCTCTCTGCATCTCTGAGATCTTACACCAGCCTCCCAGTTACTTTCTCAGCTTGGGGTTCTGAAAACCCCAGGTTACTGCAGTGTCAGCTTTTACTTTCCGTTCTAGCTTAAATTCCCTTTTTGCTTCTGGGATCTGAGGATTTCTGTGTTTTTCTCTTTCTTTTTTTTCCTCTTTCCCTCCCTCCCCTTTTTTTTCCTCCCATCCTTCTCTCCCTCTTTCTCTCTCCCTCCCTTTCTCTTTTTGTGAGTTAATGCTATGCATTAAACAATAGTTTTTTAAATGCATACTTTCTAAGCACTTAATACATATTTATATGAGAAAGGGTTCCTTTGGCATCACCTTGAGCAGCCAGAAGTCCTTTAGTCCTTTTCTAAGAAAGCAAAACACCTTTCATTCAGCCTGGTGCTTGGCATTTGGAAAAAAGAAGAACTGGAAAATCAGGATGGTGACCTGTCTATGGCATTTATTGTCATGGAATAATGAGAAAGGGTCGAGGAGGAAAGCATGGACGGCCAAGGCCTATAGTCCCCAATCATTTTACCATCCAGCTTCCTTTGTGTTTTCATCTTTATTTGCATGCTTTGCAAGGTTTTGAAGAAAAAAAAAACAAACCTGTTAACTAATAATGATTTATTTTCAAATTTTGTTAATCACGAAACTTTATAACAACCATACTTTTATCATGAGATGACCAGTGTTACTATTATCAAGTTGATATTCTTCCAGCCAAGACCAAAGAAATTAAATTGTCATTTAACTTACAGAGGGAACCATTTCACATATAAAGGTATAATTTTTCCTCTGTGTTTTTTAGAAATTGGCTTATAGACCCTCTCTCAATCCTAGGTTTGTGGAAATGCTGGCATAAAGGTACTGGTTAGAGCCCTAGAAAGAGAAAAGTCATTCTTCCCTACCCACTTCTCTCTCAAGGTTTAGCTACTGCTGGCTGGTCCCAAAACTGCCTCTACAGTCACTGCTAATCCCCTTCTTCACCCAATTCACAGCATCTACAGAGGTTGGAGATGCAGCTCCTAAGTGGTCTAAGCACAGGTGTATATTAGTTTTCAGAGGATGTTATTTGGACCAGCAGGAAGATTATCACACAAAATCATCTCATTGCCACCCTTGAAAAAATGACCCCAACTTTCATATCAGATTATAAAGTCCTGGGCCATTGAAGCAAGTGTGTTCTTATCAGTGATTCTGCCAGCTTTCGTAAATGCAACTTACATAATCAGCTCTCACTTAAAGATTTTCACTGTGGATTTTTGTCTGTTTATTCTTTCAGAATAGTGCCTTAGAAAAATCTATACTGATTTTTCCTGGCAATTATTAAGCAGATCTCCTCCATCCCCCATCTCCCAACCCCCAACCCCCAACGACCATCACTGAAGAAGAAACAAATCCCTAATTCCAAATCTAAGCCACTCATGACATTCACAGCTAAGCTTACTCAGAAGCTGGCCTGTCACTGAAGGACAGTGGGCGAAACACTAGTCCCTGGAGAGCCTGAGGAGACAGTGGGGAGGTGAATCAGGAAGCCACCAGGAGGAACAGCCATTTCTCTGTTGCTTTATGTAGTTAGAGAGAGCATATTTTTAGAATGGACTTGCTAGAGGGATAAACAATACAGTTCTATTATCCATACTTTTGAATCACACTTCTGGCCTTGTAATTTACCTGATTTGCTTCTCTGTGCCGTTCTTTTTTTCATAGTGAGAAAAGGTCATTCAGTGAGAGATGGGTATATTAGTGAGGACACAAGGCTATACATTTAAACCTGGGGAATATGGATAAAGAGAATGGAATGGAGAGTGATGTTGGTCACTGTTGGTCAGTGGCCCGGAAGGAGTGGGTGTAGGTCCCTGAGCGGGCACAAGTAGGAGTCATGTGGGAAGTGGGAACATGTGCGCCTCCAAGCCCCTCCATGGGGGCTGCTGCCTGCTGTGTATCTTCAAGGGTATTTTATGTGACATCTACTGCAGGTCCCTAAATCTGCCGTACTATTTCACCTCTCCTCCTTCACCCCATCTCCAATACGTTATGTGTACCTATTGTTTCCACTGTCAGATTTGAGCTCTTTAAGCATGACTTTTCATCTTTGCATGTTCCACCCCCAACAGAAGATAATATCAATAATAGTGTCTGTCAGATTTAGCAGAACTGACCCCACTCAAATACTTTGGGCCAGGAAAGTGAGAAGTTCAGAGGAAAGGTTGCTTGGGGAGTAGAGGAGTCAATCCACAGAGGCCCTGGGTCTCTTTCAGAAACACAAGACTGGCAAGGAAGCCAACTATGACTAAAGGGGAAAGAAGGAAGAGAGAAAGAAGCCAGAGGTGGAACCTAGTAAAAATGTAGCCTGGCTTGGGGAGGCCCAGCAGCGAGAAGGAATGAGTTTGGGGTACATATCGTGAAGTCAGGTGGGAAGGCCACATCCACGTCTGTTTGATCTGGGCACCATCATTACACTGTCTCTGGATTTTAGCCTTTTGTTTATTTATCAGTTAGCCTTTGTTTAATCGTTTAATCATTTTTCTTTTGTCCTTCCTAATATTAACTTAGAAAACTTCTTTTAACGTAGGCAGTCTCCCAGGTGAGCTACGTTCAGTCCTTTTTGCTCTACACATGTTTAAAGTGACCGTTATTTCCTCTTATGGAAGAAGATAGATTTTATTGAATAATTTTTTCAAGTGGTGAGATTAGTTGTGGTCACAGTGGCAAATTCTTCATAATTCTCCAAGTGCTATAAAAAGTAATGACATGAAGTGAATTCCCATGATGGGAGTTGTCCTGTCATTGTGAATTGCTGTGATCATCTTTGAAGTAATATTTCTTTGCACACTGTCTGTCAGCAACTATGTAGAGTTTGTTTTAGATTCAAAAATGTGTGAGATGAGTTGATCTACATCCAAGAGATTCAGACCTTTTTTGTTGTTGTTTTTGGCTCTGGTTGCTGTTCACTAGTTCAGTTGTGGGGTAGTTTTGTTATGTTTAGCTGTCCTGAAATTTTATGTTCAGATGCAGCTTTTACATACTCATTTTTTCCCCTTCATTTACTGAAAGATGGCTAGAGAAGAGAAATAATCTTTTATCTTTCCTCAGTGATATTAACTTCATTACATTCACTTTTTTATTTTATAAATTTATTTATTTATTTATTTATTTATGTTTGGCTGTGTTGGGTCTTCGTTTCTGTGTGAGGGCTTTCTCTAGTTGTGGCCACTCTTCATCGCGGTGCGCGGGCCTCTCACTATCGTGGTCTCTCTTGTTGCAGAGCACAGGCTCCAGATGTGCAGGCTCAGTAGTTGTGGCTCACGGCATGTGGGATCCTCCCAGACCAGGGCTCGAACCTGTGTCCCCCGCATTAGCAGGCGGACTCTCAACCACTGCACCACCAGGGAAGCCCCTACATTCACTTTTTAAATTAAATCTTATACCTCCTACTCTACCTAAGTCCTATTTCTAAAATTTTGTTATATATATTAAGACTGATAAGCATTTGCCCCTTTCTACTGCATACACATCCAGGGTTTTTGTTTTCTTTTCAAATCTTTCAGACTGGGGAAAAATGTACTATTTGTGAGCGGATGATTTAATTTCAATAAATGCCTTTTTATTTCTCTTTCCCCATGATTTACTGCTTGAAACCGTGAGACACATCCAAGTACAGATGCTGTTTTCCAGCTTTGATGAAACCTTGGTTGTTGACCTCACAAACTTGGGAAGATTTATCTCATGTGACTCAGTGGTGGAAGTAGTAATATTAGCAGTTGAAATCTTATAAGACATCACAAAGAAAGGGAAACGTTGGTCATTCTGCTTCTTGTTAAGAACAGCTAGCAATTCAAAAAGCAGTTACTTGCTAAGGGAGGGGGAGATAAAAATGATCAAACAGAAATGCCTCCTCCTTCAGTTAGATATGAACTGAGGATACTGCATAGTAGTAATAAAATCAAAGTCTTAGAAGATTTCCCTTAATGAGTGTGTGTACATGTGCTTATTTTTATTTGGGCTTCAAAAATGGATTTTCTTATGTATTTATTCTCTTTGAGGGAAATACATCTAGATCAAAACAGTTTGTTTGCACAATCCTTGGTTTATATAGGAGCCTATTTAAGATGTCATGTTTTCCCTGGCTGTGCTGAGACGAAGACAAGATTATCTGCTGTGTGAATTCCATCTGAGAGAGACAGACCCTCGCCGTGCTCCCCGCACGACGATTCCTCTCTGCGGCCAGGCGGCAGAGGTGATTCCTGTCATTGGTCACTATGAGCCCTGCATACAGAAGGCAGGCCCTCTGCAGGCCCTAGTTCTGAGGCACTAAATGAAAACTGCCATGGTGGCCATTGAATAACTTGTTTGTGAGGAAGCACTTTCAAGAGGAAATGATTCTGAAGAAAGAAATGTGCATGACCAGTTTTATAGGCTGTGCCTGGTGAAGCATGTCTTACTATCAAAAGCATGTGCAGCAGAAGAGAAAAGAAATGAGTGTGTGAGCTGGATTTCCTCAAACCCCACCACCCCTGGACAGTGGGTCCTGGGAGGAAAAGAATAGTGAGCCTCAGCATCTCCGTGTGGAACCACCCAGACTTCTTCCTTCTGGTTTAAGGAATTCCAGGGGTCTCAACTGCGCTAGAAAAAATAATAAGACATTTTCCTGTTTGTTCTTTGTGGCCTTGGTTCTCTGTCTCCCACTGGACCTTTAACCAGAAGTAGGACCCCCATAGCTTTGAAAACCAAAAGATCATAGTTGCTAGAGCTGGAAGGGGATCTTCATCCAGTGGAACAATCTGATTGTTCATGGGAAGCCCAGAGAGAATGCGGCTTGTGCCAGGACACAGACCATAGTTTGTGTCCCAAGCCAGGTTTTCTGACTTGTGGCCCTGGGTGGGCTGTAGTATACCCACCAGCTGAATCCCATTGCTCTCCAAGACACATCTTCTACTTCGCAGGTGGGCCACTGTGTCCTCCACAAACCCTCCTCGCTCCCACCCCTGCACCTTTGCTGATACCATGTGCCCTGCTCAGCCTGCCCTTCTCTTCCAGCTCATCTAGTCAAACTCACCACATCCCGCAACACGTAGTCAATCCCGTCTGAAGCGAAGGCTCCACAGTTCTTCCCGCCCAAACCAACCTCTCCTCTCTCTGGATTCCTTCGGCCCATTTTTATTCTCTGTTTCATGTTTGATCTCAATTTCCTAATCAGACCACACTCTCCAATGTCTAAGTTTTTGTCTTCTGCACAGTAGTCCCCCAAGCACCTACCGCCAGGCTGAGAACATGGCAGACTCCCAGCCTGTTAGCTGGCGTATTGAATAGTCGGTCTCCTGTCGGGCAGGTAGAAGAATGAAGAAGCACAGCCACACAGAACTCAAGTGCACTCATGTTCAGGTCCTCTTCAGAATCAGTCTCCACTGGTCAAACATTTCCAGCACCTGTCTCAGCAATGATTTTTATTTGTCTCTTTTCTCCAGAGATGGTTCCAAAAAGAGCTAATTCTTATTGTTGAGATGGATGTCTCCCAAAGGCCTTGCCAATAGTATAGTTGTGAGGTTCACAGTTTTGCCTAAAGCTCCTCTTTGAGGAGGGATGGAAACTGCAGGATGGGTATTACGGTAAATGCTCAACATAGACATCTACTGACTGGGTGACAGGTGAGCCCTAGGAAAGTCACAGGTGTCCTGATGATAGAAAGATTTTTTCATGGAAATTAATAAAGACCATAGTTAGCCTAAGCAGAAGTTCTGTGAATCATAGTGCAATTCAGAGACATGCTTTCTGCCTCCTTTTTAAAACCCCTCCTAAAACAAGAGCCCTGTGGTTTAAAGCCAAGAAAGGGGAGGACTCGAGGTCAGCTCCAAAATCACCTGTAATCTATTTACTCTTTTCTCGTGCTAGTTTGTATTCACCGTATTCAGCTTTCAAGTAGATTCAAAGCAGGGTGTCTTGATAGAAAGTGGTCCTTAGAGGCAGGCAGCCAGGCAGTATAGCAATATGGAAAGAGCCCTGGATGACAAATGTAAAGGCCCATGTCTGAGGCCTGACTGTGCCACTTACTGGTTTAAAAACGATATTCAAAACCTCTTACAAGTCCCAGCTTCTGTCTTCTTGTCTGTTAAATGTGAGTAAGAATCCCTGCCCTAGGTCTAGGCATGCTGCACACATATAATGATTTCTTGACATTTCCTTCACTGCCGGATTATCAGCTATACATGGGCAAGGTCTATATGTATCTTGTTTACTGCTCTGTCTCCAGAACTTGGTCCGTAGTGGGGTATGTACTATAGTCATTGGTTGGTTGATGAAGTGACAGGGAAAAGTTTAAAGCAATTATAGGCTGTTACTGTGATTCTTGTTATCTTTGATGTTCTTGTCCTGGCTCTGTAGAAAGTGGTAGTTTTTAGTTTGGGTTCCCATTTTCCACTCTGAATGAGAAGGCACAAGACTCACAGCAGATCAACAGACCAACTACTGACCCTTGGTCGTAAGTGAGGACCTTCGAAAGTTCATGATATTTCTTTGTAGATTCTTCCCTAGTCTCAGTACCTGGCACACAGACTAGAGGCATTTGACTTTCACTCAGGTTTGTTGTAGGTCCCTTGATGCATGGGTGCCAGCGATCATCAACAGGGGGACGACCCTCTCTGCTTATCAGCAGTGGCCGCTTTTCTTCTGCTGTTTTTCTTCTTTGGTCTTTGATGTATGAGTATGTGTAGTGGCAGAGATAAGCTTCTCATAGTGCTGTACTAAATGCAGCTTCTGCCTGAGGGTGCACACTTGCCTGAGGAGGCTCTAGCTTGTCCAAGCGAGCTCTTATTTCAAAGCCCCTCCTACAGGTGGGCTCTGAGGCCTGGCAGAAAGCAGGCCTTTGGCATCAGACAGGTGTGCATTTGAAAGCTTCATGTAGCTGATCGTCTCGTAAGGAAGGGAAATGTTAAAGAAATAATTCCAAGTGTGAGGAATGCCCAGATATAGGGTAGGTATTAGCAGATGAGAAAACTGAGGCTGAGAGAGACAAGAAGCTTTGCTCAAAATTTTTGAGACAGTGAGTGACACAGTCAGGCCTCCTTATTAGAAAATAAAGATAACAGTCATATCTTCTACAAGGGATGTTGTGATGAATCAGTAAGGAAATATGTCTGAAAATATTGGGCACAGAATCTGGCCCAGAGTAAGTATTTAGTAAAGGTGAGTTTCCACTCACTTTCTTTCCCTTCATTTTCTTTTCTATAAATTAACCTGAATGAAAAGTGGCAGAATTAAACTTCAGTCCTGGAATGGCTCACCTGAAGTGCTTACTCTCAATTCATATTTATCTTTCAGATTGCTTGTTGTACCTACATTTCCTGTTAACACAAATTAGAGGGAGTAACATGACCTTCATTTGTTGACAGAGACACAAGTAGGCAGAGTACAGTGATGAATCTCTCAATTCAGGCAGGAATTGAATGTTGCCTGTGGGGTAAGCTAGCTCTGCCACCTGCATTGACTATACATCATCCCTGGAAATTAACCCATCTTCACCATAGTCACCGAGATGGAAACAAGGGCCTGTCCATTGAACATCACCTTCAAATGGAAAGAATGAACGTTTAGCACAATATATGCATCTACACCTATAATCACACTAACACAAATGTTTTAAGGTATTGTGTTGCATGAGTCAGTTTGTGTATGTATTATTTGTTTCTTGATAAGAGTCAAACAGAAGCTAATAGTTTTCTAGGAAAATATAATGATTATGAAATTCAGGAGTCAATGTCCTGTTTCACAACCACTTTTGCTCACTTTAGTACAACCTTATGCATCATCAGGCATGCTGGTATAAGAAAATAATGATATGAGCCCTGGTCTTTACAGGTACAACAGATGCAGTCCTTTATAAATTTCAAAAGCATTATTATCCACTAAAATAGATCATTTTAATTCAAAGGAATGGTAGATATATGTATAAATAGGTTACATATCAACAAAGTTTTGTTCTCTTCATTTAAGACATTAATGCCAATTTAGTCTTTACTGTTGAATCTATTAATTCAAATAATATCTATCAGTAGGTATATGAGCTAAGCCATAAGCGTGTATGTAAAATTTTATGTAAGATAATATGCTTGTATACATACACAGCAAAACCAGTAATTACACATTTAGGTGTGGAAACTAATGATTAGTGCCTCTTCATAAAATTAATATATTTAGGTTCTACACTTGTGTATTATTTCATAGTGTATCAATAAGAAGGGCAGACACCACCTCAGATATTTCAAGCAGGAAGGGATTTAATTTAGGGAATTCAAGCCTATGACAGAAAGAGTTAATGCTTACCAAACATTGTATTGTTTTCTCATCCTCTCTTGCTATGAGGTTGGAAACTTATGATAGTCCTGGCCAAAGGACTGTGGAGGAGAGTGAATTAATTTCCCAGGACTAAAATGGTTAAGAGCTTGTATGCCTCTTCTAACCCTTACTGCCCCTGGGAGCAACCCTGGAAGCTATATAAGAAGATGGAAATAAAAAGGTGGATGAATCTGGTTGTCTGAATCACCAGATGGAAGAGAGCTCTCATCAACCTGTATTTGGACTTTGCATGAGCAAAAGTCAACATTTACTGGACTAACACATAGAGATTTGAGAGTTTTGGCTGTCTGTTGAGGCAGCTAGGGTTGATTGCCTTACAAATAAAGGGATTTATAAAAGTATTGGAAGGCCTGGGAGAGGGAATATCAGAAATGCAGCTACTAGTATTCAGGAAATCTTGAAGCACAGGAACTACAGGAAACTTTCACCAATGATTTCAGCTCTCCCCTGCATCGAAGTGAGTGATTTGTAGGAAGATGCTTGGAAGCTGTTGGCAAAAGCTCACATATGCTATCTATCAAGGCCCAAGTGACTATCCCCCTCAAAGGAGTAATAGTGGTTTCTATTTTTCTTTTGTCTTTGAAATCTCACATGAATGAAGCTCATTGTTTTCATCTCATCTCATAACCCTGGTGGCATACGTTCCTGGAAATGTAGTTCCCGGACCTCTAATCCCTATAATACCAGGGAGAGTGAAGAAGGAGAAAATGGTGTTGAGTTGCAAAAAACAATTTGGCATACATAAGTAGCCCAATTATTAGGGTGATGATATGTCTCAGTTTATCTGGAACAGTACCAACCTATTCCTGTTGACCCAGAGTAATTATTGATAGTGCCCTGTTTCAATCACAAAACTTTCCCAGTTTGGACACTAAAGTATATGGCCATCCTCCTATTATTAACATGGTGAAAATATTTCACTTGTTTCCTCTGCAGACACTAAAGATATACTAAGTGCTAATCATCGTGCTAAGCACTGGGGACATTGATAAACAAAGGCACACATGATTCTGACCTTCATGGAATTTAGAGTCTGGTTTAGTGAATGATAAGGGTGTAAACAGGGCACTACTCTAAGGATGGAGCAGAGTAGACATATTTGAAAGAGGTTGAGGAATTAAACTGTACAGTCTTGATAACTAATCTGCATAGTGGTTAAGACCCTTAGACTCTTGAGTCAGACTGTCTGTATTTGAAAACCAAGTCCACCACTTATTAGCTATGTTAACTTGGGGAGTTACCAACTAATCTCTGCCTCAGTTGACTAATCTGTAAAATGGGGTTAATAATAATTGTCGTGAAAATTAAATGAGATAACTTATAAAGCTTATAAGAGTGCTTATCATACAGTAAACACTCAATAAATATTTGTTATGATCACAATAATGAAGAAGAAGGAGGAGGAGGAGAATGAGGTTTTCTTTTGTAATGACTGAATATGAGAGAAGTATCTAAGAAACTCACAGGTTTCTGACTTTGGTGTCTTGATGGATGGTTGTGTAACATAGTAAATGCAAAGAACCAGTTCTTAGTTTCCTGATCTTTTCTAATGTCTTTTTAGTCTCTGTTTCATTTTTTTCCTGCTCTATCATTTGTTATTTCCTTCCTTATACTAACTTTGGGATTCATTTGTTCTTCTTCTTATAGTTCCTTAAGATATAAAGTTAGGTTCTTTATCTGAGACTTTTCTTGTTTCTTGAGGTAAGCATTTATTGCTATGAACTTCTCCCTTAGAATGACTTTTGTTGCATCCCATAAATTTTGGTATGTTGCATCTTCATTTTTATTTAACAAAACTTTAGCTAGACTCACCAAGAAAAGAAGAGAGAGGACTCAAATAAATAAATGAAATGAAAGAGGAGATGTTACAACTACTACTACAGAAATACAAAGGATCATTACAGACTAATATGAACAATTATACACTAACAAATTGGAAACCTAGAAAAAATGGATAAAAATCTAGAAACCTACAACCTACCAAGACTGAATCATGATGAAATAAAAAATCTAAACAGATCAATTACTAGTAAGGAGATTGAATCACTAATCAACCTGCAACAACCTAATCCCCCAACAAACAAAAGTCCAGGATCAGATGGCCTCACTGGTGAATTCTACCAAACATTCAAAGAAGAATTAATACCAATCCTTCTCAAAGTTTTCCAAAAAATAAAACAGGAGGGAACTCTTCCAAACTCATTTTATGAGGCCAACATTGCCCTGATAGCAAAACCAAAGATTTCACGAGAAAAGTACAGGTCAATATCCCTGATGAACACAGATGCAAAAATCCTCAACAAAATATTCACAAACCAAATTCAACAGTACACTAAAAGGATCATACAATATGATCAAGTGGATTTATTTCAAGGATGTAATAAGGATGGGTCAACATCCAGAAATCATTCCATGTGATAGACCACATTAACAAACTGAAGGATAGAAGTCACATGATCAACTCAATAGATGCATAAAAAGCATTTAACAAAATTTAACATCTATTTGTGATAAAAAATTTCAACAAAAGGGATATAGAAGGAACATATTTCAACATAATAAAGGCCGAAGATCAGGTACAAAGCAAGGATGTTCACTCTCATCACTTCTATTGAAAATTTTATTTTTATTGGAAGCCCCAGCCACAGCAGACAAGAAAAACAAACAAACAAACAAACAAAAATGATATCCAGATTGAAAAAGAAGAACTAAAACTATCACCATTTGCAGATGACATGATATTATATGTGGAAACTCTAAAGAATCCATCCAAAAAAAAAAAACCTGTTAGAACTAATAAACAAATTCAATAAAGTTGTGGAATACAAAATCAATACTCAAAAATCGTTGCATTTTTTTTTAATAAATTTATTTATTTTTTTTTTTATTTTTGGCTGTGTTGGGTCTTCATTTCTGTGCGAGGGCTTTCTCTACTTGCGGCCAGCGGGGGTCACTCTTCATCGCGGTGCGCGGGCCTCTCACTGTCGCGGCCTCTCTTGTTGCGGAGCACAGGCTCCAGACGCACAGGCTCAGTAGTTGTGGCTCACGGGCCTAGCCGCTCTGCGGCATGTGGGATCTTCCCAGACCAGGGCTCGAACCCGTGTCCCCTGCATTGGCAGGCAGACTCCCAACCACTGCACCACCAGGGAAGCCCCAAAAATCTGTTGCATTTTTATACAGTAATAATGAACTATCAGAAAGAGAAGTTAAGAAAACAGTTCCATTTACAATTGCATCAAGAAGAATAAAGTACCTAGGAATAAATTTAACCAATGAAATGAAAGACCTGTATATCAAAAATTACAAGACATTAATGAAAGAAATTGAAGAAGACACAAGTAAATGGAAAGATAGTCCATGCTCAAGAATTGGAATTAATATTGTTAAAATGTCCATACTACCCAAAGCAATCTACAGATTCAATGCAATCTGTATCAAAATTCCAATTGCATTTTTCACAGAAATAGAACAGACAATTCTAAAATTTGTATGAAATCACAAAAAGACCCCAAATAGCCAAAGCAATCTTAAGAAAGAACAGGGCTTCCCTGGTGGCGCAGTGGTTGAGAATCTGCCTGCCAATGCAGGGGACACGGGTTCGAGCCCTGGTCTGGGAAGATCCCACATGCCGCGGAGCAACTGAGCCCATGAGCCACAACTACTGAGCCTGCGCGTCTGGAGCCTGTGCTCCGCAACAAGAGAGGCCGCGACAGAGGCCCGCGCATTGCGATGAAGAGTGGCCCCCGCTCGTCTTAACTAGAGAAGGCCCTTGCACAGAAACGAAGACCCAACACAGCCAAAAATAAATATAAATAAATAAATTAATTAATTAAAAAAAAAGAAAAGAAAGAAAGAACAAAGTTGGTGGCATCATGAACCCTGATTTCAAACTATATTGCAAAGCTATAGTAATCAAAACAGTTTGGTTTTGGCATAAAAACAGGCACATAGATCAATGGAACAGAATAGAGAGCTCAGAAATAAACCCACACATATAGAGTCAATTAATTTATGACAAAAGTGCCAAGAATATACAATGGAGAAAGGACAGTTTCTTTAATAGGAAAACTGGACAGCCAAATGAAAAAGAATAAAACTGGACCACTATCTTATGCTTACATACACAGAAATTGCTTGAAATGGATTAAAGACTTGAATATAAGCTCTGAAACCATAACCTAGAAGAAAACATAAGTGGTAAGCTTCTTGACATACGTCTTGGCAACGATTTTTGGAATCTGACACCAAAAGCAAAAGCAACAAAAGCAAAAATAAACAAGTGGGACTATACCAAACTAAAAAGCTTCTGCACAGCAAAGGAAACCATCAACAAAATGAAAAGGCAGCCTACTGAATGGGTGAAAATATTTGTAAATCGTATATCTGATAGGGGGCTAATATCCAAAATATATAAAGCACTCATACAGCTCAATAGAAAAAAAGCAAACAATCCAATTAAAAAATGGGCAGAAGATCCGAATAGACATTTTTTGTGAAGAAGACATACAGATCGCCAACAGGTATATGAAAAGATACTCTACACTGTTAATCATCAAGGAAATACAAATCAAAACTCCAATGAGATATCACCTCACACCTATTAGAATGGCTATTATCAAAAAGACTAGAAATGACAAGTGTTGGCAAGGATGTGGAGAAAAGGAAACCCTCATGCACTGCTGTGGGAATGTAAACTGGTACAAGCCTCTATGAAAAATGGTATGGAGGTTCTGCAAAAAATTAAAACTAGAACTGCCATATGATCCAGCAGTTCCACTTCTGGGTATTTATCCAAAGACAATGAAAACACTAACTTGAAAATATATATGGACCTCCATGTCCATCACAGCTTTATTTACAATTGCCAATATATAGAAACAACCTAAGTGTTCACTGATGTATGAATAAATAAAGAAACTGTCACACACACACACACACACACACACACACACACACACACACAGTGGAATACTACCCAGTCATAAAATAGAATGAAATCTTGCTATTTGCAGCAACATGGATGGACCTTGAGGGCATTATGCTAAGTGAAATAAGTCAGACAAAGAAAGATAAATACCATAACCTCTCTTATATGTGGAATATAAAAGTAAATAAATAAATGAACAAGCTCTTAAAAATAGTAGATGCAGGGGAAGCTGATTTATGTGGGGGAAATAATGCATACAGTTTGGATAAATTACTAAAAGTGTAAATACAGGAAAAGCTAATTTAAGTGGGGGGAAATAGTACATTCAGTTTGATTATGTTGAGTTTGAGGGACCTGTGGGGTATCCAAATAACAGTGTCTAATAGGCAGCTGAATACCTAAATCTGGGGCTCAGATAGAGTTTAGAGTTGAAATCTAGATTTGTGAGTTTTTAGGATCTTAGATGGTGGTTGGAACCAGGGAAATATGGGAGATCAAATAGAGTACTCAGAATGAGAAAAGAAAGGACCATTACTTGGTATCTAGGGTAGGCCAGTATTTGAAGGTCAGAGGATAAAGGCCCTTGAAAAAGACAAGAAGGAATACAGCCAGATATGTAGAAGAGAACCAACGAGAGGTGTGAAGGAAGAGCAGCATGGGTGACAGTGTTAAGTGCCAAGCACAACTCAAGAAGATAAGAACAGAAATGAGTTCCATGAATCCAGAAAGTGGGGGCTATTGGTGATTTTAGAAAAAATAAATTCAGTGGAGTAGGGAAAGTGGAAGTCTGATCACAAAGAGTAGAGGTGAGAATGAGAAGAGGATGTGGAGGTAATGATGCATTAATCTTTGCTTCAGGTCACTTGACTTTGAAGGAAAAGAAAGGGTCAGCTGGTGGCTGGAGCCTCTTTAAAAACAGGGCCTGTGGGATCATTTGGTCCCAGAGCTACACAAAGGATTTGCAGACCAGGAAATGTTTTAAATTACATGACCTTCAAAGTTCTTTCCATCTCAAAGTGTTTATTATTCCGTGATTCTCTACTTAATAAGTTCCCAGGTTCAGCTTTTATTTTCACAAGGTGATACCTGTAGACAAGGCATAAAATCTGTCTTATCCTAACAAATTTAAGTTAGAATTTAATTTGATCTTATGAGTCTTTTGGGATATATATCTTAGAGTTCAAACAAGTATCCATACCTAGTATATTTATGAATAGAGTTCTCAATTTTTTAGTATCACATTATTTAATTCCTTTACAATCTATTCTTTGTTTCCTCTTTTCAACCAGTTGCTTATGCTTATTTTGCAGTTTATCCTTTTGACTATTATTTTTTCATGCCCATGTTTCCAGCTTTTTGCAAAGAATAATTATTAAATCATTAGGTCATAACATTGGATGAGGTTTACTGAATGATAATTCTTTTCAAAGACTTTAACATTTCCCCCCAGAGCCTTAGTTGGTTTATTGACTAGAGTAAAGCAGTTAGTTTGCTACTAGTGGAATAAGGTAGACTAAGCATCTGGAAATATTCTTCCAGGAGGAGCCAATGGCCTTGTTTTTTAAAGGTCCCAGGTCTCCCGTCACTCACCTCCAGTCTTGCTAGGGCATAAGAGAATCAGAATTTATGGCTGCGTCATTATTCAGGACTGCTGCCTTTTATCTGAGATCTTCTGTTTGGAAAGTCTCTTCAAATGTTTTCTTAGCCTCAAGGGAAAAGTCTCTCCCAGAGATACCTCAGTTTTGATCAAGAGCATTCAGAAATCCCCTTTTAGTTTTTTCTCTACCAATTAAGTTCCTCTTAAACTCATAAACGTGTTTCCACTCTTTTACTAGAAAGCTCACGTTAGCTAGAAGAGTCAAAGTTGCTCATATGGACAGACCCTAGGGAGCTAGGAAAAGGTTATTTTCCTCCAGAGAATTCAAGACATATAATTTAATTTTCCTCCGGTTTTGACCAAGCTCATATTTTTGCTGACTTTATATATAACGTAGCCTATCCATTTCAGTTAGGGATTGGTCTCTGTTGTTCCCATTTAATTAGAAATTTCCAAATTGTTGCTATCATTTTCTTTTCATGCAGGTGTATAATGCCTTTTTATATTTATGGTATTAAAATATTCTGTTTCTTTAACTCGAAACATTAGTTGAAAGATGCATCTTTTGCTGTAAGAGATTTTCATGAGGAAAAAAAAACCTTCTCAGTGAATGTATACCTTGATCATAATTCTAATTCCCAAAACTTAAATGTTAAAAAATATGCTCTTGTAATTGAAGAGTTATAGTATTAATGATCATTTCACTTGACTGAGCCTTTCCATTTGTGGGATTCATCATTACTTACTATTCATCCATCTATTCTTCATGCATCTATTCAACCCACAGTTATTGAGAGCAATGGTTAAGTCTTAAGCTCTGGCTAATCAATGGACAATGAATACTACCTCGGGAAAGTTAGCTTTTTGAATTTGTAAAGCAAGTGATTTATCATATGTCTTAAGCTATTGTATTTCTTAAAAGTGTATTCAACACTTTTCTCTCAATATTTTAAAATTCAACTTAAGAAAAATGGAAATTATATGGTGGCTTTCTCACATAATCTCCATCACCTCCATTTGTCTGCCTATGCCATTCCCTCAATCTTACATTCCCTTACATTGTCTAGCAACCTGAGTTTATATCCATTTACAGCATGCTGTGCTACCCCAGTCATCATAGGGTGGCATGATTATGGTGGAAAGACTTGAAGATAAGAAACAAGTATGTCTAAAATCTTCAAAAAATAAAAGAATGAATAGCATCCATTAAAAAAAAAGAACAAGAGTTTATGAAATAACAACTAAATGGTAGAAACTAGAATGAAACTAGAATGTCCAGACACAAAACAGAGCCAATTATAATTATTGGAAATAAAAATGTATATAGTCATTCAGATTTTTTCTTTAAAAAATCTCAACAGAAGGAATAAATAGTCAAAGAGAGAATGCTGTCAGAGAGAGACTTTATGAATTGGAACACGTAAATTAGAAAATTACCAAATTGCATAAAAGAAAGAAAATTAGAATTGAAAATATTAAAGATTTTGAAATATAACAAATACTCCCAGTAGGAGAGAGCAGAGGGAAAATTGCTGAATATTTTCTAGAAATAAGGCAAGACATGAGTATTCATATTCACAAAAGTTCAAAGAATGCCAGGCAATACTACATTTTTAAAACTTCTTATGTTTACATTATAATGAAGCTAAAGAACATCAAGGCGAAAATGTTTGCTTTTTTGAATGGGGAGATGTGAGATAATTCTGAAGCTTTCCTTGTTACTAGAGGTATATTCTTGCATTGTCTTATGATAAAGCTTTCTTCTATATTTAGTTGTTTGCTTGCCGTCATGTAGTCATTGTACTGTCCTCCAGCTCGTTTTACTTTGCTGCTGTTCTTTGCTGTTTATTGGACAACCCAAAAACTATATTTATTAAGAAACTTTCAATAGGTAATAAATAAGAATAGTCTATGGAATAAAGGATTGGCTTTAAAGCAGCACATAATCATACTAGAATAACAATAGCTTATATTTATAGAATGTTTACTATCCATGGGATACTTTTGTAAGACTTTTCTCATATAATCTTCACAATATCCACATGAGGCTAGTACTACTGTATCATCTTCATTTTCCAGATGAGGACCCTGAGGCATAGTTAGAGAAGCTGAGTCATATGCCCACGGTCATGCAGCTTTAGCTAGATTTTAACAAAGTCAGTCTAATTCTAAGCCCATATTCTTTTATGGAAAATATGAGCCTTTAGGAAAACTACGGGCTGTCTTTCTCAGCAGCCTTTCTCCTGTGGGGTTGTATTCTAGAATGTTGACATTGATGGAATTCTGATCCCTAGACAAGTGATTGGTTGTTTTATAATATTTCATTTTTTCAGATCCACATGTGGCCAAGATCATCCAGGCTACATAGTCATAAGTACTGTCCTAGCCGGTCTAGTTACCCCTATGATATGTATTTCTGGGGAACCCTTTAGGCTCATGAGGCATACAAATTACTTGCCTTTTGTTGAGCCCTAGGAATTTTCTGTTGCCAGAACTTGAAAGCCTTCCCAAGCTGCCCAGTAGATTCTAACAGAGAGGCATTTCCTCTCTACTCTCTTATCTTTCTCTTGAAAGCAGATGCTGGTTCTACTTCTGAGTTTTATAAGGTTTGGATGAGAAGACAAGTTGAGTTTTCCATTCAGGTTGCAAGAGAGGCATCCACAGAAGACCAGCAAGGCTAGGAATCATTAATGAGTCGAAGAATTGACTGGTCTTAGAGTTTACAGGTCTGACTTTGATTCCCTGTTCTGCAAGCTAAAAGCTCTGTGACTGTGGACACCTCAGTGAAATTCTCTTATCTTAGCTATTGTATCAGTAAAATTAATATAATCATAGGCACCAAATTTTTGGAAGGATCAACTGAGAAAACTAATGTTAAAATCTTTTGAACCACCTCAGAGCACTGTATACAGTTTAGTTGTTATTAACCTGAAGTTTTTGTTTTAGATGAATATAATTGGTCTGCAATTCTTTGACTTTACTTCCTAGGACTCTACCCACTATATATACTTGTACACACCTATATACTCCTCTTGAAGCCTGAGAGCCTTGGCCTCTTCTTCAGCAGTAACCAGCTTTGCTGCACTTTGAGGCCCCATCACTAGATTCCCACTGTTGGGTTACCTCTCTTTCATATCCCTGGTGGCCTGGGCTACATAACTCAATCTGCAGTCATCTACATGCTTTGCCAAGTGAATGTGATGACTAAAGGATTTGGCAAGGACCTGAGATAAGCCTGGGTACATATCGACAACTTCTGCTTGGTAGGGGCCTTTAAAATTGCACTGTTCCTCACTATGCCAAACCAAGTGGGGGGAAAATAATTCTCATTGTTAGAGGGGACACTCATGGAGCATCTACCTTAAATCTTATCACGCTGTGAGATACTATTATGTTATTTTGTTGATGATCATTATCGCTGTTATCTAGGATATATGCATCTGTCTTTATTACTCAGACTTAGGAAGGGATTTTGGTATGTGTTGCGCAATATTGAATTTATAATGTTAGAGATAGAATTACATTTTGGATTTAACTATCCTGACATCTTTTTCTTTAATTCTCCCAATTCATTTTTATTATGTGATATCCAAAGCCATCCTTTGAAATGTTAGCAGGAAGACTGAAGATTAAGAAGGACAGATAGTGAAATCACAGAACTTAAGTCAAAATACACCAAAGAATTCCAATGAAATTATAGCCAGTAATATCCTTAATACATAAAGCATTCAAACAAATCAATAAGAAAGAAGTCCTAGGACTGTAATAAATAAATGAGCAAAGGACCACAATATATAATTTGCAAAAAAGGTTAAAGTGTTAAATCTCAGTAGCAATCAAATACATGTAATTCAAGATAATGAAATAAGATTTTTTTGCTTTTTAAAGTAGTGATTTAAAAAAAAAGAATACTGGTAAGAGCACAACAAAAGGCGTTTTTATACCCTGTTTATAGGAGTATAATCTGATACCAACTGTTAGGACAGCAATTCAGCAGTATATATCATAGAGGTAAAATTACCCTTTGACTAATTCTACTTCTCATAATCTATCCTCAAAAAAATTCAAATACCTGAAAAAGCTTTATGTTCAAAGATAGTCATTACAATATTATGTATAATATTAAAGTTGGAAATAAATGAAAAGCATAACAAGTGAAGAACAGTTAACTTATGCTTCATCCTTAGAATGAAATATTTTGAAATAGAAATAGCAATTTAGAGAGACTATGAAATAACACAGATAAACATCCAGGTTGTAATGTAAAATGAAAAATGTACATGTGTAATGGATCAACTTAAAGCAATTTAAAAGCATTGTGAAAGAATTGAAGGAAAATACCAAAATGTTAACAAAGATTATCTCTTGTTAATAGAGCTGCGACTATTTTTTCCCACATTTTCCAAACTTCCCATGATTAATGTAATTTCTTCTATTTTAAGAGAAAAAGGAAATTTATTTTTAAAAAAAGAAAAAATACAACCAAAACAGTTTCTATGGTGCTGGGGAAAGGATATCCGCAAACGTGGTTTGAATGGGAAGGCTTGTGAATTTTTTCTCTAGCAACTGAACATTTATGATCATTTCATGGGATTAATTTAAAATCCATTTTGAATAGCCAGCAAAGACAAGTTCTCCTAAGCTTACACTTAAAAGTGTGAAGAAGATAGCGAGAGAGGAAAGTTTCATCATAGCTTAGATCCTAAACTAAGCTAAGCAGCTTTTTGATGGGCTTTGGCATGTTAACGGCATATAGATGGTACTAATAATTACAAATGAACCTTATCTCTTCATTGAAGTGGTTATCAGTTTAATGGGGGTGAAATCTAAATGAGTGAGTAAATAGAGTTGTGCTTTGTTTTTTTTGTTCTGAATATTAAATCTCAGTTTGTAGTTCTTCAGGGCTAATCTCCCCACTCTGGAAGTATTTATCCCCATGTGCATACACTGCTGCAGGAAATAATGGGGAACTTGAAATTTTTTTTAAAAATTGCCTGTTTCATATGGTCCATAAAACGTGCTGACAATAAGCACCAATCTCCCAGGTACGAGGCCTCTGCAGTTTAGAATCCTGAATACTTTCCCCAAAAGTGTATGGTGAGGGAAGCAAAGTCTAAACAAGCCCGACGGTGCCCTAACAGAGGCCTTCAGTTTCAGGCAGTTGAGTCTGTCAACTGGTCTGAAATCCTTGTTCCAGTGGTTTTTTGAGGGGTTATTTGAAGTTGTCAGAAGGCTGCTCTCAGAATTTCAATAGAAGTGAGGAAGCAGTTTTGAAACCAAGAAAAACTGTTACAGTTTGCAGAAGGGATAGAAGTAAGATTGAATAGGAGTGAAAGAGTCTAAAAATGAGTTGCCTTTTCCGAATCTCTTCCTGTGTACATGTCCTGCTGTTCCTTAGGTTTACCCAAACCTAATCCAAAAAAAGGTGCCAGGAGCTTGAATACAGCAGACATTCTCATAGGGCTCTGTTAGTCTATCACATCTGTTTAGTCAGTGAGTAGGACAGCGGGGAATTGCTCTGCAAGGGAAATGAAACTTATGCAAAGTACATCTGTTGTCTTCTAAATATTTTTGAAAAATTCCAGCTCTGATTTCTTAGACCAAATTGCAGTTCAGCCAAATGTAGCTGCTTCTACCCTATAGGAGTTGGTTATGACCATGTCTCTCCCTTTCTTAGAACCCCTAGGAACAAACAAAAGTAATAAAAACAAAATATTTATTAAAATGTAAATAGCATGGCTGGGTCCCTGACGTGTGATGCCAGCAACCTCGCTGGCAGCCCGGGAGGACCCAGGCACACAGTGGTCCGACTTATCTGGTCGCAGAGCAGCGCAGCCTGGAAGCTGACAGGCTCTGAAGGGAGCCTTTTGTTACCTGACCTCTGTGGCAGGTTGCTGGCTCATTCTCCTGCATGGAATAGTTGAAACTTGTCTTGCAGCTAAATAGAGTACATGGGGGCAGAGATGCTTTTTTCCTTTGGCAACCTAAGTATATTAGAAAAGAAAAAAAGCCGCTACAAAATAGCAGGAAAGCATGAAATATGCTTTATGAAGAAACATAAAAGAAAACCAGAGGAAAGCTTGTTCAGCCTTGGTCATTAAAAAGCACACTCCTGCTCGCAATCCTGTCTCCTACCCCCACCAGAGTTTGTTTGTTCAAAGAGTTTCTTCTGTAGAACACCAGACGCGCCCCAAGTATACTGAAGTCTATAACAGCTGGTCCTAGAATGAGAGGGGCTTCTCTTGAGAGAGACAGAATCTTCTGTTTCATTGGGAGTTTTACACAACAGTTTTCTGTGTGGCTTAATTTTTGGCATCCAACTGTTTTGACAGAAGCTGTGTAGTGTTTTTTCAGCCAGATCTTTGAGAGCTAGTGTCTTCCCACGATGCCCCTGGCAGCTGATGAAAGCAGGCCCACCCTGTAGAAATGCCACAGGTACTGCCTGGGATAAAATGACACACGAATGCCTCTGAGAACTTGCTTGCCTCCTGACTCATATTTTATTTTCCATAAAGAGGCTGTTTTCAAAACTGACAGTGTCTGTAGCCTGATAATGGAAGATAATGATTAGCATACCAAAATGGGAGTCATCATGGGGCTATTTGACACTGTCCTTAGAAAAATCCTTTACTTGCTCAAAAGCCAAAGCAAAGAACTATTTCTAAATGACAAATGTGTATAAATTTTCAAAGTGGATTGTGATTTCTGAGGCAGCCAGAACAGAGTTATGCTTTACAGTCTAAGGTGATCTAATTCTTGAAATAAACTTCATTCTGGGCAATGGCATGTATTTTCTAGATGGGAGGAGAAATTGTTATTGCTTATAATAAAGAACAGGCTGTTTTTCTTACTTGGGAACCTCAGGGGGATGAAGCAAGTTTTAATACTATAAAGAAGTGGGCTGCAAAACACTGGGATAAGTCTTGTTTATTTAACATTTAATGCCTGTAGTCTGTTAGGTGCTGGAGAGATTCACTTTGGTGCTGTTATTTAATGCTGGAACAGTAAAATAGTCTGACTTAGATTAGGCAGTTGACTCAAAGTAATCCAGCTTCAAGGCTCAAAAATGAATAAATTGACATGGTTATCACACAGAGCACATGAACATATGTGTGGCTGGGTGGTGGAGTAGTGAGCCATCCTCCCTCCTTAGGTCCTTGTGAAGTCCAGGCCTTGAGGAAGTGGCCTGACATCTCTATTTTTTTTTAAAACCTCTTTAATGCCAGTTGTCATTGGAAGAATTTAAAGACAAAATTACTTGCCCAGAACGATTTGATGCTTTGTGCCATGGATTCCCCAGTACGCAAAAATAGAATTAAGCAACATGGTAGTGAGTCAGGCCAAGGAGAACTGGGAAGCTGGATCGATAGCCCAGTAGATCCTGAAATAATATGTTGGTTTATGCTTGGACATTTTAGATTGTCTGCTTATACAAATGTGTACAAATGTACCTTCAACTTGCAGCCAGTGTGGGCCTAGTGCCGACAGAATAGCTCTTCCTCTGGACTAGGTTCCTCACTTTTCAGTTTTGTGACTGGCTGAGCACATATTTTTCTTATTGGAGTCTTGTGAGTGTGTATCGATGATAGCATGTTATCGTCTTCATCAGATGCCTGTGCTGCTTCCCTCAGGACTAATCCCCATGTGAGTCAGCCCCAGCCCACCAGGCTCACTGAAGGGCCCCCATACAGGCTTCAACCATGGGCTTTGGGATCAGAAGGGCCTGGGTTCAAGTCCTGCTTCTGCCGTTATTATATATGTGACCACAAGTGAGTTGCTTCCTTCACCTCCCTAAGCCTCAGTTTCCTGATCTGTAAAATAAGAAAAATAATACCTGCATCCTTGTGTTCCTGTGAGGATACGTTGAGAAAAATTAAAGGAACTAAAGCACATAAAGTGCTTAGCAGGCTGCCTTAGCACATCGTAGGCACTCAATAAATGCTAGCTTTCTTTTCACTTTTTACTTTACCTCATTAGCAAACATCTCTGTTCTCTAGTTAGTGTTCTCCTGTCCACATCAGGGTGGGCATGACACCATGGAAGTCTGCCTGGTTTGTATTTCGGGTGTACAACGTGTTAATTTGATGTTTTTATAGAATACACTGCATACAGAGTTACTGTAAAATATTGGCTATATTCCCTGTGCTGTACGTTACAGCCTCGTAACTTACTTCTTCACACGCTGACCTGGTCGGCTCTGAGGTCCAGGCTGTGGCCCTGGCTTTGGATCTCTTTACAGTCCAGCGTGGACGCCTCCGAGCCACCGCACACCACTAGCCGCTCGGGCGCCCGCAGACCAGCCCCTGGGCACTTGCTCCCCGTGTGCACAGGCTCTGTGCTGGCCTTCCAGCGACCACAGCACACCTTCCAGGGCCTCAGAGAGCCAGGCCAGGTGGGCACCTGCATTTCTGGATTCTTGGAGTCTCTGTTTGACAAATTCTAGCATTCTTTCTACTTGGTCCAGACACTTTCCCCCTCATCTCCTCCATGTCACATCTGACTTTTCCTTATCATAGAGGATAGATGCAGGGTCTCAGGAGTGAGCGTGGCTTGCTGACAGCTGCCCCAACCAGGGCGGTGTTGGCAGAAGGGGCTGGGAGGGACAGAGTAGGGTGTCCACATCTTGAGTTTGTGGCAGTGCTGTTTATGGTCAGCAGTTTTTATTTAAGGAATTATTTATCTACTAGGGGAAAAAAAAAAGATGTTCTTTATTCTATATAAAAAGAAACATGGGTTACTATCTGGTTTTCATCTTTTGAAATGGGACTTGAGAATGTCTAGATCATATCTATATCACTATAGCCTAGTCATTTCCTTTCTGGATTTTCTTAATACTCGATTAGTTTTCTTTCTTCTCTTCTTTTATTCTTTTGTTCCTTCATTCATTCATCTGTTCATCCATCCATTAAAGCAGGTGAGAGATCAGGCCCTGCTAAATTATAATAGAAGGTGACGACTTTTCTCAGAGCGCCGTGTGCAGCGTATAGTGGGGGAATAGGGATGGTGGTGGCTTAAATCCTGCAGCTCACAATGTGATCTGTATAATTTCTGTGATTTCTGCAAGCAACAGGCTGGTGGTGTTTGATTTGCTGTTATGCTTTGTGTCTGCCTTTGTACCGCTTCTTTCCTTCCCCACACTTTCCATTTATCTCAATCCTTGTTTTTCTGAGGAAGGTTGCACTGGAAACTTGAGGGGTTAGAAGGTGGGGACCTAGTGGAAGTGAATAGAGAACTTGAAAACAGGCCTTGTTCTCCACCGTGATGATGCCTGTGACCTAACACTGATGACTCCATACATCGTATTGAAGTTCTGGCCGCTATGGTCTCCCTATGCCTTTAGTATTTGTCCTAAATGATTTTTGTCTTTTGTATGTCAGAGAATGTTCTCAATGTAAGGGAGCCTGGATCAGGGTGGTCTAGTTGATGAGGCCCAGACACTGGGTTCATATCCAGCCTCTAGCACTTATCAGCTCTGCAACACAGTGCAAGTCACTTACATTCTTTTAGCCTTTGTTTCTTACCTGTAACTTGGGGATAACAGCCCCAGGTATTATAATACTCCCAGGTACTATAGGATTCCTGGGAAAATTAAGTGAGATAATGTCTGGAAAGAACTTAGCATGGTGTTTGGCACAGTGGTTAATACCCAGTAAATCCTGTTCTCTTCTCTCCCCCAGCCTCACCTCCCCACCAGCTGGCCAGCTGTCTCTAACACAGGAGCAGTGGAGCTGCAAATACTTTCACTATGATGGAATCACTCTACACCAATCCACTCCTTGATCACCTTTTTGCCCTCCCTCCAGATCTTCCTAAACTCAATTGTCACTCTCCCACTGGTATCATCTTCTTCACAGAAACAGTGAAATCTTGATGTTGAGAAGATAATTTTTTCCTGAGAAGAAATTAAAGCTCCTGCAATGTCCTTGTGAGTTATTTTTCCAATAGGATATATTGTTGACAACAAAAATTAATATATTTACATCTGGAGCTTATTTTTCACAATAACCTTGACAGTAATATTTACCAATTTTAGAAAAGCCCTCTGATTTTTGTCTGCAGAGAATGTATTTTGTTAATTTTTCTAAGTGGATGCTAGGCTTTTTTAGAGCTTGGATTTCATTGCAAAATTTTTGGAGCTCAGGTCCCCAAAATGCAAGTGACTCTTCAGCAACCCACACAGAAGATAAGGTATTCTCTTTCTCGGCCTCCTACCTATTTTGAGTTGGTGATGATTTTTGGACCCAACAGTTCAAGACTTTTGTTATTCCCGTTGCTATAAATCTGGGTACTCAAGTGTTGTTCAGCTTCTGCATGTCTTAGTGTCTGATTGCTTATCTCTGTCAACCTAGAAGATGTCCTACTTTGCATTGGTCCCCTGGTCCTCACCTCTACTGACCAAACACATTTACCCAACCGTCTATAGCCATATTCTTGCCACTCTGTCTCTTGAAATTGGACAGTTTTAGATGGAATTTGAAGGCACTAATGTGGACCTCTGAGTAATGGGACAGATACAGCAACTTTGTTAGAATATATTCTCTAATGTGAGAGTTTCACCTAAAAAAAGACAGAAGAAGGCAGAGGTTGCATAGGATGGGTCAGATCTTTCCATGCAGCTTATTGCTTGGGAAGGCAGTAGCCGGATATGGTTAAGAGCATGGATTGGGCATCAGACAGTCCCAAATTAGAATCCCAGCTCTGCCATTTACCAACTGTGTAGTACTGGGCAAGTGACTTAATTTCTGTATCTCTCAGTTTCATTATTTATAAAAAAGGAAGGCACTGTTACTTGCTTTGCAGGATTAAATGAAGTCATGTTTCTGAAATTATATGATACAGTGTCTGGAAACATCTCGGCCCAGTGGCTGGTATGGTACTGGTACTGAGTGCCCGTAAATCTTGGGCCCCTCTCCCCCAATCCTGTGCCGAATGTTGGCCATCTCTAAAATCACATTGGTGAAGCTGTGATTGCTTTTACTGCTACGTCACTGCTCTCCTCCAGTTCTTTTCTTCATTACCTTTCTGCCCTATCTCCCAATTTTACCCTTGAACCTAGTTAAGTCTCTCTCTGGTGTAACCTCATTTTCCATCCAGAGCAATGATAACTTAATTTCTAAAAAATCGGTCTTCTTTAGATAAATTCAAAGTACCTACAACAATGATTATGATTAAAGGTGATGGCAATGGTGATAAGAATAACGTGGGAATTTCTTATTCACTTTGTCTTCTAGATTGTAAGTTTCAAAGAACATGACTGTCTTTTTCAGCCCTAAACCCCTCACTCCTGGACCAGGAATGGTTGTTGAATGAATGAGTCTGATATTTCAAGTAGCTTTGACTATGCCATTTAATCTTCTTGATTTCTGCACAGTTAGTCCAAATGAGTATTTGTTGATTTGTATGTTCACTTCTCCTATTACAGAACGTTCTTCCTCTATGGAATAGAATTCTTAAACGTATGCTTGTGTTGATACCTCCAAAGATGGACCATGCTGATGTGTTTTAATAAGCGTCATATGTGCACATTAAATATCAATAAGTTAGAACATGACAGGAAATAATGTTGTTGAAATGTCGGGGTCTACACAGGGAAAAAGAACTCTAGTAGGTTGATTTTAAGGTTTGAGGACAGGGGGTCCTGGGAAAAGTTCTGAGAATGGAGGCATCACATTCCTTCCCACACTTAGCACATAACTCTGCATGGGTTTAGTTTCATTTCAGAAGTGAAGTATTCACAGACTCTGAACATGCCTTGTAAGCTTGGCCCTCGGAGGGCAGCAGTTAAACTTGGAGAGTCTTTCTAAGATGACAGTCTGCTGAAGTCTAAAGTAAACTTTTACAAGTGCCTATAAATACTTTAACAGACTATATAAAATTTCTCCCTTACCCTAATGGCTTTTATATGTAAGATGTGACATAATGACCTGGAAAAGCAAGAGGCCCATGGGGTCAGATAATCCATTACCTTGGCAATGTGAGGTGCATAAATTGCAAAGCATTAATTTCACGTAAATACCCTGAGTCTTCTCTAAGTTTTCTTTTATCTGGAGAATACAAATATGTTCACACTTTTCATAATTGAGGAATGAAAATGTTTGAGATAAACAGCACATCTCCTGTAAGGCCAAAAACTTCTTTAGAAAATATGTCAGTCTCATGTCCCTGTGGGTAGAGTTCAGTATTTGCAGAGTCATCAATTATAATATTCTGGATTTAACAGAGATACAAAGATTCCAGTCTATTTCCATGTTCCAAACCTGTCCAAGCCCAGCTTTATTTCCAGGCTTTACTCTCCCTTAGGCAAATGTAACTGATAACTGATTTAATGTTTAAAAATGTCCTCTGTCCAAAAGTTCTTTTTACAGATCTAATCTATATCTGTCTTGTTTCAATTTAAAACAATTTCCATTAGATGTGCTAATGCATTCATCAACAAATACGTATAGGGTTCTTTGATTTACCAGGGGCTGTGTGTGGAAATCAAGAGCAGAAAGTACAGTGGTCATGACTAATTGCCAAATGGTTAGTACAGAAAATAACAACTTTGAGGTTCAGAGGAAGAAGAAAGTGGAGGAGGAGGAATTGGAACTGGATCTTGAAAGATGGTTGGGATATGGGTAAATCAAGAAAAAAAAGGAAAGGCAAAGAGGATGGGGAATAAATGGCAGGAGGAAAAGCACAGAGGTAGGAAGAAAATGAAGAGGCCAATTTACCTGGAAATGAGGCTTTTGGAAGGGAATGGAAGAGGCAAGTCTGGAGGAGCAGATTGGAACCAGTCTGCGTAGGTCCTCGAATGCCATACTAAACAGGACAGACTCTGTGCTATAAACTAGTGGCCTCAAAAGCCAGGCACTATGTAGGACCATCATCTGGGTACAGGAAAATGTTTATTCTCTATCTAAAAAAAGAAAGGTTAATTTCTTACTAATATTTCTTGCATGTATTGACAATATTGTATATGTGTCGTTTATTCATAAATATACGTACATGGTGATGCACGCTCAAATGTTTTACTGGTAGAGATGCATATTCAAAAAAGTTTAGAGGCAGACTACTTCTATAGATGATGACTGATTAAAAATTTTCACTTAGCCAGTGACATATTCAAAGCAGTATTTTAGGAAGATAATTCTGGCAGCAGTTGTACAGAATCGGAAGAAGCAGTTAGTTGGCAACTGCAGCAATTCAAAGGGCTTAAATAATGGTAGCCACAGTGGGAATGGAAAGAACGGGGAGAGTACCAGAGACATTTTGATGATCTTGTTCCTTTCATGGTGAGATTTTCCCTTAGCAAGAGCAGTCAGCAATCACTTTGGGAGCCAAGGATGGAGCAGTGCTCAAGAAGATGAGTTTTTTGGCTCAAAACCAATTGCAAAAATGTATTGATACTACCAAATGTGTTGTGGTCTGAAAACTGAAACTTAAATGGAACCAAGAATAAAAATTATGATTAACTTATTGGTCAAAAACAAGTTTAGATAACTTTGCAAATCATTTTATACACAAGGAAAATCTTTAAAAATGTAGATAACATCCTTTCCACCATAACCCTAAAGAAGAGCACTTGGAAGGGTTAACAGGAGCAGCTTAAAGATGGTGCCTTCATTATAAAACATCTATGCTTCCTATCTGTTGTTCGGTGTTGAAAAGGGATCCCAGAAATGTTCTCACCTCAGTTGCTTGTTGGAGATGCATTGCTTGTTGATAATCTCTGATTCAAGTACAAACACTTTTGTGCTCCCTCAGACAGCACCATCTTCACAAGAAATGCAATTTAGAGGATCATATTGGTGAATGTGAATTTGCAAGAGAGGTCTTGGTACTTGTACTTGATTTATCATCATTTCTTAAAAATTGCACTATTTGTTTAACTTCCCCACTTGATGTTTTTGCAACGTAGAACTCTTAATGGAAGTGTGATTCAGAGTTCAAATCTATCATTAAGCAGCCTTTCTATTACCCCCTTGCAGATAAAAACACTCTAAATAACGATAGGGAAAAAGAAATAGTATGTTTTAAAATTCCAGCTAGATCAAGCCTGTGATCCCTACGTGATACTAACATTATCTTAGAAATATATTACTGAAAGAGCCCTACTATCAGGCATTTTAAATAAGAAAAACAAATTCACATATTTTAACTCTAGTCAAGCATCAGATACAAACTTAACATTTGTCTCAGTCAAGTTAAACTAGACTACAGATTGAGTGTGCATGTGTGTGGTGTAATTATTTTGGCTGAAAATGAGTAGAATGTAGTATCGAAAAATAAATATAATGTATTGACAGACATAAAAATTAAGGAGATAAGATTAAAAGTTCCACATTAAGTAGAAGTGAATATTCTCATACACTGCTGGTGGGAATATATATTGGTTAGCTTTTTTTAGGGCATTGGTGACATGTTTCAAGAGCCTTAAAAATGTTTATACTATTTAGACTCATTATTTCTACTTTTAAGAACTTGCCCTAAGGATAAAAACCTTAAATATCCAACAATAAGAGAATAGCTAAAAAAATTAAGAATCACTTTCTTGAAGATTATTGATTATTATTATAGATAGAAGCCACATATGCCATGATTTTTAAGTGGAAAATGTAGTATAAAATTATATATAAAAACCACTTTATATATGTATACAAATGCATGCATACAAAAATTATAAGGAAATAAAATATGCTTATAGGTTGTTTTTGTTTTCTAATTTCTTTATAGTTTTCCATTTTTTAAAGGATATATTGTTTTATAATCAGAAAAAATATTGAAGTAAAAAATTAAAGAGAGATGTCAGAGCTTAAAATGCAGATACCTATAATTTAATACAATTAGCTGTTGGAAAGATTTCTGTGACCATAATATATTTATTTAATGACTTGATCAACAGGAGCTATTGATGTAATAATTTTGACTAGATCCGTCTGTGCTACAAAAGTAGGTAAATGTATTAACGACTGAAGCAAATGTAGAAGTTGAAGCACATCTAATTAACTAGGCTACTGGGCTTTGGTTTCACAAAAAGAGCATATCTTAACTTTCTGAACTGAAGAGTCACTAGTATGCTTTATTTATGTGTTTATTTTTCATAACATCTTTATTGGAATATAATTGCTTTACATTGTTGTGTTAGTTGCTGCTGTATAACAAAGTGAATGAGCTATATGTATATATATATCCCCTCCCTCTTACATCTCCCTCCCACCCTCCCTATCCCACCCCTCTAGGTGGTCACAAAGCACTGAGCTGATCTCCCTGTGCTATGTGGCTGCTTCCCACTAGCTATCTGTTTTACATTTGGTAGTGTATATATGTCAATGCCACTCTCCGAAAAGGTAGTAGCTGTATTTATACTTATATAAATATATTTATTCACTCATTCATTCATCCAGTCAGTCAATAAACAGTTTTTCAGCACTTGTTACACATCAGGTACTGGACCAGGGTTATGAAAAAGAGAAACGAGTGTCTCAGAAAATTAGTGGTCTAGTGGGGAGATCAACTTGTAAGTGTGGTTGAAAATGAACAGAGAGATCCGTGTGAAGTTCTAGAAGAACACTGAGAAAGGAACAACCAACTTTTCCCTAGAGTTAGGGGAGCCTTCCCAGGTAAAGTAATGTTAGTGATGGGCTTTGTCGAATGAATAGGAGTTTGCCAGATGGAAAAGTTGAAGGGGCATTCTAGATAGGAAGAAGAGCATCTACAAAGGACCAGAAATCTGAGATATCATGGCCTCTCAGGTCAGGGACTGGTAGGAAATGTGATGCGGCTGGAGCTTAGGATGAGAGGTAGAAGCAGGATGATAAGCGTGGAAAACTGGGTTAGGGCCAGAAATGGCCTTCACACCATGGTAGTCACAGCATTTCTACTTCAGTGATGATTAATAGTGATTTTCCTGGCTAATAGAATCCTAATCATTATAATGAGGTAGGACTGTTCACTTTGAATTATGGAAATTATAACTGTTATGACCTGCTCCACAAACACAGGTTATAAATATGATCACATCCTTCAGTCTCCTTTATAGTTAATCATCCAAGCCTCTACAGGCCTTATTAGCAGGAAGTCTGTTACCTCCTCCTGAGGTCTCTGGGGCTTGACTCAGGGCAAATGGGTCAGTCCTCCTCCAGAAACCTGTGGCTGGGTCCACCTGTGAGGACGACTCCTTCTGGCTGCTGCATGGCACTGTTTGCAGCCCTAAGTTACAGTGGTGCCCGTTTTGGGGAGCAAGGTTACAACTCCCTTTGTTGATATTCCCATCCTCAGTTCTCTAAATCATAACCTCTGTTAGGGTGGCTGGATCTGGAGGAGCTCCTGGACTTGGCCACATGCTAGACTACAATTAGCCCTTTCCCTGAATCTTAGGCCACTGTGTTGAGCCCAGGTCAATAACCCAGACTCCTTTCTTCATCAAGATCACTTTATTTTAGTGCTTTCCAGGACCTTCCCTGCCCCGGGACTTTAGTCATTGTCACCCTGACCCAACAGTTCTCTCATCCCCAGTCCTCTGTCCAAGGAAGCAGGGGTGAGGACCCTGGGCTTTCCTCCCAGAAGACCCTGGGCTCCTCTTACACTCTGATTTATCTCCTGCCCAGTGTCCAGGTTGTTCCTCCAGATAGCTCAAGGGGAAGCAGCTAGCAAGACAGAGTTTTAAAAAGTTTGTTGCCCTGCCCCAATGCCCCCCAAAACTGTCTAATTGCTTTATATTTACATGGCTAAGAAAGATACAAGTGATTCTTCCAAGAACAAAAGATCTTCCTCCAAGTGATTTTCTGTTCCTGCCTATAAAGAGTAGTAGTTGTAATTTACTTCACTAAAATAATGAATCTTTGTGTAACCATGCCCCCTGTTTTAAAAACATCAGTGATAATGTGCTTATATATTATATAATGAATTATGTAACTTGTCCAAGGTGGAAATAGGTCTCAACCCCAAAACCTGTATGCTTAACCACTATGCTTACTGCCTCATCTCATTCAGTTTATATACTAATATGTCATTATTTATTCTTTAATTCAGATACTGCACTTATACTAGTCAAGTTTATTGCAGTATTAGGCATCTCTAAATGCAGCACTCTTTTGAATTGTTGATAAAGGAGAGCTGGACAACAAGTGTATTTATGAGCTAGCGCATATATGTGGAAATTGAGTATATTTACTGTAAGCGAAAATTGTGTTTTCTCCACACAATTGGTGTCAGAACGGAGAAGAGTACTTATACATAGTTCTGGCAGTACTGAAACAGACTAGTAAACAGGCATTTGGGTTAATACACTTTGTTAACAAATAGTGTTCTTTAGAATTCATGATTTGGGAAATCTATCTACAAGGCTGGATTAATCTAAGTTTATTTTATTTTGGCCCACTCTTAGTGCAAGTACAGGACAGTCAGTTGACCTTTTCAGTTTATTGCTTTAACTCTCAGACTACTTATCTTTAAATTTGATAATAACAAAAAATAAACTCCAGCCAGATTGTTTTCACCTTTTCTCATAGGCACTATTTTCCCAATAGCATTATTACTCTCATCAGTAAAATGAAAGTGAAATGCATGTGTCTTATTTCATAAACAAAGACAAAACTCTGACACATTATCTGTAGTTTATGTTCTTTTAGAGAAAAACTGTAATGCCATAAAAGTTTGTTGTGCTATCTGAAGTTCTTAATAAAAATTCCAGGAGGTCAAGAGATCTCTGGGCGGTTTCATTACATTTATGGAGGAACTAATTGCCTATCTTCTGACAAAACCTCAATGAGAGCTGACTCCTAGCCAGCTCAGCCCAGGGTCCTCCCTCTCACCTCCAATTCTAAGGTTTATTTCATGTGCTTGCCTTAGGCTGGTGCTGTAAACCACTGAGCCAGGGCCACAGCTGTGAGCTAGGATTCCTGCGGAGCTATTCATTTACCCTAGTTTTACTACAAGATGAGATCCCTGCATTTGACCTTGTATCACTTTGTTGTGTTGCTGTCATTATTATTGTTTTATTATTGTTGTTGTTGTTATTTTTGTTACTTTATATACTTAAAATGCCTAGCTTTGCAACCAGTTTGGATTTGAGATACACAATAAATTCTATTATTTAAAAATGATAAATGCAGACATCTTTATATCAACTTTATTCAGTTTTCAGATTTATTAAGCTTTTTTACTTTATACAGAAACTAAAAATTCTGATTGGCCTTCAGTTTTTAAAGTGAGGAAACAATTTCTATTTCTTTGGATTTGGATATGCTCTATGTTGGAATGAGGGCCTATTCCGTGCTGAAAGAGGTTATGTGTTTTTCTATGAGCTAGATGAAATTTGTGTTTCTCCCTTGGCTTGGTATGCATTATGTATAAACAAAGATGTTCTACGGTTCCTAGGGAAGAGGAATGAGAAAGATGCCTCCTTCCTAGTTCTCTCACAGGATTTCCCAGGAAATCATTGACACAGACTGAAGTTCATGGAGTGATGTAGAGTGAAGCTAACAGACAATTCTTGAAAGCCTACTATGTGCCAGGAACTGTGCTTCATATGTATTTGCCTGGTCTCATTTAATTTTCTTAACAAAGTCATGAGGCAATTCCCCTTTTCCTTATTGTGTAGATGAGGAAACTGAGGCTCAGAGAGATTGGGCAACTAATCTAAAGTCAAAGAGCCAGAAGTGGCAGAGCAGGGAATCAAACAATGTTTATTGAGATTCCACAGCCAACACCTTTCTGTGCCCCATGCTGCCTGTCTGTGGACTCAGGTGACCTGGGGGCTCTAACTCCACACTAAAGTCAGGGTCTAGTGCTGAATGAAGTCCCATGCATTTCTCTTAGGTTCTAGGGACAATCAGAATGTCAGAGTGGAAAAGGGACTTCTCAGCTCAGTCAGGTATTTGCTTAACCACTGGTTTCCTAACCTCTTCTATTTGGGCCTTAACCTTGAATGCGGAGTAAGATGAGGACTGAACTTCTCCAGGGCTGGGAGGTGGCTCTGTCTCCTCAGGGCCAGCCATGCACCAGCTATGCTGTTGTTGTTTGGAGGCCTTAGCATCCCTCACTTCAAACCGATTACTTTTTTGTTATCTTAGTATAACATCATTGGTTATCTGGCTGATTTGAAATGTGAAGGAGACTAATCCTGTACGGTAATGACTTGCAAGTAGAACACCAAATCTATGGGGCTATTCAGGGCATTGGCTTTTAAAAATTGATTTTTCTCTAACTTGTGCTAACTGTCCCTTGATCCCTATTTAGAGAACTCCATCGTTTTAATAACTTGGTACTGTTTTGCTGGTAAATGAGGAGATATGTAAACAGAAAGTTTTTTTCCCCTTCTTTATGGATCTAAAAACATGTTCAGAATTTTCATTTGCAGCACTTTATCCTTTTTTATTTTTTTCTATGTTGCAAGCAAAATGTCATTTGATTTAAATTGACACTAAGCACATTTCTGTTAGAGGAGCCAGTGACTATGGTCTTTAGATGTAGACTGATTATATTTCTTAATCCAACAACAGTTTAAGTTTGTGCTCTGAGTGTGAGTCGGTGGTTAGACTCTGTGGAGCAGGCAGTGGGTACTTCACGATTCTTCTTCAGCAGGGGCTCAGATGACTTTGGAAGATTGTCCTGAGTATCTAGATGCCCCTTCTCTCTATGGGTAAAAGTGTGTGCTCTGTGCCTGGCTATCCATTATGTAGTTTTATAATTCATTCATTGAGTGTCTGTTGCATGGCAGACACAGATTGTCTTCATCACACCTCATTTCATCCTCACAGCCACCCGGGGAAGGTGTTATGTTATGAGCATGTAATATTCCCTCCACTCTTTAGATAAGGAAGCTGAAGTTCAGGTAGATCTATTTCCCAGTGGTTACACAGCTAGTGCCTATTAATAGCAGGGCTCACCAGATCTGTCTGCCTTTTTCAACTATAACATTTTGCCTGGAAATGAGCTAGCAGGAAAGTTTTAGGAAATGAGGTTGAGACAGTGGTAGAGGGCTTTGAATTTTACTAGTGAGGCACCACACTTTGGATTCATTTATTCATTCAAGACCTATTTATTGGGCACCTAATATGTGCCAAACAGTCTGGGCACTGGGGGCATCACATTGAATCACAAAGCTTAAATACCTGCCTTTGAGAAGCTTACAGTATGGCTCTTGGAGGTTTTGAACAGAGAAATGACATGCTCTGGTATAAGTTTTACAAGAGTCTTGCTGTCTGCAGTGCAGACCATCAGCTGCAGAGGGGCACAGGCTGAGGCAGGGAGACCAGTTAGGAAGACTGTTTTGCAACAGTCCAGGCAAAAGAAGGTGGGGCTTGGACCAGCGTGGTAGCAGAGGTAAAAAGTTGGATTCTAGATGGACTTAGAAGAAAACACCAATGGGATTTGCTGAACAATTGGATGTGGACATTGCTTGTCTAGGCTTTAATTGGAACTCAGGTCAGCCTGCCTCCTAAACCTGTGCTCTTTTAATTATGTTAAAATGCTCAAGTGTAAAGTAGCTTCACAATATTCAATTTAGTGAGAAACGTAGCTCCTTTTCAATGCCTTGGCACTAGACTTGTGAAAGGAGAATACTTGTTGGTGTCCAGAGGAGGCAGGACAGAGCTCCGTTTCCCAGGAGCATTTATCATCCAGGCTGAGGTCGACCAGCCCGCTCCCTTGAAGAAGGCCACGTGCCTGGGTGGCAGCAGTTGGTTATACTCGACGTCTGTAGTGTGTCCATCTCGGAGCCATTCAGAGTCCTTCCCTATGGTTTCCCTGCAGTGAGGCAAGAGGACAGATCTTATTAATAAGATTTAAGCCCAGCTTCACGTGTTTCTGCCTTTGTTATTTCTCAGAAACCACATCATCAGATCCAAATCAGAAATGAGTTTTAAATCTTGGTCAAACAGTGGAACTTTTAGCATACTGTTTGACCATTGTAGTTAGCTTTTACGGAGCGGACACAGTCACTCAAAAATGGTTCTAGATACGCCAGATCTGCTAGTAGCTTTAATAACTGCAGGATACAAGTTTGTATTTCCCAAGTCAATGAAATTGCCACCAAGCTGTTTGTGCGGTAATGAGATGAATAAAATGTCATTCTCATTCAATTCATTTTCATTGACCTTAAGTGAATGACCTTCTATTTCCAAGAAGGAGGGGAACATGACCCTGGGTAAACATAAACATTGCATCTGCTTCACAATCATTACATTACTAAGGATAGCATGGGCAGCTAGCTATACTTGTGGATTTAGACTAAGAAGCAACCCCCAACACACCTTGTCTTGAAGTAGAGGCAAATGACTGGGTTTCAGTTAATCATTGGAAGGCCTCATGATCTGTCTAGAGCCTAGCTTCATCTTCTGGATGCAATCTAATATCCCAATGAACTTGGCCATCCATTGGGTCCTACTGGGCAGGTTGTCCAGTTAAGGATATGAATAGAGGCTCTCAATTCCTGGCTGACATTTATCACAACCCCTTTCTTCATTAACCTGCCCTGGAGATCAGCCCTGAGGGTACTCCTTTGCTGTGTCAGCCACACCCTAAATCAGGCAACCACAAGAGCAAGAGATGAATGCGCATGCCTCTGATTCCCTCCTGCCTCCAGAATGCAGATAAGAGGCCCTGCCATTTTTCAAAAATTCAAAAGCAACTGAAGAATCACTTGTTTTATTTTATTATTTTTCCCAGGGCTGCGTCCAAAGAGGACTCTGCGTTTGGTGCTCTGGACTGCAGAGGAGCAAGGTGGAATCGGTGCCTTGCAGTATTACCAATTACACAAGGTAAGAGGGCAGCCATGGGCTGCTGGGCATTTGCACATGTAATATCAGTGTAAATACAGCAAAAGCACTGATGCTTTTAGTTTAATAATTTCCTCTATTGTCCTGAAGACTCAGCAATACTTTGAGGTAGGCTGGCCCTGGCAAACACCCCTTGCAGAAGTCTTCATCCAGCTCCATAAAGGAGAATGCACTGGTGAGCTGAGGGTGCTGGGATGGAGCTGAGTGATTTTCTATTTCTCCATTAGTCTGTAGCCTTAGGAAAATTCCACCTGCTATGTGGCCATTTTCCTAAACTCTCTAGTTCTGCTATCCTCATGTATGCCAGAGAAATAGTAATAGGTTAACATTCCCTGTTCCTACTGAGTCCACCCCCATTCCCCAATGTCCCAAATCCTCCTGGGAGCGCTGGTATTTGAAAGCCACATCCTGAGACCTTGAGTCAGCCAGGAGCATTGATAATAGCCATGGGAATAGCAGCAACGAGAGGTCTCAGACCTGGGAATGTGGAGGACAGTGTGGTTTGACAGTGACCAATATAAGGCAAAAGTGAAGCTTGAAACAAGAAGGTGATAGTGGAAGATCATAAATAGAAATAAAAGACCACGTTTAAGACAGGGGACAGGGACTCCCAAGGCAAAAGAAATAAAAGCAAAAATAAATAAGTGAGATCTAATCAAACTTGAAAGCTTTTGCACAGCAAAGGAAACCACCAACAAAACAAAAAGGCAATCTACGGAATGGGAGAAAATATTTGCAAATGACCCGATCGACAAAGGATTAATAGCCAAAATATGCAAACAACTCATACAACTCAATGTCAAAAAATGGGCAGAAGACCTAATAAGACATTTCTCCAAAGAAGACATACAGATGGCCAACAGGCACATGAAAAGATACTCAACATCTCTAATTATTAGAGAAATTCAAATCAGAACCACAATGAGGTATCACCTCACACCAGTCAGAATGACCATCATCAAAATGTCTACAGATAATAAATGCTGGAGAGGGTGTGGAGAAAAGGGAACCCTCGTGCACTGTTAGTGGGAATGTAAATTGGTGCAGCCACTGTGGAAAACAGTATGGAGGTTCCTTAAAAAACTAAAAGTAGAGCTACCATATGATTCAGCAATCCTACTCCTAGGCATATATCTGGAAAAGATGAAAACTCTAATTCGAAAAGATACATGTACCCCAATGTTCACAGCAGCACTATTTACAATAGGCAAGACATGGAAACAACCCAAGTGCCCATCAACAGACTTAAGAAGATGTGGTACATGTATACAATGGAATATTATTACTCAGTCATAAAAAAAGAAATATTGCCATTTGCAGCCACATGGATGGACCTAGTGAATATCATACTAAGTGAAGTAGGTCAGACAGAGAAAGATAAATATTATATGATATCACTTATATGTGGAATCTCAAAATAATACAAAAGAATGTATCAATATATACAAAACAGAAACAGACCCACAGACGTAGAAAACAAACTATGGTTACCAAAGGGGAAAGGGGGTGGGGTCAGGGATAAATTACGGGTACGGCATTAACAGATACAAACTATTATACATAAAATAGGTAAGTAACAAGGATAGGATATCTGTATATCTTGTGCTACTGAGTATCGTTACTTTCTGTGCAAAGAAGGACCATGTTTTATGCCCAACTCTTTCACCACTTCAATTCTTATAGCCTCAAGTGTTCCTGGGGAATAAGATTATTCCAGATTATGCCCTTTGGTTGGTGGGTCAGTAGCATCATCTTCTCTATGTTGTGGTGGACGAGAACATCAGATAGGAGTCGTTCTTGACCCAGCAACATTCAATTAATATTCTCTGAGCACCTACTGGCTCAGGCACTGTATTAGGCATTAGGTTTACTGTCATTAAGAAGATTCACCATGACCTTGCTGAGACTGCCCTCTAAAGAAGGACACCAACCACTGAACTTCAATCATAATATAACGTGTTAAGAATGTTCTGATAAAGAACAAACCAGTGATGGCAGAGACAGAAAGTTCATGCAACCTGGCCGTCTGGAGCGGTCAGGATAGACTACATGAGAGAAATGACATCTAAGCAGAGACCTGAGGACTACGCAGAGGCCAGACAAGGAAGAGGAGTTGGCAGAGAGGAGGTGAGTCCATGGTAGTGGGACCTCCATGTGCCAAGGCTGGAGGTGAAGACGTCCCAGCACACAGCGGAAACTGAGAGGCATTCAGAGTGGCTGCTGTGTGGAATGCAGGATGCACAGTGGCAGGAGCAGAGAAGAGAGAGAAGCAAGAGGCTGGACTGGAAGGTACAAACCATGTTTAGAAGTTTGCACTTTGTCCGGAGTGCAAGAGAGTAATCGAATTATTTTTAAGAAGGTGCTTTTAGAATCTATACATCTTGGACTCTATAAAAAACGTAAAACCCTAAAGGAACTGTTTTGAAGCTCAGTCATTCTCTATAATATACTCTACTTCAAGAAAAAAAATGGATTTAGGGCTTCCCTGGTGGTGCAGTGGTTAAGAATCCGCCTGCCAACGCAGGAGACACGGGTTCAAGCCCTGGTCCGGGAAGATCCCACATGCTGCAGAGCAACTAAGCCCGTGCGCCACAACTGCTGAGCCTGCACTCTAGAGCCCACAAGCCACAACTACTGAGCCCGTGCCACAACTACTGAAGCCTGCATGCCTAGAGCCCGTGCTCCGCAACAAGAGAAGCCACTGCAATGAGAAGCCCACACACTACAATGAAGAGTAGCCCCCGCTCGCCACAACTAGAGAAAGCCCGCATGCAGCAACAAAGACCCAACACAGCCAAAAATAAATAAATAAAATAAATAAATTTTTTTAAAAAATGGATTTAAACTGTAATGGCTCCAGCTTGAAATTTCCTCAACCACTGAAATTCCTTAGATCTAGGGGGAAAAAAAAAAGTTTATTTCTCTGAAGATTTTGAGTTTTACCATAGCCTACAAAATACATGGATGAAATCAGAAATCACTTGATTTTAAACTTCTAAGAGGTTGGCAGGCATATATATATATATATATATATATATATATATATATATATATATATATGAATATATACTCAAAGGACATGCAATGACATTAACAGAGCTTGTTTATCTTGAAAATATCCACGTCGCCTTCATACAAATGTGTCTATATACCGGTGGCTGGTCTGAATTGCATTTTCAGGAATGGAAAGAAGAAATTCCAGAAAGGGAAAACATAGGCCTTTTTTTTAGGATAGCTCTTTATCTTACCTTTAAAAAGACATTCTGCATGTTTTACAAGACACAGCCCATTTTGAAGGACTTATTCTATATTCTTATGATGAACATATTGATATAAGCATTGTCAAGAGCATAATCATTTCTGGGTGGCTGAGTTTAACTTTAAAGTAACTATAATAAGGACCTCATCCTTGAGGAGTAAGCGGGTTTGAGTGAGTAGTCAGGAGTGGGTAGAAAAGGGAAAGCCTCTCTCCGTCATATTGATGAGAACTGAGTCCTGATGTGCACCCTTGGCATCCGTATGGGTGATACTGAACAGGAACAGAACTTTTATTTGGGGGAGGACCTATTCTGGTTATTATAAAAATAAAAGATTTGAACTTATAAAATAACTCTGCTAGCATTTTTATGATATAGTTATGGTTATTAGTGATCTATAACAAGGATCAGTAAGATATGGCCTGTGGGCCAAATCCATCTGTTTATGTACAGACCTCAAGACAAGAATGTTTTTACATGTTTTAACTGACTACGTGACCGAGATTGTATGTGGTCTGCAAGCCCCAAAATAATAAGTATCTGATCCTTTACAGAAAAAGTTCGTTGATCCTTAATCTATATGATAAAAATCATAAAATATTTTCATGTTATTTCCATACAATGATTTATTTATAACTTTGTATTGACTTAAATGATAATTTTATAAGTTTTGCTTGGAGCCAATTATGTAAGTATTTTGCAGGAAGATATTATTTTAATAAATAATATGAATGTACATATACCACGCTTTTTTCTATGCATTCTGATTTGGTGTAGAGTTTAATAGTAAAGTTAGTGATACTTACATAGCATTAATTATGGAGAAAAACAGTATGTAAAAAATTATGATTTCTTCTTTTTGTTGCTCTGAATGTATTCTTTCTTCCTCCTCATAGAATCTTTTCAACAGTAAAAGTTCTATAAAGGCTACTTTAATGAACATATATAGCTAAACTTTCATGACAATAAAATTAATATTAACATTCGTTATCCTTTTCTTAGTAAATATATCTTTGTTTATAATTTAATTAATATATTTACAGAAAAATATAAAATTAAAATGATTTAAAATCATATGCTAAAACTTGGACAACAGAAGCAAGAAGAACTACAATCCTGCAGCCTGTGCAACAAAAACCACATTCACAGAAAGATAGACAAGATGAAAAGGCATATGGCTATGTACCAGATGAAGGAACAAGATAAAACCCCAGAAAAACAATTAAATGAAATGGAGATAGGCAATCTTCCAGAAAAAGAATTCAGAATAATGATAGTGAAGATGATCCAGGACCTCGGAAAAAGAATGGAGGTAAAGATTGAGAATATGCAAGAAATGTTTAACAAAGATCTAGAAGAATTAAAGAACAAACAAACAGAGGTGAACAATACAATAACTAAAATGAAATATACACTATACGGCATCAACAGCAGAATAACTGAGGCAGAAGAACGGATAAGTGACCTGGAAGACAGAATGGTGGAATTCACTGCTGTGGAACAGAATAAAGAAAAAAGAATGCAAAGAGATGAAGACAGCTGAAGAGACCTCTGGGACAACATTAAATGAAACAACATTCGCATTATAGGGGTCCCAGAAGGAGAAGAGAGAGAGAAATGACCCGAGAAAATATTTGAAGAGATTATAGTCGAAAACTTCCCTAACATGGGAAAGGAAATAGCCACCCAAGTCCAGGAAGCGCAGAGAGTCCCATACAGGATAAACCCAAGGAGAAACACACCGAGACACATAGTAATCAAATTGGCAAAAATTAAAGACAAAGAAAAATTATTGAAAGCAGCAAGGGAAAAACGACAAATAACATACAAGGGAACTCCCATAAGGTTAACAGCTGATTTCTCACCAGAAACTCTACAAGCCAGAAGGGAGTGGCATGATATACTTAAAGTGATGAAAGGGAAGAAGCTACAACCAAGATTCCTCCACCCAGCAAGGATCTCATTCAGATTCAATGGAGAAATCATAAGCTTTACAGACAAGGAAAAGCTAAGAGAATTCAGCACCACCAAACCAGCTCTACAACAAATGCTGAAGGAACTTCTCTAAGTGGGAAACACAAGAGAAGAAAAGGACCTACAAAAGCAAACACAAAACAATTAAGAAAATGGTAATAGGAACATACATATTGATAATTACCTTAAACGTGAATGGATTAAATGCTCCAACCAAAAGACACAGGCTTGCTGAATGGATACAAAAACAAGATCCATCTATATGCTGTCTACAAGACACCCACTTCAGACCTAGGTACACATACAGACTGAAAGTGAGGGGATGGAAAAAGATATTCCATGCAAATGGAAATCAAAAGAAAGCTGGAGTAGCAATACTCATATCAGATAAAATAGACTTTAAAATAAAGAATGTTACAAGAGACAAGAAGGAAACTACATAATGATCAAGGGATCAATCCAAGAAGAAGATATAACAATTATAAATATATATGCACCCAACATAGGAGCACCTCAATACATAAGGCAACTGCTAACAGCTATAAAAGAGGAAATCGACAGTAACACAGTAATAGTGGGGGACTTTTAACACCTCACTTACACCAATGGACAGATCATCCAAAATGAAAATGAATAAGGAAACAGAAGCTTTAAATGACACAGTAGACCAGATAGACTTAATTGATATTTATAGGACATTCCATCCAAAAACAGCAGATTACACTTTCTTCTCAAGTGCACATGGAACATTCTCCAGGATAGATCACATCTTGGGTCACAAATCAAGCCTCAGTAAATTTAAGAAAATTGAAATCATATCATGCATCTTTTCTGACCTCAGCGCTATGAGATTAGAAATGAATTACAGGGGAAAAAACGTAAAAAACACAAACACATGGAGGCTAAACAATACGTTACTAAATAACCAAGAGCTCACTGAAGAAATCAAAGAGGAAATCAAAAAATACCTAGAGACAAATGACACTGAAAACACAATGATCCAAAACCTATAGGATGCAGCAAAAGCAGTTCTAAGAGGGAAGTTTATACCTATACAAGCCTACCTCAAGAAACAAGAAAAGGGCTTCCCTGGTGGTGCAGTGGTTGAGAATCTGCCTGCTAATGCAGGGTACACGGGTTCGAGCCCTGGTTTGGGAAGATCCCACATGCCGTGGAGCAACTAGGCCCGTAAGCCACAACTACTGAGCCTGCGCATCTGGAGCCTGTGCTCCACAATAAAACGGGCCACGATAGTGAGAGGCCCGCGCACCACGAAGAAGAGTGGCCCCTGATTGCCGCAACTAGATAAAGCCCTCACGCAGAACTGAAGACCCAACACAGTCAAAAATAAATAAAATAAAATAAAATAAAAAGAAACAAGAAAAATCTCAAATAAACAATCTAACCTTACACCTAAAGGAACTACAGAAAGAAGAACAAACAAAACCCAAAGTTAGCAGAAGGAAAGAAATCATAAAAATCAGAGCAGAAATAAATGAAATAGAAATAAAGAAAACAATAGCAAAGATCAATAAAACTAAAAGCTGGTTCTTTGAGAAGATAAACAAAATTGATCAACCATTAGCCAGATTCATCAAGAAAAAGAGGGAGAGGACTCAAATCAATAAAATTAGAATTGAAAAAGGAGAAGTTACAACAGACACCACAGAAATACAAAGCATCCTAAGAGACTACTACAAGCAACTCTATGCCAATAAAATGGAAAACCTGGAAGACATGGACAAATTTTTAGAAAGGTATAACCTTCCAAGACTGAACCAGGAAGAAATTAAAAACATGAACAGACCAATCACAAGTAATGAAATTGAAACTGTGATTAAAAATCTTCCAACAAACAAAAGTCCAGGACCAGGTGGCTTCACAGGTGAATTCTATCAAACATTTAGAGAAGCGCTAACACCTATACTTCTCAAACTCTTCCAAAAAATTGCAGAGGAAGGAAAACTCCCAAACTCATTCTATGAGGCCACCATCACCCTGATACCAAAACCAGACAAAGATACTACAAAAAAAGAAAATTACAGACCAATATCACTGATGAATATAGATGCAAAAATCCTCAACCAAATACTAGCAAACAGAATCCAACAACACATTAAAAGGATCATGCACCATGATCAAGTGGGATTTATCCCAGAGATGCAAGGATTCTTCAATATACGCAAATCAATCAGTGTGATACACCATATTAACAAACTGAAGAATAAAAACCGTATGATCATCTCAATAAGTGCAGAAAAAGCTTTTGACAAAATTCAACACCCATTTATGATAAAAACTTTCCAGAAAGTGGGCATAGAGGGAAACTACTTCAACATAATAAAGGCCATATATGACAAACCCACAGCAAACATCATTCTCAATGGTGGAAAACTGAAAGCATTTCCTCTAAGATCAGGAACAAGACAAGGATGTCCACTCTCACCACTATTATTCAACATAGTTTTGGAAGTCCTAGCCATGGCAATCAGAGAAGAAAAAGAAATAAAAGGAATACAAATTGGAAAAGAAGAAGTAAAACTGTCACTGTTTGCAGATGATATGATACTCTACATAGAGAATCCTAAGGATGCCACCAGAAAACTACTAGAGCTAATCAATGAATTTGGTGAACTAGCAGGATACAAAATTAATGCACAGAAATCTCTTGCATTCCTATACACTAATGATGAAAAATCTGAAAGAGAAATTAAAGAAACACTCCCATTTACCATTGCAACAAAAAGAATAAAATACCTAAGAATAAACCTACCTAGGGAGACAAAAGACCTGTATGCAGAAAACTATAAGACACTGATGAAAGAAATTAAAGATGATACCAACAGATGGAGAGATATACAATGTTCTTGGATTGGAAGAATCAATATTGTGAAAATGACTATACTACTGAAAGCAATCTACAGATTCAATGCAATCCCTATCAAATTACCAGTGGCATTTTTTTACAGAACTAGAACAAAAAATCTTAAAATTCGTATGGAGACACAAAAGACCCTGAATAGCCAAAGCAGTCTTGAGGGAATAAAACGGAGCTGGAGGAATCAGACTCCCTGACTTCAGACTATACTACAAAGCTACAGTAATCAAGACAATATGGTACTGGCACAAAAAAGGAAATATAGATCAATGGAACAGGATAGAAAGCCCAGAGATAAACCCACGCACCTATGGTCAACTAATCTATGACAATGGAGACAGGGATATACAATGGAGAAAAGACAGTCTCTTCAATAAGTGGTGCTGGGAAAACTGGACAGCTACATGTAAAAGAATGAAATTAGAACACTCCCTAACGCCATGCACAAAGATGAACTCAAAATGGATTAGACACCTAAATGTAAGACCAGGCACTATAAAACTCTTAGAGGAAAACATAGGAAGAACACTCTTTGACATAAATCACAGCAAGTTATTTTTTGATCCACCTCCTAGAGTAATGGAAATGAAAACAAAAATAAACAAATGGGACCTAATGAAACTTAAAAGCTTTTGCACAGCAAAGGAAACCATAAACAAGACGAAAAGACAACCCTCAGAATGGGAGAAAATATTTGCAAATGAATCACTGGACAAAGGATTAATCTCCAAAACATATAGACAGCTCATGCAGCTCAATATTAAAGAAACAAACACCCCAATCCAAAAATGGGCAGAAGACCTAAATAGACATTTCTCCAAAGAAGACATACAGATGGACAAGAAACACATGAGAAGCTGCTCAACATCACTAATTATTTGAGAAATGCAAATCAAAACTACAATGAGGTATCACCTCACACCAGTTAGAATGGGCATCATCAGAAAATCTACAAACAACAAATACTGGAGCGGGTGTGGAGAAAAGGGAACCCTCTTGCATTGTTGGTGGCAATGTAAATTGATGCAGCCACTATGGAGAACAGTATGGGGGTTCCTTAAAGAACTAAAAATAGAATTACCATATGACCCAGCAATCCCACTACTGGCATATACCCAGAGAGAACCATAATTCAAAAAGACACATGCACCCCAATGTTCATTGCAACACTATTTACAATAGCCAGGTCATGGAAGCAACCTATATGTCCATCGACAGACGAATGGATAAAGAAGATGTGGTACATATATACAATGGAATATTACTCAGCCATAAAAAGGAACGAAATTGGGTCATTTGTAGAGATGTGGATGCATCTAGAGACTGTCATACAGAGTGAAGTAAGTCAGAAAGAGGAAAACAAATATCGTATATTAATGCATATATGTGGAACCTAGAAAATGGTACAGATGATCCGGTTTGCAGAGCAGAAATTGAGACACAGATGTAGAGAACAAACGTATGGACACCAAGGGGGGAAAGCGGCAGGGGGGTGGGGGTGGGGGTATGATGAATTGGGCGATTGGGATTGACATGTATACACTGATGTGTATAAAATGGTTGACTAATAAGAAAAAATAAACAAATAAACATAAAAAAGTAATCATATGCTAAATCTTATTGCCTAACTAATTTTCAAAATTGTAATCAGATTAATAGCTGCCTTTATGTCATAGTTATGCTTATGAAGTATTAGTTCAATTATTATAATAATTTCTAGCCTTACTAAATTGTTCTGAAATATGTGAGACTATTTGTGGTTTGTGTATAAATTTTGAAACTAAAATAGAACTTTATTGTGATATCTAAAACACACTTTCCAAGGAAACAAACTTTGGCTCAAAAAGGTCTATGAGCATTTTGGCAGGCATTACTAAGTAAAATAATTTGAACAGGAGGTACTGAGTTTTTCACTTTACAAGTGTAATATACATGTACATTTATATTATTTATAACAATAACATCTTCCTGCAAAATACTTATATAATTGGCTCCAAACAAAATTTATAAAATTATCATTTAGGTCATACAATGTTATAAATAAATTATTGTATGGAAATATATTTTGGAGCCAACTAGAATAGCAATCATTCCTGGTGTCCATCCAGCGTGCCCGTAACAATTCATAGCATAAAATCCTATAAAGGATGTGTACATATTATTCTCTTATTTTTAAAAAAATGCTACTTCGCATATTTTGATAAACTGTAAACTTTTTTCTCCTAGTGTTCAAGTTCTTTCCACTGTCTATTCACATTAGCACATGAAGTTGAAATTATTTATATGTATATTGTTTGTGCTTTATGTTTATTGATTTGTTTATAAGTAACACACTTTTCATGCTAACAGTGTTTTACTGAGGTATAAGTAGCATAGAGTGATAAAATGCACAGATCTTAAGCATACAGTGCAATATATATTTGGCAAATGTATACCCCTGTGTAACCATCACCCAGATCAAGATATAGAGCATTCCTGTTATCCTAGGAAATTTCCCTTTCAGATCAACCTCTGACTCCACCAAAGATAACTATTATACTGATTTTTATTACCACAGATTGGTTATGCCTGTTCTTGAACTTCAGTGATACAGTATATACTCCTAGGCTTCCTGCAATACGTAAACAAGTATGGTTTTGTGATTCTTCTGTGCTGTTGCAGTAACAGCAGTTTGTCTCTTTCTGCTGCAGAGGAGTTTTTTAAAAAATTTTTTTAACATCTTTATTGGAGTATAATTGCTTTACAATGTTGTGTTAGTTTCTGCTGTATAACAAAGTGAATGAGCTATATGTATACATATATCCCCATATCCCCTTCCTCTTGCGTCTCCCTCCCACCCTCCCTATCCCACCCCTCTAGGTGGTCACAAAGCACCAAGCTGATCTCCCTGTGCTATGCGGCTGCTTCCCACTAGCTATCTGTTTTACATTTGGTAGTGTATATATGTCCATGCCACTCTCTCACTTCGTTCCATCTTACCCTTCCCCCTCCCTGTGTTCTCAATTCTATTCTCTACGTCTGCGTCTTTATTCCTGTCCTGCCCCTAGGTTCATCAGAACCTTTTTTTTTCGGTTCCATATATATGTGTTAGCATACGATATTTGTTTTTTTCTTTCGGACTTACTTCACTCTGTATGACAGACTCTAGGTCCATCCAACTCACTACAAATAGTTCAATTTCATTTCTTTTTATGGCTGAGTAATATTCCATTGTAAATATGTTCCACATCTTCTTTATCCATTCATCTGTCGATGGACACTTAGGTTGCTTCCATGTCCTGACTATTGTAAATAGAGCTGCAATGAACATTGTGGTACATGTTTCTTTGAATTATGGTTTTCTCAGGGTATATGCCCAGTAGTGGGATTGCTGGGTCATATGGTAATTCTATTTTTAGTTCTTTAAGGAACCTCCATACTGTTCTCCATAGTAGCTGTATCAATTTACATTGCCACCAACAGTGCAAGAGGGTTCCCTTTTCTCCACACCCTCTCCAGCATTTATTGTTTGTAGATTTTCTGATGATAGCCATTCTGACGGGTGTGAGGTGATACCTCATTGTAGTTTTGATTTGCATTTCTCTAATAATTAATGATGTTGAGCATCCTTTCATGTGTTTGTTGGCAATCTGTATATCTTCTTTAGAGAAATGTCTATTTAGGTCTTCTGCCCATTTTTGGATTAGGTGGTTTTTTTGATATTGAGCTGCATGAGCTGATTGTATATTTTGGAGATTAATCCTTTGTCAGTTGCTTCATTTGCAAATATTTCTCCCATTCTTATGGTTGTCTTCTCGTCTTGTTTATGGTTTCCTTTGCTGTGCAAAAGCTTTTAAGCTTCATTAGGTCCCATTTGTTTATTTTTGTTTTTATTTCCATTTCTCTAGGATCTGGGTCAAAAGGGATCTTGCTATGATTTATGTCATAGAGTGTTCTGCCTATGTTTTCCTCTAGGAGTTTTATAGTTTCTGGCCTTACACTTAGGTCTTTAATCCACCCTATACTGTTGCATACAGTGTTAGGGAGTGTTCTAATTTCATTCTTTCACATGTAGCTGTCCAGTTATCCCAGCACCACTTATTGAAGAGGCTGTCTTTTTTCCATTGTATATTCTTGCCTCCTTTATCAAAAATAAGGTGACCATATGTGCGTGGGTTTACCTCTTGGCTTTCTATCCTGTTCCATTGATCTATATTTCTGTTTTTGTGCCAGTACCATACTGTCTTGATTACTGTAGCTTTGTAGTATAGTCTGAAGTCCAGGAGCCTGATTCCTCCAGCTCCGTTTTTTTTCTAAAGATTGCTTTGGCTGGGGCTGCCCTGGTGGCTCAGTGGTTAAGAATCCGCCTGCCAATGCAGGGGGCACGTGTTTCAGCCCTGGTCCAGGAAGATCCCACATGCCGTGGAACAGCTAAGCCCAGGCACCACAACTACTGAGGCGGTGCTCTAGAGCCTGTGAGCCACAACCACTGAGCCCAAGTGCCACAACTACTAAAGGCCGCACACCTAGAGCCTGTGCTCTGCAACAAGAGAAGCCACCACAATGAGGAGCCCACACACCGCAATGAAGAGTAGCCCCCGCTCGCTGCAACTAGAGAAAGCCCATGCACAGCAACAAAGACCCAATATACCAAAGATTGATTAATTAATTAATTAATTAATTAATTTAAAAGATTGCTCTGGCTATTCAGCGTCTTTTGTGTTTCCATACAAATTGTGAAATTTTTTGTTCTAGTTCTGTGAAAAATGCCAATGGTAGCTTGATACGGATTGCATTGAACCTGTAGATTGCTTTGGATAGTATAGTCATTTTCACAATGTTGATTCTTCCAATCCAAGAACATGGTGTATCCCTCCCTCTGTTTGTATCATCTCTAATTTCTTTCATCAGTGTCTTATAGTTTTCTGCATATAGGTCTTCTGTCTCCTTTGGTAGGTTTATTCCTAGGTATTTTATTCTTTTCGTTGCAATGGTAAATGGGAGTGTTTCCTTAATTTCTCTTTCAGATTTTTCATCATTAGTGTACAGGAATGCAAGAGATTTCTGTGCGTTAATTTTGTATCCTGCTACTTTAGCAAATTCACTGATTAGCTCTAGTGGTTTTCTGGTAGAGTCTTTAGGATTCTCTATGTATAATATCATGTCATCTGCAAACAGTGACAGCTTTACTTCTCCTTTTCTGATTTGGATTCCTTTTATTTCTTTTGCTTCTCTGATTGCCATGGCTAACACTTCCAAAAGTATGTCGAATAATAGTGGTGAGAGTGGGCAACCTTGTCTTGTTCCTGATCTTAGTGGAAATGATTTCAGTTTTCCACCATTGAGAATGATGTTTGCTGTGGGTTTGTCATATATGGCCTTTATTATGTTGAGGTAAGTTCCCTCTAGGCCTACTCTCTGGAGGGTTTAAATCATAAATCACTGTTGAATTTTGTCAGAAGCTTTTTCTGCATCTTTTGAGGTTATCATATGGTTTTTTTCCTTCAATTTGTTAATATAGTATAACACATTGATTGATTTGCATATATTGGAGAATCCTTGCATTCCTGGGATAAACCCCACTTTATCATGGTTCATGATCCTTTTACTGTGCTGTTGGATTCTGTTTGCTAGTAGTTTGTTGACGATTTTTGCATCTGTGTTCATCAGTGTTATTGGCTTGTAGTTTTGTTTGTTTCTGACATCTTTGTCTGGTTTTGGTATCGGGGTGATGGTGGCCTCATAGAATGAGTTTGGGAGTGTTTCTCCCTCTACTATATTTTGGAAGAGTTATAGAAGGATAGGTGTTAGCTCTTCTCTAAATGTTTGATAGAATTCGCCTGTGAAGCCATCTGGTCCTGGGCTTTTGCTTGTTGGAAGATTTTTAATCACAGTGTCAATATCAGTGCTTGTGATTGGTCTGTTTATGTTTTTTATTTCTTCCTGGTTCAGTCTCGGAAGGTTGTGCTTCTCTAAAAATGTGTCCATGTTTTACAGGTTGTCCATTTTATTGGCATATAGTTGCTTCTAGTAATCTCTCATGATCCTTTGTATTTCTGCAGTGTCATTTGTTACTTCTCCTTTTTCATTTCTAATTCTGTTGATGTGAGTCTTTTCCCTTTTTTTCTTGATGAGTCTGGCTAATGGTTTATCAATTTTGTTTATCTTCTCAAACAACCAGCTTTTAGTTTTATTGATCTTTGCTATTGTTTCCTTCATTTCTTTTTCATTTATTTCTGATCTGATCTTTATGATTTCTTTCCTTCTGCTAACTTTGGGGTTTTTCTGTTCTTCTTTCTCTGATTGCTTTAGGTGTACAGTTAGGTTGTTTATTTGAGATGTTTCTTGTTTCTTAAGGTAGGATTGTATTGCTATACACTTCCCTCTTAGAACTGCTTTTACTGCATCCCATAGGTTTTGGGTCGTCGTGCTTTCATTGTCATTTGTTTCTAGATATTTTTTTATTTCCCTTTTGATTTCTCCAGTAATTTCTTGGTTATTTAGTAGCGTATTGTTTAGCCTCCATGTGTTCGTATTTTTTAGTTTTTTTCCTGTAATTGATATCTAGTCTCATAGTGTTGTGGTCAGAAAAGATGCTTGATATGATTTAAATTCTCTTAAATTTACCAAGTCTTGATTTGTGACTCAAGATATGCTCTATTCTGCAGAATCTTCCATGAGCACTTGAGAAGAGTGTATTCTGTTGTTTTTGGGTGGAATGTCATATAAATATCAATGAAGTCCATCTTGTTTAATGTGTCATTTAAAGCTTGTGTTTCCTTATTTATTTTCATTTTGGATGATCTGTCCATTGATGAAAATGGGGTGTTAACATCCCCTACTATTATTGTGTTACTGTCGATTTCCCCTTTTATGGCTGTTAGCATTTGCCTTATGTATTGAGGTGCTCCTATGTTGGGTGCATAAATATTTACAATTGTTATATCTTCTTCTTGGATTGATCCCTTGATCATTATGTAGTGTCCTTCTTTGTCTCTTGTAAGAGTCCTTATTTTAAAGTCTATTTTGTCTGATATGAGAATTGCTACTCCAGCTTTCTTTTGATTTCCATTTGCATGGAACATCTTTTTCCATCCCCTCACTTTCAATCTTTATGTGTCCCTAGGTCTGAAGTGGGTCTCTTGTAGACAGCATATATATGGGTCTCGTTTTTGTATCCATTCAGCCAGTCTATGTCTTTTGATTGGAGTATTTAATCCATTACATTTAAGGTAGTTATTGATACGTATGTTCCTATTACCATTTTCTTAATTGTTTTGGGTTTGTTTTTGTGGGTCTTTTCCTGCTTTTGTGTTTCCTGCCTAGAGAAGTTCCTTTAGCATTTGTTATAGAGCTGGTTTCATGGTGCTGAATTCTCTTAGCTTTTGCTTGTCTGTAAAGGTTTTAATTTCTCTGTCAAATCTGAATGAGGTCCTTGCTGGCTAGGGTAATTTTGGTTGTAGGTTTTTCCCTTTCATCACTTTAGATATGTCCTGCCACTCCCTTCTGGCTTGCACAGTTTCTGCTGAAAGATCAGCTGTTAACCTTATGGGGATTCCCTTGTATGTTATTTGTTGCTTTTCCCTTGCTGTTTTTAATATTTTCTTTGTATTTAGTTGTTGATAGTCTGATTAATATGTGTCTTGGCGTGTTTCTCCTTGGATTTATCCTGTATCGGACTCTCTGGGCTTCCTGAACTTGATTGACTCTTTCCATTCCCGTGTTAGGGAAGTTTTTGACTATAATCTCTTCAAATATTTTCTCATTCCCTTTCTTTTTCTCTTTTTCTTCTGGGACCCCTATAATTCAAATGTTGGTGCGTTTAATGTTGTCTCAGGGGTCTCTGAGACTGTACTCAATTCTTTTCATTCTTTTTTCATTATTCTGCTCTGCAGTAGTTATTTCCACTATTTTATCTTCCAGGTCTCATATCCGTTCTTCTGCCTCAGTTATTCTGCTACTGATTCCTTCTAGAGTATTTTTAATTTCATTTATTTTGTTGTTCGTCATTGTTTGTTTGCTCTTTAATTCTTCTAGGTCCTTGTTAAACGTTTCTTGTATTTTATCCATTCTATTTCCACGATTTTGAATCATCTTTACTATCGTTACTCTGAGTTCTTTTTCAGGTAGACTGCCTATTTCCTCTTCATTTGTTTGGTCTGGTGGGTTTTTACCTTGCTTCTTCATCTGCTGCATATTTCTCTTTCTTCTCATTTTGTTTAACCTACTGTGTTTGGTATCTCCTTTTCACAGGCTGCAGGTTCGTAGTTCCCATTGTTTTTGGTGTCTGCCCCCAGTGGGTGAGACTGGTTCAGTGGCTTTGTAGGCTTCCTGGTGTAGGGGACTGGTGCCTGTGTTCTGGTGTGTGGGACTGGATCTTGTCTTTCTGGTGGGCAAGGCTGCATCTGGTGGTGTGTTTTGGGGTGTCTGTGAACTTAGTTTGTTTTTAGGCAGCCTCTCTGCTAATGGGTGGGGTTGTGTTCCTGTTTTGCTAATTGTTTGGGATGGGGTGTCCAGCACTGGAACTTGCTGGCCATTGGGTGGAGCTGGGTCTTAGTGTTGAGACGGAGGTCTCTGGGAGAGCTCTTGCCGGTTGATATTACATGGGGCCCAGAGGTCTGTGGTGGTCCAGTGTCCTGAACTCTGCTGGCCCACCTCAGAGGCTCAGGCCTGACACCCGGCTGGAGCACCAAGACCCTGTTAGCCGCACAGCAATGAATGTGGTGGTCTCCATTCTGAAGTCAGATTATGAGGGTCTACAATAGCCGTTCAGCTAGAACAGGCTGACTTGGGAGCACTTTGTCTATGAGGCTGTCTCCAGCAGCTGGTGGCTAAAAGAGTAGGTCTCCCCATGTGCTGCCAGAATCTTAAACATTTGTATAGAGGTCCTCACTGGGTTCAGTCACAGATTTGGTACAGATTGTCTCAAGAACACCTTACTCTCTCAAGGCTGTGTGCTTGAAACAGCCCTAAGCCTGAGGGTCTACAAGCTGCAGGCAGACGAGACTGCCCTAGGCGGTCTGCAAGCTGTCATTCTTGCCACGAACCCTGCTGCTGCTGTCGTGGAATCCGGCTTCCCCCACTGCTGCCAGAAGAAGAAGCTGAAGAGTAGTTTTTTACTGTGTGAATAGTATATACCACAACTTCTTTATCCATTCTCCTACTGAAGGTCATTTGGGTTGCTTCTAGTTTTAGCTATTATAAATAAGGCTGATATGACCATTTTCGAACAAATCTTTTGATGAACATATGCATTTCTTTTCTTTTCTAGGAGTAGAATTGCTGGGTCATATGTTAGATGAATGTCTAACTTTGTTAGAAACTCCCCAAGTGGTAGGAGGCTGTACCATTCAATGTTCTACCAGCAACACATGAGAGTCCTAATTACTCCCTATCCTTCCCAATACTTAGTAGTATTTGTTAGACTTTTTAGTTCTGACCATTCTTGTGGGAGTAATATTTTTATATTTTACAAGGTACCAGTCTGAAAAGTCCCAAGAAAAGTTCTGACTCCACTTCTGATAGTCATCGTTCTTTCACCCTTTCCTGCTTCCTTGCCTTAAAACTACCACCTTCATTCTGTATTCTGCCTTATGACTTAGCGAGGTCAAAGGCCTTTTACCCAGCTGTTAATGGTTGGAGTGACCTTATTTCAATTTGGAGGAACAGCTCGGAAGAGCAGGACATAGAAACGCCATTCTCTCATAAGCAACAGCTGACTCCCTGGAGGCAGACTTCGCATGGGCGCTGGGGTTGCTGGAACTCAACTGGAGCCAAAGGGAGCCTGAGGCAAGAAGGAGCCCCAAAAGCGTTTGGGGAGGGAGATTTCCCTTATGCCCAGAAAAGAGGTTATTCTAGAAAGCAGGAAAAAAGATGTCAGAGAATGCTTTGTGTTATTCTTTATTGATAAAATTATTATTTTTTAAAAAATATGAACTGCTTTTTGGTTGAATTCAGCTTGCATTCACAGAAAGAAATGTCGCCACATATGGAAGGATATTATTGTGCTCTAGTGATTTTTAAGAGTTCACTTATAGGAGTGGAATTTAACTTTGGAATTAAAAAACATTACAGATGATTTTATTGAATTTTCAAGTCAACGAGGAAAATGAGTATTGTCCAGATGCCATTTGCCTAATCTGCTTTTCATGGGAACAATGTTACTTTCTTCTCTACTCTTGGAAGGAGAGCAGGATGTCATTTCTCATGTCCTGAAACATACAAAGGAGGAAAACCACCCTAGAATAGTTTCAACTGGATTGCTGGCATTTTTTAATCTTTTCCATTTTAAACAAAAATATGATCTGGCATAATTATAATGAGTAAGGTAATCTGGCCTTGAGAAAGCCTCATTACACAAAGTAATCAAATAAAATAGATTGATATGTTCTCTTCTGGCATGAAAAATATTTTAACCTTTTCCTGATTTATTGCACAAACTACTGGCAATTGAATTACTGGGATTATGAACACTGCCGTGTCTGGTAGTCATTAATACGGGCAATATTTTAAACAGGCTTTATTAAATGAGGGATGGGATGTATGATCATTCTAAATACAGTATTTTATCCTAACTCTAACCAACTGTAAAACAGAAAAAGTTAAAATGAATACATATAATATTTTGTCAGAATTTCTGATGTTGCCATGCTGAGGAACAAAACTTCCTCTTTACTTAAGTAAATATACAAAAATGCTAGCTTCTTTTAGTAGTAAAGTTCTTGCCAACTTCCCAGCCCACACTGGGTTCATGTTCCACTTGAAAATAAAGCGATATTTAGAAATGCTTGTGAGAATTCTTCATGTTATCTGGGCAAATGGGTTTACTTTGACATTTTTATTTCGCCCACCCTACCTCTATATAATGTTAATTTAGCTAGATTGACAGTGCTAGAGTGAGCACAGTTTTGTACTCATCTGCAGCTCTGGTTATAAAAATAATAGACCTGATATACTCATTCAGCCTAATTGTGTCTGGACTGTGTCTCCAGAACGGCCTTGCTTGTATCGTTAATGTTCCATGCAGTATAGATGTACTAATCAGAGGTTATTGTTTCAATCATTACTGCTGGGCTTTTATGCATCCCATGTTTTTCTTTCAGTGCCTAGGTATTTGCATTAGTCTGTCAAGCACATCACAAAATTGGTTTAAATTTCATTTATCTCAGCGTGTTCTTGGTCTGGAGCCCCATGTAGTTCCAACATTCACATAGTTTCTACAGCACACCTGGGGGCCCTTTGGGGTCTTATTAGAATCTATGGATTTCATTTTTTATAAAAAGGAAAGGGCTGTCTTTTGTATTTGTTTGCTTTCTCCTGAGAATTCCATTATGACTATGGGACTCCAGAATATTCTGTATGGTATTTATATATAGATGTTATGTCAGCCTGGGAAGAGATGTCAAAATATTCCCTTTGGTATTAGGACAATCACATTATGCCACCTTGCAAATGAACATGAGTAGGCTTTCACTCACCTCTTTCCTTTATCTCTTTAGAAGGGATCCGTCTTAGCTAAGTTTTTATTATTTTTTTCCATATAAGAGAAAAGAAATAAAGTAAGAAGACTGGCTGTGACAATAAGAATGGAATCTTTGACCTTGCCTACTACAGTTGTGGGACAATATTTATCATATAAGGCCTTATGGTTTCAGGTCACAATGAAGTTGGCTTGGGTATTAGTTTTAGCCCATACATGTAAAGAGCCATATCCTGACTTCTCTGCTACCATCACTAACCCAAATAAGCCAACTGCATTTCAAAGTTGGTTCTGAGAACATTGTGCCAAAACACTCAGGTTTACTGTGAGTTCTTGTGGCTGGCATCTTATCTCATTTGTTCTCCATTTGTGAAACCATGAAGGACTTCAGTTTGTATCCAGCCCATTTTGCCAGCTTACTAGAGGTTGCCTACTAGGCACAAGCAGTTTCTGCCTCAGTGCCTCCCTATTGCTAACCAGGTCGTGATCTGACCCGGAAGGACCCGTAGCGTATTTAGTGCATAACTTCCTAAGGAAATCAGATTGGCACACAAGGATACACAAATCTGAACTGAGGTGTCATGCTTAGGATCACAAGTGACCTATGGATAACAAGAGCCTTTGGGACTAAATTGTCTCATCCCCATGCACTTGGCCCATAGTACGTTACAAAGTCAGCAAACCACTTTCAAACCAGCAGCACTATTTTAATTTGCCTGGGAATGTCGTCTTCCCTTTGTCTTCTAAAAGCAGGGGTTGGCCAGCTTTCTTTACGGTCCAAGTAGTAAATATTTTAGGCTTTCAGGCCATATGATCTCTCTACTCAGTTGTCATTGTAGTGCCAAAGTAGTCATAGATAATACTAAATAAATGAGCAGAGCTGTTTCCCAATAAAATACAAGGAGGAGGAGGAGAAGGAGAAGAAGGAAGAGAAGGAGAAGAGGAGGGGGGGGAGGGGAGGAGGAGGAAGAGGTGGAGAAGGAAGAGGTGGTCGGATTTGGCATGCTGGCCATAATATGATGATTCCTGTTACTGGGAAGAAGTTTTTAGAGAACTTCCTTCTGAAGCCTTTTCCAATCTCATGATCACACCTTTTGGTGGAAGAGCTTTGTAGCACATGATGATATTCTAACATTTAAAGTGTCTTATCTCTAACATTTAGATTTTAATATGACTGTTATTTGTATGCTCAGCACTCAAGAGGTTGCAGTTTTTGTCCCTTAGATACTTGGCCAACGGAACACACCATAACCAGGTCAGTCTGTTGCCTTAGTTCTAGCCCAATGAGCCACACAACAGGCATAGTAAGTTGATTGGAGGAAGGGGTTAACATACTTCCTCAATATTTCCTAAAGCAATAGCAGAACCTTATATTAAGATAACTAAATGTGATAACATTTGAAAGTATATTTTAAATGGCATTTTTTTAAAAAGTGTACGCATGTAGAAGCATCTTTTAAAGAAATGAACACTCTAATATATCTGGACAACTTTCTACTAATCCTTAACAATTGCCATTCACTGTTTAACCACATCCTAGTTTTATCTGTAGCTTTGCCTACAATGTTTCTTTTTTTAAATCTGAATTATTGTCTGGGAGAGAGGCTCTTCCCAGGAGACCCCAAGAAATTCATGTCTTTTGGTAATCAGTAGCCCTTTTGGAAGTTTGCCCCCTACCCTGGCTGCTCTGGTTTTTGTGTACTTGTGCGAGAATAATACATAATCATTGACGAATGGTCTGTCGGTGATGGCTTGAGGAATGAATGGGCAGAATCAAACTAGCAGGGCTGCCAGCAAGGTCAATGCTAGAAAGCAGATACTGGATGGTGAGTTTACTTCGTACTGTGAGAGAAGTGTCCAGAAGTCACAATAGGTAGTACTAAAACTATGTTGCTTTTAGGGCTGAAGATCAAACAGGGAACTGAGAAGCAGAATTGTGGGACACAGCTGAGAGTGCAACCTGAGTATTGCCCACAGGCCTTTGTCTTTCTCTCTGGAACTCATCCTAATAGGTCATTCCTATAAGTATTAACCCAAGTCCTGTGTTGTCTTAAAGATACCACTTGTCCCCTGATAGAGAAGGTCTTGCTCTGGCTTTCTAACTTCCTTATCAATTAGGGCACATCTATAATTCCTTCTGACTCATCTATTTGTGTTAAAAACATAAAGGCATAATTTTTTCCTAACCAAAAGATTAGAACTCTGATTCCTTATTTTCTTTCAGAAGATCTCACTCTTGCATCCTCTTATCAAATGGTTGTCCTGCATTTACAGTTCTTCATTCTAGAAGCTGAGGTTACCCCGAACAACCAGCAGTTTGTCTAAACTGCTTTGGTTTCAGAGTTCTCTTAAAGGAGAGTTCTCAGAATCAGTTTCTCAAGAGCTTTTGTACCCCACACAGCAAAACATATATAAACAATTCGAATTTTAAAAGCTTAACAAGGCCTTTCAACAAAGGTTTTAACTGGTTTCATAACATGAGTTATTTTGAGATTAGACAGAATTTTTATTACTAGTTAAAACAGGAGTGTAATTTGCTTTTATAAATTTCTATGGTTTCATTTAATAAAACTCATCCCCGTGAAAGCAGAGGTGATGCTGTGTTAAATACTTGTAAATGTGTTTCCGGAAACTCTCCAGGTATTAACTAAGGCCCGGGAGAGTGTATAGCACGCATCCTTCCCCCGACATTGGCGTAACTGGATAGTATTTTCCCCTCCAAAGCTCTGGAATACTTTATCACGCCCTGAAGAGCCAAACGGCTGGCAATGAAGCTGTTTTGTCATTTGAATTAGGAAAGGTCAAAGGGAAGAGAATGTGATAGAAAACAGAGGGAAGAGTGCTTTGTGAAAATTGTCCATTTTTTTTTCATGTAAGGGAAAATACTTTGTTCCTTTTAATAGATCTGGAAATCCAATACTAGAGATTTTTTTGGATAGACTTGTAGAGAGAAAAGAAACAATCAAGAATTTTGAAAGCTCCCATTTCTCAAACAAATATGTACTATGTTCTTACTATTTACAAGGTGTCATTGTAATCTCTTGGATCTATATGATCATTTATAAATATGAATACTTTTTCATAGACATTGATAATAGTCATGACCCTGGTAGTTGCCAGCCCATGGACTGCTTAACTTATTTCATATGTGGAAGAAAAAAAAAAAAAAAAGAGGTTCGAGAGGTTAAAAAAAAGATGTACCCAAAGTTGCACAGCACAGATATGAGGTACAGAGCCTGAACTTGAATCTAGCTTTTCTGTCTCTAGACTTCAGCCATAAGGACTTCTCTGTATACTTATCTTATACATAGGATTTACCTACATTTATATTGATATGTACATTTATCCGCTTGTCATAGTCTGAAGCACATACACACCAATTTATTCAGGCATGGTGGCTACAGTAACACATGAATGGATGAATGGAGAAGTCACTTCCAAGTGCTTAGTTTAAAACACATATAGCACAGAATCATATTCTACCACATTTTGGAGTTTAAGGGCAAGGGATATTGTATAATCATGCAGACATTAGCTGTCACCAATAATTCTCAATGTTTTATATTCGCACTTTCTCTGAAAAGTATAAAAATATATTTATTTGTCCCTGAAGTTAACTTTTTGTATACTGCTACAATGATTAATTTTTTTTTAATCTTCACTGTAATTTTCTTCTAATTTGGGGTATTTTCTAAGTAATGTTTTAGCTAGACAATAGATATTTGGTTGGCCAAAATGTTCCTTCGGTTTTTAAGTAAAAATAAAAGACACATTTTTCATTTTCACCAAGAACTTTATTGAACAACATATTCACTGTTTTGTTCCACTACCTTCTGCCATTTTCCAGGCAACTTCATAATTCCGTCTTCCCAAAACTTTTTATCTTTTTGAGCAAAGAACTGTTCCAGGTGCCTTTTACAGTCTTCCAGGGAATTGACATTTTTTCCCTTAAGGGAATTTTGTAAAGACCAAAATAAATGGAAATCCGAAGGTGCAGTGTCTGATGAATACAGCGGATGAATCAGAACTTACCAGCCAAGCTGTAACAGTTTTTGCCTGGTCATCAAAGAAACTGTGGTCTTGCATTATCCTGATGGAAGATTATGTATTTTCTGTTGACTAATTCCGGACGCTTTTCGTCGAGTGCTGCTTTCAGTTGGTCTAATTGGGAGCAGTACTTATTGGAATTAATCATTTGGTTTTCCAGAAGGAGCTCATAATAGAGGACTCCCTTCCAATCCCACCATATACACAACATCACCTTCTTTGGATGAAGACTGGCCTTTGGCATGGTTGGTGGTGGTTCATTTCACTTGCCCCACAATCTCTTTCATTCCACTTTATTGAACAGTATCCACTTTTCATCTCCCATCACAATTTGTTTTAAAAACAGAATGTTTTTGTTACGTTTAAGTAGAGAATCGCATGTGGAAATATGGTCAAGAAAGTTTTTTTCGCTTAACTTACGTGGAACCCAAACATCAGAGCGAGTCACATAACCAAGCTGGTGCAAATGATTTTCAGTGCTTGATTTGGATATTTTGAGTATGTCAACTATCTCCCGCGTGGCATAATGTTGATTGTTCTCAATTCATGTCTCGATTTGATTGCTATCAACTCCAACTGGTCTGCCTGACTGTGGAGCATCGTCCAACGAGAAATCTCCAGCACGAAACTTCACAAACCACTTTTGACACGTTCGATCAGTCACAGCACCTTCTCCATACACTGTGCAAATCATTTTTTTGCGTTTCAGTTGCGTTTTTACCTTTCTTGAAATAATAAAGCGTAATGTGTCCAAAACATTGCTTTTTTTCTTCCATCTTCAATATTAAAATGGCTACACAGGGCTTCCCTGGTGGCGCAGTGGTTGGGAGTCTGCCTGCCAATGCAGGGGACGCGGGTTCGGGCCCTGGTCTGGGAGGATCCCACATGCCGTGGAGCGACTAGGCCCGTGAGCCACAACTGCTGAGCCTGCGCGTCTGGAGCCCGTGCTCCTCAACGGGAGAGGCTGCGACGGTGAGAGGCACGCGCACCGCGATGAAGAGTGGCCCCCGCTCGCTGCAGCTGGGGAGGGCCCTCGCACAGAAACGAAGACCCAACACAGCCAAAATTAATTAATTAATTAATTAATTAATTTTAAAAAAAATTTTAAATGGCTACACAAAAATTCACCAGTTTTGATAAGTTTTTTTTAAAATGCACGCTGATATGACAGCTGTCGCAATACAGTCTAACAAAATCGTTTTGAATGAAGTTAAAGACAACTAAGCTCTACTAAAGCCATCGTACGGAAAAAAAACGAACGGACTTTTTTGCCAACCCAATAAAATCAAAACACATCCAAAGGGAACTTTCAGTGATGTGAAACTCTTCCCACTAATAAATATTAAAATCATTCCACTATTTTTTTTTTTTTTTTTTTTTTAAAGAATAATTTCTTTTTATTTATTTATTTATTTATGGCTGTGTTGGGTCTTCGTTTCTGTGCGAGGGCTTTCTCTAGTTGGGGCAAGCGGGGGCCACTCTTCATCGCGGTGCGCGGGCCTCTCACAGTCGCGGCCTCTCGTTGCGGAGCACAGGCTCCAGACGCGCAGGCTCAGTAATTGTGGCTCACGGGCCTAGTTGCTCCGCGGCATGTGGGATCTTCCCAGACCAGGGCTCGAACCCGTGTCCCCTGCATTGGCAGGCAGATTCTCAACCACTGCGCCACGAGGGAAGCCCCATTCCACTATTTAGAAGATAGTCTTCAGATCAGAGGCTCTCCTGGGTACCACCTTAGGACATCTCCCACTGCCTCTATTCATAAAAGAAAGGAAAATTGAGACGAAAACTCTGATCCTTGAGAGACGGATATAGTATACGTATTTATCTGTTTACATCTATTCTACATGTGTCGAGCTTAGACACCTAGGAAAATATATCGAGAACCTCCATAAATCTAGTACAGCTTCCTTCTTCCAGGATAGCTGTTCCTGATACACTAAGTACAGAGGATACACCAGGATGGATCCCTACTTATGTTATTTTTAAAGATTTCGAAGGACAGAGATTTCATTGTGTCAATATTTTTTAACATTATTAAACAACAAGCATATTGCACGCCATGTCCACTTAGCAATGTCTTAATTTAAGGATACAACTTAGAATGCCAGAGGAGCAGTTATAAAAGAAGGTAGCCATCAGGTCTCCAAAAGTTAGTGTACCTTAACCTTACCTGCCTTAGTAGTTTCTGTGTAAAACACTAAGGAAGGAAAGGTGAATTGCGGGATGGGGGATGAACTGTGAATTGCAAAAGAGAAATTTAAACATTATTTGCAAACTAAACTCAAAGAACAAATGATTTAACAGTTGTTCTGTTTTTTTTTTTTTGCTTGTTTGTATTTGTATTTAAGAAAGTGGACTCTATTCTTTCCTTGGTGGGGAGATTAAAAAAATATATACCTTTAATATGTTCTTTTCTTCATATTGGGAACTCAGTTTGTTATAACTCTTGGCAAACTGTTTTCTGAATATGTAGAAAATTGTACCTGCCAGAATGGATTGGTGTTTGCTCTTCTTCAATGAAAGGTGGCTGTGATCAAAAGCTGCCTCTCTCGGGTAGTTCAGCCTGCCAAAGTCTAATGCAACAGAAATGGAAAGGAAAAGGAAAATGAAGGACATATTCAAGAGTGTAACAAATAATTGGAACCTAAGACACTAAGTCTATTGGCTTCCACAAGAGCTTGGCAGAAATACTGACCGCCCATGTGATTTTTATCTTCGCATCTTTAAGGCAATTACCTTGACATGGAACACAGTAGTGATGGCTTCCATTGAAAGGCTCTATTTAAACATCTTTTTTCTGAATCACCAAGATAAGAATGGAGCAAATGAAGATGGAAAAAATAATCACTTGTATACAAAGCTTCTACCTTCAGTTCTCTAAAACTGTGTTAATGCCTAATTAATGACATCCCTATTGTACAAAAATATTGAGAATGCAAATATAATTTCCCAGCTAATTATTTCATTATATGGAAGTGACACATGTGAAGTAATAGTTTAATGTGGTCTTCATAAAAGCCAGCAATTGTGGACTTTCACTTAAAATTTTCAAGTGGAATGAAATTCACTTTTCTCATGACTACTCTAAGTAAAAAGTGCCTTCTTTTAGCAGATATTTACCATTGAAGTACGGCAGTGAGACTTATGTGAGTAAATTATTACTGACAGCGAAACCCAAGGAATGTCTAGGGGTACGGCCACCAGCAGCTGTGAGAGTCTGGACTATTCCTCTCTCTTCTTAAACATGGCTCGAGCAGTTGATGTACGAATAGTGGTGGAAGAAATGTCCTTTTACGTTTCCAAAGAAACCAAAAACTCAGCCATTCACACCTCTTCAGCTAGAACAACAGAATGTCAAATACTGTATTCTCAGATTTAAGCTATAAAATAATGGTGGAGCCTGAGAGAGGGGAGAGGAAACTAAGGAGGGACTTCGTGGGATTGGTTGGAAGAGATTCAATTCTCCATTTCTTTGATTTAAGGATTATCAGTTTTAAGGAGTGCAGTTAGGAATAATAAAGCTTTTCAGGAAAAATAAAACTACATTAAATGTACAGTTTTTAAAAAGTGACAATAACGTACAATATCTCACACTTTTGTAGTCAGAATCAAAGTCTCTCCGAGTCTAAAGATGGCGCTGGATACCTTTTGGTGCTGAGCAGTGAGGCCTCGTGTCGGGGTGAGAGACCACTTTGTGTAACCTGTGCTCCTTATTTTGACGAGGGCCTAAGGATACACCTTCAGGGTTGACAGTATGATTATGAGGCATATTGAATATAGGCTTTCCTCTGTATTTCCAGTTGGGCTAAGTTTTGGGGGGTTTTTTTCCATTAAAAAATTTTTAATATTTCTAAAAGTCATACAGCTTCTTTTGAAATTCTAAGGAAGCTTTCGACAAATTGTTCAGTACCCGAGTAGAGGCCTCCGTGACGCATGCTTGGTGACACCCGTCTTCACTAACCCTGAACACTCTAGGGTCTAGTCTGAGCATCTGGCGATTTCTACTGCCTTTCATTGCTTTGCCTCACACGTGAAAATCAATCTTCTGTGTACATAAAAACTTATAAAGAATTTTAATCAAAATTAGGGGCTCAAATTTAAAATTTAGTGATCTATATCGATACTAATGCAAATAACTTAACCAAAGTGTAAAATGAAATCCCAGAGACCGTTTGTGTACGAAGACGTTTGTACACAGACAAACAATGACAACTAATATATGGCACGATTTGTTTCTTTGCCTGGAATTTGGCAAGTGTCTTCTGGAATGTATCAATAACAAGGTGCATTCCAATTACCAAAATGCTAAAATAGGAGAAAAATGTGATTCTTATAATCAAGGAAATTTGGTGTTTATCTGTTGAATTTTACAGTGGCAGAAATAGGAGATACAAAAGAAGTCAGAAAGGTAGTATTTAAGTAGCTTCTTGGTTTCTGATTTACCTTAGATAGTCCACTTTCCACGCATTGTCCTGCCATAATTATTGATCTTTCACTCTCAAAGCTCTCACCAGTTTGGATGATCATTTATATGGCTGTTTTACTTATTAGGCACTTTTGTTGGTGACAGTAACAGTAAAAAGTCTCAAGAGAACGGAATAGTTTGGTATACAATATACCTTTGAATACATGTAATAAATTCACGTGATTCTCTGAAAAGCCCTGTTAAATTGGTCTTTGTTGAAGAGGATATGAAGCTCAGGGAGATCAAATGGCCTGCCAAATTCATTCAGCTGTTAAGTTACAGAACCAAGACTCCAATCTAGATGTCCAGGGTAAACGAATTCTAGTGAGTTTAATAATAATAATAACAGGAGGAATAATCACCATCATCATCTTCACCATCATCATCACCTTAATGGTGAAGCTACCACTTACCCAACAGAGGTTCATGACCACTGTTTGTTCCATGCACCACTTTGGCAGTCTGGTAAAGCCTATGGACATCTTCTCAAATAATATTTTTGAATGCATAAAATAAAATGCATAGTATTACAAGGATATGAATTCTATTACAATGCAGTTATCGAAATTTTTAAAAGAAATACCTGATATTGGTATGTTTTCTAAATGCATAAAATAATAAGATCTTGCAGTATTATCTATTACTGTAATTTCAAAGTAGTGATGAACATAAGGTTTATTTTGAGATTTCTACAATAAGTCTAATATGATATGAAAATATCTGTGATTTCTATTGGTGACAAAGTGACAGGTTCTGCTAATACTACTGTGGTTTGTTATTTACATACATAATTGAAGGAAATTCTAAATTTCGGTTAGAGGATATTGTAAGTAAAGATGTAATTTTTTCCCATTCAAGTTCACCGACCGCCTCCAAATTTATGAACCGCCAAGGGGTGCCCGGTTAAGAACTCCTGCTTTGAATAAACTGGCAAAATAACTATTATTATCCCCATCTTACAAATGAATAAACTGAGGCCCAGGGTATTAAGTAACTTGCCTAATAACATTTTTCACCTAATGGCCGAGAAGGGTATCAAGTGATATTAGCATCTGTGCATCACCTCCTCTAACTTCCCAGTGGCAATCACCATTGAAGTGGGAATTGTAGCATCCACTCCACTCTGAGACAGATGACCCCGTAAGGATTATTACCCTAATCACTTGTATCTCCTTCAAACACTAATGATATCCTTGATGAAGATTGCAGATAACCAAAGAGAAATCTGGGGTGAGGTCTGTGTGCCTGACTAACTGTTTATGTTCAACTTGCCTCAAGCGTTTCTAGTGTTTGGTCTCCCCTAAGTGGTCCTCAGGTGGCTTTTCAGAATGATCATTATTTCCAACGTGTTTGATGCTATTTTCTACCGTAGCGATTTTCCTCTTCTACCTTTAGGTGATTACTGCTGTTGCTTATTACTATTCTCAGGTGAGGGAAATTGTTTTTCTACACCTCCCCTATCTCAGTATACGTACCTATTTGGATTTTTTTCTGTAATTGCTTTAATTTCTTAGCCTCTTTTTATCTAAACTACACCTATTAAATTATCTTAACTCTTCTCAAAGCTAAATTGCCTCATTTGTTTATTATTTTTCCTTCATTTTGTCTGAATACTTTAAAACTTACAAAGTATGCAAAGCAATTGTTAAAGCTCTAAGCAGTCCCAGGATGCATGTATTAGTTTCTGGAATTGAGTCTTAGTGACGACACCACGTATTATTAGCCTCACGTTGTACTAACTCTAGCGTAACAAACCTTAAGGTTTCTTTTCAAAATTATTTAATATTTTTAAAAATCTATGTACATGAGCCCTTGGCAGTTCAGTTGTTAATTGCTCATCCTTTCTCCTCCTGTTAATGGTGGCCATTTTATTTTGGCAAATCTTGCATATTAGGGTTTCTCACCTTTGATAGTGAAATGACCATGACATAGGGATGCTACATAAGGATGTCTTCCAGCCCTGTTTTCACCTGAAAAGGAGATTCCTTTTGCCACACAGCTTTGAGAATAAGAGTATCTTAGTATTTCATTATTGAAGGAATTTTAGAAGTTTCACTTGTATTTAGGTAACTGAAGGGCATTTTTGATTGCTGTCACTTTATACAGCTTTCTAGGAAGGATTTATTTTTAGCACATGTAACAGATGTTGTAAAAACTTGTATATCTGAAGAGCTTTATAAAATATACACTAAAGATTCAGCTTTCAACTTTAGTTGTTGAAACTTATGCTTTCTTGAGAAGATTTTTTAAAAAAACATATTCTGAAAAACTGATGTTGCCTTACCACCAGTAACCACCTCATCATTGTTATCTTCACCACCACCGTCACCCAAAACAGCATCTAGAGATGTGCTTGCAGGGTTTACACATGCATACATACACACGTATGTGTTTAAACACATACATACATGTACTTATTCATTCACTCAGCAAATGTTTGTTGAGAGCCTTCTAAGTTCCAGGCACTGTTTTAAACTCTGCCCTCCTCTTACTTCCATTCTTGTGCATCAAGGCTGATGATGTGGATAAATAAGTAAAATGATATGAGAACAGCTGAAGAGAAAAACAAGACAGGGGACAGAGATAGGGTATATGTGGAGGGAGTGTTTGAATTTTTGTTGGCGGGGGGCAAAAAAGACTTCACTGGAGTAAGGCTGAGTAAAGGTCTGAAGAAGATAAAGAAGTAGCTCTGTGGGTATCTGGAAGAGAACATTCTAGGGAAGGTGCTGATGGAGTGTGGGGGGGGGGGCATTCTGGGAACAGCGAGGAAGCCAGCATACCTGAAGTGGTGCAGGGAAGGGATAGTAGCAGCACAGAGGAGCCCAGATCATGTCAGGTCTCATGGGCCATTTTCTCTGAGTGAGATTAGAACTCTTGGAGGCTTTTGAGCAGAGAACTAACCTGATCTGAATTAATAGTCTAAAAGGATTGCTCTGGAAGCTGGTTTGAGAATAGACTGAAGGAGGACTAGAACTGAACAAGGTTGAATAATCCAGGTGAGAGATTATGGTAACTTGTGCCAGGATGGTAGCAGTGGATGAAAAGTTGTCAGCCTCCGGATATATGTTAAGGAAAGAGCCAAGAGGATCTGATGATGGATTGTATATAGAGTGTGAGAGAAAGAAAAGAGTCAAGTGTGACTCCACAGTTTGAGGCCTGAGCAAGTTGAATGGGAGGAGCTGGGTAGAGGGGTGTGAAGAGGGGGTCAGGAGCTCAGTTTTGGACATGCCAAGTTTGAGATATCAGACATCCACGTCGAGAGGTCAGGTACACAGCTTGGTTAAAAAAAAAAAAAAAGACTAGAGTTTAGGGGAGAGGTCTAAAGATAGCCATGGTCATGGATTTTTCTCCATATAAATGTTCCATCTATATCGACAATACTACTTTCCTTCTCTCGACACCTTTGCCTCCTGTCCAGTGGAAGCTCAGCTTCTGTGCTTTCAACACTGGGATTGCTATTTTTGCTCTCCAGGGTTAGCATTCTCCACAGGTGTCCTCCATCCCATCCTCATGAGACTCATTGGGAGTCACTATCTCTGGGCTGTTCTCTCCCTATTCCTAATTCAGTCTCCAGCTCTCCTCTCCTTCCCCCATGGCCATTGTAGCCCCTAAGGGGATTGGATGCACCACCATTCCATTCAATAAGTCAGTTGATTTTGTTTGATTGGAATGGTTTTGTTCAGCCTTCTTTGAGGTTCAATATTCTATAGACAACTTGAGGCCACTTTAATCATAACACCAAATAACTAGTAACTCTTACCCCCAGATTCTTCCTGGCCAAGATCATTTCTTCCATTCTTCTGGTGAAGAATTCTAGAAATTCAACTGAGCAAGTACTTGGGCATTTCATCAGATCCTAAGGTGCTTCTTGAGAATGTTTTTGGCTCTGCTCATAGATATTCTCCTAAACCCATGTCAGCAGAGGAAGGATGATTTAACACATGGGCAAGATTACAACCAGACTCTTTAATTTTTTAAATTATAAAATTCCAACTTTCCCACATATCCAAATTATATATAAACATATGAATCTTCTTTGAATCAATAATATAGAATATTCACTCATTCAACAAATACTTATTGAGCCCTGTTACATATTCTTGGTGTTGTTTCAGGGAGTCCCCTGTCATTAGGGAGCCTAGATGCTTCCAAATATCACATAGGCCGTACTTATACTAAAAACGTATTTATTGTTTATCTAAACTTCAAATTTAACTGAGTATCCTGCATTTTATCTGGTCACTGAGGTCATGTGACAGCTTGGCTGGGCTGGATGGTCAAAGATGGCCCAACTTATGGAAGCTGGGGCAGACTGTCATCTGGGCTGCTCTCCCCATGTGGTACCTCAACTAGCCCAGGCTTCTTTACATGTCAGTCTTAGGGCAGCAAAAGGTCAAGGTGGCAGCTGTAAGGCTTCTTTTGGCTCACGCTCTGAAGTTGCAAGTGGTCGCTTCTGCCAGAGTCTATTGGTCAAATAAAGGCACAGGGCCGGCCTACATTCAGAGGGTGGGGAAAGAGATTGCACCTCTTGATGAAAGGAGTGGCAAATTTACATTGGAAAAGGGAATATATACAGGGAAGGAAAGGATTTATAGCCATTAAATAATCGATCACAAGTAGTAAACACAGCAGAGAAGTCTCTGCCATCAGGGACCAAACACTATTCTAAAAAGAGACAGACAACAAAGATAAACATTCGTTGTTGATACAAAGGAGAAAAAGAAAGCATAATCAGGGGGTTAGGGAGTGTTATCAGGAGTGTTAGGGAGGTCTTCTTTTATATAAGGTGGGCAGGAAGACTTCCCTAAGAAGAGGACATTCAGCAGAGCCCAGAAGGAAGTGAGAAATATCCAGAGGAACGGGGTATCAGAGGAAGTAACAAGTTCATAAGCTTTAGAACCCAAGCATTATTGAGGAACTGAAGGTGGCCGAAACAATGAAAGTGAAGTGGAGAGTAGTAGGAGATGAGGTCAGAGAAGTTATGGAAGGTCAGGCTCAATCTACATCTAGGGCCTTCTAGGCAAATATAAGGGCTTTGCCTGTTAGCTTGTGTGAGCTGGAAGCCACATGCAGAGTCCCAGGAGAGGAGTAGCATCATTTGACTTAGAGTTTTTTTTAACAGGGTTACTCTGGCTTCTGTGTAGGGAATACACTGAAGAGTGGCAAGGGTTGAAATGGTTGGGAAGCTATTGCAATACTCTAGGTGAAGGGTGATAGTGGCTTGAACTGGGTGAGAATAGTGGAGCTGGTGAGTTGTTGTTGAACAATAGGTCTATTTTTGAAATAAAGCCAACAGGATTTGCTGATAGATTGCACTTGGGGTGTAAAAGCAAGAGAGGAGCCAAGAATTTGAGAGGAGTCAGAATTTTTAGACTCAGCAACTAGAAGAATGGATTTGCTGTTTACTGGGTTGGACCCTCCTTATAAGAGGGAGGCAAGAACAGCAAAGGCAGAAGAAGGCAACGTGATGACAGAAGCAGGAGGAGAAAAGGCAATGAGATGAGGAGCCATGAGCCAAAGAATGGAGGAAGCTTCTAAAGCTGGAAATGGATTCCCCCTTAGAGCCTCCAGAAGGAACCAGCCCTGTCAACACCTTGATTTTAGCCCTATAAGACTCATTTCAGACTTATGACATCCAGAACTGTAAGAGAATAAGTTTATGTTGTCTTAAGCCACCAAATTTGTGGTAATTTGTTACAGCAGCAATAGGAAACTAATACACGATTAGACCTTTAAATAGAGATGCTGAGTAGCTGTTGGTTATGAGTTTGAACTTGAGGAGAGAGGCATAGAATGTGAATTGGAACTCATCACAATATAGGTTTATTTAAAACCATAAAGCTGGATGAGAGCACCAACAGAGTGAGGATAGAGAAATGAAAAACCTTTTGACTGTTTTTGACCACCCCAACATCTAAAGATCAGGAGAGTGAGAAAACCAACCAACAAATGAGAAGCCATATCCAGTGATGCTTGAGGAGACCAGAGAGTCTAAGGCCCCAGAAGCCAAGGGAAGAAAGTATTGGCAGGAGTAAGCAAGTGACAAATTCATCTCCATCAAATATTCGCAATTTAGTGCTAAGTGATCTCAATCTTGAATTTTTCGCTAACTTCTACAAAAGTTCTACGAGAGACAATTGATATTTGAGAGTGGGATAGAAAAAGGAGGCACCATTAATGATTATGCCAAGACAAAGGATGTAAATTGGGACTGCCCAGGGCAAACAGGAATGTATGGTCCCCCTATTTGGTTTCTGTCTCAATAACTGTTAAATAAATACAGTTTACTTCCTAAAGAAACATCTTTACTGAAATATGACTTAATATTTTGCTTTTGGCTTTAATTGAGGATCAATATTTAGGAAATAGTGTTAGGAAAGATATTTCTGCCTCTTTTATAAAACTATTATTGGAGACTCTGTTCTTTATTTTGTTCAATGTTCCTCACAGAAAGAACCATGTGGTAATTCCTCTTAGAATGGAATGCTGGAAAAACTGTTGCTTTTTTCAAGGAGCTGGTGGTATCCTTTCTTTTCCTAGATAATGAGAGCTTCATAGTACATCGTTCTTCCCTCTTACCTTGGTAGCACGAGCTAGAACTGTTATATCTTCAAGTTGCAGTTAGGGTATCATGTCAAATTTTCCCAGCTGTGACTTTCTTTCTCCTCAAATATTTCTTGAGTACCCACTATGTGCTGAGCTTTGTTATTTAAGCTACAGGTATGGCAGAGATCCACACAGATTTGATCCCTGCCTTCATGGCATTTTCTTGCTTCTCAAGAGTTTACATACTTTTAAAATATGGTGTTAGTATCTTATAGGAAGCCTTGAATTCTTTCAAGAGCAAAGTAGGTATAAAAGACACATAGAATAAAGTGCAACAGTGCAGTATATTATTTAGATAGGGGTGTGGCGTGTTAGGAATGGAAGGCGAGGGGAGAGGTAGAGCATGAAGCCTTGAGTAGAACCAGAGCCTTGAAGCTCCTCATGTTTTTCATGAGGTTTCAGAGCCACTATTGTGATTTTGAGAGAAAAGAAGGCACGTTTAAGGAAATAAAATGACTTCTAAAGCTGTGTTTAGCATCTTTACTAATAGTAGTAAAGAGTACTTGATCAAGTAAAGCATTTGAGGATATTGTCATAATCCAAAAATGCTCTAAGTGCTTATCTACTACTGGCTATAGAGAAAAGAGAATTAATGACTAATTGTGTTGTAATATGATATGCCCTAGGATTGAGTGAATATTTCAGTTCCAGATTATAAAGTAGCCAATTTTTGCAGGACAAGAAAACAAGTACTATATTTTTAAAAGAAATAAGCTGTCTACTCACAAGAAGAGGAACTCCTTTCAGTTATAACCTTGGCTAGGGATTTAAAGAGGCTGCTGTAGTCTTCCCAGTCAAGAGAAGGGGATTGATTAGAAGTCAACCAGAAAGCACTGTCCTGGCTGGTAAGACCCCACCATCAAAAGCAAGAAACATGTCTTTATGTTTATTAAGCATGCAACAGTGTCAAAGAAGAAAGGTCAAACGAAGGAAGGGATCCTCTTTTAGACAATTTAGTTCTTACACTTTGATAGCAGCATGATGGGTACAAGAGGAGACGGGGACACCATGCGATGGAGGAGGTTGAGAGGGATAGAGAATGAAAAAGGCAGAGACAGCTGCTTTCACAAAGCCAGCTGTGTTGGAGATTTCTCTTCTACAACTGCTTATTGAAATGTATATGAAACTAGTAACACGAAACACTTGGGCAACATATTATGTTAAAGGAATCAAAATTTAATTGTGGAGACTTTGAGTCCCACTGATTCCAACTATTGATTATGTTGCTTCAACATACAGGAATAAAATTTAAAGCTGAGATTGACAACAAGCTGCCATGTAAACCATTTTTTAAGTCTGTCTACCAAATACCCTGGATATTGGGTTGTTTTTATTCCTAAAAGAAATGTAAATACAGTCATAGTTCCTGTATAATATAAATAAAATTCTGATTTCTTTTAGCCTAGGTTTATGCCATATTTTCAGCCTTCTGACTCACTATTCTTGCCATAGTGACATTTATAGAGGGATCGTGTGTTTTCCATAAGTTTAAGGGCTATCCACGGACCTTAAGTAGCTCAAGAGGAGAATTCACTGAGATCTAGAGTGCTTCGAACAACGCTGTGAAAGTTGGATTGCCTGAAAACACAGGTTTGTCTCACAAGAGAAACCTTCTGTGCACACGCAGAGAATGATAGGGCTGGAAAGGGATCTCCGGAAGCCATTTATTCTGTCCCATCTCCAGGCAGCATGGTGACTAAACCACAATAGGTGTCTGTGATTTTCGTACTAATGTAACTTATCCAAGACTGCCTATTCCCCCGAGCCACAGCCAGTTTAGCTGTCAAACGAAAATAACTTATGGCACTCCACCTTGTCATTTTCCCTTTCCTGGCTCTCCCCTGGGTCCCCAGGGCTGTTCAAAACTGAATGCTGGAGACTGCCGGAAATAAAAGTCTGAACCTCGGGGTAGACCTGACCAGAAAGTAAAACCTATTCTTGGTTTTGCACAGCAGGGAGAAACCTCTTTACCTATATCCCATCATGACAGGGATTTGAGCTAAAGCTCCGTGAAGCAGCCCGGCTCCAGTTACACCCCTTGAAATGGGAATTCCAGGGTCACTGGCAGCACCGGAGAAGATGATTATAGCAACTCAGCACATGGTCTCATAGGATGGTTTCCTTTTGAGAACTCGTTTTGGAGCCTACCACCTGGCCAAATAGCATCACCACCATCGTCTGTAAAATATTAACATTTACCGGAGCGGGAAAATGGTACCGAGACTGATTGCCCTGTGTCGGGGGCGGAGTGGGCGGGAACCGTTTACTTCTTTGAAGATTGAACTGAGGAGGCTACGTGATTAATTCGAATAATTAGGAGTCTCTTTTTCTCGTCAGTTGATTTTTGGGATTGCAATTTTAGTTCAAAACCAAAGACAGGTTACCTAGGTTATGAGAAAATAAAAGCTTTGAAGCAAAAAAGAAGCTGAATTTGGGAGGAAAGGAAATGTTGAACTTGGGTCTGTATTTCCGAAGAAGAATTATCTGGAATTTTATAAAAGCAAAGAGCACAAATATCATCCCTGTGTTTATATTAGGAAGTAAGCATTTGAAAACATGCGATACGTATTTTAAACATTGTTCTACTTTCTAATCTTGCGTTGCTCCCAAAGATTGCTAATGGTTACCAAATTGTTCTTTGGCAGAGTAAGCTGACGCTTAAAAAAAAGAAAAAAAGAAGAGAAGTGATAGGATGTGATTCTAGCACAGGACAAAGTTATGAATCCTCAGCCCTGAGCAGATATTAACTAATCCAGCAATCCCAACCTAGAGGTTAGCCAGGAGCATTTCTCTGCATCGCATTATGTCCGTTACATGGCAATGAAGGACAGTTTCCATGGCTCCTAATAAAGAGATGTTTCTCTTTATGAAGAGAGCAGAGTGAAGGGTTTACAGATAATATCTGAGCTTGTCACTGAGCTTCTCAGCCTCTTCATCTATATGTTTGCCTCAATCGGTGCAGGTTATCTCAGCAATAAAGCGTTCAATCTCTAGAAGTAGGTTTCTCCCTACATCCTATAACCAGGAGGATGGATATTTTGTTTTGTGTGCTAAAGTGGGTTGAATGAAACCAGCATGGCTCTGCTCTGCTTTCACTAGCTATAATCAGCTTTTCAAATCTACACTGAGTATGCCCCCAGTGACTGATGGCATAGTGAGGAACACATTTGTGACCACACATTCCTGAGAAGCAGCAGTCCTAACATCCCAGTGACCCGACTTATTCGTTCCTGTTTCTTTGTGCAGAGACATTTTGTTTTCCAAGCTCTTTGGCCATGTGCTAACGATTAGACAATGACTCCATAAATGAGGAGGAAAAGCGGCGTCATGGACGGTGGGTGGTTTGTTTCCTTAGTTCTTTATTGAAAACATATGGAGATGTTTATATATAAATAGACAACAATAGACTGCTGCCATCATGTTAGCAACAGCTAATAAAATTCTACATGAATAGAGATCAAACTTGTGTCTACCTATGCCAGAATTCTGGTTTACTGAGATCTGCATATCCTGTCTAATTTGGGTTGAAAAGATGTTTTATTGTTTTACTTTTTATTCCTAGTTGGAAGGAAATGGTGGACCAAGGGTTTTGTTCTTGTTTTTGTTTTTGTTTCATTCTTCTCTTTGCTTAATCGAATTACTTTGTTAGCAGGGACAATAAATTCTGTCCAATCAGACCTTGCATTGTGATCATGCAAAAATATTTTAAACTCTATACATTTGTTTCACTACAGTCTTTGTATTTTTGAATTAGAAGTGAGGACTTGTGGCCTGACAGCTGGAAACAAGCATCAGCAAACAGGGCAGTGGAGGAATTGAGAGCACAGGCTTGGGGAGGCAGACCTCCGGGTTTGAATTCTGGCTGCTCCACTTGCTAGCTAGGTAACCTTGGGAAAGTTAGTTAACCTGACTAAACCTCAGTTGCTTCATCTGTGAAATGAGAAATGTGGCACTTACAGAATGATTGGGAACATTACATGGGATAAGCTGTAAAGCCTTTCATACAGTGTCTGGCATGTAGGAAGCACTGCAGAAATGCTACATATTATCATTGTAAGCAGCTAACAGAATGGTTTATATGGAGACCATCCTTGAAAACCTGAGAGGTACTGATGTTTAGTGGTAAGACCAGTAACAGCAACTATTGATCAAGTGCTCGTTATACGCTGGGGTCTACATTGCACTCTTTCTTACGACTCCATGAACTGGGTACCAGTATTATCCCCATTTCATGGCAGAAGAAACTGAGGGGTTACACAGACTGCCCAGAGTCACAGAGCCCATGATTGGTTAATCTGATGGTCAAACCCACTCTGAATAATCCCAGAGCGCATACTTGTTATCACTCTGCTAAAAAGGCTGCCACATAGACAGCGTCTGGCACCTTTGAAATCTCCTTTATTTACATTATCCTCAACATTGCCATTAACATCCTGGCATTGCACGGTACCATTCACAAACTGTGGGGTGCCGTGTACCTGGGACATCTGTTCATTTGCAGTTGAAGAGGGTCAAGAAGGCTTTAATGCATATTTTGTTAGGAGCCCTGACAAGTTCAACTCGAACACCACTTTCACTTTTGGTCTACAAATGTCTTGTCTTTGAAGACCCTCAAAGCTCCATATGCCCAGGCTCATTGTTCAAGCCTGGAAAAGAGCATTTGTCGCAGCCTACAGGTGGAGAAGCCAGAGGCCAAGGCGACATGACTTGGGGACAGAGCAAGAGGCCGGTCACTCCCCTCAGCAGCCTAGCATGTCAGTTGCTGAGTCAGGAATGGAGTCGAGTGGGTCCAAGGCTGTGTCCATCTCACCAGGCTGATGGCCAAACTACTGACTAGCTCTACTTTTAACTAAATTGTATATAGTTAGGAGCAAATTGCCTAATTTTCTTGTTGGAAGGATGGGATCTGCCAGAAATATGGGAATCCTCACATACATTACCCAACTGTTTTTATTTGCAGATATATTATGTTATTTCTTTTCTCATTTTTACAGGGCAGGGAGAGAATTTGGGGCGGGGGGTGGGGGGGCAGCAGGGCACATAAGGGGACAGGGTTAGGACTGCCAAATTCATGTCAACTTGCTCACCTAGCACCAGTGTGCTAGTTGAACGAGCCCTGAATGTAAGGCATTAATGCAAATATTTTGCATGTTATTAACTCTAATGGTGGTACCGTCATGCAGTAGCCACAGCTGAAAGCGGAGGTGGTACTTTTTATCATAAATGCCTTGGGTCTTTCTCTGAAAATCACCATGAAGACAGAAATTCCTTAGAAGTGAAAGTGGAAACATGAATAGACTTCTGCTTTGTTAACTTTCTCATCATCATCAACAACAACAAAATGATATCCCAGGGCCATGAAGTTCAGTCCTATAAATGTTGGCAACATCCTCCTTTAGAACCAAAGGGCACTGTTCTTGCCCTTGTAACAACAGTACCCTTCCATGGCAATAGTTAGGAAGTCATTGTAAAAACATATCTGTTTTACAGAAAAAAAAAAATTTATGCAACCCTGAAATTGTTATGTTGTAAGTGAAAAATCATTCTAATTCAGGACAAGCATGGCCTACTGCTTACTCCCTCCCGTGCTAGTGGTGACAGGGTGGAGTTTTGGAAAGCACAGGATTTCAGACCCAGCTCTCTCATTTGCCAACTGTGTGACTTTGAGCAAATCACTTGACCTCTCTGATCCTCAGTTCCTTTTCTATAAAACAGCATCAACCATAAAACTGCTCTGTCTGCTTTATGGGTTATGGAAGAAGATCAAAGGAGATTGTAAATATGAAAGCTCTCTGAAAGCACTGTAAAAATATTATTATTGATTTTTACTAGGTGAATAATGAGGATGACAGCTTGGGAATAACTCAACCGAGGTAGTATATGGTCAGTCTGGAAGAAGTGAATGGGTCCTGGGAAATAGATGGCCAGGCCAGTTTGAAGGACCTTAAACTTGCAAGTCTTAGGGCAGTGTGGCAATTTAGCTGTGCAATCTGGTGAGAGGCTCTTATATTCTAAGCTCTTGCTGTGACAATATTGGCTACATGGAATCACTGTGTGCTTTCTTACCAGACTTTATCTGGAAAAAGTTTACACACTAGTGGCCTGGCAGAGTTGCTGGCGTTTAGATGCTACAGCTGTACCCCAGAGAGAACAGCATTTCATGTGTTGTTCTATTACCTCCCTCCCTGGGGATTCAACAGATGGAACAACAGTGGAATCAGAAACCCAAGACAAACCTGTCAGTTTGATGCCTTTAAGCCTTCACAGAATTCACAATCAAAATAAGATAGAATATCCATCTAGGGGGAAGAGATGCAGAGAAATAGGCCCCCAGGTTACACCTTTTTTTGTCTAAGCATGGCTAATACTATCCGGAGGTCCCCACCATATAAAAGGAATTGTATCTGGTACAAGATAGACTCTTAAGAAAATTGGTTGAAAGAATATTATCGCTAGTAGCAATAATTGAGTAATTTTAATATGGAGTTTTATATTTATTTTCATTGAATTTAAAAAAAACCTTCCAAGTCGACTCAAATTTGGCAGATTCCAAGATGAGTAATTTTGCATCTCAGAACTATTAGGTAATATGCAGACTGGATCCTAAGTTGAGCAGAGCAACATGTGCTTTGGCAACAACTGGTGAGGAGATAAAGTATTTGATTATTGTTTTTTTGATAACTTCCAAAGAGAAAGCAGAGAAGCAACACGTATGAACCAAACATTTCTCTCTTTTGTTAAGGCAAATATTTCCAACTACAGCCTCGTGATGGAGTCTGACCTGGGGACCTTCTTACCCTCTGGGCTGCAGTTCACTGGCAGTGACAAGGCCAGGGCCATCGTGGAGGAGGTCATGTGCCTGCTGCAGCCCATCAATGTCACACAGGTCTTTAGAGCTGGAGAAGGGACAGACATTAACTTCTGGATCCAAGCTGGAGTACCTGGTAAGAGCAATAGATGAAATTGGGGTTCTTTACATACTGTTACCAATTTAAAATAAAATTTCTATTCTAACATGCCACAGTAGATACTGGTAGGTCATTTAAAATATGGAAACCCTTAGCTTTGTCCACAAGGTATAATCTGATGATTTCCAATATTGGGATAATAATACTCCTTTTATTTATTTGCCCATCTCTCTTCTCTTTCTGAAGTATAAGTTCCTCACTCCAAGAGATTCTGATTTAATGACTCTGGGATTGTGCCTAGAAATTGTTTTGGTTTTTTTTTTTTTTTTAAACAGGTGTCTGGTAATTGTAGCACAAATGATCTCCCGACCAAAATTTATGAAATAGAGTAGAAGGCAATTATTACTACTAATATCCTTCTAGTTCTAGCCCTATGCTGCAGAAAGTTCTCTGACCCAAATAATTCCCTACCCAAATCCATGGTATCTGAAATTTTACCATTAGAGATTTATTCTTTGAGGTTGGGTACTTCTTGCTAATCATTTTTTCCTAATGCAGAGACTACTTTAAGAGGTTGGACATAAACTAAGTTACCCTGATCAGTGATTCATCAGGTTGATATTTTTAAGACAAGTCCTGGGCAGGGATGAAATTATGTAATAGGAATAGGCCTGGCAGTTACAGGACTAGAAAGGAGAACAGTCCTAAAGAAGACAAACTTATAGTACTTCGCAAATTTGCCCTAGACTGGCCATGAGAAAGGGTTATTGATGATCTTAGACCTCTATGACCTGGGGTTGTTCCCTCAACACCATTATCTCCATAATCAAAAACACTGTTAAAGAATCTATTTGCAAATTATTCTGTACTTGTATTATGCAAACAGGAAGTCCAGCTTTTGAATAGTTTTAAAATTACGGTTTCCAGAACCATTTCTATGGCTACAAAACATTTCACAGGTTTAAAAAAAAAGTCTCTCTAGATGCACCCCACTCCAGCTTTTTTCTTTTAGCCTGCAAAATAGACTTTACCAATAGCATACTATATGGATTTAAACTTTTTAAAAAGCTCATTCTTTAGATATTATAGATTAAAGTATATTTTAGATGTTAAGGTTGCTAATAATCTTTCATAACTAAAAATAGAAGGAGCTCTTCTTTATTCTAAGACAAGAAACTAAATTCTCTCCAATGGTTTGTGTATATTTTAACCATATTGTGAAATATCTTAAAACAACATTTCCATTTACAGTGCCGTGGGTCATCTAGACAGACGCGAGACCCTCTACATACACGTTTTTAATCATGATCAAGGTCTAGGGGAAGGGAGTTTGCCCTTTAAGTCCTATAGAACGATTTTGTTTGAATAAAACAAACAAAGGGTTAAGAGTTCTTTTTCCTGACCCTTAACTTTTTCAATAAGAATCTTCCTAAAGTTTCAGAAAAGCTAAGTAAGTTTGCTGGTGATAGAGGTGAGGAAAAGACTGACGGATTGTGGGTGAATTCGAGTGAAGACCGGGGGTGCTTAAAGGGGACGTGAGGAGATGAAGCCTAGACCGAAGTAGAACAAAACGTGCGCTGCCTCCTCCCAGCTCGTTTTGCTTCTGCTGCACTGGATCAACAAAACAGAATCGGCTCTAGCTTTACTCCTTCCATATAGATACTGCATAAGAATGGTTCTATTTGGAATTAACAAGTTGATTTGATGTCTCCACAAAGGTAAGGAGGGCTTCCCCTCTTGCCACAGTGCCGTGGGGAATTTGAGCCCCCTTGTGGTTGCTTCAGCATTAATGCGAGTTCTAATTTACTGAATTCCTAGTTGTCAGACACACGGTTAGGCTTTTTGCAGACACTGTCTGTTTGATCTGTACAACCATCCTAAGAGGTAAGTGCAATTATTCCTCTTCTTCAGATGAAGAAACGGACTCAGAGGGACTAAATGACTTGCCCAAGTCTCTCTGGCTCTTAAGTATAGATGTCACCCTGAGAACAGGCCACTTTGGTTTCAAGGCTGGTGGCCGCTTTCCCACAATATGCAACAACACAGGGGCGTCTGGAATGCTGAGATGGTCTTCCAAATCTATGTCAGTGTCTGAAATGTTTATCTTACTCAGCTCTTGCTTATGCAAAGGATTTCAGTTCATTCCTGCTCCAGAATAATTTACCCCGGGGGAAAGGAGTTTGTTATTGTAAATAACTACTTATTTCTTCTCACATTCTTTGTTCCACTCCCCTCTCTATCTCTGTAGATCAGGAAGGTTTATATAAACTTGGTGGTTCATTTAGACTGCAACTAATGTTTCCTGGAATTCTTTTTTATTTCGTTTAGAGTACTGTGAGATGGAACCAAATTATTGCTGTTTTCCCCTATTATTATTGAGCTATCTTTTGATATTTCAAGTTTGGGCTCTTCCTGGAAGAAATAATGGAACTGTTTATAACTCTTGTTACCCGTTGAAAATTTCAGGGACTTTAGAAAAAAGATGAAGAACCATAGTTAGTCTGAAAAAGAAAATAAAAATATACTAGTTGTGTACTCTGAATTCTTGAAGATATGGTAAGTTACAGTAAGTTAAACCTAAAGATAGGATTCAAGTATGATTTAAATAACTGCTCACCTAACTTTTGAAAAATTAATGAGAAATACTTCCACACTCCATTCTTCTTTTCTTCTTTCTCTTTTTCTTTCCTGTCATCCGTTGAACTAATAAATATTTATTGAGCCCTTACCATGTCCTTGGCCATTCAAATTTCTGTAGTCTGATGACTGAGCCCCAATTGTTTTAATGTTTCATGTATACTCAATATCAAAATACTAATTAAGAGCACAGATAGAATTAAAATTCAACATGATTTTCATAAATTATAGAAGCCAAATAGATAAATTTATGAAAGGATCATCTTTGGAGAGGAGATAGGATATCCTTCATCCATCTAGGTAATGTCCATGATGGACAGATAACTGTCAACATAAGTATAAGGCTTTGGGGGGGAAAAGTTAAAAAAGTAACAGATGTATTTTCCACATAAACTCTCTGTTCCAGATACCTTTATACTCCTGCCTTCTCCCATTTCTACCCCCTTCCATACGCCTTCCTATTTTCCCCTCCAAATCCTAAATGCTCTTTAAGTCTCACTCCATATTCATTGGTGACCGCAGATCCATCTTTAACAGACCCTGGTGCTGTATTGCCTTTCTGAATTTCTAAAACGCTTCTGTAGCCCCCAGTCTCGCACTTGAATCACACACAGACGTTCTTGGGTTACTAGGAATTTCCGTGCATCCTGCCTTCTGGACTCAGTGATCAATTCTTTGAGATCAAGGTCAATGTTTTCTACTTCTTTACCTCCTCTGTAGCTCTTAGTTTAATTTTGGGAAACATTTAAATTCTTGTATATCTCACAAGAGAAAAAACAGAAACATAGAAGTAATTGCTTTCTCCACAAGCTTTGGGTCCTTCAGCTTAAGATTGTGGAGAAAATAAAGGATGCTGAGAAAAAAGACACAAAGATAGAAAAAACGACAGATGGAAGAACGACATAAATTAAGGAGGCTAGAGCAATTAGGATTATTTATTTACAGGAGTAAAGACTGAGAGAAGATGCTGAGTAATATTTTCTAGTACATTAGTGCAATAATACACGTAGATAATTTACCACATAAAGTGGCAAAATTCTTGTTCCCTGACTCTGTCAAAGGTAATACAAGAACATGACTCAAAGGAGTCCAAGAGAGGTTTAGGTTAGTCTCTGTTGGCCCCAGGTAGCAGAGAGACTTTCAACCTTAAACTTTTGCCTGATCCTCCAATTATAAGCTCCAGGTTAGAATGACAGGAATCTATTTCATTCTGAACATGTCAGTAATAAGACATAATTCATGGTTCTCAGAGGTCCTTAATGCATCCTTCTTGAACACCTTTCTTTAGGAACTCTTCTATAAAATATATTGACACATTAATGTAAAAAATGAGATGCTCTCTTAATGTGACCTGAGGCAGTGAGCCCACCATGATTCCATATCTACCAATGAGTTCCTTCCTCTGCTTCAGAATCTGAGAGGCAATCTTTTGCTGATGATCTCGGCAAGTGGTAGACAGTGCGCTGGGAAGAATTAGAGTGTGTGTTCTGGCTTCACAACTTTGAACTTCACGTGCCATCTTAGGCAAGTGATGTAAGTTTTCTCAGCCTCACACATTGATTATTAAGCATTCTTATTACTCATCTGCTGTATGGCACTTGGGAATCAATAGTAAAGAAGATAGAAAAGATCCGTACTCTCACAGTCTATACAGACTAGTGAGTGAGACTTGGTTATCTCATATGCAAAATAGGTATGGTCACCCCCAAGCCCCACATGCATTCCTCCTCCTTCCCTGTCCCCTCCCTCATTGACTGGCACCACCTTCCAGAAACCACACAATCATCCGGAACATAGAACCAAATATTCTCAAGTCCTGTTTACTCCAAATTCCTCCTATTTTTAAAGCCCATTCCCTTCTCTCTACCCCATAAACCTTGTCTCAGGGGTACTCACTGATTTTCCTGCAGCAGCCTCCTACTAACATATCAACCTGCATTCTTAGTTCCCTTCCATCTAACTGGCTCACTGCTTCCAAAGTGAACTTTCTAAATTAAAAGTCAGACTATCAATTGGGATGCTTTGGGCTGCAAAATATCACAGAAGCTGCAACTTAGAACAGTAGTAAGGGGATTTTAAAATTTACTTTAAAAAGAGCTCTCGAGTGGGTGGTTACAGAATTCTTAATTTAATCATCAACCCCATCAAAGACCTCGGTTCTTTACATCTTTCCACCGTGCCATCCTCAGCATGTTGACTTCTGTCTTCAGGCTTGTCTCCCCGAGGTCCCTAGACGGCTGCAGCTGTTCCAGGCAACAAATTCTCACACATAGTGCAGTAGTGGAAGAGAGAATGTCTATAATGGCCAGTCCTTTTTAACAGTAAGACAATCTCATCCAGAAGCTCCAAAGCAGATTTTTCCTCAATTTCATTGGCCGTGTTTGTGGCAATGGAGTAGAATTACCAAAATTGGATTATATTGATCAAATTTTACTTCCTGGGTCTAGGGTGGAGCTCAGTCTCCCCTGAAAATGTAGCCTCCTGATGTGTGAGAAAAACTGGGATTCTTTAGGAAGAAGATGAGGCTTCCCACTGATAAGCAACTAAGAGTAGTGGCATATCTGATCATCTCTCCTCGTTACTTGAAATCCTTCAGTGTCTCCCCATTGTCTTCAGAATGTCAGGTCTCTGTTTAGCATGGAATTCAAGGTCCTTCTGGTTCCACCCTGGGCTGATGTACAGCCTCACCTCTCGTGGCTGCCCCATTGCTCTCTATCCATCTCTTATTCATACAAGTGTCATTAATTGAGGTGCCGGTGCACCCTGTGTTCTCAGCTTCCTAGCCATTGGACCTGCCCTGTTCTGTCTTCTTCTCCAGCTAATTCCTACTCATCCATGATTCAGCACCTGTTTCTCCTCTCACAAGCCTTCTTTGATCCCCAGCGGTCTGGGTGAGTGAACCTTGAGTATGTTCCCATAACCCCCTGTTCACCTCTCCTCATGGCACTTACCCTTTTAGAATTGTGATTGATTGTGAATTTCTCATAGTTTCCAGCACCTAAGAAGAAGTGCCTGGCCCTTGACAAAATGTCCTGAATCAAATGCTGAATCAGTAATGTCTAGGTTTGTAGGAAGAGTTAGATGATGTGAGAGAGGTTTGTAAACTGTAATGCCATAACGTAAGTTGTGATTACTTTAGTAATAACTTTGCTTCATTGAGCTGTCCTCTTTTCTTATATATTGAATTGTTTTTACAGTCACATTTTAATTTCTTTCATCTTTTCATAATAGCTCAGACTCCATAGTGAAGTACCAAATATGCAGATTACTCAGAATTTCTCATAATTTCCTTCTTGCTTCTTTCTGATACCTTATATGGCACTAAGCAGAACTAAATTAAAACTTTTCACTTCTGCATCTCCAAAGGCCTTTCTTTTAAATTTTTCCAAGAAAGAAGAAGAGCAGGACACAAGCAGGAATGTAAAGTAAATTGAAGGTTCGACCTCTGGACCCAGGACTCATATGTTTTCCCATCACCAGATGGAATAGTGCAATACAGTAGTTCTATGTCCCCTGCTGTCCCTAATTAAAAGATGCCTCCTTTATGGTGAAAAAACTCTGTGCTAGTGATGTTGGAGAGATTGATGCTGCACGGTGAGTAGACCTCACCCCACTGGGAACATGAAGAGGCACTTCCTGGTTTGCGACTACAGCCCTTGTTTAAATAGCCTAGCAGTTTCATTCAATCAGCAAGCATGTCTTGAGTGCCTACTGTAAACCAGGCACTCTAGACACTGAAGATAGAGCATGAAAAAGACTTACCAGCTCTCTGCCCTTACGGAGTTTACATTGTAGTGGGGAGTGGGGAGAGGACAGTAGGAGGAGACAAACCATAACAAAGAAATCAAGAATGGAGAAAAACATTAGAGAGTGATAAGGGTAATGCAGAGAATTGTAGCAAGTGGCTGCCTCTCACCTCCAACTCAGGGGAGTCAGAGCTCTTGCTTTAATATTCATCATCTGCCGTGTGCTAGATAGGTGTGTATAACATCCACATCAACGCCACACTATTGGGAATTGCTCATCAGAACAGCTAATAACAACAGCTAACAGAATAAGCTTCTCATGTTCTTTCCTCTTGCAGTAGACCTGCTGCAGCTCCAGAGAAGCCACTGGGTATCTTGACCAAAGCAGGCTGGGCTCATACCCTGTAGTATGACTGCCAATGGCCTAGAAGGAGAGGGCATTGTTTCTACCATCGGGCAGTTAGTCGTGCACTGCCTTCTCAAGTGTCTTCTGTTGTTGCCCAATCTGTTATTTAAAGCACACACTTTCACTTTAAAGTTAATATACTTTGTATTTTATCTCTTTAACTGTATTGAAAACCAAGAGAGTATTTTATTCACCCTTAAATACCCAATACCTATTATTACCTGGAACATGATAGGTATCCAATAAATGTTTACTGAGTAGATGTATTTGATTTTAAGATGAACATACAAAAGAATTAAGTCACAGTAAAAGGAAGTTTTGGTACAGCACCAAGATAAATAACACATGCAGAAAGCTGTAGGAACTCATAGGGTAGAAGACAGGAAAGGCCTGGAAGAGGTGAACTTGAGCTGCAAACTGAAGGATTTGTAGTGTCAGAAGGGACAGAAGGGGCGAGAAGGGCATTCCTGGTGACAGAAGTCATGTGAACAAAGGCAGTTGTCCCCATTGGGGACAGTGGGGAGAGTGACTTCACAGGGCAGAGGAATCCGCTTGGAGAGCAGTGGGTGGTAGGAACAGTTGAGTACCTCTGGGTCAGATGAAGAAGAGACATAAATTTCTGGTGGAAACTCTTGTAGTTGATGCAAAGTCACCAGACGTCTTCAGGAGAAGGTAAGAGCAGGGTTTTAGAAGGGAATCCGTAAAACTCTTGCCAGGGGGTACACTGTCACACTCAAGTAGGAGACTCAAAGTGGGAAGACCTGGTGTGAAAAGGGAGCTTGAGGAAGTAGCACAGGATTAGAAACAATTCCTTTAGAAAATCAGAGGATAGCGCTAAATTATTGCACTATTCTCTGCACTATAGTGACCAAAAAACACTATGACTTAAATTTCTCTATCTACTATTTCCCATGCCTACTAATAATGTAGCCTAGAAAAGTTTCACTTCCCTGACTGCCCCTTTCAAGATCTCAAGGTTGGTTCTTCCGGGTTTCCTTTCCTATGCATTTGACTTTCCATCAGTTTCACTTACTACTTTACAGATGCTCTAATTGACTCCTTATGTAACACTTCATTCAACAGGTAGCTGTATTATATATAAATGTGGAGGATACAAAAATAAGATATGGCCCCTTTTCTCCAGGAGCTCACTATCGAGGGCTGACTGTGATTTGGTTTACTTAATAATCATGAAGGAAGACTTCATCATGGAAAACCAAATAAAGCTACATTGAAATTTTCTAAGAAAAAAATCTAACATTACTTGAAAACCAGTAGAGTACAAGGAAGTAGGATTTCAGAATATGCTTCCTCCTCGTCAGCTATGTGAACTTTGTCTATCCCTACTTTAAGTGATTAAAGCCTGTAAAATTCAGTATGGCCTGGTATATTAGATGCTTTTAAATATGGTATAAAATTTTTATTACAGAAAATTTCACACACATACAAAAGGAAAGAGAATAGTCTAATGAACTCTCCTATATACTCGTCACTCAGGAATTTTTCATCCTTGGGCAGGCTTACTTCATTTACACCCCAGTCACTCCTCTATGCCAAGATTATTTTGAAGCAAATGCCCAATTTCATATCATTTTATATCATCTCCTTTGTAAATATTTTAATGTATCTCTAAAAGGTAAGGAGATATATATATATTATATATATATATTAGGAGGAATAATAATATTGTAGTCATATATTATTCCTCCTAAAATATTTTACAATAATCTCGTAACATCATATCCAATATATCGCCAGTTTTCAAATGTTTCCAGTTTCCTCCAAGCTGCATTTTCCTCCACAGTTTTCTTGTGTAAAGCAGGATTCCAGTAAGGGTCAAACAATGCAATCGGTGGATGTGGTCGATGTCTCGATTAGAAGTCTCTTCTAATCCATGGGTTCCACCTTCATTTTTCTTCTTTCTGCTCCTTGTTTGTTACAGAAACCAAGTAATTTGTTCCATGGGATTTCCTATAGTCTGGATTTAGGTAATTCCTTTTCTATGGAATCATTTAACATGTTCCCACTCTCTTATATTTCTGTTAATTGGTAGTTAACTCTAGAGGCCTGATCTGATTCAGGTTTGATTATTTTTTTTTAACTTTCGGGGGCAAGAACACTTCTTAGGTATCGATGTTCATTTCCATTATGAGTGATGTCTAGTTTTCTCTCTTTTTATGATATTAACTGTCATTGAAGATTATTGCCGAGATCTATTATTTCATTGGGGGTTGCAAAATGGTAACTTTGATTATTAGTTGAAATAATTCTATAAAAAGAACTCTCCCCCCATTGACTATCTGGTCACTTAGAGGTACTTTTGTGTAAGAAAAGTAGGATATATGTTTCATTCTTTCCCTTTATTTACCTATTTTTAAAATTATTAGTTGATTCCCTAGTACTCTCCGAAGATAACTGATTGGGTTAATTTTTACTGTCATAATTTACTAATGGATTTAAAAAATATACATGTGCTTCATTCTGTTGTAGTAATTATGCTTATTAATGCTCAAAATTGTCCTATTTTTGGCCAATGAGAGCCTCTTTAAACTGGTTCCTGAGTTCTTTTGAAATGCCCTTGTAGTCACTGATAGTGTCCTAGCTTTCTGATGTGACAGTGTTCCAGGCTATCTTGTGTATTTCCTGCCCCAGATGGAATCAGCTATTTTTCCAAAGAGCTCCACTTTCTTCTACTAGGTCACTGTATTTAGAGACCACAGTCTGAACACTAAGTATGCTTATTGCTACTGGGTTGGTCATTGTTTCTAAGCCTTTTTAGCGGATAGAAGTAGAATTTCTTTTTCTCTTAAGAAAAAAGATATTGTGGGGACTTCCCTGGTGGCGCAATGGTTAAGAATCCGCCTGCCAATGCAGGCGACACGGGTTCAAGCCCTGGCCCGGGAAGATCCCACATGCCGCAGAGCAACTAAGCCCGTGTGTCACAACTACTGAGCCTGCGCTCTAGAGCCCACAAGGCACAACTACTGAGCCTGCAAGCCACAACTACTGAAGCCTGCGTGCCTAGAGCCCATGCTCCGCAGCAAGAGAAGCCACCGCAATGAGAAGCCCACACACCACAACGAAGACCCAATGCAGCAAAAAAATAATAATAAATAAATTAATTAATTTTTTTAAAAAGATATTGTGAATTATATATTTCCAGTTCAGGTTGAGGACTCCAAAGCTGCGCTTTACCTCACTGGTGTCATGTCTGTGTCTCCTTCTTCCTTTGCCAGAAATCCTGGTTCTTAGTGCAACAGCATAACCACTCACTTGCTTTCTCCCACAGCACACACAGTAGTCTCAGAATAACAACACCACACAACCGACAACAGCATGATTATTGAAAATGGTTTGTTTATTGCAGGTTCTTTTTATGTCTTTAGGATATGTTATATATTCCACTAGAGATGTACGTGTTTCTGTTAACCTATAAGGCAAGTTACCCTGAATGAAATATCATTTCCATCTTTCATATTTTTGTCTTAATATCCGAAACTACTGATTTCTAAGATGTTTAAATGCTTATTTATAATTTTTCTTTATAAAGCGAGAAAAAGGTTACAGATAGGAATAGTTGTAAGACTTATTAAAATAATTACCTTGCAGTGTCATAGTTGGATCCTCAACACATACATTGCCTGTTCTTTCTTATTAGATCTGACTCAGACAATTTCATTCATTCATTCATTCATTCATTCAAGAAATATCTAGTAAGTACTACATGACATTCAGACAAGGGGAATAAAGAGGGAATTTAATATGTGTTGAGCATCTTTTGTATGTCAAGTATTATTTTAGCTGTTTTACATACATTATCTTATATAATTTTATAAGAACCTTTTAAAGCATACATTAGTAGTCTGTAACCAATTTTCAGATGAGTCAGTTGGAGCTCAGGGAGTTTCCTTTGTCCAAAGTCGCAAAGATATTAAGTGGAAAAGCCAGAATTAACATATAGGCCTGTTTTATTCCAATGTCATATACAAGGTTCACTCTCTATCCTCAAGGAGTTAATGGAGGGTTTAGACACAGGAAGAACAAAGCACAATAGGAGTTCAAGCAAGAGAGGCATTAAAATCATGGGGCATCACAAGAGAGGTGGCATTTCACCTGATTTTCCAGAAAGAATAGAATTTTGTTGGATGGAGAGGGAATGCATTGCACATGAAAAGATGGGGATACACAAAATTGCATAGGCAAGAAAGTTCAACAGGTTCTTGAAATGATGAGTAGTCTGGTTTGGCCAAAGTTTAGTTTAATATAGGGAAATAGAGCTAAAACTGAAAAGGTCCCTTGGGACGCCAGTTGGACCCTGAATGCGATTCAAAGAATTTGGGACAGCCAGAAACTTTTGAAAGTTTTCAACAGGTGTGAGACATGATGGGGCTCAATCCCAGCCACTGAGTAGGCGCCATCTAACCCACAGCATCCTCCTTTGAGAGACTCAAAACAAAAACCAGCTTCATAGATCTGCACATCTCATGGGTTGGTCTGCATGTCTTCTAGCAATTTCTTGCTAAAATTGCACTTTTTTGGATGTTTTGCTATTTGACGTTTTGCCAAATTAAACTGTACAGTTGGAGAGACTCGGAATAGTCCCATAAGATACTGCACTGTGATTGGCAGGGGTTGCTGGAGTTCTCAGATATTAACAATGAAGTCTTACTGTAATTGGACACAATCTGCTTGTTGAACCTTCTTTGAGTCAAAAAAGTCTTTAAGTATTGTGACAACTCATCAATTTCTTACAAGAACTCTACTAAAAATATGCTTATCAATTTAATTAATAAGCATAGGATTATGGAAACAACAGGAAAAGCATCACAATTCAAGAGATTTTGGTAAAATTGAGTTCTGATTGGGTAAGGACTTTTTACTATAGAAATGAGTTACATCTCAATTGTGTACAATAGACTCCTTAGTCTGGGTACTTTCATTGGCTTAAGATCCTTCCTTTGCTCAGTATTAAAGTTCAAAAATGACCACTTAACCTGATATTCTTGTACATTCCCCTCATGGGAATTTCTAACACAGTGAATTAAGTCTCCCTATTATCTCGTTTTTATAAGAGAGTGTGAGATTGCATAATTCATGGTAACTAAACTTTCTTTTACAGTATGACGTTTGCTATCTTAATTGTCCTTCCAGTTCGTAATGCGTAAATCAAATATGGTTGAGCTCTGTGAAATCTATTAGTTGTGGATCGTTTGTGATCTGGCAAGCTGTTGCCTATAATAGGACTAGTTATGAAGTGTGTCCTCAGTATTCTTTCCTTTCTCCCTTCCTTCCTCCCTACTCCCTCCCTTCTCCCTCCTTCCTCCCTTCCCCTTCCTTCCTCCCTTCCCCTTCCTTCCTCTCTCCCTCTATCTGTCCCTCCTTATCCTTCTCCTTCTCCTTCTTCTTCATCTTCTTCTTTCTGCTTCTTTCTTTCTTTCTCTTTCTTCCTTTCTCTTTTTCTTTTCTTTCTTTCTTTCTTTTTCTTTCTTTCTTTCTTTTTCTTTCCTTCCTTCCTTCCTTCCTCCCACCCTCCCTCCCCCTTTCTCTTTCTTTCTTTCCTTTCTCTCTCCCTTCCTTCCTTCCTCTCCTCCTTTCTTTCTTTCTTTCTTTTTTTTTTTTTATGCACTTCTTTCTAATTGTATTTCAAGTTCTTTCTAAAACAAAGCCTTTGGATACCCCAGGTTCAATATGCCCCTGGGCCTGGTCCACTGCTGTCTTGTATTCATGTGTGGGTATTCATTTGTTCACCAACATTAAATCCCAGGATAGGTGTGATAAAACATGACTCCCTCCTCCATGGCACAAGTCCTTTGCTGGTTTCAGAGGTGGACTGCAGTCTTTGCAGAAAACACACAGGAACGTTTTCTTGGAACTGAAGTGGGATGAAAAGTGCCTGCCCTGAACATCACCATCTTTTCCCTGACCCTTCCCCTCCAGTTTCTGAAGATATAGCAGAAAATAATCTTCCTTGAAGATACTGGATAACAATTCCATGAAACAAAAACACATGCTTCCAATGCACTGTGCTTTCAGATATGTTGGTTTTAGTTCAGCTGCTGGATGAGCTGATTGATGCGTTCACCTTGATAGCCAGGTGAGCCCACTTCCTTGACGAAGCCCACTCTATTCTTGGTAGCGTGACGGGCCACTGAGAGTTGGAAAGGGCGCAAGAACCCTGAGATCACCTGAAAATTCTTCCCCGGGAAGGCAATTTCGTGAATGAGGTCTTCCAAGCAAATGACACCAAACTTCCCCAGGTGCTCCTCAATCACTGTGTTGTCTGTCAGAGGGATGATTTTATTCTTGACCTTGGCTTGTCCACGTTTCAAGATAAGTTCCTGAACAGACTTCAGATTTGGAAATCCCCAGGTCACATAAGTTTCCACTATACAAAGCATTTTTATGGTTTGAGGGGTTACTTGCATAAAGACACCACTGAAAATCTTATTCAGGTTAAGTCTTGCAATGGTCCTCTGCACCAGTAAACTCACCCCATTAATCCTTTCGATACGTACAACAAAGGCCAAGGAGTGTTTATCTGGCACTTCCAAGCCGTGAGGTTTCACTTCTGGTCGTCTGAGTCGCACCCTGTCACGTAGTTGCCGCCAGGAATCATGTAGGAACCATTCTAGTCGCTTAAACTTGATCTCTTTTCCTTTCCTCTGCTCCTTCCTTTGCAAAAGCGCCTGCTTTGCCTGGGTGGCTTTCAGGCCCTGATAAGCCTTCCTCTTTTTCAGGAGATTTTTCTGAAACCAAAGGGATCTTTTTTCTTGGCTCTTCCTTGGATATCTTTCCAACTCTCTCTCTCTTTCTTTCTTTCTTTCTTTCTTTCTTTCTTTAGTTCTTTCTTTCCTCCCTCCCTCCCTCCCTCCCTTCCTTCCTTCCTTCCTTCCTTCCTTCTTTCTTGTTGTAATGGCTGAAATAGTCTCCTGACAATTGAGAGAACAGAATCCTATGTAGAGATAGGCATGGCTTTCATCAATATACAAAACTACCCAGTTATGGAAGGTTTAAACCTAAGTGGAAATGTTTGCTGGACACATCTATACAAAATCCACATTTTTTGCAGAAATAGTTTATTAAGTATCATTGATGCCCTATTTAAAGAATGAAGGTACTCATAGATATCATTTTACTATATTTAGTCAACACTATAGTGCAAAGCACAGATGGAGGGGTCAGTGATTCCACACTCACTATTCCTGACAGAAGATTTTATCTGAGATAACTGTAGTCATTTGGCATGTTAGCTTCAATTGCTGTAATTTCTCATCTTGTATTGGTGTAGACCCAGATATGTGTTCAAGTTACACTTGTGGTTCACACCCTTGACTGAACTTTAAAATCACCTGGAGGCTTCTAAAAATATATCAGCACTGGTGCCCCACCTCCGAAGATTCAGATTTAACTGGTCTGGCTACAGGGTCACAACAGTTGCACAAGTTCAGGGAGTACATTTACCATAGAACATATTCATGCCTCAGGGCCCGCAGCCTCCCAGAGCACAAGTCCATTGTGTTCCATGTGAAAGGTGCCTGCTGTACTTGTGCAAACATGGGGCCAGAGGGAGGACTTGAGCACACCCGGTTTTAGAAGCCCCCCAGGAGATTGCAATATACAGCCAGACTTGAAAACCATTTTGAGGTAAAACATAGCCTAGATGTTAAGAGCATGGATTTAGGAGTCAAGCAGAAATGGATTCAAAATCTTGCTCTACTACTCTCTAGCTGTGTAACCTTAAGAAAGTCATTTAACCTCTCGGAACTTCAATTTCTGCATAAATAAAAGGGTGATACCCGCCTTGTGTGATTATATTCAAGAAAAAAATGAAGACAATCTGAGTGAAATGCTTGGCACAAAGTTAACTCTCAAGAAGCCACTGTTATTATTTCAGTTATTAAAGCATAGTTTCTGTATTAGTCCAGACTCCTTCAGTACTAAGTGACAGAAATCTAACTCAGACGACCTGTAGCAAAAATGGAGAATCTGAGCAAGCCACAGGAAGAGTAGGGCTGGATCTGGTCTTACGGACTCCAGCAGTGGGAAGCTGTTAGGATACATACTGTCTCTCTCTGGTGCTTATTCCACCTTCTTGGTGCCTTCATTCTCTCAAGCCAGCTGTCCCCTTAGAGGCTGAACTATGACCTTATGCAGCTCAAAACTCAGGACTTACATCTTTACATCCTGTTAAGTACAGAAGAGCCAAGTAATTCATCAAATCCAACTCAGTTGGGAAAATCACAGTGGCCCAGCCTGGCTCCTTTGTTCACCCCTGTTGTCAAGGTGTGTAATCCTTAAAGTGGGGAGAAGTGGTGATGTGCAGATGAACACAGTAACTACCTTTTTTAAAAAACATTTATTTATTTATTTATTTATGGCTGTGTTGGATCTTCATTTCTGTGCGAGGGCTTTCCCTAGTTGCGGCAAGTGGGGGCCACTCTTCATCACGGTGCGCGGGCTTCTCACTATCACGGCCTCTCTTGTTGCGGAGCACAGGCTCCAGACGCGCAGGCTCAGTAATTGTGGCTCACGGGCTTAGCTGCTCCGCGGCATGTGGGATCCTCCCAGACCAGGGCTCAAACCCGTGTCCCCTGCATTGGCAGGCAGACTCTCAACCACTGCGCCACCAGGGAAGCCCCACAGTAACTACCTTTATCTTCACTGTTGAGACCTGATTCAAAATATATAAAATACATAAAACCTCTGCCATCTAGGATCTATTAGCAGATAAGGAAGGACAGCAGTGAAGTCCCAGAAGCAATTTTAAAAAATACCCTGAATTTATAATACCTATTCTCTCAGCTCTTCATGACCTAAGATGAGTTTAGGGCAAGAAAAGCATTTGTTAGACTTTTCTGGCACAGTTTACCTGAGACACTCAGGTGACCAGGCAGATGCGGAGCTGGATAAGTTGATGCCACACTCCCAGCAATCTGCATGATTGAACACCTGAAGTGTTCTTTCCTGCCACCTCCACCCCATGGTCTCTCCTTACCTCTACAAATGGGAAAACTTAGGAAACTTATTTATAGGAACACACTCTACAGATACACTGTGTATTTATCCAAGAAGAAGGCGATGAGGAAGAACGTCACTAAAGACTCAGAGACATCCTTTAACATTTGAATTGTTCTGACCACTTACGTAACATTTGTCTTAGAGAAGCAGCAAGTGTCATAAAAGAGGAACAGGCTTCATAGTTTTATAGCAGTGTGGTTTTGACACGTCATTTAACTTCTCTGAGCTTCAGTTTCCTGATCTGTGAAATGAGGGCAATAATATTCCACAGGACTATTGTGAGAATTGAATGTCTTTGATAAGTGATAATGTATTTGAAAGTCAATTGCACTCTACACAGTTGATCTTCAATAAGTGGTTTCAGTGTTTGGGGGTTAGTTTTATATTTTAAAAAATTACCGAAGAGGCCTTGCTATGAACATGCTTTCGTGTATTTAGACCCAGTAGAGAGGGTGACTGGGCATATGGTTGAATATTCTAGGAAATACTGCAAAAGATGCATGAGTATCATTGCTGCTCACTGACCTTTGGGTCTTCGCATGTTACTTTGTGGTTACATAAATGAGTGACGAAACTGCTGGCATTCACTTCAAGTGACCCTGATACTTTACTGGTTCAGCGGCATTATTTAGGAAAGCACATGACTCACTTCATTCCGACATGGTGAACACTGCAGAGAAGAAAGCAAAGAAGAAAAAAGTCAAATGTTAATACCATTAGTAGCTCTTCTATGTCAAATGATGCTTCTGGGATTTTGAGGCCTCTTTACAGTTCCTATTCAGCCAAAGTAAATTGGTTATGGGTGAATAAGAGTTGGTGGGAGGATTATATAAGTGAATGTGTAAAAGCCAACTGGCTCGTGGCCAAGGACACAGATGGCACTCTCATTGACTCTCTTGGACAACATCAAGCTCTAGATTCTGTGCTGCGGACTGACTAGGTATTCTCTGTTGGCAAGGAGCCTCATCCCAGACAGTGGTATTCAGATAGTACGCATCAAAAATATATATAGTAAACATCTTCTCTGACCTAAAAATGGGGGAATTACCTTTCTAAGCTTATTCTAGTGTTAAGACTCCATAACCTAAAGCCCATATTTTTCCAGAAGTGAAAATTGCTTTTGATATAAAGCAGAGATGATTCAAATGAAGGAGAATGAGATTACCTCTGCCTTTTAGGAGCAAGAGATTAAATAGCACAGAATTGCCTATATCAAACAAACATGAGTAAAGGTCAGCTATGGATTTTAAATTGTTCAAAAGATTGTTACTTTGACATGACTAAAATGTAGGGAGCAAATTGATGAGAATATCTCAGCAGTGAAGGAATGTATTTTCTTAATATTTTTTAACATCCGGTCTTGGTACAATTTTATTTCAATTTCTGCTAATACAACCACATAAATGCCTGATTTAAGTCATTTAAGTATCCCATGGCAACATGATCTTGTGCTTCTCTCTTTCATTTCCTTCCTGTCCCTCCCCTTCTTTTTTCTTGAGAGAATCAGGAAGAGGTTTCCTATTTCTCAACTCTTGAATCTGTTTATGAAAATTGGAACTAAACAGTTTAGCACAATTAAGCAGGATGCCTCATTCATCAAACCTTCATTTTTCTAAGACTCCCAGCCTGTCAGTCACCAAAAAGCGTGTGTTAAGTGGAAGCTGTGCTTCTACTCTGTTGGCATGCCACATCTGTTGACAATTACAGAGGCACATATGATGCCATTCCTGTCATGGCATGTGCTTCCTTGTGCCTCGGGTCACAGGCCTTCAGGGACATTTACAAAGTGTGTCCTGGAACTAAAGAGTTTAATTTTGCCTGCTAATGTGTTTATGTATCTTGTAAAGGAACTAATCATTCCCTTTTGCTTTCCCTTATTATGGGGTGTGTGTGTGTGTGTGTGTGCGTGTGTGTGTCTGCACCAGAAAAGAACCATGCCATATAATAAGCATAAAGACCTTTTTCTCATACCCACCAACCTTTCTTGTAAACCGCTGCTTTTATTTTTTTTTATTCTTTTGTCAAATAGCATATTTCTTGGCTTTTCTTGGATTTTATCTATTTTTTGAATACTACTGAATTCTGATTTCATATTTAGTCAAGATTTGGATCATATTTTTAAAAAATATAATCCATGTAATTATAAGTCACTGGGACGCCCTCTGGAGTTATGCTTTCTTTCTTTTGGATCTCTAATTGACCTGTGAGCATATAGCTTTCTTCATTCTATAAGCCCTATTATTCAGGAAGTATCTAGAACCTAAAAGAGTGGAGCTGAATTTACAAGTCATCTATCTAGGTATTTTATTACTCTAAGCTTAGTACCTAGAATATTTGGCGATGTCCAAGGTATTGACCTTTTTTCCTGCTTTTATTCAAATATTTAGCACTGGGTATGCATGACTATAGGAATACTAATTTTTTTTTTTTCATTTAAAGGAGAGGTACTGCTTTTGGATATTGTGAGTACCTCATTAATATTATGAACAATTAAATGAATTCTAGTAGAAGAGCTACCTGAAAGAGAGCTAGAAGATAAAGAAGTTCAGACTGAGTTTAAAGCCAATGGTAGTTTCATCCATGGTGGTTAATGGTGTTTCTTAATCTTTAAATATCAAATGTGTTGTAATGCTTAATTATCCTTAATATCTAAATGAATTACCACCGTATTGGAGAAGAGTGGAAGTGACCTACAGATTCTTTAGTGCTTATTGAAGAGGAGCAGCTTGAAGAGTTTTGAGAATTCTACAGAAGAGAGGAAGCTGTTAGATCCAAGGTACCACCTTCTTCAAATGGGGAAAACAGGATGCACGAGCGTGCCTCTTCTCCAACATTAAGTTTTGCCTCGGTTTGCTATTAAACTCAAGGATTTGTGAAGGAAGCAATTCTAATTGCTTGGCACTTAAAAAACTTGCTCTGTTAGAAGTATTTTGAAAACTTGATTGCATTTTGAGTCACGCAAATTTACCTGGAATAAATTTTTGCTGTACACCTAAATAATCTGCCATTTAAATGCAACTATAGAATTCTCAGAGGGGAAAAGGAAGCTAATATTTATTGAGGATCTACAAGATATTACATTCATTGTTTTATCTTCTCTTAACATCCATGAGTAGATATTGCTGTTTCTGTTTTACCGATGAGGAAACAAGCTAAGACTGCCTAGGAGCATTTTCCTAACTAGCACGAAGTGTAGTACAATCTGAAACCAGCTCGGTATGATTGCAAAACCTGTTTTCCTTCTCTGCTATCTTCACATCCCTGAGATTTTTTTGAAAACAGTGAAGAGTGGCAGCTTCTTATTTCATGTAGGCTTTACGATCAGCGCAGCCGGATTTGCCAAAGACACACACCCAGCCTCACACCTGCAAATCAACTTGAGGACTGATTGATCGGGATTTGAGCCTGAATTATACCATATATCAAATAATGCTATATTCTCTCTCTAGTTTCTGCTTTGTAGCCACCTTAAAATGTCTCAAAACTCACATTGTCCCAGGGGAATACTAAAAACGTTGTCTTATGTGAATTAAGTATATGCTGTGCTGTTTCATATTAATTAAATTCATGGCACCTAAATTAAGAATCCTTCAGGTTGGCTCTTGAAGTGTGCTCTATCTCTGGTGTGAGAAGATCCCATTTTGAGATGTTTCTACACAAAAGGAAAGAAAGCAGCCAACACTTATTGTTTCGAGCCCTTTTAACTATATCCCCAGACCTAAGAGGAATCTAGTTTCTATGGAAGTTTTTTTTTCTTTTTTTTAACATCTTTATTGGAGTGTAATCGCTTTACAATGGTGTGTTAGTTTCTGCTGTATAACAAAGTGAATCAGCTATACATATACATATATCCCCATATCCCCTCCCTCCTGCGTCTCCCTCCCACCCTCCCTATCCCACCCCTCCAGGTGGTCACAAAGCACCTAGCTGATCTCCCTGTGCTAGGTGGCTGCTTCCCACTAGCTATCTATTTTACATTTGGTAGTGTATATATGTCCATGCCACTCTCTCACTTCGTCCCAGCTTACCCTTCCCCCTCCCCGTGTCCTCAAGTCTATTCTCTAGTAGGTCTGCGTCTTTATTCCTGTCCTGCCCCTAGGTTCTTCAGAACCATTTTTTTTTCTTTTTTTTCTTAGATTCCATATATATGTGTTAGCATACGGTATTTATTTTTCTCTTTCTGACTTACTTCACTCTGTATGACAGACTCTAGGTTCATCAACCTCACTACAAATAACTCAATTTTGTTTCTTTTTATAGCTGGGTAATATTCCATTGTATATATGTGCCACATCTTTTTTATTCATTCATCTGTTGATGGACACTTAGCTTGCTTCCATGTCCTGGCTATTGTAAATAGAGCTGCAATGAACATTGTGATACATGACACTTTTTGAATTATGGTTTTCTCAGGGTATGTGCCCAGTAGTGGGATTCCTGGGTCGTATGGCAGTTCTATTTTCAGTTTTTTAAGGAACCTCCATACTGTTCTCCATAGTGACTGTATCAAGTTACATTCCCACCAACAGTGCAAGAGGGTCCCATTTTCTCCACACCCTCTCCAGCATTTATTGTTTGTAGATTTTTTGATGATAGCCATTCTGACTGGTGTGAGATGATACCTCATTGTAGTTTTGATTTGCATTTCTCTAATGATTAGTGATGTTGAGCATCCTTTGATATGTTTATTGGCAGCTGTATATCTTCTTTGGAGAAATGTCTATTTACGTCTTCTGCCCATTTTTGGATTGGGTTGTTTGTTTTTTTGATATTGAGCTGCATGAGCTGCTTGTAAATTTTGGAGATTAATCTTTGTCAGTTGCTTCATTTGCAAATATTTTCTCCCATTCTAAGGGTTGTCTTTTCATCTTGTGTATGGTTTCCTTTGCTGTGCAAAAGCTTTTAAGATTCATTAGGTCCCATCTGTTTATTTTTGTTTTTATTTCCATTTCTCTAGGAGGGGGGTCAAAAAGGATCTTGCTGTGATGTATGTCATAGAGTGTTCTGCCTATGTTTTCCTCTAAGAGTTTGTTAGTGTCTGGCCTTACATTTAGGTCTTTAATCCATTTTGAGTTTATTTTTGTGTATGGTGTTAGGGAGTGTTCTAATTTCATTCTTTTACATGTAGCTGTCCAGTTTTCCCAGCACCACTTATTGAAGAGGCTGTCTTTTCTCCATTGTATATTCTGGCCTCTTTTATCAAAGATAAGGTGACCATATGTGCGTGGGTTTATCTCTGGGCTTTCTATCCTGTTCCATTGATCTATATTTCTTTTTGTGCCAGTATCATACTGTCTTGATTACTGTAGCTTTGTAGTATAGTCTGAAGTCCGGGAGCCTGATTCCTCCAGCTCTCTTTTTCTCTAGCAAGATTGCTTTGGCTATACGGGATCTTTTGTGTTTCCATACAAATTGTGAAATATTTTGTTCTAGTTCTGTGAAAAATGCCATTGGTAGTTTGATAGGGATTGCATTGAATCTGTAGATTACTTTGGATAGTATAGTCATTTTCACAATGTTCATTCTTCTGGTCCAAGAACATGATATAGCTCTCCATCTGCTTGTATCATCTTTAATTTCTTTCATCAGTGTCTTATAGTTTTCTGCATACAGGTCTTTTGTCTCCTTAGGTAGGTTTATTCCTCGGTATTTTATTCTTTTTGTTGCAATGGTAAATAGGGGTGTTTCCTTAATTTCTCTTTCAGATTTTTCATCATTAGTGTATAGGAATGCAAGAGATTTCTGTGCATTAATTTTGTATCCTGCTACTTTACCAAATTCATTGATTAGCTCTAGTAGTTTTCTGGTAGCATCTTTAGGATTCTCTATGGATAGTATCATGTCATCTGCAAACAGTGACAGCTTTATTTCTCTTTTCCGATTTGGATTCCTTTTATTTCTTTTTCTTCTCTGATTGTTGTGGCTAAAACTTCCAAAACTATGTTGAATAATGGTGGTGAGAGTGGGCAACCTTGTCTTGTTCCTGATCTTCGAGGAAATGGTTTCAGTTTTTCACCATTGAGAATGATGTTGGCTGTGGGTTTGTCATATATGGCCTGTATTTTGTTGAGATAAGTTCCCTCTATTCCTACTTTCTAGAGGGTTTTTATCGTAAATCGGTGTTGAATTTTGTCGAAAGCTTTTTCTGCATCTATTGAGATGATCATATGCTTTTTCTCCTTCAGTTTGTTAACATGGTGTATCACATTGATTGATTTGCATATATTGAAGAATCCTTGCATTCCTGGGATAAACCCCACTTGATCATGGTATGTGATGCTTTTAATGTGCTGTTGGATTCTGTTTGCTAGCATTTTGTTGAGGGCTTTTGCATCTATGTTCATCAGTGATATTGGCCTGTAGTTTTCTTTCTTTGTGACATCTTTGTCTGGTTTTGGTATCAGGGTGATGGTGGCCTCATAGAATGAGTTTGGGAGTGTTCCTCCCTCTGCTATATTTTGGAAGAGTTTGAGAAGGATAGGTGTTAGCTCTTCTCTAAATGTTTGATAGAATTCTTCTGTGAAGTGATTTGGTCCTGGGCTTTTGTTTGTTGGAAGATTTTTAATCACAGTCTCAATTTCAGTGCTTGTGATTGGTCTGTTTATATTTTCTATATCTTCCTGGTTCAGTCTTGGAAAGTTGTGCTCTTCTAAAAATGTGTCAGTTTCTTCCAGGTTGTCCATTTTATTGGCATATAGTTGCTTGTAGTAATCTCTCATGATCCTTTGTATTTCTGCAGTGTCAGTTGTTACTTCTCCTTTTTCATTTCTAATTCTATTGATTTGAGCCTTCTCCCTTTTTTTCTTGATGAGTCTGGCTAATGGTTTATCAATTTTGTGTATCTTCTCAAAGAACCAGCTTTTAGTTTTATTGATCTTTGCTATTGTTTCCTTCATTTCTTTTTCATTTATTTCTGATCTGATCTTTATGATTTCTTTCCTTCTGCTAACTTTGGGGGTTTTTTGTTCTTCTTTCTCTAATTGCTTTAGGTGTAAGGTTAGGTTGTTTATTTTAGATATTTCTTGTTTCTTGAGATAGTATTGTATTGCTATAAACTTCCCTCTTAGAATTCCTTTGCTGCATCCCATAGGTTTTGGGTCATTGTGTTTTCACTGTCATTTGTTTCTACGTATATTTTGATTTCCTCTTTGATTTCTTCAGTGATCTCTTGGTTATTTAGTATTGTGTTGTTTAGCCTCCATCTGTTTGTATTTTTTACAGGGTTTTTCCTGTAATTGATATCTAGTCTCATAGCATTGTGGTCAGAAAAGACACTTGATACGATTTCAATTTTCTTAAAATTACCAAGGCTTGATTTGTGACCCAAGATATGATCTATCCTGGAGAATGTTCCATGAACACTTGAGAAGAAAGTGTATCCTGTTGTTTTTGGATGGAATGTCCTATAAATATCACTTAAGTCCATCTTGTTTAATGTATCATTTAAAGCTTGTGTTTCCTTCTTTATTTTCATTTTGGATGATCTGTCCATTGGTGAAAGTGGGTGTTAAAGTCCCCTACTATGATTGTGTTACTGTCGATTTCCCCTTTTATGACAGTTAGTATTTGCCTTATGTATTGAGGTGCTCCTATGTTGGGTGCATAAATATTTACAATTGTTATATCTTCTTCTTGGATTGATCTCTTGATCATTGTGTAGTATCCTTCTTTGTCTCTTGTAATAGTCTTTATTTTAAAGTCTATTTTGTGTGATATGAGTATCGCTGCTTCAGCTTTCTTTTGATTTCCATTTGCATGGAATATCTTTTTCCATCCCCTCACTTTCAGTCTGTATGGGTCCCTAGGTCTGAAGTGGGTCTCTTGTAGACAGCATATATACAGGTCTTGTTTTTGTATCCATTCAGCCAGTCTATGTCTTTTGGTTGGAGCATTTAATCCATTTACATTTATGGTAGTTATTGATATGTATGTTCCTATTACCGTTTTCTTAATTGTTTTGGGTTTATTATTGTAGGTGTTTTCCTTCTCTTGTGTTTCCTGCCTAGAGAAGTTCCTTTAGCATTTGTTGTAATGCTGGTGTGGTGGTGCTGAATTCTGTTAGCTTTTACTTGTCTGTAAAGGTTTTAATTTCTCTGCTGAATATGAATGACATCCTTGCTGGGTAGAGTAATCTTGGTTGTAGTTTTTTCCCTTTCATCACTTTAAATATGTCCTGCCACTCCCTTCTGGCTTGCAGAGTTTCTGATTAAAGATCAGCTGTTAACCTTATGGGGATTCCCTTGTATGTTATTTGTTTGTTTTTCCCTTGCTGCTTTTAATATTTTTTCTTGTATTTAATTTTTTTTAGCTTGATTAATATGTATCTTGGTGTGTTTCTCCTTCGACTTATCCCGTATGGGACTCTCTGAGCTTCCTGGACTTGATTGACTATTTTCTTTCCCATATTAGGGAAGTTTTCAACTATAATATCTTCAAATATTTTCTCAGTCCCTTTCTTTTTCTCTTGTTCTTCTGGGACCCCTATAATTCGAATGTTGGTGCGTTTAATGTTGTCCCAGTGGTCTGTGAGACTGTCCTCAATTCTTTTCATTCTTTTTTCTTTATTCTGCTCTGCTGTAATTATTTCCACTATTTTATCTTCCAGGCCACTTATCCGTTCTTCTGCCTCAGTTATTCTGCTATTGATTCCTTCTGGAGAATTTTTAGTTTCATTTATTGTGTTGTTCATCATTGTTTGTTTGGTCTTTAGTTCTTCTAGGTCCTTGTTAAACGTTTCTTGTATTTTCTCCATTCTATTTCCAAGATTTTGGATCACATTACTGTCATTACTCTGAATTCTTTTTCAGGTAGACTGCCTATTTCCTGTTCATTTGTTTGGTCTGGTGGGTTTTTGCCTTGCTCCTTCATCTGCTGTGTGTTTCTCTGTTTTCTTATTTTGCTTAACTTACTGTGTGTGGGGTCTCCTTTTTGCAGGCTGCAGATTCGTAGTTCCTGTTGTTTTTGGTGTCTGCCCCCAGTGGGTAAGGTTGGTTCAGTGGGTTGTGTAGGCTTCCTGGTGGAGGGGACTGGTGCCTTTGTTCTGGTGGATGTGGCCAGATCTTGTCTTTTTGGTGGGCAGGACCACGTCCGGTGGTGTGTTTTGGGATTTCTGTGAACTTATTATGATTTTAGGCAGCCTCTCTGTTAATGGGTGGGGTTGTGTTCCTGTCTTGCTAGTTCTCTGGCATAGATTGTCCAACACTGTAGCTTGCTGGTGGTTGAGTGGAGCTGGATCTTAGCGTTGAGATGGAGATCTCTGGGAGAGCTTTTGCCATTTGATATTATGTGGAGCTGGGACGTCTCTGGTGGACCAATGTCCTGAACTTGGCTCTCCCACCTCAGAGGCACAGACCTGACACCTGGCCAGAGCACCAAGACCCTGTCAGCCACAAAGCTCAGAAGAAAAGAAGAAGAAAAGAAAGAAAAATTAAAATAAAATGAAGTTATTAAAATTTAAAAAATTATTAAAAATTAAAAAGTAATAAAAAAGAAAGAAGAGAGCAACCAAACCAAAAAACAAATCCACCAATGATAACAAGCAGTAAAAACTCTACTGAAAAAAAAAACAAAAACAGACAGACAGAACCCTAGGACAAATGGTAAAAGCAAAGCTATACAGACAAAATCACACAAAGAGGCATACACATACACACTCACAAAAAGAGAAAAGGGAAAAATATATATATGTATATCTATATTAAAAAAAAAGGAAGAGAGCAACCAAATCAATAAACAATTCTACCAATGATAATAAACTGTAAACTCTAAATACTAAAGTAAGATAAACGTAAAACCAGAAACAAATTAGATGCAGAAAGCAAACCCCAATTCTACAGTTGCTCCCATGTCCACTGCCTCAATTTTGGGATGATTCATATCTAATCAGGTATTCCACAGATGCAGGATACATCAAGTTGTTTGTGGAGATTTAATCTGCTTCTCCTGAGGCTGCTGGGAGAGATTTCCCTTTCTCTTCTTTGTTCGCACAGCTCCTGGGGTTCAGCTTTGGATTTGTCCCCACCTCTGCGTGTAGGTCGCCTGAGGGCGTCTGTCCTTCACTCAGACAGGATGGGGTTAAAGGAGCAGCTGATTAGGGGGCTCTGGCTCACTCAGGCCGGGGGGAGGGAGGGGTACGGAATGCAGGGCGAGCCTGCGGTAGTAGAGGCCAGCGTGACGTTGCACCAGCCTGAGGTGCGCCGTGCATCCTCCCGGGGAGGTTGTCCCTTTATCATGGGACCCTGGCAGTGGTGGGCTGCACAGGCTCCCAGGAGGGGAGGTGTGGATAGTGACCTGTGTTTGCACACAGGCTTCTTGGTGGTGGCAGCATCAGCCTTAGTGTCTCATGCCCGTCTCTGGGGTCCGCACTGATACCCGCGGCTCGCGCCTGTCTCTGGAGCTCGTTTAGGCTGCACTCTGAATCCCCTTTCCTCGCGCACCACGAAACAAAGAGGCAAGAAAAAGTCTCTTGCCTGTTCAGCAGCTCCAGACATTTTCCCGGACTCCCTCCCGGCTAGCTGTGGTGCGCTAACCCCTTCAGGCTGTGTTCACACCGCCAACCCCAGTCCTCTCCCTGTGATCCGACCGAAGCCCGAGCCTCAGCTCCCAGCCCCTGCCCACCCCAGCGGATGAGCAGACAAGCCTCTCGGGCTGGTGAGTGCTGCTCAGCACCGATCCTCTGTGCGGGAATCTCTCTGCTTTGCCCTCTGCACTCCTGTGGCTGTGCTCTCCTCCGTGGCTCCAAAGCTTCCCCCCGGTGCCCATCCCCTGTCTCTGCCAGTGTCAGGGTTCCTAGTGTGTGGAAACCTTTCCTCCTTCACAGCTCCCTCCCAGAAGTGCAGGTCCCGTCCCTATTCTTTTGTCTCTGTTTTTTTTTCCTTCTTTTGCCCTACCCAGGTACGTGGGGAGCTTTTGCCTTTTGGGAAGTCTGAGGTCTTCTGCAGGCGTTCAGTAGGTGTTCTGTAGGAGTTGTTCCACGTGTAGATGTATTTCTGATGTATTTGTGGGAGGAAGGTGATCTCCATGTCTTACTCCTCCACCATGTTGAAGCTCTATGGAAGTTTTTAATAAACCTCATTATTTGACAGTTAGTCAAATGTCTTGAATACGACATTCCTTCATTATTTATTTTTCCGCTTATGGTTATGTGTTAAGGATCTTTGGATGTTGTTTGCCCCCCAGGTGGTGGTAAATGACCGTGACTGTTAATAGGCTGGCTTCCACAGGCGCTTGTTAACAACTGCCTCATATATTCAACAGGCATTCTGTGTGAAGGGCTGGGAAATTAGATAAGCTGGCAAGTCTTTCCACATCTAATATCTATGATAATGGCTGCAAATTACATGGGACAGAAGGAATGGCCTTGCACTGTGAAAAAACGAGAGGGAATCAAGACAGCCTATGGCTCCTGGATTGGGCAGGCAGCTTCCTCTGGAGTACACCTCTCCCGGCGCTGGCTGCTGAGGTCAAGGGCTTTCACCCCTGCCTAACGAGCAGTCCTTCCTCAGCAAGTCTTCACCACCCCCCAACGTGGCAGGCTCTTCTCTTTATTTTAATCTTTTGTTATACTGGTAATTAGCATTATATCTTCAATAGTCAATTAAGAAATCCTAAACAGAATTTTTAATTTTAAAAGCTTTTCCACTAGGAAACCAGTTGCATTAATTTTGTGGACTGGAGGCAAGCTAAATTGGCCAAGTTTGTGCATTCATTACCTCATTCTAATCCTCAATATAACAAATGCAGAAGGCTGTCATTAAATTTGAGAACAGACAAGAACGGGGATTTCTTAATATGAGTGTTGAAAGATTAATTCGAAAAGATCTCACTAAAAAACACAAAAGGTTATTGCTAACATGGGATATTTTATATTCATAGTCTGTACCTGGTTTAAAAAATTCCTATTTGCAGTACCCAATTTAAAAAGAGGTTATACATTTAGAGCACTTTATCAAATTTTAAATTTAAATAGTTATAGTTATTATTTTGTTCTGGTGATATGCAAGCACAGTTTATAAGATAATATTGGAAGCTTCTTTTCTCATCAACGGATATTTGACTTCCAGTTATTAAACATTTTACATTCAAACAGAAGTTAAAAACAAAGAGGAAAAAAAGGGAGAAAATGAGGGGTTTTTTATTTCACCTATTTTCTTCATAATATGACTTCAAAAGAGAAAGTACTTACTTCTTTAACAATATTTCATACTTTGTGTTTGCCCTAAAAATATTGATGGCAAAGAGGAAGTGGTAGTGATGAAAGCAGTGGTAATAAATTTCAGGTAAGTAGAGTTAATTTATTATTTGCCAAGAAGAGAGTGGGGTAAAAATGTAAATATTTCACCTTTGATCAATGGAATTTTAATTTTATAAATAGCTATATACCTTGATTTATACATCTGTAGCACATTTCAAACATCTGTGCTCAAGATGACCATTTGGGAAAAGGAAGCTAAAAGGTTCCTTGACTTCGCTTCATACCAGTTGTCTGGTTCTCTGTACTGCGTTCAGATCCCAAATGAGACCTTTGTAAAGAGAGATTTTACACAGCTTGCTTGCCTTAGTTTAAATTGTGTAACCTAGAATGGCTTTTTAAAATTTAGTAATTTTAGTGATTTTGCTGTGAGTTTTCAAACGTTATACAATTGTGGAAGAATTGAAACTTATCAGTTTCAGCAGTGAAAGTGAGAATAATTGAGATTTAAATGCTAAACAGGCTGTTGATCCTCTTAGCTCTGTTACTGCAGGCCCCTCACTCCCTTGTGTTTCCTTTATTAGTTCATGAGAGATTTTTGCATTCAGAACCTAGGGCTTGGTTTAAAAAATGCTGCTTTAGGGTAACAGACTGGTTTGTACCATTATTTTCATCACACTTGGTTAATTTTAGCCATTGATAGCTTAAAAAGCTTGATTAAAACTACTGCATATACAGGAAGAAAAGAAATAGATTGCCTAAAGCATAGCTATAAAATATAAAGTCCAAGCTATGCTTGAAATAACTTTTATAGGTGACCCTTCTATTTAAAAAATAATAATAATATATAATATTAGACTCCCAAGATTCCTAGGCAGCCATTGCTAATAAGAAAATTGCATTGCTTCTATCTACCCTTACTGTATATTTGTTTCTTTTCTGAAAGCACAGGCCTAGAAGCAATTTTAATAATCCAGAATATATCCTAAGTCCCTGCTTCAATCAAGACCAGACCTAAGGCCACAGATTCTGCTAATGTCAAAATAGCTACTAGTTCCCACTATTACTACAGGGGTCATCCCCCTGCCCCATGAGCATAAGAACAGCAGTTTTGTTATAAGAGGATCTGAAAAACCTCTGGATCCCTTTATGCTGGAGATCTATTTATTTTGTAGCCAATACAAACTAAGAGGGGCCCTTCTGAAGTTTTTGCTTGGTGACTCCTGAATGAAATATCTGCCACTTTTTCCTTTTCAACACTATTCCTAATGTGTATTGAACTCAACTTAGGATAGGGGCTGGGGGGGGGGGGGGTGTTGATCTTTTCTTTAACTTTTAGTGGCTTTTTGCAAACACTTGCTTACCCTGGACCAGTAGTATTCAAACAATGTAATTGAGAAGCTCTTGTAAAGCTTATTAAAAGTGCAGGTTCCTGAGTCCCATACCGGAAACACTACTGTAGTAAGTCTGTGGTGGGATCTCGAATCTTCACTTTTCTTAAGTTCCCCTGATGATTAAGATGTAGGGTATCTGGGAACCATCCTTTGAGGAAGAGGATGGGTTGAGTCCTTACACGTTCAAACAGCAACTACCTATTGTAACCACCTAAGAATTAGATGATCTAGGCAGTGTTTTCCCAGGTTTGTTAATGTTATCAGGTTCAGAACCAAAGACTACTTGGCCTGAAAGCAGTTTGGTAGCTACTGAGAGGGCTCTGTGATGGGAAGACCTGGGTGAGTTCCAGGGCCCTGTTGATGAAGCTTTGGCAGGGTTGAGCGACTTATTACTATGACTCAGTTTTCTAGTATATGAGGGGCGATAATTATCTTTGCCTTCTACCCACGTAATGCTACCAATGCACCTACCAATGCTCTGACGAATGTTGAGGCACAACTTGTGAAAATCAACTAATTCCTACGTGGTACAGTAGTTACGTAAGTAACAGATTTCCAGAAACCAAACACCTATAGAAAACCCAGCATTTTCCTTATGTTTTACAATAATTTCCCTCAGTTTTAGATGATGGTTTGTAAGACTATTTCCTCAGAGACTTTGCCCATAACTTTCAACTTTACCTTCATCCTGTCTCAATTCATTTCTATAAAGATATCGAGATGCCAGATTACATGTCATGTTTCCAAACCAGCCTCTAACTGGTACCCTTGGAAATATTACATTTCCCATGCTCAGAACCTAGGAGGTCAACCATATTTGACTCACTGAAAATAGCAAACAGCTGCTGAGCTAGCCTGAGATAATATATGGGATAAAAAGTCAGGTTAAACCACAAAGGCCTTCCCTTCCCAATCATGAGTCAGTGTGTGGGTGCTTCTTTGCAAGACTGCATGCAAAAGAGAAGGAGCTGAGTGAGGGAAATCTCTCAAGTGGTTCTTTGGAATTGGAAATTTTTGAAAGGAAGCATCCTTGCTCCCTCACTAGAGGAACCTCTCTCATTGTTTTACCCACTTCATCCTTTCCAGACATTATGTGCACTTCAGAGCAATGTGCAGCAAGAGTGCCTGTCACCTCTGCTTTGTCAAAGGCCGGGGAGATACCTGTGGTGGAATAAGGCGGGTCTGTCACTCGTTGCGCAGGAACTTTTAGTCTGGACTTATACAAAACTATGAAGTGGCTTGTTTTGACTCACTTTGTCAGTCATAGAACGCCCTTGTCTGAGGCTGGTGTTCTGTGAGGTTCTTCATGTGTCCAGCAGGAGAACAAGGTGGCCTGGCTTCTTTAACAGCCCTGCCACCTACCTGTAAGTGTCACACCAGTTCCCGGATGTCAGGGGCTGCTTTCTTCTTTTTCAGAGCAGATGTCCTGGTAGTATAAAATCAGTTTTAGAGCAGTATGATTTTTTTTGTCGTGAACATTTCAGGTTCTCTTCATAGGTGCTGGTTTTTTTAAGTTAATCTTCAGCTTTGCCATGGTTTTTTTATAATCAGTTTATCTGTTCTCAAGTTGTTTGTCTCTAGCATTTGGGAACTTATGCGTTTGGGATATTTAGGGACTTAGAAACAGTAAGAAGAGTGAGGAGAGGTTCCTCCCCATGAAGCAGATCAGTAGGGAAATTATAAGGAGGAGCAAGGGGATATAAAATTGTTGCCAAAGTCTACTGAAGTATGGAATAGATGGATGGACAGACGAATGGTTGGATATAAAATATCAGGCCCATCTGAACTCCTTGCCACCCAGATAAGCTGCAATTATCCTGAATACCTCTAAAAGCAATAATCAACAAGGTACATGATTCCTCCCATTTTATGATTTCTTTGTTTATGTATGTACATACATACATATGTATTCCACCTGGTACTGACACATAATACTGAAATCCTGGGCTGCTAAAATTATGAGAAAAACCAGCTAATGTTTCAGGAGGTTTTCTTAACTAAGGGGAAAGTAAGTAGAAAACTGTTTGAACGTGTGGTTTTAATCCCCATTACCTTTGAAATCTGGCAGAAATCTCTTGTCGACTGTGGTTATCCTCAGAATCATAAGGTTTGAAACCTATGAAATGTTCATTTTCATAGAAACATAGAATAGAGTCAGGGTGTTAAAGATTCATTCCTTAAAGATGCAGACGTAGAGAACGGACTTGAAGGCACAGCAGGGGAACGGGAAGCTGGGAGAAAGTGAGAGAGTCGCATTGGCATATATACACACTACCAAATGTGAAATGGATGGCTAGTGGGAAGCTGCTGCATCGCACAGGGAGATCAGCTCAGTGCTTTGTGACCACCTAGAGGGGTGGGATAGGGAGGGTGGGAGGGAGACGCAAGCGGGAGGGGATATGGGGATGTATGTATACATATAGCTGATTCACTTTGTTGTACAGCAGAAACTAACACAACATTGTAAATCAATTATACTCCAATAAAGATATTTAAAAAGGAGAGAGAGGGCTTCCCTGGTGGCGCAGTGGTTGGGGGTCTGCCTGCCAATGCAGGGGACATGGGTTCGAGCCCTGGTCTGGGCGGATCCCACGTGCCGCGGAGCGGCTGGGCCCGTGAGCCACAATTACTGAGCCTGCGCGTCTGGAGCCTGTGCTCCGCAACAAGAGAGGCTGCGATAGTGAGAGGCCCGCGCACCGCGATGAAGAGTGGCCCCCGCTTGCCACAACTAGAGAAAGCCCTCGCACAGAAACGAAGACCCAACACAGCCATAAATAAATTAATTAATTAATTAAAAAAAAAAAAAAGGAGAGAGAAAAAAAAAGATGCATTCCTTTTCCAACAGGCGCTTCTTTAGAAACACTCAGTAGAGAGGGATCCTTCCTCAAGAGGTATGGGGAAGAGCCCAGTGATGCCACATGAGTGGCATCGATAGCTACAGAGGCTGAACTCTCAATGTTTAGTACCCTGGGCACAGGACAGTGATCCCTCTTCTTTGCTGGATTCTTTGTAAGGGCTGAGCCTACCGAGAGGTTAAACCACCAATCAGAATTTGAAATCTTTAAGGGAAACCATTTGCCTGCAATTTCTTTTCCTTCTACTTTAAAGCCTTGTCACAGCCAATATCTAGAGCCTGTGGCACCATAAGGTATGAGGCTTCATAAACAAAGGTAGGGAGTGTCCTTGGTAAGCCCCTCCTTCTACTGTTGGGGTATGTGAAAGCCTCCTTGCTCCTTTTTACTTTTCTTTTCTTTTCTTTTTCTTGTTTCATATTGAGCATTCTGAAAAGAACACAATTATTCTCTGATAACTCTTATAAAACACTTTTGTGCTTGGCTCTCCAAAGATTAAGAATTGGACACATAATTCTCCATTCATTTCTCAAGTGTCAAGAGAGAATTGAGTTTAAAGGCTCCAATTCCCTTGCAGGTTATCCTGTCGATCTAGAAGAATTAGTATTCAACACAGCTTTGGGAAAATCTCAGATGATCTGCAGGTTTGCAAATTGTTCAGACTCATAATAAAATCCCAGGCTGAGGAAATCACTGAACAGTTCATGAGCATGAACTTTTCCCTGGATGTCTGGACATCTTGGATCAATTCTGTCACTGCCTTCTTTTGCCTCTAGACATCCAAGGGCTGCTTGAGAAAGTCACATACACACCACCTTGGTGCCGCTGCAAACTCATGGCCTCCAACCGTAGCTGGGCCTTCAGTGAGGCCCCCTGCTTCTGCTATGCGTCCTCAGTCACTTCCTCTCCCAAACGGTCTCCACCGACATCCTCCCATTCTCCATTTTCTCCCTCCCTCGCTCAGCAAGGGCTGTCCATCATCCATCTTTTCCCACTCCCCCTTTTGGATACAACAGGGTATGTGTCTCTCTTCTTATCCATGGCTATGTTCTGGGTCCTGTACCCTTCCACACCCTCAAGCACCTCAAACTGACCATTATAGTTTCTATTCTATAGCTTCAGTCCTTTCTCTTCCTTAAAATGTTTCCCTTCAGAATATAAAATATTCTCAAGTCTTTAGCATTAAAAAAAAAAAAAGTAAACACCTTTACATGACTCTGTGCCCTTCCAGCTCTTTTCTTTGCATCCAAGCTTGTCTCCTCCCATTCATTCCTTTTCACACTACAGTCTGAATTCCACCTGGGGCAGTACACCAAGGCTGCCCTTCCCAGGACTCAATGGTCCTTCTTTTGCCCAAATTAAACAGGCCATGCTAGTCCTTTCCTTACTTGATTTTTCTGAAGCATTGGCACTGTTGAGCACTGCCCACATCTTGAAACTGTTTACTTCCTTAGCTTCTATGTGCTTCTCTTTCCTAGTTTTTGTACCTCCTTTTCCCCATTCCTTTTCAAGGCCCTCTCCTTGTGCTGGTCTCTTCAGTGTTAGTATGTATAAGGTATCATCCTTAGACTCTTCTTATTCAGTTCACTGTTCCTAGAAGATAACTCTATAGATCCCCAAATCTATATCTCCAGGTGTTAAAATCCATGTAGCCAACATTACCGCTTGGATGCCCTATAGGTACTTAAAGTCAACATGCCCAAAACTGAACTTTTATCTCACTCTCACTGCAACACATCTCTGGGAAGAGCAGAGTCTCATCCTAGTCACTCAGACCTGCAAGCTTTGCACTGACGTAGATCTCTCTTCCTCATTCATCCCTCTCCATTCAGTCGATCCCCAAGATATGCCAATTCAACCTAAATATAGCCTCTTCTCTGCTCATTGTGCTTTAAGTTAAGGTATTCAAATTTCTCATTACTACATTGTTTCTACCTGTTTTCTAAAATGTGGCTTCTCATTGGTTTCTAGGCAAACTCTTGAGCAAGGCTTATAAGGTCCTTCACGACCTGACACCTGCCAAATTCTCTAGCCTGGTCTCTTACCAGCTTTCCATGTGGACCTTCACTCTGGCCATAACATCCTACTAGAAGTTCCTTAAAAACACTAAATTATTTCACAACTCCTCCTTTTATATACTGCTCCTTCTTTGCTTCTAACATTCTTCCTTTCTAATCCTCCCAGCTAATTTCTAATCTTTTAAGACTCAGCTCAGATACCTTCTTAACATGCTCATTCAGGAAATATTAGCAATTATTATAGTTGCTGTTTTTGTTATTATACCTCCATTTAGTATGTAAGGCTGTTCGGTACCCCTCCTCTGTATTCTTCTCATAGTAAACCTATAACACAGCGTTATTATATGTACATTGTAATCGGCTACTTGTTTTTCTCATCACCTAGTTCTGAACTTCAACCATCTCACTTTAGTCATCCATTCTACTTTACTTTACTCACTTGCATTACCTACCTGGACCCTAAAGGCATTTGGGTTTGCTATCCCTGTTTAAAATAACAAAGACCATCAACAATTTTCTCGTGAAATTCTTCTTGTGGTGGTAATAATTACATTTATTGAGTTCTTACTATGTGCTAGGCACTCTCTAAATGTTTTACATGTGTAATCTTATTATTAATCTCTTTTAATGGGTGAGGGAACTAAAGATGAGAGAGGAAAGTACCTTAGCTGAGTGACACATCTTATAAGCAGTGAAATTTGGATTTGAACACACGGAATAGTAGTTCAGAGCACAAAAAGAAGGGGAAAATATTTTCCATGCCCTGATACTAACCTTACTCCATCCTATGACTTTGTGAGAGAGACACTGGAAAGGTCAATTCAAATGTTTATTATATATCTAATTTGCGATTGAATTGGGTCTTTGAATAAAATACAGTTCTGCCCTCAAGTTTGCCACCTAGAAAAGTACATAAGATATGATACCACAATAGCTAGGAAAAATACTATAAATGGTAAAACTTACAAGTGATATGGAAATTGAAACCTGAAGAAGTTTAAGCCTGGTTGAGGAAAACTCAGGAAAGTCTTTTTGGAAGCGGTGGCATGTGATATGTGCCTAAGTTAGGTCCTAATGGGTGAAGCTGTCCAAGGGGTGAAGAGTGGATGGGATTTCGTGGGTGGTTATAGGGAACAGAGCAGCAGCCTCATATTACCTGGCTTTATGGCAGAGGAGTAAAACGAAGGCAAAAGGCTTCAGCAGAGTCTTTCCCCCTCCATGGAGGGGAAGAGGAGAATGTAGTCACTCATGGCTCAGCACCCCTTGGTTGCTGCCGTGCAGGCATCTATGGAAGCGAGGAAATATGCCCCAGCAACTTTAAACTGACATCCGCTTCCCTCCCCCAACTCAGTCCATTCGCACGTTAGTTGGTCCGTCTGTGCCCGCTTCCCTGGACAATGAGGTGAGCTTTGGAAAATGGTATCTTAACATCCTGGGAGAGACTTGAGCTCTCCGGAGGCCTCAAATTTGAACCCTATGGTTCTAGTCTTGAGAAAGGTGTTGGTGCCCTTTTCCCAAGTTATCATGTTATGTCTCTTCTGTCCAGAAAGCAGCCCAGTGGGCTTGGCTCTTCTACTCCGTGGGCTTCTCAGGAGATCACAAGGACTTTTACTCACTGAGTCTGATTTTTTGTTGTTGTTGTTTAGTAGAGAACTATTTTTTGGATGCATTTTCTTAGGGAAAATAGTTAATGATCACAGGCAACCTGAAGTTGGTAGTGGCCAACTCTGACATGACTAATTGGTGAATATCAACCTTAGACTCACTTCTTCTAATGTCTAAGTACACAAAGAATCATTTTGAAATGCCTTGCTTGCTATTTATTTGATGCCTTGCATATGGAAAATGTTTAATAAATGGCATTTGTGATTCAGTGTACACATATACAAAACTGTACATGATTGTAATGTCTATTTTTGTAGCCCTACTCTCTGTCAGGAATCAGAGGATTCCAGGTCCCTATAACTAACACAGAATTTAATGGCCTTGTGTTAGTCAGGGATGTAATGCTGGCAGCTACAACAAACAACCCCAGCTCAGTGATTTAAAAAATAAACATGTCATTCTTGCCCCTGTCACAGTCCAGTGGGGATCAGTGTTTTTTGGAGGAGACATTGTGCACCACGCAGTTATTCAGGTACTCAGACTCCTTCCATCTACTGGCCTTGCTGTGCCCCAAAGCCTCAGACCCTTGAAGTCCTTCACTGAAACCTCCACATCTATTCAGAGAGAGGGAGAGAGGGATAGAGAGAGAGAGAGGGAGAGGGAGAGAAAGAGAGAGAGAGAGGGGGGAAAAGGGAGAAAGGGAGAGAGAAAGAAGAGAGGAAGGAAGGAAGGGAAGGAGGAAGGGAGGGAGGAAGGGAGGAAGGGAGGAAGGGAGAGAGGACATTGACGATTACAAGAAAGGGGTTTGGAGCCAGGCATGGAAGCAACACATTTCACCTCTGCCCACATCCCATTGCCCAGAGCAAGTTACGTAGCCCTGTCTAGGTACAAGGAAGCTGGGAAATGTAGCCTTCTTATGTGTTCAGGAGAAAAATAAAGTGGTTTGGTGAACACATAACATTGTCTCTATCACAGTCTGTATCCTCTTCATCATTCTAGTTATTATGTATATTTTGAAAGTTTCAAAGCCTCCCTCCCCCACTCTCAGCTATCAGTAGAACGCTGGGAATACACAAATAATACCATTTTCCCATATTTGCTCTACCTACTTTTTCCTTGATCATGGCTTTCTGCAGCTGCTTCTGATTTAGTTCAGTTCAAAAACATTAGTTAAGGTCTTACCATGAGCCAATCACTGACCTAGGTCCTGGGGAGTCCATCACAAACAAGACAGTCTCTGCTCTCCAGATGCTCAGTCCATTGGAGCCAGCCTTACCATGTCATATCCTAACATCAACTCCAAAGGTCTTTCTCCAGTGCCTTTCTCCCTTTCCGACTGCTTCTAGGTCCTTCAGAGAGAAGGCATAGTCCCCTCTCCACATCAACTCTAGACCACAGCTCTTTACAGAAAGCCTACTTGTTCCTCCAGGGTTACTCTCTGTTTCAAAAGGTTCAGAAACCTTCTACAGACATCCCTAGAATTAATTTTCAGAGATAAGGGTAGATAGCATAACCCAGTGCCATACGCCTGCTTATTGCTTAGATTTTCTTTCAATTATGTCCTGAGGCATGACACAGATTCACTGTGTTCCCAGGCGCAAGGTGAGCTCTCACACTTATCTGAGTGGATCTGGCCGTCCCAGGGCTGGCATCACATGCCTCTGGAGGAAGCTTGCTCTAAGGTAGAAAGAAGAGTTGGCAGTAGCCCCAAGTTCCCCTTCTCATGTCCTCCCATAGGGAAAAAGGGGTATTTATGCAAATCAGGTCCCACAGACAGCCACTGGTATCTCATGATTCCTCAAGGGAGACGTGTATATGTGTGTGTGTGTGTCTACAAAATTCAGAGAGAAATTTTGTGGAGGAGACTGCCTTAGGCTTTTAAATATGTTTCATTTAACACAGCAACCAAGTATCTTTTTAAACCACGTTTTAAAAACATTCAACATGCCAAATTTTCCAAGATGAATTCTCTGGAAGAAGTCCTAAAACTCCCTCTCTGATCACTTCCTATCAGACTTGGGAGGGAAAAGTGGTGTTTTTTGTTTGTTTGTTTAGTGGGTTCAACTCCACCCTTGTTCATTTTGGTTATAATAAGAAGTCTTAAAATGTTTTTCTGAGCAAGTGGTTTTTCCTAGTGCTAAGCTCTCACCACCCCTGAAACGCTGTAAGAATAGTTCTAGTTGTCCTAAAGGAAAAGATCAAAGAAGGGAAAGACGTTAATGAGCACAATAATTCAAAACCTCTTAAACTGTTGTTCCCAAGTTTGGTGGAAATTCCCAGACATATCTCTGAGAAATAGATATTTTGGATCTTGCTTTAGCATAGACAGAAAACCATCTTCAGGCAGTTTCCTCCTCAAGAATTCCTAAAGTCACTTACTCAACAGTATTATAGATTCCCCAGAGTTAGAATATTATTGGAGAATGGAGTGAGCTGGTATCTCAAGTGAGTTTGCTTGTCTAGTCCCCTGACATTAGCTGGCTATATACTTACACCACCAGGACACCACTTTATTAGTGATAATCTATACAGCAGTGAAGTTACGTTGCTCTTTCAGAGACGTAGAGAAAACACAAGCACGGTTACTGTCGTAAAGGAGCTTAAAATCCAGATGTGAACCCTAGAAACAGGAGCCCCAGTTGGAACGTAAACTCCATGAGAGGCAGCCTTATTCACTGCTGAATCCCTAGTGCCTAAATAGTACTTGGCAATAGTGGATCCTCCAGGCTTATTTGTTAAATGAATGGAGATGAAACAGCAGGGAGGAATACATCAACAAGTATTAAGAATGTCAGCGCTGAAGGAGTTCAGCAAGAATAGCAAAGATATATGAAGATGGTAGAGTTGAGCAGAGCCATGAAGAATTATAGACTTCAGGTAGGTGGAGGAGAGTCAGGTAGGCAGACCAAGCCAGTAGAAGAGAAGAGAGAAGTAGTAGAAGAGGGAATTACCACAGTGCGGTGGGGAAATGGGCTTAACTCAGGTCAGAGAATCACATGGTGACGTGATAGAAACCAGGCCGACCGGGCATGGAAGTGTGGACTTTGTCACATCATTTGGGTTTCCGTCCTAGTTCTGCCATTTACTCAGTCACCTAATTTAATATCTATTATTTGGGAATAATACTAAAAGACATGAAATAATATTAATATTTATTAGATACTAATAAATATAAATATTTATTAAGACATTAATATTAAATAAAAATCAAGGAGATATGACAGGTGAAAAGTTGTAAACTTGAGCTATTTAAAAGATGGTATTATTTTTGTTATTATTGATGAAAATAACGTTCTGGGTGGCCTTTTGATTCTGGGGGTTCTCTTGGAGTGGGAAAAATTGTTCATAGAAAGGCCCTAGGATGTGTGCCTGGGAAGAAATAGGTAAAAAGATGAAATCTAGTGATTTCTTATTGAGTAATTTCAAAATAGGACAAGTGAGAAAATTCTCTTAAGATTCCTAAGTAAGCTTTAGAAGTGATTGTAATGGTAAATTTGTGTAATTAATTTAAATTATTATGAATTGGATATATTCATTTCACAAAGTTATATGTGGGAAGTAAAGATCCATTCATTCACCGAGTAAGTGAAGGAACTTGATTAGAATAATACCCAATCACACTTGTATTGTTAAGGAATGTTAGCCAAAGCTTTATTGTTGTTAATGATTCTTGGCCTATATAACATTCCTTATCTTCAGAGAACTTGACAAACATTGATTTAAACTTCTTTTCAAATACATTCTCAAATTAAAGTCATTGTTTCTGAGTATGCCTAGAAGCAAAAAGTAAGATTCACTGGGTGTCAGTAAAAGAAACTATTGAAGAAGCAGAAGTGAAAACTACGTATTCATAGAGTAGAGATAGTTTCAGAGATGATGGCATTGTCTTAAAACAAATTTGGGCAGTAAGCTCTGCCCACAGTTGATTGCGTGAAAGGTTTCAGCAAATTCGTGGCACTCCTCCAGCTCTCTTATTCTTACTCCAAAGCAGACATCACTAACCAATCACACATTCTTTCCAGCTGAGTCTTGGCTTGGCCAGTAATTCTCTTTGCCATATAGGGTTCTAGAAGCCAGTACCAGTAGGTCAGAGTTGACACAGGCAAAATGAAAACTACTTACTATTCTGGAGTGAAGGATGGCTCTACCAAGTTTCAAATAAAGAAACCCCCTTATCACTCTCAATGGCCTGGAAGTGTGTAAGTGCATATGATTAAAAGGCATAGATGCAGGACTCATAGGAAAGTCATCTCTCAACCTCCCTTCCCACATCCTGCTTTCTTCATTTCTTTGGCTCTTCTTTATTTATTCATTTGACTAATGATCTCCACCCCCAGGTCCCTCTGTTTACTGATAGCTCACCTTATACTGAGTGCTTAAGAGAGAAAAAATGTAATAAGACCATTTCCTGCTCTGGAAGAGTATACAGTACTGTACAGTTAGAGAGACAGATCAAGCTATGTGAACCAGCCAAATCCTGCTCCCTTTTAAAATGTGATCGCTTGAGTTTTTTGTTTGTTTTTAAAATGAAAACAGACTCAAACTGAAAAAAAGTAAAAAGGATGTGTATCACTCTGAGTTTTCAAAGGCACTTCTGATTTCAGGAAAGGTGCTGAGGGAATTTCTGGTTAGCTCAATTCTGATAGAAACTAAGAAGACCTTAGAAGTCAGAACACCTAATTACTAAATTATGCCCCTCCAACCAGCGGTACTGTTTGGCTTAAGCTGCCCTTTTCTAGAAACATAGAGGGGAACAGGGAACAGGTTCTATGGTGGGAGAATCGAGTGAAGACCAGAGCGATTTACGTTCAAAAGGAAGGTTGTGTGTGTTGCTGGTTTCATTCTATTCAGCGTATAATGGAAGGTCAAGGCCGGCTGCTTTGCAACACTGACAATCAGTGTCCTTTCACTTGCCTCCTTTCACTCTCAGTGTCAAGGATTCAGATTTTGGAGTTTTTATTAGGAACATGGCTTTGGGGTCAGAAAAGCCGGAGTTCAGGTATTAGCTTGAGACTCGAGGCAAGTTCTGAACCTCTCTAAGCCTCAGCTTCCTCATCTCTAAAATTAGAAAATTAGAAATAGTTCCTCACTATTTTTATGACGACTGTGAGGCTAGATGGTCCAATACGATGCCCAGAACTCTGCCTAGACATGGTCAGAGCTGAATAAACATTATCTATTATTAGATAACTCTTATCACTAGGAATAAGTATTATCTACTATTGTATTATTATTATCACTGGTAATGTTTAGCGGACTGTGTCAGTTTCCTGTCGCCCGTGTAACAAATCACCACAAACTTGGCTTAAAACGACACAAATTTGTTCTCTTACAATTTGGGGGGTTGCAAGTAAGAAATCAGTTCCATGGGGCTGAAGTTAAGGTGTTAGCAGGGGTGGTTCCTTCTGGAGGGTGTGAGGGAAAACCCATTCTCTTACCTTTTTTGTCTCCTGCTACCTTGTGGCCCCTTCCTCCATCCTCAGAGTGTATCACTCTGATCTCTGCTTTCCTCACTACATTGTCATCTCCTCTGACTCCTTCTAGATCCCTCTTATAAGGACCCTTGTGATTACCTTGTATCCACCCAGATAATCCAGTGTAATCTTCCCATTTTAAGATCCTTAATGTAATCACATCTGCAAAGTTCCCTTTTGCGGCATAAGGTAACATTCACAGGTTTGGGGAACTGGAATTGTGGACATCTTTGGGAGCCATTTTTCAACCTCCCACATTGATTGATCAGATCTGTGGACATCATTGTGATACTTTGCTTCAAATCTCTACGATGCAAAGTGGTGAGCATGAACTCTGGGGACGTGAGCGTTTGAGATACTAACCAAACAAATCATTTAGAAATCTCAAGAGCTTTTTCTGAAACATCCATTCTCTCCTTCCACCTCTATCTTATCTCTACTTACTCAGGAAGGAAGAGGTAATTAACTTTGTAGAAGAGCAGTGCGATCCTCAAACATAGATAGTCCTGGGTTCACCCTCCAACTCTGCAACCTGGTGGCTGGCTGGGTTACCTTGGGAAAATTACGTGATTGCCCCCAAGGCATCCCCTGAGACAGGGATTTGAGTCAGGTAGTTTCTTTGAAAGGTGATTCCCCAGAAGCAGGATGGGAAGTGAGGAAATGAGTCCAAGAATGGAAGGCAGCTAACAAGCAGCGTGTTGTTGAGCAGGTTACTCCTGTGGGCCACTGGGTGAACTTTGGGGTCTGGGAGACAGTGTAGAACATGCCTCAGAGGGACCTAACCTGGGAGGAGGACACTTTCCCCATGGCCAAGCGCTGATCTGGAGGCGTTCTCCCCAGGACTCCCAGCCTGCTCCACTCCCCTGGGAGAGTGTTGGCAGCAGGATGCCCACATCTGGTGAGGAATGCCGAGCGCCTTGGGGCTGGGAATGGGACGCTGACCACATCTGTTGACGTGACCTCTCTGACCTTCAGTCCCTCCTCTGAAGACTGAGGACAATAGTACTCACTATGCAGGGATTTTGTGAAAATTAGCAATCACGTGTTAAAGTACCTAGCAGTATGCCCCTCACATAATAGTTGCTCCATAACTAGTAGCTCTTAAATAGTGACGATATCAAATGTTTCCCTTTAGTTTCTACTTAATGAAATTCATAGGCACTTGGGAAGATCACTCAACATTTCTGAGCCCCAATTTTTTGTCTCTAAAATCAGGGAGGATGGTAAACTAAACAATCCATTGCATATTCCCAGGATGAGTAATTCGATTCTTCACGGTTTGGTTTCCCGTGTCCTTTGACACTAGAAGTTTCCTCTGGCCTCTGTGTTTGTGATTGTGAACTGACCTGGGCTGATATAGCCATGTGTGACCCTTAGGTTCTTTTTGGTAAATCATGGTAGCCTCTGAAGAACTTTCAAGGTAAGAGTTTCCTACTTAGCTGACAGCTTCACTACTAGGTCATTCTTATGCCCTGGTGGAGCAAGTATGGGGACTGTCTCAAGTATTTCTGCCAATCCACATATGAATGTAATGAATACTTTCAATTTCAATAATGAGAGCCCATTTCTAACATTCACCATGCTACATAACAGACTACTGATTTCAACAATTAAAAAAAAATTTCTGACTTTCAGTATGTTAATTGGCATAGCACTGCTTGCAAATTGAGATACAGAAAACAGAAACCTGTGGGAGCTAATTGGAGAGACCACCCCCGCACTGTGCTTTTTCACTAGAATGCAGCACATTCCAGCACCTGGTTATAGCTTAACCTGAGGAATGGCCCCAGAGTATCACATGGCACATGCTGATAATTTTTGTTTGTTTTGTAGTAAAATATACATAACATAAAACTCACCCTTTTAACCAGTTTTAAGTGTACTCTTCTGTGGCATTAAGTACGTTCACATTGTTACCCATCACCACGCCATCCATCTTCAGAACTTTTTCATCTTCTCAAACTAAAACTCTGAGCTCTGTACCCAGAAAACAATAATAACAATAACTCCCCATTCTCCCCTCCACCCAGAAATCACCATTCTACTTTCTGTCACTATGAATTTGACTATTCTATGTCTCTCATATATGTGGAATCATACAATATTTTTCCTTTTGTGCCTGCATTATTTTACTTAGCATAATGTCTTCAAGGTTCATCCATGTTGTAGCATGTGTCAGAATTTCATTTCTTTTTAAGGCCAAATGATATTCCATTGTATGTATATACCACGTTTTATTTATTTGTTTATCCATCAATGGACATTTGAGTTGGTTCCACCTTTTGGCTACTGTGAATAATGCTGCTATGAACACGGGTGTACAAATATATGCTGAAGTATTTTAAAGTAAACTAGAGACATGAAAATCTGTTGCTTTGACTAGGAACCTAAGGAACGAAGCAGATAATACAAGGAAAATATTGCCTAATCCTTGGTATTATTGCAGCTTAGTAGAGCACTTTTAACTTCTTCACTACCTTAGAAATACTGAAAGCGCTGGTTTTATAGATCTTCAAAATAAGATTTTGGAAGGAAACAGTTTGAAAATGTTGATTTGGTATTATAATAAGACTGATTCTCTATTTCATCTCCAAAATAGCTTTTAAAATACCATTCACGGAATAGTTATTTAATTTCCTATATGGTATGTTCATTCCACCAAAATCACATAAATTTCCACAACTATTTGGTAATTCTGCTTGGCTTCCAGGATACAATTGCATAAAACCTTATATTCCATGGCGTCAACATTTTCATCAGTGATGCTGAAATGTGCCTTCATCCGCCTCACCATTGGGATGGTGCAGTACTTTATAGATTCGTATTAACCTTCCTCTGCAAGACCATGCCTGTGGAGAGTCTCTGCCTTGAATTCTGATGATGGCCACAAATGAGCCGAGTTGGTTACATATTGGCAGAGATTGGAGACTTGGATTCTGTGTGGGAGGGATTATTTGTTTCCTTAATTTATATGTGTGAGGCACTGTGCTTACTTACAGGGCATGTCTGGCAGAAAGCCCCTGCCCAGACTTCTGGATCTTTCTTTGATATGCTGGGAAAGTGGGCTTCCTATCGATGAGTTCCTGGTTCTACCCCTATCTCTCTTCCAGTGGTAGACTGCAAGGTCTTGGAAAGGTTGGCCTTGGACTTTGATCGTACATTCATTAACACATTTTTATTGACCACCTACTGTGTGTCAGGCACTCTGCTGAGTGTTTAGGTGACCTTGGTGAATGAAACAAAGTTCCCTGCTTTCATGGTACTCAGATTCTGGAGCTGTTCCTGATGGTAGCCACTAGCCACATGTGGCTACTTAAATAAAATATAAATTTAAATTAATTAAAATTAAGTAAAATTTAAAATTCAATTCTAAGTACATTTGAAGTGCTCAATAGCCACATATGGCTAGTGGCTACTATATTGGACAGTGCAGATGTACATCATTTCCATCATAATATAGGAAAGAGAAATATTAAATAAACTATAGACTGTTAGAAGGTAGTAAGTGGTATGGAATAGAGAAAAGCAGAGAAGTGTAAGGGGAATTAGGTGGATGGAGACAGGTTGTGGTATTAAACAGGGTGGTCAGGGTCAGTATTGCTAAGAAGGTGAGATTCAAACAGACTTGAAAGAGGTGTGAATGTTAGTTAAGCAGATAATTGAGAGGGAAGCCTTCCAGCAGACTGACCAGCCAGAGCAACATACTGAGCCAGGAACACACGTGACACATTCCAGGACCTGCAAGGAGACCAGAGTAGCTGAAGCTGAGTGAGCAAGGGAGGGAATGCTCAGAGGAGATCAGAGGATATCAGGGTCTAGAGCACATAGGACTTTGACGACTATTAATGACTGGTTTTTACTGTGAGTGAAATGGGGAAGGCTTTTACTCTGAGTGAAATGCGGAAACCATTGCAGGATCTTGAGCAGAATGACATGATCTGTCATCTTGGGATGATATCACACTGAATAGACTGAAAGAGAGACCTGTGAGAAAGCGATTGCAGTAGTCCAGGCAAGAGATGATTGGAGCTTGGACCAGGCTTGTGGCAGCATTAGAAGTAGTGAGAAATGGTCATGCTTTGGATATATTTTAAAAGTAGAGCCAATATGGTTTTCTGAAAGATTGCAAGAGTAAAAGGTGATTCCAAAAGACTCCAAGGTTTTTGGCCTAAGCAATTGGAAGATGGAGTTGGCATAAAGTAGAATGTGGAAGGCTGTGACTAGAACAGGTTTGGGAAAGAAGACAGGAGTTTATTTTGGTACATGTGAAGTTTGAGATGCTTGTTAGACATCCAAGTGGAAATGTCAAGTAGAGAGTATAAAACTAAGAAGGAAGTGTGGGTTGGAGAAACCAGTTGGGAATCATGAGCAATCTAGCCATGGGCTGGGTGGCTCATAAGGGAGTGAGTATAGAGAAGAGAAGAGGTACTGAAACTGAGCCCTGGCAATTCCAGCATTAAGAGGTTGGGATAAGATAAAAGAAGGAATCAGCATATATTTTCAATTTATGAAATTTCTATATCAAGCTAGCAAAGTATTACATAAAATGTTACTTCCATTACATTGACAAATATGTGTTTCATAAGAACCTGGAAAACCAGGTTCAGGTTTGGAATTCTTGGACTCTGGAGTTCCACGCCATAACTTGGTGGCACAGGGAAAGGGCCTGTGGCCCACACCCCTTCCCTTCCAGACCCCAGCTTGATCCCATACTATGAGGGGCTTTGTGTGCTTGGGTGAGGACACCCCAGCCTGCATGTCCAAGCTTTGTCCACACTCCCACAAAGACCATCTCTTGAATATCACCTGAGTCTAGGTGTGTGTAAATTAGCAGCATGGTCTACTCTAAGGAAGATGGACTCAGAGAAGAGGACTATGAACCCTCTATGAGGGGCTAAGTTGTCTATGTGGGCAGAGAATTCCGTGGTGCAGGGTACACAGAGACTGGTTTAGAAAGGGGGGACATCAGCTTTGGGTAAGCACTTCTTGGCCCAACAGACTTCTCACCCCATAGGGAAACCTGTGGCTTGGAAGGACCAGAACATAGCCTTTTAAGGCACAGAGCTAAGGGCAGGGACCCTCTCACTGGCTCTCTGAGCTGGTAGGGAAAGGAGTAGAGAAAAAGATTTTTAAGATAGAGAAATAATGTTTATTTGCTCATGAGAACAATCTAATAGAGAGGGGGAAATAGATGATGTGGAAAAGAAAAGAATGACGAAAGCAATTCTCTCAGTAGGCAAAAGGGAAGAGGATCTAATGCCAAAATGTGGAAGCTGGCTTTGGGTATAAGCTTGAATGGTCCTTCTATGGTAACAGGCAGGAAGACAGAGCATGTGAGTGCTAATGCTGGTGAGGAAGTAGATACGCTGGTGGGAGGTGTGGAAGTTCTCATCTCATTAATCAGCACTCGTTTCTAGAAGATCCCTGATTAAGAATGCCTTGCCAGAGTGCTGTTTCAGGTCAAAGTTGACTTTTGTTGTTGTTAATTTAATTTCGATTTAAGGACTCACTAACTGTTCACTGTTTTCTTAGTGAATTAAAAATTCCAACCTTGTATAGTTCTTTTACTTGCAGAATTTCTCTGTGAGGAACTCAAGGCACAGAGAGGCAGTATTTTGTCAAGAGATACACAGTTAATAAGTAGTAGAAACAATTCTGCTGCCATTTCCTTCTGACTCATGATATACCAAAAAGCTCCCACTGGCCTTTGGAATATATTTCTTGCTGTAGGAGTCTGCAAGTCCCTAAATAAGAATTTTGATTTTTAAGGGCTTGAAGGAATTACTCCAATAAAAAAAAAATCAATAAAGAACTGGAAAGATGAATAAGAACAAAACAACTTCTTTCTTCTCATAAATTTTATTTTTTAAGTGTCAAAACATGCAACTTCTTTTCAGACACTGAAACCTACGCTGTTTTGTGCCCTTTGTCTAATGCAATCACTTTCTGAGTAGTCAGGTGATTTCAGCAGTTACTTTTGTGTACCCAAGTCCTACCCCTTCAGTGTGGGGAGGGGCACTGAAAGTGAGGCTCCTCGTTTGTAAAATGGGAATAAAAACCACTTTCGTGTTACGCCTAGAGACTTGATTAAAATCAACTTTAAAACATACCCTGAAGCATTTTTAACTTCATAAAATAAAAAGAGTTAAATATAATCAATAACATATTATTTAAAACAGTACTATGTAACCAAAGTTCGGGTCAACTTCTGCTTCACCTTTGCAGAGAGAAGAACTTGTAGGTGGGAACACTCCACCACGTTTGCTCAAGGACTTCAGCTTTGGCTCAGTTTCCCTTTCCACGTGTCTTCTGCCATCATCCTTGGTGACTCCCCACTTCAGTGCTGAATGGCATCACCATTCAACCCATCCATCACTCAGAAATGCTTTCCTTCAAACATCATGAATCATAAAACCGCCTTCACTGATCAACACTGCCTTATACTTATCAAATTTCTTATGCCTCCAGACTTGCTCCTCTTCTTCCTGGCAACCAGAACCTTGACCCTTCCGTGATCTCCATGGGCCCTGCCCTCTAGCCACGACCCGTGTCAAGCATGTTCTCGGGAGCCACCATTTGCTTTCATTCTCCATGCCTTGCCAGTCCCCAGCCTGGCCAATGGTCTCTCTTAGCAATCCATGCTGCAGTTCCCAGAATTTGTCCATTCGTCTCAGGATTCTCTTTCAGATTCTCTCTATCACCCTGTTTTGAACTTTTTCTATGCTCCTCGAGCCCCAGCCCTACCTCTTTGTCACTTCCACTGAAAGTCTGCTGTATTGAGACATTAGAGGACATCTACCATGAGCTCTCATGCTCCCCACCCTTCACAGTTTTACTCAGGCCTCCATCTCCTCTCCTGACAGAGGTGTAGCATGTTTGCATCCTTTCTAAGTGTGAATCACCCACATCTATCAGGACCGTGCTCTGTGAGTGATCTCCTCTCTTCAGTATCTCTTCTACAGTGATTCAGCCCGTTGGCCTACAAACACGCTACAAACAAATCCAAAAAACATAATTTCCGAAGCTTTTGAATCCCTTTAATTATTGTTTCCTTTCTCTTTCTTGCTGAATCTAATGAGATATAGTCCGTGATTTCTGCTCCTACCACCCCACCCACTGTTATGACCTCAGCCCACAATTTCTGGCCTTACCTCCCATGGCCAACATAGCCCTTCCTGAGACCCACAGTAAAATGCACCTGGTTTGATAATCATGTACACCTGGGTAACCAACGCCCAAATCAAGATATAACATTTCCATCACCCCAGACACTGTCCTCATCCCATCTCCAGAGACAACCACTATTCTGATTTTTATCATCTGAGGTTAGTTTTGCCTGTGCTTGAACTTCATATAAATGGAATAAATGCAGGGAATTGTGCCACATTTAGCTAACATTACATCCTGTTTTTGAGGTTCATCCATTTTGTTGCATTTATCAGTAGTTCATTCTTTTTTTATTGCTGAGTACTTTCCAACCACAATTTGTTTATCCATTTTCCTGTTAAATACACATTTAGCTTTTTTTTTTTTCAGTTTTTTGGTATTTATGCATAGAGCTACTATGTACATTCTTATACAGATGTTTTTCATGGATATACATTTTCCCCCCCTTGGGAAAATATCTAGGAGTGGAACTGGTAGGTCATAGGGTAGAGGTATGTTTAACTTTGGAAGAAACCGCCAAACTGTTTTCCTAAGTACTGTTACTGTTTCCTATTCTTTACATCCCCGCCAGCGGCGGATGAGAGTTCCAGACTCTCCACATCAGTCTCTTCCTTTTGTGTTGTCGTTCACGCTTTTCTTTGACATGTGGCCCTGCATTATTAGAGCATCTTATCTCTCTCTCCACTTGAGCTTCTTAAGGACTGCAGTTGTGCCTCAGTTGGCTTTGCACGCCCCAGTCCAGCCTTCCTTAGAGCTGGCTCTCTCTAAATCTGTACAGAACAGGATAAAATGGAACCCAGTGAGAGAGGCAGGGACTCTGGGAATTCTGTACAGACAGCCGAGTGGCCCAACAAAATCAATATGATCTGACTCTCCCAGCAGTGTATTACAATACTGCAGCTTGAATGCAGGACTCCTGTGGCCATTTGTTATAGTCTTCAGGCAAGGCTTTTTATCAGATTCATAGCGGCAAGTAATACAAATTATTGGGTTTCTTTTCCAACATAAAAAAATAGCTATTTGCAGCCTTTTGAAGCTGGGTAAATGAGCCATTGATCTTACCTGTAGAACACTGCAGGGTATTTTTGTCCTGTCTTAACTTCCAATATTCTATGACGGAAACCTGCCTCTCCAGCCAAGCTGGTCTAATCCTTATTCCCTAGGCATACCCTGTTCATATCCTCCTCCATGCCTTTTCCCACAGTATGGGGGGAAATTCTTAACTTGGAATGGCCCTCTCTTTTTCCCTCCTAGAAGCTAAGTCTTCAAGGCTGGGCACAAATGCCGGTATCTCTATGAAGCTTTCCCCACTGCTTCATCCTTGAGTAACTATTCTCTCCTGTGAATTATTATAACCTCCCCAGGGGAGGGTGATAGCCCCCATCCTGGCTTCCAGGGCTTCTAGACTAATAGGAGCATCCCAGGGCCTCATATGACAAGTGTACCCCAGATATCTGTGGTTGCGTTCCAGAGGGCCAGCTGCTATGCAGAACCTCTTTTTTGGACATCCCTTGCTCAGAATGAGCCACTCCACTTCTAACCAGCACTGTCTGCCTCCTGCCATCATCTTGAAACGATAAATTGCTTCAGACCATGTTTCATCACTCACCAGTCAGTCGAGAGCTTGAGTTGCAGTCAAGAGCGCATGTTAAAGCATTCAGTCCTCCGGGCATGTGGGCAGGCACTGAGTTATATGGCTCTGCCTCATACCGTCCATACAGGCTGCTCATTTTCCAAGGGAGACACAGAAACAGTTGGCTTAAATTTGGCAAATGTCTTGACCAAGACAAGAGAGGGGGCCTTACAAGCCTCCAGGTTTTCTTTGCTCTGTTCCCTCTCACTCTCAGAACAAACCAGCACCTTGTCTGTTCCCTCGTAGACTCTGGGCAGTTCTCCCAGACGTCTTCCTGAAAGACAGCCTGGACAGAAGAGTGTTCTCTTTCAATTCCCGTTGACTTTATTGGACTCCAGAAAAATCCTTCATTTTTAATACTGGAAAATGCAAGCAGGAGCACCCAGGAATATTACCTTCCCATACTTCCTTATTCCGCCCTTCGGGTCATCTCTTCACCTGGCTAGGCTGCTTCACTTTCTCCTCACCTCCTAGTCCCTGCAAAGTATGCTTATTCGTTCAAAAATATTTAACACCATTTTAAGTTTTTAAATTTTTTCACTAAACACTATGGTAGGAGTTAAAGTCCAACAAAAGTCAAGATAGAAACAGTGCCTACTTCTGGAGCTTATGTTTACTAGGAGAAACAGATACACAAAGAGACAACTACAAAAATGTGTCCTGACTGCCATCTTATCAAAAGTGCAGGGCACCGTAGGGACACATGGAAGGAGTCCGGGCTCAGGAGGTCTGGGGAGGCTTCAAAGAAGAGGTGACGTTTAAGGCAGTAACACTTAACCAGAAGTTAGCTGAGGGACGTGAGTGTGGGAGTGGGGTGCTTCATGTAATAAAGGCCATATGTGGGAACACGTAGAAACTGTGAGGGCATGACACAGCAAGGAACTGAAAGAAGTTTGGTATGTTTGGAAAGCAGAATGCAGGAGAGATGATGAAAAATGAGGCCGAAAATATAATTGCGGGCATGATCGTAACAGGCCTTTCCTGTAAGTTCTAATAAGGACTAGGGATGTCTCATAGCGAAGGGGAGCCATTCAAAGTCTCAAGTAGAAGAGAGCACCCCTTTTGTGTTTACAGGGGTGCTCTGGCAGAAGCTCTGATAGCGTGGATGGGAGAGGCAAAGCCGGAACAGGCAGGAGGGCCAGACAAGGGTGATGGGGGCTCAACAAGAGGAGAGGCAGGGACACTGGAGAAGGTGGGTGGGCTGCTGACATCATGGCCTGGTGGTGTGATGTGAGAGTTGGGGGAGAGGAAAGTGTAAAGGGTGAGTCTAGGGTTCAGGCCTGGATTATCGTCGTCAGCCACAGAAGAAGGAACACAGGAGCTTCAGGCTAGGGATGTCCCTGAGTCAATTGGATATGTGTCTGGGCCTCAGGAGAGGACTGCGCTAGTGGGACTGTACGTCATCAGTACTCGATGCTCGTGCTGCCACAGAATGGGTTAGACAGCCCAGGAGAAGGGAGGGCTGCAGACACTAAGGAGGGGCAGAGGAAGAGGAATATATAGAGAAGAGGAAGAAGAATATATAGAAAAAGGGCAGCCAGGGAGTGGGGCAAACCAGGAGAGGGGATCACCCTGACAGGAGGCAACGGAGGAGTCGTTCATGAAGGACAGATGGTCAAACAGGTCTGATGTCCCAGAAAGGCACTCTTATACCCATTGGAGTTAACAACCAGAAAGATGTGGTTGGCAGGTGCAATTTCAGGGGAAGAGTGGGTGTAAAGTGGATTGAACAGTGAGTGGGAAAGGAGGAAATAAAGATGGCAAGAAAGGAAACTCTCTCAAGACGACTGGCTATAAAGGGAGGAGATAGAGCTGTAACTAGAGAGGGGTATAGGGTAAAAGAATGGATTTTTTTTTTTAAGATGGGAGAAACATAAACAGACTAACATGTTTTAGAGTGAGGAAGGAAGATGAAGGCATGAAATCTGTAGTGAGAAGCAATTGTAGGATAGAAAGCAAATAACAGATAGGAGAATATAGGCACTATGTTCACTTGATAAAGACAAAGTGCTCTAAGAGTGCGTCGAGTCCCCAATTTGCAAAAGGGTTGGAGAATCCAGTTCCATGTGGTAGAAGCAGCATAGTGGGCTGGTCCAGGAGCAAACCCACGCGGTGCAGTCCCAGCTGAGGGGAGCTGGGCAAGCTACCTAATCTCTCTGCCCAAAGTAGGGATAAGCATACCCACCTCTAGATTCTCATCACTGCAATGAGATAAAACACAGAAGTGCCTGGTACACACGGGCAAGTGCTCAATAATGTTAGCTGTAAGCATCTAAGGAAGCCTAACGTTCCAGGGAGAGAACTCATCCAGTGGCTTCTCACCTGGGCTGCGAATGAGTTCGAAAAACATGCCCTGTGCCCTTGTTCTCTAGACTGTTGACGATCAGACCCATCCTGAAGAGCTGGGCCCCTTGTGCCCATAGAAGCCCTTGACACTGTGTGGCTGGGCTCCAGCCAGAGCTTCAGCAGACGCGCCCGTCGTGAAGGCGGTGCGAGCGCAGCCCAGAAATCTCCTGTGGGTCCCTTCCCTGTTTCTTCCCAACGCCTATCCTCTGGTCTTCAAATGAGATTTTCTGTTCAGGAGGGGGCCGAATGCTGGGGATTTCATAATACCCCAACCCCAGGCACCAGATTTGCGTAATTGCAGTGGCGGAGATTTGAATTGTCTTTTTGAAGAGACCGCATACTGTTTGTCTATCAGATCGTCTGCGTGTTGGTGGAACTGAAATTATAGGAGATGAAGAATGTGAGAATGTGTTCCAAAGTAGCTGGCATATGGTTGGTGATCCTTAAGTGTTGGTTTCCTTTCTGGAAGGTACGGAGACTGTGTTCTCGGGAGTCAGCATGACCGGGTAGAAGTCATGTGGGGTTTGCCCTCGAATTTTGGCTCTGCTGTTGAACAGCTGTAAGAACTTGGGTTATTTACATCTTCTTGAGCGTTTTTTCCTCATCTGGGAATGAAGCCATGTAATACTGCACCAGCGTGAGTTAGGGATTAAGTGAGACAGACTAGATGGAAGTACCTGGCACACAATAGGTATTCTGTGTTTTTTCTTCTCCCTTCTTTGTGTGCCTGTTTTGACTGCTAGGTAACCATGTTTACTTTCACAGATCTATTTCTTCACATCTAGTCAATATATCAAGTATTTAGTCACACCTCCACCTGATGCATGGAACTCAGGGTGTGGAAGTTACACCATCACCAGACCCGCCATTGTCTTGTTAGACACAGACAGACCTTTGGGTGGCTGCAATAGAGACATTATTGCCAGTTGTCAGTATTGAAATGATGCTGTCCTTCAGTCTTCAGTGAAATGTGTGCAGGCATTTCTTTCCCCTGGTTGAACATTTTTCAATCACCTTTAAAAACAATGCCTTCCTCTTGTTTCCTCTGACCTGCCTCTTCTCCTCCCTCCCAGCTTCCTAAACCCCATCTTGTTTCCCTGTATTGTTTGCTTAATGGGCACTTTAATGAGTGTGGGGTTTCCATTTTGAAATGCACAGAACCCAAGACAGAAATTGGATTTCTTCCTGGACAGTTTCCATCCCTTCTCCTCGTTTACAGCTTTCTCCCTTCTTTTTCATTCTGCAACACACCTGAAATGTGCTGAACCAGAAAGGGGCAGAAGGAGGTGTGAAAAGAGAGGCAATCCACCTTCTCATCGTTTCAGGAAGAGCTTATTAGCGACCTGCTCTCTAGAAGAGACCAAGTGCTGTAAAGATACTCCCAGTGCCTCTTCTGTTTCCACAAAAGCCCAAGGCCTGAGTATACCGTGCATGACAGAATCTAATTACTGAGATAATTATGGTTACCTGGACTGCCCAACTGTTGTGTTTTGTAATCAAAAGCAATATTGGCAGGTATGAGTCTGAGCCTGCTGAAAATTCAGGGAAGCTATTGAATGCTTATCAACCTGAAGCAATTTTATTCTAGCCAGTGGGCCTGTGTTATTCAGATTTTATGTTAGCAGAATGTTCAGGGATCTGGAGAATATACCAGAGCACTTCCGCCAACACACAGACATTAGTCCCCCTGTAGGAATATCCTCGGCTGACTCAAGTACTCATGTTTCTGAAACTGGACTTCATAGCAATTTCACAAAGCTCTGTGCCGTTTTTGAATTTGTTCTCTTTAAATAGTGGATCAGTACCTGACTTCAACAGCCTTCATTTGGCATTCAATGAGGACAAATTGATTATCCTTCGGGCCTGGACAGGCTGTAGATATTTGGTGAGTACAGGGTGTGCTACGCTGGATAGAGGTGTGTATTCATACCCCTCGCCACCTGCTTCATAAACATTCTGGCACAGAGCTACAAATTGGCTCTCTCTTCCCCATCTCATTCGGCTCTAATTTATCTCTTTACCTCTCTGCCATAGCATGCCAAGGAAATGGAGTTTCCACTTTCAAAATCAGGTTTGCTAAAAATGAGGCAACATGGTAATAATTGGTTTTTTAAATGCTTAAAGGAATCCCAAGTGGAAAATAAGTAACAAGTTTGCAAAAGAGGAAGAGAAATTAAATCACAGAGACAAGGACAGTTAAAAAGAGAGAGGCAAATAATAAAGAAATGTGGGAGAGGTTGACAGGAGATAAGTTGTTAGAAAGGAAGAAAGGGTCAAGGAAGCAGCAGAAGGGACGACAGGAGAAGGGAAAAGAAATGATGTGGACTTGAGTAATAGACTCGACGAAGGAAATAGAAAAACAGTAAGGATTAAGGAGAAAAAAGTCAGAGACAGCCAGGTCTCTAGAATTGCAGGTTATTGATGGCCTGGGAGGACATGGATGGGGCTAGATCAATCCCTAGTGAAGTTAGGTGTCTGAATGCCTTAGGACAGTCTGATGGTCAGGGGGACTGTCCCCTGCAGATGCTAACTCAGACTCATTACTGGGTTTGGCCAGCCTGTAATGGCAACAGAATTCACTGATGCATATTTTAATTGAATTTTCTAACCAAATTCTTAAATAAACAGTCACCAGATGTAGCTGAAAATTAGAATAAGGCTTTCGGTGGTGAGCGTTTCTATAGGAAGAGTCTGACAACCCTTCACATTGCGTTTTCCAAAGTTTTTAGTAATTTGTGGTTTTTAACCCTGGCTAGTATGGTAGCAACTGTTCCACTTCTGGACTGTGTGAATCCTTCTAGTACTTACTTTTAACATCCTCCAGGGCAGGGAGAGTGGCTGACATCTGTGGTGCGAGTGAATTCCCTTGGCAGGAACATTAACTCTACCAGCAACAAAGGGATCTTTGAGAGACTTGGATTATAATGGGACCATCAGAATCTCCTTTCCCCAAAGTTGGGAAATCCAGAGCAGTTCTTCTCAGCCAGCCCAAATTTGCCAAACCAGAACTGTCAGAGGAAGGTAGAAATGGCAGGAGGCCTGAGAGAAGTCTCCAGAAGGTGTCATTTTTGCCTACGGCTTCAGATCCAGAGTTTGGAAACTTGGCATCACCTCCCGGGCTTGCTGTGGATCCTGCACTGGCAAATGGATATTCTGTTGAGTCTAAGAACTGATGCTCACCAGTAGCTTGTGGATGGTTTTCCATGTTGAGCAGATGCCTTCTGTTATGGTTGACGCTAAAAGCCCTCTTTGTTTATGTGTTTCTTAGGTTAAGTGACAGATTACACAGTTTTCATCAATGAGTGGGAAATGTAGCAATAATAATCCAGACTGATTTGTATTTGTCAATGGGCTATTCTTTCATCCATACCCTTTGATATTTTAATATAGTTGGGTTTAATATAGTTAGATTTTTCTACAAAATCATGAGGCCCTGTCATGTTCAAGTGTTGCTGAGAAACTGGACAGCCCTCCTGTTCTTATCCCCGGTCCCCTCCAGAGGAGGATCATTACCTCCAAGCATGAAGAGGTACAATTAGTGGTCAATTCATTCAACACATTTGATTTAGCAATCAGGGTGACCATTTGCCTGGGACTTTTCTGGTTTTAGCACTGAAAGCCCTGAATTCCAGGAAACCCCTCAGTCCCAGGCAAACCAGGACAACTGGCCACCCGATCATCTTTCACGTTCTGATAGAGCCAGAAGAGACCCTAGAAATCACAGTGATTTCTTTTAAAATGCTGGTTAAAACCGAGGCCTCTTTATCAATTTATTTTCCTTCTGATTCACACATTCCCTGGATTGGAGGAGATAATTAAGTACTATGATTGAAGATGTAATCATCAGCATTAAAGAATAAAATTAAACAAAAGGTACTGCTGTGTGCCAAAAAAAATTGTATAATCCAGATTGGGATTTAAAAATTAGATAGTCAAAGACATAAAGTGAATCACAAATCATTATTCTCTATCTGGATACTGTTTGGTACCTCAAAGAGACCACTTCTAAAATGGTATCATTTCAGGAAGTTTAAAGAATGAAATACAATGAACATACTATCTTTCTATCTAGTTGTACATTTTTTTTTCTGGAAAATGTTCACAATAATGTAAAGGCTTAGAAGACCAGCCTGGAAGCCAACAGATGGTGGTTCTGGTCCTAGTTCAGTCACTAACAGACAATTGACTGCAGACAATCATTCAGCCTCCCCAGGTCCAAGCATTTTCACATCTAAAAATGAAAGTGTAGATAAGAACTTCTCATGGAACAGCTAACAGAGGAGAAATATTAGAAGTCAGGAGACTCATGTCTCCTGCATTTACAAGCATGTGGCCTTGGACAAGTGAGCTAGCCTCTTAGTTTTCTCATATATAAAATGGAAAGTCATTAATAGCCTACATAGCAGGGTTCTTGTGAAGACCAAATGATAATGCAAAAGCAAGGACAAATGTCACATTGTACTGTCATGTAGTATCCCTTAGATCCTATGGTAGCATCTAACATGGGTCACAATTTAGTGCAAGTGTTGTTAAACTTTTATATGTGGGCCAAGTCTGGCCCATCACCTGTTGTGTGTGTGTGTGTGTGTGTGTGTGTGTGTGTGTGTGTGTGTGTTTATACATATAGAGAGAGAGAGAGAGACAGAGAGAGAGAGAGAGAAGAGAGAGTCAGTCATCATAACCAGCCATGCTCATTCATTTACATTTATACACTGTGATAGCTTTCATGATACAACAGCAGAGTTGAATAGTTGTGTTGCCACAGAAACTGTATGGCCCACCCAATCTAAAATATTTAGCCTCTAGCCCGTTACAAAAATACTTTGCTAACCCTGATCTAGCAGAAAGGTTTCAAGATTGGTGTTCCAAGGTCCAGGATTCTCCTAGGTCCTATGTCACTGTATGATATCACACAAATGAGTTACTCTCTTGTTCTCTGGTTCTCATACTCTTAAAAAGAGGGGAATACAAATCCAGCCCCTTCTTTCCTCATAGAAATATTGTTAAGGTAGATAAGAAAAAAAAGCATTGTTTTTTTTTTTTTTTCTGAAGGAAAGATGATTTAAATTCAAAGTATTAGTCATAGGGTGGATGCTGTTAGATGATTCGGGAATGATGACTGGTGTGTTATTACTCTGTGATATTAGTTCTCTCATGTACATCAGTGGGGGATTACTTAGGTCAGTGAGAGCATACAGACCCCTGCACTGTGGTACCACATCAAAAGCTACAGTAATGCACCAGAACCCAATTTAATCACAGTATCCAGTCAAGAGAGAGAGTTTTAATTGCTTCTTTATCCCTTTATCCTCTGAAGCTATCATTAAACATTTACAAGACATGAACTTCAGATCATGCCAACATCTCTGCTGGGGTCACCTAGAGCTGGCTATTTTAATCCAGGACCAAGAGAGAGGGGCCTTCAGGCCCACGAGGAAGGACTACTCCCAAGACAGAAGAGCAGTGGTGGTGGTAACACATGGGCTGGTTTGCAGAGCAAATACCAAAGATATTTGTCTATGTTAAAACTTTAATTCATATTTGATTCTTGGACACATAACTGATACCCAGGCTGTTTAAGCACATACACAAGTGAGTAACAAACCTTTGCCTAACACATGTAAATATTAGAACCTTCTCTTTCCCAAGAACTCCCTCAAAGCCCCAGGGAGGATCTCCCTAAAGGAGCAGCTCTTATGTCTCAAAGCAGCCAGCTAAGGAGGCCAATCCTAGTCTTTGAAAGTAACATTGGCTCAGGTGCAGCCCATTACAGACCCTACATACAAAACTCTGGATTTATGGCATAGATAAATTAGTGGGCAATCATTTGCTCTATAAAAGGAGTCTTCACTTTACAAGCAGATTCACTGCCATGTTCCTTTAACTGATCTATTGCCAGTAGTGCCTTTCTAATAAAATCTCATTGTTAGAAATGCAGCACACATATGCTTTTTCATTGCTAACCTAAATGGAAATATGAAGAGCAAGGTGCACTTATAGTCCCCTTAGATCTTAATGTGGCTTTTGTCAAGGTCCTTTGTTCTCAGGCTAGGAGCTTGATGTTACTTGTTACTTATGATTGGCTAGGAGAAATGGAGGTCCATGATTCTTTAATATAACAACAATGAAACAATATCATGTGGTTTTATTGACTAACTTACTCTGATTATCTGCATGAGATTCCAAAAAAGTGAAGGAATCTTCACTTTTCTCACAGGAATAAGCTACCTGGTCTTTTGAAGACAAGTCATTATAATATTAGCAACAGCAGTAATATTAAGCATTATCATATGCCGAGCAGTATTCTAACTCATTGAAGCTCAAACAAACCCAGAAGCTAGGTTATTACCATTCCTATATTATAGATGAGAAAATTAAGGCACAGAGAAGTAAAATACCCTTCCCTGTGTCACAAGCTAATACATGCAGTCAGGATTCAAACTCAGTGAGACTGGCTTTATAATTTGTGTTATTAACACTGTGCTATATTGACAAGTAAAGCAACTGTCAGAGGCTGAAATGTAGGAGCATATGACATATTTTCTACCTTCAAGAAACTAATAAGTATATCTGCTTCCAGCCATAAGAGAGAAACTTGGACTTGCCCTTGCCATAAAAAAAAAAAAAAAAAACTAGAAAACTAGACAAAACATGTCAGACAACTAATTCATCCATTGGACAACAGGAAGGTGAGGACTGTGGTCCCTGGGGTAAGGAAAACAAAAGATGACCTCTGTGATTGCCCCAGTTTTCTGCCTAAAGGCATATTTGGGGTCATGGAGCAGGGAGGGAAAACCCAAGCACAACACAGTAGTCTCACTAAGTTACAGGGACGGAGATTAGAGTTCAGGAAGTCTGAGGCAGCTGTGTTTTGTAGGACAGAGTACCAGAGCAAGGAGCTACACAGAAAAAGAACTCCAGAAGTCTGCATAAGGGTCTCCTTGAGTCTTTGCTGCATACTAAGCTGAGCATGTGTAGGGTAAAATTCCACAAGAATCAGCACAGAACAGCCATCAGGGAGCTGAAGACTGGACAATTCCCAGAGACCTCAGGGCTGGGAAAATTTTGAATTTTGATCAGCCAAAATGGATCAAACTTGTTGAATATGTGGTACATTCAACAGAACAAAGAATAAATGAAACAAATGCAAAACAAATAACAAGATGGTAGACTAAAACACAAGCATATCAATAATTACATTAACATAAATGGACTAAACCCTCTAATTAAAAGACAGGGATGGTCAAACTGAACAAAAAAATTAGACTTAATTATATGCTATTTGCAAAAAGCACACTTTAAATATAAAGACACAAGTAGATTAGAAGTAAGAGGGTGGATAAAAGATATACAGCAAATTCTGAACATGTGAAGACCATAATAACTGTACTATCCATAAAAGTAAGTATCAAAATAAAGAATATTATTATAGAGAAAAAGGGACATTTTATAAAGATAAAATAGTCTATTCATCAATAAGGCATGTAAATCTTAAATGTGAATGCTCTCAATAACAGAGCTTCAAAAATACATAAAGAAAAAAATGACAGAACTGAAAGAATAGAAAAATCCATAGTTATGGTTGATTTCAACACTCATTTTTTAATGTTAGAACAAGTAGACAGGAAGTCAGTATGGATATGGAAGACTCAAACACACTATCAACCCACGTGATCAAATTGATATTATAGAATAATTAATTCAACAACAGCAGAATGCACATTCTCTTTTTAAAGTGCACATGAGCATTCACCATGATAGAGTATATGCTGGGTCATAAGAACAATCTCAATGAATTTAAAGGGATTGAAATCGTATGAAGTATTGGGTTGGCCAAAAAGTTCATTAGGGTTTTTCCGTAACATACAAAACCAGAACGAACTTTTTGGCCAATCTAATATATTTGCTGACCACCATGGAATTAAATAAGAAGTCAAAAGCAGGCAAAATGCCCAAATATATGAAACTAAACAGCACACATGGGTCAAAGAAGAATCACAAGGAAAATTAGAGATTGTTTTGAATCTTCTTGATAATAATAATACAGCATATCGAAATGTGTGGGATGAAGCTAAAGTAGTGCTGTATTGTACAAAGAGATAAGCTGATTCTAAAATCTATGTGGAAATGCTATGGGCCTAGACTATTCAGAACAATTTTGAAAAAGAAGAAGAAAGTTGGAGGACTTACTCTATCTAATTTTAAATTGTCCTTACTCTATCTGATTTTACATTGTCCTGTCCACAATAATTAAAGCAGTGTGGTATATTGGCATAAGAATAGACAAACAGATCAATAGAACAGAGTAGGGAATCCAAAAATAGATCCATACATATATGGTCACATAAATTTTAACAAACACTACATTCACAAACACAATACATAAATGCCCAATAATTACACAAAAAAAGTGCTTGACATTATTAGTCATCATGGAAATGCAAATTAAAACTAAGATGAGACATTCCTACACATTTAATGACCAAGAAAAAAAAAAAAGAAACAAACTACGCAACAACATAGGTGAATTCCAAAATCATCATGCTGAGTGAAAGAAGCCAAACACAGAAGACTGTGTACTGTATAATTCCATTCATGTGGCATTCTAGGAAAGACAAATCTAATCTACAGTGCCCAGAAGCAAATCAGTGGTTGCCTGACGCTGAAGGTGGGAAGGAATGAACTAAGAAGGGACACGAGGGAACTTTCAGCAGCAATGGGAATGTTCTACAACCTGATTGCTGTGGTAGTCACGCAGGTGTGTACATTTGTCAAAACTTGAAGAATGTGCACTTAAAATGGGTATATTTTATGGTATGCAAGAAGCTAATCATTTGTTGTATAAGCAATATTAGCACTTACTATTATCTCTTTCCCAAGGTTATACAGTACTTTGAATTCCTTTAGTTAATCTGACAAGTAGGAGATTAGCATGGGTTATCTTGTTCTGACTGAACATCACAATTGGAATTGACCTTTACATCCCCTGAGCTTTTACAGAACTTTGGATCTCATGTTTTAGCTCTTGGTGTGCATTTCTTAGCTCCCCTCGTTAGCCTCATAAAGGGCAGGGGCTTGGTACAACTATAACAGCTCTTTACTTAAAACTTTCCCCACAGCTCATTTTGTGAATGTAGTTAATGTTGAATGAACACATTACCGGAGAGCAATTGGGATGGGCTACTTTGGAAAGTCCCGAGTTTCGTGTCAATAGAGGTGTTTAAGAGAAGACTAAACAACTGTATATTAGAAATGTTGTAAAGTGATTCAAACAGCAGGTGATATTTGGACTAGAGAAGTTCTTTCCCAGCTCTGATTTATGTAAAAAAAAAGGTTCCAAGGGGATGCAGTGTTTCTCCACAGAGAAAAGAGATTCTAAAAATTAAGAGGGACAGTAGCCTTCCTGACAATCCACTGACCACAGATAGAGTGGGGTTCGCCCTAAACCAACAGAGTGGGATTCAATGCCTGTTACCAAGAATGTGAGGTTGAATTATAAGCAAGGGAAGGATATAATTTTGGAAATGTACAAACCAGATATTCTATTATGAAATCTAATAGGAGTTTCAAAAAACACGGGTTCATGTGAGAAGTTCCATGGAAAGAAAAGATGGTGGTGATGTGGGCATGAATCACCTGAGGATGGCAGATTCATACAATTGCCCTTTCACTCCACTCTGTGAGGGCAAGACTACCCACTCCTGAGGACCTTCATCCTTAAGATAAAGGAATAGATTCAGCACAAGGTCTGCACATCCTCTCATCAGACTCCTTTGCTTATAATTGTCATTATAACCTTTAAGTCTAAGTTTACTCATCTGTAAAATGAGAATAATAATAATTAGAGAGCCATCATGAGGATTTGATAAGATCATGCATGTTTAGTTAAGGCCATGACACATAGAAAGTACTTAGTAAATCCTGGCTACGAAAATGGCCATCATTAAACAATATGTCATTGTACATTGCCAGTTATCCAGAGCCAATAAGTAGGAGTACCATCTCCAGTCTCTGTACCATGCCCAGAGCGAAACAGCCTGTGCCGCCCTCTAACAAACACGCTCATGAACAATCTTTACTGCGTTAAAATCAGAAACTTGGGGAGAATGAGTCTTTCTCCTTTTTAAGTTTTATCTGTAGAGTCCCAAGCATTTTTGGATGTAATACTTTATTTTCCAGTCAACCTCATTTCTACGGAGGTGTGTTCTACTAGATTGAAAGTTCTATGAAAGTTCTATGATTGAAAGTTTCTACTAGATTGAAAGTTCTACTAGATTGAAAGTTCTATTGAAAGTCCTATGAAATTCCGTGAGAGCAGACATCTGTACGTTATACCCATCACTGTTTGCCCAGGGCCTAGCAAGGTACTTGGCACTTAGTAGGAGCTCAGTAGATATCAGATGAATGAATATGATCTCCTTTCCAAAAACCTTATATACAAGTCACGTTTGACAGAACCCCTAAGCGGCTGCCTTGCTGTGCAGCAATGAAGTCAAGGTTCGTACATTGGAAGTGTAACTGTGATCCTACTGAGTAGTCAGTTAACCTCTTTACAGCAACTGGAAGATTGTTTCTCAGCTGTAGGAAATTAACCAAGAAATAATTCATGCTTCATGTTCCCTGTCCTTCATAATGAGGTCTTCTTACTAGTTTAATTAGTTAGTAAAGGACAGCATTCTTTTCTTTCCACCTTTCGTCAAGAATTCTAAAGCCTTTAAGAAAAATGACTCAGGAGGTGAAACAGCAGGACTCCTGCTATTACTTATAAACTCTGCACTGGAAACTGTTTCAGGGTCTGTAGCAGCGAATCTCAAGCACCATTTACCTTGCCCCCTAATGCCAGAGTTTGAGTACAAATGATGGAACAGCTAATGACATGTTGCCCCACAAAGTAACATTAGCTTCCTTTATCATCATCAGCCTTTTTTCTCAAAGAACCCACAGAAATGTATAAATTGCCGTTTATCTCTCCACAGAAGCACTTAATCAAATGTACTGTAATTATATTTTGGGTGGCTACTGAGAATATTCACTGTTTCTTCATTATAAGGATTGTCCTAAGAATTACATTAATGAGGGTGAACCATAATAGCATTGGGAATTTAGCTACATTTAAATGTTAAATTTACATCTCAGCCTTGTAGATTCCCTATAAATTGATAGCTATGGGCCAGGATCTTTTCATTAGCATTGGCATTTAATGGATATTCCTTGAACTGATGTTTTACTTTAAGTGAAATGTGTGTTTGCATTAAAAGCATATTCATTTCCCAGTCTCCTTCTTATACATTTGTTTCCTTTGTTTTGGAATCCACAAAGTTTTGCATGTTTAGTTCACTTTTTTCCCTCACTGCATAACGACTTTTAGAAGGTTAAATTTTAAAAGGTTTTGTGTTTAAAAAAAAATTGCATCCCTTTAGCAGGTAGTCAATTAATGGGGCTGCATTTAGCTGCCAAATGGGAACCTGCCAGGTGACCAAGAAAGAAAAAGGCTATTTGCATAAATAAAATGAAAGCATATTAGAATAACTGAGCCAACATTCACCAAATTTTTCACCAGTGTCAACCTCTAACTTTACCTGCTTCATCTTCAGGATTATGGTTTGAAGCCAGGACTATTCACCATGTTTCTGTTTTCCTTGTAGTTCTTTCCTCAGAAGCTGCGGTGGAGGACATTTGACTAATACTTTGCAGCTTTAGCCAAATAGTTTGTGATCTTCTTGTAACCCACTGACTTACACAAAAGCATGGACACACTTATTTTGGATAAATCCATGCTATCTGACACATAAACAAACAACAAAGAATTGAAAGGAGTCTAGAGGCACTCACTCCCAGATCAATTTTCTTCAATGTCCTGAGCTGCCTCTAAATTGATTCACATGGCACCATCCTCATTTTTCTGGCCATGATTACATGTTATTCATTAGTATTACCTTTTATTATATTTTTAATGCTATATCTTTTCAGATGGGATTTTTTTTTGTAGTAGTAGTACTTTCTTCTGTATGTTTCTGTGATACAGCTTCCTGTGACCTTCACACTGTCATATCCAGAAATGAAGAAGCCTATCTTGGTGCAGACTCTTGGTCCATCTAGCCCATAATTCTACTGCTGACAATGGCCCCCAAAGCCATTTTGTGACGGACTTGGCTGCCCACCTTGACATGACCCCTAAGATTTTAGGTGCACAGTCTAAAATAATCCCATTTCTCTTTGTAACATAGTATGGCTTAATCAGCTGTGAATTTAGCTAGGTCCCTTTAAAAGGACAATTTTAGCCTGTTCTACCTACTGGGGAGGGGGGGTGAAGGGGGGTAATGGATATCCACAGTGTAACTGGAGGGGCCATTGCAGGTTCTCAAGACTGATTTCAGTTCCGAATAGTGATACCAATCCTCAGGTGGACTGCCTTCTAGAGAAATACCCGCTGCTTCTGTTCTTTGTCTCATAGCCGGTTAGTTCTCTGTCCACAGCAAAACATTCCCTTCCATCCTATAGCAACTCAACCTTTTTGATTGTCAGTATAGTTTTATCAGTGTTTCTTTGAATGGGTAAAATACCGCCCCCCCCTTCTCCTTGCTTACAACTTTTTTAAACCTTTTTAAAGATTGTAAAGATTGTAAAAACAAGACAACTCTTCCTTTTATAAAAAAAAACTATGATCTTTTTTTCCCTATAGACTATGAGCTTAAGTGCCTAATAATAAACCTTTTTTAAAATAAGTTTTATAAATCCATCAGCTTGGCCATGTGGCAGTGAGAATCACTAGTCAGAGGTTCATAGAGTCTCCCTTGCAACCTCTCTCATGGATGGACATCTTCCTATCGACCAGTTGGCCTCCAATACCATAGTCATTTGCAGTAGCTCTCTCCAGCTCCACCATGACCCCTAGGCATTCCTGCAATGCACCTGCCAACCAGCCTTCCAGAATTATTCATAATTCAGTATAGGAAGTAGGTCTAGAACAGCATGTCCATGTAGTACTTCCAGCTTGTCTCATTCCTTTGTGTCTGCTTGCCAACAGAATGGGAGGTGGCAAGCAGACACAAAGGTTTATATCTATCGATACTAACATCCGCCTTCCACTCACAGCGGCTTTGTAACCTTTATGTATCTGTAGCCAGAAATCAGAATCTGTCCATTTGAACACAATTATAGAAAACCATGTTGATTTTAAGGCTTTCATTATAAACTTCACCCTGGAAACAATCTTTAGAGTCTTTCCAAGTCTGAAGACCCATATGCATTGAACGTTCTCACAGTGTGCTCTGTCAGAGATAGTTTTTACTGGTGTTTTCTTAGAAGCATCGTTCCCCAGGTATGGAGAGAACTGCCAAAAGGCCTTTACAAGGAGTCAGGCTGGCTCAGATAGGTGGGAGCTCTATTGACAACAGGCCATGAAGGAAGAGTGGGCAATAATTTCTGTATGGACAAAGGGAGAATTATAAATTGGGACTGACATATAAACATGAGAAAGATTCAAAATTCCCCCTCAGAAGAAGTGTCAATATTAGTTTGAGTTACAAAACAAGGTAGAAGGAGAGAGTGGTATAGATGTTTCTTTATAGCTACATATGGAAGCTCTGACTACACATGCACACACATAAAATTATAAACTCAAAGATAAGGAACCAATCATATATGAATGTGATTGTACTTTTAAGGTTTATAGGTGGGTGGTATTAAATTATAATTTTCTGAAAGGCAAAATCATGACTCTCATATGGAAGGTGTGAGGCAGTTCAGGGGAGAAATTAGGGTATTAAGGGGTGGGTACGTGTTGAAGGCAAGTCCAACTTTATATACACACAGATGCGCATATATATGTTTATATATATATATACACACATTCATTTATATTAATGTGTGTGTGTGTGTATAAAATTTGTTTTTATTTTCCCCCCAATCCTCCTCATAACTGGGGACCATCCACTACCCTAAAGGGAGAAGGCAGAAGACCAGCCCTTATGTTGGTGACCAGTTTGCTCAGTGCTATTAGGGTAATCGTGGGTAAAATCATGGATGGGGACCATGAATCGCTGAACTTTTGAGAAGCAACATGAATGTGATTATTCCTTTAAGGTTGTAGATGGGTGGTATTAAATTATAGTTTTCCAAAAGCTGAAATCATGATTCTCATGCAAATAAAAAATGAACACGTCAAATATTTTATTCAGTTCATTCATTTATGTGGGAATCAGTAAGATATACACACCAATTCAAAGAGCATTTGAGAAACTGAGTTTATGTAATTTAATAAATATTAACCTAAGATTGCTAGGGTAGATTAAAACTGCTTAACTGGTTAATGTCTTAGAGGCCAATAAACTGTAACCTTTGGAAACAACTGTTCTATGGGACAGAAATAATTTTCATCTAGAAAAAATGAAATAGACTAAATATCTATGAGTTAACGTATAACGTCACTAAGTCTGGGACCTTTAATCAGTAGTAAGCAGTGAGTCAAACTAAGTACGTTGTCCTAGATAATCTTTGCATAGACTTTGCCCTGAATGACATTGAAAGGATGTGCTGCCTTATTTTCAAGTTGTGGATAATTTCCGTAACAGTGGTGAAAAGTAGAGGAACATACTGAGTAGTACATAATAGAGTGTTTAGATCTCAGCTTATATGTGAAATATTCCATGTTTTTGGTAACAAGAATCTTCTTATCATTCCCCAAGGCAGCAGCTGAGAGAAGAATCCCCAGAAAATAGGATTTACTTAGCAAAATTGCTGTAGAGAGGGAGAATGAAGCCAGTATTTAGCTCTGCTTTTGCCCCATTAGATATTTAACAATTCATTCAGTGATTCAACAAACATTTATTGAGCATCTACTGCCTGCCAGGCTTTGGGGAGTAGAGTGAAAAAGGCAAAGTTCCTTCTAGTGGGAAAGACAAGTAGCAAATAATGAAATCATTACAAGAATAATACAGTTTTAGGTAGTAGAAGAGTGCTATGAAAGGTAGGGGCGGGGAAGAAGCAACGTAGAGGATAACAGATGATTAGTGGGGAGGGGTGGGTTTTAGATGGGATGGTTGCAAGCTCTTAGGAGGATTGGCAGGCCCTGTAGTGTGTGGCCCAGCAAGGGCAGGGGACTTGGTGTCGGGAGAGGCTCTGCTGTCCGTCTTCTGATAGGTAGTCCCAGGCTGCCTGAGCCCACTGTCTGAATATGATGACGTCTTCACTCTAGTTCATGGCCCAGGATACCTCCAGTTTGAATTTCCATCTTCTCGTCATGAAGCAAAGTAAGGATGGGGGACCAGAGCTGCGAGTGGAGCGAACAACGCACACAGTTCGCCACTGGGGAGAAAGCTGTTACACATGTCCTGGTTTAAGGCAGGGAGAGAAGGCTCAGAAAACGGGTTAGGAGCATGGTTTTCAGATCAGACACACCTGACGTTGAATCCTATCTCTACTGCTTAGGCCGTGTGACTTTAGTTACTCAAATCCATTTTCCATCAGTTAATGATGCATAATGATCACTCCCTCATGGGGTCACTTGGAAAATTAAATGAAATCATCTCCAAAAAGCCCTAGGCACACAGGAGGCCATCAACAAATAGTATTGTTCCTGTCATTCCCACATTTGGAGAGTCTGTAGTACCATCTTCCTGTAGCAGTAATTAGTCTTATTACAGGCGTACAGTTCTTGAACTTTATGGAAAGATGAATCATTATCACAGAGTTTAGGTACATGTGAACTGGAGGTCCTCCAGATGTGTTGGTGTTGACCCATGTTTTGTGGTCAAAATTATCCCAGCCAACAATCCAAGTTTTCCAAAGAGATGGAAGGTGCGAGGCCTTAGTGGCACACCTGAAACTTTTCAGCACAGGCTTGGAAATTCTTGGGTGAGAATTTAGAAACTGAAATTATAATACTTTTCATGGAGTTTTGATCTGGGATGTTTTTCCATTTCCTGTCTGTCCTTTCCTTTCCTTTGTTTTACTGTTCTTTCCTTTCCCTCTTATAAGTTGCTTTCTCTTCTGGAGAGCTATGGGTTAGGAAGCTATTAATTAGCTGCGTCTCACTCTAATTTTCAATGAGATTTAATACAGTAGGGATAAAACTGCCCCTTTTGAAAAGAGAGATTAAATGTCTGCAAATTCCTTGAATTGATTTTCTAATTGTTTTGGTAATAATGTTTTTTCATTTGATAATGTTGCTGAAAGAAATAATAATTTTAATTAAACTTTAAATGTAATTTTTTATTTTATATATCCTAAGGAGACTAAGTTTTCTTGCAGGGAATAAGTTAAGACCATAACCTTCTTCTCTAACCTCATAATTATTATGATCAGGAAATGTCTGTAATACATTACATTGTAATTAAATTGCATACCCCAGACTGTGCAAGATCTGTTTATAAAGGACAAATGGATTTTCCACAGCTGCTTGCCTGTGAGTGCATCCTTCATGAAACATTGCGGCAGCCAATGTATGCACGGAAATAACAGACTTGAATTTAAATTTTCAAAGCCTTCAAATGTCTTTCAAAATCTTCTCATAACATGAATTGCTTAATTTGTGTACATGAAAACCCACTGATTACATATGAATGAGAGTCAACCTACAATAAGAGGGGGCTATGAGAATCTTTGTGTATTTACCCACCCATCTCTTCAGGAATTAGCAGGTATTCATTTAATCTTGTTCTGATATCCTGCACAGACTGCGGTCATTACGGGGATCTTTCTGTGAAGATTGGAATCTTCTGTGAACAGTATGGGGCAGGTCAGGTATTTCCTACCATGTTCACTGGACCATCTTCACCCAGTCACACAGCTGGAAAATATTTTGTGAGATGAATGTTTACAAAAGAAAAAAAAAAAAAGGATTCAGAGAGGAGAGAGAAGAAGGGGGAAGAGAAGGATGAGAAGGGAAAATAATCCAAACATGGGTCAAGGCGGGGTCACGTAGAATAGACCTCATGGTCCAATTGTTCCATCTTTAAGAACAATCATCAGAACTTTGATTTATTAAATAAGAATTTTAAATCCTTCAAGTTGTATTTAATTGATCATGCTGTTGTGGATATACTGGGTTAACCTTGTGGATACATAATATCTTAGAGTATGAACTGAGTGCTTACTCATGCTCACCAGCATCTTGAACCTGGGTACCATTAGCCCTCACTCATTCATGAGGAAACTGAGGCTGAGTGGCCTTACGTGATTCTCCCAAATTCACCCAGATATTAAGCAGAGGACTTTGAATGGGAACCTGGTCCTATCTGACTCTAACCCCTATGTTCTCTCAGCTGTATCTCCCTGTCTAGGCCCAATTTCTCCTTGACTGACAAGCTCAAGGACATGTCTTCACATCCTTAAATTCCAAACCTCCCTTAGAACTAATTTCCTAAAGGTGAACTGTCCTAATCATGCTGTAATTTGTTTCCAAGGGGTGAATATTGGCCTTCAGAGCAGCTTTCTCCTACCTACCAGCTTTCTCCTTCTAAAAATCATTTGATTTGATTGCCTGTTCAGAGCTCATATACCTGTCAGAAGATACTGTGCAATTTATCCCTGAGGACAGTTAACATTTCCCCCGCCGCCCCCCACCTTGCAATGTCAGGTGCTCTCAGAAATTGCAATGCAGGCTCTCCCTCAGCGCTGGTCTTTTCGATCAGTGGCTGTCACTGACAGAATGTCTCCTTGGAACTGCAGAGACAAAGCTGCAAGGCTGCCAGCAGGCCTGCTCTCCTATCTCCTGTGGTTATCAGTGTTCTCACTGGTGGTACCAGATCTTCTGGAGTTGTTTCAGTTTTGTAAAGTGTTCATGGGAACTTAGATGATCTCTGAGGAAATGCTTTCCTTAAGTCACTAGTTTTAAAGGGAGGCAGCCAAATTCCCAGCCATCTGGCAGTCAGTTTCTTTCAGTCTGAGACAGGGAATTTCAGAGGCCTTGAAGAGGGCATGCACAAATATTTCTTGCTTCTATTTTTTCAATATGGAATTTGGAGCTTTGTCTGTCAGCCACCATGCTGTGTCTTTAGGAAACTCTAAATGGGAGCAAATCAGCCCCTAGCAAGCTGCACTTTGTCTCTTGGAATTGAATGTCCTTTTCTGTTTCTTGAAGACCACAATTCTGATTCATCTTCTATCTGCCCTCAGTGACTTCCGTTCTTTGAACTCCTTGACTTCGTCCTTAACTTGTGGATGAATTTGACATCCAGCTGATGCTCTGTGGGATCCAGAGGGCACGTGCTCCTCACCAGCTTCAACTAGTTCTAAAATGTCATGGTTTCTGTTAAAATGCTTCTAGCTCCTACCAAAGTGAACACACAGATCTGTCTCTCTTGGGTTGTGCTGTGAGTTCATGGCGTAAAGTGTCTTCTGGTTTAAAAATGGACCACTGGGCTTTTCACTGGAAGTTTGGTTATCTTTGTCCACATGCTTTCCAGAGAATTTCAGAGGTCGGGATATCATCATCTGGGCCTGGTCTTTGTCACCTGTCCCCCAAACTGTACTTCCTTCCTAGCTGTCTCCTCACCACCACGATTGTTTACACAATTCTACCTCCACATTTTTCTGGACTGTCTCCCTAAGGGGTAGCTCCCGTCTCCCCACCTTCCTGCCCATTGGCCCCCAAAGGCGTCCCATTTATGAACTGTGTTCAGTCTATTTTCAGCCTTATTTAGGAACTTTCAAAGATAACGTTAGTTGCCAACTTTCTCTGCCTGTAATTAACCCAAGTTACCCACACATCGCCCAAACTGGAATGCTCACATGTTCTATTCACCTGGAATATCCGTGTCCCCATCTCTGTCTGTTGACAGCCTAAGTACTTGTGCTAGATATTCTCTTGTACCACTCCTTATCAATCCTCACCTTTCTCTACCCTATACTGTGCCCTTGGAGGCTAACGGTTATGGACTGCCCTCTGGCTTATGATTGGGTTTGGCCAAGGGAGGCCTGTAGGATAGGAGAGGCACCAGCAGGGGACTGATTCCCTGGCTTCAAACAACCCCAGCTCCTCTGGTGACCGTCTCCAGCAGATACAATCGCAGCTACAGCTGCTTTCTTCTCTGCTCTTTTAGGCCTAGGGGTGGAAATGGCCTCCCTTGCTTCTCCTTTAGCATCCCTTATTGGTTTTATTTAACCCTGACCACTCTTTGTAAATAATCCTTTCAGTAAATTTTCCAAGTTATCTTCTTGGTGTGTCCCAACTGTTTCCTACAAGGGCTCTGACTGATACAGCACCCCCAAGGCCCAGTTCACTTATACACTTTTCTGATTTCGTTCATTCACTCAACAAATTCACATTCATCATCTGTTTGGTGTTACGTTATAGGCATTGGTGACAGAGTGGAGAACAAAACAGTGGCCTTGCCTTCAGGGAAATTACAATATAGTGGGGAAAACAAATGTGAAACAAGCAGTTATAACAAAGGATGGTGAAGATTACGATAGGAGAAGTATGGAGAGCACACAACAAGGGGACCTAGTCTAGGGGTCAGAGAAGGTCATTCAACTACATAAGGTATCCACTATTTTTTGTCCTTTGCCCATAGCACTCAGTGCATTCTGATTGTGTTATTATTATTTGTGGGCACATTTTCTCTGCCTCTACTGCAGAATAAGCTTTTGAGAGCAGAGACTGTGTTTTTCACCTTTATGTCTTAGCCCACTGCCTAGAATGTGTAGGAACTCAAGTATTTGTCCAGTTGAATTGGATTGAACTTTCTGAACACTTATGAACCTCAGCTCCAGCCCACCCACTGTAGGTTGTACATTATTAGGCTGGATAATGGTGAGATCCCACCCTTTCAGAGCTATTGGAGCAACAGAAAACATGTTTTACTAGTTGAAAAAGAAAAATCACTGAAGAGGAAGAAGCTTCTCAACACAGGTGAAGGGTTTGATAGGTGTTATCAACCTAATACACCCTGTTTCGGATATTTGCTGACAGGCATTGGAGTCATTAATTGTCAGGGTTGAGAGTTGAGCTTTCTTTTATATGTTTATTTTGCATCACTGGCTTGTGTTGTGTTTGATAGCAACATAGCTGAAGTCAGTGTGAAATATGAATGAATGGAGGGAAATCCATATCCTACTCCAGAGCAAGGAGTTTGGGGAGATAAGTAGGGGAAAACCTTGGTACAAAGTTTTTAAAACTTGGGTCGGTGTAGAGAAAATCGGGACAGCATCCTGAGGCAACAGAGGGCTCAGGAACAAAGAGCAGGAAGTAGAGGATTGGGAGAAGAGAACTCTGGCAATGTGGTAGGCCAGAAGTTCTCAGACACCTAGCTCCGCCTGCCAAAAATAATTGTTGGATAAAACAATAATTCTTTCTATAATACATGGCTTAGTAAGGCAAAGTAAGGGAATTCCTCAGGGGTGAAAAATGATGAAGTGAGAATCTGTAAGAGGTAAGAAAACTCCAGAGCCTTTGTCTAAGGGTATCTGCCAATCCCTGTTCTCCTAGAGCATGGGTTTTAACGAGGCGTGAGTGCGTCTGGGACAGGAGACAAAACTTGGGGCCCTAGTGTCCTTATATAAGGTATTGACTAACTTTAAATAAATATGTAAGCCATATCAATCATCTGAGGTCTCCACTGAGAGAACTGAAATAAAGTGTGTAACTTCCAAATGAGTAGAGTTGGGGTGGGGGAAGGAATGATAGGAGGAGAAAAAAAAAAAAATCAACACAAAGGAGAGCAAGAAAGAAAAGGAAAAAAAACAAACTTAGAAAACAAATGAACAAATAGAAAGCAAAAACTAAGATGATATAAATGAGTCCAATTTAACAATAATCACAAGCTACATAAATGAATTATAATCTCCAGTTAAAAATCAAAGATTGTTAGACTAGATTTTAAGAATTCAACTTTAAACTATCCGTAAGAGAAACCCCTATAAATATAAGGACAGAGGCAGATTGCAAGTAAATTGATGGGAAAAAACATACAAAGAATGAGATTAAAAAAAGGAGATATAGCTATATTAAATATTAGGTAAAACTAGACTTCAAGACAAAAAGCATTACTACAAATGGCGAGGATGACTACATATTAATAAAGATATTCAAGCTGGGACGAAGTGAGAGAGTAGCATTGACATATATTCACTACCAAATGTAAAATAGATAGTTAGTGGGAAGCAGCTACATAGCTCAGGGAGATCAGCTCTGTGCCTTGCGAGCACCTAGAGGGGTGGGATAGGGAGGGTGGGAGGGAGACGCAAGAGGGCAGGGATATGGGGATATATGTATACATATAGCTGATTTTCTCTGTTATACAGCAGAAACTAACACAACATTGTAAAGCAGTTATACTCCAATGAAGACGTTAAAATAAATAAAGATGTTCCATTTACCAGGAATATGTAATTCTAAGCTTATGTGCTCCTAAAAGCATAACTTTGAAATATATAAAAAAGAAATTGCTGGAACTACAAGATAAATAAACACATCCCAAATCACAGGTCATTTTCACACATCTCTCTCAAAATTGATAAAACAAATAGACAATAAATCAGTAAGGAGTTAACAAATTTGAAGAATACAATTAACAAGGTTGTTTTAATGCACAGACACAATACACAGAAAGCACATTCTTTTCAACACATGTAACATTTATAAAATGGATCATCCAATAGGCCATGGAGAAAAATCTCAGCAAAACTCAAAGAATTTGTATCATATAGCCCACATTCTCTAACAGTTAAATTGGAAGTCAAAAATGAAAAAATAACTAAGGAAACCCCATACCTTTGAAAATTAAAAAACACATTCTAACTCATGCGTCAAAGAAGAAAATCAAAGTAGGAGCTACTAAATATGTAGAACTAAGTGATCATGAAAATACTCATCAGGACTGGTGGGATATAGAGAGCTAAAGCAGTCACAGGGGAATGATTGTAGCCTTACTGCTTATGTCGGTGACAAGGAAAGTGTGCAAAGTAATAAACTGAGCATTCAACTTAAGAAGCTAAAAAAACAGAAGTGAATCAACTTAAGAATAAGGAGGGAAATAATAAATATGAGTAAAAATCAATGAAAGAAGACTGCTATACATTAGAGAATGTCCCCAAAAAACAAGATTGTCTCTCTTTTTTTTGAAAGAGTAACACAGCTGACAAACTGCTGGCAAGATTGATGAACAAAAAAGAGAGAAGACTCTAATAACCAGTATCAGGAATGAAAAAGAGTACTCCCTATAGGTGCTGCAGACATAAACAAAGATAAAAACAGGATATTACTGACAACTTTATGCTGATTATTTTGAATATTTGGAAAAACTCACACATTCCTAGAAAAGTGTAATTTCCAAAGTTAATTCAAGAAGAAACATAAAACCTGAATAACCCAATAACCAGGATAGGAATTGAATCATTAGTTAAAATTCTTACCATAAAGAAAGTATCAGACCTAGATGGTTTTGTAAGGAGTTCTACAAAATGACCAGGAAATGAATCATTCTAATGTTACACAAACTATTCCAGAGTATAGAAAAAGAAGGATCACTTGCCCATTTTATGAATCAGATATATATCCTTGATACTAAAAATGGAAAGCCACAAACAGAAAATGCAAATTTTTTTAAATGTATAATTTACAGTTGCAACAAAAAGTATAAGCCATGGAGGAAAGAAAACTAACAAAAGGCATGCCAAACTGTATTACAAAACTTCAAAGTCATTACAGAAGACTTAATAAATAGAAACATATCAACACACCATTTTCATGGATAAAAACACAGTATCCTAATATAAAGATGCTAGTTCTCCGCAAATTGATACGTAGATCAACACAATTCCCATCAAAAGCCAAAAATATTTTTTGTACAGTTTTAAAATGATCCTAAACTTTATCTGAAAGAGCAAACAGTCAAGAATAGTAAGATATTCCTGAAGGAGGAGAAAGAGAAAGTGAGGGAACTTGCCCTGCCAGATAACAAGAATTAGAATGCAATGGTAGTTAAGATACTGTGATATTGTTTTGGGAACAGACAAACAGACCACTGGAACAGAATTAGAAAGCCCCCAAACAAAGCAACATATATAAGGAAATTTGATATATGCCAAAATTGATACTGCAGACCAGTGGGGAAAGAGGATGTATTAGTCAAATTTTGCTGGAACAACTAAAAATAAAAATAGAAGCCTACCCTACACCAAAATCAATTCCAATTCTAAATGAATGAAGAACTTAAAAATGAAAAGGAAAACTTTAAAAGTTTTAGAATAAGACCCCAGAGAATATTTTTGTGATATAAGGGTAGGGAGGATTTCTTAAACAAGATATAAAAAATAAAAATCATAAAGGAAAGGATTCATAAATTCAACTATATTGAAAGTGAGAACATCTATTCATTTAATGCATGATAAACAGAGTGAAAAGAGCCACAAACTGGGAAGTGATTTATATAAACCAATGACCAACAATTGATTAGTATCTAAAATATATCAAGAACGCCTACAAATCAATAAGAAAAGACAAGCAAATCAATTCAAAAATGGGCAAGGGGCATGAACAGGCATTTTCCAAAAGAGAAAACATAAATGGCAAAAAATGCATATGTGAAAACATGCTCAGTCTCATTAATAATTTAAAAAATTAAAACCTTATGAGGTAAAGTGCTAGAGAGGATGTGAAGCAAGAGAAAGACTCATATACTGACAATGGGAGGATAAACTGAAAAGGAAAACATGTTGGAACTGCATGATGAAATTAAACACACATGTGGCTCTATAGCCCAGCAATTCCACTCCTACATTTAGAGCCTAGAGAGTGTTGATTATATTTATTTGGTAAAACTATAAAGAAAAGCAATGAGTGGTTAATACACAAGCAGAACAGGATAGTGGGCACCTCTGGAGGGAGGAAAGGATCCATGGGGTTGGGTGGGGTGGGTGGGAGGGAACTCATAAGATGGGCTTCAAAGCTACTGGTGATATTTTTGCATTGAATCATGGACATACGTGAACTCTTATCTTGTCACCGTTTATAATATACATTATGTTCTCTACAATCTTATGTATGTATGGTACTATATTTCATAATAAAATGGTAAGTAAATAAGTAAATTAGTCCAGAGGCTAAAGAACTGCAGTTGGAACCCACAGAATGGGCCGAGTAGGTTCTAAAGGATGGCTAGGAGGTGTGCAGATACCTCGAGGCTCTGATCCACGGCTGAAACTAGAGAAGAGCTTCACTAGAGTGACAAGAAAGCTCTTAAGTGGGGCAGAAACTCCTGCTGGTGCCCTTGGAGGTTGCTGGGAAATTTTATTGGAAGTAAATGAATGATTTGAGAAGAAAAGCTTGAGCAAAGGAGTACTGACTTTCTTTTGTATCCAGGGAGGTAAAAAATTTGCACTCTGCTAATACGAAAAAATACTGTCTCTTTATAAATAAAGAGGGTATTGTATCACTTGCTTTTCAAATAAAGTTTATTTTCCTTTGGGTAGCAGGAAGTCCAGAAGAAGGCAGTGTAGAGCTTATTCAATGGGCTTGAAATATTTTCTAAATCCAGGCTCCTTCTGTCTTTCCACTCTGCCATTTTTAGTGTGTGGGCTTTTTGCCCCCTGCAGTTCCAAACTTCTCATCTAATTCAGCATGAGGGCATTTTACTGACTCTTGTCAGCCAAGTAAAGGCTTTCCTAGAACTCTCCCACAGACTGCCACTTCATATCCTAGTAGTCAGAACAGTGTCACATGGCCAGTTCTTGCTGCAAGAGAGGCTGGGAACGTCATTATTTTGCCATCGCAGCCTGTATAATAGGATCAGGGAAGGGGCCAGTGGTTTCTGAACAGCTATTCAGCAATGCCTGTCAAAATACTTCACTAAGAATTCTTCCTCTTTTTTCCCCAGGAGCCAGTCTACTTGATGACCTATATAAATATTTCTCCTTCCATCACTCGCATGGAGACACCATGACTGTCATGGATCCAGAGCAGATGAATGTTGCTGCTGCTGTTTGGGCTGTTGTCTCTTACGTCATTGCAGACATGGAAGAAATGCTGCCCAGGTCTTAGCAAGAACAAGAGAGAAGGCACTGTTGTCCTTTCTGGCCAGGAATCCTGCGTCTGCAGCTTCAAGAAGCCCCGCTTCACCTAACAATTTTATGTGATCATTTACAAAGCACAACACTTTTGTATATTTTCTGACATCATCTTTCTTGATACTTTCCAAATTCTCTGTTCCTAGTGTAAGGAATGAGCCCCACCCCCACAAAGAATCAGCCAATGGTAGGGATCACAGTGGGGGAATTTCTTTACACCACATATTAAAAATACTGTTTCTACTTTGAAAGTAAATACTGGATAAAGCTTTGGAAGACCTCTGGCTTTTATGCATATATTTACGAACATTAAATACAGTGACACCAATATTTTATTAAGTTATTCATTGAAGGAGTAGAGGAGTACACAATTGTAGTACAGTCTTAATTGAATGTATGGAGGCATTTGGCTTTCTAATTTGTACATTTTTATATTATTAGAATTTTTTAATGAGGTTAAAATTTTTTAATTCACAGAAAAAGTCACCATTTGGGGAAAAAATCAAGTATGTAAAATCCAGTTGCCTTATTAAAGATCTATCGCCAAACAAATGATAATACTATCTTACATTTATGTTTTATATATTTCACATAATATATCTATGAAGTTGGGGCTTATTCACATTTTGCTGATAACAAGTTTGAGGCTCAGAGAAGCTAAATAATATTCACAGAGCAAAACATTGATCCCCTTCTACTCTGGGAATAATCTCTACTGTTCTTCCACACACAATGTTCAGTATTCAATTTAAAAAATTATAAGACACACCCAAAAATGCAAGAAAAACTCATTGTCAAGAGTTAAAGCAACTAAGAAAACCAGACAAAAGAGATAACTCAGATGTTGGAATATCAGAGAGGAACTTTGACATAACTGTGATTAATATGTTAAATTCTAGTGGGAAAATGGGTCTATAAACATGAACAGAAGGAGTATTTCAACAGAAAGTTGAAAACTATAAAATGGAATCAAATGCAAGTACTAAAATAAAAAATACAACATCAGAGATGGAGAATTTCCTTGCTGGGCTCATCAGCAGACTGGATGAAACTGAGGAAAGAATCAACAAACTTGAAAACAGATCAATAAAAATTATCCAAACTAAAACACTGAGAAAGAAAAGTGAAGGAAAACAAACACCAGAATGGATCATTAGACTGTGATCTAATATATATGTGGCCTAATATACATGTAACTGAATTCTTAGAAGGAGAAGACAAAGTATCAGTTTTATTAATGGTAATGATTAAAAAGGCCTTTCATTTCTGGCAAGGTTGCCGACTGGTACACTGACTGACCCTTACACTGAAAACTAAAGTTGTTGGATAACATCTGAGAAACACTTTCTTAAATATATGAATTAACTGCTTAAAAGGTAAAGAATATTAGACAAAAAACTAAGTGGAGGCATGAACCAAGATTATATATAGCACATTAAACCAGCTTTCCTTTTTGAGAAAATATGCAGAATGTGGTGAACTTAAATTTCTATTTTCACAGCTTTTAGTGGTTCAGGGGACTATAGACAAATCCCATATTAGGGACACTAGAGAACCCCAATGAAATTGGAACCCCAAAGGATTATACCTCAATACAATGGTGAACTAAAAATAACTCTGAGGACCATAAGGAAAATTACTGTTATTAAGTAATCGCTGAATGGAGGGTCCAGAGAAATTCCCACAGATTGAGTTACACAGTCAAAAAAATAGAAAACAAAAACAGGAATCAGAGCATTCTGAGCAAGAGCAGTCCAAAAAAGAAAATAGCAGAATTAATTCACAATATCCTCTGATATTGCAATTTGTAAATCAAGAATTTTCTGATCTATGCCTATTATGTTTTGAGGAAGTAAAAGAAGGGATTGAAAATAGAGAGTAAAGGACTATAAAAAGTGACCAAGCATATTGTTAAAAAAAAAAAAAATAGAACTTCTAGAAATGTAAATGGAATTTGAAAATTAGAGGACCAGCTTAACTGCAGATAAGAGAATTCATGAACTAAAAAAAAATAGTGAAGAAATTAATGAGAATTTAGCACAAAAAGAAAAAGATATGGAAAATATGAATGAGGTTAAAAAATATGAAAGATAGAGTTATATGCCCTAATTTAATCAGGGTTCCAGAAAAGAAGAAATAAGACAAAGAATTATCTGAATAAATAATAAATGAAAAATTTCCAGAAATAATGAAATATACCAATCCACAGAATCAAGAAACCCAATGAATCCCAAACAGAATAAACGAGAGGAAATCGCTAATTTTGCCTAACTACTAGGGCTAAACCCTCGGAATGCTCTGTTGATGCCCCACAAATTATGAGGTTTTCCTCTCTGATGGGCGGAACAAACTATTTCTGTCCTTGTTTGAGCTCCTAGCGCTGTTTCTTCTACCCCTTTCAGTTGGCTGTTCTCAGCCTCAGAGTTCCCTCCAACACATGCACCGATCAGTGCTCAGCTGGGGAGGGGTGGGGGACCCTCTGCAGGTGTCTGGCATCTCATTCTGTGAGGCTCTCCCCTCTCTGAGACTGCGTCCCGTGAACTCTCGCTGCCTTGGCCTCCCCGGACATTCAGAATCCTCCTTCAACTCATGGTGATTCCCGGGCTCTGCTTGGGTTTCCCTTTCCTCAACTGTGACTGGAAACTCTCTCAAGGTAAGCTAGTGCCATCGTAGGACTCACTTCAATTATTTTCTGTCTCTTGGACACCACTGTCCTTCATCTCCTGGTATTCAGTGTCTTAAAAACTCTTGTTTCATATATTTATTTGAGTTTTTTTTTTTTTTTTTTTTAAAGGTTGACTTGCACATTTTACTTTATTTATTTTTTTTCTGGCTGTGTTGGGTCTTCGTTTCTGTGCGAGGGCTTTCTCTAGTTGTGGCAAGTGGGGGCCACTCTTCATCGCGGTGCGCGGGCCTCTCACTATTGCGGCCTCTCTTGTTGCGGAGCACAGGCTCCAGACGCGCAGGCTCAGTAATTGTGGCTCACGGGCTTAGTTGCTCCGTGGCATGTGGGATCTTCCCAGACCAGGGCTTGAACCCGTGTCCCCTGCATTGGCAGGCAGATTCTCAACCACTGCGCCACCAGGGAAGCCCCAATTTGAGTTTTTAATTATTTCATACCTAAAAACAAAGCTGATCCCTGTTACTCTTACTTGGTCAGAAATAAGTGTCAAGTCACTATTTTTTGTCCAGTGTATACACCCATATTCCTTTTACATTTTGTACATTTTGAATCATTCTTTTCTCACTACTTGATTCCAGTTCGGGGATGTAGATTCTCAAGGATTTCACGAACTGTCCAAAGACTGAGCTAAAATTCATGGCATCTATGAATCATCAGAGTCCAAAGATAATCTATGGCTTAGCTGGTAATCATCTTTAGTTTCAAGGATTATTTTCTAGAAAGAATATGTCCTATACAGATATATATATATATTTATATGTAATATCATATATATTACATAAATTTTAAATGATGTATAAATATATATAAATAAATACCTATATAATTATTTATGTAAACTCATAGGCTGCTGGTTGCCTTCTTGTTGCTCCCTAAAATGGAGCAACACTTTATGTCCTATTGGACCGATTTCTTCCATCCCTTCAAGATCAGCAGAGAGGGACTTCTCAGTAGCAACACAGCTGCACTCATGGTCCACCTCCCTTTGACTTGCAGCTTCTGTGCCTTTAGCTTGTCACCCTGGGCAGCATCTTTAGATCACCCTCACAGATGGCAGAGCTCAGATATGTCCCGTTTTGTATTCTCCACTCATTGCCACCACCATCCTCCCCACTCACTCCAGAATTTTAAAGTTCAGAGCCACTTTGAAAGAGAAAAACCATCACAAAGTGATATTCTAGCCTCTAGTTCCCACCAGCTGGCGAGACCCCCACCTCCCCCCCCACCAACTGCCTTCTGTGTCGCTGTACCCACCCAGCCCCTCCAGGAAACAGGGCCCTTTGTTCCCCCTCCACTTTCTGCATGGGGTGTGGGCTTGTACCTTCCTCGCCTGTATGTTAGAACCGTCTCTGAGGAAGTGATTTTATTCCATCTCTTTGCCTTTCCCCATAAAGTTGTCCCTGAAAAATATTAGGGACAATAATAATAAAAAATAGTATTATTTCCCTGAAAAAATAATAATTGCATAGGGCCAGATGAAAGCATGTCCTCCCAGGGCCCTCTACTGCTGCCTTACTGGAGGAGAATGGAGGGACTGGGTTGTGGGACAGTGTGAATGTGTGAGGCAGGGAAGTGTGTTGGCTGGCGGGGTGATAAGTGGCACTGATAGCACAGGAGCTACGGAGAACTACATGGGGTGGGAAAATAGAGGGGGGAGAAGAATTATGAAGAAAGAGAGGGGTCCGTAGAGTTTTTTCTCATGATAACTCCGCTCGCACATCATAATTGCTTAGCTCTCCCAGGCAGCCTTGGAGCCTGGCACGTGCTCTTGAATCACTACAGCTATAGGCACTTTCAAGTACAATTCTTATTTTCCATAAATTGAAAAAGGCACTGTTCCTCTGCGAAGAAACCGTGTCTCATTTGAGTGGCGACCTAGTTCCTGCGCAGGCAGCAGCTTTCCAATTTGACTTTAGGGTCAAGCTGCTTTTCTGATTCATTAGGCTGAGTAGACTTAAGTGCAAATCGAGAAGAGAAACCCATTTAAATATTGTACAATGTGAAAAAGGTGAATTCTGTAAAAGAAAAGGGAGGGGATTAGAGGGAAAGGAGGTCAATTGCCGATTTTTCCCTTGACATTGTTAAGATGTGGTTTTGAGGGTTCTGGTGCATCTGAATGATTTGGAGTTGAAGTTCCCAGAGTGTTCCAACTTCCTCACGATAATTAACGCTAATGACACCGAGAGTGTTTTGAAAATCTTCATGTGTCTGCACTGTATACATTTCATTGCCACGCAGTCCTATTTGCTCAGTGTGCTCCCCTCATAATAATTTGAGATGCTTCCCACTTACCTTGAGTAAATATCAAACAGATCTTGACATCTATATCTGTCTCATGAAATATACATCCTCTCTAACTGTGCCCAAATGATTAATTTACTGCTATGTGATGATTAGCGTAAAAATCTCATCACGACATGAGATAGAAATGTTATCAGCTAATTGCCATTTGAAGTGAAGAATGTTTTTGCATAGAAATTAATGATGCATGCTTACTTCTCAATTCTCTGTTAAACCAGAAAACCCAAGACTGTTTTTGAAGCAGAAAGGAATTACCTTTGAAGTTTTTTGTTTTTTTTTCTTTCCTCTCCCTTAGATGATCCACAGTTCAGCAAAGGAATGGTGGAAAGCAATGGTTAGCGGAGTTTTGTACGCAAAACTCAGCTCTCACCAAATCAGGTCTTCCAACCAATCAATTACACAATTTCAGCCAAAGACCTTTTCCCTGGACGTTAGAGCCTCTCTGTGGCCCTGAAACTTGACAGAGAAACACTCATATATGTGCAGCCTATCCTAAGCATGCTCATGTCCTTTGGAGAATCTGATGTTCTTATTATCATTGGTGGTCATTCCAGTTCTGCTCAAGCAGCCGTACAACTATCTATGAGTCTGATTTTACCTCAGAAAGCCTTGTTTTATTTTCCAGATTTAAAGAACATTTAGTTGTGCCTTAGATCTTGATGATAAAGTCACACCCTAATCCAATTAGTTCTCTTAATTCTAAGTACCAGCCAGTCTATCCCAGAGATTGTAATGGAACATAAATTTTCCCCAAGCTCTGCCTTGCCATCCAAATCATCATCACCATTATCTAATACCCAGCCTGGGCCAGTTATGCTGCTGGGAACTTCATATGCATTTTCTCATTTAATCCTCACCCAACACAGTGAGGTCAGTCCTATTTTAATCCCCATTTTAGAGATGAGAAAACCTGGATATACAGCTCATACGTTACTTTTCCAAGATCACGGAGCTGATAAAATGTGGCTGAAATCTAGAAAATTCAAACCCGAATATCCCACTCAGACAAACATAAATCCTCTGGATAGTGACCCCTCTAGCCTTCACTGTGTGGACAGATCCAGTCTAACTGGTTCATTTTCATTTCAAGGAATAGAAAGTGGGGCTTGAACAATGCCATTCTTTGGCCCAAGAAAGAGGGGCTTTGTGCTTTTAGAAGACCCCACATAGCACAAACACACACCAACAACAAATTTATTGAGGGTTATATGGGTGCTTCTGTCGCCAGCTATCTGGCACTCAGGGCAGGCACAGGAAGACTCATGAGTCTAAACATCCACTTCCAGGCGAATGCCATGTTGGCTCCAAAGAAATGCTGCCCTTGGGTCCTGCCTTTGAGAGACAACTGTATCCGAATGTTGTGAACATAGACACTGCCTCAGAACATGAAGAAGATTTGAGGAATAAAAGTACTCAAGAAGAAAATACAAATTCATTAACTTGTCAAATCTTTCCTCTCAGAGAGCAAGAAGGCAATAGTTATTGCATAATTAGGTATTTTTTCCCAGAAGTGTGGAGCGTCCATTTTCTTGATTCTCATCCTGTTCCAGTTTGTGGTTCTGAACATACTCATGAATAAGCATGGTGGCATATTGCATTGTTTAATATTTTCAATATTATTTAATATCTAATATCCGTAACTTAAATTGCCAACTAGATGGACATTTCATGCTAGAATTGCAAATAGTTTTATATTTGTAAAATTAATAATACCCAACAAACATTTTAAAATCTAAGTAGAAAATGTTCACTTTAGAGAGTGGCATGGACATATATACACTACCAAATGTAAAATAAATAGCTAGTGGGAAGCAGCCGCATAGCACAGGGAGATCAGCTCGGTGCTTTGTGACCACCTAGAAGGGTGGGATAGGGAGGGTGGGAGGGAAACGCCAAAGGGAGGGGATATGGGGATGTACATATATGTATAGCTGATTCACTTTGTTATAAAGCAGGAACTAACACACCACTGTAAAGCAATTATACTCCAATAAAGATGTTAAAAAAACAGTTGACTTTAAATATTTTTATTTAAAAATGTGTTATTCATTATAATTTATATTTCTCTTTTATTTAACATTTATTATTTTTAATTGTGGTAAAATATACAGAACATGAAATCCATCATCTTAATCATTTTGAAATGTACAATTCAGTGGCATTAAGTACATCCACATGTTTTTGCACCCATCACCACCATCCATCTTCAGAACTCTTTTCATCTTGTAAAACTAAAACTCTGTACCAATTAACCAATAACACCCCATTACTCTCTGCCTCCAGCCCCTGGCAACCACCTTTCTACTTTCTCTCTCTCTAAATCTGACTACTCTAGGTACCCTGTATAAGTGAAATCATATAGTATTTGTCCTGTGACTGGCATTTCACTTGTTCTCAAGTTTCATCCATGTAGTAGGATGTGTCAGAATTTCCTTCCTTTTTAAGGCTGAATGATGTTTCATTGTATTTTATACCACATTGTGTTTATCCATTCATCCATCGATGTTGATCTACTCTTGGTGGATCAACCAAGAGAGAATAATGTGAATAACACTGTTATGAATAATGTGAATAATGCTATTGTGAGTAATGCTGTTATGAACATGGGTGTACAAATATCTCTTCCAGATCCTGCTTAAATTCAGAAGTGGAATTCCTGGATCATATGGTAGTTCTGTTTTTCATTTTCTGAGGGAACACTATACTGTTTTCTACAGTGGCTACACCATTTTACACTCCCACCAAGAGTGCGTAAGAGTTCTGATTTCTCCACATCCTTACCAACACTTGTTATTTTCCTTTTTCTCCCTGTATTTTTTTTTGGGGGGGGGGGTGTTGTTTTTTGTTTGTTTTCTGTGGCCATCCTAATGGGTGTGAGGTGGTACCTTGTGGTTTTGACTTGCATTTCCCTAATGATTAGTGATGTTGAGCATTTTTTCATGTATTTATTGGTCAGTTGTATATCTTCTTTGGAAAAATGTGTACTCAAGTAGACATTTTTTCCCCATTTTTTAATCAGGTTGTTTTTTGTTACTGAGTTGTAGGAGTTCTTTATATATTCTGGATATTAGCCCCTTATCAGAGATGTGATTTGCAAATATTTTCTCTCATTCCATGGGTTACCATTTCACTCTGTTGATTGTATCCTTTGATGCAGAGAATTTTTAAATTTGGGGGTAGTCCTGTCTATTTTCACTTTTGTTGCCTGTTCCTTTGGTGTTTTTTCCAGGAAACCACTGCCAAATCCAATGTCATGAAGCTTTTCCCCTACTTTTTTTTCAGAGAGTTTTATAGTTTTAACACTTACATTTAGGCCTTTGATCAATTTTGAGTTAATTTTTATATGTGATATACGGTAAGCATCCAACTTCATTCTTTTTTTTCAGTGTGGATATCCAGTTTTTTCAACAACATTTATTGAAAAGGACTGTCTTTTCCCCCACTGAATGGTCTTGGCACACTTCTCAAAAATAATTTGACCATATAAAATGAAGGGTTCATTTCTAAGTTTTGTATTCTATTCCATTGATCTATATGTCTGTCTTTATTATAGTACCACACTGTTTTGATTTACTGTAACTTTATAATAAGTTTTAAAATAAGTAAGTATAAGACTTCCAACTTTGTTCTTTTTAAAGATTGTTTTGACTATTTGGGGTCCTTTGAGATTCCATATTTAAAATTCATTAAATACGAATTTTAGGATGTATTTTCTATTTCTGCAGAAAACCACTATTGGGATTCTGATAAGAATTGCGCTGAATCTGTTGATCATTTTGAGTAGTACTGCCATCTCAACAGTATCCACAAATAAGGGCTGCTGACTTAGCTTGGGCTAATATAACTAAATACCATAGACTGGGTAACTTAAACAACAGACGTTTATTTCTCACAGTTCTGGATTTTGGGAAGTCCAGGATCAAGGTGCCATCAGATTCAGTTCTTGGTGAAGGCCCTCTTCCTGGCTGGTATACAGTCACCTTCACAATGCACGCTTACATGGTCTTTCCTTGGTGTGTGCTCATGGAAAGATCTCAAGTCTCTTCCTCTTTTTATAAGGGCACCAATCTCATCATGAGAGCCTCACCCTCATGTCCTAACCTAACCCTAATTACTCCCCAAAGGTCTCACCTGCAAATACTATCCATGGGAGATTAAGGCTTCAAAAGATGGATTTGGGAGGAACACAAACATTCAGTCCATAGCAAATGTCTTTATCATGTGTGACTTCAATTTCTTTCAGCAACGATTTGTTGTTTTCAGTGTACAAGTCTTTTACCTCTTTGGTTAAGCTTATTCTTAAGTATTTCATTCTTTTTGATGCTATTGTAAATGGAATTGTTTTCTTAATTCCCTTTTCGAATGGTTCATTGTTAGTGTATAGAAATGCAGCTGATTTTTATATGTTGATTTTGTAACCTGCAACTTCACTGAATTCATTTATTAGTTCTAACAGTTTGTGGAATCTTTAGAGTTTTTTTACATATAAGATCATGTCATCTGTCAACAGAGATAATTTTACTTCTTCCTTTCCGATTTAAATGCCTTTTATATCTTTTCTTGGCTAGTTGCCCTGGCTTCAGTAGTTAACTTTGAACATTGTAGAAGAATAATAACTTTTTTGAAAACATATACAAAATGTTTTTAATTGTTTACATTCACTTTAATTTATGTCTTTATTAAATATATTCAAATTTTCTAGATTTTGAATACAAATTCATTTTATTTTTTAGTCCTTTAGAACATTATTTTCAGTGGAGTACAAATTAAGTGAAAACCTGGATTATAAGAACACAATTCATGATTTTGCTGAATTGAAGACAAGAAAAATAAAGTTTATGGAATACATATATAATGATTTGCAAATTATGTATGTCTGATCCAATAACAGAACACCCAAGCATGGACAATAATAATTAAATTCAACCATCTCTGATATTTTTCTGACTTTCAGTCATTATGTATGTATATTTTTCAAAACAGGATGCTAGAAAACATTTAGTTTAACCGTTTGTTAATTTTCATTTATACTGTTTAAATATTTAGGCATATCTAAAAGTTTCTCTCTCACAATCAAGAAGCCCAAGAATAGCCAGCCCAGGCTGGTCTGCTGCTCTACAGTCTCTTTGCCCAGAGCCTCGTAAATGTTTCAAACTCAGGAGGGGCAGACTTGAGTTTGAAAGTGCGAATACAGTAGACTTCTCATCTACGGAAGTTACTCTGATGTGGTAACCCCCTCCCCCTCCTGATAACACCACAGCCAGGATGATATTATACATTACAAATCTGATTATGCACTCCCCTGCTTGGAACCCTTTGGTAACTTCTCTTTGCACTTGGGATAAAGTTCACAATATGGAAGCCCTGCATGTTCTAGCCCTGTCTTCCTTCCCCATCTCTGTGTATGTACTGCTCTTCCTCTCTTCACTCTGGCCACACTGGCTTTTATTCTAGTACTTCCAACATATCCCCTCCTGCCCCAAGACCTCTGCACATGCGCTTCCTTCTCCCTATAATGTTCTCCTCACCCCTTTCCGGTCTAGTTAACTCCTGCCTGTCCACTGGACTCATCTCTAAGATCCCTTCTTCCAAGAAGCCTCCTTTGAATCTTTGGACTAGATAGATCCCAATAATATCAAAAATAAAAATTATTTTGATGGTCATGTTTAAATTGACTGTTTGATCTCCAATAGGCAGAGAGGTAAGCATTTCACATGTATGAACTCCTTTTATTCTTCCAAAAGCCCTCCCCTGCATTTCTACAAATAGAGAAGTCAAGGCTTAGACAAGTTAAGTCACTTGACCACAGTCACATTATTAATAAGAGGTGAGGCAAGATTTTAACCAAGACTGTCCAACCCCAGGGCTTATATATTTAATCCCAGTGCCACAGTGGTTTTCTCTGATTTCTCTGATTTGTTCACTCATTCCACATGTTTATGAGGTTTCTGCCAGGTGCCAGGCACTGCGAGGCACTGCGGGTAGAGTGGTGAGCAGCAAGACAGATGATAAGATTCCTGGACTCAAGGAACTTTATTCTAGTCGAGGAGTGAGGCCATAAAAAGTAGAACTAAAGGAATAAACAAAGGATCATTCCTATGGAGGAACCAAACAGGTTCTGTGATAGAGAGTAAGTGAGGATAGCCTGCTACCAAAAGGATGAGCTCAGATGGTCTCTCTAAAGAAGGGACATTTGAGCTGAGTCCTGAAGGATGATGGTGCAGAGCTAGCTACTTGTTCTTCAAAATCCATTCTACCTTTTTTTTATGGTAACAGACCCCCTAAATCTTGGCTAGATTATATCCTGCAACCCACCTCATAACTAGATGTAGCCATGTGATTAAATTCTGGCTAATGGGTTATAACCGGAAGTAGCATGAGAAACTTCCATGAAGTCTCCTTAAGGGGAGCTGGGGGGATAGGCATGCCCTTCTCCTCCCATCCTCTTTCTTGTTGGAAAGTTGAAGAAGCAGCAGACTTGGACCATGAAGTGAACTTGGGGACAGAAGTGCACTCAGCAGAGAAGCAAACAGGAGGGACTATGGGTCCCTGAGACTATGGAGTACCCTATCATCCCCGGACTGACTCCCTCAGATAAACTTTATTGACGTTGTACTTCCTACTGAAGGGTGACTAAACTTCTTTATGATTCTGAAGACTTAATACTGCTACTTGGGAAGTATAGACTACGCACTTCATGCAAAACCTTTTAACCACAGTAGTGATTGACTAAACATCCTCAGGAAGTCATTACAGACCCCTTCGGCTGCCTCTGACTCCCAGTCACAGGAAATGGCTGGTTTTCCTTTCTCTCTGGCTTTCCTTTGGAAGGCGTTCGGAGGCGTTTGGCATGCCGGAAGGGCCACCCACTCTATCAGATGGCACCTGTCAAACCGACAAAGATAAAAACCGCCACAATGCAGATCTCTGAGAAATGCCTCCATGGCGTATTAGCGATTTCACAAACACATTTAGAAGCTCAGATAAAGCTTTTGATGTTCCTGATCTTTGCACTTCCAAATGGTGGCTGAACAAACAGAAATCAGTCTTCTTTGAAAGCCTTCAAAGCAGTGAAATTGCCTAAATCAGTGTGTTGATTATTCTCTGACTTCCAAAAGTCAGGGAAGGTTTTCTGTTTGTTCCTCCTTCCTGAAACACTTTCACATCTCTCCTCGGTACTTTTGTTCTAGGAAATTTAAATCCATCAATTATCTGTTTGATATACAAGTTTGAATTCCCAATAAAGCCTTGACCATCTTTTCCAAAAACTGAAAGATTTTTTCAAAAACAGTTGTATAAACATTCTATTGGGAAATGGTAAATAGAACTTTACCAGAATGCGGGTAAATGCGTAAGGGCAGGAACTGATTCTTTTATCAACATATTTAAAGCTCATGAAGTCACAAATGTGTCATTACCCCAGAAAATTCTGTGTAGAATCCAGATTTTACAAAATTCTGTGTGCTGAGGTTGTTACGCCACCATCTGTGTGAACTGGGACTTGATCATGGCAGCAAGAGGGATATATGATTTTGTACTTGTTTTTCAAGAATTTTTAACTCAGTAATCAGCATGTAAGGATGATTCTCACTGTAAGGATGACACCATGGAAGTGACCATATGTGGAGATGAGCTAAGAGGCTGGGCCTTGGAGTCTTCACTGTCATGACCCTCGTTATCAGGATTCTATAGGTTACCGGCAGAAATACAGTTTAACTAGCTTCAGCAAAAAAGGTGGGGAGGGATATTAGATGCAATGGAAGAATACTGAGCTGAGCTCAAGGTCTCAGTATAGTGAGGCTCCAGGAATTGAACCAGAGACTTGACTCCTGCTCAGCAATGCTTCCCAGCCTTTTCCACCTGCCAGTATTAGATAAAATGATGATATTTCTATGGCCCATGGGGATAAAATAATGAGGTTGCTCCACACAACGGGAAGTGACTTACTCCTTGGCATACTGATCAGCTACCCATACAGCCCTTTTTCTAGTCTCCCAATTCCCAAGTTCCTAGGAAACAATTATGGCCAACATTTATTGAGTCCTGTATGGCAGGCGCTGTTCTAAGCACTGTACATGCCTTTCATTCACTCATTAAATCTTCACACAATCCTGTAAGTTGGGAATTATATTTTCCCACTTCATGGACAAGAAAACCCAGGACTTAGAGGCTAAGCCACGTACCCAAGGTCATGTGGAAGTCAGTGGAGACAGGGTTTGAATCTACTTTGGCTCGAGTTTGCCCTTAACCCTCAGCTATAGCACCTCTATTGGGCACTAAATCCATCTATAAAAGGAAGTGAAATGATTGGCCGTGCTTGAGGCAGGTGCCCATCCCTGCACCAATCAACGATGAGAAGGGGGTGGGATTACACCGGAAGAAGCAACTTGGTGCTCCTGCTACACCCATGGAAGAAGGGAGGAAGGGGGGACTTCCCTGGTGGTGCAGTGGTTAGGAATCCGCCTGCCAATGCTGGGGACCCGGGTTCGATCCCTGGTCCAGGAGGATCCCACATGCCGCAGAGCAACTAAGCCTGTGCGCCACAACTGCTGAGCCGGTGCTCTGGAGCCCTCGAGCCACGACTGCTGAGCCCTGGCACCTAGAGCGCGTGCCCCGCAACAAGAGAAGCCACCGTAATGAGAAGCCCGTGCACCTCAACGAAAAGTAGCCCCCACTCGACGCAACTAGAGAAAGCCCGCGTGCAGCAACGAAGACCCAACACAGCCAAAAATAAATATATTAAATTAATTAATAAAAAAAAAAAAAAAAGAAGGGAGGAAGGGGTAAAACTTAGCAAAGGAGCGCTCCACAGACGTTCCTAAGGATCATCTTCCTCCTCTCCCTCCTCCTCTCTCAGAGGCCCAAGACAGACATAGTTATTCTCTTCAGTTCACAGCACATTATCATCATCATGCTTCTCTTGCTTTATTTCATCTTATCCCTCTTCTCCACTCCTGTTCTCCTCCCGTCCCCGAAGGCAGCCTTTCTACTCTGTTTGAGAGGAATCATTTCATTTATATATGTTTTTGTATAATGTATATATATTGTTTTTGTTCATGCATCTTTACATATATGACATTGGGCTACAGGTCCCATTCTTTGTCTTCCTTTTGCCATTCCGTCTTGTGTTCATAAGGTACATTCATTTTGCCACATTTCCAGACCATTGCTTCCCACCACAAAATACACCCTATGATGTGCCTGCACCCTTTTATAATACTTTTCCCCCAACCCATGTCTGGACTAGTCATGGACTAGGTTCTACAGATCAGTTCATCCAACTTGGGAATGCCCTCATCTGGAAAGGCCCCTCCCTGCCTGATGGAGAGTCCCTCCTCTGTGCTCCCACAGTCCTCCATGCTTGCCTCCATCAGGACAGAGGCCACAGAGCAGCTTGGTTAAAAGTGCAGGATTGGGACCCGACTGCCTGGGCTCAGAAACCTGTCTCTTTCACTCACAGCTAAGTCATACAGCCTCTCGGTGCCTCCACTTCCATGTCTGCAAAATGATAACCACAGCTACTCACGGGATTGTTGTGAAGATTAAATGAGAGAAATCTATGAAAACTGCTATGAAGAGTGCCTGGTACAAATTAAGTGCTATTTGTACTTCCTATAATAACATATGTTGCATGTATTGGAATGGTCTGTTCACTTGTCTGTCGCCACCACCAGATTATGAAATCCTTGAGTCCCAGGACCTTGGCTTTTCCATCTTTGTGTCCCAGAGGCCCACACACTGCATGAATCCAGGGCATGCTCATTGCATGATACTCTCTCTTACTTACCCTCTGGTTTGACATAGCTGCAGGATTTGTATCTAGAAACCAACTGGGTTGAGGAGAGGCTAGACAGAACAGACTGGAGATGTGGCTTTAAAAAGGAAAACTTTCCTGGAGCTATAATGCTGTGCAATAGAAAATATAGCATTAGCTGCCACATACAGCCAGGAAGGTCAGCAGGTCACCCAAGACTGGACCCAAGAGGACATCCTTACCCAGGCAGATGTATGAACTTGCCTCAAGCATGGCCAAGAGCCAGCTCTTGGTCATATGCCAACATTTTCTGGCTCTGTGTGTATTCACCTCAGTGTCCTCATCTGTAAAATAGGACTAACAGCATTTACTTCATAGGGTTGTCCTGAGGATTATATGAGGGAACCATTATCAACTGCTTAGAATAGTGTCTGGCATGGCCTCAATTGGCAATAAATGTTAGCTCTTCTTCGTGTGATTATCACCAAATCAATTACTCTTACAAATAGAGTTGGGAGATGCCACACTCATTTTCTTTCTTGTTTCAAGATCTTGGAATTTTTGTTTGTTCATTTGTATGTTTGTTTCTGTTTCTATTTATTTATTTGGCATTCTGGTGGGAATTATTTCTTAGCAGGTTATCTGTTGGAAGGTTCTAGCCCTTTTTCCCTTAGCCTCAACCTGAACTCACAGGTGGATGGTATAGCTTCCCTATCTTCGAAAGTTTCTTAAGAACAATATCACTCTCAGGCTGGAAGTTCTCTGAAGTCTCAGCTTCCAGCAACCCCCAGTCAGATAGTCCCAGGAATACAAGAGGACACCACTGGCAATCACAGAACACACGTAAATGGGAATGAACTTGATTCTTTCTGTTGTTAAAAAAAAAAAAAAAAATGAAGGGGAAGAACAAGGAAATCAAACGCAGGTCCAGTGGAATTGTCCTCAGAGTAATAAAGGCCTTTGCCATGAGCTTTCTAAGCAACTTTTAGGTGCTGCTGGGCCACAGAAGGACTTTAAAAATGCTTTGGTTTATACATGGAAAGAAGCCCTCAGGGTGAATTACTGCCCTACATTAGAGGCCTAGCTGTAAGAACCATTAGCTGTAAAAGACAGGTTAATTATGAGGAAAACTGCCTGGCCTACACTGAGAGGTTTTCGTGACTCACAGTGAGGGGGCCACGTTTGGTGACCACAGCCCTCTCCCCGGCAAAGCCTTAATGGGCAGTCTGCTACCACGTGCCACGTTTGGGCTTGTGTGGGGACCAGGAAGCCTGATCTTGTTTGGGTTCATTAGCTACGGGGACTGTTGCCCACAGGGATCATTAACTAGTAGCGGGGGGAAGGGGGCAGGAGCAAGACGAGCTGATGAGATGCAGCAAAGTTACTCGGACATATATACACTACCAAATGTAAAATAGATAGCTAGTGGGAAGCAGTCGCATAGCACAGGGAGATCAGCTCGGTGCTTTGTGACTACCTAGAGGGGTGGGATAAGGAGGGTGGGAGGGAGGGAGACGCAAGAGGGAAGAGATATGGGAACATATGTATATGTATAACTGATTCACTTTGTTATAAAGCAGAAACTAACACATCACTGTAAAGCAATTATACTCCAATAAAGATGTTTAAAATAATAATAATAATAATAATAATAATAAAATTAGGATCTTGGTGAAACTCCAAACAGACTTTGCCTGGGGCTGGCTCCCTGACCCCTCAGATCAGTAAGTTGGTGGAGACAGCTTTTTCCAGATCTTCCTCCCCACCCTCCTCCATGTCCTGTGCTTCAGCTGTGCCTGAAAACACGCTCAGGTGGGGGACACTTATTTCCAAGAAACTGCGTGAGATATTTTCTTTCAGAAGCCCTTGAAAAACTAAATGCTGTGTTTTGTCAGGAACATTTTATTCTGAGCCAGGAACCCAGTTCCCACCCCACCCATCCCCCTCCAACATTCTGAGGACGAATAGGAAGCCAGGATGGGCAAAATTTAGGGGCTCACCTCCAAAAGGAATATTTTAACAAAATGTATACACACTTCAGATTCCACTGTCATCACTGAGCACCTACTGTATGTCAGACCCTGTGCAAAGTACTTTTCCTGGTCTTTCTCCACCATGCCCACAGCACACGGACCCCCGAGCACACGTGGACGGTCACCAGTTCTGCAGATGACACACTGAGAGTCAGGCTCGCAGACCACAAAAGGCCACCTGATGAGCGCAGAGCTGGCATCTTTACCCAAGTCCTTTGACTGATGTTGGTCCTATGCCACCCCTTGGCCCTATCTCAACAGAATAACCCAGACAGTGATTTTCAATGGAAGTTAAAACCGTTGCCATAAGCATTCAGAAGTACATAGCTTAAGGGAAGGAATGTGAAAATGTCTCCCTCTGCGGGTGATACCCTGTGATCTCACCCACCCTATCTAAGCTTCTGGACCTTTTTTCTTTTCCTTAATATTTCCAACTTTTGAGTACATGAGTAGGCAGACAAGCCTTGTGACAAATACCTGGCAAATCTGGAGTGGTTGCGTGTGTCAATGCTCCATGTATATTACTGTATGTTTTCAGTATTGCTATGGATAAGTAACTATTATTTTCTCCTATCACTTCCAAATCAAATTACCCGTTAAGAATGTCTTCTTCACTGTGCTAGCACTGGATGAAATTCTACCATTCTGCACTTCTACTCTTCATGTCCATTTTGCAATTAAAATAATGATAAAACTTCCTCCTGAAGGATGGTGTCGTTACAGGTTAATATGAATGAATGCATTCTACCGTCACTCTAGTTTCTTATCAACATTCAGCTGAAGCATCTTTAATTTTCAGGTATTTTATATTTAGCAGTGTTTCTGAGACATTTCCACTTGAGTGCGGCCAAGGCAGTGAGCCGATGAGGGGCCGACACTGTTGTGGAAGTGAGTGGAATGCCGTGATCAGGAGCAGGGTTTGTGGAGCCAACTCTCCTGAGTTTGAGCTCCAGCTGCTGTTGATATTGAGCAAGTTCCTTCCTCACCTGCATCTTATATCCTTCTCCATCGTAAAAATGAGATTAAAATTGCCCCTACCTCATAGAGTTGCTGTCAAGCATTAATCTATGTGAAGTGCTTTTAAAAGTGCCTGGAACATGGTAGCTCTATGTATGTGATTGCTGTTATTATCATGACTATCATTATCCCACAAGAACCACAAGTAGGAGCTCAGCCCTTGGGGAGGCAGCCACCGTGAGGCCAAGAATCAGGATTGTGCGTGTTCGTTTCCAGAGCTGAAGTGCTTGGAGCACAAAAGCATTTAGTGATATATTTGCCTCTCCTCCCCTAATTCACTGATCAGACTGTGCCCTGTGGCGTGCACACTTTTGAGACTATTCAGTTCTAGTAAATAAAGAAGCTTGTAGTTTACAAACATAGGCAAATCTCTCTTAAGCTGTTTAAATATAAATAAGAAGCTATTAAGCAAAAAGCGTGATAGTCATCGGCAGAATTCATGGGATGTGTTAAGTGTAAGATAAGTAGTCAACACGTAGAACATGTGCATGTTAAACACAGGTAACGAAGGATGGAGGAACCAAGAAATACCTAATCTGTATGATGCACCTGAGTGCTGAATATTCATAGTGGACTAAATACACATGAGATTAAATATCAGGAGTTATTAAATATATATGAGCATTTAATATTCATGATCTCCTTATCTGGAAAGATACTGGTTATACGCTTCAGGTCACCTGTCCTCTGCCCAAGAAACTCAAATAGAACTCATAACTGTTCATCAGGCTAATTGGCGAGCAACAGCTTAGGCCAGGCACACCACAACTCTCTAGTAGGACAAGTATGTGACATTGGCCCGGGGTACCCGCCATCTGTGAGCCCCTGTGTCAGGGATCCCCAACACCACTCTCAGATCTGATGATTTTCTAGGACTCATAGAACTCAGAAAAGCAATTCAACTCTTGGTTATGCTTAATACAGCAAAAGGATACAGACTAAAATCAGCAAAGTAGAAAGGTACATAGAACAGGTACAAGCTTCTAGCTGGGCTCTCCCAGTGAACTCTATGGGCGACACTTAATTCTCCCAACAACAACGTATGACACCAAATATAAAGTGTTGCCAACCGGGAAATTCAATGGAGCCTTGGTGTCCAGTGTTTTTATTGGGGTTCAGTCACACAGGCGTAGAATGTCCATGAGACTGACCTTAACTACTCAGCCCCCAGTCCCCAGAGGTCCAGCTGATAGTGTGTGGCCCAAATCCCCTACCATAAATTACACTGTTAGCATAAACTATCTGGCAGGTCCCAAGACCCCAGGTAAACAAAGACATTCTTATCAGGCAGGATATTTCAGGGGCTCAAGGATTATCTCCCAGGAGCAAGTCAAGGGCCAGTCCTTTCTTTGGAATGAACAGAGCTTGAACAGCCCAAGCCGGCTAAGTTAACCCTTTACCACCCAGTTCTCTTGCTCAAACCTCAACTCTGGTCCTAGTGACCACACTACCAGTGGGTAGAGCTGAGCGCAGAGAGAGACATTGTGCACACTGAGTTCAGGTAGTGTGGTCCTTGCACCCCACTTGCACCCTATCCTGAGTGCATTAACTCACCCCATCTTTCTCCTCTTGCTTCTTGCTGTATGTTTTAAACATATTTAAGTCATTGTGACTTAAGTATTTTAATTTGTTCTATGAGTCTTTCTGGGATAGCCTGCCTGATGTCGTATTTAGAGGCTACCACTTCATGTATCAGTACTTGGAGGTAATTTCCCACCTGACATGTCCTGTCTTCATCATTTATTTGCAGTGGGTGGAGAGAGGTGATCTATTGGTCAGCTTTTGTAGAGACATGCCATGGGAGCAAATGCTTACAACAGTCATGGTTTGTGATTGATTAGGAACAATAATACAATCTGTACAAGTGGGATAAAGAGGAGACGAAAGATAAGAAGGCAGATGCATGAGCATATAGATATGGCTATGATCTCATTCATTGCCTTCAGACAGTGCTGAGCACAATTTGCCTCTAGCTTGTATTTATTGAATGCTCATTGCAGACCAGGTGCCATGCTAAACACTCTAGCTGAATTAGCTTATCCTTACAAGCCAGAGGTAGGCACTATTTATCCCTTCACCATTTTGTAGATGAGTAAATGAGGGCACAAAGGAACTTCTGTGAGGTCACCCACAGTCAGTGGTGGAGCCAGAATTCAAAAGTGGTGACAGAGTTTACACTCAACCACTCTACTAGGCTGCTTGGCTTCTGAAACTGGTTTGTCTTGGTCTCAGGGCCTAGCACAGAGCGGACAGAACTCATTCATTTGCAAGTAACAGAAACCCAAGGCAAATTGTGAAAAGGGATATATATTCACTCACAAGCCTGAAAATTTTAGGGACTAGAACTGAAACAGCTGGATCCATGGGCTCATCCAGGCAGGGAGGATTTGCCTGCCCATCCATCACCTCTCAGTTTTGTTTCTTCACTACTTCACTACTGTCAACTCTAAGCTGACATTCCTATAGCTTGGCAATCAACTCTATGAGAGATTCTACTTCCCAAGGGTTCCAGCCACAGACCAATGAGTTAGACTGACTCCGATTTGCCCAGCTAATCCAGTCACTGATGAGGGGCAGTGGCCAGGCCTGGGTGATATATGCACCCTTGCTGCTGGCTGTAGGGTCAGCCCCATTTGAACCACACGGATTGAAAATGAATGAGAACATTTTCCTAAAGGAAAATGGGGTTGTTGCCAAGAGAAGAGGGAACATCTCTGGGCAGGCAAAAACAACTAATATTTTCATGAGTTCAGTAAATGCATGAATATCAGATAGATGGATGGATGGATGGACGGGTGGGTGGATGGATGGATGTGTGAATGAATGCAAAAATGCAGTGCCCAGGGCAAGGGTCTGTATGATGAGAAACTTACAAGAAAAATACTTTCTTACATATCTGAACTCTGAGAGCACTCAAGATTAGCAATTCCTTTGGTTCTCTTCCACAAAAAAGAGACCAGGAGATTTGAGGAAAGTGGTTGGGGGAAGACTACTGAAAAATAGGTACTTGAAACAAAGAATGAGAACATGGGGAGGAATTTCTCTAATGGAGAACATTACAGTTTTAATAGGAAATCTGCCTCAAACAGTGTGGGTTTCTGGTTGCTGCTTTTGTTGGCATATCTCTTCTTCTTGGTGTATTAAGAAGACTGCAGTTGTCATGGGCAATTACAGCCCAGTGCACAAAGTGGTATGTCCCATCTGGAGAGACCGGTCACCTCAACTGGCACAAGCCATCAGAGTCCTCAGGAAATATGAGCTTGCTCCGCAGGGATGCTTAGAGTCTCTTTAACTACCAAACTCAGGCCGTTCCTGTAGGTTGATCCCTAGGTTTCAGCCACATTTGTGTCCCTGTGAAGCTGCCATTTGGAAAGTTGATTCTCAGAATGGGATTTGGCTGAGCAAATAGAGCCCCAGTTGGGAGAGTACATCTACCCTGCAGAGAAGGTTATGAAAAAGGACAGGACGATAGATTCCAGCAGCAGGTTCAGGAAGAGGAAAAGAACCACGCACGCCCTCGCATACATAAGCACCAGGACTGCTTTTGTGCACAGCATGAGATCAGGGAGACCTCAGCATATTTCAGTCCCAAATACTTGTCTTATTTTATTTTTCACTGTATGCTCCATTTCAGGGAAAACATAATGTGCATCTTTCTAATTTGCCTGCACTTCAATTTTGCCCTTAAGATTTATTAACCCTTTTTTTAATGTATTAACTCATATAGCTGCTCTTGTGTGACATCCTGTCTTCTAGGGCTAAATAGACATTCATATCCTTTGTGTTTAAATCAGGGATTTGGAGGGAGTTTTATGCCTCCAAGAAATTAAAGTTTCTTTTTCAATCTAGAAGTTTCTAAGTGTCATGGGCATCTGGGCTGCCAGGCTAGAGAGCTTAAGTCCAAGGTGCCTTTTGAGGTGTGATGTTGCATGCTTTTAGCTCTGATAGGGGAGTGAGCTTGCCTGCCATCTGGAACCTAACATCCTGACCTTTTCCCTCCAGTGTCAAGCCTTGGATGCCAATCTCAAGTGAATTAGAGTTGAATGTAAGAAGATGTTTTGATTAGAGAATGTAATCGCCAACCTAGAGTTATACCAAAACTGAAATCTGAGGGAAGAGAGAGCAAAGTGGGGTCCCTTTTACAAACTGGGCTAAATGAGGCACGAAAGCTGGTTTTACTCACTGCACCTCGGTCAGGCAGAGGAACAGAGTCCTGCAAGAGTCCCAGAGTCACTGTCACAGAATTAAGCCCTATAGACCCTGCTCGGGCCCTAGCCTGGCCAGGCTCTCTGCCTCCTCTGGGGAGGGTTCTTTTTCGAGCTGTCGAATAAGAAAACCTAAGCTGAGATGGACACAGCATAAACTTTATTCAGTGGGCAAAGAATGGAGAAGCAGGAACTAAGTTCACAGATCAATTAAATCTCACCTGGCCAGAGGGATTTAATTTTAAAGAGTAAAGACAAAGGGAGGAGGAGTGAGGCTTGTGATGGGGAGGCATATGCATTAGTCTACCGGGGAAGGGGCAGGGCTTTTCCCAGGGTGTGAGATGCCACCCCCTTTTTATTCTTTTTTGGTCCTTAATGTCCTGTCATGGTCACCGATAGGTGTGCCATTTAATATGCTCCCGTAGTAAAATCAGCTGATAATGAGACTCAGGCTCCGTTGGAGGCCGGATTCATCACCACCTTGGTCCCAGCTGGTTCCATCTCGGTGTCTGTTTGTAGCTTCCCTTCTTATCTCTTGACGCTTTAACTTAAAGATTTACGTTAACTCTGCTAAAGATGGGGGTTGACAGGTTTTGAGCAAAGACCTGGAGCAGCTCTGGCAACATCACCTCCTTAAGAACCAGAGGAAATGAAGACTCTTAATTTCATCTGAGAGGAACCTGAGCCCAGCGAGGCTGAGGCGTTTGGCCAGTGGGGGTGAGAAGCCCAGAAGTCAGGCCTCCCCATACAGCACGCTTCCCTGCCTGAACCAAACACAATTATGGATAAGCAACAGCTTCCCTCAAGTATTTATGCTTTTCTTAAATGCGTTGTTTCCACCCTGGCCATCCATTAGAATCAATGGGGAAAGCTGAAAAAAACAGAACAGAAAACTGAACATCTGGGCCCACCCAGACCAATTAAATCAGGCTCTCAGGGGGTGACAGGGCCCTGGACATCAGTGTTTTGTTTTGTTTTGTTTTGTTTTATTTAAGGGTGATTTATTTTACTTAAGGGTGGCAGTGGGAATAGTCATAGATTTCTAATACAAACCAAATACAAGAATCAAACAACCATAAGAATAATGAAAATCTACAGTGGTTTTTTTTTTTTTTTTTTTTTTTTAAATTTCCCTGGGCGATTTTAATGCGTGGACAACTTGAGAACCAAAGTACTTATCTGTGCTGGGATGGACCTACCTGAGTGTTGTCAGCCAAACTGAGCCAAGAGAACGTGCTGCTTGTGGGGCGGGGAGGGTGTCTAGTGCTGTATCACACAGGTGGAGAGAAAGGATGCAGCCCGATGCTGTGGAATGACTCCGAGAAGCTTGCCCCTGGGGGAATGAGAGGAGAGGACACAGGGACCAGTTATCTGAAAAGTGTCTCCTGCCCTGAGAGACAGTTTTGTCCTCCTGACCTCTGGCAGCCTGGATTCCTTGCACAGATAATTCCAAGCCTGCCCTTTCCCAGCACTGGTGGAGGTCTTCTGCAAGATTTTCTGCCTTGTCTTATTTTATTACCAATCTATCGCCACTCGTTCCAGGTTTGAACAGATGTAATTAATGGCAACAAGGGCTTTCCAGTCTACAAAATCAATACGGAAATGGCTGAAATAGTGTCTTGATGACAGACGGAAGGAACAGCTCCTTATACATAATTCACCATGCAAACAGGCTGCTACAACCATAACTGCTCCTTTACACATGAAAATCTGGGAGGGGATTTGATTTATGATCTTAACTGGGCCTCTTTAGGAAAGGTCACATCTGAACTTGGCTTCGGGAAAGTCTACCCCCATTCACCTTAATACCTAAGGTCGAACTAATATTTTTAAGTGAATGCTGGACTGTATTTCTGTTCTCCTCCCCAACCGCATGCCCCCCGCTACAATTTCGTTTGAATTCAGCTCTCATAGTCCAGGCATTAATACTGACAACTCACCTGACTGTTTAAAATAAATTTTTAAAAAGGAGACAATTTCTCACACGCTGCAACAGATAACCCACTTTCCCAGACTTGATGATTTCAATGCATAACTTAGTCTTAGAGAGGATGGAGCCGGTAGCTCCGAGCGGTGAGAAGTCAGGTGGCACGGCAGACTGATTAGGGGCTAAGGCCTTGCTAAGACCTTTGGATTGGAGGCTTGGAGGCGGGAAGTGACGTGTGATTTGAATTAATTCTTCATCTTTTTGTTTTATCATTGCTTTTTAAAATTAGGATTCAAATTCTACTCAAGAAGCTCTTTAAAAAGGGAGGAAGGGGCTTCCCTGGTGGCGCAGTGGTTGGGAATCTGCCTGCTAATGCAGGGGACACGGGTTCGAGCCCTGGTCCGGGAAGATCCCACATGCCGCGGAGCAGCGGGGCCCGTGAGCCACAATTACTGAGCCTGCGCGCCTGGAGCCTGTGCTCTGCAACAAGAGAGGCCGCGATAGCGAAGAGGCCCGCGCACCGCGATGAAGAGTGGCGCCCGCTTGCCGCAACTAGAGAAAGCCCTCGCACAGAAACGAAGACCCAACGCAGCCAAAAATAAATATAAAAATAAATAAAAGATTACTGTTAAAAAAAAAAAGAACCTCTGCTGAACCCAGAGGCGCTTTCCTAACTGAAGCACCATACTGCCTTCAAAAAAAAAAGGGAGGAAATTGCCAAGTCCAAAAGCACCAGGTGTCACCATTCAGGAGGCTGGTCAGTTACAGAGGGCAGTCAGGAGCTGCCGTCTCGCTGACCACTCTTCTCCTCTACAGATGGAGCCGAACACCTTCCACAAAGCACCTTGCCGCAGAGGGAGAAGTTCTGAGTAAAGTCAACATTTGACTCATATCACTCTTTTATCCATAAATGACTAAATAATATCATTTTTTTTCTTTATGATGTAACTTGATAGACTTTAGGAATTGTGCACCCAGGTGAATCTAAGCTGCCCTTGGCCGCCCTGGCTTCAGCCTATGCCTTGCAATGCTTTGTCATTGAAAGGTCCTGGCTGACCTTGGTCAAGTCACCCCCTTTGTTGGACTCACTTCCCTCTCGGGTACATGAGCCCCACAGGATGAGTGCTGGGACATTTCCACTTTGTCCTCTTCTAATTCTGGGTCTCCACCTTTAATCTACATTTCCGTTTAAGTGACTGATCTGTGAATGATCCAGAAGGAGTTTCTAAAGAGTGGTTCTAACCATCTCCTGCTTTATTATCCAGAAGGGGCATCACATCAGTTGCTTCCCGAGGTAGAATACTTAATGCAACCACTAAGGATTTGCCTTCTTGCCTATTTCCTCAGCTGAGGTCTGCACCCTGCCTTCCTTGTGTGCCTTCCATCATAATTATCTTCTACTCCCCACATTCAACTGCAGCAATAGTTCATTCTCTTGATAAACATCCATGGACATGTCTACATACCTGGCATGGCAAGGCCCCTATTTCTGACCTTCAGAGAAGGAAAGATAGTGACCAAAGCCTAGATATCAAGACAGAAAATTCAGAAGAAAAGGAGGTCACACTGTATAAAGATTTTTTCCCCAGGGAAGCAAACAGGAGAAGCTGGGAAAGGAGAAGGAGAAACTCACAGAAATAGCCTCAGGACACCTTTACCTGAGAAGGTTCCAGAAGCGATATCTGGCTTTGCTCTGACTCAGCTTTGATTTCTTACCTCTGGTAAAACTGGGAGGCTTGTGAAACCAGATTTCAAAGCACCACTCACTCTTCACTTCCAGAAACCAGCCTCTGGTCTCCACATATAGACACATCTTTGGCAAGGATCTGCCTTTCAGGGGATGGGAAAGAAATGAGATATTAAAGCCTGTTCTGAAGGGAAGAAGACGAGACAGCTAGTGAAATAATGATCAACCATAATACATAATATTGGACCCTAAACATGTCACCCCGCATCTGGAGCACAAAATGATGCATTCCCACACAGACTGAATCTTTACAAATATTTAAGCTGGAAAGGGAGGAAGCAAAAAAATCCTCATTTTTATATCTGCAAGAAATATCTGAGTTTTGGCCTGGGTGATGCTGGGGCCTTCCAGGGTGAGAAATGATGCCTTGAACAATTATAGTTCCAGCTGCTGCCCTTTGAGCAAGCAGACCGTTCCCTGTCCATCCTGAAGTTATGGTCACTGATGTGTTGCTGTCTACTCTGTTCTTGTCTACACGAATTTCCCCAGCCTAAGAAAAGGGGGCTTTCAGCTGGACACTGCTCACTAGTTCTTTGGAGCACATTCTTTATACTGTGTTCATACCATCTAATAAAGTGGGGACCACGCCATTGGCATCGACTCACTGGGGACCTTGTTAAAATGCAGCCTTAGCCCTCACCCAGAACCTCTAAATTTGAGTCTGTGTCTGAAGTTATCTGTTTATTTGTACACTTACTTGTTGGTCTGTTTTGTTCACCGCTCTATCTTCAGCTCCCAGAAAAGTTTTAGGAACAAAGTAGATGCTTAATAAGTATGTGTTGAACAAATGAATGAAACAGCTTATTGCAGGCCCTTGGCAATGGTGGTTGGTTTAGGAAACATGACCAACATGACCCAAGCCATTCCGTTCAAGACTGGATTCAAGTTCTAGGACTTGGGAATGGGAAGTTCTTTTATTGCTGGGATCAACACAAGAACTGTGGTTTTGCCCAAGACTAACGCTAACAAAGAGGAAAGTGGAGCCAAGAGATTGAGTGAGGGAGACCAGGGCCCGATGACACTGACCCTCTGGATCCAGCTGTCATCTTGTCCATGATGAGAGACAGTAGGTTGCTCTCTGCTGAGGCCATGCTGGTGTGGGCTCTGTCACTCATGGCTGAAAGAGACCTGCCTGAAAAGCCCTGAGGTCCAGGCTTCATTAGTGGTTCACCATCAGGATCACATGCTCAGTCTAGACTGCAGCTTTTAAGAGCAGAGATTGTGTCTTTTATTCTTTCTATATCTCTCCTGCTCCTCCTCTCTGCTCTTGGGACTTGAAAGCAGGGTAGGACTATCTTTGCATCACTAAAATTGTTATGATTATTGTGAGCTATTTTTGAAAATGACTTAAGAACTTACAAATCCTTCTGTGTCTGTTATCTCAACAACCCATAATTCTGGAAGATTGTGGAAGTACAATCCTCCTCCAGTTCATAGATGGGGAAACTGACCCTGGAGGAGACGGAGGCACCAGCCCTGGCATCAGATGGCTAATAACATGGCAGGGGCCAACCAGGACTCTCACCCAGGTGCTCCGATCACAAAGCCTTCTTTTTCCTCATCGTCTTTATGCTTCTTTTTCATGAAAAAATAATAGACCTAAAGTTCAGTGAGTTTTCCCTAGTGGATCCAAGAACCCCAGCCATAAAGGACACTTCAGATTCCCTGGCCTGTCAGAATGCTGCCAAGCCCCACTACTGGACTTTGTCCACTGAGCTCATCTCCAGCAGGATGAAGTGCAGACGCGGGGTACTCGCTGGGGCTTCAAGATACCTTATGATGGGACATCAATTGAGTTCATGTCTACAGCGTCTTCCCAGTCGATTTCCTGGTACACGCCGTGTGGATCAAGACTGCAAGATCGTGATGATTGTGTTACTGACCAGGGCTCTTGGCATCCTTAATCAATAGAAATTGATCAGAGGCCAGACAAGAAATTTAGGCAAGGCTTTATTGCGGCCCCTGCTGCAGCAGCGGGGAACGAGAACAAACAACACGTTCCCTTGCTTGCTTGCTCCCCGAATGGGGGCGAGCTGGTTCCTTATATGGGGTGAGGGCAGGGGTGTGTCCAGGGGTCGGGCTGGAGGGGTGGTTTAGGTAGTTTGCTCACCCCTTTGGTGGTGATGTGTGCAGGGGTCATGCACAGTACCCCACTTTTGCTCCCAACACCCTGCTTTTGCTCCCGGCTCTTCAGAAGTGGCAGTTGGGCTTTTTGGTCTCTTTGTATCTGTTTGTCCATAATTTGCCCCAACTGCACAGACACAAAGTTATTTTTAGTCCCTTATATACTTTCTTCATATTTTGTTACTCGAGGAGACATTTGGGCAGGTGCAAGCATTGCAGCAAAGGGTCCCAGGTCCCAGGTCTCTGCCTGTCCCAATTGTGCTCTCAGTGTGTTTCACTGAGAATGGCGTATTTTGGGACTTGTGCCCAGACAACATCCCAAGGCACAAGAGATGATTCTGCCTCAAGACACCACTCCCCTTCACAAATACCTATGCTCACTGTTCAGAAGCTGTGCCGACTTAAGCCTAGACACACACACACTTATCATTTATTTATTAGGCTTTTAAAAACTGTGTCCTTTAGGAAATGACTGTGGATACAAACCAGGAGTAAGCTATCAATAAAAAAGCAAATATAACTATGATACTAATTAAAACTGTAGCAGGATATAAAGATCTGCCTAAAACACCACCTTGTTGAGAAGAATCAGTTTAAAGACACAAGTCAGAATATAAATGTTGGCAAAAAGAGGTTGTCCTTAAGGAGGTTAAGAATTCCAGAGAGTCCTTCATGGATTTGAAACTTGCCATAGAATCAGAGCAATACTCACAGACTATACCTTGAAATGATTAGTAGTAGTAGGAAAATGATGATGATAAATATGTTATCTGAAATAAACAATGAAAAATGCTTTTTAGTTAGCAAAGAACTCACTCTCCACGTATCATCTCATTTGATGGAATCCTGGAACTCCTCACAGGTATTTCAGAGGCAGCCCTGTGTATTATCAGCTGATGTTCCAAATTGTAGGCTCTCAGAATAAGGAATCATTGAGCCCAACTAGATTGTCCTACAGATGTTAACAGTAGCCTGTGTTTGTGGAGTCAGGTCCAGTGCTACACACTTTATATTAGTTATCTCATTAAATCCTCACAATCTTCATCCTCAGTTAACTTGTGAGGAGACTGAGGCTTAGCAAGATTAAGCCACTTACTCGTGGTTACTCAACTATCAAGTGAGAGAGCCAGGCTCTGTGGCTGGAAGGTGCTGCTGTGATATCCCAAGGTCCCCATCCTGCACAAGCCCACATTTTTTCGAGCAGAGAGCCAAGGGAAAGACAGATTTCCTGCCTTGGAAGCAGAGGGTCCAAAAGAAGACAAGGGGTGACAGAGGACCTGTATTAACCAGCTGTCTGAGCTTTTGAAAATCAGACTCCTACGGCCTCATTTTCACCTTCTGTAAGACAAGTTGCTTAGACTAAATGCTCTCTGAAGAATCACCCAGCATTAACATTCAATGACACCATGAAATATGTCACGTCTGCTGCCAGGCAAGTGTGACAGGAAGGGAAATTTTGCTATTAACAAAAAGAAAGGAGAGCAACAACCATAGCCCCTTCTGCATTCTAGAGAAGCAGCAGAATTCCTCCCAGGGAAGGTTAGAAATGCACCTTATTGAGCCTTTGGTTTTTAGCATATTTCTTATAAAAGAGTCTTATAAGTCCTCTGATGCCCATAATTTACTGAATCACAGTGCTTCAGAATCCTTCTCAACACAGTGCCCCAGGCAACCAACAAATGATCAAAGCGGACATGCAAGATAAAATGCATTTTATATCCCTCCCATACAGGAGTTATCTGGGTTAAAAAAAAAAAAAAAGGATGTATCTTATAGACGTGTCAAGGTTATATTGTGGTCAAATGGTGGATAGGCGGCAGCCTCTTGAACAAGTGCAAGTCTGCTCAACACATTTGCAGGGACAAGATTAAAATGCATCCGGGAGAGCCCAAGCTGTGATCGTCCAGCAGACCTGACAGTCACATTCATAAACTCTCAGTATTAGAGCTTAATTAACACCACCGAGCATAGGATTTCAGTCACGAGAGAGAAGGAGCAGCTTCTCAGGGAGAGTCCACACCCAGACCGTCCGATTCTCTCTGGGAGAACGAGAACTGCTCTCAGAATGCCGACTCCCACTGGGCTCAGGGACAAAACACACAGATTCTCGTATCAATCTATTTCACGTCTTTTTCCTTTGGGAGTGAAGCCGAGCCTGTGGGATCAGGGCAGCAGGCTGTAAATAATGGTCGCAGGGAGAGATGGAGGATGAGAGAGCGTACAGGCAGGCGCCTTGCTGCTATTGCACCCCAGCTCTGCCTGCTTCGGTGACCACCCAATCTCCACTCAGAGATGCCCCCAGGAAGGAGTGTGTGTCCTCCCAGCTTCTATTTCTGACTGCCCTTTGCCTACCCATTCTTGCTGCCTTTTCTCTGTGAAAAGTTGAATGATACAGCCAGAGCCGAGGAAGAACACAGCCTGCAAATCCAGCTTTCTTCTCAAAAACTAGGCACTCTCATGAGACCCTTTGATGTGCTGTGTGTGTTTTTGATGAGAAAAGAAAAGGTATCTCTAGAGATCCTGGTTGGTGGTCAGTCAACACCTGTGCACTGAGTAGCCACTGAGTGCTGGGCACAAGGGGACACAGGAGAAAGCAAGAGGGTGAGGTCTTACTTCATGGAGCCAACAGTCTAGATGGGAAGCTGGTAAAATGCATAATTAAAATCATAACTGGAGTAACTGTCATGGATCAAGTGCTATGAGGATGACAGTGGGCTACGGGAGCCTGGTTAATTACCTAATCTGGGCACTAAGCAGTGAAGAGCACCTGCTCCCACTAACGTACACATGTGCACAGAGCCTTGTCACCATAGCTACACCCTCAGCTTCACTCCTCCTCTGCGTCATGCTCAGGCACCTCCCTGAGAAAGCAGCCCAATCCAGGATAAGTCATGCTTTCTAACTTCCTGAAGCAGCAACAGCAGCAGCAGTGGCTGTGGTCATACTGGGGGTCAAGGCAGTGAAGACTACAGCCACCTCTCTGGCCACTCAACTCTCTACCCTTTGCTCCCTAGCGGCCTCCTGCAGCTACTAATCTTTGATTTCCCTTACCCTTTCCTTGTGCTATTCAGGATTTTTTCAATAAATTCCCTGATTGATTTCAGATTCTGTTTCAAATCTCTGGTAGGTTTCAGCTTTGCCAATTGGACACTGACTGACTCGGGGCACAAAGATGTCCAAGAGACGGCCCTGTCTTCAAGGTCGGCTGGGGTCAAGCCCTTGTCCTTCAAGAACAAGAACACTCGATCCCACTACTGGGCATATACCCAGAGAAAACCATGATTCAAAAAGGCACGTGCACCCCAATGTTCATTGCAGCACTATTTACAATAGCCAGGACATGGAAGCAACCTAAATGTCCACCAACAGATGAATGGATAAAGAAGATGTGGTACAACCTCCTAGAGAAATGGAAATAAAAACAAAAATAAACAAATGGGACCTAATGAAACTTAAAAGCTTTTGCACAGCAAAGGAAACCATAAACAAGATGAAAAGACAGCCCTCAGAACGGGAGAAAATATTTGCAAATGAAACAACAGACAAAGGATTAATCTCCAAAGTATACAAGCAGCTCATGCAGCTCAATATCAAAAAAACAAACAACCCAATCCAAAAATGGGCAGAAGACCTAAATAGACATTTCTCCAAAGAAGATATACAGATCGCCAACAAACACATGAAAGGATGCTCAACATCACTAATCATTAGAGAAATGCAAATCAAAACTACAATGAGATATCACCTCACACCGGTTAGAATGGGCATCATCAGAAAATCTACAAACAGTTAATGCTGGAGAGGGTGTGGAGAAAAGGGAACCCTCTTGCACTGTTGGTGGGAATGTAAATTGATACAGCTACTATGGAGAACAGTATGGAGGTTCCTTAAAAAACTAAAAATAGAACTACCATACGACCCAGCAATCCCACTACTGGGCATATACCCAGAGAAAACCATAATTCAAAAACAGTCATGTACCACAATGTTCACTGCAGCACTATTTACAATAGCCAGGACGTGGAAGCAATCTAAGTGTCCATCGACAGATGAATGGATAAAGAAGATGTGGTACATATATACGATGGAATATTACTCAGCCATAAAAAGAAACGAAATTGAGTTATTTGTAGTGAGGAGGATGGCCCTAGAGTCTGTCATACAGAGTGAAGTAAGTCAGAAAGAGAAAAACAAATATCGTCTATTAATGCATATAGGTGCCACCAGTGGGAAACAAGTTTATACTTTCATGTATTACCTTCCTGTGGCAGCTGTAACAAATAACCACAGCTTGGTTTAAAACACATAAATTTATTCTCACAGCTCTGGAGGCCAGAAGTCCTGAATCAAGCTGTCATCAGGACCACCCTGTCTCCAGAGGTCTAGGGGAGAATCCGTTCTGTGCCTCTTCCAACTTCTGGTGGTTGTCAGTGTTCCTTGGCCAGTGGTTGCATCACTCCAGTCTCTGCCACCATTGGCACATGGCCTTCTTCTCCATGAGTGTGAAATCTCCCTCTGCCTTTCTCTTGCAAGGACACTTGTGATGGCGTTTAGGGCCTGGATAATCCAGGATCATCTCCTCATCTCCAGATCCTTAACTTACATCTACATACACACTTTTTCCAAATAGAGTAATATTTACAGTTTCCAGGAATCAGGACCTGATACCTCTGGATTCCCGGGGGGAGACTGATGGAGTTCACAACATCCCCTGGGTAAGAGCAAAAGTCAGCAAAAGCCACAGCCCCGCTGATAGAAAGAGATGCTGTCCCCCTGGGCACCTGAGAGAGCCACTCCCAGACCCGAAGGATGAATGGGGCATGTTTGTTGAGTGGAGACACCCTCTCGCTACACAAGACTGACTCTCGGATGCCTTCCAAGAGCTTAGCTGGTATTGAAAGAGGACTTGGCTGGGCTCATGCTTCTGGGGAAATGGGTGGAGAGCGGAACGGCAGCGTTGGCCGCAGCAGAGGTTTATACTGGCCCAGCAATTCATTTGGGGGAAACGGTCCCACTACTAGACCACTTAAAAGGAGGACTCAGAGGTTCTGTTTTCCCTAATCTGTGGAGTTTCTCATGCCAACAAAAGCAGCTTAATTTTTTTGACATGGCAAACTTTTTCTCCCATGTCCAGCTCCACTCTCGAGAAGAGAACCATCTATCTTCGTATCCAGCACAATACTCGGCATGAGAACAGGGAAGACTTGAATTATCAGGCTCAATGGACAATATCCAGTTTTCCTTTGTCACAGGAATGGGCAACTGGCAAGAACATTCTAGAACTCAGTTTTTCAGCGCTGGTCCTCAGGCTGACACCTCTGGTCTTGCCTGAATTTGCTTTTTGTTTTGTAGTCATCCTCTCGCTCTACAGCATTCGTCTCTCTTTCTCCTTGCTCCCACCCACCCCCTGCTTGTTTAGCCAGGGACATGTGTACATGGAAAGCCATAACCCTTAGACCTTCACTTCCGAGATGCATCTTTGGAAGGTGCCCAGCTGAGATGCTGTCAGTGCCCTGGCCGTATCCCCTCAGCATTCACCCCTGCCATACACGCCAGCCCAACTCCTGCCACCAGCGAGCACCTGGGAGGCTCACCCAAGGGCCCCCTCTGGCTGCAAAAGCCCCCTGTGCCTGCTGTGCCCACTGCAGCCCGCCAGGGGTCAAGGCTCACACACCATGTGGGAAAAGGCCCTTGACCAGCTGCTGACCGGCGATGGACAAACGCCCGGCTCCCTCTCTCCTCGGGCGGGATAATTCCAAAGCCCACGTTCCACACTGGCCCCCAGCGTTTCTGGTGGGATTAAGCTCAGTTTGTCCACGTTGGAGGATGGACCACCGTGGTGGACTTGCTAGAGGATGTACACTTATGTGGCTGCCTTCCCGTCTGTCTCTCTTCCCCAACCCCTCACTGCTTCCCACAATCACCTCCGCCAAAGCTATTTGCACTCAAATACTTGTCTCAGAGTCTGCCCTGGGGAGCAGCCCAAGCTAGGACATCCTCTTGTCATCAGTTTGGGTCCGCCTGTGTTTCCCACACACCCTTGGGCAGGATGCCCCAGAGAAGCAAACTTTCCACTCCACTGTGGCAGGTTCACACCCTGAAATCTGGTCCCTTTGGTCATAGTATGAGAAAACGGATGTGGCATCTCCACACTTCCTTACTGTTCTCGGTCAGACAAAACTGTCCCCTCCTGCTTGCTTATTATCTCGTGTTACACCCTAGTTTAGCTTCTCCCACAACAAACACACGTTCTTCCTTTCAGAAGCTATTCCAAGGCCAGTTAATGGTAAACCTCAAGCTTTTCTTGCTATTTTCCTTGTGTCTCAGTTTTTACCCATTTTTTCCTGTCTGTGTGTGTGTGTGTTTCCTCAGAAGAGACCTGATAACGGCCTCTAGAACAATTCAAGTTGGTCGTTTGACCCCCTTCCTCTACTCTCAAGCCAACTAAGAGCGAATGGCTCTTCTCAAGGACCTTCTCATCACCTCCCCCCACTGCAACTCTGTCAGATCAGAAACTGGTCTTCCCGACTCAGCCCCTTCCAGAGCTGTTAATATTCATCTTTCTGGTCTCTGAATTCCTTCAGTTTAATTGACATCCTTTGATACAGACAGCCTTGAACTACGTCCAGGGCAGCTCAGCCTCCTTGACCTGTTCCGTCCGTGACCAGACCCCGGCGTCAGCTTTGCCCCACAGGGATCTTTTGCCTCGGTAATTTTTGCTCCTCTACCGGGCGTCTCTCGCTGTGTGTGGCCATTGACTCCCGGCTAATAGTCATTCCTGCTCATGTGATGAAAAACCAAAACTGAATATGAGCAGCTATTTCAGTTGCTGGTCATTTGATCAAACTTCCTCAGTGTTACCACAACAGAACCCAAGTCTCTGGAAAAACCCTTGACTTGGGTTTTAAAAAGGGAGGTCATGGGTCAACACAACCCTGCCGTTGCAGCTCTCTGCTCCCCCATGAGTTTGTACATGATCACGAGGTTGGTGGTGAAGGGAGGCTACGAAAGCCAGTGCAAGGCGCCTGGGCTTTGACAGCGCACAGTCCTCAGCTAAATCTCGGTTCTACCACTTCCTCACGTGTGACCCTGGACAAGTTATCAGCCACTCTGAACCTCTGTTTCCCCAGCGGCAAAATTGGGGTGATAAAATCTACCTTGCAGTGTTGAGTAAAGATGAAAAAAGATAATGTACATCTTATTTATTGGTCACTTATGGGAAGGAGAGTGTTGAAACCTTTCATTATAATGGTGGATTTGTTGATTTCTCCTTGAAATCCTGATAATGTGAACCTAACCCAGGGCAGGCCCAGAGTCCACATTCAAAAAACGCACACGTTTAATAGGAAGAAAGCTAAAGCCAGCAGACTCCCTCGTATTATCTTTAACAAGACATCATTCTAGACAAGGGGTCAGCAAAACAACCTGTGAGCCAAATAGCCCACTACCTCTTTTTGTATGGCTCGTTTTTTATATTTTAAAATGTCATTTTAAAAAATAAAAGGGAGTATATTTTATGATCCATGAAAATTGTATGCAATTCAAATTTCAGTGTCTACAAATAAAGTTTTATTAGAACTCAGCCACACCCATTCATTCACGTGTAGTGCGTGATTGCTTTCATGCTACAAAGATGGAGTCACTGCAACAGAGACCACATGGGCCACATATCCTAAAATATTTTCTATCTGCCTCTTTACAGAAAAAGTTTTCTAACACCTAATCTCTGATCCTGGATTATTTAAGCTACGTTAACTCTAAAGAATGCCTCCAAGTTGCCTCAGGTAATGGGAGTTTATTATAAAGCCACAACCTTCCACAGAAAAGCTGGGGTGACAGTAAAGTGAGGTGCTGGCACATGGCATCTGTGACCCTTGACCTGATGTCCCCCTGCACATGGACCACAATGCTGTGGTTGCCCTCACAATCAACTTAAGGGCGATGAGAAGAGGCACCAAGTAAGAGCAGGAGTCTCCAAGCCTAAATTAGACTGGAAACTCTGTCTTCCATACTCCAGGTCTTTCAAAAGCCTGGCCCGTTTTCACTTCTTTACCTTCTGCTGTTTGTTGGGTACTGTCCATCTGGTGCTGAGTAAATACTTTTGTCTCCCTGACTCTCCTCAACAGCCCTAGGAGGTCAGTGTCATCATCTCATTTTATGGGTGAATAATCTGAGGCTGAGGGAGGCGAAACACTATGCCTGAGGTCACCCAGCTAAGAAGCGTGGAGTTAAGGATTTCAATTGGGTTTTTCTGACTTCAAGAGCCCTTGGTTCTACCCATTCACATATGGAATTCACATATGAATTTCATTCTAAGAAATGGAAAGTAAAAGCATATATATTTTAAGGTAAAGTCTGAGCTCTTGTCTGCTTTCCACTTTACCAGGGGTACAGAGTGGGATGCCCTGCCCCTGCTGTGCGATCTTCAGTACAGTTGGGCAATCACACTTGAAAGGACAAATTGCCTGAATGGACCTTTATTTCACATCTACCGGTATGCACTATATCTCCCGAGATGTCCAGGGACTAACTTCTCATACACCTGGGATTTAGGAACTTAAGCTGAAAGTGAGTGGCTCGATGATCCTCTAAATTAGACCGTGATGTGACTTTTCCCCCAACAGTGAAAAGCATCACTAAGACTTGATTACCATGTAGGGATTTCTGATTGGATGAGAGGATATATCAAAGGACCAATCACACTGTTGGGGAAGCAGAGGCGACCCGGATGTCCACTTGAAGCAGACCCCTGGCTGCTCCCCTGAGATCTTGGGAAGCCAGCCTGTTGCAGAAGATGGCGGACCCAGAGGAGAGGACAGCGGGATCACCCCAACATTCCCACAAAGAACCTGAAATGAGACACTTTTATAAAGAAAATTATTGTTTTTGGAAAGCAACTTAAAGCAAGATTTGAGGTCCTTAGGACATCCTAAAAAGAATTCTGTTTAAAAATACTGAAAGTCATCTTTTAGTACAGATGCTCCAAAAACATATTTTAAAATTAAATGTAAAAAATGAAAAACATATTTTAATGTTATAAAACTTTATTTTTAATAAAACTGGAAAAAAATTGTGGTCTGTTTTTGAGATCTCATTTCAAAACATACTAACTCCAAAAGCAGTCATTAAAATAAGAGTAAAGAAATGAAACCGTTACTGTGGAATTTACATAATAAATATTACTTTGGGGGAAAAAACGAAGTATAGAACCACATATTAGGGAAGAGCTTAATCTATTTTTTTTTTAAAGAACTAGCATAAAATATGTCAAACACAAATACCAAAAAAGACACAAAAAGATGAAAAAAAACCTAAAAACCAAATAATTGACTAAAATTAATGGTTATAGAATGCTGATCTATGCTTAATGACCAGTGTAGAATTCAATCACAGATCAGTTCGAGGACAAACAGTTCCCTTCATGGACGCTTGTTTGGAGCTGCCAGGGAAACAGACCAGGCTGACAGAGGGACTCAGTAGAGGGAGGGATGGGCAGGGGGTCCAGAGTCTGGAAAACCAAGAATGAAAACAAGAGTCTGCAAGTGGCAGGCGCCTCCAAAAGACAAGCACGGCTCACACTCCTGTAAGTGGTACATAGGCAGAGGGGAGTCTCTCATTTCTCTGTTCCACACTCACATTCATTCTGTTCCCCTCAACTCCATCCCCAGCTACAGGCCTTTCCAAACACCATCAAGACTCAGGTCACTAAAACCATCTTTGTGAGCCTTGTTATTACAATCCTCCCTCTTCAATGAAAAATGGTGACTATTGCCAACAACCACTTCCTATTATCTGCTACACGTTGGTATCGTGCTTCCCTGGAATAGCTCCCAGGACTTGGGCCCTAGTCGTGCCGTGAAGTGGGTACACTCTGGCCCTGCCAGGTACAACATGATGTGTAATTTCCACTGGGAAAGCAAGTCAGCTGGGGAGGAAGAGCAGGTGAGAATTCAGGTGATTCTCCTGATTGCACCTGGCAACTCTGGACACAGAGTGAGGCTGGGTGGCCAGGAAGTGGTGAATTTTTCTAAGGTGGGGAGACAATGGCACATCTCTCCCACATGGTGGAACCACATTAAGAACCTTCACCTGTGAGGAGTGAGGGACACCCAGGCTAACTAAATGCGCTGCACCTGAGGGTAGCCCTCCACTGCCGGGAATGGGCTGGGTAGCCATTCTCAATAACTCAATCCCATCCACCATCCACCCTTGAACACTTGTTATGTTCCAGCACCAGCCTCAGCAGAAGGTATGCAAAGGTAAGTAAGAGTACACACCGCACAAGCTGGGTGCCCACAAATGTTTGTTGAATGGCTGAATGAATGAATGAATGAAGACATCTCTGCCCTCAAGGTTTTTCACGCGCCCATAGAGGAGACACAAGCATAGAAAATGTAGTGCTAAAACAACCAAAGTATGAACTGGGCACCTTACTCAGACATGGGAGTAATCATGACTTCTATTTTCGTGGGTCAAGGAGCATTGGGTCTGGATTTGGAAAGATGAGCACAAGTTCTCCAGTTGTAACCCAAGTAGAGAAAATAACACATGCAAAAGGATGGATCTATAAAACAGCACTGTGCACTCAGGGATCTGGAGTTGTTCAACGCAGCTGGAGAATTGAGTATAATTCCTGTGTTATCCCAGGCAGCGTGAACTACCATCAGGAGAAACTGAGTTCAGGCAGAACCTTCCAGCAAGGTTTGAGGAGACACACACACAAACTCCCCTGTCATTTCAGACCAGAAGAACCTGGTCGCAGGTCGTGACTAAGGTGCCTCTCCCCTCTGGGGGCTGGAGAGTAGGAGAGGGGCACCTGTCCTCTGGCGCCCCTTTGTCACCAGAAATTGTGTGTGCAGTGGTGGTTGGCGCTTGGCGGGGCCATGCTGGGTCTTCACGCCGGCTCCACACTTCTCTCATATTCGGTCTTGCCTCAAGACAAGGCCAAATGGAAATAAACTGTTGTGGTTGGCCCCTTTCCCAGAGAAACTATATTTAGCCCCCTGAAGCAGTAGGCTTCAAAATGGTGTGGTGATCTGGGCTAAAAATGGCCATCCGGAAGGAGGTGGATGTGGAAAGGGATCCAGGGATGAGGAACGGGCCAACTAAAGGATGGCTATGTGCTGCACGGTGTCCTATGCGCAAGTCCTCATGGGCTGAGCCAAACTAAAACAGATGGGCACATGACACTGGACCATCAGAAGCAACCATAAGAGGGGCTTTTCTCTATGGCTCCAGGCCCAGAGCCAAGGCTAGCCGGAGCAAATGTTGTCCGGCTCCAAAATTAAGCTCTACCACACAGATAGCGTTTACCGTGACATAATATTAAAGGCCTTTTAGAGCGAAGGATATGAACAGGCACTATACAAAGGGAGTAATAATAGTGGCAAGCATTTGTTTTTTAAAGTTCAACTTTTACAAGTGAATGAAATATAAAATGATACCATTTTTCAAAAATAATTATAGACAATATTAGTGAATTTTGGAAATAGGTACTCTCATACAATGCTAGTAGGAAGTAAATTGGTTCACCTATTCAGAGTTTTGTCTTGAAGAGAGCATTGAGAGCACAGGAGACAGATGGATTGGAAGGGGCAAAACTCAAGACAAGGAGACCACTTGGGGACAGGACTGCAGGCAGATGGGAGGGTGGCCTGAATAGAGTAGTGGCAGCAGGATGGAGAAAGTAAGCAAAATTGATAGGCTTCACAAGTCTTGGGAATTGATTGGACTAACTAGATAGACAATGTCATTCACTAAAATAAGAGTCTGTCGTCACCATCACCATCACCATCATCGCTAACCTTTATGGATCACTGAGTATGGGTAAGGCATGTTCTGAGCACTTTACAAGTAATAGTACATTTAATCCTCACAGCAGCTCTATGAGGCAGGGGCTAAATACCTGTCCCCATATGACAGATGAGGAAACTGAGGCACAAGAGTTGAAAACCTGCCCAAGCTTCATACATTGAGATTATTCTCTTTAACTTTGTGTTTTTTAAAACGGAAATAACTTCAAAATACAGTAAGGACTGAGTATATAAATGGTGGTACAGTCATACGGTGAAGTGTATACTTTAGAAGAATATTTGATGAATGGAAAAAACATACAATATAAGTGGGGAAAAATCAGTTACAGAATTTGGGGGATGGGGGGGTGTATATAAGATTCTCATGATCTGATGGGAAAAAGCCACTTAAAGTAAATCCACTTAAAACATAAGCAAGTGTTATAATGAATAGCAAGAAACGGATCGATGAGCAATGTACCTTGAAAAATTAAACTAAAAATTATAAAATGTTCATTCATTGTATATTTAATACTATATAGGTTATAATTAAAACTTTGAGCTAATACTTAGAACCCAGACTGAAAGGAGGGTTGGATAGAATCTTTCTGACAAACTGAGTCAAGGACTCGTGTGCTGCTCCTTGAATCAGAGGGAGATCCCAGTTCTGTGGCTGAGGGGCACGGAGTAGAAGAGAAGAAGGAACGCAACGTAGTGTGTGCATTGTCAAGGTCACTCCTGGGGGCAAACAACAAGGGCATCATCTCACCAGTGACCTTCCAAGGAGGACAGACTTGTCCACCTGGGCACTGACCATGAGACTACTTCTCCCCCAGCTCCCGGTTCCACATTGCCTGTAGGCTGTTCCTGGGGCCACTGACGCTCCCAGCACTTCTGGGCTACTTGTGCGTGTTGGAAGCTGCATCAGTGCTGACACATCAAAGAAACCCAGGAAGGAAGTGAAGGGGTAGGAGCCATTCGTGTGGATGTCCACAGAGAAGCTTCTTCGTCCTAAAGCCCTGGCTGTGGTCAAGGTGAGGCCAAGAGCAAGGTCGTGAGTCTAGCCATCAGAGGTGACCGGTACAATAACACGTATAACATGACATGAAAGCATTCTGATTCGATTTGCAACACAGTCATAATGAAGACCTCTGCAGAAGCATTGCACAGATATTTGAGATCTTCATCATTTTCCCCAAAGACCTTTCTTATCCTTTAATGTTCTTCTCTTTTAAACCACCTTTCATAACCTCCTCTTGCTTAGTTTCTCTTGGTCCACTGTTACCTGTCCTGACCCTGCCAAACAACATTTGTCAATCGCTTTGTATGTGATTCCAGCAATTCTCCCACACAACTTCACAAAACAACGCATCTTTTCCAAGATACAGGATTCCTCCTTGCAGTGAACTTATGATGTGTTTGCAGTTAGCAGAGAGCACAGCCACCAGGTGACAACATCCTCAGAGGCCACGGCGTTCCTCTACTACATCTGAGGACAGAAGGAGGGCTAGCCCGAACCCCTGGATAGCTGCATCTAACTCCGTGGAGCCCCAGAAGATGAACGGGATCTCAGAACTGTATTAGCAAGTGCCAGAAACATCGTTGACAAATGGGCTTCTGCAGGGGATAGAAGACAGAAATGTCCTGCCACTAAAATCCTGGGTACAACCAACCACCCCATGACACGCATTACCCCGAGTCACAGCCCTTGCTTTTGACCAGCCAGGTCTGTGGCTCCCTCTGCAGGGAGAACATGCAAGAGGATGGGAGGTGGGGGAAGGGTGAGGAAGTCTCCAAAAGCCCTAACTGGAGGCAAGAAGGCAACGGCACAGGGAGTGATAAGGATCCGAATAAGACAGGAGCTGTGTCACTTCATTTTTCAAGAGTGACGTTGGGAAATCTGATTGGCCTCAGAGCTCAGGTGTCGGGGCTCAGTGGGTATGCATTTCATAACCTGAGCCCCTAAGCGTTCATCTGAGTCGGGCTGTAATTGAGTACCACCAGGCGTGCTGCCAAGCAGCTCCTCCAACAAAAGCCCCTCTCGCTTCTCTGCGCTGGGAAAGGCATAGGTGAAACCCACAGGGCCTGGGCCCGCTGGAGATGGAGCTCCCTCTATAGGGGCCAGCCCTGATTTTGTAAAGGGTGGTGATTACCAGTTGATCTGACCCATGCAGTGTTGTTCCAGGGCAAAGGGAAGCCACTTCCAAGGGAACTGATGCCAGGGCCAGTACAAGTGTGTGGTCACTGCCCACTTTTGCTGATGCAGCCCTTCTGCCTGCCAACTCCCTTCCCACCGCTGCAGCTCGGAGTGACTCACTGACACACCCATTTCCGAGGCCTAGCAGGCCAGCCCTGCTTCCCAGCAGACCATGTGTCCAGGCACAGTTCAGGGTTCAGCTGATGACTAATCACAAATAATGAATTGTGGTGCTTCTGAAGAGTGGCCGGGGTGGGCTAGGGGAGGAGGATCTCTGTGCTGGGGCCAAAGAATCCAGGCCAGGGGCGTGTCTGAGCCGCCCACCCTTTCCCTAGGTGGTTCTTGGAACTCTGCGAATAACTCTAGCCATATCCAGGGATTCAGGGTGGCAGACCACAGCCCCCTGGCATCAGGCCTCTGAGTTGTGACCACTTAGGGGGCTCCGAGGCTGTCCAAATGACCCAGCTGAAAGCCGGCCCCTCGGCTCAGCAGAGAGGAAGAAGTTCAGACACAGTGGTTCAGCCCTGGGCACCTGAGCCCGCCCGCCCGAGTTCTTACTTGCTCTGCACCTGGTAAGGACTCACTAACAAGCTGTTGTTAAGGTATGGGAACCTGCATCTGGCCCCGGAATTAGGGGCCAAGGGAACAAAACAGAACAAATGCAAGTAGCGGTGACCTTTGGAAGCGCCACACTGTGTTCTGGGCCATCAGTCGACTCCCCTCGTGTGCAGGGAAAGATCTAGCGGTCCCCACCTCCCCTCGACCCCAGAGGGGATAGGGAAGAATTAGTGAATCAGGCCCCGCCCTTTGACATCGGTGGCAGGTCTCAGCCCTGAAGGGAAAAAGGGAAACCAGTGTGTGACAGGGCCCGTGGGCCCAGCCCACTCATGTGTCCTCATTCCTCAGCGCCAGGCCTTCAGTACCAAGTCCAGAGCCCTTGCCAGTGGGCTAAGGCTCGGCTGTCCTGACCAGGTCGGGTTAGGTCGGCTCTGGAAGTAAACTTGACCGTGCCTTTGGGGGAAGTGTCACCACCTTAGCTGAAACTCTGGGCTACTTGTCCAGACCTCAGGGGACCCTAGGGCCCTTTGCCCAGCCCCGATCATGTGTCTGGAGGAATTAGTTACCTGTCTTCTAAGGAAGGGTTGGAAATCATCACACCACAAAATCACCGATTTTTTTATGCACGCCTTCACCTGTAGATTCTAAAAAACTACTAAATTCCTACCATGCCAGCTTCTTTGCTGGACACTGAGGGTAAAACAAAGCCCTCTTGGAATTTACAGTCTATTAGGAGAGACCCAACTAAATGAGCAATTACAATAAACGAGCATGACAAATGCTGCGATGGGACCAGGGAAGGTGCCACAGGGATAGAGTAGGAGCAGCCAATCCAGCTGGCCAGAGTGGCTTCCTGGAAGAAGTGGCACTTCAACCATGAGAAGGGAGTAGTAATAATGCTCCCTTATTCTTAAACTTGAGATACTATATATGCCCCCCAAATAAGCTGAGCTCTTTTTTTCCCTACAAAAATTACCTTTCAAAAAAAAAAAGGGAGAGGAGAGATGTTCTTATCTGAGCCTTTACAAAGTTTCATTTCTCATAGCAAAAAGCCTTTTCTCTAAGACTTTATCTGGATCAACAAAGGTCTGTTTAGACAAAGCACATTAGGCTGACATGACCTCTTGTCGATACTAGTTTACAGAGATGCTAGTTATGGCGATGTTTATAGAGATGACCATATAAATTTGGCTAAAAATAAAGAAGGTAAAGGAATATGGCACAGCTTTAGTTATTATTCCTGGGATGGTAGCCTCCCAGTTTTGTTAGATATTGTGAACAAGCATGCCAAAGGGCCCTCAGGATACAGTACAAGAGATCCCCTTGAAATAACATCAGATTAGCAATGGGTTGTTTCCTGTTCATCTTACATGGATTCAGAAGGGCTGCAGCTCAACAGCTGAGAAGGAAGTAAAAAAAATGGATGTGCTCTGGTAAGAGAAAGACACTGGTGCCAAAGACATCCGTAGTAAAATAAAGTATTTTAATGAAATGAAAATAAAATACTTTATGTGCTAGGTAATTTTAAATATATGTGTATCCCTAACGAGTTAACTTATATCGTAGGGTTTTTATAATCAGGTTGGCAAAAAACAAAACACTTCTGGGGAAACCTTCTCATTGAGCAGGTGGAAGCTTGCCTTGTCTTCGAGGCTGCCTTCTCGGTGGGCAAAACGAGAAGTCTCTTCAGAACTTGGTCAACCTACAAGAATGTAATGAGAACCTAACTGGGTATTGTGGTGGCCATGAAAAGGAAACCAGGGCCCTCGCATCCAGGAGTTTGCACACTAACTCTGGAAACCAGACACGAGGGTGGGAAACTATTAGAGGAGAGGAGATGGCGGGGCAGGGTAGATGAGTCTTCCGTGGCACTGGAATGGCCCCCTCGTCAAAGCATGTTCTCCAAATTCAGGTCCACTGTGCCTTGAACTTGGAGGCATCTTGTGTCCATGGGCACCCATCGATAGGAACCAGAGGCAAGGCAAAAGGACCAAATTAACCCAGAGGTGCCCCGTCTTGCCAGTGCAGCCCCCAGGGAAATGGAGAGGTTGACACAGTGGTCCCTGATAAATCAATATCTGGCAGGCAAGGCAAGGGATCACAAGGAGTCCTCCACATTGGGACCGCCGTCTGCTATGTCGCCAGGCCCCAGCCATCCTTCTGAGACCATGAGGTCCTCCCCAGGGCCCCATCTGGCTCTCTTCAGGCAGTCTAATGGTACCAGGCACCCTCTGTGCCCCAGCTCCTGTACATCTGTGGCTGCAGAAATGCCACAGATCAGAGCAAGTGCCCCAGAAACGCAAATCAAAACTACAGTGAGTTATCACCTCACACCGGTCAGAATGGCCATTATCAAAAAATCTAGAAACAATAAATGCTGGAGAGGGTGTGGTGAAAAGGGAACCCTCTTGTATTGTTGGTGGGAATGTAAATTGTAGCATCGACATATATACACTACCGAATGTAAAATAGCTGCAAATCAGCTGCTCCCTTTCCCTGTGCCCACAAGCCCTCAGCTCTCTGCCAGCAGCCCTCTAATACCATGATGCCTCATCCTGAGCTCACCAATCAGGCACAAGTGTGGCTGACCTGGTCATGAGAGGCAAGCACCTAGGCAGAGCAGGAAGAAACAAATTTGTTTGACAGCCACTACCTTGAAGGCGACACTCATCCCTTTTCCAAAGCGTGCACCATTGGCGACTTCCATGTGAGATTTATGGGAACATTATTTGGCAAATCACATGCTGACATACTTATCTTGTTAGCCGTCAAGATGAGTAAGTATGCACGTAGACGGCCATGATTCAGCCTGCACAGAAAAACACTACCACTCAAGAAATCTGACACAATAAATACATTTCCTAACATGATTTGTTAGATTTATATTAATCCTTTGTTCAGAGCTTGTCATAATTGACCTTAAATAGACCTCAATGACCCACAGACTAGAGGCCTCGAGTTGTCACTTGCCCCACATATAAAGCCACAAGCTGTCAGCACCACCTGCAGAGATGTGTGATGGAGAAGCTACCCAGCCTGCATCCGTATATTTTACTTGTCTTTTGGTATCTAATTACCCTGAAGGAGCCACTGAAAACCATAGGTTTAGGCCTTGCCACCAATGCAAGCAGAAAGCCAAGGGGCAGGTAAAGTAATTGCCATATTTCTCTCTATTTTTTTTAATAGATCTTTATTGGAGTATAATTGCTTCACAATACTGTGTTAGCTTCTGTTGCACAACAAAGCGAATCAGCCATATGCATACACATGTCTCCATATCCCCTTCCTCTTAAGCCTCCCTCCCCCCATCCTCCCTATCCCACCCCTCTAGGTCATCGCAAAGCACCGAGCCGATCTCCCTGTGCTATGCAGTTGCTCCCCACCAGCCAACTATTTTACATTCGGTAGTGTATACATGTCGATGCTACTCTCACTTTGCCCCAGCTTCGCCCTCCCACCCCATGTCCTCAAGTCCATTTTCTACGTCTACCTCTTTATTCCTGCCCTGCAACTACGTTCATCAGTACCATTTTTTTAAATTTTAGATTCCATATATATGCGTTAGCATATGGTATTTGTTTTTCTCTTTCTGACTTACTTCACTCTAGTATGACAGACTCTAGGTCCATCTACCTCACTACAAATAACTCAGTTTCATTTCTTTTTATGGCTGAATAATATTCCATTGTATATATGTGCCACATCTTCTTTATCCATTCATCTGTTGATGGACACTTAGGTTGCTTCCAGGTCCTGGCTATTGTAAATAGAGCTGCAATGAACATTGTGGTGCATGTCTCTCTTTGAATTATGGTTTTCTCAGGGTATATGCCCAGTAGTGGGATTGCTGGGTCATATGGTAGCTCTATTTTTAGTATTTTAAGGAACCTCCATACTGTTTTCCATAGTGGTTGTATCAATTTACATTCCCACCAACAATACAAGAGGGTTCCCTTTTCACCACACCCTCTCCAGCATTTATTGTTTCTAGATTTTTTGATAATGGCCATTCTGACCGGTGTGAGGTGATACCTCACTGTAGTTTTGATTTGCATTTCTCTAATAATTAGTGATGTTGAGCATCTTTTCATGTGCCTCTTGGCCATCTGTATGTCTTCCTTGGTGAAATGTCTATTTAGGTCTTCTGCCCATTTTCTAACTGGATTGTTTGTTTTTTTGATATTGAGCTCCATGAGCTATTTGTATATTTTGGAGATTAATCCTTTGTCTGTTGCTTCATTTGCAAATATTTTGTCCCATTCTGAGGGTTGTCTTTTTGTCTTGTTTATGGTTTCCTTTACTGTGCAAAAGCTTTTAAGTTTAATTAAGTCCCATGTCTTTATTTTTGTTTTTATGTCCATTACTCTAGGAGGTGGGTCAAAAAAGATCTTGCTGTGGTTTATGTCAAAGAGTGCATTATTTCCTATGTTTTCCTGTAAGAGTTTTACAGTGTCTGGTCTTATATTTAAGTCTTTAGTCCATTTGCAGTTTATTTTTGTGTATTGTGTTAGGTAGTGTTCTAATTTCATTCTTTTACATGTAGCTGTCCAGTTTTCCCAGCACTACTTACTGAAGAGGCTGTCTTTTCTCCATTTTATGTTCTTGCCTCCTTTGTCATGAATTAGGTGCCGATATGTGTGTGGGTTTATCTCTGAGCATTCTATCCTGTACCATTGATCTATATTTCTGTTTTTGTGCCAGTACCATACTGTCTTGATTATTGTAGCTTTGTGGTTTGAAGTAAGGGACCCTAATTCCTCCAACTCTGTTTTTCTTTCTTGAGATTGTTTTGACAATTCGGGGTCTTTTGTGTTTCCAAACAAATTGTAAAATTTTTTGTTCTAATTCTGTGAAGAATGCCATTGGTAGTTTGATAGGGATTGCATTGAATCTGTAGATTGCTTTGGGTAGTATAGTCATTTTCACAATATTGAGTCTTCCAATCCAAGAACATGGTATATTTCTCCATCTGTTTATGTCATCTTTAATTTCTTTCATCAGTGTTTTATAGTTTTCTGAGTACAAGTCTTTCACCTCCTTAGGCAGGTTTATTCCTAAGTATTTTATTCTTTTTGTTGCAATGGTAAATAGGAGTGTTTCCTTAATTTCTCTTTCTGATTTTTCATTGTTGGTGTATAGGAATGCCAGAGATTCCTGTGCATTAATTTTGTATCCTGCAACCTTACCAAATTCATTGATTAGTTCTAGTATTTTTCTGGTGGCATCTTTAGGATTTTCTATGTACAGTAGCATGTCATCTGCAAACACTGACAGTTTTACTTCTTCTTTTCCAATTTGTACTCCATTTATTTCTTTTTCTTCTCTGATTGCTGTGGCTAGGACTTCCAAAACTATGTGAATAAGAGTGGTGAGAGTGGACATCATTGTCTTGTTCCTGATCTTAGTGGAAATGCTTTCAGTTTTTCACCATTGAGTATGATACTTGCTGTGGGTTTGTCATATATGGCCTTTATTATGTTGAGGTAGGTTCCCCCATGCCCATTTTCTGGAGAGTTTTTGTCATAAATGGATGTTGAAATTTGTCAAAACCTTTTTCTGCATCTATTTAGATGATCATATGGTTTTTATTCCTTAATTTGTTAGTATGGTGTATCACATTGATTGATCTGCATATATTGAAGAATCCTTGCATCCCTGGGATAAATCCCATTTGATCATGGTATATGATCCTTTTAATGTCCTGTTGGATTCTGTTTGCTAGTATTTTGTTGAGGATTTTGGCATCTATGTTCATCAGTGATATTGGTCTATGATTTTCTTTTTTTGTGATATCTTTTTCTGGTTTTGGTATCAGGGTGATGGTGGCTTCGTAGAGTGAATTTGGGAGTGTTTCTCCCTCTGCAAAATTTTGGAAGGGTTTGAGAAGGATCGGTGTTAGCTCTTCTCTAAATATCTGATTTATATCCATTACTCTAGGAGGCGGGTCAAAAAAGATGTTGCTGTGGTTTATGTCAAAGAGTGTATTTCCTATGTTTTCCTCTAAGAGTTTTATAGTGTCTGGTCTTACATTTAAGTCTTTAATCCATTTGGAGTTTATTTTTTTGTATTGTGTTAGGTAGTGTTCTAATTTCATTCTTTTACATGTAGCTGTCCAGTTTTCGCAGCACCACTTACTGAAGAGGCTGTGAAGCCATCTGGTCCTGGACTTTTGTTTGTTGGAAGATTTTTAATTACAGTTTCAATTTCATTACTTGTGATAGGTCTCTTTATATTTCCTAATTCTTCCTGGTTCAGTCTTGGAAAATTGTACCTTTCCACGAATTTGTCCATTTCTTCATGGTTGTCCACTTTATTGGCATATAGTTGTTTGTAGTAGTCTTATAATCCTTTGTATTTCTGCAGTGTCGGTTGTGATTTCTCCTTTTTCATTTCTAATTTTATTGATTTGTGTCCTCTCCCTTTTTTTTCTTGATGAGTCTGGCTAAGTGTTTATCAATTTTGTTTATCTTCTCAAAGAACCGGCTTTTAGTTTTATTGATCTTTGCTATTGTTTTCTTTGTTTCTATTTCATTTATCTCTGCTCTGATCTTTATGATTTCTTTCCTTCTACTGACTTTGGGTTTTCTTTGTTCTTCTTTCCCTAGTTGTTTTAAGTGTAGGGTTAGATTGTTTATTTGAGATTTTTCTTTTTTCTTGAGGTGAGATTTTATTGCTATAAACTTCCCTCTTAGAACTGTTTTTGCTGCATCCCATAGGTTTTGGGTCATCGTGTTTTCATTGTCATTTGTTTCTATGTATTTTTTAGTTCCTTCTTTGATTTCTTCAGTGATCTCTTGGTTATTTAGTAGTGCACTGTTTGGCCTCCACGTATTTGTGATTTTTACAGTTTTTTTCTTGTAATTGATTTCCAATCTCATAGCGCTGTGGTCAGAAAGGATGCTTGACAGGATTTCAATTTTCTTAAATTGAATCTTCCAAGGCTTGATTTGTGACCCAAGATGTGATCTATCTTGGAGAATGTTCCATGTGCACTTGAGAAGAAAGTGTATTCTGCCACTTTTGGGTGGAATGTTCTATAAATATCAATGAGATCTATCTGGTCTATTGTGTCATTTAAAGCTTGTGTTTCCTTATTTATTTTCTGTTTGGATTATCTGTCCATTGGTGATAGTGGGGTGTTGAAGTCCCAGCTACTATTATTGTGTTACTGCCGATTTCCCCTTTTATAGCTGTTAGCATTTGCCTTATGTGTTGAGGTGCTCCTATGTTGGGTGCATAAACATTTATAATTGTTATATCTTCTTCTTGGATTGATCCTTTGATCATTATGTAGTGTCGCTCCTTATCTCTTGTAACAGTCTTTATTTTAAAGTCTATTTTGTCTGATATGAGTATTGCTACTCCAGCTTTCTTTTGATTTCCATCTGCATGGAATATTTTTTTCCATCCCTCCACTTTCAGCCTCTATGTGTTCCTAGGTCTGATGTGGATCTCTTGTAGACAGCATATGTATGGGTCTTGTTTTGTATCCATTCAGCCAGTCTGTGTCTTTTGGTTGGGACATTTAATCCATTTACATTCAAGGTTATTATCAATATGTATGTTCCTATTACCATTTTCTTAATTGTTTTGGGTTTGTTTTGTGGGTCTTTTTCTTCTCTTGTGTTTCCCACTTAGAGAAATTTCTTTAGCATTTGTTATAAAGCTGGTTTGGTGGTGCTGAATTCTCTTCGCTTTTGCTTGTCTGAAAAGCTTTTGACTTCTCCATCAAATCCGAATGAGACCCTTGCAGGGTAGAGTAATCTTGGTTGTAGGTTTTTCTCTTTCATCACTTTAAGTATATCTTGCCACTCCCTTCTGGCCTGCAGAGTTTCCGCTGAAAATTCAGCTGATAACCTTATGGGGATTCTTTGTATGTTATTTTTTGTTTTTCCCTTGCTCTTTTAATATTTTTTCTTTGAATTTTATTTTTGTTAGTTTGATTAATATGCATCTTGGTGTGTTTTTTCTAGGGTTTATCCTGTATGGGACTCTCTGTGCTTCCTAGACTTAGGTGACTATTTCCTTTCCCATGTTAGGGACGTTTTTAACTATAATCTCTTCAAGTATTTTCTGAGACCTTTTCTTTTTCTCTTCTTCTTCTGGGACCCCTATAATTCAAATGTTGGTGCGTTTAGTGTTGTCCCAGAGGTCTCTGAGATTGTCTTCAATTCTTTTCATTCTTTTTTCTTTATTCTGCTCCTTGGCAGTTATTTCCACCATTTTGTCTTCCAGCTCACTTATTGGTTCTTCTGCCTCAGTCATTCTGTTATTGATTCCTTCTAGTGTATTTTTCATTTCAGTTATTGTGTTGTTCACCTCTATTTGTTTGTTCTTTAGTTCTTCTAGATCTTTGTTAAACATTTCTTGTATTTTCTCAATCCATGCCTCCATTCTATTTCCGAGATTCTGGATCATCTTTACTATCATTACTCTGAATTCTTTTTCAGATAGATTGACATTTCCTCTTCATTCATTTGGTCTTGTAGGTTTTTACCTTGCTCCTTCATCTGTGACGTATTTTTTTTGCTGTCTCTCTCTTTTTTTTAATGAGTGGGATTGTGTTCCTGTCTTACTAGTTGTTTGACCTGAGGCTTCCAACACTGGCGTTTGTAGGCTCTTGGGTAGAGCTGGGTCTTGGTGCTGAGATGAGGAACTCCATGAGACCTCACTCCGATGAATATTCCCTGGGGTCTGAGGTTCTCTGTTAGTCCAGTGGTTCAGACTGGAAGCTCCCACCGCAGGAGATTCGGCCTGACCCGGGGCTCAGGAACCAAGATCCCACAAGCTGCCAGTTCACTTTGGTGTTCCTCCCATCTCCTTGGGCATCAGAGTCCCCCACCAGTGGCCGGCAGGCACCCTAGTTGTGGGGAGACGCTAACTCCACATCTTCCCACACCGCCATCTTGACTCCGCCCTGCCATATTTCTTAACAGTCCTGTCCACCTTTCCAGAGGCCAGAGTGCAGCCCTGAAGTGAGTTCAAATGCAGGGGAAATAAGAGCATGGATTCTGGGGAGACAGAAATTTCAGTGTATTGAAGGACTTCAGAGTAGAGAAATGAATAAAACCACCCCTACCCTTCCCCATTGGATCAGCTCTGCTCAGGCCTCAAGCAGCAGACTAATTGCTGCTTCATTGGTGATAGTTTAGGCGTCTAAAAGAGAGGACATCCTACACTGTTGGTGGGAATGTAAATTGGTACAGCCTTTATGGAGAACAGTATGGATGTTCCTCAAAATCTAAAAATAGAACTACCATATGATCCAGCATTCCCACTCCTGGGCACATATCTGGAGAAAACCATAATTTGAAAAGATAAATGCACATGTACATAGCAGCACTATTTACCATAGTCAAGACATGGAAGTAGCCTAAATGTCCATTGACAGAGGAATGGATAAAGAAGATGTGGTATATACACACAATAGAATATTACTCAGCCATAAAAAAGAATGAAATAATGCCATTTGCTGCAACATGGATAGACCTAGAGATTATCATACTAAGTGAAGTAAGTCAGACAGAGAAAGACAAATACCATATGATATCACTTATATGTGGAAACTAAAATACGACACAAATGAACTTACTTACAAAACAGAAACAGACTCACAGGCATAGAGAACAGACTTGTGGTTGCCAAGGGGGAGGGGAGGTCAGGGAGGGAAGGATTGGGAGTTTGGGATTAGCAGATGCAAACTATTTTATATAGGATGGATAAATAAGGCCCTACCATATAGTACAGGGAACTATATTCAATATCCTGTGATACACTATAATGGAAAAGAATATGAAAAAGAACATGTATATATATAACTGAATCACTTTGTTGTACAGCAGAAATTAACACAACATTGTAAATCAACTATACTTGAATAGAACACATTTTTTAAAAATTAATTTAATAAATAAATAAATGAATGAGAGGGCAAAGCCTGCCCCCCGCCATGTCCTAAGGGTATAGTTCCTCTGAGTGAGATAAGGGGTCCAAGACTCTGTATTGTTAGAGCCGTGCAGAGAGAGGCCTGATATGCAGGCCTGAAGTCACCTACTCCCCACCCCAGTAAAGGAGGGTGAGCGTCCAGTCCTGTGCCTGGGAGCTCTGGAATCAAGTTCAGAAAGGGCAAAACAGACATTGAAAACACAATTTTATTTTCTCCAAAGGGTCTGTCTTATCTTTAAATTTATAAAATACATCGTGTGCTTGCTCTGTTAAGATAATCAAAATTCAAAACTTCTTCCCAACTCTCTGAATAAAACTGATTTTCCAGAAAAAGGGAAGCACCCAATTTGTTTCCATATGGCTTTCTGTCCTAACCACCGCTAGAATTTCTGGAGCCCTTAGTAAGTGTCAAGGACTAGAGCTTTACCCAAATCACTTAAATCTCACGATCGCTCTCTGAGGGACTATCGCAATCCACGTTTTGCAGATGAGGAAACTGAGGCTTGGCGAGATGACAGGAAATCTCACACAGCCAGAAAGACACAGAGGTGGGATTTGTGTTTAGTTTTGTCTGACGCACAAACTGGTGCCCTTGGCCATCATGAATCATAGCCTTCAGGCCTGAGAAGCACAGTCCTGGGCTAGAGACTCTTTTCCTCCTGATGGAGGATGGACTGGGAATGACACTCCCACAAAAGTGACAATAATGACAGCAACAACCAACAATGGTGTGTGTGAGGCCAGGCAGTGAGTGTGTGGAGGGACCAGAACCCAGCACTCCTTCCTCAAGTCAGGCCCCACCAGCCATTCCGCAGAGAGAAAGTCTGGAGGTGACAGCCCACGTGAGAGCCAAGGCCTCACAGCAGGCCAGGCGGCCTCCTCTCAGGGGGCGCTGCGGGGAGCCACACGCAGAGACACAGCCGTCCAGAAGGCTCTGCACCCACTGGGCGCCCTGGGTTTGCTCTTGTTCTGAAAATGTGTGTGCTTTCAAAGGGCACTTCTCAAAAGAAGTTTTGGCGCCTGCCTTCACCAGACACTCTTCCTCAAATTATACTTCCTTGCAGGTTGCCTCTGACAACATAATGTGGGGAAATGCCTCTCGTCACCCTGAAAAGGGAGGCACCGTAAAGGGCCTTCTCAAGATGCTGACTTGAATGTGTAGCTCAGCAGAGGACGAGAAAACTGAATGTTAACCAACATGGAGCACAGTGAACAAGGAATACGTGTCCCTTGACTCAGGGTGCAGCTTGGCCGCTCATTCTTTGGTTCATGGGATATTTATTGAGCACCTACTAGGTGCCATGTGCTGTAGTTGGTGCTGTGCATACATAGATATACAGGATGTAGTTTCTGCTTTTCAAAGTCAAGAAGAGAAAAGTGACAAAGATATCTGTCTCCACTTAAGAATGCAGAAAATAAGAACTAATGGACACATGGCAATATATAATATGAGCTCACAGTTGCTGAGCACATCTATGTGCCCGACGCTGTCTGGACTAAACCACTGGCATGTATTACCCTGTTTAAACTTTATAAATCCCTTAGGTCCAATTAGCATCCCATTTTAAGGATGAGGGTACTGAAGCTTAGCAATATGAAGTCACTTGCCTGTATCATACAACTAGGGCATTTCAGACCAAGCTTCTCAGGATTTGATCCAGAGCCGTGACCTAAAGGGGCCTGGGTTCCAGTCTGGCATGGGCAGAAGCAGCCATAGAGCAACCTCTGATTCACAGGGTTGCTGAGGATTAAAGGTTTAAGGCCTCTGGGGTGTTTACACCCACTTTAGTCATCAGCCCTGAATGTGAAGGTCTTTGCCTCTACGTAATGGGGTCTGGACTAAGTGCCTCTTTGTCTACCTTTGGGTCAGGTGACAATCAGTCAGGCAAGGTTTCAGAGAGGTGACCTTTAATAGGATTTTGAAGGAGCTGTACAAGTTTGCCAGACTCTGTGTTATGGGGATAGAGGGGAGAAGGACACAGATATTCTAGGTGGCGTGGGAACAACGTGGGTAAAGGTGGAAGCAGTTACGGACAGCTGGAGGTGAGCACAGGGCTGGGTTGGGGAAAATAAAAAGAAGAGGCCCAAAAGGTGGGCAGGGGCCGGATCTGGAGACCATGAATGTCTTGCTACCAAACTACAATTGACCCTGAAGATGATGGAGAGTGCAATGGAAAGGTCACTTGGCAATGATACACAAGGTAGATCTGGGGGAGACCTAAGCGGCAGCAGGAAGCCCAGTTAGAACACCGTGGACACAGACCAGTGAGAGGGTCATACATTCATTTGTTCATTCATTCATTCAGTCAGCCAGTCAATCAGCAAATATTTAAAGACTGTCCATAGAGTAGTTCTTAAAGTATGATCTGGGGACCCCAGGGAGTGGTCAGATCTATTTTCATAGTACTGCTAAAACATTATTTACCTTTTTCACCCTCATTCTCTTACAAATGTCCCATGGAGATTTCCAGAGGCTATGTGACCAGGGAAAACACAACAGATTCAAGGCACAAGCAGGTATGAGAATCTCTTGGCCTTTTAATTAAGTCAGATGTAAAGAGATTTGCATTTGACTTAATAAAACAAGGACATTATTAAATTTCTCGCTTTGGGAAAACATAATCATTTTTCATAAAACAATTTACTTATGTTAATATGTAGTGGGTTTATTATTTTTTGAATGAACTAATAAATATTTTTAAATTACGGGTTTTTTTTAATTTTCTGCTTTAATTTTCAATATGGTAAATATTGACACACACAGCCCATATAAAACACTAGGTAGTATTCAGGACTCTAGGAAGAAAGCAGTGCACAGGTCTTCATCCCTGCCCTCAGAAGGCTGTTGTCCTACTCAAGTGAGATAAATGGGTCAACAAACTGAGACATTTCAGGAAACCACGACTGTTTGGGGGACATAGAGCCGGTAATGAATGGAGGGTGGCAGGTGGTGAGGTAGCAGCTGATCCGTGTGCGGGCAGCAAACTTACCCTCTTCTCTTGCTCTCACCGAATGCCACTGTCCCCAAGGGCACCATGACCCATGACGGCCTCTCCCATGATGCCATTTGTCCCTCCCACACCCCTCGTGGTACAAGCAGACCTGGAGTTGGTGCCCGCTTCGCCTCCTCCAATCCCCCTCCCTCCTTCATGCTCAGGCATTGATATTTTGTTGAAAGCTTCCCAGAACCATTCCAGGATCCCTGGACACTCACACCATTCTTCTCATAGATGAATTTTTCACACTCTTTCCTCCTCAAACGACTCTTCCCTATCCTCACTCACAGCTTCCTAAGGCACTGAGAAAATGGAAACAATCCAAAAAGAAGTTGCACATTTCCCTGTCACCCCACGCAGCCCCACCGCGTGGGCGCTCAGACGCCGGGACTTTCTGTTCCCACCGCCCCTGGCACTGGAGGTGCGCCCCGCCCCCCGCTCCCGAGCCCCGCCCATCCCGAGCCCCGCCCCCTCCCAAGCTGCACTTCCTGGGGACCCCCTTCCCGCCCCATCGAGACCGCCTGCTCCCGGCAACAGTCTCCCTCTCTAGTGCTTCATTCATTTTCTCTCTTTACTGGAACTTTCCCGTTAGCACACAAATATCATTTTTCTCCCATTAAAAAACTCCTTTTACCTCACATCCCCCTACCCCCTTCTACTGCCCTATTTCTCTGCTCTCTCTTTTACAGCAAAATTCTTCAAAAGTGTTTTCTCTCCTCCCGGTCTCCAGTTCTTCCCTTCTCATTCATTCCTGAACTCGCTCCAGGCATAATATGCCTCCCGCCCTCCCCCTGAAACAGTGTCCTGATGATGCCCAAGTCCCTGAATCGGTCGCTGCTCCATCCTCACCTTGTCTGCCACTTTCAACGCTTTTCACCCAGAGGATCACATGCTCCTCTTCCAAACACTTTCTTTACCTGTCTTTCAGAACACCACCCTCCCCGGCTTCCTTCCCTCAGGAGCTCCCCGTTCTTAGTCTCCTTTGCTGGTTCCTCCTCACCTCCCCGAATTCTGAGTCCCTAGGTTCAGTCGTCAAATCTTCAGTCTCAATGCTTTAAATACCATCTATCTGCTGCTGATTTCCAGATTTATATCTCCCGCCTGGACCTCTCTTCCCTTAACTACAGACTCATAAATCCAAACTTTGGCTATTAATAGCCATCTCAAACTTCACAGTATCCAGAAATAAAGCCCTACTCCCACGCCCCAAAACCTATTCCTTCCAAAGTCTCTCCCATCTCCATAAATGGCAACTCCATCCTTTCAGCTCTCAGACCAAAAGCCTTGCATTAACTTTGAATCCTGGACTTCCCTGGTGGCGCAGTGGTTAAGAATCCACCTGCCAATGCAGGGGACATGGGTTCTGAGCCCTGGTCTGGGAAGATGCCACATGCCGTGGAGCAACTAAGCCCGTGTGCCACAACTACTGAACCTGTGCTCTAGAGCCCGCGAGCCACAACTACTGAAGCCCGCGCACCTAGAGCCCGTGCTCCACGACAAGAGAAGCCACCACAATGAGAAGCCTGCGCACCGCAACGAAGAGTAGCCCCTGCTCCCTGCAACTAGAGAAAGCCCGCGCAGCAACGAAGACCCAACGCAGCCAAAATTAATTAATTTTAATTTTTAAAAAAAGAAAAAAACCTTGAATCCTGTCCAGGGAGGTTGAGCTATTCAGTGCAGGCACAGACGAGGGGGAGAATTAGACTTAATCAAGGCGGAGGTTTTGCCACACAAGTATCGTAGAGGGAGGCAAGGAGGACAGGACGTCCCCACAGACTCCAAGCTAGAATAGGAAGGAACTGAGGACACAGTGATTGGTGGTAACTGAGAAGTTGGTTGGGTCCATGGGCTGGCAGTCCCCATGGAGTCAAGGTTGCTGGGGCAGTAAACGAGGTAGTGGTCTGAATAAGATACTTGAAAACAAGATTTCAGCTATTGTGCACTTGTTTTCTATGGCGCCATACAAACCGTACGGGCAAGGGAGCAAGTCATTGAGGTGTGATGCAGGGAAACATCTCGGCAGTGAGGCTGTGTCCTGAGCGACCAAGGATCGCCTCCCCGGATGTTGAAGAGGAAAATCGCCACAGTTCTTTGAGCATCCTTTATCTCTCCTTTTTTGTTTACATGTCTGCCTCCCAGACTAGAAAGCAAATCCTGTGCCTACCACAGACCTTGGTATACTGGAGGTGCTACATAAACGTAGTTGATTCTTTTTTAAATCAAAGGGGCAAAGAGGAGATCACCAGATGTAGGCCCTTCACCTTATAAAAGAGCTGATTATTAAAATCTTCTGAAACCAAGTCTTGAGGCTGGTGGCCGCATCTCCTGCAGTGTGAGCTAGGTCCTCTCAACTCTGTGTGGTCACCATCTCAAACTGCGGCTTATTTAGCCATTTAAGAAGATAAGCCGGTGAGCTCCACCCTACATGGGTCAGCTATTTTCTTCCTAGGATGCCAGATCCAATTCCTTTTGAATCCACACATCTTTATCTAGCAGCTACCATGTGCCAGACTCTGAAGTGCTGGGGACAGACCAGCTCACATCCCTCGCCCTTCATCTCATGGAGCCTGGGAAACTCAGTTTCCAGCAGAAGGATCGTGTTTCTCTTCCAAGAATAATTGCCTGGGAATAACTTCTTGTTCTGGAATTGGGAGAACGTCTCTCTAAAACTCTAAAAGTAAGCACAGCACTTTGCTGAATTTCTGTAAATGGGTCTAGCACTGCCTTGTTAGTCAGGATTTTACCTTCCTAAGCTGGGTTCCCACTAGTTTGTTTGTTTTTTTTTTTTTTTTTTAGTTATTGCAGCAGAACTGGCTCACAGGGAATGCTTTCTTCCATGTAAGACTGATCTCTTAAATATTGAGTCTAATGCACAGCCACTTGACATAATGAACATAATGACAAGCTTTTCCTTCACATTGTCACTGGTCACTATAGAATCCAGGCTGCCCAGGACTCCCTAGAAATCAGAGAGACAGGGGCTTCCCTGGTGGCTCAGTGGTTGAGAATCTGCCTGCCAATGCAGGGGGGACGCGGGTTTGAGCCCTGGTCTGGGAAGATCCCACATGCCGCGGAGCTACTGGGCCCGTGAGCCACAACTACTGAGCCTGCGCTTCTGGAGCCTGTGCTCCACAACAAGAGAGGGCGCGATAGTGAGAGGCCCGCGCACCGCGATGAAGAGTGGCCCCCACTTGCCGCAACTAGAGAAAGCCCTCGCACAGAAACGAAGACCCAACACAGCCAAAAAAATTAAAAACGACAACAACAACAAGAAATCATAGAGACAACCCTCTCCCTCCAACCCTACATTACTGGTCAAGCATGGGTTAAAGGTATCAGCCTATTCTCACATATTCTCTCACAAACCCGAGTGTATTACCACCCACATCTCAAAGACAGTATTCCAAATCCCAAGTCTATCACCATCTTTATTCAGCGTTCCAACAATTTTAGCTAAACCTACCTACCCACCGTGTCTTCTCTTAACTCCTGAAATTTGAAAAAGGAATACCATTCAATATATTAACTCCATTTATTGATTATTTATTCACTCATTCATCATTTCTGTGCCAGGCACAGTACAAACGGTCAAGCAGGCAGGCAGACATGCGAAGCAAGAATTGCTATGCTGATGACAACTGCCAGCGTGGAGGCATTACCAAGCTGAGCATCTGCTGTTCCGTGCCATGTTTCCCTCTGTTTGACATAACAAAAGAGCAGAGCACTTAGTAATATGCCAAGTGCAGAGCACAAGTGATATGCCAAGTGCAGAGCACAAGTGATATGCCAAGTGCAGAGCACAAGTGATATGCCAAGTGCAGAGCACTTAGTAATATGCCAAGTGCAGAGCACAAGTGATATGCCAAGTGCAGAGCACAAGTGATATGCCAAGTGCAGAGCACTTAGTAATATGCCAAGTGCAGAGCACAAGTGATATGCCAAGTGCAGAGCACTTAGTAATATGCCAAGTGCAGAGCACAAGTGATATGCCAAGTGCAGAGCACAAGTGATATGCCAAGTGCAGAGCACTTAGTAATATGCCAAGTGCAGAGCACAAGTGATATGCCAAGTGCAGAGCACTTAGTAATATGCCAAGTGCAGAGCACAAGTGATATGCCAAGTGCAGAGCACAAGTGATATGCCAAGTGCAGAGCACAAGTGATATGCCAAGTGCAGAGCACTTAGTAATATGCCAAGTGCAGAGCACAAGTGATATGCCAAGTGCAGAGCACAAGTGATATGCCAAGTGCAGAGCACTTAGTAATATGCCAAGAACCGTGCACAATTTAATTTTCCTCAGAACTGAATGTGATAGCTACTTAACATCTTTTTGCCTCAGTTTCCTCATCAAAAAAGATTATTGAAGAGTTCTTAACTTGCTAGGTAGGCATAAACATCACATGATTTTCTTTCTTCAGTAACTGCAGGCAACTACACTCTGCTACTTTTAAGCATTCCGTTGTTTGTTCCCTCCAGTAGGACTTGAGGCTATCTATTTTTAAAGTGGCAGCTCATGTCTATTTCCAAGTTCTTCTCCAGCTGGCCCTCCGGTGCTGACTTGATGTGTGGCTCCTATGGTTTGGGGCCATGGGCAGGGGTGGGTCCGAATCTGCTTTCTCATCACCCTCCCTTTGATGTGTCTTCCAGGCACTCACCTGGTGTCAGGCAGGGAGGAGGAAGGGGGAGGGCACCTCCTAGCTGACACCCGTGGTAAGGCGGTTGTCTATTTTAATGGCCGCAGCTCCAATCCAGCTCCCTCTAGACTTGGCAGGGATGGAATGCCATACAAACCCTGCTGACAAGCCTCTCATCCCACACAACTCCTTAGGCATCAACTGGTCACTTTTGAGATTCTTCTGGCAGAAGCCCCACTGCATTCCTCTTTGCCCCTTCCCGGGGAAGCCTCCACTGAACCGAAGCCCCCATCTCATCTCTCCTCTGCAGCCTCAACTGCGGAGTTTTGGGGGTGAGTGCTACCCCCTCTCCACCTGACTGTGTCTTCTGACATCCCAGTTCTCTACTGAGTTGGAGGAGCAAGGACACGAACCCACACTGGACTGGGCAGTGACCAAATCATGAGGTCTAGAATGGTCTACGATGGAGTGGTGTTTGTGCTTTAAGAAAGGGAGAGCCCCTGAGAATTCTGAACAGGGAGATGGCATGATTAGATTTGTATTTTATTATAGTCATTCTCAGAGCACAGTAGAGAATGGATAGGAGTGTGAGACCAGCAGCAGGGACACTAGGAAGGAGCCGATGCCATGTTTTCCAGCTTACGATTGTTTGCGAACATGGCCAATCTTGGTCAATCTTTTTTGCTTTATGACATGGTCTAAAAGTTGTTCAACAAGCTTTGGGCAAATTGATCTTGTCTACCTATGGATGACTGTAGTAGATTGAATGTGTCCCCCAGAAAGATATGTTGAAGTCCTAACTGCCAGTACCTGTGAATGTGACCTTATTTGGAGATAAGGTCTTTGCAGATGTGATCAAGTCAATGTCATTAAGATTAGGGTGAGCCCTAAATAAGGTCAATGACTGGTGACCTTATAAGGACAAGGAGAATTGAAGACACAGATACACACATAGAAAAGAAGGCCATGTGAAGACGGAGGCAGGATTGGAGTGATGAGCTACAAGGCAAGGAACTTCAAAGACTATTGATAGACACTAGGCACTAGGAAAGGCCAGGAAGGATTCTACCCACAGTCTCAGAGGCAGCATGGCCCTGGCGACACCTTGATTTCTAGAACTGCGAGTCAATAAATTTCCATTGTTTTAAGCCACCACATTTGTGGCATCCCTAGGAAACAAATACAAGGGCCAAATAGTTACAAAACATTAAAGCCATCTAGACCTATCAGAGGAGGAAGCTGAGGTCCAGAGACCTGACTTGGCTTCCAAATGTCCACAGAGAGTCCATGGCAAGGACGGTGTACTGGAAGGAACCAGTATAGTCCACCCTGGCTGTCATTTCTGACACTTCTGTGGCTGTCCACTTTTGACTTCAGCTCCTCTGCTCCTGCCCAAAGTCATACTGTACTTGTATTAGTCAGCTCAGGCTACTATAACAAAATGCCATAGACTGGGTGGCTTAAACAATAAAAATTTACTGTCTCACAATTCTGGAGGTGGAAAGTCTGAGATCAGGGTTCCAGCAGAGTTGGGTTTGTTGGTGAGGTCTCTCTTCCGGGCTTGTAGATGGCCGCCTTCTCACTTTGTCCTCACCTGGCCTTTCCTCAGTGTGTGCAGAGAGGGAGATATCTCTCTCTCTTCCTCCTCTTATAAGACCATAGTCCTATCAGATTAGGGCCCCCTCCTCATTAATTTCCTCCAAATACAGTCACACTGGGAGTTAGGGCTTCAACATGAATTTTGGGGGTGCCTCAGTTAGTTCAAGCTGCTATAACAAAGTACTGTAGACTGGGTAGTTTATAAACAACAGACATTTATTTTCTCACAGTTCTGGAGGCTTGAAGCCTGAGATGGGTGTGCCAACAAGGTTGAGTTCTGGTGAGAGCCATCTTCCAGGTGGTAGACTGCCGACTTCTCATGGTATCCTCACATGGCAGAGAGCAGAGAAAAGCAGGCTCTCTGGGGACCCTTATAAAGGTACCAGTCTCCTTCACGAGGGTTCCTCTCTCCTAACCTCATCTAATCCTAATCACCTCCAAAAGCTCCACCTCCTAATTCCATCACATTGGGAGATAGGGTTTCAACATATGCATTTGTGGGGACACAAATATTTTGTCCATAACATGGGGACACACTTCTCTCCATAGCTTAAGGCAGGTTTATGTCATTCTTCAAGTGTCTCTTTCCTGCTATAAGACTACAAGCTCCAAAAAGGGAACCCTCTTACACTGTTGGTGGAATGTAAATTGATACAGCCACTGTGGAGAACAGTATGAAAGTTCCTCAAAAAACTAAAAATAGAACTACCATATGACCCAGCAATCCCACTCCTGGGCATATACCCTGAGAAAACTATAATTCGAAGAGGTACATGCACCCCATGTTCACAGCAGCACTATTTACAATAGCCAATATATATATATATATATATATATATATATATATATATATATATATATATATATATATATATAACTCAGCCATTAAAAAGAACAAAATAATGTCATTTGCAGCAACATGGATGGACCTAGAGATGATCATACTAAGTGAAATAAGTAAGAAAGGGAAATAAAAATGCCATATGATGTCACTTATATGTGGAATCTAAAACACGACATAAATGAACATATCTATGAAATGAAAACAGACACACAAATATAGAGAACACACTTGGAGTTGCCAAGGAGGAGGGCAGGGTGAGAGAGGGAAGGACTGGGAGATTGGAGTTAGCAGATGCAAACTATTATATACAAGATAAATAAACAACAAGGTCCTACTGTGTAGCACAGGGAACTATATTCAATACCCTGTGATAAACCATAATGGAAAAGAATATGAAAAAGAATATATATATAACTGAGTCACTTTGCTGTACAGCAGAAATTAAACACAACAATGTAAATCAACTATACTTCAATAAAGTTAAAAAACAAAAAGACTACAAGCTCCTTAAAGAAAGAAACCACGGATTTCTACTAATTTATCTTTTTTATACCCAGTGTAGTACCTGGTCCAGGGTGAGCACTTAAAGAATATTCACTGACCTGATTGAGTCATTTCTTTGCAAGCTGCCCAACTGTCTCAACCCTATGGTCAGTTCCCATCCTATACAAAAGTATATGTAGAAATAGATATTGCAAAGTTGCCAGCAATTAATGAGTATTCCATGAAAAGAAAATATTTCATATTCAAATAAGTTTGGGAGGTGCTAGGTTATAAAAAGTTAAACTTTTTTCTTTCTGTCAGAACTGCCAGGGGTCTTTAATAGGCTAATACTCGACTCCCCAAGATAAGTATCAGTAGAAATCGCTCTTCCTTCAGACCCACCCAACACCTGACTTGTACCAGGTATGCCTCCTTTTCCGCTGAAGGATATTTTGGATTCCTAGTGGATTTCCATTTTGTTTTTAAGCAGAACATGAGCCAAAGGCATCCTCTTGTCACCTGTAAGTCTGTGCCAGCTCTGCTTGGAGATGCTGACATGGCCTTAAATGTCACCACATGCATATTAATATTCCCGGCTTCGCTCCGCTCCGCAGCGCCTCTGGGGTCTCTGGCTAGAGCCCTTTACAGGGGAGAACAGGCACAAGAAGTAGATTACCATGGTGCTGCATGGCAATCACCTAGGAGACCAGCTGTGCTTTTCCATTCTGAGCGCAGCCCCAAGTAAATGAGGCGCCTGTGCACCCTAGCTGAGCAGGGGAACCGCCCGCCTGGCATGATGGCCTGGGGAGCATGGACACACTTGGAGCTCACCCCCTGCCCCTGCCATTTTAGAGAAGAGGAAACGGGGCCCAGGGAGGTGCTGTGGCTTTCCCAGCAACAGAGCTGGTGAGTTTTTTTTTAAACATTTATTTTCTAAAATAAAATATACATAAACACAGTGTCAAGAGTCTAATAATTTCAGAAGTTTGTTACTTAAACAGCAGCCCCTTCCCTCCCATTTACTGCTTCCCAGATAGCCAATGTTTTTCTCATAATTCTCCTCCTGGGTTAAAATTGTAACTCAACCACCAACCATTATAAGGTGCTACATTTTTTTCTAATTGCTTCAGAAATAAATAGATGCTGTCCAGGGTGTTAGCTCAGGGGAGGGGAAGCAGGGAAGGGACGAAGGCAGCCATCACTGCCACTGAGACAGCAAGGCGTCCCCAGGGAGAGGCAGAGAATGTGTGCTTTCTCTTCCCAAGTTCTCAACTGCCCACACTCCTGCCTTTCACCGGTTCCTGGAGGTTCGCTGAGTAGTTGAGATGGGCAACCCCGGGACTTGGGAGAGAATCGTCCCTTCCCAGAGGCTTCTGACCCCAGTTTCCGAAGCTCCTGCAGAGAAGGGTGTTCACAGCCAGCAGTTACTCTGGAGGGGGAGTCGTGGCCACCTCTCCTTCCTCTCTGAGAGCCTCTCCCTTCCCAGCATTGAACCTGCAACAGCAAGCCCACCCGAGCCCCCTGTCAGAGGTCTGGTCCCTGTTGGGGGACGTTGGCATTAAACAGGGAACTCTGCCCTGGGGGTGCAAGGAGAAGAAAAGCAACACCTTGTCCTCCGCCTGGAATGGCTTGCCGTCCCATGGGAGAGACTGAGAAAGGGTAGCGACGCTTGTTCTCCCACCCTCCGCTCCCACTCAGTATCCGTGCACCTTTCCTAACAGCACCCTGATTTCCTTCTGGTTTGGGGAAAGGTGGGAGGGTAAAGCCACTTGCCTCCCCTCCGAATAGAGAAAATAGAGAAATCAGACGCTCCTCCCTTGGTGCCCAGCGCCACAGGGGCCAGTCAGGACTAAGCTCAGGAAACGGAGGCTTTTCCCCATTTCTGAGTCTTGAGTGAGTGTCCCAAGGATCCGTGATATGGTCCCTCTGGCCGTGTAGTGGCATCCCAAGTGCACAGTCCTGATAAAGCATGACTCCCTGGCTTCCCTTTCCCGCCCCTCTCAAGGCCGCCTGGTGCTGCAACAGTCCTGTTCATTCTGAGTGCCTGATCTACCTCCCAATAATCCCCGCCCCCAGCCCCCGCTAATCAGAGTCATTTTCTGTTGCTTGCAATCAAGGAACCATAAAGGATAAAAAAAAAAAAGAGAGAGGCACAGATAATCCTCAGCAGGTGTGGTAAATTCTAACGGCGTCACCAAGTGCCACCAGGAGAGGGAAAAGTATACAGGAGGAGGTGGGGATCATATGGGCAGAGACCCAGGACACCTGCAACAGGCTCTGCTGCTGCTTCTGTGTGACAACCACAGCCAGGTGGCCCCGCTGAGTCTCCTCCCAGAACTGAAGTCTGACCCGGCGGATGCAGCACACCTCCTTCCATGTCTGGGCAGGGGTCCCTGGGTAAGGGAGCAGGGTCCCTAGTGGCAGCAGCGGAGCCAGGTCAAGGAGGGCACGCTGGCAGCCTTGCATCCCCCCAGGCAGTCTCTCCTGAGTGCCCAAGCCCAAACCTTCCACTGATCATGACTTGGGGCCACGGTCTCTTTGAGTTCTGGCACCGTCCACCCCTCCGCCTCAACCCTAGCTCGCTGAAAAACTCCATTCTTCGTGTTTACCATTCTCTGTTTCCCACAGGGCCATATTGGTCCACGTCTAAGTTTTATTGCTTTCATGGGGACTGTGTTTATCATGTTCTGGATCAGTAATTTCCATAGAGATGCTAGCACAACAACAGATCCAAGTGAATCAACTCTGACAAAACTCTCACCAAAAAAAAAGGAAGAGGGCCAGTTGCATATTATAGTGTTCAAGCCCCAAACTCCCCACTTATCTGGTGTTCCCCAGAGTCAGGGACAAAGGAAAGATAAGCCTGACCCTCCTGCGTGCCTCCTGCCTTTTTAATGAGGGCGTTGGAAATGAGGTCTGGGAACCACTGGTTCAAGGTTTCAGCTGTTGGCTCCCAGACAAGGAAGGATCTTGGGGAAAAATATTATAATGTAATTGTGACGAAAATCTCTTTTCAGTAGAAGATTTTCAGAACATTAAACACTATCCACAGACAGTTTCAGATGGAGTCCCGAGTGGCAGAGGACTGAAAGGCTTTTGAATCTGAGTTTCCCCCTTGCTCTATTTGAAGCATCTCCTTCCACTTGGGATGTTGTGTTTGAGGTTTGGCAATGAGGTGGCATATCCTTAAAAGGGAAAGAAAATACATATTTTGGTGGCCACGGCTCAGGTAGCCTGTGTTCCCAGAGGAAACAAAAGTCTTTGCAAGGAATGTTTGCCTTATTCGGTATAAATAATGTTGGTTTGTTTATGTCTTAACCCCTGTTTGGTGATTAATGAGAAAAATATATCTTCTGAGACTCAGAGCACACTGGATCCTTTTTAGTGGGCCACTCTAGGGTAAATAAAATTGAAAAGAAGAGAGAGCCATTGTGACTCCAATGAAATACAGTCTTCTTAGTTAATCTGAAGTTTGGATGACCCAGACTGTTCTTAGGGAAAATATTGTCTCTTTCAATGGTATTCTTCTTTCTTTCTTTTTTTCTATTTGCAAATCATGACTCCTGGAAATTTTAAATTATTTCTTTGTGTTTGGAAAATTAGGTAATTACATGATTTAGTTTGGGCATTGCATGATGTGGTAGGATTGGGCATCAGTTAAGTTCCCTGATTTGATGTCAGAACCAGCTCCAGGAGGTACTGGTTATTGGATCTTAGGAAAGCCGTTTTGCCCTTCTAATTCTCCGTTACTGCAGGTGTGAAGTGGGGTGAAAATACTCACATCACCTCCTAGGGTTGTTATTGCAGATCAAAGCAGATAATGAATTGCAAGTGCTTTGGGAATTGCAAAGCATGTCGCAATTGTAAGAGAGAAGGAAAAGGAAGCCAAGGTTTATTGTGCACCCAATGCGCACCAGGCACTTTGCAAATCGACTCTGGCACTGAGCACGCTACACCTCCAATCTTGCTGCCCCCTCCCCTATCCTTCCTCCAGTGGCAGCCAAAATGACATAGATCATGTCATTCTCAGTTTTAAATGTTTTCCCATTGCAATTAGAATGAGCATGCAGATAAACAGCAAGGGTTTACTATATAGCACAGGGAACTATATTTAATATCTTGTAATAACCTATAATGGAAAAGAATCGAAAAAAAGAATGGAAATATATACATATACATGTATGAGTGAATCACTTTGCTGTACACCTGAAACTAACACAGTATTGTAAATCCACTACACTTCAATTTAAAAGGGAGAATAGCCTGCAAACTCCCTGCAATGGCCTGAGAGACCCTGCCTGATCCTTCTCCTCCAGGCACAGTGCCCACCACTCTGTCCCTCGTGCTCTCTGCTGTAATCACACGGGTCTCCCTCCATCCTCTGGTCATGCTCAGCTCCTTTCTGTCTCAAGGCTTTTGCACATGTCAAGCCCTCTTTCTGGGAGGCCCTTCCTCCTTTCTTCACCTAGTCAATCTTTTACATCCTTTTCAGTTGACATGTTATTTCTTCCCTATCAGCCAAGACTACTGTTTTGACCAGACAGGTTATAGAATACACAACTCCAGCGGGCGCCATTCACATAGACTACAGTTCGCACAGCAACAAAGCACGTGGTGACCTTGTTCTCAACCTCCTCCACTAGTTCCATGATACCCTTGATTTGCACCGTGCTTCTCCTTCACAGCAATTTGAACATGTATAAACATTTATTTGTTAAACGTCCGTCTTCTCCACTAGACCATCAAGATAGGGACCGTGACTCTCCCGTTCACCTCAGAATCCTCAGCACCTAGAACACTGCCTGCACACAGAAGGTACTCAATAAATGTGTATGGACTGACTTTCTATGAAGTATCATGAAGCCATTCTGTCTCAATCCAATGGCACTGAGTAAGCATGAGCATTGAGGCTCAACAAGTGTCTCCGCAGCTGCCCATTGCCCACCTCCATCTCCAGGGCTGGCATGGACCTGAAAGCTAAGAGGTTCAGATAAGCCACAGGCCAGGTTCAGAGGACCTGAGGAAGAAGGACATCAGGGCAGCTGAGAACCGAGCCCTACCTTCTGCTGCTAAGAGACGCATCTCTGCCCGCTAGAAGGGTTTAGCTTCTTTCTCCAGAAATGAATTATTGCCAAGGAAAGTATATGACAGCAGAGACTGAAGTTCTAAAGATCTGAGTTTTAATCCTTCCCTATCACAGGCTAGATGGTAATTACTCACAAGTGATTATAAAATGTGCTGTCCTTTATCCTTGCTAGAATATTTTTAAATTAAGCAAAGCACTTTATAAGCTCTAAAGAATGGCTGAGCTCTAAAGAATGGCTCTAACGATGTGATGTAGCATTATTATTTGCAGTTGATTATAAACCTCTTCAAGAATGCGGTCACCATTGCTTCCCTCTCACCTGCTTCTTAGGATGCAGCTATCTTTAGCTATAACTTGTTGATTAGCCAATCACAAAAGCATTAGGAGCAGAAGATAATGCCCGCTCTGTATTTTGCATGATATTAAAATAAATAACACTAGCAAACTCAGCGCTGTTGTTTGGTGAGCCCTCACTCATTTGTTGATTCTTGGAGCAAGCATTTATAAATGCCTTCTCTGAACCAGGGCTGTGTTATGTGTTAGAAAGCGTGTGTTTCCTGTCTTGGAGCAACTCACCAGATAGGGCAAGGGGTGGGGTAAGTGGGAGACACAATGTTCAACTAGAGGGAAGTCTATTCTGATGGAGGTACCAACAGCGTCCCAGGGCAGCACGCAGGGAGGCTGATCAACCCTGCCTGGGTGAGGAAATGATTCTCAGGGACGCCTTCTCGCAAGGCCACCCTGGGTTTGGCAGGACGCAGAGAAACATCTGCAAGGGAGGGGAGGGACAGGAGCCTTCTGGAACTATTCCTAGGCAGTGGGAACCAACTGGATCCCTTCTGTCTTTCAGTTATCTGCTTAAAAACTCAATTTCCTGTCATCAGCCCCAGAAGGAAGACAAATGGGAGAATGTTTGCAGAGCACCAGCCCCTCCTGGTCTCCGAGGCCCAGGCCCTCCCAGGTGGGCTTGTTTGTAGGAGGCCTGTGGGCAGCAAACCAACTCCAAATTCCCATTGAATATGTAAGGTTTGGTAGGGGGGCACTTTGCCTGGTGCATTTTACTTCAGTTTTTATAAACTTGTATATTTCAGAGGAAATATCAGTCTTGGGTTTCTGACTCATTTACATTCCTCAAAATGTCATTCTTTATTCATGATACAAGAAACCTCTATAAATCGTTTTTTAAATTCCCCCAAAAGGCTGGATTTTTGGATCCCCAATGCCCAGAGTGTGGTCTTCAAATCTAAACCTAAAAAGAAGAGAAAGTTTGAGTGAGACCCCTTCCCACTTCTGACACCTGGGCTTTCACAGGGCTGGTGGTGAGACTGTGGAGGGTGGGAGGGAGCTGATCTGGGCCATGATCTTGACCCTGAGCTGAAAGTATGGTCCTGCTGATATTGTCATGCCTGATCAGTCAGGGGCTGGCTTTGTTGACCTACTGAAGCACCGTGGAACTTTGGAGGGGCTGGTAATAAGACATCTGGAGGAAAGATGAATGTCCAAGTAAACAAACGAGATGGCTAAATGTTCCATGTTAAAAATGTGCAGAAACTTAGGGATAAAGGGAAAAGACAGGAGGGAAGATGGGGGCAGAAGAGGTGAGGACTAAGCAGTGTGGAGGTGGCCAGAAACTTGAGAAACAGGATTGCGTGACACTGTGTTGCACGTCATTACTGATGCTACAGTGGAATTCCCTTCATCCTCCCCAACCTTCAGTAAAGTCACTTGCACTCTGTGTGAGAGGTTTGTTTGGGGGAAGGTAAGGGAAATGACTGAGTTGCACATTTGGGTTGAACAAACCAAGTGGGCGGTGAGACAGTGGCTGAAATGACTAGTTTAGCGGCAGCAGGAGCTCACAGCATAAGGTGACCGCAAGGCTGTGAGCTGCTCAGAAATTTCCATGACTCTTGAGAAAATAATTAGATGTTCCACTACCTGCAGGCTGAGGGTTTGAACAATCTCATCTAGCCCTTAAGGGACTCCAGCTAACATCTAGGTTTTACACTTTTATTATCTCCCTTGGTCGCACAATAAACAGATATAATCACCCTCGTCTTCCAAAGGAAAAGGCCAGAGGGGATAAGTCATTTCCCTGAGTCCCATACCTAATAAGTAACAAATCCAGAATTTGAACCCAAGTCTTCAGCTGCAATTCTGCTTAATGTTTTATTTTGAAATGTCCAGGAAGTTGCAAAAATAGTTCAGAGAAGCCCAGCTTCCCCAACTTCTGCCACAGTCTGTTCTTCCCACCATCCGCTGAAACTAGGGATAAAGAATTGAACTGCAGAGACTGCAGGTTTGTGCGAAAACAGGCTTTTTAGGTTTACAGATCATCAGGCACAGCATCTCTTTCTGGAAACCAGAAAGTAAGCATAAGAGAGTTCAGCCTAGGTTTGCAACCCTGGATGCACATTTCAATCACCTGCTGGGCTTTTTAAAAATACCTGTGCCTATCCCAGACTAACAGGTTCTAATCTAATCAGTAAGGTCTGGGGCTTAAGAGTCGGTATTTCTGCAAGACCCTCAGGGGGGTCTAAGCAGAGGGTATTGAGAACCACAGCTGTAAAACTACACCATAGGTATCAAGAGGCTCTGAAGTGAACCCACCCTTTCGTCAGACCCAGGTGTCAAGCTGCCCTCCTTCATGGGTCCCGTCACTGTGGCCTGAGATGCCTGTAAGAGTAGCCTGTGAATGAGAGGATCCTCAGGTGACCTGGCAGGGAAACTTTCTTGTTGGGCTTAATACAAAGCTTTGTGGTCCTGCCACTCAGAGCTGTGCCTCCCTTTCTGAAAAAGTAAATCAGCTCCGGGTACATCAAAGGAGATTATCATTCCTCTGGCACTGGCTTTGTTTTCCGATACATCTAAGGGAAGCAGGTCCACTTATCTCCAGAATACTTTCCCAGAAAGCTCAGTCGCCTGCTGTGTGAGGTCACAGGTCCACAATTTGCATCCATCACACCTTGTACGGAAGCGGGGAGGAATTGGCTTGCTTTGTTTTCCAGCACTAGGGAAACAGATTTCTTCTTAAGCTTCACACAATAAATTGTATTAAATCCTTTCAGCAGGGTTTCCATGGCTATGTGAAAGCAAAATCATACAATAATTGTTTTAAATAATACAACAAGGCGAGCTAGAGAGTACATCTTAATTTTTGTCATCTGTCCTGTGTTTCTGTTTGTATGGAAGTGTTCCCGAGGCAGGGGAAAGGTTTCTGCATTCACTGGGAGTTGCTTGGCAAATGTAGCGCAAGGTCAAATACAAACTGAAATAAACAGACCTACCAAATCCCTCGGCCCCCTGCTCTGTCCATGTGAGCTCCGGGGCTGGTTTGCTTATTTTAAGTGGGAATTAGGATGGTGTTTATCTCTTCCCTGCTTGGGCACCAAAACCCATCTTCCCACTGCATACGCCTGGCTCCTGCTTCCCTAGGGAGAGAGTTGGAAGTATACGCTAGACAAAGGTGACACCTGATAGGAACCACACCCTACCCCCGAGTATCGATTTGTCCTCTGGTACCGGGGACACTCTCCAGTAGTCTTAGCCCAGGATCCACAAGAAAATGTCATGGATAAGAATCAGTCTTCAAAACTGATCATCCTACATTCCGGGTCAAGCCCCATCAACCAGGCTATTGCAAGTTGCTTCAACTCTGAGATTCCATTTCTTCATCTACTAAGTGAGGGCAATGACACTTACACACCAGAGCTTCTGAGTCGCAAATGAGGTCACGCATGGAAAGTACTTGTCCTCGTAGCTGACATGGTGTCAGGGCTTATTAAATGGTATTCATTTTTAAATGATTATTACCATTATCGTTATTATTCTTTGACTGTAGAAAAGTCCACCTGATAATATGGTGAATCTTAGAGCTATTGTCTGCCTGGGTGATATCTGGGTTGAATTCCACAAACACTCCTGACCCCTTCCAGATGTCAGAGAGCCAGCTGGGTGCTGGAAAATGGGGAAGGAAGGTCTGGTTCCTGCCCTCCAGGAGCTCCCAGACCAGGACTGGGACCCTTACCAACTGAGGCTCATGAACATTACACTCGGATTGTGCTTGGCCATGGCTGCTGCCCACATTGTGTTATTACTCCAGGGAGGAATCGATTCTTGACGATCAATTGGATAAAGAAGGAGAGAGTTCTACACCGTCACTGACAAAAATGTCATCTTGGGTCCCGATCCCATGTGGGCGATTCAACTTCCAAATACAGATACAATAAAGTCCCTCAGCCAAGCCCCGAAGAGAGTTCAGGGTAGACTTCGCCCCAGGTCGTAGTCTTTGACCACAGCTGATGTTCATGAGAACCTCACGTGGGTGGGAACTGGGGGAGGTGACAGGAAGGAGAAGATGGGAGTGGGGCAGCCCAGCCTCACCAAGTATGTATGAGATCACTTGGCGGACAAGCCAACGTTGGAAGGGAAAGGACGTTGGCTCTAACCACAGTCTGCCATTTTGAACTCTGTGGAAGTTTATTTTAGCTTTTTGTTTTTTTAATGTTTTAGATCATGGCCAGTAAATAGTAAGAGAACACACGAAGAAAAAGATTTGCCCACACAGAAGTTTTCTTTGGAACCAAAACGAAGACATACTTGAGATGCTTTGCTTTCCGTCTGTGCCTGAGAGAGATGTTCCCTCTCTGCAGGTCCCCTGGGAGGCTTGGAACAAACCCACCAGATTCCAGGAGCTGAGCCTCAGAGGGGCCAGGCTACGGCCCCCAGGAGGTCAGGGGTGGCTTGTCCTTTGGTGCCTCTGGCCTGTTTGTAGCCTCTGCCTGAAATTCATTCTTTGTCTGTGCTGACCCTGTCCTTTTTTCCAGACACAGCTCATGCCCTACTTGCTGTTCCTCTCAGAGCTTTGTCACAGGTGGGACAGATTTGATTCCAAGACCAGGGGCCCCTCTTCTGTGCCCTCACATCACCTCTCCTGTGGTACTGACCCTCTGGTTATACTTCCTGTTTACTCATCTGTCTCCCCCACTAGATTGTGACCTCTTGGGGAGGGACTGTCTCTTATGCATCATGGGTCTCCAGAGCATACCAGCCAGTCTGGTGCATAGAGATATGCAATGAATAGGTGTTGAATGCGTGAATGACTATATGAATGAATGGATGAGCAAAATGTGACTGAACACATCAGTATGCTGATGCACTGAACCTCAGTATGATGTTCCTTTAGCTCTCTCTGCTGGAGCCCAGCTTCTTTACGCTTGCCCTCACCCACTCTGAATTCCAACAGCTACCCCCTACTCCCACGCTTCCCTCGACATACATGCACACACACTGGACGACAGCACCATCCTAGGCCCCAGGGGACTTTAGAGGCCTCCTCTGCCGGGAAGCCCACAGATCTCCCTATGACAAGGATCAGGTCTGCTCAACTCCCCCGTTATGCCCTTTGTGGCCCAGGTCTGCTCAGCTCATATGTTGGTAGTAAGACCCATCTATGGGATCATAGCAACCACATTTTCAAAGGCCAAGTAGTACTATTTCTTCTGACCTCAGATTTTCTTTGGAAAATTTCTCCAGTGACTCAAAATGCCCTCTTGGCTTGTGGGAAAAAACAGAAAGCAATGCAAAGGTGTTAATGACCTAATCTTACTCTCAGGGCATTAGCAAAAGACCAGACTCTTAAAGGAATTCCTCCCACATGCCCCAAGCTCTTCATCTACCTTTTGCACAAAAGCACATGATTTACACTGATTTACTAACTACAGTAGCTACCCACTGACCCATTCACTAAGACCCTCTCACTGTGCTTGTTGCTTTTCATACTTTATCTCTCTTAATCCCCAATAAATCCATTAGGTAAGTCCTGTTGTGACTCTCACTTGACAGAGATGGAAATGAAGTTCAGAAATTTCAGGTGATTTGTCCACATTCTCATATCTAATAAATGAGGAACTTGAGATTTGAAATCTTATCTGCTTATCTATTGCTGTATAGCAAACCACCCCTAAAATGTAATGGCTTTAAACAATTTACCATTACCTCTCATGGGTCTGTGGGCTGACTGGGCTTAGGTGGGAAGTCTTCACTGATGCTCTCTCCTATGGCTGCGGTCATCTGAAGCCTCAACTGGGCTGGACGTTCAAGATGACAACTCATATAAGCTGACTGTCACTGTTGGCTGTGGGCCGCGAGCTCTTCTGGGACTACCAATTGAGCACTAATGATTTTCTGAGACTCTTGGCTCCATTCACTGGGGCATTGATTCTGGGCTCTGAATCATCCTTCCTTTTCCATAAGAGGTGGCCATGTTTGCAGCTTAGTAGGCTTCTTCTCCTGTTTCCCACTCATAGAAGGTGCTTTGCATTTTGACCTACCTCTGTCTTTTTCCATCCCAGCTGATGGTGCTTCCTCATTCATAATGCTCTTAAATTGTTGTGAGCTTCCTAAGGACTCTTTTGAGTTCACACCATTAGTCAAAATACACACCAACATATCTCTTTGAGACAGGCCCCCTTTCTGCCTTGGGCTGAGAGTCAGATGGGTGGAACAATGCCCATCAGATTCCTTTGAAACTTTTCTGTCTAGTTGAGAAGGTCTATGAGGCATACTCCTAAAACTTTCTAAAAGCTTAACAAGTGCCTTAGAGCTATGCCTTTGAGATGATCAATACCCTCATATCATGTCTTACTTTGAGAACCTTTTTCCAACTGGAGAGGCTGGGAATAAGAATCAGCTTTATTTCTAAACCCAGCTAGTCTGCTTCTTTATATTTCATCTAAGTTTACTTGAAACTGAATAGTTCAGTTTTCAGCTCACCTCTCTATGCCCATACCTGCCTAAAAGAAAACAGTAGGCACTTTCAACATTCTATCTGGATGTCTCCTTAGCCAAATCTGCTATGTCACAGGTATATTTTCTGTTGTTTGCATTATCATAAACAACAGAGTACCAAATTATCCATCATTACGAAATAAGGGATGCCTTTTTCCAGCCTCCAGTAACAGTTTCCTCCTTTTCCTTCCCATTTTCAGGCATAGTTTCCTCAAGCACTTCCTGGCTTCTTCTTGCTGCTTGGTCCCAAAGCCAATGTTGCACAATTTAAGTTTTTATCATAGCAGCATTCCACTTCCAGGTACCAAATTCTATTCTAATTATCTGTGCCTCCATAGCAAGCCACCCAAACCTTAATGGCTTACAACAACCATGTATTGTTTCTCATGGCTTTATGGGTGGACTGAGCTCAGCTGGGTGTTCTCACTTGGGCTTTCTCATACACTTGCTGTCAGATGTCGGCTGGGGCTGCGTTTATCCGAAGGCTTGGCTGTGGAAGATGTTCAGGAGGGCTCACTCAAGCAGCGGGCAGCTGATGCTGGCCTGGGCTTCTGACAGTCTGGCACCTGGCTCCAAGACGGACCATTCTGAGAGTGAGTGTTGCAGGAGCCCTAGGCAGAAGCTGCAACACTTCTTATGACCTAACCTCAGAAATCCCAGAACATCATTTTCATTATATATTTTATTAGTTAAGTAAGACACTATGGCCAGATTCAAAGAGAGAGAGGAATTAGATCTCATCTCTCAATGGGAGGAGGGTAAAAGGATTTTATTTAATTTTTGGTCATATTTAATTTTCTACAAAGCTCCTAATCACTAAGATCTGGGTCCTCTCATTAAAAGTAATGGTCTATGAAAATTACAGTTCAGCTCTGCATACCTGGTAACTCATTCCCCTAAATGTTGATGTTAATTCTGCTCCAAGGCCATCTTGTTGTCTCTTATCTTACAAAAATATATACACATCCTAGAAATATGTGGACCCAATTCGCCATTCTTCTGGGTCTGACATCTGCAAAACATCTGCTGAATCTGACACATGAATGCTAAAATTGGCAGTGGCTCTGTCAAACAGTCATCCATGGGAAAACTGGATCAGGAATATTGCTTCTCTCCAGACAATTTCTTCTCCAGGAATGATTAGGGTGAGCTGCCTGAAGCAAAGGGGGAAATACCCAGATCAAACACATTTATAACCCTCCTTTAATCACTGCTAAGTGGCAGACCGCGGTATAAGTCTATGTCCAGTTACACACCTTATGGACCATCAATTTGATGGTTAATAGCCATCGGCCCCGTTTTGCTATCTTCATCCCTCAGCGTGGCTGCTTTATGTGGCTGAAAGTGAGTGACCATTTCCCACTCAGACTCCCTCTGCCTCCAGGTGCAAGCATGGCAGGAGGGCTGAGATTGCTGGAGAGGGAGGTGAGAGGGATAAAATGCAGCCTGGGTCTTTGCAATTTTATAAGAATGTTGGGGGACAAAAGTAGGTATCCTATGCTGCCTAAACAGCCATGTGGCAACATCCTCTCCCCCTGCTGAGAGGCGGTACAGGTGGGTGAGAAAGGCCACAGGCTCTGGAGTCAGGCAGCTTGGCCCCTCCACTTAACGTGCCACAACGGACAGGTTATTCACCCTTTTGTGCCTCCTTTCCTCAGTTCTCAATATTTATCTTACTTCTCCTAGTAGTAGCGTGTAAGCACCTGAAGAATGACTAAGGAAGCAAGGGGAGCCGACTGAAGACTGGGCGATCAGGGGAGGCACATCTGAGGAGGTGGCATGTAAGCTGAGCCTTGAATGACAGGAAGAACCAGCAGACTTGTAATAATCACGACAGGTGCATTAGTTTCCTGTGGCTTCTGTAACAAATTCCCATAAACGAGGTGGCTTGAAACTACAGAAATGGAATCTCTCACAGTTCTGGAAGCAGAAGTCCAAAATCAAGGTGGCAGGGCCATATTCCCTCCCAAGGCTTTAGGGGAGAATCCTTCCATTTGCCTCTTCCAGCTTCCGGTGGCTCCAAGCATTCTTTGGCTTGTGGCTGCATCACTCCCATCTCTACTTCCATGGTCACATGGCCTCCTCTTATTCTCTGTGTGTCTTCTCCTCTGTGTGTCTGTCCTATAAGGGTGCAAATGATTGCAGTTAGGGCCCACCTGGATAATCCAGGATAAGCTTCTCCTGTCAAGATCCTTAACCACTTATTTTGCCATACAAGGCAACATTTAATTTTTTTCCATATAAAGTAACAATCACAGATTCCAGAGATTAGTATACGGATGTATCTTTTGGGGGCCACCATTCAACCCACTACAGTGTGGTCAAAGAATAAAGAGAAAGACTGGGTAGGGCCTTTTCAGCCTGGTAAGGGGTTTAGTAAGAAGCCATAGGAGGTCTCAGGCCTCCAAGGTTGTGCCGAGGTGTGTACCGAGATACGCTTTATAGTGATCAGTCCTGCTGCTCTGTGAAGAATGGATTTGTGGGGAGGGCAGGAGAGTGGTGGCAGGGAGACCAGTTCAGAGGCTGTTGTCAACCTGAGATCTTAAGTATGGGGCAAATCTGCCATTCTCTCTAATCTTAGGATTATAGGCAAATAATTCTTTGTCAAAGCCTGGAATACAGTATTGCTAGTAAAAACAGTCTTTTGAAAAAGCAAATTCTAATTCTAAATGCTGCAAAATAAGACTGTGTCCGAGCTCCACTTTATCCTACCTGAAACCCAAATAACTGATTTTCACTATTAGCTGAAAAGAACTCATGCTCTCTCTGCCACAGCATTTGGGGATGTTCTCCATTATACTGTTGACATGGTTTTATGGCCTGGAACTCAGAGTGGCCTTGAGAAGAAGCAGAAACATTTGTTAACTACGGTCAGAAAGAACAATCTCACATCAGCTATGCTGAAGGGAAAATACTTGCCGTGGAGGGCAAGAAGGTAATCCACAGACGGAGTTCCTCTCCTGGCGCCACCCTTCCCCGCGGGCCTCTCCCTCATCCCTTGCAGTCAACGCAGTTGGTGAGGCCACTAACTTACAGACGTGCTCAGAAATGGGCTTTATGCAAAGATGAGACAGCCTTCTTGTTTTTGTTTTTTATAAAAAAGGGTAGAACTTTGTCAACTTCCAGGCCAAAATTGTCTCTTTCATGCATAATGCACAGATCTCTCAGGTCTTAACCAGGTCCGCACGCTTGCATGTGCTTAAACTGGCCTCAAAGTTCTATTTCAGACATAAATTTTGGCTCTACTAGCAGCTACCCTTGTGACTGCCGTCTGGCCTTGCTTTGCCTCATAGGGAAAAGGGAGGAAGGACCCGCATTTATTGGAGACCCACTCTGTGAAACACACTTTCACACTTGCTCCTGTGGCCTGAGACCACCAAAATTCATTCTTTCCCCCCCCCCCACCTCAGTAATGGGACCCTTGTTTTTTTTTAATAAATTTATTTATTTATTCATTTATTTATTTATTTTTGGCTGCTTTGGGTCTTCGTTGCTGCAAGCAGGCTTTCTCTAGTTGTAGCGAGCAGGGGCAACTCTTCGTTGCGGTGCGCGGGCTTCTCATTGCAGTGGTTTCTCTTGCTGCGGAGCACAGGCTCGAGGCACGTGGGCTTCAGTAGCTGTGGCACGTGGGCTCAGTAGTTGTGACGCATGGGCTTTGTTGCTCCAAGGCATGTGAGATCTTCCCGGACCAGGGCTCAAACCCATATCCCCTGCATTGGCAGGTGGATTCTTAACCACTGAGCCACCAGGGAAGTCCTGGGGCCCTTGATTTTTAACCGGCCTAGAGTTGCCAGATGAAATACAGGACTCTCAGTTAAATTTGAATTCCAGATAAACAATGGAAATTTTCTTATTAAAAGTATGTCTCAAATACTGCATTGGGGATACTTAGCTAAAAAAAAAAAATCATTATTTATCCAAAATTCTAATTTAACTGGATGTCCTGTATTTTTGTTGTTTTTGTTAAATCTGGCACTTTATTCAGGCTACCCTGAATAAAGATGACATTTCTCAATTTCCCTGAAGTTAGGTGAGACTATGTGACAAAATTCTGGCCAAAGGGATACAAATAAGATTACAGCTATATATGCAGAAATAAATGTCACAATCTATGAGTGTGCAAAGAAGAGAGCTCATTATAGTGGGAAAATCATAATTTTAGAACCAGAGGGATCAGGATTCAAATCATAGCTCTACCATATAATCAGGGATTTGATCTTGGTTTCTTTCATTTATTTTCTCCTTCTTTAAAATGAGGCTAATAACGTCAGCCTTCTAAAGCTCTTGTAAGGGTCAATTGAAAGAAGGTATGTAAGAGTCCTAGTACATCATCTAGCTCACCATTCACACAGTTAACAGATGCAGGGTCTGGAATTTGACCAAGCTGTCTGCTTTCTAGAAACTCTCTTCCTTGCATACACTCACATACTGTGACAGTTCTGAATCAAGAATAATTCTCTTCCCTTCTGGTCATCCTAACCACTCCTTGGAAATTTAGCCAAGATCTTACTTCATAAAGATTTCCTTTCTAGGGATTCTATTTCATTTATGGTTAGTACTACAAACTTTATGAGTTTCATGTTTTATATATTCATTTTTTGTCTCCTAAGAACCCTAGATTTTAAAAATTCTTTCCTGCATCTTAAAACAATAGCTAAGCACATAATAAATGCTCAATAAAAAAAAAAAAAGAAATGGTGTGCCCCTCTCTCTTTCTCCTTCCTGCCCACCTGCTGGAATGTAAAGGTAATGCTGGAGCTCCAGCAGCCATTTTGGACTATGAGGTGATCTGAGAAACGGAAGCCACTCATGGTAGAACAAAAAGCTACGAGACCTGTCTGCAATAAGAAGAAGGTCCTTGGTCTAGAACAAAAACAAGAAATTAATTTCTGTCTTATTTGAGCCACTACTATTTGGGTTTTTTGTTTGTTTGTTTGTTTGTTTTTTGCTACTTGTAGATAAAACTAATGGTAACAAATACACTATGTCAGCTAATTTTCACTCAACCTTTAAAGTAAGGCATATTATCCACATTTTGGCAAAGAGAATCCCAAGGCTGAGAGACATTAAGTAGCTTAGCCAACATGGTCACATAGTAATTGTTGAGCCAAGTTTTGAGACCCAGTCTATCTGAAGAGTATCCAGGCTCTTATTTTTGTATACTACATTGCTTGTCTGGGTGAGAATTTTTATCAAATTCTTAAGGTTTTTATAACATTGTATCAAATTTGCTTCTGCATGTCTGGTATCTAAAGCATTTAGCTCTCTCCCTCATCACAAGTACAGAGTATGGACATTTCTGGCATTTGTTAGTGTTCTATGATCTAGAAGTCCATCCATAGATCTAATATTGGAGAGGACTGAAACAAAGGACATGTTATTTATTTATTTATTTCTCTAAAGAAATTCATCCTGCCTGTATTTGAATATTTTCCTGCAGATATGTCTTAACTGAGTTATGATTCAATATGAAGTCCTCAGCTTTTACAGAGAATCAGTATTAAAAGGTCTGTTTGAAGAACGTTTCTGGATTTTTGGAAGCATTATTGTGTTGCTTGCTGCTCCTTGTAAAATACAATTTTCATGCAATAAATTTCGTATACAATCTAGTGCCAGAAAAAAAATGAAAAACGTCTATTCAGGTGCGATCCTGTTTCCTTTTTTTTTTTTTTTTTTTTGCCAAACATCGAAAGAATAAGAGAACCTAACAATTACTCTTTTGCTTTGGTTTCCAGGAATCTTGGAGCTAAATCTTATGGTTATTTGCAGTGTTTCAATTAGCTCAGATACTAAAATATTTATTTCTGTTTTGTCTTTCTTTTTTTTAATCTATTTTTTCTGTTTCTCTACTATTTTTTCTTTCATATCTCCAATTACCCATTTTAGGATACATTTTTGTTATTATAGGGTCACCTCCAGTCTGCCTTCAGTTACTTAACAAACGTTTTTATTGATTCCCTTGCACGTAGCACTTGACGGGAGGAGATGCTACAGGCTATAAACTCCTAGCTGAGCCTTTGCTTGTAACTCACGAGCACTACTTTCTTTTGAAAGGGGCTCACAAACCTCTACGAAATAATCTATTCCAGAATTCAGGTGAGGATCAACAGTAAACCCAGTATTTCCTCAAATTCACTTTTTTCTTCCTGTTTTGGAAAACCAAGATATTATCCCCGTCAAGCCAATCTTCTGACAGAAGACACCCATGAATCTCAGGCACCGTTAATAGGACCAGCCCTAGAGGAAACTGGAAGAGAGTAGCATTTTAACAGCAGCCTTTCTTCTCCCTTTCTCTTTTGCCAGAGGTCCCTTCCCTGGGTTTCCAAACAATAAGTACAGTTGGGCCCTCTTCTCACCCTCCTCCAGCTCCCAACATCCTTCTCAAAGGATGCTCTCGCATTGTTTATGTCTCTGCGGGAAAGTCACCCTCCTCTTCTCCTGGGGACAACGGAATCTTAGCCCTTATAGCAAATTAGGGGACAAAAGCCTTTATCTTCATTAAAGGAAATGTACACACCAGTGAACAGACCCCCAAAATGGGAAAGGCAAGCCCCAAAAGCCTTGAAGAAAGTAAGAAATGGGGGCCTTCCTGGTGTCTGAAATCGGCCCACGGAGTCGGGCATCCTCGATGCCTGGGTTGTCCTGCTCCAGGAAGCACCGGCAGGTTCACATCTCCATGGTGATGCAGCCTGGCTTGTCAAATATTCCTGAGCTTTCAGAGAGTCGGGGACAAAAACAAAAAACAAAACAAACCACCAAGTGGACAAATTGGGCTTTTTGCTAGGCCAGGGAAGTGGGATTGGAATTTTGAGTCTTGACTCCCATCCCTGGAAACGGTTGACACCATCATCTGGGAGAGCCTGCATTTTCTGCTATTTTAGGCTGAAAGGAGAAACCAGCAATGGCCCATATTCCTACGGCCTCCCCTGAGCTCACTGCCCTCTTCAGAGAAGGCGGATCCTGATCCGGCCCCTCCCAGCCTCACAGCGTACCTCACCCGCAGTGACACGTGGTGGTTTTTAAAGGACTTACACGCCAAGGGCAAGTATATAGTTTTATAAGCTCTGCTGGACTGTTGAGGAAGCCAGCTCAGGAAAATTTAGTGACTGGCTTAAGGTAAAAAAAACAACAGAGTTGGGACTAAACAGCCAGAGCCTTAACTCCCAGATAAGAGTTATTTTCAGTTCTCTTCAGCTAACTGTCCTCTGGGAGCCGAGCCGGCTGGCCAGGCTGGCCCCCTACCTCTTGGGAGCCTCACCCGGCAGATCCTCACCTCCCTCCATCCCTCCCGCCCCCACGCTTTGCTCACACTTCTCACATCCTCGTAAGCAGTTTGGGGTCCTCTGTCCCTGGCCTGTGAGAGTGTCAATGGCAGGGACAGTGTCTGGTTCAACTCTGACTACCCTCTGCCTAATGTCATAAATGAATAATAACTAATAAACAAACCAATGAACTTGGGAATGGCCCTTGGTGCTGTCTTACCCACACGCTAAGAGCACCCTGGTCCGAGCTGCACCTGGGACCCTGGAATAACGTCTGCCTCATCAAGTCCACATCAGAAAATCAAACAAACCAGAATATGATCTTTTATTCTGTTTTTGTCTTAACAGCTTTGGAACTGTGGTCAGTGGAAACAGCACCATTCTCAATAAAAATATTCCTGGCCAGCCAAGTGACACATCTGGTCAGTCGTGACAAGGGAGAGAATGAGCTCTTTCATTCCTTGGCAGCCTGGGAGGAGGCATCTGGGCAGGTCTACCTTGAGAATGTTTGTGAAGTGTCACTCCAGTAACTCCAGGAGAGCTGGGATGATGAATTTCATAACTGAAATCAGAAATCTTGTCCAGAATAAAGTTTGGATGGTTTTATGAAATCATGGAGCAGAAGAGATCCTAAGTGAGAATAATTAATCTATCTCTCCACTGCTCTGCAGGACAACACCAAAATTATCCTACCAAATTCTCTATGTTTCTTCTTTAAACTGCAGAACAGGAAACTCTTGAAACCTCTCTGGATAACCCCTTTAAATACCTCACAACCTTCATGGGAAGAAAGTTTTCCTTCTTTCTAACCTAAATCCCTCTTGCTGAAATTCAAATTCATTCCCTTTTGCTTAGGGATCAACCAAGAATTTAATGCCTTGATCAATTTGCATCAATACATGAAATAAAATTAATGTTTTTTTAAGATGTGAAGTATATCTATTAGCAAGTTCCAAATACCAAACTCAGTGGCTAAATAAAGATCCTTTAAGCTGAGGATGCACTGTCTAGAAATTGGGTCCCGTAAACAGCTAACTAGGACATGAGAATCATGAGCAAAGCACTGGGAGAGTGAAGGAGATGGAGCTGAGGCTCTCGATCCCCGCAAATGGTAAGTACAGAGGTAAGTTGAGCTTTGGCACCTTAATAATGTCAGTAAGGGCTTGGTTTCTTTTCTCTTTCCTACTCTGATTTCCACAGGGTCAGTCATTTGAAAGACTTTCCCCCTCATTGTGGCAAAATAGCTGCAGCAGCTCCAGCCCTCATATTCTTACAGCACACCATCCCTTCAAAGCCACAGGCCTGAAATCCCCTTAGATGATATCAGCCTGGATCATGAGTCCACACTTAAACCGGGAAGTTGAATGTAGTGATTGGCTTGATTTAATCAGGGCCCACCTCTGGACCTGGGGGTGGCAGGTGTGGGGTGGGTGCGGTGTCAGCTTCCTAGAAGCACTTGTGATTTGTGGGGAAGAAGAAGAAAATGGACTGAAAATCTGAGTACTGTTAGGGTGGGCAATTGGATGCTGGGTCATTGTGAAAACAACCTTCCCCCTCCCAAGATTCAAAAGCATGATATGATTTTCTGCATGTAAGACATCTGCTCAGTCCTGTGGCTTGTCCACTTACAGACAGGTCCACGATCCCTGGTGATGAGGATCACCTTGGGCACTTATTAAAGATGCAGTCCTCAGGTTCCTCCCCTGAAGCTTCTATTCAATGGGTCTGGGATGGAGCCTGAGAAATTTTACTCCAACACATTCTCCAGGTGATGCTTGTAAGACCACCTCAGCCCACAACCAATCCCAGCGTCTGTTCTTCCCACTCCTGAAAGCGAGGGAGTACATCGTGTCTGCAAAGGTCTTCAAGGTGAGGGAGACATTCTCAAATCATGGATGCACAATAGATTTCAGAAGGGTATTTCTGAACCTGGTCACTGTGAGTACTGGTCAGGAGTCTATGAAGATAATTGATAACCCTTGTTGAGCATGAAATCTGTGAAGGATGCTGAGTGCTTCACATAAATTTTCTCCTGTAAATGATGCATCTCCTTTGTAGAGAATTTTCAGGCAAAGCAGAGACCACCATCCTTCTAAAACATTCGTATTAAGAATTCAGAGCAACATCGATGCAACTAGAGATTATCATACTAAGTGAAGTAAGTCAGAAAGAGAAAGACAGATAACATATGCTATCACTTATATGTGGAATCTGAAATATGATACAAATGAACCTATCTATGAAACAGAAACAGAATCATGGACATAGAGAACAGACTGGTGGTTACCAAGGGGGAGGGGATTGGGAAAGGGATGGAGTGGGAGGTTGGGGTGAGCAGATGTAACATTTTATATATAAAATGTATAAACAAGGTCCTACTGTATAGCACAGAGAAGTATATTCAGTATCCTATGATAAACCACAATGGAAGAGAATATGAAAAAAAAGAATGTATATATATGTATAACTGAATCAATTTGCCTTACAGCAGAAATTAACACATTGTAAATCAACTATACTTCAATTAAATAAATATATACATATATATATATATATATATATATATATAAACTGGGAAAAAATTCAGGCACCTTTATAATATATAAAAATCAGGATCCCCACATAATAACAGTTTTATTTAGTATCTACTGTATGAGGAAATATATAATATCAAGAAATCACTATTTTGTCAGTGCTTCTTTGGTTGAGGTTACCTTAATCACTTTTTAATGTACTGGAAAGATTCCTGGGACAGCCAGGAGCGTCCAAGCCTCTGGGAAGAGAAAGGCAGTATCTGGAGAGTGTTCGGTATTCAGCTGTGGCTGCCTCGATTTCTGCTTCTCTCCATGTGTTCGCAGCACTTCTCGCCCAACGCCCCCTTTTTCCACGCTTAAAAGAAGAAGATGATGCTGGCCCACAGTTGCCAGTTACGGGTTACCTCTGTGCCAGACACCTGCACCCCAAATTAATTAAATCTCAAGTTCAAGTTCTAGAAGGGAGACTGTGGTCAGCTACGCATAGACAAGGCACCAGCCCGGGTCCAGTTAGCTGTGACTGGGAAGGGGGCAAGGGTGATGCGAACATGGGCCAGGGGCCATTTTCTGTTGGGAGAAGGAAATTAGTTCTCAGAGAAAAAGAGTCTTTGGAGGCTGAAAAGATGCCCCTCATAAAGCTGCTGATATAATTTATTTTATTCATCCCAGAGGCATCTGAAAACATTGGAAACATTGCAGTGCGATACAGTGCTGGATGCACTTATGTGTGCCCAGACCTACTGCAATGACCCCTCAGTTCTCCCAAGTCCAAGGCCAGCACACGGGAGCCAGTGTTTCAGAGGAAGAAGAATAAGCCGGATGATTCTCGGGAGTCCTTGACCTCTCTGGTCACATCCTTGGAAAGAAATGGGAAAAAGAATGCTTCGCCCTCTAGCAGTGATTTGAGGAAGAGAGACCGGTTCCTTCCCCCTCTGATTCCCCCAGAACCCTCCCAAGGGCCACCTCCCCATCCCTGGCCTGCCTCGAAGCCGACCTGGCCACTGTGCCTCTGTGGCTAGTTGTAACAGGTCAGCCTTGGCTGGCAGCCGACTGCCCACTTCCTGGCAGCTCCAAACTGCAGGAGACTAATAAAACGAGCCCTAATGAATGGCCAGCTCTGCAGTCATATTGAACTCTCGGATTTATTCTTGTTGATAGTTTGAATGGAGTAGACCAAAGGGTCTCTTAGTGTCATAACTAGGAGATAAAATTCTGATGAATGAAGCATTACCTTGTTGCGTAATTAAGAGGGTTGTTGACCCTAATTTAAATGATGTTGCCAAGGTGAACCAAATAGCAATTCTGGACCAGAGAGAGACTTTCTTGCTCACAGTAGACTCTTCTGCAAGCAGAGGACCTAACTTTGATTTTGGCAAAGTTTAGAAATGAGCTTCGTTAATGGAGCTTTTTAACCTGGGTATGGAGCTAGATCTGAAGAGTGCTAGGTGTCAGATTCTGCCTTGTACAGGCCTCCTGGCTAAGCAGAAGGGACCAGGACAGAATCAGGGGTCTGTGCATTCTAGGACCCCTTTCAGGATCTGCTGTTGCTCTGCTGGGTGCCCAAGTGAGCAGGGCCAGATGAAGAACTTCCAGAGAATGTCAGCACCAAAAACATACAGCCCTCCACCATACATAATTTAAAATATATGTAGTAGTAAACCTTAAAATTAATTCAAGGAATTTTAAAGATGTTCTGATTTTTTTCTACTATAACTTCGATGCATCTTTTAGAAATATCAAAGTTCCCCTCTTGGGTAAACCAGCCCTGTGAACGAGCGAGAGAAAGAGCCAGGACTGACAACCAACAGCCCTGAGTTCCAGCCCTGGCTCTGCTTCTCTAGCACCTGTGGGACCTTGGGCAAGTCACGTAATTTTTATGGCTCTCAGAAAGGTCATCCAGAAAATAATGGTTCCTCTCTGGGCAGTTGTGAGGCTCAAATGAAATGTCAAAGTGCTTCATAAACTTTGAAATGCTCTACACATACACAGAGGAGGCCTTGCATGATATTCATCAGGCAAGTGCCTGAAACAGGGAGTGGCACCAGAAAGTGAAAGGTTTCATAGCCCAAAACTATCCACTGCTGAGGTATAGGACTTAAAAAATCCATCCCCACTCCAAACCACCTTACAATTAATATAAGCACTCCTTCCTGCCAAAAGGGGGAGGTCTGCCCCTTCCTGAGGGTCTGATGCCCACAACAGCTGACCATATTTGCAAATTCAATGCAAATAGGTAGCAAAATGAAATTGCAAATCTTGCAGTGAATGAGGGATTTCGTGAAGTCAATGAAAGTGATGTTGGAGACCGCTCAGTTCAGTTAGCTAAGCCACTGACCAAGGAGTATAGGCAGTTACCAACAAAGAGAGAAAAAGCGCAAGGTTAGTGATGCATCAGAGAAAACCATTTGAGTAGCAAAGCTTTTTAAGGGGCTCTTGGGGAAATGATAAAAGCTCAAGTATTTTGTAAAAATTACTCTTTTTTGGATTGTGCTACAAAACTTAAATGTGAAGAATTTAGTATCAGACAATCATGTAATTCTGCTGGAAATTTTTCACATGTAAAAAATGTTTATTTTATTCATTCTTTAAGAATTAATTAATAGTTGGTATTATGACCCTAAATTTGTTTGATAGAAAATAAACTAATTTTTATAAATGTTTTTATAAAATGTTTCATTTTCTAGGCAAAAATCACATTCAAGGATTTTGTTTTTTGATTTTTTAAAAATTATTTTACTATGATATTTTGGATTCACTTTCAAGTAGTGTTTTTTTTTTTTTTTTTTACTGATATCACTCATTCTCAGATAATGAGGACTTTTTATAATTATTGAAATGAAATTTGCTAATTTCGTTATTTCCCAGTCTCCCTCAATGGAAATGATGTTGACAGTTTCCTCAAGCCCAAGGGAGGGAAAGGAACAAGCTTCCAGCCCTTTGGAAGTGGAAAGGCCCAGCGTGTCCCTCTTTCAGAGATAAAGCCAAAATGTCTTGGAACCAATACAGTGAGAAGTGAGCCCAATTTTCTGGGCAGAATTGACGCTGGCATGCCAGGCTGGGTGCAGAGCACACTGGGAGAGGATGTGGCAGGGACCGGCTGTGAGGCATGAACGCCAATGGCCTCTGTACCCTTTGGACCACCAGCCTGGACTCGGCTACTCCAGCTGGCCAAGCAGGTGCTCCTACATCTTCTCCACTGGCTCCACTGCTCCCTCCTCAAACCTCAGTCAAAAGAGTCAGGTTTCCAGGACACCCCTGATGACCCCTCACTGAGGACTTAACTTAGATGCGCTCATCAGTACCCTTGGAAACAATAAGCCTCCACCTTACAAGCAGGCTGATTGAGGAACTCAACATGCCAGCGTCCTTGGTACATTACCCCTACAGTTCTGGGCCAGCATTCAGAGATGTGCAGCCAGAAAGCAGGATCTCAGGTGCTGCTAGGCGGACCTGTGTCCACATCACAATTCTACCACCTTACTAGCTGTATGGCCTCAGGCAAATTACTTGACCTGTCTAAACTTCGATTTTCCCTCTATAAAATAGTAAAGCATTTAAAAATAGGTCTGCCTCATGGGGTTTGAGGTATATCTTAGGTCAGACCCCCCAGAAGCAGACCCCGAGAGGAGGATTCACGTGCAGTGGTTTATTTAGAACATGCTGCCACCACAGGACTTGAGGAAGCAGGCGGGGACGGAGAAAAGTCAAAGTAAGGTATGGTTTCCCAGCCTGATCTTCCCAGGCACTTGCAAGGATGCTATACGTCAGACTGTCCCACTCACGAGGAAGTGTGGGTTTCATGTACCTGCACTGGTCATTCAGGGGCTGAGAGCATGCAGGAGATACATTCCAGGCTTGGGCACTCTGCCCTGTGGGCAAACCGGCCTCAGGAGCCCTTAGTCAGACCTCTGATGAGATTCACAGGTGCAAGCCCTGGAAGCATCGTTATGGTAAAAGAGCCCCCAGGATCTGGCAAAGGACGAATGGCATCTAACACCGCTAGGGCTGAATGAGAGGACTTGTGAAAAACACCTCGCACAGTGCCTGTGCAGAAGAGTCGCAGGGTCCACGCCCCCTCTTATTGTTGCCGGTGCCTCTGTGGTTGTAATTACGAAACTGTGATTGTCATCCTCTTAGACATTCCGCCAGGGAATGTGTCATGGGCCTCAGCCAAGGAGCTGGTGGTCAAAGCCTCCATGCGGGTAGATAGTACATTCTAATGCACAGGAAAGAAAAGGGCGGCAACATTTATTGAACACCTACTACTCAACTGGCAGGCACTGTGCTGAGTGCTTTCATAAGCCATCTCATCCACTCCTTATAGCAGTCCCATCAGGTAGGATTAATATCTTCATTGTTATGGCTAAAGAAACTGATCCAGAAAATCAAAGTAAATTACCCCTTATCACACAGTTATGTCTAGGTTCTAAAGCAGTATTCTTTTTACCTAAACTTCAGAGGCTGCCCTTGAAAGGTGATATGACAGAGCCTGCCTGTTGCCTGCCCAATATATTCTGAGCAGCCATGTACCCAGCTAAAATAATATATAGCTCAGCTTCCCCTGCAATTAAGGATGGCCAATAAAAGTGGGGCTCCTTTAAAAAATGGATTCCATCAGAAGGCATTCTTTTTGCCCTTCCCTCTTCCTTCTCCTGCTTAGAATACAGATGTGATGGCTGGTGCTCCAGAAGCCATCGTGGGCCATGGAAGCTAGAGCTTTGAACTTATTCTAGGTATTTGGACTTAGTTTATACGAGAGAAAATAAACATCTATATTACTGAAGCCATTTTTATTTCCTTTGTCTGTTTCTAGCAGCTGGTCCTAATCCTAACAGATACAGACTGTATGATATTTATGAGTTCTTTTAAGAACGACTTTACTATCTTGAATCAAAGTAAACTACCCACTTGTCCCAGGCCCTCTGTCCTGAAAAATACTGACGCATCTCTATGCTATAAAATTGAACCCATCAAGTCTAAACACAACAGAAAATGTCAGATAAACTGCCAGCAGCCTGAGGTTTCAGAATTTTCAGGGCAGGTATAAGTTCTTACCTTTTGAAACTGTGGAAACTGGGCACCTGCTGAGAGACAAAGCCCTGATCTGACAGGGGTCCCTGAAACCCTGGCCTCACTACAATGACCACATCACCCTTTCTTGGTCTCCCATAAACGCAGCAACCGGCATGTCCCCAGGGAAGCAACAGCAGTTTGCCCTGTATCTTGCAACCCCTTAACCTGCCCCCTATTCAGCAGCCTGTTTTTCTGAGTGCAGCTCCAGGAGATGGTGCCTGACTCAAGACCTGACCATGACGTCCATCTATATTCTGCCATTTGCAGGTAGAGTTGATCAGAAGCTCCAGTCAATAGGGGAAGCTCCGTGGTCCAGAGCACAGAGGGAGCCTTACATAATCGGGGATGGTTTGTCAAAGCACATTTCACATGCAACTGATTCTATCACCTTGGGACTTGCTGGTGGAATAAATAATCACTGTACACATTTTGTTAGCTACGCCTCATTAGAGATGGGTTTTTGGAAATGGCATCGTGAAGGCTGCTTATCTGTCAGTGCTCCTTTTAAGTATGGCGAGTGTTCCAGATAGGCTTTTCTAAAAAATTAGACGTCGCCATGGCCAGATGCAGCTCGTCATGGTTACTGGAGTTGAGGGAGCCAAGGGGAGGGATACGACAGCCTGAGCTCACCTTCAGAGCTTGCAGCTTCAAGTGCTGGAGGAAAGCTGGGGAGAAGTTTCTCTGCAAAGTGAGAGCTTGATCAGAACTCTTCCAAAGAAGCGTCTTGACTTCAGTGTGACAAAATTCCAGCTTGAAGTCACTACGAATTTTTACACTTTCTTCTGTGGGTCTCCTGCCTCTCCTGCTCCTCTGGATATGTTTGACTAGCTGCTAGGACCACCTCAATACAACAAAAATACGTCGGTGGAAGATGGCTCTGTCCTTGATGGGCCACGCCCAAGTCAGAAGGTGGAGAATTACTCCTTATCGAATCCAAGCAGGGCTCTGACAGGGGCCCTCCCTTATTGGCCGAGTGAGGGCAGGGGCAGGTCACTGAGTTCTGCATTCCCCGGGCACAGTACAGCGCCTGGTACATGGTAGGTGCTCAGTACACAAGTTAAACTGGACCGGATTGTCACACCCTCAGTTTGGGCTTCTCTTCACTGTGAATAGTTCCTCTAACATGAGAACTGCTTGCTGGGCCCTCTCACACACACTGTAATCTATCCTCACTGTTCCAGGACAGGAGCCTTCCAGCCAACATCAGCGAAAGGCCACAGACAGAATGGAAACTGCTGACAATATCGGTAGTAGGCAGGGGGCCTAACAGCTCCTGTTCAGCCTAGCAAGTTAACACCTCGCAATTGTCCTGTCAGGGGATGATGAGGAGTATCAGTATTATGTTATGGGTGAGAAAACAAAGACATGGAGCAGTTACTTAATCCAAGGTTTCACCCGATGTCCAAATATAGAGATTCTCATGGATTGTGAAGATCTAGATTTATCATAAAAGGCAAGTTAAGAAATGCTAACTTGCTTCACAAAAGGATTCCTTTACTTTTCCTTAAGCATGCCACTTGTCTCTGTGTTTGTAATATGCATTTGTTAACACAAAAAAAATTTTATATACAACTTGAGACTTCAGCACCACGTTTGGTCCACAAAGCAGAGTTGTGTGTCCAATGGAGCTTTGTCCTAGTCAATCTATATTCATGAGGTTAGAATGCAGCTTATTCCCACACATTTCTGAATAGGAGCCTGGGGTTAACCGGGTGTCATCAAAGGGTCTTCAGCCCCATTCCTTTGGGTGAAAAACAAGGGACACAAGTCCTGAGCCCTGGTGGGAATGGCCCTGCCTTCAATGGGCCCTACTTAGCCACAGCTGTGATACTAAGCTGAATAACTATTGGCTATTTTGTTCATATTTCTGGGCTTTGTTTCCTCAGGGGAAATAAATAAGGGGTTAGATAAGGCAGTCTCATGCTTTGTCAGACCTGAGATTCTAGGATTCTAAATCTGGAGGAGCAGAGGCAGAGGGGTGGGCTGGGTTAGAATGGGCAGGAACAGTCACCTGGTTCAAGAATAAAGAGGATGAAGGCCTTTTATTCAAATTCCCACCAATGCCCTACGAATCACTGCAAGCATATCCGTAAGAACACACCGGCCAAGTGCATTCCATCCAAGCTCTCCTTGAACTTGGGAAGGGTGGTGTTTGTGAAGGGTCTGTTTCTCAGCATCCACCAGGGAAGTGTCTCCATCATCTCTGTGGCTTCTAAAGCATCAAGGAGGGAGCTTCCTGTTTCAGCGGAATCAGCTCTGAGGCTGTGAATCAGGAGAACTTTCAAGTTCTCTCCAAAAGTGAAGTTGCAGTAGTTAACTGTCCTCTCGGCAGAGGCCGGCCTGCTGGCATTCAACAAGATGAACAGTGACAGAGTGCAGTGCTCAGAGAGCCAGCAGCTACCGCGGCTGCCCTTGGCTTACGCACTCTCCCCCTAAAAAACAAAGGCGTTAAGTTTATGGATGTGTTCGTGAGTGAGAAGGCGCCTGCAAAGAAAGCTTTTGGGACATAAGTAATGTCCAGTGACAGAAGGGGCTTCAGGGATTCCTAACAAATTAGTGCTTCCCGCGTTTCAATCTGTCTGTTCAGCCCGTGGCCAGCTGCCCAGGCCTGTCCAGCTTCTCTAGGAACAGAGAGAGAGCTGTGTCTTCCCCGAGGCTCGGAGCCCCCAGCCTGCAAGGAAGGAAGGATGATTTGTGTAGGGCTCAGCCCGGGGGTCTCCTCTCTCATGACGCCATCTCTTTCCCTCTCCCTGTGATGACTGCACAGCCCTTATATCCTGAGTAGGATCTCATTGAACAGAATGCAGGATAACAACCCTCACAGTTCTATCCTGCTTTCCATGTTTCTATGAGTCCAAGAGATATGGCAGGGCGGTGACCATGTTGCACAACCTTGCACAGTGGACCCTTTGAGGGCTCCAATTCACACAGAGGCACCACTATGTGGTTTGGGGGCTTTATTTGTAACCTCACTTGGCACCTGGTATGTCATTGAACCACAACCTACATTTTCAATCTTAAAACCTAGATTTGTTACCTGTGTACTCAGTATTTTTTTCTGCTCAAATTCTAATAATGTCGGATACAGTTCTTGTTTCCTAAGTCACACCAGCCTCAAGAAAAATCAAACTCTTGGGCTAATTAACATGGTCACTGGCTCCACACCCACCCAATTTTGCTACCAGGCTAACTACCCTTACCTCACTTTCAAGTCATGACCCCAGCCCACTCATGTCACATGAAAAGCCTTATAGGTCCTAGACCACTCCTACATCATGTCAAATATATTACAACATACCTACAGTGTTCATGGATGAATAACTAGATAGAGTCATATATATAATATATGTTTATATTCTATATTTTTGCTCTAAATTTTTGAAAGGAGGTTTAATTTTCATAAATTTGAGTTTGCAAAGAATAAACCCTTGTTTTACTTTTATGATCCAAACTTTTTATATTTATGTATAACTATATGAGACTTATACATAATCCATTATTAGATGACCCAGTGTTACATTTTACATACACTTATTCATGTATTCACCTTAGCTTTGAAATTCTCTTTACGTATTTTTAGCTAATAAATATTTTCAGAAGTCCTGAAAAAGCTGTAGGCCTACATATAGGGACTAATGTATGAACAGTCCCATACGGGTCCCCATCCCCATGCTGCCCCAACCAGCCCAAATTCTTCTCTAGTGGATCCCAGGTAACCCCCACATCCTGGCCACGGGGTAGGTGCTGCAGCTGGGTTCATCTTTCTGTTGCACTGGGCCCTGTGGTTACCTAAGATGACCACACCCCCCAAAGTTGCTGTTCTTCCTGCTCTACTAAGGAGTAAGTCTCTATCTTATGGAGAGTTTATATTAAGTTCCCTAAACACTGGGCCCCGAGGTTACTCGTATGGCTTTTCCCTGGGCCACTCTCCTCCCTGCCCGGAGCCTGTGTCTCAAGAGGGACACGAGAACTTGACTCTGCCCTGCGTAAGGGGGAATTCCTGGCTCCCTAGGGCAGTCTTCACCTCCTTACCTGGCACCATGAGCAACCCCAGTATCTGGGAGTCTGACCACGTCCCAGTGCGCTTACTCTCCAAAGGGTCTTAGAAGTCTCTCGCAGCATCTCAGGGTGACCCATGCTCACATTTTTAGAGCATTTTACGTTCTTCAAAAACTCCTTATGGAAAGATAAAAGATGTTTTGACTCAGGAAGATGCTCTGTCGTGAAGAGGTTTTGACTCCTAAGAATATGACCATTTAAACCACAACTATATCTTTGTGGATACGTTTTTGTACCGGAAGTATTTTCTGGAACAAACTCCACTCAGTCAATTTAATTCCTTGATCAATTGTTTTTAAATAGCCCAGTTAAATCCCTTCCAAGTCTTTCCACACAAAAGTTATTTTCATTGGGATTCTTTCCCATGCAAATTTTACAGTAAACCTTTGACCCATCAATAAGTGTGCTTTGTTTATATCAAATATTATGATTGTAATTTCTGCCTTTGAATAGTTCCTTTATAGACATAATTTCTACAGAGTTCAATGTTCCCGAGTCAGGCTTCACAGATTAGAATTTTATATTGTACAGATTTTAAACATGATTGGCTTTCATTTCTGTCAATCCTCTCTTCCAGTGATATTCAGAATGAACTGTATAGAAAACTGAGACTGTGTCTCTTTCATGGCAAAGTCACAGGCTGTTGTGGGCTGGTGCCCCTACATCTCCCAGAGCAAACCTATCGTTTAGGGCCGGGTTGTGTACAATGAGTGGACAAAGCATAAGCACTGGAATGAGATCACCTGGGTTAAATTGGGAAAATTATTTAATCTCTCAGTTTTCCCATTTGTAAAATGGGGTCATTATTAGTAACTAAATCACAGGGTTCTTGTGAAAATTAAAGCATTAGCATTCAAAGTGTTTCACATAGTACACAGCATACAGAAACCATCCAAAACTTGATAGCTCTTGTTATTACTCCAATCACCTTAAAAACTCTATCAGTTATCTATTACTATAGTAACAAGCAACCCCAAACTGAATGGCTTAAAAGAACACTAACTTATAGCTAAATAATATTCCATTGTATTTATATACCACAATCTATTTATCCATTCATCCGTTGACTGACATTTAGGTTGTTTTCACTTTCTGGCTATGGTGAATAGTGCTGCTGTGAATATCCACAATGATTTGAGTACAAAAAAAGAATGAAGTACTGACAACTGCTAAAACATGGATGAATATGGAAAACATTATGCTAAATGAAAAGAAGCCAGTCACAAAAGGTCTGTCTCCATAGAGACAGAAAGCAGATTGGTGGCTGCCAGGAGCTAGAGGGAAGGGGACAGGGGAGTGCCTACTTAAAGGGCACAGGGCTTGCTTCTGGGGTGATGAAAATGTTTTGGAACTAGAAGGAGGCGGTGGTTGAACAACATTGTGAATGTGCTAAATGCTACTGGATTGTACACTTTAAAATGGTTAACTGTATGCTATGTGAATTTCACTTCAATTAAAAAATAATGTAATAACAGCAATTTATTCTTTCTTGTGATTCTGTGGGACAGCTGGGGGGCTCTGCTGGCTTCACCTAGGCTCCGTTCAGCGGGAGGGTTGCCTGGGAGGGCAGGGCCTCTCTTCCCACCTGGTCTTCCATCCTCAAGGAGTCGAGTCCAAACCTCAGCAAATCCCAGTGCCCCAGCACCTACCAAGTCTCAGCTAGGAAAGATGTCCCATTGGCCAAAACAAGTCACATGGCCAAGCCCAGAGCCAATGTGGGAGAGAACCACATCGGGGTGAATACCAGGAGGCATGATTCACTGGGGGCCGTCACTGTGACAGTCTTCTACAGGCATCCTTCTAATTATCTACCCCAACTCAGACTTGGGTCTGAAATGACTCTTAGATCCTGACTGATGCAGAATAGAAAGCTTTATGCTTTATGCTTTTAGAACAGGGAGATGCAAGCCTTAAATATATTCAGAGATCTCAGAATGGAATGGAACTCGGCTTCCTTCAGCATTCCTCTTTTCTGGACTTCCTCCACATTTTAATTTCACCGGTTTTGATCAGAAACCATCTTGCTCTGAACCTGGACTGCCATTCAGTGTGAAACATCCGAATGAAGGAGCAGCAGAGATTCAATAAAATGATCATCTTCACAGCGTCCAACTCTGCAGGCTCTGGATTTACCACTCCCGACATTCACAGGGGGTTAATCCTATCAGGAAGCGCTGGTCAGCTGGGTGACTTATGCAGGCCTTTCTCCCAGGGCAGCTCTGCCAGGAAGGGCTCCCAGTTCCAGGGCTACCTGGCAGGGAGAGTGCCCTTAGTGCCCATAGAGGTGACTGATGTCAGTTTACAAAGGACATGCACACACATTATCTAACTTAAACCCTACGCGGTTGGTACTGTTACCATCCCCATTTTGCAGATGGAGAACGTGATGGAGCAGGAGACACTGGCCCAGACCCTGCTCCGGGGAAGGACTAGTTGCTTCCAGCTGCCAGCCCCTTCTGGGCATGACTGGCGGCGGAGAGCTGCTTCATCCGGGGGCAGGCCTTTACTTGCCGGACAGCCCACGCACAACTGACAGTGTGGGGACATAAAGGCCCCGGCATTCCAGCCCACGATAGGACCACTCTGACACGTTGTGTATGCTCCAGAGCTCCCCATGGGGGCTGCTGATCGACTCCTCCCCCTGACCACTTCTACTCCTTCCACACACGTTGATCCATTATAAACATCCTGGAGGCCAAATTCCATCTCCGCGTCTGCTTCCAGAAATCCCACCCGCTACAAAGAACTCGAGGCTCTCAACACCCAACATCCAAAACCTGGAAGTCAGAACTGCTGGTGCCAAAGCCTGAGCTCCTTTCACCAAATCCCACTGCCTTGTAATCATTGTGCCTCTGGGCAAGAGGCAGGCCCATTTCACTGCAGAGAGTATGGGTGACCAGCTGTATGGTTTAGACACAGCAGGACGGTCACCCCAGACCACCTCCATATCCCACAGAAGCACGAGGTTGCTCGGTAGTTCTGACCATCATGAAAATAATGGGTCTGGAGAGCCTTCCTTGAGAGCAGGTTTTGAGGGGAGCAGGAGAAAATAAACACGTGGGTAGCAGGGCCTACTATGGGGGTGGGGGGGGAGAGATGCCTGACCAGCATCACAATGTGTGGAGGTGGGGGAAGTGGCGGTGGCTGAAACAACATAGAAGCTTATTTCTCTCACACGTAAAAATGCGGAGGAAACCAGTCCACAACTGGTATGGCGACTCCACATGCTCTTGGGGAGCCCAGGCCCCTTTGGGCTCACAACTTGGCCATTCCTGGGGTGCAGACCACATCCACATAACAGACGGGAGGCCAGAGGGAGGGGTAAGGACAAAGGGAGAAAAGGGTGGGCACCGGCGGTCTTTAAGGAGGGCTCCTGGAAGCTGCCCCCAACATCCCCACCAATGCTGAACGAAACTGCATCACACCCTACAAATAGAGGCAGAAGGATTTGGAACTCTGAGCAATCTTGGAGGACAGGAGTGGAGAGATGTGAGGAGAAAGAACCAGAAAGAAGACGGGAAGCCGCTGGGTCCTTGTCCCCAGATCATCCATAAAGTATGCCAGATGTGCAAAGTGCTTGCTGGGAGGGGGTTTTGTGGAAAGTGCTGAAGGACCTGAGTGTTGAATGGGGGCTGATAGAGAGGCAAGACAGAGGCTGTGGTGCCAACTGGAAGCTGGGGCAGAGAAGTCCACCAGAGCATAAGCCTTATTTCAGGAGAAGGATGAAATTTTCATAAACTACAGCCTATAGGTCTGAGTCCAAGGCATTGACTTCAAAATCATACAACATATTGTGGGGCACGAGAGGTCCTAAGCCTTTATCTACGGTACACATTATTATCACTGTAAAAAAAAAAAAAAATCAAGAAATTGGACCTCAGAGAGGTCAAGCAACTAGCCCAAAGTCACACAGCCAGTAAGTCCCAGGGCTGAGATTCAAATCCACTCCTGTCTTGTTGCAAGGCCAGTGCTCCCAGTCACTACCTCTACTGTCCTCGTCCACCTCATCCCCGCACCACTCACACACACCACCCTGCCAAGCAAGGCTTTCCCTCAGGTCCAAGTCCAGCTGAGGGGCTGAGCTGCCAGCCTGCAGGAGACCACCGCTGAGGTATAAGGTATGGTGTCCAGAGGACAAGTCCCTCGGGTGCTGGCTGCGGCTTCACCTTTTACTTCAGCTTCCAGTGGGTCCCACGCCCTCCCTGCCCACAGCTGCGCTTCCTCCCCTGCAGGTAGACAGAGAGAAAATCCCCCCAAGATGAGGCAGGTGGAAAGCAACAGCGCTTTCTTTCAAAGGCAAAGGGAGCTCGTGGCAGATGCCCAGGACCAATCTGCAGGGAGAGCCCTCCAGCAGAGGAGCCAGAGCAGGGCTGGGTGGGAGGAGGGGCTCGCTCCCCGGAGGCAGGGAGGGCGGGGAGCTGAGGACCACACTCCCCAAGAGCGCCGCCGCTCCCGGGGCTGCGTCCTGCCTTCAAATAAACAGCATCATAGCACTGCCCAGGTCCAGGGCCACGGAGCCAGGGGCTGCCAACATTTCCACCAGAAAGCCCTCACCTTTCAGGCTGAAAACGCGGCTTTCAGAGTTTATGCTGAATTGAGACTTTTCCATGTAATCTTGGGACCCAATTTTTACTTTTCATTGGTTTGGATTCTCCAGGGATGGAAAGCCCCCTAAGCAGCTCCCCCGAGCCCCCAAATAACCAAAACTAAGCCCCTAGCTGTCTAAAATGGTTTTACTTTTTGTTTTAGACTTCTTTTTTCTTCTGTGCTATGGAAATTGAAATAAAGCTTCAGAGAATGAATAGTTCCTCTAGGCTGGGCTGGAGCCTGGAGAGCTTTGTAAGTGTGGGTGGGAGCAGAGGGGGCTGACCTCACAGTGGCCCTCACGCAGGACGGGAACCAGGACACAAACCCTGCCCGGCCAAGGGCAGGTGAGGCCCCCGAGGTTGAAGGGGCCTACAGAGGGCGTCCTGTAATACTGCTAGGCCTCTCCAGTCCGTACTTGGCCACTACCACCCCAGCGTCAGGAGGAAGAGGAGACTTCTCTGTCCACCGCCTCAGTCCTGAGACCCAGGCCGCCCCCGCCGCATCACTTCATCACCCCGTCCTCCCACGCCTGTCCTCACACAGCTGCTCAAGCGCAGAGCACAGCTTACCCACAGATGAAGAAAACAGAGGTGTTCCAAGGTCCGAGATAGCCATGCACAGTCTCCCAGGTCCCCCCACTCTGGGACAGGAGAGGGTCCCCCTTCCGGGTGGTCCCTGCTCCCTTCACTCTAAACCCTCTTCCTCAGAGCAAAGCTTCCCTCCTTCCCATTTCTCACTCTGGCCCGAGGCTGGGCATCTCCTCTGGGCACTGTTTTATCTCTGAAGGAGGAAATGTCTTCCCTGCTTGGCTCCCAGGGTGAATTTATCTAGCCACTCACCCACCCCAACCTAATTAGCCACGCCCCTTCTGTGTCCTGCCTTCTCTTCTCTTATTCCCGCATTTTGTGCAACTCATCTAAAACTCTCTCAGTTCTCTCACCCACCTCCTCCCTCCTGCAGCCCGGCCTGGAGGGAAGTGCACAGAGCCCACTATCACCAGGGAGAGTTTATCTTTCCCCAGCTGAGGTTCTTGTTATCAGTTTGTGTGGAACATTTCTTGTAAACAGTTTTTTTCACATTATTATAAACCCATTCTGATTCTGGCCTGCCCTACGGCCGAAGGTAAATCCTGCCATGTCTCTGGCCTCAGGGACTTCACCTGTGTGGCTAGTCTTCCGTCCATCCCTTCACTGGCCCTGCTCAGTGTTGGTAGATGCTGACCTGCCTGTGTGTCCCTGAACCACCCACATTCCCGAGGGGTGACCTGTGACGGCTTAGCCCTCATCGTGTAGAGGAGAAAAGAGGGAGCTGCAGAAACGTAAGCCCCAGAGTGGGAGCCATGAGGAAGGGCAAGCCGCTGGCCTGGGAAAGGGAGAGCGAAAAACTCCTAAACCTCTGTGAGGTATATGGAAAGTCCCAAGGGTCCCAGGAAGTCCCATAACCCCTCGCCAGATTCTCTGAGACCCCAGCCTGTATCATCTGGCTCCAAAGTGCCGCAGGTGAGAAGCTCCGTGCCCCTGCCCTCTGAAGGAGCCCTCCTCACCTACCAGTAGTAGCTGCTGACCGCCTTCCCAGACTCACGTGGCTACAGTCAGCAGTCACGGTCTGGATTATCCGTAGCCAAGAGTCACACCAGAAAACACAGAGGAAAAGCACCAAATCCTGGAGAGAATAATAATAATGGAGAAGAGAAGGAGGTGGGGGGGGGGGGGCGCAGAGCTGCAGCAGCAACAGCAAGGCTTGATGCCCTGAGAGCTTAAAGCAACACGGGTTGTACGCCACATTCAAGCTGCAACCAGATTTCCATAGTAGAAAGGCTGTCATGCTGTGAAGAAAGGTAGGGAGTTGTTGGCCCCTGGTCCTTACAAATAACAGCAGTGTTTTTGTTCCTGCCTTCCCACTTCCTTATTAACAAGGATGGCCCAGGAATGGACTTCTGCTCAGTGGGCATCTATTGTTTTTCAGGCCCAGCATCCATCCCCGCTTCCTCTGGTACAGACACCATCATTTGGAAAAAATTATCCCTTCCCTATTGTCAGTCTTGCAGCTTGGGTGGGGCTGACCCCATTCTGGGCTCCAGGGCTGGGCAGTGACCCAGTTCTTAGTAACTGGTTCGAGTGTATGTAATGACTTCATGAACCAAGAGAGTCAATCTCAGGGCTTTTTTTTCGGGGGGATTGCAAGGGAAGAAATATTTTTTGTCTTCATTAGGGTTGCTGAAAGAGTAATATTTGTGGGTCTAGAACATCAAGCAGCCAGCTTGCCACCAGAAGAGAAGAACCTGCCTGAGAATGAAGTTAATACAGAGCAAAGAAAAGCTGATATGGTTTGATCCCCTGGATCAAGCCCTATCTGAAGCCCAGACTGCCCCTGGACTTTCCAGTTCTACATACTAATAATTTTTTTTTATTCCATTAATTTGAGTCTGGTTTTTAATGACTTTCACCTAACTCAGAACTTTTGTCTCTATAGAGAAGAAAACTGGGGCTTAGAGATGCTAAATAACCTACTAAGTTGGCACACACTGATTAGTAACTATCAGAGTTTGGATATGAACCCAGATATGCCTCATTCCAAGCCTTAGCTGTCATACTGTCCAGCCTCCCATTATATTCCTTCCCCCACTCTCTAGGTCCCTGACCTAACTCTGGTAAACATTTAGCAGTCAACCATTCTGGAACATTTGGCATCTCCACCAAGTACCCAGAGTAGTGGCTCCAGGCAGCTTTACTTAGACCACAGTCTATGCCCGCTGCTCTTTGTTGGTTCCAACTGGCATTCTAGCTTTGGTTTGAAGGCCGTGGCTTTCAAACGCAGACCTGAAGCCAGCTCTAAGGTGAGCACGTTCTGCAACCTGAATCTTACCCTTTGTCTTTAGCACGAGATCCACCACATTTTCCCCAATTGCTCATTGGCCCCCGTTGCTACTGGAGTGCTCAAGGGCACAGAACTACTGTGACTGTTTGGCAGAACCGTTTCTTGTTAGATTGGCATGGGTCACCATGCCAATGAGCTAGCCATTGCTCTAGCTCAGCTAGGGCTGAGGAACAGTTAAAATAGCCAACAGGGTGGGGTGAGGTAGCAAAGCACTTACTCCCCACTCTAATTAGAACAGTCCCTGAAAAGAGGGATGAGAAATGCCATGCTGGGTATGCCCCTCCCTGCTCTCTCCAACCCCCAACCAAGAAGAGGCTGGAAAAAATAAGGTTAGCATCTCTGGGGGCGGGGGGGTGGGGGGGTGACATAACAAAAGCCCTAAAATAAAAAGGCGGGGAGGTCTCCCAGATGGTGATCTTACCAGAGTGATTGGGCTACAGGGAAGGTTCTCCGACTGGAGCTCTAGAGAAATAAGAGCCCATATTCTGGATCACCCTTTTGGGTTTCAAATGATAACAATTCCTAAACCAATTTATTATAGATCACCACAATTATCAGCAAAGTATGTGTTTGTGTTTATCTGTTCAAAGGGTTACTCTAGGAACTGAGGCCAGATTGAGAAGACTACCTTTAATCAGAGGCCAAATTAAAGTTTTGGCTGCTGCTATGGCATTTTTTAAAGCATTATTCAAATGCCTCTAACATAACTGTTGATATGAATGTTCATGCTTAATTTGAATACTGCTTAGATCCACAGGGAACCCCCAAAAAGAAAAAAAAATCATAAAATGTCAGGCTTACACAGTAAAGCTACCAGGGCTGATGCTTAAATTTAAGAGTGGTTCAGATCTCCTGCTGAAGCACCAAATATTTTTTCTGGGAAGCCAGCAATATTGTGTTTAACACCTAAAAATAATTTTCTTGGCCCAAATATCCTTAAATCATTGAAAAATTTATGCATTTTCTTTGGATGGAAATAACAAAAACCCGGCAGAGGATATAAAAATGAATCGGGCCGATTGAAAATAGTTTTTAAAGTGCTTCCAGGAGGACCTTCAAGATGGCAGAGGAGTAAGCCGTGGAGATCGCCTTTCTCTCCACAGATACATCAGAAATACATCTACATGTGGAACAACTCCTACAGAACACCTACTGAACGCTGGCAGAAGACCTCAGACTTCCCAAAAGGCAAGAAACTCCCCACGTACCTGGGTAGGGCAAAAGAAAAAAGAAATAACAGAGACAAAAGAATAGGGATGGGACCTGTACATCTGGCAGGGAGCTGTGAAGGAGGAAAAGTTTCCACATACTAGGAAGCCCCGTCACTGGTGGAGATGGGGGTGGCTGGGTGGGGGGAAGCTTTGGAGCCATGGAGGAGAGCGCAGCAACAGCGGGGCAGAGGGCAAAGCGGAGAGAATCCCGCACAGAGGATCACTGCTAACCAGCACTCACCTGCCTGAGAGGCTTGTCTGCTCACCCGCCAGGGCGGGCAAGGGCTGGGAGCTGAGGCTCGGGCTTCGGAGGTCAGATCCCAGGGAGAGGACTGGAGTTGGCTGCGTGAACACAGCCTGAAAGGGGGCTAGTGCCCCACAGCTGGCTGGGAGGGAGTCCAGGAAAAAGTCTGGACCTGCCAAAGAAGCAAGAGACCACTGTTTCGGGGTGCGCAAGGAGAGGGGATTCAGAGCACCGCCTAAGTGAGCTCCAGAGACGGGCGTGAGCCACAGCTATCAGCGCGGACACCAGAGACAGGCTTGAGATGCTAAGGCTGCTGCTGCCGCCACCAAGAAGCCTGTGTGCAAACACAGGTCACTATCCACACCTCCCCTCCCGGGAGCCTGTGCAGCCCGCCACTGCCAGGGTCCCATGATCCAGGGACAACTTCCCAGAGAGAACACACGGTGCGCCTCAGGCTGTTGCAATATCATGCCGGCCTCTGCCACTGCAGGCTCGCCCCACATTCCGTACCCCTCCCTCTCCCTGGCCTGAGTGAGCCAGAGCCCCCTAATTAGCCGAACCTTTAACCCCGTCCTGTCTGGGTGGGGAACAGATGCCAGAGGACGACCTACATGCAGAGATGGGGCCAAATCCAAAGCTGAATCCCGGGAGCTGTGCGAACAAAGAAGAGAAAGGGAAATCTCTCCCAGCAGCCTCGGGAGCAGCGGATTAAATCTCCACAATCAACTTGATGTACCCTGCATTTGTGGAATACGTGAAGAGACATGAATCATCCCAAAATTGAGGCGGTGGACTTTGGGAGCAACTGTAGCCTTCGGGTGTGCTGTATGTGACTGACTAGTTTCTGATTTTTGTGTTTATCTTAGTATAGTTTTTAGCACTTGTTATCACTGGAGGTTTGTTTATTGGTTTGGTTGCTCTCTTCTTTTTTTTTTATTACTTTCTAAATTTTTTTATTTTAATATGTTTTTATTTTAATAACATGTTATTTTATTTTACTTTATTTTTTCTCTCTTTCTTCTTTTTCTCCCTTTTTTTCTGAGCCATGTGCCTGACAGTGTCTTGGTGCTCCGGCTGGATGTCAGGCCTGAGCCTCTGAGGTGGGAGAACTCTGAGCCTCCGAGTTCAGGACATTGGAGCACCAGAGACCTCCCAGCTCCACGTAATATTAATCAGCGAGAGCTCTCCCAGAGACCTCCGTCTCAACACTAAGACACAGCTCCACTCAATGACCAGCAAGATCCAATGCTGGACACCCCTTGCCAAACAACTAGCAAGACAGGAACACAACCCCACCCATTAGTGGAGAGGCTTCCTAAAATCATAAGTTCATAGAGACCCCAAAACACACCACCGGACATGGTCCTGCCCACCAGAAAGAGAAGATCCAGCCTCATCCACCAGAACACAGGAACCAGACCCTCCACCAGGAAGCCTACGCAAGCCACTGAACCAACCTTACCCACTGGGGGCACAGACCAAAAAAAATGAGAACTACGAACCTGCAGCCTGCAAAAAGGAGACCCCAAACATAGTAAATTAAGCAAAATGAGAAGACAAAGAAATACACAGCAGATGAAGGAGCAAAGTAAAAACCCACCAGACCAAACAAATGAAGAGGAAACAGACAGTCTACCTGAAAAAGAATTCAGAGTAATAATACTAAAGATGATCCAAAATCTTGGAAATAGAATGGAGAAAATACAAGAAATGTTTAACAAGGACCTAGAAGAACTAAAGAGCAAACAAACAATGATGAACAACACAATAAGTGTGATTAAAAATTCTCTGGAAGGAATCAATAGCAGAATAACGGAGGCAGAAGAATGGATAAGTGACTTGGAAGATAAAGTACTGGAAATAACTACTGCAGAGCAGACTAAAGACAAAAGAATGAAAATAATTAAGGACAGTCTCAGAGACCTCTCAGACAACATTAAATTCACCAACATTCGAATTATAGGGGTCCCAGAAGAAGAAGAGAAAAAGAAAGGGACTGAGAAAATATTTGAAGAGATTATAGTTGAAAACTTCCCTAAAGGAAATAGTCAATCAAGTCCTGGAAGTGCAAAGAGTCCCATACAGGATAAATCCAAGGAGAAACACGCCAAGACACATATTAATCAAACTATTAAAAATTAAATACACAGAAAAAATATTAAAAGCAGAAAGGGAAAAACAACAAATAACATACAAAGGAATCCCCATAAGGTTAACAGCTGATCTTTCAGCAGAAACACTGCAAGCCAAAAGGCAGTGGCAGGACATATTTAAAGTGATGAAAGGGAAAAACCTACAACCAAGATGACTCTACCCAGCAAGGATCTCATTCAGATTTGATGTAGAAATTAAAACCTTTAGAGACAAGCAAAAGCTAAGAGAATTCAGCACCACCAAACCAGCTTTACAACAAATGCTAAAGGAACTTCTCTAGGCAGGAAACACAAGAGAAGGAAAAGACCTACAATAACAAACCCAAAATAATTAAGAAAAGGGTAGTAGGAACATACATATCGATAATTACCTTAAATGTAAATGGATTATGCTCCAACCAAAAGACATAGACTGGCTGAATGGATACATAAACAAGACCCGTATATATGCCGTCTACAAGAAACCCACTTCAGGGACACATACGGACTGAAAGTGAGGGGATGGAAAAAGATATTCCATGCAAATGGAAATCAAAAGAAAGCTGAAGTAGCAATTCTCATATCAGAAAAAATAGACCCTAAAATAAAGACTATTACAAGAGCCAAAGAAGGACACTACATAATGATCAAGGAATCAATCCAAGAGGAAGATATAACAATTGTAAATATTTATGCACCCAACATAGGAGCACCTCAGTACATAAGGCAAATGCTAACAACCATAAAAGGGGAAATTGACAGTAACACAATCATAGTAGGGGATTTTAACACCCCATTTTCACCAATGGACAGATCATCCAAAATGAAAATAAATAAGGAAACACAAGCTTTAAATGACGCATTAAACAAGATGGACTTAATTGATATTTATACACCATTCCACCCCAAAACAACAGAATACACTTTCTTCTCAAGTCCTCATGGAACATGCCCTAGGATAGATCATATCTTGGGTCACAAATCAAGCCTTGGTAAATTTAAGAAAATTGAAATCGTATCAAGTATCTTTTCCGAACACAATGCTATGAGACTAGATATCAATTACAGGGGAAAAAAACTGTAAAAAATACAAATGCATGGACGCTAAACAATACACTACTAAATAACCAAGAGATCACTGAAGAAATCAAAAAGGAAATCAAAAAATACCTAGAAACAAAGGACAATGAAAACATGATGACCCAAAACCTATGGGATGCAGCAAAAGCAGTTCTAAGATGGAAGTTTATAGCAATACAATCCTACCTCAAGAAACAAGAAACATTTCAAATAAACAACCTAACCTTACACCTGAAGCAATTAGAGAAAGAAGAACAAAAAAAACCCAAAGTTAGCAGAAGGCAAGAAATCATAAAGACCAGATCAGAAATAAATGAAAAATAAATGAAGGAAACAATAGCAAAGATCAATAAAACTAAAAGCTGGTTCTTTGAGAAGATAAACAAAATTGATAAACCATTAGCCAGACTCATCAAGAAAAAAAGGGAAAAGACTCAAATCAACAGAATTAGAAATGAAAAAGGAGAAGTAACAACGGACACTGCAGAAATACAAAGAATCATGAGAGATTACTACAAGCAACTATAAGCCAATAAAATGGACAACCTGGAAGAAATGGACAAATTCTTAGAAAAGCACAACCTTCCGAGACTGAACCAGGAAGAATTAGAAAATATAAACAGACCTATCACAAGCAATGAAATTGAAACCGTAAATAAAAATCTTCAAACAAACAAAAGTCCCGGACCAGATGACTTCACAGGCAAATTCTATCAAACGGTATTTGTTTGGAGATATTTGACAGCTATTAAATTCTATCTATCTCTATTTAGAGAAGAGCTAACACCTATCCTTCTAAAACTCTTCCAAAGAATTGTAGAGGAGAAACACTCCCAAATTCATTCTACGAAGCCACCATAACCCTGATACCAAAACCAGAAAAAGATATCACAAAAAAAGAAAATTATAGACCAATATCATTGATGAACATAGATGCAAAAATCCTCAACAAAATACTAGCAAACAGAATTCAATAGCACATTAAAAGTATCATACACCATGATCAAGTAGGGTCTATCCCAGGAATGCAAGGATCCTTCAAAATATGCAAATCAATCAATGTGATACATCATAATAACAAATTGAAGGATAAAAACCATATGATAATCTCAGTAGATGCAGAAAGCTTTCTAAAAATTTCAACACCCATTTACAAAAAAACCCTCTAGAAAGTAGGCATAGAGGGAACTTACCCCAACATAATAAAGGCCATATATGACAAACCCACAGAAAACATCATTCTCAATGGTGAAAAACTGAAACCATTTCCTCTAAGATTAGGAACAAGACAAGGTTGTCCACTCTCACCACTATTATTCAACATAGTTTTGGAAGTTTTAGCCACAGCAATCAGAGAAGAAAAAGAAATAAAACGAATCCAAATCGGAAAAGAAGAAGTAAAGCTGTCACTGTTTGCAGATGACATGATACAATCCATAGAGAATCCTAAAGATGCTACCAGAAAACTACTAGAGCTAATCAATGAATTTGGTAAAGTAGCAGGATACAAAATTAATGCACAGAAATCTCTTGCATTCCTATACACTAATGATGAAAAATCTGAAAGAGAAATTAAGGAAACACTCACATTTACCACTGCAACAAAAACAACAAAATACCTAGGGATAAACCTACCTAAGGAGACAAAAGACCTGTATGCAGAAAACTATAAGACACTGATGAAAGAAATTAAAGATGATATAAACAGATGGAGACATATACCATGTTCTTGGATTGGAAGAATCAAAATTGTGGAAATGACTATACTACCCAAAGCAATCTACAGATTCAATGCAATCCCTATCAAACTACCAATGGCATTTCTCACAGAACTAGAACAAAAAATTTCACAATTTGTATGGAAACACAAAAGACCCTGAATAGCCAAAGCAATCTTGAGAAAGAAAAACAGAGCTGGAGGAATCAGGCTCCCTGACTTCAGACTATACTACAAAGCTACAGTAATCAAGACAATATGGTACTGACACAAAAGCAGAAATATAGATCAACAGAACAGGATAGAAAGCCCAGAGATAAACCCACATACATATGGTCACCTTATCTTTGATAAAGGAGGCAAGAATATACAATGGAGACAAGTCATCTTCTTCAATAAGTGGTGCTGGGAAAACTGGACAGCTACATGTAAAAGAATGAAATTAGAACACTCTGTAACACCATACACAAAAATAAACTCAAAATGGATTAAAGACCTAAATGTAAGGCCAGACACTATAAAACTCTTAGAGGATAACATAGGCAGAACAGTCTATGACATAAATCACAGCAAGATCCGTTTTGACCCACCACCTAGAGAAACGGAAATAAAAACAAAAATAAACAAATGGGACCTAATGAAACTTAAAAGCTTTTGCACAGCAAAGGAAACCATAAACAAGATGAAAAGACAACTCCCAGATGGGAGAAAATATTTGCAAATGAAGCAACTGACAAAGGATTCATCTCCAAAATTTACAAGCAGCTCATGCAGCTCAATATCAGAAAAACAAACAACCCAATCCAAAAATGGGCAGAAGATCTAAATAGACATTTCTCCAAAGAAGATATACAGATTGCCAACAAACACATGAAAGGATGCTCAACATCACTAATCATCAGAGAACTGCAAATCAAAACTACAATGAGGTATCAACTCACACTGGTCAGAATGGCCATCATCAAAAAATCTACAAACAATAAATACTGGAGAGGGTGTGGAGAATAGGGAACCCTCTTGCACTGTTGGTGGGAATGTAAATTGATACAGCCAGTATGGAGAACAGTATGGAGGTTCCTTAAAAAACTAAAAATAGAACTACCATACAACCCAGCAATCCCACTACTGGGCATCTACCCTGAGAAAACCATAATTCAAAAAGAGTCATGTACCACAATGTTCATTGCAGCTCTATTTACAATAGCTAGGACATGGAAACAACCTAAGTGTCCATCCACAGATGAATGGATAAAGAAGATGCGGCACATATGTACAATGGAATATTACTCAGCCATAAAAAGAAACGAAATTGAGTTACTTGTAGTGAGGTGGATGGACCTGGAGTCTGTCATACAGAGTGAAGTCAGAAAGAAAAACAAATACTGTATGCTAACACATATATATGGAATCTAAAAAAACAATATGGTTCTGAAGAACCTAAGGGCAGGACAGGAATAAAGACGCAGATGTAGAGAATGGACTTGAGGACACGGGGAGGGGAAAGGGTAAGCTGGGACTAAGTGATAGTGTGGCAGTGACATATATACATGACCAAATGTGAAAGAGATAGTTAGTGGGAAGCAGCCGCATAGCACAGGGAGACCAGCTCGGTGCTTTGTGACCACCTAGAGGGGTGGGATAGGGAGGGTGAGTGGAGATGCAAGAGGGAGGGGATATGGGGATATATGTATACATATAGCTGATTCACTTTATTATACAGCAGAAACTAACACAACATTGTAAAGCAATTATACTCCAATAAAGATGTTGAAAATAAAATAAAATTAAAATAAAGTGCTTCCATCCAGTAATGAGTAAGACAAAGAAATCACAAAATACTTTCAAGAACAATATGCTGAATTGCCCTCTGACCCAGAGACCATTTGATCCTATGTTGGCTTTTGCTAAATATTTGTTTCATGCTTTTATTTAACTGTTCACTGATACTTAACTCCTCCCTCGTTTAGATTATAAAGCATGTTGCAGGTCTATATCCTACGGTTCTTTCAACACACCAGGGTGCCTCGCTCATGCCTGAGATAAGAGAGGGTACTAAACAAGCATGCTGTCCAAATCTATGAATAAATAGTGAATGTCCTCAGTCCTCTCAATTATTCCATTCTGGCTATGCCAATCACAGAGCCTGATGAGCCCTTGCCTTTAGTATCATGTGGCAAGTGCACACCCAACAGCCATGCTCCCTTCTTCCCTGCAGGCTGTGTGCCTAGCCCCTGGGAACTAATCCTGCTTGGTCTAAGCCAGTCATGGCAGTAACATATTCCTCTTGCCTAGGAATTGGTCTAAGAGGGGATATATATGTATATGAGACTTATGTCGGGCCAATGAGGTGAATGAGGTGTTAAGGGAAAGTGCACTAGAGATTTTAGGATAGATTTTCCTCCCCTGTAAAAGAGACGGTTCTACAGGGGAAGCCCCTGTTTGCCCCCTTGGTTACTTTTCTATTTTAGACACTGTCTTTGAGAATATGATGTTTGGAACTGAAGCAGCCATCTTGAGACCATGAGACAAGTTTGAAGACAAAAAGTTCTTGCTGAGTCTATGCCAAGGATGTTAGGAGGACGGAAAGAGTCTGGGGACTTGATAAAATAACTGAGCAGCTAAGCCAAGCGTGGGATCACTTGCCTCCACATTCCTCATTATAAAAACAGAAACTGCCCTTACTCTTGGACCTCTTCGGTCAGAGTTGCTGTTACTTATACCTGAAAGCATTCTATCTGATTCATATTACTCTCATGAAAATTAGAAGTAATTATGTCTCCTCTCTTCTTCCAGGAAGGGCCATATGATATAATGGAGAGAACCTCTGTTTTGGAGCCAAAGACCATTTTGGCTTTGTCAGAATTCCAGTTTGAGAATTCCAATTTGTCAGAATTCCAATTTGTCAGTCAGAATTCCAGCTGAGTAACCCTGAGCAAGTTTTTTAACTTTCAGAGTTTCAGTTGCATCATTAACTGTAAAATGCAGATAGTAATGCAGATTTCATAAGCTTACTATTATAGAAAGTAAAAAATAATTTGCACATAAGTTACTCAGTCTGGCACACAGTAGGTGCTCAATAAATGCTAACTGCCTTGCTTCCTTTCCCTCCATGTGATCCCTGTGTGAAGTAGAAGATTCAGTGAAGTTTGTGTACATAGGGAAGCACACCCCTATGGAAATGTCAAGAAGGAATGATTTCTCACTGTCTTTCTCATTTGAAGACAAGAGCAGGGATAGGGACGGCTGTCTGTGTGGGAGAGAGGCTGCAGCTCAAAGAACTGCTTATGACGAGCTGGCCGATCTATGCTGCCTGCACACAAACAAATCCCCAAATTTCGTAGCTGCAACACCCTTTTGTTGAGTCTGGTGCCTCCTGCGACTCAGCTTCCCTGTAAAACGTCTGCTCAAGGCCTCAATAGAGGCCCGCTCTTCTGAGCGGCTTCAGGCCAGGAGAGACTGTTCCCCAAACTGCCCACAGCTGGGAGCCTCTGAAGTGTGGACTCCACTGCTCGCTTGGCAGTGATCCTGAGTGAGCGTGTGTGCCTGGCAGCCTCGGGGTGCCACGGGCCTGCAGACAAGCAGCAGGCAGTCTGCAGGCCGTGTTCCAAAGCCAACTTCGGACACACACCTGGACACACCCAGGACACAGGCCCTCCCTGGACACACACCCAGATATGGCCCCCCACACACGTACACACCAACACACACACACTTCCCAACCCTGGGGAGTAGGCACAGTGACAGTCACCCTCTGGAGGGCTGGAAGCCTATCTGGGACCACACACCGTCTTCCCTCCCTCCTGAAGTCGGGAGACAATGTTAGTCTAACTCACCAACCCACCTGCAAACCCCAGCCTGAGAGGCAGGGCAGAATGGTGGTTAAGGGGCTCTACCCCCAGCTCCAGGAATTACAACTTACGTGACATTGAACCAGTTATCCAAACTTTCTTGGGCTCTTTTATCTCATCTGGAAAATGCAGATAATAATAGAATTGTTGTGATGATGTGTTTAAATGTCCTAGCGTTGTGTTTGGCATGTGGCATGTGCTCAGCAAAATAGACTAAGTCCCAAAGCATACTTAGGAAGAGACAGCTCCTTCCACCAGAGGACCACTCCTAGGTACAGCCCATCCAACCTGCCACCTTAACAGGCCAGAGCTCACGAGACTAACACGTCCACCAGCCCAAACTACTTGTCAAACACCTCCTACGTGTACGCACTTGGGATTCAACAGTGAACAAAGATCCTTGAAAGCTTACAGTCCAAAGGAAGAAACAAACTCAAAGACAAAATCATAGCCTTGAATTGTGATAAGTACTATGAGGGAAAAGAAGGAACACAGTGAGCCGTGGGGGTGGGGGTACCATTTCATCAGGAAGTCAGATAAGACCTCCTGCTGAGAGAATGACACGTGGCCATGGAGGAGCTCAGTGTCCCTCCAATGCTGGTTGGATGAGTAAACGCCCCCTACCCCAGAGGTGGCTCTGATAGTAAGAAGCGTTCTCAGGGCAGAAGATGAAGAGCTCTCATGATGACACACTCAGGCCCTACAACCTCACTTCCTGAGGGACAGTCAGCCCGGTCTCGCTCCGCTCTCCCCCTAAGTGTTCTGAATGTTCTCATAAGGTATCTGGTGCCATAGCACTAGGCGATGCAGTAGCGGGCTTTGATGATCATATGTGTCCTAGAATCTTAGAATTTAGGCTACTTAACACTGAAGCTCACGGCACCCCTCCCCTAGATCCGCCCCTTGGATTCCATTCTGCAGGTCACTCTCTTGTCCAGCTTCTTTTCAGTGACATCCTTCTTTTAGAGACTGACTTTGTTCTAACCCAATTTTTTGAAGTCATTTGAATTCAAGGGACCTCTTAGGAGATCTCAGACTATTATACACATTCATATATAAAGAGAGAGAAAGATCCCAGGAAAGTCATTACCAGAATAACATCGGCTTGGCTTTTTGTTTTCTATTATAGACCTGTGTGCTGTGGAATATTACTAAAGCAGAGCACACCTAGTACATTTCCAACATTCTTCACTTGCTTTCCAGCTCACTTCCATTTTCCTACTTTATTTCCAGTATGCTGTGAGAGTAATTTAGTGCACTTTTTGCCTGAGGCTTTGTGCAGGTAATAGCTTCCTTCCCCCGCTATCCTTTAATCCATTTGTATTAGCTTCATGCTTCTCCTTCACTTGAAATTATTCCCAGTCTCTGCTCCTGGGCACTTCCAACCTCTCTGTAATTTGTCACCAATGCCTTCATGAATCATTAAGGACCATTCATTTGCTCACTTGTTCAGTACTTCACGAGCACCTACTATGTGTAAGCCCTTGAGCTATGGGAATGCAAAAATGATTAAGACACACTGTTAATTACTCTTCTGTGGTCTCAAGGATCTCATAGTCTCTGGTGGGAGCAGACAGGGAAACAGACAAGAACAAGTCACTCCATTAGGTACTACGAATCAAAGTATGAACAAAATATTGTGGAAATAAAGAGAAGGGAGGGACTAATTCAGCCTCGAAAGATTAAAAACTACAGCCCAGACAAAAATATCTGCGCCGTATCTAAGCACCCGAGAGGGTCCACGAGGGTGTTCCCCCTAGCAAATGGTGTGTGCAAATGTGCAGGGCGTGAAGCAGCACCATGGTGTCCAGAGAACCCACAGTGGTTTGCGCTGGCTGGTGCACAGCACACGGGGCAATGGGAGAAAATCAGGGACAAAGATGAGAGGGGTGTGCTGCAAGTGAGTTTGGAGCAAAATGCGGGTCAATTATGTAGCCAAGTGAAAGATGACTGTAATTGACTGTAAGACATTAAATAAATAAAATTCCACAAGTCCACAGTGACAGGAAAGAGAAAATAAAGACAAACATGTCCTTATTTGAAAGCATTAGAGGTGATTATTATATGCCAACTTCTGATTCTGAAAACTGATAACTAAAGGGAACAAGTTAAGCATTTATACTGCCTTTTCAGAAGGAAGTAGAGTTCATCGCCAGATGATGCGGGTAAGGTCTTCCTTATAGAATACCAGCTAAGATATGTAAAGGAAGTGCCAAATTTAGAAAATCACTATTTTGTAACCCACAGAGGAATATCTGATTTGGGCAAAAATCATCAATGGCTGCTAAAACCTTGGGATGAAAATTTAAGAGAACAGGATATTCTCACAGTGACCAAGTACTATCTCAGAGATTACCTGCTGATTGGAAGGGGAAAACCTATCTTTACAAAGGAAAGATCTGGTGATCACCATCTTAACTAAGAGATCAAACTAACAGCATGATAGCGGGACAACCTGTCATGTATCTTCTGAAGTGACGCCTTATTAAGTACACACCTCATTTACGCAGTATTCTTGCCAAAGGTGTTTAATCCAAATCCTCAGTTTTCAAGAAGTACAGGAGACAGAGAAAACAGTTAAATTACACCAAGAAGAAGCAATCAGACAAATCCAGAATGTGGAACAGCCTATAAGACAACTGGCCTAACTTGTTTAGAAGTTCAATGTCATGGGAGAAAAAAACTGAGTGGATTATTCTTGTTTTAAAAAGAATGAAAAACAGCAAAATGCAATGCCTGAACATTATTAGATCTTGCTTTTAAAACTAATACTATAAGATAATCTTGGGAGCAATGGAAAATTCTAAATACAGACTGGATACTAGACGTTATTCGGGAACGGTAACTTTCTGCAGTCTGTTCACGGTTTTGTGATTGTGTAGGAGAGTATCCTTATTTTTTTTTGAGATACATGCTCAAAAGGGGTGAAACATCAAATTATTTTCAAGTGGCTCAGCAAAATATAAACATACAGACACATGAATAAACAAATGTGGCAAAAAGTTTAAAATTACTGAACTTAAATGGTAGGTATATAGGTGATCACTGTACTTTTCTATCAACTTTTATGTGAATTTTCATAATAAAGAAGTTCGAAAGAAAATCAGATAATGAAGGGCCAGTCATGAGCTTGTTAGGATTTTGGACCTTACTCCTGAAGGCTTTGAACAGGTGATTGACAGGATCAAATTTACACCTTAGAAAGATTATTGGCTTAATACATTCACTCAACTAGCATTTACTGACCACCTACACCAAGCGTTGAGTGAACCCTGAGCTAGGTGCTGTGGGAGATAGGAGCACCAAAAAGGCATTGCTGGCCAGAAAAGCATTTACCATAAACAGAGGTGAGACACAAAACACGGAGCACGGGTAGAGCTTTCTTGTCGGAGCACGGGTAGAGCTTTCTTGTCGTAAGAGGTGACGGGGAGAGCTGGGGAAAGCGCAGATGCACGCCCCTCCAGGTATTAGGTGGTGTTCCAGGTCACCGGCACAGCCACACCACCCCAAAAAGGATGAACCTACAAGTGACTAAGATCTCCCAGCAATTCTAGACTTCTGATCTCTTATTCCTTGATGGCGGAACTCCACTCCCAGGAGAGATGCTGAAAAGTGCTAGATTTCCTTGAAGCAGAGTGTGGGAGTGTGACCCATTTCTGGCCCAAGGGACCTGACTCAGGTCCCCTGAAATCCACCAGGGACTTCCAGCAAAGATTTTCTTCCCTGATAAAGACAGAGAGGACCCCCCTTCCCCTCCTTTCTGCCTCTAAGTGCAGCTGGATGAGGATGTGGTGCTTGGAGCTAGGGAACCATGAGGGGAAACCCAAGAGAAGAGAAGCAGAGAGGGGGACCCAGAGCCCTAATATCCCTGCGCTACTGAAGCAGGCCTGCAACTTCCTATCACCTGACTTCTTGTTACGGGAGAACTTCTTGTTATCTTTTTTTCAAATCACTCATATTTAAGTATTGATACTTACAGCCCGAAACCTCTTCACTCAGCCTCCATCTGCAGCCATGTGTGTCTAGAACCAATCCTGACCCTGGGACAGAGCAGTTAAAGGAAGCCTCGGCCACAGTCTAGGTCACCCAGGCCATCAAGTCACTGCCCCTAGTTGAGCTCCAACAGCAGCTGCAGTAGGGTATGGTCAGGAAGGTTCACATTCACATGTCACCTCTGACTGATTGGCAGTGACTAATGTGCTATGCGGAGGGTTCTGATGCACCGTGTGAAGGGTGAAATACAGGTTCTGTGCAAAGAAGTGCCTAGATTCCTGTGCCAGATACCTGCCCTGGCCTCATGTTTATCATCGCATGTATGGAAGGAGTTTGGAAGCAGAAGACCTGAGTTTGAGCCCTGGCTTTATTGCTTACTGGCTTTGTGATTTTGGTCAAGTCACTTAACCTCCTCGAGCCATCTTATGGGATAATTGTTATCACTGAGATAATGAAAGTGAATGTGCTTTGTAAACCATGAAGTGCCATGTGTGGGAGTTATTTCATCTTATATTTGTCAAACCTCAACTGAGGACCAGGTTGATAGGAGGTAGGGAGAGCAGGAAGGAATTCAAGGTTCCAGCCTTGGACACCTCACCAGAGGGTGCTGATCTGGGGTAAAGAAGCAGGACTAACACAAGGTCAGAGTTTCAGGTGAAGGTGAATCAGCAGAAGTTGAGTTGTGAGCCTAAATGGTGAAATATAGTTGGAGAAGATGCCAAAAGCAGAAGTGAAGATGCTAAGGACAAAGAGATAGAAACCACAGACTGGAGATGGGATCTCTGCTTTTTTTTTTTTTTTTTACTGCTTCGGCACCGGAGGGATATGTCCCCATCCAGCGGTTAACAGTGGCTCCCCAAGGCTGAGGACCTCAAGGGGTAAGAGGGTAGAAGGAATTTCCAAAATCTTCAGAGGGGCAAAGGGGGGTGAAGTCCCCTCCCTAGGTGAAGCCACCCCAGGGCAGTGTGCCTCCTTCCCTTGGAGCAAATCAGTGCAGTAAGACCAGAAGGGGAAGCCCAAAGTGTAAGGAGAGACAGTCAGAAGTAGACAGACTTTCGGTAAGCTACAGGTAGCAAGACCATTTATTTTTCTTTCCCCCCTCCCCTATGGGATAGCACAAACTCACTACATTCCAAAAAAGCCCAGCAAGTAACAAGTTAAGAAATCAGAAGGCCTTTTGCAATAAAACCAGGTGAGAAAGGGGTAAGGGACTCTTAACAAGAATTACTCCAAGAAGCCCTTACTCTCCAGGTTATTAAAAGTCTAAACTGCCTTGTGAAGTCTGACCTAGAGGCCAGAGGATGATCCCCCATATGGATCTAAAACACTCGCCAGCCCCATGCAGGAAAAGGGAAAAAAAAAAAAGATTGACTGACAATTCCAAGCACAAGCTGAGAGGAAGCTGAAACCCAGAACGGGGGCAGAGTTCAAAGCTGTATTTGTCCATCACTGTCATCACAACAGAGATGATGAATGAATGGGCCCCTGGGGCGGTGAGCAGCCCCAGATCGGATGGGCTCTGCAAGGTAGTGAAGGGAGGGGTGTGAAAGGGGCCTGGGAAGTGGAGGCTCCACACCTGTGAAGATGCAAGTGTGTGAGAGGAACTGGGCAGAGCCCCTCCAGTTTGTAGCCCCAGAGGACTCTGCACGGGTCTCAAGAGGACGCTCAGGCCTGAAGGACAGGGTGCCCTCCATACCCTTTTGCACTCCACCTATGACTAATAGCGAGGCTCTGGGTGTTGAATGTTTTAGTTGAAAACATTCAAAATTGGGAGATTCTACATATTCTGATTCCCCCCATGCCTTTTTGAAGATGGAGCGACACTAGGCCTGCGGGCCCCCAGGTAAACGATCTGGCACTGCAGAACAGCTGCCCTGATTTACACACAATACCCACCTCTTCCCACTGCTCCCAGACACACACGCAGGTAAGGCCGTGAAAACACAGAGAAGACAACCACCTATAAGCCCAGGAGAGAGGCCTTCCGAAGAAACTAACCCTGCCGACACCTTGATCTCAGACTTCTAGCCTCCAGAACCGGAAATAAATTTCTGTTAAGTCATCCAGTCTGTGGTATTTTGTTATGGAAGCCCGAACGAATTAATACATACATCCTTATGAAACAAATATGGGCCGCTTCACAAATTTAATTACCAGCCTAGCCCTAAGGCATTTGAAAATACACTATGTTTTAAATTCATTCTTTCATTCAACATTTGAGCACCTACTATGCCCTGAACACTGCACATTTATTGATTCAAGCCCAGTATCTTATAAACCAGTTTTATTTTCTTGTCATTTAACAAGACACTTCCGATTTTTCCCAACCATATTCTGCTGGGCAGCTTCATATGGCATTTGGTTGTCTGCTGCTGGTTCTCCTGATTAATGGAAAATGGTCTTTTTTACGAATCTGTTATGAACAGTATCAGAAATCCTAGTTCTCAACTCCGGCTAGACATCAGAATCATCTGGGACGTTTTCAAAATACCTACACCTGGATCAATCCCTCCCTCCAGTCTGATTTAGTTGGTATTTGTGAGGAGCTCTGCCAGTACGTGTATATTTCTTTAAGCTTCCCAGATAATTCTGATATGCAACCAAGACTGAGCATTGTTATTCTAGTTTGAAAGGTCCTTGAAGGTCACCTCCTTTGCTACTCAGAGTACAGTTCGCAAACTGCCAGCACCGGCATCACCTGGAAGTTTGTTAGAATCGCAGAATCTCAGGTTCCACCCTGGACTACTGCATCAAAATTCATATTTTAACAGGATTCCCCACAAAATTCAGAGGTACTCTAAAATTTGAGAAGCACTGGATTTCCACTAGAATTACCTGGAAAGCTTGTTAAGAACAAGACTGCCTGGCTTCTTCCCAGAAACACAGAATCGCAATCTCTGGCATGGGCTTGGGAATCAGAATTTTATATATTGTTATGTAGCTAGTCACACAAGGGCCTGAGGCTTAGGAATCACTCATGTATGCCACAGTATACATCCCCTCAACTACCCAGCCTCTGCTTAACCTTCCAATTCTTTTTTAAAGATAAAAAAATATAACAGAGATACAGGCTTTTATTTTTTCCATCATGCATGCAAGCTTACAACTATTTATACTGTTTCGGAACAAAGAAATAATTGCATTATTACCAGGGTGTCAATTACCAAGTAAGACAACCAGTTACTGATTACTTTTGGGAGGTTATTATCACAGAACACAGCAACAATTTCCAAATTATACTTTCAAGCCCAGAGTTATATTATGAGACCAGGACAAGCTGATAATTCTAATAGTCACGCAAGTCTCCATCTTACACAGGAAAAAAGACTGATGTTCTGGTGAAAGATCTCAAGTAAGCACCTTATCGAAGACTGGTAAGTCTTTATCAACAAACAGTCTCTCTTTCCTTTTGTGGAGGCAGGGAAACGGCAGCGTCCCCTTCATCTCTTTTTGAGACTTCTTGTTAATTCCGAAGACTTTCATTCTAAGGCCCACCACTGGAACTTCATTAGTTAACACGAAAAGCAAAAAACAGACCTGATGTGATAATGATAGTGCACCCCACCACTATCACCACCAACAGAGGGTCCCAATCTCCCAAAGCAGTCCTGGTTGAACTGGCACAGGCTCTTGGACTTTTGATAAACAATACAGGCAGGCAAAGGGAGACACAGATGAAACCAGGTTAATCATAATTGATAACTGATGTAGCTAGGTGATGGGCACACGGGGTCCAGAGACCATCCTCTCCACTTCTGTGCATGTCTGAAAATGTCCATAATAAAGAGGAAAAAGCTTAAAAAAAAAAAAAAAAGCAGACCTGTACAGCTCTATTTTTCCCATCAGGCAAAAAATGAGGAAAGTGGTTAGATTTACTTAGAGACAAAATAAGCAGCATATACATTTATCTTCCACATACGCAAGGCCACACCTAGAACAAAAGAGAAAGCATCCAAAGTAACATTATTCTGTTTGTTTGTTTCTATGATTTATAAAATCCACTAATGATGAGAGACAGATTGGACAAAACTTTGGGCATACCCTCACCTAGGCATTGCATTTGCCCACGGCCCTTTACTTCTCCCGTCCCCACCGTGGGGAAGGTCCCTCCCCATCCGCTCCAACACTGAGAGTCAGGCGTGTTCTCCCTGAGGCTCCTCTAGCCATTTCTATCTGCTCTTCCAGGCCCGCTCCACACCAGACTCATTCCCACTCTGTGCTTTTGCCCCAACTCCCCTGCCCAAAACACCCTCTCGACAGCTCTGAGTCAAGACCTCCCTAGCCCCTGGGGAATTCAGAACAAGGTCTTCCATAAGGAAAGGGAAGTTAGTGGGTGGAGGGCAAGTGTAGCCACAGTCCTACTTTCCTACCCTCAGGGATAAGGGGGAAAGAGGGCACAGGTAAGCCTGGGCAGGGAGGGCCCAGATCAGCTTTTACACCCACAGGAAATGAGCCTTGGAGATTCAGAACAGTTTCTGCCCACCCCTGTCCCCATGCCCCAGGAGAGAGCCTTGGGATTCCCCCATACTGGAAACTAAAGCCTACTTCTACGGGTATTTGAGGGTAGAAGCCAAGAGAGCAAAGGACTGCTAAGGGTGGGAAAGCTGGGGAATGAGGTTCCAGAGGGCGAGAGGCTACCACAGAGGAGGAAACAGCAGGAGGCAACCGGGTCTTAAGGGACAGAGGAAAAGGTCGTAACAGGAGTAACCCTGGTTCACAACACTGCTGCCTGGGGGGTTATCATTCTAGCAGATGCACAGCCATGAAAAGAATTTTCAACATCAGAATTATAGCGTGAACCCAGGAGTCGGGAGCAGGGTCTGAACCCAGACCCACTTGGCCTTCTGGCTTCCTCTTCCAGCCCAGTGTGTGCGTGTGTATAGCAAGTCCCCAGCTATCTCGCTACCTGTATGTAGAAAACCCTGGTTTTACAATTGTTTTGTTTTCTCTTTCTGAGATGTGGTACTACTGAAACAAAAAAAAAAGGAAGGGAGGGAGGAGTGGGAGACAGGACAGGGAGAGAGGGAAGGGAGAGAGGGAAAGGAGGAAGAGAGGGAGGGAAGGAAGAGAGAGGAAGGAGGCGTGGAGGTGTGAGATGAAGTAGCCACAGGCCCACAGATCAGAAATACCTCTTCCCCAGCAACCCCACTATAGCACTCTGGTCATGTGTGAGGAAGGGATGAGGGGAGCTGATAAAGATACCTAGATTATAGGTGAGTCCAGTTCCCACCCTCACCTGGAGCCACAGCTAGATGACAGTGAGCACATGTCCATACATACCAGCCCGCCCATCAGTCTGGCAGCCAGGAGGGTTCCTGGAAGGCTGGGGAGGGTAGGTGTGTGTCTCATGCACCGGCAGGGGGCCTGGGTCCACAAGCAGATCTTGAGGTCCTTGTTGACCAGGAAGCCAACTGGGGCCAATAGCAACCTGGACAAAACTCAATGGCCTAATAGTGATGGGGCATGGTGCAGACCCTGACGAAGGTTCACCAGGAGAAAGGCCCAGAGGCAGGAAGAGACGCATGATGGTACAGAGCACACGGCATACTGCTTCTCACCCTTAACCTCATCTCTGTCCAGGAGGGCAGCATGGGCCCCTGGCCAAAGTCAGAGATCTTGTAGATGGCACCTTGGCTGGTGACCCCAGAGCCACGGAACAATCAGTTTTGGCTGATGGCCAATACCATGTGCACAAGCTTCATTTTGCAGTGGCAACAGAAAAGCTTGCCATAGATGGCATGCACGGTCACATGAACCAGCCCAGCAAGTCATGGACCCTGAAGTAGCAGAGCTTAAGGATGCACTGGTCCTCTTGTTGGATGACTCATGAGTGTCCACGTTAAAGACAGGTGGGAAAGGCCGGAGCCAAGAACAGGGTCCAGGCAATGTAGATAAAGGCAGCACACATCTGAATCATGTGTGTTTAACATATAAACAGTAGGGGTGAGATCACGTAACATGTGACACTAACGTAAAAAAGCAAGAATGCCATGGGGAGGCAAAAGAACATGATCATAAACACCATATTCGTGTAACTGAAGTCCAAAGGGAATACAGTGCACAGAGGTCAACATGAAGAGAAGGCAGACAGCCAAACACATGTGGTCAGCCAGCCAGGCACGGGTCCAGCAGGAGGTAGTAGGGAGACTTGTGCAGAATCAGTTGGACTTGTTTACCCCAGGCTCTGGGGTCTCCACTGGCTGCCTTGCTGGACATGGCCTGCCCTCCTTTCCTTTCTCTGCTCGGGCCCCTTCACTCATAAGGTAGTACTGCAGGGGATTGGGCCACAACTCCTCGTTGATTATCTCCACAATCTTGTCAGACTCAATGGAGCTGTGGTTTGAAAACCACCCAAAGAAGCTCCGGGTGTTGTCTGGGTTCCCCTGGCTTAGGGACTGAAGATCGTGCCCTGGGAGCCACTGGATTGGAGTAGAACGAGACACCACCTGACCGGAAGGACCACACCCATATTCCTTGATGAGCACCTTATTTTGGAAATAGGGGTTGCGCCCAAAGTAGAACTTGATCTTGTAGCCCAATCTGGCGAGACCAAGCTCTTCCACCTCCAGGCTGTTCAAGTAGCTGAGTACCTCTTTATCTTGGTTGTTCAGAAAAGATGAGAGCTGGGGGTGGTTCTGAAAAGCCTGCCCCCAGAAGCCCGGGATATTCTGGATAAGGAGGTTCCTGCGCTCTAAGTGGTGCAGTCGCAACTGCCCAAACTTGCGGGAGAGCCGCAGGTAGGCCCTGTCCGCCTGGGCGTTCATGGTCTCCAGCTTCAGCTGGACGTTCTCCAGTGTATCCATGCTGCCATCTGTTGCCGGGGGCCCTGACCCTGCATCCTTCTCCACCTTCTTTTCCTCTACCACTGGAACGGAGGCAGACTCCCCAGTGGTCCCTTTCTTCGGTTTCCCAACAGCGACGGCCGGAGACCCCCTCCCCACTGCGCTACAGGTAACTGGGGCCTTCTTCCCAGCGGGGCAGCGCCGATTTCCAACGCGGGGGACATTTTTCGGCCTTCCCACGGTCCCCGCGGTTCCCACGAAGACAGTGTCTGTCGCCAGGCGCTCCGAGAGTGTTGTGGCCTTCCCCGGGCCGGGCCTGGTTGCGGCCTGCCCGAGATCCCCCGCAGCCCGGGCCCGGAGCGCGAGGCCACAGTCCAGGGGGAGCCGGCAGGCACCCTCTTCCCCGGGCCGGCGGGGCGGCGCAGGCGCAGCGGTTTCCAGGCCACCCCAACCCGCGCCAGCCTGCACCTGTGCCGCCTTGGTCTCCTCCCCGAGCCTCTGGCACTGTGGAGGGTCCGGGTCGCGTGGGGCGTCGCCAGGAGTAGCGCGGACTCGGCCTTTGGCGCGGCCTTTGCCACGGCTTTTGGCGCGGGAGGACTTTCTACCCCTACCTCGGCCGCTCATGATGGTAACGGACTCAACTTCAAAGGCACGCTCCGGCCCTGCGGCCCCTGGCGCCAGGTCGCTGTCCCTACCGAGAGGGCCTCTCCTTGGCAACCGCCGACGTCACGACTGCGCGACTGCACCGTAGCGCGAGGACTGGATGCGCCCGCTGATTGGCTCCACTGCCGCAGCTGCGCACCAGCCGACCCTCACAGACGCCCCCACCCCCACCTCACCCCAACTCGCTTTCACTGTTAGAGAGGGCTGTGCTTTCGTTTAGTTTCTAACCGTTGGCCTCAGTTGTGCCCTCGGGGTCCTCTTATATAAGACACCCTCAAGACAGCCATCATGTCAGTTCCCCTATCATATACTTTCTAAACTAAATATCTAAAGTTCCTTCAATTAGCTTCTGTGACATCTATCATGATGAAACTGCTCCTGGTCTCTATGTCTCATCTTTGAAAGCCTTTGCTGAGGGATTTGCCCGGGTACCTTAACTCCAGGGACTTTCAAGGTAGGTACCGTAATGCCAGGCCACAAAGCGATGTGATACGTGGTGGGTTGTTAGTAGTAACTACTTAACAACAAAAAAATAGCAACTACTATTTTATGAGTATCATTATGTGTCAGGCACTTTACCATGTGCTTTATATGCATTTTCTCAATATGTGAAGGAGGTATTATCATTCTCGTTTTCCAGATGAGAAAACTGTGGCTCAGAGATGCCGAGGAACATTCCTGAGATAACGCAATAAGGCATGGAAGCACAATTCTAACCCAATTCTGACTCATAACCTTTATTTTATATTCACAAGTGTCTAATCCTTCCAGACCTGCTCAGCTGTAAATGACTACGTTAGCGCTTAAGAAGGCCAGCCTTGCCTGTTAAACCAGCATCAGCCGGGCACCTCTTCGTCCTGGGACCATGACCTGAGTCCTCTAGCTGCCTCAGGCCTAATTTACAGAGCTGGGCTATCACTCAAGGTATAGGGCCAGGAGTGAAGGATACAAGTCACAATTCCTATAACTGGAGTAAGACGGGAATGTGGTCAGAGAATTATTTAATTATCATTCAAGGAGTGGAGCAGGGCTTCCCAGGTTAAAGTTCAGAAGCAGACCCTCCATAGTGGCAGTGAGGAGGCCCTAGAAACTTCTTAGAGACTGCAGAGAAACAGCCAGACAACCTATTTCGTGTTCACAAGAGAGCCCTGGACCATGCTTTTACTAGCCAGGTGAAAGGACCATGAAATAGTGAAGCCAGTGACGAGGTTATGACCAGTATGAAAGTTTTCAGGTTGTCTCTTTAAGTTCAAAGGGAACAAGAAGGCCCTTGCAACCAGCTAATGGAGAGGTAAGCCCCAGCGTCTCTGGGTTCTCAATACCTCTTCACACTTATTACTCTCGTGTGGTTGTAGACTGGCAGCCTGGCATCACCTGGAAGCTTGTTAAAAATGCAGAATTTCAGGCCCTACCCCAGACCAGCTAAGTCAGAATTTGACTTTTAACAAGATCTCAGTTGGTTTGTATCCGCATTAAAATTGAAGTATAGGAGACAAGGAAAAAGAGGGATTGTTTGATACAGTTGGGCCTTACTTTAAACCAGCCCGATACAAACGACTCTGCTGACTTTCCCAAAGGCTCTACAATAGCTTGCAAGGCTCTCCGTGATCTGCCAAGTTCCCTCCCTGCCACTGCCCACCTTACCTCTCTGACCTCATCCTCTTGTCTCTCCCACCCCCTTCCAACTACACTGGCCTACTTACTGTTCTTCAAAATACTGGGAGGCTCCCGCCTCAGGGTCTTTGCACTGGCTCTTCCTTCTGCCTTAAATGCTCTTCCCCCAGATATGGTTTACCACCTTGGCTGGCTCCCTTCACACTTTGCTCAAATGTAACCTTCTCAATGACCATCCTATTTAAAATTGCCACCCAGCTCCATCCTTCTAACTCTGCACTACTTTTTTTTATTCCTTAGCACTTGTCACCTTCTAACACACTACCAATTATTTATTATGTTTATTATTTAACTGTCGCTCCTCGCTAGAATGTCAGCTCCGTGAGGGCAGGGATCTTTGTTTTGTTCACTTGTGACTACAGCAGTGTCTGATACATGAAAAGCACTCCATAATTGATTGTCTGGAAACCTATTAACCTCATAATTTAGCTAAAAAAGCATCTTTTGATATGAGCACCATTCAGGGACAATCTTAGGTAAAAAATACAGAGTGACACATTTAAAAATTAAATTAGGGGAATTCATATTTGACTTAAAAGGGATTAAGCCAAGGGTTACCTTAAACTCTTGTTGAGGGCCCTTTCATAATCACTTCTTCCCAAGGCCTTCCATGATCACTCCAGACCACGGTAAGCAGCCCTGCCCTTGATCTTACGGAGAAGTTGTTAACTGTAATATATTCATTTAGCAATCAAACATGCAGTTTTTGTGCCAGTCCTTGTACAGAATTACCTCTTAAACCAGATAACCACAGTCTGGAATTCTCTGTAATCTCAGGGGGAAAAAAAATTAGCTGAAGCAGCCACTACCCCTCTGTAAACTGCAGAAATTGATAGATTGGCCCACTTCTCAGAGCATTAACAGTTGGACCAACCTCTGTTGTCAAGAGCCTTAATCCAGCATCAGCATCTGCGTCATGTAACGCTCACCCATGACTAAACCACTGCAGGATTAACGTAGGCTGGCCGCTGCAAACAGTGTTTATTGTACAATCTCCTTGAGCCTGTTTCCATCATGTCAAAGAGATAAGCATCAGGTAAAGGGAAACAAATGTGAGACTAGCACCTTATATAAAGATACTCCTCTTCTCCTTGAGAAGCTGGCCTGTGCTACTGAACTGAACTGTTGGTTTTCTTCCGAGGTATTGATATTTAATTTATATGAGACTATATCTTGGGTTCCCAGTTAGATAGTAAACTGTATAAGGGTAGAGACCGTGTCTCTTTCTTTTATGCCTCAAAGCACCTAGCATGGCCCTTGCACATACTAGTAATTATAACAAAAGTTCACAATTTATTTTGTACTTTATACTGTACCATGTTCTAATTCACTGAATCCCTACAACCGTGCCATGGGACAGGTGCAGTTATTTCTCCCATCTTAGACATGAGGTTACTGCTGTACAAAAAGGTTCTGTACCTTGCCCAAGGTCACACAGCTAACAAATGGTTTTAGCCAGGCAATCGAACTCCTGCACCCACGCTCTTAACCACTATTCCATGATGTAAAATTATGGTTTGATAGATTGAAATATCAAACTCTCTCTAGTGGGTAAAAATACCTTTCAATTTTCAAAAATTATATGTATATATATTTAATATAATTATACATACACATACATGTACATACACATTCATATATAGATAAACTAATACCTATATATATCAATTAGTCATGAATCATTTTCTATGGGGTGTATATGTGGCATGATGATACTAAACAGAAGTGAGTTTCATTTCAACAGTCCAGGTTGAGAATAAAGCATCTTCGTTTGCACTGCGTTTGTCATAAGCATTCTATGACTATTATGAAGGAAATACATATTTACTCTCATGAACTCAGAAATCTGGAAGCATTTTGACCTTTTCCCAAAAATTAGGCATTAAATCCACAGTAATATAAGCATTTAATTGATTCTTTTAGATAGTTGATCATTAGCAAATATTTATTAAAAACTCATAAAAACGCTTTTCAAAATATTAGAATAACTAGTCGTCACTTTTGTTCTCTGAAAATTGTACTTCCTCCATTCCTTTTAAGGTCTGATTTCCTCCAATCATAGAAATTAACAGGCTGGGAAAAGACATTCCAGTCATCCAACCTACGGCGCAGCCAAGAGAACAACATTCCCCACCGTCTCCCTGCCGAAGGGCTTTAAGGTTCCAGATGACATTTTTTAGCCACAAAGGTTTTCTCTTCCCCCAAGGAGATAGTTTGAGTCTGTTAGATCAAACAGTGAGTATTGCTTACTATAAGACATTTTACCAACTAACCCTCCCAGATTTGGAGGATCATAGAAAAGGAGTGACATAGGGAATATTTTTCAAAGCCAAGGAGGGAGAGAAAAATCTGCCTCTTAATGGTAAATTTCAAAAACTATTTGAACTTAACATCTTGAATAATGTGCCTAGCTTCTTCCCAGTTCCCACTCGCCGCCAAAGACCAAAATTTTACAGCACCTAAGTTATTCAGTTCACGTCATATAAGTAGCTGTAAAATATTTTTAAATATTGACAGGTGTAGTCTTCCTTCCTGGCATTTTCTTTTTACCCTACAACATTTTCACCATAAAAATTAGGATGGGGGTGGGGAAGTGAATCCTCTTATATCACCCAGCACATCTCACACACCAGCCAGGTAGCTATAGGGGTGAGAAGACCCCCCCTCCCCTTATCAAACAAGCCATCAGTTTTCGTGAAGCTAGGAATTTTCATCAAAGACATGGGGAAAATGAACAAAGAATATTAAATTGAATTTTAAATTAACAGGCAAACATTCTGCAGTTAAAATGTTCAATTATATGTTGCAACCAACTAGCACCCATAAGCATGAGGTTTCATTGTTCCATTTCCTTTTACCTGGACTAATTTAACTGAAGATACTCCTTGTCTTCTGGAATGCCTGCTTCGGTTATTCGGTCTGTGTTTGTGTAATATCTGACAGCAGTAAGATATTTTAAAAAGCACTCAAAATTAATAGTCAAGAAAAGAGTAAAAGAAAATAACTCAAAAATTAAGAAAAGAAAACAGAGTGAAATACAGTCACCCCTCAGTATCATGGGGGATTGATTTCGTGATCTCACCTTAGACAAGAAAATCCAAAGAAGCTTGGGTCCCTTACATAAAATGGTGTAGGATTTGCATATAACCTAGGCATGTCCTCCCATATACTTTAAATCATCTCCAGATTACTTATAATATCTAATACAAGTAAATGCTATGTAAATAGTTGCTGGTGTGCAACAAATTCAAGTTTGCTTTTGAAACTTTCTGGAATTTTTTTTAATACTTTCCATCTGAGGTTGGTTGAATCCACAGATGCAGAACCTGCACATAATGGAGGGTCAACTGTCCCCAAATGTGTCCCAGTCCGTTGTGTCTCCTACACTTGCTAGAAGCTGGGCACAGATTTGATTCTGACCTTTTATCTACCAGTGCAAAGAGAGAAATCAGATGTGGTGTAACGTTCATAATGTTTGTAATATTAAAAAACAAACAACAACAAAACAGGTTCTCAGAGAAAATACACTGATTCTCAATGCTGAATCCAGAGAGGAATATCAGGATTCAAAGTCCCAGTAGTATCCTGACACTGAGTCCAGCACCGTGGTACCTATAGCACCGCCTTATAGGCTGGTGAGCAGCCAGACAAAGAGCCATGTTGTAAATGCAGTTCCATGGTGGTTCAGGTCCAGAGCTGGAAGGCTTAATCCAAGGACACAGTGTGTAGAATTTTGAGGAGAAGCTGGATGTGTGTCTTGAAGTCAGCCTCTGCAGTCCGGCCTCCTCGGCTGACAGTGTGCCTGGAGCCTGGATACGGCCTGGTAGGCATCACATGAAGAGTGGGCTGGTGAATTTCATTCTGCTCCTTGCTACCACATGGGCCCAGACCTTTCCTGAGAGCCGTGCCCTCCTCTCCCATTCCTTCATCTTTTTTCCTGTCTCCCCTCTCTTTCTTTTCTTTCCTTCCCCCGTACACTGATGTGTTTAGAGAAACCATTCCAGCTGCTTCAAAGACTTATTTCCTGATCCAGGTTGTCCCCCATCCACATGCAGACTAAGCCAGGTCCCTGAGAAATGAAGCCATGTTTCCCTCTCAGAGTGACTTTGTACCTCAGTGTCTCCACAGTGTCAGAGGTGTCAGTTGGGGTCAGGGTTCAGGTACAGGACCAGGCACGTGGCATAGGTGAGTGAAGCAGGCCCAGTACAAGCCTTTAGGGAACTAAAGAGGGAGCTATGCCCCATCTCAGGCTGGCAATTGCCACTCCACTCCAGCTGATTGTAGCCATGGAGAAATCTATTTTTATGTGAAATTTCTCACTTTAAAAATCCTGTGAGGAAAAAAAAAAAAAAAATCCTGTGAGAGCCAAACAAGACAATTCTGCTTGTAGGCTCTAATTTGCTACCCCTGTTCTACATCCTTGGTTTTTGTTTTTTTTTTTAACTCAGTTTTTAAGTGAAATCATGAAGGAATGTCTGGAAATTATTTGAATTCCTCCAAAGAAGAGCAGTTTTTGTGGTTGTCACTCGAGAAAAGCCTATGAACGTAAAGAGAGGTAATATGATCAAGCTGGACTCCACCTTACGTGGTTAGGGCAAGTGAGGAATTGATGGCAACTGGGAGCCAGCTTTACTCAAGGTGAGCCCAAGTAAGGGATTATATTTTTGTCAAGATTTTCATCCTTTTTCATTTTAAACTGCAAAGATGATGATCATTATTTTTAATTGGTTTTATTTTTTCAGACGTTAAGACTCTGTGCTACCTCTGATTTCTTAACATGTGTAACTTAGACTCCAAAACTGTTTTCGTCTCGCTACAATATGAAGGCTTTGCAAGATCAGCTCAGAGACACATCCATACTGCTCTCTGCACCCAGCAGCCACGTCTGGACAGCTCTACTGAACAACTAATGCAGTTCTGACACAAGTGGTAGATTTGAGTAACTAATGCTGCCTCTCTGTTGTTTTTTTCCTCCCCTTCTTAATCAATACCCGTATAATTGATCAGGTAGGCCATATGGCCCCTGTGATTCCCACATTAAGACAATTAGGACAGCAGCCAGGTCATTGCTCAAGCTGGCATTCTTCATAACTAAGACAAGAAAACCTAACTCTTTGTCTTCCTCAGAAAAAGCCAACTCCACCCGCTCGTGGGTATGATTCAGTACGAATTCATGTAATATCTAGCTAAAAAGGAGTACAGCCACACTTAGAAAAAATATCGCCTAAAAGTGAATTGTATGCCAGTAAGTTTCCCCCTGCAGAATCCAGACTGAAATGTGATAGTAAAAATCTAATGTGATAGTGAAACTCTAACTAACTCAAGAAGAGTGAGTATACAGTGTAGACGAAGATCTTACACACATTCTGAGAGAGAGCTGCTGGTCACTGGAGAGTACGTAGACTCTCCTACTCTAGGACCGAGGGTCAGAGAGGAGGAGTTCGGAGACTGGGGGATTCTTACAGCTGTGAGCTCTAAAATGATGGAGCGGAGGGAAGACTTAGAAATGCAAGGCCAAGTGTAAGGAAAGATAAAAGATCTATTTTCTGGCATCAGGATTTATGGAGGGAACCGCTCCCACACTGCAACCCTCTTTTTTTTTTTTTTTTTTTTAAATTTGCGTCATTTTTTAAAATTTATTTATTTATTTATTTATTTTTGGCTGTGTTGGGTCTTTGTTTCTGTGCGAGGGCTTTCTCTAGCTGTGGCAAGCGGGGGCCACTCTTCATCACGGTGCGCAGGCCTCTCACTATCGCGGCCTCTCTTGTTGCGGAGCACAGGCTCCAGACGCGCAGGCTCAGTAGTTGTGGCTCACGGGTCCAGTTGCTCCGCGGCATGTGGGATCCTCCCAGACCGGGGCACGAACCCGTGTCCCCTGCATTGGCAAGCAGACTCTCAACCACTGCGCCACCAGGGAAGCCCTGCAACCCTCTTTTAATAAGAGAAAGTAACAAGCTAAACAGCATGTCATAGCTGAGATTTCTGGAAAGTCAGCCATTCTCAGCATCATGGAATCTGTGAATCGGGAGCCAATGGGAAGCAAAACAAGTAGCAGTTTGAACATAGAATTATTATTTTATTTAGAACAGAAAGAGAAAATTTACTAAATATATTTACTAAACATAGGCTAAACATATGACCTATTGGCCAGGAGATTTATGCTTCCCTACGTGATATGTTCTCCTAACTCCAACCCCCAACCCCCAAGCAGGAGCAGTGGAGGAAGCAAGAACCACCGCAGCAGGGTTAGTCCTGGAAACGACATTGTGCACCAGCAGACTTCTTGCAGAAGGTTTGCAAGCATAAGAGAGACCCCTGAAGTACCTGGGCAGCCCACCCACTACTGAAACAAGACACAAGTGCCTCTGGGAAGGAGATGACAAATATTCCTCTTGTCCTCTTGTCTTCCATCACTCAAACCAATTAAAAAGTAGAATAAAAGTACCTAAAAAGAGGCAAACAACAGCAATCAATTCTCCCAGTTTATAATCAAACAGGATTTCAGCAACCAATGTTGTTAAAAAAAATTTTCTACCATATGCCTCATGTGTTACTCTAGTAAATGAATTCTTTCATCATCAAGAGAGTTTATATGACATTCTCTTGATGATGAAAGAATTTATTTCCTAGAACAAAACTCTGGAAAAAGTCATGTTAAGAATCATGCTGGCAAGATTCTTTTTGACCCAGCTCCTAGAGAAATGGAAATAAAAACAAAAATAAACAAATGGGACCTAATGAAGCTTAAAAGCTTTTGCACAGCAAAGGAAACCATAAACAAGACCAAAAGACAACCCTCAGAATGGGAGAAAATATTTGCAAATGAAGCAACTGACAAAGGATTAATCTCCAAGATTTACAAGCAGCTCATGCAGCTCAATAACAAAAAAACAAACAACCCAATCCAAAAATGGGCAGAAGACCTAAATAGACATTTCTCCAAAGAAGATATACAGATTGCCAACAAACACATGAAAGAATGCTCAACATCATTAAGCATTAGAGAAATGCAAATCAAAATTACAATGAGATATCATCTCACACCGGTCAGAATGGCCATCATCAAAAAATCTAGAAACAATAAATGCTGGAGAGGGTGTGGAGAAAAGGGAACACTCTTGCACTGCTGGTGGGAATGTAAATTGATACAGCCACTATGGAGAACAGTATGGAGGTTCCTTAAAAAACTAAAAGTAGAATTACCATATGACCCAGCAATCCCACTACTGGGCATATACCCTGAGAAAACCATAATTCAAAAAGAGTCATGTACCAAAATGTTCATTGCAACTCTACTTACAATAGGCAGGACATGGAAGCAACCTAAGTGTCCATCATCGCATGAATGGATAAAGAAGATGTGGCACATGTATACAATGGAATATTACTCAGCCATAAAAAGAAACGAAATGGAGGTATTTGTAGTGAGGTGGATGGAGTTAGAGTCTGTCATACAGAGTGAAGTAAGCCAGAAAGAGAAAAACAAATACAGTATGCTAACACATATATACGGAATCTAAGAAAAAAAAAAAAAAGTCATGAAGAACCTAGTGGCAAGCCGGGAGTAAAGACACAGACCTACTAGAGAATGGACTTGGGGATATGGGGAGGGGGAAGGGTAATATGTGACAGAGTGAGAGAGTGGCATGGACATATATACACTACCAAATGTAAAATAGCTAGTGGGAAGCAGTCGCATAGCACAGGGAGATCAGCTCGGTGCTTTGTGACCACCTAGAGGGGTGGGATGGGAGGGTGGGAGGGAGGGAGACGCAAGAGGGCAGAGATATGGGAACATGTGTATATGTATAACTGATTCACTTTGTTATAAAGCAGAAACTAACACACCATTGTAAAGCAATTATACTCCAATAAAGATGTTAAAAAAAAAAACATGCAATACAGGATAAAAAAAAAAAGTTAAGGAAATTGGGGCAAAGGGCAAGTAAGGGTAGAAAAAATAAATGAAACCAGGGGAGAGGTTAGTACACAGAATGCCTGGCATCTCATTTTAAAAATAAAACAGTACAGCTCACTTTCCTTTAAAAAAAAAAAAAAAAAAATCATGCTGGCATAAGTCAGGTGTATCTAAGGGCCTGGCCTCTGGCCTAAATTTTATCATTCAGTCACGACTGGAAAATATTCCAAACCACCCCCTAAAACTACACACAGTTAACAAAGAAACATGTCATTTAAAGATTAAAATAGAAAACTCCTTTTATGATTTTGAGATTGTGTACATGGGATGGGATAGGATGGGGTCACATGGGATGGGGGAGGGAGTTGGCAGGAAAGGGCGGCCGCAGGCAGTAGCTCACTTATGACTCAACATGTGTTAGGGTCTAAAGAAATCCTACCCAGATCTTTATGATTTTGAACTCAGATAAATGAGGCTACCTGTTGGCAAGAAGCAGCAATGCTGAAATAAGAGAAAGAGGCCTGAATTCATTTCCTATTGCTTCTGTAACAAATTACCACAAATTTAGTGGCTTCATGCAACATAAATTATTTTCCAGTTCTGGAGGTCAAAAATTCAAAATGGCCACAACTGGACTGAAATCCAGGTGTTGGCAGGATTGTGGTCCTGACAGAGGTTCTAGAGGAGAATCCATTCTGATGTTTCTTCATCTTCTGGAGGCTGTCTGTGTTCCGTGGCTCTTCCAGACAGCAGTTGTATCACTCCTACCTCTGCCTCTGTCCTCACATCTCCATCCCGCCAGCCTCCCTCTTTCACTTATAAGGCCCCTCCTGATTACAACAGCCCTACCTGACTTACCCAGGATAAATTCCCATATCAAAATCCTTAACTTAATCGTATTTGCAAAGTCCCTTTTGCCATGTGAGCTAACATATTGACAGGTTCTGAAGGTTAGGATTTGGACATCTTTGGGGGCCATTATGCTTCCTAACATAGGGCCGTAAGTATTGAGTATTGTTTTTAAAAGTTAAGTGTTGGAAGACTTACGATCATTTGTCCTGCTTTATAATTGTTCATCCCTGTCATATACACCCATCATTTTATTTCTGTGTCCTAAATCTAGTTTATAATAATAATAATAACAGGTAACATTTATTGTTTTCTAAGTACCAGGTACTGTGCTAAGGAACTTTCATTTTCATATTTACTCCTCACAACAGCCCAGTGAGATAAGTGCCATTATCATCCCCATTTCATGGATGATAAAATTGAGACTTAGAGTGGTTAAGTAATTTGTCTAAGATTAAACAGCTGAACTTCAAGGCGAGGTCTGTCTGGCTCCTAACCCATAAGAAACAGCTCAACTAGATTGAGGCTTGTAACAGAAAGGTGTATTTTTTTTTCCTGTAAGATTTATTTATTTATTTATTTATTTATTTATTTATTTATTTATTTATTTATGGCTGCGTTAGGTCTCTCTTGCTGCACGCGGGCTTTCTCTAGGTGCGGTGAGCGGGAGCTACTCTTTGTTGTGGTATGCGGGCTTCGCATTGCAGTGGCTTCTCTTATTCTGGAGCATGGGCTATAGGCGTGCAGGCTTTTGTAGTTGTGGCACGCGGGCTCAGTAGTTGTGGCTTGCGGGCTCTAGAGCGCAGACTCAGTAGTTGTGGCGCACTGGCTTAGTTGCTCCACGACGTGTGGGATCTTCCCCGACCGGGGCTCGAACCCGTGTCCCCTGCACTGGCAGGCAGATTTTTAACCACTGCACCACCAGGGAAGTCTGAAAGGTGTATTTCTTTCTCATGCTCCATACCCATTACAGATCTGTCTTGGGTCTGCTGCATCTTCACATCTTCATCATTCTGAGACCCAAGATGAAAAAGCAGCCCGATCTGGGATATTACCCTTCCCGGATATTGCCCTTGGTTAGAAGAGAGGAAAGAGAGAGATGGTAGAACCTCCCATAGGCTTTTAGAGTGTTATCTTGAGGTGACATAAACACTTCGGCTCACATTTCATTGGCTAAAGCAAATCAATGGCTCAGCCGAACATCCATGTAACCAGGAGGTTTAATCTATTGCCAAGTAGTGCAGCAAATATTTGGAAAGAATTATACAATCTATAACAGCTTTAAGTATGGTGCTGTCCCACTCATTGAAGATGAGAGGAAAAGTAATAGTTTATCCACAGTCAAGATGACGTGGGACCTCCCTTGGTGGCCCAGCGCTGGTCTCTCAGCCAGCTGGACTGCTGGGTCTATGTGAGAAGTCACCTGTATGGAGGGAAATTCTCAGATACTGAAATTTTCCTTCATCCATCAGCCCAAAGTGCCTAATGCTCCACCATTAGAGAGAGAATTGTGCCACCTGAGGATGGCTGTGTGGTACTAGGAGTTACGAACTGTTCTCCAAGGGAACTTTCTCCCAACTGGTGGAATCTAGATGGATGCAGGCCTCCCTCAAAGTATCAGGTGAGAAAGAGTGCGGGTCTCCAAAGGTCCTCTCTAGTCCAAAGACTTCCTAGGATTCTAATCCAGGTGGAGAAGAATACTCTTCTCTGAGGACAGTTCTTAGGACCCAAGGATTAGGAGTGATGGTTGCTTCTTGTGCAGTGGCCCTCAAACTGTGCTCCAAGGAGCCCTTGAGGTTCTATAAAATTGTCTCAGAAATGGCCAGACAGAGGGACACACACCCAGACATGTCCTTGCCCTCATTCCTGGGGCTTGCCGCACAGACTAGGGCTGGGATAAAAAATGTGGCTTTCATAATGAGACTCGAGGTGGATGGAGAGAGAGAAGAGTTCCTTTTGATACAACAATTCACAGAACATCTGCGAAGCGAGGCTCCATCTTAGTAGTCTGGAAGATTCGTCTGCCCAGTATTTGTTTCACCCAAGGTTATAAATGTTCTGCCCCATCCCTACTCCGCGTGGCCCATTCAGAGAGGCTGGGACTGAACGGCTGACCATCCCTGCGGGAAGCTCAGGAGAAGAGGGTGATAGCGGGGAGGGTGCGGTGGAGGACATTAAGGAGACAGGGCCAGGGGAGGCACAAGGAAGGGAGTGTCAAAAGGGAAGGTTTGTTCCCCATGCCGCTGAGGAGGGTGGCCCTGTGGCCGAGCCCACGGCTCTCAAGGCACGGAAGGGCGCATGCTGGATGGTGCACCTCGATGCCCCGCCTCCCTCGGAACTCCGTGGGGTCCAGCACGCCCGGGGATGGCTGTCAGTGAGGCCACTTAGCAAAACGCTGTTAGGACCACTTCATCTCATGGTAGTATTGAGCACACACACAAAGGCTTCCACTTAAGATTTAGTTTGAATTTTTAAAACAAAAGCTTAAAAACCCCACAATTTAATGCAGTCTTCTCACTTCATGGGAAAGGAAATAGGAACTCAGATTAAAAGGCTTGTCCAAGGGGCTTCCCTGTTGACGCAGTGGTTGAGAATCTGCCTGCCAATGCAGGGGACACGGGTTCGAGCCCTGGTCTGGGAGGATCCCACATGCCACGGCGCGACTAGGCCCGTGAGCCACAGTTACTGAGCCTGCGCGTCTGGAGCCTGTGCTCCGCAACAAGAGAGGCCGCGATAGTGAGAGGCCCGCGAATCGCGATGAAGAGTGGCCCCCGCTCGCCGCAACCAGAGAAAGCCCTCGCACAGAAACGAAGACCCAACACAGCCATAAATAAAATAAATGAATAAATAAAAAAAAAAAGAAACTAGAACTTTAAACAAACAAACAGAAAGGCTTGTCCAAGGTCAGAGAGAGAACCAGTAGAAAGTCAGAACCAGAACCAGGATTTTTGGCTCCCAATCCATTGTCGCTCCCAGGCAGCCCTAAATTCCTCAAATCCTGGGCGCGCATCTTTGACGCTCACAGCCCTGTCACTTAGGGGCGATGACCATTTGCTTTAACTGGGTAACCTCACTTCCAATTCACTGATGGAGGAGAATGAGTTATTTGGATTTTGCAGCAAAGCCCCTGCTTCAAAAGGAACCAAACCTTATTTTTCTAGTGTTACTAGGTTCCTCTAAAAGCCACGGCATGGGAGTGTGAGCTTCTGGCTCCCCCTGGGTCCCCACTGCCCCCCACATCCCTTCCCTCGGCCTTCTCACACTCCGTGGAAACACCGCCCTGACTTGTCGGGATGCTGCAGCCTAAGGGGCTGGCTGCCAGTCGGAGTTTTCGCAAGTTTGCCACGTTGCAGTGACAGGACTGTGTCGAGGCCCAGATGCTTCGGCGTAAATAAATAGCACATCTGGGACCTGGAAGGGGTCCAGCTGCATATGACAGAAAAAACTGGGGTGGAAACAGAGCCAAGTGATACACAGCTGGAAACCGTTAAGTTAGGAGCGAGGTGGAGGAGCAGTTGAAGTAGAGAGAGGAAGAAAGAAATGGAAAGGGGGGAAAAGATCAAACCAGCGATGACTGTAGTCTGAAGTCTCTGAATTATAACTGCCGAGAAACAGACCTGTGGTTTACACATAGCTGAATTAAGAGCATTCCTACAAAATGATAGTTTATAATCATTGACCTCAAAGCAGAGAGACCGAGCAGGGGAACTTGACTCCTGAATGTCTGGCTGCCTTGGATGTGTCGGTTTGGTCACCTCCTAGCTATTTGCATCTATAAATGGCCTCGTGGTGAGCAGGGTGAAGGAGTTCAGACCTGCATCGATGAGCACCCCGGGGCTCCCTTCCCAGGGTCATCGGCATTTGGGGAGCTCACTGAGTTCCCAGACTCCAGGGCAGCCTCAGCTGAACGTGCCTGTCGCGAACGCGCAGAGGATTAAAGCGGAGGCTGGGGTGGGGGTGGAGGGACAGTGACATCACTGTCTCCCAGCCCGGAGGCCCCAGCAGATGAGTCAACGAGATGAATCAGCGATGGCTGCAGAGGGAGCTGCACACCCACAGCCCCACCAGAGACTAAAAGCTACCATGGCATCACCAAGCAGAGGAGAGGGGGTTTGAGTACAGGGAAAATTAGGACACAAAGAAGAGACAGGAACACAATCCGTTCCTCTCTTAATGGAAATCAAATGCATGGATTACCTTCTTAATGATGGCTTGATTTAATCTCCTGGATTAAAAATACCCCAAATGAAGCCATCGTCAAGAGATGCCAGAATGCAGGCTTTCTAAGCAAAGCACAGTATCGCAGGGCAAAGCTTTTCTAGATCCTTCCAGCCCCTCCCACTCCATCCTTGTCTTGTAGCAGATGATAGCAGGTAAATCCCACCATCCTAGAGAGGATCCAAGGCTCCTTCCAACTTACTTGGTGCTGAACGTTGATGGCCGTAAGATGCAGGCTTGTCGTCTTTTAAGGAAAGCAGATGACTAAACAGAATGGACCCTATGACAACTCTTACACTTGGTTTGGTTGAGATTCCAGGTTTTCTGCATTCACAGGGAATCTGAAAGGATAAATGACTTTCTTTGGGTCTTGGTTGGCAAAGTTTCTAATTGGCAATGATTGCACTTTGGAGAATTCTCAAAATGATTGAACCACAACAGAAAGACTAATCTTGGAAGCTGATTCTTAGTTTGTAGGTTCCCAGCATTCCAGTGAAGGGAGGAAACCAGTCAACCTTCACAATATCATTTATAGTGATTCTGAAAGCTCATAATAACACATGTTTAGGGAATATGGTTGGAAGTTGGTATGATTCAGTTATGGATCTATGCATCATTTTGAAACCTTTGTTCATTCATTCAAGAAGTATTTACTGAGCACTTTCTAAGAACCAGGCATTATGCTGGAAGCTGGAGATAAGTTATTGAATGAGACACAGCCCCTGTTCTCAGGGAGCTTATAGTCGGGCAGCCAGAGTTCCTACAGCCACTGTGACTGTGAAAACACAGCTGTTCATTGTATTCAAAATTAACTTCTTAGAGCATCAGTCAATTCTAAAGTAAGAGAAAAGAAGTCTGCACAGCACTGGAAGTATCCCATGCCTCAAAATAAAAATAGGATTGTATTTAGAAAAATCTTAATTTTGTGGTGTTCCAAGAAACAGAAACTGCATAAAGGGAGGTAAGCCAGAATTCTTTCTATAGCCTGGTAATTAATTTGCCGCTTAAAATCTCCTACAAGAGACTTCAAACCAAAGTACTATTTTGGGGAAGAAGACGAATTCGGGAGTTGATGGAAGGCATGTTTCCTAAAGCATCTCATAATTCAAAGTCCACACAATTCAAAAGCAATCCTGACCACGAATAGATCGTTTGGAGGACTCGGGGGGCATGAGTGCTATTTACCAGCTGAAATGGCATGGCCATGTGGCAACAGCAGAAACACTGTTTACAATTTGTTTCTCTGCTGGTTTGAAATTATATCATTCTTGGCTCATTTTTTGGTTTCGTTTGGTGGCCCTCCAGATGTTTCTCCATCCTGTTCCCCCCAGGAAGTCAGTCTGTATGGACTACAGCAATGAGTCTCCTTGCCCTCTGGCTTCCAGGCAGGTCCCACCAGTGGGCAGCACCCACTGAAATCAGGGTGATGGAGGAGAGAGGTTAGGGTATCTATTCCCAGAACCCTCTGCCAGGCCACAGAAGATCAGCTGTGTCCCTTTACCAAAGCCCCCAGCTCCTGTCAGGTGACCGTCTCCACCCAGCTACCCCCGGAAAGGGGTTCAGTAATTGCTTATTCCCCTCGTGCCTTCAGGTCAGGAGGGAAGATTTGTACTGTTCCTTGCAGTTTCCCTACACCCTGCCCATGCCTTTGTCGATAGCTCTTTAATCCAGTTTAAGTGTGCCATCTATTCGCTGCCGGGACCATGGCAAACCAAGGGGATTTATATTATCTCAAATGTTGTACCTAAAGGGAGGCTTTATTATTATTTTCATATTACATGATTTCAAATTTGCTTGGTTCAAACTTGCATGAAAAAGCAATAAATTTCAAAATATCCACAGGCCCACCTGCATCAGTAACAGTGTTGAAAATCAAAGTTTACGACAACCTGACTTAGATTTCCCTCTGTAGCTTAACCTATTATCCTTTATGACTTTGGGGACCTTCCTCTTCTGCTTTATTTTTAGCTTAAATGGTAGACATTAGGTCATCCAACAATTCCTTCTGACCTAGCTTCATTCATTTCTAGGCAAGGAGACAAAAAGGCTTTACCGACAATGCATTAAGGCAATCACCCCTCTGCCTTTCCAGTCATTGGAATTCCATTCCCAGGCAACGATAATCTCTGAAATATTCAGAAACACACATGTGACATCTCTTCTTCCACTGCAGCAATGAATGGGGGTGAATTTTTATTTGGCTTCATTTTTTCATAATTTCAGCCCCTTTTGTTGGGTCACTGATTCAGTGGTAGACAATTCGGCTTCCACTGCAGATCAGAGAAGCCAAAGCAGACAGTTTGGCTGCGGGGAAAATGGGTGTCTGTCACCAAGAACCATGCCACATCTGCTGATTTATGGACACGACCCATTGTTTCATTTGCCACCTCCATCTGGATCTCTGCATCCATCCATTCATTCTTACTCATTGGTGCCATTTCCACTTCATCACTTGCAAGGAAACGCTTTCTGGAAGCATTGTGGGAAAGGGCAGTCAACAATTTCCTGAGATTCGTGTCCGAGGAATATGGATTTAAATGAAAAGGCAGGGATGGATGGTGACCGCCCTTGTAACGGGCAGACCATGTAGTACACAAACTGACAGCACTGACTTTAGAATCAGATCTGAATTTTTTTTTTTTATGGGTTTCTTTTTTTTTTTTTTTTACACTTTATTTATTTATTTATTTATTTTTGGCTGTGTTGGGTCTTCGTTTCTGTGCGAGGGCTTTCTCTAGTTGCGGCGAGTGGGGGCCACTCTTCATCGCGGTGTGCAGGCCTCTCACTGTCGCGGCCTCTCTTGTTGCAGAGCACAGGCTCCAGACGTGCAGGCTCAGTAGTTGTGGCTCACGGGCCTAGTTGCTCTGCGGCATGTGGGATCTTCCCAGACCAGGGCTCGAACCCGTGTCCCCTGCATTGGCAGGCAGGCTCTCAACCACTGCGCCACCAGGGAAGCCCCAGATCTGAATTTTAATTCTACTTTCACCTCCTATTAGCTAAGTAACATGGGTTAGTTGCTTAACCTTTCCAATTCTTACTTTTTTTCTCTGTTAACTGTGGATATTATTAATACTTACTTCAATGGCTGTTGTGGAAATTAAATGAAAGAGTATCAGTAAAGCTCTTAGCACATTGTATGGCACAGGGAGCACTCACTAAATGAGGGTTTTCATCCGGGAGCCCCTTGGTGGTTTTTCTACTGCTCCACGAACCCCTTCAAATTCAACACACACTCCCCCTTCCACTGCCTAACTACTAACACGTAGAAACAGAATTTCTCCCCTTGTTGGTATGTCTAGATTTGCCAATCACAGGGGTTACATCTTCCTGTCTGACAAAGATCTCAGACGTATAAACCCACCATTACGGAAAAGGGCAGTGTCATAGGCACACAAGGTTTTGCCCTTTTCAAAGCATTGCTTTTGGGGGTGGGTAGGTGTGAAAGGTTAGGCTGAGCTGGGCTTCTCTGATGCCTCTCTGAATGATGGAAAGCCAGAAAAACACCATTCAACCCATAAAACTATCTAGCTACTAACCCTTCCTACCTACCTACAACTCCTCTATTGGAATCATGTTTATTATTTACCCCTTGTCTCCCCAAAAGCTATGATATTTAAATTTAATTCTTTAGATGAATGGATATCATTGAAGAATTTTTTTTTAATTTTATTGCATTTTTATTTGTTTATTTTATTTATTTATTTTTATATTTATTTTTGGCTGTGTTGGGGTCTTCGTTTCTGTGCGTGGGCTTTCTCTAGTTGCGGCAAGTGGAGGCCACTCTTGAACATCGTGGTGTGCGGGCCTCTCACCATCACGGCCTCTCTTGTTGCAGAGCACAGGCTCCAGACGCGCAGGCTCAGCAGTTGTGGCGCACGGGCCTAGTTGCTCCACGGCACGTGGGATCCTCCCAGACCAGGGCTCGAACCCGTGTCCCCTGCATTCGCAGGCAACAACCACTACACTACCAGGGAAGCCCTCATTGAAGAATTTTAAGCAAAGAGTGTTTAGACTTAGATCTTCAAAGAGCATTCTGGGAGCCTCATAAAAGATGGGGAGGAGGGGGCATAACTAGCTCAGTGTTTCTGGAATGTTTCAGTGAGTCTGATCACCTGGTGATCTTGTGAAAATGCAAATTCTTATTTGCAGGAGGCCTGGGGTGGAGCCGAGATTCCGCAGTTCTAATCAGTGCAGCTGGTCCATGGCCGTACTTTGAGTACCAAGAAGCCAGACCATTTAGTCCAACCTCTGATGGTCCAAGTTTGATAAAGGTTAGTGCCCATACAGTGTACAGAGCTGTATCTTGCTCTGTACAGCTCCTAGCATTGGGTCCAGTATAATTATCGTGTTTAATAACTGCTCTCTGACAATGCTGATGTTGATCGATGACCATGAAAAATAAAAAGAAATTGAATTATTGAAAATGTGTCCCAAAGATTTCCAAATGCTGGGTTTTTGTTTGAGAGTGAAGGAAAATAACCCAAGGTTTACCAATCTTAGTTGAGGTTTTGCTTTCCACCAATTTCAGGCTGTTTCTAAGGGACCAGCAAATCAATTTTTTTTTTCAAATGAATGTTTTTAGTTTAATGAAATAATGGGTTTTTTAGTTTGATGAAATGAAAAAATACCTCTCACCATGGTTCTGTAATATTGGGTTGACCAAAAAGTTTGTTCGGGTTTTTCTGTAAGATGTTATGGAAAAACCCGAACAAACTTTTTGGCCAACCCAATAATATTTACAGATCAATCCAATGCCCCTTGTAAAGAAGGACTGAGTGTCAGAGTGGTAAAAATCCTTTTTGTCAGTCACCTCTTCTCTCCCTGGTCTGTTGTGAAAACAAAGCCATTGGGACTGCATCCCCCGTTCTGTCACTCACACATCTCCACGTCACTCAAACCACAAGCAGTTTGCTCATCCAGGCAAAGAATGACTGCTCTACCTCTTGGAGGAGACCTACATTCTCATAGATCAGAGGTTCTCAGTGAGGTTCCTGGGCCAGCAGTACCAACGTCACCTAGGGACTTGGTAGAAGTGCAGACTCTCAGGCAAAACCCTAGACCTCCTCAGATTCTGGGGGTGACCCAGTGATCTGTGTTTCAGCATGCCCTTCAGGTGATCAAGCTGAGAACGCTGTCCTGCATTTGGGTTTTCAGGTGAAGGAACTTGAGCTGAGTGACCCTCCTGATTATTTCCCCTACCCTTTGGAGAGGATCTGTGTCTAATTGGTGAGTCTAGGAGAAGGAGTTGAGTGTTTGGGGTCAGCCACTGCTGGAATCTCTGATTCTGATCTTCCTTCCCACAGAGGATGCACTCTGCCAGGGGGCAGGAACTGGGGGTGCAGAATCTTCTCATTCTTCCTACTCGTAAACAATGACTGTGATGGCCTTTGAGGCTGAACTTGATCTGACCTTGCAGGAGCCCTTCATGCCTGAGCAGGCACAGCTGTGACATAAATTTCATTCTACGAAAAATAGAACGTTTTAGACCTAGTTAAAACTAATCCTAAAATTGGCAGTAGCATATGTGCTTTTTATGCATTGGATTTGGGAAATTTTTTTCTACTTGGATTATGTCTCTCTAACATTTCTAGAGGCCAGGTGTTTAAACTACAAAGGCAGCTAAGTTCTTCCTGGCTGCAGAGCACCAGTGTGAGTTTCATGCCAGACCTTAATCTAGATGAACTACTCAATGTTCTGTTCCTTTCTGCATTGTTAGGAACTGCATTCAGGGACAAGGAAGAGAAGTGTGGAAGTAGGGGGATGATCCACAGACTCAGGTCACCCCCAACCACCAGACCTCAAGTTTATCCTGAGTTTGTTCATTATGTAAATTCTGGCCCTAGCTTTACATCCCAGGGGCACTGACACTCCCAAAAGATGGTAGATTTCACTAATGAATACATCAAAGAAGGAACAGGAGCCACTGTTTTTATAAAGACTATCTCATCTTCTTGGGAAAACAAAACAACCCCTCCCCCTAAAAAAGCTCAGTGAAATTATTATCAGCCTCAAAGCTAAGAAGGCAATTTAGGAGGCCTGAGCCTAAAACAGCATATCTGGAAGCAGGTTTTGCTCAGAAACTCAGGGAGGAACTGGATTGGCTGTCAAAATGTACTTCTGCCTTATTATCTCAATAGGAGCAGGGAGAGAATGAAAGACAAATAAAAGCAGATGGGCTGATTAAACAGGAGGAAGAGAAAGATTTCCTTAGAAGGTTTAGGGTTTTAGAGACAAGGCAGATGGATATAAAGGGGATCAGGAAACATACCCAGCTCCAGCTACTCATAAAGAGAAGATTAGGAAGAAAAGTGATGAAATCTAACAGAGCCAGCCAGAACGACCCCTCCCCCATCCCCACCTGCAAAGGGATCCCAAGTTTAGGAAACCGTTGAGAGAGGCATGCCCTTACAGCTACAGGAAGAGAGTCCATAATGAGAGCAATCAGAAACCACATGCAGGGGACTGCGGCAGCAGTGGTTACAGAAATCTTAGATTTGAGAAGGGAGGATCCATCTAAAATATTCAGAAGAAATAGTGGGTTAGTTTCAAGGTGGAACTGTTATCATAAGTGAAGATGCAGATAATACCTATGACCTGAAAGAAATGCCCAAGAAATCCATGGAATTCACACAAAGAAAAGCACAGTGAAAAATGAGACCTTTTAAAAAGAAGGCAAGCAAGACAAAGGTAGATCAGGTGCAGACCTCAGGTTACATATTGGTTTAATGGAACTACACCCCTTGGGTTGGATTATCCCACTCATGAGATGAAGATGGAAAACCTCTTTGTGAACAATGGATGCTGGAAAGATCCAGAAATCTTTGATTTCTTAGCTCTCAGTATGAGGTACCCTCAAGAGAAAAATCTAGAAATAGAAATAGAAAAACAATCCTGAAGTTTCTAAATTTTAATTAGCTTCATGGGAGAGAAATAGACCTTGAATTAGGCTTGGTGACTGGGGCTGTCACTGCTGTAAATTTCTGAACTTGGCAAGAAAGGAACGTCCAGTCTCTAATGAAGGCAGTGGCATTTTCATGTGGATTTCCCTTCCACCTGCCCACCCACCCCAAGTATGTTAAACGAGTGCCATAAGTAACCTCTTTATGAAAGTTGTCTCCCAACCGAGTTTAAGTTCATAGGTTCATAGTTTAAGTTCATAGATTATGGAAAAGTGCCCTGGATAAACTGGATGGCATTCTGAAAAAGGTGAAACCGAAAGTTTTCCTGTCTATCCTCTTTCTCACAGCCTTTATTATGATCTTCGGGATGCTAAAAATAGAGTGATGGAGATAGAATTTGGCCAGGCAGGGATACCTGTGCTAGAAGATGGACATTTGATTACGTTCCTCTAGAAGATGGTAATTTTCTCTAAAAGAAAGTAACTGATCATTTTAGGTGTCTTATTAAGTCTTTAGAATTATTAAACTAAGAGACTTTGGGTTGCATTAATTCACTTCAAAGACACCAAAGGAATCACACATCTTTCACTTGAAGGAACTCCACCTACAAGAACCTCTGAGAATCTTTTTGGCCCAGCCTGAGGCAAACATACCTGAATAGTACTGCTCCAGCCACTGTACCAAAGATGCCCCAGCAAACTTTCAAAGCATATTTTGTCTTATGCTTTCCTGCTTTCCAACTCTCCTCCCCATTCTCCTGTTTCTGGCCACTTTCTACTGGCTCCTGGCTCCCCAAGGCTCCCCCAAATGTGGTACCTCCTCCCTGTTTCCCTCCCCTTCCTCTTTGCCTCCCTCTGTGACAACAGGCACAGATCCGTACTGTCCAATATGGTAACCACATGTGGCTACTAGACACTTGAAGTGTGGCTCCTCTGAATTGAGATTTGTGATAAGATTAAAATGCATGCTGGATTTTGAAGACAGCATGAAAAAATATGTAAAATATGTCACTAATTATTTTGATTATATATTGAAATAATATTTTTGATGTATTGGTTAGATATAATATATTCAAATTAATTTCATCTGTTTCCTCTACCTTTTTCAATGTGGCTACTAGAAAATTTTTTTATAATTTATTTATTTTTGGCTGTGTTGGGTCTTCATTGCTGTGCGAGGGCTTTCTCTAGTTGCGGCGAGCGGGGGCTACTCTTCGTTGCGGTGCGCGGGCCTCTCATTGTGGTGGCTTCTCTTGTTGCAGAGCACAGTCTCTAGGCGCACGGGCTTCAGTAGTTGTGGGCCGTGGGCTCAGTAGTTGTGGTTCACGGGCTCTAGAGAGCAGGCTCAGTAGTTGTGGCACACGGGCTTAGGTGCTCCAAGGCATGTGGGATCTTCCCGGCCCAGACCTCGAACCCATGCCCCTGCATTGGCAGGGGATTCTTAACCACTGTGCCACCAGGGAAGCCCTAGACATTTTTAAATTACTTATGTGATTCACATATTTCTAATACAGATCTAGTGCCCTGGGCCCTGAGCATCTCACTGCACCTTGTCTTACTCCTGATCTTCTAAAGTACCCAAACCAATCTAACTTTTCTTCTTCTTGATAAGCACAGGTTTCAGTGTTCGTAGTTGGAGAATTATTTTATAAATGCACCATATGGTGCTAAGGGTTGACTATGGCCTAGCATAGTCACACGCTGGGGCTCTCACATGTATTTATTGAACACCTACCATGTGTATAGATTGTACTTGAACCAAGCGGGCATACTAAGGAAGCATCAACAGCTTCAATCAACAGCCATCCAACAGCTAACAGTCTAGTTGGGTATCACCATTTGATGACAGTAATCTGAAATATTGACATATCTTCCCCTAAAGGAATGAATCAAATAGGAATTCTACGCACAGTGGTAGAATAATGGAAACTACTTGTATTATGGTTATAGAGGAAGTTTCATGGAGCCATTCAATTCATACCACATATGTCTGCATACTTCCAGCCCACTGCATTGTCAAGCAGTTGGAGAATTTTTTATCTTTTTGTCCCTGACAAGAATTACAGACTATGCGTTTCTCTGGTGTAAACAGCATCCTGAAGAAAGGTAAGTGACTTGAGCCAAGTCAGAAAAATAAAAACAAAATGTCAAAATACTTTCTACTTTGTCTCTTCTGTTTGAAGACACAGGAGTCTGGGGGCTGTGCCTTAACTGGTCTACCCTGCAACCTCTTCTCCATTCCTACTCACAGAAAAATCAGACCAAAACCAATTAAATAGGAGCCCCACTCAGAGAGGAAATGATTCTTGCTTCTCTTTTTTCGTTTCATGGAGGAAGCCAATCACGTCAGTTCAAGAGGCCAAGGATAATTTCATTTATAAATCATGCATTTTGACTACATGGATTTTGACACAAATTAGGGGTGGGATTTAGTTTCAATTCTCTTTCCATTGAATTTGATTATTTTAAAAGAGGAGTGTTTTCCTTGAAGCAGTTAGTATTTGCAGGCCAAACATTTGCTGTCTACAGGGTTGCCTTTGGATATAAATGTTCCTAATAGATCACAGTTTGGGGCTTAAAATGTCCATGTTTATCCCAAAATGTTTATTTTCTTTCTCATTCTACAGACACTATAGTCAATTTCTTTTCCAACCCTTTTTTATCTCAAAGAAAATAAGTTTTATCATTTGAAAGTGTATCTTATGCCATAAAACCAGGTCAATATTAAGAGAAGGGTGTAATCACATAGATCAGTATCAGACATAAAACGCAGGATTTAGAGTGGAAAAAGGTGAGATCTTATCAACCACAGTAATTAGTTACAAAGAACAGAGAAAGCAGAGCCCACGCTTCAGCGTGGAGATCTTATTTAGTGGGATCTGTGCACTGGGACGGGCTTCCCTCCATCCAGGAGCAGAAAGAACTCTACTCTCTCCACCTTAAGGTGCCATAGTTAAGTTTGAGTCCCAGGTTCTGATTATAATCAATCATTGATTTATTTTCCATGTCATGACAGACGTTCCCAGCCCTGAACACACCCCCGCTTTCTCATGTCTCCTTGTTTTTATGGTCTACACTCTGCTCTCTGCCTAGTACGCTTCTCCTCACACCGCTTCCATCCTCCCCCATTTCCTGACTCAGACATGCCTGCCACCCCACATGTCCTCCCATCTCCCAACTCAAGCGGAACCTCCTCTGAGGAGCCTTCCCTGATGCACCTTCCAACCACCCACACCCTGGCCCCCAGGCAGAGGGAAGTGCCCCATCATCAGACCCCACTGTAGAACTTCTCACTGGTTTGGTTATTATTTGCCTCTAGGTCTGTCTCCTCTCTGGTAAACTCGTGAGGTGAGGAACTGGATCTTGTTTAACGTGTTATCAATAGGGCCTGGCGCAGCACCTGGAACCAGCCCTGCTCAGCCAATATTTTTTGAATGAATAAAGTCAACATTTAATTCATTCTTTCTTATGTGCTCAGGACTGTGATACTACCAAGGGCAATTCAAGAAAGCAGTTAGTCAAAATCTGCTCCCTATGGAGTCCAGAATCACAAGAAGTTGTACCTAGCCAGCATCATGATGGAGCAGGTGATGATTAAGTTCTAGAGTGGGAGGGATATTGCTGCAGGGTTGAGAGCAGGTGGCTGAGAATAACAGCCAAAGCACAATGTGAATATTCATTCATTCATTCATTCAATAAATATTTATTGTGGGCCAGATGCTAATTTAGGGGTTGTGGATACATCAGAGAATGAAACAGACAATTCCCTGCCCTCATGGAGCTTACTTTCTATAAAGGGGAGACAGACCAACAAGTTCAAACAACCCCCAAGAAGACACATGCTAGCCCAATAAGGGGAACAGAGACACTGGTTTTGTTAATCTGCTTCTTTCTGCTACTTGTACGTTATGAGCTAGCTGGTCTGTTCAGCTAACAAACATAAAAAAATGGAAGACCCGGGACGTCTCTGGTGGCACAGTGGTTAAGGCACCGTGCTCCCAATGCAGGGGGCCTGGGTTCCATCCCTGGTCAGGGAACTAAATCCCACATGCATGCCACAACTAAGAGTTCATATGCCACAACTAAGGAGCCCATGAGCTGCAACTAAGGAGCCCACCTGTCGCAACTAAGACCTGGCACAACCAAATAAATAAATAATTTTTTTTTTAAATGGAAGGCCCATTTGCAAATGCCTTTGTGCTCACATTATTTGGAATTATCCTTGCATCATTCACACTCCCAAACAGCTACTTCCCACTCCAACTCTCCTTCCCTTCTCCAGTGAGTAGCCCAGGTCAATTCACAGGCAGTAATGGGGTTTGGGCCACACAGTGGTCACTGGTCTTCATGTGCAGTTTCTAGGGTCTGTAGCATTGAGGAATCAAGTAAGAAGAGGATGTGGTATGATGCTTGTGGCAGGCTTCTGTCTTCTTACTTCTTTTGACATATTTCTGAGCATCCTAGTGATTGCCGCTGAGCACACCAAGGTAAATAAATAAAACCACCCATTCATTCAACAGATATTTAATGAGCACCTACTAGAGTCCAGGCAATAAGTCTATCACTGGAGATTCAATGGTGAGCAAAAGAGATGAGGGCCCCTCCCCAATGGTACTTGGCAGTGTAGTCAGAGGGACAGGCATAAACAAGAAAATAAGTCCATTCATCACACAAATGACAGCTCACTGGCCCTTGAGCAGTGGTACAATGAAACCAATCTTCCCTGCTTTCATTGTACCATTTTCTCCTTACTTTTCTTCTGTTTCTCTGGTTTATGTCTCTTTGCCTTCTTTGTCCCACTCTTTCTTACTTTTTCCTCTTCTTTGTTTCTAAAGCTTGAGTGTCTCTAGAAACAGCCTTCCCATCCCATTCTACACGTTGTACATCCACTCACAAGGTTTCAACAGCATCTCTCTGCTGAGGACCCTCAGATCTCTCCAGGTGAGGTCTCTCCTGGGAGCACTTGGCTTCAGTCCTACATATGAAACTGCTCACTAGAAATCCCCACCTGTTTGTCTTCAAAATTCGTAATGTAATACATTGAAGTTGAATTTATTATCCCCATGCTACCCCCAACCCGTAACAGGCTTACCAGCTATTTCCCCCAGTCTCGGAACCAAATTGTTAATTTCCTATCTCAATGGCAAGAACCACTTTCCCCCCAGACACCCACCAGAAAGCGAAGGGTTGGCCTTTTCGCCTGCCTCTGTCTTCCCCCCACATTTGATCAGGTTTCAAGTCCTATGGAGTCTGCTTCCCTAACATCTCCTAAACCTACCCCTCTTCTGCATCCCCTTCACCACCACCCTTTCCAGGTCTTGTAGGGATTATCCTACATGCTCTCCATTTCATCCCAAACACCCTGACCTGCCTTTCTGTGGCCACCAGAGTCATCTTTGTACAATGCAAATCTAAGCAAAATCTTCAGTGGTCCCCAGGTTATTTTAGGATACATTTATAAGCTTCTTCTCATGGCACATAAGGTTTTGCATTTCTCTCCAGCCCCATCTCTTGCTATAGCCATGCTTAAGCACTTTGGTTCCCCAAACGTGCTACTCTCTGTCCTCGAAAGAGTGGCTTTTATACCTCTATCTGCCAGGAACATCCTTCACCCACTTCTTTGTCTGATTAAGTCTTACACACTCTTCAAGACTCAGCTCAGAACTTCCTTCAGGAAGACTTTTGCATCAGCTTGTACGTTTTCAGCTTCAACTAACAAAATATCAAACTAGATATTTATTACAGTATAATTTAGAGGTTATTATTCCCCTGCAATTTCAGAGCTAGTTAATTTAGCAGCTGAGCTCTAGGCTGCCTTTTCTTTGTCTTGGCTTTCCCCATATGATCTCAAAATGTATACCTGGCCTCCAAACATCAAATCCACACAAAACCACACCCAAAGACAGAAAAAAATAAGAGCTTCCCCTTGGACATCTCTCTTTTTTATCAGAGAAGAAAATCTTTCCCAGAAGACTTCTCTTCTGGTCCCATTGAGTAGGTCCAGGTCACTAGCTCACCCTAAACCAATCATTGGCAAAGGGAGAAGGATTACTATGGTTTATCTGTGACTGGTGGAGAAGCCCCTCTACTCTGAGTGCCTTCTGCCTCATACAGAACAAAGTTAAGGTTCTGTTGGCAAGAATGAATGAAGGAACTGGTGGTGAATGAATGAAGGAAATGGTGGTTAGGTAGGTTACTGCCAGTTTTGGCCATGCTTCCTCTCCTCGAGTTCTTTGCTCACCACTCCCTCACCAGAATGAATTAGGTTCTTGTCAAGTACTCTGTCATTGTGCTTTCCAAACTGTTTTGCAGCGTTGATTTAGTTACCTGTCTCCTTATACTGACCTCCATACAGTTTATTCATAGTTGAGTCCTCAACACCCAGCAAAGGCCTAGTGTGGTGCTCAATAAAAATTAATGTTTGAATGATGTAGTGATTGAATTAATTGATTAGTAAGATATCCAGGACAATTTCCACATGGTTTCATTAATCCTAATAATTTGACCCATTTATAGTGATAGAAAAGAAAAAAAAACAGACTGACATATGACCATACAGTTTGTGCTGTTTGCTCCATGCAAGTTCTATTGTTTTATTGCTTTTGTAGCTCAACCTTATGGTTGGTTACCTTCTGTTCCCTCTGCAGCAGCAACCAGACGACCACTTTCTTCATTAAATAGAGTCAATGTCTTGTGGCTCCCAAAAGGACCATGCTGGGGCTGAGTCATTTTTTTCTGTTACTCTGTTAGCGTATGCCAAGCCAGCAATAATCAACACCATCTATCAGCTTACCATCTTTGGGGTGGAACTTCAAAGGCAGGGTTTCTTTTTCTGGGTCGAGTTGACCTGTAACTTTCATCTTCTTCATACTAACCCTCCATCTGTAGAACTGCATCATCTCTGCAAAGTGGCCAACAGCGTCTCATCCAGTGCCTTAGCAAATATTTATTGAGGGAGCTAGCCTTAGCAAATATTTATTGAGGGAGCTAGTGAGTGAATCATTTAACTGACTTATATGTAATCTTCAAAAACAGCCATAGCAGACAAGAGTTCTTATTTAAAAGGTACGTGCCACAGTAGAAACACGTTTAAAAATAACCAAATTAGCACCTTTTATCAATGTTGGCATTCTGTTCGCAAACTAATTACCAGCTTATGTAACTGCCTTTATTAAGGGATGTTGACACCTTCTTAAGTCATCTTTGGAAACCAAAATCAAACCCAAATACAATTATGATCTTGCCAGGTTCAAAAACTGCCATTTTGATGTGGCCAGAATTCCCTATTGAGTTCAGAAATCCAACTCCAATCCTTAAGTTGGAAGAAGGAGGGATGTGAATCAAATCAATAAATGAATTATGAATAAAATGGCCATTAATTAACTTAGGCAAGAAAATAAAAATAGAAGCGTCAACTGAAGCATGCACTGGTAATATTCTAACGTAGGAAAAACATTAGTTGCTTGGTGGAAAATTTGTTTTTGGTATTTATATGGAAGATGGCTCCTTAGCAAACCAAAGAACTACAGAGCAATGTCATGTCAATATGCCATGTGACGATAAACATTTTCCCTGTGGCAGGAATCACAGCCAGCGTACTGGGGGATCCCCTCAGCGTGGTCAAAACATCAAATAGAATGCTCTGTTAGAAGTTAGGGTCCATGAAAACAAAGTCATGGACTCATGCCCCAGGCTGCCAGGCAGGAGTATATCTTGACGCAGGTCCCGTGAGCAGGACTTGCCAGAGTTTCAGTGAGACCCAGATGTCAGCCTAGCCATTAGGTGTGGTAACTCCCGCTGGAAGAGGGACAGCATCCTCGTGAGGACGTGTGCAGGCACAGCTTCAACAATTCAGCAACTGGAAGTGGGGCTTATTTGGCACAAGATGTAAACCAACCTATGAAACAAAGGAACAGAACTACCAGCAAACATTGCCTATCACAACAAACCAAAGTCTAATCTTAGCTCACCAAGGTCATAAACTCCTAGAGAGTGGAAACGGCTAGAGGGTGACAAATATCATTCACAAATAATATTAAGGTTGGGCTGACTCTGAAATACATGTTCAGAAAATTGCCGTGTGAGATGCAAGCTATTATACGTAGAATGGATTAACAACAAAGTCCTACTGTATAGCAAAGAGAACTATTTTCAATATCCTGTGATAAACCATAATGGAAAAGCCTATGAAAAAGAATGTGTGTGTGTATATATATATATATATATATATATATATATATATATATATACACACATATATATATGTATAACTGAATCACTTTGCTGTACAGCAGAAATTAACACAACATTGTAAATCAACTATACTTCAATAAAATAAACTTTAAAAAAGAGAAAATTGTCCCACAAAGATGAGCTTTAGAACTTGTTTAATCCAAACTCCTCACTTAAGAAATCAAGTTGTAAAGAGGGGAGATGACTTGCCTAATCTCATACGGCTTTCTCTGGGAGTGTTAGGACTGGATTCCCGGACCCCTAACTCCAACTGAGGGCTCTTCCCACTTTAACTCTGCACCCTAAAGCTCCTACCACTGTGGCCTGCGTGCAGTTGGTTTTCAACCAAACTCGATGAACAAACCATGTCAATCATGGCTGTGTGTTAGCAGGGGCAGATCCTGGTTATATGGGGCTTAACACATAAAATTTGGAGGAAGGGACTTCTTTAAGAAAAATAATACAAAATGAGGAATATAAAATTTGGTACAAAGGTGAATATTTCTTCAGATTGAGAGAAGAAAGTATAACAAATTACAAATATAACAAAGTTAACTAATAACACAAGTGTTACAAAATCCATAAATGTAAGATAATATTCTTATGAATGAATTGCCTGGCACGTCTCTATAATACTTTCTTGCCCAATAGTTTCTGGCTCCATACTCTCTGGTTAACTCTTCATATAATAACAATTGTGTAATCTTCTCCAGAGAGAGAATAGAAAATTTACTCTTTCTTCTAACAGAAAAAAAAAAAATTGTATTTATTGTTAACAGTTTAGAAAAGTTACTTTGAGCTTCACAAGATCTTACTGGCAATTTGACATTAATTTTTAAGGTTTTCAAACCTGGGAAAACTCCAATCTAGTTGCTTTCATAAAAGAGCTGCAGGATTTCAGGACATTTCTTGGCTAATCTTAAATACTTTTAGAATTCATGACACATATTCATCAGAGAAAATGCACTTTAAAATGGCTGCTATATTTCAATGAGCTAAATAATTGTACAATAAATTAGTCGTATGCTACACAATGATTCAAAAACGAATATGTGTAGTTTTGTTCAAGGGGTACACTTGTTTCTTCAGCCTGTTTCTTGCATGCCTGTTTCTTCTGGAATCGCCAGACTTTATCAGGACAATTTATATTAGATTCACAAAAACATGATCTGACATGCATGCAGAAAACACAACTTTGCATTCAGAATGGACTCAATATTTACAGCATTGCTACAGGTTTGGGTCCCACAGACATAAGAATTCAGATGAAATTCTACTTTATGAGACTCCCATTACAATATTTTAAAATGTAAGGAGTGTTTATTGGCGTACACCCTACATTATCGAAGTATAGCTCTGACAGAAGAGAACTTCCTTTTGACAAAGAGTTGATGAGCACTGAAGTCTCCAATTACAGTTTTACACATCTGGTGATTCAAAGACTTCTTCACAGACTAGCATCTGGATACACTTCAAACCTTGTTTCTTTTCACCTTCCTCCTAGTGTCAGGACTGGGCTCTGAAGGACACACGTGTGACATGGGGCAGCCTCTGGCACAGTGAGTGGGGGGGAGAATTTCAGAAAGTCATCTACACTAAGAGATCTAGCAATAACTTCACTATACATGCAAGTGACTGAAGACCACAGAAATATATGCCACTAAACCAAACTAAATTTGGTTTAGTGGCATATATTTCACTTCACTAAAGTGAAGACCCTTGAAGTGTAAGCTTTATGAATTTCATGGTCCTTGTGCCTCTGTGTGCCGGCCTTTGTATCATCCCCGTGCAGGGGCAGGAAGACGATCAGCAGAGTCAGCTTTAAATGTGAAGGACAGGATTGATCACATGGTCTGATAGGAAGTATATTCCTTTTGTAGGGCTGCCATAACAGTACTGCGCACTAAGTGTCTTAAAATGACAGGAATTGCTTGTCTCACTCTTCTGGAGGCTAGAAGTTTGAGATCGAGGTGTCAGCAGGACTGTGTTCTCTCCAACAGCTCTAGGGAAGAATCCTTCCGTGCCTCTTCCGTCTTCTGGTGGTTCCTAGGAACCCTTGGCATGCTTGCCTTGTAGATACACTACTTCAGTCTCTGCCTGCAACGTTGTGTGTGTCTGTGTGTCTCTGTGTCCTTTCTCTTCTTCTCATAAAGACACCAGTCGTATTGGCCGAGGAGCCCACCCTAAGCCAACGTGACTTCATCTTAACTAATCACATCTGCAACATCCTTACTTCTAAATCAGGTCACGTTCTGAGGGACTGGAAGTTAGGACTTCGACATATCTTCTTTGGGGGACACAATCAACCTGGAACAGAAAGGAAACAGCACTCTCTTCACTATGCATTAACCAGCTGTGTGGTCCCAAGCAACTCAAACTTGTGATTCAACAAACATCAGTTAGCACCGAGCACATGCTAGGGATCCCCAGAAAGGAACGATCAGGCAGCCACTGTTACTGAGCCCCCAGCCTGGGAGAGAGACACGTGAACTAACAACACACCACAGGCTTATGGTCGCTATACTGCAGGCACGTATGCCTGGTGAGATCAGCCCTCTGAGGAGAGAGCCCGCAAGCACGAAGGTTGGACGGTTTCTGCAGAATGCAGTCTATTTGAATTGTCTTTAAGAATGACTGGATGGATATTCACCAAATGGACAAGAGAGAGGAAGAAATTCCAGGCAGGAGTAATGGTGCATGAAAAGGCTTGGGTTAATGGGAAAGCATATGTTCAGGGAGAGTTTTGTGTAATTTTGTACGGTTGGAAGCAAAGCAGTACTTGACAGAGCGGCAGATTAGGTCAGAAAAGTAGAGGGAGCTGGCATGAAAGCCTTATAAACCATGATAAGGAGTCTGGTCTTTATTGTTTAGAGGGGAACAAGAGAGGTGTGGGAAGGAAAATAAAGTGATTGGATTTGCATTTCAGAGAGATTGCTGTGGCATCAGTGTGGAGGCTGGGTGAGACAGAAGAGGACGGAGACCCTTCTGGGGATATGCAGGTTCACATCTTCTTTAATCTCCTCAACAACACTTGAAAGCTGTAGGAACTGGAGCCCAGAGAGGGGAAGGAACCCTCACAGCGCAGCAGCAGGCTAATGCATGCTTGGTCCATAGGCTCAAACCACAGCTGTGGTCCAAGGAAGAGGCAACCAGAGCCTGATCCAAGGCAGGAAGAAGCATGATAAGGAGGAGAGGACAGACTCAAAGGATGCTTAGAACTAGATTCCCATATAGGTGTGGAGTAAGGGGAAAAGGGGAGAAGTCCACTGCCTCTTTGAGTCTTACTTGCTCATTTCTCATGGTCCTTACAACCTGAAGTCAAGTGATCACCTGTGACAGAACACCTTGAGGAGATGAAAATGCACGAGACCACCTGAGCATCCCCTTGAAGGAGCAGTTTGGTTTTGTCTCCTTGGCCTCTCCTCCTGGCGTCCTCACACCATAATAGAACTAAATGGATCATTCCAGGGATCAGCAAGGGAAAGGGGAAATTCCAGGGAGGAAGGATGAGGGCAGGAAGTAGTCCAGTGCCTTGGAAACAGGGGTGTGTGTGTGTGTGTGTGTGTGTGTGTGTGCACATGCACATGTGAACCAGAGTTAAGAGAATCAAGGCTTTTCTTTTCTCTTTGGCTTTTCTTGTGGTTTTTGTTTTTCTTTTCCTTTCCTTTTTTACCTTTTTTCTTTTCTTTTCTTCTCTTTTCTTTTCTTCTCTTTTCTTTCTTTTCTTTCCTCAGGTCTATTCCTTTGTGGGGCATTCTCTAAAAGACCTTGGGTGAAGTATCTTCCCAGACACTAGTCTGAGTGTGAAGGATCAGGGTCCCCACATCCCATAAGGTAGGGAGGACCTCAGGGAGTGGGCTGGGTCTCCTACTGGCCCCACCTTTGGAGCTGCTTAACGTTTACACCTTATTAATTATATATTCCCATACATATGTAACATGCATCAGATTAACCCTATTATAAGGTTTATTAAATTGTGGTAATCAATCATCTTCACAAATCCTCAATCTTTGTATTTGTTGCTCAAAGATTCATCTACTCACAAATGTTAAGAACTGGGGAACTTCCGTTTTTATCCTGCCTTTTCATTCCTTCATGCATCTATACATCATTCTTCATTTATCAAATGTGTATTAAGAAACTTCTGTGTGCTATCCTAAGATTATGAAAATAAAACCATACTATAAAATAGCATCAAATGTGAATTTAGTAGAACATTCATCCTCCTCTATAAATGTGTGTTAGGCGTTACTGTGTCTTCTCTTTTATATGCAAAGATGAGATCACTAGCCTGCCATCAGTGATATATATACTTTGAGCTGCTTTCTGGGTATGGCATAGGGTGCCGGAAACCACCCCTTCCATGCCTCAGGTTCTTTGTGATCCTGTGCAGTGATTGTATTCTGAGACTCCATTCACTCATATACTCCAGGCTTGAGTCTCCACATTTAGTGGTTCTGATGACTTCTAATTCATGTAAATGTTAGGGTTGTCTCCTTTTATTCTGCAAAAAGTACCTAAAATACCTTTCTTTTAACCATAATGGTCAACCGGTAGTGTATGCTGAAACCATTGATTTTCCAAATATAGTGCCTGCATTTAGCACTGAGAATAGCCCTTTAATTACTACAAAACCATGCAATATTGGGAGAAGCCTGCACATTGGGGTGCAGCAGATGCTGGGGCAGAGGGACTCTGGGTGCAGGTCCAGCGTAGCAGGCACACCCTCGGCATGTGGAGGACTAGACCCAGACAACAGGGAAGTCAGCACACTGATGCATGGCCAAAGCACAGGAAAAAGGCATCTCAAAATAGACAACACTCGAAAACAGGCAGGCAGTGGGGCTGCATGAGGGCTTTCTGCAGGGGCAAGAGGCAGGCCTTCAGGTGGGAGTGAAAGGACAGCTCGCATCAGGGGGACAGAAGAGGGCAGCGATAAGAAGGGTGGACTCTGGCAGACAGACCTGGGTTTGAATCCTGGTCCAGCCACTACGTAACTAGGAGAAGACTGCTGGCGGATTCCATACCTGACTCTCTGCTTTCTGAGCACGCGTCCTTTGCAGGTAGTTGTGGCCATGGGACTGCATTCTTGCCAATGCACCGTGAATGGAAGCCATTTGGATTGGTACCTTAACATTTCCCACATCCAGTCCTGCATTCTGCCACGCCCTTGGAGTGACCTTGGTATTGAGAGGGAACACTCTGAGATGGATGGGGCCTCTGAAGCCCTACTTGGAGGAAAGGCCTGGCCAGTCAGGAACACCTGCTCTGGATTTCAGGTGAGCAAGAAATACATTTCTACCTTAACTAGTACAACTTAGACAAGCTACGCAGTCTCTCTAAAACTCATCTGAAACCTAAGAGGAATATTAATTAAATGATTTCCTATCATCCTGCCCAACCTGGACGCTCCTTCCCAGCCATCTTCCTGTGCCATTTCTTCACTCCACACAGGTGCGCTCACACATGACTGCTCCCTGGGAGGGGTGCACCTTGGCCGTCCTATTTCATCCTATTTTCATGCCACCCACCACCATTTTTCTTCTAAATTTACTTCCCCCACCTCAAGTTCCTTTGACAGATGTGTATACCCACCTCCTGCTTTAATTTTCTTCTTGGCATTTATTATGATCCGATTTGTTTGGTTGTTTGTTTATAATATCTCCACCATTAAAATAAAGGCTCAACTATAATATAAATATATAACTATATAAATGTAAAATAAGTATATAAATATATATAAGTATATTATATTGTAAATAATATAAATATATATTATCAATAAACATAAAATACGATATAAACACTGTATCTTTTGGGTTTAGAATAGTATCTGATCTACAGGAGACCCTCAGGCAATATTTGTTGGATAGATGGATAGACGGATGAAGCAGAGCCCAGCTATAAGAATAGGAATACAAAGTCAGGGACAGACTAAGCAGCATGGGTGACTTCATGTGGAGCTAGAGTCCTAGGTTGGCTCTCTTTACGGTCTTCTACACCCAACTGGTCCAAGAGTAGGGAAGCCAAATATGTTCCTGCCTGCATGCCAATCCTCGGCCATTGGGTGGAGCTGCCTGGAACACAGTCAAGTGGGAGTCTAAGGCTGCAGCTGTCTGGGCTTAGCAGAAATGAAGGTGGTGGTCCATTAATGGTGTCTATCTCAGAAAGGGAAGTAGGAAGTAGTGGTAAGCATATTTGCAGTCCCTTTCCTGGAAGCTACTATGGGGCTGAACCTGCTGGTGTGGGTCAGATTATCTCAGCTGTAGAAGGAAGCAAGCCACAGAGGCTGGGGAAAGGCAGGACCTGACAGCATTTTTGAAATGCCATTTACCACCTGTGCTGGCTGTGATTACACCAAGGCTGACAGTCATGTGATTAAACGTACTGAGATGATTAGTCTGAATGGGCTCCTGGCTTTCTTCCCATTGATTTTCAATGGGTAATAGTAACACACTGATAAATTCTACACAGGGAAAGGACGCAAGGGCACAAGAGGACTTTCACGCCCGCCTTAACCAGGCTTGTGTTCTCCTGCGACAATGGCCACATTTCACTAAATTAGTAGTTGTGCTAGCCCCCTTTTCATCCCTGCAGTATGATTTTTTTTCCAGTGGATGGCTTGGCTTGAAGCAAAGCACCCGAAGCCTGATGAAGCCTCGTCTGACAGTAATTGAAGATAAAGACTAAGCCTTCAAGTTTTGAAGCATGTCGCAAGTAATTCAGCCTTGTTATAGCAAACCGTAAAGCTAAGGGGTCTGTTATTACTATAAAATATATCTTGCAAAATCATTTTCTATTTGTCCAAGACCAATCATCTCTTTCTCTCTTAGAAAGGAGAGAGCCACTTTTCTCCAGTCAGTTTTTTTTTTTTTTTAAACATCTTTATTGAAGTATAATTGCCTTACAATGGTGTGTTAGCTTCTGCTTTATAACAAAGTGAATCAGTTATACATATACAATATGTTCCCATATCTCTTCCCTCTTGCATCTCCCTCCCTCCCACCCTCCCCATCCCACCCCTCTAGGTGGTCACAAAGCACCGAGCTGATCTCCCTGTGCTATGCGGCTGCTTCCCACTAGCTACCTATTTTACATTTGGTAGTGTATATATGTCCATGACACTCTCTCACCCTGTCACATCTCACCCCACCCCCTCCCCATATCCTCAAGTCCATTCTCTAGTAGGTCTGTGTCTTTATTCCCGTCTTGCCACTAGGTTCTTCATGGCTTTTTTTCCCCTTAGATTCCGTATATATGTGTTAGCATACTGTATTTGTTTTTCTCTTTCTGACTTACTTCACTCTGTATGACAGACTCTAACTCCATCCACCTCATTACAAATACCTCCATTTCATTTCTTTTTATGGCTGAGTAATATTCCATTGTATATATGTGCCACATCTTCTTTATCCATTCATCTGTCGATGGACATTTAGGTTGCTTCCATGTCCTGGCTATTGTAAATAGAGCTGCAATGAACATTTTGGTACAAGACTCTTTTTGACCTATGGTTTTCTCAGGGTATATGCCCAGTAGTGGGATTGCTGGATCGTATGGTAGTTCTATTTGTAGTTTTTTAAGGAACCTCCATACTGTTCTCCATAGTGGCTGTATCAATTTACATTCCCACCAACAGTGCAAGAGAGTTCCCTTTCCTCCACACCCTCTCCAGCATTTATTGTTTCTAGATTTTTTGATGATGGCCATTCTGACTGGTGTGAGATGATATCTCATTGTAGTTTTGATTTGCATTTCTCTAATGATTAATGATGTTGAGCATTCTTTCATGTGTCTGTTGGCCATCTGTATATCTTCTTTGGAGAAATGTCTATTTAGGTCTTCTGCCCATTTTTGGATTGGGTTGTTCGTTTTTTTGTTATTGAGCTGCATGAGCTGCTTGTAAATCTTGGAGATTAATCCTTTGTCAGTTGCTTCATTTGCAAATATTTTCTCCCATTCTGATGGTTGTCTTTTGGTCTTGTTTATGGTTTCCTTTGCTGTGCAAAAGCTTTTAAGTTTCATTAGGTCCCATTTGTTTATTTGTGTTCTTATTTCCATTTCTCTGGGAGCTGGGTCAAAAAGAATCTTGCTGTGATGTATGTCATAGAATGTTCTGCCTATGTTTTCCTCTAAGAGTTTGATAGTGTCTAGTCTTACACTTAGGTCTTTAATCCATTTTGAGTTTATTTTTGTGCATGGTGTCAGGGAGTGTTCTAATTTCATACTTTTACATGTATCTGTCCAATTTTCCCAGCACCACTTATTGAAGAGGCTGTCTTTCCTCCACTGTATATGCTTGCCTCCTTTATCAAAGATAAGGTGACCATATGTGCGTGGGTTTATCTCTGGGCTTTCTATCCTGTTCCATTGATCTATATTTCTGTTTTTGTGCCAGTACCAAACTGTCTTGATTACTGTAGCTTTGTAATATAGTCTGAAGTCAGGGAGCCTGATTCCCCCAGCTCCATTTTTCGTTCTCAAGATTGCTTTGGCTATTCGGGGTCTTTTGTGTTTCCATACAAATTGTGAAATTTTTTGTTCTAGTTCTGTGAAAAATGCCAGTGGTAGTTTGATAGGGATTGCATTGAATCTGTAGATTGCTTTGGGTAGTAGAGTCATTTTCACAATGTTGATTCTTCCAATCCAGGAACATGGTATATCTTTCCATCTATTTGTATCATCTTTAATTTCTTTCATCAGTGTCTTATAATTTTCTGCATACAGGTTTTTTGTCTCCTTAGGTAGGTTTATTCCTAGATATTTTATTCATTTTGTTGCAATGGTAAACGGGAGTGTTTTCTTAATTTCACTTTCAGATTTTTCGTCATTAGTGTATAGAAATGCAAGAGATTTCTGTGCATTAATTTTGTATCCTGCTACTTTACCAAATTCATTGATTAGCTCTAGGAGTTTTCTGGTAGCATCTTTAGGATTCTCTATGTATAGTATCATGTCATCTGCAAACAGTGACAGCTTTACTTCTTCTTTTCCGATTTGGATTCCTTTTATTTCTTTGTCTTCTCTGATTGCTGTGGCTAACACTTCCAAAACTATGTTGAATAATAGTGGTGAGAGTGGGCAACCTTGTCTTGTTCCTGATCTTAGTGGAAATGGTTTCAGTTTTTCACCATTGAGGACAATGTTGGCTGTGGGTTTGTCATATATGGCCTTTATTATGTTGAGGAAAGTTCCCTCTATGCCTACTTTCTGCAGGACTTTTATCATAAATGGGTGTTGAATTTTGTCGAAAGCTTTCTCTGCATCTATTGAGATGATCATATGGTTTTTCTCCTTCAATTTGTTAATATGGTGTATCACATTGATTGATTTACGTATATTGAAGAATCCTTGCATTCCTGGGATAAACCCCACTTGATCATGGTGTATGATCCTTTTAATGTGCTGTTGGATTCTGTTTGCGAGTATTTTGTTGAGGATTTTTGCATCTATGTTCATCAGTGATATTGGCCTGTAGTTTTCTTTCTTTGTGACATCTTTGTCTGGTTTTGGTATCAGGGTGATGGTGGCCTCGTAGAATGAGTTTGGGAGTGTTCCTCCCTCTGCAATATTTTGGAAGAGTTTGAGAAGGATAGGTGTTAGCTCTTCTCTAAATGTTTGATAGAATTCACCTGTGAAGCCATCTGGTCCTGGGCTTTTGTTTGTTGGAAGGTTTTTAATCACAGTTTCAATTTCAGTGCTTGTGATTGGTCTGTTCATATTTTCTATTTCTTCCTGGTTCAGTCTCGGCAGTTTGTGCATTTCTAAGAATCTGTCCATTTCTTCCAGGTTGTCCATTTTATTGGCGTAGAGTTGCTTGTAGTAATCTCTCATGATCTTTTGTATTTCTGCAGTGTCAGTGGTTACTTCTCCTTTTTCATTTCTAATTCTATTGATTTGAGTCTTCTCCCTTTTTCTCTTGATGAGTCTGGCTAATGGTTTATCAATTTTGTTTATCTTCTCAAAGAACCAGCTTTTAGTTTTATTGATTTTTGCTATTGTTTCCTTCATTTCTTTTTCATTTATTTCTGGCCTGATCTTTATGATTTCTTTCCTTCTGCTAGCTTTGGGGTTTTTTTGTTCTTCTTTCTCTAATTGCTTTAGGTGCAAGGTTAGGTTGTTTATTCGAGATGTTTCCTGTTTCTTGAGGTAGGCTTGTATTGCTATAAACTTCCCTCTTAGCACTGCTTTTGCTGCGTCCCATAGGTTTTGGGTCGTCGTATCTCCATTGTCATTTGTTTCTAGGTATTTTTTGATTTCCCCTTTGATTTCTTCAGTGATCACTTCATTATTAAGTAGTGTATTGTGTAGCCTCCATGTGTTTGTATTTTTTACAGATCTTTTCCTGTAATTGATATCTAGTCTCATAGCGTTGTGGTCGGAAAAGATACTTGATACGATTTCAATTTTCTTAAATTTACCAAGGCTTGATTTGTGACCCAAGATATGATCTATCCTGGAGAATGTTCCATGCGCACTTGAGAAAAATGTGTATTCTGTTGTTTTTGGGTGGAATGTCCTATAAATATCAATTAAGTCCATCTTGTTTAATGTATCATTTAAAGCTTGTGTTTCCTTATTTATTTTCATTTTGGATGATCTGTCCATTGATGAAAGTGGGGTGTTAAAGTCCCCTACTATGATTGTGTTGCTGTCAATTTCCCCTTTTATGGCTGTTAGTATTTGCCTTATGTATTGAGGTGCTCCTATGTTGGGTGCATAAATATTTACAATTGTTATACCTTCCTCTTGGATCAATCCCTTGATCATTATATAGTGTCCTTCTTTGTCTCTTATAATATTCTTTATTTTAAAGTCTATTTTGTCTGATATGAGAATTGCTACTCCAGCTTTCTTTTGATTTCCATTTGCATGGAATATCTTTTTCCATCCCCTCACTTTCAGTCTGTATGTGTCTCTAGGTCTGAAGTGGGTCTCTTGTAGACAGCATATATATGGGTCTTGTTTTTGTATCCATTCAGCCAGTCTGTGTCTTTTGGTGGGAGCATTTAATCCATTTACATTCAAGGTAATTATCGATATGTATGTTCCCATTCCCATTTTCTTAAATGTTTTGGGTTTGTTATTGTAGGTGTTTTCCTTCTCTTGTGTTTCTTGCCTAGAGAAGTTCCTTTAGCATTTGTTGTAAAGCTGGTTTGGTGGTGCTGAACTCTCTCAGCTTTTGCTTGTCTGTAAAGGTTTTAATTTCTCCATCAAATCTGAATGAGATCCTTGCTGGGTAGAGTAACCTTGGTTGTAGGTTTTTCTCCTTCATCACTTTAAGTATATCCTGCCACTCCCTTCTGGCTTGCAGAGTTTCTGCTGAAAGATCAGATGTTAACCTTATGGGGATTCCCTTGTGTGTTATTTGTTGTTTTTCCCTTGCTGCTTTTAATATGTTTTCTTTATATTTAATTTTTGACAGTTTGATTAATATGTGTCTTGGCGTGTTTCTCCTTGGGTTTATCCTGTATGGGACTCTCTGTGCTTCCTGGACTTGATTAACTATTTCCTTTCCCATATTAGGGAAGTTTTCAACTATAATCTCTTCAAATATTTTCTCAGTCCCTTTCTTTTTCTCTTCTTCTTCTGGGACCCCTATAATTCGAATGTTGGTGCGTTTAATGTTGTCCCAGAGGTCTCTGAGACTGTCCTCAGTTCTTTTCATTCTTTTTTCTTTATCCTGCTCTGCAGTAGTTATTTCCACCATTTTATCTTCCAGGTCACTTATCCTTTCTTCTGCCTCAGTTATTCTGCTATTGATCCCATCTAGAGTATTTTTAATTTCATTTATTGTGTTTTTCATCGTTGCTTGGTTCCTCTTTAGTTCTTCTACGTCCTTGTTAAATGTTTCTTGCATTTTGTCTATTCTATTTCCAAGATTTTGGATCATCCTTACTATCATTATTCTGAATTCTTTTTCAGGTAGACTACCTATTTCCTCTTCATTTGTTAGGTCTGGTGTGTTTTGACCCTGCTCCTTCATCTGCTGTGTGTTTTTCTGTCGTCTCATTTTGCTTATCTTACTGTGTTTGGGGTCTCCTTTTCACAGGCTGCAGGTTCGTAGTTCCCGTTGTTTTTGGTATCTGTCCCCAGTGGGTAAGGTTGGTTCAGTGGGTTGTGTAGGCTTCCTGGTGGAGGGGACTATTGCCTGTGTTCTGGTGGATGAGGTTGAATCTTGTCTTTCTGGTGGGCACGTCCACGTCTGGTGGTGTGTTTTGGGGTGTCTGTGACCTTATGATTTTAGGCAGCCTCCCTGCTAATGGATGGGGCTGTGTTCCTGTCTTGCTAGTTGTTTGGCATAGGGTGTCCAGCCCTGTAGCTTGCTGGTCGTTGAGTGAAGCTGGGTCTTGATGTTGAGATGGAGATCTCTGAGAGATTTTTGTCGTTTGGTGTTACGTGGAGCTGGTAGGTCTCTTGTGGACCAGTGTCCTGAAGTTGGCTCTCCCACCTCAGAGGCACAGCCCTGATGCCTGGCTGGAGCACCAAGAGCCTTTCATCCACACAGCTCAGAATATAAGGGAGAAAAAAATAGAAAGATAAAAAGAGGATAAAATAAAATAAAATAAAGCTATTATAATAAAAAATAAGAAAAAAAAATTATTAAGAGTAAATGTATTCAGAAAAAAAATTTTTTTTAATTTTTAAAAATAGATTTATTAATTTTTTTATAGTAAAAAATAAGAAAAAGATTTTTAAGAAAAAAATTTATTAAAAAAATTTTTTTAATTTTTTAAAATAAAAAATATGAAAAAACTTATTAAAAAATTTTTTAATTTCTAAAAATAGAAAATACGGAAAAAATTATTAAGAAAGCATATATTAGGAAAAAAAAAAATTTTTTTTTTTTTAAGTAAAAAAAAAAATGGACGGACCTAACCCTAGGACTGATGGTGAAAGCAAAGCTATACAGACAAAATCTCACCCAGAAGCATACACATATACACTCACAAAAAAAGGAAAAGGGGAAATTAATATATCCTGCTCCTAGAGTCCACCTTTTGAATTTGGGATGATTCGTTGTCTATTCAGGTATTCAACAGATGCAGGCCCATCAAGTTGTTTGTGGAGCTTTAATCCGCTGCTTCTGAGGCTGCTGGGGGAGATTTCCCTTTCTCTTCTTTGTTCGTACAGCTCCCAGCGTTCAGCTTTGGATTTGGACCCGGCTCTGCATGTACGTTGCCTGAGGGCGTCCGTTCCCACCCAGACAGAACGGGGTTAAAGGAGCAGCTGCTTCGGGGGCTCTGGCTCACTCAGGCCGGGGGAGGGAGCGGTACGGAGGAGGCGGGGCGAGCCTGCAGCGTCAGAGGCGTCGTGACGTTGCAGCAGCCTGAGGCACTCCGTGTGTTCTCCCGGGGGATGTTGTCCCTGGATCACGGGACCCTGGCAGTGTCGAGCTGCACCGGCTCCCGGGAGGGGCGGTGTGGAGAGTGACCTGGGCTCGCACACAGGCTTCTTGGTGGCGGCAGCAGCAGCCTTAGCGTTTCCTACCAGTCTCTGGGGTCCGCGCTGTTAGCCGCGGCTCGCGCCCGCCTCTGGAGTTCGTCTAGGCGGCGCTCTGAATCCCCTCTCCTTGCGCGCCGCGAAACAAAGAGGCAAGAAAAAGTCTCTTGCCTCTTCGGCGGCTGCAGACCTCCTCTCCGGCTCCCTCCCGGCTCGCCGCGGCACGCCAACCCCTTCAGGCTGTGTTCACGCCGCCAACCCCAGTCCTCTCCCTGCGATCCGACCGAAGCCCGCACCTCAGCTCCCAGCCCCTCCCGCCCCAGCGGGTGAGCAGACAAGCCTCTCGGGCTGGTGAGCGCTGCTCGGCGCTGAGCCTCTGTGCGGGAATCTCTCCGTTTTTCCCTCTGCGCCCCTGTTGCTGTGGGATCCGCACTGATAGCCGCGCGGCTCGCACCCGTCTCTGGATTTCGTTTAGGCAGCGCTCTGAATCCCCTCTCCTTGCGCGCCGCAAAACAAAGAGGCAAGAAAAAGTCTCTTGCCTCTTCGGCAGCTGCAGACTTTTTCCCGGACTCCCTCCGGGCTAGCACCAAAGCCCGAGCCTCAGCTCCCAGCCCCGCCCGCCCCGGCGGCTGAGCAGACAAGCCTCTAGGGCTGGTGAGTGCTGCTCGGCGCCGAGCCTCCGTGCGGGAGTCTCTCCACTTTGCCCTCCGCACCCCTGTGGCTGCGCTCTCCTCCGCGGCTCCGAAGCTTCCCCCCTCTGCCACCTGCAGTCTCTGCCCGCAAAGCGGCTTCCTAGTGCCTGGAAACCTTTCCTCCTTCACGGCTCCCTCCCACTGGCGCAGGTCCCGTCCCTATTCTTTTGTCTCTGTTATTTCTTTTTTCTTTTGCCCTACCCAAGTACGTGGGGATTTTCTTGCCTTTTGGGAGGTCTGACGTTTTCTGCCAGCGTTCAGGGGAGGTTCTGTAGGAGCAGTTCCACGTGTAGATGTATTTCTGCTGTATCTGTGGGAAGGAAGGTGATCTCCGCGTCTTACTCTTCCGCCATCTTCATCATTCTCTCTCCAGTCAGTTTTAAAGACAGGATGCTGCCTAGTATTCTATAAGGCTTTAGGATTTGCATAGCTCAGAGGCTGAAACAACAATATAAATGAGTTGCTTAACTTCTCACAGCTTCCCCCTCAAAGGTCACAGAGTCTCCCTGCTGTCCAAGCTTCTCCCTGGAAGAAAGTCAAGAACCCAGCGGTCCTTATTTTGCACACCTTTAATGTATTCAGTGACCTTGCTTGCGGATACTATCATATCTGTCATTGCCAGGATGACACCCAGACCCAAGCTGGTGTCCTGTGTATGTGTATTCATATCCATATCCATTTTTAGGTCTTTTAACTATTCTCAATACATTTTTATTATAGTTTCCATAAAAGCTTTGTATATATTTTTTGTATCTATTTCTACGTATCTCATTTTTGGAGGCGACTATGATTTTTTTATTTCATTTTTTAAATGTATTGCTGATAGATAAAAATTCAGTTGCATTGTTGTTCTTGTTTTTGTTGGTTGTTTATCCAGCCACTTTACTAAACTTTCTTATTAAGTCTAGTAATTTATCTGTAGATGCCTTTGGATTTTCTACGCAATTTTTAATTCTGCTACTATGACTCTTAGGACCCTTGCATTCCAATCTTATTTCTTTATTAAACTAGTTAGGACTACTACTACAGCATAAAATAGAACTGGAGATGGTAAGCCCTCTAGTCTTATTCCTGATATTAAAGGGAATATTTTCAATACTTCTCCATTTCTTATGATATTTGCTGTTGGAGTGCTTTTGTAGATTTTTTTTGAAGTTAATGAGGGTTCTTCCTATTGAGCATTCTTCCTAGTTGCTAAGAGCTTATATATGAACACATGTTGAAATTTAGCAATCCATTTTCTGTAACTATTAATTGTATACTTTTCCCCCTTTAATTTTTTTTTTTTTTTTTTGACTGTGCCACGTGGCTTGCAGGATCTTAGTCCCCGACCAGGGATTGAACAGGGGCCACCGCAGTGAAAGCACTGAGTCCTAACCACTGGACCACCAGGGAATTCCCATCCCCTTTTAATTTATTAATGCAGTGCATCATATTAATTGATTTTCTAAGGTTTAACTTTACATCTTTGAGATAAATCCAACTTAATGACATATTATATTCCTACATCGCTGAATTCAGTTTGCTAATATTTTTGTGTAGAATGTTTGCACCCATGTTCATAAATGACACTAGACTGTAATTCGCTTTTCTTGTACTATTCTTACCAAGTTTGGTATTATGATTATGCTAGACTCATATATTCTGAAATAATTTTTATAAAATCGAGATTATTTATTCCTTGAATGTTTGATAGCACTTAGTAAAACTGTAAAATTGTTTTTAAAAACACAGTAAACTGTGAAAAAATATTATTTTGTGGGAATATTTCATATTACTGATTGAATATTTTTATTATAAAACAATTTTATTTATTATAAAAAAATTTTTTTAATTATTATAGTTTTATTTCCTCTTGAATCAGTTTTGGTCAGTTATATTTTTCTATATTTTTCTGTCAATTTTATCTAAATTTTCCAATTTATTGGCATTAGGTTGTTCAAAAGACCATATTTTCTTTTTAATATATGCAGCATCTATAGTCATATCTTTTATATTTCTAATGTTGTTAATTTGTGCCTCTTCTCTCTCGCTCTTTTCCATTAATTTTGCAGAGGGTTTCAATTTTATTAGCCTTTAGAAAAAAACTTTGGCTTTGTAGGTCTTCTTTATTATGTGTTCATTTTCTGCTTTAATCTTGTGTTATTTTCTTCTACTTTTTTGAGCTTATTTTACTGCTCTTTTCTAAGGATACTTAGTTCATTAGTTTTCTACCATAATTCTTGTCTGACTGTTCTTTAGACTATAAATTTCTCTCTAAATATAGCCTTAGTGGAAATCTAAAATTTTTGATAAGTAATATCTTCAGTACCATTCCATTCTAAACATTCTTTTAATTCTCCTTGTTGTTTCTCCTTTGGCCTTGGAATGTTCAGAAGTATGCTTTTTAATTTCTAAATAATTGGAAATTTTTAGTCATATTTTTGTTTTTTATTTGTAGCTTAATTAAGCTGTGGTTAGAGAATATGACCTATATGATAAAATTCATTTAGAATTAAGCCTTGATTTGTAGACTAATACGTGGTTGATTTTCACTGATGTTCTTTGTCTCTAAAAAAAATGAGTTTTTTATAGCTGATTGATGTGGCTTTATGGAAATGATCTATGATTAAGTGAAACATGTTCATTGTATTATGCAAATCTTATTCATCCTTAATGATATTTTTTAGTCTGCTTGTCTTATTACCCCCTTAGGATAGTGGATTTGCCTATTTTCCCTTGTAGTTCCATAAATTTTTACTTTATCTATTTTGAGGCTACATTATTAAGTCCATATAATCTTGGGATTATTTTATCTTTCTGTTGAATTGAACCTTCTATAAAAATAAAGATATTCTTTCACTAGAAATACTCTTTGCCTGTGGTTTATTTTGATATTAATATAGCTAGGCCAATTTTATTTTACTTAGAATTTGACTAATGTATCTTTTCGGTATTGCTGGATAACAAGCTACCCCAAATCCTGGTGGCTTAAAACAGTAATCCTTTATTATTGCTCATATGTCTGCTGATCTGGAATTTAGCTGACCTGGTCTGGGATTAGATATGCTTCTCAATGCAGATGTGTGGATTGGATTGACTATGGTGGTTCTGCTCCTCGTCTCATCTACCTTGGACCAGTGGGCTAGCCAGGGCCTGTTCTTCTCATGGCAATGGCAGGGATACAAGAGCACAAATGGACACTAGTAAAGCCCCTTACAGCTTAAGCTTAGAATTGGCACATTATCACTTCTCTCCATAGACCACTGGTCAATGAAAGTCACATTACAAGTCCAAAGTCAAAGTATAGGGAAGCATACTGTACCCATAATAAGACCAGGAAAAGGGAGATGGAGGGAAGGGTGAAGAATTAGAAGCAAATATTCAATCTGTCACACCATCTTTTTTCTATCAATCTTTCTGTGTCCTTAGGCTTTTATATGTCTCATGTAAATAGGATAAACTGGATGTTATTCCCTGTTCAGTGTGATCATATTTGTCTTTTTCTCATGTATTATAATTGCTGATATATTTGGATTTATTTCTAGTCATTTTAATTCGATCCTCCATAATCTTAACCTCTCTTTTATCTTTCCCATCTCTTTGTCTGTCTCTGATAATTTCTCTCTCTCATCTTCCAGTTCATTAATTCTGTTCAGCTATATTTATATAATGTATTAATAAACACATATAATTCATATGTTAATTTCAATTATTGTATTTATCATTTTGAGTTGTATTTTATTTTGTTTCAAATTTGCTTGCCTATTCTTCATAGATTCTCTCCAATGCTCATATTTTCAAAGTTGTCTCTCACTTCTTTAAATATATTAACCATAGTTAAGAATATCTAAAGTATTTATAGGTCTGTTTCTAAAGTCTTTTTTTTTTTTCTTCTGGTGCCTTATATACTCATGATTTTTACTATAAGTTGCTCATTTTTGTTGGAAATTTATCTCCGAAAATCTTGGGGGATCTGGGATGAAGATGGGTTCCTGCAGAGGTGATTTACATTGGTGTCTGTTGTGCTCCCGGAGGCTCTGTTATTTTAAGCTTAACTGTAAATTAAATTCTTGGTTCAATGTTTTTGAGTTGCCAGTTCCATATGAATTCAGGCTTCAAATTAACATGAAGCCCCGTTTATGGCTAAAAATTCTGAGAGGATTCCTTTTTCCCCTGATTAGCACCAAGTTTTGAGACAAGTAATTTCCTCTTTGGTCTAGGGTGAGAGAAAGGAAGAGACCAGTTGGCCCTTTAGTTCTCTGCCTTGAACATACCCTGAGTTTTCTGGTGTCTCCTTTTTCTGTGAATCCATGACAAAAACAAACAAACAAACATTAAGTTCTCCAGGATCAGTAACTCTACACAAAACATCATAAGCCCTATTGTTTTCCTAATAAGTAAAACCACATCACCTTGTGCTTTTACAGTTCCTGTATTGAATACCTGAGGAGGTCAGAGATGGTTTAGCATTACCTCTTCAGTTCAGTGATTTGACTCAAATTCAAAGATGGTACACCCGTTTCAATAATTAAACCACCACTTCAAGGGCTTTATCATTAAGCATAAAGAAATAGGAACTAATGAGAGTTGGAGGTGGGGATAATATTGTGTGATACTAGCAATATGCTTGGCAATGTCATAGAAGAGAAAAGCTTAGACTTTAGTTATCTCAAATAAAGCCTTTTCATTTCACACACGAGGAAATTAATGATCAGAGATGCAGTGTCATATAGCAGATCACACAGCTAATAAATGTCAGAATCAGAATCAGAGATAGTCTAACTTCTACCTTAGCCTTCTTTCCTCTTAAACCAGTGTCTTCCAAACTATAATATCTGGAATAATAATTTCTCCATGAGTTGCTCCCCAAAGGGTTCTTTGATCAAATAAGTTTAGGAAATTCTGCATGCCATTAACTCTCTTTCGTAGACTTAGAAGGCATATAGCATAACCAAGGCTCAGAGACATTGTGAAGTAAGAAATCTTTTTAACAATCATTTCCCAAATTAATTTAACCAAAAAATCTTTTCCTACAGAACACCTGTTAAAACTGTGCAGAACATTTATGTTCCCCAAAGCAATTTAGGAAATGGTCTCCTGATAAAAAATCATCTCTGCCATTTTCTAAGTAGCATAAAACTCTGTGCAGTCATTAAATCCCCAACAAAACAAAGGGGATCCTGTGGCACATATTGTTTTATTACATCTGAAGTTGTCATGTCTGGAGATATACATCAAAAATTTCATCATTGATTTGAACCTTCAGTTATATAAATAAAAAATCTTAATCTTTGAAAAATGGACTAGAGAGGACTCCCACTTCCAACTATGATGGGGTATCCTTTATCAGACAATTCCTCCTGCTACGAACAATTATGAATGCTGAATAAAATATTGAAAAACAGCTGCTTAAAGATATCAGCAATCAATAAAGGCAACCAAAAGCTGATTGGCCAAGACCCCAGAGAGAGGAGAAGGACACTTCAGTGAGCCTGACCTTCTCCACTGACAATTTGTAAATAAAGTGGGGTCAAGAGGCCAAGCAGAAAGTAACTTCTCAGAGCTTTTGATAGTTCCATGGGGCTGCAGAAATAAAAGTTGGAGTTTTAGGTGACCCAAAGTCAGTACCTGAAGTCTTAAGATACTGGAGAAAAGGAAACTACAGATAAGTGGGCCCAATATTCTGTCTGTGTGGCTTTTCTCATTGAGGAATTTTCTGATTCTCAAGACACATCAGACACAAAGCAACAGCTAAGAGGTGAAAAGCCAAGCAGAACTTTTAGGATTCTCACCATTCTGGGGAACTAACGCTAAAGTATTAGAATTATCAGATATAGACTTTACAATAACCATGTTTAATACTTCATGAAAATAGACGACAAAAGGAAAATTTGACCAGAGAATTCAAATCCATAAAAAAGGGTCAAATGATAATTTTAGAACTAAAAAGTACAATAACTGAAAATAAAAACCCAATGGTGGATATAACAGCAGGCTAGAGATAGCAAAAAAGAGGAGCAGTAAATGAATGATAGGTCAGTAGAAAATATATTACTGAAGTACAACTAGGAAAAAGTGTAAAAAATTACTAAAAGAAGCTAAGAAACATGGGATGTGATAAAAGGTCAACTTACTGTAATGCACCTCCCAGAAGAAGATAGGACAAAGCAGTACTCACAGAGATAATGACAGCACCATCTGAAACAAATTCAAGTCATCAAACCACAGATTTTTAAAGCTCTACAAATTCCAAGTAGCATTAAATATAAAGAAAGCCATGCCTAAGCACATCATAGGAAAACTATGAAAACCAAAAGCAAATAGGATATCTTAAAACCACCCAGGGAAAAAAGACATATTACTTTCTAAGGTAATACTGGCAACTAACTACCCAAAAGAAATAATGGAAGTCAGAAGGCAATGCAATGACATCTTTAAAATGTTGAATGAAAACAACTGCCAATATCCAGTGAAAATCTCCTTCAAAAATGAAAGCAAGATATAAACATTTCCAGGCAAAGAGAGAGAGAGAGAGAGAGTGAGAGAGAGAGAGAGTTTGTCACCAGCAGACCACTCTAAAAGAAATACTAAAGAGAGTTCTTGAGACAGAAAAATTTATCTTAGCTGAAACCTGCAAATATAGGAAAGAGTATCAGTGAGAAAGGTAACTATATGGATAAATCTGAAGAAAAATTAACTGTAAAAAATAATAACAAAAATAATAATAATAACAATGATGCTTTGTTCCATTTTAAATATATGTATAATTAAAATGCATGACAAAATATAGCAAAAGTAGAAAAGGTTAAAAATAATTAAAGTGTACTAAGATTCCTGCATTCTCTGAAAAGTGGTAAAAGTACTCCTTTAGAATGCACCCTTGTAACTCAAGATCACATGTTGTCATCTATAGGGTAATTGTAAATAGACTAGTAAAAACAGATAATACATATAGAGAACAATAGTAAGATACACAGGACAAATAATACAAATATATCAATAATTACATTAATTATGAATATATAAAATATTTTATTTAAAAAAATAAAACTTGTCAGACTATTGTAAAAATAAATAAGTACATGCTGATGATGAGACACACATTAAGTGGAGGAAAAAATTTGAGAGTAAAAGCACAGAAAAAGATACACTACACAAACACTAAACTATAAATAAACAAATAGATAAGGCAAATGTAGTTCTTTTCTTGTCAAACAATGTTAAACTTTAATGCAAAAACATTACTAGAGGTAAATAGGGACATTTTATAATGATAAAAATGTCAATCCACTAAAAAGATGTAGCAATCCCAAATTTGTATGCATCTTATAACATAGCCTCGAAATATAGAAAGCAAATTTTAAAACCTCAAGGATAAATTTTAAAATTCTCAATTACACTGAGGTGCTTTAATACATCTCTTTTAGTAACTAATAGAACAAACAGACAATGAATCAGTAAAAATATGAAAGATTTGAACAACACAATTAACTAATCTGACCAAATTGTTACATTTAGAACACTCCATCCCAAAACTGCAGAAAATACATAACATTTACCCAAATTGACCATAAGCTGGGCTGAAAGGCAAGTTTCAATAAATTTTGAAGAACTGAATTGTACAAAGTATATTTTCTGACTGCAGCCAAAGCAAGCTATAAATTAATAACAAAAATATAATTAGAATATCTTTATATATTTCAAAAATTTTAAATATATTTATAAATAACCCATGGGGTCAAGGAGAAATAAAAATGGAAACTGGAAAATGACTTCCAACTGATTAATAATAAAAATACAATATATCAAAACTTGTGAGATGCAGCTAAAGTTGTATTTAAAGAAAAATAGATACTTTTAAATGCATGTATTAGAAAAGAGGAAAGCTGAAATTTAATGATCTAAATGTCTATCTCAAAAAATGTTTCAGTCATCAAGAGCAGAAATTAATGAAATAGAAAACAAATACACAATAGAGAAAAAGTACAGAGACAAAAGTTGATTCTTCGAATTTAAGTTTACGAACTCTATAAACCCCTAGCAGTATTGAGAGAGAGAAAAAAGAGAAAACACAAATTACCAATATCAAGAATGAGAAGAGAGACATCACTACAGATCTTGCAGATATTTAAAAGATAATGAGAGCAAATTATGAACAACTTTATGCCAATACAAGTGAAAATTTGGATAGAAAGGACAAAGTCTTTGAATTTTTTAACTGGGAACTGACCCCCAATACAAGAATTGTATTATATTGTATCGTATCGTATTGTATTGTATTCTTGTAGAAATACAAGAATAGAAATATGAATATTCCTGTATTTATTAAAGAAACTGAGTCCGTAATAATAACCTTCCCGCTGAAACACACACATACACACACACACACACATACACACAACACTAGGCCCAGATAGCTTCACCAATAAATATTTCCAAACATTTAAAAATAACACTAATTTTATACATACTCGTCCAGATAATAAAAAAAAAAAATAGTGTATACATCACAACTTGTGTCATGAGCGCAGCATAACCTTGATACCAAAGCTGACAGAGAACAATTTCAGAAAAAATCACTCTTGTGATACTAACACAGTATTAGCAAATCCAATCCAGCAAAAGGTAAAATGTATTATCTAACATAATCAAGTGAAACTTATTTCAGGAATAGAAGGTTTATTTAACATTCCAAATCAATCTGTAATTCACTAAACAAATAGAATACAGGGGAAAATTATACATTTATTTCAATAGGTACAGAGAAAGCATTTAATAAAAATCAACACTCATTCACTATAAATACTCTTCATAACTAGGCATAGATGTAAATTTCCTGTAAAGTGGATTTACCTGATAAAGGTATATGCAAAAAACTTACAGCAAGTGCCACAATTATTTTTAGATTATTAAGCTATTTGATAATTATTAAGCTTCAAACCCATCCTTCTTTTTACTTCATTTTGTGTTTTGGGAGCTGGCACTCTGCAGTTCACATTTCTGCTTTGCCAGCAAGCTTCCTGTTAGGCTTTAGGGAACATGAGACAGAGGCTGCAAAGCTGGAGGAGGAAGAAGGGACTTTCCTGTTTTCTTCGCACTTGTTTGTGTTAATGCATCCAGAGTTCTTCATCCTGGAAGTGACAGTTGTTTCCAAGAGCAACAGTTGTTTCCAGTTTGCAGCTTTTTCATACTTCGGAATCTGTCTCACCATGCCCCGTCAGAGATAACAATGCCAGCCCTTGTTGCCCCCTCCTCACAGCTCTGAAACCAGCTCCAAGGGGCCCTCTTCAGGAGCACCTTCAGCTCCAAGGTCCTCAGGCACTGGTCAGGCAATGTCCTGTTCCCAGGAGACTGCAACCCAAATCCATGGAGTCTCTCATCTAAGCTTTTAAGTTTTACTAATATCAACCCCTTTCCTTTGTTTTCCTAGCACCAGGGTAGTAGCTGCTTCCTGTGGTTACAATCTCTGTGACACTTCATGTCATCTCTTTGCCTTTTCTCTTCTCCAAAACATGGATGATAATTCTTTAAATTAAACTCTCTTTCTTAAAATAACTAATATGGTTTCTGTATTCTAACTGACCCTGACTGATATAATACCTAATGGTAAAGTAGTGGAAGCCTCTACCGGAGACTTGTAATTAACAAGGACATCTGCTGACATCTCATCTATAAAACATCATACTGGAGGACCTAGCCAGTGCAGTAAGAAAAGAAAAAGAAGTAAAAGGCATAACAATTAGAAAGGAAGAAATAACATTATTTTGACTATAGAATTGTATACATAGAAAACACAAAAGAAAGTACTTAGAAATTATTAAATATATTATATATATATATATATCAATGTCAATATTTTAAAAATTATATTTCCAAATACACTGGCAACAAAGTATTAGAAAATGGAATTTTTTAAAAAGATAACTCTTACGACAGTATCAAAATCCCCCAATATCTATAAATTTAGCAAAAGATGTACAAACCATTACTGACAAAAATTTTAAAAGACTTAAATAAACTAAAGGATTCCTACCCACTGACCAGGAATACCTGCTTTATATTTACACTGCTGAGGGTAGAAAATAAACTTCTACTGTGCTAAGCCAATGAAATTTAGGGATTTATTTGTTACAGTAGCTGGTGTTATCCTAAGTTAAATGTTTGGGCTGAAAATGCATGCCAATATGATATGATTTTCTCAAAGGTTAATTAAGTGTACAACCCCTAAAAATAAGATTTTTATTAGGTTCCATATCAAAAAGTTTTAATTAAAAATCAGTCTCTCTTTATTCAGCTTTCACTCTGCCCATTTCAGAGTCCAAGAGGCTTTTCTATTTGTTAGGTCTCAGAGGCATGTTGAGCCAAACTGATCCCAAGACCATTCTCATGTCCAAGGGAGGAAACCCTGGAAAGAACACCTCTTTCATCATCTCTCTTTCCTTGATCACTAATACAGTCTTATTAAAGGCTAGCGTATCAGAGGTAAATTCACCATCCTTGCCCACTGGTGCTTTTTTTAGAATATATCTGCTCTAATCTCAGCTTCTTGTGGATGTGTGAGCTGAAGTCTTAATCCTTCCCCCTCCCCCAGCAGGCGGGCATGTGATTGAAACCCAGCTGATGTACTGATCTGTCAGGGACAAATCAGTTTCTGGAGCTGGAAGATCATTCAGATCCATTTTAAGCCACGTTCATGCTGATAAGTAAACAGGGAAACCAGTATATAACCAGTATATAAAGAAGCCAGAAAGCAGTGTTCATTCCTGGAGAGAATCAGGGGCCAGAGAGCATTTGGAGTGAAAGAACCTGAGACTAACTGACCATTTTCCACTCCCTTGGAAGCTTTGCTATACTTCCTGCAAATGAGTCTCATGAGACTCCTATAGGCTTCCAATAAGTCCCTTCTTCATTTCGATTTTTCAGGTTGGCTTCTGTTGTTTGTAACAAATAGACCCTGATTGAGACAGAGAGTGTTATGACAGTATTTAGCCAGGAGTCTGAAGAAGAGATGAATCCTGTCTTCTCCTGGTTATTCTTGTGTTAGAGTATCATTCTCAGAATATTAAAAACCTGATTTTCATATAGATAGATAAGTAAGCCCATATCATAGTTTTATTCAGTTCATTAATGAGGGAACCAGCAGGATGACAATGTTGTATCGAAGGAGGATATGAGAAAACAGGACTTGTGCAGTGAGTGGGGGATGAAAAGACGGCTGAGGTAAGATCGCAAATCCAGAAACAAAACTGGTTAATATCCAAGAGAGCAGCAAAACTGTAATATTTAGGGTTATCTTCTCTATTGGACAGAAGATAAAATCATCATCATCTCACCAGTACTGTAAAAGGTCCGAGGCCAAATCAGCGGTATAAACTATGTTGCATTCCCCAAAAGAGTGAGAGGACCCCAGGCAAGCTTCTCTAGACCAATGCTTCTCAGACTATATGAAAATACAGATTTCTGGACCCTGCCCCCCAGAAATTCTGATTTAATTAGGTCTTGGGCTGGGCCGGAGAATTTGCATTTTAACAAGTTCACAGGTGCCACTCTTAGTCAGCAAACCACACTTTCGGTAACATGGCCTTAGATGACATTAAAAGGTCATGAAATAATCCTTTTGCTTTTTTCCAAGTTTTGAGTAACTTTTCTCAACACTCCACTCAAAGTCCCCAAAGGAGATCTAAGCCTCTGGATGAAGAAAAGCAAAGTAAGGCAAATAGCACTTTATTCTTGGCTGAAGATTTGAGCTCAAAACTGAGTGAAGGGCTTAGATGGACAAAGCTAGGTCATATGGAGGAGTCCTTCTTTTCTGTGCTAGGTAGGTCCCAGTCACACTGAACCAAAGCAGGCCATTTTCCCCCAGACTCATATTTGAGTCTCTGGTATTAGGATTGCAGTGCAGGGAAAAGCTTATTTAAGCCACACTGGCCAGTGTCAGAGGAGAAGTAACTAAAGAGAGAGGGAGAAAGTAAATTCCTTTCAAAATCAGGAACCAGGCTGGTCTAGGCTGCCTTCCTGGGAGGCCTCCTTTTGCTGCCACAGTAGAGAAGAGAGCTTCAGATGGGAGAGGAGAGAGAATCAGGCCTTCTCCCAAGGGAGCAGTCCTGACCCTGCTTACTCTTCTGGCTCCAAGGGATAATCCTGCCAGATAAATTACAGGACAATTGACTAAATTTGAATTTCAGATAAACAATGAGAAACTTTTAGTGTAAGTGTGTCTCAAATATTGCACAGGACATACTTACACTAAAAACAATTATCATTTATCTGATATTCACATTTAACTGGGCATCCCATATTTTTATTTGGTATTATAATAACACCAACTTTATAAGGCTATCGTGAGGATTAAATGAGATAATGAATGTAAAATATTTAAAACATAGGAAGTGTTTGACACGTGTTAGTTGTTAACATCTTTCCGGTTGTACAGAAGGTAAGTAAGGCTTGGAGAGAGAAAGTAATCTGCCAATACTGGACAGCAGGTGTTAGAAGCCGAATTGTGTCCTCCCATGCCCCCAACACCCGCCAAAATGCATATGTTGAGTCCTAACTCCCAGTACCTCAGAACGTGACTGTTCGGAGATAAGTCCTTTATTTTTTTTGTATATATCTTTATTGGAGTATAATTGCTTTACAATGTTGTGTTAGTTTCTGCTGTATCACAAAGTGAATCAGAGCTATACATATACATATATCCCCATCTCCCCTCCCTCTTGCGGCTCCCTCCCACCCTCCCTATCCCACCCCTCTAGGTGGAGATAAGACCTTTAAAGACATGACTAAGTTAAAATGAGGCTATTAAGATGAATCCTAATGCAGTCTGACTGGTGTCTGTACAAGAAGAAGAAATCTGGACACAAAAAAGAGGCACTAAGGATTCATTCACACAGAGAAAAGATCAGGTGAGGACACCGAGAGAAGGTGGCCATCTGCAAACCAAGGAAAGAGGCCTCAGGAGAAACCAAACCTGCTGACACCTTTACCTTGGACTTCCAGCTTCCAGAACTGGGAGAAAATAAATTTCTGTTGTTGAAGACACCAAGCGTGTGGTATTTTGTAATGACAGCCCTAGCAAACTAACAGAGCAGGTAAGGGGTCAAGCTGGGTTCAAACTCAAGAGATTGGGCCCCAGTGATTAAGCAGTGCTTAACCATTAGCCAAGACTACCTACACTGTGACGTCGGCATGGATTCATCCCAGCACCGAAAGTAACTGTCAGTTGTGACAATAAATCCATCTGTTACCACCATCACTGCCATCCACCCACCACCATCTCCTCCAAGGCTCACACTCACTGTCCTGGTTGATTCTAGTTTATCTAATAATCTAGATCATTCTCTACTTCACCTTCCACCTCCCTTAACATTCCTGGTTGCCAAGAACCCCTTACTGAGAATTACTGGCGTTATCGTCTGATGGGTGCAGGCACACAGAGTAGCACTCAGTTAACGGTCACGGCACTGCTACCGTGGCTGTTGAATGCAGGGGTGTTGAATGAACATGTGAGCGACTGAATGCATGGTGTCCACCTGGCTCTCGCTCCCAGGCTCTTCCAGGACCTACCTATCCTCCTGTTCTCCTGCTTGGACCGCCATGCTGTTCCTACCCAGCCCCCACCAGAGTGAAAGCTCTGTGGTTGGCCCTGATTGCTTGCAGAACTCTCTGAGCTTTGTGACTGAGTGTGAGTGTGTGTGTGTGTGTGTGTGTGTGTGTGTGTGTGTAATAGAAGCGGTGGGGGGAGAATAAGGGGAGGGCCCATATTCTCGTCTGATTGCTCAGTTTTTTATACAGCACAAGCTGTAACAGGCAACAACATGGACTGGTTTTTTTCCCCTAGCCTCACCAGTGTAAATACATCTAAAGGCTAGTCATGAAACATTTCCAATTAAAGTTGTAAATAAATGTCTCACTAGAATGTTGAATGCTTTCAGTTCTTGAACTGAAAACCAGAGTAAAAGCTAAAACTGGAATAGAAAACAACAAATTACTTGGCTCTGCTCATAATTTGGGAAACGTGTTGTCCAAGAGAACAGCCATTTGGCAGCTAGCTGACCCCTCACTTGTCCAAAGTACCTATTATGGGTTGAACTGCAACCTCCCACCAAGAAAATATGTTCACATGCTGACCCCTAGTACCTCAGAATGTGACCTTATTTGGAATAGACTTAATTAGTTGAGATGAGGTCATACTGCAGTAGGGTGGGCCCTTAATACAATACAACTGGGTCTTTATATAAAAAGGAGGAAGGGTGCTGGGCCCCCATCAGTACTGACCTTCTCTTCTCCTCTGTCTAAAGGAACCTCCCCTCTCTCAACTACACAAAGCCCTGGGGTACTATTATTTCCTCCGGAGCGTCGCAGACCATTCCCCACCCCTGTCGCAGCTCTCTGTCTGCCAGGACAGCAGCCCCCCACCTTCAGGAGCCCTCAGGCCCCAGAGCAGAACTTCTGGCTTCTTCTGTGGTCTTTCTGGTTTGTGTAGGTCAGTATAATTTTCAGTGTTGAAAGTGGTAGATGATTACTTTCTGCTAATGATTTTCTGCCTGGCCTCCTAGATTCCTTTCAGTAACTCCCACCAGAATTTCAGCAATCAATGAGTCGGTGCTTCACTTGTTTGCCTAAGGAACTCCCTGCCTGCTTATCTACGTGGCTCACTGGGACCTCCCTTTGTCCTTACCTCATTTCCCTCTCTTCTTCCCTGACAAGTTTTTTTTTTTCCCCACTTTTTTTTCTTAATTTTTAAAAAATTTTTATTGGAGTGTAGTTGATTTACCATGCTGTGTTAGTTTCAGGTGTACAGCAAAGTGAACCAGTTATACATATACATACATCCACTCTTTTTTAGATTCTTTTCCCATATAGGTCATTACAGAGGGTTGAGTAGAGTTCCCTGTGCTACACAGTAGGTCCTTATTTGTTGTCAATTTTATATATAGTAGTGTGTATATGTCAATCCCAATCTCCCAATTTATCCCTCCCCCTCCCTTACCCCTGGTAACCATAAGTTTGTCTCTACTTCTGTAACTCTATTTCTATTTTGTAGATGAGTTCATTTGTACCCTTTTTTAGATTCCACATGTAAGTGATATCATATGGTATTTGTCTTTCTCTGTCTGACTTACTTCACTCAGTATGATAATCTCTGAGTCCATCCATGTTGCTACAAATGGCATTACTTCGTTCTTTTTCATGGCTGAGTAATATTCCATTGTACACATGTACCACATCTTTATCCATTCCTCTCTTGATGGACACTTAGGTTGCTTCCATGTAGTGTTTCTGAGCCTTCTGCTCTGGCCTCCAGCACTGCCCATGTTCCTGCTCCATGTGCCATCCCCACCCACTGGAGTCAAATAAGACTGGACTAATAAAAAGAAAGTCTAATGTCTCCAAAGAAAACATACAGGTGGCCAACAGGCACATGAAAAGATGTTCAACATCACTAATTATCAGGGAAATGCAAATCAAAACTACAATGAGGCACCACCTCATTCCAGTCAGAATGGCCATCATTAAAAAGTCTACAAATAACAAATGCTGGAGAGGGTGTGGAGAAAAGGGAAGCCTCCTACACTGTTGGTGGGAATGTAAATTGGTGCAACCCCTATGGAAAACAGTATGGAGCTTCCTTAAAAAACTAAGAATAGAATTGCTATATGATCCAGCAATCCACTCCTGGGCATATATCCAGAGAAAACTCTAATTTGAAAAGATACATGCACCCCAATGTTCATAGCAGTACTATTCTCAATAGCCAAGACATAGAAGCAACCTAAATGTCCATCGACAGAAGAATGGATAAAAAAGATGTGGTATATATACACAATGGAATGCTACTCAGCCATAAAAAAGAATGAATTAATGCCATTTGCAACAATATGGAATGACCTAGAGATTATCATATTAAGTAAAGTAAATCAGAAAAAGAAAGGCCAATATCATATGATATCACTTCTATGTGGAATCTAAAATATGACGCAAATGAACTTATCTACAAAATAGAAACAGACTCACAGACATAGTAAACAAACTTATGGTTACCGAAGGGGAAAAGGAATGAGGGAGGGATAAATTAGGAGTTTGGGATTAGCAGGTACAAACTACTATAAATAAAATAGATAACCAACCAGGATCTACTGTATAGCACAGGGAACTATACTCAATATCTTGTAATAACCTATAATGGAAAAGAATCTGAAAAAGAATATGTGTGTGTGTGTGTGTGTGTGTGTGTGTGTGTAGCTCACTTTGCTGTACACCTGAAACTAATGCAACATTGTAAATTAACTACTTCAATTTAAAAAAGCTACTATATATAAAATAGATAGACAACAAGGACCTACTGTGTACCACAGGGAACAATATTCAATATCCTGTGGTAAACCACAATGGAAAAGAATATGAAAAAGAATATATATATATTACTGAATCACTTTTCTGTATACCAGAAACTAATACAACATTCTAAATCATCTATACTTCAATTAAAAATAAATTAAATTAAAAATAAAAAGAAAGTCTAATTCTTCTATCTTCGCATGCTTCATGAATCCCTGTCAATAACTAGCAATTTAACAGGCGTCACTTTTCCTAAAGGTCATCTTTGCCAATTCTCTTTCCCCCAGCTGGGTTCTCTGGATGGCCCTTGATAAGTACATGTGAGAAGGTGTCATTCCTCTTGTCATATCTGCAGGGCTTGTTTACCTTGCTCAGCCATGAATGACACTTGGGTCTTAGGAAACAGACCCAGGTGTGTCCTGAAGCTACGCACGGCATGGCCAAACTGAAGGGTTCCCCACTGTTTCCACACGTTGTCGGGGTTATCGCTGCAGAACGCAGACCTTCAACTTGAGTTCACAGCTACATTTTGTCTCGCTAACCATGAGACAACACGATGCTGTCCTGCTTCCCCTTCATTTGGCAATTGCCATGTTATGGGAGCCAGCATTACTATCTGAAAATTCATCTCCTTCTCTCACACTCAGACCCCCAGATACCTGTAGCTACACTGAGAGATGCATGAGCTAACTGAAAGATAGAGAATCTCCAAGGGTAAAATTTACAGAGGAGAGTTAGTGCCTGACACCAACACACTTTACTCTGACTCTTGAGCCAGTCCGAGTCCTTTTTCCCACGTGTTTCTGTTTGTCCATAAAGCAAAGGGAAGCCTGATGAGTAATGGAGAACCTGAGAGTCTATTCAAAGCCTTCTACCCAGAGCATGACCGATGTTAAAAGCGAGTTCTAAATTGGCATCTGGCCAAAGACTGTCAATGTTATTGTGAGATGATCATCTTATTGGTCATTTAAGACTGGCAGTGTATTTGGTTTCATGAACTCCAAACCAAGGTGAGCAGTTTCTAAATTATTTTCCCGCAGTAAACAAACACGTCTCTAGGAAAAAAAATTAAGGATTTGTGTGGATAAAGAAATGTCCCTGGGCAGGAAAGTACAAACAGATCATGCTTATATGACGCTGAATAAACGGTCAGAAAGGACCAAATCTATTTGGCGTGATGACTAGTCATCTGATGTCAGACTGCCTGAAACAGCTGAATAAAGTGGGGTTTTTATTTACCCTGTAACTGATTCTGGCCCATTAAAAACATGACTTGTTTTGCCTCTCTGTAGCCTCTTCTTCCAAGTTCTGCTTACGTGGCCCACCCTAGACTATTAGACATTCATTATTCTATCAGTTTATTCCAAAAACATTTATTGAGCACTTATATTCCATTCATAGCACTGCATGGGACTCAGCAGAAATGTAGAGGTAAAAAAGCTAGCCTGTACTTTCAAAAATGTTAGAGCAACCGGAGAGATATACAAGTGGACAAATAACTAAAAGACAAGAAAGAAGGTTATCATTGTCATTAAAGAGCTACAAGAAAGAACGAAGGAAGCAGTTAACTCTGACTTAATGTTGCTTGTTTTGACCTAAATCGTGTTAAAGTTAGTTGCCTAACAGGGGCACTGTGATTTTCCAAGAGGGAGTTAACAGTATGCTATGTCCCCGCAACTCACATTCATGTCGTACGGTGCCTTCATTTAAGGCAAACTGGTGAACCTCTCCCTGCACTCAATCTGTAAAATGCTGGGGAAAGACATCTATTGTGCAGAGGAAGCTGTGTTTGGAAAGGGAGGCTGGGGTGTGATGGGAAGGGGCCTGGAAATTCCCTGCTCCAAGGAAACTGGCTTAGCCTTCTTGGCTACACTGGGTTTTTCTGAGGCAAAAATAGTTGTCCGGTTGGGGCCTGCTGGCGTGATTCATATGAGGCAGAATTGGTTCCTCAGGGGTTTAACCCAGCCTGGCTGCAGCTGGAGGGCCCCTCTCAAGACCCTTTGCATTCTTTAGCCAGTAAGTGTGTTTACCCACATGTCAATGGGCCCAAAACAAATGTTTAAAGCCAAAATTTACTAACAACGAATTGCAAAGGCAAAACTACCATGTCCTATGCTAAAGAATTCATCTGTAAAGGACATGTTTCCCATCTGAAAATCCAAACAAGCAGATCACAAATGTGAACAAAAACAGTTCAGGGGAAAAACAAGGCATTCTACCCCTTTGACAGAATATATGTCCCAGATAATAAAAAGTAAAAGTTTTCAGAATATTCCTTTTTCTATGAAATTAGTTCATGAATTTTATTTACAATCCAAACATATTTTCTAAATCTGAGTTGTGTCAAAACATGCCTGGTTGAGTAATAGGCCACTTAGGAAGAATGACCATCATGGGCTTGTTTCCACCAGCGTTCCTAAGAGTAATGTTTACATCGTGTTTGCAGTTTTCCAAGCACTTTTGTATCTATGACCTTGCTTAATCCTCACAGCGAGCCTATAAGAAAGTTCAGACAACTATTTTACTTTCACTTGTGGCGTGAGAAAACCAAGGTCTGAGCACAGCAAGCATGGCCCGTGAGCCTCAGAGCGGCCCTAACTCTCTAGCTCAGCATCCTTTCCATTCCCCTACACTATTTCCTGGGACAAGTACCAGCCATCCCAAGGGGACAAGGGATCTCTCAACCGTCTCATTAATTCAGTTATTTATTCATTCATTTAACAAACCCTCACTGAGTGTCGCTGGGCACAGGAGATAAAGTGGTGACACAGTACAGCCCCAGCCTCACCCAGTTCAGAGTCAACTGCAGAAGACACACAACTAAACAAACCTTAATAATAGAGTATAGTGACACTGTGACAGGGCAGCCAGGAACTCACTGCCCCGTTGTGTGTAGCATTCAGCTGTCTCTGGGCTTTGCTGCCTTTCAGAAAATAATAACAACAACCATTTACGAAGTGCCTACTATGTGCCAGGCACTGCATTTGGCTTAGACACATTCTCTCATTGAATTCTTGCTGTAACTCCTGCAAGTAGGTATTGGGATTCCGTTTTATAGAGGAGGACACCGGAACTCCGGGAAAGTAACTTGATGTATTGATATTTGTTCTGGATTGCCTCATAAAAAATTCCCCCCAAACCTGCTGGTTGAAAACAACCACATGTATTATCTCACAGCTTCTGAGTCAGGACTCTTAGCACGTCCCCGGGGTCCTCTGGCTCAGGGTCCCCAGAAGGCTGCAATCAAGGTTATCAGCTGAAGCCCCAGTCACGGCAGAGCTCCACGAGGGAAGAATCTCACGGCTCACTCACCGGGTTGCTTGGGGCTTCAGTTCCTGGTGCGCTGTTGGACTGAGGGCCCCATTCCACATCAGTTGGCTGGAGGCCACCCCCAGTCCCCTGTCACATGAGCCTCTCCATAAAGCAGCTCGTGACACGGCAGCAGGCTTCATCAGAGGCAGAGCTAGGGAGGGGGCCAGCACAACAGAAATCACTGTCTTTTACAAGCTAATCTCCAAAGTGACGTCACTTTTGCCGGATTCTATTCATTCGGGTCACCCGGTCCAGGCCACCCACACAGAAAAGGAGGGAGTTGCACAAGGGAGGACATCCAGGGGGCGAGAGTCATTTTAGAACGAGCTTACCATTCTTACCAACAGCTAATTTCTTGTCTATCCAGAGCCCAAATCCATGTCTGTCTGACTTATACAGTTCACGCTCAATGCACCACCTGGTCCAGCCTCACAGGTTTCCAACACGTACATAGTTAATCATATTACAGTTTTCAAAGCATTAGTACACATGTGATTTGTTTCATTCAAGATACGCACAGGCAGATATTTTAATTTTCATTCTATAAAGGAGAAAACTGAAATTCATAGAGCATAAATGACTCATGGATTTGTGTGAGTCATTATAATTTTTAGTGTCGACATTTAATGACATTTTAGTGTTGGAGCTTAAATGATTTTCCCAAGCTCACCCCAGATGGAGCCTGGATTCTGGTTTTCTGCCTGCCAATCCCAAGAAGCCCAATGCTGTGATTATCCTTTTTACTGACTTCCACCTATTTCTATTTCTATTTCTACGAAGTCCTCAGTTGCAGCTCCTTATCCCCACTCATCTGTGGGAGGCATTGTCAGAAGACCTTAAGGCCTCCTAAATCCCATCAGAGGGGTGCTCAGCCCCCATCCCCCTGCAGGGCCAAGGCCACCATGACAGTAAGATTGGGGATAAGGCGAGAAGAGAAGCTCCCAGAACTTTAGGATGGGCCCTGTGTTGGAGGCACATCTCACTGCCCCACCCATGGGTCACAAGGTGGCTTTTGAAAACAGTTAAAAGCGGAAACGTGTCTACCCAATACTCAAAGCAAGCATCAGTCTTACGTTCATTCTTATGCAGATAGCTTTGGCCCTTCTTCCTCTCTGGTCCTCAATCACAATCAACCACTAAGAACCCCCCCATTATGTTTCAAACCCACACTCTGTCGCTTGGTTAACATAACAGCCTCCTTACTAAGTGGTTTCCTTGCCCTAGTTTCCACCCCTAAATTCATTCTCCATGGCATCCAAAGTAAGCTTTCTGAACTCAGATCTGATATTGAAACTCTTCTGCTTGAAAATTTCAATTCATTCCCATCACTCTCAACATCAAGTGATATTCCTTATCCTAGAAGGCAAGGCCCTGTTGATCAGAATCCTCTCCTTTCCTCGCCAGCCTCCCATCATCATTTCTGCTCCAGCCACACTGACGTGGCCTGGCCAGTGTCTCTTGCGTACTGTGCACTCTCTCATTTTCTGACCGTTTCTGCCCCCATCCTCTTCCACCCTTTACCTAGTCAAGACTTCCAACTCATCCCTCATACGGCCATTCTTCACGAAGCTTTCCCTGACTGCTTCCAAGTCTGAATTTGGTATCCTTCCTTTGTCATCTCAAGGTATGCTTGTGCCTGTCAATTGTGTTGTTATTGTGTCAGTGCCAGGAGGACAGAGCCTGGATTTACCTTGTCTTTTATATCCACTGTGGCCAGCATAGCATCAGAACCCATAGTAGTGACTTAAAAATGTATTGAAGGAATGAGTGAATGAATGTGCCCCCTGCTCCCATGTTCCCAGGATTAAAGGTCTCCAGCTGCTTACTCATCACCCCACAGGTCACCGAGGTTCATTTGGTCCTGATGCCTTCAGGGAGGTTGTCCAGTGATTGGTGGGGACCTCCCACAACTTGAGGCAACCTATTCATTCATTTGTTCCATCAACAAACATTTGTGCCAGGTATGTTCTGGGTTCTGGAATAGAGTCAAAGATGAGTTAAGCACCTAAAAATTCAGACCAAAATGAGTTCTTAGTCTGGTGTCTGGAGCTTATGCTATTTCAGACAGTTCCTCAGGGAAATAATAGGCTCATGTTTATAAAGTACCTTAATAAAGACACTACCTTGGTATTACTATTCTTTCTCAAATACATCTGGTCTTTAGTCACTGTAACATTACCAGCCTGTGCTAAAATAGCATCATCTTCTACTGTTCCATTTTGTTTTATTGCTTAAGTTTTGGAGTATGTGGCCTGTAGCTAGCAATACCCCCTCTGAACTGATGACAGCATACACACCAGCTGCAACGTTATTGTTTGGAATTGTTTTTGAGATGGTAATAATTTTAGGAGCTAATAACTTTACTGTTAAAAAGTAATATAGGTCAGTAATATAGTCAGTAATATACTTTAACATTTTATGACCCTTCCTCCATTCCCTTCTCGTTAAAATATAAAAAATAAATATTCTTCTCAGAGGCTTAGGGGTTTGTGAGCTTCTACAGGATTTTAAGCCATCTTCATTAGAGTTTATACAGTTTATTCTCTACTCTGACTCAGCCCATGGGAGCAGAGGAAATGTCCCAGCAAAACAAGACTGACTTTTTCTCTTCCAACAGATACATTAATTTATTCAAGTATTTATTTATTCTCTTACTAGTTCTAATACTAACAATAGCAATAATTACATAACACTGATTCAGTATAGTTGGCTCCCATATCCCTTGATGCAGAACCCACAGATATGGAGGGATGACTGTACTACATCATTTTACATAACGGACTTGAGCATCCAAGGATTTTGCTGTCCGAGGGGGGTCCTGGAACCAATTCCTTGCGATACCAAGGGATGAGTGTACTTACTATCTGCCAGGCACTGCATTAAATGCTTTTACATTTACTAGCCGCAACAGCCTTTAAAAATTACTGCTCTTGTTATCCCATTTTACATATGAGAATGCTGAGACTGAACAAGGTCAGAGAAGTTACCCAGAGTCACAAAAGTCCTAAATGGCAGGGCAGCAATTCAACTTCAGATCATTCTGATCCAAGAGCTCACATTTTTAATCAGTGCACCCTTCTCAATTTCCTTTATTTCAGAAATATCTGAGGTGACTTAGAGTAACACATTCAGTACATGAGATAACAAAACAGTGAAGTAAAGAGATAAAGAGGAAATTTAAGGTAGAGACAAATAAGATGAAGTTGGAATTAGCATATAAACTATACACCCATAGAGTCCTGTGTACTTTGGAGAAGAAAGCAGCAAATTGGGCTCTACATTTCTCAAAGAGGGACGTGTATTCATTTACATACTTTACAGTATTCATAAAATGAAAAACAAACTAGGTGCTTGGGAGGGAAAAAGTCTCTATCCTGCTATTGAGATTTACAGAAAATTTCTCACTTGAGTCTCTTAAAAAGGACTGTGTGATGTAATGATAGACAGACTGTCACCTGCCACAGCATCCCGGCAACGGTTCTGTGAGGCCGGTTCATAGATCCGTTTATAATATATCTCAGTGCAGTGAAACAGCTTAACCTCAAAGCCCAGGTGAAAAGAGCCAAGTCCAGATGTTACAGCTTTCCAACGGCCCAGCTCCCAGGAGGCAGGACTCCATAAACACATTCTCTAACACCAAGGGTGCAGACATTTCACAGCATCGGCTAAAGGCAAGCCCATGTCCTTCCATTGGGTGTGTATGTATTGGCACTCTTCTATGGAGAACAAGAAGCGTTTTGAGGATGGACACATGGTACATGCATCCCATCCCACCCCTGTGCAGAGCCAGACACAGGAGAACCCCCAGAATACGGCTCAGATTCTCTCTGAAAATGATTTTGGGTACATCAGGCTAACCTGGGTGACTGAGCCCCCAAAACCTTACTCCATAGAGTGTAGCTGTGAACATTTCAGCCTAGAAGAAAAAAATCAATCAGCTGTTAAACTCCAGGCACAGTCATTTTTAAAAAACCAATAAATACACTGATTAAAGCAGATCTTGAACATCTAAGTTTAAGCAATGTCACTTCCTGGCAAACTCTCCAAGATAAACCAGTAACTAAATACATTGACTTGTTGTAGAGGGCTGTCAGGACAAGTTACTTAGATGCTGGAAGATATTTAAGATACGGTCAGTGGGACTCAATCCCAGCATCTTGAATAATGTTTTTCCCACCTGCTTTGAAAGCAGCTGCCATGATCCAGGACTGGCATCCTAGAGCCTTAGAGCCAATTTTACCACCTGAACAGGACAGCCTCATTCCTGGGCACAAGCAGGCATCTACCCACACCCTCAGTGGGAATAGGGGGCAGGCTGTGCTGTTGGGTTTTAAAGTACTGAGTGGCCTCGGAACTCTTTGGTCCTATACCCAATCAGTAAAGTATTTTATATTTTATTTATATGTAGTACATATGTGTGTATGTAGGTATATGGTACTAGATTATATGTAACAATTACTGTAGGTTATATGTATCAATTACCATACTAATGTTCTACAAGCAATAGAAAACATTCATTAAAAGAGACATTAGGCAATCCCACTCCTGGGCGTATATCCAGAAAAAACTCTAATTCAAAAAGATACATGTACCCCAATGTTCACAGTAGCACTATTCACAATAGCCAAGACACGGAAGCAACCTAAGTGTCCCTCAACAGATGAATGGATAAAGATGTGGTATATATCCAGAATGGAATACTACTCAGCCATAAAAAAGAATGAAATAATGCCATTTGCAGCAAAATGGATGGACCTAGAGATTATCATACTAAGTAAAGTAAGTCAGACAAAGACAGATAACATATCACTTATATATAGAATCTGAAAAAAAATGATGCAAATGAACTTATTTACAGAACAGAAATAGACTCACAGACATAGAAAACAAACTTATGGTTACCAAAGGGGAAAGGGGGAGAGAGGGAGGGATAAATTAGGAGTTTGGGATTAAAATATATACACTACTATATATGGAGTAGATAACCAACAAGGACCTACTGTATAGCACAGGGAACTATACTCAATATCTTGTAATAACATGAAATGGAAAAGAATCTAAAAAAGAATCTAATAAAGAATACATATGTATGTATAACTAAATCATTTCGTTGTACACATGAAACAAACACAACATTATAAATCAACTATATTTCAATAAAAATTTTTTAAAAAACAGAGACGTTTGGGAGGAATGAGATACAAAATGAGTAGAGACAAAAGTTCTCCAGAAGTTCTAGTATTTTCTCCCCATCCCCCATTATATAGTCTCACACACTCCTCTTTAGGGGCCACCATCTAAGAGTAAGGAGCTAGGCCTTTGCTGGACTGATTCCTGGCACCTCAGGCAAGGTTTCCATGGTCCATCCCTGGCCCATCTCCCCAGCCTCATCCATATTAGGGCTCTCTACCCACACTCAGTTCTCCACATGGATACCCACAGCGTTTCCTACATGCACAATGCACTCTGTATTTTTTGGCGGGGATCATGTCATCCCTTCAGTCCAAACGCCTTTCCCTCTTTCTCCAGTTATCCCACTTTCAAGATCAAGCTCAAGTTCCATCTCCGCCCTGTAATTTACCTAGATCCTTTCTCAAATAGGAATCACTTTCTTCCATAATAATAATTCCCACAATTATCCTTTCTATTCTCCCCAATATTGCTGCAAAATATTATTATCTGTTTTGCAGATGGGGAAACTGAGGTTTACGGAGGTTGCATAATCCACCCAAGATCACATCCCTAGTGACTGACAGGAACAGCATTTGAATTACAAAGCTTTCTCTCCTTCATGCACTGGCATCCCATGACAGAAAGTGTATTTTACATATATTCTCTTGTTGCATCTTCAATTAGCCCTGGGAGGACATGCCATCATCCCTAGATTGGAGCTAAGAAAACAGAGCCTCAGAGAGGTAAAGTGATTTGCTTAAGGTCACACAGCTAGCAAACAGCAGTAATGGTTTCAACCCAGATCAATCTTTCTGCTTTGCCTTGCAGGTACATCCATTCTTCTCACTACTTGTTACTTCCACCTCACTTTATCTTTCAGATATTTTGCCTCAGATTAAATATCAATTTCAGTATTTCTTTCCTTCATTGTTCACAGGACAGAAAATGTGTTTTACTCAACTCTCTGGTGGCCAAGACCTACACATAGAAAGTATGTTTGTAAATATTAAATGAAACCCTACAGACAGAATAACTGCAAAGAGATCTCAAGTCACTGTACTGCCCCATCTCCAGACCTTTTGCACCTATTGGCTGTCAACACAGGATTCAAATAATATGAAAAGGAAATTGGAAAAGGTGGAAGAGAGTACCACCTCCTGCTATGCCCTAAAAGATCATACTTAATAAACCATGGTTGTCCTTGGAAACTGGTAAGAGACCTTTTTCTGTCAGCTGTGAGCAGAGTGCTGGAACATCTCCTGTAAGATGCCAGAGGTTCAGGTAGCCATCCAGACGGCAAGACATGCCTGGGGACAAGGAGAGAAGTTGCTGATATTACAGTGTCCAGGGGATGGTCCATAACACTCCTCTGCTCTCCAACACGCCTATCTTTGGTGGGATTTTAGGGGACAACACACATGGCTAAGGAGAGACATGGTGTAATTCAGTCTATTTTGCAAGTATCTAAAAGCCCTAGTGTAGGGGGCTGAATAGTGGCTCCCCAAAGATATCAGATTCTAATCCCTGCAACCTGTGAATGTTATTTTATATGGTAAACTCTTTGCAGATGTGACTACATTAAAGATCTTAAGGTGGTTAAGAGTATCCTGGATTATCCAGGTGGGCCCTGAATATGGCCCTATATATATAGCTATATAGATAGATAGTATACTGATATATATCTATATAGACATATGGAGAGATATATATCTTTATATAGTATCTTTATAGTTTCCTTACACATATCTAAATAGATAGATAGATATGAAGCTGCCCTGAAAATTATACACACACACACACACACATACACACACAATGGAATATTACTCAGCCATACAAAAGAACAAAATTTTTCCATTTGCAACAACATGGGTGGACCTGGAGGGTATTATGCTTAGTGAAGTAAGTCAGAGAAAGACAAATACTGTATGTTTTTCATTTACACATGGAATCTAAAAAATAAATGAACAAAAATAACAAAACAGAAACAGATGCACAGATACAGAGGACAAGCTAGTGGTTACCAGAAGGAAGAGGGGTGGGGGAGGGGTGAAATAGGTGAAGAGGATTAAGTTATAAAATAAATAAGTCGCAGCAATGTAATATACAGCACAGAGAACATAGTCAATATTCTATAATGACTTCGTATGTGTGTAATCTGTAAAAATATTGGATCACTATTTTGTAAACCTGAAACTAATATAATATATATCAACTATACTTCATTAAAAAAAAATTCCTATATTCCAATAATTCAGTTAAACATGAATGTAGGTACTGCTGTGAAGGTACTCTGCAGATAGAATTAAGGTTAGTAATCAACTGATCTTCAAATAGGGAGAGTATCCTGGATTATCCAGGTGGACCCAATGTAGTCACTTCTGCCCTTAAAAGAAGAGTCAGAGAGATACTGCAGGAGAGATGGGGCGGAAGGGAAAGTCAGAGAGCTTCAGAGTGTGAGAAGGACTTAGGCCACCACTGCTGGCTTTGAAAGGGTCCATGAACCAAGAAATGTGAGTAGCCTCTACAGTATAAGAATAACTCCCAGCTGGCAAGGAATCTGCCCACAACCTGAATGAGCCTGGAAATGGATTCTTTCCTAGAGCTTCCAGCAAGGCAACTTGACTTCACACTTGTGTGACTCTGAGCAAAGAACCAGCTCAGCCATGCTGAGCCCAGACTCCTGACCTACAGAAACTGTGAGATAGAACATGGGTGTTGTTTTAAGATGATAAATTTGTGGTAATTTGTACAGCAGTCGTAGAAAAGGAATACACTTTCTAACAGCTCTTTGTCTACCTCTTTGTGGGCCTTTCTTACTCTCCTTGTTCCTTAAACACTGATTCGCATTCTACTCATTCTCCCTGAGTAGTATTCTTAGCTTCATGGCTTCAATTTCCATCTATATTCTACTAAATCCCTAAGCCATAACTCTACATCAGATGTCTTTGCAGAGTTCCAAACCCGTAGATCCAGCTGTCTGCTCAATATCTCCATTCCTATGTCATCTGAAACTCAACATGGCCAAATATGAGATCATTTTCGTCCCCTAAATCTGCTCCTACCTCTGAGATCTCTGTGAGAAATGGTGTCACAGTCACACGGCTGCCAGAGTCTAAACCTGATCCTCTTCCTCATCTCCTCCCTCTTCCTCAGTCCCCAAGCCCCAAATCCTGTCTGTTCCAGCTCCTAATCTGCTCTAACCCAGCTACTTCTCTCCATTTCCCAGTACAAGTCACTGTTATCTCTCATCCATGCTACTGCAAAAACTCCTGACTTGGCAGTCCATTAGGAGTGGTAGCCCATTCTCCTAGCTGCAGTCAAAAGATCATTCCTAAGATAAAATCTCTATCTGTGAGGAGAATATAACAAAGTGGATATGACTGGAGACCAGTTACCACCCTGAAGGATGAGGTCAAGGATATCATCCATAACTAGGGCAAAAAGATAAGTAGAAATATAAGAGGGAAAAAATAAGAGACATGGAGAACCACATCATGAGGCCCAATATCACCTATGAAAAGAGGGAGTGTCCGTCAACAGATGAATGGATAAAGCCAATGTGGTATGTACTATACATACAAGGAATACTGTCCAGCCTTAAAAAGGAAATCCTACCATTTGCAACAACATGGAGGAACCAAGATGACATTATGCTAAGTGAAATAAGACAGTCACAGAAGGACAAATACTGCATGATTCTATTTTGTGGACTCTAAAATAGACAGGCTCGGGCTTCCCTGGTGGCGCAGTGGTTGAGAATCTGCCTGCCAGTGCGGGGGACACGGGTTCGAGCCCTGGTCTGGGAAGATCCCACATGCTGCAGAGCAACTAGGCCCGTGAGCCACAATTGCTGAGCCTGCGCGTCTGGAGCCTGTGCTCCGCAACAAGAGAGGCCGCGATAGTGAGAGGCCTGCGCACCGCGATGAAGAGTGGCCCCCGCTTGCCGCAACTGGAGAAAGCCCTCGTACAGAAACGAAGACCCAACACAGCCAAAAATAAATAAATAAAAATTAAAAAAAAAAAAAAAGAAAGAAAAACGTGGTCAAGTACTTTAAAAAAAATAAAAAATAAAAATAAAATAAAATAGATAGGCTCATAACAGCGGAGAGTAAAATAGTGGCTGCCAGGAGCTGGGGGGAGGGGAAAATGGAGAATTGTTGCTCAATAGGTATAAACTTTCAGTTATACAAAATGAATAATTATAGATATATGCTATACAACATAGTGCCTTTAGTTAACTACACAGTATTATAAACTTTAAAATGTTAAGAGGACGGATAAGATGTTAAGTGTTCTTACCACCAAAAAGCCCAAAAAAACCCAAAAGAAATTTTGGAGGTGATGGGTACGCTCAGTACCTTGGTTGTGGTGATGGTATCATGGGTATTTGCATATATCCAAATACATAAAAATATAAACATTAAAAACGTGCAATTTTTATATATCAGTTATACTTCAATCAAGTTTTAAAAATAAAAATTGAAAGGTGAGAATGGGATATCCCAAAGTTCTAGAAAGCAATTTCCAAGTGCCCAAGAGTATTAATGAAAAAGACCTCTGCCCAAGCATATCCTAATAAAATTTTTCATTGGTAAGACTGGATGCCTAAAGACAAAGGAGAAATATATTAAACTTTCTAATGGGAAATTATTTTATTTTATTTTTTTAATATTTTTAAAATATATTTATTTTTATTTTTTATTTATTATTTATTATTTATTTTTGGCTGTGTTGGGTCTTTGTTGCTGCACGTGGGCTTTCTCTAGTTGCGGCAAGCAGGGGCTATTCTTCATTGTGGTGGGCACCCTTCTCATTGCAGTGGCTTCTCTTGTTGTGCAGCACGGGCTCTACGCATGCAGCCTCCATAGTTGTGGCACGTGGGCTCAGTAGTTGTGGCTCGCGGGTTCTAGAGCACAGGCTCGGTAGTTGTAGTGTATGGGCTTAGTTGCTCTGCGACATGTGGGATCTTCCCAAACCAGGGATCGAACCCGTGTCCCCTGCACTGACAGGTGGATTCTTAACCACTGTGCCACTAGGGAAGTCCCCTGGAAAATTATTTTAAATGTAGAATCATATTCTCAGCCAAACTAACTTCATATGAGAAAGCAAAATAAAGATTTTTTTCAGATATACGTAAAGAGTTCCAACTCTCTAAATGAATTGTCTGTGATGTACACTGAGCAAGTATCTCAACTGGCCTCCTGCAAATCAAAAAGTCAAGTTGCCTCTGACAGATCTGATCCAGACAAAACAAAATTCATCCTACCACAACTGGTAAACAGAGAAAGCAGGAGAACTTGTAGTTAAATCTAAATAAGTTGGCACATGTTTTACAGTTAACCAAATTTTAGAATTTTGCTGTCTCTGGGATAGATTATTCTGAATTCTTTGATTCTTTGAATCATGAGATAAATTTCAGAACGTCAAGAGACAGGCTGATTTCACAGCCCTTTATCCACTGTTGTATGTAATGCTTAAATGATATTTAGATACTGCCCTCATCGATTTCAGCCCTCTGCTCAAACAATGAAAATACCAATTTTGCAAACAGTCCCAGGACCCAGATCTGGGATTGCTTGCACAGTGCTTAAGGGTGGAGTATGCAAGAAATGCCAGGAGCCTAATGCCAAGCCCTCCAGGGAATTTTCAGGTTATAATTCCAGCAAGCAGATTATAGAGCTATGGTGAAATTTACTTAAAACCACCACCCATGGGGAAATCCATTATGCACTCTGGCCATGACAAAATCCCTTACAACTTTCTTCTGATACAAACAAAAGAGCAAGCCGTCAAGAATCCTAAATAAAAAGCTTCAAGCAAATATTTTTTCTCCCTTTTTGCAGATACTGCAAGATAGGGGCAGTGAGCCTTTGGCCCATATTGCTGAAAAACAATGGCCACAATTAGCATCTTCTGTCTATTGCAGGGTTTTGTTTTATTATTAGCTGTAGGCAAGGTTATACCAAAGGCTGCCTAGACTACTTAGTGACACACTAAAGACCTTTTTAAAGTTATGAACTCATGCTGATGTTTCAACTTAACTCTAATTTTATTAACTCTTTTCTCATCTGATTTTATATAAGCATTTCCTGATTCATTTTTTTCTCTAAAATGCCAGCTTTTCTCCTATCTTCTGTATACAACACATTCTTACCAATTTTAATACTCTCTTATTATATATTGTCATATATATATATATATACTATATATTGTTACCAGGGGTTTAAATTATAATATTCTTCAAAACTTTAAAAATATTAATTTTTTCCATAAAACAATTAACAAAATCACTAAGACGTTAATAAAACGTATTAGAAATTCACGATTAAAGAAAAGAATCTCTGAGGTAGGGTGGATAATACCCTCCTAAATTATCCACATCTTAATCTCCAGAACCTGTAAATATGTTACTTTGTATGGCTAAGAGCACTTTCCAGAAGTGATTAAATTAATGATCTTGAGATGAGGGGATTATCCTGGATTATCCAGGTGGCCCAATGATGTAATCACAAGTATTCTTGTAAGAAGGAAGCAGAGGGAGATACTACTACAGAAGAGAAGGCAATGTGATGACAAAGGTGGAGATTGGAGTGATGAATTTTGAAGAAGAAGGAAGAGCCACAACCAAGGAACACAGGCAGCAATCAAAAGATGAAAAAGGCAAACAAACTGATTCTCCCCTCAGGCCTCCAGAAGGAACCAGCCATGCCAACACCTTGACATAAGCCTAGTGACACTGATTCCATACTCTGACCTCCAGAACTGGAGGGGAAAAAATTTGTGTGAAGTCACTAAATTTGTGGTAATTTATTACAACATCAATAGGAAACTAATATCATCTCCCATCAAAAAAAATTTTTTTTAACCTGGAAATTGAAAAGCATTCAAAATAACTATTTAATTAGAAGAGTAATTACAAACTATTTAGAAAGGAATGAGTGTACTACATATTGAAGGCTAAGATATTTGGCCATAGTGGTAGCAAAAGGAAAAATGTATAACCTCATAGGCATTTATTAGAAAACAGAATAATTAAAAGTAAATTTAGCATTCAATTCTAGAAGCTAAATAAAAAACAAAAGAATAAACCCAAATAAAAAGAAGTAACTAATAACCAAAAGGCAGATATTAATGCATTAGAATACAAAATAAAAAATAGCAGACAAACACTAAAACTAAAAGTTGGTGCTTTAGAAAGATCAATAAAATAAACTTTGGCAAGTCTTGTTAAGAAAGAAGAGAGGGGACAAAAAACAATGTTAGAAATTCAAAAGATAATAGAACCATAGATACAGAAAAGACTATTTTAAACATGAAAAATATTCTATACAACTTTATACCAATAAATTTGGATGTTTACACGAATTGCATGTTTTTCTATGAATATCTATGACTCCAGAAGAAACAGGAAAACAGTGGAACGATAACCAGTTAATAAATTTTTTTAATTGTCAAAGATACATCCTGAAAATGATAGTAAGCTCAGATGATTTTAATGGCAAATTCTAGCAAGCACACAAACCCTGTGTTATGTAAAATAATACAGAGCATGGGAGGCATATGAGGCTGGCATAACCCTGAAACCAAGATGGAAAAGATAAAATAAATCTAGGAAACTATAGGCTAATCTTTCTTAGGTAAAAAACATAAAAGTCAAAAAAAGAAAAAAAAAAAAACAACATAAAAGTCACAAATAAAAAAGCAGCAAATGGAATACAGTAGTAACTTTTTAGAATATACAGCATGGTCAAGTTGAGTTTATCATAATTATGCAAGAATGTCTCAGTAATAATATACCTATTAATTTAATTCAACACATTATCAAGTTACAGATGAAAAATAATAAAATCCAACATATTCTAAAAGAACACTGGATTTAAAAAAAAAAAAGAAAACCTTATCCTGATTTAGGAGGGAAAAAAATCTTAGCAAGCTAAGACTAGAAGCAAACTTACTTAATACAATAAAATTATCTGAAATCGCTCATAAACCTATATTAAAAGCATTCCAATTAAAATCAGGTATAAGACAAAGAAGTCTACTATCATTCTGTAGGAGATCTAGTCAATCCAATAAGACAAGAAAAAGAAACAAGAGGTATTATTTGCAAGATTCGAAAGTACCAAAAGAGCTGCATTCAACACCTGATCTATGCAAAGCTTACAAAGGAAGAGGGAGAAGATGGGACAAAGAGCCAAAACCAGGTCAAGACATAGAATGTGGGGCAATACTATTTTGAGGATGCTAGATAAGCTCAAGGCAGTAGTTCCTATGTCAGGTAAATTAGTATGTTAGAGTCTTAGCCTTTCCCCCCCTTCTTTTGTTTCTCTATATCATCCAAATGTGAGGTTTTGGAGGAAATCTATCATACATACATACACACCCATAGAAACAAATGTCATTATTTGTATTGGATAATGATACCTTCTAAGAAATACCAAGATAACTTTATTAATGAAAACTTGTAATGGATTCATCAAAGGAGCTGAATACATGATCAGCAAAACCAATCTTTTTCCAAAATTAATCAATTAGAAAATTTCATGGGAAGGGGAGCCCCATTCACTATCACAGGATAAAAATATCTAGGGGGGAAAGTTATAGACAATACTCAGAAAAAAATATGGAGAAAACTTTGGAAAAAATACATTGAAGGATATTTTTTTAAAGACCAGGCTAAATAGCTATCTATGTTCCTGAATTGAAATGTTTATTATAAGGACTCTAATTCCCTCCAAATAAATATAAATCAATATAATTATGATCAAAATTCCAAAGGACTTTTAAGCTATTTAACAAGTTGATTCTAGAGTTTCATCTGGAATAAAGAACACATTAGAATACTCAAGTAAATTTTGAAAAAGAACAATGAAGAGGAATGTGCTCTACGAGCTTTCAAATCACGTTATAAAGATAATATAATTTAAAGTGGGATATTGGAGGGAGAGTAGATAAATAGATCAAAGAAAATAGAGAGTACAGACACAGTCTAATGTACACATGGAAATTTAGTATATAATAAGGGGCAATTGTTGTTTTTCCAAATCTTTGGTGAAATAAAAATGGTATGTAACTACCCATTCAAAAACAAACTTATATCCCTGTATAACATGATTTACAAAAACTAAATCTAGATACATTGAAGAATTAAACATAAGAAACAAAACCATAAAATTTTTACATAAAAATAGTGGAAAACTCAAAATCCATAAAGGAAAAAATTGAAATATTCAGTACATAAAAATTTTAAATTGCTATGTGGTAAAAGATGTCATAATAGATTAAAAGCTAATATGAAAAATATGAAAAAATATTTGCAATAAATATGGAGACTATTTATTAGGATTAATATCCAGACTGTGCAAAGAGATTCTACAAGTCAGTAAGACAACAACAGTTTATTTTTTAAAAAATAGATCAAGGGATATAAATAGACATTTCACAGAAGAAAAGATACAAATGGCCAATTAAGAGATTAAAAGATAACAAAACTCACTAATGAACAAGAAATCCCAAATTAAAACAACTATGAGATATATTTTTATCCATTATATTTGCACTAATTCTTAAGTATGAAAATCCAATACTAGGAGAGGTTATGAAAAAGAGCACTCTCAACCACTTTTTATGAGATGGTAAATTAGTAATGCTTTTTGTATCAAAATTAAACTATACCTACTCTTCAACCCAGAATTTCCAGTTATAGGTATCTACCTGAGAGACATGCCCACATATGTGCACAGAGACACATGCTCATTGCAGCATGATTTGTAAGAGAAAATCTTGTGGGAAAAAACCGAATTTTCAATAAAAAGGAAATGGCTGAATAATTTGTGGAAGGGTAATATAAGTAGCTAGGTTTCTAGACCAACTCTTTCACTAAAAACAACTAAAGGCTGCGGGAATACGAGGAATATCTTAAAGGCAAAGAGAGCTGAAAAATAATTAAGAATTACTAACGTCAGATCATAACTGAGGGTGGGAACCTCAAAAGATAAGCAGAGCACAGAAGTTCACTTTCACCTGAGGGTATTTGCCAAACCTAGTGTACTTGTATTTCATTTTTATAGTCTGAGGAAGGCCAAGACCCACCAAAAGTGGGAGGACTAATAGAAAATTCTCATCCCCTAAAGCTGTATTCTCAGAAGGAGAAAAACAAACAAACAGAATCCTATAAGTTATACCCACAAGCCATTCCTCACTCCAATTTATTGCCTAAATTCATAGTGTCTGAGGTGGTTTAAAAAAATTCTCAAAATGAGTATTTAGTTTAAGTTTTTCTGAACTTGAACTTGTAATGCTCTCAGATGCATTGCAAAGGCAAATATTCACTGGAAAAATTCACCTTCATTCCTGCCTCAAGAATTTTCATGTGCAAACACACACACATACACGATGAAAGTATTTGAGCTTTTCACAAGAAGTCCTGTCACCAAGTTTGAGAAGCAGCTGAAACAATAGACAGCAAAAACAGACCCCAAAGGAATTTAGATATGTGAATTATCAGTCAAAAACATGTAAAATAGATCTGCTTACTATGACCAAAAAAAGAAAACAGAAGCTTGAAAAATATGTGCAATAAATAAGAAACTATTAAAAAAAAGACCAAGAAGGGACTTCCCTGTTGGTTCAGTGGTTAAGAATCTTCCTTCCAATGCAGGGGACATGAGTTCTATCCCTGGTCGGGGAACTAAGATCCCACATGCCGCGGAGCAACTAAGCCCACGTGCCACAATTACTGAGCCTGCACTCTAGAGCCTGAGAGCCACAACTAGATAAAGCCCGGGCAGTGCAACGAAGAGCCCACTCGCCTCCACAGAAGATGCCACATGCCGCAACGAAGATCCCGCATGCCGCGACTAAGACCCGATGCAGCCAAATAAATAAATAAATATTTTTTAAAAAAAGACCAAGAAGATTTTTATAAAACCAAACAGATATAACTAGGCCTGAAAAAAATCATAATTAGTATTTAAAACTCTATAGGTAGATTTAACAGCAGAATAGATTCAACAGAAGAGACAATAAACTGGAAGAAAGATTAAAAGAAAGTATCCAGAATGAAGAAGTAAAGAGAGGAATAGACAGAAAAGATGAGCAAGTTAATAAGAGACACAGAGGATAGATTTAACATATATCTAATGGGAGTTTCAGAAGGAGAGAGGAGAAGGGACAGCGGAGGAAATATTTGCAAAGATAATGGCCAAGAATTTTCCAATAGTCTTACGAGACACCAATCTGTAGACTCAAGACACACAAAGATTGTGAAACAGAAAAAATAAATTCATATATATATACATATACATATATAACCATGAACACAAAGAGGGTCTCTATGTTGAGAAAAAAGATAGATTACCTCCTATCAGTTGGGCTGAAAGCTGAAATGCGAACAGCCACAATGAAAGCCAGAAGTCAACCTTCAACAAAATGAGAGAAAATCACTGTCAACCCAGAATGTTATACCCAGAAAAAATTTTTTATAATATCTCCATAATATGTATTATGTGTAGCATGTAAAAAGAATGTGGTATGTGCTGAAAAGAAAAAACTCTGTAAGGCATATCATCATGGGGAAAAATCATGTTGCAGAAAATACAGTATAATTCAATGCATACAAAATATAGACTATGTTTGCATGTGTTTCTATATTATATAAATATATTAAAGGAAAAGGCTTGGAAGGAGCCATTAAATAGTAAACAATGATTACCTTGGAGGGGGAATGATTTCTCTGACTATTGAGACAGGGAAATGAGGCAGGAATATGTGTGGCTACACCTGGCTCTTCCATGCTCTAGAGTTTGGACCAGGCTGACTGCAGGACACGTGTGTTCTTCCTTCCTCCAGGTAACAAACACCAGGCCAGACTCTGCCTCACACCAGACACAGGGCCCTGGGCCTGCCAGTGCCCTACTGCTCCATCCTGACATCGATTGACAAGTTCAACTCAAATGGGGAAGAAGCATGTGGTCTATTTTGCCCTTGGGTCAAAGTAGCATTTTCTAATCCTGTTTTGTCAGAGAGAAAATTCATATTTTGATCCCAATTTGACATCTGTGTCTTTTTTCTCAATATGCTCAACACCTGGACAAGAAATGACATGAATAATTGGCCACTTCAAAACTCCAACAATGAGAATGTATTTATGTATTAAGTTGGAGAGTCCTCGCCCATAACGTGATTTCAAAACATAGAAAACCAAAGTTAGTTGTATTGAAAAAGAAGCAGATTGTCTTCGATTCAGTTCAGTTCAACAACCCAGATATTATAAGCACCGACTATATGCAACCAAACCACTATTTTTGGTAGCTACTGGGATGTGTAAGACAAGGTCTAACCTCAGAGGGCATTACAATGTAGGGTAGGGGAGGGCATGCAGCAAACAAACTTTAACACAAAGCAGAAAGAAAACAAATGCTCAAATAGAGGTAGAATCAAAATTCTATGGGAACAAAAAGAACGGTCAGTTAGTTCCACAGGGAGTCTGAGTAGACCTCACACAAGAGAAAGCATTTGAGATGATCAGATAGATGAGTAAAACTGTGACAGAGAAAGAAGGGCAGAGAGAATAGTAGACACAAAAGCATAAGGTGGGAAAATGCATTCCAGGATTGTAGAACTCTGAGTTGCATGACACAGTTGGAAGAAAATAAAAGAGTGAGAGGAAGTGACAAAAGACTGTAGTCACATTAAAGGAGGTGATGAATGTTGGGTTCAGGAATTTTTTTTTTTTTTTTGGAATTAAAATAATGTCACTTTATTGCCCCCAGCCACAGACAGACACAGGCAGGAGAGAACAGCCTGCTAACTGGTTCTTTGAAGAGGCAAAGACTCTTGTACCCAAAAGCTATTTGTCCTCCCTAAATGGGCTTTCAGAAACAGAGCTGAAAGGGGAGGCGATGGCCTCAAGAGCCTAAGCTTGTATTATACATTAGACAGATATTTAAAAATAAATAGCGATTAAAAGGAAAGCCGTGAATGACAGCAGAGAGCCCCAGACCCTCCAAGGCCTTCATGCAAATGTCTCACTGCTCTCTCAGACCTGGAAATCTGGGCCAAACTGTAATCATTTCTCTGATTTTAAAAAAAATATTGTCACCCAGCTGCTTTGAGGGGCTGTGCTCTGGTCCAGGTGGTGTGACCGAGTCTGCGGAGAAGCCTCTGAGCGGGTTCCCAGCGCCACACCCTCACCAAGGAGGCCTGTGCGCATGCTCGGGGCTCAGCTTCGTGTTCCCGGGTCTGGGAGGCGCCCTCGCCCATCACTCCAGGTAGGTCTGTGCACCCATTCCCAGCACTCAACAAACCCTGTGCCGAGGCCTGTTTCCTCGCCAGTCTCCCCAGCAGCCGTGACCTCCAGGGGTCAGGAACCATGTCCCACACAGTAAGATTTCCTGATGGGCAGTCTGCCGTGATACATCTCTTAAGACGTATGCCAGGAAGGAGGGCAAAGTCCAGGCCAATAAACACCTGCCTTAGTAGGTCTAAATTTTCCTTGTCAGTTACCACTGTTATTATTGTTACTGTTGGTACCATCTTCATTAGCATCAGCATCAGTCATGGTTGGAATCCCAGCCCTCATCTAAAGACTTCAGTCATTGTGAATACCTCTTTGAGACAATCATATGCTCAGCTTTTCTCAGTTGCTCCCTTTTCGGAGAAAATGAGTTTAGATCCTTTTGTTTTAGCTGCACTAAAACTTTTTCAGATTTACTTTTTTCAGATTTTATTAGTTTTGATCTGATGTCCGTTTCCTGTTCCAGGATCCCATCCAGGATATTACTTCACATTTAGTCATCCTCTTGGTCCCCTCTCAGCAGTGCAAGTTTCTCTGATTTCCTGGTTTTTGATAACCTTGACAGTTTTGAGGGGTACTGGTCAGATACTGTGTCGGATGTTACTCTACTGGAATTTGTCTGATCTTCTTCTTCTTTTTTTTTTTTTTTAACAGACAGAAAATTATATTTCAATAAATTTAACCAGAACAAACATAACATAGGGGTTGGGTTCAGGAATTTAATATTATTCTGTAGACAGTGGGAAGCCATGGTGGATTTTTGACATGATCAGGTCTGTGCTCCAGAAAAACAACTTTGGTGTGAAGGACGGATTGGGGAAAGAAGAGAGGGCATCCAGTGAGGAATTCTGTAATGATGATCCACGTAAAAGACTCGAGGGGTCATTTCTCCAAAGAAGATATACAGATTGCCAAAAAACACATGAAAGAATGCTCAACATCATTAATCATTAGAGAAATGCAAATCAAAACTACAATGAGATATCTCACACCGGTCAGAATGGCCATCATCAAAAAATCTACAAACAATAAATGCTGGAGGATGTGTGGAGAAAAGGGAACACTCTTGCACTGTTGGTGGGAATGTAAATTGATACAGCCACTATGGAGAACACTATGGAGGTTCCTTAAAAAACTAAAAATAGAACTACCATACGACCCAGCAATCCCACTACTGGGCATATACCCTGAGAAAACCATAATTCAAAAAGAGTCATGTACCACAATGTTCATTGCAGCACTACTTACAACAGCCAGGACATGGAAGCAACCTAAGTGTCCATCGACCAATGAATGGATAAAGAAGATGTGGCACATATATACAATGGAATATTATTCAGCCATAAAAAGAAAGGAAGTTGAGTTATTTGTAATGAGGTGGATGGAGTTAGAGTCTGTCATACAGAGTGAAGTAAGTCAGAAAGAGAAAAACAAATGCCGTATGCTAACACATATATATGGAATCTAAAAAAAAAAAAAATGGTCATGAAGAACCTAGTGGCAAGACGGGAATAAAGACACAGACCTACTAGAGAATGGACTTGAGGATACGGGGAGGGGGAAGGGTAAGCTGGGACAAAGTGAGAGAGTGGCATCGACATATATACACTACCATACATAAAACAGATAGCTAGTGGGAAGCAGCCGCATAGCACAGGGAGATCAGCTCCGTGCTTTGTGACCACCTAGTGGGGTCGGATAGGGAGTGTGGGAGGGAGGGAGACGCAAGAGGGAAGAGATATGGGGACATATGTATATGCATAACTGATTCACTTTGTTAGAAAGCAGAAACTAACACACCATTGTAAAGCAATTATACTCCAATAAAGACGTTAAAAAAAAAAAAAAAAAAAGACTGGAGGGGTCTGAGCTGCAGCATTGTCACAGTTAAATGTAAAGGAAAGTCATGGCGAGGGCAGACCTTAGGGCATCATGTGAGATGTGGGGAAAAGAGAACCGTTTCAGGCTCAAGCAAGCCGCTTTGAAGCAGGGGAGGAGAGAGTCCTCTCCAGATGCAGCCTGGCCACCCAGGAGCAAGAGACATTGCCAGGAACCCAACAGCCATCAGGAAACCTGGTTTCTGGAACAGGCTGAAAAGATGTCACCACAGAGTAAAGTGAAATCTTAAGGAAGTTGGCAAAGTAACCCCAGAGCCCAAGAGCAGAAGCCAAGTGACTTACTTTTAAGATTTTCCTTTCTAAACAGAGGGCCTCTGGTGCTATGGCCCTGGGACAGGGTCTACCCCCGGGGCCTCGGTTGGTCTGGCGGCCTTCTGCTTTCTGAAGAGAGCACCTGCGCAAGTCTTGCAGCAGAGGAATGGGCCTGGGGCATGGCTGGATTTGGGGGTGCAGCACCCCTTTCTCCTGAGCCACGTGAGAGCAAGTGGGAGGGCAGAGGAAAGTTCTCTGAGGGGAGGTCTGCCATCTCTGGCAACACCTGGCCACACTGGGGTAATCTGGGACCAGAGAGATACGAACAACTCGGTCTGATGCTCCCTGATTTTTCTTCAGTTTCACTGTTGTTAAGTCTGGACAAAATAAGCCTCATTAGGTATCTCCTATATCTCTGGAACACATATGCTGAGAGCTTCCCAGCAGAGGCTTCGTTGATCCCTATAAAGGACTTTAATTATGCAAAGATCTGAATCACTTGATTAATTTTCAATATGCACAGAAGCTGTTCATTTCCATCAAGCCAAAATACTTTTCAGAAGCCCGAATGGCCCCTATCTTTACAATTTATCACCATCATTTTATTACCACCATCTTTGGGGACACCAAACTCCAAGCCTTAAGGTGGGAGCTTTTAAAAAATAAGGACCTTTTTCACATTTCTGTGGCTGCCACACAAGATCCAGCCTCCATAGTCCCCCCCAACCCTGGCCCTCTGGGATCCCCACTCTGTTGAGCACCCAACACACAGATGCACTGGGAGAGGGCCAGACCACAGCTGGGGAAGGTTGGCTGTGTACGCCTGACCTTGGCGGCTGGGGATCCGTGTGCTGCTCAGGAAGGCCTCCGTTATAGCAGCCTCAGTGTTGGAGGAGAACATGCCAGCAGAGGGCTGAACAAAGGGTCGCTGTGTGAGCTGGACCTCTTTGCCGCTGTCTCTGTTAGCTGGCTGCCCCGGCCATCAGATCCTCCAGCTCTCACTCCATCCCATTCTTTCTTCTCCCAAGGATTGCTTTGGCGGTACCCCAACACCAGTGCCCCTTCCAGACTCCTGCTGTTCTTAGGACCAGGGCTACGTGATGGTTCCCAGGACCACAGAGAGCAACCACCACAGCAATGTAAATAGAGTAGCTCATATTTATTGAGCACCTACTATGTGTGAGCCAGACATGCTTTTGCTCATGGAATCCACACCACAAGCCTAGAAGGTGGATGCCATAGACTGCACGTGTTACAGATGAGGAAGCTGGAGCTTGGAGCGCTCCATTCATTTACGCTGCGCTGCACCATGAGCCAGTAGAGGCTGGAGCCCCCGGCTGCTGACTCCCCTCCTAGAGCTTGTGACGGCCACTCTGTACTTCTGAGATGGTTGCTTGAGCTTCCCGTTTCTCCATTTATATTCTCCATCCACTAACCTTCCAGAGAGGCCAAGGGAAAACAAAAGCTACCTACTGGTATTGAGATTCCTTCAACTTTGGCCAAGGTGCAAATTTGGGCGAGGCATGGAATAGACGGCCTCACTGAGCCAGAGACCAACATTAGCAGGATGGGGTTAGAATAATGGGCAGAATCTAACATGATGAAGTTTCACAAGGACAGAGTCCCACACTGGACCCCGAAACACCACATGGGTACATCCGGATGCCTATACGCACATCATGTAAGAAACACCCAAGCCCACACTGGTGCTTGAAGCAATACTAATAATGATGGTGCTAACAGCTAACTTTTATTGAGCATGTCCTAGATTCCAGTACCGTGGGGACTAATTTAGTCCCCATTTAAAACAAACATTTAAATTTAGGAGGTTAGGGCCACTAGCATTCCCACAGAAGAGGAAACTGAAGCTCTGAACGTTCTTGAAGTGATTTCCCATAATCCCCTGACTAGCAAGTGGCCACGCCAGGATTAGGATCCAGGCAGCCTGGTTAAATTCTGCTCTAGCACCCTCTCATCTTTACAGAAGTTCATTAAATAATCCGGTGCAATCGTACACTGCGTGCACTGTAGTTTTTAGAATGAGGGAAGTGTGTCGGTGCCGGCACGTGCCACGCCAGGCCAGACACAGAGTATTACTTCATCCAGCCCAGGAGGCCATTCTTCAAAGTAAAGACGATCTAGCGAGGAGCTCATCAGAAGTAAGTGGTCAGGATGGCAAAGGAGCCAGAACTACATCCCACCAGGAAAAGCTAAAGGAGTTGACCAGAGTTCCCTGAAGAAGCCGCTTCTTCAAATTCTTCAGATACCAAAAGGGCTTGTTAGTGGAAAAGGGACTGGATTAATTTTCGGTGGCCTCAGGGGTTGGAACTGACACCAGAGGTGGGGACGTTACAGGGAGAAAGCCTTCAGCTCAGCAGTGTGTCAGCTCTGGGGGAAGCAGGAGGGACAGGACTGGCCTTCACTGGAGGGACTCTTACGGGCTGGACCCCTGCGTGGTAGAGTGTGCTCACAGGGGCCCAAGCAGCAGACGTGCGGCTAGACAAGGCACAGAAGCCTGCCTGTATGTGATGTTTCCTGATCTCTGAGGATGACCTGCCCCCACCTCTCACTCTCAGACACGGCCCATCTAGAACCACTGGGTAGCGCCTGAGCCCTCTCTCAGCCCCCGCGCCTGGCCCAGCCACAGATGATCGGAACAGAGGCGGGTGCCCGGTCCAAACGCGGCCATCAGATGCCCCATCCTGGGGATCTGGGCTTAGGAACGGACAGCAGTGGGCCACATGCAAGTGGCTGACCCTGTATCATGTACGCTTGGTCGTTTTAGGGCAGCCGTGTTCTGCCAAGCGGCCAGAGGAGCAGGAAGATCAGTCTGTATAAGCGAAGGAGGGTACGCACCAGAGCCTCCCAGGTCTGTGTGCCCAGCACCAGCTGAGGCCGGCTGCTCCTCGCCCCCAACTACAGGGACACACCCTCACCTCCTTTTACAAAATACTCCCCAGGGAGCTCGTGACACTTGTAACCAAAAGAATCCTGATAGAGATAGCGGCTGGCCGAGCAGGTCCCTTCCATGGAGGGTCTGTGACTGGAGAGCCTGTCCCAGCGCAGCCCTTTGAAGTCAGTTCCTGAGCATGTGCACTGAGGTAAGATCCTGAAATAGGAAACTTGGGGCTTGTTCTTTCTTCCCTCACTTGCTGACCTTGAAGGGAAGGGAACAGAAGGCCCTGAGTGGAGCAGAACTTCTAGAATGCGCCATAACAAAGATTAGGGACAGCCACTCCCCATCATCGGGCCCCGGGTAGCTCAAGTCCTTGAGCTGCAGGGACACAGAAGAGAGGAAAGAGCTAATAGTCAGACTCCTTTACTTCCAGACTCTTGGGAATCCCGAGAAAGCCCTGAGCGGAAGAGAACACAGACAGAGTTAATTCTGTAATAAAGACTAAAAAGTCATGGAGGAGGAAGAAGCAGCCAAGAGGCCCTCTCCCCTCCTTGGGAGACAAGGTGAGGGTCACGAGGACTGGAGGAGGGGACTAGCATGGTGGGACATGACCTTGGGGGGCTCTATACTCAGAGACAAGAGGGCTAGAGCTGGCGTGGGGTACAGGGATGACTCTCAGGGAGGGGAGTCTGTGTTGAGAGGCATCTGAGCCCCTCATGAGTCCACCGAGTGGCTGGGGATCACTCCAGCCCTTCAAGGGAGCAGCTCCAGCGCAGAGGTCATGTCCACCGATCACTTCCGTCAAGGCAGCCTGCACAGCCCCTGGCTCATCTGGCAGCCTGTGCTGCCAGGATTGCTGAACCCCAACCAGAATGGCCCCAGGTGGCTCCTCCCCTATCAACTGCCCTAAATGTTCTAATGTCCCTAAAACAGAAAGTGGGGCCTTATCCCTGGGGAGCCATGGTGATACGTAAGCAAAGCTCCAGCCCCGGGGTTGGGTGGTACAGCGCAAGGGCGGGAGGGTGGGAACCCCACCTCAACCCCTGGTACACACAATTCACAGCATCCAGTGACTGGAATTAGAGACCGTTTGGGCTCCGTCTCCAGGGAAGGTCACAAAGGAGGGACCCTGAAGGGCGTGGGTACTGAGGAAAAGAATGGAGTCAATTGCCCATTTTCGTGTTTATGAGCAATGCACAAACATCTGTTGCTTTTCTCAGTTTACAGGGTAGGAGACTGAGGCTCACTGAAAGCAAAGAAGCAAGAAGGGAAGCAGGTTTGTTGAAAGCCCACAGAGTGGTAGAGGCTGTGCTAGGCATGTCCTGCCCAAGTTGGTTCCCTTGGGTCGCGTCAGCTCCTGTCCTCAGTTTCTGTCATTCTTGGCACCTCTATCATCACGGAGGCTCTCACCTTGCCATCCCATGGCTCTCTACTGCTTCCCTCCACCTCCGCTTCTGCTCCTTTAGACCTGCTGTCCACCGCTAACAGATCCACCCCACAGAGTGTCCTCAGCCATGCCCGGCTCTCCACAGGGCCTTTCCCTCTTCCTCCTCTCAGATCAGGCTGTTCTTCTCCCTTTGCCCCAGGGGAGGCAGTATCAGTATTCCGGTGATGTTTCTAAACCTCTTTGACTCCCCTCCCTCTCCACAGAAAACCTTCTCCCTGGAAGCTCGCAGCCCTCTATGCCCGCCACCCCCCCCGACCCCGTCATTACACCTGTCACTCTCCTTCAGCCCCCAGAGGCACTAACTCTGACATCTGATTTATCGTCTTCACACTCTGCCCACAGCCTCTCCACCTTTCCCGGGATCTCAGCTTCCTGCGTCCCATGCCTCACATTTCTGGATTACCTCCACCTGCTCCATTTCCACAAACCCGTCCCGTGAGCACACCCTGGCTCAACCCATAGCCGCTCCTCCGCTTACATCTTAAACTCTATCATTTAAAATGTGCACGTTTTTCCTCTACTGCAAACACCTTAACCTCCATCATGCTGCTCGTGGAGGAGTGTCGATTGACATTCCTAGGTTTGACCCAGGCCTTTTGATGACGTGCTACGACCCCAGCTCCTGGACACAGATGGGTAGTCTCCGAACATAGATTCATACAACAGTGGACAGACTCCCGGGTGGGTCTGACGGGGAATTACAGTGTTTCCAACCCTCCTGACGTTGGGAAGTGCCATTCTCCCAGAAAGGCAGTCTTCAGATGGAGGTTTGCAGCAACCCTGAGAAGCTCCTTCAACTCCTATAGTCTGCCTGAGCACAACTTCCCTGATAATTTTTTTAAATCTTATTTTCAGTGAATGCATATCACATTCTAAACACTAAGTATTTTACATGTACAGTATATAGCAACTCAATTAGTCCTGATAATAATCCTCTGAGCTCAATACTATTATCCCCATTTTACAAATGAGAAAACTGAACCACAAAAAGGTTAAGCAACCTGCACACAGCTGGTAAGTGGCAGAACCAAGATTCAGTGGCCGTGCCCCAAAGCTCATGCTTTCAGCCCTTCACTCTACTGCTGCTATTGTCAAGCCAATGGCATCTGGGGCCACCAGGTCCCTTAAGATAAGATCAGCTCAAATTTCCATCCCTATTTTGGGAAAACTGCAATGCCCTTCCCAAGTTCTGAACCTTCTCAAGAGGTCAAGGTTCTCATGGTCACTCTGGCACTAATTGGGTGACTCCACTAAACTTGACATAATTCCTATTCTTGATGCTACATCTCATGGATACTAATCTATCTCCACACTGTCACTGACCCAATGGGGAAACTCAAACCCTTTCATTGACTGAGTGTTTTTCAAACTGCAGGCCCCATCCATTGGTGGATCATAAAATCAATGGTCACAACCAGCATTTTTTTTAAACTAATTAGAAAATATCAGAGAGGAGCTTCAAGATGGCAGAAGAATAAGATGTGGAGTTCACCTTCCTCCCCACAAATACATCAGAAATACATCTACATGTGGAACAGCTCCTACAGAACACCTACTGAATGCTAGCAGAAGACCTCAGACCTCCCAAAAGGCAAGAAACACCCCACGTACCTGGGTAGGGCAAAAGAAAAAAGAAAAAACAGAGACAAAAGAATAGGGACAGGACCCGCACCAGTGGGAGGGAGCTGTGAAGGAGGAAAGGTTTCCACACACTAGGAAGCCCCTTCGTGGGTGGAGACTGCGGGTGGTGGAAGGGGGAAGCTTCGGAGCCACGGAGGAGACCGCAGCAACAGGGGTGCGGAGGGCAAAGCGGAGAGATTCCCGCACGGAGGAGCGGTGCCGAGCAGCACTCACCAGCCCGAGAGGCTTGTCTGCTCAGCCGCCGGGGCAGGCGGGGGCTGGGAGCTGAGGCTCGGGCTTCAGTCGGATCGCAGGGAGAGGACTGGTGTTGGCGGCGTGAACGCAGCCTGAAGGGGGTTAGTGCGCCACGGCTAGCCGGGAGGGAGTCCGGGAAAAGGTCTGGAGCTGCCAAAGAGGCAAGAGACTTTTTCTTGCCTCTTTGTTTCCTGGTGCGCGAGGAGAGGGGATTAAGAGCGCTGCTTAAAGGAGCTCCAAGATGGGTGCAGGCCGCGGCTATCAGCGCAGACCCCAGAGATGGGCATGGGACGCTAAGGCTGCTGCTGCCGCCACCAAGAAGCCTGTGTGCGAGCACAGGTCACTATCCACACCTCCCCTCCCGGGAGCCTGTGCAGCTCGGCACTGCCAGGGTCCCGTGATCCAGGGACAACTTCCCCGGGAGAACACACAGCGCCTCAGGCTGGTGCAATGTCACACCGGCCTCTGCCACCGCAGGCTCACCCCACATCCGTACCCTTCCCTCTCCCCGGCCTGAGTGAGCCAGAGCCCCCCGAATCAGCTGCTCCTTTAACCCCGTTCTGTCTGGGCAGGGAACAGATGCCCTCAGGTGACCTACATGCAGAGGTGGGTCCAAATCCAAAGCTGAACCCCAGGAGATGTGCGAACAAAGAAGAGAAAGGGAAATCTCTCCCAGCAGCCTCAGGAGCAGTGGATTAAATCTCCACAATCAACTTGATGTACCTGCATCTGTGGAATAACTGAATAGACAATGAATCATCCCAAATTGAGGAGGTGGACTCTGGGAGCAAGGATATATATTTTTTAATCCCTTTTTCTCTATTTGTGAGTGTGTATGTGTATGCTTCTGTGTGTGATTTTGTCTGTATAGCTTTGCCTTTACCATTTGTTCTAGGGTTCTGTCTGTCCGGTTTTTTTGTTGTTGTTGTTGTTTTTGTTATTTTTAGTATAGTTTTTAGCACTTGTTATCATTGGTGGATTTGTTTTTTGGTTTGGTTGCTCCCTTCTTTCTTTCTTTCTTTTTTTCTTTACCTTTTAAAAAATTGTTTAATAATTATTTTTTATTTTTTATTTTAATAACTTTTTTTAATTTATTTTATTTTATTTTATTTTATTTTATCTTCTTCTTTCCTTCTTTCCTTTTCTTCTCCCTTTTATTCTGAGCCGTGTGGATGACAGGCTCTTGCTGCTCCAGCCAGGCATCAGGGCTGTGCCTCTGAGGTGGGAGAGCCAAGTTCAGGACACTGGTCCACAAGAGACCTCCCAGCTTCACGTAATATCAAATGGTGAAAATCTCCCAGAGATCTCCATCTCAACGCCAACACCCAGCTCCACTCAATGACCAGCAAGCTACAGTGCTGGACACCCTATGCCAAACAACTAGCAAGACGGGAACACAACCCCATCCATTAGCAGAGAGGCTGCCTAAAATCATAGTAAGGCCACAGACACCCCAAAACACACAACCAGACATGGACCTGCCCAGGAGAAAGACAAGATCCAACCTCATGCACCAGAACACAGGCACTAGTCCCCTCCACCAGGAAGCTTACACAACCCACTGAACCAAACTTAGCCACTGGGGACAGACACCAAAAACAACGGGAACTATGAACCTGAAGCCTGCGAAAAGTAGACGCCAAACACAGTAACTTAAGGAAAATGAGAAGACAGAGAAACACATAGCAGATGGAGCAAGGCAAAAACCCACCAGGCCAAACAAATGAAGAGGAAATAGGCAGTCTACCTGACAAAGAATTCAGAGTAATGATAGTACAGATGATCCAAATTCTTGGAAATAGAATGGAGAAAATACAAGAAACATTTAACAAGGACCTAGAAGAACTAAAGAGCAATCAAACAGTGATGAACAACACAATAAATGAAATTAAAATTTCTCTAGAATGGATCAATAGCAGAATAACTGAGGTAGAAGAACGGATAAGTGACTTGGAAGATAAAATAGCGGAAATAACTACTGCAGAGCAGAATAAAGAAAAAAGAATGAAAAGAATAGAGGACAGTCTCAGAGACACCTGGGACAACATTAGACGCACCAACATTCGAATTATACGGGTCCCAGAAGAAGAAAAGAAAAAGAAAGGGACTGAGAAAATATTTGAAGAGATTAAAGTTGAAAACTTCCCTAATATGGGAAAGGAAATAGTAAATCAAGTCCAGGAAACACACAGAGTCCCATACAGGATAAATCCAAGGAGAAACACACTAAGACACATATTAATCAAACTATCAAAAATTAAATACAAAGAAAAAATATTAAAAGCAGCAAGGGAAAAGCAACAAATAACACACAAGGGAATCCCCATAAGGTTAACAGCTGATCTTTCAGCAGAAACTCTGCAAGCCAGAGGGGAGTGGCAGGGCATATTTAAAGTGATGAAAGGGAAAAACCTACAACCAAGATTACTCTACCCAGCAAGGATCTCATTCACATTTGACGGAGAAATTAAAACCTTTACAGACAACCAAACGCTAAGAGAATTCAGCACATCCAAACCAGCTTTACAACAAATGCTAAAGGAACTTCTCCAGGCAGGAAACACCAGAGAAGGAAAAGACCTACAATAACAAACCCAAAACAATTAAGAAATGGTAATAGGAACAGACATATCAATCATTACCTTAAATGTAAATGGATTAAATGCTCCAACCAAAAGACATAGACTGCCTGAATGGAAACCAAAACAAGACCCATATGTATGCTCTCTACAAGAGACCCATTTCAGACCTAGAGACCCATACAGACTGAAAGTGAGGGGATGGAAAAAGATATTCCATGCAAATGGAAATCAAAAGAAAGCTGGAGTAGCAATTCTCATATCAGACAAAATAGACTTTAAAACAAACACTATTATAAGAGACAAAGAAGGACACTACATAATGATCAAGGGATCGATCCAAGAAGAAGATATAACAATTGTAAATATTTATGCACCCAACATAGGAGCACCTCAATACATAAGGCAAATACTAACAACCATAAAACGGGAAATTGACAGCAACACAATCATAGTAGGGGACTTTAACACCCCACTTTCACCAATGGATGGATCATCCAAAATGAAAATAAATAAGGAAACACAAGCTTTAAATGATACATTAAACAAGATGGACTTAATTGATATTTATAGGACATTCCATCCAAAAACAACAGAATACACATACTTCTCAAGTGCTCATGGAACATTACCCAGGATAGATCGTATCTTGGTTCACAAATCAAGCATTGGTAAATTTAAGAAAATTGAAATCATATCAAGTATCTCTTCTGACCACAACACTATGAGAGTAGATATCAATTACAGGGAAAAATCTGTAAAAAATACAAACACGTGGAGGCTAAACAATACACTACCTAATAACCAAGAGATCACTGAAGAAATCAAAGAGAAAATCAAAAGATACCTAGAAACAAATGACACTGAAAGCACGACGACCCAAAACCTATGGGATGCAGCAAAAGCAGTTCTAACAGGGAAGTTTATAGCAGTACAATCCTACCTCAAGAAACAAGAAACATCTCAAATAAACAACCTAAGCTTAAACCTAAAGCAATTAGAGAAAGAAGAACAAAAAAACCCCAAAGTTAGCAGAAGGAAAGAAATCATAAAGATCACATCAGAAATAAATGAAAAAGAAATGAAGAAAACAATAGCAAAGATCAATAAAACTAAAAGCTGATTCTTTGAGAAGATAAACAAAGTTAATAAACCATTAGCCAGACTCATCAAGAAAAAAAGGGAGAAGACTCAAATCAATAGAATTACACATGAAAAAGGAGAAGTAACAACTGACACTGCAGAAATACAAAGGATCTTGAGAGATTACTACAAGCAACTATATGCCAATAAAATGGACAACCTGGAAGAAATGGACAAATTCTTAGAAAAGCACAACCTTCTGAGACTGAACGAGGAAGAAATAGAAAATATAAACAGACCTATCACAAACACTGAAATTGAAACTGTGATTAAAAATCTTCAAAAAACAAAAGCTCAGGACAAGATGGCTTCACAGGCGAATTCTATCAAACACTTAGAGAAGAGCTAACACCTGTCCTTCTCAAACTCTTCCAAAATATAGCAGAGGGAGGAACACTCCCAAACTCATTCTATGAGTCCACCATCATGCTGATACCAAAACCAGACAAAGATGTCACAAAGAAAAAAAACTACAGGCCAATATCACTGATGAACATAGATGCAAAAATCCTCAACAAAATACTAGCAAACAGAATCCAACAGCACATTAAAAGGATCACACACCATGATCAAGTGGGGTTTATCCTAGGAATGCAAGGATTCTTCAACATACGCAAATCAATCAATGTGATACACCATATTCACAAATTGAAGGAGAAAAACCATATGATCATCTCAATAGATCCAGAGAAAGCTTTTGACAAAATTCAATACCAATTTATGATTAAAACCCTCTAGAAAGTAAGCATAGAGGGAACTTTCCTCAACATAATAAAAGCCATATATGACAAACAAACAGCCAACATCGTCCTCAATGGTGAAAAACTGAAACCATTTCCACTAAGATCAGGAACAAGACAAGGTTGCCCACTCTCACCGCTATTATTCAACATAGTTTTGGAACTTTTAGCCACAGCAATCAGAGAAGAAAAAGAAATAAAATGAATCCAAATCGGAAAAGAAGAAGTAAAGCTGTCACTGTTTGCAGATGACATGATACTATCCATAGAGAATCCTAAAGATGCTACCAGAAAACTACTAGAGCTATCATTGAATTAGGTAAAGTAGCATGATACAAAATTAATGCACAGAAATCTCTTGCATTCCTATACACTAATGATGAAAAATCTGAAAGTGAAATTAAGAAAACACTCCCATTTACCACTGCAAGAAAAAGAATAAAATATCTAGGGATAAACCTACCTAAGGAGACAAAAGACCTGTATGCAGAAAACTATAAGACACTGATTAAAGAAACTATAGATGATACAAATAGATGAAGAGATATACCATGTTCTTGGACCAGAGGAATCAACATTGTGAAAATGACTCTACTACCCAAAGCAATCTACAGATTCAATGCAATCCCTATCAAACTACCAACGGCATTTTTCACAGAACTAGAACAAAAAATTTCACAATTTGTATGGAAACACAAAAGACCCCAAATAGCCAAAACAATCTTGAGAAAGAAAAACAGAGCTGGAGGAATCAGGCTCCCTGACTTCAGACTATACTACAAAGCTACAGTAATCAAGACAATATGGTACTGGCACAAAAGCAGAAATATAGATCAATGGAACAGGATAGAAAGCCCAGAGAAACCCACGCACATATGGTCACCTTGTCTTTGATATAGGAGGCAAGAATATACAGTGGAGAAAAGACAGCCTCTTCAATAAGTGGTGCTGGGAAAACTGGACAGCTACACGTAAAAGAATGAAATTAGAACACTCCCTAACACCATACACAAAAATAAACTCAAAATGGATTAAAAACCTAAATGTAAGGCGAGACACTATCAAACTCTTAGAAGAAAACATAGGAAGAACACTCTGTGACATAAATCACAGCAAGATCCTTTTTGACCCAGCTCCTAAAGAAATGGAAATAAAAACAAAAATAAACAAATGGAACCTAATGAAACTTAAAAGCTTTTGCACAGCAAAGGAAACCATACACAAGATGAAAAGACAACCCTCAGAATGGAGAAAGTATTTGCAAATGAAACAACTGACAAAGGATTAATCTCTGAAATTTACAAGAAGCTCATGCAGCTCAATATCAAAAAAACAAACAACCCAATCCAAAAATGGGCAGAAGACCTAAATAGACATTTCTCCAAAGAAGATATACAGATTGCCAACAAACATATCAAAGGATGCTCAACATCACTAATCATTACAGAAATGCAAATCCAAACTATAATGAGATATCATCTCACACCAGTCAGAATGGCCATCATCAAAAAATCTACAAACAACAAATGCTGGAGAGGGTGTGGAGAAAAGGGAATCCTCTTGCACTGTTGGTGGGAATGTAAATTGATACAGCCACTATGGAGAACAGTATGGAGGTTCCTTAAAAAACTAAAAATAAAATTACCATATGATCCAGCAATCCCACTACTGGGCGTATACCCAGAGAAAACCATAATTCAAAAAGACACACGCACCCCAATGTTCATTGCAACACTATTTACAATAGCCAGGTCATGGAAGCAACCTAAATGCCCATCGACAGACGAATGGATAAAGAAGTTGTGGTACATATATACAATGGAATATTACTCAGCCATAAAAAGGAACGAAATTGAGTCATTTGTTGAGACGTGGATGGATCTAGAGACTGTCATACAGAGTGAAGTAAGTCAGAAAGAGAAAAACAAATATTGTATATTAACGCATGTATGTGGAACCTAGAAAAATGGTACAGATGAACCGGTTTGCAGGGCAGAAGTTAAGACACAGATGTAGAGAACAAACGTATGGACACCAAGGGGGGGAAAACCATGGTGGGGTGGGGATGGTGGTGTGCTGAATTGGGCGATTGGGATTGACATGTATACACTGATGTGTATAAAATTGATGACTAATAAGAAACTGCAGTATAAAAAAACAAACAAACAAACAAAAAAAAACAACTAATACTAAACTTTCTTTAGGCTATTTGTATGGAAATATGTTAATATAAATGTTTCAGATATTACATGAAATTTCTAAAAATCTTATATGTTCTGGTATGATGTTATAAGTCATAATTCTAGTTACTACTTTAAAATGTATATCTCAGAAATAACTAAATTTCCTTGCCAATTGCATTATTATGAACTTGCATCAAATCTTTAACTGTGGTCATTTTTAAGTCTTTTGTCATTTACAGACAGTTCTGTGTGTACTCTGATGCTTTTGCAAAAATGTTCCTATAAAAGGGTTTCATCTTCAAGGAATTCATGGAAAAGACTCTGACAAGTACAGGTTTCTGGTAACGGACTATACTGCTGAACTGAATGAATAAGCATTTTCAGAACTCTAATGGAAAACTGATGAATTCATAAAAGTGCTAACAAAAGATCAATATGAAAAAAAAATTAATTACATGGGACTGAGTGAAGTGATGAGGATGATTATAATTTTTGTGACTTTCTGTTTGAATAAAAAAAAAATGCCACAAGGACTCAGAGGCAAAAAATATACAAATCAATTTTCACTACAAAGTAAAGGACCTGTTACAGTGGAGGATTACTGAACTGAATGTCAATATTATGACATAGTATGAGTATGTTTCGTGTTTGGTAATTGCAATCATTGTTGCTTTTGTTGTGGTCATCCATTTACAATGCTTGGTGTCAGTTTATTTATCTCTTGTAAAAATAAAATACAGTGTGTCTGTGTCTGAAAAAAAAAAGAAAAGATTGCTTTGGCTATTTGGGGTCTTTTGTGTTTCCACACAAATTGTGAAATTTTTTGTTCTAGTTCCATAAAAAGTGCCAGTGGTAGTTTGATAGGGATTGCATTGAATCTGTACATTGCTTTGGGTGGTATAGTCATTTTCACAATGTTGATTCTTCCGGTCCAAGACCATGGTATATCTCTCCATCTGTTTGTATCATCTATAATTTCTTTCATCAGTGTCTTATAGTTTTCTGCATACAGGTCTTTTGTCTCCTTAGGTAGGTTTATCCCTAGGTATTTGATTCTTTTTGTTGCAATGGTAAATGGGAGTGTTTCCTTAATTTCTCTTTCAGGTTTTCCATCATTAGTATATAGGAATGCAAGAGATTTCTGTGCATTAATTTTGTATCCTGCTACTTTACCAAATTCATTGATTAGCTCCAGTAGTTTTCTGGTAGCATCTTTAGGATTCTCTATGGATAGTATCATGTCATCTGCAAACAGTGACAGCTTTACTTCTTTTCCGATTTGGATTCATTTTATTTCTTTTTCTTCTCTGATTGCTGTCGTTAAAACTTCCAAAACAATGTTGAATAATAGTGGTGAGAGTGGGCAACCTTGTCTTGTTCCTGATCTTAGTGGAAATGGTTTCAGTTTTTCACCATTGAAGACGATGTTGGCTGTTTGTTTGTCATATATGGCCTTTATTATGTTGAGGAAATTTCCCTCTATGCCTACTTTCTGGAGGGTTTTTATCATAAATGGGTGTTGAATTTTGTCAAAAGCTTTTTCTGCATCTATTGAGATGATCATACGGTTTTTATTCTTCAATTTGTGAATATGGTGTATCACATTAATTGATTTGCATATATTGAAGCATCCTTGCATTCCTAGGATAAACCCCACTTGATCATGGTGTATGATCCTTTTAATGTGCTGTTGGATTCTGTTTGCGAGTATTTTGTTGAGGATTTTTGCATCTATGTTCATCAGTGATATTGGCCTGTAGTTTTTTTTCTTTGTGACATCTTTGTCTGCTTTTGGTATCAGGGTGATGGTGGCCTTGTAGAATGAGTTGGGGAGTGTTCCTCCCTCCACTATCTTTTGGAAGAGTTTGGGAAGGATAGGTATTAGCTCTTCTCTAAATGTTTGATAGAATTTGCCTGTGAAGCCATCTGGTCCTGGGCTTTTGTTTGTTGGAAGATTTTTAATCACAGTTTCAACTTCAGTGTTTGTGATTGGTCTGTTTATATTTTCTATTTCTTCTTGGTTCAGTCTCAGAAGGTTGTGTTTTCTAAGAATTTGTCCCTTTCTTTTCTAAGAATTTGTCCATTTCTTCCATTTGTGCTTTTCTAAGAATTTGTCCATTTCTTCTTCTGTCCATTTCTAAGATTTTGTCCATTTCTTACAGGTTGTCCATTTTATTGGCATATACTTGCTTGTAGTAATCTCTTATGATCCTTCGTATTTCGGCAGTGTCAGTTGTTACTTCTCCTTTTTCGTTTCTAATTCTATTGATTTGAGTCTTCTTTTTTCTTGATGAATCTGGCTAAAGGTTTAACAGTTTTGTTTATCTTCTCAAAGAACCAGCTTTTAGTTTTATTGATCTTTGCTATTGTTTCCTTCATATCTTTTTCATTTATTTCTTTTTTTTTTTAAGAAATTCACATTCTTTTTTATTTATTTATTTATTTATTTATGACTGTGTTGAGTCTTCGTTTCTGTGCGAGGGCTTTCTCTAGTTGCGGCAAGTGGGGACCACTCCTCATCGCGGTGCGCGGGTGTCTCACCATCGCGGCCTCTCTTGTTGCGGAGCATAGGCTCCAGACGCGCAGGCTCAGCAATTGTGGCTCACGGGCCCAGCTGCTCCGCGGCATGTGGGATCCTCCCAGACCAGGGCTCAAACCCGTGTCCCCTGCATTGGCAGGCAGATTCCCAACCACTGCGCCACCAGGGAAGCCCTTCATTTATTTCTGATCTGATCATTATGATTTCTTTCCTTCTGCTAACTTTGGGGTTTTTCTGTTCTTCTTTCTCTGATTGCTTTAGGTGTAATGTTAGGTTGTTTATTTGAGATGTTTCTTGTTTCTTGAGGTAGGATTGTATTGCTATAAACTTCCCTCTTAGAACTCCTTTTGCTGCATCCCATAGGTTTTGGGTCTCGTGTTTCATTGTCATTTGTTTCTAGGTATTTTTTGATTTCCTCTTTGATTTCTTCAGTGATCTCTTGGTTATTAAGTAGTGTATTGTTTAGCCTCCATGTGTTTGCATTTTTTACAGATTTTTTTCCTGTAATTGATATCTAGTCCCATAACGTTGTGGTCAGAAAAGATACTTCGTAGGATTTCAATTTTCCTAAATTTACCAAGGCTTGATGTGTGACCCAAGATATAATCTATCCTAGAGAATGTTCCATGAGCACTTGAGAAGAAAGTGTATTCTGTTGCTTTTGGATGGAATGTCCTATAAATATCAATAAGTCCATCTTGTTTAATGTACCATTTAAAGCTTGTGTTTCCTTATGTATTTTCATTTTGGATGATCTGTCCATTGGTGAAAGTGGGGTGTTATAGTCCCCTACTATGATTGTGTTACTGTCGATTTCCCGTTTTACGGCTGTTAGCATTTCCCATATGTATTGAGGTGCTCCTATGTTGGGTGCATAAATATTTACAATTGTTATACCTTCTTCTTGGATTGATCCCTTGGTCATTATGTAGTGTCCTTCTTTGTGTCTTGTGATAGTCATTATTTTAAAGTCTATTGTGTCTGATATAAGAATTGCTACTCCAGCTTTCTTTTGATTTCCATTTGCATGGAATATCTTTTTCCATCCCCTCACTTTCAGTCTGTATGTGTCTCTAGGTCTGAAGTGGGTCTCTTGTAGACAGCATATATACGGGTCTTGTTTTTGTATCCATTCACCCAGTCTATATCTTTTGGTTGGAGCATTTAATCCATATACATTTAAGGTAATTATCGATATGTATGTTCCTATTATCATTTTCTTAATTGTTTTGGGTTTGTTTTTGTAGGTCTTTTCCTTCTCTTGTGTTTTCTGCCTGGAGAAGTTCCTTTAGCATTTGTTGTAAAGCTGGTTTGGTTGTGCTGAATTCTCTTAGCGTTTGGTTGTCTGTAAAGGTTTTAATTTCTCCATTGAATCTGAATGAGATCCTTGCTGGGTAGAGTAATCTTGGTTGTAGGTTTTTCCCTTTCATCACTTTAAATATGCCCTGCCACTCCCCTCTGGCTTGCAGAGTTTCTGCTGAAAGATCAGCTGTTAACCTTATGGGGATTCCCTTGTGTGTTATTTGTTGCTTTTCCCTTGCTGCTTTTAATATTTTTTCTGTGTATTTAATTTTTGATAGTTTGATTAATATGTGTCTTAGTGTGTTTCTCCTTGGATTTATCCTGTATGGGACTCTGTGTGTTTCCTGGACTTGATTAACTATTTCCTTTCCCATATTAGGGAAGTTTTCAACTTTAATCTCTTCAAATATTTTCTCAGTCCCTTTCTTTTTCTCTTCTTCTTCTGGGACCCCTAGAATTCGAATGTTGGAGCGTTTAATGTTGTCCCAGAGGTCTCTGAGACTTTCCTCTATTCTTTTCATTCTTTTCTCTTTATTCCGCTCTACAGTAGTTATTTCCACTATTTTATCTTCCAAGTCACTTATCCGTTCTTCTGCCTCAGTTATTCTGCTATTGATCCCTTCTAGAGAATTTTTAATTTCATTTATTGTGTTGTTTGTCATTGTTTGTTTGTTCTTTAGTTCTTTTAGTTGTTCTTAAACGTTTCTTGTATTTTGTCCATGCTATTTCCAAGGTTTGGATCATCTTTACTATCATTACTCTGAATTCTTTTTCAGGTAGACTGCCTATTTCCTTTTCATTTGTTTGCTCTGGTGGGTTTTTACCTTGCTCCTTCATCTGCTGTGTGTTTCTTCTCATTTTGCTTAACTTACTGCGTTTGGGGTCTCCTTTTCACAGGCTGCAGTTTCATAGTTCCTGTTGTTTTTGGTATCTGTCCCCAGTGGCTAAGGTTGGTTCAGTGGGTTGTGCAGGCTTCCTGGTGGAGGGGACTAGTGCCTGTGTTCTGGTGGATGAGGCTGGATCTTGTCTTTCTGGTGGGCAGGTCTGCATCTGGTGGTGTGTTTTGGGGTGTCTGTGACCTGATAATGATTTTAGGCAGCCTTTCCACTAGTGGGTGGGGTTGTGTTCCTCTCTTGCTAGTTGTTTGGCATAGGGTGTCCAGCACTGTAGCTTGCTGGTTATTGAGTGGAGCTGGTTCTTGGCTTTGAGATGGAGATCTCTGGGAGACTTTTACCATTTGATATTATGTGGAGTTGAGGGGTCTCTTGTGGACCAATGTCCTGAACTTAGCTGTCGCTCCTCAGAGTCACAGGCCTGATACCTGGCCGGAGCACCAAGACCCTGTCATCCACACGGCTCAGAATAAAAGGGAGAAAAAAAGAAAGAAAGAAAGAAAAAAATAAGTAAAATAAAATAAAATAATGTTATTAAAATAAAAAATAATTATTAAAATTTTTTTTAAATTATAAATTAATTTTTAAAAAAGAAAGAAAGAAGAGAGCAACCAAACCAAAATACAAATCCACCAATGACAACAAGCGCTAAAAACTATACTAAAAAAAAAAAAAAAAGGACGGACAGAACTCTAGGACAAATGGTAAAAGCAAAGCTATACAGACAAAATCACACACAGAAGCATACACATACACACTCACAAAAAGAGAAAAAGGAAAGAAATATATATATCATTGCTCCCAAAGTCCACTGCCTCAATTTGGGATGATTCGTTGTCTCTTCAGGTATTCCACAGATGCAGGGTACATCAAGTTGATTGTGGAGATTTAATCCACTGCTCCTGAGGCTGCTGGGAGAGGTTTTTTTTTTCTCTTCTTTGTTCACACAGCTCCTGGGGTTCAGCTTTGGATGAACTGCCTATTCAGCAGTTCCAGACTTTTTCCCGGACTCCCTCCCGGCTAGCTGTGGTGCACTAGCCCCCTTCAGGCTGTGTTCACGCAGCCAACCCCAGTCCTCTCCCTGGGATGCGATCTCCGAAGGCCGAGCCTCAGCTCCCAGCCCCTGCCTGCCCCGGCGGGTGAGCAGACAAGCCTCTTGGGCTGGTGAGTGCTGGTCGGCACCGATCCTCTGTGAGGGAATCTCTCCGCTTTGCCCTCCGCACCCCTGTTGATACGCTCTCCTCCGTGTCTCCGAAGCTTCCCCCCTGCCCACCCCCTGTCTCTGCCAGTGAAGGGGCTTCCTAGTGTCCTAGTGTGTAGAAACCTTCCCTCCTTCACAGCTCTCTCCCAGAGGGGCAGGTCCCATCCTTATTCTTTTGTCTCTGTTTTTTCTTTTTTCTTTTGCCCTACCCAGGTACGTGGGGAGTTTCTTGCCTTTTGGGAAGTCTCAGGTCTTCTGCCAGTGTTCAGTAGGTGTTCTGTAGGAGTTGTTCCACATGTAGATGTATTTCTGATGTATTTGTGAGGAGGAAGTTGATCTCCACGTCTTACTCTTCCACCATCTTGAAGGTCACTTCCAAAATTAAAACTTTTCCTCTTAGTGAAAACACAGTATATTGTACAGAGCACACAGACTAGCGTAGATTTTGAGATCCAAGTTGAGGGCACTAATATTATAATAGAAGCAATTCTTTTCATTTATATCAGGTATGTGTGGTGAGATAATTCATGGAGAATTTGTTATATAATTTAAATTGAATCTCACACACATGAATTAAATAGTTACAAAATTAGAAACATACATTATTGATCAATATGAATTAAACCAGAGCACATAATATTAAAAGACATAGGACAGTAAATACAACTAGAAAACATGGTAGAGTTTTTAGAAAATGGTTAGATGCTACTGTTTAGAATCTGGCTTGTATGTCTTGAGGTTTGGTCATCTAAAGATATTCTACAAATCTCATGGACAAATTGAAAAATGCAGGCTAACTTGTTAATTTTATTAAAAGAACCTCACTGCACAGCTGAGTTTGGGAATATTTTATTCTGAGATTAGAGACTATCATATCCACTTACTGAGTCATCCCAATGTTTACTTATCATTACAAGGGAAAGTGGTAAGCAGGGTATATTAATTCTAGAATGAGATTCACATTTTTCTAATCAAGAAGCAGTATCATTTGGTAATTTTTTCAAAGATGATGTTTGTTAATAAAAATGGTATATTTTGCTGATGTTTTCAGTATTCTTAATGAAGTAAATTTGAAACCATAGAAGAAAATCAACAAGATAACATATCCAGGGGTTTCAAAAGATTTTATTTGCAAGTGAGTAAGAAATTATGGCTTTATCTACTAAATGTTCCCAATATTGTAACAACAGCTCGAAGAGAACATTGTTAGTGAACACAACCCAAGTGAAATAGAATTAGAGATATTTTACAATTCCCTTCCACCCAGACTTTTAATTTTTAACTTTCTGAAAGAGAAATTGAAATATTAAAGAAAAACACTTGGATTTCAAATCTATTTTCTTTTCCAAACCCTGATTCAATAATTGAGTTTAACGTGGTGTTGTCCAAAACAGAGAATAAATTACTGCAGCTTAGTCATTTGCCCCAAAGAAAGATTACAAGACTTGTTTATGTTCATTACTTTGGATTAAGATTAAGAATTGTTTAAGTTAAGTAGAAAAAGTATATTGCTAATATCATTCATGGTAACACATTTGGGTGAACCAAATTTTCAACCTGGACTGCATTAAAAACAAAGAAAAATTATGATCAATAGTTCACCAGATATGCTTGAAGTTTTGTCTACATGTGTCTTAGGATGAATTTATGAACAAGCAAGAACAACTATCTCATCATATCTTTATTTGTTTGAAATTATAAAATTTTTATTTATTTGAAACAGTTTCTTTGCATTAAAGAATTGATGATATCATAGTTGATATATACTTTATGTTTTTACTTTATCACACAAAGTAAGGTTAAGTGTTGTATCATGGAATAATATATGTCACTGTGCGTGTGCATGCGTGTGTGTGCGTGTGTGTGTGCGTGTGTATAGTCCTGGGCTGAATGAAAATTCCTGCCAAAAAGATGACTTTAGTCAATCCTCTCCACCCTACCCTAAACTATCCAGGAAAACAAGGATGTTGCCAACATCAAACCAGGCAGCGGGCTGCATAGCATAGGGAGGGGTTACATGGCCACAACACAGAGCTATCAACTTGAAGTTGCAATTTAATTGTCCTTGCTCTTCACTTTTAGCCATCTGGGATCCCTTTTGGACACAATTCTCCTACTGTTTGCTGACTCCTCTCTTCCCTTTTCCATTCCTTCCCCTCACCATCCTCCCAACTCACTTCCCAAGCTCTCCCAGAAACTCCAAATGCATTTCACTCTACTGAGCTCCTTTTTTCCACTCCCCTCTGCAACGCCACGTCCACCTTAGTGCAACCAAAGCCACTCAAGGTCGCAGCTAATAAACATTGGCCCACTTCCCTCTAACAGATCTCTCCTTTACATCGTCAAGCCTCAAACTCATTGCCCAACCCCAACTTCCTTCATTCCTGGGATTCAGAAATTATCTCCTCAAACATGTCTCCTCGAGGCCACTTCCTCTATATCCTCACACCCACTTGACTCACCTTTTTTGCTCCAGCCCTGCTTTTCTCCCTCCTTTCTTACCAGGCCCTGCTATGATGTCCTTTTGTAATCGTCAGTCTCTTGTGAACAATGTGCTTATAGCCAGGACTTCTCTAAGAAATCTTGCTTCCTCCACTAAGATCTGAAACTCTCTCCCTCAGGAGCTATTCCCACCTTGACCTCTCCTAAAAATGGATCTACAAGTAACACTTACTGAGCACTTAACTCTCCCTGGATGCCAAGTGCTTTACACAGATTATCCTCACAACAGCCCAGCAAGGTAGATTCCATTAGTTCCTGTGTGTTACAGGGGAGACAATGAGATTTATAGAGACAAAGTAATTTTCTTATTCCTGCAGCTTTAGGCGGGGCAGCTGGGGTTTGAAAATGCCCTCCCTGACAGCCAGGCTCACTACTCTCTGCAAATGTTCTACTCCACCCCTCTGCTGCTATAAGATTGCACCTTTCACCCAAACCACACCCTAGTGGAACTGGAGCAAAACAGAGAAAGGAGAAAGAAATCTGATCTTCTGAGAACTTGTGAGCCCCAGGAAGACAAGGACTTTGCTTATTCACTGCTGTATCCCCAGGACCCTGAACACAACACCTACAAAGGGCTCAGAATTAATTGTAGAGTAAATGGATAAATGAAATTCAATTTCTATCTCTGAGTTAATTTCTCAGCAATAAGAGCAACTGTAAGAGTCTTTGTATACAGCTCACATGCACATCCATGACCTGATTCAAGACTCACAATGGCCCAGGAGTTTACAGTTATTATCATCCCCATTTAATGAGCACCCACTGTCTTAGCCAGCTCAGGCTGTTATAACTAAATGCCATAGACTGGGTGGTTTAAACATTTATTTCTCACAGTTCTGGAGACTGGGAAGTCCAAGATCAATGTGCTGGCAGATTCAGTTCCTGGTGAGGGCCCTCTTCCTAGTTTGCAGACTGCTTCCTTCTTTCTGTGTCCTCACATAGCAGAGAGAGAGAGGAAGCAAGCTCTCTGGCATCTCTTCTCAAAAGGGCACTAATCCCATCATGGGGTTCCCACTCTTATAACCTCATCTAAACCTAATTATCTCCCAAATACCACCAAATATCACTTCCAAATACCATCACATTGGAGGTTAGGTCTTCGACGTATGAATTTTGGGGAAACACAAACATTCAGTCCATAATACCTACTATATATGGAATACTAGGACATAAGCTAATGACATGAAGAAGTATAGCCATGCTACCCTTTCATTCATTCATCCATTCGACAAATATTTATTTATTTTTTGAGCACCTGCTCCATGCCAGATGCTCTTCAGGATGCCAGGAATTCAATAGTGAAAAAGTCCTTGCCCTCACAGAGTTTAAAGACTAGTGGAGAAAGCAAAAAAAAAAAAAGATACGAAAATACATTTATAATACAATGCAAAGGAGAGGTATTGACTATTAAAAATAGTCAAGCAGGAAAGAATTGAGGGCTACTACTTTATCAAGGGTGGTAATGCTTGAACAGAGCCTGGAATGACATGAGTGGGCAGGGCAGCTAACCACATACCTAGAGGACAGGGTCAGGGCAGGGGAGAGCAGTGCACAGCACAAGCAGGTGTGTACTTGGTTTGCCTAAAGAACAGCCACAACGGAGGATAGCTGGAGTGTAGCCTGATGGAAGGAAAAGTTGTTACAGCCATGCCCACTAGCCCACCAGATGACTTGGTGCAAACTAGAAAACACTTTATTGTCACCTTATTGTAAACTGCCAGAAAATTATATTAATAAATACACAAATCTATGATTGCCGCCAATATCAATGATGATACCCCTTGGAACTGTGTGAAGCATAACTTGCACAACTGTGTGGTCCTGGGCAAGAAATAAGACAGGAGAGAGGTCCAGGCAAGAGATATCTATTTGGGAGTCATCAGCCTACAGAAGGTCTTGAAAGCCATGGGCCTGGATGAGATAACCTAGGAAATGAGTGTGAGGCTGAAGAAGAGACAAGTTCAAGATAGAGCCCAGGCATAGTCCAACATGTAGAGGTCCAGAGGAGAAGGATCCAGTATATGAAACTGGGAAGGAATGGGCAGCGAAGCGGGAAGGAAACCAGGAGAGTGCCATAGGCTACAAGCCAAGAGAAGGATGCCTCAGGAAGGAAGAAGTGACATGTTGGATGATGTTCTTAAGTTGAGATAGGGGGTGAGAATTTTCCACTGGATTGGTCAGTGTCAACACACAGAGTTTTGGCGGAATAATAAGGACCAAAGCCTGATGGAGGGTGTGGATTAAAGAGAGAATGAAAAGTGAGGAAATGGAGATAGCAAAAAGAGACAGCCCTTTGAAGGAGTTTTGTTATAAAAAGGAGCACAAAATGGGGCTGGAGGCTGAGCATGAGGCAGGATGAAAATAGGAGGTAGTGGAGTAGGTTTAAATCTCAACAGAATGATGTGGTGGAGGAAGGGATGGGTGATGCAGAAGAGACCAGACAGTGGTAGGGCAGAGCCCTTGAGCAGGGGACAGGGGATGGGATCCCATGCACAGGTGGAGAGCCAGCCTTGGGTAGAGCCTCTGTAACTTCTCGCTCAAATTACAGAGGGAAGGAGAGCACAAGGTCCAGGTACAGGCAGGATCATAGATCTGGCTGGTGAAGCCTACCAGAGTTCTCTTTCCACTGCTTTCATTTTCTTGGTGAAGTAAGAAGCAAGTCTACGGGTAGTGGGGGGAGAGCATTGGTGGTCTTAGGAAAGAGAAAAAAGTGAAATAGTTCTCTCAAAGGGTGGAGAATGAATTGACAAGGTAAACAATGTTGCTCTACCAGGCTGGGCCGAGAGTCTACTTAAGGTCCATGATCATGAATTGAAAGCATGGCCAGGCATAAGGTTGTGTGCTCTTTGCAAGCCACATGCAGCTGCTTGGTGCAGATGTGGATAGTGAGAGGGGTGGATTTCACCAGGGTCGGAGTTTTGCCAACAAGTAAGAAGGGAGAGACAAACAAAGGAGTTGAGTGGCAGGAAAGAAAATGTATGCAAGACAGTCCGTGAAATCTCAGCCGGATAAAGAGGGAAGAGTTGGCAATGGAAAGAAATAAGATGGATGGGAAGTCTGAGAAGGGCCAGATAATTCCCGGGGTTGGCTTAGTGGAGGGCATGGGCTAGAATAGAAGGAGATGGTGGCCAGAAAGCACTTGAAGTGAAGTTGAGACTTTGAGGTGGTGAAGGAGACGGTACTACAGAGTCTGGGGGATGGCTGGCCAAGGGAATAAAAGGCTGACGTGGTCAGAACATGAGATCTTTGCAACTGAGAGGCCTAGGGTTGGATGCATCACCCATGTGGATATTCAGAATACTAAAAGCAATGACAAAGGCAGTGGTAGAAAGACTGAAATCCAGGCTACAATTATCAAAAAATGAGGAGGCATGAGGGGGAGGAAGGCGGGTGACACAAAGGAAGGAGTGGGATGTGGGAGAGCCCCATGGCCCGTGTTTCCGGTGCCCTGGAACACTTTAGGGCGTGGGGGGAACAAAGCCCTGGAAGCAGCAGTGAGAAGCAAGGAGGTCATCTCACCCACCTCCAAGCCCGGGATGCAAAGAAGGTAAGAGAGATAAAAAAGCAATGAAGAAACACCCCTTGAGGGAGGTGTAGGGGATTTCAGTCAGAGCTGCAAGATGAAGAAAACATTCAGAGAATAACTTGAGGCTCCAGGAGATTTTGCTGCTGAGAGAACATGAGTCCAGGAGGCATGGTGGGAGGGCTTGGAGGGATGGGGGGAGGGTTCAAGCGCAAGTCAGAGCAGAGCAAGAAGGAGGGTGGCAGGGAATGGGCTAGAGTGCTGGGCTTCTCGTGGCTTCTGAGGTAGACAGGCCATGCTGGGGAAAGGAGTCTTAATGGATGATTATTTATCACTGCTGCCTCTTTAGGGACTGGTCCCTGAATGCTGAGTCGGAGAGTGTTGAGGGAAAGGACATCAGGATCTTTCCAGAAGCCAAGTTGAAGCCAAAGTGTTTCACGTCTGATCTGGATTATTCAAGAGGTTTCCTTCTTCTCAATTTCTCTTTGCCAACAGGGTCCCAACTTCCTGGCCCAACTTCCTGGCCTGGTTAAGCCCGTGTGAGCCTCCGAGCATTCTGCCCTGGGGACCAACTTTCAAACTTGAGCTCATGGCTGCATCAGTGAAATGCATCTCTTTCAATCCACCTAGAATAAACAGGCTGTGGAAATAAATATTTCGGGGACAGTTCTGGTTGCCTTCTGCCTAACCTGACCCAACACTAAGGGCTTTTTATAGCATGAGCAGTCAGTAAAATTATCTGAGCATTATTTTCAATGAAAACACTCAGACGCCTGTCTGTGGTAGACAAACAACATGGGAAAGAAAACATGAAGTGGGGAAATATAACCGGAGCCAGAGACCATGGCATTAATTAACTTTTTTTTTTCTGAAGGTTGTGGGCATCCCAGATCAGGTCTTTTCACACCTCTCTGTCTTTAAACAATGCTATTTTGCCTCTGAAATGTGCTTCTTTTCGTTCTCTGCCTGAAGAATTCCTACTCGGGCTTAAGGATCCAGGTCAAATGTCATCTCCCCTTCAAAGCCCTCCTAGGTCAGCCCCTCTTCCTCTGGTTAAGTGAGCTCTTCCTTCAACACATTCCCCTGTTACTTTGCAGTTTGTATAATTGGCCCCGCTGTGTCTCCAACTCATCCTGCACCAGCCTGGCTCCTTCCTCTGGCTTGACCTCACCTAATCCCTTACCTCCTCCTCCCCACTCCTCCCTGGCTCGCATCTTCTTTTCCTTCAGGTTTCTGCTTACAAATCGCTCCTTTGGAGGCTTCCCTGGCCCCTTACCTAGAGGAGGTCCTCCCTGTTAATCTTTCTCAGTCCCCAGTTTGTTTCCTCCAAGCCCTGATCACAGCTGACCACACTGCCTGCTCCCTCTTCCTGACGAGCGTACAGCCAAGCTGCAGCATTCTCCCCCTGCCTGCCCCATCTTCCACAGATACTTCTCGTATCTCCCCAACAAATCCAGAGACAGATACCATCTAGAAATGAAAAGAATCGTTGCCAGTCTTCCATCACCCAAACTGCATGTTTTTAACCTGAAACTGCATTTTTAATTTTCTTTCTTCCGCATCAACAACTGAAAAAATCAGGTCATCGCTGTTCAAGGTAAGCCCCATTTCTGAGTATATATTTTAGTCTAGTAAAGGAGCCTGGGAGGGTGGGTGCTGGGAGCCGCAGCTGCTCCCTCAGCTGGAGCTGAGGCCGAGGAAGAAAGAGCTGCTTCTGACCCTCTCCCCTCTCGAGGCCCAGGCCCACGCACTGCAGTTCTGCCTGCTTTGAGATCTCCCTAAGCCAAGGCATAGGACAATTTATTTGAAGTCAGAGGACAGAGAAAGAGGTCCACCCAGGATTAAGAATCCCCCATTCTCTTCACTATGGAGCAGCCAGAAGGAACTTCTCAAAATGCAAGTCTGATCAGGTCCCTTTCCTTCAAAGATTTCCATTGCTCATCGGATGAAATGCAAACCTCTTAACAAAGACTGCGAGGCTCTGAAATGTTTGAACCCTGATCATCTCTATGGTCACAACCTATACCTCTTGGGGTCTTTGTGGGTCCCATAAATAACATCCCTTTTTCCCACCCAAGCTCTGGACAGTGGGGAGAGAGAACATAGGAGCAAGGAGATGGAGACCACAGCAGCATCTTTGTTCATGATAATGACACCTTGGAGGATGTAGCTGGAATCTCTGCACTGCTGTGCTTCCATGCTCTGAGCCCCAGAATCAGGCAGCCTTCCCCGCCCCAGGGAAGCAGTACTGCTGGGGACAGGCCACCCCAGGGGCAGAGCCTCTCCCTGGCGGGTCAGAGGAATCTCCCACTCCCTGCAGGCAGCTCCCTCCCTCCGAGGTAAGGAAGACTCTGGGCTGCACCTGCCACCCACGGAGGCCATTCCTACTCCACCCCAGGGAAGAGGGGGGGGCGAGTGAGGGCTCGAAAGAGGCCAGGAGGGCTACAAATAATACAGCTCCCTCCGCATGGGAGAAGACATCAGGAGAGGGAAAGGCAGCCCCCTTCACGCTGCCTCCCTCCCCCACTCCTTCACGCTGGCCTCATTGCCTCCTTTCAGCTTCTCATGCTCACCTCCGTCCCACCACAGGCCCTTTGAATGTAGCGTTCCTCTGCGGAAACGTTCTTCCCTCCCCCCGTGGCCCAGTTAACCCCTGCTCTCCTGCTGATCCCTGAGCTCCCAGCTGGACCATCACGTCCTCCGGCAAGGCCTCCCTGCCTCCCTCCCCCCCACCCCAAGCCCAGTCTCTCGTGCGCCTCTTCTTCATAGGACTTGTCATCGCTGTGGTCTTACAGCGTGTGTGTGATTGCTCGGTTGACATCCATCTTCATATACGAGTCCATAAGCTTCATGAGGGCACAGTCTGGCACCGTGCTGGACACATAGTCGGCATTTGAGAAATATTTGTGGAATGGAATGGAATGAATGAATGAACGAACAAATATATCTTGGGGAGAAGTCACAACACACGTACACACACACTTACAACTATGGACCCCACAAGGAGAACTACTCGGGTCCAGGTTGTCCTTCATCCTCAGGGATGCTGCTACTACTCACCATGCTTCTTTGTGCACAAGGGGGACCAAGCAGACTGTTGCAGTCCTTCCCTTGGAAATGGCCTCGGAGATGGGGATTCTCCTGTGGGAAGATGATTGTGGAGTGCTCTCAGGATCAACACCCCTGGGAAGTGAAAGAAGACGGGCCGGGCAGAGAGAGGAGTTGAACTGCAATACAGTCATAACAAAGGCCTCACTGGAACCTACAGAGAGGGATGGAACTGGAATGGCCCTTCAGAGATATCTCAAACGAAGGCGGGGGCCTGCCTGGCCTTGGAAGCCTGTGTCATTGGATGTAGGCTGGATATAGGCTGCACTTGGGAAGGGGGGATGACCTTGGGCAAGGTGTCCCTCTTCAACTGAGGACAGCGCTCAAAGATGGACTCAGCTGGGAGGTATCAGCTGCCAACACTCCCAAGCAGCTGGGGGAATAAGAGTCTCAGTCTTGGAAGAGGAAGGGGGGGTCTGGGTGGCACTCAACAACATCCACGACAAAGACCATTCAAGACCTGCTTTCTGTTTAGAGATTTGTTCGTTAGATGCTAGGCTTGGCTTTCTGTTTAGAGATTTCGGCTTGCTTTCTGTTTAGAGATTTGTTCGTTAGACGCTAGGTCACTTACCCAACAAAAATTCCTTGAGCAACTATTATATAACAGACACTAAGCTTCATCAAAAAATATCTAGGTCCTCTACAAAAGTTTCAATAAAAGGGTTCAAGAAGGATGCTAATAATAAGAGCTACCAGTTGGGCATTTTTCACATGCCAGGCACTATAGCAGGTACTATCCAGACTCAAATAGTCCTTGCATTAACTCTGTGAGATTCATATTATCCCCATTTTACACATGCAGAAAAGGCAGCTCAGAGAGGTTAAGTGACTTACCCAAGGTCACACAGCTCCTAAGCAACAGAGTTTTCTTTGACTCCCAAGTCCATGCCGTTAAATACCATCTTACACTGCCCCCTTCTGAAAATAGAAAATTACTCCCAGAATACTTATGTATACTTATATGTGTATTGGAAATGCATGCAGCTGGAGGTAATAGGAATTCCAGCTTACAGTGGTTCAAACAAATCAAGATTTCATTTTGTCAAATTACAAAACATCTGGAGGCAGCCAACACCATTGGTGTTGGTTCAGTGGATGGATTATGTTAGGCCATCTCTGCAAATGTCTTGGCCTTTCTTACATGCTTTTTGCTTCCTCGTTGCAAAATGGTGGTTGAATCACTAGATACCACAGCCACATTCAAGTCAAAAAGAATGGGAAGGGACTTCACTGGTGGCTCAGTGGTTAAGAATCCGCCTGCCAAGGCAGGGGACTCGGGTTCGAGCCCTGGTCCGGGAAGATCCCACATGCCACAGAGCAACTAAGCCCTTGTGCCACAACTACTGAGCCTGCGCTCCAGAGCCCACGAGCCACAACTACTGAGCCCATGTGCCACAACTACTGAGCCTGCACTCTGGAGCCTGAGAGTGACAACTACTGAGCCTGTGTGCCTAGAACCCCTGCTCCGCAACAAGAGAAGCCACCAAAATGAGATGCCCGCGTGCAGCAACAAAGATCCAATGCAGCCACAAAATAAACTGATTAATTAATTAATTAATTTTTTAAAAAAAGAATGGGAAGAAGTAGCATTAGTGATGACCTTCTCTTTTTATCAAGAAAGAAAGATAAAACTTTCCCAGAACCACTCTCAAACTGTCTCCCTCTTACATCTCATTGACAAGACTATTCATATGACTACCTTCCTTCTCAAAATACTTGAAAAACAAATATTTAGCTTCCTGAGCCTCTATGAGGGTGGCAAGGCATCTAGAGGGGCACTAAATTGGCCAACAAGTCACATCTGCCACAATCACCTAAATTATGAGTCTGCCTTATAGTCATTTTGTGTGTGTGTGTCTGTCCCCTTCACAAACAAGAAAAAGGTAGAAACGCCTTCCAACTCAGTTTGTGTCTTCAAAGTTCCTGGCACATAATAAGTAGGCGTTCAATAAGTATATGTTCTTCAGAATTAAATGTCCCATTCCTCAGCTCCTGCTCCAGGGCTGACTCCTAGAGAAGAGACCGTTCCATCTTCCAGATGGCCCTTTACCCAATTCACAACCACACTGGCGATGGAAAGAATGCACTTCTGGGCTCCTAGCGGTCTTCAGGGTATCCTCCAGAAGTCCTGGAACAGAGATCTAAGGAAGGATGTGGGGAGCCTTAAGGGGAGCACAGACTTTCACCCTAAAAATTTCAGTACCACCCAAGGGTCTTTATTTAGCCTTGTTAACAGAAAGAACATAGATCTCTAAGTCAAGGAACCTAACTCAGGTCCAGTATTTTCGAAAAACTAAGTGTGATCTTAGGAAAGTTTCTTCACACACCGCTGGGCCTCAGGGTCCTCATCTATTAAATAATAACCATCCAACAATGGGTCCCTCGGAGACAGTTTCTTAGAATTGGAAGGGACAGTAATCCCTCCTTTTTAGAGATTAGGAAATTGGATCATAGGGAAGCAAAGTGACTCACACAAGGTTTTCCAACTACAATGAAATGGAATTGTCTAAAAGAACATTTATACAAACACAAGAAACACAATGGCAAACCACATAATCACGAATTCCACCACATTCTGCTAGTTGGTGGCTTACTGCTGACTCGGAAGAGTCTCAAAATACCTCCAAGCTGAGGTATCTCTGGCATCCTCACTGAATCAGGTTATCACTTTCTGGTACACAAGGAGTCAGATTATACTGAGCTTCATGTGTCCTAAAAGAATCTTCTCACTTCTATGTATGTCAACAACAGCAGACAGGCCAGCAACGCTAATGTCAAAGCTTGTCTGCAGGCAATATTGAGTCTTTTCATTAGTTCTGGTGAAAGTCTGGGCTCATCACAGCCGCCCTGCTTCACGTATCTCTTAGGTGTAAATCAGAGGTGCCCAACTTCAACATGGCAGTAACTGAGAGTATCACCCACTGAGAAAACACAAAAGGCCAAACACTACTCTGAATTCAGCAATGCTTCTAAATAACTTTGTATCTTACTCATCACAGCAAGTTATGCATATTTTCAAAATAGTAATTTTAAAGTATCATGACATAATTCATTTCGTGCAAAGAGTCATAGTTTGGGAAACGTTGTTCTAAAAGTCAACGGACAAGGTCATCAATGTGCCATTATTCATGTGTTCTCATAAAGAATCATGGTGAGCCAACACGGTATAGTGAAGAGAAGAGTGGATAGGAGTTATGAGACCCAGTAAACATCCTCTCCCTACAACTATAGGACACTGGGTGATTCACATTATCTCTCAAGGCCCTTGTTTCCTTTTCCATAAGAAAGTGATCCTCAACATTGGATTCATTGGGTATCACCATGACCCTACACCCAGATATTCTGATTTAATTGATCTGCATGTGGCCTGGACGTTGGGATTTTTTTTTATGCCCCCTAAATGATCATAGGATGCAACCATGTTGAAAACCACTGTTACACGGGGAAACAGCTGGACTAGATCAGGACAGCAAACACTGACCCACCTTCTGCCATTGCCCTCCTCCCACCCACCCACTGCAGATCCTGCTGTCGACAGGCGAGCTCCTCCTGCTAAGCCCAAATGTTGTCTCACTCTCTTCATCAACACAACAGCTCACACAACCACTGCCAATAGTTGAACCCTGGCACAAGGGACGAGATTTTTTAGCCCCTTGGCATTAGAAAAGTCTTAGGCTCCATTTCCAAAATTCTTAGATTCTGAGATTTCTTCTAGTACTGAGAAGTGAAAACTGATAATGGAGTTTGCAAGTTCACTCACGGACTATTTGATGTGACTTGGAGCTATTTCTTCTTGTTTCCTTGCTGATGCCCACACATGCTGTCACGGTAATACTAATCAGTTAAGGTAACCGGGTCTGTGCCTATCAGACACCTTGGCCAATAAATTGTACAAATAAATCTTCTGGAATTGAGAGCTCAATATTCATTGTGATTGTCTTAATAAACCAGATCTATTATAAGCCTCCTATGGATGATAATACAGAACTTGGCTGTTTGAATGGCATAAAAATTAATACAGTCACAATAGAAAAACATGATAATTAACAACATGGCTGCATCTAAGTATATCTGAAGTCACCTAATGTAAACAAACTTCTAAGCTTAAAATATTTTTGAATATTTTTGCTTTGTTTATTTTGTTTTTGGATGGGAGGACTATAAATGAATGTATAGGTAAGTACATAAATAAAGAAAATGTTTTACCTTCTGTTTCAGTATCACAATTTGTTTCAGTATTTCCAGGGTAAAAATGTGATGAAAATATGCCCATAACAACAAATTATAGTAACAACATAATTGTGTATATGCAAATTAATTAATAAACGGTACTTTCTGAAGCAATTTCTAAGCAATACCACATTACACCCCATAACTTAATGACTTTAGCTTTAGTTGTTAATCAAGTGATGAAGAACTGTTGGCTTTCTCATTTTAAAAGCCTCAAGCTCTTCTAAGGCAGAAGTTTCAAGAACAGATTCTCAATGTTCAAGATTCAGAGACATCCAAGGTGGTAGCTTCAGACCCAGTCTTTCCCACGTTTAATTTAATTTAAGGAAATAAAAACAACCAGTCAATATCGTCTCACTAGGATACACCAAGGAAGTGTCACAATCACTCATATACATTTAAAACAGTGGTTTTCAACTTTGCCTGCAGTTAAGAATTACTTGAGAAGCTTTAAAAAAAATATTGATGCTTGGGGTCCCACTCTAGAGATTCTGATGTAATTGGGCTTAAAGGTAGCCTGGGCGTCAGACTCCACCAGTGCTTCTAAAGTGCACCGAAGGCCAAGCACCAGAGCCTCGGGAAAATATCATCCACCTTAAGAGGAAGGAGGGCTACAGGAACAAGGACATGCACTCCATTCCCTTCTCTTCAGCCAATGTGTGCCCACTGCTATTTGGCTGAACTAAGAGTTAGGAACCAGGAGGTAAGGAACTCAGGGAGAGAGACTGGTAAGCAAACTCAGGAACAATGAGCTAAACCACAAAAGTCAGCACTGCAGTTCAGAGAGGCAAACCCCTTCCACCATTTGTTGGGACATTCTGCCAAGAAGCCAAGGGGCTGGGCCATGGGACTTGGGACCTTAGCTCCAGGAAAAGCAATATTTGGATCCAGCAGGGTCAGAAAATCCTTAAAGGGAGAGAGAGCTCTACTCATCCACTCACTCACTCTGCTAAAGAGGAGCCACTGATAGGAGACAGAACCAATCCCCATAGTGAGAGCCAGCAGCTGTAATGAAAGCAATAACTGGGAAAATCTGGAAACTGATGAACAGCATATTTGTTTATATTTTGCCCCAGAAGTGGGAGACCTTTGAATGTCTCCCCTGCTCAAAGCATCTATTTTCCACATGTCCCAACAGTGAGTAAAGCATAAAAGAAAAGTGACTTCCTTGGTGGCACAGTGGTTAAGAATCCGCCTCCCAATGCAGGGGACCTGGGCTCGAGCCCTGGTTCAGGAAGATCCCACATGCTGTGAAGCAACTAAGCCCATGTGCCAAAACTACTGAGCCTGTGCTCTAGAGCCCGTGAGCCATAACTACTGAGCCCCATGCCTAGAACCCATGCTCCACAACAAGAGAAGCCAACGCAATGGAAAACCTGCACAACGCAACGAAGAGTAGCCCCCACTCGCCGCAAACAGAGAAAGCCCACGTGTAGCAATGAAGACCCAATGCAGCCTAAAATAAATAAATAAATAAATAATTAACTTAAAAAAAAAAGAGTAAAAGAAAATGGAATTTTAAAATACATGGGCAGACCTTCAAGATGCTGGAGGAGTAAGACAGGGAGATCACCTTCCTCCCCACAAATACATCAGAAATATATCTACATGTGGAACAACTCCTACAGAACACCTACTGAACTCTGGCAGAAGACCTTAGACTTCCCAAAAAGGTCTTTGTGCTCCAGCCGGGTGTCAGGCCTGTGCCTCTGACGTGGGAGAGCCGAGATCAGGACATTGATCCAGCAGACATCTCCCTGCTCCATGTAATATCAAATGGTGAAAGCTCTCCCAGAGATCTCAATCTCAATCCTAAGACCCAGCTCCACTCAACAACCAGCAACCTACAGTGCTGGACACCCTATGCCAAACAACTAGCAAGACAGGAACACAAACCCACCCATTAGTGGAGAGGCTGCCTAAAATCATAATAAGCTCACAGACACCCAAAAAAACACCACCAAACGTGGTCCTGCCCACCAGAAAGACAAGATCCAGCTTAATCCACCAGGACACAGGCACCACTCCCCTCCACCAGGAAACCTACACACCCACTGAACCAACCTTAGCCACTGGGGGCTGACACCAAAAACAATGGGAACTACAAATCTGTAGCCTGCAAAAAGGAGACCCCAAACACAGTAAGTTAAGCAAAATGAGAAGAGAGAGAAACACACAGCAGATGAAGGAGCAAGGTAAAAATCCACCAGACCAAACAAAAGAAGAGGAAATAGGCAGTCTACCTGACAAAGAATTCAGAGTAATGATAGTAAAGATAATCCAAAATCGTGGAAATAGAATGGAGAAAATACAAGAAACGTTTAACAAGGACCTAGAAGAACTAAATAAATGAAATTAATGAAATGAAATGAAATCAATATTAATGAAATTAAAAATTCTCTAGAAGGAATCAATAGCAGAATAACTGAGGCAGAAGAACAGATAAGTGACCTGGAAGACAAGATAGTGGAAATAATTACCACAGAGCAGAATAAAGAAAAAAGAATGAAAAGAATTGAGGACAATCTCAGAGACCTCTGGGACAACATAAAGGAACCAACATTCGAATTATAGGTGTCCCAGAAGAAGAAGAGAAAAAGAAAGGGACTGACAAAATATTTGAAGAGACTATAGTTGACAACTTCCCTAATATGGGAAATAGTCAATCAAGTCCAGGAAGAGCAGAGAGTCCTATACAGGATAAATCCATTGAGAAAAACACCAAGACACATATTATTCAAACTATCAAAAATTAAATACAAGGAAAAAGTATTAAAAGCAGCAAAGGAAAAACAACAAATAACACACAAGGGAATCCCCATAAGATTAACAGCTGATCTTTCAGCAGAAACTCTGCAAGCCAGAAGGGAGTGGCAGGACATATTTAAAGTGATGAAAGGGGAAAACCTACAACCAAGATTACTCTATTCAGCAAGGATCTCATTCAGATTTGACAGAGAAATTAAAACTGTTACAGACAAGCAAAAGCTAAGAGAATTCAGCACCACCAAACCAGCTTTACAACAAATGCTAAGGGAACTTCTCTAGGCAGGAAACACAAGAGAAGGAAAAGACCTACAATAACAAACCCATAACAATTAAGAAAATGGTAATAGGAACATACATATTGATAATGACCTTAAATGTAAATGGATTAAATGCTCCAACCAAAAGACATAGACTGGCTGAATGGATACCAAAACAAGAAGCGTAAATATGCTATCTACAAGAGACCCACTTCAGACCTAGGGACACATACAGACTGAAAGTGAGGGGATGGAAAAAGATATTCCATGTAAATGGAAATCAAAAGAAAGCTGGAGTAGCAATTTTCATCTCAGACAAAATAGACTTTAAAATAAACACTCTTACAAGAGACAAAGAAGGACACTACATAATGATCAAGGGATCAATCCAAGAAGAAGATATAACAATTGTAAATATTTATGCACCCAACATCGGAGCACCTCAATACATAAAGCAAATACTAACAGCCATAAAAGGGGAAATCGACAGTAACACAATCATAGTAGGGGACTTTAACACCCTACATACACCAATGGATGGATCATCCAAAATGAAAATAAATAAGGAAACACAATCTTTAAATGATACATCAAACAAGGTGGACTTAATTGATATTTATAGGACATTCTCTCCAAGAAAAACAGAATACAATTTCTTCTCAAGTGCTCATGGAACATTCTCCAGGATAGATCATATCTTGGGTCACAATCAAGCCTTGGTAAATTTAAGAAAATTGAAATCATATCAAGTATCTTTTCCAACCACAAAGCTATGAGACTAGATATCAATTACAGGAAAAAATCTGTAAAAAATACAAACACATGGAGGCTAAACAATACACTACTTAATAACCAAGAGATCACTGAAGAAATCAAAGAGGAAATCAAAAGATTCCTAGAAACAAATGACACTGAAAGCACGATGACCCAAAACCTATGGGATGCAGCAAAAGCAGTTCTAAGAGGGAAGTTTATAGCAGTACAATCCTACCTCAAGAAACAAGAAACATCTCAAATAAACAACCTAACCTTACACCTAAAGCAATTAGAGAAAGAAGAACAAAAAAACCCCCCAAAGTTAGCAGAAGGAAAGAAATCATAAAGATCACATCAGAAATAAATGAAAAAGAAATGAAGAAAACAATAGCAAAGATCAATAAAACTAAAGGCTGATTCTTTGAGAAGATAAACAAAGTTAATAAACCATTAGCCAGACTCATCAAGAAAAAACGGGAGAAGACTCAAATCAATAGAATTAGACAAGAAAAAGGAGAAGTAATAACTGACACTGCAGAAATACAAAGGATCTTGAGAGATTACTACAAGCAACTATATGCCAATAAAATGGACAACCTGGAAGAAATGGACAAATTCTTAGAAAAGCACAACCTTCTGAGACTGAACGAGGAAGAAATAGAAAATATAAACAGACCAATCACAAGCACTGAAATTGAAACTGTTATTAAAAATCTTCCAACAAACAAAAACCCAGGACCAGATGGCTTCACAGGCGAAGACCATCAAACATTTAGAGAAGAGCTAACACCTGTCCTTCTCAAACTCTTCCAAAATATAGCAGAGAGAGGAACACTACCAAACTCATTCTACAAGGCCTCCATCACCCTGATACCAAAACCAGACAAAGATGTTACAAAAAAAGAAAACTACAGGCCAATATCTCTGATGAACATAGATGCAAAAATCCTCAACAAAATATTAACAAACAGAATCAAACAGCATATTAAAAGGATCATACACCATGATCAAGTGGGGTTTATCCCAGGAATGCAAGGATTCTTCAATATACGCAAATCAATCAATGTGATACACCATATTCACAAATTGAAGGAGAAAAACCATATGATCATCTCAATAGATGCAGAAAAAACTTTTGACAAAATTCGACACCCATTTATGATAAAAACCCTCCAGATAGTAGGCATAGAGGGAACTTACCTCAACATAATAAAGACCATATATGACAAACCCACAGCTAACATCCTTCTCAATGGTGAAAAACTGAAACTATTTCCTCGAAGATGAGGAACAAGACAAGGTTGTCCACTCTCACCACTAATATTCAACATAGTTTTGGAAGTTTTAGCCATGGCAATCAGAGGAGAAAAAGAAATAAAAGGAATCCAAATCGGGAAAGAAGAAGTAAAGCTGTCACTGTTTGCAGATGACATGATACTATACATAGAGAATCCTAAAGATGTTACCAGAAAACTGCTAGAGCTAATCAATGAATTTGGTAAAGTAGCAGGATACAAAATAAATGCACAGAAATCTCTTGCATTCCTATACACTAATGATGGAAAATCTGAAAGAGAAATTAAGGAAACACTCCCATTTACCATTGCAACAAAAAGAATAAAATACCTAGGAATAAACCTACCTAAGGAGACAAAAGACCTGTATGCAGAAAACTATAAGACACGGATGAAAGAAGTTAAAGATCATACAAACAGATGGAGAGATATACCATGCTCTTGGATTGGAAGAATCAACATTGTGAAAATGACTATACTACCCAAAGCAATCTACAGATTCAATGCAATCCCTATCAAACTACCAATGGCATTTTTCGCAGAACTAGAACAAAAAATTTCACAATTTGTATGGAAACACAAAAGACTCCAAATAGCCAAAGCAATCTTGAGAAAGAAAAACGGAGCTGGAGGAATCAGGCTCCCTGACTTCAGACTATACTACAAAGCTGCAGTAATCAAGACAGTGTGGTAGTGGCACAAAAACAGAAATACAGATCAGTGGAACAGAATAGAAAGCCCAGAGATAAACCACACACATATGGTCACTTTATTTTTGATAAAGGAGGCAAGAATATACAATGGAGAAAAGACAGCCTCTTCAATCAATGGAGCTGGGAAAACTGGACAGCTACATGTAAAAGAATGAAATTTGAATACTCCTTAACACCATACAAAAAAATAAACTCAAAATGGATTAAAGACTTAAATGTAAGGCCAGACACTATCAAACTCTTAGAGGAAAACATAGGCAGACACTCTATGACATAAATCACAGCAGGATCCTTTTTGACCCACCTCCTAGAGAGATGGAAATAAAAACAAAAATAAACAAATGGGACCTAATGAAACTTAAAAGCTTTTGCACAACAAAGGAAACCATAAACAAGACGAAAAAACAACCCTCAGAATGGGAGAAAATATTTACAAATGAAGCAATTGACAAAGAATTAATCTCCAAAATTTACAAGCAGATCATGAAGCTCAATATCAAAAAAACAAACAACCCAATCCAAAAATGGGCAGAAGACCTAAATAGACACTTCTCCAAAGAAGATATACAGATTGCCAACAAACACATGAAAGGATGCTCAACATCACTAATCATTAGAGAAATGCAAATCAAAACTACAATGGGGTAACACCTCAGACCAGTCAGAATGGCCAGCATCAAAAAATCTGCAAACAATAAATGCTGGAGAGGGTGTGGAGAAAAGGGAACCCTCTTACACTGTTGGTGGGAATGTAAATTGATACAGCCACTATGGAGAACAGTATGGAGGTTCCTCAAAAAACTAAAAATAGAACTACTATACAACCCAGCAATCCCACTACTGGGCATATACCCTGAGAAAACCATAATTCAAAAAGAGTCATGTACCACAACGTTCATTGCAACTCTACTTACAATAGGCAGGACATGGAAGCGACTTAAGTGTCCATCGACAGATGAATGGCTAAAGAAGATGTGGCACATATATACAATGGAATATTACTCAGCCATAAAAAGAAATGAAATTGAGTTATTTGTAGTGAGGTGGATGGAGTTAGAGTCTGTCATACAGAGTGAAGTAAGTCAGAAAGAGAAAAACAAATACCGTATGCTAACACATATATATGGAATCTAAGGGAAAAAAAAAAAAAAAGGTCATGAAGAACCTAGTGGCAAGACAGGAATAAAGACACAGACCTACCAGAGAATGGACTTGAGGATATGGGGAGGGGGAAGGGTAAGATGTGACAAAGAGAGAGAGTGGCATGGACATATATACACTACCAAACGTAAAATAGATAGCTAGTGGGAAGCAACCGCATAGCACAGGGGGATCAGCTCTGTGCTTTGTGACGATCTAGAGGTGTGGGATAGGGAGGGTGGGAGCGAGGGAGATGCAAGAGGGAAGAGATATGGGAACATATGTATATGTATAACAGATTCACTTTGTTATAAAGCAGAAACTAACACACCATTGTAAAGCAATTATACTCCAATAAAGATGTTAAAAAAATAAAATAAAATAAAAAAATAAATAAGATGTGGCACATATATACAATGGAATATTACTCAGCCATAAAAAGAAATGAAACAGAGTTATTTGTAGTGAGGTGGATGGACCTAGAGTCTGTCTTACAGAGTGAAGTAAGTCAGAAAGAGAAAAACAAATACCATATGCTAACGCATATATACAGAATCAAAAAAAATGGTTCTGACAAACTTAGGGACAGGACAGGAATAAAGATGCAGACATAGAGAATGGACTTGAGGACACGGGGAGCGGGACGGGTAAGCTGGGACGAAGTGAGAGAGTGGCATGGACATATATACAGTGCCAAATGTAAAATATATAGCTAGTGGGAAGCAGCTACATAGCACAGGGAGATCAGCTCGGTGCTTTGTGCCCACCTAGAGGGGTGGGAAATGGAGGGTGGGAGGGAGACGCAAGAGGGAGGAGATATGGGGATGTGTGTATGTGTATAGCTGCTTCACTTTGTTGTAAAGCAGAAACTGACACACCATTGTGAAGCAATTATACTCCAATAAAGATGTTAAAAAAAAAAAAAAAAGATACACGGGCCATAAAGTCCTATTGGTCAAACACCCCTTTTGCTTGGTGCCAGACGTTTATCATCATGTAGTCACAGCAGCTTGAAATGAAAGACACTGACCTATAAAGATCACTTGATGGGTAACAGTCTCAAAGTCAACCTCACTGGAATAATTTTGCCATCATCTGGGTGCCATGTTTTCCAGTCCAGCACTGAGTTAATTTAAAATAAATGACCACTTCAGTGTATTTGTGCCATATAAGATGGGGTGTAATTTCAAGGGAAAGGTAGATGCTTAATGGAGCAGTGAAACATGTACGGAGCCAACACCTGTTTTATACAAAAATTCTGGGCTTTATACAAACTATCATTAAGTTGCAAATACTTATTGGGAGCCAAGTTTTTGCTCTATAAACAATCCTAGCTTGTGAAAGCCCTTGAGAATTTTCTTGATTTAAAATGCATTTAATGATCTGTAAAGGCAAAAGAAAAATGCTGAAATACAAATACAAAATAATATGAATAATAATTCCCATGTTCAACATAGAAAAATAATGATGTATCGGTTATCATTAGGCTTTGTGTTTATCTAGAGTCTTTCTCCAAGGGGATTGCATGATTCTACTGCAACATTGAGAATCACCCTTGAATAAATAGTTGCTCCCTAAGTTAGGTGTTGAACAAACACTGGGAGAGGGGAGGTTTCTCCATGCACTCACATATCTCTCCTCCTGACTCTTAGTTCATTCTCCTCTTTTCCTATTTTTCTGACATCACCTGTTAGATCCCAGTTTCAGCTAGAAATGGCAAAGGTGACGTTTCTTTACTATCTTTCTCTAAATTGATTCTTTCTTTCATGTAACAAATATGCATTGGCTCTCATTACTGTCAGAGAAAACTCCAGAATAATCTTTGCTTGAGTTCATACATTCACTTTGAAACTGCAAAACTCCAAAGATCATATTGCTGGGTCTGATTCTGACCGCTTTAGGGCTCCAAGGGTGATGAGATCTCCTAAGTACCAGTTCCCCCACTTACCATAAAAGGCAACATCTCTCAGGCAATCTGGTTTGGCCAAATGCAAATCAGTACAGTAGGACTTGTCATTGCCTTCCCTTGTTTGATTCATTACTGACTTTTGTCATTCCTTTTCTGTGACATTGGCAAAATCAGTCTTCCACGTTCAATTCTATGCCTCCAGTTAGGAAAGCAGGTAGAACTACATCTACCTAGACATGTGAGAGGTCTGAGCAGTCAGTAATTAGATGATCCTTCAGACCAGTATTCTTTAAACATTTGTTCAACATTTTTTTTTTGGCCACATGGCTAGCTGGATCTTAGTTCCCTGACCAGGGGTCAAACCCTGGTCTTCAGCAGTGGAAGCGCAGAGTCCTAACCGGACCGCCAGGGAATTCCCTTGTTCAAAATTTATTTAATGGGAGTAAAGAGAAACTCATTTTCTATTAATAAAAGTTGTATACTTTTCTGTGTTTAAAAATGAGGGATTAATTACTGTCGTCTTCAGAACCAGAAAATGCCTCAGAAGAAAACTGAACCATGTAAAGATGTAGACGATACAATAAATCACTCGAAAATAAATTACTTATTCCCACTAAACAGTACCATATCATGTATTACTGAGTTTCAAAATATCCATTCACTACAAATGCCAGCTTCCCACAACAATCAACAGGAGCTAATCTCAAGGCTGAAGGTACAGAAGGTTAGAACATGCAACTTACACATGCATGTTGCAAAGATACTCAAAGATGGCCGTGAGGAGTGAGTCTTTAATTTCTGCCCTAGAGCTTGCTTAATTTAGTGGGAAAAGAATAAATCTTCATTTGGCCAGTTACGGAAGACGTCACATGGAAAGCTGAGTTACTCTGCACCATATTTCTCGGATGTTCTCATTGACAGAGTGGCACCTGGGCAGCTTCCCAGTCAACGACTCCCCAAATTTAGCTCTGCCCCCCGTCCAAGTTCTGTTCATTCAACATGAGAACTACTATTGATTTCTCATCATTCCCTTCCATTAGTGAATGGAAGTCCCTGCCTGCATTTTCTCTCCCTTCAAATAAAGTCCAATTAATCTGGAATTACCTTGCCCTGACTGCCATTCAGTCTGAAATCCAAAATGGGCTTCCATGTGCCTCATATGGTTCGTGGGGAAGGAAGCGATAAAGAAAACCCAGCTCCCTGAACCAGTGCAACTTCCCATACGTATGCGGCATTTCTATGGGTATAGAGCCAAGGATCCCAGAGCGATGAGAAACGGAAACTAGTGACCACTGAAGGTCACTTGCTGGCTCCACTGCGCCCCCTTCAGGGCATCGTATGTCTTCATGACTGCAGGCGATCTTCTTTGTCAAAGCAGGTGCAGCTAAAGCCCTACACTCCAAAATGAAAAGAGGGAGAATTCAGCTGATGAGATAATTTCATCCATCGTATGTGTGTCTTGGGAGGAGAAGAAATGAGCTCTTCCATTTCAAAACGAGGTAAATCCGTTAAGGACTTCTCTGTTACGAGCTACTAAGAAATAGATCACTTGCCTCAGAAACCCAGGCAAAGATCGTGCTGCACAAATCCCCGAAAGCATCATACTGGCCAGAACAACAAGAAGAGAATTGGAACTGAATACACGCTCTGACGGCTGTTGGATCACCACGGGCAGCCCGCTCAGCTTCCCTGAGTCGGCTTCCTATTTATAACATAGGAAGAAAAATCTCAGGCAATCTCCCCAACCTGGGCTTTGAGATCCTTGGGGAAAAAGATACATATCCTAAACCAGCTCTGTTTTCCACAATCCACCACATTTCAAATGGGACATTGCTAAGTGAACTAAATTAATTCTTCCAACCTAATCGCTCAAGAAAAATAATGCACCTTTAAGACAAAGAAACACCAAAGCTGGTGGTTCTACTGAAAAGAACCCCCCAAAAATTGTTTTTACAATATCAGAACACCTTTGCAGGACAACAGCAATGAAGGCACCAACTTGCTTTGTTTGTTGACTTAAAATCTCTATTCAATTCGCTGTCCTCTCCCTTGTTAAGGAAAGTTCTGGAACTGCCCAAATGGGAATTGGGTAAAGAGCCATTACTCTGTGTCACCTTCTCCCCAGGTTACTCAGGCGTTGCCTTCATTGTCCACTGCACCCCTCACTGCTGAAACCCCCCCTTCTCTGGGGACCCACCACTCCCTTCCTCCCCACCTCTCTGTGGTTTAGGAGAGGTCAGCTGGCAGCTGGAGGCCCCTGACTTGCCTCCTTTTTTCTTCCCATTCCTGCCTTCATTCTGCACCACAATGGGAGTTGCCCGCATATCCACAGACCTCCCCACAACCTACACGTTTCTCTGTACATGTTGCCCCTTGGTCATCCTCCGGCCCAAGTATGTAACACCGGTGGCCTGCCAATAGACATGCAAGGTCCTGGAAGTACAGCCTCTGTACTGTCTGCACAGGAATTTTCAAGGTCCTGGGAACCCAAAGGGTAGTCTAGAAAAAGAGCACATTTTCTTGGCCCCATGGACTCCTTCTGGTGGGAAGGGGTGCAGCCAAAGAGTAGGGCCCAGGACAGGGGTCTCATCTGATTGAGTCTCAGGGCAATACAGGGAGAGGTCTGGATAGAGAGCCTGACATGGCCCTGGTGCTTTTCCATGGCTGGTGCATAATTTGCAAACATTCCAGAAGTTCCCATGTGCCCTAGCCAGGGACACAGAAGAGGTAAGAAGGACTGAAGAGGTCTGGAGTAGGGAAGATGAGACTCCTAAGGGCAAGGACCTTGAGCCTGGAGGCAAAAGCAAGGCCCACTGTCAGCAACTGCTGATGCCGGCATGTGACCCAGCAGGCAGCGCCAGTGACACCGGCAGTGGATTCAGTGAGGACAGAAGCAGATACACAAAGTCAATCGGGCTAAGACGCTTCAGCCAAAGCCAGCAAGGATCCAGAATATTTGAGCCAACAGACCATGTGCCTGCACACTGGCAGCCGTGTGGGAGTGAAGGAGGGGAAACGAGAGAAGTGTTGAAGATCCAAGCGTTTACACGGACGACACTGAGCTAACTTGAATGAGGTAGATTCAACTGAGAAAGACTGAGATACCGTGAGACCATACATTGAAAGCAGAAGTACTCTTAGCCCACCCTGCCCACCCCTTTCACAGACAGGGTGGTCTCAGGAGCCAAATCAGTTTACAGCAGTGCTACCCAGCCGTTCTCCCATCATGGCGCACAGCGAAAATGATAACGCGTGCGTGGACCACGGGGGAAAGCCGACAAGGCAAGCAGCTGGGGGCTCTTATCCCCGCCCAGCTGCCCCGCGTAGAGGTATCAATATCTAGGCACCTCTGCCACTCACCCCCGTGCCACAGGACACTGGGGAGAAGCCCCGAGTCACAGAGGATAAAGAGCCTACATGTTTCTCTGTACATAGCAGTAATGGTTTATAGAAGTGTAGACCCCAGCTACGGGATGAATGAATGAAATGGACAAATTAACCTACATTTCATCACTTTCTGAGTAACTTCAGTCAAGATTTTTTTTTTTTTTTGGCCGCGTTGAGCGACATGTGCAATGCGGACATGTTGCCCTACCGGATCGAACCTGCACCCCCTGAATTGAAAGAGTCTTAACCACTGGACCGCCAGGGAAGTCCCAGTCAAGATTCTTAACTTCACAGTTTCCCTTGGAAAAGGAGAGATAATAATCACTACCTTGAAAAGCTACTTTGTGAAGATGAAAAGAGGCAAGGGATATATAGCCTTTGGGGCAATTAGTATAAACTCAATCAACATTAGGTTTTTGGACCACTGCGCCCTATACACTCTAAGCAGACATTAACAGGGGGACTCAATTAACAAAATGGACAAAGCTCAGCCTTTTGTCCCTGCCCAGTATGGCCCTTCCCTGGGCGACCCTGTAGCCACAATTGCGTCAGACACTGCCTGTCTGTTGAGCTACAAATCTCTCTCACCTTCCAGCCAGTTGTGGACCCATATGTTAAATTGCCTTTTCTCTTGATTCATTCTTCCTTTAGCCCTTAGACCTTGCCCTCCTCGCCTTCACAGCCAAATGATCCCCATTTTCTCTCTCAGAGCCTACACCCCACTCTTCCCTTAGAAGGTGCAGAGGAAAGAACCATAACCATACATCCTGGATGAAGGTTGGCAGCTGCGGGGAGAGGCTGGTGTCGGGAGCCTACGAGGGTGCCTTGGGAGTCCTGGCAGATCTGAGAGACCCTCAGTGACCTATAAGAACAGGGCACTGTGAGGTCAGCAATTTTTTTCCTAAAAAGTTCCACAACCTTCCCTGAAAATCAGTTATAGCACCAAATATATCAGCCAATCCATCACCCCATCTCCTTGTGGGACATGTTATTCCCCCGATACCTGTGAGCCATCTCATCAAATCAGCCCTCTGAAAGCTCTGAGACTGAATATCCCTGGCACTGCAGCTGTTAATGAAGAACAGAAATATAATAAAGGCTTTTCATTTAACAATGAATCAACTAAAGCACTTGGGAAAGGCATGACATTTACAAGAACATTTACATTTTTGTGCTAAAGTATTATTTTAAAACTTCACACTGTACCACCAAGTACAGTTCTGGGTGGAATTAAACACATTTCATGTAACTCAATATCATAGGTTTTGTTAAGCCCTGTGCTCGTGAAATATCTGAGCTTGCACTGGAATCAAGGTAAGAAAAGTGGCTCAGGAGGGGGAAATGTGAGAATATATCCAATGTCTTCAGTTCTTATGTGCCTAGAAAACCAGAGCCAGTGTGGGTGGATTAGATGACCCCAGCGACTTGACTGGATGCCTTACCCTGAGGCTAATACACAAGTTCCTAAGAAGAACTGAAAGCTGCAAATCTTGCCTACTTGACAAGAACATGGCTGAGTTTCCGGACTACTCAGTTGATTGCTTCTAATCTGCCCTTCCTGACAGCTCATTACTTTCTTTCCTAAACACGCCAGGTGCTAGATGGCCTTCTCTGGGGCTGAGGAAAAATGAAGTGAACCTTAGGAAGTATAGAGTTGAGCCACTCTTCTTGGTAGATACCAGAAGGATCGTTGCTTAGGGAGCTCGTACAGAAACAAACGGTCTGGGATTCACTGCCCTGGCTATAAGGGCTCCCTGGACTTTAAAACCTTTCACATTTCTCTCTTTCTTTGGAATTTATGACTTTAGCAAAGCAACTGATGCACGTAATCCAGAAATCTAACTTTTCTGGGAGACACTTCGAACATATAGACGTAACTAATGTCTTACTTTAAACAAAATTTTCCCAATGAACTGGGCATGAAGCATGGAGATGGCTCCTTTTTAGAATCCTGGATTGTATACAGTGTGGCTGTCACTTTTTTCCTCTTAGTGAAATAGTTTGTTTCTATATGTTTCTCTCTCCCACTTAGACGAGGCTTCCAGCATGACCAAGGGTAGCTAACCCAGTACACCCATGTTCCAGGGACCTCTCCGTACTGTGTGGTTTTCTTGTGTTCCGTTTCTCCTTGGCTCTGCGGTATACTCAAATCAGACTACTTTTAACAAAAAAGTTGGCAATGACATCATTATGCTGCAAGTGAAGTTCTCTTCGCAAATCCCCTTCTCTCCCCTGGAGCCAAGTACCTACAAAAGATTTTGTAATAGTACTTAAGACCCTGAGGACTCTGTTATCAGTTAGGATATAAGTTCAGTTACGTGTGACAGAGACCCAGAGTCACACTGCTTTAAACAGGATAGAAATATATTTCTCTCTCATATGAAAGTTGCTCCCAACCACATATCTCCAGGGACTTCTTGAAGTCTTCATTCCAGCCAGCAGGAAGGGGGAAGGAGAGGGGACACTCCTTCCTTCTGAGGTTTATGACCTGGAAATGTCACATGTCACTTTTGCTTATATCTCATTGGCCAGAATTTAGTGATCTGGCTACACCTGGCTGCAAAGGAGTCTGGGAAGTGTAGTCTTTAGTCTGGGGTAGCTTGCCTGATAACGTACTTGAAGGCTACCAATACATCAAGATAATGTTCCACACAATAACTGTGAAGCCAAAACGATTTGTGACTTTGAACCAGATTCTTCCCCTGAACCAGTGTTTGTGGAAGTACTCCCTCCATTTTACAACTTGGGGAGCAGCATGTGCATCAGATATGATGCTTAGCATTTGGGGATCTGGATTTTTTGATCCAAGGAAAACTGTATACAGAATGGAGTGCATGAAAGAATTATCCAGATAATTCAAGGCAAAAAACATCAAGTTCTTGGAAGCAAGACTTCTTATTTTGGGGGACTTGAACCGGAAGGACACTCTCAGAGTGAGGAGACCAACGTGATGAGAAGTGTTAAGTGAAAATCTCTTGTTGGGCAGAGAAATACATTTCAAGGAGCTGGTGCACTGCCCCCAATTGCCTGATCAATACGATGTGGCAGGAGAAGGAAGTGATGCCAAAAGCTGGGCCTCTGTGCACCGGTGCCAAACCAAATCTTGGAGAAAGAGTTTTGGGTGAAGTAGAAAAGAATAGCTTTATTGCTTTGCCAGGCAAAGGGGGACACAGCAGGCTCCATGCCCTCAAAACCTGTGTGTCCCAACCAGGGAGCATTTCATGAGTTTTATAGCAATTGTTCAAGGGTGGGTTTGCTGAGATTAGGGTGTGCGCAGGGCCTTCACTCCTTTAATCTGGTCTCAGGTGATCTCTTGATGAGCTTCTCTGGTTCCTCTAATCTGGCCTCAGGTGGTCCTCTCTGGAATAAAGAATGCTAACTCCATTTGTTGGGGGGTTTGGTTCTGTAAAGAGCTCAAAGATATTGTTATGTGTGTCCCTTGAGGTGGAACCAGGACCCTGCCCCAAGGCTGCACCATTGTTTTTCTTTTGTTTTTGTTTTGTTTTTGTTTTTTTGGCTGCTCCTCCCTTGTCTCTGCATCCCCTCCTTTCCCTGCTTAGCAACAGTTTGAATCTTCCCTTTGGGATTCAGGGAAGCTCATGGAGACTGCAGTCTGTTCCCTCCCATCAAAGAAAGGGGGTCACAGAAAGGCCCCATACCCAGGAGCCCTACAGGGTCCTGCTGGGTTTCAGAAGCACTGGTTACATTGCAGATTCCAAAGTCATTGTGTGCCATGTTTAGGAAGAAAGGCAGCAGTCACTTTGTCAAAAGTCACAATCCTGACATTAGCCTGCCTGGGTCCCCACGTGGGGCAAACACGCTTTCTCTGTCACTCCCTGCAGTAAGGCTGCTGGCTGCTGCTTCTAGACAACATTGGATAGGGACTTAGGCTGAGAGATGACACTTCTTTATTCTACCCTGAGTTCAGGAAAAGATGTCAAAAAGGGAAATGTTAGGCCCCTTGACTGCTGAGTTTTTGTGTTTCCTGGCAGAAATTACCTAAAGCAGTGATTCCTAACTCTCACTGTACATTGGAATCGCGAGAGGAAATTTTTAAATATCTATGTCCGGACCGAGCCCCAGAGATTCTCATCCAGTTATCCTGAGGTGTGGAGCCAAAGGAGAGGAATTTTTTAATGTCCCTGGGTGATTCTAACGTGCAGCCAGGGTTGAGAACTGGTAACCTAAGGAACCTCCTCCCTGTGTTTTGAAGTGAGCCCTGATCCATCCTAATCATTACAGGATATGCAACCAAGATTAGGAGATTTCAGATGGACTGAGCCGGGAGCCCCGTTGCCTTCAGTGGTTGCAGCCAATTATCACACACCCACAGCTCTGATGCTGAGCCCTGAAAGAGGGCAGATAGAACAAAGGGAGGAAAAAATAACAAAGGAGAAGATTACCTTTGGTCATGCTCTTTTTGTACAAGGAATCCAATTAAGGAGCCCCTGAAAAGATGTAGGTTTAATATCATTCTACATAAGGACCTAAAAAGGTTGTGGAAAATGAAATGATTCCAGGAACCAGCTCCTCTGTCAGTTTCCCTCAAGGGTCTAATATTGAAGACTGACAGTAATGTCACCTGAACTTCTCACCTTTCCATCATGTTTCTCACTGCTTCCCTGCAGTAACCCAACACTCTAGCCAAGCTGGACCACTCGCTGTTCCCAGTGTCCCAATTTTGTCATGGAGTCTTTTTCATTTCCCCCAGTGTGATGTGCTCTAGGCCTCTTCTTAATCCCATATGTTGTATCTTTATTATGACATGAGTTATATATTCTACTTTATTTTATACTTACTTGTATTCCAGTCTTTTCCTCCCAACAATACAAAAGCATCTTGCAAACAAGCCCTGTGTCTTACTCATCTTTGCGTCCCTGACATGGTGCTTTCCGTGTGATTGGCCCCAGCAAATATTTACGGAATACATATGATTTTCCAGAAGCTTCTCCAGATGATTCTTTCATTTAGTGTGTTGGTCCCAGGAAAAGGTACTTCATACCTTATCTCTCACTTCTGAGCCATGAGAAGCTTAGCAACTCACTCAGACTCTGAACGAAGGTTCTTCTTAGGTCCGCCCAGGACAAGAGAAATCTCTGGATGTGCCACCTACAACTTATCTAGCAGCATGGCAGTCTGGTATCCTAACTGGCTCTCTTCCAGCTGCCGTGAGTCACTTGACCTTTCAGGATAGGAAAGAAAAAAATCCCAAAGTCCCTCTTTAAAAACCCTGGGGCTATTAGGGAAAAAAAGGGTCGGAATGGGTGGGGTTCAGTGGTGGACACACAAAGAAAGTTCTTCAAATGACAATAAAGCGTTTAAATAGTTACGGCAAAGGAAGGAATGCTTTCCAGAGGCCAAGAAGTTTTTCAGTTAAATGAAATTCTCCACCTCCAGGGAGGCATGGACCCCTGATCTGAGCTGCAGGGAGGAGAGAAGGAGGGTGGCAAAGGATTTTATTCCTAAACACATTCCTGTTTTTTAAACTTTAAAAAGCCAGCCAAACACTCTGCCTCCTTGGGAAACAGGAATAATAACTACATCCACAGAATTTGTTAGGATTGACTGATTAATATTATTGTCATAGTAAAATTAGTATAACCAATATTACACGTATATGACTCAGTACAGTTTATAAAATTTTTCTTATGCGTTGTCTCACTTCAGACTCACAACAACCCTGTGACTCACAACTTATCTCTGAAACAGAAATAGACTCACAGACATAGAGAACAGACTTGTGGTTGCCAAGGGGGAGGGCAGTGGGGGAGGGATGGAGTGGGAGTACGGGATTAGCAGATGCAAGCTATTATATGTAGAATGGATTGACAACAGGGTCCTACTGTATAGCACAGGGAACTATATTCAATATCCTGTGATAAACCAAAGTGGAAAAGAATATGAAAAAGAATATATATATACACACACACACACACACACACATATGTATACTGAATCACTTTGCTGTACAGCAGAAATTAACACTACTATACTTCAATAAAAAATAAACAATAAACAAATAAATAATTTTTTAAAAATTATGATCCCCATTTTACAGAGCATGAAACTGAGGTGCTGGTTGCAGACGCGGAGGAGGGATCACGTGTTCTTCCCAACCACACCACACCCTGGTGACATGGAAGGCAAGGCAGAGGGAGCCCCATGTAAACGCCCCGCCCCCGCTCAGGACCCAGGTAGGTGCAGAGCTCCACAGGTTCTGGAGTCAGACAGACCCGCCCAGGATCCCAGCTCTGACTCTCCAGAACCTTGGGCAGGGGACTTATTAACTTCACTGGGTAGCAGGCTCCTAATTTGAAAAATGAACATCATAATACCCACAGGTTTTCTTCAGGATTAAATGTTTGCGCAGTGCTTAACACAGGGCCAGGCACAAGACAAACCCTTAATGAGTGGTAGTTATTAATATTAGTATAGGCTTCAGATATGGGCAATAGCACACCACACATTGCAAAGTGCTCTGTAACTATGGCTTCTAGTTAAATACACGGCTTAATGGAAAAAACATCTGGGCGTTTTCACTGGCTGAGAGTAAACCCTAATTTCAAATGAAAAATCTGTGCTAAACCATTGTACCTCAAAGGGGACACCAATATTTTTTCAAGATTATGTATTCTGTTTCCAAAAGTATACACACTAATCAAAGCTGGGTTTTATTTATTTTAAAATACCCTGTGTTTTAAAATGTCTCCCCATAAACCATGTCCACTAGATTAACCCATATTTCACTGCACACTTCAATAATCTTTCCACATTAATCAACCACCTTGAGTTTACCCCTCTGTATATATTATGCCTGTATTTTATTATTTTCTTGGTAAACCCTGTGTTTCAAAGGCTTTCCAGAACAACTCAATCACAAAAATGTGCTTTTGGGTAACACTTAAGATATAAGGTTTTAACCCAGTGGTGAAATAATTTTAATTATAAAAACAAAACAATGAAATGGAATCCTAGTGACGGTTAAACAAATCTTTAATTGTCCAGCCAGCTTGTAAATCCCTTCTTCCTTCCTTCTCATTCAGTTTGCAGACCTGGATGTCATCTCATTAAAGCAACGGCTCAGATGTGCACACAAATGTCTTACACCAAATACACATATCTCTTTCCACCTCTCTCCCAACACCTAAGCCTCTTCTTACACAGTGGCGACATCAGATTAAATCAGGGGAAGAAAGTAAATAAGGAAATCAGGTAGCTGAAGCAAACACAAGCAACTGCAGCTGGTGCTTCAGGTCAACAGTCCTCAGGTGTCAAAAGGAGATTTTGTGAAGTGAATGCTGAGTGTGTGTGTGTGTGTGTGTGTGTGTGTGCAACTCAATAATTACTGAAATCCCCCCATTTCCAGTACTAAAGTACACACCTAGCACATATGTCTGAATAAAAGTTTATCAAATAAATCAATGAATTACAAATAGTCCACTAAAAATCACATCCTGTGATAGCCCTTGCAGGATACTATGATCCCACTTACTCATCATCTGCATTCAAGAATTTGTTTTGGCAATTAAAAGTCTAAACAATTACACTTCGTTCAAGCCCCAAATACCATACAGATCACCAACATGTTCCTCATGTATTAGCTCCCGAATCGCATCCATCTGCGCGAGCTTCCCCCTTACCCCAAGAGCTTGCCAAAGTTTTGGGAAGACATGGGAATGTGTGTCACACATGGAAGGAAAATGGAGGAGATGGTGCTGACTGACGTGCTGAGAACAAACCAACGATCTCACTTTCCTCAGATCCATAACTCTGCGGGCTGAGTCGCCCACGGTCTCCAACCGTAAGCCCTCACTCACCTCTGCGCTGGGCCCAGGGAAAGGGCCCCAGAGCCTGAGGACTGGGAATGGCTTGCAATTGCAGGAAGTAACGCAGGGAGTCTGCTTTTCAGTATCCTGATCTCTGATGCTCCGGGGTGTCCTGGGATGTCACTGTAAGAATAGACTCTCAGTGAGGAAATAAGGAACTGGTCCCAGAGTCATTTTAAAAATACATCTGCTGTTGGAAAGAGAAGTGAATCTAACATCTTTCTCATGGAACTGACTTGCAGATAAGTGGGAACTTTTGGTGTCATTCCTCACCCAGCTACACAGCTGGAATTGATCCTTATCCTCCCGTATAGATCTCACATGAAAGCCCAAAGCCATTATGTCATCCCCTTGCCATTTAATGATCAGTTTGTTTGTTTTTTTTCCTTTTAATAATCTTTCATTCTCACCATCTGGAATTGGCACCTGAACAATGTTAGGATGTTTAATATCCTCCTCGGAGTTGGTAAAATTGGATGAATTTCTTTGGGACTGGAATTAATATTTGGGGAGTTGTTTTCTTTAATTACAAACTCAAACATCTCCGAATTCTTAATGAACAAGGGAATTATGTTCAAAATCAGAGTGGTTCAGCCAGACTCGTTCCTTTTGACTTCCTGAGAAGAACATAAATAAGTCCTTTCTTCACTGTCAGAAAACAGATGGGTGCTTGCTCTTCACAAAAAGGACTTCACAATTTATAAAGTAGTATTTTGGGGGTAAACAGTATGTACTCCATTCTCTGGATGTAAACTAAGAGGCCTCATTCTCACCATGAGAAGGACTGGGGTGAGACTGCACGTGTGGAGTCGAGCAGGAGGGCAGGTCGGTTAGATAGAGGGCCCTGACCACGGACTGAGAGGCAGAGAGAGAATGTGGTAACGGGTGGGGCTGCAGGATGAGGCTGTGTTGCAGGACAGCTACTCTGGCAACAGGAGTGGGGCAGGTGGGAGTAGGAAAGGACAGAGCCACAGTGGAAATCTAGGCCCCTGCGTGTCAGGGTCTGGCCAAGAGAGGGAGCCAGTAGAATACCCCACAGGAGATAGTCTAAAGAAATGGGACTTGACATTGCAGCATTGTTTACAATAGCCAAGACATGGAAGCAACCTAAATGTCCATCAAGAGATGAATGGATGAAGAAGATGTGGTACATCTATACAATGGAATATTACTCAGTCATTAAAAAGAATGAAATAATGCCATTTGCAGCAACATGGATGGACCTGAAGATTATCATACTAAGTGAAGTAAGTCAGACAAAGACAAATATCACATAACATCACTTATATATGGAAACAAACAAACATAAAAGATACAAATGAACTTATTTACAAAACAGAAACAGACTCACATACTTAGAAAACAAACTTATGGTTACCAAAGGGGAAATGTTGCGGGGGATAAATTGGGAGTTTGGGATTGACATATACACACTACTATATATAAGATAGATAATCAACAAGGACCTACTGTATAGCCCAGGGAACTCTACTCAATATTCTGTAATAACCTAAATGGGAAAAGAATTTGAAAAAGAATAGCTATATGTATATGTATAACTAAATCACTTTGCTGTACACCTGAAACTAACACAACATTGTAAATCAACCATAGTCCAATATAAAATAAAAATTTTTTTGAAATGGAGCTTGAAATTGGGACTTGACTAGATTACTGATGAGGTAAAGGTGGACCTAACAGCAGGCCTGAGTGGGCACAAGAAATGAAAGAGACAGGAAGTAGGTGGGGTTGAAGAGTTCTGGAGGGCTAAGTTCCAGAAAGCCCCTGAGGGGTGCCCAGCCAGCCTGTGGTCACCTCACCCTTTTGCCACAGCTCCAGTGCAACTGGCAGACCTCAGTTCCTTCCGAGGTGCTCCAAAAAGGAGAAAGAGTGGAGTCAACTGCTTAGGAGAAAGAGTTTTGTATGTGGCAGCCAGAGAGCTCCCCAATCTCATCAGACCTTCAGGTCCTGCATTTTACAGTGGATTTCTCTGACAACATGGTGCTCGCCCAGAGGAGGAGAACCAATGGAGGAAAGTCCTTAAAGATGATGGCAAAAGGAGAAAGGCTGTTGCCTTTAAAGAGCTGTCACGTGAGGAAGAAGGACTAGATTATCCAGAGGGGCCAAACAAGGAGAAAAGGGTAGATGCTGCAGGGGGGACAGATAGTGATTCCTTACAGACTTTTCTGTCAGTGAGGACTTGCAACCACTCCTCTTCGGGGTAAAGCCTTCCCTGAGGATGTCCGAATCACAGAGTTGTTGAGTTGGTGGGGACTATAGAGCCCAACTTCTTTATTTTACAGAAAACAAAATGTAAGCCTGGAAATGCTACAGACACACCGTGGATCCTGGAGGTGAGAGCGTGGGCTCCTGCATTGAGGGGGCTGTTTGTTGAGATGACCTTCGAATCCATTCCAACTTATGAGCCTATGTCGCCCAAAACAGCTCAAAATCCAAGCAGAGAGGCACAGAATCATGGTAGCTAAGAACATTGGCTTTGCTCTCAGAACTGGGGTCAGATCCTGGCTCCATTATACACCTGCTGGTGACACTGGACTACCTGACACCTATCTGTCTTGCATCTATCTTACTTCTTTATGCACAAAATGGGACCAATACCTGTACCATCTCAGAGGACTATTGTGAGGGTTCAATGAGAGAATAAAGGTTAGCTATTATTATCTTTGCCTGGACCCAACACCTGACACCTAGATGTCTCATAGGACACAAAATATAATTTATCTTATTGTTGCTACACTGAAAAACGCTATGCTGGATGTTAGGCCAATTTGCATGAACCCACTTACCATCCTACGGAATTCCATCCTTTTAGAGCCTTTGGAGTTTCCTGCTATGCCAGGTTTCTCTTGAAGAAAAGTAGCATTTGAATAAGAATTTATATTCAATCATTCACTTACCAAGCAACTACAGCCTGCCACACCCAGAGCTACATACTGGGGATAGAAAAATAAACCATACACAGGTCTTGCCCTTAGGAAACTCAACCTAGTGTAGAAGATAGAAGAGTCACAGGAATTTTTTTTTTCCAGAAAAGGACTCCGGTTCATATCAACTCATATTTTTGGGTGAATACTTGTTATGGGTTGAATTGGGTTCCCCCAAAAAGATTATGTTAGCGTTCTATCACCCAGTAACCCAGAATGTGACCTTCTTTGGATATAGGGTCTTTAAAAATGTAAGCAAGTTAAAATGAAGTCATTAGGGTGGGCCCTAATCCAATATGACTGGTGTCAGAAAAAAGGAGAAATTTGGACCCAGAGAAATATACACACACAGGGAGAACTCCATGTGAAGATGAAGGCAGAAATTCTGGTGATGTTTCTAAAAGCCAAAGAAGGCCAAAGATAGGCAGTAAATCACCAGAAGCTGGGCAAGAGGCCTGGAACAGATCTCCCTCACAGCACTCTGAAGAAAACAACCTTGCTGACACCTTTATCTCTGACTTCTAGCCTCCCAAAATGTGAGACAATACATTTCTGCTGTTTAAGGCACCTAGTTTGTGGTATTCTCTTACCACAGCCCTAGCAGACTAATACAATACTCTATGCTAAGTTCTCTGCTAGGCACTTCGGGAGATATAAAATAAGAGGTGTAAATAAGATGAGATACAACTGTAATACAGTGTCATGTTATAATAGCAGGATGAACAAAGTGTTGGAGTAGCACAGAATAGGAAATGATTCATTCTAATGGGGGAGAGATGAAAGCAAGAGAGTCTTTATAAAAGAGGTGACATTTAAGCAGGGTCTTAGAGGATGAGAACTGAGGCTGCATAAAGGGTAAATGGTGGCGTCACTAAGTAAGAGGGAAGGTGGGGAAAGAGCAAGTTTGGTGGGAAGGGAGTAAGACCAAGAGTTCTATTTGGAATGTTTTAAATCTCGTCAGAGTAGAGATTTCTATTCTGTGCACCCAAGATTAGGAATCATCTTATTGAGTCTATTAAATTTAATCCGTCTTACCTGGGGGCCACAGAAAGCTAAATCATTCTTGACTTTTGAGCAGTCATTATCCCGAGGCCTGATGTTCCCAGTGTAATAAGCAAGCCCTCCGGGATCCTCGCCCTGCCTGCACATCCCTGCCTCTCTCATTCACAGCTTGTTCTCATCTTTCCTTCAAGTCATCTGAGTTGGATGACTACCCAGAAGGTCTCCCACTGCTGCAGAATCGGAAATGTGGGCCCTCCACCTAACAGCTGGGGTTGGATTCAGGGTTGCCAGTGGATAATTTCTTGCTTTTGGAATTCAGAGGGAAGGGCTATGGAGCAGGAGCCTGACCCAGGAGTGGCTTCCGAAGCTCTTCAACGCAGGCAGAGGGAAGTGAGTCATCACTGGCCATCAGAGAGGAGGGACTCCCTGCAGCTGGACTTCATGAAAGAGACATGCCAGACACCTGCACAGCCTGCCAGGCTTCCTTAAGGGAGGCAAGTGCCCTGGAAAGGAGGATGGAAAATTACACTCATAGATTACCCCTTGAAAAAAAAAATGTATGGAACTGACCAGTACGTTGTGGAAAATTCTGGGCTCACAGGACAGGGAAAACATAAAACTGGGCTTTGTCAGGGTGGAAGCAAGAAAAAATCATTAGAGAAAAATGTAAAACCTGTGCCATGCCCTTCACTCATCCAAGAAACCTATCCTGATTCTGCTAACTCGACTCCCCTCTTTCTGAGCCCTTCTCTTCTCTTGCTTTCCTCTTCTTTCCTCCTTTCCTTCCTGTTCTCTTGCGTTGGTTTAATTTTTTTCGGGAGAGTCTATGGACTTGATGAGTTGCTGCAGTGTTTGCTGATGAGTCAATTGCCGTCTCCCCTGTGGAGTCAGACTCTCTGCTTCTCAGGAGAAGGGGATAAGCAGAGCTCCTTCATTTACCAGGAGCAGCCTCTGTGCACACCTGTTAGCTTTTGAGGGGCTAATAAATAGTGTCCTTGTTACCCACTGGCGTTCTGAAACCGTTCAGAGGTAGACACAGGAATCTGGCAGATGAAGTTGGAAATATCACCTTCAGTACAGATGAGAAGCTCTCCTGGAGGTCATGGCTTAGCTCTGGTGTCACTGTCACCCACCAGTGACAGATGCAGCTAGAAAATGGCAGGCTCTTCCTTAGAGACCAACTCTGCAGGACTTCCCTCATAACCAAGAACAAATGAGACACCATCCCTATTTAAAGGCTCACCAATCAAGTAAGACCCTCCTCTTCCTCTGGGGAAGACTAACGCAGGAGCAGAGGGAGGCAAGGGTGTTCCTCTAAAGAAGGACCCTCCACACAGAAGGAACCATCAAGAGTGGGGAATATGGGTTCCGCTCACAGTGTTCCCGGCAGGAAGAGGTTTAGGGAGGTTGACTCCCAGTGCCCTTCCCAAAAGAATGTCAGGAAAGGCAGAATTTCAAGCACCCATGGAGGAGACGTTTGTGGAAGTTTTTGGACAGTTGCCTCCTCCTGTGGTAAGGTTGGTCCTCCTCTGCTCTTGTCTCATTATCATCATAAATCAAGAAGAAATGTTTATCATCCGTCGCAGAAATCTCTCGGGAGGCACTAAAAGGCATTCAGAACTGAGCTGGATCATTTCTTCCTAAAACTCTCAATAGGTTTCGGTGTCCCATGAGATGAAATCCAAACATGTTAGGCTGGTATGACATAGTCTGGGTTTTTTTCCCCAATAACCATTTTCTTACTTTTTTTAATACAACCTTCGCCCCCAACACACACCTGAGTTTTAACTGGGCGGAAGACTGCTCAGCTAAAGACAACACTTCCCAGCTTTCCATGTGGCTAGTTTCTAGTTAATGGGACATGAGAAAAAGTAATGCAGGCAATATCGGGATCATCTCCTTAAAAAAAAAAAGCTGACCTAAGTGTCCATCAACAGATGAATGGATAAAGATGTGTGTGTGTGTGTGTGTGTGTGTGTGTAAAACATGGATAGACATCCAACATGGATGGGCTTAGAAGGCATTATGCTAAGTGAAATAAGTCAGACAGAGAAAAACAAATACTGTATGAGATCACTTATATGTGGACTCTTAAAAATACAACAAACTAGTAAATATAACAAAAAAGAGACAGACTCACAGATATAGAGAACAAACTAGTAGTTACCAGTGGGGAGAGGGAAGGGGGAGGGGCAATATAGGGGTAGGGGATTAAGAGGTATAAACTATTATGTATAAAATAAGCTACAAGGATATATTGTACAACATAGGGAATGTAGCCAATATTTTATAATAACTATAAATGGAGCATAACCTTTAATGATTGTAAATCACTATATTGTACATCTTATATAACTTATATAATATTGTACATCAACTATATTTCAATTTTTTGAAAATACAAAAAAAAAAAAAATGTTTGCCCTCTACTTCTCTTTTCTTCCTTCTCATGCACCAGAACTGAGTTCTAGTAGAGGTGAACCAGATTCAACTTTGTGGAGAAGAGCAACTGCCTCTCTGGGCCACCAAACAGCTTGGACATTTGCATGATTTAGAACTAAATTTTCTACCTTGCTGTCTGTTAAAGACCAAATTAATATACTTATATTAGTACATAAAGATATGTGAATTCTGGTCATAGACATTCTATTTCCCCCTCTAGCTCTATTTGAACCTACAGACACTTTCCTGAAATTGCCACACACATCCTTACTCCGTGCTTTTGGCTACTTTGTACTGGGAGTGTCCACCTCACCTCTTCATCTGTCCAAGCTTCCCTAACCATTAAGGTCCAATTCACACCTCATTTCATTCAGTTAACAAGTAGTTATTAAACACTCACTATGTGTCAAGCACTGGGTGATTCCTGCCTATAATCTAAGGGCAGCTATTGGTAAATGTCAGCTGTTACATGCAACTCACCAGTATCTCAGATGTTAAGTCTCCATCTAGCCTTCCTACTATGGGGCCTGACCACCAGATTGAATTCCTGGGCACCAATGACATCAAATTAGGGCTGAAAGTATTTCCTGCACAATAAGGAATTTGGCTGGGCTTTGTTCCCAGTTCCTGGAAGGTAGCCTCCAAATCCTTAAAATTTCCCAAGTGATAGGATTGTCTTTGTTATTCTTGGTGGGCCCCTAGATAGCTTGCACTAACAAGATGATTCAGGACTGGGGCTAGCCACACCAGAAAGACCACCCATGTGATTAGAGGCTTGGTGCTTTGAGCCACCTGACATCAGTCTGGCCTCTGGCAAAGGGTAGGGGACTAGAGATTAAGTTGAATCATGTGGCCAATAATTCAATAAGTCATACCTACATCATGAAACCCCAGTAAAAACTCTGGACACCAAAGCTCAAGTGAACTTACTTGGTTGGCGATACTCTGTGTATTATCACACATCGATGTACCAGGAGGGTGATACATCCTGACTCCAGGGAGAGAATATGGAAACTTCATGTTTGGGACTCTCCCTATGTATTTCTTCTTTCAGGTTTTTCTAATTTGTGTCCTTTGTGCTATAATAAAACTGTAGTCATAAGTATAGCATTTCCTGAGTTTTATGAGTAGTTCTAACAAATTATCAAACCTAAGGGGTGGTGTGAACCCCAAAGTTTGTTACCAGTTGAGCAGAAGTGAGGGTGGTGTAGGGACCCCTGAGCTTGCTGCTGGCCTCTGAAAGTAAGGGCAGTCTTGAGAGGACTATGCCTTTAATCTGTAAAGCTTAGTTTAAGTCTGGGTAGTTAGCATCAGAAGTCATGGTAGTATTCTTTCATCTCAGGCTGGATATCTGACTTGTCTGTGTGCTGCATTCTATCAATTAGCAAAAATATATTGAGCATCAGATGAATTAATTACAATCTCTGCTCTCAAGGAGCTTGAAATCTAGTATAAAAGGAAATCACAATAGTATAGGTACTCATAGAATGATGTACAAAGTATACCATGGAGAAGATAAATTATAACATGTGGCAAGAGGGCAGTTGAGGGCTTCCCTGGTGGCGCAGTGGTTGAGAATCTGCCTGCCAATGCAGGGGACACAGGTTCGAGCCCTGGTCTGGGAAGATCCCACATGCCACGGAGCAACTAGGCCCGTGAGCCACAACTACTGAGCCTGTGCGTCTGGAGCCTGTGCTCCGCAACAAGAGGCCACGACAGTGAGAGGCCCGTGCACCACGATGAAGAGTGGCCCCCGCTCGCCGCAACTAGAGAAAGCCCCCACACAGAAACGAAGACCCAACACAGCCAAAAATAAATTAATTAATTAATTTAATTTAATTTAATTTAATTAAAAAGAGGGCAGTTGAGAATCTTGTAAAGGAGGTGACCTCTGAGCTGGCTTTTGAAAGATGGATAAGTTTGCCTCAGGAACAAAGAGAAAAGGGTATTCTAGTCCACAGGGAGCACATGTGCAATGGCACAGTGGTGAGAAAAGGTACAGTGTATTCAGGGAAATTTAAGCTTATCCACATTGTTGGAGCGCAGTGTGGGAGTGAGAAGGGGGGAGTAGAAGGCAATAGGTCTAGAGAGAGAGGAAGAGGCTTGTGTTCCAAGCTGAACACCTGGAACTTCATCCTGGAAGTTGCTCACAGTGTAGCTCAGGGTCCAACCATAAGTGAATAATGTTTAACAAAGTAATCCATTTGGGGAATGACTGTACTAGGTGATGAGCAGAAACTTGCCTTGACTTGTATTTTGAAAGATCGTGGTGGCCTCCCAGTATCTAGAAAAAGTAAGCTATGTTACACAGATCAAACTTTCAGCTGAAATCAAAGAAAAATGATGGATAAGACTGTAAAAATAAAAACAACTTAAAAACATCGAATATCTGAAAAAACTTGAGGAACTTCCAGGCTAATTTTTGGATGAAACTCTGTAACCAGAAAGGTAAGCCAAAAATGAGACCTACAAAACTGCTTATGATCTGAGGGCATTTGCCAATGACACAAATGACTCCTGTTGCCAGCAGCAGACCTAGAGAGACAGGAGTTGGGCTCAAGCCCACTGAGAGTGAGGAGTTTGGGGAGACCCTTCCCACACTGGGCTGAGACCCAAAAGGACTATAATCTCAAGTCAAGTGCAACCAGATCTCATCCTGACTTTCCCCCCCAAAACCTCTGGAAACTTCACAAAGGGTTGTTTTGGTGATCAAAAGGGAGAGGGAAAAGGAAAAGAAAAAGAAAAACAGCTATTCTTGAGTATTTGTGGCCAGGGCCAGCCCTCTTACAAATTTGTACCTCACTCTATATGGCCTGGAGTATGAGCCACTGGGTCTCAAACCTTGAACTTGTTCTGAGGTGTTCTGATTGATAGCTCATCTCAGGAGAAAACACATCGAACCTAGGCTTCAGAGGACCCACACAAATAATTTTTCAACAGAAATGACCAGAAAGCAGTCAAAGATTAGCAGGCATACAAAAAAACAGGACAACCTGAACATAAACAAGAACCATCAAAAAATCACAGACCACAGGAACAGATCCACAAAGATTTCAGATGGTGGAATTATTAGACCCATATTTATTTTTAAAAAAAGAAAGAAAGAAAAAAACTTTGATGACATGTTTAAAGAAATAAATGACAAACATGAATATATATGCATGGAATAGGAAACTCTACAAAGTGATATAGCATATCTGAAAAATATGGTTCCTGTATTTCCAAAATGGAAAAACACAAGAACCAAAAACGACAGTAATAATGGTTGTATTTGGCTGCAAGTTGAACACATCAGAAGAGAAAATTAGTGAACTGGAAGAAATTGTGGATATCCTCTGGGTCAAGTAGAATCTCATTTTCTAGGACCTTAGGGCAGAATTGTTCTCAGTTCTTTCAATTGCATTACAGCAAGCTTCCACAGGCTGAGCTGCTCTTTTGGAGAGCATATATGGATAATTATTATCTCTGCTTCCTCATAGGAGCTGCGATTCTCAAAATATTTAACGTGGTGGTTGATTTCACCCATATTTTTGGTCAGTAGCCCAAAGAAGCCACAGTTCATTCTCCTGTTAAGCAGACCTCCAGTCTCAGCACTAAACCCAGAATTCTGAAAGAGTGGAAATTTGCCATCTCTGGCAGGTGGAATTATCAGTAGGTGCTTGATGAATGCCTAGTAGGTCAATTTGATAATATTTCCCTTTTTGATTAAAAACCAACATTCCCAGCTCCATATGGCACCTGAAGGGCTGGGGAAATTTATCTGAAGTTTCCATAAGCAAAATTACAGTAAGGACCTCTTTGCCCTTTGTTAATTGAAAATAAGCTACTCTCTTTTGGAGAGGGACTCGACCCTCTGAGGGCTGCCATGGAAACTCACTCACTAGAGGATTCAGCCCTGCTCACACATTTTCATTTCACCCACAGCAAGATGTAATCCAAGCAAAGAAACACTCAAAATATAAAAATAGTTATTAGCAGGGGACTACATGTGTGTCTTGCTAGGTACAGGCCCCACTCTCTTTCTTTTTGAGGATGCCCAGCTGGAGTGTCCAGGGGGAAAGTTATCCTAGGGCCATCATCATAAGCCAGCTCTGAAGACTGACCAAGAAGAGCATAGGATGTGCCCTGCAGGAAGAGGAAAAGGAAGAGTAAATTGTTTGAGAAGTCACCGGCTTCTGCACCTCAAAGAAATGAGGAGGTTCAGGTCAGGACAGGGCGACCAGAAGCCTCCAGGGAAAAACTCATCTCTGATTAACCTTCTTCTCTGCTTGCAAAACCTTCCATCAGTGGCTGAGATTTTGGAGCCATTTGCCTAAAACAAAAGAAACAATAATATCGCCAACTCAGAGGGAGAACAAAGCACTGGATTAATAAAAAGTAAAGGAGGTGGGGAAATATCTTTGGAGGAGAAGGCAGAGCTTGACCATCTTTTATATTCTCCCAGTCTCCAGATTCCAAATCTTTTGGCTGTATTATCATAGCATTCAGAGCTGGAAGGAAAACGAGTGTTAGTCCAATATTTTTACATTCCAGGGGAGGAACTGAGATCCAGCCATGTGGATGAGTGATGCATCCAAAGTAGTTAGTGACAAAACCAGACCCAGGACCTAGGCTCCCTGAATTACCACCTGCACTGACCCTTCCTTGCCCCAACTTCCCAGAGCCCATCTATCAGCAAGTTCTACTGGGTCTCATTTTCCCATCCTGTCTCTTGCCAGTGCTACCACAGAGGCACAAGCCCTTACCACCCAAGACAGAAGAAGAAGAAGGTCAGTTTTGTGCTAAGCCCTTGGCAAACATGCATTTAACCCTTACAACAAACTGTGAGATGAGTAATAATTCTTGTCTTATATATGAAGGAACAGAGGCTAGGAGACTGAGAGAAGTCACACAGCTGGCAAGTGATAGAATTGAGTCTCAAACCCTTCATTCACCTGATTCCAGGTCCACGCTCATCACCTCATCATCTACTGTCTCCCAAGACTATTTCAAGGGCTTCCTATTTGGACCCCTGTGCTTATCCTCTTCCCATTTCAAACCATCCTGTACTCTGAAGCCAGATTAATCTTCCTAAAACTTGCTTTTAATCATGTCACTCCCAACCTCTTATCTTGTCCACCATCTGGTCCAACTAATATATCCAGCCTGCCTCCCAAGGCTGGTACTTGCTGCTCTGTAGATGTGTTTCTTCGTGCCTCATTTCCCTCCCCTACACTGCCTTCCCCCTGACTTTTCTTCTCCTCAAAACACCAGCATTGGTTCCTTTATATCCTCAATACTAACTGAATGCCTACTAATTCCTCTACAAGATTTATTGCCAAGAGACAGTATAATTTAGTGGGCAAAACTCAGACTGGACAAGTTGCCTGATTTGAATCCTGACTCCACTAAATATTAGCTGCATGACCTTGGGCAAGTTTCTCAACCTCTCTGTGCTTCAATTCCCAAATTGTAGAATGGGATCATCATGGCTCCTACTGAGAGGATTAAATTAGTTAATACACATAAAACACTTGGAACAATACATGGAACAGAGTAATAATAAACAAGAGCTAGTCCTAGCAGTAGTACTAGGTACTGTCACCGAGTCTAAGCTTGTACTGCTCACTGCACGACAGGCCAATAATTGAGAGACAAGCTGTTGGGGCAAGGAATAATGACTTTATTCAGAAAGCCAGCAAACTGGGAAGATGGTGGACTCATGCCCCAAAGAACCATCTTGCCTGAGTTAGAATTCAGGCTCCTTTTATGCTAAAAGGGGAGGGAGTAAAGTCAGACACTTCCTGGTTCCCATCGGGCCTCCAAGGGGTGTGTTAATTTCTTCCTGCCCGCAGTCATTCACAGGTGGACCTGGTCAGGATGTTTCCTGTGAGCTAAACAAAGGTATTTTAGCTTTATGCTCATTACCTGGGAAGCAGGGTTCCCAGAGATGGGCCATTACGTATAATTTAAGCTTATAGGCAACATCCTTTTAGTGATTAACTTGTAATAGAATACAAAGGTTCTTCCCTATTACAGTAGCAAGCACTGGGCTAGTTATTGGGATACGGAAATGAATAAATCACAGTCACCCCCTTTCCTCACAGTCCAGTGAGCAAGGTGGGCATGTCAGCCAAGAATCACAGCCCAGGGCTCTACGTGCGGTAACAGAGGCAGGTACAGAGGGCTGGGGGGAAGATGTTAAGTATCTGAGATAGGGTATGGTTTCAGGAAAGAAATTATGTTTTATCTCAAAATTAAAGAAGCATAGGAGTTCTGAATACACAGAGTGATAGCATAGGAGTGACATCTGAATAAACATGGCACAATCATCCAGGGAGGATTCAGAAGCTGGAACAGGATGGGACCTGATCCCATGAAGACCTTATGCCATTCTGAGAAGTTTATCCTCGAGACTGTAAACAGAGGAATGCCCACCCCAGACCATAATGGTCTCAGCCACTTCTGACCTGGTCAAGAACACTCATTGCATATTTTACTAATATGATACTTATTTGCTGTCCTATCTTATTTCTGAGTACTAAGCAGCCCACACAAGCATTTCTGAGAAGTTTTGCTATGCTGACCCACCAATGGCCCCCTCTCTGATGCTTCTTATCCTAGGTTGATATGTTTTCCACCAGGGAACTCTGCTACCTTGGCCACAGCTGATTGGACCATGGACTAGCACCTGACCTGCAGGCAACTACCTCTTGGTTGGCCAGTGCCCAGGGAGGGGGGCCCAGAACCAAAGCCAGGCTCAGTGGTATCATTTCATCCTGTATGTGGACTGCCCAGAGTCCCTCTCTTAAGGAAATCTGAATGTGAAGCACACACAGAGAGGAAAACAGACATAGAGGCAATGAAAGTGGGAAAACTCACTTTGAAAAAAGCAGTAAGCAGAAGCCATGAATCAACCAAACCTACAAGGCAGAGAGCAGTAACGGCAGACAGTCGAAGCTTAGAAATAGATGAGGCACTGTAACAAACACAGAGCACTGGGTGAGGGAGACAGTAATGAGAGAAGCCATATTATATCCTGAACCACGTAGGATATGGTTGCCAAATACTCCTGTGGTTAAGTTCAGCAGAGCAGTGGTTAAGACAATTTTCTGTTTTCCCTATTTCCCTAAGCATCTTCAAATTAAACCCCAAAACACTGTGGACAAGTCTCTTTCCCTTGGAACCTGAATGAGTCTAATGTAACAGAGACAAGTCCTTTCTACCCAGCTAGATGGTATGTCCTGTGGGTGCTTTCTTGTGGAACAGCCTGTGCATTGGCAGAAAAGCAAGAAGGAGAACAACTTATTCGGAAAGATTCCCAGGATTTTCATAAGAGGAAACGTAGGCAGCCTGTGGAGGGAAGGGTGACACAAGAGACAGGAGAAGCAGGGAGGGGCCAGATCCTAAAGGGGCAACCATAGCAAGGAATCTGGGTTTCATCCTGAGATTATGGGACTCTGTTTAGAGCCCCATAGCTTAGGAAGGAAGAATGATATGGTCAGGTTTGAGATTGCTGGATAAAATGTAACTTTATCCAACATACACTGTCATCTCCAATGGAGGTAGATATAAAACATTTACAACTCAGAGGAACCCTCTTCAGTAAAAATGATCTACCCCTACGTGACCTGGAAGGAAATCCAACTTTCCAGGTATATTCACCCAGCCAAAAATGTAAAACAAAGAAATTTAGGCAAATTACAAACTCCAGTGCCCAAAGGAAGCCCCCCCCCCAAAGAACAACTTCTCCAACCATTATTTCCTTGAGACAGAACATAACATACACGAAGAAGACCCAGAGCTGGTGAGAGCTTTTCTGAATGTTTTGTGAAATGGGACACTCATTTCTCTGGGGAAAACAATCTCTAAAGAGAGATTTCATGGAAAGTCACCCTGTATCTTATCTACTTTACCCTGGTCTAAGTCTCACAGTCGCCTGTCTCTACCCCACACAGTCGGGCACTGGAAGCGTCCAGAAGGACTCTGGCTGCCAGAGACACCAGGACACACAGAGCAGTAATGAGAACTCGGGATGGAGTGACCTCCCGGGCTCACTCTGGCTTCTGGAACTCAGCCTCCGCCTGCCAGCGCGCTGTCTCCCCTGCTTCGTGCTTACCTTCTCTTTCCCTCTCACTGATGCCTTCAAATAGCCCTGTGTTCCCAGGAACGGTGGTTATGCTATCAATTCAAAGAACCACCACTTCAGAGGAAAGGGATCGCGAACGCACCCCGCTCCCGGGTCCCCGCTGGCTATCTGCAGAAATTCTCCACAAGCCGAGAAAAGTCCTCCGCGTGCGAGGCCCGCTCCATCACAGTGGGTTAATCAAGCCTCTCTGTGCAGCTTCCGCCACGATCTGCTCGCACTGCCTTCTCTCTGAGACTTGGCAGGGAAACGCACGCTGGTTTTCATCCTAACTCAGGGACAGCGAGGTTTTTCATACCTGCTCAGGGGCCTGTGCAAGTTGGGATTCAAAGGAGCATCGCGGGATGAAACAGAAAGAAAAGCAGCAGAGGCGCCAAGCTGCGAATCGTAACCAGCTTCCCTGATGCTGTGCCACAGTCAACGTTAGACTGGAGAGCTCATTTCCTGTTTTCTTTACAGGTTAAACCCTGTCAAATTTGATCCAACTCCAACCCAAACTTGTCTCTAACAAAGTGATTGTTTTCCAAGCTCCAGCTGCTGGCAGATTCATTTCGGGACATATTCAATACGAGTGAACCACAGTATAAGGTAAGATGCTTAAGCAGGTGCCTTAGCCTGAATTTTCCTCTTGTTCTCTGTTCCCTTCTTTCCCTCACTCCTCAGCTCTTTCTTTCCAGTTTTTGGCCTTTGTTAAGTTCACTCTTGGGGCCTCATCTCTGCTTCATTTTCTGGATGTCTTTTCATTTTTCCAGCTACCCTCCTCCTCACTTATTTACCCTTCACTCTCTATTTTCATCTTGTTTCTTCCTTCTCCTCTCCTCTCTTTTCCCTTTCTTCTGGCTTCTTGCCTCTTCTCAGTCTTAATGTTGAGAGGATCTACAATCCTAAAGTCACAGTGGTATTCCAACCGTTGGCAGCAGGTACCACAGGGGCGCTGACTCATCAGGACAGACGCTAGCAGTGGAGCGGGAGCGGGATCCAGAAGGTTCCCTACTTTGCTACTAACTAGTGGGTTGTGAGAGGTGGAAGAGGACAGTGGGGCAGGGACAGGAGAGCACCTCAGAAGACTCATGGAAGTGGCTAACTCCTATTACGTTAGCAATTCAGAACTATTTCGATCTTTTAATGATCAAGAGTGTACCAGATTGAGAACAAGAAAACAGCCGCTGACATGCGGGAATGGACCTGGTTCTGTCAGCCAGGCCTTGGCGTTGCTAGGAGCTGGCACTGACATGTACTGCCAGACCTTGTTGAATACGGGAGATTTCACAGAACACCAATGCCTGTGATGGATCCAAGGAAAAACAAGACCACTCCACACAAAAATATGAACATCATGCAAAGTGCAAAAATTACCACACATCCTCCTATTCTGCAAATGAGTGACCCCTCTTCTTTACCAATTCCAGTTCCAGCCTTGATTCACTCATCCTGCCTTCTATGGTCGGGTTAAGATACCCAATGATAGAATTACCCCCACTCCTGGAACACATCCTATCCTAATTTCTTCACCCCTCCCTCAAATCATCAAGCACAAACCCAAATCCTATAGTAGGTTCTTTCCAACACCCTTTAACTGAGTCTCCCCAAGTTCCCCATGGTGTGTGTCTCCACCGTTACAACAAGCAACAAACCCAACTTGTTCAACCACAGGTGTGTTCCTGGTGGGCTTTGGCTGGAGGTCATTGATGAGGTGCATTTTTGTCCTGCCAAAGCCTGGAGACCACTTTGAGAAGATTCTGACAAGGAGGACCTGAGCCCTCACGTCAGTGAAGGGTGCCAATTAAGTTCCCTGTGCGGGACAGAAAGGGGACCTGCTCCTCACCCTGTCTCCCTTCCCACTGGTAATTCTGGAAAGCTCCCAAGAGAAGAGCATGACAGAGAGGGAAGTCTTCCAGATCTAGCAGGGGAGGTCCTCACCTCTTGGCTGGGGAGTCCTGCTGTAAGGCGAGGGGGAATAAAGGGCAGAGTTTGGGACTGATGAATCCTTTTGCCTGCTTGAGGGTGGAGGCAGCTCTCTGCATTCTCAGAATAATTCCCGAGCATCTATAGTACTGTTGCTTATCCCCCCACCACAGATCACTTCCGCTCCAGAGCCGACCCTACTTCCTCCCCATGACTAGGTTTTCTAGTTTGGTCCAGGAGCTCCAGCAGGCATTATTTTCCCTTTCATCATTGCTTTCAACTAACACACAGGAAGGAGCTTAGAGCCAACAGAAAACTTAACGCATCAATGCCGACGTCAGGAGATAGGACCAAGCCTGCCTCTTAGAACGCAACTTAAGCTGAAGGTAAGCACTAGATTCCAGGAACCTGAGTGGCCACACAGTATGCCCAAGTTCATGTAAAAATGAGTCTTGTTATAAAGCAGTTCCTTTCTGCCTTCAGACACTTGAGTGAAATATGCTTCAGAAGGACTCATAATTGCTAGACACCAAATTAGCCACCAACCCAGGATTGCCCCTAAATTATTCAAGATGTTGGAAAAATACATACACAAAACAGATCAATCAAAGAAATCAAATACATACCCTGCAGTTCTGAGACAATTAGGTGGAAACATTCTGCAATTACACACTAACAATTACTTCTCCCACTGAGTGGTATCAGAAAACTTGGAAAAATTAAATGCGGTATCATATCACCACCCCACAGAGTAGAAGGCGTCATCCTGAGCACTGGATATCAGTAAACAGAATTACAAAGCCTAATAGGATCACAGAACAAATGCAAACCTGAGGGAATCACCATCTTTCAAATAAGACCGTGATTATCTCCACGTGTGAGCTTATGGGGGCGGGGGACGCGGGAGCACTGCTCCTGATTCAAAGTTCTCAAGGTCACAGGAGGAGCACATGGGGATGTCAGGGCCGAGGGACCACTCTGCATCCCACCAGCACCCAGCACCCCAGCGGCCCACTTTGGGACAGTTTAATCCGACAGAACAAAGCAGCTGGAAGATGTTGGAGCAGAGAAAATCATGGCATGCCGAGGAGGCATTCTTCCTGAGCTCATTAAAAAGATATATTAATTGGGATAACTAAGCTGCTATAACAAATAAACCCCAAATTTCCAGGGACTTCACAGAATAAAAATTTCTTTCTCTCTTAAGTACCATTCCAACGTGGGTGTCCTGGCCAGCGGACAGCTTTCTTCCTTACACCAATCAGGGCCCACCAGCCCTCCAGAGCGGCAGCTCTCTGCCTTGGTCATCTTCTAGAACATCTGGGGAGCTTAAAACTCTTGCTGCCCCCCACCGCACCTCAGACCAATTTAATTAGCATCTAGATAGGCAGTGGGATGCTTTTTTTTTTAAGCTTTCCAGGTGATTCCAATGAGCAGCAAAGGTTGAAACCACTTCACCAGAGCCCTGGAGACCTGCACTTTGAGGTGGTGGAAGAGGAAAGAGGAGGCGGAGAAGGCAGACCCACTCCCCAAAGCCCCAGCCTGAAATGACAGCCATTTCTCTGCTCACTTCCCATCACTGGGAACTTGTCACACAGCCACACGTTTATGCAAGGAGGGCTGGAAAATGCCATCCCTGTCTGGTTTCCCTGCTCCCAGTAACACTGCCACAACAGGGAAGAGAGAGGACACACTTTTGGCGGTTAACCATCTTGATAGAGTGCTGAGTATATGTGAGGGGCTATGCAGACGTAGAAGGAGAAAAGGAGAAAAGAGGTGAGTGTTAGGAGAGAGACAGAAGCAGAGAGAACCATGACAGTTTAAAAGTCAGGTATCATGCAGCCCCCTCACTGCATTTGGTACCATTGCTCACCTGGGGGTACAAACTCCACCCCACCCGCCTTGTCAAGTCATTCTCTCCTCTCCATCCTGGATGCACCACTTCCCTCTTGGGGCCAGAGTTGTGTGTGGGGTTTTGGTTTCCCCAAAACACAGTCTCGCTGATCAAATCACGTTCTGTGAACGGGTATGCAATGGAAAGCACAAATCCTGGAGGCCGCCTCATTTCCCCAACTCATCTGAGGGCCCTGAAGAATCAAGGCCATAGTACATGACTATCTGTGACCATTTCCTCTCCCCATCCAGTAACCAGGGTGGGAGTAGCAGGTACTTCAAGTCCACTAGCACAGCCCACACTGAGAGTGAAGGTATGAAAAGGTAACCCATCAAATGGAGAACTTTAGCAGCCAAGGAGAGTGCTTGGTGGAGCCCCATTGGCTGGGAACCAGAGTGGCCTCTGTATTTAAAGCAAAAGAGGAGCCCATTTTCTGCTTGGCTCCAATCTGGAAGTTACTCTTTTTACCAAATTAAGCCACAGGGGAAGCCCCTTCCCCGTGTCACCGTGTAGACGCAGTGGGGCAAGCCCAGCTCCTCAGGAGCAAGTCCCAGTGCTTTGGGAAAAGACAGCCTGTGACACCTGGGGTCAGCAGGAAGTCAGTGTTTTTGCTGAGCTTGGTGAGGAACGTCAGCCTCCTTTAAACACCATCAATGGAGACTCAAGCTGAAAATAAACCGGGAGCAATGGCAGAGCAAGACTGAGAATTCTCTCATAAGGGCCAGACACAAGCAATCAATAGTCCCACAGATGGGTTTGGGACAAGAGCAGAGAGGCCACATGACAAAGGGTCAACAGGATCAGGGTGTGTAAGAAAGATGCCTGCACGAGACCAGGGCTGAGGTGGTCCCTTGGCCACACTTGGTTGAGGATCTTACCAGGAGGTTAGGAAGTGGAAATGAATCCCTCAACACCACTGGATGGTATTCATGATTGTTGCAAATGGCCAGCTTGGGTTACCCCTAGAGTAATCTACACGTGCTCTGATTCCACAGTGAGAGTTCAGTCATTCCCAGCATATCCCACTTGTCATCTTTTATAGTACAGCATAATACCCCTCCCAGTGTTACTATAAATAGATTCCTAGCCTGGATGTGCCCTGCTAGACTCATACAATCAAGATTCCAGTGTCTAGAGTGAGGTAACCAGGCAAGCAGTTTACTCCACAGGGAACACAGCTGTCAGCAGCATCTGAAAAGAAGAAAAAGAGAAAAGAAAAGAAATACAGTGGAATACTACTCAGCCATGAAAAAAGAATCAAATAATGCCATTTGCAGCAATGTGGTTGGACCTAGAGATTATCATACTAAGTGAAGTAAATCAGAGACAAATATCATATGATATCTCTTATATATGGAATCTAAGAAAATGATACAAATGAACTTATTTACAAAACAGAAATAGACTCGCAGGCATAGAAAACAAACTTATGGTTACCAAAGGAGAAAGTGGCTGGGGAGAGGGATAAGTTTGGAATTTGGGATTAACTGATACACACTATTATGTATAAAAGAGGTAAACAACAAAGACCTACTGTATAGCACAGGAAACTATATTCAATATCTTGTAATAACCTATAATTGAAAAGAACCTGAAAAAGAATATATATATTTGAATCACTCTGCTGTACATCTGGAACTAGCAAAACATTGTAAATCAACTCTACTTCAATTTAAAAAATTAAAATTAAAAAAAAAGAAAAAAGGAAAGGAGGGGGAGGATGGGAGGAAAGGAAGGAAAAAAAAGTCTCAGTTCTGGGAGGGCATATAGCATACTCTAAATAATAGAAACTCAGGCATGAAGAAAATATAGAATCTAGTACAGGCTCTGGCAAAAACTAATTTCTGTGACCTTGGACATGTCCCTTATCATCTCTGGGCTTCAGTGTCCTATAAAGAGAGAGCGTTGGACTAGAAGTTGTAAGGCCCCTTCCAGCTCTGTGATACTTCCATTCAATGGTGAAGATGATTGTGGAAAATTGAACTTACCTAAAGTCAAGTCTTTTTTTTTTTTTTTTTTTGGATTTATTTATTTATTTATTTTTGGCTGTGTTGGGTCTTCATTTCTGTGCTTTCTCTAGTTGCGGCAAGCGGGGCCACTCTTCATCGCAGTGTGCGGGCCTCTCACTATTGCGACCTCTCTTGTTGCGGAGCACAGGCCCCAGACGCGCAGGCTCAGTAGTTGTGGCTCACGGGCCCAGCTGCTCCGCGGCATGTGGGATCTTCCCAGACCAGGGCTCGAACCCGTGTCCCCTGCACTGGCAGGCAGATTCTCAACCACTGCACCACCAGGGAAGCCCCCCTAAAGTCAAGTCTTATACAAGAGAACTTTATGTACATCTCTAGTCATTTCTAAATGACATGTGAAAGAACTCAGTTTAGAAATGATACAGGCCTCCCCTTCTCTCCTCCCTTTCAGCTCCTGTTACCCTTGGCCATTACTGCTGCTCATTCAGGTTGCCATTAGATGAAGAGCAGGAGAAAAGAAAATGAACTACAATTCCATCATTTGGTTTTCCTTACTTCGTAAAGAGCAAATCGCGAGCAACAACATGCAAATAAGTACAGGTGGGAACTCTGTACATCAAAGAGGAAAAGCAGAAGGAGGAAGGAAATGTGAGTGTTGCTTTACACAGCCACGATGGGCTTCTCTGTCCCAGGCATGCAAGGAGAGGCAACACATAATGGCCATCTTTCCTCACTGTCTGCTGAGGAGACCCAAAGAGCATGTGTGAGCATTAAATTGGATGATTTGTCGTGGTAACTCAGGTCTGGAGTGTGTTTTCCCATTAAAGCTCTGGTCTTCTCCTTCTTACAAATTTGTGCTTTCATGCAATTTGTGCTGTTTCACATTGCATATAAAAAGACAGCAGTAATTGTATGAATCTGCCCATCTCACATGTACCATGCTCAGTTGGTCAGTGTAGCCTTGGTGATGAGGTCATCTTCCAGGACTTTTGTATTCAGGAGGTGTTGGGGCAGCCGTTTTTCCCTAGATATATTTATGCTCAGCACTGTAAACTGAAATATGGCCACAGCTACAAAAGAAGAGTATTAAACAGAGGTCTATTGTGTCTCAAAAGTCAAACCGCTACTTGGTCATTGGATAAATGAGGATAAGTTACCCTTACAAATAACTGCAAAGATTTAGGAGACTGAAGATCAAGAAGTGAATTTCTTTCTCCTGTTAAGAGTCCAGGTGCCCAGGCTGACAAAGGCTCTGCCATCTTCAGAAGGCAGCTGCTGAGGTCTCCCTGGGAACTGCCCTCCCAGTTCACCAGGAGGGGAAAGGAACATGAAGGACCCACAAGGGCTGGGCCTGACAGCTGTACCCCCTACTTCCACTCACACCCCATTGGAGAGGATTTGGACGCATTGTCACACCTAAATGCACAGAAGGCAGGGAAATGTAGTCTCACTGTGTGGCCAGAAATGGGATGATGAATTTGCATAAACAGCTAGTGGTCTCTTCCACTTTTTACTTGCAGGTTGCAACTCATTCATGCATCATAAAAATCAATTTAGAAAGTGCAAATTAGCATTTTTTTAAAATGGGATGGAAGAGAGGAGAAGGGAAAGAAAGCATAGGGAAGGCGAGGGGAGGAAGGGAGAAGAGAGGAGAGGTCAGAGACTAGCGCACGTAGGAAGGTTAAGTAGTGTTTAACGAAATTTGTATCAGTTGTATGTGTGTTAATAAGTTATTATGTCACATGAATTTCTTACTGTGGGTCACAGTCAGAAAGATTTGAAAGCCCCTGGCTTAGCCACACCTTCTTAAGTTTGTTGTTGACAAATCTAGGAAGATGAGTTTCTTTCAACCCACAGATATGTCTTATTGTAACATCACACTAACACTATTAGTTATTCACTGTAGAGTAGAAACTGGTCTTGGACACCACAGAATGGCGGGAATGTGTCCATTTATTCATAACAAAACAGAACTAGGTTTGTAGTTAGAAAGCCTGGATTCAGATCCCCACTGCTAGCCCCCATCATTCATTCATTCATTCACACCACAGACATATATTGAGCACCCATTATGTGCCACTCACCCTACTAGTGCTGAAGATAAAGCATTAAGCAAATAATCAAGGCCCCTGCCCGCACTTTGAGTTAGAGACAAACAATAATCAAGAAAACAAAACAGATAGCTACAGAATGTGAGTGGCATGTTCTGTTAACCTCTTACTGCTTCCATTTCCTGATTTATAAATAAGTATCATATATCAATACCTCAAAGGTACGTGATGGTACTTTGTAAGTGTGTATACTTAGGTAAGGAATTACTTTATTCAGTGATGATTCGCTGAATGCTGATCCAATACTCAAGAGTGTCATAGGACCATGGAGTTTAGTTATTGGCAAATCAAGCAACCTCTTTATAAAGTGGCCTCATCTAGCGTTACAGGTTGAATTATGACTCCTAAAAAAAAGATATTTTGGAGTCTTAACCCCCAGTACCTCAAAATGTGACCTTATTTAGAAATAGAGTCTTTGCAGATGTAGTCAAGTTAAAATAAGGTCATTAGAGTAGGCCCTAGTCCAACATGACTTGTGTTCTTATAAAAAAGGAAAAATTGGACATACACACACAGGAAGAACACCATGTGAAAATGAAGGCAGAGATCAGGAAGATGCATCTACAAACCAAGGAGCACCAAAGACTGGCAGCAAGTCAGCAGGAGCTGGGAGAGGCATGCAGCAGACTCTCCGTCACCGTCCTCAGAAGGAACCAGCCCTGCCCACACCCTGCTCTAGGACCCCTGGCCTCCAGAACTGTCAGAGAGTCAATTTCTGTTGTTTTAAGGCACCCAGTTTGTGGTACTTTGTCAGAGCGGCCCTAGGAAACAAACACACCTGGAAACCAAGACCCAGGGCAGCAACTCCAAGAGTCCAGACAGTTCTGTACCTGGACTTCAGGTCATTTTCTGATGGCTGATTCTAGGGCTCAAGGCTATCTGCTGAGTGGAAAAAGCAAAAATTAAGGCCATTTTCATTCAAATGCTCCTAGTTTTCTTTTTCCCTTTAGCACTTTCTGGAATAGAGTTGTCATAAAATGGATATAATGCCATTATTAACATCATCATCAACAATTCACGTATACAAATCTTAGTGAGAATTAGATTTTAACGTTTCCTTACACCAAGTGCTAGAGCCAGCTACACCCAGCTAATTCGTGGGAACAAAACTGGTTAAGCCAATGCATGATTTATTTTTACTCCTATAGAAAGTTGACACTTTATTCATTAAACTACTCCCTTTAACACATTTCTAAATCATTGCTTTCCACTCTGATTGTCTAGTTCTCATTTCTGAACTTCAGCTGGAGTGGCTTTGATGATGAATTCTTTTTTTACCTGACAAGGGAAGTTAAAACCTCCCCCTCCTGAACATTTAAAAGGGAAATTCAGGCCCTTTTTTGTCAGGCTGTTTATCATACCTTGCAAATACTCAAATCCATTTCCTCTGGAAAAGGTTTGTCTTTCTATGACAGGCATATAAAAAGGTTTTATTACAGTACTCTATTCATTGGCGCTGCTCTGCCTGAAGATAAAAAGGAATTCATTTTCTGGATTTTCCTTGAATGTCAGCTCTATAGTTTCCTTCTATTATCAGAGTTCTTAACCCAAGAAGAATGGAGGGGGAGGAGAATTCAAGTTAATATAGAGTATCAAGCTCCATTATTGACTAACATGAATTTCAAAAATCCCAAAATAAAATATGAATTTAAATGAAAGCAGTAAAGACCAAAAAAAAAAATCTCTATAGGGATTTAATGGCAAGCAATCATTGGATTTACTTGAAACACGCTACGCTGCATGTCTCCCCAAATCTGGAAAATCGCTGCAGCATCATTTCTTAGGTACAGCTGATCTGTCAGTTATGGTATAGAGCAGTGCCGCTCAGGCCTTAATGTGTATGTAAACCACCACGGGGTCTGGTTCAAATGCAGATTTATATTCAGTAGGTCTAGCCTGGGGCCTGAGACTCTACATTTCTAACCAGCTCTGGGGTGATGCAGGTGCCATAGGTCAACAACAGCACGTGGAGTAGCCAGAGCTTAAAGGCCAAAGCAGTGTGTCCCAGGCCAGGATGGAAACGTTGGCTTCACTCTAATCCTTGAGTTGAATCTGTCGGAATAACATAATTATGTCTCAAAATTACATAACAGGCTGGGGTCCCAATCTCATACTGATTTGCTCCCACTCTTAGGGTGCACTGATGTCTGGGCATGTCCAGTGGGCTGGTGGAGAGTCCGTGTCTGGTGCTGACACCAGCCAGCCCCACGGACTCATGTCTGATGCCGTTGGAGAAAGCTGCAGACGGAAGCTGTGTGCAGGAGGGACCCGGGAGGCTTGGAGACCCCGCAGGGGAGAAGGGAAACACGCCATGGTGTAGAGCATAGCGTCACCTCTGCGTGGAGCAGCCCTGGCTTCTGGGCAGGAAGACTGGGGGGAGGCGGGCACCACACGCATCCTTAGGGTTTGCAAATGGGGAAGCATCAGGAGACTGCACCGTCGTGGCAACGATAAGAGAGTCCAAAATGGAAACGCTGCTCAGGAGCTCCCAGCAGTAACTTGGTGGCCGTTTGAATGGGGCTGGAGCTCATTCATTACACAGTGGGGGGCAGGGGCAGGGGCACTTGAGTCCCCCCCAATCCATGTAAACACAGGAGGCTTGAGGAGATCTGGGTTACACTTGCTTCTAGTGGTTGGGGGCTCGGGGCAATGAAGTAGGGATGAATCACTCAGTCTATGGCTGTGTCCAGGAAAACAACTCAAGCACAAACTGTAAGTCTTCAAACGATGAGACATGTTTACACCTTTCAGCCACAGACATCTCTCATTTCATAAGCCACGGAGATGGCCAACCCCCATGTCATAAAAATTAAGTACTGTGTAGGGATAAAAGAGATTGGGGAGAAGGGGAAGGAACCACCAGTTTAATTTCCATAACATCAAATCTGGGAGCACTGTAAGTTCGAGTGAAGTCCAATAAAGGATAAATGATCAAAATCAGCCTTCAGCCGACCTTGCTAAGCCAGGACACGTTCAATAACTTCTGTCCCTGAACCTGGCCACATGGATTGTGAGCGTCTTCGTAATCTTGAAATTCTGCTTTCAGTGACATTTACATTCCATTGGGTGCTGGTTCTCTCTTCTGGCCTGAAAAAGATGGACAGTAATTTTGGTAACAGGAACCAAGTGATATAGGAGAACCTGAAGTTCCTTCTTTCCATTTCTTGTTTATTTATTACGACAATCAGACAAACAAACCAAAGACACTGTCTGTCCTCCCACCTTTACCCACCAGCATCACCAGAAGCCTTTCCACTCCACTCCGAGCGGTGAGACACTCAGAGCAGCGAGAGGCAGGGTGGTGCCGGAAGGCACTGCAGTGGGAGGCAGATCAGCAACCTCAGTGCCACCTCTGGGTAGCACCAGTCAGTGAGAGAAATCCCACAGTTTTGCACGGTCTGAGCGTACTCATAACCAGTTATGTGAGGCCCCTAGGTTAACCTTGATGCAACCTTGGTGTATATGTCCCTTGCTAGTGCTTTTAGTCGCTCTGATGGTCAGTTGTAGCAGTTCAAGCCCAGCTGATGCTCCCTCCCCTCCCCCACCCCCAGTTCCATTATACTAATTATGTGACCTATGCCTCAGTTTCCTTTTCTGTGAAATAGGAATCCAACAGGACCAACCTCAGAGTATTGTTAAGAAAATAAGTGAGTAATGCATGGAGAGGCTTAGTGCACAGTCTGGCATATAGTAGGTGCTCCATAAATGCTGCCGCAGCTTTTGCCCCGCCTTCTACTGCCAGGAAACAGGGGAGCATAGTGGTTAGAAGCATAGGCTGAGGAGTAAGACTGCCTGGGTGTGGAATCCCATCTGCACTGCTAACCACTGGCAAGTCAACTGTTCTCTGCCTCCGTTTCCTCTCCTAAAAAATGAGGATGCTTGTAACAGAGACTACCTCACGGCGTTGTGGGATAATCCGTGGAAAGCACTTAGCACACAGTACCTGACATACAGTAAGTACTCAGTACACTTCTGTGCACTTCTATTGCTCCCTTATTACTCTGACCTGACACCGTTAAAGAGAAAGCAGCTTCCACTTGAGCTCTGTGCAAAATGTCACAAACCAACACCCTGGTACAAGTCACTCACATGCTGGCATCATTTCCTTATTCACACTGTTTTGAATGAGGCTACTTATTCATCCCAATCTCAGCAGAGAAAAAAAGGAAAGTCACTTTCTCCAATTACACATTAGCTCATGCTCTTCCCCAGAGAGCTGAGTCAAGGGAGGAGAAGTAATTTTCTGAAGCCTTGACGAAATCTTTATTTAAACCTTATAAACACTGCAAAACATTGTTGAGGATTTGGATTTTCGCCACCTGCCAGCTCCTCACAGCTTGTCCAAGGAAGAAAGACATAAACTTAGGTAAATGAAGGAATTTTAATAAAAAGACTCTGCCTCTTTTGCTTTTTGGTATCAATAAAAATTTTTTTCCAGAATCCTCAAACAGATTGTAAATAAGTCTTTTCTGACAATCCCTTTCATTTGGACCTGCCTTCTCCCTGAAGCCTAATGGAGGTTGGGTGGGGCGGGGGCAGTCCCTAAAGCTAGAAATCCTCCAAGAAAAGATTCATGGCTTCACAGGCCATTAACACAAAGTCAGATCTCATCCAAGAAGCCTGCTCCATTACAAGTTTTCAGCAATTACAAAAACGATTAAACTTTAGAAATGGTAGAAAAAGACCAAACGTATAGCTGGCAGGCAAGGCTGGCTCTAGGCATGCTTGTCTCTGAGACCCTCTACTCTTCTGCCATCCGCCCGCAAAAAACTTTCAGAGGCCTCCTCCTCCACCACACTTCACCCCCAGCTCCCAGCTCCTAACACACATCCACACTCCATATTCCTAATACCCTCCAAATGTCCATGATCAGTGGTAGGGAACATCACCCCTATCCTAGACCTGTGCTCTTCCCTCGCTTTATTAAAACTACCGATGCAGAACCCTCCTGCACTGTTGGTGGGAATGTAAATTGATACAGCCACTATGGAGAACAGTATGGAGGTTCCTCAAAAAACTAAAAACAGAACTACCATATGACCCAGCAATCCCACTACTGGGCATATACCCTGAGAAAACCATAATTCAAAAAGAGTCATGTACCACAATGTTCATTGCAGCACTATTTACAAAAGCCAGGACATGGAAACAATCCAAGTGTCCATCGACAGATGAATGGATAAAGAAGATGTGGCACATATATGCAATGGGATATGTAGTGAGGTGGATGGACCTAGAGTCTTCATACAGAGTGAAGTAAGCCAGAAAGAGAAAAAACAAATAACATATGCTAACGCACATATATGGAATCTAAAAAAATGGTATTGATGAACCTAATGGCAGGGCAGGAATAAAGACACAGCCGTAGAGAATGGACCTGAGGACAGCAGAGGGAAGGGTAAGCTGGGACGAAGTGAGAGAGTAGCATTGACATATATACACTACCAAATGTGAAATGGATGACTAGTGGGAAGCTGCTGCATAGCACAGGGAGATCAGCTCGGTGCTTTGTGACCACCTAGAGGGGTGGGATAGGGAGGGTGGGAGGGAGGCTCAAGAGGGAGCGGATATGGGGATATACGTATACATATAGCTGATTCACTTTGTGGTACAGCAGAAACTAACACAACATTGTAAAGCAAATATACTCCAATAAAGAAAAAAAAACACTGAATTGTACACATTCAAATAGTGAATTGTATATTTATACAAATTTTATCTCAATAAAAAAATTGCAAAAAAAAAAAAACTTACCCATGCCAAGTCCTACATCATCAGGTCTCTTCTATGGAAAATGACTCAGAACCTATCTTACACTAAGGCAGTAGAGGTGTTTGCTTATGTGATATGATTTAAAGCACACTGCCCCCACTATAAAATTTTCCCCCATACGTCTCCCACAGTACCTGAAATACTGTCATTGGGGATTTTGCTGCTTTGGATTCAATCTTTACGGATTCCATAAATTCTCTGTTGAATTGCAATAGCACCTTGCTTAGAATAACATGTAAAGTCGTAACCAGGAATAACAGTCTCAAAAAGAACAGACTAACAGACAAGGGAGTTGTAACAGAAAACTAAGAAGGGGGAAAATGGGTCTAGAGAATAAGGGATTATTTTCTTCAAAAAGAGCAGAGTTGGTCCTTGGGTCAACAAGGGATGACATAGCGGCCCTGGGTTACAGGGAAAGGGCCAAAAAAGAAAGGAACATGAGAAGGGATCAGGAAGAAATCTCCCTCATTTCACAGTCCTGTTCAGCACCAGTTCGGTGATGGATCACAAGTAAAAAACTGTTGGATAAACTACTCCTCATTTTAGTGTGGTACCTAGCTACTGTGTCACCTCCCACTGTCTTGCCCGCATCTGCTTCCCCTTCTCTTGCTCCACCCAGTGAACTTCTCCCTAAAACCAATTGAAACGTGCACCTTCCTTTAAAAATGACATCAATATGGGTATCAGGTACTGCAGCAAGGGAGCAAGGGATACATTCTGGTAGGGAGATGGGGCCTTTCAACGGGCCTCTCAAATCACTACCTTGTTGTGACAGCTTGTTTCATTCTACCCAAGACCAGGTTGGTTGGTTTTACTCTATTTGTGTCCTAGAGAGCCCAAGTAGAGTCTCTTCATTCATTTATCAAATATGTATTGAGTACCACCATATGCCAGGCACTGGAAGTCTTAGGAGATCCAAAAAGAAAGCCATACTGCTGACTTCAAGGACCTCATGTGCTGGTAAACCAACTCTCCAAAATATCATAGCCTTGATTTGGTAGCATTTGCCAAATTTCATGATGTAAATATTCCCACTGTGGCCAATATCAAGGTACCCACAGTTTAGCAGCGGGCTCACAACACTCCTGAATATGTAACAGTCAATTCCCCACCTTCCCTCCCCCATCAGTTGATAGCTCAGATACAACCACTGGCCCTCACAGTTGAGTGAGGGAGACAAGAATATCAGGATACAGGGACAGGCACAGAGTGCCGTGGAACCACACAGGTAAGAGACAAGTTTTACCTGCAGAGAGCCAAAGAAAACACAGGAAAATCATAGTCTCCAGTAATTGAAGGAGAGAGTTTAATTTTTCAATGCCCCACTAGACCGTAAGCTCACTGAGAACAGAGCCTGTTCTTTCTTTTCTACTGCATCTGTCTTTTAATGTCTTTCAGTAGACTTTTCCATATATGACATAGATCCATGTTATAGCTATTAAACTGAGATTTTGAAGGAGACGGAATTAATATAAGTAGCTTGTCCCTTTTTCCTGATGGCTGTACAAGTGGTTTTCAGGTTTTACAAAAGGAAACTTTACCATTGCTAAGTTCACCCTGAAAACTCACTCTATTATTTTGACTTCAGTTTTAATTAACTGTGCATATGGCTGCCCACTCATTAGAGTCAGATGGCCCAGCTGGGGATGGATCTTCCTGGCATCTGGGCTGAGTTAGCATGTGCCTTTGAGACTTGAGTGTGTGACAAGAGGTTGTGAAGGAGGAATTCAGGAAAGGTTACAGACTCAGGTGCCAAAAGCAACTGCACTGGCTCCTCCAAAGTGAGCCCAAAAGAAAAAGCAGCCATGGAGAAATGTCCCCAGAGCAACAAATCAAACTCACCCTGCTGTAGAGGTTGACTGAGGACCAGTCAAGGCCACAGAGGGCTGGACAGGGGCTAAAGGGGCTGAGGGTTTTAAGACTTGGCAACTTTCAAATAAGAATTCACTGACATGCTATTAAATCCAAAAGCAGAGAATACCCAGTGACCCAGAAAACACCACTCCACAGAGATGCAAGTCACATAGACAACCCCTTCTGTTGGTGCTATTGCTACATCTCATATTTTAATGCAAAGCCCCAAAAACACTTAGTGGAAAACAGGCTTATAACCCTGGTAGACCACATGGCTTTCTGCCTTCCAGAAAAGAGGCTTCCTTTCCGGAAAGTGTATGTCTCCATGTACTTATTTAAAATCATATACTGGAGTTGTGTCTATCAATGTCAAAACAACTACCCTGTTTATGTTAGTTGGGGAAAAAAATCCATTAATCCATTATTGATATCGTGTAGACAAACTGTTGATTCACTAAATTTCCAACTGGCTGCTAAAGTACCTGGAATGCAAACAATACTCCAGAACATATATAAGAAATGCGAAACAAGAAAATACTTAATTAGCAAAAGCTTCTATCATCCTGAAACATCAATTATAAAAGGCCAATTACTCTCAAGTTTTCTTTGATTCCTTTATAGAAATGAATAGTCCTTCACTGGGACTTCCCGGGCAGTCCAGTGGTTAAGACCCCACGCCACTGCAGGGGGCGTGGGTTCAATCCCTGGTCGGGGAATTAAGATCCCGCATGCTGCACATCCTGCATGCCATGCGGCTCGGCCAAAAAATAATAATAATTCTTCACCAATAGCTACCAACCTCAGCCCTTCCCCTTTCAATAAAAACCTTTGTGTGAACTCTCTTTAATTCCAGTTTTCTACAACACAAGTACATTATCAGATTGCTCTAGGAGCCCTGCAGACATGTGCTCACTAGAAGAAGCACAGTGGTAACTAATATCTCATATACTACATGTTCGAGCATAAAAAGTTACTAGTCTGGAGATTCAGTAAAACACCAAAAATTTTCCTGAATTCATTAGAATTTACAAAGCAACAATATTAATACAGAGTATGTACTGAATCATATATATCACTTGCATTCTAGCTACTTCAAAAAGTAATTGATGAGAAAACCATAATTCAAAAAGAGTCATGTACCACAATGTTCATTGCAGCTCTATTTACAGTAGCCAGGACATGGAAGCAACCTAAGTGTCCATTGACAGATGAATGGATAAAGAAGATGTGGCACATATATACAATGGAATATTACTCAGCCATAAAAAGAAATGAAACTGAGTTATTTGTCATGAGGTAGATGGACCTAGAGTCTGTTATACAGAATGAAGTAAGTCAGAAAGAGAAAAACAAATACCATATGCTAACACATATATATGGAATCTAAAAAAAAAAAAAAAAAATGGTTCTCAAGAACCTGACGGCAGGACAGGAATAAAGACGCGGACATAGAGAATGGACTTGAGGACACAGGGAGAGGGAAGGATAAGCTGGGAAGAAGTGAGAGAGTGGCATGGACATATATATACTACCAAATGTCAAATAGATAGCTAGTGGGAAACAGCCACATAGCACAGGGAGATCAGCTCCGTGCTTTGTGACCACCTAGAAGGGTGGGAGGGAGACACAAGTGGGAGGGGATATGGGGATATATGTATACATATAGCTGATTCACTTTGTTATACAGCAGAAACTAACACAACAATGTAAAGCAATTATACTCCAATAAAGATGTTTTTTAAAAAAAGTATTTGAAGTGGTTTAGCCAACAGACATATATACTTTTCAATCATTAAAATAAGGATAAAATATAAACAGCATGTACTGTGAGGAGGAAGATTATTATATGAAACCCAGACTAAGGAGAGTTACTATAGCCGAGTCCTAAATTTTACTTTAGATTTTTCTAGAGGGAAATAGGATATTTGGTGAATTATATAATCCTCACTCATTAAAATAGAAACAAAGTTTTTGTCCTCGGGACTAAAATCTAAGAGAAAATTATTGCATGAATCCATATATAAAGAACATTACAGAACAATAATAGGCAACTTTTAAAGCAATTTTAAAGATGCAAACATGTTCATCATGTGATCATTTCTTATATTAAACCCCAAGGGCATAATGTTAAGTCTATTTCTATGAAGGCATTTCTGCAGAGAAGTAAACTAATGACATCCAGGTTTGTGATTTTCTGATGCTAGAATCTGATGCGGAGATAGAACCTGGAAACTCTAGAACATTAGATGATTAGAAATTCTGTTAGATTACCTTCCTCAAATACAAAATATCATGGCTGTGCTTTTGAGAGACAACCCAAGACTGAACTCTCTTTATATCTGTAGTTCTGTTGATGCCTGATATGAGATCCATGTGCTTTCAATAACAGAAATGAAGGGAGCAAGATGCCATTTGGTTATGAAAATCAAAGAGAAGCACAGAGGATCTCACTCATGGTCCCTGCCTGTCCTGCCCACAGCCCTTGTGGACACATTTGCTGAAAGGGTCCTACCACGTGTACCTGGCCAAAGCTAACTGGACCGGGGAAGTCACTTGACTTAAAGGCCGATAAACCATAGGTCACTTAAAATTTATTACCTGGCTCAGTCATTGAAAACATAAACTTGTCCACTCTGATACTCTCCCTTCATCATTTAAGCTAAAAAATAATACTGAGATTTGGGCAGTTAACTATGAAAAGAGCAGTTGAAAGATCATGATAAAATAGAAGCCAGGGTTCCTGTTGCTCCATGTGTAAAACAAAGATAAAAAAGAGAAAAAGCTACAAGAAGCAGAAGATATGAAGCAGAGATGTGCATGGAGATAAAAATGAGAAAACTGAGCAGGGAGAGGATCAAGGCACAGGTCTGCAGTGGGGCCAAAGGCACATCGGTGTCAAAGCTCTAGAATTCAGACCCTTCTGCCTATCTGGAGTCTATGTGCCCTGCCCTTTCCTGTCTGGCTCTGCACTTTTCCCTGGTTTCCTGTGTGCAGGTCCCCTTAAAATAAATGGTGCATTAACTGAGATAGTATTCTAAGTCACTCTTTCCACACCCAAAGAGGATAAATTAAAATATATTGTTTTATTTATGGAAAGAAACTTTCACCTCTCCAGCAGATTGGTTGCCGGGGTTCACTGAGCCAGAGGCAAATTGTCCTCAAGCAGCATCTTCTTAGTGGTCTGGACAAATTGAAATACAAAACCAACTTTGACATGAGAGAAAGAAATATTTAAGAACAAATATTACCAGTGATCTGCCTCTGTGTGTGTGTGTGTGTGTGTGTGTGTGTGTGTGTGTGTGTGTGTTGGTGGGCAGGTGGTGGGGGAGGATGTTGGTACACTTCCCTTGAATATCTGATTTTAAGTGACATTGCTTCCTGACCAGGGCAAGCTGGCATGGTTAGCGGCAGGTAGGTTAGTCCTAATTATCCAAGACACTTTCTAGTATAGTCCATCTGAATACTGAAAAATGTCAACCCAAAACATCAATTTTGATTTCGAAGAACTAATGGAAGAAAAAGGATAATGAGGGATTAGTAACCAAGATGGCGGAGTAGAAGGACGTGCTCTCACTCCCTCTTGCGAGAACACCAGAATCACAACTAGCTGCTGGACAATCAGTGATAGGAAGACACTGGAACTCACCAGAAAATATACCCCACATCCAAAGACAAAGGAGAAGCCACAATGAGACGGTAGGAGGGGCGCAATCACAGTAAAATCAAATCCCATAACTGCTGGGTGGGTGACTCACAGACTGGAGAACACTTACACCACAGAAGTCCACCCACTGGAGTGAAGGTTCTGAGCCCCACGTCAGGTTCCCAACCTGGGGGTATGGCAACGGGAGGAGGAATTCCTAGAGAATCAGACTTTGAAGGCTAGTGGGATTTGATTGCAGGACTTTGACAGGACTGGGGGAAACAGACACTCCACTCTTGGAGGGCACACACAAAGTAGTGTGCGCATCAGGACCCAGGGGAAGGAGCAGTGACCCCAGGGGAGACTGAACCAGACCTACCTGCTAGTGTTGGAGGGTCTCCTGCAGAGGCGGGCAGTGGCTGTGTCTCACCGTGGGGACAAGGACCCTGGCAACAGAAGTTCTGGGAAGTACTCCTTGACGTGAGCCCTCCCAGAGTCCACCATTAGCCCCACCAAAGAGCCCAGGTAGGCTCCATTGTTGGGTTGCCTTGGGCCAAACAACCAACAGGGAGGGAACCCAGCCCCACCCATCAGCAGTCAAGTGGATTAAAGTTTTACTGAGCTCTGCCCACCAGAACAACAGTCAGCTCTACCCACCACCAGTCCCTCCCATCAGGAAACTTGCACAAGCCTCTTAGATAGCCTCATCCACCAGAGAGCAGACAGCAGAAGCAAGAAGAACTACAGTCCTGCAGTCTGTGGAACGAAAACCACATTCACAGGAAGATAGACAAGATGAAAAGGCAGAGGGCTATGTACCAGATGAAGGAACAAGATAAAACCCCAGAAAAACAACTAAATGAAGTGGAGATAGGCAACCTTCCAGAAAAAGAATTCAGAATAATGATAAGGAAGATGATCCAGGACCTCGGAAAAACAATGGAGGCAACGATCGAGAAGATGCAAGAAATGTTTAACAAAGACCTAGAAGAATTAAAGAACAAACAGAGATGAACAATACAATAACTGAAATGAAAACTACACTAGAAGGAATCAATAGCAGAATAACTGAGGCAGAAGAACGGATAAGTGACCTGGAAGACAGAAGGGTGGAATTCACTGCTGCGGAACAGACTAAAGAAAAAAGAACGAAAAGAAATGAAGACCACCTAAGAGACCTCTGGGACAACATTACATGCAACAACATGCGCATTATAGGGGTCCCAGAAGGAGGAGAGAGAGAGAAAGGACCCAAGAAAATATTTGAAGAGATTATAGTCGAAGACTTCCCTAACATGGGAAAGGAAATAGCCACCCAAGTCCAGGAAGCACAGAGAGTCCCATACAGGATAAACCCAAGGAGAAACATGCTGAGACACATAGTAATCAAACTGGCAAAAATTAAAGACAAAGAAAAATTATTGAAAACAGCAAGAGAAAAATGACAAATAACATACAAGGGAACTCCCATAAGGTTAACAGCTGATTTCTCAGCAGAAACTCTACAAGCCAGAAGGGAGATATACTTAAAGTGATGAAAGGGAAGAACCTACAACCAAGATTACTCTACCCAGTAAGGATCTCATTCAGATTCGATGGAGAAATCAAAAGCTTTACAGACAAGCAAAAGGTAAGAGAACCACCAAACCAGCTCTACAAAAAATGCTAAAGGAACTTCTCTAAGTGGGAAACACAAGAGAAGAAAAGGACCTACAAAAACAAACCCAAACCAATTAAGAAAATGGTCATAGGAACATACATATCGATAATTACCTTAAATGTGAATGGATTAAATGCCCCAACCAAAAGACACAGGCTTGCTGAATGGATACAAGAACAAGACCCATCTATATGCTGTCTACAAGAGACCCACTTCAGACCTAGGGACACATACAGACTTAAAGTGAGGGGTTGGAAAAAGATATTCCATGCAAATGGAAATCAAAAGAAAGCTGGAGTAGCAATACTCATATCAGATAAAATAGACTTTAAAATAAAGAATGTTACAAGAGACAAGGAAGGACACTACATAATGATCCAGGGATCAATCCAAGAAGAAGATATAACAATTTTAAATATATATGCACCCAACATAGGAGCACCACAATACATAAGGCAACTGCTAACAGCTATAAAAGAGGAAATTGACAGTAACACAATAATAGTGGGGGACATTAACACCTCACTTACATCAATGGACAGATCATCCAAAATGAAAATAAATAAGGAAAGAGAAGCTTTAAATGACACAATAGACCAGATAGATTTCACTGATATTTATAGGACATTCCATCCAAAAACAGCAGGTTACACTTTCTTTTCAAGTGTGCATGGAACATTCTCCAGGATAGATCACACCTTGGGTCACAGATCAAGCCACGGTAAATTTAAGAAAATTGAAATCATATCAAGCATCTTTTCTGACCACAATGTTATGAGATTAGAAATGAATTAGAGGGGAAAAAACGTAAAAAACACAAACACATGGAGTCTAAACAATACGTTACTAAATAACCAAGAGATCACTGAAGAAATCAAAGAGGAAATCAAAAAATACCTAGAGACAAATGACAATGAAAACACGATGATCCAAAACCTATGGGATGCAGCAAAAGCAGTTCTAAGAGGGAAGTTTATAACTATACAAGCCTATCTCAAGAAACAAGAAAAATCTCAACTAAACAATCTAACCTTACACCTAAAGGAACTAGAGAAAGAAGAACAAACAAAACCCTAAGTTAGCAGAAGGAAAGAAATCATAAAGATCAGAGCAGAAATAAATGAAATAGAAACAGAGAAAACAATAGCAAAGATCAATAAAACTAAAAGCTGGTTCTTTGAGAAGATAAACAAAATTCATAAACCATTAGCCAGACTCATCAAGAAAAAGACGGAGAGGACTCAAATCAATAAAATTAGAAATGAAAAAGGAGAAATTACAAAAGACACTGCAGAAATACAAAGCATCCTAAGAAACTACTACAAGCAACTCTATTCCAATAAAGTAGACAACTTGGAAGAACTGGACAAATTCTTAGAAAGGTATAACCTACCAAGACTGAACCAGGAAGAAATAGAAAATATGAACAGACCAATCACAAGTAATGAAATTGAAACTGTGATTAAAAATCTTCCAACAAACAAAAGTCCAGGACCAGATGGCTTCACAGGTGAATTCCATCAAACATTTAGAGAAGAGCTAACACCCATCCTTCTCAAACTCTTCCAAAAAATTGTAGAGGAAGGAACACTCCCAAACTCATTCTATGAGGCCACCATCACCCTGATACCAAAACCAAAGATACTACAAAAAAAGAAAATTACAGACCAATATCATTGATGAATATAGATGCAAAAATCCTCAACAAAATACTAGCAAACAGAATCCAACAACACATTAAAAGGATCATACACCATGATCAAGTGGGCTTTATCCCAGGGATGCAAGGATTCTTCAGTATACGTAAATCAATCAATGTGATACACCATATTAACAAACTGAAGAATAAAAACCATATGATCATCTCAATAGATGCAGAAAAAGCTTTTCACAAAACTCAACACCCATTTCTGATAAAAACTCTCCAGAAAGTGGGCATAGAGGGAACCTACCTCAACATAATAAAGGCCATGTACGACAAACCCACAGCAAACATCATTCTCAATGGTAAAAAACTGAAAGCATTTCCTCTAAGATCAGGAGCAAGACAAGGATGTCCACTCTCACCACTATTATTCAACATAGTTTTGGAAGTCCTAGCCATGGCAATCAGAGAAGAAAAAGAAATAAAAAAAATACAAATTGGAAAAGAAGAAGTAAAACTGTCACTGTTTGCAGATGACATGATACTATATATAGAGAATCCTAAAGATGCTATCAGAAAACTACTAGAGCTAATCAATGAATTTGGTAAAGTAGCAGGATACAAAATTAATGCACAGAAATCTCTTGCATTCCTATACACTAACAATGAAAGATCAGAAAGAGAAATTAAGGAAACAATCCCGTTCACCACTGCAACAAAAAGAATAAAATACCTAGGAATAAACCTACCTAAGGAGGTAAAAGACCTGTACTCATAAAACTATAAGACACTGATGAAAGAAATTAAAGATGATACCAACAGATGGAGAGATATACCATGTTCTTGGATTGGAAGAATCAATATTGTGAAAATGACTATACCACCCAAAGCAATCTACAGATTCAATGCAATCCCTATCAAATTACCAATGGCATTTTTTACTAAACTAGAACAAAAAATCTTAAAATTTGTATGGAGACACAAAAGACCCTGAATAGCCAAAGCACTCTTGTGGGAAAAAAATGGAGCTGGAGGAATCAGACTCCCTGACTTCATACTATACTACAAAGCTACAGTAATCAAGACAATATGGTACTGGCACAAAAACAGAAACATAGATCAATGGAACAAGATAGAAAGCCCAGAGATAAACCCACACAGCTATGGTCAACTAGTCTATGACAAAGGAGGCAAGGATATACAATGGAGAAAAGACAGTCTCTTCAATAAGTGGTGCTGGGAAAACTGGACAGCTACATGTAAAAGAATGAAATTAGAACACTCCCTAACACCATACACAAAAACAAACTCAAAATGGATTAGAGACCTAAATGTAAGACCAAACACTATAAAACTCTTAGAGGAAAACATAGGAAGAACACTCTTTGACATAAATCACAGCAAGATCTTTTTTGATCCACCTCCTAGAGTAATGGAAATAAAAACAAAAATAAACAAATGGGACCTAATGAAACTTAAAAGCTTTTGCACAGCAAAGGAAACCATAAAGAAGACAAAAAGACAACCCTCAGAATGGGAGAAAATATTTGCAAACAAATCAATGGACAAAGGATTAATCTCCAAAATATATAAACAGCTCATGCAGCTCAATATTAAAAAAACAAACAACCCAATCCAAAAATGGGCAGAAGACCTAAATAGACATTTCTCCAAAGAAGACATACAGATGGCCAAGAAGCACATGAAAAGCTGCTCAACATCACTAATTATTAGAGAAATGCAAATCAAAACTACAATGAAGTATCACCTCACACCCGTCAGAATGGGCATCATCAGAAAATCTACAAACAATAAATGCTGGAGAGGGTGTGGAGAAAAGGGAAACCTCTTGCACTGTTGGTGGGAATGTAAATTGATGCAGCCACCATGGAGAACAGTATGGAGGTTCCTTAAAAAACTAAAAATAGAATTACCATATGATCCAGCAATCCCACTACTGGGCATATACCCAGAGAAAACCATAATTCAAAAAGACACACACCCCAATGTTCATTGCAGCACTATTTACAATAGCTAGGTCATGGAAGCAACCTAAATGCCCATCGAGAGATGAATGGATAAAGAAGATGTGGTACGTATATATGATGGAATATTACTCAGCCATAAAAAGGAATGAAATTGGGTCATTTGTTGAGACGTGGATGGATTTAGTGACTGTCATACAGAGTGAAGTAAGTCAGAAAGAGAAAAACAAATATCATATATTAACGCATATATCTGGAACCTAGAACAATGGTACAGATGAACTGGTTTGCAGGGCAGCAATTGAGACACAGATGTAGAGAACAAACGTATGGACACCGAGGGGGGAAAGCGGCAGGGGGGTGGGGGTGGTGGTGTGATGAATTGGGCGATTGGGATTGACATGTATACACTGATGTGTATAAAATTGATGCCTAATAAGGACCTGCTGTATAAAAATATAAATAAAATTAAATTTAAAAATTTTTTTAAAAAGAGGTAGATTGGACTCACCCTTAAAGCACATGAAAAGCGGCTGAACTTCGCCAAGGATGCAGTTGGCCAAAAAAGGGCGTATGCGTTTTTCCTGAATATATTCAGACAAAATGCATACACCCTTTTTGGCCAACCAAACAAGTGGGCAATGCAAATCAACACTACAAAGAGGTATCACAAAAAAAAGAAAGATAATGAAGTTGATTAAAGACGTATTTTCCAGGAACAGACAACCTGGATTTGAATCCTGGCTCCCAAATCTGCTAGAGGTGGGACTTTTAACAAGTTACTGTGCCTTTGTTTTCTCATCTGTACAATGGAGTCATTATAACACCTTCCTTATGGAGTGTTTATGAGTTTTAGAGGAAAGGATCTATGGAGATCACGTAGCACAGTGCCTGGCACGTAGCAGGCTCTGGATAAATGCAACTGCTCACTTCCTCCTCTGGGGAACCTTGTTTCAGGTATTTCAGTCACTTTATTCTAAGATACTGTTCTCAGGAGTCATCTTTGGGAACGTTTCAAAGGAGCAGAATTAAAAGGCAAAGCAATATAACCACCTTCCCTACTTAGGGAAGGTGGTTATATTGATACGGTGACATGAGGATATTTGGGGATTAAATGCCTGATTTTGAAGAACTAAAATTCCAAGAGCTTGGCTGAGGATGAAGAGACATTTTTATGATAGTGAAGATTCAAATGTCCATTCAAAGATCTGGCATCCTATGGGAAAATATCCATTTTAAAAATACTAACTAAAACAATTTTTAAAGTCACCTTCTGTTCTTTTATTGTTTTCACACTCACTATTTCTGGAGCTCACTATAATTAGGTTCTTATAAGCTCTCTTCCATAGAATTTCTTTGACTTCCCGAAAGAAAGTTCCCAATCTGAACACCTGTAGCTGACACTATCAGTGTCTCAACGTTATCCCTCAGCCACAGACTTCTGACTGCAGGTATCTGCATCTGTGCCAGCAGGCATTTCATAGAACCAAAGAGCTGCTCTGTATCATGTGGCAGAACAGAGGTGCTAGGAAGAAATATGCTTGGGAGCAGACTTCAACCAAAGACCTTAGGAGTCAGTATATAAATACCCAGCTCCTCACTCTTCAGATAGGATAACTCAAAGGCAGGTGTTTGTCCTATTTCTCAGAGTTTCCCTGAAAAATTAAGCCCCAGTCACCCACTGGGGTGGCTGAGTTAATAAAACACCCTTATTAGCCACCTTTTCTTCTCAATATTACTTTTCCACCCTCCCCCCTACCCCCACTAATGTTCTCAAGTAAACTACTTGCCCTTGAATCCATGTCTCAGGCTCTGTATCTGGGGGAACCCAAATAAAGGTAGCATCTCTGCAGAAATCTTTTCCTTAAAAAACAGTCTAAAGTGTCCAAGAGAGCAGTTAAGGCTCCCAACCCGCATTCTGCATTGACTTTTTTTCCCTTCTTCCCCATAGATTTGCCAAACTGCCTAGAATATATCTGTCGTGGTCCCCGAGCCTAAGAACCGAGAAGCCTCCAGTGGGTCTGTGATGAAAACCACCACTGTGATGGAAACCACAAAACGAGAGGCAGCCTCGCTTTGTCATGGGAACGAGCCCAGGAGACAGAGACACAACTCAGTGTTTGCCCTTCATCTTCACTCTCCAGTACAAAGTGACTGGCTTGCCTTTGACCAAGGTACCAGTATTCCCATGGTGAGGACCGCCAGGCAATTAGGTTCTTGCCCTCTCCAAATTTCAGCAGGAACACAGAAGTTTTCTTTTTAACTGTGCAGGAAGGCATTGCCATGGTAACGTAAGAACTCCAAGAACAATTTGATTGATTGATGATGTTGTGGTGAAGGAGGATTGATGTGAAAGACAGTGAATTAAAAAATCATACAGCTTTATCACCCTGAGCTGAGTCTATAGATCTTGGTTATTAAACACTAACAGTATGTATTATCTGTTTATCCTTATGCAAAAGGAAACATGGCCATTTTCTTACTCTGGTCCCCCAGAGCAAAATGGTAAAGAAAGAATAATCATCAGGGAAGTGAGCTGGTCTCATGAATTTAAGAGAAATGTGATCAATGTAGCTGAAAGGACATAATGCTCGCTGGGCCGGCTAGCAGAGCGGAGCATTCAGAAGCCCTACCCACCAGGCAGTTGATGGAGCGCATTCTGCCACTCCCTCCCCCAAGGACATTTTACTTTCGACCACCCTCTTTTCAATTAATCTTCCCGTTTGTAGTGGGGATAGTGTATTTGAAATAACCCCCTAGGTATTTTCCCTCTTGGAAAACCCAACTTCTTTCCTTACAGCCCAGACACTGTTCGTGCCCCAGGGAAGATAGGGGACTGTCATACACTGTTGGTAGGAATATGAAATGGTACAGCCACTCTGGAAGATAGATTGGTGGTTTCATAGACAACTAAACATACTCTTACCATACAATCCAACAATCACACTCCTTGGTATTTACCCAAGGGACTTGAAAATTTATGTCCACACAAAACCATGCACAAGGATGTTTATAGCAGCTTTATTCATAATTGCCAAAACTTGGAAGCAATAGAGATGCCCTTCACTGGGCGAATGGATAAATAATCTGTGGTAGATTTTTTTTTTATATAGGTGCAGAAGAATTTATTGAAACATGGGACAAATATTTTGAAGCCATTGTATTTGCCTTTCATGTGCATGAGAATAAAACAGTTGTAAATTTCAAAAACAGTTAAATCTTGGTTAATTGTGTATTATCCATTAACATTTTTTTAAACTTTGGACCAGGTTTAACCTTGGTCTACTGCTTACAACTGTCCTGGTGACAAGTACAAGGTTTGTATACAGACTCAAGTTGGTGCCCTCTCTGTGGAGCCCTACATCAAGGGCACCCTACATCAAGGACACATGGCAACTGTTGCCATGGGCTCTCCTAATCTAAACCGGACAGCCCCCTGACTCCATATTAGGCAAAATAATCACCATGTAGTAACCTTGTAGCATCCTGACCAATCACCTAATGCCATCCTGCCAGCTGGAATTTTCTTTGTCTTGAGGCTATAAAAGTTGGCTACTAGCCCACAAAGGGGGTCAGCTCTCCCTGGTCTACCAGGAAGTCGGCCCGCTGTACTTGCCGCGCCCTCACTAACTCTGCTGTTCTTTGTTCTCCATAAACTCACTCTTTTCTAAAATACTTCATGTCTGGAAATTCTTCTTCCAACCCGCGCTCGGACCACGACACTCTCCAGTGACAAGAGTTGTCTAGAGTGATTAAGAGTCATTCTTCTCTTCCTGTTACGGAAGAGGGAGACACCTTTACAAATGGAAATTTATGTTAACTTTATGAAAGAGAAATTTATGCCCTGCTTTTAGACAGAGAGGGGCAGAAATTTCCTCCTGTCTCTGCTGTTTCTTAATTGCCTTCATCTCATACTAATCCTTATGCCAAAGTGGCATATTTGGGGATGCCATATTCCAATCCCCTTCATATGCATACATCCCTGTTCAATTTCATCTTGTTAGTTTAGGTCCATTTCTTCACTTTGAGAAGCCTGAAAATGTAGTCCAGGCTGTTTCCTGTCAGACAGTACAGGAAAACTGGGACCGATCAAACGTGAAAGCTCTTGGTCAAAGCAACAGCTCATGCCACACTTATGAGGCCTCTCTGACCCGATGCAGCTCAAAGAATTAGAATCAAGAGCTGTGGTCTTATCAGTTTGTGGTGGGAGGTGTATGGTTATTGTGAGAAAGACCCTCTTTACCTGGAGCAAGCCCATAAGATTCAATACAGATGTGAGGTGCAAGTCAATCCAGCAGCCCTTTGTGGGTATAAGCCTAAGACAATTCAGAAAGCAATGCAAGGGACGTCCCTGGTGGTGCAGTGGTTAAGAATCCACCTGCCAATGCAGGGGACGCAGGTTCGAGCCCTGGTCTGGGAAGATCCCACATGCCGCGGAGCAACTAAGCCCACGTGCCACAGCTACTGAAGCCCACGCGCCTAGAGCCAGTGCTCCGCAACAAGAGAAGCCACCGCAATGAGAAGCACACACACCACAATGAAGAGTAGCCCCCGCTCGCTGCAGCTAGAGAAAGCCCATGCACAGCAACGAAGACACAATGCAGCCAAAAATAAATAAACAAATAAATTTTTAAAAAAGAAAAAAGAGAGCAATGCAAGAGGAAAGAAAAGAAATCAGACTGGACAGCTACATGCAAAAGAATCAAACTGGATTACTCTCTCACCCCATGCACAAAAATAAACTCAAAATGAATTAAAGAATTAAATGTAAGACCTAAAACCATAAAACTTCTAGAAGAAAACATAGACAGTAAGCTCTTTGACATCGTCTTAGTAACGTATTTTTAGATATGTCGCCTCGGGCAAGGGAAACAAAAGCAAAAATAAGCAAACGGGATTATCAGACTACAAAGCTTTGCACAGTGAAGGAAACCATCAACAAAATGAAGAAGCCGCCTACTGAAAGAGAAAAGATATTTGCAAACGATATATCCAACAAGGGGTTAATATCCAAAATATGCAAAGAATTCATACAATTCAACATCAAAAAATAAACAACCCAATTTTTGAAATGGGCAGAGAACCTGAATAGACATTTTTCCAAAATAGATGTACAGATAGCCAACAGGCACATGAAAAGGTGCTCAACATCACTAATCATCAGGGAAATGCAAATGGAAAGCACACCTGTCAGAATGGCTATCATCAAAAAGACCACAAATAACAAATGTTAGTGATGATGTGGAGAAAAAGGAATCCTCATGCACTGTTGGTGGGACTGTAAATTGGTGCAGCTGCTATGGAAAACAGCATGGAGATTCCTCAAAAAAATTAAAAATAGAACTACCGTATGATCCAGCAATTCTGTTTCTGGGTATTTACCCAAAGAAAACAAAAACACTAATTAGAAAAGATATATGCACCTCTATGTCCATTACAGCATTATTTACAATGCCAAGATATGAAAGCAACCTAAGTGCCCAACCATAGATGAATAGATAAAGAAGATAGGGTGTATGTATACAATGGAATATTACTAGGCCATCAAATAGAATGAAATCTTAACATTTGCAACAACATGGATGGGCTTAGAAGGTATTATGCTAAGTGAAATAAGTCAGACAGAGAAAGACAAATACTCTGTGTTATCACTTATATGTGGAATCTAAAAAACAAATGAATAAAGATAACAAACCAGAAACAGAGTTATAGATACAGAGAACAAATAGGTGGTTTCCAGAGGGGAGGGGGGTGGGAAGGAAAGAAATAGGTGAGGGAGATTAAGATGTACAAACTTCCAGTTGTAAAATAATGAGTCACTGGTATGAAATGTACAGTATGGGGAATATAGTCAATAACTATGTAATATCTTTGTATGGTAACATATTGTAACTAGACTTAGCATGGTGATCATTTTGAAATGTATAGAAATATTGAATCACTATGTTGTGTAACAAGAACTAACATAGTGTTGTAGGTCAATTATACTTCGAAAACAAACAAACTCACAGAAAAAGAGATCAGATTTGTGGTTATCAGAGGCGGGGGTGGGGGGAGGGGAATTGGAGGAAAGCAGTCAAAAGGTACAGACTCCCAGTTATAAGATAAACTAGGAATATAATGTACAACATGATCAATATAATGAACACTGCTGTATGTTATATATGAAATTTGTTAAGAGAGTAAATCCTGAGTTCTCATCACAAGGAAAATAATTTTTTTCTATTTATTTAATATTGTATCTATATGAGATGACAGATGTTCCCTAAACTTACTGTGATGATAAGTTCATGATGTGTGTAAGTCAAATCATTATGCTGTACACCTTAAACTTACACAGTGCTGTATGCCAATTATATCTCAATAAAACTAGAAGAAGAAAAAAGAAATCAAAGAATGGGGACAGTAAAGGAATTAATCAAAAGGAAGAATCCAGAAAAAGAAAGAGAAATTAGTGGCAAAACTTACTTTTACAGAGGCAAAAAGCCTGTTGGGAGATAAGACAGGGAAAAGGAAGTGGGACAAATCTCTGATTCATTTCCTGCCCATCCTTTGGAATGCAAAACCTATTGCCTGTTTGGCAGACTGCTTTAAAAGGCCTTCCTAATTCCAATCCCAGCAGGTAGGGCTTTAGAGGGTAAGGCTGTCTGATCAACTGAGTGGATGGGTAGCATTTGGAGGCCTCTGGGGAACCATTTCCATCTCTCTTCTAAGGGGACCAGTTACTCTTCTATCACCAGAAGAATGCATCCTAAGGACTAATGGTCCAGACCACATGAAACTGAAATGGCTTTTCATGGGGAACCTTTGTAGAAATCAAAGTTGTTGCTTGGATCTTAGGGATCTTTCTGTTGGATGAATATCAAGCATAGTTTGACAACACATTAGCTCCTTTGGAAGCCACATCTACCACTGACCGTGAATGAGCTCATCACCTGAAATCCTAAGAGGTTTCTTCATGTGTAATCCACAGCTTTCTTATATTATTTGTGGACTGCTTTTCTTCAACACTTCTCTTAAAGAGGCTTTCTGACTAGAGAAAATGCATGTTCATACATAGACTGAACAATTACAAAACAAAAACTGTAAAGAAAGGATGAAGGAATTACAGCACAAAGCTGTTACAGAAGCAGAAGAGGATTGGATGATGTAAAGAGTTGTGGTGCAGGACTTCCCTGGAGGTCCAGTGGTTAAGACTCCACACTTCCATTGCAGGGGCCCAGGTTCAATCTCTGGTTGGGGAACTAAGATCCCGCGTGCCACGCAGCATGGAAAAAAAGATTTTTTTGATAAATATTTTCAAAAAGTGTTGGGGTGCATTAGTTTCCTGTGACTGCCATCACAAACCACCACAAACCAGGTGGCGTAAAACAACAAAAATTTATTCTTTCGCAGTCGTGGAGGTTGGAAGTCTGAAATCAAGGTGTCGGCAGGTCCACGCTCCCTCTGAGATTCTGAGTAGAGTCCTTCCTTGCCTCTTCTAGCTTCTGGTGGTTGCTGACAATTCTTGACATTCCTTTACAGCAGCCTCACTCCAATCTCTGCTTCCATTTTCACACTGCCATCTTCCAGGTGTGTCTATGTCTCTGTGTCCAGATTTCTCTGTTTCTATAAGGACAGCAGTCAGATTATATTTTGGACCCACCCTAATCCGGTATGACCTCACCTTAACTTGATTACATCTGCAAAGACCCTATTTCCAAATGAGGTCACATTCACAGGTTCTGGGTGGATGTGAGTTTTTGAGGGACACTATTCAACCCAGTACAGGGGTGAAGAACAATTTCCCCAGCCTTGCTAATTAAAAATAGAATAAGAGGAAATAGGTTTAAACTAAATGGTGAAATATTGAGGTTTTTTAGCCAATAGCATAGTGAACTCACTGCACTGAGCGCTTTGGGAGAAGTAAGAGAAGTCAAATTCTCCGTTCGTGGCCCTCAATGGGGCTATGACCCACTTAGGTAGACTCAAGGGAGGTTTACAAGTTGACGAGCTAAGAAGAAAAAAAATCTCGCTAACAGTCAAACATTCATATAAAGTGCCTTAAACAGCAATGAACACAAGAGTACCCCTCATGTGTTGGGCTTGTGGCTAGGATGTAAGAAGCTAGAAAGAGCATCATTTTCACTCCAACAACATGAAAAATCTGGATAAATTGAAAAATTGTAATATTTTTTGAACCAATCACAAGGCTGAAGTCTCAGATCTGCCAAATAGTGTGAAATCAAAGAGAAGAGCAGCTCCAGCAAGGACACAGCACATGAGCACTGGTTCCCCTGGGGCAGAGCATCTGAGAAAGAGATGCCGGGCTCCACACCAATGGGCAAAAAATCAGCCAAAATCTCTTTCTTTTCTTTCAGTTTTATTGAGATATAATTGACATAGCAGCACGATGTAAGTTTAAGGTATACAGCAGAATGACTTGACTTACATATATGGCAATATATATAAACATTTGTAAGTTGCTAAGAGAGTGGATCCTAAAAGTTCTCATCACAAGAGAAAGCAACCGGGTTTTTTTGCAGCTAGATGAGGTGATGGATACTAATTAAACTTACTGTGATAAAACCTTTAATAAGTTGCTAATGGTCAAACGTGGGCTACGGTGAGTATCTAGACCCCCTGGGAGCTGCAGTCACAAAGAGAGCTCATGCTCATTGGCAGCTTCCTCACCGTAAATCTCCACCAGGTGCTCCAGTGAAAGGTTAGGGGCAGGGCAGAGATCACATAAAGCCTCCCTTTGTCGAGTGGGACTGGAGGAGGACTGCAGGATCACCATGAGAAAGGCACAAGTTTCCACCTGAACCTTTATCCTCTAAGTAATGAAAGCTGTAAGCCAGTGGAGGAAGGGCAATAAACCTAATGCACAGGACTCTAAAATTTATTCAAATAAAGGGTTTAAAAAGAAAAAGAATCCAATGAAAAATATAGGCAAAGCATTTGAACACTCATTTAAGAAGTTCATTAAAAGATGTTCAACATCATTAATCATTAAGGAAATGCAAATTAAAACCACAATGAAATACACACCTATTAGAATATCTAAAATCAAAAAAACTAACAAGGGCTTCCCTGGTGGCACAGTGGTTAAGAATCCGCCTGCCAATGCAGGGGACACAGGTTCGCCCCCTGGTCTGGGAAGATCCCACATGCCTTGGAGCAACTAAGCCCATGCGCCACAACTACTGAGCCTGAGCTCTAGAGCCCATGAGCCCCAACTGCAGAGCCCATGTGCCACAACTACTGAAACCCGTGTGCCTAGAACCCATGCTCCACAACAAGAGAAGCCACTGCAATGAGAAGCCCACGCACTGCAACGAAGAGTAACCCCTGCTCACTGGAACTAGAGAAAGCCCAGGTGCAGCAACAAAGACCCAACGCAGCCAAAAATAAATAAATAAAATTAATTAATTAAAATAAATGAATAAATAAATAAAACATGGAGACTATCAGCATATTGATAAAGTTAAAAAAAAAACTAACAATATCAAGTGCTGGTGTGGAGGAACTGGATCTCTCATACATTGCTGGTGGGAACACAGAGTGGTAATCATCTTGGAAAACAATGGCAGTTTCTTATCAAGTTAAATATACACTTGCCCTTACCATACGACCCAGGAATCCCACTCTTAAGTACTTATCAAAGAGAAATTAAAACTTATATTTACACAAGAACCTATTTGCAAATGTTTATAATGGTTTTATTTACAACACCTCCAAACTGAGAACAAACAGAATGTCCTTCAGCTGGTGAATGTATGAACAACTGTGGCACATCCACATCCATGGGTTCCTGGGAAAGGTGGTGAAAGCTGGGTCTTTGAGGGCTTTGCAAAACTAACAGGAATCAATTATGTACATACACACCTAAAAGTTAGAAGATAGGAAAACGCACATCTTGGCTGTTCATATTGAGTCACCTTTTGGGGCCCTACCACCATTTTGAATGGGTTCCCAGAAGTCTTTTCTCTCAATCATCCTCCGTCCACCCCATTCCTGTCTCCAGGTCTAGACTCTACTCTTATAACACCTGCAAGTTCAAGGCCAGGGAGACCTTCTTCCCTGGTTCCATAGAGGATAGTCACAGTGTCTTCACGGTTCTCTGTGGGACTAAGATGGGGCTTCTCGGTTCTCTCAGAATGGAGCATCCAGAAGCTAAGCAAGCAATATTGTTCTTAGCATAACTTCATGTATTCAACTAGACATTTATTGAGCACTGACTGTGTGCCATGCGTTGGGGAAACAAAAAATACATTAAAATTTAAAAGTGAAACAGCAACAACAACAACAAAAAAAACTGTGATAAAACACGTTTCCTATTCTAATGAATAAAGATGATAATTTTTTAAAAGGAAAAGTTGCCAGGGAATCATCATCCTCTGTCTTCAACAGCATATGGGCCTGAAGGAAACGAGACAAAGCAGGTGGTTGCTTATTCTCTCTTCAAATACAATGGTGGCTTATCTCCTTGGGACTCTTAATTTTGATTTTTGAAATTCTCAAAGATCTTTCCATTTTTTAACTTTCTTTAAATAACCTGTAGAGGACTCTCTCAAATTATAAACTGTATCAAACATGTCTTGAATTAAGAAGTTCCCTACTTTCTGGAAGGATAGAAGTAACTTATGTAAATGGTGATGCCTCCAGATTGATAGGACTGGGAGATGTGAGGTAGAAAGAGGACCCATTTTTCATTAAATATCCTGATATGTCTTGAATTTTTATCATGTGTGTATATTTTTACACTATGAATAATGTTAAGGTTTTTTCTTTTAAGTTTTCTTCTTTCTGTGGTCCTATGACAGGAAGTCTGTTACTAGCACTTTCTCCTAAACTAACAATATATGAATCAAATCCTTCAAAAACTCCTGTTTTTAAAGAATTGAGCATCAAGTAGAAATTCCATTTCTAGAAAATTACCCTACAGGCAGAGGTAGGAAAGCATATCAGTTTGGCATATGGGCTCAGGAATCACACGTGGGTTTAAAACCTAGCTCTGCCACACTCTGCCTGTGTGACCCTGAGCAAGTTACTTAACTCAGTTTCTACTAATTCCTGCTTCAAACACCTACCTCACTGGCCTGTTAAGAGGATTAAGTGAGATGATGTACATAAAGTTCTCAGCCCAGAGCCTAGCACAAAGGAAGTACTTAATAAATGATGATAATTACTGCTATTAAGGAATTAATTACAGGGATGGCTAAGCCATTAGTGCAGTATAGTTGTTAGTCCTTAGAAAAATGCAAATTCTTACCATTAGAGCACACAGTAAATAAAATGTGGCTCAGCTGTACAATGAAATATGCAGTCAGTAAAATGATTTACAGAAGACTATTTAAGGAATAGAAAGATGATATTCATGAAACAGTGTTAAAGCAAGTTAGAAAACAATATGTGCAACATAGTCTTGGGTTTTAAATAATACTATATATGTAAACACATATTGTGTCGAGAGAGAACAAAGAATCATCAATAAGTGGTTCTGTCATTCATGCAAAAAATACAGCACCTACTCTGTGCCAGTTTTAGGTGGAGGGGATGTAAAAGTGAATAAAATGGACAAAAATCACTGCCTTCATGGAACTGACCTTCTAGTGGGTGGATACAGGCAATAAATAAATGCTAAATGAAATTTAGAGTATATCTGATGATAATAAGTGTCATATGTAGAACAAGCAAGGAAGTAGGGATAGGGAATGCCAGCTGTCAGAGGGAGGCATTTGCCGTTTCAATGAGAGTGGTCAGGGAAGTTCTCACTGATAAGATGGCGGCTGATTTGTGTTGCAAAGTTGGTGACAGAGCAAGTCATGGAGACAGCAGAGAGAAGAGCAACCAGACTGAGGGAACAACAAGTGCCAAGGCTGAGAGTGGGCTTGCCGCTTTCAAAGACCAGCAATGAAGCTGTTATGGACAAAGTGGCATAAGCAAGGGCCAGGGTGGGAGAGGGGGTGGGACAGGAAGGGGTGGGACAGGAAGAGGTGGGACAGAAAGCAGAGGTCAGGTCATATAGGGCCTTGGGAGCCTTATTAACAACTTTGGATTTAACTCTGGTGAAATACATAATAAACCACTGGATGTTCTGAGCATAGGAGTGGCATGCTCTGACGTATTTTAACTAGCTCATGCTGGTACTGTGTTAAGAATAGAGTGGAGGGGGCTTCCCTGGTGGTGCAGTGGTTAAGAATCCATCTGCCAATGCAGGGGACACAGGTTTGAGCCCTGGTCCAGGAAGATCTCACATGTTGCAGAGCAACTAAGCCCGCGAGCCACAACTACTGAGCCCACGAGCCACAACTACTGAAGCCCACATGCCTAGAGCCCATGCTCCACAACAAGAGAAGCCACCACAATGAGAAGCCCGCGCACAACAACGAAGAGTAGCCCCTGCTCGCCACAACTAGAGAAAGCCCACACACATCAATGAAGAACCAACGCAGCCATAAATAAATAAATAAATAAATAAATAAATAAATAAATAAATAATAAATATATTAAAAAAAAGAATAGAGTGGAGGGATAGAAGCATGGATACCAGTTAGAAAAATATTGCAAAAATACAGGAAAGAGATGATAGTGGTTTAGACCAGAGTGGGAATAGTAAAAGTAGTGAGGAGCAGTCATATTCCAGACATATTTTGAAGTAGTGAGGAGCAGTCATATTCCAGACACATTTTGAAGGTAGAGCCAGCAGAACTTGCTGACAGATGGGATTTAAGGTAGGAAGGAAAGAGAAGTCAAGGATAAGTCACAGGTTTGGGAGCTGTGCAACTAGAATGATAGAGTGGCCACTTACTGAAGTGAGAAGACTGCAGGAGGAACAGATTTAGGGGAAAAGATCAGAAACTTGATGTTTGATATTAGGTCTAACATCCAAGTGGAGATGTTGAAAAGGCTGTTGAATATACGTGAGTCTAAAGTTCAGAGAAGGAGTCAACTGTCATCAGGTATGAAAAACATTTAAAGCCACAGAGCTATATCAGAACCACTACATTCAATTGTTCAGGATTTGCACAGCACAGTTTCATTCACATTGTAGTTTGGTGAATAATATCCCCTGGAATTAGGCAGTGCACATACATGGTGCACATATAATTAATCCATACATGGCAACCCTAGGTAAAATCACCTAGAAAGTGAGTATTGATAGAAAAGAGATCAGAAGATCCTGGGGGTCTTCAGTATTCAGAAACCAGAGAGATGAGTTGGAACGATGAGGTGGAATGAGCAAAGAAGACTGAAAAGAAGTGGCTAATAAAGTAGAAGACAAACCAGCAGACCAGTGTCCCAGAAGTCAAGTGAAGGAAGAGGAAGTAATCAACTTTGAAACACTCTTCTGAAAAGTCAAAGAAGATGAGGGCTGAGGACTGATCATTGCAGTCCTACATTAGGCCCAGGTAAGAAGAGCTCCTACCCCAGGCCCCATACTTGAGTTGTTTCCATGCTTTGGAGTGTTTTCCACAAATTTTTCTGTCTCCTTTCTGTGCTTGGGCCCAGCAAAGGTAATTTATGCCATCTGGGAAAATGCTCCCAAGTCTGACCCTCGTACCCTAGTAATCACCAGAATTGTTTCCCTTGACATTTTCTGAGTCTTCCTTGAATGCCTGAGACATTGGTTGGGGTCAGCAGTGCCAACTGGGCAGGAAGCCCCAAGCCTGCACAGGGACCAGCATAGACTCTGGCCTCTATTCTTCCCCTTCGGGGCACTCTCCATCACTCTACCCAACACGTGGAGTCAATCAGCTGCTCCAAGAAACTCCAGGACCTATGCCTGTGGTGGAATTCTGGGGATCTATGGCCAGGCCTCAGTTCCAGGAGGGTAGCCTAATGAATAGATCCCCCCACACCCCACTCACCAGGGCAGTATTTCTTTTGTAGGACTGAGCAAGATTAGACTACTAAAATGGTGCAGATGTGCTGATTTTGGATGATTCATGTAGGATATAGGACGAATTCAGGGGTCTGGGCTACCAGTAGTCTACCACCAACTCTTGAGTGTGTATGGGCCTATGTGACGACTCTCACTCATCTGTGTTCTGACTACAATGCCACCTCCAGTTCACAGTGAGAGGTAGTGACAAGCATCCTTTACCCTGTATGTCCCTGTAACTGGCACCCAGGGTAGCCATCCACTCCCTCTGAAGCTTCACTCCATGTGTCAGGCAGTCCTCAGAGGGGCCATGCCTACCTCCTCTAGGAGATTTTTGAGACAGTTGCACAACTGGGTATGCCCAACTGATGTTCTCTCCAGTCTCAATCAATGTAACAACGCCATGCTCTCCCAAGTGGACCTTAAGTCATGTTGGATGGCGGTGGGCGTGGGTGGGGTATTCCTGGGGTGGATGAAAACCACTCTTCTCATCCTGCCTTTCTCCAATCCTTCCTCCTGGTGACAGTGTGTGCCAGGCAGGGGTTGGATCAACACTGAAAGAGATCACATCCTAGGAACGCAGTGATTACAGCCCAAAGTGTTGAAGAGAAGACTGTGTTGTTCTACGTTCATTCAATAAACTTCTGAGTGGTAACTTTAACATGATGAGAAAAGAAAGTATCACATTTCCCTGCATGCTCTGGGTGAGACTTGCACTTGATGCACAGTAATAAGCTCTGATAAAATCATTGGAAGCCAGTGTTCACGGGCAGCATAATGGATGATGCAGCCTCATGAGTAGTAAGGTAACAAGCGTTAAATAAATGGTATTGGGGGACTTCCCTGGTGGTGCAGTGGTTAAGAATCTGCCTGCCAAAGCAGGGAACACAGGTTCGAGCCCTGGTCCGGGAAGATCCCACATGCTGCGGAGCAACTAAGCCCATGCGCCACAACTACTGAGCCTGCGCTCCGGAGCCTGCAAGGCACAACTACTGAAGCCTGCACACCTAGAGCCCATGCTCCACAACAAGAGAAGCCACCGCAATGAGAATCCCACGCACCACAATGAAGAGTAGCCCACACTCGCCACAAATAGAGAAAGCCCGCATGCAGCAACAAAGACCCAATGCAGCCAAATAAAAAAATTAAATAAATAAATAAATACATTTATTTTTAAAAATGAATAAATCCTATATAAAAAAATGGTATTAGGGAAATGCAGAGGCAAGAAGATTGATATCATTTTAATACAGATTCTGAAGAGCCAGGGCAAAGTTATTACAGCCTTACTACCTTTTCATGTGATGAGATGTGAAATTAGCCAGAAGCATCACATTTGACAATAAAGAACACAAAGAGATGGTCCCTGGATCCAAACAGAAAAAGAAATGATCCTGGACACTATGAAACCTCTTCACTTCCACTGATGGGATGATAAACAAATACATAAGAACTTTTCTGCCTGTTGTCCTAAATCTTCATCAATAAATCACTGTATCTCACGTAGATTTTGTATATGAATTTTGTATTATTTACATCTTTTTATCAAAATTTTTATATAGAGTTCAGGAATCAAGATGACGGAATAGGAGGACGTAGAATTCGTCGCTCCTTACAAGTACATCAAGAATACATCTACAAATGGAACAGTTCTCATAGATCCCCTCACGACTGGGTAGGACAAAAGAAAGAAGAAAAAAAGAAGAGAGGAATCCAAAAAGGGACCAGCAACACTGGCAGGAAGGTGAAGGTGAAGGGAGGTCCCTGCACTCAGAAAAACTCCCTCACTGTGGCGAAAGCAGCTAGGACAGAAAAGGACCTTCGGGGGATCAAAGGAGAACACAACAGACAGACTGTGGAAGGCAGGACAAAGTAAGAACTACATACATGGTGTACACCGCATCTCTGCACATTCCAGCCTGAGTCGTGAGTCACCTGTTGCAAAGGGGAGCTGGGTGCTGGAAAATGGGGTTTGGAGCATGGACCCAGGGAGGGGACAGCAGTTGGCTTTGAAAAGACAGCCTGAAGGGGCAGGAGTAAGGAGCTCCACAACCGGGAAAGTCTGTGGAAAAACCTGGGACACCATAGAAGCAAGGCACCATTGTTGAGAGGCGTGTGAGGGCGGGGCAACCACCGCCCCCACATGCCAGCTCCTGCCTCCCTGGGCTCTGGGAGGGACTCCCACCAGAGCGAGTGCACCACAGTCTGTTGTGACTGCCTGCTGGTTCCGCCAGTGCAGGCAACTCGCACGCACCCCAGTTGTGGCCACCGTACCCCTCCCCAGCTTGAGTGAATAAGTGTGCCCCAAGCAGCTGCTGCTTTCGCTCCCTGTCACCTGGGCAAGGAACAGACACCTGAGGGTGTTGCACACACAGAGGTGGGGTCAAAACCAAAGCTGAGCCCCAGGGGCAGTGCAACTGAGGGATAGGAATGGAAATCTTTCCATGCAGCTGCACAAGCCACAGATTAAATCCCTGATCAGACTGGTAAATCCTGTAGCTGTGGAATCCCTGAATAGATGAGTGTTCCCACAATTGAGACCAGTCTAGCTTTCACAGCAGTGGACTATGGGGGCAAGTACACACAGGAGTCGGGCCAGGTCAGAGTCTGAGCTGGCCCCACAGTACCCTCAGCAGGTCCAGACACCTACCTAGAGGTACTGGAAGGACTCCTGGGGAGGCAGGGATTGGCTCTGGCTCACTGTGGGAGCAAGGACACTAACAGAGGAGGCCCCAGGACAATATTCTTATTACTATTATTCTTTTTTTGTTTGTTTCATATTGTACAGTTGTTGGTGTTGTTGCTTTTACCATTTTTTATCTTTTATTTTTAATTTTAATTTTTTTATTTTTTAATATGTTTATTTTTCTATTTTTACTTTTTTATTGTTTTGTGGTATTTTCTTGTTTTTGTTCTTTGTTTTTTTTATTGTTTTTATGTGTATATTTTGTTTTCTTTTTTTGTTTTTTGTTTGCTTTCTGTTTTTGTTTTATTTTTCATTTTTTGTTTTTGTTAGTTTAGTCCTTATTGACTGTTCTCCGTTTTGAATTCTTTTGTTTGTTTGTTCTCTTATTTTTTTTCTCTCTCCCTTTTTTTCTTTTTTCTGTGTGTGTGTGTGTGTTATGTTGTTGCTGCTGTTCCTTTGCTGTTGTTTTTGCTACTTGTCTTGGGTTTTGTTTGTCTGTTTCTTTTCCTTTGTTTCTTTTCATTTTCTTTTCTTTTCTTTCTTTTCTTTTTCTTTTCTTTCCTTTTCTTTCTTTTTTCTTTGGCCACACTGTGTGGCTTGCAGCTCTTGGTTCCCTGGCCAAGGGTAGGGCCTGGGCCTCTGGGGTGGGAGCACCAAGTCCAGGACGCTGGACCACCAGAGCCCAGGAAATATTAATCAGTATGTGCACTCCCAGAGGTATCCATATCAACACAAAGACCCAGCCCCAGACAACTGCATGCAGGCTCCAGTGTTGGACACCTCACAACAAACAACCACCAAGACAGGAACACAGACCCACCTATCAGCAGACAGGCTGCCTAAAGTTGTACTAAGCTCACAGACAGCCCAAAACACATCACCTGATGCAGCCCTGCCCTTCAGAGGTAGAAGACTCAGCTCCATCCCCCAGAATGCAGGCACCAGTCCCTCCCACCAGGAAGCCTACACAAGCCCCTGGACCAATCTCACCGACCAGGGGGCAGACAACAGAAGCAAAAGGAACTACAACCCTGCAGCCTGTGAAAGGAGACCATAAACACAGTAGGTCAGACAAAATGAGATGACAGAGAAATACGTTGCAGACAAAGCAGCAAGGTAAAATCTCACAAGACCAAATAAATGAAGAGGAAATAGGCAATCTACCTGAAAAAGAATTCGGAGTAATGATAGTAAGGATGATCCAAGATCTTGGAAATAGGATGGAGGCACAGATCGAGAAGATACGAGAAATTATTAACAAGGACCTCAAAGAAATAAAAAACAAACAATCAATGATGAACAACCAAATAACTGAAATGAAAAATACACTAGAAGGAATCAATAGCAGAATAACTGAGGCAGAAGAATGGATAAGTGAGCTGGAAAACAGAATGGTGGAAATAACTGCTGAGGAGCAGAATAAAGAAAAAAGAATGAAAAGAATTGAGGACAGTCTCGGAGACCTCTGGGACAACATTAAAAGCACCAACATTCATCATCTCACACCGGTCAGAATGGCCATCATCAAAAATCTACAAACAATAAATGCTGGAGTGGGTGTGGAGAAAAGGGAACCTTCTTGCACTGTTGGTGGGAATGTAAATTGATACAGCCACTGTGGAGAACAGTATGGAGGTTCCTTAAAAAACTAAAAATAGAACTACCATACGACCCAGCAATCCCACTACTGGGCATATACCCTGAGAAAACCATAATTCAAAAATAGGCATGTACCAAAATGTTCATTGCAGCTTTATTTACAATAGCCAGGACATGGAAGCAACCTAAGTGTTCATCAACAGATGAATGGATAAAGAAGATGTGGCACATATGTACAATGGAATATTACTCAGCCATAGAAAGGAATGAAACTGAGTTATTTGTAGTGAGGTGGATGGACCTAGAGTCTGTCATACAGAGTGAAGTAAGTCAGAAATAGAAAAACAAATACCGTATGCTAACACATATATATGGAATCTAAAAAAGAAAATGGTCAGAAGAACCTAGGGCCAAGACAGGAATAAAGATGCAGACCTACTAGAGAATGGACTTGAGGATAGGGGGAGGGGGAAGGGTAAGCTGGGACAAAGTGAGAGAGTGGCATGGACATATATACACTACCAAATGTAAAATAGATAGCTAGTGGGAAGCAGCCACATAGCACAGGGAGATTAGCTCGGTGCTTTGTGACCACCTAGAGAGGTGGGATATGGAGGGTGGGAGGGAGGGAGATGCAAGAGGGAAGAGATATGGGGACATATGTATATGTATAACTGATTCACTTTGTTATAAAGCAGAAACTGACACACCATTGTAAAGTAATTATACTCTAATAAAGATGTTAAAAAAACAAGGAGAAGATTAACTGGGAAAAATCATAAAGTGACTTCCATTATCATCAGCAAAACCCCCCTTCACTTAGTATGTTATTCAGCAATAAATATTTCAAACTAGAAAAAAAAAAAAAAGATATGAAATAGCTCACTCAGGGAGTGGGAGCATCAATGAGCTAGGAAATGTAATGACACTGCCAGGCAGCAATAGAGACCCACTTGAGGTCAGTGGCCATAAATTAGAAAGGGCTCCAGTCAGCATAATCATGAGCTTTACCAGCCATGCTCAGCTGAACAGGCACAGAATCAGTGGAGACTTGGATTTAAACAGGGTTTTGCCAAGAGAATATGATGAAGGGAGAAAAAGAAAGGAAATTAAGAGTAGATATGAGGGAGTGATGTCATTTGGACCATGAAATCCAAGTACGGTAAGGGGGGGGGGGGTGAGGACATGAAGAGGCTGTGAGTGATGGTGAAAATTGGGAGGATCGATGAACTGTTGGTGCCAGTGATGCTGAGGAAGTTGTGTCGCTGGGATACCAGAGGGAGTGAACTGCAGAGAGAACATCAGAGTGGTTCGCTTAAAACTGGCATGTAGACATGGCAGGGTCATTGGTAATGATGAGGTCTAGGGTGTGGCCAGGATGTAGAGGCTGAGACAGGGTGGAGGACAAGATCATTGGAGGAGAGGAAGCCAACGAACTGAGAGGTGAGGGTACTAGAATAGTTATTTATGCAGATGTTGAAAACCTCAAGACATAGTGAACGGTTCTAGTCCTCAGAGAAAGCATGACATTGAACATGCTTTAAGGAATGAGGAACAGAGGGAGGTAGGGTTGGAAGATGTCTGTCCCGGGAGAAATAGGGGTTACAAACTGATTGAAATGCAAAGCTAGGGATTTCAGGGAGAAGATAAGGAGAATGATCTGGACATGGTGAGAAGCATCAGGAGGAGATGGAACCCATCTCCAGGCTCTGTGGTGTGAAGAGTATACCAAAGAAAGCAGCCACCACATGAGAGGGAGGCAGAGGAGCCAGAGTTCAGTTGTGCGAGCAAGATGGCAAAGGGAAACTTCAGAGAAGAGGATGGAGAGAGAAGGTTGATGACTGACCTTGAGTTACAAAGGGCACAGTAAAGCAGATTTGAAAATTTGGGGAGCAGGAGCAGGGAGTTGAGGTCAGAGAAGGGGGTGCACAGAGCCTTACAGGCATTAATGTCCTGGGGAATGAGGGGTGAGCCGGGAGACTGAGATAACTAACCCCAGGAGTGGTCATTCTGCTGGTCTCAAGGCAGGGAGAGGTGCTTAAGCTGTGAGAGTTGCAGGGAAGGAAGTAGAAGGGGAGTTTACAGAGTTCTGGGAATCCTGCTTCCCTCTTGCCTGTAGAGGTGGAGACCACCAGGAGGGGAAGTCTTACCTGCCACGTGTGGATTTCATCACTCATTGGGCAGGGAGATTATGGATGATTTAAGCGTCCTTCTTTTTGCTCATTTGATTCCATCATAAAAGTGTATCCCATTTGTGATAAGAACATTTTTTCTAATCCCAGAAACCTCCAATTCTTTCACCTACTGTGTGACTTTGAATTAGTCATTGTTTAAAACGTAGAGATTGTCTCCACTTGTTCGCAACTTTGTAAATCAACTGTACTTCAATTTTAAAAAGGAGAATAGAAGATTAAAGTATTTCCAACACATACAAATATAGGCGCATGTTCTATCGCTCACATAGCAAAGGCTCTCCCACACATGTGTAAATCTACATTCCAGAATCATTACCAATTGGCCTAGAATCTAGTCTTTCCCTGCTGTTACTAAAATATTTAACCCCTAGGAATTACACTGCTCTAACTACTTTCTTAGTGTTCTATTTCTTTGTATTAACTCATGAAAGTCAAGACAATTAATCCTGAAGAAGATCAGAGAAACCAGCCAGAGGGAGCCACTGTTTTAATTAAATCAACCTTAGGAAGGAGACTGTGCCAACTCTCCCAGCTACCTATTTCCAGACGCTGGAAGGAATTCATTTGTGAGAAGCCAACAAAAGTCAATCCAAATTATTTTTAAAGCATTATGAGGTAGATTATTACAAATACCAGGAGAAGCTATTCACACAGACCCAGCCCCTGATAAAGCCAAAGACAGAGCATTTCCTTCTTGGCTAATGACAAGAAGGTACATTATGTCATCCTGTCCTCTTGTGAATTCCTTCCCACCAAGAGAGCCCTGTCAACACTCCCATAAAATCCATTCCTGTATAACCAACAGACTATTTGACTCTCCAGATTGCAAGAGAGACTTCTAAATGGGTCTTTTAGAATAAAATGTGTTTCCTGAAGAAGAAATTGGAATGGCCATTTGGAGCATTGAAAGTCTATATTTATCCAAGGAACAGGAACTTCTTGTAGAATTACTTTCCCCTGAAATGTACAATCTTGCTGTTACATTTTTTTTTAAGAAGAGAGAAAGAAAACCCTCTCAGCCCAGTATTTACTAGCCTGTCCGAGCATTTTTAGTAATGATAGTCGTGAGGCCTCAGCCTGTATTGGCCGTCAGTGCTCCAACCATAGTCCCAGGCTGTATGCCAGCTTTTTAAAAGGACCAACCTGACTTTAGTCCAATTCCTTTCTGACCCAAAGCCCATTAACCTGGACTCCTTGTCAGGTCTGTTTGTGCCTTACATCTAGTTTTAAAGGAGAGGTTGTTCTGGGTCAAGAGATGATTTCTAATATTTCCTCTTTTAAGTTGTCTAAAATTCACAGACTGATGTAATTAGACAGCAGGAAGATCACTGGGGACAGGATAGCTGCCCATCTGTGTAATGAGATTTGGATGCTCAGTTTTACTGAACTGTGGATTCTAGCCCCCATCCAGTTGGCCAGAGGTTATTTCCACAATATGTTTCTATTTTCTTCTTCAGTTAAATTTAAAACTATGAAAGGAAGGGGGCCCCTTAATCCTTCCTCAGGAGCAAAAGTGATGCAGATCTTATTGGGAAGACTTTTTCCGGGCCCAACTTAAGTTTTTGTTGGCTCAGCATTAGTGCATTTTTTCCTAAATCTTTCCTCTTGGAGCTCAGTAGACTGTTTAGCCCAGCCCTGCTATTTGTGTTTCAAATGCTTACAGACGGTTTATATACCCCCTCCTCATCCCTGTTTAGCTGCACTGTAACATACCTAACTGTTTCATTTCTTAATCTCCCTGACCCCTACCCTGTCCATGCATGATAAATCAGTCCTCAAATAATTGTGGCTTCTGAATTTCCTATTATTTTTCAACGTTTTCCTAGCGTTTGGTGAAGTGTAAGTGTATTGGCTTGCTATTGCTGTGTAACAAATAACCACAATATCTTAGTGTTTACCATTAACCATTTATTTAACTTACACATCTGTGGGTTGTCTGGGCCCAGCAAGGCTGTCTGACTGGGATGGTTCATCTGAGTTAGCTCTGCTGCACATGTCTTTTGTCATCCTCCTAGGGCCAGAGGGCTAATTTAGACGTGTTCTCCTCACAGCAATGGTAGAATACAAAAAGGAGAGTGGAAATACACAAGCCCTCTTTAAAAAGAAGTGACACACCATCACTTCCACCTTTTTCTATTGATCAAATCAAATCACGTGGCCCAACGCAAAATCAAGTGACATGGAAATATGCTCCATTCCTTTAGTAGGGGAACTTCAAAGTCACATGTCAAATGGCATGGATACAGGAAAAGGTGAAGAAGTAGGGCTAAAAAGTCACAATGGCCAGCTCATCTGAGCCATAACACAAGCTTCAGTTTAAGATCTGGTATCTTTCATTGTTCCCTTTGAGTACCACCAAATACCTACACAGCATTGTTGATGCTCATCAGAGATCATGAAGCCTTCAAGGGCTTATAGAACTTGATTTACAAACTGCCTGGCAGAATAGAGATGGAACTTGTTTAGGAGGGAATCATTAAGTCCCTCCAGAACCAGATCAGGATGATTATTGGAGACCTGAAGAACAATCAGTGTCATTCCAAACTCAGGTGATGAAATAACAATGATAGGCAGTTTTTGTTGAGCATCTACTATGTTCTAAGCCATTTGTATCTAGCCTTTTATTGATGGCATCACCACAAGGCTGCGAGGTATTATTGTCACCACTTTCAAAGGAGGAAACTGACTCTTAAAAGATCAAGGAACTTGCCCAATATTACACTGAATTTTTAATCTGAATCAAAATTTTTTAAACTGAAAAGGTTAGTTTCAAACTCATATTGGTCCTAATCCCAATAATCTGTATTCTATTCAATAACTCCAATGAAATGAGGTTTAAGAATTCTCTTACTGTCTGTAATATATACATACAGACAGACAGACAAACTCACCATATAATTATATGAGGGGAAAAATCTCCAAGAAATGTAGTTAAATAAAAAAGCAAAATGCAGAACACGTTACATAATATACTATCTTTGGTGTTTAAAAAAGGCAGTGGAGGGCTTCCCTGGTGGCACAGTGGTTAAGAATCCTCCTGCCAATGCAGGGGACATGGGTTCGAACCCTGGTCCAGGAAGATCCCACATGCCACAGAGCAATTAAGCCCGTGCGCCACAACCACCGAGCCTGCACTCTAGAGCCTGCATGCCACAACTACTGAAGCCCGCACGCCTAGAGCCCGTGCTCTGCAACAAGAGAAGCCACCGCAATGAGAAGCCCGCACGCCACAACAAAGAGTAGCCCCTGTTTGCCGCAACTAGAGAAAGCCTGTGTGCAGCAATGAAGACCCAACACAGCCAAAAATAATAAATAAATCAATTAATTAATTTTTTTAAAAAGGCAGTGGAGCAAAGGTAGGTAGGAAGAAAATAAAAGTCTGTGTATGTATTTGCTTATCTATGCATGAGGAAACCCTAGGACAATACACAAGAAACAAAGGACGGTGGTTACCTATGAGGAAGTGGACCAGGGACAAGAATGCGGGGGGGCAGAATTTCATGGCAAATCCATTGATACTTTCTGATTTTTTGAATAATGTGAATGTTAAAGCTATTCATAAAATTAAATTTAAAGAGAAATAAATAAATATTTGGCCAAGGTAGGGTGGAAGATAGGGCAGAAAGATGAGATAAGGCTTTGAGAAGTTTTGACTACAAAGCTCCATTGAAAGGGCAGAAGATTAGAAGGGCATTTAGAAATCCAAATGGCCCTCCATCCACTATCAGACTATTATTTGAACAAGAAAATGTATCACATAGACAACCCCATCTAGAACAGTGCTAAGGGGACAGTGACCTAGAGCTTTTAAAGGGAGATTCGATGTCATCCCTCTGTACTAGATGTTGACCAGTCCTGGCTGTATTTATCCCCAAACTGTAGAGCCATTTAATCTGCAGCCTTGAATATCTCTCCATCGTACTGTGGCAGATTCTCAGTTCTCTTTCTTCCTCCTATAGTATTCTTTTTGCTGATGTTCCTGTTTGAATTTTCTTTTTATTTTTTATCAGTTCCTTATAGCTCCTTGTTACCAATGCATTTGAATTATATCTCTTGAAGCAGTGATTGTTTTTACCATTTACAGGTTATTGTTAAACGTTTATTTAGTGTGGAGTTTGGCTATAAAGTGGACATTCCTAATGCAATATAACTTGTGTAAATAAATGTGTTTTTGTTTCAAAGCAGTCACTTCAGGAGGTTATACCCATAAAAATTTAGGAGGTTATACTCATATAACTCCATTTCCTTTGCCATCAAGTTAGGAACATGATGATTCTGACTCTTGCCAAGTTCACCCTTTAAAACTTAGATCAGAAGTGATCTCCCTCTGACAGTTTTTCTGGAATCCTCAGGTGTTCATTCTTTATAATCCCATAGTTCCCAATCATAGCAGAGTATATTTTCCAAAAATGGTTGCAACAGTATCTCCCATCCACATGCTATTCTTCAATAACTTTGACATTTCTTCCATCAAGAAATGGTCCATATTCCTTCTCCCTGAATCTGAGAAGGCTTGTGACTAGAGTAGAAGAGATGTTATGTGACTCACAGAGCTAAATCTTTAAAATGTTACAGTTTCTTCTTGATTCTCTTTAGAATTTACTCTTGGAGCATAGCCATGAAGCTCAAGCAGTCACAGGGAAAGGCCATGTGTAGGTGGTCTGGTTGACAAGCCCAGATAAGATCCCAGACAACAGCCAGCATCAACTACTAGACATACGAGTGGATGAGCCTTCAGACGATGCTAGCCCTCAGCCGTCAAGACGTTCCAAGTGACATTTACTGTCTCAGTTCCAAACTTTCATGAAACTGAGACAAGAGATCTATGCCTGCTCAGAATTCCTGACCCAAAATGTTTGCTGTTTTATGCCACTCAGTTTAGGATGATTTGTAGTGTAGCAATAGTATCTGAAATAGATTTTGATACCTGGAAGTGGGGTGCTGCCAAAATAAAACCTAAAACATATAGCATTGACTTTGGCACTGGTTGGTTGGTGAAAACCTATAAGGCTTTGAGGAGGTTATTGGTGAGGGATTAAAGGAACCGTTTTAAAAATGTTGTTGGAAACTGGAAGAAAGGGGACCCTTCTTATGCAGAGACAGAAAGTTTAGCAACATTGTCACTTATAGTAATGTGGAAACTGGGAAATATATCTAATGAACTCAATGATCTGGATTAGGAGTTTTCTAGGCAGAATTTTTTTTTAATTTTTATTTTATATTGGAGTACAGTTGATTAACAATGTTGTGTTAGTTTCAGGTATACAGAAAAGTGATTCAGTTATACATGTACATGTATCTATTCTTTTTCAAATTCTTTTCCCATTTAGGTTATTATAGAGTATGGAGCAGAGTTTCCTGTGCTGTGCAGTAGGTCCTTGTTGGTTATCTTTTTTTTTCAAATGAGCGGTTTTGTTTATTATAACATAGAGATAGAAATTTTCAGAGCAAGAAAAATGGTATAACTTTTCTCCTTCTAAGTATATACCAGAGATATTACTTAGCACAAGAACACCCATCCTGCCAGAACATGTCTTCAATATACTAAGGACTGACATAAAAACAGCAAGCACCTAGGTGCATCAACATGATAAGTATAAATGCATTCAAACATACACCATTAAGATTAATGTGAAAATATAATAGCAATATTAACAGTAAGTAATATTTTCAATATTACTAATAATTACTAATTAAATATTTATTTGGGGCCAAATTTTTCTGAATACTTTTATATATATTTTACGAGACTTTTCAACTCTACTAGTAGGCAGAGATAATTAGCTTCATATGACAATTGAGAAAACACCATCAGGTTTTTTGTTTTGTTTTGTTTTGTTTTTTTATTCATTTTTGGCTGTGTTGGGTCTTCGTTTCTGTGCGAGGGCTTTCTCCAGTTGCGGCAAGCGGGGGCCACTCTTCATCGCGGTGCGCGGGCCTTTCACTGTCGCGGCCTCTCTTGTTGCGGAGCACAGGCTCCAGACGCACAGGCTCAGTAATTGTGGCTCACGGGCCCAGCCGCTCCGCGGCATGTGGGATCCTCCCAGACCAGGGCTCGAACCCACATCCCCTGCACTGGCAGGCAGACTCCCAACCACTGCACCACCAGGGAAGCCCCACCATCAGGTTTTTTTTAAATTTTTATTGGAGTATAGTTAAGTTACAATGTGGTATTAGTTTCAGGTGTACAGCAAAGTGAATCCATTATACATAAACATATATCCACTTTTTTTAGATTCTTTTCCCATACAGGCCATTATAGAGTATCGAGTAAGAGTTCCTTGTGCTATACAGTAGGTCCTATTAGTTATCTATTTTAAATATAGCAGTGCATACATGTCAATACCAAACTCCCAACCTATCCCTCTCCCCCACACTTTTCCCCTGGTAACATAAGTTCATTCTCTAAGTCTGTGAGTCTGTTTCTCTTTTGTAGATAAGTTCATTTGTATCATTTCTTTTAGATTCCGCATATAAGCAATATCATATGATATTTGTCTTTCTCTGCCTGACTTACTTCACTTAGTATGGTAATCTCCAGGCCCATCCATGTTGCTGCAAATGGCATTATTTCATTCTTTTTAATGGCTGAGTAATATTCCATTGCATATATGTACTACATGTTTTTTATCCATTCATCTGTCGATGGACATTTAGGTTGCTTCCATGTCTTGGTTATTGTAAACAGCGCTGCAATAAATATTGAGGTACATGTATCCTTTCGATCCATGGTTTTCTCCAGATTTATGCCCAGGAGTGGGATTGCTGGATCATATGGTAGCTCTATTTTTAGTTTCTTAAGTAACCTCCATACTGTCCTCCATAGTGGCTGTACCAATTTACATTCCTACCAACAGTGTAAGAGGGTTCCATTTTCTCTACACCCTCTCCAACATTTACTGTTTGTAGACTTTTTGATGATGACTATTCTGACTGGTGTGAGCTGATATCTCATTGTAGTTTTGATTTACATTTCTTTGATAATTAAAGATGTTGAGCATCTTTTTATGTATCTCTTGGCCATCTGTATGTCTTCTTTGGAGAAATGTCTATCTAGGTCTTCTGCCCATTTTTTGATTGGGTTATTTGTTTTTTTGATATTGAGTCACATGAGCTGTTTGTAAATTTTGGAGATTAATCCCTTGTCAGTCGTATCATTTGCAACTCCCATTCTGTGAGTTATCTTTTCATTTGGTTTATGGTTTTCTTTGCTGTGCAAAAGCTTTTGAGTTTAATTAGGTCCCATTTGTTTATTTTTGTCTTTATTTCCATTACCCTAGGAGATGGATCAAAAAAGATATTGTTGTGGTTTACGTTATCTAGGCAGAATATTGAAAATGGCACTTGGATTCTTCTTGCTTCCAATGACAAAATGTGAGAAAATAAGAATGAAACGTTAAATATAAAGGAGCAAGACTTACTAGGTTCAAATATAAAATGCTTCTCATTCCCAGCCTCTCCAGCAGCAAACAACACTTAAATTAAGAAAGGACCTCAGGCCAAAGATCAAATCCAGGGTGAGACTCTAAAACCTTTGTTCAAACCTCATAGAATATTTCAAATAGGCAACAGGACTTCTAAGGATCTTAAAGACATACTTCACAGATTCTCTCTGTTAAACAATATGGCTCTTAAGAAGCATAAGGACATGGTCCCACATTAGCCTCCAGGGGAGCCTGAGGGGGGCGTGGCTTATCTCAAAGAGTTTCACGGGTATGGCTTTTGTCTAATAGAGTAAATAGAGACACAGGAAACTTGCAAAATCTTTTAAAGAAGTATATCAGATTTGACTTAAGAGGACAGAGACAGGAGCCCTTTGATTTTTGACCTACTATTGGTGGCAAATCAGCTAGAAAAACTACTCAGTGACAAACACCAGCAGTTTTTTATAGAAAAGGAAGGATAACTCAGATGGTCAAGGAACTGACAACAAGCGCCAGGTAAATTTCAAGATTGCTAAGGACCAGTAACTGCTCTGTGCTACACATTTTCCCTTTTTCAAATGGGAGCGCTATAACGGCTAGCTAATTCTTGTCCCACAAATGTGTATTGGATGGGAAGGAGGAAGGTCAATAACTTGTCTCTGGGCTTCAGAGAAACTCCACCAGAGGCACTGAACAAAAGAGCTTCATCCACACTGGATCTGATTTAAATAATGAGATCCTGGACTTCAAGCTGATGCCACATTGGGATGAGACCTGGAATTCCTTGAGAAGGGGATGAGTGTATTTTGCATGTGGGAGGAATGTTAACTATTGTGGTCAGAGGGTGGATTGTGGCAGACTATATTTTCCAATCCCACATGTACTTACAATATGACTTTGATACCCCTCCCATTGAGAATGGTGGTATGGCCCCTCCCCTTAAATATGGGGTGGGAGTGGAGCTTATAAATGACACTGTGTGACTTCCAAAGCTAGGTTATACAAAGCTGTGAGCTGCAGCCTGATTCTCTTTGGGATGGTTGCTCTTGAAACCGAGACACCATGCTGTGAGGAAATTCAAGCAGCCACTTGGAGAGGCCACATGTGGGTGTTTTGGCTAACAGTCCCAGCTGAGGTCCCAGCAGACAGCCAACATCAACCATGGGACATGTGAGTAAGTTAGCCTTCCAGCCCCCAGCGATTGAGTTTTCCCAGCCTTTCAGTCTGCCCACTTGAGGCCCAGACACCATGAAGCAAAGGTGAGCTATTGCTGCTGTACCCTTTTACAGACTCCTGACTCACAAAAATCCATGAGCATAATAAAATCATTGTTGTTTTATGTCACTAAGATTGAAATGGTAAGTTACACAGTAATAAAACCAGAACACCTATGAGGTCACTGCCAAGTACAGTAATCAAGCCTTAGACTCAGGAGATACACTTAGATTTCAGTACCAGGATCATCCTTTGCCAGCTGTGTAACTGTGGGCAAGTCCCCTAGATAATTATTACTGCTTCATGGGTTGATTATAAGGATTTAATGGGATAACGCACATAAAGTACAAGGTAAAGTATGTGACACCTACTAACACTCACTAAATGTCTGTCAGCTGTGATTACTCTTCATCCATGTCTTTATCACGGCACTTACTGTTGAAATTATCCATTTATTTGTCTTCCTCTCCTACAAGGCCATAAGCTCCATGACACTAGAAACTTTATCTCGTTCATCACATAGTTTAGTGCCTAGCTCAGCTGGCTTAGTAGACTATTTTAAATCTCAAATAATAGAAGGTGTCCAAAAGTATTTGTAAGCGGTGTTACAAAAGTGTGCAGTATAATTATATCTGATTAACTTCAGTTTCAATTCATATCCTCAGAGCACTTAATATGTGGTCAAGCATTTTCATATGTATTGTCAAAAATCATCTTCTTAGCAATTTTATTTTCATTTTATAAGTGAAGAAACTAAGACTCAAATGAGTTAAGGACTAGCTCAACATCACCAATGGGAGTTCAAGTTCATCCATGCTGACCCTGCACCCCCAGCACTTCCTCAGACACCACAGCTGACACTGCTGAACTCTCTCATCCTCCTCTTCCAGGATAATGCCCTTCAAATTTCCCCATCATGGACAAATTTCCATCCTTGGAAATGGTCAAAAATCAGATAAAGATCACACAAGTAAATAAAGAGGATATCTATTTTTTTCTTCTAAAACCAGACATTACAATATAGTAATAAGACCGGTTTTCTTGAAAGTTCTAGAAACTCTTCCAAAATAAAAGAACAATGTTTTTAACAAATTCAGGATTAAATACCTGAAGGTGAAGAGACACACTTATTTCAATGTACTGCTTTATGGTTGAACCTCCTATTTCCATTCTTCTAAGTGCTCCCTGTAACTTTTACATGTGGTCTAAAGGGAATATGAAGCTTTGGAAAGATACTTTATAATCTTTCACAGCAGCTTAGGAGGAAGGGGAAAGGCATTGAGGAAAAGGCAAGGAAAATAGTTTCAACTTGTTGACTCATTTCATATTCAGTAAATGGCCCTGTTACTCCCTTAAGTGTTGCATCCTTCAAGAAAAGGATATTCAAAATATATTCTAAATGGCATTTTATGGAGGAGGGAGGAGCGGGAGACTTCAAACAATTTAAGCAAGTGTTTTTTCACACTGTTTCATTGTTAAAAACTATTTATATAAAAGAAAGCCTAAATGCAAATCAAAACTACAATGAGGTATCACCTCACACCCGTCAGAATGGCCATCATCAAAAAATCTACAAACAGTAAACGCTGGAGAGGGTGTGGAGAAAAGGGGACCCTCTTGCACTGTTGGTGGGAATGTAAATTGATACAGCCACTATGGAGAACAGTATGGAGGTTTGTTAAAGAACTAAAAATAGAACTACCATATGACCCAGCAATCTCACTACTGGGCATATACCCTGAGAAAACCATAATTCAAAAAGAGTCATGTACCACAATGTTCATTGCAGCTCTATTTACAATAGCCAGGACATGGAAGCAACCTAAGTGCCCACTGACAGATGAATGGGTAAAGAAGATGTGACACATATATACAGTGGAATATTAGCCATAAAAAGGAATGAAATTGGGTCATTTGTTGAGACGTGGATGGATCTAGAGACTGTCATACAGAGTGAAGTAAGTCAGAAAGAGAAAAACAAATATCGTATATTAACGCATATATGTGGAACCTAGAAAAATGGTACAGATGAACTGGTTTGCAGGGCAGAAATGGAGACACAGATATAGAGAACAAACGTATGGACACCAAGGGGTGAAAGCAGCGGGGGGGTGGGGGTGGGGGTGTGCTGAATTGGGCGATTGGGATTGACATGTGTACACTGATGTGTATAAAATGGATGACTAATAAGAACCTGCTGTATAAAAAATTAAATAAAAAAAAACAAAAAGAGTCATGTACCACAATGTTCATTGCAGCACTATTTACAATAGCCAGGACATGGAAGCAACCTAAGTGTCCATCGACAGATGAATGGATAAAGAAGATGTGGCACATATATATACAATGGAATATTACTCAGCCATAAAAAGAAATGAAATTGAGTTGTTTGTAGTGAAGTAGATGGACCTAGAGTCTGTCATACAGAGTGAAGTAAGTCAGAAAAACAAATACTGTATGCTAATGCATATATATGGAATCTTTAAAAAAAAAATGGTTCTGACAAACTTAGGGGCAGGACAGGAAAAAAGATGCAGACGTAGAGAATGGACTTGAGGACACGGGGAGGGGGAAGGGTAAGCTGGGACAAAGTGAGAGAGTAGCATTGACATATATACACTACCAAATGTCAAATAGATAGCTAGTGGGAAGCAGCTGAATAGCACAGGGAGATCAGCTCGGTGCTTTGTGACCACCTAGAGGGGTGGGATAGGGAGGGTGGGAGGGAGAGGCAAGAGGGAGGGGATATGGGGATATATGTACACATATAGCTGGTTCACTTTGTTGTACAGCAGAAACTAACACAACATTGTGAAGCGATTATACTCCAATAAAGATGTTAATATATATATATATATATATATATATATATATATATATATATATATAGGAGCAAAAAAATATATATTATATATATATTATATAATATATATATATAGAAGCAAAAAAAAAAGAAGAAGAAGAAGAAAGCCTAAATATATTTTCAGTACTTTGAAGAAAAATATTATAAGTATGAAAAGGCTGGGTTTCAAACTTCCAAAAAAGCAATCCCTTCTCTCAGATAAAAAGAATTTAACGAGAAAATTTCTGTTTTTAAAGTGTTAGCATCCTGATAATTTTGAAAAGCTAGAAATGAAATATTTAAATAGAATTTACTCATTATTCTTTGGTTTGTTAAACAAATATTTATAGAGCATGAATGCTAATGGTAGGTACAAGCCTAGTTGCTGGAAATGCAATGATGAGTCCCAGAAACATCACCTCTGCCCTCAGAGCGCTTACAGTGTAAGAGAAGAGATAAACCTTGCAGTAATTGCCAAATGTGATAAGTGCTATGAAGGAAAACTAGAGGTGGCAATGGACCATAAAGCAGGAGAATGTATTCTAAGCCATGGAAGGATCTGGAAGGCTTCTCTAAAGGGTGACATTTGAACTCAGATCAGGATGGTGTATTAGTTTCCTGCGGCTGTCGTAACCAAACCCCACAAACCAGGTGGCTTAAAACAATAGAAGTTTATTCTTTCACAGTTCTGGAGGCTAGAAGTCCAAAATTAAGGTGTTGGCACTGCCCTGTTCCCTCTGAGATTCTTCCTAGCTTCTGGTGGTGGCCAGATTGATGACTCCTTGGTGTACCTTGGCTTGCAGCTGCCTCACTCCAGTATCTGCCTCTATTGGCACATGGTATTTCTCCCTGTGTGTCTCTCAAGACCTTCTTTTATGGACACCAGTCATATTGGACCAAGGGCCCACACTACTGCAGTATGACCTCATCTTAAATAGTTACATCTGCAATGACCCTATTTCCAAATAAGATCACATTCGGAGGTACTGGAGATCAGAACTTCAACATACCTATTTGGGGGACACAATTCAACCCTTAACAGTTGGTTAGGAGCTAACTAGGAGACAACAAGTGAGGCACAGGCAAGAGCCTGTCGAAGGTCCTATAGCAGGAAGGAGGGTGATATTGGGGGACCAGAAAGAAGGCAAGGTGACATTACCCCACGGTCACACTTCTTCCCAGCTTATCCGTGTGTGATGATCTTTTCCCCTGACAGCTCATCAAAACTGTGATAATGGTTACCTTGATCAGAATCCAGAGAGTAAGGTATAAACCTGACATTTCTCTGACTATGTTTCTAAGATCCTCAGGAGAAAAAAAATCCCTAAGGATGGAACACAGAGGTTTTCTGGATAATATTTCTCTCAGTAGCATTGATTGAAACATGATTTTAAATAGTTTTCCCTTCATACCTTCAGGTCCTGGGAGATCTCACATGTAGCTTGAAGTCTCTGAATAAATTACTAAACCAAGTCTCATTAAAAACAAAATAAAACAAAACAAAAAAACACCTTGATGTTCTCTTCCATGATACAAAATAAGCTAGTTCCCAGAAAGCTGTATCTGAATGAACATCCACCCTAATTTTTAAGACCAACCACATCCTGATTCTGTGGTCATTCACTTCTTTGAATCCAGATCAACTCCAAAACCAATTGTAAGACCACAGATCAAGATGCAACGCCTGGTTAGGCAATTCCCGTAAACCCATTGTCTGCTTACAGCATTTAAAGTTGCAACAGATCCCCAAGGATAGGGAAATTAGATAGTTTATGCTGGACTAATAAACAGGGCTGGAGTATCAGAAAAGTAGTGGGCCACAGAGTAGCTAAGAGCTGGATCCAATTCTGGGGTATTGTCCCTGGGGGAAGTGGGTGGGTACATATGTATGTAAGCATTTTGCTGTTCTCCAGACCACAGTTGACTTTGGAACAGGTTCTTCTAAGAAGTTACATGGGACACTGAGAACATCATGTATACTCAGGTCAGCTTTTCCTGGAATATTCAACACAAGTCGTTTGAAACCCATCCTGCAATGTATTTGTCTCCCATTCATAAACTTTATTCAACTTCCGGGAGTTCGGGTACAAAAGCAGCACTAAGGTTTGTTATTGACACAAAGTCCAAAACTGAATTCCTCCTGACTGTGTCAGGTACTGTTTGACTGAAATTACAGGACCTAATTGTTTGTAACTCAATTCCCCTTTCTTTAACTGGGCATAACGTGTACCCTGTGTACTTCACGGGGTTACTGAAAGGACTGAACAGGTTAATTATGGGAAAACACTTTGAAAATGGTAAAGGGCCATGCACACTTAAGATCTGGCGATTGGTTCCATTGCCTCCAAGCATCTCTCTGAAATCAGTTCTTCTCTCCCTCACAGTCACCAGTCGCCCTGCAGACACACACACACACACACACACACACACACAAACACACACAGGCCGGATCAGAGGAGGCCGAGCATCTCTGTGGGTCCCCCATAGGCTTCTTCCTGCTCCCAAACCCGCTCTCTTCCACCATCAGGTGTTCTCACTCACAGCTGCATATTTCAGCCCAGTGGTTGTCAACATTAGAATTACTGAGGTAATTTTTTGAATTAGCAATGCCTGGGCCCCAGCCCAAAAGCTTCGATTGAATTGGTCTGGGCTATCAGTAATTTACAGTTTTTAAAGCACTCCTAGTGATTCTAATGGGCAGCCGTGGTATTTTTTTATATTACTGTTTTAGAGGCTCACAAACAAAAATCACAATAATAATAAATATTTATTGGGCACTTCCAATATGCCAGGCACTGTGACAGGTATTTAAATGCATCATCTCATTCAGTCCTTACAACCGCGCTCTGAAATAAGTGTTTTTACTCTCCCCCTCCACAAGGAGAAACTGAAGCTCCTACAGCTTACCTGCCTTACTCCCCGACATCGAGCTCCTAAGTGGGGGGCAGGATGCAGACTCCACTCTGTCCGCACCAGAACCCAGGCTAGGCTGTCCACCAGGACCCTCCACTGCCCTCCACTGAAGCCATGTAGTTAGTAAAGGAGCTTGGAGGAACCCTGAAAAATCTGCCTTTAATTGGGGAAAGAGAAAAGGGGAAGAAATTTGTCATGCCAAATGAATCTTAAAACTCAAAGGCTTTATTCCTGTCCTGCCCCTAGGTTCTTCAGGAATAAAGGCTTTGAGTTTTAAGATTCATTTGGCATGAAACAATGTGTCATGCCAAATGAATCTTAAAACTAGGCGCAGACAACACAGAGAATGGACTTGAGGACATGGGGAGGGGGAAGGGTAAGCTGGGATGAAGTGAGAGAGTGGCATGGACATATATACACTACCAAACGTAAAATAGATAGCTAGTGGGAAGCAGCGTAGCACAGAGAGATCAGCTCGGTGTTTTGTGTCCACCTAGAGGGGTGGGACAGGGAGGGTAGGAGGGAGACGCGAGAGGGAGGAGATATGGGGATATATGTATACATATAGCAGATTCACTTTGTTATACAGAAACTAACACACCATTGTAAAGCAGTTATACTCCAATAAAGATGTTTAAAAAATTAAAAAATTAAAACTAAAAAAAAAAACTCAAAGGCTTTCTGACGCAACATTGTTAGAGCATTTTTCTCGTGTTTCAAATGTACGGTTGACCCTGGAATATATGAAAATTTGGGGGTTCATTTAATTTTATATTGCATTCCATAAAGCAGTGTTATCTCACTCTCAGATTTCAGAGTCCAAAGAAAAGCATAAATGATGAGGTTTAGGGGAGGGAAAGGGTCCGGGGACTGCTAAATCTTTCCCAGTTAAGGGAGATACCCCTTTCTTTCTCTTTCCCTACCTCCCCACAAGCCACAGTAATGTGTAATAAGCTTAGACCATCCATAGCTGTAGGATCTCTTTTTTCTGCGTATGGTTAGAACAAAGTCCATTCTCATGAAAATACTGAGGTTCTGTGGTTTTCTAATTGTGCTCACAGAGCACTGGGGGTTCTGCGGGCCCTCCTGGGTGAAGAGGGGGAGATAACTTGTAGGAAAAGAAGTACGGCTGAGCTGGGGATCCTGGGGGCTCTCCATCACCACTTTACCAGAGCAACTCAACTTTTATTAAACTTCACATAACCTTAGATTTGAAGAATGGACTGTTGTTCTGTGGAAAAGAAAGTTTGGAAACCACTATTCTAGTTAATAGTTGTGACTCAGACCCTACCTAAATTACCAATGTTAAAAGAATTGGATTACAACAAAATGTACTTCACCCTAAACCTGTACTGAGCCAATGTGGATGATTCAAGAAGTACCGCAAGGTCTTATCATGGAAGTGGTGGTTAATAGAAGGATTGGTAACAGCATTTACCACTCTTGGCTCTCCCAATACGTTATAGGTACACATAATGAATGCTCCAAGTCTCTCTTTTTTATTTTTTTTAATTGAAGTAGAGTTAATTTACAATATTGGGTTAGTTTCAGGTGTACAGCAAAGTGATTTGGTTATACATATACATGTATATATCTGTATTCCTCTTTTTCAATTCTTTTCCATTATAGTTTATTACAAGATCAAAGTCACTCAATAGAAGTTGAGGTGCTGTTTAGCAACCACTGTGCAAGAATGAGGAAGCCTCATCCTTTCCCCAGGGTTCAGAGGTCTCCTGCAGACTTCCTGTCCTCTGCAAACGTAGCAGCAGCAGCTGACCCACGCCAGCCGGGGTCAGCAGCTGAGGTGCCTACTTTGGAGCAGGCTGCATGCACCATTTTGCCAAATGGCATTGCATAATTTTTTCCCCTGATGTTTAAAGTGGGACTGTTTGTTAGTAGTATTTTTAAATAACATTTATGCCATTTTCTGATTATAAAAGTAATATTTTGAAAGGTAATTGACTTCAGACTATTTCTGCTTGCTGCTCAGATCTCTGAGGCCAAGAATGACAAAATCTGGCTTCTAATTAAAAGTGGGGAGAAGGAAAAATTATAGGGAGAAAAACAAACTATTTCAATGAACTAACCTGCAGCAAAAAAAAAAAAAATTCTTTGTTTGTTTACATGGGTGAGATTAAGATGTGTGGATGCCACAAATATTTTCACTTCAGTAAAAACTTCCAAAGAACATCCTTTTTATGGCTGCATGCTACAGTGTATCTTATAGGCGTTCTGGCCTTTGTTTAATCATTCTCTTATTGTTGACTTTTAAGATGATTTCCACTTTTGAGTTATGATAAATAACATTGTGATGAACATCTTTGAGCATAAATTGTGGCCTGCACAGAAGATTATTTCCTCTGTATAAGTCACAGGAAGTAGAAATAGCAGAGTTTTTCACACTATATTTTTTTAAATAAATTTATTTATTTATTTATTTATTTAGGTTGCGTTGGGTCTTCATTGCTGCACGCCGGCTTTCTCTAGTTGCAGGGAGCAGGGGCTACTCTTCATTGCGGTGCGCAGGCTTATTGCAGTGGCTTCTCTTGTTGCAGAGCACAGGCTCTAGGCGTGTGGGCTCAGTAGTCGTGGCTCGCGGGCTCTAGAGCACAGGCTCCGTAGTTGTGGTGCACAGGCTTAGTTGCTCCGCGGCATGTGGGATCTTCCCGGACCAGGACTCGAACCTGTGTCCCCTGCATTGGCAGGCGGATTCTTAACCACTGCGCCACCAGGAAAGTCCCTTTCACACTAAATTTTAATGAGATGCTCCTTCCTGGTCTTCCCCTTCCTTTCACTATTCCATGTTCTTTTTTTTTTAATTAATTAATTTATTTGTTTTTATCTTTGGCTGTGTTGGGTCTTCGTTGCTGTACGCGGGTTTTCTCTAGTTGCAGTGAGCGGGGGCTACTCTTCATTACAGTGCGCAGGCTTCTCATTGCAGTGACTTCTCTTGTTGCAGAGCACGGGCTCTAGGCACATAGGCTTCAGTAGTTGTGTCATGCAGGCCCTAGAGCGCAGGCTCAGTAGTTGTGGCGCACGGGCTCAGTTGCTCCGTGGCATGTGGGATCTTCCCGGGCCAGGGATCGAACCCATGTCCCCTGCATTGGCAGGCGGATTCTAACCACTATGCCACCAGGGAAGCCCTAGTCCATGTTCATTTATTCTTTGTGACCTTTCTTTACATGGTGCCTTTAGCAATTTCTGTATATGCCTCTGGGTTTCTGTCCTATTTTCTTTTCAAAGATTCTTCTGGGGATTCTATTTTCATTCAGCTGTTTCAGTTGTCCCGGCTGTCAGATTTGAGCTCTTAATCAGGGACAGTGCTCTCAGAGCGGACGCAATCTCTTACCATCTTACATCCTATTATACTTTAGAAGCTATTCCCCAGGATCTTTCTGTACATAACCTGGATCTTATATTCTCCTCTGCTTCTAATACTCCTGCGTTTTCAAAGCGTATACTGAAATGGGTAGAAAACAGGCTTTATAACACAAACCTGCACTTTCTGAATTCTACCTCTTTCCCTGGGAAATCCCTTATGCTTAGAAAGTATGGCTTTGTATAATTCTTTTAAATCAGAGTTTCACTGGGGAACGTGGCAGACTTGCTGAAATTTGTACTCATTAGCATCCAAGTTGTAGTTAAACACCTTTCTATATTCAGTGCTTGAGTAAAACAGGCCCAGAGATTTTACCAGCCATCTCCCTATGGCTAAATTAAATGAAGACAGATTTTAAAGTCTTTGGAAACACAAAGAGATTTCAAACATATCCAAGTGTCTTCATTTCTTAATGATTTCACACTTTACTTTGGCACTTTCAGGCTCTGAAAAAAATCAGCTCGGGGGTTGTTTGTCCGTTTTCAAAACTCTGATTTAAAGGTCGGCATCTTCTGGAAAGCTCCAGAGGGCATAGCAGACCCCAGTACTGCATGCATGGCTGCCAACATTCCCACACGGCTTCCCCACCCCGTTCCGCCTTCTGTCAAAGCACGCGGCTTACTAACTCCACCATTAGTTTCTCTGCTCTGCCATGGAAACTGAATAAAGAGTCCTCTCCATGCATGAACATATCTGATAAGATTACACAGAGCATCCCACCAGGGGAAACTGGGACGATTTAAAATGCAGCCTTTCTCTCCCTGCTACAAACTCTAGAGCATCCATTTTAATGAGAAAATGGACCTGACCAGGGCTGAAATGTGACCCACATGCACCTGGATGACCATGACAGTTATTAAAATATTAAAATACTTCAGTATCAATGGGCAAATAAACATCTTTCCATCATGCCCCTCCCCCCACTCCGACATCAGGCTCCTTCCTTGGGACTCCTCACCTCCCCAGGATCCAGCAACTAAAAGTTTAACATCTGGCACAGCTGGGGCTCCAGCACCTTAATCCAGCCCCACCGGGCCAGGGTCTATTCCAACTGATGATCTAGTTCAGTAGTAATAAATATTTTGAATATAATTCTCGAACCAGAATAATATGTCAGCTGACCTCAAAAATCATGGAACATATGTTTACTATCGTTTTAGGGAAGTGTTATTTTATTCTCCCCTTCAATTATTCAACAAATATTTATTAGCACCTGCTGTGTGGTAAGCAGAGCACAATCCTGCCTCCAGAAGCTCACAATCTAGTGACAAAGACATATAACTGAATAAGTAACTTCAATACTGTGTAATAAATGCTACAACGGGGCAGGTACAGTGGGCTCTCGTGGCCACAAAGGAAAAGGTTTGGGCAGGTTTACAGAAGGTGATGACGAAGATGAAACTTCATTGGAGTAGGGGCAGCTGTTGTAGTGGGAAGGATGATTCAAGCAAACCTAAATAGACCACAAAAGGGCCTAGAAACCAAAGAGAAGCAGACAAGTTCAGGGAGCTACACATAGTTCACTGGGGGTAGATAGAGGGAAGTGATGAGGACAGGAGCTGTGGAGTTAACCCGAAGAATGATTTGCTTTTCACTTCTCACAACTGAGTTTAAGCTGAGGATGAACAGTAGTTGGCGATGCTCTTTCCTGGGTATCTCAGCGTACTTGCGGTCCCAAGGTATAGTCAAACTTGCCAAGGTTTGCCTGCTCACTATTTCATTCCCAAGACTGCTCGGGAAGCCCACCAAGATCCTCCTGCACAGTAAACCCATCAGCTATGAACACGAAGATGCACAGGCAGGAGTTGCTAGTCAGCTCCTGGTGGAGACAGGGCCGTCGCCAGGGCTCCTCCAGGCTGATGGCTCCCCCATGGTGCCTGGCACTCAGTGAATGTCTGCTGAATGAATAAATGAATGGATGAGTGGGGAATAAGTTACAAGGACAGTTTTGGAGACTGAGCTCTCATTAAGCGCCTCGTAAGTGCTTGACTGAGTGATCATGGCAATTCAACAGTCATTGCTTCCAGATAAGGGTGATACTTTTAATACACACGTTTTAATGGGAAAAGACCAACAGCTTGTTAATTGTCTCCATCTCAGAACTGTTCTCATTCACTGTTTTCAAAGCCTGAACCGAGTGATGAATTTTGAAGTTTGAGGGAGAGGGATTCATGAGAGCTTTGCCACCGTTTCACCCTCTACCTCACCTACTGCTTCTTGCTCCCAACCTCCGTTGACTCTCTTTCCTCCTTATTCTTTTTTTTTTTTAATAAATGTATTTATTTATTTATTTATTTATTTATTTATTTATTTTTGGCTGTGTTGGGTCTTCGTTGCTGTGTGCGGGCTTTCTCTAGTTGCGGAGAGTGGGAGCTACTCTTCATTGCAGTGCGCAGGCTTCTCATTGCAGTGGCTTCTCTTGTTGCAGAGCATGGGCTCTAGGCATGCTGGCTTCAGTAGTTGTGGCATGCAGGCTCGGTAGTTGTGGCTCACGGGCCCTAGAGCGCAGGCTCAGTAGTTGTGGCACACGGGCTTAGTTGCTCCGTGACATGTGGGGTCTTCCTGGACCAGGGATCGAACCCATGTCCCCTGCGTTGGCAGGAAGATTCTTAACCACTGCGCCACCAGGGAAGTCCCTCTTTCCTCTTTATTCTTAACTGGCTGATATCCTAGGATTACCAACTCATGTCAGTTTTCCCTGGACTTTTGTGGGTTTAGCACTGAAAATCCCACGTCCCTGGACACTCAGGCCCAGGCCCAGGTGAACTGGGACAGTTTGTCATCCTTCTGATGACAAAGAAGATGAAGAGCTTCTTTTTAGGCTGGAGACATTCTGAAGACAATAGGTCACTTCAGTCACTTCAGTGGCAGGGAATCATTAGCAGGGGAGAATTTCCAAAGCCTTGATCTGAATCCAGAAAGAGGAGCATGAATTTGCCAGGTGAACAAGGTAGGAAAGGGCATTCTAAGAAGGACCAGCATCTGCAGAGGCATGGGGGTTACTCCATCTGAGTGAAACAGAGGTCTAAAGAGCAGCAGGAGGGCAGAAGGGAGGAAATGGAGAGATTTCTAATTCTGGAGCCAGATTTTTTAGTAACAAAACAGCAGGTAACACACATATTCATATGCAAGTCATAGTTGCCAAAAAGAAGCCCTCTGACTGCCAATTTAGATTAGCTGTGCTCTTGCTTTCATCCGTTGCTGTGAATAATCAAGAATTTGCAGAACTTCCCACTATTCCCAAGTGTGGTCTGGATCCAGTCCCACCTATTACACTCGTCCTGTTAGTTCCTACTGTTAACGTGAATAAATAAGAAATCTGATGTGACTAAACACCACCCCAGGCTGCATGATGTAGCAAAAGGCTAATTTATTTTTGACCTACTACTTATGTGTAAACATCTGACTCAGAGCATCTTGCCTTCTCTCCAGGTACTCAAGCAGCTAAGTTGATGAAACACCTGAATATTATGCGGCAGAACTTGGATTCATTTCTTCTCTCTTCTAACTCTGCTCTAAACATCTATTTTCCCCTGCAGAGGCCTGGATTCATCAGCAGAACAACAACATAGCAATTTTATATATAACCATATTCTTGACTGTGAAACTTCAGTGCCTATGGAATGTTCTCCTACTCACCATGGCTTTCTTAACTCTCCTGATAATCAAGTCACTAACAAACACTAGTGTTTCTTTGTAGTACCACAGTCCACCAAAATAACTACCTATCATCTGCACCACATTGAATTGTGCTGGCTTTGTTGGAGTGGGCACCTCTGTTGCCTACCAAACACACATTCTCTTTTTCTTCCTTCCTAACAGAACCAGAATTTTGCTCAGGTGTAACAGCCAAGTGCCTCAGGGGAAGGTGACTGCCACCAAAGTCAGCCCCACCAAGGGTAATGCCACTGTTTCAGAGTGATTGGCTCAGGCACGAGCTAATGACCAAGTGATGGCCAATGAGATGCAAGAAAAGTCTGCTAAGGGCCCTCGCTCATTCTCCATAAGGAGCCACTGGAAGGTTCTGTGGGTTGTCCTTTTTAGATGGCTGCCCGATATTGTTGTAGCCATTTTGCTGCCAGCCTGAAGATGTAACCAACACTGAGGACGGCAGAACAGAGACACAAAGAACCAGACACCAGATCACGAGTGTCTGGCCAGTGCTCTTATCCTAAAATACCTTACTCCTAGACTCTTTCTGAAGGATGATTTTTGGGGTGTTGGAGGTATGAATTAAACATCCTAGACTTATTTCTTGGAACTAAGTCCATTCAGCTAATTCAGTGCCAATGTAAAAATCATTTTCATTAATTCACAATAGCTAAAATCATGGTTAACTCTGACATTCTCAGGCAATATTCATCATTGGTAGCAATAGGTTATTCAAACTGAAAAACGTGAAAGGAAAAAATCATTGATAAAGACAAAATGAAAATAGGAGCTTAACGTGAAAAGGTAAAGGCCTCTGAGAACTCTTCTCTCCCATTAATAGAAAGCATTCTGTCATCTGAGATGCAATATACTACAACTGAAAAACTCCTGAGATGAAAGCAGAAGTTAACTTGCACAGGAAAGATGGATAACAGATAGGATAGAACTCACTAGGATCCTGATAGTGACATTTGACCAAAAGGTAGAATTGTTGAAATAAGGAAGCTGGACCAAAATTACTATAAATTGATCATGGATATTAAAAGCCATGAGATTACAAATCAACTATACTTCAATTTTAGAAAAAAGAAAGGTAAAAAAATAATAAAGGAAAAATTTTAAAAATTAAAGCCATGAAATATCCTTTGTGTATGAGATGATATTATTAGTTCATGATCAATAAGACAATTCCCTCATTTTGGTGAAGGATTAGCACTGAGCCAGCCAGACCCAATTATCCAATGCCTCTTTGAAGACAGTTGGCCAAGGTGAGATGTGCAAGTTCCTGAAGATCTCTAAGCCTTGGTTTCCTTACCTGTAATTACAGTAATACATAATCCAAAGGTCTGTGGAGAGGATGAAGTTAGATGGTACATGTGAAGCCCTGAGCAAGTGTTTTGTACACTGTAAAGTCCCAATTTTTGAGCTCCTTTTCCTTTCTCCTTCCACTCCTGACATGACTGAAAGGGTCATTGTTCCCTTGCAGTATTAGGTGAGTAATCAGAGCCATAATTATAGAGACCGATTTGATTGGGGGCAGCCATTTCCCACAGATGGCTGCAGGCAGAACTGAAAGTCAGCTCAAGTTTCCTCAGCTCCTCGGAATCAAATGCTCCCCCAAAGGACCACCAATGTATGGCCTAAGAAAGTACTTATCACTAGAGTGTAATCATTTGTTTCTATGAATTTCTTTGCCACTAAATTGGACGTTGCTAGAAAGAATCCAGAGACTAGAACAGAACCTGAACATAAAAGATGCTCAATAAAGGAAGGGAGGCATGGAAGGAAGGGAGGAGGGAGGAAGGGAAAGAAGGAAGGTGGAAGCAACAACCAACCGAATGGGTAATGTTTAACTTCTAGACCAGGGCTGTCTGCTGTAAGTGTAATGCCAACCCTAAAGGTGAGCTACATATGTAACTTGATATTTTCTAGTAGCCACATTAAAAATGTAAAAAACTGATGAGATAAATTTTAATAATACATTTTACTTAGCACAATATATCCAAAATACTATCACGTCAATATGTAATCAATATGAAAAATGATTATAGGATTCTCAATTTTTTGTATTGTCTTCAAAATCTATTGTGTATTTTACAATCACTGAACATCTCAATCCAGACTGGACACATTTCAAGGTGCCCAGCTACTCCCCACCCCACACCGTAATATCACTCCAGGTCAAGAACATTCCTAATTCACTCTGACTTATGAAATGTATTCATCCCAAATTCCAGATTCCTGCCCTAAAATTTTTATTTAGTCTGGTGTTGTTGGTTAATAATTAAAGTGGCCAACACTGCCAAGTAACAGCCTGAATGTTAATTGACGGTGGGAAGGAAGACTCTTTCTTCCCACTAAAGGATTTATATGCATCCTACATTGAGAAAAAAATGGGAATAGGAACTTTAGCTAGCCCCCTCTATGAAGGCATCTAATCAGATCTCACTGTACACCCGAAGGTGTGGGTGAAATAGAGTATTTTGGTGCAAGACTCGAAGAGCACAGACACTATCATTTGTCTTCATGTCCCCCAGTACCAAGCACTGTGTCTGGCATATAAAGAGTGCAATAAATACTGGCATTAAATGTGATTGAAATTAGTCAGGAATCACAAGTGAGAGTTCAATCAGAGCTACTTAGGGAATTCATGGGGTATGACTAACAGACTTCTTGGGTTTTTAAGTGAAAGAGTCAGTCTTTTATTAGAAAGTGGAAAATATAAAATGACATAGTGGGAAAGAAATAAGATGGCAGAAATCCCTTAAAGTACATGAACCAGAGAGTACAGGGTATATGATTAATATTCAGGGATTGTGGAAAAGAACATTTATGCATTCATTCAACAAATATTTCTTAAGCTACACCAGGCTCTGTGCTTGGCATGGCCACATAAATGTGAGTAAGACATTGGTCCTGCCCTAAGGGAGTTCTAGACTAAAGAAGAGACAGATAGAGAAATAAATAACTTCCTACCCTGTGATGTGTTGAAAAGTATGCTATAATGGAGATATTTACAAATTAGAGTGGGGTTAAAGAGGAAGGAGTGACTATTTAGGGAGTTCTGGGATGGCTTCATAAAGGAAGGGAAAATAAGGCCTTGAAGGATGAGTAGTTGTCTGCCAGGCACATTTAACAACATGGACAAAGGCACAGAGGCAAGAAAATACATAGAATGTTCTAGAAATGAGAGTAATTCAGTGTAACTGGAGCAGAGCATTGGGTGAAAAGTAGAGAGTGGGAGGAGTGGATGTTGAAAACGTAGACTGCGTCCAAATCACAAAGGACCTTGCATCCTCTGCAAAGGGATTTGGACTTTAGTCTAAAAGCAATGTGGACTCACAGACATAGAGAACAGACTTGTGGTTGCCAAGGGTGGGGGTCGAGGGGGAGGTAAAGATTGGGAGTTTGGGATTAGCAGATGCAAACTAGTATATATAGGATGGATAAACAACAAGGTCCTACTGTATAGCACAGGGAACTATATTCAATATCCTGTGATAAACCATAATGGAAAAGAATATGAAAAAGAATATATATATATATGTATAACTGAGTCACTTTGCTGTACAGCAGAAATTAACACAACATTGTAAATCAACTATACTTCTAAGAAAATAAATAAACAAACAAACAAAAGCAATGTGGGACCAGTCAAAGTTTTAAGCAGGTACATGATGGGATAGAATTTCCCCACCCACCTGAAGTTAGAAATGATCATATGACTTGTTTTGGCCAATGACATGTGAATAAAAGTGACGGGGGTCACCTATGCATGGACGTTTAAGAGCCAGTACATGCTTTGTCACCTTCTCTTTTACCTCCAGCCAGTGACCAGCAATCTTAAGATACTGGCTATTCTGTCAGCCTCAGTTCCTGAGTGATTACAATGAACGACAGTGGACTTGCAACAGGAGTAAAAAATAAACCTTTGTTGTCTTAGCCACTTCGATTTGGAGATTATTTATTACCGCAACAAAACTTTAAGCTATCCCGACTGATATAGGATATAGAAGTGGAATAACATTATCAGATTGATATTTTTAAAAGGTAACTGATGGCAATATGGAAGATGAATTAGAGGTAGGAGAGAAGGTTAGTTACAGGCAAGGAAACCAGTAAGGAAATATTGCAATAGTCTAGGAAAGAGATGATAAAGGCCTAAAATTAGAACAATAATAGTGGAGATGAAGAAGATGAGTTATACTTAGGAAATATTTAGAGAGCAAAATCAGCAAGAATTCAGTGATTAAGAAAATGTGGTTTATAAATATTTTAGTCATCTGTTTCTTTATATCAAATTACTCCAAGTGTATCAGCTTAAAATAATGATAAATATATTATCTCACAATTTTCTGTGGGTCAGGAAGTTCAAGAACAGCTTAGCTGTTCTGGCTCAGGATCTCTGTCAGGTTGCAGTCAGTAGATTGTCCAGGGCTGCATCATCTGAAGGTTTGACTGGGGTTAGGGGATCCACGACCAAGATGGTTCACTCATACGGCTGACAAGCTGATGCTAACTGTTGGCAAGAGGATCCAGTTCCTTCCCCTACGGACCTCCCCATAGGGCCGCTTGAGTGTCTTTATGATATGGCAGCTGGCTTCCCCCAGAGCAAGTGACCTAAAAGAGAATAAGGTGAAGTGGCACTTTCTCTTATAACCTAACCTGAGAAGCCACACACCATCACTTCTAGTATATTCTTTGGTCACACAAACCAATCATGATACATTGTTGAAGGGGGACCATAAAAAGATTCAAACAGCAGGAGGTGAGGATAATTGGGGGCCATCTTGGAGCCTGACTACCGCAACGAACAAGATGGAAGTTAAAAGGCTGACTCTGAGACTTCTGGCTTGAGTGATTCGATAATGGGACTAAGCAAGATACAGAACACAAGAGAAAAAAAATCAGTTTGGGAGAAGAGGGAGGAGATAATTACTTCGATTTTGGATCTGCCATGTGGAAGACATACAAACAAAGATGCCTAATCATCATTTGAAAGTAGGAACATCCTAAGAGAGGTCAGAGTTGAGGATTTAGGAATCAATGTTATCCAAGTGGTGGAGGAAGTCAAGGCAGAAAATAATATGGTCCAGGAAGGATGTGCAGAAAGAAAAGGGAAGAAACACAAAACCAGGAACAGAACCTTATGGAGAGAGTCCTTTATTCAAGGAATGGGGAGGAAAAGGAAAGGTCAGCAAATGACAATGACACAGGAAAGAAAGGATCAGGGAAGTAAGCAGAGAATGAGGGTTGTTTGGATCCAGAAGGCAATGAAGGAAGCAGTTCAATGAGAGCTTCAGCAGCAATGCCAAGTGATGTACATAAAGCAGTCAACTAATATGAAACTGAGGCAAGCCCACTGGAGTTCACAATTAAGGTGGGGGCCACGTAGTAAATGTTAGAGGTGGGATGTGGTGTTCGTCTAAATGCATTATTTCACTCTTGAGATTAAACCTTTCCTCCCATGCAGTGGAGGTGGCCTCCCTCATAACCGGTCCACAGTGTAACATCTTAAGTACAGGACAACCACAACTCACCCATTATGTAAGAACTAGAACGTACATTAATTAAAAACTCTCGGGCTTCCCTGGTGGCGCAGTGGTTGAGAGTCTGCCTGCCAATGCAGGGGATGCGGGTTCGAGCCCTGGTCTGAGAGGATCCCACATGCCGCGGAGCAACTCGGCCCGTGAGCCACAATTGCTGAGCCTGCGTGTCTGGAGCCTGTGCTTGGCAATGAGAGGCCCGCGCACCGCGATGAAGAGTGGCCCCCGCACCGCTATGAGGAGTGGCCCCCGCTTGCCACAACTAGAGAAAGCCCTCGCACAGAAACGAAGACCCAACACAGCCATACATACATACATACATACATACATTAAAAAAAAGAATGTAAGCAGACAAGAATAGCATTAAAAAAAACAAACAAACAAACAAACTCTCTTTATCATGGATTCACCATGCTCCAACTATTGGTGATGGAGAATGAATAAATGGGTCAAAGCACTGTCTCCTTTGCCCAGACAAGCATGCCTTCAGGAAAAGCTTAGGACATTGATAACCTTCTTAGGGCAACAGGGAAGCTACTCTCCAAGGGCCTAGAGTTATATGGTAGAAATACCACAAACCGGAATCACAGGATTTGAAAATAGTACAAAGAGATCATCTTAATGAACTTTTTCATTTTAAAGATAAAATAAGACCCAAGAAGATTAAGTTACATGCTTACTGCCACATAGTTTTTTTTTTCTTTTTCCTACAGCTGGGTCCAGGCTTCCGGACATCATGTCCAGTGCTCTCTTAACTCCATCCCATTTCTTCATATCATTTTACACACATGCACACACCCACACACATATCTATAACTCTCTTATCAGGAGAACATGATATTCAGAAGTCTAATAGGCATCTCCAATTTAACATAGCTAAAACAGATCTTGACTTTGTTCCTCAAAATGTGTCTCTCCCTGTCTCCCCCATAATTGTAAAGTATACACCCACCCACACCCTAGAAATCTTCCTTGACATCTCTCTTATGCCTTCACATCCCACACTTCATTCGTTAGCAAGTCCCACTGGCTCTACCTTCAGAACATGCCCAGAAACAGACCACATTGCACCACCCTGGTCTGAGCACCTTGATTTCTTCCCTGAACTGCTGCAGTGGCCACCTGGCTAAGCTCCATGCTTCAAATCTTCTCTGTTACAGTCACAGCAGCCTGAGGGATTTTTATTTTTCAAAATATAAGCCAGATCATGTCATACCTTTTCTCAAAACCCTCCAGTGGCTCCCAATCACACTCAGAATAAAATCCAAACTCTTTCCTACGCTCTATAGGCCCCCACGTATGCTGCAACCTCATCTCCTTAAACTCTCAGACCTATTCATTTCACTCTAGCCACACCACCCCTCAAACACCTCGAGTTCATTCCTAGCTCAGAGTCTTCTCACATGCCGTTCCCTCTGCCTGAACGTTCTTCCCAAAGATTTTCCCACAATTCACTCTCTCACTTCATTTAAGTCTCTGCTGAAGTGTTACCTCTTCAGAGAAGCCTTCCCTGGCCATGTTGTCTAAAATAGAGACCCCTGCACAGACATAGAAAACAAACTTACAGTTACCAAAGGAGAAAGGGGATGGGGGAGAGATAAATTATGAGTTTGGAATTAGCAGATATAAACTACTATGTATAAAACAGATAAATAACAAGGTCCTACTGTATAGCATGGGGAACTATATTCAACATCTTATAATAAACCATAATGGAAAAGAATATGAAAAAGAATACATATGTGTATAACTGAATCACTTTGCCGTACACCAGAAACTAACACAACATTGAAAATCAACTCTACTTCAATTAAAAAAATAAAATAAAATAGAGATCTCTGCCTCCCCAACATTCTCCATCCTCTTATTCTGCTGTTCTGATTCATAGTAGACCAACACCTGACATTGTTTTACACTTTTATTTATTATTAGTCTTTCCCTGCTGGAATTTCAGCTCCATGGAGGCATTGTGTTCACTAAAAAATCTTCAATGCCTTAAAAGCACCTGGCCCATAGTAGGTACCCAAAAAATATTTGTTGAATAAATCAATTAAGATTGATCCTAAGATCAAGAAATACTCAAATGGCAATATTATTTTTAGCCAATAGAAACTTAATCCAGTGACTTACCAGAAACTGAAAGCAGAAATGTCATGGGCATTGCTAACCAATGTAGTTGCCTTTGGGTGTTTTTTGTTTTTTTGTTTTTTGGCTGCGTTGGGTCTTCATTGCTGCACACAGGCTTTCTCTAGTTGCGGCGAGCGGGGGCTACTCTTCATTGCGGTCACGGGCTTCTCATTGTGGTGGCTTCTCTTGTTGTGGAGCACGGGCTCTAGGCACGCGGGCTTCAGTAGCTGTGGCTCGCGGGTTTAGTTGCTCTGCGGGATGTGGGATCTTCCCAAACCAGGGCTCAAACCCGTGTCCCCTGCATTTGCAGGCGGATTCTTAACCACTGCGCCACCAGGGAAGTCCCTTGCCTTTGGTTTTGTAGACAATGCATCACAGCAGCCCTGAAATCTTTGTCTAGGATCAAATCCCAGCCCTAATATGCTCAGGAGCCAGTGACCCTGAAAAGACAGGAGATGATATAGAAAAACCAAAACTCATTACTGCTCGAAATTAACAGCTCTGGCCATGTATTGTCAGTATCTACTGAGCCTCCCTCACTCCCAGACGTCGTGGTAGGAAATTACAGAAATAAACTCAGTCGCAAAGCAATAAAGGGCACTGCTATAAGGGATTCAATTCCTCTGATTCATTCATTCATGTTTTCCTTTCATCAAGCACTTTCATTGAGTGGATACTATGTGCCAGACACTGGTAGGTTAAAATCCTTTCTGGAATAAATAGTGTTTGCTATTGTTTTTGTTCCAGTGATGACACACTGTTATCCCTGTTATCCCACACTATCCACCATCATCTTCATCATTATTCCTGCCATGTTGGAGGCATGTGAAGGTCACTATGGAAACCCAAGGAAAGTCATCTAGATGTCTGCTGACATATGTTTCCTACCATGGGGAGAGATGATGATATATACCAAGCAGTCTCACTTATACCTCCCAGCAAGTCACTTTATTCTAAGAATTGATCTATCTATCTTGGACCATAAAATCTAAGTTACCTGAGTCGTGGGGGTGACAAGGAACAACTGGGCTTATTTCAGAGAGGAAACTCCATTCCCCTGCTTTGGCAATATTTTCCCAGTTATAATTTAATCCTCAGAATCCATAAGAACCTTAGTTAGGATGATAACAGATAAATGAATGGCTGCAGTACATGAAAATCCAGACTTCCCTTCTAAGAGTTTGAGCTAGGTGGGTACCATATTTTAGCTTTTCACATCATCCTTTCAAATATATCATGATACAACAGAAACTACTTAGGCAATAAGAAGATGCCAATACCATTACATGCATTTAGAAATAATCCGTTGATGACACAGAAGAAATCAGATGGTTCACTTTTGCCATGTTTTTCAAAGACCTTCAGTCAGGCCAAATGCCTTCAAAAATAAATGAAGGGGGGAAAAATAAAATAAAATAAATGAAGGGAAAAGACAGAGTGCCTGTGCTAAAATTTTGGCAAAGAAACAACTGAAAGCTATCTTTGAACCCATTAAAAACCCATTTCTGTCTGATTCTCACCAAGAACTCCTTATATCTCCTTGGAATTCTGACTTCCATCCAAATATTCATAGAACTTCCCTTCACTCCTGGGCAGCCTGTTGTCACTAAGAGTTCCGAACATGATGCATTTGTTTCCTTGGGCTGCTGTCACAAATTACCACAAACTGGGCACATTAAAACAACGGAAATGTATTCTCTCACAGTTCTAAAGGCTACAAGTCTGAAATGAAGGTGTCAGCAGGGTCATGCTCTCTTTAAAGACTCCAGGGAAGAATCCTTCCTTGCCTCTTCCACCTGCTGGTGGTAGCCGGCAATCCCTGCCTTGTAGATGCATCACAGCAAGTTCTGCCTGGTCATCACAGGGTCATCCCCCTCTCTGTGGGTCTCTGTGACCAAATATCCTTTTCCTTATAGTCATTGGGTCTAGGGCCCATTCTAATCCAGTGTGGCCTCATCTTAACTTGATTACATCTACAAAGACCCCATTTCCAAACAAGGTCATATTCACAGGTATCAGGGCATTAGGACTTCAACATATCATTTTGGAGGACACAATTCAACTCCGAATCGTCTACTCTGAGAAAAATTCCACCAAATGGCATTATAAATGGCATTCCATCTTTCCTTCCTTTCTTCCTCCTTTTTACAAATATTTATGAATATTTACTATGTGATAACTCTATGTTCTGCTATGGAGGGTAGAAAGATGAAGTTGATATTCTCACATTCAAAAGATTTAGACCTACTAGTAGGAAGATTCAACTGTACATACAAATCATTATACAAGGCAAAAGGTGGTAATTGCCATGAGAGTCATAAACAGAGTGACACAAAAAATACAGAGAAAAGGAATCGATTCCAGCTGGGGAGAATCAAGCAAGACATTTGAGCTTGACATTAAAAACTATCCTGGATTTGGATTTTCAGAGATTAGTAAAGGCGTCTCCAGTTGAGCTGGGTGAGCAAAGGCACAGAGGCAAGAAAGCACAGCATGTTTAAACATTTATCAGTGTGTCTAGGACCCCTCATGTGTTATTGCTGCAAATACATTTCAGAAGTGTTCACAGAAAAGAGATTAGAAGAAAAAGCTCCAAAAAGCAAACCAACAGGGATCATCTCTGGGAGGTGAAAATTTCCTTCCCTGCGTGCTTTTATATTTTTTTCTAATTTTCCTCAATGTTTATGCTTTATTTTTAATTAGGAAAAATAATACTTTTTTTTTCAAGTAAGATTTTCACATCACCTCAACGTAGTTGTCTCCAAAAAGGAGAAGAAATCAAATCTTTCCTGATACAGAATTATAACTGCGTGAGACGACTTTAATCGTGTCACTTGTGACAAGGAGGAAGAAAACGACCAGGAGATGGGAGTTGATCAGTCAGCGGGTTCCTGCGGATACTGGCATTTCAGTCTGTACTTGAACGCAGACGGGCAACTTCGGTTTTCCTTTAGGTGAGCAATGCCTGCCCTCTGCTGGTGATTCAAAAGTTAGCTACCAAGGGCAAGAGTTTTTCTTTCCCGGCTTCCTAAAACAAAGTGATGAAGAAACAAGAAATAAAAACTCATCATTCTGATTATAAAGCCATTCGTTTTGTTACTTTGGGTTTTGAATTACTTTAAGCATAGGAGAGAAAAGTCTGTTGATTCACTTTCCTTCTTGGGCCAGTAGCACAGCCGGTCCTCGGGCTGGGACTTCAAAATAGCTTGTTCCCAAGTCAGGAATTCGTTCAGTTGGCGAGAAGGAGGATGGTTCGGTTTGCAGGGTGTAAGAAAGCAGGGGTGGCCGGCGGCAGCGGCGCGCTTAGTGAGGCCTGGCTGGGCTTGGAGGCCGGCGCGTGGCCGCAGCTGGGGAGCCTGAGGCCCGGGCCTCGCGCGCAGGCGCCACCCGGCTGGGCCGTGAGCCAGCTGTGGGCTCGGCGGCGAGGCCTCCCCGGTGCCGGTTGGGTCTCTGTGGAGCAGAGCTGAGGCTGCACCCGGGCCCGGGCCGCGGGCGGGGTACAAGGCCCACGGGCAGCTGCTCGCCCGCGCCCAGTGGATGAGACAGTGGCGGCGGCGATGGACGCCCTAGAGGAAGAGAGCTTCGCGCTTTCTCTTCCGTCTCTGATGCAGAATTTGATGCTGTGGTTGGATATTTAGAGGACATTATCATGGATGATGAGTTCCGTTTATTACAGAGGAATTTCATGGACAAGTATTTACTACTGGGAGTTTGAAGACACGGAAGAGAATAAGCTCACCTCCACGCCTATTTTTAATGAATGTATTTCTTTGGTAGAAAAGTATATAGAAGAGGGCTTCCCTGGTGGCGCAGTGGTTAAGAGTCTGCCTGCCAATGCAGGGGACACGGGTTCGAGCCCTGGTCTGGGAGGATCCCACATGCCGCGGAGCAACTGGGCCCGTGAGCCACAGCTACTGAGCCTGCGCGTCTGGAGCCTGTGCTCCGCAACGAGAGGCCGCAATAGTGAGAGGCCCGCGCGCCGCGATGAAGAGTGGTCCCTGCTTGCCACAACTAGAGAAGACCCTTGCACAGAAACGAAGACCCAACACAGCCAAATAAATAAATAAATAAAAGACTGAGCTCTTAGTTAAAAAAAAAAAAAAAGTATATAGAAGAGCTGCTGGAGCGGATTCCTGGATTCAACATGGCGGCTTTCACTACAACTTTACAGCACCGTAAAGATGAAGTGGCCGGTGACATCTTCGACATGCTGCTCACATTTACGGATTTTCTGGCTTTTTTTTTTTTTTTTTAATTTTTTTTTTATTTTTACTAATTTTTGGCCATGGTATTCTGTTTATTTATTTATTTATTTTTGGCTGTGTTGGGTCTTCGCTTCCGTGCGAGGGCTCTCTCCAGTTGTGGCAAGCGGGGGCCACTCTTCATCGCGGTGCGCGGGCCTCTCACTATCGCGGCCTCTCTTGTTGCGGAGCACAGGCTCCAGACGCGCAGGCTCAGTAATTGTGGCTCACGGGCCTAGTTGCTCCGCGGCATGTGGGATCTTCCCAGACCTGGGCTCGAACCCGTGTCCCCTGCATTAGCAGGCAGATTCTCAACCACTGTGCCACCAGGGAAGCCCCGATTTTCTGGCTTTTAAGGAAATGTCTCTGGACTCTCAAGCAGAAAAAGAAGGCCGAGGACTGGACTTAAGCTGCGGTTTAGTGGTGACTTCATTGTGCAAATCATCTTCATTGCCAGGTTCCCAGAACAGTATGCGGCCCCAAGTCCCACCTCCAGGTATTGAGATCATTCTGGACATCACCAGCCGAATAGACTGGGAGAGGCTTTGGCTAATGATGTCAGAAGAATACATCTCGGAAAGACTGACTGTTCTGCAACCCCTTCATTAATGTTAAGTATTGACGGGTCAGAAGAAAATTACCTGACCTTCCAGGGACACGTTCTTGTCTTCAGTAACCCTAGTACTCCTCCCGGAGTAGACACCTCTCTCAGGGGCTTCTGAGTCTGGCTCCTGCAGCAAGCCCAAGCCCAGCATTCCACCTGGGGGGCCCTTCCCCAGCATACCTGTTAACGTGTCCACATTGGGAGAACGCACCATCACCAGCCCTCTTGCCCAGCGGGCCTTGCGTGGCCCACCAGGGCTTTCTGTGCACTCACAGCTTATATGGGTCAGAGTTTCAGTCCTGCAGCCTCTATGGGGTTTTTGGCTGGGAGTATTTAATCTAGAGTTTAACTCAAGCTAGCTGCCCATCTCAAGATTTCTGAAAATGCTACTCTCACAGCTAGTCTTGGCTGTAGAAATCAACTTAGAGAGATGTCCTTTACCTAAAAGCTACATGTGAAAAATCAATGTCTGGGCTTCCGTGGTGGCGCAGTGGTTAAGAATCCACCTGTCAATGCAGGGGACATGGGTTCGAGCCCTGGTCCGGAAAGATCCCACATGCCGCGGAGCAACTAAGCCTGTGCGTCACAACTACTGAGCCTGCACTCTAGAGCCTGTGAGCCACAACTACCGAAGCCTGCGCACCTAGAGCCCGTGCTCCGCAACAAGAGAAGCCACCGCAGTAAGCCCATGCACTGCAACAAAGACCCAACGCAGCCAAAAATAAATAAATAAGTAGATTTATTTTTTAAAAAAGAAAATCAATTTCTAGTCTTCTATGTGTAGTCCTTGTATCACTCTCTTCTGCTGGTCCTGATGTACTCCCATTGTTTCTATAACTCATTTACGTGTTTTTGAAAAAATATTTTTATAGACGAATACTCAGGCTAACCTAGTGGATATAATCTTGGAACTTCTATGATTAGCCACTTCAAGATCAAAGTATTATATGCTGTGTGCTTTTTAGCTGTTAGTGCTATGAAAGCAAAAATGCTTTCTATGTTGATATTCCTATTTTACTGGGCAACAATGAATATATGCTGGAAGTAGTCTAAAAGGTATTCCTTTCTTAGAGCATGTTAGCGTTTGTGCAGGTTTGCTTAAAACCCTTTCTCTGTAAATCAGCTCCTTAGGTTTCCTGTTGGGATAGGGGCTCTGCACTTCCTTCTCGCTGTCAAAATAATCCCACCAAGATAGTGTTCTGCTGGTCTAGCTCAGCACAAGTAGGAGATAACAAACAGCTTCACTGGTCATCTGTCTGCTTGGATTGGTTTGGTTTAGTACAATGTTTGATAGAACATTACTGACCAGAAAACATGGATGTCACATCCCTCGAAAGAAAAACCATAGTAGTTCAATTCCCAATGTGCACCTTAGTTTTTTTGTGGTTGTTGTTTTTATTTTTATTTTTCAAGTAAAAATAAGAATCTCTACTGACTTTTCACTTGGCTATTCTGGTTTTAAAGGATGAGCTATAGGCTATGTGTTTTTCTGTACCAACGTGGTGCTTATTAAATACTTTTGTACCATTAGTAAAATTTGAGGTGTTTTACAAAAACAAAACAAAACAAAAGAAAGCAGGGGTGGGCGAGTTCCTGCCTGGTGCCTCGGGGCAGGTAAGGGGTTTGCACAAAGTAATGGAGAGGCCTTGACACCAACAGGAATCGGATGCTCTCCTAATTCAAGAGGTTTGATTAGGGCTTTTTCTGAATTAAGCTTGATTGGGTGATACTTTTAGAAACTTTAGAAACTTTAGGTTTCTCAACCTCAGCACTATTAACTTTCAGGACTGGGGCTGTCCTGTGCGTTTTAGGCTGTTTAGCAACATCCCTCACCTCTACCCTCCGGATGCCAGTAGCACTCCCGGCAAGTTGTGACAACCAAAAACACCTCCAGACATTGCTAAATCCTCCCCCACCCGGCCCCCAGGAGAGGAGACAGAATCGCCCCCTGCCGAGAACCACTGCTTCAGACCCAGCTTCTTTTCCTTTTAAAACCTGGGTGTATTTACAACCCATCAGGCCCACTGTGTGCAAACCAGCAGGGATGTGAGGACAAAGCACAAGGGGTTCAAGACGCCAGTCACCCTAGGCCCAGACCCTCAACCTCCTGGGGCTTGGTTTTATCAGCCGTAAAATACTGTTATCATAACTTTTATCTTGCAAGACTGTTGTTTGTTTAGTTAACAAAAACTCGCTAAGCACCTATTATGTGTTAGGCTGTGTGGTGAGGACGGGCATGTGGAATAAACATGTCAGAACATGAAATTACCGTGAAGAACGTGAAGCACTACATGTATGTGCTTCTGCGGTAAAATGAATAATGAACCTTTGGAAGGTGGCACTTTTAGAAAGACCGAACACAGGCCCACAACCTTATTCACATTTCTGAAATGCAAAAAACTCTGAAAACTTTTTCTTTTTTCTTTTCTTTTTTTTTTGGCATCCATTTGGCATCAAAATCTATTTGCTGGCAAAACCTGACGTGACATGGAGGAGGCTCTGTACATTTTTTATCGATCCTGCTGAGTATGAATGGTCATATTTTTCTGCACAAATATTAATGTGTTAGGTCAAGGGGTATTTCCCCAGACTGTGCTGAGGGCTTTAAATTATATATAACATGTGCACTGCTTTACTTTTCTAAAACCCACAGCAGCTGAAGGCCAAAACAGAGACAGACCCAGGGGTTTTGAATAGGGACTATGGACCTGGTCTGTGTAAATTAGCAGGGAAAAAGCAACACAGGAGCTACACCCTCACCCCAGAAGGAGCCATTGGTTCTCAGCTGCACCTTGTACCCAGCCAGGCAAACTGTGAGCTTATCATATGAGATCAATGGGAAAAGACAGGTGTGTGAGTTTGTGCGTAGAGCGTGTGAACTTTGTCCCTGGCTCAGCAGAGGAGCCCCGTCCAAAGACCACCGGTCACTCTTTTCATCCATCACCCTGAGAGACAAGAAGCAAAACCTTTCCTCCAAAGGGCTCCTGGTCACAGATGTGGCCCAGTCTCCTTCTGTAGTCACCAGCTACAGAAGCCACTCAAAACAGTCCCTCCCCCCATCTCGTTATTAATATATTTGTTCATTTCTCAAATATTTGTTGAGTCTCTACTGTGTGCCAGACACTGAGCTTGCCACGGAAACTTTCCCCTTTTCTTTCTTTCCTTCTTTCATTTTTTGATATGTCAGTATTCTTTTTTGTTATTTCAGAAAATGGCAGAATAGAAGGAAATTTTAAGGTATGATCTGAACCAATGAATTGTTCCATGATTAACAGATGTGAGTTCTTTTTCCTTTATGTGATATATATGTGTAATTGTTACCAAGTGGCATATGTCTTTAGACAGTATGTCCCAATTCTATGGGTTAAAAGTGGTTTTGTGTTATGGTTAATGTAAAGGGAATTTGTCTTAGAAAAGCACTCATTCACAGTAACTATTTGCTGATGTTTGTCTCTCCTCACTAGACTATCTACTCTTTAAGAACTTCTTTGTGTTTGCTAACTGCAGGTGCTTAATAAATGTTTGAGGAGGGAATGAAAGAATGATCTTCCAACCTTCTGGCTGAGGATTCTCTGCCTTTACAATTGAGCTCGGTGACTGTTTCCTAGTCTCTTTATTTATTTGTTTATTTATTTATTTATTTATTTTTGGCTGTGGTGGGTCTTTGTTGCTGTGCGCAGGCTTTCTCTAGTTGCGGCGAGCGGGGGCTACTCTTTGTTGTGGTGCACGGACTTCTCATCACAATGGCTTCTCTTTGTTGCAGAGCACGGGCTCTAGGCGTGCGGGCTTCAGTAGTTGTGGCACATGGGCTTCAGTAGTTGTGGCTCACAGACTCTAGGGCACAGGCTCAGTACTTGTGGCGCATGGGCTTAGTTGCTCTGCGTCATGTGGGATCTTACCAGACCAGGGTTCGAACCCGTGTCCCCTGCATTGGCAGGCGGATTCTTAACCACTGTGCCACCAGGGAAGTCCTGTTTCCTAGCCTCTTGAGACAGACGACAGAGATGCAGGTAAGTCTTACATATGTGCAGAACTTTACAGTTTTCCAAGTACTCTCACATACATTGAAAATCATTTTTAGATTAAATTAATCCAGAAAATAAAACTTGACCACAAGAATGGTAGCAAGTTTTCCTTTTACACTGACTGCAGTTAGGAGAAGTTGTTTCCTTCCTTCCAACTGGTCCACTAAATTGGTCTTTAAATGCAGAATTTGAAAGTGTGAATTTCAGGGGCTTGGAGAAGCATCACTACCTTCTTCAACGGAAGAAAAACCAAGTCGAGAATTTAAACAGCATCAAAGGCAATCCAGGTTGAGACTTAGCAAGATTTTGTTGAACATAAAATATCTGAAGCAGTGGAATGCTTTCCTAAAAGAGCTACAGAATCACCTCAAAAATGGTGGTTCCAAAATTACTCTCGTCATACAGTTTTGTTTTAGTTTTCCTGTGGAAAAACCTGCAGGAAAATATTTGGCCACCAGAGGGTACTCTACCAAAATCCAAAGGCACTCCCTCAGGGAGTTCCCTATAAAACGCTCAGATATTGAAGACCTACCAAGGGCTAGTCTCAAAGCTTTCATGGTTGTTTTCCCAACCCATTGTCCATAAACTGTACTCCATGGGAAAGCACTGTATCTTCAGCTCTAGCTTTCCAGATCACGACACCATTTCTTAGTGACAGAGAGTCACATGGGATCAACACTGCCCCAAACTGGAGTTCTATGTCAGCTATAGCCCTTTTGCACTAGTGGGACCTGTCTTGTTGCATCTGCTCATGAATACAGAAATTTACATAAGGTTAATTTATGTTTTCCACTTCTCTTAAGTACATTGATGATGAATAAATCAGAACAATATGAGAACATATGAGGCTGTTGCATTTAATTTGGCAATTAATAATTAAGAGAACTATTTGTCATTTAGAAATACCACGATTAATCCTTTTAATTACCATCTGGATCTCTTTCTTGTAAATTATTCGATTTACTTAATCCTTGTTTACTTTCATTCAAAAGCCCTCAAATTTCACTAATTTGGCACACCAGATATTCAGCTAATCGCCTTAGTAGAAAACAAAACAAAATATAAAGGAACTTAGCACTGGAACCACTCTGTTGATGGGAAAAGGATGGGTGTGGGAGAGACCTACCTTCCAATCCCCATTAGCCACCTGTGGGATCCTGGGCAAGTCACTTCCTGCCCCTAAACCTCATTCTCTTCCCTCATAAAATGAGAGAGGGCTAGACTGGCGCAGAGGATTTTACTTTTTCTTTTTAAGTGAACCTGTTCTTCTGTAATGGAAGGGGAAAGTCTATCAATGTCCTGGCTCTAGGGAGATGGCAAATGGGTTCCATTTGGATTCACCCAAGTTCAGGGGGTTTTCCCTTCCACACCGTACCACTTCTCCAGGTCTCCAGAACCATGACCCCCATCAGTCATGGGAATGGGGCTCATGCATGTGGGACAGGTGTTCCCATTGGAGTTGTCCACATGAAGTCAGAGTCATGGGGCCCAAGTGTGCTCGGTTACCTGTTTCAGAAGCTAAACAGTAGATTAAGTGAGGGATTTATTTCTCTCATGTAACAGGGAAACTGAGTAGCAGGTGCCCAGCTCAAATGTAGCTGCTCAAGGACCAGGCTCCTTCTACATCTCTGTTCTGCCATCCTCAGCAAGGGGTCGCAAAGTATCTGTAGCCTCTCTGGGCATCGTGTCTCCGTGTCTGGCAGGAAAAGGAGGGAAAGGAGAGGGCAAAGAGCCCATGGCAGCTGAGTCTGTCCATTTTTATTAGGAAAGCAATAGCTTTCCTGGAAGCCTCATCCAGTGGAATATGGAAGGCTTCATTCACATCTCATTGGCCACAACTATCCGCATGACACTGAAGGAAGCCTGGGAATTTTTTGATGGGCACATTGCTCCCCGAACCAAATTGGAGATACAGCAGCAAGGAAAAAGAGGTGCATGGAAATTGAATAGGCTGCTAGCCACATATGCCACAGGGATGAGAAAGTATTGGGACATAGATGGAGGTCCTCGTGCTAGTCACTGGATGATATGCACATGTTTGTCTAAAAGGGAGTCCTCGCCAGACACCAAGAAATCCATTATGGAAGCTCCTCCTTATGGGGGACACAGTGCTCACTCCAGTGGAGACTTGGTTCCTTTGATACCTAACACAGGTGAGCCATTCATCCATGGCTATGTGCCAGGGGAGCCTGGCAGTCACTAGATGCTGACTGACTCTGCACCTATCAGAGTCTGGTCCCTCACCCAGGGACCTCCCACTATTCACTACACCCCTCTTCCCCCTCTCCCAGCTCTGAGTCCTTCCTCAGGCAGGAGTCTTTGCCTTTCCTCATTTCCCAAATCTCTGTTCTACACACAGGAATCTGCCCTTTTGGAAGCCCAGGCTTTTGAAATTTACAACCAAAGAATGCTTTCCATTCTTTGTCCCTCTCTTTTCCCTGAATCGTCTTCTCCTAAGGCGATGAACACAGAAAGTCAAGCTCACTGAATGGGTCAAGGACCCAGGGATATAAAGAAACACCAGAAACGAAAAACAACTTAAATTTTAAAATATTATCCCTCTGCTCTTCATGTGAAATCTTACCCAGAAATCCAAAATGTAAGAGAAATAAAAACTAACCAGTATGGTTAAGGGGTGGATGAGAGATGGGAGGAACCCAGGACCCTCCCCATGAGGCCTGAGAGAAGCCAGCCATGGAAAGTTAGAAAATTCACCAAATTGGAAAATCTCTATGGTCTCTTCCAGCCTGAAAGTTCTGTGATTCAATGTTAAAGAGCAAACTTTTAGTCTGTTTTCCCAAAACTTGAAAATAGTCCCACATAATAAGTGTGACAGATGAAATAAAGGATGATTAATGTGGGCGTGTTCCTAGCCTTTCCTTAATCCTGACCTTACTCTTTGGCCTGTTGTGGGATTTTCAGCTTCCCCACACTCCGAGTAGGGTTTTGTGATAAGGAATCAGCATGGAAAAATGAGAAACAAGAAGAGACACTTGGTCAAAAAGCTAAGCATAGAAATAATATATGACCCAGCAATTGCACTCCTAGGTATAGGCCCCAAAAAACTGAAAACAGATACTCAAACAAACCGTGTACATTCATGTTCATAGCAGCACTGTTCATGATAGCTGAAGGTTAAAAACAACCTAAAATGTCCATCAACAGATGAATAGATAAATAGATTGCAGTACATACATACAATGGGATGTTATTCAGCCATCAAAAAGGATAAGTGTGGATACATGCTGGATGAACCTCGAAAACATTATGCCAGTAGAAAGAAACCAGACACAAAAGGCCACATATTTTAAGATTCCATTTATATGAAATGTCCAGAATAGGTGAATCCATAGAGATAGAAAGCAGATTGGTGAGTGCCAGGACCTGGGTGAGGGGAGAGTGGGGCGTGGCCACCTCTTGGGTACCGGGTTTGGGGGAGGATGAAAATGTTTCAGAACCAGATAGAGGTAGTGGTTGCATAATATTGTGAATTTATTAAATACCACTGAATTCACTTTAAAATGGTTAATTTCATGTTTTGTGAATTTCATCTCAATTTTTTTTTTCTTTAAATCAGTTGAAGAAAAAGAAAAGAAGAAGAGGTAGCTCCAGGAGGCATTTGCAGGGAGAGTGTTTGAGGGCAGCCGCTCAGGAAGGAACAGCTATGACTATGAGGGTAGTGGGCAGTGGAATGCTGCTGGCGATTTTATGTCCCTTACCCTGTCCCTGAAGTCCAGGTAAAGGACTCCAGCACTGTCACAGTCAAGAGCATAAGCTCCAGAACCAGACGGCTTGGTTTTAAATCCCAGTCCTGTTACTTATGCACTGTGACCTTGGGCGAATTACTTAGTCTCTCCATACCTCAGTTTCCTCATCTGTAACACAGAGATAATAATAATACCTAGTTCATAGGAGTTGTTAAAAAGGAAAGTTAATTAATCTGTATATAGCACTTAGAAGAGTGTGGGCATCACAAGCCTTCAATGAACGTCAGCTCGTGTTCTTTGTCATTTTGGTCTCATGGATCTTCCTCTTTGACCAAACCCTTCTAGAAATGAGTGTGTCAGTTGTGCTTTATAAATCTTATATCAATGTTTACCTATTCTATGATTTTTTAATGCAAACTTTGAGGCAATTATAAATAACATCACCTCCAAAAAAAGCTGTTTAGTTTCCTAAGGCTGATGTAACAAGGTACCACAATCTGGGTGGCTTAGGACAACAGAAATGTAGTCTTTCACAGTTCTGAAGGCTAGACGTCAGAAATCAAGGTGTCAGCAGGGTCACGTTCCCTCCAAAGCCTCTGGGAGCAGACACTTCCTGGCTTCTTTCAGCTTCTGGTAGCCCCAGGCATTCCTTGGCTTGTGGCTGCATAGCTCCAACCTCCGCCTCCATCTTCACATGTTGTCTTCCTATGTGCCTTTGTATCATCTTCCCTCTTTGCATGTCCGTGTCCAAATTTTTCTCTTCTTATAAGGACACCAGTCATGTTAGATTAGGGGCCCACGCTACTGCAGTACGACCTCATCTTAATTTAACTAATTACATCTGTAAAGAACCTATTTCCAAATAAGATCATTCTGAGGTCCTGGCGGTTAGAACTTCAGCATATGTCCTGGCGGTATACAACTCAACCCATAATACTTCCCAATTGCTAGAGCTCTTCTAATATATTCATAAACTCCACTGCCACCCTTCTGTGGTCCAGGCCACCTGCTGGAACAACCTTGAGGAAGCAAAAAGCCTTCCTTCTGCAGACACATCTCTCATGTGAGGCAGGCATTTTGTATACATACGGTAACAGTTGGTCACATTTTGTTCCTGAGCTTGTCTATGAGCTCCCTAAGGGTAGGGACTATATCATATTCAACTTTGAAGAGTAGAAAAGTACGAGAAGAGTACCTAGTACATACAATGGAGACTTCAACAGGAAGAAGGTAAAGGAAGAAAGTAAAACTCAGATGTCTACTAGCTCAGTAGCCCCACTTGTGAGTAATACCAGGCCCTCAGCTCTCCTTTTCTGTTTGTTCCACCTCTTATTTCTCTCACATGGGCCCCCATCTTTGCCTCCATCAAGGCTTTGCTCTGGACTGCCAATAGCCACTCTGACCAGGCTGGAGCAGACAGTTCCCTGAAACTCCTAAATGACATGAACTCCTTCTGACCACTACAACCAAATCTGTGATGGCCTTAGGGTCACAGTTCTCTCCTTTATAAGGCCAGGACATAGAGGACACAAGCCCTGATTACCTGCAGCTCAGCCTAGTGCCCATATAAATAATAGTAGCTAAGCTTTATTGAGCACTTACTATATTCTATTCTATTCTATTCTATTGTCCTCAAACAGATCAGTTCATTGACACCTTACAATAACCTAATGTGGTAGAAACTATTGTTATCCCTACTTTATGGATGAGGAAACTGAGACTTAGAAGTTAAATAACTAGGCCAAGGTCACAGCTAGTGGAAATGGGAACTAGGATTTGAATCCAGGGAACCTAACTACTGTGAAGACAAAAATATCCAAAACTTGGAAACAGACAAAGGATGGCTGCCCATCTTTTCAATGTCATGCTGCACCATTACAGAGCCACTCCAGAATTATCCTAGTCTCTAGGGGGTTTACCCTAATGACTCACTCTTTACTATTGATTAGGATAGTCTACAACTTTGTAAGAGTAGATATTAACTTGTAGAAAGCTGAGGGTGATTCAAATGATTCTTGACCTATAGCAGGGCAAGTGAGCTTCTCTCTAGTGAAAAAGATAACTGCAGAGGTTACAGTTGTATTGTTCTCTAGGAGATTAGCTCGTTTTGCATCTAATATAGCAGTCTCATTCCAGCATTCTTTCTTTCAATGACTGTAAATACTTCTGTCCCAACTGTAATCCTTTGCACCAGGTTTACCATCCTGCTACTTCCCTCATTAATGAGTTAATTAAATGTGTGGCACATGTTCATTCTATATTTGTATGAAAGTTAGATTTTCAATGTTCTGGAAATTTTACTTGGCACACCAAAGCCCACATGCTTAACTACTATACTAGAATGAATGAATGAAATTGAATATATGTTGATTATGTTTAAAAAGGGAGGGAATTCCCTGGTGGCACAGTGGTTAAGAATCCGCCTGCCCCATCATGAAAAAATCTACAAACAGTAAATGCTGGAGAGGGTGTGGAGAAAAGGGAACCCTCTTGCACTGTTGGTGGGAATGTAAATTGATACAGCCACTATGGAGAACAGTATGGAAGTTCCTCAAAAAACTAAAATTAGAACTACCATACGACCCAGCAATCCCACTACTGGGCATATACCCTGAGAAAACCATAAATCAAAAAGTCTCTTGTACCACAATGTTCATTGCAGCTCTATTTACAATAGCCAGGACATGGAAGCAACCTGAGTGTCCATTGACAGATGAATGGGTAAAGAAGATGTGGCACATATATACAATGGAATACTACTCAGCCATAAAAAGAAACAAAATTGAGTTATTTGTAGCAAGATGGATGGACCTAGAGTCTGTCATACAGAGTGAAGTAAGTCAGAAAGAGAAAAACAAATACCGTATGCTGACATATATATATGGAATCTAAAAAAAATGGTTCTGAAGAACCTAGGGGCAGGACAGGAATAAAGACACAGACATAGAGAATGGACTTGAGGACATGGGGAGGGGGAAGGGTAAGCTGGGACGAAGTGAGAGAGTGGCATGGACATATATACACTACCAAATGTAAAATAGATAGCTAGTGGGAAGCAGCTACATAGCACAGGGAGATCAGCTTGGTGCTTTGTTTCCACCTAGAGAGGTGGGATATGGAGCGTGGGAGGGAGATGCAAGAGGGAGGAGATATGGGGATGTATGTATATGTATAGCTGATTCACTTTGTTATACAGCAGAAACTAACACACCATTGTAAAGCAATTACACTCCAATAAAGATGTTAAAAAAAAAGAATCCCCCTGCCAATGCAGGGGACACGGGTTCGATCCCTGGCCCTGGAAGATCCCACATGCCACGGAGCAACTAAGCCCTTGCACCACAACTACTGAAGCCCACATGCCTAGAGCCCATGCTCTGCAACAAGAGAAGCCACCACAATGAGAAGCCTGCACACCGCAATGAAAAGTAGCCCCCGCTCGCCGCAACTAGAGAAAGCCCACGCGCAGCAACAGACCCAATGAAGACAAAAATTTTTAAATTTAAAACAAAAGATTCCATTTCTGGGAAAGCTAAAACTGTAACTAAGTCAAGTCTCAGTCTGATGATGTGGGGCTTAGCATAAGCAACTCCATTTTGGGCCTGTTGTCTTGTTTTTAACAGGTGTAACCTCCTGGGGATTCTTAAAAGGGAAAGTAATTAACACCTTTACCAAGGGCCTGGCTCAGCAGAAACCAAATACCCCAATGCAAGGCTGCTAATAGAAGTTAATAAATGAAATAACTACAACACAGTGCATGATATTGTTGCTTGGAATAGAAGATGCTTAATAAATATTGAATGAGTTGAAAAATTGATCCCTGATACAAAATCACTTCTGCAAAAAATAAAGCCAAGTTGAACAAATTCAGTCAAAGACATCTTTCAGAGCTATTAAAATTGTACCCTTTATTTGGGGAAAGATTATGACACACATACTTAGTTCCAACTCACTGCCAATAACTTGCTAATGGTGCTAATAGAGTTCTTAACTATATGGGAAAGACTATGAATGACCTATTCTCCACGTGTTCAGAAACATAGACATATGTTAACAATCCATTGTGCTTCTGTGTTTCTTCTGTGTCTCTTTTCTGGGATGGTTATGGGCATTTGTGGTTTCTATTTGTGGAAGGATACCACTGGCACACCAAGGGAAGGGAGATTCCAGGCAGTATTAAGGGATGACCTTATAAAATGTTAGTAGGCTTCCTGAAGCATGTCACTAGTTAGGCAACATACTTACCAATTCATTCAAGGCTCTCTTCTAAGTGGTAGGGACACGACAATAAACAAAATACACAAACTGTTTTGTCTTCTAGGAGTTTATATTCTAGTGGGGAGAAACAGACACGAAAAAAAAAAAAAAGAAATGCACGTAGTAATAGTTGGTGACAAGTGCTGTGGAGAAAAGGAACACAGGGACAGCAAAGAGGGATTTCCAGGTGAGGGTTGGAGGAGGGGCTTGCAATTTAAGAATAGAATGGTCAAGGATGGCCTCGGTGAGTAAAGACTTTAAGGATGTGAGACAGCAAACAATATGATTCAGTTATACATATACACGTATCTATTCTTTTTCAAATTCTAGGCTCCATATAAAATAAAAAATTTTTAATACATTTACAAAAATAAAACTATTCACATTCCTTGTGAAAAAAAAATATGAATTTGGGGAAAGGGAATTCTAGGAAGAGGAAAGAGCAAGGGCTAAGTCCTCAGGCAGGAGCATTCCTGGTGTGTTTGAGGGACGGTAAGAAAGTCCCAGGGGGAAGCAGAGTGAGGGAGGGAAAATAGCGAAGAGAGGAGGGAATGGGGGGACAGATGGGGTAGGGTTTGGGGGAGAGGACTCTTACGATCCACTGATGTCTTACCAGGATCACCCTGGCTGCTGGACTGAGAATAGATTGGAGAGGTGTCAGGGCCAGAGCAGGAAGAGGAGTTCAGAGCTGTTGCCCCACTGAATGAATGGAAGCCACCCTTCCCAGCAGCCTTCCCCTGCAAAAGCCTGGCCACTTGCAAATGTGTCCAGCCTGCTCTTGCAATGTCATCTTGCAATGATCAGATTTAATCCCTGCTCTGTAAGAAAATCCAAAAAAAGAGAAAAGAGAAAATGGGGCTGGACATGAGGGTTATAGTTTCCGAGGAAATAAGAAAAAATAAATAAAATTGCGATTTGCATCTTTGACATTTAGGGAAATTGAGTGGACTCAAGTCTCCTTAGGAAGAAAACAAGCTAATGTTAGTAAGCTAAAAATAACAATGCAATACGGAGGGCTGGAATAATTAGCCTGGAAAAGGGGTTGCCCCAGTGATCTCATTACATTTCCTCAGATGACTTTCCCAAGCCGTGACAGGTGAGTAATAGGAAACCACTGGATGGTCAGGCACAATGGTCTAGTTTTTAAAACCTATAATTTAAAGTTGAAATAAATGGCAGAGCCCCCAAACATCAAGAATAGATGATAGTTAAAGAAAATGACATGCACTAGTGTCCTATAAATAGCTGTCTTGAGATGTACTGTCACTCTGTCCTTCACTGCAAGTCAAGACCATGAGCTGCTGTATCCTTGGACACCTGCCAAATGCGTGTGGGTGGAGGTTCCTGCACATTTAAATTGTACAGCACCCATTCAGCTTAGATGTAGAAGGTTTGTAGAGTTTTTTCCTACACTGCACTTATGGAAACCAAGACCCACTGCTTGGAAGGTTAATGCTTTGCTGCAGGTTAGTGCTTTTTTCACCCTGCCTGCTGACTTGTGTGAACTGAAACAAAAACCAATTATTCTCCAAAATCAAAATCTTCAGATGCCTCAGGAGCAGTTTTAATTTAGTTTTAGAATTATGGGCTGGCTTTCTCCCTCACCTCTTGGTGTCAGATGTAGCCAAATTAAAAACATGGTCAAGTAATGGAAAGTTACTTAAAATCTTTCTCTCGTGACTGTCTTCTCTTTACAACCATTATCATCATTTTCTGGCTGGTCACAGACACATTTCTTCTAAAATGGAATGCCCCTTGGCTCATTTTGAGCTGTATTTCTCACCCCCTTTATTGACCTCTATCCCTTTATCTCATTCCCTTGAAAGCCTGAACCTCAATTCTATAAATACATTAAAAATAAAAACTGATCCCATTTGGAACAAGGTCATATCATTGAATTTATTCTCAGAGCACATCATGACAAATAATTCTTGTTTGCTCTATAATATGCTTAGAATCCAGGCATGACCAGGCTTCAACCTCTTGGCATCCGTAGTGGTCAAAGGGGAGAACTCAAGCTGTACTATTCCTTCCCCATCCCAGCTGATCCCCACTTTGGCCCTGCCTGGGGCCCAGGATTGACTGTCTTGCTATCTCTCAGCAGGTGGGCTGGGTGCTACCCACTTAGCGGCTGCAGGCAGTCACCAAATAGGAGACTGTTCCCTGCCCATAACTCCATCTAACTCGGCATCTCAGAAACTAGCCTTTGCAGAAAGGTGGTCTCCAACCTCGACCAGCACTTCAGTGCATTGCCTAAGACTCCCTCTACATGTGTCTACTCATTAATTCAATTCATTTAATTTCACTGACTATGTGCAAGGCATTGGGCCAAACGTAGGAGAGTCAATGGTCTACAGACAGCCCCATCTTCTGTTCCTCACTCTAGCCTACACTGTTCTCCTGAAGCCCCACCCCAATACCTTCCTCATTCCTCTTAGCAGTGATCTAGCCAATTCTAGAGAAGGACTCCCTCAACTCCCTACACCATCTAGATATCTACACACCTATCAGCACCTTACCTATCTTTCCCTCCTTCCTTCCCACCTCAGTGGAAAATGTATGATCTGGGTTTCATCAGTTTCCATTTCCTTAGGGCACTGACTCCACCAACTTTCCTCTCCTCTACCTTCAATCTCATCCGGCTAGTGGTTCTTTTCCAACAATATTTTTACATGTTCAGGTCTATCTCAAATTAAAAATTCATAAATAAGTGATTTTTCCTCTATGTCCTTCTCTAGCATTCAAGCTATCTCTGTCTCTCCATAACCAAGATTTTAGAGGAATCCATACATTCAATCCCCACTTCATCATCTCGGCAACAACATTAATATGACCGGTTCCCAAATGTGAATCTACGTTCTGGGTTCCTCCATATATGATCAAAGGTCTACTGGATATAGCACCAGTTAGATGGCCCAAGGTACCTCAAACCGCATATGCCTGGAAGTAAGCCCATCAGCTTCCCTAGACTGCAAGAGTTTGGATCCCACCTCCTCCACTTACTGGCAGAGTGACTTTGGGCAAGTTCTTGAACCATTTGTCTTTCAATTTCCCCCTTCATGAACATCAAGAACTGGGAAGGGTCTGAGATGTTGCCCTACTTGCAAACTAGCAAGTTAGCCTGCCATACTTTCATAGATGCTGGCAGAATACACGAAACTCCTGGGTCAGAAATGAATGACAGTCTATTACTGAAGACAACTGCAGTAGCCAGAGTATCAGCATGTATTACACTGGTTCCTTGAGCCCCGGTTCCCACAGGGAGATGCAAAAACCTGCACATGCAGTGTGATTACAGGAGAGGAACCCTGAGTTCAGGGAAACTGCTCTTTGCTCCAGAGGGAGACAGTATATCTCCCAAGGCTGCCTGCTACATGTTCAGTAAAATGTGGGGAATGTTATAGCAGCTAAATTACCAGGTTGTTGTATTAAATGTGTTAAAAAAAAAAGAAAAGCCTTTAAGATAGTGTAGGTACATATAAGCCCTAATATTATTTCATAACCCTAGTCCCTAGGAGCTCACTGGTTGAGGGTGTATGTTATTTATCTCTGTGTAAGCCCGTGTCCAGCACAATGTGTCGTGTGTGTATACAGTAGTTGCATCATGTCTGCTACATAATTGGTTGTCAAATATCTGAAGCTCTTGAAATAGCACATGTACAATTTTACATTCCAGGCTATACTCAATGCTATGTTGGTAGAAACCTTAAATACTGACTCACCTTGGACTTCACAAGTGAATTACAATGTTAATTGTGGGAGCTGTCAAGTTAACATGAGTTGTGTGGAAAAAAAATCACCTAATATCTTGCTTTTTAGAAAAGATTTCATAATGTCTAAGGGTTTGTTTTAAATATATGTTCCATGGAAAGTATTATTATCCCTTTAAATAAGTTATAGATTAATAGGGGCAGTTTCAGACAAAAAATGCCTTTGCCCTTACAGTTCATTTGACCTATAGCACAGTAAGCTTCCGACGAATCCACAGCCAAAAGTCAGTGACTACTGTACTTTACATGAAACTTAAATAAAGATTTATGGAGTACATTCTTTGTGCCAAGTACTATCCTAGGCAGTAGGGATATCCTAGGCAGTAGGGATATCCCAGGCAGAGGAAAAGGCCAATATCCTTCCTGCCCTGGAGGACTCACATTCAGAAGGGAAGAAATGCATCAAAAACCCAAATACAAAAACAATGGGGGAGTTGATTGGAACACCAACAAATAGCATCCCATTTCCCTGCCAATGTTCTAAAGCAACGAAGAAATTAAAGTATCCACGTGTGGAGACCAAAACATCACTTTTAAAACTGACAGGGACTTCCCTGGTGGTCCAGTGGCTAAGACTCTGCGCTGCCTATGCAGGGGGCCCAGGTTCGATCCCTGATCAGGGAGCTAGATCCCACATGCCACAACTGAAAAAAAAGATCCCGCATGCTGCAACAAAGATCCCGCGTGCCACAGCTAAGACCCGGCACAGCCAAATAAATAATTTTTTTTTTAATTTAAAAAAATAAGAAAACTGACCAAGCTAATACAGAGAATCTGGCTCTAGATGTAGGAGCCCCAGTCCCCCTGGAGACTCATCCAGTCAAGTCACGGAGGACGCTGGATCACCACAGGGAGTGCTCCCCACACCACTGGGCCTTTAAGGTTTACACGTTACCGAAAACAAGTGGGAACAAATGTTCTCTGCTGGCAGGCAGATCCGCAAAGGGAAGGCAGCAGAAGGGTCTCTGCTACCCACGGTGTACTTCCTCCTCAAATTCGCTCCTCAGTCAACCCGCTTCCCATTGGTAGTAATTATTACAACCTATCCCCAACAGCACTTCCCTACCTCATTTTTTATCAGAATTCATTGTCACCATATGCTATATAGTGCACTTTTTTTATTTTGGTTATTGTCTATCCCTCCCCTCCTCTCTACTAGAATGTAAGCTCCACCAATGCAGGGGACACGGGTTCGATCCCTGGTCCAGCAAGATCCCACATGCTGCAGAGCAACTAAGCCCGTGCGCCACAACTACTGAGCCCACGTGACACAACTACTGAAGCCCGCGCACCTAGAGTCCGTGCTCCGCAAGAAGAGAAGTCATCGCAATGAGAAGCCCGCGCACCACAACGAAGAGTAGCCCCCGCTCCACTCAACTAGAGAAAGCCCACGCACAGCAACGAAGATCCAATGCAGCCAAAAATAAATAAATAAATAATTTTAAAATAAATTAATTAATTAAATGATGTATACAAAAAAAAATTTTTTTAAGTCTCAGATACTGCTAATAAAACTGTGGTTTGTGGCCTGTATTTGTAATTGAAGGAAATACTGAATTTCTGTTAGAGGCTAATGAGGAAAGAGAGGTAATAATGATCTCCCATTACAGACCATCTTGCTCCACCTGTTCCTTTTGCAGATGGGAAGTCTCAGATGGGGGAAATCTGAGAAGTCTAACATGAGCGGTCTAAGGAGTCTCACCTCCAGGGCCCTGACTCCCAGACATAAGGTCAGAGGAAACTCGATGGCCAGAGCAGGACCTTGAAGACTCGAATAAGTCATTTTACTTGTCTAGGAATGAATCAAATAAATGGGAATATAGCTATTTCCATATCCCTTAAGGACCACCTTCCCTGCCTTCAAAAAGCTCTCTGTATATTGATTCTACTATTGAGACCTAATACATATTTTTAATCTCTGTATTCGAGATTAAAATCTGTAAAATGAAACCAGTAACTACTTACCACACTGGGTTGTTATGAGGATCATATGCAAAAAAATACTTAAAGCTCCTACCACAGCACCTGGCATGTTGTTGAAGGTAAGTAAATAATACTTATTTGTAAATTAATAATACCTCATGGTACCTTACCCCTCAATTCTTTGCAATGCCCGCAGGTAATCTGGCAATTCAGCTGTGAGATTTAAATGTCTGGGATTCTGTAAAAAATGACTGATTAAATTTAGAGACCATGTTTTGTGTCTTTCCAGGCCTACTTTAACTTCCAGGCTGCTGTCACCCAGCCTGCATAGCTTCACTCCCTGTGCAAAGAGCGAGCTGCCACAAACTCTTTTTTTTTTTTTTTTTTTTTTTTTTTTTTTTTAAACATCTTTATTGAAGTATAATTGCCTTACAATAGTGTGTTAGCTTCTGCTTTATAACAAAGTGAATCAGTTATACATATACAATATGTTCCCATTTCTCTTCCCTCTTGCATCTCCCTCCCTCCCACCCTCCCCATCCCACCCCTCTAGGTGGTCACAAAGCACCGAGCTGATCTCCCTGTGCTATGCGGCTGCTTCCCACTAGCTATCTATTTTACATTTGGTAGTGTATATATGTCCATGACACTCTCTTACCCTGTCACATCTCACCCCACCCCCTCCCCCTATCCTCAAGTCCATTCTCTAGTAGGTCTGTGTCTTTATTCCCGTCTTGCCACTAGGTTCTTCATGGCCTTTTTTTTTTTTTTTTTTTCCTTAGATTCCGTATATATGTGTTAGCATACTGTATTTGTTTTTCTCTTTCTGACTTACTTCACTCTGTATGACAGACTCTAACTCCATCCACCTCATTACAAATACCTCCATTTCATTTCTTTTTACGGCTGAGTAATATTCCATTGTATATATGTGCCACATCTTCTTTATCCATTCATCTGTCGATGGACATTTAGGTTGCTTCCATGTCCTGGCTATTGTAAATAGAGCTGCAATGAACATTGTGGTACATGACACTTTTTGACCTATGGTTTTCTCAGGGTATATGCCCAGTAGTGGGATTGCTGGGTCGTATGGTAGTTCTATTTGTAGTTTTTTAAGGAACCTCCATACTGTTCTCCATAGTGGCTGTATCAATTTACATTCCCACCAACAGTGCAAGAGTGTTCCCTTTCCTCCACACCCTCTCCAGCATTTATTGTTTCATAAACAAGACCAAAAGACAACCCTTAGAATGGGAGAAAATATTTGCAAATGAAGCAACTGACAAAGGATTAATCTCCAAGATTTACAAGCAGCTCATGCAGCTCAATAACAAAAAAACGAACAACCCAATCCAAAAATGGGCAGAAGACCTAAATAGACATTTCTCCAAAGAAGATATACAGATGGCCTACAGGCACATGAAAGAATGCTCAACATCATTAATCATTAGAGAAATGCAAATCAAAACTACAATGAGATATCATCTCACACCGGTCAGAATGGCCATCATCAAAAAATCTAGAAACAATAAATGCCACAAACTCTTGAAAGCATGCCTTTGGATTCTCTCCCGGCTTTCTTGTGCCTGGTGAGACAAAGAACACCTGAGCAGGTGGGAGTGGCTTCTCTGCCTTCAGCCAGGGTGCACACACTTGGTAGATGTTTTCTAACTTCCCGATTCTTCAGGCCTGAGCATAAGTGTCAGGCAAAGTAGACATAAGCTTATACCTCAAAATATTTAGTGGATTAAGGTGCAAATTCTGCTGAATTCACAGGAAAAAAAAAAAAAGTGACTACTCTTAACGAAGGCTGCCTGACAATAATTTTCTGTGAAGGGGGAGAACAGTAGATACTGGAAAGTATGGCTGATGAGGGGTTATGGGATACATGAAGGAGGCTGAAAGGGACCCCAGGATTCAGGTAATTGGTGGAGCATTTGGTGGGGGACTCTGGGGACGCAACACCTGGGTGGCAGCCACTAGATGGGGGGGTACCATGCCCCTTTCTTTTCACATTCTGCTCTTTCTGCCCTCGATGCCACATCTCTCTTGTCTTCTGTCCCTCCGCCTCCATCCTTTTCTCTACCCAGGACCACCACCCATAATTTGCAGGGCCCAGTACAAAATGAAAATGTGAGGTCCCTTTTTCAAAAATGATTAAAAATTTTCAAGATGGCCAAAGCAGAACTTAAAGTAAACCAAGCAGGGGTCCTTCTGCGTGCAGTAGGGGTTTGTGTCACAGAGCAGGTCACACACGCACACAGCCGGCCCTGCCCCCCCTTTCTCTGCTGGTGCCTCATTCCTCACCCATCTGCCTCTATCTTCAAGATGACACTCGTCCCCCCGAGCCCGCCACAAGCAGACATTAGGATCTTCGACTCCCACACCCTTCAGGCTGCAAAGGACCCCAGAGGCCAGCCCCTTCATTTTACACCCCAGGCAACCAAGGGGTTGGTTAAGGGGCAACCACGGGGACATATTGGTTGAACCTCCAGCCCCAGGCTCTCCCCACCAGCCCCAGGCTCTCCCCACTCAATTACCTGGCTGCCCACTTCTCTCTCACACTCATCTGGGAGCTCCTTTTGTCTCTCATGCCACCTGACTACTGAAAGCAGTAAGGGAAAAGAAGAGGGAGAGCAGAGCTAAGAATAGCCCGAAATAATCAGCAAATTAAAATATTGAAAATAAGGACTTCCCTGGCCGTCCAGTGGTTAAGACTTCACCTTCCAATGCAGGGGGTGCGGGTTCAATCCCTGGTCCGGGGAGCTAAGATCCCACGTGTCTCGCAGCCAAAAAACTAAAACATAAAACAGAAGCAGTATTGTAACAAATTCAGTAAAGACGTTAAAAATGGTCCACATCAAAAAAAAAATCTTTAAAAAAAATATTGAAACTATTTCCCCTTAAGGTGGGATCAAGCATTCCATAGCCTGGGAGACTTAACCTCATAAAAATGGGGAGGAAAAAAGGAAAGAAAAAGACATGCTAATTTCAGCTCTTGCAAAACTTGCTTGGTCAACCAGTATTTGTCAAGCACTGTTGCAGGTGTTACTGATACAACAGTAAATAAGGCAAAGTTCCTGATCTTAAGAGCCCCAGGAGGCAGTCAGATCAGTAAGATATAACCCCAAAAAAAATGAACTTTAAAAAAAAGCAGGTTATTAAATTGTGACACTTATAACACTAATTTTGTTTTTTAAAATATTAAAATAAAATTTATCTAAATGGCCCCTAAAAAGTGGTTTTTCTGGCTGATGAAATTACAGGTCATTTTATTTTTTCTTATAATTCCATGTAATTTTCATTCTTTATTATATTTATAATATGTATTACTTTTTTTTTTAATTATTTAATTATTTATTTATTTATTTTTGGCTGTGTTGGGTCTTCGTTTCTGTGCGAGGGCTTTCTCTAGTTGCGGCAAGCGGGGGCCACTCTTCATCGCGGTGCGCGGGCTTCTCACTATCGCGGCCTCTCTTGTTGAGGAGCACAGGCTCCAGACACGCAGGCTCAGTAGTTGTGGCTCACGGGCCTAGTTGCTCCGCGGCATGTGGGATCTTCCCAGACCAGGGCTCGAACCCGTGTCCCCTGCATTGGCAGGTGGATTCTCAACCACTGCGCCACCAGGGAAGCCCCTGTATTACATTTATAAGACAAAAAATTAATGTTTATACCTTTTGACAATGTATAGAATGTCTATGACTCTATTCCCTAAGGAAGTGATTTTAAATATGAATACATTTAATCATTACAGTATTATTTATAATAATGAAAAATTGAGGACATTTTGCTCAAGGTCTTCCCTGGAGAGTTCTTGAATGATTACACAAGGCTGCTACTAACAATTTAGAGATGGTGCCACTAGGTGGCAACAGGGAGTCTGTGACATGTGAGTACAACTTCAAGGTTAGCTCGCAAAGCCTTCAGAACTCAATGCTGGTGGAATACTCATTGAAATTCTTTCTCAAAATGAAATCACAATGTTACCCCCAAAAAAGCATTTAACCTAGAAATCCCACCTTTAGGCATATATTATTAAAATAATGGAATAAATGAACAGAGACGTATGTATATAATAGCAAAAAATGTGAAACCACCTAAATTGTCCATCAGTGGAGGACTGATACATTATGATGACTTATTAATGATGAAGTTCTGTAATAACAGGAAAGGATGTCCATTATATGTTATTTTTAAGTGAAAAGAAAGCAGATTATCCAATACTGATATGGAAGATAATTTGCTATAAACATTAAAAGCCTGTAGAGTCAGATGGTCGGTGATCAAGTACCAACTATAAACTGTGTGACTTTGAGCAAGTTTCTTAACCTCTCTGGGCATCATTTACAAAATAGGAATGATATTACTACCTCACCAGGTTGTTGTGAGGATTAAATGCAATATTACAGGGAAAGCCCTGACAACAGCACTTAGCATCTACTAAGCTCTCAACAGGCCTTAGCTACCATTATTACATATAGGGTGATACCATTGTTTTTTTAAATATCCAATATATCTATATGTGGACACATGCATTTTCCGAAAGGATACATATCAAAATGTTACAATGATTATAATATTGGGGTGGTGAGATCACAGGTGATATTTTAATTAAAGCTCTTAGCAATTTGGGGGAAAAAATTCTGATGATGGCTCTGTATGCTCAAATGCATGGAGATCTGTAACTATAATCTTCCATACCACATTTCTAGGAAAAATAATTTTTCAATTTTTTATTTAATAACAAAAAAATCACTGTTTTAAAATAAAGTCTACAGCGTATCTCTCTAATAATTTTCCTTTTTCCTTTCTTTTTAAATTTGATTCCACCTCTCACCTCACCAGAGCTTGTTTTGAATGTTTTTATTTTTATACCCACCCTTAATTCTAGCTTGTTGTCAGGATCCTCCCCAGCCCAGGCTAGTCCAAGGCTGCAGTCAACACTGCTTTCTGCTCTCGCCTGGTTGTGCTGGTTTCCCACCCCTCCCCACCCCTGCCAGCCCTCCAGGTGGACTAAAAAGGGTTCCTTCCATTCAATCCCTACTTCCTCTTCCACTGGCCCCAAACCACTCCTTGTTAGAGAAAACTGAATTCCGCTGTTAGGTTCCCTCCGGTCACACTGTTTCTGTTTTGTGTGTGTGTGTGTGTGTGTGTGTGTGTGTGTGTGTGTGTGTGTGTGTGTTTAAACACCATTTCCCTTTTTGTTCCTTTTAGATAAAAAGAAGAGCTCCTCTCTTGTTCCGCCCACCCCTCAAACCCCCTTCCTTTTTCTTTGTCTGTTGCTCTGTATCCTTTGTCCCAGTGATGAAACATGCCTCCCCTTAGGTTTTCTCTTTACAACCTTGCCAGCGCCTTCAGAAACCAAGATTAAAGTGTCAAAATCCTGACATGCATGGGATTGTTTTGTTTAGAGAATTAACAGCAAATTACACTGCTTTCATTACCGTAATTCATGGCATTAGCTTTAACTGCACCCCCCTCAATTTCCAACATAAACTTGCTACTGGTTATGGAGTTATCTCAATTAGCTTTTTTATCTATGCCCTCATTCTCGATACTAAGAACAAATAAATGGCCTTCACATAGTAGCCCCTACACTTGCACCTTTGGAACTAGAAGGCAGTGACTTTGCAGCAAAACTGGAGTTGGCTCCCTCTGATGATTCAAAAGGGCCGAAGCACTGCTGACGTTGAGAATATGACGCAACAGATACTGATTCTGGCAGAAGGCAATTTTTTGCATTGACTTTTAGTGATTAAAGAGATTAGAAGCAACTGTTACTACAATTTTTTTTTAAGTGAAGCAAGAAGCAGCTACCAAATTTAATTAATATAAATGTATATTGCAGGTAAGATAATGGTACAACTTTGTAAGGACAAGATACAGTAAATGAAAATAACTTCTACTCACACAAAGAACTCACAACTTGACCCAACTTTTATAAATATGTTTAATAACAGTTGTTCATGTAAGTTCATTGATAAAAATCTTAGAATGTAAATCATTAATAATGTTAATAGGGCTTCCGTGGTGGCGCAGTGGTTAAGAATCCACCTGCCAATGCAGGGGACACGGGTTCGAGCCCTGGTCTGGGAAGATCCCACATGCTGCGGAGCAACTAGGTCCGTGAGCCACAACTACTGAGCCTGCGCGTCTGGAGCCTGTGCTCCGCAACAAGAGAGGCCGCGACAGTGAAAGGCCGCGCACTGCGATGAAGAGTGGCCCCCGCTCGCCACAACTAGAGAAAGCCCTCGCACAGAAACGAAGACCCAACACAGCCAAAAATAAATAAATAAATAAATAAAATTTTTAAAAAATAATAATAATAATGTTAATAATAGTTTCTGATTTTATTCTAAATCAACCTTAGGAATTTAGATTGGTTTTAAAATAGTTTAAATTATTTTTATAGTATTTTATGTTTAACTCAAAGACTTCTCTCTTTAATCAAAAACAAAACTCACTCTGAGGATTTATTCATTCATCAAACATTAGCTCAGAACTGATGACTAGCATAGTGTGGGGAGCAAAGTGCGGGAGAGGTGAACTACAAACGCGGAAGACACAGTTTCCACTTTCAAGGAGTTTGTCATCTACTTAGAAAGCAAAACACACACATAAAGTAACTCATGGAAAATGTTGAAAGCAACATAATAATCAAGTGTAACAATATTTGGAGATTATTTGTTTTTTAAGACCTTTAAACTTGAGGTGCCAGATAAAGCGCAAGACCCCTAGTTAAAATTGTAATTCTATAAATAACAAAGAATTTTTAGTATAAGCATGTCCCATGCTAAAAGGAAGAGGAAAAAAGTATTTGCTCTTTATCTGAAATTCAAGGTAACTGGGCATCCTGCATTATTATTTTCTAAATCTGACAACTCTAAATTTGAGGCATGTGGGATACAGAAAGGATCTTAATAGAGTGGATTGGGTCAGATAAGCTTCCTGGAGAATGTGAGTTTTAAGCCAACTGCTGATGAAAGCAGTGGATGGAAACAGAAGACATTCCAAATGTGGGAAGCGAGTGTCCATGGCACCGAAATCGAGATGAGCAAGTAACTCCTGGTTAGGATGGCAACCAAATTAGTTTAGCCAGAGGAAGATTTTCAAGAGGAACAAGAAAGCTGAAAACTGCTGATGTGAGTGATCACTCTTAACCTGATTTCTTTCTATGGAGTTTGCTTAAAGGACAATATTCCTACTTCCCAATCAATTAGACATTTTAAAAAAATAATTTTTCTCTCTATAAGCCAAGTCCACAGATTTCAATGGCTTAGACACAAAAGTTTTAAACTGTAGAGATATTTATCTCTACTGGTTATTTACGTTGGCATTACAATTTGAGTTTTGCTGTTATACATTTTAAAGATCAAAAATGTGTTTGAAATATATAATATATCCAGTTGAAATATATATATGTATTTGTTGGTTTACTTATGGATTTATTTTCCCAGTGGCTTCCAATGGTAGGGTCCTGATACCTGAGTCTTTGCTGGATAGAGGAGTCAGGAGCTTTGGAGGGAGGAGGGAGTGAGCCCTAAGAGCTCTGCATAATAAAAAGAGCAAGTAGAGAGTGGGGAGCCTGGAGCCTGCAGAGTGCTTCTACTGGGGCAGAGGAAGGTACTGCGGAGAGGAGAAAAACCTCTATCCTACTGCTTTCAAATCTATAGTTCCTATATCTAGCAGCCCTGTTTCTAGAAGTCTATCATAAGCTCTGGGATATATTAAGAGAAGAATAGTACGCTAGGCTCATAAGGAAACACAGTATAAAAATACATTTGCTTATATTTTTTAAACATATATGATTATATTTTAAAACAACAAAAGGATAATCATAAAATAAAAATAATAATACCTCCTTCCTATGAAGGAAGGAGGAAATGAGGTAGAGAAGAAACAAACACAAACTAGACTTCTTTAGATGCACTTTGTTTGGTAGATTTAACTTTAGGATCATGTAAATATTTAAATAATTGATACTTAAATTGAGAAAAAGCAATCAATCCTTAACAAAAAATGAAAGGAAAAAATGAACATAACTGTATATCCAGATGGTGGCATAACCACCAGAGAGGGACTATTCTAAATGACTTAAAAACACAGTAATTTGACTGACATCCCCTGTGGGATACACCCTAGGGATAGAAGGGACTGTTAAGAACAAAAACTAATATGAAAATCTTTAAAGTTTTAGAGTATGAACTGTCAGTGTCTGAGGCTGTTGTGTGTATAACTTGGGATAAAGCAAATGAGAGTAATTATGTGGTGTTCAAATTCTCTCATACCCAACCCTGGTCTGGGAAGATCCCACATGCCGCGGAGCGACTAGGCCTGTGAGCCACAATTGCTGAGCCTGCGCGTCTGGAGCCTGTGCTCCGCAACAAGAGAGGCCGCGATAGTGAGAGGCCCGCACACCGCGATGAAGAGTGGTCCCCACTTGCCGCAACTAGAGAAAACCCTCGCACAGAAACAAAGACCCAACACAGCCATAAATTAATTAATTAATTAATTAATTAATTAATTTTTAAAATTTGAAAAAAAAATTCTCTCATACCCAGCATTATTGAGAACTGGGGATCTTAGCATGAACAGAAAATAAATAAATTAGATAGAAGAGATTAAGTAAAAATCCTGTAGTCATGAATTTGAAGTATCAGTATGAACAAATGATTCATTTTATCTTTAAAACAAAAACTATATTTCCCAGCACTGTCTGATGAGAATTTCTAGAAACAAAAGACCAAAAAAAAGTAGAAATAAGCACACTAGTGCCCCAGTTGTGAACTTGAAACACTATTTTCACTGAAAGAAATAAGGGCTCCTTAGAAAGGACTGATTCTAGGGGCAGAGAAATAAAGGATGAGCTTGCAACATCTTGTCAGACAACAGAGAAGTTGTCAAAGACTCTAGAGTCATGTCAGTGGGTCTCAGGCGTCAACTTGACCAAAGATGGAACCATTGAGCATCAATACAAAAAAATAATGGAAAAGGATTTAAATACAACAAATATGTTGACTTCATGAGTTTGTAAAGATATTAAAGCAAAATAAAACATATTGGTCACTACTGGAGGATACTAGTGAACTGGCTTATTATTTTGAACATTGATAAAGACAGAGAATCAAGCATTTATCCTGACTTTCCTATGTAAACTGTACCACTGTGTAACCAAATAGTATTCCAGCTAAGAAAGGAAGAATGAATGACAGAATTAGAATACCACCATTCTGCAACTCCAAATGAATTAATGGATCTAGGCACTAACCATCAATGTCATCCCAAAGAGACAACCAGACATCAGGTACCTCTGGTAAGAGGGACCATGTGATCTACAAAGTGGTCCTGCTGAAAACTCCAACCTGAATCTGACAAAGTCTCAAAATCTAATTACCACTGAGCTTCCCAGGCTGCACAGACAGTCGTGCAGGGACCCAGCTCCACCGTCCAGCAGGCTGGCACCAGCCCAAAGCCCCCTCAGCTCTGCAGATAGCCGTGCAGGGACACAGGCCTGCCCTCCAGCAGGTCAACACTAGCCCCAAGCCCTCCCAGGCCCACAAAGAGAGCTGCTCAGGACCCCACCCTGCCCACCAGCAGGCCAGGAGCAGTCCTGTGCCCCACCCTGGAACTGCGGCTGTGCTGCCAACCATGCAGGAAGACTACCCTGCCCACCGGTGGGCCTGCAGCCACCGCACAAGGCACAACCTCGCAGCCAACCAGGCTGGGGGCCAGCCCCACCGACCAGTGCACCCACAGTAGTTGGTCCCACCACAACAGAAGTGTGCATGCAGCTCACATAGAGGGCGCCCCCAGAGCATATAGCTCTGGTGATCACAGGGGAACATGCTTCTGGGCCCCATAGGACTTCTCCTACATAAGGCCACATCTCCATGACTGGGAAACGTAACTTAAAGTAACACATAGAAATAAACACAGTGGGGGGGGCTTCCCTGGTGGCATAGTGGTTAAGAATCCGCCTGCCAATGCAGGGGACACGGGTTCGAGCCCTGGTCCGGGAAGATCCCACATGCCACAGAGCAGCTAAGCCCATGCACCACAACTACTGAGCCTGCGCTCTAGAGCCCACGAGCCACAACTACTGAAGCCTGCACACCTAGAGCCCATGCTCCACAACAAGAGAAGCCACCGCAACGAGAAGCCCGCGCAGCACAATGGAGAGTAACCCCCGCTCACCACAACTAGAGAAAGCCCGTGCACAGCTACGAAGACCCAACGCAGCCATAAATAAATAGATAAATTTTATAAATAAATAAATAAATAAATAAGAACAATGAGAAGCCCTTGTGGTTTCCATCACATGAAGCGTTTTAGAAAAAAAAAAAGAGAGAGAAAGGAACACAGGGAATTGGGCAAAATGAGGAGACAGAGGAGTATGTTCCAAACAAAGAAACAAGACAAAGCCCCAGAAAAACTAAGTGAAGTGGAGAAAAGCAACCTGCCCAATAAAGACTTCAAGGTACTGATCATAAAGATGTTCACTGAACATGGGAGAAGAATGGATGAACACATGAAGACTTTCAACAAAGAGAAAATAAAAAGAAGAAACAGAGATGAAGAATACAATAACTGAAATTAAAAATACCCTAGAAGGAATCAAAAGTAGATTATATGATACAGAGGAAAGGAGCAGCCCATCTGGAAGACAGAGTAGTAGAAATCATCCAAACTGAACAGAAAAAAGAAAAAACAATTTTAAAAAATGAGGATAGTTTAAGAGACCTCTGAGACAACATCAAGTGTACTAACATTTACATTACAGGGGACCCAGAAGGAAAAGAGAGAAAGAGGCAGAGAACTTATTTGAAGAAATAATAGTTGAAACTTCCCTAACCTGGGGAAGGAAACAGACATACACACCATGATCAAGTGTGATTTATTCCAAGAATGCAAGGATGGTTCAATACATATAAATCAATCAACAGGATACACCACATTAAGAAAATGAAGAATAAAATTCATATGACCATCCCAATAGATACAGAAAAAGCTTTTGACAAAATTCAACATCTATTAATGATAAAAACACTCAACAAAGTGGGTAGAGAGGGAACATGACTCAACACAATAAAGACCATATATGAGAAACCTATAGTCAACATCATATTCAATGGTGAAAAGCTGAAAGCATTTCCTCTAAGATCAGGAACAAGACAAGGATGCCCACTCTCAACTATTCAATATAGTATCAGAAGTTCTAGCCACAGACATCAGACAAGAAAAAGAAATAAAAGGAGTTCAAATTGGAAAGGAAGAATTAAAACTGTCACTGTTTGCAGTTGACATGATACTATATATAGAAAATCCTAACAATCCCACCAAAAAACTATTAAAACTAATTAATGAATTCCGTAAAGTTGCAGGTTACAAAATCAATATACAGAAATCTGTTGCATTTCTATACACTAACAATGAACTCTCAGAAGAAGAAGTTAAGAAAACAATCCCATTTACAATTTCATCAAAAAGAATAAAATACCTAGGAATAAATCTAACCAAAAAGAAACAGACTTGTACTCTGAAAACTATAAGACAGGGGAATTCCTTGGAAGTCCAGTGGTTAGGACTCCGCGCTTCCACCGCAGGGGACCCAGGTTTGATCCCACAAGCTGTGTGCTATAGCCAAAAAATTTAAAAATTAAATTAAATTAAATTTTTAAAAAACTATAAGACACTGATGAAAGAAATTGAAGATGAGACAAACAAATGGAAAGATCTACCATGATCATAGACTGGAAGAATTAATATTTTTAAAATGAAGGGACTTCCCTGGTGGTCCAGTGGTTAAGACTCCATGCTCCCAATGCAGGAGGCCCGGGTTCGACTCCTGGTCAGGGAACTAGATCCCACATGCCACAACTAAGAGCTTGCATGCCACGACTAAAAAAAAAAAAAAGATCCCACATGCCACAATGAAGATCCCGCATGCCACAACTAAAAGCTTGCGTGCCACGACTAAAAAAAAAAAAAAGATCCCACATGCCACAATGAAGATCCCGCATGCCACAACTAAGACCCGGTGAGGCCAAATAAATAAATAAAATAAATAAATATTTAAAAAATAAAAAAAAAATAAAATGACCATACTACCCAAGTCAATCTACAGATTCGATGTAATCCTTATGAAACTACCAGAGGCATTTTTCACAGAAAACATATAATTCTAAAATTTGTACTAAAACATGAAAGACCGCAAATAGCCAAAGCAATCTTGAGAAAGAAGAACAAAGCTGGAGGTATCATGCTCCCCAATTTCAAACTAAACTACAAAGCTACAGTCATCAAAACAGTGTGGTGCTCGCACAAAAACAGACACATTGGTCAATGGATCAGAATAGAGAGCCCAGAAATAAACCCACACTTATCTGGTCAATTAATCTATGACAAAAGAGGCAAGAATATACAACAGGGAAAAGACAGCCCCTTCAATAATTCCTCTTGGAAAAACTCAACAGCTACATGCAAAAGAATCAAACTGGACTACTTTTTCAAACCATCTACAAAAATAAACTCAAAATGGATTAGGGACTTAAATGTAAGACCCAAACCATAAAACTCCTAGAAGACAACATAGGCAGTGCACTCTTCAACATCAGTCTTAGCAATATTTTTTTGGATATGTCTTCCCGGGCAAGGGAAACAACAAAAAATAAAATAAACAAATGACACTACATCAAACTTTTAGCTTTTTCACAGTGAAGGAAACTATCAACAAAACAAAAATGCAGCTGGAGTGACTTCCCTGGTGGCACAGTGGTTAAGAATCCTCCTGCCAATGCAGATGACATGGGTTCAATCCCTGGCCAGGGAAGATCCCACATGCCATGGAGCAACTAAGTCCTTGTGCCACAACTACTGAGCCTGCGCTCTAGAGTCCACGAGCCACAACTACTGAGCCCGCACGCCACAACTACTGAAGCCCACACACCTAGAGCCCATGCTCTGCAACAAGAGAAGCCACCACAATGAGAAGCCTGTGCACTACAACGAAGAGTAGCCCCCTCTCACTGCAACTAGAGAAAGCCTGTGCGCAGCAACGAAGACCCAACGCAGCCAAAAATAAATTTAAAAATTAAAAAAAAAAAATGCAGGGACTTCCCTGGTGGTCCAGTGGCTAAGACTCCGTGCTCCCAATGCAGGGGTCCCGGGTTCGATCCCTGGTCAGGGAACTAGATCCCACATGCTGAAACGAAAACCCCACATGCCACAACTAAGACCTGGCACAGCCAAATAAATAAATAAATAAATTTTTTTTTTAATGCAGCTGGAGAAGATATTTGCATATGATATATCCAATAAGGGGTTATTACCCAAAATATACAAAGAACTCATACAACTCAACATCAAAAAAACAAACAACCTGATTTAAAAATAGGCAGAAGACCTGAATAGACATTTTTCCAAAGAGGACATGCAGATGGCCAATGGGCACATGAAAAGATGCTCAGCATCACTCATCATCAGGAAAATGCAAATCAAAACCACAATGAAATATCACCTCACACCTGTCAGAACAGCTATTATCAAAAAGACAACAAATAACAAGTGATGCCGAGGATGTGGAGAAAAGGGAACATTTGTGCACTGTTGTTGGGATTGTAAATTAGTGCAGTTACTATGGAAACCAGTATGGAGTTTCCTCAAAAATTAAAAATAAAACTGCCATGTGATCCAGTAAATTTACTTCTGGGTATTTACTCAAAAAAACCAAAACACATTCAAAAAGATTTATGCACTCAAATGTTTATTGCAATATTGTTTATAATAGCCAAGATATGGAAGCAACCAAAGTATCCATTAATAGATGAACAGATAAAGAAGATGTGGTATATATACACAATGCAATATTATTACTCAGTCATTAAAAAATGAAATCTTGCCCATTTGTGACAACATGGATGGATCTAGTGTGTATTATGCTAAGTGAAATAAGTCAGAGAATGACAAATACCATATGATCTCACTTATATGTGGAATCTAAAAAACAAAGATTTGCAGCAACATGGAAGGACCTAGAGATTATCATACTAAGCAAAATAAGTCAGAAAGAGAAAGACAAATATCATATGATAACACTTATGTAAGAAATCTAAAATATAATATGAATGATCTTATTTACAAGGCAGAAACAGACTCATAGACATAGAAAACTAACTTATGATTACCAAAGGGGAAAGGGGGGAGGGATAAATTAGGAGTTTCAGATTAGCAGATACAAACTACTATATATAAAATAGATAAACAACAAGGTCCCACTGTATAGCACAGGGAACTATATTCGATATCCTGCAATAAACCATAATGGAAAAGAATATGAATATATATATTCATATGTATGTATGTGTGTGTGTATATATATATATATATATATATATATATATATATACATACATATAAAACTGAATCACTTTGCCATACACCAGAAACTAACACAACATTGTAAATCAACTATACTTCAATAAGAATTTTTTTAATAAACTGTTATTTTACAAAAAATAAAATAAAATTTAAAAATTTTAAATTAAAAACAAAGAAAATTGGGACTTCCCTGGTGGTCCAGTGGTTAAGAATCCTGCTTCCAATGCAGGGGATGTGGGTTCGATCCCTGGTCAGGGAACTAGGATCCCACATGCTGCAGGGCAACTAAGCCCACACACCATAACTACTGAGCACGCAGGCCACAACTAGAGAGAAGCCTGCCGGCGCAACGAGGAGCCTGAGCACCACAATGGAAGATCCTGCATGCTGCAACTAAGACCTGATGCAGCCAAAAAAATAAAATTAAATAAATAAACAAATATTAAAAAAACAAAGAAAATAGATACAGAGGACAAACAGGTGGTTGCCAGAGGAGAGGAGGTAGGGGTGGGGTGAAATAGGTAAAGGGGATTACAAGGCACAAACTCCCAGTTATACACTAAATAAGCCATGGGGATATAATATACAGCATGAGGAATATGGCCAATATTATTGTAATAACATTGTGTGAGGACAGATGGTTACTAGACGTATCGCGGTGATCATTTCATAATGTATGCCAATGTCAAATCACTATGTAGTGCACCTGGAACTAACACAATAAGGTACATCAACTATATTTCAATTCAAAAAAAAGAAAAAAGAAAAAAAAGGTTTAACAACCAGTTCACAAGAACCATAGGAGACAAAGGAACATGCTACACACTAGGTGTTAGCAATTAGCAAAATTCAGACGACCAGTTTCTTCAACAGTTAAACTGCAAGGGGAAAAGCAAAGAGAGGATAAGAAAACCATGGATTAAAAAGACTTAGGAACAATATCAACACTAACAATGTGTAGACCTTAATTGGATCCAGATACAAACAAATAAACTGATTTTTTTTTAATTATTATTTTTTATTTATTTATTTATTTATTTATTGGCTGTGTTGGGTCTTCGTTTCTGTGCGAGGGCTTCCTCTAGCTGCAGCAAGCGGGGGCCACTCTTCATCGCGGTGCGCGGGCCTCACTATCGTGGCCACTCTTGTTGCTGAGCACGGGCTCCAGACGCGCAGGCTCAGTAGTTGTGGCTCACGGGCCTAGTTGCTCTGAGGCACGTGGGATCTTCCCAGACCAGGGCTCGAACCCGTGTGCCCTGCATTAGCAGGCAGATTCTCAACCACTGTGCCACCAGGGAAGCCCTAAACTGATATTTTTTAAATTGAGTTCAAATTAATAACTTGAACCGTGGATTGATAGTTGATGACATTAAATTTATTAATTTTATTAATTTAATGGAATTTATTTAAAATTTATAAATTTAATTAATTTTAACCAATATTAATAATGTTATTATGGTTTTATTTTAAATAGAAAATAGATTTTCTATTTATCAATTTTTCCACCGAAGAGAAAGTGTCAATATTTTGTATGCAATCAGAGGAATAATAGATGTCAAATTGCTAAAGGAAAAGAACTACAGCTGCAGATCAAGCCCATCATCACCTTATGAGGTTACTGATAATATTTAAAGACATGAGGCTTCTCTTTACCTTTTAGAAACATATACTAAAATATTTAGGGGTAAAAAGATATGAAACCTGAGATCTGCTTCAGATGAATACTGGGGAAAGGAATGGGAAATAAGATGAAATCAGATTGACCACGAAATAATCATCATTGAAACTAGGAAATGAGTACATGAGGGTACACTGTACTTTTCTCTCCACTTTTATACGTTTCAATTATTCTTTAATAAAAAATATTTCTAAACTTTGTACTGCCCACTACTAAATAGCCACAATTTATTGAACACTTAACATGAATTTTTAAATTTTATGTTGACAACAACTTTGTGAGTACTATTACCATCATTTCTATTTTAGCGATAAGGGAACTGAGGCTTAGAGAGGGTAATTAACATATTGAGGGTCCCACAGCCAGAATACAGATTGAATTCACCCTAATAACCACCATCCTATAGTGGGTTTTCTAAAGACTGTATAATGCTGCTGAGTTGTGTGTCTGGGTTTGCATGAAATGAGAACAGAAGTAGTCCTTGGGGACAGCAAACATCTGGGTTCCAGTCATTTAAAAAAATTTAAAATCTCCAAAATACATAACAAAAATAATTGGGAAAACAATAGCATGTCCAAGCCATGTCAAGGAAAATGTATCACTACTTCTATTCTCAATAAAAAGTCTATTTAGGCCAACAGATTATCCCCCCAAAAGTATTACTGAGCCTTTCAGGGAGTGAAAAAACAGGCATAATAGTTGTAGACAGGCAAAAGGACATATAGTCCTTAAGGGAATATGAATTTGAATAGAAGAATGTGAACAATGGAGAACAGTCTGCTTCTTAGATCCCCTGATGTATAAAGTTTGGTCCATTTCCAATAGCAATCAGAAGATGCTGGCAATGGCCCAGCTGGCCCGCCTGTGAGACCATCTGGAAGAAAGATAAGTGTCGGCCACACACTGATCAGGCTGACACCAGCACTGGATTGTTTGTCCATTTTTATAGTACTTGTGGAACTACTAGTAAGGTTAAAGAGGAGTAACATCAATTCCAAATCACCCACGACCTCAAAGGAATTAAAGTGTCTCCTCGAGATATTAAGAAAGGCTTTTCAGAAACAAGAGTAAATCAAGCTTAGAATGACTTATTACCAAGCTTTTAAAAATTGGTCTGGAGCTTATCCCTGGTCTAATTTAGGGCCAATATTATCTTTTCCCCTGAATGTAACTTGGGAATGCTATCTTTATGATTCTGTTTGTATTTAACGACCCAGACATTAAGTCTCTGACATAAATATATAGGTTTGAGGTTGAAAACCGTTATCTCTCCTAAACATTCTGTTTTGGGAGGAAATAGCTTTTTATACAGTAAGAAACCAGCCTAATTCTTTACTCTTTTCTAAGAAACAAAGTTACAATAATCACAAGGATTCCTCAGACACCAGAGATAAAATATTTGATCATGAAAAGGTGATTTTTTATTTATTTATTCATTTTATTGGAGTATAATTGCTTTACAATGGTGTGTTAGTTTCTGCTGTATAACAAAGTGAATCAGCTATACATATACATATATCCCCATATCCCCTTCCTCCTGCGTCTCCCTCCCACCCCCCCATCCCACCCCTCTAGGTGGTCACAAAGTATCGAGCTGATTTCCCTGTGCTGTGCGGCTGCTTCCCACTAGCTATCTATTTTACATTTGGTAGTGTATATATGTCCATGCCACTCTCTCACTTCGTCCCAGCTTCCCCTTCCCCCCAACCCCGTGTCCTCAAGTCTGTTCTCTACATCTGCATCTTTATTCCTGCCCTGCCACTAGGTTCATCAGTACCATTTTTTTTTCTAGATTCCATATATGTGCATTAGCATACGGTATTTGTTTTTCTCTTTCTGATTTACTTCACTCTGTATGACAGACTCTAGGTCCATCCACCTCGTTACAAATAACTCAATTTCGTTCCAAAAAGATGATTTTTAAATCTCGTTAGATTCATGGAGAAAGTGTGTGCGGTATAGATTTTCAATAGCCCTTTCCCCATTGTGAAAGATAAACAACCAGAGTTGTTTTATCACGGTTTTACTGAATTTCAAGTCTGTCACATGGTAATAAAAAGTAAAAAATTAAAAGAGTAAACTCAGAATCAATCACTGTTTAATTCAAATACTCTTTGTAAAGAATAAAAACCTGAGGGAATTCCCTGTCAGTCCAGTGGTTAGGACTCGGTGCTTTCACTGCTGAGGGCACAGGTTCAATCCCTGGTCAGGGAAATAAGATCCCATAAGCGCCGCATGGCGCTTATGGGATATTAGTTCCAAAAAATAAAAAATAAAAAGTAAATAATAATAAAATAAAAAACTTAGAGGGAAAACACCCCACATAGATGCTCTAATAGTACCCAAAGGGGTTAAAAAAATTTTTTAATGAAAACTGAGAAAACATACAGTAGCATAAATATAGGTAAATTAGAACATCTAAAATTGCTGTAGTAGATCTTCTATTTTATCAGTGTTTTCCACTAAAGAGAATGTGTCAATATTTTGTACGCAACCAGAGGAATAATAGACATTGAATTGTTAAAAGAACTATAACAGCAAATCAACTCCACCATCACTCTGTGGGATTACTGATCATGTAAGTGCTGTCATCTTTATTTTCAATTTTTAAAAGCACTTATGTATCACTCACATAACTTTCTTCCCTACTATAGGAAATGTAGATTATGTACGTTTCCTATAGCAATGTAGATTATATATTTATTCATTCACCTAAAAAATATAGCAGTAAACTTGACAAACCAAAGTATTATACGGCAAGCATTGTGCTAGGCACTGGGAATACAACTGTGAATAAGACAGATGACCTCTGCCTACATGAAGCTTTGGGAGAGACAAGTTACTAAACAGACAATCAGACCATAATATGATATTAGGAACTAATGTAATGACAATTCTGATAACTCCTAAAAAGGAAAGTATAGGGTGCTATGAGAGAATATAAAAGTGGACCCTAAATTTGGGTATTTATTTTACCAGAAAACTCACTGAGATATTTAGTATTGATAGAATATCCATGTTGTCTCCCAAATTTTCCACCCGATCTTGCAATTAGACAGGATCATGTGATTGGTTCTGGCCAATGGGCTGAGAGGAGAAATGTGTCACTTCTAGGAGGAAGCATATAAGAGACAGCGCCGCCTTCCAGCTCTTTCCTCCCCTGCCATGCTGGTCATGGAGGTCATGAGATGAAGTTCCACAAGAGAGGAGCAGCCTGGAGTGGCAGATCACGACAAGGAGGACAGTACCCTGGAAAGTCACCAATTTCATCAAGCTTCCTGTGAGAAAGAGATTAACTTCATTGTGCTAAGCCACTGAGATTTTGAGGTTCATTCATTACTACAACATGCCTATTCTTCCTCGGCCATATCCTCACAGAAATTATGCTTAAAAAACAATCAACAGGACTTCCCTGGTGGCTCAGTGGTTAAGAATCCGCCTGCCAATGCAGGGGACACAGCTTCGAGCCCTGGTCCGGGAAGATCCCACATGCCGTGGAGCAACTAAGCCCGTGCGCCACAGCTACTGAGCCTGCACTCTAGAGCCTGCGAGCCACAACTACTGAAGCCCGCGTGCCTAGAGCCCGTGCTCCGCAACAAGAGAAGCCACAGCAGTGAGAAGCCCGCGCACCACAATGAAGAGTAGCCCCTGCTCACCGCAACTAGAGAAAGCCCGTGCACAGCAACGATGACCCAACACAGCCAAAAATAAAATAAATAAAATTCAAAAAAAAAATCAACAAAACAATAAATCAGGCCCTGATTTGTAGCACTTGCAGATTTGTGGTCTAACTTTCCATGAGAGCGCCACGCCCAATTTCAAGCTACCAGTGTGACATCCTGGTACACAGAGAACAGAGTTGAGTTGGAAAGAGATGTGCAGTAGTAGCACACTGTTAATCTAATTCTTCACCATAGAGACCTAACGGACATAAATAAGCTCAGGAGCATAAATAATAGTATAATGTAGTAAAATAACTAGGGAGCAGGACTTCCCTGGCACTCCAGTGGTTAAAACTTCACCTTCCAATGCAGGGGGTGTGGGTTGGATCCCTGGTCGGGGAACTAAGACCACACATGCCTCTGGGCTAAAAAACCAAAACATAAATCAGAAACAATATTGTAATAAATTCAATGAAGACTTAAAAAAATGGTCCACATCCTCTGACAAGTACAGGTTTCTGGTAACTGACTGTACTGCTGAACTGAATGAATAAACGTTTTCAGAACTCTAATGGAAAACTGATGAATTCATAAAAGTGCTAACAAAAGATCAAGATAAAAAAAATTAACTACATGGGACTGAGTGAACTGATGAGGATGATTATAATTTTTGTGACTTTCTGTTTGAATAAAAAAAAAAATCCCACAAGGACTCAGAGGCAAAAAATATACAAATCAATTTTCACTGCAAAGTAAAGGAGCTGTTACAGTGGAGGATTACTGGACTGAATGTCAATATTATGACATAGTATGAGTGTGTTTCGTGTTTGGTAATTGCAATCATTGTTGCTTTTGTTGTGGTCATCCATTTACAATGCTTGGTGTCAGTTTATTTATCTCTTGTAAAAATAAAATACAGTGTGTGTGTGGAAAAAAAAAAAAAAAAGGTCCACATCAAAGAAATAAATAAATAAAGGAATGAGGCACCCTGTGCTCTGGGACAAACTTGCAGAACAGGCCTTCAGGTAGCTATATTTTCAATATTTTCAGAAGATTAAAAAAAAAAAAACCTAGGGAGCAAGGAACTTTGAATATTTATTATCTTTGCTTTAATATAATTTAATTATACATGAGTATAATTAAGTTTTTAATAATAGCTGTGTTTAACAATTATCTCACAAAATTCTTGAAATATATATTCTTTTTCGTATTCTTTTCCATTATGGCTTATTACAGTTTGCTGAAGTCCCTTTAGCAGCAGAAAAATCCTTTTATTCAAAAGTTGAAGTTAAAAGACTAAAAGTGTGTTTAAACAACACAGTGACAGAAATGGTACACAGTAGGGATAGGCATGCAGTCTATCAATAAACATTAAGAACGACATACGAGATAATTTCCCAGTTGACAACCTGAAGAAAACATGAAGGCTACTGAAAGGGAGAAGAAAGTTACCCTCAAAAAGCTAAAGTTGACCGTCTTCACCAGCTTACTTGGACAAACAGATGTTAATGGAGTACCTTGGTCTCTACTGCTGTTCACGTTAACATCATGGCTTGAGAACACAACAACGTCTGTATAACCTGGGGCTTTTTTAAACATAATCCATCATAATAAAGGAGCCGCAGAAGATCCGTGAAGCACTAAAAAGGTTACTTGCAGTAGTTTTGACAAATTCCCACCTCACTAAAAATTGATGTGCACAGCTTTTTATTACTTTTTCTCACATTACATTGCAATTATTTGTGTACGTGTTTGCTTCACAAGAAAAGGGATTCTGTTTTATTTATGTTCCTATATGTGACACATAAGAAATACCAGCACTCAAAAAGAGGATCAAGGAATAAGTGGGGAAATGTACATTGCATACTTCTGTTTGAGATCCTCAGACCCTCACTCCAGCTTGACTCCTTTCTCTCTGTAGCTCCAAGGATCATTTATTCTCCCATTCCTCTGTTCACAGGAATCTATCTCACCTGGCAAACAACTCAGGACAAATGTACAAGAGGCTTCCCTGCCCTCAATTATTCAATGCTTTGATGTCTGCTATTCACCAGTTTCACTGTTTCCCAATCACAGATTTTTAAAAACAGCTATATTGCATCCAGCCATGTGCTGGTAAATGCATAACAACCAGCTCTTAGGGCAGGGAAGTTGAGGAAAAACCCGATTTGTAGCATTTACCAATTTCTGTGGTATAAATACACTCACCGTGGCTGATTTCAAGCTACCAATGTGACTTCACTGAACACAGATTTGAGAAGAGATGTGCATAATATGCTCTCACTACCAACTTCAGCTCACCACTGATTTACATCTCATCAGTTGGCTGTGGTTAACAGTATGACCTTGGAGTTGGACAGAGCTGAAGTCTAGACCCAGCTCTACCACTGGGTGACTTTGGACACTTATTTAACCTCTCTAAGCTTCCAATTCTTTATCCATAAACTGGCGATAACAGCAGCAGCTACTTTATAGTTCTTGAGTGTTAAAAACGAGATAATGCATATAAAACACTTACCACAGTGACTAGCACTTAGTAGGTGCTTAAGAAATATTAGCTACTATCATCATCTTTATTAATCTCCTACCCTTGAAGGGTCACCATTCAGTGTTTTCACAGATCATCAGGACACCACCTTTGCCATCTGCACAGCCTGCCAGTTGTCACAGGCAAGTCCACCCTATCTGACTTACTGTACAAATATTTGCCTAAGTATCAGTATATCAAAATCCTGCTCTATTTTTGTTATTCAGCTTCAAACTAGTAGGGGATAGGTCTGGAATATTATGAATGGAACTGATTTACTACTGTAACAGAAAGAGAGAGATGGAGCCCGTGTTTTTTGAGTACCTACCTTGGCCCATAAGTCACTGTGCTGGGGATTTTGTTTGTTCCCTCATTTAATCCTCACAAAAACCAGGAGATATTAAATCTCAGTCTCATTTCAATGGATAAGAAGACTTAGACTCAAAGGGATTAGGTAATTTGCCCGAGGTCACATGGCCACTGATACAGAGTCAGGATTCTTCTGGTGGATGCCGAAGCCACTCTTTGCCCTGGACCATGGTATTAACCTCTTCAAGAACACTCAAGTAGTGAGATGACAGGCTAAAGCACCAGCTGCCACAACTAGCAAGTAGCAAATGGATTAGACAAATAAGAGCACATTTAGCCTGCATGTAACAGAAACTCAATTACAGTGTCTTAAAGAAGGACTCTTCTTCTTAAAGAAGTCCAAAAGGACGTAGACCAGGCCTCATGCATTGACTCAAGGAGATCATCAAGGCTTCCATCTCCTTTAGCTTCCTGCTCAGTCTTTAGCATGTGGCTTTCTTCTTCATGGTCATACAAGGGCTACCCCATCCCCAGGTATTACGTCTACCTTTTGGAAAGGAAGAAGTAAAAAGACACAAATTTTCTAAGTGTGTTCTTTTTTTCATAAGGGAAATACTCACCCATGCACTTCTGCTTACATCTCATTGGCCAGAATTAGGTCATGAGGCCACCCCTAGTTGCAAAGGATCCAGGGAATTTTTTCTTTTTAACTGGACACAGTAAGGATCTAACACAAGTGAGTTTCTGTTACAAAGGGAAAAGGAGAGACTGAATACCAGGGAAGAGAACAGACAGCTTGATCTCTAGTGGTCCTCAGAGCAGCCTGCAGTTTTTCAGGGTTGATAGGAGAAAGAACAGTAGCACAGAATCTTTGAGATCATTGGTCTAGTCCCATTTCCTGCCTAATGAAGGAGTTACTTCTACAGCTTCTCTAACACATGGTCATCCAGCTTCTGCTGAATTCACACAACATAGTGATGTTTGGATGCTTGATATTACCTGCAAGAGAATAGCACTTTAGGTCCTAGCAATACATTGACTACAGAATTATGGTCAACAGTCCAACTAGACAGCAAAGGAGAGCATTACAATCTAGATGAGAGAGTTCAGGGGTCAGTGAGTTCTAATCATGCAGCAAAAAGATTTCCAACTTCTTAAATCAGCTGATGAAAAGTTGAAAAAAATTGAGGGATGAAAACTGAAAGATGCCTAAGGGACACATGATGAAAGATACAGACTTACCCCCATTGACACAGCAGACAAATCTACTGTGACAGGAAGCTCAGCCCGTTAACCTGTGGCTTCGGTAGAATTATCCTGGTACGTAGCACCCAAGTCCTGGCCTGATTATTTAACTCATTATTATCTAACTCAGTGGTTCTCAAAGTGTGGTCCAGGGGTGTCTGAGACACTTTCAGGGGGATTTAAGGTCAAAACTATCTTTATAATAAAACTAATAAGTTCTTGCCTTTGTCTCTCTCATTCTCTTACTAGTATACAGTAAAGTATTCCAGAGGCTACATGACCTGTGATATCACTGCAGAAGCAGATATGAGAATCCAATTTTCTTTAAGGCAGACATTTAAAATATTTATAAAAATGTAAAACAATGCCACCTTTCTAATTTTTTAAAGAATTTTTTATGCTTTGAAAAAATAGTTTTCCCCATAAAAATGTATTATTTACATTAACATGTAATGGGATTATTTCTGTTATTTTTTAGGGAATCAGTAACATTTAAAAATTTTTCTCACATTTAATTTCTATGATAGTGAATATTGATAGTTATAACCACATAAATAAAATCTCTTTGGGGTTCTCAATAAATTTTAAGAGTATAAAAAGTCCTGACACCGAAAAGTTTGAGAACCACTGGATCTAATTTATAATCCGGTTGGGGTGTTTTGAGAACCAGTAACCCCAGCCCAAATGAGATGGTAAATATGCTCACTGGGTAAGTGATTTGATAATACTATGAAGGGACTGAAATAAGAAGAATGATGTGAAGTAACCAAACCATTATTAATTCTTTTGTGTTAAGTTTAGGAATAAGTTTTTTAACATCAAGAAAATCTTGGTGTATTTGCCATTTAAGGTGTTTGAAATGTTTAAGAGAATCCGACATATTACAGAAACTGACATATTAGCCCTATGAGTTACTGAAATTTTCCATCTTTCTTTTTTTTTTAAGATTTATTTATTATTTACTTATTTATTTTATTTATTTTTGGCTGCATCAGGTCTTAGTTGCAGCATGCGGGATCTTCGTCGTGGTGTGCGGGCTTCTATCTAGCTGTGGCGTGCGGGGTTTTCTCTTCTCTAGTTGTGGCGCCCAGGCTCCAGGGCACGCGGGCTCTAGTTGAGGCATGCAACGAGCTCAGCAGTTGTGGTACGCAGGCTTCGCTGCCCCGGGGCATGTGAGATCTTAGTTCCCTGACCAGGGATCGAACCCGCGTCCCCTCGGCTGTAAGGCGGATTCTTTACCACTGGGCCACCAAAGAAGTCCCTCCATCTGTCTTTTTTTACTTATTTTAGAAAGCATAACAGAATTTGTTTACATTTATAAACAGTATTTAAACACTTATGATATACTACATTTAGAAATCTGTGCTTAGTCTGTTCAAGCTACTATAACAAAAATACCACAGACTGGGTAGCTTATAAACAACAGACATTTATTTCTCACAGTTCTGGAGGTCAGGAAGTCCAAGATCAAGGTGCCAGCAAATTAGGTGTCTGGTGAGAGACTACTTCCTGGTTTGTAAATGGCCAACTTTTTGCTGAGTCCTCACAGATGGAAGGGGTAAGGGGACTCTTGGGCCCCCTTTACAAGGGCACTAATCCCATTCATGAGGGCTCTGCCTTCATGACCTAATCACCTCCTAAAAGCCCACCTCCTAATACCATCACCTTGGCGGTTAGGATTTCAACATATGAATATTGTCGGGGGAAGGGGGCAACAAATTTTCAGGCCATAGCATGTATATTAATTTAATGTATTTACAAGATTTACGAGAGTTGCTTAAATGCTTAGAAAGATTTTGTTTGTTTCAAACCTCACAAGTGAAATGCCCTGCATTTGTACTATTCGAGATATTCAGATATACAATAGTTTATCAATTCCAAGATGCACTTTTTTTCTCATTTTAACAAATATGCAACCTGAGTGTGACTTACAATCAGTGTGATAAGATAGCATTGGCAGTATTTTTCCTTTCATGATACTACATGAAATAATGGTCCATCTCACAATCGATGGTATCATAGATTCGATGGTATTAAACTTGTAATAGTAATTTGAAATGTCTCAGGAAGCGCAATAAACTAGTTTTATTTAGGGGAATTTAATCTGTTGAATTTGTAATTTAGTGGAACATCAATTTAAAAAGCAAGCGAAAGCGATTTTTCCTAACTTTTATAAAAATTCACAAGATTTATTAACAAAATAACAAATTGGATTTAGAAGCTTAAGAAAAATGAATTTTCCCAATTTATAATAAATTGGACATTATTTAAATACAAGCAAATGTGGATAGTACTTTCCATGCACGATAGCACTCAGGTATAAACTGAAAGGATGTCATAGATGGCACACAGAATGAGGGAAAAATTTCCGTTGAGATTTCTTCTCAGCATCCAAACAGTTGAAAAATATATCATTCCATATATATGCCTGAAGCATTGTAAGCAATTTACCTTTCTCAGTGCTGAACTTTTAAGTTAATCAATAGGTTAAGTGTGGTCAGCTTTACACAAATTCATGAACTTTTTTTCCATAACAAAATTGTTAAGCACAAGAAGCCCATCTGCACTGGATAATTTGTCATGGTGCTTTCAGAGATGGTGCTTTTATCCTAAGAGACCTGTCATTGTAAGCACTGCTGAGACAAAGGAAATTCATCTCATCAGAGGAAATGCTCTGACTATAATGGTATTATTGCAAAAGCAGTAAGTGTGCAAGTGAGAACACATTGCGTTTAAAACCCTCAACTTGCTCATGCTTAATGTTACCTGCCATTCAAGTGATCAAGCTTGATTCCTTCTCTGTTCCCATATCCAATCAATCAGGAACCAAACTTTGGTTCTTCCTTTGATATAGAATGGAGCCTTTCACATGGTATGAGCCTTTGGTTCTTCTTTTCACATGTTATGACTGTATGATAATGGCAGTGAGAATGGGGTGGGGCTCATACTTACCCCCTCCTGCCCCACTCCCTACCCCCCAATGCCAATTCTCACTGCCGCTATTATACAGTCCAGTCTTCCCTCTTTCCCATGAAATATCTTCTAAATATGGAAATATTTAGAAGTTCAAAACTCTATGAGAGGCAGGCATCTCTCTCTTGATTACTGCAGGATTTAATTTAAATAAAAGGTTAGTTTTGCTTTTCGAAGGTAGTGTCTTTTGTCTTCAGCAGATTGCTGAAGAACTACTACAGTACCTGTATATGGAAATTCTAACTTATGAATCCTGCAGTTCTTCTTCAGTGCCTAATCTATGGTCGCCTGCTGGAGTACCAGTCCTTCCAACGTCCATCAGATGCCCCTCCTAAAGCCATGAGAGTAGACCCTGGGGCTGTCCACACAGTTTTTCTTAGAATGACCAACTCAGCCTCTAAGGCCAGCTCCAGAAGCTCCCAAGGGGGCCTTCACAGCCAATCAGCTGTTTCTTCTGGCTGTTTCAATCTGTACACTATTTAAAGGGCTGTAAGTTAAAACCGAGCCAAAGAAATAGCTAGGAGGTGACAGCAGCTAAGCCCACGTGGCTTTAAATAGAGTGAGACACCACATAAGGAGTTTCCCTGGAGTGTTCCTACACGGTGATCACTCCCTGTGTATCCCTCACGATTGCACTGGAGTCAAAGACTTGGTTGCGGTGCAGATAAGAAAAAAGTGGGGCAGTAGTGCTTCCATTTGCCAGGAGACAGATTTCTGGCATTATAGAGTAGGGAAAATACCATTTGTGATGCCAGAGACAAACATGTTTTACAAAACAAATGAGAAGAATGTATCTATTGGTCAATTATTATTTTATCTTACTCTAGGAATTACTGAACTTCAGATAAATGATTCTTCACTACAGGAAATTTTAGCTCCTAAAGACTCCTCCAACAGCAGGGCCAGGAAGGCCCCTAAATGTGTGAAATAAGAAGGTGGAAAATAAGGGTTGACTGGTAAGTTTGCCCCCACCTAAAGATATTCAAATTTTAAAATATTTAAAAACACTGAACCATCCTTTACAAAACCAAAATACAGCTGGAGGTGATTCTGGCACGCATATGCCGGCTTGTCATGCTGGCTCTCAGGTTAAGCAAAGAGATCATAAAAGTCATCAAAGGTTTGGAAACGCTTTTTTAACTACGAGGTTAAATTTTAGATAGCATGACTCTCTGCTGTGAAAGATGAGATGATACACTCCTGTGTTTTCTCCTACCTACACTTTCCCTCATTCCATTTTTCAATGCTTATAAGACATTTTACCTTGCCAGGTTATTAACCATCACATTGTGTTCTGTAACAGTGGTACTCCTAGTTATTCAGTCTTTGTTCTTTTTAAAAATGGATCCAGTGCTCATTTCTGGTTCTTTAAACAATTTTAAATTCTTTTTTAAAAAATATTTATTTATTTGGCTGCGTCGGATCTTAGTTGCGGCACGCTGGCTCTTACTTGCGGCTCAAGGGCTTTTCTCTAGTTGTAGTGCAGGGGCTCCAGAGCACGCAGGCTCTGTAGTTGCGGCACGCGGGCTCTCTATTTGTGGCGCATGGTCTCTAGAGCACACAGGCTTAGTTGCCCCGCAGCAGGTGGGATCTTAGTTCCCTGACCAGGGATCGAACCCATGTCCCCCTGCATTGGAAGGCGGATTCTTAACCACTGGACCACCAGGGAAGTTCCCACAATTTTAAATTCTTGATCTTCATTCATTTCTTTGGCTGAATTTCAATGTCAAGTGGTTTTTTTGTTTGTTTGTTTGAGGACTCACAGGTTTTATATCTCTTACACACTAGATTCTAAACACTATTTTCCCTGTGCTTTTTCATATTTGAGAAAACCTACTTGTTGACTTTATATCCAGTGTTTCGGCTGGGTCACACTTTCTTTTCCTCAGAAGTTTATAAATATTGTGCCATTGCATTCTGCCCTTGGATATTGCTGAGATGTCTAAGGCAAGCCTAATTTTCATTATAGGTGACTTTTACTTTGTCTTCCTGAACAGCTAAAAATTTCTTTTCTTATCCTTGAATGTCAATAACTTAACCAAAGTATGTCTTGATGTTTATGATGCTGTACCAATTTCTTCTAGCATACAATGTGCCCTCATATCTAAGGAGTCAGTTTGTTAATTTCAGAGAAAGTTTATTTCTTAAGTATCTAGCTACTTTTCCTATTCCATTTGTTGTCTATATTGGATGGTCTCCGTCCTCCATATTGTCTTTTACATATTTTAATCTTGGTCTTTTTTCTCTGCATTCACTGATTATTGCAAGCATTTCCTCCATGTCACTAATTTTATTTTCACCCACTGTCCATCCTGTTCCTTGCTCTTCCTAAATTATATATTAACTGTATTATGGTGCTCTGTAGGGTCTCAGTTTCCTTAGCACAGAAATTTCCATATTTATTTCATTCTGTTTTTTTATTATCTCATTTGGGGGACTTAGTTTTATAAAATAATAGTATTATAAAGTTATTCTCAGGACTTCCCTGGTGGCTCAGTGGTTAAGAATCCGCCTGCCAATGCAGGGGACATGGGTTTGAGCCCTGGTCCGGCAAGATCCCACATGCCACGGAGCAACTAAGCCCGTGCACCACAACTACTGAGCCTGTGCTCTAGAGCCCGCGAGCCACAACTACTGAGGCTGCGTGCCACAACTACTGAAACCTGCGTGCCTAGAGCCTGTGCTCCACAGCAAGAGAAGCCACTGCAATGAGAAGCCCGCACACCGCAAGGAAGAGTAGCCCCCACTCGCCGCAACTAGAGAAAGCCCGCGGGCAGCAATGAAGACCCAACACAGTCAAAAATAAATAAAATAGTATTATAAAGTTATTCTATACCTTAAAGCACTCCCAAGAAATCTTTTTTGTTTGTTTGGAGAGGGTATAGTTTTCTTATTTAAAAACCATTCTCCCCCTTAAAATGTCTGTCTTTTTTATACCATGTTCTGTTCTTTTTCTTTTCATTCTTTTCTTCCTTCTGTTTCCTGCTCTAATGAGTTTGCTTACTTGCCATTCCACTTCTTTTCATTTTTCATTAGATAGCTCTGTCTTGATTAGGATCAGTCAGTCTGCCCCATTTGGAGATAATTTAATGCACTGGAGTTGCTCTCAATCCACTTATCTCTAGCCTGAGGTCATGGTGGGTAATATGTGAGGGGAGACCCACACTGGGTCAGGAGGAGCCTCTGATTTCTCCTGTGAAGTCCAGTTAAACATCCTGTACCAGTGCCCACCCCACCCAGCTGTGGGTGTATTTCTCTCATTCATCCAGCTCCCCACAGGGACCTGGAAGTTCAGATGCCATGGAGGCCCTTCCTGCCTCTGTCAAGGTCCCAAAGGGGTAAGTAGGGTTGGCTACACTTGAGGCGTTTTCCTTTACCTTTCCCAGGGTTACCTACTCACTCCCTCAGACTGCTTATGTCCATTTGGAAGGCATTAATAAAAATTATCAGACTTCTCAATACTACTCCTGTGGAGTGGGTGTGAAGAAAAGAGCTACCCCAAAACCTCTCACACTGTCCTTAGCCATCACTTCTTGAAGCTTATGATGTAAAATTATTCTCCTTTGTTTGGATGCCATTCATAAATTGTTGCCTTTTTTTTTTCTTTCACTATTTCTGTTCATTTCATTAGATTTGGAGGAAGGGTGTTTAATCTGGATTTATCTTGCCATTGTATTCAGAGGTCAATTTACCCTATTTTCAAATCTTATAAACTTATAATAATGAACAGAAAATATCTAGAGAGATATTGCTGATGCATAATTTGTTAAAAAGTAAAAATTCTTGGTCAGACTGTTTATTGCTCTTGGGTAATTAAACATTCCTTAAAACTGCTACTGTATGATAGTTAAGAGGCGTACACTGCAGTCCCCAAGTTCTGGAGTCCCACAGGCCTGTGTTCAAAATCTCGACTCTACCACTCACTAGCTGTAGGACACTGAACAAGTTATGTAAAGCCTGTAAGCTTCCAGTTTCTTTATCCATAAAAAGGGGATGATAATAATACCTACTTCATAAATTGCAAGGATTAAATGAAACAATGCACATTAAGTGCTTATCACAGTGTCTGACACTGAACCATCTACTTTCTAAGTTCTGTGTGGGGCTTCTCCTTTCTATAATGCAGAACATACAATAGGAATCTTTAGAACTGAAAGGAGCCCTAAAGGTTTATCCAAACCTCTAATATTACAAAAAATGAGTTAAGATCATGAGAAACTACATCAGAAATAATATTATACCTATTCCCAAATACCCTGATTAGGCTCTTGGTCAATAGATATGAACGCCTTGAAGGTGTATTTCTCATTGTAAATTATTAACCAGGTAACCAATCCATTAAAAACACAACAAAATCATTTCAGCAACACCTGTGACAACAACCTAGGAACTCTGAATCTAGGTCCAGTGAACTTTCCAATGACTGGCAGCTTTGCTTACATTATTAAAGGAACCATCTCTAATCCCATGAAGGTTTATAAAAGTATTTATACATAAATAAATGTAGGGTTTTTTTAACTTGTTTAGTTTGGATAAAGAGACATATCATTGAAGATCTATACTGTTCATAGGTCTCTCATAGAGATACACTAAGCTCATCAAAGGCTTGCTCTTGGCCATACCCACACTATAATATAAAAGTTTTATCCAAATTCATAATTATCACAATATATCTTTTTAAAGATTATGGTATCAAAACTGCAGTGACATAACTAGTTAAAAGAAATTATGGATCCTTAGAGGAAAACTATTTAATATATTAAACCACCATGACTACCATAATAATGTACGTTATTTCCAGCCCAGACATTCTAAGCCTAGAAGAAGTCAGAGCAGGAGCAGCCTTGGAGAATATGTTTCACTGGATAAAACTTGTGTGCCATTGTGCCATTCCTACTTTTCTTTTCTTTTTTTTTTTTTAAGGAATTCCTTTATTTTTGTTATTTATTTATTTATTTTTGGCTGTGTTGGGTCTTTGTTTCTGTGCGAGGGCTTTCTCTAGTTGTGGCAAGCGGGGGCCACTCTCCATCGCGGTGCGCGGGCCTCTCACTATCGCGGCCTCTCTTGTTGCGGAGCACAGGCTCCAGACGCGCAGGCTCAGTAATTGTGGCTCACGGGCCTAGTCGCTCCGCAGCATGTGGGATCTACCCAGACCAGGGCTTGAACCCGTGTTCCCTGCATTGGCAGGCAGACTCTCAACCACTGCGCCACCAGGGAAGCCCCATTCCTACTTTTCTGATGCACAGCCACCAGGAACTCACCTTTATACAACGCAGCACCCAGGCCCTGCCCTCCTTAGCTTAATGCCCTCAAAACAGCCAGTGGTCATCAGACTGTATTGTTGCCGACGTACTTAGTCAAACTTCTCTTACTCCCAGTGTGCAACCAGTTAATGAGATAAACAGGTCAGTTATAACTGGTTATGAGCTGAAGACCAGAGGTACAACATCCCACTTCCTTGCCCTCCCAGAAGACATAAGAGACTGTGGCTTTCACAGACAACATCTTCACCTCTACGGCTTAACCTAAAGGAATGCCTTCAGTGGTAGAAAATTCATGCCACGGGAGCCAGAAGGAAGTTATGGCATCTCAAACTTTCAGAGGTCCCCAAGGGCTGTCATAGACTACTAAGTGAAATACGTCCAGGTAAGACTTGGAGGAATCCTCAAAGAAGCCCGAGCATATGGCTACTTAGTCCTGGTCTGGTATCAAACCTCTCAAGCCATCATGACTCTGGTGTTTCAGGAGATGGCCAACACTGGTCATTCCCCCACCACCTGCTGAGCTTCTGATGCTCTCAAATGGAACCAGAGCAGGGAAGCATCATGTGACTCTTCTCCCTACTGAGGTGGGACCCCTGACCTTTCTAATCATCTTTTTCTCTGGTCTACTTGGGAAGTAGCCCCATGCTTTCCTGGCACTTCACTTGCTCTCAGCCTGCTCTCTTCTCCCTCTTCCCGGACAGGCTCACAGAACCACAGCAGAGCACTGGCCAGGAGACCAGAGAACGCTGCTTGCCTCCAGAGCAGCTCTGGTTAAGGTGGACGCTGACGACGCCTGACGACAGTCTTCCCTGTGCACAAAGTCAAGGCATTTTCTAAGGTTCAACAGAGAAGCTCCAGCTAGTGAAACCCACCACACTATACTCTTAACTGAAACTTGGCTACTCAAAGCATTTGGCTTACTCAGTAACACTGATTCAACCATAATATTTCAGAACAAAGGACAGCCAGAAATTTCCATACACATAGGTTGTTCATTGTTTTCATACAAAGTGTGTTACTCTAAATAAATTCAAAGTCCAAATCTTTGAAAGTCAAACAATAGACTTGCAAGTTGGAAGGAGCACTTCCATTGCTGAGACCCACAAGATATATAAAATAGCTAATTAAACTTCATCTTCTAGACTCGGTTTTTGACATATTGTCTACATTTTGCTTATGATATATAATTTTGTGTTTCTTTTTTCCTTCAAAGTTGAATCCACAGTCAACCAGCTTAGTCCAATGAGTGCTCATTTGACCGAAGTGTCACAACTTTTGGCGTGCCGTATCCATCTTCTCACGTTCCCTTAAGAAGTAAAACCCTGAGTTTTAGCTTGTAAAACTTGTAGCTAAGTTTGGCCATATGACTAAGTTCTGGCCAACAGAATATGAGCAGAAGTGACATACACAATTTCTGGTTGCGCCCCTTAAATGGAAAATGTGTCTTTTTATCCTACTCCTTCTCCCATCTTAGTGCCTAAAAGTTAGACGTGTTGACAAGCCATCGAGGACCAAGCAGATGAGGCTAATATTTTAGGGCCACTGGTAGAACTGCAGGATGGAAGGAGCCAACATATCAATATTATGTGAGGAATTAATCAGACTTAAATTCTATATTGTTCTATATTGTTTAAACCCCTGTAAGTCTTTGTTAAAGCAGCTCATCCTGTATCCTAATTGAAACACTTTACAATTTCACTTGTATTACATTTAGAATTTATGTTTTTGGTTACTAATTGCTCTTTCATTTTCTCTAGCTGTTGCAGAGCATTTCAATCAAGGAGCAACAAAACATTCAAAGAACTATACACATTTCTGTACAAAGAGGGAGGGTAACTTTGCTAAAATTGGTAGATGTTAACATCATGTGATAGTTCAAAATGGTCATTTTATCAGCCAATTATAAAATCCAAATTCAGGGAACAAACCCTATTCTCAAGGTTATGCACAGTGCTGTCTACTCGCAAAGAACCATTAACATAGTTAGGGAAAGTGCACCTAAATATTGAACTTCGTTCTTGTTGGAACAACTAGGGCACAAACTAGAAGAAAGCATTCCAGTCATTCAAGATAAATGATTTCCTGTTGCTAAATCCTCTTAGGAGATACAAACAAATTACTCTAAATCTATATTTAACAACCTTTTCAGTTTCGGTTTTAAAGTTAGCTAAGAATAGTTTGTTCAGAAGAGATAATGGACATGTTCAAAAAGTTTCTGATATAAACTGAGATTGTTGTAACTACAAGCAATTTCAGAAAGTAGATTGCTATGAGACACAAATTTGCACTCATAAATAATTCAGTCAGAGAACTAAGCGAGAAAGTAAGTTTTGAGAATTATAAAGATAAGGAAGCAGTCAGAAAAAGAGAAATAATTTTGAAATAACGAGCACTAGTGCTAGAAGTTTTATTTCACTGTGATGCCCAACAAGACCATAATTTCTGTTTCTACTATGGCTACCACAAATAAAAGACAGTGAAGATAGAAGTAGTATTATTAGAAGAGGAGAAGAAATGTGTGTTTCTAGTCTTCTAATTCTTTTTTGGGCTACCAAAATTGGGTGAGAGAGGTAAGTCAGAAAATAGAAGCCCTAAATGTTGATGGATGAGAAAGAAATCACAGAGTTCAAAGAAGCCGTAAGGAATATCTGGAAGAAACTACGAGGACTTTCAGTTTTACAAACTATGAATAAGTCTTAAGAGGTATCTCAGTGCAAAATGAGGATTCATGGTAATAAATTAACTTCTCTCAACTTCTCTTTTTCCACTAATGGAACAGTGATCATCACGTCACGCAAAAACAGAATGCCAGTCATCCATGATTCTTCCCTCCCCTTTATCTCACCTTCTTACTGTCACTCACTGTCTCACTTTCACTTCATTTCCACTGGGTTTCGGCACTTGGTCCCTCACACCCCAGACCACTGCAACAACCTCCATTCCACCCTACTCTCCAATCACCACATTTGTTAATTCATCAGTTGATCAAATATTAATAATAATAGGCCGTGCAGTAAGTGTTAGGGATACCACGGTACACAAGTAAGATGCCCTTCCTGCCCTCATGGAGCTTATGTTCTAGCCAGGGATACCAGCAAATCAATTTTATGGTATTCTTGCCCTTAAAGACTCTACCCCAGTGGTCCCCAACCTTTTTGGCACTTGGGACCGGTTTCATAGAAGACAATTTTTCCACGGTCGGGGGGGCGGGAGGGTAGGGATGATCGTTCAGGCGGTAACGTGAGCGATGGGGAGCGGCAGATGAAGCTTCGCTCACTTGCCCGCTGCTCACCTCCTGCTGTGTGGTCCAGTTCCTAACAGGCCGTGGACCGTTATCAGCCCATGGCCCAGGGGTTGGGGACCCCTGCTCTATAGAACAATCCCAGGTCTTATCCTGTGTTACAGACCGAATTGTGTCCCCTCTAAAACTCCTACATTGAAGCCCTAACCCCCAATGTGACTGCATTTGGAGATACTGCCTTTAAGGAGGTAATTGGGGTTAAGTGAGGTCATAAGGGTGGAGCCCTAATCCAATAGGACTAGTGTCCTTATAAGAAGAGGAAGAGACACCAAAGATTTCTCTCTCCCCCTGCACACACACAGATGAAAGGCCATGTGAACACACAGTGAGAAGGAAGCTGTCTACCAGACAAGTAGACAGGAGAAACCAACCCTGAGGGCACCCTGATCTTAGACTTTCAGTCACAAGATCTATGAGAAAATAAATTTCTGTTGTTTAAGCCATCCAGTCTGTGGTCTTCTGTTATATAGCAGCCCAAGCTGACTAAGAAATCCTATTACTCTTATTCTCACCAGACAGGCACTGTTCTCTAATACTAGCCCTCAGCTCCAGGGAAGCAAAATTCTCCAAAGACACACATCTTCTTTTCTGTTTTAAACCTTTAACCATGTTACTCCTCATCATCAATATTCCTGACTGTTTTAATAAAGAACGCCATTATTTCTTAAAGCATAAATATAGGCAAAGTTTGTTGATCTCTCTCTTAGATCCTTGTACCTATGATTGAAGCCTGTTTGGAACAGGAGGCCATAACTAAAGCACTAATGGGGGTTTTCTTACTCCAATTGCAGACAAAGTCCACACACGGAACTAAATACCTCTTAAGAATAGGAATCATTAAATATAAACTAACTGCTTGCTTGTTACATTAACATCTGTCCAGCACTTTCACATACATAGATTTCATCTGATGCCCACAGAAGAGTAGGAAGCTGACAATTATCTTGACCAAAAACTAGACACAGCTATGAAATACTATTTTAAAGTAATTAGGTATTCCATATTACAGTTTTTTTGTTTTTATTTTTTCAGGAAAAAATGTGTTCTAACTTATTTATCTGAAAAAGATACATTGTTTATCAAAAATGTCCTTTTTTGGTAAAGGAGGTAGATTTGTACTGAAGCAAGCAAAGCTCTCACATGTATTCACAAAATGGCTCATCAGGAATATGGGTCACAACACAGACAAAAGGAATTTGTCCAAGTAGTAACCATACTTTACATATTGCAGTTCACTTGCACCATATTCTGAGCAAAAACAAAAGCAAACAAACAAAAACACATTGAGTTCAAGTAATTCATCAAATTTAGGATTTCTTAGCTGAAGCAAGGCCACATGGGAGTAATAAACTTATTAACTGCCAAGTTTACCTTTTCGATTACAATATCAGTTCTTTGGTCAGCTTTTGAGTATCTGAGGTTACTAATTTACTTAAACACTTTGGTCTTTCCCAGCAAGGACACCTGTGTCTTTCCCTTCTGCTCAGTCACCAGAATAGCTACTCATTTTTACAAACATTAGGTCTCAAATGAGGTTTCAGGTATTATTTTTTTTCTCTTGTCCTGCAGAGGTAACTTACCACCTTCTAAAGAAGTTTTCCTTTTAGTAATAAAGCTTTCACAAGTTCAGAAAAACATCTTAAAATTTAACTGAAACCTTAGAAGCTGTTTCTTTGATTTTTGAGACTGTTTATATGAATGCTGCAGTCACCCTGTAGGTAAAGTTTCAACAAAGCAAACAAAAACAAAACAAAACCTTTATCTTATTCTGATTAAAAGGATAGTATATATTCATACAAAATATTCAAACAATTCAGGAGAGTATACAGAAAAAAGTTTAAAAACACCCTGAAATCCTACTTCCTATATGTGGCTACTGTAAACTGCTGTAAAGATTTGGGCGAATATCTTTCCAGATGCCTCTCTATCCATGTATACCCACATACATATCCTAAATTTTTAATTATCTAATACTCAACATGTTATTCTGTAACCTGATGTTTTTCACTTAGCAGTGTGGCTTTCCATGTCAATGAATAATTGATATACATAGATATATGTCATACTCTTTAATGGCTTCATAATATTCCTGTCCTTGTGTATGTCACAATGTATTCAAACAATCACCTCCTTAGGTTGCTTCCAATTTTTTGAGATTGTAAACTACAATGTAATGACTATGCGATTCTACTTCTGTGTATTTGTCCAATTATTTCTTTTGGACAATTTCTTAGCAATTAGTTCTATTGCTGTGTAACAAATTACCACAAACTCAGCAACTTAAAACACATGCATTATCTCAGTTTCTGTGACTCAGGAGTCCAGGTACAGTTTAACTGGATCCTTCAAGGCTGCAGTCAAGGCATAAGCAGGGCTGGGGTCTCACCTGAAGTCTCACTTGCAAATGATAAGGAGTGAAAGTGTGATCCGAGCAAGGAAACCAAGAGGTACCTCCAACTCTCATCTCTCCTCTGGAGTCCACATCCACGTATACCTGCCTATTTGATATCTCATCTGGATAATTTGTACTCTCCAAATCAATGTGTATAAAACCAAGCTACTCATCTTCGCTGGCCAAACTTAGTTCTTTCCCAATATTCCCCATTTCAGTGAATGGCACCACCATCTGACCAACTGGAAGTGAGAAACCTAGGAGTCATTGTTGACAATTCCTTCTTCTTCGATCCCTCGCCAAAATCTTAAGACTTTATCACTAGCCACAGAGTAGAGCTCACTATTATCCAGACATACGTTGCTCTCTCATGTCCCAAAGCCTTCACTTTCGCTGGTCCCCATGCTTGGAAATTCCTCTCCACTCTCTTCCTTCTCTTCTTAGCAACATCCTACTCATCCTTCTAGACTGAACCTCAACATACTGTATTTGAAGTGTTCCACTGCCCCTATGCAGAAATAACCTTTCCCTTGTTGGTTATATCAAACACTTTGTAAATACCTCATCATCCGTGTTATAGACTGGGTTCTCTGTGAAGTAGACTTTGAGACAGATCAGCATATAAGGAAGTGCTCTTGAAACTAATGCCAGTGGAAGGAGGAGAAGGAAGTGGGACTGAGCAGAGGAGAACTGGGCTGAGATATAGTACCAACAGTCCTCAGCCAAGCTCAAGGAGTACACTGGGGCTGGGATGGTCTTTCAAAATTGACCCAAGTTGGGGCAAGAAGGCCAGGACTGTGTAGCCCAGGCTGATGAGTCCTTGGATGTGGGTTGTCCCTGAAAGGAGACATGACCTTGGCTGAGGAAGTTTTCCTCAGTAATCTTCCCCAAAGACTGACACCTAAGAGATGTCTTCTGGTAATACTCCCAGAGCTGGGGAATAAGTTCTTCATTACTGAAGCGGGACCTGGGAGGTACATCATAGCACCCAGTACAATCTTCATGCTCAAATCAACTTACTATGGCAATACTCTCTTGCATTAAAGCTATTTAAGAAAGGGTCCATTGTCCTCACTAGGTTCTGAGATTTTTGAGGACAGATAGCATGCATTTAAACCAAACAGCTGGGATTTAATAAAAGTCCAGTGAATAAATGATTGAATAAATGACCCAGGGAAACTGATTAACCAAAAACACAGGAGCCTAATTGACGAAACAGAGTGCCGATTTCTTCCTCTGCACCAATGTTTCTCACTCATTTTTTCGTTATCACCCCTCTAAGGGCCTATTTTTTCCTATGAAATTTTAATGCCACATATATATTGTATCAATCTGCACATGTAGTATATTATATCTATACTTTATACACTAAAAAAGGGTTTTTTGCCCCCAATACCAATACTCTTCACCCACATGGGAGCAATATTGCTTTACTGAGAATGTATGATTTACACTAATAAATATAACTGTGAAGAGGATCAGATTACTTAAGTCAGATCTTCCTGTAGTAAAGGAGATGCCTCATTACAAGGTGGGTATGGTGTGCTGAGCATGAAATCAGAGCAAAGGGGGTTAAATGACCTTAGGGGATATCTACTGATATGGTATAATATACCTTTCCCCACTATAAGATCACAGCAACCCCACAATTGTATAGTCAGGGGAGCCTCCATTATTTTGCCTAGCCTCTGTGCAAACTATTGCTTTTGTCATTTAATTTTTGTCACTTAAATTACAAAGTATCTCAGGCATACAAAAAGTAGAGATAAGGGGCACTCTTTTACCCATAACCTAATTTAAGAGATAAAAACGTTATAGATTCATTTGTAGCCCCGTGTATACTTCACCCCAATCCCATTTCTCTCTCTGTCTCTCCCTACAAATAAGTACTATTCTGACTTGGTGTTCATTATTCCCATGCATGGTTTTACATCTTTATCTGTAAATCTATTTTTTAAACTTTACATACATGGTATCGCAATGAGTGTCCTTGGACATGTTCACTGCTGCACAGCATTCCACTGAATGGATACACCACAACTTTCATTTTTGTTACCATATTCACCGTCTTTTCTGCTTCCCCTGGCCCCTGGCCTCATGCCCCAACCAGTTTTTAGTTCCACACAGGTTCTTAGCAAATTCTCCAATCTTTTAAAGAGGTTTGGAAGTATCCTGGCCCTTTCAGCGACACACTCATAAACTATCTTTCAGCTTAGTTAGGATACATCTGCAGAGAACTTTATTATTTACTAATTCTTACAAAATTTATTCTGAGGGTAACCCTTTCCTGACTATATCTCCAAATTCTTGGCACACTCAACTGTATTCCCTGCTTTACTGTAAAATCCTCCTCCTAGGACTTCCCTGGTGGTGCAGTGGTTAAGAATCCACCTGCCAATGCAGGGGACATGGGTTCAAGCCCTGGTCCGGGAAGATCCCACATGCCACGGAGCAACTAAGCCCATGCGCCACAAGTACTGAACCTGCACGCCACAACTACTGAAGCCCGTGTGCCTAGAGCCCGTGCACTGCAATGAAGAGTAACCCCAGCTCGCTGCAACTAGAGAAAGCCCGCATGCAGTAAGAAAGACCCAACGCAGCCAAAAATAAAAGAAATTTTAAAAAATAATCATCCTCCTAGGTATATAATCCTGTGACCCAGGAGTTCATAATGTAAATAGCCTCCATTTTAAAGACCCAAATCAGCATTTTTCTTTCATCAGCCCTGAAAGATAAGCTACTTGAATGGAAGCTTCCTGCATTGTTATGGACTGAAAGTTTGTGTCCCCCCTCCAAATCCATATGTTGCAGCCCTAACCCCAACATGACTGTATTTGCAGATACGGTCTTTAAGGAAGCAATTAAGGTTAAATGAAGTCATAAGGGTGGGGCCCTGATCTGAGAGGATCAGCGTCTTTATAAGAGACACTAGAGAGCTCACTGGCTCTCTCTCCACCATGTGAGGACACAGCAAGAAAGTGGCCATCTGCAAGCCAGGAAGAGAGCCCTTACCACAACCCAACCATGCTGGCACCCGATCTTGGACTTCCAGCCTCTAGAACTGTGACAAAATAAATTTCAGTTGTTTAAGCTACCTAGTCTATGGAATATTGTTATAGCAGTCGGAGAAAACAACCACACACTAATCCCAAGAATTGATCACAGAGTATATGAAGAAGAGGAGCAACCAAGGGGTCAAGAACAGGGAAGACTGGGTTCTACTATGAGCTCAGCCACCCTGACACTGTGGTAGGAGCCCTAACCCTTTGAAGCTTCCTTTTTCTCTTCTATGAAGTGAGAGGCCTTAGGTAGAACATCTTCAGGTCTCTTAAAACTTCCAAACTAAGCGTTAAATCACATACTGTGGGCTATGCCTCAGGCAATGACAGTGCCAGGATTTTACCATCAAGAACTTATCACGGGGGGCTTCCCTGGTGGCGCAGTGGTTGAGAATCTGCCTGCCAATGCAGGGGACATGGGTTCGAGCCCTGGTCTGGGAAGATCCCACATGCCGCGGAGCAACTAGGCCCGTGAGCCACAACTACTGAGCCTGCGCGTCTGGAGCCTGTGCTCCGCAACAAGAGAGGCCGCGATAGTGAGAGGCCCGCGCACCGCGATGAAGGGTGGCCCCCGCTTGCCACAACTAGAGAAAGCCCTCGCACAGAAACGAAGACCCAACACAGCCAAAAATAAATATAAAAATAAATAAATAGGGCTTCCCTGGTGGCACAGTGGTTGAGTATCTGCCTGCCAATGCAGGGGACACGGGTTCGTGCCCCGGTCTGGGAGGATCCCACATGCCGCGGAGCAACTAAGCCCGTGAGCCACAACTACTGAGCCTGCGCGTCTGGAGCCTGTGCTCCGCAACGGGAGAGGCCGTGACAGTGAGAGGCCCGTGCACCGCGATGAAGAGTGGCCCCCGCTCGCCGCAACTGGAGAAAGCCCTCGCACAGAAACGAAGACCCAACACAGCCATAAATAAATAAATAAATAAATATTTTTAAAAAATACATTTAAAAAAAAAATAAAATAAAATAAATAAATAAATAAATAAATAAATTTTTTTTTAAAAAAGACCTAAATAAGAAATACATGGCGAATATCTTTCTAAAAAAAAAAAGAACTTATCATGGGGACTTCCCTGGCTGTCTGGTGGTTAAGAACCCGGCTTCCAATGCAGGGGACGCAGGTTCCATCCCTGGTTGGGGAACTAAGATCCTCCATGCCGTGGGGCAACTACTGAACCCATGTGCTCTGGAGCCTGAGAGCCACAACTAGAGAGAAGCCCGTGCACTGCAAGGAAAGATTCCGCATGCTGCAACTAAGACTCGACACAGCCAAAATAATTAATTAATTAATTAATTAATTATTAAAAAAATAAAATAAAACTGATTTTAAAAAGTTACTATGGCTATTCGCAAAGCTATTTAATTACAAGCATATTCATGACAGAACTGCATTTAATGGCAAAAAAACAAAGAAAACCTTGTAAATAACCTAACTATCCAACAATAAAGTATGTTAAATAAATTACAGTAGAGCCAGATCATAGAATAAGTGAATATTTATTACGCAAACCTGTAAAAAAAAAAAAAACTTTTTTGATAATTAACATCAAGGATATAGTGCTGAGGACTTCCCTGGTGGTGCAGTGGTTAAGAATCTGACTGCCAATGCAGGGCACACGGGTTCAAGCCCTGGTCCGGGAAGATCCCACATGCCGCGGAGCAATTAAGCCCGTGCACCACAACTACTGAGCCTGTGCTCTAGAGCCTGTGAGCCACAACTACTGAAGCCCGTGTGCCTAGAGCCCATGCTCCGCAACAAGAGAAGCCACCGCAATGAGAAGCCCGCACACCACAACAAAGAGTGGCCCCCGCTCACCGCAACTAGAGAAAGCCCGCACGCAGCAACGAAGACCCAATGCAGCCAAAAATAAATAAATAAATGGAGATAGTGCTGAGAAACCTTAAAATCATAGATTGGTAAAAACTTTGTTAAAAATCCTATCAGTGGGAATTCCCCGGCAGTCCAGTGGTTAAGACTCCGTACTTTCATTGCCGAGGGCGAGGGCTCGATCCCTGGTTTCAGGGAACTAAGATCCCACAAGTCGCAAGGTGCGACCAAATAATAAATAAATAAATAAATAAATATCATAAAAAAAAATCCTATTGGCGAGCATGGAGCATGCCACGCCTATACACAGCTGTTCCACATGGGTCATTTTTCAAAAAACTTCTGTGAACTGTTTTATTGAGGTATATTTGACATAAACTACAATATCTAAAGTATACAATTTGGTAAGTTTTGACATACATAAACCCATAAAACCCACAGACCCATAAAACCATAATAATAAAGATAACATAGCCATCACTCCCCAAAGTTTCCTGGTGCCCCTTTTAAACCCCTCCCTCCCACTGCTCCTTGGTCCCACTCCCCTCCCCAAGTCACCATTGATTTGCTGTCACTATAGATTAGTTTGCATTTTCTAGTTTTATACAAATGGAATCACACAGCACATACTCTTTTTTGCCTGGCTTCTTTCACCTTCTTTCACTCAGCGTAATTATGTTGAGATTCACCTATGTTGCTGCATGTATTTATGTCTGAGTGGTATTCCACTGTATGGGTCACTCTGACTCTCAGGATAAGCAGTCTTCATTCCCAACCCAGTTGCCTCCAGGAAAGAGGTTTCAGAAATGACGTTTTATATGTCTCTTAACTTTGCCATGTCCAGGGAATTAGGATTCTGAGTCTACTTAGGCTAGGGCTGATATTAACTCTTTTAGACACAGCTTGCTTTGTCTTTCAAAGCATTCTTTCGTTTAAATTTTACCTAAACTTCATTCTGCTGCAAGTTAATAAACCTAACTTTGTGGGGCTACTGGTATGTTCCTGGTGAGCTTTATCAGGTGGGCTTTATCAAGTGACATGAATGTTCATGACCACATCAAATGCAAAACAGTAAATAGTGTATGACTCCATTTTTGTTCTTAAAATAAAAACTTAAAAAGATGACTACAAAGTTATACATGAAAAATGATTATACCTGTATTACCAAAATACAGTAAACATTTTCTTTTTAAGATCAAAGGAGAGTCACAGAAAAAGAAAGAAGAAAGGTGACAGGATTTTACATAATCAATACTTGCTAGGCTGCCAGAGGAACAGGGAAACCCAGCTACTATTATTGTGTAATAGCTTAATTCATGAATCCACAGGTGTTAACCTAGAATGGGCAGTGGAACTTCTTAGGAAAGTCATCATCCTTCATGTCTCTGGAACCAAAACATAAATGTAGAATGATAAATCTACTTTCATAAATATAAGTGGAATTTGGAACCTTTTAGAGATGAAGTAGTTCCAATGACATCTTCTAAGTTTTTGGCCTTGTAATTTACACAACCTTTAATTATAAGTCTGTATAAAGCTTTGCAAGAGTAGCAGTTTATTTTTATTATTTATTATTTACCAAACTCCCTTCCACCCATTAATCACAACATGCATTACAACACAGTTGCAAAGTAGGTCAAAATACTCCTAAATACATTTTTGGATTCGGTACTTATTAATATTACCCCCCTTTCTATTCGTTGAGAAAGCCTGTTTTTAGTTCACCTAAGACACCTGCTTACATGCTAATTATCACCTAATGATAAAACACCCAGTTTCCTTACAGGGAAATGTAACTTGAAAACCCTACGGCAGCCCCGAATATCATCTTTGTAACTAAGATCTGAAAATTCATTTCCTACTAACGCTACCCAGATAAGGTCAACACAGCATATAAAAACAGAATTTTTGCAAACTCCTTTTGTGATCTTGCCCAAAAGCTTAAAATAAAACGCAACAAGGAATCTATCTCTACATGTAAAACACAATCCAGTATGCCTCTTATTATTTCTTATTAAAGCTACAAACGAGTAGGAAAAGAATACTGCCCACGGGCTTTCCAACTTTTGAATTCTGGCGACTAATAGCAGCGAGAGCAAGAGCGAAGGCGAGAGACCACGCAAAAGCGCCCTAGCCAGGCAGGCAAATGGTAGACACGCAATGTGGGTAAGTTGGCCGTGAAGAGACAAACCCAATTTGTGAACTAAACCTATGAGCTGGAAGAAGAGTGACCGGTTTCAGACTCGGCTGAGCCCACCTGGAAGCATCTAGCTGACCGGTGACCCAGGGAGAAAAAGCCGCTTCCACCCCGACACCACTACCAGAAAAAGAATGGAGAAAAGAGACAGCTACTAGGGCAATTTTGACCCAGACCCCGTGACCCGGTTCCTCGCTCTTCGCCCTCTTCCACACCCCCCAACCCCCAGGCTTCGCCGAGAGCCCCTCCCCTGGACTCATTCAAAGCGCCACGTCTCCTAGCTCCGGGCCACCAGCCATCCCGCAAAGACTTCCTCCGGTTAACCCCTCCCAGCCACCCGCCCAGAGTCACCGATCCCCAAGGCTCGGCGCCGCCACCAGGCCCGAAAGGGTCACCGCCAACTGCAGCCGCGGCGCGCTAGCTCCAACAGCTCCAGCCCCGCCCGGCCTCGCCCGCGCCCACGTGACACCCCACGCCCCGCCCACCGGCGCCCACGTGACCCGCTGCCCTGCTCCTAGTCTACGCTCGCTGCGTGGATCGCGGCCGGAGCCGCCATTGTTCCGCCGAGGGAGGACAGCGGGGCCTGGCCCTGGCGCGGAGACGCCGCTTAGCGGCCGCCGCTGGAGACACTCCCTCCCGCCGCCCCCCTCCTCCTGGCGGCGGCGGAGTGAGGCTGACGGGGGGCACTGGGAGCCCCCTGTCCTCCTGGCGGCGGCAGCGGCCGATCCCCGGCTCCGGCGCGAGGGGCGGCCGCAATGCGCTCGGCCTGAGGCTGTCCGGCCCGGCCTTTCCTTGCTTCCCTTGACTGTTCCACGGCGTCTCTGCGCCCCGGCGTCATTCTGCGAGTGCCCCTGACGGGAGGGAAGATGGCTACACGGAGCTGGCTGGACGAGCTGGCCCAGCAGGCCGAGGAGGGCTCAGCCCGGCTGCAGGAAATGCTCTCGGTCGGCCTAGGGTTTCTGCGCACCGAGCTGGGCCTCGACCTGGGGCTGGAGCCGAAACGGTACCCGGGCTGGGTGATCCTGGTGGGCATGGGCACGCTCGGGCTCCTGCTGCTCTTCCTGCTCGGCTACGGCTGGGCCGCGGCTTGCGCCGGCGCCCGCAAGAAGCGGAGGAGCCCGCCCCGCAAGCGGGAGGAGGCGGCGGCCGCGCCGGGCCCGGCCTCTGACGACCTAGGCGTGCTGAAGAATCTCAGGAGCGAGGAGCAGAAGAAGAAGAACCGGAAGAAATTGCCGGAGAAGCCCAAAGTGAGTAGGGGAGGAGCGGCGGGAGAGTAGGGGCGAGGGGCCAGCGCGGAGCCCCTCGAGCTTGCGGGAGGCCAAACGCGAGCCGCCCCAGCCGGGAATGGGAAAGGAAAAGAGTGAGGTTAGTCGAGAGCCGGGACGCAGTCTCCCCAGGCGGAGGAGGTGATCGGTGGACACGTTACTTGGAGAACGGTGGAAACTCAGGAAGTATGGGACCGGTGGGGAAGATGAGTTTAGAGGAAGGAAGTTAGACAGTGCGAGGTATGTTTAAATAGAAGCGCCCGGCGGTCAGGTCGTTCTCGGGAACCTTGACCGCCGGAACGACATGCCAACGTCCCCGAGGCCTGCTGGGTCGGCTGCATGTGTGTGCGGAGGCTGATGGGACCTGACAGTGGGGAAGTTGTGGCAAGACTGCGCCGGGGAGGCAGAGCCTGGCTCGGGTCACACTGAGATGGGGAGATACGGCGGCCTGCAGACTCCGGGGCTGACTCTAGGCTTAAAGGTACCCAGGTCTGGACGCGCTTCCATTTTAGTTGGGACTGTTGAAGGGAGACGGTGGCCCCCTCTCATTCCGGTGCCTGTGGCAAGTGGAGGCCGGACCTGGAGCAAGGCAAGAGGGGGTCTGTTTTCTCGGGTACTCGGGGCTCCGGGGCCCTCCGAGAGAGCGCTCAGGCAAGTTCGGCGGAGCGGTGTGGGCGGTTTTGAAATAGAGTAAAGGGATGACAGAGCAGAAAGGCGCAGGCTGCGCGAGGCGTTCCGGCACCGATTTACCGGGCCACGTGTGGAAATGCAGAGAGCATCACAGCCGTTTTATCATGCCTTCGCGTTTTATTTCTGCGGCCTTTATGGCCATTTCCCCACGGTTCTCCCATTGGAACGTTCATGGTTTTATTCATTTTTTAAAAAAATACCGTGCAGTTGAGCAGGGTATGGAGGGTGTGCAAAATGAGAAACAGCTCCTAACCTATTTTTATAGCCACTGGATTTAGCTCTTCCCCGTTTTCAGTACGATAAAGTACAATACTGTGTGAACTGCGCTCTGATTTTTGCTGGACAGTGGGAAGTATACACGTGAGAGTTAAAGTCAGTCATGGAAACTAATACAGGAGACAGATTCAAAAATAATTCTAATACTTTGTAGACTGACAGGTGCTGTAGAGGTGTGAGCAGTATAAATGAGGGTTGGAGAGTGGGAGACTATTTCCATTGGAGGGATTTAGGCAAGTTATTGGAGGAAGTGAGATCTGAGTTGAAGCTAAAGCAATGAGAGTATGGTTGGTAACAGTACAAAGGATAAGGCTGTAGTAGAGATGTGACAGGTCACAGTTACTGCATTATTAGGTCTAGATTAGACCTGCTGATTAAGAGGATGCAAGATACATGCAAGACCTGGGAAAGGATACAACTTTGTCAGTATGAATACCACCTTAGGTTAGGAGAAGAGAAAATACAAGTGATTTGGAACATAGGTAATTATATTTAAACTTGTAGAGAGTATCAAGGACTACCAGAAAGTAATGTTATGGTGGAAATAAAGAACCTGGCTCCAAGACAGGAAAGAAGGTGATCTTGAAAAAAACACATACATTAATAAGCCTAGGACCAGTGTGGATGAAGCAGGATGTGAACATTTCAAAACCCTGTTTGGGACGTCTGGAATTTCAGATAGACTTGGGTCAAGAGACAGGTGCTCCGAGAGCCCACCCTAAGTGCATCACAACACTTGGACGACCCATCTGAAGAAGGAGCACAGACAGGCTCCTGTGGAACTTGTGCTGTGAAAAATGCTTATCAAACTTAGTACTTATTCCTTCTCCTTTTCATTTGAGTTAAGGAAAGGGGAATGAATAAATAAATCCAGTTTTAGCTTTGGGGAGTGGAGAATGGCGTGAGAAAACGTATTTGCCTACCTAATGGTAAAGTTGTGTTGGAGAAGTTCATCAGCATTTACAAAACTGTGGCTTTCAAACGTTTTTGCAACCTACACTGAAAACATTTTACATTGCAATACCCCCCACACATGTATCAAACTATTCTATTTGTTTTTCTTTAATGATATTTGTGACCCACTAAATTGGTTTCACATTTGATTGTGAGGCGTGACCCACAGTTAGAAAAACACTGCTTTATAGGGTTAAGAAATATAAGCTTCCATTTATTTAGTTAGTACTCATATGGGTTGCACTGTGCTAAATATTTACTTGGGGAAAAGCAGGATACTGCTTGCAAATTGAAGGCAGTAAAAAGGAATATGTCTCACAGTGAAGGGAATACAAAAGTAAAAGCTTAGTTTTTCCCCAGGGAGCTGCTTATTCCAGTTGTGGAAAAAGATACCAGAAAACCCTAGTGTGGGCCCAGGTGGCCAGGAAAAACCTTATCACAGAATTTGACTTTGAAAGTGGGGAGGAGCAGGATAGTGGGAGAGACTATAAAGAAGCAGCCATGGCTCAGGGGAGGAAGACTTAACTCTGTCAGCCTGGCAGGAATTAGGACCTCTAAATTTGAGTAAGGCATTTAACCATGCTCCGATTAGCTTATCTTGTTTATAAATTGAAGATCTTAGTTGAGTTAAAACACTGCAGGATTCCTCAGAGTGTTAACCCTAACTACTTGCAATAGACTTACTTTGGTGTTTTTTTTTTGTTTGTTTGTTTTGGTTTTTTTTTTGGTCGTGCCACACGGCCTGTGGGATCCTAGTTCCCTGATAAGGGATCCAACCAGCGTCCCCTGCATTCGAAGCATGGAGGCTTAACCACTGGAGCACCAGGGAAGTCCCTGCAATAGAGTTACTTTGAATGCTTGTTAAATGGTGTAGATTCCTGAGTCCTACTACAGATCTTGTAAATTCAGAATCTGTGGAACTGGGTTCAGGGAATCTGCATTTTTAACAAGCTCCCTTGCCTATGAGTTTGAAAATCATTCACTGCAATAGGGCCATAAGATCCATAGTATAAGAGAGATTTCTAAATGGAGTCATGTTTAATCTTATGATCCATCTTTTATTACTACATCATTCTGATAAACATTTTAAGATATACTTAATTCTGGTTCAAGTGGAATCAGTGATGTCAACTACTACAGTTTTTTTAAAAGGACATTCCATATTTGTTTAAATACTTTATTTTTGTCCTTTCAGTCCATCCTTTTTAGTTTTCTCTTAAATCATTCCAAATTTTACAACTCGAATTTTCAAAATTTGTTTCTAGTTGCCTTCTTTTATTTGTAGAGTAGATGTCGTTTAGCTTTTTAAAATCTATTCATAAGCTTTTTTTTTTTTTAATTCTTATATCGGTTTGCTTTTTATCCCCTAATTTCTTGCCATAAGTTTTGGGGGGCATGAATTGCAGTTCGTTCCCCTGTTAAAAGTGAAGGGGGTGATGAAGGGGGCAGCACTTTTCACTGGGCTTAGCTCTTGGCATTTTTGGAAAACATTGTTTTCATACATGTATTTTTCATGACACCTAGTTCATTGTGAGTGTTAAATAGGCACTCAGTAAATATCTTTCGCTTGACTTAATCTGCGCAGGGATATGGATGGATGTAAGATCTCAGATAACTGGTCTTTAACAATTGTTGCTTTGAATTTCAGCTGGAAGCAGGTAACCAAGATCATCGTCAAAGAAAATTCATTTTAGTGGACAAGTTTTTTTCATATTAGTTTAGGAATTTTCATAAAGACTTGCCATAGTGCAATTGTTAATATCTATAAGCTCAGTAAATAAAAGAGTAGTGTTTTGTCTTGTTTGCTACTGTATAACCTTGCACGGTGCTGGCAGTCAATAAGTAATTATTGAATGCATAATATAGTAAGATGTCCCACCAAAGTATTTATGCAACATACTCCTATTTTTCATGCCTAGTAAATTCCATGTGAGCCACCTTTTTATTTTTACAGTGGAAAATGGCTGTGTTTGCCTCATCTGGCTAAAAATTTGTAAGGTCCATCTTTATACAGCCAATAAATCATTCTAATAGTATGCTGTGTCTTTTGTAGTCATTACTTCTTTTCCAGTTTCACTGCCGCTGCCCTACTTGTGGACTGTTACCTTTTGCTTAGGCTGTCCTACAGCATCCTAACTGGTTTCCATGCTTCCAGTCCCTTTGTTGCCAATCCCTTCTACCCACTTATGCCAGCTAAATCTTTTAAAGCCCAACTCTGATCATGTGACTTTCAAGTTCACATCTTTTCAGTAGTTCCCCAACACCTGTTGAATAAGATCCAGTGACATGGCACTCAAGCCTTTTCATGATCTAACCCCATCTTAGATTTATCTCATACCATTACCCCTAAGACATTACCATTAGCTAGATGTCATTGTCTCTTTATTCATATTATCTTCTTCTATTCATATTATTTTTTCTGAAAGGCCTATTTTTTCTGTATCTCTACCAATTTCTACCTATCCTTCGAGGCCCAGCTACATTGTTGCCTTTACTATAAAGCCTTCTCTAGCTCCCCAGCTAGAGTTGGTCTCTCTTTTTTATGTTTATTTTATATTTTTTATGAGAGCTGAAACAAGAAGGCAGAGCATTGCCTGGGAATGTGCTTGTAGGATGACTCAGATCTTTTCACAGCTCTGTGCATGTCCAAGAATGACAAGTATTGATTTTGGGGTTAGAAATAAATTTTAGTGAGTAAGCAAATTTGCCAATATGGAATCTTCAAATAGTGGTGATCAACTCTTTATTTGCCTGTATCTGTAACTGGACTATTCCTCTCATCTCCAAAACCTCATGTCTAGATGTACACTGGGTTTCTTCAATTAGAAACCTGATGTTTGTCTCAAAAACTTTAACATCGCCAAAACAGAGCTTATAATTCCCTGCCCTCTCCCAGTCTTCCCCATTTCTGTAAATGGTAAATGACTCTGCCATTCCTTCAGTTACTCAAGCCAAAAATCTAAGAATCGTTCTTGGTTCTTCTCTTTTCCTTACCTCCTCATCTTCACCTCATATCCTAATCCTTCAGGAAGTACCATCAGTTTTATCTCCAAAACGTATATTTAGTCCAGCTATTATCACCTTAACTCACTTGTACAGCAGTAGCTTCTGTTGGCTGCCCCCAGTCCTTCCTCAACACCCTAGTAAGGAGTCTTTTTAAAAACAAGTCACCATCTTGTCTAAAACGAACATTTCAGTAGCTTTTGCATTTAAAATCTAAACTTCTTTCCTGTATGGCCCAGCACCTGCTTTTTTTTCTAAGCAATTTTGAGTTGGTTTCCTCTCATTTGCTACCTTCACCTATAGTAATCTTTTTCAGTTCTTCAAACTCTCACAACCCAGTACCTTTATGTGAGCTGTTATTAACACTTCTGGAACCATCTTGACCGCACTGTTCTAATCAGCCTTTAGATCTCACTTTAAAACTCACCTTCCCAGAAAATGCTTTCCTGATCACCCCATTTGAAATAGGCATCCCCTTCTATTTTCTGTCTTAACCTCTTATATGTGTTTCCTTTTTGTAGTTTGTAAGTTGTCTAGTAACTTATTCATTTACTTTTGCTCGGTGTCTTTTCTCTCCGCTAGATTGTAAGCCTTGATATGGGATAGCAAGCAGTGACTGGCATATAAGAGCCTTTGATCATTATTTGTTAAACTAAATGCTGAATGAAGTATCTAAAATGACATCTCACTGTTTAGTTGAATAATCTAATCTGTTATTGGGCTAAATAAATTTGTTTTTTAAGATATTCTCAATAGAATTATGTCTTTTATTCATAGGTGGTGGTTTTGCCATGTCATCCCAGGTATTACTAAAGTTTCGTGTCATCTACAGGATTTTCTTTTTCCCTTTAAGTCACTAGTCCTCTTAGTTTTAAGTCTTAGAAGAATACTCATTTGATTTAAAAATCCTGAGTGATAGGTAAAACAAACATTCCTGATTTTACAAAAAGGAATCTTGAGATTCAGAGAGATTAAGTGACTTATTCAAGGTCATAGATCAAAGGCATTTCAAAGGCAAAACAATACCCTGATTTCTAGTCTAAGAACTCACTGTTATTTCCATTATACCTCGCTGATTTTTTTTTTTTTTGTAACCTCTCATTTTGATAGCATGTTCCAGGATATTATATTGCATTCAGAGAACAAATCTAATTTTCTCAGTGAGTTACAACTTTGTTGCTTTTAAATTTTACTTTTAGAATCAGAAGTTTCTGCTGAAAATTATAATGACCTTTACAGAAGCTCCAGAATTTTGGCTCCATTTGTTTGGTTACATGACAGGATTTTTTCATCCTGTCATTTTCTTCTGCCAGAGGCCTTGCAGAAAAGACCTTCAATAGTTCTGACAGAAAAGACCTTAAATAGTCGTGCTCATCTTAAATACCAAGAGCAGCAATAAACCCTCCGAACACTTGTTTTTGTTGCACTTTGGCTTTATTGAGTAATGTACTACTTCTTAAGGTTGTGAAAGCCTTGAAAGCATTTTTAAATGATTGTTACTATTATTACTATTCAAACAAAATCATAAGATCTCTGTGAGGACTTGGTGTTATCTGACTAGTTTTATTTGGCCGCGCCACATGGCTTGTGGGATCTTAGTTCCCCCACCAGGGATTGAACCCGGCCCTTGGCAGTGAAAACACCAAGTTCCTAACCACTGGATCACCTGGGAATTCCTGTCCAGTTTTTAAATTTACTCTGTTTTCTCTCCAACTATGCTAGTGGTTTTCAAACTGTTCCACAGAATGCCAGTGTTCCAGAAGGCATCCATCAGGATCTGAGAAAGAATTACATGGATATGTGTCTGCTGTATCACCTGTAATCCTTACCTCAGTACCCATCTGACATAAAACCTTGAAAACCAATGCTGTATTTAGTGTTTCAAAAATCATCTTTAGAATAATTTGGCCATGTGATCGTTATTGAATGTCATCTCTCTAACCTATAAAAGTAGCCCTGAGCATCCCTGATGCAATCAACAAAGAGATGTTTTGGAATCCCTGAAGAGGATTTAGTTTTGGCTAGCTGTTGAGAAGGCACAAGGATCTTTACCCTAAAGGAAATATCTCAGGATATATAGCAAGATTTTGCAAATTTGACTTATAGGCCATATTTGTAAGATTATCCTCTTAGTTTTTAGGAGTTTAAAATTGGGGTTGAATTTAAAAATAAGTTGGTAAATTACTGTGACTGAAGCTGTAGTTTATGTGTATGTTTAGTTTATGTAATTGATATGTGCACAACATTTGGCAGGAAAAAACACACAATTTGTGTTTTCAAATAAATGACAAGAAATTGTTCTGTCTTGAATATGTATCAGCACTCTTCACAACTAAAACGAAGAAACTGACCAAGACTAAGTCTTGTCCATTAAATGAGATAATGCATGTGCTTGGCACATGGCAAATACTTGGAAATTATTAGGTCTGTCAGCTAAAGATGATATCTCTTGAATTTCCATGATGTCTTGCCTTTATTTTTTTTTATCATGGACATAATATGTAGTCTTAACGCTTCCTGTATGCTCAGTATAATTTCCAGCTAAGAAAATTGAGACTCCAGTGAAGTAGTAACTTGTCCAGGGTGATAGACATTTGGGGATTCAACCGTGGTCTCAGCTTGCCTTCAAAACTCATACTCTTCTCCTTTAAGAGGCTGAGGAATGGGGACGGGATGGGGGGGGTGGGGGGAGGCAGAGTACATCTTTTGTCTGGTATTTTAGTGTGTGCTATTGTGTTCTTCCTTTGCTTTGGTCTAAGCTTCTTGAGGGCAGGAATTGTGCCTCACTTGTCTTTGTTTCAAGGTTTTAAGGGTTCTGCATATTACTCTACTGAGTTCACTTACTGGATGTTGAGTGAATGAACATGAATGAATATTGTGTAATTTTTCTAGAAAACAGTGAAACTATAAGCAGCTTTTTAAAAAAGAAAGGTAGTATGACATGTCTCTAGAGCAAGCCTGGACTATTTCTAGCCTCTGAGAGGATACATTTACTCATCATTTGTATTCTGTTAACTTCCCAAAAGAATTTCTGTCTGGAGCATTGGGCCCATTGGATACATGTACAGTTTGTTAGCCCTCTTGACCACCAGGACTTAACATTTATTTTGAGCTTGCTAGTATGAAAAATGACTTGAGTGCTGGAACATGGGTTGAGTATATGGGCCATCATAGCTTTGGAGAGGAAAGGATATTGAAGGGAAGAAACTTTCTTGAGCAAGTAAAGTATGCTTTCACATGTTTTCTCATTTACTGTCACTTTAACAAGTTACATAAGACAAGTTACATATTTTCTTCGTATTTACAGATGATGAAGTTGAGGGTTAAGTCAAGGAAAATGCTTAAAGTCACGGTGATTAAATATGGAAGTTGGGCCTTAATCCCAGGTTGTCCACTCCAAAGCCCATAGTCTTTTCATATTTCCCCTTTTTTTGGTAGTTAGTAGACTGCCCTTCTAGTTTCTAAACTTAAGAAATGGACTTCCCTGGTGGTGCAGTGGTTAAGAATCCGCCTGCCAATGCAGGGAACACGGGTTCGCGAAGATCCCACATTCCGCAGAGCAACTAAGCTCGTGTGCCACAACTACTGAGCCTGCACTCTAGAGCTCACGGGCCACAACTGCTGAGCCACGAGCCACAACTGCTGAAGCCTGGGCGCCTAGAGCCCATGCTCCGCAACAAGAGAAGCCACCGCAATGAGAAGCCCATGCACCGCAACAAAGAGTAGCCCCCGCTTGCCGCAACTAGAGAAAGCCTGTGCGCAGCAACGAAGACCCAACACAGCCAAAACTAAATAAAATAAATTTTTTTTAAAAATTAAGAAAAAATAAATAAATAAACTTAAGAAGTTTCCAAGTAATTTGAAGTCATGGTTTTTACATTTTGTGGCTAAAAATAAAATTTATATAACTAAGTGAGAATAGGATTCTAAATGCTTTCATTTTAGAAGTGTCAAATGTTAAACCTTGTTTATGCTTACCTTAGCTATAGATTCTTCTGCATTTTAGAATCAGTTTAACAGATATATAAAGGCCACTCAATTGGAGTAGAAGTCTATTATTAAGCATATCTTCTTATTCTGAACCTTAAAGCTCCCAGAGGGCAGATTCTTTTCACATGTCCTCGTCCCTGAGGTCCCTAGCGAGGTGGCTTGTGCTTAAGTACTTAATAAATGTTTATGGAATTAGTAAATTGGAGATTGACTAACGTGAAGAATTTTATTTCCTTGAGTAGTTATCAAATAAGACCCTGTTCCCCTGCTGTGTGGCCCCCTCCTCCGTTTTATTTTCCTGATTGTCAGCTAGGTGTCTTCATTCTGCCTTATCACCCTCCCAACACACACACGTTCTTTTGTGAATGTATTTTTTAAAAGGATCTGGGATGGGAGTTGAGGGAATGTTTAATAATAAGACTGACATGGCATTGTCTACAAGTTTATCCCTGTAAGAAATGATTATATCATTTTTCTGTTACTGGTTGATTTTCACCAAATTTGAAGGACATTTTGGGGTGGTCTAATTTAAAATATAGATTGCATGCTATATATAAAATTAACTTTGGTTGGCCCTGGAGGGGAACACCTCAAAATTTTCCAGAGGATTTTAAAGCGGGGTACAGCAAGAGGCCCATGTAATTCTAACCTATAGAAACAACACCATATATATTATAAAGTCTCTATGATCAGAGAAGATACTTTCATGTAAAACCCAGCATGGAAGTCACATTGGATTTGAAGTGTTAGTTTGCGTGTGAGCAGATCTGCATAATATGCTTCCATTTAGGGATTTGCTAATTTAAATGTGGTTAATGCTTTACCAGGACAAGGCTTCCTTGACCAGCTAGTAGAGATCAGATTAGTGCTGTTGATAGGTAGGAGAGGCACAACCACCATAGTGTATCCTCTTTTCCTGCTACCTAAGAATGCTGTTGACTTTTCCCTTGGGATAGGGGGCTTATTATTTCATGGTGTCAGGCATTTGTGGGGAGCTGTTGATGACTTATGGAACCCCAATAGTTATGAGACCTATATAAAGCCCAAAAGTTAGTGGAAAATTGGGAAATCTGCATAGACCAGAGGGAACAGCTGCAGTTCTAGCCACTACATAAGTTGTTGCAAAGAAGCAAGTAAAATTGGCACAGGTTGGAACGTGGGACCACCTTTGGCTTGCTGATCATCGCAGAGCCTATGAAATGGAGACTGAGTGTTCCTCTGTTGGTCACTGATTGAGGATTTCAGACTTCGTATTTGTCCAGAAGGAAAGATTGTTTCATCTTTCATTTGGGAGGCTCTATCAGCATTGTTTGCAGTTGTCTCAAAGAAATTGCATTGAACTTTTTAGCGGTTTTTAAGATAGTTTTTAACCACTTAATTTCACCTTTTTACAGTTAGTATATAAATTAAAATGACTCAATTTAGTCATTTACATGAGTAAAATGGAGGTATCATATAAGTGACTATGATAGTTTGCTGAAGGGATTAATTAGTTAAATGAAGTTTCACAGATGTGAGGTTTGTGAGCTGCCACAAGTGAAGAGAGGGAAACTGTGTGGACTTAGAGCTGTAAGATTGGTCAGTTGGAGTAAAGCTTACATGGAAAGGTGAGGACGACCCCAGAAAATCAGAAAAAGTAAGTTTGACTAGTCTGAAATAAGAAATGGCATATGAGAATTGACAAGTAAGATGGTGATACTGGAAAGTAGGATTAAATAAAGTTTTATATTCCTGATGTGGATATGGCTCTAAGCCCAAATTCCTTTCTGGGGTTTCTGACCTTTCTCAGTGCATTGTCTCCTCCACCCCTCCCCGCCCCCCCAATATACATAAACACAGAGAAATGAGAAGAGACAGCATTAAAGTGGCAAAACAGCCCAGAGGAAAGAAAACCAAACCGAGAGTGAGGACACCTGGTTTCAACATTAGCTGTCTGACTTTAACAAGTTGCTTAAGACTCATCATATTAAATTTGAGTTAATTAGGAATTTAATCAGCTAAAAGACAGCTTTTGTTTGGATTTTTCCGCCATAAATCTTTGGGAAAACTGCAGATTGGGTTTTGGAATATTAATGGTTTCTCTTTCCAACTGCATATCCCTGATAATTTTGCACAAATGCAGGTAATGTCACATTAGAAAAACTTTGAACATTCATATTGTTTTCATGGCTATAGGTCTGCTGTAATAAGTAATCTGGTGGAAATCTGTTCTGCAAGAACTAGAAATAAAGCAATTTAAACTAGTATATTGATTTGCTAACTTACTGTGTTGAATATGAGAAGAATGGGCAAGTGAAAAGAAGTAGTGAGATCCAGAAAGAAGAGGTTAGAAATACAGATACCTGGGAGATACCTGGGCCCTTTTCTTCAAAGTTCTGAATCTAAGTATATTTCTGGTGATGGGGCTCAGAAATGCTTCATTTAAAAAAAAAAAAAAACCCAAACTAGTGATTCTGATTAAAAGCCAGAATTGGTGTTCACAGACTTAATTCTACTCATGAATACCTCTAAGTGCTGTCATTTTATTTTGGGGATGTTAGGAAAACTGAGGTAGCCTTTTTAAACTGTGGCAGCGGGTTAGTAAAGCTTCTTAATCCTAGAATAGTAGAGCTATTAGATTGTAGGATTACAGGGGACATTAGCGATGATCTAATACAGAGACCAACAAACTGTGGTCCATGGACCAAATCTGGCCCTCCACCTGTGTTTGTAAAGTTTTTTGGAACACAGACATACTCATTCCTTTATGTATCGTCTGTGGCTGCTTTTGTGCTACAGTAGCAGAGTTTTGTAGTTGGGACAGAGACTCCATAGCTCACAAAGCCTAAAATATTTTCTATCTGGCCCTTTACCAAAAAAGTTTGTGGACTTTTGAATAGATCAGACCTATCATTTTTATAGATGTAGAAACAAGACTCAAAGATAACGAGTGAAATACTCTGAGATTACACAGCCAATTGATGGTCAGAATGCAAATACAATTTAGTTCTTTTTCCTGCTTCCATTCCACTATTTTTTGTTGGAGGTACTGATGCCTGGGTGAAATCAGAAAATAAATTTGTGGTACAGTTTTGCTTATAAGTTCATTCTTTATTATATTACAAGATGTAGTTCCTAGGGACAGTAGTCTTAGATAACACAGCTGTACAAAAGTCTTTAATTTGGGTCGGGGGTAGAATTTGATTGTTGTATATTCTGTGTCCTGAGTACAAATCTTTGATTTGCTCTGCCAAGCAGTTTGATAACAGAATCCGTTATTGTTGCTGTGCAGCCAAACGGACGGACCATCGAAGTGGCTGAGGAAGAGGTCGTCCGAACTCCTCGGAGTGCAGCAGCTAAGCAGCCATTAGAGACACACAAGAAAAATGAAAAGGTCAGTTGGGAGCATGTGAAATTATATGCAAGGCTCTTAATAAAGAGAGTGACATATAAAGTGTTACATGTGCACCCCCATTTAAGGAAAACTAAAAATCTGAATTTATCATAGCGGATGGATGGGTGGTGGAGGTTTAAGTAAGTTGGTTTTGTTTGTTTGTTTTTTAAGGAGGGATGTATCACCAAGTATTTTAAACATTGCCGTGACATTATTAAGTTTTCATTTTGCCAGAAACAATTTATTCATGACTTGAACATCTTTTATATGAGTAAGGTTCCAGATATGTAACATACCTCTTACTGGAAAACAAAATTGTGATACCTTTGTTAATAGTGCACTTTTGGCATGAAAAGCTTGGCAAAATTGTTCTATGGTATTAAGTGTTAATATAGATTTCTATTGTGAGAGCAACATAATCATCTACTTATTAGATACAATTTGAATTTGTTTAACAAAGGAAAATATTCTGTACTCAGGTCATTATTAAAAGGTTTGGATGTGCACTCTTAAGTTTTCAAATAAGACAATCTATTATACCCCGTTAATGGTACATTCCTGGGATTTTATTCATTTTCCAGTTGCCAGTGTTAGAACCAACGCGTTTTTATTTGACTTACTTTAGTTTGTAAGTAGGCAAAATGTACAAGACTCTGTTAACAGTGGTACCTCCTGCTGTGGGCGAGAGACTTTTTATTTAATTCTTTTTGGTACATTAAAAACTGCAACCTCTCCCCCCGCCCCGTTTTTTTTTAACCCTTGCATGCATGACTCCTTTTCAGGGAAAACGAACAAAAAAACAACCACAGGTAGGTAAGTGGTTTCTAGGAACCAGGGTGCCACAACTCCAGCCCCGTAGCGTAGTGGTGAAGTGCTTGGTACAGTTTCTTAATGCTCATAATATCAAAATACCACTGAAGAACTGGTGAGATCAATTCTGCCCTGTAACCCGGTGAAATTGGTCTAGGGCCAAGACAGCTGCAGGTAGGATGGCTTAAAATGAAGGATGGTTGTGGGAAAGAATTAAATATATGTCCGGGGACTTCCCTGGTGGTCCAGTGGTTGAGACTTCGCCTTCCAATGTAGGGGGTGTGGGTTCGATCCCTGGCCGGGGAGCTAGGATCCCACATGCCTCGGGGCCAAAACACCAAAACATAAAACAGAGGCAGTGTTGTAAGAAGTTCAATAAAGACTTTAAAAGTGGTCCACTTAAAAAAAAAAAATCTTAAAAAAAAAAACAACGCCCTATAAATATATGTCCGACTTTGCCTTTGGCAGAAAAATAAATAGTAAATTACTTTTATTAACAAATAAGCATACAATTTAGGGATTGTGAATTTACACTGTGAATAGTTTATATGCATAATGTAGATGTATACTTCTCCCATCTAGTGTTTCCTTGTTCCTGGGCTTTCTCTTTACTAGTGAGCATTTTATACTTAACTCCTGCTTCCACTCCCTGAATTATCCTGAAAAATCTGTAGTTGGAATAATTAATCAACTACCATTCATCTCTGATTGATTAATTATATATAGATTGTATGTATCGGGATGTAAAACCATAGTTTAAAGTTTTAAATCATTCTGAAATCTCTTATGTTAGAAAGTAATTATAATGGTTGACATTTGTTAAGTATCTATAACATGGCAGGCACTGTGCAAGGTGAGGTATGTGTATATATCGTACATATTTACTTCGTACATAATTACTTATTTAATTATAAGTAAATATATTTACTTATAGTAGGGACAACTTATTGAGCACTTACTGGGTGTACTTTTAAGACTTTATAGAATATTTATACATGTTACTTTAATTATCCTCGCAAGAATGCTGAGGAGGTGGTATCATACCTATCTTACAAATAAGAAACCTGAGGCTTAAGTTACCTAAGCTTTTAAAAGTACAGTCAGTTCTAACCTAGACCCATCACTCCAAAGTCTGTACTTTTCACTGCTCTGTATTATTTCTAATCCTTTCAAAAACTCTTCCAGGCAAATAGTATTAGTCCCATTTACAAATAAGGGCTCTGAAGCATAGAGGGATTGTGTGATTTCTCTAATTTCATACGTAGTTTCTGAACTGGGATTTGAACCCAGCTCATTCTCATGCCAAAGCCCATGTGCTGTTTAATCACTTGACAGAACCACCTCCTTTCAGTTGCCATTGCTTTTTTAGTGCAAGGCTTCTACCTTTGGTTTGTCGCCTATTTGATTTGACTTTTTGCATAATAATAAATGCTACCACTCATGCTTAATGTTTCTTTTCGCAATCCTACATCTTGAATTTATGCTTTTTAACTTGGTTCAGTCCAGGTGACTCTCATTTCAGTTAACTTTTTATGCTATTGTGCTGTGTGCTGTTGTGTGTTTTAAATATGTGGGGTTTTTTTTAAGACTTCTTACTGTCTTTTTTCGTAAATAAACATCTTAGGTCTACTTATGCACCTTAATATGTATTATTATGTATTTGTTTTCCTCTCAGAGCCACGTTAGGCACTTTAAGAAATACAGTTTGCCCGTAAAGCAGTTGCACTCTATGCAGTGATATTGAATACCTTGTCCTGTCACTTGAGTAAGCCTTATAGATAAAACTGTCTAAAAACCGTATATGACAAGAGCTATAGATATTGGGTCTATAAAGCAAGTTAAGCTACCAGGTCCATTTGGATATGAAGGTTAATGCTTCATTGATGCTAGTCTCTAGTAGAGTATACACTGGATCATTAGCCAGGCTGAATGCATTGTGCTATTTGATGATGAAGAGAATAAGGAGAAATGTAAGACGTACTTACCCTCAGAGAGATTACAGTCTAGTTAAGGAAAGGCAAGCATAAGAGAAGATACCAGGTAACATACAGCCTTGAGTGCCAGGTATTCAGAGAAGTAAGATTATCCTATTTGGGTAGCCAGAAAAGATTGACTTAATTGGACTCTTGAGGATGGGGATGGTATTTCAGTGAGTAGAAGTGGGGAGGCCAATTTTGGCAGGGGAGAGAAACAAATGAACACAGTCAGTCATTGTTCAGCTGAAAGAAAACAACATATTCAGACTCAAGGGAAAGCCCTAGACAGGTTTGACTGGTCAGAGTGGGGTGGGGTATGATAAAAACTTAGATATGCTCAGCTGGCAGCAACATTTATGATTAACAGATCAGCATTGCATCTGTGATTGTAAAGGTCTGAATTAAGATAGAAGTGTATAGATGGTTAGTAAGAAAAATAGCAAAAGCAAAAATGTATAAAATTTGGTCACAATCAGGTTGTTGCGGACAAAGTCAGTGGTGTCCTACTGAAATATTCATTATAAATATTGACAAGTTCTTACATTTTGGTGATGCTACACAGAGTACAAAATATTTTCACATCTCTTAATCCTAATGCACAGGGAGGAGGGTATTATCATTTTTTTTATACAGCTTATTGAAAAGAGTTTAATGAATTGCCCAGGATCACATAGCTAGTAAGTAATGCTCTCTCAATTTCTTTGAGGTAGCAGTTCTCAAAGTGTGGTCCGTGGACCCCTGTGAAGGGGTTCCAGGGACCTTTTTGTTGGGTCCCAGAAGACAAAAGTGTTTTCAGAATAATTAAGACATTGTTGTCTTTTCCATTGTGTTAATGTTTGCATTAATGGTGCAAAAGCAGTAGTGAGTAAAACTACTGACTCCTTAGTACAAATAAAGGCAGTGACACCAAGCTACTTGTAGTTGAATTCTTTACTGCAATCCACTTACAGTTGGAAAAATAAAAAGGAAAAAAAAAATAAAAAGGCTAATTCCACTTAAGAGTATCCTTGACGAATCTGAAAAAATGATCATTATTCATTTGATTAAATATTGACTTCTGAATACATGCCGTTTAATATTCTGTATGATGAAATGGGAAGTATGCATAAAGTATGCTCTGTACTGAAAAACAGTGGTTGCCTTGAGGAAAAACACCTGTGCAGTTGAGTTGCAAGCTGGACTAGCCACTTATTTCTTGTTACTCCATTTTTACTTGAGAGAACAACTGAGAGGCCATGGTTATTTTGAGTTGGGTATTTGTAGACATTTTCTCAAAAGTAATCAAGACAGTTCAAGGAAAACAACTGATAGTACTGTTACAAATGATAAAATGATTTGTTGCCAAGTGAAAATTAGAAATTTGGAAAATTTGTGTCTACCACCATGAGCTTGACAACATCCCAGTACTTAATGAATTGCTGATGAGATCAGCAGTGATGTTAACAAATGTGTTGGTTTTTTTTAATATTGTATATAATGGATTGGGGTTTTTGTTTGTTTGTTTGTTTTTATCTATTTGGTTGCGCCAGGTCTTAGTTGCAGCAGGCGGGCTCCTTAGTTGCAGCTCACGGACTCCTTAGTGGCGGCTCGCTGGCTCCTTAGTTGTGGCATGTGAAATCTTAGGTGGGGCATGCATGTGGGATCTAGTTGCCTGACCAGGGATCGAACCCGGGCCCCCTGCATTGGGAGTACGCAGTCTTAACCACTGGGAGACCACCAGAGAAGTCCCCAGAATGTTTTTTGTTTTTTTGTTTTTTATAAATTTTATTTATTTATGTATATATGTATGTATGTATTGGCCGCGTCGGGTCTTCCTTGCTGCACGCAGGCTTTCTCTAGTTGTGGCGAGCAGGGGCTACTCTTCGTTGTGGTGCGCAGGCTTCTCATTGAGGTGACTTCTTTTGTTGCGGAGCATGCGCTCTAGGCGCGCAGGCTTCAGTAGTTGTGGCGCGCGGGCTCAGTAGTTGTGGCTCATGGGCTCTAGAGCGCAGGCTCAGTAGTTGTGGCACACGGGTTTAGTTGCTCCGCGGCATGTGGGATCTTCCCGGACCAGGGCTCGAACCCGTGTCTCCTGCATTGGCAGGCAGATTCTTAACCACTGCGCCATCAGGGAAGCCCCCCAGAATGTTTTTTAACCTTTTGGAAGATGTATGTAACTCAGTGAATCAATATTTTCCAAACGCTCAATGCTTGCGTGTTACAAAAGTAGACAAGTATAAAAGATTCATTTAAGGTGCAAGGTAGACCAATGGATTTTAATGTAGTAAAGTATAGAAAGCTCATTGATGTAGTTTCAGATTCCACATTGCAACAATTTTTAAGAAACTACCACTTGACAAGTTTTGATGTAATATTTTTTCCTTCCTCTACCTAAAATCCTTCATGATTTCCCGTTGTTATTACTCGACAATCTTGAACATAATCCAATGGCACTGTGGCTCAAGTCTCTTTTCTTACCTCTTACCTTCTCTAAGCTCCAGACACTTTGGTTTTCTTTCTTTTCCTTTCTATTTTTTTTATTTAATTTATTTATTTTATTATTTTTGGCTGCGTTGGGTCTTTTCCCGCGGGCTTTCTCTAGTTGCGGCGAGTGGGGGCTACTCTCCGTTGCGGTGCGCGGGCTTCTCATTGCGGTGGCTTCTCTTGTTGCGGAGCACAGGCTCTAGGCACGCAGGCTTCAGTAGTTGTGGCACATGGGCTCACTAGTTGTGGCTCGCAGGCTGAGTAGTTGTGGTGCACAGGCTTAGTTGTTCCGCAGCATGTGGGATCTTCCCGGACCAGGGCTCGAACCTGTGTCCCCTGCATTGAGGTGTATTCTTAACTGGTGTGCCACTAGGGAAGTCCCCTGGTTTTCTTTCTTTTTTGTTAAACAGCTTTATTTTGAGATATACCATAGAACTTACTTCTTTCAAGTGTACAGTTTTGGTGTGTTTACAGAGTTGTACAACTATTACCACAGTCTAATTTTTAAACATGTTCCTCTTCCCAAGAAGAAATCTTGTGCCTGTTAGCAGTTGCTCCCCGTTTTCCCCTCTCCTCCCCTTGGCAACTGCTAATCTTTCATGTACTATCAAGAATATCACAATTATCTGAAAAAAACTATTGAAAAAGTCCTCCCTTTTCCAATTACATATCCACATGTATGTGTAGCCATATTTTCTTCATATGCTTCAATCAAGTAATATATCATAGCAAATTATTGCAAAAGCAGATATGCAAGTCCAGGTTTTTTTAATGGAGCCAGACATAAAAGATATCTGCACAATGTAAAACATGACATGCTTCTCACTAAAATGTTTGTTTTGGAAAATATAGTTCTTTATATAGGTATAATTATATAATTAGCTTATTATTACTTTGAGATAAATTAATACATAGCTAAATAATTTCTTAGTTTAAATTTACAGTATGGTAGATATCAAAAGATAGAACCCACACAAAGGCTCTTTGATATCCTCAATACTTTTTTAAAAATATATATTTATTTATTTATGGCTGCGTCAGGTCTTAGTTGCAGCACTCAGGATCTTTCGTTACGGCGTGTGGGCTCTTTCATTGCGGCGCACAGGCGTCTCTCTAGCTGTGGCATGCAGGCTCTCTAGTTGTGGCATGCGGGCTCCAGAGCACATGGGCTCTGTAGTTTGTGGCACGTGGGCTCTCCAGTTGTGGCTCCCGGGCTCAGTAGTTGTGGCGCGCGGGCTTAGCTCTTCCGCAGCATGTGGGATCTTAGTTCCCTGACCAGGGATCGAACCTGCGTCCCCTGCATTGGAAGGCGGATTCTTAACCGCTGGACCACCAGGGAAGTCCCCTCAATACCTTTTAAGAGTAGAAAAGAGTATCCTATGACCAAGAAGTTTGAGTGATTAGTGTTTAGAAGACCAAAGACAAAATTATTCTGAGGCAGCATAGATTTTATACAGGCATAAACTCTAGCAGTTAGCAAAATAGAGAAGAACCTGCATGCTCAGGGAGCTTACATACATTTGTTTTTTATGTTCCATAATACATCTTAGAAACTGTAGTTTCAAACTAGGGATTGGCAAGCCATGACCTTCTGGCCGTATCAGGTTCTCTGCCTATTGTTGAAAGTTTTATTGGAACACAGACACACTTATTCATTTGTTTATTGACTGTGGCTGCTTTTGCAATACAACAGCAAAGTTGAGAGGCCTTATAGTTTACAAAGCCTAAAATATTTAGTATCTGGTCCCTTTTTTTGCTGAACCCCTGTTTTAAACTCCTGATACAGTCTTTTGGGTTCATTAAAATGTTTCATTATCTGGAGTGCTTTAATATCATCTGATTCTCTAGGTCTTGGACTCTTGACTCTCCAGGCTCCCTTGTGCCGCAGTCTATAGCTTTGTGATTTCTTGGGTTTCACCCAAGGAATTAGTTTTCAAGAACTTCTTTAAGGTAAACCAAGTGGTTTTTTAAATAAAAGTGGTAATATCTTACCAGAGAAGCCTCATTTCTGCCCGTAGACTTTTCTGTCTAAACACCTAATGAATAGTGGAACTGAGACCAGAACTAGGACATCTGCCTTAACCCATCGTTTTTCCACGATACTATGGTTGTATCAGGCAGGAAGTGGCAAGAGGGGGTCAAAAGTGAAATGGTGAATTTGTATTTTATAATGCTATGATTGAAGTGAGAATGAAAGTGGAATCTCCAAGTGGAATTAGTTTAGGCTATTGGAAATGTGAGAACCAAATCTGGGAAAGAGTTCAGGGCTAGATAAAAGAAGTTCTTAAGAAATGTTTCTTGTGAATTTTTTAAGATTATGAGTTGATAACCATGCTGCTTATGCAGTGTTCCATAACTTACGAGCTCACACCAAACATTTAAATAATTTAATGGCTTGGATGGTGAATCAAGTATACAAATGTAATAGCTCAAAGATTTTATTTGGGGGGACAATGAGAGTTGGGAAGACAGGGCTATATGTAATGCAGTCTAATTTTAGGCTCTTTCATTGATTAACGAAATATTAATGGAATACCTTCTATGTGCAGGATATACTATTCTAAACACAAGGAATATAATGGTTGATAAAACAGGATAAAATGGTTGATAAAAGAGTCACTATTCTCATGAAGTTTAGTGGGGAAAACAACTAAAAACAAGCAAGTATAGTCTCTAAGGTCAGGTGGTGTTAAATGCTGTGAAAGAAAATAACTAACCAGGGTGAGGAGAAAGAGGTAAAGTGCTAATTGTGGGCACTTCCTTGCACCTGCATCTCTACTCCTTCCTTCCATTCAAAAAAAATGTATCAGAATAGTGGTGAGTGGAGAGATGCTGAGTCTAGTTTAAATCATACCTCCTCCCCAAAATGGGGGAAATCAATTGCAAGCCTGTCTACTTTTAAAAAGGTTTGTGATACTTTTCATAATTAATCTCATCCTGGTATTGTGTCACCAAGTTACTAAGGTTAAGAACTGCTAGTTCAGACAGAGTAGAGAAATGGAATTCGTATGCCTCTTGGGCCATTCATCCTTTGCCATTTAACCATGCCCAACTCATCTGTATGTTTGAGACAAGTGAGAAAAATAAATAGTGCCAAAATGTGGAGCAGTATAAAATTAGGGACTTGCCACATTTAAGCAGGAGGTGGATGAAATTGATCCTAAAGCAATGGTTTTCAGACTTTTCAAGTGGCAATTGCTAAAACTTTTCAAAATAAATTTCACTAACAACTTTTAATTTTGTCAAGTACACTTTTATTTTTGTTTATTTTTTTGGCTGCGCCTCCTGGCATGTGGGATCTTAGTTCCCTGACAAGGGATCGAACCCGCACCCCCTGCAGTGGAAGCGCGGAGTCTTAACCACTGGACCGCCAGGGAAATCCCATCAAGTACATTTTTTTTTAATTTGTTAATTTTTTTTGCTGTTTTTTTTAAAATTAATTTTTATTGGAGTATAGTGCTTTGCAATGTTGTGTTAGTTTCTGCTGTACAACAAAGTGAATCAGTTATACGTACATGTATATGTATGTGTATACGTGTATGTGTACGTATACGTGTATGCATCCATTCTTTTTTAGGTTTCCTTCCCATTTAGGTCACCACAGATCACTGAGTAGGGTTCCCTGTGCTAAACAGTAGGTTCTCATTAGTTATCTATTTTATACAACAGTAGTGTGTATATGTGAATCCCAGTCTCCCAGTTTGTCCCACCCCCACTCCCCCTTGGTAACTGTAAGTTTGTTCTCTACATCTGTGACTATTTCTGCTTTACCAATAAGTTCATCTGTACCATTTTTCTAGATTCCACATATAAGCGATATTATACAAGTACATTTTTAAAACCACTGTCACCATTGCAAAAAAAGAAAGGAATTTTGACACAATGGAAGAAGAACAAAAATCTCGGAAAAAAGTTTTTGCCATGAGTTAATGAAAAACCTTATACACCAGCTACTAGTCAGCAGACCAGAGCACTCTAGTATCCATTTCTAACCTTTAGAAAATACTCAGCATTCCTCTTTTTCATGCTCTGTTTACTTTATCACTCCTGACATTACCAGCAGAGACTTTAGATGATTACAGAGCTGTAAGTATTAGAGAGGTCAGTTCCCCCAAATTTTAAGGACTAGTACTTTCCAGATTAGAGAATTAATAAATTGAATAAGGATTACATTCAGAACCTGGCAACTTACCTTGTGTGTAAATGGCTAATTGCAAAATAAAGTATCATTTAACTAAAAATTTGTACAGTATTCGTCTTCTGATAGTTTTGTTGCAATGCAAATATTAGATTATACTCCCTAAGTTAATCTTTTAAGCATTAATTGGACACTGTTCTGCTTTTCTTTATACTTTGCAGTTCTTTAAAATAGCAGTATCTGTTAAGAGAGCAGTTAGCCATTTGAATAGATCTGCTTTTGCTGTCAAGGTATACCTTTTGCCACTCTAATAAATGATAGCACTTATTTGGGTATTGTCTAATATTAGGGAGTGTTCATTTATGTTAAGATTAAAAGATGAGCTTAATTATGGAAGTTATTTTTGTGTGTTTTCTTTGATAACCAGTTCATATATTTTTTTTTTATTTTTAAGTTCTGTGAATTTGAGAGCAAATTATTCATAGTCTTAGAACTACTTTAGCATGTGCTTTAAAGACTGTACTCTCCAAATTGGAATACATAAGAAGATCCATTGGGATGAAGGAAGAAAAGATTAGGCTTTCTATTTATACTGTTTTTTAATCAAAATATTAAGCTTTACTCATGTTTTATATATAGTCATTGGCATCCTTATTTAGGATGTTAAAAGGTATTAATTAATTAATTGGGGAGAGGAAAATGACAGAGATAAAGCAAATGGGGTGGAACTTGAGCTGGGTTAAGAAAAAATAATGCACATCATTTTAGGCATTGGACATCAGTAGAGGGAGGGGGTACATGGTAAAGGGTACAGAGAAAGTCACCCTAAGCACCCAGGCTACCGTACTTTATTTTGAAAGAAAATTCATGGTCAGTAAAGTTTGGGCAAAGACAAGAATATTTAGAGATGACAGTCGTGTTGGAACCAAATGATTATATATGTGAATAAAAGAATATACGGTTGAGATTAATTTGTGGAAGACCTGTATCATATAAGGAAGTTATATTAGACTTTATAGATGGTAGAAAATGATAGGGATTTTTTAAATGGGAATGTAAATTAATTGGACTGGTATAGATATGTTGGGAGATGAACAATGGGAGGGAAGCCCTTGAAGTTAAGAATTTCTCCTAATGTCTCATTTACATGTCTGTTTCTCCTGTTAGATTAGTATAGAACACTTTCCATAAGTAGAAAGTTTTATTTAGTTCTATATACTGAGCTCCTAAAACAATGTCTGACACACAGTAGGTATTTAATAAATCTTGACTGTATGAAGACCATTCAAGAGAGGCTAGTTTAATAGTCCACCCAGCTCCATGGTGAAGCCTGACAACAATGCGGGGGGGAAGAACTATGGGTAACAGGAAGGCAGAACTTACGTTCTCAGTTTTCCTTCAACTGTTAGCTGTAATGGAGCTGATCAGAAGTAAGACATTCACCTCAGTAGGATGGCTGGGTCAATTAGTAGTGTGTATACATATTTACTTTAAAGCTTTTTATAGTATATTATGTTACTAAGTCTCATCTGAGTGAGAGGTTACTTTTAAAGTGAGGTTACTTTTAAAGGTAATAGTATAAAATCAAACAAGATGGAAGCCTAAATCAAGATAATTTCCCTTTTCTGCAGATTTTATTTTAATGACAAATCATAGTATATTTCAGTGTGAATGTAATTCCTGTCCTTTTTCCATAGCTTCCCTCTTTTAAAAATAAGCTGATTTAGGGGCTTCCCTGGTGGCACAGTGGTTGAGAATCTGCCTGCCAATGCAGGGGACACGGGTTCGAGCCCTGGTCTGGGAGGATCCCACATGCCGCTGAGCAACTGGGCCCGTGAGCCACAGTTACTGAGCCTGTGCGTCTGTAGTCTGTGCTCCGCAACAAGAGAGGCCTCGATAATGAGAGGCCCACACACCGCGATGAAGAGTGGCCCCCACTTGCTGCAACTAGAGAAAGCCCTCACACAGAAACGAAGACCCCACACAGCCATAAATAAATAAATAAATAAATAAATAAGCTGATTTATGCATGCGGCTTTGTAGTCAGCAGTCTGCTTTCACATCTTATTTAATCCTTAAAAGAACCTTACGTGAAGTTAGTAGGAGTTTTTGTCCCATATGACAGTTGGGGAAAAGGGTTTAGAGTGATTCAACCCTAAATCACATAGCTAATACATGATTGAATTTATATTTGGCATTATATGTAGAGAGTCAGAAAGGAAAGTATTTGTGAGGCAAGGCTCTGGAGTCAGAACTGGCTTTTAGTCTTGGTTTCAACACTTAACACTATATCTTAGGCAATTTATATAATCTCTTTATGGCCTCAGGTTTCCTTATCTGTAAGGCGGGGATACTTACTTTAGTTAGTTTCTGTAGGTGTGCACTGTCCAATATAGTAGCTGTTTGCCGCATGTGGCTATTTAACATTCTTTTTTGTACTGTCTTATTAATAGTTTTTAATATTGATTACATTTTGAAATGATAGTATTTTGGATGTGTTGGGTGAAATATAAAAATTAATGTTACATATTTTAACTTTTTAATATCTGCTAGAAAAATTTTAATTACATACGTGGCTTGCATTATATTCTGTTGGACAGTACTACTCTAGACCAGGGGTTGGCAAACTCTGACCCCCAAATTCAGCCAGATTCCTATTTTTAGAAATGCAGTTTTACTGGAACACAGTCACACCCATTTAATTATATATGGTATATGGCTACTTTCATGCTACAGCAGCAGAATTATTTGGTTGCTACATACAGAACCATACGGCCTGCAAAGCCTAAAATATTTACTGTTTTATCCTTTATAGAAAAAGTTTGCTGGGAATTCCCTGGCGGTTCAGTGGTTAGGACTCTGTGCTTTCACTGCCGAGGACGTGGGTTCAATCCCTGGTTGGGGAACTAAGATCCCACAGGCCACACGGCCAAAAAAAAAAAAGAAAGAAAGAAAGAAAGAAAAAGGTTGCTGACCCTTGCTCTAGATTGTAACTGATAGATGCTCAGTGTGTTACATCTTTACTTAAGAGTGGATATGAGAGACAGAAAGTAGATTAGTGGTGGGTGCCGGTGGGGAAAAGGTAGTAGGGAGTGACTGCTAATGGGTCCCAGGTTTCTTTTTAGGGATGATGAAAATGTTTTGGAATTAGATACCAGTGATAGTTGTGCAACTTTGAAGATACTGAAAACCGCTGAACTACACTGAAAAAGATATCTCAATTTTTTTTAAGTGGATATGAGCCTGGTTTGGTAGAGGTAATAAACCAGTACCTTAAACATGATACATGTTAATGATAATGAGAACATGCAAAGAAACAGATGCAAATCAACTATGGGGAACGTAAGAAAACATTTTAATAGTTTTTATGTATTCCCATGCCACTTGAGAATATTTGCAAGTAGTTTCTTGATAAGAAGCAATTAGCTGTCATTTATTGCTTACTCAAACTGTCAGTTACTGCTTACCCTATTTCTTTTTAGTTGTAAACTTAAAACTTTAAGATAGTGCACAATAATACATACATAGCCAATCTTGGTAAATAGTTAACTGAGTGAATACAAAGTATAAATAAAATCTATATTTTTAAATATTAGTTCTCTTCTGGAAACATCTAAATATAGAAATCATGGCTTTATGAAGTTTTTAGCAAACTTTTGAGAGGAGAAAATGTTAGCAGAAGGGAATTGGAAAGCCATTCCAAAAATGTCCATATCTTGTACATGTGTAGGTGTTTTTTCTTTAATGAATTACTATACATCTACCATATACAAATCTTAGGTATTTTCACACTGCTTGGAAACTGACAAAATATTGTCTATTTTGTACAGTTGACTCATTAATTTGTTATGCGAAGAGTATGCCAACAATCTGCTTTACGAAATCAAAAAACCAATAATCAGTACATCATTTTCCTTCTGACCACTAGCAATAGGTTTTCGTTTTATTGCTCTGAAAACATCATGTTATAGTGCCTTATTTATGATGTAAGTTAGGATAGCATGATGTCTAAGGGCACACACTTTGGAGCCAGTTAGACCTATTTCCTAATTTATTAACTTAATGCAACCCAGACAGCCTATTTAATATTTAACATCTCTAAGTCTTTGTTTCCTAATCTCTAAAATGGGAATAATACCTTTCTAGTGAGCTTGTTTTAAGGAATAAAGAATTGAATGTAACGTACTTATATAGTAACCACTGAATAAATGGTAACCTCATACTATTATTGCCATTTAATATGTTAAGTTTTTTAATCAAACAAATTTTTTTGGTTGTCAGCATCATACATTTCATTATGTATTTTACTGACTCCTACCTTTTCAAAAACATAATGAAATATTAAGTAACATTCTATTTTACTTTCAGTCAAAGAAAAATAAGAAGAAATCAAAGTCAGATGCTAAAGCAGTGCAAAACAGTTCACGCCATGATGGAAAGGAAGTTGATGAAGGTACTTGAGCAAGTGAAAGGACTGTAGAAAAATTTTTAATCCTTTTTTACCAAGGTGCATTATATAAAAGCTGCATTTGTTTCGCTTAATCTTTTATCTAGCTCTTCTTTTTAATAACTATAGATTTTAATGTACACATCTGTGACATTGTTAGGAGACACTTTTTTCCCCTAAATTATTTAAGGATCTAACAATGCTTTCCTTGAAGAGAACTGCCTTGAAATTTAAGGTCTAGCTCAGTATCTTGAGCAGTTTAAAAGCCATTCATTTTGTCTTTGTTTCCTAGAAACGTGGTTTGGTTTTTTTCCCATTGTTCTTAAATATACCATCCCTAGAAGGCTGGGTACGAAATTCTTAAGTAAGCCATTTATTGTCCTCACCTAATAAACCCATTTATTAGTAAGTATATATAACACTCCCCTACTAGTACTATCCAGCAAGATAAAAAAATATACAAGATAACTTACATCAATTTTTTCTAAACCATAGATGACAGATCTGATAAAAATTACCAGAATAAATAATGGCAGTTAGCTGTCTAATACAGCGAGATTAGAATAAATTCATAGGATAAATTAGTATAATCAGCACTCTTGGTTTTTAGTTTAATATCTAAATTTATTATGATACTTCAGATGCACCACCATGTTTTCCCCCCAAAACTACAACTTTTTTGTCTTCCCCTTACTGAATAACGTTTTTTTTTCTGGGGCTATGTCAGGAGCCTGGGAAACTAAAATTAGTCACAGAGAGAAACGACAGCAGCGTAAACGTGATAAGGTGCAGTCTGATTCTGGTTCATTGGATTCAACTATCCCTGGGATAGAAAATACCATCACAGTTACCACCGAGCAAGTTACAACTGCATCATTTCCTGTTGGTTCCAAGAAGAATAAAGGTATATTAGTGGAACATAAGAGTGATACATCAAATCCAACTCCTTTTAATCAGATGTACAAAATATCATTACGTCAAAATCTGGCTATTTTGAACTGCTTACATCATTGTGCTGATATACCCTTCTTCGTGAGAGCACTGTGGACCACGTATTGGTTTACCTGATACCAGCAGTGTTACTTGTTACATACTGCCTAATGAATGGCCTATTAAATTAAATTGCCTTTCTGCTTTGTCACATGAGAAAATGATTGCTGCTTTTTTCTCATGTGTATTGCTTTGCCCCAACTCCCTAACATCTCCATTTCCTATAGTGGACATTCATTAAATGAAATGACTTGTCACCTTTCTTTTCATTCCAAGATGAAACAAGCATGTTCTGGATAATGCAGGTTCTATCTGCATTTCTTATCACCCCAACTTTTTGAGAATGCTATAGGTGTTTGATAAAGCTAGACTGGAACTGCAAACATTATTGAGCTAATGTTCTTCCCAAGTATTTCAAATGTTCAAACTATCCAATACTGATGGCTTCTTGGTAGTTCTTACATTGCCATCATTTTTACCCTGGAGACATCAGTCTACAGAGTGATGCTGTTCATCTTGCTTCAGGCATTGACTTTTCTTCCTTCACCTTTTCATTAATTGCTAGCACCTCCCACTTGTCTCCAAACCTCTGTCTTAGCCTTGGTGTCTTTTACTTTTTTGCTTGATGATGTGGTGGAATTTATTGCTGTGGTACAGCAGTGACTTCTGCTTATCCATTTTCACTGTCACATATTAGCCATGCTGTAGTGTTTCTGTTGGTGACTCTTTTTCACTGTCTTGTGCATGCCTTCCTCGCTAGCAGAATGCTATGTCATGCTGGGCTTTTGATACATTGTGATCATTATGCTTTTCAGTGTCAGAGAAATAGTATCTTTGTTATAACATATAGTCTTACCGCTTGCCATATTTCCTAAGTCCTGCTCCAAATATTGGCAAAATTCTTCTAAGTTGATGTGTTTGCTTCCAGGAGTGTTGAAAAGGCACCTAGCTGGTATTGCTGAGAGGTGGCAAAGTTGAATCCAATTACAGAGCCCAGTTCTCCAATTCCTACTTTAAAGAATCTTGATAACCATTGTAGAACAGGAGACTCTATATATACTTGGGCAGTTTTCCAGGTCCTTTTTTGGCATTGTAGTTGACTAAGAATATGATAACTAGAGAACTCTGTTCCTTAAGAACATGTGAAATATGTTGTGAGTAAAAAGTGACTCTTTTCTAGTGTAAGACTTTAGTACTTAAAGGAACAATTTATTATAAATAATTAGTAAAAATTAATTTATATGTTACTCCTAACTTAATGTGCATAGTGGCCTATTTAGTATTAAATAAATTTTATTTCTATTTCAACCAGGTGATTCTCATCTAAATGTTCAAGTTAGCAACTTTAAATCTGGAAAAGGAGATTCTACACTTCAGGGTGAGAGAAATTACATGTAACTTAAATTGAAGGCCCATCAAGATAGAAACTTATATGTATGTCTCTTTCCTCACATGAATGACACAGAAAGAAAAAAAAGGCTTAGAAATGATTTTAATTACTAAAGTAACATAATCACAGTTCAGAGATTTTGGAAAATAGATAAACAGAAAAATCACTCCCACTTCTAACAGTCTTTGGTATATTCTGGTTGTTTCTCCCTCTCCCCTATATGTAAAAACATTCTTTTAGTTAATAGTTTATATGCAATTTTGATTCTTGCTTGCATTGTTTAAGCTAACAGAGAAAAAGATTTTTTTTTTCTGGACTTGGGTTTGATATAGGCATATATGGGATAAAAGACTTTACCCCTGAAATTAAATAAGAAGGCTTAATACCTATAATCTTCTAAACTGCTTCCTGAACAGTATCAAATATTTCATAATAAATGGACTATAGTATAGAGTTATACAGTACTTCACAAACAGAAAATATATTTTTTTTACTAGTTTATGATAAAGATTGAATTAAGTAGAGAATGATATACCTTACCTAAAAACTAAAGTGTAGTAAAACGTAAATTCACAAATGAAGAAGCACCTTCTCGTTTCAGGCTTGTTCTTAACACTGTCAGCTTCCTTCATTCTCATGGTTCTCAATCCTGGCTGCACATTTCAGCCATCCAGGAAGCTTAGAAAACCACACACGTATATAAAAAGGAACATGTACTTACTTACACACACCTATGTGTATTTATGTATGTGTGTATATATATACACAACACAGATACATACATACACATGTGTACATATACCTGCATATAAATGTATACACGCAAACATCCTGATGCCTGGACTCTGTCCCTAGAGATTCTGATTTTGATTGGTTTGGGCTGAGGCACCAGTGTCTACTTTTAAGAAATTTTTCATTTGATTTTAATGTGCAGCCAGGTTTTAGAATCACTGCCTTATACATTTTATATATATATAGATATAGATATAGATATATATATAAATATTTAAGGAAAGAGCATGTAACTAAGGAGAAGTCTTTATGTTCTTAGTGGGTGAGTATACCAGAATATGTGTTTTCTTCTTTGTACTTTTGAGCAAGTCAGTCTGCTTTTGAAAACATTATTAGTATATATATTAAGTTCAAGCCTACTCGTAGTTTTTAAATTAAGTCATCCATGGTGGTCATGTCACTTTTTAAATTCTTCATTTTATCTTTAAAGCTTGAGCTATTTAGAGGATAAATAAAAATATAAATATAAATCAAGCAATTATAGAAACTTGAAAATATCCCAGTTTTAACAAGGAGTCGTGTATCCATTTTTAATCTTTATTTTCTTTTCTTTAAGTTTCTTCAGGATTGAATGAAAACCTCACTGTAAATGGAGGAGGCTGGAATGAAAAGTCTGTAAAACTCTCCTCACAGATCAGTGCAGGTGAGGAGAAGTGGAACTCTGTTTCACCTGCTTCTGCAGGCAAGAGGAAAACCGAACCATCTGCTTGGGGTCAAGACAGTGGAGATGCTAATGCAAATGGAAAAGACTGGGGAAGGAGTTGGAGTGACCGATCAATATTTTCTGGCATTGGTAAGAACTGTTAGAAAATTTTAAGTTTGTTTAAAATGCCTATCTGGTACATTTAAAATTTTCCAAGAATGAAAAACAGATCCATTAGTAGAAAAATTAGTCATGCTATACAGAAAGAATATAGATTAGCTCATCTCAGATCCTTCACATGGAGCAAAATGGGAACTAAATAAGTGAATAATAGCATTTATTATTTACTCTTTATTTAATTCTTTCACTTGCTTTTATCACATTTGATTATCAGTTTAGCTAACTGATATAATTGTGTGTTTTTAGTGATGTAATAAGAGTAATGTGTGAGCAGACTTTTTGATTAATTTCAACAGTTCTACTATTGAGTTTAAATAAAAATAGTAAATGGAGGTACAGTTTGTAGCATCAATGTGGTGTCTGTACTATTTTACAGTCTACAAAATGCCTGTTTGTAATTAATTTTTCCCCTGGATTCTAAAGATAAAGACTAGTAGTGAGAAGCTTATTTCTGTTGAGAGCCATCGAGTTAAAAGCAACTTAATTTCAGGTGTGTTTGTGTGTGCATGTGTTATAGAAAAGAAATCCATATTTAATATGGAAAACTGCAAAAAGAGAAGGAAAAACCCACTGTTATCACATTACCCAGTGACAACCACTGTTTTTTACATTTCCTTATGGTCCTTTTTTTTTTTTTCCAGTGTACAATTCTGTGGGTTTCATTTGGTTTTTTTACACAATCCAAATCATACATGCATTTTTGTGTTCCTCCTCCCTCACTTAATATTGTGCCTCAAACATTTTCTTTACTTTCTGTAAGTATTTTATTTAATGACCATGTGATACATTGTGTAAGCATAGCATAAACTATTTCACTATTCCCCTATTATCAGAGAAGTAACTTCTTTTTTTAAAGAAATGTAAATGACGTTGCATTGAATATATTTGTTTGGGGGTTATTTCTTTAGGATAGATTCTTGGAAGTGATATTATTGGATTAAAGGAAATATGAATGTTTACAGTGCTCTACGACATGTTGTCAAAGTATTTTCTAGGAGAGTTCTAATTTATCCTGTCAGCATCAGTATGAGTGCCATTTATCATATGCTTACCAAGGTTGAGTATTCTTATTTTTTTAATCTTTTCTAATTTGATAAGGAAAACATACATAAATTGTTTTGGTTAACTTTTTAAAATCACTAATGAGGTTGAGTGTTTTTCACAACTTTCTTGATCATTTCTGTTTCTTTTGTAAATTGTCTATTCATGTTCTTTGCCCATTTGTGTAATGGCCTCTGTTTTTTGTGCTTTAAGTTGTAATTCCTTGTGCATTAAACATATAATCTTTTCTGTTGTGCTTGTTGCAGATATGTTTTGCTTGGTTTATTTTAGTTTGGGGGAGCAATAGACATTACAGAGTTTTTAGTGTTTAAGTAGAAATAACTGTTTCTTCGCATGTTACTTGCTTTTCCCATCACTTTTAAGCTTAGAAAAACTTATGTTGACTAACATCCCTAAGAAGCAGGCTCTATATCATTTGCTAATATTGTTCTTCAGCTTGTTCTCCCCTCTTCCCCTGCAATGTCCAAAAATTGTGTAGAAATATCAAAATTTATTTGGAAGAAGAGACAATCCCTAAATTCCTAGCCTCGTTTTCAGCAGTAATAAAAGCATAAATTTCTATGCTATAAAGCATCCTTTCACACTTAATAAAAGAAATGGTCAAATTTTATCAAGTAATCTTAAGAACCATGACCTTTTGAGATATTTGCAATTTACTTATAAAACCTATGTAGCATTTTCATAATTAGTACATAAATTAGTTGGTAGTACTTGCTTAATGTTGCTGTAGACAAACTTAAAGCAGCAGATTAGAGTTCCTGCCTAGATGGATTAGGACCTTTATTGAAATTGAAAGGGAACTATATTAAATGAGGTTTGCAGTGAGTTACTGAGAAGAGACAGATGTGACTTGTCTCATGGATGTATATATGTTCCTTAAAATACTCATACGTAAGTAGGCAATTGCTTTAAAATGTTGAGAAGATATCATGGTGTAGTGGAATGAGCTTGTTCCTACTTCAGACAGACCTATTTGGTATGAATCCCTATTTTTCCACATATAAACTGTTAAGATATTAGGCTAGTTATTTAACCTATGTGAATCCCATATTCAAGTAGTTGTAAGGATTGGCTATAATGAGTGTGAAGTACCAAGTTTCAGTGCCTGATCCAAACTGGTAGCTTACTTGTGGTAGATGATCCGGTAGCTTGCTATAGTAGAGAAAGAACATGGGCTTGGAAAGTAGGTTTAAGTTCCAGTCATGGCTCGGGTGTTTTCTGTCAGCAGGTCACTTAACTGCTCTGACACTTTGCCTAGCAGGGCTGCCCTAAGGATTAGAAGTAGTTGGTGTAAAGAGCCCAGTACATAATAGACGTTCAATAAATGGTAGCTATTGCCATATTAGGTGGTTCTGATTTCTAAGGATATCTTTAAATATTATTATCATAGTTATAAATCTGTACGTATCTTTCAAGTTTCATTGCAAATTGAAGGTTCCAAGTGACGTTCTTTATTTTAACAGCTGCTTGGTCTAGTGTGGATAGGGGAATGAATACCTCTGAACAGAATTCTGCTTCTTTTGCATCTCTCACACTTAACTCTGCTGTTTCTGGTATGTGAAAACAGTCTTTCATTTAGTTAACAAAAAAAATTTGTTTAATTTTAGCACTTGCTATTTGAAAAAATAATCAGAGTCAAGTACTGCTATCCACATAAATTATAGATATACAGTATAAAGTAGCAGAGGCCTTAATAAAGAAAGACCTAAATTCTTACCTGCAGGTGGCTTAGTTCCTTTCTGTGGTGGAGATCGGAAGATTCTGTGGCCTAACTTAACTGAAAGTGTGTTGGCACACAGACGAATGCAAATAGAAGGCCTTCCCTTCAAGGTCATGACACTCTTCTGTTACTAGTTTACCCCTACCATAATTCTACTTGCAGTTTGGCATTTTATTTCTATCTGCCCTTATTCATCATGAGTTTATAGCTTTCGGGTTATGTGGACCCTCTGAGTATCTGTTGAGTTAGAAAATTCATTATTACTACTAAACTACTATAATTCAGCATTACTTACATGGATATGCCTTTTATTAATAATATAGACGCTATATATACTTAACAAATACTACGTAAACATGGGACACATTTAGTTTTGTAATGTTTGGTTCACGTTGGAATTCATGGACCCAGTACTAATCTTGTAGTTCCACAGTGTCTGGAGTCACCGAGTCTAGAATAGAGGTCAGCAAACTTTTTCTGTAAAGGGCCCAATAGCAAATATTTTAGGCTTTGTGGGCCATACTGTCTTCTGTTGCAACTACTTAATTCTGCCATTGTAGCAGGAAAGCAGCTAGAGGCAATACATAAACCAAATGAGTGTGTCTGGTTCTGAAATATTGTTCTTTTGATTTTTTTTTTTTCAACCATTTAAAAATATAAAAACTGTTCTCAGTTCATGGGCGATATAAAAAAGGGATGGTTAGATTTGGCCTATGAGTTGTAGTTTGCCAACTCTTGGTCTCATAGGCTACATTTTAGTTCCAGAGGTACAAGTTAATTTCTTCCTTCATTTGGTGACTTTGTACAACACAGATGCTATTCTATTCATATATTCAGAGAAAGCTGCTAAAGAAATAGCAACAGTGTTACTGTAGTCTTTCTAAGCAGCTAATGTGCTATTTATATATGAATTTTATAGGGTTACTCCATTTGTCAAAATTTATATTTAAAATATATAACTGTTTTGAGTATATTTCAAGCATATTAGTGGAAGGCTAGTAAGATCATCTATAACCAAGTGAAAATTTATAAGTGAGTAAGGACTTTTGTGAGGGGAAGTGTCTTTTATACTAACAGGTATTCTTCTTAACCCTTTCTTTATCACTGGCTCTGAATGCAAAGTGAATATCACAGTCACCTAAGAAGGACTCCAAAACATGTGCAAATTCTGATTCAGAAGGTCTGGGGTATATAAATACCTGATGGAAAACCACTGCTTTACATTTCTATTCTAAAACGAATTTATGGCTATAGAGCCAAGAATTTTTGACCTGGCATCCTTTAATTTATATGCCCCAAAAACTATATGCAAAATTTTGTGTAAGTCCTGGACAGTAGTCCAACCACAGCTTTCATCATATTGCTAAAGGACTGTGTGACCCCACTTACCCCATCTATTCCCCACCTCCCAAAAAAGTAAAAACGGAAAACATTTAGAAGATAATATTCTCTTGTTTTTAAGTGCACTTGAACTTACCTTGGTCTCTAAACCACCAGCACAACTGTCTTATTCTCTTTGGCTTCTTTCTGCCTCACCTCTCTAGATAGTCATCTATTTCTTTTATTTTTTCTTAGGCAGAAGGTTCTAGCAAGCTCAGACATTTTCTAGTTGTGTCCTTCAGGGTTCTAAGGATATAGGCATACCCTGAAATTTCCAGTATTTCTTTTATGCTTTATTATTTTTCATGAAGAAGAAAAATAAAACAACTTTCTTTGACTTCTTGAAATTTGTAGATACCCGGTTTGAAGTATATATTATAAAAGACAAAATCTAATGGATTGGTACTAGGGAAAAAATATATTTCTGATCAGTGAATTCAATCCAGTGATTATCGTGCTTAAACTAAAATTACCCTCAATTCTGCTTTTCTTTATCTTAACTCTTTTTCTAATGTCTGCAGTTTTCCTTTTAGGAGAAATAAAAAATAATTAAGTCTTCGTGTGCAAAGTATAGAACTATTGTTATGAAACATCAGTAGAAAATTCCATTTTTAATTTTATTGCATTCGTTTTCATTTAAGGGTCTACTGCTGAGCCAGTTTCTCAGTCTACCACTTCTGATTATCAGTGGGATGTTAGCCGTAATCAACCCTATATCGATGATGAATGGTCTGGGTTAAGTATGTCCTTTTAAAAATTATCAGTTTGTTTTTGTTTTTGTTTTCAGAATTTTCTTTCTAGCACCCTAATTCATGCTTTATGTTTTCATTTTAATCCTAATTTTTCACCTTTTAGGTCATAGTAATATAGTTTAATACCAAATGTGTACTACTTGTAAACTGACTATTGAATACCTGTAGAATTAAAACTAAATTCACTTTTCATGATTGAGGCAATATTTAAACATGAAGTTTTCTTATAATTGCTCTGTAGTTTGTCTAGTTTTTAAATTGTTTTAAATGAATGTTCTATTTCTTTTCCTAGTTTTAATATAATAGAGTAAATAGAATATACGGGAATGGCTTTGAATTCATGAGGTATGCACGTTTTTATATTGGTAGAAAACCATTTTCTTAGTCTAATTTCCAGTAGAAGCATAGGAAAGTTAAAGGCAAGAGTCACAAAAAAAGAGGAAGGGAAAAAGAAGAATATGGTTTTCATGTTCAGAAAGTTCATACCATCTTCATTTAAAAAAAAAAAAAAGACAGATTTTTTTTTTTTTTTTCCCCACAACATTAAATCTTAGAATTTAAAACCCTCTGGAAACAGGAACTCTCATTGACTTTCCTTATCCTCAGTACCTAGTGCAGTGTTTTATACACAGGTGTTCAATAGTCATAATGATAATAAAAGCAAACACCTGACTGTGCCAGGCACTGATCTAGATGGTTTAAGTCTTATGCATGTTATTAGCTTGTTTAGTACAATTCTGTGAGGTAGGTATTATTTTTTTCCCACACTTTCCAGTTGAAGAAACTGAGGTAAAGAAAAATTATCTAATCTTCCCCAGCCACACAGTTAAGTGGAGGAGCTGGTATCAAAGTTTGGTAGTCTGGCCCCCGGAGTTCATGTTCTTAACCACTGCATGGTACAGCCTCGATGATGATTGTAATCATGAAGGTATGCTTGCAACACAATCCAAAGATTAGTCTTAGACTAGTCTCTGTTAGATTAGTTGAAGCACAGTTGAGGGAGGTGAGATTGGAAAGGTATATTAGGAAGGACCATATTGTGAAGAGCCTTGAATTGCTGGCTAAGTATTAGGGAGCCAAGGGTCAGAGTACTAGTTCAGAAGGTAGATCCCAGTTCTCGTCCTGACTTTAAAGCGTAGTAAGTACCTCATATGTCTTGGACTTTGTCACTTATCTTGGAATCTAGATTAATTGACCTGTAAAACAGAGCAAATAATCTTTCCTATCTACTTCCATAGAGTGTTGTGAGGTTTTAATGAGGGAATGAACATGAAAGCTCTTGGAAAATTATAAAGTATCAGATAAATACAAAGTATTACAAGGATGTGAAAGCACTGTTTTGTGGGGGGCGGGGGAGGAAACAGTCTGTACTTCCGGAAGAATGATCTGCTATGTGCAAAATAGAATTGAGGAGTGATTGTAAGAAAATAGCACTGAGGTGTCTTGGGCAGCTGTGGGTTGAAGCTGAGGAAAATGGAGCAAACAGGGCTCTAGGCTTCCCTGCTTGGAAAGAATAGCTCTACTTTTATCTTTTTATTCTTGTGATAATGAAAAACACAATTGGCTGATAAATAAGAGACTGAAATAAACATATCCATGGGACTCTGTACTTAAGTAATAAGTATCAGAACGCCTTTTTTGTTTGTTATGCTGTATTGGCAGTCTTTTCAGTCCAAAGTTACTCTTTAACCTCATTTTCTCTGTGAATTTTATTTTTTGTGTTATCTTCTTTAATGTCGCTAATTTTGGTACTCAGTGAATTTAGTTATTCCTTCTAAATTTATAGTAATGCATGAAGTATTTGAGATTACTAATCCACAAAGTATATATATACTATCTTTACATTTAACAATGTGATATGATTAATATATTGACCCTCTGGTTTGAGGCATAAACATCATTATCTAGCAGAAAGGCATTGAATTTACCCAAGCACTTGAATATAAAGTTAAGATGCTGGAACTTCCCTGGCAGTCCAGTGGGTAGGACTCTGCGCTCCCACTGGAGGGGGCACAGGTTTGATCCCTGGTTGGGTAACTAAGATCCCGAATGCCGCGCATTGAGACCAAAAACAATTTTTAAATAAAGTTAAAGATGCTAAAGTACAGAAGGTAATGTTTTTTAAAGACAGATGTTAATCATTCAATTATCTTGACCATAAAGGAACAATATCATCACAACCCCTGTAAAAAGTCAGATTTTGAATAGAATTTTGTTTTTGTTGGCACACCAGGGTGAAAGAATTAACGGCAGCATAGTGAATGGGTTGAGAGCATGGGCTTTGAGGACAGACTACCTGGGTTCGAATCTTAGCTTCATTGTTTTTCAGTGCTTCAGTTTCATCATCTGTAAATATAATATTTCTTCCCCCACAGACTTGTTGAGAGGATTAAGTGACATAATATTTATAAAGCCCTTAGAACACTGCCTGATACATGGTAAATATTCAGTAAGTGCTGTGATGCTATTGATGATATTCTTCTAGGGGCATAATTAGTCTACTCAGTGGGGTTAATTTGTAAATTATCTGTTTAAACACTGGAGAAATTCTTTCTGTCATATTTGTTTTATTTTATTAAAGTTAATGCTGAGTTAAGTTCTGACCAGAAACAGCTGACAACCATTTTCTTACTGAGATAAAAAGGAAAATAGCTATGGGATGCTTAAACCTAAAACATTATTTCACAAGCAAATTCAATGGAGAGACAAATGCCTTACCATTTTGAAAAGACAGCTAATATAAAGCTCTTTGGAAAGACTTTGGCAAACTAATGGGAGAATTTTAAGAAATGAGAAATTACTCTATAAATGGAGGGAACTATGCTATGAATGAAACTGTACTACATAGTTTCCAGGAAACTAAGAAGATTATTAGCACCAAGTATATGTATACTTGGTGCTAATAAACTAAGGTTCATGAGGCCCATGAACCTTAAGAATTATGCGTTGTCTCCTGGTGACAATTTTTAGGCTTAGTTGATTGATCTGTTGATTTAAAGTAATTTTATTTGGGGAATTCCCTGGTTAGGACTCTGCACTTTCACTGCCAAGGGCCCCGGTTAGATCCCTGGTCGGAGAACTAAAATCCCATAGGTCGAGGGTGAGGGGCGGCGGGGGGGAGTAGTTTTATTTGATCCCAGTTAATTTAAAAATTATATAAAAACCAACCTGAAATCAATAAATGTGGAAAAATCACCATAAAGCTTTATAAAGCCTGTAGAGATTTATGCTTCTATTAATGTTCTGATAGAAGTTGAAACATAGGCTACAGTTACTGCTCAAACTTTATGGCTGTCTAAGACTTTTACAAAAAAAGATAATTTTACCGAGTACTTTACTAGATTTTTATCCCTAACCCCCCCCCCCACCACCACCATATTTATTAAGAAAAGAGTTTGTATGTTAAATAGTGCCCATTCACTTCCTTAAACTTTTTTTTTTTTTTTGACAAAGGTTTTTTTCCGACAGGAAGCCCTAAGAGACCTGGCTTATGGACAGCAATTTTCCAAATCTGGGTGTCTTATTTGTGAGGTTTAAGCAAAACAATTGACAGCTTTGGCATTCAAATCTCCTAATAATATTGTTAATAAATGCTTGGTGTAAGATGAGCAGTTGGTTCCAGACATCTACTAGATACTTTTTTTTTTTTTTTTTTGGCTGTGCTGGGTCTTAGTTGCGGCACTCGGGATCTTCCTTGCGGCATGTGGGATCTTTAGTTGCAGCATACGGACTTCTTAGTTGTGGCATGTGAACTCTTAGTTGCGACGTGCATGCAGGATCTAGTTCCCTGACCAAGGATCAAACCCGGGCTCCCTGCATTGGGAGCACAGAGTCTTACCCACCGGACCACCAGGGAAGTCCCATACTTCTAGTACCGGAGTCTCATGCTACATACATATTTACTTATAAAAATGACTTCTACATTAAAACATAACCAAGTGTATCTTATGGAGAGACTTATCAGGATTGTGAGAAATAAATTCTTAATTGTGTATGCCTGATAGCTTAGAAACTGTCTTTCTATTGTTAATGTCATCAGTGATATATTAAAAGCAGTAGGTACCATTTATTGAGCACTTACTGCATTGCTCTGAACTGCTTTACATGTATCTAATATAATCCTTTCAACAATCCTATGAAGTTGGTACATAGCCAATTAAGATTAAGACATTTGACCAAAATCACATAGTTATTAAGTGGTAGAGCAATATTCAGATATAGGTCTGTTTGACTCTGAGGTCCATGCTCTTAACCTCTATGCTGTTACTATGTAATACTGGCTCTGGATACCTGCTCATGGTAGTAAATTTAGAAATATAGGAAGGGACTTCCTTTTTTGTAACACATTTCACACTTGTACTCAGTTGTTCCATGTTTTTCCTCTACTGGACCATGAATTCTTGCTTATGATGTTTTCAGTCTCTCCCCATCCTCTACTGGTTTAGCCCCTCTTCTCCCTTTTCGCACTTCCCATGACAGAATCTGTCACTCTGTACTTAATTGTTGTACTTATCTTCATCCCTGAGTAGACAGTGAGCTCCATGTGGGGAGGGATTATTTCATACTCATTTTTGTACCTCTGTTACCTGTCTAGCTCAAGTTCTAGTATTTAATAAGTACTTAATAAGATGAAATTCCTATAACTCCATTGTTAAGATGTATCTATTATTAATGTATTCTTTTCTTTTATCTCTTCCTCTTATAAATTTGGGATCATGTTGCACAGGCAATTTTGTCTATGATTTTTATTCTATGAGCATTTTCCCAGATCATAATATATTTATCCAAAACATAGATTTTTTTAAAAGTCTTCATGAGGTCGTATAATAATACGTCCCCTCTAAACAAAAATAATAGAATTCATGTGGAAAAATAAGAATAGTGAAGAAAATAGGAGTAATGCAGGCAGATTTGTTGTTCTAGATAATAAAATGTATTACAAGTTATATTTTGTATGACAGGAATAGATGACTGGAACAGAAATTCCAGAAACAGACTGAAGTATATATTTAAGAATTTAATATTTGGTAAAAGTAGCATTTGGCGTTAATTGGGGAAAGGTTGGATTTTTTTTCAATAAAGAGCAATGTTAGAATGACTTGTTAACCATTTAGAAATAAAGCCTAACTTCTGTTATGTTAACATTAAGTAGTTATTATAGATGTATATATGGATGTGTATGATGTCCAGGGAGAGGAGGGAAGAATTAATTTTGAGAGCTACTTATCTAACCAGGGTAAAGCCAAAGATTGTTTTTCTCTTTTAGAATAAGCCAGTGATAGCTTCCCAAAGGAGGTGAAAATTCAGTGCTTCCTAGAGTGAAAGAATTTGGAAGTCTGGATTAGAAATTTATTCTTAAAAAAAAAAAAAAATTATTCTTGAGAAGAGGGTGATAGAAGCCCTGAAAGTGACTCACATATTTTGGAAAGATAAAAGTACCATTGAATAATCTGAAAAAATATAAGAAGGTAAAGTGTTTTTTAAAAAAGAGGAGAAAAAGAAGAGGTTGACTATTTTGCATGACTTGGTGAATTTGAAGAAGAACCTAATCTTAAACAGTTCATAAGGAGGGGAGGAGCATGATTTTGGCACTACTCTTAGAGACTGACTCATTTTATACCCTGAGGGGAAGAATCAGAAAAAATGACCAAGTCCTAGACGAAGTTAGACATAAACAGTGAAAAGAAAGCAAATTCAGGGGATAAACTTCCTTTGATAATAAAGGAAGTAGCGAGAGTGGAATAAATGGTTCATTCATAAGTTTTCTGGAGTTTCTTAGACATTCCATCTAGTCATATGATGTGCCCAGCAGAAGTTGGGTAAAGGTTTTTACCGTCATGTTATTGGGTATTTTTCCTAGCTCTTAAAATGTACTTGGGAGGAAGAAGAGCAGTAGTTTAAAATTACAGCTTAGTTCAACATAAGGAATTTTGGGTTTTGCATTTAGTTTTTGGCAGAAATGACAGATGCCTAATTCACACTGTTAAATTTTAGATGGTATGTCTTCTGCTGATCCCAGCTCTGATTGGAATGCGCCAGCAGAAGAGTGGGGAAATTGGGTAGATGAAGAAAGAGCTTCACTGCAGAAGTCCCAGGAACCAATTCCTGATGATCAAAAAGTGAGTAAAGGGATTGGTGGGTATGTTTATTTCTCTGTGCAATCAACTGTACTGGAATTATTAAGGGTTACATTCCGTATTACAAATATATCCAGGGGTAGAGTTGCTTCAGAGAGACATTCTAATCATATTTGCTTCAGTCATCTTATGTCCGCATGCCTTCTCTCTATTACTGTTTCTTCTTTCCACAAATTATTGAGGATTCTACTATGTGGAAAGCACTATTTATTATATACTGATAAGAAAAAAAAACGCACAATTCCTGTCCTCATCAGAATTATTATAACAGCCTACCAACTGTTTAGTGTGTTTAGAGAAGAGTAGATTGGTTCTCAATGAAAAATTAAGGAAAACTTCATAGCAAGATAAGACTGAGAACCTTATGAAAAAGGGACCAAGGCAGGAAAGTAACATGTTTGGTGGAGAGGTATAATACACGTGTGGAATCAGTTGGTGGTAGGATCAATTGTTTTTGTATGTCAGTCTTCCCCTTCTAGGCTTCATTCCTTAAAGAAAGGGACCGTGAAGTTTTTATTTTTGTAGCTCTATAAACTAGAGCTACAAAACATGCTTCACATTCAGTAAATGAATAAATAGATGAAATGAGTGATATATATACCTTGCCACATTTTTATGGAATTCTAGAAGTAATGAGAACCTACTGACAGCTTTTAAACTAGGGATAACCTAATCATTGCTAGGGTTAGAAAAATTAGGCTGGGAGCTTCCCTGGTGGTCCAGTGGGTACGACTCCAAGCTCCCAATGCAGGAGGCCCGGGTTTGATCCCTGGTCGGGGAACTAGAATCCTGCATGCTTGCTGCAACTAAGAGCCCTCATGCTGCAACTAAAAGATCCCGCATGCCGCGACTTCCCTGGTGGTCCAGTGGCTAAGACTCTGCACTCCCAGTGCAAGGGGCCCAGGTTCGATCCCTGGTCAGGGAACTAGATCCCACATGCCGCAACTAAGAGTTCAAATGCCACAACTAAGAGTTCAAATTCCACAGCTAAAGGTCCCGCATGCCACAACTAAAAAAAGATCCCATGTGCCACAACGAAGATCCCGCACACGACAACAAAGATCCCGCGTGCCGCAACTAAGACCCAACACAGCCAAATAAATATATATATATATATATATATATATATATATATATATATATATATATATAAAAAGAATAAAAAGATCACTCATGCCGCAACCAGAAAAGATTCTGCACGCTGCAACGAAGATCCTGTGTGCCACAACTAAGACCCGGCACAGCCTAAATAAATAAATAAATAAATAAATTTTTTGAAAAAGAAAAATTAGGCTGGATATAACAAAAATGAGAAGACTGGTTTGGGAGGCTATTTTGTACTATTTTGATTGCATGAATCAGGAGGAGATAATGAACTAAGTTGATAACTTTGAAAAGTAAATGGAAGTGGTTATTTACAAGAGACATTAAGCTACTGATTGAACTTTTCTACTGGTTGGTTATACAAAGAAGGGTGAAAAGTCAGAGAGGCTCTGAAGATACTAGGGCCATTATTATTCAACAGACATTAATTGCATCTGCCATGGGTCAGGTATTGTGCTAACAGAGAAACAAGACACAATTACTGCCTTCGAGGAGCCTACAGTCTAGTTAGGGAGGAGAGGAGGGAGACAGGCACACTGGAAGATAAAAGTAATGTTATAATGTGTTAGGTATTATGGAAGCACTTCGGCGTTTTAGCAAAGGCATCCCAGAGGTAAAAGCAGAATGTGTAGCAAAGAGTGGTCAGAAATGAGATTGGAAAGGGAAGCAGAAACCAGGTTCTACAAGCCCTTGAATGTCATGTTTAAAACCTTGGATTTCCCGCCTGCCAATGCAGGGGACACGGGTTCGAGCCCTGGTCCGGGAAGATCCCACATGCCACAGAGCAACTAAGCCCGTGTGCCACAACTACTGAGCCTGCGCTCTAGAGCCCATGAACCACAACTGCTGAGCCCGCGTGCTGCAACCACTGAAGCCCGCGCGCCTAGAGCCCATGCTCCGCAACAAGAGAAGCCGCCGCAAAGAGAAGACCGCACACCACAATGAAGAGTAGCCCCCACTCACCACAACTAGAGAAAGCCCGTGCACAGCAACGAAGACCCAATGCAGCCATAAATTAATTAATTAATTAATTTTTAAAAAAAGACTTGGATTTTGTCCTATAAATAATGGAAGAATTTTAATCTAAAGTGGTGTGCTTTTTGGTTTTTGGTGTTTTTGTTTGGTTGGTTTTGGTTTGATTTGGGGTTTTTTTGTTTTTGTGGGTTCTTTGGGTTTTGTTTTTGTTTTGGCTACTCTGGCAATTAATGTAGAAAAAGGAGTGGAGGCATAATGAGAATAAAGGCAGGAATACCAGTTTAGAGGTTGTTCTAGTAGTCCTGTACAGTAGTGGTAAGAATGGTATACAGAGTAGAGGACAGATTTGAAAAATAAATTGAAGCAAAATCAACAGAACATATGGTTAGAATTGATTGGAGAAAGAATCATCAAAAATGACTTCCAGAATTGTAGCTTAGGTAACTGGGATGGTGAAAGTGGTGCTCCCAACAGAGAAAGCAAAAGCTACTTAATTGGGGGAAAGATCGTTGGTTCAGTTTGGGATGTGTTAGATGCAAGGTGTTTTGTAGATAGGCCTAAGAAAAGTTGGTTGCAACGGGTTAAAGCTTTGGGAGAAGATTTGTATTTGGAAGTTATTAGTATATGGTTGTTAAAACTTTGAGGGTGAGTGAAATGTGTAGAAAATTTTATAGAGTTGAAAAGAGCAATGTAATGAGCATAGAAATCTGGGGAACTCCCAACTTTTAAGCCCGTGAAAGAAACTGAGGGAGGAGAGTTCTGGGACACAGAGGCTGAGACATTTGCTCTCTGGTAATTTAGAGCAGTTTCATTAGAAACCTTGGACTCTAGTAGCCAGTCGGAGTAAGTTGAGTAAAATGATGCTTAAAAAATAATAAGGTATTTTTTTCTTGGGACTTCCCTGGTGGTCCAGTGGGTAAGACTCCACGCTCCCTATGCAGGGGGCCCAGGTTCAATCCCTGCTTAGGGAACTAGATCCCTCATGCTGCAGCTAAGACCTGGCGCAGCCAAATAAATAAATAAATAATTTTTTTAAAAAGATTTTTTTTCTTAAGCAAGTTTGGGTATGGATGGAGAAGTAGTGGATAACAGCAAACTGTAGTATGACGAAGGGTTTTGTTGGGGTCGTTTGTATTTTAATGATAGGAGAGATTTTAGTGCAGGGGTCAGCAAACTTTTATTTAAAAGGCCATGCACTAGTGCAAAAGCAGCCATAGACAGTATGGATGGATTATAAATTGGCTGAGAAGCAGACTGACCAGAGTCCTTGTGACCTGAATATCCTTCAGAGGATACATCTTTTCATATGACATTTTAATCATTGTGAGCCTATGGTAAAAACTTCTGTGGAAGTTTCTCCACAACTAGCAACCAACTTGGACAGAAAGTCTCTTAGCTAAGTTTAGCAGGATTTGTGCAGGATTTGGTTTGGTTTTGTTTTTCCATCTGCTAGTAATTTCTGTAAACTCTTTGATGGTTCATGAGACCTCCAAAATCATCCTAATGACTATGGTGCTGAGCAGAGAAATAGCAAGTTAGCTATATCATCTCTCCCTTTAAGTAGAGTCTAAGAATCTTTGCTGTCATCTGTACAGAATAAGCTAAGAGCACTTTTCCATAGAAAACTCAGCTATATATGGTATGTGTGAAGAAATATCATTCATACTAATTTAACAATTCTAATTTGCTATTCTTGTCATGCAGAATATTACTTTCAATGACATTCCTTCTCAAATTCAATTTTTTTAATTCTTTTCTTTTGAGGTAATTATAGAGTCACATGTACTTTTTTAATATTTATTTATTTATTTATTTAGGCTGTGCTGGGTCTTCAGTGCGGCATGTAGGATCTTTTAGTTGCAGCATGCAGGCTCAGAGTTGCCGCATGTGGGCTTCTTGGTTGTGGCATGCTACCTCTTAGTTGTGGCCCACATGTGGGATTTAGTTCCCCGACCAGGGATCGAACTCAGGGCCCCTGCATTGGGAGCACGGAGTCTTACCCACTGGACCACCAGGGAAGTCCCAGAGTCACATGTACTTGTAAGAAATAATACAGAAAAATCCCTTGTACCCTTTACCCAGTGTCTCCCAATGGTAACATCTTGCAAAAGCATAGTACAGTGTCAAAACCAGGCCATTGACATTGATACAGTCAAGATACAGAACATTTCTAATGTCTTTTGTGAAATGTCTGTTCGTATCTTTTGCACACTTTCTAATTGGATTGTTTATTTGTTTACTGTTGAATTTTGAGTGTTCTTTATATAATCTAGATACAAGTCCTTTGTTGGATATGTGGTTTACAAATATTTTCTCCTACTCTGTAGCTTGTCATTCTCTTAACAGGGTCAAGTTCAATTTTAATGCAAATAGTTCTGTGTTTAAATAAATTACCTAAGAAACGAGTTTTTAAAAACCAAGGTTTGCACAGCTGTCTAATTGATCATGTAGTGAGTGATGAAAGATGTACGAAAAGGGGTTTATCATAATAGAAGAGTGAAGTTCCATGCACTTTTGTTATTTTTTGAGTATGTGATTTCAGATCAGTTTTATTGTTACTAATTCTTATTCAGAATTTGGGAGAAAAAGACTGCACCTAATGAATTATTTCATAATAATTTTCTGAATAATGAAAACTTAACCAGTTGGTTCACGTCAGTATTTTTGCTTTTAACATCAGGTTTCAGATGATGATAAAGAAAAGGGAGAGGGAGCTCTTCCAACAGGGAAATCTAAAAAGAAAAAAAAGAAAAAGAAGAAGCAAGGTGAAGATAACTCTCCTGCACAGGTAGAGTATAAAACAACAGACATCATTCATCAAGCACCTACTGCTGACTTGTGAAAAGATGATTTGCAGATGCTAAGAAAGTGTAGAGGTATAAAGACACCATGTGAGACATCAAATTTACTTGAGAAGCATTTGAAAAGTCATAGAATGTTTTAAAGATTTTATATGTCATGCTGTAATAAAAATGTTATTGCTCTAAAGAAAATATCAAAGGTATACACCAAAAGCAAATAACTAAAATTCTAAATTAGATGCATTTTAGTTTATATTATGATGAAATGGAACAGGGGGTACAGTATTTCACACATACAGAAATTCTTTGAGTAATGGAATTTAGCAAATTAGAATTTTAGCACATTTAGGAGAACCATGCGCATAACAAGTGGAGTCTTTCCCTTGACTCTGAGTTTGCTGGCTGTTCCACTTGGTATCCTTTCCTGATTTTTTGGCTTCTAACAGAAACTTTATATTTATATCACTCCTACATTTTCCTTTTCTTTTCTTTGGTCTTTCCTATCTGGGAAAGTATTTTTAGATCATTATATAGAGGAAAACAAAGATATTTTAATTTCACATGTACTAGATTACTAGAAATACGCATGGATTTGTCTTTGAAAGCATTATCACTATTACATTACAACTTATGAAAATCTTATTTCTTCCTTATAACCATGTGGCTGATTGTCTTCATTCCTTTCAATGTAGGCGATGACCAAAACTTCTAGAGGATAGGCTACATTGTACTTTTCCTACATATTCTATTTGGAACAGATTTCTGCATGACTGTGTAAAGAAGTGTGTGTTCAGTTCTGTTTTGTTGTGCGAAGCACAACCCTTCATAAATGATACCAATCCATTATCAATATTAGCTTTTTCTCAGTAATAATAGGTGGGCATTAAGGTTAGCATAACTAAGATCAATGGACATAAAAGCAAAAACTATATAGTAGGTGTGCTTTTCTTGTTAGCTGAACTAGCTGATGAGAAATGTTATTGATAGCCATACTTTGTTAGTAATACTATCTGAAATCCATTTAGCCAGACTTTTTCTGGATTTCTGTGATTCATACTATGGCCTTTACTAATACTGCTTTTCTGGCTTGTAGATTAGGTGAGTTCCTTTTCAAGGAAATTTTGTGGGGTAGATGTATTCCTTAAATTTCAACTTAATTGGCAAAGGTCATTAAATTGTGAAAGTTCCTTTGGTATTCTGATATTCCTTTTAAAAAAATGATCTGTTTTTTAAATATAGTGAATAAGTATACAGGTTTTAGAGTCAGATCTGTATTCACATTTTAGTTCTGCCATTTACTGCGTTGTTTTTTGTTTGTTTGTTGTATTTTGCACAAGTTCCTTAACTGCATAGGTTGCTTTGAGAATTAAATGAGATATCCATGAAGTTCTGTGTAAAGTATATAGCACAGAGTAGCCTATGCATAAATGATTACGTTTTGGAATTTTTTTTTTCTTACCATTCACAATGATAGTCCTATTTAATATATTCTAATTCATACTTATTTCACATACCTAAGCACGTAATGTCTTTTAAAAAGTTTGAAGACCTAAGAATGGAAATGTTTAAACTTGGAAAAGACCATAAAAATTATCTACACAAATTTTATTTTACAGTTGAGGAAACTGCAGTTTGGGGAAATCAAAGATTTGTCCTTGATGTAAGCATTTGTCCTTGACTTAGCTAGGTTGTGGCATGGCCAAAATTGAAATTCCTATCTGTGTCCTTTCTACTGTGTAAGCTTAATTTATCTAGAAAATGCACTTATGTATAAATATTTCATTCCTTGAAGAAGTCATTAAGTGAAATGCTATTTCTAAAGTCTTAAAGTAGCACCTAATTCCCCGTGTACTTTTTCTAAAAGGAAAAAAATACTTGTTTGGTTTAGTAAATTAAATGGTTCCCATTTGGGGATGTGAGTGTGTTGTTTTTTAATTCACAGTTGATTTAAATCCCTGAGGAAAGCAGGGATGATGAACGTATATTCCAAATGTACCTATGGTTAAAATTCTTTGAATAATTATTTTTTTATGCTCTTTTAAGCCATTTGGGCAGTTTCTGAAATAAAATTGTCTTCTTGGAATACCTTCTGGACAGTAGTACTATAAACCAAATAGATTTTAATTAGTAAAAATGAGTGATTTGTATCATCTAATGCACTACTTTTCTCTGTAGGACACAGAAGAATTAGAAAAAGAGATTAGAGAAGAGCTCCCAGTGAATACCTCTAAGGTCCGTGCAAAACAGGAAAAAGCTTTTTCTTCGAAGACCATAAGCACTAGTGACCCAGCTGAAGCACTCATCAGAAACAGCCAGGTAACTTTCTGATACGTAAGGAATACAATTTTGATGACTTGAGAATTGTATTAATAGTAATATTTTATGGAGGCCCATGCTAAACATTTTAAATACACCAAATTGCCCTCACAACAACCCCACAAGAAAGGTGCAAACCATTATATAAATGAGTTTAGAGAAGTTGAAAAAGTTGGCCCAAGTCCCATAACTATCAGAGGCCAAACTAGAGAGAGCCACTAGACTGTATTTTTTTCTTAAATATCTAGGCATACAAGGGATAGATGCCTTACAGAAAATGTGACTGGTTCCACTCCCCCAAAAGCATGCACATAATATAACGTGACTATGGTCCGACCTCTCAGAATGTAACATTTGTTTAAAATTTGCTGACAGTGTCTTGAACTGTGTGCCATCTGTGGAAAATTTTGATATGTCAGAAGGGACCATTTTACAAAAGGTCTAGACCAGTGACACAAAGACCATAGCTCTTTAAAGTCTGATTTCTAATTTGGTAAGTTATATCATATAGAAATATAAGAAATATGAATGACCATGAAATTCTGCATGGTTCGTTTATATACTCATTCAAAAAATGTATTGAGAACCTACCACAATGCCACACACTATTTAAGATTCTGGGGACACATCAAAGAACAAAGCAGACAAAAAAATCTCTGCCTCTGTGGAGCTTACATATTTAATGAGACAGCTTTACACAAGAACCTGAATTACTGTTAAGAGAAAGAATTTGTAACAGTCTGGTACTAAAAATCTTAACCATACTTCCTATTTGGACTTGATGCTTTTAATTCCCTGAGAGTATTTTGACATAAAAGAATGCAGTCTCAATACATACATAGGACTTCCCTGGTGGCGCAGTGGTTAAGAATCCGCCTGCCAATGCAGGGGACACGGGTTCGAGCCCCGGTCCGGGAAGATCCCACATGCCGCAGAGCAACTAAACCCGTGCGCCACAACTACTGAGCCTGCACTCTAGAGCCCGCGTACCTAGAGCCCGTGCTCCACAACAAGAGAAGCCTGTACACCGCAATGAAGAGTAGCCCCCACTCGCCGCAACTAGAGAAAGCCTGCGTGCAGCAACGAACACCCAGCGCAGCCAAAAATATATAAATAACTTAATTTTTTTTAAAAATACATACATAAATTTAATAGACTGCAAAGGGTCATATGACATTTTGATGTTTTACTTAATAAGTCATTTTCAGAAGCCATCTTGTAAAGGATATTTGAGTCCTTCTGTGATTTAATATAGGTAAGTGAGAGAATGGGGAGGGAAAGAGATTTAAAATGAGTACTAAAACTTTTGGGTATGAAATAAATACAGGAAACATTATTAAAGTTGAACCAAGCAACATAACTGCAGCTTCAGATACCTGAAATAGGAAGAAGGAATCCTAGTAGTTACCTGGGTACACACATCTTCCTCTTGTTTCCTTTCCCATTGTGCTTTCTTGAACCCATGGAGCCTGGAAGAACAAGGGGCAAGAGAAGCATGACTTACCCTTGTTTCTATATTCAAAATAATCATCACAGGTAGAGCTAAAGGGTGAGATGATCTCTTACTCATCTATTACAGCCTCAAGGCACTGTAAGTGTTGGGGTTTCTGTTGTTACCTGTCCTGAACATTCATTAACAGGCCAAAAAAAAAAAAAAAAAACAGGCCTCATTCAGGCAAATCAGTTAGTTTACGTCTCTGCTCTGAGGTTGCAGAGGAGAAGGAAGATTCAAGAGTTCAGGCCCTACGCATTATGATTTCACTACCAGACTCAATAAAACTCTTGACGATTTGGACCTGAGTTTTACTTGTTGCTTTAATAGGTAAGACTAGTAGCCATAGCCTGCTGTATCTGAGGCCATCTTTTTCCTTGGAGAGGAAACTGAACCTGTTGCTGCTGCTCTTTGAGATATCCCTAACTCTTGAGAAGGACAAAAGGGAGTATCACCTACTGGTAGTTCAGAAATTTGCTATTTTCTTTTTGCCTTCACATGAAAAGGTTTTGAGGAGGTGAGAGTTAGTGGGAAGTGGACAGAACCATTGAATACCAAAACATAAAAAAATCCTGTTACTTGTAATGAAAAAGAAAAATGTAAAAGTTAATGAAAATGGAATTATTCACTCTTACGTGAAATTCAGTAAACATCTTGTGATTTTACACATTTATCCATTTTTATCCCAACCTGTATTTGTGGATATTGTAAATAAAGACTTATTTGGTTATATGTCACTAGAGGGCAGGCATGAGTTGTAGCGCTTCTGCTGATAAATTATTTGGCAACCATGTTCATATTACTGCTATACAGCCTCTTGTATTACTATGATACTTATTTTTATTTGAAATTTTTTATGAAAATCTAAGATAATTTCATTTCAAAATAGCCTATCAAGACTCTTCCACCTGCTATTTCTACCGAGCCATCTGTTATTTTATCAAAAAGTGATTCTGACAAGAGCTCTTCCCAAGTGCCACCGATGCTACAAGAAACAGATAAATCCAAGTCGAATACTAAGCAAAATAGTGTGCCTCCTTCACAGAGTAAGTAATTCTCATTTTTGGTTCTTTTGGTGTTCTCTGTACTGTCTATAAGTGTTACTGTCTTAGAAGTCTAATGGATTACTTACTACAGCATCCCTTTCCTCCTTTGCAAAGCCTAGATTCCTTGGACCCTTGTGGACCTCAGTTGGGAGGGCCAGGGAGCTGAAGTCACTTCAGGCAAGAATAGGTGGCCAAGGACATACACAGAGGAGGGCTATGCCTGCCCTTACTCGCCCAGTCCCTCCCTTTTTCTGTGCACATGTTCTTGAGACTGCAAATTGTCCTGTGCCCTTTTTTTTCACCTCTTTTTCTCCCTTTAGCTACCTTTAGTGTCCATTTTACCCACTTTCACTTTTATTACTTAGATTGAGTCTTTTAAACAATGGTTTTTCTAGGTCAAAACTGATGAAATATCATCCATATCGTTAAACCAAATAATACAGAGGAAAGGAAAAGAGGAAGGCAGCCAGAGAATAACCTAAAAACATGTAACTAGAACTTGAAAATGTAGACATAAAATTTGAGGCATCATTAGTGGATTTCAAAGCATGTTTTTATTGATACTTTCATATTTTTGAAACAGAACAGTATTTACTGTCCTAACTTCTCTCTCTCTCTCTTTTTTTTTTTTTTTTTTTTGCCTTTTAGCCAAGTCTGAAACTAGTTGGGAATCTCCCAAACAAATAAAAAAGAAGAAAAAAGCCAGACGGGAAACGTGAATATTTTTTTTCCTGAATTGGACATGTGTTTGCAAACACTGTCTTGAAGATTATGCTGTTTATGCAATAATTTGTGAACATGTACAGAGTTTTATATAAATTTAAACCGATTTTTAAAACAAAACTGTGAACACAACCACCGTAAAAATGGAATCAAAGGAAAGTTAATTTATGAAATTAAGAGGTCAGCAGAATTGGAAGACACTTGGGGAAAGTCTTTTCAATCTAACAACGATCTTAATTTAAGAATATTATCCTGGTTTTACAACAGTGCCCTGTTTACAACAGATTGTGCCCTGTCTCATCTGCAGCTGAGGAATAAAGGATTCTGATTAGAGAGAGGGTTGCCTACATATTAGTAAGCAGCTTCTTGGATCTTATGCACGGAACTTAAACCATTTGAATCTGTTTTATGCTTAAATCAAAGTGCTTTGATCAAATGCATAATCTGCCATATCTTTACATATTTGTTGGTAGCAATTTGTATTAAAGAAATCACAAGTGCAAATAAAAAGTCATTTATTATTTGTTTAACTAAACTGTCATGGTTTAGTTTACAATTTTTAAAAAGTTCTTAAAACATTCAAAATGCAGTTGACACTTGTATGGCTTATGAAGTTATTTTTGATAGTCTTACTTTACTTGAATTGTTCAAAGTACAGTATATTTTAAGTTAAGAAAGGTAAACTATATGTATTTGTTTTATACTTTTAAGGTTCAGACTCACAAATAATGCTCTTGTTGATGATTTGAAAACTTTCAGGCAAAATCCACCTTACATTTTTTCCTCTCCCTAGCAATTACTTTTTTTCCAGCATCAACTCTTCTTCATTACTAATACTTTTTTGACTTTAAAAATGAAATCTTTCACAAACTAGTTATACAGACAGAACTTTGATTACATGATGGAGAATGAAAAACTAAAGTCAGACAGCTTTAATTGACATTGTCAAGACCTCCAGTTATCAGGAATACATTTTTTTACTGCCTTAACCTGTAGTGCGTAGAATATGCATCAATTTCTTGAAGGGGATTCGTGTTTTTATAAGAATTTTCATGTAATTATTGCAATCGTGATCAAATAAGGAACGTTTCCTGCTTGAAACTGTATCGATTTAAATGATGTGTGAGATGTTTCACCATTTTCAGGCACTGTGTAATTCTATTGTAATAAACTGGCAGGTATCTTTGTAACTATAAATAGTGCATGCTCAGCCATGTACACTGTAAATAGCCTTTACCAAACGTGTTTGACAAGGACCATAATTAACATCACTTAGTGAATTGTGATAAAGAAAAAAAGCCATGATTTATTCGATGTGATTGGCTTAATTGTTTTCCTGTGGCGCCAAGAATGAAACTGTTTAACAGCTGTAACCAATGGTACTGATCTGTCCATCCAATCTTGTCTTTATTATATTTGACTGTGGTTTGATAGTATTGCATTGTCACACTAGGAAAGCTAAAGAAACAAAATGCTTTTAGTTTTGCTGAAGACTGGCCTTATTAATGGACAGCTTTCCTAACAAGTGATTATTAACTTTTATCAGGTGTTAACATCTGTTTCAGGAACATGGCAGTATGTTTACATGTCAGAAGTTTTGTTTAATTCTATATTTCTAAATTGATTTGTTTAAATAAATTCAGCAAATGGATAGCATTGTTTTTATTTGCTTCAATATCGGGGTAAATAAGCTAAAGTGCCAGGAGTGGATTTCTTCAAATGACTGTGCTCTGTTCGCTTTATATAGATGCTTCCTAAAGAGATCCAAGGATTCCTACATTGCAGCACTTTGTAAAGGTATCACAAAGGAGAATTGAATTAGGGAGTCTGTGTAATTTTAGAATGTGCCAAAAGATCTATGCTCAAAAAATTTAATTGAACTCTCTCAACTCTACCTCACCATTTCTTTATCTTAGAATTGTGTTGGCTATGTCGAATGTCGGACTTTATTTCTCCAGCTTAGTATCTCTCATTCAACCACCAACACCAGGTGTTAGAAACACCATCTTTTGAGGGGAGATTCGGTGTGGAGACGGAGAAGTGCACTGCTAAATTGGGGTGGATCCAGGATGGAGATACCTGTCCCTTCTCTCTGGCTCAAGAACTAGGGCATGGATTTTTATGTTTTAAGAGATGGCAGCTATGAGTGATAAAATTAATAAGTTCATTCTCTTACACATGCATGAGATGCAAACTCTTACACAAAGTATCATTGTTCATCGCTCTTGTTCCATAAAGTTGTTTATGTGACATGAAAGCAGTTTCTGGCGTCTGAACAGAGGAACTGTTTCCAACATAAACTCAGAAGGCAATAAAATCAAGGTAGTGATTCAGGGGAGAGAGGAGAGAGGGGAGCCTGTTGTCCTTTGGAGGCTTGGATTAGTTGTTCCCCAAACCACTAGTAGGGAGATAAGTGATCCCTTCAGGCTTTGTCAGGCCTGGAGGGGACCCTTGTTCTGATTAGCAAACAAAGCCTCCTAGAGAAACTACTGAAAACTCTCCCTCATCCTGACCTGTCTCCCCGTACTTAACTGAATGAAAATCCTTCCCTGTTCTGGAGCAAGGAGTAGTGGGTTAGGACTTCCTCAGACTGGAATCCTACCTCTCTGTATCCTGAATTGAGCAAAACAGTAGTTGAGAGAGTCCAAAAAACAAGTATTGAAATAAAATGTCATTAATGTAATTGACCGTGTTTACTTTGTGCATGCATTTTATTACGCGGGCAGTGGGAATGACTCATCTGAATCTAATGGTATTATTTCATAGGCTAATCCAGTTTGTACTTGGGTTAAAGATATTGAAGGGCAATATTTAACTACAGAGTTTAGTTTTTCTTAATTACAAACAGTCCTCTATTAATAGAGTGTGAAATATCTTTCAAAATTTAGAATTTAAGATGTCTAACAGATGTCTTAAGACTTTCCTATAAACTCATTGCACAAACTGGAATTACTTTCCGAAAGACTTAGGGAATGCAAATATGTTATTTGTAAAATGCATTGAGTATTGTAAATAAAACAAACCATTTTTGATTTAAGTTGCTCCTTACGGTTCTCTTATGGGAGGTCACTTCGCATCCTAAGCTAGTCTAAAGGCAGTGACTTTTTGATGTTCTTGATGTTTCTAAACTATAGGTTCTAAATGTTTCAAATGTTCTTGATGCTCTGAAACCGTAGGTGTACTTGCAGGCTTTACCACCGGCAAGTCAAGTATTTGGAGTGAAGCATCTCTTGAAATGTCCCTGTTCGTGACACAGTGTTCTCTATGGGAAACAGCTTCCATCTTACAGCAGTAGATGTAACTGCCACCAGATGTAGTGTATCACTTGTATCAACCTTTTAAATTAAGGAAATTAAACTCAAATTTGGCATTAGGTATTAGTATGGCTGTGTCCTAAACAACAGTGACTTAATATAGAAGTTTATTTCTCTTGCATGTGAAAAAAAAAAAAAAAAAAGAGAAAGCAGGCCTGAGAAAGCAGGCCAGGGCTACTCTGACACTCTGCAGGGCCAGGCATCCAAGGTCCTTCTGTGTTGCCCTTCCACATTCTCAACATGTGGCTTTCATGTCACGGTTGCAGACAGCTGCACCAGCTAGAAACCTCCTCTGAGCATTTCTGCTCCCTTCCTTTAAGAACACTTCTTACAAGTTGTTCACACCACACAGGCTTATCCACCCAAACTCAATCACTTGATCCTACTAGCTACAGAGGGGGATGGGAAGTAATAGTGTTTATCCTGGGCTGTCATTGGCCAAATTAACATTTCAGGATTCATTCCTGAGGAAGCAGCAGAGAAGTGGTTATCAGGAACAGCTAGCAGTCTTCTGTCACAGGGTTGACTACGTTGTGTATATCCTGCAGCCAAGTGTCACTTTTAAGGTCAGGTTTTAGCTTTTCCAATCGAGCAGAAATTTTAAAATCTCTTGGATGCTGCTCAGAGTAGCAGCTGATAGTGTTTCAACTTACATGTAATAGATGGTGGAAGAAATTTCTGCCACTCAGTGACTGCTTGAAATTCTAGAGACCTAGAGGCTTAAAAAAACTTAGCAGCCTGCTTTCACACCTACACTGCAAGTATAGATTATAACAATTTTCAGTAGAAGTTACCCTGGTGTCTAATGTAATCTTTAAAAAATTAAAAGGCACTGTTACTATTCTAAATACTTTAACACAATGATTTCTAGTCCTACCATCAAGAAAGGTATATGAGTTTAAAAAAAAAAAAAAAAGAAAGGTATATGAGGTACATTATAAGATGTTTGCTACCTACTTAATTAACAATACTGAGGTTCATGAATAGGCTAATCTGAAGAAAATTTTAAGCAGATTCAAGGTCATCCCCGTGATAATGGCATTCTTTTTTGTATGTGTGCTTTCCTTTTTTATTTATTGTATCAAAGCATTCAAAATGAATATATGTAACATGTACATAAATTATAAAGCATAATAAAATGAACACCTCTGAAACCACCATTCTGCTTAAGAAATAGAACATTACCAGTAGGGGGATCTTGGGGGTGAGCTTGCTGTTTGTTGTTGTCAGGTAACAGGACCAAGGCGGGGTGTAGGGGCGGGCTGAGGAGGCATGGATGAAACTAGCTGCTCTCAGGTGCCCAGCAGGGGCACAGCTCCTTTTCGGGGCCACAACTGAGTAGGGGTCCCAGGTAACACATAGCCTGGTCTTGGAAGGGTGTCATGACAGCCTCACTGCTACTGCTTCCTCGATTCACTCCACTGACATCTGTTGGGAAATTGTTGTAATAAATATGCATACGCACAGTGAATCTGAACATGAATAGTGCCCTCGGAGTTGCGTAGTGCACGCTTTACGTGGCAGCGTTTCCCCAGGGAAAGAGGGTAGCGAGGCTCTTTTCTAGACAGGAGCTTCCCCCAGGGTTCAGAAGAGTAGCGTGTGTCCTTAGGGCAAGGGTTCCTTGCAAAGTTGGCTGAGGGGGCTGCAGACATTCTGAAAAACACCACAAGGGTGTTTACTGGCTGGACAACCAGAGCTGTTAGCTACTTAAGACCCTGGAATTATGAATGCTTTCTTTCTCTTCTAAACTGTCTTCAATAATTTAAAAAATATATTGCCGGGAAAGTTTGGAGCTATTTCCCATTTCTTATCAAAACTGAAATGACCACAATAATGAACAATGGAAGAAAACCTTCCTTAGCACTGGAACTAGGAAAGGCGCATCCAAATGCCAGAAACCGGGGGGCATTTCTGTTAATTAGCAATCAAAATCCAGAAATTTATCGAAAGAATAAAACAGGTATAATATCAAGAAATCTAACATTTCATTTAATCGCAAGATTAAAGCAGAAAAAGTACATGATCGTGACACTAAGCTGAAGTATTATAATCCAACAGCTATTCCAATTTAGATTTTAAAAACTTGAAGTAGGTGAAATACTAAAGTCATATCCATTAAAGTCAGAGCAAGGCAGGATTACTTGCTAGTCAACATTGTCTTAGGTATGAACAGTTAAAAATATGCTTAAATTGGGACTTTCCTGGTGGTCCAGTGGTCAAGACTCCGTCCTCCCAATGCAGGAGGCACGGGTTCAATCCCTGGTCAGGGAACTAGATCCTGCAGGCCGCAACAAAAGATCCCGCGTGCCTCAACCAAGACCCGGCGCAGCCAAATAGATAAATAAATATTTTTTAAAAAAACATAGAAACCATCTGTATTTTTAAAAAATGTTTAAATTGGTACAACATCAAAGAAGAGAGAAATCATTTTTTCCTGTTTTCATACCTAGAAAACCCAAGAGATTCTAATAAAAAGCTTATGAGCACTAGGAAGAGAATACGCTAAAGTGGCAGATACACGAAACCAATAGAATTTTATGTACTAGAATAAGCACCTAGAAAAGGAAATGGAAAAAAAAATCCAGTTACATCACAACTAAAACTATGATTTTTTTTTTTTTTGCCCGCGCCTCACGGCTTGTGGGATCTTAGTTCCCTGACCAGGGATCAAACCCAGGGCACCGGCAGTGAAAGTGCCAAGCCCTAACCACTGGACAACCAGGGAATTTCCATAACTACCGTATCTAGAAATAAATGTTTCAAGAAAGATACAAGACCAAATGAAAACTGTAGTCTTTTTGAAGGACAGAATAACGATCTAACAAATGAAAAACTATCCTTCTTTATTTGGAAAACAAAAATATCAATATTTCCCAAATATATAAATTCAGCTCAATTCCAGTTAGACTGAAACAGATTTTTCAAGTACCTCAAAGACTATGGAAACAAATAATTTGAAAAAAATGAAGTAAGAAAAAGTAGCGAGCAGCTGCAAGAGAGGGCAAGGGGGCCCACCTCATGAATACCAGTTATGAGAATAAAATTTAAAATGACTTGTATCCATCAGGGTTCTTAGTGGTAAAACCCAGAATCCCCTCTGGCTAGTTTATGCTGAAAAGGAATCTGGAAGCACAAGAGATCCAGATTCCCTTAACCTACCAGGAGTAACACCTGGCCTCATAGTCTGCTGGAGCAGAAACAACCCCCCCACCAGCTCCCATGAGGATGCCCAGACCTGAACTCCTGACTCAGCTGCTGCTGCAGGCCATGCCTCCACAACTGGGTTCTGCCCAGGCCTCCTGTTTCCCCCCTCCTTTCTTAGTGTTGGGCAGGGGCAAGGTCATATCCATGTGTGTCAAGCAGCAAGAGATACCAGACAATGAATTTTGGCTGTGTGAGCAACTCCAAACATAAAGTATATTCAAAATTTATTGAGCATTACACCAATGCAGTTTAATAAGTTGTCAACAAAAAGATAGTCAAATAAGTTGGAAGAACAGGATGGGGAATCCAGAGGTACATTCCTATATTCATGGGAATTCTGTATACAGTTTAAGTGGTGTTTTAGTTTTGTGGTAAAAGGTTGATTTCTTTAATAGATGGTACTGGCACAACTTATCTGACTAGAAGAAAATAAAGCTGGGCCCCATCATACCTTACATGAAAATAAATCCCAGTTGGATTAAAGACTGAAAAAAAATATTTTTTAATCTTAAAAGACAATGCAGGAAACTACATGTACAACCCAGGAATGGAGGAGATATTCTTTCTTTGTTTTTATAAAGGAAAATTTTTTTTCAGTTTCATTGAGAAATAATTGACATATATCACTTTTTATGGGAAGATGTTCTTAACCAAGAATGGGAAACCTAGAAGCTGTAAAAGAGAAGGTAGACATATTTAACTGTATACAATTTTTAAAACTTTCAAAATGCTTTATTTTGGGACCGCCCTTGTGGCACAGTGGTTAAGAATCTGCCTGCCAATGCAGGGGACGCGGGTTCTAGCCCTGGTCCGGGAAGATCCCACGTGCCATGGAGCAACTAAGCCCGTGCGCCACAACTACTGAGCCTGCGCTCTAGAGCCTGCCAGCCACAACTACTGAGCCCGCGTGCCACAACTACTGAAGCCTGCACACCTAGAGCCCGTGCTCCGCAACAAGAGAAGCCACTGCAATGAGAAGCCCGCACACTGCAACGAAGAGTAGCCCCCGCTCACCACAACTAGAGAAAGCCCACGCGCAGCAACAAAGACCCAACGCGGCCAAAAATAAAATAAATTTTAAAAAATAAAAAAGAAAGACAAGTGACGAATTCACTGCTGATCAAAGATATGGAAAACGGAAGTATTTATGGTAACTTCCTCTGGAGCAGGATATTTCTGATATGATGCTAGCTGATCACCAATGGAATTAGAGTAGCCAGCTTCCCCTAGGGTAGCTAAACTAACACACATTTTTATATCACACTCTCCATGCTGAAGCATTCTAAAGTAAATTACAGATAGCAGCTCATGAGCAAAGCTATAAACTCAAGGTATTAATATTTAGAAGTGTGATTTTTAAGGTATGAAGTATAAAAAGTTGTTCTGAGAATTGCAGAATGGGACCAAGACAAAGGTATCTAGCCTTGTTATAAAGGGGCATTTTATGTGTCCTTTGAGGCAGGAAGCAAAGGGAAATAAAACTGTAGGAGAGAATGGCTGAAGATGCACTCCCACAGAGACTCTAAGCTCAAATACGGGACAACCCTACTCCCTTCACTGGGCTTTAATGCAAACTCAGAGCAATGGGAAGTCTGTTTAAGACCGGCATGCACATATATACACCACCAAATGTAAAATAGATAGCTAGTGGGAAGCAGCCGCATAGCACAGGGAGATCAGCTCCGTGCTTTGTGACCACCTAGAGGGGTGGGATAGGGAGGATGGTAGGGAGACGCAAGAGGGAGGAGATATGGGGATGTATGTATATGTATAGCTGATTCACTTTGTTATACAGCAGAAACTAACACGCCATTGTAAAGCAATTATACTCCAATAAATATGTTAAAAAAAAAAAAAAAAAAGACCCTAGGTGACAGTCGAGACCTTACAGTCAGAGTAAAAGCTGGAGAAGATAATGGTGCTGAAGAGGTACTAAGGGCATCTTTGACTCCAAGCAAATAATTTGGCTGGTAAGTGCTGAGACTGGCCCCTGCCCTCCGGCCTGGTGTGCCTACCATTGCCTATTACCACAGGGCAGGTTTAAAACCTGAAGGAGGAATCTGAAACCAATACAGACGGTAATTAGAATACAGGGCATGCTCTCAGCCCCTGCTATACAGCCCTACATCAAGGACACCCTATATCAATGACACAGGACACTTCTGCGGTTATCCGGCAGGTCAGTCAACAAGACTACAACTCCCATGAGGCTCAGCATGGCTGATTAAGGGTTCAGGGAAACAATGAGAAGTGTCCTTTGTGTCTCCACAGGACAGAGAGAGATGCTTCAAACTGGTCCACAGATAAGCTGAAAACACTGTTCCTAGCAGTGCGTGTGCAAGATGAGGAAGGCAAGTGCGAGGTGACCGAAGTGAATAAGCTTGATGGAGAGGCATCTATTTACAGTCGCAAAGGCAAACTTATCTTCTTTTATGAGTGGAGCGTCAAACTAAACTGGACAGGTACCTCTAAGTCTGGGGTGCAGTACAAGGGCCATGTGGAGATCCCCAACTCGTCTGATGAAAATAGTGTGGATGAAGTGGAGATTAGTGTGAGCCCTGTCAAGGGTGAGCCTGACATGAATCTCGTGGCCTTAATGAAGGAAGAAGGAGTGAAACCGCTAAGAGAAGCAATGGGAATTTACATCAGCACCCTGAAAACAGAGCTCACGCGGGGTATGATCTTGCCTACAATGAACGGAGAGGCAATAGACCCAGTCGGGCAGCCAGCACTGAAAACTGAGGCGCAAGGCTAAGCCTGCTCCTTCAAAAACCCAGGCCAGACCTGTTGGTGTCAAAATCCCCACTTGTAAGAACACCCTTAGAGAAACCTTCCTGACATCACCAGAGGAGCTCCATAGAGTTTTTACCACCCAGGAGCTTGTTCGGGCCTTTACCCATGCTCCTGCAATGTTAGAAGCAGACAAAGGGGACAAGTTTCACCTGGTAGATGGCAATGTCTCTGGAGAACTCACTGATCTGCTCTGTAGATAAAAGTTAAGGCTGTAATCTCTTTGATCCCTGAGAGACATATTGTGATGAAGTGGAGGTTTAAATCTTGGCCAGAAGGGCTCTTTGCCACCATCACCTTGACCTTCATTGACAAGAATGGAGAGACTGAGCTGTGCAAGGAAGGCCGAGGCATCCCTGGCCCTGAGGAGGAGAGGACACGGCAGGGCTGGCAGCGGTACTACCTTGAGGGCCTCAAACAGACCTTTGGCTATGGCGCACGCTTATTTTAGGGCCAGCTGCAGGGGGTACAGCCCGCGGAACACTTCAGTCCGGGCCTCTCCTGACTGGGGCTTGTGACTTACAGGATTGCACCATCCCACCCAACCACTAACTTGGGGCTGGGACCCCTTCCCTTCATATATACCTTGGGTTTGTGCATGTTTTCTGTTGAGTGGGAACAGAGGGTGATTTCTCTTTTATGTGTACATGCGCTAAATAAACCTAATTTAAAAATAAAAAAAAAAAGGACGCAGGACAGAAATTCCAGAATTAACTGAACCCCCATAGCAACTGTTGCCATGGGCGCTTCTAATCTAACCGGACAGCACCCCCCGACTCCATATAAGGCAAAATAATCACCATGTAGTAACCTTGTAGCATCCTGACCAATTACCTAATGCCATCCTGCCAGCTGGAATTTCCTTTGTCTTGAGGCTATAAAAGTTGGCTACTAGCCCACAAAGGGGGTCGGCTTTCCCTGGTCTACCAAGAAGTCGGCCCGCTATACTTGCCGCGCCCTCACTAACTCTGCTCTGTTCTTTGTTCTCCATAAACTCACTCTTTTTCTAAAATACTTCGTGTCTGGAAATTCTTCTTCCAACCCGCACCCGGACCACAATACCCATCCCATCCCCCGACTGCCATTTTTCAAACAAGAAAGAACTAGAAAAGTGGGTTCTAGGCTGGGCTCCTGGAGGCCACCACTGGAAGCCCTGAGTTCAGGAGGACACTGCCTAAAACACAAAACGCCTTAGACGTTAGGCACTGCTTGTAAGTGGAAGACTGGGAAGAACACAGAGAGCCATCAGGAGGTGCTGGCTGAATAACTTACGTGACACGCAGTGATGGCATTCTGTGTGGCTGCAGAAAGGAATAAGGCAAATCTCCATCTCCTGATATCTCATGATCACCGGGATATATTGTTAAACAAGAAAAGTAAGTGCTGATCTTCATACCCCTAGACCTTCTGTTCCTTCGGACGCTCCACAATCTGATTCCAAGCTACCTTTACCTTCGCCTCCCACTGCTCCCCTGCACACACCCCTTCCTGACTGTTCTTTGCCTGCTTCACCTAGAATACCCTTCCCTGGCTACACATAGTCCATTCCAGGCATGTGCAGCCCTATGGAACTTTCTCAGTGGAAGAAATGTCCTATATCTGTGCTGCCAAATATGGAAGCCACTAGCCACATGAGCCTATTGAGTCCCTAAAATGTGGCGAGTGCAACCGAGGGACCAAACTGATAACATAATTCAATTTATTGTATTGTATTTCCTTCTCAAGAGCCATATAGGCAGTCACTTCCAGATCAGTTTAAATCTCCTGGAATCCTTTCCTGATCTCCTCAGTCCTCATCCCTAACTCTTTTATGCACACACACACAGACTGTCCTGTCCCCCTCTGCAGGGCCCTGGCCTGCATCTATACCTGTCCTGTACCTGGATCCATCGCCCACGGTATCACTGCTGCCCTGTCTTCCTCAGCCGACTCCTTTGCATTCTTTGAGACCTTCTCTGTCCATTATCTTCCTGTGCCTCCACCGTGCCATCCTCACAGTGAAAATGGGAGAGCCATTCGCTGGATAGACACTTTTCAAGTGTGACCAGAATAACTGTTAATGTCTAAACACAGAAATTTGCTCATGTGCAAATCTGCAGTTTGAACCTGCATCAGTGGAGAGTCCAATTCTGAGCTCAAAGCATAACAAAGGTGATTAAAATCTCATTTTTAGAATTTATTGAGAATTTATCTAGGTTACTCTCATTTTATGCTGCTCTTATCCTCTCATTGACTTCCAGAGGATACTGACACCAAATTGCTTTCTCAATAACACAAGTGATTTATAACTTTCCTGAGGCCTACAGTTCTATTTTGCAATGTGTGCCCTTCCTCAGTAGAAACCGATGAGAACTTTCTTTGCTCTGTAATAGTCTTTCGAATGAAAGAATTGCTTGCTCGGCAATATATTATTCAACTTTATAAGCAAAGCCTTTTATTTAATTAAACGTTTTTTATTTTGAGATAATTGTAGATTCATATGCAATTGTAAGAAATAATACAGACCCCTTCACCAGTTTCCCTCAAAGGCAATATCTTGCAAAACTCCAGCACAACGTGGCAAGCAGGAAATTGACATTGGTATGACTCAACATCTGATTCAGATTTCCTCAGTTTTAGATGCCCTTCTGTGTGTGTATTTAACACTATGCAATCTAATCACACGTAGATTTGTGTAATCAGCACCGGTTAAGCTACACAACAGCCCCATCTCACAATGTTCCCCTTCTACAATCACACACACTTTCCCAGCCCCACCCCTGTCCATAACCCATGGCAACACACACTCTGTTCTTTATCTGTATAATTTTTTCATCTCAAGAATGTTATATAAATGAAATCATACAGTGTGTATCTTTGGGGATTGGCTTTTTCACTAAGCATAATTCCCTTCAGATCCATCCAAACTATTGTACTAATAGTTTATTCCTGTTGTTGTTGTTTTTGTTGTGTGGCATCCCATGGCATATTTGTATACAGCTTATTTAACCATCCATCCATTGAAGACGTTTGGATTATTTCCAGATTTGCACTGTTATGAAGAAAGCTGCAGTGAACATTCGTGTACATATTTTTAGTTTTCATTAATCTGTGATAAATGCTCAGGAGTGAAATGACTGCATTGTACGGTGATTGCTTGTTACATTTTGTAAGAAACTGCTAAACTATTTTCCAGAGTGGCTATATACCATTCCCCAAAAGCAAAGCTTTTATTTATTTATTTATTTAATTTATGTATTTACTTATTTATTTTTGGCTGCATTGGGTCTTCACTGCCGCGCGTGGGCTTCCTCTAGATGCGGCCAGCGGGGCTACTCTTTGTTGCGGTGTGCAGGCTTCTCATTGCGGTAGCTTCTCTTGTTGTGGAGCACGGGCTCTAGGCGCGCGGGCTTCAGTAGTTGTGGCTCGCGGGCTCTAGAGCGCAGGCCCAGTAGTGGCGCACGGGCTTAGTTGCTCTGTGGCATGTGGGATCTTCCTGAACCAGGGATCGAACCCATGTCCCCTGCATTGGCAGGCGGATTCTTAATCACTGCCCCACCAGGGAAGTCCCAAATCTTTTAAAATAAGGGCCAATTTGGAAATAAGTTCAAATTCTGTTGAAAACCACGTGTTTTATTAAAATAAATTTGCTTTAACCCAGGGAAGCTCTGGTCTCCCTATTAGATCCTGCTGCTGCATACTAGACCAGAAAATGCACTTGGGGACGGTTGATTTGGTTTGTTATCACCTAGAGCTTGATCCTGTTAGAAATAACTGAAGTGAACGTAAAGTTCTGAATAGTCATCTCCTCTGCACCCTATGGGTAGCTGATAAAAAATGTGGTGAGGCTGGTGAGTTCTGGGTTGAGAGTGATCATTAGGGATATTAGTAAAAGTAACAAAGATACTTTTTCCTGGTGAAATGTTAAGCACAGTTGAATCAAAAAAAAAAAATTTATAAACTTGTCACAGAAGGACAAATACTGCATGATTCCATTCACATGAGAAATCTAAACTAGTCAAACTCAGAGAAACAGAGAGCAGAATGGTGGGTGCCAGGGGCTGAGAGAGGGGGAGATGGGGAGTTGCTGTTCAATGGGTATAAAGTTTCAGTTATGCAAGACGAGTAAGTTCCAGAGACGTGCTGTACAACACTGTGCCTATGGTCAGCAAAACTGTATAGTGCACTTAAAATTTTGTTAAGAGGGTAAATGTCAGGACTTCCCTGGTGGTGCAGTGGTTAAGAATCCACCTGCCAATGCAGGGGACATGGGTTCGAACCTTGGCCGGGGAAGATCCCACATGCTGCGGAGCACCTAAGCCCGTGCGCCACAACTACTGCCTTCTAGAGCCCGTGCGCCACAACTACTGAAACCAGTGCTCCTAGAGCCCTTGCTCCGCAACAAGAGAAGCCACCGCAATGAGAAGCCCGTGCACCGCAATGAATAGCCCCTGCTCGCTGCAACTAGAGAAAGCCTGCGTGCAGCAACGAAGACCCAACGCAGCCAAAAAACAAATAATAAATTAATCAATTTAAAACAGAACAAAAGTAGAGGGTAGATTTCATGTTGTGTTATTTTTTGGTGGGGGTGCCACACCACATGGCATGTGGGATTAGTTCCCCTATCAGGGACAGAACCTGCCCCCTGCAGTGGAAGCACGGAGTCTCAACCACTGGACGGCCAGGGACGTCCTCATGTTGTGTTCTTATCACAGAAATTAATAAGTAAATAAATAATAAAGCTCTTTCTTTGACAGAGCCTTGAAAATCAAGAACACAAGGACTTCCCTGGCGGTCCAGTTGTTAAGACTCCGAGCTTCCACTGCAGGGGGCACGGGTTCGATCCCTGATCCGGGAAGTTCCGCATGCCGCACGGTGCGGGGATGGGTGACCTATAAAAAATCAAGAAAACATACTTCTAACAGCAACATCCTTGAGAGACTGAGAATCTCTGAGGCCTGATGTTAGGTGTGCAAAGAGAAAGCACCGACACCCTACCCTTCTATTATTCACATAAGGACAAAGGGCTGGAGAATATTACAAGTCAGAGAGCTTGAAGTCATCAACAATATAAACAGTGGTCAGTTCCAGGTAAAAGACCTTCTTGGAAAGTGTATACACACTCTCTCTATTATCATCATAAATTTAAATAGTTTATTTGCCAGAAGCTCTCTGAGAATTTGAACTCTGATGAATAAGTATTGTATAGCTTTCAACATCAATGCTGTGTAAGGCAGTAAACAACTGGCCATAATGTAGGGATGGAGCCCAAAATATTTCATCACGTAAATCACATAAAATCTAAGGTGTTTTTGCAAAATAATGAAAAACACTATTTTTTTCAGCCAATCTATACTGTCTCATAAGGCATAAAAGTAAAGATAAAGGGACTTTATCACATCTGGCCAAACCCTGGTCTGAGTAGGTGTTGAATGATCATCACAAGGCAGTTCCTTTTCAACCTCCCCCAGAAGAAGGAAACAATTCGCCTTCACTATTCCCCTCTTGCTAAATGAGAATGGGGCCTGGGCAGAGGAGGGAAGCAATCTAACTAGATTTCAGTCCCTGTTATCTCAGGGCTTGTCAGGTCTGGGCTTTCCTTGTTTGTTTGTTCTAGGAAATTGTGTTTACTCATTGCATGTTTGTACTAGGAAATTGAGTTTTCTACTATTTAACTCACTCTCTGTGCCTTCACCAATCTCTCTTTTTTAAAATTTATTTATTTAGTTAGTTAGTTATTTTTGGCTGTGCTGTGTCTTCTTTGCTGCACGCGGGCCCTCTCCAGCTGCGGAGAGTCGGGGGGCCACTCTTCACCCCGGTGCGCGGACCTCTCACTGCGGTGGCCTCTCTCCTAGCAAAGCACGGGCTCCAGGTACACGGGCTTCAGTAGTTGTGGCATGCGGGCTCAGTAGCTGTGGCTTGAGGGTTCTAGGAGCAAGCACAGGCTCAGTAGTTGTGGCACAAGAGCTCAGCTGCTTCATGGCACGTGGGATCCTCCCGGACCAGGGCCCGAACCCACGTCCCCTGCATTGGCAGGCGAACTCTTAACCACTGCGCCAACAGGGAAGTCCTGCCTTCACCAATCTCTTTAAAGTTGACTTGGCCAGTAGAAAAGCTATTCAGATCTTCTTGGAGTTAGGAAAATTGCACCAGATTTCATCCACGTACCAATTTTGAAACATGGAAAGATAAAGAGTGATTATAATTTTATTATTTATTTATTTATTTGGGTGTGCCGGGTCTTAGTTGCAGCATGTGGGCTCCTTAGTTGCGGCTCACTGGCTCCTTAGTTGTGGCATGTGAACTCTTAGTTGTGGCATGCATGTGGGATCTAGTTCCCTGACCAGGGATTGAACCCTGGCCCCCTGCCTTGGGAGTATGGAGTCTTAACCACTGGACCACCAGGGAAGTCCCAGTAAAGAATGATTATAGCAGAAAGGTTTTTAAAACACAGTTTAGAATTTGGACTTAATAGCACATCACACATTTGATTGTTCTTACAACAAAAGCACCATCAGTAAAATATACTTGCTGATGGTAGGATGGAGTATGAGTTGATTCCAAGTCCACAAATCTCAGATCTTATTCTTAGTCATAGCTATCATGTATGCAACATCTATTTCATAGCAGGGGCTTTATGTTTGCTATCTCAGATGCTCACAAAAGCTAACTTAAGGAACTTTAAGTAATAGTCTCAAATCCCAGAGAGTCTGTCCAGCTGTGAGGGCTCAAGGAATTGAACCGGCATCTCAGGCATCTTGCTAACTCAGTATTTTTCAAGCCAGTGTTGTGTGACCACTGTATGGGACTTACTAGTTGAATCTCAAAATTGTGTTCCAGAGTCAAAGTTTAGGAATTCCAGAATACTGTATCCTCCCTTTGTAGTCTGCCATTCATATCAGCATATTAGAGTTTCAGAGAAACGTTGCATTTAAAAAAAGTGTTTAAAACTCTGTTTCACTTAGTTGTCCCCAAATATGTTTGGACTTGGAACTCTTTTTTTTTTTTTTTTTTTCAAGGAATTACTGGTCACATCCTGGAAACTTACTGTAATTGCTGTTGAGTTGACTTCTACTGAGGAATCGACTACTGAGGCCTCCAGCTGAGGACCAAAGGACATTAAGTACCACGCGTTCTAAAGGGAATGGCCATCACCAGGGCACTGTTCTGGTCCCTGCCCTCCCATCAAGTCAATCCCCGAAGCCCACCCAAGAAGACTGGGGAGGGGAGTTGGGAAGAGTCACAAGAGAAGAAAGCTGTTGGCTCAGAGCAGGCTTTCCCTGCCCTCTTTGTGAGGTGGATGGTGGAGGTCCTTCACCACCACCCCAGCCAAACGAAGAGGAGCTCCCAGAGAAACACTTCTGAAGATTTGGGTCCCTGTACTGCACCAGGAGGCCATTGACACAAACAAGTCAGTGATGGCAGAAAAAGCAGAGAAAACCCCTTGTCAGGGTTCTCTAGAGAAACAGAACCAGCAGAGTGTGTGTGTGTGTGTAACTGTGTGGGAGGGTCTCATCCAATCGGTTGACGGCCTTAAGGGAAAAAATATATATATGCGCCTTCTAAAATAATTTTTTAAATTAAGACTTCATGTTTTAGGGACTTCCCTGGTGGTCCAGTGGGTAAGACTCCGAGCTCCCAATGCAGGGGTCCCCGGTTCGATACCTGGTTGGGCAACTAGATCCCCCATGCATTCTGCAACTAAGAGAGTCCATGTGCTGCAACTAAGATCTGGCCCAGCCAAAATAAATAATACATAAATAAATAAATATTTTTTTTAAAAGACTTCATTTTTTAGAGACATTTTAAGTTTATGGCAAAATTGAGCAGAAAGTATAGAGATTTCCCATATACTCCCTGTCCCCCATATACTCCCTGCCCCCCTATTATCAACATATTATATATTTCCCATATACTTCCTGCCCCCCTATTATCAACATCTCCCACCAGAGTGGCACATTTACTCGGGGAGGACAAGGGATACTTAATTATCACCCAAAGTCCACAGTTTCCCTTTAGGTTCACTCTGGTGTTATACATTATACGGGTTTGGAGACACATACGACATTTCTCCACCATTACAGCATCATACAGAGAATTCTCACTGCCCTAAAAATCCTCTGTGCTCTGCCTGGTCATCCCCCACCCCCAAACCCTGGCAACTACTGATCTTTTTACTGTCCCCATAGTTTTGCCTTTGCCAGATATCATAGAGTTAGAATCATACAGTAGGTAGCCTTTTCTGATTGGTTTCTTTCAATTAGGAATATACATTTAAGTTCCTCCGTATCTCTTCATGGCTTGATAGCTCATTTCTGAGAGAGAGAGAAATTTATTTTAAGGAATTGGCTCATGCAGTTGTGGGAGGTGGCAAGTCTGAAATTGGCAGTGCATGCTGGCAGGCTGGAAATCCTGCAGAAGAAGTCAATTTGCAGTCTTGAGTCCAAAGGCAGTCGGGAAGCAGAATCCTTCCTCTTGAGGGGACCTCAGTCTTTGCTCTTAAGACCTTCAAATGATTGGATGAAGCCCATCCACATTATGGAGGGTAATCTGCTTTACTCAAAGTACACTGATTTAAATGTTAATCACAACTAAACGTTGCCTTCACAGCAACATCTAGACTTGTGTTTGACCAAATAACTGGCACCATAGCCTAGCCGAGGTGACACATAAAATTAACCATCACAACCCCCAGGAGAGTATCAGCAGTCAGAAAAAGACTCAGAACCTGTCTCTCTCGCAGCTGGCTACCCTCACACATTGTGGAAACTGGAGTAGGGAAGGGCGGGGAATCCCCAAGGTAGATCGCAAGCCCCCTCCTCCACTCCAGGTGGGAGAGGAAAGAAGTGAAAGCACAGAGCAATCTCCATCTACCTCCACACCCGCAAGCCATAAGTCTGGTGAGTGCTTGGGGGTGGGAAGAGGAAGTGGAGGGAACAAGGGATAAAGTCTATCATCATCATCATCATCTTCATCATTATTATTGCCATGCCTCGCGGCATGCGGGATCTTAGTTCCCTGACCAGGGATTGAACCCAGGCCCTCCTCAGTGAAAGGGTGGAGTCCTAACCACTGGACCGCCAGGGAATTCCCAAGTAAAGTTTAAACAGGAGCTATAAATGAGACTGGACTTTTATTTCTGAAAGTGACTGTGAAATGATGGAACCTTCCAGGGATGTCTCTAAAGGACAGGAAAGGAAGATTCAACAGAAAATGGATCAAGGAAGTCATGGATGGAGCAAAAGAAACCATTCTGTGTTTAGATCCCACTGCTCTGACACTAATGCATAAAAATGGCGGTATCTTATTTGAGATACTCAATTTCATGTTTTTTGTTTGTTTCTTTCTTGGTCACACAGTGCGGCACATGGGAAACTTAGTTTCCCAACCAGGGATCGAACCCGTGACCCCTTCGGTGGAAGCTCGGGGCCCTAACCACTGGACCGCCAGGGAAGTCCTTCAATTTCATGTTTATACTCCATTTGCATTGACACCATTAAACTGGTAATATATTGTCTGAGAGACCCCCAAGTTAGGACACACTGCTTTAATTCACTTCTGTCACCATTACCATAAGAAAGGCAGATGAGCAGAGAAAAACATTTTTGAAAAATGTATATAAATGATTAAAAATAGAAAAATATTACTTTTATTCCAATAACTAGTTGGAGGTGTACTTATTTTCTCAGATATCAGGCTTAGGAAAAATGTCTTTAGAGAATCTGTACAGAGAGGTGATGGTGGCTGGGGGTTTTCATGCCATGCCAGACCTTAAACCTGACGCTGTGGGACCAGGAGAGAAAATACTGTGTGATGCTGCATGGCTCAACTCACTCTAAAAACCTCTTCTGCATAAATTTCTACAATATCCAAAGCTCAAAGGAAAACAGTACAGAGTGTTACAAAGATACATTCCAGGAAAGAGAATTAGAATTTATATCCAGCTCGGGACTTCCCTGGTGGTGCAGTGGTTAAGAACCCACCTGCCAATGCAGGAGACAAGGGTTCAAGCCCTGGTCCAGGAAGGTCCCACATGCCGCGGAGCAGCGAAGACCAAGCTCCACAACTACTGAGCCTGCACTCTAGAGCCCGAGAGCCACAACTACTGAAGCCGGTGCGCCTAGATCCCATGCTCCGCAACAAAGAGAAGCCACCGCAATGAGACGCCCACACACCACAACAAAGAGTAGCCCCCACTCGCCGCAACTAGAGAAAGCCTGCGCGCAGCAACGAAGACCCAATGCAGCCAAAAATTAATTAATTAATTAATTTTTAAAAAAGAATTTATATCCAGCCCTTATTATCCAATTGTTCATTTCTTTAGGGCTGTAAAACTTAAAAGGGAAGAATGACCAAGTAACATTTTAAAGAGGAAACTGGGATGATAATGAGGACATTTAAAATCTCCCGCTTTATCCTTCTTGTTTCAACCAGCGGCTCGATTGAGATCTATTGAATACTCACTGTAAAAGGCATAGAATTAAACTCTGAAGGAAAGAGGAAGGTGAGCCCAGCAAGGCTCAGATCTGCTGCCAGGAATTTATTCTAAACATAGTACTGAATAAACAGCCACGTCTGTTTAGCTCAGTGCTGTATCTTTGGCACCTAGAACTAGTAATTAGCCTGATTCAGGTGCTCAAAAAATTTTTTTCAGTGACTACATATATAAAGGGATCCATGTCACATGTGTTACCCATGTTATAAAGAAGGTATGCTTAAGCTAACGATGCAGACCTGTGTCGCCTCTGTTCCTAACTTAACAGTCAACAGCTCCACTTTCCTTCTGCAGTGCTGAGCACCTCCAATGTTCAAGGCGCTATGTTAGGTGCAGGGATACAGCAGTCAGCAAGGTACCATCACAAATCAATCCCTCATCTTACCAACTTGCCCTTAAAGAGACATCACAGAAGTAAGCAGGTAATGGTGGGACAAGAAGATAAAGGTGAGCTCAGGCCAGGACAGCACAAGTCACCATGACAGAGCCCGATTTATTTGGGACAGCACTGCGCCCTCCCAGCCTCCTCTGGAGCTAGTTGTGGGGAGCAGACTAGTTAGTACCCTGCAGTGGTATGTAGGCCAGGGAAGGCTGATTGAAGGGATCTGACTTACTTTGTGATTTGTGTCTGGGTCTTAGTTTATAAAGGATACTGAGCGATGACGTGGAGAGGCTAATGCCATTGGAAGAAGAACTTACTACTCACAACTCCCAAGAGGCGGGGGCACAACATGCCACCAGGGCCATGTGGAGAAGTACCAGGTTCAGTCAGGATGCAGAAGCAGGAGCAAGGGGAAAGCACAGGCCACAGCCTTTATTGTGTTTTCCAAGGGAAAGGCAAGCTTAATGTTGGCTCCTTGAATAATTCCAGTGGGCTTTGGGGCATAAGGGCTGTCCTTAGTTGTCTGGCACCTGGGGCATAAGGGCTGTCCTTAGTTGTCTGGCACCTGGCCCCGGGTTGATTAGGGCAGGGGAAATGTTGGCTTGGTGTGTGAGAGTGAGATAAAGGAAATGGTTCATAGTGGATCACAGGGGAGATGCAAACAACCTCGGCCGTTAGTTTTGTCTTATGATTAATGGATGCCAGTTAGACAAATACAAAACCTAAAAGGCTTCACCTGCAACGTGGACACGACGGCTGGAACAGTCAGCCTGGACCATGACGTGATCCATGCTAGCACAGGGGGTACAGAAAGGAGCCTGGGTCCCCAGTGACTGCAAAGCTGCCAAACTGCCCTGGACCGTCTATCTCCACATTCATGTCACACGAGAGAGAAATCGAACTTCTACCCTGTTAAGCCACAGTAGTCAGGCCTCTGTAATGAGCAGCCAAAAATCATCCTAAGGATAAAGGCGCCTAAGTCAAATAGGGTAAATCAGAGAAGGCTTGCCTGAGGAGGTAACATCAAAGGCAAGACGCTGGCAGACAAATCAAAGAGGTGGGGAAGAGTGTTGGTTAGGGGGACCAGCGAGAGTGAAGAAGGCCCGGGGAGGGAAGGTGTGCCGCATGCAGGGGCGAAGGAAGCGTGTGTGGCTGAGTGGACAGTGCAGCTCACTGGAGCCCGGAGGGCAGGGCGGGGATACGAGCAGCGATGAGCGAGGAAGCCGGGGAGACAGCTGGGCAGAATCATAAGGAAGACCTCGGATGCCGGGTTAAAGGGCTTAGCTTTAATGATGGTAGGAGGCCATCAAAGGCTTTCCAGCACGGGAGTGACATGACCAGATTTGCTGATCTTTCTGGCTGTTCTGTGGAAAACAGATCAGAGAGGGGAGCTAGCTGAATGCAAGGAGAGGTAGGTAGGAGGCTGCTCAGGGGAACCCACTCATCCTGGTTTGCCAAGGACTCTCCCAATTTTAGCACTGGGAGTTCTGCATTCCAGGAAACTCTCTCTCCACCCGCTATCCCCGGGCCAGCAGGGACAGCTGGTCACCCTAAGGCTGCTGCATGAGCCCAGGTGAGAACTACGGCGGTAGGGACGAGGATGCAGGGATGGTTCCAGGTTACTGCACAGTGAAACGAACGCCACCTATCTGCTCTTGCTCAGACAGAGCTCCCGCACTCAAAAATCACATCGTATTGCAGACATAAAAAAGCACGAAATAATGCCATTTGCAGCAACCTGGATGGATTTAGAGATGATCATACTAAGTGAAGTAAGTAGCACAGAGAAAGACAAATACCATAGGATATCACTCATACGTGGAATCTAAAAAATGATCCAAATGAACTTATTTACAAAACAGAAACAGACTTACAGACATAGAAAACAAACTTATGGTTACTAAAGGAGAAGGGGGGAGATAAATTAGTTTGGGATTAACAGACACATACAAGTGTATATAAAATGGATAAACAACAAGGTCCTACTGTATAGCCAGGGAACTATAGTCAATATCTTGTAATAACCTATAATGGAAAAGAATCTGAAAAAGAATAGATGTATGCATAAATGAATCACCTTGCTGTGTACCTGAAACTAATACAACATGGTAAACCCACTATACTTCAATTAAAAAAAAAAGAAAGAAAGAAAGAAATCACACTAGGGAACGCTTTGTGAGCAGAAGTCTGGGTAGACCAGAACTACAAGGCCACCAAACTCCAGGAGGAGGACAAATCATGATGGTCAAGGTCTAAAGCAATTCCTTTTGATTGACAAAAAAAGACCAAAAAATAACATTTTGCTCTGGATGCAAACAATCCTATTCTACGTCTCTTAATCTTGCCTTCTCGTTACAATTATCTTCATTTGATGGTTGACATCATTCGACCTGTTCACGGCCAGGACACTGAGAGCTGCATGAAGCACAGAGGAATTCTGACTTTCTGTCCTAACACCACAATGATGGACCATCATTTAAATAAGATCGATGTGGATACATAGCCTTCCAAACACTTAGGAATTCTGTCTGACTTCAGCTGCTGTCTGTCCAGCTCTCATCTCATATTTATTTTATAACCTTTCCCTTGAAATGTCCGGACTTCTTGAAGAAAGCTGTATCAAGATGAACAGTGTTTATTATTTTTATTACAAGCTTTATACATTCCCTGAAATCCAAAAGAAAAGTAACTGCAATAACTGATCTGAGAATTACAGCATCAGGGAAAAAAATGGCATAAGGTCACAGAATCTAGAAGGTTTTGCTATGCAGCAAAATGCTTTATGGGGATAACAATGCTTTGCTGTCCAGTAACCAAGTATATTACTCGTAACACGGAAGAAATGTTTGAAATAAGATTGGACTAAGACTTCAATATAAACTGTTTTAGAATAGTGTTTATAAAAATGGAATAAATAATGGAAGGAGTAGTTGACTTAATAGGAGACAGATGATATTTAGGTATTTGTTGGGAAAATTAATAAAGTAGTCTTGTTCAAGCTTCAGAGGCAGAAGCATGCCTCTGCCCGACCTGTGACCCTGCCTGGACCGCGTGCCTGCTTGCCCACCTAACAATTGCCGCTAGCAACTCAAACGGTGCTTATGGTAAAAAGGGGGATGGGTCTTGGAATTTCTTGAGCCCTGGGGACCTGGCCAGTCCCCCGGGGTCTAGAAAATCTTGTGACTCACATGGTGAAAGCAACAGCATTGTTAAAGTGAATCCAGAGCTGCATTTTTGCACGCAAACTGATGATATCAGTTTGCGGCCTGGAATTATAAACGAAAGCCCCCAGAACTGTAAACTGAAGTCTCACCCGTGGGGTGGACGCACTGCCCGGGACCCTTCCCAGCTGGAGCTCCAGATTGCTGTCACTCGGGACTACCCAGCTGCTGTTTGGATCTGGAAGTAAGTGTCGGCCCAATTCGGTGATGTATACCCTGTTATGTTTCCCTAATAATCTTATTCTTTTCCTTCTAATGATTGTATATTAGAATTCAGTTAAATCACCTTTCATTAAAGAATTCATTAAAGCTGCTTCTTCGTGTGAGACAAGTGCTTATTTTGCCAGCGAATCCGACGAACCTTAAAACCAAAAGCAGGGGCTTCCCTGGTGGCGCAGTGGTTGAGAGTCTGCCTGCCAATGCAGGGAACACGGGTTCAAGCCCTGGTCTGGGTAGATCCCACATGCTGCGGAGCGACTAGGCCCGTGAGCCACAATTACTGAGCCTGCGCGTCTGGAGCCTGTGCTCCGCAACAAGAGAGGCCGCGACAGTGAGAGGACCGCCCACCGCGATGAAGAGTGGCCCCCGCTTGCCACAACTAGAGAAAGCCCTCGCACAGAAACGAAGACCCAACACAGCCATAAATAAATAAATAAACAAATACTAAAAAAAAAAAAACAAAAAACCCAAAAGCAGGATTTCAGCAAAACGGTATTTTATTTCAATCATCACTCAGCCAAACAAACTCTAAAAATGTGTTTGGAGGGAATTCAGTATAAAAAGTGCTAATTCAGTTTTAATTGTCTCAGCAACACCTAACCAACAGATCTCTTCCAAGTGCTAGCGTTGGAAATCACAGAGTTAAGTGCATGAACCACCAAGTATTTGTCTAAAATCTGCTATTTATGTGTAAAACAGATAGCTAGTGGGAACGTGCTGTATAGAACAGGGAGCTCAGCTGGGTGCTCTGGGACGACCTAGATGGGTGGGATGGGGGTGGGGGTGGGAGGGAGGTCCAAGAGGGAGGGGATATATGTAAACATATAGCTGATTCACTTCATTGTACGGCAGAAACTAACACAACGTTGTAAAGCAATTTTACTCCAATTAAAAAAAAAAATCTAGGGCTTCCCTGGTGGCGCAGTGGTTGAGAATCTGCCTGCCAAAGCAGAGAACACGGGTTCGAGCCCTGGTCTGGGAAGATCCCACATGCCGCGGAGCAACTAGGCCCGTGAGCCGCAATTACTGAGCCTGCGCGTCTGGAGCCTGTGCTCTGCAACAAGAGAGGCTGTGACAGTGACAGGCCCGCGCACCGCGATGAAGAGTGGCCTCCACTTGCCGCAACTAGAGAAAGCCCTCGCACAGAAACGAAGACCCAACACAGCCATAAATAAATAAATAAATAAATAAAATTTGAAATCTTAAAAAAAAAACAACAACAATCCCACGGTATGTAAAATAAAATTTGTTCACCCTCTCACAGAGAGATGGCCCTAACACAAAGCTAACAACTGTAGAAACCATATCAGGTATTCACAAATACTGTTTAAAAAAAAAAATCTAATATGCTCCACTAGCAGGAATTTCAGGTTCAGAGAAGAGAGAACGTGGAGGCTTATATGAGGGCTGTTTAAGGGCGGGGCCTGAAAGAAGCATACGTCACTTCCACCCATATTTCATGGCCCAAACTCAAGCATAAGGCCTCACTCAACTGCAAGGAAACCTGGGAAATACGGTCTACACATGTGTGCAGAGGGGAGGGACTGGGTTTGGTGAATTCGTATTCATCTACGTCCAGTAGAGCACCTGGCACGTGCTACACACTCAATAACTGTTGATTGTGTGTTTGGTCTGAGGTTTCAGAAGCAAGGGCTACAGCTGGAATTGCAGTTTCCTACCCGCAGGCCATGCTGTCGGCTGCCCCATCAACCTGCACATATACCGCTTAAGTGTTTAAACAATTAGAGGAAGGAGCTCAATGGCAAACTTTTACATCAGCAAAACCAATTAGACAACACTACAGGCTATATAGTTAGTGCTAATCCTGTAATGAAGGCAAGATGCAGAAGGTAGAGCAGGGTGCAATCTGAGCCCTACAGGGGGTCTGTGTAAGGAGGAGAGGGGAACGTAAGGTGGGAGGGAGACAAAGGGCCAAGTGAGCAAAGCTGGAGGATGAGAGAAACAGTCAACTGAGGCCTTCTCTGTCTTGAAAGAAATAAAGTTTAGTTTTGGATTCCCATTTGCATTTTTAAACTAGAGTTGATTTAAACTGGGATCAACATTTGTCAATCTGGAGGATAGAAAACAAGTTTTGTGAGCTGTTTCTGGAGGAAAGCAGACCTTATGTGTTAGCATCGTGGGTAGGGGGGCAAACTCTGGAGTCAAGACAGTTGGGGGTTGATTCCTACCTACGTGAGCTGGAGCAAGTAACCCGATCTCTGTGCCTTGGTTTCCCCAATGTGAAATTGAACTAATAATTGTAACTACCTTAGAAGGTTGTTGTGAGGATTAACTGAGCTTCTATATAAAGCAGTTAGCACAGTGCCTGGAATACAGTAAGCTGTGGACATGTTGGCCATTACTATTATTTTTTTATTATTATTATTAACCAGAAGAATCTAGTGTTACAGGGCCAGAAGGCAGGGGCGTTCTCCTCCCTTCTTTATGGTACTCCACACTATTTCTCCTCTGTCTTCTCGTAAAAAGCCCCCCATTCTTTGAGGTCCATGCCATCCCACTATGCCTCTGACCCTGCCTCATCGTGGTCATCTACCCAGGGCTGCACTAGGGTGCCTTCCCTCCGGCTAAACACAGCCCCATGCCAGGGCGCCTGGCCCTTCCAGTGGAGTGTGGGCTGCGTTTCAGCCCCGGGTTGCCCAGGTGGGCAGAGCACACCCACCCAGGTACAGGGCATCCTGCATCTACCAAGTTCCAGGTCTCTCCCCACATGGAATTGAAGGATCCAGCCCCTGGCTCAGTTTCCCCCTTTAGCCCGTTTGCCATCATCGTAGATGACCGCCCATCCATGTGGACAACTCATCCGAGTCTCTGCCTCTCAGTCCCTTGGCTCCCCTTGGGACCTTCTGCCCCATGCCTCTGTGCCCGCATTCAACGCTGCTTCTACGTGAGCAGTCTCTCATCCATCTCCCCTCCTGCAGCTGCCCGCAGACCCTCGGACCTTCCATCTTCCCTCAGTCTCTCCGTCATCCTCCTGGAAGATGCTTCTTTCAGGCTGATGACTGAAGCACTCCCTTGAGCTTCTGTTCTTCCACAGCCTCTCTGGCCCAGTGCCACCCTCTCTGTATCAAGTCCACCATCCACGTGGGCTACTGAGCAGACTGGCCACCCACAGAGACCCGACAGGCCATCTCAGGGGGCCCCTCAGTCCCACCTGAGAGAAGACGCCACACCTACACACCGATGCTTGTGCTTCTGGAGATCTCTGGGTTTTTCGTGGAGCAGTTGTCTCTAGAGGATGAGGGAGTTGTTCTTCTGAGATACTAGTGATCCACTAGCCAAGGAAGCTCTCCTGCTGGGGCCCAAGACCACAGGGCAGCCCAGTTAAGAGGGAACAGCCCCTCCAGCTCTGGGCAGAGTCCAGTCTTGCTCTGTTCCCTCCAGACAAATGGGGTCTGGAAGCAACGGCAGCACCGCCCTGGGACTAGATGTAAGCGAGGCTCCTCTGAGCTGCTTTGTAACCAGTGAGCGTCGTGGGAGCAAGAGGAAGGGTGTGGGAATGGGAGGGATGCGAGAAGCCTGCGAGGGATGTGGGAACGGGAGGGATGCGAGAAGCCTGAAGCTGACTGGCTAGTTGTCAGCACGGAGAGGCTCCTCCTTCCTTCAGGTTGATGGGCGGGGACTTGAAAGAGGGAGGAGGTCCCCATAGAAGCGAGGGCAGAAGCTTGGGACTAGTGCTACCGATGTGACTCAGGGCCTGGTGACTTTGGGTCTCGCGGTGAGAGCAGCCTTGGATATGACTTTCCCTGACTGGTTCCCACACTCAGGGAAGGGGGAGCACCTGTGTCTTAATCAGCTTGGGTCCCAGGGATGCGGTGCAAAGTAGTTACCAATAAATGCTGTGGAAATGGACTGAAAGACCTCCATCGGCTGATCCAAAGGGCCCCCTCGCCATTCACACGAGGAAGTCCTACCGGCCCAATCTCAGCCCAACCCAAGCACCATCCTGGAGTTTTTAACGCTAGAGTTGAGGGTTTTTTCCCATGTTTCAGTGAGGCCGTCTCCTGATCTCTGGCAGAGTACTAGGGAGCTCTCCTCCTGCTCTGCTCGCCACTGTCTCTGAACCTGAAAGAAACACGAAATGGTCTCAGCTGCTTATCCAAACAGCAACGTGACTGCTACTGGCTGCTTAAAAGTGGACGTGTTTTTCTTCTCAAACACTACAAAACAAATATTTACTGAATTCTCAATTTCTGAAATAGTTCATGATAACCTCCAATCTTGCACATGAAGTGTCAAATCTTGAGAGGTCACAATGAAGAATGTATTGATGGTATATTTTTTTAAAAAGAGGGGAGTGGCAAGGGAACTGTTACCAAAAAACAATTCCTAGAAAACTGTAAAGGTGAGTGAACTGTAAAATAAAAGCTGTCACACAATGAGCATTTTTATTAGAATAATAAAGGCTTTAAAAAAAATATTTATTTATGTGGTTGCACTAGGTCTAAGTTGCGGCAGGTGGGCTCCTTAGTTGCGGCTCACCGGTTCCTTAGTTGTGGCATGTGTGTGGGATCTAGTTCCCTGAGCAGGGATCGAACCCAGGCCCCCTGTATTGGGAGCTCAGAGTCTTAACCACTGCACCACCAGGGAAGTCCCCATTGGAATAATAAAGGCTTAATGAAAAGGCAGCAAAGAGCTGAGTTAAATGAGAAAGATATTTGAAGTTGAAAATGGCATATTTCTTTGCTTTAAGTCCTTTAGCCAATAAAATAATATTTATATAAATTTACCAGGGATTTAAAGGGGGCATTTGCAGCATGATAAGCAAAAGACACTTTGAGGAGTATCATGGATTCATTTAATTTATTAAAATGTATATTTATCATACTTTCATCCACTCACAAAACATCCTTTTCTCTCTGTAAAGACGACGATGCTAAATTACTTGGCATAGGTGATGCTAAAGTAAATTGACTTCTTCAAATGTTTTGTTTTAATGATTACCTGAGTATTTTTTAAAATTTCTCTGATACTGTTTTAAAATAATTCCCTCTCTCACTACAGCACAGTTCACTTTTTTATTTTTGTTTTTAATGAACTTTATTTTTTAGAACAGTTTAGATGTACAGAAGGATTATGAATATAATACAGAGGGCTCCTACATACCCCACACTCAGTGTCCCCTATTAGTAACACCTTACAGCAGTCTGGTACATTTGTCACGATTAGAGAACCAATACTGGTACACTATTGTTAAGTAAAGTACACACTTTATTCAGATATTCTTAGTTTTTCCCTAATGTCCTTTTGCTGTTCCAAGATCCCATCCAGGTACCACATCATATTTACTTTAATCTCCTTAGGCTCCTCTTAGCTGTGACAGTTTCTCATTTTCCTTGTTTTTGATGACCTTGACAGTTGTGAGGAGCACTGGTTAGATATTTCATAGAATGAATCTCATTTGGGATTTGTTGATGCTTTTCTCATAATGAGACTAGGGTCATGGGTTTGGGGGGATGACAAGACAGAGGTCAAGTGCCTTTCTCATTACATCATTCAAGGGTAGGTACAGGCCATCAGTAAGACTTATCACTGTTGGGGGCTTCCCTGGTGGCGCAGTGGTTGAGAATCTGCCTGCCAATGCAGGGGACACGGGTTCGAGCCCTGGTCTGGGAAGATCCCACATCACGCGGAGCAACTGGGCCCGTGTGCCACAACTGCTGAGCCTGCGCCTCTGGAGCCTGTGCTCCGCAACGGGAGAGGTCGCGAGAGTGAGAGGCCCACGCACCGCGATGAAGAGTGGCCCCCACTTGCCGCAACTAGAGAGAGCCCTCGCACAGAAACGAAGACCCAACACAGCCAAAAATAAATAAATAAATAAATAAATATATAAATAAAAATTAAAAAAAAAAAAAGAGTGGCGAGAGTGGACATCCTTGTCTTAAAAAAAAAAAAAAGAACACTGTTGATGTTGACCTTGACCACCTGGCTGGGGTAGTGTTTGTCAGGTTTCTCCAGGTCACACTCTTCCCCCACTTTCTATGCTGTGCTCTTTTCTATGCTGTCACTCTGCGCAGCCCACACTGTGAGAGCTATGCTCCATTTCCCTGTGGGCGAAACATCCACATAAATTATTTGGAATTTTCTGCACCAGGGGATTTATCTCTTCTCCCTCATTTATTTATTTATTCAATCATTTATTGACATCAGTATGGACTCAAGGATATTAACGCAGTTCATTTTTTAAAGTGCAAATTTTTTCCCCATGGGGAAAACAGGAGACGCTGCCAAACATTTCCATAAACAAAGTGCTCTCAGCCTTTTCTCAAGCACATCTCGGGAATGTGTTAAATCCTCTGTGTAGCCAGGGACTTGGCATAGATAAGGAGGGATTGCTTGATGTGATCAAAATGGTTGACTCACTAAATGAAAACACCCTCGTGAAAACTTCTCTAGTATTTGCTTAATCTAAATCCCTCATTTCAAGAAAATGAAATTTAAATGCATTCTTTGTTTCTAAGTATTATTTAAACCACAGCAAAATATAAACAAATCAATGTTAAAAAAAAAAAAAGACAGAAAATCTCCCTCAGACTATAAAAGCAAAACTAAAACACACCTATGAAGATGAAAGTGTGTGCTAAAATTCCTAAATAAATTAATTAAATTAAATTAAATTAAATACCACCACCAACAATGCTCAGGGATGATTTGGTCAGAGAGACAGGGAGGAGAAGTAGCGACCTCCCTGTCCCACAGCTTTCCTGGGGCCCTCAGAATCCCGAGGCCCTAAGAACTCATTTTCACTGTAAGTCTTTCCAAGTCCTAAGACCACTCAGCCTTCCGGTGAAGCTCCTGGATGTCAGGGTGACGCCAGCAGGCAACACTGACTTCTGACAACCACAGGCCGTGGGTCTGGGGCAAACTCACTGGGCCTCTCCTGACTTCCTATGGTCTCTGGGCCCCTGGAAGACCGGCTCTTTCCACGTGGCGGCCCCTCCCTCCCTTTTCACTGCGTTGCCTCCAGAACCTCAGGATTCCTCTTCTCACACCTCCTAAAGCCCCCCTGTACCCTGCACCGACTGAGAGCTGGCCCTCCCCTCCCAGTCTCCCTTCCTCACCAGTTTTGGAAGGTAATGCTATGCAGAGACAAAGTTCTAGCTCTGACACAGATTATCTGTGTGACCCTGGGCAAGTTGCTTCACCTCCCTGGGCCAATTTCTCAAGTGTAACATGAAGACACTGGTTTCAAGTCAGCTCCAAACGCTTTCACTCTGAAATGTCATGATCCTGTTAAATCCTTAAAGGCCAGGATAATACTGTTTCCCGGTTGTGTGGACAACTAGATAAACAGCGATGTAGTCCTTAAATATTCTTATCTTTCCCTCAGTTCCCTCTTCTGGCCGGGGCATTTTTAATGATTATCTGGTATTTATACCCAGATATAATAAATTGCGTTTCATTTTTTTTAGACGTATGCGTCTCAATTTTGCCATCAAAAAGGTGTATTTGGGACTTCCCTTGTGGCGCAGTGGTTAAGAATCCACCTGCCAATGCAGGGGACATGGGTTTGAGCCCTGGTCCGGGAAGATCCCACATGCTGCGGAGCAGCTAAGCCCATGCGCCACAACTACTGAGCCTGCACTCTAGAGCCCGCAAGCCACAACTACTGAGCTCAAGTGCCACAACTACTGAAGTCTGCGCGCCTAGAGCCCGTGCTCTGCAACGAGAAGCTACCGCAATGAGAAGCCTGCATGCTGCAACTAGAGAAAGCCCGCGTGCAGCAATGAAGACCCAACGCAGCCAAAAATAAATAAATTTTTTTTTAAGTGTATTTTTTTCTAAGTGGGATTTTTATTTTGATGGTTTCTAGCTTTTTAAGATGACTAATTTACTGAGTTGTAGGCTTTTTTTTTTAAAGCTTTTTATTGAAACCGTTTTCAGCTTGTTAGGAGGAGACATCTTAGTTTCAGACAGAAGTGGTCCACACAGTTGCAATCTTTTACCTTAAACTCTTTCAGACAGGAACTTTTTAATTTATTTAATTTATTTATTTTTGGCTGCTTTGGGTCTTCGTTGCTGGGCTTGAACCCGTGTCCCCTGCATTGGCAGGTGGATTCTTAACCACTGCAGCACCAGGGAAGTCCCAAGTTGTAGGCTTTTTAAAGGAGAAAAATTGGATCAGGGAGGTGTATGCAGGAAGCTTGAATCTGTATCTGTAATACTTTATTTTATTTAAAAATTTTTTTTATTAATTTTTTTTATTGGAGTATAGTTGATTTACAATGTTGTGTTAATTTCTGCTGTACAGCAAAGTGAATCAGCCATAAATATACATATATCCACTCTCTTCTAGACTACGTTGCCATATAGTTCATTACAGAGCACTGAATAGAGTTCTCTGTGCTGTAATATTTTATTTCTTTAGAAAAAACAAGAAGCACAGACGGCAAAATCTTAGAATGTGATGAAATCTGAGTGACAGATACAAAAATTGTTACATGATTGATTGTGAATATTTCTCACTTTCCTCTAATCACTCGAATCATTTTCTTAAGAATAAAAACTTCTCATATCCTTCTTTTTCCTTTTGTTGGCCTTTTATCTGCTATTTGAAAATGCATAGCCAGTCAATTAAAATAGGACAGAGAAGAGGTGAAGCACTACCGTGTCTAAGTTCTCCTTTCCCTTTACAGCTCATATTAGGTCCCACCTCCTCTACAAAGCCTTTCAGTTTGCCTCAGTCTCCTACGGAAACTTTCAGCCCATTGCCTGGTGCCTTTGTTGTAAGGTGCCACTTCTGGGCACTTAATCCACTACTTTTTTTTTTTTTTTTTTTCCTTTAATTTTTATTTATTTATTTTACTTATTTATTTTTGGCTGCATTGGGTCTTCATTGCTGCACGCGGGCTTTCTCTAGTTGCGGAGAGCGGGGGCTACTCTTCCTTGCAGTGCGTGGGCTTCTCATTGCAGTGGCTTCTCTTGTTGCGGAGCACGGGCTCTAGGTGCGCGGGCTTCAGTAGTTGCGGCTCACGGGCTCTAGAGCGCAGGCTCAGTAGTTGTGGCGCACGGGCTTCGTTGCTCCGCGGCATGTGGGATCTTCCCGGACCAGGGATCGAACCCGTGTCCCCTGCATTGGCAGGCAGATTCTTATCCACTGCACCACCAGGGAAGCCCAAATCCACTACTTTTTAATACTCTGCTTGTGCAACAACCCACATTTTCATCTGTGGTACACTGATACCCCGTGTTATCAGGATGGGCAAGGTCACTGTGCTAATAACCCCGCAAGTCATTTCTTGCCCACACAACATGTCCACGGTGGATTGACTGTGGGTCTGATCCGTGTCATCTTCACTCTGGGACTGCTGATGCAGCAGTCTTAACCTGTCACATTGCCTGTTTCCAGGTAGAAGAGGAATAACCTGGTAACCGTCATCTGACTCTGAAAACTTCCACCCACCTGGCTTCTAACCGTATTTTATTGGCCAAAGCAAGTCACGCGGGGACTCCTGAGTTTAAGAGGGCAGGGCTGGCTCATCTTCCTGGTGGGAGGGGCACCACGGAGAGGGAAACCAGGCTGTTGGGTGAACAGGTCAGTAACACAATCTACCATTCCCTTAGGAAACATTTCTTCTGCTGAATTTGAACTTTCAACTCTCAGCTGACCAACAACCTTTCTGTGATCTCACCTGCTGATGTGGCCAATTTCAGCAGTGTTGCCCTCTTAAGGAACTCTTTGTACAAGCATTTAAATATTTTACTGCATTTTAGCCCTTATTAATTTATAACCATGGATGGAAAATGGAAAATTAAAGTGCTGATATGAGTCATAAGGAACACAGGTCTCATAATTTAAAACACTGGAGAGGATCCTCAGGTATGCCAGAGCTGTGAATGTCTCAGTCAGAGGTTCCCCGGAAAATCTAAGCTAATTGACTCTGCTCATTTGTGAAGGAAACAAATTAATAAACTTGTAAAGAGCTAGAGCAATATCAACAAAACTTGTGTTTAAAAGCTGTGATTCAGAACTTCCCTGGTGGCACAGTGGTTAAGAATCTGCCTGCCAATGCAGGGGACGCAGGTTCGAGCCCTGGTCCAGGAAGATCCCACATGCCATGGAGCAGCTAAGCCCGTGTGCCACAACTACTGAGCCTGCGCTCTAGAGCCCGTGAGCCACAACTACTGAGCCCACGAGCCACAACTACTGAAGCCCACGCGCCTAGAGCCGTGCTGCACAAGAGAAGCCACCGCAGTGAGAAGCCCACACACTGCAACCAAGAGTAGTCCCCGCTCGCCGCAACTACAGAAAGCCTGCGCGCAGCAATGAAGACCCAACACAGCCAAAAATTAATTAATTAATTAATTAATTTTTTAAAAATAAGTTGTGATTCAAAAGATTTTTAACTCTCTGGGAACAGAAACTATTGCATCAACTTTTGGACATTCTAGTTTCATATGTATATTTTCAGGAACATATTATGTAGGGGCTCCCTGTGTTGGCTGATGTTTTTATTTAGTGCTTTGTACATGTGCTCTGTTTCCTCAGGTTGTAAATCCCTGAGGATAGTATCTAAGGGGCACCACGGAGAGCATAGTGCGCTCAAGTTCTGCAGTGAGACCATCCTGGATCCAAATCCTGGCGCTAACACCGCCTGGCAGCAAGACACTGGGCAAGTGACTTGAAGCCTTGGGCCCTCCGTTTTCTCATCTGAGAAAAAGGGGATTTTAATACTTAGCTCATGGTTTGTTGTGAGCTTTACCTAATACATGTGAAACACTAGCAGGTGCTACATAATGTTAATTTTGTCTAATCTACCGTTTAGTACGCTTACTGTGTGCCAGGCTTGTAACATGCTTTATTCTGTAACAACCTCCTAACAACCATAAAAGTAGGATTATCATTCACATTTTGTAAAGATCAGAGAGATTAAGTGACTCTTCCAAAGACACAGCCATTGGCAAATTATGTCTTGAACTGATGCCCTTTTATTACAAAATTCTACAAACTGAAAAAGAGGAGATTAACTGGTCTTCCTACTTCAAGACCTAAGGCATTGCAAGATTCTGCCTTTCTAGATCGTGAAAGAAGATAAATTATACTTGAAAACATTTCAGGGTCAGATGTCGCATTGCTCTCAATCCATTCCATTCCCCTTCCCTGCTCTTTTGCGTGTGTGGTAAAATATACATAACATAAAATTTAGCCTTTTAACCCTTTTTAGTGTACAATTCAGTGGGATTAAATACATTCAAAATGTTGTGTAACTGTTATGACTGTTTGTTTGCAGAACTTTTTCATCATCCCAAACAGAAAGTCTGTACCCATTAAACAATAGCTCCCCATCTCCCTGTAACCTCTGGTAACCTCTATTCTACTCTCCATCTCTAAGAATTTGCCTACTCTTGATACCTCACTTAAGTGGAATCATACAACATTTGTCCTTTTAAGACAGGTTTATTTCACTTAGCCTAACATTTTCCAGGTTCAACCATGCTGTGGCAGGTGTCAGAATTTCATTCCTTGAAAAAATGTTTTTTATTATGGGCAAAAACACGTTAACACAAAATCTACTATCTTAACCATTGTTTTTTGTTTGTTTGTTTGTTTTTTAATTTTTATTTATTTATTTATTTATTTATGGCTGTGTTGGGTCTTCGTTTCTGTGCGAGGGCTTTCTCTAGTTGCGGCGAGCGGGGGCCACTCCTCATCGCGGTGCGCGGGCCTCTCACCATTGCGGCCTCTCTTGCTGCGGAGCACAGGCTCCAGACGCGCAGGCTCAGTAACTGTGGCTCACGGGCCTAGCTGCTCCGTGGCATGTGGGATCTTCCCAGACCAGGGCTAGAACCCGTGTCCCCTGCATTGGCAGGCAGATTCTCAACCACTGCGCCACCAGGGAAGCCCCCTTAACCATTGTTAAGTGTATAGTACAGCAGTGTTAAGTCTATTCACATTATTGTGAAACGGATCTCCCGAACTTTTTCATCTTGCAAATCTGAAATTCTCTACCCGTGAAAAACATCTCCCCATTTCCTTCTACCCCCAGCCACCATTCTACGTCTGTTTCTATGAGTTTGACAGTGTTTGCCTTTTTTTGTGACTGGCCTATTTTGCTTAGTATAAGGTCTTCAAGTTTCACCCGTGTTGTAGCACATGACATGATTTCCTTCCTTTTTTTTTTTTTTTAAAGATTTATTTATTATTTATTTTATTTATTTTTGGCTGCATCGGGTCTTGGTTGCAGCACAGTCTCTTCGTTGCAGCACGCAGGCTTCTCTCTAGTTGTGGCGTGCGGGTTTTCTCTCTCTAGTTGTGGCGCGCCAGCTCCAGGGTGCGTGGGCTCTGTAGTTTGCGGCAGGCAGGCTCTCTAGTTGAGGCGCGCAAGCTCAGTAGTTGTGGCGCACGGGCTTAGCTGCCCCACGGCATGCGGGATCTAGTTCCCTAACCAGGGATGGAACCCGGGCCCCCTGCATTTTAAAGCGGATTCTTTACCACTGGACCACCAGGGAAGTCCCTTCCTTCCTTTTTAAGGCTGAATAATATTCTATTATACATATGTAATGGAATATATATATATATGTATATATATATCTCCCATTCTGTTTATCCATTCATCTCAATGGACACCACTTGGGTTGCTTCCCCCTTTTGTGAATAATGCTGCTGTGAACACGGAGTACACCCTGCTGTTTTCATAAGCAGGAAAGTATGTCTCCCAGACTCCTTGTCAGCTGGTTTCCGGGAGTTCAGCCAGTGGAAAGCTCTGGCAGAAGCCTGGAGGATGGCAGGAGGGGAGAGGCCAAGGCTGTCCTCTTCTCTCTCTGCTTTGGGAGGCATTTCCACCAGCGGCAGCCCGGCTAAAGGCATCTGAGCCACCTGTGTCGCTCCACCCTTCCCACCATGGGCACAGCTCTAGCCAGGAGGTGATGGCAGCTTCCTTCCTATTTTTGCCAATATCTGTGTTGCCTCACTGTCTGTTGTCTGCCTTCTCATCTGGGTGCAACTGTGATATAAGATGTAAGGTTTCTTTCACTGGTGGGACATAACACAATGACCCTCAGAGAGATGATAGGCAGAATTCTGTTACGTAAAGCTCCAGAGGAGAGAAGCCATCCAGGCGGGACCACCTGGGGACAGGGTAGCAGCAAGCTGAACTGTAGGAGGTGGCTTATGTATGGCAGGCAGGGTGAGGTTAGCAAGGTTCTCGGACTTCCTGGGGATTGGGTATTTTGAATAACTCTGTGGACCTAAGGAAGAAAGCGCCACCCTGGGTGTTAGGTATCTGGGGCCTCTGACCTTGGGTAAGTGCGTATTGTAACACAGGCATGTTAGAGCCTGATAAGGCAAGTAGTTTGGGTGGGGGCTTAGCAATTGAGAGAAGATGAATTGAGAGTTTTCAGCCATGTCTTCAAAACTGGGTCAAGATGGCACTTGTGAAATATATTATTACGGCAACCAATTCCCTGACTACTTTCCCTCTGTGTAAAATGTCTAGAATGGCTTCTGTTTTCCTGACTGAGCACTGATGGATACAGATGCATTCGATTGCACTCCAAATCTTTAAACATTGATAAACTGTATGACGTGCCATGTTAATATCACTATTGATCAGAATACTGTGCTCCGTTGTTAGCCATACTACCCACCGCTAATGTATCCCTCTGTCCGCCTTGTCTCTCTCATTACTTTATGAGTTTCTTGGAGGCAAGGATTGTGTCTTAGTCTCTCTTTCTCCCAACCCCCAGTCCAGAAGCTGACCAAGCCCCAAATGTGTGCTTTAATAAATGTATGATTCATTACATGGATCTCAGGGCATGTCAATCACGATTTTTGACTTCCACCTTGGCTACAGTTCAGGGCTGGAGCCAGCTTCACATTCTGACCTTCAGAGTCCTGACCCCTGACTGGGACAAGATCCAGATTCTTTAATGAATCATCTGGCATCCACATTTGCTTCCATACACTCCTATAAAATTGGCATCGATCACAGCCTCCATGAAGCACTTCTTTGTCATTTGACAGAAACAAGAGAGCTCTCACCGTTTTTTTTTTTTTTTTTTTTTTTTTGCTGTTGTTTAGTTTGGTTTTTAACTTCTGAGAGAAATATGGGACCTATCTCTAGGGCCAGCTTCATGGGTGTGTGACCTGGGCAGTAGCACAGGATCCCACACTTTGAAGGGCCCACACTTGGTTTAAGGTTCCACTGTTGCCATCTTGAAATTCTTAATACCCTTTAAACAAGAGGCACCACATTTTCAGTTTGCACTGGACCCACAAGTTAGGTAGAGGGTCCTGCCTATCTCATTTGTATGTACCTTAAGCTCGAGACATCAATTTTTCAAGTCATATGGGTTTAATATTTATGAAACCCTCAGTGGTTCAGAAGTTCCCTAAGGAAATATACTCCAAACCTCAGTGGAACACGGCATGAAAAGCTTTTCATCTTCTGTTACCTCCCCTACCTAAATTGACACCCCTATAACTTCCTTAGCCCCATCTCTCTTCTTCCTCCTTTCCCTCCAAATGTTAAACCCCAGCTATTGTACTAGTTGCTGCTTCTAAACTTGGGAGCTCGCCAGCCACTCGGCGCTTGCATATTCTGCTCCCATCCTGCCCAGGGTGGTCCTCTGTCTCTCTCCCTGGCTAACTCCAGCTTATCTTATAATTCTGAATTTAGCTGTCACTACCTCTGGGAAGTCCTCCCTGACCTTCCCAAAGCTGAGATCTGGGGTTCTCATAGCGCTCCGTGCTGCACATATCTTAGCACTTATCTTGCTATTACGTTTTTCTATTTATTTCTCTGTCTGCCTCATTAAACTGTGAGCTCCTTATAGACAGAGACTATTTCATTTTCTGAGGTGGCAGCCACGCTTAGCTCCAAGAAGGTACTCGATAAGTTCCCTCTCATGAAATGAGTGAATGAATGAATGAATGAATGGGTCCCTGGTTTATGTGGAGAGTGCACGAGGTGACCTATGAGGTTTTCTTTGGTCTCACCTAGGAGAGCAGTACTTTCATTATTATTATTTATTTATTTATTTTTAGTCATTTTATTTTTATTTATTTATTTATTTATTTTTGGCTGTGTTGGGTCTTTGTTTCCGTGTGAGGGCTTTCTCTGGTTGCGGCAAGCGGGGGCCACTCTTCATCGCGGTGCGCGGGCCTCTCACTGTCGTGGCCTCTCTTGTTGCGGAGCACAGGCTCCAGATGCGCAGGCTCAGTAATTGCAGCTCACAGGCCCAGTTGCTCCGCGGCATGTGGGATCGTCCCAGACCAGGGCTCGAACCCGTTTCCCCTGCATTGGCAAGCAGACTCTCAACCACTGCGCCACCAGGGAAGCCCAGTACTTTCATTATTGAAGAAGACGTTTCACAGCTCCCTCTGGCATAGGCATGTGGATTCCCCTTCCAACACGTTGAGGGAAGGTGTCGAGCCCCCTTTTTCCTTTCCAGGAGAGTTAAATAGTAGCTCTTTGAAGTTCTCAGCTTTAAGAGGGGTACTGAGGTCTCTCCTGAGACAGCTGCTTGCTGAGGTCATGGAGGTAGTTCAAGCGAGACCTTCCCTCCCCCAAAGGACTGTCTGGCTCTATACAACTTCCAGATCAAGTGTCTCTTGCAAACTATCATATGTAGAATGGATAAACAACAAGGCCCTACTGTATAGCACAGGGAACTATATTCAATATCCTGTGATGAACCATAATGGAAAAGAATATGAAAAAGAATGTATATATAAGTATCACTGACTCACTTTGCTGTACAGCAGACAATAACGCAACATTGTAAATCAACTATACTTCAATAAAATAATTTTGTTTAAAAAGCGTCTCTTCCTTCACCTTTCCTGGTCTACGTTCTATTCACCCTTTACAAGGCCCAACCGAAACGCTAACTCCCCACAGTTTTAATGTAATCAATCCCTCCGTTTCCCCATTGTATTTTGTTTGTACCTGTAAGGATACTTGGCATGCTTCTGACTAACATCACAGTGACTTGTGCACTAAGCTAGACAATAGCTCTGGGAGAGGGAGCAGAATTTTCTAATGTTTGTAGCCTTTATGTCTGTATGTCTTACAAACACTCACTACTCAAAGGAACATTGGGGGGCTTCCCTGGTGGCGCAGTGGTTAAGAATCAGCCTGCCAAGGCAGGGGACACGGGTTCGAGACCTGGGCCGGGAAGATCCCACATGCCGCGGAGCAACGAAGCCCGTGTGCCACAGCTACTGAGCCTGCGCTCTAGAGCCCGCGAGCCACAACTACTGAGCCTGTGTGCCACAACTACTGAAGCCCGCGCGCCTAGAGCCCGTGCTCCGCATGAGAGAAGCCACCGCATGAGAAGCCCGCGCACCACAACGAAGAGTAGCCCCCGCTCGCCACAACCAGAGGAAAGCCCGCGCACAGCAACGAAGACCCAACGCAGCCAAAAATAAAATAAATAAAAATTAAAAAAAAAAAAAAAAGTAACATTGGGTAATTTGGATCTCTAACAGATGGATTGAAATACAATTTGTCCTAGAAAAGAAGAGATATGAGAAGCCCTCAAGTTAAGATTATTATAGAGTAATTGTCAAAGTTTCATTTCAGATTTGGAGCAAGAGAAAAACTGGTTGGATCTAAATTTCTTAAAGACAGGTTATATAGGAAGGAAGAGGAATGTGAGATAAGGCTGCTTAAGTGCAAGACTGGTTAGCTTTACAAGCCTGTAAAGCTGTAACATTCTTATTGTGTAGCTTAAACATGGATCTCAAGGGACCCCAGAGTCATCCCCAGAGATGTCAGGCATGGGCCCTTAATCAGAAATAATAATGAACACCGAAAGTGAGTAGGACCCTGTGAGGCCCTCCCGTGTACAAAAACCCCTCCGTGTCCCCCGTTTCTTGTTTGTAGAAAAAGGTTTTAGTCTCCTAGGCCTTCCCTGAGTTCCAAAGAGCAGGCACAAGCACTTACCAATTAGGGAAGGGAGGGAATGCAGAAACAAGGGAAAAGTAGTTCAGCAAGAAAAGCAACAATAGTTCAGTGATAAAACAGAATCCCAGTTCCCCCTCAAGGGATATCCATAACAATCTGACACTTATCTTTGAGTTGTTATGCAGAAACTAAGACACACCTCCCCACCCCAGGTGGAGGATGGTGATTAAGTAGACCCCAGATGATTAATTTTCCTGAAACATCACCCTCTTACCTCACCGCCAACCAATCAGAAGAAGGTCATGCTCCCTCTACCCCTCATCCCAAATGTTGCCTTTAATAACCCTTCCCTGAAAGCCATTGGGGAGTTTGGGACTTTTGAACATGAGCTGCCTATACTCTTTGCTTGGTGCCTGCAATAAATGCTGTACTTTCCTTCACTACCATCCAGTGTCGGTACATTGGCTTTGCTGTGCAGCGGGTAAGCTGACCCAAAATTCAGTCCAGTAACAACATCATTGTGGGAGTTAATCAGAAATACCAAACAAGGAAATCTCAGGGTTTTTTTTGTTTTGTTTTGTCTTCTCACTAAAACGTTCTGTTTTCTTCCACATTAGAGATAATTTTCTGTTTGGGATCTTCCATTTAATATTTAATCATGCTCATAGCCACTTCGAACCAGCTCTAAGACAAGCATTAGTGCTTGAGAAGGAATGGAAATAGAGAATCAGGATGGGGAGTACTACATTCCAAGTTCCAACTCCCAGCAAGTTCCCATAGTTACCTCCCACTTCGCCTTCCCCACCGGAATTGCAGATTCTTTAGGCAAATGACTCATTGATTCAAGGGAATCTTGTATTTCAGAGAGCTTACGGGTGGCGCAGTGGTTGAGAATCTGCCTGCCAATGCAGGGGACACAGGTTCGAGCCCTGGTCTGGGAAGATCCCACATGCCGCGGAGCAACTAAGCCTGTGCGCCACAACTACTGAGCCTGTGCTCTAGAGTCCACGAGACAAAACTACTGAGCCCACGTGCCACAACTACTGAGGCCCGCGCTCCTAGAGCCCGTGCTCTGCAACAAGAGAAGCCACCACAATGAGAAGCCCGCACACTGCAACAAAGAGTAGCCCCCGCTTGCCGCAACCAGAGAAAAGCCCGCGCACAGCAACAAAGACCCAAGACAGCCCAAATAAATAAATAAATAAAATAATAAAATAATTTATTTAAAAAAAAATCTTGAGTGCTTAACTGAGATGCTTGGCTTACACAGTGATTACTAGAGACTAACCTAGGACAAGGGCTCTTCCAGACCAAACACTAAATGGGAGGAAATAACCCCAAACTGGAGTCCTATCTCTCAGTATCTCTTAACACTCTGTGTTGGGTCTTGCAGATGTTACCCAAAAAACTGGGTTCGCCTCTTGGTGGGTGTGGAGCCAAAAGACACAACCAAAACAAAGATCAGGAAAAGGAAGGATTTATTACTTGCAGCAAGTAAGGAGAGCACTGGGGAATCTTCCCGAAAGCAGTGTCTCCCCAATAGCAAAATTGGGGAAATTTTAAGCTAAGGGTACATGCATAGTCATGAAGTGGCTTGGCGGTCACAGAGTCCAAGCTTTAGTTGATTGAAGTCCTGAGGGTCAGAAAAGGTCGACATCATCATCCCTTAGAGGGTGGTTGAGTGCTCGAGGGGGGTTTTAAATTCTTCGAAACAGCTTAAGAAAGTGCTTCAGGTTCATCTTTACCATTGAAACAGAACTGGGAGTCTTTACAACTGATTTATCTTCTTTTTTTTAGAAATTTATTTTTATTATTTATTTATTTGTTTATTTATTTATTTTTGGCTGTGTTGGGTCTTTGTTGCTGCGCGCAGGCTTTCTCTAGTTGCCGCGAGCGGGGGCTAGTCTTCGTTGCGGTGTGCAGGCTTCTCATTGTGGTGGCTTCTCTTGTGGAGCACTGGCTCTAGGCGGGTGGGCTTCCGTAGTTGCGGCACGTGGGTTCAGTAGTTGTGGCTCACGGGCTCTAGAGTGCAGGCTCAGTAGTTGTGGCGCACGGGCTTAGTTGCTCTGTGGCGTGTGGGATCTTCCCAAACCCGTGTCCCCTGCATTGGCAGGCAGATTCTTAACCACTGCGCCACCAGGGAAGTCCTACAATTGATTTATCTTTGCTATTGTTACTTCTCTTGCCTGATAACAGTTTGTTCTTGTGTTCCCTTAAGATCATTATTGCTGAGGCCTGTTCAAGGACAAGCACTGTGGTCAGTCTTAGATCACAAAATGTCTTAGGCCAAAAATGGCTTCTCTTACGGCAAGAAAGCCACGCCTGGTTCTCTTTTTCCTGGGACTCCTTACTTTATTCACTTACACAGAGACCGTGTGGCAGTAATTGGCTTGATGATTGTTTAGAGCTGCAGTTATGATTAAAAATGCTACTTGAAGCACAGCAAGGATGTCCTTGACACGCAACCTATTTTCTGGGAAAAGATTACTACCACAGTAATTGAGCTGGGAAGCAGAGACAAATTGCTCTTGGCAGCTTCAGCGGAGTTTCAAAGCACTGCAGTTGACTGGAATCACCCCTACTGTTTTCCCCCCTCCATCCAGTCTACAAGATAACAGTGATGGCACCTACAGATTATCTGCAAGATACAAGTGGAAGGAGAAAAAAAACCCCACAACCAACTAGACTGTAAAAGAATCTCGAATCCATGACAGAGTTACACAAATGACCAAATGAAAGAGGAACTCCACTGGGGGACGACTCCGGGACCGACCGAGAGTGCAAGATGATTTATCTATTTACAATGAGCCGGCGGCGCCAGCAGCTGGCCGGAGCCTGCGGTGACATCACGGGGCCCGGGCGCCCGTCACGTGGTCCGCGAGCCGCTCCGCCCCCTCCTGCTCCTCCTCCTTCTCCCGCAGCCTTCCGAGCGCGGGGTCCGGCCGAAGCAGCCGCTCCGAGCTCTCGGGGGAGGCGCGGAGCAAGGGCCCGCGGGCGGCGAGGGGGGTTGGGAGCGCGAGCGGGAGTGGCCGAGGAGCCGGCAGTAGCCGCGCGGCGGGCCCGGGCCAACGCGGCCGAAGCTCCTGCAAAGTTGGGCGCGCGCTCGCGCCACTGCGCCGGCGGTCCGAGCGATGAAGATGGTGGCCCCCTGGACGCGGTTCTACTCCAACAGCTGCTGCCTGTGCTGCCATGTCCGCACCGGCACCATCCTGCTCGGCATCTGGTACCTGGTGAGCGCGGCGGGCCTTGGCGAGCCCCGGGGCGCACCTGCCAGGGAGGAGGGCGGGCGCCCCGCACCTCGCCGGGCCCCCGGCCCGGGCCCCCGCCTCGCTTTTCACGCCCTCTGGTGCGGCTTCGGGGTTGGGTGATGCCAGCGCTAATCCGCCTGAAGTTGTATTATTAGAAACTTAATTCTCCGGGCGAGCGGGTCAGCGATGCCCCGTGCTCAGCAAAACTGTGGTGAGAGGTGCAATCAGGGCCGGGAGTTCGGGGCGTTTCGGGGGTGCGGGAAGGCAGGGGGCGCCGGAAACCCCTCAGCTGGGAGCCGGCTCGGCCGCGGGGAGCTCCGCGGTTTCCGGTGAAAGTGCACTCGGTGGTCAGAGAACTCCGATCCGGTCTACGGAGCACGTGCTTTCCTTTCCTTTCTTCTTAGCAGCACCCGCTGGGCTTTGTGTTTCGACGGGTCCCGACAAACGTCGAGGCGGTGACCGGGCACCTCGTGCTACCCCCAGTTGTCGGCCCGGGTTGCGGGCCCGCGTGCCTATTCTCCCTGCCCGCATCTGGCCTCGGGTTTGCTGTCCAGCCTCCTGCGCACCTTCACATCCCGAGTGGAAATGGCTGGGGGCTCTTGACCCACACGTTTGTTGTAAAGCCCTTACTCTAGGAAGGGACTTGCTTGTGATTTATTGCGTTTCAGTCTGCCCGGGGCAGCCATTTTACACCCACTTGATTTCCTGCCCCTTTACAGATGATCCCTGTACCTTCTTAGCCGACACCGGAGGAGGCAAATCTGGTTTGTCTTTAGGTTGGAGCTTTTAAGATCTTATTTGTATGGGGAGCAGTGATTATCAGGGGCAGTGAGGAAACCTGATGGAGTCTTGCCCTGTGCCAGCTCCAGGTTGGTTGTTGGCCCCCAGAAGACTGCACTTACACTGAGTCGGATTCCACTGCATTTCAGTTTGGTTCACACTACGATGGAGAGTTAGACCCGAGCCTTTTTGCGGTGAATATCTCTGCATCATGAGGAAACACCTTAAAAGTGGTAGTAAGATGGCATAAAGAACTTTTTGGTGGGAATAAATTCTTTTCTTCTTAGTCATCATAGTTTTTTGGTCGGTTCATAATTCAGTTTTTTGATGTATATGGACATTATGTCGAATTGTGAACTCGTTTGTTGTGTCATTTTAAGCAAAACATCCCCCCGTCCCACATGGTGTTCTCTGTGCTATTTATAGTTTCAAGTTTCCTTTAGTCTGTGCCTATCACAGGCCACACAATAGAAATATTTGGCCTTGAAAGCTTTCAAACAGATCTTTGGTATGTGTGGGTTCTTACTGTGCGGTGTGAATGCAGATAGAACATCTGCGTATTGGCTCAACCCTGATTTTGCCAAAAGCAAAGAAATCTTTACAGAAATTTAAAATTACAGCGGAAGGATAGTGGGTGGCCTCGAAATAGTGCTTTTATTGATGATCAAGACAGACAATTTTATACACATGTCTTGTGTCCTCCTTGAAAATGTTTAAATCTGCAGACTTGCAAGTACATCAGTGAATGTAATTTGTAAAATCTAGGGCACTGCATTAGGCAAATGGACTACATGATCTACAGGAAAGGTAAATCTACTTTGAGCCCTGCTGTTGGCTGTAATCCAACTAAACAGTATTGGTGTGATAAAAGGAGAGTAGTACTCACATGCTCTGTCTATGGCTTGGGCATGCTCTTTGGGGAAAGTAGTTATTGGTATGCATGTTTTATAGCATTTGGAAATATATGGCTTTTTGAAAGATAATTAGAAAGCTTTCCAGCAAATGTGAATAAGAATGCCACTTTAGGTAAACCTAATATATGAGAAACCTGCTGCTGGTCATCTTTATAAGTCTGTTGCATTTCACAAAACAATTTAAACTTTTGAAAAAAAACTAGTGAGTTTCCCTCATACCTTTAAATATAATTTGGTTATCCAATACATTGATTAACATGAACATTTTTAAGATGAAGGAGCCAAAGAATAAGGCATCTCTTCCTCCTTACCTTACCCCCTCACCCCACCAGCCATCTGGATGGGATGGGGTTACTTATCAGAAAGGGGGAGAGTTTTCAGGAAAAAAAAAAAAAAGGGTAGGAGTATAGATAGATATTCAAAAAAGAGTCCACTAGAAAGGATAGGTAAAGTGGATCTGTTTTTACGCATTTTCTAATTGTTTCCTACATGACCATTTACTAAGGTCCTGTGTTCCAGGGACTATACTAGATAACTTTTTTTTTTTTGCCACATCCCACGGCTTGTGGGATCTTAGTTCCCCGGCCAGGGGTCAAACCTGCACCCTCGGCAGTGAAAGCGCAGAGTCCTAACCACTGGACCGCCAGGGAATTCCCTAGATATCTTGACTTGAAAAAAACCAAAACGAACAACGTAAGAGCTGTGAGTTGAGTTTATTCAGTGTCTTACTGTGTAAGATAACCCAGAAGGCAGCCTCTCAGCTCTGAGAAACTGTTCTGAAGAGGTAAGGGAGGAGCCAGGGTATATGAATTTTTTGCTGTGAAAAAACCTGTAGTCGAAATCAAAAGGTGACTTTTAATCACAAAGAACAGGCATCTCAGGTTGATGATTTTAGTGCTTTTCTATGTATGGGAAGACACAAGAATCTGGGGTCATTGAAATTTTTCCTTAGATATGTATCTTCACTATCTTGGGGCAGGCATCCAAAGCACAGACTGCTTCCTGTTTGTCTCCATCCTGAATTCCCCTCAGGCCCACAGTCAGTGGGTGATTGCAGTGGCTAATGGCTTGATCCTTGTAGAACTGGAATAGCAGGCAACATTTTTCTCTACAATGCTTTTTTTTTTTTTAATTTATTTATGGCTGTGTTGGGTCTTTGTTTCTGTGCGAGGGCTTTCTCCAGTTGTGGCAAGCGGGGGCCACTCTTCATCGCGACATGCGGGCCTCTCACTGTCGCGGCCTCTCTTGTTGCGGAGCACAGGCTCCAGACGCGCAGGCTCAGTAGTTGTGGCTCACGGGCCCAGTTGCTCCGCGGCATGTGGGATCTTCCCAGACCAGGGCTCGAACCCACGTCCCCTGCATTGGCAGGCAGATTCTCAACCACTGCGCCACCAGGGAAGCCCTACAATGCTTTTTTTTTTAAATTTTATTTTTAAAAACTTAAAAAAATTTTTGGCTGCGTGGCGCCGCATGTGGGGTCTTGGTTCCCCGACCAGGTATCAAACCCACGCCCCGTGCAGTGGAAGTGCAGACGGAGTCTTAACCATTGGACTGCCAGGAAGTCCCCTCTCTGCAGTGCTTTGCATAAGCTTAATTTTTATGTCTTGGTGAGGTAGATTTTTTTATTCCCGTTTCATAGATGAAAACTGAGGCTAAGAGAGCTTAGGTGATTTACTTAAGATTGGCTTGTGGTTTGAGTGATGTTTTGGTCTGTGCTGTTTCCACAGTTTAACCTTTTAAAAGTTGAGTGTGTGTTTTGTTTTTGCCTTGGAATTATAAAGGTTTCCTTCAGTCCAGGGGAAAAAAAAAAGCATATTGATTTCAGGTATTTGTATTAGAGATCTGTTTGTTTTGCTTTGTTTTAATTTTTCCTTTAAATTGAGGCATAATTTACATATGGTGAAAATCACAGATATTAGGTGTACAGTTCATTGACATGACCAATGCATGCACCTTTGTAACCCACACCCTTAGAGAACATTTCCAAAACCCCAGAAAGTTCCCTTGTGCCTCTTCCAGTATACCCCTCCACTGGCACCCCGACCCCATAGGTGAGTTTTGCCTATTCATATAAATGGAATTATACTGTATGTATTCTTTTGTATTGGGTTTCTTTAACTTAGCATAATATCTTTTAGATTCATTCGTGGTTTTGGAGTGTATCACCAGATTGTACCTTTTTATTGCTGAGTATTATTTTGTTGTATGAATATACCACAGTCTGTTTATTCATTTGCCAGATGATGGACGTTTGGGTTATTTCCATTTTGGGGCTATTATGGATAAATCTGCTCTGAACATTCTTGCAAAAAAGACTTTGTGGACATCTGTTTTTATTTCTCTTGAATAAATACCTAGCAGTGGAATTCCTGGTCATTGTGTGTTTTAACTTTGTAAGAAACTGCCAAGGGGTTTTCCAAGTTGCCATTTTACACTCCAGCCATCAGTGTATGAAGTTCAGTGGGCGTGTAGTGGTAGCTCCTGGTGGCTTTATTTGAGTTTCCCTCATGACTAATGAGGTGGAACAGTTAATCTTTGCTTCTTGACTAATTATATATCTTCCTTTGTGAAGTGCTATTGATTGCCCATTTTTTTTATTGGGTTTTGTCTTTTTTTTTTTCCTACTGATTTGTAAGAACTCTCTATATTTTGGATACCAGTCCTTTGTTAAACATATACCTTGTGAATATTTTCTCTCAGTGTGTGGCTTGCCCACTCATTTTCTTAATGGTATATTTTGATGAACTGGAGTTTTTAATTTCAGTTAAGTTCAACTTGTCATTTTTTTCTTTTATGGTCAGTACTTTCTGTGTTTTAAGAATCTTTGCCTACCCTGAAGTTGTAAAGATATTCTTATATTTTCTTCAGAAGCCTTACTGGCTTTAGCTTTTATATTTATATCTGTGGTCTATCTCTAAGTTTTGTGTTACGATGTGAGGTAGAGGTTTGTGTTTATTTTAAAAGGCAGTTTAATCATTAAACCTAAAAAAAAGTTGATTTATCACATAACCTTTAATAGCTACAAATGTTTTTAGAAAGACAAGTAAGATGCTTGTCCATCTTCACAGAGAATGAGGACTGACTTGTCCTGGTTTCCAGAGGGATCATGATATGAAAGAAATACTTAAAGCAGAATGATTGCTATGCAGGCTTTTGGAGTTTCCTCTCTTTCTTCAACAAAACTTAATATTCGAAGCCTGAATCCATTAACTTTCTCCCCAAATTTGCACATACTCGAGTCTCTCTTGTCGTGGTCCAAACGCGGGTTGGAAAAGAATTTCCAGACACAAGGCAGAATGTAAAGAAGATAGAATTTATTAGAGGGAAGGGTCACTGCCAGAAGAGCGGGCCGACTTCCTAGTAGTCTGGGAGAGTCAAGCCCGAACATGTGCTGTTGATCAGTTTTTATAGCCAGAAAGCAAAGGAATGGTCCGAGGTGAAAATTTTGTTTACTTATTGGTCAAGGCACATATACCTTCCTTCTGTAGGTTGGGAGTGGGACAGGGCATATACCTTTCCTTATTTGGGACAGGTCCCGTTGCCCAGGTGGGCTCAGGAATTTCGTAACCATCGCAACGTGGTGGCGAGGGAGATTAAGAGTCCGGTAGGGGGTGTAACGCTGAAACTTTTTCAGGCAGGGTGGTCCTTTGTCCTTGGAACACCATTGTCCTTAGAACATCACATCTCTTTCACCCTCTATCTAGATTTCCCAGTTTAGCTGCCTCTGTTTCCCTTGCCATCTGAATCTCATCCTTTATTCCATCTCCATGTCCTATTGATTTTTGCTCAACCTCCTGATTACCTTATTCTGTCCTGTTCTTATTCTTGCTACCGTTTCCCTCGTTTAGGCTCTCATTAGCACTCACTTGGCTATTATAATAGAATCATAACTGGTCTCCCTGCTTCTAGCCTTGCCATCAATAATCCATTTTTTTTCAGTCCATTACAAATGCAGTTTCCAGAGGTATTTTTCTCAAACACAAATATGAGCTTGTTATCTTACTCCTAAAAAATGTTGGCTTGGGCTTCCCTGGTGGTGCAGTAGTTAAGAACCCGCCTGCCAATGCAGGGGACACGGGTTTGAGCCCTGGTCCGGGAAGATCCCACATGCGCGGAGCAACTAAGCCCGTGCGCCACAACTACTGAGCCCACGTGCCACAACTACTGAAGCCTGCACGCCTAGAGCCCGTGCTCTGCAACAAGAGAAGTCACTGCAATGAGAAGCCCACGCACCACAACGAAGAGTAGCCCCTGCTCGCGGCAACTAGAGAAAGCCCGCGCGCAGCAAGGAAGACCAAACACAGCCAATAAAAAAATGAATAAATTAAAAAAAAAATGTTGGCCTACAATCAGGGAGATGTGTGTATTTCATGACCTGTGTGTTTCAAGTCAGCTTAAATTGGCTTACACAATTAACAAGTGCAGTGGTTTCCACCACACCCCTTTCCCCCTTTCTCCCATCCCTTCCCCTTTCAGGTTATCTTCCTTTAGGATACAAATGGCCAGCCAGTACTTAAGCCCTGGGTCCTGAGATTCATTCAGATTTGATAAATGTAAGTTATCTGTCCACTCCTGAGCCAAATAGGCCAGGGTTATGTGACTAGAGTATACTGAATTTAGGTCTGGGATATGCTTCCCTTAAACTATTTATTGACTAGGAGAGATGTGAGCCGGAGGTAGGGTTAACTTAAAACACCAGCTTGAGAGTGGAGAGATGAGGCATCAGATACTGTTACTGGGAGGAAGAAAGAATGTTTGGAGAATAATACAATAAAAAATCCCTGCTATACTCTTTATGCTAAAGACGGCATTTCTTGTGGAATATGTTTTGCCATCAGGACCTGAGTTTCTCCCTACACAACCAAGCATACTTCTTCCTTTGTAGTTTCTTTCATCGTTTTATCAGATAATTTTCTTATTGTGTTTTTAAAAGTGGTCCTGGTAGTTGGAAGAATCTGTCATTGACACCTGGGATAGGTCCCCCTTTGTGCATATCATCCTTTTTATTATAATCCAGGTGTGTTTTAGGAGGTTAGTTATTCAGCAAATACATACTGAATGCTTCTTTGTGCCAGGCATTATTCATAGGGGAGTTGGCCATATATCAGACTATAAAGGATGAAAGAGCTCAGGGTCTCATTGGCTGGTCTCATTGGCTGTTCTCATTGGCTTTATGACCTGGCCTGTCAAATAATCAACTAGTTCACTTTGAAAGTCACAGCTTGCTTGTGTACCCAAGCCTGGTGGGTTCTTTTTGTATCCTTAGAAGTCCTGGTGCAACAACTATTGATTTTTGTCTGTATAGTAATACTGGATAGTAAAACCGACATCTTGCACTTGTAGAGTGATTGATAGTTTTCAGTGGACTTCACATTTCTTATTTAGACCTCAAAGCAGCCCTGGGGTCAGGCACGATGGGTGGTGATATGCTCCTTTAAGATTAATAGTTTCTTTCCAGCTGTCAGATTCTTTAACTTGGTCTGTAAGTCCAGGGCAAAATAGGGGCTAATTCATAATATTTGTGTAATCCTGATTACCTAATGTTTTCCCTACTATATTAGATTGTAAAAGACTGAAATCATAAGCTAAAGAGTATGGATTTTATTCTGTAGGCAGTGGGGAGGCACTGAAGAATTATGAACAGGTGTGATAGGGTGAAAGCAATTTTTAAGGAAGATTGAAAGGACAGGCTCTTTTATAGATGGCTGGGAATCTAGGCAGGGTGTGGTACAGCCTTCCGGATAGGAGATGTAGCAATGTCAGTTCTTCCCAGCACAGGTCTCTCATTTGCTAATGATGCAAATAATATGGATGGGAACTTTGATCAGTTAGTCAGTGATACCATTGCCATCCACATTTTCTACGTCTGAATTCAGGAATCGAACAGATTTGGACAGAGAGGGATACTGGATTTTTGAGAGATGTCTAATGAGCCCCTTTTTAAAAGTATAGGCCTCCCTACCCCCAAATGTAAAGGATCAAGGGAAGTTCTATGAAATATTGTCTGGTGAAGATTTCAGTGGTATTTAATACCTTTTTTAACTTTTATCTCATGTTATCAGATGTTCATCAGAACCATCTACTTTTTTTTTTTGGCCATGCCGCGCGGCTTGGGAGATCTTAGTTACTCGACCAGAGATCGAACCCAGGCCCTCGGCAGTGAGAGTGCCGAGTCCTAACCACTGGACTGCCAGGGAATTCCCTCATCAGAACATTTTAAAGACCAAGAAATAAAGATTGCCATCATAGTGTTTATTAATATCAATCTCTCTGGGTCCCACTTTAGATACGTCTAACGAACTAACAAAGCATCAAGTGTTAAAGTGGTTAACATGAGTTTTGCACCGTGATGTGTATATTAACTGTGTGATCTATTTGTTTTGTCAACTTACGTTGAATCTTTGTCAGGAAGGAAGAGGTCTCATTTTTCCCTTCCCACAGTACCCCCTTTGTGGCAGATATATTGTTGTTCATAAAGGGATGCTAGTGGAAGTAATGGGGGAGCCCTAGCAGCATAAATCACTGCTTTCTCCACTTCCTCCCGGCTCCCTTGGCTCTTTTAATAGAGCTTCTGGAGCCTTGATGAGAGTTCTTAAACAGCTATAAACTGGTTTTTTACTTGAAGCAAAATAAAAATTAAGCAAAGATCACACTTCTTCATTTGGTCCTAACAAGCTCCCCCCCCACCGCCCCCCACCACCAAGGATTTGAACCTGTGCCCCCTGCAGTGGAAGTGCAGAGTCCTAACCGTTGGACCACTAGGGAATTCCCAGTTCTAACAACTTTTAAAGGTTTAGAGTTGCCTCTTTGCAGCTGCAGCTTCCAAGGGAAAATTATTTCTCAGGAACATATGTAGGGGCCAAAAATTGCTTGAGGAAATATAATTTCAAATTATTATTAAAAATAAGCTTGAGTGTTTGTATTAACCTTTGAGCTGCTAAAATTACACAGCTAGTTGGTTCCATGGTGAGGGATGGTGAAGCAATAACGCTTGGTACAAGTAGCTGCTGACATCTTTGTTGACTAACAGTAGAGGGCTTGGGGCTGCCGAAGTGGAGGTGTTATTGGTTGGAAGAAAAGAATCACTTAGGGGGTTACCTGGGTAAGGCCAGATGGGACACATCAGAGTGTGGCCTTTCCTCAACCTTGTTGGACCAGAGGTTGGATCTTGTCAATGCCCTAAAGTTGAATGGCTGATTCACACTGACTAAACTTATAGTAGACTGACACATAAAGCCAGAATGCCAATTTATTAATATTTGATGGGGAAATATAATCCTCATGGAAATGAATACTCCTATCCTTAGGCCTATGTATTCTTTTCCTGCAGAGGACACTAAATTATGATTGTCAGTGATCTGAGTACTTAATAGCTTTTCTTAAAGACAGCCTGGTGAGGCCAGCTTCACAAAAGAGAGAGCATTCAGGACTGAAAGGAGCAAGTCTCCAGGCCGCGACAGTGTGTCTTCTTCCAGCTGTGAAAGAGGGGTTTGCTTCTTGGATAGTACTTTCTGTCATCTCAATTTTGATCTAGGATGAGTGTCCCCCTTGCCCCCCTTTTAAGGTGGCATTGGATTCTCTGATAATCTGGTCTTTTCTCTTTTGTGTTAATATTTAACCTCTGTATTTGCTATGGTATAGATAAAGTGTTGTGAACAGAGGTGCAAAAATGCAGTTTATTTCTCGCTTGCGTTAACAGGGAGGATTGGCAAGCTTTGTTCCGTGAGGCCATCCAGAGACGACCCAGGCTGGTGGGGTAGTTGTGCCATCCTAAATGTGCTGACTCCTCTGGGTCTAGGAGGCTGCTTCCTTTATCCTTGTCTGCGTGGTTGGAGACATCTCATCAGCACCATGTTTGTGTTCTGGCCTGCTAGAAAGGAGAAAAGGCACCTGGAGGACAAACAGCTTCATTTTTTTAAGGATGTGAAGTGGAAATTGTACGCATTGCTGTCACTCATATCCCAGTAGCCAGAAACAAGACATACGACCTAGCTGCAAGGGAAGCTAGGAGATATTATCTTTAGCTGGGCATTGATATATCCAGATAAGCCTATTACAGTGAAAGAAGGGGAGAACGGATTCCAGGGATTCCAGGGGCATCTACTAATCTGACATGACACCTAACGGCAGCCTTATTGCTGAGATCCTGTTGCCCAGTGGGCACCCAGTACTAATTATAGGAGGCTTGAATTCCAGTCTACAAAACAGTACTTGTTGGTTCTCAGTACTTCAGTTTTCCTCTCTAAATTGGAGTTAATAATTCTAACAATAAACAATTGCAAATAATTATTAAAAAGTATCACAAAACAATTTAAGCAAGTCATAAAATAGTTGCAACTATGGATAAAACTAAGTAGTATTCAAACACAAATGCATTTCTCCCAAGGTGTGCTGCTTAATGGAGTTTTTAATTGATTGTTAAAAATTATTTTAAAGATAAAATGAGGGTACATGGATAACATTTTCAGTATGAAAACACATAGTCATCTATGTAAGAAATCAAATGCAGCTAGCTTATGGATCAGAAAACTATAACTGTGCTTATGGATAAGGACTTCCCGTCTCAAAGGAAAATCATTGTAGAAAATTTATGCCTAGAAGGAATGGCGATGTGTATCCAGTTTCTTTCTTCCCTCCTCCCTTCTTTCCTCCTCTTTTAACAGATTTGAGAACTTCCTGTGTGTTAGGAACTGTGAGGTGCTGGCAATGCAATGGTGATTCAAAATAGACTCAATCCTTGCCAACATGGAATCTATGGTCTAGTAAGAAGAAATTACCAGTAATTAATATATATTAATTAGTAATCACACAAATAAATATTGGAACATAATTGTGATAAGTGCTGTGAAGGAGAATGTAAGGCATGTGAGAGAGTTTGGGGATGAGTGACCTTGTTGGGGAGCCTGGCAATCTTTGTCTTTAACTGGAGAAATTAGCCCATTTACGTTAATAGTGGTTAATATATTAGGACTTATATTACTCCTTGTTTCTGTTTTTCTGTCTGTTGTTGCCATCTTTCATATTACCTGAATTTTCTCTTATCCATTTTTTTGCCTATCTGCTATTTTTTATTTCTATTATTTTAGTGATTCACTCAAGAAATGTTAACATATGTACTTATCAGAGTCTAGACTTAATAATATCTTTGCCTTTCTTTTGAAGAAGTTCTTTAACTCTGGTCATTTCTTGTATGTTAGTGTCTTTTTTTTTTTTAAACTCCCCCAAGACACTGATCTATACAATCAGTGTTTGCTTAGAGTTACCCACATATTTACACCTCTGTCCATCATCTTCTCTTTTTTTGCAGTCACTCTAATTTTTATTTTAGAAATGGATATTTTAATACCCCAAATGTGGAAAGTACGTGATCCATCATTTTCTTTTGCACCTCAGACCTGCTGTCTAGGATCACTATCCTTCTGTCTGATGTACATATTAAAAATTTTCCTTTAGTGAAATCTGTTGGTGGCAAACTCTGACAGTTGTTCTTTGAAAATATCTTTATTTGGCTCGAGTTTTTGAAAGATATTTCAATCCTTGGTTGAGAGTTATTGTCTCAACACATTGAAGCTCCTTCCAAGTCTCTTGACTTCTGCTTTGCTGCTGAGAGGTCAGTTGTCAGTCTTGCTGACATTTACTTCTGATTCATTAGGTCTGGAGTTGGTCTTGTGGGTCTGCATTAGTAACACACTGGGGATGATGCTGAAGCTGCAGGTCTACCACACTTTTGGTAGCAATGGTTTGTGGACTGATACATTTCGGATGCTAATTTCCTTTTCCTAGAATCTTGCCTATGTAGTTAAAACGTTGACTATTTGTATTCCTTCAAAAGGTATTGAACAAAACAAGTAACTGAAGGCTTGGTGATAAGAGTCAAAGTACAGTTACAAGGAACGAACTTAATTAAAAAAAATTTTTTTTATTTTACATTGGAGTATAGTTGATTAACAATGTTGTGATAGTCTCAGGTGTACAGCAGTGTGATTCAGTTATACATATACATGTATCTATTCTTTTTCAAGTTCTTTTCCCATTTAGGTTGTTACATGTAATACTGAGCAGAGTTCCCTGTGCTATATAGTAGGTCCTTGTTGGTTATCCATTTTAAATATAGCAGTGTGTGCATGTCAATCCCAAACTCCCTAACTATCCCTTCCCCTCACCCTTCCCCCCTGGTAACCATAAGTTCATTCTCTAAATCTGTGAGTCTGTTTCTGTTTTGTAAATAAGTTCATTTGTATCATTTCGTTTTACATTCCACATATAAGTGATATACTTCTCTTTCTCTGTCTGACTTACTTCACTCAGTATGACAATCTCTAGGTTCATGAATGATGCTGCAAATGGCATTACTTCATTCTTTTTAATGGCTGAGTAACATTCCATTGTATATATGTACCACATCTTCTTTATCCATTCCTCTGTTGATGGACATTTAGGTTGCTTCCATGTCTTGGCTATTGTAAACAGTGCTGCAGTGAACATTGGGGTGCATGTATCCTTTTGGACCATGTTTTTATCCGGATATATGCCCAGGAGTGGGCTTGCAGGATCATATGGTAGCTCTATTTTTAGTTTTTTTAAGGAACCTCCATACTGTTCTCCATAGTGGCTGCACCAATTTACATTCCCACCAACAGTGTAAGAGAGGTGGGAGTGGTACCTTCCCTCCACACCCTCTCCAGCATTTATTGTTTATGGATTATTTTTAATTTTACATTTTATTTTTATTTATTTATTTGTTTGTTTGTTTATTTATTTATTTTTGGCTGCTTTGGGTCTTCGTTGCTGCCTGCGGGCTTTTTCTAGTTGCTGCGAGCAGAGGCTACTCTTCCTTGTGGTGCACGGGCTTCTCATTGTGGTGGCTTCTCTTGTTGCGGAGCACGGGCTCTAAGCGCGCGGGCTTCAGTAGTTGTGGCATGCAGGCTCAGTAATTGTGGCTCACGGGCTCAGTAGTTGTGGTGCACAGGCTTAGTTGCTCCGCGGCATGTGGGATCTTACCGGCCCAGGGATCGAACCCATGTCACCTGCATTGGCAGGTGGATTCTTAACCACTGTGCCACCAGGGAAGTCCCTGTTTATGGATATTTTGAGGATAGCCATTTTGACTGGTCTGAGGTGATATCTTGTAGTTTTGATTTGCATTTCTCTAATAATTAGTGATGTTGAACATCTTTTCATGTGCCTCTTGGCCATCTGTATGTCTTTGGAGAAATGTCTATTTAGGTCTTCTGCCCATGTTTTGATTGGATTGTTTGTTTTGATGATATTAAGCCACATGAGCTGTTTGTACATTTTGGAGACTAATCCCTTGTTGGGCACATCATTTGCAAATATTTTCTCTCAATCTGAGGGTTGTCTTTTTGTTTTGTTTATGGTTTCCTTTGCTGTGCAAAAGCTTTTGAGTTTAATTAGGTCCCATTTGTTTGTTTTTATTTCCATTACTCTGGGAGACGGATTGAAAAAGATAATTGCTGTGATTTTTGTCAGAGAGTGTTCTGCCTATATTTTCCTCTAAGAATTTTATAGTGTCCGGTCTCACATTTAGGTCTTTAATACAGTTTGAGCTTATTTTTGTGTATGGTGTTAAAGAATGTTCTAATTTTATTTTTTTACATGTAGTTGTCCAGTTTTCCCAGGACCATTTATTGAAGAGACTGTCTTTCCCCCATTGTACAGTCTTGCCTCCTTTGTTGTAGATTAATTGACCGTAGGTGTGTGTTTATATCTGGGCTTTCTATCCTGTTCCATTGATCTAGTTCTGTTTTTGTGCCAGTACCATACTGTTTTGATGACTATAGCTTTGTAGTATAGTCTGAAGTCAGGCAGCCTGATTCCTCCAGCTCCATTTTTCTTTCTCTAGATTACTTTGGCTATTTGGGGTCTTTTGTGTCTCCATACAAATTTTAAGATTTTTTTATTCTAGTTCTATGAAAAATGCCATTGGTAATTTGATAGGGATTGCATTGAATCTACAGATCTGTAGATTGCCTTGGGTAGTATAGTCATTTTGACAATATAGATTCTTCCAGTTCAGGAACATGGTATATCTTCCCATCTGATTGTGTTGTCTTCAGTTTCTTTCATCAGCATCTTATAGTTTTCAGAGTACAGGTCTTTTGTCTTCTTAGGTAGGTTTATTCCTAGGTATTTTCTTTTTGATGCAATGGTAAATGGGACTGTTTCTTGAATTTCTCTGTATGATCTTTCATTGTTAGTGTGTAGAAATGCAACAGATTTCTGTGTATTAATTTTGTAACCTGCAACTTTACCAAATTCATTGATGAGCTCTAGTAGTTTTCTGGTAGCATCTTTAGGGTTTTCTATGTATAGTATTATGTCATCTGCCAACAGTGACAGTTTAACTTCTTCTTTTCCAATTTGGAATCCTTTTATTTCTTTTTCTTCTCTGATTGCCATAGCTAGGACTTACAAAACTATGTTGGATAAAAGTGGCAAGAGTGAACATCCTTGTCTTGAGGAACAAACTTTAAATTAATAACAGAAACACCAGAGAGCTTTTGTGAAAATGTTTAAAAAATTAAGTTAGTAAAATTTCAAAAGGTGCTTTCTTTGATTCTTTCATTATTTACCTGAGAATATTTCTTTGCCTAGTTTTTTTCTCCCTACCAGCTGTTTAGAAACTGAATGAAAGTTTCTCAGATAATCTTTTTTTTTTTTTTTAAATATTTATTTATTTACTTTTGGCTGCGTTGGGTCTTCATTGTTGCATGTGGGCTTTCTCTAGTTGTGGCGAGTGGGGGCTACTCTTCATTGCGGTGCGCAGGCTTCTCATTGCGGTGGCTTCTCTTGTTGCGGGGCATGGGCTCTAGGTGTGTGGGCTTCAGTAGTTGTAGCACACAGGCTCAGTAGTTGCAGCTCGCAGGCTCTAGAGCACAGGCTCAGTAGTTGTGGCGCTCGGGCTTAGTTGCTCCACAGCATGTGGGATCTTCCCGGACCAGGGCTCAAACCCGTGTCCCCTGCATTGGCAGGCAGATTCTTCACCACTGTGCCATCAGGGAAGTCCCTCTCAGGTAATCTTAATATTTGTTCTAAAGAAAGTATGCAAACAAGAATAGAATCTTAAAGATATTTTTGTATTTACATTAGCGGCAGTTAATAATTTACTAGATAATCTTTTCATTAGTTTACTTTGAGAATAGCTTAAGAACAATGATCTTCAGAGGCTGTTTACTTTTGAAGTAATCTAATACTGTTTTCTTTAGGTAAAAGTAACAATATCAGACATTAATGTCACCTTCAAGAATGTTCCATTACCTAGATTCATAGTAATGAATATTTATGGCATACACTTTATGTGTGGAAAGGAGAAATCATTAACAATTCAGCATTATGATTACAAAACATTCGTCTAAGAGTACTTAGATTATATCATTGCATTTTATTTTACTTTGACAAGATTTTTTTAAAACTTAGGTATCAAGTTATACTTTAGCTCCTTTTTATTCTAAACTGCAAGCCATGTGTGCAAACTTAAAGTGTATGTTTTTTGTCTTAATTTCAAAAGTTGTTGTTTTGGGGTGTATTGAATGTATTGCTATTTCGTTAGAAAAATTGTAACTCTAAAGTACAATATAGCAACACTGTTCCTGAATAGAATGCAAAATTTATATTCTAATGGTTAAGTCTGTTACTGCCTCTTCACTTTCATTAGTAAAGACATTCTGTTTTTATGAGTTTCAATTTTGTCTTTGGTGAACAGCTGTAGGAATAAAGTATTCTTGTATGTATTGAAGCTAAACAGGGAATGTTTTAAACAGTCTTCCAAAGCATATTTTTAATGATTATCCAAGTTGTTGAAATAGGATGGTTACAAATAGGGACTAATAGAGCTAATGAATAGAGCATATCAGAACACAAAGAGCACCATGTTTGTTGCACTAAAAAATTAATTTAGCCATTTTGCAGTTTATATTTTCTCCTCTTTTTTGGATGCTGGCCTTCTAACCCTCTAGTGCTTGATCCTTCCTTATGTACAGAGTTTAGGTCCCCATAGCCCATTCTAAATTAGGCTCTGGGCTAGGCCTGTCTCTTTATATTCAGAGATCCAGAATGTTCTTTAGGGCATAAAAGGGAACACAGTTGTTCTCCCTGTCCACACCCCACCGCCCCCAGTCTCCTAGTGGCTCTTTGAACAGCCTTCTTTCTGGCCTCTGCTAGAGGACCATCCTTTGACTTCTTTTCACTGACCAGACATCTTTCTCATCATTCTGAGAGAATACATATAGTGGTGTCTCAGCCCGAGAGTGAACAACAGAACCTGACCAAGTCCATTCAGGGCAATTGAGGCTGCTTCTGCTGGGGTCGCAAGTCAGTTTCACTCTGCTTGCCGCTTCCTGTCGCCTTGAGAGTGGCTGTCTGGAACACTCCCTCGAAAAGAATTCTGAGCCTGCTGCCAGGGGACTGGTGAGCAGAGTCGCCAGGGCTTGTGAACTGGGTGTGGTGGCTTTTTGGGCGTAACCTGGGTTACTGGAAAGAGCATGTGTGGCATTTGTAATCATAGGACCCATGATTGAGCGTCACCTGAAAATGTCATGACCTTGTGCAGGTTTCCCCAAAGTCTGAGAGTCCTCATCTGTAGAGTGGCGTAACAATAATCACACCACACAGGGCAGGCAAAACGGCTTCAGTAATATAAGACAGAATGTGGGGGCTTCCCTGGTGGTGCAGTGGTTGAGAATCTGCCTGCTAATGCAGAGGACACGGGTTCGAGCCCTGGTCTGGGAAGATCCCACATGCCGCGGAGCAGCTGGGCCTGTGAGCTACAACTACTGAGCCTGCGCGTCTGGAGCCTGTGCTCTGCAACAAGAGAGGCCGCGATAGTGAAGAGGCCCCCACACCGCGATGAAGAGTGGCCCCCGCTTGCCGCAACTAGAGGAAGCCCTCGCACAGAAACGAAGACCCAACACAGCCAAAAATAAATATAAAAATAAATAAATAAATAAAAGATTACTATTTAAAAAAAAAAAAAAAGACAATGTGTAGTGGTGGTGGTTTCTTGATTTAATCTATCACCCATGAGGAAGACATGCCAAAAGGATGGCACTGTGGCCTGCAAGGTGAATCAGAAGGACCTCATTGAATTTGGCAGGGCGGGGGGGAATCTTTATAATACATTTAAAAAATCTGCCTACTGAAATGGGGCTCTAAGGAAGGATACAACTTCATTTTACTGCTTAAACTTTCTCCTGCACACTGTATAACTTAGAGGATTTATAGCTTCTATTATTGGAAACAGTGGCTGTAATTATAATCCAAGTCAAAGGACTGTCAAGGGTAGCTCATTCTTATATTTTTGTTTCCTTGAACTTTCTCTTAATAGTTAATTCTTAGTCACTTAGTCTGATTCCCTGAAATTATTTGTGCTGTAATCTTTGTCTCTCAGGATTTCCAAATGTCTCTTACTTTCTGGTGTTAAGAAAGTCCTCTTCCTGTGGAGGCTTTCAACTGCCACCCCCTTCTCCCCAGCTACTAGTATAGCAGAATTCCTTTTCATCTAAATGGAACAGCTAATTTGACTGTCTTCCCCATTAGACAATAGACTACCTTGTTGGGGGGAGGAATAATGTATATTGATGTTAGCATAGTGCCTGGCATATATTTGTTGCCTAATAGATAATTTTTGAACAATTCAGTGGATGAATTAATGAATGTTATAACGTTTATTCTACATTTTACTTGGTTGCTGATGTTTGTTTACCCCCTGGACTGCTAATCCTTGAGGGCAGGGACCATGCCTTATTCATCTTTGTATAATCCAGTTTTAAGCAGAGTGTCAGGCACATAGTAGATGAACTAATTTAGTCAATTTCTTAGGCAGGTAGGATTTTTTTTTTAACATCTTTATTGGAGTATAATTGCTTTACAATGGTGTGTTAGTTTCTGCTTTATAACAAAGTGAATCAGTTATACATATACATATGTTCCCATATCTCTTCCCTCTTGCATCTCCCTCCCTCCCACCCTCCCTATCCCACCCCTCTAGGTGGAGACAAAGCACCGAGCTGATCTCCCTGTGCTATGCGGTTGCTTCCCACTAGCTATCTGTTTTACGTTTGGTAGTGTATATATGTCCATGCCACTCTCTCACTTTGTCACAGCTTACCCTTAGCAGGTAGGATTTTATGGTAAATCTAATTTTCCCCAGAATATATTTACCACAATTGTTTGAAATGAAATAGCAAGTGTTGGAAATTTATTTTAATATCAGAACCAGGACCATGTAGACAGGGGCTTATTTGAATAAATAAACACATTTGGATCAGAATTCTAAAATTTGATTTAAATAAATTTTAATTGAAAAGTCCAAGCTTAATTTCATTTTGATTTGCCCATTGAAATTGTACCCAAGTGAAAGGCACATCTGCCATTAATAGTTTTTAGAAAATATTTCCAAATATCGGAGTATAAAAATTAGCCAGCTGTCTGAAAAGATTATATTAGATTATAATTTATATTCATTTTTAAATTTTTAGCCATTTTACTGTGAATATTTCACACATACAGAAAGTACGTAAGATATAAACACCTCAGTTGTCACTGAGCAAACACTTGGTGTATCTGCCACCCAACTGTGACTTCTCTAAAAGGTTACCCTAGAGATTACAACATATATTGTTGACTTTTAAAAATCTCATATTAAGTGGTACTTTCTCTTCCTGTACAATGCAAGGACCTACGATGAGTTCAGTTCCAATTATCCTCTCTTGAGCTATATGCCATTATTGTGTATTTATATTCTATTTGTATTTTGTGCTCAAATCATTATTGTTGTTATTATTTGTTATCAATATTCACAATTAATTATCATTTTTGTTGTTCTTAACTTCTTTGTCCATCTTCAGCCTTCCATCTGGTATCATTTTTCTTTTGTCCAAAGAACACCCTTTAATGCTTTCTTTACTGCTCAGCTGCTGGTGACCAATTCCCTTGTTTTTTTCTGAAAGTATCTTTGTTTCATTTTCATCCTTGAAGGATTGGTTTTGTTTTTGTTTTTTTTCTTGTAAACTTGTAGGTTGTCCTTTCCTCCCTAGCATTTTGGAGATGTACCTCCATTGTCTTCTGACTGCTTTTGTTTTTATTAAAGCCAGCTGTCTGAATATTTTCTTCTGTCTTATCCAACTCGTTAGTTTTCTTATAACTCTGTCTTAATGGGTTAAACCCATCCACTAAGTTCTTGATTTGGCTACTGTATATTCTGTTCTTTAAAAAATCTCTCATATCCCTTTTTTTTGTGATTTAAGTTCCCTGGCAAAATTCTCGTTTTTTAAGAATCTCTTTGAATATTGCAAGTGTAGTCACTTTAAAGGGGAGCCCATTAGCTTCAGTATCTAGAGCAGCGCCCGTGGTCTATTTCTGTTGTCTGTTGTTTCTGCTGGTCCTTGTTTTTAGCATCCTGTCTTCTCCTGTTTCTTGTATTCTGGACATTGTATTTGAAAAACTGAAGAAATAATTTGAAGCGTGGGATGGTATCTTTTCTCCACTAAGGATTTTGATAGCTTCTTACAGGGGCCTAGCAACTGGCAATTCCCTCAGTTCAGTTGCAGGATTCAGATGATGCAAAGCTGGGCCCTGTCACTCTAAAGACTTGTCTTTGCTGGTTCACCTTACTCCAATAGTGAAGCCCCTTCAGGGTCTTATGGCAAAGCCCTGGGGATTTCTACCCTCCATCCCCACCCAGCACGCCCTGTACTCCCGCTCTTAACTCTGGCTCAGCAAGGCTGTCAAGGTGCTCTCAAGCTTTTAGCTCTCATCGTCTTTTCTGGAATCAGCAATTGCCCTCAGCGGTATTTCTGCCTTCTCCTGGATCTTGGCCCCATAATTCCTCACTGCCTTGCTAGCTAATACCTTCTCACAATGTTGTTTTTATTTTGTCCAAATTTTCTAGTTGTCCTCAGTGAGAAGATTGGTTTGTATAACCTAGTTCACCATTACTGGAAGTGGCAGATCTCTTAATTGTTATTATTTTACAGTAAGTCCCCTACATATGAACGAGTTCCCTTCCGAGAGCGCATTTGCAAGTCCAATTTGTTCGTAAGTCCACCAGAATTAGCCTAGGTACCCAACTAACACAATCGGCTATATAGTATTGTACTGTAATAGGTTTATAGTACTTTTCGCACAAATAATACATAAAAAACAACAACAACAAAAAATAAAACATTTTAAATCTTCAGTACAGTACCTTGAAAAGTACAGTAGTACAAATACAACAGCTGGCATACAGGGGCTGGCATCAAGTGAACAGGCAAGAAGAGTTACTGACTGGAGGAGGGAGAGGAGGTGGGAGATGGTAGAGCTGAAGGATCCTCAGCAGTGGGAGACGGAGGGCAAGCTGCAATTTCACTCACACCTGATGTTGATGGAACACATGTTCACATCGTTGAAAATTCACAATTTGAAGGTTTGTATGTAGGGGACTTACTGTATTTTACTCTGACTTTCTTCTCCTCTCATATACCTATATCCAGGGGTTTTTTTGTTTTGTTTCGGTTTTGGTTTTTTTGTTTGTTTTTTTTATGTGCTGCGTGGCTTGCGAGATCTTAGTTCTCTCACCAGGGATCGAACCCAGGCCCCCCGCAGTGAAAGCCCAGAATCCTAACCACAGGACCGCCAGGGAATTCCCTGTTTCCAAGTTTTAACTTGAATGCCTGGCCATCTTCTTACTAGTAATTTTTTCTTTTTAGAGAATGAGGCGTAATAATAATATTCTATAACATATTTCATATTAAGAATATTTTTGAAGCTTGAAATAATTTTTCCTGAGTATAAAAGCTACTATGCTCATGTTAGACACTCTGGAAAATGCAAAAAAAGGTACAATGATAATGAAAGGTACAAGGCACCTCCAGACCCACCACATGGTTTATAACATTGTATGTTTTGGTGTTTTTAGTCTGTGATTTATGCATGTGAACCTACTAATAAATTGGAATCAAAAATTTTTATACTACAGTTATCAATTAACATTATAATGTGAACATTTTCTTGTCATTAATATTTTTTAATATGATTTTTAATGCTTATGTAGCATTCTCTTATTTGGTTGTAATCTTATTTAGTCATTCTACTTCTGTTTCAAATTTTCATTACTACAAATAAGTCTGCAGTGATCATTTTTGGACACAACTTTCTGTGTAAAATTCTAATTGTTGTGTAATTATTATCTCAGTGGGTTTGAGCGTTCTTAAGGTTCTTTTATTGAGGCTTTTAAAAAGAGAGCTGATAATTACATTTTAGATTTTCAGTTGTTTAGATTAAAGCTGCAAGTCTCTCACTGTTCATTTAGGGTCTGAAATATGATTTAAGGGTGAAGAGTACCTTAGATCCCCTGAGAATATACAGGGACCTGGCACCACTTAAGTAACGGGACAGACATTGAATTTATTTACATGTGGAAGTAATCATTGTCAGGAACAAGGAAACAATATGCAACACCACAAGAACACTTCATAAATAGAACAGGAACAGTTGTACATGACCTACCAAAACAGACAAAGAAAGCCCAAATGTTAGTGAGCATTAACTGAACAAGAACATAAATATGTCCTGTCTTTCTTTTACATTTAGATTAGCTGTGGTCATTACATAATCTGCTCCTGGCAAGTCTTAACCATCTTCTTGGTTCTCATTTGTGGTGACATTTCATTCTTGGTCAGAATTGATGATTGGGTGATTTCCATTTTCTCTTTTTCGGGAAGTACTTCTTACCCACCGTTCTTGGGGGCTTTGACTTGTATTTGACCTTTTCCATCCAACCATGTTTAGTATCTACCATGGCTAGTTCACCGCCCACCCTCCACTGCTTTGCACAGACCTAGGTCTTCATGGGTCACCCTGTCACCCTACTGTATCCACATCCTCCGTGGAGTGCCACATTCCCATCCAACAATTGAGGTTTCACAGGATAACACAGTAAATATGTGTCAACATGAAGACCTTCTATTATGAAGATTTCACTCTGTGATTAAAAGAGCACAGTGGTGAGTCATTTGTGAAGTGTCATGACCTTGCCATCACATCTTTGCATTATCTGTCTCCTTTCTCTGGACTCTCGAGGAACAAGGGCAAGTGGAAGGGAACTTGGCCCCAGGACTGTGGTCTCTGCTTGTGGGCACAGAGAGAAGGGCCACAGGGCCAGAGGGACAGGGGAGAGGATGACAGTGACCGGAGCAACTAGAGCACAGCCCAGCGTAGGACCCAGGACCCGCTGTGGAGCAAGAACACACGGAACCAGGAACCACGGAACGATGTGACACGTTCAGAGACTGAGCAGGAGAGAGTGCGAAAGCACACGGGACTAGGCATGAGGCCGTCAGAAGTGGGAGAGGCAAACACACACGGAGGGCGGACCTGAGCACCAAAGGCTGAATAAAAAACGGAGGCTGAGAGGCCAGACGGACAAGCCAACACGTGATTATTCGGACAGCCTGCGAGTACTTTTCCTACCTAAAGTCAACCTTGTCATGGTCCTTATTTCCGATAATGACAAGATTTTGTCACCCAGGCTTGAAATTTCAGTGTCCCCTTTGCTTCTTTTTTATCCTTGCAGCTCGTCACTTCCTGTGTGTCTAATAATAATTCCACCTCCACGTGGAAAGGCCTTGAGATTCAAACCTTAGCTCTTCCACACGTAGGACCTAAGTAACCTCTCAAACTGATGCCTAAGATGACAATCTGACAGGGTTGTCGTGAGAATTAGAGATGAAGTGGACCCCAGACCCTCATTACTGCTCAGGCAGACTATTGCAGTACTTTCCAGAATGCTTTCCTGCCTCCGTTTTAGCCTCCCAGCCTTTTCTAGCTTGGTCTTCCTAACGACAGCTCTGATCACGTCACATCCTGCCTCAAAAACCTTCATTAACTTTTTGGATAAAGCCCCAAATTCCTCGCCTGGCTTTGAGGACTCGCTGCCATCTGGCCCCAGCCTGCATTTCTGGTCTCATCCCCTAGCACTTTCCTTTGTCTACTGTGTTTTAACCAAATCGAACTGCTTGCTCTTTTCAAGCGCAGGCCCCTGTCCCGGTGGCTTTACTCATACTTGAAATTGTTCTTCTCTCATTTATTTGTTTGTTTGTTTTGGGGGCGGGGGGCACACCGTGTGGCTTGCAGGATCTTAGTTTCCCAACCAGGGATTGAACCCGGGCCCCAGCAGTGAAAGTGCCGAGTCCTAACCACTGGACCGCCAGGGAATCCCGAAATTGTTCTTTTCTACACCTCTTGGGTTCCAAAACCTTCTCACCTTTCCAGCCCCTGTCCAAACGCTCCCATGTCCACTGCACCTCCCTGTGAACCCCGGTCTCGGCCTCAGGCTTCAGTAGTATCTTTCCCTGACTCTCCATTATTCTTTCTGTGAAGTCTTGTTGTGCTTTTGGCTTCATGCTTTGTGTTACTTGGGTGCATGACTTATTTAATCTGTTGTGAATCCTGGGAGGCTCTTTCCTAAGCACTTAACAAAGCACCTACTCTAGGAGGCAGCTAGTGGAAGTGTTATGATAAGTAAAGCAGGCAAGGGGGTAATAACAAGTTGACCAAGACTTTACAGGCCCACTGGAACTGAAAGGACAGGAAAGCAGCTGCATAGCACTGTCTCCGGAGATCTGAGACCAGGTAACTTTCTGATGCCACCCAAGAGCTTTTATATGGTTCTTGTTAAGGTTTGAAGAGGTAAGGCAACTAATTTGAGTCACCATTATATGCCAGCTACCCTTCTAGGTGTTTTACGTAATTTACTCATTTGAACCCCAAACAGATCACATTCTTTCCTTCCTTAATATTCTCCATTGGCTTCTTGTTGCACTTAGAATAAAACCCAAACTCTGTAACTAGCCCTAAAGGATCCCTAAGTCTGGCTTGTATTTCCTAACTGGGTTCACTGCCCTGCCTCACCTAGCCATTTTTCTCTCTTACCCTCTGTACCCCACCCCTTCCTTCATTAAAGCTTCACCCATGAATCCCAAATTGATGTGTTGGGTTTTGTTTTTTTTGTTTTTTTTTCAAACCTTCAAAAACCAACCCCATTATGATAACAGCAGTAAACACATTGCCTTTGTCTGGTGCTTAACTTTTCAAAACACATTCTTAGGTTATTTTATCTGATCTTATTTCAGTCCATAATCTTTGGTCTGCCTTTTCGAAAGATAAGAATATAGAGGGAATAAAATGCCAAGAAAACTTGATGATTTGTCAAAGAACATCTTTGCTAAATCATCTGCCCGTTGTGGAACTAACTCATACTTTCCTTTAAGCTTCAGATAATGTTCTGAAAGATTTTCTTCAACTCCAGTTTTGCTAATCATACTCTCTTTAAAATGTGCTGGGAAGTTTCTCGGCTCTTTGGAGAGAAACAAGAAACTGGCAATTCTAGTAGCCACTGTGGGGAGGGTGACTGTCAGATAGGAATAGGAGGGAGACTCAGTTTTCACTATATACCTTTCTGAACCTAAAAAAAGTTTTAGGGCTTCCCTGGTGGCGCAGTGGTTGAGAGTCCGCCTGCCAATGCAGGGGACACGGGTTCGAGCCCTGTTCTGGGAGGATCCCACATGCCGCGGAGCAGCTGGGCCCATGAGCCACAACTACTGAGCCTGCGTGTCTGGAGCCTGTGCTCTGCAACAAGAGAGCCCGCGATAGTGAGAGGCCCACGCACCGCGATGAAGAGTGGCCCCCACTTGCCGCAACTGGAGAAAGCCCTCGCACAGAAACGAAGACCCAACACAGCCAAAAATAAATTAATTAATTAATCAAAAAAAAAGTTTTAACCACAAGCTTGTGGTATCTATTTAAATTAGTAATATATGCGTATGCTCTGGAAAATTGCCATTCTCATTATTATAACTTCAAAACGCAATCAGACCATATTAGACAGTTTGGAAAATAGAGGAAGAAAAAAAGGTCATTCCAAATTCTACCACAATCAAAAAAACAACCACTTGGGATTGCCATTTCAAAATGGATTCTAGAGTGGGTATTTTGTAAAAGGAATAACCTGACTCCCCATTTGAACCTCTTCTGTAAGTAGGTATTTCCGAATATGATTTTTATAGTAGGAAATGCCTTTAGTTACTGTTGTTAGTAAAAGAATTTTCTCTATATAAAAGATGAAGGTTATTCATCTTTCTCTCAGTTTTGACAAGAGTGAAACATAGAGCTCTATCACAAGTTTCTCAGCTTAGAGCAAAGGAGAAATAACAACGCAGTCTCAGCCGAGCCTCACCAAACTCTAGAAAACCTGCCCCCCACACCTCTAGCCCCGTCACAGTTGGTCCATGTGTCTATAAGCAGCACGGGCAGTTAGGAAGAGTAAAGGAAATAGAAATGCAGCAGTGGAATTGTCAGAATCTCGCACTTGGTTGGATGTAAGGGAAAAGGAAGATGGGAAGCCCGAAGATAATCAGGTTTTGAGGAAGAACAGGAGACTTTAAGAGATTAGGTTTTGGAATTGATATTCCTGGATCCCAATCCCGTTTCTACAGTTTGTTATTTGCCTGATCTTGGGCTGCGTTCTTAACCCCTGAGCCTCAGTTTTCTCATTTACAAAACAGGGATAATTTTGCACCTACTTCATTAGGTTATTGGAGGGCTTAAGAGAGAAATTCCACATAAAGCACTTAGTGCAGTGCCTGCGTGTTTTCCACTTTTAATTATTAATGGTGATGCTGTTTTGTAAGACAGAACAGGAAAGGAGGAGCAGAGGTGGGAGGTGTTAAGGAAGATGGTTTCCGCTTTGACGGGCTGAGTTTGAAGTTCCCGAGAGAAATATATTCAGCCGCTTCTAGGAGACAGAAATGGGGGCCTGGGATAGAAAGCGGCTCGCCTGTGCTCCTGCAGGAGTAAGGGTCTGCCACTAAGTAGCTTTGCACTCATTCTCTCCGACACTGCTTCCTGGATGGGCTCAAAGTTCTTATTGTTTGAACCTGTGAAAAATGTTTGGTCGCCTGAACAAACTTGTTCGCGTGTGCGTGACTAGCTGGAGAGTTTTTCCAACCACTGGCGTCAGTGCTGCTGCATGTTTGTTCACTGCTCCAGGGTGCCCAGCCCCAGGGCACAGTGAGGTGAAAGCCAACTGCACGCCAAGCCATGTGCCCTTGGCTGCATGAATGGGCTGGCAGTGTCTCTGCCTCAGAAACGTTTGCCTGGGGTTTCCCTGGCAAACAGTGGTTAAGAATCCGCCTGCCAATGCAGGGGACATGGGCGCAGTGGTTAAGAATCCGCCTGCCAATGCAGGGGACATGGGTTCGAGCCCCGGTCCGGGAAGATCCCACATGCTGCGGAGCAACTAAGCCCGTGCACCACAACTACTGAGCCTGTGCTCTAGAGCCTGCGAGCCACAACTACTGAGCTCGCGTGCCACAACTACTGAGCCTGTGCTCTAGAGCCCATGAGCCACAACCACTGAGCCCATGAGTCACAACTACTGAGCCCGTGAGGCACAACTACTGAAGCCCGCGCTCCTAGAGCTCATACTCCACAACAAGAGAAGCCACCGCAATGAGAAGCCCGCGCACCGCAACGAAGAGTAGCCCCCGCTCGCCACAGCTAGAGAAAGCCTGCGCGCAGCAACGAAGACCCAAAGCTGCCATAAATAAATAAATAAATAAATAAATAAATAAATTTCTTTTTAAAAAAGGAAATGTTTGCCTGCTCCCTCAGTGGGTGGGGCTTCGTGTTGAAAGGCCACCAGCTGTTGAAGTTAAACTCCATGTGGTCAATGTAATGTTCTATTATAAGGACCATATACTGGGGTTACTTAGATTTTTTTCTTTCTTGCAGATCATCAATGCCGTGGTACTGCTGATTCTGTTGAGTGCCCTGGCTGATCCAGATCAGTATCACTTTTCAAGTTCTGAACCTGGAGGTGACTTTGAGTTCATGGACGATGCCAGTAAGTACATCAGACAACTATTGTAGATATTTTGGTATTTTCAAGGGCAGGGAATCCAGCTGCCAGTTCTTCCTATTCAATTACAAATATTGATTCATGGGCCCATTTGAACTGATACTTAACTCTCTTCCCATCATTACAAGTCAGAACAACAAATATTTATGTGCTACATGTATTCTGCCTCTGTTCTAAGTGTAAGAGTCTCATTAAAATTTTTGTCTTTCTTTTTTTCATCTTAATGTTAACTTAGCCATTTTTAAAAATTGTTTCTTTGTCATAATCTTTTTGCGCTGGGCCTTCTGGCCTTTTTGGGAGGAGAGGGAGTCAATGGCAGGAAGGAAGGGTCAAATGATATTACATGTCTTATTGTGTCTTCAATTATGTTTCAGTATTTACCGTTCTTCTAGGAGGTGATCATTCTCCATTCTAGAAATCCTTTTGATGATTATTTTGTTGCTTTTTCCAGATAAATAGAAATCTACACAGGGATGTAGATGTGTGGGGTATGCAGAAAGGAGGTTAGGCCCCCAGCTCTAAGATCATGGAAACCTAAACATCATATAACTGAAGTCAGGCTGTGTCCATGCTAACTGAAAGGGGCAGTACTGTGCACAGTCCCAAACAAAAGGTCACGCAAATTTATTTTTCATTGGCTTCGCAGAACTTTCAGTGCATTTAAAAAAAAAAAAAAAGTGTCTGGAGCAAAGTGAGTAAGGTGGAGAGGGGCTGAAGATGCAGTTTTAGGGAATGACTAGGAGCATTCAGCAGACATGGTGAGACTTGTGAAATTTATTCTCGGAGTGAGAAAACCATTCAGTGGTTTTCAGTAATTCCGTGGTTATGAACTGATACGTGTTTTCAGAAGATCCCTTTTGTTGCTGAGTAGAGGATGCATTTAGGGGACTGGGTGTGTGAGTACAAAGGCCTGGAGACTGGTTTGGGGGGTGTTTCTCTGCGATCCAGGCTACACTGGGGATGGGGAAGAGGGTGGGTTTGGAGGTGGGATTGACAGAACTTCCTGGTATGGGCAGTGAGGGAAAGGGAGGAATCAAAGATGACTCCTACTTTTCAACTTGAGTATATATGGTCTGCATCCTTACTGGGGTGTGCGACGGTCCAGCCACCGCAGGGGGTCTTCCAGGTCCCGACGGAGAGGGGTAAGGGACTGAATAGCCCCGGGAATATGGGATCAGAAGGACCAAGACAACTGATGGTTGCGAGGCGCTTTATTTAGAATTTACTGAATCTTATATAGACAGAAGAGGAACTCATTATTAGAAAATGAACCCATAGAATTGCTTACCATCTCAGTTCAGTCACCACCATGGACGTCAGCAAGTTTACAACGACCATCCTTGAACATTATCTTCCCTCAACCAGGCACACACAGCCCCCAGCCATAAGGAACAAGCAGGTCTCTTCAGTTCCCTGAGGTCTCCTGGCTTGAGATAGTTTTGCTAATCTCTTTTACATTCCTCAGGCCTGGAACAAAGAGTGCATTCCAAGTCAAGGGTAAGGGCTTTGCTTTCTGTGAGAGACATACTGTCTTCTCCAGGAGTTACCTCGGGCTAAGACTGCATGCCTCCCACAGGGTGAGAGAGTCTAGGGTCGGGAGATGGGAACACACCTTGGAGAAAACTCGACTGATTTAAGTGGCTTAGCATAGTTGTTAGGAGTGTGGCTCTGAAGCCAGAGACCGTAGTTTGAAACCTGACCCTGCCATGTGTGAAATGTGATAACATTGGGCTAGTTACTGATGTTTGTGTGGCTTAGTTTCCCCCTCTGAATATAGGGGTGATCGTAGTATCTACCTCGTGGGATTGTTGTGATTAAATATGTTAGTGTATGAAAAATGTTTCGAATGGGGTGTGGCCCATAATAAGGGCTCAATGTATTTCACTGTTAGTAACTGTTCTTACTTAGATATATTAAAGTGGAGAGATTAAAAAGGTAGTTTGATATGTGAACCAGACACGTGGGCCGAGGTAAATTTGAGGACATAAGCTTCGAAATGGTATTTACGTTAGGGAGATAGTAAAGACTTTTCCTGAAGGAGCCCTGACATTAGAGGTCAGGAGGAGGAGCCTGAGAAAAGCTGGAAGTGAAGTAAATGCAAAACCAGGAGATGCTTTATGTCCATCATCTCCTACCACCATTGCTTCTAGTAGATACCATGGCATTATATCATCCTGGGGTTCGGGACCTTGTCAGACTGAGATGTGACTTCTGCTGTAACATTGCTCATTCTCTCTGTTCTGAATAACCCTGTTACCCTGATGGATTCCTCCAGAAAGATAATGAATTCCATTAATATTAAATTAATATCTCTCTGCCTTCCTTCCCCTGAGTTAAAAGACTATATAATCTATAAATACAATGTTTGATTGACATTTAAAAATAAGTTATCTTTCACTGTTTCCAGTAGCAGGATTCCCTTTCTAAGTAATTGAGGTTAGCAAAGAAGTTTTAAATGATTCAGATACAGTTGTATCTGAATCAAATAGTCACACTGCCTGCCTTTTTTTAATTGCCAGAGATTAAGCTGGGTGGTGACCTGTCTGACAGTATAGGCTTAATTTACCTGACTTCAAAGGCTTGCTGGTACTCAAGACTTTACAATAGTAATTGTTTTGTAATGACCTGGATATTAATTACAGTGCATTTGCAGTTTCTCTGATATTTCATATATTTGAAAGAAGTGAATGAATAGTTTATAATTACTTTTAGGACTATCTATTGATCATTTAAATCGCATGGTTAAAAAGATACAGAAGGGGACTTCCCTGGTGGTCCAGTGGTTGGGACTCGGCGCTCCAATGCAGGGGGCCTGGGTTCGATCCCTGGTTGGGGAACTAGATCCCACATGCCGCAACTAAGACCTGGCGCAGCCAAATAAATAAATATTAAAAAAAAAAAAAAGAAGATACAGAAGGATGAATATTCATTCACGTGAGTGAATCTTTTTTTAACTTTCCTCTTAAATTTTCCTCTCGTATGTTTTGATCTCTTTTTAAAAAGAACTTTGTAGGTCAAAGATCATCATGGCTGACAAACCTTTCTATATTTTAACATACATGAGGATACAACTAAGTAGTCCTTGAAATGGGTACAATCAATTGCTTTGAATTGTGCTTGAAAATTGTGGTATATAACAATTTTTTTGTTTTGTTTTGTTTTTTGCGGCTTGCGGGATTTTAGTTCCCTGACCAGGGATAGAACCCGCGCCCTCGGCAGTGAAAGCGCGGAACCCTAACCACTGGACCTCCAGGGAATTCCCGGTATATAGAAGTTTCAAGTTGATATCTTTTTGGAATGGTGGTAGTCATCTCAAGATTTTATCCAGAAGGACAGCAGGAGTGTATCTCACTTTTCCATGTGATCTTTTCCTAAAATGATCTGGTAGAAGAAAGTCAGATCCCTATGATTTATATTAAAATGGGGCATATAGGAGAATCCACCGGGATAAAGAAAAAAATATAAAGAGTTCTCTTTTTAAAAATACCTATCTCTTCAACATTTGTATTTTTACATATTTTATATACAAAAATTTGTAATATATATTTATAATTTACAAATAAACATATTTATGTAATCAAAAATTGACTATGCTAGGAAAGACTGGGAACTGTCATAGATGGGAGGAAACAAAGGAGATACAACTACATGCAGTACAAGACCCTGGATTAGATTCTGGAATGGAAAAAGGACGTGAGGGGGCAAAGAGAAACAGGTAAAATTCAAATAAGTAGACTTCATGAAATTTTATTTGTGAAATTTTAATGGACTGGCAAGGAACTGTCACAGGAAGTGTCAGAGCCAAACATAATGCCAAACAGATCATCCAGATTAATTTCTGATTCATTTTGCAGCAAAATTGTCTTTCAAGCCAGACTTACTTTATTCACCTGCCCTGGGGAGGAAATGGTCATAAAAATAATGAAGAATTTGTTTACTGTATATAGGAACCTGGTTTAGGATAAAAACACTACTACATTTATTGGAGAAAGGATGGTCTTTATAGTCAGTGGTTCTGGGTGAAATCAAGAAGAGAAAAACAGATACTTCATCAAAGAAGGTATCCATATGACCAATAAGCACATGAAAATATTCTCCACATTATTAGTTGTAAAAGAAATGCAAATTATAAGCACAATAGTGAATCACTCCACCCCTTCAAAATGGCAACATTGAACAGAACTGACAATGCCACATGTTGATACGGCTGTGGAACCACTGGATTTCTCAAGCTACAGCTGGGAGTGTAAATCGTTCAACCACTCTGGGAAAACTAAAGCTATATAGATATACATCCACCCTATGACCCGGCAGTTTCACTCCTAAGTATGTACCCTACAGTAATGAATGCTTGTGTCCATCATTAGCCGTGTATAAAAATGGCCACGGTCGCTTTATTCATAATAGCCAAAAACTGGAAACAATCCAGATTTCCACCAGTGGTAGAATGGACAGAAGTGAAGAGATGAAACAATCCAAACAAAATGGGTGCTGGAGATTCATTATACTTCTGTGTATGTTTGAAAGTTTTGGTAATACAAACTAAGAAATAGAAGGGAAAAGAAGAGCGGCTGAGGCTTTCCACATGGCTCTTGGCACCACATTGGGAAAGGCCCAGGCTGCCTACCTGCTGTCTGTTCACATACCCTCAAACCAGCAGGGCACTTGGTCTGCAGAGCTTGTCCTCTTGTGCGTGACGTGCCAACGTCTTGAGGAAATAGACATACATATGCAACAGCCGGGAGAGCGGAGCCACAGGACCATCCTGGCCCTTTATTTTCATCCCTCTACCCTCCCATCCTTCCATCCTGTCATCTCTTTAGCTTTTTTTCTTTTTTCTTTTTTAATATTTATTTATTTGGCTGCGCCAGGTCTTTGTCGTGGCATGTGGGCTCTTTTAGTTGTGGCAGGCGGGATCTAGTTCCCTGACTAGGGATCGAACCTGGGCCCCCTGCATTGGGAGCACAGAGTCTTAATCCCTGGACCACCAGGGAAGTCCCATCTCTTTATCTTTTAAGTCACATGGCTCAAAAGGTTACATATTCTACACCTTGACTACATCTTATTTTTTTTACAAGGATAATTCAATGGATATTTATTTTCAAGATCTTTTTACAAAGATGGAGGTGTAAGAAGACCACTAGGGACGGTGAAGTAATTGGCTTAATCAAGACCAGCTGTTATCATCCCTCGATCTGAAGGAGAGATGGGAGGCAGTGGCTACTAGAGCTGGGAATGAGAGTCATACAGAGTTGAACTCCTTATAAGGAGCAATGCTACCTTTTTGGTCCAGGGCCAACCCCGAGGCAGCCTCACAGCAGGGGGCAGCCTCTTCCTCTCTGATCCCTTGTCTGGACTCCTCATTGAGTGAACTCAACTAACGCCACAGACTAAGGGAGCCCTGTTGATGGCCCATACCGGTGTGCCTGCTAGGGCAGATAACTGGATGGTGAGAGTGGGTTTGGAAAGACAAACGGAAGACATCTGGTAGAATCATTCACCTCCTTATCCGGATGTTCCACTTAACCAAACTTGGTGGACATTTCCCCGCTTTGCCTACAAGAAAACCGTTTAAAAAAAAACAACACTCTAGTAGATGTCTTTTTTAAAATTAGATACATTAAGCCTGTAGAATTCCTTACTTGTTTGAGTTTGCCAGCGACTGAGCAGGAACTAAACTAGCACAGGTGTCCAGTGCTGCTTCTCTGAGGATGCATTTTGTTGTTGTTTGCATTTCAGTGGTTTTGAAATTAGGATGTGATTTACAATTTAACATAGATTTAGTATTAGGATCTTTTTTTTTTTTTTTTTTACTTCAAATCTTTATTTTGAAAAAATTCAAACTTTTCAGAAAAGTTCCCTATAGAGTGAACACCTATCTTGCTTTTTTCATTAACAATAATTTGGAGTTCCTCATTCTTTATAGGGTTACCTCTTATTAAATATTGAATAAGTGTAAAACTGTTTATAAAATAAGCTGAGTAATTGTACTGTAAGTACTTGTGCAGCCACAGCTTGATTTGAGGAATTGAATTTTACCTTAACTTTCGAAAGAGCCCCTCTGATCTTGGAGATAGCTGCCACTCTTCTGAACTGTTTATCATTCCTTTGCTTTTCTGTATAAACTTACCACATATATTTGTATCACTGAGTGATCTATCGTTTTAAGCTTCACGTGCTTGAACTTTATATTGTGGATTCACACAGTACGCCTTCTTCTGAGACTTGCTTTTTCAACTTTACTGTGTTAATGAAAAAATTATTCAGATGCTTGATAAAGATGTTAAGGAAGACTTTATTCAAGATGGGCTACTGTAGTGGGGGCCTTGCAGTAGGGGAGAAAATCGAGCTCAATTCCCCCTCCAAAAAGGACAAGTGGGGATTATAGCCAAGGAGCAGGGTGGAGGTCAGCGAATGGAAAATCACTAAGAGGAAACATCAAGGCTAGGGGGGTTCTTGCTAGATAACGCAACAGGATTCTTGCTAAAGGCAGACCAGGGTGATATGCTATTGAAGGTGAAAAATAAGTAATTTGACCAGATATCAGAGTGATTGTATACCAAGAGTGAGGTATACTAACTCCATAGGATTCTTGCCAAAACTTGACTAAATGGGCCAAGGATAGAGCCTAAGGTGTTTGGTCAGAAGAGAGAGTCTTTGTTATGTGTCTGCGTCTAATTGGGAAAACCTGTATGCTTCCAGCACCCAATTGCAAGGGAATCTGGGAAATTTAGATTTTAGCTTTCCAGCCTCTGCAGAATAGGAAGGCACATTAGAAGGTGGGAATGAAAGCTTGGTGCCAGTTCACCACCTCTCCTGCCAATATGTGTAGTATATGGTAGGGCTAACCCTACCTTCTTTGTCAGAAATCTTCTAATTATTCTTGCTCATTTTTTTCTTCTGTGCTTGAGCACCACATGTCCAGTTGTTAGGAAATACTGCTGTATATCTCTTAAATTTGTTGATTAGCTTAGGGAGAAGCAACATCTTTACATGTTGTATTTTGTACATCTTTTTTTTTTTAAACGACTTTATTGCGCTATACTTTGTATGCTGTAAAACTTACCCATTTTAAGTGTACAACTTCATGATTTTTAGTAAGTTTATAGAGATGTGAAATCTTTAAAAAGTCTAATTAAAACTTACACCTTTCCAATTGTGCAAGTCTTCTTTAGTGTCCATCAGTAATGTTTCCAAAATTGTTCCAAATAGATCATGCATTTTTTAAATTAAATTTATTTTATTTCCTTCTCTTAAGGTCTAGTCACACATCTTGGTTCCCCAGTGACCATAATTACAAAAAATGTAAATGCTCCTTATTGGTTTTCCTATTTTTTTTAAAAATTTTATCTATTTATTTATGTACGTATGTATGTATGTTTGGCTGTGTTGGGTCTTCGTTGCTGCACGCGGGCTTTCTCTAGCTGCGGCGAGCGGGGGCTACTCTTCGTTGCAGTGCGCGGGCTTCTCATTGCAGTGTCTTCTCTCGTTGCAGAGCACGGGCTCTAGGTGCGTGGGCTTCAGTAGATTTGGCACGCGGGCTCAGTAGTTGTGGCTTGCGGGTTCTAGAGCACAGGCTCAGTAGTTCTGGCGCACGGGCTTAGTTGCTCCGTGGCATGTGGGATCTTCCCGGACCAGGGCTTGAACACATGTCCCCTGCATTGGCAGGCAGATTCTTAACCACTGCGCCACCAGGGAAGTCCAGGTTTTTCTGTTTTTATATAAGCAACCTTTATGAGACTTAATTATGTCAGTATAAATTTCTCAATATGAGAATAGCTGGCAGGAGCTAATTTCCTTATCTTAGAAAGTGAGGAGTTAACAGAGATTCTCTGAACTTGACATTTTCCATATATTACTTAACTAATCCTTTGTAACTTATAGTTTAAATCTTAACACCTGACAACATGTATGAACCTTGAAAATATTATTCTAAATGAGATAAGCCAGACACAGAAGGCCGCATATTGTATGATTCCATTTATATGAAATGTACAGGATAGGCAAATCTAAAGAGATGGAAAGTACGTTAATGGTTGCCAGGGGCTGGAGGGCGGGGTGGGGGGGGAAGGGGAGTGACTTCTAAGGATATAGAGGGGGTTTTTTTGGGAGAATGAAAATATTCTGGAATTAGTGGTGATGGCTGTGCAACTTTGTGACTAAAAAACCCACTGAATTATATATATGCTTTTTTAAAGGGTGCATTTTATAGAATGTGAATTATATCTTAATACAAAAAATTTATGAGGGAAGAAAAGACCCAGCCCAAATAACCACATCCTCCCATAAATTCTTTTTTGTTCCTCTTGGCTGAAAATATTGTTCCCTCTGAACTCCCTTAGCTTGTCATCTGTTGTCTGCTATTGAATTCTTCCATCCCTTCCTAGTAGATGCTAAGCATCTGAGAGCAAAGATTATGTCCTCTTAAGCTCTACAGCCTCACATTTTTATCCCATGTTACACACCTATTTAGTATTCATGAAATAAATTTTGGGTTTAAGAATAAAGTTGTAAATTAGCAAGTTACAAGAAACCCCTCTTCTATCTGAATTTACTTCAATAAAAAGTTACAAACAATTGCCACACAAATAACAGAAAGTATATTAGAGCTTTGCTTCTGTTTTAGGGGAATAAAATTAGTGCCTTATGCTTATTCTTCCCCAAGCTTTCAACCTCAGAACGTGAAGCCCCATAGGAGGGACTTACCTGGGTTTTGTGTTCACCCCCGCAGGGGTTGAGGGCTTTTGTATTTTGCTCTCAGTAGCTCATATTGTTGCTGTGAATTCATCTGAAAATAGTTCTCTTCTAGACTTAATGGTGAAACTATACCCCAAATACTGTTTGTTTTCATGAGCCAAAAATATGGCCGAAAATTGAGCCATAAGAATGACTTATGACTAGGCAAGTATGATGTGGGAGCACAAATCAGGTGCTAGTTATCTATCTAGCTACCAGTTTTTTTGTTTTTTTTTTTTAATGAGTTTTTTTTTTGTAACTATTTAATTATTTATTTATTTTTGGCTGTGTTGGGTCTTCGTTTCTGTGCGAGGGCTTTCTCTAGTTGCGGCAAGTGGGGGCTACTCTTCATCGCGGTGCGCGGGCCTCTCGCTATCGCAGCCTCTCTTGTTGCGGAGCAGGGGCTCCAGACGCGCAGGCTCAGTAATTGTGGCTCACGGGCCTAGTTGCTCCGCGGCATGTGGGATCTTCCCAGACCAGGGCTCGAACCCGTGTCCCCTGCATTGGCAGGTGGATTCTCAACCACTGCGCCACCAGGGAAGCCCCTAGCTACCAGTTTTATGGGAAGGACACAAACCCAAGAAATGTTAAGAAGAGTAGAATTAGAAATAGATTATTTTAACAAAGGCATTTCAGGGAACTCCTTTATATGCCTATTCTATTTCAATGATTAATTGACTAAGTATCAGGAAATGCTTTCTAATTATGCCTTGGTGGCCTGTGGTATAGCTTTTCTTTGGAACCTTTTCAAATTAGAACTGAGTCATTAAGCCAGGAATTTAATTTAGGAAACAACTTGCCGGCTGTGTGCTCTGACTTTGGTTGGTGGAGCTACGGTGCAAAGAATAAGTAAAGGATATTCCTGTCACTGACGAGTACTTTACTGATTGTAAAAATCCCTATATTGTTAGTAGGACCAGTTACTCATTTGCCTGTTGACATAATTATAAAAGAAATGAATTTTAATTCCTCAGAGTAACTCTCATGTTTACCATGGTACGCTACACACTACTTCAGAGGAGCTGACTTGTGCTCTAGACTGCTAGGAGATACAAGGTTCATTAACCTGTTTTATCTTCTCTGCTCTGTGTTTTTATTTGATTTACGCTTTGATCCTACCTAAGCTATTCGACATGCTTGTGATATATTCAGTCTGTTCAGTGTGGTTGGTGTAGTCATTTATAGGAATAGAATTTTGAAAATTTCCTCATCAAATTAACAGTTTTTCTGTGGTATCTCATTGTGAGTGGTGATAAGATACTTTATGACTTTCATTTTATTTGTGCCTTTTAAATTTCTCCTGAGTTTTATATTCTTTGAAAAAGATGGAAATTTAAAAAATTTTAATGATTATGTGAGATTTAGTTCTGGAGTGGTTTTCTTTTTTTTTCCAGAATAGGACATAAAATTATTCAAGATTTTAGTTTTATTCTGTATTAATATTTTATATTAATAAAGATTTTATTGCTATGCCTAATATTAATATAAAAGATAATTTATATAAATTTTATTATAACATAAATATTAATATAACCATTATATTTTTATTTTTAAATAAAGCCTTGGATTTGTTTGTTTGCTTGTTTATCTGTCTGTCTATTTCTCTTAAGATCTATGAGGGAGTCAGAGTATCCTGTAATGGGCTAGCTTTTATAAAACTAATTTTTTCTCATTATAAAATAGGCTTGTACAGAATTTGGAAACTGTCAAAGTAAGAGAAAGAAGAAAATAATACACTTCTGCCTGAGTTCAAGTTTTAGAGATTACTACAAGTTCTGATAGGCTTTGCACATAATGAAGGATGTCCAGCTCCTTTTAGGGACGCTCTCTGGTTTCCCAGGACTTTGAGCTCCACTACTGCATTTGCTTTACCTCCTTCACAGCTGGGTAGCATGGTGGCCAAGAGCATTGCCTCTGGAGTTAGACTTCTGGGGTAGAATAGCTCATCCACCACTTGCTAGCTGGGCAACCTTGGGCAGGTTACTTGCCCGGCAAAAATACTATGAGGCATACATGAAATGTCCTTGTTGGTACCTCTTCCCTCATAATAAGGGAAGGTGAGTTCATTTAGCATTAAAATTATAAAGTAAACTATAAAATATATATGTATCCTGAGAGAAATCATGCTCTTTTAAGTACTGACTAGTATTAACTATCTCTTGATTCTCTTATAACCTTTTTTTTTTGAGAATCAAATTTTTACTCCTTTAGTAAAAGTCATCAGCTTTATTATAAAGGTACTGCATTAAATCTAGAGACCATTTCAAGGAAGCTTCATTTTTTTTTAAGGTGGCAAATGGTCTTTGTTGATATATATACATCTGACACAGAAAGTACTTTGACCTTATGATTCTGTTTGTAAACCTGCTTAAAATATCCTCTCATCTCTGAAGCTGAGGATATAGTGTGGGTGGCTCTAGAACTGGAATGCTTTCCTTTGGAGAAATACCTGTAGCAAGTGGCAGCCTCGGTTGGTTCATTTGGTCAGTATTTAAAGCTTAAGTAGAAGCAGCATAGTATAGTAGAGAGAGCCAAAGATTTGAGTCATAAGAGCTGGATTAGTCATAGTTTAGCCTTTTGATGCAGATCCTATCTCAGCAAGTTACATAACCTCTGAGCCCTGGTTTCATAATCCATTCACCGGGCACAGTTAACATCTACCTCGGAGTAATGAAGACTCAATGAGGTATCTGTGAAAATGCCTTGGAAACTGTCAGCACTATACAGATACTTTACTGCAAGCGTTTTTGTACTCTCTTAGCCTGATTATAACCCTACACGTTACCTTCAGAAACCCAGGTATACTGTACTTCTAATCAGAATCTCCTGAAGATATGGTAACATGACCTCTTGAATAAGTCTTCAGTTTGTACCTACTGTGAAACAGGCTTTGTACTAGAGCTGCTCTGTTCAACAAAGATATGATGCAACCACACAAGTAATTTTAAATTTCTTAGTAGCCTCATTTAAAAAGGTAACAACAAACAGGTGATTAACTTTAATAATGTATTTAACTCAGTATATCCCAAAGATTATTTCAACTTGTAATCAGTATAAAAATCATTAATGGGATTTTTTTTTTTTTTTTGATACTAAGTCCTTGAAATGTGGAGTACATTTCAGTCTTACGGCACATCTCAGTGCAGATTGACCACAGTACAAGTGCTCAGCGCCCACATGTGGCATCTGTCACCTTCTCAGTGTTGAGGTTGCAGTAGTGAACGAGACACAGCAGCTCCTTTTCCTCAGGAAGGTTCCTGTAGCAGAGACAGACAGTACACGAATAATCAAGATAATAGTGAAACATGCTGTAAAGAAAATACAGCAGTCACGTGGGCATGACCGGGAGGGTCACATTAGCTAGGATGGCCAGGGAAGATCTTGGAGGTGTTGAGCTGAATGATTAGAAAGGCGGAGCCAATCATGTGAAAATATGAGGGACATTACTTCTGTTCAGTGGGAACTGCAAATGTGAGGCCCTGGCATGGGATGATTTGGCTGTGTTTAGTGAACTGAATGGTGAGGCTGGATTACAGTGAGTAAGAAAGTGTGGGATGAGATGAGAGGAGATTGGAGAGGTTGGCAGGCTCTAGACTAAACAAGAGACATAAAGGTCCTGATAAGAAAAAGAATACCTCATTTGTTATATATATAATTCAGTGGACCAGAAGACCAAACTTTTAAATACATATACATAGGTATATTTATAGATACATTTGATATAGACCTATGTGTGACTTAGGGAGAAAATCTTTTAGGCACTTTGCTTCCATTAACAATCATCGACTCAGACTCCAAAGGAACTCTGGTGGTTAACTTAGTATAAAGTTCCTGTCTATAATTGGTTTATAAACAAAATGCCTTTGAGGAGTGACTTTAAAATATGTTAAAACAGTGGAGCTACTACTGATTTTCTTTCTTTTTTTAAAAAACTTTTTTGCAGACATGTGCATTGCTATCGCAATTTCTCTTCTCATGATCTTGATCTGTGCAATGGCTACTTACGGAGCATACAAGGTAAGCAGCTTAGAAATAAGGTCCTGGCCCTTTTCCTTGGTCCCTTACACATGTAATCTATGCAGCTATCTGTAAGAAGTAAGGAATGATTGTTCTCAGTTTCCTGTAAGAATCTTTAAAAGTTTAAATCTCTTGCTAATGTTACGTGGAAAACCAATGTTACAGTCTCAGAAGTGTTCACTGAGGCTTGTTGGTTGACTGCTTTTGTTTGGTTTAGCAAGTGGCCATCGTGACCTGCTTTAATGAATTTCTACTCCTCCGTTTCCCTTCAGATTAAGAAAAGATTTCTCTGAATTCAGAAACATAATGTTTTGTAATATTGAACATATTAAATATTAACATCCTGTCCTGTCTTATGTTTAGCAACACGCGGCCTGGATCATCCCGTTCTTCTGTTACCAGATCTTTGATTTTGCCCTGAACGCCTTGGTTGCAGTCACTGTGCTTGTTTATCCAAACTCCATCCAGGAATACATACGACAGCTGGTACGTGACCTTTATAATTACTATGTCTCGGGACTTCCTTGGTTGCACAGTGGTTAAGAGTCTGCCTGCCAATGCAGGGGACACGGGTTCGAGCCCTGGTCTGGGAAGATCCCACATGCCACAGAGCAACTAGGCCCGTGAGCCACAACTACTGAGCCTGTGCCCTAGAGTCGTAAGCCACAGCTGCTGAGACCGCGTGCCACGGCTGCTGAAGCCCACGCGCCGGGAGCCCATGCTCCGCAACAAGAGAGGCCACCGCGATGAGAGGCCCGCGCACCGCAACAGAGTAGCCCCCGCTTGCAACGAAAGAAAAGCCCGTGCACAGCAATGGAGACCCAATGCAGCCAAAAAATAAAATAAATAAATTTATAAAAAAATAATAATAATAATAATTACTATGTCTCTTCGTGAGGGAGACCTGGTTAGGATAGAAATATAAAAGATGTAGAGATAAACATACACATACTAATTTGTGGTGTTTTAACTTGCATCTGAGTTACTGATTAGAGATTTTTGAATAAAGATAAGATTTTTTTATCTCTTAGAATGCTTTTTGGGAAAACATAACCCCCTGAGGTAGATAAGTCGGTGATGATGGTATTAGAGGTGCCTACCTAATTTACAAGCTGCTTACTAATTGTCTTATTTTTGTAAAATGCAATTTGCTCAATTATCAGCAGAGGATAACCTTTTGCCTCTGCTGTGTATGGGAAAAGTGGAACTCTACTATGTACTGTTTCCCAGACTTATTTGACCATAGAACCCCTTTCTTCTTCAAACTTCTTTTTTTTTTTAATTAATTAATTTATTTATTTATTTTTGGTTGAGTTGGGTCTTCGTTGCTGCGCGCGGGCTTTGTCTAGTTGTGGCGAGCGGGGGCTACTCTTTGTTGCGGTGCGCGGGTTTCTCATTGCGGTTGCTTCTCTTGTCGCGGAGCACGGGCTGTAAGCATGCGGGCTTCAGTAGTTGTGGCTCGCGGGCTCTAGAGCGCAGGCTCAGTAGTTGTGACGCACGGGCTTAGTTGCTCCGCGGCATGTGGGATCTTCTCAGACCAGGGCTCGAACCCGTGTCCCCTGCATAAGCAGGCGGATTCTTAACCACTGCGCCACCAGGGAATCCCCAAACTTCTTCCTGGTGCTGGTTTTCTACAATATTAAATGTCCTTTGTGACCATATGAGTGAATATTGGTGGCTGTCTATTAAGAAGCTCATGGAGGGTGTGAGATTGGAATACTTCTGTGCCTTCACATTTTTTAATCTTTGTGTTTTAAATTATGTACCTTAAAATGTAATTTCTTCAAAATCTTAGAATGCTTTAAATGGAGAGAATAGAACGTTCAGTCTTTGGTTTTCATAGTAGTTTCTGAGGACTTCCCTGGGTGGCGCAGTGGTTAAGAATCTGCCTGCCAATGCAGGAGACACGGGTTCGAGCCCTGGTCCGGGAAGATTCCACATGCCACAGAGCAACTAAGCCCGTGCGCCACAACTACTGAGCCTGTGCTCTAGAGCCTGCAAGCCACAACTACTGAGCTCACATGCCACAACTACTGAAGCCCGCGCGCCTAGAGCCCGTGCTCCGCAACAAATGAAGCCACCACAGTGAGAAGCCCACATACCGCCACAAAGAGTAGCCCCCGCTCGCCACAACTAGAGAAAAAGCCCCTGCGCAGCAACGAAGACCCAATGCAGCGAAAAATAAATAAATAAATAAATAAATAAATAAAATATTTCCTTTAAAAAGAAAATAGTTTCTGAGCATGGGGGAAGGAACAGGGTTTTTCTGGGATGGAGCTACAGACTGGGGGTTTGATGTGATAATGGAGGTCAAGAAGTTCAGTGGAAAAGAGGGATGGAGGGGATGATGGAGCCAGGGACGAAGTGTGGCCCCAGGAGTTTGTGATCTTTTGGCAGTCTGCCCAGGTCACGTGACTAGTACTCAACAGACCTAGTATGAAAAGCCTCCAGTGTGTTGCTCCTCAAAAGTATTAGGTTGTCATTGCCATAAGAAATAGCTTCTTTTTGTTTCTTAGAAACAGATCTATGTTTTCGTAGAGTGTAGTGTCAAGAAAACTTTGGTGTTATTTCCCATGTGCTAATTTTATGTTATTATCTCTTGTGATAACAGCTAAGTGTTTCTGCATGAGGGGGTTTATATGTGATGAACAGGTTGTAGAACTACCTCTGTCTTTAAGGACTTGAATTTTACTCTGTAATAATGATCTGGCACTGAGCTCCTAAAATCATCCTGGAATTGTGGAGGAAACACGATCTCGACAGAGCCCGTCATGTGGGGGGGCTGGGAGAGGGTGGTATGGAGTGAGGGGACACCAAGGCAAGTCACATGACAGTCCTGACTACCTGAAGAGTATATTGTGTGCTGCATCCCATGTATTTGGAGATTGATAAGGAGGAGAAAGGCTAATGTGCAGGCCAGCGTTTAGAACACTCAGGATACTATACCAAGACTTCCTGTTCCACCCGCATTGTTCAGTCACTCTGTACCCAGTTGTAAAGTCATAATATTGGTGGTGGTCACAATAATCCTCATATCAGTTTAAAAACTCACTGTCTACTTTTATGTATAATTATAAACCAAATAATACAAGTAGGCATCTTCTGCACATTCGACTTGAAGATCAGTCTGGGCTGGAAGAGCGAGGCCTGCAGGTTATCACAGCGCCTAAGAGACGGCACTGAAAGGGGACATTAAATTTCCACTGATATTGCCCCTCCTGTTGACAAGTTGAGATACACAGTGAATCTGGGGAGGCTTGTCTGAGAAGGCTGCTAGAGAGCGCCACTTAATCCTAGTGCCGTTTCTTTTTATGTGGAGTCTTGTAAAACACAGTTAAAATAAGTTATGTGTGTGTTTTTATAGGTCTTAACTGGATGTAGAAACCACGTTCACTTTTCTGGGAGAAAGATCTTTGTGGAAAGGCTCATATATTTCCACTGTAATAGCGGTTGTTTTTTTTTTTTTTTCCATATTCCTGGAAACAATATGATTCTGTGTTGGTCTTATAAATAACATCAGTTTGTGTTATTTTTGCCCTTTGAGATCAGTACTACCGACAGCCTTTTTAGGCTCCAAGGGCAGGGGCCAGTTTGATGTGCTGATCACAAAAAGTGACTTAGATTTTATTACTTAGGTATTTTGCCAGAGTGAAAGGAGACTCTGAAAACCACTAGGTGAGGCTCAACCTGGGGAGGCGGAGCCAAGCACATGAGTCACGAGTTTTCTCCTTTGTTATGTCTGGGAACACTGCTCATGTGGGATCCAAACACACAGTAGTGGGTGATGAGGAGAGACGAAGGGTGACCGCACACGGGGCTGCCTTCTATGCACGCTGTGTAAGCCGTTTACAATGAGAGCTTCGATCAGTGCTGCTCACGAGACTCACGCTGACATCCTGTCATTCCCGTGACCCATAGTAGCAGATTTCAGTCCTCCTAAAAGGGTTTCTTTTGACCTGGTAGTTAATCATTATGGTCAGATGGTAGGACTTGTGTGTTGTTTTTTTTTTTTTAATTCAAGTACAGTTGATTTACAATGTTGTGTTCATTTCTGCTGTACAGCCAAGTGATTGTTATACATGTATATACATATTCTTTTTCATACTCTTTTTCGATTATTATCACAGGATATTGAATATAGTTCCCTGTGCTATACAGTAGGACCTTGTTTATCCATTCTATATAATAGTTTTGATTTTTAAAAAATGCTGTAAATACCTACTAATATAAAGGTTTTGTTCTTTGAGAAGTCGCATCAGCAAAAATGCTCTATATTAAGAAGGCACTATTTTAATAGGGTTCTCCCCCTTGCCCTCCACAAGCCCATTAGAATGGTCCAGAATTTGCAGAAAACCCAAATTTTGAGGTGTTGTAAAGACCATTGACTTCTAACTTTCTATATGGTTGGAGGGCAGAGTTAGGTCTTTACGTCTCATGAATCTTCCACTGAATTTTCTTTTTGAGAGTTACTGCCTGAATTAAGAAGAGGCTAGCCTCTCCCCATCACACTGTTTATAGCTTTTTCATTAGTAGAGGTAGACTAGAAATGTTGTAGTGTCCTTAAATAATAACTATCTATATGCTTTAATTAATTGCTTTCTGATAAGCACATCTGGTTACTGCTTATGGAATAGAATCCTGGATCATTAATGAGATTTGCTAATGAGGTACTTTTCTTTTGTAGCCTCCTGATTTTCCTTACAAAGATGATATCATGTCAGTGAATCCTACCTGTTTGGTCCTTATTATTCTTCTGTTTATCAGCATTATCTTGACTTTTAAGGTAAGCATGAAGATTTTACTTATGGTCCAAATATTATTAAATGCATTCATGAATGCTAAAGAAGTAAGCAAACTTCCGTTAGTTTGTTATCTTGTTTTAGTTTTCTGAACTGCTTTTTGAATTCCTCACAATTCTGTTCCTTCTCTTATCTATATGAGAGAGATAGACACTAACCAGACTTCCACAGGGCAGCCCAAGGTTCTTCTAAAATCTGTTTGGATGGAAATAAATTAATATAATGGTGTACATTTATGTGGTGTGTATTAAGTACCATAACATCCATTACAAGTCTCTGTATACATTCTTTTGTAATTTGTGGGGTTTTTCCCTAAATATTTATTTATTTATTTATTTATTATATTTGGTTGCAACAGGCGGGCTCCTTACTTGCGGCTCGCCTGGCTCCTTAGTTGCAGCAGGCAGGCTCCTTAGTTGTGGCATGTGAACTCTTAGTTGCGGCATGCATGTGGGATCTAGTGTCCTGACCAGGGATCAAACCCGGGCCCCCTGCATTGGGAGCGTGGAGTCTTACCCACTGGACCACCAGGGAAGTCCCTGTAATTTGTTTTTAAAAATGTAATCGGGGGCTTCCCTGGTGGCGCAGTGGTTAAGAATCTGCCTGCTAATGCAGGGGACACGGGTTCGCGCCCTGGTCTGGGAAGATCCCACACGCGCCCTGGTCTGGGAAGATCCCACATGCCGCGGAGCAACTAGGCCCATGAGCCACAACTACTGAGCCTGCGCGTCTGGAGCCTGTGCTCCGCAACAAGAGAGGCCGCGATAATGAGAGGCCCGCGCACCGCGATGAAGAGTAGCCCCCGCTTGCCGCAACTAGAGAAAGCCCTAGCACAGAAACGAAGACCCAACATAGCAATCAATAAATAAAATCTTAAAAAAAAAAATGTAATCGATTTTGAACATAATTCTGTAACAGTCTATTATGAATTTATCATTTTTATAAATTAGTTATTGTCGGACATTGGGATAGTTCCTACTTTTTCACTTATAAATAGTAAGGCAATGAGTATATTAAATTAAATACATCTTTTGTATACTTATACATTTATTTCCTCAAGATCTATTTCTTGAAATTAGAGGGTATGCGTAATTTGAAGGTTTTTGATAGTTTGTCAGATTGATCTCCCCTAAAGTTGAATGCCTTAACACTCCCATCCGCCACGTTTCCGTCACCCTCATCCGTTGAGTGCTATTTTTCATCTTTGTAAACCTAATAATAAAAACATCATTATAATTTGTGCTTGTGTGCTAGTAATAAGTAGAAAATTCTCAAGTTAGACCTTGAACTTTTAATTCTTAACATCTTTCGTTGTCTTTATTTTGGCATAAAACTACCGAATTCTTTAAAAACCAAGCCTTGGTGAGTTTTGAAGAAGCTGCATTTAGGGAGAAAAGTCATTTTAAATGGTAATGTGTTGAAGAGGAGTAGAAAGAAAATGATTCATTGAAAGTCACTGAGGTCTGCATTGCCCTCCATACAACATACTCTGCATGGCTTGTTACTGCATGTGTGGCTTAGTGGTCAAGGATTTGGGTGAATTTTATACACGGATGTTGAGGCTTCCTGCCCCTGCAGCTCCTACCTCAACACCCCAACTTCCTGGCTTCTCAGTCAGACCACCAGCTGTGTGGAGAGTGGGCAGAGCCACTGGCAAAAGGCTTCAGACCCTCAAATCCCACTCACTGCAGTTTGCCACTCAAGGGTAGACTCCCCTTTAGCTTCTGCCTGTTTTGGGCCCTTCAGCCCTGCCTTCAAATAGAGTCTGTGTGTCTGTGTGTGTCTATTCCAGATTTTATCATTTTTACCCGGAAAGAAGGTTAGTCTGACCAAGCTACCCTGTGCCATTACCCAGAAGCTGGACCCTCCCACTGCTCTCAAAAAAGGCATTTTAACTGTGTAGGCATTTACATCTTTATTGGAAATGCTTACTTGAGATTTTGAGTCAGAGGACCTAGATCTACCTTGTGTCACTGCCATATAGCTATGTGACCAGGGCCTTGGTTTCTTCATTTACTAAATAACAGTAATAGCTAAGAAAACATTGTGAAGGGTGACTGTGAGGTTAATTGAGCTAATGGATAGGAAGATGCTTCATTCATTTATTTATTCAGTAAATATTTACTGATGGTCTCCTGTGTGCCGGGCCGTGTTGTAGCTGCTAGGGTTTGGTGGTGAATAAGAAAAATCCTTGCCCTGTCTGTGGTGCTTTTATCAACTGCAAACTATATTATTTATCATAATGATCTAATAAAAGGCATCATGTAGAGTGTTCACAGCACTGTCTCCAACCTGTGCGTAATGTGTTACTATTTCATTATTTATGTATCTATCTCTACTAACCAGATTCCATTTCCTTGAGAACATAGACCCTGCCTTCATTTTTCTATCCCTTGTGGAGACTCAGTAATTATTAGTTTAAACAAATATGAACACATATATGTGTTGCAGTTTCACATACCAGTTTACCTGATTAGTAGCTCTCACAACCTAAATTCACTGTTACTCTTTAATAAGTTTTATCACTCGTGGTTCCCCAGGAACCCAGATCACAACATGTGTCAGTTTTGCTCTGTCCTTAGTTGGTAAAGGGAACAGCGCTTACCACCTAGCTCTTCAAGTAGATGACGGATGTACTCTTGTCAGTGCAAGTCTATTTGGGAAATATACCAAATATTTAATTTATTCAAGATTACAGAAATGTCAAATAGGAAATAAGGTCATTGAAATAAGTTTAGAGACAACAGGCCAGGTTTTTCTCCCATCAGAGTGTTTAGTGAGTGAACGCTCCTGGCGTTGCAGGGGGCATTCAAGAATGCTGGCTGGGCGTACGGGGCCCCAGACACTGGGTATTTCCCCTCCGCAGTTTAACCTTCAGTTATAGATTTGTCATTTTGGAGGCCTCACGTCGGAAAGAATTCTTGTCTTAAAAGAACCTTCTATTCACTGCTAAAATAATGGATGACTGGTTAGTCTTCTTACATAGTACACAACAGAATATGTCCAAGCATTCCGTTTTTATTTGTATTAAAATTCTCAATGAGTCCAGTGTGTTTTTGTTTGTTTGTTTTAATAGAGAAGCAAGAGCGTTGTTGAGTAAACTGAAGATTTGAGTAAATTCAACATATTGTTCAAGAAAAATGCCCTTTCCATCTCTTTCTCATTGTTGATCTCTGGTTTCAGATTATTGCCATTCAGAAAACACTTCACTAAAATAGCATTATGCATTTTCGTATTAACATTATCACAGAAAGTCTCACTGTAGGAAATAATCACCAAGTATGAATGCAGCTAAAGACAGCATTCTGAGTACACAACAGAGCATTTACCTCACTCTTCTGAAAAGTGTTGACAAGCACTCCTTTTGTTGTTAAATGTCTTCTTTTTTATAAAACAACTTTGAGATATAATTCGCATATCATAAAGTTCTCCCATTTAAGTGTACAACCTAGTGGTTTTTAGTATATTCATGGAGTTGTATAAACACAGCTCTGTGGTTAAACAATGTAATTTTAGAACACTTTTACCATATGACATTTGCCCTTACCCCCATCCCCTGGTAACCACTAATCTATTTTCTGTCTCTATGGATTTGCCCCTTCTGGACATATCATATATATGGAATCATATAATATGTGGTCCTTTGTGACTGGTTTCTTTGACATTTCCAAGGTTCATCCATGCCATAGCAAGTTATCAGAACTTCCTTTTTATTGCTGAATTATATTCCATTGTATGAATATACCATACAATGGAATATTTTGTTTGTCTATCCAGTCCTAAGTTGACAGACATTTGGATTGTTTTTACTCTTTTGCTATTACAAATAATGTTGCTGTGAACATTTGTGCACAAGTTTTTGTGTGGACATATGTTTTCATTTCTCTTGGGTATATACCTTGGAGTGGAGTCACCGGGTCACATTTAACTATTTATTTGTTTGTTTGTTTGTTTATTTATGGCTGTGTTGGGTCTTCATTTGTGGTGCAGTGGCTTCTCTTGTTGCGGAGCACGGGCTCTAGGCGCATGGGCTCTAGAGCGCAGGCTCAGTAGTTGTGGCACACGGGCTTAGTTGCTCCGCGGCATGTGGGATCTTCCTAGACCAGGGATCAAACCCGTGTCCCCTGCATTGGCAGGTGGATTCTTAGCCACTGCGCCACCAAGGAAGTCCCCACATTTAACTGTTTAACCTTTTGAGGGACTTCCAGACTGTTTTGTAAAGCAACACCATTTTACATTCCCACCAGCAATGTAGGAGGGCTCCGTTTTTTCCACATCTTTAACCTTTTAATCAAAGAATTTCAAAGCTAGAAAGGGGCTTTGAAATCATTTTGTTTTAATCTGATTACACATGATTGGAATGAAAGTACAAAGACTTCGTATTTTAAACATCTCCCATGAGCTCATGCTTTATTTCCAGCATGTCTTTAGTCTGGACCTTAATTTTAATTATCTTCTGTGGATATTTCATTGTGAAAATGGAAATGTTTTAGTGAATTGTACTGATCACAGAGCAAATTAATGTGCTGTGAACCTTTTTTTAAAAAAAAAGTTGACTTGTATTATAAAATCATATATAATGATATAGAATAACGATCCGAAAGATCCAGAGTTAAAGTGTGATGAGAATCGGCTAACGAATTGATTGTTCTTTGGGGGCAGTAAATGTTTGCGGTGATTGCTCCTTTCAACTTCCTTTTCTTGGAAATTCTCTTTCTCCTTTCAGCCCCACCCTTCCCCATCACCTTCTGCGTAGTAAGGCTACAGTATCACCCTTGGCCAGAAAGCTACTATATCCAACATTTGTAATTTTAAAGGCTTTTTGGTTTAGTAGCGTTAATGTGCGTTTAAAATTTGTATAAATGAACATTTTGCAATATGGCGTTATCCATGATGATATTATAAATTGTCTGAACTTTGAAAATTAAATCTCTAACAGTCACTACTTACTTACAGGGTTACTTGATTAGCTGTGTTTGGAACTGCTACCGATACATCAATGGCAGGAACTCCTCCGACGTCCTGGTTTATGTTACCAGCAATGACACTACGGTAGGTGTGATGTCACTTCACGTGGAGATCTCCACACATCCGCTATATGATGGCTTCTAAATGCTTCTAGTGTTTGCTGCTTTTTTACTGTTGTTGAAACATATTCATGAGCTGCTGAGTCATCAAAGGATTCATAGTTGAATGAAATGTGTTTTGTTTTCCTTACAGGACATTAAAACCTAGTTGGCTCAAGTCTGGTTCATTTAAAAAAATATTACAAATAGATAATATATGTGCCTCTCCACATTTACGTATCTTTTTTTTTTTGGCTGAGTGGCATGTGGGATCTTAGTTCCCCGACCAGGGATTGAACCCATGCCCCCTGCATTGGAAGCACGGAGTCTTAACCACTGGACCACCAGGGAAGTCCCAACATTTACGTATCTTAAACTTGCATTATTAAAAAACCATGGTAGGGCCTCCTTGGTGGCGCAGTGGTTAAGAATCCGCCTGCCAATGCAGGGGACATGGGTTCGAGCCCTGGTCCGGGAAGATGCCACATGCCATGGAGCAGCTAAGCCCATGCGCCGCAACTACTGAGCCTATGCTCTAGAGCCCGCGAGCCACAACTACTGAAGCCCGCGTGCCTAGAGCCTGTGCTCTGCATCAAGAGAAGCCACCACATTGAGAAGACCGTGTACTACAAAGAAGAGTAGCCCCTGCTTACCACAACTAGAGAAAGCCCGCGCTCAGCAACGAAGACCCAGTGCAGCCAAAAATAAAGAAATAAATTTATTTTTTAAAAAAAAACATGGTAGGTAATTCGAGGTATCAATTCTGCATAGTTTGACTATACTATCTCACTTGACATGTGAAATTAAACTTAAAAATATGATTTTAAAGGTAGAGAGATAAGAATGGCAGAGATTACTGTATCTTTAAAACTTGTCCCACATATGAAAGCCTTAGTAAAAGAATTTAGATGATCTGTGTTCTGCCACTAGTTGTTCATACTTAAATTTTTTAAACCTATCAATCAAATACGATTTTGAGAAACATGCCTTCACTGGAAGACTCCTCAAAATCATTTGTCCTTTATGTAACTATCTTGCCTGGCTCGTGGTAAAAGTACAAGTCCTCTAGGTACTAACCTCCCTGTGTCTCCGTCACCACGTGTGATGCTCAGTACAAGTAAGTGCTCGAGGAGTGGTTAATGGAAAGGATGGGTGACATGAGCCTGTGGGGTGGGTCCAGGTGGATAGGATTGGAGGGGACAGAATGGACAGGACAGATGAAAGTATAAATATAAATGGTGTGTCTGTTCTAAACTAGGATGGAGTTTTATATTTGGTTTTGTTTTTTAAATTGTGGTGACTTGCTTACTCTGTGGCCTTACTGAAATAATTTAGTCTGCCCCTGACTTGACTTCCCTGTGTATAAAATGGGGATAAAACAACTTCAGACTTTATACTAAATACACAGGTGCAAGCTGATATCACTGAGATCTCTGTGGGATTTCTGAGAGAAAGCGTGTTATATGTGAACAGTTTTCCTAAGTCCTCAGCAAGGAATCATTGGTTTGAATCAGCAGTGGTTTAAGAGGAGGCTCTGCCACGATCATATGCACAAACCCAGCGTGCCCAGATGCTGAGGGGGCCCTATGGGGGACCTGCAGAATCCTTTGCACTGATCACAGTAGACACATCCTGCCTACTAACCCTTCAGAGAATTCCTCTTGGGTCAGTACATCTCTTTAAAGAAATAACTGTTCACAATTACTATAATTTTGATAAAATTACTGGCGTAAAGAATTTTTTCCTTCTCTCTGAGTTTCTGAGTATGAGTTATCTATCAGTATCTTTCTGTTTTTTCTTTAAAAAGAGACATCTCAGAGTACTTTTATTGTCCTGCTGAACTAATGAAAAGTCTAAAAAGTTTGAGATTTTTAGTTTTGAGGAACAGTAAAACTGCTAAACAAGCAAGGTATGTTAGAGCCCCATCCTAAATATTATGCATGTGTGGGACTTACAAAACTACCATCTTTGAAAAGTATCTCAGAGAAGATAATGCCCATATTGCACGTGTTTGTTTGGATATACTTCGGGTGGTTGTTTTTTCATTGCTTTCTGAAGGGTTATGTGTATTTTTAGTAGAAGCAAGGTGGAAGGGCTGGGTACACGTTGTATAAATACACCTGAAATCAAAGGATATTCTGAAATTTGTAAAAATTAGGGTGCTTAGAGAATTTAAGAATCATGAGTGAGTCCCTAAAATGCATCCAGCTAGCTTTTTAGAGGAAGTTTTATTTTCCGCCCTTTGAAAGATTCAAAATTAGGTATGGATAGCAGGTAAGCTGTATTTAGGCTAACGTACACTCAAAAATAGTTGTACTTTCCAGCTGGACATCCTAGCTCTTCTAATAATAGACCTTTCTTCAGAAAGGCTTCCAGCTTGGCAGTAGTTTGTAGTAACTAGGGTTTGGGACCGTGGACTAGTGCCAACTGTGATTGTTTCCTTGTGTGTTGACAGAAGGTCCTGGGGAATTGCTTGATGATCATTATTATTGGTCATTATCTTCTCGGTCATTCTGTATCAACTTGACATTTTTAAGATAAGGAAACTGATGATATGTTTCTACTTTCTAAAAGTTCACAGTGAACCTTTTTTTCCTTTTTAAAACAAAGAATGGTATTCCTGGGGAAGGGAGTTTTATCATTTCTCATAGCTTGCACAGATAGTCCACTTCAAAATAGGGATAGATCACCACCTGAAGTCTCTGCTTTCTGGCAGCGTTCTTAAAGATTGTTTTTTAAAAAATAGGGCTTCCCCGGTGGCGCAGTGGTTAAGAATCCGCCTGCCAATGCAGGGGACACGGGTTTGATCACTGGTCCAGGAAGATCCCACATGCCACGGAGCATCTAAGCCCGTGCGCCACAACTACTGAGCCTGCACTCTAGAGCCTGTGAGCCCTGGCTGCTGAGCCCACGCGCCACCACTACTGAAGCCTGAGTGCAAGTCGGTGCTCCACAATAAGAGAAGCCACCGCAATGAGAAGCCTGCACACCACAATGAAGAGTAGCCCCCACCTGACACAACTAGAGAAAGCCCACGCGCAACATCGAAGACCCAACGCAGCCAAAAATAAATAAATAAATTTTTAAAAAATAATGGTATTGTGGATATTTTCCTAAAGAGTACTTACTATATCTAAAATAATAATTCCTTAATATAAAATATCCAATGAGTGTTTAGATTTTCAGTCGACTCATGTTAATTTTCCTAGCAGTTTATTTGAAACAGGATCTGTGGGTCAGTATGCATTTTAAGACTTTGTAATTTTTTTAAAGAAACAACTGGCCCACAAACTAGATTTTACTGATTGCATACCTATAATATAGATCTCTGTATTTCCAGTAAATTAGTAGTTGGATCTAAACACTTCCTATATTTATATTCCCATTTTCCTTTTTTGTAAGATTGCTTTATAGTTGATTATTTTTCTTCCATCAGGAGGCAGGTGATGTCTGGTTGATTCTTTCTGGGATGTCAGCAACCACTGATATCATCAATTCATTAGGAATTGCAATATGATGACATGCTATCATTTTTCATTTATTAGCTGGAATATTTGTATAAAGAGAAACTTTCCCTCGTGTAGTATTTAGTTACCCAGTGGTACTTGGGACAATGATAAATATATATGCTTTTGTTCTCTTTATCAGTTTTCAAAATGACAAGTTGGTCCATCATTCTCTAGTGATGACCAGTGAGGGTTTTTTGTTTTTTTTTTTTTAAGTAATAAATGAACTAATGAAAAGAGGCCTATTATTAGAAGAGCTGGGGATGTTCCGTTGAAAAGTACAGCTTTTTTTTTTTTTTTTTTTTTTTTAATTTATATATTTTTGGCTGTGTTGGGTCTTCGTTTCTGTGCGAGGGCTTTCTCTAGTTGCGGCAAGTGGGGGCCACTCTTCATTGCGGTGCGCGGGCCTCTCATTATCGCAGCCTCTCTTGTTGCGGAGCGCAGGCTCAGTAATTGTGGCTCACGGGCCTAGTTGCTCCGCGGCATGTGGGATCTTCCCAGACCAGGGCTCGAACCTGTGTCCCCTGCATTGGCAGGCAGATTCTCAACCACTGCGCCACCGGGGAAGCCCACGGGGGCCACTCTTCATCGCGGTGCGCGGGCCTCTCACCGTCGCGGCCTCTCTTGTTGCGGAGCACAGGCTCCAGACGTGCAGGCTCAGTAGTTGTGGCTCACGGGCCCAGTTGCTCCGCGGCATGTGGGATCTTCCCAGACCAGGGTCAACCCGTGTCCCCTGCATTGGCAGGCGGATTCTCAACCACTGCGCCACCAGGGAAGCCCAGTACAGCTATTTTGATTAATTTTATCAGTAAGCCTAAATAAAATTTACCTACTATTCCATACCTATTTTAAGACTTTCTAAGGGGAAAACCAAAATCTTCCTCTAAACAGCTACAACATAGCTAACATCCTTATGAGTGTCCTAATGATGCCATCTTTGCCCAGTTGGAGCCTCTTCAAGTTGGCATCTGCATCTTTTTACACAACTCTGATAGTGTGATCGCTTCCTTGCTGTTCTGGGTTCATCTTGTTCATATCCTGTTCCACACCTGGAATCAGCTATTTCTCCAAGGACCCCTGCTTCCTTTCAGTAGAGACCATAATCTGTATTTCTAGGGTTGGAGAACAGATTTTTTTTTTTAAAGAGGGCTCTGCATATTTAAAGGTCGTTTTGACTAGTACTAAAGGAGTTCAAGAACTAAAGGAGTTCTAATTAAAAAAAAAAAAATACTGGAGCCTCACTCTGAGATCCTAAGTGGGGGCTGGAATGATCTAGTTCTGTCATTTTCCCTGGTCTCTGTAGCTATATTAAGATCCTCATAGTGTGTCATCATGTATGTTTCTCTTTTGTCCATGTCTTTATTGGGAATCCACACGGACACGTTGTGTCTTTCACTTCCTATCAAGTATTAAGCCAGATGGCTTTTCTCCCAGGCTGAAGAGTTTCAGGGTGACCTCTGTGGAAAGATACTGGGGCTCTTGTTGGTAGAAAATAAATGTGCTGCTTTTTTCTTCTCTAAAACAGTACACATATTATTAGCCAGGTATCTACTTTTCCAATTACTACTCAGGGAGAATAGATAGCATTATTATATATTGGAGATCATTCTATGGATTAATTGCTCCAGTTTCCTAACTAAACCAAAGCAAAAACCTTTGAAAGAAATGCCTTAAGACAGAGAGGTCACAAACTCTGTTAGTTCATAATGCTTCTTAGGGTCTTGGTATTTTTTTCATGATGCTCTTAGGCCAGAAGACATAGCTAGCTGTTCATTTCATTAAGTAGTCAGGTCCAGACAACTTAAGAGTAGTAGTTAGTGTAGTACCTAACAGGCTTCATAGTGTTTTCCTTGGAAATTTAAAATATCCCAAGGTGTCCCTTTGAGTCACTGCCATACACGGTTAGGTACCCTAGAGAGATGCAACCTTCCCTTTAGAACATTGTGTTCAATAGAAATCACATTCTGGATATATATTGCATAATACCACATTCTCTCCCCTACCTTCATCAAAAGCTGGCCTTAAGAGGAAAAATGTATTAAAATACTAAATAGTAGAAACAGATTTCTTTCACCTTAAAATTTATACAAATCGAGACTTAAAAAACCCTTTTAATCTGCTCACACCAGTGCAGACTTGAGTCATGGCAGTACCCAGTGTTGGGTTAAATCCATGAGGAGGGAATCAATTGGGGCACTTTAAAAGCAGGGAGATGAATGTTTATCCAAAATAGTGTCTGAAATTCTCATTTCCGATAAAAGGATCATCGTCTTGGGCAGTGTAGGAAAATGGCTGTTTAGGGATAAATAGGAAAATTTTAAACTTCGTGGAGTCCGTTATGCCATATCATATTGCAGGTGCTAATCTTGGTGAACACTATATACAGGTTTATTGTTCTGACTTAAAAAAGTGTTTTGCCGGGAGTTCCCTGGCGGTCCAGTGGGTAGGACTTTAACTGCCTGAGACCGGGTCCAGCCCCTGGTCAGGGAACTAAGGTCCCACAAGCCATGTGACATGGCAAAAAAAAAAAAAAAAAGTGTTTTGTCGTGTGGGGCTGCCTTTTGAGCCTGACTGCTTGAAAAACACAGTTAAGAAAAAAGTCAGTGACCTGGTGAAGGCCAGATTATCTCCCCAGCAGTCATTTCCCTGTAGATATCCCTGAGAGGCTGAGATTAATTAAGGCTGACCTTGGGCTGTCAGAAAGCCACAAAACACTCTCAGTTGACTGAGAAGGGTTGGAGGTGGGGTGGATTTATTTAGTAGTCGTCTCAATGACTTTCAAAAATTGTGCATAAAAAATTCCATTGTTTTTTTTTCCCTCCTGTTGCTTTTAAAAATTAGTTTGTTCATTACTTCCTAGGCATAGATTACATGTGATTAGAAACAAGTTCTTGACTAGGTGACATGAGTTGTGTTTATTCTTTTCCCACATCCCACCCCCAGAGACAGAAGGGGAGGGAATGAACTAAATTGATAGCAGGAGAGATTTTTTAGACTTCAGAAGTTCCTTCGTACCTGAGAAACTAGACTGTTACCAAGATGAATGTATAGTCTTCATCTCGCAGATTCTTCAGAAAAGTCATTACTGATTTTCGGAAACTGTGTGAGGAAGCCTTCGTTTAAAGGCTGGTAACGAGGCTGGCTCTGAAGATCTCCTTCAGTCCTGGGCATTTCAGATTCATGTACCTTAAACATACGTCACAAAACAGACCTTTCACCACTGTCACCTGCCTGTATGAACCAGGGGGTCCAGGAGGCAGTGGGGAGGGGGCCAGGGGAAGAAGGCTCTCCAGTTACAGAACTTGTAGAGGATTTGAAACTCCAGCCTGTGAGTTATTGGCTCTGAAGCTTCTGGCCTAGTAAGTACTGGAATACAAGAGAGACATCTTATTCGTAATACCTCAATTTTAGATATCTCTTTTCACTTGTAATTTAGTAGTTTGTATGATCTAAGCTTTTGCTTTTGCTTCTTTTTTTTTTTTTAATTTAAAAAATGTGAGAGGTTTTGATGTAGACTGGGTAACATCCCAAATAAGCAGAGAGAGCAGCCAGGAGACCATTTCCGTAGTCAAGATCACTACAGTGGTGAAGATGATGCAGTTCTGGTGCAGAGGGCCTGAGGAAGAGGGGGAGAATTTGAGAGGGCTGTCAGAGGTAGCAGCGATAGTTGATAAGGAGGGGCCACGGAGTGAGCATGAAGCCCCAGGACGTGTCTGGTCTGTGACTGTGACTTGAAACGTTAAATCACTTACCTGAATGGTAGGACCAGACCTTGAAAGTTAACTGACCCTCTCTCATGTCCTTAGCGGTGTTCCCACAGGTGTCACGAGGTTCCGCTCTTCTCTGCATCTGTCCTATCTCCCACTCTGTAGCTTTTTGTACTGTGGGTTTCTCCCCAGACACGTAGGTAGTGGTTGCCATCTGCCAGGCTCTGTGCCACGGGCTTTATGTATATGAACTCAGTCTCACAAGAGTCCTTGAAGTAGACCCCTGGGTACAAAAGAGGAAATTACCAAGTGGGTACCTTCCCACGGTCACACAGCTGGTGCGTGCCCGGGGAGCGGAGGGGGGATCACAGCCTCCGCATCCTGGCTCCAGTCTGTCTTTACCCGCCACCCTCCTCCTAGACTGTCATCTGTGCAGACTGCCGCCAGGGCTGGGTGTTCTGCCCTGTTGCTGCTGGCGGGGCGTTGACCAGGACAAGGGGGAGTGAAGCAGGAAAGTAGTTCATTTTGATGATTCTTCTCAAGTCAAGTCACAAACTTTCAAAACAGAGGGACTTTTTGTTTTGTTTGCTTATTTTTGCTCTCTAGCACAGGGGAAGGAATGGGAGGGTGGATTAAAGAAAGAGGTAGAAGAAAAGTTAGAAGTAAACTTGGTGACACCAAGGCAGCTGCCTTATTTATTTATTTATTCATTCATACATACATACATATACATATATCTGTTTTTTTTCAAGTTCTTTCCCTATTTAGGTTGTTACATAATACTGAGCAATACAGTAGGTCCTTGTAGTTCCCTTGTTGTGTTAGATAGCCCTCCGTTCTGTAACTCAGCCCCACGCATTTTCCTAATAGCTTCATATGTGCACGTGGCTTCAGACAGACTTGTCTGTTGCTTCTAATAGAAAAGCATCGTGGATAAGATTGGACTGGATGCCCGCTGAGATTTCCTCTGGAAAGCGTTTCCCCTGCTTTAACATATTCCATGCTGCAAGCTGACAGTGTGCAACGTTAACTCAGCTCGTGTTTCTTTCCCTCCTTCAGTAAAATACAGCTTTTGAAAAAAATATACTAATCTGATGGAAATTATCTCTGACCCATATAAGTTTCCAGTTATTTCATCCAGAGAACAACTGGAGCAGTCAAATCAACACATAGATAATTGACACCTAAAAGTTCTGGAAGAACAGTTCAAATAAACCCAGTTTTCACTGTGAACATGAATAAAGGATATTAATCAATTGCTCAATTGTAATCTTCCTATAATAGCAAGTAAGAAAAATTTAGAGTAGCTTTGCAGTTAATCAATTATAAATCACCCTCTATTTTCATTGTGTTTTACTTTAAAACACTCAGAACTTGACTTATTTTATCCCACATGTCCAAGATAGAATCCATGTTGATTTTACTGTAGGGACAAAGGAGACATTGAATTTTATTTTATTTTTCAACATTCTAAGAAAGTTTCTGGGAATATATCTTAAGGAAGTAGTAAAAAAAAAACGTGTATAAGATATTCATGCAGCATTGTTTTTTAACCCAAAAGTATCCAATTTCATTGTCTAGTAGTTGGGAACCAGTTTGATTAAATAGGGGTATGCCCACTTGATAAAATGTCCTTATTGCCATAAAAATTATGAGCAGTGTAACAGCAGAAGAAAGGCTTATGATGTTTTTAAAAGGCTTATGATGTTTTAAAAGAATATAGAATTTTGCGTTACAGTTACAGCTATGAAAAAGCAAAGCTTGTAGACAACAGATTAGATTGTAATAGGAAATTACGCGATTAATTTCTTGAATACTAGAAAACAAAGCAGAAGATATTTCTCCCTTTCCGTTAATTCAAGGGAGGGAAGTGTGTGGGGAAGGAGAACAGGTAAAATGGGAGTCTGAGATCTGAGGTTCTGAGCAGTCCTTCCAGCCGAAGTACGCTGGCAGCCACTGAGCACAGTCAGCTGGGCACGGCCTGGTTGGCAGCCCGTGCAACACACAGGGTAGATAGAACCCCATCCCGAAAGAGATGTGCACAGTAGGTGGCGTAGCACATTCAGGCTTGGGGGAGAGGAAGCAGCTGAGTTGCCTGTGATAGGGCATTCCCTCTACTTCCTCAATAGTTATATAGTTTTATTTTAGATAAAAATGTAGTTCTTAAGATACTGATTTTGATAAAGTTATATATTTTTAAATATAGTTACTTTAGATATATTTATTTGAACATTAGATATTTTAGTGCATCTTAGCTTTCAATTTGGGCTACGGTATTATTTTGGTGTTTCCTGCCCAAATATCTCACCAGCGAGGATTTTTGACCCAATTCAAAAGATTTGAAGTATGAATTCTATATTGTAAGTATAATCTGTGAGAGAATTTGAGTAGCTTCTCTGCTGAGAATTAAGAGAAATAATGACTTCCTCCTATAAAATCAGGTGAGGACAGTTTATACTGGGTCTTCAGTGAATTGAGGATGCAATTACTTTCCACCTTATTTGTCTTTGGAAATTATTCCTTCTGTAGGTGGGGGAAGGTTTCACTAGGATCTTCCAAATTTGTTTATGTTCTTCCCGACTCCTGGTGTGTTGAATTGAGTACAATATGCCATTGGTTGTAAATTGCACCATTATCTTAGGTTCTTCTTATTGTTAGGTGCTGTCAGTTACAAGGCACAGCCTAAATTCAGGCGTTAAAATGTGCAAAAATGTGTACCTTAGAATCATAAATAAATGGTTATGTGTATGTGTGCGTTTACTGGTATATATTATAGGTAGAGTTATTTTAAAAGTTTGGAAACAGTTATTCTAAATGCCTTAAAGATAAGCCCAAACTTGCTGTTGGCGATGATCCTATCGCAAATGCCCAGATGGCTATTTCAGTTAATCTTGGAGATTCATGGTTCACCTATCTCCCCTTTCCTGTTTGGCCTGAGTAAAGGAAGCTCACATCTAAGTAGGCAAATGTGGTGTTAATGTAAATGCTGCCTGTTTTAAACAAGGTACATTGTAGACTATTAGGGGTGTTAACAAATGGTAAAGGAAAAAAATATTTTGGCTACTTGGGATTAATTTAAATGGACCATTGGAAGATTCAGGTGCCTCTAAATGACATGATTGTTTTGGGGCTTTGTACTTTCACATCTGATATTATCACATCTTCCAAGGTCAGAATTCAGGGTAATGCTTTTCCTTCGTGCAGATGGAGGCAAACTTTTTTCTGTAAAAGCCAGATAGTAAATATTTTAGGCTTTGTGGGCCATATGGTCTCTGTCATAGCTATTCAACCCTGCTGTTGTAGTGTGAAAGCAGTTGTAGAAAATACATACACAAGCAAGTGTGGCTGTGTTGCACTGAAGTTTGAGTTTTATATAATTTTCACACATCACGAAACGTTTTTCTTTCAAAAAATGTAAAAACCATTCTGAGCCCTCAGGCCATACAAAAAACAGGCAGCGGGCCAGATTTGGCCCATATCGTTCACAGACCCCTGCCTTCGTGGCAGTTTAAGCTGAGTTTTCTAGGTGTTTGTAGGACAACTATTTGAACCATCCCAAGGAATTTAATAACCCTACTTAGGGCCTGCATAGAGCTTTCCCCTCCTGCAAGTGGGATGGCAAATAGCAGCACCTAATCTTTTGGTCCTTTTTATAAGGATATTTTTTTCCTGAGAAAGTTTTCGTTCTCCCATATTTATCATTTTTCCAGTAGTTCTAAATCCAGCTTATATTTAACAAACTATAATGGAAATCAATAAGAGAATAATTCACTTGCAAAATAGTTGCTAACGTGTTGAAAACCCGCAGCTAAAGCTCTTATGCAAAGATAAACTATCTTTTATACAAAGATCCATTCTATAAAGTCCTGTTTTAGTTTACTGCCAGAAAAAAAGTAACACACACACACCCCCCCTCCTCCTTACTTACCTCTTTCCCTCTCTCTCTATACTTGTCAAAATATGTATATATGTATCCATCCATCCATATATAGAAATAAAAACTTGATAACCCCAAAAATTTCTATTTTGCCTTATTTCTGGGTCATTTTAACATTCATTTGTCTTATTTTATATCGTGATCAATACAGCAAGCCATCTCATCCTTTCACAAATGTATGGAATAAAATTCAGATTTGTTGAGCCTTAGTGCATGCCATGTACTGTGCTAATAATAAGCACATTACTTGGGCTTATTCATTTCATTAACCTTGTGAGACAGACTGGTATCGTCCCCATTTACAGATGAGGAAGCTGAGGCTTGAAGAAGTGACTGGCCCAAGGCCTCCGAGTTGGGAAATTTGTCGGCCCACACAGTTGACTCCACAGCCCATGCTCTCGGCTACTACCCCAGGGTACCCCAGTCTTCTCAACATGGTGGCAAACAGAAAATTGCAACATTTGTATGGCACACTGTAGTGAATGGACACCGGTTGAGAAGCTCTGCACTTCGCCATGGAAGATAAACTCTGTTTATCAGACTCCTCCACTAGCACATAAGCTGTCTGCTGGCTCAGACCTTACAAGTGTCAGTTGGTGTGGTATCCTCAGTGCCTGGTACATAGTACGACCGGCATTTGTTGATGAAATGAATGAACAGTATTTAACAAATCATTTGTCTTGCTCTCTTTTTTTTTTTACTGAGTTGAAGGAAGTAGCTTAGATTTTGTGACCCAGATCAGCTCCGTGCCCATGTCCCCAGTCATCCTGTGGTCATCTCCAGAGAGAGATCACACTGCAGAGCTCACTCCGTTTCTTCCGTATCTGCTTCTTTTCTTGACTTCTAGTGAATGGTAGCAATGTCCACTTAATCACCCAAGCCTGTAACTGAGGAGTCATCTTTAAACTTGTTAGAGTTAGGCTTTTAGCCTCTAGCCTTGAACTCTACTTTCTCTTCAGTTTTTTCTCTCTGTTGCTGTCAGATGGATCTAAAACAAATCTGGTTTTGTCATCCCTGGATTTAAAAGTCTTCAGGGGCTCTGCTGTTTATAACTGTAGCATTTCTCAACTGTAATGTCACTCCACTTTGCTCTGTGACAGTCATTTGTGACTTGCGGGGTAGTATTTAAAATCTAAGTTTGCCAGTGGTTTGCTTTTTTTTGTCCTTTGAATAAATAAGGACAGCTTTAGGATTATCCCTATAACAACATCAGTCTCAGCTATGCAGTCTCGCGTTCTAATATTTTCTTGAGGCCAGAGAAGGGAGTGGAGCGATAACTTCATCCTGCCAAGTTCATCTTAATTGTGAAGCAGCTATGAGGGACTGTTACTGATGTGTTATCAACAGCTGTGGGTCTCGTGAGCTATTGTGCTCTCATGAATACTGTGCCCCTTGCTTCCTACCCACTGCCCCGCAAAGGAGCCAAAAAAACAAAAGGAAAAAGACGTCTCTATTTATAGTGGTATTTTTTTTTTTAATAAATTTATTTATTTATTTTTGGCTGTGTTGGGTCTTTGTTGCTGTGCGTGGGCTTTCTCTGGCTGCGGTGAGCAGGGGCTACTCTTCGTTGCAGTGTGCAGGCTTCTCACTGTCGTGGCTTCTCTTGTTGCGGAGCACAGGCTCTAGGCATGCGGGCTTCAGTAGCTGTGGCATGTGGGCTCAGTAGTTGTGGCTTGCAGGCTCTAGAGTGCAGGCTCAGTAGTTGTGGAGCACGGGCTTAGTTGCTCTGCGGCATGTGGGATCTTCCCCGGCCAGGGCTTGAACCTGTGTCCCTTGCATTGGCAGGCAGATTCTTAACCACTGCGCCACCAGGGAAGCCCTATAGTGGTATTTTATTTGTCCATGCTTAAGGGGGAGAGAAGGGCAGTTGGTTTTGTAAAAACACACCTGTGTATGCCCACGGGAGGCTCTGACACATGAACATCACCAAAGCTCCCATCCCCCTCGCGGTGGGGAGGACGGCTGGTTGTTAGAGAAGAAATTTTCACGTCCTGGCATTGCTTGCAAGCCTGGCTGGGATCTCGCCTGTTGTTCCAGGCTCATCGCTTGTAATCTCGACTCACACACCCAGGTCTCTAACTAAAGCAAACCACCTACACCTCTGCAGGTGTTTCTCGGTCTTTTGGGACAGTTCACGTGCGCTTCCCCCACTCCTGGGATGGGCATCCTCCAGCCTTCCATCTCCGCCTCCCCGGCAGCTGGCACAACAGCTGCCCTCTGGGGGCTGCTCGGGTGTCCTGGGGTGAGGAGTGAATGGACGGACATGGTGTTTCAACCACACTCACTTTGGCTTTTAGAACTATAACTATGTGAGAGGTGCCCACAGCTCCGCAGACCTGCAGCCTGTGGTAGAAATGGTGTCCACTTTGTCTCCTTTCTCATCATTCAGTTACTTTTGTTAAGGAAGAGTTAAGCTCAGAGCAGCTTAAATGTTAGCCTCTCACACTTCCTGCAGCCACCTGAGAGGGAAAAGGAACTCCTTTTCTGAGCCACATGAATCAATTTGTGAGTAGTGTTTACTGGGGTCACTTTCTTAAGGAAGGTGTGTAGTTGAACTAGTTGGACAATAATACCGCGTTGGTTATCTTGCTGCAGTTGGAGAATTGCTGCCATTTATTGAGCGCCCAAGTGCTCAGCCTGTACTTGGTGCATTAGGTATGTCGCCTCCCTTACATCCTTACGACAGTCTTTTGAGGAGTATCCGTCATGGTCTCCATTTTATAAGTGTGGAAGCTGAAGTTCAGGTAGATTTACTAACTTGCTCAGGACCCCAGGGTTGCTGAGTTACAGAGCTGGAATTTGAACCCAAGTCTCATTTCATTTTGACTCCCCCCACCCCGTATTCCCTCTAGAATTTGACCATGGCCATAGAGCTGAAATGATAGAACTCAAATTTGGACACACCTCTGTCTAAAAACCAGTGCTAAGAAAGGACTATGGAAGTGTAAGACTCTTGCCTTTTAGAAACTTTTTGGAGAGGAGAAAGGTAAATGTTTACAAGACAGTTAATAATAGTACAAGATAGCATATAATTTAATTGATAAGCCAGTTATGTAAGTGCTTTAAGAGAGTGGTTTTGTGTCTGAGTTCAGAGTGCTGTACTGTAGTTACTGCCATTTCTAGTGTTATGACTTCATATTATCTATAAAGAATATGGAAATATCTAACTGGTGTTTTTATTTAAAAAATTAGTTTGTTGGGCTTCCCTGGTGGTGCAGTGGTTGAGAATCTGCCTGCAAATGCAGGGAACACGGGTTCGAGCCCTGGTCTGGGAAGATCCCACATGCCACGGAGCAACTAGGCCCGTGAGCCACAATTACTGAGCCTGCGCGTCTGGAGCCTGTGCTCTGCAACAAGAGAGGCCGCGATGGTGAGAGGCCCGCGCACCGCGATGTAGAGTGGCCCCCACTTGCCGCAGCTAGAGAAAAGCCCTCGCACAGAAACGAAGACCCAACACAGCCATAAATAAATAAATAAATAAAACCCAAAAAGTTAAAAAAAAAAGACTGCAAATTGCTACAGTCACTATAGAGGACAATTGGCAATATTTTTTTAAAAAATTAATTTGTTATACTACAATTGCACAGCATAACTCAGAGGAGAAGAGAGTAATCGAGGCTAGACTATTTCAGATCTCCATGTTGGAAGTGATTTTAACTTGAGCTTGGGGTTGTTTGGGCTTTGTATGGAGTGACATACAAAGAAAGAAAAACATTTGAGGAGAGAAAAATCATAGGGAAGAGGCGTCTGATTGGTAATGAACTTGCCGTCCTAGGGAGTCATGGAAATAAATTAGATGGGAGAGAGCCAGACACTGGGCTGCTGTTGGCCTGGGCGTGAGTGGCGTGAAAAGCAGGTATTAGCTCATCACATCTGTCTCCTGGGGGCCCCTCGTGGCATCGTCGTTCTCTAGTTTCCACTGGTATTTGGGGCACCCGAGATCGGGTTGGGTCTCATGGGTCTGGAGGAGAGTCTCAAGCAGACAAGTGGCCAGGTCCTGACCAGCTGCTCCATGAAAACACATTTCACCTCCTAGGCAGGGACCTCCAACCGCGAGGTCCTCCCTGGCTGCTTTGTTAGTGTCTGAACTGCACGAGTCCAGTCCCCACCACCCTTCCCGGCGTAGAGAGGGGCATCTGGGGCAAGTTAAGCACGTTTTCCAGGCCCCTGCAGAGGCTCACGGCGAATACACATGTCACCCACCAGCCAAGAAGCAAGAGGAACGAGGTGGCTCTGAGCCTGCCCACCGTCCTCAGGTTGAAAGTTGCCCCTTGATGACCGACGACTTCTTTCCTTCAAGACTGCCATGATTATTCTTTTATTTTTTAAATATTACTTTTATTTTTAACACAGTATTACATGTACATAGCTAAAGATCATGCTAGTGAAAGATTTATTTTTCTCTCTCTTTTTTTCCTCGCGGCTCGCAGGATCTTAGTTCTCTGACCAGGGATTGAACCCGGGCCCTCAGCAGTGCAAGCGCCGAGTCCTAACCGCTGAACTGCCAGGGAATTCCCAAGATTTATTTCTCAATGGTCCTCTGCCATTCTCTTGCCTATCCTCCACTTTTCACCCCAGCTGTAAACACTCAACTCTTACTTGTTTCTTGTATTTACCTCCATTACCTACATATTTTAAAATAATATGTCTGTGTTACTAATTTTTCGATGATCAATTTGAGATACCTTTTGACTTGGTGTTGAATTGAATTTAACTTTTACTCTCCTCCCCATATTCTCTCCACTGCCTTCATCCACCTAATACAGTCACATCAAATTTTTCGGTTACATCACCAGTTAATGTTTACCTTGATTATGTGACTGTTGTTCAGTGCACAGCTCTGTCACGTACATTCCCTTTCTTGTACAATTTTTGTTTTCCTCGAGCAAACATTTGCCTTGTTTTTTCAGCTGCCAAGTTTTTAACCTTTTACCTCACCCTGATCTATGAGATCTGTTAATTACCTATTAATATTTTCCAAATGTTTGACTCTGTGAGATAACTGGTCAGTCCTCTTTCTTTGCTGGGGCTTCTCCTCCTGCTCCAGGGTGGATGAGGTGCCACACAGCTGTCATCCTGGGCCTTGATTTCATTTTAACTTACCTCAACCTTATTAGGATGCGGGGCTGGTGGACAGACTTCTGGTGCAATTTACCTTGTGCCTTGTACTGCCCTCCCCCCTCAGTCCTGGACCCCAGAATCTCTGGATGGTTCTTTGCAAATCTAATGAGAGCTCTGAACACTCTCCCCTGGAAAATAAATGCACACACATAAAATTTGGCACATAATTTTGTGAATGTCTAAAGACATTTATGTAACTTACATGTAATGTAGTCCTAGCAAACTGTACAATTCCAAATAAGCCTTTAGTGCCTTAACTCTGATACTACAGTAAAACTCTAACCATAGTATGCAAACATTTCTTATTTTTCCCAATAAGTAGTTCTTTCCTCTTGAGCGTTTTATTATTTCTTACTATTTGATGGAATTAGTTTTCCAAATTTTAATGACTTGCAGATTTATGGCCAGTTGGAATCACTTCTATTCCAGGGTATTACACTTTGCAACCTTTGATGTTAATTTATTTCTCCCTCCAACTGTTCTGTATGTTGATGTAGCTGGGAATGAAGAGTCCCTCGAATATTTGTTGAGTTGAATTGAAATGAATGCTGAGCTTCTCTCCCACCAGCACATGTCACCTAGCATAAGAGCTCCTAAGAGACACTATATATAGATGGATGCTAATCTTCCTAATGAACAGATGCCCTTCTGGGGTCATTGACAAGAGGGATTTTCCATCTGTGTCGAAGAGAGTTCCACCATCAGTCACACTGTGATTGAGATCCTATTAAGACAAACTCCAAGTCACACTGTGATTGAGATCCTATTAAGACAAACTCCAAGGGTCTGTACTTTGATTAGAGTTTTGGTTGTATTGAATATTGCTTGAAGTAAAGTGGTGTGTGGCTGAGATATATAATGCATTTGTGTTTATCTACTCACTGAGTAGCTGCTGTTTACCAGACAGCGAAGTAGAACATGACCTATAATTTTAGTCCTCAGAGATTATTTTTTGGTCATTCATTGTTTTATTTTATTTTTTATTTTTTTGGCTGCGTTGGGTCTTCGTTGCTGTGCATGGGCTTTCTCTAGTTGTGGCAAGTAGGGGGGCTACTCTTCGTTGCGGTGCACAGGCTTCTCATTGCAGTGGCTTCTCTTGTTGCAGAGCACAGGCTCTAGGCACGCAGGTTCAGTAGTTGTGGCGCATGGGCTTAGCTGCTCCGCGGCATGTGGGATCTTCCCGGACCAGGGCTCAAACCCGTGTCCCTTGCACTTGCAGGTGGATTCTTAACCACTGCGCCACCAGGGAAGCCCGAGCTGAGTAAGGTTTTAACTCATCTCATCTCTGATTTCCTAAGGGCAGGAACTGTCACATAGTAGGTGTATAATAAATGTTAGTTGACTGAATAAAGGCTAATCATATCGAGTTGATATTCTCTCTGTTTTGTAACTACTCAAGGAAGCCAAAGTCAGCCAACGTTTTTTTATGTTGACAGTTCATAAACAATTACATGCAATTGTTTTTATACTTGAAATGTGATCGGAAACGTTATTAATCAACTTAATGCTGATACTTATTCGTTCCTCTCTAGCCGTTTACAGATAACATCTGCTGTGTCAGGTGTGTATCACACAGTATGTTAGGTATTTTTTAGACCTCTAATTCTCAGCTATCCCGACTATGCAGGCATAGATATTGAGGTTAGCTAACCTACCCATGGTGTTGCTGATCAGATGTGGCTGAGCCCTGCTTTGAGTCCAGGTTGGTACCAAAGCCCTTGTGCTTCCCACTCCACTGCTCAGGTGTCACCATGAGGGGCCCCTTGGTCCATCAGGCGCCTGCCCTATTTGTGTGTACACACACACACGTCACCCTGGGGCCTTTTTTCCTCTTTAGAGCCACCACCGCCTCCTTCCTTGTCCTAGAGACACAGGCCCTTTGGACCCCCCCAGGCACTGTGTCATCCAGGTACAAGTGGACAGGGTTTGGAAAACTCAGAAAGGTGCAAAAGTCTCTTCCCTCTGCTTCTTTAAGGATTCAAAAACTCTCTCATCAAAGTCTAGCCACTCGCTGGAAAATTGATATTGGTACAGGTTATGGGAAAAGTTCAATTAAAACTAAAGCTCAGGGGAATGTGTGTGCACCTTTAAACACTAACCTGTGTCTTTTCTTCTTCCCAGGTGCTCTTACCCCCGTACGATGATGCCACTGTGAATGGCGCCACCAAGGAGCCGCCACCGCCTTACGTGTCTGCCTAAGCCTGGCAGTGGGGCGTAGCTGAGAGCGACAGCTTGACTTCCGTACATCAGAGCAATAGTTCTTCAATTTTACTTCTGAGACGAGCTCTCTGAGCTTACGTGTTGCTGAAATGCTACAATTTAAAATTTTAGATGTTAAGTTGAGACTCTCTGTAGTTTGAAACGTACGCTTTAGCTAGAGCACTGTGATAGAGCAACCGTAGAATTCTTTCTGTGCGGGTGCGGTGGGCTCCCCTAGTCTTTCCTCGGCATTGAAACTACCCAGCAATCCGGATGAACCTTCTGTCCGAGGAGTCCGCTGTACGTGCTGAGCCCCAGAGTTGAAGAATTTGTGTCACTGTTCTCTCCGTTCCCTCCTTTCTCTTCTGAAAGCGTAAAATAAAATCAGAATTATACAGTGCTTCTCTTGGGCCATTCCAGTGTCTAGAACAAACCCTTAGGAGAAGAGGAATCGTGTAAGGAGTCCACATATACACATAAATAAAACAAGAATTTCCTTAGATCCTTTATGATTTAAATTCAGTGACAATTTGAGTTCGCTGGTCAAGGATTTTGTCCACGGGCTAAGTTGAGACCCTTTGTCAGTTCCCGGCAATGAGGACAGTCAGTCGCTACCCCGGCTGCTCTTGTGCACCCACGTCTGGGGTCACGGCGTGGCGTGTTAGAGGGGAACGGGTTGGTACTGTGTGGTATCAGGAGCTCCCTTTCTCGCAGTTTCCTTCCCATCCCCGCTCAGAGCCCCCTTTCACTAAGTGTTCTGCCCTAGCCTGACTCAGGGAGGACATCCATCAGCCTTTGTCAAGTGCAATTGCTGATAGGTATTTACCCAACAATCTGAAAAGAGGTTTTCTTCTCTCCCTGCAAGGCACATCCTACTACTTTGAACTTCTGAGTATGCCTTGTCATCTTTTAAAATGAGAGTAAAACAGTCTTCGGAAAGACGGGAGGTGGCAGGGGTGCTTTCCTTGTGAAATGCCCTTATCTTGACTACCTGAATTTCAAGGGACTTTTATATATTCACATGTTCAAAAGTCACAGCTCTCCTGTTTGTTCATTATTGAATGTGCTGTAAATGAAGCCATTTGCAATTAAAGTGAGATTTGCCCACATCCAAGAAAACCACCTTTTGACTCTGGTGATTGTGCCTGGGAACCCTTCTTGCCCACGTGGGGCTGCATTAGACACACGCGGTTTGGCCTAAGGAGGAGGTTTTATGGCTTGTCTCACACATACGTGCTTTTTAATATTTCAGTGCTGGTAAAATCAGAGCATCTTAGGCCAAGAGAAATGGAGAGGAGCGGACAGGAGCTTCCAGCATTCCAAACCCTCCTCTGCCAAAGCTCTGCCAGCTCAGCTGCTTCGAATAGGATTGCTTTCTGTCCACAGTGCAGTTTTAATAAGCTGTTCAGAGTTCACTGTGTTCCAAGGGAGATTAAAATAAGTGGTTTTGGCTTGTTCCTGAACAGGTATTTCAGATAATTTAGAAATGTAAAATAAAATAAGAGACGAGGGGGATGACTTTTATCCCTGAGAATCAGCCTCAGTCATTTCTTTTGGTGTATCACATTAGTATTCTTTATAAACTCAACCTCGGAAATTCTGTTCCTTGAAGTTTTATACCCAGAAGATTAACACATGGAGGGTTGTTAGGTATGGGGAAGGCCTATCGGGTAGTTTCACTGATCCCTGTGGAAGGCATGTAGGAAATCACAGTTATTTGCATGTTACTCCCCATGATTTTCCAGTGCTTTGCCTAATAATTTTTTTACAATAGGAAAAATGGCACATGGTCAAGTGGAGAAGAGTGCTGGTTTTGAGACTCTATGTAGGGTCCTCGGAGAGGGTCTTGTTCACGTGACACTCACTAGCACCACAGACACCAGGATGTCACGATGCTGCTGGGCTTTTCTGACATAACAACCCAGGCTGAGCTCCAAAGCTGCCCGCGTTACTTACCTCTACACAGCAAGGAATTGTCTTCCTGTCTCCACTATGGAGAGGTTGTGATGCTTGGATTAAAATGACCTTCCAGAGCACACTCAGCAATTCGCTGTGTCCTTATCGCTAATCCAGATATATACCTTACTTTTAAATGTGTTTTAAACCCCACTTAAATATCCTGCTCCTTTCTTCTATTTTGTTGTCTACAGAGAAACTTTCAAAATAGTCATTAATTACCTCAGTTGCTCTCGTGCCTGTGTACTTTCTGGTCACTTGACTGAGGGTTCCTCGGGGTTTTTCATCTTGACCCCCCAAAACCGTATTTTAAGGTCATGGACATTAGGTCCAGCACCACCAGGTGTGCCAGTGGGCCCACTGATGAGCAGCCCCGCGGGAGGGTTTGAAGTCTGTTTGCTGGACAGAGAGAAGAGGAAAATACACCTTTTGGCTTAATGGGGTCTGCCCACCCTAGGAACCAAGCTTCCGTTGCACAAGCCAGTCAGGTTTCCAGAATGCCACATCACGTGGAAGTTTTCAGGCCAACAGACTAGCCACTCCCCTTCCTGCACCTTCTTCCTACATAAACACATGTGCCGCATCTCCCCTGAGTCTGATGTCCTTGTCCCTGCCCCACCCTATCCTATTGTCCCGCAGAATGCCTGACACTTTCCCCCTCCCTTTCTCCCATTTTTTTTAAAAAAACTCTCTTCTGGCCCAAAACATTGGTTTAGTTTGACTGCTTAACTGAACCACACCTCATTGCATTTGTCTTTCCACCCTCAGTTCGTTAATCAACGGTACTTCTCAGTAATGTTCTCAATAGACCATCTTTAGAGACTGTAACCATTAAAGTTTTCTCCATAGAGGGGATGTATTGTATTTGAAATGGTCACCACTGGAGAAAAAAATCCTGCTGTGCAAATGGAGCTTTTGTGATAGAGGAAAACCGATGAGACTATAAAAACACTATTTCCATTTAAAAAGATATGTCAGCTTTTGCAGCCGGTCTGGAAACGGACCTAAATGTTGCTAAGTAACATTGCTGCTGGTCACGTAGGCAGACTCCTATGTTCTGGAGGGGAGAGGGCAGATGTAACTCATGCCAAAGGACTGCCTGCGTAAATTGAGCCATTTCAATACCAGAAGTAGTGCCTGCTGCTGTGTAAAATGAGTTTTGGCCAGCTTGCATGTATGTCCTAAAAGGGAAGGAAAAAGGAGGCATTGCAAGGATGTCTCCACACCCATGGAATTCACCTAAAGTGTTTTTGCACGCTGGCCAGGTTTTCTGCCAGATGACTGGTGTATGGAAGCCAGCCAGATCTGCGACCTTCTGCCCAGAAGCCCACGCATTCCTACCACTGAGTTGTGTGTGGAGACATCAGGAGAGAGAAACTGTCACCTGGCCAACCCAGAAGAAGTTACGTCAAAGCAAAACTCTTAGCTTTCTACACCCATCAATATGACCCTAGTTAGCCAGCTGCTGCTTCAGAATGAAGAGTTTGGCTCAAAACTGCACGATGGACTAAGGTTTTATTTATTTTATCCCATCTAAAACTTAACACATACTTTTTAGCAAGCCATTAGCAGTACAAACAAAACAACTTTTTACTTAAGTAAACTTATTAAGATGGGAACCTCTTCAGCTCAGCAAATATATATATTCCTTGGTGTGTGTCAAGATGTCCAGGGTATATTGTTGCAATAAAGAGAGCTTGGAGAGGAACTGTGTGACCTGGGTAGATTGGGCATAATTAGCCAGCATCAAGGGACTGAGCCAAATTTCTCAGGAAAGCCTAGGAGGGAACGGTGCCCTCAGATTTTCTGCTAGTCACAGCTCAGTGCTGTGGCATATCAGCTCCCCCTATGAAAAGCCATATGCAACAACAGCTCCTGGATTCCTGGCACCCTAAATGTGGGGCATCCAATCTAGACCTTTTGAAGAGCTGATGGGACTCCCATCTGTGCTCTCTCCACCTAAGGAAACCCCAGCTCTGGGGAAATGAAGGAACATTGGGTCTGCTCTCTGTGCGACGCACACAGCACAAAGGACACTGTCTTGTGTGGTGGCCTTTGTGTGACGTCACTTTTCCCCCAGTATTCATTTTAGCTAAACAAATGTATCTTTATTTCACTATTGTACTTTTGCAAGATCTTCCTTCAGTTCTTTCAACGTTAGGTCTTTTTTTTTAATTATTTTTTTTGTTTTTATTTTTATGGCTGTGTTGGGTCTTCGTTTCTGTGCAACGGCTTTCTCTAGTTGTGGCAAGCAGGGGCCACTCTTCATCGCGGTGCGCGAGCCTCTCACTATCGCGGCCTCTGTTGTTGCGGAGCACAGGCTCCAGACGCGCAGGCTCAGTAATTGTGGCTCACGGGCCCAGCTGCTCCGCAGCATGTGGGATCTTCCCAGACCAGGGCTCGAACCCGTGTCCCCTGCATTGGCAGGCGGATTCTCAACCACTGCGCCACCAGGGAAGCCCAACGTTAGGTCTTTTTAATTAAATCTTTCTTTCCTGCATATAGTCCCCTTCAATAAATAATAATGGACACTCTAACCCCTGCTTTTATCAGTACTCCCAGTGAGATCATAGGGCCTCTTTGCCTGCCCCTTTCTCTCTCCATATCTAATCAGTCCCCAGACCTGTGGCTTCTACCTTTTTATCTGGCAGAATGACATTTACTATTCACTGAGCCCTTCCTGTGGGCCAGCCATGCTGCTAAGCGCTTTACACGTATTAACTCTTTATCTCCATTTTACAGATGAAGAAACAGATTTTTAAAGGAAAATAACTGATCCAAGTTTCCACAGTAAGTGGCAGAGTCAAGATTTAGATGCCAATTGAGTCCATTTAAGCGGGTATTTCATATCTTTGAGACATCTAGACTCTCAGAACTCTGTACCTAACCTCTCAGTTCTTACTAACAAGGTTGATTTCTACTAACTGGAGTGAACATATCCCAAGAAGGAAAGCCAGTCATGTAAAGCTGTGTGAACTTTGTAAACTTAGGGTGGATTTTTTTACTTGAGGTTTGTATCACAAGTAAAGCTGTCAATTTTCTGATTAGGCTGAATCGTGTTCTGTGAATATCAGCTTTTAATTCTTACCGTAAAGAATTTATTCAGCTGTGGTGACCTAAATGGGAAGGAAATCCAAAAAAGAGGGGATATATGTATACATATTGCTGATTCACTTTGCTGTACAGTAGAAACTAACACAATATTGTAAAGCAACTATACTCCAATAAAAATTTTTTTAAAAAAGAATTTATTCAGGTAGGAAGAAAGATCAACTGAGGTGGGCCTTTTAGAGTGGTTAATTGTTTTAAGTGAGCAGTTTTCTTCTGAGGAAATTAGGCACCATTTTAAACTGCACTGATTTATCTTTAAGAAGAATATGTACAGTAAGTTTTCAAGCATCATAAGGGAGTAGAACAGTGATGTAATGTGTTTGCATTATCTTGGAGGAATAGTTGGGGCCGTGAGACCCAACTCCCTTCATTGTCCCCGCCCCAGAAAGCCTATCTCACGGTGTCTGTTTTCACACCTCTCAAGCAGAGGCAGACTAGAGCAGCCCTCTCCCGTGCGCCTGTAGGCTTTCTTCCACCCTGTGAGGTTAATGCACTAAATCATCTGTGTCCCTGAGAGCCAACTTCCTTAGACATCTTAGTAGTGAACCCAGGTCTGACTCGGGTATCAGGAAACATTATAAATTTGTGGGTTTTTAAAAAATTACATAAGGGAATTCCCTGGCGGTCCAGTGGTTAGTACTCAGCGCTTTCACTGTGGTGGCCCGGGTTCAATCCCTGGTCAGGGAACTAAGATCCTGCAAGCTGCGTGGTGCAGCCAAAAAAAATAATAAATTTAAGAGATAAAAATAAAAAAGGACACCAGTAATGTATTGCAAGAAAAAATAGAAAATAAAGCCATTAAGTCATCCTTTGGGTCTCATCTTGAAAGTCACTTCCTTCTGGAAGCCTTCTATGACCCACTAGTCTGGAAGAGATTCATTTTATGTTGTCCCATAGCAGAGCATACCATAGCATCCCAATCAAGGCTCATTTTACACTCTGGTTCCTGTGGCTTTTCTCTTCTGTAATCTCCCAATAGATAAGAAACTCAGACAGAAGCTGTGTCTGTGTTCCTTCCCCAGCACCTGGCACTTGTTTGGCAGATAGAATGAACTCAAAAATAGTTACTAGAATAAGAATAAAATAAGCATGAGAGGAATTAAAACCACCTGTAACCCCACCCACGGTGATTGTAACTAATTCTTAACAACAACTCAGTGGGGCTCAAGCTCCACAGAGACCACTTCTCCCAGAAGAGACCACTGGAGAAAAAAAAATCTCATTCCTGTAGACTGTGCAAGGGAACAAAGGGAGGTCTCTCCTCCACAGACCCTATGAGCGTGTCTACTGTGGGGCGGGGGCGTCTTGACTTCTAGAAGTTGTAAAGGTGATGGGCAAAACTCAGCAACACGGTAATAGAAGGATTGATCTCTGAAGGAAAATTAAAGGACAACTAAGATGAGGGGCTAGCTGATGCTCTACCGCAATTTGCAATCAAAAGGAAATGACATTCTTAGCTCTATTCTTGTGATCAAGTTCCTTTTATGTGAGCCTAAATCAGTAGGGCTCTGAATGAAAAATTAAATCGCTAGATGTGCCTCTCCCTTGAACTTTCTCTTTTCCCTTTCCTAGATCAATGTATTTTTAAAACAATCAGTGACCAGGACTTCCCTGATGGTGCAGTGGTTAAGAATCCGCCTGCCAAAGCAGGGGACGTGGGTTCTATCCCTGGTCCGGGAAGATCCCACATGCCCCGGAGCAACTAAGCCCGTGAGCCAGTACAACTGATGTGTTCTTCAACTTCCCGGGCACTTCAGATTTAAATAAAACCCCTGAAAGGCTGTATGTGATAAAGCATGTTTGTCTTGCAGCCTTTACAAGAGTATCTCAAGATTGCAACAGTAAAGCCTTGCGCATTTCTCTGTGGCGGGGACCACAGACACTAGTCCAGAAGTCCCCACCAGTTAAGTCCTGCAGTGGAAAGTAGTAATCAGAGGAGGAGTGTGAACTCCAGAAAAGGTGTGTGAAAGCACAGGAAGGGAAGCTGAGGAATGGGGCAAGAAGCCCCCCCTGCCCATGTGTGAGAGACCTGGTTCCAGGAAGGAAAGTGTTTCAAGCAAGGTGTGCAAACATGGAAGAGGAGCAGTCTGATTCAAAAAGAGACTAAACGTGTTTGCATGAGGACTCAGAACTAAAACCTGCCCTCTTCTCATAAACCAAAACTGATTAAGATGTAATCCACATGCCATAGAATTGTATCATTTAATGGTTCTTAATATTATTAATATCTTAATATTATTCATGCAACCATCACCACTATCGGTTTTAGAACATTTCCATTAATCCCTAAAGAAACTCCACACCCTAAATAGTCACTCCCCTTTCTCCCCCCAAACTTCTCAGCTCCAGGCAACCACTAATTTACTTTCTGTCTTGATGGATTTCCCTGTTCTGGATATGGAATCATATAGCATACGTAGTTTTTTTTTTAATATTTATTTTTATTTATTTATTTGGTTGTGCCAGGTCTTAGTTGCGGCTCGCCGGCTCCTTAGTTGCGGCACATGGGCTTCTTAGTTGTGGCATTTGAACTCTTGGTTGCGGCATGCATGTGGGATCTAGTTCCCTGACTAGGGATCAAACCCATGCCCCCTGCATTGGGAGTGCGGAGTCTTAACCACTGCGCCACCAGGGAAGCCCCCAACACTTGTTTTTGCCTATTTTTTAAATTATAGCCACCCTAGTGGGTGTGAAGTGATGTCCTGTGTTTTGTTTTGTTTGGCCGTGCCTCATGGCATGCGGGATCTTAGTTCCCAGACCAGGGGTTGAACCCGTGCCCCCTGCAGTGGACGTGTGGAGTCTTAACCACTGAACTGCCAGGGAAGTCCCTTGTGGTTTTGATTTGCATTTCTCTGATGGTAAATGATGTTGAGCATCTTTTCACTTGCTTATTGACCATTTGAATGTCTTCTTTGTAGAAATGTCTATTCAGAAACTTTGTCCATTTATTAATTTTTAAATTATTGAATTATGAGTCCTTTATATATTCTACACACATCTGTTATCAGTCTATGATTTGCAAAAAATGTCCCCCATTCTATGAGTTATATTCCCTTGATGGTGTCCACTGAAGCACAAAAGTTTTTAATTCTGATCTACTCCAATTTAACTGTTTTTCTTTTGTCATTTGTGCTTCGGAAGTCATATCCAAGAAACCATTGCCTAATACAAGGTCATGAAGATTTGCTTCTGTGTTTTCTTCTAAGAGATTAATAGCTTTAGCTCTTACACTTACATCTTTGATCCACTTTGAATTAATTTTTGTATGTGGAATGAAGTAAGGGTCCAACTTCATTCTTGTCCATGTGGCTGTCCAGTTGTTCCAGGACCAATTGAAATTCTTTCCCCAATTGAATGGTCTTGGCACCTTTGTTGAAAATCAATTGACTGCAAATATGAAGGCTTATTTTTGAACTCTCAATTTTAGTCCATTTAATTTTATGTCTATCTTTATGCAGGTATACATTATTTTGATTCCTGCAGTTTTGTAGTAAGTTTTGAAATTAGGAAGTGTGGATCCTCCAACTTTGTTCTTTTTCACGATTATTTGGCTACTCCGGGTCCCTTGAATTTCCATATGAACTTTAGCATTAGCTTGTTAATTTCTGTAAAGAAGCCAGCTGGGATTTTGATAGGGATTATGTTGATTCTGTAGATCAGTTAAGGGAGTACTGCCATCTTAATAATATCAAGTCTTTCAATCTATGAATATGGAATGTCCTCCCATTTATTTAGATCTCCTTTAATTTCTTTCAACCATGTTTTGTAGTTTTTGGAGTATAGGTTTTGTACTTCTTTTGTTAAATCCTTTTCTAAGTGACTTATTCTTTTTGATGCTATTTTCAATGGAATTGTTTTCCTAATTTCATTTTCAGACTGTATAGAAATACAGTTGGCTTTTGTCTATTGATCTTGTATCCGGCAACCTTGCTGAACTACTTTCTTAGTTCTAATACTTTTTTAGTAGAGTCCTTAGAATTTCTACTTACCAGATCATGTCTTCTGCAAATAGGGATAGTCTTACTTCTTTTTTTTTTTTTTCTTTAAAGGTTTTTTTTTTTTTTATTTATTTTTATTTTTTTTTAATTTATGGCTGTGTTGGGTCTTCGTTTCTGTGTGAGGGCTTTCTCCAGTTGCGGCAAGTGGGGGCCATTCTTCATCGCGGTGCGCGGGCCTCTCACTATCGTGGCCTCTCTTGTTGTGGAGCACAGGCTCCAGATGCGCAGGCTCAGTAATTGTGGCTCACGGGCCCAGTCGCTCCGCGGCATGTGGGATCTTCCCAGACCAGGGCTCGAACCCCTGTCCCCTGCATTGGCAGGCAGATTCTCAACCACTGCGCCACCAGGGAAGCCCGTCTTACTTCTTTCTTTCCAATCTGGATGCCTTTTATTTCATCTTCTCGCCTTGGCTAGAATTTCTAGCACCGTGTTGAATAGAAGTGGTGAGAGAGCACATCTTTGTCTTGTTCCTGATCCTAGAGGAAAAGCTTTCAGTATGATGTTAGCTGTGGGTTTTTTGCAGATGCTCTTTATTAGATTGAAGAAATCCCCTTATACTTCTAGTTTGTCGAATGTTTCTATCACGAAGGAGCACTGAATTTTGTCAAATGCTTTTTCTGCATCTATCGAGGAGATCACGTGGTTTTGGTCTTTTATTCTGTTGATATGGTGTATTACATTGATTGATTTTCAAAAATTGTCTGACATATTATCTGCTCCATGGGTAGTCTGGAGCTAATGGTGAAGCACTGCAGGTCTGCACCCTCTCATTAGGCCTGGCCAGGGATGCTGAGCTGTCTTAAAACTTGCTCTAGTTAAAAGAAACTCTCAGCTCTTTCACACTTTGGTTATTGCATCTTCTTTTCAACATGTTTTTGTTCAGAGCTAGTGTACATGTAGCCAGTAATGTTCTGGCACTTTCTGTACTTGGGAATTGCTTTGTCAATTCTTGTTTTAAATCAGTCAAGACATTTCCATTGCTTCTTTTCAGAGAGTGCTCTACCAACAAAAAATTGTTCACTTTATTGCATTACATCTTATTTTTCTCCATCTTATGATTTATTGTGACTCTCAGCAGTTCACTGCCTTATTCCTTATTCTTTCCACTGGACCATCTGTAGCATTTCCCCTTCTGTTGGATCCCGGTAATAACCATGTTCCAGTTATTTTCTTCAGCAAGAGAGAACGTGGAAAAGCCACATTCTTTCTTCTGATATTTTTGTTATTCTTCTGATATTTTTGTTATTCTTGAGTTTATTGAGCTTTGCCAGCATGCTGGAAGGTTTTACAGGACACATACACATACTCATTGCCCAAGTATCTTGCAGTCTGATTTAACACCAGGCAACCGATGCAGACAGAGACTCGGTAATGGCGTGGCGAGAAGGCAGTTAGCTGAGTGTCACAGGAATGAGACTACTGGCTTCTAATAGCAGATGGCTCTCTGCCAATTCCTGGGCTTCAGGAGGCAAGAAGCAGCAATCTGCGTTGCTGAGTGATGCTTCCACACATAGCAGGTCCATCCTCCACTTCCAAAGTGGAAACTAGTCTCCAGGGAGACGGGCAATGTTTCAGCCTTGTCAATATCCAAGGAAACGAGTCAGATTCCATTCGGTCTTGCCCAGGTTTTAAGGCTCCCCACGCCATCCTATTATCTCATTCTTGATAAGTAGCCTCGTCAGCCTGATTCCACAGAAACCACTCTAAACTCCAGGTTTAAGGCCACAGCAGCTCAGTCTCTTCCACAGCACGGCATAAGGAAGATGTGTAAACAAGCTAAAGGCCTGGTCCCTGCCCTCGGGAGCTCATGGTTCAAGATAACATAAAAACATTTGAATCCTCTTTCCAAGGTGGGATTATATGTTTATTTAGAAATCATTTCACTTGGGATGATGGTACCATCAGCTAGCCTGTCCTCAGGGGGGACCTCTGACATGGAACTAGCTGTCCACATTGATGGGGCATCTGGAAGGAAGCACTGCCCCATGTCGGAGGGTTCCTTACCCAAGGCTGGAGTGGAAACCCAGCCACTGCTTTTTTTTTTTTTTTTTAATTTTATTTATTTATTTATTTATTTTTGGCTGTGTTGGGTCTTCGTCTCTGTGCGAGGGCTTTTCTCTAGTTGCGGCAAGCGGGGGCCACTCTTCATCGCGGTGGGCGGGCCTCTCGCTATCACAGCCTCTCTTGTTGCGGAGCACAGGCTCCAGACGCGCAGGCTCAGTAGCTGTGGCTCACGGGCCTAGTCGCTCCGCGGCAGGTGGGATCTTCCCGGACCAGGGCTCGAACCCGTGTCCCCTGCACTGGTAGGCAGATTCTCAACCACTGCGCCACCAGGGAAGCCCCAGCCACTGCTTTGCAGCGCTCCCCTCTCTACCTTATCTCCTGTTCTGACCAACTGGCAGGTGCCCCAAAGGAATGACAGCTCCTCTCCCAGGGGACACATCCTGCCCTTCTGCTTGAGTGGGACGGGGACGGGCTCCAACAGTTTACATGGGACTCAAACATCATCAGTCACCTAGAGGAACACAGTGCGAGTGAGGTGACATTGCAATTTTAGATCCTTCCTCATCTGTGTTCTGTGGAGCCGCCCGTTGTGGCCCTATCTATCTTGTCAATAAAAGTGATGTTTCTATTTTCAAGAAAAAAAATAATTCAGTACAAAAGTTATTTTAGGCTATGAGTTCTGTGAGCCAACCTGTCTGCTCATTGTTTTCCTTATATTCTGGTCCTCTTCTCTTTGATAAGAGTCTCATTTTAATCTGCCCTCTAGGAAGGATTCTAATGTGTAACACAAAGCAAAACAAAAAGTTCTAATGTTTACAAGGAACAAATGAATGCTTAGGGCCAAAGTCTATATTTGAGGCTATTCATGAATGTGAGGCCTGGGTCAGATGACTGCCCCCCCCCCCCGCCACCCCAGCCTCATCCTGTTCCACAACAGACCCCCTGCAGAGACAGAGCCGTGAGCTGAACCCAGTATAGCTACCAAGGTGTAAGTAATTTAAACAGTTTTGGATTCTAACTCATGAGTTCTGAGATACTACACACCCTCGTTCTTGTCTGCTTGTATGAGAGCCCACCTGAGAACAAGAAATCATACTTTTTCTGAATAAGGTTCTCTACATTAAGCCAGTAGCAGGGCCTCTGGCAGAAAAGGCAAATTTGGGCTTTCCCCAGCAGCCTTTATTATTATCAACTTGCATTCACCCTAAAGGTAACTGGGAAACTAAGCCATTGTTTTTTCTTACTTGATATTTCAGGATACTGAACTCGCTTTTGCTTCTTTTTTTTTTTTTTTTTCTGGCAGACCTGAAGATTGTTCCACAAGGTGAACAACTCACTGACCTATTTGACTTGGCCACAGGCATGCTTTGTACAGAAATTTCCTCTTCTGAAGAATTCTGATAGAACTCCCTGGGGAAAAACATCCATCTTAGTTGGCATACACCAGAATCACTGAAATCTGTTACTACTAAATTACAATTCACTAAAATTTGGAAGGATTTCGGAATTACTATTGTTTTCCTGGTTAAGTTACTGGATCATACTGGTGTCTTGAAATAAGGCAACACATTTAAACTGTAAGTTTCCCTAAACTGTAACTTAACTTCCCCAGCTCCTAGGGGATTTTCACTGGCCCAGACTCAGGAAGAATTATTTGTGGGATCCAAGACTTCAGAGACCAAACATTTCCTGAAGACTTTCCTCTGCTTTCTGACTTCCACTTACCTCCTCCCAAAGACATACAAAGAAACTATTTCTGATCAGTGCAGGCAGCCAAGAGTGCCCAGTGGGCCTAAAGTGCACGATAAGGGAACATGAATCCAAGATTCTTTCTTGGCATTAGGATACCACTGAGTTGCCCGATGGCTTGAGTATGTTGACCCCTTGCCTTATGGCTAGGATTTTAATAACCCACCTGGAGCTTTCCTGGAAAATTGATTTTGTACAAGATTTTTACTCATATTCCAGAAACCAACTCTATCATCAAATAGGAGTGACGACGGTTCGGAGTAAAGGCAGCCAAGAGGACTTAAATGATCAGATTCTGGCACCAGATGTTTTGAAACTTGTTAATTCTGCTGCCTCTCCCCCATAGCTTGTTAAAACCTGAACTGAGCGGTTGGGTTAATGGTTTGGGGTTAGAATTTTGGAGCAATTATTAGGAGATGTCCTAGCCTGTTGTAACGATCCCACTCACCCCCAGCTGCCCAGGAGCAGGGAGAGCTGGTAGAGTGGCATTCCCCAGCCCTTTCCCTGCCACTGACCAATCCTGGCTTTCGCATCCCTCCAAAGTTCACTTGGGGACCTCTCAGGGCACGTTCCCCCGCTTTACAAAATTGCAAACATCTTTGCCCATAATTTCAAAAGTCTTGCCTGGACTAGACTTTCTCTGCTCCTTCAGGGTAGGAACCTTGTTTCCTTTCGGTCCTGGCATCCTTAGTCCCGTCCCCACCCAGGGGCCTGGTCTCTGGCCAGTGGACGCTCTGTTAATATGAACTGGCACCGGTGTTCTGGGCACTGCCAAGACAGCTTCTGGCACTTGTCACCAATTAGCCCAATTCTCACCACTTTCTTCTTCATCACCGTCATCGATGGTCTCCTCCTGTAGATCATGACCCCCAGTTCAGGAAACAGGACCCCTGTCATGCCTTTCTTCCTCCAGGAGATGCTCTCCTCCGCTCCCCACCCCACTCCCCTCCGCCAAGCCCCCAAAGCTCCTTGTTGTTCTGAGCCTGCGTGCGGCTCCAGACCCCTGGAGTCCGATCCCCGCCTGGGCTTGGGGACGGACCGCGCAGAGCGAGGTGGCAGCAGGCAGGGCGCGCGGCCAGGGTGCCCAGCTCCCGGGGCTGCCTGCAGGGGGGGGCGGTCCTCGCGGCCTCTCCCTCTCCGCTCCTGCCCCATCCCCAAACAGTACACCCCTCCTCCCGCCGGCCCGCTCCCCACCCTCCGCGGCGCCGCCTCCCCCGCCGCCTGCCGGCGCTGGCCCAGAGCCGCCCAGGCAGCCAGCGAGCGAGCGGAGCGCTCTGGGATGGGACTCGGAGGAAGCGGAGAAGGAGGAGACAGCGGCAGCACCTCGGGCTTCTTCCACGGCTCCCACGAGCGATTCCCGAGGAGAGCCGTGGCTCTCGGAGCGGCGAGGAGGCCAGCGACGAAGACCCGGGAGGCTGCGCCCCTGTCTCGCTTCCCAGGCGCCGGCGGCGGCTGCAGGTGAGCGGGGCGCGCTCTCCCCGGGGCCCTGCCTGGCCCCGCAGCCCCGAGGCGCAGACAGACAGACGGACAGACAGGCAGAGCTTGGGCACCCACGCACGCGGGCGCGCCCAAAGGCCCGCGCCCCGGCCCGTGCGGCCCCGCGCGGCCGCTCCCGCCGGACGCCCCCTCCCGCCCCGGGCCCCTGGCTCCCGACCCCTCGGGGCCGAGGGCGAGAGGGGGGGTGGCGCTGCGGGACCCCCAGTCGGGGCCAGTTGGGCCGCCCTGGCCGGGCGAGCTCCGCGAGCTCCCTGAGCCCGGCGCAGCGCGCGGCAGCCACCCCGCAGCGCCCCGTGGGGGCGCTGTGCCCCGCTGCGGGGCCGCCCAGACCTGGCCTCCACCGACCCCGGGAAAGCGAGACTTGTTGAGCGGGGATCCGGTGCGATTGCTGTTCAGCTGGCCAGCGGATCGATTCCGACTCCCCGCCTCGGTCGGCTGGTATTTTAATGCCCGTGTCATCTGCATTTTGTTCTTGGTTCTCTAGGACAGCTAAAGCTCCAGCTTCTCTACATTGCGGAGAAAGGAAAGAAAGGGGAGGGCGTTTTGTGGTAGTTGCTAGAAACCCCGAGGGCAGTTTGGAGAGAGGACAGAAAAATGGGGACCCTCACTCGTTAAGGTCTCCTGCACTGGACGCACAGGAAGGTAGCTCCTCGGGAACACATACTCCCGCCGGGAACAAACCCAGTTGACCAAGTCCCAAATCGTCATAAATCAGGGAGCTGGGCTGCATCTGCACCAAGTGCATTTAATTGGTTTCCCGCTGCGGGGGTGGGGGAAGGGTGGGGGAGGGGTGGGGGGAGGGGTGTGGTCAAGACCAGAGACTCTGGGGTTGGCTTGCTTAGGTTCAGACCCCGGCTGTGCGTGAAGCTTACAGGTTGGCAACTTTGGAGTTACCCAACTACTCTATGCCTCACTTTCTTCATCTGTCCAATGGGGTTGATAACACCTAAAGGGCTGTGAGGATTAAATTCAAGTCCTTAGAACGGTTCCAGGCATTTTAAGATTGGTGATTAGTTCCATCACCTGTCTCTCCAGAAAAGCAAGGCGTTCCTATAAGCAGTCACTTCCTCTCCAAGTCAGGAAGGTGGGCCCTCTGTGGGTACGTGAGGGTGGCAGATGATCTACGTGTATTTAACTGGAGTTTTCCATTCAGGAGTGCATCCTACACGGTTCTCCCTGCCTGTTTCTCCCAGCCTTAAAAAACCATATTGCTGTTCCAGGATGGGTTTATGGTCTGGAAAGTTTCCTCTCAGCCCCAGAAGCTTGGTCCCTGAGAACCCCCTGTTGAGAATGCAGATAGATATCTGTTGGCTCTTCACCTTCTGTTTTCCTATCTGCCCAAACTTTTAGTCCTGCCAATAGAATTCAGTCAGACCTCTGTGTTGCCAGGCTTCTCTTTTCTACAAATCCAGGGTTCCGGGCTCAGGAGTCCAGGCCCTGGCAAGCTGGAGGCACTGAGGTCTGAGATCACTGGCTGCAGGTGCCGTACCAGAGTCCGCCTCTGAGACACCCTCAGATGGCCGTCATGCTCTAAGCTCTTACCAGCATCACCATATATCTCTGTTCAGCAAGAGGTAGTTGAAATGAGGCCCAAGATTTAAAGAAAAGGAAATAGAAGATTGCTCCTTGAAAGATAGAGGAGGAATAAGAGGATTACTGAAGGTTCTACAGAGAAATCCCACAGTTTTCCTAGAATCAGCTCTGCCTGGGGCGAAGAGGGAGTGCCAGTGTAAACGCTGGCCTGCAGGGTGTTGGGTGTGAGGCTGGGTGGGAGGTGAGAAGGGACATGCTGGGACTCAGGGGTGAGCAGCTGAGTTTGAGGCCAGCCAAGTGAGCCAGAGCCTCGAATGCTATCCCTGGGACGGGACTGGCTCCCCTCTGGTTTTTAGCATGTGTGTTTAAGAGAGCCCTTTCCTGGGACTCCCTGTCTTTAGGGAAGCTCAGGAGGGCACCCCTGTTTAACGTACATGTGGGAATAAGTCAGGAGGGTCAGAGGAAGAGGGAGGCTGAAGTGCCAAGGAGAGAGTGGAGGCTGTCATTGCTGTTGCTAATAAACAGTGCCAGGGAGGCCCTTCCAAGGGACCAGTTGCCACTTGGAGCTCTAGCCGTGAGGTCATCTTTGAACCCTGCCACGTGGCTCGTTAGACAGCCACCACTGCCTTAGCTGGTAGGACCCTGAAAAGGACTCAGAGAGAAAGGCAGGGCTGGGCTCCATCCCAGAGGCCTCGGCTGTTATCAATAATTGGTGGTACTGATGCTGACAGTGAGAGGTTGTGGGAGTACGACCCTGATCTTGGCACCTGAGGGACCTGGGTTCCAGTCTCAGCCCTGCCACTCATTACCTGCAAGGATTTTGGAACGTTACTTAGACACCCTGCCTCAGTTTTCTCATCTGTAAATGGGAATAGAATTGTTGGGAGAATTAAATTAGTTAACACACATGAAGTGCTTAGTATAATGCCTAGCTCAGAGTAAGTGCTCAATATTTATTACCTGTACTTATTGTTATTATTATCTGAGCCTCAATTATACCATCCATCAAATGGGGATGATACGATCTATGTCATAGTGTTGTTATAAGGGTTAAATGAGATAATTAATGTGAATTAATCTGCCAGTGCTCGGAGAGAGTTGATTGAAAATAAGATTTTTACCGAAATATCTGCATGTAAAGTCAGTGGCTGAGCAGGTGGCCTAGCTAACATTTTTCAAAAGTTCTTTTAAGAGTATTGTCAGAGAAAACTTTACTGTTGGAGACCGTGGCTCCATCCCCATTGGAATACCCCACTGCTATTTTAGGTTATTGTACTAGTTTCTTATTGCTGCTGTAACAAATGACTGCAAACTTAGTGCTTAAAACAACACAAATGTATTGTCCTTCAGTTCTGGAGGTCAGAAGTCTGAAACAGGTCTCACTGGGCTAACATCAAGGTGTCGACAAGGCTATGTTCCTTCTGGAGGCTCTAGGGGGAAATCTGTTCCCTTGCCTTTTCTGGCTTCTGAAAGGTGCCTATGTTTCTTGGCTCCTGGTCTTTTCTTCCATCTTCGAAGCATAGCAGCTTCCAGTTCTTCTCTCCCTTCCCCCTTCTCCCCCCTTCTTCTCCTTCCCCCCTTCTTCTCTCTTTTATAAAGACCCTTGTGATTACGCTGGGCCCACTTGGATGATCCAGGCTAATTTCTCCTTCTCAATATCCTTAGCTTAATCACATCTGCAAAGTCCCTTTTTCCACAAAGGTAACATATTCATAGATTCTGGGATGATTAGGTCGTAGACATCTTTGGGGGCATTATTCTGCCTAATAAACAGTTATTATTAGAGAAAATGATGTAAATCAAAGAATTTTTTTTAAAGATTTATTTCTTATTTATTTATTTTTAGCTGCGTCGGGTCTTAGTTGCGGCACGTGGGATCTTCGTTGAGGCATGTGGGATCTTTCGTTGTGGCGTGCAGGCTTCTCTCTAGTTGTGGCATGTGGGTTTTCTCTCTCTAGTTGTGGCGTGCAGGCTCCAGGGAGCGTGGGCTCTGTAGTTGTGGCAAGTGGGCTCTGTAGTTGTGGCGTGTAAGTCAGTAGTTGTGGCACGTGGGCTTAGTTGCCCCGCGGCATGTGGGATCTTAGTTCCCTGACCAGGGATCGAACCTGCGTCCTCTGCATTGGAAGGTGGATTCTTTACCACTGGACCACCAGGGAACTCGCAATCAAAGGATTTTATCTCACTTCTGTTTAGGGCTTATCCTTGCACCTTCCCAGTTAGGTGAGTTTGTTTTCACTTGTCTTAAAGATGAGAAGCTCAAGACCGCAGGGGTCAAGACTATGGGTCAGATCTTTCGTGAGCCCTGGGTTGCTTCAAACTCAGTTCTGAAGTTGCTACTTTCACAGTTTCTCCCTTTCTTTGACAAACCCTCAACTTTTAACACTAGCCCCTCAGAATGGTCTCCTTTTCCCCATCAACAGTGTTTGCTGATTTTTTCTAGCTCCTTCTCCTTCTCCATTTCCATTGAAATACAAAGAATGCCCCCACCCCCAAGATCTCCTCTAATAAAATTACCACCTCTCTGAAGTTTCCAGACAGTGTCTGTATTAGTTTCCTATTGCTGCTGTAGTAAGTTACCACAAACTTAGTGACATAAAACAAGTTTATCAGAAGCAACCTATACGTCCATCCACAGATGAATGGATAAAGAAGATGTGGTATATATGTACAATGGAATATTACCTAGCTATAAAAAAGAATGAAATAATGCCATTTTCAGCATCATGGATGGACCTAGACATTATCATATTAAGTCAGACAGAGAAAGACAACTATCGTATGATACCACTTACATGTGGAATCTCAAAAAAGGACACAGATGAACTGATTTACAAAACAGAAATAGACTCACAGACAGAAAATAAATTTATGGTTGCCAAAGGGAATAGTGGGTGGGGGGGAGAGTTAAATTAGGAGTTTGGGGTTAACATATACACACTACTAAATATAAAATAGGTAGACAACAAGGACCAACTGTGTAGCACAGGGAACTATACTCGATATTTCGTAATAACCTATAATGGAAAAGAATCTGAAAGGGAATATGTATATTATATATAATATATACATATGTATAACTGAATCACTTTGCTATGCACTTGAAACTAACACAACATTGTAAACTATACTTCAGTTTTTAAAAAGTTTATTATCTTATGTTTCTGGAAGTCAAAAGTCTGAAATGGGTCTTACTGGGTGAATTGTTCCTTCTGGAGGCTTTAGGGGAGAATCCATTTCCTTGCCTTTTTCATCTTCTAGAATCTTCCCTCATTGCTTGGCTTGTCGCCTCCTTCCATCTTCAAAGCCAGCAATGTCAGGCTGAGTCCTTCTCATGCTGCCTCACTCTTCTGTTTTTAAGGACCCTGGTGATTGCGTTGGGCTCACCTGGATAATTCAGGATGCTCTCCTTATTTTTTTCTATTTTTTAATTGAAGTATAGTTGATGTAGGGTATCTCCCTATTTTTAAAGTCAGCTGATTAGCAACTGTAATTCCTCTTTGCTGTGTAACATAACATATCCACAGATTCTGGGGATTACGACATGGACATCTTTGGAGGGACATTATTTTGCCCACCCCAGGGCTTGAGAAGGAGTTCCAGGTCAGGACCAGCTGTGCACCCTCATTCTTATTAACACCTCTTCCAGAATGTGCACAATAGCCCACTCAAGAGAACACCCATTAGCCTCTCTCTAAAATCTCTGCTGCAGCTCACATCTCTCCCTGAATCCCTTTGTCTATGGCATGATCAGAGAGCAAGGGGGGCAGAAGTAGTACTGCACACTTCATTTGTTAAGTAAATTTTTAATCAAAAGAACATATAAAAAGATGCACAGACCATAAGGGAACAGTACAATGGATCTTTTGCAAAATGAACACTCTCATGTGACCACCTCCCAGATCGGCACCCCAGAAGCCCCCTTTGTGCCCACGTTTACCCAATTAATTATCACCTCCCCCCTGAAGGTAACCGCTCTTCTAACTTAGTTTGCATGTTTTTTAAGTAAACTTTTTACTGAAGCATACATATAGAAAGGTAAACAAATCTGGCGTGTAGCTGGATTATTTTTCATGAATATGTAGTCAGCATCCTGAGTAATCAGCAGAACATTCCCAGTACCCCACAATCCCCACCTCACGCCTCCTTCTGTGCACTGACACCTCAAGTGTAACCACTATCCCGATTCCTAAGATTGTAGATTCATTTTGTCCATTTTGTCCATTTTTGAATTTTATTTTGTTCAATATTATGTTTGTAAGTTTATGATGATATTGCACCAAGCGGTAATTCACTCATTTCTATGGTTGTATAATAGCCCATTATATGACTCCACCACAGTGTATCTGTTCTCTTCTTAAGGTTGTTTCCATTCACACTTCAGTTTGAAAGGGAGTGATTCCCTCCCTATATCTCCGTTGTCCTAAACTCAGTCCAACCAGCGGCGAGTAAGAGACATTGTATGGAGCTACCGGGCTGGAATGGAGGGTTAGTGTGTGTGTGTGTGTGTGTGTGTGTGTTGGTGGGATGGATGGTGGTGTTTCTGAGGTTAGCATTGTAAGACAGGGCCAGATTATGGGACTTTGAGTGCTAAGCTAAGGAATCTGGATTTTATCGGCTTGGTATGTAGAAGTCACTGATAGTTTTTGAGCAGGCGCATGATAAGCATGATATTGTGTTGGGAAGATTGAATTCAGCTGGTGCCAGATGGCGTCAATAGGAGAGACTTAGAAACAGTCAATTAATTAGGATTATGTTCAACTCCAAGTTATAGAAAAAAACTGAAATGACAGTGACTTGAAGAAGGAAGTTTATTTCTGTCTAGAAGCCTGGAGGCAGTGTGTCCAAAGTGAGCATGGGGTTGGGGACCCACACTTTTGTGCCCTGTCACTTTTACCATGCAGCATGACTTCCATTTTCATGGTGCCTCGTGGTTCAAAATGACTGCTGGGTTTCCAGCCAGGATGTGCTCATTCCAGCCAGCAGGAAGGAAAAAGCAAGGCAGTCGTCCCCCCACCCCTCCTTTAAGGACACTTCTCTGAAGTTGTACTCGCCACATCCACTTCCATCCCTCCTGACCCCCATGTAGTCACCTGATAGGGAAGAAGGGAAGACTGGGCATCTTGGTCTTTATTCCAGCCCCATTACGTGTCCAGTTAAAAAGTGAGGGTTCTATTACTAAAGAAGGAGGGGAGGATATTGGGGGGCAACCAGCAGTGTCTGCCAGGACCTTTGTAGTCTCTCCAATATGAATAAGGGGCAAGACTAGGGCTGTGACCTTGGTATGGATGGAAAAGGGAGAAGGCATGCGAGACATCACGTGGTAGAACATGGTGCTGATTGAATGGAAGGGAGACAAGATAAGGTAGGAATGACCATATATTCCAAAATATGAGGTGAAGGGTTTTTTTTCCCCAGAAAATGATTCCTTGGAAAAGAGGAAATTGCTCTATATGTGAGTCCTTGCAAAGTCTCTCAAAGTATGTGGAACTCTGTCAGATATGTTGAACAAAGTACTATCTGGGGAAGACACGTTAGCTTGAAATGTCCTCAATCAGTGTGCTAATTTTGAATACATGTAGAAGTCAACGACCAAAACAGTAAAAGAAAAATCAACTCAAATTTAGTCATTATTCTTCTGGGCACAGTTTCACAATTGCAAGGGCTGGATGACACTGGATATGATACTTTACGAGCAACGCAGTGAATGAGTAAGTTGCAGAGACGGTGAATTTATGCCTCCAGGACATATTAAAAAACCCAACAACTGTCCTCATGTTACATAAGTAGGAACTGGTGGTCTGAGATAAAATTTCCAGTGACAGTATCATATATAGGTTCAGAAAGCGCTGTATCTCAGGCAACCTAGAAGTAAAGATGTCAGAAAACAAAAAAATCTTCAGCGTTGATGAAATACTGATGTTAGAGAGGCAAGCATTTGAAAACTGTTTTATGAAATGAGAGAGAGAAAACACTGTTTTCTGAAACATTTTTAATGAATAAAGCATTATTTCTAAACGAATATATATTTTGTAATTTCAAATGTTTTGAATATGCATGTATGACTAAATGGATACTTTAATTATTATAACTAGATATTTGATATTTCATCTATATCATTTAAAAATTATACATTCAAGGCCAAGAAATCTGGGGCAGAGGCTCCTCCCATCATAGGAGAGAGCCATTGGGGTTGCCTGCATTAAGGCAAACAGAGTATGTAGACGAAGACCTGGGCTCGGCCTTGCCGTTGTCAGGTGCAGAACTAGGGCCAATTTGATTCGACATTTATTGATCTTTTGTTGATCAATAAATGTGTTTATTCAACATTTACCTATTTTCTAAAACTTTATTTATAAAATTCAGCATCTAGCACATGGGTATGGTTTCAAGGAACAGCTCAGAGTCTAGGCAGGGAGACAGATATGGAAGCAAGAAAAAGAAACACAGTGCTAGGGAATTCCCTGGCGGTTCAGTGGTTAGGACTCCGTTCTTTCACTGTGGTGGCGTGGGTTCGATCCCTGGTCAGGGAGCTAAGATCCCACAAGCTGCGCAGCGCGGCCAAAAAACAAAAACAAACAAACAAAAAACCCAGTGCTAGAGCAGACAACAAACCCATTGTCAGGGGTGCGTAGAAAAGTCAATCCTTGCTGAGAAAATCGGAGAACATTTTAGAGAGTGGGTGACGTGTGACTTGAGCCTTTAGGAATGAATTGCTTTTTTGAATAATACAGAAGGTAGACCAGGCCAAGGGACCAGCATGGATGAAGGCACCCAGCTAGGACAAGAATCTGAATTCTTTTGGCACCATTAGAGGGGCTGGGGTGCACGTGGGACTGCCATGGTTGTAGGGCGGGCAGTGGTCTGTCATGGGGGGCCTTGAACATGAATGTTACGCAGTAAGGCCATAGGTGGGTTCTGAGCAGGGAAGGGACAGGACCCAAGGCACGAAGAGCAGTTTCAGAGCTTCTGGAGAAGTCTGGGTGAGAAATAGACTGGAGCATTGCTGCAGTGGCGGGAACCGTCAGGAGGGCTGGAGCAGGGAGCCGGCAGAGGCAGGAAAGCCAGGGCTTGTCCACCCATGAATGTGATGGTGATGCAAGGGAGACATGGAAGCTGAGGCCAAGTTTGCAGTCCGGGTACCTGAGCAGATGGAGTTACCTTGACCATGAAGGGACTTGAGTCTGTATCTGGAAAGGCGGGGCTGGCAAGCAGGTCTTGACCACTGGGTGAAAGTCACAGAAAGCCAACGTCAGGTCAACATCTAAACGGAGGTTGGGCTCCATTTGCCGGCCCTGTGGGAGCTGGGGATTCTGGTCTGAGGTGGGAGACAGGAAGGAAGGCCTCTGGGGCTGCTGCGGCCCCAGCCCTGTGTGACTGGTTCTCATTGAACACAGAGTAGTAGTAGTATGCACACTAGGTGTGCCAATGGAGTGGCCTTTGAGGGACAAAACTATTGAATATGATGTCTGAGGATTTTCAGAATTGGAGAGGGGACTCAAAATCTCTTTTTTAGCAAGTAGGCTGGCTGCCTGAGAGGTGGCGGGGGTAGAATCTTGGCTTTGTCACTTCACTAGCTCTGAGACCTTGGAGAGTGTCTTTCTATCTGTGGCTCCCGGTGTTCCTCCCATAAAATTGGGACCTCGTCCACCTCACAGAATGATTGTAGGACCAAATGAGATAACAGTCTACAAGTGCCCAGCTCACTGCCTGGCCCATAGTAGGCGCTTAGGAAATATTAGTGCCTTAACTCCGTTGTCTTCTTGTGCAGGGGCAAGAAGAGGGTGTCATGCCCATCTTCCTCAGGGGAGCGGCGTTGTCCTGTCCTGGGCCCCTGTCCTGTCCTGGGCCCCTGTCCTGGGCCTGTGGTCTGGTTTAGGCTGAGAAACGCTGCTTCCAGACCACGCCTCTCATTTCATGGCTGACTAGTTAAAGCCCAGAGAGTTAAATCACCTAACTGAGGTCACGCAGCGTGTTGTGACAGAGCCAGGCCTCTCCTCTCAAGGCCCACAGCACACAGTGTTGGCTCTGATGGGATTCTACGCATCTGTTGATTTACTTGAAACAGTGATGCTTAGAACAATCTCCTTCTCTCTCTCTTCCCCACCCTCTTGGTAAAGCTAAATGAAAAGACTCAGTTGTCTCATGGAGAGGAGAAAAATTGCTAGAACAAAAGTCAAAGCTGTTTAATTGTTTTAAAAATATTCTTTCCATGCCCCCAAATGCTTCATGGAATCTGTCCTGATTGAATTAACCTCTATTTCTCAGCAAAACAATTCTTCTCATATGCCCATATGTGAAAGGAACTGTTTCTCAAACATCATTTTGTTTTCCAGTTGGAACTGGCTCTGGCTCCTGTTTTTCAAATGCTAGCAGCTGTAAATGCTGCCCTGAGAAACAATGATTAATGTGGGCTACGTGTTCTGACTTATTTTTTCTTGTTTCACTGCCCTTGCATTTTTTTAAAAAATGCCTGTCTTGTCTGATATGAATATTGCCATGCTGGTTTTATGTTGACTTGTATACAGTATCCTTTTCCCCATTCTTTTAGTTTCTATTAAACAGCTTTTTTGAAGTCAAACGTAAAATAATAAAATTCATCACTTTTAAGTGTATAATTTGATGGGTTCTGACAAATGTATAGAGCCATGTAACCTCCACCATAATCATGATATGAACATTTCCATCACCCCCGAAATTTCCCTCCTGCCCCTTTGTAGCTGACCCTCTTCTCGCATCCCACCCCCTGGAACCATTGATCTTTCTGTCACGGAGTCTTGCCCTTTGTTGAATGTCATATAAATAGAATTGTTCAGTATGTATTCTTTTTGTGTCTGGCTGCTTTCACTCAGCCTAATTATTTTGAGATTCACCCATTACATCATTCCTTTAACTGCTGAGTAGTAGTCCATTGTATGGATGTACCACAATTTATTTATCTGTTCGTTAATATATGGACATTTGCGTTGTTCCCAGTTTTCAGCTTTTACAAAGAAAGTTTCTATGAGCATCTGAGATAAGTCTTTGTGTGGGTGTGTTTTTATATCTTCTGGGTAAATATCTAGGTTGCTGGTTTGCCCAGTTTGCCCAGGACTGAGTTTTCTGGGATGAAGAACTTTCAGTGCAAAAACACAGGCAATTCTAGGCAAACCAGGCCATTTGGTCACCCTGTGCTGTCTCATTTGGGAAGTGTATGTTTAACTGTATGAGAAACTGCTAAATTGTTTCCCTAAGTGGCTACACCATTTTGCATTCTTACCAGCAATGTATTAGGATTCCAGTTTTCCACATCTTCGCCAATACTTGGTTATATCGGTCTTTTTAATTTTTGTTATTCTAGTGGATTTGTCATGGAATGTCATTGTGATTTTTTTTTTTTTTTTTAGAAATTTCATGTAATGTCTGAAACATTTATATTAACATATTTCCATACATATTTCCATACAAATACAAATATAAGATTTTTAGAAATTTCATGTAATGTCTGAAACATTTATATTAACATATTTCCATACAAATAACCCAATGAAAGTTTAGTATTAGTTGTTTTGTTTGTTTGTTTTTTTATACTGCAGGTTCTTATTAGGCATCAATTTTATACACATCAGTGTATACATGTCAATCCCAATCGCCCAATTCAGCACACCACCATCCCCACCCCACCACAGTTTTCCCCCCTTGGTGTCCATATGTCCATTCTCTACATCTGTGTCTCAACTTCTGCCCTGCAAACCGGCTCATCTGTACCATTTTTCTAGGTTCCACATACATGCATTAATATACGATATTTGTTTTTCTCTTTCTGACTTACTTCACTCTGTATGACAGTCTCTAGATCCATCCACTTCTCAACAAATGACTCAATTTCGTTCCTTTTTATGGCTGAGTAATATTCCATTGTATATATGTACCACAACTTCTTTATCCATTCGTCTGTTGATGGGCATTTAGGTTGCTTCCATGACCTGGCTATTGTAAATAGTGCTGCAATGAACATTCGGGTGCATGTGTCTTTTTTTTTTTTTTTTTTTTTGAAAGTTCAAGAAATCCTGTTTTATTATCATTTTCTTAGGTTTAAAAAAACCCTTAAATTCTAAGAAAAAAAAAATTAATCAGAAAACTGACCTCCTGGAAACAGCTGTGGGAAAGCTGAATTAAAAGGGGTGAAGAATGACAGCTTTATTCCGGATATGAATCTCAATACTTCTCAACACAGGAAATGCATACAATTACTGCAGGGAAATAAGACACAATAGCTTATTTATTTAACTGAGTTGAGAGAATCATAATTTTCTTTATGCCTCTGAGCAAAATATAATGTATTCTAGCTCTCAAGAATAACGTTCAGGGAAGCCATAGGACAGAAGACTATTTGAATGAGAATGGGGTGGTGGAAGTGGAGGGGAGGGGGAGGGGAGGAGGGTTGCGGATTATTCCTTGTTCTGCGCCTCTCAGATCCATTTCCTTCCCTGCTCTGTGTCCCAGCAGTAGGTTCTCTCCAGCCTCTACCCTCTAGCAATCAGGTCGGGTCCAGCCAATGGAAAACGCTAGCAGAGGCTTGGAAGATGGAAGGAGAGAGAGGTCACGGTATTTACACCTCTTCACTGTGGTTCTGCTTCTCCGAGGCACTGGGTCTCAAAAAGTGATCAGCATCTTCATCACCTAGGAGCTTCATAGAAATGCAAGTTCTTGGCCCAACGCCAAACCTTCTGGGGGGCCCAGCAATCTGTATTTTTTTTTAGCGTTTAAGAATATTTATAATAGCAAAACAGCAATCTGTATTTGAACAAGCCCTCCAAGGTGATTTTGATGCTCTGTAAAATTTGAGAACCACTGAGGTACAGCCACAGCTTCTGGTGGGCAGACCTTTCTCTGCAGTCCCAGCTTTTACTAGACTCCAGTAATTCTGTCCCCTTCTTTTGTCCTTCAGGTCTGGGGGTAGAAAGGGTTTCTCGGCACGGCTGGTACTTCAGGAGCTCATAACCTCTTGACGGTTTGCCTTATCCCTGCCTATTGTGCCTTTGCAAAGTCTCTTTAGTTAAAAGGTTTGAGTGCACTGCCTGTCTCCTGCTATTTGCCTGATTGATTTGCAGAGGCACCAACTGTGGGCAAAGGCTGGAAAGCTAACTGTCCATGGATAACAGAGCACAGGCATATCAGGATATCAGGGCAGGGAACGCATGGGAGTGAGCCTCTACTATGTACCAGGCATTCACTCGTTTAAGGCTCACAAACCTCCTGGAGGAAGGTACCTTCTGTGCTTCACTGATGATCACCTGAGCCAGACCCCAGACTGCACCTCTGTCATAGACTGGCTGATTCTTCTTCCTGGCCAGGGAGACCCTTCCTGAGAATCCTGCCCCTGGAGTCCTCACACAGGTCACACCTTCACCCCTCAAGCCATCATGAAGTTGTTGTTAGGGGCTGGGGGGAGACTGGTGGGCCCCTTAAGAGCTGTGTGATATTGGGCACGTTGCATGGCCTCTCTGAGCCTCAGGTTCCTCAACTGTAAACAGGGATTTTAATGCCTGCTCTGTGGTGTGTTGGGAGGATTGCACCAGGTGACATACGTAGAGCACCTGGAACCACATCTGGAACAGAGTAGGAGCTCTGTAAACCTGAGTGCCTCTGCCTTCCCCACAAAGGTGTGCTAGGGAGAGAACCTGACTAGCTAAGTGAATCAGGTCTCACTTTTTAAAAAATATTTTTTTGGAGTATAGTTGATTTACAATGTTGTGTTAGTTTCAGGTGTATAGCATAGTGATTCAGTTATACATATACATATATTCATTCTTTTTCAGATTCTTTTCCCATGTAGGTTATTATAGAATATTGAATAGAGAACCCTGTGCTATACAGTAGGTCCTCGTTGGTGATCTATTTTATATATAGTAGTGTGTGTATGTTAATCCCAAGCACCTAATTTATCCCTCTCCACCATGTTTACCCTTTGGTAACCATAAGTTTGTTTTCGAGGTCTGTGAGTCTGTTTCTGTTTTGTAAATAAGTTCATTTATATTATTTAAAAAAAATTAGATTCCATATGTGAGTGATAGCATCTGATATTTGTTTTTCTCTGTCTGACTTACTTCACTTAGTGTGATCATTTCTAGGTCCATCCATGTTGCTGCACATGGCATTATTTTGTTCTTTTCTATGGCTGAGTAATGTTCCGTTATATATATGTACCACATTTTCTTTATCCATTCATCTGTTGATGGACGTTTAGGTTGCTTCCATGTCTTGGCTATGGTAAATAGTGCTGCTATGAACATTGGGGTGCATGTATCTTTTTTTTTTTTTTTTTTCACACACATACACTGTATTTTATTTTTACAAGAGATAAATAGACTGACACCAAGCATTGTACATGGATGACCACAACAAAAGCAACAATGATTGCAATTACCAAACATGAAACACACTCATACTATGTCATAATATTGACATTCAGTCCAGTAATCCTCCACTGTAACAGCTCCTTTACTTTGCAGTGAAAATTGATTTGTATATTCTTTGCCTCTGAGTCCTTGTGGGATTTTTTTTTTTTTTAAATTCAGACAGAAAGTCACAAAAATTATACTCATCCTCATCAGCTCACTCAGTCCCATGTAATTAATTTTTTTTTCATCTTGATCTTTTGTTAGCACTTTTATGAGTTCATCAGTTTTTCATTAGAGTTCTGAAAATGCTTATTCATTCAGTTCAGCAGTACAGTCAGTTACCAGAAACCTGTACTTGTCAGAGTCTTTTCCATGAATTTCTTGAAGATGAAAGCCTTTTATAGGAACATATTTGCAAAATCATCAGAGTACACCCAGAACTGTCTGTAAATGACAAAAGACTTAAAAATGACCACGGTTAAAGATTTGATGAAAGTTCATAATAATGCAGTTGACAAGAAAATTAGTTATTTCTGAGATATACATTTTAAAGTAATAACTAGGATTATTACTTATAACATTATACCAGAACATAGAAGATTTTTAGAAATTTCATGTAATGTCTGAAACATTTATATTAACATATTTCCATACATATTTCCATACAAATACAAATATAAGATTTTTAGAAATTTCATGTAATGTCTGAAACATTTATATTAACATATTTCCATACATATTTCCATACAAATACAAATATAGGATTTTTAGAAATTTCATGTAATGTCTGAAACATTTATATTAACATATTTCCATACAAATAACCCAATGAAAGTTTAGTATTAGTTGTTTTGTTTGTTTTTTTATACTGCAGGTTCTTATTAGGCATCAATTTTATACACATCAGTGTATACATGTCAATCCCAATCGCCCAATTCAGCACACCACCATCCCCATCTCACCACAGTTTTCCCCTCTTGGTGTCCATATGTCCATTCTCTACATCTGTGTCTCAACTTCTGCCCTGCAAACTGGCTCATCTGTACCATTTTTCTAGGTTCCACACACATGCATTAATATACGATATTTGTTTTTCTCTTTCTGACTTACTTCACTCTGTATGACAGTCTCTAGATCCATCCACGTCTCAACAAATGACTCAATTTCGCTCCTTTTTATGGCTGAGTAATATTCCATTGTATATATGTACCACAACTTCTTTATCCATTCGTCTGTTGATGGGCATTTAGGTTGCTTCCATGACCTGGCTATTGTAAATAGTGCTGCAATGAACATTCGGGTGCATGTGTCTTTTTGAATTACGGTTTTCTCTGGGTATATGCTCAGTAGTGGGATTGCTGGGTCATATGGTAATTCTATTTTGAGTTTTTAAAGGAACCTCCATATTGTTCTCCATAGTGGCTGTATCAATTTACATTCCCACCAACAGTGCAAGAGGGTTCCCTTTTCTCCACACCCTCTCCAGCATTTGTTGTTTGTAGATTTTCTGATGATGCCCATTCTAACAGGAGTGAGGTGATACCTCATTGTAGTTTTGATTTGCATTTCTCTAATAATTAGTGATGTTGAGCATCTTTTCATGTGCTTCATGGCCGTCTGTATGTCTTCTTTGGAGAAATGTCTATTTAGGTCTTCTGCCCATTTTTGGATTGGGGTGTTTGTTTCTTTAATATTGAGCTGAATGAGCTGTTTATATATTTTGGAGATTAATCCTTTGTCCGTTGATTCGTTTGCAAATATTTTCTCCCATTCTGAGGGTTGTCTTTTCGTCTTGTTTATGGTTTCCTTTGCTGTGCAGAAGCTTTGAAGTTTCATTAGGTCCCATTTGTTTATTTTTGTTTTTATTTCCATTACTCTAGGAGGTGGATCAAAAAAGATCTTGCTGTGATTTATGTCAAAGAGTGTTCTTCCTATGTTTTCCTCTAAGAGTTTTACAGTGTCCAGTCTTATATTTAGGTCTCTAATCCATTTTGAGTTTATTTTTGTGTATGGTGTTAGGGAGTATTCTAATTTCATTCTTTTACATGTAACTGTCCAGTTTTCCCAGCACCACTTATTGAAGAGACTGTCTTTTCTCCATTGTATATCTTTGCCTCCTTTGTCATAGATTAGTTGACCATAGGTGCGTGGGTTTATCTCTGGGCTTTCTATCTTGTTCCATTGATCTATGTTTCTGTTTTTGTGCCAGTACCATATTGTCTTGATTACTGTAGCTTTGTAGTATAGTCTGAAGTCAGGGAGTCTGATTCCTCCAGCTCCTTTTTTTTCCCTCAAGACTGCTTTGGCTATTCGGGGTCTTTTGTGACTCCATACAAATTTTAAGATGATTTGTTCTAGCTCCGTAAAAAATGCCATTGGTAATTTGATAGGGATTGCATTGAATCTGTATATTGCTTTGGGTAGTATACTCATTTTCACAATGTTGATTCTTCCAATCCAAGAACATGGTGTATCTCTCCATCTGTTGGTATCATCTTTAATTTCTTTCATCAGTGTCTTATAGTTTTCTGCATACAGGTCTTTTGTCTCCCTCGGTAGGTTTATTCCTAGGTATTTTATTCTTTTTGTTGCAATGGTAAATGGGAGTGTTTCCATAATTTCTCTTTCAGATTTTTCATCATTAGTGTATAGGAATGCAAGAGATTTCTGTGCATTAATTGTGTATCCTGCAACTTTACCATATTCATTAATTAGCTCTAGCAGTTTTCTGGTGGCAGTTTTAGGATTCTCTATGTATAGTATCATGTCATCCGCAAACAGTGACAGTTTTACTTCTTCTTTTCCAATTTGTATTCCTTTTATTTCTTTTTCTTCTCTGATTGCCGTGGCTAGGACTTCCAGAACTATGTTGAATAATAGTGGTGAGAGTGGACATCCTTGTCTCGTTCCTGATCTTAGAGGAAATGCTTTCAGTTTTTCACCATTGAGAATGATGTTTGCTGTGGGTTTGTCATATATGGCCTTTATTATGTTGAGGTAGGTTCCCTCTATGCCCACTTTCTGGAGAGTTTTTATCATAAATGGGTGTTGAATTTTGTCAAAAGCTTTTTCTGCATCTATTGAGATGATCATATGGTTTTTATTCTTCAATTTGTTAATATGGTGTATCACATTGATTGATTTGCGTATATTGAAGAATCCTTGCATCCCTGGGATAAATCCCACTTGATCGTGGTGTATGATCCTTTTAATGTGTTGTTGGATTCTGTTTGCTAGTATTTTGTTGAGGATTTTTGCATCTATATTCATCAGTGATATTGATCTGTAATTTTCTTTTTTTGTAGTGTCTTTGTCTGGTTTTGGTATCAGGGTGATGGTGGCCTCATAGAATGAGTTTGGGAGTGTTCCTTCCTCTGCAATTTTTTGGAAGAGTTTGAGAAGGATGGGTGTTAGCTCTTCTCTAAATGTTTGATAGAATTCACCTGTGAAGCCATCTGGTCCTGGACTTTTGTTTGTTGGAAGATTTTTAATCACAGTTTCAATTTCATTACTTGTGATTGGTCTGTTCATATTTTCTGTTTCTTCCTGGTTCAGTCTTGGAAGGTTATACCTTTCTAAGAATTTGTCCATTTCTTCCAGGTTGTCCATTTTATTGGCATAAAGTTGCTTGTAGTAGTCTCTTAGGATGCTTTGTATTTCTGCTGTGTCTGTTGTAACTTCTCCTTTTTCATTTCTGATTTTATTGATTTGAGTCCTCTCCCTCTTTTTCTTGATGAGTCTGGCTAATGGGTTATCAATTTTGTTTATCTTCTCAAAGAACCAACTTTTAGTTTTATTGATCTTTGCTATTGTTTTCTTTGTTTCTATTTCATTTATTTCTGCCCTGATCTTTATGATTTCTTTCCTTCTGCTAACTTTGGGTTTTGTTTGTTCTTCTTTCTCTAGTTTCTTTAGGTGTAAGGTTAGATTGTTTACTTGAGATTTTTCTTGTTTCTTGAGATAGGCTTGTATAGCTATAAACTTCCCTCTTAGAACTGCTTTTGCTGCATCCCATAGGTTTTGGGTCATCGTGTTTTCATTGTCATTTGTCTCTAGGTATTTTTTGATTTCCTCTCTGATTTCTTCAGTGATCTCTTGGTTATTTAGTAACGTATTGTTTAGCCTCCATGTGTTTGTCTTTTTTACGTTTTTTTCCCTGTAATTCATTTCTAATCTCATAGCGTTGTGGTCCGAAAAGATGCTTGGTAAGATTTCAATTTTCTTAAATTTACTGAGGCTTGATTTGTGACCCAAGATGTGATCTATCCTGGAGAATGTTCCGTGTGCACTTGAGAAGAACGTGTAATCTGCTGTTTTTGGATGGAATGTCATATATATATCAATTAAATCTAACTGGTCTATTGTGTCATTTAAAGCTTCTGTTTCCTTATTTATTTTCATTTTGGATGATCTGTCCATTGGTGTAAGTGAGGTGTTAAAGTCCCCCACTATTATTGTGTTACTGTCGATTTCCTCTTTTATAGCTGTTAGCAGTTGCCTTATGTATTGAGGTGCTCCTATGTTGGGTGCATATATATTTATAATTGTTATATCTTCTTCTTGGATTGATCCCTGGATCATTATGTAGTGTCCTTCTTTGTCTCTTGTAACATTCTTTATTTTAAAGTCTATTTTATCTGATATGAGTATAGCTACTCCAGCTTTCTTTTGATTTCCATTTGCATGGAATATCTTTTTCCATCCCCTCACTTTCAGTCTGTATGTGTCCCTAGGTCTAAAGTGGGTCTCTTGTAGACAGCCTATATATGGGTCTTGTTTTTGTATCCATTCAGCCAGTCTATGTCTTTTGGTTGGGGCATTTAATCCATTCACGTTTAAGGTAATTATCGATATGCATGTTCCTATGACCATTTTCTTAATTGTTTTGGGTTTGTTTTTGTAGGTCCTTTTCTTCTCTTGTGTTTCCCACTTAGAGAAGTTCCTTTAGCATTTGTTGTAGAGCTGGTTTGGTGGTGCTGAATTCTCTTAGCTTTTGCTTGTCTGTAAAGCTTTTGATTTCTCCATCAAATCTAAATGAGATCCTTGCCGGGTAGAGTAATCTTGGTTGCAGGTTCTTCCCTTTCATCACTTTAAGTATATCATGCCACTCCCTTCTGGCTTGTAGAGTTTCTGCTGAGAAATCAGCTGTTAACCTTATGGGAGTTCCCTTGTATGTTATTTGTCGTTTTTCCCTTGCTGCTTTCAATAATTTTTCTTTGTCTTTAATTTTTACCACTTTGATTACTATGTGTCTCGGCGTATTTCTCCTTGGGTTTATCCTGTATGGGACTCTCTGTGCTTCCTGGACTTGGGTGGCTATTTCCTTTCCCATGTTAGGGAAGTTTTCGACTATAATCTCTTCAAATATTTTCTCTGGTCCTTTCTCTCTCTCTCTTCTCCTTCTGGGACTCCTATAATGCAAATGTTGTTGTGTTTAATGTTGTCCCAGAGGTCTCTTAGGCTGTCTTCATTTCTTTTCATTCTTTTTTCTTTATTCTGTTCCGCAGCAGTGAATTCCACCATTCTGTCTTCCAGGTCACTTATCCGTTCTTCTGCCTCAGTTATTCTGCTATTGATTCCTTCTAGTGTAGTTTTCATTTCAGTTATTGTATTGGTCATCTCTGTTTGTTTGTTCTTTAATTCTTCTAGGTCTTTGTTAATCATTTCTTGCATCTTCTCAATCTTTGCCTCCATTTTTATTCCGAGGTCCTGGAACATCTTCACTATCATTATTCTGAATTGTTTTTCTGGAAGGTTGCCTATCTCCACTTCATTTAGTTGTTTTTCTGGGGTTTTTTCTTGTTCCTTCATCTGGTACATAGCCCTCTGCCTTTTCATCTTGTCTATCTTTCTGTAACTGTGGTTTTTGGTCCACAGGCTGCAGGATTGTAGTTTTTCTTGCTTCTGCTGTCTGCCCTCTGGTGGTTGAGGCTATCTAAGAGGCTTGATGGGAGGCTCTGGTGGTGGGTAGAGCTGACTGTTGCTGTGGTGGTCAGAGCTCAGTAAAACTTTAATCCACTTGACTGTTGATGGGTGGGGCTGGGTTCCCTCCCTGTTGGTTGTTTTGCCTGAGGCAACCCAACACTGGAGCCTACCTGGGCTCTTTGGTGGGGTTAATGGCAGACTCTGGGAGGGCTCACGCCAAGGAGCACTTCCCAGAACCTCCGCTGCCAGTGTCCTTGTCCCCACGGTGAAACAGAGCCACCCCCCGCCTCTGCAGGAGACCCCCCAACACCAGCAGGTAGGTCTGGTTCAGTCTCCCCCAGGGTCACTGCTCCTTCCCCTGGGTCCCGATGTGCACATTACTTTGTGTGTGCCCTCCAAGAGTGGGGTCTCTGTTTCCCCCAGTCCTGTAGAAGTCCTGCAATCAATTCCCACTAGGCTTCAAAGTCTGATTCTCTAGGAATTCCTCCTCCCGTTGCAGGACCCCCAGGTTGGGAAGCCTGACGTGGGGCTCAGAACCTTCACTCCAGTGGGTGGACTTCTGTGGTATAAGTGTTCGCCAGTCTGTGAGTCACCCACCCAGCAGTTATGGGATTTGATTTTACTCTGATTGCGCCCCTCCTACCGTCTCACTGTGGCTTCTCCTCTGTCCTTGGACGTGGGGTATCCTCCTTGGTGAAGTCCAGGGTCTTCCTGTCAATGATTGTCCAGCAGCCAGTTGTGATTCTGGTGCTCTCGCAAGAGGGAGTGAGAGCACGTCCTTCTACTCTGCCGTCTTGGTTAATCCTCTGTCATTGTGATTTTTAATTTGCATTTTTCTAATGACTAAGAATGTTGAACATCTTCTCATATGTTTATTTGTTATCTGAATGTCTTCTTTGGCAGTGTGAGTGTTCAAATATTTTGCACATTTTCAAGTAGGTTTTTTGTCTTTGTGTTGAGTTACAAGAGTTTATGTCTGGAGATAAATGATATACCAGATAATGTTTTGTAAATCTTTTCTACCAGACTGTGACTTGCTGTGCCATTGCATTTTGAAAAAAGAACATTTTAAAAAATATATTTTATTGAAGTACAGTTGATTTACAATGTTGTGTTAATTTGTACTCTACACAAAGTGATTCAGTTATACATACATTCTTTTTCATATTCTTTTCCATTATGGTTTATCACAGGATATTGAATATAGTTCCTGTGCTATAGTAGGACCTTGTTGTTTATCCATTCTATATATAATAGTTTACATCTGCTAATCCCAAACTCCCAATCCATCTCTCCTCTCCCTCGGCAACCACAAGTCTATTCTCTATGTCTGTGAGTCTGTTTCTGTTTTGTAGATAAGTTCATTTGTGTCATATCTTAAATTCCACATATAAGTGATATCATATGGTATTTGTCTTTCTCTTTCTGACTTACTTCACTTAGTATGATAATCTCTAGGTCCATCCATGTTGCTGCAAGTGGCATTATTTCATTCTGAAAAAGAGAGTTTTAAATACTTTTAGGTACTAACATGTATTTTTAAATTATGGATTTGTGTGTCATTGTTTTATTAGAGTAGTCATAAGTAAGCATCAAAGTTAATTTAAGGTACATTAAATGGCTCAGTATGACAAAAATTAGCAATGTGTACTTTATATTAATTGGTTTGATTGCATAATGATGATAATAATAATAAGTAGCTATCGCTTCTTGAGCACTTACTATGTGCCAGGCAGTGTTCTATGTGCTTTATATATATATATCAGCTGATTTAATTCATACAACGACCAGGTTTCTTCATTATCCCCAGTTTAAAGATGAGGAAACTGAGGCAGAGAGAGGGAAAGTAACCTTCTCAGGGTTAGACAGCTAGAAGTGTTTACTTCTGTTTATTTTTAACTCCCTATCCCTCACCTATCTTCAGGGCCTTTTGGTGAGCAACGGTGACTTGAAAATGCAAACACTTCTTGAAATCCACAGTAAACCCAAGCCCCATGAAGTGGTATTTGTTTTCTGAAAATGATAATTATCCACCACATCATGCTCTAAATGTTTGGATTTAATTGCAGATGTGTCAGGAAGGACGTGTGCCTTCAGAGCATGTTGTATACATTTTAAAAGAAATAAACGTGGACTTTGTATTTGCTCAGATGGGAGGAAGGGGAGAACATCATTAAAATAATAAATCGCATATAAATGACATAACACACTTAGAATGTCACATAAAATGTGATAAATACCAAGGAAACTTGACAGTAAACAGTAGGTTTAAGATCAGAGAAAGAGGCAAAATCTTTTTTCTTCGTTTTCTAAAAGGGAAGCTCACAGATTAAGCTATGAATAGGGAACAGTCCAATTAGTAAAGAGTTTAATTTGTCTATAAGGGGTGGGCAGTAGTTATCTGTAATGAACTAGCAATGCTCTGGAGCTTCACCCCTTTATCAGCTGCATACCCTTGGGCAAATTATTGAACTTCTCTAGTTACTGTAAGAATTAAATGACTTAATAAATTTAAAGCACTTGGCCCAGTGCCTGGCACATAGTAAGTGCTGCATGTGCATCTACTATTTTTAATAGAATTTTAATGCATAGTGAAAAGTGAGCTAGCTCAACACAGCAAGTGTGAAAAACTGTGGACTTTGAAGGTCGACAGGCCTGGGTTCATCTCCAGGTCAAGTCCTGAAAGCAGTTTGCTGAGCAAACAGTTCACTGAATTATTGAGTATTATTTTTTCACTTTTTAGAAAGTGGTCCCTGCCCCTGCCCTGCCCTATTTCCATCTCTGATGGTGAAACAGCTATGGCCTTTCATGAATTGCCTTCTGGGGACTTGACTTGCAGCTAATCAAGTTTTCTGCTAATCAGTGAATTGGCAAATTAGCCTCTTACCCTGGGTTTGAATCCTTACTTTGCTACTTACTTTAGCTGGGTGACCTAGGTCAAGTTACTAAACTTCTCTGAGCCTCAGTTTCCTCATCTCTAAAAAGCAGAAATAATAATTCTGATTTATGCAAGATAGGTATGAAGATTGGATGAAATCAATTGGGTGAAATTGCCAAGCACAGGATGAGGATTTAGTAAAGACTTTACAGGCAGATGATCTTCCTTAAATGTGGTTCCTCCTTAAATATTCCCTCCTCCTCACTAATTTGTATAAATTAATAAATTGCTATGACACCCACCATAATGATAGAAACTAGAAGAAAACTACGTTTAAACCTAGTGCCAGGATATTGCCTTCTCCATGAGGGTTTGCCAGGCAGAATAGTCAATATCATTCATCATGTGGAAAGTACCTTTCTCATCCCATGTGAAGCACTGAGATTGGCCATCCTGGGAAACCCTGGATCTGACCATGTCGCTTCCCTGCTCAGAATCTTTCCTCCTGAGCCTTCACACCAGCTACTCTCCAGGACCAGTACAGAAAACGGGTAAAGTCTGGTCAAGAGTGTGCTACTCTGGTTGAAACTCCCTCGCCCCTGTGGATATCTGAAACTCAACTCAAGAGTCAAAATTCTTTCTGCATCCAAGAGCTTTGTGCTCAACGTTGCGTTTGATCCTATTCTTCTCTGGTGCCCTAACGCTGTTGCTTGTTTGCTTGTACTCATCTCCCCATGTGTGCCAGACACTATCCTGAATGCTTTTGTTACATGGATTAAGTCACCCAATTAACTATATTCCCACATGGCATGAGAAGGTTAAGCAGATTGCCCAAGGTCACACACAGTTAGCAAGTGTCAGAGCCAGGACACTTCAAAGCCAGGCGGTCTGGTGCCAGGGTCCAAGCCCTTAAAAACACTGCACCATGTTCCCTCTTAATAGATGTGTGTGGAAGGCAGAGAGGCTAGGAGGCTAAGTCATGTTAACTTATGCAACCGTATATGTATTCCTTGGGAAACATATATATTAATGTGTACCATCCACTATTATTAGACTAAGAAAATATTGTTACTTGGAACCCTCAGATGTAGTTTTTCCTTTTTCAAATCCAAGATATAGAATGTGACTATGAATAATTGATAATGAACTTGATTGAAAAGAAACTTCAGGGTAGACTTTTTTCCCCCAAGTTTTCCATTCAGTCTTATAGTGACCAAAGTGACAAAAAACTCCAACTATGCACGCCCTGCTCAGAGTATCCAAGAACCTACCAGTGGGTCTGAGGGTCATACACACAAATGGAATTTTCAGTACAAGTGGCCTGTCTGATCTGGGGAAAGGTGGGGGGGCGAGTCTGCAGCACCTAGCATTCAGGGAGACCCAGAAACCTCACCCAGCCCTCTTCTCCCATTGTGTTTGTCACAGCCTTGCCCCTCTTTCTCCTCTTGAAGATGGAAAAGATGCTGGTGGGCTGCTTTCTGCTGATCCTTGGACAGGTCCTCCTCCTCCCCGCTGAGGCCAGGGAGTGGCCTCCTTCCAGGTCCATCTCCAGAGGGAGACATGCTCGGACCCACCCTCAGACGGCCCTCCTGGGTGAGTGACGGGGCTCCACCTACAGAAGTAAGAAGAGGTGGTTGAGGGTGGACCTCCAGACCAGGGGATGGGTGTCCGTCGGGGCAGCTCTCCCAGCCCTGGGTCCCGTGTTGGGCGTGCTGGGGGAGAGGGCATCTCATTGGCAATGAGTGCGTCCTGAGTTGAGAATGTGGTTGTACACGGGTTTTCAAATGAAATTAAACCTCTTCTGTTGCAAAGCTTTTCATTTAATCCAAAGCTCATGACTTTTCCTCAATAAGCAAGGGCACGAGTTTTCATCTGAAAAAGTCCTGGTTGGACTTACCTGGACAAGGGTGTTATGAGAATTTTTTATTGGATTTGTCTGGCTAATCTGTGTTAATAATGCTTCCCTGCCTGGCAGCATGGGAAGAAGAGCAGGCGGGTTTGGGGAAGGTGGGAGCCGGCCCAAAAGAGAGGTGGAATCAAGATATTAGAAATGGAAAATGTTAGAGGTCTGTTAGGCTCACCCAGTGAGCATGTTTTCTTCAGGTGAATTCTTTTCTTTCTCCAAGAGGAAGGAAAAGTCCTGAAAACACACAGAATATAGATGCATGGGCCTGGTTCTAAACATGGGCTCTGGAAGGCCTAGGATGCGGGGGTAACAGGAAGGCTGGCCAGTGGAAGGATGGTGGGTTTTGGCGTAGACCTGAGTTCATAGACCTGGCTCTGGTAGTAACCAAGTGTGTACACTTAGGCAACATGACCACTCCGAGGTTCAGTTTCCTCATCCATAAAATGGGAATGTTAATGCTGATCTTGGAATATTTTTGTGAGGAGAAAGCAAGATGATTAATATATGTAAATTATAGGTATGCAGTGAATGAAAGCTTTACCACAACCATCATTCCATGAAGTTGTTCTCCAAAACTGTGTTTTATATTTGTACCCCCTAAAATCTCACCCCCTGTGAAGGCCACTGAGAGAACTGCCCAGTGCCTGGTCGCCTCAGCATCTGAAATGACAGTTAGAGACCAGAGGAACCAAAAGCTCTGTTTTGAGAGGTCAGAATCTTTACGGTGTTAACCTAAACAATGACTCCATGATGCTGGGCCCTCCATGTCTTTAGTCTCTTGAGAATCTGTTTCCATAGTGACATAAACATAGGACTTCTGCAAATGTGGAAAGGGCTGGGGGATATTTAGTACGCTGATTAAAGGGTTTTTTAAAAACAAATTTCAAGATGGTAAACATATACCATCATATGATAAACATATCTATCTATGTATCTATCATCTATCTATGTATCTATCATCTGTCTATGTATCTATCTATCATCTATCTATCATCTATCTATGTACCTATCATCTATCTATGTATCTATCTATCATCTATCTATCATCTATCTATGTATGTATCTATCTATCATCTATCTATGTATCTATCTATCTATCATCTATCTATGTATCTATCTATCATCTATCTCTCTATCTAGAAAGACAGAGGTGGTGGAGATGTGTAGGCGTGTGTGTGTGGGAGAGAGAGAGAGAGAGAGAGAGAACTGGAAACCCCTGATTCCTAGATCAGCAGCAGCGATTACACAGTTGGGTTTCTGATGGGGCTGCTTTCCGAATGAGCCTCTACGCTCTTAGCCAGAAATTCATACTCCTCTTGGTGTCAAATATCTCTGCCCCCGTGCCGTCCCCACCCCCTGCCTCTCTCTCTCTCTCTCTTCTCTCCCCACCTCCGACACATACTTGTACACACACATGCACACAAACACACACACTCACACACTCTCATACCCCCCCTCCCCCCACAGGGCCTCCCCTAGTTGTCAGCATTCACTGCCCTCTCTGTCACCCTGAGCTCAAGCTCTGAAGTAGAAACCCCTTGTCTTCGGAGGTAAAAGATCCTGTTTTGCTAAGGGCATCCATCCCACGTCCAGTATCCTCCCCATCCCCTTTTCTCATTTTGTAGGAGAATGTGTCAGGGACAAAGAGGGGGATGGGATATGGCACATCTCTGCTCCCCAGGGGATGGCGTGGCCGCTCCCTGACATGCTGGAGGACTGCTTGACTTGGGAACATGGTGAGTGAGTGAGAATCGTGAAACCAAAGGCAAACACCGCAACTCTGGCCTGGATCCTCTAGTGCCATCTGCTTTTGGTCTACCTTTGACAGTGAACAAAGATGGAGAAGCTGTGCTTGTTGTGGTCCTTGCCCTGATCTCTTTTTTTGTGGCAAATCATTTTGGCTGTATTTGTGATATCCACTGCACGGTGTATTTCCCCAGTTACTTGCTTGCATGGGGTGTCTCTGAAAGTTTAACAGAGTAGAAGCAGAATTGTTTCTTAGGTTAATTTTTCGTTTGAATTTTCTGATTTTTAAAAAAATATTTATATTTATGTCTAAATTCAAGTCAGAGGCCCAGTAACAACTTGAGCCAGTTAAAAAAAAATAATAAAAAAAATAATGCAGATATTTATCTGCCCTCCTATGAATGTTTGCACGTAGCGAGGGCAGTAGCCTGTGATGTGTGTCCATGTGGGCTTCCCTTCTACTTCGTTCATTCATCTGGACTTTCTGCTTTGTGCCCGACATGAGGGGGTTAAAGAACAACCATCAATAAATCACAGCAAGATCCTTTTTGACCCACCTCCTAGAGAAATGGAAATAAAAACAAAAATAAACAAATGGGACCTAATGAAACTTAAAAGCTTTTGCACAGCAAAGGAAACCATAAACAAGACCAAAAGACAACCCTCAGAACGGGAGAAAATATTTGCAAATGAAGCAACTGACAAAGGATTAATCTCCAAAATTTACAAGCAGCTCATGCAGCTCAATAACAAAAAAACAAACAACACAATCCAAAAATGGGCAGAAGACCTAAATAGATATTTCTCCAAAGAAGATATACAGATTGCCAACAAACACATGAAAGAATGCTCAACATCATTAATCATTAGAGAAATGCAAATCAAAACTACAATGAGGTATCACCTCACACCGGTCAGAATGGCCATCATCAAAAAATCTAGAAACAATAAATGCTGGGGAGGGTGTGGAGAAAAGGGAACCCTCTTGCACTATTGGTGGGAATGTAAACTGCTACAGCCACTATGGAGGACAGTATGGAGGTTCCTTAAAAAACTACAAATAGAACTACCATACGACCCAGCAATCCCACTACTGGGCATATACCCTGAGAAAACCATAATTCAAAAAGAGTCATGTACCAAAATGTTCATTGCAGCTCTATTTACAATAGCCAGGACATGGAAGCAACCTAAGTGTCCATCAACAGATGAATGGATAAAGAAGATGTGGCACATATATACAATGGAATATTACTCAGCCATAAAAAGAAACGAAATTGAGTTATTTGTAGTGAGCTGGATGGACCTAGAGTCTGTCATACAGAGTGACGTAAGTCAGAAAGAGAAAAACAAATACCATATGCTAACACATATATATGGAATCTAAGGGAAAAAAAAAAAAGTCATGAAGAACCTAGGGGTAAGATGGGAATAAAGACACAGACCTACTAGAGAATGGACTTGAGGATATGGGGAGGGGGAAGGGTAAGCTGGGACGAAGTGAGAGAGTGGCATTGACATATATACACTACCAAACGTAAAATAGATAGCTAGTGGGAAGCAGCCGCATAGCACAGGGAGATCAGCTAGGTGGTTTGTGACCACCTAGAGGGGTGGGATAGGGAGGGTGGGAGGGAGGGAGACGCAAGAGGGAAGAGATATGGGAACATATGTATATGTATAACTGATTCACTTTGTTATAAAGCAGAAACTAACACACCATTGTAAAGCAATTACACTCCAATAAAGATGTTAAAAAAAAAAAAAAAGAACAACCATCATCAGGAGGCACTTGTGCAGTGGGGGAGACAGACATGTAAAAAGGTCATTAATTGGTGGAATCGGCGTTCAACGGTAGAGGCATAGCTAAGTTACAGCTCTACTCTGCCTGCTGTAGGCTCAGTAGAAGAAAGTGGTCTCAGGACCCTTGTGCACTCAAAAATTATTGAGGATACCCAAGAGCTTTTATTTTTGTGGGTTAAGTCTACTGAGGTTTACTGGATCAGAAATTGAAATGGAGAACTTTAAAAACTATTAATTAATTAATTTAAAAATAACAATAATAAACCCATAACCTAACCATAATGTAAGTAAAAATATTTGTATAATAATATTTTCTAAATAAAAAAATTGTGAGAAGAATGGCAGGATTTTACATTTTTGCAAATCTGTTCAGTGTCTGGCTTAATTAAAGACAGCTGGATTCTCATTTCTCATCCATTCAGTCTGTCATGAAATATTGTTTTGGTTGGGTTACATGAAGAAAATATGGCCTCACACAGATATGTAGTCAGAAAAAGAAGACGTTTTTCAATAGCCTTTTCATGTGATTATGGATATTCTTCTCTGATATGACACCAAAACTTGACAAATGGTAGTTCCTTAAAGGTTAATTGCAGTGTGGAATCTAAAACCACATCAATAAACATTTCGAACTATGTTCACACATAAGAGAGTTAGAGTATAACAGGCAAACATTAGTACAAAAATAGTTTTGATTTCATGGACCCTGTGAAGGGGGTCCCCAAACCACACTTTGTAAATGGCTGGTTTCGGGAGACATTCCTAGGGAATGTTTTCTTCAGGTGAATTCTTTTCTTTCTCCAAGAGGAAGGAAAGGTCCTGAAAACACACAGAATAGGGAAAGCTGAGACCATGTGGAGCTGGGGGATGAGCTGGCAGGAGAGCAGTGAGGATGGAGCACGGGGATGGGACCTGGTGAAGCCATCGGGGCCACCGTGTCTGTCAGGCAGGTGGTCTGGGCTGGAGACAAGCCCAGAGGAGTTGGGAACCAGCTCACTTAGGACCTCAGGGGCTCCAACGAAAAGTCTGAGCTTCATGCTGCAGGGGTGGGAGCCCCTGGAGGACTTTAAGCTGACAACAGTGGCGATCACTGCTGACTCCCTTTCTACCCCCTACTGTGCCATCTGGACTGCCTAAGCCTTCCAGGGCAAAGGGCAGGGAGAGCCTGCACTCCCAGGCCACCAGGAAAACCAGTGAGCACATTCTCCAACTCAAAGTCCCTTCAAGGCAAGTGTGCCGGCAGGTGGAGTTGGAGCAGCAGGGTGTGCTGTACGCAGAGCCTAAGCTCATGGAAGCCTTCAGGTTCTTCCCTCTGCACCCATCCTGCATCAGTGGCACCTGTCCCCTCCCAGACTCTTCCCTAAGGTCCCCTCAAGGTGGTGCTAACTGGAAGTCATGTTGCTCCCCATCCTTAACTGCTGCCTGCTTTGCTTGTGCACATTTTTCTCTTTACTGTATCACAGTCATATGGGGGTGGACCTGTTGCCAGGGCAACCAGTGGGGGCATATCAGCCTTTTTGGAAACCTTCACTCTCCTTGCCCAAACTCCCACTGTATTGGTGACTCCCCTCACTCCTGGAATGAGAGCACACACTCAAACTGTCTGCACTTCAGCCCACTGGCTCCCCTGTTTCATCTGTCTTTTACCAAGTCTTGTTGACATGTGCTTTTTTTTCTAAATTTACCAGCCTATCTCATTTTATTTCTACTTCCTTTACCTATAATAGATTCCCCTTTTGGATCAAGAGCACCCATGAAGAATTCATGTTTGTGTTTTTTTTTTAATATTAAAAAAATTAAATTTAAAAGGAGGGTGACCCCACAGTGTGTTCAGGGGATGGTGGGAGCTGACACTCCCTCCCCCCACACACTCCGCTAGGAAATATTCCAGAGGTGTGCGAGGGTGGAGGTCACAGAATTTAGTGAAATTTCTTCATAGCAGTTAATTTACTACTTAAAAATAAAGCTAATACAGATAATCTAAGAACTCACTGTATACAGCCCCAAATTCTGTTCCTTGGAAATCACAGTACATTAGGAGGCATTTATTTTCAATTCTGCATACATCTCTAATTAAATCTGACATCAAAACATGAGTAAAAATGCAATGTGTTTTGTATGAGGAGCTGAAACCGCCTAAATTAGCAATGTGACTGAAGGAGTTGGCTGGCATAGAGAATTAAGCGTAAGAAATGTCCTGCTCTGTATTGCCAGTGGAGGTTTTCGCCTAGGTTGATAATTATTAACATTTTCAAGCATTGGCTGACAGTAAATGAATTTCCACATCCTGAAACAATCCCCCTAATTGACATTTGTTAGCACCCTCAGTGAAGGAGGAAAAGCAGATGCCGGAAGCCATCTGAGCTTCTGGTTTCTGGAAGGACAGACCCATTGAGGCCACCAGTCTTACATGCCCTGAAGCCACTTTGTCATGGATACAACTTTTGTCTCCTTCCCTGAGCTTTCCAGGGCTTTGTTCACTCTCTTCCTTCTACCTGGAGTATCTTTCCTTGGCCAAGGCTTGTGATCAGCCAGGGCCAGGCCAAATGCCACCTCCTCCGGCTGCCCGCCAGGCAGGACCCTCCCATCCCAGGATGGGCCACACGCACTGCAGGTCCTCTACCAAGGTGACAACCCTCTTTGCCTTATTCTGAGGGGTGATAATGGCACCTATCCTAGGATTCCTATTCTGGTTATTTTTGTACTTGCCTTGTTTTTAGCACCGGATTGTAAACCCTTGAAGAAAGGGACTGTTTTTCATGTTTCATGACACCTCTGGAGGTACTCTCACTTACTGAGCCACTGTTGTGAGCAGGGACAAGCTAGCTCACTTGATCTGTAAAAAAAAAAAAAAAAAAAAAAAATACAAACCACTGCAAGGTGGTTATTGGTTTATCTCATTTTCAGACGAGGAAGTCAAGGCGAAGAGAAGTAAAGCGATCTGGCAAACTTGTTAAGGCTTCTGAAAACCTAGAATGAAAAGGTGACCTCCCGCCCCCGCCCCTCGCCCCAGGAGAGGATGCATGACTCAGGAGATGTGTGTTTGAGCAAAGAAAAAGGCACCTCACACTCGAGCTTGCTCCCCGACCAGGAGTTTTGACAAAAGGAAATGCCCATCAGTACATCAGTATTTGGAGGTACTGCGGCTCCTGCGGGAAACACGGGGGTCTCCGACCTCGAGCCCCTGCTTTGGCCCCGCCCACAGCGAAAGCTCCGCGTGTGTTGGACCCCTGAGAGGATGAGGCGTACAGGTGGCTGATTTCATCCTCTTGTGCATGGTTTGAGCCTCTTAGCAAGTGCCCCGGGGCAAGCCGCATTTCCTCTGAGGTGGCTGAAGTCAGGGATCCTTCAGATCTCGTCTGGGGCGTGGTGACATCACCGATTCCCGCTCTCCAGTTGTCCCTTCTCTGGTTCCCGTAGTGAACCCTCCTCCCCCCCGCCCCCCATGCAATCTTTGGCGTTCTTTCCCTCTCTCCAGGTGAGAGGGAGAAGCTTTGAGACAGAAGGAGTGGGGCAACAGAATCAGGCAGGAGGCGGCGGCAGAGGGGGGAGGTGCGTAAGGATCAGGAACCTGAACAGTGGTTCCCAAACTTCACTGGGCGTCAGAAACTCCTGAAAGGTTCGTTACGCGCAGACCACTGGTTCCCATGCCTGGAGTGTTTGATTCAGTAAGTCTGGGTTGGGGCCTGAGAAATTGCATTTCTGGAGACCTCAGTTTGAGAACCTTCGCAGAAGAGAAATCTAGGAGGTGGGGTGGGGATGGGCAGGAGGAAAAGGTCTTAGGAAGAGGTGCTGTGGGGCACGAGCCAGATGCAGGATGAAAAACATTTGCTGAGAAAATTGCAGCTGGAGAGTATAAGCAAACTGTAAGCCTGGTCAATCAACCCTTTCTGGGGCTTTCAAAATAAGCTGCTAACATTTTTCTACCTAAGGGGAGTTAGCAAAGGGGGGGGTACTCAAGCCTCTTACAGCGCAGCGATGAACACATATCTAAAGAATCCAGTGGCCGGCGTGTGTCTTTATCATTAGAACTGATTATAAAAATGAAGGTTGATGCGTAGAGCTTATCAACCTGTTTTAACTATAGCAAAGGCTTTTTATTTTATTTTTTATTATTTTTTAAAAAATTATTTATTTATTTATTTTTGGCTGCGTTGAGTCTTCTTTGCTGCATGTGGGCTTTCTCTAGTTGTGACGAGCGGGGGCTACTCTTCGTTGCGGTGCGCGGGCTTCTCATTGCGGTGGCTTCTCTTGTTGCGGGACACGGGCTCTAGGCGCGTGGGCTTCAGTAGTTGTGGCGCACGGGTTTAGTTGCTCTGCGTCAGGTGGGATCTTCCCAGGCCAGGGATCGAACCCGTGTCCCCTGCACTGACAAGCAGATTCTTAACCACTGTGCCACTAGGGAAGTCCTGTAGCAAAGGCTTTTTAAAAAATAAACCCTTTGAAGTAAAATCACACACCCCCCCCCCCCCCCGCCCTTTTATCAGTCCCCCTCTGTGCATCCTCTGTAATACGGTCGGGACGGAATCACGGGCCTGATGGAGGGACTGTCATGGCTGCTGCTCAGCCCAGATGCAGAAAGTACATCATCTCATCTCATCTCTCCCTGCCTGTGCTCAGTTTTACGTATAAACTAACGTCTCTGGTATCATTCAATTTTTAGAAACTGTATGAAGTGAATTCTTCATTCCAATCTTGTGATTAATACTGGGAAAACTCCAAAAAGCATTAGTATCTGACTTCTAACAAGCCACAGAGTTAGAAGCTTTCCTACCCAATGAATGTATAACTTGATTTGTTTTCTTTTACAGATTCTCTCTCTCACCTTCTCTTCCCTAGTAAACGCTTTATCCCCTTCCTTTTCCATAACTTTCCATTATCCCTTCCTCTCCATTCACTCCCTCCTTCAGTTCCAGGATGTTTGATCCTCAGCTTGCCCATATGTTTGGCACCTGCAGTGTGTATGTGTGGGGGGATGGGGTGGAGGACGTCCCCTCGGTGGGTGACATAGCCACCGTTCTTTTCTGCTCTTTGATGGCTGCTGCTCTTGGGGGGCGAGGCATACAACCTTACCCCTCTGGAGCCAATCGTGTCCCAGGTTTCCCCACCTGATGATAATAATGATAACAATGGTAACGATGGCTGCCCGTTTTGGGGAAACATCTACTATGTGCCAGGCACTGTGCTAGGCAGTTCACCCTTCCCTTCATGGTATTATTATCCCCATTTTACAGATGAAGAAACTGAGGCTTAGAGAGGTTAAATGTTTTGCTCAAGGTCGTGCAACCACTGAGCAGCAGAGGCGGGGTTGGAGAAGCCAACATAACATTTCCTCTGCTCAAACCCTTTTTGGCAATCCTACCTCCTCTGTTTCATCCAACCGAATTGGACTCATCTTTCAGGTCCATGTGGAAGCAGCCCTAATCTTCTAGGTTGGGATTAAGTACCCCACATCACATCCCCGCAGCATGCCCGTCTGTTCCAGCCCAGCGCTTGTCAGCCTTGGTAGTGATTGATTGCTGGCGTCGATGTCTGTTGTATTGGCCATGCTAGTAACGTGCCAGGTACATGACAGACACTCAGTAAATTCCTAGAGAAGGAGAAAATGAACGAACAAATGAGCAAAGAGGAAAAGTCTCTAAAGCCAGGGCATGTGGAAAAGAGTTGAAAGACCTGAGGATGTTTAGTTTGAAAAAAAAAGTGAAGATGAAGGGCTCTCTGAAGGCTGTGTTATGGCAGAGTTTAGACTTGTTAAGACTTTAAAGAGGAGATGCGGACCCAAATACCTGTGCTTTTTTTTTTTAAATAAATATATAAATTTATTTATTTATTTTTGGCTGTTTTGGGTCTTCGTTGCTGCGCACAGGCTTTTTCTAGTTGAGGCGAGCGGGGGCTACTCTTCGTTGTGGTGCGCAGGCTTCTCATTGCTGTGGCTTCTCCTGTTGTGGAGCACGGGCTCTAGGCGTGCGAGCTTCAGTAGTTGTGGCTCATGGGCTCTAGAGCGCAGGCTCAGTAGTTGTGACACACAGGCTTGGTTGCTCTGTGGCATGTGGGATCTTCCCGGACCAGGGCTCGAACCCGTGTCCCCTGCATTGGCAGGCAGATTCTTAACCACTGAGCCACCAGGGAAATCCCAATACCTGTGCTTTTAAGGAGACAGATTTTTCTTCCATATGAAACTTTGTGGCCCCTGGATTAGCCCAGGAAATGAACTGGCTCCTCAGGCTTCAGGGATATTGAAGGCCTTGTGTGCAGGGAGTTAAATAAACCTCTCATCTGCAAACCATCACATTCCAGGATTCTGGGGAGGTGCTTGCAGAATTAGGAAATGAACTCAAAGATAAGGACTTTCTCCTCTATTAAAAAAAAAAAAAGCTAAATATTTGCTTTCCAAGAAAAATCTGCCTTAGGAGCCTTTGAAATAACATTTTTTAAACAAGGGAGAAATTGCCAAATTTTTAGTGACTGGCAACATATAATTTGTTGAATACCTGGGTTTCACTTCTGGCAATGTTAACTGAATGAGTGAAAGAATGATTACAGGTATATTGCCTTAGCTTTTTTGGTTAATTCACGTAGAGCTTGCAGTCAACAAAAATCACTAAACTTTTATTACAGGTGGCTTAGTAGCATATAGCACAGCGGTCCCCAACCTTTTTGGCACCAGGGACCAGTTTCGTGGAAGACAATTTTTCCACTGACGGGGGTGGGGGGTGGTTCAGGAGGTAATGTGAGTGATGGGGAGCGATGGGGAGCGATGGGGAGCGATGGGGAGTGGCAGATGAAGCTTTGCTTGCTCGCCCACTGGCTGCTCACCTCCTGCTGTGTGGCCCAGTTCCTAACAGGCCGTGGACTGGTACCAGGGGTTGGGGACCCCTGATATACCAAACTTTTTTTTTAAACTTAAGTGGAATACTTAAAATTCTTTGTATTAAATTTTATCTTCTTCATTTAGGTTCATCATTCTCAACTAATTTATTTTTCCTCCTTAACTTAGCAAGTTTGAATCATTTGCAAATTTGATGAAATGTTTTCTGTATCTTTCTCCAAGTCCCCACTGAAAATATTAAAAGATATTTTATATTCTTTTGAAATGATTATAAAGAATAGTCATCTTTACTTTAAAAATTCATGTCTAAATATTTAATGAGTATTAGATACTGAAAATATTGATACAAGGAGAGCTGTTCCAAAGTTGCTTGAATAATCAATCCATAAACAGTTCATGTATTCTTGAGAGGAAATATTATGGAGACTTGAGTTGTATATTAGTTTATTAGGGCTGCCATAACAAAGTGGCACAGACTGGGTGGCTTAAACAACAGAAATTTATTTTCCCATGATTCTGGAGGCCAGAAGTCCCAGGTCAAGGTGCTAGCTGACTGGATTCTTGGTGATGTTGCCGAACGCAAGTTTGTGTGCCAGAGACACAGTGAGGCCAAACAAACCAAAACGTCGTAGTCTGGAGCAGAGAAAGGTCTATTGCAGAGCCGAGCAAGGAGAACGGGTAGCTCATGCCCAGAAAAATCCCTGAACTCCCTGAAGGGTTTCAGCAAAGCATTTTTAAAGGCCAGGTGAGGAGGGGCGTCCCAGAGCATGTGATCAGCTCATTCACAGTTCCCTTATTTGTTGATGGTGAGGTAGCAGGGCGGTTAACATTATCAATCCTTAGGTGCCAGAAGGTCTGGGGGCTACTTGCTGATGATCATCAAGTAGTTAATTTTTTCTGTTTGGGTGGTGGTTTTTAGTATCTGAAAAGCTCAGGAAATATGCATGAGATACTATTATCTGGGTACTTAAGAGAGGAGCTAGAGAAGAGGATATGGGGAGGGGTCTGTCCCAGGAAGGCCCCATAGGGTCCTGCTCAGTTACAGTGAGGCTTCTCATCTGGGCTTGCAGATGGCCACCCGCATCCTGTGTCCTCACATGGGCTTCCCTCTGTACCTGTCTGCGTCCACATTTCCTCTTCTTATAAGGACGCCAGTCATATTGGATTAGAGCCCACCCTAATGATCTCTTTAAATCTTTATCACCTCTTTAAAGACCTTATCTCCAAATATGGTCACATTCTGTGGTAGTAGACTTCAACTTATGAAATTTGGGGACACAGTTCAGCCCGTAACAAGCTGCTTTGCTTCCTGCTTTCCCAGTTTGTGGAGGACAGTATGTCTTCTCTAACACGTTCCTAAGTAGCCTCTTTCTCCTTTCTGTTCCCTTTATCTTCCCATTTCAGGGTGATATACCGTTACTGACATACGCCAGGGAAGCATGTTCAAAGACTTCTGTGGTGTGGTACTTTTTAATTTACCATTGTGCATTTCTGAGTCCTTAAAGCAGATTGGACAAGCCCGTGGGGTTGGGCAGCCAATATCCTCGGGCTGCAGATGGGAAACCAGTGCAGTCAAGCCAGGATGTGAAACCAAGTCCGAGTAAGATCTTTCAAAAGCCAGGAATTAAAACCACTAGCTCAGACAAGCTTCCTTTCAGTATATCCAGAGGAGGCTGATTTATAGGGAAAGATGAAAGGAGAAAGGAGGGCAGTGTGTGTATTTTGGCGGCTCAAGAGGATGGTGGGGCTGAGAAAGGAGGAGGAGGGAGAAGTTATCGTAAGCCCGCAGGCAGTCAGTGAGTAAGAACATCAAAGAGGAAGCCGGACGGCCAGATGTACAAAGAGCTGATGCGGGGGAAGGGGCTGGGGGAGAAACAGGAGGAACGTAAGCATCTGACCACTTGGGCTCAGAGCCAGGAGGGGCCTTTGGAAAGGCACGATGGAGGAGGTGCAGTGAGGGGCATTTGGCCTTGAGAAACCCTGGGAGGATGAGCCCCTGGGGCTTTTAAAGTTAGGTTGGACCATGAAGTAAACTGCAGAGGAATCCTGTCCAAGGGGCTCGGGTCTGGCCAAGCCTGTGAGAGGCTGCTTTCCATCTCCAGCTCTTAATTCCCCAGGCCTGACACTGGGCCTTCTTCCAGTCTACTCCATCCATTCATTGAATAAATATGTTAAGAGAGTCCCCGTGTTCCAGGCGCTGTGCTAAGCCTGGTGCAAGATGAAGAATCCTTATATCTTTGGGACTCGTTGATGGACAGCCAGGGAAGCATCCCCTCCTCCCAGGGTACCATTCACCCGTGTGCACCGGTGCCAGTGTCTTGTGGCTGTCCTGTGTGTGATTGTCCCAACCACTGAAGGTAGCAGGCTCCTTCACTCCCCTCTTCCAATCAAACTTGAATTTGTCTCCAAAATGAAGAGGAATAGGTAGACCATGCATTTTACCTAGCTGTTTTTCTCTACCAAAATAGTTTAGTTCTAATACATTGTGTTTCGTTTCATAATTTGCCTCAGTTTTATCATTTATTCATTCATTAAAGGAACACACATCTTTAGGGTTTGGTACACATTCCACAGTTTCAGGCAGCATGGGTCTTTTGGGGGGAAATTTGTATGGGATCAGTGAGAGAAGACATCCTCAAGAGCTAGTATAACTTACTCATAAAACCATCTGGGCTTGATGCCTTCTGTAGAGAGGATATATTTGACAACTCATGCAATTACTTTAAGAGTCATTAGTGTGTTTAGGTTTTCTGTTTCTTCTTGAGTCTATTTGATAATTGGTATTTTCCTTAAAATGATCTGATTTGTCTGTATTTTCGAGTCTGCTGGCATACATTATAGTTCATAACACTATGTTTTTACACGGGGCATGGTATTCTTTAACAAAGGGGGCCCATTGTTTTGTTCCCACAGTTCACAAAGATCTGAGCAAAAATTCTGAAGGAACCCTGAGCCCTGGGGGACGGGCGTGCAGGGGATGGGGCAGACGTCTTCATGGACTCTTAGGTTTCCCTGATACTACCTAGCATTTACAAGAGAGCTTTACGGTTTTACAAAGCTCCTAATGCTTTCCTTACCTCCCTTTCCCTCACAAAGTCCTGGAGAGGCAGATTTTATAATAATCCCCAGCTACAGATAAGAAAAAAAAACTTATCAGAGATGTGAATTTATCCATAATGGTCAGATGAGCCAGAAATCACTGCTAGATCACACCGTTTTAATTAGAAGAGAGTTTAGAGATCATCTCGTTGAGAGGTTTTTAACCTGGGGTCCATGGGCCTCCAAAGATCCCTTGGATAGACTTCAGTGGGTCCGTAATTTGGATGAGAAAAAAATAACATCCTTTTTCACTAACCTCTAACTGCAACTTAGCATTTCCTTCTATTATAATTGTAAACCACAAACCACAAGAGTAGTAGCAGTGCCGTCTCAGCAATAGAGATCACAGATCTGTTCATGGCACATTATAGTCGTGAGAGATAACTCAAAATAGTGCTTACGCTCACCACTACTTCAGAATTACACTACTTAGTAACCCATCTTTTGATCTTGTTATTTAGTGTTATTTTTTAAAGTCAGTATGTTACTATATCCACAATTTTTTTTCTTTTTAATATCTTGATTCACTGTAGTTCAAATAATTGGCCTCCTTTCTCATCCTTTGGATATTTGTTTGTTTATTGTGTTAATATATACATAAAATAAAATTAACCATTTGAACCATGTTAAAGTGTACAGGAGACACGTAGTTTTAGGGGGCAGGAGCCCACTGTGTCCCCCTTTGCCTGGCAAAGTAATAAAGCTATTCTTTTCTACTTCACCTCCCACCCCCAAAAAAGTGTACAATTCAGTGGCATTAAGTACATTTACACTGTTGTGCAACCATCATCACTGTCTATTTCCAGGACGTTTTGAACATTTTCATCATCCCAAGTAGAAACTTTCTACGCATTAAGAAATAACTCCCCATCCCTCCCCCTCCATCCCCCAGGAATTTCCTTTCTACTTTCTGTCTCTATGTTGCCTATTCTAGATACCTCATGTAAGTGGAATGATACCATATTTGTTCTTTTGTGTCTGACTTTTTTCACTTAGCGTAACGTTTTTAAGGTTCAGGCATGTTGTAGCATGTATCAAAACTTCATTCTTGGGGCTTCCCTGGTGGTGCAGTGGTTGAGAATCTGCCTGCCAATGCAGGGGACATGGGTTCGAGCCCTGGTCTGGGAAGATCCCACATGCCGCGGAGCAACTAAGCCCGTGTGCCGCAACTACTGAGCCTGCGCGTCTGGAGCCTGTGCTCCGCAACAAGAGAGGCCACGATAGTAAGAGGCCCGCGCACCGCGATGAAGAGTGGCCCCCGCTCGCCGCAACTAGAGAAAGCCCTCGCACAGAAACGAAGACCCAACACAGCCAAAAATAAATAAATAAATTTATTAAAAAAAAAAAAAAGAACTTCATTCTTTTTATGGCTAATGGTCCATCATATGTATATACCACATTTTGTTTATCTATTCATCTGTTGATGGACACTCGGGTTGTTTCCACTTTTTGGCTACTTGAATAGTGTTGCTATGAACATTGGCATACAAGTATCTGTTTGAGTGTCTGCTTTCAATTTTTTTGGATATGTACCGAGGATGGAATTGCTGGGAAACATGGTAATTCTATGTTTAACTTTTCCGAAGAACTGCCAAACTGCATTCCATAGCAGCTGCACCATTTTGCATTCCCACCAATAATGCACAAGAGTTCCAATTTCTTCACATCCTCACCAACACTTGTTATTCTCCATTTTTTTTTCTAATTGCCATCCTAGTGTGTGTTGCATTTTATTTTGGACATCTAAAAACTGTATTCTGAGAAGGGGTTATGGGTTTCACCAGACTGCCATGGAAGTCCCTGGTACAAATAAGGGTTAAGGGTGAGGGAACCAGAGTCCAGAAATATTCCTTCTTGCTAAAGGTGAAGTAATTGACCAGCAGCAGCCTAGGGCTTAATACCAAGTATTCTAGGGCTCAGGGGAGCCCTTTCCCCTCCTACCACATGGGCTGTTCTCACGTAGACGTTTGCCTCAGCCAGTGGTCAGACTGAGTCAGGGCTGGAACAAAGCCATCAACCAACCAGCCACTGAAGCTAAGGCCAGCCCCAGACACAGACGAGACAGACATAATCCCTGTCTGCTGCAGAGTCAGCCTAAGATGGTTTCCTTTGTCCTGACAGTCTCATGGCCCCATTTTCTTACTGACCTTCCAATCAACCGTGGCTCCTGAACCTTTCCACGCCTGCCACCACCCTTGTCAGCTTGGTTTTACAAATAACCATAGCTAACTTTGAACAAGTGTGAGCTCTGGCTTTCCACTGTGTGACCATGAGTAAGTAGCGGAACGACCCTAACCCCAGTTGTCTCGCTTGTGAAATGGAGATGATAATGGCACCTCCCTCAGAGTGGGAATGAAGATGGGATGAGATCATGCAGATAAAGGGCTTGGCCCAGAGCCTGGCATGGACTTAGCTTTCAATAAATGCTTGTTGCTGTTATTGTCGATTTTAAAGTTTATTTTGAAAAAACGATTTGTACATTGCAAAGTGGTGTTAACTCTCCCGTGATCCCACTCTACTGTGAGATCTTTAAAACTAGGAACTAGGTCTTTTCGTCTCTGGGTATAAAGCATCTGGTGTAGCAGCCTCACAATAAATGTGTACTGAATAAATGAATGAGAGATGACATTTATTAATATTATTAGTATTATTAATTTTTATTTATCTCTTTGAGCACCTACTGATTTAAATATAAAGTAGCAGTTTTTTCCCCTTTCACCCTTAAATCAGATATTGATCTTAGAGAAGGATGTCTAAAAAATTGATTACATGAGCATTTCAGAAAATACATGCAATTAGCAAAACCGTTTAATACATTTTATTTTTAGAGTGTCAAAAGTTGTACCATCAGATTCATTCCTTCATACGTAGAACAAACGCATTTTTGTTGAGCAGCTACTCTATAGCAGGCTTGGTATCAGTAGTGAAATCTCTGGGTATTAGGTAGGGTGCAATTGGAATAAGCTAACAGTGTTTTTCTTAAAAGATACTTGAATATCTTACAAGAAGTCTGGAGATACGTGATTCCCAGTTTGTGGCAGTGGCTCAGCTTTATCATTGAGGCCAGGGTTATTTCCAGCTGAAGCGACCTCATCCCAGGAGATTGGCTTTCCTTTCTTAGGCTTCTGCCTTAATAGTCACAGGATGGCTGCTGCAGCTCCAAACATCACATCCTTCCATGGTTATGGTCAAGGCAGGAAGAGAATAAGAGTGGAGGAAAGAGGACTTTTTTGTCCCTTCACTCACTCCTTTTAGCAGAGACCAAAATCTTCAGTAGACTTTCCCTTACTCCCCATAGGCCAAAACTGGATTGCGTGCCTACTCCAGCTACCTCGTCTGGAGACTGGGATAACCAAGGCTGTCTTCTTCCAATAAGGAGTCGTTCCTGGTGGGGATGGGACCTATCCTCGCAGAGATCATGGTCACTTTCTTGCTGCTTGGAATCTTAGCAAGGAAGCAGGAAGGGGATTAGTAGAGAAATGAAGTTTAAGTAGGCAACACTAGCGTCATCCAGTCTACTTTGTTAAGCCATTTTCTTGAAGGTGGTGAGGGGACAGTCGCTGAATCCAGGGGAAGAATGTTCCAGCTCGCCTGAAGTGTTTAGAACAGCAGTGCCAGTGCAGTGTGGCTCAGGGAAGTAACATGGGGACCTTGGTGAGTCGTTGTTAGGACTTTGGCTTTTCTCTGAGAGAGATGGGAACCATCGGAGGGTTTTAAGCAAAGGAGTGACATGCTTTCACTTGTGTTTAAAGGATTGCTCTGGCTGCCTGATTGAAAGCAGTCTGTAGAGGAACAAAGGCAAAGGCCGTTTGGGAGGCTAATGACATCATCTCAGTGAGGGATGTTGGTGGATGTGATCATCCCTGGCGTGTAATGAAGAACTAAGAATTATTTTATTTGTGGCAAGTTTCCCAAAACCTTCTTGAATAGTACCAGTTGCTGGGAATTTATGTAAAGCCTGCAGAGTACCTACAGTTACAATGAGGGAACATTAATGTGATATAAAGTCGTGCAGGTTGTATCCTTCTATAGCTGTGTTTGTACATTTGTTGTTTCCTGTAGATTAATCATCAAGAGTATGAATTCTAGATTCCTGGATTTGAATCTTGATTCTACTACTTACTAACTGTGTGACCTTGGACAAATTAAACTCTCTGAGACTCAGTTTTCCCACCTGTTAAATGGGGATAATAGGTTGTTGTGAATGGTAAGGAGTTAGTGCATGTAGCATTATATTGATATATAATCGTTGCTCAATCAATAATAGCTATCATTATAGATATGGATATAACCACTTGTAAAGGTCAAGGAACATCCCTATTTAATTCATTTTACTTAAAACCATAGCATACGAGAGCTGGAAAGGAACTGAGAAATTATTTAGTCCAACCCTAGAGATCAAAGTAACATAGCCACCCTCCCCCTCTCCAAAAAAAGAAGGTTATGTGGCCACTGTCACCTCGTGGGTGGCAGAGTGGGGACCAGAACATGGGTCTGTGGACTCCCAGTCCATAGCAGTGCTTTCTTTGCTATGGCCATGTTGCTTCCATACAGCCCTCAACACAATACCAGGTGGAAATAATAATAATAACAAAAATAATTATTTGACTCTTACTTTGTGCCAGGCACCATTCTAAGTACTTTACACATATTCACTTACTTAATCTTCTTGGCACCCCTCTGAGGCAGGTACAGTCATTGTCTCCATCTTGTAAAAGAGGAAACTGAAGGTTAGAGAGAGTAAGTAACTTGCCCAGGATGGAGAATGTGTGTGGTGTCGGGGAACATGGGCGGCCTGAGAGTCAGGAGCCTGCCCCACCTTTACCCTGCATGACCTTCTCCATTTGCAGAATAGGGAAATTGAATCCAGCCTTTAAAGTTCCTTTTCAGTGTTAAAATTTGCATATCCTAAGTGCTTTGTGATGATCAAGTCTGATCATTTCATCATCATGAAACTTGCTGTCTTATTAACTGCTCTTCATCTTAATGATCAGCTACAAGAAAGACTATTTGTAGAACAGCCTAGAAACCAAAGTCACCCAGGCTGTGAGGGATTCCTGAAATGTTATTTCTGGTTTCCATAGCAACCCTGGCATTGGGCATTAAGCTTAATGGAGTCAACTGCAGCAGCTGGAGCCCAGTGTTCGCTCGAGCACCACGAGTGATGAGGAAACAAATCGCTGGCTCGGTAGATTTCCTTTTGTGTAATATACTGTCTCAGTGTACTTAGGGAGTGGAAACCTAAGCCAAGTTAAGTAAGGACGGAGGAAATGAAGCATTGTATCAGAGTGGAGAGAGAGAGGACAAGTTTCCAAAGGACATGGCGATGAGAACAATCTAGGTTCCTGAGGGAGCCACTGTAGAGAAGAGGAGGGGATAGGCAAACAGAGGCTTCAGGGGAGGGGAGGAAAGTTGGCCCCGCTTTCACAAAGCTTGGAGGGACTAGGTCTTCAGGTGAGCTTTGTGAAGAGGATTGAGCATGCCTTGTATTTTTTTGTTTCAATGTATTTGGAGTTTTCATCAAGACCCTACTGTAGATGAGGGAGGCATCAAGAAAGCAGATGTATTGAGGAGTTGAGGGGACCACCAGGGCCAGTGCAGGAAACAAAGCTCTCTAGGTATTTTATTTTATTTTTTAATAAATTTATTTACTTATTTATTTTGGGCTGCATTGGGTCTTCGTTGCTGTGCGCGGGCTTTTCCTAGTTGAGGCGAGTGGGGGCTACTCTTCGTGTGGTGCGTGGGCTTCTCATTGCAGTGGCTTCTCTTGTTATAGAGCACAGGCTCTAGGCACATGGACTTCAGTAGTTGCGGCACGAGGGCTCAGTAGTTGTGGCTCACAGGCTGTAGAGCGCAGGCTCAGTAGTTGTGGCACACGGGCTTAGTTGCTCCGTGGCATGTGGGATCTTCCTGGACTAGGGATCAAACCCATGTCCCCTGCATTAGCAGGTGGATTCTTAACCACTGCAGCACCAGGGAAGTCCCTCTCTAGGTTTTTTTTTTTTTTTAAACATGCACATTACTTTTTTTTTTTAAATTAATTAATTACTTTTTTTGGCTGCGTTGGGTCTTTGTTGCTGTGTGCGGGCTTTCTCTAGTTGCAGCGAACGGGGGTTACTCTTTGTTGCGGTGCGTGGGCTTCTCATTGTGGTGGCTTCTCTTGTTGCGGAGCATGGGCTCTAGGTGCGCAGGCTTCAGTAGTTGTGGCTCACGGGCTCTAGAGCACAGGCTCAGTAGTTGTGGCACACGGGCTTAGTTGCTCCGCGGCATGTGGGATCTTCCTGGACCAGGGTTCAAACCCGTGTCCCCTGCATTGGCAGGTGGATTCTTAACCACTGCGCCACCAGGGAAGTCCACCTCTCTAGGTATTTTAAGCAGAAAGGGATTTCATGCAGGGAATTAGGTACTTACATAATTGATGGAAAGGGTGAAGGAGTGGAAGTTCAGGACCATCACCTAAGAACCCATTGCTGGGATCGGGATGCTGTCCTGCCATAGCTACATCTGTGAAGCTGGTGAGCAGACACTAGAACACCGAGTCTGTGTTTCTACCACCTTACTTGCCAGCAGAAACAGGCTTCACCTCACTTCCTCCTTTGTGAGTGTATCTACTTGGTGTTACCTAATTCTCACCCAGGACCCTAGCTGCAAGGGAGTCAGGAAAATGTGCTTCTTGTCTTTTTAACGTCTGCAGTACTGGAAGGCTCATAAAAAGAGGTGGGAGTTCATGCTGAGTGCCCGCTGACATTCAATCAATAGTTATTTCCTTTGAATATTCAATTAACTAGGGAGAGAAATAGCAGTAGAGGAGTTGGACACCCAAGAGGGATGAGTTGGAAGGGGCCAACTGCTGACCTAAGCTTTCTGCTCCACCAGCTGAAAGTCCTTCAGGTAGACTCCCTCCAGGGTTAGATAACAAAGGGGCAGAAACTCAACTCCTAAAGACAAAGGAGTTGTCTTTAAATTCTCCCTGGTGCCTTCTCTATAGTATATACACAGGGGACATTCATTTATACCTGAGACCAGGCTGGGAACTCCAGTGGGAGGGGCTTTGGGTTAGGCCAGGGATGGAGAAGAGTGAAGTCTGGGCTGAATCAGGAGCCCTTAGAATGTGCCCTAAAAGAGGATGGGCACATTTAAAACCCTTCGGTGGCTCCCCATGGGCTCCTGAATGGAGTCCAAACTTCTCAGTAGGAGGTACATGCAGCCCTTCCTGTCATCCCCATCCTGTCCTTTGAGATCCAGCCACACCACCCTATCTGCATTACCCACGCACATGGCACCCTGCTCTGCTCTGGCCTCTAGGCCTTTGCTCATGCCAACACTTTGCCTAAAATGCCCAACCCAACTCTGCCTGGCCAATACCCACTCATCCTTTAATAATGGAATAATATTATAAGACAATATAATGTGGTACCCTTCAGCTTCTTTAAGAATCTTCCCACCCATCATCCCGGGATTGTGCTCTCCTTCAGGCTCTAGTTGCACATGATTTTTATGAATCTTATGAAGCTGTCTTCTCTACAAGGTTGTAAGCGTCTCCCAGGCTGAGATTGGTTCTTGGGCTGTATCCCCAGCACCTGGCACAGAGAGGAGGGTTCTACAGTGTTTGCATAACTCAACCAAACCGAAATGATGAGAGAAACTTTTCCTTGGCTGGTACACGTCTGTGGAAGCTTCCGCCCCTGCCTCTGTGTGTGCCTGCACCCCTCCCCTTCCAGGGAAGAGCTACAAGACTGCATCCAGCAAGGCCTCTTCCTCGTGGCCCTCACCCCTCCCCAGCCCGACCCTATTGCTATTCACAGGTCTCTGCTCTGTGCCCGACTTCCATCTGGACACCCAGAAAGCAGATGAGGCAATTGTTCAATGTATTAAGTTAAAATGCTCCTGTGGGTGAAATGCCAGTTTGCTTTTTGGAAGCCACCTACACTCTTTTTCACTTTGCAGAAAGGAGAGATCACCTGTTTCCCAGTACTTTCTGTACTGTCTTGTATTGGGGGATGGGGTGTGTGTGTGTGTGTGTGTGTGTGTGTGTGTGTGTGTAGATTACAATTTTAAGATATGAGTCATTTCTCAATTTGAGGAAGGAAGAAAGCTGGTGAGAAGGGTTTTGATAGAGAATACCAAACTGATTCTGTATCTATTCAGTCAGCTCAGTGAATTTTAAAACCATCGACCATTTCAGGGCTTCTTTATCCTTCTTTTCTCAATTAAGAGAAAGCCTGTTTGTAGACACACTGAGAGTAGATGTGAGGGGCATTTTTTTTTTTAAGCGAAACTTTAGCAAACTGCTTTACCTTGCAAGGAAATTCAATTCATTGGAAATTGTTTTTTCTCCAGGGCTAAACTGGGGCAGTTTTCTCTGGCTCCCTCGCAAAGAAAATTGTCCAGGGTTCTGGAAACCACAGTTGTCGAACTTCATACGATGTCTCTTTTCTTTTAGCTCATGTAAGAGTTACGAGAGGAGACTGGTGTGACGCGGCATGTTTTTTCTTTCTTCTCTTTTTCTTTTCCATTTCGCTGGCTAGTTGGTGCGTACTCCCTGAGGGCCTTGGAGAGCTGCGTTCCTAAAGGAATTTATGAGGGTCAGCAGGGACAAAGGAAATTTGAGCTGGTGTCAACCAGGATCCCTCAGGGCGCCACTGGCCCTTGTCTCTGGTTTATGCAGCACCATTGCTAACCAAAGATGCAGGCTCATTCACCAGAACCTTCTTTTAAATAAAAACAAAACCCAAAACAAACTCATTGTGACATTGGCAAGTATATTTTGCATAAAAACTCCCCAGTGTGGATCTCCACGAGCAGACAGAATCCATCCTGCAAGTCTCTCTCCCACCACAGCCATCTCTTTCTGCCCTGCAGGGGCTCCTCTGGGTTTTGGTTAACGTGTACACAGGTCAAATCTGACAGTAGGTTTCAGTGCTTGCCTGTGAACTTTGGTTCTGCTTGTAGGTGTTGGAAAGAAGTTAATGGAATGAAAGTTGACATTCAGACCATATCTCTGGGCGTTCATGAGGGGAGCACATAAATGGTATCAACTGGCATTCAGAGCAGGTGTGTGAGGGGAGGAGATCACAGAAATCACCTCCGTCTGGATATACATCCTTGCTTTGTCCTCAGTAATCGGCCAAGAGATAGAGATGTGTTTGCTCTGTACCTCTGCTGGAGTCATGCCTCCTTGTTCATCAGTACAGTCTCTACTGACCTTTGTGACTGAGGGTGCAGCTGTTCTGGCTAAGCATCTATTATGCTTCCTGAATAATAATTCATTTTCCCTGCCTCGTTCTGCCGCCATCTGCACGCTCGTGTCACTGCCTGCCTGGGCTGTAAGCCGCCCAAGGCCAGGCCCGGCGTCCTCTGGGTGGCAACAGCCCCACAGCACGAGCACTGTACAGACAGACCTTGTTTTATTGGGTTTTGCTTTTGTTGTGCTTCGCGGATACTGTGTTTTTCACAAACTGAAGGTCTGTGACAGCCCTGCATCAAACAAGACCATTGGTGCCATTTTTCCAACGCATTTGCTCACTTTGTGTCTCTGTGTCACGTTTTGGTAATTCTTGCAATATTTCAGGCTTTTTCATTGTTATTCTGTCTGTTACGGTGATCTGTGATCGTTGATCTTTGATATTCTGTTGCGAAAGGATTACAACTTGCTGCAGGCTCAGATGATGGCTGGCATTTTTTTAGCGATAAAGTATTTTTAAATTAGGGCAAATTAAGGTACACTTTTTTAGACATAATGCTATCGCACGCTTAATAGGCTACAGTATAGTGTAAACATAACTTTTACATGCGCTGGGAAACCAGAAAGCTCGTGTGACTCGCGGTGTGGCGATATTTGCTCTATTGCGGTAGTCTGGGACCGAACCTGCAGTTCCTCTGAGATGTGCCTGTATTTTGCCCATAGTGGCGTCAGTTCACTGCCTTCTATGTTCAGCCCTGAGCCAGGCATCCGTGAAATGAGGATGAACAAGGCCGACTCGTGACCTCAGAGGTTTGCCTTATGGTCTGGTGGGGCTTGCAGGCCAGCAGATACGGAATTTGTGGGATGACGTCACTGCACATTGTTACTAGTTGTGCTACTGTCATCTGTGCCTGGGGGTGCAGAAGGCACCTGTGGACGCGAGTAGGTGCAGCGGGTGTGCTCGTAGGTATGAGAAGGAACTTAATAAAATAAAGGTGAAGCTCTGGGGCCGAAGGCACTGGCCCAGGACACAGGGTGAAGAGGACTTCGCACTTGGGGGAGTGTCTTGAGTTGAGCTTTAACTCCTGAGTCTCATTCAAGTCTCTGCCGTTGGCCCTCCCAGATATTAACTGGGGTTTAATGTGTTAACTGGTGACTGGGAGAGTAAGTTCATAAGCCTCTCCTCTGGGACGTTTTTCTGTTCAGAGGAGACACTTCATGCTAGGTCACCTGCTGGGAAACGGAGGGTAGAAATGCAGGTGCTAGAATCAGACTGGCTTGGATGTGAAATCCCTGTCTCGTACCACTCATTCCCCATGCCAGTGGACTTGTCATTTAGCCTCTCTAAGCCTCAGTGCCCTCATCTGTGAGTTGGAAGTAATAATGGTGCCTACCTTGTTCATTTTCTGAACCTAATCAAAAGCCAGGACACAGCTGACCTACACATGATCTGACAATGGACCAGATGCGGATCAGAACCCATGAGAGAATCCAGGATGTAAGGTTTCCATATCTACAAGGTCTCTCGTGGTCTTGCGGAGGAGGGTGCTGAGACACAGGAAGGGATCTCTTCTGGACTGTTGCTCTGTGGCCTCTCTGATGGTCTCTCAGGCTCACATGCCCCTTGGGATAGAGTCTTCAGATTTGTCACACCTATGAATCATCTGGAACAATTGTCTAAGTGCAGATTCGTGGGCCTCAGCCTCAAAGATGCTAATTCACTGGGTCTAGGGTGCTGCCCAAGATTCATCATTTTAAATAAGTACCCCCAGGCGTTTCTGACGTCATCAGGACATTGAGGATCCCCACTGTGGGCTGTTTTTATTGGACCTCCACTGACTAGCTCCCCCAGCCCACTCTGGCTCGTGGAGGGGTATGTGCAACTTCTCCCTTCTTTGCCCTCCTACCCCTCCCATCACATATGCACCCTGAAGGAAAGAAGCCAAGACCCTACTGAGCATCTACGTGCGTTGCCCTCTGCTGGGTGCTAGGGATTCATAGAAGACCCTACATGTGGCCGGTAGCTCCATACATGAGATGCTGGTAGGAGAATGCTCAGACATAGGTGACCACAAGGCCAAGTCTTAAGCTGAGGAGGCAGCTGAGAGAGGATGGTGTGTAGGGAACTACAAACCGTTAGATATCACTGAGGTGTAAGATATAGGGCAGGGAGTGGTGGGTGGGTCCAAGAGGCTAAAGAGTTCATTAGTTCATTCTCCCATGACCTTGCTGTCCGTGACCCTTAGGGTGGTGGCTTTTGAAGAAATTGCTTTGAGAAGACAGCGTCCTGGGCTCATTTATCCCGAGAACTCACAGCTGCCAAGTTGAGCTACTGTGACTCTGATGAAACTCACCAAAATATTTAGTCATCGGAAAGTTCTGCTCTAAAGAGGGGAAGAGTAAGGTCCATTTATGGAGAGAGTCTCTCTACTCTCCCAGGCCAGGAAAACCATCGGTGAGATGATGGGACATTATTGCCTGGAGGGCTCTAATGGGAGTGAGTGGAGAGAATGTCTGGCTGGCAAATCGGTTTTGTTTCTCAAGCCCCTTCCAGGCACTAGGGGTTGGGAAGAGGATGAGGGATGCTGTGCCGAGAGGACCCCTGTGGCTGAGCTTTGATTCTGAGGCTGGGATTGATTAGCAGGGGGGCTGGTGTCTCACAGGTGCTGGAGTTGGAGGTCTCGGGGCCGGCATGCAAGGCTTGGGATTTGCTGTCCTGGCTCGACATTTTATCATGTGACTAGCTGTCAATCCAGATGTCTCCTTTCTGTGGTTTATACAGTTGATTTTTTGAACCTTATGTTCAGGGCTTGACATTTATACCACTTAGATTTCCTCGTTAGTTTTTTTTTTTTAACATCTTTATTGGAGTGTAATTGCTCTACAATGTTGTGTTAGTTTCTGCTGTATTACAAAGTGAATCAGCTATACATATACATATATCCCCATATCTCCTCCCTCTTGTGTCTCCCTCCCACCCTCCCTATCCCACCCCTCTAGGTGGTCACAAAGCACCGAGCTGATCTCCCTGTGCTATGCGGCTGCTTCCCACTAGCTATCTGTTTTACATTTGGTAGTGTATATATGTCCATGCAACGCTCTCACTTCGTCCCAGCTTACCCTTCCCTCCTCTTGTTAGTTTTGACTCATTATTCCAGCCCTCAGAAATCCTTTCTGGTCCTGACTCTGTTATTCAGCTTTTTAGCGATTCCTTCCAGCATAGTGTGTAGTGGTGTAGTGAGAACCACAAATGCCCCCAGAATTTGGAAAACTGTTTGGAAAATGTTACCAAGTGGGGACTGATTTTCTAATGTGTCTACGATATGTCTTAGATCCCATTAAGAAGTCCAGGGTGTATCCATAATATAATATAATCAGCTTTTCAGGCCACTCCCCAGGGGTTCTTTAGGAAGATGTGAGTGGAGCATGATTGATTCAGAGGAAGCCATAGCTCATCATCTGCATTGTAAAACGGCTGGCGTGAGGTAATGCAGTAGCTGACAACTGACTAAGAAGGGAATTAGATGGGGAAGGATTGAAATGTGGTCCTTTCAGCCCTGGCCAAGGACCATGGCACCCTAGTCAAGAGCCCTAAATACAGGGGAGTTGCAGGTTAAGTCGCACTGGAGGCAAAAATCAAAGGTGCTCCAAATTGCCTCTGAAATATCCATGAGATCACCTGTAAATCGCAGGGCTGGTCATAGTCTAGAGGCACGAGGGGATGGAACACATGAGGTGGCCACAGGGGCCACATCTCAGGCATCTGTGGGCACAAGCTCATTGAGCGTGATGGTGGGTGTTATGCGGTAGTCTTTTCTCTCAGTCTGTCTGTCTTTGTTAAGCCCATATAGTTCAATACACATAAACCAATTGCTTAAGGGATGCAATTTCCTTGAATTCTGATATGCTATTTTATATTCTTATAATGGAGGATACATACCACTTGTACAATTTGATGAGACTATTTCTTTTCTTTTTTATAAATTTATTTATTTAATTTATTTTATTTTTGGCTGTGTTGGGTCTCTGTTGCTGCACGTGGGCTTTCTCTAGTTGCGGCGAGTGGGGGCTACTCTTTGTTGCGGTGCGTGGGCTTCTCGCGCGGGCTTCAGTAGTTGTGGCGCACGGGCTTCAGTAGCTGTGGCTCGAAGGCTCTAGAGCGCAGGCTCAGTAGTTGTGGCGCATGGGCTTAGTTGCTCCGCGGCATGTGGGATCTTCCCGGACCAGGGCTCGAACCCGTGTCCCCTGAGTTGGCAGGCGGATTCTTAACCCACTGCGCCACCAGGGAAGCCCGAGGAGACTATTTCTTAGGACATTTCTATTTCCTTTGCTCTGACCCCATGCCCACCAGCAGCCTTCCATCATAAGTGTGACTTTACCTAAAAGTTCATGTGCAGGCCGTCGACGTGGCCGCCCTTATTATTTCTCATTGAATAGTAGTAAGTTAGCACTAATTATCAGATAATTCTCAAAAGTATGATTAGCTAACTTACCTTTATTCAGTTTCTTAGAAGTAGATAAAATTGAGTACTTCAACCTTTGTTGGAGAGCCCCAGACTCTAAAACCAGGTTGGCAAAATGATTCCATTTCATTGTCTGTAGGTACTTGCAGGGCAGTGTTGAAAGGATCCTGAGGCTGAGTCCAGGCTGAGTGGGAGAGGGTGGGAATTGATTAGTAATGTCTGCCAGGGACAAGGTAAAAAAGAAAGGGGACATTGCTAATCCTGCCCTGGAGCCTGGGTACCTACACCCAGAGGTAGTCAGCCATGCCCTCCCTCTCTCTCTGAGAATCCTACTTATCTTTTTAGTCTGCCTATTTTATTGTATCCTGTTATCATGGTCTGTATGCCTGCTGTTAACAATTGGGAGTCTTTCCTTTGTTATATTCCCAGAGCCTGACACACAATAGGTTCTCACTAAATATTTGTTCAAAGATTGGCTTTATTTAACTGTTCTACCTAACTGGTCTAAATATGTGGAATCTGCATTTCTTCCTCACTGGAGTCAATTATTTGTCTTGCTGAGATACAAACTATAGATTTCCTCTGATTCTCCTGATCCATCCTAACTAGGAGTAAATACATGAATTGTGCATGCTTTTTTTCCCTTCTCAGTCTCCTGCTGGCTCAAAATCATCAAGTTCTCCCTACCGCCACCCCCGCTTTCTGTAATTATAAAACGGCTTTTCTCCCTTTGAAACTCTTGGTGAGCTAGTTTTTTCTCTGTCCCTTTATGACCTTTGAATCATGTTCCAAAGTGTCTCTGGTCACTCTTAGGGAGTTAAAGAAAACCCTCTGGTTAGTCCTAGTTGTAAAACCAGTTTTAGCTCTCGGCTCCTTGCCACTTTCTCCAACGTTACTCTTGTCATAGTTCTTGGTGATTTCAATATCCACATGAATGATGCCCCCTTTGAGGGATCATTACTGGAGTATTCGTGTCCTCCACCATATCTCAGCCATTTACCTCTCTTACCATACTCCTGACCCTGTGATTATAATAACTGCAGTCCCTTCATCATCTCAATTTAAACCTCCTATTTACCCAGCTCACCCCTTCTAGGATTCAACAATCCTGTGACCTCATCTGGACTTTCAATCCATTGGCCCTGCTGCTTTTTCTCTGCCCTTCACCCCTTCCTGTCTTCTACTTCCTGTTCCCCCAGTTTAATTCCATAGGAAATCTTTATAGTCGTTCTGTTGCCTACCTTTGTCACTCTCCTGATTCATCACTCTCACTTGGCTAAATGACAACCCTGGTTATATCAACTTCTGCCTGCTTTTCCCCTGTTCCTGTGCAGCTGAGTGTAGCCGGAGCAAAACACACCACATGCTATCGGTGTCCCTTCAGTTTCATGCTCACCACCCTCAAGTTGGCCTTTAGTGTCACCTGGAAATCATACTTCAGTCCCCTCGTCCATCCACTCTTGCACTGTCCTAGAAATTATTCCATTTTTCCCCCTTGTATCATTATATTTTTCACAGTTCTTTTTTTAAAGTGCCCACAAACCATCTACTTGTGGGAACTTTGCTGGGAATTGTTAGGAAGCATCACATTTTCTGAAATCCATTTCCCTTCTTCACCCCACCCTGGGCATTTGCCTGTTGTCCAGATCATGTTTCTCCTGTTCCATCAACGATCGGTGATCGACTTTCTGTCATACCTGTCCCATTCTTCTGTCTCCCCCAGGGCCCAGCTCCTACTAATCTCACAGTAGGCAAGTTAAGTGCATGAGAATGTGAACCACTAGCAGCCTCATGTGCTGAGCTGCTGCTATTCAGAGAGGCGAGCATCTGTTTTCATCATTTTATTAAATCTTAAAAAAATACAAATAAGCATTTAGCAGGGGAGAAGCAGTTGGCAGGAGACAGCCAATTTTGAGCCATAGCTTTCAGGCCCTGATTCCAGGGAAGGAAAGAATTGACCCCAGAGAGCCAGTGCAGTTCTGGTGCATCTTGAGTGTGCTGGGAAAGGCAGGTCTAAAAGGACAGAATCCTTTCTGAGCATTGCTTGGTGGTTAAGAGTGTGGGCTACAGAGCCAGACAAGATGAGTTCAGATCCGGGCTCCTCCTAAGTATGAGGCCCTGAGCTAGATATCTAACCTTTCTAGACTCATTGTTCTCATCTGTAAAATGGGAATAGTACCTACTTGCTAAGTTGGGTGTGAAATAAATAAGCCATCCCGTGTAAAAGTACTCAGAACAAGGCCAGGTACTTATTAAGTGCTCGATAAACAGTAGCTATAAATTATTATTATATTCTCTTTTGAGTATCCCGATAGCCCTGTGAGGTATTGTTATTCTCATTTCGCAGAAGAGACTGAGGGTCAAAGAGGTGAAGGAGAGGTTTAAGACCACATGGACAGAAAGTGGAATTGGCTGGGCTTGCCCTGAGGTCATAGGACTCTGCTGCTGTTTCACTGAGCATTTCAGAGCCCCTTTCAGTCTCTGGATGAAATTATTTTACCCTTGTCATCGAGATTGACATACCTTCCTTCTCTAAACATGCCCTGACCTCTCCAGGCAGATGGTACCAAACACTTACTGTACAATTACACAGCCGTAATTAAATAGAGCTGCAGCAAGGGAGACCAATTAGCAACAAATCTGCAATCCTGAGAGGAAGGAAATAGTTCCAAGGCTGCACGTTGTAATCCTGCTGGGGTGGGAATGTTGCTTAAAATTGTTCTGGCTCAGGTTCACCTTCTCTGCAGGGGGAAGAGACACTTGTTTGCCCATTGAGTAGGCTGTAGAGTCAAGCTGACAGAACTGGAAGTACTGTTCACAAGGCTCAGACCGTTACTCTTTTGGTTCAAGGCATGACGTTTTTATGATGTGCCCAGAAACCCTCTTCCAACTGCTGTGGAAAGTCTGTTGTGAGGGGTGAGAAGGAAGATCGTGTGTGTTCTTCTCACAGGCTGAGACAGGGAGGGAGGCTGTTTATCAGAACCAGTATGTGAAAGGAACACGCACAGAGGAGAGCCCATTTTCTGGAAACATCTCTCAGCAGTCCCCATGTGGAGAAACTGTGAGGCACGTATTTCAGAATGTCCCCAAGTATTTACAAAGCTTGTATTGTAATGTCAGCGGTATTGAGAGTTTTCCCAGATGCCCACCATGACATGGGGGAAAGGCACCAGGATGGTCCCAGGTCTGATCCTAATGAGCCATGAGGCCTCGTGGAGATAGAGTCACCTGCCTGGGCCTCAGTTTCCCCTTCTGTAAAGTGAATAACTTGGACTCTATTTAGACCCTCCAGCTCTAAGATTTTATTAGTCTGTGAGTCCATGGACCAGAAGTTCAAAAGTGGCTATGCTCCCCCATAAAATGGCAAAGATTTGGGTCCTAGAATCTGTGACTCTGTTAGCAGGACCCAGAGACCTGCTCCAGCACTTTTTGCCTCTGTGGTTTTAATCCACCTCCTCGAATTGCCTGCTCTGACTCAGTCCCTTCCACCTGAAACCTTGCTCCACCACCCAGAATTCCATTTAACTCCACAAATGTTGACTGAAGACTTACTGTATTCCTACCGCATGGCTATAGAGATGATTAGTTTCCCACGTTGGGGAATTCACAGTGAGATATGAGATCAAGACTTGCCAGAACTTTGTTTCTCCGGAAATCTCTCTAGTTCCTAAACTAGTGGTTTCTCAGAGTGTGGTCCCTGGACCAGTGGCATCAACTTCACCTAGGAACTTGCTAGAAATGCACATTTTCAGGTGCCAGCCTAGACCTACAGAATCAGAAACTCTGGAAGTGAGGCCCGCTGACCTTAGTTTTTAACAAGTCCTCCTGGGAACTGGGAGGCACCTCGAGTTTGAGAACCACTGAACTGGCCCTTTCAGGGACAAGCTGCAGAGCTTCTGAGCTCTCGAGGGACCCGAGGAGACATCCTGAAGAAACTCGGTCACTTGGGCTGCCAGGACTCGTCGTTTCCAACTCACAATCACTGCTCTCTGGAGGTTCCCTGCAACTCTATTTCGAACCTTTGTGGTGTTTTTGTAAACGCCAGGCATCGTGGAAACTCCCCATTTGTTTTGATGGGAGCTAATCCAGTTGAGCACATAATTCCCCGTGGAGCTTCCAGGCTTCCCTTTAAATTGATCGTGATGCTTCCTGGGATGCGGACACCATGACTAAGACCCACAGTAACAACCCCAGTCCCAGAGGATCCCCTGCTTCCAAAGATTTCCAGAGAAGGAGAGTTCTTAGGGAACCAGTCTGCAGACTCTTTCCCTGTCTCCCTTCCAAGGAGTCTTTCATTAATATCCTCCTCCGTGGCAGGGTCTGGGCTGGTTCCCGTCCTCCTGAGCAGGTGGAGGTCATTGGGTCACATCCTCCCTGCATTAAGTTCAGACTGAAATGGGGGGCAGGTGTGGCTCCTGGAGTGGGGCTAGCCTCAGTCCTGGCCCTTGTCCTCTTTCCAGAGACCCGCAGGTCTGTCATGCTTTGCTCTGGCCCGGGACCACGTGCTAGACCATAGACACCTTTGTGAAAATTAGAGAAAGGCACTCCCTCCAGGTGCCTCTCAGGGTGGACACAGCCCCTGGGGCTCAGAGCTAGCCTGGATTTCAGGCCCCTTGCTTCCTTGGGCAGCACAAACTGCACAGCAGCAGCAGCCCTGCCCCTCCCCAGCCTGGGCCTAGGAAGGTGTGGACTTGGGGGGCGGTGTGGGCCGAGCAGAGCCTGCATATGCAGCTCCCACGTATTGGGGGTTTCCACATGCTGGGCCCAAGGCTAAGCTCTTTACCCACAGCATTTCCTGAGATCCTCACAACCACCCAGTGAGATGGGTGTTGGTGTTGTCTCCATATAGGTTTTCTTTTTCTAAATTATAAGAGATTTTCAAACTCTCAGTGCCTTCATGTTCTCATCTGTCCAATGGGTACGGTACTCCTAGCTCCTTTCTTAAGAGCTTATTCTGGAAATCAAATGAGACCGTAGCGATGAAAGCTCTCTGGAGTAAAGATGTTAAAACACCCTGCAAATGTCAGGGTTGATATTGATCTTCTCCCTGCGTCCTCAAGGGCAGTTTCTGGGAGCTCTGGTTTGAGAAACTCACCTTAAATTCACCCAGCCTCCAGTGTTATATGTGGGTGCCACAGAAGGTTGGCTTTCTGCCATGATGCCGGCATGCGGGCGTGCTTCCTCCCCTAAAATTGTTAGACTTGTGAGGCTGCGATGCATGAGGTGTGTGTGCAGGCGCTCAGGGGCGAGTCACGACCTGGCAGGCCGGCCTGGTTGGGATGACCTCAGCCGCCTTTTCCACTTCTCATTTTAATGACTGGGTTCACTGCTTCATTTCTGATTTTCTCCCTCTTTCTTGCTGCAGCTGCAGTGATTGGGATTCAGGGCAAGCATTTGAGATCCCTTTTCTAATCCCTATCAAATCCGGATTTAGCAGTGGGAAGTCTGGGAAAGGGAGGGGGAGGGGGGAGGGGCTGGAGGCCATAGCTCCGAACATCTGAGAAATCCCAACAGGAACGCCCGGCCTCCACCCTGTGAGGCCAGAGGCCTCTCGTCTCATCCAATCTCACCCGCTTCCCAGAATGCCTTCTTGCTTGCGCGCTTGAGTACAGCGATTGTGGTGGTAAGGGAGAGACTTCAACATTTGCCTTTTTCCAATTTAACTGTGCCCTTTGTTGAAATGTTTCTTGGCCAGGTACCTTCTCCATTTCCACTACTGCTCCCACCTCCCTCCCCCGACCACCCGCCCCTGGTTGAGATTAAGTTTCTCTCTCAACCAGATTTGTGCAAAAATGGTCTGGATTGTCCACCCTGCAAACCCCTGCCTGACTCAACTATTTTTTTTTTTTTTCGCTTTTTTTAAAAAGACTGAGGTAGAGTTGATGTGCAATATTTTATAAGTTACAGGTGTGCAACATAGTGATTCACAGTTTTCAAAGGTTATACTCCATTTATAGTCATAAAATATTGGCTATATTCCCTGTGCTGTACAATATATCCTTGTAACTTATTCATTTTATACATAGTAGTTTGTACCTCTTTATCCCTTACCCCTATATTGCCCCTCCCCCTTCCCTCTCCCCACTGGTAACCACTAGTTTGTTCTCTACATATGTGAGTCTGTTTCTTTTTTGCTTTATTCACTAGTTTTATTTTTTTAGATTTCACATATAAATGATATCATACAGTATTTGCCTTTCTCTGTCTGACTTATTTCACTTAGCATAATGCCCTCCAAGTCCATCCACGTAGTTGAAAATGGCAGAATTTCATTCTTTCTGTGGCTGAGTAGTATTCCAGTGTGTGTGTGTGTGTGTATATATATACACACACACACACCATATCTTCTTTATTCATTCATCTGTCGATGGACACTTAGGTTGCTTCCATATCTTGGCAATTGTAAATAGAGCTGCAATGAACATTGGGGTGCATATATCTTTTTGAATTAGTATTTCTGTTTTTATCAGATATATACCCAGGAGTAGAATTGCTCGGTCATATGGTAGTTCTATTTTTAGTTTTTTGAGGAACCTTCATATTGTTTTCCACAGTGGCTGCACCAATTTACATTCCCACCAACAGTGTAGGAGGGTTCCCTTTTGTCCATATCCTCTCGATAAACTTCTGCCCCACTCAATTGACTTTTTATTATGTAACTTCCCTACAGAAGAGATAAGTTACATAATATAATGCTAATCATATTATGCCCATCACCTGTGGCATCATGTACAAATTTCAGTCTGAATTTAAAGTCATTTTGTAACTGGCTTCATGCTACCCCTCCAACTTAATTCCTATCCGTAACTCCTAGCAGGGCCTTCATCACTCGTTCTTTTATCCACTCTATTCATGCCATCTTGGGCTTTTGTTCATGTGTCCGTCTCCATGTGTTCCTTCTCTCAGTCCAAACTCTATGCATCTGTAAAGCCAGCTCGTGTCCCATCTCCTTGACTCCAGCCCACTAATATCCCTGTTCTTTGAACATCTAGTGTCGGCACCACATAGTTTCATACTAGTTATTCTTTCCTTGTTCCAGTAATTAAGTCTCCCCAGGTAGACTGTAAGCTTCTTGATTTGGGTTGCCCCCCCAAGTGTCTTCTATACTCTCTGCAGTATCCAGCCAAACCTACGTGCTGTGCAGTAAATAATAAAGTAATTTTGACCCTGCTCAGGTGTTTGCCCACCTGAAAACTGCATTGATGACTTTCTAGAAACTGAAGTTCATTTATCTTGTAAAAAGAAATAGTATCTTTGTTGCCAGTACTGATGATCACCCAGTCACGCACATATACACCCTTACAACCTTCCCAAGGGGGGAAGAAAAACGAAGACGGGAGGTTTGAAAGGTGATCCCTGGCCCTAGGATTTCCAACCTGCACTGGGTCCTTAACACTCTTCTTTTCATTCCTTTCCTTTTCTTTTCTTTATTTTTAATTGAAGTATATTTGATTTACAATATCGTGTTAGTTTCAGGTATACAGCACAGTGATTCAGTTATACATATATATATGTATATATAACTTCTTCAGATTCTCTTCCCTTATACGTTATTACAAAATATTGAGTAGAGTTCCCTGTGCTATACAGTGGGTCCTTGTTGGTTATCTATTTTATATATAGTAGTGTGTGTTTATGCTTAACACTCTTCTGATGCGTTTGCCCTCCCCTCTTTCCCCAGAGAGCTCCTGTGAGAACAAGCGGGCAGACGTGGTCTTCATCATTGACAGTTCCCGCAGCGTCAACACCCACGACTATGCAAAGGTCAAGGAGTTCATCGTGGACATCTTGCAGTTCTTGGACATTGGCCCTGACGTCACCCGGGTGGGCCTGCTCCAATATGGCAGCACCGTCAAGAACGAGTTCTCCCTCAAGACCTTCAAGAGAAAGTCCGAGGTGGAGCACGCCGTCAAGAGGATGCGGCATCTGTCCACGGGCACCATGACGGGGCTGGCCATCCAGTACGCCCTGAACATCGCATTCTCAGAAGCAGAGGGTGCCCGGCCACTGAGGGAGAACGTGCCGCGGGTCATAATGATTGTGACCGATGGGAGGCCCCAGGACTCGGTGGCCGAGGTGGCTGCAAAGGCCCGGGACACAGGCATCCTGATCTTTGCCATCGGCGTGGGCCAAGTGGACCTCAACACGCTGAAGGCCATCGGGAGCGAGCCGCACGAGGACCACGTCTTCCTGGTGGCCAACTTCAGCCAGATTGAGTCGCTGACCTCAGTGTTCCAGAACAAGTTGTGCAGTAAGTCCTGTTTCTCTGGGGCTCTTCTCAGGGAATCATTAGGATGAGTTCATTCATCTTCCAGTGTTCATTCTGTGCTAACCTGGTCCCGGGTACCGGGCTGGCAAGGGGTGTTTAGCAAAGGCCAAGGTAGACACGGTGCTCTCTTGGGGCTCACGCTCTGGCCAAGGAGACATACTAAGGATGCAGTTATACAAGTAAGTAAGTAACTGCAGTTCTAACAGTGTAACGGAGGAAGAATTCAGGACAGGCCCTGACCTAGGCCAGGGGGCTCAGGGAGATTTCCCTGAGGAAGGGACATTTACGCTCAAACTGCAGAATGAGTAACAGTAGATAGGTGAAGTTTTTCTCCAGCACATTGGCTTGCCCTGGCATTCCCTAGGTTGGAATTCATGAGTTGTGGTAAGCATGGGAATGGGAGGGCAAAAATAATAACATAACTTCTCCTTGGATGGTGTGGAATACTGAGCATTTTTGCCCCATGGTGGTGCTAGCAGTGGATGTTTTCTCAACCCAGAAAGCAGCCCAGTGTACGGGGAAGACCAAGATGTGCTCCTGGTACCTTCCCACCTGGTAGGATGGCAGGTGCCTCCCGACTCCTTCTGCAAGGACATGCCTCCCCAAGTCCTTGAGCTGCATTCTTCTGCTTTAAGGGTCTTCTTCGCCGTCTTGCTTTCTCACCCTTCCCTCCCCAAGGCTTCTTTCACCCTTTCTTGCCAGACTCCTCCCAGCTACCTCCAAGCCGAGCTCCTGCCTCAGCTTTCCCAGCAGGTCAACTTGCCCTCTCCCCAGTTTCCTGCTTCTGCCACCGTCTTCTCGTCCTTTTCTCCTCCAGAAGGGCAGGGCGCCAGGCTGCCAACCCAGGCTCCACACTAGTCCCTGGAAATGGGAAACAAGCCTCCTGACCTGGTAAACAGTGTCCAATCCAGCTTTGCCCACCCGCATTGGTCCCTGTCCCCTCCAACTGCCATGCTTCTTCGATGGGAAAACAAAAGCAAGTATCTATTCTGAAATGACTAGTATTTCCCTGGAGTCTGCATGGAGAATGACCTGAAGGACCAGACTCATCTCCAACTCACCGGGAGCAGGAACCTTTAGACCAGTTCTCAGAATGTGACAAGGCCTAGAAAGACCCCCCAACCACCAACCTCCCCCGACCCTGTCAAAGCCTCAGGAAGGAAGTACGGTGTGCTTTTGACGTCTTTTTAAAAAATTCTCTGCTGAAAACTAACTTCAAAAAGCAGAGACCCCATGAATTCTTGACTCCAAAATCAAAAGTTTTACTTAAAAAAATCAAGGCCATGAAGGAAAAAGAAACTTTTGCTCTGCAGTGTCACTTGGAAAACATTCAGAAGTGCCATTTCCCTGGCGCCGCAGAGGGGCTGGGTCTCTGTGGCGTGCCGTGGCCTGAGTCACCTGGAAAACTTCAGCCAGTAGAATGCACTGCAAACATTTTTAAGGTTTTATGACTTTAAATGACTTCTGCAGAATTTATATTCCCCCTTTCCTGGAAACATTAAAAAAAGAAATTGGTTCTGTAACAGTTTTGACGTGTTTATTCAGTTGTCTTGGAAAAATGTTAATGGATGAGTTCTTTTATAAGCTCTCTGAATTGCTCAGCAAAGGGAAAGGTAATATGAGGCTGAGGATGTGGACTTGTTCGTAGAAGAAGCTTCTCTGTGCTTTATGGCCTGGCAGCAAAATTAAAAGGCAGTTTGGCTACTCCCGTTTCTGTAATCTTGAAGCTCTAAGAAAACATCAGTATTGTGCCATTCATTCATTCATTTGTTAGGGCCCGGGAACTGAATCCCCCTTCCTACCCCACAGAAGACCAGCTCCTGTCTCTCCTCATTGCAGGGCTCCGCTGAGCAGACTTGTCAACTGTCTTGAAAGGTGAAGGAGGCCCCGGGGCCTCTTCATCAACCGTGCAGTAAGGATCGCAATAACTAACATTTACAAAGCACTTTCTCTTGTGTTTTCGCACTTTATCCTCACGAAAATCTGGGGAGGCAGCACGATGCTATCCCTCCCTTTCACAGGACTGTAAACTTGTTAAGTGAATTCCCAAGCAGCCAGGAGATGGTGGGTTCTACTTCCAAACCTCCTGCTCATTTCATTCCTCTTCGCATTGGGAGATAGAAATTCCTCTTTTAAGGTAAACGGTTTTCTGCAGACAGCCTCCGCAGTCCAACCATGCTAGGCACACCAGCTCTGAGGTTGATATTCACCTCGGAGTTTGATGGGAAGCCTTTGCGATGGGGAGGGACAGACTGAGATTTCAATGACCCCACCTGCCAGCTGTATAGGTGCTGAGCACATCTGTAAACTGGGGATTTTACCTGCGGAGACTAGATGTGTGAACAGGCGTTATAAACTGTAGAGCCCCATTCAGTGTGCACCATGTTGTGTATGATTACAGTCAAACACACGAAGGACCAGCAGGGTAGGCAGGTGGCCTCAGCTTTGACCTGCCCTCCAATCCTCAGACAACAGCGTCTACCATGTTGCAGATGGCAGTTCTCTTGGGTTTTGGAAGTCTCATTTGTTCCTTAAACATTTATTGAGCTACACTCTGAGAATAACAGCCAATTTTGTCCTGGGCTAGGTACTTTCCAATATGTTATTTCATTGAATACTTATAACAGCCCTGTGAAGCAGGTACTATTATTACCCCATTTTACAGAAGTAGAAACTGGGGCTTAGAAAGGACAAGTGGCTCCAGGTGGCAGAGTTGGAGTCTCTCTGGCTTCAGAACTCTTACCCTCCACCTGCCAGGTCTGAGGGTTTCAGGCTGGTGGGAAGACGCTCTCATCCCAGAGAAATGGGATGTTGGCTATATGAAGTATGCACTTCAGAGGCCTTGGGAAGTCACCTGGCACTGGGGGCCCTCTGATCAAAGAATGCCAGGGTCTGCCTAGGGAGTCCAGGAGAGCTTTAAAGAGATAATAATGATTATACCTAACACTTATTGATATTAATATGTGCATTGCTGTTTTGCGCTATTAGTGTATGTTAACTCATTTTATTCTCACAACAAACCTGTGAAGTAGGTGCTCCTATAATTCCCATTTTACAGAAGAGGAAATAGAGACCCAGAGGAGTTCAGTAACTTGTCCAAGGTCACATAGCACAAAGTGGCAGAGTTGAGGTGTGAACCCAGGCATTCTGGCTCAGAACCTACATCTTAACTACTATGTGCTACACAGACTTGAAAGAGGAGTAGGGGGTACTTCCCTGGTGGCCCAGTGGTAAAGAATCCTCCTTACAATGCAGGGGATGCGGGTTCGATCCCTGGTCAGGGAACTAAGATCCCACATGCCGTGGAGCAGCTAAGCCTGTGTGCCTAACTACTGAGCTCGCGTGCCTCAACTAGAGAACCTGCGTGCCGCAAAGTACAGAGCCCACGTGCCCTGGAGCCTGCGCGCCACATCTAAGCAAGAGAAAACCCGCACGCCACAACTAGAGAGAAGCCCGCACGCAGCAACGAAAAGATCCTGCGTGCCTCAACGAAGATCCCGCATGCTGCAACTAAGACCCGACGCAGCCAAAAATAAATTAAATAAATATATAATTAAAAAAAAAAAAAAAAAAAGAGAGTAGGAGTTTACCGGCTAGAGATGTGTAGGGAGGGCGATTGCAGTAAGCCAGGAAAAGAATGATATGTTTAATAGTTTTTTTCTATTTCATTTAAAAACAAAAACAAAAAAATGAGTCCAGAGTCTCTGTTAATTTCGTGACCTGCTAAGGAGACACAACCCACAGCTTGAGAAATGCTGATGAGAGGCTAGGCAGGGATGTGGAGGTCAAAGTGCACCTAGAGAAGGGATTTCAGAGGGAAACTGAGCGGAGGCTTGTGTGCTTTTGGGCAGAACCGAAAACCGCTGCTGGATCGGTGGATCGGTGGGGACAGGGTATTTCCAGGAGTGATCAAGACAGGAACCTTTATCGTACAGTTAGGAAGAGAGTAGGCTCTTGTGCTCACTGGCTGTGTGGACGTGAACTCAGGCACAGGGGTGGCTTTGTACCCACAGGCAGTGAATTCCCGCACCAGCCACAGCTGGGGGCAGGGGAGCTCCTGAGGTTGCATTCTCAGGCCGCTCCAAGACCTCCAAGAGAATCTTAGAGGCCTCCTGTGAATGAGGCCCTGTCTACAAGATGACCAAAACCTACCCATCCTGGGGCCCACCATTTCTGCCACCCAGTGAGAGAGGACACTGAATCTAGGGGCTGAAAAATGCATGTCTATTCTGAGCCTTCTGATGACTTGCAACCTGGGCAGGGCTGCCTTTTTTTTTTTTTTTTTTTGGCCGCACCAAGCAACTTGCAAGATCCTAGTTCCCCCACCAGGGATTGAACCCTCGCCCTCGGCAGTGAAAGCGCAGAGTCCTAACCACTGGACCGCCAGGGAATTCCCAGGGCTGCTTTTACTTAACCTCTTGGTATCTGCTTTATCAGGCACTATTGAAGGCCCTAACAGTGTTCCTAAGACACACCTCCCATCAACCAGCCTGGGTAAAGTCCACACTTACTGCAGCCCTTCAAGGCCCTGTTGCTAAGTGGGAGGCCAGATGGACTTCCACAGGCCTTGACTTTCCGTACCCAGTAATTGTTCCTTTCAAGACCCCCAGTCAGCCCACCACTCCTTTGATCATTCCTTTAGTCAATCACACAGTCATTAATAAACACTTATGAACATTCAGATCGCCTGGTTAAAAATCCAATCCTGCCAAAGACTTAAGTCTGCTGATTAGTGATTTCTCCCGCTGAATGCAAAGCCTTGACCCAGCTTCAACCTACAAGGCCTTCTGAGGTGTGAGACCACCTGCCGTAGGAGGCAGGACTCTTGTGCCCCCTTCAGTCACATCACAAAGGCCTGCCCCACGGGAGGGCAAGGCATTAGGGCCAGATGCTCTTAGTATCACCGATTCCTCATCTGTAGAATTTTACAGGTGGAAAACTTTTATACTACCTTAGTAAAAATGTTTGGGATTCTTTTGGTTGAAAGTAATAGAAATTCAACTTGAACTAGCTTTAGAAGGGCGGATTGTGTTATATTACTCATGGAAATAAGGAGACGCACAGTGAATGACAGCTTTGCTTTCTCTCCACCCCTACTCTGCTTCCCCTTGGACGTCTCTGGTCCATGGGCAGAGAGCATGCACCCTGTCAGCCCCCAGATATGCTTGCCCTCGGTATAAACCCCCTTTTCCTCAATTCTAGTGGCTAAATGCCAAGAAAAGACTCTTGACTGTCAGACCCTGAACACCCAACAGTGGCCAGGAGAGGGGCTACCTCACACCAACACAGCCGCTCCCCCAGTCAGCACGCATTTGGAATGAGAAGGAAGGCAGCTTCTAGAAAATAATTCAGTGTCTGTACTGAAGGTCCCTGGACATCATACATGCCTTGATTCTACAGGTAAAGAAATAAGCCAAAAAGAGCTACGCAACTTACATGAACTTCCCTCACTTGTTTGAGGCAGAGGGGAACTAGAGCACCTGTCTTCTGGCTTCTGACCCAGTTCTCTTTCCATTACACCAGGTTTCTGGTTTCAGTTTCTTTTGTGGTACGTGGGGCAGTCTCCTGGGTCCAATTTCTTTTATCGTACATGGCCAAGACAAGCCTTAGTAACAAGCTGTCACTCCAAAACCCTATGCAATAGTTCTTTTAATTTCCCTATTTGACAGGTGAAGAAAGTGGAGTTCAGAGTAATTAAGTAATTCATACAAGGTCATGGTGAAGCTCAGCTGTAGTCTTATTTCCAGAAGCCTTTCTCATCACCACTGTGCTGTCTGCTGCCCAGCAGGTATTTCCTCTGCCTCACATCTCCTGTCAAAATAATTATCTGTCAGGGTCTCGGTGAGAAGTCAGGCAGCAGGGTCATCACTTGGGCCTCATACCAGTGGATAACGGCTGTGTTGCCAGTTGTCTAGACTTTAGATTTTCTTCATTATGGAGGAAAATAGTGACATGCGGGGAGTTGCATAAGAACGCCTCTATGCCCGTGGGTAATTTGACTCCAGCAGCCTAGGAAAAGAAGAGAGCCTTCCAGGGTGCAAAGCAAATGCAAATTAAAAACAGGATAATGATTTTTCCCTCTTAACACGGTCAAAATCTTAACGTTTGATAATCCTGAGTGCTGAAGTTTTGAGGAGGTGAGCATCATTACTCTCATGCATTGCTGGTATAAACTACCTTGCAAGACAGTGAGGTGATATCTATTTAAAGTAGGACCCAGGAACTTCCCTGTGGCGCAATGGTTAAGAATCTGCCTGCCAATGCAGGGGACATGGGTTCGAGCCCTGGTCTGGGAACATCCCACATGCTGCGGAGCAACTAAACCCGTGCGCCACAACTACTGAGCCTGCGTGCTGCAACTACTGAAGCCCGCGCGCCTAGAGCCACTGATCCACAACAAGAGAAGCCACCACAATAAGAAGCCCGTGCACCGCAATGCAGAGTAGACCCCGCTCGCCACAACTAGAGAAAGCCCTTGCGCAGCAATGAAGACCCAACGCAGCCAAAAAAAAAAATAAAGTAGGACCCGGTCCTAGAGAAACAACTGCACATGTGCTCAAGGAGATGTGTTTAAGACGGTTCATCACAGCATTGGGAAAGCGAAACTGTGGACTGGTGGGGAAATGGCTAAATATAATGAGGACTAGTCATATGACCAATGGATAAAGCAATTAAAAGGAATGAACTAGATCAAATGTATTTGATCAAAGCTAAGGTGTACAGTTGATTCTCATTGTTCTTGGTAATTATGTTCTATAACGTCATGGTGAACGCTGACTGAAGTAGCAAGTACTGAACCACAGCTCCTAGGGGAAATACAGATTTAGGTTCCTCGGAGCCTCTGGTCCAACACTGTTGTCAACTGATCAATACATAATCTTGTTTTATGTGTGTTTCTGTGTAAAGACACCTTATTTATATACTGTTGATTCATTAACATTGAATTCACAGCCAACAGCACTATCACTCTTGCCCGAATGAAATTTATCAAACACACATTTTCTCCATAAGGCACATCATAGCCTCCTTGCACTTAGGAACACCAGACACACTTCACTTCAGCAAACACCAACACTTCAGCACTACACTTGGGGCCATTTGAAACAGCAAAATCATCAACAAAAAAGCACAAAAATGCAAACAGTGTGGCACTTGAAAAGGATACTCATTCACAGTCTGAGAGCAGAAACAAGAATGCAGAGAGAGCATCGTCTTGTTCAACCTCAGCTGGCGACCTAAATTTTTCATCGCTCTGAGTGCGTCCACGAATGATGATGAAAGCACTCTGAGTATTGATTTTAGGGTAACAAATAAACGTTTGCAAGTAGGCAAATTCTCAAATGTGGAATCTGTGAATACTGAGGATCAATGTATGTGTCCTCACACTTTAACATCTCGGAAATTGGGTGCATCTTAGGTTCCATGAAAGATAGTATATATCAATAGAGATAGAATCTGTTATTAATGCTGAGTGAAAAACCAAGGTGAAGATGAATATATATAGGATGAACCCAGGTATGTAAAATAAAACAAAAGTCCACCATGCTTCTCCTTTGCTACATACAGTTAACGCATATCAAGCATTCCCCTGCGCTATGTTTTAAGCACTTTACCATCTTAATTATTTGTAACCCTTACAAGGCCCTTATGAGGTTGGTACTATTTTTACTCCCATTTAATAGAAAGAAGTTAAGAAAATTGCCCATGGTCACAAAAACATATTTCTTTCACTCTGAAGTAAAAATGACTGATTGGATTTAATCTATGAACTTTCCTAACATTATCTGTATCCTAACAGGAATTAAAACACAGTCAATCGTAAACTCAGAACAATCATTCTAAATTGTATTATGAAATTAAAAAGTTTTACTTTCGGGCTTCCCTGGTGGCGCAGTAGTTGAGAATCTGCCTGCCAGTGCAGGGGACACGGGTTCAAGCCCTGGTCTGGGAAGATCCCACATGCCGCGGAGCAACTAGGCCCGTGAGCCACAATTGCTGAGCCTGAGAGTCTGGAGCCTGTGCTCCGCAGCAAGAGAGGCCACAATAGTTAGTGGCCTCCACTTGCCACAACTAGAGAAAGCCCTCGCACAGAAACGAAGACCCAACACAGCCATAAATAAATAAATAAATAAATAAATAAATAAAATTAAAAAAAAAAAAAGAATTCGCATGCCGCAACTAAGACCCAGCACAGCCAAATAAATACATAAATAAAAATATTAAAAAAAAAAAAAAAGTTTCACTTTCACTTACTGCCCACCATGTTTCTTACTTTGAAGTAAAGGGACATATACTTAAGATATGCCATCGATTTCATCAGTAGCTGAGTTTTCCTAAGCACTGGAGTGAGGGGATTGTTCTTAGCTTTTGAAAGCCTCTTCTGTTTTAGCTTTATAAAAATATATTTCTACATATGGACATCCTTTTTGTTTATGACAACACTTGCATAAATTGTACTCTGCTTATGCTGATGCTTGTTAATTTTAAATATGTTCAGGTTGAATTATATGGAATAAAGTCATAAATTAAGATGTAAAAAACAATAAGAATTTTCATGAGCTCCAACAGACTTATGCAAGAATCAATGTATCTGAAAGCCGAGGTACTTCAGAAACTAAACGCAGAAATATATTATTTATTTATTATTTTTAATTAATTTATTTATTTTTGGCTGTGTTGGGTCTTCACTGCTGTGCGTGGGCTTTCTCTAGCTGTGGTGAGCGGGGGCTACTCTTCGTTGTGGTGCATGGGCTTCTCATTACGGTGGCTTCTCTTGTTGCAGAGCACGGGCGGTAGGCGTGCGGGCTTCAGTAGTTGTGGCACGCGGGCTCAGTAGTTGTGGCGCACGGGCTTAGTTGCTCCACAGCATGTGGGATCTTCCCGGACCAGGGCTCGAACCCATGTCCCCTGCATTGGCAGATAGATTCTTAACCACTGCGCCACCAGGGAAGTCCCCATTATTATTATTTATAAAATTTAACTTATTTTTGGCTGCATCGGGTCTTAGTTGCGGCACTCGGGATTTTCGTTGAGGCATGCAGGATCTTTCGTTGTGGTGAGCCGGCTTCTCTCTAGTTGTGGTGTGCAGGTTTTCTCTTCTCTAGTTGTGGTGCGCAGGTTCCAGGGCGCGTGGGCTCTGTAGTTTGCGGCACGCGGGCTCTAGTTGTCCCGCGGCATGTGGGATCTTAGTTCCCTGATCAGGGATCGAACCCACGTCTCCTGCATTGTAAGGTGGATTCTTTAACACTGGACCACCAGGGAAGTCCCAGAAATTTTTTTTTTTAACATCTTTATTGGAGTATAATTGCTTTACAATGTTGTGTTAGTTTCTGCTTTATAACAAAGTGAATCAGCTATACATATACATATAACCCCATATCTCTTCCCTCTTGTGTCTCCCTCCTACCCTCCCTACCCCACCCCTCTAGGCGGTCACAAAGGACCGAGCTGATCTCCCTGTGCTATGCGGCTGCTTCCCACTAGCTATCTATTTTACATTTGGTAGTGTATATATGTCCATGCCACTCTCTCACTTCGTCCCAGCTTACCCTTCCCCCTCCCCAGGTCCTCAAGTCCATTCTCTATATCTGCGTCTTTATTCCTGTCCTGCCCCTAGGTTCTTCAGAACCTTTTTTTTTTTTTTAGATTCCATATGTATGTGTTAGCATACGGTATTTGTTTTTCTCTTTCTGACTTACTTCACTCTGTATGACAGACTCTAGGTCCATCCAGAAATATTTTAAATAGAGACATAAAGATTATGGAAACATGTGAGTGCATTTTTTAACTCCAGAAATTTTTATAATACTTTTGCCTATTAAAAAATTACATTGGGGGCTTCCCTGGTGGTGCAGTGGTTGAGAGTCCGTCTGCCAATGCAGGTGACATGGGTTCGAGCCCTGGTCTGGGAAGATCCCACATGCCGCGGAGCAGCTGGGCCCGTGAGCCACAACTACTGAGCCTGCACGTCTGGAGCCTGTGCTCCGCAACAAGAGAGGCCGCGATAGCGAGAGGCCCGTGCACCGCGATGAAGAGTGGCCCCCGCTTGCCGCAACTAGAGGAAGCCCTTGCACAGAAACGAAGACCCAACACAGCCAAAAATAAATAAATGAATTAATAATTTTTAAAAAATTACATTACTCTTGGGATTTATGATCCTGAGAAACCGTTGATTCTTTACCACATCCTCATTTAACTAATAGCTTTTCCTCCAAACCCGCTGCGGCCTACCAAGTCCACACGTTAGTCAGAGCCACTCCTGGTATCAGCAAACTTTCTGATCCCTCTGCCCACCGACTGGATAGTATTAATTGCACTGTGAAATTGCTGTTTTTGCAGGTCGTTTTTGACCTGTTTTTAGTTGGATATCAGCAATCTCGTATGGCTCAGCCTAACATCATTTCCCTTTGACCCTCTGTGGCCCTCTATCTGTATATTGCTGAGGGCATTTATGTAGAACTGTCTTGTCCTACCAGAGGCTACCCGTTGAGGGGAGGGACTTCAGCTTGTTTCTCTTTGAGTCCTGCTCGTTCCTTCACAGCGTAGATCCTGGATGAATGTTTGCGAGGGGGATGCAGTTAGAGAAGGCATCATCGTTGCCTTAACTTGCCGTGTCTTCCCTTTCAGCGGTCCACATGTGCAGCATCCTGGAGCATCACTGCGCCCACTTCTGCATCAATACTCCTGGCTCGTATGTCTGCAGGTGCAAACAAGGCTACATCCTCAACTCGGACCAGACGACTTGCAGAAGTAAGATTGCTTTGCTGATATATTTGTTCTGTCCTCCTCTGCTCTCCCACTCTCTCCTCTTTTATCTGGGCCCATTTAATTCATCTGTGGTCCCTCCCCCAACCAAGTCATCGTTTCCCTAAGGACAGAAACGAGGTTTTGTAACTCGTGCATTTTGTGTTGACCCCTGGCCCCCACTCTGCCTTCACAGCGCTGAGGCCAGAGCCAGGCACACAGTAGGCCATCAGGAAGAGTTTGGAAGATCGTTGGAGGCTCCTTCTTAGAAATAGCCTCCTTGAAGTCATTTTGCTGAGGTCGAGTATTTTACAAAGATATTCTGATAATGCTAAATCAGAAAATTTAATTGATTAAGACCCATCACCCCAAATCACCTTTTTATACACTGAGATATTTACAAGTAAAATGATATGATGTCAAAGATTGGCTTCAATATAATTCGGTGCTGAAGTAGGTAGAAAAAAAAAAAAAAAAAGAAATAGCCTCGTTGAATTCGTGAGCTGCTGTCCTTTACTTCCAAGCTGTTCTTTAGGGGGGAACCGCTGAAGAGCCTTTTCATCCGCTGTCTCTATTGACTGTGCCCTGAGGAATTGTTTCTGTATTTTATTCTCTTCCCTGAAGTGTGGATTTAGGATGAGCTACTAACATTGGCTGGGAATGATTATTCAAGTTCTGTTTTAGAGGTGTGCGGGGACCTCATTGCTTTGGTGAGGGATGCTTTATAGGTCTCCTAAATAGAAAAGGACAGACAGATATAGTGTTAATAGAATGCACATTCTCTTTTTTTGGCCAAGCCCCAAAACTAGGCAACATACTGACATTTGAGGCACATGAGGTAATCCGCCTCTTAGAGGAGAGAATTACCCATACACTGAGTGTTGTGCCTGTAATTTTTTTTCAAGTTATAAATAAAGCCACTGTGTTAGCCCACAGACAACCAGACTTCCTCAAGACATGAGGAAGACTGGCCCACATGGAGGCCAATAAAACTCAGCTAATCTGACATGTAGGTCATGCAATGCGTAATTGTTATTATACTGCATGGTAAGCAATTAAGCACTAATGGAAAACAGTTTGCACAAATGGCTATAATTAGTATCCTGTTTATAGAGCCAAACCACATTTTCCTTTTGTCTTCTCACTTTTCTTTGGGTTGAGAGTGGTTGGCCAGGGGCCCCCTGACCCCCAAGGTTAGGGAACATCTGCTCGACTTCTGCGGTTCTGTGGCCTGTAGAAGCCCAAAGCCCTCAGGCTATGTAAGTCCTGGGGGACCCTGTGTTCTCCGGCTCCTCCAGGTTGCCAGATTGTTTGTTGTGTGGAGCCTGAATCATCCTGGCCTTCCGCTTGAACCTCTGACCCTTCTTCAGTTTCCACAACGAAAATCACTCGTACCATATGCTCATGGGTTTAATAGAATTTACTGGAGGACTGAGGGAGCCCAGGCAAGGTCGCCTCACATAGCGCTCAGCAAACAACCTAAACATCTTCTTAGACGTGCCCCATCCTCTCCAGGAGCCTCCCACTCAGAGTTTCTCTGCAGAGCACTCAGCCTCCCTCCACCTTGCTAACTCCCATCCTGCCCTTCCCTTCCCCGGAGCACAAAAAGTTCTTCTCCTTGCGACCTGCCCCGGTGATCCGCTGGGATCCGGGCATCTGCCGGTGTCCACTTTCCATGGTCTGGCTTAGTCAATCCAGAGGAATTTCGAGACCAGAAACTAAAAAATAAAAAGTTTGATGTCATGAGCTGGGCCTTCCCCACACAGCAGGTTTGCCAGCCCCCCGCCTGGTCCCACCTCAAGTCCTGAGGCCCCAGGCTCTCCCAAGGTCGGTCTGGCCTTGGCTCCCTCCTGTTCTCGGGCTGTGGGTGCAAAGAGCGTGATGCAGAAACTGCCTGGGTTCAGACAGACTGATTTGGGTGGAGGAGCAAGGAGGCCCGGGTCAGAGGGCCCTGAACCCAGGCAGTGGTTCTCAAGCATCAGTAATTAAGAGTCACCCAGGGGACTTCCCTGGTGGCGCAGTGGTTAAGAATCCGCCAGCCAATGCAGGGGACATGGGTTCGATCCCCGGTCTGGGAAGATCCCACATGCCGCGGAGCAGCTAAGCCCGTGCGCCACACCTACTGAGCCTGTGCGCCACAGCTGCTGAGCCTGTGTGCTGCAGCTACTGAGCCGTGATCTTGGTCTGGCGAACAGTGCAAAATTGTGCCAAGGGGAGGCTGTTCTGAGCCGCTCGCGGGGGCCTGTCCCTGCGAGACATGGAGAGAGACTCACTGGGCCTGGAGGGGAATGAGACACAGCTATTTCCAGTTTTGAACCTTTAAGGTGTTCCAGGCCCCGTACAAATTACTAGAAATCAAAGAGTGAATAAAACAGCCGTGTTTCTGCTCTCTTGGAGCTACATTCTTGCATGGAAGTAAATTGGATAAACAGCCAAGGTAGTTACGGTCCAAAGTGATTGCAGCCCCTGCCCAGCTCAGTGTGCCGCACAGGACGTCTGGCCTAACTATAGCCACTCATTAAGTGTTTCCCATGCGCCAGGAGCTCTCCTGAGTGCTTCATACTCATCATCTCATTAACTCTGACATTGAGCTCTTCAGGTAGGTTTAGCATTCTCATTTTACAGGCAAGGAAAATAAGGTACCAAAAAAGGTTAGACTATTTACTCAAGGTCCTGTGGCTAGTAATGAGACCAAACCAGAACCCAAATCCTATTATGTGTGACTGCATGGGCCCAGCTTTTACTCACCATTCGATACTGTCCCATGATCCTTGAGGTGGAAGGCAACCCTGCAGCCAGAGACACTCCTCCAAGCCCACGAGGACAGGCAGGTTCAAAGGCTCACTGTTCCCAGGGGAGACTCAGAACTAATTCACCAGGACTAACATTCAAATGATTGTCGTTCCCCCAAGTTAACTACCAACTCCTGTGATATTGTCATTGTACAGGATGATTGTGAGAGGGACTCTTAGGTGATGGCCTTCAAACACACACACACACACACACACACACACACACACACACACACACACTATACCCACCATATTCTATTCCAACCCTGCCTGTGTGGAGAGAGTAGGCAGACACAGCTGATTCATAGGTTCTTCGAGTGGAAACAGACCTTGTCTATCAGACTGTTAGCTCTCTTTCCCACTTAACCCAGGAATTCTGTTTCTTCCTGGTGTCCCACAGTGATGGTGCATGTCCAACCATCATCACCCATCTGGAACACCAGGTCATTACAAAGCACCTGTATCCCACCTCCAGATAGCCTGGATCAGTGGTCGAGCTGAAGTCCTACTCTCTGTAATTCCCACCTTTGATCCTATTTTTGCCATCTGAAGCTGTATACCAAAAAGTTTATTTCCTTTTCCAACTAAAAAGAGAAAGCCCTTTGATTATTGACGAGTGTAATCCCCTACCCCCCATTAATTTTCTCTTTTTCAGGGGAGGCACGAATACATCTTTAGATGACTTGGATTTGGGTCTTTTCAGTCCAGAAACCCTCTTCTGGACACCAGTTAGTCAGTGTCTCAAAATGTGCCCTTTCATTTAGAGACCAGATCAAGCATATTAAATAATCTTATGTTCAAAGTTTTGCCCACATGAGCAATTTGGAATGTACTGGAGGCAACATTATGGATTCTTCTGTCCTCCAAAAAGCCTTCCCCATCCAAAACCATTATATAAGATATATGCAAAAGCACTACCATAGTGCATAGCCCATAGGGCTCAATAGAAGTTTATGTTCTTCCCTTTCTCCATTTAAAAACGTGGGGGGGGAGGCGATCCTCATGAAGTGTGCCTATCTTCACATGTCTATTTCCCTCTACCATTTCCCTCCCCTTGAATTCTTTTCCCACTAACAAGAAGGAACTTTATCTTGTTTTCTTTCTTTTTTTAAAAATAAGGAATTCTCCCTTTCTTTGCCTCCCTTCTGGAATATTTAATCTATCTGGAAGAATAATGAAAATGCAACATTTAGAAAACTTCACTTGGCAAGAAAATGTAACTTTCTTGTGCAGCTTTCTCAATTTTTCTCTCTCAAGAAACACACCAAATGCATTTTACAGCTTTCATTGTTCAGATATGTTCCTGACATTATTTTCCCAAGCTAGAGATTTAATAGCTTTTATTTTATTTATTATTTTTGGGGGGCCACACTGTGCGGCATATGGGATCTTCCCTGACCAGGGATCGAACCTGTGCCTCCTGCAGTGGAAACATGGAGTCTTAACCACTGGACCGCCAGGGAAGTCCAAGAGCTTTTATATTCGAGTTTAATCAAAGGGCATGACCCCTTTGATGTGACAGAAAAACAGTCACATTATTAAAAAGGGAAAAGAAAGCTATACCCAACATTTTGAATGTGAATGCAAAAATTATTAAAAACTTATCAAATAGGGGCTTCCCTGGTGGCGCAGTGGTTGAGAATCTGCCTGCCAATGCAGGGGACACGGGTTCGAGCCCTGGTCTGGGAAGATCCCACATGCCGCAGAGCAGCTGGGCCCGTGAGCCACAATTACTGAGCCTGCGCGTCTGGAGCCTGTGCTCCGCAACAAGAGAGGCCGCGATGGTGAGAGGCCCGTGCACCGCGATGAAGAGTGGTCCCCACTTGCCGCAACTAGAGAAAGCCCTCGCACAGAAACGAAGACTCAACACAGTCATAAATAAATAAATAAAAGAACGTGAATTAAAAAAAAAAAAAAAAAAAACTTATCAAATAGAATCCATATATGTAATGTAATGTAATCAAGACCAAATGGGATTTATCACAAGAACGCAAGGTTGGTTTAACATTCAAAAATCAGTCAATATATGACATGATACTATACATAGAAAATCCTAAAGATACTACCAGAAAACTACTAAAGCTCGTTAATGAATTCGGTAAAGTTGCAGGATACAAAATTTTTTTTTTTTTTTTTTTTTTGGCTGTGTTGGGTCTTCGTTGCTGTGAGCGGGCTTTCTCTAGTTGCAGCGAGTGGGTGCTACTCTTTTGTTGCAGTGCGCAGGCTTCTCATTGCAGTGGCTTCTCTTGTTGCGGAGCACGGGCTCTAGGCACGCGGGCTTCCGCACTTGTGGCACACGGGCTCAGTAGTTGTGGCTCACGGGCTCTAGAGCGCAGGCTCAGTAGTTGTGGCACACAGGCTTAGTTGCTCTGTGGCAAGTGGGATCTTCCCGGACCAGGTCTTGAACCCATGTCCCCTGCATTGGCAGGCAGATTCTTAACCACTGCGCCACCAGAAGCCCTGTAGGATACAAAATTAATATACAGAAATCTGTTGCATTTCTATACACTAACAATGAACTATCAGAAAGAGAAATTAAGGGAACAATCCCATTTACCATTGCACCAAAAAGAATAAAATACCTAGGAATAAACCTACTTAAGAAGGTAAAAGACCTGTACTTGGAAAACTATAAAGCACTGATGAAAGAAATTGAAGACGACACAAATAGATGGAAAAATATATGTGTTCTTGGATTAGAAGAATTAATATTGTTAAAATGACCATACTACCCAAGGCAATCTATAGATTCAGTGCAATCCGTATCAAAATACCAATGGCATTTTTCACAGAACTAGAGCAAATAATTTTAAAATTTGTATGAAACACAAAAGATCCTAAATAGCCAACACAATCTTGAGAAAGAAGAACAGAGGTAGAGGAATCACACTCCCTGACTTTAGACTGTGCTACCAAGCTACAGTAATCAAAACAGTATGTACTGACACAGAAACAGACACATAGATCAATGGAACAGAATAGAGAGCCCAGAAATAAACCCACACACTTATGGTCAATTAATCTATGATGGAGGAGGTAAGAATATACAATGGAGAAAAGACAGTCTCTTCAATAAGTGGTGCTAGGAAAACTGGACACCTACATGGAAAAGAATGAAATTAGAACATTTTCTAACACCGTATACAAAAATAAACTCAAAATGGATTAAAGACCTAAATGTTAGATCAGAAAGCACAAAACTCCTAGAGGAAAACACAGGCAGAACACTCTTTGACATATATCATAGTAATATATTTTTGGATCTGTCTCTTAAAACAAAGGAAATAAAAGCAGAACTAAGCATATGGGACCTAATTAAACTTAAAAGCTTTGCACAGCAAAGGAAACCATTGACAAAACAAAAAGCCAACCTACTGAATGAGAATATTTGCAAATGATATGACCGATAAGGGGTTAATATATAAAATATATAAACAACTCAACATCAAAACAAACAAACAACAACCCAATTGAAAAATAGGCAGAAGACCTGAACAGACATTTTCCCAAAGAGAACATGCAGATGCCCAACAGGCACAGAAAAGAAGCTCAACATCGCTAACCATCAGGGAAGTGCAAATCAAATTCACAGTGAGATATCACCTCACCCCTGTCAGAATGGCTATCATCAAAAAGAACACAAATAACAAATGTTGGCGAGGATGTGGTGAAAAGGGAACCCTCATACACTGTTGGTGTAGCCACTGTGGAAAACAGTATAGAGGTTTCTCAAAAAACTGAAAAAAGAACTACTGTATGATCCAGCAATTCCACTCCTGGGTATATATTTGAAAGAAACAAAAACATGATACATGCACCCCAATGTTCATAGCAGCCTTATTTACAATTGCCAAGATATGGAAGTAACATAAGTGTCCATCAACAGATGAATGCATAAAGAAGATGTGATATATGTATACAATGGAATACTACTCAGCCATAAAAAAGAATTAAATTTTGCCATTTGCAGCAACATGAATGGACTTGGAGGGTATTATTATGCTAAGTGAAATAAGTCAGACAGAGAAAGACAAATACTGGATGTTATCACTGATATGTGGAATCTAAAAAATACAACAAACTAGTGAATATAATAAAAAGAAACAGACTCACAGGTATAAAGAACAAATTAGTGGTTACCAGTGGGGAGAGGGAAAGGGAAGGGGTAAGTAAGGGTAGGAGATTAAGAGGTACAAACTATTATGTATGAAATAAGCTACAGTGGACTTGCCTGGTGGCACAGTGGTTAAGAATCTGCCTGCCAATGCAGGGGACACGGGTTCGATCCCTGGTCTGGGAAGATCCCACATGCTGTGGAGCAACTAAGCCCGTGCGCCACAACTACTGAGCCTGCGCTCTAGAGCCTGAGAGCCACAACTACTGAGCCCACGTGCCACAACTACTGAAGCCTGCACACCTAGAGCCCATGCTCCGCAACAAGAGAAGCCACCCCAATGAGAAGCCCGTGCACCGCAATGAAGAGTAGCCCCAGCTCGCTGCAACTAGAGAAAGTCCTTGCGTAGCAATGAAGACCCAATGCCGCCACAAAAAAAGACTACACACACACACACAGAACTACAAGGATATATTGTACAACACAGGGGATATAGCCAATATTTTACAATAATTATAGAGTAAAATCTTTAAAAATTGTAGGGCTTCTCTGGTGGCGCAGTGGTTGAGAGTCTGCCTGCCAATACAGGGGACACGGGTTCGCGCCCTGGTCTGGGAAGATCCCACATGCCGCGGAGCGACTAGGCCCGTGAGCCACAATTACTGAGCCTGCGCGTCTGGAGCCTGTGCTCCGCAACAAGAGAGGCCGCGATAGTGAGAGGCCCGCGCACCGCGATGAAGAATGGCCCCCACTTGCCGCAACTGGAGAAAGCCCTCGCACAGAAACGAAGACCCAACACAGCCATAAATAAATAAATAAATAAAATATTTTTTAAAAAATTGTGAATCACTGTATTGTACACCTGTAACTTATACAATATCAACTATACTTCAATAAAAATCAATATAATTCAATTCACCCTATTAACAGATTAAAAAAATGAAAATATATAGGATCATTTCAATAGATGCCAAAAAGCATTGGACAATACCCAACATTTGTTCATGATAAAAACTCTCAATAAACTAGAAATAAAGGGAAATTCCTCAACCTGATAAAGAGCACCTGTGAAAAAACCTACGGTTAACATCATACTCAAGAGTAAAAGACTAAGTGTTTTCCTTTTAAGATAAGGAACAAGAAAGTATGTCCACTGCCACACTTCCATTCAACATTGGACTGGATGTTTTAACTGATACAATAATGAAATAAAAAGAAATTAGAAAGTCATACAGATTGGAAAGGAAAAGGTAAAACTGTCTTTATTTACAGACTATGTGATTGCATATGTAGAAAAGCTAATAGAATCTTCAAAAAAGCTACTAAAATTAATGAATTCAGCAAGGTTGCAAGATAAAAACTCAATTTACAAAATTATTTGATTGTATTTTTATATACTGGCAACAAAACTCTGAAATAAACACTTAAAAAGTACCATTTTACACTAGTATCAGAAATATAGAAATTAGGGATAAATTTGACAAAAGATGTACATTGACAAAGGCAAAAGATGTCTGCAATAAATTAAAGAAGACCTAAATAAATGGAGAGATATGTCAAATCATCGAATAGAAGACTTACTATTGCTAAGATGTCAGTTCTTTCCAAAATGACCTATAGATTCAAAGCAATCTCTATCAAAATCCTAGCAGAATTTTTTGGGTAGAAACTGATAATCTGATTCTAATATATAAATGAAAATGAAAAAAATTGAATAGTCAAATACGATTGATTCTTATTATTCACAATAGTTATGGTTTATAAGTCTCTGTTAACATTGAACTAGTGATTACTGGATCATCGTTCCTAGGTGAAGTACAGGGTTCGTTTCCTGAGAGCTTCTGGCCACAACATCTCACCAATCGATACAGAACCTTGTTTTATGGGTGTTTCTGTTTAAAGACACCTTATTGAGTGTATATTGTTGATTCATTAACATTGAACTCACAGCCAACAACACTATTACTCATGCCTGAATGAAGCTCATCTAACACACATCTTTCCTCCAAAAGGCACATCACGGCCTTCTTGCCTTAGGAACACTAGACAGCACTTCAACACTACTGTTAGGGGCCATTTTACACAGTGGGGTCACCAATAGAAAGCAAAAAAATTTTAAAAAATATGGCCCTAAATAGAACACAAAAAAGATGCTTATTTACAGTATGAGAGCTAAAACAAGAAGTCAGAGCATTGCTTGTTTGACCTTCACTGGGAAAGTGCATTAGGTGGCTCAATTTTTTCACCACTCTGTACAGATCCATGAATGGCCCTGAAAATGCTGCAAGTATTGATTTTGGGTTCCAAGAAAATTTTTATCAAGTAGGTGAATTTGCAAATCTGGAATCTGCAAATAATGAGGATCAACTAAAACTTTGAAATAAATAAAGTTGTGGGGATCAAATTATCTTACTTGAGGACTGACTGTAAAGCAATAGTAATCAAAACAGTGTGGTATTGGTGTAACGATGGACATCACCTGAGCAGAATATAGTCCAGAAATAGACCCACACGCATATGGTGAAGTGATTCTTGACAAAGGTGCCAAGGCAATTCATGGGGAAAAAATAATGTCATCAACAGATGGTGTTATAACAATTGGATTGCCATGTGCCAAAAAATGAACATTGACCCTTACCTCACACCATATACAAAAATTTATTCAAAATTGATTTTAAATGTTTATATAGAATAGAAACATTTAAATGTCTAGATGAAAATGTGAGAAAAAATTTTGATGACCCTGGGTTTGGCAAGGATTTTTTAAATAGGACACAAAACATAAAAGAAAAACTCAGTAAATTGAACATCATCAAAATTAAAACATTTGCTCTTCCAAATACACTGCTACTAAAGGGAAAAGGTCAAGTCACAGACTGGAATTAAATATTTGCAAATATATATCCAACAAAGGACCTTAGAATTTATAAAGAATTCTTACAACTCAATAATAGAAAAATAAACAGCCCAGTCAAAATGGGCAAAAGATTTGAATAGACACTTAACCAAAGAAGATATATAAAGAAGAGATGCTCAAACTTATTAGATACTAAGGAAATACAAAATTAAAGCCACAATGAGATACCACTATACTTCCACTACATTAGATACATTTTAAAATATTGACCATGCCAAGTATTAGCAAAGTTGGGAACAGAATTATCATTGTTCCTGGTAGGAATGTAAAATGGTTCAACCACATTGGAAAACAGTTTAGCAGTTTCTTACAAAGTTAAGTATGTACCTACCATAATTCCACTTTTAGGTATTTACTCAAAAGAAATTAAAGTTTATATCCAAATGAATGTTTATAGCAGCTTTACTTGTAATAACCTAAAACTGGAAACAACCCAAATCATCAACAGGTGAATTCTTAACAAATTGTGATATATGCATACAATGTAATACTACTAGGCAATGAAAAGAATGAACTATTGACCCATGAGGCAAGCTGGATGAATGTCAAAATTACCATGTTGAATGAAAGAAATGAGACCAAAAAAAAAAAAAAAAAAAAGAGTACATATTCTAGGATTCCATTTATATGAAATTTTAGAAAATGGTAACTAATCTATGATCAGCAGATTAGTGGTTGCCTGGGGCCAAGGGGAGAGAAGGGACAGGTGGAGGGATTACAAAGGGGCACTAGGAAACTTTGGGGATTTGGAGGTGATGGATATGTTATCTTGATTATGGTGATGATATGTTGGTATGTCAAGTTTACCAGCTTGTCTATGTTGAATATGTGTAGTTTATTGTATGTCATTTAAATTCAATAATATATATGTATGTATATATATGTATTTTCAGAACAGGGTGGTTTGAGAAGGTAACTGGTGCTGAGACAGAAGGCTGCAAGAGAAGAGACTGGAGAAAGAGTCATGGAACAATCAGGGAAGGCTTTGGGGAATAGGGGTTTTTCTAGCAAGTCAAAGAAGAGAAGAGAAATGTAGAGCTGTTGTCTTTAGGGGATGCTGCCTGTACAGGCTGCCTATTTGGAATAGTTTGGGACATTAGTGGGGGATGAGGAAACGAATTTAAGCTGGAACAAATTATGGAGTGATTTGATTCTCAAGCTGAGTTCCAGCTGCTGTTTCTGGTGGATAGAGGGGCTGAACACAAGGTGTCAAGGGGAAAACCACATTTTAGTAAATTGACCGTGGCAGTAATATATACATAGGATTAGAATTAGGATTAGATAATAGGTGCAGAAATACCATCCATCCATCCACTCATTCGTTCATTTATTCATTCAATACTTACTGATTCCCCTCTGTGAGCCAGACGCTCTTGTGGTGTGTGGGAGAAAAGTAAGTGTTTTCTCTTATATATTTGAGACCCAAGACCCTCCAAGAACACTCAGATCTTGGCTTCGCTTGTGCTCTGCACGTGCGGAGCTGAACATGGACGATGGAATCAGTTTACAGTTCATCAGTTCAGTCAATTCAGTGCGTGTGTTTCTTATGCCCATGGAGTTAATTAGGAGATCACAGCAATAATCCCCGCCCCAGGGAGGAGTTTATGACCGAAGATGGGGAATGGTGGGTGAGGGGTGTTAGAATTAAAACCGATAAATAACTTAAGAGAGGAAACAAGAATTTAAACTGATAAATAACTTAAGAGAGGAAACCAGAATTTAAACTGATAAATAAGAGAGGAAACCTGGTTTTGCGGGGAAAGCAGTGAGTCCGGGCGAGAGCCCACACAAGTGGTTGGATGCAGCTGGAGATAAGGGTTAGAGTTCAAGAAAAATGCCTGGCTGGATACGCTTGGTGGTGGTAATTGGCCCTGAAGATGGTTGGAATCTTGGAGGGATTGTGGGAAAGGGGAGGGAGTGGGAAAGAGAGTGTGGAAAGGGGAGGTCAAGGTCTCAGCTTTGGGGCAGCCCACAAAGCTGAGACAGCGGAGCAAGTGCAAGAGCGAGCAGACTGCGTGCGTGCACACAAACAGGCGGCTTTGGGGGTAAACTTGTTAGGAATGCAAATTCCCAGGCCCTACTTACCCCAGACCTACTGAATCAGGGACTCCAGGGATGCAGCCTAGGAGGGTGTCTTTTAACATCCTTTTAAAGCCCTCCAGGGGATTCTGGTCAAGTTTGAAAACCACTGCTCCCGCTGTTTTAAACTAGATCTCTCCCTGGGAGATTCCACTCCGCAGGGAGTTCATAGTGAGAACGTGATGATGTGACTGACAGCTGTTTGGAAATTGCAAAGCGCTCTGCATGACTAGGGCATTATTCGTTCACGCTTATTTATTATTTTGATCAACCTCATTCAGTCAGATTTACTTATGTTTTCAGGCTTTGTTTTGGGGATCCTCCTCTTTTCCCCTTCTGAAAAGAAAACTAAAATCTCGTTCATGAATTGGAGAACTGATTGAAAAAGAATGAAGCCGTTGGGGGAGGAGGGATGCGAGGCACAGCTGGAGTTTGCCTGGAAGGACGGGTTTGTTCTTCTGGGTGACATTGGGTTGGTGGTGTTTCTTCCAGCAGAGAAGCACAAGGCTGATGGCTCACAGTTACTGCTGAAAGTCTTTAAATCCAAACTGCAGCTGTCAAAATAAGATTACGGCTTTCAGATATGATGAAAGAAGGGGGATGGTCCCCAAAATGCAGGCTTAGGTTTGGCAGGTGTTTGCAGAGCCCTAACTCCAAGTGAGTTTTCGGGGTTGGAGCAGGCAGAAATCGCATTGTTTCCCAGCTGAGTGAAATAACAGTTCTAATAATACATTTCTCTTCTCTCTCGCTGTGATACATAATTTCTGATTTCTACATCTCAGGCTAAATAGCAGCAGGAGCCGTAAAAAAAAAGTGGAGCATGTCTTTAAAGGTGTTCATTTTGCTTTAAGTCCAGAGGAGAAATTAAACTGTCATTGGTGTCAATAGCATGCCATGCGGCTTGTCTCCAATTCTGAAAAGTCAGTAAAAAGCCTTTGATTTTGCCCAGGATGATGTCAGGCACAGCCACTGCAGTCTTTGTCCCGTGCTTCTCATCCAGTGTAACCAGATGGAAGTTTTCCAAGTTCTTTGGCTGAGGCGCTGTGCTAGGGTTTCAAGATCACACACTGAGGAAGGCCCTTAAATCTAGAATGGCTGTGAGTCTCAGGGGAACGCTAGGGCAGGATTTGAGCATAGCCCTGGGGCGCTTAGTTATCAAATCCTCACTGATTTATTTCACTTGGGAAGACTGAGCAGCTGCAGCTAACATCCCTCCTAAAATTCTCCAGGAAACAAGAGAAGCAAGCGGATTTTGCTGACTGTCAGCTATATAGGCTGACATTTGCCCTCTGGCAAGGCATTGTTTGAGTTTGTTGAGATCTTTTGTTATAAAATTCAAAATTGCCTACTTTGCTGTGTCAGATCAATTCAGCATAGAACTCACAAACCAAAACTTAGTCACAGATACATTGATGTCATTTAAAGAAATCTGAATCTAGTGGGGGGTTTCATAGGCACCCAATAAAGTGATATTATATTAGAATTGTGATGTAGGCAAAATTTGGTTGGGGTTCACCTTTCCTCCATGCTTAACTAGGCCTGCACCACCAAGACCTTTCTTTACCCTAAACTAGGAAAAAAGGAGACTAACATTTGTTGAGTACCTCCCATCTCTCAGATGCTTTATCATCTATATTATCTCATTTAACCGTGCAATAAGATGTTTTCTCCACTTAATTATTTAACCTCTATGAAAATTCAATCTCATAGAAATCACTTATATGAAGTCACACAGGGCACCTCACTGAAACCAGGTCTGGCTCCAAAGGCAATATTCTTTTCATTCTATCCGATTGCTTCCCTTAAGCCCTATGGAAAGAAACATAACTGCCCCTTATCTCCTCCTCCAAGATTCAATCCCCTTGATCCCTACTTTTTCATATTACCTCCCTCAGGTTCTTGTATAAAATAATCTTTTCTGTGAGACCACCTTCTGACCACACTATTTAAAACAGAAGCTCCCTTTCCTCCATACTCCCAACCACCCTTTCCTGCTTAATTTTGTTCTATAGCACTTCTAAGATCTAACGTAATATATATTTTTACCTGTTTATGTTGTTTATGTCTGACCCCTGTCCATGGTATGCTAGTAAATGTTTAACAACCAGATCTCCAGGGGGAAAAGGTCCAATTTGTAATGTTCACCAATTCCTGTGTTGTCAATACTACCACCATGGCTGATTTCAAGCTACCCACTTGGCCTTGCTGAACGCAGAGTTGGGAAGAGGTGGGCACGGTCTGTCAATGTGAGTCAGTAGGAGCTGGCTTCCCAGTTGAATATCTGCTACATGAGGACAGAGATTGATTGATTTTTTTAATCTGTTTTATTCACTGTTTTTTTCTCAGCAGTTTGAGCAATTTGACGAATGAATGAATGAATGAATGAATGAATTCAGTCATTCAAATATATTTTTAAAAATTGACCACATGCCAAACACCATGCTAGTTATTTGAGCTGGAGGGCTGAACAGAACAAGCACTGCCTTCAAATGGCAGAGGAAGTAGACATGAAATAAACAATTGCAAATTAAGTGTTAAATTATAACTGTGGTAAGGGAAACCCTGAAGGGGAACTTGACCTCTAAAAGGGAGTGGTCAGATAAGAGCCCCCCATCCCTGAGTACTCCAGGCTGGTGACTGTCAAGTCAGATCAACACATGTCCACTAAGCACCTGCTATGTGAAGTGTGTGGTATCACAGGCACCCTGAAGACCACCGAAGACTTATCCTGTGCCTTTCAGAGCTTACAGCCTGGGTAAGACTGATGAGTGAGGAATGACTGACAACCCTGTATTTCAGGTGTTGGGTCCATTCATCCATTCATAAGCACTTAATGAGCACCTACAATGTGCCAGGCACTGCGCTAGGTACCAGGGATGCAGCAGACAGCAAGGCAGCTGGTTCCTTAGCTGTCATGAGAATTCTGGTGTCTGCAGCTGGGGGCTGGCTCCCCGATGTCATTGTACTCTTCTGGGAGAGGAATATCTCTTGCTGGGGACGAGGAGAGGTACAGAGACTCGGGAAACATTTTATTCCCATCTCACTCATCTTCCCAGGACCCCATTTCTGGTGGAGGAGATATTTTAGGACTCTAGGAACATCCCTGTTGGGAGGCAAGGGGTATGGGACTTTGTCACTGTTCATTCAGTAGACGAACACTTATGGGGCACCAACTACATGCGCTAGGACACTGGGGAATCAAAACTGTGTCAGACCAGATCGTTCTCATGGGGCAGACAGACCTGTGATCCGGTCCTTCTAATACTGTGGGCTAAATGCATAAGTACTCTAGTGGAGCTGTGTGTATAGGGCTAGAGGAGCCCAGAGGAAGGAGACTCTAAGCCCAGCCAAGCTGAAGAAGGCTTCCTGGAGGAGGTGACATCGGGCTGAAGTCAGCAGCCATGAGTGTGGGTAACGGGGTAGAGAAGGCTTGGAAGGGTAATGGGAACTCTGAATCCACTGTTTCTCCGAAGTCCACGGTTTTATCACCCTTCAGTGAAATCCTCCCAGGCTGTGAGAAAAAGAAGTGCTGTTTTCCTAAAGAATAAGGAGTCATCCAAAAACATCTGTATTTGTTTCAAATGGAAGTGACCACTGCCAGAAAAACAACAAAGTTGTTTTGTGAGAACCTAGTCTGTATTTACTCTTTACTCTTTGTTTAATTAAATTAATCCTGCATGGTTTCCTTTGGGACAGTACAGATCACTAGTGGCCATAAATCCCCAGTGTTCTAAAAACAGTATGAAAGGCCTGAGGCCAGCTGGCAGGCCTGCTGTTTGTGGGATTGTTCTTCTGGAACGCAAGCCATGATCCTCCCGTTCCAACCACACTTTGCACCCCTCACTTAGTGTCCGGGGTCTTTTAGCCACTTGGAGAGGGGTCCAAGGACAGCAAAAAAAAATCTGAGATTTGCTTAAAAGAAGAATCTGAGCCTGCAGACTCAGTTGATAAAGGGGGAGGCTGACTCTTGCCTCTGGGCCCCTTCCCCCTGGGTGATTGTGAGGACTTTCATCCTGTAGTTCAATGGCTCTCGACCTGGCTGCACATTGGAGTTATCTGGGAGCGTTAGCAAACAGTGTTGCCTGCATCCCAGCCCCAGCTGTCTGATTTAAGGGGTTGGGCTGGGCATCAGGATTTTCCAAATGTCCCCAGATGGTTCTAATGAGCAGCCGAATCCGTGATCTGGTAGACGGGACCCTGCAGTGATTCATGGCTGTCCCGTTCTGGAAGGCATAAGCATCTCATTGCCTCTCTACCTACCTTATGGGGGGAAGTCTTGGGGGAACAAATGCTTATTGCTTCAAGATCCTGGTTCACTGCTTTTATTTCATTTTATAAAGACACGCTTTGTTTTTTATTTTATTTTTTTTTTTAATTTTTATTTTTGGCTGTGTTGGGTCTTCCTTGCTACGCGCGGGCTTTCTCTAGTTGCGGTGAGCAGGAGCTACTCTTCATTGCGGTGCACGGGCTTCTCACTGCAGTGGCTTCTCTTGTAGAGCACGGGCTCTTGGTGTGCAGGCTTCAGTAGTTGTAGCACGCAGGCTTCAGTAGTTGTGGCTCGTGGGCTCAGTTGTGGCTCGCGGTCTCTAGAGCGCAGGCTCAGTAGTTGTGGCGCACGGGCTTAGTTACTCCGTGGCATGTGGGATCTTCCCAGACCAGGGATCGAACCCGTGTCCCCTGCACTGGCAGGCGGATTCTTAACCACTGTGCCATCAGGGAAGTCCTCACTGCTTTTAAGATGCTACTTTCAAAGGAGTTCTTTTGTAACGTTGATTTTTTTCATTATTATAAAACTCTTGGTATAAGCTCTTGTTAGAAAATTCAAAAACAGATCTTTATAAATAAGAGAAAAAATTTACTTAAACTGCCACCACTCCTTCGTAACCACTGCTAGGCAGGATTCCTGCTGGACACAAGAGAGGAGGCAAAGCAGCTGTGGGAGCTGAGAAGGGGGACCCAGGTGGAGAAGCTCCTACCCCCCCACCTTCAGAGATGGGCTTGGGATTTGGGGGTACGTTGTTCCAGTGTACTGGGGTGTCATTTTCCAGCCATCAGGACTTTGTGCAGGGTCGCTCTCCTCCCATTTAGGGAGCCTAGCAAGGGAGACACAGTAAATACATCACTACATGAATGCCTATGTAATTAACATCGTGATACATGCCAGGAGCGAGAAGTGCAGGGGTGCACTGACATGCACTGACAGCCGATGGGCGGGGCCAAGAGCTCTGAAGAACAATTGAAGGTCCTCCTGTCAAGAGGTTGATTTTCCCATCAACGTGCAAGCAAACCCAAGCTACTTTGGCTTGGAATTCAGAAAACTACCACTGTTCCCAAAGTAGTGATTTTCATTTATCTGTTCTAGACGTCCTTTATATTTCCCAGAGCTAAAAGAAACTGTGATGCAACCAGAATTATCCTTCCAAAGCACGACTCAGGTGAAATGGCCCATCTCCCTTTTTAAGGCTTTTACCTTGAGTGGTCCCCACTGCCTGCTGAACACAGTTAAGACCACGCAGCCTGATTCCATGCCCTCTGCCATCTGGTGTCAATTGTCCTTCCGATGCTCCCTCCTGCTACTTCCCTTGGAATTCCCAGAGTGGAATTCAGCTACCATGCCTGTCCTGCTTTCCTCTGTTTCTGCACATTTACTGTTCCCTCAGCCCTGGGTCCATTTCCCTTTCTCCATTCTCTCCCACTTGCCTGCCAGCCTTTTCTGATGGATCCAGCCTTGGCTGGCAGTAATTCATCCCCGTTCTGAACTCCCATTGTATTGGCAGCACCTCTCTTCTGGACTTCTAGCATGTTTTATTTTGTATTTTAGTTATTTAGGATGCATCTGATAGCTACTCTGGCCTTCCCAGTCCTCAAATGGGGCTAGTTTTTTCTACCTAAGGACCTTTGCATTCACTGTTCTTTCAGTCAGAAACACTCTTTACATCCAATATTAGTTTCAGGTGTACAACGTAGTGATTCAGTATTTTACATTTTCATTATATACTTTTTGAAATAATCACCACAATAAGTCCAGTTACCATCTGTCACCATACAAAGTTGTTACAATATTATTGATTATATTCCCTATGTGTACATTACGTCCCTGTGACTTATTTATTTTATAGCTGGAAGTTTGCACCTCTTAATCCCCTTTACCTATTTCATTCATATCCTTAACCCGTCCCCTCTGGCAACCACCAGTTTGTTCTCTGTATCCATGAGTCTGTTTCTGTTTTGTTGTGCTTGTTCACTTGTTTTGTTTTTTAGATTCCACATATAAGTGAGATCATATGTATCTGTCTCTCTCTGTCTGACTTATTTCACTTAGCATAATACCCTCAAGGTTCATCCATGTTGTCACAAATGGCAAAATTTCATTCTTTTTTTATGGCTGAGTAACATTTCATTGATTATATGTAGCACATCTTCTTTATCCATTCATCTGTTGATGGACACTTAGGTTGCTGCCATATCTTGGCTATTGTAAATAATGCTGCAATGAACATAGGGGTGCATATATCTTTTTGAATTAGTGTTTTTGTTTTCTTTGGATAAATTCCACTTCTGAGTTTTTATCAGAAATGCTCTTCCTAGAACTTCACATTACTAACCCTTAGAGTACAAGCTGTGTGTCGGCAGGAACCCCTTTATCTGTTTGGTTCACCACTACATCCCCAGTGCCTGGGATAAAGTAGGTGCTTCATTGACTGAATAAATGAAAAGTGTCTGATGATTCAGATTTTTCTTAGGTCTCTGGCTTAAGCTTGTAACTAACTGTAAATTTTGTCACTCTTTAATTATTCACCATGATTTTTGCATGAGCTGAAGTTTTTTCTGATTCTTGCTATTTTCCTTATATCTGGATCCATGGGAAATCTCAGTTGGAGTTCCCAATTGGAAATATAAGATAGAAATAGACTGGTAAGAGAGGAATTTGCATCTATAATTTTTTCATCTACTTTATTGATTTAGGAATGAAAATAATTCTTTTAGCATTTTAAAACCAGAATCCTTATTTCTGGAATCTTAGACCTAAATGTTTTTTAATCTTATGATGTAGCTTTTATTTTTAAAAAGAATTGAATGCATTTGATAGAGGTGATGAATATATCAGCTTTTATCTTTTTTATCAATTTGATATTTTATAATTATCTAAAAGCATAATAAACTATAAAACTCAAAGACCTAGGAGATTACATTAAAGCGTAGCCATTGGATTCAGGGATTAATCCAGCTTTCTATGTATTAAGTTTTTACCATAGCTGTCCTAGTGGTAACTTTTAACCAGAGGAAAACATTTTTAATATATTCAATCCCTTTAATGCTCTTTGATTTTCTCCAACTTTAATGGTAAAGTCACTCAAAGAGCTAGTTATGAAACCAAGCCATTCTCCTTGCTGAGAAATAATACCATCATGTCAGCCTGTTTCTTCAAAGGAGAGACTGAGTCGGTGATGGAGTGAAAATACCTTTAACCGTTTCATCCTCTGATAGATTCTTAGTTCCACGGCAGTAAATGCACTGCTGTGAATGTGTTCTTACATTGCATTTGACTAAATAGCCGGGGCCCAGCACTAATAAATATTTGACCAAAATAGAATTGTTAATAGCCATACATTCATTTCTCCCTAGTAATCTTTGTTACCTCTACCTAACCTCCTTTGGCTTCCCATTTTCCTCATCTATGGGATGAATAAGTAGAGCACAAAGTGGATTTTGAAAGGTCCTTCTGATGGAGAAATGGAATGAGGAAAACTATGTCCAAAGAGACTAATGCAGATTTGGGAATAAGGGGCTCTTCTAGACCTGCCATGTTTTTGGTGGGGTAGCAGGTCTTTTCACTGTACTCTCTCTCAGCTTCTGCAAAATGTCAAAGACAGCACCAGATTACCTTGGTGAGACTGTGTATATCGGTGTGTACCTTGGTGAGACTCTGATTACAAAGCCTTTTAGTTCTCAAAGAATAGGAATGGTACTTGATGCAGACAAGCGCAAATACCTGCTTGTGATAACTTCAGTCCTCAAGAACCATCCAAATGTTTTCAGAACACTTTCATTGAGATGGGAAAAATACAAATTCGTGGGTTTTTAAAATTTATTTATTTATTTGGCGGCACTGGGCCTTAGTTGCGGCACGCAGGATCTTCATTGCCTTGTGCAGGATCTTTAGTTGTGGCATGGGGCTCTTTTAGTTCCGGCATGCGGAATCTAGTTCCCTGAACAGGGATCGAACCCACGTCCCCTGCGTTGGGAGCACCGAGTCTTAACCACTGGACCACCAGGGAAGTCCCACAAATTGATGTTAATTTTAAATTATTTAATGCATTTAATAGAGATGAATAATTCCAACTTTGAAAAATGAGTTTTTCTATATACGTAGAAACACACCCGAGTGTTAACAGCGGTGGCCTCTGGATGGTAGGACTGCAGGTGGCGGATTACAGGTGACTTTTCTTTTCTATGTTTTTTCTATGTTTCCCAAATTTTCCACTATGATCTCATAACGCTTTCAATGTTTTTAAAGGTTATTTTGACAAGTGCTGTAGAGTTGCTTGCTGATGGCCGAGGGTCACCGAGGGTCACCTCCTTGAGAACCATGTTCTAATGGTATGGCTTTGCCCCAGTCCAGGACCTGTGTGCAGCGGAGGACCACGGCTGCGAGCAGCTCTGCGTGAACCTGCTGGGCTCCTTTGTCTGTCAGTGCTACAGTGGCTACACCCTGGCCGAGGACGGGAAACGGTGTGTGGGTGAGTATCCCACCCAGCCTTGCTTGATGGGGAAGCACAAGAGAAGCTAGTAAGAAGGGAGGGGGGGGCCCACATATCCCATTGCTCTCCTTTGAGTTTCAACAAAGTGCTCCAAGTTCTCTGGCCTAGTTGTTAGTCAGAATTTGAACTTTAAAGACTTCGTTTGTGGCTGAGGTTAGCATTTTCTCTACTGATTCCCTCGGAAAGGACTGGGCAAATTTTCATTCAGTTTGGAAGGTATGTCTGGCTGGCCTGACTTCAGTATAGCTCACGTGTTATACATGAGGTCCAGCTGGTGGTGGGTAAGGTTGCTGAGTGGCACCTCGAAGAGGCAGGCAGCCTTCCTTCTAAGTACGGATCTGCAGTTCAGTGACAGGTCCCAGTGACCGCCAGGTGTAAGAGGCCAGCTGTGTGTCGTGAGACACCACGGTCAGAGAAAACAAATAGCAGCCTCAGACGCTGGTCCTGGGTAAGAAGTCTCAAGGGCAGTGCTCGGAACTACAGGCACTGGCTCGCAATCAGCTGAGCGGTTTCCCATTGAGCGGCAACTCCACATTGCGAGGGCCGGTGGGAGGTGGGGCGATGGCATCTAATTTCTTCGGTGATGGATAATGGTTTTCATCGGCACCTGCAGGGCAGACCAGTGAATCCCTAATATGCATGTGGCACCTCCCAGTTTGTCTGCAAAGCCCTTTAAACTTGCACCGCCTCATTTATCTTTCCACCAACAAACAGTGCCTGGCAAATAGTAGGTGTTCAGTAAACTGAGCTGGATACTTATGAGGCAGAAAATCCATAAGGAAAGGAAGGAAAAGGACTTGACTGACATCAGAACTGGAAGCTTCATTTTCTAACTCTGAATCCTACACGTCCTGTTCCACATTCTGTTGTTTTCAGAGGACCTGTTCTGTTTTGCTTCCCACAAACAGTCAATGATGATTTTTTTGCCCATAGAACTTACACTTTCCAGCACACTGCGATTCTTAGCTGAGGATGTGAAAGGAAAAAGCAACAAAACAAAAGTGCAGGTGGGGCCTGTTCTTTGCAGGTGATGATGAGAATAAAATGGGTTTGTTTGTTTGTTTTTACACACTGATGGAGATGAAAACGGCCCTCATCAGAAGTCCACAAATGGAATTGGTCTCCTAAGCCTGTGTTGTTTTTTCCCCCTTATTCTGTGGGTGGTGACCGTGATAGGTAGCAGGGTACCACATCCATTAACACTGGCAAAAAAGAAGCCAATGTGGAAACACCAGCTTTTTTTTTTTTTTTTTTTTTGCTTCATTAATTTTTATTATGCAAATAATCTATTTTCATTGAGGAACTTAAAACAGACGAGAAAAGCACTATTAATAGCTTGTTGTATTTTCTGCCAGACCTTTCCCCACATAAATATCTACTTCTAAACATTTTGTTAATATTTACCAAAATGAGGTCATACTCTCTATTTTGTTTTACATATGTATTTTTCCCTTACCAGTTGTTAAATGGGGAGAAACTTTGGGTGCTGTTGTGTCAGAAGGAAATCAGTTGGAAGTAAGGCCAGTGGATGAGCTACAGGATACAGGTTGAGGGTGTCTGGTTAATTAGGGTGAGAGAAGGAACAGGGAGGGCCCAGAGCTCGTGTGAGTGATGGGGAGTAGGCGGGGCAGGGGCATTAGGGGCCGTGGCTGGGGCAGGAGAGCAGCCTTGGCCCTTGGGAAACTGGAAGGCAGTGAGGAGCCCAGGTCTCTGGGTGCTGCCAAATAATTGCCTAACGGTCCTCTGTAGTAGACAGCCTTTGAGCCTCTAAGGGTTTTGCTGAAACTTCTGGAGCTTGACATTTACTGAAGAGCAACAAGCACGAGAAGAAATGCCGTGGTTGCCGGGGAGCTGGCGTGGGCTGCGTTTATTAGAGATGCGCGCTGCTCTTGCTGCCGCTGTCAGTGTGTAAGAATGTCTGCCTTCCTCAGAGCGGGGGTTCAAGCTGAAGAATGGGAAGCTGGGAGAGACTGTGTGTGACCCCGGCCTGATGCATCAGATGTCCTTATTCTCATCCTCTTCCACCAAACGCCTGACCTGTTAGAGGCTGGGAGTCAGATGATTAAGTGGCCCTGGACCTTTGTGGCCAGTTGCTTTGGTTAGGGAGACTGAACAAACTTCCACAATGTCAGTTGCTGCTCGATGGGGCTGTGCTGAGTGCAAAGCAAATGATGGAGGTAATAGAGGCCACAGGAGGTCAGAGAAGAGCGACAGACTCATGGCCAGCGTGGGGAAGATCTGGGTGAGGAAGGAAGGGTAGCAATGGGACAGATGTCTAAGGCAAGGGGAGACATGAGGGCAGTGACGGTGTAGAAGTGGCAGTGCGGACTGAGACCGGGCTGGGAGGGCCAGGTAGAGAGCTGGTAGATCAGGAGAGATGGTCACAGTGAGAAGCCACCAAATTGAAAGCTAAACCGGCAGCCTAACCTGAAGACATCAATCTGAAGGCACTTGTCAAGATGGAGACTCCAGGTATCAGACTTAGAGCAGGAAATTTAGAGGAGAAACAGAGGCTGTTAGGGACCCTGGAAGCATTCCGTTAGCCCCTGGTCTGAGTGGCCTGTATGTAGATGGGCAGAGAACGGTATGAATAGGGGGAACCATAATCCCAGTTAATCCAGGAGGGTCCCAGTTTATGGCTGTTGGCTCACTGCTCAAGAGCACTCCCTTTCACTTTCAAGGGGGTTCCAGTCTGAACACGAAAGTATAGGATCACCCTAGTTAAGGCCAACCTGACTTCAGCAGTTAAGGAGACTAACGCTGTTGAAGCAGAGAATTCCTGCAGGTGAGAAGTAGGAGATGAAGTTGAAGACATCAGGTGGAACCAGAGTATACAGGGCTTTGAAATCCAGGCCAAAGGGTCTGGACTTTATCTCTGAAAAAAGAGACACTAAAGGGTTTTTAAGTGGGACTGATAAAGGCAAAGCGTCACTTTAGGAGACTTAATCTCGTGGTAGAGGGCAGGATGGATTCCAGGAGGAAGATAGGGAGGGCTGCAAAGACCAGTTAGGAGACTGTGGCAGCCCTCTGGTGAGGGGTGACAAGAGCCAGATTTGAGTAGCGACCATAGAAATGAAGAGAGAAGGAAGGGGTGAGGAATGAGAAGAAGGTGCGATGAGTAAAGAGGGGGAGGAAAAGCCACAATCGAATCCTGGGTTTGAGCTTCCATGACTCTAAGAGTGATGGCAACAGTGATGAGAGAGTGATGGGATTTTTAGAAAAGATAACGAGGAGTTTTAGACACAGTGGGTTTGAAGCTGAGATGGGACACCTGCAAGGACACATCGAGAGGGAGCAGGGGCGACAGTAACACCACAAGGAGAGGGTAGAGCCAGTGGTGCAGGCAGGAAGCAGCACAGCCCGTTTCCTTCTGAATTTTAATTTCCATTTCCAGTGTTCACTTATGTGTTTGTTTTGGACCTTCAATACAGCGAGACCTGGGCTCAAATCCCAGTTCTGCTACTTGCGAGTCATGTGTCATTTTATTTCTGAGCCTTGGTTTTCTCATCTATAACATAGAGTAAAAATACCTACATCATAGAGTTTGTGGGATTAAATAAGATAACGAGTAAAGTTCCTAATACGCATTAGACAATTGTTGTTATTACTGTTGTTATTATTATAACATATATTATCATCATCATCATCTCCTGGATGCCATGAAGTGTGGCCTTAGGAGAGAGTGAAGCCTGAGCCTTGGGCTGCAGCCACATGCGGGAAGCAGGAGGGAGACGTGGGCCAGGAAGAATGTCCATGAAGGAACCGCCTAAGGTGGGGATGGAGGAGTTGGGGAGAGGTGGGCGAGAGAACCAGAAGTCATGGAATATGACAGGAAAGAGAATTTCTAGGCCAGGTCAATATTAGTGTCATGCCCCAGCGAGGCCAAATGGAACAGAACTTAGAGAAAAAGCCATTGAGTTGAGTCATTGATTCATCTCAGCAGACATTTCCAGACTCTACCAGGCACTCTGCTAGACATTAGGGACACAAAAATGACCAGGAGGCCATTGATAATGATCAAGAGGGGTGGGGTAAAGGACAGATTTCAAGGGGGAGGGGGGAGGGGGGAGAAAGTAGGGACAGCAAATCTAATCTCTTCGTTTAAAGAAGTTTGGTAGAAATTCACGATGACCAGCTACTGGTAAATGGACCCCGTGGGAGTACTTTGACTCATCCCAGAATTACGACTGTGACCACATGAAAATTCAATTCTTAGCCAGACTCAGGACCTTTTAGCCAACATTTCCACACTTTTGAGTTAGTGGAACTTTAACTCCGAGTGCTAGAGTCTGGAGCTTGACATTTACTGCAGAGCAACAAGCATGAGAAGAAATGCTGTGGCTGCCGGGAACCTCTAACTGCTCATTTAACTCTGGTTAGAACCGAATTTGTTCAGTTCCCTAACTGCTCATTTAACTCTGGTTAGAACCGAATTTGTTCAGTTCCCTAACTGCTCATTTAACTCTGGTTAGAACCGAATTTGTTCAGTTCCCTAACTGCTCATTTAACTCTGGTTAGAACCGAATTTGTTCAGTTCCCTAACTGCTCATTTAACTCTGGTTAGAACGGAATTTGTTCAGTTCCCTAACTGCTCATTTAACTCTGGTTAGAACCGAATTTGTTCAGTTCCCTAACTGCTCATTTAACTCTGGTTAGAACCGAATTTGTTCAGTTCCCTAACTGCTCATTTAACTCTGGTTAGAACCGAATTTGTTCAGTTCCCTAACTGCTCATTTAACTCTGGTTAGAACCGAATTTGTTCAGTTCCCTAACTGCTCATTTAACTCTGGTTAGAACCGAATTTGTTCAGTTCCCTAACTGCTCATTTAACTCTGGTTAGAACCGAATTTGTTCAGTTCCCTAACTGCTCATTTAACTCTGGTTAGAACCGAATTTGTTCAGTTCCCTAACTGCTCATTTAACTCTGGTTAGAACCGAATTTGTTCAGTTCCCTAACTGCTCATTTAACTCTGGTTAGAACCGAATTTGTTCAGTTCCCTAACTGCTCATTTAACTCTGGTTAGAACCGAATTTGTTCAGTTCCCTAACTGCTCATTTAACTCTGGTTAGAACCGAATTTGTTCAGTTCCCTAACTGCTCATTTAACTCTGGTTAGAACCGAATTTGTTCAGTTCCCTAACTGCTCATTTAACTCTGGTTAGAACTGAATTTGTTTCAACATTCAGGTGATCAGGAGTGGATTACTGACTAACGAAAGTCCTCATTTTGCTTTAGTTGAGTCCTGGTGTTTGTAATCCACCAGCTTCCACTAAAGCTGTGTTAATTTCCATCCAAAACTGTACATTTTTCAAAGACCATTTAGCTCTATCTTTGAGGGTGAATTTTTTACTGAACTTGCTCTCCTGATGTTTACTGACTGCCTTGTCTTTTGGGGTAACTTTGGTCCTGTTTGCATCTTATCTGCCCAAGCAGGTTGTAAACCCATGGGGGGCAGAAACCAATTCCTATACTTTTCATCTTTCACAGAGTAGACTTGCAAAATGTTTTTGTTGAATCATTGACTGAGATTGAGTGATCACAATCTCAAGTATTCATGTTTTTTTTTAAAAAAAAAAAAACTTTTCCACTTCATTGGTTTTTAAATTACAAAATCAACGTTTGCTTATTAAAAAAAAGTCAGAGTACAGATGTGTATAAAATCAAAACCTGAAAGACATTACTCCTCAATTTCACTTCCTGGAGGTAATCACAGCTAAAAGCCTGGCTTCTCCTTCCTGCCTTTCTTCAAAGATGTCTTACCACCTTAACCGGTTTGCAGGGCAGGAATTGAGACACAGATGTAGAGAACAAACGTATGGACACCAAGGGGGGAAAGCGGAGGCGGGGAGGGGTGGTGGTGGTGGTGTGATGAATTGGGAGATTGGCATTGACATGTATACACTGATTTGTATAAAATGGATGACTAATAAGAACCTTCTGTATAAAAAATAAATCAAATAAAATTCAAAAACAAAAAGATGTCTTACGATCTTAAGATGCTATTTGCTTGTCATTACCATCCAGGATTTAGGGCAATGCCTGACACAGTAATTGCTCAGTAAACGGTTGTGGAACAACTGAATAGCATTAAGGTATCTCTTTACTCCCAAATTCAACCTTATCTGATTAGGGAGGCAGTGTGATAAAAATATAATCTACACTTCTTTAATGTTACTAAATCCTAGGACCTGTTTGAAACCTTTTACTTATAATTGCAGCAACCCTTTGAGGTAGGTACGATCGTCATCCACATTTTATAGGTCTCTTTGACCTCTCTGTTCCAGTGGCTTCATCTGTAGATTGAGGAAAACAATACCTACCTCCAAGGGTTGTTGTGAGGGTGAAATGTGTTAATATATGGGAAGCCTCAATACTCTGTAATGACCTAAATGGGAAAAGAATCTAAAAAAGAGTGGATATATGTATATGTATAACTGATTCACTTTGCTGTACACCTGAAACTAACACAACATTGTAAATCAACTGCAGTCCAATAAAAAATTTTTTAAAAATATATGGGAAGCACTTGGAACAGTGCTATACATGGTCAACTGAGAAACAGTTGAATCTGGATTTCTATATCCTTTATGAATTTTTGTCTTCTTATGAATGCTTGCATTTAATAATGCATCAAACATATGGTACATTTGAAAAATCATATTGAGGTCCATACCCAGAATGATGGTGGTACATAACATGGGGATTTAGTATGCTGTTATTGCTGCCCTCAAAGCTTTCCTCCTATATTCTCCTACATCAGTCACCTTCAGTGAGAAGGGGATGGTTGATATTTAAGTTGGCGACGAGGGATGGGAGGATCAATCTTTGTATTGAAAGGTGAGATTTTCAGCTTACTCCTCATGCTTGAAACATGATCTCCCCCCAGTACAAGGATTTCTCCCTGTCTTAGTTTGCTAGGGCTACCATAACAAAATACCACAGAGTGAGTGGCAATAGAAATTTATTTTTTCCCAGTTCTGGAGGCTAGAAGTCCAAAGTCAAGGTGTCAGCAGGGTTGATTTCTTCTGAGGTTTCTCTCCTTGGCTTGCTGATTCTGCATGTGGTCTTTGTTCTGTGCCCATGCATGCCTGGTGCCTTTGTGTGTGTCCAAATTTCCACTTCTCATAAGGACACCAATCAGATTGGATTAGGACCCACCCTAATGGCCTCATTTTAACCTAATCACCCTTTAAAGGTCCTATCTCCAAACGCAATCACCATCTGACCAACTGGGGATTAGGACTTCAACAAATGAATTTAAGGTGGGAAGACAGAATTTAGCCCAGAACACTTCCTTATTGTTATCAAAATCAATAGGAAACTTTCTCTGAGTTTTGAACTCCTACATGTAAGAATTCAGTCATGCCCTGGGTAAGAGAGGTTTTGTGAATCTGACTCTGTGAGTGTGTCTTATATACACTCAGCAAGTAAATTGGTTCTACCATTTCTCTAAATGACAAATTTGGTTTTTCTTACTCTGTCATCAACACACTTAAAAACCCAAACACTCCTCTGTAAAATATCCTGTTTCTTCTAAGGCCATCCTCTTTGCAGACTGATCCCTGCTGAGGAGACCTTGGAATCTGACCAGATTGTAAATCAGAGACTGTCAATCTTAGGCTTTATTACCTTGCACCAAATAGGAGACAGATGAGCGATTTCTCACATGTTAGGCCAAGACTGGCTTCCAACCCTGAGATCTTAGCACTTTGTGATCTGGAGGGCCAAAGGACCACAACCAAGGAATTAATCTTTCTGGTTGTAGAGAGTAGAATTTTCAGGCAAAATGACCAAGAAAGGATTTCATTGAAGTAGGAGAGGACTTGGAACAACAGTCCTCTGAGTTACACACATAAGTCACCTCCATACATCCGCCCCCTAAACTTGGCCTCTCTTTTTATAAGTACAATTTGGCAACCAAGGAAGTTATGCAAAGAACCCAAACCATGCAGCAAAGGATGTCAGAGTTGAATAGACTGGAACTCTCTCACCCTTAGAAAGCTTTTAGGTTCACGTGCCCAGAAGTGGGCTCCTCCGTGTCTCACGATGGCCTCCTCTGCTGTCCCCAGAGGTCTGGCAGTGAGCCCGTGGGTGGCCCTCAAATCAAAGTGGGGTTTGACACCTTCAGGTTTTACAGGCCAGGGTCTTGGGACCCAGGAATGCTTGAATCCTGCCTTGCCAATCTCCCCTTTTCCCTTCAGTTCCCCAGAGACCTATGCACACTAGAAACAAAACCAACACGAGAATCAAAGTCCAGGAGAAAACTTCTTATCCTGTGAGATTGGCTAATTGATGAAAAATTTCATTCAAAGAGCAGAATCATGGAAAATGCATCTCCAAACCTACCTTAAGCATTTACATTTTCTTTAAAACACATAAATGTACTTATAATAAAAATTGCTTTTGACTACTCTTCCAAAAATTACTAATTTTAAGTTCATTTTTTAAATAAATGATTTAAAAAGATCTTTCTTGCATAAATCATACCCATAATGTGTTGTCTATGGTTTTCAATTTTGATTTTTTTAAACTGGGGCAAGAATTTGAAGACTTCAGGCTTCCCTGGTGGCGCGGTGGTTAAGAATCTGCCTGCCAATGCAGGGGACACGGGTTCGAGCCCTGGTCCGGGAAGATCCCACATGCCGCGGAGCAACTAAGCCCGTGTGCCACAACTACTGAGCCGGCGCTCTAGAGCCCACAAGCCACAACTACTGAGCCCACGTGCCACAACTACTGAAGCCTGCGCGCCCTAGAGCCCGTGCTCTGCAACAAGAGAAGCGACTGCAATGAGAAGCCCACGTGCCGCAACGAAGAGTAGCCCCTGCTCGCTGCAACTAGAGAAAGCCTGCGTGCAGCAATGAAGACCCAACGCAGACAAAAATAAAGAAAGAAAGAAAGAATAAGCATGCAGCCAGCCAACAAGAGAAGTGCACAGGTATTCGAAAGCACAGGGGTTCCAGTAACCTTGAGCATTTAGCGTGTTCTGGGCATCAGGTCCCATATTTTCAGAGGGCATGAAAAGCAGTGATTGATTGGAAGTTGGTTGAGTGGAGGTCAATGAAAAGAGCTGCTTCTGTGCAACTTTATTAACACCTGATCCAATATTGGATACTGTGTTCTAGAGCGTTCTGGAAAAAAAGGCAAGGTTGGAGTATGTGGCTTAGACTTTAGGCCTAAGCAAAGTTTCTAGCCTCTCCCCAGTCTAATATGGGGCCAGTGTCTCTCTGAGGGACAGAGACGGCTGGGCACAGAGATTATACCCCATGGTGTGTAAGAGGAAGTTCGAGAGAGAGGCAGAGTCTTGAGTTTCGGCCTTTTAGGTACAGTGACCTGCCCACTCATCATCATGGTGCTGTCAGGGGCGTGGAACGTGGATGTCAGGTAGATTAGCAGCTCTTCTGTTTGGAAGGGATACTAACGAGTGGGTGGCCTGAGGTGGGTGCAGCTGACTGACAGCAGACGCCCATGTCAGGGGTAGGGAGATTTTCAGGATGGCAGCTCAGGCCCAGCACAAGGAGGTTGCGGATGGGGAGTGTCTCCTGCTAATACAGGTTAGCGTGGGTTACAGCAAGGCCCACTCCTGTGACATGTGGCCTGGGGCACGTGCCAGGACTGGCTTGGTATCCTTTATCTGTGCCCTCAGTGTCCCCGGTTATTTGTTTAATGATACAGTGATTCTTTTTTTTTTTTTAATATTTATTTATTCGGCTGCACCGGGTCTGAGTTGCAGCACGTGGGATCTTCGTTGCCGTGTGTGAGGTCTTCGTTGCCACATGCGGGATCTTTTAGTTGCGGCATGTGGGTTCTTAGTTGCAGCATGTGGGATCTAGCTCCCCGATCAGGGATCGAACCCAGGCCACCTGCACTGGGAGCGTGGTCCTCTTAACCACTGGGCCACCAGGGAAGTCCTGATACATTGGTTCTTGAAAGATGAGACATTAACTTTTAGAAGGATCTGGTGCTAGCTCAAAATTTATATTTTGACTCAACTCCAGGAACTGGCTAATGCCCATGATATTCAGATCCTAAGACTGTATGAATGCACTGTTCCCACCAAAATTGCTTGCGTATTAAAATCACAAATATCAGGCGCTATTAGAACTCTTTAGGGAGTGAAGTTACAAAAAAACAATAACTTAACAGAAACTTAATGAAGCCTGGGAGCAAAAGAATAAACACAACACATGTTATTACCCTTTAAAAATCTTTAGCTTTTCCCCTTGCATCTTTTGATTACTGTGTTAAGTATGTAATATCTTCTCAGTGCGTGGTTTTGCTTTTTTAAATTGTGCATGTGTATTGATTTGCAGATTCCATTTCCTTGTTATTATTTGCAAAGTTTTGATATTCAGATATCCTAAATCATTATATAGAGGGAAACATTTTTTAAGGAAAAAAAAATATCATCCTTAATCCTACTACCTTGCCTACACAGCAAGCATTTTTATTTCTAATTTTCAGGTTTTGCCTTAGAGCCATATTTTACCTGGATATAATCACTGTAAATATACAACTTTCAGATCTACTTCTTTCACCAAATCGTAATTGTCTTCCTATTTACAGTTATGTTAGAATTATAATGTTTATAACTACCTACTGCCCCAAATGGAACTCCTGATCGTTCCCTGCAAAACCTGCACCTTCCCCATCCCTGAGTCCGCCTTAATCCCTCCCTTTTTCCCTCACCTCACCTCTAATCTGACAGGAATCTTACTGACCCCACTTTCAACCTGGTGTATTACTGACAATTCTCTAGGGCTGCCACAACAAAGAACCACAAACCAGGTGACTGAAAACAGCAGAAATGTATTGCCTCCTAGCTCTGGGGGCTGGAAGTCTGACATCAAGGTGCTGGCAGGACCATGCCCCCTCTGAAACTTGTAGGGGAGAATCCTTCCTTGCTTCTGACGGTGGGTGTTGGTCCTCGGCACTCCTCAGCTTACAGCTGCATCACTCTCATCTGTCTTCACGTGGCATTCTTCTCTTCCTATAAGGACACCAGTCATATTGGATTAGGCCCCAGACTAATGACCTCATCTTACCTTGATTGTATTTGCAAAGACCCTATTTCCAAATAAGTTCACAGGCACAGGTATCTTTTTAGGGGGACACAATTCAACCCAGAGGACAACCCCTCTCTCTCCGCCCCACCTCCTTCCTGCACTGTTCTGGTTTACCTCCCCCCGCCCCTCCAATTCCTCACTGGGATTATTGTACTAGCCTCCTAGCTGGTTTTCTACTGTCACATTTGCCTGCTATGGTCTATTCTTGATTCCTTTGTTCAGAACCCTCCAGAGACTCCCTAATCACTCAGAGTAAAAGCCAAAGTCCTGGGCTTCCCTGGTGGCACAGTGGTTAAGAATCCGCCTACCAATGCAGGGGACATGGGTTTGAGCCCTGGTCTGGGAAGATCGCACATGCCGCAGAGCAACTAAGCCCGTGCGCCACAGCTACTGAGCCTGCGCTCTAGAGCCCACGAGCCACAACTACTGAGCCCACGTGCCACAACTACTGAAGCCCGCATGGCTAGAGCCTGTGTTCCGCAACAAGAGAAGCTACTGCCATGAGAAGCCCGCGCACCACAACGAAGAGTAGCCCCCGCTCGCCGCAACTAGAGAAAGCCCGTGTGCAGCAATGAAGACTCAACGCAGCCAAAAATAAATAAATAAATAAATTTATTTTTAAAAAAAAGCCAAAGTCCTGGCAGTGACCCTACGGTCCCTCCTGATCTGCACTTGTTCTCATCTCTCACCCCTCTCTGCTGCAGCCACTCTGGCCTCTTTGCTGATCCTCCAGCTCACCAGGCATATTCCCACCTCTGGGCCTTTGCACCTGCTGTTGTTCCCTTTGCCCGCGATGCTCGCTCCCAGATATCCACAGGGCTCATGCCTCATTCAAGACTCTGCCCAACTGCCACCTTCCTGACCACTGCTGTTACATCACACCCTCACTCTCTCCCACCCCGCCACGGTCTCTACGCCTTTGTGCCTTGTATTTTCTCCAGAGCACTCTCCACCTTCTAAGAGACTGTGTTCTTTACTTGTTTATTTTCTTTTTTATCTACCACCACCATCCAAATGGAAGCTTCTCTAGGACTGGAATTTTTGTCTGTTTTGTTATTTGTTCCATCCTTAGCACCTAAAATAGGGCCAGGCCCAGAGTAGGTGCTCAGTGAATATTTGTAGGATTAGTGAGAAACAGGCCAGTACATTTTCTCGTAAATTACTAAACCATTTATCCTCATTAAATGTTCATCTTATTTTCCTAATTTTTTGGTCACTGTAAATAATGCTGCTACAAATAGCTTATTCTGTATAGTTAATTTCCTCCTTTTTTTCTTTTTTTTTTTTTATATTTTTATTCTTTTTTTTTTTTTTTTTTTAACATTCAGTTCTTTTGGGAATTATTTATTTATTTATTTTGGGCTGTGTTGGGTCTTCGCTTCTGTGCGAGGGCTTCCTCCAGCTGCGGCAAGTGGGGGCCACTCCTCATCGCGGTGCGCGGGCCTCTCACTATCGCGGCCTCTCTTGTTGCGGGGCACAGGCTCCAGACGCGCAGGCTCAGCAATTGTGGCTCACGGGCCTAGCTGCTCCGCGGTACGTGGGATCTTCCCAGACCAGGGCACGAACCCGTGTCCCCTGCATTGGCAGGCAGACTCTCAACCACTGTGCCACCAGGGAAGCCCCCTCCTTTTTTTCAATTACTTCTTGGGGCCACATTTCCAGAGTGAATATTGTCAAATGTCCTTCCAGAAGAATTTTTATCAGTTCATAATACCACCCACTATTAATAATTGGACTCTGTTTCCATGCTGCCTTGCCACCATTGGATTTTTTTAAAATTAATTAATTAATTAATTAATTAATTTTTGGCTGCGTTGGGTCTTCGTTGCTGCACGCGGGCTTTCTCTAGTTGCGGCGAGCGGGGACTACTCTTCGTTTTGGTGCGCGGGATTCTCATTGTGGTGGCTTCTCTTGTTGTGGAGCACAGGCTCTAGGCGCGTGGGCTTCAGTAGTTGTGGCACGTGGGCTCAGTAGTTGTGGCTTGCGGGCTCTAAAGTGCAGGCTCAATATTTGTGGCGCACGGGCTTAGTTGCTTCACGACATGGGGGAATCTTCCCGGACCAGGGTTTGGACCCGTGTGCCCTGCATTGGCGGGCGGATTCTTTTTTTTTTAACATCTTTATTGAAGTATAATTGCTTTACATTGTTGTGTTAGTTTCTGCTGTATAACAAAGTGAATCAACTATACATATACATATATCCCCATATCCCCTCCCTCTTGTGTCTCCCTCCCACCCTCCCTATCCCACCCCTCTAGGTGGTTACAGAGCACCGAGCTGATCTCCCTATGCTATGCGTCTGCTTCCCACTAGCTATCTATTTTACATTTGGGAGTGTATATATGTCCATGCCACTCTCTCACTTCATCCCAGCTTACCCTTCCCCCTCCCCGTGTCCTCAAGTCCATTCTCTACCCCTGCGTCTTTATTCCTGTCCTGCCCCTAGGTTCTTCAGACCTTTTTTTTAGATTCCATATATATGTGTTAGCATACGGTATTTGTTTTTCTCTTTCTGACTTACTTCACTCTGTATGACAGACTCTAGGTCCATCCACCTCACTACAAATAACTCAATTTCGTTTCTTTTTATGGCTGAGTAATATTCCATTGTATATATGTGCCACATCTTCTTTATCCATTCATCTGTCGGTGGACACTTAGGTTGCTTCCATGTCCTGGCTATTGTAAATAGTGCTGGCAGGCGGATTCTTAACCACTGCGCCACCAGGGAAGTCCTGTAAGTTCTTTAGTATCTTCTGATATGAATTGTCTGATCCAGACACCTGATTTTTTTTTTCAGAAGGGAGGTTTTAGATGCGTATTTATTTATCCTCTTCTGGGGGCAAAAATATTAATCCTTACTTATATTTGTTATAAGTATGTTTCCATTCTACCATGCCCTTTACCTCTGTTTGTGTTTCTACTTAAACTCTGTGTTTTAATCTTTACAGCTGTGGACTACTGTGCCTCAGAAAACCACGGATGTGAACATGAGTGTGTAAATACCGACAGCTCCTACTTTTGCCGGTGCCCTAAAGGATTTGCTCTTAACCCAGATAAGAAAACATGCACAAGTAAGTTACACACATACACACACATTTTTTGATGCAACTGCTATAAGCCCTGTGGCTGAGGAAATCTTCCAAGCACAGAGTAGCACAGGATTATGTGCTGGGGTTAGGGGGCCTTTTACCTTCTGCCCTATTCCTCCTTTGTCAGGCCTTTCTTAACTTGTCCTAAGACCGTAGCCCGCTCTATCTCAGTGTCACCCTTCACAGCATCTGACAACAGTATGTATCTTTGATCAGAGACCACATGTCGGAGTGTTCCCCCAGCATCTACAGAGCGTGTTGACAATCAGACTATCTTACTTCATGCTGGCTCAGCCTGCCTGTGCCCACCAGTGTTAACAGGGCTTAAGAAATACTTTCACTGAAGCTTTGTGGCTTGTGGGCTGCAGCTCTGACTTCACACAAGTAAAGGAAAATCTTTGAGCCAAAAGGAGTTGACTGTGGTTGCCCCTGGGTGGGGGAGGAGTTGGTGCAGGGCATTTTGCAGCGAACTGCTCAGTTTTTGTTTGAGCTATTTCGTTCTATTTGATTTTAACTATACGATCCACATCAGAATTAATTTGAGCTCCCCAAATCTGACCATAACAATTTATAAACTGACGGTGGCCGTTCGTTTTGTAAAAGGATTCCAAAAACATCCTTTTAAATGTAAAGATACGTCAGAGCACTTAAGGGATTGTGTATGGATAATTATCATCCTATAGAAAGGTTCACTTGAGAAAGTTTGTTTTTAAAGTATTGGGGCCCAGCATTTTTAAAAAGTGACATTTAATAGCAACTTAGAATAAAGTCACCTCTGAAACGTCCGTCAGTGAGAAAACAGGATTTCAATTCATAAAAAGTTCATGTACCCACAACCTTTCTAACTACATCTATTATGTAAAGCAGGATATGCCTGCATAGTTTTTAAAAAGCATCCCCCCAAAACTCCTGAAACATCAACTTGCTTTTCAGTCCCTGCATATCAACAGGTTATAAGCACCAGAGCTAGAGGCAGGGGTGGAGGATAAAACTGTAAGGGGCACAGGAAGTCAAAACATACATTTTTGGACCCCAAACCACATGCCAATAGCAATGAATAAGGCCAGGTCCTTCCTGGAGGAGATATCTCGGCTGAGTCTTGAAGGCAGAGCCATCCTTCACCAGGTAAAGCAGAGTGAGATGTAGGTGGCCAGGAGGAGGAAAAATGTGCAAAAATATCAGCCAGGCAGACCCATCTCCACAACTGGCCTACAGTTGCTTATTGAACAAATAAGAGAAAGAGTGAATGGGCTGTTCTGTTCCTAGTCTCCCTTCCTTTCTGAATATTCTGAGCTATGAGCCAGCGGCCTGGGCTGGGTTAACTTGGGGCTCCCCTGCTGGCGCAGTGGTTGAGAGTCTGCCTGCCAATGCAGGGGACGCGGGTTCGAGCCCTGGTCTGGGAAGATCCCACATGCCGCGGAGCAACTAAGCCCGTGCGCCACAACTACTGAGCCTGCGCGTCTGGAGCCTGTGCTCCGCAACAAGAGAGGCCGCGATAGTGAGAGGCCCGCGCACTGCGATGAAGAGTGGCCCCCGCTCGCCACAACTGGAGAGAGCCCTCGCACAGAAACGAAGACCCAACACAGCCAAAAAATAAATTAATTAATTAATTAATTAAAAAAAAAAGACTTTAACTTGGGATCTATTGAGCATATACCACGTGCCCGGGGTAAGTTTAATAGTGCCTAAAAAATTCAAAATTCAAGACTTCCGCTGGAGGCTACTTGGGAACACAAGCCACCGAGAGCAGCTCAGTCACCTGCAAGGTGTTATACGACCAAAGGCTCCCAGGGTGACACAGACAAGACTCATGGCAGGCGTTAAGGGAAGGAGGAGGCCAGCTGGACCAGAAGAGGTGGGGATGCGGCTGCCGCCCTGGGACGAGGCCCGGAGGGACACATGTATCTTCTCCAGTCTCCTTCCTGCCTCTGTAGCACTCCTGCCCTGGCTGGGGTCGCCTGACCTCACCCTCCAGCCCCTGTTCCCAGAGCCTCACCATCAACATGTCACCTGTCCAGAATCTCACGGGATATGGAGAGTGACAAGCCCCAGGACAGTACAAACAAGGAGACCCTAGAAGTCGATAGTGCTGTGCAGGGGACCTGGGAGAGGAGTTCCGGCTGAAAGTCCGGGGAGGGACTGGTCCAGCTGTGAGGTCTCACCAGCTAGGCACGGAGCCTGGAGGTTCAGCTGTCTCTGGGCCCTGTTGGGGTCAAGACCCAGAAGTGGGCCCCCCCAATGTGTGGGCAGAGAAGAGTACTGGGCAATCAGCCTCCGGGAGATGAGTCCCCTAGAAGGGTCCCCTTCCTGCTATGCTTGGGGACAGGGCAGGGAGCCAGACCTGGGGAGGGGGCTGGCAAGAGAATAGAAACCCACCCCGGGAGGACTTGGAAGGCTGTGAGAGTAGGGAATAAGGCAGTTCAGTTGTAAGAACCAAGGCACTTGGGAATGCTCCAGATCTCTGACAAAAACAGGACCACAAACTGAGAAATAGGGACCAGTTAAGAGGACAGAAACACAGGATGGAGGTGAAAGCTCAGAATCAAGGCAGGGATCCTGTTTTTAATTAATGAGATATCACATCAGCTTCCAGCCAAGTCAGAGCCTGGCTGCTGCTGTGATGTTGAGAGATTTAAAACAATTTTTTCCCATTCCTCATCAACTTGCAGAAAATGAAATAAAAGAAACTCAGTTCCTTAAATTTGAGTCTCTATTTTTTTTTTTTATAAATTTATTTATTTATGGCTTCCTTGGGTCTTCGCTGCTGCGTGCGGGCTTTCTTTAGTTGCCGTGAGAGGGGCTACTCTTCGTTGCGGTGCACGGGCTTCTCATTGCGGTGGCTTCTCTTGTTGAGGAGCACAGGCTCTAGGCACGAGGGCTCAGTAGTTGTGGCTCACGGGCTCTAGAGCACAGGCTCAGTAGTTGTGGCACACGGGCTTAGCTGCTCCATGGCATGTGGGATCTTCCCAGACCAGGGCTCGAACCCGTGTCCCCTGCATTGGCAGGCAGATTCTTAACCACTGCACCACCAGGGAAGCCCCTGAGTCTCTATTTTTAACCAAAAGTATATTTGAAAGCTAATCCAATTAGTAAGTGTGCAATTATTGTCTAAAAAATATAGACTTGTCAATGTAATATACCAAGCACGATTAATTTATGATTAAGCCAAAATGTACATAATAGAGCTTTATGTTCCTGAACAAATCATATAATTAAAATATGTAAGTAGTGTTCAGTTCTTTACTCTAAAGCATCCCATACAAATCCATCTGAATATTTTCTAGAGGGGAGAAGGGTAGAAATATGCAGGTGCCATCAATTTGTAAAATATTGGCAAGACTTTTTTTTTTTACTGTGGTAAACTATACATAATATAAAATTTTCCATTGTAACCATTTTTAAGTGTGCAGTTCAGTGGCATTAAGTACACCCATGCTGTTGTACAACCATCACCACCATCCAGCTGCAGAACTTTTTCATCTCCCTAAACTGAAACTCTGTACCCATTAAATAATAATTCCCGCCTCCCCTTTCTTCCCCACCACCCCTGGCAACCACCATTCTACTTTCTGTCTCTATGAATTTGGCTACTCTAGGTACCTCGTGCAAGTGGAATCATACAATATTTGTCCTTCTGTGATTGGCTTATTTCACTTAGCATAATGTCCTCAAAGTTCATGCATGATGTAGCATGTGTCACAATTTCCTTCCTCTTTAAGGCTGAATAATATTCCATGTATGTATACACCACATTTTATTTATTCATCCTCTTGTGTTGCTTCCACCTCTTGGTTATTATGAACAATGCTGCTATGAGCATGGGTGTACATGTATCTGTTCAAGTCCCTGCTTTCAGCTCTTGGGCATATACTTAGAAGTGGAATTGCTGAATCTTATGGGGACAAGATTTTTAGAGGTCCATAGACACCATTACTCCTGAGCTGGCACGAGAACATTCTCAGATGCTCAAGGTCTTTTCAGGAGATAGATAGGGATTTGTGTCTTTGGTATCAAGAAGACTGTGGGTTCCATGTCTAATGCTTAATCATCTAACACCTGTAATGTTGAGTAAAGGCAGTTGTCAACATCGTATTTTACATCTTGCTGTTTATTACTTACTGGCTTTGAGATCGTTATACTCATTATTTTTCAGCCTCCATTGATAACTTGGTTGACATTTCTATCCTTATTTTTCAAATAGGAGTGCTTTCACAAAGTACCAAATGAATATTTATACTTGCATTAAAAATGAAACACAGACATAGGAAATAATTTTTTACTGCATCAGCGATAGACGAACTAGAATGTGTCAGTCTTTGGGTTTCCTGGCCAGCTTGTTGTTAACCTGCTGAGCCCCAGTATCTTCTTACAGCCTGCAATATGCCACTTGCTTTCGTAAGACCTGTGTGCATGAATCAAAGACTCTCAGTTGGTAAAAATAGAGTTGCCATATGATCCAGCAATCCCACTCCTGGGCATATATCCAAACAAAACTATATTTTAAAAAGTTACCCCTATGTTCATAGCAGCACTATTCACAATAGGCAAGACACGGAAACAACCTAAATGTCCATTGACAGATGAATGGATAAAGAAGATGTGGTACATTTATACAATGGAGTATTACTTAGCCATAAAAAAGAATGAAATAATGTCATTTGCAGTTGCACGGAAGGACCTAGAGATTATCATACTAAGTGAAGTAAGTCAGAAAGAGAAAGACAAATACCATACGGTATCACTTATATGTGGAATCTAAAATATGACACAAATGAACTTATCTGCGAAATGGAAACAGACTCACAGACATAGAGAACAGACTTGTGGTTGCCAAGGGGGAGGGAGGGTTGGGGAAGGGTGGATTGAGAGTTTGGGATTAGCAGATGCAAACTATTATATATAGAATGGATAAACAACAAGGACCTACTGTATAGCACAGGGAACTATATTCAATATCCTGTGATAAACGATAATGGAAAAGAAAATAAATGTGTTTTCTTTAAAAAAAGACTCTCAGTTGAAAGAGACCTCCAAGTTCAACCTACTTCTAGCCCAACCACCCATCCTACAATATCCTCACTGTGTCGTCATCCAGCCTCCACTTGAACACCCCTACTGACAGGACACTCACTACACCCCCTGCAGTGCGTTTCACTTTGTACAGCTCTGACTCTTAGAAAGTGATTCCTTACACTGAGCTGATCACTACTTCCTTGCACTTTGAGACCAACAGGACACATTAAGCTTCTCACATTTTCTTGTTCACTAAGAATGAGTCATATCAGAATAATTTTATTTCATTCAGTAGACTAGCCAGGCATGGAAAATGTGGGAGCAACTCTCTAGACTCTAACAGACATTCCATCAATTTGCTAAAGAGATCCCCGTGCCCCATAGACCGGATGGAGAAATGTGTGCTGGATGAAAGAATCATTGGTTGAGTTCATAACTGGCCGAATGTTTGAGCTGAGATCCTCCTGGAGGGAAGTGTTTAAACAGCCTGGCCAGAAGCATCAAGGAGGGTTCACGAGCTGTCTTCTTTTCTTAGTGACTCCTTGTTGGTTCTTAGTGGGCAGTGTTTACACATCTAAACTTTCACAAAACACTCCATTAAGAGTAATACTAGTAACCATTTATTTATTCAACAAATACCTGTTGATCGCCTACTATGTGCCAGATACTTTTGTAGATACTGGGAATGCAGTGGTAAATAAAACAGACCAAGAACCTCTTGTACTTATGGAGCGTACGTTCTATTGGAGCAGGGTAACAAAGGATTACAAGTCTCAACAAGAAAGTGACATTTGGTCAAAAACTTGAAGCAGATGAGGGAAGGAGGAAACTTTTGAAGTAGAGGAAACAGCACTGGTGCAAAGGCCCTGAGGCAGAAACTGTGATGCCTGGCAGTGTTGAGGGACAGCAAGAAAGTCCATATGACTAGATTAGAGTGAGAGATGGTGAGGCAGGTGTTGTTGTGGTCCACAGTTCATACAGCTTGCCCTCTCCACAGTCATACATTCGCTTCCTATCATCTCCCCAAATTCCAGTGATCCCTGGGAGCTCATGGTCACTCCCCTATGCTGAGCTCCCAAACAGGCTTTGTTTGTTTGCCTATATCTTGTGTGTCAGGTATAGACATCAGAAGCTATACATATTGTTCCTAGCAATGTTCCCTGATTATTTTCTTCTCCAAATTACTGGGCACCTCCCACACCGTTCTTTTTTCTATTTTATTTCTGCCATTTTCCATGGCAACTAGTCTCACAATTATGTATGTGTATATTTATTTTTAACACCTTTTCTAATTACAAAAGTAATGTAGACTTATTGTAGAAAACTGGATAGTATAGAAATAAAATTGTATAAAATGAAATGATCTGTAATCTTATCACCCAGCAATAACCATTGTTAATATTGATTTGCTACATTTCTCTTGGTCTTTCTTTTTTCTTTTTTTTTTTGAATTTTATTTATTTATTTATGGCTGTGTTGGGTCTTCGTTTCTGTGCGAGGGCTTTCTCCAGTTGTGGCAAGCGGGGGCGACTCTTCATCGCGGTGCGCGGGCCTCTCACCATCGCGGCCTCTCCCGTTGCGGAGCACAGGCTCCAGATGCGCAGGCTCAGTACTGTGGCTCACGGGCCCAGCTGCTTCGCGGCGTGTGGGTTCTTCCCAGACCAGGGCTCGAACCCGTGTTCCCTGCATTGGCAGAAAGATTCTCAAGCACTGCGCCACCAGGGAAGCCCTGGTCTTTCTTTTTAATGCATATGTGTATATTTTTATAGAGTTGAGATCATGGAGTATAACATTAAATCATGAGCATTTTCACCTGTCATTTAAACTTTATCAAAAACATTTTAATGTCTGCGTAATATCCTATCATATATATGTATCACAGTTTGTTCAGCACTTTTTTTGGCTGTTCAAATTGTATTGTGATAAATGTTCTTGCATATAAATCTTTGCATTTCTGATCATTTTCTTAGGAACAAAACATGAAAGGAAATTTATTGAGTCAAAGGCTATTGACATTTTTAAGGCTTTTGATGTATATTACAAAATTATTTTCCAAAAACCTTGTACCATTTTTTTATACTATACCATAAAATTACCTGATTTTTTTTAATAAATTTATTTATTTATTTATTTATTTTTGGCTGCGTTAGGTCTTCGTTTCTGTGCGAGGGCTTTCTCCAGTTGTGGCAAGTGGGGGCCACTCTTCATCGCGGTGCGCGGGCCTCTCACTATCGCGGCCTCTCTTGTTGCGGAGCACAGGCTCCAGACGCGCAGGCTCAGCAATTGTGGCTCATGGGCCCAGTCGCTCCACGGCATGTGGGATCTTCCCAGACCAGGGCTCGAACCCGTGTCCCCTGCATTGGCAGGCAGATTCTCAACCACTGCGCCACCAGGGAAGCCCCCCCCATTCTTTAAAATCATCTTCAGTTTCCTTTATCAATGTTTTATAGTTCTCAGCATATAAATCTTTCACCTCCTTGGTCAGGTTTATTCTAAGTATTTTTTCTTTTTTGATGTAATTTTAAAAGGGATTGTTTCAAAAAAAAAAAAAAAAAGGATTGTTTCTTTCTTTTTTTTAATATTTATTTATTTATTTGGTTGCACCAGGTCTTAGTTGCAGCAGGCAGGCTCCTTAGTTGCGGCTCACGGGCTCCTTAGTTGCGGCTTGCCGGCTCCTTAGTTGCAGCATATGGGCTCTTCAGTTGCAGCTCGCCAGCTCCTTAGTTGTGGCATGCATGTTGGATCTAGTTCCCTGACCAGAGATCGAACCCGGGCCCCCTGCATTGGGAGCATGGAGTCTTATCCACTGCACCACCAGGGAAGTCCCCAAGGGATTGTTTCTTTACTTTCCCTTTCTGATATGTCATTGTTAGTGTAAAGAAATGCAACCGATTTCTGTATGTTAATCTTGTACCCTACTACCTTGCTGAATTTGTTTATCAGTTTTAGTAGCTTTTGTGTGGAGTTTTTAGGGTTTTCTGTATATAGTATCATGTCATCTGCATATAATGAGAATTTTACCTTTTCCCTTCCAATTTGGATACCTTTTATTTCTTTTTCTTATATGATTGCTGTGGCTAGGACTTCCAGTACTATGTTAAATAGAAGTGATGAGAATGGGCATCCTTATCATGTTTCAGATTTTAGCTGGAAGGCTTTCAGCTTTTCACCGTTGAGTATTATGTTGACTGTGGGTTAGTCATAAATAGCTTTTATTATGTTGAGATATGTTCCCTGTATACCCACTTTGGTAAGAGCTTTTATCATGAATGGATGTTGAATTTTATCAAATGCTTTTTCTGCATCTGTTGAGATATCATGTGGTTTTTGTCTTTTCTTTTGTTGATGTGGTGTGTCACACTGATTGATTTGCGTATGTTGAAACATCCTTGTGATCCTGAGATGAAGCCAACTTGGTCATGGTGTATGATCTTTTTTATGTGTTGTTGGATTCACAAACTCCTAAAATTAACTCAAGGAGAAATAGGTAATCTGAATAGGCCTCTATCTATTAAAAGAAATTGAATTTGTACTTGTAAACCTTCCCACAAAGAAAATTCCAGGGCTAGTTGGCTTAACTGGTAAATTCTACCAAATTCTACCATTTGAGGAAGAACAAATACCAATTTTACACAAATTCTTCCAGAAAACAGTAGAGGAAGGAGCACTTTTCAACTTATTCTATAAGGCCAGCATTATCCTAATACCAAATCCAGAAAAAGACATTACAAGAAAAGAAAACCAGGGACTTCCCTGGTGATCCAGTGTTTAAGACTCCGTGCTTCCATTGCAGGGGGCACCGGTTCGATCCCTGGTCAGGGAACTAAGATCCAGCATGCAGCATGGTGCAGCCAAAAAAAAAGAGAAAACCACACAAATATCCCTCATGAAATACATGCAAAAGATCTTTAATTATTTTTAGCAATAAAATTCCACAATATATAAAAAGGATAATACCTCATGAACAAGTGGGATTTATCCCAGGAATTCAAGGATGATTTAACATTCAAATGAAATTTAAAACATTAACATACTAAAAAGCAGAAACTATATGATCCAAGTCAATAGATACAGAAAGAGCACTGGACAAGACCTGACATTCATTTACTATTAAAAAAAAAAAGTCTCTCAGCAGACTAGGAATGAAGAGAACTGCCTCAATCTGATAAAGTGCATCAGTGAAAAAACTATCAGCTAACATCACACTTAATGATGAAAGACTGAATGCTTTCCTTATAAGATGAGGAACAAAACAGGATACCCACTCTCACCACTTCTATTTAGCATGGACTGTCAGGTTCTGGCCATTGTAATAATGAAGAAAAAAAGAAAGTAAGAAATGAAACCTAGATTGGAAAGGAAGAGTTAAAAGCATCTTTATTATGGTCATTGTTAAGTATAGCACTCTCCTGTGTTCTGTGAGTGCTTCTAATAAATTACTGAAAGGAGTGAGTTGTGGGAGACCCCAAAATTGTAGGTGGCTATGCAGAAGTGAAGGTGGCCTGGGGACCCCACTGCAGGCTGGTATCTGAAGTAAGGGCAGTCTTACTGGGGACCTTACACTTTACCTTGTGAGACTGGATGTTAACTCTGGGTAGTTAGTGTCAGAATTGAATTAAATTACAGGGCTCCAAATTGGTGTTGGAGAATTGTCTGCAGAACAAATTGAAGCAAATGAGCCTAACTGTATATGAGGTTGTTAGCATAATCACCCAGAGAATTATTTTAAGTGACAGGCAGGGAATATGTTGACTTTACATTCCAAGTGGCGGATAGCCGAAAAACAAAAGAGCTTTAACTGTTTCCAGTAGTATTAGCATTAATAATAGAATTGTTTTCTTATTTTGAAATTATACATATACACATATAAATATATGATACAATAAATATATATAATGTTAATGTCACTTTGTACCTATACTTTCAGCATAAGAGAAAACAAATACAAATGTAAAATCAAAATGATTAAGTAAAACATTTCAGGGCTGGTTTCTCTGTTCATAACCAATTCTGGTGCTTAGGAACAGGGACCTATGCTGATGCCCAAGGGCAAAAAGCCCCACTTCCTTTAAGAAAGGGAGCAGGCCTGACCCTGATACCCAGTAAGGGGCAACCCTAGACTTTTTGTTGGCCTTGTGCTGGGTTTGTTTATAAAAGATGTTTTTTTGTTTAACCAAATATTAAAAATGGAAAACTCTATACAAAAAATATGATTAAGTAAAACAAACAAACAAACAAACAAAACCCGTCTTTATTAACAGGCAACATCTCCAACGGAATTTACAGAAAAGTTCTAGAACTATTAAGTGAGTTTACCAAGGATGCAGGGTACAAGGTCAATATACAAAAATCAATTATTTTTTATATACTTTCTTTTTTCTTTTAAACTGAGTCTCTTTTACTCTGTATGTCCTCCTTCCCTCTTTTTTTCTTTGCCATTCATTTGTTTTTTTGTTTTTTGTTTTGTTTTGGCTGCTTTGGGTCTTCTTTGCTGTGCAGAGGCTTTCTCTAGTTGCGGCGAGCGGGGGCTACTCCGTTGCAGTGCGTGGACTTCTCATTGCAGTGGCTTCTCCTGTTGGGGAGCATGGGTTCTAGGTGCGCAGCCTTCAGTAGTTGCAGCACGCAGGCTCAGTAGTTGCAATGCATGGGCTCTAGGCACGCGGACTTCAGTAGTTGTGGCATGCAGGCTCAGTAGTTGTGGCGCACAGGCTTAGTTGCTCCGCGGCATGTGGGATCTTCCCGGACCAGGGATTGAACCCGTGTCCCCTGCATTAGCAGGTGGATTCTTTTTTTTTTTAACATCTTTATTGGAGTATAATTGCTTTACATTGTTGTGTTAGTTTCTGCTGTATAACACTGCCAGGCAGATTCTTAACCACTGCACCATGAAGGAAGTCCGTTTTTATATACTTTCAATGGAAAATCACAAATTTAAATTTTAAAATGCTATTTGTAATAGCATCAAAAATATGTACCACCTAGGGATAAATTTGGCAAAAGATGTGAAAACCTTTACAATGAAAGCTACAAAACATTGCTAAGGGAAATTAAAGAAGACTTAACTAAATAGATATATTCATGGATCAGAAGACTTAATACTGTTAAGATGTCTGTCCTTTCCAAATTAATCTATATAAATCACAGTATTATCTATCATAATCTTAGCATGCTTTTTTTGTAGAAATTGGCAAGCTGATTCTAAAACATACGTAGAAATGAAAAGAACTAAAATAGCCCTTTTTGAAAAAGATACACAAAGTTGAAGGACTTAAACCACCTGATTTTTAATACCAATTATAAAGCAACAGTAATCAAGACAGTGTGGTACTGGTGTAAAGATGAAGTATAGATCAATGGAACAGAACAGAGTCCAGAAATAGACCCACACATATATGGTGAAAGTATTTTCAACAAAGGTACTAAGGCAATTCATGGGGGAAAGGATAATGTCTTCAACAAATGGTGCTGAACAATTGGATTGCCATGTGCAAAAAAAAAAAAAAGGAACTTGACCCTTACCTCACACTACATACAAAAATTAACTTGAAATGGGTTTTAAACTTAAATGTAAGATTGAAAACTATAAAAATTATAGAAGGAAACATAGGAAAAGATCTTAGTGACCCTGCGTTTGGCAAAGATGCCTTAAAGAGCACACAAAAAGCACAAACTATAAAAATAAAAAATGAATAAATTGAACGTCATCAAAATTAAAACTTTTGTTCTTCAAAAGGCACTATTACTAAAATGAAAAGGCAAGCCACAGACTGGGAAAAAATATTTGCAAAATGGATATCCAACAAAGGATTTGTATTTAGAACATTTAAAGAACTCTTCAAACTTAGTGAGGAGACAAACAGCCTAATAAAAATGGGCAAAAGATTTGACCAGACACTCCATTAAAGAAAATATAGAGATGGAAAATAAGCATATGAAAATATACCCAACAGCATTAGTCATGAGGGAAATGCAAAATAAAACCACAATGAAATAACCACTATGTACTTACCAGAAGGGCTAAAATTACCAAGTGTTGGTAAGGATGTGGAGCAACTGGAACTCTCATAAACTGCTGGTGGGAATGTTTAAGAAATTAATACATCTACCATACAACCCAGCCATTCTACTCCTAAATGTTTACTCAAAATGAAAGCATATGTCTATGGGACTTCCCTTGTGGTCCAGTGGATAAGACTCCATGCTCCCAGTGCAGGGGTCCCGGGTTCGATCCCTGGTCAGGGAACTAGATCCCACATGCTGCAAGTAAGAGTTCGCATGCCACAACTAAAGATCCTTCATGCCTCTACTAAAAGATCCTACATGCCCCAATGAAGATCCTGCATGCCGCAACTAAGACCAGATGCAGCCAAATAAATAAATAAATAAATATTAAAAAAAAAAAAGAAAGAAAGCATATGTCTACACCAAGACTTGTTCATGAATGTTCATAGCTGCTTTATTTGTGATAGCCCCAAACCGGAAACAACTCAAATCCTGCCAGCAGGTGAATAGACAAATAAATTGTGGTATGTCCATATAATGAAATACTACTCTACAGTAAAAAAGAACAAACTGTTGACATACACATGAACATGGATGAATCTAAAAATAATTATGAGGAATGAAAGAAGCCAGACCAAAAAGAACACAACTGTATGATTCCATTTATGTGAAATTCTAGAAAATGCAAACTGATTTATCTTGACAGGAGATTAACGATTATTGGGGGTCAGAGGGAGTAGGAAAGAATGAATTAGAAAGCGTCTTGAGGAAACATCTGAGGGAAATGCGTAAGTTATCTCGGTTGTGGTGATAGTTTCATGGGCACGTATGTATGTCAAAACATCAAATGTCCATCTTAAATATGTGCAGTTTGGTTTTTGTCAATTGTACATCAATAAAACTAAAAATGAGCAGGGGAGACTGTTTTATTTTAAAATGTTAATGTCATAAAACACAAAGAGAGGCTGTGGAAGTGTTTCTAGACTGTTGCTACTGGATAGAACACTCTGTGATAGTGAAAATGCTCTATATCTGCCACATACAACATAGGAGTCAGGAGCTACTGTGGCTACTGAGCACTTAAGGTGTGGCCAGTGCAACTGAGGAACTACATTTTAAATTTTATTTACTTTTAATCTATTTTAATTTTTTAAAAAATTTTATTGAAGTATAGTCGATTTACAATGTTGTACTTAATTTCTGCTGTACAGCAAAGTGATTCAGTTATACATATATATCAACACGTTCTTTTTCATATTCTTTTCCATTGTGGTTTATCACAGGATATTGAATATAGTTCCCTGTGCTATGAAGTAGGACATTGTTGCTTTCCATCCTATATATACTAGCTTGCATCTGCTAATCCCAAACTCCCAATCCTTCCCTCCCCACCTCCCCTCCCCCTTGGCAACCACAAGTCTGTTCTCTATGTCTGTGAGTCTGTTTCTGTTTCATAGATATGTTCATTTGTGTCATATTTTAGATTCCACATATAAGTGACATCATATGGTATTTGTCTTTCTCTTTCTGACTTACTTCACTTAGTATGATAATCTCTAGGTTCATGCATGTTGCTGCAAATTCCATTATTTCATTCTTTTTTATGGCTGAATAACATTTCATACTGTGTGTGTACATATATATACACACACACACACATCACACCTTCTTTATCCATTCATCTGTTGATGGACATTTAGGTTGTTTCCATTCCATTTTAATTTAAATGGCCACGTTAGACAGCATGGTTCCAGATTAAAGGAAGCTAAGCATACATGAATATTAAGTATAATCTCTGACCCTCTATTGGGTTCTGTACTGGAGGATGAAAAATGCTACAAAGAACATTATTAGATCAATTTAGAAGACTAGAATATGGATGGTAGATTAAATAAAAGTCTTGTATAAATGTAAATTTATGAAGTTATGGCTACACTGTGGTTATATAAGAGAATATCCCTCCTCTTAGGAAGCACACACTGTGTTTAAGGAAAAAGGATGGTGATATATGTAACTTACCCTCAAATAATTCAGAGAGATAAGCAAATGATAAAGCAAATGGGATAAAATGTTAACAATAGATAAACCTGGGTAGAGCGTATATAGGTGGTTCTTGTACCTATCTACTTGTATTTTTATGTTTGCAACTTTTGTAAGTTTAAAATCATTTCCAAATAAAAAGTCTTTTTAAATACCTTTATATGTGATTGTGGTATTGCAGTTATATTTTTTAAAGAGTTCCAGTCCTTTAAGGATACATTATGAAATATTTATGGACAAAATGATATAACATCTGGGGTTTGCTTTCAAGTAATATGGCATCTTAGCATGGGGGATGGGAGTATACAGGAAACAAGGTCAGCTGTAGATTGATTCTCTTGAAGCCGAGTGATATGCACGTGGATTTATTATACTACTCAGTTCATTTGTTTATATATGTTTAAAATTTTCCATGACTTTAAATTCGGAAGAATTGGCATTTTCTCAATGTTTTTTCTTTTGAGAATATTGTACGCCTTTCTCTTACTCGTTTCGTTTCCTTTGGTACAGGCTGGGAAAACTCATTTATACCAAATGCTTCATTAGGAAAATGATAGATGTAGGTCATATATTCCTTAAAAGAATAAAAATCCTCATTAAAACAAAAAGACACCTTCTAAGACCCCATCAGTGGCCACTTATTTCAAGCCATTTTAGACAATGCACCCAAGTTCCACTACAGCAAAGTACTTGGTGCAGACCTGTCAGTAGAACAGTCCTAATCCATATCTAAAAAATACTTATACAAGTAAAATTTCACTATTAAAAATTCCATGTGACCTTTGTTTCTGAATATTTTGGTTTAAATTAATGTGGACCTAGAGATCACATTCCCTGACTGTGAAGCCTTGAGATGATTTAAGTGTAGATGAGGCCAGTGACGTAACAGGGGAGGTGTTTTGCCCTCAAAATATGCCTTTCACTCCCAGGCCTTCTTTTTCCCAGGATATCATTTTTATCCTATTTGGCTCAGTGTTTCACTCAGTTAAGTGGTTTAAAGTTTGACTTTGGGAAGATTTCATTATTTTAATTGCGTAAGTTCAGTAAAATATTCAGCTAAGCTCTCTCTTCCCAGCCTGTGGCACAACAACCGACACCCAGTCACACACTTTCATTTTAGTGGCTCTGACATGAACCAAGACAAAGTAAGCATCTTCACAAAGCATAAACATTTTGTAACATGTCAAGAAAGTTCTCTTCCTGGGAAGCTGTATCCCTAAACATGGAAATACCTTCACTGAGAGGTCCCTCTGTGGCATGAGTGTTTGCGGTCACGGGAATGTATTCGTTTAGGAAAAGTTAAGACTGCAAAATCCTTTGACTTTTCTATGCTAGATTTCTAGTTTTGTTCATCATTCTGAGTTTTCTTTCTTTTCAGAGATAGACTACTGTGCCTCACCTAACCATGGATGCCAGCACGAGTGTGTTAACACAGATGATTCCTATTCCTGCCGCTGCTTAAAAGGCTTTACCCTGAATCCAGATCAGAAAACCTGCAGAAGTAAGTTGCACTGGGCCTTGAAGAAGGGCTTGTTCCTCAGATGGCCCTGTTGGTTTTCCTTTCCCTTGCAAGTCTCAACCAGGTGCACTTGTACTCAGCATTTGTGTTTGCTAACAGTATTCTGCCTTTTATTTTACCTTTTGTCTCACCTGATCCTGTGATGGGGATAATTTTTCGAGACCGCATAGACTGGGTCTGCCCATCAGATTCATTTAGTGAAATCGAGGCCCAAGCTGAAGCTCCCACCTATTTGAAATGAGGGCACATCCTCCCTTCTTTTACCGCCACCCCCCGCCCCCAACCTGCAACAAGTATTTGGGACTTTGAGAAAGAAAAGGCTGGGTCCAGAGTTGGAGGGAAAAGGAGCTGGTTTCTTCCAGTCCTACAAGATGAGACACTTGATGGCTGCTAAGAAAGGGGAAGTTGCAGCTCTTTCCTCTTTGTTATGAAGGAAGGAAAAATAGAAGACTCTGGGGCATCCCTGCAGCATTCAAGAGGCACATGGTGTCAGCAGGATGATATTAAGGATGTGCTGAGTGACTCAAATACTGTCGTCTAGCACCTCAGAGGGCTTGACCGGGGATCTAGAGCACGGACCCCCAGTGGGATCTCTTTAAGAGATCTGTCCCTGAGAGGCTGCTAGAATGCAAGGTCTACAAGGACAGAGGTTCTTCCCTTCTTCTCGCTCGTGAATCCTCATCACCTCAGTGTTTGGCGCATGCTGGTGTGACACAATATTTAGTGAATGAATGAATGAGCAAATGGATCTCTGAGATTTACCATCCTGGAGAAATGGCAACTATCGTCTGAATTACTCTATCTTGTTAGAAAGATGGCCCTTTGAAGGCATGCAAGTGTTTTCTCAAAAAGCATTCCCGAAGTTAGTCCATGCATACGCACACTAAATTGTACACGTTCTCCCAACAGTGTCATTCACAGAACTCTCTGGAACTCCCATTAAGGGACATACTCTCTTATGTGTCCCTTCATCCACTTCTTCCTGGTGATAAGTACAGCAGCGTTCTGCATCACAGGACCGGGTTTTCAAAAGTTTTACCATATATCTTTTTTGAAAAGCTTTGTGGTTTATAGAATTGAGTCCACAAGCTACAGTCTGCTTACAGCACATGTTAACTCACACGCTCACCCTAATACGTGTTAAACCTTGTACGGTGGCAGAGGGTGGGGCCCTTTGAAACGGAGCCTCTCTTATAAAATATGATTCCCACCACCTTGCCTGATGCAAACCCTGGAAACATTCAAGCATCGGACGGGAATTTTAACTGAGAGCATTCGGAATGTGCAAACAATTAGATGGACACATCTAATTGTTTTCCATTAGACCACACATGCATGCAGTACGTGGGAAAGGCCAGCCTGGCCACTCCTCTCTGTGCTATTTACACCTTTTTCTAGGGGTGAGAGTGTCAGTGGCTGACTTCACCCAGGGAAAAGCACTCACCATTGGACTCCTTTGTGAACCCAAATCTCTTACATGGGGGATAATTAGATCTGGTTCAACTCAGACACTCATTGGAGTTGCAGGCTTCACTGTGTGTCGCTTTTGGAGGGAGAAGGAAGCGAGCTGGGCGTGTGGCCATCAGTGGAGGGGAACTGGTTTGAAGCTCTGCATCTCTTACAGTCGTCTAGGAGTCCCTCGCCCTCTGCCCCTCCCTCCACATCCTGCCTGGAGAGGCACTTGGAGTAAGAGAAGAGTCCAAGGCATGGACTGCACAGTTATCAAGGGAGGAGACAGGCCAAGAACAGAAGGACGAGTGCAGAGCAAGTGACCATTTGGGAGTAGTGTGACCATTGCCCACAGATAGCCAGTCTCAGGCTGCGACCCAGCCCGAGTCCCTAACGCTCATTCATATGTATTCAGTGATAGCTCCATTTCCTCTTTAGCCAGGTGCCCTACTTTTCATCCAAGAAAAATGGAATTTGTTTTTAAAACCCAATGTCCTCATCAGCCCTTCTCCCAGCATCCTGCCTCATCATTACTTTTTCCATTGTCTTTGCTACAAACCCAGCCCTCGACTCCCGAGGTCCCTCTTGAGAGCCACCTCGCCCTAATGCGCACACGCCGGCGGTTAGGGCAGAACGGAAAGTGAGCGCTCACCCTCTCTCTGGAGCATTACATGGAATCGGGAAGCAGAGAAATGGGGCTTAAAATCTGGAGGTTGTTATTAGGAGTCTGACGATACTGAGAGCATTAAAGATCTCAAGCGCAGGGTACAGCCATTCACATTTAATCGGCAGTTGATGGATGTGGGCTATTTTCAATTCTAATAAGAAATCTATTTTTCAAAGGAATTTGATGTCATCCAGTTTAACTGGAAAAAAAAAAGTTCAAGGCAGAATCCTACTGAAGAAAACAGTCTTGGCCAAGATTTGTTCTTCCTCCTCATCCAGGCATAATTTCTTTTTCTGGAAATTGCTGTCATCGACTTAAAGCATAAATTATTAAGGCAGCGACACAGAGACCGGAACTGGCGGTCTAGGCGGGGGCCCCAGGGTGGAATCAGAGGTGGGTGGGACCCGCTTGCTGGACTCCAGGATTGCTCACACTGGCACCATGGCTGAAACATCATATTCTTTTTTTTTTTTTTTTGGCCGCATCATGCGGCATGCGGGACCTTAGTTCCCCAACCAGGGATTGAACCCGTGCCCCCTGCATTGGGAGTGTGGAGTCTTAGCCACTGGACCGCTAGGGAAGTCCTGGAGAAATCACATTCTAAACAGCTGGGGTGGGGGCCACAGGTTGAGCCGGGGGACGCGAAGGCTGGTCTTGGCAGTGTCACTCATGCTGGCCATGTGACCTTGGACAGCCTTGGACAGGCTGATTTGCTTCTCTGGACCCCGATTTCCCAAACTGAAGGAACACGACTTTCTGCTACATTTTGTAGCCTGTCCAATTTTTCTAAAACTTACTCTCTGTGCCACTCAGTTGGCATTACAATTTACTGTCTGGGTCACTAATCTTTCATGTTTTTATTTCTCATCTTCTCAGTGAGGTCTCCAGCTCCTTTGCGAGTTGGCACTCATAAGCGCTGTTTAATTGGTCATCTGACAGTCCTGCCATGTGACCTCGCAGGGTTATTGGACACTCCAGGCTTTGCCAGATAAACCTACACCCAAGCCTGGCCCATGTAGAGCTCATCACAGTTAGGGAGGAGACTGGACCAGATGTGGGGGGCATAGTGGGTAGTCAATAAATACAGATTGAATGAATAAATGTGTGAATGACTAAATAACATGTGAAGAATTGTGACTGAAGCACGTAAAGAAGGCAAAGATCTACAGTTAAACCTCTGCTGTAAACTACCATTTGGAGAAGAGGCATTTTTAAATTGCTGTTTGCCAGATAGCTGAGTGATAACCTCTTCAAGAACCTTCATGTTTTTTTAATTTAATTATTGTGTGTAAATCTTTCTTAAAGACAATGTTGGCCCTTTAAAAAATTGTGTTAAAATATACATAACAAAATTTACCATTGTAACCATTTTTACAGGTACAGTTCAGTGGCATTAAGTACATTCATGTTGTTGTACAACCATCACCACCATCCAGCTCCAGAACTTTATCATCTCTCTGAACTGAAACTCTGTACCGATTCTCTCTCCCCCCAGCCCCTGACAACCCCCCATCCTATTTTCCATCTCTATGACTTAGCCTACTCTAGGAACCTCATATAAGTTGAATCTTACAATATTTGTCCTTCTGTGACTGGCTTGTTTCACTTACCGTAATGTCTTCAAGGTTGATCCATGTGTGGCATATGTCAGAATTTCCTTCCTTTTTAAGGCTAAATAATATTCCACATTATATAACAGAAATAAAAACAAAAATAAACAAATGGGACTTAATTAAACTTAAAAGCTTTTGCACAACAAAGGAAACCATAAACAAGACAAAAAGACAACCCTCAGCATGGGAGAAAATATTTGCAAATGAAATAACAGACAAAGGATTAATCTCCAAAATATACAAATAGCTCATGGAGCTCAATATCAAAAAAACAATCCAGTTAAAAAATGGGCGGAAGACCTAAATAGACGTTTCACCAAGGAAGACATACAGATGGCCAAGAGGCACATGAAAAGATGCTCAACATCACTAATTATTAGAGAAATGCAAATCAAAACTACAATGAGGTATCACCTCACGCCAGTGGGAATGGCCATTATCAAAAAAGCTAGAAACAATAAATGCTGGAAAGGGTGTGGTGAAAAGGGAACCCTCCTGCACTGTTGGTGGGAATGTAAATTGATACAACCACTGTGGAAAACAGTATGGAGGTTAAAAAACTAAAAATAGAACTACCATATGACCCACTACTGGGCATATACCCTGAGAAAACCATAATTCAAAAAGAGACATGCACCACAATGTTCATTGCAGCACTATTTACAATAGCCAGGACATGGAAGCAACCTAAGTGTCCATCGACAGATGAATGGATAAAGAAGATGTGGCACATATATACAATGGAATATTACTCAGCCATAAAAAGAAACGAAATTGAGTTATTTGTAGTGAGATGGATGGACCTAGAGACTGTCATACAGAGTGAAGTAAGTCAGAAAGAGAAAGACAAATACCATATGCTAACGCATATATATGGAATCTAAAAAAAAAAGGAAAATTGGTACTGATGAACCTAGTTGCAGGACAGGAATAAAGAGGTAGACATAGAGAATGGACTTGAGGACATGGGGTGGGAGGGTGAAGCTAGGGCGAAGTGAGAGTAGCATCGACACATATACACTACTGAATGTAAAATAGATAGCTGGTGGGAAGCAGCAGCGTAGCACAGGGAGATCAGTTTGGTGCTTTGGGATGACCTAGAGGGGTGGGATAGGGAGGATGGGAGGGAGACTCAAGAGGGAGGGGATATGGGGACATGTGTATGCATATGGCTGATTCGCTTTGTTGTGCAACAGAAACTAACACAGTATTGTGAAGCAATTATACTCCAATAAAGATCTATTAAAAATTTTTTTCGAAATAAAATTCTGCAAAAAAAAAAAAAATTCCACATTATGTATATACCACATTTTGTTTATCCATTCATCCGTCAATAGGCACCTGGGTTGCTTCCATCTTTTGGCCTTTGTGAATAATGCTGCTATGAACATGGATATACAAGTATCTGTTCAAGTCCCTGCTTTCAGTTCTTTTGGGTATAAACCCAGAAGTGGAATTGCTGGATCACGTGTAATTCTATGTTTAATTTTTTTGAGGAACCTCTATACTGTTTTCCATAGTGGCTGAATGCTGGCTTTTAAAAACAGTGTTTACTGAAGATAATTTCACTTTTCTCTGATGGTGTAATGAAGTGTAGGATTTGCAGGCCCTACACTATGTGGCCCCAAACTGTGGGACCCTTTGTGTTCTGTGTTTGCTTGGCTTTTTGTTTGTCTGTCTGTCTGTGGCCGGAGTTTTATTGCCGGGCCTGTTTTTCTTCACTGAAGCTCTTTACTTGTTTCCTGGCATTCAGTCTGTTCTGCCCAGGTAAGGCTGTTGATGAACTGAGAAATCGCACACAGCTAACAATATTCTGCCTCTGTCCTGCAGAAGGGATGAGGTACAGAGAGAGTGCCAAGGGGTCCGTGTCCCTCGTGGTGGGATCTCTCCTCTTAGGCCAGCCCCTGCGTGTCGTGGGAGTTCTCTCCCTGTGCTCGGTCTGCACCTACTTCTGCCCGTGCTCTGTGCACGTGGAAAGTTCCACCCACCAGTCACATGGGAGGGCACATCATGGACCCTTTAAGGGATAGTCTGAGGTCCCTCGGGTGTGGGTTTCATTTCATTTCTTTTCATACATCTTTGTCTTTTCAGGAAGGGAAATCTTTCCTAGGGGCCCCAATAAATTCCTCCTGTGTCTCATTGGCGAGAACTAGGCATATTCCCAGCTCTAGACCAATCACTGACACAGGAAAACATGGTTGCCAGGCTGGCTTAGACAACTCATGACTCATGCCTTGGGGGTCAGGATTCTGGTTTCAAGAAGACAGGGTAATAGTTGCTGGCAAGGCAACCAACAATGTCTGCCACATCCCCAGGAAAAAGAACAATGCAGTTAAATGGATCCAGCTCAGCCCCTGAGGTTGCTGGTGACCATTTCTCACAACACCAGTCTCATAGAGGCCCTCCACAAGCTTATTTTATTTCCCGTTATACTTCTCCATCTCTCCCATTACCTTCTCTGGTGTGTGTGAGTTGCGGGGGGGTGGGGGGGGGGAACGAGGGTGGAGGGTGAGTGGCCTATCTTGTGGTTTTAGCATTTTCTACCAGAAAATGAAACTGCTAATTGGCTGCTGGTTGTGATGCTGCTTCCCTCTGCTGGCAGAAGCACAGCTCGGATGGGGGTGAATGTTACCATAGCACAGAGCCGCAACTACCTGGGCCGGCATCAGAGATGCGTCTTCTCCAGTTTCTTGATACCTTTGCTGTTATGCTCTCACCCAGAGCCAGGTTGAGCATTGGATCCTTCTTAATGCAACTGCCTTTTCCTGCCTCTCCTAAATAGCTGGGTATCTTGTAAGATCAGCTGTTGTGTATTCTGTCTTGTGCTGTCCCATGTCACTGTCAGATGTCACTGCCAACAGCAGCTCCCTACATGTTTTGAGCCCTAGTTATCAGGTTAACTGTAAGACGAGACTGAATTTTCCCAGCTTTTCCATCTTTCTTGGGGAGAGATGGGCTGGGAACTATGGCGCTCAACCCATTTCACCAGCTTTTTGGCCATCAAATGGGGAAGAGACCTATGCTGGAGAATGCGAAGGTTCGCTGCAGGTGCCAGGTTCTCTTTCAAACAAGCACATGGAGAGCAGGAGCTGTTGTTTCCATCCTATAGAGGAGTGGTCCCTAAGCTTTTTGGCACCAGGGACCGGTTTTGTGGAAGACAATTTTTCCACGGGCTTGGGGGTGGTGGGGTGGAGGGGGATGGTTTCGGGATGATTCAAGCGCATTACATTTATTGTGCACTTTATTTCTATTATTATCACATTGTAGTATATAATAAAATAATTATACAACTCACCATAATGCGGACAGGAGGCGGAGCTCAGGCGGTAATGCGAGTGATGGGGAGCAGCTGTAAATATAGATGAAGCTTCGCTCGCTCGCCCGGCGCTCACCTCCTGCTGTGCGGCCTGGTTCCTAACAGGCCACGGACCGGTACTGGTCTGTGGCCCGGGGGTTAGGGACCCCTGCTATAGAGCATCTTACTTACTGTATATTTACTGTGATGGGCTGACATCAGCCCTTGGAGAAGCCCCGAACCTGAAGTAGGGTCTGCCCTTTCTCCCCTCAGGGATCAACTACTGTGCGCTGAACAAGCCGGGCTGCGAGCATGAATGCATCAACACGGAGGAGGGCTACTACTGCCGCTGCCACCGGGGCTACACCCTGGACCCCAACGGCAAGACCTGCAGCCGTGAGTGTGCCCGGGGCAGGGGCTCTGATGGGAAGGCCAGGTTCACACACAGGTCCCCAGGCTCGCTAGCAGCCAGTCACTTTTGAGGCCCCTGGGTTTCCAGTGAGCCTGACGGTCCGACAGGCTTGACGGTCCGACAGGCTTTACGTTCCTGGCCTCAGTTTCATCACCTGTAAAATGGGACTATTCATGCCACCTACCTCAGAGATTGGATTGTTTAGTACCACATACTAGACGTGTGACCCCAGGCAAGTTATTTAAGTTCTCCAAGCTTTGACTTCCCCATCTGTTTAAAAAAGTGAAGATAATAATAGTATTGGTCTCCTAGAGTTGTTAAGGGTAATAATCAGGACCATTTCAGTCTCTTAGCACTGTGCCTGGCACAAGGAAAACATACAGTTAAAGATAATAGTTCATTATTGTCATGGAGCCTGGCAGAGTAACCAGTGCTGGCCCCAGGGTGAGACAATGGGACGGAGGAGACAGACCTCAGAGAGCACTTGGGCTACCACAGAGCTGATCTGAGGGCAGAGCTGAGAAACATGGGACTTTTTATGAAGACTTTTCTTAATTTTCTTTTGTAAGAGGCACAACAAAGCTCCATTTGGTGATGTAAATGCACGGAAACGTGCAGGCTTTGCCAGCTGGATGGCTCCGTCGTTTTTTATGAGGCACAGTCTCCACTGGTCCAGGCCAGCGGGGGTGGGGGGCGCATGACACTGCGGTGGATGTCTGTGACCCTGGTGTGCTGGAGAGGGGTGCAGTGACGTGACCAGCACAGAAGGGGCCCTTTGTGTCGCTTTCCACCCAGCAAGCCGCACATCTGCTCCAGCTTTGGGGACAGAGATAGATTGTGAATGAGAATACTGCAGCTGTTCAGCATTTGGACCTTAAACTGCCCAGAGGGGAAGTTTCACAGATGAAGTATTAGATAGAGAGCAGTCCTCAGGAAAGCTAGTGCACAAAGTGCCTCAATTAGGCTTTCTAAGGATCGATCTCGGAAGTCAAAGAAGTTTTGAACCAGAAAGTTGGCACTGCTCTGCATTTGCCTCTGGAAGTCTCTGAGTCCTTATGAGAAGCCAGTGGTGAGCAAGAGTCCTTCCACTCGTCAAGAAGATGCCCTGGGGAAGATGGATCTGTGTACAGTCTGCCTTCTTCCAGGAGTGCGGGGTCTGCCAGCCGACAGCTCTGGCAGGTGTCCCAGGGCAGGCTTGGCATGACCTGGATGAGCCCACCTAGAGCCCCAGGGGCCATGACCTGCCTCTCCCTCCCAGCATGCCTTGGGGGAGCCTAGAAGCACTCAGAGGTGCGGCCAAAAGAGGTTGAACCATCCTTTCTCTCTGGGATCTAGTAAGAAGGACCGTCCAGTCAGCTTCAGGAAGGTATAAACCAAGCCATTTCTTCCCAGGGGTCCCCAGAGAAAGGCATGGTATCCTCTTCCCCATGGGGGCTCAGGGAGCCCCCAGGCCGTCATGACAGGAAGCCCTTACAAGGCACCTGCTCTGTGCAGGCACGGCCGTGAGCACTTTCCAGGCACTCGCTCACTTTACCTGCACCGGAGCCTTATGAGGCATCGACATTCTTATCCCTATTTAAAGATGGGGAAACTGTGGCACAAAAAGATTAAGTTTCCCGGGAGTCACGTGACTGGTAAATGGTATAACTGAGATGTGAATACAGGCCTCTGGCTCCTGAGATCCTGCAAGTGTTTGCAGTAGGCAGATCCACTGGTGGAATGTTCCAGAAGGCACCAGTCCCAGGCCCTGTGGGAGTCAAAGAGGCCCACCCGATGGCCCTGCACAAGGCCTCCAGTGTCTCTCCAGTCTCTGGGAGTGCGTTTCCTCCATCAAGGAAATCTGGGAGGCAGCCTGCAGGGCTGTCTTGTGGGAGCCGTTCACCGCAGCTGTGTGTCTGTTATCCTAGCGGGGCCAGCTGCTCAGGGCCCCGGTGCCAGGATCGGCCACGCATGCAGGCCTTGGCTTTGGTTTGTTTTCTGAATCTGGGTGTCCTGGTTATGGGGGGGTAACAACACTTTTTCATTTTCAGATGTCAAGAAACTACACAATTCTTCCCCAGCAATGTACTAGTAATAATAAGCGTTCAGGAAGTAATTACTGTACACCAGCTACTGTTCTGAGGGCTATAGATGAATCAACTCCTCTCACCACGTTCCTCTAAGAAAGTAATCGTCAACCCCATTTCTCAAGTCATGAGATGACGGCAGAGAGGCCAAATGACGGCCCAGCATCCCGCGGCTGGGAAGCGGTGAACGTGGGATTTGAGCCCAAGTAGTTGGGTGTGGAGCCCTCATTCTGATGCACTGTTCTGTCAGCTGCGGGCTGTGGGCTCAGCAGCTCGACTTTCCTGAGGCTGGCTCTCCTCTCTGTGACAATGGGGATGGCACCCGCTCTCAGCGTTGCCCCGGGATTGCAGGTGATGCGTGCCCAGGCCTGGCACAGAGGGCTGCTGTCATTACCACCCATGACAGGAGTCGTATGCACGTTACTCCTCAAAGAAATGCGAAGGAAAACAAACAAGGCCGTGGCACAGGGTAGAATGAAACCTTCCACGTCACTCTTTTTGAAGTGAAGTAGCCCAGCAGGGGATTCCTGGGAGGTGGTTTTGTTTTTTGATGCCCCCTCGCTGGTGGGCGCAGCGCCCTTGGTTACGGTCTCTTCCGTGTGTGATTGCCTCAGGGGTGGATCACTGCGCCGAGCAGGACCACGGCTGTGAGCAGCTGTGCCTCAACACCGAGGACTCCTTCGTGTGCCAGTGCTCGGAAGGCTTCCTCATCAACGAGGACCTCAAGACCTGCTCCCGTGAGTCCCTTCGTGCTTCTCTTACAGGGAAAGGTTTCTGCAACAGGCGTGAAAAATGTGACGACTGCAGAGGACAGCAGGCCCCCTCTGTCCCCTGCTTTTGGCCCCCCAGAGAGCGTAGGGGTGTCTCCTGGGGACTGCGTGCCTTCCCGGTGCAGAACCTGGGGCGGAGGTGGGGGGGTGGGGTAAGCACGAACGGTCACTTGATTCCCATCCTCAGTAGCCCAGGAGCCTCGAGGACATCTCACCGGGCTGTTGGGTTTTGCAGGAGTGGATTATTGTTTGCTGAGCGACCACGGTTGCGAATACTCCTGCGTCAACACCGACAGATCTTTCGCCTGCCAGTGTCCCGAGGAACACGTGCTCCGCAGTGATGGCAAGACCTGTGCCAGTGAGTGTTCTGAGGTCGGACGAGCGGGACTTGGTACAAGCGATCGTGAGTGGGGGGCACTGAGGACAGGGGCCACCGGTGTGTCCACACCCCGGTTTTCGTGGGCGAAAGTGTGTGAAGGCCTCTCCCAGAGATTTCAGCGCTGGTGGCTGCTTTCTCCCCCTGCCCCGAGCTCCTTTCCCCACTGCCTGAGACGGCTGTTTGCTATTCCTGTCTGCCTCGTGGTCATTTTGGAGCTGGCACGAGTTATAATAATGCGGATGCATTACTGACTGGGGACTTCAGGCGGGGCTCTGTGCTGAGCACATGCTTTGTCCGGCCTCAGCCCCGTGGAATCCCCATCTTCCGATGAGGTAACTGCAGCTCAGATTAAGTAAAGAGCCTAAGGTTACCAGCTATTAAGTGATGGGTTCAAACTCTGGGCTATGTGACTCCAAAGTCAGTTCTGGGAGAAGGGGAAGCTGCTGAGACCCTCACCCCCAATCCGGATAATCTGGCAGCAGATGGTGATGTTTCCTGGGTACATACTTCCCTGCAGCTGGTCCCAATTCCTGTCTCCATGACTTTAAAAAAAAAAAAAAAACGACTCCCAGATATTCTTCTCTTCTTCACTCAAGAATGCTGTGTCTTCTGCCCTGCAATCCTGTTTCCAAGTTGGCCTAGATAAAGATTAAAAAATAGTCATTTTGAGAGAAGGGATCAAAAGTGGAGGGAAAGGATTGTAATGTACCTCGTCTGTCCTGCTGGTCTTTCTGGTTATAGGGCCGACTTCCCTGACCCCTGATACAATTGTGGCCACAACTTGTCCACCTTTTTTTTTTTTTTTTTTTTTTAATTAATTAATTTATTTATTTATTTTTGGCTGCGTTGGGTCTTCGTTGCTGCGCACGGGCTTTCTCTAGTTGCGGTGAGTGGGGGCTACTCTTCGTTGTGGTGCGCGGGCTTCTCATTGTTGTGGCTTCTCTTGTTGCGGAGCACGGGCTCTAGGCGCGCAGGCTTCAGTAGTTGTGGCACGTGGGCTCAGTAGTTGTGGCTCGCGGGCTCTAGAGCTCAGGCTCAGTAGTTGTGGCGCACGGGCTTAGTCGCTCTGCGGCATGTGGGATCTTCCCAGGCCAGGGCTCGAACCTGTGTCCCTTGCATTGGCAGGCAGATTCGTAACCACTGCGCCACCAGGGAAGCCCTGTCCACCTTTTTATATCGTCTGTTCACTTGGGCAGGTGAGCTGATTGCACAGCTGGGTGTGCCTCTCTAACTAGGCAGCCTGTGAGAAAATGTTTCCCCCATTTGGGATAGAGTCTTGAGTCTTATGGCTTGCTTGTGGCTGCCTGCCCAGCTGCCTCCCAGCCCGCTGCTCTGGCCAGCACGGCCAGCACCACCAGCACCGGGACGGGCTGGGTATCGGGGTGCAGAAAGAGGGTGGGTGTGTCGAATTGTATCTACCTTTGACTGCAGGCCAAAGCCAGAAGCACACTTTTTAACTGGTTTGTTTTAATTCTCATCATCTTAGATTATTCATGCCTTTCTTTGGTCCTCCCCATTACTGTGATGACCAAGAGCTGACCATAAGATAGTTGCAGGACTTCTACGAAATTCTCAGGGCCCTTCCAGACAAATGCTACTCCTTCTCCTTACAATCGCGTGCCCGTCCCCCTCCCTCCCTACGTCCACATCTGTTATGGCCACTGACACTTTTAAATGTTGCCCATTTTCTCATTTATGGTGTTTGTAACTAATGATACAGTGATATCATCCACATGAGTAAATGTTCAACAATGCCGTTAGAAGTGAATTTTGATAAGTATTTATTTATATATGGTGTGTCCATATGAGATGTGAGATGATCAGATGGGTTAGAATTATCCTATCCTCAGGCAATGGTGGTATGTAAGAGATGCACTTTACCCATACATATCTGTTGAGCTCGTCCCCTAATTGAAGACTCTCTGTCTGCCCAAGGATGATTCAGTCTAGCTGACCTGTCCTGAAATAATGGGCTGTGTTTTCGGTGTGGCCGTAGTTAACTGGGGTTGGGATGTATGTTTCCCAGCTCTATGCCAGATCACAAAGAGCCTGATGCCATGACTGCATCTTTTTTGTAAATCGTGCTGGGCTGTGGATGGGGAGGCAGCTGGGGTTCAGCCAGGCCTGGCTCAGGAGCTAAGGGTGTCCTTGGCCCTTCATAAAGGCAGCCTCCACTTAGAGCCTTGATAGCAGGTGTCCTGAAGAACACTTCACTCGCTTTTTGGAAGGTTCTCTGAAGCATGGAGAGCAAGCCCAGTTTCCCAGGGCCCAGGAAGGAAGTAGACACAGTTATGCCCACACCCCTGCAGGCACCTTGGGCTCTCTGGCCTCTAGAGTGACGCCCATCCTCCCTTCCTCTAGGTCCCCTGGCCCCCAAGCTGTGTTTGCCTGTAGAAGTCTTCCTTGCCTTGGAGGGTTGTTCCACAGCCTGGGGGGTAAGGTGGGGAGAGGAACGGGGGAGTCTCTTCTACAAGCTGCAGCTGAGAGGACTCCTCCCATCTCTACCTCCTGGAAATTTCCCTGAGACAGACCTCGTACAAGGGCATCCCAGCACCAGGAAAGACTCTGTAGGCTAGATGTGCATGGAACACACAGCCCACTGCCCTGCGAGCTCCTGGAGGTTAGAGACCGGATCTTATTCGGACCCTGAGTTCCAGGCCTGGCCCACAGGAGATGCTCTATAAAGTTCAATGAATGAGAGAGTGAATGGACAGAGACCACCAGTCTTTTCATCCTGTGGCACCTGGCACAGGGTCCACCCCTGCCCAGTAACCTTCAGTGGCTCTCCACTGTCTCCCCCAGTTTCCAGTCGAGTGCCTTGATTTGGCAGTGGTCGAGAACCCCTTCCTCCCCTCCTGAGCCCCACCCAGGTCTTCCCTGCTCCCTCCAGTTCTTTAGGGGGGCAGCTCCCCTATCCTCTGAGTAAGCCCTATACCTCCAGCCCATCCTGTCTCCACTGAGGACAACGTCCCTATCCCACCCTGCTGGCGGAAACCCAGCCCAGGGCCAGCATCACCTCCGTGGGGAGCTTCCTGCCCCTCCCCCCTGCTGGGAGCAGCTCTGCTCCACCCACTGCAGGCAGGCTCCACTAGGACCTCTCGTGGCCCCACCTCGCCCTGTGGCTGTCTGTGTCCAGATCTAGAACCAGCGTGGCAGAGTAGAAAGAACACTGAACTGAGAGCCCAAAGACTGGGTTTAAATCTTGTAGCTCCCATGCTGGGCAAGGGAATTGACCTCTCTGGATCTGATTGTTCATCTGTAAACTGAGAATGATCATTTCTGCCTCTCTCTCAGGGTCTCTGTGTGGCACAGGGAGAGACATTCATTGGGAAACTTGTCAGTTGCCATAAACCCTAAGGTACTCTTGTTATGGTCTTGCTTCCCACTGCTGGACTGCCCCACACTGAGGAGAGGGCTGAGGTAGCATCCTTGCCTTGCTGCCTGGAGACCCACTCCCAGGGCCAGGCCTGCCCCCCTTGTGGGGCTCCAGAGATGGACCACCCTGGGAGGAGTCAGACTCAGGAACCCAGGGACTACCTTCTTCTAGCAAGTGGAGGGTGCTGATGGGGATCTGAGCCACAAGCATAGGGCACTGGGAATTTCGGTTGGGGATACTCCTACTGTGGACACCAGAGGTGGGTGTGCAAAGGCCTTTTCCCACCTGATGCCTCCCAGCTTGACTTTGAAGGACAGAAGCAACCCTGAGCAGGGCAAGAGGAGTGTATAAGTCTGATCAGGCTGCCATCATGAAATACTGTAGGCTGGGTGGCTTAAACAGCAGAAATGTATTGTCTCACAGTTCTGGAGACTGGAAGTCCAAGATCAAGGTGCCAGTATGGTTAGGTTCTGGTGAGAACCCTCCTCTTGGCTTGCGGATGGATGCCTTCTTGCTGTGTCCTCCCATGATAGAGAGAGAATAAGCTGTCTTATGTCTCTTCTTAGAAGGGCACTAATCCCATCAGGGGGGCCCCACCCTCATGACCTCAACTAACCCTAATCACCTCCCAAAGGCCCCACCTCCAAATACCAGCACATTGGGAGTTAGGGCTTCAACATATTAATTCGAGGGGAAACACAATTCAGTCCATCACAGAGAGTGAAGGCAAAAGACCACCTTTACCCTCGCATATTCACATTAGAGGTTTAACGGAACAGAAGGAAACTTAAAGATCTTTCCTTTCTTTTGTGGGAAACAGGCACAGGGAGAAAACTGGTGCCCTCAAGCTGGCCCTGGGGGTCAGTGACAGAGTCAGGACTAGAACTGGGGTCTTCTGACTTCAGGATCTCTTACCCAGTGTGAGATGCCCTTTAAAAGTACATCTCAGTTCAGCTGCTTCTGGTCTCTCTGAGAAAAAGCCTACACAGAGTTAGCAAACGAATGGCTGCTCCTAGTTTTACTACTTTAAAAAGCCAGCAAATGGTGTAATTCTCTCTCTCGGCCTTGGTTACCCTCTTGGCAGGGGGCCACTGTGGCTTTCTCCCTCGGGTTGGGGTTGGTTTTAATAACCTCCTACGTGGAGCGCCAGACGCAGGATTGCTGTCTGTCATCGCCACAGAGGTGCGAGTCCTTGGAACACATCACCCCATGACTACTGCACCACAGACGTGCATGAGTCACCATGAGTCACGTGCATGTGGAATCCAGATGTGAGGAGCGCAGGCTGTATCAGTGTGTGGGGCTGTTAGACACGGGCCCTAAAAACCTGTGCTATGTTCTGAAACTTCTGCTCACCTTGATCACAAATCGCAGACCCCATTCACGATGAGGGTTTAATTAATGTGTAGACCTGCCTCCTTACATGTAAAAAAAAGAGGATCCTTCTTTTACAGGGAAAATGTTTTCTTCCTGCACCCTGGGATTTCTCCTAATTCCTCTCATCCATTTCACTTAAGTGATGGTTCCCGATCAAGTCTGTCCTCACTCTCATCTCTGGATTTGAGTCTAGGTACTTCCTTAAGCTCTTGGTTCGTTGATTCTCAGTCTCCACAAGTATTTACCATGTACCTGCATTTTTGTGCTGGTCATATTGTGCTGGGCACTGGGCATCCCTGGGGTTGATGCAGGTTCCGTTTCTGCCCTGGCAGTGTTTAAAGTTTCTCAGGGAGGAAGGATATTAAAGATGGATCATCCATTCTGTGTGATGAGAGTCATGATATGGGAAGAAGAGGTGTCACAGGGGCGTGTGGCAGGGGGACCCTCACCTAGTCTAGAGAAAGTCTCCTGAGAAAGAGATGTTTGATCCAACACCTGGAGATTGATGGAGGGAGCTAGCCAGAGATGGAGGGTGTTATGGACTGAATGTTTGTGTCCTCCCCAAATTCATATGTTGAGAGTCTAACCCCCAAGGTGATGGTGTTAGGAGGTGGGGCCTTTGGGAGGTGATTAGATCATGAGGGTGGAGCCCTTATGAATGGGATTCGTGCCCACAGGGCTCTCCAGCCCCTTCCACCATGTGAGAATACAGGAAGTCTGTGACCCAGAGGAGGGCTCTCACCCAGCCATGCAGGTACCCTGATCTCAGACTTCCAGCTTCCAGAACTGTGAGCAATACATTTCTATTGTTTAGAAGCCACTCGGTCTGTGGTATTTTGTCATAGCAGCCCGAAAGGACTAAAACGGAGGGGAGCAGTCTTCCCAGGCATAGGAAATAGCACATGCAAGCCCAGGGTCCAGAGAGTGAACTGAAGGAAGCTGAGTGTACTTAGTACTGAGTACTAAACATTGAGTACTGAGTACTAAGTACTGAGTGCTGAGTGTGAGAGGGAGACTGGAGAGAGGTGAGCCTGGAGAAGCCGCTGGGACAAATCACCTGCAACATTTAGTTACATTAAACTATTTAGAGACCCAGCCTCCCTTGAGAAAACCATTTTAGTTTGTCTTCTGAGAATCTACCAGTCTATCTGAGCAGACTCCGCTGACCCTGCTGGGCTAGGATGACCACTGGATGTGCAGCTGGACCAGGGAACATGGAGGTGATAGACTTGTGATCTAATCACGCCTCTGCCCCCAGCACAGCTGACACTAATCATCTCTGCAGGGTAAGGGGCCTTGTGAAAGTCACTTCCTCTCTGTGGCCATCAGTTTCCTGGACTCTAAAGGAAGGAGTTGGACCACTTCATCCCCAGGGTCCCTTCCAGCCCGAGAATGAGGGTAGAGCCTGGCAGAGTAAGTGCTCCGTTAACACTTGCTGAATGAATGAATTCTCGGCGGGGTGCCCACCATTCTCCCCAGGCTGAAGGCACCCCATGATCGTGAGTCAGGGATGGTGGCTCTCTTTGCCTGTTGGGGAACCACTGAAGTGCTTTCCTAGTGGGATTACCTTTGGCTCTGGGGAGAAGCTGACTCCAAGCTGGTTTCCAGACTTGGTGACTGGAGGGCAGCTAGAGCCTGTGGTCGGGGAGTTACCACGTGTAGTTCTTTAATTATGAGTGACCGGAATGTCCCTGATGTGCAGAAACTGGACATTTTGCTGAACAAATATGAATTGCGTTCTGCGAGGCTGGCACGTGGGAGAGAAAGGGGCGCCCAGCTGACCGCCAGCATCCCCACCACATGGGTTCTGATTTAAAACACCTGCACAAAACCCCTGGGCGGTGGATCTAGTTACCCTCAGTTTTCAGAGTAGAAAACTGAGGAAATGTTTCCTTGTACTCAGCAGGCGTTTGCTGAGGACCTGTTGTGGGCCAAGCATTAAGTTAGGTCCACAGAGAGGAGGGCAGAGGCAGCCCGTGGTCCCCTGGAGGTCAGAGCCCATGGGAGCGTAGTCCAGTGAGGAGGTGGGCACAGATCCAAAGCAACCACATAACTAACTGTTCAGTGACAGCTGTGATGTTACCAGAGGGGGCAGATGCCTGGTGCTTTGGGCCCTATGCCGGGGGGGTCTAGGAAGACATCTGGAGGAGGTGGCGGAGGAAGGAGAGGCAGAGGAACGGCTGTGCAGAGCCCTGTGTGGGGAGAGCTTCTGGCTTGGCACTGAGGTTCTGAAAGAAAGTACTCAGAGTTGGGGGAGCGTGGATGAGATGACGCAGCAGGGCAGGTCCCGCGAACCTCACCAACGATTCTGTGTCTTATCCAGACTCTTGGAAGCATTAAAGGATCTCAGGCAGAGGGAGGGAGTGATGTGAGCAGATTCACATTTTGGAAAGAGGACTTGGGCTGAGTCGGGGAGGATAGGCTGGAGGGGGCGGAAGTAGGTTTGTGGAGACCCCGTTAGCAGACGATGTAGTAATAGCCCAAGAGAAAGACGATAGCATGTGGTTCATGATGGTGGAGGTGCAGAATCATCTGGACACTTGGTAAGGTCTCTGAACATAAGCTCTGGGTCCAGTGCCAGCATCTCACCCCTGGTGGTTTACTGGAATCATCTGTGGGGCTTTTAAAACATCTAGAAGCCCAGTCGGCACCCTGGACCCCCAGAAATAGAGATTATCTTACGGTGATTGATGCAACGTCCTTGGAGGACAATTTGAAAATATGTATCCAGTTGTAAATGTTCATTCCCTTTAACTAGGCAATTCCACTTCTAGATGTTTATCTTTCAGACATGCTTTCACATTGTACGCAAAACTACAGGCACACGAATATCCATTGCAATAATGTTTGTAATAGCAAAGCCTAGGAACCACCTAAATGCCCTTCCAATAAGAAACTGGTTAAATGAATCATGGTGCAGCCTTTAAAAATAATGCTGTAATGTGTCAAAGGTGAGCAAGAGGAGTACTTTTGTAAGATTTTTTTGTTTAAAGTTTATTCTATTTTTAGAATAAGTAAAAGGTTTTTACATGGTTTAAAAATCAGAACAATACGAAAAGACGTACATTAAGAAGTCTGGCTCCTATTCTTGCCCTTCCACCCATCCCCTACCTCCACTTCCCATCAGGAACGGGTAGTGGGCCGCCTCCAGGGCGGCCCCCAGCAATCCCCATCTCCTGAATTCACACACGTGTAGTCCCTCCTTCACTGTTGGTCTGTGTGACCAACAGCATATGGCAATAACAATGGTATGTCACTTCTCCAGTTACGTTATCAGAGACACTGTGGCTGCTCTCTTGGGAGCTCTCTCTCACTTCTTGAATCACTCACTCTGGGGGAAGCCATGTCGGGAGCAACCCTGTGGAGAGGCCCACATGGTGAGGAACTGAAGCCTTCAGGCAACCACCAGGGAGGAACTGAGGCCAGTGAATACATGAGTGAGCTCAGAAGCAGATCCTCCAGCTCCAGTCGAGCCTTGAGATCAATGCAGCCCCAGGGGACAGCTCGACTGCAGCTTCTTGAGAGACTCTGAGCCAGAACCTCCCAGCTGAGCCACTCGGGGATTCCACAACCTCAGAAACTGTGTGAGATAATACATGTTGCTTTAAGCTGCTAAGTTTTGGCATAACTTGTTTCGTAGCAACAGATAGCTAATATTCCATTTTTATTTGTGTATTATTTATCCTCCATGTTTCTTTGTGTGAATAAAGGCCAATACAAATATCTGTTTATATTTTTTCCCCTTTCCTTACACACACACACACAAAGTGGTGCACTGTATACCCTATTCTATGCCTTTTTTTTCTTCATTCAAGGATACTTATTGGAGATTTCTTCAAATCATTACATAGAGAACTGCCTCATTCTTTTTACAGCTGCTTCGTGTCTCATTGTATAGAATATTTATTCATCTTGTCTCCTGAGTAGTCGTGGACACTTGGGTTGTTTCCCACTTTTCATTATTACAAACAATGCTGCCGTGAATAACTTGAAAGTATACCAGGGGCTTCCCTGGTGGCGCAGTGGTTAAGAATCTGCCTGCCAATGCAGCGGACACAGGTTCGAGCCCTGGTCCGGGAAGATCCCACATGCCGCGGAGCAACTAAGCCCGTGTGCCACAACTACTGAGCCCACGCTCTAGAGCCCGGGAGCCACAACTACTGAAGCCTGCGAGCCAAAACTACTGAAGCCCACGCGCCTAGAGCCCGTGCTCCACAGCAAGAGAAGCCACCGCAATGAGAAGCCTGCGCACCTCAACGAAGAGTAGCCCCCGCTCGCCGCAACTAGCCCGCATGCAGCAACGAAGACCCAATGCAGCCAAAAATAAATAAATAAAATAAATAAATATTTTTTAAAAGTATATCAAATTATTGATACACTTCATATGTGCCAGGGTATCTGCAGGAGGGAATTCCAGAAGTGAAGTTGCCGGGTCAAAGGTACATTTTGTACTTTTGGTAGATATTGCCAGATACCCCTCCATAGGGGAAGTCTGCCCTTAATATGTTTGAATTTTGAACGATGGGCCTGTTTTGCCTTTAAAATAATCTCTGCAAGTGACTGATGCTCACCAGAGGGTGAGAACCGCAGCTCTCCTCTCTCTTGATCAGATGCTCTAAGGGGGTGAGGAGGGGATAGGTTAAAAACCCAAACTCTCTACATGCTTTTAAAGCATGCACACCACAAAATTTCCAAACAGCTATTAGTACAAAAGCCCAGGAGAGCTCAGAAGCTGGGCTGGGAGCTCCTGGGATAGTCTGCAGCCAAGAGTGAATACGCCCCCTGAGAACAGGGGCTTCAGGCTCAGCAGGCTCCTGATAAAGGATAGCAGTGCCACTCTGCCTAGTACAGGCTCAGACCATCACGGCTCGGCGTGGGAGAACCTGGGGGCCGATGAGCTTTCAGGGCCCCTGCACCGAGACAATCACTCTTCAAAATTGCAGCCTGAGATGGAACTACGGAGACAGGACAGGGCATGGGGGAAGCTCCAGAAAGATGGCGGGTGGGCTTCCCTGGTGGCGCAGCGGTTAAGAATCCGCCTGCCAATGCAGGGGACACGGGTTCGAGCCCTGGTCCGGGAAGATCCCACATGCCGCAGAGCAACTAAGCCCGTACACCACAACTACTGAGCCTGCGCTCTAGAGCCCACGAACCACAACTACTGAAGCCCGTGCACCTAGAGCCTGTGCTCCACAGCAAGAGAAGCCCGCGCACAGCAACAAAGACCCAACGCAGCCAAGAATAAAAATAATAAATAAACTTATAAAAAAAAAAAATAGAAGGGGTGTGCTCAGGGGGTTCTGTCTGGATTATGGCTTGGCAAGACTGGACTGAAAGAGTTATGTATAGCTATTTTATTGCATTGGAAAATGGAGTATTCTTAATATAAATTCATGGTGAGGAAAAAAGTGCTCGCCTCCACAGCCAGCCAGCTGTCTGTATTATGGATCACTCAACTGCATTTCCACTCAACACTATGTGAGGGATTACCCCAAGCCATCGGGTGATGTTCTGCATTAATAATGAGTCTAGACTGTGCCCAGAGAAGTAAGTCATGTTCAGAGCAAAGAGGAAGGGGCAGCTCTGTTTTGACTCTCCTCTGCAGTTGTAATGTTAGTTGATATAATGCCTTCCCATTGTACGATTTTGGCGGTGCTTCTGCCCAAACGAAGACAAGCACAATTCCCTTCATGTTTGGAAGCTTACTTTAGAATATAGCAATGCAGTGTAGCTAGGGAAAACATTTATTTAGCTAGGGATTTATTATCAGAAAATTACATGTTTAATCTGGTGCTATCACTTATTAGCATTTGATGTTGGCAAGCCATTAATCTTCCCAAACCGTAGTTTCCCTAGCTAGTAAATGAGAATAACAACAGCTGCTTTAATTAACGCATAGGGTGGTTCTCAGGACTCCCTTCCAAAAAAAATACTGCAAAAATGTCTTAGAAAAAAGCGTATGGTCTGTGCCTGACTATAAAAGTGATTATGCACTTTGGAACATTTATTTAATAACCTCATGTCATATGCATTGTAGAAGTTCTCCTCGATCTGAAATGATAGCGTTGACTCTCAGAATTATGTTTGGTTCTTATAAAAAATCACTTCCCACCTGTCCTCAGTAATGGGTTTTTTAAATATCAGCCTGGTTTTCACAGGTTCACAAACCAGCTCCCGCAGAAGCTGCCCCAGCCATGTGGACGGCAATGCCATTCTGCAGTTGCTCAGTCCTGTAACCTCAGAGTCACCTGTGACTCTTCTGTCATATCCATATGAAGATAAACTCTTTATATTAACCCATCAGCAAAGCTTGTAGGCTCTACCTTCAAAGCACAGGCACAGTCTGACCCCTCTCACCGGCCTCTCTGGGCCACCAGGATCAGTGCACTGGGTTTCTTCCAGCTCTCCGTGCTCCAGCCTTACCTGTGCCCCATTCTGTGCACGGTAGTCCTTTAAAAATAAAGTCAGTTCATGTCTCTCCACTGCTCAAAACCATCCAGTGACCCCTTCTTACTTAGATGCAACCACTGCCTGTGACTCCCACGTGGTCTATCCCGGCTTATCACTTGCCTGGCCCCCTGGTCTCCTTACCTTTCCTGAAACGTGCCACACCCACTCCTACCACTGCCATTTGCAGATGCTGTTCTCCTTGGATGCTGTTCTTTCCAAACACTACGTATTCACTCATCTCTTTCTTCAGGGCTCTGCTCAGCGTCACCTTCTCTGACTGCAGCATGTAAAATAACAAGCCCTCCCTATGCCGCAAACCAGCGGGCACTCTATATCCCCCTTGTCCTGCTTTTCCCCATAGCACCTTCCCCATATAACATATATATTTGTTTGTCTGTCGTTTGTCTTGCCCCCTCTTTCCTCCCACCCTTGCCACCAAATGTAAACTTCACAAAAGCAGAAACTTGGTTTTATTCATTGTTACATCCCCAGACCCTAGAAGAGTACCTGACTCAGAGAGAAGGGACTCATGAAATATTCCACAACTCGGTGAACAAACGAATGAGTGACTGGATGGATGGATGACCAAAGTAGGACACATACATGCATACATAAGCAGATATGTAGATAAGCTGACATTATAGTTATATGATAATCAATAATGTGGAACTTACTTTCTAATATTTATAGGCCATTTTTATCTCTCCTTTTGTAACTTTTCCTTCCATGTCTTTTGTTCATTTTTCCTATGGAGACGATCATATTGTTTTATTTTATGTGCTCTTTATATATTAAGAATTTTTGCTTATAGACATGCTTTCTATTTTGAAATGTGCCCTGTGGGATAAAGTACTGCTTTCATTTAAGGTGTCTGAAATGTCTTATAAGATTGAATAAGTAATGTATGAATCATTTCCTTTTTCTCTTTCTCTAATTCCAATTGGATTGTCAGAATTGGACTCTTGTGCTTTGGGGAACCATGGTTGTGAACATTCGTGTGTAAACACTGGAGGCTCTTTTGTGTGCCAGTGCTTTGAAGGGTATATACTCCGTGAAGATGGGAAAACCTGCAGAAGTAAGTTTTTATTGGAGTGGGCTCACATTACTGTATCTGACCTCTGCATGAAATCCACCGTACTGATCTCTGTGTATCAGTTACTCTCAAAAACCGATGCCACAAGACCACTAAATGTAATGTGGGATCCTGGATCAGAAAAAAAGGACTTTGGCTTAAAAACTAAGGAAATATAAATAAGCTATGGACTTTAGTTGATATTACTGTATCAGTAATGGTCCATTAATTGTTAACAAACATGTCACACTAGTAAAAGATGTTAATAATAGTGGAAACTGGGTATGGGGTTTATAGAACCTCTCTGTACTATCTTCAGTTTTTCTGTAGATCTAAAACTGTCCTAAATAATAAAGTCTATTAAAAAGAAAACAAACAAATGGACAAATGAAAAAAGTCAGTGCCAGAGCTACAACCAAAGGTGTTCATTTGTGCCCTGTGGAAAGAAACGACAGGTTGGCAGTGTGCTCTACTGGAAAGATGTACAGTCTGAAATCCAGTATTCTATCAGCTTCTAGCTCTGCCATTTATTAGCTGGGCAAGTTGCTTAACTTCTCTGAGCCTCTGTTTCTTTATTCTTAATTAGTATTGTTGTTGTCTGGTGGTGCAAATCCCTCTTAGAGACCACCTTATGATGAGGCCATTCTGTGTCTCAGAAAGCAAGGCCTCTTAGATGGGGCCAAGACACGTCTCTATATAGTCAAAGGGGGGTGTGTAACCCTGAGCAAATGATTCCCACCCCATCAGTCGTCTTTTTCTCAAGCTTCTCAAAAGTACTTTACAGAGAACACCTCATATTTCACATTTGAAGAAAAGATGGGTAACTGGAAGTATTTTTCTCATTTTTCAGAAAGGAAAGGTAAGGTTAAGTCATTCTCCAAAGTCATATGTCAGGGGAAAAGCCAAAATTAGATTTCAGTGCCACTAATCTAAACTGAGGTTTAATCTCCTAAGTAATCATACCAACAGTGTTTCCTTTCTGATATCACAAACTGCATCTGCAGAAAGCTGATGATGGCTTGCATATTTATGAGACACTGAAGTAGGTGCTGGTGAATGACGGCGGCGGTGATAGTGAGGAAGTTGGGAGAGTGAGCCCGAATTAGAGCCGCTGAACTTCATCCTCAGTTTTACCTTCCTCCCCACGGATCACTGAGCTCAGGTGGCCCTGGAGTCCAGTGGCTGAGATGGATGGAAATTTGCAGGTGAAGCCCAGGGAAAATTGATGCTGGTAACATTTAACTTGCTCTGCTGTCCTCAGGGAAAGATGTCTGCCAAGCAGTAGACCACGGCTGTGAACACATTTGCGTGAACAGTGGTGAGTCGTACATCTGCAAGTGCTTGGAGGGATTCCGACTCGCTGAGGACAGGAAACACTGCAGAAGTAAGTGGCTTCAAGGTAGAGGCGGACTTTTCCATCTGTGGGTCTTGGACAGTTGGAGAACTTCATTAAGCATTGAAAGTCTTCCTTTATAATCAATGTCACTATTGTAAGTTCCTGCCTTGGGTGCTCTGAAACTGTTGTGCTAGTGATCAGTACAACAGACCCTTAGTTCTTCAAGAATTTCTCAGTCAAGGTCCTGAGTTGTCAGGCTCTTCGCTGCTTTTCACTTTCTCCCAGCTGTAGGCCCTTTCCACAAGAGTTGTGTGGATGTCCAGAGCCTAGCACGGTGCCTGGCTAGTCATTGGGTGGGATTAGAATCTCTGCCAGCAATCTCTATAAGGATCAAAGAATAGTTATACTGCTATTTTTTCTTGGCAAACCTTATAAGTAAGGGCAGAAGGTGCGAGAAGGGCCGAAAGGATTTTCTGTGAGTCTTGTTTATCCGTTCTGTCATTTGCTTCTGTAGGTCACTCAAAACAGATGCTGAGTTTACTTAGAAGATATATTGGTCAGGGTTCTCCAGAGAACCAATAAAATGTATGTGTACGTGTGTGTGTGTGTGTGTGTGTGTATAGATCGATAGATAGACAGGGAATCTGTAGGGCAGGCTGGCAGGCTGGAGACCCAGGGAAGAACCGATGTTGCAGCTGTAATCCAAAGGCAGTCTGGAAGCAGAATTCCCTCTTCCTTTTGGGGAATTCAGTCTTTTTTTTCTCTAAAGGTCTTCAAGATAAGGCCCACCCACAATATGGAGGATAATCTGCTTTACTCAAAGTCTCCTGATTTAAATGTTAATCTCATCTAAAAAAAAATACCTTCACAGCAACATCTAGACTGGTGTTTGATGCAACAACTGGGCACCATAGCCTAGACAAGGTGACACATCAAGTTAACCATCACAGCCCCCAACAGAAGAGACAGGGTTGGCCAAGCTCAGTGAGGTGGGCAGTAGACAAGAACAAGGTGGAGATTTTTCCTCCACTGTGAGATTCTGAGCTGTTAATCCCTGCTTTGGGGGATCTTGACACTGTCCACTTGCTTTTGTGATACTCTGCTCTGGTGGGCAGGATGTTCCTTTTTTAGTTTAAAAAAAAAAAAAATTCACTTGCTGCTGAGGTTGATTTGGGGGAATATCCTCATGGATTCCCGAAATAACTGGGGGCCTCCACAGGTCAACCTTAGTGGGGTTGGGGAGAACTCATTCCGCATTCTTCTGCCAGGAAGAGGGGCTTCTACTGTTAGTGAGAAGTTCTGTCTGAAAAACCGATTCCTGGGATGCCCGTGGGTCCGTGGCCTGACTCTGCAGGGCTCCCTACACTAGCCTATGTTTTGCCTTCACAAGGTGGTGTCCTTCTACAGAGCCCATGGCTACAGTTCTGCCCATTATGTCTGCCTGAGCCATTTGTTCTTGCTTCTCTTTCTGTAAGCATGGGCATACATGTGCATCATTTCTTCGTTCAACATATTTTTTGCTCAATAAGTTGAGCTATTGTACACAATTGTACACAAGGCACAACTTCTTCCTCTGAAATTTGATTGCTAAATCAAATCCCACCATTCCCACTTCCAGAGGGATCTGTAGTCACTGATTCCAATTTTGTAGGAAGCTTCTCCTTGTAGGGAGCTAATGACAGAAAAGAACCAGAGAACCAAAGGCTTTCATGCCGCGGAGGAGGACTACTCAGGACACATCCTGCTTCAGCTGTGTCATCAACTGGTTGTATGACCTTGGGCAACTCTGTGAAACTTCGTTTCTTCAGTTATACATTGGGTATAATTATCCCTGCCCTCCTCTTTCCACAGGACGTTGTGAAGATTAAAAGGCTGTAACTACTTTGGAGAGTTAAAAGTATCTCACACATGAAAAATGTTAATCAGACAATTAAAACTGAAGCGTTTGGGATGTCTATGGGGAAAAATCAGTAGTTTGGGAAAATCAAAACTCAAAGCACATCGAACAATTCTAAAAATTAACAATAAATCCAGGACACCTGATTACCCATCTCACCATTCAGTTTCATGGGAACTAGAGCTTTCTGAGAGGAGGAGGTTTCCTTTACCATGCCGTATCCTGAGTATTAGACTGAAAAGGGGGATGTTATAGAGGAAGTTTGACCGAGATTTTTTTTAATGGATTATTTCTATGATCTGTCCTGACATGACTGTTCAACCCAGCTCATTTCTACATTGATGAGGTTGCTTAACTTCCTACATTACCCTCAGGGAAGGATGTCTGCAAATCAACCCACCATGGCTGTGAACACATTTGTGTTAATCGTGGCAGTTCTTACATCTGCAAATGCTCAGAGGGATTTATTCTAGCTGAGGATGGAAGACGGTGCAAAAGTAAGTGATCTCAACTTGGTTTTCTACCTTAATTTGGTTTGGGAGCAATTGCTTTTTGGAGTATTTGCAGGAAATAAATCCCTCACCTCTGCTTCTACCATAGACATAAATGTGTATGCATAGATACAGAATGGGGAAGAGAGAGCTTAACTGAACCTATGAAAAAACTTCTGGTTTTAGTTGACAGTAAGTTCACTATCAGCTAAGAGGCTAGAATGATCCTAGCTGAATAAGAATATCTGGAATGAGGGAGGTAAGACTTGTGCTTTTAAACTTAAAAAATAATACCTCTAAAGTAGCAGAAAAAATCTTGAGTTATTTTATAATCTCAGAGTAGAGAAGAACTTTCTAAACATGACATGAAACATAAAAGCCATAAAAGAAAAAAAAGGGAAAATGTATAGTGAGAGATTAAAGCTACCATACATTTTTTTTACCTGTTATCAGAGTTCAAAAATTTTGATGATTCCTTATATTGGCAATGGTGTGTGTGTGTGTGTGTGTGTATATATATTTTAAAAAAAAAATTTTTTTTTATTTATTTATTTTTTGGCTGCACTGGGTCTTAGTTGCAGCACGCAGGATCTTCATTGCCATGTGCGGGATCTTTTAGTTGTGGCACACGAACACTTAGTTGCAGCACGTGAACTCTTAGTTGCGGCATGTGGGATCTAGTTCTCTGACTAGGTATCAAACCCAGGCCCCTGCATTGGGAGCATGGAGACTTTAGCCACTGGACCACCAGGGAAGTCTCCAGCAATGGTATGTTGTAATAGGCAATTGTAAATTTATCACTAGGCATCTGAATTGGTACAACTTTTAGGAGGGCAATTTGGCAATATTTTAAAGGCAGTTCCAGTTCTAGGAGTTTATCCCACAGATAAGTGCATGTGTTCTTATCACATAAGAACACATAGCCATATTTAAAGGGATGTTTTGTGCAGCGTTATTTGCAGTAGCAAAAATGGGAAATAAGGTAAATGTCTATCCATAAGATACTGATTAAATAAATGATGGTACATCTATACAATAGAATACTATACAGCTGTTAAAAGGAATGAAGCAGCTCTAGATGTATCCCCAAGATATTTTAGGTGAAAAAAGCATGGTGCTGAATGGTTTTTATAGTATGTTACCATTGATGTATTTTGCAAAAGGCTCTCTCTAACCTATATTCTCTCTCTCAATATAGATATAGCTATATAGGTAGATGGAGATATATAGATATAGATACCCTTTGTAGTGTTTGAACTTTGTTCCATGTGCATGTAATATTTTTTTTAGAAAAAAAATAAAGAAAAAGGATAGAGACAAGATTTAGAAAGCATCATGGTGGGGAAGTTCAATACGATGTCAAGTGAAAAATAAAGGAAGATCTATGTAGAAAAAAAGATTTGAGGTACCTTTCAAATACCAAACTGACAATCTCCTCACCCATTATTTATATGACACTCCCCCCAGACCCCAGGGAAAGAAAGGACATCGGGGAGAAGCTACAGCTGAGTATGAGGACAAAGACACTTTGTCTCAGAGAAGCTGTGTGATTAATTAGTTAAGATCATGAGCTTCGACAGACCCAGATTTGAACCCCCTATTCATACATTTGTGTGACCTTGGAGAAATTATTTAACTTGAGTCTCAGTTTCTTCATATAATATGAAGATAATACCTCACAGAATCGTCATGAGGAATACATGATATCATGATTTAAAAGTGTTTAGCCCAGTGCTGGCACATTCCAATTGCTCGACAAATGGTGGCTACAAATGTAATCATCAACAGCAGAGCTGTCTACAGATGGGGCTTCAGTGGTGAAGTGATGAGTTCCTCATCAGGAGAGGTGTTCAGGTCCAGGCTGAATGAATGGCTACTGGGTAGGGATGCAGTAAAGATGTGAGCAACAGGGGTGGCTGGACCAGTGGCTTTTAAAGGTCTTGTCCAACCCTGAAATTCTGGAACTCTGTGAAAATTAAGTTCAGAAAGCAAAACACTGCTCCGTTCCAGTCTCATTGACTTAACTACCAAAAGAAAACATCCAAGGAAAGCTGAGTGATCTTCCTGCAAACAAGTAGCCAGCAAGAGGGACTGTCATTCTCCCTGGATCTGAAAGTGAGAGTCTGGCACCTCTCACCCTGATGCTCTTCCACTCGACCTAGGATTCTTGTTTCCTGGCGAAGCCTTCTACACCCCTCTATGCATGGAGGCTGCAGGTGTTGGTTTCATTCTGTAAGAAAAGAGTATATGGGGAAGAAGAGAAAACAGATTCACTGCTGGAAAATTATTTCACTATTTCTGAAATCTGCTGGAGAGTCATGTGCACACTCCTTGAGATTCAGGCTATGAATGTAAATGAAGCTCTGAATTGGCCTTTTCCTCTCATTAATAACAGATCAATAGGTTGGGTAAAGAGGACAAGCACTTAATGAAGAAAGAGAGGAACCCAACTCTTCCAACACACACACACACACACACACACACACACACACACACACACACACAATTACATTAGCGTATTAGTTAAGCCCAGGAATAGAAATATTTTTGCATGTGTGTCTTTACTTCCTAATATTGCTGTGCTTCATTTTCAAATATTAGACAGCTGCTTGATATGTAAAAGGGAATGTATATTGCATAGACTGTTTGAAATGAGATCATTCATTTGGAATCTGTAAATTTTTCTTATGCAGCCCTAAATAACAAAAAAACCTCTCCACACCCAGTTTGCTTACATATTTGCATAAAGCTTTTACTGTCACCCATCTGAGTTGCTTGGAAAACTTCCATATAGATAAAGAATTCACAGTGATAATTCATTTTAAAACTTTAAAAGGTCAATAGGGGGGAATTCCCTGGCAGTCCAGTGGTTGGGACTCCGTGCTTTCACTGCCGAGGGCCCAGATTCGGTCTCTGGTTGGGGAGCTAAGTTCCCACAGGCTGTATGGCTCAGCCAAAAAAAAAAAAAAAAAAAAAAAAGTCAATAGGATACTAACGGGTGTGCTACCCAATGGACACCACCTCCTTCGTTTATTCTGTCAACAAGTATTTATTTAACAACTATTGTGTGCCAGGTATTGGAGGTACAGAAATTAATGAGAAATGGCTCCTGCTGAGGAGGAACTGGCAGACGGGAGGAGGACACTGACACATAATTAACTAGCCGTTGTACTGTGTGGAACACTGCACAGAGGAGTACATTGGACTGTAAGCAACGTGGTGTCAGGGAGTTTGCTTTGGTCACTGTTGCAATCCTGCTGCACTGACTGCCTTACACAAAGCAGGTGCTCAATAAACAATGTTTTGTCGACTAAATTAGTCGTGTTAGGGCTACACAGAGAGTAACTAAGACAAGCTGAGTTACTAGGAAATCTCCCTGGAAGAGGTGATGGCCGAGCTGAACTGGAAGACTTTCCAAGTCTGTTGTCTGTCAGATGCCAGCACCGGGGTGGTATCACCCGCCTGGAGTAAAGTTATTGGAATCTTTTGGGTGCTGTCAGACCCTTCAGAGTACTATACACACAGTCCCTCCCAGACCTGGCTGCCGGTGACCCAGGGTACAGCGTGGACCTGGTTTCCAATTTGTACATCTGCTGTGTGTTTTTGCTTGTGGAAAATACTACTTTTTAACAATTTGACAAGCCGCATATAAAGGCAATTCTGAGCATTACTGTTGCTCGTTACTCTCCCTACACTGTCTGTCCTGTGTATTATGTAAAGAATAAAGGTGGCTCTCCCAAGTGGTTATGCCTCCAGTGGAAGCACAGTTTTCTTCTCCTCTTGTGCATAAGTGATTTTTATCATTTAACTAGCTCAACTTTCCTTTCATTCCTGTAGGATGCACTGAAGGCCCAGTTGACCTGGTCTTTGTGATCGATGGATCCAAGAGCCTCGGAGAAGAGAACTTTGAGATTGTGAAGCAGTTTGTCACTGGAATTATAAATTCCTTGGCAATTTCCCCAAAAGCCGCTCGAGTGGGGCTGCTCCAGTATTCCACGCAGGTCCGCACAGAGTTTACCCTGAGAAACTTCAGCTCGGCCAAAGACATGAAAAAAGCTGTGGCCCACATGAAATACATGGGCAAGGGCTCTATGACTGGACTGGCTCTGAAACACATGTTTGAGAGAAGTTTTACCCAAGTAGAAGGGGCCAGGCCTCTCTCCGCACGGGTGCCCAGAGTGGCCATCGTGTTAACAGATGGACGGGCTCAGGATGATGTCTCCGAGTGGGCCAGTAAAGCCCAGGCCAATGGTAATATGGGATGGAGGCGTGGTTTACACCACTCAAGGTTCGGGTTTCTTAAACTCAACTTGGTGTTCACATGGGGCCACAGGAGTGAGATTCTTTGAGCAGACAGAAAGGCTTCCTGTCACCACTGTTACACACCTTTACTAAACTGCCACCTAGTGGCCTTAAAGGCACCCCACAGGAGTTAAAGGACTCGGGAAGGATACGAAAATCTTGCAGACTGGCAGGTTGGTCTACACACAGACTATACCTGAGTAATCATCTACTGTGATTTACTAGCCAGGGTGTGACCGCCAGAGCAGAGAATCAATCCTGCACGTGCTATTTAACCAGAGAAATACACAACAGTTCCGACACTGGTCTGGTTGCTTCAGAATCACCTGAAGAGCTTGATAAAAATAGACTCCTGATAGGAAGAACGCTTACCAATACTTTTCTTTTTTAAGCAGTGCTTCCAGTGAACACTCTGGGAGTGCAGTAGCCTTAGGACAGCGAATACTCGTGTGTGTTTGCAGGAGGCAAAATTTAACTTTTGAGAAAATCAAAATGTCACACAAGATCATGACTCTAAACTCTTGCTGCTCAGTAGAGCTCAGCCTCTTCTCTGAGGTTTGTCTGACTCCATGTATAACGCAGGGGGCATTTGAGGTGACTTCATTTGTGTATAGATGTCAAGTGTGGCGGGGGAATATAGCTCTTGACGAAAGGAAACCCAAAAGCTATGATGGTTGGTGGAGAGAGCTTGAGGGAAAGTGTCTGGATCTCCCTTGGGGAGATGAGAAAGCTTGAGGCTGTGAAGCAGTTTGCTTGAAAGCTGCTTTCTTTAAGAACCTGTCGAGGGCACATTGCTTCAGCAGGCCCTGTAAGAGGGAAAGGACATGTACCAACCAGGGCTTCATCCAAGACGCTATGGACTCAGTGCCTCCATCAGGCATGGAACACAGTACATGTGTGACCAGCCCTTGCTGAGTGAATGAACAAAGGATGAAAGTGCTGGCAGTAGCATTGGTGAACTCCGTTCCTGCTCACAGAAAGGCCGGTTCACGTCAGCATTCAGTCACTCTCTTCACAGAGGAGGCCGTTTTATTGATATTGCTTACGTCACTCTTTTCTTCTGAACCCAATAGAGTAGGAGCCACAAAAAGTGTCCTGCCTGAATCATCTGGGTGGATTGTAGAACTGGCTGCTCACACCCAGTTCCCCTGCTTCTAGACTAGCTTACCTGAGCCTATGTCAAACCCACAGACCCCTCTAACCTGCATTCTTAAAATGTATAGAGGAAAGCACCCTGTCTCCAAAGACAGTTGTCAACCCTTTTATTTGTCTCATTGAAGCCAATCTACCTTACTCTTACCCACTCAAATTTCCACGAATCCTCCAAAGACAGGTGGTGGAAGAAACAGATGTTTACTTGGTTCTTGAATCAACAAGATTTATCTGAAGTGACATCCTCTAATGAATTTAATTACTGCTATGTATAGCTAACACAATCTTAAAATAGTAGTTATCCTTTTTAGGAAGTTGTGCATAAAGTCACTGGGCTCTCAGACAAATATGCTGAACTTGGCTGTTGACCTGACATAGACTTTAGAACGAGGCCAACTCTTGCCCTTTGGCTTAAAGAGCCATTTTTATGTCCATTTAAAAAAAAAAATCTAGTCTAATGAATTAGCCAGAATAAGATACCTGCTGAAAATCAAGCAGAACTTAAGTTCTTATTATGTTTTACTTTCAAATGAAGGGGATATTGGGGAAGGGAGTCTAATGATTAATTTTGTTTAGAAAAGCTTTTGGAACAATCTCATATGCCTCTTGGAATCTAAGGTTGATACTTGGGTTTGTTCTTTTTTCTGACTTACTTTGGGGATTTCCACTGGTCTGCAGATTCTCCTTTTCAGCTTAGCACCTCCTCACAAGGCTTTGTCCTCCCAAGATGGGTGGGCAGAATCCAGCTTCACTTGGCCGCAGGTCACTTAAAGTTCCTATCTGTACCTCTGAGAAGTAGAAACTAGGTTACAAGGTCATTAACTGACCTGTTTCTTAGAATTCTCCCAGAAGAGATTCTCATTTAGCAAGCAAGCCATAAGGTAGTGCCCTTTTCTACTTTACCCACAAGGCTAATTCAGGGGAAAGTTGAAGATTTGTTAATGACCTTGTCCAGAGCTGAGCAACAGGTTGGTGGTCTAGCTCCCCAACCTCTCCTTCATGCCTCACCTTCCTCTCTTGGATCCCTGTCTTTTGCTCACAAAGCCAAAATTAAAATGATGCAAAAGTAAAGGGAGGTTGACATGGACCCCTCAAATCACACCACTTATTAATATCTAGCTGGCTTTGGGTGCAGTACACACAACTTCCAGATCCTGGGAATACAACTCCAACTACTGTGTTTTTTTTTAATTTAAGTAAAGTTGGTTTACAATGTTGTGTTAGTTTCAGGTGTACAGCAAAGTGATTCAGATTATATATATATCACATATATATTATATATAATCACAGATTATTCTTTTTCAGATTCTTTTCCATTATAGGTTATCATAAGGTATTGAATATAGTTCCTTGTGCTATACAGTAGGACCCTGTTGTCTATTTTATATATAGTAGTGTGTATCTGTTAATCCCAAGCTCCTATTTTATCCCTTCCCCCCCTTTCCTCTTTGGTAACCATAAATTTGTTTTCCATGTCTGTGCAACTACGCTGCTCTTAATTTGCTCTGTTCCTTAGGTGTAACCATGTATGCTGTTGGGGTAGGGAAAGCCATTGAGGAAGAACTACAAGAGATTGCCTCTGAGCCCACAGAAGAGCATCTCTTCTATGCCGAAGACTTCAGCACGATGGGCGAGATAAGTGATAAACTACGGAAAGGCATATGTGAAGGTACTATAGCTTACGTCTAGAAGAGACCTTAGCAAACACAGCAGCACGTGAATGAGAAATTCTCAATCCATTCCTTCAAAGTGCTCAAAAAAGTGCCTCCCTTGTAGGCAGGGCCAGTGAAGCCCAGAAACACTAAGCACAAAAAGTGGAATAGGGGAGAGGGAAGACAAAATAATAGCTAACGTTGCTTGAGCACTTGCTCTGTACTGAGCAGTGTGGTAAGTGTTCTGACACATGGCAAAATTCTTAATCCTCACAAAAACCCTATGGAGATGATCACGAAACTAGAAAAAACCATTATATGAATCAGGAAAGCTGATGCACAATTTTGGGATACACCTGTAACTAGAGTGGAAAGGGATGGTAGTCCTTCCAAGCTCACTGATGAAAATTTAAAGAATGCCCTCTTGCACGGACTACTTGTTTACAGAACATTAAACTGCCGTTTAGAATTTAGATTTTCTTACGCATAGGAGCCCCTTGTGCTTTTCTCCAGTTCACTGTTGTGCCGGGTGTCCTTGCATATAGCAGTTCTCACCATTTTTCCTTTTATTCCTGTCCCAGCTTCAGTCGCCAGTAAAATCCCAAAGTGATGTGTCTTATTCTTCCATAGGAAAGAGCAATGGGATGAAAGAGGCCAGGAAGGGAAGGCCTTTCAGATTTCTAATGCAACTTGGTAATGTTCTGCCTTTAAGCTCTTTCATTTAAGCTGAAACACCTCAAATGGAGCTGCTGCCACTGCAACTTAATCCTTGGACAAACTTAATTTTTTTTCCCACCCTACCTTCTAGACGTAACATTTTGGGGGATATTCTTAAGATGCATTTAAGGGATCCAAGCTTCTCTTACTAAAGAGAACTGCCCTAGAAAGGTCTTAGATTATCGGGGGAACCAAGTGCTTTTGTGAATCGGTGGTGTTACCAAATCAAACCAGAACATCCTGGGTGGTGGCAGGTAGGTAAGGAGTTGGTCTGGGACCAGTTTTCTAAAGAACACATGCGCCCATGTGGACAAGTGTCACTCTTTTGGTCATCTTTTACCTCTCAGCTCTGGAAGACTCTGATGGAAGACGGGATTCCCCAGCAGGGGAACTGCCAAAGAGGGCCCGCAAGCCAACAGGTACATTTTTTAAAAGCAGTATTTTTAGAATCTTTGGTTGATGCTTTGCACCATGGTTTCCCCACAGACAAAAGTTGTTCCATCACACAGGAAACATTTACTCTACATTTTTTTAGCCATAGTTGGTAATAGCCTCTCTGCTGACAGTCCTTCTGCCATAGTATGTCCCAAAATTAAGCTATGTACCCCATTCTATGTACCCCATTCTATAAGTACCAAGTACCTTACTCTGACAGTTGATGGCTGTATTATAACCACAACCATGTTAAACAGGTTTGACTTCAGTTTTCTTTTTCTTTACAGAATCTGAGCCAGTCACCATAAATATCCGAGACATACTTTCCTGTTCTAATTTTGCAGTGCAACACAGATATCTGTTTGAAGAAAACAATCTTGCACGGTCTACACAAAAACTTTTCCATTCGACAAAATCCTCAGGTAGTTCCAAGTAAAATATTACTATAGGGTAATTTGCTATCAGCCTCTCAATTTGCCAACAAACTCAGCTTAAGGGAGGACAGGAAAGGAGGAAGTAGGAAGTAGGAGAGGGGGAAAGAGAAGAACTTAAGAAAAATGAGAACTAAAAAAATAAACTAAAAGAAAGTGGAGTAGTCTTCCCGCAGTCCACAAAAAAGGGCACTTCCAGCATTGGAAGCACATACAGCCCTTTCCTGGTATTTACTGGATCTGGCTGCATGGAAAAAGTTGAACATTTCTTTCATTATGGTTTCCTTCATATGCTGATTCAGTCCTACTATTACGAGTCTGGGAAGTTTGGTGGGTTATAGAGGTGAACACTTTCCATCTGCTTTCTTAGGAAGTCCTTTGGAAGAGAAACACAATCAATGCAAATGTGAAAACCTTATAATGTTCCAGAACCTTGCAAATGAAGAAGTAAGAAAATTAACACAGCGCTATATCCTTTTCTAATGTTATGCTTCTGTATGGAATGCAAAGAATATTATCACAACTTCAAAAAATTCTATATATGGGTATATATCAAATGAAGTCATTTCCATAAAGTCAAGAACAGTGAACTCCAAGAAAGGCTTCTTCTTAAGCAGACTGATAGGTGCTTGAGAGCCAAGGGCAAGCCAAGCTTCCGGCACAGGTCAGGCACTTAGCTGCTATCTGCGGTTGGTTCTAGGAGGTTTAGCAGTTAAGGCCAGTCAGCCAGTCAGTATGCAAAGTAAAGACAAGACAGACTTATTTAACTCCTTCTCTGCTGGGAGGAAATGAAAGCTATATACCAGATCTGAAGTGCATTAAAGATACAGTGCGTATAGGCAAAGAATTAATGTAGAATGAAGAGGTTTCAAAGTCTTTTACCTAAACTCCAAACCCTTCCTTTGGTCCCAAGCCACACTGCGGCCACATCTGGTCAGTGTGTAGGTTCTAGAGGACTGGGGTGGGGTTTTGTTTGGCAGCAGAGATCTTTTATATCAGCACTCTAAGATGAAACATTCTACCAAGGGAACAGCAGGATCCAATGATTCATTAATACAATTATTACAAATAAAAGGGATGCTTTGGAATAATGGAGAAATGAGGATTCAGTGCTTTTATACACTGAACACCCTGCCAAATGCTCTGAACTTAAAATTATAGTAAGCTTATTAAAGCTGCCTGATATCTAGCTCAACATGCATCAACTAGTCTAAAGGGAAACGGTTTAATTCTGAATTATTTCTGTGCAAATGGGTTTATAAAATAAAGAACAGCATATAGCCATTCCCTCTCTGAAAACCAGAAATATGCTCCATAAAGTAAAGTAAAATAATCTGACAGTGTTTAATATAGGTGATGAATCCAGGCTCTCATTCTGCCATTGAGGGAGCAGGTGGAGGGTATTAAGAAGCTTCAGGAAGGAAGACAAATGTTTATTCTAATGCTCCTCTGCTCTGCCTTTTCCCAGCCCACCTCTGAGGGTTTACTTCACAAGAGAATAAGGAAGTTATATATAAAAGAGAATAGGTTGGGACTTCCCTGGCAGTCCAGTGGTTAAGACTTCGCCTTCCAATGCAGGGGTGCAGGTTCAATCCCTGATCGGGGAGCTAGGATCCCACATGCCTCGCGGCCAAAAAACCAAAACATAAAACAGAGGCAATATTGTAACAAATTCAATAAAGACTTTAAAAATGGTCCACATCCAAAAAAAGAAAAAAAAAATCTTAAAAAAAAAATTAAAAAAAAATTAGAAGAGCATAGGTCAGAAGTCTTCAAGGCTGCTACACTTTGGTCCTATCATCATTGGTGAAAACTCATCTTTCTTCATCTCTTCTGATGTCATCTTACTTTCCAAGGCCTAATCCTTTTGTTTTCTTCTCTTCACCTCATTCCCAACATTATCAGTTTGGCTTTGAGAGGTGTGCTATGGCAAATTAATTTATAAGCAACAGGGGTGTGAGTAGAATTAAAATTTTTAAAAAGAAAAATTTGAACTGAACTATCTGGCTTTAAAAAAAAAAAAGAGTATTTAACCCCATACAGATTTATAGTCTTGATAGCATGTGCTAATAAGTTACTATAAACTTATAAGTCAGAATTTTAAAATACTTAACAGAAATGGGAAAAAAAAAAACCCCAAAAGCCTTGGATTTCTCAGGACACAAATTCTTATGTAGATAAATCAAGTTGATTTGAATGTAAATAAATACAGGCCATTCAGATTCCTCTTCCTTAATTTGAGATTTACTAGAAGAAATGACAGAGAGAATGGAAGCCCTAGAAAATCGCCTGAGATACAGATGAAGATTCAAAATGATACATGTATTTGCACGTCATTGTATCAAGGATTACAGTGAAACAGTTCAGAGCCCCAAAAGCTCAAGCTATCATTAATTCTGTAAGGTTGTAAACTAAAACATAACTAGTACTGAGAAAGCTGGTTTGCTATAGAACAAAGGCAAAAAGTACACACTAACTTGTATAAATTCATTGAGAAAAAAAAAATCTTTCAGAATCCTAAAATGAGTTTATCAAGTGAGAACAAATAAGCTATGCAAGATATTCTGTAATATACTGTGGACACATCTGCTTTTGCCTTGTTCTGCCTTAGTGTTGCAATCTCATTTGACTACAAAATAAAGTTTGCACAGTCTTACTTCCGTAGAACACTGGCCATGGGAAAGCTATTTTTTTTTTGTATTGGACTTTACCTTGATATATGTATATGGATGTATGCATAAAGTCATAGAACATATGTACTGTGTAACAAGTTTGATTTTTTAATACAATATTAAAATTCACTTCAGAGAATGGTATTCTGTGTAAAATTCTAAGTTTAACTTTAAATGAAAGGTATGTATACATGAGAAATGGCTAAAATACATATGAAAAAAATGTTGAATCTCACCGATAATCAGGAAAATGCAGGTTAAAACAATCAGCTTGGCAAAGTTAGCATGTCTGACTATAGCATTGGTAAAGATGTGAAAATATGGGGCTCTTGTACACTGCTAGTGAGAACACAAATGGGCAGCCTCTGGAGTATAATCTATCAACACCTAGTAAAACTGAAAATGCAGCCCTACCCTGTACTCTAGCTACTGCAGTTACAGGTAGTTAACTAGATGATTTTAGCTTCCTCAGTAGTGTATGCAGCCTGTTGCCTATACGGGTTGCCCTAAGGGACCTTGGAGACAGCCATTTCCAGTGTACACTAATGACTGGCATGCTGTCCCCAATCTAGGCTCCAGACAGGTATGCGCGGTACCTTTGGAAAGCGCCAGGGCAGTGGCCAGGGTCCACATTGGCCAAATCATAATGTCCATCCGCACCAAGCTGCAGAACAAGGAGCATGTGATTGAGGCCCTCCGCAGGGCCAAGTTCAAGTTACCTGGCCGCCAGAAGATCCGTATCTCCAAGAAGTGGGGATTTACTAAGTTTAATGCGGATGAATTCGAAAACATGGTGGCAGAAAAGTGGCTTATCCCGGGTGCCTGTGGGGTCAAATACATCCCTAATTGTGGCTCTCTGGACAAATGGCGGGCCCTGCACTCATGAGAGCCTTGGCGCTGTCCCCTCCTTACTCATGCCCACCAATAAATCCTACTTTCTTGTCCAAAAAGAAAAAAAAAAAGAATGTTACTCGAGTTGATAAAAGTTAAAAAATTACAAATAACCTAATCATCCTCAGAGGGGGAAGTGATAAATTGTGGCATACCTCAGAAATACTATGCAACATTTAAAAGAAATGTATTGGGCTTCCCTGGTGGCACAGTGGTTAAGAATCCGCCTGCCAATGCAGGGGACATGGGTTCGAGCCCTGGTCCGGGAAGATCCCACATGCTGTGGAGCAACTAAGCCCCTGCACCACAACTACTGAAGCCCGCATGCCTAGAGCCCGTGCTCTGCAACGAGAACCCAAGATGAGAAGCCTGCGCACTGCAACAAAAAGTAGCCCCCGCTCACCGCAACTAAAGAAAGCCTGCACGCAGCAACAAAGACCCAACGCAGCCAAAAATAAATGAAAAAATAACAAATAAAAAATTAAAAGAAATGTATTGTCTACATGTATACATGGTAAAACTCCAAAACAGAGATGAATTTAAAAAGTCAATGGCAAACTGTGTTTAGCATACCATTTCTGTAAATGAAAAAAAAAACTACACTGCTAGTTGTTCAAAGATACATAAATATGTACATTAAAGTACAAAAAATGTTCCAGAAGAATATACACAACAGTGGTGTTGTCCCTGGGAAAACAAGGAAGTGAGAATTGGGACAGAGTCAAAGGAGACTTCAAATCTATGAGTTCAAGGCACTTATAGGATCAAGAAAATACGACAAGTGGCAGCTTCTTTAAGAAATGAAGACCCCCCCACCCCCAATGACATCCATCCTATGGAAGCTACTGTATTTTTTTTTTTTAAACATCTTTATTGAAGTATAATTGCCTTACAATAGTGTGTTAGCTTCTGCTTTATAACAAAGTGAATCAGTTATACATATACAATATGTTCCCATTTCTCTTCCCTCAGCTACTGTATTTTTGAGGCCAAATGATGCTTTTACAAACAAAACACCTTGAGTAAGCTTATGTTTAAATACTTCAAGACAAGTGTTCCCATCAAAATTTCCTCCCAAAAGGCAGTGTGGTAAACTAGGAAGAACATCTCCTGGGCTACAATCCTATCTGGAAATCATCTAATTCTATCCAGGTATAAGAGTTGTGATTCGAAGTATTAAACCTTCAGTTTATATTCATATTTGAGTCCTCCGAGTGATCCTGAAAACAGGTTTTCATTCGAACTGCTGATTTGGGTTGGCGTTACCTTTTGAGATGCAATCATAGTTTAGGCATTGCTTCCAGCTGGCACAAATCTGTCTTCTGTTGAGTCCTGGCTCCCTCTAGTGGCTCTAGACTGTGCGCACACACAAACACAGCCACCACTCCCACACACTTTAGCTATTAAATACATGTTTCAACTTTCTCCAACTTGGGAAGGAAAATGCCTTCGTGGGAGACAAAACCTCCAACCAATCCATCAAATTTACGTATTAATCTAAGATATTTAACTTGAATATTGTCTAAAATTTAAAATAGTTCTCCATTTTCCTTGTTTTGCTCTCTGTACATCTCAGGGTAAAAGTTTTGCTTTCCAGTTTCATTATTTGTGTGACCTTTCCAAGCCTTGATTTCCTCATCTGTCAAACAGTACCACCTCAGGGCTCTAATCAAGACGGCGGAGCATAAGGACATGGAACTCACCTCCACAAATACATCAAAAATACATCTACATATGTATTCTCACAGAATACCTACTGAACACTAGCAGAAGACCTTAAACACCTGAAAGGACAAGAAAGATCTCCCCGTGAACCTGTGTAGGACGCGGCGGGGGTGGGGGTGGGGGAAGCGGGATGGGACCTGCGCCCCTGGGAAGGAGCTGTGAAAGAGGAATCAGCCGGACAGAACAGGAGCTTCCAAGGCTCAGAGGGGAGCACAACCACGTGCCATGTCCCTGTGCTCCCCAGCCTGAGACGCACGCACCCGTGGGTACAGGTGGGGGCTGGGGGCTGAAACTCGGGTTTAGAGGACAGACCTGGGGAGAGGATTGAGGTTGGCTGTGTGGAGACAGCCCGAAGGGGCTGGAGCGCGGTACGGCCACAAGCAGAGGTGTACACAGAAGCCCAGGCCCACCACAGAAGCAAAGCGCCACTGTTAAGCGGTGCACGAAGGGGCAGGGCCCAGTGTGGCAGCCTCTTTCCTCTGTGCACCAGCCACTGCCCCAGCGGCCTCTGGGATCAGGTGCCGGAGGCTGTGCAACTTAGGAAGCAGGGCTAAACCTCTCCTCAGGGCTGCGTGAGACGCGGGTTTACACCTCCACCACCAGCTTTGTAAACTCAGCACTACGGGACGTGGAGTGGAAAACGGGTGTCCCCGTGGCTGGGACAAGTCTGGGCTGCCTCCATAGCTTCCACAGAGGGTCCAGGTGCGAGACTACTGCAGTCCTGGGACCTGACTTCAGTGGATCTGCGCTGGTGCCCTTGTGAAAACACCACCTCAGGGACACCAGGGCCAGTTGCCAGCACTCCTGTGGTTGAGGCAGGACAGATGGCAGTGCCAACAGTGTACTCTGTGAGCCCGCACAAAAGGATGACAGGTGACACAACAGAGCGCACTCCCAGGCAGACAGCTCTGGCGGAGGAATACTCAGTGGCTCTTCTCCCAGTGGGAGCACTTCAATCCCACCTACCTCGCACCACAGCTCAGAAGTGCAACTCAGAAACAGATCTGGGGGCTCTACTCCAACAACTAGGGAGCAGACACGGTCCCTGACAGGGTTATGACAACCACAGAGCAAAAAGAAGGCCCCACTTAACATCCAGTGCAGGCGCTGGTCACCACACCACCAGTGACACCCCCTTATCAAGGGGATAAGGGCCAGGACACACTGAGGAAAGAGGTGGCAGGCATCCATACTAAACACAGCCCTCGCACCAGAAATATTAAACCCATGCAGGCTACACAGGGACGCTCCTACACAGCCCTCCAAGATCACAGTAGATAACTGTTTCTCCTAAACTCAGAGTAAGAGAAATACAAGTAAAATGAAGCAGAAGAATGACCCCCAGTTAAAATATCAAGAGAACGCCCCTTGAAAGAGCAAACAATGAAACAGATCTCTTCAGTCTGATAGACACCAAGTTCAAAAAATAGATAATGAAAATACTGAAGGAATTAAGAAAGGCTATCAACAGAAATACAGATTACTGTAAAAAGGAATTAGAAACTCTAAAGAGGAGCCAAGAAAAATTAGAAAACTCATTTGCAGATATGAAAGCTAAAGGCAGTGAACAGCAGACTGAATAGTGCAGAAGAACGAATAAGTGACCTGGAAGATAGAATAATAGAAATCACCCAATCAGAACAGCAGTCAGAAAGCCAAATGAAAAAAAAAAAAAGAAAGCAATATAAGAGACCTATGGGATAATATAAAGCGTGCCAATCTATGAATAGGAATTCCAGAAGGAGAAGAAAGAGAAAAGGGGATCGAAAATGTATTTGAAGAAATTATGGCTGAAAACCTCCCAAACCTAGAAAGCAAACAGATATCCAGGTACAGAGGGTCCCAAATAAGATGAACCCAAACAGACCTACACTAAGACATATAATTCAACTGGCAAAAGTTAAAGATAAAAAGAGGATTCTAAAGGCAGCAAGAGAAAAACAGAGTTAATTACAAGGGAACCCTCTTGCTGATCTCTCTAGAGAAACGTTACAGACCTGAAGGGAGTGGCAAGATACATTAAGTCCTGAAAGGGAAAAATATGCAACCTAGGATACTCTACTCAGCAAGATTATCATCTAGAATAGGAGAGAGAAAGAATTTCTCCAACAAGCAAAAACTAAAAGAATACAGCAATACTAAACCTATCCTAGGGACTTCCCTGGTGGTCCAGTGGCTAAGACTACACGCTCCCAATGCAGGGGGCCGGGTTCGATCCTTTGGTCAGGGAACTAGATCCCACATGCCGCAATGAAGAGTTCGCATGCTGCAACCAAGACCAGGTGCAGCCGAATGAATGAATGAATAAATGAATGAATGAGTGAATGAATGAATGAATAAATAAATAAATAATTTTTTAAAATGCTTTTAAAAAAACACTATCCTAAAAGAAATACTGAAAGGTCTTCTCTAAATAGAAAAGCAAGAAGCTATAGGAAAGAGAAAATAAGCCAGTATCGAGATTAAAAGAAAAAAATTTTTTTGTCAAAGCAGTGATAACCACAATGAACAGCAAAAGGATAAACATGAAAATGTAAAAGAAGACCTCAAAATCATAAAATGTGGAAGAGAGTAAGAAAATGTAGTGTTTTCTTAGAATGTGTTTGAGCATATATGAATAGTCTAAAGCACGTAAAGGAAGGGGTTAACATACTTGAAAAACAGGGTAACCACAAACCAAAAACATATAAGAGATTCACAAAAACCATAAAGAAGAGAACAAGGCTTCCCTGGTGGCGCAGTGGTTAAGAATCCGCCTGCCAACACAAAGGACACAGGTTTGAGCCCTGGTCTGGTAAGATCCCACATGCCACAGAGCAACTAAGCCCGTGCACCGTAACTACTGAGCCTGTGCTCTCGAGCCCACAAGCCACAACTATTGAGCCCACGTGCCACAACTACTGAAGCCCACACTCCTAGAGCCCATGCTCCGCAACAGAAGCCACAATGAGAAGCCCGTGCCCCGCAACAAAGAGTAGCCCCCTCTCGCTGCAACTAGAGAAAGCTAGTGTGCAGCAATGAAGACCCAACGCAGCTGAAAATAAATAAAAAAAAAAAAAAAGAGAACAAAAGCACAATATAAAAGGAACTCATCAAACCACAAAAGGAAAAACAAAAAGAAACAAGGAAGAAATAGAGAATCAACTGGGAAACATGGTTTAAAATGGCCATACATACCTATCAATAATTACCTTAGGGCTTCCCTGGTGGCACAGTGGTTAAGAATCCGCCTGCCAATGCAGGGGACACAGGTTCGAGCCCTGGTCCGGGAAGATCCCACATGCCACGGAGCAGCTAAGCCCGTGCGCCACAACTTCTGAGCCTGCGCTCTAGAGCCCATGAGCCACAACTACTGAGCCCACGTGCTACAACTACTGAAGCCCATGTACCTAGAGCCCGTGCTCCACGACAAGAGAAGCCACCGCAATGAGAAGCCTGTGCACCGCAATGAAGAGTAGTCCCCGCTTGCCACAACTAGAGAAAGCCTGCGCACAGCAACAAAGACCCACGGCAGCCAAAAATAAATGAATAAAATTTAAAAAAAAAAAATAATTACCTTAAATGTCAATGGACTAAATGCTCCAATCAAAAGACACAGAGTGGCAGACTGGATAAAAAAAACAAGAGCCTACAATATGCTGCCTACAAGAGACCCACTTTAGGACACAGACTGAAAATGAGGGGATGGAAAAATATATTTCACTGAAATGGAAATGACTAGAAAGGGGGGCTCACAATGCTCGTATCAGACAAAATAGACTTTAAAACACAGACCATAAAGAAAGACACCATATAATGATAAAAGGATCAACACAAGAAGAGGATATTACACTTGTCAACATATATGCACCCAACACAGGAGCACCCAAATACATAAAACAAATACTAACAGACATAAAGGGAGAAACTGAAAGGAATACAATAATAGTAGGAGACTTTTAACACCCAATCACATCAATGGACAGATCTTCTAGACAGAAAATCAATAAGTTAACAGAGATCCTAAATGATACAAAAGAACATTTAGACTTAATCGATATTTTCAGGACATTATATCCAAGAAAACCAGAATACACATTCTTTTCAAGACACTTGGAACATTCTCTAGGATTGACCACATACTAGGGCACAAAATGAGCCTCAACAAATTTAAGAGTATAGAAATTATTTGAGTATCTTTTCTGACCACAAGGGCATGAAACTGGAAATCAACCACAGAAACAGAAATAAGAAAAAAATGATTACATGGAGACTAAACATGCTACTAAAAAACCAATGGGTCAACAATGAAATCAAAGAGGAAATTTAAAAATACCTTGAGACAAATGACAATGAAAGCACAACCATACAAAATTTATGGAATGCAGCAAAAGCAGTTCTTAGAGGGAAGTTCATAGTGATACAGGCCTTCCTTAAAAAACAAGAAAAATCTCAAACAACCTAACCTACCACCTAAAAGAATTAGAAAAAGACCAAACAAAACCTAAAGATGGCAGAAGGAAGGAAATAATAAAGATCAGAGAGGTGATAAATAAAGGATGTTTTAAAAATAGAAAAAAAAAATCAATAAAAACAAGAGCTAGTTTTTTGAAAGGGTAAACAAAAAATGGCAAACCTCTGGCCAAGCTCACCAAGAAGAAAAAAGACCCAAATAAACAAAATAAGCAACGAAACAAGAGAAATAGCAACCGATACCACCGAAATACAAAAAACTCTAAGGGAATACTATGAAGAATTATATGCCAACAAATATGACAACCTGGAAGAAACAAGACAAGTTTCTGGAAACATACAGCCCACCATAACTGAATCAAGAAGAAATAAATTGGGACTTCCCTGGTAGCGCAGTGGTTAAGAATTCGCCTGCTAATGCAGGGGACATGGGTTCAAAGCCCTGGTCCAGGAAGATCCCACATGCCGCAGAGTAACTAAGCCCGTGCGCCACAACTAATGAGCCTGCGCTCTAGAGCCCATGAGCCACAGCTACTGAAGCCCACGCACCTAGAGCCTGTGCTCTGCAACAAGAGAAGACACTGCAATGAGAAGCCCATGCACCGCAACAAAGAATAGCCATCGGTCACTGCAACTACAGAAAGCCTGCACACCGCAATGAAGACCCAATGCAACCAAAAATTAATTAATTTTAAAAAAAGGAAGAGATTGAACAGACTGATCACTAGTAATGAAACAGAACCTGTTTAAAAAAAAAAAAAAAAAAATTCCCTACAGACAAAAGTCCAGGACCAGATAGCTTCACAGGTGAATTCCACCAAACATACAAAGAACTTATACCAATCCTTCTTGAACTCTTCTTCCAAAAGACTGAACAGGAGGGAACACTCCCAAAGACATTCTATGAACCCACCATAACCCTGACACCAAAATCAGACAAAGACACTACCAAAAAAGAAAATTACAGGCTAGTAACTTTGATGAATATAGATGTAAAAATTCTCAACAAAACATTAGCAAACTGAATCCGACACCACATAAACAAGGACCAAGTTGGATTCATCTCAGGGTCACAAGGATGGTTCAACATAAACAAATCAATCAATGTGATACACCACATCAACGAAAGAAAAGACAAAAAACACATGATCATCTCAACGGATACAGAAAAACCATTTGATAAAATTCAACATCCATTCATGATAAAAACTCTTACCAAGAGATATAGAGGGAATATGTCTCAACATAATAAGCTATTTACGACAAACTCATAGCCAATATAATACTCAATGGTGACAAGCTAAAGCCTTCCTGCTAAAATGTGGAACATGACAAGGATGCCCACTCTCACCACTTCTATCCAACACAGTATAGGAAGTCCTAGCCACAGCAATCAAACAAATGAAATAAAGGTATTCAAATTGGAAGGGAACAGGTAAAATTGCCACTATATGCAGATGACATGATACCATATATAGAAAACCCTAAAAACTCCACACAAAACTACCAGAACTGATAAATGAATTCAGCAAAGTAGCAGGATACAGCAAACATACAGAAATCAGTTGCATTACTTTACACTAACAATGAAAAATCAGAAAAGGAAAGTAAAAAAAACAGTTCCTTCTAAAATCACATCCAAAAAAATAAAATACTCAGGAATAAACCTAACCAAGGAGGTGAAAAGACTTACATGCTGAGAACTATAAAACATTAATAAAAGAAACTGAAGATGATTCAAAGAAATGGAAAAATATCCCATGTTCTTGGACTGGAAGAATTAATATTGTTAAAATGGCCATACTACCCAACACAATCTACAGATTTAATGTGATCCCTATCAAATTAGCCATGACATTTTTCACAGAACTAGAACAAGTAATCCTAAAATTTATACGGAACCACAGAAGACCCGAATTGCCAAAGCAATCCTAAGGAAAAAGAACAAAGCAGGAGGCATAACCCTCCCAGACTTCAGACAGTACTACAAAGCTACGGTAATCAAAACAGCATGGTATTGGCACAAAAACAGACATATGGATCAATGGAACAGCATAGAGAGCCCAGAAATAAACCCACAAACCTATGGTCAATTAATCTTCGACAAAGGAGGCAAGGATATACAATGCGGAAAAGAGTTTCTTCAGCAAGTGGTGCTGGGAATGTTGGACAGCCACATGTATATCAATGAAGTTAGAACACACCCTCACATCATACACTACAATAAACTCAAAATGGCTTAAAGACTTAAATATAAGACATGACACCATAAAACTTCTAGAAAAGAACTTAGGCAAAATATTCTCTGACATAAACTGTACCAATGGTCAGTCTCCCAAGGCAATAGAAATAAAAGCAAAAATAAACAAATAAGACCTAATCAAACTTATAAGCTTTTGCACAACAAAGGAAACCATAAACAAAACAAAAAGACAATCCATGAACTGGGGGAAAATATTTGCAAATGATATGACTGACAAGGGCTTAATTTCCAAAATATACAAACAGCTCATACAACTCAATATCAAAAAAACCCAATCAAAAAATGGGCAGAAGACCAAAACAGACATTTCTCCAAAGACATACAGATGGCCAACAGGCACATGAAGAGATGCTCCACACTGCTGTTTTAGACATGCAAATGAAAACTACAATGAAGTACCTACCACCTCACAACGGTCAGAATGGCCACAATTAAAAAGTCTACAAATAACAAATGCTGGAGAGGGTGTGGAGAAAAGGGAACCCTCCTACACTGTTGGTGGGAATGTAAATTGGTGTAGCTACTATGGAGAACAGTATGGATGTTCCCGAAAAAACTAAAAAAGAGTTGCCATATGATCCAGCAATCCCACTCCTGGGCATATATTCAAACAAAACTATAATTCAGGGCTTCCCTGGTGGCACAGTGGTTAAGAGTCTGCCTGCCAATGCAGGGGACACGGGTTTGAGCCCTGGCCTGGGAAGATCCCACATGCCACAGAACAACTATGCCTGTGCGCCACAACTACTGAGCCTGTGCACCTAGAGCCTGTGCTCCACAAGAGAAGCCACTGCAATGAGAAGCCCGCGCACCACAATGCAGAGTAGGCCCCACTTGCTGCAACTAGAGAAAGCCTGCGTGCAGCAATGACCCATTGCAGCCAAAATAATAATAATAATTCAAAGAGATACATGTACTCTTATGTTCATAGCAGCACTATTTACAATAGCCAAGACATGGAAACAACCTAAGTGTCCATCAACAGATGAATGGATAAAGATGTGGTACATATATACAATGGAATACTACTCAGCCGTAAAAAAGAATGAAATGCTATTTGCAGCAACACGGATGGACCTAGATTATCATACTAAGTGAAGTCAGGAAGAGAAAAGACAAATACCATATGTTATCACTTAAATGTGGAATCTTAACTATGACACAAATGAACTTATCTATGAAACAGAAACAGACTCACAGAGAACAGACTTGTGGTTGCCAAGGGAGGGTGGGGTGGGGGAGGGATGGAGTGAGAGGTTGCGGTTAGCAGATGCAAACTATTATATATAGGGTGGATAAACAACAAGGACCTACTGTATAGCACAGGGAACTATATTCAATATCCTGTGATAAACTGTAATGGAAAAGAATATAAAAAAGATGTATATGTTTAACTCAATCACTTTGCTATACAGTAGAAATTAACACAATATTGTAAATCAACTATAGTTCAATAAAAAAATAAAACAGTACTACCTCATTGGATTGTCACAAGGATTAACATGTACAGTACTTACATGTTATGTTAGATATCATGTTTTTACTCTTCAGTAGCCAAGAGTACTGCACACAAGGATGATACTTTTTTTTTTTTTTTTTAAGGATGATACTTTAACTGTATGTTAAATGAATGAATGGATTCTTTGCTTATCTTACCTGAGAAAAGTACTTTGGCAGACTCCCACTCCTGCATTATCTTTTGAAGCAAATAGGTAGGAGGTAGTAAAGGTAATAAATGGTAAATATACAAGATGTTCAAGACCTACTATCAACAAGAAGAGGAAAGAGGGAAAGAAACAAGATGCCACTGAAAGCAGAGGGAGTGCAAGTCTAAGGGGTAGCTGGAAGTAAGAGCTGCAAGAAATCAAAGAGAACTGTTTTCTATGAACTAGATGATCATCGTCTAGAAGGCCCAACTAACTGCATTTGCTACCAGCCTGAAGTTTTCTTTCTTCTCCATATACCTTTTGCTCCTGCTTCCATATCATATCGATTGCAATTAACATACTCCACAATATCCAAACTCTTCTTTGGGACCTTCCTATCTCTAGGCCTAAAAACAGGTAGTTCAGCATTAAGTATGGATTAAGTCCAATTGACTGGAATTTCCTGCAATCCTTGCATATTAGAGCTTCCCGGCCAAATACATTACTGTAAGTCCCCTACATACAAACCTTCAAGTTGCGAACTTTCAAAGATGCGAACGTGCCCTGTATGCCAGCTGTTGTACTGTACTACTGTACTTTTCAAGGTACTGTACTGTAAGATTAAAAATGTTTTATTTTTTATTATTTGTGTGAAAAGTATTATAAACCTATTACAGTACAGTACTATATAGCCGACTGTGTTAGTTGGGTACCTAGGCTAACTTTGTTGGACTTACAAATAAACTGGACTTAGGAACACGCTCTCGGAACGAAACTCGTTCGTATGCATGGGACTTACTGTACTTTCATTATAATCAGAAAAATATATTTTAAAATGCTACCTTAGACCTTATTTTCTCCAATTCTGGCAGCACTTTAATGGCACTTCATCACAGTTGCCCTAGGCCAGAATGAATGAGGTATGTTTCCCATCTACTAGTTCTAAACTCCTTTCCTCTGAACTTTAAACTTTCTGCTGAAACGATGAGTGCACAAAAGCCATATAAAGAAAAGGTAAAAGCCAAATGATCTTACAGCATATTAACACTACCTAGAAGGCCCTAGAAATCATAAATTATTTTTCTAAAAACCATAATTCCAAAATGCCTACAGCCAGTCATGCAACAGAACCTTTACAAAGAAATGGTACACTGGTAGTCACAATATTGTATTCTTCGGGTACCACCCAAACCTTAAGAAATTAATTGGAACTAGTCAACCTTGAGGGGGAAAATAATCCAAAAATAACCCGAAGGGACTTCCCTGGTGGTGCAGTGGTTAAGAATCCGCCTGCCAACACAGGGGTCACAGGTTTGAGCCCTGGTCAGGGAAGATCCCACATGCCACGGAGTAACTAAGCCCATGCACCACAAGTACTGAGCCTGCGTTCTAGAGCCTGTGAGCCACAACTACTGAGCCTGTGTGTCACAACTACTGAAGCCCACGCCTAGAGCTCATGTTCTGCAATGAGAAGCCCACACACCACAACGAAGAGTAGCCCCCGCTCACCGCACTAGAGAAAGCCCGTGCGCAGCAATGAAGACCCAACGCAGCCAAAAAAAAAAAAACACCAAATAGCATGAAAGGTCAATCTGAAAGAAGAAATTGACTAAGTAAGTAATAATCACACAAACTTCCTTAACCAAAAGACAAACATTTGAATGACCATGGAAACAGACTAACAGCATTAGAAATCAGCAGTAGTCTGACCAAGGAATTCTTATCAGAGATAAAGATTTTATAACTGTGGTTCTTAACCAAGAGATGCTGTGAAAATGTGGTGACACTTGGGGGTGTTGTTACAATAACATGGAAGGAAAACCAGGAATGAGACATATCAAGCAGTATCCACAATCCTCCACAACAAAGAACTGTCCCATCGAAAAATGTCAGTAGTACTCCCTAATCGAGAAAACTTGAGTAAATGAACTGGTAAGAAAACTCTAGTTAATAATGGCCACTCTCCAAATTATACCCACAACCTGATTAACTTCAGATATTAACTAAAATCATTCAACATCCAGCTTGAAAGAAACCAATTCCCTCACCTGTGAAAGTAGGAATTTGACCCACCCATGGCTGTTACATAACTATTAAGAGGTAGCCTTCTGACTCCAAGTTCAGTAAATACTTCCTGGATAGTGTATTGAAGGCAACCATATCTCCTATGGCTCATTCCTCTACCACCAAAAACTGCCTACCCAAGTTGACTGATTCTGAAGACCAAAAGACATTTCTGACACTTCTGCAACCTTAGAACCCAACACAAATTGTGCAGGGTACCCTACCAGCAATATTCAGCTCTGTAAATCTAAGTCAACATTCTTCCCCCAAGTTAACTTCTTTGAATGTTCCAAAGGATATTATTAAATGTGGGAAAAGGTTTACATAGGACATACTTGGGAGATGTAGTATGCAGTTTCCCCAAAATCTGAACACCAAACCTACCTCACAGTATATCTTTTAGGACTAAAATGATATAAAACACACTTTGCAAAACTGTGGAATTAACACTATTTAAGATCTAGGAATAGTCTTAAGTTGTCCAAGTACATTTCTTCTACCCTAACCACTGCACATCCTTCGGTAAGACCTTGCTTCATTAAAGTTCAACAGAACTTTTCTCAGCCTGTGAAAATTTTGGGGTGGAAGGAGCATATTTCACTTAATCCTCTTTGCTACTCAGATTTGGTGGATTTAAGCTGGACTGTACACTGCAATTCTGGTTAGATTCTGGGTATTGAACCTTGCTGCCTCTGACATACTCAAATATAAAATAACAATATCCTGAGACTGAAAATGATGAAAATTAAGTCTCTTAAAAATCTAGTACAGGAAAGGAACTCAGTGCGCTCCCTTTACAAAAACAGGGGAAGAAACTGGGATGTCTGGGAAGTCTTGCCAATATATCTAGCTGCCCCATCCTCTCTAATCCTAGCTTCAGGAAAGTATACTGAAACAAAAAGAAATTTTAAAAAATGACTGAAATGAATACAGTATTTTTAAAAGAAGCTCTGGCCAGTTTTATTAAAGAAAAATTGTGCATGATTTACTTTTCACCAGTCTGTTCTGGCATGCTTCTAATGATATCAGAATCACCTAGAAAATAAAACACAATAATTTTACAATTCATTTAATGTCAACAGGTAATCATCAAATTAGCAATGGTTATCTTCAAAAGTTATTACACTAGCTGTGCTACCATTTCTCAAGGTTGATTGGATACCTAGAGTCACAGACATTTCCCACATAAGATTCATCATGTAAATCAGACTTGGTTTATCACCAGCATTTATAAAACCAGACCTAGGAAAAGAACTAGGTCTGGGGACACATGCATGGTCTTAATATAGCGAATGTTTAGCCTGCCCTGATTATTACAAAATCAGAACAGCGAGAATATTCGCAGTATTTTATGAATTAATTAAAAATTCGTAAGTTCAAAACATGACATGTTTTTGTAGGCCCTTCTTTTTCTCAACTTAATTTTATCCATCTGTTCTCAGGCAGCCAGTAAACATTCCTTTTTTCTACTGTTTCACCTGATTATTCTGTCCCTTTATAATTTCACCTTTTACCAAGGCCCTAAAGTCATCATTGCTTAGGTGCTGCATAAAATGAAACTCATGATCTCAAAGTAAAAAGAATTTCATTTATAAAAAGGTAATTCTGTACTGACATTCATTATCAATGCTCTGTAAAATAAAATTACAGCATATCCCTTGCTATATCCAAATCCTCAACATCTGAACTTAGAAACCAAAGACATTTGTATAGCAAGAAATACTTGTATTACATTATAAAGGAAAAGCATTACTTTATGATTTAAAAAGCATACCTGGATCAATGATAGCAAGTGTGCATACTCTGTAGTATTTTCCACACGCTGTGCCCAATTCAATATTATTGCCACTGTAGTGATGGACACCAGTTTTGGCCAACATGGCATAATACTCTATTTCAGATTTCCTTTGGGAACCAAAAGAAGGTAAATAAATACCATACCAAGTGACACAGATTAAATGTTACTTCTCTCATTAGTTCTAATGTTGGTAAGGCCTTCAAACAGTAAGCCAGTTATTACTCTTAAAAACATTACCATATCCATTATTCAATACAAACCATCTTTCCTTGGATCCCTTACAAGGGATGGGACAACCAGTAAATACCTGTGCTCGTGGAAAAGAGTAGAGTACAAAATAAAATTATCATTTACTTAGCATTTACTATCGCCAGACACTTTACATTATATAATTCCCATGACAACTTCTAAGCCATTTCTATCACCCTCTGGTGCTCTGAAACCTAGATGGAGAGTGATACTACAGGTATACCTCAGATACTGCATATTCATTCCAGACCACTGCAATAAATCAAATACTGCAATAAAGCTAGTCACAGGAATTTTTTGGTTTCCCAGTGCATACAGAAGTTGTGTTTACCCTATACTGTAGCCTATTAAGTGTGTAACAACATTGTGTCTAAAAAAACCAACGTACATACATTAAAAAATACTTTATTGTAAAAATAAATAAATAAATTTAAAAACTACCCATCATCTGAACCTTCTGGGAGTCGCAGTAGTAACATCAAAGATCACAGATCACCATAACAAATAACAGAGAAAAAGTCTGAAATATCTCGAGAATTACAAAAATGTGACATAGACATGAAGTGAGCAAATGCTGTTGAAAAACTGGAACCTACAGACTTATTCAATGCAGGGTTGCCACAAACATTCAATTCGTAAAAAAAAAACAAAAAACAAACAAACAAAAAACCACCCCGCAGTATCTACGATGCGCAATAAAGTGAAGTGCAATAAAACCAGGAATGCCATATGCTTGTGCTTACCCAGAGTTAGCAGTTTTGTGTCCACTAAGTAGGTAGACATGAATGGTTTTACGAATTTGAAGGGAGTCCTAATACACTGTTGCCACTACTCACTCAAAAGTGTGGATCCGCAGACAAGTAGTGCCAAAAAGTGCTTGTTAAAAATGCATAATCTCAGGCCCCAATCCAGATCCATTCAATCAGAAATTGCATTTAAACCAGATCATTCGTGACTGTGTGCATATTCATGTTTGAAAAGCACTGCTATAGAAGGTAAGCATGAAAGGTTTGGAATAAGACCAAAGGTTTGGGAGGGGATGGGATGGAAGAAGAGATCTCTCCAGGCTTTGCCAATTACCTACAGACACTATATGAAACGCTGTGAGGTTATGTATTACCATAGAAAAATCAACAAGGGAAAGGGACTGAAAACACGGTTTATATTCTGCATGGCCCAAGTTTCTTTAACTTAGTTACAATACCCATTAAATTCAGTTTCAAAACAGTGAGGCAAGTAAAAACTGGGGGAACTGGGAACCTGCAGCTCCACAGGCCAGCCTGAACTTTTCTGACCTTAGCTTTTCTACACTACAACAAGTTCATAAAATGAAGCTCTTTTAAAGCATCTCAAAGTTAAAAAAAAATGACCCAAAAGGCAGGACACACAAGTTATGTTTCTGCGCTGCCCTCAAACTTCGACGTTCTCTGGTTTTTACCCCTTCTGCCACGCATTTCTCCCAAAGAGAACCTCATACGAGGAGAGAATATGACGAGGAAGAGAAAAATCAAGAGCCAAAAATCAACAACCGTTAAATTATTCTCCAGGTGTCCCTTTGTAATACAAAATTTTACACGATACCCAGTTTATGCTACCCAGATTGCAAGTTCACATTCCCGGATATTCGCTCACGACCAATTTGCAGTGGGAGACAAACATACTCAGGTTCTTTCAATTACCTCAAGGCTGGGCAGTTGTTGGCGAGGATGACCAGTTTCGCTTTGCCGTGTCGGATCATTTTCAGAGTCTGCTTGTACCCCAGCACGTACTTTCCACTTTTCATAACCAGCTGGAGCCTAGAGTTGATCGACTCCAGTGACTTTTTCTACAAAGCAAACATGTAACACGGACTTGAAGGCCTTGTTTGTTAACCACTCAAAACTGGATCCAGCTTCCTGGAAGCTGAACCCCTTAATAAAACCTCCGTAGAGGGTCCCAAATCCCTGAGAGAGTCCTTCGGGTTCATTCTGGACCCCTACAAGGCCAGCGGGCACGCTGTGCGCCCACTGTGCTCGGACCTGCCCGCCCCGGCCGAGACTCATCTCTCCACGTGAACAGGCTTCCGGCCCTGGCCTGCTACACTTACCGTCTTCTTTGCGGCCACCATCTTCCTGCCTTAGGCGCGGGACGCCCCCAGTCTAGAACACAGAGGACAAGACAGGAAGTTTAGGATCCGAAGCTCCAAACGGCAACCCCCTGGACTCCCCGCGTGGCTTAAACCTCGGTACGGAGGAGCCTACTCACTCACTGCAGCCGCCAAGATGGCCGGAGAGCGAGAAAAGAAAGATATCCCACAATGCCAAGCTCTTCACGTCGGGGCTGGGACCCCCGAGACCGGAAGCGGAAGCAAATCACAAGCGGAAGGGGCGGGGCAAGAAGAGAAGGGGTGATGTGGGTATCTCTACGGACTTTGAATTGGTTTGGCCGCTGACTGCCCACCTGCCGGCTGCGGGCCGTAAACCTCGCCGTGTGTGTTCCGCTGCTCATAGCTGAGGACTGAGGAAGTGAGGAAAGTGGACACGAGTTGGAGAAGCCGACTGAGAGTGAGGCGGGAGGGACGGTGAGAAGAGGCGGCGGTGGCGGCGGCTGGACCTCGGTCTTAGCGCCGCTGAGCGCATCTCTGCCCCAAGTTGGGGCTCTTGAGGAGACTCGGGGAGGACCGGGGTGTGCCGCAGCTCCCGGGTCTACCCTCTGCCGTCGGTTCCGCCGGGGTTGAAGCAGCTCCGTGCACTCCCCTGCCCTCACCCAAGTTGCCGGAGAACGGTGACGCCCCCCTCTGGCTCCCGTAAACTCATCTCTTTTGTGGCCGTGTTAGTGGGAACTTGTAAGCCGAATTTTCACTGGGAGTGATAACAGGTCTAATTAAAAATCTTTTTGTTGTGAACGTTGGACCTTGATACAGATATCCAGTAACGAATCAATCAAAATATTAGGCACAGAAAGCCTCTCACCACCACACACACACACACACACACACACACGCAAAAAAAGGTAAATCTGACCAATAGGTAAGCTGTCATCGTGTGTCAACTTTTAGGAATCTATCCTACAGGAACAGTCACACTTGCCCAAAGACATGAGAATAAGGATATTTATTTCAGCATTAATTTTTAATAGCAGAACAAAAATAGAAACAACATCAAATGTTCATCCTTCTTAACCAGTATATATGTTGGTATATGCATAGACAATTCAAGTCTGGAAAGCTAATCATCGGAACGTATCTTGGATGAGAGAGATAAGAGTAGGTGGTGAGGAGAGAACATTTACTTCGTATGTTTCAGTACTGCTTGAATTATTTTACACTGGATTATTTTACAGCATGCATTGTTACGTAAAGAGCTCCTTTTTAATAAAAAAGTGGTTGTTTTCAATAGAGCTTGTGAAACATCAATTATATCTTAAAGCAGTATTTTTCAAAGTATGGCTCCCAGATCACCTGATTCAGAATCACCTGGAATTCTGAGTCCTGGGCCCCACCCAGGTCTGTGGAAGAAATCTTTGGATGTGGGGCCTGGGAATCTGAGGTTAATGAGCAGCCTCCACGATTCTCATACATACTTAAATTTCAGAAGTAGAGAGGAATGGAATAGCCTAGTTGGTTCTGAGGCATGCATGCTTAGACAGAGACACAAACTAATGATGCCTTACACTTTTATAATGAGCCCTATACTTTGAATGCTTTTTAATATCTACTTTCCCTCAAAGTAATCAGGCCAAATATTACCCGCATTTTAGAAAGTATATGATTAAAGCACTTGAGGTGACTTTCCTGGGTGCTTTTCATTTTATAATACCAAATTTCTGGTTCTTAATATATGTCCTCACTATATATATATATATATATTTTTTTTTTTTTTTTTTTTTTTCTTAATGTCCTCACTATATTTTAAAGAAGGGCCTTAGGTGCTTTCTCACAGGGATCTTACCGTGGTTTTGTACTGGAAGCCAGGGAAGCCCAAAGTACTCATTCATCCGTACACTCATATATATGAATCATGACCACAAAATGTTTGAGAATTCTTCCTAGGGAATCTTAACTGATTTTTGCCATATCTTTTTGGAGATATATTTAGGTTCTTGGTTTTTCTATTTAATACCTGCAGGACTTTGGTCAAATTGTCTAACCTCTCTAAGCTTCAGCTTCCTCATCAAAAAACTGGAATAATAATGTCTACCTCATGGTATTGTTATGAGGATCACAGTAAACGTAATGGTGTATGAAGCACCTAGCACAGGGCCGTGTACATAATAAGTGTGCAGTGGATGTTAGTTCTCTTCCTCAGTCCCACTCCTATCTCCCTAACTCCCCACTGCAGCCACCCATCCACACCTTAAGTTGTGGTCACAACATTGCAAAACCCAAACGCTAGGAGAAGAAACACTTGCCATGCAAGAACGACAGTCAAATCCTTTGGCTCATGAAGATTTTGTAAATATTTCCACACTTGTATTTATTAGAGCAGGAGTTGGCAAGCTTTTTCTGTAGAGAGCCAAATAGTAAAGATTTTAGGCTTTTGGGGCCATATGGTCACTTTGGCAACTGCTTAACTCTGCTGGTGTAGCACAAGAGCAGCCACAATATGTAAATGAATGAATTGCATTCATTGAATGAATGAGCATGGCTGTGTTCCAATCAAACCTTATTTACAAAGTCAGGATTTGGCCTGCAGGCCATAGTTTGTTGACCACTGTGTTAGAAGATTACTATTACTTTCATTAAAAATAGCTACTTTAAGTCATGTCATTTTTTTTTTCTTTTTTTAAATAAATGTATTAATTTATTTTTGGCTGTGTTGGGTCTTCGTTTCTGTGCGAGGGCTTTCTCTAGTTGCGGCGAGCAGGGGCCACTCTTCATCGCGGTGCGCAGGCCTCTCACTGTCGCGGCCTCTCTTGTTGCGGAGCACAGGCTCCAGACGTGCAGGTTCAGTAGTTGTGGCTCACGGGCCCAGTTGCTCCGCGGCATGTGGGATCTTCCCAGACCAGGGCTCGAATCCATGTCCCCTGCATTGGCAGGCGGACTCTCAACCACTGCACCACCAGGGAAGCCCCTACATCATTATTCTAAATAGATGTGTATTGAAGTATTTACAGATTAAGTGTCATGATACCTGCAACTTACTTCCAAATTGCTAAAATAAATGTAAATAAAATCCTAAAATAAACATAGATAAACAAGTAGGTAGAGCAAATGCAGCAACATGTTAACAACTGTTGACTTTACAGTGCAGGGGGAGGGGGTGAGGTGTGACTTCCCTGGTGGTCCAGTGGTTAAGACTCTGCGCTTCCACGGCGGGGGCCTGGGTTTGATTCCTGGTCAGGGAACTAAGATCCTGCATGCTGTGCAGCGTGGCCAATAAATAAATAAGTAAAACTACAGAAAAAAACCCCCAAGAATATTTTAAAAAATAAAAATGAAAAACAAAGTGGGGGGTATACAGGTATTCATCGTACTATTCAACTTTTTGTGAGTTTGAAAATCTTCATACCAAAAAGTCGAGGAATTTATATGTTTCAAGAAAGGACTTTGCCATTCAGACATTATTTTATTTTTTCTGGATGCTAGTCTGTAGCATTTTAGAGTGATTTAGAAAGAATACCAACAGGTAAATGTGACAGGACAGAATTCACACAAGGCTCTCTGGTTTTCCTTCCCCAAAATCACTGCTCTAAATTTCTGAGAATTCTGCAGGCACCTGCATTTATTGTGCTTCTGGTTTTTACTTGCTGTGAGAATGAAAAGTGACAGGCTGCATTCTCTGTTAGAGCAAATACCAACAAGATCATCTGCTATTCATTGGTTCAGTACACTGGCCCATCCCCTTATTGTTAAGCAATTAAATCTATCATATTCATTGTCATCAACTATTACTTATTCAATGTCCAAATTAGGAAACAACCCATTAATGATTTGGAATTCTATTTGTCTAACTCAGCCTTCATATTCTTAAGGCACCCTGGACGTTAAACATGCTCAGAAATAAAGTAGGGAGAGGGAGGGATTGTGAATCCAAGTGAAAAGACCCTGTGTAAACTCAGTGAATGTTGGTGGCCTTTCAGCTAGCTAAACACACGTACGCTGAGACACGAATTCTGAACCCATAGAGGACAAGAGGGAATAAATGCCACCTATTCCTCTCCACCCTTTCTGCCTCCACAATAGTGAAGAATCCAAAATATTTCTCCTATACCCCTTTCTGTTCAGACTGGGAATGCTCCAGACTGCACTGCATTAAAAATAGGGCAGAGAGGGCTTCCCTGGTGGCGCAGTGGTTGGCAGTCTGCCTGACAATGCAGGGGACACGGGTTCGAGCCCCGGTCTGGGAGGATCCCACGTGCCGCGGAGCAGCTGGGCCCGTGAGCCACAGCTGCTGGGCCTGCGTGTCTGGAGCTTGCGCTCCGCGACAACAGGGGCCGCGGTGGTGAGGGGCCCGCGCACCGCGATGAGGAGTGGCCCCGCTCTCCGCAACTGGAGAGGGCCCTTGCGCAGAAGTGAAGACCCAACACAGCAAAAATAAATAAATAAATAAATTTATAAAGTTCCTACCAAAATTCAAAAAAAAAAAAAAATAGAGCAGAGAAACACCTTCTCCTATTTTCTTAAAAATCATTTTTCCATTCCTCAAAATGGGTATATTTTTATACTCTTGGATACAAAGAACCCAGAGCACTTTATTCACTGTTTTACTGTGGCGGAGTGACACTTTTGCAAAGTAGAGTAGTTTTACATTTCTTAGAGTCAGTTTTTGAAATTTTAGTGTTAAATGAGATTCCTGTGTTTCTAAGCGTCCACAAAAGTATGATGTTTTACATTTTATTTTTAATAATTTGAAAAGTCTAACATATACTTTTATTCTTAATAAAGCTATAATGCACAGGCTTCTTTTTTTTCTTTTAACTAAAATTTAATTCCATAACACTGCATGTCATGCTGATCAGAAAATGTCCCTGATTACTTAATGGAGAAATAGATAATAAATGCAATTTTGTGACAACATCATAACACGGGTATGTCAAAGAAAAGTGATAAAAGGAGTCCTTGAAGGCAAAAAACATTTATGAACTATGCCTTCAAGATGTAACACATCAGCCTGTAAAATCACAGTATCGGTTATGATTCCATGTTATCAAGACAGGACTAAAGGAATAAGACAGGACTGGTAATTGCTAAGAATGAGTGTGGTCTGGGAGAGGGGAGGGAGAGTAAGCATTATATCTTAGTTTAGATACTTATTTTGTAAGCAATAGAAACAAGTTAGCCAGTTAAGCAGAAAAGGAATTTATTTTGTAGTTCACCAAATGAACAGGAAGCCTGGAGAGCAAGAACTGGATCTGTGTATACTGGTCATGGGGGAGGCACCACCATTTATTAGTCACTGGTTCAGAGCACACTCTGCAAACCTCAGGATAGCATCCCAACTTTCAAAGGTGCTTTACCTTGGCTGTGCCATAACTGAGTGCCACCCTATCATTCTATAGGTTTGGCTTCTTCTGGATGATGAGGTATATGGAAAGACTGGTAAATCACATAGAAATTAACCTATTACCTTGCTTGTCTCATAGTAAAGTGAGTTCTTTGATAAGATATGATACTGAATGTAATGTCTTGATGGATGTGTAATGGCTTGATAATACCATCCCCTAATTGATGGTGTTGGCAGAGGCATGATGGGCAGGAAAAGCAAATTTAATCCAGTGTCTATTACAGTAAAGATTCTCTACTGTCCCCAAAGAGGTCCAATAAGTCTTCTGCAAGGAAGATCTTCAAAGTAAGGATACCATTTCAGAGGCTTACAGTTGGTTACTCTTGCTGCTGCTGGCAAATTAGGCACTCAGCCAGGAAAACCATGTTAAGTGGTTTGAGCCCATACATACCTTCTATCCTTGTCATTTTATACTTGAGCCCATTGAGCAAGCATTGGGGTGGCTCGTGAGAAAGATCTCCTAACATCCATGGGGCACCTGATTATTACTGTTCACCTGATTATAAAATGCTTCCTCTGAAAGAAATGGAAGAAACCATGACTTGAATAACAAATTATCTCTGAGGCAAAGTAAGATACCCAAGTCAACTCCTAAACAATAAATGATGGGGAAAAGGGGGAACTTACCTGGGCTCAGTAAGCCCTGGTTTAGCACAAAAGCATTAAGATTCAGAGAATTCCAAGTCATGTATTTATATTTAATCTGTGAGTGATTGCATCCCTTTCTGTAACAATGGAGTTTTGAACATTTTCACTAGCTAAATAGAATGTGGCTTTCACTTAAAAAAAGAAAGAGAATCATCTGAAGTGGGAGCCTGCTATGAGCTGACTTGTGGCCCACCCCAAAGTCCTATGTTGAAGGCCTAACCCCCACTGTGGCTCAATCTGGAGACAGGGTCTTTAGGAGGTAACTCAGGTTAAATGATGTCATAAGGGTGGAATCCTAATCTGATAGGATTCTGGCTTTACAAGAAGAGGAAGATCTGCCCCCCTCCGCAACCCCCCATGTGAAGACACAGTGAGAAGGTTGCCATCCATAAGCTAGAAAGTAAGCTCTCACCAGAAACCACATTGGCCAGCATCTTGATCTTGGACTTCCTAGGCCCCAGAAGTATGAGAAATAAGCATCTATTGTTTAAGCCACCAAGTTTATGGTATTTTGTTATGGCAGCCCACACTGACTTCTACAGGGCCTTTTGATAACATTTATATAAGAAATAAATATTTCCCAAATCTAGGCTTATTCTGAAAGGTCCATCCACATTCCTCCTTTAAACTTCCTGGCACTAATCCTGTATTCTTGCTCCTTCTCAGTTCTTGACTTGGAATCCAGCCAAATCATTAGCCACTTTCAAAGTACTTCTCTTTCCTTGGGGCACAGTAACCCCAGACAGAAGGTAAGGAGAAGAATCACAGTACATATTTGTAATGTTATGAAGCATACTTCCTCAAAGATACCCAGTCTCCTCTTCCTACCAAGGGATTTGTGAACCGACTGCTGGATGGCCAAGGCTTCATCTGGCTTGTGCTGCAGAAGGGAGAGGGAGAGGAAGATGGAGAGAGAGAAAAGAGAAGGGATCAGTAGGTGGAGGAGAAGGGAAGATGGGAATGAAGGGAGGGAGGGAGGGAGAGACCTCTAAACATATGGTAATGTCCATAGCTGTGTACCCCATGACCCATAGAGGGAAATATGACAAATTTTAGGCATTTTGAGCATCAAAATAAATAATGATGATGTTATGAGCTGATAGTGTCCCCATCAAATTCATATGTTGGCGCTCTAACTCCCTATACCTTATAATGTGGCTGTGTTTGAAGCTAGGGCCTTTATAGAGGTAATTAAGGTAAAATGATGTCAATCCAATATGACTGGTGTCCTTATAAGAAAAGGAGATTATGACACAGAAACACATGTCAGGAAGACCATGTGAAGATACATGGAGAACACTGCTGCCTACCAGCCAAGGAGACAGGCCTTCAGAAGAAACCAACCCTGCTGACCTTGATCTCAGACTTCCAGCCTCAGAACTGTGAGAAAATAGATTTCTGTTGTCTAAGTCACCCAGTCTGGTACTTTGTTATGGCAGCCCTAGCAAACTAACACAGATGATAACATAACTCATTGACTAATATAAGAATTAATGAGTATTTATTGCTCTAAATAAATGAATAATAAATGGAGGGAAAGGGAAAGTGCTCCCTAACAGTAGAATGTCAATAATAAATGTAGATGGAATAATGTAGAAATTAGGAAATTAGAAAAACCACCGTTTGATAACCATCATAGTAGTAAGTGTTCCAAGCAAGAATATTAATGTGTGCTAAATTAGCAGATAAAAGTTTGATGAGACATGTACACACTACTACACTTTAAATAGATAACAACAAGGACCTACTGTATAGCACAGGGAACTCTGCTCAGTATTCTGTAATAGGGCTTCCCTGGTGGCGCAGTGGTTGAGAATCTGCCTGCCAATGCAGGGGACACGGGTTCAAGCCCTGGTCTGGGAAGATCCCACATGCCGCGGAGCAACTAGGCACATGAGCCACAACTACTGAGCCTGCGCGTCTGGAGCTTCTGCTCCGCAACGAGAGGCCGCGACAGTGAGAGGCCCGTGCACCGCGATGAAGAGTGGCCCCCGCTTGCCGCAACTTGAGAAAGCCCTCGCACAGAAACGAAGACCCAACACAGCCAAAAATTAATTAATTAATTAATTAATTTAAAAAAAATTCTGTAATAACCTAAATGGAAAAAGAATTTGAAAAAGAATAGATACATGTATATGTATAACTGAGTCACTTTGCTGTACACCTGAAACTAACACAACATTGTTAATCAACTATGCTCCAATATAAAATAAAAATTTTTTTAAAAGTTTGATGAGATACAGGATACTTAGTCTTAAACTCTCTTCCCATAAATTACAAAGAGTAAAATAGTAACTTTTCAGTGGAGAAACCTAGCAGACTAACTGCTAGGTAGTTAAGAAACCTACCTTAACTAACTGATCAAAGTTAACATCACCAGACTTCCCTGGTGGCTCAGTGGTTAAGAGTCAGCCTGCCAATGCAGGGCAGGGGGGTTCAATCCCTGGTCCGGGAAGATCCCACCTGCCGGGAAGCAACTAAGCCCGTGCACCACAACTACTGACCCTGCGCTCTAGAGCCCACGAGCCACAACTACCGAAGCCCACGTGCCACAACTGCTGAAGCCTGCACTCCCTAGAGCCCATGCTCCGCAACAAGAGAAGCCACGGCAATGAGAAGCCCGCAGACCCCAACAAAGAGTAGCCCCTGCTTGCCGCAACTAGAGAAAGCCCGCACGCAGCAAAAGGTTAACATCACCAATAATAGGGCAAATTGACATCATGTGCCCTTTATATGAATCCACAGACAACATAACGTCTGCCCATTCCAGACAAAACTGCATCACCTGAAAACAATCATGAGGAAACATCAAACTCAAACTGAGAAACTTTCTACAAAATAAATGGCCTGTTCTCAAAACAAAGAAAAAACAAAACAAAACAAAAAACGAAAGACGAAGAAAGACTGATGGAACTACTTTAGTTCGTTAAAGCAAACTAAAGAGAGGCACGACACCTAAATGCAATGTGTGGTCCTGAGTTGGACAACTGACCACACCTGAAGAGAGAGTGGACTAAATAGTATGTTATCAACGTTAAACTTCCTTGTGGTAACAGTACAGAAGTTATGTAAGAAGACTGTCATCACATATCTAGTCACCAATCAATAGCCACTGGCTACAATCGCCTCCTCCCCTCCCCAGCGATTTCGCGATGATTCAGATGAGCCCTCCCAGGCCTTCGCCCTCTCTCTCCCTGACATCACCCTATCCCTGCTGAAGCCCTTTTCCTCTCTGCCTTTCCCACCCTCTCCACCTCCTCCTCCCTACCTGGCTCCTTCCTTGTCTCTGTCCTCTTCTGCGTCCTTGCTGTCCCCACCCTGGCTCCTTCCCCCAGCGAGCGGCTCGCTTTCCTTTCCAGGCTTGCGCTCTGCAGCCGCGGGAGCCGGCCGCGCGGAGTCGGAGGAACTGGTGCTGAGGCAGCGGTTCGCGCGGGATCCGGACTCAAGGACCCAAGCCCGCGCGGAGCTGGGACAGGGGGCGCGCTCGCCCGCCGGGCGCCCTCCTGCCCGCGATGGGCTGCTCCAGCAGCGCCCTCAACAAGGCCGGCGACGGCAGCAGGCCCCGCAGCGGTGAGCAGGGGACCGGGCCCCACCCACGCCCGGGCGTCGGGCTTCGGGTCGTTTGCTCCCCGGGTGTCCGTCAGGTGCGTCTCGTGCCCACGCGGCCCGGCAGGGGGCAGCTCCTCCCTGAGGATGCGAGTGGAACCCGGAGCGGCGCTGCTGTGCCCCAGGATGCGGCGGTTCCCGTGCGCTCCGCCGCGCACGTTGCCCCCCGCGAGAGCCCAGGCGTGGGGAGGCCCTGCTGGGGGGATATGAGCGCGGGGAGCTCGCCTTAAATCCCTAACGCGGTCAGCCACAGAGTTCTCTTAAACAGAGGCGGAATTGCCTCAATTTACGATAACTGCTGTTAATCCCTTAAACGTACGAGATTTCAGATTACTCTACAGATGGGCATTCACTCCATCAAATAGGTTCCTGCACTTTTAAAGAGGTCAGATACATTTTCCTCTATCCTTGGCTTAAGTATTTCTTGACGAATATGCATGTGATAAAAAAGAGGTCTTCACTGAATCCTATATAGAAATTCAACACGTATTCTAAGTGTCTACTGTCTGACAGCCAGGTGCTTGGCTAGATGCTGAAGGTATTCAACGTAACTGACCTTACTCTTGGGGGTTGAGGTTGGAAGAGACAGACAACAAAAAAGTTAAACAAATGATTGGAGGGAATGTTACTCTTGGGGAGGGACAAAAGTGTCCAACGGATGGAAGAGGTTTTTTAATCCTCTCAGAAAAGAATGAGTAACCTTGTTTTAAAAAACATTTTATCGCCAGTATAAATAACCATCCACATGAGTCACACCGTTTCATTTTTTATTCATGCTTTCATTGCTGGTCTAAGTTTTCGCGGATGCTGTTCTGAAAGAAATGTTAAAACGAGTGACAACCAGTTGCATAGAAAATTAATTAATACACTGCATAAATTGCTCAATGCACATCTCGAATCAATCAACAGGTGTATTTTGCTTCTGACCCTCAGTTAGACAGTACTCTCTTGTAATTGGATACTATTGTATGTTCATTAGCATTTCAACTCCATGGTCTTGGAGGCCCCATAAATAATTCATCCCTGTTTCTGTAGCTCACAACTTCTTTAAATTCTGTGTACAACCCTAAGCCTGTGTTTATGTGCTTTTAGATAAAAATAGTCCAAGGTTATTAAATGTCCCGTACATGCATTTACTCACTGTACCCCCAGTGCTTAACAATGCTTGGCACATGATTCTTGAATGAACTACTTCATTTAATCCTTATAACAACGCTTTGACTAAGTATTATGATCATCCCCATTTTACAGAGAAGAGTAAATAATTTGTCCAAGGTTGCGGGGCTCCTTGAGAGTCAGAGCTGGGCTTGGGACTCAGGGCTGTGATTCTAGAACTTGACCTTTTATCTGTTCTTTTCCTCCTTAAACCAGTTTGTGATAACTAGATTTAAACCTGTTTTTGTCTCAGATCCCTCTGGTTCCCCATTACGTGTGTGGTCATCCATTATGCAAACAACAAAAGAAATATAGTAAAGTATAATAGAGTATTTATTATAATTTAATAAATTTAATTTAATATTATAATAGAGTATTATAGAAATATTATAATACATGCACATAATATATTAATATGATATAAATATAATAAATATTATCACAAGTAAAATATTTATCCCTAAGTAAGAGTCAGTAAAATATGAAGTTTATATTTGCTTCCAAGTTTAAACTAGGAATATTTGGAGGACATTTAGCTTTAGAGATATTTTCAGCAGCTACATAGATGCAGAGAAGTTTCCTGTGCCCTCCCATAGAGCTACAGATAATCTTCATATCATAAGAGATTCTTTTAAAATTCACAATATCAACCTTAGAACTCCATGAGTTAAAGCTAAAATACATCAACTAGCCTGTAGACTGGATTTCTGTTTGTACAGTTCTGCCTAACAATTTTCTGTAACTGGCTTAAGAACTGTTATACATAGTGCAGTATTAGCCTAGAAGCAAAAGCATCATAAAATAATGGCTTGGACTAGATTACCTCTAAGATCTCTTACAGCTCTAAAATCCTGTAACACTAAAATATGGAGGTATAATACTTATTTTCTGGGCTCCAACGAATCAGATAGTTACTACTGATTAGGTAGCTGTTAGGCTGAATAGGAATAGTCCATACTATTGATCGCGTGCAGACATTTGCTCTGACCCATCAGACACCGAATCCCACTGAGCTGCTTTCCATCACCTCCAAAAGATGACTCACTAGGGAAAGAGATGTGGGGGGAGGGGACGAGGACAGAGGTAGAGACTGGCCTCTGGTGTAAATAATTAACCAGTGCTACTCAAAGTACAGAACAGAGCCTGGTACGTGGTAGTCACACATAGATTTTTACTGAATGCCCTGAAATGTGTGAGGAAAGAGGCTTTTCTTTTCCAAAAGACAACTAGACAGATTGAATTTGGAATTTCTTGTGTTCATGGAAGCATGTTCTACATATTAGGACAATTTTTGGTCCTTTCAGTGCCTTGAGGAGCTGATGAATCTGAACACAGAGATTCTGTTGACTTCATAGACATTAATGGACCCAAAGGTTTCCAGGTGTTTGGCATCCAAACCTTCCTCCCTGTGCTACCAGCCCCCTGCTTCTAGGTGTGATTACTGTTCCACTCTTTTCTGATATAAATGCCATCCGTTTCTGGCAGACTTCTTCCTGAGATTTTATAGCTTAAGCACCAATGTGGACAGAGTAAACAGATGGTAATTATTGACAAATTCATTGCTAGGTTAATGTGTACATTTCCACTGACAGCTGTTATCATGTGTTTGTTCTTATCTGAACTCTCACTAGCTGCTTGGAGTTCACACTGCTTAGGTAATAGGATGAGGGTTGAATTTCACAGATATGTGAATTGATCTTTGTACTGTAGAAATACCTTCAGTCATCAACCAATATTTTCACACAGTGACATTTCAGTCCTAAGTAGACAAACACTTCTCCTTTGTAATTGAAGAACAAACATCATTAACATTAAAATGAGTTTTATAGGCTTTTCTGGCATACACATATTATATAAATGGGATTACTTTCATTCAAGTGCTAGAAGTCTCTGGACTGAGTCTTGTATGTCTTTATGTCGCCTGTAGAGCTTGGCACAGAGAATGCTCAGTAAGTCTTTGTGGTGGGCCTGATTATTACATACAGCTAATTATAATGGAATATAAGAACTACGTACATGGTTCAAAAAATTGAAAACATTTGAAAAATGCGTACAGTGAAAAGTATACCCCCCACGCTAGCCCCACCATCTGCTTAGTTCCAATCACAGCCATGGGTAAAACTTTTATTAGGTTTTTTTTTTTTTTTTGTATATTGTTCCAAAGTTTCTTTATACACTGCCAATATTATTTCCCTCTCCCATCTTTATTCATAAAATATAGTGTATTATACCTATTATTCTTTACCTTGTTTTTTCAGCTAAAAATATGGAGCTCTTTCTATAATCTCTCTATAACATAGAGTACTTCTTTCTCCTTTTTTACCCTTGTTTAAGAATCCGTTGTGTAATTTATTTACCCAGACCGCCAGTGAGGGACATTTGATTTGTTTCCAGTCTTTTCCATTGCAAACAAGACTGCAGTGAATTCCTTTACACATACATCATTTTGAAAGTATGCAAGCATAACTGTAAGACCATTTCCCAGAAGTGGCATTACTAGGTCAAAGGGTATGCACATTTATAATTTTGAGAGCTAACTGCCTAAATGCTTTCCATAAGGGTTGTACCAAATTACACTCTCATCAACAACATAATACATCTTTTTCTAAAATTGAAGGCTTTTGACATTAGTTCAACCTCATCAAAACATGAGCATGGAGCAGAAATCAGGAGACAAGGTAGGATCACCCAGTTGGTTTCAGATGTCTCATGTAATCCCCATAAGAGCCTTAGTTTCACCAAGTACAGCTAGAAAACTGCAGCTTAGGGAGGATAAGTAACTTGCCCAAGGTCTCAGAGCTAGTAAGTGATGGACCTGGGGCTTAAGCCCAATGTGTGTGCCTCCGAAGCTCTTGTTCTTTTCACAAACTCCAGTTCCATCTGGGTCCTGTCCTGGTTCTGCTAGAACTCATCATGTGGCTGTCCACGAAGGAGAAATGCAATCCATATCTCTTGAGGGGGTGGTTGGGTCAATGGATGGACTGATGGAGATGGGAATTCAGGGGGATGAGAGTACGACTGAGAAAAGCAGAGGGAGAGTAGGCATCAGGACCCATGGAATAACAAAGACTGGAAGGTAACATTGGCCAAGATGGACTTGAGAAGACAGGATTGGGTTGTGAAGAGACTCTCCTAGTCATGCAGGAAAAGATCAACCCAGCAAAACAAAGCTTTATTGTGTTCTATGAAATCATTCTTCTGTAAGATTGCCGCACGTCCCAGCTCACATGTACACTTTCACTCTTTCCCTTTTGTGTTAATGTTTTACAACATCAAGTTTAAAATAAAAAACCAATACTTGTGAGGGTTCCTGAAAGGCTCACCAAAACTGATTTTAAAAAAACATCAAACTTGGCCAGGCTTCGAATCCCGGTGTATATAAGTGTAGGTAGTACAGGTAATTATTTTGTTTTTTTAAAGTGAAATATCAGAATATAGCTCTCCAAGTGAGTGTTAATGTCAGGGAAGTATCATGATGGCCTCAGAAGCTGCCTTACTGTCCCGGAGCTATTGCTGTTGTTCACATTCCTTAAACCCTTCCTTGGGAATTGCCATCAGGTGTTGGAGTTCATTCTTTTGTGTGTATTCAGGGGTGTCAGAGCTTCATCCCTTTAAGGATGAAGATTGCCTGGGGGTGGGGGGGGGACCCGGGGACCCCAAAAACCCAAACCAAAACACCTCACATTGTTTTTAACAGCTAAAACGCCATAGGCATTACGCTTTATGAAGGTGGGTGAAATAAGCCAGGTGGTGCTAGCATGCTGAGAAACAAGGGTGGTCATTGGAGATGGAGAAAAGAAAGGGCAACCTGTGTCATGGGGTCAAGTTCAGCTGACCCCATTTTCTTCTCCGTGGAAGGGCCCAAGGGGCTGTAGGGTCCCCAGGACTACTGCACTGGGCTCTGGTGACATGGTGACTGCGTGGCCGTAGCCCCACATCCAAGAGAGATGACCCTCTTTTCTCAGACGACACAATCAACAGTCCTTGGGCCTCTCCTCCAGCCTGACTTTTCTAATAAGACAAAAGCCCCCGAGGCCTGATAACATGCTCTTTATTCATACCAAACACTTCTCAACTTTCTAATCTGTATGGCTTCACTTGCTTTGAGATGAGCAAATTCATATTAGGCCCGTTTAGATAAGTGACAGGTCCAAATGAACATTAAGTAGGAGAGGCAAGATGTAAAAAGATGCAAGAAGCATCATGACATCTCTGCTCTATCTATATATTTTCCAGGTCACCGAAAGTCACATTTCATTTATATACAATTTACTCTATGGCCATGACAGTATAATTCAAAGTGGACATCAAAATAGCACCAATTAACATCGTGTAAGACAGATGAGTATAAAATGAACTTGACTTCGTAGGCTAAAGATTGAAATGACTCTTGGTCAAGAGGCTGCTCAATAAGCCTCCTCTACGACCTGAGCCCCCAGCCTCGGCATGCTCCTTTGTGGCTGTTCCAGATTCCTCTCCCCCAGGTCCCCCCATGCCAGGCTCCTGGGGGTCAGTGATAGACCTGCCTCCTCTTCACTAAAAGAAAGGCCCTTGCGATCTGCTTCTTTCCCCTACAGTCATAAGGATGTACCATCAAATCAAGTATTCTTTTTTTCTTATCAATTAATTGTCTGCTCCTTCCACCAGGACACTCATTTGGGGACAATACTTTTTCAAGCCTGTAATGTGTTTGTCTTTATACTCAGTGAAAAGGCCCTTTCTGCTCTCTCCAACAAGCAGCTTTTCTTTAAAACCTAGTCCTAAAGGGTCCCTGCAGGATGAGAACATCCCACCCTTTGCAGACTGCCCTGCTTCATCTATCTTTTTTTTTTTTTTTTTTTTTAGTAGAGGGATGACTTTTTTTTTTTTTTTTTTTTTTTATGGCTGTGTTGGGTCTTTGTTTCTGTGCGAGGGCTTTTTCTAGTTGCGGCAAGTGGGGGCCACTCTTCATCGCGGTGCGCGGGCCTCTCATTATCGCGGCCTCTCTCGTTGCGGAGCACAGGCTCCAGACGCGCAGGCTCAGTAGTTGTGGCTCACGGGCCCAGTTGCTCCGCGGCATGTGGGATCTTCCCAGACCAGGGCTCGAACCTGTGTCCCCTGCATTGGCAGGCAGATTCTCAACCACTGCGCCACCAGGGAATCCCTGCTTCATCTATCTTCTCAGCCTTGCCCAGCTAATGCTGCTCTAGTCTATTTTTGGTGACAGAAATACACTTGTCCCTGTATTATATGTATCTCAGCTTCCCAGCCTGTGAGCATGGGATCCAGTGTGCCAGCCTTCCTCCCAGCCTCTAGGGAGGCAGGGTTGGGATGGTCCGAGCCCTCCGGGTACAGCTTTCTCCATGTGCCCCGTGTGCTGCACAAATACCATATTCTATGTGTGCTGTGACATTAAAGAGAAGGGAAGCCCTGGGCTAGGCCTTCCAACTGCTCTATCGCTTTCAGGGCTAGGCCTTCCAACTGCTCTATCGCTTTCACTAGTAGTTTCTCTTACTGAGAGAGAACATTTGCCTTCAGCCATCCCAGTGAGGACCTCTGTTGAGATGCCCTCCCCAAACCGCCCTCCTTGCTTCTTTCTCACTGTCATTGGTAATGATAAGGAACTTTTTTCCCCTCCTTATTCTTATCCTTTTCCACTTTCCTAAGACTGATAGGAACCACATAGTTTCCTTTGGCTAATTTCCTTTTCCTTTGTTTGCCCTGGAGTAGCCTCTACAGACTAGATGGCTTTTTGTTTTTTGTTAATTTATTTTTATTTTTGGTTGCATTGGGTCTTTGTTGCTGTGTTCGGCTTTCTCTAGTTGCAGCGAGCGGGGGCTACTCTTCGTTGTGGTGCGCAGGTTTCTCATTGCGGTGGCTTCTCTTGTTGCGGAGCACAGGCTCTAGGCACGCCGGCTTCAGTAGTTGTGGCACGTGGGCTCAGTAGTTGTGGCTCGTGGGCTCTAGAGCGCCGGCTCAGTAGTTGTGGCACACGGGCTTAGTTGCTCTGCGACATGTGGGATCTTCCCGGACCAGGGCTCGAACCCGTGTCCCCTGCATTGGCAGTTGGATTCTTAACCACTGTGCCACCAGGGAAGTCCTCTACAGACTAGATGGTTATGAGAGGCTATAATCACCTGTACACCTTGAATTAGTGTGTGTGTGTGTGTGTGTGTGTGTGAGAGAGAGAGAGAGAGAGAGAGAGAGGTGGAGGGCACACGTGAGAGCAAGAATTTCAACATACTAAGAGACAGTATAGAGTTCCAATTTAAAATGTGGGTCTGGAGTTGACTGTCTGGGTTTAAATCCTGGTTCAGGATCATTTATTAGTTGTGTGACTTTGAGCCACTCAACCTCTTTATGCCTCAGTGATGTCATCTGTAAAATAGGATTAATAGTAGTTCCTATTTCATAGAGTTGTCCTGAGGAATAAATGAGTTAATACTATAGTGTACCTGGAATGGAACCTAAATATTGCCTACACCAGGGATTGGCAAACTGGCCTGCTGGCCAAACCAGCCCACCACCTGTTTTTATAAATAAAGTTTTATTGTAACACAGACATGCCCATTCACTTACACATCGTCTAAGGCTGCTTTCTCACTACGATGACAGATGACAGAGTTGAGTAGTTGCAATAATGACCCTATGCCTGGCAAAGCTGAAAATATTTACTGTCAGTCCCTTTACAGAAAAAAATTTGCTGACCCCTGGCTTGGAATATTGTCTAGTAAGTCCTCAATAAAAATGATCAATTAATATCAATTTTAGTAAATCTCAATTTTTATTGCTTTTCCAAGATCAAGTTTTGTTTTTTCCCTCAAGATCAAGGTCTAGATCTGAATTTGTTGATTTTCTGATCTTTTTTTCTTTTTAGTAAATGTGTTAAAGGAAAGTGACAAAAATACTGTCAGTAATAGCAAAAGTGGTACAAAAATATTCAAAAATCACAAAAGTGGTTATGTGAATGGCCAAGTTTTATGAACATTTTTCTAAGGCTTCTAGAGCTTATTTTGCTAGGTTACTTGCTCTTGTACTTTTGCTACTATAATTTTTAAAAAATAGACTTGATTTTAGAATAGTTTTAGATTTACAGAAAAATTATGAAGATAGTACAGAAAGTTCCCATATAGTCCACATCCACTTTCCCCTATTATTAACATCTTACATTAGTAGGTACATTTGTCACAAGAAATGAACCAAGCTTGATACATTATTATAAACCAAAGTCCATACTTTATTTTTAAATTACTTAATTTATTAATTTGTTTATTTTTTGGCTGTGTTGGGTCTTCCTTGCTGCGCGTGGGCTTTCTCACAGGACACCCACACCCGTCAGTTCTGTGTGTTCGTCATCCACTTTAGTCTCTCCTAACTAATCCCATCATGCCCTTCCCTGATAAACCCAGAGTGCTGCCATAGATAAGCTAACTATCTGGGGATCTTATTAAAAATACTGATTTTGGTTCAGTGGATCTGGGCTAGGGCCTGTGAGTCAGCACTAAAACAAAACCCAAAAACCTCCCAGGTAATACTGATGGTGCAGGTTCTGGAACCACAATTTGCTTTAAAGCACCTAAATCTTCAAAGTAGGATCACACTTCCTTTGGCTCACATCTGAGCTCTGCTACTCCGAACTATGCACCCTTCCCGGATAAATGTTCTTAATCTTTCTGTGCCGTATTTCCTCAACTATGTAATGGAGATAATAATGGATTTACCTTGTGGAGTTGTTGGGAAGATTGAATGAGATAATCCCTATAAAGCTCTAGGCACAGTGCCTCAATAAATGTTAGCCACTCTTGTTCCTAGTGAAGCATCATGGACCAGGCCTGTTTAGGTTGGTGAAGTGTCACAATTTATACATATCAGAGACATAATCTTCACTTTCTCTCTCTTTTTCCTTGTTCACTGACGAGTCTTTGATTTTGTAGACTGGATTTCTGCTCAAATGTTGGATCCCCATGTACCAATAATGACCATCAGTCAATGAAACTTGCCTTTTTTAGTACAAATAGTGTTGATAATTTTTAAAGTGATGTTTTATGCAATCACTGGAAAATACCTTTTTTGAAATAAGAGTTTATCTTATGGGAGTCTAGAAGAAACCAAAGAAAATGAAACTAGAAAATCATATCTGAAGGTGGTGACTATTTGTCATGTTTGATGACTGGCTCTGTAGCCCTTCAATGTCAGCCTCTCCCCTAGACAGAAGCCCCCCATCTCCATGTGTACTTATCAATTATTCCAGAAGTATCTTTCCAACTACATGTTCTTGTTACTCTGTAGTTAAATTTCAAAATTAGATTTACCTTCAAACTTTATTGCATTTACCTTGTGATATCAAAACTAATTTTAGGGACTTCCCTGGTGGTGCAGTGGTTGGGAATCCGCCTGCCAATGCAGGGGACACGGGTTCGATCCTTGGTCTGGGAAGATCCCACATGCCGCAGAGCAGCTAAGCCCGTGTGGCACAACTACTGAGCCTGAGCTCTAGAGCCTGCGAGTCACAACTACTGAGCTTGCGTGCCACAGTTACTGAATCCTCCGTGCGCCTAGAGCCCGTGCTCCACAACAAAAGAAGCCACCACAATGAGAAGCCCGTGCACCGCAACAAAGAGTAACCCCCGCTTGCTGCAACTAGAGAAAGCCCATGCACAGCAATGAAGTCCCAAAGCAGCCAAAAATAAAAATAAAATAAGTAGATAAATTCATTTAAAAAAATCTAATTTTAGATATGTAAATTCAGGTAGTTCTACTAAAAAATGAAAGGTGGTTTGTCTGATTTTTATTTGTCCTCTGTAGAATTTTTTTGGCTAATGGTTTCATACTCCAGTTACATGGGATATTGCATAAATTCACCTCTCTTCAAAATGAGTGCCTTTTTAACATCTATTGACTGATAGAACACACCCTTGGGGATTAACATTTGTGCCAAGGCACATAAGGACAGTATCTTTACATACTTTGATGAGGGAGAAGGGCAAAAACAGCTAGAATAGCACCACTGTTAGCTCCAGAAATATTTGTTGTATGGATGGATAAATGATGGAATGGAATTGAGGAGAAAGCAGAGAAAGAAAATCAGAAGATGAGTGGACTCTTCCCTTAGAGCAGACTCATGCCACATCCCTGGTTCCCAAAGCTCAAAAGCTACCAGAACCTAGAAATGGTGGCAGCAAGGGAAAATACCAGGATGCCCTTTCTCATTGATTCTCTAGAAAACAGCAGACAATCCAGTGAGGTCTTTGGGATGGCTGATATGCCCTAGCCATGGATTAGGAAATATTGACCTCAAGTATTTCTCCTTGCTGGGTAGAAACTTTTCATTTATGATTAGGGTGATGAACTGAGTAGAAAAGCTTCCACCATAATGTGAATTTCAGGTATGTTAGTTCTGGTTCTAATCCCTTCTGTAATGTTGCCTAGTATTTAATTTCTTTGTGTGCCTATCACAACGGTGCTTGCAACAAGGGTTCTGTTAGTTCAGCTGTCACAACAAATTTGTGCAGGGATCAACTTACAACAGAATCAAGAGAGATAATGAGCACCAAAGGATTAGGCCCAGAGCAGTGTATGATTTGATAAAATGTAGGGTTCAGAAAACAGTCACACCCTTAAACAACTTCGGGTGTGGAAACAATGCATCTGTCCACAATATTTATTACATAATAATACAGATTAGGCATAGAATGTCTCCTGTTTGTGAACAAAAGATCTCACTGCTTTTCAAGTTAGAGTGCTAGAAGAAATGATGTAGAACCTTCTTCTACCTCAAGGAGTTATCCTGGGGATTCACAAAACCATGTGGACAGAGTGTGGAGACCCTTGGGTAAGAGGTCGTGCATAGGTACCAAGCTGTGCTTAATAAGGAAGTAGCTATTATTTGAATTTCCTTGCAGACAGTAAAGTCTAGGATGGCGAGGACCAGATCTTCCTTGTTAACTGCTGTAACCCTTGTGCTTAGCCCAGAGCGGGCATATAGTAGGCACTTGATCAATACTTGATGAATAAATGAAATCAAAGCCAACAAACAGAATGAAGCATATTTGTGTATATAAAAGCTAACAGTGGCCTGTATTAATGCCAGTCAAGTCTGGTCAAATCATGGCTGACATGAATACTACTTCGCTCTCTATCAACAATCACGATTTAAAACTTACCATTAGTAACAACAGAATTTTATAGGTCAACAGTGACAACGTTACAGTGTTTAGGGGACTGTTTATCCAAGCTCTTTAATGTTGCAGTTCATTCTTTCTGTTGCTGAATTAGCTATAATTTATTGACAGGGCTACTGCTAACCCACAGAGGACCTTTATGAAATTAGAAAAAGCTGCCCTTCCCACCCCTGATGCATGCAACCTTGCTGGTGCACACAGGCTGGACTTCATCTCTCCCTCGCCCCTTCAGCGGGACACACCCCATGCAATGAGAAACCTGCAGAGCCGTTTGCTGCGTCCCTGTTTACTGAGTACCTTCTCATGTCACATACCATGCTGAGTAATTACACACATATCTCAGAATTATCAATGATCCTAACAAGCCTAAAAGGCAAAGATAATATCCCCATTTGATAGATAAGGAAACTGAGGTCCAGAGAGTTTCGTAACTTGTCTGGATTGCACAGTTAAGTAAATGATGGGATAAGGAGTCACACTGAACATCAGAACAGTCTGGAATGCCCTGCTCCACCTGAAGAGGAAGGAGCCCAGATGGATCCCAAAATTGTACTTCCCTCAGCAGCTGGGGATAAAAACATTCCATAGCATAAGAAAGGAAGTTTTGTGGTCACTGTAGTCTTTAGTATTGTGTTCTCTGAGAGACGGTTTGAAACAACCATTTGTTTTCCAACCCTTTTCATTTATTCACTCTGATCTTTCTTTTTTTCTGAATAGGCTCAGAGAAAGGTACCAGTATTAAGATGAATGGAATTACCTTCCCTTTCTGTGTGTCCACCACGGTCTCTTCCTTGCTAGGGCTGGCAGGTGAAGTGTAACGCTTTCCATGGCTGGCTGGCTTGGCGTTCAGGGGGTGCCAGTCGCTGTGCTGGTGTTTTCCAGGTATTAACTCGTGTAATCCTCACAAAAGCTCGACTGCTTCTCTTCCCACTCTACAGGTGATGAAACTGAGGCACAAAGAGGCTTAACAAGGCTAGTAAGTGGAAGAATGAGGTTTCAAACCTAGTACATTGGAGGTGTCATTTTCAAGATCATAAGATCTCTGTCCTCCCTTTTAGAGCAGATTACTCTCTTCTATCACATAGGAAAAAGAACTACTGAGTGATTAGTGAGGCGTTATTAACTCCGAAATACATTTACTTCAAAATTCAGAGTGCAGTTAATCAACATGAATTACAAAATGAGTGTGTCACTACACTTTTTTCGCACTTTCTCTAATTGTTGGTGATCATTTTAAAGATGTTTTAGCTTCTGGGGCTACCTCAGAAAAATGTTAGAGACAGTGACTTCTTTTGTAATATTTCCCAGCTTGGTTGACTATTTTCAGGTTGCAGTATAAGAATATTATATGTTGAGGACATTTCCCTTCTTCACGTATGCCAGTAAGATTAGAAAAAGTATATAAGAATGAAAATCGATACTTTGATCATGGGCATCAATGTTCTAGTTATGGCAAAAATTGATAGATCCTTTGGAAACTTAAGACACCATGTGTGTATAAATAAATTTTCACAAAGCTTTTGGTTTTAGGGGAAAAAAACTTGACTTAGCCTGATAGCATAATATGTTTTTCAAAATATAAAATTGAGTGGCTATGATTTGGGTGTGTCAACACATTTTTTTCCTTCAAGCTTTCTGCTCTAGAAGAATGATGACAATAGAATGCACCCACAGCTGGCACAGCTGGATGAAAATCATTCGTCTCATTTAACTGACGGTACTGATCACTGTAATAACTATTTTACCAGAAAATATAATTTGGCAGACATCTGTGATTAGCATAATAATACATTTCCTTGTCAATTCCCTAAGGCAGCCATCACCTAAACATCCTTTGTGTGATATCTAAATGAATTATCTTGTCATAATGAATTTCTTTATAGGCCTGAGAAATTGCTTCTGTTAAGTTGCCTTCTGTGCTATTAATTTGAAGGCTTCGTGCATAATGAGGCTGGAGGGGGAGGTGAAGGCTAGCCTTCCTCCCAGCTCTGGACCCCAGGCCCACAGCCTGTGTCCTGTGTCTCACAAAATCCTCTCTGAACTCTGCTTCTCCAGCTTCGGGCTCTAATTCCTTTCCATGGGGGGGATTCAAACACAGTCGCAGAGGTAGGGTGGGAGACTATTTGATGTGAGTAAATGTATTAAAAAGAGAAACAATTGGCAGTGAAATGAAGTAATGAGAATACATAAACTAAGGACGTGAAGATCCATGACAGTTACTAACTCAGGGGAAAAACAAACAAACAAAAAATGTTTACACAAGTAATAGTTCACTACATGGCTCAGTTCTTCATAGCAGACATATTCATTATGTGTACATATAACTGAATATCGATATAACCCAAATTACAGCATGATTACTATTGTATTTTTTTTTTTATTTTTTAAAAAATATTTACTTATTCATGTATTTGGCTGCATCGGGTCTTAGTTGCGGCACGTGGGATCTTTGTTGCGGCATGCGGGATATTCCATTGCAGCGCGCAGGCTCCAGAGTGCACAGGCTAAGTTGCCCCGCGGCATGTGGGATCTTAGTTCCCCGACCAGGGATCGAACCCGCGTCCCCTGCATTGGAAGGCGGATTTTTAACCACTGGACCACCTGGGGAGTCTCATGATTACTATTTTAAATCATTACTAATATGCAATTACTGAATTGAAAGGAAATGTGAATGTGTAATGGGAGAGGGTGAAGGATGATGGAGGTGCGGGAAAAAAAGAGCTAAGTCTTTATTTTCCATAGTGGGAGTTAGTTGAAGTGCCCAAACTAAAAAATAATGAAGTAGCGATTCACTTAGAGATATAGGGAAAAAAAGTATCCCTCCCAGACAGCTAAATTTGACCCTAGAGGAGGGGAAAAGAAAGAGGAGACCTGAGTCTTAGTTGTATATCTGTTTTTTTTTTTTGTTTTTTTTTTTGTAAACGGGATGTCTTTTTTTTTTTTTAAATTTATTCATTATTTATGTTTGGCTGTGTTGGGTCTTAGTTTCTGTGCGACGGCTATCTCTGGTTGCGGCAAGCGGGGGCCACTCTTCATAGCGGTGCGCGGGCCTCTCATTATCGTGGCCTCTCTTGTTGCGGAGCACAGGCTCCAGATGCGCAGGCTCAGTAGTTGTGGCTCACGGGCCTAGTTGCTCCGCGGCATGTGGAATCTTCCCAGACCAGGGCTCGAACCCGTGTCCCCTGCATTGGCAGGCAGATTCTCAACCACTGCGCCACCAGGGAAGTCCTTAGTTGTATATCTTAACTTACGTTAAATAAGCAGGTAACTCTTTAAACTATATGCATATATAACTGGGGTCAGGGGTAACTTAGGGAAAAAAAGAACAAGAAAAGATGAAAAATTATCTTTGGGGGAAAAAAGGTAGAAGAGGAAATACATCACCTAGAGGCCCATTTTAACATGCTGGTTTATCTTCTTCCAGTATCTCCCCCTCTGTTTGCTTTTCCTGTCTTTCTCCTTTCCAATGATCAACATTGCTATAATCATACTGTATATAAAATTGATAGCTAACTTATTGAGCACATAATTGCACAGCAGACCTTGTGCTAATATACACTTTATATCCATTATTTTATTTGATTAACCCAACTGGGAGTGCTGATTTTTTAACTGATTATATAATAATTATTTTATTATTTTAGCATATGGTCTTCAGAATCATCTTTTGCATGGTACAGTAATATTCCACCCAATGGATTATTGATCTTTCCCCCAAATTATTAGACTTTTAAGCTGTTTTCCAGATTTTGCTGTTATAAAGAATACTGGGATGATATACTTTCCCCCAGAGCATTTCCCTGAAGTTTATGCTTTTAGGGTAAATTTCCAGAAGTAGGATCACTGGGTCAAAGAGTATAAACATGTTGCCACATTGCTTTCTTAAACTCTCCAGGGGGCACTTATGCATTCATTGTTTAATGTGATACGATGCCTCTTGCAACTCTGACGTAGGTAGGAGAGACAGATTCACTGCCATTTTATATACATGATTATTGGGAGCTAAGTTCCCAAGGTCACACAGTTGGGGGAAGAGCCAAAATTAAAATGCATGTTTCCCAACTCTCTCTTGATTTCTCTTGTAACCGGGACCCCCAAATGAAATGAAACTCAGGCTGGACTGTGCCTGCCACTTTCTCTCCCAGACATCTTAGTTTTGACCTAGTGGGGCTTCTCTGTCATGGGACCCTTTCCTTTCACTGAGGGCCATTCTGCTTTAGGGGGAAGGTAAGACCTCTCTAGCAGCCCAAGGACCACTTCTTGGGCTATAAAATCTTCTACTAAGCCTAAGGAGGAGAAAGGGTGGGACAGAGGAAAAAGCATGAGGGGACAAAGGGTACTGAATTAGAATATGGGACAGGAGTCATGAGAAGGTGCCCAACGAGCAAACAGGAAAAAAACCCTGTGATTTTGGGGGACCTTCATGCTTAAGACTAGGTATTTGAGCTGAAAACACTAAAGAGATTGGACTTAGGGAATGTTAGGGTCATGGTATGGCCTCTCTGTACTCAACTGTACTGTACCCAGGACTGTCTTGAACTGTTAAATCTACTTCTTGATAGCAATACGCTTTCTCAGGATAGAAACTAAACAACAATTTGTATTTTTTCTTTTCAAATGAATGATAAAAAGTAACTTCAAATACGTATTTTTCAACCACAGAAGAAAGTGAGTCCTGCTTTGTCCAACCAAAACCACGTACACTGGGAAGAGAATCTACGTTATATGGCAAGGTACAAAAGGAAAGCCTTCCTCGACTAGAAAAGCCCAAGATTTCAGCCGTGTCTACAGCTAATGGTGTTAAATCCCTCCATGAACAGCCCCTGGCAAAGGATGCTGCAGACCCACCAGGATCCACAGAGGAAACTCAGCCTCTTAAGGGACTGAAGGAGTCTGGGCCACCTCAGCCAGGTGGCAAAGATGATACTCCAGGAGCAGGAGAAAAGAAGGACGTGGAAGCTGTGACAGAGGCTCAGCCTTTTAAAGGAAACGCTGAGACCGAAGCTTTAGGAGCAGAAGCCGAGAGTCAACCTTTGAGGACAGCGGGAGAGAGGGACTCTCCTGGAGCAGTGGAAGGTACTGAGAATCCACAAGCTGCCGGAGAGATGACAGCTCGAGGAACAGCTGAGAAAATTCCACCTCTGGAAGCAGCTAGAGAGCCACAATCTCAAGAAGCTCTGGGGACGGATGAACAGTCCCAACTCCCAGAAACAGTTCCCAAGGAGATGGAATCTCCAGAAATATTGGAAGGAAGTCAGCTTGTGGAAACAGCTGAAAAGCAGCAACTTCAAGAAACATTGGGAGAAGATGAGCAGTCCCAACTTCTAGAGATGATTCCCAGAGAGAATGGAACACCAGAAGTATCAGACAGAAGTCAGCTTATGGAAACAGCTGTCAAGGATGATTCGCTCCATAAAACTCCTGAAGGTCCAGGAGACATGGAGCAGATCCAACCTGAAAGAATAGTTGGAAACATGGAACATCCAGCAGGAATTCTAGAGACAGGGGCAAATGTGGAAACGGTCAGGAAAATTCATGCTAACGAAGAGGACCAACACGATGAAGGTAAAAGTCATGCTGTCACAGATTCAGGTTGTTTAGGTGTGCTCCATAAAAGATCATCTCTGGGGGACAGGGGTGGCTGACACAGTCCCTCTAGTTTCTGTTTCCGTGGTTGAAGTTCATTTGACCCAAACCAAAAAGGCTTCCATACTTGAAAAACAGGCATTTGACTTTCTGGCACAAATTTTCTAAAACATAGTCTGTGTTCAGATTTGTAACCTAGAGCTTCATTGTTGAATAAAATGGAATATTGAAGGAATGTTAAATTTCTGAATTTTTCCAAGTTCACTCTTCATCAGGCCCCATGTATGGCACGAGGGTACAAATTGAAGATGGTCAGTGGAGGAACTGACTTTTTAATGAAAGAACACACAAATGACTCTTAGAGTGTCATTTTCTTCTTTGCACTCTTATCCTTGGAAAATTACTGTCAGCCTGCTCCTGTCCTCCTATAGTCTTTTTATCTTTATTAGAAGACTAGAGAAATGTACTACGTCTTAGCAAATGGTGTTTTTTTAAATGTACTTTACCAGTATAAAGCAAATGGTATCTATACTGTTCTTTATTGGAGTTATAATAAAAAAAAATCTTCTAGGGCAGGATTTACATTTCGGTAAATTTGGGCTTCACCCTACAGTATAATCAAGTGAAACATTCATCCGTTTTTTAATTCTCTCTTTAGTTAATGCAGCAGTTTTTGAGTGTCTAATCATCTGCTAGCTGCAGGAATAAGGGGTAGTCCCTGTTCTCAAGGGGCTCACAGTCTAGCGGGGAGAAGGCAGAATTTAAACAAAATACTACAGTCTACTGAGGTAAGTGCTTTAGTGAAGGTATATAAAAGCGCTCTGGGAATAACAAGGGAGAAGCAATTAAAGGTATATATTTGTTAGATCAGGGTTGGCAAACTCAAGTCTTTAAGGCCTAGGATCATGACAGTGGGTGAAGTGAGGGGCACATGTAATGCTGTGGGAAGCCCCGGGCACCTTGGTGAACAGGCGCACAATCCTATCAAAAGAGGCAGCTGCTTCTGGGCTCCACTCAAAGCATGGGGACCAGTGTTGCCCAAAGTGACTTCTTAGGGAAAAATTTGTATGTGCAATGGCCAGCCTTTTAAATGTTTAAACTCTTTAAAAGTTCAATGATTGTTTTCTTTAAACACCAGAATGACCAAACAAGACGCTTTCTGGGCACCCATAGAACACATTTTGATTTAGATATAAATGGAACTTTCTATTTGTAATACGTTCTACTGTCTTTCTTGGGTAATTCTGCATCCTGATTTTATATAAGAAAACGCCAGGACTCGGAAATGGTAAGTGACATGGGCCACTCTGAGGATCTGAGAGACCCAGGGCAATTGCCTTTCTTGACACCACCAGAGAAACTTACCGTCTAGACCTAAAAAGCAAGAGCTGCCCCCCTTGGAAACCAGCTGCGGGGCACTTTGTTGCTAATGCTAAACAAGTATCTCTTAATATCACTTTTGGTTACTTTTCCAGGTGAAACAGGAGAAGAGGTTGAAACAGAGATGGAGAATGAGAAAGTAAGTGAAGGGGCTGAAACAAAAGAAGAAGAAACAGGAGAAGCTGTGGGTCTTTCAGCAGCCACGTAGATAGGTATGGTGATGGAAGGGTGAACCGACACAGCGTATTATAACAGAGAAGACAGAAAGCGGCAGTGAAGTTTGTGGTTACAGATCTTATCTTTCAACATCTACATCTTTTATACAAGGAGTGTGGTTATCATGTTCTTGATTACATTGTTCCATAAAACTGCTAAGCTGTGAACAGTTTTTCTAGCTACTTACAATTCAAAACTACAAAAAAAAAAAAAAAAAAAAAGAAAAAGAAAACTACAATACCCAGAGCCAATACCAACTAGGGTATATGTTCGTTTAAGAGTGTGAGGGTGTTTTCTTCACTGTGGCAATGGGTCCATTCAGTGTAGAAAATGAGACCCTAAAAGAAGGTATAAACCTTTAAGTATAGGTGGCTGGAGAAAGGAGTTAGCAGAGTTTAGGGAGCTCATGATAATAAAGTCATACAGTTGGAATTAGGATGGAGTAAGAATGATCAACAATAACCGGGCAAACTATACCTAGTATTTCTTTCCTATCACAGAATTTAGAGCTGGTGGGAACCTGGGAAAGTATGTCATCTAATTACCTTCTCACCTTAAGTCTATCTACTACCATACATCCTTATTGATCATGGTGTATTAAATATGGTAACAAAATTCTTCTTAAAGGAATGCAGACTCTGGTGCTGTTATAAGATTAGGTATTTTCACAATGAAAGGTTACACATGTTTTATGTGCCATTTTGAATCGTCTAGTGATTTTATACTTATGTGAGGTGTTTCAATTGGTGTTATCCTTTTGACTGACATTAAAGGTATTTTAAATTGACTTTTAAATGTATTTCAGAGGCAACAAACAGCAAGAATTAAAACCTAGATTTGTTGCCTATGTGGAGTCTATTCCTTGGGCCCTATTTTTTTTGTTTTTAAGATTACTCTGATTTAATATTAGGCTTTAGATGTGGAAAACAGCTGAAAAATCAAGATTTAAAAACCATTTATAATATTTCATTTGTGTTAAAATGATACACCATAGAAAGTCACTTTTCAAGTATTCCTCCAAAGTTGCCAAGGGATTTTGGTAAATGATGATATGTGAATAATAATAATGATAGCAATCTTGCCCACCAATGAGTGCCTTGTGTTTATGAATATCAGGATAGAATTATATTCTGGAAACATTTTGTAGTTTTATCTTATTTGTAAATATGTAGTTTAAAGATAACTGCTCAGATGAATTAACTAGACTCTTTTACTTTAGCTTCTGTATTAAACTGACTATTAAGATGATGTAATTAATTTTAAGAATATAGGATAGAGGGAAGAATTATCATCCTTACTCTGATTTTAATGTTAATGTTTCTGACTTTAAAGAGTTGAGGTAGCTAACAAGAGGAGTTACTTGAGTAGATGACTTCATCCTTCCTGCAAAGTAAAGAAGCTGGATTGTGATTTTATTGAGAACAAGGATTGTTTTATGTGTCTTTGAATTCATACATTTAGCTCTTTGGGACATGATAGGTGCTTGATAAGTATTTGTCGAATCAATAAATGAATAATAAATACCAAGTGTTCCCATTTACACTTAATTCATTAAAAAAGAATACAGAATTCTTTATATATTGCATTTGAAATATGAATTTGTGTGACACTAACGTTTTCATTCCAAAGCTGCTCAAGGTTAGTAAGACTATATATTTGGTGCAGTTCCAAAAATAGTAATAATTTGAGGTCAGAAAGTTACATAACTCAGAACTGATATAACATCTTTCAAGCTACGTTTTGTAATCCAAAGGTGTTTTTCCTGACCCAAAGGTATTTTTGTATAGATATCTAGTAAATAGAAAATGTCAGAGCTTAGTGTAAAATATGATCACCTTAAAAAGTGATTGTACTTTGTATCAAATACTGAAATAGTAGGATTCATTTACTAGGCATAAAGGTCCATTCTCCATTGTGTGGATTTTTAAAAAAATCTCTAACATATGTTAAAGAGATCTCTATTCAGAGCTCATTCTTGAAAGAAGTCTTTCTCAAAAGCATTATTATATAGTTGTAATGTAAAAGTTTTCAAATTACTTATTAATACCATTATTTTCCATAATAACTAAAATCATTTATTCTCAGAAAAATTTGGAAATTTGTATAAATTTCTGATACTTTCTATACTTTTGTCTTTGGCCTTTAATGTGGTTACTAAGACATTTTTAGAAATTATTCTTTTAGATAATATTAATAACTTTGTAATTCAAAACCTATAAAGAAAATTGAAATGTTCCATAATATTTGAATATTCCAAAATTAAAACGTTTCATCTAAATAATCTGCTAATTTATTTTTTTAAACAAAATTAAAGTAATAAGTGCCTATAGTAAAACTCAAATAATAAAGAAAGGTATAAAATGGGAAGTAAAGTTGTTCCTCCCATATCCTTTAGTTCTTCTATGAAAAGATGATAAAGCTTCTTGTGTTTACTTCCATAAGAAGGTAATGTAGGGACTTCCCTGGTGGTCCAGTGGTTAAGACTCCGTGCTCCCAATGCAGGGGGCCTGGGTTTGATCCCTGGTCAGGGAAGTAGATCCCACATGCATGCCACAACTAAGAGTCCACCTGCCACAACTAAGAGCCCGTATGCCTCAGCTAAAAGAGCCCGCATGCTGCAACTAAGACCCGGCACAGCCAAATAAATAAATAAATTTTTGAAAAGGGTAATGTATAAGCCAGGCTATATGGATATGCTAAAACAGAAGTGTATGCTTACACATCCACATTTTAAAACACAAATGACGGGCTTCCCTCGTGGTGTAGTTGTTAAGAATCTGCCTGCCAATGCAGGGGACATGGGTTTGAACCCTGGTCTAGGAAGATCCCACATGCCGCGGAGCAGCTAAGCCCATGCACCACAACTACTGAAGCCCACATGCCACAACTGCTGAAGCCCGCGCGCCTAGAGCCCATGCTCCACAACAAGAGAAGCCACCACAATGAGAAGCCTGCACACCACAACGATGAGTAACCCCTGCTGGCCGCAACTAGAGAAAACTCCCACTCAGAAACAAGACCCAACGCAGCCATAAATAAATAAGTTAATTTAAAAAAAAACCACGAATCACTATTTTGTCCTTACATTGTGAAAAAGTGCATGTAAAACCACGAATCCATCCTTTCCTCTGCTAGAATTTTTTTCTTTTGCCCAAAACTGGTATATAGACTTAGCATAGCAAAGTGCATTCTAAGTCCCCAGACTCTGAGGGGAGTTTATCAATTTTGCTTTCAGATTCAAAATGCACAAGTTGGATAAGGCTTGAGCTATTTATAATGAATTAATAGAAAAACTACCATCAGGGCTGGATTTTCCACTGGATTTTCTAATTCCAGTGGCCATACAACCACTTTGTAACCCAGTTTTGTGATCTATTAAGATGATTGCAGAATTCTCTGTATCTAGCTGGGAAGGAAATGGTGAACAAACGATTCGCCAGCTGGTATCCCCATTAGGGAGTGAACGTTGGCGTTTACTGACAGAGGGTGGTGGTTGCAAATCTAGGAAATTCCCAATCCAGACTCCAAAACTCTTGGCCAGATGTGCTCTGTACCATCTCCTGATACCAAGCAGGGCCCTGTGGGGCTCCTGGGCACAAAGCCTTTCTGTGTCCCCCATTTCTTTGATTACAGGAAACAGCCTTCATTCAGCCTCCATGACCTTCCCTGAGTTCCAGCGGGCAGATTCAAGCAGTTGTAATTAGGGAAGGGAGGGGATGTGAGACCAGGGAGAAACAGTCAAGAGCAGCCTTGGGGCAAGGCTCTGTTTCCCCATCAATGGATGCACACAACAATATCTTTGAGCTATTTCGCAGATACTGAAACCCCCTCCAGGTGAGAGAAGTTAACGATTAACGATGATATGCTGCCCACAAGCATGTAGACCCCAGACCAGTTGGACCTGAAGGTTGATGATGCCAACTCCTACTTACCTCACCACCAACCCATCAGAAGAATGTCCATGAGCTGATCACGCCGTATTTGAACAATTACTATAAAACTTCTATCTTCTCCAAGTGAGGACACACAGGTTTTTGAGGCAGGAGCCTGCTGTGTCCCCCTTTGCCTGGCAAAGTAATAAAGGTATCCTTTTCTACTTCACCCAAAACTCTGTCTCCAAGATTTGATTCGGCACCGGTGTACAGAGAAGCTGAGCTTTCAGCATCACTCCTGGGGGACCCACAGGTTAGGAGTGTGTGGCCAACATGTGACCTCATTGCTTTTTCCATTTAAACTTTGCAGTAAGAGTCCTAGCATAGCTAATAGCCTTTGAGCAGTCGAAACACCCACGTCATTATTTTAAAAAAAAGTTTTTTTGGCCATGCGGCACGGCTTGTGGGATCTTAGTTCCCTGACTAGGGATTGAACCCAGGCCCTCAGCAGTGAAAACACAGAGTCCTAACCACTGGACCACCAGAGAATTCCCCATCATCATTCTTAACAAATGCTTTATTCCACACTTGGCCTTGAGTTAAAAATGGCTTTTAAAGGAAAATATTTCTTTTCCACATTGAAGTAATCAAAGAGTGTTGGGTGGTCATAGTGAAATAATCTGTGCTCTTTTTGTAAATACAATAGCTTCTTAGAGCATCTAACATTACAATCATCTCATTTTTATAAAGCTAATCTGGTGACCCAATTCTGAATTGTTTCACAAAAGTCAGCAATGTGAACATCATAAAGCCATTCATGTAGCCCAATACATCCGTTGGGTGAAAGGAGAATGAACCTCTAATAGCAAGGCATGGCTGTATCTGAAAAGTTGAAAGCATTTGCTCACAAGGTGTCATTTAATCTAAAACTTTGTCAGCTCCTCTTGTCCCCAGAGCTTATAAAGTTAACGAGTGAGATTGGTTGTAATCGCAAGGTTTTAATTGCAGAATCAGTGTAATCTCAGAGAACTGTTGACAGGTGTGGAATTTCTCTTTTCAGTTCTTGTTACTTTCAGCAAAAGTTAAGGAATTCCCTGTCAGTGTTAACCCATATGGAGTCAAACTGGAGACCTTCAGCTTTACTTCAGAAATACCACCCAGCAAATGTATTGGGCAATAGTTGAGATATTGCAAGTTAACAACCATATCGTTACTTCCGCACCTAATGAAAGAAGTCCCCAGACATCAGCCAGGCTTTAATAACTTTTGAAGGTCGAAGAGGGGCCAGTCTGTATTATGTTAATGTAAATTACCCTTTCTGTTTAATAATGTGCAACTGACGTGAATAAACATGTAACTCTATCCACTATTGGGACAGAGATCTGCAAGCCTCACCAGTTTCCAGAAAAAGAGTTCTGAGAAACCAGTTAGGGACAATAATTTTGGTTTGAAATCTGCCTCATTTATTTTTCCTTGTAAAATATAGGTAGTTCTCAAATTTTTCTTAACAAAATAAAAGTAACTGTAGCAAAACATAATTCATGCTATCATATAAATTGATGAAAAAAGTAATGCATATTATACTGAATCAATTTATGTGACCCTGATTCCAAATACTTAAAAAAAATATATTCAGTGATAAAGAGAAGAGGCTCTCCACAGCAGCTGTACTGTTGTAGAGGGGCTTCGGGCTGGGAGGGAGCTTCAGCCCCAGCACCTCACTAGGAAGACACAAGGCCCAAAGGTGAACTCATAGCAGTCCACTGTGAAAACAAATGAAAAGTTTATTTCAGCTAGTGGTTATTTAGTAGATCAGTATGGATTTGCTTCAAGTTTTCTGGATATCAGAGCTTTGTTAAAAAGTGTTTTTTTTTTTTTTTTTTTTTTGGTAAAAACACTGCTTCTAAGTACTTGTATATGACACAGTGATTATTTAGGTAATAATTGCAAGGAAGAACTCCTTTACTATTAAAATAATAATTTTTTCTTAGTAAAAAATGAATACATGTTCATGGTAGAAACTTCAGAAAATATAAACTTTAAAAACAGGAAATCTAACATTACACATAATACAATCAGTCAAAAATCATGTTGATGCATCTGAGGGATTATTATTTTTTTAGTGTTGCAATAGCAAGTTAGCCAAAGCACAACTATTAATAGAACTTTATGTCTGTTGAACTGCTGAGCATAGCACTTCTGGATTTTCCTCACTGGAATCTATTGGAGATAGCAGGTTACAGAGAATGTTCCGATAATCCTTGCTATATTAGTAAATATTGATGAGTGTTATAGAGAGAGCAACTATGCCCAAGTATATTAGCACTTAGCTGACCACAATTTATGATAACTAATTTTTTGATATCTTAGGAAAAAACACAAACTAAAAATTTTATTTGAAGTTATTGTTAATGCTTTCTAATTGTTGACCATATGTTAGTGAAAAGACTGTAAGCTCTTTAGAGAGCAGGAAAAGTGCCCTACAGGGCCTAGTACAAATTTTGCACTCTAAATAACTTGTTGATGACAAATGCTCTTTATTCTTATATAATCATGATCATTTCCTCAGAACTGAATATAATTGGCTATAGGGAAAATATGGCCAAAATTTTTATAAAATTATTTTGTACTGCTGGTTCAATATTTACAATTTTGATTGAATGTTATTAGAAATAAAGTGTTTGAAAGCTTTTCTCTGTATTTATGTGAATTTTTGTTATAGAAACGTATTACTTTTGACTCATTGTGTCCTTCAGAAAGAAAAGCATTTTTTAAATTACCCACTCCCTCAAAGGTAACGAGTATGACAACAGCAGGGAAATATGGGTGACTCTTTAGATATTTTATGATCACTTATTTAATGATAACACACTTCAAAGAGATTGCTATTTCTTTATGTTTGAAAGGTTAACGTGTAATGTGTTCCTTTTCACGTTTAACAAAATCATGATTCTCCTTGTGGAAAGAAGACTCAAAATCCCAACCCAGCCACTAACAAACTAGCTTGGATACCAGCACTTTATTTCCAGCTTTCTCATTGTAGGGTTAGAATTTGAAGTCATGACCTATCTGTAACTATGCCCCTTAGACCGTGACTGGCCAGAGTAGTATCTGATTTCCTGGCTACAGTGACTGGTTTAGGAATGCATCCCTATCCTGGGCTGGACCAATCAGAGGCTTCTCTGAGACTCTCTTGCCAGAGATATCAGGAAATGATGTCTTTCTGCTGGGTTAGTACCTTGGTGGTCTCTCTCTACCTTGGTGGCCCTGCAGCATCTTCCCCTAAGAGACAGATGGAGCCGGGAGGTTTCTGGAACACACATAAAGTCAGCTGTACTCTGGATTTCTCTGTTACATGAGCCTATGAACTCCTCTTTTTTTCCACCTATACTAGTTGAGTTGGGTTTCTGTCACATCCAAATAAGAGCCTTAATATTAAAAGTAGAAAGAAGTGTCGTAAATGAGCTGAAGAAAATATTAAATATGAGAGCAGAAATTAATGCTAAAGAAAAGAAAGGTAATAGAAAGAATCAAAAGAGCCAAAAAATGGTTCTGTAAATAGATTAATAAAATTGATAAACTTCTGGGCAAGACTGATTAAAAAACAATAGAAGCACAAATAAACTATATTAGATGAAATGAAGGCACTTGAATACAGATGCAAGAGATTAAAAAGGTAAAATTTAGATGAAGTGTGCAAATTCTACAACAATGTAAATGACCCCAAACTGAAGTAAAGACTAGAAAATCTGAATGTTCCTGTTACCATGAAACAAATTGAATCAGTAATTTAAAATTTTTTCCCAAAGAAAATACCAAGCCCCAACAGTTTTATAGGTAAACGCCATCAAACATTCAAGGATAGATATTTACAACCATAAACTCTTTTATAAAAGAAAAAAGCCAGTCTCACAGATGAACATAAATGTAAAGATCTTAAACAAAAAAAAATACATCATTCTGAATTTGAGTGTATAAAACACACATTATAATATATATGTTGACCAAGTTGAATTTATCTAGGAACGAGAGGTTGGTTCTACATTATAAAAAATTCATTACTATAGTTGTATTTTACCATATGAGCAAATTGAATGAGAAAAATCATATCATGACCTCATAGATAACAGAAAAAATTCAACGAATTTCAGCAACCATTTAAAACTCCAATGTCACCTTCTCACTGACCCTATTAAACCTGCAATCCCCTATACTCTCCAACTCCCCTTGCTTTGCTTTTCCCTATAGCTCTTAACATTTTAACATAATTTTTTGTGTCTGGTTTTTCTTTCTTACTTTAAAAAATTGTGGTAAAATATAGATAACAAAATTTACCATTTTAACTGTTTTTAAGTGTACAATTCAGTGGCACTAAATACATTCACAATGCTGTGCAACCATCCCAATTATTTCCAAAACTCTTCCAACAGAAACTGTAACCCATTAAGCAATAGCTCCCCATAGCTTGCTACTCCCAACCCCTGGTAAGCTCTAATCTATTTTCTGTCCCTATGATATATATTTCCCTAGTATATAATTTACTTGCTTTGTTTGTGTAAATTTCCTGAGGGCAAGAATTTTAGGCTGTTTATTGTGGAAATCACGGTACTCGTGACAGTATCTGGCTTATTAAGTATTTGTGGAAGGAAGGAAGGAAGGAAGGAAGGAAGGAAGGAAGGAAGGGAGGGAGGAAGGGCTTTTAGCAAAGTACGGCTAGAAGGAAATTTTCTTGATCTAATAAAAGGGATATATAAAAAACAATAGTGGGGCTTCCCTGGTGACACAGTGGTTAAGAATCCGCCTGCCAATGCAGGGAACACGGGTTTGAGCCCAGGTCCAGGAAGATCCCACATGATGAGGAGCAACTAAGCCCTCGAGCCACAACTACTGAAGCCTGCGCGCCTAGAGCCCGTACTCTGCAACAAGAGAAGCCACTGCAATGAGAAGCCTGTGCACCGCAACGAAGAGTAGGCCTCGCGCCCCGCAACTAGAGAAAGGCCGCGTGCAGCAACGAAGACCCAACACAGCCAAAAATAAATATATAAATAAATTTATTAAAAGAAAATCAATAGGAAGCATCATACTCAATGGTGACATGTCAAAGACATTCCTTTAAAAACAAATAACAATGCAAATATGATTTCATTTTTGTTTCAGCTCAGAGAATTAAAATATGTCAATGATTCAAACATAGGATAACAGAAGAAAGAAGAAATGATAAATGCAAAATTCAGGTTTCCTCTGAGATGGGAGGGAAGGGAACATCCGGATTGGAGCATCATATCTGGTCTTATATAGCAGTAAGAATGTTCTTTTTCTCAAACTGTGTGGTAGGAACGTGGGTGGTCAACATTCTTTTGTATCTGCTTGGTATTAGATGTTTAAAATTTTTTTAGACCATAATATTGAGTGAAAACAAGTCAGACAAATATATGCTGTATTTTATTAATATAAAAGTTAAAATCAGGCAAAACTAAATGATCTTCACTTCTTATTTGAATGCATAACTTCTAAATGGCAAAACTATAAAGACAAACCAGAATAATTCATATAAAATTTAGGACTGTAGTTACCTTTGGCAGAAGTGAGGGTAATGGTTTATGCAGGGCTCCCAGAGAATTGGTGATGTTCCTTTCTTGGGCTGGATTTGGTTCGTAGGTGTTCATTTTATTATTGTTTAAACCATGCATATAAATTACAGCTTCTTTGGTAAGTGTGAAGTAGTGGATAATAAACCGGTTTTGATGGGTAACATAAACTCAGGTATTGTCCTAGACAAATTTCATCACCTGCCAACATTTTTCCAAGCACACTTTGCGGGGGGTGTTTGTCACCTGCTGATTTTCCTATGTCTTTTTAGGTGGCTTCTCTTGTTGCAGAGCATGGGCTCTAGGTGCGCAGGCCTCAGCAGTTGTGGCATGCGGGCTTCAGTAGTTGCGGCTCGCGGGCTCTAGAGCGCAGGCTCAGTAGTTGTAGCACATGGGCTTAGCTGCTCCACGGCATGTGGGATCTTCCCAGACCAGGGCTCGAACCCGTGTCCCCTGCCTTGTCAGGCAGACTCTTAACCACTGTGCTGCCAGGGAAGCCCTTTCCTAAGTCTTTATATTTTTAGGCAATACCAGTTAACTATGAGCAACATTTTTTAACTGAAAGGGAAAAGACCTTTCACTTAACAGTCTACCACAGACTGCATTACTACAGTCCTTAAAAAAAAGGTTTAAATTTTCTAGGGCATTTGTATGTACAAAGAGTACCCAAATACTCCTCCCCCTCACTGCACAGCTTCCCCAATTATTAACGTCTTTAATTAGCGTGGTATCTTTGTTTCAATTGATGAACACCGACACATTATTATTAACTAAAGTCCCTAGTTTACATGAGGGTTCACTCTTTGAGTTGTACATTCTATTGTTGATAAATGCATGATATGTATCTACCATTACAGTATCATACATAGTAGTTTCACTGCCCTAAACATCTCCTGTGCTTCACCTGTTGATCCCTCCCCTACTTCCTCCGCCACCCTGGCAACCACTAATCTCTTTACTGTCTCCAAAGTTTTGCCTTTCCCAGAATGTCACATGGTTGGAATCATACAGTATGTTATCTTCTCAGATTGACTTCTTTCATTTAGTAACGTGCATCTAAGGTTCCCTATGTCTTTTTGTGGCTTGATAGCTTATTTCTTTTTTCTTTTTTGGCTGTGCCACACGGCTTATAGGATCTCAGTTCCCCAACCAGGGACTGAACCCAGTCCATGGCAGTGAAAGTGCCAAATCCTAACCACTAGACCGCCAGGGAATTCCCTCATTTCTTTTTATTGCCAAATAACAGAAAGGTTTCTATCATTATCATCATAGCTATGTGCCAGGCATTATTCTAAGTGCTCTATACATATTAACTTATTTAAACCTTACAACAACTTTATAAGGTAGGTCCTAGTAATATCCCCATTTTACAGATGAAACAAAGGAGATGTTTTACAGAAGAAACAGAACAGAGAGCTTAAGTAACTAGCCCAAAGTTACAAAGCTAATAAGTGGTGGAATAGAATTCGAAATCAAGTAGTTTGGCTCCAGAGCCTACACCCTTGACTACTGTACTGTACTGCTTCATGTAAAAATGTCTAAAATAATTTTCAGGGCCTAATCTTGTTTATCAACTCATAGTGCTATACTCCCCAACTCTACATCCTTGAAGAATCCTCATCCTTATCTTTTATGTCAATAAATTTAGGTATGTAAATAGCAGAAACTTTTCCATCTAGCACATTATTCTATATGATAATTATTAAATACTGATGCATAGTGACAGCTTTTTTGATCCTTTGCTGTATGCTAGACACTGCTAAGTACTTTCCATATACATTATCTTATTTAATCCTTACAACATCCCTTTGAGAAGGTGCAATTATTATCTCTCAGGAAACTGAGACTTAAAGAGGTTAAATAACTAGCTCAAGATCATACAGCTACTAAGTGGTAGATCTGGGCCTTGAATCCCATTAGAATTACTCCAAAGTCTGTGCTTTTTTTTTTTTTTTTTTTTTATAAATTAATTAATTTATTTATTTTTGGCTGTGTTGGGTCTTCATTTCTGTGCGAGGGCTTTTCTCTAGTTGCGGCGAGCGGGGGCCACTCTTCATCGCGGTGCGCGGGCCTCTCACCATCGCAGCCTCTCTCGTTGCGGAGCATAGGCTCCAGACGCGCAGGCTCAGCAGTTGTGGCACACGGGCTTAGCTGCTCCGTGACATGTGGGATCTTCCCAGACCAGGGCTTGAACCCATGTCCCCTGCATTGGCAGGCAGATTCTCAACCACTGCGCCACCAGGGAAGCCCCAAAGTCTGTGCTTTTAAACTCGTTATTGACTGGGTGATTTTTGCAGAAACTAACTCCTATGGCCGGTGATTTGTTATTAAGTGATATTGCTATGTCTCTCTGGTCAATAACGTTCAGGTAACAAAAGACATTAATACATCTCTAGTCAATGTGTTAAAACTGCTCTTCCCAAGTGCTTCTAATATTATCTTTTGGTTTACCAAACTTTTCAAATTAGCATGACATTTCTAAATTAACCTCAAACAAATAGGTATATGTAAAATGTTACGTGTGTATGTAAGAATGTTACAGCAGCATTGATATGATAATTTTGCAAATATGGAATTGTTTGGATCAATGGTTAAATCACCTAAGGCACATTTACACAAAAGATGACTCCGCAACAGCTTTAAAAATGAGGTAGGCTCAATATGTAGTTACATGGAAGACCTTCAAGACAAGAAGAAAGCAATCTGTAGAATAATATAAACAGTAAAGCTCCATTTATGTCAACAAGCCAAAACCAAACTACATGATTAAGTATATAATGAATAGAAAACTATCTGCTGGTTACACTCAAAACTCTTAGTGGTGGTTGTCTTTTGGGAGGTAAGTGGAATGGCCAGTGAGTGAAGGGGAATTTTACTTTTTTTTTTTTTAAATTTATTTATATATTTATTTTTGGCCGCTTTGGGTCTTCGTTGCTGTGCACGGGCTTTCTCTAGTTGTGGCGAGTGGGGGCTACTCTTTGTTGCGGTGCACGGGATTTAAGCGCACAGGCTCAAGTAGTTGTGACTTGCGGGCTCAGTAATTCTGGCTCGGGCTCTAGAGCGCAGGCTCAGTAGTTGTGGTGCACGGGCTTAGTTGCTCCATGGCATGTGAGATCTTCCTGGACCAGGGCTCGAACCCGTGTCCCCTGCATTGGCAGGTGGATCCTTAACCACTGCACCACCAGGGAAGTCCTGGGACTTTTACTTTTTAATCTACATAATTCTGTGTTGGAATTTATTCTACAACAAGGAGGTATTCATTTAGTAGTTTCTAAAAATGTTAAAAGACTTCAAAGAACAAACACAAAATGGTTATACATAGCCTTATTACCACGGTGTAAAAATGTAAAGCCAGAAGTAAGCTTTGAGAAAAAAAGTTGGAATTTAAACCTCATAGTTCCCCCACCTTTATTTAGGTAATAGGGTTTAGTGTATACATTAAACTGTTAAAAAATAAGTGAACAGAATCACACAAAGGAAAATCTGCATGGTATTTTATTTCCATTAGAAAAATATTATCCATATAAAATTTGGTCCAGTTTCTTCTCCTTTACCTCTACCATTCAAACTTAAATGCTTTAATTTTACTCAAGTAAAAGCAGAATCATGTATCTGATATGAGAACTAAATAGTTCACATCATTAAATTAATAGAGTTTAATTGAATTAGGTGTGCTCTTTATTATTTCTCAGGAATAGTAACTCATCTTTCCTACATGCTATTTCCCTTTACTTTTATTTTTCTGAGTAACTATTTAATGTGTGTCTCTTTTCCCACATCCAGTAATATGAGTGCTACAGAAGTGTAATTTATAACATCAGTAACTAGATTCATCATTAATCTTCAACTCATGTTCACTTCCCCTTATTATATGGTATTTCCATAATAACTTCAGATATTTCAGTCAACCTTAACACTTTCCAACAAATACTGTAAAAATTAAGATGTTAATTTAAAAACATTATTAAAATTCCAGGCTAAATAACACTGGGCCCACTTAGAGTGATGCTGTCACGAGAGGTCCTTGGACAGCTACTGCTTCAATCTCAACACGGCCTCCCTGTCAGGAAAATAATGAATAAATTAAGAGAGAGCCATAATACCTACTAAAAACATACGCAATTTTTAACATATGCATTTTTAACATTGAACTTATCAAAGAAGTAAAGGAGGGGGCACATGCACCAAGAATCTACAGTAGGCCAGGTTACCATGCTCAATGTGTTCGTCTATGTTAGCTTATGTGATTCCCACAGCAGCTCTGTTATCAGGGGTTCTCTCAATGCAGAGGATTGATACACTGTAGCTTAGAAAGGTTGTTTAACCCATCCCAGGACACAAAACTAAACAGCATAGGTTCAAACCCATGTCTTATAACTCCAAGTTCGGAGCTCCTTCTATCACATTCTATACCTTAATAAATTTGATGATACTGATCATTCCAAGTAACAACAAATTAAAGCAACAAAAATACCACTCATAGAAGATAAGTTTCTTTAGTGGAAAACTGCCAGAAGTCCATGAGAGCTGCTTCTTTATAGGTAGAAATACTGTGCTGCTGAGGGGCATAGGAAGAGCTTCTAGTTTGACTAGAATACCAAAGTAGGAATGGTGAGAAATCTGTGAGCCACTGGTTTTCAGATGATTTTTTCTAATAGAAGGTCTAGTGTTTTTTTGTTTTTTGTTTTTGTTTTTGTTTTGGCCACGCCGCGTGGCTTGCGTGCTTAGTTCCCCGACCAAGGATCAGACCAAGGATCAAACCCGGGCCCTTGGCAGTGAAAGCGCAGAGTCCTAACCACTGGACTGACCGCTAGGGAATTCCCTAGATTTTTTATTATACGATAGAAAAGTAAAATTTTTACTGCAGAACTCACAGACCTGGCTCAATTTATAGTCTCTAAGTAACAGTAAAACAATACAGCTGCTATTTTACTTTTTCTCACAATTTAAGTACTCTGATTCCGTTGTGTTCATGTCCATGTGTGGCCTTGATTTTTAATTTTCTTAATTTTAAGACAAATGTGTACTTACTTTGGGCAAAGCAGCAACCTGGTAAGCAGCTCTTGCAGGAAAATTACTCTGGAAATCTAAATTTAAAAGAATTTCATTTTAGTTTTCAGATACTATGCTGAAACTCAACACTGCAGGATCAAGAATCTGGTAAGTGCTTCAGATATGTGTCAGTTCTTAGATATAAGCGACGTGGAAAAAAAGAAGCTCATACTTACATTTGTTTGATAAAATACTTTGCCATGATTCCCATGATGTTTAATATTTAAAAAAATATCTTAGTTTTCTGGGAAAAAAAATGAAAATACTCACATACTCTGACACTTTGATCTTGTTTGACATGAAGGAGGTTGTTTTTAAAGGGATAATTATAAGTAATGATGCCTTTTCCGCGTTATACCTTTGTCTTATCTCACCAGGTGGTAGGGATACTCATTTTCCCCACTAGGACAGCAATGTTAATAATAACAGATAACACTTACTGAGTGCTTACAACGTGCCAGCATCTGTTCTAACATGTTTACATGTTGTATTAACTCATTTAAGATTCCAACAACCTTATAAGGTTTTATCCCCATTTTGCATATGAGGAAACCAAGGCACAGAAATATTAACTAACCAGCTAATGATTCTGAGAGAGTAGAACAGAGGTGGTGGCTAGATCTTATCACAGCGAAAATAAATACAATCTATGTGTTGAAAAATGATTAGGAGGGCTTAGAAAGCCTGAGAAGGGTGTAACAAAATTAAGCTTTAGGGAAATGGATTTGTCCGGTTGTAGTATGTTGTTCTAGGGAATGCAATAGAAATATCTTGGATGTTTTCATGGGGGGCACACTGTGTGTTTCTAATCAGACTATTAATTCTTTTAGGACAGGATCTATGACCATTTCTTTAGCATCTCCCAACATTCCTAATTCATAATGGACACTTATTAAGGTTAATAGATATATTTCTTTTTAAAATGGAAAACAGCAATAAAGCCAAATTACTTACATTGTTTGTAGATGTCATTGACAGTATTGAAGTCGTTTATGTCAGCCAGCAAAACAGTTGTTTTTACCACTAGGAGATATATACATTGTCATTAGGTTTATTTAGTTATTTGGTCTAATCCAAAACGTTACTTAGAAAAATAGTACTGATGAAATAAAATTCATATTTTAAGGCAAGACAAGAAAAATTTAAACATAAAAATTTTTTCTCTGCCCATTTAGTCCTCCTCTGTCCCCTCTAGTGTGCAGTGTGCATCTGCACTGAGCATTAGCTGGACCCCTCCAACAACAGAAATACCTGCCCAACCATAACGTTCAGTTCTTCTTCTGCTGGTGCTAGCCATGTAACCCCTTAGAACATAACATTACTTACTTATGACCTTATTAATGTCACTAGCTATATTACTTGTGTTCTGCCTATTTTACAAGATTATTGTTTCTTGCATTATCAAATGTGACTGAGCCTCCAATAAAAATAATAACTAGATGACTTGAAATTATTCACCTAAAATATAGTTCTACAGGATCAATGATTATAATAGTGTAACTCTAGATATGGGAAGAAGCAACAAGAGGGAATCATTTCCTGGCTTTTGGCTACTATGAACAGAGCTTTAGTCCACTAATAGCACATTGAGTGGCATATCAACGAAATCCTCGCCTGACCTGGGAATGAGCATTTCTAGCACCGCAGGACAAAGTGGTCACGAAATGCCTCCCAAACCTTGGCTGAAATTAAGATCGAAAGAGAGGGGATTGTAAAGTAAGAATGTTGCCCACCATCCAGTTCTACAAGAACCAAGTCATTAGCCACTGCAGTCGCTGACCTACAATACATTGAGAAAGGAATTCAGGGAAAAGATCAGGATAAGGCACTTTGTGCTCTGGGAAAACTGGCAGTACCGGCCCTCAGATATTTTCAGGAGAAAATTTTATGAAGCTAGTTTTTCGCATGTTCCCATACTAAGAGAAGCACTAAAACCATTAACTAAGATATCTGTTCCTCGAGAACAGCAGTAACCTTCTACCAAGATGTGTGCCATTTTGATTGCATGTACCCCTTTGCCAAAATCATATATATTCTGGTCTTTCCCCTTACCTCTTCGCAACAGTCCTCTGATGTTTCTGTAAGTCTGCCAGGTTATAATCCTCAGGTTGGGTCAAATAAAATTTTCCATTTTTTTTCTTAGATTGACTAATGATTAATTTTTCATCGATATCATGTATATGGCTCTGGACTCTCTTGATTAAAATGGGACTGAAATTAAACCAACTTCAAATAACAAAGATATGGCATGACATATTACTGGATGCCATGTGTTCTTCAAAAAGACCAAAGAAATATCAAACAGAAATGTGAAATAATATCAAGTTGCTCACCATTCGTGAAGTCACAGCTCGCTGCTTTCAGAATTTCACCCATGTTTGTAAGAGCCTGTGAACAGAGGTAAGAAAGGCCTAAGGCACTGATGCTACATTGAAGCTTTAATTCAATTCGATTAACCATCTTTACTAATATCTCCTTAAATAGCCTATGTTGCAGAAAAATCTCCCTTTTCTAGGAAATTCTACTCTTTGTAGGCCACCTCTATACAAGTGAATTGCTTCTTGGTTTTCTTTAATGGAATGAATCTTTCTGAAATACAGTGAGAAGTTGCCTCCTTTTGGGAGGAAAAAGACTGAAGTCTCTTCCTCAGTGCTAGAATGGTGAAATTCTCAGCCAAAGTCCACTAAGCTAAAACAGAAATTATTACTGGGGCTCCTAATTCCATATCACTCTGAGGATAAGTATGAGCTAGTAAGCATTAAAACCTGTTTTCTTTAAAGCAACATCTGATTTTAAAAAGGTTTTTTTCCTTTTTATTAGTTTTCAATTCATTCTTCCACTTTGATTGGTCACATTATAATAGTTGATGATTTAAAAAAATTAATCTTCTAAATAGGTAATATATAGATATGACAAAATATTCAAAAGCTATAAAAAAGCATATACAGTGAAAAGATGTCTTCCACCCTTACTCCCCCTCCCCAGTTTCCTTCATCAAAGGTAACCACTGTTTCCAGTTTCTTGTATATCCTTCCAGAGACAGTCAATGCTTGTACCAACATAAATGTATGTATCCCTAGACACACACACAGATGGTAGCTTATTGTGCATGCTGTTCTGCCTCTTGGTTTTATTTTATCATATAATAATTTATCTTGGAGATCTTTCCATATGAATTTAGTTGTACAGATCTAGCATGATTTATTTAACTAGCTCCTCATGGATGGACATTTAGGTTGTTTTCTATCTTTGGATATTACAAATGACTCAGTGAATGTATTAAATTATAATTTAATTCCATTTATTGGATTAGAATTATATCTCCCATTCTTATTTAAAAAAATGTACTGCATGTAACCTTCGATATTTCTCTTTCTAACAAAATGTTGACTTTTACTTTTGTGGTGGTGGATTTTTTTTTTTTTGCAGGTCATTGGCCCTGATAAAACAATTTCCCAACCCATGTGGAAGTGGCAAGATGTTTTCAATAATTCAGGGTTTTTCCCTCCCATTTTACTGAGATATAATTGACATATAACATTTATTAGTTTTAGGTATATAACATGATGATTTGATACATGTATATACTGTGAAATCATTACCACAATAAGTTTAGTTGATATCCAATAATTCAGGTTTAAGGTCACCTTGGAAAGTAAAATCTTTTTTTTTTTTTGGTTGTTAAATGATTCATCACATTTCCAACTTTCTACTGACATAAAACTGTCTTAAGTCAACCAGTAACTTAAAAAGTACTTATCTGATTATCTCTATAATAAACAAATCAGCCAAATGGATTCTTAATACTCAGTATTAAAAAGGAGTAGAGAAGGGAACTTCAAATGTGGAAAATGACTCACTTGTTTAGCCTCTTCTGCCACCCCTCCTGGCACAAGCTGTCCACTTGCAGGATCCATGCCTAGCTGTCCTGAAATGTAAATGGTCCTGTCGACTAACACAGCCTGACTGCAATGAACAGAAATCCAGGATAAATGTAAAACATAAATATAAAATGTAAAACTCAATGCTAAAAGATTTCTTTGCTAAGACACAAAAAGAACAAAATGTAAAATAAAAAAAATTGATAATTGGACTTCATTGAAATTAAAACCTTTTGCTTACTGAAAGACATCTTTAGGAAAATGAAAGCCCAAGTCACGGATTAGGAGAAAATATCTGCAAAACACATATTTAGCAAAGGACTTGCATTCAGAATATATAAAGAACTCTTACAACTCAATAATATAAAGACAACTCAGTAAAAAATCGGCAAGTGATCTGAACAGACACTTCACTAAAGAAGACATACAAAAAGTGAAGGAGTAATGCAAACCAAAGCCATACTTATGATACCATCACACACAATAAAGCATCACTGATAGTAACAAGTATTGATGAGGATGTGGAGAAACTGGAACCTTCATACTTTGTTGGTGCGAATGCAAAATAGTACACACACTCTGGAAAATAGTTTGGCAGTTTCTTAAAAATTTAAACTGGGAATTCCCTGGCGGTCCAATGGTTAGGACGCGCTTTCAATGCCGAGGGCCCTGGTTCAGTCCCTGGTGGGAGACACAAGATCCCGCAAACTGCGAGGCGCGGCCAAAAAAAAAAAAAAAAAAATACAACCCAGCAACTTCTTTCTTAGACAACTACTCAAAAGAAATATGTCCGAAGACTTTACATGGATATTTAGAACAGCATTATTCATGATAGCAAAAAGGAAAAACAAAAATTAAAAAACACCCACGGATAGATCCAACTAAAGACTACATATTATTTGATTCTACTTATATAAAATTCTAGAAAAAACAAACAAAAAAAGCAGCAGAAAGTAGATTAGTGGCTGCCTGGGGTCAGGGGTAGGGGTGGGAATTGAACACAAGCGGGTATGAGGGATTTTTTTTTTTTTGCAAGGGGGGGTGGTTTGCGGGGGTGATGTAAATGTTCAAAAACTTGATTGTGGTAGTAGGCGCATGACTCGATACATTTATCCAAACTCATGGAACTCTACACTTAAAATGGTTAATTTTATATGTAACTTACAACTCAATAAAGCTGTAAAACAAACAAAAGAAAGCAATGCCAAGAGCACTCTTAAGAAAATAAGTAATTAGACAAGGTTAATCACTGCTGAAGGGTCAATTAAGGATCCACCTGTGAGGGTACACTTTTCTGCAAAGTGCTTCCTTTTGGAACTGATTATTTCTGTAATGAGGATACTAAATATCAGAATTAGGATAAGATCACAGGAAAAAGCATAAGCTACACTGAGACCTGAAAGAGAGCCAAACACATCAACTTCAAAGGCAATTTATTCGTTTTTGGATAAAGAAAGCCCCGCCATTGTTTCTCTTAAACTGTGATAAAAAATATACATCAAACATAAAATTTACCATTTTAGGGACTTCCCTGGTGGCGCAGTGGTTAAGAATCCACCTGCCAATGCAGGGGACACGGGTTCGAGCCCTGGTCCAGGAAAATCCCACATGCCACGGAGCAACTAAGCCTGTGCGCCACAACTACTGAACCTGCGCTCTAGAGCCCGTGCGCCACAACTACTGAAGCCCGAGCGCCTAGAGCCCGTGCTTCGCAACACGAGAAGCCACCGCGATGAGAAGCCCGTGCACCGCAACTAAGACCTAACACAGCCATAAATAAATAAATAAATTTATATAAAAATAAAATTTACCATTTTAAGGTACAAATTCAATGGCATTAAATGTTTAAAAAATTTTTTTGATAAAGAAAACAATATCAATTTAAATTCAGATGTAAAATTTGTTTTACCCGATTTCACGGTTATTTAGAAAACAAGATATTCTCATTTCTAATTTTCTAGTTCCCTATAGTTTGTTTTCCAACATGCTCCCAACTTTCCTATCTTTCATTTCATGGCATTTCCCCTGATTTGCAGACCGTTATCTTTTTTCTTTATAATTTTAAATACAAAATTGATAATTTTATAACACATAGTGGGTCTCTCGGTGGGCTTCCCGCTTTCCCGGGTTCCGTTTCCGGGTTCAGCATGTTGTATGAGGTTGCCCGGTGAACCCCAAAGGCCCGCCGCAGCTCGGACCCGGACTGGCCCAAGCCCCCAACTTCCGACCCCACAACCTCCGACCCCACCGGCCCCGCATCCTTCTCAGCTCCCAGAGGCCTCCTGTACCTGTAGGGACCAATGGCCGCTGGGGCTTTCGCGGTGCTGATCACCTTTCTGATCAAAGACGACATGGCTAATCCTTTTCCCTTGCCGCCCCTCGGAGACAACTTCCCCGTATGCTGCTCCTACTCTGTCTCACGTGTCTAAACAGCTGGGGCTAGAATCCCTGCTTTAAAGAGTCGCTGGTTGGCGGGGGAGGGGGAGTTCGCTCGGCATTCTGGGAGTTGTAGTTTCCGTGCGACTCCGGGCCACGTGGAGGCCGCAGTCACAGTGGCGCATGCGCCCTCCAGCTCTCTCGCCGTGCACGTCGCGTCGGGGACTGTGGTAGAACGTTGTCATCCTGACCTGGGAACACGGAGCGACCGGCAGGTAGGTCGTGGGGGGCTGGCGTCCCCCAGGGTTCGCAAGTATAGGAGAGTGTGTGTGGCGGTCCCCACCGACGCGTCACTACTGGCCGGGCTCCCCTCGGATTCTCTCCCTCACACCCAGCTGACCTACTCTTCTCTTGCTGCCTGCGCAGGGGCCCCTCTTCCTGCATGGCACCTCTTTCTGTTACCCAAGAACTGGGTTCACGTCTTGGTGGGTGTCAAGACAAACAAAACTAAACAAAACCAAAAAAACCAACCAAGACAAAGATCAGGAGAAGGAAGGATTTATTACTTGCTGCAAGTAAGGAGAACACCGGGGATCTTTCCCAAAGCAGTATCTCCCCAACAGAAAAATTGGGGAAGTTTTAAGCTAAGGATACATGCATATTCATGAAGGGGCTCCAGCAGAGGGGAATTCAGCATTGAATTGTGGCAAAGGTCAACAGTGTCCAAGCTTTAGTTGAAACCAAGAGGGTCATAAGAAAGGTCAACATCATCATCAGTTAGGTTCTGTTGACCTGGTGATTGAGTGCCCGAGGGGGTTCAGATTATGCAAAACAGCTCAAGAAAGTGCTTCAGGCTAACCTTTGTCATGGAAATAGAAATGGGAGTTTACAACTGATTTTTACTATTGTTACTTCTCTTGCCTGATAACAGTCGTTTGTTCTTTAGTTCCCTTAAGATCACTTACGGAGACCTGTTTAAAGGCAAGCACTGTGGCCAGGCTTAGATCACCAAATGGCTTGGGCCAAAAATGGCTTCTCTTATGTCAAGAAATCCATGCCTGGTTCTCTTTCTCCGGGGACCCCCTACTTCATCTACTTACACTTCAGCCCCTGTGACCGAGCCCACTGTGTCTGTCATTTCTCTGCATTGCCCCTCCGGGCAGAGGCCGTCCTGGGAGCAGGCTTGCACATCTTAAAGGAATAAGATGGGTCATTGAGGGGACCACAGTGAGACCTGGGCATTGTTCACCTCCCCCCTCCCATGCTCCCTTCTCTGGGAGAGCTCCCCAAGATTTTCAAGGTGTCTTTGCGTTCCCTTTCTATCTCAGCAGAAGCCTAGTGACTGGGATCTGATTTCAGGTAGGAGATTATAGGTCTTGGTGCAGCAAATGGCCCCAGAGCTGTTCTCTTGGCAGATATTCGGTCATGCTGTATCAGAAGCGGTGGCACTTGGCTAAATATTTTTTACTGTTAATATACGCACTATAGGCACGTTTCACTCCATTTATGCATGCACATGTACATTCAACAAGTATATATATTGAGTCCCTGCTTTGTGCAAGGCTAGGTCCTGGAGATGCAGCAGTGAAAAAGACTGGCAAAATCCCTGCCCTACCCTGCTTCTGAAACGGGATATGAGAAAATCCTCGTTATTCCCCCTCATTTTGTTCTACATACTGCTAAGGTTTTGGCTTTCCAACTTCTGGCTTTTTCATTGGTTTAGAGTTTTGGCCTCCCCTTGCCTACTCAGTTTTATCCCCTTCTACTGTCTCTTCCCGTTCTAGTCTAGTCATCCAGCATCCTCACTCCTGAATTCACAAAGCAGATTCCTGAATACTTTCTTCCCTAAGTTCCAACTAGTGAAATCCTATTTTCTCATTGACTTTTCCTGCAGATTCACACTTTTTCTTTCCCTTACCCAGTTTCCTATTGTGCTATACTGCAAAATTTAGTCCCTTATTATATGTGGTCTTATTCTTTAAGTTTTTTTTTTTAAATTTATTTTATTTTTGTTTACTTATTTTTGGCTGCGTTGGGTCTTTCTTGCTGCGCACGGGCTTTCTCTAGTTGCGGCGAACGGGGGCTACTCTTCATTGCGGTGTGCAGGCTTCTCATTGCGGTGGCTTCTCCTGTTGCAGAGCACAGGCTCTAGGCACGTGGGCTCCAGTAGTTGTGGCACACGGCACCGGTAGTTCTGTCCTGCGGGCTCTAGAGCGCAGGCTCAGTAGTTGTGGTGCACGGACTTAGTTGCTCCGTGGCATGTGGGATCTTCCTGGACCAGGGCATGAACCCGTGTCCCCTGCATTGGCAGGCAGATTCTTAACCACTGCGCCACCAGGAAAGTCCCCAAGTTTTCTTTGTTTTAAAAATAGTGAATAGAGCCAGACTGCCCGGTTTGAATCCCAGTACAACGACAAGCTTCGTGTGACCTCTCTGTGCTTCAGTTTCTTCATTTATGAAATGAGGATAGTGCTAGTACTTCCCTCATGGAGTTGTGAGACTGGATGAGTGAGGCATGGGGAATAGTGCCTGACACAGGAAGTTCTCAGTAAGTGTTGGCTGCCTGAGATGACTAATTCTTTAAGGAAGGAGGCCGCATCCGTGTACTACTTTGGTATGCGCACAGCCCAAAGCTATTATGCACATAGTAGGTACCCAAAAGCTTGTTAAGTTTGATTAAACTGGATAATTAGGAGGTGTTTGTAACTTCCAAAACAGTTCACCATATGATTCTTTAAATAAGGTGCTTTCTTGGAGCATTACAAATAATTAAACTTGAGTAAAATATTTCTTGTGAAACAACATACCTGTATTCGTAAGGCAGACTTTATATTAAGTCTGAGTCACCAATTTTTTAGATTGAAAGAAATCAGACATAACCCTTTTAATCCCCAGGTTTTCAAACCAGAGTCCACTCTACCAAAGGGTGTGTCTGATCAACCAGGGGATCATATGCTGTATGAGAAAACATGACATGTCCAATTTGAAGATTTGGGAGAAAACACTTTATAAAGCCTGACACATATTTAGTGCTCATTAAAATTTTGACTAAATGGATATGAAAACAAACACAAACTGTGACTATTAGGAGTAGATGTAAAATTCACATGAATGTTAAGGTAAGAGTTAAGATTCCTTCTGGAAGCTATTTTAAACTAAATTCTCAGACTTGATAAGGATGTGTTCTATATTCATTCTCTCCTGCTGTCAGAACTGTTTGAGGATCATTGCTAGTTCAATCTGCTAATTTTTTGCTCTCGAACCTAAGCTCAGAGATGTGACTTCTGAAGGTTACCCTAACCCTGGTGTCCCACCCAGGGTTCCCAGGTAGTGCTCTGTTTTGCTGGGCAAGTTCTGATTCAAGCAGGTGGATTAAATTGTTTTGTAGGATAATTTTGAATGGTTCTTAATACAGACTGATCTGAATCGTGTCCTTCACTAGCCAACAAGCTCTGTAGAACTCCATTGACCTCCTACATATTTTTTAGTTTGAAAAATGTTTTGGGGTGTAGATCTGGTTGTCTTTCATTTAGGTCAAAGCAGAATGGAGTGAGAAAGTGAAATGACATAAGTCTCTGTTATTTCATTCATTATTTAAGAATAAGTGCTACCATAAACTGAGCCCTTAGTTTATGCAAAGCCCCATGATTTGTGTTATGTACATTACCTTATTTAACACTCATAGCAACCTGCGGATTATTCCCATTTATAGAAGGAGAGACCGAAGCTCAAAGAGGGAAAGTAACTTTCCTAAGATTATACAACTAAAAAGTGTTAAGGAAGATAGTGAAGGCTCTTAAACACTATGCCACATAGGTTACTCTTAATTTTGCATGAAGTCTTGCATTGGAAAGGTGGTAAGTGAATGGAAGGTAGTTAATTCAGTGCTACTTATTGGACGTGGTGCAAATCCGGATGTGGCATTTGAAAGTTTGTGCGGGTGTTTTGGTCGGCATAATGATTGGGGTAACACTGCTGGCATTTACTGGGCAGGGGTCAGGGATGTTAGCCATCCTGCAGGGTGCAGTACCTGACTCTGCTTTGCATGAAAGCATTGGCTTCATGGATTTAATATACACTGAATTTTCCAGGAATACAATAAATTAGGCAAGATTTTTTAAAAAATTTTGTACTTTACCAAAGAGTGTTTACCAATTTGGGAAATTATGTCGCCAGTGGCATTACTACCTTCTCTTAGAGGTACTAGTACAACACACCGGTATTACTTTGCCTCTGTAGCTGTTGCAGACATGTAATCCTTTTTTAAAAAAAATATTTATTTATTTATTTTTGGCTGCGTTGGGTCTTCATTGCTGCTCACGGGCTTCTCATTGCGGTGGCTTCCCTTGTTGCAGAGCACGGGCTCTAGGTGCGCGGGCTTCAGTAGTTGTGGCGCACAGGCTTCAGTAGTTGTGGCTTGCGGGCTCTAGAGCACAGGCTCAGTAGTTGTGGCACACAGGCTTAGTTGCTCCACAGCATGTGGCATCTTCCCAGACCAGGGCTCGAACCTGTGTCCCCTGCATTGGCAGGTGGATTCTTAACCACTGCACCACCAGGGAAGCCCCAGACATGTAATTCTATGTTTAGGTATGAGTAAAGACTAGTGTTAAAACATTTAAATGCTTGGAGAATAGCTTGGTTCTGCTACTCTGAGCTTCCCAGCCTCCTAGTGTCCCCCTTTTCCTGCAGGACCATTCCCTGTGTCTGACCTCCCTACAGTCATCAAGGAAAGAGTTAATGACTGTTGCATGGGGGCTTCAGGACCTTTCTCCAGCTCTACAGATTGTGCCCATGCCTGTGTTGGTGCCTGTGTCAGTGATTATCTCCCTGGGTTGAAAATATCTCTATTTCATAATGCCATCTAGTTATGGTGAAATATTTACATACAGAAAATAGATATTATTTTATTAGAATTACTTTTAGTTCTCCTTTACATCACAATGAGGACACATATTGTAGGACATGTTTTGATAAAAGTTATGTGTCTAGTAGGTTATGTAATTAATGAATTTCATTTAAAAACAGAAAACAGGTGTTCAAACTATTCAGTAAAAGAAGGGGGGCATTGAGTTTGAGAGTTGAGAAACTACTGTGTAATCAGGCTCCACTAGGTTTTTGTCCTTTGTCCTTCTTACTTCAAGCTGAAATCTTTTTGCTATTCTAAATTAAAGGTACAGCTGGCCTCATCTCAGCAGTAGAAATGAAAACATCCGTAATTTATGTTCAGTTTTTGGTGAGGTTACCATATCTGAATAGTGTGTCCCATATTTCATTGATTCATGTGACTCGTTTCACCTAAGAGTTTTGATAAACAGGTTTAGCTAATTTAATTTTTTTTACCGTGGCATAGGGATCTTATCTCACACTTCATTTTTCATTCTTCCAACAGACTTTATGCAGTGTCAACACTGGTATGTGACTTAATTATTTGACAGTGCAAAACAAAATTATTATTTTCTGTTGAATCGGGCTTGGGGTCTTTGCTGTAGATCAATATCATGATAACATTTTGATATCATTAATCCAGCTATAATAAATGGAGATTTATTATATTGAAGAATCAAATTTTGAGTCACATGAACATTTATTCATTACATTTATTTTTATTTTTGAAAGGAAGTTCCTTCTCCCTGTACTCAATTTATTACTTTCTTTCCAGAAATGTCTAATGCAAAAGAAAGGAAACATGCTAAGAAAATGAGAAACCAGCCCACCAATGTGACTTTATCCTCTGGCTTTGTGGCTGATAGTGGTGTAAAGTACCATAATGGAGGTGGAAAACCTTTCCAGACTCAAAAAGGTAAGATATACATGGTGCTCTCTACACATACTTCCATTTGGATCAGATTGCTCTTGTCAGCTCCTTTTGATAGTCATAATCTAAATGATAAAAGAGTTGAGTTAAAAATAGATACAGTTGACCCTCATTATTTGCAAGTTTTGTATTTGCAAATTCACCTAGTTGCTAAATTTGTAACCCCAAACTTAGTACTCATGGCACTTTGATGGTCATTCGGGGAGGTGCAAAGAGTGGGAAAAATTTTGAGTCACCTGACGTGGGTATTTCCAGTGGAGGTTCCCAGTGCCTTCCTGCTTCAGCTTCTTACGGAGAAGACCGGAGGAAGGAGACTGGTGGGACAGGGCAGTGTAGTGCAAGAAGCTCCAGCTCTCACCGGGGTTTGAATTCCGATTGTGGGGCAGCCTCAGGCAGGTCACTTAACACTTCTGAACCTCATTTTCTCTTTGTAAGAGAAAGGAAGTAGAATCTACTAGGATGAGTTGCTCTTACGATTTAAGATCATAATCTCTGTGAGATGTATATATACATACATACATAGATACATACTTATTTTCTCTAGGAGCAGTGGTTCAGTGTTCACTAGTTCAGTGTTGGCTGTGACTTTCTAGAACATAACTGCTGGGAATAATGAGAACTGGCTGTAGGTATTTTAGAGCTGATATATTTTATCTGTACCTTAACAGTTATTATTAAATGACACTTCTATATTTCCTAAAAGAAATGCAGTACATTCATCTTATCTGCGTTTAACTTGTGTGCTGATTTTAGAACCTTGTAAGTGATATGAAGGGGATAGCTGTTCATCAGGCAGCAATAGAAAATTGATTCAGATCCAACATTGATGCCCACTGTGCCAATGAGAAGCTGTAGCACACATTATCTCATTTAAACCTCACAATGACAGACCTTGCAACATGTTTCATGATTATAGGGGCTTTATAATTATCACTGCCATAGAAATAAACAGGAAGGCTGTAAAATTCTCTACTGATCTTTCCCTGTATTCATAGAGATATTGTGTTAAAGTCAGAATGGTTTGAATGCCTAGACATTTGTATAGAGACTCTGCTTTTATTTCTTTCTTAGCATAGTGGCTCTCAACTTGAGTGTGACAGAGAATTATGATGAAAGACTGAGTATGCAAAATCATGTGGATTATAGTATTTAAGGGAGCTTAGGTGTAAAAGCCACATTGCATTATTTATATGGAGAAAATTTCCCTCATATCTGTTATACCCAAGGTTCTTTCATGTGTCACACTGACATGATTAGCTAGCGTGCTGCCTCCTAGCTATGTGACCTTGGGCAAGTCAACTCACCTCCCTGCCTGAGATCCCTCCTCCTTAAGGGGAGGACAGTAATAGCCACTTACAGGGTGGTTGCAGGATTAAAAACCTGATCAGTTTTCACCCAACACTCTAATCCTTATCTCTGATAAAAGTGACGTTTTTCTTTCTGTTTTCTTTTTTGAAAATGTACTAGAGCCTCATTCTGGAACTTCACGACAGCGGCAAACCAGAACGACCCACCATTCACTGGCTGAATCTGATGCGAAGGAGCAGTCTTCCTCCAGGGTAACCTTTAAAAAAAAGGGAGGATGGAAAGCAGGTCCCGAGGGCACTTCTCAGGAGATTCCCAAGTATATAACCGGTAGGTATTTGTACGGAAGCCAAGTTTGATTGTACCGGGAGCTCTGTTTCTCCTGCAGCCAGATTTCTAATGCCTTCTCTCTGCCGGGGCCTTGGCCCTGCCTCCCCGTCTCTCTCCTCCCCTCCGTCCACATGGGCGCGTCTCACCTCCAGCCTGGACTCAGGCCAGCGCCTCCCTGGGCCTGCTAGCTCTCCCTCCTTCGGGCTCCCTCCTCTCTCTTACTGTCTTCTTAGAGGTTCTGATTTGTGAACTGTTCCTTTTTGTCTTAAAGTCGTCTCTGCCACCCCCTCCCCCCTTTTTAAAAAATATAAACCACCATCCACACTCCTCAGCACAGCATGTCCAAAGATAAAACCCAACTTAACGCACTCTGAGGGCAGCCAAGACCTGTAAGTACCTGTCTCCAGGCCCTTTCCAGTCTCATTTCCCAATACCCCCCTTCACGCTCACCCCTCACTACCTGGTAACCCTGTATTCCTTGTACACACCTTAAGCGTGCCTTCTGGTGTTTCTTTATGCCTTCTTGGAGGAATTCACTTAAATTTCTCCAGTGCTCTGTTTATTATTCAGAAAAAATAGTCTATTTTTCAATAAAGAAAACTAAAAATACGTATGGTCACATATTTGTAAAAAAACAGGAAATATTAAGGAAGAAATCCCCTGGAGTCAAAATCATTTAAAATTTTGTTTTTTCTTTGTTTTCTTGTGGGATTATTACACTTAAGAATGGTTGTGATTATATTGCATGTAGCTTTCTGTTTTTATTTTTTTTTAATAAATTTATTTATTTTATTTATTTATTTTTGGCTGCATTGGGACTCCGTTGCTGCACGCAGGCTTTCTCTAGTTGCAGTGAACGGGGGCTACTCTTCGTTGCGGTGCGCCGGCTTCTCATTGCGGTGGCTTCTCTTGTTGCGGAGCATGGGCTCTAGGCATGCGAGCTTCGGTAGTTGTGGCACATGAGCTCAGTAGTTGTGGCATGCAGGCTCAGTAGTTGTGGTGCATGGGCTTAGTTGCTCCGCAGCACATGGGATCTTCCTGGACCAGGGCTCAAACCTGTGTCCCCTGCATTGGCAGGCGGATTCTTAACCACTGTGCCAGCAGGGAAGCCCAGCTCTCTGTTTTAAAAAAAACTCTTTTTTACCTTATTTTTTAACTAAATTTTTTCTGATTAGAAAAGTAAAACCGAATCCTTAGTTTCACAATCATATAACAGAAATAACTACTATTGGTGTTAATCTATTAGGAGTTAGGGTAGTGGGTGAATTGGAAGCTCATGTGCTTCAAATCTGTTTTCCTTCTGAAACCTACCAGGAAAAGTGTCAATTCAAGATCAGTTTTTTTTGTTTTTGTTTTTGTTTTTTTTTAAAGGAACTCCTTTATTTATTTATTTTGGGCTGTGTTGGGTCTTCGTTTCTGTGCGAGGGCTTTCTCTAGTTGCGGCAAGCGGGGGCCACTCTTCATCGCGGTGCACGGGCCTCTCACTATCGCGGCCTCTCCTGTTGAGGAGCACAGGCTCCAGACGCGCAGGCTCAGTAGTTGTGGCTCACGGGCCTAGTTGCTCTGCGGCATGTGGGATCTTCCCAGTCCAGGGCTCGAACCTGTGTCCCCTGCACTGGCAGGCAGATTCCCAACCACTGTGCCACCAGGGAAGCCCCAAGATCAGTTTTTAATGATGGTGGTGTTTTCTTCGACAGCTTCTACTTTTGCTCAAGCTCGAGCTGCTGAAATCAGTGCCATGTTGAAAGCAGTGACCCAGAAATCTTCTAATTCACTGGTTTTCCAGACGCTGCCACGGCACATGAGACGAAGAGCCATGAGTCACAATGTCAAACGCCTTCCTCGACGGTTACAGGAGATTGCCCAGAAAGAGGTATAAGTGTCCCTTAATGTAAATGTTTAGGTTAGTGGTTCTTAAAGGAAATTGAGAAGTATTAACCTAACAGAATTTATTAAAATGAAGACTAAAAAACAACATGCTCATTTTGCGTATTTTTTGGTTTAATCATTATCTTCCCCACCTCCACCTCCACTCCCCTCCAAAATTAGCAGGCCATTGGATATTACAGCTACTTTTAAATACAGCATTTGGAACCTCTCTCTCTTTATGATGTTAAACAGTTGATGTTCCCCTGCCAGATTTAAAATGAAAATTTGACCTTCTTACCAGATAAGTAATTTTAGCTCTGCACTTTGTGGTTGTGACCAGTTGAGAGTTGGAAGGTCAAAAAAGGCAGCATCAATGCCTAGTATTTGCCTTTTGTCTTTTTTTAATGTTGAAAACTTGAACTTGGATTTAATTTTTTGTTCAAGTCCAATTGTTTTTGGCTTTACCAAAATTCTTGGCTTGGACATTCTATGATTGTCTAACCACCCTATGTCTTTACTAATTGATTCAAAATTTCTTTATCAAGTGCCTTCTGTGTACTGGTATTATGCTGGTGGTGGGGTTAGGGTCCATTAAGGTAAAGTCCTTATTCTTAAGGGGCCCACAAACTAATGGAAAAGAGTTTTTCCCACAAAAGTTTAGCTTAGCTGTGGAAGAAATGAAGAATGAAAACTGAACAGGAATTTTGTTCTCTCTAGATTTAATGTGAGGTCTGTTTCCTAGTGATAGCATTTAGCATTTGTCTGTCAGTACCTAAGTGATATGAACTGTGCAGGTTTTCCCCACTTTTATATCTTTGGTCCTAAGTTTTGGGTTTAGTTATATTCTTAGATGTTAAAAAACAATAAAAAAAAATCAACACAAAGCTAGCATTTGATTTATTCTTTCTTGCTTTCTAATATTAATAGCTGCAAATAAGTTTGAGTTACTGTGTTGAACATTTTATCAACATTCTAATCTTCCCAGTCCCCGAAGCTTGCCCAGTTAGTAAGTGATAGAACTGTGTTTCCTTCCTAAGTTTGCCTTTTTCTAAAATCTTCACTCTTTCTGTTGCCTCCTCTACTTTCATTGGAGAAATCACCAAGTTAAAAAATTAAGCAAACTAATGGAGTCTGTAAGGTACTCCACTTCACCTAAAATTAGCTGTTTGAATTCCTAACGTTTAACTTTGTTTTGAGATGGTTACAAACTAGGATCTGCCTGTCTTCTTGAAACTATAGGCAGAGAAAGCAGTTCATCAGAAAAAAGAACACTCAAAAAATAAGTGCCATAAAGCTCGACGATGTCACATAAACCGGATGCTAGAATTTAACCGGAGACAAAAGAAGAACAAATGGCTAGAAACTCACATCTGGCACGCGAAGCGATTTCACATGGTCAAGAGGTGGGGCTACTGCCTGGGGGAGAGGCCGACAGTCAAGAGCCACAGAGCCTGCTATCGAGCCATGACGAGCCGCTGCCTCCTTCAGGTATGCTTTTCCGATTGCTTTCCCCTTTATTTTCATTTAGACCCTTTCTGATTTAGACTTTTAGACTAGTTCATGGTATGCCAAAGCCCTATCTGAGATTATTCATTTTAAAAATAATTGCTGGGCAAGAGGCATTTTGCCAGATGCTGGAGATGAAGCAGCCTAAAGTTATTGGGGCACACTGACATTAATCAAATAATTAGCCAAATATACAATTGTAAGGGAATACTATACAACACCGTGAGCGTTCGTAACAGGAACAGGAGTGCTTCCCCATGGAAGTGATGCTGAGCTGAGCTCTAAGGGGTAAGGAGATGGCAGAGTGAGTGAAGGCAGAGGCAGCCAGATAGGAGGGAAGGATTGAAATAAATTCATTGTGACGAAGATGAAGAGAGTGAGAGCAGGGCTAACATAGGGCGAGATTAGTTCTGGAGAATAAGTAGGAACCACATCTTGCAGGGTCTTGTTGGTCATGCTTGGGATTCATTCAGCAGTCATTCACCACCACAGATATTTGCGAGCCATCTATGCTGGGAAGTTTGTTTTAAACTCTTTGAGAGGACAGTTGGTTTTAGAGCTGCATAATAGTATTTATTTGGCTGTCCTATCTTCTCCTGCGCCTCCCCCCCACCCCACCCCGCCCCCGGTCAGTTGCTAATTCAGTAGCTTTCTCTCTCTTCCAGTACATGTTTAGAAATTTGTTCTTTGCAGAGGGCCTATCTTTCAATGGCAGAATGGCCTTGGCCGACTTTTTTTTTTTTTTCATTATTAATTTATTTATTTATGGCTGTGTTGGGTCTTCGTTTCTGTGCGAGGGCTTTCTCTAGTTGCGGCAAGCGGGGGCCACTCTTCATCGCGGTGCGCGGGCCTCTCACTATTGCGGCCTCTCTTGTTGCGGAGCACAGGCTCCAGACGCGCAGGCTCAGTAATTGCGGCTTACGGGCCCAGTTGCTCCGTGGCATGTGGGATCTTCCCAGACCAGGGCTCGAACCCGTGTCCCCTGCATTGGCAGGCAGACTCTCAACCACTGCGCCAACAGGGAAGCCCCGTCATTTTTTTTTTTTTTTTACATTTTATTTATTTTTGGCTGCATTGGGTCTTCCTTGCTGCACACGGGCTTTCTCTAGTTGCGGTGAGCGGGGGCCACTCTTTGTTGTGATGCACAGACTTCTCATTGTGGTGGCTTCTCCTGTTGCGGAGCACGGGCTCTAGGCGCTTGGGCTTCAGTAGTTGTGGCATGTGGGCTCAGTGGTTGTGGCTCGCGGGCTCCAAAGCACAGGCTCAGTAGTTGTGGCACACGGGCTTAGTTGCTCTGCGGCATGTGGAATCTTCCCGGACCAGGGCTTGAACCCATGTCCCCTGCACTGGCAGTTGGATTCTTAACCACTGTGCCACCAGGGAAGTCCTCCCTCGTTTTTAAGGCAGAATAATATTTCATTGTATGTATATACCACATTTTGTTTATTCATTCATCTGTCAATGGGCACTTGAGCTGCTTCTACCGTTTGACTATTGTGAATAATGCTGCTATGAACATGGGTGTACAAATATTTCTTCAGTTCCTTGCTTTCAGTTCTTTTGGGTATATACCCAGGAGAGGAATTGCTGGATTATGTGGTAGTTCTATGTTTAATTTTTTTTTAGGAACCGTCATACTTTTTTCCATAGAGGCTACACTATTTTACATTCCCATCAGCAGTGCACAAGGGCTTCAGTTTCTCCATGTCCTACCAACACTTGTTGTTTTCTGTTTTTTTGATAATTGCCATCCTAATGGGTGTAAACTAAATACAAGAACCTTTTAAGAGCCTTTGATTTGAAGACTCAGCAGCAGAAATCATGGATTATAGTCAAATTCTTCATTTTGACTGTTGAGGAGCGTGGGATCCAGAGAGATGAAGTGACTTGCCTAGGACTGCACAGCTCGTTGGTGGCCTACGTAGCAAGATAGGCCCTCCCCAGTGCTACGTCGGGAGCTGATTCCCCTGGCCTCTGCTTTTTCCACTGTACTCTGTCATCTCTTAAATTTTAAGGCAGACATATAGTTACTTCTCATTTTGGACAGAATTTTTGCTGAGGTTATCAGATATCTTCTTTACATTTGATTAGTCCTAAGTAATAAAAATAATAGCTAGTAATAACAGATATTTTTGAGTACTTAATTTATGTCTGTTTTAGTTCTTTACATGTGTTTACTCACTTAATCCTTACAACAACAGTATGGGGTAAGTTTTACCATTATTTCCATTTTACAAATGAGAAAACTGAGACGTTGAGCAGTTTATCCCCGGCCATACAACTGATGAGTGGTGAAGTTGGGATTTGAGCCCAGGTAGTCTGGTTCCAGAGTTCCACGCTCTTAACCATTATTCTCTGCTGTCACCCAGTTGTACACGCTCTGGTGGGGTTCCTCTGCCACTGACAGCTGAGAGTGGATCGCTATTGCTGGGAAGGTTTCTGTGTGTGAGTGATAGCATTGATTAATGTGAGTTTGTCAGAGCCTTACCTATAATTTTAGTTTCAGTTGCTGCGTGTCCTGAAATTGCTTAAAGGCGCTATGGCGGAAGGGTTGGTTCGGGGGTCAGTGAGCCTGACTTGAGTGCTAGCTTCTCCACTTACTGATGATATGGTGGCTCTGTTCAAGTAACAGTCTCTGTCTCAGTGTCCTCCTCTGTCAAACAAGATTACAATAGTACCTGGTTCATCAGGTCTTGGGAAGATTAAATGGCCGTCCATGTAAGGAGTTAGCCCAGCACTGGCACTCAGTAACCTTCCAGTATCCATTAACCATTATTTTAGTTCTTTAATGTAATTGATTTTATTAGCTCAGTCTGAGCTCTCTTCATCTTATTTAAATTGGTATGGCCTTACTCTGATTGCTCTCAGTTTTCCTTGCACATTGCTTAGCCAAATTTGGATATCATGGTCAAGACTGAGCAGTGGAGAAATACGGGATAAACTGCCACGTGTGTCTTTAGGCTCAGTGTTTAGTACTCCTGAGGTCCTGAATTAGGTAACCAAAGTGAGCAACCTTAACATAATTTTGCTGAATTTATTACTGTCTTGCTTATTCTACTTTGATTTTTTTACCTTAGGTAGGTTTTGGGGAGGGATAATCCGTTAGAGGCAGTAGTTTTTACACCCTACTTCGAACTTATCTGTGAATATGGGATAAAACACGTATTTTCTTTCTAAAAAGTAAGACACTGCCACTTACATTTTCAATAGAAATTCAAGTATTTGATTGTATCTCCCTCTTTTTGCAGGATTTATCCTACTACTGTTGTTTGGAGTTGAAGGGCAAAGAGGAAGAAATACTGAAGGCACTTTCTCTAATGTGTAGCATAGACACAGGTAAACTTGTTTCAGAGCTGAGTCCCATTTTATTTTATTCTATTTTTTATAAATTTATTTATTTTTATTTATTTTATTTTTGGCTGCATTGGGTCTTCGTTGCTGTGTGCGGGCTTTCTCTAGTTGCAGCGAGTGGGGCTACTCTGCCTCGCGGTGCATGGGCTTCTCATTGCGGTGGCTTCTCTTGTTGCGGAGCACAGGCTCTAGGTGCGCGGGCTTCAGTAGTTGTGGCGCGTGGGCTCACTAGTTGGGGCTCGCGGGCTCTAGAGCGCAGGCTCAGTAGTTGTGGCGCACGGGCTTAGTTGCTCCGTGGCATGTGGGATCTTCCTGGACCAGGGCTCGAACCCGTGTTCCCTGCATTGGCAGGCGGATTCTTAACCACTGCACCACCAGGGAAGCCCAGAGTCCTATTTTAGTCTTTATATATGTATTCATTTCATGAACAAGTGTCTGCTGTAAGCATTTTGGAATTTAAACATGCTTTACTGAGACAGTTCTTGTTACCAATGACTATGTTCATATAAGGAAAGCTTGGGGTGGCTTTTAAACCATTTCAAATATTGTTGAGTGTAAAGTGAGAGAACCATTATTCTGGTGGAGTGAATTTAGGCAGGAGGAAACTCAAAACTCATTAAATCATTTACTCAAATATTTGTTGAGAACTTCTTGGGTGGTTTTGATGACTTCTTGATCTAAGCAGTGATCAAAACCAACACCTCATCCATCATGGAGATAGACAATAAATAACAGTATGGCTATCAGGAACTAATACTGCAGTCTCAGCACTTGAAATCTTAGAATTTTGTTTTTGTTTATGTCAGGATTGACTTTTGCAGCAGTTCACTGTTTGTCTGGAAAGCGCCAAGGTAGTCTCATGCTTTACCGGGCAAATAAATATCCTAGAGAAATGCTGGGTCCTGTGACATTTATTTGGAAGGCTGAGAGGACCCCTGGTGACACTTCTGAGAGCAGGCAGTTGTGGATCTGGCTTCATCCAAGTCTTAAACAGGTATAATCCTTGACAGTATTTCCTCATCACTCTGTTACTGTATTCTTGATTACTGTTGGAAATCAGTGCTATAGAAATTTCAATAGTCTAAAAGTTTGATTGATAGCTTGGTATTTGAATATAGGGAGGATAGTTATGTGAATATTAAGTGGAGCAAATCTTGAGCGGACTTTTAGTAAGCTCTAAGTAGAAGGAGAGATGAAAACCAATCTTATTATGCAAAGGGCTTGAAATGGTGCACTGGGACTAATCCTTCCATCAGCCTGAATTGGTTCATTGGTATTCAGGTGCTTGTGAGAGCCTGTTTGATGATGAGAATCTGTTTTGAGTAATTCTGATGATTTTTTAATACTGCATTTAGCTTAGCTTTCCTTTTTTAGCATACTCACTGTTTTTATACAGTAGACTGTAAATTTTCTCCAAATTCCTCTTTAAACTAGTTTTTTAAAAAAACTGGTCAGAGTATTCATGTTGTTTTCATTAATCTTTGACATTTCGGAGTTCTTTTTTTGTTCTAAGTGCAGAGAAATCAAAAAACCTTTTTGATGATGATAAATTTAGTTTAATTTGTGAAGAATAAAAATGTACATTTTTAAAGGTAGAAAAAATAACATACACTAAACCAGCTTAAATTCGAAACATATTTAAATTCCAGAGTTTAAAAGTAAAATGTTTGAACATATCCTTAGGATATCTTAGAGGAAATAAAAGCAGTGTGCCAGTGTATGGAACCCACCAAGTCGACTGTCTGCCTCCCTGATCCCCTTCTGACACCATCCCAAGAAAAAAGCCAAACTGACCTGCCCAAAGAGAAAATTGGCAAGAAAAGAAAATGGAAAGATGATGAGGAAAATGCTAAACCAATTAAAAAAATCATCGGTGATGGAACTAGAGATCCACTTCAACCGTATTCTTGGGTCTCTCCGACCACAGGCATTGTAATCAGGTATGGGTTGAATTTGCTCTGAACTTACTGACCGTTTTCAGTGAAGGTGTGCTCTGTTTTTGCCGGTGAAACAGACATCATATACGATGGAAGTTTCCATTTTAAGACCTTTTCTTTCTTTCAGTGATTTGACGATGGAGATGAACAGATTCCGGCTGATTGGTCCACTTTCCCACTCCATCCTAACTGAAGCACTGAAAGCTGCTTCTGTCCACACTGTGAGAGTAAACGTGCTTGTAATGTTTTATTCTGGTCACCTCCTTCTTAGCAAATTTGTGAAACCTAACGTAATTTGGTAACATTTTGGGCCATGGCTTATAAATGTTTGTTTCCCTACTTACGCTTAGGATCAAAGACTTTTATCTTTCCCTTTTCCTAGAAGAGCAAATCTAAGTGAATGTAATAAGTAAACTGACTTGTTCTTATTTAAATACAGACTGCTTCTGCAGCTTCTGAGTCTTGTAGAAGGTTCTTAACTTCTCCACAGGCAGCTAACAGGGAGCCCCTAAAATCCTGGAAAGTATATGCTAGTTTTTTTTTGTTTGTACTTGTGTGATGCATATTTTTGGGGGCTAGTTTTAAGGGTGATATCTAACAGGTTGAGAACAGTGTGTTGAGTGCTTCTCTGTCCACTAGAACGTTCTGCGAGGGTGATGTTTCTTTGTGCCGTCCATTCTGGAGCCACCAGCCACATGTAGCTACCGAGTTGCTAGCGTGACTGAGGAAGTGAATTGGTTCCTTTATTTAATTTTAATTAACTAACAGTTAAATTCAAACTGTTCTCTGTGGCTAGTGGCTGCCATGTTGACAGTGCAGGTCTGGAGAGTAGAGACTAGATTAGGAATCAGACACTTTGGGTTCAGATTCGGTTTGTTTTTCGGTATTTGTGCAATTAACCTCTCAGTGCCTGTGCCTCTTGCAGATTGGACACGTTGAATATGGTGATAGATCTGAACAGAGTTTGAGCTGTTAGAAGACAGATACTTTAAAAAACAAAGACGACTTCTCTCTCCCTCTTCCCTGTTTCCACAGTAGTCTCAACCACTGTTGTCTCTTTCCTGGGTCCTGAAGCAGCTTCTTAACTTTCCTTCATTGCTCTCGCTTTTCACTCTATTCTCCACGCAGGAGGCAAAGTGATATTTTGGCAATTTATTCACATCGTGCTACTTCCTGATTAAAAGCTTTTGGATAGCTTCTCATTGTATTTGAGATAAATTCCAGAGCCCTTAATTTGAGTGGTAATCTTATACCTTCATGTCTGTCTGGCCTCATCTCTCCTCGCCTTTGGCACTTCAGCCACCCTGGCCTTCTTCCAGGTTCTAGAATATGTCAGATCTCACCTCCCTTAGAGCCTGTCTGAATGTCCCACCTCTATCGCTCTTCTTGGCTAAGCCTTCCTCATTCTTTAAGTTTCAACATCTATATCATTTTCCTCTAGAATCCTTTTCTGATCCCCTAAGTTAAATTATATCCCTCCCGTTGTTTTCATCCCATCTTGCACATTTCCTCTATTTACGTCTAGATTTGTTTGCATATCTGTTCGATGTTCATGTCTCATTAGAGTCTGAGCTTCGTGATGGCAAGGACGGGGCAGTCCCATTCTTTACTCTGTCCCCTGGGCTTAGCACAGTGCCTGGTGCAGAGTTGTTACTCCATGCTAGCTCATAAGTTGCAGAGGGAGGATTCGAACCTAGGACGTTTGGTTCCAGGGCCTGTACTTTGAACCACTAGTTTGTGCCACCTGAGTTTGTGTGAGGTAAAGGGCGCATGTATTACAGGTTAGAATCTGTAGGGGCACATCCTACTTCAGTGAACTTTGGCATGAATCATGGCTGTAGGTTCTCTTCCTGGGCATGCTTACAATACTTGAAGTGCTGTTTGAAACCTTTCCCAATTCCTAGTTCTGTTCAGAAAAAAGGCAAGTAAAATACTTGTGTAACTTTCTTGAGATTTCTAGAAATACTATAGTAGTAATAAATCCTTTTGCTGAAGATTTCTTCAAAAGGTATTGGTTTGGTTTTTCTTTGGTGAGGAAAATTTTATTGCTTCATTCTGTGGTGATGAAGTTGGTAGAGTGGGAGAAGAACAAGGAGCAAGGCATCTCTTGTTGGCACTGTGCTACAGAGACCACAGGTGTGCAGTAAATTAGGTAGGTAGTCTCCCAGAAAACCACGAATGTTTTTCTTAGTTTGTGAAATCTTGAGAGAAGTATAGTCCTGTGTCCTTGTCTGTAATTAGAAGAATCATTAGTCTGATATGACAGTTTCCCTGGTTCCCCTCATAAAAGATTCATTCCCACAAACAGGGAAAAAAGGATGGGGGCCAATAGCACAACCATTTTAACCAAAATTATTAAGTCTGATCCATTATTTGTCTGGTGAACAGGAGTTGTTGTTTTCCAGGAGGGAGAGGACACAGAGAAGACACCTCACTCTTGGTGGATTGAAACCTGCAGGAATCCTGATAGCGTTTCCCTTCATCACAGACAGGAAACCATTTTTGAATTGTTGGGAGGTATAACAGGGGGGATACTGGGTTGTACTGGGGAAGAAGGGAAGAGTGGGAAATGGGTTAAAAGAGCATCTTACAGTTGAGCTACCTAAATGTAGTGGTGCTTTTTAACTTGTAACTGTTTGTTAAAATACAGCAAGAAAGCACAAATGAGGTGTTAGTATTCTAAATAATTGGCATTCCATTGCTATAGATAAATGCATGTACCAGCTACTAAAATAAAACCTTACTTACCTTCACATGATTGCATTTGTGTGTGAAGCTCCTGTAGTTATTGACAGGAACATACATGTTCATGTCATAAAATAACCTGTTATGTTAATTTAATGTTTTTTGTAAGAAACTTCACTCTTTATGAACGTTCATTTATTCTCTGAAAGTATCTTTGGGGAAAAAAAGAGGAATACGTGTCTTTACATAATTAGCCCAAGATGAAAGTTTCATTAGAAAAATTTGAAAATAAAAGCAAATATATATGTATTTGTGAATAACTTTCTGTTTGCTTTTTGTTTTGTTTTGTTGTTTGCTAAAGGAATAACATCACCAGCAGAAATTCCAGCAGGTACTATTCTGGGACTGACAGTTGGTGATCCACGAATAAATTTGCCTCAAAAGAGGTCCAAAGTTTTGCCCAGTCCAGAAAAATGCCAAGGTAAAGTTCTTGAGACAACCTGGTTTTCCTTACTATTTAGAGCAGTCAGTCCCATTAGAAGAGTTCTGTCTGTGACACTTCTGCGGTAACTTTATCTGTAGAAGAATTAGGGCAGTCTTTACCTGCCTACCTTTCAAGGTGATTATGATCAAAGGAGATGGTGTATGAGGAAGTATCTTTCAGCTGTAAACATGTAGCCTGATCCTTATGTTCATTTTTTCCCCTGAGTTCTCTATTTTTAGTATCTAGTAAAACCTGTCTCTGCAAACTTGGTTCTCTGAAAATGCCTGGCTTTTCAGAATTTTAATTGTGAGGAAGGGATCTGCACCCGCAGCTGGTCTTGTGCTCTTTGGAAGCCTCTGTCTGACCATACAGATGATCCAGGTTCGAATCCTGGCAAGGCCATCCCAGGTGCCGAAGGGTAAGATGTCTTGGTTTAGACTCAGTAGAGTGGCCTGCAGGAGTTCTTGGGGGTGACACGGTGGGGGATGGGTAGGGGCTGGCTAAAATTTTAGTCTAATATTGCGATTTGCAGCAATTGTGATAATGTCTCGTATTTACTGTCATTTAAACACGGTTAATTGGAAGAATAATTAAAATCAGCTTATGAATTTTTGGAGAAAGGATACAGGTGTGTATAGAAACAACTTCAGAATTTTTTTTTTTTTACCTTCACATGTAGTTAGATAGCTTATTAAGGGGGCAATAAAGTACTCTGCCAGAACTTTACATGAAAGGCGGATTGGATGAGGGAGGAGTTTAAGATATATAGGTAAGTTAGTTAATTATGGAGCCGAACACTTTAATCAATGAATTGTTGCCTCTTTCTTTTTTAATAGCAATATGGTCTGGAACAACCATAAAAGTTAACAGCGTCTACTACACCAATAAATGTTTACTGTCATAATCATCTCAAAACTGTAGTTAAACTCTACTTAGTTTCTCTTGCTGCCTCAAATCCTGTTTTGGAATAAGGCAGTATTAAATTCTTCCTAAGGCTTTTGTCTTAATATAAATCAGTTCAAGGAAAGTTAAAGTCTATCTTGAAAAACATGATTTAATTTCTACTATTAAAGCTTACCATCTTATGAGTCATTGTGTTTTTTAATAATCAAAGTATAATTGATTTACAATATTATATTAGTTTCAAGTGTATAACATAGTGGTTCAATATTTTTATACATTACCAAATGATCACCAAGATAAGTCTAGCTACCATCTGTCATCATACAAAGTTATTTCAATATCACTGACCATATTCCTCATGCTGTACATTACATCCCCATGACTTACTTATTTTATAACTGGAAGTTTGTATCTCTTAATCTCCCTCATCTTATTTCACTCATCCCCCCCACATGTCTCCCCTCTCACAACCACCTGTTTGTTCTCTGTATCTAGGACTGTGTTTCTGTTTTGTTATGTTTGTTCATTTGTTTTTTAGATTCCGCATATTAGTGACATCATATGCTGTCTGTCTTTCTCTGAGTTATTTCACTTAGTGTAATATCCTCCAAGTCCATCCATGTTGTTGGAAATGGCAAAATGTCATTCTTTTTACGTCTGAGTGGTATTCCATTGTATATATACCACATCTTCTTTATCCATTCATCTGTTGATGGACACTTCCATACCTCGGCTGTTATAAATAATGTTGCAGTGAACATAGGGGTGCATGTATCTTTTCGAATTAGTGTTTTCATTTTCTTTGGAAATATACCCAGAAGTGGAATTGCTGGATTGTATGGTAGTTCTATTTTTAGTTTTTTGAGGAACCTCTATTCTGTTCTCCATAGTGGCTGTACCAATTTACATTCCCACCAACAGTGTATGAGGGTTCCCTTTTCTCCACATCCTCGCCAGATCTGTGTCCCCAGGAGGACTCCCAATTGCCTTCTGCCTCTCTGGGAAACTCTCTAAGATCAGCAAGTGGCTCTTTTCAAATTACTGCCTCTGTGCTGGGACTTGGAACATGTAGATTTTGTGTGTACCCTTTAAGAGTGGAGTCTGTGTTTCCTGTAGCCCTCCAGCTCTCCTGTTCTCAAGCCCAGCTGGCCTTCAAAGCCAGACGTTCTACAGGCTCATTCTCTCTATGCAGCACCCCCAGGCTGGGGTACCTGATGTGGAGCTTGGTCCCCCTGCTCCCTCGGGGAAACTCTGCAATTATGATTCTCCTCCTGTTTGTGGGTCACCTACCCAGGGGTGTGTGTCTTGACTCTACCATGTCTCCACCTCTCCTACCCGGTTCCTTCTTTATTATCTTTAGTCGTGGAGAGCCCGTTCTGCTAGTCTTCAAGACGTTCTCATAGATAGTTGCTCTGTAAACAGTTGTAATTTTGGTGTGCCCTTGTGAGGAGGTACGTTCAGGGTCTTACTTCACCATCGTGGCCACCAATGTTATTGTTGTATTTTATTAAAACCTGTTTTAAGTAATTTCTTTGAAGAAGTATTGGCATGTTAGCTATATAAAAAAGTAAACTTTTTAAGGAGTTAGTATTACACAAATACTATTAACAAGTGCAACATACCATCTGGGATGACAATTCAAAACTAATTTTAGAAATATACTTTGATGAGCTGGGTCAATTAATAAAAGATTAATCCTTGGAAGAATCTTAAGGTCATGATGGTCTTAATTCACTGACATAACTTACAGTCTATCTTTCCATATCTGAAGTCATTCTTTGTTTTGAAGGTCATGATGGTCTTAATTCTCTGACATAACTTCCAGTCTATCTTTCCATATCTGAAGTCATTCTTTGTTTTGACTTGGACAAAACAGATCAATTCTGGTGCTACTTAAACCATAGGTAGGAAGAGTTTGCCTGACTTGCATAACATAAACAATTTATCTTCTTATGTGTGCTGGGAATTATAGAGAGCTTGGAAAAGAGAAGATACAGCAATGTGATACTGTGAAGTAATAAGAAATACATGTTTTGGTGTTTGTCCATGGTTCCTGAAACCTTGCTTCTAAAATTCTTGTCATTTCCTAAGTGACAAGAGCCTTAAAGGCTAAAAGGAGAGCCTTTTCTTATTCCTAACAAGCCCCTTTCAACCACACCTGAGTTTATGTTAATGAGGTGTCTTTTGGTAAAGCCCCTAAGGTTGGGGGCTGGTTGCCAGGGGAACCAACCAAAATGTTGGAACTTTCAGGCCCCACCCCTTCTCTCCCTGAGAAGGGAGAGGGGCTGGAGATTAAGCTTAATCACTAATGGTGAATCAATCATACCTACCTGATGGAACCTCCATAAAAATCCTAGAGTGGAGTTTGGAGAGCTTCCTGTTTGCTGAGCCCTTGGAGGTGCTGGGTGGTGGGGTGCCCAGAGAGGGCAATGGAAGCTCCACACCCCTTCCCCTTTACCTTGCCCTGTGCATCTCTTTCATCTGGCTGTTCCTGAGTTGTATCCTTTTATTAAAAAATCACCCAGTAATGTAGTAAGTAAACTGTTTTCCTGAGTTCTGGGAGCCATTCTAGCAAACTATTGGACGTGGCCAATTTATAGCCAGTTGGTCAGGACTTAAAATTGGCGTCTGAAGTGGGAGCTGTCTGTGGGACTGAGCCCTTAACCTGTGGGATCTGATGCTATCTCTAGGTAGGTAGTGTCAGGATTGAGTTAAATTGTAGGATACCCAACTGGTGTCAGAGAATTGTTTGCTGTGGGAAAAACACCCACACACTTGAGCGTCAGAAATATTGAGAGTAGAATAGAGTTCAGAGATGGAAATGGTTTTCTCTTTCAGTGAAGACCCTGAACTGATGATGCACATCCTCAGGTGCTTTGAAAAAGTTTACTTGATCATTTCTTTCTTTTTCTTTTTTTAATAAATTTATTTATTTATTTTCATTTATTTATTTATTTATTTATTTATGGCTGCGTTGGGTCTTTGTTGCTGCACGCGGGCTTTCTCTAGTTGTGGCGAGTGGGGGGCTACTCTTCGTTGCAGTGCGTGGGCTTCTCATTGCAGTGGCTTCTCTTGTTGTGGAGCACAGGCTCTAGGCACGCGGGCTTCAGTAGTTGTGGCACGCGGGCTCAGTAGTTGTGGCTCGTGGGCTCCAGAGCACAGGCTCTGTAGTTGTGGTGCATGGGCTTAGTTGCTCCGTGGCATGTGGGATCTTCCTGGACCAGGGCTTGAACCCGTGTCCCTTGCATTGGCAGGCGGATTCTTAACCACTGTGCCACCAGGGAAGTCCTATCATTTATTTCTTGAGTTTGATAAATATTAACAATATGTTTTTGCGAACCTTTTCAACTTCATTAACACAGCATTTCACTGTGTAAAGAACTGGTTTTCTGGGTGAAATTTAAAAATACAAGTTCTGCTCTACTATCTGTTCTTTTAGTATTTGCTCTCCTTAACATCTGGTTTGCTTTGTTAGATTATTTTAACTAGTCTTTGTCTTCCAGAGATGAATTTGCTTTGGAAAACACTGACCTTACATTGTGCTCATGGGCTCTTTTTAGTCTTTCTCTTTGCACCCTCTCTATTACCATGTACCCCAAACAGTTGACTTTCTCAAGTGCCCAGTTATTGGTCATTATTGCCATGACTTCTCAGTTTCTGCTCTTGGGAGAAAAAATATCTGATAGCTTCAGCTGGGCCTTTTTAACTGTTCTGCAAATTTAATTTAAAATAGAGTGAATTTGAAGGCTGTAGCTTTGGTTCATTTGAATCCCAAATGATTAAATCTTTTATTCATTTCCTTTGCTTCTCTAAGAAACACTTAAGAAAATTTAAAAATCTGGTGATCTTCAAATACATTTAAGAAAGGAGAAGATAAGCTATTCAACCTTTAAGTCACAATTCTGGAGTTATGTAGTCAATTAGCTTTGGTCCGAGATGAAAGAGAATGTGCTTTATGTGAGTCTCGGGGGAAGGACTTAGAATTACGCTCGGAATTGACGGTCATTCTGGGCACACTGAGGGGCGTGCTGACTCAGCTGATAATATTTTTTTCTCAGTAGTGAAGACTGTTGACTTAAAAGGCCTCCTTTGCCTTCAGACATACTCTGCTTTGTCATTATAGTATCACACAGAATAGTTTCACTATCCTAAGTCGGCTGTGCTCTGTCTATTCATCCCTTTCTCACTGCTTCCAACCCCTGATCCTTCAACAGTCTCTATGGTTTTGCCTTTTCCAGAATGTCACATAGTTGGAATCATACAGTATGTAGCCTTTTCAGATTGGTTTCTTTCACATAGTAATATGCATTTAAGGTTCTTTCTTGTCTTTTCATGGCTTGATAGCTCATTTCTTTTTAGTGCTGAATAATATTCCATTGTCTGGATGTACCATCTACTTTGTTTCATCTATTTACTTACTATGTTTTAGAATATTTGAAGATGAAGTTGTGCTTTCCTCTGCCTTTACACCCTAAGTATTAGCCATCTCTTTTGTCTGCAGCCAAATCTGAATAAAATCCCAGCTCTGTCACTCAGATCTGTGGCAGCACTCCACAGGAAAGCCTTCTCGGCAGACAGCTGTTTGATGGGGCTTTTTAGCTCCTAGACAGGCTGTGTGAACTTTTACAGCACACGTCACTTGAGATGGTGCTGGTTATTCTTTCCAGCAGCACTAGAAGCAGTTGCTGCTTTTAAGGAGCTTTCATCTCAGATCTTTTCATCAGTTTAGTTTTTTCTAACTTGTTTATCCCTGATATCTGTCACATTATGGCCAAGTCACTTCCAACTTATTTTTTTCAGCCATCAGACCCATGCAGGTTGAGTGACCTTTCTATGCTGGCATTTCAGGACCTTAGCCTAAACTCATGAATTGTCTGACTTTTTACTTTTAATTCTTCAGTCCAACAAAATAAGATTTGAAAGATTTTTTTCCCCCTAGTGTTTAAGTAATTGCATGTAGGAAGTCTCTTCTATCAATATATATGTTTATAACTGAAAAAATTCCTCCTCCTTTCCCACTAGAGTACTTTTTGGCATGGTGTAGCTCGTTTAAAGGGATGAAACAACATATTTCACAACAAATATATTCATTTTAAAGGACTGAGAAAAATACGTTTTACAGAAAGGAATAAATTCAATTCAATAAAAAAGGGTTATCAGGGACTTGAAGTAATAGGACAGAAGAAAAGGATGGTATTTGTTGGCTCAAGACCATTGGGTCAGGGATGATATAAAGAGCCCTGAAGCCAATAGTTAAAATATGATTTGTGCCGTCAGAGCATATAATCAAGAAATGGTTCGCCTCTGCAGTGATGCCTAGAACGTGATTATCTTAAATGTGGAATCAGGCAGATATTTAGAGGCAATTTAATGTAATATTTGCATCTTACAGACTAAAAATAAATGTCAAAGAAATAAGTTTAGGAGCCTTTGCTGTTTCACAGATTATGAAACCAACTGTAAGAATAAAAATTTCTACTCAAGTAAATAAATTCCTCTAGAGAAGTTCGGCTTCTAGAGGAGCCTATAGAATAGTTGCTTGTAACAAAAGGTCACCTGGCTTTGTTTAGAATTTGACCTCACTGATCTAAGGAATGTGGTTTAAGGCTATTTCTTTTCCCTCTTAGATAATGAGAAAGTTAGACAGCTGCTTCTGGAGGGTGTGCCTGTGGAGTGTTCGCATAGCTTTCTTTGGAACCAAGATATCTGTAAGAGTGTCACAGAGAATAAAATCTCGGATCAGGTAACTAATGGTAAAGTCGTGAAAACAGGCTGAAATTCATCACCCTAGAGACCATGAACGTTATTTCATACTTTATAGAATCCCATAGACTTCCTTTTATTTTCAATTTTTTGATCCCTTACGATATATACAATGCTATTTTCTGTTCTTAGAGAAGAAGAATCTCTAGAAAAGGTTAATACAAAGACTTTTTCTTGAAATGGTAATCTTATGGTTAAAATTTTTTTTTTCTTTTATTATTTTTCCCCTTAAATGTTCTCTGTCATTAATTTCACAATGATTGAGCTCCTTTCAGCCCCAGGTATTGTATTAGATAATGGGGTAGATGACTAGGGTTAGGTTGAAGAAGTACAGAGTACAAAGGAAGCCCAAAGAAGGGGTACTGAGCCCGGACTAGGGAAACTGGGGAAAGCTTCCTGAGTGGAGGAGCTGGTATTTGAGCTAACTCTTAGGTGTGTGGTCAGAATTAACCAGACTTCTTGCGGCCAGGGACCAGGAGCCAAGGCTACAGTGGAGAAAGGATTGTCGGAGCTGAGAACAAGGGCAAGGGCCCAGGCCAAAAACAGGATGGCATGTTCAGGGATCTCCAAGTAGATCAGTATCTTGGAGTTAAGGGTAGGGTAGGAGATGGAACTGAGGAGATAAAAAGGGGCTATAGCATAAAAGACCTTGAGGCATTTTTGGATTTGGACTGAAGATGCAGGGTCCATTGAAGATTTTGAGTTGGGCCATGACATGATCAGATTTCACTCTGGCAGTGCTGTGGAGACTAGGGATGGGGATAAGGGGGCGGAGGAGCTGGAGAGAGGGCTTGTGGTTGGATGGCCTTAAAAGAGACCCTTGAAGTAGTCCAGATGGCATGATGGGGGTCTGAAGTGTGGCAATATGGCTGGAGTGGATGGGCGGGGGTTTAATACATATGCCTGGAAGGTAAAACTGACTAGACTCAGTGGTTGATTGGAAGATGGGAAGTGAGAAAGGAGGAAGCCTGTGGGTTAGCTCCTAATGGTCTAGCTTGGTTTTAGGAGCTCAGCTAAAAGAGAGCCAGAGCCAGGTCTGACTTGCCACTGCTGTCTTCCCAAGTTCTAGCTAAGTGCCTGGCATATAACAGGTGCTTAGGAAATATTTGAATGAACAAGTAAATGAATGAAGACTAAATATTTGAAAGGATGAATGAATGAGCTAATGAACTGTGAGAACTGTATGTCATTCAGCCAGCCGGGGCACACAGGGAAGAGAGTGACACAGCGGGGAAGATGAGTTTAGTCTCAGATAAACTGAGGGGCCTCAGGACGTCCCAGGAGCAGATGTCCAGGAGACAGGTTTCTATCCCAGGAGGAAAAGTTGGGACTAAAGAGATAGATATTTTGGAATTACCAATATGTAGAAGGTAGTGGAAACTTGACCAAAGGTAAAAAAAGGAGACTCAGGACTTGGTCATGCATGAAGGGCATTCACGAGTTAGACTTTGTAGCATGGAGGTGATCTCCTGTGTAGTCTTCTCAATTGAGCGGCAGGCCTGTCTCCAGCTGGCAAGAAAAATCTGCAAGGATGTTGTTATCCACTCCCTGCAGTCCACTTAATAGATAATTTATAGCATCTTCTCTTTTAAGACCTGCTGAGACATTTTCTTAAAAGCTAGAGTATTTTCGCACTTGCCCCTCCTTGAGAAGTTGTTGTTTATAGCCCTTTTACTTCATGACCACCAATCTTAACCAAAATAAATGTAGGGACAGAGTATCAAAACATAAGATTAATCCTGATAGATAAGGAATTAGCAGAATGAATGTATATGATTTTATTACTTTGAATCACCTAGTATATTCTAATTTAAGACCATTTGGCATTTTCTACCAAAGCACTTGTATAGAGGAAAATCATCCTGGGAGGAATACCTTGTACTTAAAATGGCTCACATTTATTTATCGAGAACACCTTTTTCTTGCTTTTTAAAAGAGCATTTAACTTTCTAAAGCTGCTTATAGGGAGACCCAGTAGGATCTCCCGGAAGACTAGGGTTGTTTGTCTTGAATGATTTTCTTCCACTTCAGGATTTAAACCGGAAGAGGAGTGAATTGCTGGTGCCCGGGTCACAGCTTTTTTTAGGTCCCCATGAATCCAAGGTTCCTATACTTTTGATTCAACAACCAGGAAAAGTGACCGGTGATGACCAACGAGGCTGGGGAAGTGGCTGGGATGTCCTCCTCCCAAAGGGCTGGGGCATGGCTTTCTGGATTCCATTTGTAAGTTACTCTTCGATGCTGACCAACAGTTACAACATTTGAAATACATTCCTAGGGAATGCCAAGCCCTGAAAATGTTCCTGACTTTACGCACGACCTAGAAATTGAGTGCTAGTTTTCTGCCCTTTGAGCTATAATCCTGGATATGAGATACTTCATAGAGTCCCTGGAGCCCGGTTTTCATTACTAAGAGTTGTGCTGACATTTTTTGAATTTTTGAGGTTTTAAAAGTGGCCTGATTTTTGAATAGTAGTGGCAACAAAATGTTGAGGTTTCTTTACTTGAAATTTGTTACAGTTTAAAAGCCAAAAGACTTAGTTTTTATAGATGTATAGAATACAGCTTTTTTTGTAAGTGCTGTTCCATATAGTCCTCGTTTATTAACTGCAGCTAAAAATTTTATTAAAAATCTAATGTGTGTTTTTTTTCCCCTGGTTAAATAATTACTTTGAGCTAGAGAGCATAAAGGACATGACATGTAAGACTGTTAGATTCAGGCAGATAATTAATTTTAGTGATTGTGCATAGTGCAAAGGACATTCAGTTAATCATTTAGGAGTGGGAATATTTTTAAATCTAACTTTAAAATTATGAACTGTTTTAAGCATACAGAAGTTATACGTGTGTACCTTTCACCCGCCATCCAGCTTAAGAAATAAGACATTATAGGTTCATTGGAAGCACTCTGTGTGTCCCTCTCCAATCCCATTTCCCTCTCTCCTTCTAAAGGAATCACTAGTCCTATTTTTGGTGTTTGCCACTATCATGCATGTTTTTATAACTTTATTAAGTATGTGTGTATATCCTAAAATAAAATAGCTATATTTGACATGTTTTTAAACTTTATTCCTTATATAAATGCTTTTGCAACTTGCAGTATTCACTCAACATTGAGATTTTTCCATGTTGATTGGTGAAGCTCTATTTCATTCATTTTTACTATTGTATGGTAACCCATTATGGGGTAGTTCCCCAGTGTATTTATCCGTTCTACTTCTGATGGGTATTTAGGTTTCCCATTTTTCCCCATATAAAGAATTTAGCAGTTTCACTTTAAGTTGGTATAGTGACAGGATCTTTCTGGCATTTCTTTTAGATCTATCGAGGTGCAAGAGTTGGAGGATTAAAAGAGACTGTAGTGCATTCTCAGTATAAAAGGTCACCTAATGTCCCAGGTGATTTCCCAGACTGCCCTGCTGGGATTCTCTTTGCTGAAGAGCAAGCTAAGAATCTTCTTGAAAAGTACAAAAGGTAAGAAACTGGCTTCTCTAGTTTGATGTCTTTTTTTTTTTTTTTTTTAATAAATTTATTTGTTTTTTGCTGCGTTGGGTCTTCCTTGCTGAGTGTGGGCTTTGTCTAGTTGCGGCGAGCAGGGGCTACTCTTCGTTGAGGTGCCAGGTCTTCTTATTGCGGTGGCTTCTCTTGTTGCAGAGCATGGGCTCTAGGCGTGCGGGCTTCAGTAGTTGTGGCTTGCGGGCTCTAGAGCACAGGCTCAGTAGTTGTGGTGCACGGGCTTAGTTGCTCCACAGCATGTGGGATCTTCCCAGACCAGGGCTCAAACCTGTGTCCCCTGCATTGGCAGGCGGATTCTTTTTTTTTTTTTTAATAAATTTATTTATTTATTTATTTAGTTTTGGCTGAGTTGGGTCTTTGTTGCTACATGCGGGCTTTCTCTAGTTGCAGTGAGTTGGGGCTACTCTTCATTGTGGTGTGCGGGCTTCTCAATGCGGTGCCTTCTCTTGTTGCGGAGCACGGGCTCTAGGTGTGCAGGCTTCAGTAGTTGTGGCACTCAGGCTCAGTAGTTGTGGCTCACGGGCTCTAGAGAGCAGGCTCAGTAGTTGTGGCTCATGGGCTTAGTTGCTCCGCGGCATGTGGGATCTTCCTGGACCAGGGCTCGAACCCGTGTCCCCTGCATTGGCAGGCGGATTCTTAACCACTGCGCCACCAGGGAAGCGCGGCAGGAGGGCTCTTAACCACTGCATAACCAGGGAAGTCCCTAGTTTGATGTCTTAAGGGGAAGACACATTGAACAATCATGTTTGTCCTGGCTTCAGGGACTCTTACTATATAATGTGGAGTTCCTAGACTTGTCAACATTCCCAAGACATAATTAAGAAGATACTACTTAGGTCAGGAGATTGCCCTATATCTAGATTTTATAGCCCATGCAGGTTACAAACCTTTCTCTTGGTTATTTGCTTCACTGATGATGGTGTACACCTAAGCTGTGGACCTGAGTTCCAGGCGCTTGTTAATTGATCCCCGCTACTGAGCCCTACCTCCTCAAAATGGAAATTGTGTTTTTCGTAATGGTTATAGATGGAGTACATACTTATGAATTTTAATGAAAGTATGGAAACAAACAAAAATACTTTATAAACTGGTGTATTCCTTTTATCCAGAGAGATAAGCACTGTTTTTACATTTTGGTATCTATCCATCTAGACTTTTTTCTTTTTCCATTGGAGGAGTGGCCAGTGAGGGGCTTTATTTCCTTTATACTCTGGGAAGGAAACATAGGGCACCTGTATTTCCTACTGAACTGTAGACTTCTGGAAGCACAAAAACTCTCTTGTTTGTTGTGGCATCTGCAGTATCTAGCCAGTGCCTAGTGCACAGTGGGCCTTAATACCTTTTTTTTTGTTGACTGATGAATGGGTGACTAATTGAATGTTGTATTTCCTTGACTGTGAGCTCCACAGTTGTGCTCTCCTGTGCACTGCTGCAACCTCAGAGACAGGCCCTGCTTGGCTTTCCAGCTATTGTTTGAATGATGGATGAATGAGTGTGTGAGTGAACGGGGATACGTTCCTGGATTGCTGGTTTACAAGCCCTTTGAGGGCAACCGTTGTGTGTTGTACATCCTATGCCTCCCATAGTGTGCAGGGGCTTCTCCATGCTTGTTAAATAATAATTGACAGTAATACTTATTTCTCACCCTTTAGATTTTTTTATGTATATAAATTTTTCATAGACACAAATTTTTTTTAAGGCATTGTATTACATATACTATTTTGAAACCTGCTTTTTTCATTTAGCTGTATATTATGGAAATTTTTCCCATATCAATAAATATGACTCTAAACCAAGAGTTGGCAAACTTTTTCTGTAAAGGGCCAGATGATAACTATTTCTGGCTTTGTGGGCCCTTTGGTCTCCGTGGCAGCTACTCAACTCTGCCATGTGGCACAAAAGCAGCCTCAGAGGATGCGTAAATGAGTGGGCACGGCTGTGTTCCAGGCTCACGCTATGGACAATCCTATTTGAATTTCATAGCATTTTCATGTGCCACAAGATATTATTCTCTTGTGTTTTTTTCTTTTCTTTTTTCTTTTTTTTGGCTGCACCGCGCGGCTTGTGGGATCTTAGTTCCCCAACCAGGAATGAAACCCGGGCCCCCTGCAGTGGAAGCGCGGAGTCCTAACCACTGGACCTTCAGGGAATTCCCTCTTGTGTTTTTTTCAACCATTGAAAAATGTAAAAACCATTCCTAGCTCGTGGGTCATACAAAAACAGGCAGTGGGCCAGCTTCGCCCAGTGAGCTGTAGTTTGCCAATGCAGTATGGCTGTTCGTGATTTATCAGTGGCCCTTTAGGTTCTATCTGATTTTTTGCTCTGTGCTTCTGTGAACAGCTTTCCATTCGTATCTCTACGTATTTGTCTGATTTATTCATTTAGCACATGTTTACTTAGAACTTGCCATGTGTCAAAAACCTTTCTAGGCACTGAGGCTGCAGCAGAGGACAGGACGGGCAAACTCTGCTCTGCCCCTGTGGAGCTTATTCTTTTTTTTTTTTTGTTTAAACGTCTTTATTGGAGTATAATTGCTTTACAGTGGTGTGTTAGTTTCTGCTTTATAACAAAGTGAATCAGTTATACATATACATATGTTCCCATATCTCTTCCCTCTTGCGTCTCCCTCCCTCCCACCCTCCCTATCCCACCCCTCTAGGTGGTCACAAAGCACCGAGCTGATCCCCCTGTGCTATGCGGTTGCTTCCCACTAGCTATCTGTTTTACGTTTGGTAGTGTATATATGTCCGTGCCACTCTCTCACTTTGTCACAGCTTACCCTTCCCCCCTCCCCATATCCTCAAGTCCATTCTCTAGTAGGTCCGTGTCTTTATTCCCGTCTTGCCACTAGGTTCTTCATGTCCTTTTTTTTTTTTTTTCTTAGATTCCATATATATGTGTTAGCATACGGTATTTGTTTTTCTCTTTCTGACTTACTTCACTCTGTATGACAGACTCTAACTCCATCCACCTCACTACAAATAACTCAATTTCATTTCTTTTTATGGCTGAGTAATAGTCCATTGTATATATGTGCCACATCTTCTTTATCCATTCATCCGATGATGGACACTTCGGTTGCTTCCGTGTTCTGGCTATTGTAAATAGAGCTGCAATGAACATTGTGGTACATGACTCTTTTTGAATTATGGTTTTCTCAGGTGATATGCCCAGTAGTGGGATTGCTGGGTCATATTGTAGTTCTATTTTTAGTTTTTTAAGGAACCTCCATACTGTTCTCCATAGTGGCTGTATCAATTTACATTCCCACCAACAGTGCAAGGGTGTTCCCTTTTCTCCACACCCTCTCCAGCATTTATTGTTTCTAGATTTTTTTGATGATGGCCATTCTGACAGGTGTGAGATGATATCTCATTGTAGTTTTGATTTGCATTTCTCTAATGATTAATGCAATCTACAGATTCAATGCAATCCCTATCAAACTACCACTGGCATTTTTCACAGAACTAGAACAAAAAATTTCACAATTTGTATGGAAACACAAAAGACCGTGAGTAGGCAAAGCAATCTTGAGAACGAAAAATGGAGCTGGAGGAATCAGGCTCCCTGACTTCAGACTATACTACAAAGCTACAGTAATCAAGACAGTATGGTACTGGCACAAAAACAGAAATATAGATCAATGGAACAGGATAGAAAGCCCAGAGATAAACCCACGCACATATGGTCACCTTATCTTTCATAAAGGAGGCAAGCATATACAGTGGAGAAAAGACAGCCTCTTCAATAAGTGGTGCTGGGAAAACTGGACAGGTACATGTAAAAGTATGAAATTAGAACACTCCCTAACACCATACACAAAAATAAACTCAAAATGGATTAAAGACCTAAATGTAAGGCCAGACACTATCAAACTCTTAGAGGAAAACATAGGCAGAACACTCTATGACATAAATCACAGCAAGATCCTTTTTGACCCAGCTCCTAGAGAACTGGAAATAAAAACAAAAATAAACAAATGGGACCTAATGAAACTTAAAAGCTTTTGCACAGCAAAGGAAACCATAAACAAGACGAAAAGACAACCCTCAGAATGGGAGAAAATATTTGCAACTGAAGCAACTGACAAAGGATTAATCTCCAAAATTTACAAACAGCTCATGCAGCTCAATAACATAAAAACAAACCACCCAATCCAAAAATGGGCAGAAGACCTAAATAGACATTTCTCCAAAGAAGATATACAGATTGCCAACAAACACATGAAAGAATGCTCAACATCATTAATCATTAGAGAAATGCAAATCAGAACTACAGTGGAGCTTATTCTTGATGGAAGTACATGTTTCTACGCTAGTGGGAGGGATCCAGGCAAGGGGAGGGAGGCTGAAATGGCAAGAGCAAAGCCCTTGAGTGAGGAAGACGGGGTAGCATCCTGGGCATAAGGGGAGGAGTGGCATTCCTTAGGATCAGGCTTAGCTGTCTTATTTTTTTTTTTTTTAACTTTTTTTTTTTCTTTCTTTATTTGTTTATTTAATTTTTGGCTGTGTTGGGTCTTCATTTCTGTGCGAGGGCTTTCTCCAGCTGTGGCGAGTGGGGGCCACTCTTCATCGCAGTGCGCGGGCCTCTCACTATCGCGGCCTCTCTTGTTGCGGAGCACAGGCTCCAGATGTGCAGGCTCGGTAATTGTGGTTCACGGGCTTAATTGCTCCGCGGCATGTGGGATCCTCCCAGACCAGGGCTCGAACCCGCGTCCCCTGCATTGGCAGGCAGATTCTCAACCACTGCGCCACCAGGGAAGCCCCTAGCTGTCTTATTTTAATAGGCTGGAAGGCTGACTCTGAAAATGTGAATACAGATTTAGGTAGGCTAGACTCTGCGCAGAGGTTGGGTAGTAGTCTGATTGTGACCGTCTTCTCAGTGAAAAATAGGCAAGGTTATCATCTAGGAATAAGGGGGAGAGAGGCTGTTGGAGATCTGAGGAGAGAGGAATTGATATAAACAGTGTTCTGGGAGAGTGGAAGATAGAATCGACTGGAGAAACGTATCAGATTTGTAAGAAATGTTAAGAGTCCACTTAAGTTGTGTTGATAGCGAGACCCTTCCGGACTACCGCATGTTCTTCCCCAGCTATGTTCTGCCAATCAGCTGCTGGCGTGGGGTAGTGGAGGGTTGAATGTAACCAGGAGGGGCTTTGCCGGGGGAGGGACTTGGGGGTATGTGTAAAGGGAGTGAGTCTCTTAGGAACAGTGGCATCTAGGCTTCCAAGGAGAGAGATGTGAGGACGGTAGTGAGCAGTGATGAAGTGGTAAACGAATACAGTAAGTCTCCTACATACGAACCTTCAAGTTGCGAATTTTCAGCGATGTGAACGTGCATTCCATCAGCGTCAGGCATGAGTGAAACTGCAGCTTGCCCTCCGTCTCCTATTGCTGACGATCCTTCAGCTCTACCATCTCCCACCTCCTCTCCCTCCTCCAGTCAGTAACTCTTCTTGCCTGTTAACTCGATGCCAGCCCCGTATGCCAGCTGTTGTACTGTACTACTGTACTTTTCAAGGTACTGTACTGTAAGATTAAAAATGTTTTCTTTATTTTTTGTGTTTTATGTATTGTTTGTGTGAAAAGTATCGATATTATAAACCTATTACAGCCCTATATAGCCGATTGTGTTAGTTGGGTACCTAGGCTAACTTTGTTGGACTTACAAACAAATTGGACTTACGAATTCGCTCTTGGAACGGAACTCATTTGTATGTAGGAGACTTACCATAGTAAGTTCCAGTGGTTGAGGAATTGTTGCCGTGTAGAGGTAAATGGGCAGGCAAAATAGGAGGCATCATTCTGAGTGAAGGATACTTGAAATTGAGATTTTAAGGTGGAGCAGGTGTTGGCAGTGACCAAAGGTAAGGTGTGACCAGGAGAGTGGGTGAAGTAAAAGGTGTGAGAGGTTTCTGGTGGGCCAGGGTACTAGAAGGATGATATATGTAGCCGCTGAAGCCATTGAGAATGGGTCGGGATGGAGGGGAAGGCAGAGTGGCGGGGAATGGGGTGCCTGGGGAGTTGACCGAGGACCTGGCTGAGCAGGGAGAGCCAGTGGTTTATCTGATGGCTTGTGCTTCAGGGGAGCAGGAAGGAGAAGAAAAGCGGTCTGGGGGCATCAGGAGGAATGTGCCCACCCCTAGGCCTGTGGGGTGTGAAAAAGAAAAGAGCTATCACTTGAGAGGAGCTGTAGGGGAAAGAAGGCAAAGAAGGACCTTAGGCTCAATCTCATAAATAAGATTTCTGGTTAAAAAAAAAAAAAAAGATGCATGCTTTGAGGATTTGATGTACTATTGACAAATTGCTATTTGTATTAGTGTAGAATTTTACCTCTAGTTCTGAGGGTGCCTGTTTTCCCTTACGTCTCGATAACATGGGCTATTACCAATCTTTTATTTATTTTTTTAAATTTACTTAATTTTTAAAAAATAAATTTATTTATTTATTTATTTTTGGCTGCGTTGGGTCTTCGTTGCTGCACGTGGGCTTTCTCTAGTTGCGGTGGCTTCTCTTTGTTGAGGAGCACAGGCTCTAGGCGTGCGGGCTTCAGTAGTTGTGGCTTGCGGGCTCTAGAGCGCAGGCTCAGTAGTTGTGGCCCACGGGCTTAGTTGCTCCACAGCATGTGGGATCTTCCCAGACCAGGGCTCAAACCCGTGTCCCCTGCATTGGCAGGCGGATTCTTAACCACTGCACCACCAGGGAAGTCCTTACCAATCTTTTAATACTGACAAAACATAGATGAAAAAATGGCATCTTACCGTTTTCATTTTTTGTTTGTTTGCTTACAAGTGAGGTTGGGTATTCTTAAGCGTTTTCACCATTTTTTGTCTCTTTTTTTGTAAATTGCCCATCTCTCTTTTTAAAGGTTTCTGGGTGAGGCAAGTACCCTGAGAGGATTTTTCACCAGCTGCGCCTCTCAGGAGGCCAGAACACATTTGGTTCAATCTCCAGAATATAGGCTCAAACTGAACCTCTGATTAAGCGTACAGGTTCATTTCCATTTGAGGTCCTAGGGCATAGCACACAGTAAGAAACAAAGGGGGGAAGGAATGTCTGGGCCTGTCCCCGAGGAGACCATCAGCCTGAGGGTGCAGGCTGGGACTCCCACAGAGTTCCCCAGCCCAGAAGGGCCCATGGCCAGACTGCTGCCTACCTCTTGGGGTCATTACATACCAGAGCAGGCCCTGGTTCCCACTAGTTTGTGGTTTTTTGAAGGTTCTCCCTCACTTACATGTTGCTGGAAGGGTCATCTGGTATCACCCATGTGGAGGGCAGTTTGGAAATATCTGTCAAAATTGCAAGTGCTAATAATACTCGTTGCCTTAGCACTTCCACTCCCAGGACTTTATCCTGCGGATATACTTGTACTTGTACAATATGTTCAAGGTCATTCATGGCAGCATCGTTTGTAGAAGCAAAAGCTTGAAAATGACCAAAATGTCCTGCAGGAGAGGACTGTCTAAATAACTTAGGGTATAACCATCCAGTGGGATAAGACTTGTGCAGAAGAGTGAGGGATGTCTTGATGTGCTAATATAAAATGACCTCCAAGATATTTTGTTAAATGAATAAAGATAAACAAAAGAGTACAGGATCGGTTTGCCACCATTTGTGTAAAATGGGTAAAAAAAGAAATATGTACATATCTGCTTGTAAATTTATAAGATGTCTCTAGAAGGATATATAAGAAACAGATGATGATATTGTCTCTGTGGAGGACAGCTGGGTCACCAGAGGTCAAGGGTGAGAGAGAAACTGCACCATCACCCCTTTTGTACCTTTTTTAAAAAAAATTTTTTTTATTTTGGCTGCATCGGGTCTTAGTTGCAGCATGTGGGATCTTGTGTTGCAGCGCGTGGGCTTCTCTCTAGTTGTGGTGTGCTCTCTAGTTGTGGTGCACGGGTTTCTCTCTAGTTGTGGTGCACAGGCTCAGTAGTTGTGGCATGCAGGCTCTCTAGTTGCGGTGCGTGGGCTTTCTAGTTGGGGCATGCGGGCTCCAGAGTGCGCGGGCTCTGAGTTGCTTAGCTGCCCCAGGGCATGTGGGATCTTAGTTTCCTGACCAGGGATCGAACCCGTGTCCCCTGCATTGGAAGGCAGATTCTTAACCACTGGACCACCAGGGAAGTCCCCCTTTTGTACCTTTTGAACTTGAAACCCTGTGAGTATTCATGGGCATCACTGCACAGCTCCAGGAGCACCCTTTACCTGCAGTTCTCCAGGAGTGGCACTCCCTGGAGTGGTGCACGTAGGGCGACTTTGTGGGTGCATTATCTATTACAGTAAAAACCGAAGAAAACAAAAAAGCTCAGCCAGTAGAGTTGGTTATTATTATTTTTTAAAATCGTATTTCTTTTTTTTTTTTTTTTTATAAATTTATTTATTTATTTGTTTATGGCTGTGTTGGGTCTTCGTTTCTGTGCGAGGGCTCTCTCTAGCTGTGGCAAGCGGGGACCACTCTTCATCGCGGTGCGCGGGCCTCTTACTATCGCGGCCTCTCTTGTTGCGGAGCACAGGCTCCAGACGCGCGGGCTCAGTAATTGTGGCTCATGGGTCCAGTTGCTCCGCGCCATGTGGGATCCTCCCAGACCAGGGCTCGAACCCGTGTCCCCTGCATTGGCAGGCAGATTCTCAACCACTGCGCCACCAGGGAAGCCCTAAAATCGTATTTCTTAGAAAACTTTTTTGTATATTTGCTTTTAAAATAGAGATGGAGTACGGTGGCCATGGTTATTTTGATTGTCCATCCTAAATTGTTCAAAATTGGTTCTCCTCTTTGATTTCCATTAGACGCCCTCCGGCAAAACGGCCCAACTACGTTAAGCTTGGCACCCTGGCACCTTTCTGCTGTCCCTGGGAGCAGTTAACTCGAGACTGGGAATCAAGAGTCCAGGCCCAAGACGAATCGTCTGCAGCTTCCTCTCCAGGTGGTGAGGAGAGTAGCCTGCGGAAAGATGTGGTGTCTTGTGCTCCCGTGCCTGGAAGGACTCGTCAGCTGTCTGATGACGAGGGCACACCCCTAAACGACTCCAGCGAGCCCAAGGGAGTGATGGACACAGGTGGTCCAGCCTGGGCGGGGACTGAGGGCGTAGTGGGCCAGGGTGCCACCGGCAGTCTCCTCTGCGTTCTGAGGTAAGTGCACACGACTTCCCGGTACGTCTTTGGATTGTCTGTTTTTTTTTTTGATACTGACCAGGCTACAGGAAGTAAAAGTTATCATTGTTCCTTTACACAAAGCCCAAGTGAATTTATGGACCTTCTGGAAGGGAAAGCCAGTGAATCATAGAGGGCCCAGGGAAAAGGCTAAATCACATACATTTGATTTGGGCATGTTGCTAACTGACGAAATGATTTAAAATATCGCATCAATAGACCTAAACCAAGGCAGTTTATGACCTATTTTATTTAGTCTTTGCTCACAAAGCAGTCCCCTCACGATGGTGATCTTAAGTAATGAAGAACCCCTGCAAGCATTCTTTAAATCGTTGAATTAGATTTCTTCCCATTGCTTTTGAATGATCTGCATTTGTGGCCGACTAGATCCCCATTCATTGTGATATTGTCATATCACAGAGGTTACTGTGTAAAATGTGTTCTTCTCTCAGTGCTGCTGCAGGCTATTCGATTCTGCTTATCAGTTACCCTTTATTCTGTGCTCTGATTTTAAAAGAGTGCCACCCCTTTGCTTTATACTTATTTTTCTGTACAGTAATTTCATATCCTTCCTTCTTACTTTTCAGATAAGTGTCCCTTAGAGTTTCTTTTTTCATCAAAACATCAGTTCCTTTTTACTCTAATCCTCTCACTGTGAATATAGCCATAGATTCTACTCCACTGTCTTATTTTTCTCTGCCTTCAACTTTAAACCTTTAATCCTTGAGTCTCAGAATAGTAGACACAGAAAAAGAAAAGTATCATTACATAAATGTGTAAATGTGTATTTCTGATTTTTAAAAAATCTAAGTTTTGATCCTTTCCCCCTATAGAGTATTAAAAAATCAAATGAACTCTAGCAATGTCCAGTCTTCTAACTGCATATTTTCTCCTTGAACAAAATATCCTCAAAACGTGTGTCTCCCACTTCATGCAGGAGTAGAAAATTACTGAGGCAGCTGTCAGCCTGGTGTGGGCCCAGTTCTGGGGACAGTCGGGCAGCCCCGCGAGCTCCTGGCAGAGGGCAGCAAGAATTGAGCAGAGAGTCTTGCCTGTCCATCCTGGACCGCTTCCCCAAGGCCCTGGTGTGGGTCAGGCTGTCCCTGCTCAGGAAGGGCAGCCCCGAGCCGCACACCATGATCTGTGTTCCAGCTGAGGAGGACCTCCTCCAGCTCAGCCAGGATCGGCTGTACTGTGGGCCCCAGGAACCCAAACATAGTGACCCATTCAAGAGCCAGATCCGGAAACAGAAGGAGAAGAAGAAACTAGAGAAGAGGCAGAAGCGAGACTGTGCTGCATCTGAGGGCCTGGCAGAGGGGGACCCTGCAGCTGGACACCAGCCTCTGACCCTGGGCTTGTGGTCAGGCCCTCTCCCGGTTGTGACTTCTCACTGCTCCAGAGTTCTCCTTGGCTTTGTCACACAGGGAGATTTTTCCATGGCTGTCGGCTGTGGGGAAGCCCTGGGGTTTGTTAGTTTGACGGGCTTGCTGGATACGCTGTCCAGCCAGCCAGGAGTGGAGAGGGGTCTCGTGTTGCTGAGGCCGCCTGCCTCTCTGCAGTATCGATTTGCGAGAATCGCTATTGAGGTGTGAGGTCGGTTTACATCCTGGCACAGATAATAACTGTGTTTGCCAAGTCCCACAACTGGAGAGTTGTTTTTGCTGTCTTCCGTTTCAATATGTCATGTGAAATTCCTTGGAAACGAGAATTTAAAAAATTATGTATTTATGCAAATGGATGAAATGTTTACCTCATTCCAGTAATGTCCTTGATTTCCATCTTTCCCTGTCCATGCTGTAATACTTTAAAATTTTTTGGCATATATAGCCAAAAGCTTTTGTATTTTGATTTCTTGGTCTGTGTAATTCTTGCTGAAAATAATTAGAAGCTCTATTGTTTTCTTGTGTCCTATCAAGAACAAAGGGCTGTCAAGTCTATTTGAAAAATCTTGTAGTCACGTGATAAGCGACAACGGTTGTTTAATGATCTGATTGTTACAGAAGAGGAAAAGTCTAGAAACATCTGGTCTCTGTGCATGAAGTATGGGCCCCTGTGGGCCACGTTCAGTTCTGTACTCTGATCTGCATGCCCAACGCTTTACACCATAAAGAAGGAAATCATGGAAAATGTATTGTTGCCTCTTTTCAGACAGGTTCAGTTTACGGCAAAAGTGTTGAGATGGAACTAGAGTGGTGGTCTGTGGTCTTATGACCACTCGTCCTCTGTGTTGTTGACCAGCGCACGATTCCAGGAGTTACTTAATTTTTCTGTGCTTTGTTTCTGCAAAGAATTTTTCAAAGCCATAGAGGAGCATTTCTCAAAATATATTCTATGAAGTATGTTACCTAAGGAAAAGAGTCCAAGGACAGAGTGGGAAACTCTGGGTTAAATACAGTTAAGCAGGACTTCCTTGGTGGCACAGTGGTTAAGAATCCACCTGCTAATGCAGGGGACATGGGTTTGAGCCCTGGTCCGGGAAGATCCCACATGCTGCAGAGCAACTAAGCCCGTCCGCCACAACTACTGAGCCTGCGCTCTAGAGCCTGCGAGCCACAACTACTGAGCCCGCGTGCCACAAGTGCTGAGGCCTGCACGCCTAGAGCCCGTGCTCCGCAACAAGAGAAGCCACCGTAATGAAAAGCCTGCGCACCGCAATGAAGAGTAGCCCCTGCTCGCCACAACTAGAGAAAGCCTGCACTCAGCAAGAAAGACCCAATGCAGCCAAAAATATAAATAAATAAATAAATAAATACAGTTAAGCACTTCTTTTTAAAGGACTTCTAGAACCTTCCATGTGATAATGTACATGGTGATTCTCTAAGAAGTGGATAATAGTCTATAGTATCTTATAAATCTTTTGGAGCCCCAAATTCTGTTTTCAAGGAGAACTTTGTAGGACCCGTGTTCTTAGGGACATACTTTGGGAAGTGCGGCCGTGCAGTGCAGCGATGACCTCTGCAAGGTGATAGCTAAAATGTCGAGCTGCTTTTAAACGTTCATGCAGTCCCATTGTCCACCTGACATTTTGAGCAGGGTATAAAAGAGGGGTCTCCTCCTGCCCCATAGGAAGAGTGGCGTCATCACTGCTTTTTCCCACTTGCAGGGAAGCTAGGTGCTCATCAGCTTTTAGTGGCTGTGCATGTGTCACTCATACTCTTACTCTGTCGTTTTCTGCCATACATTTCTAGCAGAGCTTAGGTGGGATTAGTATTAATTTTTTATTTAAATGTACAGTTAGGTGTCATTGACGTAAATGCATTGTGTTTTTGCAGTAGCGTTTGGCAGTGACTGTCTTTGGGAGTGACAAGTTGGGGAGAGATACAGCAGTACTACAGTAGCCAATGAAACGTCTGTCATTTTCCCTCTCACCCTTGCCTCTGAAAGTATTTGTGTCCAATGCAGATGAGACTGAAAAAAACAGTATAATTTTTTTTGGTTTCTGTAAGCAGAATAAATTAAAATGTCACCTGGTGCTTGGTTGTTAACATTTGATGGGCCATTCCTCATTTGTTTTCTAGGCTCTAAGCCACTTCTGTGGCTTAGCTCGCTTGATGACAGAAGTCTGAGCGAGCTGCGTCACTGAGTCTCATTCCGTACAGCACCCCGCGTGGGCCCTGCTGCCTGCCCTCATCACAGGGGACAGGGCACAATTGCTCTGCTTTGTGGTGGCAGGTCAAAGAACTATGCGCTGAGAGGATAGACTAGCATTTCCCAAAATACATTCCTGGGAGCGCTGGTCCCTGGAGATGTTTCCTGGGAAAAAAGTGTTTCATGGCTACATAAATTTGGGGAAGGCCATATACTATACCCTCCTATTGCAGATCCACAATGAATATTTGTATAGTTGAGGCTCTGCAAATACCTATAGGAAGGAAATCTGTCTTTCACAGACCACCACTTTTTTTTTTGTGTGTGTGCATACCTATTGTCTGGAGAATGCGTGGAATATACCTTGCAAAACAGTGTGACAGAATTTGCGTAAATAGATAAACAGGAAAGTGTCCATTTCTGTTGTGAAAAAGACTGATAAGAATGGTCTTATTCTCTGTAGCAGTGAAATGAATGGACGTGTTTATGGTGATCCTACTAGGAGTCTGCCGAGCCACCGAATAAGTACAGTATGGCTCCTGCCTTCTGGTTGAGCAGCAGAGATTTCATTCGGTCAGGAAGTGTCCTGAACAGCCAAGTTGTGAGCTGAGCACCTGGAGACCAGCTGCACGCCTGAATTGTGCATGAAACAGAATTCTGTCTGTGTGATTATGCTCTGCTTTTTAAGAACATTACATAAGTAATATTTTTATATTAATAACCCACATTCATCATAAAAACCTAGAAAATGCAGATAAGCAACAACAATACCAAAACTTAAGTCACCTGGATTTTCACCATCCAGGTTGTAGGCACAGTTACCTTTCTGGTGCATATCCTTCTAGGCATTGAGATGTATGTCGGCAGTTTTCTTTTAAGGAAAATAGCATCAGCAATATATGATGTATAAAAAACCCATGCAGGACATGTGCCGCTTAAGTGCGTGTTGCCAGTTCCTTATAGAGCTTGATTATCGTGACCCTAATGTTCATTCTCCTTTTATCGGAAGTTAGCACTCAATGTTGCCTTGCAGTCTTGGCTGCCACCTGCCCAGGGTGAGTTCTTTCTTCCCGGCCAGTGGCAGGTGGTGTTGCCGAAATCTCGGCTTCTCTGTGCACCGATGCCGAACAGAAATAGGGAGACAGAGGTTTTGGAGGATGAGAGAGATGGCTTTATTTTTCTGCCAGGCAGAAGGGACGACACAGCAGGCTAGAGCCTCAAGAACTGCGCCTCCCTCCTCGGGGAATCGGAGAAGATTTTATACGCGGGGCTTGCAGTCTGGGGTATGTGATAAGGATCAAAGTAGTGAAGGCCTTGTATTCTTTTTCCTTTGCATAATTTCAAAACAGTCATAGCTGGCATCAGGCAGCCCGGTAACTTGGGTCCGTTTGTCTCTGGTTTATCGGCCGGCGACCTTCTCTCTGAAATGGTGACCCTACAGGGGGTGATTTGTTAGAAGGGGGCATAAGGAAGGTAAGCGCCGGGGTGTAATAAGGTTAGGGAGTGATAGGCACAGGATGTAACTCACACAGAGTTAGGGGTGATAGGTGCAGAGTGTAATTTACATAGTGTCAGGGAGTGAGGTTAGCTTTGTGAAGTACAAATCTAGTTACAGACACTACGGATTAGTAACAGTCCGCCTGCCAATGCAGGGGACACAGGTTCGAGCCCTGGTCCGGGAAGATCCCACATGCCGCGGAGCAACTAAGCCCATACGCCACAACTACTGAGCCTGCACCCTAGAGCCTGTGAGCCACAACTACTGAAGCCCATGAGCCTAGAGCCCATGCTCCGCAACAAGAGAAGCCACCGCAATGAGAAACCCGCACACCGCAACGAAGAGTAACCCCCACTCGCCACAGCCACAACTAGAGAAAGCCCGCGCACCGCAACGAAGAGTAGCCCCCACTCGCCACAACTAGAGAAAGCCTGTGCGCAGCAACAAAGACCTAACTCAGCCACAAATAAATAAATAAATTTATTAAAAAAACAAACAAACAAACAAAAACTAGGAGTGATTTAACTCTTTCAGACCAGGTTATGTTTCTTCTCTAGTCTGTTCGCTGTTCCCTTTTTTTCCCTTGCTCTCAGGAAAAGGAAAATTCATTTCTATTTTTGCTGCAAGAAATTCCCCACTGCTAGTTCATTCCCTCCATATCAATGAAGGAAGGGAAACGGGTGTCATTCTCGTCTGGCTGAGGACAAAACTTCAGTTTTGCTCCATTTGACAAACACCAGCTGTCTGGTCCAGGGGCCTGTCTATCTCCTACTTCAGGCCCACCCCCAGGGATGCCGACTTCACGAGTCAGGGGTGTGGCCTGACTTTGGGATTCTTATGAGCTCCAGGTGACTTGCAGCCAGGATTGAGAACCCGTGGTCTAGACTTTAATATGAGGCTCAATGCAATTAGCCAAGGACACAGAAGCTTATCAGCTTATCACGCAGGGCAGGAGCAGATAGATGTAGGCTGTCTTCAGCAGGGCATGCAGCTGTCACTGATGTCCCCGGATGGGGTCCTGCTGCATTGGAGCAAACGGCCCAGTTCACATCATGGCATTTTCCTTCTTCTTTTTTAAAAATTAAAATTCAACCAGGTACTGTTCTGGAAGAACCCACCCTAACCACCCGTGTGCTTTCGCTTAGGGAAGTGTTTACAAACGCGGACCACTCCTAGGTCCTTGCCCCAGCCTCACTGCACCCCCTTCGTCCTCCTCACTTTGCACTGAACACACTGATCTTTAGGCTCCTTGACCAGCCAGGCTCTTGATGCCACCAGACATGTGCTGTGCTTTGCCTTCATGGAATATTGTCACCCCTCCCCCATGCTTTCTGCACCCCTGTCCCTCTCATCCCATCCTGCTGAGCTTGGCCTAATGTTTCTTAGGGAGACTCACTCCTGCCTACATTATTTTCTATCACACAATGGATTTATTTCCTGATGACAGCACAATGTGTAATGATTATTTTGTTGTTTACTTGTTTGTTGTCTTTCCATTAGGCTGTGAGCTTCATGAAGGGGAGACCATGTCTTATTTGGTTACCATTGCACCTCAGATTCTAGCACAGTCCCTCACCCATATCTTTTTTGTTTTTAATTCATTCATTCATTTTTGGCTGCGTTGGGTTGTTGTTGCGGTGTGCTGTGGCTTCTCTTGTTGCAGAGCACGGGCTCTAGGTGCGTGGGCTTCAGTAGTTGCAGCACGCGGGCTCAGTAGTTGTGGCTCGCGGGCTCTAGAGCGCAAGCTCAGTAGTTGTGGCGCATGGGCTTAGTTGCTCCGTGGCATGTGGGATCTTCCCGGACCAGGGCTCGAACCCGTGTTCCCTGCATTGGCAGGTGGATTCTCAACCACTGCACCACCAGGGAAGTCCTCACCCATATCTTGTATTTAATATATTTTTGTTGAATCGATGTCTTAATCAAAGAGGGTGTTTGTGTTCAAACTACAATACCATTTATCCCCAGTGTATGTTGTAATGGACTAAGGGGCCACTAGGTGGTGCCAAGACCTCATGAGAAAACCGCCTGCTGTGGAATAACATCGGAACTGGAATACAATTCAGTCGTGTGTGTGTTGTTGGACTGGGGGAGTTCATGAGGTTACAGATCAAGCAGTGTTCCCTCTTCTGGGGCAGACCCCTACTCCCAAGATCCTACTTTGAAAAGGCTCCGTGATTTTTAAAGAGGGGCCTAGAGAAGAAACAACTTGAAAAGCTCTCATCTAAAAAATAAATCCCATACACATTATCCCCAGTAAGTTTGCTGAATGCCTCCAATGACGGGGAGCTCATTACTTCACCTGAAGATGCCATCTCCCCCTTGGCAGCATGCTGATGGGCGACCTGGCCCTTTAGCCCCGGCTTCAGCCTGTCTCCCCTCCTCCCTGCTTCCGTCGGCTAACATTGAGAACCAGCACTTTACTTTTAGGAAGTCAGTTATTAACCTTTTTGCTTTCTCTTCTCCAGGCTAAACAAGCCCCATTTCTTTTAGCTTCCCTTCTCTTGTTTCCAGCATCTCACAGAGGACCTTAAATTATTTTTTGGACAAGACATAATTTGTTCTCAGAACACCCCTGCACTGCTGCGTGAGCCTCAGGCAGGGGCTGCTGGCTTTAGGGAGCGCCTCGAACGTTCTGGCTCGCTGTGGGTCCTCTCTGAAGTCTCCAGCCTTCTCCTCCCTTGCCCTGCAGGATTTAGCCGTTACTGCTTGAGGCGTGTGTGAGCGTGGTTTTCCTCAAAAGCAGAGCCTGGATGGCTTACGGGCAGGTAGTTTGTTTTAGGAAGTGACCTAAGGGAACGGGAATGCGGAGCTGGGGCAAAGGGAACTGGGGAAGGAGTGAGAGCCGATGAAGCATCCATTATTCAGCTGGTCACGCGTGGAGGCCAGTAAGGGCACCCCGCACTGTCCACGTGAGGCCCAGGAGAGGGGAATCTCTGTATCAGCTCTCATTCCTCCCTGGGAAAGGGCTGCCCCAGGGAGTCTTCCTTTCCTTGCACCTCCAGGTTTGCACAAGGGCAAACAGAACGGCAGAGTCTGCTCGTGGGCATCCCAGGGAGGCCTGTGCAAAGCCCCGAGGCAGAAGAGGTGCAGCTAAGGCAGGGCTGCAGCAAGCGCTGAACAAAAGCTGTGCCCGGGGGTAGAGCCCTCGGGATAGGTGACTCTCTCATGGTGCCACTTTTGAGAAGCCAAGGGGTGTGTGTGTGTGTGTGTGTGTGTGTGTGTGTGTGTGTGTGTGCACGCTTGTATGGGGGAGGTGCTGGATGAGCTTTCTGGAATAAGTGCCAGCAGTTGGCATGTAGACTCTGAAGCTGATCTTGCCAAAGTGGGGACAGCTATGGTCCAGCTGCTGCCACCTCTCCGACCGGGAGTGGGGTGTCTCTGCGGAGAGGCTTTCTCCTTTGGTGAGCCCTGCCTGGCACGGTTCTGAATATTTCCCATTGTACGCCTGCAACCGTCATTAGGAAACAAGTCCCAAGACTCGTGTCTGGTAAGGAAATCCCCCCGTGGAGATGTCCTGCTGGCTCCAGGGCTGGCTCTCCCGTCATTTTTGCCCAGCTAGCTTCCAGCTCCCTTTGGCTCATCCCTACCCACCTCATTTTTTCCTCCTAACTCAGCGGTTCCTCTCTCAGCCTCCCCCATGCCTGCAGCTCAGTTTATCCGTTTCCTCGGTAATATTGATAGGGACAGAGAAAAGGGCCAAAGTAGGTGATTAAATAATTAATCCCACTGGAGGATTGCAAGTAGACAAAAAAAGTATGGGAGTCCCCTGTAAATTAATGATCACTCAAGAAAGCAGGCTTGCTTAGTAACAAAACATGCAACAGAAGCATGAGACATGCCCCAAGACGACAAAACAATGGTAACATGAGACCCACATCCTGCCCAGTGAGGTCAGTAAGTTAATGATTCCTAGGGCACGCTCCTCTGCACACACTAAACACGAAAATACAAGGAAAAGATGAAATTAGACTGAAACCTGAGATGGTTTATCATATTTTAGTATACGTTACTTGCCTTTTTGCTCATTTCCGTTGTGCCATGACAGTCCCAGTTTGACCATGTAGGGACAAGAAAACTCCCATGCCCGACATACAGGAGGAACCGATGATGAGACGGTGACATCTACTCAAGCATGAGGAAGAAGGTGGTCTTCCCCTCCCCCCAACTTTTGCTTTGATTATAAAACTGTAGCCCACTAAGTTCTCAGGGCACCACTCCTTTGCCCACCCGCTTGTATCTCTCACAAGCATCCTGTACTAATAAATTCTCTCCTTACCTGTCATCTGCCTCCCCCTGAATTCCTTCAGCGCTGAGACAGAAGAACTTACGCTGTACTAAGTCCCGAGACACGTTCTGCCGGTTTCAATAAAGGGGAGGTTGGAGGACAGCCTTGCTGCTTAGAATGTGGTCCTGGGACCAGCAGCATCTGCATTAGAAATGCAGGGTCTCAGGCCGCACCCCAGACCTCCTGAAACGAGTCTGCATTTGAAGAAAGTCACTAGGGGATTCACGTCCGCAGGAAAGTTGCAGGAGCCGCAGATCGATTCAGTGGTTTCTAATCCTGGTTGTCATCAGAAGCACCTAGGGAGTTTGATAAAAACACAAATTTCTGAGCATCGGTGGCCCTGAAATCTGTAATTTTTATTAAGCTCCCTTTGTGATTCCAACACAGGCCATTCGTGGGATCATGTCTGAGAATCACCAGAACAGGCATCTTTTGGCTTTTTTCCACTTCTAAGATTCTGACATTTTTGCCGCTCACTGACTTTTCACAACTTTGAGTGTCGCTCTTTTTGGGTGTTATGAATTAGCAGGACCTAAGGTTTTTGTGTGTATGTGTGTGTGTGTGTGTGTGTGTGTGTGTGTGTGTTTTAAACAGGCCTGGTTTCTAATTTCTGAATGTTCTGGTCAGGAACTTGTCTTTCTTCCAACATGTAATGGCCCTGGAGTCCCAGTGTCCTGATGTCCCTTTAAGTAACTCATGGGTACTTTGCCAAGCCCTGCAACCTCCCACTGGAGACGCTCCAGTGGCGCCTGGGATGGCGTTTTGCCTCAGCCCCGCAGGCGTTAAGCACTGGATGCCGTGCCTGAGATGCCCGGTCCCGACTCCCTGGTGACGCTATTGAGAGATGGAGCCCGAAGCGTCTACGGAGAGAAGTCAGAGTGTCTGATTGCATTTGGTCTCATCAGGCGTCTCGGATGCCCCGAGTTGGTCCTGTCCACCGACCTCACGCCCACGCAAGCCTGAGCAGCCTTTGAGAAGCAGCTACAATCCCTCGTCATGGGTGCCTTGGCGGGGGCATCTGTGGTGGCACCTCATGTGGAGAGGAGCTTGGCTGGCTTGGCACTAACTGGCCCCGGAGCTCAGGGCACTGAGGCGGCTGAAGACCTCCAGGCACCCCAGCCGGGTGGCAGGAGGCACCAAGCCGAAAGAAAGATTTCCTTAGAAGGTCCTCCTAGAACTTGGGCTCTCATGCAAAGCCTAATATCTCACCCTATTAAATTCCTTGATGTGTCATTCATGGTTTTCTGCCTCTCTGTGGCAGGCAGAGCTATCCCTTTGGAACAGAGAGGAGAGAAGGTAGGAATTGTTTTTTCCTAAGGGTAGAGCTTGGCTCCCCCAAAAGCTTGCCATTCGTTTAGCTGAACACACTGGGGACGGGGTACCCTGGACGGGGAAGGAAGTGGTAGCCAAGGGGAAACTGGCCTTCAGCCTGGGGTCAGTGCGGGTTTGGGGTCTGGGGTTTGTTTTTCCTGGGCCAGCATCATCACAGACAACTCTGCCCACCCCACCCTCCCAGAGGCCAGAGTTGAGGGGGGCCATGGGCTGCGTGTCTGCCATGTTTGCAGCCTGAATCAGCGGACACCTCCCTGAGTCTGAGGGGGAGTGGAGAGAGGAAAGAGGGGAGCAGGGGTGGCTAGGGAGCCCCAAACCCCAGCATAACGCCTCCCTCATCATCGTCACCAGTGCTTCCTCAGCCTGTATCTCCCTGTGGTATGAAAAAACTTAATTATACCAGCGTGGCATGAGGGATGGATTTTCGGTTTCCAGCTACTTCCTTCAGTCATTAGCAATGACAAAGAGGCACTGACACAGTGCTCACTGTACACTAGGCTTTGTGTGCAATATTCCAGTTACTATTTACAGCCACACTCATTACTGTCTCCATTTTACAGATGAGGAAACTGAGGTTTAGAGCAATTCAGTAATTTGCTGGAAAGATACAGATTCGGGGTCTGGTTGCCAGGCTGTGCTGTCCCCCGTCCTTCCCCCATTTGGACCATCAGAGTCGTGTCTGTTCTGTGCCAGGCACCGGAGGGTCAGACACAAGCGTGGATCAGACGCGGGCATGTCCTGAAGCCATTCAAGGTCAAAAACTTGCTCTTTTGGTGCCACGTGAAGAGTGTTCAGAATTCTGGCTCTTGGTCTGGCATAGGAATCAAGTCTTTCTCATCCTGATGTTTTCCTAGGAAAGATGGCCCTGGAGCCCCAATAGATTTATTTCACTTGCTTTTCTCTCTCTTCATTTTGCCCCGATATGCTGCTGTTATTTATGATTCGAGCACCACCCAAACCATTCATCTTGCCATTGATAGGCATGTATGAAAGGCCCGTGATTACATCTCCCAATTGGCCTGCTCATGTTTGAAACATCAGCCAAAAAGCAAAGCAATAAAAAAGCAGCCACTCTTCTGCCCAGAGATGAGTGGATACACCGAACAGCGTGGTCTTTCTGAACGCAGAGAGGTGGTCTCCCAGCCCCCGCCTCTCCTCCCGCTCTGCCCAGTGTTGGTCTTCGAAGCCTCCGCTCATCTGATTCTTTTCATCTTGCCCCCCCGCCCCCCCCACCCGTCAGTGGCCCCGCCTCCCCCGCCTGCATCCCTCTGAGCCTTGTTCCTCCCCCAGCCGCTTGTGTGGGCCTCTTCAGGCCCAGCCCTGCAGGCCCAGCGAGGATTAATGTTAATCTCCTGTTCATGAGAGTGAGTTGAGTTATTCTTTCCATCTGTCACCCCCCAGGCCCAGAGCTCTGTGTCCTCCTTTCCTTCCATCTGAGGTCTCTGAGGGCCAACGGTGATGACCCCCGGCCCTGGACACATACAGGGCCTCTTCAAGGCAGGCTGTCCAGGGACAGGTTGGGAGCTGAAAGGCCCTGAGAGACGTCTTGGCCAACCCCCTCGCTCATTTTGCCGAGGAGGGGACGTCGCACTGTCACCCAGTCACAGCTGGGACCAGAGCCCAGGTCTCCTGACAGGGCCAGGTGCTTCTCAGGACCATCTCTTAAACTAAAACTGTTTCCAGAAAGAGTCTAACATCCACAAGAGAATGGAGCAGGTCTATATGCTGCACTCGAGTTCTGCAGCTCCTCTTTCTTCCTCTCCTGTGATGCCCCCAACTTTTCTTTGGCAGTTCTGCCCTCTGCATCTCTTCTTTCAGAAGCTGCCTGGAAAGCTGGCAAGAACAACAAGACTTGGGTTCAAGTCCTGGCCTTCCCTTTGCCGAAAGGCCCCCGGGCAGGTCCCTTAAGAGGTTGGATCCACCATGTCCATTTGATTTCCGTTAAAATGGAAATAATATTAACGTCCACCTCACCATCTCAAAGCAAGACTCAAGTGGAGTTATAGAAGCACAAATGCTTGTGTTTATATTTGTCGAGCACTTGCCACGTGCCATTCACAGATCCTTGGCTTCATTTACACGGCTTACGTTCTGTAATCCTCACGGCAATTCTGTGAGTTATATAATCCGCATTCTATAGAGAGGCAAACTGAGGCTCAGGGAGGTGAGGCAATGCCCAGGGTCACACAGCTAATTGGGATCAAACCCACATCTGTCCAGGTCCTTAACTGGGTTGTCACAGTGACCTCCCTTTAATAGGCCCTTAGCAAGCAGGGGCTTAAGGTATCAAGGGCCAAAACAATGGAGGTCAAAGCATTGCCTGTCCTTTCTCAGAGACTTCATAGGGGGAAGGAGGTGGGGCTGAGGATGACCAGTTCAGGATTCCTATTTCCCTCAAAACCGGGGGGGTGGGGGTGGGGATGAGGATGATCCTACTGGCAAGGGGGGTGGGGCGGGCTCCCACAGTCCGAGACGATGAAGTTCCCGGGTCTGGCCGCGGGGTGGCGCCATGGACCGACACAGGCGCTCCCCCAGGTCCCCGGGAGAGGAGCCTCAGTTCAGCCTCTGACACGTCCGTGGATGGAGATTCAGGAAAGCAGGCCCTGCAGGGGCCTTCAGTTTTGTTGTCCAGCGCTGCGGCCCGGGAACAGGTGAGGTTTACGCGCCTTTGGATTCAACAGGATTTGAGGAGCTCTGGCCACAGACTAGGACCTGGGCTTTGGGAACCCGGGGGCATACATGACCAGGTCTGTCCCTGTCCCCTAGGAAATCACAGGCCACCTGGGGAGGCAGACACGGATACCGCTGGTCCCTTCAAAGTGAATACAAAAAAAAAAACAGGACAGGTTTTTATGGCCTTAAAAAAAAATTAAAACTTGTATTTTCTTTACCACCAGCAAATGAGAACTTCATGCTTTCCCAGACCTCCGCCAGCCCTGCCTGCTCACTGGGAGTGACCCATCCCCATAGGAAGTGGAATCTGGGAATCCCAGGGCTTAGATGAATGTTCTAAAGACCAGTAATGGGCCTTCCTCACTAAGCACATCCCACCATTCATGACCAAACCCATCTCACCTGGGGCAAGCCTCTGCCTCTTCTAACCTGGCAAGCTCTAGTTCTCCCTCAAATAGCTACCCATCTACACTTTTGGTGTCACTTTTCCTGAATCCTCCAGAATTAACCACTCCCTCCTGTGTATTGTGTACTCTCCAATGGCTGGACATTTGCCACGTATAGTAATCTGTTTACAGGTCTGCCCTGCTAGACTAAAATGTCCCTGAGGGCAGGCTTTTTGGACTTGAATCCCTAGTGTCCAGCACAGTTCCAGGCAGGTAGAATGTGCTATTTAGGCACTTGTTGAATTTGAGTTACTTGAGTGAGACCGCACACAGGATTTTTTTAACAGTGATTACCTAATTCAGTCCTAACAACACCTTGTACACTTGGTATTATCTACATTATTTTAGAAGTGAGGTGATGCTAGTTGCTGCAACAGGTCAACCCTGAAATCTAAATGCGTAACACACCAGAAGTTATATTTCACATCACAGCCATAGCCTTCTTCTACCTCAAAGCTATTTCATCTAGAATACATCTTTCCAAGACTGCTGCTCTGGCTGCTATAATAAAACATCACAGACTGAGTGGCTTTAACCATAGACATTTATTTCTCACAGTTCTGGAGGAATGGAAGTCCAGGATCAAGGTGCCAGGAGATTTGGTTCCTGGTGAGGCCTCTCTTCCTGACTTGCAGATGGCCACCTTTTTGCTTGTGTCCTCACATAGGAGAGAGAGAGAGAGAGGGAGAGAATGAGATGTGCTGGTCTCTCTTCCTCTTCTTAGAAGGGCACTAATCCCATCATGCGGGCCCCACTCTCATGACCTCATCTAAGCCTAATCACCTCCCAAAGGCCCCACCACCAAATACCATCACATTGGGGGTTTGGGCTTCAACATAGGAATTTTGGGGGAACACAAACATTCCGTTAGTAACAGCTTCCACTACACAGACACAGGGGCTGCCCTGGACCAGAAGTGTACACACCTATGAACTGTGCTCTGACACAAGTCCTAAGTATGAAACCACCTCTATAGACACAGAGAGTCTGCAGAACATTGTGTGTCCCAAAAGAAAGGACTTGTGTAAAAGAATCTGCGTGTTGGGAAATTAAAAGGGCTGCATTTCTTAAAGAAGCTATTTTTCCCCACCGTTATTTAGCAAAGTGTTATGCTTACGACAGAAAAAAAAAATGATGTTTTGGGAGAAAATTTAAAGAGCAGCAGACAAGCAGGTGAAAGCAAGGATGACACAGAGAGACAACGATGTTCTCTCTGTTTCCGAAGATAACAGAGCTCCGGAGACAAGCCATTCCTGGGCGGTTTACAGCGGGAGCAGCAAAACATCATCTTTGCAAGGTTTAGCTTGAGCACCAGAGACAAAGGTTTTATTTCTGATAATTCTTTTGCATATATATAGAAACAGGAGAGGCAGGAAGAGGGGGTGACTATACCTCCCCCTCCTCGCGGCTTTGTGCTGCGCCCGCCTTGTGGGTGTTGATGGCTGACGTAGAGGTTAAAAGCGACTTCTGGGAGGTTACCTGACGACATTTTGACATTACAGAGAATGGAGGTGACGCGTCTTTGTGGGAATTAAGATACTGGGGCCAATTATAACAATAAACCTGCCTTAAAGGGAAAAAAAAAAAAGAAAAGCCAAGATTTTAAACCCTCGGTGTTGATTGATCCCCCCTTCCCTCTCTCAGGAGAGGCCTGAAATTAGTGTCTGGGACACAGAGACATTCCTTCACCCTGGCATTTCTGGCCCGGATCAGGCGATAATGAGATTCCCTGAGAGCTTTGGATTTCACTCCAACAACTCAATCCAGTTTGATAAACATTCCTGGAGCGAGTGCTGGGGGCCTGGCACGTCTCTGGACACTCAGAACACAATGTTCTCTTGGTTTCTGCCTGCAGGGAGCATGCAGTTTGGTGAGAGAGAGAACGCATGTGCTCTAATAATCGGAAGACAAAGAGGGGTGAGACCCTGTGGAGGGGTGTATGCGTGTGTGTCTGTGCGTGTGTGTAGAGGGTGCATGGGGAGTGATTTGGGGAGTCTTCACACCAGCCCTTGGAACATGGTACCACTTAGCTCTGACGGGGAGGAGCACAGACTAAGGCACACGGGAGCTCGCTCAGCATTGCCCGAGCAGCTGACCCCTGATGGGAAGTGCACAGAAAGGTTGGGAAGGAGGCTGGAACCATGGCCAAGGCCACCCTGCAGCAGCAACACCTGACTTCCCTTGGCCACCAGAAGCCCGCGCATAAGCACCAGCTGAGGAAGCTGCATCTTGCATTTGGGCCATGGTTGATGGGAGTGGGAGAGGGTGGAAGGCGACACAACAGTTTGCAGTGGTGGGCATGGCTCAGGGATGGGGGCTTGGCCCTGCGGGGTCTCCCGCAGCACCCAGGCAACAGTGGCCGGGCAGCTGCCTGAGGGAGAATGAAACCACGGTCGTCAGCAGCGGCTGCAATACTGTTCGCTCTCCCGTTCAATATCTCTCTGCCTTGTGCCGGAATCACACCGAGTGCTTTCCATGTGGAGCCTAGAGCTGGGGAGCCCGGACTGACAGCCCAGCTCACCCCTCTGGCAAGTTTCTTGTCTTCTTTCATCTCAGTTTCCTTATCCAGAAAGTAAAGCAAATAATGACAAATACTGGTTGGCACATTCTGTATGTCAGGCGGGTAGTTTCTGAGCTGGGCTGTTAGCCACGAAGCTGCCCTGCCTCGTGCCACCCTGCTGGGGTGTAAGGAGGGTAGAGGGAGGTCATGAGGGCCAGGGAATTAGCACCTGGCACACGGGGACTCCTCAGTGTACGTTACCGTTATGGACTGAAAGTTTTTGTCCCTGTCTGCCACCCTCCCATTTGTATGTTGACGCTCTAACCCCCAATGTGATGGTATTTGAAGATGGGGCTTTTGGGAGTTAATTAGGGTTAGATGAGGTCATGAGAGTGGGGCCCTTATGATGGGATTAGTGCCCTTCTAAGGAGAGACACCAGAGTGCTTGCTGGCACTCTCTCCACGCTCACACAAAGAGGAGGTCATGTGAGCACACAGCAAGATGGTGCCACCTACACACCAAGAGAAGAGGCCTCAGAATGAAACCTGCCTCACTGACATCCTGATCTTGAACTTCCAATCCTCTAGAACTATGAGAAATAAGTATCTGTTGTTTAAGCAGCCCAGTCAATGATATTTTGTGAGGGCAGCCCAAGGCAACAAAGACAGTTACCTAACTTAATCTTGAACCCCCAGGTCAATATAATTAGACCCACATTCCAGATGAAAAACAGAGGCAAAGGAAGTTTAAGTAATGAGATCTGGGCAACACAACTACACAAGCTCCAGTTCTAACTCAAGCTTGGAACCAGAGACCCATGTACCCCAACTCGGGGAGATGACTTGATGTCACAAAACATAATGCGCTAATTGGCTTCCAAGAGAGCTTCCAATGACCTTTACCCCCAGGTATTCATACCTTGTGTAGCCCCTCTCCACACTGAATCAGGGCTGACCTGTGTGGTGAATAGACAATGGTAGAAGTGATGATGGATGACTTCCAAGGCTATGTCAAAGAGGCATTGCAGCTTCTGCTTTGGTCCTTGGATCACTTGCTCTGGAGGAAGCCAGATTCCATGCCAGGAGGAGACTCATGCAGTCCTGTGGAGAGGCCTACATGGGCGGGAACAGAGACCCCAGGCCAACAGCCCAGCACCAATTTGCCAGTCATGTGTGTGAACTACTTTGGAAGTGGACCCTCCAATCCCAGCCAAGCCTTCAGATAGTTGCAGCCTTGCCTGGAACCCAACTGTAACTTCATCAGAGAGTCTGAGCCAGAATTGTCCAGCCAAGCGGCTCCTAAATTCCCTACGCACAGAAATGATGAGAGAGAATGGATGTCTCTTGGTGTTTAAGTGTCTAAGTTTTAGAGTGATTTGTTATGCAGCATTAGCTAACTAATACAGACAGGACTCAAAGGGTAGAATTTCAGACATTAAGACCCTTCCTAGAACTGAGCTGCCCACTCTTGGAGCAGCCATGGCTGATGCCATGTGGTCTGGGAGCATTTTAAAATCACCTTGCTGCCACATGTGCTCCATATTGTTGCCCCACTGCTAGCCCTCCTCTTCACGGCCTCGGGGTTGCTCTGCGCTCCCCACGCCTGGGTGTTGCCAACATTCCTTGGTGGCTGCTCCAGTGCTCAGCACTGCTAGCGCGTCGACTCTGCTTGCTGTCAGCATTCTGCCCCCGCCCCCGGGCCAGCTGGTTTGGGTGAGGAACACAAGGCAGCAGATGACTTTCCTCCTGAGTCCCTCAGAGTCTCCATCATGGGCCACGACTCTTTTGGAATAAAGGACTGAGATCAACGGGATTTTCTGCCTGGAATCTGGAGGGCAGGGCTGCAAATGCTGACACATTTTTAAACATCTTACAAGAGAAATGAGTTTGTGCTGCTCCTAAGATGTTCTAAGCAAAAGAACCTACCCAACCAGACAGCCAGGGCCTTGGGGCAGGGACCATGTGACATTTCTCCCTTTCTCTCTTTTGTTCATTTGTTCATTCATTCCTTCAACAATGACTTGTAAGTCCTAAGCACTGGTGAGCTGGCAGGAACAAATCAGACAGTAACCCCTGCCCTCAGGGAGCTTACGTTCTGGCTGGGGAAGTGGACAATAGCCAAAATAAGTAAAATAGATTCTGTTGAATATTTGCTAACAAGAGGTTCTGTGAGGGAAATGCAAGGAGAGGAGGGGAGAGCAAGTCAGGAGGTGGCTGCAGTTTCAGTCGGCGAGTCAGGAGGGTGTCACCGAGCAGGTGACATCGGGTAAAGGCCTGTGGGAGGCGAGGCCTGAGTCCGGTGATTCCAAGGGGAGGAATGTCCTAGGCAGAGGAGCAGTCAGTGCAGGGGCCCTGAAGTGCAAGCGTCAGGGGTTTTCCAGAGACAGCAAGTGGCCGGTATGGCTGGAGCAGCGTGAACAAGCAGGGGAGTCGTGGGGACAGGCCACGGGGGCAGGGGGAGGGCACGCACTGCGGCTCTTACCCTGAGCAGCCCGGGGAAGGGGGCGGGCTGGGGTCTCGAGCACCGGAGCCTTTTACTGCAGAGGCCCCCTGCCTGAGTTTGCTTCCCCTCATGTCCCTGGTGGATCTAAAGCTCCAGTCCCCACCTGCTCAGGCAGGGCCTTCAACTCCTCCCTCCCAAGGGGACATCAGGTGAATATATACACCAGGCCCTTAGCCAGGGTCGCAGGTGCACGGGTCCCGTCCCGGACACGCACTCCCCAAGGGCCACTTGGAGGAGCGTCACCACTGCTCTGTTGCTGCAGCCCCACGTGGGAGCACCATGTGGCGGCCGCTGAGTCTGCGTAACCCTGGGAGCTGGAACAACACAGGATCCATGCAGGCGAGGGAGAGAGGCCACCTGCCTTTGTCAGTGACAACTTTGGCAACTCTGTGCACAAGCCACGCTGCCGTGGGACCCAGGTAACCTAGTCTCCCGACCCAGCAGCATTCCCGGGGCTTGGCGCTCACCTCTCTGAGTGTCATAGCCAGAAGCCAGGACCTGCTCACTCTTATCCTTCTTTTGCCCAGCGTGAACTCCGTCCTCCTTTTCAATACAAAAAGTCCTGGATTCTGGTGGGGTTGGAGGTGATGGAGTGCTGTCAACACCCGCAGCGTCCGAGGGCCAGCTGGCCCGATGCCCCGGGATCTCCCCCTTGGCCATTGGCGTTACTGTCCTCTGAGATCCTGTCCATTCTCTTTCCTCTTGTCACACTGCATGTCCCCATGGCTGGTTTGCACCTCTTGGAAGGTGGCTACTGGGTCCTGTTCTCCTCTGTAGGTCCTTCTTGTTTCTTCAGCGCCTACCAGTGTTTTGGGCCCTGGTGGACCTTCAATTTAATGTTTAATCTTGGAGTCACGTAATAGGTGCTTGGTCACTTCTGGATATAGCCGGAGACAAATTTGTCGGATCATCTTCGACACACTGGGTGTTGTCTTTGTGTGCTTGTGGTTTGCACATTATACATGTCGTGTGGATGCCGATGACAACATGGTCTCCATGTCCCTTTCCTAAGCAATTTTCAAGCTGGGCTGTTATCCTTGTGGGTCTGGTCTCCTTGCTGTTGTTTTCTTCTTTATTCCTCAGATCTCATCTGAGATAAATCTTCAAGCCCTCCACCCATCCCTGAGCTGGTCTATGACTCATCAAGTCCCATCTTTGAGAAAAAACAGGCTGTCCCAGCTCTCCCGTCTCCGCCCTCCATGACCCAGCACTCTCTCTCCAGCGATGATGGACCTTTACTGCAGCGATGGGTCGGGGTTTGGTCCTGAGTTGGCGACGTTATTAAAAACAGATTTAGTAATGTTCAAAACAGTGAGTCCCCTTGTCCAGTAATGGTTCATCATAGTCATAAAGCTAAACGGGACGATTAGGCGTCAACTGATCTCTGCTTTTAAAAGGGATGACCACACCTACGTCATTCCAGAGAGAAGGAATTATCTTTTACTTGTTATTTTTTAAAGACCTCCAGAGAGAGCTCAGCCTCCTGCAGAAAAGCACTCTGGTGATACAGTGTTCGCTAGGCCACGCTGAGCTGAGTGTGCAAGCGATGTGCACACTCCGGGGTTTCTGCAACCGTTCCTGTCCCCACCACTCGCCCTCCGCCGCCTTCTGCAGGCACAGGGTCTGAGACAAGGCAGCAGCCGAGAGCAGAGAACAGAGAAGCGGGGGAACAGCTGGGCGTATGAAAAGGCTGCAGGCTTTGGTGCCTGGATTCAATGCCACCTACCATTGACTTGCTCTGTGACCTGAGGCGAGGCTGATTAGAATCCCTGAGACTCAGTCCCCTCGTCTGTGACTGGGGGAGTGATAACTGGTATTTTGCAATGCTGTGAGGCTGGAAGTAATATACATGAAGTGCCTCGTCCCATAGTAGCTGCTCCACAAATGCCTACTAGTATTGGGGATAGAGAAAAACGATGCCTGGGTGAGGCAGTGGGGACATTTGGAATTTGCGGTCTGCATGGACACACTTCAGTCAGGGGTGAATCCTCCTGGGGGTCTCCACTGCTCACAGCATGGGGCTCCCAGGGAAATCCTGAGGCTGCCTGCTGAGCTGGAAGGGGTGCTGGTCCCAGGGGCATCCTGGGTACTTCCAGCTGACTGGCCAGTGCATCCTCGCCCCAGGTTGTGGAGGTCATGGGCCCACATCTGTGGGTTCTGTGGGGGGTGATACACGTTGCCTGACTTGATGAGAAGCAACCTGTCGCTGGACTGTTGGTTTCCATGGCAGCACAGGGAAGAGCGGCCAAGCAACCAGGCAGTTATGCTTGAAAAAAAAAAAAAAGCATGATTTGGGAACCTAGGGACTGCCATTGCTCTGTGTATGCAAAATACAGAGATTCAATTATGAAACAGATGTTTATTCAGAATCTACCACATACCAGGCACATGGGATATATCAGTGAGCATAACAGAGATCCCTGTTCTTAAGGAGCTCACAATGTAGCAGGCAGGGGTGGAGAGGCAGACAATGAACAATAAGCATGAGAAATACATACGTTGTAGAGTGTTTTAGGAGGTGAGCCATGATATGAAGAGAAAGAGGTATGGGGAACTAAGAGTGCTGGGTGGAGGTGGGGTGGGTTGCAATATGAAATAAGGTGGTCAGAGTAGGCCTCCTTAAGGAGGTAACATTTGAGCAAAGACTTAGGTTTCAGGAATTAGCCTGGCAGAGAGACAGCAGCATGTGCAAAGGCCCTGAGGCAGGAGTGTACAGGGGGGGATCAAGGAGTAGGGAGGACGCAGGAGGGGGCCCTCGGAGCAGAGAGGTTGTGGACATCAGACCACATCGGTCATCTGACTTGGGCTTTTCTACTGAATGGCCAGTTAGAAGTCTATGGTGATGATCCAGTGGGAGATGATGGTGGAGCCAGTGGAGGTAGAGATGAGTCCAGTGAATAAGGAGTTGCAACTGAATATGAGAAATGGGACGGCACACAGGTGACTGTGACTCAAAGTAGAATAGAGTAGAGTTGCCACACACACAAATCAAAATCAAATCAAATCAAATATAGAAGGGATTCTAAGGAGGGAAGGAGCACATCTGGCTGATAAAATCATAAAAGGCTTCAAGTATTAAGGATGGGCTTTGAAGGATGGATAGATTCCATCTGGGAGCAGGACTGGGAGGGCAATGAGGGCAGGCGTTGCATCTGGGCAAAGCATGAAGGTGGGAAAGGTAGGGACAGAATCAGGCCTTTTTCCATCTACCCTTCCTCTCCTGCCTTCCCCGGCCCACCCCAGAGCAAGCACAGAGCACGCAGGGCAGCAAAGGGAGTGGAGACAACCGGGCTGACTAGTGGGGAAGCTGGGGCGGTATTTCAGGTGGGAAGTAGGGAGGATCTAAAGCAAGGGCTGCAGCTGGGGGTCTGGGGAGACGGGGAAGGTGCTGACTGTCGAGCGACTGGCTGTCGGCCGAGGTTGGAGTCGGAGATGGCCCTGAGGCCCAGCCGGGAGTAAGGGGCACAGGGGTGCCACTCAAAGGAGTAGTTGGTGAGAAAAGAGGAGACGAGAGAGGCAAAGGCTTTGCCGTTGAACACACTGACAGCCAGATGTCTGGGGGGCAGTGGTCAGGCAGGGGCTGAAATGCCAGTCAAGGAGTTGTGACCACACTTGGCTCTCCGTTGATTTGCACTGATCTGTTTGTTGGGGGGGTCCCAGGATCAGTGGAGAGACTGCAGGATCAGGATGGGAAAAGAGGCAGAGTCCAAGTGAAACCACGTGGCTGGACCTACGGCCAAGGTCAGGCTTCTGGCAAATGCTGGATGGCGTCTCTGGCGCCTTTACAACTAGATGTTGGATGCCGCCCTTGCTGGTGGCAAAAGAATACATTTTAAAGAGGCCCGTGCTCCAGACTCAACATTTCTGGGAGGAAGTGTCAACTGCCAGGGCTTGGGGACAAGGGGTCTTGCCTTTCAGCTTCCAGGGTGGATGTGTGGGAAGGGTCTGCTTCCCCGCAAGGTTCTCACCATGGTCGATTCCCCAGTCACAGCACGCGAGGCACATGCAGGGGGCTGAGGGAGACAAGAGTCCCTGTGTCAGTTTGCTAGGGCTGCCGTAACAAAGGACCACTGGGGGCATTAAGTCAGAAATGTATTGTCTCATAGTTCTGGAGTCTAGAAGTCCGAGGTCAAGATGTGGGCAGAGTTGGCTGCCTCTGAGGGCCGTGCGGGAGCCTTTGTTGCATGCCTCTCGCCCAGCTCCTGGTAGCCTCAGGCGTTCATTCCTAGACTTGCAGATGGCTGTCTTCTCCCTGTGTCTTCACACTGTCTTCCCTCTGTGCATCTCTTTGTGTCTAAATTTCCTGTTTTTATAAGGACATCAGTCATACTGGATGAGGGCCCACGCTAATAACCTCATTTTTAACTCGACTACCTCTGTCAAGACTCTATTTCCAAATAAAGTCCCATTCTGAGGTAGCGGGGCTTAGGACTTGGATGTATCTTTTGGTGGGGGGGGGGGGACACAATTCAGCCCATGACAGTCCCCTGCAGTAGCATGTTGGTTTGGCTTTTTGTAACTTCAATTCACTTCTCAAGAACAGGATGGTTTCCATCCTGATGGTTTTAGGAAGATATTTGTGTAATTGTCAATTTTTAAATTATGGAAATTAAATAAATCTGCTTTGCTGTTTCAATCATTCATAAGAATCAGTTAACAAGCTTCGGTTTGCTCTCAGCAATTTCTGTTGATAGGTTGGAGATTCAATGCACTGCTTGCGGAGTGTCCCTGGCCGTGGGATAAATGTTTTTTCCATTATTAACTTTATTGTTGTGGTGCAAAAATCAGTCAGGACAGTGGGGCTGTTCTCACTGCTTTTGGACGGAGAAAACACGTTCAGCAAGTGGGCTGCATCAAGGGGCCAAATACCAATTTACAGCTGAGACCCGTCACCCCAGGCCCACCCGGGGGTGGCTGCTTCGCCAGTCAGACCTCCTCCCCACGCGTATTTTCTCCCCCCGTGGTTTCCAGAAAAGACTCAAGTGGCACATGTGTTCGGCTTGACGTCTGGGGGCTTCTGCTCCATCCATCTGGATGAGCTTTTCCCGTCTGGTCACCTGCACCTTTGCTGTTGACTCCGCTGTCTCGCGAGCATTCTTCTGAAGGAGGATGGAGGGCCTTGGTGGTGCCAGATCTCAAGTCCCCTCTTTCTGCCGTCCCTTTACATGTGTCATCTGCTCTTTCTTCCACATCTTCCCTCTGGGCCCAGCAGGCCAGGAAAAAAGAGCTCTGCTTTATGAACAGGAAAATGGGGCATCAGAGGCAGACAAGCACCCAGCAATTGGCATCCCTCTAAACAGGGAGAGAAAAGGGAGATTTGGGAATGGACCGGGCAACCCCCCCCAAATAAACATACGTGCAACTAAAGGAAGGGAAATGGCAACAGGGGAGGAAAAAACTCCTCACTTTCAGTGTTCTTTGGAGGGGCCTCCATGCCCAGATGTCCAGCAGGGCCCCTGGCCAGGGCTGAGAGCAGCAGTACTGAGTAAACAGGAAACGCCAGGAATCTATTTTAATTTGGTGCTGTCTTTACTTTCCCTCGTTTCAGTGGAAAATGAGTCTGCATTCCACAGACTTCTGAGTGCCCAACAAATAGAAGCGGAGACGGTGCCAAGGCTAAGGTTCCTCTGCGCTGGTTTGGACCCGGTTCTCCTTTGTGGAGACCTTGGAAGGCTCGGCCCGGCAGGAAGCAGGTGGTTTGCTTTAGAGAAGACCCGCGGGAGGCAGCGGAGAGCGCCTGCGCCCGTGACAGATTTCTGTCCTCTCTGCAGCAGCCTGCTTCCCATCAGTCGCTGACAAGGTTCAGCCCCGCTCCTGGCCGGACACCAGTCTCCGGGGCTGACAGCGGAGGCGGCCACGCCACAGGGAGAGGATGGCCGTGGCCGCAAGTTCTGTGAGGACACCCAAACTGTTCCTGGAGGCCGAGCAAACTTGGCCTAGGGGTGCGGCCAGATATGGGGCTGCGGTGGGCTGGGGGGTGCTGGGTGGGGGGCGGGTGGTGCATTGCGGGGTTTTGCCCTAAGGCACACCTGCTCAGATCTGCAGGCCCTGGTGACAGAGTCGAGGAATGAGGTATTTAAAGGGCTCTTTCGTGGTTGAGCTCCCTGGTTTTTTCCCTGTCTGTGTGACTGGGGGTGACTGATCTCTCTCTCCACGTTGAGACGGCTTCACGTGTGTCTCCAGATCCCCACGGCATCCCTTTCTTCAGCCCCTCTCTCACTCAGCAGATGCCTCAGACATCCTTAAATCACCACATTTCAGGATTACTACACCTTTAAAAAAACAACAAGGGGAGCTTCCCTGGGGGTGCAGTGGTTAAGAATCCGCCTGCCAATGCAGGGGACACGGGTTCGAGCCCTGGTCTGGAAAGATCCCACATGCCGCAGAGCAACTAAGCCCGTGCGCCACAACTACTGAGCCTGCACTCTAGAGCCTGTGAGCCGCAACTACTGAGCCCGTGTGCTACAACTACTGAAGCCCGCGCGCCTAGAGCCCGTGCTCTGCAACAAGAGAAGCCACCGCAGTGAGAAGCCCGTGCACTGCAACGAAGAGCAGCCCCCGCTCCCGGCAACTAGAGAAAAGCCCGCGCGCAGCAACGAAGACCCAACGCAGCCAAAAATAAATAAATAAAAACAAAAACAAAAAACAAGGTTATGATGTCATCAAGCCTGGGATCTACCAGGGACTTCAGGTCATTTTCTTGGGCCCACCTTCTTCTGCCTCCTGTCTGAAGACTCCCATTGAACGGGTCTGCATTATAATTTGAATACTCGAAGGAATGTCCTGTGGGTTTTTGTGAAGCGTTTCTCCAGTGGGCTCATCCTTTCCCTTTCTGTGCCAGCAGCCCCATCTAACACATGTCTTTTGGAAACCCAATGAGCCCTGGGAAAGTCAGGTTCTGGTGGTGGCCGGGCACAGATATGCTCTGCAGCCAGCTGGGAAGGGCTTGGCTGGTGTGTAAGTGTGCTCACGTGCGGAGGTGAGCCTCAACACACCTGGGCCTTCCCGACACAGGCCTGGGCCTTGGCTCTCTCTTGGTCGGCCCCTCTTGAGTCTCTGTTTCTCTTGCAGGATCTTACTTGCCTTCCTCTGCTAGCAGATTTGGCTCTTAGCTCTTTTACTCCACGATTCCCTCTCCCCTATAACTTTAATTTACTAATAACCGGGGCTTGCTCATGGCCCTTAGCTGTCATTCTACCTTCACACCTTTCTAGGGAGTCTTCCAGCTTCAGCTCCCACTCCTAACTCCTTGGCTCTCTCCACGTCTCCCAATTCAGGTTCTGGAGGGTGCGGCTCTGGTTGACCCAGCTCGTCCTCCTCTGGGCACAGCTTTTGTGCCCCCAGGCCATCTCAGTGGTCACTGTCTAGCCTACGACCCTGCTGCACTTGGTCATTTCTCATAGGACCTGATGTGCCACAAATGCAAAACTTGAATTTGATCATTATTTCTTGAATGTTTATTATGCCATCTGATATCACTCGTGAATGACTAAGAAAGATACAGGGGAAATGTCTTTAAATTCTGATAGGTGAGCTTTTGAAAAGACACCGATGATGTCCTTAGGTCCACCCCACACCCCCAGAAGTGAAGCTAATGCCATCAATTTACCTCCCAAATCAAGTCCAAATTCTCGAGTCTCTATCAGAGCTGGCCACTCAAGGCCTTCTTAGCTGCCTTTCTAGTCCTATCGATCTGTCTTCCTCTTCATGTGACCCGCGTTCCAGATGCTTCCCAAGCTTGCTTTGAGCTATTCAGCTTCTCTTTTGCTCACAGGTTTCCTCTAATGTCCAAATTCTACATGTGCTTCAAAGACCAGCTCAATACCTGTGTTCCTTTCCTGTGGTTGTCCCAACAAATTACCAGTGGGTGGCTTAAAACAACAGAAGTGTATTCTCTCACAGCTCTAGAGGCCAGAGCTGAAGTCAAGGTGTCAGCAGGCCTGCGTTCCCTTCAAAGGCTCCAGGGGAGAATCCTTCCTCACCTCTTCCGGTTTCTGGAGGCTCTGAGCGTTCCTTGGCTTATGGCTTCAGGCTGTACGCTCTCTGTCTCTGTCTTCACGTGGCCTTCTCCTTTGGGTGTTTGTGTCTTTTCTGTTTCTTACAAGGATCCTCGTCTTTAGATTTAGGGACCACCCAGGTAATCCGGGATGATATCATCTCAAAATTCTTAATTTCATTACATCTGCAAAGATCCTTTTCCCAAATAAGCTCACACTCATAGGTTCTAGGAGTTAGGAGGTGGACATATCTTTTCGGGGTTGGGGGCCCCCATTTGATCCACTACAATCCCCAGTTCCCTTGAAGACTGTCCCCTCGCCAAAAGTGACCCTTCTCCCTTTTGGGCTCCCATGCCCTTTATTCAAGACTCTTAAGGCCCTTTGACATTCTACTGTGCAGTTTAGATATTTTGGTACTAGTGGTAAGAGTGTGGGTTGCAGAGGCGTCCTGGGTTCAAATCCCAGCTCTGCCACCTGCCAGCTGAATGGCACTTGTCAAGTTATCTAACTCCTCTTGCCAGGGTCAGGACGCGGTGAGGTGCCTGGGGTACACAATTTAAGGGGGCCCTTATTCACAGGGCCTGCAAGTGCAGGCTTGGCCCTCTCTCTACCCTGAGGGTGAGATTCCCATGAGCTTCCTTACATTTTGTGCCCTAGGTGCCTCTCTTGTCTTACCCTACTCCCTGCCCTGCCTCTTGCCCTGGTTTTTAAATCTGTAAAGTAGAGATAGTGACCTCCCTGAGAGAGAGAGATTATAAGGACTAAATGAACAGCAGAAGTAAAAGACTTACACAGTAAGGGCTCAACAGATGAAAGCTATCGGTTCTCTGACCAGACAGTAAGTTCCTGAAGAGCTAGTCTTCATGTCTAATTTATTTTTATATTTCTAATAACTTTAAACATATTACATTGAAAATAGTATGCGATCAATTATGTTTGAGTATATTAATGCGTATTTGCTGTTTGAGGCATATGGTAATTGGGTTAGTGTCTATAACCAGGCAGGCAATTCAAGCTTCAAGTCCCTAGATCAAAAGTTCCTGAACTGATTCATTTCCTTTAGTCTAGTGTTTAGAAGATTTAGGTGAGGTGCTTTGGACAGAAGGAGTAGAGCCCAAGCCTCAGAAAATTTTCGAGGCTGGTTTTCAAATTAGAACCATGAAGGAAGAGGCTCCAAAAGCAGGATGCGTGCATGCTGGAAGGATTAGCTTGCGTCTGGATAGCAGCAGCTCAAATGTGCAAAGTGGCTTGTGTCCATGCATGCTGGTCCTTCAGGAATGGATGGGCTCCTTCTCCGTTATGCCTTTGCCAGCTCCCTGGGAAGCAGATTCTTTCCTGGAACATGGAGACTATCTTGCATCTTGCCTGGAACTCTGTGAAACTCCAGCTGCGTGCACCCCAAAACACCACATTTATTTGATATTGGGATTGATATTCCTCTTTTACATTGCGGTTGGGACTCATTAACTCTCAATAAGGACCGACACTGAAGGCGGAGTTTCCTCCCTTTGTAGCAAAAAAAAAAAAAAAAAAAAAAATTGTTTCCTTGGATGGGCCACCGCTCCTGTAACTGATTTGCTCTCCTGGCACAGGACAGCATGTTGTGTGGTACCCTGAGGCTGGTGAGAAAGCGGAGAGACTCAAGAATTCCTGGGTGGGAAGGTTCTTCCCTGCATTCACAATTACTAAAACACTACATTTAATAGCCCAAGACTGGTCTATATTTGCATGGAAACCACATATATGTGGAATCTTATTTTTTTTACTTCAAGATGGTCATAATAAGAGCCAGACGGTTGATCAGTCTAACAATTAGAAGCAGCTTCTAAATTCCCCACACAGTCATGTTGGGTTCAATTCTGAGATCTTGTTCTAAAAGTTCAAACCGTGTGGTGTTGATCTAGCAACCTCACTAAAGCACTCATATTGGCTGGTGCCAGACATGTGCATTAGGTTTGCAGTTGCCCAGTTCAAGGACTGCTCTATAACCAGCCTTGGAATTTAAATAAAGCAGTCTGGAAGGGTGTTGGAAAGGTTCGTTTTAATAACTGGTTATATTTGCGTCCATAATATCACTATGAAGTTGGCAAGCAGGAGGCAGCCTTCGGTGTGGCCGAGTGTATATCGTCACCACCCCTGGACGAGCTGTGTGCTTTGAAGCAAGGCGCATAAAGGGGTTCTTGGCTTCAGGAACTTGGCTCAATGCTTCTATCCATTTGAGCCATGTCCACCATTGCACCTGCTTCTTCTGGAGCCAGACTTACACATTATCACCATTATTCTTCAATAGCACTGAAATTGCACTAATCTATGAAATCTGTCTCTTCCCTTTCTTTCTCTGCCACAAACTTGAATCTCCAGGAGCTTGTGGGAATGGGTTGGGGGATTGAAAACTACATTCTGGAATCACTGCTTGAGACATGTTTTTATTATATTTTTTTCAAGTGATTCTGGTGACGAAAATAGTATAGTTACAGGGCAAGCAAACACTTAAACTGATAACAATCAGATGGTAAGGACCTCTGCTTTAATCTGCTACATGAGAGGTAACTGCTACTCATTTCTGAGGCAATTATCCACTTAAGAGTGTGGGATTGGAGAGGCCCTTCCGATACAGTTAGTGGTGCTCATAAAAGAACCGCTACCTTCAAGAGAGAAGAATTTGGGCACCAATGATGAACTCATTGCTTTCATTTGTATCTTACATAAGCCACAAGATCCTAATGTAAATATCAAGACATGGCTAATGCTCCCATTGCATCCAGTTTGTTTTTTAAACTCTTGAACGCCCAAGAAATAAGGAAGAAGCAGCACGGCAAGGCCAGAGGAGTCTAGACCAAGGGTTGGAAAGCTATAGCCCACCAACTGGCCACCTCCTTCTGTAAATAAAATTTTACTGACACCAGCCACGCTCATTTGTTTATATACTGTCTATGGCTGCTTTCATGCTACAATGGCAGAGTTGAGTGGTTGCCACAGACACTGTATGGCCAGCAAACCCCAAAATATTTACTCTCTGTGTCGTTACAGAAGAGTTTGCAGACCCCCCTGGTCTAGACAGTCAGATGACTCAAGTGTTGGCTAAAAGTCCCCAACTCACAATGTCAAGAGAAGGACAGGGTTGGCTTTGGTTGTTGTCGTGCAGTGTGTAATTTAAAAAATCTTTACAAGTCAATACAACTAAATCTCCTACTCACCTTACTTTGAGACGCAATATGGAAAGTAAAATTAGGTCTGAATATATTTTATATGTTACCTAAACTCCTGAAGCATTGCTGGACTGTGCAAATGTGCATGTCAATGTCATTTCTTACAACTTTTAAAAGATGCAAATGTTGGCGACCACTAAAGTACTGGCATTATGCTTGTCTCTGTGCAAAATTCTACAACGTGCAAAACCACGTGCTATAGCTATAAATATAGTCCCACTTCAAGTAAAACTCTTCTAATTATTTTCCAAATCTTTGAAACCAGTTTTAGGAGTCACCAGAAATCTGTAGTTAAGACACATTTCTTAGCTGAGCCTTCCAATGCCAACATGTTGGACCAAGTTCAGTAAAACATGCCATAAATTATATGACTACGTTATTTGAATTAATGGGACACTTTCCACAATGGCAGGAATTGTTACCAGGAGTTCAAAAGCCAGACATGGGCTCTAGGTTATTATTCATACATTGGTGATGGATTTGAATCTCACCTTTGTGGCCCGGTTTGGTTGGTCTGGTCAGGGATGCAGGTCATGACAAAGAACAAAGATAAAAGACCCAAAGCAGTTAAGACTATAGTTTCAATAGTTCTGAGTTAAACAACCAAACAAATGCAAGACAATTGGCTGGAATAATATTGGACTGGCCTGTCAGAAGTGGTCTGAGGTTTCTGATATGTCATTAAGGATGGGGCTTATTATTTGGTGTTGGTGATAATGAAAGCTAGCTCTTTTCTTCTCATTTAAATATTAGGAGATCATAAATAATAACAGATATGATTATGGACTCTACCTGCAAATGTATCTTAGTAGCTATGTCACTATGGCAGTGGAAGAGCCATTCAGGGTGTGGTAGCACCTGGGTCTCCTCCCTAGACTTAGGTTGGACCGCCTGGCCGTGTTCTATGTCTACAGATTTAAAAAGGCTGAAATCTAGTTCTCTAATCATAACTGTTCTTTTACCTAGAAGAATTTTATTCTAAAGCTTGAAGTAATGCCTTGAGGAAGAAACAGAGTGTTAGTGAAAATATCACTAAGAATTTATATATGATTTTTGAGACATGTTAAAAGTTAAAACATTAAAAACCCACTTGATAAATTATAAGATCTAAACAAATAAAGGCATAGTATATGAAGTTTGTCTTCAGTTTCAATTCAAGTATAATAGGATCATACAGCTGAAGAAAACGTCACCATTCTATTACATTTTTATTTAAAAAATTGGTACTAATTCTTAAATTTTTCCTTTCTTAAGCTTAAAAAAGTCCACCAGTCAAGGTCTTTTGGTTTTGGTATACCCCATCATAGAATGGGGTATAAATTCTAATTTTAAAGACACCCTTAATTTTCAAAGGATATTTGTGATAGGGCTAGTTTTCAGAAAAGATGATTCACCACTCAATTTGGGAATAGGAAGGTGAAATGTTTTGGGGGAGGTTCATAAAAGATGTCTTAGGAAAAATGAATGCTCTCAAACCTTTGGTTTAGGAGCGAGGTGGTGGGGCTAAAGTGTCCCTTTAAAGCAAAGCAACTGATCTTGCAAGCTGTATGGGAAAAGCAACCGATGTGTTCTGCAGCCAAATCGTGGACGCACATTTTTGTGTGACATTCCTGCTTGGGTAGCCAGGCTCTAATTAAGATCTAGCCAGTTCGATGATCACTAGGGAGAGGTCCAGGGTGTGGGGAACACTTCAAATCACATTCCATGAAAACATTAGAGTGTCAAAGCTTAGGAAGGCCCTGATAGTCCATAGACATGGAGGTGGGGTAAAGGACTAAACAAATGGGAGCACATGTCAGCATAAAATAGCTGCTGACACAAATTGAACATGTGCAATTTTTTAAAAGGTGGTATCGAATAACAGGCCAGCAGCCATCCCTCTCGGCATTTCAGACCTCTTTCTTCTCTCCACTTGGGCTCTTTGTGGAGTCACTTCCATCAGGCAAAGTTCCATAGGATAAGCCGTTTGAATCTGGTTGTATTTTGTCCAACATTTGTTTCCCTGCGGAGATAATAATCACAAAGAATCTTTTGAGCTCTTACAGAAGAATAAGTCTTAATAATTTCTCCTCTATCTAGGTCACATTTTATTCCCTTTAAAAGATACTAGGTGGTCACCCTCTAAATAGAAGAGATAAACGTCAAGGAAGAAAGGCCCACGGAACTCCGCGCCCCTTGATGTGTGATCACTGCTGTCCACATGACCGAGCTGTCTCCCGCCCAGGGTCTACCATGCTGAGCACGGAAATCAGGTTGGATCAGTCAGGAGATTAACATGAAGCATGCACTCATCTCCAAACCTCTCTCCCCAGTGTTCTGTCTCCTTGTCCATGTTTAGTCTAACGCATGTAACAACAGAGAAAAACAGTCTTTCCTAGTGGCTTCTAAAGCTGTTACTGATCCTATGTATGGGGCTGTGTGAAATGAAAAATAGAGTTAAGAAGAAGTAAACTTTATTTCCCACCAAAGAACCCCTAACCATACAAGGCATCTCTAACACACACCCTTGCCACGAATGCCAATTCTTGCACTGAGTGCTCTTAGCTGCTAAGATGGCTTGAATGGGAAAGAGAACACAGAACTCATAGGGCCATATTTTCTCAGTCGTAGGGATGAGGCTTTAATGCTTTTTGCTTCAAAGGCTGGGTCCCAGCAGAATGGTGGAGGAAGCTGTGAGAACATCACTGCTTCTTGTCTAGAAATCTATAGGTCACCCCAGATCCCCAGCAAAACTGGAGATTGTTGGGGGTGGTGAGCAGGGGAGGGGGTGAGGACACTGCAGCCCACTTCCTTTGTTCTGGACATGGCTTGTGTTGTGTACGTGACAGAAGCTAGTCATTCTCAGTGAGAGTGGAGAACTGGGACAGAGATGCATCCGCTCTGGATGAGTGAGGTAAGGGAGAGGGGAAGAAGCTCACGTTCAGGTGATCGAGAAGAACGTCTCTCTTGGCCCTACAGTGTACAGGCCACCTCCATCTGAGCACCTGACCTTCTGGCCTTAGATGTTCCCTCAAAGGCTCTCCAAGCAACAAGGGTCTGTTCTTGCCACTCCCACTCCTTTCCCTACCCTTTTCCAATTTAAAGAAACCTCAAAAGGAAATCTGCAACATCACCCAAATCAAGAAGACAGGATCAGTTCTTTTCTAACCCCAGCGTTCTGTGCAAAGCCGATATTCAAATAAATGATTATTAACATTTACAGTTAAACTATCACCTCTGGTTTCATCATGAAATGTACATGTTTTTGAGGGTAAGAATTATGTTTTATATTAATTTAACACCCCAAATCATACCAGCAATGATTAATTTATAAGGATCAAATTTTCTATTCTAAATTAAGGAATACACAGTTTTACCAGGGACATGTCCAAAATCAATGTAAGACTGTGGCAGATGTTCCTTTTCTCGATTTCTTGTGACCAAAACCACACCAAGGAATGACAGAAAACACCTGTGAGAATAATGGTGATAAAGAACACAAGATCACTGAAAGAACTCACAGTGTTAAATAACTGAATTCCATATTCTACACGGTGACATACATTCCACCGGTTTTATTCTTTCTGTTTCTCATGGTAAGCTGCCTAGAACTTGTCTTAATTGCTGCAGCCAATAATATTTGTCCCCAGAACCAAGACCTGGGCAGCTTCCAATAAGTCTCTGCTTCAGGTTTTTACCATCTGGAGGCTAATTTAGGCTCTAAACACTTTGGGTAGACACTAGGTCTCATTTTCTATCCATGCATGCCCAGACTCATTACTGGCATGCAACACGAGCAAAAAAATAATTTATTCTTTAATTTTCTAAGAAATTTTGTTGTCCTTGGCCATAAGAATAGTCATAGTTTCCAGATCCCAGAAGTTTAGCCTCGCCCAAAAATCTTATGAAATTGAATTCTCAAGATAGATGATTTTCTACACTGAAAATAGTCTGGGCTCAAGTTTGCATAACAATGGTCATGCAGGATACCACATCAAGAAGCAACTAAGCATTCACAGAGTGCCAGCTGGAACCAATGGAAGAATTGATACATTGGCGATATTCTGTCAAAGTTCTGCTCTCTGTTTGCCAGAATGCCAGCAGTGACTGTCCTCCAAATCTCCAGGCAGGGTTAAAGCTGGGCACCCAGACACAAGAGAGGAATGGCACCAATCTGATGTTATTAGGTCCAAAGGTAGGGATCTGCCCCAGTCTTGGCCTTTTGTTCTAGGTGATCCTAGAGGCATCTGTGGTTCCCTGATTGAGATCTAACCTAGGGGTTCCCAAGGGTGGGGTAGGTCTGATAGAGTATAAAAATGTGGAGTAGCTACAAGGGCCAGTGGATTTACCTTGACCTTGGCTGGAACAGAAAATCCCCAATGTTTCAGAACCCTCAGAGAGATACTTAAATCACAGACACTGAGCCCTGGGTAGGGTGTTAAGTTGAAAAATATGTTTCTTTTAGGAGCTCGGGGAACTGATGTTTCTTATATAATTTTCCAATTTTCTATGCCTCAGGTACAATGCCAAAAATCTCACATAAAAGTAATAGGATTTCACATACCTTACTTCTGAGACATTTACTCACCCAAAAAGATATATAAATATAGTGAGAAAAGCTGCACCAAGGAATTCCTGATAAAATATGGTACCTACCATAGAAATAGAAGATAACATTAATTTTAGGGTAAGAATATTTACAATAGCTACATACTGTTTTTCAAATTAATATATTATTTTTTCTAAGTATAGTTACCCTTAAAATGCACATCCTGTAGTTTAAAAATATTTGCATGCCATACTAACATTTTCAGTGATCCCAAAAGAACACAGATTTGTAGACTTTATATAATGTAAGTATCATTATTAAAAAATCAGCACCATTAACATAACTTTTGCCAACAGAAGTTTCTTATCCAGTCCAAGATTTGTCCCACTGGCACGTGCAAGAAAACAAAACTCGAGTGATATTTCCCACCTACAGTTTCAAGCCAGGGGTCAGCAAGCCTGACCTGTGCATCTGGGTGGACTCTGGGCCTTTGACACGGCGCTCGCACTTCAGGCCAGCTGCTCCCCATGCTGTCAGTCTTGGCAACGCCCTGCGGTTTGTGGGTCTGGCACATGCTCATTCAGGCACTGGAGGATGCTGATCTGCTACCCCAGCTCCATTTCTCACCGCCAACCCCCTCTCCCATCTCCTTCATCTGGTCTTTCCTTCTGGGTGAAGGGAAATGTGGATGTGTCCTTTACTCCGATGAGCTTTTCTTCTCTCCTTGTTAGTCTCAATGATTTCCTCTTGGCCTATGGTCCCAAAGCCTTCGTAGAGTTTTTACTAAATAAGTTATCTTTAAATTATATATTACTTGGCATCAAATTTGTGTGTGTGTGGTGTTAGCCTTGCTACCCTGTTGACAAGTATTTATTGAGAGTCCTAAGTGCCAGCCACTGCTTAGGTGCTGCAGATACCACAGGGAACAAGACAGGGGCTTTCTCAGTCTCAAGTCTATCTCCTCACCTTAGAGGATAAACTTCCTACAGGAATAAGCCATGTCCCATTCTGATGAATATTTGTTGAATGAATCAACACTTCTGAAGCATTTTTCCATGTTATTACACATTTCCTTGTGATCATTGTAATGTTTTCTTGTTATTCTGAGCTGGTGCCCCATAATATTCATTTCTCGAAGGACATTTTAAATTGTTTCAAATGTTTTGCTTTTGTAAAGTGTCAATAAACTTCTCTACATATTTTTTTCCCAGTATTTTAGGATTTTTTTTGTTGTTGTCGCTTTAAGAGGAATTTCTGTTAAAACAGAGCAAAAACTAAAAAAAGTGTAGTAAAATACACATAACATAAAATTTACCATCCTAAACATTTTAAAGTTTACAGTGCAGTTGTGTTAAGTATACAGTCGTCACTCGGTACCCACAGGATTTGGTTGTAGGACCCCTCCATGGATACCAAAATCCAAGGATGCTCAAGTCCCTTATATAAAATGGCATAATATTTGCATATAACCTACACACATCCTCCACAAATACTTTAAATCATCTCTAAATTACTTATAATACCTAATACAGCGTAAATGCTATGTGAATAGTTGCTACCATGTGGCATATTAAATTTTTGCTTTTTGGAACTTTCTGGAATTTTTTTGGGGGAGGGGATATTTTCTATCCACTGTTGGTTATATCCACAGATGCAGAACTGTTGATATAGAGGGCCAACTATATTCATACTGTTGTGCAACCAATCTTCAGAACTTTTTATCCTGTAAAACTGAAACTCTATACCCATTAAATAACTCCCCATTTCTGCCTCCCCCCAGCCCCTGGCAATCACCACTCTACTTTCCATTTCTGTAAGTTTGACTACTCTGGATACCTCATATAAGTGGAATCATACAGAATTTATCCTTTTGTGACTGGCTTGTTTCACTTAGCATAATGTCCTCAAGGTTCATCCATGTTGTAGCATGTATCAAAAATTCTTTCCTTTTTGATGGCTGAATAATATTCCATTGTATGTATACACCACATATTCTTTATCCATTCATCTGTCAATTTATGTTGCTTCTGACATTTGGCTACTGTGAATAATGCTGCTATGAACCTAGGTGTACAAATATCTGTTTGAGTCCCTGCTTTCAATTCTTTCGGACATATACCCAGAAGTAGAATTGCTGGATCATATGGTAATTCTATGCTTAATTTTTTGAGGAACTGCCATAGTGGCTACACCATTTTACATTCCCACTAACAGTGCACAAGGGTTCCAATTTCTTCATATACTTGCCAACACTTGTTATTTTATTTATTTATTTATTTATTTATTTATTTGCTAGTAGTCATCCTAATGGGTGTGAAGTGGTTTTGGTTTGCATTTTCCTAATGATTAGTGATGTTGAACATCTTTTCATGTGCTTGTTGGCCATTTGTACATCTTCTCTGAAGAAATGTCTTAATCAAGTCCTTTGCCCATTTTTTAATTGGGTTATTTGTTTTTTGTTTTTGAGTTGTAGGATCAAAGAGTAGAAACATTTTTAAGGCTCTTGATAAAAACTATGAAACTCAGTTCTAGGAGGGCGGTACCATGGTACCCAACTCCACGAGAGTGCCTGCAACACTTCAGCCTTGTCAGCATTGATTATTGAGATAAAAAGAGCAAAACAAAAGCTTTACTAATTTAGCAGGCAAAATATGGTATCTCATTTTCGTTTTAAGCTATACTTTTTGATGGGGGCAAAGAGGAGAAGTAAGTCAAGAAGCTTCACCTCCATTCCACACTTCAGTAACATCAGGTGAACTATTATCACTCTCAGAAAGTTCCAGCTTCCCTGATTCATCAATTACTTGGTGTGCTAAGTATTCAGATCCAGACCTGTTGGTCCTCCTATAAAACCTTCTTTTCAGGGGAACTACATGTTTTACACGTCTTTAGCACAGTCATCTTAATTATTATGCTGTACGTCATGCCTATACATGTTTTTGGCCTTGCTCTTTTCCTTTTTCAATATTTCTAGGGCACACAAGTGTACAATCTTTTGTTACTTTCTTTTGTCAACAAGCATAAAATGCTAAAAAATTAGATGTTTTCAGATATAATCTTTCTCTTTAAAAGTAAGTTTCAATTTTGGGAAACAGAAAATGCATTAATTACACTTAAAAATTGCCCACTGGCAGTCACCCTGTTTGCCATGAAATAAAAAAGATGTGTCCATTAGGCAACAGATAATACCTAATTACCTCCATAATACAGAAACTTTGCATTGGGAAATGAAGTCCCAATATGACAAGGTAGTAAATGCATCTAATAAGCCAATGAACTAAGGTATACCAGTACCAAACTTACAAATGATATACCTGAATCTACTGTATTTTTGTTTGGACCAAGTTTCAAATTTATACTTTTTTAACACTATTGTGTCTGACATATTTTAAAAATTTTCCATAGGAAGAAAAGAACTACAATGGTAGAAAAATAGAGGCCAGAACAGCAAAGGTAGTAGTTTTCTATTCTCATCTGTCTGGCCTTCCCTGGAACACTGGATTCACTTTTGGACCCCTCTCTCTGATGCAGGTGGTGAGGACCAGGGAGGGAAGAGTTCATCGAACTGGGGATGTTTGGTCCAGAGACAGGACACAAGAGGACGTGTGCTTTGATTATCAGAAGGGCTGGCAAGGAGAAGACTCCAGAAAGCAGAACTAAGATGAGCATCTTGAATTCACAGGGAGGCTTATTTCAGCTCCAATACAGGGGAATACTTTCTAATAATTAGAGCTCTCCAAATTATTAGAGCGATTCAAACCAGGACTGAACTGTCTCGGGGGACAGAGAGCACTGGGGAACATTCACACAAAGTAGAATAAGCTCTCCTAGAGGATGTTATGGAGGAAGTTCAGACACTGGGTGGTAGCTAGGAGGATGTGGGCTATACATTCCCTTATAACCAAAATATTCCTTGATTTTCTCATCACTCTGAGGGAGACTTCATTTATGCTTGTTATGGGGATAGAATCACCTAAGCGTAGAAAGCCAAAACTCACCTGCAATAATGGCACTGATTGTAAAGAAAGTATGGTTAACGGGCACCACCGTCGCTGTACTGTAGAGTTTTGTGGCTTGATTCAGGAGCCTAGAGCAGAAGGCACTTACTGAAGCTCTGTCTTTGAGAGACGCTCAACAATAAGTTAACAATAACATCGAGAAATGCATGTTCTTTAGCTACAACTACAAAGGGAAAGGAAGTGCAGTAAAAGGGCATTTCCAATCAGCAGTCATAGCTTATATGCATCTGATGTATGAGATCAGATGTCAGGTTTTACGGTCTGTTTAAACCAACAACAGTAACAATGAAAAGCAATTAATCATATTTGGAGGCCACAGAAGTTTGAGTTGGAAGCGATTCAAGCTGCTGGACCAGTATCACACTGGGGCTGATTCATTAGGATAGACTTTAGAACCTGTTAAATATCATATCTGGGGAATGGTATAGCTATCCCTTGACATGCCACGTGCCAAGAAAGAAGATGGAGAAGTAAAGGAATGTTTAATGTTTCAAAAACAATGCTCAGCCCTCCAGCTGCAGAGCACATGTGGGAGCTCAGCTTCCCACTTTGGCCGCCAACATGGTTCAGGTTCCCACAACTGCACTGTGCAGCCCTGTCAGGGACTAGACCTTTTCTGAAGCAGCGCATTGCATTGACATCACCTGGGCACTTTAAAAAGCACTAGTGTTTAGGTCCTATTCTAGAGCAATTGAAAAAAAAATTTGTGAGTAGAGCCCAAGTGTTCCTCTATGTGTGTGTGTGTACATGCATGTATACACACACACATGCATGTACACAGGCATGTAAGTATATATGTGCATGTATACATATATGTACAAACAAACCTCCTCAGGTAATGAATTGTAATGGGAAGCCAGGGCTGAGAACCATGGTTCTACAGTTCTAGCGTGGTCACGTAGTTCTAGTGTGAGAGGTGCAGGGACTGAAACAAGGGTGATAGGAATGTAGTTTACCTTCAGTTGTATCTGGCTTTGAAATTCATGAAGCAGAGTTTAAAGATAATGATGCTAATCACTAAATTCTGAAACTGTACTGATTAATTCAGAAGAGAGATGCAACAAAACAGTTTCATGATTCAAGTATTAGATACACACTTGGTCTGATAAACAAACAAAAGGAACAGTTTGTTTATGACAAATGAAACAGTGACAGGACATTGGATTTCTCCTGTAACACACTCCTTGTAACAGGGTCCATATTCAACCCGTAACAATTAGACTTGACTTCTAGCACCTAAGGAAGGAACCACTCTCCTCCAAAATTTGGGCTTTGATTTCCTGGCTGGCACTGGGCTGGTGCTCCTGCATAGCATTTGGGGTAAACAGAAAGCTTTCTGGTGGACTCAGGAGAACCTAGCAGCAAAGGCAAAATCATGATGTGAACTGGAGGGGAAGAGATTGGAGCAGATGGAGGTGGGGGGAGAGAAGAGCAGAAATTAAAAATGTTCCATATCACCACTGTGAGGCCCCAAGAGAAATGTAAAACAATCATTCTGCAATCCCGTGGGTGCAAAGAAAATTCTGGCTGAAGATGCAAAGTTTTGGGGAAAGGATTTCCCTCCCGGCCAAACGTCTGGTTTTGTCCATCTCTGGGCAATTAATGAGTATGAGCTAAGAAATGAAGGTGAAGGGTTCATGTATTTCCTATATTTAGAATGAAATCCTGGATGTGGACCTGCCCCTTTGATTTATTGCTAATGACAACCTGTGTGCGATGGATATTAATTACAAGCAGAAGAGCATCAGGAAAGTATCAAAGTGCACTTAGCTGGATTATGGCCACACTTTAGAACTCACAAAACATGAAGGCAATGCTTCGTAAAAACTTATTATTGGATGTGAAAGATAAAGCCAGGGATATTGGCCGAGGATAAGCATAGACCCCTCACCCTTAGAAATCAGTTGCATCTAATTTTAATTATCATCTGAGGCCAATAAAGATGAATGCTCAGAGAAGCACAGGAATGTTGAAAGAGCAGTGAGTACGTAAGAGCTAACTTACTTGACTTGGAAAACACAAGATGCTATCATGATGATAAACATGATATAGAAGATGGGATAAGTTAGTTGCATTTTATCCGTCACAGAAAAAGTGATCATGCCTGAGACGGCTTTTACTGAAATGACAGTCAATGAGGCTGAAAAAGAAAACACAAAACACAAATAAAATACATATTTGAGGTAGAATTACAAATAAGTATCTTAACTTTACATGGTAGAGTAGTAAATACCCCTATTATGCTTCAAGAATGAAGACTGCCCTGAGAGGTGTAGGGAGAGTAGGTTGTGATGCCAGCCAAGCAGTAGCCCTGTTGCTCAAGCTGTGGGCTTTCCATTTGCTTAAATCAGCTAAAGATCTGTTGTGTGACTGAGTGCTTATCTTTGGAGCAAGATGCTTATTTTCCAGCCCTCACTGTTGAAAGGACGCTGTGGAGGTTATAATTACTAGTAGACGGGAAAGGAAGAAAACAATGAAGGGAGGAGATAAGAAAAGGCAGATTGCCCATGTGACATTAATGGGAAAATAACTATTAAACTATACTGAAAAAATTTAAAGCCAAATAGATGAGAAGACTGGAAAGTGAAAAGCAACTCACTCCGTGAGTTTACTAAGAGTTGTACTAAGTCTACATATGAGTCCTTTTGTTAGTAAATGCCTAGAAGTTTCCTTAAAAATATTTTTTGACAAGGACGTTAATAGTAAGCAGGACAGAGCTGAGTATTCATTTCTCAGAGTCAACCGTAAATCTAAGATTTACATAAGCAATGTCTGTTTATCTTCTATGCTAAAGAGGAACTTATCCCTATGGGAACAAGTTTCTCACATGTTTCAAACAGCAATGAGGAAAAAGTGATTTGATAAGGTTATGTTAGTATGAAAGCAAGGAAGAATTTTCTGGAAACACAGTGTTTCCGTAGGAAGAAGAGAGTGTTTTCTTTTTGTCTTAGGTCCCTTGAAACTACTGTTGCATATAATTCCATAATTTAGCTGAAACCCACAGAAAGTTAAAAAATAATTTTTACATGAAATCAAATATCTGTAAGTCAAAGGCAGTGTGAAGAAGAAATACTATCTTTGATCTACTTGGTCGTAATATATCTGAGCTTTATTCCTTTTAGCTTTTGAAAAGGAGACTATATATATATATATATATAAAATGTTTAAAATAGCAGGTGATGGCCAACTAGGAAAAGCCTAGTTTTCCAAAAACTAAAAATATACTTTGACTTGAAAGGATACCAGGGCACACTTCCAAATTAGGCATTTTCTTTCTGTTAAAAGTCATAATTAACAGAGGAGACCAGGTGATAAGTTCTAAAAACAAACTTCCAATCTGAACAAAGAGGCCCTTACAGCTGGGCCCTTCTTCACTTTAAATGTTTTTTGACTTGGTCATTTTACATATTTTCTATAGATTATGAAAATAGTCATATTTTAGCTAATCTAGAAATGTAAAATATCTATAGACATATATGTCATTTGATGGTTTAAGTTTATAAGGTTAGCTCTTGCGGGACCTTGATTTCCTCCTAAACACTTGGCTTGAAATTAGAGCGCGATGTGGTGATGGGCTTGTGGTCTGAACAACCAGCTTTCCAAAAGAGATCATTAACGGAGAAAGAGTTGAACACACTATTCCCTTCGCCTCAGAACCTCAGGGTTGCAAAGGCCACCTAATTCAACCACCATCGGATGTTAAATTATACTTAAATACAAAACAAAAACAAAACTAGAATTCTTTATTAAACAGCTAAACCAACTATCAGTTGCTAGAGTTAATCACTATATTTTCAAAGCATGCACAGTCACCACCTGATTAATCACTGTTTATTGTATTTCTAAGCTGGTGTTGAGTACTTCTAAATTTTTTTGAGGGCGGGGGTGGTTAATGAGGATGGGTGGGAATACCAAATTGTAATGCAGTATCATTCTAATGCTGTAGATATAAAAGTAGAAAGTACTTACATATGCACAGAAAAAAAGGCTAGAAGAAACTACATCAAGATACTATCAGTGGCTATCTCTAGGCAATGGGATTATGAATAAACTTTAAACTCATTTTTTTTAAACTATAAAAAGTATGCATGCCCATTTACAAAAATTTGGAAAATGCAGAAAAGTCTGGAAAGAAAAATAAAAATCACCTGTAATCTCAACACTCATCCCCAAATCATTTTTAACATTTGAGACTCTTTGTAGTTATTTTTCTATCGCTAAGCACAAATATAACATGTGAATCATACAGTATATACTACTTAGGAACCAATTTTCCATCACCATTAAGTATTTTCTATGCCACTAATTATTCTTCTAAAGTATGATTTTTATTGGCTGGAGAGTAAGCCTTTGTATGACTGGGAATGCCTTTTGGGAATTCCTTACTCTTGGATATTTTGATTGTATCCATTTTTTTGGTATTAAAAATGAAACTGTGATGAATATCCTTGAATACAAATCTTTGTATATCATTCTGCCAATTTCTGTAGGAAAATCACCTAAAGGGCAATTACTGTGTTGACAGCCACTGTTCTTCTGAAATCTGTTGGTAAACTATCTTCTACAGAGGACCAGACACACTCCCATCATATCATGCTGCAGTGCTCAATTATATGAATTTTTATATTTTATATTAAAATATTTTATATTTTATAGTTTCTTGTTGTCTTTCTCTGTTTTCTTAATGCTCAGCAGTAGACATGTATTACTTTCATCATTATAACAGTACGATTTTTACCCAACATTAATTATGCTGACCCATGTTTAAAAGTCAGCCTTCTCAGTTTATTCCTAGTTCTTCCTCAGAACTGATTCTTGGGTTTATGTATCGATCCATTGCTTTTCTGCTTTCTATTTCATTAATTTTTGCCTTTATCTTTACTAATTGCTCCTTTCTGCTTGCCTCAGCTTTATTTCTGTGCTTCTTTCCCCTAACTTCTTGAGTTGAGTACTTAATTGACTTACATTTAAAGCAATGAATTTCCTTCTGAATACAGCATTAGGCATAAACTATAGGTTTAATATTAAGTGTTTTCATAATAATTTAAGAAATATATGCTGTAATGAAATCGTGGTTTCTGCTTTGGCCCAGCTGCAGTTTAAGCATAGTGTTTAACATTCCCAGGTGGTACGGTGTTAGTGGTTCTATTTTTGTTATTATTTTCTGTTTTTATTTCACTGTGATCTGAAAATGTGGTCTGTACTATTTCAACTTCCTGGAATGTATCAAAAATTTCTTTGTGGCCAATCGTAAGATCAGCTTTTGTAAATGTTACACAGGCACTTGAAAGAAGGTGTATTCTCTGCTTTCTGGATTTAGAGTTCAACATTAGAGCTGCCAGATCAAAATTAAGCATTCAGTTTCTCTAATTTTACATATTTTTCTGTCTACTTATTTCCATGAGCTAAGAGAAGTCTCCTGCTCCTCTTATAATTATGCTAATGTAGTTTCTGAAATAGCTGCTGCCCAGTCTACTGAGGGCCCCTGTCCCCTGATGCCTCCTCCTTCCAAGCCCCAGTCCTACCCTGATTAGCAACTAAATACTAACAGGGGAGCCTCCAGGATCCTCTGTTTCATTTAGTGCTTCTGCCTTGATTTCAACTTAGATGGTAATATAATGACCTTCTGCTTTCTTTTACTTTCAATCTGAGTTACCTTGTTTAGATGAAATTTATGTATGAAGTCAAAATATTTCACAACCAGCAGAGGCCAATCAGAAAGGGTGCTGTTTCAATAAACCTTATAGAGCTGAACCAGAGGAAACTGGCTGAATCCAATTTCAGAATCTTTTTCAAAATCAATATGGGAATTTTTCTGAAGTCCAATTTGGAAATCTTTCATTTTCACTTGGTAAACTTACCCCATTTACATTTATGATCAAAGCTGATATGTATGGTCTTAATTCTGTTATCATACTTTCCTATTTAAAATTTCCTTTATTTTCAATATTTTCCTACATAATGTGCATCTTTTCTCTTAGTTTGCTTTTGTTCTCCCTTCCTGGTAATTTGGAAGAAAAAAAATATAAAGTTTCTTTTCTGTTCTTTTGATCAACCACATACCTGAACATGTTCTAGAGTAAATTTGTTTCTATAAGTAACTATCACAAATGCAACTCTTCCAATTCAGAGGAGAGTTGATGAAATGAAGAAATGAAACCTCCAGCACCTCGTGAACATGGGAGCTGCAGCTGCCTCAAAGGTATAAATACAATGTAAAAAGTTAGAGTAAACAACATGTGATGGATGGGTCATCTTAGGCAAAGAAGGAATTATAAATAAATTTTTGAAAAGGGAATTTCCCAAATGATTAGTGAGATCTCCTAGTGTTGAGATATATATATGTATGTATATGTGTGAGAGACAGAGATACAGAGGAGTGGGGAGGGAGAATAGATTTAAAAATATATAGAGGGCTTATGTAAGCATCAGTTTTCAAATCTTATAAGGTGCCTCTGGAAAAAAAGGAAATGGGTAGTTAAATAATGAATGAAAGAAATGTTGTATTCAAGAAAAATCATACTGCTCACATTTGTTTCATATTAGCCATGTTTTAAAGTTTTTTTTTTTTCCTAAATGTAAACAGGATAGTCCTAGATAACTTCTGATACAAAAGTTTCATTTGGGTTTATTCATTTGTTTCTCTTTTAATATTCTTCAATTATTTACTAAGAAAAAAATCCCCAAATTGTCAGAGAGCAAATAAAACTATCAAGAAGTAAAAATCCTTAAATATATTAAAAATTAAACATATATCAATTGCAGCAATGGACATGCAAAGTATGATCTGCGTAACTGAGACTCAGTTTCTATAGATCAGAATTGAAAAGTAGAAACAATGAGAAAAAATAGAATGCTCAAATATTTTCCTTTAAACTCTTTTATGACTTAGCATGGCTAGATTAGATAATTAGAAAACAAAAAATATCCTTACCTAGAAGTGCCACCAGGGTTAGCAGAATCGCAATGTGTTTTATTCCTTTTCTTTTATGGAAATACAGGAGAATGCAGAAAATTAGTATTTCTAAAATCTAGAAATGGAAAAGATGAAAAAGAGTAAAGTGTAAATTATTCTATATGAAGTTTTCAGAATGTCACACTTCTCTTTTTGATTTTGCAACAACTATCATATGAGGGTTGAGGATGACTGGAGCTCCTAAGGACAATTATAAACATATGAGAACAGCATACGGAGCCTTAGTGATCCAGACCCAGAGTTCTAACATCACCTACATGGCAATGATGCCCAAATCTAGATCTCCAGTCCTGACCTCCCAACTCCAGTCTCATTTATCCAGTTGTCTACCAGACATTTTCACATGCATTTTTTTTTTTTTTTTTTTTCGCTGCGTTGGGTCTTCTTTGCTGCACATGGGCTTTCTCTAGTTGTGGTGCGTGGGCTTCTCATTGTGGTGGCTTCTCTTGTTGCGGAGCATGGGCTCTAGGCACGCAGGCTTCAGTAGTTGTGGCATGTGGGCTCAGTAGTTGTGGCTCATGGGCTCTAGAGCACAGGCTTAGTAGTTGTGGCACACAGGCTTAGTTGCTCCACACCATGTGGGGTCTTCCCGGACCAGGGCTCAAACCTGTGTCCCTTGCATTGGCAGGCAGATTCTTAACCACTGGGCCGCCAGAGAAGTCTGACACATGCATGTTTAACAGCCATAACACACGAATATGCGCAACACTTAACTCTTTTTTTTTTTTGGCCGTGTCGTGTGGCATGCAGGATATTAGTTTCCCGACCAGGGATCGAACCTGTGCCCCCTGCAGTGGAAGCGCAGAGTCTTAAACACTGGACTGCCAGGGAAGTCCCAACACTTAACTCTCTATTTTTTTTTTCCTTTGGCTGCGTTGGGTCTTCATTGCTGCACGCGGGCTTTCTCTAGTTTTGGCGAGCGGGGGCTACTCTTCCTTGCGGTGCACGGGCTTCTCATTGTGGTGGCTTCTCTTGTTGTGGAGCACAGGCTCTAGGTGCGCAGGCTTCAGTAGTTGTGGCCATGGGCTTAGTTGCTCCGTGACATGTGGGATCTTCCTGGACCAGGACTTGAACCCATGTCCCCTGCACTGGCAGGCGGATTCTTAACCACTGCACCACCAGGGAAGTCCCCAACACTTAACTCTTGGTGGCCTACCTTCCCTACCTGTTCCTCCTGGGCCTCCCCCCCATCAGGAGATGGCATCACCACATGCCCTGTTGCACAAGCTGAAAACTCTTCCCTTTCCCTCATTCCTCACCACCCTCTCTGACTAGTGCAACAGCTTCTACTTTGTCTCTGATTTGACTCTTGCCTCTTTACAATCCAGACATTCAGCAGCAAGAGGAGTCATTTAAAAATACAATTTGGATAATGAAATATTTCATTCATAGAGAGTATATATGAATATACATATCAGGTATTTACAGTAATGTGACAAGTACCATTGTGCCCTCTACTCAACCTGAGAAACAGAACCCATCAATCCCTGTGAAGTCTCTCGTTCCCAATTGCACTCCCCTCCTCCTGCAACCTCCCCAGGAACCACTACATTGAGTTTTGTGTATACCATTCATTTTCTTTATACTTTATCACATTTCTACGTATCCCCAAATGACGCCGTTTATTTTTGCACACTTGTTCTTTATACAAGTGGAATTATACTTGCTTTCACGCTCCTGCTTTTTTTTTCACTGTGCATTATGTTTATGAGATTCATCCAGGATGATACATGTAGTAAAAATAGAAATTAGATCTAGTCATTCCTTTGCTTAAACGTCCCATCACGTTAAGAATAAGATCCACACTCCCTCCTGGATGGCAAAGCCCCAGTTAACTTCTGGGACCTCATCATCTTGTACGGCTGGCTCCTGGAAGGTCCAACCTGCACCAGCCACAGATGGCCTACCCTTCCCCGCCAACCCCTGCCACCCCGCTGAGTCCTTTGAGGTCCTCAGATTGCTCAGCTTTGGGGCCTTTGCACTAAGAGTTTGCCCTGCCTGGAATGCTCTTTCCCTGAGCTATTGTTTGCACACTGACTTCTTCTAGTCACTCAGCTCCTTGGAGAGATCTTCCCAGATCGTTCTGATCTCACAGAGCCACCCAGCTGTCCTATCACAACCCCGACGTCAGGTGGCTACCGTAGAGTATTTTATCATGACCTGTTCGCGTGGTTATGTGTTTCTTGTCTGTTTCCCACTAGCACATCTGCTCTATGAGAACAGGGACCTTTTCTGCCTCCAGTGCCTGGAATACAGTTGGTCACTCAATAAGTATTTTTCGAATTAATGAGTAAATTACACCTCAAATTTATTACGAACAACTTGCCAAAAAAACAAGCCTAATGTCTAATAAACTGAGTGTTCAATAAGTATTAATTGACTGAATGTCTAAAATTTTCCTACCTTTAAGAAAACTAGTATAATTTTGAGTCCTCAATTTTATTTTTGTTTTAGCTGTTTTTTTCTTTTTTGTAGTCCTTAAGATAACCTGAAGCATAGCTTTTTTTTTTCTCCCCCCAAAGAGACAGTATCTCTGGACTGAAATCATAAATATGAATGTTTACATTGGACAAGTGAAAATACCAGCATTAATTTTTTTCTTAAAAATGGCTAGAGTTAGGGACTTCACTACTTTCAGGGCTGCATTTTACTTATGGAGCCCTAAATAAACATGTCTCTTCTGTTCTAACTCAAGGTTTTGCTTGTTGGTTTGTTTCTCCCTTTAATCCTCTGTGGGCATGGAAAGCAGCAGGACCATATCTTCCTCATTTAAAAACCTTTTCATCTAAAATGGAAGATTAACTCATCCCTTAGTCTTTTCTTTTCCTGGCAAATTAAACCAATTGTTTTAACTCTTCCTTATAGCACTTATTTGCCAGACCTTTAATTTAATCAAGTCGTGCTTCAAAAGCTATTCAACTCCTATCTCTTTGCCTTCCTGAAAGCTGCCATCGAAACCGAAACATCCCTCTCGACTTGGTCTCCCCTCCACCACAGTTGTCCATTTCTCATGTGATACAATTACAGACAGCTCCCAGCAGCCTTTGGGACCACTGTATTTGTGGCTGGAGGGAAGAGCGCTCTTCCTGCACTAAGGCACAGAGCATGTTAGCTAAATCTGTTAGCATGCCAATTATTAACATTTTTGGGGGGGATGACGGTAGTTATCAGTTTTGAAAATCATGTATGACTTTTTTTACAAACTCTATCTCTGTGGCTTCAGATCTATAAAACATGAGTTCCTATTATTCACAGAATGACTGCAGTCGCCCTGGGTTCTGTCCTGTGGCAAGAGATCACGGAGCTCCCGGGAATAAAATATTCAAGCAGCATGAGTTAACGTTAATTTTTTCTTTTCTAGTAACATTTTCTCTCCTCTCTGAAAAAATCAACATCAAAGAAGCTGTGACTTCTGCAGGTTGTTGCGACCCAGGAAGAGGCTGCTTTGCTGATTGCTATCTCAGAGGCCAGAAATAATAACAGCACCTAGTGCATGCTTGCCACATGCTTTACTTGTACTAATTCATTGAATCCTCACAACAACCTCAGGAGGTGGGCACTATTACTGTCCTCATTTTACAGATGGGGAAACCAAGGCTCAGAAGGGTTAAGTGGTACAGCTCTGGAAGGCAGAATTACGCCCCCTCTCCCACCCCAAGATGTCCACGTCCTAATCTCTGGAACTTGTGTGTATGTTACTTTACACAGCAAAGGGGCTTTGCAGATGTGATTGAGGCTATGGACCTTGAGATGCGGAGATTATCCTGGATTATCCGAATGGGCCCAGTGTAGTCACAAGGGTCCTTAAAAGCAGAGAACCTTCCCAGCTGTGGTCAGAGAGAGATGTAACATGAGAAAGACCCAAGTCAAGGAATGCTGGCTGCCTCTAGAAGCTGGAAAAGGCAAGGAAACAGATTCTCCCCAAGGGGCGTTCGCAAGGAATACAGCTCTGCCAATACCTTGATTTTAGTCCATGAGACCTGTGTTGGACTTCTGACCTTCAAAACTGTAACAAAATTAATTTGTGTTGTTTTAAGCCACTAAGTTTGTGACAATTTGTTATGGAAACAATAGGAAACTAATTCAGGTTTGGGTACCTGAAGTCTTTCCAGAGGAACAAAATTCTCAGGATGAGTTTTCTGAACTATTCTGGGTTTTCTGGATTCATTCTCCAATTTGATTTAAAGGCCCGCATCACCCTGTTTTCAGTGGTAAAAAGGGCACTGGCAGTCCATGCGATGATGTGACAAAAGACATACACAAAATTTCATCACTGGAAACCCTAGTCTTGCTACCAGAATCTGAGCCTGTGTTCACCTCCTTTTCTCCCACCGAGTTCTTTCTTAAAGTACAGCCTTTGATATATAGCTGCCTTGTCCAGAAGAAATGAGCTCTGCAAAGGTTCTCTCTAAGGCCAAGCCTGGACAAAGGTCTGATACTCGGAGGTCAGCTTGTATTAATTCTGCCTGGAGAGCTGCGTGGGGAAACGAACTGGAGTGTGCACCCCAGAAGTGGATGACCCGGTTTGGAATTCTGGCTCTGCCACTTAGTATTTAAGTGACCTTGGACAAGTGACTGAACCTCCCTAACTCAGTTTCTCCATCTGCCAATGTCTAGGGCTGTTGCACAGATGAAGGACAGAACGTGGTCGGAGTGGGCATAGGGCTCAGACTGCTTGGTGAGGTTGGCTACTGCGGCCGCAAAGTGTATCCTAGCGCAGACCTGCGAGTGCTACTTACGTTCAGACAACGAAGCAGATGAACCTTATGCAACAGACACGGAGGCTTTGTACACACACAGTTTTCTCCCTTCAGGTTTTAACACCTGCCGGTGGGTTGTTGAAGCAGCTTTTGCCAGAAAGGCCAACTTAATAATCGGCTTCGGGGTAGAGAATTACACCAATCGACAGGCTGGGTCCCTGCTTTGGCTGATTTAATTTTCGGTCTAGTGGAGAGGAAATGAGCACCATGCAGATTATTTTGTGAAGGATTCTACGTTCACAAGAGAGGTTTCCACCTGAATAGTCTATGGGGAAATCTGGGTGGGCAAAACAGCCACAGTCAAGCCTGCCATAGAACACGAATTAACTGAGGCTCAGAGCCACGTTCCCTCATGTGGGTTCTGCAGAGGCATTAATAGTTGCTACTCAACAAAAGGTCCTACAAGAAAAGGGCCTTGTGGTCATATAAGCCTGGGCAGGGCGGGATTAACAAGGTTAAGCCTGTCTCTTTCCTAAAGGACTTCTAGTTTTTAACTTGCTGATGGAGATGTTGAATTTCTCAGGGGGACGTGTATGTTTTATAGCATCTCTCCAAGCTAGTTTGACCTTGCAAACGTGATTGCTCTTTGCTTTTTGGCAAACAGCAGGTGGGAAAAAGTCTGTTTTAGTGGGTGAGCAAAGGACACTTCATTCCTCTCTGGCCAGTAGACACCAGGCTCCTCAAATCCTCTTCCTACCCAAAAAAGTCCCAGCTCAGAGGGTAGGCTCCCGGGCCTTGTTTCTGAGGCTTTGACTTCATGTAAGCCTTAAAAGGAAAATGGATATTGACCTGGGACAGGTCAACACATGATACAAGGAGATGCTATTAACTAGTCTGTAATATGACTTTACAATCCCCTTTTGAGATATGTAAAATTTATTCAGACTTAAAATATTTTTATTCATTTTATTAGTTATTTGATCAGTCCCGAAAGGCAGTTCAGGTGTTGCATTTATACTTGGTGTAATACAAAAACTGTTAGATGAATGTACTTCAAAGAATCGTCTTAATTACTGTAATTATGATCTTTGCAATTATGGTTTGCAGAAAAAGCACAGACTCTGCCACGTTGAAGGATTAAATATTAATTACGTAGATGTTTAACAGATTTAAACCAAACTTCAGCTCAAGATCTTAGTATGTAATTGATAACTTCTAGAGTCTTTAGAGATGCAACATACAATGGATTAAATTCCAAACTGAGATAAACTAAGATAATATAGATCTATTCCCCTAAGAGTCTAATGCCAAAAGTGCTATCCAAATGTGACTTTATTAAAGGTTTATTTTATGCTATCTTATAAATATCTGGAATTATTTACATTTTTGGCAACATTTACTTTCAAATATACTTTCATTATTTTACAGGAATATGGGTCTCTCCCAGGACTATAAAATTCCTGCTTCAGGAATTCTCCTCTGTATTCTACGAGGCTAATAAGTTGAATGAATTAGTGAATAAATGAATGAATTAAGAGCTAACTTTGGAAAGTGGAAAAATGCAATTAATTTCAGAGTACTTTTTTCATGGAACTATAAGGTTTAAAAAGGTAGTTTTGTTCTTTTAAAATGTTTTCTATGGTGTTAAAACGATATACAATACATCATCATCAAACAATGCTGTTTATTCCAGGAAATAAGTCTTGATGCATCTTTAATCTCCAAAGGATTCAGCTCAGGCTTTTAATTTTCTGGTCACAGACTCTGTGACCCTTTTCTTACCGGATGAAGAATTTGTTTTGCTCGTAGGCAAAGAATAATAATGTGTTGGTAGGACTTCAAGCCTAGACTATCATGAAATGCTCAATGAGCCCTTCTAGTGCTTAGATTTGATTGATGAAAGGCTTAATAGTTAAAGGACTGGGTATGGTGGACATAGGAAGATAAAATAGGGGAGGGGGAGACACAAAGTATGACGGACCTGAGGAAACCTACGCTGAATTGGGAAGCCCAATCCTAAAGTCTGATGGAGGGCAGGAGTAAGGGGAGCCTTCCAATTTAAGAGAGGAGGGAGTTTAGGGGAAAAGATATTGAGTTCAGTTTTTGAGATGTTACTTTTGTGGAATCTATGGAACATCCAAGCAGGGACGAGTAATAAGTAGACAGATGAGAACACAGCTTTGCAGTTTAGAAGAGATCTGGGAAGGAGATGCAGGTCTGGATTTGGAAGTCTTTCTAAAGAATGATGGTGGTGGAGTGGGCAATGAGATCACCCTAGAAAACCCTGGATGAGTTTTTAGCACAAATAGATAAAGAGTGGATGGCAGAAGAGAAGGAGGTACCTACCAAGAGCCTGGGATGGACTAATCAGAGAGGAGGAAGAGAAACAGGGAAAACAAACCGAGGAAGCCCGGGAAGAGAGAGATGCAAGGAGAAGAGAGTGGACCATCAGGAAGTGCTGCACAAGGCTCAAGAAGAATCAGGACCAAAAAAAGCAATTCCACTTGGTAATTCGTGGGGAGGGGTCTACTAGCTTAGGACAAGTGAGGAGTGACTAGGAGCTGAGAAAGTGGAGGGGAATAAATCTTTGGTGGTGTTTAGAAGGGAAATAGGATAGTTTATTAAAGGGGGTGTAGAGTATGAGGAATGTTTTTAAACAGAGTGTCTCTGTTGAGTAAGAGAAAGAAGTAGAGTGAGAGACTATAAAAAGAAAAGCCCTATAAACACTTGTGTCCCAGTGGTCAGAATTGTATATCAGAGATGGTAAAATATATAGGATTCTTGTCATACGACTAGGAAGGGCCACACAATAGTGTAATACCATGCAGTTCCTGCTGTCATATCCTGAGTTACATCACACTGAGAGCAAAGTTCGCCATGTCTCTGCAAATGCCAATGTCACACGTTTAAATAATAGGTATACAGCAGGATCATACTATTTTACCTGTTTTAATGGCAGATCACTGGACCAGATAGTTTTTTGAGGTCACTTCTAACCCTAAAAATGTTTGACTCTGTGTGCTTTGATTATTTTTATTGAATTCACAACTCTTGATATTTTACCAATTCGGTTCTTGGTTAAATGCTCATTTAGACAATCCCAGTTTTCTTCTTACTGCCTGCCCTTCCTAGAATATTCTTATTCTCCCATCTAAACTGACTTCCATAACAAGTTACATACCAACCATTTCAATCATATTCTCTGTACCAGGGGTCCCCAACCCACGGGCCTCAGACCTCTACCGGTCTGCACAGCAGCAGGTGAGCGGCGGGCGAGCGAGCGAAGGTTCATCTGCCGCTCCCCATCGCTCCCCATCACTTGCATTACTGCCTGAACCACACCCCCACCCCCCCTCCGTGGAAAAACTGTCTTCCACGAAACCGGTCCCTGGTGCCAAAAAGTTTGGGGACCACTGCTCTATACCTACTGGATACAGCCATTGCATCAAATAAAATATCCCAATTAGTGGCTTCCAATTTCTACATCAGCTCATTCCGTTCTTTCTTTTACACATCTCTCAGTATTGTCCTACCTGCTGTCTGCTTCTCCTAAGATAGGCTACTGCATTGGTCTCAAAGAATGTTTTTTGAAGGGAATACCTATCTTGGATAAAATTCAGTGAAGTAAAATGTGTCTTCAGGTGCTTTCCTTTGACCTGGGAAGAGAGTTTTTTGGTTTGTTTGTTTTTACTCTGAATTGTCCTAAAATATGTTGCTCTGGAATTTGCCAGGTTAAATTCCATTAAATTGTGGAAATTGTGCCAGTGATAGGTCACCCCCAAGGACAGAATACCTGGGAAACGGGGGTGCTTTTATTGCTGATTTAGTGATTGAAATACTTTAGTACTGGCCAAATATATTTACATTTTAATGAGATATTAATGCTGAGAAGAAAAGATTATATTAGTTCTCCAGCATCTGCATGTACCAGTGGTCTAGATAATATTGCCTCTGCAACAGTAAAATTTTTAGAATTCTTACCCCGTAGGTCATGAACTGCCAGCCAACAAAGTAATACTGTACTGTTCTTGCGGAGATATCCTGAGTTATATTTGGAGCAAAGTTCACCAATAAATATGTTCCTGCAAATGCCAGTGTCATACCTTTAAATAAAATTGAAAAGACAAACAAGTTGAAAAGGGACATTTAAGTCTTTTTGTTTATGTAAACATTACCTATAGACTAAGCATTACTCGTAAAAGTCCATGTCTATTAAAATACAATTCATCAAACCATCCCCAGATAGCATCATGCATTCACCCGACGGCATTACTTTTAAAGGGGGATAAGGGCTAGGGAACAGATGCGGTAGGACATAAATTCTGATTTTTCTCTGTTGTTCCAGATGAATCCTGGCCTCTTCAGAGAAGCTTTCCTCAAAGATGGGGAAGATCAGAACGCATGCATATGGAGACATGAAAACACATCCAACCTGGCTGTTTGTTTCCACGTGGACCAGTAAGGGCACGATGAATCTAGATCCATCTAGATCTAGATGGCAGAGCCCAGAGAGTGGGGAAATCCATCACCTGATGATGATCTACTCTGCACCTAGTCATCTTTGGGTCCTTCACACACACAAACTTGGGTATTTTATACTTTGAAACTCTGGTAAATGAATACCTTAATCATTGCCATTTATTGGAGTCCTTTTAGCAGAAATAACGAAGGTGAAAGATGACTCTGCTGTAAGATTTATTTGATCCAATTTAAAATCTAGAATTCCAGGGATAGCTTGGTAAAATACCACATAATAAACCTATGTAGGAATGTGTTACTGTCATCACCTTAACATTACTTATACTGTAATAATGGAGGAAGGGAATGTGTGGGGGGAGGAGTGGCCACAGAAGAAGGGGACTTGCCTTTCCAAATAACATGGAAAACTGCTTATTTATTAATAATTAGCAGCCTGAGAAAAACTGGTTTATGTAGCATTTTTCGGATAGCACACATGAAAACATAATTCAACCTGTTTCACCACTGAGGTCAGCATTGTTGTGTATATAATTTACAACCAGCATTCACTCCAACCTGGAACAATTTGGTGTGTCTATAAAATCTCACAATTTGAAGACATCAATTTCCTGTTGCTCTTAACCAAATGACTTAGAGTTTTGAACTCTAGTTTCTGAGAATTCATTTGATTTTTTACACAAGCTGGACAATAGCTATTCATGGTGCTGTAGGAGCTATAAAATAAGCTTACTCTAATGCAACAATTTATTCTGTAATACTTTGTGAAGACAGAAATCATATACACAATTTTAAAAGCTATTTTCTAATGAGAATTTTTAAAAAGAAAACAATATACATTATTAAGCATTTCAATGAAAGGAAAATAATAAAAACCATACATAAGAACCTGGACAAAATTATTGGTCAGCTCTGTCCTTTCTTTGGAAAAAAAAAAAAAGATCTTATAAGATAATTGTTCAATATTTCATTCCTAGGAAGAAGGGATTTAAAAAAAAAACACTTTTCTAAACTTGGTATAGTAAAGTAGAATAAATGCATTGAATACAATTTCAAAGTCTCAGAGACTTCCAATTTACTTTTGTGAAATCCAGATTTCTTATCTATATTGAGTTCCTCTGCCAGTCATTTCTTTATCTCATCTAACTGCATCTAGTGTCAATTAAATTTCCTTTTTAGAACATTTAGTTTTGAATGGGTAACACACGCATATGGTAAAAAATTCAAAAGCCACACAAGAGGGATCAGTGAAAAGTTAAATCTGTCTCACACCCTTGGGGCTCACTAGGTCCCCTCCTCAAAGTTAGCTACTGCTGCTGGTTCTTGAGGTTTTCTTTTCAGAGATGTTTTAGGCAGGTGTGTGTGAGAGTGCATGTGTTTTGGTTTTTTATGCAAATGATAGTAGCTTATTATACACACTTTTCTGTATCTTGCTTTTTTTCTACTTAACAGAACATCTTTGCAGAATGTTTCACATCATTATATGCAGGGCGGCCTCATTCCTTCAGAGTCTGCATAGTATTCCATTTTGTGGAGGCAGTGTTATTTCCCACATGGTCCCTGTTTCACATCCTGGCACATCCCTCCCTGTTTCACATCTGCTTCCACATTTGCATACTGTGCCCATTTCCACCAATGTAGATCTTCACTGCATTCCAAAACTCCTTAAAAACAAATAAAATGACTGACGGTTTTACAATTATCCTTTCAAAGTACTTTTTCACATGCATTATCTCATCTGTTCCTCATGTCACTGCAAGACTAGTGAGTAACTCCGTGGCAGCTCAGGAGGTCATATATTCTTTCTTCTTAATAATTTTAATTTCAGCAACTTCCGACATTTACAAAGGCAGTTCTGGATAGCTGCTACCTGTCATTTGCTTGTTTCTTTGGTGTCATTTTTATTTTTCTGTGTGATTTACTCTCTGCTTCATGAGTCATGTGCACATTAACGTAAGTGTTTAAAAGTGTTGAAGGTAGCCATTAGCAAGTCCTTCAGTAAATTTCTGTAAAATATATTTGCATCCCATCTTTTTCTAAAAGTGGCATGAAACATCAGTTCCTGCTATTTTTATTTCAGTCAAGCCACAAATATTCCTTCTTTTGAAAGGCACAGATTTCTGACTTAGAAAACTTGCTAGTTTACCTTCTGTTGGCCCATTTGACCAAAGGAGTACTCTAGAAGTATAAGATCCTAAAGGAAAGAAAGCAGCACTTGACATGCCCTTGGCCCAGGGAAATGGTTAAATGTCAGGTCAAGACTTGGATAAGAGAAGTCTAATCCAAGCTGAGACTAGCTCCACAGAATTCAAATTTCACTGCTACTGTTAGCTGGAAGGGCCCAGGCAAGTTGATTATCCCTCTGTGACGCAGTGTCCTCATTTCTAGGTACAAATTAACTTATCATACCTGCTAGACTCCAGGAATTTGGCCAGGAATTTGGCAAGAGGCCAGTCTGGGGAGCTGAATATGTTTGAAAGCTCATCTGGAGACCTGATGTGACAAAGGACCCTGGGACAGATCCAACTTAGGATGCTGACTGCCAAGGGTCAAAGACCATCTGAGTCAAGCTTCAAAATTAATCCAAACTCGTATCTCTAATGTTGTAGTCTAGGGATGACCAGGGACTGTCCCTGGGGCTGTCTCTACAGGGTTAACAACTCAATTTGAGAATAGAAGGGCAGGATAGAAAGGACTTGGCTGGCATCTCCTGACTGCCTAGTGAAGACTTCTCTCCACTGGTCTTAAAAGAAGGCAAAAGAAAGCAAAGACATAACTGAGAGAACACAGAGAAGAAGAAACACTACCAGAGCTATGTTTGCTACCCACTGCTAACCTCAGGGAACTGGTGCACAAAGCACCAAGAGCTGGCTATTGAAGGGGACCAAAGGTGGAGCAGTCGGGCAGCAGTGGGTAAGCTGCAGGTGGGGGTCAACCATGGGATGCTGGATACGACCCACGATACAGGGATGTGGCCTCATCTACCACCCTCATGCCCAGACCTGCAGCAAATACATTTTCTCATCAAATACGACTCAAGTCACATAAAAAGTCTATAATGATCTGATGGGAGTTTCAGATTTAGCTTGATACAGTACACAAGTATTAATAAAATCTCTTTCCATAAACTTGTCATATGTACAAAGCAGGGAAACAAACGCACCCCTGCTCTTTATAGTAGATAGACTAGGTATCCTGGGAGGGCAAGGGAAGGTATCATTCTTTTTAAGTGATGTTCTTAAAACTATAGATTTCATAGACAATTGTGGCTGACATGAGAGTTATATTATGATCACCGTCATACAGAAATGTGATGATAATAAGAACTATAATAGTAATAGCTAATACTTAGCACAATTCTAAATGCTTTATACACATATAATAATTCCTACAAAAAAAGCCTACAAAAAATAACTATACCACCATGTTACTATACTAACATATACTACATGTATATTATGTATTATATAATACACAACATTGGATACTGTTAAAGTATTACTAGCCACATTTGACATAGGAGAAAATTGAGTCACAGAAGGGATTTTCTAGCTAAGTGGAGAGCTTGGATTGGAACCTAGCTAACTTATTCTCAGTGATTAGACTCTTCTACCTCTTGTATGTACAATGGACCGGAGCTGATGAACGGACAACTCACGGCTGTCCTTCACATTGTAGTCTCGGCGAGTGGCACCCAGGAGTTGTACCGAGCATAACCTGAGGCTGGATGAAGCATCCCCACTGGGGATGGAAGGAACTGACTCCTCCTGGCAGTGGTCCCTGGGGTTCCTGACTGGCCCTGAGGTTCCTTTAGAAGAGCGTCTCCAAACTGGTGTTCCCTAGAACCCAGTTTCATAAGATGGACCCTCCACCAAAAAAGGTCTCAAGTCAAATCTATTTGGAAAGAGGTGAGTTAAACCAACTTAAATAGTTCTTTTACTGGAAGACCCCTGAGGTCCTCAATGTGTTAGTGTTCATTGTGAATCTCCTTAGGGAGGATATGGCTGTAATATTTTCTAAACATATTTGACCATTTATATCATCCTGAAGGAGTGTTTTGAGGAATGTTTTATACTCTGAGAAATGCCTGACATTTAACTGGATCCAGCTGTGAGAATGCAGCCTCTGTTTCAAGAGGCTACTGAAGTTCTGTTGCAAAAGTCTCCTATAGATACTTGTGCACTGAAGTTGAAATATAAAAGTGGTGGAAGGGAAAACAGCCTAGAATCAGGCCCCTTCTTATGCTTCTGTTCACCGGCATCTCCAACCCGCTGAGTTCCTCACCTGTGCAAGCCTTGGATTCTAGGGTCTACTTGCATAGTTCTTCCTCAACTGACATCTGGTTTCCCAGCCCACCCTTCTCCTTAAGTAAAACCTGAAATCTCCTTTAATTTTGTCCCCACTCTCCGGCTCAATGCCAGCTAGTGTTAACTGCCTTTTAGCTAGCTTCTGGAATCTGGCTTGACCTGACTTCTGGTAGCCTTAAGAGTTTTAAAAATTCAGCTAACCTGATGTCAACCAACACTGCTGGCTGGTTCTCTTGGAGCCTGAAATATGCCTCCTGATCAATGGGGGTCCAGCTATTGCTTTTGTGGGTTACCAGGAGTCACAGCATAAACTGGACCTCTTAACACCAAAGGATGCCTTCCCCTCAGTACAATCTTTCCAGATTCCCCAGGCTGAAGGCAGCTAAATCCCGAAGGAGCCCTGGATTGGGAAGTCTCAATAATATAGTGAATCCAAATAGTTCTGAATCTAGCATCAGAAAGTCTACCATTCTTGACACAACTTTAAGACCAAATAGCCAACCTGTCCTCTCAAACAGAAATGATGGTTTGTTTGGCTAGATCTGTATTCTAGATACTGGCTTCCAACCAAGCTGACCTCTGGTGTGGGAGTAGGAAGGAAGCAGGTGGTCTTTGTCTCACTATTAATCTCTTGACATTCTATCTGGGGAAACCATTTATAGGTGACTTGAAATAATCAAGTTACTGGTCTCTGGAGAGTGCTGATGAATTGACTATAATTTTTCTTTTTATGATGACGCTATCTGGATTAAATCAACTAGGATCTCACAGACTATTAGATTCAGTATTTTTGATGACTAAGGGAGAAGAGGGGGAAAATACTATAGTTCTGGCTGCTTGAAGGGGAGAGAAATTTGGTGCTTTTTAGAGGAAAAATAATCATTAAAATAATTTAAAATTATTAATCCACTAAGAATCAGAGCACGGTCCAAAGCCTGTCATTGAGTTAATAATAGTTGGCGATTCCTTTCAGACATAGCTTTTGTGAGGTCATTTTTTGAGGCCAGTGCTGAAATGCTTCATAGCCACAGAGCAACATTTGGCAATAAATTAATTCAGCTTGTTTCCACATGGTCCAAAAAAATCTTCATTTGTTCCATCATGAAAAACAAACTTTCATTTGCTTGAAGCAGGGAAAACTAAATGATTTTCTTTTGCACATTTTGACGATTTAGTTTTTAGCATGCTTATACGTTAATCTTTCAAAAAATGCCATTAACTACTCTTTTCCCTGTTTGATTTTAGTCCCTGTAAAGAAAAAAAAACATTTTTAGCTTTTAATGGAAAGAGCCAAAATTTCTCAAGGCAATAGCAATACAGGCCCAATGAAAATACAGGTGACTTAACACATTACTGAGTACGGTTGGGGAAAAGTCCTTCCCCAAGCACGAAATGGGTTATTACATCTCATATCATGATAATGGTATGATATTGCTGTTGGAAGCATGGGTATGGAATCGGTGACTAAGTCCTTTCTTAGTCCTGTGACTCTAGATTCAAGTCAAGAATTGATCACTTTTAATGACAGGAGGAAACAAATGTGACATCAGATATATCCCTGCTCACAAAGCATTAAGTTAAAAGGCTAAAAAAACTCAACCAGAGTTGTGCGAAATGTTACCTGGATTGCTAAAGTTCGTTAGAATATCCTAATCAAGGTTTCCTCTCGTGAACCAGTAGTGGTGGGTGGTGGTGTTAGTAATAAGGATAATAATAGCTGACATTATTGAGGACTTATTACATGACAGACCCCGTTCTCAGAGATTTACATAAATGAACTCATTTAATCCTATGAGGTAGGTAATACTTCATTTTAAGGTTGAGGAAATGAGGCTTAAAGAGACTAAGTAACTTAGCAAAGGTCACATAGCTCTCTGACACTAGAGACTTACCCTCACCTATTATGCTATAGTTAAATCAGGCTGCCATTATTAGAACACTGGTCCACCACTGACTAATTATTTGACCTTGGTTAAGTTATTTAACCTAAGTATCAGTTCTATAAATGGATTGTTCCTCCATTTAAATGAGGTGGTTCATGTAAAACACAGTACCTGAAAGGGGTAAATATTTAATAAATGTTGACTGTTATTAAAATAAGAGAAATAAGCAAAGAATCAAAGAATTAATAGAGGTTTTTGTTTGTGTTTTTTTTTGTTACGTGTGTATGTGTGTGTGTTTCCTATTTCTTACGTTTTAGTATTACCTCTTGGTAATGAAGTTGATCACAGAAATAATACCAATTTTATTAACAGGGCTTTACATTTCTCAAAGTGCTTGTATCAATTACCCAGTTTGACCCTTAAAACAGTCTTCTAGGGACTTCCCTGGCAGTCCAGTGGTTAAGATTCCACGCTTCCACTGCAGGGGGCGCGCTTCCATCCCTGGCTGGGGAACTAAGATCCCGCATGCTGCGAGCCGCGTGGTGCAGCCAAAAATTAAAAAACAAAAAACAAACAATCCCCTCCCCCCAAAACAGTCGTCTATATTTGTCAGCAAACTGAGGCTTAGAGAAGTTAAGTAATACGTTGGCCACACAGTTGATTGCAGAAGTTGAATACAGATTTGAACCCTTGAGAGTGAGTTTAATTTATACCCTTTGATGTCGAGCTAGTATACTGCTTTTAGCAACGTTTAGTTGATCGGGTTTTCTAAGTATAAAATCAAATCATTGGCACCTATTGCTATTTCTATTTCTTCCCTTTCTATAGTTATGACTTTCATTAATTTTTTTCCTAATCCTCATCGGCAGTGGTTGTAGTACAGTATTACATAGAAACTTGCCTTACTTTTTTGTACCTTTGTCAACACTTCTCGTGTTATTCCCTCTGTATGTCATTCTCCAAATGCTGGGCTGTGGCCCATGCCTGTCCTATTCAGCTGTCAGAACTGATTCAAATGGTACCTCTGCTGTAGAAAATTCTCTCTGAGCTTCCCAGCTAGAGTAATCTCTCTTTATTCTAAACCAGTGGTTCTCAACCAGAGGCAATTTTGCCCCCCGCCCCAGGGGAGATTTGACAGTGTTTGAAGTCATTTTTGGTAGTCATAACTGGGGCAAAGTGTGCTATTGGCATCTACTGGGTAAAGGCCAAAAGGAATGCTGCTGAACACCCTACAACGCACAGGACAGCCCCCTAGGATGAATTATCCAGCCTAAAATGTTAGTAGTGCTGAGGTTGAGAAACCCTGCTCTAAACTAAAGGCTCAATGCATTATGATACATATTATTTTCTGCTTTTAAAAAAAGGTGTTTTTGTATACATTTTATCATTGACTGTATTATTTGAAGGCAGGGATTCTGTCTTAATCATCTTTTTATCACAAGGGTTCATGATAATTGGCAAGTTTTCCTTTACATCCATCTGTATTACCTCATTAAATACCTTACATTTATTTAAACATTAACCAACCATTAACTACAAAAGATGACATATGTTAGATTAAATGATTTAAAGTTTCCCTAAGACATTTGATAAATGAGGAACATAATGGAGGACCTAATTGTTTTAATCTATAAAACTCAGGCATTGCTCATTCTTATTTCTGATTCCATACAACCTCCCCAAATGAGTCCATAATCATAATACGAAAAAAGAGTACAGAAAAATAATATATTTGAATTCACATATGAATGCATTTGGAAAAACATTTTAACCTTGAAAATTTGACAATGTTGACTAAAAACTCTACTAGCAGGATCAAACCAAGGAAGAAAAAGAGAAAGTGAAAACTCTTTCAAGACACTAGGCTCAAGGGAAACATGATCAGGGAAACAAATGTTCAACATACCAACACTGGTGTCACATTTAAGCTCAAAATTTTTTTAAAATGATCTCTTTGGAACTGAGTAGACATAGATTTATTTAAAGTTTCTAAAGTATCATACTCATTATCATATGTCAGCAGTAATTCACACAGGATTTTGTCAAGGAAGAAAATATGAAGCTCTATAATTCTTCTCACTAATGATATTTCCAACTAGAGGTAGAAGATACAATCAAAATGTGATGGCTTTGCCATATAGCGGAAATCTTTTACAGCCAGGAAGGCTACTGTGATTTTCCATTAATAGCTGTATTTCTAAATAAAATTTTGAAGATCAACATTCTATGTTACTTTTGGAAAGGGCTAAATAGAAATTAAGCAGTTATTTGGTGCATCTAATTTTTGTATGTGGTTTTCATTTTTATGTAGTACTTTCATACAACAATCTATCAAATATGTCCTATGAAGTGGAATACTCTATTAGTTTTCTTGGATTTTATTATGTTCATAAAAATTTCGTAACATTCATAATAATAATACTGTAAAATAATGATTTGCTGTGGTCAACGGCATGGGCAGAGGGTATAATGAAGGTGCACGTATTTCTTGTCAAAGAGCAGATGGCAGTTCCAAGACAGAATAATGTTCGCCTCTAGATGAGACTATATCCATTTCAGTAATTTGCTTCCTGTTTTTAAAACACATATTTTTATTGGATAGGATTATTTATTTCCTCATCAAGCAGTGTTTTAATTACATGAGTTAAATAATTACTTACCTAGTAAATCTGAGGCTCTCAAATTTTCTTTCAGAAACATAACAGAAATAATGGCACTACCTAGAAAGAAAATGGCCATTAGTGGTGTTTCCAAATACAAAAACATATAGTATGCAATGCCATTTGAAAGGAGTTCAGTAGTCTTAGGCCTGACTAGCTGTGTCCTGGTCAGAGACACCCAGTGGCTGGGGCTGTGGAGATGGCCTCTTGCCCCTCATGGTTGAGGATTCATGGAAATTGGCCTGGTTTACAATGAACCTACGACAGTGACTGGGATAGTGCATGGTATACAGTGAGGGCTTAATAAGAGTTTACTAAATGAATGAATGAAGAGAAAAGAAAGGAAGGAAGGAGGGAAGGAAGGAAGGAAGGAAGGAAGGAAGGGATGGAAAGGCAGAAAGAGATAGATGGGAAGGAAAGAAGAAAGGATGAAAAGGAGGAAGTCTTAACTTTAAATATATTCCAAACGGAAACATTATTTCCCATCATCTCCTCCCATAATCCCTATTCCAGTGATACCTTTATTGAGCACCAGTATCCTAAGGCTCCTCCTGGTACCCCCTCTCCTTCACACCACACATCCAACAGGCTACTGGGTCTGTTAAGTCTGGATTTCACTGTCTCTCAAGTCCATCCCCTCTTCATTCCCTTGTCACAGTTCAGGTCAGCTTCACCTCAGGCTTAGACCGTTAAAGTAGCTTCTCTCTGGGCCTCCCATTTCACTACCCCTTCCCCACAGCACTAGGAGTCATCTTTCTAAAATGGAAATCTAATGTAAATCCACAGCTTTAAAACCTCTTAATGGCTTCTAGCCATCCAGAGACAAAGGCCAAACTACTAAGCATGACATTCAAAGACAGCCGTGACTTTACTCCTGACAACTTCCTTGCCTCGTTTGCCCTCGATCTCTTTTATATTCTATGTCCACTCTTAATAAAATAATCATAATTTCCGGAACCCCCATTGAGTTTCATGCTAAAGGACTTTTATACAAGCTATTCCCTGGGCAACCCTGCCTCCATCCTTTCACCCAACTCTAGACTCAAGCATCACCTCTGGATTCTCCCAGACTGAGTTGACCACTCCACCCATATGTGTGATTACCCCTTATAATATATAACTTTTTTGTTACACTTAAGATTTTTTTTGCCTGTCTCCTGCAAAAGATTATCAGTTCCTTTTACTCTGAGATATGCCTTATTCTTTGAAGATCTCCCATGTGTAGCTAGTACTCAGCACATAAATAAAAGTGTTGGTGGGATCTCCTGCATTTGCTGACCCTTGTGATGTTGAAGACCCTCTTTCCCATTATTGATGCTACTGAAACCTCAGCCTCACAACTGTGCCATGACCTACTGCTATGGCCTCAGGTGTGTGTGGGGTAAGTTGAATCTGAGCTGTTCCTCTTATGGAGTCATGAGTAGAGGCAAGGGAAGATCCAAATTTGCAATAATACAAAAACAAAAAACAAAACCCCACAACATTACTTGTATTTTAAATATTTGACAAAAACTATTAGTTGAATTTCTTATTTTTTTTAAAGCAAAAACACAGAAAGAAAAATCATTATAAAATAATCTCATCATCTAGGAAAGAACCACAGTTAATATGTTTGTGGGTTTATTTCCCTCTGGTTGAGATCAAACTGTAATGCAAAATTTCTTTTCTCAGTTTCCTCAGTTACTGTATTACAGTTTGCCATGTCATTAAAAATTCTTCATAGATATAATTTTAATGAATCTGAATTATAATCCATTAAATCAGTTAAGCTTGAATGTAACTATATCTGGTGTTCTGGCAATTGATTTAAAACAAAATAAAAAAATCCACGCCAGAACACTCATTCAAGATAAGCTGGAATCCACATATGTTTTTTCCATCTTTTTTTCAACCTAGCTCTCTCTCATTCAAGTTGAGCTATGTCCTTGCAAATTTTTCCTGAGCAGGTTATTTATAGGAATGGGGGCTTCACACAAAATAAACAGAGCATGGGAAATGTCCACCAAGCATGAGTTTATTGTGTGGCATGGCTTTAAAACATTAAAGCAATATTTTCTGAAGATAAATTAATGTATAGATATGTGGCCCGTTACATTAAGAATTGAGTTTGGGACAAGCATAAAAATGTATGATAAATTTCTATTTCAGATTTGGACCAAATAATTCATGGAAACTAATTTCACATGTTAGAGCATTAGAAAAAGTATAAAAATCAAGACCTCACTCCCAACTCCCATTACTGACTGCCTGTGTAATTAGGTAAGGAATGTTTCCAAGCGGAGGGAGATAGATTAACAACAAAAAATAGGTGAAGTATCATTACACGAACACATACCAAACGCATTCCATTATAACAATACTTGAACTGACCATTTCACAGCAAAGGATTCCAGTAAGAAGGTAGACATTGCTTACATTGAATAAGGAAATTTTAGAGCTAATAGTAGACACAGAGATAATCTACTCTAGGTTCTAAACTTTATAATTGGGAAACTGAGGTCCAAAGAAACTGATCCATTCATCTAACAAACATTTATATTACAGCACAGCTGGAACCAGCATGCATATTTCCTCATTCCAGTCCAGAGCTCTTTCTAGTACACGACACTCCATTTCTCCCTTGGAGTAAGAAAGGCATCATTTTCCTTCTCTTCTTGTTGCTAAACCACCACCTCATAAATAATTTCACTTTCAGAAGGAAGAGGGAAGAATGTTATGTAGGAGATAATTTCACTGCTAAAAGCAAAAAGGACATGACTGGTAACAATAAACTTGAAATATACTATAAGCATCAAATTATATCAATTGCCATAAAATAGAGTTTTATGAAACATAAATATGCTACCTTTACTTTCTGAAAGAATTTATATGTCTGATGCATTTTTTTTTAAGTGTTAAGAGAACATGTGATTTTCTACAAAATTTTTAGATAAGAGAATAAGTTTATCAAAGAAAGTAATAAAAAAGAACATTCTATTAAGATACATCTACTTATAACTCATTTATCTTGCAAAACATGGTTAAAGTGAGAGCTGTGCTGAGAAAAAGACAGTTTCTGAGCAACAGCTAATAACATGACTTCTAAGAACAGAAGTAAATTTTTTAAATGAGAAAAAATAAATAAACTGAAGTGCTCCCATATATATTTGCAATCAGAGATCTGTCAAACTCAACCCTGTCTAGTTGTTGCTACATCAACAACCATTGCCTAATAAACATGTACAACGGGGGAAAAACTATTATACTTCTATTCCTATAGTAAAATTTAATATTTAAAAATAGAGTATTTCAAGATCAATAGTTCAAAAGCATTAAAACAGAACACACCTGTAACTTATTAAACTATAGTTAACCACTGAGCACTAACTTCCAGCACTCAGAGTTTTGTGTACATTTTTGACTACAGGCATATTTGGGCAGAGGTTCATCAATCCTTTTCCATCCTGGCCTTCACAGGACACGGGTCTACACAGAGAGTGCTCCCAGACACTGGTCTATACAGCGTGATCCTGGACACTGGAGTTAAATTCATTACACAGTGAACACAGTGACTCCAGAGGCATTGTGACCACAATGATCATAATGCATTAAAAAAAAAAGGTAAAAGGTAGCATATGAAAGAAAACATACCAAAATTCAAACAGTGGTTATGGGAAAAAAAAATATAGTAGGGGGACTTCCCTGGTGGTCCAGTGGTAAAGAACCCGCCTTCCAATGCAGGGGACGCAGGTTCGATCCCTGGTTGGGTAACTAAGATCCCACATGCCATGGGGCAACTAAGCCTGCACACCACAATTACTGAGCTCACGTGCCTCAACTAGAGAGCCAGTGTGCCGCAAACTACAAAGCCCACGCGCCCTGGAGCCCATGCGCCACAACTAGAGAGAACCCTGCGCACCACGACAAAGAGCCCGAGCCGCGATGAAAGATCCCACATGCCTCAATGAAGACCCCGCATGCCTCAACTAGATCTGATGCCGCCCGCTCCCCCAAAAGAAAGTAAATAAATAAAATAAATAAATATAAAAAAAAAGAAATAAATGATCAATTTAAAAAAATATAGTAGGAATACCACTGTAAGAGGAAAGGACAAAAAAGTTTTTTCTAGTATTTTCTTTGGTTCAAAAGAGTGCACCCATGGGGCAGTGTATTAAGGTAGTCACTTGGCCTTCATCATAATACATTATGGTCAGGAGAATCTCAGCAACAATTATAATGTACTGACTCCTACTGGTGAGTCATCTATACTCTTTTAAGCCATTAAATGTCACTTGGTTTAGCAACCAGAATGGAGACGATTTCCTGTCAAGGTTGATACAAGGAAACTTACACTTGGGCATTCTGATTCAGATTTCTAGATGAAAACAGATAGAGGCCTAGCAAGATCCCCGTGGCTTCAGCTGAACCAGGTCTAGGCATGGGGGAGGTGCCAGTCCCAAGTGTAGACATGTGCCCTGATGTTGAGCTCCCTAATGCTTCCTGATCTACGTAGGAATAAACCTTAGTTTGTTCTTCATTCACCTCCAGTCCGACATCACAAGAGCTGGCTGTAATTATGGAAGAGTTACCTACCTGAATGTGGTCAAGAGTTGGCATATGAGAATTCAGATAGGATGTACAAACTTGATTTAGATTATCTTCTGTAATAGCTACTAATGGGGATTAGTAACCCAGAAGTTAAGCATCAACTTTCTATATGTTAGCAATTAAACTCAAGGGTAGACTTTTACATGTGAGTTTAGATTTTTGTGTCTGTAGAATAACAGGTAAATTGGCATTCCTTTTTTCAATTTTCAACATTAAGATATATGTGCACATTTTACTTAAATTCCCTTTCTCCCCAAATAATAATTTTTTTATTAAAGGTTTAAGAGCACAGAAGAGACTTCAGTAACTATTTAAATGTGTTATGGTATGGCTATTTTTAAATGATTTTGTTCACATTTATTTACTTCCCTCCATTTTTTACCCTTTTATGACCGCTTCTAAAAAGACAAATTTAACCCAAAGTTTTAAAAATCAATTACACTTTACTTAAATGTGATTATGGATATGATATTCTTATCTGATAAAGCTGGAAAGAAAAAAAACCTTTGGTCCACAGGTCACAAACTCAAATGTCTCCAGGGGCCAGTTAAGTAATCCTCTAAAGAAGAAAGAATAATGAGGGTGGTGGGCTGTAGCGATGAGGGGCTGTGGAACCGTGGTGACCTGGCGTACACAAGATCAGTGAAAGGCGGCAGCCAGAATTCAGCCCTAGCCAACTGCAAGTCCAGTGTTACCAAATCTGATACTTTAAGACAAAAATCCAGTTTTTGTGTATCACTACCCAATTTTTAAACATGGGAAATTAATTTGTATTTTTAAAATACATTCTTTGAGCCAAACAAAACACAACAGTGGCCAGATCTGGTCTACAGGCCACCAGTTTGTAAACTCTGATCTAGTCCGCAAACGAAAATTTCATCAATTTTCCTGCCTGGATATTCAATTTATTGTTTAACCTCTATGATCTGAAGAGAAAGCAGGGTATATGTTTATAATATAGGAAAGTAGAAGACAAAGTAGTAAAGAAAGCACTCTTTTATAAAAAAAAGAACCCATGACATGAAAAGAACATATTTATATAATAATGCTACAAACAGATCCTCACATGTAAATATCTGGCTTGTGGTTTCTGACCACTTATAATGGCAACTTTATTGTACTGCTAAAAAGCAAACCACAAAAGCACTTTCATGTCAGTCACAATCAAGCTTCAAACACGTGGACATGTTGAGTGTGCTCACGGGCTCAATCAACTCTAGCCGTTTTGAGGTACTGACTTCTCCAAAATGACCGTTCCCCGTTAGTTGTAGAATTGGAGGGGAAAAGTATGTCAATTACAGTGAATTCCACGGGATTAGGATTTGAAAATCTGAGGATGTGACACTTTGAAAAATGTTTCTTTATAGAGAGAAAAGTTGTCCCACCATCCATATTGGCAGGAAGGAAAGTGTCCAGTAATTCATGTTAATTAAAAAATAGCTAGAGGGTGTGGAGAAAAAGGAAGCCTCCTACCCTCCTACACTGTTGGTGGGAATGTAAATTGGTGCAGCCACTATGGAGAACAGTATGGAGGTTCCTTAAAAACTAAAAATAGAGTTGCCATGTGATCCAGCAATCCCACTCCTGGGCATACTTCCAGACGAAACTATAATTCAAAGAGATACATGCACACCCATGTTCATAGCAGCACTATTCACTATAGACAAGACGTGGAAGCAACCTAAACGTCCATCAACAGATGAATGGATAAAGAAGATGTGGTATATATATATATACAATGGAATATTACTCAGTCATAGAAAGAATGAAATAATGCCATTTGCAGCAACATGGATGGACCTAGAGATTATCATATTAAGGGAAGTAAATCAGACACAGAAAGACAAATATTGTATGTTTTCACTTATTTGTGGAATCTAAAAAAAATGATACAAATGAACTTATTTATAAAACAGAAATAGATTCACAGACATAGAAAACAAACTTGTGGTTACCAAAAGGAATAGCAGGGGGCAGGGGGTCGGAGAGATAAATTAGGAGTTTGGGATCAACATGTACACACTACTATATATAAAACAGGTAAACAACAAGGCCCTACTGTATAGCACAGGGAACTATACTCAATATCTTGTAATAACCTATAACGGAAAAGAGTCTGAAAAAAATACATATATATTATATATATATAACTAAATCTCTTTGCTGTACACTTGAAATTAACACAACATTGTAAATTAACTATACCTCAATTTTTAAGAAGGGAAAAAATTGCTATTGTCATTTATTGAAGATAATGAAATTGTAGGTAAAGTGCATAATTTCAAATGAGGAAATTTACCTGGATTAAGAACAATAATCTTTTCTTTTTTTAAAAAATAAATTTATTTATTTATTTACTTTTGGCTGCGTTGGGTCTTCCTTGCTTTCTCTAGTTGCAGCAAGCAGGGCCTACTCTTCGTTGTGGTGCATGGGCTTCTCATTGCGGTGGCTTCTCTTTGTTGTGGAGCACGGGCTCTAGGCGCTCGGGCTTCAGTAGTTGTGGCTCACGGGCTCTAGAGTGCAGGCTCAGTAGTTGTGGCGCACGGGCTTAGTCGCTCTGCGGCATGTGGGATCTTCTCGGACCAGGGCTCGAACCCGTGTCCCCTGCACCGGCAGGCGGATTCTTAACCACTGCGCCACCAGGGAAGCCCAATCTTTTCTTTTCTACATTTTTCTTGACGTACATTAGAGATTAAATTGAAAGGAGTCCAAAAAAGTAAAAATACTGTCATTGACAGGATTAACTCTGTATTATAAATGTAATAGTGCATTACATCATCATTAGCAATTTCTTTAGGAATACTCTGTGGCGTTCTCAAAAAATAAGGATGGGTGGAAAAGATGTTTCAAATAAAGTTTTTTAGGTTTTAGGAATGCTTTCAGCTGAGAGTGCATGAGCAGACACAAAATGAGAACTTCAGAGATTTATTTCACACATCTTATTTAGGCTGGTTTTGGGAAAAATGTGCTAAGGCAGACAACCCAGCAAGCCACTGAGAAAAGGGATATTTTCTGCATATTTCCAACATTAAAATAAACGTCCGTGTAAAGTGCCACTATCACAGGCAGCCCGTGAGGTTTAGAGCTCCAGTGACTTCATCCAGGCTGGCACCGAGCACAGGGCACTAAAGGACTGAGAGAATCCACAGCGTCGAGGTTTGTGGAACACTACAGGTCACTCTCTCATTGGCCTGTTTATGTTTTCTTTCATTTGTTTCTAATAAAAATCTTGGAGACCAAAGTTTCTGCTTGAGATGACTTCTCTGGAATTCCAAAAGGCCTCACCAGGGCTTTCTGGCTGTGCTATGACCATCATTTAATGGAATACAGACACATTTCAGCTTACAGCTTTATAATGGCACACAGAAATACACGAAACAACGTATATTCCACATCATGAATTTCAATTTGAGCAAAAGCCAGCATGTTAGGGAAAATGAGAGATGGAAAAGACTTACCAGTCATCTGCCTCATTCTCTCAGTGCAGTCAGCTTTCCAGCCTTAATTCAAATTAGCCCAGTCACAGGGTGACTGCTTCTCTTAGGAAATTATTCCAGGGCCAAGGAGACCTCACCGCTATTAATTTTATCATTCCATATAAAATTCCAAGTGTTTGATCTCATATAATTCATCTCAAATTTAACCTACTTATTACTCACTTCTATTCATCTGGGCAGTAATTAAGTAAAATAACAAGGTTGTATGTTTCATACAGTACCTGGCAAGGCGGATGCTCATTCAATATTAGTTTCTTATCTTTAACTATTTCTAAACTGTTGCCTGAATTTAACTTGGAAAAAGGTGATATATTCTCTGAACTCTTTTCTAATTACTTTAAATCAATATACTCAGAGGTATAGAACTGAAAAATGTCCATCACGTTTTTTTTTGTTTTGTTTTGTTTTTTTATAAATTTATTTATTTATTTTTGACTGTGTTGGATCTTCGTTGCTGCACGGGCTTTCTCTAGTTGCGGTGAGCAGGGGCTACTCTTCGTTGCGGTGCGTGGGCTTCTCATTGCTGTGGCTTCTCTTGCTGTGGAGCATGGGCTCTAGGCACGCAGGCTTCAGTAGTTGTGGCACGTGGGCTCAGTAGTTGTGGCTCGTGGGCTTAGCTGCTCCATGGCATGTGGGATCTTCCCGGACCAGGGCTTGAACCCATGTGCCCTGCATTGGCGGGCAGATTCTTAACCACTGCGCCACCAGGGAAGCCCTCTATTACGTTTTATTTCTCCCACCCCCCCCGCCCCTGCAACAATCTCCCTTCATATCCCATTCCTTTGCCACCCATAGACAAGTCAGTTTTATGCTAAGAAAGGTCTACCATGAACCTCCTTTAATTTTTTGTGGCTTCAACTCTTTGGATTGTTGATAACTTTATTATTTTTAATCATCTCAATGCTTACGCATAGCACAGATCACAGTCATGGGGATGAACAGAAAAATGAAAACATTAAATGTAAAGTCATGCTTTGTAGATACACAAATAATATAACTCAACCCCCCAAAGGACAAGCTTATAAACCTTTAAATATTTAGAGGAGTGAGTATTCACAAGTTCTTTGCAATGAAATGTTTAGCCATTATGCTTCATCGGGAATTGAAATCTTTTAAACAACACCCTAGAACAGAACAGAACACTTCTCGTCCAACATCCTAGAACAGAGCATCCTAGAATGCCCAATCCTCGTTTTATCAAAATTCAAATTCAAACCAATTCTGTGAGGCTGTATTGTGTGATTTCCTGCACCATGCTCTCCTGGAAAGAGCAGACAGCAGGCACACACAGTCACCAGTCTCCTGGGTCTCAGTTGAATGGCCAGAATGTATTAAAAAGGTCATTGTGAACACGATGAGAGTTGCCAAAGGGGAAGTATAGGGTCAAGTCTGCTACATGCAGTTGAGCAGGTTGTGCACTGCACAAATACACTACACCTGAGGGGGTACCACCCACATGTCAGATCTTGGTGACTTGTATATTTCTCAGGACAATTTTCTGACAGATGGCACCACAGTGTCCTGCTCTAATGAAATTATTGTATTATGATAATTTGCAGACAGACAGACAGAAATAGAGTATCATGAGAAAGGATGCCTTTTTCTAATTCACAAAGAGGCACCAAATAGCTGAGTAGAGGGCCCATGTAGGGTGCTTAGGGAGCAGAGAATAAGCCTGTTTAATTTAGTGTGGAAGCCCAGAAAGGCCTCCTGGGGAAGTGGGACAGGAAAGAGGAGCAGTAGTTTAAAATTTTATTACAAACTCCTCAGAATACTCAACTTATTTCTTTTTATTGGATTTCTGGTATAATAACTAGTTTCTCAGAAAACACTTTCTCAAATTGCAGTTAGACCTGAAAGACTCTCTGAAGTTAATTAGCAAGTGAACAAAAGTGCTTTGAAGCCAGAGCAAGAAGACAGAAAGTTGCACGCATGTCTCAGACTGCTATGTTTTTCCTTGGACAAATTTCTGTGTCTGTTTTTTAAATGTATTTGGTATTGGTAGGTTATTTGGAAATTTTGGCATTTTCCAACACGTTTTGGAGGGGAATATGTGGAAAAGTCAAAGGGTAAGTGCTGTTTAATGGCTGAACAAATGAGCTGTGAAGAGCCTACATTTCTGCTCCCTGAGAATTAATTACTGCATGGATAAGAACAATAAAAAGCATTTCTTGAAGTGGTTCATCCATTTTAGATAATTTAACCACCAGCCACCTTCAGGGGCATGGAAGTAAACTCTGTTATAAAGAATAAAGTACTGGACTTCCCTGGTGGCGCAGTGGTTAAGAATCCGCCTGCCAATGCAGGGCACGCGGGTTCGAGCCCTGGTCCAGGAAGATCCTACATACTGCAGCGCAACTAAGCCCGTGCGCCACAACTACTGAGCCTGCGCTCTAGAGCCCACGAGCCACAACTACTGAAGGCTCCGCGCCTAGAGCCCAAGCTCTGCAAGAAGAGAAGCCACCGCAATGAGAAGCCCGCGCACCGCAACAAAGAGTAGCCCCCGCTCGCCGCAACTAGAGAAAGCCTTCGCGCAGCAACGAAGACCCAACGCAGCCAAAAATAAATAAATTAAATAAATAAATTCAAAAAAAGAATAAAGTACTTTGTTTCTTTTTAATAATGATTATAAATCACAGTGACAATGGCTAGTTGTCACCGCACTATGTATCCTACACCGTTAAGTGTTTGTGTTTACTCAATTCTTCCCCATGACAACTTCTGAGGTAAGAACTATTTTTATCCCCACTTTACAGATGAGGGAGCTGAGGCATATACCCATTTAAATAACTTGCCCAAGGTCACAGAGCTTTCCAGGGGCAGAACTGAGATCTGAAGGCTGGCAGCGTGGTCCTAGAGCTTGCACTCTTCACCATTCTACTGCCCTGTAGAAGAGTATCCAGCCGAGGCTTTAGACGATGTTGAAAAACCATCCCTTAAGCTTTCTTAATTAATGGAAAAACAAACACAAGTCAACATCTAGAATTAATCAGACTGCCAGCATATAACCAGCATTTTAGTCAGAATAAGCTTTTGCCCTATTATTCACTGAGGAAGCCCTTCAGTGAGAAAAAGAGGGTAAAAGTACAAGGTGATACAAGGGCTCTGATCCTCTTTCTCCAAAAGCTGGACCCAGACTTGGGAATTCAGATCCGCCTGTACACCAGGATCACTCCCCACTATCCACTCCCCACTGCAGGCACCGGCCGGTTATCTACCCTGTTTGAGTCTCTAGGATGCTGTGACTGCTTGTGAGCATTGCTTGAAGAACTCTAAAGGGTTTTCTGCAAAACTGTTGTCCCTTGAGATACTTCTTATAAAGGCACCTTGTGGACAATAGGTTTGGGAAAGTTGGCTTACGGCATCTGCCTCTGAAAGACTGACAGCATGCCTGGGCCCATCCCAGGGCCTCAAGAAGTCCTCCACTAACGAAACCTGTGTCACGTTTTAAATCCAATATTGCGGAAACCTGTTTGCTTACAGAATTCTTTGTTTCTTAGAACACCTATGAAACCATCAGTAAAAGTAGTGCTTGAGAAATGCTGTCTCCAGGTAAGCATGTCAGTGTAGAGCAGCAGGCCACACAGATAGAGGGAAAGAAAGAATAGAAAGGAAGATGGTTCAAGGCAGGAACGTGGGTAGAGTGAGAACTGAAATATCCATGGTGCTTACTGTAATGCCAATCCTAAAAAAAAAAAAAAAAAAAAAAAAAAAATCTGTTCCACTGAAGTGTACAAAGGGAGGAGGAATTTTGATTATGTAAGACAAAACAGTGGGACTGACAATATTAGCAGCCTGGATGTAGTGAGATGGTGACTCACACAATTTATCCTTACTTCTGGAGAGGAGAAAAGGAACACAGTGTGTTGGTATGAACCAGGCTGCCCAAGGAGAATGAGGAAAATGGAAGAAAGTTCCTTCACTCAGACTTAAGAGCTAAAACTTTTTAAAAACTGTTCTGGACTTCAGTTTTCTTCCTTTCTTATTTTTTTTCCTTTTCAAATTTTGAAAGCCAGAAAAGAATATGCAATCTCTCATGCAACATTGCAACAGACATTATCTTTAAAAAAAAAAGAAAATTCAAAGAAAGGTTTGATTTCCCAAGAAATAATAGGGAAAATAAAATTTGTAGCTCAGTAAAGTGTAGACACTCTTCTGCCTCATCTGTAGACATAGCCATAAGATAACGTATTTATTAAAAAATACTGTCCCTTTTGCTTCAAGTTTTCTAGAGTTTCTAGAATCTTTATAAAGAATTATAAAAGTGGTAGGGGGCTGTTCTGGGGAAAATTCTCAATCACCAGCATCCCTTACCCACCCACAGCATTGCACAGTGACCTAAATTCAGTGCAAGAGTGCTGTGAGAATATTATGTATGAGCATATATTACTGTTTGCAAAGACTGTAAAGCAGGAAACGATTTGTGTTTGAGGCTATAAGTTTACTTCTTGGAATCATTTTAAATGGGCAGAGAGGGAGGTTGCTAAAAATGTTCTAAAGTTGAAACATTAATCCAGGCTAGGAGCAGACAAAGAAAAATGATCTGTAGCATTGAGAAAAGCCCATCTCCAAGTCTGAAGGTGGGTGGACATCCCCCTCCCCCCAGGGAGCTTGGGGAGGACAGGTCACTGTCCGAGGGGAAGGTGGTTAAACTTAAAACTTCCCGTTATTAATGAGAGTTTCGAGCAAGTCATGCCAAAATGAGCAGCTTCACAGGCGTCTTCATTGAAGGTCTGTGAGGAGTATCAAGGCTGGCCCTTCATCTCTGGCAATTTCCGAATTCTCACTTCAGGTCCCAAGAGGCCTGGCTAATATTTCATTTCTGTGAGATCGCTGATCTTTATAATAAATCTAGCACATCCCCCTTTCTTTGTGCTAGTTGGAATGGCTCTTTTCTTCTCATTCCCAGAAAAAAGGTTTCCCAGGACTGGGGAACTAGAGGTAAATGGAGAATTTCAGTACAGTGTGGCTCACACACTCAACCCTCCCCCGCCAGGCATCTGTTTGATCTGCACGGACACTTTTGTCTTTGGATATTGCATGGAAACTGAGCATGAAGCAGAATAAGAAACAAAACTAAAGATCAGCTCTAAATAGATACTCGCTGTGAAAAATAATACAACATTTTCAGAACAATTGGGGCCTGTAGAGGCCCCAAGGTGACAATGTAACTATACTTTTTATCTATTATTTCTCAAATTTTGAGAAGAAAAAAATATCCAGAACGTCCACGTACGCAGTATGTGCAGTAGTAAATAGAAGATAAGATATCCTCAAATTGCTGATTGTATCTGAATGTTAAAAATGTCAAATGAAAAAGAAAAAAGAAAAAAAATGTCAAATGATTACATAAATTGTGTGCCTATTCAGAGTAGGGTGATTTTAACTGAGCAATTTCTAGAAAGCCAAAAAAGTGTTCTTTGCTAACTATTCTACTATTGTACATCATGAAAGTATTTTAAATAAGATATTTTAAATTATTAAGAAGGGGAAACTACTTTCAAAATGAAATAAATTTCTCTTTGAGTATACATTATTTCAGTTTAAACTATGCTTTTTTTTTTAAAGACTATCATATAATTTTTTGGAGAAATATTACAATTGGGATATGTGGGTGCACATTATGCTTGATCTAGTTGCTACCAGACAATAGCCATCAACTTGTTTCTATTTCAATGAAGATTCCAAATTCACAGAAACTTAGAAACATGCTGTTTCCATAGCAGCAGATAAAGGGTGAAACAAAAGATTTTATTGATTTTAACATGGCTTAGAGAATTTGTTCTCTTTTTTAGCAGTAATTTTTGCTTTTTTTTTTCTTAGTCTTCACCAACATCTCATATTTTCTTTTCTAAATGTATTTAGTAAGTCATATAAATTTTGAAAGTAGGATAATTGTGACATTACTGTAAAATTACACATTCTTTCTTTTTTTAAATTTATTTATTTGTTTTTTTTCTTTCCTTTAATTTTTGGCTTTGTTGGGTCTTTGTTGCTGTGCGCAAGCTTTCTCCAGTTGCGGCAAGCGGGGGCTACTCTTCTTTGCGGTGCGCGGGCCTCTCATTGCGGTGGCTTCTCTTCTTGTGGAGCACAGGCTCCAGGCGCACGGGCTTCCGTAGTTGTAGCACACGGGCTCAAGTAGTTGTGGCTCGCGGGGTCTAGAGCACAGGCTCAGTAGTTGTGGTGCACGGGCTTAGTTGCTCCACGGCATGTGGGATCTTCCCAGACCAGGGCTCAAACCCGTGTCCCCTGCACTGGCAGGCGGATCCTTAACCACTGTGCCACCAGGGAAGCCCTAAAATTACACATTCTTATAGTAATGTAGAATAACCAATATCGAATTCTTTATTTTTTTTAACATCTTTATTGGAGCATAATTGCTTTACATTGTTGTGTTAGTTTCTGCTTTATAACAAAGTGAATCAGTTATACATATACATATATCCCCATATCTCTTCCCTCTTGCGTCTCCCTCCCTCCCACCCTCCCTATCCCACCCCTCTAGGTGGTCACAAAGCACCGAGCTGATCTCCCTGTGCTATGTGGCTGCTTCCCACTAGCCATCTGTTTTACATTTGGTAGTGTATGTATGTCCATGCCACTCTCTCACTTCGTCCCAGCTTCCCCTTCCCCCTCCCCGTGTCCTCAAGTCCATTCTCTATGTCTGTGTCTTTATTCCTGTCCTGCCTCTAGGTTTTTCAGAACCTTTTTTTTTTTTTTTAGATTCCATATATATGTGTTAGCGTACGGTATTTGCTTTTCTCTTTCTGACTTACTTTACTCTGTATGACAGATTCTAGGTCCATCCACCTCACTACAAATAACTCAATTTCATTTCTTTTTATGGCTGAGTAATATTCCATTGTATATACGTGCCACATCTTCTTTATCCATTCATCGGTCAATGGACACTTAGGTTGCTTCCATGTCCTGGCTATTGTAAATAGTGCTACAATGAACATCGTGGTATGTGACTCTTTTTCAGTTATGGTTTTCTCAGGGTATATGCCCAGTAGTGGGATGGCTGGGTCATATGGTAGTTCTATTTTTAGTTTTTTAAGAAACCTCCATAGTGTTCTCCATAGTGGCTGTATCAATTTACATTCCCACCAACAGTGCAATAAGGTTCCCTTTTCTCCACACACCCTCCAGCATTTATTGTTTGTAGATTTTTTGATGATGGCCATTCTGACTGGTGTGAGGTGATACCTCATTGTAGTTTTGATTTGCATTTCTCTGATGATTAGTGATGTTGAGCATCCTTTCATGTGTTTGTTGGCAATCTGTACATCTTCTTTGGAGAAATGTCTATTTAGGTCTTCTGCCCATTTTTGGATTGGGTTGTTTGTGTTTTTGATATTGAGCTGCATGAGCTGCTTGTATATTTTGGAGATTTTTCCTTTGTCAGTTGCTTCACTTGCAAATATTTTCTGCCATTATGAGGGTTGTCTTTTCGTCTTGTTTATGGTTTCCTTTGCTGTGCAAAAGCTTTTAAGTTTCATTAGGTCCCATTTGTTTGTTTTTATTTCTAATTCTTAATGTAAAAGAGATGCTAAACTATGGATCAGGCATCAAGGACTCTACGTGTAATGTCAGTTTAGCATATGAATAAAACATAACATTTGGGCTTCCCTGGTGGCGCAGTGGTTGAGAGTCTGCCTGCCAATGCAGGGGACACGGGTTCGAGCCCTGGTCTCGGAAGATCCCACATGCCGTGGAGCGGCTGGGCCCGTGAGCCACAGCTACTGAGCCTGCGCGTCTGGAGCCTGTGCTCCGCAACAAGAGAGGCCGCGATAGTGAGAGGCCCGCGCACTGCGATGAAGAGTGGCCCCCACTTGCCGCAACTAGAGAAAGCCCTCACACAGAAACGAAGACCCAACACAGCCATGAATAAATAGATAAAATTAAAAAAAAAAATAGGAATGCCCCATGTAGTAAACAGAAATCTATTTCCAAAAAAAAAAAAAAAATAACATTTTATTACAAATGCTTTAAGATTATTCATTAATGATTAAAAAGCATGGTATAACATTTTCTGTTACTGTTAATTTCATTTATTAAGACTCAGACACCGAGAATCAGGCTTTTAAACATAGATGTTACGGCTACAAAATGCAAGTTTCTTTGCGGTTAACGTGGCACCATGACAGTGAATAACTGAAATTGGTAGTATAATTGTTCCAAGTTAACATGTTAAGAAAACAGGAAACGACTTTTTTCTTTTGTGCATGTGTTGTTTAAGTTGTATGTTTTTTTGCCAACTATTTTGATCTCTTAAAATTTCTATTTGTCAAAACACAGAAAAATGGCTCACCTGTAACAGACATACAGCCTAATGGAGCAATGAGAGTAATGGGGGCAAATCCATAGGCTGCAAAGTTTCCTGTCTCTCCCACAGCCATCAGTACGATGCTGCCCCACCACAGCACGCTCTTGAAGTACGGCCTTGGGTGTTCTTGGTGCGCCAACTGAAGATGCGAATATTTCTGGAAGTACATCACGATGTAAATAAGAAAATATTTCCACCCAACCAAAACTTGCCTTGAAATTTTTGGTCCTATAAAATTGCTTCATGGTTTTTAAATTTATTTGCAGATTATTATAGAGCAATTATTACGGTTTTCTGTTTGTTCCAAACATATTAACAGAAGTGAATCATACTGATATAGCATTTTATAGTTTAAAGGGCCTTCTCACATATTGCTTAATTCTCATAACAACTCTGTGAAGTAAATATCATTATTACTATCTAAAGACGGAGTGTGTGTTAAGGAGTTAAGTGACTTTTTAGTCCACCACACCAAAATACTTCTTTTAGATTGTCAAAAAAATTCAAATGCTGAAATAAAGATAATAAATTACTAAAGAAACACCTTTGGAAAAGGGATTCAAATCTATGCGTCAAAGTTGCTACCACAATAAGCATAACAGGGCAGAAAGCTCTGGTAGCAGAGGGTTGGGATGGGGGAACTCATTTATATCTGGTTTGAGTATTTCTTTGTATTGGAAATGTATGAATTCCTGGAAACTGGCCATTAAATAAAGCTCTATTTCCCTATTGATTTTATGATAACTGAACTTACTTCCTTAAGAAGTATGTACAATTCTAGATTACTTTAAAATCTTTTCTTTAAAATTCTTTTAAAATTTCAGAAGTTATTTAGAAAATAATAAAAGTACTATAAGAAAACGTAGAACATTAAAATAAATCTTGGCTTATGCCAAGATATGAACATCTTTTTATTTATTTATTTATTTATGGCTGTGTTGGGTCTTCGTTTCTGTGCGAGGGCTTTCTCTAGTTGTGGCAAGCGGGGGCCACTCTTCATCGCGGTGCACGGGCCTCTCAATATCGTGGCCTCTCTTGTTGCGGAGCACAGGCTCCAGATGCGCAGGCTCAGTAATTGTGGCTCACGGGCCTAGTTGCTCTGCGGCATGTGGGATCTTCCCAGACCAGGGCTCGAACCCGTGTCCCCTGCATTGGCAGGCGGATTCTCAACCACTGCGCCACCAGGGAAGCCCCTGAACAGCTTTTTAAGTGTGATACAAATTCACAGGCGCCTGGTCTGGGGTACACAATACTATTAAGAGGCTTACAAAACATTTAATCTCTTTTAAAATCAGAAGAAGAAAAAAGATGGACACAATCTAGCCTGGATTATATTTGTCTTTATATCAATGAGGTCATAAGATATACTTTCTTTAATGGAGGAAGAAGTCCAAGAAGGCAAAAGTGCCTGAGGCTCATTGAAGTCATAATATGTCCCTGGATCAAACTACAGAGTTAGAAAAATAAGCTTCTTCTTACCTGAATATTTAGGGAAATGCTGATTACCAAGTTTCCTAAAATGGCCAGCAAAACTCCAAAAAGGTGAATCTATAAAAGAAAATGTTTTATTTAAATGGTACTTTAAATAGCACTTGTAAGATATTTACCAAAAAAATTACGAAAATTTAAGTTGATACATTCATTCATTTGTTCATTCATTCAGCAAATATTTACTTAGCACCCGTTTGCCAGGGTCATTTGGAATATGAATGATGGTTTTATTAGGATTAATTTTTCACTTTAGTCAAATATTATTTTTTATAACTAGTTCAGTCCTTTACTGAATTCTCTAGATATGTGCTTCATTCACTAAAATAAACAGTCATCAGGTTCTGACTTTTTCCCACTAAGATGCTTCTATTTATCCTGTCTGCCAATTTCCTCAGCAACCTCTCTGATCGGGGTGTTCATTGCCTCAAGTATGGACTATATAATTTTTTCTGTTCTCCCCCTTTTCTTTCTCTTAAGATATTCTGGAAGACTGTGGTATGAAAGAAAGATCATTGGCTTTGGGGTTAAAGGATGAACCTGAGATTCAGATCTGCTATTTTCTAATGGGCGACATTGAGTAAGTTACTTCAGCTCCCCGGCCTCAGTAAACAGGGGATGTTGGATAAGATGTTTCCAAAAATCCCTTTATCTCTAAACTGCTATGAACCTCACTGGAGACAGACTAAATTTTCCCGCCACTCTGCTGGTCAAGAACCCACAATGTCTCTCTACAGACAATTATATTAAATACAAAACTACTGTACCAGCTCCCCATAATCGGTCTTCATCCTGACCATCCAATTGTCCACAGCACACTTTAATGTGCTCCCTCTACCTTGGGTACCTGGCTCCTGACTTCTCCAGTCAGATGCCATACTTTTTCTCATGTCATTCCTCTCACCCAGACAGAGCATCTTCTTCCCTCAGCCCATTTCAATCAGACCTCACCCTCCTGGCCATCGGAGCTCCACCTCCTTACGACCTTCTCAGACACCACAGCTCATCTTTACTTTCTCAGACTCTAAATGGTGAACATCCCTTATTTCTTCTTTTATATTGTCAGGTGTATCATTAGGCTCTATAAATAGACGGCAAATTCTCTGAGGGAAGGGAATCATGTCTAAGACTTCCATTGGGTCTTCTACATCATCTACTATACAAAATGAGGGGCTTAAAAAAATACTTGCTCGAGAAAGTAGAGAGTGGTTTAAAACAAGAACTGCAGAGGTTAAAAAACAAGTTCTGACACATTGCCCAAGATCTATCTTTACTATAGATAGCATATGTATTATTTGATGACTTCAAAAGATGCATATTCTGCTCCTATCTAGGTACAAAGATGTAATATCTTCTAGCAGTAAAAATTAGCAATGATAGAAGGGCTCTTCCCCCTTCTTCTTCTACAGTACATAACTTCTAGCTAGCTTCAAATTCCAAGGAGTTATTTGAATTTCAAATGAACATTACAACCACAAGGAACCCTTTTCAGAATGCAAAATGTCTTTGAAGTTTTAGAACTTCATTATATGTGCTGAAGTGAAATTCAGTATTTCTAAAAAACGAAGCAGGAAAGTTGAAAACCCATTTAATAGTTGACATATAATATCCATAGTCTTTAATCAGTTAAGAATTTTCTTTTCCTAATAAAAGCAGTTGGCAATAATTTTGATCACTATTCCTCATGGGGAACAACTGTATCATAATATATTGTGCTATTTCCATGCTTTCGATTTACAATTGACTGCATTTGGCAGTAATCAGGAAAATAAAAATTCAGAAGAAGTTTGGGATTGAATGGATAATTATGAAAATCTTCTATAATTATAAAAGTAAATTGTTGAATAGAAATAACTTACTTCAAAATTCTTTAAATGATTCACTGAGTAGTTTAAACACCACCAGGCCAAGTGTTTAGAAATTGGTTAGCAGGATTTCACAATGATTTCTTGGATATAACATGAAAAGCACAGGCAACAGAAGAAAAAATAGATAAGCTGGACTTTATCAAGATTAAAATCTTTTGTGCACCAAAGGACACTATTAGCAGAATGAAAGGCAACCCACACAATGGGAGAAAATATTTGCAAATCACGTATCTGATAAAGATTGATATCTAGAATATATAAAGAACCCCTACAACTCAACAACAAAAAAATAAACAATGCAACTGAAAAATGGTCAAAGAACTCAAATAGACTTTTCTTCAAAGAAGATATATAAATGGGCAATAGGCACATGAAAAGATGCTCAACAGCACTAATCATTAGGGAAATGCAAATCAAAACCACAATAAGCTACCACTTCACACCCATTAGGAGAGCTACAATTAAAAAGAAAAACAACAGAAAATAACAAGTGTTGGTAAGGATGTGGAGAAATTGAAACCCTAGTTCATTGTTGGTGGGGATGTAAAATGGTACAGCTGCTGATCTCATAACATATACAAAAATTAACTCAAAATTAACCAAAAGACCTAAATGTAGGAGCCAAAACTATAAAATTCTCAGAAGAAAACATAAGGGTAAATCTTTGTGACCTTGGATTTGGCCATGGATTCCCATAGATAAGACATCAAAAGCGTAAGCAACAAAGAAAAAATAATTGGACCTCATCAATATTCAAAAACTTTGTTTCAAAGGGCACTATCAAGGAAAGTGAAAAGATAATGCACAAAATGGGAGAAAATATCTGGAAATCATATATCTGACAAGGGACTTATACCTAGACTATATAAAGAACACTTACAATGCAATAATAAAAAGACAAATGACCCAATTAAAAATGGGCAAAGGATCTGAATAGACATTTCTCCAAAGAAGACAAATGGCTAACAAGTACATTGAAAAGATGTTCAACATCACTAGTCATCAGGGATTGCAAATCAAAACCACAGTGATATACCACTTCATACCAAATAATATAGCTATAATAAAAAAAGTCAGATAATAACAAGTGTTAGTAAGGATGTAGATAAATCAGAACCCTCAAACACTGCTCATGGAAATATATAATGGTGCAACCACTTTGGAAAACAGTCTGGAAGTTCTTCAAAAAGTTAAGCATGGAATTTGACTCAGCAATTCCATGCCGAGGTATATATCCAAGAGAAACGAAAACATATATCCACACAAAAACTTGTACACAAATTTACATACCAGTATTGTTCATATGACAGCTAACGGCTGGGGGTAATGATTGTACAACTCAGTGAATTGTACAATTTAAATGAGTGGATTATATGATATGTGAATTATATTTCAATAAGTTGTTATAAAAAATAATTTTAAAAACACAAAGCATTTACATCTTTTTTTTTTTTGCCCAAAGAAATAAAATATTACAAATGTAACTAGCTCTATTTCAGTCTCTTCTTCCTCCCAGAGATAAGTGATTTTTTTTTCTGAAGTTGATACAAATATATTTCTTTCTTTCCTCGATTAATTTTTATTATCTATTTTGTTTACTCAGCTTTTCTTTTTTTCATCGTTTTCATTTGGACTCTTAACTCATTAGCTTTTTCTGTTTCTTTCTATCATGCAAATAGGGCTTTACATTTCCCTCTAAGTACACCCTCTGTTTTAGCTGCCCACATAGTTTTGGCATGTACAGTTTTCATTGGCATTTAGTTCTAAATATTTCCTGATTATCTCATCATTTTTATCTGAGCCTTATATTATTCAGAGATGTGTTTTTTAATATTTCTAAATGAATGGGGTGTTGATTATCACTTTATTACTAATTTCTAATTTTACTGAGTTGTGGGCAGAAAATACTCTGTGTGTATATTAACATTTGCTTTTGACCTATTATACAGTGTAAATTGGAATTTGTTTTGTGACCTGCTGGTGTAGGGTCAAGTTTATGAGTGTTCCATGTATGTTTGAAAATAAAGTATTTAAAAGTTGAGTTAATACAATTTATATATCCTTCCTATCTATCTATCTATCCATTCATCTATCTATCTCTCCTTCCTATCTATCTATCCATTCATCTATCTCCATTAAGTCATTGTTCAAATCTTTGATATTCTTACTAAATTTTGGATTGCTTTGTCTATCAATTGCCTAGGGAGGTATGTTAAAAATCTACTCAAACATGTATTTATATATTTTAAGACTATAGTCCTAGGTGTATACAAGATCAGGATTGTTTTATCTTCCCAGCTAACTGTTCTTTTTAAAAATTTTTTTAATTTTTATTTATTTATTTACTTATGTTTATTATTTATTTATTTATTTATTTCTTATTAGTCATCCATTTTATACACATCAGTGTACACATGTCAATCCCAATCTCCCAATTCATCACACCACCCCCCACCCCCATAATTGTTCCTTTTATCATTAGGTTTTTTCTTTAAAATCTATTTTAGCTGATATTACTGTAGCTGCTTTCTTTTGATATTTGCTACTTTCCACATCACTTTAACATTTTTGCATCATATTTTAGTCAAGTCTCTTATACATAGAAAATAACTAGATTAAAAAAAAAACCTGAGACTTTGTCAGATGGGGAGGTTAGTCCATTTTGTTTACTGTGATTATAAATATATTTTCCTTTATTTCTATCTTTTTTTGTTTGTAGTTATCTTGCTTTTTCTTTGCTTTCTAATTTCTTTTTTCCTGCATCCTGTTGAAATGATTGAGTTTTCTTTATTCTTTTCTTTCCCCTACTCTTCTAGCTAGGAAGTTACACATCTTATTTATATTCTTTCAGTAATTACCGTTAAATGTTTTTAATTTTGAAATAATTATGGACTCACAGTAGGTTGCAAAGAAATGTCCAGGTAGGTCCAGGCGCTCTTCCCCCAGGCCTCCCCTTGATGTTAACATTTTACACAACTACAATCCAATATCTATGGTTCTCTCTATTCTCTCCACGTGGAACTCCTCTTACAAGTATGTTGGACTTTTTAATTCTTGTTTCCTAAAATAGCTCTCATATTTTCCAACTCTTTATCTCTTTGTACTGAGTTATGGATAAAATACTGCATTTTATACAAATTGAAGGTTTGCGGCAACCCTGCAACAAGCAGGTCTATCAGCGTCATTTTTCCAACAGCATTTGCTCACTTTGTGTCTCTGTGTCACATTTTGGTAATTCTTGCAATATTTCAAACTTTTTCATTATCATAGTATTTGTTACGGTGATCTGTGATCAGTGATCTTTGATGTTACTATTGCAAAAAGATTATGACACATTGAAGGCTCAGATGATGGTTAGCATTTCTTAGCAATAAAGTGTTTTTTAATCAATATACATTGTTTTTTTAGACATGATGCAATATGCAATATAATTGCACATTTAACAGACTACTGTAAGTGTAAATATAACTCTTACATGCACTGGGAAACCAAAAAATTCATGTGACTCACTTTGTTGTGATACTTGCTTTATTGCGGTGGTCTGGAACTGAACGTGCAATATCTCGGAAGTACGCCAGTACACATTATAAACTGGTATATCTTATTCTTCGTTTTTCTGAATATTTACCTAATTATTCAAGGTTAATTGCATGCTCATTAAATTCATTTGGCACATACCTGTAAAGAGTAGTAATTCAGTAAATCCTCATTAATGCCCCTAATTGTTGGGGAGGGAAGGTTCAAATTTGCAATGTTTCTTAAAAAAGGTGTTTAATTACCTTCAAGGACATAGACTGACTTGAGGCAAGCATTACTAAATGCTGTTTCCAATTAGAGGCTCTGGTAAATGTGCTTTCATGACTACAAAATCCTCACCTGCAATCAGAAGTGTCATTTGCATACAATGAGCAGCCCTTATAAACTTGCCTTTTAAATTAAAGACATCTAGTTTACTTCACTACTTTATTCAGAGTGTTATCTGATTTCTAGCATATTAGAATTAGTGGAAACTCAGAGCTCCTCTCTCCCCCGCCCTCTTTTCTCCCCTCCCTGTTGATCTGGAGACTGGTGGTCAGGAAAGAGAAGAGAGGGCCAGAGAAGGAAAGTGACTTGTGCAAAGTCACACAGCTAGATAGATACCAGGCAAATTCTGGCCCCAAGGCACCCAGCTCATGTCTGAATCACCATTTCTTCACAGACTGCAATAGGTAACCATCTGGCTAGTCAATGCCAATTTGCCACAGTTTTAAAATTAGCAGGATCTGTTTCTTTTTCTCAGTGCAAATAAAATAAAGCAAAGATAATAGTTAGAAGGAAAGGTTGCCCCACATCTTAACAATGCAGCTAGAAGTACAGACCAGAAACACAGAAAGATGCCCTTAATTTTTGCCATGCTCACTCCTGTCAGTACTGTAGCTCAATTTCTGGCTGTTCCAGGGTGGCTTGACAAATAGACGGTGGGAGCCACAGCAAACAATTTATGGAGAATGAGGTTCAAAATATCAGCACTAATGAGTAGTAAGGATGTTTTTGTTTTATTTGGAATAACAATCTTATCTCCTACTTTTTGGTGCCAGAATGTTCTTTAGGTATTTCACATAAAGTTATTGACCTGTAATCCATGGGTGGGGCAGTTTGGCCAGATGGCAATGGGATATGATAACAGGGATGTGTGGAACTGGTCATAGTCTATCCCAGTTCTGGCTTTGAACTCAACCATATTCCTGGCTCTGCCTTCAAAACATAAATCTGGAATCAGACCCAGTGGAGCTAGTACATGGTTCAAAAGAACCATAGATTCAGAGCTAGCCTTGAACACTGTTAATAGTCATATTCAACTCACAACTAGAATAATATTACCTCCTGTTCCAGGCAGTAAAATATCCCTGAACATGGACATGAGCGATCCAGTTTCGAATACCAGAAATACCACAGGTTAAGTGATTTAGGTCAACTAATCACTGCAGGAATGATCTTAAGAGCCTGAGCCTGAAAGGGAATGATATACCTGAGAAATGAACATTCAGGTCACTTCATCTCACAGGAAACTCTTATGAATGAGCTGGGGTTGTTTTTTATTTGCACCTAGTAAACAGGTAGACACACATCTACTTCCAGAAAGTTGGGAGGGGATAGGAGGACATCCAAAATCTTGGTGATACATCCTTAAGTTTCTAGGAGTGAAGACTCATAATGTGTGCAACTTACTTTCAAATGATACATGACAATATAAAATAAAAAACAGAGGGATAGAGAGAGAGAACAAACAAATATTTCACAATGTTAGCAACAGGTGAATCTCCACGTGAAGGACATATGGTGTTTACTGTATTATTCTTCTGAATTATCTATAGGTTGGAAACTTTTCAAACTAAGAAGTTAAAAAATTCTGCTTTATATATTCAATGAAATTAAAGAGAATATGGATTCATTGAAAAAGAGTTAAAAGAGGAGATGATAACAAGGAAAGAAATAAAAGCAAGAAATAAAAAGGAAGCTGGCTGAACCAAGGAAAGAGATTAAGCAGAAAAATAAAACCACGGCACAGCTTAAAACCACAGGTAGACACTGCTTGGGAAAAACACACAAGCTGGAGGAAAAGGACATGAAATGGAAGTGATCAGAGAGAAGATGGTAGATATGGGAGACAGACAACTCGAAGCCCACACCAGAAGCTATTCACTCAGTCGTGCACCCATTTGGTATTTATTTAGTAACTGCTAAATATTAGGTCCTATTTCAGGAACTAAGGATGCAAAGTATCCTCGATAAGCTCAGAAGAGGTAGAAAAAGCGACCGATAACAGACTACCACCTGTGAAATCTATAATAGAGGTACGTTCTGTAGAACCCATGGGAACAGAAGGGACAAAGTACACATCTGCCTAGGTTGCAGAGTATGTTAGCTTCCTGTGACTGCTGTAACAAATTAGCGCAAACCTGGTGGCTTAAAACAACAGAAATTTATTCTCTCACAGTTCTGGAGCCCAGAAGCCCAAAATAAATTTCACTGGGTTGAAATCAAGATGGCAGGGCCCACATTCCAAGAAGTTCAGTTGCTAGTTCATAGGGTATGCATACGTCTGGGTTTTATAATCACTCACAAAGATTTTTCTAAAATGTTATATAGTAGTAAATAACATTTCCAGGTGCCTCTCTCCACCTCCAACACTTGGTATCTTGGTATTGCAATTTTTTTTAAGTTTAGCTATTCTGGAGAACCTCACATCTCATTATGGTTTAAATTTCCATTTTTATAATGACCAATGATGTTGAACCTTCAGATCATCTTATAAACCACTTGGCTCTCTTGTTTCATTAAATGTTTTTCCAGACTGTCCAATTTTTAATTTATGGTGGCAGTCTTTTTGTACTTGATGTGTCAGAGTACTTTATCCCCAATATGATTTCCTTTTGAATATATGCATTCCATACAACTTTTCTCACTCTGTGTCTTGCCTCTTTTTGCATAGAAACTTTTAAGTAATAAACGGACTTAAATATACTCTATTGAGGAAGTAAACTTATTGATCCTTAACTTTATGTGTGGTACCCTTTATATCTGGGTTAAAAGGTCATGAGAAAACTTCCTACATTTTTTTCTAGAAGCCTTATTTAAAATAACATTTTGCATATAGGTGCACAGACTGGAACTTGTTTGCCTATGCTGTGATATAAGGCTCTTTTGCTGTTTCCCATTTACTGTTTACCTAATCTGTTTAGTTATTAATTTCAGTCATTAAAATTTTTATTTCAAGGATTAAAGAAAAAAAAAAATGGCAGGGCCACACTCTCTCTAGAGGCTTTAAGGGAGAATCCATTCCTTGCCTCCCCCAGTTTCTGGTAGCTGCTGACATATCCTTGGATTATGGTTATATCACTCTAATCTCTGTCTCTGTGGCCACATTGCCTTCCTCTTCCACATGAAATCTCCCTGGGTCTTCCTCTTATAAAAAGATACATGTGACAGCATTTAGGGTCCATCCAGATAATCCAGGATAATCATCCCACCTCAAGATCTTTAATTTAATCACATCTGCACGACTCCAGTATAGCTGGACCGGAGAGGCAGGCAGGAGCCTTTTCGTGCCATGGATCTGCTGGTGGTGCTACAACACGCAGGGCTCTAAACCAGAGAATGTTAGGTCCAGCCGTGACTTTTAGAAGACTCATCCTGGCTACAGTGTGGAGGATGGACTAGGAGGGAGCAAGACGGGGAACAGGAAAACCAATTAGGAGACACTTCGGGATCTCAGAGAAGAAGTAGGGGACATGTGGAGAGTGAATTACAACAGGGCCATCGAGGAACAATATTCATATTCATCCCAGCAAACACTGGAGGCAACCTGAAATATGAAATGCTTTTTAGATTACCGAATGGGTTGGACTATTCTTACCACTAATCTCCTTTGCCCTTGTAGATAATTGCGTTGTCTGCAGTACTAACCCAAACTAAGTTAAAACTATAATCCCATACGTGAAAAAGAAGAAAGGAAAATTTTCAGTCAGGAACAGATTTTTAATTTGTTATCTTGGTTTTTGTATGCTATACAGTTATTGCCTTTCTATCCTGAGAAACTCTCATGACACTGGATCCAAATCTGGTGATTTAGAGCCAACAGAAAAGGTCAGGGTTACATACCACAGTATATCGTTGCTATTCTACAAGCTGTCCCATGCCAATTTTTAATCAACCTTAAAACCTAGGCAGAAAAGCCCAACATATTGCCTTTCCATACAATTAAGCACTATTACATTTTGTCTTTTACTCGGGAACACATTTACTTACATAACTGTACATTCATTATTTTAAAAAACTGAACTCCATTAAGGATAAGCCTTACTAAGCTTACTAAGAAGCCACCGTGTTTTTTTGCTTTTGAGAAATTTAAGTTGCAGCAGAACAAATTTATGGGAAAAATTTAATAAGACATCCTTTGGGGGCTTTTAACACTTTGTTAAAAGGACAGCAACAATAGTCAAGGAAGGTGTGATATCACTTAAGGAAATCTTAAACTTGGTTCTATTACAAAACAAATCAACCCCATTTAACACTGGAAAGGCGAATCTTTGAAACAAGGACAGACATGCTGAACACAAAGAATGCTATTGTTTGCATCCAGATCAAGATGAGGTCCCATTACTTTCAAATTTTTCAAGAACATATTCATAATAATAATTTAAAAAATCTGTCATCTTTTGTTTCCAAAGAAGCAGGATTGCAGGCTGCCTTTTGCAGGGCCAGCCCAGGGTTTGCGAGAGGCTTCCTACCCTAAAGTTGGAAACTTGGGAGCTCACTGAATGACAGCTCTTTCCCCAACACCTGCTTAGGTTTCAAGAGTCTATGTCCGTTTTGAGAGCAATGCCTGCCTTGAACTCTGGCTGTATTTTGCCAGCTCCATCCTCCTGGAGACTAAACTCTATTGTCTATGTCAGGCCCCAGCCACTGGGTGAGTTTGTGCCTCAGTATGGGGGAGGGATCATGACATTGCCACTCACTGACACATATCTGCCAGGCCACCCACCAGACCAGATCTTTCTGACATCAAGGCAGGAATCAAGTTCAAATTTTCTCCTCTGGGACACTCTGACTTGGACTCTTCATTGCCTCTAAAGGGTCAGTCCTCATAGCCAAGATAATTTCCCCCATTCCTGGCAAAATTCTCCCGTCCCACTGGTCCAGCAGGCAGGTTCCAACATACTTTATGATCATCCCACATATGATACCCATAGGACTCATTGATGGTGACTGTGATTTGGGTCTGCAAGTATAGTTCAAAAGGCTAATAAAATGCTGTACATGTAACTCAGAATTATTCTCTATTTTATGGCTGTGGCAGCTGCTTGTAACATGAGGTCTGCTTGTACCTTGTTCACAAACAATCACTCATTTCTCCACTGCTGTGACTCAGGCAGCCATATCCAAAGGTACATCACACAATTTCCTCTTCTGCTTTGGCTCTCTTTATTTACAATTACATAACTGTACTATGTTAGTCTTGGAAGCACAATGGAAGCAATCCATCAGATTATATAAGCAAGGGTAGCTTCACACCAGCCCTTCAAATGTTGTTTTTCAAGTATTTCAAAAGCAGTCTCTCTCTCTGTCTCTCTATCTCACTTTCACACATACACATTGTACATTGTATAATGTACACGTGACATAATTTATGTATATCACACACATATGTATGGCTACAGTTTGAGGACACAGTCCATGTTTTCTGATTTCTTTGATATCACTACCCAACACTGTTCTGTTGAGAAGGACCCTCTGCTTGCGATTTCTTTTTTTTTAAACATCTTTATTGGAGTATAATTGCTTTACAATGGTGTGTTAGTTTCTGCTTTATAACAAAGTGAATCAGTTATACATATACATATATCCCCATATCTCCTCCCTCTTGCGTCTCCCTCCCACCCTCCCTATCCCACCCCTCTAGGTGGACACAAAGCACCGAGCTGATCTCCCTGTGCTATGCGGCTGCTTCCCACTAGCTATCTATTTTACGTTTGGTAGTGTATATATGTCCATGCCATTCTCTCACTTTGTCACAGCTTACCCTTCCCCCTTCCCATATCCTCAAGTCCATTCTCTAGTAGGTCTGTGTCTTTATTCCCGTCTTACCCCTAGGTTCTTCATGACCTTTTTTTTTTTCCTTAGATTCCATATATATGTGTTAGCATACGGTATTTGTTTTTCTCTTATTGAGTGGAATGTTGGTTGCATTTTGGGCCCTCATTGTCGATTAGCTGATCAAGATTAATGTGGGCTGTGACGAGAGGGAACAGAGTGCTGCTGTCTCCCAAACAGCCCCAGAACAACCAGAGCCCTGCAAGTCCAAAGGCTGAAGAAGAAATAAAGACCCCCCAGAATTCACGGGATTCTCCTCAAGCCTGAATGACATATCAGCAATGCTGACACGGCTTCTAGGACTCCATACAACATCACACTCACATACCACACTATTTCACCTAAATCCACTAAACTTTTAGGAGATCCCTACCGACTGAAGAGAAGACTGTCGATGGTAAAGAAATCGCTAAGCAGGTAGAGGCAAGATTGAGACGAAGCAAGGGACACTGCCTTTGCCAGTGGATACCCACCTCGTTCAGGCAGACTAAAGCCGATGTATTTTCAGTGTTGGAGAAAGTCAAGCTTTCCTTCCTGGAAGTGAAAAGGGAGAATGTAGGCTGGAGGGTGAGCCTGCAAAAAGTGGAAACAAAAGCCCTGAGGAACAGAAGTTGAAGAGGAGAGTGAGAACCCGAGCATTTGCCATGTTGTTGGAGACTGTGGATCAAGGCTGGTGTGGACCCAGAGTTCTTCCAGCCTTCCACGTCATCCAGACTGATTAACTCCCTCTATTACTTAAGCCAGTTAATGTTAGGTTTCCTGTGACTCGAAAACCAAAGCCTCTTAACTTACAAAGCATTCTTGGTAGGGAAGCCAAGTTCAAAAGCCAGAAGAGAGATGGACTCCCGTTGCAAGCTAAAGAAGTCAGGCCAGGGGTCCAAGTTACTGAAAGGAGAAAATTTGAGAGGTGCCGAGAAGGTGAGGGGGTGGCTTAGGAAACCAGAGGTGGGGCTGTTGGCAGGCCTCAAGACGACCTGCCATGGCCAGGGTGGGTCTCTGAAGGAGTCACGCCAGGACAAACGCAATATTTGGTGAGGTGTGGAGCTCATGACTAAACATGTGTTAGCCTGTGTTTACACGAGCCTGTATTTACTCCGTGTCTCCCAACGGGTGCCAAAGATGACAGGAGACCATGCTGGGAGTGACCAAGGGCCAAGCAAGTGACAAGGTGAAGCAAATGTACAGGTATGCACATGCTGAGAACTATGTGGAGGGGAAGTGGAGTGTTATCTGCCAGCCTCCAGGCAATTAGGACACTCTGGTGGACCAGGACAGACCGGCGAAGAGCTCTGACTTTATGTAAAATGTAATTCTGTTGCACGGAACATGTGAGGTAGGTTAGAAAAGGTGTAAACTGAACAGAGGAATGTTGGACCTTCAGAAAACAAAAAACACTCAAGCTAAAATAAATAGCATTTAAGTCTTAACGCTAACACTGCATGAGCCTTCCCAAGCTGGGGTGCTGGTCCTGCTGGGTGGTTAAACTATAGTCAATGTCTGAAGACATCATCACACTACTGCCACCAAAACCTGTCAGCTGTTCCCAGGGCTACACACCCATCCACCCCAACCCTGAATTCTGGAAAGTGGCATTAGACATGGGAGGAATCTTTGCCTTAGTACTTCAAGATAACAAGTGTTCCAATTAGGAGATTACTGCAATCAGGAAGTGTTCTGTAATGTGAATATGTTTGGAGAGTGAAGGGGAGGCAAACATCAAAGGGAGTGAGGAAGGCACTGGATGTAGAGAATTCAGTGGTTTTAGATTAAAGAAAACAGAATTACATCAAATAACTGACATGATTTCTCTTATTTCCGTTTGTAATGAGTTAAGTACAATAATTATTAATTATTAGAAATATGTATTTTATGACTTTCCTATAATATAGGTTGACTGTAATACTTCTAATAATAGCTAGTGTTTATTGAGGGCTTTCTATGTGTCTGGAACTGCTAACTATTTGATATACATTATCTTACTTTATTCCTACATCAACCTTATAAGGTATGTAGTGTTATTATTATTACCATTTCAATAGAGAAAGCCAAGATTTGGAGAAATTAAGAAACTTGCCAACGCACCTAGTAAAGAGGCTGAGCTTTTTAAACCACACTATCCTCGAACAAAAAGGATAGCTTAGGGGAATGTCATCCTTTCCATGGTAAACTCTCAAATGCCAATGTGAACAATCACCAACATTTTAAAAAGAAATTGTTTAAATAATTCTCCTAAGCAAACAAAATGAATATGGCATACCATTTCCCACACCATCTGGGTAAAACATGCAAGTTGAACAGTCATAGCAATCCTAATATTTCTTAACGTTTTAAAATTGTAGAATATAATAGATACAGGCAACCATAAAGAAAATGATATAGATGAACAATTTACTAAAATGAATTATTATAAGGCAAATACCCTCATAACAGCATCCAGATCAAGAAACAGAAATTGGGCGCCTACCCAAAGACCTCCCTTTGCCTCATCCCATCCCAGCCTCTCCCTTCCCCAAGGAAACACTGGCCTGACTCTATGGCAATCACTTCCTTGCTTGTCTCTATAGTTTTATCACCCAAGTGTGCATCCCTAGACACTGTGCACGAAGGCTGTCTTTTTTCCTAATAGGTCTTTTAGGTGTATTTTAATCTACAGGTTCTCCCTCTATCCTTGCTCTCCTTTTTTTTTTTCCTTGTAAAAATGATTTTTGAAGAAACCGAGCCACATAAACCTGTAAACTGAAGTTTCCCACAGCCTGAACTTAGCTGATTGCATTAATGCAAGTATTATAGCTGGTTAATATAAATCAAGCCGTAAAGAGGATAACAGGTAGATTTAAAGGCAAACGCGTGGTGTGACAAATGCACAACAGCATTAAGAGTCTGTTCCTCTAATAAGGACCATGGGATGATGATGATGAGAATGATTACAAAAGCTTTGAGGTAATCATTTTCTTCCTTCTTTTTTGCTGCCTTATACATACATCTCGAAGAAAATGTGGTAAAGGGAAAATGCCATGTTGGATATATAAGGAAGGCAAAAAAAAAAAAAAAAAAAAAAAAAAGAAAGGTCAGTAAGTATAAACAAAACAAAAAAGGGATTTTTCTTGGGAAGGAAACGGAAAGGACCAGCAACCTCTACCTGGCCCTTTGGTTATTTGTAAGTTTTGGCACTTTTCTTTCTCTAAGAGGCAATCAGATGCAGCGACCAGCAGAAAGGAGATAAACGGTAGCAAAGCAAAATCAATAAAAGGGCAATATAAAACTCAATGCGATTTTTCTTTAGTACAGTGAGACAAGCCATATTCATTTTCCCCTGCCACATTCTTTTCAAGCCTTAGTTTCTAAGCAATGGCCTTCAGGCATGGAATAAAAATATCTTTGCAGTTAAATCTACTTGCTGTAAGATCTGGGGGCAAGTTATTTAACACAAGTTTCCTTACATGAACAGTGAGGATAATATGTACCTTACGAGGTTGTTCGGGGCTCCAATGAGATAATAGCTATAAAGTGTCACATAGTAAATGCATAACAAATGTCTCTTCGATTCGCCTCTTCCCTGCCAAGTTGTATCAATTTTCCTCTAAATATGTTGACTTTAAAAATTCAAGCCATTGAACATCAAAAGTTCAAATAAAGGACATTAAAAAAATCTAAATTTTTCATTTCACCCTGTGCAGAATAAACCTTTCTAACAGTGTCTTTGTGAATTTAGAGATTTAGCAACATGCATAAACTTAAAGAAACAGCCACAAAACCCCTCCTTCACAATATTCCCACGTTCATCCTTTCCTGTCCATTCCCTCTACAGCCTTGCCGGATTGGCACTTATTTATTCAACCAGATAGCATGAAAGAGCCTGGGGATCTTCCATTCTAAGCCTAATTTTACCAGTAAGGAAAACTGAAGCCCAGTGTGACGCCCACGTGAACTCCGCTAGTTGACGGCAGAAACTAGACAACAGCCTCTAACGCTGGTTGCAAATTAAGTGCCTACAAGGCGAGTAGGTAAAGGAGATGAGAGCAAAGAGAGGGGCCTAAGTGGGGAGCACAGTTGTTCTAAACAGTGAACTCCCCCTCACAGTTATCACGTGCGAAAGAGGGCCAAGTTGCTAGCACTTCTAATATTTAAACAGATCATGGAAACTTGAAACCTTATACATAATCTACTCATTTTTAAACATTGGCAACGTATTAAACATTTTCTAAACCTCTCTGCAGTTTGACACAAGATACGTCTACGGGCTGGATTCGGTCCATAGCTAGCCAGTTAGAGGCCTCTGCGTCCTGCTAACCCTAATTTGTGTGTTCTTTTTTTTTTCTTTTGGCTGCGTTGGGTCTTCGTTGCTGCACGTGAGCTTTCTCTCGTTGTGGCGAGCGGGGGCTACTCTTTGTTGCAGTGCGCGGGCTTCTCATTGTGATGGCTTCTCTTTGTTGCAGAGCACGGGCTCTAGGTGCATGGGCTTCAATAGTTGTGGCTTCCAGGCTCTAGAGCACAGGCTCAGTAGTTGTGGCGCATGGGCTTAGTTGCTCCGTGGCATGTGGGATCTTCCCGGACCAGGGCTTGAACCCATGTCCCCTGCACTGGCAGGTGGATTCTTAACCACTGAGCCACCACGGAAGTCCCTGACCCTAATTTAAATGTCTTTAATTTGTTTTGATCCTTTTACTCCCTGTTTGAAAAACCTTCAATGGCTCCCCACTGTCTACCAGATATAGTCCAAACTTCTTAACCTGTTGTCCTTCATGGCAATCCATGACAATATCTAAGACCCAAAACTGTATTTCCACTTTCCAGTCAGTGTCAGTTTTCCATTGCAACCAGAATGGCCACTGACTTCTACTCTAGGTACAAAAATGTTCAGAAGGGCACCTGCTCAGACAGCATGGGCTGCTCTTTGGTCTCCAGACTTTTCCCTTTCTTGGAATGCTTTCCACCTGTGTGACTCCCATCAATGAAACTCTGTCTTTAGGTGTCCAGCTCAAATACCACCTCTCCACAAAACATCCTTGATAGCCCCTGCTAAAAGCCACCTTGCTCTGAATTCCCAAAGGACTTTATATTCCTCACACGACACTTAAAACATACTGCCTTGTTTTACAGTTACCCGCATAGCTCGTTTCCCCAAGCACCGAATAACATTAGGAAGGAAGGAAGGGGTTGAGTCTAAAGACTATGTTGAATATCCCACAGTGATTTGTACAAAGCAGGGAGCTCAATAACCATCGCAGAAACATTATTTTTTATACTGAAAACTTGTGGATCAAACAAAAAAGAAAATACCTTTGTAGAACTTTATTGCATTTATACTTGTATAGGTAGACTCCTAAGAGATACAGATGGGGCAAAGGCCTCACTTCCCTGATTCCCTAAAACATTTTCCCCACTGAACTTCTACTTCCTACTTGTTTTGGGATTTCTTCCTCTAGAAGCACTCACATCTTTGCCTTAGACCACACTGATTCTAAGCGGGCACTGTTAAATATTCATCTGTCACCTGAATGTGTTTCAGGGAAGTTGGTCTTTTTCTGTCAGTAAGGTTAATTTATCAGATCTGATGGTTGTCTCTTGGAAAGACACAGAAAGCTGGGCTATCAGTGAACAGACACTGTTCAAACATTTCAGTAGTGATACAACTTATTAAACCCTGGCTATCCAGCAATCAAGGTTAGTTTCAAGTCTTAAACTTTCATCTCTTATTTTGTTTTCCTGGAGCCACTCCCATTTTCAGCCATCTGTATTTAGTTAGTGTCCAAAAAGGAAAGAAAAGAAAAATTAGATTCCATTTTATTTCTACTGGCCTGCCCAGCACTAGAGGCACTCAATAAAATGTTTGCTGAATGAATTTTTAAAAATCAATTTTTACTTTTGCTTAAAAACAAATTCAATCGCTGAAAGGATAAAATACCACAATCTTATAAGATAGTCTAAGTTTGCATAATAATGGGAAAGGCTGATATAGTCTTACCTCAAACTAGCTATGCTTGGGTGTCAGCTGAGTAGTTTCAATTAGCATATCCTGGATACACCCTTTCTAACCTGTACAAATCTATATTGTCAAAGGCAAGTTAAGCCTTGCAAACATAAAGTTAAATTCTCACATTTATGTCACACGATAAGCTGTGTTTGGTGTCAGAGAGCCAAGACAATCTTGAATTCCAGGAAACATTAAAGAAAACCAATGACTGCAGAGGTTTCCACTCTGCAAACAATGTCCTCCTGTTTTGGATGATGCCATGGTAGGTCACATTTACTCTTTAATTCCTTTACCAAAAGACAAAATATCATTCTTAAACTTTTATTGCGAGTGCTTCTAGCATAAGCATATTATAATATGCTTTATAACATATGCTAGCATAAGCATAGTGTAACAGATATGCTCAAAGAACTTCCCATAAAAAGCAATTCTTGTCTTTGTAACTCCTGTGGGTGGAAGCAAGGAGAAATGGAATCCAATAGGCTCTGTGCCCCCCATTTTTCCTATTTTAGTATGTTTTGTGGTAAAACATACTCAAAGTGATACTCTCTCCTCTGTTGAATACTAATAACGTGAACATGCTAATTTTGTCTTTATATAAGTAAATTATCTTCCGTGTTGTTTTTGAAAACAAAATTTTAACATTTCAGAAACTAACATTCGAAACACGTTTCAAGTATAAAATGCTTCTAGGCCTTTGATTATTGGTAAAACCCCTGATGTAGACCAACAGCAACAAATATTTTATAATTATATTGTTGTAAAGTAAAAAGAACCATTGATTTGTTAAAGAACAAGAACAAAGCAACACCCATATGAAAACAGAAGGAAGCTTGGAATCGACCATATCAAGATCACTTGCACCCACTAGAAAGAACAGAAATACGGCTAGAGGAAGGGCTTTTTTTCTGATCTTAAAACAAGCCCCAAATAAATGGGCAGCTCTAATCCTCTTTGATCCTGTTAAACGTGTACTTCCAGCGTACATGCACGTTGTTGAGGCTCTCGACGTTTCCCCAAAGGGCCGGTGAAAAAGGAGTCTGGCGATCGCAAGCTGAGAGCATCAGCGATCCTCTCGCCGCAATGCAAGAGCTGTGCTGACCCACTGGGGACCCACACACACGCACACGCTCAGAGCATCCGCACAGAGGTGACATTTGGCGGCCCTTAACGAGTTCTCTGATTCGGAGAACAGAGTGTCACTTATTTTTTTTGAACTGTAAAATGATCCTGGCGGGGGGCAGGGGGGGGGATATGGGTGGAGGAGATTCGCCCCGCACTCCTAGAATCGTTCCGGGAGAAGAAGGCGGATTCAGGCCTGAGAGGCGGGATGGTTGGGGACCCAGAGGCCCATGACCGCAGACCTGTGCGACCCGCTCCCAGGGACCGATGCCCAGGAGAGGCAGACCAGGGCTTCCCGCTCTCCCAAACGAGGGGCAGTGAAATCAATGTGTGGTAACATCATGTCAGCTCTGCCCACTTGGACAGCCCAGTGTCCTTCTGAGAGTCGGCGGGACAGCGGCCGAGGGGCACGAGGCGCCGCGGCACCACCCCGATCCCCACCAGGCGGCGGGGCGGCCGGCCCTTACCTGGTTCCGGCGGTACCAAGGGCCCGACAGGGAGCCATTGCCGGCGCCCAGCGCCCCGTACGTGAGGTTCCGGGACAGCTCGTCCAGGGCGGCCGAGGCGGCGGCTCCGGGGCCCCCGGGCGCAGGCGCCGCCATTAGCTCTCGCTCCCCGCGCTGGGACTCGGGCTCCCGCCTCCTCCCGGCCCGGCCGCACAGCACGGCGCCACAAAGGAGGCGCGCCCTGCGGAGGCCGCGCCCGGGGCGCACCGCAGCCACTTCCTGCTCGGTGCCCGGGCGAGGCGGGCGCGCCGTGGCCACCTGACTCCCGCCCCCGCGCGGCGCCAGGTTGCCGGGGGCGCCCCGCGCTCTGCGGCCTCCCGGGGCGGCTCGGCTCGCGCCGCATCGTCCCGCCGCCGGGCACGGGCGCGCGGAGGCCTCACGGGCCCGAAGGGGGAGAAGAGCCGCGCCCCTCTGCGCGCCGGGTCCGCACCTATCGGGGCCAAAGCCCTTCCAGCCCCAGCGGCGCGGAGTCAACACTTATCTAAGTGAATAGGAGTGAAAGGAGACATTGGCGAACCCAAAGCAGCCACCTTCACTCCGCCTGTACCTGGCAATCCAGCTCTCTATCTCAGATGCAGTGTTTCTCACTTGTATTTTTTAAAATGGTTTGCATATGGAAAAGTCACGAGTTCCCGGAAAATGCTGTAAGCGACATGAGAATAAAGATAGGAGAGATTAAATCTCAGTGCCAGCACTTGATAGAGCCTTAGCAAATATTCCTAGAATGAAAGAAGGACTCTCCAGTGGTAGCCGGGGGACGCTGACGTGTTTTGGGGACTGGATGGGGTTTCCTTCAGATGGAACAAGAAGGACATGCAGAAAAGTTGCCAGCCACTGCATATAGGAATTTAGGTTGGGAGATAATTGTTAATGGTCTTAAGGAACTCTAACCAGATGTTCTGGTGTTATCTGTATTCAAATTCTACTGCGTTACTACAGGTGATGTTAGGTACCTCTCACCTTGAGAACTCTGTGATTCTGTATTGTTGTTCGAAGCCCTGGAACTTGCAGTTCTTTTGTTTGCACGATGCTGAGCTTCTTCTTAAATAATGTGCTATGACTGCCATGACTTCATGAAACAGAGACCTTCAAAAAGAGAGAATTGCTGCCTAGCGGGGAACAGGGAGAAATGGTCTTAGGGAAATGTGCGAATGAGAGAAGAAAATGAGAAAAAAATCATTTCAGATAGAGAAAAAATAAGACATCTCCGAGGTTGTGTAGTTTCTTGCTTGAGCACCCAAAATGTTCAGTGAACAGTTAATACGGTAGCTATTTCCAATTTTGTGGCTCATTTATTTCAATTAAGTATCTGAAGGAAAAAGTGTCTATTTTTAATATTTTCTTTAACATTATATTACATTGTATTGGAGACTTTATTAATGCTTCTTTCCTTGAGATGGTGTAGGGTACAAGTAACAGAATATCCAAGTAAAAGTGGCTTGAACAATAAGCATCTGTTATCTCCAAAGGGAAGGTGGCTCTGTGTGGTTCTATGACGCCGTGACCTCCATCTTTCTGCTCTGCCATCCCTGAGGTACTGGCCTTGTCCCTATTCACGGTGGCAGCTCCAGGCATTACATGCAAACACGATCATATTTAGAAAAGAAGCGGGGCTTTTCTTCTTACGCATCTTTTTATTAGAGAGGGAAACCTTTTCCAGAATCCCCTTAGCAACCTCTCCCACCAGGTCCCATTAGCCAGGACTGGGTCACATGCCTGTATTCTACCTGCCAGGGAGGATGGGAAAGTGATTGTCAGGCATTTCCAGGCTTCGGAGTGGGAGGCGAGCTCTGCCGGCAGGGAAGAACCGGGCTGGGGTAGGAGGGCACCACCGGCAGAGCTTGTCACAGCCAGTCTTTAGGGTATTCTATCACCCAGATTGTAACCAGTCATACAGTCTGTAACGAGCAAAATAATAAACGGTTCGTGTTACTTTCCTGTTTAAAAGACTTCCAAACCTGCTCACTGACACAGTGAAGTTCACACTTCTTAAGTCTGTCAGTATGAGACCCTTTATGATCTGGCACACATTCAGCTCATTCCCACTTTATTTTATACTCTGCCACATTCAGCTCATTCCCATTTTATTTTTTAATTACAAATCATTTTCAGCTTCTTGGCATTTGTTTAAAAACCTTTAATTTTGGAGGAAGATGGCACTTGGTGCAGAATAGGTATGATGTCTAGCCTGTGATGTGCTATTCTCCAGATTCCAAGATGTCACTGCAGTTGCTATGACTGTCCTAGCGTGCGCGGGTAGTTGAAACAAAGAATTCGTGACCAGTGTTCCTTCCCACACAGTTCACAAGGAGGCGGCAGGAAGGCCGTGTGAGCTATTTTGGTCCCAGCAGTGTAGGCAGAGCTGGAGGCTGTTCCGGGCATTGTGATGGCCTCTGCCTTTTGCAGGGTTTCTTCAGGGGATATTCTGTTCGCTTTACAAGATGCCAAAAGCCTTTGATCAATCTTCTGTCCTCAACTCTGGAACGGTGGAAGTCTGCCTTCCTCAGTTAATTCAAAGAATTGTATTCTGGGACACATCATTTGAAGTTCAACTTCACTGTGAACTTTGAGAGCAGGGTTACATTTTGCTTGGGATCACTCTCTTGCAGTCTCCACGAAATAGGTTTTGTTTTTTTTTTTAAGTTGAGAATTATGTTTTTTTTTTTTTAAGTCTTTATTGAATTTGTTACAATATTACTTCTGTTTTATGTTTTGGTTTTTTGGCCCCGAGTCATGTGGGATCTTAGCTCCCCGCACCCCCTGCATTGGAAGGCGAAGTCTTAACCACTGGACCACCAGGGAAGTCTCTAGTTTTTTTTTTGTTTGTTTGTTTTTAAATTCATCTTTAGCATGAATCAGTCAACACTAGTTTCACTAATGATGAATGTCTAAGGGGATAAAGTAGTTATTAAAGATTAATTCAGGTATCTTACATCATATACAAAAGCCAACTTCAGATTAAATACTTTAATGAGAAAGGTAAAACTCTAAATCTTTTAGACTCACCAGATGATCTCTACAACTGGAAGTATAAACAGTCTTTAAAGTGCAAATGCTAAAGGCAGATGGTCTGGGTTCAAATCCCGAGTCCACTGCTTATTTACTGTGTGACATTGATCAAATTGCTTAATTTCTCTGTGTCTTACATTCGTCATCCATGAAAGGGAATTAAGAGTACTGAAACACAGAAAGTACTCAGTAAATGGTGTTTACTATTTATGACCTTAGGATAGGGAAGGATTCCTTATAACAAACAGAAAAAATGCAAACCACAGAGGAAAAGACTGACACATGCAATCACAATAAAATTAAGAACTTTTGGGAGTGTCACAGAGTCGCTAGTTGGCGAAGAGCGCGCTGTCCGCCCAGTCCCCGCATCCCCGCATCCACCGTGGCCATGGCCAGCGAGGAGCTAGCGAGCAAGCTGCAGCAGTGACTGAAGTGGGAGGAGGTGGACGGCGGGCTCCAGCCTGCGCCCCGAGCCGCCCCAGTCCCCGAGCCCCAGCCGCAGGCGTCTGCCTGGGCGCCCACGGCCAGAGCCCACGCCGAGCTGAGCGCACGGCTGGACGTCAACGAGGGCGCGGCGCGACCCCGCCGCTGCAAGGTCTTCCACCCCTACTCCGAGTTCCCGGAGTTCAGCCACCGCCTCATCAAGGACCTGGAGAGCACGTTCAAACTGTACGATGCCGGAAGGGATGGCTTCATCGACCTGATGGAGCTGAAGCCGGTGATGGAGAAGCTGGGGGCCCCCAGACCCACCTGATCAAGGAGGTGCACGAGGACTTTGACGGCAAACTCAGCTTCCGTGAGTTCCTGCCCATATTCCCCAAGGCCGCAGCAGGGGAGCGACGGGAGGACAGTGGGCTGAGGGCCCTGGCGAAGCTTTCGGAGATCCATGTTGCCCTGGAGGGCGTCAAAGGTGCCAAGGACTTCTTCGAAGCCAAGGTCCAAGCCTTGTCCTCTGCCAGTAAGTCTGAAGTGGAGCTAAAAGCGGAGCAAGATGAGCGGAAGCGGCCGGAAGACAAGAGGAAGCTCCACCAGGCAGCCTTCCGGGAACTCAAGGCCGCTTTCAGTACATAGTTGGGCTGAGCTGGACCTCTGTCCACAGCTGTGCCTCACAGATGCCCCGGGGAGAGCTGGCCGGGCATCCTCGCCCCCGCTGACCCTTTGCCCCAACAAGCCTCCACAACCACCACCCAGCGCAAACTCCTTAACCGCATCAGGGTGGCGGGGCGGGGGCGGCTCTCGCCTTCATTTGGGAGCCCCTCCCAGAGGGTCCAACTGCCCCCCTCAAGTCCCTCTCCTGCGCACCTTCCTCTGCCCTTCTCTGTAGCCGGAATGTGCCTCTACTTGGCAACCTTTACTTCTTCCTTTTATCTTTCCCCCTCCACATCAAAGAGTGGTCTGCTGTGTTAATTTGCACAGATACTTCTTTCTTTGGTGGTCCTCAGAGGAGATAGTCCCTGGAGGCCTATGATGGTAATGTTGGATAATCCTTTTCTGTGCCTCTTCCTGTCATGCCCCTCTCTCCTTTGTTTCCCATCCAGCTTCCCTGTTCTCATTCTTAGCCTGATCCTGCCAGGTGCTTTTGCATCTTCTGTCCTTTGATGATGGTGAGGTTTAAGGCAGGCCAGGCTCGACCACTGCCTGTCCCCTCTCCAATAGGGGAAACGGCATGCTGCTGAGATGACACAAAATGGTGAAAAGATGGAGATTCTGTTCCTTCCCATCACCTTTCTCCTGTCCTCTTAGCATTCCCCCTAGATCTATCCTCTTCATTCTTCTTCCCACTTCAGCCTTTTTTTTCCTACCCCTAAATACTGTGCTACTTAACTGTAAGAATGATTTTAAGTAATATATATTTTTTCAATTTGTATAATTTTTATTTAAATTAAATACGGGTGGACCTACTGGAGGGGCTAAAATTTTTTAAAGTGACAATGACAAATATTGATGAGGGTGTGGAACAACACAAACTCACACATTGTTGGTGGGAGTGTTAAAATGGCATAACTACTTTAAAAATGCTCTGGCTAATTCTTTTTTTTTTTTTTTGTCTTTTTTTTTTTTTTTTAATCAGTCATCAATTCTATACACATCAGTGTATACATGTCAATCCCAATCGCCCAATTCAGCACACCACATTATAAGTAATATTAATGAGTAGAAGAATTCCTGTTAACTCTGACTTCATGCAAATTATATTGCAGTAAACCCCTGACATTCCCAAGTGACACATCCAGAGCCTTTCAAAATCCCAAAAGTCATGACCCTCCTCACCATCTAGCCAGTTTCCAACATCTGCTCTAAGGTGCTGAGGTGAAGCTGTTTTCAGCATAAATTTTTATATGTTATGAGTTCTTGGGATTGCTCACAAATATCAGGGGTTTGTTGTATTTTACAAAATAATTTCTAACATCGTACTTATTTCTTCTCTTTTTTAACTGCCGTCTCTACAAAAAGAAAACATCTGCATTTTTACCTTACAGCTATTCTTTTTAAATAGATGGTGCAAATGGACTTTGCCATCACACACACAAAAAAGAACTTTTATACATCAATAGACCGTAAATATAAAAAGGTAAGTCACGAACTAAGAACGTTTATTTGTTGCACATGTGATTGACAAAGGATTCATGTCCAGAAAATATAAATAACAGGTAAATAACAAAAAGTCAGACAACCCAGTGGAAAAATGGCAAAAAATATAAAAAGGCATTTTTCATGAGAAAATATAAATGGCTCATTAACACGTAAAATGCTTCCATCTCACCAATAATCAGAAAAAAGCAAGTTAAAACCCCAGTGAGAACCATTTTACACCTGCCTGTTTGGCAGAAAAAATTTTTTTTAATTTACAAATTGTCTTCGTATGTTTGGGAACATCACTGATTGGCTAGCTTATAAACAACAGAAATTTATTGCTCACAGTTTTGGAGGCTGAAAGTCCATGATCAAGTCGCCAGCATGGTCATATTCAGGGAGGCCCTCTTCCTGGTTCATGGCCAGCACTTTTTGCTGTGTCCTCACATGGTGGAAGGGGCTAGGGATCTCTCTGGAGCCTCTTTTATCAGGCATTAATCCCATTCATGAGGGTTCCCCCTCCTAAAGACCTCACCTACTAATACCAGCACCTTTGGGGGGGGGGGTGGAATTTAAATATGAGTTTTGGGAGGACACAAACATTCAAACCAAATGTTGGTAAAGATTTGGAGCATCCGAAACTACTATTCATTGCTGATGACGTTGGAAATAGTTTGACATTGTTTGGTAAAGATGAAGGTGCGCATATGAATTTCACTCTTATGAATATATCCCAGAGAAACTTCTGTATGTGGATAGCAGAATTGTACAAGGATAACAGCACTCTTTGTAAAAACAAGTAAACAAACAAACAAACCTGGAAATAGCTCAAGCATCCATCAACAGGAGTAGTGGACAAATGAACTTTGATACATTTATATGATGGAATACAATACATTGTTTGAGTACATCCATAATGTGGGAAAATCTAAAGAAAAGCAAGGGAATGATAAACACAAAATTTGGATAGTGGTTCAAAGGTATTGGCAATGTTCTATTTCCTAAATTGGGCAATGGACTACATGGGCATTCATTTTATTATTATTCTTAAAGATATGAATTTATGTGTAATATGACATAACTTTTGTACTATTATATATTTTATAACTAATACAAAAGACTAATTCAGGAATAAAAGCACGGTTTTGTGGTCAGAGTTTCCAAAAGTTCAAGGTCCATAGACCTAGATTTAAGTTCAGTCTTCTGCTCTTTATCAGCTACATGGCTTTGGACAAATTCTCTGAGATTCAGTTTCCTAATCATAAAGTGAAAATAATCATATTTATCTCAAAGTCTGTTGCAAACTTTCAGTGACAGGTAATATGAGTGAAAAATATCTTATAGTTCAGTTCAGTTCACCAAACATGTACTTTGTGCAGGAGCCAAAGACACAAGGTTAAATGAAACATGGGCTCTGTCCCTGGGAGCTTGCATCCTAGTGAGCGGATAGGCAGGTACACTGGTAAACTCAAGTTAACTTCTGCCTGAGAGCTAGGAGAGAGCAAAGAAGATGCACTCAGTTCAGCTCAGGAAGGCAGGTGCAAGCCTGAGATGCCTGCCTAGAGGGAGGTGATGTCTGTTGCGAATCCTGAAGGATGAGTTAGCCAAATGAAAGAGAGAGGTAGGGGGTGAACAGGGCTGGAACAGCATAAGCAGAGGCCAGAGGCAAGAAACAGCATAGTTTGTATGTTTTCACATTAGTCTTGGGTGAGATGAGATATACTCTAAAATAAGGATAGAGAGACTGGCACGGCCAGGAAATTGAGGATTTTGCCAGTTGGGTTGTCAAAATTGGACTTGACTCTTTTTTTTTAATATTAATTTATTTATTTTTGGCTGCTTTGGGTCTTTGTTGGTGCGCGCGGGCTTCTCATTGCGGTGGCTTCTCTTGTTGCGGAGCACGGTCTCTAGGCACGCAGGCTTCAGTAGTTGTGGCTTGTGGGCTCTAGAGCGCAGGCTCAGTAGTTGTGGCGCACGGGCTTAGTTGCTCCACAGCATGCGGGATCTTCCCGGACCAGGGCTCAAACCCGTGTCCCCTGCATTGGCAGGCAGATTCTCAACCACTGCGCCACCAGGGAAGTCCCGGACTTGACTCTTAATGGGAGTCATTGAGTACTTTAGATAAGGGACCTGCAGGACAAGATTGGGGCTGTAAAAGATCCCCTGCTGGAGGGACAGGTGGAAAACAAGAGAGATAAAGAGACAAGTGAGAAGACTGCAATGGCTCAAGTGAGGATATATGAGAAAGGCTGGAGAGAAGGAGAGAGAGTTTAAGAAAAGTTTAGAAGTAAAACCAGCACAACCTTTTGGTGGGGCAGGGGAGGAAGGCAGAAGGAATAATCTAGCTTGGGCTGCTGGGTGCAAAGCCAGCACCATTACTGATGGGAATTGGGAAGAGGAACTGGTTTAGGGGGAAAGGATGAGTTCAGTTTAAGTTCGAAACTTACTGAATTTGAGGTGCTTGTGGGGCATCCGAGCAGAAAAGGGTGTGCAGAATTATCCCAAGATGCAGGGTGAGGTCAGGGCCAGGGAAATGGATTTGGGAGTCACCAGCTTGCAGGTGGATGAGACTGGCTGGGAGAGCTCATGGCCTCCATCTTTTGGGGTAGGGCTCAGCACAATTTTTCTGTAATGGGCCGGGGAGTAAATATTTTAGGTTTTGTGGACTGTATGGTCACTATCATAACTATTCAACTCTGATATTGTAGTGTGAAAGCAGCCGCAGACAATACATAAGTAAATGCATGTGGATGTGTTCCAATAAAACTACGTACAAAAACAGATGGCCAGCCAGATTTCGCCCATGAGCCATAGTTTGCCGACCCCTGTTCTAGAGAGAGAAGAGCTGAGTGCAGAACACAAGATCAAAAAGGACCACTCGAGAGGGAAGAGACTATATTTTCCAGGCCTCTTGGCACGTGAATGATAGAATCCCAATTCAAAGGGAAATTCAATAATTCGTAACTAAAATCTGGGAAGGCAGGGATGGAGCCAGACCACTGGATCTAGGGACTTGATTTTTTGGATATGGGCTTCATCCTCAGATCAGCTTCACATGGTGGGGGGCGGGTAGGGCCACAGCAGCTTCCAGTGTCCATCTTTAGAGCCTGGGTTCAGAAAGGTAAAGGGAGTGTGGCAGATTGGTCATTGTTCCCAGTTCTTCATGCCCCTCCATGCAGGGATATTTGCATTACATAGTCCCTCCCGTTGCTGAGTGACTGCAGTTGCTCCCACCAGAGGCATCTTCCCAGTGATGTTGGGTGTGGCCACATGACTTGCTTTGGAAATGTGGACAGAGGGACAATGTGACAGTTCCGGGCCACGACTTTAAGAGGTATCACATGTTTCTGCTTGCTCTGTGCTCCTGTGCTCCTTCCTAAGAAGAGTATGTCCCCAGTAGCCACTGGTCCAGAGAGAATAAAGAAACCTGTGAAGCATATCTGAAGCCAGTCCTTGCCACTTCTGTCCTGTAGACTCAAGCGCAAGAAAATAAATACTAGTTGTTATAAGCCACTGAGATTTTGAGGGTATTTGTTACACAGCAAAACTGATTGATTAAGGGTACTCCCAACCAGCTTCATTTAGAAAATCCTAGTGAAAAACTGATTGGCCTGATTTGGGACATGTGACCCATCTCTGGACCAATCACTGAGGACAGAGAGATTTGATATTATGATAGGCCAACCTGGGTCATGTGCTCACTCTATTCAGGGAGGTGGGGCACTTACCAAGGTAAGGAAAAGGGATGCTGAGCAGACAAAAGCATGTTGTGGAGAACCAGCAGATAATAGTGCCATGGAAACTTAGGCAGGAGAGAGTAACAAAAATGAGGGTATGTTGAATAATGCCATCAGCAGCAAAGAGGACACCAAGACAATAAATGAAATGTGTTTCTTGGTTTTGACAATAACGACCAATAAAAGTCATTGGTGATCTTTGCCTGAGCAGTTTCAGTTGAGTGTTGGGATGACGGCCTGATTATAGGTAACAATAATATTTCAGTAAACTCTCATCCACTATAGGAATGTTAGTTGTAACTAAAAAGGGCCTTAGATAGGAGCAGGTTAGGAGTCTGCTAAGGGAGAGCCAGGAGTTTTACCTAATTGTGCATCACTTTGAAGCCACAGGAGGCTTAGGAGAGGGAGTATTGGGATCATCCACATTAGAGGGACACGATTCCCGAAGTGGGAGAGGTCGCTCGAGGGTGGAACCAGGCTGAAAGGTGGAGCACAGTCCTGGTGTGACCCTCAGGGCCTGTGGCAGAATTGCATCTTTGGGAATCAGAAGTGAAGACAGGATCCAAGCAACAAGAAGTTTAAAACAGCAGAGTTTAGTGAGAGATCATGAGGAGGTGGGAGAGGCCAAGGGAGGAGAGAGTTGATAAGAGTCTCTGGTCTCTGGCCTGGAGAAACAGGTACAGAGCCAGTTGCTGTAACACTAGTGTCCAATTGACAGAATGTTCATCCAGTGCCCACCCCTTTGGAGGAGTCTGACCTTTTCTTGACTTCTTTCAAGACCTCTTTCTTGGCCCCTCCCATCCTCTGTCCTCCATCTGCACTCTGTCCCTCCTGCTTTCACTGACGTCTGACTGTGTATAACTTCCCAAGGCTGTGTCCCACTCGGGCCGGTCCTCCCCAGACAGTCCCCCAGCATCTCTCCCTCTGCCTCATCTTAAATTGTACCATCTTATGTCTCAGTCTTTTGCTCTCTACTTTCATATGGGAAAGAATCCACGCCAAGATATTAAAGTAATAGATATTTTGTGGTTATTTGCCTTCTAAATAGACCCCTGGTAATGTGATGTCTTAACCCAAAGGAGTATTTCTGTCAAAGGAATAAGAATTGGGGCCAGTGGAGGTGGGACATACAAAACTGTCCCTCAGATCTTACCACAAGAAGAGTTGATTTTGCAGTTCAAGTTTGAAGACAGGAAAAAACTGATGTCCCAGCTCAGCAGTGGCGTGGTGGAGTGGGTAGGAATTCCCTCTTATTCAGCCTTTTGTTCTACTGATTGGATGAGGCCCACCTACATTAGGGAGGGCAAGCTACTCCACTTAGTTTACTGATTCAAATGCTAGTCTCACCCAGAAACACTCAAAATAATGTTTGACCAAATGCCTGGGCATCCATGGCCCAGTCAAGTTGACCCATGAAGTTACCCATCATAGTGGGCTCCTCAAGGAAGGGAATAAGAAAGACAGCCCTGTGTTGTTCTTAATACTAACAAAATGGCCTGTGAAGCCAGATGTGGCAAATGCGGCAGGCAGAAGTTTCACAGACATAAATTTGATGATTTCTACCATTTTCCTTTGGCCTGGAGTTTGATCTCTATAGAGGTTTGTTTTGTAGGTTTCTGTGAGCTTTCTACCCGAATAGAATTTCTTTTCTATCTTTGTCCTCCTCTCCTTCTCCTCCAGCATCATCACAGTCGTCATTGTCATCAACATCTAAGGTTTCTTGCGTGCCTGCTGCTTATATGGCTCTGTACCAGGAAGGAATTTGGAATTTGCAGGGGAAACTAGATCTATCCCTTGTTTTGAGTGGCTAAATTCCAGTTTAGGAGACAGAACATGTACACAAAGAAGTACAAATCAAGTATAAATCAAGTACGACCTAGATAACTAAGTGCTAAATGAAGGAGGATATTCATCTTAGATTCCAGAAAAAGGAGCGATTAGCAGGCTGACCATGGTCTGGAATAGCTTCAAGGAGGTTGGGAACCTTGGGTAGGGCCTGAGGAAAGAGTGTGACCAAAATAAGTGTTGGGAAGGAGAAAGACTATGACAGGAATACAGAATGCCAGACGCAAGTGGAGGGTGCAAGTATGTGCGGGGACAGACAGTGCGCGGTGGCTTGGTGGCACCTGTGCCACTGAACAGCTTGACGCCTGAAGCGCAGCACCCCAGGAACAGCTTTAGGCCCAGCTTGCTCATTAAAATTTTTTGACTGTGTGTGAAGTTTTCCAGGATCAGCACGGAGCCTCCAGTCTGCATCTCCTGGAGGCGTCTCCTCCCAAACACGCCTTCCTAAACCTGCCCAGACGGTCAAGCGTCACTGCTGCTCTGCTGACTTACACACACGTCCTCTGAAAAGCCCTTCTCCTGGGTTTGCACATGATCAAAAGAAAGAAAAGCAATTAAAGCAAAAGCCTCAACTTGTTTGCCTGTGCGCAGTTCGTGCTGGTTTTATACTGTTAGTCCTGTGTATCTGGGTCCACAGCACTGTAGGTTCTTCGTGAGTGCTTTGGGGACATGATAGAAACTGCGTGAGCTAGGAGACAGTGTAAACTTTGCTTCCTGCCGCCGATAGGGCAGCCCTGCACCGCCCCTGAATTTCCCCCAGGCCTTCCTCTGTCCTCAGGAGGCAGTGTGGGTTGTGGAGAGAGTCATGTTCTGTGAGAAACCACATGCGCTCCAGTTCTGCTCTGCCACTAACCAGCTGCATGACCTTGGGCAAGTTCATTTGACCTCTCCGATCCTCAGTTTCTCATCTGTGAAATGAGAGGTTTGGCGCTTCCCTGGTGGCGCAGTGGTTGAGAATCTGCCTGCCAATGCAGGGGACACGGGTTCGAGCCCTGGTCTGGGAAGATCCCACATGCTGCGGAGCAACTGGGCCCGTGAGCCACAACTACTGAGCCTGCGCGTCTGGAGCCTGTGCTGCGCAACAAGAGAGGCCGCGACAGTGAGAGGCCCGCGCACCGCGATGAAGAGTGGCCCCCGCTTGCCACAATTAGAGAAAGCCCTCGCACAGAAACGAAGACCCAACACCGCTAAAAATAATAAATAAATAATAAATAAATAAATTTATTAAAAAAAATGAGAGGTTTGGACCACATGATCATGCAGAATGTTTCCAACTCTGAAGGATGAGTCTAGGAGAATTTTTATCTTTTTTGGATTATATCAAACAGTGTTTTTTTTTTTTTCTCCCCTGTCTACTTAGGGGAAGAGAGAGCAGCTTTAGAAGGGACTAATCCCTCTCCCTAAAATGTCTCGAGATGTCTGACAGTCTCTAATCAAAGAGGGTTGGCTTTTACCTACCAGCCACATTTTTAAAAATATCTTTTATGGGTAATTTAGAGAGATGGACTATTTAGAGAACTTTAAATGTAGGAGAACTAAGCTTCAAATAATGCCATAATTTAGTTGCTGTATGATCTTGGACAGGTTACTTCACTTTTCTGAGATTCAGTTTCCTTTTTTGTACAATAGGAGTAACAATAACAACAAGAACCACACTCCTTAGGGTTATTGTGAGGGCTAAATATGTAAGCATCAGCTGCTGAGGACAGTGCCTTCACATAGTAAATCTCCACAAACTGAAGCCATCAGGGTGACTGTTACCTGTGTATTTGTGAGGAAATGAGGTGTGATGTACAGTGGTTAGCAGTGGGACACTGGAGCCAGACAGATCTGAATTTCACTCTGCGCTTTGTCCCTTTTGTGTGTCCTTGGGCAAGTTAATTTTACTTCCCCAAGCCTCAGTTTCTTCCTCTTTATGGGAATAATAATAGTTCCTGCTTTGTAGGATTATTAATGAACATTCAGCGAGACAAGGCATCAAAAGTGCTTAGCCCGCTTACAGAGTAAGCATTCAACAAATTTAATCACAGTAACAAACAAAAATAAAAATAACAAATGTCGTGCTTCCCTCCTCCACTGGCTTTCCTCCAGGGACAGCAGGAGTGGAAGGAAAATCTCCTGACTGGGGAGAGGACTGAATCATGTGGCCGGATAGCAAGGTTCATGAGTGTAGGGCCATGTCCATCTGGTTTATCCTGAAGCTACAGTGCCTAGCGCAGAGCCCAACAAGTAGCAGGCACCGGCAAGAAGCCTTTACTTATGGAGGAAACAGGACAGAGATGCTCATAAATTGTCCTACTTTTACAAGACAAGGCTTAGCTGCCAAGCTTTCAGACCTATCCCATCCGCTGCCTTAATGGCTCCACCCAGGAGGACGTCCAGAGATGTCTAGATCTTCTCTTAAGTCTAGACCAGCACTGTCCCAAAGAACAGTAAGGCGAGCCACACGTGGAATTTTAAAAATCTTAGTAGCCATGTGAAGAAGGTAAAAAGAAAGTAATGAAATTAATTTTAATAAGGTATTTAACCCACTATATCCAAAATATGATCATTTCAACACATAGTCAATATAAAAATATTAATTAAATATTTAATTTTTTCATGCTAAGTTTAAAATCTGGTATGGATTTTACACTTGGACATCTCAATTCAGACAGCATAGTTCAAGGGCTCAATAGCCACATACATCTAATGGCTGCTCTATTAGGAGGCGTAGTCCAGATAAGCAAGATGAAGCCTCTCCTTCCACCACCTTCAAGGCCACCCCTCAGTTCTCCTTCCTGTTCGAGGACCCAGTTCTTTCCCAGGTGGCTGCCCTGGAGAAAGGCTTCAGGCTTCTTAGAAGACACGTCCACCACCCACATGGGTGTGCTTTAGCCTTACATGTCTTACCAGAAAAATCACATCAGAATACAACACCAGGGCTTCCCTGGCGGTGCAGTGGTTGAGAATCTGCCTGCCAATGCAGGGGACACGAGTTCGAGCCCTGGTCTGGTAGGATCCCACATGCCGCGGAGCAGCTGGGCCCGTGAGCCACAACTACAGAGCCTGCGCGTCTGGAGCCTGTGCTCCACAACAAGAGAGGCCGTGACAGTGAGAGGCCTGCGCACTGCGATGAAGAGTGGCCCCCGCTTGCCGCAACTAGAGAAAGCCCTCGCACAGAAACGAAGACCCAACACACCCAAAAATAAAAAAAAATTAAAAAAAAAAAGAATACAATACCATAACCTCAACATCCATTCCACAAGATACAAGTACGCCACAGGAATTAATTTTTCAAGGCACTTCAAGCTTGTTACTTGAAGTATCAACTATCATCAAATATCAACTATCAACCTCTTTTTCAGACAAGCTTTTGGAGAGGTTTATCTACTGTGATGTTGCCCACATTCAGCCTTCTCTGAAAATTCATTTGTTCGTTCATTTTACTGAGCACCTACTATGTATAATGGAGTTAGGAATGTAACCATGAGCAGGAAGGATGCAGTGCCTGCCCTCGGGAACCTTAAACTCGAGTTGAATGGACAGATGAGTAAGCAGGATCTTATAACACAGAGTAGTGAGGGAGATTAATACTAAATACCCTGAAAGCTCATAGAAGGGCAACTAACCTAACACAGGAGTGTGTGTGTGTGTGTGTGTGTTTGTGTGTGTGTGTAAGGGGGCAGTCAGGGAAGAAACATCTAAAGTAAGACCTGAAGTGTGGAGAAAAGGGAACCCTCTTGCACTGTTGGTGGGAATGTAAATTGATACAGCCACAATGGAGAACAGTATGGAGGTTCCTTAAAAAACTAAAAATAGAACTATCATATGACCCAGCAATCCCACTATTGGGCATACATCCAGAAAAGATAAAGTAAGACCTAAAGGTTGAGTTGGAGTGTGAATTATTGGGGTGTACGGGGCTGTGGAAAGGAAAAGAGCATTCCAGATAGGTGAGGAAAGAGCAATCACATGTCCCAGAAGGTGCAAAGACCAAGTAGGGGGTCTGTAAATCACCCCATTCAGCTCGAGTCCAGGAAAAGTACATCTTTGTCTAGAGTAGATATAGAGAAGGCATAGTCAATAGTTTGGACTTTATTTAAATTCTATAGTAAAGATCCTGGAAACTTCAGCTTTGGTTCTGATTTCTCACCTACTTTCTTAAGCTGTATTTCTGGCTGTTTACAGTGTAGCTCCATGTTTCACTTAAAATCAACATGCTCAGAATTACTCATCCCTTCATTCCTCTACTAAGTATTCCAAACTGGTTCTCTGTCTTAATTTCTCTGTCTCTCATAATGAGATTAGCATAATTCTAGTCTCCTACCACAGCTAAGACATCTTTTGTCTCTTCCATATCTTCACCCCCCGTACCCAAGCTGTCACTAAATCTTGCTTATTTTTTGACCGAATCGCTGAAAGCTTTTGGTTCAAGCACTTTCTGGCTTCCTTGAATTCATCACTCATCTTTCTATAATAGCTTTAAATTTTCACCAAGGCTATCTAAACGCCAAGTGGTATAACTTATACTCCTTTGAGATATCATTTTGGAACAAACCAGCAGTTTTAAAGATCACATCAGATTATAAAGTAGGAAAATAATTTCTGCAGTCCAGAAAAGCCTTAAGTAATTTTTGCTGGAAAAAAAAGACAATTCTTAATGTTTTATTTATTTTTGATTCTGTCTTCTTCTATCTTAAAAAAATTCAGCAACTTTCCTCCTGGAATCTCAAGGTTTTATTACCTGCATAGAGAATCCAGAAACAGGGATTTTTATTTGTCTAATAGTGTCCCTCCCTTTCTATTCAAGGCCTTTCCTGGATACATTACCTGAATGCTCACTCACCCTAAAAAAATGTTGAACACTGTTTAAACTTGCCCTGATTACCAAGTATCTTACTTCATACTGGCTCAGCAATTCATTATAACCACACCCCGAGAACTGGAAAATTTAAAATACAAGAACCAGATTGCATTTCGTGTCTCAGGAATAAATGAGAAGAGAAATGATAATTTCCCCCAGTTGTATTTTGTCATATTTTAAACAAAATGTCCACTGGCTGGAAATTCCATTTCAATCAGTTAAGTATTTAGTGAGGTTTAAGTACTGTGTTCAGCATGAAACTACTTGTTAGAGTTATGGTCACCATGTTTTCTACAGTTTAAAATTAGGACACATGGTGTGACAATGGGACAGAGCATTTGAAATCAATACTACCCTGGAAAATTTGAGTTATGTAATTGCCATAGTTACAGAAAATGCAAGGGAAATATTGTCCCTCAAGTTTACAATTTTATTGGAAACACAAGTCTAACACACATTCATTTATTTCACCACTGAATAGTTAGTGAACACCTAGTATAGGAGGTACTTTGTTAGCCAGTAAGATTACAAAGATGAAAAATACCGTTGCTTTAAATGCTTTCTTAGGACTCCCGTGGTGGCGCAGTGTTTAAGAATCTGCCTGCCAATGCAGGGGACACGGGTTCAAGCCCTGGTCCGGGAAGATCCCACGTGACGCGGAGTGACTAAGCCCGTGAACCACAACTACAGAGCCTGCGCCGTAGAGCCCATGAGCCACAACTACTGAGCCTACGTACCACAACTACTGAAGCCCACGCACCTAGAGCCCGTGCTCCGCAACAAGAGAAGCCATCACAATGAGAAGCCCGTGCACCGCAACGAAGAGTAGCCTGCGCTCGCCACAACTAGAGAAAACCCATGTGCAGCAACGAAGACCCAATGCAGCCGAAAGTTAAAAAAAAAAAAAAAAAAAAGCTTTCTTAAACAAGGTCGGCCCTTGTCAGGTTAATTATATGTGTCACCTAGGCTATGGTGCCCAGTTGTTTGGTCAAACACCATTCTAGATGTTGCTGTTACGTATTTTTTTAGATGTGATTAACATTTAAATAAGTAGACTTGAGTAAAGCAGATAATCCTCCATAATGTGGACAGGCCTCATTCAATCATTTGAAGGCCTAAAGAGCAAAGACTGAGGTTTTCCCCAAGGAGAGGGAATTCGGCTTTCAGACTCAAGACTACAAGATCGATTCCTGGGGGAATTTCCAGCCTGCCAGCCTACCCTGCAGAGTTTGGATTTACCATTCCCCACAGTCATGCGAGCCAATTCCTTAAAAATAAATCTCTCTGTCTCTGGAGAATTTTAATACAGCCCTCATAAGAATTGTTATTTAAATAAATAACATTCCTGAGGTGTATTTTTAAGCATACTTGTATAATCTTTTTTTTTCCACCAACAGTAACATTCCCCTTCACAATATGTCTTCTAGCAATGTTTTTAAACATATGGCATTCACTTTCAAGGCCCAACTTGCTGCTCAAGAGAAAATTTAGAAGCTGATGTGTAATTATCTGATGGAACAAAGTTGCCTAATTTCAAGTGGAATGGAAATAAGGGAATGCAGAGAACTTGAGGAAACCCGAGAACGTTCAAGTCAGAGAGACAACAGGAACAAAAGCACAGAGAAGGCAGCTTTCTGATGACAGAATTTGGAGGCGAGAAACTGTCTGGATGATAGGGCCAGTGCCTGTGAGTATCTTTACAGTGGAAAAAGATACTTTGTGGGAAAAAAGAGGACAGTAGAGCGAAGCTGGTCAAAGCAATTGGGATAATAATCAAAATTGCTCGTGGGTAAAAAATGAGCAAAGAATGTCATTTAAGGTATAGAACTATGAGTTCAACACTAGATTGTTTGGGGGCTTTGGAGTTTCTATGAGCCTTTCCAGTGGAAAATGGTACAGGTTGATCTGTTCTAAAAGGAAATGTGGGTGCTTTATAGCAAGACAGTTTTGGACGGAATAAGTGATAATTGATTTCCACACCTGATTTGAGCACGTAGCGAACCCACTTCTCTGAACTGGCGATAGAAACCTCTTGGAAGGGGGAAATCTTATAAATAATTAGACATAATTAGGTAGTCAGCTCATATATCATTATGTCTTGCCTCTCAGGGATGTTTTGAGATTAATTAGTTAATGTTTGTAAAATAAGCTCCAAGTGCCATGTATCATTGGCATAGAATTTGATTTTCAGTGTGATGAATGTAATTAAGTCATGCTGATTTCATATGAACGTTCATTGCAGGGTAACGTCTGTTCTGGAGTATTCTGAGGGCATGGGCGCACTGGTTCTCGTATTGCCATTTCATCAAGAAGAGCTCTGACACTGGGAGCGCTGTGGCAGGCATTTTGCATCGTGTGTGATACACATCTCAGGTGAGATGAGGCATTTAAAGTGTTAGATGAGAATTGTGGCTTCTCCTGATGAATAAATGCGTTTGTAATGATACCCAGCTTGACAGTACAGTGAATAAAAACAAACTATTTATTTATTTATTTAACATCTTTATTGGAGTATAATTGCTTTACAGTGGTGTGTTAGTTTCTGCTTTATAACAAAGTGAATCAGTTATACATATACATATGTTCCCATATCTCTTCCCTCTTGCGTCTCCCTCCCTCCCACCCCCCCTGTCCCACCCCTCTAGGTGGTCACAAAGCACCGAGCTGATCTCCCTGTGCTATGTGGCTGCTTCCCCCTAGCTATCTGTTTTACATTTGGTAATGTATATATGTCCATGCCACTCTCTCACTTCGTCCCAGCTTACCCTTCCCCCTCCCCGTGTCCTCAAGTCCACTCTCTATGTCTGCGTCTTTATTCCTGTCCTGCCCCTAGGTTCTCCAGAACCTTTTTTTGTTTGTTTTAGATTCCATATATATGTGTTAGCATACGGTATTTGCTTTCCTCTTTCTGACTTACTTCATTCTGTATGACAGATTCTAGGTCCATCCACCTCACTACAAATAACTCAATTTCATTTCTTTTTATGGCTGAGTAATATTCCACTGTATATACGTGCCATATCCTCTTTATCCATTCATCTGTCGATGGACACTTAGGTTGCTTCCATGTCCTGGCTCTTGTAAATAGTGCTGCAATGAACATTGGGGTGCATGCCTCTCTCTTTTTTTTTTAAAAAATTATTTATTTATTTATTTATGGCTGTGTTGAGTCTTCGTTTCTGTGCGAGGGCTTTCTCCAGTTGTGGCAAGTGGGGGCCACTCCTCATCGCGGTGCACGGGCCTCTCACTATCGCGGCCTCTCCTCTTGCGGAGCACAGGCTCCAGACGCGCAGGCTCAGTAATTGTGGCTCACGGGCCTAGTTGCTACGTGGCATGTGGGATCTTCCCAGACCAGGGCTCGAGCTCGTGTCCCCTGCATTGGCAGGCAGATTCTCAACCACTGCGCCACCAGGGAAGCCCACATGTCTTTTTTTGAATTATGGTTTTCTCAGGGTATATGCCCAGTCGTGGGATTGCTGGGTCGTATGGTAGTTCTATTTTTAGTTTTTTAAGGAACCTCTATAGTGTTCTCCATAGTGGCTGTATCAATTTACCTTCCCACCAACAGTGCAAGAAGGTTCCCCTTTCTCCACACCCTCTCCAGCGTTTATTGTTTGTAGATTTTTTGATGATGGCCATTCTGACCGGTGTGAGGTGATACCTCATTGTAGTTTTGATTTGCATTTCTCTGATGATTAGTGATGTTGAGCATCCTTTCATGTGTTTGTTGGCAATTTGTATATCTTCTTTGGAGAAATGTCTATTTAGGTCTTCTGCCCATTTTTGGATTGGGTTGTTTGTTTTTTTGATATTGAGCTGCTTGAGCTGCTTGTACATTTTGGAAATTAATCCTTTGTCAGTTGCTTCATTTGCAAATATTTTCTCCCATTCTGAGGGTTGTCTTTTTGTCTTGTTTATGGTTTCCTTTGTTGTGCAAAAGCCTTTATGTTTCACTAGGTCCCATTTGTTTATTTTTGTTTTTATTTCCATTTCTCTAGGAGTTGGGTCAAAAAGTATCTTGCTGTGATTTATGTCATAGAGTGTTCTGCCTATGTTTTCCTCTAAGAGTTTGATAGTGTCTGGCCTTACATTTGGGTCTTTAATCCACTTTGAGTTTATTTTTGTGTATTGTGTTAGGGCGTGTTCTAATTTCATTCTTTTTCATGTAGCTGTCCAGTTTTCCCAGCACCACTTATTGAAGAGGCTGTCTTTGCTCCATTGTATATTCTTGCCTCCTTTATCAAAAATAAGGTGACCATATGTGAGTGGGTTTATCTCTGGGCTTTCTATCCTGTTCCATTGATCTATATTTCTGTTTTTGTGCCAGTACCATACTGTCTTGATTTCTGTAGCTTTGTAGTATAATCTGAAGTCAGGGAGCCTGATTCCTCCAGCTCCATTTTTCTTTCTCAGATTACTTTGTCTATTCGGGGTCTTTCGTGTTTCCATGCAAATTGTGAAATTTTTTGTTCTAGTTCTGTGAAAAATGCCATTGGTAGTTTGATAGGGATTGCATTGAATCTGTAGATTGCTTTGGGTAGTAGAGTCATTTTCACAATGTTGATTCTTCCAAACAAAGAACATGGTATATCTCTCCATCTGTTTGTATCATCTTTAATTTCTTTCATCAGTGTCTTATAGTTTCTGCATACAGGTCTTTTGTCTCCTTAGGTAGGTTTATTCCTAGGCATTTTATTCTTTTTGTTGCAATGGTGAATGGGAGTGTTTCCTTAATTTCTCTTTCAGATTTTTCATCATTAGTGTATAGGAATGCAAGAGATTTCTGTGCATTAATTTTGTATCCTGCTACTTTACCAGATTCATTGTTTAGCTCTAGGAGTTTTCTGGTAGCATCTTTAGGATTCTCTATGTATAGTATCATGTCATCTGCAAACAGTGACAGCTTTACTTCTTCTTTTCCAATTTGGATTCCTTTTATTTCTTTTTCTTCTCTGACTGCTGTGAATAAAACTTCCAAAATTGTGTTGAATAATAGTGGTAAGAGTGGACAACCTTGTCTTGTTCCTGATCTTAGTGGAAATGGTTTCAGTTTTTCACCATTGAGAATGATGTTGGCTGTGGGTTTGTCATATATGGCCTTTATTATGTTGAGGTACATTCCCTCTTTGCCTATTTTCTGGAGGTTTTTTAATCATAAATGGGTGTTGAATTTTGTTGAAAGCTTTTTCTTTTCTTTTTTTTTTTTTTATTTATTTTTTTTTAAATTAATTAATTAATTAATTTATGGCTGTGTTGTGTCTTCGTTTCTGTGCAAGGGCTTTCTCTAGCTGTGGCAAGCGGGGGCCACTCTTCATCGCAGTGCGCGGGCCTCTCACTATCGCGGCCTCCCTTGTTGCGGAGCACAGGCTCCAGACGCGCAGACTCAGTAATTGTGGCTCACGGGCCCAGTTGCTCCGCGGCATGTGGGATCTTCCCAGACCAGAGCTCGAACCCGTGTCCCCTGCGTTGGCAGGCGGATTCTTAAGCACTGCGCCACCAGGGAAGCCCCGAAAGCTTTTTCTGCATCTATTGAGATGATCATATGGTTTTCTCCTTTAATTTGTTAATGTGTTAATCAATCACATTGATTGATTTGTGTATATTGAAGAATCCTTGCATTCCTGGGATAAACCCCACTTGATCATGGTGTATGATCCTTTTAATGTGCTGTTGGATTCTGGTTGCTAGTATTTTGTTGAGGATTTTTGCATCTATGTTCATCAGTGATATTGGCCTGTAGTTTTCTTTCTTTGTGACATCTTTGTCTGCTTTTGGTATGAAGGTGATGGTGGCCTTGTAGAATGAGTTTGGGAGTGCTCCTCCCTCTAAAAGCAAACACTTTAATATCAAGATGAGCAGGAGAGAAAACACTAAAGGTCTTAGTTGGGGTCTTATGTTATCCTTGCCTATTATATGATGTGTACTTTAAATATTCTTCAGTTAGGAAATTCATTTTTTAAACCCAGAAATGGCTTTAAGTATTCCCTCATCCATACCTGTTTGTAAGCTCTTCTTACACAGTATAATTGATTGTTGATTCAGAAGCTCAAATGCATATTCATATTTTTGGATTTGAGAGAAGAGTCAAATAAGGTCTAGGACAGTGTTTTCAAACGTTTTGGTTTCAACATTCTTTATACTCTTAAAAATCATTGAGGACCCAAAAGAGCTTTTGTTCAGGTGTGTTCTGTCTATCAATGTTTATTATATTAGACATTAAAGGTAAGAAAAAATTTTTTAAAAAAATTTATATATTCATTGAAAATAATAAGCTCACTATATAATAACATAAGTAAGAGACTTTTAAGGAGAAAAGGTGAGAAGAGTGACATTGTTTTACATTTTTAATAAATCTTTTAAATGTCTATCTTAATAGAAAACAGCTGTAGTTCCATATCTGCTTCTGCATCCAATCTGATATGATACACCATTTGGTTGCAATAGATGAAGAAAATTTGGCCTAACACAAATATGTAACTGGAAAGGGAGGAGTATTTTTTTTTTTTTTTTTAAATTTATTTATTTATGGCTGTGTTGGGTCTTCATTTCTGTGCGAGGGCTTCCTCCAGCTGTGGCAAGCGGGGGCCACTCTTCACTGCGGTGCGCGGGGCCTCTCACTGTCACGGCCTCTCCCGTTGTGGAGCACAGGCTCCAGACGCGCAGGCTCAGCAATTGTGGCTCACGGGTCCAGTTGCTCCGCGGCATGTGGGATCCTCCCAGACCAGGGCTCAAACCCGTGTCCCCTGCGTTGGCAGGCAGACTCTCAACCACTGCGCCACCAGGGAAGCCCCCAAGGGAGGAGTATTTTAACAGCCTTCTTAGATATTTGTGGATATTGCTTTTTGACTTGACACCATAATGCAAAAAGTGATAGATTTTGTTTTGTTTTAACTTTTTATTTTATATTGGAGTATATTTTATTAACAATGTTGTGATAGTTTCAGGTGTCCAGCAAAGTGATTCAGTTATACATATAAGTAATAGTTTTTAAAGGTTAGTTTCTTAAATGTTGGTGGATTCTAAACCATATTAATGACTTTTTATACTCCATTGCTTTAAAAACCATTGGTCTATCTTGTACTTGTGTCATGCAATGGTCATTTGGAAAACATTGATTCACTGAGTTATGCAGATCTTGCAAATGTTGACACATTTCATTATACAATATCAAACAATCACTTTGGTCAATATCACCACTGATTTCATCCTAAAATTCTTTAAGTATTGGTATACTGTCAAGTTTTCTAAAATTTTCATTTTTGCTATAAAGCTAGAATTTTATTATTGGCAATAAATACTTTCAGTTGTTTTCCTTGAAGTGATAGTCTCACTTTGTTCATTTTTTTTTTTTTTTTAAATATTTGTTTATTTATTTGGTTGCGCCAGGTGGGCTCCTTAGTTGCGGCATGTGAACTCTTAGTAGCAGCATGCATGTGGGCTCTAGTTCCCGGACCAGGGAACGAACCTGGACCCCCTGCACTGGGAGTGCAGAGTCTTATCCACTGCGCCACCAGGGAAGTCCCTCACTTTGTTCATTTTAGAAAAAAATGTCTGCTAAATACCCACATCTGAATAAGCATAGTTTGTTTTCAAGTAAAAATGGTATTCCATTAAAAAGCAGCTAGCTTAGCTCACAACCATCATAATTGGTATGCATCGAGGTCTTGTTAGAACATCCCATTTCTCACACAGAATATTAAAATGACATGTGTTCAAGGGTTGACATTTAATAAAGTGAATACTTTTTACTGCCTTATCAGGATCATTGTTAAGTGAAATTGACACTTTAAGAAAAATCCAGGAGGGCATGGCAGTGCCATATACACTGGCTGTTACAATTTGGTGCCACTGCCTCAACTGGTGCTAGGGCCCCAGCTGATTTATCCATTTTGCCTTTGCTGCACCAATGCAAATGTCAGCACAGTGAAAATACAAATAACATCCTCGTCTTACAATGAACTTGTAGACTCTTTCCAGAGATCTCCAGAGTCCATGGACAGCACTTTGAGAATCACTGGTATAAGAAATGCACTGAAAGTGGAGCAGAGGAGAGAGACAAGGTAGTTTTTTAAAGCAGCTACTTCAAGAATAGCTATGATGATGCAGGGCAATATAATTTGATGGAATTTGCTGCTGTCACTGTTTTTTTTTAAGCAGCAGGAAGCATAATATACTGCCCTAAATCAGTTTTTCAAGCTTTTTTGACTGTAATGCACAAAAGATATATTATCTACATTGTAGCACAGTGTACAATACATACAGATATATTATATTTACTGAATAAAGATATCCTGACAATTTGTGATGAACTCTAACATTTTATGTTATTCTGTTTCATTTTTTAAAAAAATGCTGGTCATGACCCAATAAATTAATCTTGCAACTCACTAATGGGAAACCACAGTTGGCAAAAATCTGGTTTAAATGAAGATGCTTTCCTTTTGTAATATATAAACCCTCCTAAAGGTTGATTACCTTTGGTTGGAGACTAAATGTATCCAGAAGTTTTTAATGGTTGCTTATTCTGACATTTCTTGATTCAGTTGCAAATGAGTTCAGATTTTAATGTGTAGTCAAATGAGAAACACTTTGTTTTAAGGATGCAGAATGTATATTATTACATTAAATACCTGTTTGATTTTTTTAAAAATAAATTTATTTATTTATTTTTGGCTGCGGTGGGTCTTTGTTGCTGTGCGCCGGCTTTCTCTAGTTGCGGCGAGTGGGGGCTACTCTTGGTTGTGGTGCGCAGGCTTCTCACTGTGGTGGCTTCTCTTGTTGCGGAGCACGGGCTCTAGGTGTGCGGGCTTCAGTAGTTGTGGTGCGTGGGCTCAGTAGTTGTGGCTCGCGGGCTCTAGAGCACAGGCTCAGTAGTTTGATGCACGGGCTTAGTTGCTCCGCGACATGTGGGATCTTCCCGGCCCAGGGCTCGAACCCGTGTCCCCTACATTGGCAGGAGGATTCCTAACCACTGCGCCACCAGGGAAGCCCAATATCTGTTTGATTTTGTTTTCTCTGATAAAGTTTAAATGTTTACCTGGGGTTGATAAAACCTAACACTTTCCCTCCAACGTTGGTGGTTAAATAGACTCACTACAGTCTTATAAAAGATATAATGTTGAGACTGATACAGTAGTAATTATTACTCTCATAAAAAGAACACTTTAGTACTTTCCCAGGATCTAGGTTTATATCCTATTTAATACTGCTCTGACTTCCTACTCTGCCAATATTTTGAGAATCATTACTTTGACAGGTACAACTAATTGTAAATACCAAAATGAAGTGGCTATCAATTTTGGTTTTTTTGCTTTAACAGAATTATTTCTTGTTGGTGATATAAGAATATAGATGGTAAGAAAGTAGAATGTACCAGACATAAAGAAGTAGCTTCTTTGACCTCTTCAGTATTGGCCCCTTCTTTCTTCTTCTCCTTGGCTCTCAGGATATCCCTTCAGAATCAATCTCTCTCTCTCTCTCGTTCTCCCTATATTTTCCAATAGTTTTAAAATACTGATCTATTGATCTATTCTACCTTAATCTTTAAAAGTCAGTTTTTAAAAAAATTTTTTATTGGAGTATAGTTGATTTGTAATGTTGTGTTCGTTTCAGGTGTGCAGCAAAGTGAATCAGTTATACATATACTTTTTAAGATTCTTTCCCCATATAGGCCATTACAGAGTATTGAATAGAGTTCCCTGTGCTATACAGTAGGTCCTTATCAGTTATCTATTTTATATATAGTCACTTGTATATGTTGATCCTAATCTTCCAGTTTATCCCCCTCCCCCCTTACCCCCGTAAGTTTCTACATCTGTAGCTCTATTTCTGTTTTGCAGCTAAGTTCATTTGTACCGTTTTCTTCAGATTCCACCTATAAGCGATATCATATATTTGTCTTTCTCTGACTTACTTCACTCAGTATGACAATCTCTAGGTCTATCCGTGTTGCTGCAAATGGCATTATTTCATTCTTTTTTATGGCTAATATTCCATTGTATATATGTACCACATCTTTATCCACTCATCTGTTGATGGACATTTAGGTTGCTTCCATGTCCTGGCTATTGTAAATAGCGCTGCAATGAACATTGGGGTGCATGTATCTTTTCGAATTATGATTTTCTCCGGATATATGCCCAGGAGTGGGATTGTTGGATCATATGGTGGCTCTATTTTTAGTTTTTTAAGGAAGCTCCATACTGTTCTCCATAGTGGCTGTACCAGTTTACATTCCCACCAACAGTGTAGGAGGGTTCCCTTTTCTCCACACCCTCTGCAGCACTTATTGTTTGTAGATTTTTTGATGAGGACCATTCTGACTGGTGTGAGGTGATACCTCATTGTAGTTTTAATTTGCATTTCTCTAATAATTAGTGATGTTGAGCAGCTTTTCATGTGCTTTTTAACCATCTGTATGTCTTCTTTGGAGAAATGTCTATTTAGATCTTCTGCCCATTTTTTGATCGGGTTGTTTTTTTTTTGACATTGAGCTGCATGAGCTGTTTGTATATTTTAGAGATTAATTCCTTGTCAGTTGCTTCGTTGGCAAATATTTTCTCCCATTCTGAGGGCTGTCTTTTCATTTTGTTTATGGTTTCCTTTGCTGTGCAAAAGCTTTTAAGTTTAATTAGGTCCCAGTTTTCTCTCTGTTCAAGGTCAAGATACTTACTTAGCCTTGCCTCCTGTGCTTTGGCATCATTTATTCCCTGGCTTCAAGCGATGTATAGGAATGATTGGGCAGGGAGACAGGATGTGAGAAAAAGAGTTAGCTACCTATTGCAATTGTTCAGAAGAGAAATGAATTAGGAAGGTGCCTCTGGGAATGGAAAAGAATGAACAGACCTAGAAGATTTGTCTGGTGATTGCAATGGGGATGCAGGAGAAAGAAAGATTACTTTGAGATTCTCACTTGGAAGAACCTGGTATGGTAGGAAGAGGACCTGATACAGGAAAATGATTAGGTCATTTAAAAAAACATGTTGCAGACTTTAAACAGGCACCAGAAAATATAATAGTGGAACTAGAGAGAGTGCAGGCCTAGAGACTTGAGCTAAATTATCTACACAGGAGCAGTTGTTGAACTCATAAGTATAAATGAAGTCGATGATGTAGAGAACACAATAGAAGAAGGTGACTGAAGATAAACTTCGGGGAATTTTGAAATTGGAAAGAACAATGAGAGACCAGGAGCCCCCAAAGGAGACATTCAAGGAGCAGAGAACCAGTTAGAAGAATGGAACTTATAGAGACAAAGTACTTTGACAGCACATGAAATACTAAGTTCAGTTCTTTGGGGGAAAGGACAGCTTCTTTCTTTTTTCTGAGCAAATAGTAACACTGAGCAATGTTCAAGGAGATGCGTGATGTGGAGAGAAAGATCCTAGAATTTGGAGCCAGCAGCCATGGGTTTTCATTTCCTCCTAAGTGCTTACTAGTTATGTGACCTTGGGCAAGCCACAAAACACAGATATGAAGCCATTAGAGAACAGCTGCAGGATAATCTGCATGTGATATATTGTCAAAAGTACATCAAATCAAATAAAGACACACATGTAGAATAATGGACTTGAGGACACGGGGAGGGGGAAGGGTAAGCTGGGACCAAGTGAGAGAGTAGCACTGACATATATACGCTACCAAATGTAAAACAGATAGCTAGTGGGAAGCAGCCGCATAGCACAGGGAGATCAGCTTGGTGCTTTGTGACCATCTAGGGGGTGGGTAGGGAGGGTGGGAGGGAGACGCAAGAGGGAGGGGATATGGAGATATATGTATATGTATAGCTGATTCAATTTGTTATACAGCAGAAACTAACACACCATTGTAAAGCAACTATAGTCCAATAAAGATGTTAAAAAAAAAAAGTATATCAAATCAGAAAGAGTATAGCTTTCTGGTCAGAGGAAGACAGAGAACATCACTGAGTGTGCAGAACTTGAATAAAGTGTCAAAAGATGAATATGATTTCGGCAGATACAATAGTGAAGGGAGAATATGTGACTCAGAAAAATGAAGGTTCATCATCTGGAGAAGAGAGAACGGAAGACACAGATTCTCCCAGAAGAGAATTTTTGTGCTTTCCTTTCCCTTGTTTTGGAACTTAGGAGTCTTGTTTATTTGAGATGTTGATATACTGTAGTTTGATGCTTGATGGAAGAAGAAAAAGAAAAGAAAAAGTACACACTTATATGAAAAGTCTTCCTTTAGGATGAATGGGTTAATCTTCATTTTACTTTATTCACTTTCATTTTAGAAATGTACCGTGAAAAGTTTTCAACAAGATGCTTCTTATGTTATTGTTAAGGAGATTAGTAGTACTTTATGTAGAAAATTCAGCAACCCCTTAAACATCTCTCCATTTTACAAGTTGCAGGTACAAATAAGCAACTCATTGTTTAACCTCGAGATCAAAAGTGAGAGTCATACAATAGAGGTCTGGGAGATGCATATTAGATGTGATATGAAAGTGCGTCTTCTTGGATCACAATAATAGAGAAAAACAGGAGTTGATTTCAAACTGAATAGAGACACAGAGGGAATACAATCCAGAGGAATAAATTGTTTAAGAGTATTGTGACTTTAAGATAAAATATCAGTTTGGTAGTAAACCAACATTCTTGGGCCATGATGCTTGTTCTTTGGGGGGAAAATTAAATCAAGCAAACATAAAGGCGTTTTTATTCCACTATCTTTGGGGAAAATACAGTTACATATTTGACCTCTTAGAATCTGTTCCAGAATCCGATGGGCTTTATGGACCATGCACTGGAACAGGATCAACAGTTAGGGTGTGTGGCAGACACTGTGTTTGTGGCTGAGAATTGTTCATTAGGCATTACCAGAGGCTTCAGAAACGGTATCCGTGTGGCTCACCTGGCTTTAAACGAAACCAGTGAGATCACCAGTGCTCACTTCAGTTGAGGACAAGCTGAGGATTAGCAGCTTTTCAAAATAAAAACCAGAGAGTACTCAATGTGTCCTCACTGGGAGGCAGTGCTCTGGGTTTAAGAGGATTTGGACACATACAGAGATCATTACTCTGTTATTAAGCATTTAGAAGTTAGTTTATATTTGCTAAATGCAAATATAAAAATCATTTCTTAATTATATGGGCATTAACGTCTTGCACCATTAACCACATATGTAAAACAGCTTTGTATCACTTACAAAAACAATTTAAAATATCAGATTATTGAATTTTCTCTGTTCTAATGGCCAACTGCCTTACAGCCAGGATTAACCTGTTTATTATCTTATAATTAAATACATTAAAAAGTGTTATTCTCTCATTTATCAAAAATTGAAGTGCAGGGAAATGAAGAAATTTGTGCATATATATTCATCAATCCAGTGTTCAAATTGAAGAATCAGACTCTGATTGTTTTTTAACCTGGTCTGTATTTGTACAGTATGTCAGGCAGGCAGCATACTGTTAAGAGAAAAGAAGGAAAATAATAAAATTTAAAAAAATTATTAGCTTTGAGTTGAATAACAAAGGAGCACCAAATGGAAACTCATCCACTAGCCAAGAAGGGCTATAGTTCACTCCCCCATCCATCACCACCAGCTGGCAGATGGGCTCAAGAGTAATGCAGTCCTCCTTAGATGCCAAGTTCTCTGCTTATGCAGCAGTCTTTGTCCTTGCCATCCAGAGAGGGAGAACAAGGAGTGGCTGGAGCCTACAGTTCCACGTAGCAGTACATCCCACTGTGAAGGAAACTCTTGGGGTTAGCCAGCAAAAATGGAATTCAAATTTGGAACCAGATCTCACCTGATATATTTTAATTGATTGCCATGTGATTGGCCATCTGTTTATAATTTGAGTGTCTTTTCTTTGTGTGAGAAATGCTTTTGTACAGGGTGGGACCCATGCGCCTCTCAATTTCTATATGGAAAAAAATATTTTCTATCTTTTCATTGCTTTGTTGAGTAGCTTTCAACAAGTTTTTGGAAAAAGTCTGGATCCAGATTTATAAAGTATCAACTGATGCTGTGCTAAAACAATGGGGTATTTTATGGGTTGTAAAGCTCTTATTATTAAGTAATTTTTGGTTGTGATAATTTTAATAATAATAGTAATAAACTATTTTAGAGGCTGGAAGGCTGAGGAACATTTTAAAATCAGTTGAGGTTGTTTAAATTCAGTTTATGCCTTAAGAGCTAAATCTTAAGTATAATTTGGCTATAGCTATAGTTCTATAATTTATTTGAATGTCACCATTTAGATGATATATAGAAATTGATGCTAGCTAGAATTATGGATCAAAATGATCAGTCCCTAAAATTTCTAGAAATGCAAAAATTGTTTTATTTTTACAATTTAAAATATGCTAATCTTCATTGGGCCAAGTTTGATTCTCTTCTCTAAACCTCCCTTTTATGAGTCTCTCATTAAAATTGTGGTGGTTAATATAGGACATTGGAGCTGCATTTCTTAAGGAAAAAGAGCAGAGGTTCTCTGACTTTGGTGCCTCAGAATAATGGTGAGAGCCCCCGGTCCAGCCTAAACCCATGGAATCAGAATCTGGGGTCTGCACAGCTTTTGTTGTCACAAGTCGCTCAGGTCATTCTGATGCACACCAAAGTTTGAGAACAACTGAGGTTGAGGACAAGATCAGCCCAAAGGCCAAATCCACCCACTGACTGTTTTTGTACATAACATTTTATTGGAATACAGCCATAGCCATCATTTTTGTATTGTCTATGGCTGCTTTCCCGATACAATGACAGAGTTGAGTAGTTGTGACATAAACCATATGGCTCACAAACCTGAAAATATTTACTATCTGTCCCTTTACAGAAAAAGTTCGCCAACTCCTGAACGAGATGAATGATATAAAAAGAGATACGTTTTTCCAGATCTAGTTGTTTCAGTTCACCCATTCATTCATTCCTTTGCCAAGACAAATAGGAACTAAAATTCATAGAATCACTCAGGGGGTTAAAAATGTCTTTAGATATTACCTTTTAACTTTCTTCAAACCTTTCAGTTGTTTCAAACAAAGAAAGGAAAAACTAAACTGAATAATATGTTTTTTAAAAAATTAGCTGTATTTGATTAAGATTTTGGATATTTAATGATTTTCCAACTTACTGCAAAATGATTCATTGCTAAGTTACAACTCTGTAATATCATGAATTTTAACAGCGATTCAAATAAAATTCAAATATAAGAAAAAAATAAACATTTTCATCTCAAAAGGTGGATAATGTTAAAAGATTAAAGGGGCTTAGAAATGTGTTTGGATTCAGCAAGGCAGTGAAATGGGGAAAAGGGCTAATGATCTTTAGGGCTGCCTAGCCAAAAGACAACCATCATAAAACAAAGATGCTTTCTGGTGATACAGTACAAGAATGCTCTGTACACAGTATGAAGCATCTTGAAATGTGAATAAATTGGATGAAGTTCCAAAAACAATAGATATGCTCAAGTGAATGGGAGGACCGAGATGCAGCAAGGCTTTTGATTTACATAGCATGATTGTTTCAAGGCACACACAGCCCTTCCCAAGAGCTGGGATGGATTTTCCTCCCAGCGCCTGTAGGAGATGTTGAATTGACATCACAGAAAATTGTCAGCAGAGAAGAGAGACAGATTGCTGGGCTGTAGGAGGGAGTTGGAGAAGGGAATTAGGTTCCTTACACCTTGTTCGTCATGTCATTCACTCCCTTCCTCAGAGATCTTCAATGACTTCTTATTACTTAAAGGATTAAAGACAAATCCCAGCTGGCATTTCAGGCGTTCTCTAATCTGTCCCTTATGTGGTATCGCAAAGCATTTTCATGCCTATTACTTCATTTGATCTTTACAGTACCCTCATGCAAGTCAGAGGGGATGTTTGCATTCCCATTTTACAGATAAATAAGCTCAGGTATAGCTGGTTTAATAGACCGGCTAAAGGCCACACAGCCGTAAGGGGCTGAGTCAGGGCTGGAACTCATGTCTCCTGCATCACGAGACATGTTCATGAATCTTTTCTTCTAGGTTAGACTTGTTCCCGAAACATGCCTGATGCTTGCCTAGCTGATTCTTTGCTGCACCACGGAATGCCTCCCCCTTCTCCATGTGCAATGTCACCTTTTGAGTTCCCGTTCACTTTCTGCCTGCTAGCAAACGTTTCCTGAGCTCCGGTATTCCGTGCTCTCTTTCTCCTCCTCTGAGCTCACACACTTTTTTGTTGACACCGTTTCCTTTTCCTCAGAATCCTACCATGTTTTGTGGCACCTCTACCTTGTTGGGTGTTTGTCTTGTGCACTGAGACTCTTGAATTTCTCCTCGACTCTGCCCATGTGTATGCCTCATGTCTCCAACGGCACTGTATGGTCTTGGGAGGGAACATCTAGCTAGCATATATTTCTTTTCTCCTCCACAATGCCTTCTGTAGTGCATTAAGAAGGCGGGGGCCCAATAAATATTTGTTGGACAAACGAATGATTTCATTCTCATGCTGTCTCTGAATATGATTAAGAGAAATGAGATGAAACTGAAACACAGAGCCCAGGTTGCCTTTTTAACAGCAAATTCTTTTCTAATGAATCAAAGTATTCCAAGGACAGCCACTGACGCTCCATGTTTAGCTGAGGCCTGGAGTCGTAAGGGCTGAGTGATCCTAAACTGGGCATAACAGAAACCAGCCCACAGGAAACTAAGACTTGGAATATACACTGATAAGACAATTCTTTCACAACTTTCACTTAAGGCCAGCAACTCATAGACAGTTGGCATAACAGGAAGAAACAGGAACAGTTTTCCCCCCAAAAGGATGGCTTTGCCATTTCCCCACCTTCCTGAGGTTAGCACAGCTCTGCACTTTCCTGGCCAGAAACCAGAGGCGCAGCTGTAACAAGGCAAACCTTCTTTGGAGCTTTGACAAGGTCTTCTCATCTCTCTTTGGTTGTGGGATTAAGAACTAAACATAGTCCCTTTGGAAAATCTGAGAAGTGGGAAATACAATTCATGGTGTGACACCTCACAGGTTTGGTGCTTGCTCCAGAGCAGGCTTGGCCAAGCCTTCACGATGCCCACTTCCTGCCACTCTCAATCATGGGCGGTGCTTTCCCCCCCATGTTGTGCATCTCCTGCCCAGTTGCACTGATCCCACCCCCCCAACCCCGGGATTAGTGCATGAAACGATTCAGGGCTAATCTCACCTCCTGCGCCGACCACACCTGTGATCAGCATTCTCTGAGTTCAGAGCCTCGGCCAGGTCAGGAGAGCTGTGCGGTCTATACCATTCCTCCTGTTTCTGGAGGAGTACATTGACCAAGTTACAACTAAATTCGAGGCTATACCTCTTTACATTGATGACTTCCTCTTGATTTACTAGATCTTCCTACCACAGAAGGTGATTAGATTAATCTGAGTGCTACCTGGGAAGTTGAAAATTTATGTGGTTTTTATTACTTCTGCAAGAGCCTCTCAATTATATTCTACACACATATTTCTTCACTTAAGAGTAAAACAGAGCTGTGTAAAGTGAGCAGCATGTTTACACTAGATCCCTATGGCTTGCTATCAAATTAGTGGCAAATCAGTATTATAGTAAACAGAGGTCAAAGATCAAACCCACAATTTCACATAAAATTCAAAACACAAGACACAAAACACAAAATAGAAGGCTCGTGTCATGAGACCATCAACTACTCTTAAAAAATAATCAAAACCAGGAAAAGATGAGAGGAAACAAAGTTTAAACATGATTTTAGTCCAGACTCTGATGCAAAAGCCAGACCTTACAGAGATCTTTTAAAAACCATGACAACTGACTACTTGTCACTCATCTTAAATGGAAACACACATCAAAAGGTGGCAAGAACCAAGATTTAGTAACTCCCGGATTCTATTCATGGATTTGACACTGACTTTGGACAAGTCAAAATCTGTCTTCATTTTTTACTCTGAAAATTCGGGTGGAAACTATTGTTTAACTTCCCTTGATGGACAACTCTGGAGAGAGTCATGCTAATAAGGAGACAGTGGTAATTCTCTCCTAGATTTGATTAGATGTATTTTTCAAAGGTCAAATGATTTAGTAGCATAAAATTGTACACACCACACCCTATTTTTACTGTGGGCAGCTCTCCACTCTTGGCTTCTAAGCAGGAAACTAGAATAATCACATTCCATGTTAAAGCATTCCTTGAAACCAAAAAAAAAAAAACCCATAAAAATTGATTACTGTTTAGCTCTTACTGTTGAAATTGAAGTCCTAAATTAGTCAACAGTTCACACCTATCATTATTAATCTAGATTTAATTCACCTTGAGTTAAAACATAATGTTTTACTGAGTGTCTTAGATGAATGGACTAAGCCAGTTGATAAATATTATCGGGGAACAGCAAAGCCTTTTTAAATAGAGTTTAGGAAAGCTCCAAAGGAATGCTGAATATTTAAAAAGAATTCAGTCAATAATTTTAATTACAATGCTTATTAATTCATAAGTATTTGCTTAATCAGTGCCACCAGATGTCAGTATACTCTGTATGATTAGCACTGAGTTCTCAAAACCAGCCAGAGTTTTCATTCCAGTTAATGAAAATGATGTAGTGGCCAAATAATTAAGGCTCTCTAGAGGATTATAAATCCTATTCCTCAACGTAGGTTATGTTATGGTTGAGGCCCCTCAGTTTAGAAACAAATTCCCAACTTCCCAATAAATCTTGGCACTGAGGTTCTTGAAAGTAAGAATGCCATTCTCTGAAATTGATGCATGGTCTTCGAGCTCAAACAGCATGCTGAAGAACATAAACTTAAGCACAGCTTAAGCTGGGCCAGCTCTAGACCTGTACTTCTGTGTTTTTTTCTAGCCTATTGACCTGACTTTTGCATTTGGGCAATGTCTTATTGGCATTTGATGCTTAAACCAAAGGGTTATCAGCTAGATAAGGGGCATTTTATTAACGGAGGAATAATTTTTCTGAATTCCTAGATATGTACTAGGACTTTTACCTGTGTTATCGTATTGAAACAATAAAAAACTGAGAAAGAAAGAAAGTTTAAAATGCCCTGGGGACTTCCCTGGTGGCGCAGTGGTTAAGAATCCGCCTGCCAATGCAGGGGACAGGGGTTTGAGCCCTGGTCCGGGAAGATCCCACATGCCGCGGAGCAACTAAGCCCGTGCGCCACAACTACTGAGCCTGCGTGCCACAACTACTGAAGTCCGCATGCCTAGAGCCTGTGCTCTGCAACAAGAGAAGCCACCGCAGTGAGAAGCCTGCACACCACAACAAGGAGTAGCCCCCGGTCACTGCAACTAGAGAAAGCCCGTGCGCAGTAATGAAGACCCAACACAGCCACAAATAAATAAATAAATTTATAAATAAATAAACAAATAATAAAATAAAATGCCTGAAAGCTTATTGTGTGTTTCTTTTTGACAACATGAAAGACTTAAAATGAGTTCTCAAGCCTTTCAACATTTTCATTTCAGTTAACAAAAGTGATGTCGTGGTCAAAAAATTAACTAAAACTGGCAAAATCTTACATTTTTAGGTTATTATTAAGCAACGACTGGTTGATTCTTTAACTGGATAAATCTGGAAAGCATTTAAGGAGCTAGTAAGGATAAAATTTTAAATGCCATTTAACAGTATGCCTTTGTGAGATATGTGTGCATTTTGTTAACTGTAAGCTTTAGAAATATTCAAAGTCCCTGGCACTTTGCTATGTTTTCAGAAGAAAAAAAAATTTTTTGCATAAACGAAGTCCATGTTGGAACTTCACATTATGAAGTCTTAGTGTGGGAGGGTCCTGGGCGTGGTCCCTAGGGACAGCATGGCAAGGTAGCTCCAGGCTTCTTGCTGCATAATGAAGAATGCACATTTTAATTACGAATAAAGAAGTTGATATTGCTGTAGGTTTTGCCCTTGAAGAGAAATCCTTTGAAATATTCACCTTTATTATGTGAAAAATTGTTATAGTCTTGTCCTCTAGGACAAGAGGAAGAAAAGCCAGACAAAATTCCTTGGACTCTACTTACAAAAAATTGAGACACCTGCCATTGTGCTTGTGAAAAGATAACTGAATTTTTTAAAAGCTTTTCTGACTTCAAAGTGTTTGTGAAGTTCACTGCAAACAGAACTCCCCTTGTCTCCAAATGCACGTGCACACATTATTTCATTGGCACATAGAGATTGCTGAACCAAATAGTTAAGATTCTCTATTGGACAATGTCAAATGGGGAATTTTTACTTGGTAACATACATGTTTCATGAAATAGACCACCGAAGTCATTGTATTTCAATATCTGCACTCACATACCATCACCATCATAAAGCCTTAGAAATCAGAACATTTTACCTAGTAACTAAGAGAAGACGCTACAAAAGCCACTCAGACAAATCTTACTTGTCCTAGAATGTTTCCTTATAAAAATACTTTCCACAGACTACAGAACTAAACATTGGTTGAATCAAAATCATGCCAGCTGGGGAGGACTTCGGTCTTCATGCAGTGATAGTCAAACCCACTGCTTCCCCCAGCCCCACTTTTCATTTGGGGGACACATGGTCAGAGGAGTAACTTGCTTAGGGCCTTGTAGGTCAGCCGTGGCATGTGAATCCCAGCCACTCTCAGGCCCCTGGGCATATGCACTATTTAATTCCTTTTTATTGAAGTATAGTTGATTTACAATGTTGTGTTAGTTTCAGGTATACTGCAGAGTGATTCAGTTATACATATAACTGAAAAGAATACATATATGTATTCTTTTTCAGATTCTTTTCCCTTATAGGTTATTATAAGATATTGAGTATAGTTCCCTGTGCTATACAATAGGTCCTTGTTGTTTATCTATTTTATATATAGTAGTGTGTATATGTTAATCCCAAACTCTCTCCCCCTCCCTTTCCCCTTTGGTAACCATAAGTTTGCTTTCTGTGTCTGTGAGTCTATTTCTGCTTTGTAAGTAAGTATTTTGTATCATTTTTTCAGTTTCCACATGTAAGTGATATTGTATCATATTTGTCTTTGTCTGACTGACTTCACTTCGTAAGATACTCTCTAGGTTCAGCCATGTTGCTGCAAATGGCATTATTCTTCTTAATTCTTTTTTTCTTTTTTTAATAAATTTATTTTTTTATGTATTTATTTTTGGCTGTGTTGGGTCTTCAGTGCTACATGCTGGCTTTCTCTAGTTGTGGCGAGGGGGGGCTACTCTTCGTTGAGGTGCGCGGGCCTCTCATTGCGGTGGCTTCTCTTGTCGCGGAGCATGGGCTCTAGGCATGAGGGCTCAATAGTTGTGGCTTGCGGGCTCTAGAGCGCAGGCTCAGTAGTTGTGGTGCATGGGCTTAGTTGCTCTGCAGCATGTGGGATCTTCCCAGACCAGGGATAGAACCTGTGTCCCTTGCATTGGCAGGCGGATTCTTAACCACTGTGCCACCAGGGAAGTCCCTTCTTAATTCTTAATAATCGTAGTTTTATTGTAAACTAATTTATTTTACTCACTAAAACTGGTTTCTAGGCATTAACTAATCTTAACTAATCTTCCTAATAGATCATTAGACAAGTAGGTAGCAGGTATAATTCATCTTTTAAAGCTGGAAAAAGAAAACAGGAGGAAGTGGAAGGCATTTTACACACATTGTCTCGTTTATTCTTCACAAAACCATATGAGGGAGGGTAACCCTTTCCATGTGACAAACAAGGAAACTGGTTCAGAGAAGTTAATTAACATGCCCAAGGTCACTATAGAGCCAGGATTTAAACCCAGATCTGTCTGGTTCCAGACACCATGCTCTCTGTCCAGTCCAAGATGTCTCTGATTAAGTTACTTTTCCAAAATGACATGAGGAAGGATAATAGAATTGGACATGAAAGTCACTGCCAATGTACTGGATTATGTTTGAACAGGATCTTCACAATAAAGTCCAACAGTCTAACTCTTAGCACTAACCAACAACAGCCTAAATTTTTCTCTCTCTTTTACTACTAGTCCTGATTTATTCCACATACTCAATATCTTAACTAAATTACAGGTTTGCTTTTCTCTTGCAGTCTGTAAACCCCCTGAAAAGGACAGTCCATAGATCCCCAAGGAAATAAAATGTAAAAAATCCCAGCAAGGAATACTGTTCAAATGTGGTTTTAAATGCAAATATGTGTGGTCAGCGGGCTTCTGCCTGCTCATTGAACTTCAAATGGGGCAGGAAGAGGGAACATGGACTCAGAACCCTCACGCTGGCTCAGTGCTCCAAATGTCCTGTTCTCATCCTGTAGCTCATCTTTCCCCCATTTCTCACCTCTAATTTAAAACATCATTTCCAGAACAGAAAGAAAGAGAAAGACAAAAAACAAGAGTTGATAATACCTTGATGATTTTATTATCAAGTTATGAGAGACTGATATTGTGCTGACAAGTTTAGGGTCTAAAAATTGATATATTTTAAAATTCAGCCTTGTTTAATTAACATGGGTCTCAATAGGCTTAGGTGGCACAAAGTTCTTAAACAGACCTCAATACCAAGGGCGCAATGGGAAATAAACCTCTTCCCTAACCAGATAGCTTTGTTTGTTTTTAACTGAATGACTGAGGCAGTTTCTACTCTGGTGTCTGATTGATGATCCCCAGTGTTTTGGAAAAGTAATAAGATCCTTCCTGGGGCCAGTTTGGAGCCAGCCCTCAAAAGATCACAAAGTATTGGGCCAGAGAGGCTCCTAAGGACACCAGCACTTGCTGAGTTAACACTCATGGCCTAACGGCTGCCATTTTGTTCTTGGGTACACAGAGAACGTGTGTAACAAGGGGGAGTGGAAAGGAAAATAATTTCACAAGATTGTGCAAGTATTACTTATAACTTTCCATTGGGGAAGTTCATGGGATTTAAGAAACCATCTTTTTTGGTGTTCACTCACCAGTTGGTCCTGGGGGGTGGTATTCAACACTTCATCTAACCTTGAAAGTCATCTCATAAAAATTCCAGCTGTTCTGATACAATGGAAGAGAAACGCTTACTCTTGTGTGTTTGCATATTCTGTGCAGGAGATGAGGCTTTACTCTGGTTTATCCCTCTGCAGATCCTTTGGTTATGAATGACCCAAAGCCTGGTCATAGTCCTAGAATCACTCTGGAGGGCCTTTCCGTAGCAAAGTGGCTCTTCCCAAGCTTGGCTGCAGAGCTGCTGTCAGAGGGCACCCTGAGTAGAGCCAGAAATTTTAAATACTGCACATCTTCTGCTTTGTTTTTTAGGGTAAACATACCTCTGTGTGCAGGTAAAGGAAAAAATAACCAATTGACATTTCATTGACCCAAAAAGGGCAGGCTCTGAAAGTTTCACGAAACAAAAAGAATCTAGGCTAGAAAGAAAAGACTGACTTTTGCAAAGATTTGCACTGACAATATAGTCTATGAATTAAAAAAAATTTTTAACGTCCTCAATATAGGAGTCTGAAACCTATCAAATCATTTTCACCATATGCCTGTTTTTCTTAATCATATCATAATATTTCAAAGTAAATTGGCTAGCTTTCTTACTTCCAACGGTTCTGATACAATGAAAAAAAGAGCTTCTCTCTCTCTTTTTTATTTTTGGAAAGTGTTTTTATCAAGTTTGTACTCCCCATGACATTGCGGACAAGATTCCTTCCTCTGGCTCTCCACTGTCATAACACTAGTTCATGATCTCAACATTAATCATAAAATAATAGAACTAATAATAATAGTTATTACTTATTGATTAATTTGTATCGGCCATAACTCTGCTGAGAACCTCATGTACATAATTTAATTTAATCCTCACAAAAGTAAGAGAACAAATAAGGTTAACACTGAGGGCTTACTGTGTGTAATAGATAATTTTATTTTTATTTATTTATTTATTTTTTTTTATTTTTTTTTTCAAATTAAAGGTTGTGGACCAAATTCTTTTTTTTTTTTTAATTTTTATTTATTTATTTATTTATTTATTTATTTATTTATTTATTTATGGCTGTGTTGGGTCTTCGTTTCTGTGCGAGGGCTTTCTCTAGTTGCGGCAAGTGGGGGCCACTCTTCATCGCGGTGCGCGGGCCTCTCACTATCGCGGCTTCTCTTGTTGCGGAGCACAGGCTCCAGACGCGCAGGCTCAGTAGTTGTGGCTCACCGGCCTAGTCGCTCTGCGGCATGTGGGATCTTCCCAGACCAGGGCTCGAACCCGTGTCCCCTGCATTGGCAGGCAGATTCTCAACCACTGTGCCACCAGGGAAGCCCTATTTATTTTTTTAAAAACATCTTTATTGGAGTAAAATTGCTTCATAATGGTGTGTTAGTTTCTGCATTATAACAAAGTGAATCAGCTATAAATATACATATATCCCCATATCTCTTCCCTCTTGCGTCTCCCTCCCTCCCACCCTCCCTATCCCACCCCTCAAGGTGGTCACAAAGCACTGAGCTGATCTCCCTGTGCTATGCGGCTGCTTCCCACTAGCTATCTATTTTATATTTGGTAGTGTATATATGTCCATGCCACTCTCTCACTTTGTCCCAGCTTACCCTTCCCCCTCCCTGTATCTTCAAGTCCATTCTCTAGTAGGTCTGTGTCTTTATTCCCATCTTACCTCTAGGTTCTTCATGACCATTTTCTTCTTTTTTTTTTTTGGATTCCATATATATGTGTTAGCATACGGTATTTGCTTTTCTTTTTCTGACTTACTTCACTCTGTATGACAGACTCTAGGTCCATCCACCTCACTACAAATAACTCAATTTCGTTTCTTTTTATGGCTGAGTAATATTCGATTGTATATATGTGCCACATCTTCTTTATCCATTCATCTGTCGATGGGCACTTAGGTTGCTTCCATGTCCTGGCTATTGTAAATACGGCTGCAATGAACATTGTGGTACATGACTCTTTTTGAATTATGGTTTTCTCAGGGTATATGCCCAGTAGTGGTATGGCTGGGTCTTATGGTAGTTCTATTTTTAGTTTTTTACGGAACCTCTATAGTGTTCTCCATAGTGGCTGTATCAATTTACATTCCCAACAACAGTTCAAGAGGTTTCCGTTTTCTCCACACCCTTTCCAGCATTTGTTTGTAGATTTTTGATGATGGCCATTCTGACCGGTGTGAGGTGATACCGCATTGTACTTTTGATTTGCATTTCTCTAATGATTAGTGATGTTGAGCATCCTTTCATGTGTTTGTTGGCAATCTCTATATCTTCTTTGGAGAAATGTCTGTTTAGGTCTTCTGCCTATTTTTGGATTGGGTTGTTTTTTTTTTCATATTGGGCTGCATGAGCTGCTTGTAAATTTTGGAGATTAATCCTTTGTCAGTTGGTTCATTTGCAAATATTTTCTCCCATTCTGAGGGTTGTCTTTTCATCTTGTTTATGGTTTCCTTTGCTGTGCAAAACCTTTTAAGTTTCATTATGTCCCATTTGTTTATTTTGTTTTTATTTCCATTTCTCTAGGAGGTGGGTCAAAAAGGATCTTGCTGTGATTTATGTCATAGAGTCTTCTGCCTAAGTTTTCCTCTAAGAGTTTGATAGTGTCTGGCCTTACATTTAGGTCTTTAATCCATTTTGAGTTTATTTTTCTGTATGGTGTTAGGGAGTGTTCTAATTTCTTTCTTTTTCATGTAGCTGTCCAGTTTTCCCAGCACCACTTATTGAAGAGGCTGTCTTTGCTCCATTGCATATTCTTGCCTCCTTTATCAAAAATAAGGTGACCATATGTGAGTGGGTTTATCTCTGGGCTTTCTATCCTGTTCCATTGATCTATATTTCTGTTTTTGTGCTAGTACCATACTGTCTTGATTTCTCTAGCTTTGTAGTATAGTCTGAAGTCAGGGAGCCTGATTCCTCCAGCTCCATTTTTCTTTCTCAAGATTGCTTTGGCTATTCGGGGTCTTTCGTGTTCCCATACAAATTGTGAAATTTTTTGTTCTAGTTCTGTGAAAAATGCCATTGGTAGGGTAGTTTGATAGGGATTGCATTGAATCTGTAGATTGCTTTGGGTAGTAGAGTCATTTTCACAATGTTGATTTTTCCAAACGAAGAACATGGTATATCTCTCCTTCTGTTTGTATCTTTTTAAATTTCTTTCATCAGTGTCTTATAGTTTCTGCATACAGGTCTTTTGTCTCCTTAGGTAGGTTTATTCCTAGGCATTTCATTCTTTTTGTTGCAATGGTAAATGGGAGTGTTTCCTTAATTTCTCCTTCAGATTTTTCATCATTAGTGTATAGGAATGCAAGAGACTTCTGTGCATTAATTTTGTATCCTGCTACTTTACCAAATTCATTGATTAGCTCTAGTAGTTTTCTGGTAGCATCTTTAGGATTCTCTATGTATAGTATCATGTCATCTGCAAACAGTGACAGCTTTACCTGTTCTTTTCCAATTTGGATTCCTTTTATTTCTTTTTCTTCTCTGACTGATGTGGATAAAACTTCCCAAATTATGTTGAATAATAGTGGTGAGAGTGGGCAACCTTGTCTTGTTCCTGATCTTAGTGGAAATGGCTTCAGTTTTTCACCATTGAGACCAATGTTGGCTGTGGGTTTGTCATATATGGCCTTTATTATGTTGAGGTAAGTTCCCTCTATGCTTACTTTCTGGAGGGTCTTTATCATAAATGGGTGTTGAATTTTGTCGAAAGCTTTTTCTGCATCTATTGAGATGATCATATGGTTTTTCTCCTTCAATTTATTAATATGGTGTATCACATTGATTGATTTGTGTATATTGAAGAATCCCTGCATTCCTGGGATAAATCCCACTTAATCATGGTGTATGATCCTTTTAATGTGCTGTTGGATTCTGTTTGCTAGTATTTTGTTGAGGATTTTTGCATCTATGTTCTTCAGTGATATTGGCCTGTAGTTTTCTTTCTTTGTGACATCTTTGTCTGGTTTTGGTATCAGGGTGATAGTGGCCTCGTAGAATGAGTTTGGGAGTGTTCCTCCCTCTGCTATGTTTTGAAGAGTTTGAGAAGGATAGGTGTTAGCTTTTCTCTAAATGTGTGATAGAATTCACCTGTGAAGCCATCTGGTCCTGGGCTTTTGTTTGTTGGAAGATGTTTAATTACAGTCTCAATTAAAGTGCTTGTGATTGGCCTGTTTATATTTTCTATTTCTTCCTGGTTCAGTCTTGGAAGGTTGTGCTTTTCTAAGAATGTGTCCATTTCTTCCAGGTTACCCAGTTTATTGGCATAGAGTTGCTTGTAGTAATCTCTCATGATCTTTTGTATTTCTGCAGTGTCAGTTGTTACTTCTCCTTTTTCATTTCTAATTCTATTGATTTGAGTCTTTTTTTCTAGATGAGTCTGGCTAACGGTCTATCAATTTTGTTTATCTTCTCAAAGAACAAGCTTTTAGTTTTATTGATCGTTGCTATTGTTTCCTTCATTTCTTTTTCATTTATTTCTGATCTGATCTTTATGATTTCTTTCCTTCTGCTCACTTTGCAGTTTTTTTGTTCTTCTTTCTCTAATTGCTTTAGGTGTAAGGTTAGGTTGTTTATTTGAGATATTTCTGGTTTCTTGAGGTAGGATTGTATTGCTATAAACTTCCCTCTTAGAACTGCTTTTGCTGCATCCCATAGGTTTTGGGTTGCCGTGTTTTCATTGTCATTTGTTTCTAGGTATTTTTTGATTTCCTCTTTGATTTCTTCAGTGATCTCTTAGTTATTAAGTAGTGTATTGTTTAGCCTCCATGTGTTTGTATTTTTTACAGATTTTTTTCCTGTAATTGATATCTAGTCTCATAGTGTTGTGGTCAGAAAAGATACTTCATACAATTTCAATTTTCTTAAATTTACCAAGGCTTGATTTGTGACCTAAGATATGATCTATCCTGGAGAATGTTCTATGAGCACATGAGAAGAAAGTGTATTCTGTTGTTTTTGGATGGAATGTCCTATAAATATCAATTAAGTCCATCTTGTTTAATATGTCATTTAAAGCTTATGTTTCCTTATTTATTTTCATTTGGATGATCTGTCCATTGGTGAAAGTAGGGTGTTAAAGTCCCCTACTATGATTGTGTTACTGTCAATTTCCCCTTTATAGCTGTTAGCATTTGCCTTATGTATTGAGGTGCTCCTATGTTGGGTGCATAAATATTTACAACTGTTATATCTTCTTCTTGGATTGATCCCTTGATCATTATGTAGTGTCTTTCTTTGTCTCTTGTAATAGCCTTTATTTTAAAGTCGATTTTGTCTGATATGAGAATTGCTACTCCAGCTTTCTTTTGATTTCCATTTGCATGGAATATCTTTTTCCATTCCCTCACTTTCAGTCTGTATGTGTCCCTAGGTTTGAAGTGGGTCTCTTGTAGACAGCATATATACAGGTCTTGGTTTTGTATCCATTCAGCCAGTCTATGTCTTTTGGTTGGAGCATTTAATCCATTTACATTTAAAGTCATTATCAATATGTATGTTCCTATTACCATTTTCTTAATTGTTTTGGGTTTGTTATTGTAGGTCTTTTTCTTCTCTTGTGTTTCCTGCCTAGAGAAGTTCCTTTAGCATTTGTTGTAAAGCTGGTTTGGTGGTGCTGAATTCTCTTAGCTTTTGCTTGTCTGTAAAGGTTTTAATTTCTCCGTTGAATCTGAATGAGATCCTTGCTGGGTAGAGTAATCTTGGTTGTAGGTTTTTCCCTTTCATCACTTTAAATATGTCCTGACACTCCCGTCTGGCTTGCAGAGTTTCTGCTGAAAGATCAGCTGTTAACCTTATGGGGATTCCCTTGTATGTTATTTGTTGTTTTTCCCTTGCTGCTTTTAATATTTTCTCTTTGTATTTAATTTTTGATAGTTGGATTAATATGTGTCTTGGCATGTTTCTCCTTGGATTTATCTTGTATGGGATCCCTGCACTTCCTGGACTTGATTAACTATTTCCTTTCCCATATTAGGAAAGTTTTCAACTATAATTTCATCAATATTTTCTCAGTCCCTTTCTTTTTCTCTTCTTCTTCTGGGACCTGTATAATTCAAATGTTGGTGCTTTTAATGTTGTCCCAGAGGTCTCTGAGACTGTCCTCAATTCTTTTCATTCTTTTTTCTTTATTCTGCTCTGCATTACTTATTTCCACTATTTTATCTTCCAGGTCACTTATCTGTTCTTCTGCCTCAGTTATTCTGCTATTGATTCCTTCTAGAGAATTTTTAATTTCATTTACTGTGTTGTTCATCATTGTTTGCTCTTTAGTTCTTCTAGGTCCTTGTTAAACGTTTCTTGTATTTTCTGCATTATATTTCCAAGATTTTGGACCATCTTTACTATCATTACTCTGAATTCTTTTCAGGTAGACTGCCTATTTCCTCTTCATTTTTTTGGTTTGGTGGGCATTTACCTTGCTCCTTCAACTTCTGTTCCTCTGTCTTCTCATTTTGCTTAGCTTACTGTGTTTGGGATCTCCTTTTCACAGGCTGCAGGTTTGTAGTTCCTGTTGTTTTTGGTGTCTGCCCCCCGTGGCTAAGGTTGGTTCAGTGGGTTGGGTAGGCTTCCTGGTGGAGGGCACTGGTGCCTGTGTTCTGGAGGATGAGGCTGGATCTTGTCTTTCTGGTGGGCAGGACTGCATCGGTGGTGTGTTTTTGGGTGTCTGTGACCTTATTATGATTTTAGGCAGCCTCTCTACTAATGGGTGGGGTTGTGTTCCTGTCTTGCTAGTTGTTTGGCATAGGGTGTCCAGCACTGTAGCTTGCTGGTTGTTGAGTAGAGCTGGGTCTTGGCATTGAGATGGAGATCTCTGGGAGAGCTTTCACTGTTTAATATTAAGTGGAGCCAGGAAGTCTCTGGTGGACCAATGTCCTGAACTCGGCTCTCCCACCTCAGAGGCATAGGCCTGACGTCCTGCCAGAGCCCCAAGACCCTGTCAGCCACACAGCTCAGAACTAAAAGGAGAAAAAAAGAAAGAAAGATAGAAAAATATATATAATAAAGTTATTAAAATAAAAAGTAATTATTAAAAATAAAAAAAATTAAAAAGTAATAAAAAAAAGAAAGAAGAGAGCAACCAAAGCAAAAACGAGTCCACCAATGATAACACCAAGTGCTAAAAACTAACTATACTGAAACAAAACAAAACAAAACAGACATACAGAACCCTAGGACAAATGGTAAAAGCGAAGCTATACAGACAAAATCACACAAAGAAGCATACACATACACACTCACAAAAAGAGAAAAAGGAAAAAAATGTATATATCGTTGCTCCCAAAGTCCACTGCCTCAATTTGGGATGATTCGTTGTCTATTCAGGTATTCCACAGATGCAGGGTACATCAGGTTGATTGTGGAAATTTAATCTGCTGCTCCTGAGGCTGCTGGGAGAGATTTCCCTTTCTCTTCTTTGTTCGCACAGCTCCTGGGGTTCAGCTTTGGATTTGGCCCCGCCTCTGCATGTAGGTTGCCTGAGGGCATCTGTTCTTTGCTCAGACAGGACGGGGTTAAAGGAGCAGCTGATTAAGGGGCTCTGGTCCACTCAGACCAGGGGGAGGGAGGGGTACGGAATGTGGGGTGAGCCTGTGGTGGCAGAGGCTGTTGTGATGTTGCACCAGCCTGAGATGCACCATGTGTTCTCCTGGGGAAGTTGTCCCTGGATCATGGGACCCTGGCAGTGGTGGGCTGCACAGACTCCCAGGAGGGGAGGTGCGGAGAGTGACCTGTGCTTGCACACAGGCTTCTTGATGGCTGCAGCAGCAGCCTTAACATCTCATGCCCGTCTCTGGTGTCCGCGCTGATAGCCGTGGCTCGCGCCCGTCTCTGGAGCTCATTTAGGTGGTGTTCTGAATCCCCTCTCCTTCTGCACCCTGAAACAATGGTCTCTTGCCTTTTCGGCAGTTCCAAACATTTTCCCAGACTCCCTTCCGGCTAGCTGTGGCGCACTAGCCCCCTTCAGGCTGTATTCACGCAGCCAACCGCAGTCCTCTCCCTGGGATCCGACCTCCGAAGCCCAAGCCTCAGCTCCCAGCCCCCGCCCGCCCCGGCGGGTGAGCAGACAAGCCTCTCAGGCTGGTGAGTGCTGGTCAGCAGTGATCCTCTGTGCGGGAATCTCTCTGCTTTGCCCTCTGCACCCCTGTTGCTGCGCTCTCCACCGTGGCGCCAAAGCTTCCCCCACCCCCCGACACCCCCTGTCTCTGCCAGTGAAGGGGCTTCCTAGTGTGTGGAAACTTTTCCTCCTTCACAGCTCCCTTCCAGCGGTGCAGGTCCCACCCCTATTCTTTTGTCTCTGTTTTTTTGTTTCTTCTTTTGCCCTACCCAGGTACGTGGGAAGTTTCTTGCCTTTTGGGAAGTCTGAGGTCTTCTGCCAGCGTTCAGTAGGTGTTCTGTAGGAACTGTTCCACATGTAGATGTATTTCTGATGTATTTGTGGGGAGGAAGGTGATCTCCACATCTCACTCCTCCGCCATCTTGAAGGTCTCCCAATGGATAATTTTATGTGTCAACTTGACTGGGCCATGGGAGGCACAGCTCTCTGGTTAAACATTATTTATGGGTGTATCTGGGAGAGTGTTTCTGGAAGAGATTAGCATTTGAATTGGTGGACAGCATAATGCTGATTGTCCTCCCCATGTGGGTGGGCATCATCCAATCCATTGAGGGCCTGAATAAACCAAAAAGGCAGAGGAAAGTTGAATTTGCTCTCTATCTGACTGAGCTAGACATCAATCTTTTCTGCCCTCAGCACTCCTGGTTCTTAGACCTTTAGGTCCAGACTGGAATCTACACCATTTTCTCTCTGGCTCTGCTCTCAGGCCTTCCAAATGTACCACTGGCTTTCCTGGGTCCCCAGATTGCAGACAGAAGGTTGAGGGACTTCTCAGCCTCCATAACTGAATGAGCCAATACCTTTAATAAATCTCTTTCTAGTTCTGTTGTGTGGTCTGTTCTGTTTTCCTGAAGAAGAACCCCGCCTAATCCACTATATATCAAACATTTTTCTAAGTGTTTTACATATAGTAACTCCTTAATCCTCTTTAGTTATATATGGTAGATTTTTATCCATTTTACCTTATTGAAAGACTATTATACTTACATTATAGTTGAGTACGGATACCATCTGCCAGGCTCAGATAGATTCAACATCTTGGCCCAGTTTCGCATCTGGACTGTGGCATTAATTTCCAAAATGGTGGCAGTTTCCTCTCTTGTCAATCCATCCTTCAGAGATATCAAGGTTAAAATCTTCTTTTCCTTAAATCCTTCATTGGTTTACCACTGCCGTTAGTATGAATTCGAAATTACTTAGCATGGCAATGCAAGTCCACAAACATTTGGGTGACCTTGATTCAATTTCTACCATTCCCTCTGGGCTGAAGCCACGTTATGTGGCATCTCTCAGCTCCACTGTATTCTTTGGTGCCTATGTGCGTGTGCATGTGCTACTTGGGTCACTTCTCCCCATCTCTACCTGCCGTTACCACTCATTCTTAGGACCCCGTTTTTCATTTGAATTACTGCAGCCAGCTCCCAACTGGTCTTCTTGCCTCTATTCCTTATCCCCTTCAATTCATTTTCTGCTTGGTGGCCAGACTAATCCTTCTAAAATGCAAAGACAAACATGGCATGCCCATGCTTAAGGCCTCTCAATAATTTCTCATTGTCAGAGGGATAAAGTCCACATTCCTTCAAAGTGCCCTTCAAGATCTTGTCCCAGTTTATCTCTCCAGGCTCATCAATAACTATCCTCCTAAATGGACCCTTTCTTCCCAGACATTTGCACAGAAAGGCCTCTTTGCTAAAATATTCTGCTTTGTCCTCACATGGCCAATGCCTCACTTGGCCAATGCCTCAGCCTTCATGTCTCTGCTGGGATGTCATCTCCTCTAGCACACCATCCTCTACTCTTGCCCCTACCCAATGCCCTCCAGGTTAGAAGCATACTGTGCCATCAGTGTAGAATAGCACACTATGCTAATTACTTATTAATTATGCTAATTACTTACTTTTGTTCTTGTCCCACTGTATGGTGACACCTGGTTCTCATCAGCTTCTAGCACTGGACTCTACCTAACTGGCAGGACTGTCATCTTATTCACTATCACTGACCCAATGCCTGCCACTTAATAGGAACTCAATAAATATCAGCGAGCAAATGAACAAGTGAATGGCTGTCTGGTTGCCTGCCCTGACTTCACTCCCTGATGAAATCCCTGCTTTCCTTGTTTGGCTCCAACTTCAGTTCTTCTCTAAAGCTGTCCCTTCTCTGTCCCCTCTCTGGAATTAGCATGCCCTTCTCCATGCCCTCCTGAAAATGTGCTACAAATATGGTCCTGCTAAATTGTAAGCTCCTTGAGGGTAGGGATTATATTTTTGCCCACTTTAAGCTTAGTCTCTGGCACAGGACCTGGCGCTTAGTGGATTGTCAGTAAATTTTTGTCAGATGGAATCCTGTATTCATTCGTTGCCTCTCCATTCACATCAGTTGAGAGTTTTCATTAGCATTGCATTATGAAAAATGAAAGAAAAAACAATAGAGGATACAAAGAGAAGAAAATTAAGGAAGGATATAGCATTGTGATGAAACAATGCACAGCCCCAGGCAAATAAACACCCAGCGCTCTGTTCCTGGGGCTTTCCACTCCCTCGGCACCTGGGGCGCCTTGACTTTCGCCTCTACCTTCTCTCCACTGACTCTTCTTCAGTGTATCTGCAGCCCAGCCCATGCTCAGCCACTTAGAACACATATCGTGTTTTTTCTACCATATTAACATTCATTGCTGAGCAGAAACTATGTGCAAGCAGATGGCAAGTGCTCAGAGGGCTAAACCTTGATGTCATCTGACACATCAGTCTGGGGCTTAACCATTCAAGGAGGTTTCTCCTCAAAAAGAACCAGATCAGGACTTCCCTGGTGGCGCAGTGGTTAAGAATCCACCTGCCAATGCAGGGGACATGGGTTCGAGCCCTGGTCCAGGAAGATCCCACATGCCGAGGAACAACTAAGCCCGTGCGCCACAACTACTGAGCCTGCGCTCTAGAGCCCGTGCTCCGCAACATGAGAAGCCACCGCAATGAGAAGCCTGTGCACTGCATCGAAGAGTAGCCCCCGCTCTCTGCAACTAGAAAAAGCCTGTGCGTAGCAACAAAGACCCAATGCAGCCAAAAATAAATAAATAATTTATAAAAAAAGAAAAAAAGAACCAGATTACTCCTTCACCTTGACCTTGTGTTCAGTCTAATCTACACCTTCCATTCAGCAGGAAGTCCCCTTTCCCTGGCCACCCAAATGCCAACCTGGATCCTGTCCCCACCCGAGAGTCCTCCTTCCACATATTTATAATACTGCTTCTGTCCTCTTGAGAATTCCCCTCAGTAGATGCATTTTCTAATTGCTGTTTCTGGGAATTCTTCCATCCTCACTAGTTATTTGATTGTTCCTCAGAACTCAGTTTGTATAAGTAACTTCCTTCTTTATTCCTATTCCCACTGGTCCACCCTTCCAGTTCTTCTGCAGATGGTTGTTCAAGCCTCTCCATCCATTTCCCCCTCAGTTTACTTCAACCAGCATTTACAGAGGGTCCACCATTTGTCAGGCACTGAGGATAGATAAATACCACACAGTGTTTATCCTTGGAGGAGCTATCTGAAACACACAGAAAAAAATAATTACAACACAGAGCAGACACATGATCATGGAAGTTTGTATGGGACTGTCTTAGTTTGGATTCTCCTAAGATGTAGATCTTGTGACAGAGATTTGGGTGCCATTCATTTACTTGAGAGGTGATCCAAGGAAGTACAACGAAGGCATGAGAGAGTAAAACAGAGAAGGAGGAAGAGCCAATCAAGAGTGTATTAAGGGCTTCCCTGGTGGCGCAGTGGTTAAGAATCCGCCTGCCAATTCAGGGGACATGGGTTCGAGCCCTGGTCTGGGAGGATCCCACATGCCGCGGAGCAACTAGGCCCGTGAGCCACAACTACTGAGCCTGCGCGTCTGGAGCCTGTGCTCTGCAACAAGAGAGGCCGCGATAGTGAGAGGCCCGCGCACCGCGATGAAGAGTGGCCCCCGCTCGCCGCAACTAGAGAAAGCCCTCGCACAGAAACAAAGACCCAACACAGCCCAAAATAAATAAATAAATTAATTAAGAGTGTATTAATAAGTGGGTAAAGGCTGTGGGTAACAGGGGCTCGGAACTACCAAGAAACATCAGAGACATGGTGGAGAACATCCTTCAAAATGGTTTCTTTGTAAAATAAGGAATGAATTTCCACCCCTCAATGGTTAAGGGTTGCTTCTGAGGCAACCTTCCCCCACCACTCTTGCCTACCACGTGTGGGGATGACATGCTCTTGTGGTCAGAGAAAGTCCTCAAGTCAAGTGACACAGCGTCCTGAGAAATGAAGTCATAGACATGTACAAGAATTGTCTACTGAATCTGCAGGTGGCTTCTGGGGTTGTCCCAGGGAATAAGAGCGAGGTGTCAACCACACCTGCTACAAGGACACAGAAATATGTTTGTGAGGGGGAGGGTATTATAGGTCAGCAGAATATTCATAGAGGTGCTGTCATAGCAAGGTTTCGAAGGTGAAAAGTTCTCCAGGTGAACAAGTAGGGAAAGTGCTTCAGAGCAGTAAGATATTACGAGGGCTTGGGCATGTGAATTAGCACGCTCATGTGGGTATCTGGGTACAGATGAGTCGCTGTGGGGTGGAGGTAAAGAGACAGGGGCGAGGTAAGATTGGTGAGACTTGATAAACATTTGCATTACGTCTTTTCAATGCCAAGAGACAAAAATCCACAACAAAATGATGAGAAGATTTTGTCAGCATTGGCTATGTGACATGGTTGTATGTTGCAGGGAGAATTGGGTGGAGAGGCAAGAAGGTCCAAGCATAGATCGAGGATATCCTCCAGGTTTGTGGAACATATCTTAAACCCTCTAAAAATACATTTCAGCTTCTGGCGTCTTGTTTGCCTTTGGTTTGTTTACTCACTTTAACGGAGGGAGAGACTTCCTGTTCCTGAACTTTTCAATTTTACTCTAGTCATTAGCAAAGTTATGTGGAATAAAGATCTCAAGGAAAATGTGGCATTTTCATCTCTTATGAGGAAGTGTAATATGGGGCTGAAGGAGAACTGAACCTGGGTTATTGACAGAAGAAATATGACCCTCTCAGGGGAAAATAGAACAATATGGATTGGGATATTCTTACTTCAAATATACACCACCGTGTTTAAATAAATAAATAGCCCAGAAATACCTACCATGGGGGAAAGCACAATTAGCAAATCGTGATTATCATATTGCCCCTATGTATTTCATCTCTGTCTGAGGCGTTTGATTCTCTGAGTAGTTCACATAAGCAAGGCTTTTTCTCTGCTCCATGAGCCTCCACTAAGCCTCAGCCGTAAACTTTGGTGATCCTCTTTCTCTATAATATTGTGTTTTACTCCATCAGCAAAGAAAAGGAAAAAAAACAAAAGCCAACGACATAAACAAAGGGTATTTTGGGGTTGTTCTTGTTTATTTAATTTCCCTTTTTTTAAAAAAAAAAAAAACTGGAGGCAGGGAAGGGAAAGGCGGGTGAGAGAATTTAAAGGCTAATTATAGCATAAAAATCATCCAAGGGCTCTGTTCCGGCCTCTGTCAAAGTCCCAGCTTTGTCCTTACGTGTGAGTCAGAGCTGCCCAGGGGTCAAGCTTGTGACTACGAAACACCATTACTGCGTTTGATTGTTTTTGTGGAATTTTGGAATGTAGTTAGTGTCGATCCCACTCCCTAATTCAGGGCAGGGTTTCTCAATCTCAGCGCTACTGACATTTGCGGCCAGATAATTCTTTGCTGTGGGGGTCTGTCCTTGCATTGCAGGATGTTTAGCAGTATCCTTGGCTTCCATCTGATAGACCATCCCGCTCTGAAGATGTGACAACCAAAAATGTCTCCAGACATTGCCAAATGTCCTTTTGGGGGGCAAAATCGCCCCTGTTTGAGAACCACTGACGAAGGGTCACAAAATCACTGCTCTGGAAGCAAATATTCCACAAAATCTCTCTAAGTGGCTTGTTCAATTTTTTTTTTTCTCAAAAGAATAAAAGAAACAGGTCTTCACGTGTCCCCGCTTTGGTCTGTTGTTGCTTTTCTAGTTCTGGTCTCTTTTTATTGCCTGAAAATAACATTCCCCTGTAATACTCTGTCTTTATTTGATTTTCTCAGTCCTCTCAGGCAGACTGTGGCTGGCAAACAAAATCCAGAAACCCGTGGCTTGGGAACCTTAGGCAAGCTGATAATCAAACATTTTGAGACATGAAAAGGGAAAAAAGAATTTTTTCCATGCTTTTTCTATTAAAAATGCTGTGTTGTGAATGATGTTATTTTTAGTTTCCAGAAAAATTATCAAGGTTTTCATCTCCTTGAAGACAGAAACTTTTGAGTATAATTGCGTATTTTTTTCGGAATGCTCGGCACATAGCAGATGCTTAATAAATCTATTGATATAGTAATTAACTGATTGATTAAGATTGATCTACTAGTCGTTTGACTTCTACTAGCCCCAGTCATAGGGGACCCAGAAATAAGCAGACCTTTGAGTGAGTCACTAGTGAGGAAATAAGTATCCCCCAAATCCACATCCTCTTCTCAGTTTGAATGTGTTCAGGAAATATTTATTGAGGGCTTGGTGCGGTAGGGTTGGGATACAGAGGTGAAACATTTCAGTGGCCACTTTTGAGGAACTTAAAGACACTTAAAAACACATACAGGAAATATGTAAAAAAGTTGAATGCAAAATTGTTTATACAAAATGATAACAGCTGTGCAAAGTACATATGCATTCACTAAGATCAGGAGGGAACACAGAAATGAAAAGGCTTTGTTAGGAAAGTGAGATCTGGGTGGGTTTTTCCTTTTAATGTTTCTTTTAATTTGTTACTTTTATTACATATAATTATGCTAATGTATTATTGTGGTTGCAATATCATTTTTTAAAAATCAACTTTATTGAGACAAATTTTATGTAGAATAAAATTTACCCTTTTAAAGTGAAAAAAAAATTAATTAATTAATTAATTACCAAAAAAAAAAAAAAAAAACCAAACACATACAGGGGCTTAACGAGTATTGTGGATGCCCTGTAGAGGGGCATCAACCTGGCCTTTGCCGGGAGATAGGAGCAGGGTCAGGAAGTGTGACACCTTAGCTGAGTGTCAAGGGACAATCAGAGTTGGTCATGAGAAGAGGGGTGAACAGTGAAGGGGCGGGGTGGCAGCAAGGGCATCCAGGCAGAGGGATAGCATGAACAAACACACAGAAGCAAGTGATCTGATATTACTGAAACTGGGGATTATGGGATATGAGTATGGAGAGATGGAGAGGCAGGCCGTGGAGTGGGAGCTTTCTTCTGCATGGGGAGCAGTGAAGGGTTTTACAAAGGGTAAGGCAGCCTGATTTGTGCTTTGCTTCAGCATGAAGCACGGGTTTAAAGAACAGAGGCCGCATGAGAGAATAATAGGACATTTGAGGGCAGAGGTGGTTAGGGCCTTCTCCAGGTAATGAAAGGAGGAAAGGCACAAAGTCAAGAATCGGAACAGAATGTCTCAGAATAGGCTGAAATACAAGTGGCAACCCTCTGAGCAAGGGAGAGTCCAAGGGTGGTTGGGTGGCCTTTGAGAGATGTGTCAGATCTGTAGAGATGTGAAAAGTATTTCTCCCTCACCTCTGTGCTACACCTGTTCAGATTTTTGTGTCTTTATAGGTAGAGAGGGTCAGCTGTTTTGCAGATATTCCTAATAGAGGCCTTTGTGTTTTTAAAGTTCTAGGCTCATCAAAGAACTAAAGTTGGTTGTCAAAGAGGGAGCAGATTGTTTCCCCAAAGGGTGATGTCACAGCAATGAGAAGGAAAAGGAGATTCAGATTTTGAAAGAAATGGTGGCCTGGGTTTCCCAGGCTCAGTGCCTTAGCTGGCAGAGGGCAGGAGGGGAATGGGCCAAGTGGGCAAATAATATTTGATGTGCTTAGTGCCCACAAATTCGGAAGTACTGGTGAAATTCAGGGCAATGCTAAAATCTGGAGTGCAGGTGAAGGTACTTGGAATTAAGGAGGCCAAGAACCCAAAAAGGCTAGTATTGTGTTGGATGCGACACCCACAAAGCCATTGAAATGTCCTAAAATACAGCAGGAATTTAGTCCCCCCCTAAGATTTGTGCAGCTTTGGCAAGAGTGCAGATGGTGGTGCCTTCCTTCTCTTCCCAACCCCAGCCCTGTTCCGTTCCCAGATGGAGTTAGGGTGGGGGGGGTGGGAGGGGGGTGTGCTCTCATAGTTGTGTGACCTCAGCCTGTGCATCCAAGCTCCACCCACACCCTTCTAACCACAGCCTCGCTGTCCACCGTCTAGAGGGAAGAGGCCCTTGAAGTGGGTTCAAGGCCGTTTGAGCATGGACTCCCAGGGTCCTAGGTACCCAGAACATGGACTTGAAAGAGGGAGTATGGACTCCCTATGAGACTCTTCCCCTGGCTCCTTGGATTCCTTGCCCCATGGGAAGGGAGATGGCTGTAGGAAGGTCACAGCAGGGTCCTCTAAAAGAGGGGGTCCAGGGCAGGAGCACTGGTGGGCTGGGTCTAAGGGTAGTAATGGCAGGGATTGGGATGAAGAAAAAGGCTATGGGTCAGGGCCTTGGTCCTCCTTGAGTGTGTGTTCCTTGAGTGTTTCTGTGTGTGTTTTGGGGAGGTGGGTGGCAGTGATGGCACGTAGAAGGTGAAGAAGAAAAACTACCCTTCATCCAACTCTATTGCCTTAGAATCAAATGAAATATAAAGATACTCTTCCAGCAGATTGATGTTCTCATTTTCTCTGGTAACCTTTAGCTCCTGCAGAGTTCAAAGCCAAGCAAGAAGAGTGGGAGATGCTGGGAGATGACACGCTGAGAAGTGGTAGCTGGCAATAAAAAAAGAGACAAAAGAATCCCCGAATAGAAAAACACATTAGTTGGGGGTCATTTAGTGCCAGGGAAAGCTCCTCGGGACACAGCTCCATTACAGCATGGAACAATGATGAATGTGCTTTTAGAAGTTTCCATTTTGGGGAAGAAGCATTTGCTTTCAGTTGTTTAAAAAATGCAACAATTTAGAGCTCTTATTCTCCAACAATTCAGGGTAAGTTGGGTATTGCTGCAGTTCCCATTTAATCTGAAACTTTCTGTCCTCTGGCTCAGAATGGCCTGAGCAAGTTTTGTCATTGCCCTTCTTCCTCCCCTTCTCCCTCCTGGAGGATTTCACGCAGAGCTGCACCATAGGGCCCACTTCAGGGTCAGGCAGCGTAAAGTCAGCTCAACTCATCTAAGCCCGAAAATGAAGTGACAATTCTGTTGTTAGGCCCTAATTCACAGCCACATCATTAAATTGGTCATCACAGCCTCAGATGGGACTTTTAATTCTCTTACAACAGCTGGCAAATGGCAGAAATAGACTCACCCACTCAACTAGCGCAGCTTCAGCAGGGGCAGGGAAAAGAATAAGGATCATGGACCATCGCAAAGAAGGTCCAGCCGCCCCCCTTCTCCCCAGCTCTCAGCCCTGGGCTTCCATGGTGGGGGGCTCGGCGCTGCTCTCCAGGAGCAGGGTCGTAGCATGGCTCCAAGAGATCCACGGGTTTGGGAGAGCCCTCATGTGGCCTTGAAGAGCTTGTCTCATCTCAAGGCAGATTCCCACCCTTCCTCTGCTCTCAAGTCCTCTCCTTTGAAGGTCAGAGTGAAGATGACAGCCCCACCTCATGGCAACTCAATGCTTAGCGTCTTTCCCCAGAAGAAAAAGGCATGGGTGGACCAACCTGACACCTCAATCATTGTTTATAGTACAGCTTTGAAGGACAGAGGTTCCAAGTGCCAAAAAACTGACTTGCAAACAAACTTGAGTCAGATGGGGCTATCTCGTTTGTACACGTGCAGGCATTTTGTGCCTACTTCTCCCCATCACTTCTCTGCAGAATCAGCAGCCCAGGCTCTGGGGCAAGTCGTGTTCTGAATGGGTGGGTGAGATTTGATGATGATGATGATGATTGTGGGAGGAGAAGAAGAGCTAACATGCTTTATAGCCCTACTCTGCAGTACCGGTGCTTGAGAACAATCATGCCATGTAGTGTCTATGACTATTCTGTGAGGTAGGAATTACTAACCCCCTTTTAGAGAGAAGGAAACTGGGCTGGGATTCTTTAACTTTCCTGAGGTCACAAAGGTGGGAGGTCAAAGAGCCAGGATTCCAACCCAGCCCATGCTCTTACACTTTGTACTTTGTGGGCTCAGCTTCACTCAGTTTTCCTAGGACTTAGTTCTGATCTTGTCCCTTGATTCTAAAAACTAGGCTCTGTCTTGTTCCCTATGAGCAGTCTCCTTGTTTTAGGCCCCATTTCTGGTCACTGCATCCTTTTCTAGTTCCCCTGCATGGAGTGCCTGTCAGAGCCAGAACCTCAAATTCTCTAGGACAAAATATGTGCCTTGATCTTTCCAGTACTGCCCATGAGTCCCAGCCTACTGGGTGGGTGCCCCAGTACCTTCTAGGTTTGTAGATAATTATCACTTTCTCATTGCTCCTAGTAGACCATCCTGTTGTGAAACCACACTGCCTCTCTCTGACCTCCATACTCTTCTCTATTCTAGGCCCAGTTGTAAGCTTTTGACCATCTCTGATCACTGCTAATACCTCATCAAATTTTCCCATCTGTCCCCTAGGTTTGAACCACTCCAGATGACACTGAAGCATTTATAAGGGGACTACAAGGAAAACTGGATTTTCCTAAAGGGGTGCCGGGGAGCTTAGACCACACACTCAGCTTCTACAACAAGCAAGGTCACGCCCCAGTACTCCCTTGGAGGTCTACCCTTTGGAAGCCCTGCCCATCCACTGGGGTGGCAATTAATGATTTTGCCCAGTGTTAGTCGCCTTCTCACCACTATCACTGACCCCGGGGGCTCATTTGGAAGCTTTCTCAAGTGTACTTTCCATTATTGATTAAATATATAAAAGAGGAGAGCTTTATTCATTAGTAATTCTCCCCTGGACTTACACGCAAAAAAAAAAACATTCAGAGCAAGCGAAGAATATAATTCCCAGAGATCCTGCCAGCTTCCCTCGGGTAACAAGGGAAGACCAGGGGGTAAGGAGCCACAGGTCTCCCAGCTGTCCTAGAGCAGCCTGGAGGTGTGGTAACCCCTGTGGCAATTTCTGGTGAGGCAGCAGGGCAGAGAATAATGATAGTGGAGAAAATCATGTATGACGACCCACAGGATGGATGTCAGGGAAAGTTTTGGAGAAGACTGAGTGAGTTAGAGGCTATGGAGTAGATGTGGAGTGAGAGAATTGGAGATGAGTGAAAATTTTATGGTACACTGCGTTGCCTAGGATTCAAAATTGGATCCCCATCTTTGAGAGATACAATAAAGACTAGTGTGATTTTAAAATTGTTTTTAGTTTCTGAAGTGCATTTTCTTTGAATGTGATTTTGAAAAGAGACCGGGCCATGTGGAACCCTAGAACCATAAAAACTCCATTTGGATATTGTTTCAGGCCACTGAAGAAAACACAGTTGTTTTGAAAATCATCTGACAAGTCCTTAGAAAGGCCCTGTTTACATCTGGAGATAAAGTTTGCCCTAATTCCCCCATATTTTCCAATGCCACATTCCCCTTCATCTGGGAATCCAGCCCATTTCCTTCCTTGGCTCCCTATAGCTCTGGAGCCACGGACTCCAAATGAGACACAGACAGTTACCTATAGCAAACACTCTGAGAATCCCCACAAAGTCAGTCTGCCAGGAAAGCCCAATAGCCCAGAAAGAGAAAGATTGGGCAACACGCTCAGCATAGTTTAGGCATCCTCACTGCTCAGTGTCTTTTATCCCTTTGGCAAACGGCCTGGGTTTGTTTTCAGAAGAGGGATAGACAAACTCAACTGGGAAAGGCAACATGGCCAGAGCACGAGAACATGAATGGGAGGTTTGGGATTCATCAATTTCTGACCCTTTGCTGCTAATCCTATCACACATATTAGTGAAACATAGGGTAGGAAAATATAGGGTAGTTGAAATCCTGAATTGCATCTCCAAGGTCATTACAGGAGGCATACCATAAAAGATCTATCAAATATTTTGAGATCTTTAGAAGCACAGAATGTTAGAACTGAGAGTCCTAGGTATCAGTGAGAATGTGGAAATAGGTCATTTTAATTTAAAACAGAACAAAATATTGTAAGTTACTGAGCCTGAAGTAGGAGATCTATATATACTGGATCTAGAAATACATACCCAAACTACTGCAGGTCCTCTTGACTCTCATAATGGAAAAATGACATCATATTTATTGAGTAGAAGTAAATAAAGCAGCTCTTCAAATACTAACACCATTCCTTTACCCTCAGCACCTACACTGAATGCACTGGATAACCTCCTAATGCTTTTCTCCATTTCATCTAAGTAGGAATCCTATCTCTCACTCCCCTTTCCTGGTTCTGGTCTGTCTAGGGCTTTGCCGATGGGGAATAACTCTTTCAAAATGTCATATGCCAGATACAGAATCTTTGGAAAATGGTGGTGGTCACAGCAGAGCTTTTCAATCTGTCTGAACCCTCTCATAAATACAGTACAAATAGATAGCAAAACTGAAAACACATGGACACAAAACTAGGTGACAACCCAAAATGCAAGCAGATAAAGGCAAACCAACAGCAGCCACAAAACTGCACAGTATCAAGGATCTGCACAAGTGGAAGAGGAAAGAAGCAACTTGGCAGGGTTTGATGGGCCCAAGAACAAATACCCAGCAGGTACACACTGGAAAGCAGAGTGAGCCAATTTGAGAATGGCAGATGAAACTGGGAAGGCATTGTTTCTTCCAATACCAGTGAATAAAAAGGGGCCCTGGTAAGAATGACTGAAGAGGCTGGATCCATCTAACCCTTTGAACTCTCAAAAGTAACCCAGAGCTCCCTTCTAGGACAGGGCCACACAGTGAGGAGAAACTTATGGGAATGGAATCAAAATTGGTCAGGACATGGGTAATAAGAAAGATGAAAGAAAAGGTCCAATCTGACATGGAGGGAAAGAACAGAGCCTGCAAGTGTCAGAAAAGAAGCTCGTGTATTTATTAACTCTACACAACAACAGAAGATGGCACTCTGAGTGGTTAGAAAAGTTTTCCCGAACCTCATTTCCTACCTCATTCTACATGCCTAGGAAAACTAATGTCACATAATGAGCAACAGTCAAAGCCCATACAAAGTTACTATTTAAAAACAGAAGTCAATGAGAATAACATTCCTATAAATAATAAAAAAAACACCAGAAAGACCTGTCCACAAAACATATCAAAATTACAACTTATTACTTCAAAATGAACCAAAAGACATTAGGAAGATAAGTTAAGACTTGAAAGAACAACAAAAGTCAGAAATAGAAAAACTCAGAAATGAACTGACAGAACTCAGGAAAGATGTTTACAAAACCCCCATTATTTCAGAAATGAATACTAGGACTTCCCTTGTGGTGCAGTGGTTAAGAATCTGCCTGCCAATGCAGGGGACATGGGTTCGAGCCCTGGTCTGGAAAGATCCCACATGCCATGGAGCAACTAAGCCCGTGTGCCACAACTACTGAGCCTGCGCTCTAGAGCCCACGAGCCACAACTACTGAAGCCCGTGCGCCTAGAGCCCATGCTCTGCAACAAGAGAAGCCACTGCAATGAGAAGCCCGTGCACTGCAACAAAGAGTAGCCCCCACTTGCCACAACTAGAGAAAGCCCGCGTGCAGCAATGAAGACCCAATGCAGCCAAAAATAAAAAATTAAAAAAAAAAAAAGAAATGAATGCTAAACTATAAAGCTGAGAGCAAAAAAACACAATAGATAATGTCTTAAGAAAGGTAGACACGAGAAAGAGGAAAAAATTAAAAATCAGAAAGAAGTGAAGAATGGAATAAAAAGAATTTGAGAAGAAAGAACAAATATTGAAGATAGGCAAAACAAATCCAACATACAGATAACAGAAATTCCTGAAGATGAAAATTAAAACAACGGAACAGAAAAAATACTAGCATGCATAATTCTGGAAATATTCCTGAAAAAAATAGTTGAAAAGTACATCACTCTTCTGCTTCAGGCCAAGATGGAATAACAGAGGCTGGATTTACTCTCCAATATGGAAAAGCCAAAAAAAAAACTGGACAAAATATATGAAACAGTGGTTTCAAGACACTGGACATCAAGCAATGAAAGACAGTGACCCCTGAGACATGGGAAACAATCAAAGTAAGCCCTATGATTGCTTCAACTTGCTGCCTTATGAGAGTTTCCAGGTTTTGGTTCAGAGATGGGAAACGAAGGAGAAGTCTGGCAGATTCCTCAAGTTGAGGAGACAAACCTGTGAGTCTAGGGAGACCAAAAGGAGTTAGAGTTAGCAGAACAGAATGCTGAGAAGAGAGCAGCACAGAAAAAGAACTCTAGAGATCTGAAGAGGGCCCTTTAGGGTATTCAACAGAGTACTGATCAGTGTTACCAAAAACTGGGGAAAGAACCACCTGAAAAGACTGAGGGGAAGAGTACCTGACGCTTACACAGGGTTGGGAATAATGCCTATTCTGGGCAGGCATGCAAAGAGGAAGGAAAGCACAAGCCATAATGAGGAGAATAATTAATCATTATTGAAACCAACCCAGAACTGACATAGATGTTAAAATTAACAGTCAAGAACAGTAAAACAGTTCTTTATAACTATGTGCAAAAAGTTAAATAGAAAATGGAAAATATGAGAGATCCAAATTGAATTTCCAGAAATGAAAACTATAATTTCTAAGATTAAAAATATACTGGATGAAGGTCATGGAAGCAACCTAAATGCCCATTGACAGACGAATGGATAAAGAAGATGTGGTACATACATACAATGGAATATTACTCAGCCATAAAAAGGAATGAAATTGGGTCATTTGTAGAGACATGGATGGACCTAGAGACTGTCACACAGAGTGAAATAAGTCAGAAAGAGAAAAACAAATATCGTATATTAATGCATATATGTGGAATCTAGAAAAATGGTACAGATGAACCAGTTTGCAAGGCAGAAATAGAGACACTGATGTAGAGGACAAACATACAGACACCAAGGGGGGAAAGTGGGTGGGTGGGGTGGTGGTGGTGGGGTGAATTGGGAAATTGGGATTGACATATATACACTAATATGTATAAAATAGATAACTCATAAGAACATGCTGTATAAAAAATAAATAAAATTCAAAAAAAAAAGAAAAAGAGAAGTAAAAAATTTAAGGTGAACAACAACAAAATAAAAAAATATATACTGGATGAGATGACTGGCATTGCAGACTAAGCATTGCCAAAAAAAAAAAGATTAGTTGAACTTGAAGACATAAGTATACAGACTATCTAAAATGAAACACAGAGAGAAAAAATAATTTCAAAAAGTTAACAGAGTATCAGTGAGCTCTGGGACAACTTCAATAGCCTAATAGAAGTGTACTTAGAGTCCTTGAAGGAGAGGAGGGGGCTTGAAAAAACATATGAAAAAATAATGTCCAAATTGCTTCCAAATTTGATGAAAGCTCTAAACTCACTGATCCAAGAAGCTTAATGAACCCCAAGTACAAGAAACATGAAGAAAACTACATGCAGGCACATCAAAATCAAATTGCACAAAACCACTGATAAAATCATAAAATCAGCCAGAGGTAAAAGACATTTAACATCCAAAGGAATAAGATAAGAATGATAGTAGATTTCCTTTGGGGAGCAATGGAAGAGAGAAGGTCACATCAACCTATTGATAGAATTCTATACCTACCAAAAAGATCTTTCCCAGAAAGTATAAAATAAAGATTTTTTATTCAGACATAAAAAGCTGATAGAATTAATAACCAGCAGACCTGTATTATAAGAAACACTATGGGAAATCTCAGGCAGAAGAAAATGGTACTAGATTAAAAAATATGGTTCTACACAAAGGAATAAAGAACACTGAAAATGGTGAGTACATGTGCATATGTATAAAATTTTTCTTATTATTTAAACCTCTTTAAAAAGTAATTATCTGTTTAAACAAAAATAATAGCAATATATTTCAGGATTTTTAACATATGTAAAAGTATGTAGGTAAGATGTATGTCAACAATAGCCCAAAGGCCAGAAAGGGAGAAATAGAAATAAGGTTCTTATAATATGTGTGATTATGATACATTAAAGATATATATTATAAACCCTAAAATAAAAACTAAATAATAAAGCAGAGTTATAGCTAATAAGCCAACAAAGGAGATAAAATCATAAAAAGTACTCAATCCAAAAGAAGGTAAAAATAGAGAAAAATGGAATACAATACAGACTTGACAAAAAAAACAAACAACAAAATGATAGATTTAAACCTACTCGTATTCAAAATCACATTAAATGTAAATGGTCTAAACACTCAATTAAAAGGCAGATTGTCAGAATGGATAAAAAAGCAAATAGATTAAAAGTTAAAGGATGGAAAATATATAGCATAGTAATAGTAATCATAAGAAAGCTGGACTTCTGTGCATCAAAGGATATAAACAACAGAGTGAAAAGGCAACCTATGGAATAGGAGAAAATATTTGTAAATCATATGTCTGATAAGGGGTTAATATCCAGAATATATTAGGAACTCCTACAACTCAATAACAACAACAACAACAAAAACTTGATTAAAAAATGAGCAAAGGACTTGAATAGACATTTCTCCAAAGAAGATATACGAATAAACACATGAAAAAATGCTCAATGTCACTAATCATTAGGGAAATGTAAATCAAAATCATAATGAGATACCACCTTACTCACATTAGGATGGCTACTATCTGTAAAACAAAACAAAACAAAACAAAGCCACAGGAAATAAGTGTTGGTGAGGATGTGGAGAAATTGAAACCCTTCCTTGTGCACTGCTGGTGGGAATGTAAAATGGTGTAACCACTACAGAAAACAGTACGGTGGTTCCTCAAAAATTTAAACATAGAATTACCATGTGATCCAGGAATTCCACTTCTGGTATATATCCAAAAGAATTGAAAACAGGATCTCAAAGAGATACTTGTACATCCATTTTCATAGCAGCATTATTAACAATAGCCAAAGGATGAAAGGAACCCAAGTGTCATGAAAAGTTGAATGGATAAACAAAATCTTGGTATACACATACAATGGAATATTATTTAGTCTTAAAAAGAAAGGAGGACTTCCCTGGTGGCGCAGTGGTTAAGAATCCTCCTGCCAATGCAGGGGACACAGGTTTGAGCCCTGGTCTGGGAAGCTCCCACATGCCACGGAGCAACTAAGCCTGTGTGTCACAGCTACTGGGCCTGCACTCTAGAGCCTACAAGCCACAACTATTGAAGCCCATGCGCCTAGAGCCCATGCTCCACAACAAAGAGAAGCCATCGCAATGAGAAGCCCACACACCGCAACAAAGAGTAGCCCCTGCTCGCCACAGCTAGAGAAAGCCCACATGCAGCAATGAAGACCCAATGCAACCAAAAATAAAAAAAATAAGTAAATAAAAAAGAAAGGAAATTCTGACACCTGCTGCAGTATGGATGAACTTTGAGGACATTATGACAAGTGAAATAAGCCAGTCACAAAAAGACAAGTGCTATATGATTCCACTTATATGAGATACCTAGAGCAGTCAAATTCATAGAGACAGAAAGTAGAATGATAGCTGCCAGGGGCTAGGGAGATAGGAGAATGGGAAGTTGTTTAATAGGAATAAAGTTTCAGTTTTGCAAGATGAAAAGAGTTCTGGAGATTAGTTGCACAACAATGTGTATGTACTTAACACTACTGAACTGTACACTTAAAAATAGTTAAAATAGTAAATTTTGTGTTATATATATTTTACCACAATTAAAAATAAAAGTATCTAAAGTTAGAGGTGGTAAATTAATATCACGCAAAGTAGATTTCAGAGCAAATAATATTACCAGGGATAAGCAAGTCTATTTTATAACAAAGTGCCCAATTCGTCAGGAGGAAGAAAGCATACCATGTACCTGGGAACATTGACTTGAATGACCAACTCCACAATATATTTTAACAAAATCATATGACTTTAAAGAAATAGAAAAAAATATTTTGGGCATCTAGAAAAAAGAGCACATGGCATAAAAGAGAAAAAATTAAATTATCATCAGACTTTGATAGTGACACTGTATGCCAGAACAAAATGGAGTTACATGCTTAAGTTACTCAAGGAAAGAAAATGTGAGCCAAGGATATATTCAGCAAAACTGGCTTTCTAGTGTAAAGGGAGGGTACAGACGTACTGTTACCAACATGTGACAATTTAGGGAAACTGGTCCCCTAAGCTTTCCTTAAGAAGTCTACTGGGGAATAAACTTTGAACAATCAAAATATCTAGAGAGACACTTGTGGGGAGCATTAAATATATAACTACTTGGCACTGTAAGACTAGATGAGGGCTAAGAAGGAGAGTAAGTATATAATAGCTCCATGCTCTGATCATGTAGATATAGTATAACTATTTTTTAAACTGGGGGGATGGAGCAATCATATGCACATTAAAAAAAAATGTTTTTGGGGACTTCCCTGGTGGCGTAGTGGATAGGAATCCACCTGCCAATGCAGGAGACACAGGTTCAAGCCCTGGTCTGGGAAGATCCCACATGCCTCAGAGCAACTAATCCTGTGTGCCACAACTACTGAGCGTGTGCTCTAGAGCCAGCGAGCCACAAATACTGAGCCCTCATGCCACAACTACTGAAGCCTGCACGCCTAGAGCTCGTGCTCCACAACAAGAGAAGCCACCGCAATGAGAAGCCCACGCACCGCAATGAAGAGCAGACCCCGCTTGCTGCAACTAGAGAAAGCCAGGGTGCAGGAATGAAGACCCAATGCAGCCAAAAATAAATAAATAAATAAATTTATTTTTTAAAAAATGTTTTTGGTCATTGCAGTGATGGTAGGATTGGTATTGTTATTCTGAGATGGTTGTGCATGCAATATGGGATAAAACAAATAAGTAATTGTGGGCTATTCTAAATTCTATCATCCTCTGTGTGCTTGAGAACCAGGACTCTTGGCATGGAATAAAGGAGATAAAGATTTAAGAGGTTAATAAAAGCTCTGTAACCATATATATATATGTGTGTGTGTGTGTGTGTGTGTGTATATATATATATATGTATATATATATATGCTTCATATATGTTCCCTCCCTCACCCCCAGCACTCTGTCCACTGAAAATGTCTAGAAACAATGATTAACACAGTAGCAATGGCATCCTTAACACCCAGACGGCTTTCTAAATGCTATTTCTTACTCAGAAGAAACAGAGCTACTTAGACAAATGACTGACTCCAAATATAAGAGGAAATATACAAGGTGAACAACTTGTCAGACCAGTTAGCAGGAAACAGGAAGCAAAGGGTTATGTCAGAAGGACTCAGGAGCCAACTTGAAGAGAATCCCACCAATGAAAGACAGGACAATGAGAAATAATTTTAGTATATTGAAATCCATGACATATGTTTAAACCCACAATTTCATAATGGTATTTAAATTAAAAAAAAAAAGAATTAGTCATCTACAGAGGAGGAAGGCTTTTTATTTATCTTGCTTTTCCTATTTGAACTGTACCTTTGGGTAACCAAATAGTAGATGAGGGCAAGAGTTTCTTTATAAAAGTATTCCAACTGGTAAATGAAAACAAATTATTAGAACTAAAATATCACCAATTTGCAACTCCTAGTGAATTAACAAATATAGGTGAAAGTAGGTATAGAGGCCATAGGAACCAGGAGGAGAGGTATGGGAAAGACCTACCTTTGTTGTTCTGTAGGCAGACAGAAATTACAGTCCTCTCCAAGTCCAGATCAGTTTGATGCAAAGTGGCGAATCATCAAGGTCATTCTCTTTCCCTTCCCTCTCCTGGAAACTATCTGACATTAATTACAATAATTATAATGATCACATAATTCCTGTATTAATCAGGCTCTTAAAGGTTTGATAAAGAAACCCTCCTAGACAACATCTGGTAAGGAGGTTTACTACAAGGATACATGAGACAGGCATGGCCTCTAATATGGTGTCCCTGAGGATCCCAGGACTTCCAAGTCAGGGATGTACAACAGAACTCAAGGAGACATGGAGCAATGGGTCAGCACCATTTGGGACATAGCCTGAGCCTGTGTGACTCCCTTCCATCTGCGTGGTGCACCCTCCAAGGGAGGATGTGATCTGGTCTTTATGTCACCATTCATCATGTAAGGCTCCAACTGGCCAGCAAGTTCCAACTAGACAGTTTCAAACCAACTTACCATCAAGGCTGGCTTTCTTCACGTCTGGTGTACCCATGGTTGTCTTGATTTGGGTCCTGGTTCCTACTCCAATTAGTTGGAGCCAGTGTAACAGAGCTAATTTTACTGCAAGCACCTGTTGGAGCCCAGGCAACTCCATGTAGGAAGAGCTTCTTAGAGCTGTTTTCCTACCTTTCTCATCTAAGTGACTAAGCTCTGGCCACTGAGACTTCTGGGAAGTCATCAAAGAAGGGAACACAACTTTCTTCTCTTCATCGACCTGGCAGGAACAAGAATATGGAGGCGTTCCTACAGCCATCATTTTAGAACATGAAGATGAGATTTCTAAGGGCAGGCAGAGCAGAGAACTGAAGGGAAAAAACTGCACCAGTGTTGAGTTGCCGTGCTGGCCCCAGACTACCTACCTCTTTGTGTGTGAGAGAAATAACCTACTGTTATTTGGAAGCTTCCTGTTATCTGCAATTAAACATTTCCTCATTATTATAAGCCCATACATTCCAGTCTATCAAAATTGACTAATCTGGGGCTCTTTTCTCTAAAGATATCACCAAATGGCTGCCCAACCTCCTAAACTTCTCCACCATAAAGTGGCCATGGCTGGTAACGGTGCTAGATATTATCTATTCCATGAGTGACAATGTTTTAATAGGAATCTTCCAGACACTCAATGCCCTTGACCTAAGTAATTACCTTCTGTGGAGGATGTTTGTATTAGCCCATACAACGTTCATTTTTCTTTGCCAACCAAGTGCCAATTTTGAGCTAGAATCGAGTGTCTATGTGCTAGGGTGAGGCTGGGATTCTCTCTCTCTCCCCATGTGGTTTCTTCTCTCTGTATGCCTGACTCGTCCTTCTGCAATACAACTTTCTTAGTTTTTCCATGCATAAGCAGAAAATGCCTTTAGCAGAGCTTCCAAATTTACATGCATCACTCAGACTAGCTGTTTCTGAACCACAATTCTAAATTTCTGGGACATAGAATTCTGTTAGCTCTGCTTTGGTTAGGTGCACTCCTCTGATCCAATCAACTGGATCTAGGGAGGGCTTGCACAGTACTGACATGACAGCAACTGCTGGGGTCACCCCTATGAGTAGGTAGTTTTTGTGTAGCACTCATAGAAGAGGTACAGGGACTGGGAAGACACCCCAAGAGGGTATTCACTACAAGTCTGACTGCTGCCTATGACCATACTCCCAGGGCTGTGACCTTTTCGAGGCCAGGGTCCAGAAGGGTTGCTGGCTAGAATAGAGACTGCCAAAGGACCTCCACCATTAGGCAGACATGTTGGATGTAATATCCATCAATGCCAGTCACCAAGTCTTTCCTGCTCTCTGTCTTCTGGGTAAGTAAGGGGGGTTTCATTTCCTGGCACCCCCTGAGTCTGGATGGCACCATATGACCAGTTCTGGCCAATGAGCTGTGAGCATTTAATTATTCATGAGAGGCCTTCCAAAGATACCTTTTTCCTCTGCCGCGAACACTGACAACGTTTCAGATAGTGGTTGTTCCATCCGTTGGATCCTGGAATAACTATTACAATGCAGCGGACCTATGATAGACGTGTAATACAAGCAGAAATAAGTCATTGAGATTTGGGGCTGTTTGTTAGTGCAGCATGCCTACCCTATCATGGCTGATACCACGTGAACTGGGCTGGGATCAGCATCATTTATGAAAAAAGGCATTTGAAGACTCCAACTCACAGCACCAAGTCTGTTACACAGACCCCTCTCCTCTCCTCTGCTCTGTTTCCCATGAATCTTCTATCCTTACCTCAGAAAGAAAAGTGCTAATGCTAGTAGTGATGCCACCAAAAAATAATGTGGATGAAAGCTTATTTCTCGCTTGGATGGGGGTGGTGCCCAGGGGTGTGCATACGTGAACCGAGTCTGGGTAGGGGAGTTTGGTGCTCAAACGAGGCTCAAGGAGAGCTCTCCCTTTGCTGGGACTCTGCCTGGTTTTCAGAAGGACAGGGTCCTGGGCAGGGGATGCAACATAACCTCAATGACCAGGTAAGGCTTCTGATGTTGTCCCTGCCCTGCAAAAGTCATGAAGGGAGGCTTAGGAGTCTGGAAAGACAAGCTGAAAGTCATGGGTGCTCCAGCGCACATGCAGATCCCAAATGTGGGAATGCGATGTGATGATTTTATGAAATATAAAAGTCAAATGAATTTTTCATGAAGAAGTTATCTTCCCAAGATGCAATAATGGAAAATTCCTTTCAAGAACTGGTGTTTAGACCTCACAAAAATGCGCAGCAAATTGCATTGTGATTTATTTGTCAATGTTTTTATAGGTTAGGCGTTACTTTCTACCCCACAGCTGGAGTCAATTTTTAATATTTAAAAGTGGAAAGAAAGCAAAACCTAAACACATCCAGAGCTGTCTGTTTTAGATTGAGCTTTTCCCAAACAGTGCTGTTTAGAACTGAACCCTGAGCATGGTCGGTCAGCAGCCAGCTGGCACTTACTTCCCTGCAACATAGAATTAAAATATCTGGGACTGGGCAGATTACATATAAGACCTCCTAAATTGTAGTTGGTGGGTCTGGTGTTTATAACTGCTTTCAAATGCATGTAGCCTGTCTGCCCTCTCGATTGAAGAAGGAAAGAGTCTTTGTGCTTTTTATTCTGGGTTTCTCTTCATGCTCTGAGCTCAAGGTGCTGTGAACATAATTTTCAAGTCCAGTGGTTTCTGGCCTCCTTTGATGGCTGAGTTAGCAGGGATCCCACAGTTGGTCTCCTTGGTGACTTCGAGCATACCCACCCACTATAGAGAAGCAGCCTGGTTTTTCTAGACTCTGGCTTCCACAGAGTCTAGTCTGGGAACTACCCAGGGCCCACCTTCCTGGGTCTCCAGGTGAAACCACGATGCTGGCCTTGAAGGTGGGTTCTCATGGCAAGGATTCAAATCACAAAATCAAGCAAGCCTTGAAGCTTAATCCCATTAATCATTCCTTCAGGCCAAGTCTCCAGGCTCAATCAGGGGCCTCATTATATCCGGTGACAAAAAGTTCACAAAGCAAAACTGGGTCTGTGCTCTTGGGAACACCACAGCACGGTGTTGTCAGAAGCACACATTCATACCTCAGTGCATGGCACATCATACTTCATGCTCAGTTGCAGCCCCCATTGTTGAAGCCTTTGGGCTGGCACTGGCCGCTGCTAAGGCTGCCATGTGTGTGCTTACCAACAAAGGATTCTGTAACACGCAACATCTGGAGGGAGGAAAAACAACCCTAATTGTGACAGGCACAATCCCTTTGGGTAAGGGTTGATACCCTTCCAATGCAGGGGGTGTTTCTCTTTGCCCTCTCTTTCCTGCTCCCTCCTGATCATTCTATAGCCAAGGCCCACAGGAGGAGTTGACCCACTTCCAAATATGTGTGTTGGTCCAGCTGGGTCAACCAGCGGAGGGTCCTTGAGGCTGCTGACAACATCCCTCATCAGGCTCTGAGAAACACCACTTCCCAGAGACAAGCTTTGGGTTACAAGGAGCCTCAACAAACCATGGAAATGTCAGATGTGCAGGCAGTTTGAGCGGAGCTTCAGCTCCCGCGGCCTTTCCCCAGGAACCATGCTCATGGTCTTCAGCAGGAACACCAGCATCTAGAGAACCCCTTCAATAAACCCCCAAATCCACAGCTTCAACAAATGAAGGACTGGAGGAGGACGGTGATTATTCCCCATCACAAAAGGATTTCTTGCCTCACAAAAAGGATTTGACAGATTTCCTTTTTTAAGTGCACACCCCAGGAACACTCACCATGTGATTCAATTTAATACACAAATTTCCAGGAACACCTCCAACTGTGTATGTAGAGCAAGGTACATACATGGGCAGTTGGGGCTAAGGTGCAGCAGAGCTGCCCGCCAGCAGGGAGAGTACTTCCCCTGGTTCAGGCGGCCGCCACAGGTCTCTAAAAACATGCTGGAGCTTAAAAGGTGAGGAGTCAGGGCTGAAGCCCACTGTCCAAAAGATCACAGATGCCTAGTGGGTTTGTGCTTTATGTTAAGGGCAATGGGGAGCCACTGAAGGATTCTCAGAGACGTATGGGGTTGTACTGAATCATCCTGTCTTTTTTGCCCAGTGTCTCTTATGTCTTTGGGGAACACGTTTTCAGGAATGGTGTTCTATGCCTTTTCATCTCCTCTTAAAATACATTACAGTGATGACCCACGAACAAATACTTTTCAGGGACCAAGGGTAGGTTCAAGATTAGGGGTGTTTCTAAGGAAGTGTATAGCTTTGTTTTTGTTGGGGGCTAGGGGAAAGATAGGCAAGGTTTAGGGGAATGGGAGGGAGGTGGAGGAGGATATACTATCACTTTATGCTCCAGAGGAGCTCCAAGCCTTGAAGCAAGCAGCTTGGCACTGAAAATGGTGTTGTTTGAAAGTTAATGGGCAAGACATTCTGAGAAATGGGTTGTGGAGATAAGCATCGGGAGGAAACTGCACTGTTTGAAGTTCGCCTGCATCCAGGAAACCAAGAAAAGCAAAGCCAACCATTAGCTGGACCACAGTGGGTACACGCACATGCTCGTGGAATCCAAACACTGTCCAGAGACAAACATCTCATAGAAGCAAATGAAGAGTGACTTTTTTGAAAAAAGAACTGGGAAAATGGTATTTCCTTCCTGTGCTGGGGAATGCAGTCATAATATTCTCTGGAAGAGACGTGAGCTCCGGAGGGCAAGGACTAGGCACCATCCCTTTAGTCCCGCTGAATATTGATAGTAAAAGCAAATGTCCTGACTTCAGAGAGTTCCAAAAGATGGGGGAACCCAAGGGGAAGTGATGAAAATGAGAAATGAGTGTTCTCTTGAATACTTTACAACGGAATTAGGCCACTGTGATCTCCTTCCAGGAGGACTGCAATGGCTTTCCCACCTCTGATCTTTTTTTTTTTTAATTTATTTTTTATACACTCTCCCAATTCATCCCACCACCACTGCACTCCCTACCCCCGCTTTCTCCCCTTGATGTCCATACATTTGTTCTCTATATCTGTGTCTCCATTTCTGCCTTGCAAACCGGTTCATCTGTACCATTTTTCTAGATTCCACATATATGCGTTAATATATGATATTTGTTTTTCTCTTTCTGACTTACTTCACTCTGTATGACAGTCTCTGTGTCCATCCATATCTCTACAAATGACCCAATTTCGTTCCTTTTTATGGCTGAGTAATATTCCATCGTATATATGTACCACATCTTCTTTATCCGTTCGTCTGTCGATGGGCATTTAGGTTGCTTCCATGACCTGGCTATTGTAAACCATGCTGCAATGAACATTGGGGTGCATGTGTCTTTTTGAATTATGGTTTTCTTTGGGTATATGTCCAGTAGTGGGATTGCTGGGTCATATGGTAATTCTGTTTTAATTTTTTAAGGAACCTCCATACTGGTCTCCATAGTGACTCTATCAATTTACATTCCCACCAATAGTGCAAGAGGGTTCCCTTTTCTCCACGCCCTCTCCAGCATTTGTTGTTTGTAGATTTTCTGATGATGCCCATTCTAACTGGTGTGAGGTGATACCTCACTGTAGTTTTGATCTGCATTTCTCTAATAATTAGTGATGTTGAGCAGCTTTTCATGTGCCTCTTGGCCATCTGTATATCTTCTTTGGAGAAATGTTTATTTAGGTCTTCTGCCCATTTTTTGATCGGGTTGTTTGTTTTTTTTTTTATTGAGGTGCATGAGCTGTTTATATATTTTGGAGATTAATCCTTTGTCCATTGATTCGTTTGCAAATATTTTCTCCCATTCCGAGGGTTGTCTTTTCATCTTGTTTATAGTTTCCTTTGCTGTGCAAAAGCTTTTAAGTTTCATTAGGTCCCATTTGTTTATTTTTGTTTTTATTTCCATTACTCCACCTCTGATCTTGATCCCCTCCCCAATTTACCCTACACAGTGCTGCCAGGAGGATCTTTCTAAATCTGATCTGCTTAGAATCTTTCAGTGACTCCCAGTGCTCTCAGGATAAAATTCCAATTCTTTGATATAAGTTACAAGGCCCTCCAGACTCTTGTCTCTAAGGATATCTCCAAATCTCATCTCTTGCCCTTTCTGCTCTGGTCATTCAGAAAATGTTTTCAGTGCCACAGGACAGGTATGCGGTGCTGGGGGCACTGGGATGTCATTTCTCTTTACATTGACTAGAAGTTGTCTAGACCCACATCTTTGAGGGATCCCCATAGACAGAGACATATGCCGTCTCCTGCTCCCCCTTTGCTCTGCCTCTGGATAGCTGTCACTCTCCCTCTGGATCCTTGCACATACCCAGGGCTTTCTGTTCACCTCCACCTCCCACCACTTCTGTTTTATCTTTTTTTTTTTTTTTTTAAGTTTAATTTTATTTATTTATTTATTCATTTATGGCTGTGTTGGGTCTTCGTTTCTGTGTGAGGGCTTTCTCTAGTTGTGGCAAGTGGGGGCCACTCTTCATCGCGGTGCGCAGGCCTCTCATTATCGCGGCCTCTCTTGCTGCGGAGCACAGGCTCCAGACGCGCAGGCTCAGTAATTGTGGCTCACGGGCCTAGTTGCTCCGCGGCATGTGGGATCTTCCCAGACCAGGGCTCGAACCCGTGTGCCCTGCATTGGCAGGCAGATTCTCAACCACTGCGCCACCAGGGAAGCCCTGTTTTATCTTTTGCATGCTGAATTAGACATCGTTCATTACGGAAGTGTTTCCTGACTCACTGGGATGGGGAGGGACACCCCTGATATCTCCCACCCCTGTCACCCTGAGCGTATCCCTGTTGTACTTTTGCACATTGTGTGTAACCACCTGCTGACCTGCCCATTGACCCCTCAAGACTGTGAGCCCCACAGAGGTGGGACTTTTTCTCTGCTGTGTCCCCATGTCTAGGCCAATGCCCATCATACTGTAGGAGCTCAAATAATCTTTTCTGAATGAAAATATTCCTTTCCCCCAGACTACTAAAAGACTACCTTGGCATTTGAGGCCAGTTATTTTCTGATCAAGTAAAATCTATTATTAATGATGCCACAGTTTGGCCTGTGAATAGTACATCTATTGACAGATGGATCTGGCTGCTGTGTTTATGCTGTAAGGAATACCCCTCCTTCTTCGAGAGCTCTCTCTGCAGGTGATTCCATTACCTTAATATTTTATTATGCAGCCATTTTTCAGGCTATAAGGGCATCATCTCTGTTTAACTGAACACCAGAGTAGAACAGTCAAGGCTAGTGACTCCCGTGGCATTCCAGCCATTAGGAAGCTTTGTTAACAGGCCAGTTGGGCTGAGGCTACGTGATTACATGTTCTCAAGTCTACTTTTATGCAAAATGACATGTAAACAAATAGAGATCAGGGATGGCTAAAACATTTTCCAGGGGTGTCAGAGGGTCACAAAAATAAATGTTCAGTTCACTCTCTTACACCCTCCACATCTATAGGACCCAAGCTCTGCAGAATAGCAGATCACAAGGTCAACACCTGATCTCATCAGTCTGATAATTACTATTGTCAGATTCCTGGAGATGCAGAAACCTGCAGGATGTGTACAACCAGAGCAGGAGATTACACTGCACACCCCCTTCTCAGCCAGAGTGGACGACAGAGAGATTAGGCGTTTGACTCTGAGTGCTCAGAGATGGTCGACACCCTTGGGGGCTGAAGAGCTGCTTACTGGGAGTCCAAGGCCCACACATCCTGCAGGCCAGGCTCTGCCTCCGGCCCACAGTGCTAGGGACAGGGGCTCTCAGGGTTATTAAGAGGATTAAATCAGCCAATGAGGTGCTTAGAACAGTGCCCAACACAAGATGAGCATCATGATAAATGTGAATTATAATTATGAAATTTACAAGAAGGGTGGACAGACTTTAATATCTCTTTGGGTTGCCTTTTAAAAAAAGTCAGAAGAGCTCAAAATGAGGCCCTGCTGTGATGTTGACAGTGAGGAACAAAGCAGCATGCCTTGTGTAAATGGTGTATCAGGACATTGGATGTTTTGATCCCTGGCAGGCTGGCTTTTAAAAGGGACTTAGAAATGAAGCCATTCTGCTGGTCTGATCAGGCTGGCGTGAGCTGTGGGAATAGGCTTCCAGAATGTGGCCCTGTAGTTTCAGGACAAGGGAGCCATGGGTGAGAGCCGTTGCTTCTCAGCTCAGGCAGTAGGGGATTTGCACTCAAGCCAGTCCCAAGGGTTTGGTGATCTCAGCTTAGTCCTTGCTGCCAGCGCGAGTCCTCTGTGAACTGGGGCTGACTTTGTGGATGCTGTTCCAGCTCCTTGGTGGAGCCACTTCGTTGGATTCCAGGTGGTGACTATCCCTGGGGGGAGGCTTGAGCAAAAGAGTTCTTTCCTACAGGGTGTTTGAAGGTAGACTGACCCAGGAAGAGAGGTACTCAGAAGAGAGCGAAGAAGGGTGGTTTGGAGGGAGTTCGGAGCCCTTTAACAATCAACAGGCCCCTTCGGGAGAACACTGAAATGAGCAAGGGTAGCTCAGTGGGAGGATGGGAGGAGATGCACGAGAGTCAGGCCTGACAGGACTTGTTGATGGATCGGTGGGGTCGGGGAGACAGAGAACGGGCTCCAAATGTTTTTTTGGGGAACAACTGGGTGGCTGGTGGTGCCTCTGTCTACACACCCCCTTCCCAGGCTGAGCTAGGGTGGCGGTGACAGCTCTGCTGGTCCCTTCTCTATCATCCTACTCATCAAAGCTCCCCTCCCCAGAAGTCAAGACAGACCCACTGGCCTTTAGAGGGTCCAGGGTGATGGGAGGGGGGTGCACTTTGGGGCACATTTTCCTGAGGTCAAGCCTGCATCCAACCAGCAAAATCTCTGGGCATCTCCCTGATTCCCCAGGTGGGTTGCTGGGACGACGTCCATCTCTTCCCAGATGTAGGGCAAAGGCTGCTTATAGGAGGGGAGCCCCAGCTCCTCCTTCCTCTCACAGGGGCTCCTGCAGCGCAGGGCAGTTTTAGAAACTGGGGTAAAGAGACAAAAGAGTGTGGTGCATCCACCTGAATTACGATCACAGAATCATGGCTCAGCCCAGAGCCCGGGGGAGAGGCTTCTGTCCTCACTTCCTCCACCACCTCTCTTCGGCGTCTGCTCCCTCCGCAGGCACCGCAGCAACCGAGGATGTTCTGCAGGTCTAATCTGCAGAAAATCCTTTCAGCTCTGCAAAGAGTTAGCTATCTATTTCTAGAAAGCTCCTACATAATCATGATCAGTGGGTCCCCACGCCCCTCACACACACACACGCACACACTCACTCACACACAGTTTTATTTACAGTCCAGGAAAAGCCCATGCCTTCTGAATATATACTCCACCCTCCCCACAAACCACTGTAAAATTCTAAAAACCTACACATGCTTGTAAATAGATCACCCTTAAGTGGAGCAGGATCTCTGAATACCCTATGAGTCATGCAGCTAAAATGTCCCCTGGGGAGCCCGACTTCGCAGCACGTATTTCTTGTAAAAAATTGAGTTTAGAGCTTTCCGTGGCACCCAGCTCTATGCCAGGAAGAGCCCATCTGCGTTGGGTGGTGAAGCCAGCAGTTGGGAAACCTATGAGGCCAAATACTATGCCCTTCACCTGGCGGAAACATCCCCCCAGGAAGTCACTGAGCAGTGAGGAGAGCCAGGCTGGCAGAGTAGAAAGTGCAGCAGACAAGCAATGGAGGTCTGGGTTCCAACTCAGGCTCTATTCTCACAGAGGTCCCCTAGGGAATATGCCTACCTTCCCTGAACCTTTGTTTCCTTGTCTCTGAAAGAAAGGGGCTGGGCCGGATTAGATTCCACAATCACTGACTGCCAGATATGTACGGTGGGAATGAACACATTTTTAGAAAGCCAGAATTCAGCCCTTGTCCTCAAGGAGCATGCAGTCTTGTGGATGGATAACTGTGGCGCTGCATGGTTAGAATTTGGGGTCCCCAAGGAGGCTAAGAGGCACCACTTCCAGATTTAGGAGGCTGAGTTTTCATCTCCCTGCGGCGAGTGCAGGGAGCAGCCTCAGGCTGGGGTGAGTGGAAGTGATGTCACCACAGAAATGTCACAGCCTGTGGACGTCTTCTCTCCTTCTACTACTGGCCATTGCTAAACTATGGAGACTCTAAATTCACACACCCCACCAGACACTAGAAAACTGCTGATGGGGACAAGGAGAGGAGTATAGCAAGGGCCAGATTCGGCCCTGGCCTGAGCTGTCCCCAGCGCTCTTCTGTGTCTCAGTCAAGCCAAGAGAACTTAGCCAAGAAGCCCGAAGCTGAAAGAGATCTTCTTAATGAGCTAGTGAGTGTCACACTGTCTGCTGAAGGGCCCCTGGGAAAGGCAGCCAGCCTGGGTTCCTGGAGGTACCTCCAGCCCGCCTGGTGCCTGGTGAGTGGGACAAGCACTGTTTCCCGTGGGGCCCCAGGCAGCCTCAGGCTGAAGGGAGGTCTTGGCAGTTCTACTTTCAGATGCTGGGTCTCAGGCAAGGCGCTTCTCCCTCCCACTCACCTGCTTTCCATCAGCTGCCTGCTTCCTTCCACGTCTGTGCACTCAGCAACCATGGTTGCTTACAAATTCCCACTTGGAAGAAACAGATTGGGGCTTTATGGCCACTGACGGCCAACTCTCTGGTCCCACTTTGAAGCCCCTGCCCCCTTCCTTCTGCCTCTCACACTGGGACTAGTGAGGTCTACCACACTCTTTTCCCAGAAGCTCAGTAAAAGCCCAAATCCCAAGCCCTTGTCCTTTTTCCTCTCTGGTTTCCACTTCCTTAACGTTGACCTCTTCAAAGGCTATGGCCCAAGTCTTTTTTTTCTGTTCTTCCAAACGAAACTGTGTGCCTATCACTCACTAACTCCATGCCTGGGATTCTTTTAGCTGTTAGGCTGGGTAGTCACCATTTGCTTGCAGCTCCACCCAACTCTTCCCTACTCTGAGCCCCTGGGAGACTGCCCCCTGGGGACTACATCTCCCAGAATTCCTTGTAACCGGCTTCCTGTCAGGTTTAGCCAATGGGAGGCACCCAGAAGAGGTTAGAGGCTGAGAGGAGAGGGTGGTCAAGGTATTTCTTCTCACCTACTGGCTATCCTCTCTCTGCTTTGGTGCTGTCTCTGGCTTTCCCTGACTTAGCTTCCATCAGGCGGCCTCTCCTCTGTAGTTTCAGTTTTCCCTGGCCCTCAGTTACACTGTACCTTCTCCTCTTCCCCTTGCCTTAGGGTGGTAATGACTTCCCACTGCCGCTGACCCCTGGGTGCTTCACCATCCCTGTGTGTGCCCATAGCACTGCCCACCTGTCTGTAAAAGTCTCTGAGCCTCCTGGGGGGTGAATTCCGTTTCCTGTTGTGACCAGGCTGATGCAATAGTCCTCTAGTTTTTATTTCAGTGTTTGACTGTCTGCTCTTTTAAAATTATATAATTTTTCCACCAAGATCACTAAAGTGAATGCTTTGCTTTTAATATTACGCCTACTAGATGTCCTAGAAGAACTCTAGACAGGTTAAATTCCTTGATAAAGCCATGAGCCATGGGAAGAAAAGACACTTGCTCAGAGACAAGATAAAAAGGTCCCCCAAGAACAGCAAGAAGTGTCTCCCATGACTGATGGGACTCTTGGCTCTTACTCTTTGATGAAAAGAAGTGGGGGTGGGGGGGAGCCAGGTCCTGGAAGAAGAGAGTGAGGCAGAGTGATCCCAGATCTGCTTACTTTTAAGGGAAAAAACCCCCCCCAAAACCTGAAAGAATCCATGTGCCTGCTGCCCGAAATGAACAAATGCTTACCTTTAAATCTTTACTTCAGATCTTTTAAAAAAGAAATAAAACATTACGGAGTTAAATACCTATGTTCTTGTACCAGATCTTTTCCCCTCCCTCCTTTACTAAAGCAACCACTATAATGAATTCCATGTGTCCCCCAGTCCTTGTCTTTATATTTTCACTATATGTTCATATATTGATAAACAATATATAACATTATTCCATGTTTTTAAACTTGTGTGAGAAATGGTATCTCCTATACAGAAGATTCTGCAACTTGCTTTTATCACTCAACGTTGTGTTGTCTAGATCTGGCTCCATTGTCACATATAGATTGGATCCGTGTATTCTAGAAGCTGTATAGTATTCCACCATATGGATGCTCCACAGTTTATTCATTTTCTCCATATCTCACTGGTGGGCATTTTGTGGTTTTTAAATTTTTTGGTTTCTATAAGCAATGTTTATAAAACATGTACAAAATTTTCTCTAGGATATATCTTGGAAGTGGAGTGCTCAGTCGTTGGGTATGTGTATTTGCAATTTTATTAGAGTTTGCCAGAACAGTTCTCCAAAATTATTTTACCTACCTGCTGAATTCCTGTTTCCCTGCATTTTCACCGATACTTTGTATTGTCATAATTTTCCATTTTTACCAAGTGAAATTGAATTTCCTTGTTTAAGTTGAATACCCCTATTTACTGGTGAGGCCCAGACACCTTTTCATATGTTTATTGGATATTCAGATTATTGGATTTCTTCTGTAAATTAGTGATTTGTAGTCTTTACTCATATTTTAGCTGGGCTCTTTGCCCTTTTTAAAAATTGACTTAAAGAATTTCTTTATACATTTCAAATATTAGTCCTTCCTTATGACTTGCCTTCATTTTTTCAGAAGTTTTAAATTTTGACATTTTCCTTTTTGATTTCTGATTTTCATGTCTTATAAAATAAATCCTTCCATATCTTCATGTCATGAAAACATTCTCACAAGAATTTGGGTCTTTAAGTCATTTGGAGTTTATTTTTGGGTGTGGTGTGACATAGGGATCTAATGTAATTTTTTTCTAAAAAGGAAGCCGGTTGTCCCAACATAGTTATTAAATGGCTCATAGTTTCTCCACTAATTTATAATGCTTCTTCCATCATAAACTAAAGTCCAATTTATGTTGAATCTATTTCTGGGCCTTCTATTCTGTTTTTTGTTGTTGTTGTTTTTGTTGGCTGTGCCACGTGGCACGTGGGATCTTAGTTCCCCAACCAGGGATCAAACCTGCACCCTCTGCAGTGGAAGTGGGAAGTCTTAACCACTGGACCGCCAGGGAATTCCCCTCCTATGTCCCCTTCTATTCTGTTTTATTGATAGATTAGTCTATCCCTGCCCCCCCATTCACTCCAGTTGAAAATGATAGCTAAACCACATAGCCTCGTATTTTCACTGTCCATCTCCAACGTCTCCCCCCTCAGTTTTGCCCTGCACTCTGCACTCATCACTAGACCCATCTTTCCAAGAATCATTATCACCTAACTTACTGAGTGCCTACTGTGTACTAGGCAATGTGCTGCACATGCATTATTCATTTATTCCTCACAGCTCTATAAGGCAATCCCTGTTTTGCCAATCAGGACACTGAGGCTTGCCCAAGAGTAACTTGCCCATGTCACACAGCCAGTAAAGGACAAATCCCAGATATATTTGTCCATTTGTCACCAGAGTATTGATGGCACTCCATTTCCATTTCTAGCCTTCAAGATTTCCACAATCTGGTCCCCATCTGATCTCAGAATCCCTCCATCGGTAAAATCAGGATATTAATCCTCCCTTGCAAGGTTTTCATAAGGATTGTGTGAGATTATAAATGTGAAAGCACTTGACAGTGCCTAGCACATAATAGGTACTCAATAAACATTAGCTAAATTTGAATAGGAAGTAGGCAGCAGTTGTCAAAGGGAAAGAAAGAAAGAAAGGAAGAAAGAAAGAAAGAAAGAAAGAAAGAAAAGAAAAGAAAAAAAGGAAGAAAGGAAGAAAGAAAGGAAGAAGGAAAGGAAGGAAGGAAGGAAAGAAGGAAAGAAGGAAGAAAGGAAGGAAGTTTACCCCAGCCCACTTATCTCTGATTGAGAATCCCAGTGGGAATTGGGGAAGAGTGAGTAGGAATAGAAGTCATCTTTGGATAGTCATCTCTTCCACTCTGCTTCCTCTGGTTAAGGGCTCCCCAGGAGCAACAGTAAGACTGACAAGGGGAAGCTGACAAGGACGGGAAACCCTTAGGTATCTTATTTATTCCTGCTGAACCTCAAGGCTGAGGGTCAACAGCTGTTCTGTATCTCTGGACTTAAACAGCAAGTTTGACCATTGAATGGCCATCGTGACCCAGATTTCACATCTCCAGGCACCCAGAGCTGGAGGGAGCAATCTGCCTTCCTCTCTGGGCTGCCTGGGTTCACACTATGGGCAACCATCCCTTTAGTGACTCCCATGGCAATAAGGCAACTATAGGCCTCCTGCAGAGGAAGCAGGTGAAACAAGATAGCCTTTCTGGGCAGCTCTCTGGCTAATGGGAACCACATTGGCAAAGGAAGCTGATTGACTTGAAAAATCCAATGCCAGCACACAGGCTCCCTTTAATGCTGGAGGATTATGGTCATTTGCAATTTTCTTGCTAATTGAAGTTTCTGTAGGAAAAGCAAACACATATATACAAATGTATGGTGTGCTTCCACGCTGATTCTATTTCAGAAGCGGTGGTCTGTACACTCTGGTTAGCGACTTTCTTTGACTCCACCACTCACATCTGCACTGTCATTGGCAGCTCCAGCCACAGCCCCAGGACGCTCTGCAGGGGTCAGAATAACAAGAAAACAACAGTGGGGGAGGACAGTGCCCTCTCTCCCTTGTTTAACTTGGAAATCCTGCCTGAGTCTTAAGAGAAGCAATATGTTGGGTGCTAAAACTACATCAGGTTACTGAATGAGAAACCCAAAAGTGCTACAGCCTATTTTCCTTTGCTGGTGGTCCGGCTTGCAGTGTTGAGGCAGCCGCTCACGGCCATGGGGTTCCTTTGAACATGAGTGATTCAGAAAGGGCAGGACTTTTCCTTAAACAGTCCCTATTGTTCCCCCAAACCAAGTGGGGACCCTGGGTCCCCAGAACCTTTCTAGATGGTTGTGAGGAAAGAGGAACACTCAACCTGTGTTTAAAATTACAGAGGTTAGGGCTTCCCTGGTGGTGCAGTGGTTAAGAACCCGCCTGCCAATGCAGGGGACACGGGTTCGAGCCCTGGTCAGGGAAGATCCCACATGCCATGGAGCAACTAAGCCCGTGCACCACAACTGCTGAGCCTGCGCTCTAGAGCCCGCGAGCCACAACTACTGAGCCTGTGTGCCACAACTACTGAAGCCTGTGCACCTAGAGCCCGTGCTCCACAACAAGAGAAGCCACCACAATGAGAAGCCCTCACACCGCAATGAAGAGTAGCCCCAGCTCGCTGCAACTAGAGAAAGCCTGCGCACAGCAACAAAGACCCAATGCAACCAAAAATAAATAATAAATTAATTAATTTAAAAAAAAAAATATATAAAATTACAGAGGTTTGAAGGATAAGCTTCAAAGGAGAAGGGAGACAAAGTGACCCCATTCCTTGTTATGCTAACATGACAGCACATGGGTTCCCACCCTGTACCTGCTGTCACACCGCCCCACCCCCAAACATGTGCAATGCTCATGTGCCCACCACACTTCTATGGTCATGTCCAGAGCCAGGCCAGTTCCATGCAGCAGCAAATCCATTTCTTCTACATTCATAAAAGCACATCAGAACACAAATGAGCTCCAGTAATGTATTAGAAAAAGAGTTCACTCACCAAGATCATTCTTGATTGTAACATAAATTTTGATGCATGTCAGTACTCATGGTACCATCATGGAGGCAGGAGATCAGATTTCTGGTCCTGGTCCTGGCGCTATCAGTGACCTTGGGTAGGGTACCTCTCTGAACACTGGTTTCCTCATCTGTGAAAATGTGAGGTTGGACATCTGAGGGCATTGGCAGCACTACCTTTCTCGAGGTCAAACTCGTGTGCTTTGTGTCACTACACGTGTCTGAGGTCTCTGGAAATCAGGACATACCAGAAGTTTTAGGCCTCTGACCATTGTTTCTGGGCCTATAACCTTTCCCCCAAGGAAGTTTCTGTTTATTTCCTGCCCCCTTGACTACCAAACATTCTCCCAGTCTCCATCTCTTCTTCCTAAAATTGTGCCCTCAGGAAAGGATGTGATAATTGTATGCACGCTGAGTACCATTTGCTAATGGGGGAGGAGGAGTTGCCTTTAAAGAGAAGAATGGAGCTCTGAACCAAAGGAATGAAGCCCTCCTTGTGAAATTTTAGGTGGAGAGTTGAAGGGGAGATGTTTGGAGTGAGGACCCAGGCCACACAGAGGCTTATTCTATTGCCGATGCCTGAAATGTCAGCATTAGCAAGTGAGTCCTTTTGCTGAAACTACTGAAGGTTTCCTCCCCACAAAAGTAATGTATTAAAATTCAGAAGTCATTCAGGCCTTGGTGGGAAGAAGTTATTCAGAGCCTTTTTTTCAGTGCCTTTTTAATAAGGATGGGGAGGGGAGAATGTGGAGGTAGGGCAGAAGGCTAGGGGGCTTAGCCCCTGAGGGATGTGAGAGGAATAGCCTGAAGGGAAAAACCAAAGGGCAAGCTTGGGACCCCTGGAAATGCACTTCAAGTACTGCACAGTTTTGGTGAGGGCCTGCTGACACTGGGAACTCGCCTGCAGGGAGGAGGAGAAGGGCCCAATGAAGGAATCAGAAGAAGAAATTCCAGCCATATTAGAACAGCACAGGCCTCAGAGATAAAAAAAAAAAGTCACTGCATAGAGACGGGTTGAAGCCCCACCCCAAATTTGGTTCAGATGTCAAGACCGACGACACCACACATACACCAAGACGGTATTAAAAATGTTATTACTCACATAATAAGTCTTTCTAGGGAGAGCAGGTTAGGTTCCCAAGAAGATCTGAGAATGGCTGGGGATCTTCTGGTGGTTAGGGGCGGGGCAGTGGGGAAGGCTCCCGCCTGCTGGCAAGGGCTTGGATGGCTGGAACTTCCTGCTGGTGCTAAAGGAAGGTGTCCCCGGGCATTTTTATCAGCTTGCCCGGTTGTGGGGTGGAAGGGGAAAGAGCGTGATGGGGTTTGAAAGCTGTCCGCAGTCAAAAGTCAAAACTGGGGTTTTGATTTTTTATAAGCAAGGGAGGAGCCGCAGAGCCTGTTTGTTTTCCATGGCCTATCAAGACCCCCCTAAGTAGAAACCCTCACAAGTCTTCAGTGTTAGGCAAGAGCTGAAATGACTTCAGCATTCTCAGGTTAGTGGACCAGGAACTTTCATTCTTTTAAGAACTAGGGAAACCTGTTAAAATATTTTCTGAGTCCACAGACCTCCTGGCCTGCAGTGTGTGTGTGTGTGTGTGTGTGTGTGTGTGTGTCTTTAAAGAACACTGACTTTAACACTGACCCCAAGCTTCAGAGTCTTCTATAATGAAATGACTGGGCCTCTTAATCAGAACTGGTTCATTTTGTGATTGAGAAGTTGAACTATACTAAAGAGAACAAGATGGGGACTCCCCTGGTGGCGCAGGGGTTGAGAATCCGCCTGTCAATGCAGGGGACACGGGTTCGAGCCCTGGTCTGGGAAGATCCCACATGCTGTGGAGCAACTAAGCCCGTGCGCCACAACTACTGAGCCTGTGCTCTAGAGCCCGCGAACCACAACTACTGAAATTCGCGCACCTAGAGCCCGTGCTCCGCAACAAGGGAAGCCACCGCAATGAGAAGCTTGCGCACCGCAACGAACAGTCCCCAATATCCGCAACTAGAGAAAGCCCGCGCGCAGCAACGAAGACCCAATGCAGCCCAAAAATAATTATTAATTAATTTTAAAAAAGGAGAGAGAAGAGGATGGCAGCTCCCAAGGTAAAGTTGATCCTCTCACGGCTACTCATCAAACACATATCATCCAGCGTAAGAGTAGGAATAAAACCAAAAAGACACACCAGAATATGAACTCAAATGTGTGTCGTCCTTCCAAGCTGGCCTTGAGGGGCCTCACAGCATCCAGAAATCTGACACTGCCTCTGTTGTTCTTGGAACCAGCTCCCCTTTGGGCAAGGCTTTAGGCAAAATATAATCTTGTTCCCTTAGAGCCAGAGTTTTAAAATTGTAGGTGGTATCCATCAGGAGACAAGGTCTTTGGGTTCAGTCAGGTCAGTTCAAATCCCAGATGCATGACCTTAGGTTGTTTTCTTCCTATCTGAGCCTCAGTTTCCTCACCTGCTACATGGGATGTTAAGACTGTACAGAATGTTGTAAAAATTAGGGATGTTATAGGTGAAGGACCTTGCATAGAGTAAGCACTTCATACGTTCTTATTTTCTCTTGGCTGTGTGTTCCTACAGGACAAGAATTGATCTTACCATTTGTTGTATCCGAGGACCCAGGACAAAACCAGGTATTTCCTAGATGTTCAGCAAACTTTTGCTGAATTGGACTGGTGAAGTGATAGCTGGTATATGTATCCTTCTGATCCCATCTGCTAAAGACAGGGAAGGGCAGGAAATGAACACATCATTGAACATTTACTGTGTATACTTACATCTACTTTCATGTACATAATACAATTGCATCCTCAGAACAACTCCAAGTAAGTACTGATGGTCCCATTTTGACAGATTGGAGAAAAGTGAGGCTCCTCCTAAGGTTACACAGCCAGTGAGAAAGGGAGCCGGGATTTCCCTCGGAAGCCCACATTCTTTCTAGGCCCTGTTCTTTCTGGAGCAACAGGAGGCAGTGCGGGAGCAGTGCATCGGGGTGGGAGAGCCACCAGGCAGGAATGTTGAGCTGATATTTTCTCCAAATGTTCGACTCTCCTCAACAAAAGCACTTCCCAGATGTTTCCAGGACCTGGCAAGTCTTCAGTCGAAAAGAGAGGGATGGTCCCACACCTGCAGGAGAACGGAACTCTATAGTCTGACCTCTCTGGATTATGCTTTTAAATTTGTCCAAGGGCCACCTGGCAGAACCCTTGTCTTAGCTGTACTGAGGGCTCCAAGACAATACCTATTGTGAGGCAATGTGTTTATCCCATCTGAGTCCTAGGTCATGGTGGGTGTTATGGGTTGAATTGTGGCCCCCTGAAAGACATGTTGAAGTCCTAACCCCTGGTAGCTGTGAATGTGATGACCTTATTAGGAAATAGGGTCTTTGCTGATGTAACCAAGTTGAGTTCATACTGGATGTGGCCCTTAATCCAATGTGACTGATGTCCTTATAAGAGGAGGGGAATTTGGATACAGACATCAACACAGGGGAGAGCATTGTGTGAAGACAGAGCAGAGACTGGAGTGATGCAGCTGCAAGCCAAGGAATACCAAGGATTGCTGTCTCCCACCAGAAGCTAGGAAGCAGCAAGGAAGGATTCTATGCAGTCTCAGAGAGAGCATGGCCCTCCTGACACCTTGATTTCAGACTTCTGGGCTCCACAACTGTGTGAGAATAAATTTCTGATGTTTTAAACCAGTCTGTGGTACTCTGTGAAGGCAGCCCTGGGAAACTAATACAGAGGGCTCCTGTGGGCAACCTCCAAGTTCCAGAGCCTGGCACCTCAGCCATCAGCTGAGTAAGCTCACAAACTCCATATAAAATAACACTATGATCAGAATACTGAACAATTCCATTACCCCCCAAACTTCCTATGCGATCCTGTTAATGGCACTGCCTTCTACTGCCTTTAACTCTTGGCAACCAGTCATCTATTCTGCATCTTAATAATTTTATCTTTTCAAGAATGTCATGTCAATGGAATCATGCAGTATGTAACTTTTGAGACCACTTTTTTATTTTTCACTCACCAAATATCTTTGGGATTCATCCAGATTGTTGTATGGATCAAAAGTCCATTCCTGTTTGTTGCTTAGTATAGCCCCTGTCATGAATGCAACACAGATTCTCCCCACCCCGACCCCCATTCACCCATTGAAAGACGTTTTGTTTATTTCCAGCTTGGGGCAATTATAAATAGACCTGCTATAAATATTTGTGTACAGGTTTTTGTGTGGACATACGTTTTCATTTCTCTAGGTTAGATATGCCGGTGCGTGATTATTGGGTAATAAGTATAAGTTTCCCTAAATGAAAAACTGTGAAACATTTTCCACCACTGAGGCTGTACCTTTTAACCCTCCTGCCAGCAATGTATGAGAGCCACTCAATGTTTGAGTTGCTCCAAATCTTCCTCGGCAATTGGTGCTGTCAGTCTATATTTAAAAAAAACATTCTAACGGTTGTGTAGTGGCACCTCGCAGTGGTTTTTAATTTGCATTTCCGTAATGACTATTGATGTTCAACATCTTTCCATGTTCTTCTTTGCCATCATTCTATCCACTTAGGTGAAATGTCTGCACGTGTCCTTTACCCATTTAAAAACCGGATTGTTTGTTTTCTTGCTATTGAGTTTTGACTGTTCTTGATATATCATGTATATAAAACCTTTGTCTGATACATGATTTGCAAAGATTCTTTCCCAGTCTGAGTTTGCCTTTTCATACTCTTACCGATGTCTTTCTCAGACACCTTTTAATTTCAGTGAAGTCCAACTCATCATTGTTCAAAAAAAATTGTTTTAATGCTATGTCTAAGGGCTTATTGCCAAACCCAAGGTCATATAGAGTTCTCCTATGTTTTCTTCTAAAAGTTTTATAGATTTATTTATTACAGTTAGATTTGTGAGGCATTTTGAGTTAATTTTTAAGTTTTGAGGTTTAAGAGGAGGCTTGTTTTTTGCATATAGGTCCAATTGTTCCAACATCATTTTTTTGAGAAGTCTATACTTTCACCATTGAATTATTTTTTGCACCTTCATTGAAAATAATTTAGCCTTATCTGTGTGGGCCTATTTTTAGATTTTCTATTCTATTACATTGATCTATACATCTAACTCTTTGCCAGTACCACATTGTCTTGATTACTGTGTAGTATAATAAGTCTTAAAATCAAGGTATGTAACTTCTCCAATTAAAATTGCACCATTTTCAAAATTGTTTAGCCACCCAGATTTTTTGTCTTTCCATATAAATTTTAGAATCAGCTTGTATATATCTACAAAAATTCTTCTGAGATTATTGTTGGATTTCACTGAATCTATAGATCAGTTTGGGGAGAATCGATATCTTTGCTGTATTGAGTCCTCCAATACATGAACCTGAAATGTCTTTCTATTTATTATATTTAGGTCTTCTTTAATCTCTATTATCAATATTTTGCCGTTGTCAGCATTGAGATCCTGTATGTGTTTTGTTAGATTTATACCTAAGTATTTCATTTGTTGGAGCTACTTTAAAGTGTTATTGTGTTCCAATTGTACATTGCTAGTGTGTTAATATATGGTTATTTTTGTGTGTTGACTTTGAATCCTACAACTTGCTAAATCCACATATTCATTCTAGTTTTCATTAAGCTTTCTAATTCATGAACATGAGATGTGTTTCCACTTATTTATGTCTTCTTTAATTTCTTTCAGCAATTTTTTTATTGTACAAGTCTTTCACCTCTTTGGTTAATTCCTAAGTATTTTATTCTTTTTGATGCTGTTATAAATGCAACTGATTTCTTATTTTTCTTTTTTGCATTTTCCTTGAAGTATAGTTAATTTACAACTGGAACTGATGTCTTCATTTCCTTTTCATATTGTTCATTGTTAGTATACAGAAATGCAATTGATTTTTATGTGTTGACTTTCTATCCTGCTACTCTGCTGAATTCGCTTATTCTAACAAATTTTTTTTGGTATGGAATCTTTAGGATTTTTTACACATATAATCACATCATCTGCAAACAGAGATAATTTTACTTCTTCCTTTCCAATTTGGATGCCTTTCATTTCTTTTTCCTATCTAATTGCTCTGCTAGAGTACTGCTAGCACTCTGAATTTTGTCAAATGCTTTTTCTGCATCAACTGAGATGATATTGTTGGTTTTTTCCTTCATTTTATTAATGTGGTATATTACATTGATTGATTTTCATATGTTGAACCATCCTTGCACTCCAGGAACAAATCCCACTTGGTCTTGGTGTATAATTCTTTTAATATGTTGTTGAATTCCATTTGCTAGCCATTCTGGATTTGTTTTTTTTTTCGTCTGTTTCTCCTTTCTGTCTCCTTTTGGGTTATTTGAACCTCTTTTATTGTTCCGTTTTAATTTATCTATTTGATTTGATTATATATCTTTATATTACTGTTTTAGTGGTTACTCTAGGGACTGCAAAGGACACATGTAACTTTTTACAGCCTACGTAGAATTGACATTTTACCACTTCAGTTGGAATGTAGAAACCTTAACACCTCATAAGTCTTTTTACCCACCTTCTTTTATGCTATAGTTGCCTTATGTACGCCTACATCTACATATATTGAAAATTCCACCAGACCATATGGACCATAATTTTTCCTTTCAGCTGTCAAATATATTTTAAAGAACACAAGAGGAGACTAGTATTTTATATTTACCTAGATATTTACCATTTCTGTTCTTCCTTTATTCTTAATATTTTAAAATTCCTTCAGGTATCATTTCCCTTCTGTTCAAAGAAGTTCTTTTAACAATTATTTTAGAGCATGTTTGCTGGCAATGAATTCTTAGTTTCTCTTCATTTGTGAATGCCCTAATATTATTTTGCCCTCATTTCTGAAGAATATTTTTGGTGAATACAGAATTCAGGATTGACACTTCTTTTCTTTCAGCATTTAAAAAATGTGAGAATTCCTTTTGGCCTCTATGGTTTTCTATGAGAAATACGTAGTCATTCAAATTGTTGTTTCTGTATGAGTAATGCATCAGTTTTCTCTGGTTGTTTTTAAGATTTTTTTTTGTCTTTAGTTTTTAGCAGTTTGATTACAAAGTGTTTGGGTATGGATTTATTTAGGTTTAGTTTGTTTAGGATTTGCTTGACTTCTTTAATTTGTAGTTTATATCTTTTACCTAATTTAGAAAGTTTTCAGCTAGTATTTCTTCACATGTTTTTCAGCACTGTGCTTTTTCTCTTTTCCTCCTGGGACTCTCATGACATGAAATTAGACCTTTTGTCAATGTCCCACAGATCTTGGAGGCTTTGTTTATTTTTTTTCTTTTTTTCCTCTCTATTGTTCAGATTCTATAATTTTTATTGATCTATCCTCAAGTTCATTGACTGTTTTGTTATCTCTGTCTTGTTATTCAGAGAGCAGAGACTTTTATATACTACTATCTTTATAATTTCCATTTCATTTTTCTTTATATCTTTTATTTTTTTTCTGAGACTTTCTGTTTTAACATTTTCTGCAAAATGTTGGAAATTGCTTATTGGAACATTTTCATCATAACTACTTTAAAGTCTTTGTCAGATAATTCTATTATCTATATAATCTCAACATTGGTGTCTACTGATCGATTGTATTTTCCCATCCAATTTTCCTGGTTATTCATATGTAGAATAATTTTAAATAGTATTCGGAACATTTTGAATACTGTGTTATGAGGCTTTGGGTCTTGTTTAAATTCCATAGAGAATGTTGATGTTTTTGTTTTAGCACAAAATTATTCTGGCTAATTTCAGTTGCAATTTACAATCCGTCTTCTATAGGCTATGGTTCCAGTATAAGTTCAGTCCCCAAAAGCCTATTGCACTATGGATCTGTCCCAGATATGTACCACCCAGTGGTCACTCTGGGACCTAGGCAATGGTTTATCAGTTCAGTTCTCAAAATCTTTGGTATGCTAACAAGGATCAGATCCACACTGTTCAGCTCAAGGGTGAGCTCTGGAGTTCATAAACACCTTTATTAGGTCATTTCCTCAAGCCCCTCCTACTCCACAATCTCACAGGTACTTTTCAGTTCCCTTGGGCTACCCTTTTTGGTTCTCTGGCCAGAACTTGGAGTGCTAGTTACTTTACTCTGTTGAGCTTTGTCACGTACTTCCTCACTTGGCCCTTATCCTGGCCCAAGTTGAGGGAGGACAGAGAGAGGGATAACAATCAACAGGGTTCGTCCCGTCCTCTTGGAACTGTAGCTCTACCAGACAGGAAGATTCCCCTCCCTTAGAATTTTGGATCTTATGGGTTCTCGTGGGTTGCTACTGATACTGCAATCACCAGATTGCCTGGAGGCTGGAGCACAAGAGAAGGGAGATGAGAGAAAATAAAATGGGATATTTTCTTACTCTTTGGAGCATTAGAAGTTTCTTCGTCTGGTCCTTGAGACAGAGCTAGAGGGCTTCTCCTGGAACTCTCTCTGCTCAACCGTGCTTACTTCTGGGTTTCTGGATGCTTTGAGTTCAGGTCATGGGAGACTGAAGGGAAAAAATATTGTGAACTCACCACTGGTGAGATATGATGGTAGTTTGAATCCTGGTGTTCTTCCTCAATCTGCCTGCTGCTATTTACTTTTCACAGTTTTCAAATCATGCTTCACGTATTCTGTTCAGGCTTTATAGCTGCCGTCAGCGGGAGAGAAAGGGTGAAGCATACTTACTCCATTTCACAGGGAACTGGAGCCCAGCATTTTTATACTTATAAACCATATGAATGTATTACCTATTCAAAACTAAATCTAAAAAATAGTCAAACCATAAAAAAATACTTTATGCACAACTTATGTAGGCTGTTATACCAACAGGCATTGGGAACACAGCAAGACGGTGATTTGTGGCACTTCCCTCTCGTGGCCCAAGAGGTTTCAAGGCCCACACCCAGCCCTGCTGTCCTGAGATAGCTTCTTTTCCCCTTCATGGGTTGGAAGCAGTTCCAGACCTTGGGTAATCAGCAGGAACACGGATTAGGTTTGGGCCTCAGGTTACTCCCAGCCTCAGCCACTTCTCCACAGTTGAGGCTTTGCAGAATGTGGACCCTGCAGGCCTCAGGGATGGGAGTGTGTTTATTTAGTATCAAGAGCTAGTAAGGTTGAAGTTCCACTGACTGTCTCCTGTCTCTTGTGGAGAAGTTGTTAACTCAGGGACATAAGTCAGTGACCACACCTGCCAGGTGCCCAGCTTATTTCCTAAGAGAAATCTTTCACAGCAGGGCTGCATAGTCTCACACCTCCTTCAGATCCGAAGGAGCGGCAAGGAAAAGAAGCAGAACTGCTCCAGAGCAGCCACAGATACGAGAAGAGCTGGGCTTCACTGAGCAGTACGACTCCAGGAAAGGGAGAAGAATTAGAAGGCCGACCTTTAGCCCTAATGATGTCCAGCCGAGACATCTACCCTGAACAGTCTGTCGGCTTGCAAAAGGGTCCACTTTTCTCCGAAGTCAAGAGCTGAACAAAGATCCCTAGCGCTTGTCTTCCTGAAGAGTTACTCTCTCATTTAAAAAAATTTGTCAGAGCACTCCCTGCTTGTCTCCTCTTCCTTACTAGCCTTCTCCTGTATGTTTCAGGATCAATATCATTAGGTTGTTCAGAGCTGGGGTCCCAGACTCAGACAGACCTTTGTTCATATTTTAACTCTGTCACTTACTAGCTGTGACTCTGGCACGTTATTTATATTTTCTAAGCCTTGGTTTCCTTGTCTCTAGGATGGATATAAGAATAGTGCTCAGATTGTGAGAATAATATGAGGTAATACGTGTGAAGCACTTAACCTACTGCCTGACAGTATGAATATGTGCTCAGTGGATGGCAGTCATCTTTTTCTTTTTAAATAAATTTATTTATTCATTTATTTATTTTTGACTGCGTTGGGCCTTTGTCACTGAGCGCCGGCTTTCTCTAGTTGCAGCGAACGGGGGCTACTCTTCATTGCGGTACATGGACTCCTCATTGCAGTGGCTTCTCTTGTGGTGGAGCACAGGCTGTAGGCGCACAGGCTTCAGTAGTTGTGGCACATGGGCTCAGTAGTTGTGGCTCGCAGGCTCTAGAGCACCGGCTCAGTAGTTGTGGCGCACGGGCTTAGTTGCTCTGCGGCATGTGGGATCTTCCCTGACCAGGGCTCGAACCCGTGTCCCCTGAACTGGCAGGCGGATTCTTAACCACTGTGCCACCAGGGAAGTCCGGTGGTAGTCATCTTTATCAGCATCTTCCTTCTTCTCCTCCTCCTCATCAACATTATGAATATGATTATGATTATGATTATGAAGGCTCCACTTCCTTCTCTGGCCTATTTAGTATTGGAAGGGCCCAGGTTGGAAAAACCACTGGCTGAGAATCACCTGCAAATATCTACTTATAAAAGACAGCTCCCTACAGCAGCCCCTCTCTTCAGGATGGGGCATCTCCACCAGGTGGGCTTTGGCCTCCTTGACCTTTGCAATCCATTCAAAACTCAGAGATTGGCATAAAAACCCCACTGAGAGCCCTGTGGTATTTGGGGGTGGGGTAGATGGGAGGAGGAAGCTGGGGCATAACCAGGGACCTAGGAAGCTCCCAGCCTTGGCTGCTGGAGACATCACTGGGCCCAGGTCTGTGGGTTCACTGGGGGCTGGTCTCAGCTGGTCTGCTATTCACCTTGCTCAGGGTGGGCATGGGGGAAGCATGGTTTGAGCAAGCCAAGTAGCTCAGGGGTTAACATCTGTGGGGTCTCCAGAATCTTTAGAGAGTCTGGATTCTCAGCTGCTGAAAAGCTCTCATAAGGAGAAACAGCCTGCATGAAAATAGGTTAAGCCCAAAAGTAGATATCCCTGCAATGATGGGCTGATCTGTTTGCACAACTTCCCTAAATGTGGCCACTAAGGTACATAAGGACTATTTGACCTTTAGGGAATAATTAGCTTAAAACAGGTATTAGCAGGTTTCTTCTCAGCCCCTGGAGTATTAGATAATGCAATCATTCTACTCAAAAACTTTGTTCTTTACTAGTATTATTTCAAGTGGACCAAATGCTGCAGTAACCTATACCAGGCCTTGTGAATCCCTCCCACACTGCTCTGGCCACCTTGGTTAGCAATGACATGTTGGTGCAGCTGGGAATCTGCCTCCACCCTCATTCTTCCTTCAAGTGTCCAGAGACTGGAGAACTGGACACAACAGTTCCAAAGGTCACAGGTGCAAGGTCACACATGCCACACTCCCCTACTCCCCAGGATAATCAGACCCTCAATTTCACTCTTAAAACAAAAATATTACAAAAGGTTACACATGTTCATTGCAGAAAATTTGAAATATACGGAAAAGCAAAAAGCGGAAAATACAACTTAAAATCTTATCACCCAGTGATAACCACCATTAATACTTTGATGTCGTCTACATATCTTTCTAGATACTTTATAAAATCCCCTGTTGGACTTCCCTGGTGGTGCAGTGGTTAAGAATCCGCCTGCCAATGCGGGGGACACGGGTTCGAGCCCTGGTCCCAGAAGACTCCACATGCCGCGGAGCAACTAAGCCCATGTGCCACAACTACTGGGTCTGCATGCTACAACTACTGAAGCCTGAGCACCTAGAGTCAGTGCTCCACAACAAGAGAAGCCACCTCAATGAGTAGTCCGCGCACTGCAACAAAGAGTAGCCCCCGCTCATCGCAACTAGAGAAAGCCCGCGTGCAGCAACAAAGACCCAACACAGCCAAAAATAAATCAATTAATTAACTAACAATTTTTTTTCTAAAAAAAAAATCCCCTGTATTGGACACTTTTAGGTTATTTTCAATGCCCTGCTAAATAACCCTTGCTCTATGTCCTGCTAAAGAATTCCTGCTAACATTTTTGCTCACGTTTCCTATTATTACCTTAGAATAGATGTCATTTCAAGGAATGTCATTATTGAGTTAAAGAGTTTGCACGTTTTTAAAGCTTTTTATTCAAGCTGATGTCCAGAAAAATTATATCTATTTACTCTCAGACATGAATGAGATTGTTTGTTTCCTCAGACCTCCTTGTTTATCAGTAATTGTAAATTTTTTTTAAAGCCATAGCTTGATACATAAAAAATTTGCACTCCTTTGATTGTTGGTAAAGTTGGGTACACTTTCTTTTTTTTTTTTAATTAATTAAATTATTTGTTACTGAGCACGGGCTTAGCAGTTGTGGCGCACAGGCTTAGTTGCTCGTGACATGTGGGATCTTCCGGACCAGGGCTCAAACCTGTGTCCCCTGCCTTGGCAGGCGAATTCTTAACCACTGCAACACCAGGGAAGTCCCAAGTTGGGTACACTTTCATGGGATTCCTGGTGCTTTGCATTTCTTTACTGTGAATTACCAGTCTGTTGTTCATTTTTCCCATTGGGTATTCTTCACTTTTTTCTTGTAGATTTATAAAAACACACATACGACAAGGAAATCAATCTTTTGTCTATCGTATCAGTTGCAAATACTTCCCTCAGGCTGTTGTCTATGTTTTTAATTTTACTATCTTTTTTGGCCCACATTTCTACCCCAGGGGCCCGGAGAACTGTTATTTCTGGCCTCTGTCTGAGCTCCTGCCACTTCTCCAATCCCATTTGTAGGTCTGCTTCACTGATCACTTCATTACTAGCTCTGGGTTGTTTTCCTTTTCATATCAATCATCTGCAGGCACTTGGGCTAGGTGCTAAAACAGATTATTTCCAGTTTACAAAGTCTCCTGTGAGGCTAAGGAGAAAAAAACCTGGTGGGAAACCATAGGGGTGAGAACCAGTATTTCATGAATTCCTCCTGTGTGCCAGGCTCTGTGATGGGCATTTTGTCTTCTGTTCCCCACTGAACCCTCTGACAACTTTTGAGGTAGGTATTTGTGATAGTGAATTTTATGCCCACTTGATTGGCTAAACATTATTTCTAGGTGTATCTGAGGATGCTTCTGGATGAGATGAACATTAGAATCAGTAGACTAAGTGAAGCACATTGCCCTCCGCAATATGGCTGGCCTCATCTAATGCACTGAAGGCCTGAATAGAATCAAAAGCTGAGTAAGAAAAAACTCTCTCTCTGCTGAACTGTCTTTGAGCTGGGACATTGGTCTTCTTCTCCTGTCTTTAGATGTGGACTCAGATTGGAACTAACACCATTGACCTTCTTGGTTCTCAGGTCTTTGGAACTATCCTATTATCTTCCTGCGTCTGGACTTCTCAGCCTCCATAATCACATAAGCCGATTCCTTACAACAAATCTCTTTATTTATTTATGTATTTGTGAATATATGTGAAATTTATATGTATACAAAACTTATATATGTATATACACAGCTTATTGATTCTGGTTCTCTGGAGAACCTTGACTAGTTGCCCCCATGTTACAGATGAGGATGTGGAGGCTCAAAGAGTTTTAGTCGCTTGACCTAAAGTCACCCAGCTGGCAAGTGGCAAAATGGAATCCTTGTCTGTTTAGTGCCAAGGTCCATGCTTCCTGTGCTCCACGTGGGTTCTGGGGACGGTGCACTTCAGCAGGGCAGGGACCGGGGGAAGTGAGTGAGGTGAGTCATGCAGCTGCAGGATCAGATCTTGCCTTCATTTAAAAGTTTTCATGGATTTTTTTGCATTAATTTTTATTTAAAAAATATATTGCACTAAAATATTATTTATCTTCAGTGTTGAATTTTTTGCCCCCCGTTTTAAAATTCTGTACTCAAGTGAGTGCCTCACTTACCTCACCCTAAAGGGTAAGGACCTCCGTCCTTTCAAAGAAATAAGAGTGGGGACCTGGGGAGGGGTGAGGTTGGTGAACTGAGTGCAAACTGGGGTCAGGAGACCTGGGTTTGGACACACTTCCCAAAGGTGACCCTGTGTGGCTCTAAGCAGCACACTTGGCCTGCTGTGCCTCTTGGCCTGTCGGGAGCAGATCTGCCTCTCCCGCCCTGGAAGCGGGGCTGGAAAATGAACGTGGTGCTCCACACGCCCGTGCCAAACAAGGAAGACGTTCTGCTTAAGGCACACGATTTTGATGTTTGGTAACGAACAGCGTTTGAAATGATCACGGTCTACATATCATTTTGTTCAAAAGGCACACTTCCTTCCCAGCCCCGGCTCCCACAGGGCAGAGGAGGTCAGACAAGATGTTCCCAGGCCCCAAGTGATGGGAGAAAAAGGCCTCAGAGCCCAGGCTGCTTCCTCCAGCCCAGAAACAGGCCTTCCCAGGAGTGGGCTGTGTTTCTAGGATGGGAAGGAGAGGGGTCTGGGCTGGGGACCGAGGGGAGCCTCTTTTCAGCTCTCTGAGCGGAGAGGCCAGCCCAGGCAGCTTGTGAGGTGGGGTCTGCCCAGTTCGCCCAGGGCTCCCACATTCCCCACCCACATTCTAACCATTCTCCCCTCTGAGAAACATTCCCACTCCCTCTGCCTGGAAGGTCGCCTGACAGCAAATCACATTCCCGCCCACTTTGTCCACACCAGCGGCCACATGACTGAGGGGGAATGGCAAGAAACTCAGCTCCTGAAACGGGACCCAACTGATAGGGCCCAGTTCCTGGAATCGCAGCCGAGAGGCGGCTCTCAGGGTGGAGGCCAGCCTTCCCAGGGCTTGGGCTCCGTCCTGAATGGCGGGGCTTCAAAGTTCACACAGGCCCCAGCTGGGCTGCTGCTTCCCACAGAAGACAAAGAAATCCAGGCCCCAAGGCCCCCTCCTCAGCCAGGAAGCCTTCCCTGCCCCACAGCCTGAGGGCCTCTCCTGCTCCAAACCTCCCTGGCGTGGCCCTCCCCTCCCTCAGGGTACCATCTACCTTGCACCACACGGCTTGGGCTCTCACTTGTCTTGAGGGGCAGCATCTGGTCAGCAGGGAAGGTGTTTCACTCATGTCTAAGAGTAATAGCTGCCCTTTGCTAAGCAATTTCTACACATGTGTTATCTTATTTGCTCCTCACCTTGAGAGGTAGGCACAGGTACTAATATTATTACCATTCTGCAGATGGGGAGACTGAGGCTTCAGGGGGTAAAGTAACTTCCCCAAGGTCACTGGTAGGTGGCTGAGTTAAGAATTGAGCCTGTTCATTACCAAAGCTGGTGCATTGAATCAAGAAACCAGGAAGGACCACAGGAGTCAGACCAGAAGGATAAGTGTGAGATAAGGAGAAGGCAGGATCCATCATAAGATAGGAGGTGCACGTCTGTCTGAGGGAGCAGGCACTTCGTCCCTCCAGCTGACTCTGCCATGTAGGAATGCAGACCCACTGCAGCCAAATGGAATTTTCTGGAAGAACTTGAAATCCACACTTTTAGGTGAAATGTCCTGATTTTTAAATTTTGGAAACTAGTTAAAAATAAAAGCAAAACAAACAAACAAACAACAACAGTATGCTGGCTAAACAGTAGAAGTCTTTGGGTCAGATACAGCCACTGAGCTAGCAGTTTGCAACTTCTGTTCCATGCAGTTGCGCACACTGTGCTCTGTGCATCTTAGGTGTGCAGGGAATGTTTGTTTCATTAAATGGAAAGTAAGCCAGCCCTAATTCTGGGGACAGTCGTATCTGCAGGGGAAAAAAGGTATAATCTCAAATATTCCTAAGGATGTATAACTTTAAATGACACAGCTCTGGTGTTGCCTGCTGGGGCTGGAGATAGACGGTCAGATTCACATATAGACCAAGCATCCCAAGACTCAGCCCTGGGACGTCAGCAACTCTTTCTCTCTTTGTCTTGTCTTCTAGAAAGCAGGGATCTCAGCCCCTCTCAAGGATTTGACTGTCACCTCTACATCTCATCCAAGCCTAAAGCCAAGTTCACTATCTTTCTCCCAGAATCAGCATGCCCACCCTCCAGCTGGCCTCATTTCAGTCACTTGCACCATCATTCTTCTACTTGGGCAGCTCCAAATCCCAGTCTCATTCTTGACTCCTTTCTCCCTGCCCTTCTTCATCAATCAGCCCCAAACCCTCAGCCAATATCTCATTCCACTTCTCATCATGTCATACCTGGCCGCCATTGCTAAATGTTCTGAACTAATGTAACAAGGATAATATTTGGAGATAGTAACTAAGGCCCCTCTACCCCTGCCATTCCTTTTTTTAACCCCTATGGCCCTCCCCCATTCAATCTAGACTGTGGGACATCCATCCATTGCTTCAAGAGACGGTTGTTAGAGCTTAATAAAACAGTCAAGTTCTTGGCTTTTGAATTTCAAAAGCTGGTGGTCAGGCTTGAGGGCCAGGACCCCAGTCAGAGAAAATTCCCTCTTCTCCGGAAGATAAATATTCCTTCTGTTTGGCATTGGGGAAGGTGTGGAAGGGGAGAAACTGGTAGGTTTTTGAGAAGAAACCCTGTGCCTTCATTCCACACCCAACTGGAGCCCTAGATAGATTTGGGAGGCATTTCAGAGGAGGTGAAACATATGTCTCATTTTCCAGGAAGGAACCCAGCGCAGCCCAGGTGCAGAGGAATAGAAATGGCTATATAGGGTGTCTGGAAGATAAGACCTCAGTTGTCCTCCCAGAGTTTCCTGTGGCCCCCAGGAGGTATGGGAGAACAGCCAGATGTCCTTAGGGTCCTGAGAGAGAAATGAAAAGAGCTAAGGGCCAACCAAAAAAAGGCACTCTAGATGAAAGTGAAGGAGGCCATACCCCGCTGCAAATTCCTTGGCTGGTGACTGAGGACCTGCCAGGAAAGGGGTATCTCAGCAGGTGCCCAGGTAGGCAAATGATGACCAAGAACTTGACTGTCCTTCCCAGAGCCCCAGCCCACCGTTGTAGCTCTGACCTAAGACCCTGGAAATCAGACATAATCTCAAGGGTGAGGGAACAGGGCAAATCTGAATTGACAGAGTTTATTAAATCTATGCCTCTCTTTGGAAGAGGAATTGTAGAACAATAAAGTTGTCTTCCTTACAACTTGATCTTGTGTCCTGAAATTCCTACGTGCTCCTTGCCTCTGTTCTCTCCATACTCCAAACTATTCCGTATTCTGCAACTAGATCAATCTTCCTAAAATACTACTTCATACTTTTATGGATTCAAAGAGTAATTACTGAACAGCTACAATGAGCCAGGAGCTGCGTTAGGGGATTAAAAACCTTAAATGGAGTGTAATAAGAAATATGCAAATAACATTACACTGAGATGCCATTTTTCAAGCAAAAATCCAAAAGTTTGACAACATACTCTAGGGAGGCTGTGGAAGAAGTAAGCACTCAATACATTGCAATTGGAAATGCAAAATGGTACAACCCCTATGGAGGGGAATTTGTCAATCCCTCGCAAAATTACATATGTATTTGTCCTTTGAGCAACTTATTCCACTTGTAAGAATCTGTACAAAAGAAACATTGGCAGAAGTAAAGGGATGTTTGCACAAGACTATTAATTGCAGCACTATTTATATTAGCAAAGAATTGGAAGCAACCCAAGTGCCTATCAACAGGGAAAGGGGTTAAGTAAGTTATGGAGTTTATTTTTATTAGAATACACATTAGATTACCAAGCAGTGAAAAATATTTCTACACTCTACTGTGGCGTGACCTCCAGAACATACTATTAAATGGAAAAGAAAAGGTGCAGGATACTACATACATATAGTATGTTACCATTTATCTGAGAAAGGGGAGGTTATTTGATTATATATACACGACTTATATATTTTTAAATGCAAAATAACAAAAACTAATAATAGTTACTTATAGATGAGGGAGGAAATAAAATGGAGGAGACAGGTATGAAAGAAAGTCTTCTCTGAATGTACCTGTTTTATAGATATTTTTACCTTGCAACAATGGAAATACTTTACATAATTGTGAGACAAAACTAAGTAGAAAAATGCAATCCTTAAAAATGGAAAGTAAATAAAACAGTTAAGCCTGTGTATCAATTTGGTGGCTTAATCACATAGGGAAAAATTATTTCAAGTGACTTTAAAACACAGTAATTTGATTATACAATTCTAGTGAGTATAGCCTAAGGATTTTTTAAAAAAATCCCGACTAGAAATATCAAGCTTTTTTTTTTAAAATATAAATTGATTTATTTATTTATATTTTGGCTGCGTTGGGTCTTCGTCGCTGTGCGCGGGCTTTCTCTAGTTGCAGCGAGCTGGGGTATTCTTTGTTGCGGTGCGCGGATTCTCATTGCGGTGGCTTCCCTTTGTTGCGGAGCACGGGCTCTAGGCACGCGGGCTGCAGTAGTTGTGGCTCGCGAGCTCTAGAGTGCAGGCTCAGTAGTTGTGGCACACAGGCTTAGTTGCTCCGTGGCATGTGGGATCTTCCCGGACCAGGGCTCGAACCCATGTGCCCTGCATTGGCAGGCGGATTCTTAACCACTGTGCCACCAGGGAAGTCCTTAAGTAATTATGTTATTAACAATATTTCTACTGTTAATCTGAAATATACCTATAATAGGATAAAGCAAATAAGCAGTTCACTTTAGGATTCAAGATCTTCAGAAAAAGAGGAGAGAGATACAAATATAAAATTAAAGAAGTTAAGTAAAAACCATGTGGTTTTAAGTTTGAATTGGAAATCTCAGCATGAGTTCAGGATATATTTTCTCTTTAAAAGAAAAAATTATCAATATGTATTTCTTTTCTCAGTCTGCTGAAAAGACCTAGAGACAATGACCTACCTAGGAATAATGAGCACCCCTACGGCCCAGACTGTTGTCTCTGAATACCATTTTCCACTAAAAGTAATCAAGGTATTTGTGAAATGGCTGATTTCAGGTTTGGAGCAGGAAATGTTCAAGATGAGACTGGGAAGCAAGGAAGATATTAAAGATTGTTGAGATCATACAAAAAAGACCCAGAAACCAACTTGGAGGGGCTCCCATTGACCAAAGATGGGACAATCTGAGCAACAAAATAAGTAGTAATTGCAATGGATTGAAACAAATAAAAAATATTGAAATAAAAAAAAACCCAAACAACAAACAAACAGAAAAATTGAAATCCCTGAGTTCATAATAATAATTAACTGGTCACCTGTGGAGTATGCTGGGGAAATAACTCATTATTCTGAAAACTTATAAATGGAAAGAATAAATATTTATTCTACCTTTTCAGGTAGCCAAATAGTTAATGTGGGAAGGTTTTTATAAGAATTCTAGCCTATAAATGAAGAAGGAATTATAGAATCAGAATGTCACCATTTTGTAGCCCCAATTGTACAATGGATGAGGAAATAGCAATGACTGCTATCACAGGATACTATCTCAATATCAATGGCTGCTAAAACCCTTAGGTGAACAACCGACAGGGTACTTCATAATGAATAAATCAGGCTGATAATACCTTAATACAATAGTCAATCTTAAGATTACAAAAAGAGAAATGTCAAAACATTGCATGCCTTCTAATACGATGCACTTAGAAGTCCACACCACCTCTCATGAAGTATTCTTCCAAAAATGGACTGGAATCTAATCAAGCCTCAGGATCTAACTAACCATAGTTTCCAGGATATAAAGGAGACAAAAGAACATGTTACTTGACACCATTGGGATGAAGTCTACAACATCCAGAATGTTGCCAATAAATTACAGGGAAAAAAGAGGGAAACATACCTATAAATGTTGAGCACTATAAGACATATTTGACTAAATTCAACTTGTGAACCCTGTTTGAATCTTGATTTAAACACATCGAAATTTTTTAAAAAGACAACTGAAAAAAATTTAGTGACTATTCGATGATATTAGGAAATTGTTGTTGAGTATTAGCTGATGTCTTTTGCCATTATGGTAAAAATTCACTCTCTGACCTGGCATTTAGTGCTTTCCATTTGAACCAAAAGATTTAGTTTAAGTTCTAGATGTGCCACTTATTAGGCTATGTATCCTTGAGGAAGTCATTCAATGACATGGAACCATCTGTGAAATGGGTACATCAAAATATGCCACCTTACTAGATTCTTGCAAAAATATAAGACAATGAATGTGAGAGCACTATATAAACCACATAAGCCATCTCTCACAACTAACCTACACAATTCCTTCAAGCACACCTGAGTCTTTGCCTTTATTCGTGTGATTTCCCCTTACTCAGAGTATTCCCCTCTGTCTTGTCTGCTTATGGATGTTTCACCCTTTTTTCTACCCCCAGCTCAAGTTTCACCTTCTTCATGAAAACTCTGTAACCAATTCAGCCCATGGTGATCTGGGTTTGCATACCCCACCCTGCTATGTACTCCTGCAACTGCACTCACCTTCAAGTCCAGGCTGTGGGAGGACTAGGGGGGGAAAGTGGTAGACTCACTGCCAGTCGGATGGTACATCAAATGCTGGTCTTCTTCCCCACTTTACCTGCTACTATTTGCTTTTCAGAGTTCTCAAATAGTGTCCCATGAATTCTCTCCCAGTTTTATATCTGCACTTCATTGGGAGAGACAGGGTGAAGTGTGCTTATTCCATCTTACCTGGAATGTGAACACAGTACACTTACTTAGATTCATCTCAGAACTCAAGCTCAGAAAATGGTAGTGATGAATTTATGCAGATTTTAAAAATTACACTCTTAATTAATTCCTCTCTTTTACCCTGGCTACTGAAAAGCTCAGAAAAAAAATGATTTGGCTTATATAATCAAGCTGCAGTGTCTGGCACACAGGAGGTACTTAGTAAACATTAACTGACCTCTACCTATCTGTCTATTCTGTTATCCCCCAAGAGCTAAATTTACGCTCAGTAGAAGAAACCTTTGTCAGTTTGGTTTTTGGATATAATTTTCCTCATTCCCATGCCTTTTATTACTTGGCTTTCTTGCAGTTCTGTGTTAGTAGTCTGGGGGCTTATTTTTACCATACTAATCTTGTGAGCTGCCTCAAATTCTGTCGAGCCATAAGTGAACAAATAAATGAAAAAAATACTGTATTCGTGGAATGCTTCATATTTCCAAAGCTGCTTTCACACCTGTTTCCATAGTTCATCCTAAAAAACAAACAAACAAAACAACAACACCAACAAAAAAAACCCATGTGAGTGAGGAAGAAAAGGTAGTCCCCTCTATGGAAGAGAAAGCTGGCATCCAGCCAAGACAGGCTGGCTTGAGGATCCTCTAGCACACATCCTGCTCAACCAGAGATGAACTATTCTACATTTTTCTCTTCTGTTGAATGTTGTACTAAGGCTAAAAGCAGTTTGGAAGCCACACTAGAGAGCTCCAGGTGTCCTCTGGGACTCCATGCCTCAGAAACTCCAAGACAAGGACTTTCCACCAAGCCTTCTTTCCTCAGTCTGACCCAGACCTATAATTGGTTTATCCATCTCTTGGGATCCAGGGACCCCTTAGAGATGCTGGATGCTTGATGTCACTTGAGGAAGCATAATACTGGTTTCTCCGCCTTCCCATCTGACCTAGAAAGTTGACTCACAGCTGGCCTTATACACAAGAGGAAGCCCAGCCAAGACCAGAGGAGTTGCCTATTTAATTACAGCCTAAATTGTCAACTTATAGACAGAATCATGAGCAATAAGAAATGCTCATTGTTTTAGGCCACTGAATTTTGGGGGAGTTTACTATATAGTACTGCTAACCAATGCGGGAGCTGAGCACTAAAAGAGCTATTTCTCTACCATTTCTTGGGATATTGGAAGCACAAGGTTTTAGTGGTACCAATCATCCAGCAGAGACAGGAAAGGATGGGGACAGTTGTAAGTAGCAGTACAAGGTTGTATCTCTGGGGACACTGCTGCTCTTTCAGCACTCGGCAGTGACAGGAGTAGCCCAAGCAGGAAGAGAATGGAATAAACGGGAGCCTATGGGATCAGCTGGCGAAGCAGTCTTAAACTATCTCCAGGGACTCCCAGAAATATTTAGGAGAAATATGAAAGGGCCGGTGGTCTTACAGAGTAAATATGGTTGAAGCCAGATGGATCACATAATTTGAATACTAAATATGAGGATTCGCTTGTTGAACTTTTTTTTTTGTACCTCTAAGAAATTATTTAAAGACACTAGAAGTAAGAAGTTTTCATAAACGTATTACACACGAATTCTTCCAATGAGTAAAAAAAGAAAAAAATCAAAGAATTCTGTATTTTGTCTACATTGCCAATTCCTTGGGGATAGTTAAGAATGAAAGATGAGAAATGGGTGCAAGACTGACAGCATTTACCACATGTTCTCTGCAAACAGCAAAAAATAAAGTGCACAACAATAAATATGAAGTTATTGTGGCAGAGAAGTCTGATGTTTCTTCATACTTGGTTCTCTTTTCCTTCCAAGCTAGCATGAGGGTTACACATCTCTGCTCCCCTTCTGTCAGGAGAGGCCATGTGACTGGCCAGTGAGGGGTGAACAGCAGGGATCCTGTCACTTCTGAGCTGAAGCATTTGCTTGTTGGTCTAAGACCCTCCACCATTCTCGACAGCACAGACGGTAAAGCTGCAGGATAGTTATGCCTCTGTCCGCCTGGATCACTGAGTCACAACATGAAGGGCATCTGTCTTAGAAGCCACCCAGACCTGCAGTGGGTATTGCATGGATGTGAAATCAACTTTGGTTGTGCAAACCACCAAAGTCTTGGCATTGCTCGTTCCCAAAGCATTTCCTGACCCAGTCTGACTAATAATATTGAAGGGCTGAAATCTTAAAAGTCTGAATAAAAAAAAAAAAAAAAACTATTGATGCTGCAAATAAATTACAAAAATGGGAAAAAATTGTTGTGCTCTTGTTGAATGCAGATTATACATGGTTTAATTTTTGGCAAGCAAGGCCTAGTGTTCAGAAGAGCATCCAAGAAACTTTATGAGCATGAACATGATAATGGGAATTTTATCCATTTGGCAGAAATCAGAGGAAAATTTGATATTATGGTAGAACGTTTATGCATAATATAAATATCAACACCAAATAATATTGCAACTATTTAGGGGATGAAATAGAAAACTAAGTAATTAAAATTGTGGCAGATGCAATGAATGAAATCAGTCTGAATACAGTAAGAAGAGCTAAATATTACTCATTATTTTGGCTAGAAACCCGATGTTGTGTTTGAGACACACCCCTGATGAATATGGAATAGATAACAATTTTGTTAGATTTGTAGATTCCCAAAATGCAAATATTTCTCTATATAAACATGTTTGGGGACTTTTTTTCCAGAAGTTGATACAACTGAAGAAGGATTATAAACAGTGTCAGTAGACCACTTACAAAAACAATCAAGAATAAAATAATTTGAGGGGCCATGGATATCACAATATGGCAAATATGCATGGAAAATACGACAGATTGAAATAGATGATTCTAAGAAATAATTCTAGGGCATTTTCTGTTCCTTGACTGGGTATTTTAATCTTGCTAGTAAATGGTGCAATAAAAGTCTCTTCTGACACCACTGATTTTTTTTTTATACCATCCAGGATCTATACAACTGCTTTTCAGCTTCACTGAAACCTTGTGTATTAAAAACACATTTACCAAACATAAATTTGAAACATTGTCAAATGCATGATGGAAAAGTTGAGTTTATGCCATTACGGCACTAAAAACTCAATTAGTGACTCTAAGCAATTCTTTTTTAGAAAATGTTGTTGTATTAATAAAGACATAGATTGTAGAATTCAAGCCAAAGTTACGCTTTCAAAAACATCCACTATTAAATTTATTTGCTCAGGGTTAATTTGGCAAGACGTTTTAAGTAAAATTAGTGCTATATGCAAAATAATACAGGAGCTGAAATTCAACATATTGTCCAAAGAAGCATCCAAAGAAGTTGTGTATCTGTGGATACTGCTTGGGGTGACTGGGTGAAAGCGTGCGGGTTTTCTCATGCTGGAACCTAGAGAAGGTTGTGGGATCCAGACTCGGGGTGAGGGAGTATGGTCAAAGCACCCCCTGGGAGGAGGCGAGCCTGCCTTGCAGCATGGAAAGCAGGAGACCAATCCCTGTGGAAGGGCCTTTGCCATTGAGATTCTGGAATTTTCATGTCCACCCACCAGTGAACAGTGATCTTTTCTGCACAGACCCCTGTCAGCCCGGGCCTTTGGTAAAACTTTGTGCAACTTCACAGCCTCAACTTACGTCTCCACTCAAGGTAGGAAGTGCAGTGTGTTCACAGCAGCCTGGCACGCAGTGACCAGGAAGCAGGAGAGAACAAGGGATGCAGTGAGACGCTGTGAGAACAGCTGGCAGAGGTGACAAGCCAGCACAGTTCCTAGAGCAGAGCTCACTACCGGCACACAGTCCTAATGACCAACAAGACACGTTGTACACCACCATACCGAACCGTGGAACATGTTTGATTCAGCCATTTCAGTCCAGCTCCATAGAAAATATTTTCTGAGTAATTACCATGTGGCAGACCCTATTGTAAGTTCTCCGTGTGTATTAAATAATTTAGTCCTCAGCCACCCTATCAATGTGCCCATTTTACAGATTAGGAAACTGAGGCCCAGAGAGGTTCTATTTCTTACCCTAGGTCAAATTAAATGGCAGGCTCCCGGGACCTTAACCCCAACATTCTTGCTCCAGAGTTTACACGATTAATCAGGGTGCAACAGAATCTGTGTATTACCCTTATAACTAAAAGGCTTACCATAGTGCTCTGAGTTTTTACCCCTGAAATACACACACACACACACACACACACACACACACACACACAATTTCCCCCAAGAGACAAATCTATAAGCTGCCACCAGCTTGAAACTGCTTCAGACCATCAGGGTTTCAGGAATGTTGACACCCAGCCTCAGGATATGACCCCCCTCAGCAGGGTCACACTATCTTCCCAGTAAGAGCTGCTCCTGCTCATCTGTCTCCCCACACAGGCGTGGACTTCTCTACCTCTGAGGGTGGGCTAAGAGCCTGCCCCACAGCTGGCAGGAAACCCAGCCGCCAGCCCTCAGCAGAGAGAGCAGGCATCGTGTGCTTGGGAAGCAGGCAGGACTTATGAGCACACTTCCCCTGCTGGGGGCGGATGGGGAACCAGGCTTCCAGCGGCTGAGGCCCTGCAGGAGCTGCTTAGGAAGGACCTACCCTCCCATCCCTACCAAAGCTCTGGCTACATCTTAAGCTCTGCCTTGCCAAAGTCAAGGGACACCAAATTTAAGGTGACCAAGTTGTACTGGTTTGCCCAGAGTGTTCTTGGTTTTAGCACTGAAAGTGTCACATCGTGGAAACACCCCTAATCCCCAGCCGGGCCCCAGCAAACCCTGTCAGTTGGCACGCTAATGAAAGGGAAATCAAGGGAAACTCTTTTCGCCATAGCCTCAAACCCGCACATTTCTCCCCCTCCATGGAAGCCAGGAGCTCTATCAGGCTCCAGAGCAGTCCCCACTGCTCTCGGTACAAGGGGACGTGACATCTCCCTCAGAGCACTGGGGAAAAGGCATGGAGGACACAGGCCCCAAATTCCATCCGCATGCTCCCATTTCCCCAGAGGGCGCAAAAAATTGGACCCTGTGAGATGGAGATGCGTGGTGGCTGGAGTCACTCCCAGCCTCGGGCAAAATTTCCAGGCTTTTCAATCTTTGGATGCGGTGGCAATATTCTCCCTTCATTTCAGATCCACATGGCCCAGGGTCAGAGGCATGAGGACTTGTCCAGAATGTCCTTCTCTGTGATAAAGAGACCACAGATTTAAATCAGTGAGTTAACGTACAGGTGAGAAAACATTTGGCACCATTTGACTGCGAAGGACAAGAGACCGTGACCAGCTCCAAGGTGCCCTCTGTCCCCAGTGGATTCTCCTGAGAGGTCTCGGTCCTCAGCACAGCTACAGATATTCACTGTATATAATCCAGACTCCCTCTAATGATATAAGTAAATAAACTCTGGACATTCAGCGAAAACAAATCACTAGTCCATCAGAATCCTTGGGGTAAATTAGTTCAGCAGACTGGCCTAGAGACATACACCATGACTCACCCTCACCCAGTGTAAATAAGGGAAGATTAAGCACAACTTGACTGAATCATACTGAAGCTTGGCATAGCTCAACAAACAGATCAGCCTGAAATCTCACATTAGGAACACATAATCTCATAAAATTTATGACTGTTATTGCTCACCACATATGTTTCTGGGTTACTGTGTGCTGGGCTCCCCGCGTAAGCTGCATCGCTGGGGTCTTGAGGGGCCTGCCTGCTGATCCCCAGTGTATTTCAAGAAAGAAGACACGTTCCTGGTTGACACTCTTTGGCCTGACCATCAGCATGGCCTGGCCACGGCAAGGACGGGGACGGGAGGGGGGGATGTTGGCAATGGGGCAGGAGGCTTACACCATGCCCCAAGCAGGCCCCTCTGCACGCTCTGGTTGAAATGCTGGTGGGGAGACTAGACTGGCAGGCGGTCTTCTCTCCCTTCTCTAGGCCTCAGTTTCCTCCCTTGTTCAGAGAGGGTGGTAGAATTAGATGATCTCTAAGGGTTTTTCAAGACTCACTTTATCAGGGTGTCTGAAAGAATATCAAGGAGACAACTTATTTCAAGAAAAATCAGAACCAAAATGTCATCAGTTGAGATCAGTAGAGCAGAGGGATGCAGGAGGTGTGGGCGTGGCTTTCTGAAGGCAGGGATGGGTACAGGAGGCTATGGAATGCTAGCCTGCAAATCTGGGAGGGAAAGGTAGATGGCCAACTGCTTTGAGAGGTGTCTGCTGCCCAAAACTAAAACATTCAAGAAATGTTTTCTAACCTTTCATCCCCACTCCACCTTCTACTGCCACTTGATCTAGGTCTTCTTTCCTCTGAGCCTAAATGCAACCCTCAGGATCCTTCTCAACACAAAAGCCGACACCCATCCATCAGATCCACAGGTGAGAGAGAGCTGCTTTCCAGGCCAAATGACCCTGAGGCTCCTCTGGGTCCAGGATAAGAGATTCCAGGTCTGACTGTAGGGACTCAGAATGCAACCAGTGAGGAGCAGAGCATGAGAGGGGGAGGGATTTCCCTGCAGTGAAGGGTCCTCACTTGCAGGAGATGGTCAGTGAGGTGGAAGTTCAGGGACTCCAATGATGAAAAGAGGCCGAGCCCCTTAAGCCCTTGACTCACTTGCTGGAGCACAAAGTTGGGCAGGAGATTCGGGGCCCCCAAGGCCATGCAACCCAGGTGTTCCCTGCTGTCCCTCACTCCTTCCTCCCGGCACCCACCCCGGCTCCATCCTCACCACTTCATCCCAGCAAACTTATGCTCATCCATGCCTTCCCTGCCAGTAGCCAAGGTATGACCCTTCTGACCCTCAGGCCCTCTTCCAGGCATTTCCCGCTCAGTTTCCAGCACTGTCAACCCCATCCAGAAGGCGTTTTGAGCAGGAGAGTAACCTTTTGCTTTCTGGCTCGTTCATTTTCATTATGATTTTCACAGCCAATTCCGGTAAATCTTCTACACTTAAAGCCCCTATTCATCATTAGATTTGATTTGAATTCTACTTCTGTTAATATTTTGCCTTTCAAAAACGAAAGAAACAAAATAGTTTTGGGGGAGGAGTCAAGATGGCAGTGTGGGAAGATGCGGAGTTAGCATCTCCCCACAACTAGGGCGCCTGCCTGCCGCTGGTGGGGGACCCTGATGCCCAAGGAGATGGGAGGAACCCCACAGTGAACCGGTAGGACGTAGGGGGACTGAGGGGGGAGAAGTGGAGGCCAGACAAGATCGGCGTCCCTGAAGCCGGGGAGATCAGGAGAGGCAGGTGGGAGAGGAGCGGAGGGCGATTGCCCTGCTCACTGGGGCCCAAGGAGCCTGCTGGGCTCCCAGGTGAGGTCCCCTGCCCCTTGAGACCAGGGATGGGGGGTACGCCTGGGCCCCTCTGTTCCTTGAGCCTAAGCCCCACCCCGCACAGCCCCCAGGGTCTTTTCCAGCCCTGTGGGTCCTGAGCATTGGCCCCGCCCACCACCCAAACCTCACCCTGGCTTAGTCACGCCCTCCACAGCCAAGGCCTTTCCTGCACTCCTTTTTTTTTTTTTTTTTTTCCTTTTCCCTCCTCCTCTTTTTTACTATTGTGGTACTGATGTACTTTCTGGTTGTTGATTCATTTATATTTTTATTTTTACATTCTTTCTAACGTATCTGTTAGTTTCCTAGTCTAATTTTATTTTTTACTTTGTTATCGTTCTCTTTTGTTTGTTTGTTTGTTTTTTGCCACCCCACGTGGCTTGCGGGATCTTGATTTGTGAGCCTGGGTTCGGGTGGAAGCTCCTGTGGTGGGAGCTCTGAGTCTGAACCACTGGACTAATAGAGAACCTCAGACCCCAGGGAATATTCATTAGAGTGAGGTCTCACAGAGTTCCTCATCTCAGCCCCAAGACCCAGCTCTACCCAATAGCCTACAACCTCCAGTGTTGGAAGCCTCCGGCCAAACAACATGTAAAACAGGAACACAATCCCACTCATTAAAAAAAAAAAAAAATGAGATGGCAAAAAAATATGTCACAGATAAAGGAGCAAGGTAAAAACCTACAAGACCAAATAAATGAAGAGGATATAGGCAAGTAATCAAGACAGTATGGTACTGGCACAAAAACAGAAATATAGATCAATGGTACAGGATAGAATGCTCAGAGATAAACCCACACACGTATGGGCACCTAATTTATGACAAAGGAGGCAAGAACATACAGTGGAAAAGACAGCCTCTTCAATAAGTGGTGCTGGGACAACTGGACAGCTACATGTAAAAGAATGAAATTAGAACACTCCCTAACACCATACACAAAAATAAACTCAAAATGGATTAAAGACTTAAGTGTAAGACCAGACACTATAAATCTTTTAGAGGAAAACATTGGAAAAACACTCTTTGACATAAACCACAGCAAGATCTTTTTTGACCCACCTCCTAGAGTAACAGAAATAAAAACAAAAATAAACAAATGGGACTTAATTAAACGTAAAAGCTTTTGCACAGCAAAGGAAACCATAAACAAGACAAAAAGACAACCCTCAGAATGGGAGAAAATATTTGCAAATGAAACAACAGACAAAGGATTAATCTCCAAAATATACAAACAGCTCATGGAGCTCAGTGTTGAAAAAACAAACAATCCAGTTAAAAAATGGGCAGAAGACCTAAATAGATATTTCAGCAAGGAAAACATACAGATGGCCAAGAGACACATGAAAAGATGCTCAACATCACTAATTATTAGAGAAATGCAAATCAAAACTACAATGAGGTATCACCTCATGCTGGTCAGAATGGCCATTATCAAAAAAGCTAGAAACAATAAATGCTGGAGAGGGTGTGGTGAGAAGGGAACCCTCCTACACTGTTGGTGGGAATGTAAATTGATACAGCCACTATGGAGAACAGTATGGAGGTTCCTTAAAAAACTAAAAATAGAACTACCATATAACCCAGCAATCCCACTACTGGGCATATACCCTGAGAAAACCATAATTCAAAAAGAGACATGCACCCCAATGTTCGTTGCAGCACTATTTACAATAGCCAGGACATGGAACCAACCTAAATGTCCATCGACAGATGAATGCATAAAGAAGATGTGTTACATATATACAATGGAATATTATTCAGCCATAAAAAGAAACAAAATTTAGTTATTTGTAGTGAGGTGGATGGACCTAGAGCCTGTCATACAGAGTGAAGTAAGTCAGAAAGAGAAAAACAAATACTGTATGCTAACACATATATATGGAATCAAGAAAAAATGGTACTGATGAACCTAGTTGCAGGGCAGGAATAAAGAGGTAGACATAGAGAGTGGAGTTGATGACATGGGGTGGGAGGGCGAAGCTGGGTGAAGAGAGAGTAGCATCGATATATATACACTACCGAATGTAAAATAGATGGCTGGTGGGAAGCAGCAGCATAGCACGGGGATATTGGCTCGGTGCTTTGCGTTGACCTAGAGGGGTGGGATAGGGAGGATGGGAGGGAGGCTTAAGAGGGAGGGGATATGGGGACATGTGTATGCATATGGCTGATTTGCTTTGTTGTGCAACAGAAACTAACATGGTACTGTGAAGCAATTATACTCCAATAAAGATCTATTAAAAAAAAAAAGCTGCTGAAAGTCATAACGTAACATCATAATATTTAGTTAAAATGCAAAACAGAAATATATAAATTTCTAGATGGATATCCATTAAACTGATAAGTGTTTAATTGTGGGAAGGAGATTGAAATTGGATGTGTGGTTAAAGCAGTATATTAAGATGAACTAGGTAATTCATTATTTGTGACAATAGCAACATGAAGATATATAATGTCTTTATTTAACAATATTCCTGGAGAGGCTTCAATATAAGAATCTCATTCTTTTTAACTACCATGTAGGTTTCTTGGTATAGCTAGACCACAGTTTATTTGATCATTCTCTTTTGATGACTTAGGCTATTTCCAATATTTTGGCTCTTACAATGTCACAATAAACACCCATCTAGGCATTCTGTGCACATGTGTACATATATCTCTATTGTAATACAAAGCAGTGGAATTCTGGGTAATATGATATGTGCATAGTTTTATGGGTTTGTTATGTTTTTCCTTTCCATTTGTAAAAGCTATTGGGGTATTAGAGATATTTTCCCATTATCTGTCATGGTATTGCAAATATTTTTCTCCCAGGTTATTTCTTGGTTTTGGATATTTAATATTTTTTTCCGTTACAACTTCTGGATTTTCTTTCATATTTAAGAAGATAATCACATCACAAGACTATATAGTTTTTTTCTTAATTTTCATTGCAATATTTTATTTTTGTTTTTCACATTTTCATCTTTAATCCACCTGGGATGTATTTTTGTGTATGTGGCTAGTAGGAATCTATGTTCATTTTCTTCTGATTGGATAGTCCATGTACTTGATTCTTAGGTTAAAAAACATCCTTGAAAATGTGTAAAATCTTTAAATAAAAATTCTTATAGCTAAAAAAAAAAAAAAAAGAAAAAGAAAATAGTTTTGTTTTGTCCTGATTGTAACTCAGCTATCAGTTGGGGACCACCCTGACCGTTGACATCTGTGAAATGTCTTGTGGCAGATTGTATTTCCCCAAAATGGTCACAACAGTATTTTCAATCCCACATGCTCATTCCAGATCCTCCATCGAGAGATGGAGCCTGTGTCATCTCTCTTGATCCTGGGTGAGCCTTTCAACTGTTTTGACTAATAGAATGCAGTAGAAGTGACGTGGTGTGACTCCCAAAGCTGGGTCAGAAAGGCAATATAGCTTCCACCTGGCTCTCTCTCTCTCTCTCTGTCTCTCTCTCTGTCTCTCTCTCTCAGGACACATGCCTTTGGAGCCATGAATGTAAGAAGCGCAGGCCCCCTGAAGAAGCCCAGATGCAGGTACCATGTGGAGAGACCCCACAGAGGTAGAGAGATATACTCAATAAGCCTCAGCTGCTTGAGCCTCTCCAGGCTTTGGCACCAAACACATGAGCGGGGAAACATTTGCCGTGACTCCAGCTGCAACCATCTGAATGCAACAGCAGGAGGAACCCCAAGCGAGAACCACCCAGCTGAGCCCAGTCAATCCCCAGAACCGTGAGAGAGAATAATAAATGATTATCGTTGCTTTATGCCACTAAGTTTGGGATGGCTCATTATGCAGCGATTGATAACCAGGGCAGTTCGACTCAAGCTTGAGCAATTCCATGCCCCATGGAACTCAAGAAGCTTCTCATGATTTCTGCTGATTGCTGTTGGAATAGAATGGATTGTTCATTGTGGGCTATGTGTCCTCAGATGCTGCCTCTGTCCTATCCTACATTAACTCTTACGTGAAGTCCAGCCCCAGTTTCAGTTCCCAAAACAAAAATCATTCATACCAAGCATTTGAGTGAGTAGTAAACTTCATGGAAAATTTAAGGAGACACTGCCAACCACACAGGCCTCTGTCAACTTGCTGCCTCTTCCCTGCCCACACAAATACCTCTCCTCATTCTCACCCTGCCACTCAGGTTGCTCTGGGAACCCAAATTTTTCTCCTGCTGTGAAGAGTATTTCAGCTTCCCCCAAGCTTCTCATCCAAAATGTCCACACTCAAGCACATCAAGAATCCAGCCTTGGACTTCCCTGGTGGTGCAGTGGTTAAGAATCCACCTGCCAATGCAGGGGACATGGGTTCGATCCCTGGTCCAGGAAGATCCCACATGATGCGGAGCAACTAAGCCCGTGCACCACAACTACTGAGCCCACGTGCCACAACTACTGAAGCCCGTGCACCTAGAACCCGTGCTCCACAACAAAGAGTAGCCCCCACTCGCCACAACTAGAGAAAGCCCATGCACAGTAATGAAGACCCAATGCAGCCAAAAAAAGAAAAATGTGCAGCTTGCCATTGAAAAAAAAAAGAATCCAGCCTTTACTGGAACCTGTTGAGGTTATAGGTGGGCAATTTTTCTTATGTGCACATGCATTGAAAAAAAAAAAAGAAACGTTTTAAAGAGCACACAGATTAAAAAAAAAGTAAAAATTGCTCCCAACTCCCATTATCCAGAGGTAACTACTATTAATGTTTGTGATAAATATCCTACCTGTACACCACAATTTTACACAAATGGGATCACACTATCCTTGCTGTCCTATATTTTCCCCAGGCATCATTAGTAGTAATAATAGCTTTACCATTTATTTAGCACCTGGTATGTACTTGGTAGCTCCATAAATGAGACATCATCTAATCCTTAAAACATCCCTGAAGTGTATGCCCATCACCATTACCTTCTTTTTCCTCAGGGGCCTCGGCGAGAGGCAGGGCTGGGATCTGAATCCAGGCCCACCTAACTCGAGGTCCTGTGCTCTTTCCACTGAAGCATAGGCTCCTCTCTGAATCCTTTTCCCAAACCTACATACCACTGGGGAGAGACGACCCTGGCCCTGCATATCTTGAACCAGACCTAGCACCCTAACAAAGTCCTGTCTCTCTGCAAAGTGTTCAAAGCTCCCTGGGGTCTGTGACTGCCTCATTTGCCTGGTGGGGCTGAATCTCTGAGAGAACAGAGGGTCTGGACCCACATGAGGGGCAGAGCAGAGCCAGATAAGGGCCCCCTCCGTCTCCACATCTGCTAGATCAAGAGGACTCTGCTGTCTTGAGAGTCTGGGCGTGGCCTCCTGTGAGTTCAGCATGCATCTGCCTCCGCCCCCAGGAATGTCTGTCCTGAGTCACGAGGGCTGCATCTGTCAGGGCCAGCTGTATGAGGAGGACATGCCTGTGGGGAAAGTCTGTGCTTGTTCCCTCAGCCCTCGAAGAGGCTTTGCCAGGTGGGACTTGCTCTTCCCTGGGAAGGAGCGTGCAGCGTGTTCTCCGTCACCCTTCCCTGCTAAGCACATTTTCCAGCTCCAGGGGGCCAGCATCTGCTTTGTCCCCTTCCAGAGGGACTCTGGGTGGGAGGCCAGGGTAGGAGAAGCCACGCTGAGTGTACTGTAGCCCCAGAAGAGGAAGGACAGCCTCCAGGGAGAGCCTGACCTTTCCTTTGACAGTTTCCATGAGCCTTGAGCTAATTGTGAAGGAGAATTCAAAACTGAATTCTGTTATCAAGTCTGTCCCCCAGCTGTTCTCGCAGCTGCTGACACTTGAGGGAGGTCAAGGGCAGCCAAATCCTCCTCATAGCCCCCAACCTGAAGGTGGGCCCTGCCTTGCTGGAGTCTCCCTGCCATGCAGGGGCTGTCAGACACTCACAGTTCAGGGTAGGAGTGAAGAAGTCAGGCTTGGAATCCAGAAGCCCCAGGTTTGAATCCTGGCTGTCTACTTATTGACTGGCAACCCTAGACAATTGGCTTATCTTCTCTGATCCTGGGCTTCCTGATCATCTTAGTTTGGTTTCCTCTAGAAGCTGACCTTGAAAGAGCAATTCTAGTGCAAGCAGTTTGATTGGGAGGTGATCCCAGCAAGCACCAGCAAGCGAGTGGGCAAGGAAGGAAAATAAGCCAATGGGAGATGCATTATCAAGAAAGTGGGGAAAAGTGAAGCTTAATCCCACTGGAGACTCTTGGAGATAGGTGTAGAAACAATATCCTGAAGTTATCCACCATCACCCCCAGAGGCAAGGGAGCTGGGGTACCAATCCACCAACTGCTCTCAGTTATCGATTAGTTGAGGGCTTCCCCTGGGGAGGGAGTCAGGGGCGATCCTCTGTCCCTCTGGCCTGCTCCATGCACAGAGAGAGCAGGTTCCCACAGCCAGAGAAGCCCTTCGGCAGAGTCACAGTATAGGCCAATGAGATGAGAGGAGAGGTTTGTCCCTTCTTCTTTCCTTCTTTTTCCCAGCTGATACACAGACAAATGTCAGGAGATGCAGCCGTCTTCTGGAGATCCTGAGGTAACAGCAGGAGGAAAAGACTGAGACAATCACACAGAAGCCAGCGCTGGGGCCCTCGGGCCATAAACGGGGCCTCCAGACAGCTGCCCCCAGGCTGTTTGTTCAAATGGCTGCAGTTGAGTCTTCTGTTACTTGCACCTGAATGCGATTCCTCACTGAAAGGTGGGGGGACTCTGCCTCTTTCCTGAGGAACTGCCGACGGGTAAACAAGACATGGTTTATCTAGTTGTCCCGCCACAAATGAGCAAGAACACCTCTCTCGGGTAGCCCAAGTCCAGAATTAAGCTTGGCACTCCCCTTCTGTAAAAGAAGGGGGATGGGCCAGGTGATGGCAAAGGTTGGTTCCAGCCCTGGAATCCAGCATGGAAGAGGAGGCCGTGGTGCCCCTCCACTCCGGCAGGGCTTGCTAAGGGGGTGAGAGGCCCAAACAGAGACTACCCCGGCTGTTGTTACATCTTTCACCAAACTTCTGGGCAAAAGGACCCCTGGACAGGCAGTGAGGACACACCCAGCAGAGGCTTTAGGCCTGGAGGAGGTCAGCAGGCAAGTGGAAGGACTCATTGGCAGTGAAAGCCGGGGACTTGAGGGGCTGTACAGTTTAGACCTGGAGAGTGGGGGGGGAAACATTTATGGAGCTAATTTTGGAGACTAGACCGTAGCAGATGGGGAAGAGGTATCTTCTTAACCTACTGGAGATTTGAAATTCAGAGAGGCGCTCTTCTGCTGGCGCACACACGTGCGTACATGTGTGCATGCTGGCGGGTGGATGTGTGCACACACGTGCGTGTATATGTGCGTATGCGTGCCTGGGTGGTGTGGCTGCTAGCTTCTTAGCTCCAGGCTTGTTGAGAGGAAGCCTTTATGATCTCACATCTCAGCCTGGGGGCTTTAGAACCTCCAAATGGCACTTGCCGTTGCATGGAGATGAGACGAGAAAGGAGCAGCTAAGTACTCACCTGATGTCAGGTGCTGTGCCGGCACCTACAAATACATTACACTCACAGTGAGCCTGCAAGGCAAATCTGATCTCCCCCACTTGACAGACTTTGAAGACAGGGCTTGATTGAGACACAACTCAGGACTGGCGGAGCCACTCACTCTGGGTTCTGTTCCTGCTTCCGTAACTTACATCTGCATGGCCATGGGCACATCACCTAACTGTTGAGAATCTCAATTTACCAACAGGAAAAGAGGGGCACTTTGGATTTGGAGGCACATTTGATCATTCCTACTCTGCTCAGTCCCCCACGTTACAGTGAGGATGGAATTAAATAACATTTGTGAATTTTTTTTTAAATCGTCAAGTGCCATGACAATTAAAGGCTTATAATTATTTTCCACAACAGTAATAATAAGCTAAATTTGATTCTGGCATAAAAATGCAAATAACTGAAATTCAATGATGTAAAACAGATCAATTTGGGGAAAATTATACCCCATCTGCATTTCACAAAGCTAGTGAACATACACATTGCCACACCATGAGAAGGACTAGAAAAAGGGAAATGTTCATTAATTCAGTAAGTCTGCCCAATTCCTGTTGACTCAAAGGCACAACAATTTATTCATGAATAACTCTGCTGGGCTTAGGAAAAGATTCAATGATTAAAATATATTCTTAAAGCCTTTAAGAGACTTTAAGCGATCATTTGTATTCCAAATTGGTCTCACTGACACGAGCTCTTTAAAATGTTAGATCACAAAATAATCCAAAGCCAGAGGCTGGCTGGCAATCCTTCTGCTGGTTTTATAAAGTCGAGCAAGGGTTCCCATTCTGCTGAGACAATAGGCTGCATACCAAGCACTCATAACCAGAGTTTAGGGATCTAATCCAATGAAATCTTCAATCAACTTAATCTGATACTGCTTTGGCAATTTTTCTGGACCAGTCCTGAATTTAGAGCATCTGTCCTATTATCCAACAGTGAATACCACCGTATGACCCAATTTTGAGTTTGAAAGAAAATGCCCCCTGTTGTTCTGTAGTCTTCTATTTTTCCTATAGTGCAGCTTGCCTTATTTAAGCCTCATAAACATCAATGACCCAAAATTCCTGCCCCTATTTTCTCACTCAGGACCTCACATCCCTAAATTGTCTACTAAGCCCCCTGCCCCCATCCACTCGGCTGAGGCTTTCTGCTAATGGTGCCACGCGGACAACGCTATTTTGGATGAGAAAGAGGCACCATCTCTTGGAGCAACTAAAGTCACCATACCGTGAGATGTGAGAGCAGTGCTGGGTTCCCTGCAAAGTAAGAAGAATGGCATCTCTCACGTTTTGTGGGTGAGCCCCAAAGCAGCTTGGCTTGTACCCAGAGTACGTTCAATTTCCTCATGAAAATATCCCCTTTGGCTTTCTTTCTAACCCCTCTGTCTACATGAGGGCCCATGAGGCACTGACCACTCTGCCGTTCCCTCCATCCTTCAGTCTCTCCTTCTCTTCCTTACCAAGACAACTCTGCCACCAACTCCCCCCATGCTCTCCAGCCAACAGAGGCCCTGTGCACTTCGCTTCATGTAAACAGATGCTCGAAGTTTGACGGAGGGACCATCAGTTCAACCAACAGCCAACCTCCAAATCCCATTTTGGACTCAGCTACAACACGCTGCAATGTGAATTTTCGAACTCCAGATTTTCCGTATGATTTTAACCCATGTGGCAAGCCATGTGTTTCAATTTTAAGGCTTGAAAAATACAGTCAACGTGGCTCTGAGGCCTTGTACTGGCCTTAAGTCCCTCTGACTCATTCACAGCTGTCTTCAAGCTCAGGACAATCTCCTACACCTTCTCTGCCAAATGCCTTCTAGGCCAGGCTGAGTGAGAGAGGGAAAGCCTGGGTCTCTCAAAGACCCTCGGTGGTCCCTTCCTTGGCCAGAGAGTGCCACACCTCCAGGAGGAAAGAACTGACGCAAGTCAGAGGCCCAACAATCAGATTTTGTTTAGGATAGAAGGCCATTGAATCAGTCTCATTTATCTTCTCTGTCCTTGTGTTTCCTTAGTTTTTCCACATTATTTCTAATTTGGGCTGTTAGAAATGGGGAAAAATTAAAAACCACTGATCTAGAGATAATGGAATACCTTGGTGGTTATTGCATTAAAAACCAGCCAGCTAAAGTGGGATTGGAAGACCTTAGAAGGCAATCTCTGACTCAAACTCTGCAAAAGTCGAAGCTGGGAGAGTCTACAGGCCCAGGAGCAGCTGTCGTGCTGAAGGCCCTGCCTCCCTCCCTAGTGAAAACACATGTAGAGACATATGAGTCTGTCCTCTTATCTCCATCTCCTTCTAGAAAGAATGGGATAGAGATATGGGATTGCCCTTTGGATCAGGGATTCGCCCAGGCATCCCTAATAGGTGGACCTTATCTACAGTGTGGCCCTATCACTCTTTGCTTGTCTGTCTTGCTCATGAGCCTTAATGAATATGTGTTGAATAAATGAAAAAAAGAAGACTGGGACAAAACATATTTTGGCTGCCTCAAATGCTTTCCTAGAGAATTAGGTATGCATGTCTGAATGGGTGGATATAGGGGTAAAGAAATAAATGAACACTCATGGACTTCCCTGGTGGTGCAGTGGTTAAGAATCCACCTGCCAATGCAGGGGACACGGGTTCGAGCCCTGGTCCGGGAAGATCCCACATGCCGCGGAGCAACTAAGCCCATGCGCCACAACTACTGAGCCTGCGCTGTAGAGCCTGCGAGCCACAACCACCGAAGCCCGCGCACCTAGAGCCTGTGCTCCGCAACAAGAGAAGCCACCGCAATGAGAAGCCCACACACCGCAAAGAAGAGTAGCCCCCGCTCACCGCAACTAGAGAAAGCCCGCGCACAGCAATGAAGACCCAATACAGCCAAAAATAAAAATAAATAAATAAATAATCTTATTTAAAAAAAAAAAAAGAAAGACATGAACACTCAAACTGTCACTTAATGAATGATATGAGCCACACCGTTTATATTTCTCTCTCTTTGCTGACAATGTAAAGTTTAATTAATGATATTAAATGTGTCTATGATACTACTCCCCTGTGTTTTCTACCATTCCTCTTACACCTTACCTCCAATAAGTTCCTCCTACACACACACACACACACACACACACACACTCACACACACACACACACACATTCACATGTTTACTAAGAAAAAAACCATCACAAATGGTACAGGTGCTAGGAACAAGAAGAAAGGTAGGGAATAGTGCTTCTTTTCAATTAATAATTTACCCTCAGGTCAATAGGAGCTTTGGTACATCTCAAGGTCCCACAGCTGGGAACATAATTACCGGTACATAACTTTACAATGACATTTCATTATTACAATGAATTACATACAAATAAAGTATCCACCACCTCCCCACCCCCAAAGAAGTTTGGCCAATTTGTTTTGATAATTAGATAAGGCTTATTTTAAATCCAGCCAGCCAGCCAGCCACATCTATTTTTATGTGCTTTTTAAATGTAACCCACATAAATTTGAGTGTCCTCATGGCCCTTTCAGCTTTTTCACAGTCAAAAGAAATACACAGTCGACTCTTAAATCCTTGAGGATTTAATGGAGGTCTGGGAATGGATGTTCTAGATGGAGCGGCACAAGGAGTTTTCATTATCTTAACTGTTCTTCTTACGAGAAGCCACCAACCTATGCTCCACTCCCTTTGAATGCAATGCAATAAAATCCTTCATCTTGTTACAACTTTTCTAGAGCCAACAAATCAATTACACAACTCCCTTTCAGCAGTACAAAGTCTCAGTCAAAATAGAATATTGACCGTGGCTATGACATTATAATGAGTCCACTCCCCACACTCAATCCATCGTCTCATTCAACCTGCATTCTCCTCTCTTCTCCTTCCCGGTGCAGTTTGGAGACACGGCAATTTAAGGTGAGGGCGTGGTGCCTCGGCAGTCTGCCCCCCACCCCTACGTATTACATCATAAATATCTGAGCCCAGCTGCCAGCCTCTCCCACCAGAGTCTCTGCTCCTTGGAGGTCTCTACATAGTTACAAACTCAAATTTTCTTTCTTGCCACAAACAAAACACACGCCACTTACTCCAATGTTCAGGGCAGCCTGAGGGTGACGCTGTCTCACTCATGCTGAGCGCCAAGAAATGCCTCTCACGTGACCAACATTACCCCTTTGGGAGCAAATTCAAGGGCACTGTCTTCACCCTAAGTCCCAGGCTGGATCTGGGGTGTCTCTCTCTTTTTTTAAAAAATTTTATTTATTTATTTATTTATTTTTGGCTGTGTTGGCTCTTTGTTGCTGCGCGCGGGCTACTCTTCGTTGAGGTGCTTGGGCTTTTCATTGCCGTGGCTTCTCTTGTTGAGGAGCACGGGCTCTAGGCGCACAGGCTTCAGTTGTTGTGGCTCGTGGACTCTAGAGTGCAGGCTCAGTAGTTGTGGCGCATGGGCTTCGTTGCTCCACGGCATGTGGGATCTTCCCAGACCCGTGTCTCCTGCATTGGCAGGCGGATTCCTAACCACTGCGCCACCAGGGAAGCCCCTGGGGTGTCTCTTGAATGAGACTAAGGAAGCTGCTCTCCCATCCATCTTGCACTGCCCCCCCAAACCCATCCTGGCTGCCCTAGTTTAAATCCCATTATTCCATCTTCCTTCCAGAAGGTGCCATATTGCCTTTTTTTTTGTTCCTCGGCGTGATTAGCCATACCAACAGAGGGAATCAAGGAAGTGTCTCCAAGTTTAAGATCAGATCTCAAGTTGTTCAGGCACTCTTTGCTCAAAGTTGCTGACCCTTCTCCCCCAAGGATTGGTCCAAGTGCTTCTCATTATCCAAGCCTGCTTCTATGGCTCCCTCAGGATGCCTTGCTATAGCAGCTACTCCTACTGCAGCATAGGAGAACGTTTGTGCTGCTGGTAGATTCCTAATTATGAACTCAATCTATAAATCCTAGCTGCCCTGCCCTCCTACCCTTAGGATGCCCTACCGTTAGGCCAGTGAGACAGTTGGCCACTAAATCAGATGCCTGGTGGCTTGAGAGTTGCAATAATCTCTGCCGTTCAGTACTCCATCTAACAATGCTTCTGTCCTGCCTTCAGTGCTTGTCTTGCCCGAAACCGTCCAAGAACCACTAACACAACTCAAAGTCCTTTTCTCTGGTTCCTTGCATGGAACTTCCTGTGAATTTCTTATGTTTCTAGTAGGAATTAGCTTGTATAGACAGTTCAAAGCCAACTTGATTGCAAGCCTCACAGGAGCAGCCCTGCTCCTGGGGAGCTGGTCCCAGCTAGAGCTGGGCAACAACTTTGAACTAGCTCAAGTTTGCTTATCATTGACTTCCTCACTCCTTGCATAAAAGTCTCTTATTTCTTAAAACAGAGTTGGGCGTCTCTGAGGATTAGATTAAATGCTAATGTCCAGTTTGCAAGCTCTTGTAGGCGTCCTCCATTTAACCAATTCGCATGACCCTGCGTTCGTTTAATCCTCTGTGTGGTGCCACCTGTTCTCTAAAATTCTAATTGTAATGTCAGAGAAGTTTCCATCTTTCTCTCAGGCTTTCCCGTGCTGTAGTGCTTATACCTCATTCACTACATTTGTTTATATTATTGTTCCAACACTTTGGGAATCCTAGAAGGTATATCTGTGGCTCAGAAAATGACTATTATTTTAATCTAAGAAGCAGAAAACTGTGCCTTAGGCAAAATCCCACTCAGGCCTCTCAAATCTAACCTGCGCAAAGTCGGGTCCATTTATGGTCCTTTCTACATGGGGTTACATTCTAAAAGCATTACTCCAATCCAACTTGGAAAGAATGGAGGTCTTTTGTGACATAAACCGTCTAGCTCTTCACCAAACCTGATTTCTCTTCCTCTTGGCCACACAGCTAGATGATATTTCCCAACCTCCCTTGCAATTAGGAGTGGTCATGTGACTGAGTTCTGACCAGTGAAATGCCAGTGGATACAATGGGTACCACATCTAGGCCTAGGCTCTAAAAACATCCCACATCCATTTCCACTCTCTTTCCCCTTCTCCAGGCTGAATGTTGATAAGCTCTGCAACATTGGAAGGATGTGCTGAAGATGGGAAGGAGCCCAATTTCCTGAATCACCACTTGTAGGAGAGCTGCCCACCAATTTACAACAAATATTTTGGACTTTATGTAAATAAGAAGTAAACTTCTATCATGTTTGAGCCATAATACATTTATTTATTATACTGGTTGGCGTCACCTTAACTAATAGCACATTGTACAAAAAAACTCCTTCTTCAAACATCTTCTCACCTCTTCCTTCCCAACCACTTAATCACTGTCCCCTTTTGAGAGAAACTGCCCACACCCACAATACTCTGAGAAATAAATCTACCTTCCATTCTGACTTTTATTTTGAAGGGCGGCTTTTAACCTTACCCTGGCATTTTGTTAAATTTCAAAACCTTCCTGCTGACACATCAGTTTTGCTTAAATAAGTTAAATATGTTCTCCAAAAATTGTAAACTTCATCCCATTCCAGACTAAACAAGACAGATGATTTCTGAAATTCCAAAATAATCTAATAGGAAATAATTAAAATAATATGGTGTTATTGTACAATGATTATTAGAAAAGCATTATTTCTTGTATTAATCAAGATAGGAGAGACTCTGCTTGTAGGAAACAACCAACTCCCCTCAAAACTCAGTGATATTACCCAACTAAAATGTATCTCTCAAACATACAAAGTCTGCTTCAGATCCAGGAGACTCCAGGGTGGCTGTGCTCCATGGGGTAGCTCAGGGATCCAGGCTGCTTTGATCTTGTGGCACCATCACCTCAATATGTGCTTCCACAGCAGGGGAAGAGAATGCTGTAGCCTCTAACAATGGCAGAGCAGTTAAATGCTCTGGCCCACATATGACATGTCACCTCCAGACAGAGTGCATTGGCCAGAACAAGTCACACGGTTCCTCCAAACTTGGAGAGTGTGGGGAAGGAAAAACACCCTTCCATATGCCCAGAAGGACAGGAGAATTGGATATAGTGAACAGTAGGTACTAGAGAACTCTACCTTTGAAACTTTTTATTTCGGTTTCTTAATATTTATGCTATGAACTTCTGGTAAGTCCAAATTTTTTTCCAAAAAAAATCCTGTAATTTAAACTTTTTTTTGCTAAGTCATTTGGATTTCCCAACTCCAGTTAGTTAGAATGAGTGCAGTGTAAGGAAATGTATTTCCTTTAATAAAAACAAGAGCAAAGGAAACAAGAATCTCAGGAGGATTGAGCTTTTCTCAGGAGACATGCTGCCGGGGCAGGCCTGGGAGGGCAGTCCGGGGTGGGAGATGGCCAGAGCATTTCTAGCAATGTGTCCCCCACGTCTCCTAGTCCCAAATCACATAGCTTCCTACCGTGATAAAAATATCCAGAGCCTCTGTCATTTTAGCAAGGTTTAATTAAAGCTGCCCTAAATTAAGAAAATCTAGTCATTGTTTGCATTCCTAGATGCCTATGTTTAGTTGAGTCGCACGTAAGCAAAGAAATGAAAAATTAGCTTAATTTTTTGGCTGCGGGGAAGAGTGTGAATTGGTTTTCTGTCGCTTGTGGGGAACATCTTGTGTCTTCCCTCAGCTGGGTTCCTCTGATGGGATTGCTTCTTCCCACCCTCCTGAAGGTCTCTGAGGACAAGCTGCTGCTTGGTTCTAACCTGAGGAAACCTCAAGAGGCTACAGACAGACCAGCTCAGGTTGGGTAGGGTTGGGGAACTCCTCCCGAGAAGAGTTGTGCCCCCGACCTCAGGCCTCTGAGCAACCGAAAGCTGACGCCAAGTGGGTCCCTTGTGGGCATTTGTCACCCCTAGGGCTGAGCTGAGCACTGGAGGGGGGGTTCGGAATCCTACTTCCTGTCTCAAAAAAATGAATCAGGGAAACTTCCAGAATCCTTGGGGTGGGGAGGAATGGCTGTAGAGAGACCATGAATGAGGTGTCTAAGAACAAAGCTCTAGAGTCAGACTGTCTTGCTTTGAATCCCAACTCTGTGGCTCTGTAACTCTGAACAGGTTTACTTCACCTTTTTGTGCCTGTTCATCTTCAGAAAATCATAATATGTACCCCAAAGGGTCATTATGAGGATTAACCTAGTTCATAGATGTGAAACCCTTAGAAGAGTGCCTGGCTTATAGTAAGTGACCAGTAAATGTTAGCTTCTGTTATTATTATGAGGGGGCTCTACCTACCTCTGGGAACTCCCACTTGGTTGCCTGTGGCAGCCTCCCGGACACTGTACTTCCAGAGCACCTCCCTGTTCAAACACTGGAGAGCTTTTAATGTTTATTTTAAATCCAGGAAGCGGATTGCCTTGATGGACCAATGTGTAAGGAATGTGTGATCTGCAGGTAGGGAGAACTGTTAAGAAGGATGGGACCCCATTAGGTACCCAGGGTTTGAGTCCAGCAGTAAAGATGTGGGAACAGCCTAGAGTGAAGAATCTTTCAGCAAACCCAGAGCAGACTCAGGCCCTGGGGTAACCATGGAAACAGGAGCCCACAGAGGGATGGGTAAGTGGGTGGAGGGATGGATCCATCAATGGGCAATGGATGGGTAGTTGGGTGGGTGTCACTTTCACAGAAGAGTGAAGGCCTGTGGGCTGCAGCTATGAGTACCTCTGAGCTGTGGGGAGCTATGGGGAGGTGGGAATGTATCCGAGGGTAGACAGTTGGCCATGGTAAAGGACAAGCAGGCCAGGGCAGAAAGGGAATCTTTCCCTGAGAGATTTCCCCCAAGTTCCCAGCCTAGGGAAGGAGTAGAGATCAAAGGAGGAGGAAGGGAGTGGGCTTTCAGCCTCTGCAGCTTCCAAGTTGGGTTTCTGGCCTAGAGAGTCTTGACCTACCTAATATCCTTTATTCCCTGCTTCTTCTGCCTAATTCTCTGCTGCTTGTAACCAAGAACTGGGCCTGACCTTTCTTCAGACCTGTGGTGTGGTTCAGGGCTGAAAACGTCATTCTGAGAAAAGGGAAACAAAGTCTTATCTGATGCCGAAAGATCATCCCTCAGTCCCAGCTCAGGACACCCCTGGGCCTGTGTCCTGAAGTCCTTCCAGCTGGGGATACCTTCAGCCACCCCATGGTGAGCAGCGAGGGGGGACTCTCCAGGGCTCCCTCCTCCCACCTTGGGAGAAATGGATGCGGATGTCCACCAGCATCTACTTTCCCACAGGAAACAGGGAATGCTGATGTCCCCAATTTCTCTTCTCCCTGCAACTTCCTCCGCCTCTCCTGGTTACATGGGGCCAATGACTGAGTTCTGGCCAAAGGATTGTGGGCAAGAGAGAAGTCTGCCCCTTCCAGACCTGGCCTTGGAAACGTCCCATGCCATCCTCCACGCTCTCTTCCCTCATCTCGCATCTTGATGTAGAGGATCCCAGGGAAGGATTCCAAGGCCCTAGAAACTGACAGAGCTCAAGATGGAAGGAGCCTGGTTTCTGGAATCACCGGGTGGAAAGCTGCTCCCAAACACCCAATTGAACTATAATATGAGTGAGAAATGATACTTTTATTAGGTTAAGCTACTGGGATTGGGGGTTGTTGTTTACAGCAATTCGCCTACCCTAATTAATCTTGCACTTGAGATCGTTAAGAGGCCAGACTCTGGAACCAGAGAGACATGTTTGAGTCTAGACATCTCACTTCATGGGCATCAGTAAAATAAGGTTAATAATGGTACCCAAGTGAGAGCAGGAGGCAAGCAGAGAGCTTAGCACAGGGCCGATCACAACATAAGCACTCAGTAATTGGTACTAGTCATGGTTAACATTTTAAGCACTTGCTATGTGCCAGGCCTCCCTCTACTGCTACCATCACCATCATCACTCTCAGCTTCATTTCACCACTATCTTCATCTTCTTCAGCCATCTGCCGTGGTGGATGGTTGCTGAGATGCCTCAGTCCCTGGGCACAGGTGAGGGCCTTGAGGTAAACCCTCCTGATCTGGTATCCCCCTTGGGCCCAGAGAGTAGGGCCAGTGGGAGGGGCTGAGGGCTTCAGTCCAGGCTCTCAGTCACCCAAAGAAGGGTCAGGAGAGGAGGGAGAGCATAAGTGACATGCCGGAGGCAGATGGAGAGGGAGCTCCTGGGCCGCTGGGGCTCAGACTCCACACTGTGTGCTTTGAGGAGGGCCTGGGGTAGAGAGGAAAGACAGCCAGACCCCAGAGGTGGTCAAGAGTGAGACTGGGAGCCAAGCTGTCCTCCTGTTAATTTCCCTTGTGGCGACCTTAATTCTAAATTTAATCAAGTTTATCTTAATTTTTTTCTAGCCTTGCCCCAGGATGCTCTGGGGAATTCAGTGAAGGGCCCCAATGGAGCAATACCCATTACACCACCTAGGTATACCTTGGGAGAGCCTCCCAAGGAGATGGGACTTGGAGCAGAAGATGCAAGATGTAGGACCTCCACGTCCCCTATGTAGGCCAGCTCTGGGGCATCTGGTCCCCTTTGTAATAAGGGACTCAGAGAGGAGCCCTTCAGAAACAATGTTCTCTCCCTTATTGACCTCCAGGGGCACCTAGGAATGGGGGGCTGTAGGAGGAGACGAGGGTGGCCTCTGGGGATAAAGCCAAACAGCCTAGGCAAGGACTCACATGCAATAAATTCAGTCTGCATCCAGAAACAATGCAAAAACTATATCAATACTTACTGTGGCCTCTTGAGAAAACACTTAGTGAGGAGTTGCACTCATAATGCAGCAAAACTTCTTAAAACCCTTTGTTCCCCAACTTTTCTCTCAATCTCTCCCCCACTCCTCCCCTCCCCACACCCTCTTTCCCAAGGCTCAGCCCCACTTCCCCAGCTCAGGTCTCCCTGCCTGTTTCCCTCTTCTCTTCCGCTCTGCCTCTGCCCCCAGCAGCTTCTCTGTGCCCTTTCACCCTAAATCCAAGGCAGGGAAGGAACCAAGGTAAATGATTCTGAGAGGCATTGTCTCAGGGAGACCTGCACGAGCCGGGGATTGACGGGAGGCGGTGAAAAAGGCACCCAGCCTTTATGGTGACCCCACTTGGGCAGGCACTGACCCTAGAGGCAGGGCAGGGGTGGGTGTTAACTGAGACACAGCCCTTGCCCTTGGCGCTGATCACTGGGCTGCACTTGGGCACAGCTCTGTGCCAAGGGCCCTAAAGACGGGCTGCTCAGGCTCTCGATCTCGGCTCCAGGCTCCATACTGTGATCGCTCAGGGGGCTTAAAGAAAACACTCATTCCACGGGTCCTGCACCAGAGATTCTGATTCAATTGGTCTGGGTTGAGGTCCAAGGCATCCAGGGGCATCGGTTATTTTAAAATCTCAAGGGATTCCGATGTGTAGCCAGGAATGAGATCCCTTAGGCTAATCAATTGCCCGGGAGAGGGCCCTAGAGCCTGGGGGATCCAGGCCGCAGCCCCAGGCACAGCAATTCTTTCTCCTCCAACTTCCTTCTTGATCCACCCAGAGGAAGAAGGCGCGGGCCAAGACTCTGGCTGTCACAGAATAATGTACAGACAGAAGATGAAGACTCACTCACGCATCATTCAATCGTGTATTCAGTAACTACTTAATACAAGTGTTGTGGGAAAAATGCTAGAAACTGACTGAGGGATCCAGTTCAGATTGGGTAGTCGGGCCTCTCTGAGGAGGTGACATTTAAAACGAGACCTGAGTGACAAGAAGGAGCCCGCCCTGCGAAGCTGCCATGACGAGCAGAGAAAACAGCAGGTGCAAAGGCCCTGCGGAGGGAGCAAAGGGGCACAGGGCTGGAGCGTAATTGCTGGAGGAGAGACCAATGGGCTGAAGTCGGCCAGGCGGAGGTGCATCATGGGGGATCTTGGAACTATGGGACGGCACGCCTTTCATGCTCAGTTCCATGGGAAGCCCCTGGAAGGTTTTCCGAAGGGCATGGAATGACCTGATTTGTGTTTTTAAGAGACATTCTGGCTGTGATGGGGAGGGTGGCTGGTGGGAAGCCGGATGGATGCCCATGATCAGTCCATTCCGGCGGGGGTGGCGGGGGCGCCCCTGTGCTCCTCCGCGGGGGGAATGTAGGTCAGGCAGCCCAGGTCCCTCAGCCAAGCCGTCAGTGCAGCCCCCTCGCCTGTCAGAGAAAAAAGCCGACTCTGAGATGTGTGGGCTCAACCGAGAGATCAGTGCTGGCAGAGGCAGAGATAATAATCGCCAACGTGCAGGGATCTGGGCTGCTGCCTGGGGCCCCTTTGTCCCCTTCCCCGGGGTGCCTTCCCTCCACCCCTCCACCCCATCAGGATCTCCCTGGCAGGCCAGCCCAGGGGCAGGCCTTGACTGTGCCTGGAGCAGGCAGCTGTATTTTAAGATCAGGGCTCAGGCTTCTAAATAAACCATAAACACAGCCAGCTTCGCAGGCACAGAAGGAGGGAGACGGCTCCATTTCTCTTCAGCGCAGTGACTGGGAAATAGACCAGTGGCTCTGCCTGTCACATACACTTAACCCTCTGCAAAGGCATCTGTCAGACCCCAGTGCTCCTGCCTCAGCCTTTCTAAGAAATAACTGATGTGCCCCAGACCCAGGCTTCTGCTTGTGGCTCCAAGTGCACATTGTCGTTCAAGGAAAGGTGGGTGTGGGGCCTTGTCCTTGACCCCGGGAAAAGCTGACAGTGGGCAGGTACGGACACGGGGCCCCTGAGTGGCTGGGGCATGTCTCAGTCAGCTGCCGAAGGGGACCAGGGAGAGAAAGAGAGGGAGGGAAGGAGGGGGAATGGTAAGGAGGGGGGAGAGGGGGGCTGGCCAGAGCAGGGGCAGAGCTGAGAGGCGCATGGAGCGGCGCCTCTAGACAGTGAGCGCTCCAGGGGCCCGGCAGAGCCCTGGTGTCTGGGGCGGGTGGGTGGCCGTGGGTGTGGAAGAAACAAAGAGAAACGGAAGGCGGGCGCGGGGGGGGGCCGCTCCCTCCAGGGGCGAAATCTCCCACAACCACAAAGGAAGAAGGAACAAGCGAGAACAAAACAGACAGGAACAGAAGGAGGCGGGCAGATAGATAGAGCAGGGGAGGGAGGAAAACCCCATAGTTATCAAACCCAAGTGTTTCTGGGGGAAAGGGACCCTCCAAACGTGGCAGGAAAAGGTGATTTATGCATTAAGCTCAACTAGGAGAAGAGTCAGGAGCGAGGCCAAGGCGACCGGAGTGGCTGGGAACGGTGGCCACACAGCAGAAGCCACGTAGACGTGTGGCGGCGAAGCAGAAGCGGGGCTGTGAGCTTCGGGGTGGCCAGCAGCCGGGCAGAGCACAGTGAGAGGATGGGGGCAAAGGGTAGAGAGGGCCCCAGGGAGGGTAGAGAGGGCCCCAGACTTCCAGTGATAGATCCAGCGGACCTAGACAGGGGTGAGGGCCGCGTGCTCCAAACACAGACCTCGAAAGAAACAGAGATGGAGACGAGGACAGCAAATACCAGAGTCTCCCTCTTCCTCTGTCTCTGTGTGTGTGCCTGTCTCTGTCTGTCTTTGTCTCTCTGTGTCTCTCTCTTCTCCTCTCTCACACACACCCCCCTCCCTCTCTAAAAGCATCAGACGAAAGAGAAAGGAAGCTCATGTGGCCGTCTCCACCTTATTCTCCCTCCCACGTGGCCTGCCTCCCTGGACTTCCCGCACTTGCAGGGGGCTGCAGGAACATGGGTGTGGACCCCCCTCCGCAGGCAGCACACCGGCGCCCCGCCCGCCCCGCCCCCCCACCCAGAGGCAGGTGGCTGGCACAGGTCTCCTCTGTGTGAAGCCAGGCTTGGTTCCAGGACACTCCGCATGAAGCGAGCTCAAGGGTCCTCGCCAGGCCCTCTGAGGAGCCCCAAAGCACGCAAGCTCTGCAGAGCGCCCATCTAGCTGGGATGACATTGCCAGGACATCATAAATAAAAGACATGCTGCCCACTGTGGCTGAGGTGGCTGCCCTGGGAGTCCAGAGCCACAAGGGCTGTCCCGGGACTTCTGTCCAAGACCTGTAGCCCGTGAGCTCCCTGCTAAGCTTACGTCCTGCTCCGGTCTTGGCAAACGGGGACCATGCGCAAGAGCTGAGACCAAGGGGAGGGGGCTTCCCAGGGACTGTGGGTCCATTTCTCAGTTCCAGCCCAGCTGGCAGTGCTTTAAGGAACAATCCTTGGAGACCAAGAGCTCGGATCTGGGCCACAAGTCTCCTGGGGAATGGGGACACTGGTACTGAGGATATCTACGCTGGACCCACACCCCAAGTCCCCACTGTGTCCGCATACACAAAGTTCTCATTTCATTACGCACACAGACCTGCCACAGTCCCACTGAATACTACGCTGTGTACCGCACACTGTAGACACAGCTCGCAGTCTGCCACTGTGCGCACACACCACGCTGACATGCCCTAGCTTCCCCTGTTCTGACACGCTGTACACATCCCCCCACCGCTCAGAGGTCCGATTTGTATCAGCGCTGCACAGACACTGAAAAGTCTTATTTTCCTCAGACCACACACACACACACACACACCTCCCTACAATCCTCCAACTCTGGCACACCACACCGGCCTGTACATGCACAGTGCCCACACAGAGCTTCCAAACAGAACTCCGTGACTCCCTCCCACTCCGGTGGGGCTTGCGCTCCCGCCCCCAGCAAGCTAAGCTGAGCTCGACCTCGGGTCTCCCGGCTCCGTCTTCTCCCCTCCAGATGCCTTTCCCCACCACCCTCTTTCCCCCGAAGCTTCAGGAAACTTTTCAGCAGGTGCCTAAAAGGGGAAACCTGGAGTTCCTCCTGTCCTGCTCTTCCCCCGGACGCAAGCCATCCCTCATTCCCCAGCTCGGCTCCGCCCGAGACCCAAGTGGGGAAAGGTCACCGTAGGCAGTCCCCTGCCTGCGCCCTGGGAGGAGAGAGGGTGGCAATAACAGCTGTCACCAGGGGATAGGCGAGGGGTTGGGAAAGGTGTTGGCTCTGCGTCGAGCCGGGGGCCCGAAGGGGTCGCCGCGACGCGCGGGAGGAGAGCAGAGAAGCCGAGGGGGCAGCAACTCCGGAGTCCGGGCGGCGGCCTCGCAGGGAGCTGGGAAGCGCGGAGCTGTCCGTTCAGCACCACCGCGCCGTGCCCCAGAGCAGGGCCCGCGCCGAGGCGCCCCGGCTCAGCTCGCGCTCCGGCCCCCGCTGTGGCGCGCGTTGTTGTCTCTCTTCGGTGCTGAGGGGCGCGCGGATCGAGAGAGGAGGGCTCTGCGAGCATCGGGGCCACGCAGTCACCTGTGAGCCTCCTGCAACTGCGGACGGCGGCGGCATCCCCGGCCGGAGACAGGAGACGCTCGGCGGACCCCGCCCGCCCTCCCGCCGGGCGCACACCCAGGCGCACACACACTCGCACCCGCGCGCACACGCACAGCCAGCCGGCAGCTGCGGCCACAGCGATGCTCGCTGGCAGGTCGGGGAAGTTTCCCGCCGGCCTCGGCCGCGGGCCCCAGTGCTCGCAGGTAAGCGCTTCCAGAACGCGCAGGGCGGGCCCGGATAGCTCCGCTGGGTAAGGCGCGGCGCGCGCGGCGCACGCGGCTCCAGGGCACGGCGCCAGGCGGGCGGGGAAGCCCGGGGCGGGGGGCGAGGGGGCTCCAGTCGCGGGGGCTGGACGCAGGGGACGCCAGGCCGGCCCCCTTACCCCACCCGGGGTTCATGACTCGAGAGGTGAATTTCCCCGCCCCCTCCCGAGGCTACGCGCCCCCCATCTCGGCCCAGCCCGGCCGGTGCGCATCCCAGCTCTGGTCCCGCCTGTCTGCGGCGAGCGGGCGGGGGCGTCTCCTCGACCCGCCCACGGGCAAGGTCAGCTCGCAGCTCCCTGGGCTCTCAGAGCCGCTGGGGCGCGACCTCCGCCAGCGTAAAGGGACCGACAGAACCCCCAGGGTGGGCGTGGAAACGCGGCCATGCTAGTGGAAACATACCCCCACGCCAAGCCTTTCCTTGGGAGGGGGCCAGACCCCATAGAACCGGCCCCCCATCCCAGTGTCCTTCAGCACCCAGAGACCCGCTGGAGAGGACTGGGTTCGCCAGGGGCGGATGGGGAAATAGAAAGAGGTGCCCGAGCCCTGAGCGCCCGGCGCTCACCCGACACGATTCCTTCGGCTTCCAGGTGTAGCGCCCCCGCGCGGCGCGGGCGGCTGGGCGTCTCCAATATGACTGGCCAGAGCCTGTGGGACCTGTCGGAGGCCAACGTCGAGGATGGAGAGATCCGCATCAACGTAGGCGGCTTCAAGAAGCGGCTGCGCTCGCACACGCTGCTGCGCTTCCCCGAGACGCGCCTGGGCCGCCTGCTGCTCTGCCACTCGCGCGAGGCCATTCTGGAGCTCTGCGACGACTATGACGATGTCCAGCGTGAGTTCTACTTTGACCGCAACCCCGAGCTCTTCCCCTACGTGCTACATTTCTACCACACCGGCAAGCTTCATGTCATGGCGGAGCTGTGCGTCTTCTCCTTCAGCCAGGAGATCGAGTACTGGGGCATCAACGAGTTCTTCATCGACTCCTGCTGCAGCTACAGCTACCACGGCCGCAAAGTGGAGCCCGAACAGGAGAAGTGGGACGAGCAGAGCGACCAGGAGAGCACCACGTCCTCCTTCGATGAGATCCTGGCCTTCTACAACGATGCATCCAAGTTCGATGGGCAGCCCCTGGGCAACTTCCGCAGACAGCTGTGGCTGGCGCTGGACAACCCCGGATACTCGGTCCTGAGCAGGGTCTTCAGCGTCCTGTCCATCCTCGTGGTGATGGGGTCCATCATCACCATGTGTCTCAACAGCCTGCCGGACTTCCAAATCCCTGACAGCCAGGGCAGCCCTGGCGAGGACCCCAGGTTCGAAATCGTGGAGCACTTTGGCATCGCCTGGTTCACATTTGAGTTGATGGCCAGGTTTGCTGTGGCCCCTGACTTCCTCAAATTTTTCAAGAATGCCCTAAACCTTATCGACCTCATATCCATCGTCCCCTTTTACATCACTCTGGTGGTAAACCTGGTTGTGGAGAGCACACCTACCTTGGCCAACCTGGGCAGGGTGGCCCAGGTCCTCAGGCTGATGCGGATTTTCCGCATCTTAAAGCTGGCCAGACACTCCACTGGCCTCCGCTCCCTGGGGGCCACACTTAAATACAGCTACAAAGAAGTAGGGCTGCTTTTGCTCTACCTCTCTGTGGGGATTTCCATCTTCTCCGTAGTGGCCTACACTATCGAAAAGGAGGAGAATGAGGGCCTGGCCACCATCCCCGCTTGCTGGTGGTGGGCCACCGTCAGTATGACCACTGTAGGGTATGGGGATGTGGTCCCAGGGACCACGGCAGGGAAGCTGACCGCCTCTGCCTGCATCTTGGCTGGTATCCTAGTGGTGGTACTGCCCATTACCTTGATCTTCAATAAGTTCTCCCACTTTTATCGGCGCCAAAAGCAACTCGAGAGTGCCATGCGCAGCTGTGACTTTGGGGATGGAATGAAGGAGGTCCCTTCCGTCAATTTAAGGGACTACTATGCCCATAAAGTTAAATCCCTCATGGCGAGCCTGACGAACATGAGCAGGAGCTCGCCAAGCGAACTAAGTTTAAATGATTCCCTGCATTAGCTGCGAGGGCTTGACATCCTCAAACCCACATTGCTGAGCTGTTTCTTGTGCCTCTGGCACAGTCCAGGCACATTAGGGTTATGGTGTAAGGAGTATGCCCAGCCCCAAAGGGGAGAGATGCATGGGATATGCACCCCAGGTTGCTTTTACAGTATTTAGGATCATTTTTAGAGGGTGGTGTGTCTGACACCATGCCTTTGCACCTTTCAGTGAAATGACACTCACTGGTCCTTGCATCGTGGGCATAAAACGTTCACCTTTCTGCCGGATGAGTACCACCTAGAATGCTAATTTCTCTGTTCATTGTGTTCTCTATTCTAGTGCTTGTGGCCCAGTACTGTCTCAGTTGTTTGTACTCCTGTTTCTGAGGTTGTCGTGTGAGTTCTGTACAAAAAGCCCCCACAAATATGTCCAGTGGAAACACATCTATGGGGTCAGCGAGGATATGATGAGGTTTTGCTGACAGTCATGTAGAAACGAAATCTCAATTCTTTATCCATTGCTTTCATTTAGTTTTAATACCAAAACAAAGGGAATGTGAAGTTAAGTACACATGACTGATGCAAGTCTGTGAGTTGTTTTTGTAACTCTGTAGCCCTGTGGCTTGCATGGGTACCCTGCTCACTTTTAGAATGATGTACACTGATGTTCATCTCTTAAATGTTGCTCTCTAGAGAATGTTATTTTGTTAATCATGTAGTGAAGATTGAAATTTTCACCAAGAACAGATGCATTAGGGACAGGGGCTTCAGCTAAACGTAGGCCAAATCACAGGATGCTTGAAGACCTTTCAAAGTCAGCCCTCCGTCTTTCCTAGGGTGGTCGTAGAGACATTTATTTCTTGCTGAGGTTCCTGGTCTAGGTCATTTGAATAAACTTTGCTGTGTCTTAGATACTAGCATGTTTTTTGAAATGTTTCTTTTTAAAGATGTTTAGAAATAAGATTGTATTGTCTTTATCAACTAAAAAGTTTACTGTTGTATTGTCTTTCTGAGGCAAACATTGTTGGGTTGCTAGCAAGGGCAGTAGCTTAGAAAATTTTGTTGCCTGCTCTGAAAGCTTATAAAATGAGAGCCCTTTTATTTCCAAGCAGAATTTACTTAGATAATTTTGCTTCTATGATACGGTATGTTACATATGATGCTCTAATTGCCTCAGAGTTCCTGGTATGACATGGAAACCTGGTGGTATGGAAGTGTGTACTCAAAATATAGACACGTGGCTTATCCAGGATGGAAATACTATAGTTCTTATTTCCATTTCAGCTGCCTTTTCTTGGGGGAGGGTTGGTGGAGGCCAGGAGAAAGGAAGGAGTTGTAAAACAAAAAAGCACTGTTACTTAATAAAATGTCATAAATAATTGTAAACTTCTTGAAAAGCTTGATGCAATTTAAAAGACCTTTAAACTTCTAAACTTGTGTTAAGGTTGAGAACTCTTTCCTTCTCCAGAATGCCCTCCCTCTTCTTCTTCAGTTAACCAGCACATAGCGTTTTGAAGGGTTAACCTGGACCCCTTTGTAAGATAGTTCTCTGTTATATTGATGGTTTTCCAGTAGGCTTCCATTGTTGTTCAGCCTTTGGAAAAGCTGCAGAATCCAGGGGTCTACATGCGGAGTTAGGCAGGCTTTTTATCTATGTCTTGGATCTTCCTTAAAAAGGTCCACTTTGTGTCTTAGTTGGTTGAAGGTAGTACATACTTCTTGGGGATGTGGTGAGGATCTTGTCAGAGGCTTTGTGTACTTGTAGTTGCCATGGCTACTACAGAGCAGGCCATTTGCACTAGTCACTTACGCCTTTAGGTCCCCAGTTCAAATCTTTCCATCAGACTGGAGCCTCATGGTGGGCAGGGAGGCAACCACGTCCTAGTGCTACCTGGTCTACCGTCTACATTTGTTTCTCAGAAGCATCAGGAAAGGTGAGATGACTTAGCGGCAATCAACCACCAAGTCAGAAGGGCAGGGTTATTTCTCAGAGTTTGCACATGTAGCACTTGGCTTTGGCTGATGTTTCCAGCACTGGAAGGCAGAGAATTTACGAAATAATCTCCAGCTGCACTGAGGCAGGTGACGGTACAAACTCGTGAGGACTGTTCAGTTTGCCAAGGCTGATGGTATTGGGTCACTGAGTGTGGTATCCACGGTCACTGACCATAAAGCTTGTGAAAAGTGGAAACAAGGAAGGAGGCTGAATAATTTAGTCACTCTCATGAGTATTCTTTTTAAACAGGCAGGTTTTACCACCAAAACAGAGATACCTCTAGTGGTTACTTTTTGCAGATGTGAAAGCTGGAAAACCTGACTTTTCATTTTGGTGATGACTTGCGTTTATCTGGTGCCTTTCATTGGGGGAATCCCAAAGTACTTTAGAGACTGTCTTTTTAATATCTTTTGTACATATATATACTCGTATAAAATATTATTTTGCCCATCCTGGAATTTCAGTTACTTCTGAGCATGAGAATGTCCTAATAGCATTAAGGACTCCAAGCAGTGGTTTCAGGTAAGAGGGAGAGAGAACAAGCCAGCTGGCTTGAACACTGGAGTTAATTCCCACAGAGGATGGAGATAGAACTGTGATCCAGGGAGAAAAAACACGCCTCTCCCACAAAGTACGACCAAGGTACGCAGTTCACAAGTGCTCTCAGCTGGGCTTTGATTGACCTTGTTAGATAACATCTTATGGAGCAGTTTCTTCTGGTCTCTGAAACTAATCTGTGCGGGGAAGGGGGGGGTGGGGTCAGGTGAATTTTCTGCTCTGTTTCTGGAGTTAAGAACATAATTGTGAGCTGACATCTTTTGCCACCAGGCTGTCCGACTGACCTGTAAACCTCCTTTAGGGGGACCCAGTAAAAGCTTCAAATCACCTATTTCCAGCTGTGGGCTTGAGAGCAGCTTCACCCCCAACATTTGAAGGTTGTTCTTTTCAATGTCTTTGGGACAAATACACGGGCCAGGCTTTTCTGGAAATATATGTGATGAGTGTTTTGAAAGCGCTGGCTGGGAAGTGACACTGTGTCTTCTTTTCTGCACAGATGAACACTGGTTATAGTTTGGTGTTTTCTGCCAACCCCCCGCATCTCCTGGGTTTGCTTCTGAGGAGGGGCATGTTATAATGCCAGGCTGATTTGTAGCTCCTAAGGTAGTAATTGGTATTTAATCCTTGGATTTGTTATTTCTACTTGGCTTAGTATTCAAATAATGGAACTACCTGCTAATTCTTGCCTCATTTCAAAGAAAATGATCTGTTACGCACTTTGGGATAGCAGTGGTCTGTACAGGCTGTGTGTTATCTACTTGAAGGCTTAACTGGTATTTCTTGTATGTTTTAACAGCATGACTTGTTACAGAGTTGTAATTTAAAAAATTGAGAACGCTGTATTTGCGCTGTCCGTTTTAACGCTCATTAACACGCTACTGTGCGGGCATTGATGCAGCCCCGCAGAACCGTTCTGTGTGATGGGTGCACTTTCCTCGCCGCGCCTTGACTCAGCAATGAGGAGGAACGCTGCCGCACTCAGGACTCCAGCCTCGAAGAGTATGCAGATTAAATAGAACACAATCATTGGCACTCCCTTAGGGCACTTCAGTTACACGTGGAGTGGCAAACACAGCAAGGGCGTTCGACATTGGGGACCAGATTTCCTGAGAAAGGCGGGGCTCTTTGAGCCTTTGTTGGGAAGGGAGCTGTTAGTTATTCTTTGCAGGCACAGAGAGGTGGGAGCCCTTTTTCCACCAGGACCTAGAGCCACCAGCCTGCTCCGTAGAAGGGATGGTCATGAATTCTTGGAGCCCCCGTGAAACAGACACCCCTGTCAGGGTTTGCCCCGCCCACACAGTCTGGTTCAGCAACACATGCGCCTGCTGGTGCCAACCCCACCCCGCCCGGCTGCCAGGCTGCATGCTGCTACGGTGCCTCCCTGGCAGAAAGTTGGGTCCTGGGTAACCTGAGTGTTCTGGCTGGTTTGGTGTGACTATTGCTGGGGGAACTGGCCCTTAGCGCCTACTTAACCCAGGAGCGACATTGACTACGAGCCATTCCGAAGGCCACATGAATCTGTAGGAAGGTCACTGGGCTAACTGGGGTCTGCTCCCGGTTTTGCCTTCAACTCTATGATCTTAGGTGCCTCGCTTGGCTTCTCTGAGCCTCACATCCCCCTGCTGCAGAATGAGACGGTCGGATTAGATCATCCTTAAAGCCCTGCCCAGTTCTTCATCTCGATGTAAAAACAGAACCTCTGCATGCCTCCACCCCACCATGTCCTCCTTCTAGCACTGAGCAGAACCCGATAGCCTTAATTTATTTTTCAGCAGAACAGAGGGGCTGCTCACCAACAACCTTCTGTTTGCTTTCACCTCTCTCCTCAAAAGCCAACCACAACAGATGACAGTTTCAGGGACAACGATATCAGAGACGTGCTTGGGCTGGTGTCTGTGTCAGGCAAATAGAGGTTTAAAATAATCGATGCGTGTCTCCTTTGGGCTTTAGGCTAGTGACACCTAATCCAAATTCCTGCTATTAAAAATCATCAGAGAGGAAAATCCCATTGATTCCATTTGGCTAATTCTTCGCCCATTTATGTTTGCTCCCTCCGTGAAGCCCTGCAGATCCCTCACCCGTTCTCACGAGGTTCCTGGGCCCCTAAGTGGACAAGGGCAGGTGGAGCGCCCACAGCCCACACTTGGTCCTAACTGAGGGGCAGTGGCATCTGTGGGTGCCCTCTTCCGTGTAACCTTCAGACAACAACCTGCCTCCCGTCTCGTGGCGGCTGAGGAGGGGATTGCTGTGCAGCACGGGGAGAAGGCACTCGCGGTCCCCACAGCCCCGTGGTCCCACCACGCGGGCCACAGCGCGTCTTCTCCCCCAGCAGGGCTATAGATGGATGTTCAGGGATATTTTGGGGGCCAGGGTCCCTTGCATCTTAAAAGGAAAACAAACACCTCCTCTTGAGGGAAGGACTTAAATACTGAGCTCACATGGTTATTACCTTCTCTTATTTTTAGGAGAACTTTTAACCAACGTTTCTACCCAAGGCCCTTATCTGGGTGTTAGATTCAGTTAATACTGTAGATCTGAAAACCGGCAGCGTGTTCCTCCTTCTGTGACCTCGTTTGTCAATACCACCATCCTCCTGGCGAAATTCTCCAAAGCGAATGACTTTGCCTGAAGGTAACAAGCTGATGCTTTCAGAAGAACGTAGGCACAAACAAGGTCTCAAAGATGTGGCCGAAGGGAGGGAGATATAACAGGGGAGGAAAAGAGGGCAGGAGTACCCAGGAGCTGGTGCATGTCCTGCAGAAGGAAGAAGGGCTAGGAAGAAGCCAGGGAAGAGGAAAAACTAATGAAGGTACAGAAGGAGAGAGTGAATAAAAGAAAAGGCAGAGAAGAAAGAAGGGAAAGAGCCATCAGCTAGGGAGACTAGGAGAAGCTATGTTTAACACAGTTCTTTCAGGACTTCCATTAAACTCATTTTGTTTCCAGTCAACATAACATGCTTTGAGCCCAACGGTGGCCTCCTGGGGGGTAACTATAGCTGGAGTCAACTCCCACCCGCCCCCCGGCACCTCCCCTCCCCTCCCCACCAAAGGGGTTCACGGTCTGGTGGAATAGAGATATGGACCACTACTAAAAGCCTTTTGCATGAAGAGGGCAGTGAGGACACAAGGAAAGGAGGCACAAATATTTCCTCTTGAAGATGGGACTTCTGGGTTACACATAGAAAGAGGGCCAGACGTCGACCAGACAGAGGTGGTGGTAGGGGTCTGGAACAGAGAGATGGAGGGAAGGGAAAGGGAGGAAACTGCCATGCACAGGGACCCGCACCAGCAAAGATGAAGAGACCCGCCCCCGGGCCAGCATGTGTGAGACACATGTGAATCAGTGTGGTACAAAAACAGTCCACAGCAAAGCCACTAAAAGACCCTGGGTGTTATTCTTTTGTCACTGGGTTGGGGCACCCTGACCAGTTAATCCTGTCAGAATGGGACTCTGGCAGCAGCTTGGAGGCTTGGGAGGGGCCAGGAGACCTACTTGAGGTCACTGCCAGCTAAGAAGGGAGGGAGCTGGAGAGGAAGGGGCAGAGTGGGTTGCCAAGTCCCCACAGGACTCCACCAACCACTGGATGTGGGGAAGAGAGATGGAGGGCCGGGGTGGCTTCTGGGCGGATGGGTGGATGACGGTGCCACCAAGAGAGGCAGGGAATACTTAGGTCCATCCCGAGGTTGAGTCGTGTTGCCTGGGTGACACACAGATGGAGGTGTGCAGAGGGCAGAGGAAAGCCTGGGACGGGACTCCTTGGCTGAGAGATGGAAGTTGAGGCCATGGGTGAGAGTACCCAGGAAGTGCACAGAGAGAAACAGACGAAAGAAAAGCTCCCTGCGGAAGACCAGCATCCAAGGGGCAGCCACAGGGACGATGAGTTCCAAGGCCCTGCCTTTCTCCGCCGGCTAATCATAGCTGGCATCCTATCTCCTTCCTTTCGCCTGAGAAAGCCCCAGAGGGTGAACGCTGCCACTAATGGCCTCAGCTTTCCTCCTCATCTGCTTCCTTATTTTATCTCTGTGCTCAGCCTCTGTGCCTATCACTCTTTCCAAACTGCTCTCTTGGAGACCACCAGGTGCTTTCCTCATCGCTAAGCCACAGCCCCTCCTCAGCTCCCCCAGAGTCTTTGACTCCATAGACCAACCTCTCAGTTCTTTGTCCTCCCTCCTCTCTGATTTTTGGACCCTGCATGGCTGGTTCTCCGGGCTCTGCCTCTCTCTCTCATATCCCCACTGGATCTTCATCTTCCCTCTGATCCTCTTCATCATGCCTGGCCCCCAAATTGCTGTTCTGTAAGCCGTAGCCTGAACTAGTGTGCAGGTGACCCGCGTGCCAACTTGCCTGACTTCCGGACCCCATGCACGTTACTTGTGTGTGTTTGGAAGTCACCATGTCTAACTCCATGTATTCACCCCGAGCTTGCTCTTCCTCCTGCCTTCTTCACGTCTGTTGATGGACCCTCCGTGCTCTGGGCCACTCAGATTGAGATTTCAGTCATCTGTGAATCCTCTCTATTGATTTAGTTATTCACTCACCATAGCAAACATTTCTGGACAGCTGACTAATTGCCAAGCACGATGCTAGACGTGAGGGCAATACTCCTCTGGTATTGCTCCCAGCCCTTCAGCAGTGCAGACTTTACAGCCACTTTATTGTGCATTGGAATCATCCGGGGAGCTTTTAATGCTGTAGATACCTGGGCATCACTCCATCTACAAAATCAGACTCTCAGGAGTGGGCCCCAGGAATTTGTACTCCTAAGCTCCCAGCTGATTTTGATGCAAGTGGTTTTCAGAACCCACATGGAGAAACACCAGCTCAGGGTCTCAGGGATACCCCTTACAGTCCTCTCACTGTCCCTCTGTCATTCCCATACCCACTAGGACAACAGGTTTTATCAATGCTTTCTTCACAGGATCTCACACATTGGGCCCTTGGTATCCATTCTAAAGACTCCCACCCCACTTCAGTCCTTGTTAACTCATGTTTTGTTAATTTCCAACAGACTCATGCCCATCCCCCTCCAATCCATCCTTTTCTGCAACCCCCTACCAGGCTCATCTTTCCCCTTCCTGTATCTTAGACCGACTGCTGGTGCTTATGTTCAAAATAAGCACCACACATATAAAGGGTCACAGCTGAGGAGGTGAAAAATCTTCATGGGCCCATTAAGGCTCTAGACAGAGAAAAGGGCCCGTTTAGGAAGGAGCTGCCTTTCAATGGGGCAACCAGGGGCAGGTGATAGAGACATAAGAGATTTGCAACAAGGGACACAAAAGTTGACAGCACGAAGGGCCAGAGTGTTGGACGACCAGTCTCCCCACCTGTCCAGGGATGGCCAATCCTGAGTCCTAGAATATTGGTCTCCCAAAGACGCTGGTGGGTGTGTCCAGCACAGAGTCGTCCCTGACACGCAGGGATACGGTGTGAGACAGGCACACTGGGGGAATATGATAGAAACAGAATTGGGGTTCATGGGCGGTGAGGAGATTTCCACTCAAAACTCTTTTCGTCATCACCTACATCTCCAGACATTTAAAAGCTTCTGAGCTATTTTCAGACCTACTATGAAAAGAACTGAGGTGTTATCAGTCAGGCACTCATCTAACCATTTCCTAAGAGGAGAGCTGGCATGAGTCACTTTGGATCTGTCAGCTTTGTATCGATCTTTCTGGCAAATTTTCTGGGTCTGCCAGGGCCGACTCTGCTGGGAGCAGTTGAATTGTAACCCACCGTGTTCAGGGTCAGTTATTACAAAGGCCACCGTTACAGGGTTGCAGCCTGCAGTTCTTTGTTGTGGAACATGTGGGAGGAGAGGAGGTAAACCACAAAACCAAGGGTGTCCCCGGCCTTTCCCATTGCTCTCCCATAAGCTTTACTTACGCCTCTCCCAGGTTTGAGATTTGAGGACTGCTTTTGGAACGAGGTGTTGCTGGGAACCAGTGGAACCCCAGAAGTCATTCTGGGTTCTTTCTCTACAGCAGGTGAAGCTGCTCTCTTCCACTCTGCCCTTCACCCTACCCTGGAACCTAGGAGCCAAGAGTTGAGGCGTTTAAATACGTTACTATGTAATTTGCCAATTTTAAAACATGAGCTCCCTGATTATTCAGTAGTCTCCCCATCTTTTAAAAAGGACTCTCGTGTTAAAAAGATAAAAAATAAAATTCCAGTCGAACCAAACTATCCCATCGCCCCTCACCTTTACCTGTGCTCCCCCGGCCCATGGGAATATGTAAATATGTGTCACAGCTTTAGAACTAGCAAGACTCTCTGAGTCCTGATGTTCAGGGGCTCATTTGCGCTGATATTTCAGGGATGGGCTTGACGCCTGGAAACTGCAATGTGCAGATGTCACATGTTCAGAGAGACTGGGGAGCCGGCCTCAGCAAACAATGCCGGGAGGGGAACCAAGAATCAGAACTAAATCAACTGAGAGCCATCATTCAGCTGGGAGACAAGCTCCTTGGCAAGCCCCGTGCTGAGTGGTATGGCTATAACTTCTCCATGTGCCCCCGGTCCCCAATACTGTCACATGTGCCATCAGGTGGAAAGGTACCTCAGATGGCCCCTCAGCAGCACAGAGGGAAGTACACATGTCTGTGTGTGTGTGTGCATGTCTGTCTATGTGCACACGTGGGTCTCTGTGAATTTGTGTGTGTGTGTGTGTGTCCATGTGCCTGTGTGTATGTATGTGGGTGTGTTTGTGCCTCTGTGTGTCTGTGAATGGGGGGGGGGGTGAAATGACAGGGGGCAGTCTTACCCTTTAAGAGAAAAGAGGTGGCAACAGCTGCCCTCCAGGGCTCCCACTAGATGTTACTTCCATAGAGAGGCTTTCTCTGCACTTGCCCCAATTTAAATGAGACCTTTCTACCACCCAGTGTCTCTGCCTTATGTCTCACAGCATTCAGTACTTTTCCATCTGAGCTCTTACTGGGATTTGTCACTTTTATTTATTGGGTGATGTCTGTCACCCCACTCATTGGGAGCTCAGAGGGCAGGGATATTTGTCTCCAGTGCTCAACACAGTGTCTGGCACGGAGTTAGTGCTGACAAATCATAAATGAAGCCAGGGAAGGGGGCCAGCTAAACCATGGGGTTCAGGCCTTCGCACTGGGAGTGATGCTGGCTAAATAGCAGGTCCCTGGGGAGTCTAACTGAGCTGCTGCATAACGGAAATGAGGGTTTGGAGGCCTTCGTAAAGGGGTTGCATTGTGCAGCCATCCTTAGCGAAGCCTCCCAGGCTGGAGACCTGGGACATGCTCGTCAGGCAGTGCCACCGTCAAGGTTGGAAGGGACAGCCTCCCTGAGATGTGCGTTTCTAAATGAGCTCCAGAACCCAGGAAGGGCTGCCAAGACATTCCCATCGGAGAATGACTAACGCGTGAAGCAGTCTGCAGGGGAATAATGTCAGCGTGGACCAATGCACAAGCACCTCATTCCTCTGCGGTAGCACCCACGGACACCACCCGCATTGCCAGGCTTGAGAGCAGACAGCACCGGATGTGCCAGCGGTTGGGATGGATCACTTTGTACTTAGCGCTCAGAGGAACGGTCTTGACACTGTTTCACTGCTGATCCTCCAGCACAAACCATAAACTGAACCTGAGCCCTTCGTTTAGCCGTCTCTCCCTTGTGGCGAGCTAAGCGAACCGCGCCTGCGCACTGTCCGGGCCCTGCCGCTCCCTGGCTGGAAGGCTGATGAAGCTGGTGGGGTGTGTCCCGGTACTGGAAGCGGAACTTCCGATGGGACCTTGTTTGCCCGCACACCGTGAGATGTTGGGTACTGCAAGGCGCCTCTCTGGCTTCAGAAAAGAGATGACGTCTGAGCTCGGACTTACAGCATGAGGAGGGGCGTCAGAGTGAAGAACATGTGCCCCCGTTCCTGGGAGGCAGGACCCAGGAGGTGCAGACGCAGCCAGCATCACACCCTCTCCACTGGGCCCCGACAGAACTAAGAGGGCTGAGGGGATAGGACGGGAGGCTGCTTCAGCCTCCGCGCAGAGATGGATGGATGCTGGGGACCTGGGGAGGAATCCGGATCTGCACGCGGGAGGCCGTGGCCAGCAGGCTCTGCGAGCCCTGAGCAAATGTGGGGCTTTCAGCTTCTGCCGGGATCCTAGGCTGGCAGTCTTAAAGGCAGATTGAGTCCATATTCAGTTTAATGAATTAATTAATATTGTGTAAAATATGCGTAACATAAAATTTACCTCTTTGAAGCCACACAACTCAGATTAGATTGGGACTCGAACCCAGCTGCACCTCAGATGGGACTTGAACCCATTGTCCTTTTTTTTTTTTTTTTTTTTTGGCTGTGTTGCGTGTTCCTTTCTGTGCGAGGGCTTTCTCTAGCTGCGGCAAGTGGGGGCCACTCTTCATCGCGGTGCGCGGGCCTCTCACTATCGCGGCCTCTCTTGTTGCGGAGCGCAGGCTCCAGACGCGCAGGCTCAGTAACTGTGGCTCACGGGCCTAGCTGCTCCGTGGCATGTGGGATCTTCCCAGACCACGGCTCGAACCCGTGTCCCCTGCATTGGCAGGCAGATTCTCAACCACTGCGCCACCAGGGAAGCCCCCCACTGTCTTTTAATTAGAATCTCACACCTGGTCTCAGGACTTAATGAAGCTGTTTCTTTGTGTCTCAGAGCAGAAGGAATTAAGCAAGAGGCAAAGTGATAGGTAAGAAGTAGATTTATTGAGAGAGATTCACATTCCACAGACAGACTGCTGTCTGTCTCAAAAGGCGAGAAACATGGGGTGGTTAGTTTTTATGGGCTGGGTAATTAAATAGGCTAATGAGTGGGAGGATTATTCCAACTATTTTGGGAAGCAGCGGGAATTGGGGAAGTTTCCAGGAATTGGGGCACCGCCCACTTTTTGGCCCTTTACTGTTGTTGGCCTCCGAACTCTCTTGGCACCTGTGGGTGTGTCGTTTAGCACATGCTAATGTATTGCAATGAGTGTATAATGAGGCCCAACGTCTGCTGGAAGTCAAACCTTCTGCCATCTTGGGCCTAATTGGTTCTAACCAGTTTTTGTCATATCCAGAATGGCTATGTCATTCTTTTAAACGTTGTGCCCCTTCCCTCCTGTCTCACTTTTAGGCGTACAGCTCAGTGGCATTAAGTACATTCACATTGTTTTGCCACCATCACCACTGTCCATCTCCAGAACTTTTTTCATCTTGCAAAACAAAAACTCTGCACCCACTAAGCAATAACTCCCCATTCGCCCTTCTACCCACCCCCCTGCCCCTGGTCCATATTCAGTTTTGTATTCGGTTTTATTACACATGCACGTGAGGAAGGGAGGAGGAGGGACCTGCCCCCCAGGGTTCAGTGGAAAAAACCTACATCAATCTGTGTTAAAATTCTAGGTCAGACATTTCCTAGCTGTGAGAACTTGTTTAAGTAATATCTTTTGAACATTTACTTGTCTTCTCAGCTAAAATATAAGGGTCAGGATGATGTTTATGATGTTAATAGCTAGCACTCACTAAACATTGTTCTGAGAACTTGACATGTATTCATGTATTTAATTTTCCCAACAACCCTATAAAATAGGTTCTAATATTATTTTCATTTTGTAGATTAGGATACTAAAGCAGAGAGGAGTTAAATAACTAAGCAGCCCAAGGCCACATACCTTATAGAGAGGGTCTATTTTTTTTTTTTTAATTCTATGCTTATATCTCCCATCCCGCCTTCACCATTGAGATCCATATGCATTTATAGAAGCTCTGCATATCCATATGCAGACGCTCCACCTGCATGGCTAATAGGCATCAAATCCTAACAAGGCCAAAACAGGATCTTTGATTCTCCCTGCCCTCCAGTGGGTTTCTTCTCTAACCTCCTGTTTCAGAAAAGGGCACCATTATTCCCTTGGTTGCTCAAGCCAAAACCCTTCAGCAAGTCAACCCATCAGTAAGTCTTGTTTATTCCTAAAGATGCCTATATCTACCCTTTTCTGACCATCTCCTCTGCTGTCATGCCACCATGATCTCTCACCTGAACCATTGCAACAGAATTTGAACTGGCATCTCTACTTTCTTGCTTGCCCCCTACATGCCTTCCCATTGCCACAGATGAAATTTGTGAATGTCTTTAAGGTTGAGGACTTTGGAGTCAGACAGATGTGGGATTGCAGGATCATATGGTTGCTCTGTTTTTAGTTTTTAAAGGAACCTCCATACTGTTCTCCATAGTGGCTGTACCAATTTACATTCCCACCAACAGTGTAGAAGGGTTCCCTTTTCACCACACCCTCTCCAGCATTTATTGTTTGTAGACTTTTTGATAATGGCCATTCTGATTGGTGTGAGGTGATACCTCATTGTACTTTTGATTTGCATTTTTCTAATAATTAGTGATGTTGAGCATCTTTTCATGTGTTTTTTGGCCATCTGTATGTCTTCTTTGGAAAAATGTCTATTTAGATCTTCTGCCCATTTTTTTTATTGGGTCGTTGTTTTTTTGTTTTGTTTTGCTTTGTTTTGTTTTTTGATATTGAGTTGCATGAGCTGTTTGTATATTTTGGTAATTAATCCTTTATTGGACACATTGTTTGCAAATATTTTCTCCTATTCTGTGGTTTGTCTTTTCATTTTGTTTATGGTTTCCTTTGCTGTACAAAAGTTTTTAAGTTTAATTAGGTCCCATTTGTTTATTTTTGTTTTTATTTGCATCACTCTAGGAGGTGGATCCAAAAAGATATTCCTGCGATTTATGTCAAAGACTGTCCTGCCTATGTTTTCCTCTAAGAGTTTTATAGTATCCGGTCTTCCATTAATTCTTTAATCCATTTTGAGTTTATTCTGTGTATGGTGTTAGAGAATGTTCTAATTTAATTCTTTTACGTTTATCTGTCCAGTTTTCTCAGCACCACTTATTGAAAAGACTATCTTTCCCCCAGTTTATATTCTTGCCTCCTTTGTCATAGATTAATTGACCATAGGTGTGTGGGTTTATTTCTGGGCTTTCTATCCTGTTCCATTGATCTATAAGTCTGTCCTTGTGCCAGTACCATACTCTTTTGATTACTGTAGCTTTACAGATAGTCTGAAGTCAGGGAGTCTGATTCCTCCAGCTCCTTCTCAAGATTGCTTTGGCTATTAAGGGTCTTTTGTGTTTCAATACAAATATTAAGATTTTTTGTTCTAGATCTGTGAAAGATGCCATTGGTAATTTGATAGGGATTGCATTGACTCTGTAGATTGCTTTGGGTAGCATAGTCAGTTTGATAATATTGATTCTCCCAATCCAAGAGCATGGTATATCTTTCCATCTGTTTGTGTCATCTTCGATTTCTTTCATCAGTGTCTCATAGTTTTCGCAGTACAGGCCTTTTGCCTCCTTAGGTAGGTTTATTCCTAGGTATTTTATTCTTTTTGATGTGATGGTAAATGGGATTGTTTCCTTAATTTCTCTTTCTGATCTTTCATTGTTAGTGTGTAGAAATACAACAGGTTTCTGTCTATTAATTTTGTATCCTGCACCTTTACCAGATTCATTGATGAGCTCTAGTAGTTTTCTGGTAACATCTTTAGGATTTTCTATGTATAGTATCATGTCATCTGCAAACAGTGACAGTTTTACTGGTTCTTTTCCAATTTGTATTCTATTTATTTCTTTTTCTTCTCTAATTGCCATGGCTAGGACTTCCAAAACTATGTTGAATAATAGTGGCAAGAGTGGACATCCTTGTCTTGTTCCTGATCTTAGAGGAAATTCTTTCAGTTTTCACCATCAAGAATGATGTTTGCTGTGGATTTGTGGTGTATGGACTTTATTATGTTGAGGTAGTTTTCCTCTATGCCCACTTTCTGGAGAGTTTTTATCATAATTGGGTGTTGAATTTTATTAAAAGCTTTTTCTGCATCTACTGAGATGATCATATGGTTTTTATTCTTCAGTTTGTTAATGTGGTGTGTCACACTAACTGATTTGCAGATATTGAAAAATACTTGCATCCCTGGAATAAATCCCACTTGATCATGGTGTATGATCCTTTTAATATATTATAGTCAGTTTTCTAGTAGTTTGTTGAGGACTTTTATGTCTATGTTCATCAGTGATATTGGCCTGTAACTTTCTTTTCTTTGTGTGATATCTTTGTCTGGTTATGGTATCAGGGTGATGATGGCCTCATAGAATGAGTTTGGGAGTGTTCCTTCCTCTGCAATTTTTTGAAATAGTTTCAGAAGGGTAGGTGTTAACTCGTCTCTAAGTGTTTGATAGAATTCGCCTGTGAAGTCATCTCGTCCTGGACTTCGGTTCATTGGGAATTTTTTGATCACAGTTCAGTTTCAGTACTTGTGATTCGTCTGTTCATATTTTCTATTTCTTCCTGGTTCAGTCTTGAGAGATTGTACCTTACTAGGAATTTCTCCATTTCTTCTAGGTTGTCCATTTTATTGGCATAGAGTTGCTCGTAGTAATCTCTTATGATCCTTTTTATTTCTGCAGCGTCAGTTCTAACTTCTGTTTTTTCATTTCTAATTGTATTGATTTGAGCCCTCTTCCTGTTTTTCTTGATGAATCTGGATAAAGGTTTATCAATTTTGTTTATCTTTTCAAAGAACCAGCTTTTAGTTTCATTGATCTTTTCTATTGTTTTCTTCGTCTCTATTTCATTTATTTCTGCTCTGATCTTTATGATTTCTTTCTTTCTACTAACTTTGGGTTTTATTTGTTCTTCTTTCTCTAGTTGCTTTAGGGGTAAGGTTAGGTTGTTTATTTGAGATTTTTTCTTGTTTCCTGAGGTAAGATTGTATTGCTATAAACTTCCCTCTTAAAACTGCTTTTGCTACATCCCATAGGTTTTGGATCATCATGTTTTGTCATTTATCTCTAGATTTTTTTAAACTTTCTCTTTGATTTCTTCAGTGATCCATTGGTTGTTTAGTAGCATATTGTTTAGCCCCCATGTGTTTGTGTTTTTTACAGTTTTTTTCTTGTAGTTTTTTTCTAATCTCATAGCGTTGTGGTTGGAAAAGATGTTTGATATGATTTGAATTTTCTTAAACTTACTGAGGCTTGCTTTATGGCCCAGCATGTGATCTAGCCTGGAGAATGTTCCATGTTCACTTGAAAAGAATGTGTATTCTGATGCTTTCGGACGGAATACTCTCTAAATATCAATTAAGCCCATCTGCTGTAATGTGTCATTTAAGACCTGTGTTTCCTTATTGATTTTCTGTCTGGATGATCTATCTGTTGATGTAAGTGGGGTGTTAAAGTCCCCTACTCTTATTGTGTTACTGTTGATTTCCCTTTTTATTGCTGTTAGCATTTGCCTTATATATTGAGGTGCTCCTATGTTGTGTGCATATATATTTACAATTGTTATATCCTCTTCTTGGGTTGATCCCTTGATTGTTATGTAGTGTTCTTCTTTATCTCTTATAACAGTCTTTATTTTAAAGTCTATTTTGTCTGATATGAGTATTGCTACTCCAGCTTTCCTTGGATTTCCATTTGCGCGGAATACCTTTTTCCATCCCCTCACTTTCAGTCTGTATGTGTCCCTAGATCTGAAGTGGGTTTCTTGTAGACAGCATATATATGGGTCCTGTTTTTGTATCCATTCAGCCAGTCTATGTCTTTTGTTTGGAGCATTTAATCCATTTACCGATATGTATGTTCTTACTGCCATTTTGTTAATTGTTTTGGATTTTTTTGGTAGGTCTTTTTTCTTCCCTTCTTCTTTTGTTCTCTTCTCTTGTGATTTGGTGACTGTCTTGAGTGTTGTGTTTGAATTGCTTTCTTTTGTGTGTGTGTGTGTGTGTGTGTGTGTGTCTATTGTAGATCTTTGGTTTGTGGTTCCCATAAGGTTTTGATGTTGCAGTCTCCCTCTCTCTATATATACAAGTTGTTTTAATTTCAAATGCATTTCCAATATCCTGCATTTGTACTGTCCTCTTCTCACAATTGCTGGTTTTGGTATCATATTTTTGTGTGGATGGTTTCCTACCTTTGCTGTATGTTTGCCTTTACTGGTGAACTTTCCCATTTGTAATTTTCTTGTTTCTGATTGTGGCCTTTTCTTTTCCTCCTAGAGAAGACCCTTTAGCATTTCTTGTAAAGCTGCTTTGGTGGTGCTGAACGCTCTTAGCTTTTGCTTGTCTATGAAGCCTTTGACTTTTCTGTTGAATCTGAACAAGAGCCTTGCTGGGTAGAGTATTCTTGGTTGTAGGTTTTCCCCTTTCATCACTTCAAATACATCATTCCACTCCCTTCTGGCCTGCAGAGTTTCTGCTGAAAAATCAGCTGATAACATTATGGGAATTCCCTTGTATGTTATTTGTTGCTTTTCCCTTGTTGCTTTTAATATTTTCTCTGTCTTTAATTTTTGTCAATTTGATTAATGTGTCTTGGTGTGTTCCTCCTTGGGTTTATCTTTTATGGGACTCCCTGTGCTTCCTGGACTTGGTGACTGTTTCCTTTCCCATGTTAGGAAAGTGTTCAGCTATTATCTCTTCAAATATCTTCTCAGGCACTTTCTCTCTCCTTCTGGGACCCCTATAATATGAATGTTGGTGTATTTAATGTTGTCCCAGAAGTCTCTGAAACTGTACTCATATCTTTTCATTCTTCTTTATTCTGTTCTGCAGCAGTGATTTCCACCACTCTGTCTTCCAGCTCACTTATCCATTCTTCTGCCTCATTTATTCTGCCAATCATTCCTTCTAGTGTAGTTTTCATTTCAGTTATTATATTGTTCAGCTCTGTTTGTTTGTTCTTTATATCTTCTAGCTCTTTATTAAACATTTCTTGTATCTTCTCAGTTTGTGCCTCCATTCTTTTTCCGAGCTCTTGGATCATCTTTTCTATCATTACTCTGAATTCTTTTCTGGGTATATTGCCTATCTCCACTTCATTTAGTTGTTCTTCTGGAGTTTCATCTTGTTCCTTCATCCGGAATATATTCCTCTACTGTCTCATTTTGTCCAACTTTCTCTGTTTGTGATCTCCATTCCACAGTCTGCAGGACTGTAGTTTCTCTTGCTTCTGGTGTCTGCCCCCTGGTGGGTGAGACTGGTCTAAGAGGCTTGTGCAGGCTTCCTGGTGGGAGGGACTGGTGTCTACCCACTGTTGGGTGGAGCTGGGTCTTGTCCCTCTGGTGGGCAGAGCTGTGTCAAGGGTCTGTTTAGAGGTGGCTGTGGGCTCAGGGCTACTTTAAGCAGCCTGTCTGCAGATTGGTGGGGCTGTGTTTCCACCCTGTTCATTGTTTGACCTGAGGCATCTCACCATGGGAGCCTAAGGGCTGTTGGGTGGGGCCAGGTCTTGGTGACAAAATTGTGACCTCGAGGAGAGCTCACATGCCAATGAGTACTCCCTGTTACCTCTGCCACCAGTGTCCTTGTCCCCACAGTGAGCCATAGCCATTTCCTGCCTCCCCAGGAGACCCTCCAAGACCAGCAGGTAGGTCTGGCCCAGGCCTCTATGGAGTCACTGCTTTTTCCCTGGGTCTTGGTGCACATGAGAGCTTGTGTGTGCCCTCCAAGAGTGGAGTTTCTGTTTCCCCCAGTCCTGTGAAGTTCCTGTGATCAAGCCCCACTGGCTTCAAAGCCAAATGCTCTGGGGGCTCCCCCTCCCAATGCCAGACCCCCAGACTGGGGAGCCTGATGTGGGGCTTAGAACTCTCACTCCTATGGGAGAACCTATGTGACATAATTATTTTCCAGTTTGGGTTGCCCACCTGGAGAGTACGGGATTTGATTATATCGTGAATTCACCCCTCCTACCATCTCATTGTGACTTCTTTTTTGTCTTTGGGTGTAGAGTATCCTTTTTGGTAGGTTCCAGTCTTTTTTGTCAATGGTTGTTGAGCAGTTAGTTGTGATTTTGGCGTTTTCATGAGAAGGGGTGCGCTCAAGTCCTTCTACTCTGCCATCTAGTCTCCAGCCTCCAAAAAAAAAAATGTGTCAAGAGGGTCTTTTAAAGACAGTGCAGGGCACAGAGTCCGTGCTCAGGAATGTTTGTTCCCATTGCCTTTTTCAGGAATCCTTACCAGGTAGAGTATAACAAGAGCATCCTTTGTGCCAGGCAATGAGACTTATAGTCATTGTCTCATATTAGTCTTCACTACAACACTACAGGATAGATAATTTTTAAAATTTATTTTTAAAGTGAATTAATTTGTAACTATACAAGTATTAGTTGAATAAATTTGTCATTAAAAAATCAAACCATATAGGGAGAACTCAGAACCCACATGACCCTCCAACCTCAGTCCCCTCCTTAGAGTAACTGCTATTATTGCATTGGTATATATCCTCCAGAACTTCCTATTAATTTATATACAGATCTTTGTACCTGGAGAATTGAAGAGTGGTTTTGTAAATTGCTCCATTCTGGTAATGCCTCAATATCACTCAGAGAATTTTTTCCATGTCAGTTCATAAAAATCAGTCTCATTCTTGGTAGCTGCTCCTAGTATCCCCCTGTGTACTTGTACCTGAGTTTATTTAGCCATACCCCACTAATGATCAATTAGCAAGGTGAGTCATATTATCTTCATTTGAGGATTGGGTACCTTGTCCAAGGCCACCCAACTGGAAAGTGGCAGAGCTGGGCTCCAGCCCACTTCTATCTGGCTCCAAAGCCAACTGTTGTAACCACTGTAGTATAAGTGAACACAAACATAAAGGTTTGCTTTAGAGTCAGGTGGAAACTCAGTAGTTACTGACCACATCTATTTGTTCACCACACATTTCTTAAGCATCTACTATGTGCTACAACAAGTGATGGGGAATCTCCTCCTTGAAGTTCCGCCTCTCTAGATGCCCATTTCCCCCTCATGCCTCCTTGCCTACTATAAAACGTGCTGGATGTTCCTCTTGCCCTGCCTGCCTCAGGGTTTTATCCCTAGTCCTCCCCCTTTGCCTCCTCACTTGGCACAATCTTCAGAGTTCTTTTTGTCCACTCTTCTACCTGACAACAGAAGTCTTCATCTCCAGGTCAACCTCTCTCATCCAGCCCCAGGGTCACGCTTCCAACTGTCTTCAGGGTGCCTCCTCCTGGGTATCTCATAGGCTTCGAAAATTCATCATGTCCAAATCTGATCTCATTATCCTACCCTTCAAATCCATTCCTAACCAAATGAACTGTATCACTGTTTTGGGGTGACCCAACCTGGGGTCCTCAGTGCTCTCTTTGACCCTCTCACTCTTTTTTACCCCCTGGATCCATTTAGTCCACCACCCCCAATGGTTCAATCTCCCAAATAGTTCTTGGATTTGCCCTCTCCTCTCCATTGCCAATCCTCTGTGAAAATTCAGTCCCTTTCCCTAAACTAGCACAGAAACCTCCCCCTCGCCAGTTCTCCAAGCTCCTGAAGCCCCTAATACGTTCCTCTCTTAGCTTTCATTTCAGCTCTGAGATTGCAGGTATATTTCTAGTTGCAGTGCGGACTGTGTTCCAGGCATCTGAATATCTCTGGCACATAAGTGTCTAGAACCCAGTTTCCCTGAATGTTTGCTGAGTGAATGATAGCACTGATGATGTTTCCAGAAATGGTAGATCAAACCACCAAGAAAGGTGCTTTACTTAAGGCCCTCCACTTTTTCATCAGGGTTTGGGTGAAAGAGTGGGAATAAGGACAAAGCAGAATGTCTGGCTCCTATACTTGAATGTGTTGTTAAGCTGACTGGGAATTTCTTACCATTAAACTCACCCTTCAGGTTTGCATTTTAGGAGCATTACAGATAATATCTTCTTCACTACCTTTGTGTGGTGGTGATGGTCTGTCGTCAATGCTTGATTTTGCATATTAATCACACATATAGCAAATTTATACAATAAAAATAAACTGGTAGCAAAATATATAGTATTGCTCTACCTTTACTGCTTACAAGTACATTTTTATTTTCTCAACACGTCAACTGAATATTTTATTTTCTAAAGCTCTTTTTCATACTGTGGTTGGTTCCTCATGATCCAGGAAGCCCTGAGACTCTTCTGAAAAGCATAGACATCCTTCACTTTCCATACAGATTTTTATACCATTGACAACAGAATTATAGGGACAAAAAAACAGAAAAAACAAAAAACAGAAAGACTCTGTTCTCTTTTTCATATTTTTGTGAAGCAGATGTGATTTGCTTCAGTCTGTTTGTATGAATCAGAGCATCTAAAACTCCAGAGATGTGACCATTTTCACTACATAAGGACAATAAAGAAGTTCACGTCTCCCCCTTTAGAAACTGGGGTGTATTCTTTCAGGCCTTATAGTATAGTTGAGTGCAGGGAATTCAGCAGTATTTGTCACCTAAATTCTCACATCCAATCAGATAATTATTTGCTCAAGGGAAAAATCAATGCTTCCCCAGGTTCCGAAATATTGAATACTGAGTACTGACTCAGGTTTGGGAGATGACACAGATATAAATTTGTGAATGTCAGGCCTATTCTCATGAAAGCAGTTTGTTTTCAGTTCATTTCTCTGCCTGCATCTTTGTTCATTCAGTCGCTTATCTTCCCATCCACCTGTCCAGCAAATACTGAATACAAATTGGAGACACTGTGATGAACAAAATAGACATAACCCGTGTCCTCATGGAGACGAGCAAGGATATTTAGCACCTAAAAATTGGGCTTCTACGATTTCTTAGCCATTTGCTTAGATCTCAAATTTAAATCACATTTCTTTTTCCTGTGGCTTATCCCTTATTCAACAAGCATGTATTAAGCATCACTATGCTGGGGCCTGTGCTGGTGCTACAGAGATGAGGAAAACATGGGCACAGAACTGGCCCTCAGGTAGCTTAGTTGGTGGGAGATACAGAAGAAGTGGCTGCTGCAATACAATCTGGAAAGTGTGGTGATCGTGATATGTACGTGGGCGCCCAGAGGCGCTATCCCTGAGCAGAGTTGACAGGATGAGCAGGAGTTGGCCACTTCAATTTCAGGAGGGGTGGGCAGGAGCCATAGGTCACTTGAAGGAGTATTCAGAGCCGGGAAGGGAGAGGGAGGCAGGGCTCTGGTCTTAGAGGACATGTTTGCTTTAATGAACGCTATCCCACGGGTGATGGAACTCCATTGCATTCTGGATTGATGGTGCCAGCAGGTGTGTGGGGGGGGGGTGACTTGAGGGGAACAAACCTGGAGCAGAGACCAGTTCAGGGGCCTCTGCAATCGTCTGGGCAGCAAATGACAGAAGACTGAGGGGCAGCCGTGGACAGAAAATGGAGATGAGGACACAGATTTGAGAACCATTTGGAAGTCTGAATTGGCAGAGGGTGGTGTGGGGTGGAAGACAGTGGTGATTCAAGGACTCCCAGGTTTCTAGCACCGGTGACTGGACGGTAGATGTAGCACCAACTGGACAGAAAATACAGGGGCAACAGTGTTTGGGCATGCTGAACTTGAGGTACGCGTGTGGCATTAAGAACGCCTGGGTGTGGGGTTTATAAGGAGAAGTCTGGGCTGAAGGAAGGGACTCGGGAGCCATTAGCATGGAGGTGTTTACTGAATTGAGTGTGTGTGCTGCCATTGACAAATACTGAAAACATCGCACAGATCTGCAAAAGTCATCCTTCTGTTTACTCTGAGAATATTGATAATGAATACTGATATCAAATTGAATATTAATGTGTGCTTTCCAATGGTCCGCTTAGAGAGATACTTCTTATCTAGGTACTAAGAATGATTGGGTTTCTTCTGAGCGACAGAGTATGCTTTTGTCTTTTTTCTTCCCTGAATTTCAAAAACTTTTATTTTATGATTATAACATAACTAAATATAACATACTCATTTTTAAAAAGCTTATAATTCATTAGTTTTTAATACAGTCACAGAGTTATGCAATCATTACCCCAAATTTTAGAACCTTTTCATCACCCCCACGAAAACCCCCTGTGCCCATTATTTCATTCCTTTTTCTTGCTGAACCATAACCAGGTGTATCCCTGGTATGGATACACCACACTTTATCCATTCATCAGTTAATGAAAGCTTTTATCTTGCAGACCAGCACTGTCCAATAGATTCATAATGTGAACCACATGTGAGCCACATATGTAATTTAAAATTTGCTAGCAGTTATATTTTTTTAAAAAGTGAAGAGAAACAGGTAAAATTAATTTAAATAAGATATTTTAACCCAACATATCTAAAATATTATTTCAATATGTAATAAATATTAAAAATTATTAATGAGATAGTCTACATTTTATTTTGTACTAAGTCTTTGTAATACAACGTGTATTTTATACTCATAGTTCATCTCAATTTGGCTATCCACATTTCAAGCGCTAGTGGCCACCATTTTGGACAGCGTTGTTAGATAATGTAAACTGGTTTCCTTCTTCACTTTGGCTTCTAGGAAGCTTTGGACCAAATTCACAGTAAGCAGTTTTTCTATTAATATGATTCATGGCTCCAGATTGCTTCTCTACTTTCGTTTTCCCTTTGTTTTATCTTTTCTCACTTGTTTTTAATTTATGTTACCTTGTTATGCTTTATACCCCCCCCCCCTTTGTAAATTGGCTTAAAAAAAAGTGGAAAATGACAAAGGTCTTGAGAAGAATGCTGCTGACAGAACGAAGACAAATGTTTCAGTCAAGGCATATAGTGAGTTGATTTGAGGAATTGAGTTTAAGACTTTTTTTTTTTTTAATGTCCATCGACAGATGAATGGATAAAGAAGATGTGGTACATACATACAATGGAATATTACTCAGCCATAAAAAGGAACGAAATTGGGTCATTTGTAGAGAAGCCTATTTCTTTAGATGCTGCTGCTAACCCTCTACCCACTTTCTCTGGCCTCTTTGTCCCAACACCCAACCTTAGCAAGGCTCTGCAGACATCATTTCTTCTAGATACTATCAAATAACAGAAATGAGTACAGCTGAGTGTGACTGGGAGACACAGGTACCAGGAAATAGGCCAGATATTACTTGGAATTAATTTATCTAGATAAGATACGGTGATTTGGGAAAACAAAACCCAAACCAAAACAGACCACATGACCTCCTAAATCGCAGGACAGAGAGAGCAAGCAAGACAAATGATCCTGGGAGGGAGATGCAAGAGGGAGGAGATATGGGGATATAAGTTTATGTATAGCTGATTCACTTTGTTATACAGCAGAAAGTAACACACCATTGTAAAGCAATTATACTCCAATAGAGATGTTAAAAAAAAAAAAAAAGGCAAACGATCCTCAATGCATTTTCACTAAACACTTTCATTGCGTCACAAACTTTCTTCGACTCTGGAGGGTATACCAAATATTCTTTCTCGTCTCTCTGCCTTTCCATCTGCTCTGCCCTCCCCGCAGTGACCTTTTTTCTCTCCCGCCTTCCCAAGCCTCAAGGCCTAGTTCAAATATCCCTTCAGTGAAGCATTCCTCGTCCTACTCCACGGGGCTTCGTTTTTATATTTCTTATCACACTTACCGCACTCATGTATCTCTGCCCCGCACCGGGGACAAGCACCAGCTCACGGGCAGGAGCCAGGTCGCCTGTGTTTCCACACCTAGCACGGAAGCTGGCACGGAGTTGGCGTTCAATAGATGTTTGTTGGTGAGTTAAAGAAAGTGCTAGTTGCCGGTGCTCCCTGGGTGTGAGGCAGTGTGCCAAGGGCTTCACATGTGTGTCACACTCATTTTCACAACCCTCTGAGGCTGCCTTCTCTGATAAAGAAGATGAGACTTATGGGGAAGTTAAATGACTCACCCAAGGTCACGCAGCAAGTCAGTGGCATAGCGTCAAAGATACTTACCTTTGAGGAGTTCCAATCAGCAGACGAGATAAGCTTTCATGTCTTTTTACAACAACCTGAAGAACTAAAGAAATGAATTTGCTTCAAATTGGACAGAGTAGGGATAGGTCTTTTCTGCCAGAAGACGGTGTTGCTTCCGTTCAGCCAAGTTAGATATGGTTACCATAGACTAATATTGTGTATATCTGTATATATTATATATACTTGCTATCATTGCTTTGGATAAATGTCAGGGGAACTCGTAAGACATCAGGAGTCATTGAACAAGCATAAAAAACTAGTAACTCATCATATTTGTGTGAAACAATTTTGCCTTATGAACGTTAAAAACATTGTTTGGACTTCTGTGATTGCCTACCACATTCAAATTCTGAATCATACCCCAAATCACTACTCACTTGTTAAAGCAAATAACATATCCTCAAAACCGAAAAGCCTTGTTGAAACTTAAGGCCCAGGTTCATTAGTCCATTCATATCAGGCATAATTTTCAAAGACCACATTCTAAGCATGGAAACTGATTTATGGTTATCAGCTGGTGTGCTTTTAGAAAAAACTTCTATAAACTTTATGAAAGGTCAACAGAGAATGAACTCATGAATCTGCACACTGATGCATTAATAATGAAACAGTTCTACATTTCAGATTCCTCAGTGCATCTTGTTTTTTAACATCAAAGACTTTTTGGTTCCAAGTGCTATTATGTCTTCTCATTTGCAAATTTTTGCTAAGAATATTTTCTTTTTAAATAGGAAAGAAACGTGTCATGGAGTAAATGGAAAGGCTGAAAAAATGCACAGCTGCAGAACTGCCCCCATCCAGCATGGTCTGTATACACTGGAACATTAGAAAGAGAATATTTTAAAAGCTGAGAGCTTTAGTATCAGGTTTTATTTAGCTTCCACTCAACTAGCTACAGTTCACCCTGGAAAAATTCTGTAAAAATTTAAAAGACAACTAGTTGCTTGGTTTAAACCCAGGCAGGCACTGAATTTTCTACTAGAAAAATTGTAGAACTCACTAGCTTTTAGTGCTTTCTCATAAAATGGAATACTTGTTTTTCTATTGTGGAAATGTAGGATATGACACTATTTTGTAATTTTTGGTTACAATTGTCATTTCTATCACGCTAAAAAAAACCTATTTCCCTTTGCTCTCTTCTACTTCTTTTTTTCTTCATTGAGACTATAAAGTGCCTTATGGATAGAACAATACAAATGGGAAAATAATGAGAGATAGATAAGCTTTTTTAGGGATTCTGATCTGCTGGCTGACCCAGGGTTTGGAAGGCATGGTGCTTGCCTGGTCAGTCTAACTCAGTTGTTTGTAAATGTGATTTAAACAGGTTGCTGAGGGCAGGAGGTATGAGGGCCAAGGGCATGTGGTATTCTCTCTCTTGGCTCCTCCCCAGAGGAAGAACAGTGGTTATCTCAGAACCCAAGAACCTCATACCCTAGAGATTCCTTTCTCTTCAGGTGGTGATACTCACATGTGAAAGATTCCATCAGGGTTCTAGGCCAAGGGCCTGACCAACAAATCCCCTTGACACATATCACCATATTTGACACGCACACAAACCCTATGAGAAGACATAAAAATAACACATGATAGGGAACCAGATCCTTCTAAGTATAGTGGAAGGACTCATACCTCCAGGTATCTCTTTTCTTTTCCTTTAAAAAGAATCTTTTCAGTTTTTATAAGATCAGGGAAATGTAAGCATGTAGATCGTAGAATCCTATACAATTATTAACTCTAAATTTGATTTTGAACTTCCTGGGACCAAAGTAAATAGGGAAACCCATTCAATTATATGATTCATATTTTTAAGGACCAGAAAGCTAAAACTTTACTGAAGCAAAACTTTAGAAGCATAAATTTGAAATTTTCCTGATGGTTCTTCACAAATGGGGCCATAGACGTTGGCCTTAATATCCCTAAAACAGAAAGGATAGTCTTAAGGGGTGGGGGTGTGGGGAGTTTAGCTTAACCTACTTACTTTGCTCTAGGTAGAAAGGAAACACTTAAAAGATTGAATATGATTGTCCTCAGTGCAAATCACTACCTGAGAGCAGGCCAGACCCTTGATGGAAGACGCATCCGGATACTAGAAGACTCTAATGCACTTTAGAAGTTACAATAAACTTGTTTACCAATGAAGAACAGAGCCCTTTTCTTTATTCTTTTAAAAACAATGTATAAACTGGAAAGGGTTAAAAGTTTATTTTTTAAGCTAATATCTACATGCCATATGCTAGGAACTTTGTTAAATATTTTACATGTACTAGAACATTTGATTTTCACAGTTGCTGTGTTATTACAGATGAAGAAATTGAAACACAGATTGGTTGAATGGTTATTCTTGCCCAGGGCAACAAAAGTATAAAGGAAGAGCTGGGACTTGAACCCAGATAATTTAGCTTCTGAGGCCTTCCACCTTCCACTATGCTGATTAATGTTTCTCTAAAGTACTCATTACCAGAGACAGACTTTGGTAAGGGAGAGAATATGATACGTTTTAGTTTACAAAACAGCTTTTAAGGCACACGAACTCCAGATATATTCCAATGAAGGAAAAAAATCTTTTTGTGTAAGTCATCTTGGAAACGTAAGTATATGCACCCTGCTTTTTTCCGCTATACGTAGAAAGGGTGCCGTTTCGGAAAACGTAGGTTCCAATGAAATGGAGAAAAGGTTCAAATCAGCTAACAAGGTCCTGTCCTTACAAGATAGATCAGCAGGCAGGCTTAGCAACGCTGTCCAGCAATTCTAAAGCCAGACCTGCTGTGTTTATTAGGCAATGTGGTCTAGTGGGAAAAGCAAAGATTTTGGAGATAGACAGGAGTTTAAAGCTCATGCTGGCACTGACTAGCTTTATGACCTCATTTAATCTCTCCAATCCTGTCTTTTCTGAGAAAAAAACTATGTACCCTCTTGTGAAGGTTTGAGATAATATATCAAGCTCATGGCTTAGTAGATGCTCAAAAACGGGTTGATATTATTGTTCTCTTTACTATGATTACCTGGATGTAAGGAGAGGGATTAGCCTATATGATTAATGATGACAATTTTGTTATTTGAGCTAATTGCAGTCAATGAAACTTTATTTACTACCAAGCACATCTAATATCCTGGTAAGCACTGTGGGGAAACAAGATGGATAAACACTAAGTTTCTCAGTTTCAGGTACCTTACAATCCAGTAATAAGGGAGATCAAATAATTATAATGAGTTTGGAAGCAGTTTGGTTTGGTGGAAGAAAGGCCTCAAAGAAATCAGTAAGGCAAGGTGAGGTTGTGTAGGTTGGGACATGTTGCAGGTCTTGAATGGCAGGAGGCAGAGTTCATTCTTGACTCGGTAGGCAAAATTCTGTGAACTTAAGAGTGACCCAGCAAATCAGAATTTTAATTCAGGGAGCTTAATCAAGTGAAAAAAAAAAATAGTGGTAGGGAGTCTGGCTAATGCTATGGTCCGGCGTGAGAAGAAAATGGACTTGGAGCTGTTTTCCCAAGATTGGTGGAAGAACTGAGTTGGTCATTTTTTTTTTTTCTCCCTTGGGGTCTTTTTATGACTCAGGGAAGTGGTTGGCTGAGGTTGAAGGTGTTTTGTATGGACAAGGAACAGGGCGAAGCTGACTGACTCCCTGGAGGATAAGCCACTATTCAGTGCATGGGACTATCCAAACATCCCTGGGTATAGATCTTATCAGACTGCTCAAACAGCAAAGACAAGTAGTTCTCTCATTAAACTCCAGATTCTTGGGCTTTGGGACCACAAAAAAAAAAAAAAAAAAAAAAAAAAATCTAGTACTCCAAGATAGCATTTTGATGCAATATCTAACTAAATGCCTGTACTTAAGAAATTTAGTAATGTAATGCAATTCCAATTATTTTTTAAAAAGTTTTATTTAGAATGTTTTATAATTAGTACTTTCAGCATTTACTTTAATCATTAATCTTTAAAATACAGGATACGAAACAAAAATAGCATTCCTATTGAATGCTAATGTGTCAGTAATTTGAAGAGATTTCCTGTGACTAAGTTAAAAACATCTTATTAATATATTATATAATTTCCGCTAGACAAGCTACATATTCTTTAGTGAGTAGAGAGTGATTTTAAACCTTGGGGATGTGATTCAATAAATAAGCAGAAGAAAGAAATTCAAAAGCATGTAAGTAATACATGTAAGGTTGTTTAGCATAGTATCTGACACACGTAATAAGTGTCCCAAGTAATACGTGTTATTATTTTGAAAACCATTTAAATAAATACATTTTCTTGTCCAATTTATATTGGCCAAATTAGCTCATATTTTGAACAAAAAACTATTTATGCTAAAATAAGCTAAGTGTATTCTAAGTCTGTAGAAATGAGTTATCTAAGTTCATTAAATCAAAGAAAATATTTTCTCATCCACAGGCCAACATATACAATGATGCTGGCTTTTCAGCAAGATGAAATCCTTACTCATTAGCTTCAATTACATTTACAATACTGTATCTATTAAAGGACGGTGGGGGGGGGGTTGTGCATAAAGTACACTTACCTACTTTTGGAATGTTCTCAGCAACCAAGGTTAAAATTATTAGCACCTTTAATTATTATTTATTTATTTATTTGGCTGTGTTGGGTCTTCACTTCTGTGCGAGGGCTCTCTCTAGCTGCGGCAAGCGGGGGCCACTCTTCATCGCGGTGCGCGGGCCTCTCACTATTGTGGCCTCTCTTGTTGCGGAGCACAGGCTCCAGACGCGCAGGCTCAGCAGTTGTGGCTCACGGGCCCAGTTGCTCCGCGGCATGTGGGATCTTCCCAGACCAGGGCTCGAACCCGTGTCCCCTGCACTAGCAGGCAGACTCTCAACCACTGCGCCACCAGGGAAGCCCCGAGGCTTCTTCTTAAACTCATTAAAATAACTAGAAAACTCTTTCCTAAGAATAATGACTAATCAAGGCTGACCTAGACTTGAAAGTTTCTTTAATGGCTTTTGGGTCTTCAAAATTTTAAATTCCCTTTTTTGATTGGTGGTGGGCAGAGAGTGAGAAGATAGGAAAATTTTAAGGCAGGTTATCCTGAAATGTTCTGGAGCTTCCTAAGGCTCTAAAGTAAAACAATGCCCATTGTTTGTAACTCTCTTAAATATACATATTAAGAGAGTTACATATACATATACATACGTTTATATACATATATTTAAAAAGACAAATACAACAACAGTATATAAAGTCTATTCACATAAAAGTTACAGTATGATTGGAACATGGGATACTTATTATTAAAAGGAGGATTCTTGTTGAGACTTTATTAGTAAGAGTAGTTAACAGGCCCCATTGAATTAATTTGCATAAATTTTCTAGTTTAGCAAACTGGAGAGAAATCACCTTCATAGATTTCTTGTCATTTCATGTAGGTGGCTTTACTTGGCTTATAACAAGTCAGCCATTTGTTTCCATCAAATTAGGCGAGGTATTGGGCAGTTTACTGAAAAGAAAAACAATTAAGAAAGGAAAAAAAAGGGTGGGATGTTTGAGTTGATTGACTCATCTGATTTTCCCAAACAGATGTAGCTGAAGCATATACTGTAAATTCAGTTTTCATTTTTAATACTCCTTATAAAGTCTTCAATATTTACCACTATTTTATAACTATCTTATAATTTGTATCCAATTACACAATTTACTATTTGTAAGGACTTAACACGGCAAGGACAAATGTTACTCCAGGCATTACCTGGGGCACAATGCCATTTTAAAAAGGAATAGAAGTTTCCAGAGATGACACACCTTCTGTCACTGCTGGCTGGAGCTAATGTGAGACTCATCAGGGCTCCTTCCCTTGCTGTGGTGACCACCAGCGTTGCAGATGGTGGAGGCTCGGTCAGCGGGGTCCCTGGGTGTGAAGGACAGGAGCAGGGCACACGAGTGACAAATAACCTGGGTTATGTTAAGTCACTGAAGGTTTAGAGTTGTTATCACTGCATAATCTAGCCTGTCCTGACTAAGATACCTTCCTTGCCTGGAAAAGACAGAATCCAGGTCATCAGTTGTAAAAAAAGATAGAGATGAAATGTGTTGGGTGGCACAGTAACATTTATTTGTCTTTATGATTTAAACATAGTAATTAAACACACAAAAGAACAAATGCTGTCAAGATGGCCATATGTAGTTTAGGAAATGACTGGTCCCGGTTCAATCATGCAAATGATCATTCAGCTTAGAAATGAGTTTCTTTTTAATGGTTTTAATCTTTTTTTTTTTTTTTTTCAGTCCCCAAGGCTTGCACAGTTCAGTACAAATGTTTTTGCTATTTTGTTATGGTCAGGCACATGACGTTTACCAATTCCCAGGAAATAAGTGAAATCAACAAAAAAGTCTGTAACAGTTGAGCACATACTCACAGAAATAAATCTGATGAGCTTACTACAATTTGATACAGTTTAGCTATCAGACCTACACATGAAACATGAAACAATATTAACAATTACATTTGTCTTAAGGATTTATTTCTTTAAAAATATTTACCATACTTTTTTGTGCAAGGGTTCCACTGATTTCTTTGGTTTTAAACATTATAGCTCTGTATGACCTAAATATATATAGTCCTATTTGTACCAAACATCAAAAATTAAAAAATTAAAATTTCAGAAGGTAAAAATGGAATTATTGCTTCAGTATAAAAAATGCCTGGCCCATTTGTGTACTATTGCTATTATTGCTTTGCTTCTATTGGAAAACTATCCTGGAAATCAAGGAATGTAAGTAACCCCATAGCTCCCTGCTTACAGTATAATTTGGTTGTACATTATCATCTATTAATATGTCCCTACCTTCACAAAAGCTATCCTGATCTTGTCCTTAGAAAACAGAACAAAGTGAAATAGCATAAATAAATAAATTTACCTAAAGGGATACAATAAATAGGCTACTAAAAGAGAATAAAGAATATTGTAACATAAAGCCCTTCGGTGCTGTACAATTAAACAATAGCTTTGGATTTTCAAGGTTTCTAAACACAGCCTTCATTTTACAACACAGTTTTAGTGCCAGTATGCAGCTGACAGATGCAGAGAAGAATGCATTTCTGCTGTTTCCATCATTTAAGAATGAAAACACAGTGGAAACAGTATTAAGTTCTGTCTTTTGGGGATTTACCTGGGTTTGTACCATCATCAGTTTTTGACTGTTGCCTGGTCATAGAGCACAAATTTTAGAGATTAAAAAAAAAAATCATAATATTCCTTCAATTCTTAGTGGTTTCTTGGTCTCCAGAATAGTCATAGAAACAAACAGAAAAGAAATTAGACTCAAAAGTTTTGCTGCCTTCTTTTCTTCGCATCCATTGCATCCAGAATGGGTTGTCTTTTCGCAGTGTATCTTTGACGAAGCTCTTCTATTTCTCGTTCCATCATGGGGTCCAGCGCTTTTAACCGCATCTGTAGTTCTTCTAAACTTAGATTTTTTAACTGGATATAGAAAAAAAAAAAAGAAGATATTAAAATAGTAAAATTATCTACAATAGGTTAAAGTCTAATGAGTTTTAGCATGAATATTTCAACTCTTTACGTCATATTTGAAATATGGCTCAACAATTAAAACAGGAATTCCTCCCCTCAAGAACCAAGAAGCCACATCTTGCAAGAACCTCAAGTAATCTGCAACGAAACAATAAAAAACTCTGCTTTTAGGAAAAAACAAATGAGAAAAATAAGCTAATAAAATGTGTGTTTTAAAAAAGGCAGAAAGACAAATCCACCATCGTCAACAAGCAGACTTCCAGGATATGTTCTGGATATATTCACTCTACTCTCTCACACCCTTGCCACCTTTGGAGAGCTACGATAATCATAAACACTTGCAGAGATCACCCAAGAATGTGACAAGATTGAATACAGGTTAAATTAACCGTTCTCTTCTGCATTTTACCAAATGCTTAAATTTTAAGCACTTGGTTAACCAGAACATTAAATTATCTAGAATACTTTTACCCCAAGCATTTTGATAAGACAGGGTTTTAAATTTCTGATTCAAAATATCCCAAACCTGATACAAACAGTGCTGTGTAGGTTCTGACATGGGCTTGGCCAATTTGAAAATGAAATACCTGTCACGTGTTCACTGTATATGTTATAGTTTGACAGTAATGATATGATTTGACTAAATGATACAGTTTGACTATAATGATTTAGTTTGATTATGCTAGCTTCTGGGGGCACCACTGGCACATCCTTTACTGGTTTTCTGTGTAACAACAGAAGAGAGGCCTCATGTCCTGTGTGAATGGGGGATAAGATCTGTTCTACATAACAGGATCTGTGGCATCCGGAGCTTTACTGTATTTATTTACATGTCAAAACAGCAAGATATGGATTATCTCCAGAGAAACATTTTAGGGATATTGCCTCAGGGCCTATAGGATGCCCTGAAATATATAACCTAACACCTGGGCTTTTTATCTTATTAACATTTAAAAAAATCTAACACTCTGTCTCCTTCAGAAAGTATTAAAGCAATGGTGGCAGACAGGTGATTTTTACAAAGTCTGTTAAAGCAAAATGATCTACTATTTGCTATTACATACTCAGCATCTTGGTAGGTGTGGTAAGGGAAGCACAGAAGTACTAAACTATTTCCTCGCCTGAGAAACTTACAAATTAGTTTGAAGGGTAAGATTAGCAACTATACATATTTAGGGACTTATGCCAGACCCTATACAATTAAGCCCTATTGTATGTGGTACAAGATTATAGTGACAGGTTCTTAACTCAAATCCGTGACTAAGCTTCTCATGTGAAAAATTCTGCATGTTCATGTGCACATTTTCCTGGGAAAAGCATCCATTGTTTTTTGTTTTTTTAAAAAACAGATTCCCAACAAAAAAGAGAGGGGCCTTGCTATAAATTTAATGGAGACATGATTCCCTTTAGGGAGCAGGGACTATGCTGGTCCTTGGAAACGGGGATACCTCAGGGCAGTGAGCGGGGCCCTGAGGGGAGGGCCTGCTGTGCTGAGGAGGAAGAACTAATAAGGACAGAAAACTAGACAGAAAACTAGGAGCTGGCGGGGTCCTGGAAGCCAGCCAAAGCCAGGTTTGGACTTCAGGGAGCCATGATCAACTTTGGAGCAGGAAATTACATGAGAGTAATCCAGACCCGGTTTTAATATGATAACACTTGCAGCTTGTATTTTGTTTTCAGAAGAGAACTGTCTTTGGTTACTTTATAAGCCAAGCCAGAAAACACTCTCATGACTTTACAGTCACATGGCAATCTTAACCAAGAGTAGCATTGTTCAGCTTGATCCTCCACCTCACTCATCATACCTGGCCCTAAGTGACCCTTGGTTCCCAAAATCAAATCCATTCTCAACTGAAAAAGGTTTGTCACCACTGAGGATACTGAAAAGAATGAGTCAGAGACTGAAGAAATGCAGAAGAGGAGTTCCAAGAATATAAGAATGACAGTGTTATGGGAGAGAAGGCATTGGCTCCCAGGATGATGACTCTGAAGGTGACTACCACTTGCTTTGGTGTATAAGAAGTTCTAGTATATATCTAAAATATGCCTGTTATTTTTTAGTCAAACATCATTTAAAAAAAAAACCCTAGCTTATTATATTATATACTATTATATACATGTATATAGAAAGCATAGTATTATATTATTACATACTTCATTAATTTTTTTAACATCTTTATTGGAGTATAATTGCTTTACAATGGTGTGTTAGTTTCTGCTGTAATTAATTGTTTTTTAAAATAAATTTATTTATTTATTTATTTTTGGGTGTTTTGGGTCTTTGTTGCTGCACGTGGGCTTTCTCTAGTTTGCGGCAAGCGGGGGCTACTCTTCGTTGTGGCGTGCGGGCTTCTCATTGCGATGGCTTCTCTTGTTGCAGAGCACGGGCTCTAGGCGTACAGGCTTCAGTAGTTGTGGCACTTGGGCTCAGCAGTTGTGGCTTGCCAGATCTAGAGCACAGACTCAGTAGTTGTGGCGCATGGGCTTAGTTGCTCCGCGGCATGTGGGATCTTCCCGGACCAGGGCTCGAACCCGTGTCCCCTGCATTGGCAGGCGGATTCTTAACCACTGAGCCACCAGGGAAGTCCTGTAATTAATTTTTAATGGAAGTATTAATCTGTTATTTGATCACTATTGTTCAAATCACTGTGGGGATAAAGAATAAGCTAACAGGGAATCTTGAAGCTTTCTGTGATAGTGAGATGAAGGGCCAACAGAGACCACACACAGCCACGTATCACTGAGAAAGACAAGGCTGAGTGCCGTCTACATAAGATCCAATTCCACTTTGTCTCTATTTTAGCCTATGTTATCTTTCTTATCTCTGAATTTCTATATAACATTCAAAATTTAAAGACCACCATTTAGTATTTGATTCTAGACTCATGGACTATTTTATAATTGATTTTTTATGCATGGGTTTCACGTCTACCCCCAGGTATTCCAAAAATATTTAAACTTTAGAGCTTGTATACATACCTAGAAACTATTAAACTATACTGCTAAATATGAAGACACAAAGGTGGGTAGATAAACAGGAATACAGAATAAATGACTCAAAGGAATGGGTTACACTATAATTAGGAGGCATAACATCATACAAAGCAAACAATTTTTGCACTAAATATAAATATCTTATACTATCTTACTGGGGCAAATTGCCAATAGTTTATAAATATTATACTAAAGGAATGGACTGAATTCAGAGAAAGAAGCTACTTAGAAGAAAAATTTTTCTTCTCTAATAGACTTTTATATTATCAATATGCAGAATTTGTGAAAAACAGGTCTGTGATACTAGAGAACCATCAGCTGGCATTGTTAGGGAATTAGGTGTTCCAATAAGTAAATTCATGAAGTATCTAAATCTTAGTTCTTTAAGTGATAAGACTGTTTCAACCATTTTTAACAGAAAATCTTTATAAAGTATTTTACAGATTATGCTGCCTTCTAAAGCAGGACCTAAAACAACCTTTCCTTATGATGAATCATCATTATTAATATCTATGACTAATCTATACCATGTATTAATTTCCTCTCTTCTTTTTGGCTTTTTATCTTCATTTGAGGGAAAGCTATGAGCTCCTTTCTTTGCCATCACTGAGTGGATATCCTTCTCTCTCTACTCCAAGTCTGTTCACTTATTGCAAACCAGAAAGGCAATTCAACAGTCCTATAAGGCATTAGACTAAATAAGAATAAACAGTTTCTGAGTGACAGCTCGAGGCTGCTTTAGGAAAGATAGAGCATGGCTTTAGTGCTGAAGCTTGTTATACCTGTTTTGCGTGTGTGTGTGTTGTGTGTGTGTGTTTAAAATTTAACTTCATATTTGTGGCTGTATAAGGTCGAGGTTACAGGAAATCTGACTTCGACTACATGAGATACATACATAGTTATGTTTTCTGGTGGGCCATCCGAGAACTTCAGAGGATTCATTTATTAAAACATTTATTGATATTTTCTACGGACCAAGCACTGAAGATGCAGAGATGAATAGAACACTACCCCACAAAGAGCTTGCAATCTAGCTGGCAAGACAGGTCCATGCACAGCTAACTCACTAGTGGAGGAGAAAGCTGAGAAGTCGGGAAACAGGACAGGGGAGAAGGGTAACAGCGTGAGCAGAGATGTACAAGGCACACAAATGCCTGGCATCTTTCGAGATGTCAGCTGACTGCTGGGATGTAGGAAGGATCCATGGGGGAGGGGGTTAGGAGAGGAAAGAGAGGAGAGGCCAGATGACTAAGGGCCTTAAGTGTGTTGCTACAAACTTTCTGTAGAAAAGAAAGAAATGCTTGATAATTTTGAGCATAATTGGTGCTCAAAACATGATCATATATGAATGAGCTTTAGAAAAATATCTCCAATAGCAGGTAGAGAAAATGGATTGCCATGGGGGAAAAATGGAGGCAGGAAGACCTGTTAGCGGGTTCAACAGTCTACTCAGAGGATGACTCTTGAACCAGGAAAATGGAAGTGGAGACTGAGAAGAAGAGAGGGATTGGAGAGTCTTGAAAATATCAATACAATTGATAGGCCTTTCTTTGTTCACTGACTGATTATGAAGGGCCAGAAAGAAGGAAGGGTTAAGGATGATTCTGGCTTCAAGCTGGGGTCATGGGGTAGAGACTGATACCATTAATAAGGTAGGGGAGTTAATGGCATCAAGGTAGAGATATCAGATATGGATTATAATTTGGGGTTTTGGAAATCAGGAGAAAGATTCAAGCTGAAGACACAGACTTAGGGAATCATCAGCATTTAGTTTATAACTGAAGCTCTTGATGAGGATAAGATTATCCAGGAAAAGAAGATTTTCTCCCTGATCTTACAATCTGCCTATGATATCCAACAGAAAATAACCCCCAAACCTTAACATTTGTGGTCAGAGGCTTTTCTTATTTTGTCAACAGAACAGAAATAGCCATATATTCCTAAATAACTCTAGATTATGGTGTCATCTAGACTAAAAAAAAGTGAGGATGGGGCTTCCCTGGTGGCGCAGTGGTTAAGAATCCGCCTGCCAATGCAGGGGACACGGGTTCGAGCCCTGGTCTGGGAAGATCCCACATGCCACAGAGCAGCTGGGCCCGTGCGCCACAACTGCTGAGCTTGCGCGTCTGGAGCCTGTGCTCCGCAACAAGAGAGGCCGCGATAGTGAGAGGCCCGCGCACCGCGATGAGGAGTGGCCCCCGCTCGCCGCATCTAGAGACAGCCCTTGCACAGAAACGAAGACCTAACACAGCCATAAATAAATAAATTAATTTATTAAAAAAAAAAAAAAAGTGAGGTTAACTGGTAAAAATTTTCACTTCTTATAAAAATGGGTATGATTTATAGATATGAACTTCTGGTTGAGTTTTGACTTCCAGTTAAGCCCTAATAACATATTTAGCACTCTGTGTTTCTGTAGCTATCAAGGCTCCCACAGGCATAAAAATGGTTTGAGGTGGGAAACATGGCAGAAGCAGCTTTTTCAATCTCTTGGGAAACAGTACGCTCGATGCCTTGGTAGTAAAATGATGCGCAAACCAGATAACAATTTATACAGACTCATAATGATAAAAATGACCCTATAGTACCATACAATCCACTACCACCCTTTTAAAATACTAATCAAATTAAAACAATTCTGAGAGCTAATAAGGATAATATCAGAAGAAAAAGTTGAGCTTCCTGAACTAATGTCAATATTGCTGTGATGAAAATTTCCTTCACTAAAATCAAGTTTCTTGAAAATATTTATAAAGAGCAAGATGGAAATCCCTTCAGAATTACGTTTATGGATTAATAGAGCTTGTGGTAAATCAACTTGAATTTACATTTTTTTTTTTTTATATAGGAAAGAAATGTTACTTATGAACCCTCTTTCTACATGGAATACAAAGTAGCTGTATTATCATAACTATATGCCAGTTGACTAATTCCAAAATAAATGCAGAGTAAACTAGTGTCGTAGTATCAAGTCTTCTATATTTGTCAGAGTTTAGAATTTGGTTAAGTCAAATAAATAAAAGAATTTTAGAACATGCATACATTGTGGTTTTTACTGTATACGAAAAATGTACAAAAATGAATAACTCATCTGGAAATGACTTTTATATGTTATAGGCTAATTCTATTTAACAAAATTTAGTTTTGAACTTAATGACAAAATATAACTTGCACAACTAACAATGATTCTTAAATCTTCAGGCCTTAACACAGTTAAAGAATGTTGTAGTTTGACAACCTTTACAAACATTGAGGACACATGACTTGGCTAAGTGACCAAATAAGCTGCCATGCAGTAAGAGGAAAAACTCGAATGCAAAGACAGAGCCCACAGCTGCTTCAAAAACAGAGTCACAGAAAAAGCGATGAGTTTTAGAACAATATTGTTTCATTACTTGAGAAACTTTTTTTTCTATTCATAAGAATGTTTGCTCTTCTTGGCCATTTGAAATGACAGATATCAGGGGGCAAGACATATTAATAAAAGCAGAGAATAAAATCAATTTCCATAAAAGGGTTTAAACGGAGATTGGGTATATTGAATCACAGGGGCCTGAGAGAAACACATTTTGAGATCTGGGATTATTAAAAGTCATTGCACATGACTAAGTCATTTGTTTAGCAGAAACATGAACTATAAAGTTGGGTTGAGTTAAGCCTCACAGAATCTCACTGCAAAAGAGAACCTCAGAGATGATCTACTCTAACTTCCTTAGTTTAGGTGAGGAAATGAGAGCTAGCTTGCTCAAAGTTACCCTCCTGGTTAATGGCAGAGACATGACCCGACCCTTAGGTCAATGCTGTTTTTTATTATACCAAGTCTGATATTCTTAATCTAGCACGGCCAGAGAGTTCAACAAGTTCAGTCACCACAGATTTGGAGGTGTGCTGCTAATAATAATTAGCAGCTTTTCAATACTTCTCATAGAGTTCAGAAATAATTCTAATTATTAAAAGTTTGAACTGTCAGAATTATCTATGGGTTGATTTAATCTTGTTTTCTATCTTAACTTCTCACATTACAGAGTTACTTATGCTACTGTTTTATGTAAGAGCTAGTAAGTGAGTTTTCAATCTGAATACCTATCTTGGGTTTTCTTTTTTTAAGGGATACTGAAAAATATAATATTTTTGGATCTTGATCTGTAATCTTTTTACCTCCTGGATTAAAATGTGATAATCTAGGACTGTTATTAACAAAATGAGCTGCTTATTCAAGCTGTCACTCATACACCAAACTGTACTAATTTTCAAACAAAATGTTGACTCCCATTAAAAAGTAGTTTTGACTTTTTCATTTAACTTATAAACAAGTATCCATCCACTCATCTATCTAATTATTATTCTTTAAAAATTTGGGGTTTTTCTTAGATTCTTTAACTTATTTTAAACTTTTTATAAGAGCTGGGAGATCCTAGTTTACTGGCCTGAAGCTTAAAGAAGATAGCCATTCTATCTTTTGCTGAACTTCTGCAGTTTATTTCATTTTAAAAGACTGCTGTATAGAAATGCCAAGTGCGGTATTTTCTATTCACTGTGGCCTTCATAGCTGAATACTTAAAAAACCATTTTCCCTTTCAGTTCAGGTTGAAGACCGAAGAAGTTTCTCAGCAGCACACCCCCAAATCTGTGGTGACTGAACTTGTTGAACTCTCTGGCCGTGCTAGATTAAGAATATCAGACTTGGTATAATAAAAAACAGCGTTGACCTAAGGGTCGGGTCATGTCTCTGCCATTAACCAGGAGGGTAACTTTGAGCAAGCTAGCTCTCATTTCCTCACCTAAACTAAGGAAGTTAGAGTAGATCATCTCTAAGGTTCTCTTTTGCAGTGAGATTCTGTGAGGCTTAACTCAACCCAACTTTATAGTTCATGTTTCTGCTAAACAAATGACTTAGTCATGTGCAATGACTTTTAATAATCCCAGATCTCAAAATGTGTTTCTCTCAGGCCCCTGTGATTCAATATACCCAATCTCCGTTTAAACCCTTTTATGGAAATTGATTTTATTCTCTGCTTTTATTAATATGTCTTGCCCCCTGATATCTGTCATTTCAAATGGCCAAGAAGAGCAAACATCCTTATGACTAGAGCAGGAAGAGCTGTCAGTAAAATTAAGTAAGAAGGAATTATTTTCCAAAACAATTTCATCTTAAAAGCTGTAAGGGGGGAACACTCAGATTTCTACATTATTTTGTTTTGTCAAAAATAGTCCTAATTACATGAGGGCTTTTTAAAAAGTCTTAATTTCAAAAAATAGCAGAAACAGGATCATGAAGTTTCAAAATGCTTAAATATGATAACATTTCAAGACTTAATGGGTCTACAAGTTGCTGGTATAATCAGTCTGTCAAATGAGATAACCATCACAATGAAACAAATGGTCTTACATGTTAACGTTAACACATTTAGTCAAAGAGTCAATCAAAAAACCCTTGTATAAGGTTTGCTGTGTTTACTGGGAAAACAAACTCTTCCTAGCAACTGTTTAAATAAATCTCACAGATGCTACAGACCTTATTAGTGGCCTGTGATTAAAAAAATATGGACTGCTAATACTGTATCCTGACTCATCCATTTCCCCATCTGCTAGCAATTCTAACAATACGAACTAGCAACAGAATGGCTAACAACAATAATTTTCTATGGCAATTTTGATGCTGAATTGCCTACAGCATTTTGTAAGATTTACCAGTGCATGCCTCAAACTGTTTTGAGTTGTTTGTGGCCTCGAGCGATATACTCCTTTTCCCCCTAATACTCCACTTTAGCTCAAATTTTTACTGTGTTGAACAGAATCTGGTTTGGTTTTACAGAACACTATTCATGGAGGCTGCCACAGTCATTTTACTAACAATGAGACGGGAGACACACCAAAGTACTAGCAAAAGTCCAGTCAAGTCCACTGGTTAGTTTAGATATCTATGAACAGGTAAGGGGCCTTCTGCTAAGCAACAGGGATAATAGGTAGCACTTAAAAGTTAAAAAAAAAAACATTAAAACATCAATACATTATGGAATTTCCTGATTTAATTTCTGGCACTGAGAAGAATACAATAAAAGTTCTCAAGTCAATGAACTTTGAAGCTTTCTTAAAGAAACCCTACATATACATTTAAAACTAATGAAGAGAGTGATAATTTCAGACTCTTGACACATTATAGAAGGAAGGCTGAATTCCTCACCGTACACGTTCTTAAAATCTACATTAACATTAAATCTACTGGCAGAGCCTTCTTCCTCAAATAGACACTATTTACCTATCTGGATGGAAGATTGTACATGTAGCCCTGTTCTGAGCTGAGTGGCCCCTGTCTATGGCTGAATGACTGAACGACTACAAAATATTCTGGGATTGTAACTGGAAACTGCATTAAGCGTCTGTTTAACCTCAGAGCATCTATGGTAAATTTAAGACATTTAGATTTTTTCATTCCCAAGGAAAAGGGAGAACATCGTTTCTTGTGGCTATCAATGGAGGAGAAGGGGAAAGTGCCGATTTTTGATCATTTACAAGGGGCCAGACACTATCCTAGGTCCTGTGCATTAAGTCATTTAATCCTAACAATCACTTTATGGGGTAGATATTACCAACTCCCTTTTATAGGTGAGGACACTCAGAGACCAAGTGACCCACCCTAGGTCCGATAGCTGGCGGTGCCTACACAGGCACTCAAAGACAACATCGAATCCACCCACGTAAGTTTGGATTAAAGCCTAGTGAGAACAATTTCTTAGGTCTCCCAAGAACTACAAAAGCACTTCAAAGGCCAATTATCAAATAAAACAGTTTTTTTATTAACAGATTGTTTATAGATTAAAAATAGGGAAACATTTAAAAAATCCCACCTTTCCTCCCAGATTGTACCTCGTGGAGTATTTTACTTAAAAGATATTAATGTATTTTAGCTATAATTGGCCTTATGAAATAAGTATATATATGTTTATTAAGCATTTTTCTATTTAATCAGCTCTCTAGAAATATAAACACATTTCTGCATAGCCCTTTGGGATAGATGCCATAATTTTATCAATAAAAAGAGATATGCCGTGACAAAACTAACATGACGTCCACTTGACAAAGAAGCAAGACTGCCTGTGTCCATTCAGACTGTCCCATAGTTGGTTTGATGTGTTACTTTGCTTGGATCCAGCACTGAGCTACAAGCTGATGGGCGTTACTATAGTTATCTTGTCCTACAGAAATCTGAGCCACCCGTATAAAAAAAAAGAACGATGAAATTTCAGTTGCATTCCTCAATGGCAATTGAATACCCATTCCTTTTATGTTTTTCAGTTTCTAGTAAGTAGTTTTGCCTGCTAAAAATATCAGGAAAAACTTAATTCATGCATAACTCTGCTATACTGTAAGCAGCTAAAAAGTTCTAGGCCCAGAGCAACAAAATCTGAGTAACGCGAAACCAACTACTAATTAAATCTTTCCAGATCAATTAAGGGGCAGATGGAAAAGCTCTATTAGTTTTGATTCCTTATTTCGGTGATTCTGATTAACACTTTGAATAACTGTTTTTTTTACTGAATTGTTCTTTATTTATTTATTTAAAAATTTATTTTATTTTTTTATTTTTGGCTGTGTTGGGTCTTCGTTGCTGCGCGCGGGCTTTCTCCAGTTGCGGTGAGCGGGGGCTACTCTTCGCTGTGGTTCGCAGGCTGCTCATTGGGGCGGCTTCTCTTGTTGCGGAGCAGGGGCTCTAGGCGCATGGGCTCAGTAGCTGTGGCTTTGCAGGCTCAGTAGTTGTGGCACAAGGGCTCAGTAGTTGTGGCTTGAAGGCTCTAGAGTGCAAGCTCTGTAGTTGTGACACATGGGCTTAGCTGCTCCGCGGCATGTGGGATCTTCCCGGACCAGGGCTCGAACCCGTGTCCCCTGCACTGGCAGGGGGATTCTTAACCACTGCGCCACCAGGGAAGTCCCAGGTCACTTTTCATTATTGAAAGTCCAGACCAATTACAAACTTCAATCTCATATTAAATATAAATCTCATCCCTCCCCTCAGTACGGGCTTGCACAGAAAGACCAAGAGACTGGCGGGAAGGGATGTTATCTGCACCCAGAACCTTCTCCCCCACCTCTTTTCAATCTCAAGGTCTACTTCTTCTCTGGTGTTAGGAGCTGGGAAAGAGGGAAGGATCTTTTGACATAAATGGTTGCTTGTCAGCTGGGGAGACGTTTCCCTGGTCCTGCTCTGGCTTGATTCCTGCTGCTGGAGGGCAGAAGGGGTGTGTATGGATTTCTGATGTGGTGGTCGGTATTACCCTGGTGCTCACCCCTCTTGAGGAGGGGCAGCTCCCTGGGTGGGGTATTGTCTCCTCTGGCCTGGAAACCCCCTCAGTAGCATTCTGACTTCTGATCACCTTTTTTAGAGCCACAGAGATTGCAGAGGTTCTTTTCTACACTCTCCAGGGGCCACCAGGACCTAAGGAAGGGGAGAGGTCCCCTAGTCTCTTCGTTCCTAGAACACTACACCGTGGTCCTTAGTAATTCTGCAGGCCTTGGCTCTGCCAACAGAAGTCTTTGGGAAAGAAGCAGACATCCATGTTAATAGACCCTCCAGACTCCCAGGAACTTGCTCACTGAACTCTGCTCTAGTGGCAGGCACATCAGTGGGTCTGCAAGTTCAACCAGCTTAGCAAGCAACTGGCTGGGACACCAGAGGCCAGTCTGCCTTTTCTGTAGGCATGCCGATCACTATGAATGGCTCTCTGGAAGTGCCCCCACCTCCACCTTTAATCTAAGCAAGAAGAGAGCTACCTTCTTCCCCTTCCACTAGACCGCCAGATTGTGAATTACATTAGGATAGGAACTTCTGCAAACAGCTGCATCCCCAGTGCCTAGAACACTGCCTGGAACATAGCAGGTACCTAATAAATATATACTGAATGAATGAAAAATGGTGGGGCTCTTAGCAAACCCTGCAGGGAGGTGTCTGGTCTCAATCGTTGGTGGCCCTCTTTAGAATACGGGATACGTAGCGCCTGCTGTTTTCGGTTGTGGACAACAGAGCTCGTGTGTGGCAATAGGAAAAGTCCCTTTCAACGTTGTGGTACATACCTGTTAACTCTAAAAAAAGAAAAAAGTATGTGTGGGATCAAGCAGGCGCACTTGCAACTGAAGAAAAGCAAAAAGAGTATCTGGGAAAACCAGAGATATTACCCAGCATATTTCATTTATTTCACTATAGGATAGGCCCATGCTCCATTACATGTTTATTCTGCGTGTCTGGTAATATATTTAATTTTGATTTCAACTCATTCTTCTCTTAGAAAATGGCTTCTGTCAAAAAATTCTTCAAAATGATAATAAATACCATAGTTTACTCCTTTGGCAAACATGCATGGAATGAAGTGCTCTGGGAGGACATAATTCTTACTAATATCCCTGAGTGCATACAACCGTTTATACAATTTTCTGCTGCAGTGATACCACAATACTTATCCTGACAATTTAAATTATGTCTATCTTCATACCATAAAGATGCAAAATTTACTTTGCCCACCTACAGAAAGGGTTTTAAAATAAAATAGAGGTCAGCTGAAAACCACAAACCATGAAACTCAGACTGTATTACATGATTTTTTAAAACAGTGAAGCAACACCTACAAATGAACAGGATTCCTAATACTTTAGTTTTGAGGCATCTAAATCCGTAGTTCTTTTAAGACACCATAGAATAAGAATCATGGTCTGATAGCTACTTATGAAAACATGAACTCAAAATATGGTAAAAAGTTTTTTAAAAACTTAAAGAGTAACAATAAATTTTGATCACAGTGCCTCATCCTTAGTTGCCACATGTGCTTTAGAAAATAAAATTTACCAAAAAAGAAACATTTTAACATAATCATCAATTTTAGAATGGCATGATTTGTGACTGAAACAGTATTTTTAATTTCCCAAACAAAGGTACAGATTCAATTAAAAACCCACAAAGAAATTCAGGAATTTAAAAGGATAGGGGGAAGAAAAAAGGATAGGAAGGCTTCTATGAAAATGTTAAAAAATAAAACCGCTGCCTACTTTAATAACAATCAGTCTCGCGCAAACTTAAAAGCAAAACCACCAAGTGAATAAAACAGAAGCTGATAGCTTCTGCCCTTATTCTTTCATTAATAGTCGTTTTCATACATGTTCATAAGTGCTACTAACTTAAAGTAAAAGAAAATATAAAATGAGACTAAGTGAAAATAAAATTGGCTAATCATTATTATCTTTTAAATGTTTATTTACTTATTTATGGCTGCGTTGGGTCTTCCCTGATGCACGTGGGCTTTCTCTAGCTGCAGTGAGCGGGGGCTACTCTTTGTTGCGGTGTGCGGGCTTCTCATTGCAGTGGCTTCTCTTGCTGCAGAGCATGGGATCTAGGCAAGCCGGCTTCAGTAGCTGCGGCACGTGGGCTCGGTAGTTGTGGCTCCTGGGCTCTACAGCGCAGGCTCAGTAGTTGTGGCACACAGGCTTAGCTGCTCCGTGGCATGTGGAATCTTCCCGGACCAGGGCTCAAACCCAGGTCCCCTGCCTGGGCAGGCAGCTTCTTAACCACTGCGCCACCAGGGAAGTCCCAAAATTGGCTAATTATTAGCTTAAATTTATCTTATGAAGGAGGCATCAACTTTCAAATGTAAATATAAATGTTTCAAACTTTCAACTTTCTGGTGTGGGGAGAGGACAGTAGCGTTTGTGAGTTACGTCATCATCTTAGACTGGACAACTAATATGTATAAATCACCGAAAATAAAGATGAGAAAGTAATATGCCAGTGTCATTTACAAACAAAATAGCTTAGAGTAAAAGTTTACTGCAAACTAAAAACTTCACACTTAGATGCCTATAGTAAATGAATTTTCCACAAAGTCTTTTTTAAAAAAATGAGAATGGCACCAAGTCAAATTTTTAAAAATTGTTTTTGTTATCAACTAATTTAACAGAGAACATGGCATCAAAATTAAATCTGTAATACCACCTTGTAAAATGAGCGTGCTCCCAAATGTTCCCAGAACTTTTCAGCGCTGAGCTGAACCAAGCTGCCACCTGTCTCAGATGCAACAAGACTTCTGGCTTGATCTTCCCTTGAGCCAAACACCTCTTTCTGAGTGGACTCACTACCAGGGTGGACACGGAAGCAGAGGCAGAGAACTGTGACTGAGGGGACTTCATGACGAATGGATAGTCTCACTTTGCATCTACTGGGAAGCCAGGAGACTGTGGTCACTAGTGGAAACTTGGGGATCAGAATTTGAGCTTTGGTTCGAATAATATACATTAATATAATGTAGTTATGCTAGTAAATCTTTACATTTTATTTTTCAGTATGAAATTTCAGCTCAGTCTTAAAAACTCCAATTTTAATAAGGATAAAAGGAAAAATGCACCTTTAATTACTGACCAAATAAAAGACACACTGTTGGTTTACCTCCTGTGGAAAAGTAACAAAAAAAGCTATGTGGCTGTTAAATTCAATGTGCTCATGAGGAACTTTCTACAAGATGTTGTTAGCGAGTGACTGACATATGCTGTTATTCAGAGTAGCTAATCCACTTGGATCATTATTCTGAAATTATCTGGTATTAACATACAGTATCATGTAGCTCCCAATCCTGAATAAATGACCTAACAGACTGAGTGACTAGTGCCTGGTACCAACAGATGCCAGAAACCTCCATGGCGTTCTTATACAAGAATATCATGAGCGAAATTTCCTTCGCCTTATTAGATTCAGAGTGGACGTGCAATACCAGAAAGCATGAAGCAGTTTTGAAAAATACTGCGCACAAAGGAATTACTTTCAAATGAACTCAAAAACTGCAGTCTATTCCACACTACACTGCCCATTTCCGGATTCCCACAACATCCAGCCTGTTTTCAGTTACGAACATCCGCTTGAACAAACTTCTTCGTGCCACAGTTCTTTCAACTAAAGAGCACGGTCCTGTCACTGTTAGGCCCATCCCCAGGCCTGCTGCCAGCAGCCCCCGCATTTCTTCTACTCACTGGCAGCTGTGAGAAACGGGCATGGGCCCGAGCCTGGCTATCCCCTCACAGGTGTGTCCACTGCCTCATCTCACCCGGACTCGCTGCCAGCCTTTTAAGCAGACCACTCTCACTCTCAGCCCGCCTGATAGTCAGGACAGACAGCTGTGCTGAACCATGGTGGCCACGGAGAGAGGACTCATATTGAGGCAGCTGCAGATTTTGCTAGCTATCTCCTCATTTTTCAATCACCAGAAATTTTGTCTTTCATTAGCCTTTAATGAGTATCATCCTGAATGATGCCACCTAGTAATAGAGAGGGCAGATTTCCCACTAGTCTGTTTTGCTAGACTGACAGCAGAAGTTTCCCCATCCCCTGCCAAATCTCTGCTCTCACTTAAAAAAAAAAAAAAAAAAAAAGGAAGATGCTGTTTATTGATTCTCAAGCAGTAGTGGGGTTTTAACCTCGCAGAGTGACCACATATTGAATAATTGGTAACTATTTTGTAAAACATCTTAAATCCCATTAAGAAATTAACATATAGAATATCTGAGGCAAAGTAGCAAAAGCAGAAGCAGTAGGATGGAATAAAATTAAATCCTCCTAAATCAACTGAATTGTAACCAAAGTGACTTCTGAATGGGCGGGCCTCTTCTGGAAAGGGCAGGGGGTTAAGTGAAAAGCTTGACTGACTTCAAGAGTATAAAAGTTTATGGAAGATGGGAACAGGCTTTCAGCTCGATCCCTGGTCCATGAGAAGTAAGGAAGATGAACCACTATCAGATTAATGGTATTTGGAACTGAGAAAACATGATGCCACTGAGCTCCACATAGATGATTAGTGGTAGGTCCTGAACTCTCACAAGGGCAAGATAGATCTCAGGCTCTAAGAAAGGGCTAGGTCACTGGCTATCCAGCACCCTCTAGTGGCCAGATTTGGCACCACAGATTTCTGCCGTTTAAGAGCAGAAACCTGCTTTCCCTCCCTTCCTTCCCTTCCTCCCTCCTTTCCTCTTTCCTTCCTTCCTTCCTTCCTCTCTCTCTCTTTCTTTCTCTCCCTCTCTCCCCCCCTTCCTTTCCTTTTCCTTTTCCTTTCCTTTCCTTCCTTCTTTCGAAGCACAGTATATTTCAAAACCTTTTTTAGTTATGGAAGGAATCACCAGTACCACTGCTGGTCTACAGGTAGGTGGAAAACTACTTATTAGGTATAAATTTGACATCCAAAAAAGTAAGCTATTATAATGATTCAAAGAGAAAGTGTTCCTTTGAATGTATTTAAAATCCCATGGGTGAAGCTACTTAAATGGAAAGATGCGGTCAGTACTTAGCTATGTAAAATTTAATTCTTTACAGGTACTTACTTTACTAGAAATATTCTCTTATATATGGATTCATATTGCTGTAAATTTCATGTACATAATAGCTAACAAGGTTTTTGAGCACGTAGCACTGGCAGACACTAAGTGTTATCTCATTTAATAGATAATAACCCTGTGACAAAGTGCTATTAATACCACCATTTTTCAGAGTAAATTTTCAGAGGCACCAAGAGTTTAAACTTATGCAAGACATTTAGCCACTAAAAGGTGTGACCAGGGTTTGAATCCAAGGCAACCTAATTTTGGAGCTGGCACTTTTAAACATTACACTACACAGAGATACATAGTTTATCAGCCATAATAAAAACTTCCCTCCTTCCTTAAGAAAGGAAGAGTTTCTTAAAGATTTTAAATTAGACTTAGATTAGCATAGCGACTTGAAGGTCAATGATGCTTATGCATCATTATGCCAGCCAAGAGTTCATTTCCTACAATGTTTATTCGTGTACACTTTACAGTTGAAGGGGAGTTTATAATTGGCCATGAGAGCCTGAGATCTAATATTTTTCAAATCATAATATATTTAAAAATACTTTATAAATTACAATGCATGTTTACATATATTATTATCAGATGAACCTCACAGTAACTATGAAATGGGACAGATAATTCTGTATATAGGCATTGTTCTTACTTTACAGATATGATTAATAAGGTTTAGAATGATTAGGTAACTTCCTTAAGTAATACAATTTCCTCAAAATCTAAGATATCCCAAATGATTGAATGTACAATGAATTAGCCTAACTCTATAATCTTTATCCTCTGTTACACAGAAAATAAAAATGACAATTTTCATGGTAAACCAAAAGAAAATTTTACTTATGCTAGACAATTTGGTTTCACTTTATTTCTGCTTTATCTACAATAAATAATTCAACAGTAATTACTATTGCTGAACTGGTAAAAATCCACGGAAGGAGGAAATAAAAATCAGAAAGTAAAAAACCATAGGAAAAAAAAAAAACAGATATGAGTCATAAAATCCCCACTGAGTTGGGAGCAAAATGGTCCCAAAATTATGAGGTTAAGGTGAATGATTACATAAAGTACTTAGCACTTTAAAATTCTTTAATTTTGTAAAGTGCCTTCAAAAATTTGATACTTTTTTTCATAAGCCCTAAGAGATCACTGGGAAGCAAAATAGTCTCTACATGGCAGATCAAGAACATTTCACAGTACAAAAGTACTATGAAAGTAAGCTATTACTTTTGCTTAAAAGAAAATAGCTTGTGATTCTAATTATAATACAAAGCCCCAAATTCTTTTTTTGACTATAAAGCAATGCAGTTTAGAAACATTCCTGCTCACCCATCTTGCACAGCCCCTGTCCTAATGGAAGACACATGCCTCCCTCAGATCTAAGGTCAGATAGCCCTGGAGTGGTCTCAGAAACCTAACTACACGGTTAGCTTCCTTCTCTTCTGCTCCTTCAAACTCTCTTAGTCTTTAGCATCAAAACTGAATACTTTATAAATATATCCTATTTTAAACAAACCAAGAAAAACAGACCTGCCTTCAATTCCACCCACCCCTCCCGCTGTCACAATTTCATCCCTCTTCTCTGAAAAGTCAAACTTCTCAGAAGTGTGGAGAAAGTCTCTACTTTCTAAACTGGTAATCACACTTCAACTCACTCCATACTGCTCCCACCCCCATCACATTCTCCAAACTGCTCTTGTTAGGTCACCAAAGTCAAATGAATTCTTTTCATTTCTATCTTATTTGACCCCTCAAGCTGCACTTGACACTTTGTTCACTCCTTCCTTCTTATTCTTCGGATCCTAGCATTTAGCAGGTGCTTAACAAACGCTTGTTAAATAAACTAAGAGCCAGAAATAAAGCACAGGCATATTCCCATAGTCAAAAAGCTATAAAGTCTCATAAATCTCTAAAAATGCTTTTTTGGGGACCACAGTTCATTTTGATTCTGCTTAATTTTGAGGTGGAACTTTGTCTTGGTTAGGCACTGAAAAGCTTGAATTCTTAAGAATCAGTGTGTAATTTTTTAAAAGAGCTGACTACCAAGGACAAAATAATATAATTATTTTAGTAATATCTGCTAATAGTAGATATTAACAAGGGATGACTCATCATCATCCAGTCTGTAAATCATCAATAATACATTACTAATAAGAGCCATCTTACATTTCAAAAACCACCGTGGAAAATTCTATTTATCAATTTATCAGTGTTTATCATCACTATGACATATTTAAAGATAAATATGAAAACAATTCAATATTAATCATTAAAGATGTTACTGTGATAAAATTTCCTGAAATCAGAGTTCATCTGTTTATCCACGTTCAACAAGCTAATAAAATGTCTTAATCAATGTAATAGCACAATTCTCAAGTCTTATTAGGAACCTCAATTCAAATGGTTAACATCTTAATGCTGGGTAGAGGCCAGAAGGTTGGTGGAGTCTCAGAGTCACATACCTGAAAGGCCTGTGCTCAGGTTTGAGTATAACCTTGATCAAAAGCACCAAGAACAAGAGCCAGATGAAGAGGCAGAATGTAGAACACCCATTTGTATAGAAAAATAATGGGGGAAGAAGACTGTGACAGCAGAGATGGCCCCTCTTAGCTTCCCTCAAAGGCCTGATGTAGCACGATGTTCTATTCAGTGTAAAGTGAACTATCTAGGACTACAGGGGCTGTCTACATCTTAGATATATTTCAAGGCAAAAGTAGATATCCTGGGCAGAGAAAACATCAAGGTTTAACATTTAATTCAACATGTACTTAATGTAAGTTAAAAGTTTTTATTCAAAACAGTGGGAAAGAAAAGTTTCATGTTCCATATGTATTCAACATAATAGTGCCTTCTGTTTTTTCCAGATAATTTGTTAAAAGCAGAAGTATGGGGGTAAGGTGAAAATCATGCAGTGATTTTCTTACAGACATGAAGAATTGGGAACACCTTAGTCCAATGCAGAGAACTTCAATGCCCCACAATCTCTAATACTGGGCAAATTTGGGATTATACTGGTTAGGTGATGAAAGGTCCAAGGTAATTATCGGGACTAATCAGAATTACAAAGGACACTGACATGAGGTCATTGTAATCAAGTTATACTATATTTATCAGCAGTCTTAAATGGCTATGGGTAAATGTTCTGGTTGTGTGGCCCCCTTGTAACTAGGATTTTCATTCCAACTGAAAAGGGGAGAAAAAAAATCGATTCCAGGTAGGAACAATATTGCCTCTATCTCTCTTTAATTTGAGAACTGACAACCATGTCACCGGCAAATGAACAAGGCAAATATAAATGCAGGAACAGATTTTAGTGTTGCAATAAAACAAAGCTTCCCAAAAAATATCAACGTGGCATTCTTAACGACATGATACTGCGCAAGTGATAATTATTCATAATTGATTTCATTTCAAAAATAACCACAGCCAAAATTACTTTTATAGTCTCCCTCTGAATTTTCCAAGTTCCCTAACATCTATAAATCACTACATATTGCTACCACCCCGTATCCTTTAACTGCAGCTCCCAAGGTGCACCTCGATGCCCATGACTGAGAAGTGAGGGCTCGCATACTCCTCCTCTCCACAAATCCCACTCATGGGTTCCTCCCCAAGAGTCCACTGGCAGTTCATTCAGTACTTCCCGCCCCTGCTCTTCACCAGGAGGGACCACCCCGGCAGCTCTGGCTGTGGGACAGGCTTGGAAAAGGCTGGCCTGGCACAATCATTACACCAGTGGGAGTGGCCCTCATGAAGGAAAGGAAGGGATAGGGAAGAGAAAGGACACAGGAAGAAGGCTCTAGGAGTCAGTCCCGGGGTTTCTCGGCCTCGGCAATACTGATACTTTGGGCTGCGCAGCTCTTTGCTATGGAGGCTGTCCTGTGCGTTGCAGGGGGTTTAGCAGCGTCCCTGGCTTCTACTCACGAGATGCCAGCAGCAGTTCCCCAGCTGCCAGGATCAAAAATGCCCAGACATTAACGAGTGGTCCCTGGAGGCAAATATCATCCCCGGTTGAGAATTAATGATCTACTCTGAGGGTATTGGACATAAAAAGGTGTAGGAAGAAAATCAGAAGGACCTGAAGGACTCCTGGGCTATGTGTGGAAGAAGCTAGTGCCTCTTAGTAACATGCTTCTCTTTCTTTGCATGTTATTCAATGGGATGGAAATTTTAGAATGGGCACAAGGATAAGGACACTGGAGGTCAGAGAAGTGAGAGCAATCTGTAGGGGAGAATCCCAACCTCAAATAATCTGCCCCTCACTGACAAGTTGATCACCATGCTGTCTTCTGAAGAGTACTCAAAGTCTTTTTCTTAGGCCTCTAGCTTATAAAGCCCATCAGGAAGCAGAATAAGATTGAGATCTGGGGGTGAGGTAGGGGAAGGGATGGGGAGTTAAGAGGTGGAGAAGGGCTTACCATAGCTAACCTAAGCTTAAGGCAGGTCAAGTTTGCATTCTGAGCAGAGAGTAAAGAACTGACACACTTAAGAGCGTTGCAGTGCAGCTTCTTAGCCAACTTGTTGTTCTGTTGTTCTGTTCAGGTTGTTCTGAAGATTATATGAGACCACAGACACAAAGGTGGGCACAGCTGGCCCCCTGCCCTCTGCCTCCCCGCCCTCTTGTCTCCCCCTCTTTTTAAGCTCTCTTTCCCTTTCAGTTCATGTTCATATGCCCACATCTGTGCCCAACTCCATCAACAGAGCTTTCCTCCATCTGCTCTTATATACTTCATTTCCTAGCTTCTGTCATCATCTTGTTCTGAGATTTTCCTCTCTCCCTGTGTTCCTGATGAGGTGGCAGTGGTACTTGTGGCTAAGTCCATCTAAATTCATTCCATTCATCTCTGGTGACAAAAGAGTACATGGGTGGCAATGGCCAGGATGCAGAAAAAAGGATGCCAGTTGTGAGGATGACAAACTTCATCTTTATCACTGTTTCACCCTTGGCAGCTCTGATTGACTTCATCTGGGTGAAGACATGAAGGACTTTCTTTCTGTGTGACAGTGTAGGCATGTAGTTTAACAGGAAACTTGAAAGGCAGTTAAAGGATTAAAAAGCATATCAGGAGTTCAGCTTTGGCATGTCAGAGTAAGCCCCTAACAGACCAACTCTTTCACAAAGAACAACCTTAAACTGGGGGGAGAATAAAACCTCAAAACAACAACAACGGCAACAATAAAATGAACTGCTGAAGGCTACGGAGAGTAAACAAAACACATTTTTCCCCTCGACAGTAAAACATTACAATGTCTGGGATACGATCTAAAATTACTTGACATATCAAGAATCAGGAAAATGTGATCCACTCTCAAAGGAAAAGAAAATCAACAGAGACCAGCCTTTATTAGACCCAGATATAGAAACTGACAGGACTTTAAAGCAGCTATAATTATACTCAGTGAGGTAAGGGAGAAAATGCTCACAATGAATGAAAAAAATGGGAAATCTCAGCAGAGAAAAAGGAAATATAACAAAAAACCAAATGGAAATTTAGAACGGAAAAAATTCAATATCTGAAATAAAAGTTTACTGGATATGCTTAATAGCAGAAGAGAGCTGACAAAAGTAGATGGAGATGACAAAAGATCTATTGGAAAAAGATCAATAGAAATTATCCAATCCGAAGAAGAGAGAAAAGATTGAGGAAAAAAATGAATAGAGTTTCGAGGACCTTTGGGATAATATCAAAAGGTCTAACAGGTTATTTGGAGTCCTAGAAGGTAGGGAATGCAAGAATGAGGGAAAAAAAAAATCTGAAGAAATAATAACCAAATACATTCCCAAATTTGGTAAAAGATATAACTTTACAGATTCAAGAAGCTCATGAACTGTAAAGAAAATTAAAAACATCAATCACAAAAATCAATGCCTAGGTTTGTTGAAAACCAAAAATAAAGAAAAAAGCCTTGCAAGTAGACAGGAAAAAAAAAGTACACATTATATACAGGGGATACATATGAATCCCCTGTATATAACATCATAGACTTCTCCTTAGAAAATACGGAGACCAGAAGACAAGTAGAACAACATTGTAAATGTTCTCAGGGAAAAAGTATACTTCACTTTAAATATAAAGGCAGAGATAGGTTAAAGTAAATGAACATAAAAAGATATAGCATGCAAACAGTAAACACAAGAAGGCTGGAGTGACTATATTAACATCTAGAGGAAATAAAGGCTATCACTTGCCTAGCTGACAAAATATAATTTCAAAAAAAAAAACAACAAAGAAGGAACACTTACCAAGAACAAACAAAAAAGCTTCTTCAAATGCACGGTGGCACTGAATTCAAACTGCATCAGATAATCTAGAAGACAGGGTCTCTTTATAACAACCTTGACTGGCATACATCACAATTATTGCAGAGGTCACTAAGAGAGAAATCCAACCTTTGTATGCTCTCCACTACTGTCTCCTCACCCACACAATGAAACCCATCAGAAATAACAATAACCTGCTAAGTCAGAGATTCTCTATTTGGGGGGAAGATTCAGGCTATGCTCTTACATCACAATTGGCAGGGGGAAAAATACACACACAAGCACACACAAATAAAGCATATATGGCACAATGTTTATACTTGTTGAATCTAGGTGGTGAATGTGTGTTTACTGTACTATTTTCAGCTTTGAAAAAATTTCCACGTTGAAAAAAATTTGGAGGAAAATGAGCCGGAAGAGCTTTATTCAAAATACCTTTCCCACTCTTTTCTTTTTACTTCAATATTTTCTAGTTGGCAGGAGGGGGATGTCAGAGCACCAGCTACATATTTTGAAAAAGAACCTCACATGATTTTGATATACATCAGCCACTGCAAGAAAATTCACATGGATAAACACTGTCAGAATTATGATTAAAAATTTCTATCGAGATTATAAAGTCTAGGAATGTTATCAAGTTCTTAAAATTCTAAGATAGCCATTTTTCATTCATTCAACAAATATTCCCTGAAAACCTATCATGTGACTGATGCAGTAGTGGACACACTGGGGGAGTCCTAGCCTCCATTCTAGTGACGAAGAGACAAGAAGCAAAAATATATGTTGTTGGGTGGTGGTAAGTGCTCGTTAAGAAAGAAAACCAAGTAGGGTAAGGGAATAGAGTGACTAGAAAGTGACCTGAACGAAGTGAGGGAATCTGTGAGAAGGGCAGTTCTGGCCGTGTCAGCCAAAGCACAGGCCTCAGGGAAGGAGTAAACTTGACTTGAAGAAAAACAAGACCAGCAGAGCTGAAGCAAAGTGAGCAAAAACAGTGTAGAAAATGAGGTCAGAGAGATGGCCGGGTACCAGAACATACATGGCATCAACAGAGCATAGTAAAGCCCTCAGATTTTATTCTGTGATGGAAAGGTCCTGGTGTGTTTGAGCAGGGGAGTGACAGAATTTGATCTACATTTAAAATGAATCAACCTGGTTCCAGAGTGGAGGACAGAATTGAGGGAGGCAAGAATGGAACCAGAGAGAATAGTCAGGAGGTCAATTGGTTGTTGCCAAAAATAACCCATCATGAGTGGAAAATACATAAAGAATTTTTAAAAACCATCCTGCCCCCTCAAAGGCAGGAAGATATATAAGGGTAGGGAGTACATACTTTATACTTATCAAATGCTAAGGTTCAACTACCAGTTTCTGTCGACTGTGTAAGACAGAAAACATCATCTGTTGGTTAGAATACGTTTGGTACTTTTTAAATAATGGAATGAAGTTCTGATAATCAGGTTTCTCCTGTACTTGTCACCTAGTTCTTCCATTCTAAAAAAAAATTAAAGTCATTGAAGTGTAATATTTATTCAACTGAAGCCGTTTCCACCCATTTCTCACACTTCCCTTGAGTTAGCATCCAAGATTAACTTAAAAGGTCATGAAGGAATTCAATTTCAAGGTTCTTCCTGCCTGCCCCATCTCAGACACTTTAAAGTAAATATAAACATATACTAACGTCACTTCATCTACAGAATTCACCTTTCCAAGGAGCTTTAAAAGAAAACACCCTGCGGGTGGATTTCTGACACACACATCTTGCAGATAAAATAACACAGCATTCTTATAGATCAGTTATATATTTTAAAAACATTACTTCTCCCTCAATAAAAATAAATCAGTGAGTTTGAATCCTAAGAGTAATTAAGGTCAAAACTCAATGTTCTCAAAACAGTTTTACATAGCTCTTTTAAATTATTCAATTTTAAGTGCGAAGGACATATAAGAGACATGTTTTTATGGGTCCTTTTGAAGAAATTATATAAAATCAAAATGAAATATACTCATAAAATATAATAATTTGTAAATGACGGCAGGAACTGGCGATGCCTAGAATGGTGGGAACTTGTCTCTGGCGTTTAGGGCACCGCATCCCCTATAAGATGGGCCTCAGGAGTTCACGCTAACACTTGCTCAGCAGCGATTCAATGACCAAGATTCAAACGGCACCCCCTGAGAGACTCTGCATGACCTCTCGCTGCTTGGCACCTCACTCTCCGCATACGTCAAACAGAGAGAAGAATAATTGCTAGCCACTTCTCAGCAATTCTAGAAGATTTAATGAGACAAGGGAGACAGACCTCCATGGTGAGTCAATTCTTCCCTGGGTGGAAGCCACGTTATTTGTGAGGTGCTGTAACTCTGAGGATAATAGAGTACTGTACAAGCACTATGACTAGCTATTTCTTGACTCCCCAGAGTGTTTACGTTAAAGCTTCCAGAATAATGTACACTCACCAAGTAACAAATAATCCAATGTTTTATAAAAACAGTTTGAGTTTGAATAAAGTTGTTTCTCTTCTGACTATTAATAAGAGAGAGAACACCAATCTTTTAGGACAAATGGTTTTAAAGGAAAAGATAGATTAGGAGTAAGCTTTCTAACTGAATCCAGACCTATTAAAATGGCCTGGTACCGTGAACTATGTATTTCATTGAGCCAAGTCCAGAGTCCACTAATCTCAGCTTGCCCATGGCAAGGTTAGGACATTACCCTGGAAAGAAAAGATACGGATCTGTTGATGAAATATAATTCAATTCCTAAAAAGAAAAGTGGCCCAATATTAATTGAAATGATTAATGTAACACATATAAAGGCAGTAACAAACACTGAAATTTGGATTAGTGAAGTCACAGGCTCTTTAAATAGTTCACACAGGATGGTCATGCTCTCATAAGTTAAAATGGATAAAACTGATTTTTTACACCAGATTAGCTACACAATATTAATCATATAAAATATTTCCCTGAAAGTCTTGGCACAAAAATGGGCCAGTGTTTTCTGTTGTGGATATTTTTTTCCAAAGTAAATTTAGATGGGGAAAAAAAATTTAGAAAGTAATCACGAATTTCAAAATCAATAAATTCAAATTGTTTTTAAGTCAGTGAATATGTAGGCCTGCCAAACACTGCAGGAAATTGACGTACAGTCTGTCTGGCAGCCGGACCATGTGAAAAAATTTTAGGAATGATCTTAAAATAACCAAGATTCTGAAGTCTCAAAAAACCTTGTTTTAGTAACACCATTTTCCTGGTTCATAAAAAAGATAAGGAAGTAAGGGGTGGTGAACTATCTTGGGTATCTTTCAGTGGTATTTTCATTCGGGACTGGACTCAGAAGAAATGGTTTACCATCATCATTAAGACCAGCTGCTCAGTGGCACGAGATTAAGTTAACCGAAAGAACCCAGGGACGTGTTTGAAAACAGGGGGTAAGACAGTCCAAAAGAACTAAGATTGCTACCTCCATTCAGTGAAAATTGGTCAGTTTCTTACTACCTTTAAAAAGCTGTCTCTACTAATCTGGCCATGAACATTAACAGACTGAATGAGAAGATTCAGTTTCCCAATACAAATGCCACCATGGTTTAAAGACTTAATATAGTCCACTTTATTCTAAGTCCTACAATTTTTCAAAAGGAACAGGAAACATTTAAACAAAGAAAATAATTTCCTTCCTAGAAAAATTGGGGGGAAATGCCAAACTTTGTCTTTAAAAATAGTTTTCGTTTGATACTAAAGTATCATTAACACTTTGAGCAGAAGCATGAACATATTTTATTGTTCACTTAAAAATTACAAAAGCAGTGCACATTGAATAATAAAGTTCAAATAATACCAATACAAAAATGTACTAAATGGTGAAAGTCTATTCTGACTCTCCACTCCCAACCACCCAACTCACCAAGGAAAACTCTGACTTGTTGCATAGCTTCCAGACCTTTTCCCAACACACACACAAATATTTTTTACAAAAGTGGAATTATTTTTCTTACAACTTGTTTTTATTTCCCTAAAGAGTGTATCACGGATAGCCTTCCGTATCTGTACATACAAACCTGCCGCTGTACTTTGAATGAAGGCGTATACACTCAGGCACACAACTCCCACTCCAAGTTGCTAAGTTCTTTCATTTGTTTGTTCATTCATTCATGCTACAAACTTTTACTGAATGTCTACTATATTTCAGGTATGGTGCCACGCTGGGTGTGGCAATTGCCTGAGGGAAAAAAGCAACTGCAGGTGCTGCTAATACAGAATGGCAGGCCCTTAAAGGAAGCTTTCCTAGAGGAGGTACACCTCAGATTAGTCTTGAAAAGTAGGTAAGAGTCAGCAAGGTAAAGGACTGAACAGTCCACATTAAAGTAGAGTAAAGTATTGCAAGTTTGTGAACTTATTATACTAATATATGTACTATGTGAATGAACTATTTCGCCATATTTTACTGCTTGCCTTTTTTTTCAAAGTAAATAGAAAAAAACAGTGGAACTACATTTTTCAGTAGTGCAATTAATAATGATTAATCTAAAAATACCCTACATAATGGAAAATATAAGAGTTTAAAATTTAAGACCCTATTTTTTATATGTGCGTGTTTATTACACATAATATGTACATGTGAATATATATGTATACACTCACATACACTAACTACATACTACAGTATAGCATACTAAATATTGCAGAATAAAATAAGTCTGATCTTTTTTGGCCTTCTTGACAAAGCAAACTTAATCATCTGATTTATCTAGAAGATTTTATTTATAAATCCAATGCTTTAGTGGCAGGCCAGGAGACAACTCATATTCAACTAGTCAAATTAAATTTTATGTAGAACTTTTTTTGTTGCCTTAAAAGCCAGATTCATTTCAGTCAGCCAAAATCTTACAGAGTATGTTTTATGGACAAATTATTGTATGAACCTCTGGAATACAGTCAGCTGAAGACACTGTCCTTACTCTCAAAGGGCTTCCAATTAGTATATCAGGGGCATATATAGTCATGAGTAATTATAATACAAAAGCAGCACATAGAGAAAGAGATTAATTCCGACCAGGGAAACTGATGTTAAACGGAAGGGATAGGGTTAAGCTGGGTGGAATTTCAACTAGCAAAACAGGGATGAAGGGTCCGCCAAAATAACACAGAAAGGCACAAGTAAAGACCAAGAAGTTGGATGCTGCCACGTACGTGTAGACAGACGATAGTGAAGTGGCTGAGTGAGGCTAGAGTTTAGAGGGCACAGAGGAAGCCGGAGTGGGAAGTAAGGCTGGAGAGGTAATGGGGGCAGATTACGGAGCAGCGTAGTTATCGATACATTCCAAGAAGTTCAGCCTTTATCCTACAGGAAATGAGCCATCAAAGGTTCCTCTAAGGAGATGATATGATCAGAATAATGATGCATGAGTAGGAATGCAAAAGAAGACGGGACTAGGTAGACAGAGAAGGGGACTATGACAAAGCTCTAAGGAAGAGGTAATGAGAGATGATTAAGGACTGCAGCAGTGTAAATCGGAAGATGGGAATAGACTGAAAGACATATATTGGCAGCAGAATGAAAAAGGTAAAGAACTTGGGCTCCAGAAAGCCCTGGATTTGAATTCTGGCTCCTCCAAATACTTGTTTTCTGGCGTTGGGCAAGTTTAACTCCTTTAAGCTATAGGTTCCTCATCTATAAAACAGAAATATCGCAATCTGCCTGTGTAGAAAAAAACCTACAAGAAAAACAGGAAGTTGTCTGGATAAATCATGTCCACACACTTATTTATTCAACACCATATAATGACACAAAGAAGAATAAAATGTAGCCCCTATCTGGTTGGGAAAACAGATACATAAACACAGAGGAGAGAGAGTGTGGAAAGGCATTAATGATTGTGTAAAAAATGGTGAAGGGATTCAAGGAAGTTTTCATAGAGGTGTTTGAATCAGGCCACTCACAACTTTGAGGTGTTTTAGTCTCACCTTGACTCACCAGGTTCTCCGCTTCACCATATACATTATAGTACACAACCCCTAGGACATTGTGCCATCTGAATTTTAGAGGTGAAAGGCAAGTCAAGAGAAAGTGGTAGAAAAAAAGGTGGGGCAAGGGGAGAAAGGGAAAAGGAAGAAAGATTAGAGGAATATGAATGAATTTTAGGCAAATACCTTCTCAGGAAACAATACTTGAAAGAAAGCCAGATAATATTTAGATTCCCAGTGTGATACAATGTCAAGGCAGCAAAACTCAAATGAAAGAATCTAACGAGTTCCAGGTGGTGGTTTAGTAGATGTTTTTCATTAGGTGAAGCTGAGTTGAGGTGGCTACTGTCAGTGTCAGTGCCCTGTCTGAACAAGTTTTAATTTAACTTCAAGCCACAAACATAGAGACTTTTGTTTAGACTGTATGCATGCATCGGTCTACCACTGATAAGAGTCAGAGTAACCTGTTTCTCGAGAAAGTGAGAGAAAAACCTGATGGCAAAGATGTTGTCTTCAATTCTCTCATGCATCAGGTAATTTTATCTAACTTATTCAACAAATATTTATTGAGTGCTTACTTTGTGTAAGGCACAATGGCAGATACAAGATATTATATAGATCTTGCCATCACGAGTCTCATAAATATGTTTGCTATAAAGTAGAAAATGATCGATTCATTGAGACGTGAAGACAAAGTACTACACGGCATAAAAGGGAGGTAGATTACTTTGAGTTGGGAACATTAAGGGTGTGCCACTGGCATTAGGTCAGAGAGGACTATGCTGTGATATTCATTTGACAACCGTTTAATATGCAAGCCATTTACCTAAAAGACAATGAGACTTTGAGGTGTTTTAGTCCAACTCCTTCATTTAATTCACTAGGAAACAAATGCCCAGAGACTCAAATAGCTAATTCAAACACATCATAAGAAGAGGTCAAAACAGAATTGATACCTCCAGGCTACAAGTCCAGTACTTTCTAATACTTTACTCTGTCTCCTTCAAAACCCTCAGTCTGACTATTTTGTGACGAACAATCACTATTTAAAAATACAACCCATTTCATTTCTGAATTCAGTCTAATTGTTGAAAAATGCCTCCTGTAACATTTAGTTAAAAACTGCCTTCATTTCTAACCAGTGGCCCCCTCTGGAGACACACAGAACATATACAATCCTATAGCCATATGGCCATCATTCACATATATGAAGACAATCCTCATGTTTCTATTCTATTATTAGGGATTCAGTATATCACCATGGTTGGGAAACAGGCACTGGAATTAGGAAGAGCTGGATTTGAATCCCAGCTTCAACATTCACTAAGTATATGGTCATGAGCGAAGTTACTTAATTTATATAATCTGTGTGCTCTCTTAGAAAATGCGATGTCTATGTCCTTCTTGCCTCCCACTGAAGGTAATAGCTAATAGCTATGATGGAGAGTTGGTATAACTTTTGGTATAACTGTCAGACTACTAGAGTTTCTTTACATACATTAATCTAGCACTGAATCATGTGAAGGGAAAAGTTACCAAACTGAAAAAGATGGCAGTGTTTTTTTCCCCTCCCCTTCCCTTCCCCTCCCCTCTCCCTCTCTCTTTTCTCTCCTTCTCTGGTACCAACCAGTCAATGAGTGATGGCTGTGAAATACTGAGGAAAAGCTAGGTAACTGTCATGGCTTCACCAGATAGCAAACAGAGCTCTGGCAGCTGTTTTACTGACATACAATGTTGAAAAATACTTCCCTATCATATAGGGCACAAATATGCTGCTTTTTGATTAGAAAGAAAGATCCTCAAGGGTGGGATTCAGGTAGTTTCATAACTTGTACCATCTCAAATGTATTAAAAGACAGTAAAAGGTAGGACTGCTCTCTCTAGGTTCATGAGTTCTCCTAAACAATGCAGTACAAAGCTGACAGTGTTTCCTAGTTACTTGGGGAGGATGGGGATGAGTGGAAAGGAAGAACAGAAGATTTAGAATTGATTCTGTTCCTACTTCCAAATGTTACAAACCAGCTGGTAATGTTTAGTAGCAATAACCTCATCTGCTAGGCACTGCAACTAATTTCCCATATTTGGGTAGGAAAAATGCATCATGTCTGAAAGAATGACATACTGACAGGTAACACAGTGACTGACAATAAAGGTAGATACGTAGCTCCTGGGTATGAGAAAGTCAAGAACTCGCCTAGATGGTCTACAGATTGGACACACAGTTTGCGGAAGTAGAGACAGAATGAGTCAGTGTCCTCAAAGTAAGGGCTAAACTAATAAATGGAAGATGAAAATGCAGAGAAGGGGGTAGTGTGGCAGACTGGTAGCTGCCCCCCAATATCTGTTCTCTTTCTTCCATAGAAATAACATTTTTAGCTGGGCACATGGCATTCAGAATAAAGACATTTTCCAGTCTCTCTTGCAGCTAGGTGTAGCCGTGAGACTAAGTACTGGCCAGTATTATATGGCAGTTTTTGGGCACCTTCCTCAAAAGATGGCTGGGGCATGCCCTTTTTCATCCTTTTTTCCAACCTGCTGTGTGAAATGGAGATGCCTCCCCCTTCTATCATGAAAATGAGAGTACCAGCCTAGGAATGGTGAGTGGTGAATTTCAAGAAGTGGGTCTCTAGACATATAAAATGTTTTCAATTTTTATTAAACAATGCTGTCAAAAATATCCTTAAAACTCTTTTGCACATATTTCCTTAGATTACATTCCCATTAGTGGGTAAAAGGATAAAAAAATTTTAAAGATTCTGATACATATGGCCAATTTGCTCTTCTCAAAGTTTAAACTTACATGTGCGCCCCTCCTTCCCAGCCCAACATTAGGAGTTAATCTTTTTTCGCTAATTGGTAAGAGCTCTTTTTATATTAAGAGTGTGGGCACCATATTATAAATACTTCTTCCCAATTTATTTGCCTTTCAATTAGCTGATTATTTTATAGTCCAGAAACCTAAAATCTTTATGCAGTCAAATCAAACCCTTTTAAAAAGTAATTCCTGCCTTTACTATCATACATTTTAAAAGGTTTCCCCTACATCGATTATGTACACATTTTTCCTATTACTTTTTAACTTTCATTTAATCTTTAAACCACAGGAATTTTTCCTACATATTTAGCTGATTGTACCAACACCAGATTCAACACTTTCAATAATACCTATTTATTGAGTATGTAATTAAAAATCCACTTTTATTATATTCTGATTTTTAAAAGTTAGTAATAGGCTGTTTTAATTACTGTGGCGTTGGAAATGTTTTAAAACCTGCTCATGCAAATTATTCACATTATATCTTTTTTTCTTTTTTTTTGGCAAGAGTCTGTTTGGTTTATTCCTTCAAGTGAACTTTAGAAATACATTGTCATATGACAAACCCACAGCCAACATTGTCCTCAATGGTGAAAAACTGAAACCATTTCCACTAAGATCAGGAACAAGACAAGGTTGCCCACTCTCACCACTATTATTCAACATAGTTTTGGAAGTGTTAGCCACAGCAATCAGAGAAGACAAAGAAATAAAAGGAATCCAAATCGGAAAAGAAGAAGTAAAGCTGTCACTATTTGCAGATGACATGATACTATACATAGAGAATCCTAAAGATGCTACCAGAAAACTCCTAGAGCTAATCAATGAATTTGGTAAAGTAGCAGGATACAAAATTAATGCACAGAAATCTCTTGCATTTCTATACACTAATGACGAAAAATCTGAAAGTGAAATTAAGAAAACACTCCCATTTACCATTGCAACAAAAAGAATAAAATATCTAGGAATAAACCTACCTAAGGAGACAAAAGACCTGTACGCAGAAAATTATAAGACACTGATGAAAGAAATTAAAGATGATACAAATAGATGGAGAGATATACCATGTTCCTGGATTGGAAGAATCAACATTGTGAAAATGACTCTACTACCCAAAGCAATCTACAGATTCAATGCAATCCCTATCAAACTACCACTGGCATTTTTCACAGAACTAGAACAAAAAATTTCACAATTTGTATGGAAACACAAAAGACCCCGAATAGCCAAAGCAATCTTGAGAACGAAAAATGGAGCTGGGGGAATCAGGCTCCCTGACTTCAGACTATATTACAAAGCTACAGTAATCAAGACAGTTTGGTACTGGCACAAAAACAGAAATATAGATCAATGGAACAGGATAGAAAGCCCAGAGATAAACCCACACACATATGGTCACCTTATCTTTGATAAAGGAGGACAGCATATACAGTGGAGAAAAGACAGCCTCTTCAATAAGTGGTGCTGGGAAAATTGGACAGGTACATGTAAAAGTATGAAATTAGAACACTCCCTGACACCATGCACAAAAATAAACTCAAAATGAATTAAAGACTTAAGTGTAAGGGCAGACACTATCAAACTCTTAGAGGAAAACATAGGCAGAACACTCTATGACATAGATCACAGCAAGATTCTTTTTGACCCAGCTCCCAGAGAAATGGAAATAAGAACACAAATAAACAAATGGGACCTAATGAAACTTAAAAGCTTTTGCACAGCAAAGGAAACCATAAACAAGACCAAAAGACAACCATCAGAATGGGAGAAAATATTTGCAAATGAAGCAACTGACAAAGGATTAATCTCCAAGATTTACAAGCAGCTCATGCAGCTCAATAACAAAAAAACGAACAACCCAATCCAAAAATGGGCAGAAGACCTAAATAGACATTTCTCCAAAGAAGATATACAGATGGCCTACAGACACATGAAAGAATGCTCAACATCATTAATCATTAGAGAAATGCAAATCAAAACTACAATGAGATATCATCTCACACCGGTCAGAATGGCCATCATCAAAAAATCTAGAAACAATAAATGCTGGAGAGGGTGAGGAGGAAAGGGAACCCTCTTGCACTGTTGGTGGGAATGTAAATTGATACAGCCACTATGGAGAACAGTATGGAGGTTCCTTAAAAAACTAAAAATAGAACTACCATACGACCCAGCAATCCCACTACTGGGCATATACCCTGAGAACACCATAATTCAAAAAGAGTCATGTACCAAAATGTTCATTGCAGCTCTATTTACAATAGCCAGGACATGGAAGCAACCTAAATGTCCATCGACAGATGAATGGATAAAGAAGATGTGGCACATATATACAATGGAATATTACTCAGCCATAAAAAGAAATGACATGGAGGTATTTGTAATGAGGTGGATGAAGTTAGAGTCTGTCATACAGAGTGAAGTAAGTCAGAAAGAGAAAAACAAATACAGTATGCTAACACATATATACGGAATCTAAGGGGGAAAAAAAAAAAAAAAAGGCCATGAAGAACCTAGTGGCAAGACGGGAATAAAGACACAGACCTACTAGAGAATGGACTTGAGGATATGGGGAGGGGGTGGGGTGAGATGTGACAGGGTAAGAGAGTGTCATGGACATATATACACTACCAAATGTAAAACAGATAACTAGTGGGAAGCAGCCGCATAGCACAGGGAGATCAGCTCTGTGCTTTGTGACCACCTAGAGGGGTGGGATGGGGAGGGTGGGAGGGAGGGAGATGCAAGAGAGAGGAGAAATGGGAACATTTTGTATATGTATAACTGATTCACTTTGTTATAAAGCAGAAGCTAACACACCATTGTAAGGCAATTATACTTCAATAAAGATGTTTAAAAAAAAAAAAAGAAATACATTGTCAGGTTTGGCAAAAGGAAAAAAAAAACTAAAATTTTAATTGGAATTGCATTAAATGATGGAAAGAAAAAAAATTTCTTTGGTGGTGGGAGAATGTATAATTTTAAAACATTAACTCTTCCCATCCACAAATATGGAATGTTTCTCCAAATTGTTTTTACGTCCCTTAGTTACGTTCCATAGTTTATTTCATATGGTTAGTTCTATAGTTTACTTAAGTCCTATAGTTTACTTCGTTAGGCAAATTTCTTAAGTATGGTTGTAGATCTTTTTCATGTATTTGTGTTATTATAAGTAGGATCTTTAAAAACATTTCTGTTTGTGCTGGTACAGAGGAAACATTAATTTTTGAATTTATTTTGTAACTGACCATGTTACTGGTATGTTTTTAATTAAAATTTTCATAAATGTTAGTTGACTAATCTTGGGTTTTCTAGTTAGACAATAATATTTTCAGTTTTAAATGATTATGGTATTTCTCACTTCCTTTGCAATATTTATACTTCATTTCATTTTCTTATCTTACTGCATTAGGCAGAACTTTCAAAACAATATTAAATAATAGAGTTTAACAGAGGTAATGGCTGACACCTTATTTTCACTGACTTCACAACTTAAGGCATATTTTTCTTTTGCCCTGTGAAAACAGCTGTCACGTATCAGTCTTTTCCACCTTTTTATACCGTCCCCAACCCCCAACTATTCTGTAAATTTGAAGGCAAAAACTGTGTTTTAGTACTCTTTAAAATAACTATAGCACCCAGAACAGTCTTCCACAGAGCAAATAAATCAGTAAACCAGTAGTTCTCAAACCTGGTGGATCACTGGAATCACATGGGAGCTTTTTAAAAAATGAGGTGCAAGTTCCATAAACCATTTACAAACTTCAAATTCTCTATTCACGAGGGAGGGAATCTAGATGTTTTGAAAGCTTCTTAGGCAATTCTGATGATCCACCAGGTTTGAGAACCACTAGTCTAATATTTTTAATACTCCTGGAGATTCTGTTTCAGACCCAGGGATCTGATTTTTAACAAATCTTTCTAAATGACTCAGAGGCAGGTTTGGAAATTACTGATAATTCAGAGAAGAGATCAGAGGGTTTTTTTTTCCCCTTTATGTTCTCTGTATTTTATGTTCTTCATATGTAAAAGTGAAAAAAATGGCAAGATATATAAAGAAAAAGTTAATCTCCCAGCTGTACCTCCTTGAAATAACCGTTGATAACCAACTAGTGGTAACCTTCCATACCTTTTCCTTGCTTACACAAAACAAACATGAGGGAGTGTGTGTGTGTGTGTTATGTGTAGTTTTGTTTTTATCAAAACAAAATAATAGCAAAGCAATTATTTTATAATCTGGCATTATAGTTAAATCTTCTATTGCAAATAAATGATAATGAATGCTCTCAGGACCATTTAGCATACTTATTAATAAATGAAAACCAATTTCTACTTTCTTATCTATTACAGACTTAAACATAGCAGTGAGTATAAAAATATTTTCATTTTATTCTTAATTCTTTAGCAAGTGTAGGAACAATTCTGGGAAACTCAGCTATGAAGTTCAAAAACGAGAAGCTAATATACCAAAAGATATGGGTTCATAAATCAAAACAGCATCGTAAAAACCATGAGGACAGTGCTAATATAGGAAGGCTAAAAATGGCATATAAAACTTTCTTGTCTACACAAATAATAAAGTAATTAAAAACTACAAAAAGAAATCCTATTATACATGTTACTTATGCTTAGCTCTTACTCATCTTTTAGATAAAGGCTATTTTTAATACACAAGCAAAATTAAGGCTTAACTGACCTCCATTTAACATGCTTTAACAAAACATAAAAGGTAGCACTCAAATATATGCCAGAAATACAATCTTTTAAAATAGAACTGCTAATAAAGGGAAAGAATGTAAATTACTAGCTAAGAAAAAAGAACATATTCTAAAAAACTAAGTCATGACTTTGGTGAAATCACTACATTATTCATTTGTTATTACTAAATTTTCATAAAGTTTCTTTTCCATAAAGCTCAATGGAAAACATTGATTATTATATCGATTATTAAATAGTGCAAACAAATATTTCTAAATTCCCAACACTGAAAATGAGAAGACAGTGTGGGAGCTGCAGAGAAGAATGAGAGAAAAGTAAAAATAAAAGCAACAAACAAAATAAGAAAGGTATCTTCCTCTACAAAAAATGAATTAAACTTCAATTTCTGATTCATTCTGCAAGGATCTTTCTGTACAAACAGGATTTAAAGAGAGTTTTAAGAAAATGACATCTTTCCTGGCTGTCAGGAGTTTGTTAGAAGGGTATCTGATTCTGTAAAGTCGGAATGGGAGAGAGAATGTAGTGGGGGATTAAATTAATCTAAAGAAGTGTGAAATTGGAGAAAGGTCTAAAAATCAAGAGAAATGTGTTGAAAATAATAATAATAATTTACAAAGGAAATAGTTTTGAGAAAGGGAAAAACAATCAGTGTTGTGGATAATGGAAGCAATCCTAATAATAAGTTGTTTTGCTGTGTTTTTAGAGGGAATAGGAAAATCAGGGAGACCTACAATGGTAGTTCAGGTTTGAAATTGCTAGATATTTGGCAGAATTGAGAAATGGAAAGGGGAGTAATTATTACTAATTATTAATATCTCCAAACTGCCACTCCTCTCCATATCCCCAAGCCAGCACCCACCCTTATTCCCTAACTGCTCTGATCCAGAATAACACTTCTCCCTCCTTCCATCTAAACCTGGTTTCTCTATCAATGCTCCCTTTGAGCATGAGGGTCCCATCCACCCTCTTTCCTTAGGGACACTTCATTCCATTGATTTTCTTTATTCAATCCTCAAACTCCTACCTTAGCTCTTTCTTTTCAGCGTGTAAAAATCCTCGAGTTTTTCATATCTAAGGCCAAACCAAAAAATAAAAAAGTTTCCCTTTATCACCTTATATCTCCTCTTTCACAAGCTACTCCTGGAAAGAAGTCTACTTCTTCCCCTTGATTCACTCCTCATTCTGAAGCAGTCTGGCTTTAGGCCTCACCATCTCACGGAGGCTGCTTCACTTAAAAGCAACATTGACCTTCTACGTGTCAAATCCAATCTCCAGCTTTTAGCTCTCATATTGATTTAATCTTTCTGAAGCTTTTTACACATTTACCTCCTCTTTCTTGAAAAGCCCTCCTCCCTCAGTATCTAAGACATCACATTCCTTCTTCTGTCGATGCTCCATAGGGACCCACCTCAGTCTGTCTATTACTCTCCCTCTGTTTTCATGACTTCAGTTACACCAGCTCAAAAATAACCCACAATTCTGAATCTCTAGCCCCAGATAGGTATTTCTGTGGAGCTCTAATTCTGGATATGTCTAAAAAACCACTTCTTTCTGAATTCTGACAGTATCAATACATCTAAAACTAATTCATCATGTTACCCCTTAAAAAGTCATTATTCCTTAATGTAGTGAATGGAGCCATCACTCACCCAGTGGTTCAAGGAAAACATCTGGGAATCATCTGAGATCCTTTGCTCTCCCTTACTTCCTAGATCTAATCACTAGAGATTCTCTCAAAATCGTCCCTTTCCATCCATTCATTGCCTTCCTGCATTTCTCATTTAGACCATGTCACATTGCAACATTCTCCTTAATGATTTCACTACCTCTAACCTCGAGCCCTTGCAATCTAGTTTCTGAAGATCAGTTCACTGTAATTTTTCAGTGGCTCTCATTTTTATATAAGCTAAAATCTAAACTTCTTTATATGGCATAAATGTACCTGCCCACTTTCCTTCCCCATTCCCACCACTTCCCAACTCAACTTCAGGTTTTAGCAACACTGATTATGTCTTCCTGTGCCCACTTCTTCTGTACATGTTATAACACAATTTTCCCACTTGTCTGCCTAGTACATTCTTACTCATTCTTAGGTATCTGTTTAAATGCTGACTTCTTAAACAGCATCCCCTTTCTCTATTAGGTAGATTTTGGTGTTCTTTGTATATTCTCAATTGTAGTTTTAAACACTCTTCCATTAAACAGTGACCTTACTGCATTATAATTGTTTGCATGGGCAGCTTAACTAATTAATTGGTTTAGATTAGGAAATTAAAATAGATCTTGTATTTCAGGCCAACAGTTATCAAACTATTCCCCAACTTAAAGAGTTTTATAATACCATATGCCCAGAAAGAAAGGTCTTTTAATTAATTTTAGGTGATTTGAGAGTAAAGAATAAGAGACCACTTATTTCTGTTTTACCATAGCAAAACATAGATTTTTGATACATGTATTGCTCTTGATTTAAATATAATTTAAATTAAAGATCTGTAGCATTTACCCAACAAGTATTTCACTGAACAAATATTGTTTGAGCCACTATTATTAGCCAGAAGCTACCCTTGGTGCTGGAATACAGTTCTGACAGTCACAATCTCTACCCTAGAGGAATTTAAAATGTGGAGAGGACAGATGGTTTAAAAGTAATTCCTAGAGTGTATAACGACAGCTTGATAAACGACTATAGAGACATTTATTGAGAGACCTAACCTATCTTTTCGCCTGAGGATATCAACCTTAAACAGTGCCTAGAAAGACAGGCAAAAGACAGGTGGATAAAGAGAGGGTTTGTGATGCCAGAGAGGTCCAGACAAACCGAAGCACAGATACTGCAGAAAGGAGAACTGTGAGGAAAGAGCTGGAGAGGCACCAGGAACTAAACTGTGAAGGGATTTCTAAGAGAAGTTTAAGCTTTGCACTTGCAGTGACCAATTCAAATTTCCTCCAGTAGTCAAACCACTTAATTAAACACCTGTTTTCTAAAAGCACCACATTCCTCAACCACAGAGAAAAAATATTCTAAATAAAACTCTTCCCAGACTTCCCATCCCATGGTACCCACACTAAGCATTGAGGAAACAGATTAAACTAGAGATGTTTTACTTGCACGTCTCCAGGGTGTGTGAAAATGAAAACAATTGAGACTCAGAACTCTCAAAAGTTATCAGAGTTCTAACCATGAACTTGGTGTGCCAAGCAACATATTAAACGTTCACTTTTGAAAGAGGAGGAGTACACTTTACCTTTTTATTTGGGATAGAAGTTTGATTCTAATCTTTTTTGTTTTCCCATTCAGATGAGCACAGTAAATGGGATCATGCTTCTATATTGCAGGTACATGTTTTTGAAAGTCTGTGAATACTTTAATTTAAAAGCCATGGACAGCAAACTAGAGGAGATCTGACCATGCAAAATGTTTTATAAATAGTTCCATGTGCACTCTTCATCTGGAGTCTCACTAGAGATGGATACTGACCTTGTATTTTGTACTCATTTACTCTGAATTAGCCAAACCTTCTGTTTTTAATTACACACTTAATTCACCTAGCATGGTCTAATTACAGAAAACAAAACATCATTTAAACAAAAGGTGGCCTTGAACTTAATCTATCAAAACCCCAGTTAGTTTTAAAAGTTTTCAGTTCTTAATAAACTGCCAAGGCATGCAATAGCAATTTTCCAAATGTGATCATATGCTTTTATAGCAACAGCTTTACTACATAATCAAACATCTGTATATACTTTGAAAACTTGATGTATTGTCTCACTATTAATGCAAATCTGCTTAAATTTTGATAGACCTAAAAAATCTTAAAGCCAAAGTACTACATAATACTTTAAAAATATCCAAGATCATTTTGGCCTTGAAATGACAAGTTATCATAACCACAGCTACTTATTAACAAAATGGTCCAGGACTCTGTATAAGCTCATCTGTGGAATTTTTCCTAACTCTCCCCAGTATAGTAGCCCTTCCCCTCTGTGCTACCACTGCACTTTATATATCTCTCAATCACAGTATTTACAACAATGAATTGTGATTACTGGTTTAAAGATCTGTCCCCTACCTAGATTGCAAACTTTATGATAGCAGAGTTTATGCCTTTTATCTCTATACTCCCAACATGCAGCACGGTGCCTGACACAGAACAAGTCCTCAATACATGTTTGTTGAATTACTATATTTAAATAGAATACTGTAAAACTATCTCAATTTGGAGATGACATGATCATGTATATAGAAAATTCTAAGGAATCCACCAGAATACTACTAGAACTAATAAATGAGTTCTGCAAGGTTGCAGGATACAAGATCAATATATAAAAATCAATTGTTCTCCTATACAGTAGCAATGACCAAACCAAAAAATGAAAATAAGAAAAACAATTCTATTTACAATGACACAAAAAGAATAAAATATTTAGGAATAAATTTAACAAGTGCAAAACTTATACTATGAAAACTACAAAACATTTCTGAAAGAAATTAAAGAAGACTCAAATAAATGTAAAGACATCCCATGTTCATGGGTTGGGAGACAATACTGTTAAGATTGAGATACTCCTCAACTTGATCTGCAGAATCTAGAGATTTGATGCAATCCCTACCAAATCTCAGCTGACTTCTTTGCAGAAAATGACAAGCTAATCCTAAAATTCATATGAAAATTCACAGAATTAAAAGTAGCCAAAACATACAATGGGATATTATTCAGCCTTAGAAAGGAAGGAAATCCTGTCACAAGCTACAATACAGATGAAGCTTGAGGACATTATGCAAAGTGCAATAAGCCCATTATAAAAAGTTAAATACTGTATGACTGAGCAACTGTCAGACTGTTTTCCAAATAAGTGCAGACTGTTTTCCAGGCTGCACTTAAATGAGGTATCTAAAGTAGTCAAATTCATAGAAACATAACAAGGTAGAATAGTGGTTACCAGGGGTTGGGAAGAGGGGAAAATGTGACTTGTTTAATGGATATAGAATTTTAGTTCTGCAAGCTGAAAAGAGTTCTGGAGAATGGTTGCACAACAATGCGAATGTAAATATTATGGAACTGTACAGCTAGAAATGGTTAAGACAGTGAATTTTACATTATGTTTTTACCAAAAAAAATTTTTTTCTAAATAGCCAAAACAATCTTGAAAAAGAACAACAAAGTTGGAGGACACACTTCCTGAATTCAAAACTTATTGCAGAGCTACAGTAATCAAAATAGTGTGGTACTGTTAGGAGGACAGGCATATATATCAGTGGAATAGAATTGAGAGTCTAAAAATAAGTCCTCACATTTACGGTCAACTGATTTTCCAGAAGAGTGGCAAGACCATTTAATGAGGGAAAGAATAGTCTTTTCAACAAATGATGCTGGGACAACTGCATACTGATGAGCAACAGAATGAAGTTGGATGCCTATCTCACACCATATACAAAAATTAACTCAAAATGGATCAAGGACCTAATCGTAAGAGCCAAAACTATAAGACTCTTAGAAGAAAACGTAAGTGCAAATCTTCATGACCTTAGTTTAGGCAATAGTTTCTTAGATATAACACCAAAAGCACAAGCCAGCAAACAAACAAACAAATAGGACTTCATCAAAATTAAAAATTTTTGTGCTTCAAAGGACCCCATAAGACAGTGAAAAGACAACCCACAGATTGGGAGAAAATCCTGAAAACCATATATCTGATAAGCAACTTGATATAGAATATATAAAAACACTCTTACAACTCAATAAAAATACTAATCACCCAATAAAAAAATTGGCAAAGGATCGGAATAGACATTTCTCCAAAGAATATATGCAAACAGGAAATAAGCATATGAAAAAATACTAAGATCATTAGCTGTTAGGGAAATACCAATCAAAAACACAATGAAAACAAACAAACAAAAAAAACCCACAATGAGATTCCACTTCACACCCACTAGGATGGCCATAATCAAAAATATAGATAATAGCAAGTGTTGGTGAGGATGTAGAGAAACTGGAACCCTTACATACTGCTGGTGGGAATGTAAAATAGTGTAGCCACTTTGGATAATAGTCTGACAACTCCTCAAAAGCTTAAACCTAGCACTATCACATGATTCAGCAATTACATTCCCAAGAGAAATGAAAACATACGTCCACACAAAAACTAACAAAAACTTGTTCATAGCAGCATTATTCATAATAACTAAAGTACATAAAAGATGGGAAGGAACAGTAATTAGAACTAAGGCTCAGAAAGACATAGCAGTTAGGGAGAGCTACAGCTTAGAGTGGCAACAATCTAAACCATCAGTTCATAAATGGAAAACCAAACGTGGTATATTCAAACAATGGAATATTATTTGGCTATAAACAGGAATGAGGTGCTGATATACACAGTAACATGGATGAACCTTGAGAATATTAAGTAAAAGAAACCAGACAGAAAAAGTCTCATATTACATGATTCCATTTAGATGAAGTGTCCAGAATAGGCAAACCTATAGATTTAAAAGATAGAAAGTAGGAAATCTGTATATCTGCTTTGGAGAAATGTCTATTTAGGTCTTCTGCACATTTTTGGATTGGGTTGTTTGTTTTTTTTGATATTGAGCTGCATGAGCTGCTTGTAAATTTTGGAGATTAATCCCTTGTCAGTTGCTTCACTTGCAAATATTTTCTCCCATTCTGAGGGTTGTCTTTTCGTCTTGTTTATGGTTTCCTTTGCTGTGCAAAAGCTTTTAAGTTTCATTAGGTCCCATTTGTTTATTTTTGTTTTTATTTCCATTTCTCTAGGAGCTGGGTCAAAAAGGATCTTGCTGTGATTTATGTCATAGAGTGTTCTGCCTATGTTTTCCTCGAAGAGTTTGATAGTGTCTGGCCTTACATTTAGGTCTTTAATCCATTTTGAGTTTATTTTTGTGTATGGTGTTAGGGAGTGTTCTAATTTCATTCTTTTACATGTAGCTGTCCAGTTTTCCCAGCAACACTTATTGAAGAGGCTGTCTTTTCTCCACTGTATATTCTTGCCTCCTTTTTCAAAGATAAGGTGACCATATGTGCATGAAAGAATGCTCAACATCATTAATCGTTAGAGAAATGCAAATCAAAACAATAATGAGATATCATCTCACACCGGTCAGAATGGCCATCATCAAAAAATCTCCAAACAATAAATGCTGGAGAGGGTGTGGAGAAAAGGGAACCCTCTTGCACTGTTGGTGGGAATGTAAATTGATACAGCCACTATGGAGAACAGTATGGAGGTTCCTTAAAAAACTAAAAATACAACTACCATACGACCCAGCAATCCCACTACTGGGCATATACCCTGAGAAAACCATAATTCAAAAAGAGTCATGTACCAAAATGTTCATTGCAGCTCTATTTACAATAGCCAGGATATGGAAGCAACCTAAGTGTCCATCAATAGATGAATGGATAAAGACAATGTGGCACATATATACAATGGAATATTACTCAGCCATAAAAAGAAACGAAATTGAGTTATTTGTAGTGAGGTGGATGGACCTAGGCTCTGTCATACAGAGTGAAGTAAGTGAGAAAGAGAAAAACAAATACCATATGCTAACACATATATATGGAATCTAAAAAAAAAAAAAATGGTCATGAAGAACATAGGGGCAAGACGGGAATAAAGACACAGACCTACTAGAGAATGGACTTGAGGATACGGGGAGGGGGAAGGGTAAGCTGGGACAAAGTGAGAGAGTGGCATGGACATATACACACTACCAAACGTAAAATAGATAGCTAGTGGGAAGCAGCCGCATAGCACAGGGAGATCAGCTCTGTGCTTTGTGACCACCTAGAGGGGAGGGATAGGGAGGGTGGGAGAGAGGGAGACACGAGGGAAGAGATATGGGGACATATGTATATGTATAACTGATTCACTTTGTTATAAAGCAGAAACTAACACACCACTGTAAAGCAATTTTACTCCAATAAAGATGTTTAAAAAAAAATCCAGGCAAAAATAAATAAATAAAAGATAGAAAGTAAATTAGTGATTGCCTAGGGGCAGGGGGCAGGGTAGTGATGGCTGGCGGTGCTAGTTTGATTTTTCAGTTAATGAAAATGTTCTAAAATTGATTATGATGATGGATCCCCAACTCTGTGAATATACTAAACAAATATACTAAAAATGAATTGTACACTTTAAATGAGTGAATTATGAATTACAGCTCAATAAAGCTGTTACACAAACACACATGTACATACACAGACAATTTAGAATATTAAATGACCAAAATCTGTTTCTGGGGAAGAAGCAAATGATGATGTGAAAGTACAGTTGACCCTTGAACAACACAGGGGTTAGTGGTGTCAAGCCTCCACGGAGTGGAAACCTGTATATAACTTAGAGTAGGCCCTCTGCATCCAAGGTTCCTCCGTAAGTGCTGTTCCACATCTATGAATTCAACCAACTGCAGACTGTGTAGTACTGTAGTATTTGCTATTGAAAAAAATCTGCATATAATGGATCCGTGCAGTTCAAACCCATGTTGTTGAAGGGTCAACTGTACCAGGCTTCAAATGACTGAAGCAATGTCTTCACACCTAAATTGTTTCCCTGATTCTTAATAGAAAAATTACTAAAAATATAAGGAACTTATTTGCACTTTAGATACATTATAACACATTAAAACTCCAAAATGCTCTGCTTTTCAGACAAGAATGTGTGGCTAGCAGTACAGTGATAATAAATAACCTACCTAAGGAAGTAATAGTTAAAATTTCAGAATAAATTTTTCTTAAAAAAGCATTTAGGCAAAATTAGAAGGGAAATATTATAACAACTGAATATCAGAAATGCTCACATAGAAAATGGTGGCAGCAAACACAGAAAAATAGTTATTGAGTAACAGAAGACCACAAGACTGTCATAAGGGTGCAGCTCTATTTACAGTAGCCAGAACATGGAAGCAACCTAAGTGTCCATCGACAGATGAATGGATAAAGAAGATGTGGCAATGTGGCACATATATACAATAGAATATTACTCAGCCATAAAAAGAAATGAAATTGAGTTATTTGTAGTGAGGTGGATGAACCTAGAGACTGTCATACAGAGTGAAGTAAGTCAGAAAGAGAAAAACAAATACCATATGCTAACACATATATATGGAATCTAGAAAAAAAAAAAAGGTTCTGAAGAACCTAGGGGCAGGACAGGAATAGAGACGCAGATGTAGAGAATGGACTTGAGAACACGGGGAGGGGAAGGATAAGCTGGGATGAAGTGAGAGGGTGGCATTGGCATATATACACTACCAAATGTAAAACAGATAGCTAGTGGGAAGCAGCTGCATAGCACAGGGAGATCAGCTCAGTGCTTTGTGTCCACCTAGAGGGGTAGGATAGGGAGGGTGGGAGGGAGATGCAAGAGGGAGGGGATATGGGGATATATGTATATGTATAGCTGATTCACTTTGTTATACAGCAGAAACTAACACACCATTGTAAAGCAATAATACTGCATTAAAGATGTTAAAAAAAAAAAGAAAAGACTGTCATAAGGGTCATTTCGGCCTAGTAAAATGAAAAACTAGATGTGGGTTCTGTAAAGTGAGAGCTGGGGAACTAAAACAATTCAAAAAAAGAGTAAGCCTAGAAGTACGTAGAAGATGGGAAGGAACAGTAATTAGAACTAAGGCTCAGAAAGTCATAGCAGTTAGGGAGACCTACAGCTTAGAATGGAATTTTTAAAAATATATGGAAAAAAAAAACCCTCCCAAATCTTTTAGCTTTCAAATCTCCATGTGAAAATCTGGACAGAGGCAGGAGTAGAGAAAATCCCCATTAACATGTTCTTCTAGTATGAATGGGGCAGGAGGAGGAGGGGGGACCTCTTAAGTAACCTGCTAATGAGGAGAGATCCCAGAAACTAGTTCCTGTGTTCCATTCTGTAGTCACATGTTATCTCTACTGAGTGATAAAACCAGGAGTAGAGGTGAACTCTGGTAGGTACTATAAAAAGCATGACATGGCCTTGCCCTTCAAGAGATTTTCTTCATAAAATAAATCATTATTTCATGTTACTATAATAATTTTTCCTTATCATTTTTTGGGGGGATTAGGGAGGATCTTTTGCACTTAAAGAGTTTATGAAGCTAAACTGCTTGTCAAGATCACCAATGACCTCCTTTGTTGCTAACTATTCGATAGTAAGTGATCAGTCCTCGTCTTGAGCTTTAGCAGAATCTGAACCCGTTGATCACTCCCTCCTTTTAGAACATTTTCCTCACTTGACTTCCAGGATACCACACTCTCCTGGCTATCTTCCTACCTCCTTGCTTGTTCCTTTTCAGTCTATTTTGCTGGTTCCTCCTCTTCTCCTCCATCTTTTAACACTGCTATGCTCTGGGGACCAATCCTTAAACCCTGTGGTAGGCTGAATAATAATCCCTCAAGATACCATGTCCTAATTCCTGGAACCTGTGAATGTTACCTTATATGGCAAAGACTCTGAAATGTGATTAAGTTGAGGGTCTTAATTTAAAATCCTAAAGATGGGGAAATCATTCTGAATTATCTGGATGAGCCCTGAATGCAATCACAAGTGTTCCTACATGAGGAAGGGAGAAGGAGATTTCACACAGAAGAAGGGACTACAAAACAAGAAATGCAAGGAATACAGCTCTAATTAGATGTTGAAAAAGGCAAGGAAACAGATCCTCTCTTAGAGTCTCTGGGGGAAGTGTGGCCCTGCTGAAATCTTGATTTAGTCCCATTAGACAGTTTGGATTTCTGACCTCCAGAACAATAAAAAAATAAATTTCTATGCTTTAAACCACTAAGCTTGTGGTAATTTGTTATAGCAGCCATAGGAAACAAGTAGCAAACTAATTTAATTGGTAAGGGCTCAGAATGATGCTGCTGTTGAGGGTTCAGAAAGAGATGAGAAACATCTTGTTAGAAACTGAAGAAAAGGTGATTTTTGTTATATTGTGGCAGAAAGCTTAACTGAATTGTGTCTTGCAGTTATGTGGAGAGCAGAAGCTGTAAATGATGGACTTGGACATTTAGCTGAGGAGACTTCCAAGCAAAGCACTTAAGTTGCAGTCTGGATACTTTTTACAGCTTATAATAAAATGCAAGAGGAATGAGACAGATTGAGGGAAGAACTGAACAAAAATCTAAGCAAAAAGAAAGCAGCAATTGATGATTTGAAAATTCCCAGCCTATCCGTATTTCAAAAGATGTTCAAATTAGGAGATACATTGTTAGAAAAACATGTTCTGGAGAGAAAGTCAAGGATGTGGCTGGACAACCTTTTGCTAATGTTGAAGAGATTAGGTGTGTGATTCATGCATCCCCTCAACCATCTCAACAGAAGCCAGGAACAGTGATGGGATTATCCAGGAAAGATCTGTGGAGAAACTTCTTGTTTAATGGTGTGAAACAATGTGATATACACAGGAGACTCACAAGATTTTTGAGAATGTTATACCAGCAGAAACACTACCTGCTTGGCTTGAAAAGGATCAAGTATAGGATGAAATGAAGGAAGACTGTCAAACTTCCAAAATTCTATAAGCAGGAAACAGGTTGATAAAATACTTAGCTACAAATGTGATACCTTTCAAGAAAAAGGAAGGATGACTCAGAGGGTGGAACATATGGCCCAGAGGGCAAAGCCTCAAGTCACAGAAGATTACTCTCAGGCCTTGAAACCTAGTAAGATTTTCAATACTGGATTTCAAAATTGCTTGGGACCAGTGAGTCCTTTCTTCCTTCCATTGACTCTCTTTTGAAATATCTGTAACTGTTATCTTATGCCTGTCCCACCACTGTATTCTGGGGGCATATAATTTGTTTCCTAGTTCAATAGGTCCATGATGGAGAGGAATTTTGTTCCAGAATGGATCATAACTAGAGTATAACCATACCTGATTTAGATGATGAGATGTGGGACTTCTAAGCTAATAATATTTAGATGAGATTTTGGACTTTGAGTGAATGCTACAATGGGTTGAGACTTTGGAGATGTTGGGTTGGGGTGAATGTATTTTGCATGTGGATACACATGAATCCTTGGGGGCCACAGGGAAGACTGCAGTAAGCTGTATAAAGGCCCCCCAAGATGTCCATGTCCTAATACCTGGAACCTATGAATATTACTTACGTGGCAAAGACTTTGCAGAAGTGATTAACTTAATAATCTTGAGATGGAAGATTATCCTTGAATACCCAGGTGGGCCTTAAATGCAATCATAAGTGTCCTTTTAAAAAGGAGGCAGAAGAAGAATCCACACAGATGAAAAAGGTCATGTGACAGAAGCAGAAGGAAGCAGTTAAGACAGAAAAGATGCTAGTGTGCTCCAGTGGCTTTAACGATGGAGAAAGGGGCTATGAACCAAGGCTTCAAGGAATGCTTCTCTAGATGCTCAAAAATGAAACAGGTTCTCTGTGAAAGCCTCTAGAAGGAGCACAGTCCTGCTGATAGCACAATTTAGCCCTATAAGACTTAGTTTAGACTTCTGACCTCCAGAACAATAAAAAAACAAATTTCTATTGTTTTAAGCCACTAAGTTTGTGGTAATTGGTTACCACATTTTTTCCGACAGCCATAGGAAACTAATACAGATTCCTTCTCTTTTCCATATAAACTCACTCATTTGAAGAGTCCCTTGAAGATCCCATTCAACCTCATGGCTTTGAATACCATCCATATACTGATGACTCTCCAAATCCAGCCTAAATGTCTCTCCCAAACTCCCAACTTATATATACAAACAAAGCCCCTGGTATTTCATAGTGAATTAAACAGACTAATGGGATAGAACAGAGCCTCCAAATAGAATCTTTCACATACAGACACTTGATCTATGAGAGATATGGAATTTCACAAAGTGGAGAAAGAATGGACTTTTCAGTATATGATGCCAGACAACTAGTTATAAAATTAGACCCCTATCTGACTCAAAAACCAAAGTGATTGATTTATGTACACACAAAAACATGCACATGAATGTTCACAGCAGCTTTATTCATAACCACTAAAAACTGAAAGCAACCTAGATGCCCTTCAAAAGGTGAATGGATAAACAAACTGTGGTGCATCCATACAATGGAATATTATCCAGCAATTAAAAAAAAAAACAGCTATCAAGCCATGAAAAGACATGGAGAAAACTTACCTGCATATTGCTAAGTGAAAGATGCCAGTCTGAAAAGGCTACATACTGTATATGATTCCAATCATATAACATTTTGGAAAAGAAAAACTACAGAGATAGTAAAAAGATCAGTCATTGCCAGGTGTCTGAGGAAAGAGAGGGAGGGATGAATAGGTGGAGCAGAAGGGATTTTAGAGCAGTTAAGCTATTCTGCATGAAACTATAGAGGTGGTTACACAACATTATGCATTTGCCAAAATCTACAGAACTGTACAACACAAAGAGTAAATCCTAATGTAAACTATGGACTTTAGTTAATAATAATGTATCACTATTTGTTTATCAATTATAACAAATATACCACACTAACAGAAGATGTTAATAATTAGGGGAAACAGGGGTGGAGGGGAGAGAGAGGGAAAAACATGGAAACTCTGTACTTTCTGCTCAACTTTTCTGTAAACCTAAAACTTCTCTAAAAAATGAAGTCTATTAACTACAACAAAACAATGTGGAAGGTAAAACTGTAAAATTTTAGAATTCAACAAATAAGATACATTTATGTCGTTTCAAATATGACCCAGAAAGAGTGTACCTTAACAGAGAATACTGAATCCAATTATATTAAAATTAAGAACTTCTATCATAAAAAAAATTACACAGTGAAATAACAAGCCACAAAATGGGAGAAAATATTTGTACCAATATAAGTGAAACAAAACAAAACAAACAACCTCCAGAATATATAAACAGCTCCTAAAAAGCAATAAGAAAAGACAAATAACTCTAATAGAAAACTAAAAGACTTGAACAAGCACTTCACTGAAGAGGAAATTAGAATGGCCAAAATCTATGAGAACCACATGAAACTATATTCAATCCCATTAGTGGTGAGGGAAATATGATAATGAAATATCATTTGACAGCCACCAGACTGGTGAAAATTCAAAACCTGGCAACAGCAAATTAATGAAGAGTACTGAGCAATGGGAACTCTTAATGTAAACTGGTACACCCGCTTTGGAAAATAATCGTGCATAATTGAGTGAAGTTGAAGATGCAAATATTCTACTATTCAGCAATTTCTAAACACCTATTGGAAAATACTATAATGAAATTCTTGCGCTTGTTCTCTGGGAAACATGTATAAAAATGTTCATAGCAGCACTGTCTGTAATAGCTAAAGATGAGAAATGATTCAAATATTAGTCAACAGAGAATGGATGTATAAAACAGAAAAAAAATCATTTAGTGGAATTCTATATAGCAGTGAAAATGCATAAACTACAGTTTCATGCCTCAAAATGGGATCATGATCCTCAAAAGTATACCTTAGAGCAAAGAATCAAATCACAGAAGCATAAACAAAATATTATTCCATTTATATAAAGTTCAAATCCAGCAAGACCAAATAATATATTGTCAAATCCAGCAAGACTAAATAATATATTGTTTAAGAATATATACCTTTTTATGGCTAAGTAATACTTCATTGTGTGTGTGTGTGTATATATCATATATATATCGTGTGTATATATATATATCATATATATATCATGTGTGTCTGGCTATCTATAATCTATCTGTCTATCTATCACATCTTCTTTATCCATTTATCTCTTGATGACCACTTAGGCTTCCATATCTTGGCCATTGTAAATAATGCTGTTATAAATACTGGGGTGTATGTATCTTTCCAAACTAATGTCTTCATTTTCTTCAGACATATACCCAGCAGTGAAATTGCTGGATCATATGTTAGTTCTATTTTTACTTTTTTGAGGAACCTCCATACTGTTTTCCACAGTGGCTACTTACATTCCCACCAACAGTGCATACAAAGTGGATGGACCTAGAGGGTATTATACTTAGTGAAATACGTCAGACAGAGAAAGACATATACTCTATGTTATCAATTATATGTAGAATCGAAAAAATAAAACAAATAAATATATATAACAAAACAGAAACAGATTCACAGATATAGAGAATAACCTAGTGATTACCAGTGGGGAGAGGGAAGGAGGAAGGGGCAAGATAGGAGTATGGGATTAATAGATACAAACTACTATGCATAAAATAAATAAGCAACAAGGATATATTGACAGCCCAGGGAAATACATTATTTTGTAATAACTTTAAATGGAGTATAATCTATAAAAACATCAAATCACTATGTTGTACATCTGAAACTAATATTGTAAATCAACTATACTTCAACAAAAGTTTTTTTAAAAAAATCAACAGATATATATAAATGAAAAAAATATATATATATACACCTGGTTGGTAAAACTACAAAGAAGAGAACAGTAATAATTACCACAAAAGCAAGAATAGTGGATACTGCTATAGGGACAGGAGGGGAAACAGGGGGCTTCTAAGAAACTGTAATTTATATTGCCTAACCTAGGTGGTGGGTATTTGGGCATGTGTATAACTATTCTTAAAACTATACATATAATGCTTGGTGCAAAAAATTTAAGACTATAAATACAAATATAACAATTATAAAAGGTAAAGGTAAAAACAAATATAAATAAAAGCAACTGTAGAAATATAAATATAATTTATGTATGTTGCCTTGGGTCAAATATTTTAAAATGCTACATACCTTGACAAAAAGGAGCATAATTTACAGAAAGGGAGTGTATATATTTTCCCTAACTCTCAATGATGAAAAAATTCCAAATATCCATAGAAAAGTTAAAGTAGTAGTATAATGAACACACCCATATAACTTCTGCTTTGCTTCAACTGAACATTTTACTGTATCTCCTCACTTGCTTTCTACACACACACACAGACACACAAACACAGACACATTTTCATTTTGAGCCACTGGAAAGTATATGCAGAACATCATGGCACATTACATCTAAATACTTCAGCATGCATCTTCTGAGAATAAGGTTGCTTTCCTACATTACCACATGCTACTATTGTGCCCAAGAAAATGAACGTTAAGTCTATAAAATCACTTAATATAGGGACTATATATTTTGTGAAGAACAGAAAATCTGGGAAACATACACAACAATATGCCTAACTGAAAGGTTACCCATAATAAATTCACTAAATATTCTGAGGAAATAAATATTCACTTACTTAAAAAACTCACCAATATTTCCTATGAACTAAGTTTAACTAGGCCAAGATGGGTGGAGCCAAACTCCTAACAACGTATACCGTTATGAAATTTTTATTTTTAAATAAAAAATCACAACATGTGGTTTGACACTAGAATGGAATATTTGAAATTAGAACTGTCCAGGAAAACTCATGCTGTGTGATCACTGTAAACAGACTACAATGAGATCAGGGCGGTTCCATTACAAAGTCGTTTAAAAGAGACCAGGTAAGGAAGCTGTCATCCTGAGCCAGGTCCAGGAAAAATAAGTGTGAAAATTGAGACCCCCCCACGTAAGATGAACTAGGCTCTTGGGGCATAACCATACATGTATCACAACCAACTTCCTATATATATATAGTGAATAGATTTCATTGCCCCAGTATGTAAAGTCCTGAAAAATCCAATTAAAAATATTTCATTTCAGACTTAAAATTATATCTACGTTTTTAAAGAAATACTCTATATTATCTATTATTATAGTTGGCAAATTCCTAAGTCAAAGGAGATAGTCCGTTTAAAATAAAGACTGTTGTAAGAGACAAGGATACTACATAACGATCAAAGGATCAAACCAAGAAGAAGATATAACAATTGTAAATATTTATGCACCCAACATAGGAGCACCTCAATATATAAGACAAATGTTAAGAGACATAAAAAGAAAAATTGACAGTAACACAATAACAGTGGGGGACTTTAACACCCCACTGACATTAATGTACAGATCATCAGACAGAAAATCAACAAAGAAACACAGGCCTTAAAAGACGCATTAGACCAGATGGACTTAACTGATAGAGCATTTCAACCAGAAGCAACAGAATACCTATTCTTTTCAAGTGCACATGGAACATTCTCCACGATAGATCACATGCTGGGCCACAAAGCAAGCCTTTGTAAATTTAAGAAAACTGAAATCACATCAAGCATCTTTTCTGCCCACAATGCTATAAGGCTAGAAATCAACTACAGGAAAAAAAACTGCAAAAGACACAAACACATAGAGGCTAAACAATATGCTACTAAACAATCAATGGATCACTGAAGAAATCAAAGAGGAAATAAAAAATACCTAGAGATAAATGAAAATGAAAACACAACAATCCAAAAACTATGGGACACAGCAAAAGCAGTTCTAAAAGGGAAGTTTATAGTGATATAAGCTTACCTCAGGAAACAAGAAAAATCTCAAATAAACAACCTAACCTTATGCCTAAAGCAACTAGAGAAAGAACAAACAAAACCCAAAGTTAGTAGAAGGAAGGAAATCACAAAGATCAGAGCAGAAAGAAATGAAAGAGACTAAAAAAATAGAAAAGATCAATAAACTAAACTGGTTCTTTAAAAAGATAAACAAAATTCATAAACCTTTAGCCAGACTCACCAAGAAAATAAGGGAGAGGGTCTAAATCAATAAAATCAGAAATGATAAAGGAGAAATTACAAACAACACCACAGAAATACAAAGGACCATAAGAGACTACTATGAACAACTATGTGCCAATAAATTGGACAACCTAGAAGAAATGGACAAATTCTTAGAAAGGTATGATCTCCCAAGACTGAACCAGCAAGACATAGAAAATAAGAACAGACCCATTACCAGCACTAAAATTGAATCAGTAATTTAAAAACTCCCAACAAACCACAGTCCAGACCAGATGGCTTCACAGGTGAATTCTAGCAAACATTTAGAGAGGAGTTACCACCTATCCTTCTGAAATCCTTCCAAAAAAACTGGCAAGGAAGGACACTTCTAAACTCATTCTATGAGGCCACCGTCACCCTGATACCAAAACCAGACAAAGATATCACATGAAGAAAAGAAAATTACAGGCTAATATCACTGATGCACATAGATGCAAAAATCCTCAACAAAATGTTAGCAAACCAAATCCAACAATACATTAAAAGGATCATACACCATGATCAAGTGGGATTTATTCCAGGGATGCAAGGATTTTTCAAGATTTGCATATCAATCAATGTGATACACCAAATTAACAAACTGAAGAATAAAAACCATATGATCATCTCAACAGATGCAGAAAAAGCTTTTAATAAAATTCAACATCCATTTATGATTAAAAAGAACTCTTCAGAAACTGGGCATAGAAGGAACATACCTCAACATAATAAAGGCCATATATGACAAACCCATAGCTAATATCATACTCAATGGTGAAAAGCTGAAAGCATTTTCTTCTCTAAGATCAGTAACAAGACAAGGATGTCCACTCTTGTCACTTTTATTCAACATAGTTTTGGAAGTCCTAGCCACGGCAATCAGAGAAGAAAAAGAAATAAAAGGAATCCAAATGGGAAAAGAAGTAAAACTGTTTGCAGATGACATGATGCTATACACAGAAAATCCTGAAGATGTTACCAGAAAAGTACTAGAGCACATCAAAGAATTCAGTAAAGTTGCTGGATACAAAAAAAAGTTTTTAAATAAATTTATTTATTTATTTATTTTTGGCTGTGTTAGGTCTTCGTTGCTGCATGCAGGCTTTCTCTAGTTGCAGCGAGTGGGGGTTACTCTTTGTTGCAGTGCATGGGCTTCTCATTGCAGTGGCTTCTCTTGTTGCGGAGCACGGGCTCTAGGCACACGGGCTTCAGTAGTTTCAGCACGCATGCTCTAGAGCTCAGGTTCAGTAGTTGTGGCACATGGGCTTAGCTGCTCCACAGCATGTGGGATCTTCCCAGACCAGGGATCGAACCCGTGTCCCCTGCATTGGCAGGCAGATTCTCAACCACTGCGCCAGCTGGGAAGTCCCTGGATACAAAATTAACCACAGAAATCTGTTGCATTTCTACACACTAACAGCAAAACATCAGACAGAGAAATTAAGGAAATAACCCCATTTATCATCACATCAAAAAGAATAAAATACCTAGGAATAAATCTACCTAAGGAGGCAGAAGACATGTACTCAAAAAACTATTAAGACTCTGATGAAAGAAACTGAAGACAACACAAACAGATGGAAAGATATACCGTGTTCTTGGATTGGAAGAATCAATACTGTTAAAATGACCATACTACTCAAGGCGATCTACATATTCAGTGCAATCCCTAACAAATTACCAATGGCATTTTTCACAGAACTAGAGCAAAAAATTTTTAAATTTGTATGGAAACACAATGGACCCTGGACAACCAAAACAATCTTAAGAATGAAGAACAAAGCTGGAAGAATCATGCTCTCTGACTTCGAACTGTATAACAAAGCTACAGTAATCAAAACAGTATGGTACTGGCACAAAAACAGACACATAGATCAATGGAACAGAATAGAGAGTCCAGAAATAAACCCACACTCCTATGGCCAATTAATCTATGAAAAAGGAGGCAGGAATATACAATGGAGAGAAGACAGTCTCTTCAATAAGTGGTGCTGGGAAAACTGGACAGCTACATGTAAAAGAATGAAATTAGAACATTCTCTAACACCATGTACAAAAACAAAACCAAAATGTATTAAAGACCTAAATGTAAGACTGGATACTATAAAACTCCTAGAGGAAAACATAGGCAGAACTCTCTTTGACATAAATCACAGCAAGATATTTTTTGACCCACCTCCTAGAGAAATGGAAATAAAAACAAAAATAAACAAATGGGACCTAATTAAACTTAAAAGCTTTTGAACACCAAAGGAAACTATAAACAAAACGAAAAGACAACCTACAGACTGGGAGAAAATATTTGCAGATGATGTTACCGACAAGGAATTAATTTCCGAAATATACAAACAGCTCATACAGCTTAATATATAAAAGAAAAAACCAACCCAATCAAAAAATGGGCAGAATACCTAAACAGACATTTCTCCAAAGAAGACATACAGATGGCCAACAGGCACATGAAAAGATGCTCAATATTGCTGTTATTAGAGAAATGCAAATCGAAACTACAATGAGGTATCACCTCACACCAGTCTGAATGGCCATCACTAAAAAGTCTACAAACAATAAATGCTGGAGAGGATGTGGAGAAGAAGGAACCCTCCTACACTGCTGGTGGGAATGTAAATAGGTGCAGCCACTATGGAAAACAATACACATGTTCCTTAGAAAACTAAAAATAGAGTTACCATGTGATACTGCAATCCCACTCCTGGGTATATATCCAGAGAAAACTCTAATTTGAAAAGATACATGCACCCCAATGTTCATAGCAGCACTATCTACAATAGCCAAAACATGGAAACAACCTAAATGTCCACTGACAGATGAATGGATTAAGATGTGGTATATATATATACACAGTGTAATATTACTCTGCCATAAAAAAGAATAAAATAATGCCATTTGCAGCAACATGGATGGACCTAAAGATCATCATACTAAGTGAAGTAAGTCAGAGAAAGACAAATATCAAATAATATCACTTATATGTGGAATCTACAAAAATGATACAAATGAACTTATTTATAAAACAGAAATAGACTCACAGACATAGAAAACAAACTTATGGTTACCAAAGGGTGTAGTAGTGGGGGGAGAGATAAATTAGGAGGTTGGGATTAACATATACACACTACTATACATAAACTAGATGAATAACAAGGATCTACTGTATAGCACAGGGAACTATAATCAGTATCTTATAATAACCTGTAATTGAAAAGAATCTGAAAAATATACACATATGTATGTATAACTGAATCACTTTGATGCACCCCTGAAACTAATACAACATTGTAAATTAACTATACTTCACTAAAATATATATGTGTGTATAGTCATCCTCCTACTGTAATCACCTATCTAGTAGAAAGGTAGAAAAAATAGTTGTGGCTTATATTGTGTGATGTCATTTATATAAAACATCAAGATAGGCAAACCCGTAGAGACAGAAAGTAGATTAACGGCTGCCAGGGACAGAGGAGAGGGGGACACTGTGGCAAAATGAGGAGTGACTGCTAATGAGTACAGGGTTTCTTTTTGGGGTGATGAAAATATTCTAAAATTGATTGTGGTGATAGTTGCACAACTGTCTATATACTACAGAAAAAAAAGAATCCAACCTGTTGTATAGTTCAAATGGGTGAACTGTATGGTATGTAAATTACACCTCAGTAAAACTGCTATAAAATTTTTAAAAAATACTTGTGGCTGATTACATTTTAAATTAGTTAAAAACAAGACATAATTTAAGGAAAAGAGTTTAAGAAAATAAATTTAAAATAAAATTCTAACAATTTAGGACTAAGAATTACTATCAAAATCTGACAGAAAATAATTAAAGCATATGTTAATATAAATGTTTCAGACATTACATGAAATTTCTAAAAATCTTATATTTGTATGTGTATGGAAATATGTATGGAAATATTTTAATATAAATGTTTCAGACATTACATGAAATTTCTAAAAATCTTATATGTTCTGGTATAATGTTATATGTAATAATCCTAGTTATTACTTTAAAATGTATATCTCAGAAATAACTAATTTTCTTGTCAACTGCATTATTATGAACTTTCATCAAATCTTTAACCGTGGTCATTTTTAAGTCTTTTGTCATTTACAGACAGTTCTGGGTGTACTCTGATGATTTTGCAAATATGTTCCTATAAAAGGGTTTCATCTTCAAGAAATTCATGGAAAAGACTCTGACAAGTACAGGTTTCTGGTAACTGACTGTACTGCTGAACTGAATGAATAAGCATTTTCAGAACTCTAATGAAAAACTGATGAACTCATAAAAGTGCTAACAAAAGATCAAGATGAAAAAAAAAATTAATTACATGGGACTGAGTGAACTGATGAGGATGAGTATAATTTTTGTGACTTTCTGTCTGAATTAAAAAAAAAAAATCCCACAAGGACTCAGAGGCAAAGAATATACAAATCAATTTTCACTGCAAAGTAAAGGAGCTGTTACAGTGGAGGATTACTGGACTGAATGTCAATATTATGACATAGTATGAGTGTGTTTCATGTTTGGTAATTGCAATCATTGTTGCTTTTGTTGTGGTCATCCATGTACAATGCTTGGTGTCAGTCTATTTATCTCTTGTAAAAATAAAATACAGTGTGTGTGTGTGTGTGTGTGTGTGTGTGTGTGTGAAAAAAAAAAAAAGAAAAGAATACAATTTTAAGATGCAAATACTACAAAAAAAAAATAAATAATTACAGCAAAATTATTGATAGACATATTCTAAAAAGCGTTCCCAATAAATATTTGAACTGTATGGTCTTGATCTCTTTTAAGATGAAAAAAAAATAGGAAAGGTCCAGTTAAAAACTAAGGATGTAAATGAAGCAATTGACAAAGGATTAATCTCCAAAATATACAAGCAGCTCATGCAGCTCAATATCAAAAAAACAAACTACCCAATCCAAAAACGGGCAGAAGACCTAAATAGATATTTCTCCAAAGTAGACATACAGATGGCCACCAAACACATGAAAAGATGTTCAACATCACTAATCATTAGAGAAATGCAAATCAAAACTACAATGAGGTATCACCTCACACCGGTGAGAATGGCCATCATCAAAAAATCTACAAACAATAAACGCTGGAGAGGGTGTGGAGAAAAGGGAACCCTCCTGCACTGTTGGTGGGAATGTAAATTGATAGAGCCACGATGGAGAACAGTATGGAGGTTCCTTAAAAAACTAAAAACAGAACTACCATATGACCCAGCAATCCCACTACTGGGCATATACCCTGAGAAAATCATAATTCAAAAAGAGACGTGTATTGCAATGTTCACTGCAGCACTATTTACAATAATAGGCAGGACATGGAAGTGACCTAAATGTCCATCAACGATGAATGGATAAAGAAGATGCGGCACATATATACAATGGAATATTACTCAGCCATAAAAAGAAACGAAATTGAGTTATTTGTAGTGAGGTGGATGGACCTAGAGTCTGTCATACAGAGTGAAGTAAGTCAGAAAGAGTAAAACAAATACCAGATGCTAACGCACATATATGGAGTCTAGAAAAACGGTACTGATAAACCTAGTGACAGGGCAGGAATAAAGACGCAGACGTAGAGAACAGACTTGAGGACACAGGGTGGGAAGGGGAACCTGGGACAAAGTGAGAGAGTAGTATTGACATATATACACTACCAAATGTAAAATGGATGGCTAGTGGGAAGCAGCTGCATAGCACAGGGAGATCAGCTCGATGCTTTGTGATGATCTAGAGGGGTGGGATAGGGAGGGTGGGAGAGAGGGGATGTGGGGATATATGTATACATATAGCTGATTCACTTTGTTGTACAGCAGAAACTAACACAACATTGTAAAGCAATTATACTACAATAAAGATATTTAAAAAAAAAACTAATGATGTATTCTTACATGCCTTAGAAAATAAGTAAACAAAAGCTCAGGGAAATTGATCTAAAAAATTAAAAAGCTTTCCAAAACTCATCCCATATTTGTCCAATCAAGTCTTTTCCTAATCATCTGCCTTTTTTTTCGTCTAAGAAGTTTGCTTAACGATCTAACCTGTTAGAGATTCAGCATATGATGAAAAGGAACTTCCAGAAAGTAAAATATTCAATAATTATAGGAACAAAATACCTTTTCTTCTCTTCACTTGGACAAAATATGTTTAGACAGGTTAAATGGCAATTTCTTAGGTTGTTCTCTAACATTTTCCTAAGCAGTCTTAAGGTTGGCAAATCAATGTAAATTTTATTTTACTTTTAAATCCTGTATAAATAACACATGTAATTCATGCTCATAATAATTTCAAATGAAGATGTGTGTGTATGTGTGTGTGAGTAAAATGTATATTCATTTAAAAATCTAGATTAGATTCACAGCACTAAAATACTTAGGCTGTTTTATATAAGCTATGTACCCTGTGTTCACTTTGATGACTATCAGGCAGATTATTAATAGGTTATCAATAGTATTTCCAGAACATAGGAAAATATGAATAAGGTTAACATTGAGGTTAGAACAAGTTATTCTTCATATTTTTGAGACTTAACTTGAGATCACATGGCTTAAATATAAATTAATATTTAATGTCTAATTTAAAAATTTTGTCTAGAGTAACATACTAACAATTAAACCTCCTTTTTAGTTTTTAACATTTCATTTATTCAGCAAAAGTATTTTGTGTACCCTCTGTGGGCCTTTTCACCTTCCTTTAGAAACTAACTCAGTCAAGGGATGCACTTGTTCAACATCCCTGTGTTGTGGTCTGCTCGTCCCCTCTTCCTCAGAATAAAGGGCATCCTGTTTTATCTATTACGTAGCTGTTATGCTTTAGGGTCTAATACAGTCAGCTGGTTTGCCACCCAGTCAAATCAGATACTTGCAAAATTGGAGCAAACAGCATTTCATCCATCCCCAACTGCCAGCAGCTTTCTTCAAGAATTACTTACAAGATGAATTATAAATTTGATATATTTACTCTCATACTGCTGTTTTCTTATTTGTTCAAATATGAATTCTGGCTGTGAAAAACTGGATTTAAATATTTTGTATAAATGATTAGCAGTTCAAAATATCATTGAGAGCATGTATGAATAAGTCTTACAACTAGTTAGAATTTATTAACAGTTTTTAAAAAATCCTGACGTTACAGTAGCTAAAAAAAGAAGGAAAGTCTGTGGGTGCGGGTAGGGAACACGGGGCCCTTTGGCCTCGTAAAGTTTTTCTAATTATTTGCAAAACTGATTAAGAAGTTGGAAAGAAAAAAAATAGCACACATAGCTGTCTTCTGACACACACAAAAATAGGACTTCTGTATGTGTGGTGTGCCTCTGGATTAGGCATTAAGTTGAATTTGACTACTAAATAATACTTAATAGCAGCATAAGAAAATGGTACCTTGTGTCCCCAGTAATCTTTTCTTCATTATAGAAATTACGTATTAGAATGATGACTATGGAGAATTCTTTCATTTTGCCAGTTTCTTCTCTGAGTTTTTAAATCTTTGTGTATAACCTGGCCACCAATAATCACAGAATTCATTTTAAAGCCTAGTGCTTTTCTTTTTTAAACCTTTCTTCTGAAATTATTCTAGGTTACCATTTAATAAAATACCTTAATATTGAGCCCTATAAAATTTCAAAGTAGGGGTCTTGAAAGTAGAGGACTAGAAATAGTAATTAATAGTAATTAAATACTAATTAAAACACAAATAAATGAATAAAGTCTACTGAGACAACTGCTTATTCATATGTGTTGCGTTTGAATCACTTCAAATGCAATATCTAATAATTTAATATTTATATATCTCACAACTTTTAAAATATAAGATAGTTAATTTTAAAAATACAAAGTAGCTATTGCATATTTTATACACCTGTGATTATTTTTATTTATTAGAGATGCAAAAAATTAAATGAAATTTTGCTTTATTCTAAAAATAAAAAGAACATAAATATGTACACAATCATGCTTAAGTATTTTAAAATATTTTCCCTTAAAGGAATGCTGATTGATGCTACCGTAAATACACGAGGCCAAATATATGGTTAAGTACATCAATATGAAATTCAGTAAGAGTATGAACTGGTATGTTTCTTGAATGCCTTCTCTTATATTGTTACTGTTTCTTTTCAGAATTCATAATGAATTAAAATAATAGCTTCCTAAAAATGATTCAGGGAAATATATGGATGTATAAATACAATCCACTTTCCCCTGGAAATGTATTATCAATCTGAACACAGAACATAGAAGCTAGAATAGAAAAGTCCAATTGTTTTCAAAGTACTTGCTCTGCTGTTAGAAGCTGGTTTTATCTGATACTTATTTTAAATATTAATATAAAACAGGTTTTCCCTAAATTACAAAATAAAGGTGACTAGAAAGAGATATTCACTTAACTTATGCATTAAATTGTTATGCATTAAATTGTTACCAACATCTAAACTGATATAGATGATACTGTTTTTAATGTTTTAGTTATGAAACAGAAACTGGGATGAAAAATTCCATAAGTATATTTTAAAATAGCCTTTAGCTGTTTAAATGCATGTGATTTTTTTTTAACCTTTCAGAATAATAACCATAAATGGAGATGATGGTGTTTGGCCTGAATTTTCCTAAGCTCCTTTGCATGACTTCTGTTTATTTTCACAGTTAAAAATGTTCCCTCATATGGAGCCATGGAAATCAGTGATTCCCTATTACTAGAAAAGGGGCTTGAACTGGAGGAACAGTTGCCCATTTCTGAAAAAGAGTTCAGTGATAAAGGGAGGCAAGGTAAAACTATCACCCCAAGAAAACCACACATACTGTCCACATGAAAGTTGTGACATTAGCAGAGACATTCTACAGCAGTTAGAACCAGATTAAGCCAGAATAGGACCCACCATCTTCAGATGACCAGGTTCAGACGATGAGCTCTGCCTCTTCTGTCCTTCCTCTAGCCTGCTCCTCACCCCCTCCCTCTCACTGCCAATCTCTCCAAGAGCTAGACCCAGGAGAGGAGAAAGCATGTCAACTGTCTTAAACCACTAACGTCAGCGGTCCTTAACCTTTTTGGCACCAGGGACCGGTTTCGTGGAAGACAATTTTTCCATGGACTGGGGCGGGGGCGGGGGGATGGTTTCAGGATGATTCAAGCACATTACATTTACTGTGTACTTTATTTCTATTATTATTACATTGTAATATATAATGAAATAATTATACAACTCACCATAATGCAGAATCAATGGGAACCCTGAGCTTGTTTTCACTTGCCACTCAGTGATAGGGTTTTGGCATGAGTCTGCAAGCAATTGATTTATTATGGTCTCTGTGCGGTCAGACCTCTCTGCTAATGATAATCTGTATTTGCAGCCGCTCCCCAGCGCTAGCATCACCACCTCAGCTCCACCTCAGATCATCAGGCATCAGATTCTCATAAGGAACGCGCAACCTATATCCCTCGCAGGCGCAGTTCACAGTAGGGTTCACGCTCCTATGAGAATCTAATGTCGCCACTGATCTGACAGGAGGTGGTAATGCGACCGATGGGGAGCGGCTGTAAATACAGATGAAGCTTCACTTGCTCACCTGCTGCTCACCTCCTGCTGTGTGGCCCAGTTCCTAACAGGCCATGGACCGGTACCAGCTGGGGACCCCTGACTTAGGTAGCCTGCCCTGAGACATAGAGTGGGAACGATCAGGTGAGATTTAAATCATATTTGAGCTTGAAATTTTAAACTAGTCAGACTTTTACTAACCAAAAGTGACCAGAAACTTGTAGCATCTGTCCAAAGGCATAGTTAAGGAGCAGAAAAGGGAGATTAGAGAATGTATCCATTGTTCAAAGTAGGTTTGGAGAAAAAGCCATTTTAGGTTTATACCCGATGAGTTGTAACTGTTTAAAAAGTGCTTACATTTTAACCTGTAGCAGCAGGAATCATGGTACCAGGATGAATCCTCAAAGAGCTGACAACAAAAAACTTGGTAGCTGAAACTTTCTTTAAGTTCAAGTTTAGGGTGACATACTCCCCAATTAAACAAGTAAAATTTCAGCCATGGTAAATTCTCAAGGGACAGCTGTTATCTGCCTGCTTAAGCTTGACTCAACTTATATCCACATCTGATGAACTTGTGTTCATCAGAAAATACCTCCTAAAGAGTACAAAGCAAGTCAGATAAAGCCGGTCTCCTCTGCTCACTGCTCACTCTCTGCCCATCTTATATTTGGGATTCCCTAGAAACCCACTTTTGGTAACTTTCTCTCCTTACTTCAAGGCTCTCTCTGGAAGATCTCACGTACTCTAAGCCAAATATTCCCAAATCCATAGCTTCATCCTGTATTTTCAACTACCTAATGTACTTATATGTCCTCCAGATATTAAAAACTTAATACATCCACAACAAAATTAGCTCAACCTCCGCACCCAACCTCCGAAACCCCTTCTGTCCTCCTTTTCTGTTCTGTATCTCAAACAATGGCAACATCATCGATCTAATTCTCTAAATCAGAAAACTTTTTTTTCTTCATTCAGCTCCCCTATATACAACTGGTTATCATATCCAGATGATTCTTAAATCTAGGATATTTCTTAAATCTAATCTCTCTTCTCTAATTCCACTATCTTTGTCTTAATCACAAAGGACAGGGAAAATGCTGAGCAGTAAAATTACACATGTAGACAAAACTGCACTTACCACTTTGAACTTAAAGAACTGGTTAGTTAGAAAAACCATCTCAGATGCTGAGATTTTAAACTTAATGCAGCATCCTATCATGAGTCACAGCAAAACGTGGAATAGAACCCAAATGAATGGAAGCCTCAGAGTTTCAGTGTGGAGTCAAGAGAAAAAAAAAGTATAAATGATTATAGACAAGGAAGAAATTCTTACAGGTGAGGGCAACTGATGTAAAAAAACAGAAGGAAGCTCAAAGGTTGACTAAGTTATGGAAAATGCTTTAAAAATGACAACAAAAAGGTGAATTTTTAGCATATCTAAAGAGCTGCTGTTAAATGATGACTACTACACTGGTCAGGGTTGGATAATTTATTAATTTCAGTTATTTAAAGAAAATTTTTCTGGAAGACTATACCTATAATTCTGTAATAAAGGAAAAATGGAAGAGTAGAATTTGCAGATATTAGTTGTAATTCACTGATTTCTGCAAATCAAAGGGGAACTTAATTGTATCTTTTTTCTATTATGCCTTATAAGATATGCTAAGGGAAAGTCTTTCAATGTTCACAGTCAGGGTAAGAATGATTAAATGTTTAAAATCAAAGGCAATTTTCAGGAGTTTTGTACCATCATTAAAGTTCTAATGCGTTAAAGACAGTACATTTCTTTTCATCAAAGATTATAATCATGGGCTTCCCTGGTGGCTCAGTGGTTAAGAATCCGCCTGCCAATGCAGGGGACACGGGTTTGAGCCCTGGCCTGGGAAGATCCCACATGCCGTGGAGCAGCTGGGCCCGTGCGCCACAACTGCTGAGCTTGCGCTCTAGAGCCCGCGAGCCACAGCTACTGAAGCCTGTGCACCTAGAGCCCACGCACCACAACGAAGAGTAGCCCCCACTCACCGCAACTAGAGAAAGCTCCCGCGCAGCAACGAAGACCCAACGCAGCCAAAAAAATAAAATAAGTTAAATAAATTTAAAAAGAAAGATTATAATCATGAAAATGACTATCTGCTTTAGAACTTTCTTCCATAGCAACGATAATCCACAACTGACCACTCATTTCATTTGACTAGTTAGTAATGGCTGGTTATTAGCTTTTTGCATATTTAGATATTTGTAGCCTTGACTATTATATAGCTTAATTACCATTCTCATATTAAGAGAGAGCTAAAAACTAAATTGAAGGCTTGCGGAATTACGACTTGATACTCTAACTCAGGTTGCTGAGACTTTTATAAGGCACCTTAATAAATAACAGCTTTAATTACATCAGTATACTGCATATCAAATTTAACATGCACCATTACTTAAATCACAAAGAAAAAAAAGTTCCTTTGTTAAAAGCCATGTAAATGTTTCTTAAAAGTAAATCAATAATTAAGATATCTCTGTACCAAAATTCTTTTATCTGCTACTGTACGTTAGTTTGATAATCTCTTTCTCTTATCTCTGTAAGATCTGTCTATATTTCTGGGAAGACGCTTCTGCTCTTGATGGACAAAATTATAAAACAAAACTAGTTTGGTTTTGAATCAAGACAGCTAAGGTTTTGATTTTTAAAAGCTGTTATTTACTGGAATGTCTTCTAATCCAAATGATCCAACCTAATGGAAGTTTTCTACTTTTAATAAATGAGAGGTAGAATGGAAAAAGGTTCCAAGCTAATATCAGGACAAGAGAGAAAGGTGTATTAGTTTAATCAGGACAACAAATCTAACAGACCCCAAAAGAACTATGTACTTGTAACTGTGAAAGATTTGTATCAGGAAGTATGATGGGATCAGTTATGGAAAGGGCTCTAACACTAAACTACTATGTATATATTCTGAAAACCTGAATTAAGTATGAAATACAAACACACTTTCAGACTTAAAGAAATTTCATTTATGACAGTTAAAGTGAAAAAGAACTCTTCTATTGTCAATACAAACTGATAACTAGTTCAATCAATCCTCACAACTTATTTGAAATCTAATGGTTTATTTAAGAGGTAAATACTGTGGGGCATCAGTCTTAAATTAAAAGGCAATAAGTTATATTGTCCACTCTATAATCCTAAATTCCACTATTGGTTCTTAACATCTCTTTTCACATAATCACCCAACAGTCTCCACTGCTTACTGACTAAACATTCAAAATGAGGCTATGAACAAAAAGTGCACATAGTCAAAATAACTTCCTCAGACATCAACATTAGCCATAACATATGCTTGGAGTATTAACATCTTTGTTTTAAAATGTAAAGTAGCCAATTTCTCAACACAATCTTCTAGATAAACGACATTTTTAAAAGAATAAATTACTATGAGGAAAGTTTATGCTTTTTAGAACTCTTTTTGGAAGGCCATTTTTCTCTTTGCCATGTGTTTTAAACATCTTAATAAATTCCAACACAGTGACCAGAACCCACACACTGCACCTGTGCTTTCTATCTTAATTAATCCAGTAAGTACAGGCCTGCTCACTTTAATTTGCAAAGGAAATGATGATATAGGGAGTTTTAACTTAAGGCATTAATTACTAAATAAGCAAAATTAGCTTAATGTTTCAGAAGATCTTGCCTAAACACAACCACCAAATAAAATTTCCTGAAATTTTTGAAGCCTTTAACAGCATATTTAGGAATAAGAAAGCAAAATGCTCACTCTACCTTAGGCAGCCAAATGGATTAAATTATACTGAGAAAAAAACAGTGTGGTAGTTTAGAGACACTAAAGTTTTTGTTGCCTTTAACTACTATAGAATCAAATTCAGTGTAGTTGACCGGTGACTATTAACATTTTTTTCCTACTCGTATATAAACACTTATCTTTGAAGAAGGCCACTCTCCTTTCAAAACAAAGGTTATGACGGTCTTAAACGCCTAAGGAGATTGATGGTCAAAATCTTATAAAAATTCTACATGGACCTAGACAATCACATGCTACAACTGTGCACATGCCACACCATCTGTTGGATACAACTGCCAGCACAGATTTCGTGAGCTGGCGAAGGACTGCACTAGTCCAGAATTCTGCAAGTATTTCAAAGTGCAGGGTTCTCATTAATTTTAATTTCCTGTTGGCTCTATAAGGAAAGAGTAGTGAAAGCACAATGTGCCACATACGCTCAAGTTCATGCCACATGTACACCTGTAATCATAAACTCTTATCCAGGGCTATCCACTAAAGCATTTGAGATTTTGTGTTTATTTCTTCTTTACCCTAGAAGAAATAAACCTGAAATATCTACAGTTATCTTTTCATACTTTGTTAATACTCTTCCAAACATCTGGAAGTACTTGACAATAATCATTTAATTAACGCAAAACTAATCGATGACAATATGCTTAAGTACTTCACTCAGCTGAAGTGGCTTCCTCAGTCCATACAACGAGGGCCTGAAGAGAACAAGAAGTTCTTTGACTAAGGAGTGCGCCACAAAAGAAACCTGGAGCCAGCCTCTCTTTAAAGAGCAAAAGCTCTCTCAGCATTTAAGTAGAGAAAGCAGGTGGTAGCACACTGCTACACTGGTGAAAACTGGCAGAGGCTCTTGGCTTAAGTTTTTACCTCCAGGCTTCCTACAGGGCCTGCGTTCCTGAGGGCTTTCCAAAGGCTTGGCTTCACTACAAGCCTTTGCGTGGGCTCCTGTACTCCACCACTAGTACGCTCCACAGCTGCTGGCTGCTCTAGCAGGGTGAAAAGATCCTAAGAAAGATTCCTAAAATGCCCCTAAGGCTCCAGCAGCAGGTTTGGTACCTTCTCCAGGTTCACGGCTTTCTGCATTTTGCAACAGTGAGGTTTTTTGGGTGTTGTGGGTTTTTCCCTATCACCATACTGACTTTCCAATCCAGAGTCAGAGGCAGAGTTGTAAAAAAAACTCAGGAAAGTTCAAGGCACATGTGTACTTGAAGGAGAGGACTTTTTTTCCCTTCTGCCACAATTATTGAGACTGTTTCTCCAAGTGCTGCCCTGGAGGATTTTTGTGTCCCTTAGCTCAAAGGAACAACACAAACTGAATATTTAAGAATCATAGAAATCCAAAAACATTACCTTACAATTCAGTTTGAGTCAAAGACAAAAAAATAACTGATTTACCTAATTCCTCTTATACTAGCAATTATTGTCAATCCAATTTCTTTTTTTAAAATTTGGAACCAATATGGTGGGTTAACAGATGGCTTTTAAAAGTTTTTGTTCTTATTCCAAAATCTTTACATTACCCAAAATATATCTACTTATGTATGAATGATAGTGTAATTTCTGCAAAACATGATCTACATGCTCTCCATTTAACACTAAACAATCTGGATGCTAAGGCTGTTTGGAAATAATTCTAACAAAAACTGAAACATTAGACTAGTGCTATAATAAACAGATTTGCCTTTTACATTTGTTTTAGAAATTTTCACAGCCACACCCTAAACAGAACTTTTTTAGTAGAGTTAAAATAATTGGTTCAGTTAGCCTAAATATATTTTATCCTATCTTTATGCTACCCCCAAGTTGGTGAAATCACAAATTATTTCTCTTATCATCTCCTTACATCCAAGAACATAACAGGAAACAACCAATTCACAGAAAATCTAAAAGACATATGCTAAAGAAAATACACCAATTAAGTTGCATACAGGCTTTAAGATAAAGAATGCTTCCTACTCCGCACATCTGCCTAGCAGGTGTCTCTCTGAATAAGTTTTGTCCTTTAGGAATCTGCTCTGAATACTGCAAAAGACAACGAAGTATTCACTTTCATTTTTCTTTTTTGAAACCTCTTTTTCTCACAGCAGAAAGAGAAGCCTTCTATGTCCTAGAAACATGGTCAAAATGACTTTGGGTAGTTTTAAGCAATTTCTATTGAATAGACATAGGAATCACATAAAATCTAGTTGTTTTGGAAGGTATCCTTGAGATACATCATAAAGAGAGGAGATAAACACATAAACCTTAGCACGCTTTACACTTTGATGAGTCACATTTTTAACATTCTATATCTAATGTATGATGGAATGAGTAAGACCAGATTTCCCTTATCAATACCAGCTGGTGTCTTAAGTGGAAATCTCTTTGCTTTTAGTCCATTTCCTTACTTTGTAAGCAAAGTATTCCATCAAACCCTTTACACTTTGTCTTACCTCTGCTTCCTCTTTTCCTACTCTCTTCTAGCCTCTCTTACACACTTTTCTTTTCCTTTTTCTTTCTTTTCTTTTTGTTTTTAAACACACTCACTACTACTCTTAGCAAATTCTTTGTTCATCTCCTGGCAATCCTTCCTTTATTCATCTCTTATTTATTCCATTTGCATTCCCTCAGTAGCTATTGCAAACATTTTTCACTTTCCTCAAGGTGATGAGAGGGCTGAGCAGTTGACAGGTGTAGTAAATGTTGGGAAAGAAAGAACTCCTGCTCTAGTCATTCCTCCCCCTCTACTTTCCCTTTTTAAGGTTACATGTTCTGTATAAGTCAGAAAAGAAATAAGTCTGCAAAAATTAAATCCGGTCCTATGATCTCTTGGAGCCTCTTTCCAGTTGTGAGGACATTTTCCTTCTTCTTTTTTTTTCTCTTAAATTTCACCTTCTATTATTTAGCTCATCTTAACCAATATAGTACTCTTTAATCCAATAAGTCAGCTATTTCTGTTGATTAACAACCTTTCTAGTGTCTCCTACATCTATCCCTGTTTGTGTTGTTTGGTTCTTTTCCATTTTATTACCCTATTGTTTCAAGTCTGTTTCACATACCCGATTTTCCCCTACCTCTAGTCTTTTTCTGTCAATCAATCCTGCATGCTACCATCAAGATTAATATACTTAAGACACTTTTCATCATGTCATTTTCCAACCTAAAAACCTTCAGTGGCTTTCCACCATCTAGGAGATAAAATTTCAGACTTTGCAGTCTTACATTCAAGGCTTCCACCATCTGACCCAAACCTAGCTTTCCATTTTATCTCCCATATTATTTCAAATGAACTTGAAGGTCTCCACTCCATTGTCACCCAATATATCTTGTCCTTTCCTACCTCTAAGCTTTTTATTACGCACATCATTCTCTGTACTGCCTACCTTCCCTTCTACTATCCATCTTCCAATGTTTAGACAAAGTCCTCCTCTACTATATAATTTCATAAACTGCTCCAACCTTTACTGAGTCCTCCTCTTATACAAAACTGCATGATATCTGAATTATTGCTCTGGATTACAATTTAACACTTTACTAACATATTTTCTCAACTTAATAAATGTGCATACATATGTGTGTATATATATATATATATATATATATATATATACACACATATATTTTTTAACCCATAGTGCCTAGCACAATCCAAAGCAGAAAACAGAACATTTGTTAAACTAGTTTAAGGTTTTCTAACAAATTTTGGAATTTCCAGATAGAAGGACTACAGAATCTACAATGGGCTGAAATTATTACCAGAAGTTTACTGATAAGAGCTGGCCACTAGAAAAACTGATGCTCTCATTCACAAAACTAGAATGAGCTTAAAAGGGACAGTAGAAGGTTGCATGTCAAAAGTTGTCTGTGTATGAATATTCTAAAAGTAGGGTACTGGAATGGCCCTAATCAAAATCACTAATGACCTCCAATTTCCTAAATTCACTATTTTAAATTCTGTTGAATTTTAATACGGACAACTTCTAGTAGATTATTTGCAAAGATGACCACAATAATTCCATTCATTCCACAGGACCCTCTGCAATATGACTTTGCTAGTCTTTTCATCATGAGGTGAAATCTATTTCCATATCCTTTGAATCTGGATTGGCCTTGTGATATATTTTGACTAAGAATATGGCAGAAGTGACACTATGTGAATCCTTTTTTTTCCTCTCTTACTTTTTTTTTATACATAACTTAAAATCCACCATTTTAACCATTTTTAAGTGTAGAGTTCAGTGGCATTAAGTACATCCACAATCCATCCCCGGGACTTTTTTCATCTTCTAAAACTGAAGTTCTGTACTCAAAAAACAATAACTCCCTATTTCCCCCTCCTCCAGCACTTGGTAACTACCATTCTGTTTTCTGTTTCTATGTATTTGACTACTCTAGGTACCGCATATAAGTGGAATCACACAGTATTCCTTCTTTTGTGACTGGCTATTTTACTTAGCTTATTGTCTTCAAGGCTCACCATATTACGGCTTGTGTCAAAATTTCCTTCCTTTTTAGGCTGAAAAATATTTCACTGTATGCGTATATCACATTTTGTTTATTCACCCATCAGTGGACACCTGGGTTGCTTCCGCCTTTTGGCAATTGTGAATAACGTTGCTATGAACACGGATGTACAAATATCTGTTCAAGCCTCTGCTGTCACTCATTTCTTTTGGGTATATACCCAGAAATGGAACTGCTGGATCACATGGTAATCTATGTTCAATTTTTTTGAGGAATGCCATACTGTTTTCCATAGAGGTACCATTTTACATTTCCACCTGCAGCGCCCAAGGAAGGGTTCCAATTTCTCCACATCCTCACCAACACTTGTTATTTTGTGTGTGTGTGTATGTGTGTGTGTATATAATGGGTGTGAAATAGTATCTCATGGTTTTGATCTGTGTTTCCCTAATGATTAGTGATATTAAACATCTTTTCATTTGTTTATTGGTCATTTATATATCTTCTTTGGAGAAATATTTATTGGAGTACTTTGACCATTTTTAAATTGGGTTGCTTAGTCTTTTGTTGTTGAGTTCTTTATATATCCTAGATATTAACCCCTTATCAGATATATGATTTACATGTTTTCTTCCATTCTGTGGGTTGACTTTTCTTTGCTGACAGGGTACTTTGATGCACAAAAATTTTAATTTTTATATAGTCCAATTTATCTATTTTTTCTTTTGTTGCCTGTGCTTTTGGTGTCATATCTAAGAAATCACTGCCAAATCCAATGTCACGCAGCTTTTCCCCTATGTTTTTTCGACGAGTCTTATAGTTACAGTTTGTATGTTTATTTAGATCCTTGATTCATTTTGAGTTAACTTTTGTATTTTTGTATATGGTGTAAGGTAAAGGCCCAACTTCGTGCATGTGGCTATCCAGTTTTCCCAGCATCATTTGTTGACAAGACTATCCTTTCCTCATTGAATGGTCTTAGTACCCTTGCTGAAAATCTCTGACTATATATGTGATGGTTTATTTCTGGGCTTTCTATTCTACTCCATCTGTCTATATGTCTGTCTGTTTTGATTACTGTAGCTTTGTAGCAGTTTTGAAATCAGGAAGTATGAGACCTCCAACTTTGTTTCTCTTTTTCAAGGTTGTTTTGACTATTCAAGTCCCTTGAAATTCCAAATGAATTCTAGATGGATTTTTCTATTTCTACAAAAAATGTCATTGGGATTTTAATAGAAATTACACTGAATCTGTAGGTTGCTTTGGACAATATTGACATCTTAACCATATTGTCTTCCAATCCATGAACATGAGATGTCATTCCATGTATTGCTGTCTTCTATATTTACTTTCAGCAGTGTTGTGTAGTTTTCAATGTACAAGTCTTTCACCTCCTTGGTTAAGATTATTCCTAAGTACTCATTCTTTTTGATGGTATTGTAAATGGATTCTAAAGTTAGGACTCAAGAGGCCTTACAATTTCTTCTATCACCTTCTTGGAAGGCTGCTACCACAACATAAAACCTCCAGGCTTGCCTGACAGGGTCATATGGCCTAGCCAACTGTCAGCACAACTGCCAGACACATGAGTGATTTTAGAGACATTATTCAGCCCCATTCAAGCTGCTAGATGATTACAGCCACTTGAGAGACTCCAGGTGAGACTAGCAGCAGAAGAACCACTCAGCTGAACCTAGTCAAACTGCTTACCCACAAAACTGTAAGCAAATGAAATAGTTATTTTAAGTTCTAAATTTCGGGGGTGGTAGCAAAGACTAACTGAAACAGAAATAAATCATTTTATTTGCTATTTATTAACTATGATAATTTATTCATTACTTTGTAGCTCATTTCAAACTGTTTTCCAGAGGCTGTTAAGATTTATTCCAACTGAGTTAAGACAGAGTTCTTTGATTCATCAAAGATTCATCATGTTTACGAATGATTTTAAGCTTAAAGTCAGCATTCTAAATAATTTACATATTTTTTAAAAGGAGGTAGCATAAAATGAAATCTTACTAGAACTATAGAAATACAGATTTTATTTTTCTAATTTATAACCTCAAAACTGAAAAAACAGTAAGGAGATATTACGATTAATGTTTTCAGACTAACCTGTGTCACTGCTAATATTTGCTAGCACTTAGTACTAAATTTATTGAGGACAGATTTTGAAACTTTATTATCTGATTATTAAAAAACTTAAATAATCACAATATTCAGGAGAAAAGTATTTAACATTAGAAATATTTATAATCCCAAAGCATTTAGAGGCATGGTGAGTAGGCAAAACTGCTTGATAGTACTTAAAATTTTTGAAGATATAGATATATCTAAAATTTTATTTACTTATAACATAAATATACTTATTAACAAATACAGCTGTAGTTATTTTACATGAAAATCTTACAGAACAATATGCAAAAGTAAATGCTATTTATAATACATGCTAAAGCAAAAATTTACCTCAAAAATTTCTAGATTAAAGAACTCATTTTAAAAATTTACTCTCTCAAGTTGTGGAAAGAGTTGTTTTAGAATTATTTATCTGTATTATATGCATTCTTTAAAAGAAATAAATAATAAGGAGCAGGACAGAAGAAATAAGGAGAAAATGTAATAAAAGGCAAGAAGGCACAGTTTTAGGGACTTCTCTGATGGTCCAGTGGTTAAGAATCCGCCTTCCAACGCAGGGGGCGAGGGTTCAATCCCTGGTCAGGGAACTAAGATCCCACACGCCACCGGGCAACTAAGCCCGCGCACAGCAACTACTGAGCCCACGTGCTCTGGAGCCCATGTACCACAACTAGAGAGACCACATGCTTCAACTACTGAGCCCGTGAGCTCTGGAGTCCACGTGCCACAACTAGAGAGAAGCCCGCACGCCACAACAAAGAGCCTGCGTGCCGCAACGAAAGACCCTGCATGCCACAACTAAGACCCAATGCAGCCAAATAATAAAATTAAATTAAAAAAGTTGATTAAAAAAAAAAGGCACAGTTTTATACTGAAGTTTATATTCCTAACTAGACATAGGACTATTATTTCTGACAAACCAAGTGGAGTTAACACTATTTGACTTAACTTTCATAGTTGAGGCAAATTTCTCAAAGTCAATGTCATAAATACCTTTGCATCATTTGTTTAGGAAACTGAATTTACTGTCAGAAATATCTCATATTTGCATTATTAAAAACATCTTTTAACACAGTTGTCGTTTTAAAGAGTCCTAAATATTTCTCTAAATTTGGGCTATAATTTATTTAACCATAAGCAATTATTTACATTTCTCTGCAACTACATTTCTACAAGCAAACTACAATTTCACCATTCCCCTACCCATATATAGCAATATATTGAATATTAATACACAGTCTATAATTTTAATCATACACACACACACACACACACACACACACAACCTATGTTTCTCAATGTGATGACAAAATAGAGTAGGAAAAAACATATACGGAAGAATTAAAATGTACTTACAAAGTCAAAGTCTCCATCTTGAGGAACTTTCCAGTTATCAGGAAAAACATTTTTGGACATAGGGAAGGGTTCATGCATATTCTGATTACAGTTTTCATGACTCTTATTCTTGAAGTCCTGTTTATCAAAGTAATCCATGAAAGATGGTCTTTGTACTTGTGGTGAAGTTGCATTTCCTTAGGTAAACAAAGAACATAAGGAGGGTGTAAGTTTTTACATTTACTTAAAGAACTATGATTTTTACTGAAGTATGATTTTTTTATTAATCAACATAATAAGTTTTCACTGGTCAGATTCAAGACCAACATAGTCAATTTAATGAAGAACAAAGTAAAATAAAATAACAATGAAAAAACAAAAATATCCCGGTCAAATAAAAATTCACCTAATGATTAGGCAGAGATATATAATATTCTTAGACTGTAGAAAAATTTCAGAATTTTGGTAGAATCTTAATCATAATTTTATTAAAAATCATTTCAAATATATTTGAAATTTGTCACATGTTAAAAGTAAACATTTTAAACCTCGGCGTTTTGGTTTTTTATTTTAACATTTAAGCCTACACTGCTATTGTCATTGTGCACCACTATCAGCTGTAAGAAGTTATAAGAACTTAACCAGTTTTCTCCTGTGTCTCTTTGACTACTTCCTCATAGTCTTTCTAGCTCATTCTACCTCCTCCTGGACTCCCATGACTTCACCCTGTCATGTTTTTATCTGTGATCCCTAATTCTATTTCTCCAGCCCAGACCTTGCCCCTAGGTTCTATATCTGACTTTCCCATTGCTAACTATTGAACCTGAGGTGAATTAGAGTTACCTCAAATTTACCAGTTCTAAAGCTAAATTCAAGATCTTTCCCTTAAAACCTGCTGCTTCTCCACATGCTCCTTGTCTGCTAAAGTCAAGATTCTTTACTTAATCCCCAAAGTGATCAAGTTGGGAATTAACCCAGACTCGTTTCTCATCAAACCAAACTGATCATTAGGTCTTTTTTAATGCTACTGCTCTATCCACCACTGTTACTGTCTTAGTTTAACTTCTAATCATTTCCTACCTAGGCCATTGTAACACCCTCCAAACTGGTCTCCTTCCCTCATCTCAGTTTTGATTTTACTCACACTGACAACATAGTGACCTTCTAAATGCAAATCAAACCATGTCTTTCTTCTGTTTAGAATCTTTAAATGGCTCCTCATTTTCTACACTGAATGATTAAAGTAGAAAACAAACATTTAGAACAACTAGATTTTCCCAGTGATTTTCAAACTGGATTCCTTAAGTCCTAGAGTTCCAAAAAAAGATCCTAAGTGACCACCACAAAGACACTTCCCTATACAGTTCTCCAGACAGTAAGTTACCTACCTTCTTAAAAATTTCCTGTGATAGGACGTACACTTCCCCACAAGGAAGCCTGCTGGGCAACTCTAAGTTACAAAAAGTGTTTTTTTTTTTTAATGTGAACTTGAAATATGTCTTTCTGTAATTTACACTCATGTTCCAAATAAATTTCTCTTCCATATACCTGTCCCTCAAATATCTGAAGACAGATAATGACTCCTGTCTTGGTTATCGTTTTAAGGTGAAACATCCCCACCCAGTTCCCTTCATATGACATGTTTTTGAGACTCATCATCATCTAGTTCACTTGCCTGTGGAGACATTCCAGTCTCTACATGATCCTCTAAAATCAGACATAACATTGCTAATAGTAATCTGGCCAATTTAGAATGTATTTGTAATAGTACTAATGCAGCTTTAAACTACAGTAAGTATTATGAAAACTAGGTAACATTATTGGCTCGGGATGAGCTATAAGGTAATTTTGTAAAAATTCCTGCAGTCGGAGAAGTAGAAGTCCAATCAGAAATGAGTAGCGGCAATAAAAAGGAAAGAGGAAGACCAATACTTGGGGCTGACTAAAGAAAACAAGAAAACCACTGGGAAATTTCATTCCAGGAATCTCCTCTTCCATTTGCAATAGTCCTGTGCCTACTTCTAACCCTATCCTAATCAGAAGCTTCTATCCCAAGTTATAGGAGCCACCACTAATGCCCTAGTGGCTCAAGGTGAAAAAGTTGTAACCTAATTTCTAGAAGCTCTCCCTTCCTGAAGACGACAAGGGGTCTCTCTTGTGGGGAGGAGTGGCCATATAACACAATTTTTGACCGATGATACATTAAGAAGAAGGTTCCTAGGAAAGCTCTGTTTTCTTGATACAGGCATCACCTCTGTGTTTCTGCCTGCTCCTTTCTTTCTCCTGCCTGGAATGCAGACTTAATGGCAGAAGATCTGACAGTTATTCTGCAAACAGGAGGATGAGAGTACTACCCTAAAGATGGTGTCACAGAAAGAATCTCTAATGACATAATGAAATCACTCTACCAATGCAGCACACTCTGCTTCTGGATTTCTTGTTAAATGAGAAAAGACATTAATCCTATTCTATTTAAACAATCGTTATCTGGTTTTTCTGGTACCTATATCCAAATTCAGTCCCTAACTATTACGTTTCTATTCCCAAGTGGAGGACGTAAAAAGATATAGGAGCAGCAACCTTCAATTTTACTACAGAACAGCCCAATTTGAAACTTGAAATCCACTACTACATAGTGGTTTAATTATCAGTACATTTCAGATATATTAGTTTTAAGGGTCTTTTACAGGCTGATCTCACCTATGGTGAAATGCCTGTTGGATTCCACACTCAAAATTTTGGAAAATAACCCATTCCTATATCTAGAAATAAACATTCTCACAGAGAGTTAACAAAAGTCTAAAAATCAACTGAAATAAAAGAAGGTAGTCTGTTCCATTAGATTTTTCTGTTTGGATGACTTTATAACAGGATATTATTAACCAAGATATGCTTATACACAATTTTTTATTCAAATGTATGTGCTTATACTTCTAAATATTTTCCATTGTTTAGTTTAAAACTTACTATCAATATTTTGAGTATATCTTTTTTATATACAAAGAAAATTTTAAAAACAATTTTTAAAAACTTCTAAGGAGGAAAATAGGTTAGGTATGTTTTAAAAGTTAATGGGAGGGAGCAGCTGTAATTGGCCAGTCATATTTAACCACACGATATGAAACACATGTCCACAGTGTGCAGCTGAGTCTCCAGGGAGATGCATGTTCACAGAAGGGACAAAGACGATGATGCTTCTGACTTACAATTTATTTTTCAAAAAAGAAATAGTAGGCCCTTCGACAGGAGAGCAGGAAATCTCAAGATAGTAACCACTGTCATATGTGATTGTGGTTGCTATGGCGAATACTTTTTTTTAAATACACAGAAAATAATCACATAAAATTGACATCAATTTCTCCAGTTGTAGTTGAATTCTGACCCTAGCTTATAAAAATATTTTTAATTTTAATAATAAATTTGATGTTCAAAATTACCTTGTCCCTCACTTTTGGTCCTAATTCCTTCAACTACTGGCTGTGGAACTAAAAACCCATTAGCAATAAAGAATAAAATAACCGCCACTCAAAATCCTTTTGTGCATGTGAAATCTTAAAGAAAAAAATTCTTTCCTCTCCTTCAAACATTCCCTAAAACATATACAAGAAAACTGAATTGTACAGTATTTAATACCTTTTACAAAATATGCCAGTCTACTCACAATTATTCACTAACTTTTCTAACTTACACATGTCTTCTAAACAGGTGAAAAGTTGTCATGAAAATTTAAATATATAAAGGAATTTTTATAATACTTTAACAAAATATAATTTAATTTTTAATTTCTTAGCATGATTGTAACAAAGACAGCCAAATGCAAAAATGAAATAATTAATCATAACTTTAGTATAGTATATTTCAACATCAAAGGATTTATGAATATTACCTAATTTGTTCTTCTAAAACAATTTAAGATGTGGGTGTTCCACCTGATTAATGATCTTGGAAATCTGTCCTTTAATTTGTTGCCAAGAGTATAATGAGTACATATAAAAACCAGGATGTTAATACAGAAGCTACTGACATCAGCTTTTTCTTAACTTCATCAGACTGTACTTTGAAACAAAGGAGGATACAGACAACATGGAGAAGATCCAGAGGCTATTCATAAAAAAAGATTAAAAGCTTAGAAAGTAATACCTGCACAAAGGTTAAAGGGAATGAAATTGTTCAGCCAGGAAAAGTCTGAGGATACAATTTAATAAGTATCCAAGTATATATGAAGGGGTCTTGCACAGAAAATAGTGACCAGCTGTTTTCCATCTCCACTGAGGGCAAAATAAAAGGAAACAGACCAAGTGAAGCCCAAGGATTTTAGTTAAATAGAAGGAATGATTTCCTGTGTGAGTCATGAGCACTGCAACAGCCACTGGGTGTCTAAGGAAGCCCTTTCTCCAGAGGCCTTTATAAGAAAGACTGATTTCCATTTGTACAAGACTAACCTTTACATGCTTGTCCGTGCTCTGTGCTGGTAAAAGAGGTATCCTACGACCAAAATACCTACACTAATTGGCTCGAGCTGGGTCACATACCACTGAACATTCCACAGATCAAAAGCACACAGAAGAACAGACCATATTCAATACCCACAGGTAACTCCAAACCATTGTAGCCACACCTTAGCTGGACACCTAGTAGTCTGCAGAGGAAAATGAAGAGTTTCTAATTGCCCAGTAATATGCTGGGCATTTGCACCCAGCTGCAAGTGGGACCTGTAGTTTACTATTGTCACTTTGATTGCCATGTCACTGGCAAAATTAATCTTAAAGAGGCATATAACAATTTTTCATGAAAGAAGAGTAAGACCTCTGGAGAAGTAGGAAAGTGATCTACGTACACACTCCCCTAACCTGGCTAATTGCTTCTTGGCACCTGAAATTCCATCCTTAGCTACTTACTCCTTTGGCTCAAAGCTTTGTAGTTTTGGGGAAAAAATGTAAATATTTCAAGAAGATAAAACATCATTAAGCATTTTCACACCTGCATATTTGACACTTTGCTGAAACAGGTTTTGGGAGGAAGAAGGAAGGAAAAGATCTGAACCAGAGTTGGAAGAGAAGATGTTACGAAGCAACGAACAGGACGTGGAAGCTGTTGCTCGGAGCAAATGGTGTCATACTTACAGTTGTGTCCAGAGGCATTAGATGAACTGGAGAGTAGGAATACCTGATGGTCAGTCTTCCTTTCTTGATATTTCTCCTGAACACTTCCTAACTCAATCTAATATCTATTTCTAGGATAAATCGTAAAAACCTAAAGCAGAACCTAATTTACTAATTTACTTACTAATTAAGTGAACCTACATATATGTGCTGTCCAAAATAAAACAATAAAGTGTGACATATTTTAAAAATCACCATGTATTATAGGCATATACAAAGAAAAATCTAAAAAATACATATTCAATTAAAATTACTTTATCTAATATTTGATAATTGATGAATAGTTATAAGTTAATGTAAATAAACAAAATAAAATTAAAATATTTAGATATGGGTCATTCCTCTACTCATTCATTTATTTTTTAACATCTTTATTGGAGTATAATGGCTTTACAATGTTGTGTTAGTTGCTGCTGTATCACAAAGTGAATCAGCTGTATGTATACATATATCCCCATAACCCCTCCCTCCCACCCTCCCTATCCCACCCCTCTAGGTGGTCACAAAGCACCGAGTTGACCTCCCTGTGCTACGTAGCTACTTCGCACTAGCTAGCTATTTTACATTTGGTAGTGTATATATGTCAATGCTATCTCTCACTTCGTCCCAGCTTACCCTTCCCCGTCCACGTGTCCTAAAGTCCATTCTCTACGTCTGCATTTTTATTCCTGCCCTGCTCCTAGGTTCATAAGAACCATTTTTTCTTTTCTTTTTTTAGATAACATATATGTTAGCATACAGTATTTCTTGTTCTCTTTCTGACTTACTTCACTCAGTATGACAGTTTCTAGGTCCATCCACCTCACTACAAATAATTCAATTTCGTTTCTTTTTATGGCTAAGTAATATTCCATTGTATATATGTGCCACATCTTCTTTATCCATTCATCTCTCGATGGACACCTAGGTTGCTTCCATGTCCTGGCTATTGTAAATAGTGATGCAGTGAACACTGTGGTACATGACTCTTTTTGAATTATGGTTTTCGCAGGGTATATGCCCAGTAGTGGGATGGCTAGGGCATATGGTACTTCTATTTTTAGTTTTTGAAGGAAGCTCCATACTGTTCTCCATAGTGGCTGTACCAATTTACATTCCCACCAACAGTGCAAGAAGGTTCCCTTTTCTCCACATCCTCTCCAGCATTTATTGTTTGTAGATTTTTTGACGATGGCCATTCTGACTGGTGTGCGGTGATACCTCATCATAGTTTTGATTTGCATTTCTCTAATGATTAGTGATGTTGAGCATCCTTTCATGTGTTTGTTGGCAATCTGTATAACTTCTTGGGAAAAATGTCTATTTAGATCTTCCGCCCATTTTTGGATTGGGTTGTTTGCTTTTTTGATATTGAGCTGCATGAGCTGCTTATATATTTCAGAGATTAATCCTTTGTCAGTTGCTTTGTTTGCAAATACTTTCTCCCATTCTGAGGGGTGTCTTTTGTTTTTGTTTATGGTTTCCTTTGCTGTGCAAAAGCTTTTAAGTTTCATTAGGTCACATTTGTTTATTTTTATTTCCATTTCTCTAGGAGGTGGGTCAAAAAGGATCTTGCTGTGATTTATGCCATAGAGTGTTCTGCCTATGTTTTCCTCTAAGAGTTTTATAGTGTCTGGTCTTACATTTAGGTCTTTAATCCATTTTGAGTTTATTTTTGTGTATGGTGTTAGGGAGTGTTCTAATTTCATCATTTTACATGTAGCTGTCCAGTTTTCCCAGCACCACTTATTGAAGAGGCTGTCTTTGCTCCATTGCATATTCTTGCCTCCTTTATCAAAAATAAGGTGACCATATGTGAGTGGGTTTATCTCTGGGCTTTCTATCCTGTTCCATTGATCTATATTTCTGTTTTTGTGCCAGTACCATACTGTCTTGATAACTGTAGCTTTGTAGTATAGTCTGAAGTCTGGGAGCCTGATTCCTCCAGCTGCGTTTTTCCTTCTCAAGATTGCTTTGGCTATTCGGGGTCTTTTGTGTTTCCATACAAATTGTGAAATATTTTGTTCTAGTTCTGTGAAAAATGCCATTGGTAGTTTGATAGGGATTGCATTGAATCTGTAGATTGCTTTGGGTAGTAGAGTCATTTTCACAATGTTGATTCTTCCAATCCAAGAACACGGTATATCTCTTCATCGGTTTGTATCATCTTTAATTTCTTTCATCAGTGTCTTATGGTTTCTGCATACAGGTCTTTTGTCTCCTTAGGTAGGTTTATTCCTAGGTATTTTATTCTTTTTGTTGCAACGGTGAATGGGGGTGTTTCCTTAATTACTCTTTCAGATTTTTCATCATTAGTGTATAGGAATGCAAGAGATTTCTGTGCATTAATTTTGTATCCTGCTACTTTACCAAATTCATTGACTAGCTCTAGTAGTTTTCTGGTAGCATCTTCAGGATTCTCTATGTATAGTATCATGTCATCTGCAAACAGTGACAGCTTTACTTCTTCTTTTCCAATTTGGATTCCTTTTATTTCTTTTTCTTCTCTGATTGTTGTGGATAAAACTTCCCAAACTATGTTGAATAATAGTGGTGAGAGTGGGCAACCTTGTCTTGCTCCTGATCTTAGTGGAAATGGTTACAGTTTTTCACCGTTGAGGACGATGTTGGCTGTGGGTTTGTCATATATGTCCTTTATTATGTTGAGGTAGGTTCCCTCTATGCCTACTTTCTGGAGGGTTTTATCATAAATGGGTGTTGAATTTTGTCAAAAGCTTTTTCTGCATCTATTGAGATGATCATATGGTTTTTCTCTCTCAATTTGTTAATATGGTGTATCACATTGATTTGCATATATCGAAGAATCCTTGCATTACTGGGATAAACCCCACTTGATCATGGTGTATGATCATTTTAATGTGCTGTTGGATTCTGTTTGCTAGTATTTTGTTGAGGATTTTTGCATCTATGTTCTTCAGTGATATTGGCCTGTAGTTTTCTTTTTCTGTGACATCTTTGCCTGATTTTGGTATCAGGGTGATGGTGGCCTCGTAGAATGAGTTTGGTAGTGTTCCTCCCTCTGCTATATTTTGGAAGAGTTTGAGAAGGATAGGTGTTAGCTCTTCTCTAAATGTTTGCTAGAATTCGCCTGTGAAGCCATCTGGTCCTGGGCTTTTATTTGTTGGAAGATTTTTAATCACAGTTTCAATTTCACAATGTTTTTTGTGATTGGTCTGTTCATATTTTCTATTTCTTCCTGGTTCAGTCTCAGAAGGTTGTGCTTTTCTAAGAATTTGTCCATTTCTTCCAGGTTGTCCATTTATTGGCATATAGTTTGCATGCAGTAATATCTCATGATCCTTTATATTTCTGCAGTGTCAGTTGTTACTTCTTCTTTTTCATTTCTAATTCTGTTGTTTTGAGTCTTCTCCCTTTTTTTCTTTATGAGTGTGGCTAATGGTTTATCAATTTTGTTTATCTTCTCAAAGAACCAGCTTTTAGTTTTATTGATCTTTGCTGTTGTTTCCTTTGTTTCTGTTTCATTTATTTCTGCTCGGATCTTTATGATTCCTTTCCTTCTGCTAACTTTGGGGGTTTTTTTGTTCTTCTTTCTCTAATTGCTTTAGGTGTAAGGTTAGGTTGTTTATTTGAGATATTTCTTGTTTCTTGAGGTGGGACTGTATTACCATAAACTTCCCTCTTATAACTGCTTTTGCTGCATCCCATAGGTTTTGGGTCGTTGTGTTTTCACTGTCATTTGTTTCTAGGTATTTTTGGATTTCCTCTTTAATTTCTTCAGTGATCTCTTGGTTATTTAGTAGTGTATTGTTTACCCTTCATGTGTTTGTATGTCTTACAGATTTTTTCCTGTAATTGACATCTAGTCTCATAGTGTTGTGGTCGGAAAAGATATTTCATACGATTTCCATTTTCTTAAATTTACCAAGGCTTGATTTGTGACCTAAGATATGATCTATCCTGGAGGATGTTCCATGAGCACTTGAGAAGAAAGTGTATTCTGTTGTTTTTGGATGGAATGTCCTATAAATATCAATTAAGTCCATCTTGTTTAATGTGTCATTTAAAGCTTGCGCTTCCTTATTTATTTTCATTTTGCATGATCTGTCCATTGGTGCAAATGGGGTGTTAAAGTCCCCTACTATTATTGTGTTACTGTCAATTTCCCCTTTATAGCTGTTAGCATTTGCCTTATGTATTGAGGTGCTCCTATGTTGGGTGCATAAATATTTACAACTGTTATATCTTCTTCTTGGATTGATCCCTTGATCATTATGTAGTGTCCTTCTTTGTCTCTTGTAATAGTCTTTATTTTAAAGTCGACTTTGATATGAGAATTGCTACTCCAGCTTTCTTTTGATTTCCATTTGCATGGAATATCTTTCTCCATACCCTCACTTTCAGTCTGTATGTGTCCCTAGGTCTGAAGTGGGTCTCTTGTAGACAGCATATACATGGGCCTTGTTTTTGTATCCATTCATCCAGTCCATGTCTTTTAGTTGGAGCATTGAAAACATTTACATTTAAGGTAGTTATCGATATGTATGTCCCTATTACCGTTTTCTTAATTGTTTTGGGTTTGTTATTGTAGGTCTTTTCCTTCTCCTGTGTTTCCTGCCTAGAGAAGTTCCTTTAGCACTTGTTGTAATGCTGGTTTGGTGGTGCTGAATTCTCTTAGCTTTTGCTTGTCTGTAAAGGTTTTAATTTCTCCATCGAGTCTGAATGAGATCCTTGCTGGGTAGAGTAATCTTGGTTGTAGGTTTTTCCCTTTCATCACTTTAAATATGTCCTGCCACTCCCTTCTGGCTTGCAGAGTTTCTGCTGAAAGATCAGCTGTTAACCTTATGAGGATTCCCTTGTATGTTATTTGTTGCTTTTCCCGTGCTGCTTTTAATATTTTTTCTTTGTAATTAATTTTTTATACTTTGATTAGTATGTGCCTTGGCATTTCTCCTTGGATTTATCCTGTATGGGACTCTCTGAGCTTCCTGGACTTGATTGAATATTTCCTTTCCCATGTTAGGGAAGTTTTCAACTGTAATCTCTTCAAATATTTTCTCAGATCCTTTCTTTTTCTCTTCTTCTTCTGGGACCCCTATAATTCGAATGCTGGTGCATTTCATGTTGTCCCAGAGGTCTCTGAGACTGTCCTCAATTCTTTTCATTCTCTTTTCTTTATTCTGCTGTGCGGTAGTTATTTCCACTATTTTATCTTTCAGGTCACGTATCCGTTCTTCTGCCTCAGTGATTCTGCTATTGATTCCTTCTAGAGAATTTTTAATTTCATTTATTGTGTTGTTCATCATTGTTTGTTTGCTCTTTGGGTCTTCTAGGTCCTTGTTAAATGTGTCCTGTATTTTCTACATTCTATTTCCAAGATTTTGGATCATCTGTACTATCATTACTCTGAATTTTTTTTCAGGTAGACTGTGTATTTCCTCTTCATTTGTTTGGTCTGGTACGTTTTTACCTTGCTCCTTCATCTGCTGCGTATTTCTCTGTCTTCCCATTTTGCTTACTTACTGTGTTTGGGGTCTCTGTTTTGCAGGCTACAGGTTCATAGTTCCCGTTGTTTTTGGTGTCTGCCCCCAGTGGGTAAGGTTGGTTCAGTGGGTTGTGTAGGCTTCCTGGTGGAGGGGACTGGTTCCTGTGTTCTGGTGGGTGGGGCTGGATCCTCTTTCTGGTGGGCAGGGCTGTATTTGGTGGTGTGTTTTGGGGTGTCTGTGAACTTAGTAGACACAGGTATTCCACAGATGCAGGGTACCTGACTGGGAATTTAATCCGCTGCTCCTGAGGCTGCATGGAAAGATTTCCCCTTCTCTTCTTTGTTCACACAGCTCCTGGGGTTCAGCTTTGGTTTTGGCCCTGCCTCTGCATGTAAGTTGCCCTCAGGCTTCTGTTCCCACCCAGACAGGCCGGGGTTAAAGCAGCGGCTGATTAGGGGGCTCTGGCTCACTTAGGCTGTGGGGAGGGAGGGGTACGGTAGTTATAATTGGAATGCAGGGCGAGCCTGCTGCGGCAGAGGCCAGCGTGACATTGCAACAGCCTGAGGTGCGCTATGTGTTCTCCCGGGGAAGTTGTCCCTGGATCGTGGGACCCTGGCAGTGGTGGGCTGCACAGGCTCCAGGGAGCGGGGGCGTATGGATAGTGACCTGTGCTTTTACACAGGATTCTTGGTGGCTGCAGCAGCAGTGTTAGCGTTTCATGCGCTCTCTGTTGTCCGAGCTGATAGCCATGGCTCACGCCCGTCTCTGGAGCTCGTTTAGGAGGCACTCTGCCTTCTGTGGGCAGACAGGGAAGGAATCCCCTCTCCTCATGCACCCTGAAACAATGGTCTCTTGCCTCTTAGGCAGGTCCAGAGCTTTTCCCGGACTCCCTCCCAGCTAGCTGTGGTGCGCTAGCCCCCTTCAGGCTCTGTTCACGCAGCCAACCCCAGTCCTCTCCCTGGGATCTGACCTCCAAAGCCCGAGCCTCAGCTCCCAGCCCCTGCCCACCCCAGCGGGTGAGCAGACAAGCCTCTCAGGATGGTGAGTGCAGGTCAGCACTGATCATCTGTGCGGGAATCTCTCCACTTTGCCCTCTGCACCCGTTGCTGCGCTCTCCTCCGTGGCTCCGAAGCTTTCCCCCACTCCCGCCCAACCCCCCGTCTCCACCAGTGAAGGGGCTTCCTAGTATGTGGAAACTTTTCCTCCTTCACAGATCCCTCCCAGAAGTGCAGGTCCCGTCCCTATTCCTTTGTCTCTGTTTTTTCTTTTGCCCTACCCAGGTATGTGGGGATTTTCTTACCTTTTGGGAAGTCTGAGGTCTTCTGCCAGCATTCAGGAGTGTTCTGTAGGAGTTGTTCCACATGTAGATGTATTTCTCATGTATTTGTGGGGAGGAAGGTGATCTCCACATGTTACTCCTCCGCCATCTTGAAGGTCCCCCCTCCCTCTACCCATTCTTAATATAACATGGTCTCCATCTACTTCACCATCTGGCTTACTGTCTGCTGAATGTGCTCTACTGTGTCTCCATCCTTCCTAAATACAACAGGTGAGTTCTAGGTACTGACAGTACAGTAAAGTTGCTTATTTCCTCGTTCTAAAAAGTGGTTATCAGTCCTAGCTGCACCTCAGAAGTACTTGTAGCGTTTTATTGTTTTGATATTTTAGTTTTTTCGTTAAATAGAGATGCACAGGCCCTGCTCTCGTCTGCAGAGCCAGCATCTCTACGGGGCTACTGCTATGATGTACACTTGTGAGGTGAGTTAGCTGGAGCCAAGAGCAGGGTTTATCTCGTAAATCAAGCCTACTGCTCCAACCTGAGGAGGCCTCTTAAGCTCCTGATTCTGCCTTAGAATGTACTTTTCTTTTCCTCCACTTAATGTCATTTGTAATTCTAATGGACTTTCATTCTACAGCTTCATCCAAATTTCTGTACAACAATGTTGAGCTAGCTAGGGCTGAGACCTTGGCCCTATGTCACACAATGAGAAATCTTTTCATTGACAGCAATCTGTTATTAAACACCACAGTTGACTGAAATTTAGCAACCACTGCCATTGCCTCTGGTGAGCCTTCTGATTGTGCAGGCTAGAAAGCTAAATGCTGCATTTCCTAGAACACTCTGCACCTAGAGTCCTAGCTAAGTGTACTTTCTCACAACTGGGAAAGCAGGAAGTGAGGAGGAGACCATGAGCCTGCTACCTCAGCTACTTCCTCTGGGCAGCACAGCTATGCAGACAAGGGTTTTTTTTACAGCAGCATTCCAGCATCCAGTCACCAGACTCACAGGTGCTAATAGGTGGCTGCAGTCTCAGTGGTGGCTTTCTCATCCCTGAAGAGCAACAGGGATTGATCTCAATCTGTATTACTGAACTCATTAGTGCCCATGGCAGCCTCTGGATTCACTACCTTCCTGACTGCAGTAGTAGTAGTTCTATAAGGCTCACTTTTGTGGTAGTGTGGGAGTCGTTCCTGGAGGCCTAGCCTACACAGCCCTCTCCTCCAAACTTTCCACTGATTTTGTTAAGAGCCACACCTCTGACTTAAATCTTTTTATGTTTAAAACGCCTAGTTTCTGTCCTCCAATAAACCCCAACTGATATAAGCCTCTAAGTGTGTAACTGTTCAACCCTCATAACAGAACCATCAGCTAGGTCATACTACATAGTGCCTACAAGGATATCATCAAAGATCTTGTCAAATACTCTCCCCAAATCATAAAACACAATATCCAAACCTAGCAGTTTCTCTGATCTAGGGGTTTAGCAATGTTATCAAAAAAAGAAATCAAATTATTCTGATATGGTTTGTTCCCAGTAACCTATGCTAACTTATAATGACTCAGGTCTCCTTTCCTAAAGGACTCACAAATGTTCTAGACTTCTGCCCAAGGGGATGTCAAGCTCACCGGCCCACAGTAATGATGTGATTTGGGGGTCAAACCTGGGTCTGTATATTGGGTCCACCACTTACTTGCTATGAAATCTCTGACAAGTCACTTCACATTCCCAAGTCTCAGTTTCCTTAGTGGCAAATGATAGTGACAATGTTACTTTACAGAGTCCTTGTGCGAAGTTAATGAGATAATGTATGCAAAGTCCCAAGCACAATGTTTGGCCCATACTAGACACACAATTAATGATAGCTATAACCTGAGAAATTTACCTTTTATTCTCTTTTCTAAAAATAATAAATAAATAAATAAATAAAAATTAACTCTTTCATGCTTACATGGCACTTTCCTCATTTTCTCAAAAAGACATTAAACTTCACAAACAGTGGAATACAGTTCTCTCACCTGCAAGTTATCTCAACACATTACTGATCATACTCCTAGCCAGGAGATATCAAATCAGCTGAGTGCTCCCTTACCATTTCCTCACCTTGCCATTCAAATGTCTTGTATTCATGTTTGTGGTATTCTCTTCATTTTGGAGATCATTATTCTCTATAGAACCTCTCTGGCTATCGTGCTGGATAAAGAGAGATGGAGCAAGGTTTTGGAGGAGGCAGAGAAAGGTACAAGCAAGAGTCTGCCCTATGAAGGAAGAGACCAGAGCTGCTGGATGGCTCAGTACCTCCACTCCCAGTCCCAGGAAGATCAGGTCTCCTTCAATGCACGAGGGAAGCAGGGCTGGGCTCTCCAGATGCTCCAGCTTCCCAAGTTGTTGGAAGGACAAACTGACATAGCGGGCACATGGAGATTAGCTGAAACCATGAAACAGAGCTGCTAACCTGACTGGAGAGTGTGGCACTTCCTTAAATACTAACAGAGATAGTTTCCCCTTAGGGCAACTACAGCTACCAATCCAGCTCCAGCTCTGGAAGGCTAGAAAGTTCCACCATAGAAACAGAGCAGATCTGAACAAGGTAAAAGGCCCCAGTTTTTTCTTTGCTCAAACAACTGCTCTTCCAGAGTTACCCACAAAGAAATAATCTCTACTAACTCATCAATTTAATGACAATGGATCCCTGACCTGGTCCTAATCTATTCCTTCAGGATAAAAAATCCTAAATGTTGATTTCCTTAATGACAACCAACCTGCTTATACCTCACAATTCCAACTGGCCTAGACTACTCTGGATAAAGTATAATATATAAGGAAGTAGAGTTCCATGTGTAAATATTGGCTGATGCCAGATTGTGAAAGACCTGGGTTACCAAGCTGAAGCCTGGACATTACATGGGTAATGAGATCCCAGGGAAATGGGAATGGGAAGAGGGGGAGTGGGAGAGAGATGGTAAAAATAATGCCATCATTGCTGAAAATAAGTTTGGAGAGTTCTTTGGACATGCTCTCCAGGTCTATGCCCGTTTTTTAAAAAACAGATAAAATTTTAAATATTTCTTGTCATTTTACTCCATTTCCCTTCAAAAGCTCTTTTAATAATTTTGCTTCCTAGGCACTTCCCTGGTGGCACAGTGGTTAAGAATCCACCTGCCAATACAGGGGACATGGGTTCGAGCCCTGGCCCGGGAAGATCCCACATGCCGCAGAGCAACTAAGCCCGTGCACCACAACTACTGAGCCTGTGCTCTAGAGCCCACGAGCCACAACTACTGAGCCCGCGAGCCACAACTACTGCAGCCTGCGTGCCTAGAGCCAGTGCCCCACAAAAAAGAGAAGCTCGCACACCGCCACAAAGAGCAGCCCCCACTTACCGCAACTAGAGAAAGCCCGTGCACAGCAACGAAGACCCAACGCGGCCAAAAAATAAATAAATTAATTAATTAATTTTAAAAAATAATAATAATTTTGCTTCCTAGAGTTAAATCACCACACTTTTCAGAGGTAAGGAAAACAGGTCTGTAATTTCTAGCTTCACGGATAAAGGTATAAAAAAGTATGCAAACATAATTTAAACTGACAAGAATATTAAATCAGGCAACTCTTTTGAAACTCCAAAGGAAAAGGTGATGGAAATCAGAATATTCAGCACACAGTATAACATTCTAGAGATTTTAGAAAATTAAAAATAATGCTATAATCTTTTAGGGAACAAAAAAATATATAAAAATACTTTCAGGGAAGAAAAATGCTAAAGACACATTAGCAAATGGGGCTTCCACTAATGTAACATAACCTAAGAGCTCATACCAACGCATCTAAGACGTTTTAAAGAAGATTTAGATCATGAGGAAACACAAAACTAAAACTAAAAGTAATTATGTGGTTTCACGGAAAGTAAGTTCTGCCTCAGTAACTTCTTTACACTCTATACTATTGCTATACTACAGTATGACAAAACCTGGGGGGTTACACTAACATCATTTGGTTCGATCTTTGGGAACACGGAAGTCCCACATTATAACAGAATGATGTCTAAATGATGGAAACTTAAAATACAAAGGAAGTTGTCTCATGGGATTTAAAACTTGCTAAAGCATATAAAACCACCACAGGGAACTCTACTTAATGCACTGTAGGGTCCTAAATGGAGAGGATATATGTATATGTATGGCTGATTCATTTTGCTGTGCAGTAGAAGCTAACACAACATTGTAAAGCAACTATAGCCCAATAAAAAATAATTAGAAAAATAAAAATTAAATAAATAAAGCATATAAAACAACTACGTAAACCACTATCTGCTCATTTTAAAAATGAGCTTTCAATAAAATCTCTGTGACCCAAAGAATCATACTTAGGACATAAAATTATGACATAAATTGAATGATTTCTGTGGCTGTCAAAGCTGAAAGTCATTACATGAAATATGTGGAAATCTGTGCTATAATTTTAAAGCATGAGGTCTGATAAATCATTATCACATATCTCTTCCTTGAAATATAACAATCTAACATGAATTCGATTCCATAAATACTCATTTTTAAACCACTGTTTAAATGCTGATGTTCAACTATATTGACTACATGGAAAAAGTTGTTTATGTAGTTTCATAGGAAATGCAGTAGCTCTCTAAAGATAGAACAAAGCACTCAGTGATCTTCTAACTGGTCTGTTAAGAATCATAACACTTGACTAAAAGAATTTTATCAGCTGCGGAAAAGTGGTGCTACATGCTGATGGGAAATGTGTTGTAAATGATCTTATCTGTCTTTCTGATCTACAAGGCATATGACTTGTACCCTAACACTAGCTAGCTTTGGAGGCCACAAGACCATTCAATGTAGTTGGGTGAGCATGTTACAGATGCAGAAGCCCTATTCTAGTAATATGCCCAGCTAGGAATCCAAGTCTTAGACTGCTTTTCAGGGCAAAGGCTCAAGAAACCTATCAGCGTGGAGATAAAAAAAATTCACATCCCTCTCCCCCTTCCCACCCAGGATTAACTATGTGGCAATCTGTTTTCATCTTGCGCTTCGTGGCGCTCTCTTTCAAAGTATACAGCCATAATGGGCTATGTATACTAAGAAATGTGAAGAAAGCAACGGCAGTGAGCCAAATGACTTGAAGCTATGAGGTAAGACTTATCAAGCAGACTCACAGGGGGAGTAGCAAAAAGAAAGGGGTAGGCAAAAAGAAAACAAAAATGTCAGAGAGGAAATTCCTACCTATATCCATTTTACCCTATCAGCAAATCATTTGACTCTTTATAACTTTCTAGGCTCTACAATGCAAGAAGTCATGTACTACTGCTTTTGTGCCGTGGAGAAGTAGTTCTGTGTAGTGAAAAACAGCTTTGTGCTTAGACTTTGACATTGACCATACATGACTAGAGTGGTAGGGGGAAGAAAATGGTCAGTAGGTATCAGGAGGTAATTAATCTGCTTTTGCCTATAACTGAAAAATCACAATGTCCTACATTGTTAACTGCAATCTTAAAGAGCCATATTTATACAAAAAGAAATGCTAGCCTGTGAAAGTATCTCGGTCTTCATCACTCTGTAAGCAACGGAGATCAGAGAGAACGCCTTAATCGTCATTTCAGCCCTGCAGCGCACCTGGCACTGTGCCTAGCACAGGACAAGCAGTAGTAAACATGCACTGAACTGATTTTTCTGCATGAGTATCCCTGTCTCTTGATTCTTCTTTCTAGTGTTTCTTCTTTTCCCACCTTAGCCCTTATTTCTTCCCTTGGCTTGCTCCCCTCTGTCACTGCAGCTTAACTGATAACTTAGACAACGTGATATAATATTATGTTGTATTATTTGGAACAGAATTTTAGGTTCACGTTTTTAATTGGAAGAGTAAATGTTAGGAACGCTATCTTTTTATCTCAAAAAATACTTTACAAATTAAATTATGGGTTAGCATCCTTCAACAGAAAAAAGTTCCGTAACACTAAGTTAAAGATGTGCTGCTTTCTGCTATATTAAAAGAATTTTTGAAAATTCACTTGTGCCATATTCCTTTCACTGTTAAATAAAGCCAAGAAACAAAATTTTCCACAACTGGCTATAACAAGCAACACAGAACTATCCTGGTTTCTATAGAAGTATACTTTCAAAACAGAAAATTAATACTCAATGGGAAAAAAAGCCACATACTTTTCATAGTTCCATCTTCTTCTTCCTCATCCTCACTGTTTATAACCATGGTCCCCAAGTCAGATTCTAACATTGTGCTATTGTGTTCAATCATGGTCTGGGCCCCTTCACTCATCGTGCTTGTGGCCCTCATGGTGCCCACGCTTTCCGAGCTAGTCTTCACCATGGTGTGGGAATCCAGCTCATCTTCATCCTGCAAACAAAACACTGCAGTGAAGGAAGACTTTTCTAACATAGATGGATATCATACAATACTATGAACATATTATATTTTAATAATGAAAAATACTACTATCACTACTAATTTTAATGTAGGGACATAAATACAGTGTTACCATAAGACCCAAAAGTTATCCAAAATAACCTAAAGCTTTAGGTAATTAAAGCTCAAGCAACAGAAATTGATGAAATAGCAGGCTGCTAGCTGTTCTTAAAATAAGGATTAAGACAGGAAGATTATTAACAAAGAATGTATAACAAAATAAACAAATAAAAGAGAGCACATTAAAGACAGAACATGTTGGCACTATTATAACAGCTTTAATAATGTTTATAACTTTGTACAAAAGCCATTAGCTTTTTAAAAATTATGATAAATATACATAACATAAAATTTACCATTTTGATCATTTTTCAGTGCACAGTTCTGTGGCATTAAGTACATCCACAGTTTTGTCCAATCATCATCAATACCCTTTTCGAGAAATTTTTCATTATCTCAAACAGAAATTCTGTACCCATCAAAAACTAACTCCTTATTACTTCCTTCACCCAATCCCTGGTAACCTCTATTCTACTTTCTGTTACTATGAATTCACCTATTCTAGGTACCTCATAAAAGTAGAAGCATGCCTTTGCGTCTTTTGTGTCTGGCTTATTTCACTTAGCATGTTTTCAAGGTTCATCCGTGTTGGACCAGATGTCAGAATCTCATTCCTTTTTAAGACTGAATGATATTCCATTGCATGTACACACACACACACACACACACACACACCTTTTGTTTACCCATTCATTTGTTAATGGACATTAAGGTGTTTACACCTTTTGGTTATTATGAATAATGTTCTGAACACTGGTATATAAGTATCTACAGATAGATGGTCCCCGACTTATGATGGTCCGACTTAGGATTTTTCAACATTACAACAGTACAAACGAGATACACATTCAGTAGAAACCGTACTTTGAATTTTGAACTTTTCCTGGGCTAGCAATACACAGTACGATACTCTCGTGATGCTGGGCAACAGCAGCAAGCTGCAGCTCCCAGTCAGCCATGTGATCAGGGATGTAAACAACCCATACATTTACAACAATTCTGTACCCATACAACCATTCTGTGCTTCACTTTCAGTATAGTATTCAAGGAATTATGTGAGATTCCACTCTATTATAAAATAGGCTTTGTGTTCGATGATTTTGTCAAACCGTAGGTTAATTTAAGCGTTCTGAGCACATTTAAGGTAGGCTAGACTAAGCTATGTTTTTCGGTAGGTTAGGTGTATTATATACATTTTCAACTTAACGGTATTTTCAACTAAAGATGAACTTATCGGGACGTAACCTCATCATAATTTAAGGAAGATCTGTATTTGAGTCCCTGCTTTCAATCCTTTTGGGTGTATGCCTAGGAGTGCAATTTATATCAAACGGTAGTTCTCAATTTTGGGGGGAACTGTCAAAATGTTTCCTGCATTGGCCACACCATTTTATATTCCAACAGTGTACAGGGTTCCAACTTATCCACATCCTCACCAACACTTGTTATTTTCCCTCTTTTTTTTTTTTTTGAGAACAGACATCCTAATGGATGTGTGGTATCTCATTGTGGTTTGATTTGCATTTCCCTAATAACTAGTGATATTGAGCATCTTTTCATGTGCTTATTGGCCACTTGTGTATCTTCTTTGGAGAAATGTCTATTCAAGTCCTTTGCCCATTGTTGTTACAGATTGTTTTTTGTTGTCGTTGAGCTGAAGAAGTTCACTTTATGTTCTGGATATTAATCGCTTATCAGATATATGATTTGCAAATATTTCTCTCCATTCTGTAGGTTGTCTTTTCACTCTCTTGATAGTTTCTTTGATACACCAAAGCTTTTCATTTTGATGAACTCCAATTTATGTTTTTTCTCTTTTGTTGCCATATCCTAGCCATTGGCTTTTAAATGTAAATTCACAGAAGAATCAAGTCAGTAATATAAGTATGAACCAAAAAATGCTCTTTAGAACATTCACCAAAAGATAAACTGGAATAGGGCCATAAAACTAAACTAACAAATTCTGTTTGAGAAACCAAGCAATGTGCTATTTAGAAAAACTTGATCATGTACTGAAATTAATTTATATCTATTCCACTTTAAGTAGAAACAAACAAACCAAACCTAAGTTCTGACAGAGGTCAAAATGCAAATACTGGAGAACAGGAGCAGCCATGTTGTTCTCAGCTGTTTGATAGCCCTCCTCATCCTCAACCTACAGGATAAATTCAGCATTATATCTCAAAGTCTTCTGCTCTCCTTTCATGAGCTCCTCTTCTTTTAGAAGACTTCTTCATTCTTATGCATTCAACTATCTAATATATTGAGGACTCTCAAATCCTGACATCTTTCTGACTTTACTTACTACTTAAATGCTTAATGATGTTTAAAACTCAACATTCTCAAACGAGATCATTTCATCCATCTCCTTGGCCCCTCCAGTCTGCCTCCATCCCCGACAATAACCACTACAAAGCACAGTCATCTTCATTAGCTAACAGAGTAAAACTGCAATGTCTTTTTCGGTTTATTTTCTCTCACACCCTATATGCTATCAGTCAACAAGTTCTTCTTCAAAAAATTCTCTCTCAGCTCCATCTCTTCTTTTCCATTCCCACTGCTACTGAGTATATTCCTCCTTACCTTAGGCCTGAGTTACTGCAGGAAGAGCACCCTGACCTCCTAGAATCAGACAGATGTTAGTTCAAATCCTGGCTCAACTCACTTAGTAGCCTTAAGACCTTTAGGGAACCTATTTAAACTCTCTGAACTTTAGTTTCTTTCATTGGTGTTATGATGATTAAATGAGAAAAGGTATGTAAAATGCTTGCATGCTACTAGGAATAAGGTAGTTTCACCCCTTCTTCAAAGTATACATACTATACCAATCTTTCTTGAATACTACTTGTATTATAATATTCTTCTACTGAAGAATCTATAATGGCTCCCAGTTCTTGCCTGCATTGAAAGCTAAACAAAGCTGCCTAGATTTTAATGTCCTCTGTATTATCTTATTTTATATGGCCGATCCTATCTTCCCATTGTTCACATATCATTCAATAGAGTCAGGCTGACCTCAACTGAGTCTCCAGCTGCCATAAACCCATATGTTCATTAAAGACTTCATCTTTGCTCACATCACATCTTCTTTTCTACCCAGGATGCTCTTTCCTCTCTAATTCATTTTAATTAATCCTATCTAGTTCCAGATCAAGTATCCATTACCTTTATGGCAAATTCAGTCTTTATTAATTATCCTCTTTTCCAAACTTCTAGAATTTATAAAACCTGCATTACACACTTTTGCATTTAAATTTATGATCTCATATTGTAACTGTTTCATAAAATCTTTTATAAATGTAAGTACCTATGGATAAGAGTGCCTTATAGTACTTCTGAATCTACTAAAGTGTTTCATTCAGTAGTCCACACACAGTAAGCATTCATTTATATATTTACTTTATCACAGAATTATAAAATCATGAACCTTTAATAATTCAACCCCTCATTTTATACATAAAATGAGAAAGCAAGAGACTTCCCCAAGGTCACACACCTACTTAAAAGTGGAGCTGGGACTAAGAAACTAGTTCCTTTATTTCTTAACCCATTATCCCACCAAGTACATATACCTTACTTAAATTTAAATTTTGATCTACTTGAATGCTTAAGTTAGAGGTGCAGGTTTACAGTTTTAACAGCTTATGTCACCAGCTCCTATGCCCAAAGAGTCCCATACAAATTACTTGGTCCATCCTAGTCACAGCCACTGTCTTTTCTTGGACTATTAGAACAGCCTCCTAGCAGTTTGCACTGCTTCCCCTCTTGCCCCCATTAGTGTCCCACATAACAGGCAGATGGATCCTTTCAGAAGACAGATCACATCATGTTACGCTCCTGCTCAAAACCCTGCGCTTGGCTTCCCATCACACTTACATTAAAGCCCAAAGCCTTCATCCTGGCCAAATGTGATCTGGCCCAGTCATATCTGCCAATCCTATCTCCTATCACATTCCTTCTCGCTCACCCAGTTCCAGCCAGGCTGGCCTCCTTTGCTATTTCTTGTGCATTCTAAGCATGTTCCTCCTTGGGCTTTTAAATTGGCTGTTCTCTCAGCCTAGAATGCTCTTCTTTAAGACAGTTTTATTTTCTGCTTAACTCAGGTCTCCACTTAGATGTTACCTCCTTAGTGATGCTTTTTCTGACCACCAATCCAAAATCGAAGTCCCCATCAATCTTTTATCCTTCTATATTCTTCATAGCCTGTACCTGGCTTTTCTACCAGTATAATACAAGTTTGATAAAGGCAAAGAAAGCTTCTTTTTCACAGATGAACCCTCAATGCTTAGAACACGTGGCATATATTAGGTACTTGATAAAAATTTATTTAATAAATGGAGCAATTCATATTTTTACCTAATTCATTCAACAAGCATTTATTGTAAACTTATAATATGTCAAGGAGTGAACCAGGTGTTAGAGATACAAAGATGAATAAGAAACGGTTTTGCTCCGTTTTTCTTTTTTTAAGAAGTCTGAAGTCTAAGAGAAACTGACATGTGAACAATAAATTACAAGGCAATTTGTTAAACGCTGTAAGAAAAGTGTTGGCAAAGTACAATGGGAGTACCAAAAGTACAGCCTCTGACTCCACCTCTGCCAAATGAAGAAAGCCTCACAGAGGACACTGCCCTTAGATTAGGTCTTAAAGGATGAGAAGACTATAACATTGAATATATATACACAAATGGGGGTGCTTTATATTACAACTTCTTTTTACAACAGAACTACACTTAGACATCCCAAGACTGAATTAGGTGTTGTACTCTTGTATTGCTATAGCACCTTGTGCTTATGCCTATCATACACTTATTACACAATACTCTAATTGTCTGTACACTTGACTCGTCCAAATCTATTAAATAGACTCTAAAAGCTATTATAAGGGCAGTAATCAGATCTTGTCAACAGTTATATTCCTGGTATCCAGTACAAAGCCTTGTTCTCATTACATAATCTATTATATTAATGTTAAAGCCCTCATTATGAGTTAGTGCTAAAGCATAGAATGTTATGCAAGGTTCTATTGTAGAACTTTATTTAAACCAACTAATTATTTAAAACATAGAATGGCTATTAAAGAAACTTCAGGGAAGAGATATGGGAACATATGTATATGTATAACTGATTCACTTTGTTATAAAGCAGAAACTAACACACCATTGTAAAGCAATTATACTCCAATAAAAATGTTAAAAATAAATAAATAAATAAACTTCAGGAGGGAAAGTAATACTATTAATTAGAACTATTCAATTGATCACTTATCGAATAATGACAAAATAGTTATCACCAATGAGTTAGAAGCACTATACCAAGGACTTTTTGTAGGTCACTCCTATTTAATCCTTTTATTAATTCTGTGAGATATTATTGTCCCCGTTGTGTAAATGATGAACCTGAAGTTCAAATGAGTTTAATAATTTGTCCAAGGTCATATAACAGATAAGTGGAAGGGCAAGGATTCTAACCAGGTTGTTTGATTCTAAAGCCCAATATCTAACTTCCAATTGTATAAGTCTTCTAAATTTTAAATTATTTCTCAACTCTAGTTTAATTTATATTACAGGTTAGCTAGAGCATGTTTCATTTTGCTAAGTTAAGAGATGAAGAAACTGACATACACATAAGTAAACGAATTTGCACTTGGTCAAAAAGCTAATAAAAAAGGTTTTACTCTTTTCAGTAGACTCCACTAAGGAGGGAGGAAAAAAGTTGATTTTCTATCAGTTCTTCTTAAAAATCTACTGCTAGTTTAATACCTTATTTTATCGTGGTTGCAAAGCAGTTAATTCCCAAAACGCTAAATCTGTTTTTATATGTGTGAGTCATTTATCTCTTATCCTTATAAGATTCAGTGCTGTGACCGTTAAATTTAACAAGAAACATAACATCTGGTTGGTGTGAAATAATACTTTAAAATTTTCCTGTATTCTATATTAGACTTGAATCTATGCTGGGATAATGAAGCTTGCACCTCTGGATGCACATAACTGGCTTAATCTATAAAATTATAAAAACACTAAATCAAGTTTGGAAGGGATCGTTTTCACTGCATATTATTTTCACTTACATAGTCACTTTGCTAAAGGATGCTAAACCAATTTACAAATTGACAGTAAAAAAAAAAAACAGTAATGAAAAAGATAATGAGCACTCAATTCACTAATGAGAGGGTGGCATCCAAACAGTAATTACTGAAGTATGGAAGGAATGAGAAGTTCTTTTTTATGAAATTAGCAAATCAAACACTAAAAACTTGGTGACGGTGTTGAAAACTTTTCAGTAACACTTTTTACTTTTTTAAATCATTAACTCAAATTATTCTTAATATTTTAGATGATTGTTCAAATTTCCATTTGATACTTTAACATTTTCATAATAAAACAGTTATTTATAATGTTTTTCCAAAGTTATACTTCATTTATATATACTCTGTTACTCCTTACAAGAGAAAAGCAGAAGAAAAACATGTTGATACTTTATAGAAAAAGGTCTGCAGAGCAGATGCTTCCCCACTGTAGAAAGCGGCCAATTCCAGTAAGGAATACAATAGCATTTTCAATCAGTGGTCATCATGTGCCAGGAATGCAAAACAGAGTACTGACGATAATCCAGGTTATGAATCATAAAATCCACATGGAATACAAATATTTGAAAACATCATTAGGAAATCCTACTCCACTGCTAAGACAGATTTATGCTATAACAGTCTGAGAAATAATCAGAGCCTTTGCACTAGGTATCTTTACATTTGCAATATCTACCACCTTAAAGGATTTTCTAAACATTCAGCTACTATCTGATTGATTTAAAGGATATTAACACAAACATTTTAGAAAGCATTTGTCATTTCTAACATTAATGAGATAGACTATTCTTAGATAAACAGGTGTCTTTTTAATTTGAAATATTCTAATTATTTTCTCTTCCTGAAATGATATTAAATACTTCTTTATTACCTATACAATTACATAACAGTACATTATCAATACAGAACAGTGATCTTAGTGACACTGATTCAATTAGACACTCCTATTGGGTATGCATTCTACTAAAGCATGAAAAAATTTATTTTTCAAGAAAAAAATGAATGTTTAAGACACATAAGTGAACCAATTATACAAAAAGTTGCAATATTATAGTGGTCTAGATATCTGTAAAACGTTTTAGAGGCGCTAATCAGGGATGGCACTGACAGCAAAGAATAATGTAACAAAACATACTACAAATACAAAACTGAGCTTTCAAGATAGTAAAGGAAATCTCCAAGAGCCCCAAACAACTAGGAACTAGAGTGACAATAAGCTAAATCTGACCTTAGGGCTGCCATAGGGGCCATGTGATGATGAGGGGTGGGATGGTGATGGGTTATCCACTTTAAAGGATAAAGGAAGACAAGAGTCTTTGGGTTCTCTCTAAAGTAGAACTGAAACTCTTACATAAAATTGGGAATCTTGAAAGTCTACATCCTCAGTGAAAGGACAGACAAGAAAAAAAGTACTCACAGGTAAGGGAGATGACATATAAACTTGTCTGCCTCACCTGGGCTATAGGTAAAGATGAGGAATGGATGGTGGGGGGGTTTTCCCTTTAGGATGTACAGACATGGGTTTGGGTTTTCTAACATTACCCACATGGTCTGGGGAACCCCATGCTGAGAAATCAGTCAAATGCAGTCTCAGTATGGAAGCACCCAGGGTGCCTGATGAAAACAAATTAAAATCCACCCTAAAGGGACTCATACTCAACCTTCAACCCAGAACTCATCATTCTCAGAGATAAAATTCAACTAAACTTGAGCTTACAAAAAGACAAACAATGAATAAACAAGCTGCCAAGATAGATGGGAAAAAAAACAGATTTAAGACTCACTTGCTCCTTAGAATTAAATTACTCCCCTTAGACAGCTGGATCTTTCTAAGATAAAAATTTCTAGGACCAAAATTAGGAAAGAGTAGACAGTGGCACCCTAGATTGGGAAAAACAAGCACAAAGGTAGAAATATTATGGCTGGAAGGGAAAGCATTAAGTGAGTTGGGCTGCGTTAAGTGAGTTGGGCTGCATTAAGGAATGGCCTACAGGTTACAGAGTGCTTTAAACACTGGGAGCCAGCATGCACTGCTTGACAGAGTGATGGGAACCTTGCAAACTAAGGGGTGAATTGGAGAAGGAGACTGAAGAAAGAGAGCCTGGAATCAGAAGGTTATTACTGAAATCTAGATTTGAGGTGATTAGAATCTGCGCTGAAAAGGTCCTATACAAACTGGTTTAAATGACAAGTCCAATCTAATAGAAATCATGAAAGAAGAAACAACGTATTCTAGAAACTTTCTGGACATCAAATACAATGAATCAAAAATAACTACAATATTCTGTACCTAAAGAGGCCAAACTGACTCTAAAGAGAAAACTGTAAAAGATTCTAATCTGAGTAGATGAAGACAGAAAATAAAATAGATAATGCCAGTTATTGATAACCAAAAAATGACTTAATGGAATTTGCCACTTTAGCACATGATAAAGGCACTGAATTCTAATGATTAATTTGTGGGGAAAGAGTCAAATAAGAAGTCAACATGGTCCAGCAGTTAAGAATCCGCCTTCCAACGCAGGGGACGCGGGTTTGATCCCTGATCCGGGAACTAAGATCTCACATGCTCGTGCGCTCTAGAGCCCACATGCTGCAACAACTGAGCCTGTGTGCTCTGTGCGCAACAACTAGAGAGAAGCCCACGCCCCTCAATGAAGAATCCCGCATGCCACAACAGACCCCACGTGCTGCAACTAAGACCCAATGCAGCCAAATAAATAAATAAAATAAAATATATATTTTTAAAAAAAGAAATTATTTTTTTAAAAAAAGAAATCAACACGGCATGTGCAGTGCAACTTCAAGGAAATGAGCACAAAATTGGGGAAACCTGTGGCAGGTTTTACTTTTCTCCCCATGCAGAACTAACTCAGGTCTTGGTGGTTGTGCTCACATGCTAACCTGTGTCAGTAAATAAATTTTAATCATTCTTGAGTTAGAAAAGGCAAAAATCAAAGGGAACTATTGTACATTTGCTTGTATGCCTCACATCATGGAAGAGCCCTGTGTACCATAAAACTAAAGGCACTCTCTACTATAGCAAGGTGAAATTACTGATGTGACCCAACAGAGCATTCATTATCTTTAAATTCCACTTCCAAATATGGTAAAGGAGAGCACTTATCCATTGCCTCTGTTCTCAATACATCTGCAGTGTCTACTGTTTCTGTGTTACAAGTGAAATAGCCCGCAGTAGAATCAACTGGTTAACTCTGGTCGCATTCAGTACCATATTCAACCCAACTGAGCTAAGAACTACTGAGAAAACATCAGAAATATTCCCCTTCAAACTGCCATCCTTAAGCACTGTTTCATTGTCTGACAGGTTGAAAAAAGTAATATATTGATATTCACCAATTAAATATTACTAAGACTTACAGTATCTGGAAATCTGTACAAAGAATGAACTTTCCTCCCACCGATATAAGTAGGTGGTCCTTCTACTTCACTGCAAAAGCAGCAGAAGAGCTTATACAGCTGCTGTCTTTGACATACCTATCTTTAACAAACAGAAACGTCTGCCTTCATGCATCCTAACTTTCTGAACGTTCATGGGCATGTTTTAAAGTTACATCAAAGCTTTCACGATCTCCGAAAGTCATTAACGACTTGTTCATCAGTACAACAAACCTAAATGGTGAGAAGGGTGTGGGCAGGACTTCAGAGGCTCCATGATGCAAGACTGTACAAGTTCCTGGCATTATATTAAAAGCTTCCAAACAAAAGATTATCTTACATCCCCTGTGCACAATACTGATATACAATAGAGTAAATTTAAAAAGTAAAAGCAACCTTAACCATGACTTCTCTTTTTTCTCTCACAGCCAAAAGCATGTCAAAGGATTAACAAAATATAAAGATTATAAAATCAAATATTTTAAAATAAAAATAACACCTTTAAAAACTGTTGTGTTGGGCTTCCCTGGTGGCGCAGTGGTTGAGAATCTGCCTGCCAATGCAGAGGATACGGGTTCGAGCCCGGGTCTGGGAAGATCCCACATGCCGCGGAGCAACTAGGCCTGTGAGCCATAACTACTGAGCCTGCGCGTCTGGAGCCTGTGCTCCGCAACAAGAGAGGCCGCGATAGTGAGAGGCCCGCGCACCGCGATGAAGAGTGGCCCCCGCTCGCCGCAGCTAGAGGAAGCCCTCGCACAGAAACGAAGACCCAACACAGCCCCCCCAAAAATAATAAATAAATAAATAAATAAATAATAATTAAAAAAAAAAAAAAAAACTGTTGTGTTGTTACAAGCAGTTTATAAAAAATCCACAAGAGGGCACCAAAGACAAAAGGCTAGGACAAATTCCATTAATTTGTGATTTACACAGATAAAACAGGTTCATAAAATAGGTTATTTTATTTACTAACATACTATCAATACCTTTCAGAAACAGACTATTGGCCACTGATTTTTTTTAAAAACTGATATATTTTAAAATACTATAGCCACTGCCATGTTATATTTTTATATAAGCAACATTTATGTTTCTTAAGGGACATATTACATTCAGTAATCTCCCCAATGACTTGCATATAATAGCAGGAGCTCAGTGAACACTTGTTGATTCCACAAAATTGACAGAAACATACAACAGGAAATATCAAGTATTCATATCACTGTGTCACTGCATTCTAAATCGCTTTCATATAAACAGATTTATGATTGTATTATCTTATGTTCTTAGAACAAATAGAACTAAGAGCTAATTTGTCTTTGAAAATAATTTCTTTTTATTATCCTTTCTTTCTCTTACTCCTTTTCTGCTCCATTATGGTCATGTTTAACAACAAATAGAAACTTTAATATACACTTAACAAAAGAAATCACTTGTATAAACTCAGAAATGATAACATTATAAAATGACTTTAAGAAATCACCTTCCAAAACATACAATTTAGAAGGAGACTGCCTGAATCACAATAAAATAACAATATTAATTTTAGCATGCAGTTACATTACTGAAACTCCTGATACAAATGACATTCTGGGGCAGAGAAATGCCAAGTCAGGCCAGCAAAAAACAAGCAATTACCCCCAAAACAAAATATTTATCACATGTTTGACTTAAGCATTGCTCCAGAAATACTTCACATACCAGTATGTACCTTATTATTTTTAAATGCAGATACTTTCTGTGTTGATGATAATCTTGTGGCACTATGCTGAATAATAAGGGGTTAAGTCAGTTAAAACCCATTATAAAGCAATTTTATACATATGTTTATTGATTTGATAAATATTGATTAAATATTTATAAGTACCTACTGTGTGCAAGGCAGTGTGCTGAGATATAGCCTTTGTCTTTGAGAAATGTACAGGTTTGTGGAGAAAGTTAGAAAGTAGACATAAATACAGTGAGATAAGCATTCTCACAGAGCTAAACACAGATACCATGGGAGCACAGAGGAGCACTTGCCTGACCAAAGCCTTGGAGGAGTATCATGAAAAGTTCCCCTTTTCCAGAGGAATCAATGGCTGAGATGACTCCTGAAGGATAAGGAGTTAATCAGGCAAATGAGGGTGACCTAAGAAGTGGTCTAGGCAGAAGCAGCAACTGATGTTATTCTTTAGACACTTTTTGAGCAATCTCACTTTTGCTTAAGGTTTAACCACCAAATGCAGAAAGCCTGTTAATTCTCCAACTGCTTGAGCTCTCCCTTGGGGTTCAAAACTGCATATCCAGCTGCCTGCTACAGAATGACTTTGATGACCCATGGACATGTCAAATTAAATAAGTTCTAAAATGATCTCATCCTACCCAGAAAGTTGCCCTGTGAAGAGTACTGCTGGAGAATACTTCAGCCACAATATGATAAGAGGTGGAGAGAGAATATGATGAAGTGAAGAAACAAAGGCTCTGACTATTTTATCAAGAAGTCTGGTTATGAAAAATTTGTTGTTGATTTCTTCTTCAGTTTTTTAATGGTCAAAATATAACTACATTTTTACACTGAGGAAAAAGGCCCTAGAAGAAAAGGATAATGTGACTGACTGAAAAGGCCTATATAGACATGACTGTCTAGAAAATTTCAAAGAATCGACAAAAACCTCCTGGAACTATATAATAAGTGAATATAGCGAAGTCACAGGATACAAGGGCAATATAAAATATTCATTTGCTTTCTCTATAACAGCAATAAATAACTGGAATTTGGAATTTTAAAAAAATCTTTAAGGCACACACACACACACACACACACACAGAAAAACACATTAAGTCTAACAAAATATGTATAGAATCTGTGTGCACTGATGAAAAAAAGCAAAGATCTAAATAAACTGAGAGACATTCATGTTCACGGATTAAAAGACTCAAAATATGGTTAAGATATCATTTCTTCTTAACTTAATGTATAGCTTCAATTCAACCGCAATAAAAATTCTAGCAAGCTAACACGTAATTGTCAACAAAATGATTCTCAAGATTATATGGAAAGGAAAAAGGCCTAAAACAGCCAACACAATAATGAATAAGAAAAATAGTTTGAAGACTCCAATTTTTAGACTTCTATAAAATTACAGTAATCAAGACAGTGTAGTATTGGAAAAAGAATAGATACATATATCAGTGATAAATCAATGGAACAGAATAGAGAGCTCAGAAACAAACCCACACAAATACAGTCAACTAATCTTTGAAAAGGGCACAAAGGCAACTCAATGGAGAAAGGATAATCTTTTAAACAAAGGGTGCTGGAACAACTGGATGGCCATATGAAAAAAAAAACAACCTAGACTTAGACCTCATGGCTTTCACAAAAATTAACTTGAAATAGATCACAGAACTTAATATAACATGCAAAACCAGAAAACTTCTGGAAGAAATCATAGGAGAAAATCTGTTACCTTTAGTTTGGTGATGAGTTAAAGCATCAAAAGCAAGATCCATTGGAAAAAAACAAAAACAAAAACTGACTGGTGATATTAAAACAAAAACTACTGCTCTGTGAAAGACACCATTAGGAAAATGGAGAGACAAGCCACAGACTGAGAAAATATTTGCAAAACACTACCTTATTTTAAAGGACTTGTGTCCAAAACACATGAACAACTCCTTAAAAATAAACAGTAAGAAAACTAAAAATGGGGAAAAGTACTGAATAGACATCTTGTCCAAGAAGATACATAAATGGCAAATGAGCATACAAAAAGATGCCCAACACCTTCTGTCATTAGGAATTACAAGTTACACTAACAATGAGATACCACTAAATACTTGTTAGAATGTCTAAAATGCAAAAAAACAAAACACAGAACAAAACAAAAACTTGACAATATTAAGCTCTGGTGAACATGTTTAGCAACAGAAATTCTCATTCATTGGTGGCAATGCAAAAATGGTGTAACACTGGAATAGAGTTTGGCAGTTTCTTACAAACCTAAACATATCATAAGATCTACCAATTACCATCCTAGGTATTTACCCAACTGATCTGAAAATTTACATCCACACAAAAGCTGGCATGAAAGTGTTTACAGCCACTTTATTCATAATTGCCAAAAGCTAGAAATGACCAAGATGTCCTTCAGTAGGTGAATGGATAAACAAATTGTGGTACATCCATGCAAAGGAATACTATATAGCGAAAAAATGAGCTATTAAGCCACAAAAAGACATAGATGAATCTTAAATGCATATTGTTAAGTGAAAGAAGCCAGTACTGTTTGATTCAATTACATGATATGGAAAAGGCAGAACTACAGATGATAAACAGATGAGCAACTGCAGAGGGCTTGGGGGTAGAGGGAGAGTTTAATAGGTGTAGCATAGGGATTGTTTTGGGTGGTGAAAATATTCTGCAGGATACTGCAATGGTGAATACGTGACACCATGCATTTGTCGAAACTCATAGAAGTTTATACTATAAGGAGTGAACCTTAATGTATGCAAATTTAAAAACATATTTCAGGTGGTCAGGAGATCCCAGGATGGAATGCAGAATGTGAAACACACAACCTTGGAAGTGAGTGGAATCTGTTAAGACTTAAAACAAAAAGCACTGTACATAAGCACTGTGCTCTACTTGATAAAGTTGTTCCCATGGGGATATGGGTTAATTCTGAAACCACTATACATGCACACAGGAACTGAAACATTTAGCAAACGGGTGGTAGATGGAGGGAGCCAGGTTTTTCACCATTGCAGGGGGGAGTTATAAACAAGCAAGGGGAGGCAGATAGAAGGATCCATGTGGTAATGGATCAGAGTCAGAGACATCAGTATGAATTCATGTTTAGCTTAATATAGGCAGAGATGGAGATATATATATACACACACATATATATACATATAGATATTTGTATATACACAAGTTAGCACACACACACATATACCTCCTTGCTTTGTCTGCTGAGAGGGATCAATAAAGTGACAATATGCCACAGTAGCAACAAGTACATCTACAGTCCATATCTTGGTTTCTAATACCATTCTCTAATAAAGGAACTAGCTCCTAGGATTCTAGAAACTGTGGCAGGAAATATACAAACTGAACCTAGAGTATCTTACAGTGTCAGAGAGTAAGGAAGCAAGTAAAGTAAAAGCAAACCCACAATGATGGGGTTATATCAAAGGGACAAAAGAGCTAACCATAAGAGGTTCCAATGGCCAAAGCTGGAACAATCTGAACAAGAAAATACATAAGGTAGTATTGGATTATAACCCAAAGTGTAAACTAAATAACCATGAGTCAGTGAGATATATATGACTGAATAAATAAGTGGAGAAAATAGACAAATCTCCTGTGTAGAAGAATTCCTACTAACTTCCCACTCCTCAAGTGTGGGCTGTGTATTATGATTTCCTTCCAAAGAATACAGTATGGAAGGGGGGAAAGAGTAATTTTGTTGTGAAGAAACCTGACAAACACTACATCAGCCAGGTGATCATGGGTAACACTGACAGTGATAAGTCATGTTAACAAAATGTATTTGTGATACTGTGATATAAGAAGAAACATAGATTTGATCTGTCCCCAGTTCCTGGCACAGTACTTCTAAAACCCTTACAATTTCCTGAGTGATATGTGTGGGAGGAGCACATTTTCTTATGCATAATAAGCCCCTTTCAGCCATATCTGGCTTTATGCTAATAAGGTGACTCCTGGAGGATGAGGGCTGGTTGCCAGAGGAACCAACCATGTGATCAGAGGGGTGGAACTTTTAGGCCTACCCTCCTGACCTCCAGGAAGGGGAAAAGAGTTAGGGATTGAGTTAATCACCAGTGGCCAATGATTTAATCAATCATATCTCTGTAAAGGAACCTCCATAAAACCCCTAAAAGAAGGGTTTTGGAGAGCTCCCAGGTTGGTGAATAGATCAAGGTGCTAGGAGATGGGCATGCCTGGAGAGGGCCTGGAAGCTCCACACGTCTTCCTCATACCTTACCCTATGCATCTCTGCCGTTGGTCTGTTCCTGAGTTGTATCCCATATTGGAAATAGTAAAGTGTTTTCCTGAGTTCTGTGAGCTATTCTAGAGAATTAATGAAACTGAGGAGGGAACTGTGGAACCCCTGATTTATAGCCAGTTGGTCAAAGTATGGGAGACCCAGACTTGTGACGAGTCTCAAGTCTGAAGTGAGGGAGGGGACAGGTTTGTGAGACTGAGTCCTTAACCTGCAGGGTCTGTGCTAACTCCGGACAGTTAGTGTCAGAATGAATTAAACTGTAAGACACCCAATTGGTAAACTGGAGAATTGCTTGGTGTGGAAAATCCACACATTTGGTGTCAGAAGTGTTATAAGTAGAGGAAATGAGTTTTTCCTTTAATATTCTTGATATAAATGTGATGAGACTAGCCTTTACTTCTCTAGTCTCTCTCCCAAAAACCAATAACCTCAGTATCATCATAAGAAAAAATATCACACAAATCCCAGTTGAGGGACATTCTACAAAATACCTAACCAGCATTTCTCAAAGTTCTCAAGGTCATCAAAAACAAGGATAATCTGAGAAACTGTGACATCAAGAGGAGCCTAAGGAGACATGGTGACTAAATATAAATGTGGTATCCTAGATGGGTCCTGAAACAGACAAAGGACACTAGGTAAAAACTAAGTAAATCTGGATAGAGTATAGACCTTAGTTGAAAACACTTATCAATACTGATTCATTAATTGTAACAAATGTACCATACTAACATAAGATTTTAATAGGGGAAATTGGATGTGGGGTATATGGAAACTCTTTGTACTATTTTCACAATTCTTCTGTAAATATAAACGTATTCAAAAATTAAAAGTTACTTCAGAAAAAGAAAATGGAAGAAATTCATTTTTTTATTTGAATAAATATTTACTAAATAAATATTTATGTCACAAAGCCCAACACAAGAATCTACAGGTCAATGGTTCTCATCTACATTAGAATCAGCTAGGGAGCTTTTAAAAAATTCTGATGCCTGGGCTTCAGCTTATATCAATTAAATCAGAAATTTCTCAGAGTAAAAACCAAGCATTATTGGGTTTTCTTTTCCCCTCCAGAAGTAGACAGGTTGTTCAAATGTATAAAGAGAGAGATCAAGTGACATAGCCATTTGCTGAATATTCTACACATTGTATTAAACATTATAAATCCCAAGGAATCATTTTTCCATTAGAGATAACTAAAATATCAGACTTTTAGTGATTCATGTATATAATTTTTTTATATTGACAAGAACAGAGCTCTGTACTCCATCATTTAACCAAAAAATTTGTTGGAATCTCTTTTCAGAAAAAGATATTTTAAAAATATTTAGCAAATTTCAGTATGTACATGCTTAAAAAAAAGAGAGAGAGAATGCCCTGAAGCGCATCTTATTTTTAAAAGGGCATGCTTTATTGGATAAGATTTTTTAAACTCTTACATGGCAGAAACAATGCACACAGATTTGCTTTATACCCTACTATGAATGCTCCTTGGTAAAACAAAATGTCGTATTTGTAGAAAGTTGTTTTGAGTAGAAAGAGCAACTCCATTAGTAGATACTCTTTAAAAAGTAGTCTTTCTATAGATAATTCAGGTATTTACAGTAAATATGAACAAATATATTTATGCTTTTTAATCAATTCACACTAAGGATTTGGGAATATCTTCCACTGACATCCGGAAAACAAATTCTTTCTTACTATGTAATACAGTTGACCCAACTCAGCACCAAATTTATATCACATGCTCAGAAATGCCCCAAAAAGAAGAGCTTTGCCATGTTTAGCAATGCTTAAACTAGCACAAAAACCTTGATATTGGGATTAACCTGCTGCAGAAATCTCTGTTTACAATTTGTTTAATTTTAAAAATCTGTACAATTACCTCAGCACCGATCAAAACATGTCAATTTGTCAAGATGTATTCTCATCAGATAAGCTTTTTCTATAATAGGTATAAAATCAAATTCATAAGGCACTAGCTCCAATCATGTCCCATACCTTTCTTGAATAAAAAATATTTAAAGAAGTTTGTTTATAATAGTTACTTACCCAGGGCACAGGTGTACAGCACCAAAAAATTTTAAAACAACGTATCTTGAAATAGTTATCATATAGTGTTTCCTTTTCAAAAGTCACACTGAGAGTTGATGGCAATGTCAACATAATTTTAGGTCTCAAGTTTTTCTCCAACTGTAGTAAGTTGAATTATGTAGAAGTAAATTAAGTTTGGAAAAATTATAAGTTGATATTGGTATTACCCATAAATTCTCTGAAAACTGTACTCGCTCAAAATGAAAAAAAGCAGGATCTACAATGGGTTCAAGTATTAATACTGAATATCAAATATAAGTATCTTCGACAATGCAGCAACTCAATATGGTGAATTTACAGCTCTAGAATTTCAAAATCAGGGAAAGAATTTGATCTATATTATTTCAAAATTTAGCACTATTAAATTTTCAATGGTCCAGTGCCAAACTGGCTCTGTGTCATATTAGGCCAGTCATCAGAGAAGGACCAATCCAGGATGGAGACTAAAGACAGCTAACAAAAAGGCCATCAAAGAATACAAGCTCTCTGTATTCTTAAACTAAAAATAAATGTAGAAGTAAAACTTGGCAATGCAGACCTCCCATGATGCTGAAAAGACCATTCATCTTTGAAACAATCAAAAAAAGGAAAAAAGGAATGGGGGAAAAGTCTCAAATGAAAACAACTACTATATCAAAATAGCCATTCAAAATCTTCTGCCATATCCTAAAAAAGGTAGCCAGTCCCCAGTACCATAGATAGCAGGTATTGTCCAAATGAATCCACCAAATTGGAGCAAATTCCAAAAAAAGGATCGGCCAAGTTTCATGGGCCAAAGGTAACCAAGATGAGTTACAAATGAATATAAAGGGAGGTTACAAAGCAACAACCTTAACTACACAGATGTAGGTGTTAAGGCAAGCACAGAATCAATCAAATAATGGCTCATTAGTCTACAATTGTTCTCATATGGCTGGAAGGCCCAAGATTGTACCTTTGTTCCACCATTTAAAGAAAATTATTTTATAAAACTCACAGTGGTTGAGAAAAACAGAAATGTCCATTTACTTTTTTTTTAATTGAAGTATAGTTGACATACAATATTGTGTTAGTTTCAGGTGTACATTTACTTCTATTCTCATCAACTACTAATTTGGTATGACTTGCCTTAAATTCCTAGATTTCTTGTAATGTTATCTTTTAGAAGTTTTCCCTTCCCTTCTTGGATCATTTTCATTTACAAAATGTCCAGAATAAACTATAATTGAACAGACCAAAATTTTTCTTTGAATTGTAAAACTTTATGAGTGCTCAAGGAGTTTTTAATCATTATAACATATGAGGTTTTATAGATTTATTTGACTATCATCACATTAACAACTCAATATTTAAAATGACAATTTCAGAACACCCAAGAAAAGACAAATGACAAAAGTTTCCATTAAAATGGAGGATTGAACACATGGGTTTATGCTTATTCCAGCAAAAACCCTCAAAAAATACAATTTTTATTGTACAAAATTATAATAAAGGCACAGAAAAAAATAAACTCATAAAGACAAAGAGCATGGAGGAGGAGACAACAGCAAACAGGAGATGTCAAAAAATTTGGAAGTTAGAAGAAAAAACTGGAAGCTAGAAATCACATAAATATATGTAAGTAGTAGCTATCTCAGCAGACCAAAGAAACCCAAAACTTAAGCTTGTAAGGAGAGAACTCACAAGAGGCAAGCAAATTCAGGCCCCAGAGCAGTGGGTCCTAACGTCTTTTACAGTAAGGTTCACAAGTCAACTAGTTCTATTCTTACACAGAGAGTTTCCAACAGGCAATTTTAGTGTTTCTCTCAAATATAATCATTAGATGCTTGAAGAAAACCCATAAAGTGAAAAGTCAGAGATCAAAATAAACATGAAGGAAACAGAGACAAGGAAGAGAGAAAAAGAAAACTCAAAGTAATAATGATAATATAACAACAATGAGGAAGAAAGGATATTTTGGAAATTAAATATTTGCTACGGAAAAAAATACAAGGGTTAGAAGATAAACTTAGAGAGACCTCCAAGAAAGAACAAAAAAAGGAGGAAAAAAAAATGGAGAAGATCATTGAAAGATAAATCTAAGAGGTTTAACAAGGAAATAAAAGGAGAGTGAGAGAGAGAGATTGGGGGGGAAGTGAGAGAGAAAGAGGGGGACAGAAAGTGAGGGAGGGAGAGAAAAGAGAGGAAGTTATTAAGAAATAGCAAATATAAAATTATACAGAATTGATCTTACCTGAGGAAACAAGAAAAATCTTAAATAAACAACATAACCTTACACCTAAAGCAACCAGAGAAAGAAGAACAAACAAAACCCAAAGTTAGTAGAAAGAAAGAAATCATAAAGATAAAAGCAAAAATACATGAAATAGTGATGAAGAAAACAACAGAAAAGATCAAAACTAAAAGCTGGTTCTCTGAAAAGATAAACAAAATTGATAAACCTTTAGCCAGACTCAACAGGAAAAAAAGGGAGAGGGCTCAAATCAATAAAATTAGAAATGAAAAAGGAGAAGTTACAACTGACACCAAAGAAATACAAAGGCTTACAGGAAACTACTACAAGCAACAATAGGCCACAGACAACCTAGAAAAAATGGACTAATTCTTAGAAAGGGTCAACCCTCCAAGACTGAACCAGGAAGAAATAGAAAATCAGAACAGACCAATCACAAGTAATGAAATTGAAACTGTGATTTAAAAACTCCCAACTAACAAAAGTCCACGACCAGAAAACTTCACAGGCGAATTCTATCAAACATTTAGAGAAGAGTTAACACCTATACTTCTGAAACTCTTCCAAAATACTGCAGAGGAAGGAACACTCCCAAGCTCGTTCTGAGGCCACCATCACCCTGATACCAAAACCAGACAAAGATACCACACACACAAAAAGAAAACTACAGGCCAATATCACTGATGAACACAGACGCAAAAATCCTCAACAAAATACTAGCAAACCTAACCTAACAACACACTAAAAGGATCATACACCATGATCAAGTGGGATTTATCCCATGGATGCAAGGATTCTTCAATATATGCAAAGCAATCAACGTGATACACCACATTAAAAAACTGAAGAATAAAAACCATATGATCATCTCAATAGATACAGAAAAAGCTTTTGATAAAATTCAACTCCCATTTATGATTTAAAACTCTTCAGAAAGTGGGCATAGAGGGAAACGACCTCAACATAATAAGGGCCATATATGACAAACCCACAACTAACATCATTCTCAATGGTGAAAAACTGAATGCATTCCCTCTAAGATCAGGAACAAGACAAGGTTGTCCACTCTTGCCACTTTTATTCAACACAGTTTTGGAAGTTCTAGCCACATGAATCAGACAAGAAAAAGAAATAAAAGGAATCCAAATTGGAAAAGAAGTAGTAAAACTGTCACTGTTTGCAGATGACATGATACTATACATAGAGAATCCTAAAGACACTACCAGCAAACTACTAGAGCTCATCAATGAATTTGGTAAAGTAGCAGGATACAAAATGAATGCACAGAAATCTTTTGCATTCCTATACACTAATGATGAAAAATCTGAAAGAGAAATTAAGGAAACACTCCCATTTACTACTGCAACAAAAAGAATAAAATACCTAGGAATAAACCTACCTAAGGAGGCAAAAGACCTGTACTCAGAAAATTATAAGATGCTGATGAAAGAAATCAAAGATGACACAAAAGGATGGAGAGATATACCATGTTCTTAGATTAGAAGAATCTTATACTACCCAAAGCAATCTACAGATTCAGTGCAATCCCTATCAAATTACCAATGGCATTTTCCACAGAATTAGAACAAAAAATTTTACAATTTGTATGGAGAAACAAAAGACCCCAAATAGCCAAAGCAATCTTGAGAAAGAAAAACAAAGCTGGAGGAATCAGGCTCCCTGACTTCAGACTATACTACAAAGCTACAGTAATCAAAACAGTTTGGTACTGGCACAAAAACAGAAATATATATCAATGGAACAGTACAGAAAGTCCAGAGATAAACCCACGCACCTATGGTCACCTAATCTTTAACAAAGGAGGCAAGAATATACAATGGAGAAAAGACAGCCTCTTCAATAAGTGTGCTGGGAAAACTGGACAGCTACATGTAAAAAAAATGAAGTTAGAACACTTCCTAACACCATACACAAAAATAAACTCAGAATGGATTACAGACCTAAATGTAAGAACAGATACTATAAAACTCTTAGAGGAAAACATAGGCAGAACACTCTCTGACATAAATTGCAGCAATATCTTTTTCGATCCACCTCCTAGAATAATGAATATAAAAACAAAAATAAACAAATGGGACCTAATGAAACTTTAAAACTTTTGCACAGCAAAGGAAACCATAAACAAAACAAAAAGACAACCCACAGAATGGGAGAAAATATTTGCAAATGAAGTGACTGACAAGGGATTAATCTCCAAAGTATACAAACAACTCATGCAGCTCAATATAAAAAAAAAAAAAATCAAAAAATAGGCAGAAGATCTAAATAGACATTTCTCCAAAGAAGACATAGAGATGGCTAAAAAGCACATGAAAAGATGCTCAACATCACTAATTATTAGAGAAATGTAAATCAAAATGACAATGAGGTATCACCTCACACATCAAAAAATCTACAAACAATAAATGCTGGAGAGGGTGTGGAGAAAAGGAAACCCTACTACTCTGTTGGTGGAAATGTAAATTGGTACAGCCACTATGGAGAACAGTATGGAGGTTCATTAAAAAACTAAATACAGAACTACCATATGATCCAGCAATCCTACTCCTGGGCATATATCTGGAGAAAACCATAGTTTGAAAAGATACATGCGCCCCTATGTTCACTGCAGCACTATTTACAATAGCCAAGACATGGAAGCAACCTTAACGTCCAAGACATGGAAGCAACCTTAATATCCACAGAGGAGTGACTAAAGAAGATGTGGTACGTATATACACTGGAATATTACTTAGCCATAAAGGAGAAGGAAATAATGCCATTTGCAGCAACGTGGATGGACCTAGAGATTGTCATACTGAGTGAAGTCAGGCAGAGAAAGACAAATATCATATGATATCGCTTATATGTGGAATCTAAAAAAAAAAAATGGTACAAATGAACTTATTTACAAAACAGAAATGGAGTCACAGATGTAGGAAACAAACTTATGGTTACCAGGGAGTCACAGATGTAGAAAACAAACTTATGGTTACCAGGGGGGAAAGAGGAGGGAGGGATAAATTAGGAGATTGGGATTGACATATACACACTGCTATATATAAAACATAACTAATAAGGACCTAGTGTATATAGCACAGGTAATTCTACTCAATACTCTGTAATGACCTATATGGGAAAAGAATCTAAAAAGGAGTGGATATATGTATATGTATAACTGATTCACTTTGCTGTACAGCTGAAACCAACACAACCTTGTAAATCAACTATACTCCAATAAAAAATTTTAAAAATAAAATAACACAGAATTAAGGCACATTTCCAAATTGAAAGAGCCAAAAGGCACTCCACACAATGAATGGAAAAAGATCTACACCAAGGCACATTCCATGAAAGTTTTAAATAACAGAGAGAAAGTGAAGATCTATAAAACTTCTATAAAACATTCAAAGGATTAGGTATCTGAATGTCATCCGGCTTCTCATTATCCTTACTACTGAGTTAAGAAATTGAGCAAGGCCTTCAAATTTTTAAGGGAACATTATTTTCAATCCAGAATTTTATACTCAATCAATCAACAGTAAAGATAGAATAAAGACATGGTCAGATATACAAGTTCTGAAAAAACCTGCTAATGTCTGGAAGCTCCTGGGAGGTAAAGTGCATCAAAATAAGGAAGCAAAACAAGAAAGACAAGATCCAGGAACCATAGGATCCATTAGAGAAGAGAGGAAAGGAAATTTGCAGGATGATGCTGAAGGGGGGTTGGGGGGTGGTGTCTTAGGAGAAGAGCTGTTCAAGACTCTAGAAAGTCAGCGTTCAGATTACAGGAAGATAGAGGGCTAGCAAAAGAATGAGTCAAGAAAAAAGTATGACACTAAAAAATTATTTGTGTTTGAACATACACAGAGGCCTTTACAGCCTCTGCAGAGAGTCTGGGAATGTGGCGTTTCAGAACAAATTCATGATAGGTACATACAAAAATTAACAGCAACAAACAACAGTAACAAAAACCGTGACAACTACTCATTCCAGAAATCACAAACATAAAAAATATGTAATCATAATATATTATGATGTTTACATACTCATAGCTATATAAACACTGAGAGGGATTTTTTTAGAATTGTGTTTTAATTATATGGGGAGAATGAGAGATAACAAGTAGTCAGTTCTTTTAAAGAATTTCAGTTTGTGATCAATAATGTTATCTCAAATATAAATGTTCCTTACTAAATCTAATTTACTTTTCAAGAAGTAAAGGAATGAGAATAAATTTTAAAATTCTCTTTACTGGTTTTAAGCTTAAAGTAGTTTATAAAAATCTCTACCAGTTCTTCCAAACACATTTGACCATTTAAAATTTGTTTTAAAATACTTAAAAAGAAATTTTCAAAATACTGGTTCAAGTCTGATAAGTGATGTTATTTTGGTGGCCCTTAGAGTAGCAAAACCAGCAGCAGCAACAAGTATCATCAAAGAAACCAAAAACTAAACAAACAAAATAATAACAAAAACAAAACACCCGGACAAAATGTTAAAATAATAGCAGTAGTGGTGATATAAGTAGTAGCACTAATAAAAATGAAGCTAAAGTTTATTGAGCATATTATGTGTGATAAACTGTTCTAAGTGTGAAGATATATATATTTTTTATTACATCCCCATAACAACTCTATGAAGTATGATCTATCACTGCCCCTTTTTTTACAGATAGTGAAATTGTCACTTGGCCAATGACAGTTATTTGGGAACAGAATCAGGATTTTAGTCCAAGCAGTCTGTCCTGCTCTTAGATAATTTTTACCCTCCCCACCCCCCAAATTTAACCAATTAGATACATTAGAAGCTTCTGGACTGACTTGGGCTGATTCTGATGCTGTTCTATTATTTATCAGTTTAAAAGATTCTCAAGAGAGAGACTGATTTGAAGTTCCTTTATTGAACAGGGGTAGGGGGAAGATGGAAGATTCTGAGACTACTCACCTGGAGGCTATCTCACCATCTGTAGGGATGTGGATTTTCCCAAGCACCCTGGCATTTCTCCCGACACCCATGCTAAGAATTACTGTTTCAGTGAATCACAATTGGAAGGGATATGCCATCCCTCAGACATTAAGGACAGCAGCCTGACAAGTTTAGAGTTCAGACCAGAAAAGTTCAGAAAAAAAGTTCAGAAAAGAAATCACCAGAAAGTCCTCATTTCTTTTCCAAAGACAGAAGCTCTAAAACATGATCTAAAGCCAGTTAGTAGACAAAACCTTTTTCTTTGACTCATTACTAAATTAATATGAAATAAAATGACACCTTTGAAAGTGAAAATAAAAGGCCTATTATATGCATAAAAGTGAAAAGCTCTCAAAAAAAAAAAGTGAAAAGCTCTCAAGCAAGCCTAACATCAAGAAGTATCTCACTTTTTGCTCAACATTTTCCTTGCTTTAACATTCTCCCACATCTTTCAGCTCCTTGTATTTTACTTAAATTAACATTGTGATTGACATCGGAAACACCTGAGCTCCAGTACAAAGCAATTCTTGCAAACTCCTTATCAACCTTTTAATCTACTTTAAAAATGACCACTTGTCAATAGTGCATTCTATGCCTTATCTTATAAATTCAATTTATTAACACCATCCATTACACTTTTAAATAATCATTTAGCGTACCATGTACGGAGTGTTTGCCTTGTTATTTTATTTAAAATCAGCAAGCACTAACTTTTACTGTGTAAATATTTAAACATAAGTGCCTATATAATATTTTAATAAGCCATACCAGATAACTTAAAACTAATCTTTTAAAAATCAGTGATGAATTAGAGTTTAAGAGCTACACAGGGGGGATTTCCCTGGTGGCACGGTGATTAAGAATCCTCCTGCCAATGCAAGGAACACGGGTTCGATCCCTGGTCCGGGAAGATCCCACATGCCGTGGAGCAACTAAGCCCGTGCACCACAACTACCGAGCCTGTGCTCTAGACCCTGTGTGCCACAACTACTGAGCCCGCATGCCACAACTAATGAAGCCCGTGTGCCTAGAGCCCGTGCTCCGCAACTAGAGAAAGCCCGTGCACAGCAACAAAGACCCAACACAGCCAAAAAAAATAAAAAAATAAAAAAGAAATTAAAGAAGAACTACATAGGGATGTATTGTTTATTGTATAATTAATAAATTATCAGAATGCATGCTCACACCTTGAATGCTACAGATATATTAGTATAATCTGAATGAGAACAAGAAAAAGTCCTGTATGCCAACAGTTTATATAGACAAACTATGTCCAACTTTGTACTGACTTGGTCAGAAATAAATGCAAATTTTATGAAAATGTTTGACTCTTATGAAAAAGAGTATCACTTTAATGACAATTTGGCCATGAACATTAAGAGACATGTAGCTATGAGAATTTGACTGTTTTACTTTAAAACTGTATACGTAATCCAATTTTAAGCCAATTTACAAGAGAATACCAAAGGAATGAACAGTATGAAGACAAACTCTATGTAAGATTTTGAGCCTTCAATGTGAATAAAGGTTTCTGAGAGAACATGACTAGTGATTTAAAAATTTGATAAAAATGAATGGCGATGTAGAAACATACTCTTACTGTAGGAGGGCTTCAAATCCACTTTGCATATCTCATTGTTCTTATAAATTGCATGTGTCTGTGCGTATGCATATTTATTTATATTCAGAGCACAAATGACAAAATGACCTCAAGATAGAAACTACTGCCCGAGAACATAATCTAAAGCAAAGAGTGGGAATACCGCTCAAAGTGTGTGACTCTGTCAAGACTTAATTTTTTCTTATAATTTCAATTAAAACAACAAAAAACAACATAATAGTTTCATCCAGAAACACTAGCTTGGTTCCAGAGAGTATAAATGCTTATTTGAAAACTAAGAAATCATAAAAACCTGATGTGATTTTTAAATCTGTCCACAATGTTTTGACAGTCTTCCCTTCAAAAGGTAGAATCTAATTCCCCATACCTTGAATGTGCACTAGACTATGTAACACATACCTAAAACAATGGGATGGCTTTGGAACGGGGCAGTGGGCAGAAGCTGGAAGCACTCGAGAGAGTGTTAGTAACAGCATGAAAAGTGATAAACTTTTAGCTCTTATATTTTGGTCACTGATTCATCCAATTAGACCTTATATTAAAAGGTCATTGTATATGATAAGAGGTAAGGGTCCAACCTCACTCTTTTAACATGTGGCTATCCAGCTGTCTCAGCACCATCCATTAAAAAGGCCGCTCTTGGGCTTCCCTGGTGGCGCAGTGGTTGGGAGGCTGCCTGCCCATGCGGGGGACGCGGGTTCGAGCCCTGGTCTGGGAGGATCCCGCGTGCCGCGGAGCGGCTGGGCCCGTGAGCCACAATTGCTGGGCCTGCGCGTCTGGAGCCTGTGCTCCGCAGCAAGAGAGGCCGCGATGGTGAGAGGCCAGCGCACCGCGATGAAGAGTGGCCCCCACTTGCCACGGCTGGGGAAGGCCCTCACACAGAGGCGAAGACCTAACACAGCCATAAATAAATAAATAAATAAATAAACAAACAAAAAAAAAAAAGTAAAAAAAAAAAAAAACACATGTTGCTAGGCTCTACCTACCCCCAGAGTTGCTGATTCAGTAGGAATCGATAATTTGCATGTCTAAAAAAAAAAAAAAAAAAAAAAGACCGCTCTTTTTCCATTGAATGGTCTCCACACTTTCATTGAAAATTAATTGGTCATAGATGTATGGGTGTATTTCTGGACTCTCAATTCTATTCCATTGATTTATATGTCAATCCTCATGCTAGAACCACACTGATTTAATTACTGTAGCTTTGTATTACATTCTGAAATTGGAAAGTGAATCCTCCAACTTTGTTCTTTTCCAATATTGTTTTAGCTACTTGGGGCCCCTTCCTCCATACAAATTTGAAGATTGGCTTTTCCTTTCTGCAAAAAAAGACCATAGGGATTGGATAAATATGTGAGTCACTTTGGGGAGTACTGCCATTTAAACAATATTAAGTCTTCCAATCAATGAACATGGGATGTCCTTCCACTGATTTAGGTATTCTTTCATTTCTTTCAGCAATGTGTTGTATTTTTCACTGTACAATTCTTTCACCTCCCTGGCTAAATTTATTCTTAGGTATTCCATTCTCTTGGATGCTACTGTAAATGGAACTGTTTTCTTAAATTCCTTTTTGCGTTGTTCCTTGCTTCTGCATAAAAACATAATGGATTTTTGTATGTTGATCCTGTACCCTGCAACTTTGCTAAACTTGTTTACTAACTCTAGAAGATTTAGATGTTTTGGACAGACACCATCTAGGAAGTTGCTCCACCTTAAGGGGACCAAAACAATGGCAAGCCTCTGTGCCAGCCCCACAGGGAACTGCCAGATAGCTCAAAATGCAAAAGCACAATTTTTTGAGAGTAAGGTTCTTACTCTTCTCCCCTGCCCTCAACCTCCACCTCTGCTCCCATGGCTGCCACTGAACTAAAAAACTGGTGATGGCAGGCATGTAAAGCAAAAATGCCACATCACTTTCTTACCAAAACTTAACATTCTTAAGCTTCTTCATTAAGCACTCCCCTGGTTGCTGTAAGTTTTTTATTAGATTCCAGTGTTCTGAAAAGCTTGATTTGTCAGTTTCTGCCCACTTAATGGTTGCTTCTGTGGAGCCACTGATTCTTAGATCTCCCTACTCCACCATTTTCTATGACCAGTAGCTTCTTTAAACAAACAGAATATGGCAGAATTTACAGTGTGCAACTCCTGATGTCATAAAAGGCACTGAGATGTCCTCTTTGTTCTCGCTCTTGGCTCACTCACTCCAAGAAAAGCCAGTTGCCAGACTGTGAAGACTCTCAAATAGTCCTATGGAGAGTCCCACATGGCAAGGAGCTGAGACAGCCTGCCAAAAGCCATATGAGTGAGCTACCTGGGAACTGCAGTCCTTGTCAAGCCTTCATATGACTGCAGCTCTGACCAACACTTAAACCTCAACCTCAGAAGAGACTCTGAGCCAAAATCATCCAACTAAGCCACTCCTGAAATACTGATCTACAGATACCATGAAATAATAAATGTATGTTGTTTTAAACTGCTAAGTTTTAGCAGTATATGATATTTAAAGCTGAGGCCTGAAAGACGAGAACCTACTCATTCAAAGAGTTCTAAGGAAGAAGAGTGTTTCAAGCAGTGGGAATGGCACATGCAAAGGCCCTGCATAAGGAAAGGTCATTGGCATGTTAAAATAATAAAAAATTTGAAAGAAGATCAGTGTGACTGGAGCTCAGTGAAGGAGAGGAAAATAGTGAAAGAGAGGAAAATGGTGAAGAAAGAGATCACCAAAGTGGCAGAAAGTAACTGAGGTGACTATAGCAAGGTCTTTAAAACTTAGTAAAAACTGGTAAGTTCTGGGGTAATCAATGGTTCCTTATCCATAAAAAATGGAAACCAACCTATAATTAAGTATAGGAAAATAAGAGCAAAGCAAAAATAGTCACTACTCCAATGACAGCTAATTAAAGGCAGTTAACTAGTCCAGCACTCATGAGAAGCTTACATAAGGTGAAAGAAAACCACTGGGTACCATCCCAGAGGGGCAAAGACTAGACTTTTTGAGAACATAATCTTATCAAAGTATGTAATTCTGATAATCCAGTGATGTTTATTTTTCAAAATACTAATAAATATTTGATTGAAAAGTGAGCATAAAGTCTTAATGAAGGAGCATGGAAGCTTAAAAGTAAAATACCTAGTTTTATTCTTGGTTCCTCACCAGTTTTTTTGTGTTTTGTTGTTTAATTAATTAATTAATTAATTAATTTTGGTCGCGTTGGGTCTTTGTTGCTGCGCACGTGCTTTCTCTAGTTGCGGAGCACGGGCTCTAGGCACACGGGCTTCAGTAGTTGTGGCACGTGGGCTCAGCAGTTGTGGCACACGGGTTCTAGAGCACAGGCTCAGTAGTTGTGGCGCGTAGGCTTAGCTGCTCCACGGCATGTGTGATCTTCCCGGACCAGGGCTTAAACCCGTGTCCCCTACATTGGCAGGTGGATTCTTAACCACTGCGCCACCAGGGAAGCCCTCCTCCCCAGGTCTGTGAATTTTGGTAAATGACTTCACTCCTAACTTAATTTCACTCAACTGCAAAATGAGATAATAATATACACATCTTCAATCTTACTTCTTTAAAGATCAAATAATATGATAAAACTGCTTTTGAAACTACAAAAAAATAACTGACATTTACAAATTTGATCACTTGTAGAGAGAGACCGAAAACTAACTCTAGTATCACACAGGAACCCAGGGTGGGAACTATAAGACCCTTTGAGAACAAGAACCAAGATCTTTACATCATCCCATATTACTTATGGAAAAAACACCTTTATGAGGATGCTGTTTAAAATTCTGAATGGTGAATTCACTGGCAAAAATTTATATCTAGAATATAAGCTTAAAGCATCTGTCTCACCAGGCAGTCCACAGTCACTGCCAAATGAGTAACTGATTTAGCCGAATATCTACAGAAAATGATTATAAATCAGCTCTGAAAAGAAGCGCACTTCTCCTTGTCCTGGGCTACCATATGACACAAGGTTTAATAACTGGTGAGGGACTTCCCAGGTGGTCCAGTGGCCACGCTCCCAATGCAGGGGTCCCGGGTTTAATCCCTGGCCAGGGAACTAGATCCCACATGTCACAACTAAGAGTTCACATGCCGCAACTAAAGATCTTGCATGCTGCAACAAAGATCCTGCACACGGCAACAAAGATCCTGTGTGCTGCAACTAAGACCCAGCGCAGCCAAATAAATAAATAAATATTTTAAAATTACTTGGTGAAAAGGGTAAAAGAATTTCAAAAGAAATACCAATTAGATAACCAGTTTCTGAAATTGAAAGTAAATTTGAATTAGCAAAATAATAGGATTTGTATACAAAAACTATAAGATTAAAAAAAAAAACTTCTATGGGAAAATATAGGTGATGTTATCAAAGACATTTCCAATCAGTATAAAAATAAAATATCTGTGTCTTCAGATTTAATGACTAACTGAATACCAAGAAGTTTTCATCTCTATATCCTTAACCAGAAAAAAAAATTATAATTTGAAACAAGGAAAAAATCGTTAGTGAAGCATAAAAACATCAGACACTATAAAATGTGATATATAATTTTTTACTTTATTAAAATGCACTGATGCACTAATAGAACGTAAATGTAATAAGCTGGTCCTTTTATGTCCCTCCTGCTTTCTCTAGTAACCCATCTTCTACTGTGGTACTCTATCTACAGCATAACTGATGACCAGTTAAAAGTAAGTTCCAGAAGATATGACATAAAATTGACCAAATCCAAGACAATACTTATTCAACAAACACAGCCTCAGTGTCAAGTAGATACCAGATGCTGTATAAGCCTATTATATTAACCTTACATTCCCCATTAATCATTAATTCTTAAGACATTCGAAAAGACATCATTTAATAAAACAAAACATATTTTGAGATTTAATGAACAAACATACTTCACTTGTACAATAAAACAGAAAGTGCTAATGATATATTTAAAGAAAAAACCCAAAATTATATGAGAATGACTCAGAAGAAAAAGATCAACTTTTTTAGGGTAATTACGAACCGAATTTTCTTCTTCCTCTTCCAATTCTCGCTGTTGTTCTTCATGTCTTTTAGCTTTGATCTCCATGGCTTCTGTGATCAGGTCTCTTAAAATTGATACAGGTTTTGCATTCTTGATAAAAGAGTGCTAGAAAAGTAAAATTCAATGGTATTAATTCAAATGGTTTCTCTGAATTAAATCTTTAAAACATTAAAACAACACGTAAATGTGAACCAGGAGCATAGGCTTCAATGATTGGTCCTTTATCCAGAATTAAATGTATAGGTTAAGAACAGAGAATATTTCAGCTGCTTTAGAAATAAAGATTTTACTTTCAGGTTTACAAGTTTTTAAAAAACCATTAAAGCACACACACAAAAATGTAATCCTGTTAATAAAACTACATTACCCTTAGAGATATAATTGTCCAAAGGAAGTATAGATTAGGTAGATTAGGTAGTAAAAAAGACAAGAAAAAATTTTTTCAAAGATTGGTGATTAAATTACATATAAAAATAAAATGATTTTGGTATTGTTACAAATTTTAATTAATCTTAACAAGCTGACGGCCAGAATCAGTGGTCAAAAGGAGGGCAACTATTTATTTTACTTCTTTTACATATTTTCTATTTATTATGTCTTTAAAAATATAATCATTTCCAAGGGAGAAGTAGAAAACAGCAATAAGAGAAAAGTATTTTTCAGAAAATAAGTACTGCTTCACTTCTATACCACCCTGATCTAGCTAAAACATCTGAGTTTGCTACAATTCTGATAAACAGAAGTGAAACCACCAGAAAATACCTGGGTGCCTGATGACTTTTTAATTCAGAGGAGTAACATGAGAGAAAGGAGAGGGAAAGGTTAAAAGTATTAATTTGGAATAGATAACCATATTTTGAAGCAGCAATACAGCTTCAAAATGTAATTTTCCCAATTATATGTCAGTAGATAGAGTCAGGTGAAAGCCATCTGAGTTATTTTCGTAAAGATCAATACAACACAAAAATATTCTTAAAGATAAAAAAAATTCTAGTGCTAAAGAAGAAATTACAGACATTTGGAAGAGGCTTTAAAATGGTGAACATACCATTTGGGAAAACTATGAGTAAGAATTTTACCTGATTACAGAAATTCTAGCATTGATGACAAAGAACTAATAAATTCTTTTATAGCAGTTATAAACTGATCACCAGATAAATTAAGTTCTATCAACATACCTGTGGTGGAGAGTCCTAGTCACCCACCAAAATACAGTTGTGGCTGGACCTATGGCTACCCAGCTACATCCTACACTTCTCAGTCTCCCTTTCAGTTGGTTGTAATTATGTGACTAAGCTCTCACCAATGAAGTGTGAGTGCCTGCATTGTGTTCCACTCCCTGATCTGGGCCTTAAAACACCGAGACTGTGCACTCTTCTGTGATTTCTTCTCTTTCTGCTATGCTGGGAAACAAAGACAGTGCCCTAAAGGATGGTGGAGAGCAAGAAGGAAGAAATCCCAGTCCTACTGTGAAAAATTCTGAGAAACAATGGTAAAAAGGTCACAAAAATTAAACTAATTGAAGATATGTTCTTTGCCCTTAAGGAACTTATTATCTGGAATAAGGAACAAAAGACAAACACATAAAAAAAATTGCAATGTGACATACAAGTTACATTCATGATGATTTAGCACAGTTTATATGATTAAGAGATGTAAAAGTAAAAGAAGAGATGAAGTAATCTCAGATGCCTCATAGAGAAGAATCAGACCATTTTAGGGAGAAGGAAAACTATGCACAATATGAACAAACACACAAAGATAGGGGATGTATGTTAGAACACCATAGGAAGAGCTGTCTAGCCAAAACAGAAACACTGCTTAGAGGAATGTTGTCCTGTGAGTTTAGATACAGGTAACAGTGGGACAAGAGGGATAAACGCTTAGAATGAGATACTTGAATTTTGCTTGACAGTCCCTTTAATTACATAAACAAGAGAATGGTGTAAGGAAAAGAATGTCTGTGACAGCATAATCTTTTTTTTTTTAACATCTTTATTGGAGTATAAATGCTTTACAATGGTGTGTTAGTTTCTGCTTTATAACAAAGTGAATCAGTTATACATATACATATGTTCCCATATCTCTTCCCTCTTGCGTCTCCCTCCCTCCCACCCTCCCTATCCCACCCCTCTAGGTGGTCACAAACCACCGAGCTCATCTCCCTGTGCTATGCGGCTGCTTCCCACTAGCTATCTATTTTATGTTTGGTAGTGTATATATGTCCATGCCACTCTCTCACTTTGTACTGTGACAGCATAATCTTGCAGTAGAGTTTAGAAATGAAATAAGATGGGGTGAAACTGCAATACAGGTGCAAATTATTAAGAACCTGGGTTAAAAAAATAGCTGCCACAGTCAAGAGGAAATACTGAATCTGATGGAAGAACTCTTAAGAAGGATTTAGTGACTATATATTAACAGAAGTGAAGGAAGACCAACACAGCAAAAACTAGGAACCAGTAGAATTGCATCTCTTTACTAAGGAACAGAAATCTCAAATTATATTATACTTTATCCTCTCAGGAAAAATTAAGAGCCATTCCTCCAAGCCATAGTATTTTGGGGTTTTTTAAAAAAATATATCTTTATCGAAGTATAACTGCTTTACAAATGGTATGTTACTTTCTGCTATACAATAAAGTGAATCAGTTATATATATACATATATCCCCATATCCCCTCCCTCTTGAGGCCCCCTTCCACCCTCCCTATCCCACCCCTCTAGGTCGTCACAAAGCACTGAGCTGATCACCCTGTGCTATGCAGCAGCTAAATGCCAAAGTACACATCCAGTCTACTGCAAACTTACTTTCATGCAGCTCATTGTGAACTGACTAAACAGTGTTATGCTACCATTAGTCTATAGAGCTTAACATTCCTAATCTCAAAATCTCAGTATGTCTTACTTCATTTGTACTCATGTCTTCCCTACATAACTGCTACAGGCATGGTTCTGACCAACAAAGAGGAACTGGCTAATAAAGTTAAAAGGGTACTTTGAGAACAAGGCCATTCTGTTAGAGCATTCTTGATAATCAGAAGAGAAGTTTTATCAGACACACTGGCAGATTTTTAAAGAATATTTTTAAAGGCTTTTGAAAAGTAGCTGGTAGTAAAATTTTAAAATGCAAAGCAACATTAAAAAGAACAGAACAACAACAACAAAAAACAGAGAAAACGAGGTGGCAAAAAAAAAAATAACATGGCAACTGTGACTGGAATGTTATTACTATAAACCAATGTAAATAAATGGGTTGAATCCCATTTATTAAGCAGTATTTTAGTTAAGTACTAAAAGACACTTAGTTCATAAGATAAATTCAGCTACATGCTTTCTATATGAGATATACTTAATAAAATAAATCCAAATTATATTTCTGCAGGGGCATACTAAAAAGAACTTGGGTTAAGAGTCAAGGATAGGCAATGAAATATTAGTCAAACATAAAATAATATCAAGACTAACATCAAAAAAAGCAGAATTGAAGGGAGAAAATAGTGAATGAAGGAAGAGTCATATAATATTAATAAGGGACATAATACAAAGAAAGATATTATAGTTATAAACTTGATATATTAGTACAGCATTATGTGTAACAAAAACAGAGACATAAGAAGATGATCTAAATAAATAAGAATAGGAGGTGTTAATATTCCTTTTCAGTCACTGAGATATAAAACACATAAAAAGTAAAGAATAAAGTGATCTGCATAATATAATCAGACTGAGTTAGCAGAAAAATCAATAAATAGAAGTTACATCTTTTTGTTAAATGCCTAGAGAAGCACGTGGTACCAGCATAAGAATGGAAAGAACAACAAAACAGAATATAATGACTGGAAATAGAATACAACATACGAAATAAGCTGGCATATTATGAAGGTAGCAATTCCAATCAGTGAGGAAAAAATACTTATTGCCTGCTGTTTCTTTTTTCTTTTGAGGGGGTGGGGTGGGTAGAATGAGACTAGATCTTTATCACAGAAATATCAAAATAAATGCCAGATAGATTAAGAAGTTAAAAGTCAAAAGAAAATGGAAATATAAAAGAACTAGAGGGTAATATAGGAGAATATTTATTCAATCCAGTGCCATAAAACAAAGGGAAAAAACCATAAATGAACTAAAAATTTAACATTTATGTCAGACAAGAAGGCAGTTATATGAAGAGTTTTAAAAAGAATATCAATAAAAAAAAGGTAAACACACCAAATTCCAAAAGGCAATATAGTTTCACTATTTCTAAATGTATCTAGGATTTCCCTGGTGGTCCAGTGGTTAGGACTTGGTGCTTTCACTGCAGGGGCCCAGGCTCGATCCCTGGTCGGGGAACTAAGACCCCGCATGCCGAGTGGCGTGGACAAAAAAAAAAAAAAAGAGTAAACTAAAATATAAACTAAAAAAGGGCAAGAATTCTTAAACCACCTGAACTAATGATAAGACACAGAATACCCAAAATCAACCTATCACATTCTTGGTCATGTATTTTAAAAAGTAAGGCTGTTTGAAGATTTATTCTTTTAAAATTTGAACCATTTCCTCTTAAATTTTGTTCATGTTCTGAATGATCAATTTCTGAACTGAAAGAATTCAAATAAATTATTTCTTCATAAAAGCTGAGAAAACAAGAGTTTAAAGTGAACTGAAGAACAGACTTCTGCTTGTGGACAGATTGAGCAGTCATACGTTCCCCTATACCTCTCCATTAAAGTATAGCTAAAACCCTGGACAATAAAACAAACACAGGAAGACACTGAAAGGTGGCAGATTAACTAGGGACCAGAGGACTAAAGGAAAGACACAGCTGTGAGACCATGGGCTTTTTTTTTTTACCTCATTTAGCCCAGACTGGTTATTGGAGAAGCCAGCAAACCAGAAACACCAATGGACACAAACTAAAAAAGCTCCTACAAAAGCCTGCTCTCTTGAGCCAAAGGATCAGGAAAGGGACAGCTAGCCAGTGTGCCACCTTCTCTTTTAGACAATAACCATTCTACTCCACCCAAACACCAGAGAGAAAGCACATGCCCCACCCCAACCAGCAAAGGCTGGGTGGGGAACCTAGACTTCTACCTTCTGGAGGCTGTCCAATCCTTTCACTGCAGTGGTATCAGAGAAAACCAAACGTTAAGCTAGGGCATTCATCTACACCATGCAGTATAAAAAGCGCTCCCCACCCCCAGTGGGGAGTGTCGGTGGAGATCACGAGAAAGCCTGGACTTACACTGCTACCAGGCAGTAATAAAGAAACCCCATCTCCCTCTCTGCTAGAGTGGGATCAGAGGAGGCCTAGTGGAGAATCAGAACTTTCATCACCACCCAGCTATGCTGAGGCCCTGCAGTGCCAGAAGAGGCCACTGAGGGAACCTGAGTTCTCACCCCTGTACAGTGGTAATAAGGAACCCCTCCCCCACCCTACATGTCAAAGGAGACCAAGCTGGGGACCTGGACTTCTAATGCTACCTGGTAGAAATGACGTGGTGCCCCTCTACCCCACTGAAGCAGTGTCAGAGGACTCCACTTATTACAGAAAATTTAAGTAAGATCCAGAGTCTCATAATACCCAAAATGCCCAGGTTTCAAATGAAAATCACTCATCATAACGAGAAGCAGGAAAATCTCAACTTAAATGGGAAAATACAATCAATAGATACCAACATCAAGATGACATGGATATCAGAATTATCCAGCAAGGATTTTAAAGCAGTCATCATAAAAATCCTCAATTAGCAATTACAAACATGCTTGTAAACACATGAAAAATTAGAAAGTCTCAGCAAAGAATTAGAAGATATAAAAAAGAAACAAATGAAAATTTTAGAACTAAAATATATAATAACAAAAATAAAAACCTGATGGATGGGCTGGCTCAACAGCAGAATGAGGACAGAGGGAAGATTCAGTGAATCAAAATATGGAACAGTAGAAATTATACAATATGAACAACAGAGAGAAACTAAACTGGAAGAAAAATGAACAGAACCTCAGGAATCTGTGGGACTAAAACAAAAAATCTAACATTTGTGTCAATGGAGTCCTAGAAAGACAGAAGAGGGTAGGGCTGAAAAGTGTTTGAAAAAATAATGACTGGAAACTTCCCAAAATTGGCAAGAGATATAAACCCACAGATTCAAGAAGCTGAACAAATTCTAAACACTATAAACCCAAAGAAAGCCATACCAAGACACATCATAATTAAACTTCTGAAAATAAAGACAAAGATCATTTCATCTTGAAATGATCAATGGGTAAAACAATTCAAATGGCTGTAGATTTCTCATAAGAAACCATGGATGTCAGAAGACAGTGGCACAACAGTTTCCAAGTACTGAAAGAACTGTCAATGAGTAATTCTATAGCCGGTGAAAATATCCTTCACGAATGAAGAGGAAACAAGACATTCTCAGGTGAAGGAAAACTAAGAGAATTTGTTACCACAGACCTACCCTAAATGGATGGCTAAAACAAAAAGAAAGTAACAAAAGAAGGAACTTAGGAACACTAGGAGAAAGAACACTGGAAAGAGCAAAAATGGGTTAAACACAATATAATAGATTTCCCTTATTCTCTTGAGTTTTCTCGATCGTTTAAAGCAGCAGTCCCCAACCTTTTTGGCACCAGGGACCGGTTTCATGGAAGACAATTTTTCCATGGGCGGGGGGAGATGGTTCAGGCGGTAATGCGAGCAATGGGGGGAGATGGGGAGCGGCAGACGAAGCTCTGCTCGCTCGCCCGCCACTCACCTCCTGCTGTGTGGCCTGGTTCCTAACAGGCCGTGGACTGGTACTGGTCTGCGGCCTGGGGGTTGGGGACCCCTGGTTTAAAGGTTAAAACAAATATTATAACACTTTGATATGGATCTCAATTATGAAGAGGAAGTATTAAAAATAATTATATTATAAATGGGAAGGACAGCGAGATAGATAAAGTTTCTACTCCTCACTTGATCTGGTAAAATGAAGAATAAGTCACATGCCATGGGAGTTCACAGAGTGACCCATGACATCACCTGTTCCAGCAAAGCCCATGGGTTAATTCGAATAATGGCAGATCTCATTCTTCTAGAAGGCCAGACTAGGGCAAGAGCTGACTTTCAGGTTCTAGGCTACCCACCAGAAGGTACACGGAACATTTTCAGATCAGGAGCTCTAGTGGCACTAGGCTGAACTTGAACCTTGTCCCTGGGGATTCAATATCCTCATCTTTTAAAAACTACTAAGAGTTCAATTCAATAATCTCAAAGGATCCTTTCAGTCTCAGTCTACGATTCTTTTAAACTTACACAATTATCTATCTTATGTCAGAAAATAAACCACTATAAAAAATTCAGCACGAATTCCTCTTTAAAAACTGTTTATCAAAGTCTAGAAATCAATATAGTAAAATCTATGCATGTAGATTATAGACAAATGTCCATTAAAACTTGGTAATAAGACTGTATTCTTAAAGTTAAAATATAATTTAACTTATATAAGACACATGTGAAAGTCCTTTAAGAGCCAGAATGGCTTCCAGACATCCAGCAAAATAAAACTCTAAGGCATCTAATGAGACACTAATGAGACAACAGATAATAATCCTATCTAAAAAGCTTTTAAAATCAGAAGTTTGTTATCTTAAATAAACGCATATTGAATTCAATACACATGTATTAAGCACTAGGTACCAGGAGTGCAAAAGTAATCCCCTCCCAAAAGGCATAGCCCCTGACCTTGAATTAGTTACAATCTAGGACAAAGACACAGAAACAAGTTATTTCATTCTAATATGGTAAATGATATGCACAATGTGCTTATGGGAACACAGAGGAACAACTAGCCTGAACAAAGATGAAGGCAAGGCTTTCTGGAGGAGTACCTAATTTGAATTAGAAACAGTGAGACAATGAGTAAAAAGGAGCCTGTTGGTAAAGGCAGTCTTTAAACTAGCAAGTGGGGGGCGGGAGAAACACCATGAGAAAAGGTATACAGGACTGAAAAAGCATGATTTGTACAAGGAACTACAAGTCTATTATTTCAGTATTTATAAAGGGAAAAAAGGGGAGGTCAAGCAAGGGGCCAATTAAGAGGCCAGACGAGTATACCACATTATAACAGAGGGCCTCCATGGCCAACAACAGCCCAACAGAAAAAGTTTTTAAAAATCAAGGAAACAATTATTGGCTCATAAGCACTATACAAAACCAGTTGCATTGTTTGCCCTTATTATATAGAAAAATACTTGGGCCAAACCCAGCTAGAAGCCAGAGGGTAACAGAGTTTGCTAATGCAGTCCATACAGGTCAACTTCCTGGGTAAAAAGCAGAATGGGAAAGGGTGACAAGTGGGGGCTGGAGGACAAGTGGGATAAGCCTAGAAGAATCCCTTAATCACTGTGTGACCTTCAGTGAATCATTGAACCTTTCTGGGCTTCAGTACTCTCATAAACAAAATTAGGAAATTTTACTAGAATATTTCTTAAATGCTTTTCCACCCTAAAAACTCTACGTTAAACACAGACTTTCTTTAAAAAGATTAGAAAAGATTATGGAAGAGAGACTAGAAAGAAATATTGGTTAAATTATCCCAAAACCAGTCATCAGATACATTTGGATTTACTTTCATCATCAGATTTTGTACTATTTGTCCCACTTTTTCTGTTATTTCCCCTCCCCGCTTCTTTCTTGACTTCTTTAGGGTTGAAATAATTTAGACAGTCAATACAATAACAAAAGCAATACGTCCTTGATTTATGTGCTTAAAATTCCTTCGAAGTGCTGACAATATTTCAAAATAAATGTTTCAACTAACTAACTTTTGTAAGGTAATATTTGCACATAACACAAAACCCAAAAGGCTCAAAGAGAGCCTTCAGCGAAAAGTAAGTCTCCATCCCACTCTTGTCAGCCATATAGTTACCTTCTCTGGAGGCAGTTTCTTGCTTATTTTTCTAGAGCTACTCCACGATAAGCATTGACATATGTACATATACATATATGTGTATGTAGACGTGTGTATTTTGCCAATCACTCCCCTCGATGGACCTCAAATTGCTTGTTTATATTTATGTTGTTTCCAATCTTTTGCCACTACATTGTTTTATGAAGACTTTTACACATATGTTATTTCACACATGGTTAAATTTCTCTGTAGAGTAAATTTCTAGAAGAGTAATTGCTGGGTCAAAGAATATATGGTGTTTTATTCTAGACAGATATTGTTAAATCGCCTACCATGGAGATTTAAGTTAAATTTTCCTAACAATATACCTTACATTTAAGAGCCTGCTTCTTATATCCCTCAACAATTCCTTTTTTAAAAACAGTACCTTGGAAAAATCACTTTCTATAACTATGTTTTTAATCCTTTTGTCACTTAACAAAAAGAATTATTTTCCAAATATCAAGTTTTGTTAACATGTACACTTATCATAGCTTAGAGGTCTAAGCCAGTTCTGCTGGGAAAGTAAAGACTCACACATACTTATTAAAAGTATTAAATTATTTCTATTTGCATTTAATGTCAAAGCAGATTAAAAAAAAAAAAAAAAAACCTCCTGACACTCTGGATACAAAGTCAAGTTGTACAGGGACACTGAAACTCTTCATTTAAGTCATCTTGTAACCAGTATTTATAACATGTGATCTTCACAAGGCGTTCAGGAATCTTGCATTTATGTATCTTATAGAGCAAAAAGTCAAAGAAGAAATGCTGGGTCAAGGAATAATACATCAGGAAGAAAAACATAAGAAAATGAGAAACAGTAATAATGGAGACGAGAACTCATACCTGAAATGAGAACCCTATGGAAGTTTAGTTTTAACACAACTTTAGGAGGAAAGAATTGACAACAAAAATTAAAAAGGGGGGCGGAGAGAAGATTGAACTTGGAAAACAAAAGAAAAAAATGAGAGAAAAAGAACATACAGGAGAAGAATGGGGTGTGTGTCTGTAGGTCTGTCTCTAAATCAATCCATATTTCTTGGGAGGTTTTCATCTTTATAAATCAGTTAATGAAAAAATAAATAAATAAATGAGTTAATGAAACTCAATTCTGGTCAATGTCAGAAAGCTAAAAGGTATAAAGAAAATATCCTCCCCTTAGAGACATAAGCACTGACCTGTAAAAGTTGTGTTGCAGTAGCTCTCTGCTCAGGATTCTTCACTAGGCACTTCTTAACAAAATCGGTGAAATCATCAGACCAAAGTTCTGGCTTCCTGAATGTTGGTGGTGGGTTTGTGGGAATCATAAAAATAGCCTGGTAAAAATGAAGTATCCAAAAGACACAGTAAGAATCACAATAACACACCAAATAAACAAATCTCTTTATCTATCTTTTTATCAGACTCTAAATGTGAAAAACAAATTTAAGCTGGTCTAGGATTTCCAGTAAAATTGCAATTCAGGAAGCAAGCCCATCTGCTACTAATGTAATCACTTCCCATTAAATTTCCTCTATTTGAGTTGTAGCTCATTGAGCACATCATTCTTTATTTTATCATTTTTAATCAGTCTCCAACAAAGTAGACTGCATTTCTAACCCTTTTACCAAACTAAGGACATTCTCTGGTTAAACAGATATATCCCCCAATTTTGCTATTGCATGCCAGATTTGCTTCCCATTTCAGGTTTTTAGTACTGCTGTTCAGAATGTCTAGCAGCAGTCTAGTTTGCTTCTGCAATCCAGAATACTTAAGTATAAATATAATTACTGCTGTGATTTGAAATAATACTTGACAGAGGCAAGACTTTTATTTCTCTTTCTAAATATATGAGTCAGGATTCCAAATGAAAAGTTTTAAAGGTAACATATCACTTTAACACGAATGATTTACTTTGGTATTAATAACTTAGTACTAATGATAATACGTTCAGAGAGTTCAAAATTCAAAAACTTTACAAAGTTTCCGTGTCATCTTGTCTTCATAGCTACCCAGTCACCTTTTTTTGACCGAGAGAATTAATCCCTAATGTTGTTAGGAAATCATTGTATGTAATGAGTTAACTTCTCTCCTGGGCTCTAGAATAGTTCCTGATAAAATACCATCACTAAAATATCATTTTCTTTGAAAAGATATGAAAACAAAAATAAAGTTAAAACAAATGTATCATGCACTCAACAAATATTAGCTATCATCATTTTCATTTCCACATGCTATAAAAAAGACAAGAGACAAACACAGCAATGACAAAAATTTTACAAAGTAAAATGAACTCAATCATATTATAACTAACTGTAGTTTAACAGGTAAGTTTAATTACACAATCAACACTACAGGTGACATGAGGAAAAAATGGCTTTTTGGCAATCAATTAATATATGCATACGCAGTATACAGACATGGGCCTCTCAAAGATGTATTCAGGGGTGAAGCATCCAAAAAACCCCCTTCTAGACTTCAGTATTCTCTGACTTTCCAGAAGAGAGGTGTCTGTCTCTGTTCTAGCTCAGTTTTTCACCTGGTTGCTGGTCCTCTTTCTTCATGCAAATTTCATGTACCTGAACTTATGTCCCTTCTCCTTAATGCATAAAGAAAATAAAGACGGCAATACTACAAACCACAGAAATACTTAGAAACTAAGTGTTTTACCATTGAAAGAAACTCATCATAGCTATATTTAAAACCTCTGTTCGTATATGGAGAAAATACCAAAACTGTAGACAAAGTAATAAAGATAATATATTCTTGGGGATACCAAGTTTAATGTATTCCTTTGGTATAATAAAACTGTTCTACCCTCCACTGAATTTTTACTAACTGTTCAAAAGCCATTCACAAATATCACAGAATTTTTATAGCAAAAGACACATGAGAGATCATTTAGCTCAATCTTCTCATTTAACAGAAAAGGAATCAAAAGTCCAGAAAGGTTAAGTGACTTAAAAACAAAATTTCAGACTAGCATAGTATTCTAATGTTTCTACTATGTTTCAAGAAGGTGAGGTACAGAGCAAAGAGGGTTACTCTATCTAAACAAGCAGTTAATTAGAGGACAGAGAGATGATAGATGATGGTTCTGTTTTCAATGTATACATCTTCCCCGGTCCTCCTCTTTTACTTCCAAGTGAAGAAAGCATAAGCAAGTTTTAAGCCTTTAAGACAAGACAGTGACAGGAAAGATCCTGAAACTTATTATAGTCACAGCAGTGACACTAAAGTTGAAGCTCATTCAATGAAATACGAATGAGGGAAAGACTATTCAGTGGAGAAAATATAGTCTTTTCAACATATGGTGCTGGGAAGACTAGATATATTCACATACAATAAAAATGAATTTGGACTCTTACTTACACCACATACAAAAATTCACTGAAATCAACAACCTAACAGTAAGAGCTAAAACTATAAAACCCTTAGAAGAAAACATAGGGGGAAAGCTTCATGACACTAAATATGGTAATGATTTCTTGGATATGACACCAAAAATCAAGGCAACAAAAGAAAAAATAAATTGGGCTTCATCAAAATTTAACACTTTCAGGCATCAAAGGATACTATCAACAGAGTAAAGAGGCAACCCACGACAGATGGAAGGGCTGAACAAAATGTGGTGTTTATATTGTATTTACACATACAATGGAATATTATTAAACCTTAAAAAGGAAGAAAATTTTGACACATGCTATAGCATAAACTTGAAGACTTCATGCTGACTAAGCCAGTTGCACTAGGACAAATATTGCATGATTCTTCTTATAGTGAGGTTCCTAGAGTAGTCAAGTTCATAGAGACAGAGAGTAGAATGGTGGTTGCCAGGGATTGTGAGAAAGGGGGAAGTGGGGAGTTAGCATTTAACGGGCACAGAATTTCAGCTGGGGAAGATGAAAAGGCTCTGGAGAGGAATGGTTGGTGATGGTTGTACGGCAACGAGAATGTACTTGATTTTACAGAACTGTATACTTAAAAAATGGTTAAAAGGGTTAATTTTATGTTTTGTATATTTTACCGCAATAAAAAAAAATGAAGGAGGGAAAATATAAAGCACTAATCAAGTTCAGGAATATTAGTTGAATGCCTGCTACACACAAAGCATGGTATTAGACATTATATGGAGTTCAAAGATGCAGCAGGAAATACAGTCACTACCCTTTAGAAACTTCTAACCTAGTCTGGTAATGAAAGAACAGTAAAAGATTTAAAGAATAGTACAATAATAAAAGAAATGATATAAGGCATTAAGGAGAGAGGTCATTCCCCTTAAAAGAAATAGCATAAGGAAAAGCGAGAGAGTGAAATAAAGCTATTGGGAGGAGCAGAGAACAAGCTGATTATCTTATAAGGGACTAAGAAATGATAAGATTAGAAGGGGGAATGAAGGATATGGAGTTTGGTCAGCAAGCAAGTGCACAACTGAAAGAAGTCTTTTTTTCTGGTGTGTGTGTGTGTGTGTGCATGTGTGTGTCTTATGTTTTTGCCTTTAATCAGAGTTTGTTTATGACCTAAGAAAAGGATTAACAAAAAACAAACAAACAAAGCTGGAGATACTCTAAATATGGAATAGAAAAGGCACTTAGGGGCTAGTGTACATGTCCCAGGATGCGTAATAAAAAGTTTAAACTAGGATGGTATCTATAGGAATGAAATAGAAGAAATAAGGTATGAGACACTACAAAAGAAGAACCAAGAGTACATCCTAACAACATTGTTTGGGGGGCTAGAGAAAAGGAAAAACAAAAGATTACTCCGGAATTCAAGAAATAAAAAATAGACACATTAATTGCACAACATTCAGGTATTCTAACAGTTTACTATATCATTCTTTTGAGAGCCCTCAGAATATGCAGCAGTTTACTACAATGTGTTATCACTGGTTTCTAACTTGGAAAGTGAGCCAAAGGATCTTCTGTGGACAAAGCAATGAATATTCAATATCCAAATCTGTTGATGCTAGGGTAAGAGTTAATCTCTTTATTAGTGTACTCATCTTCTTTGAAAAAGAGAAAATCCTTTAATAGAACATTCTTATACATCTTACATCATATTACACGTATGACACCTAAGATAGTCCTTCAAAAGCAGCGTAGCCAGTTTTATGACACAATAAGCATCTACCAAAATACAAGTATGTACCAAGTATTTTCTGTGTGTTCCTAGGTTCTATTAAAGAAATAGCAAACTGATAGGCCACAAGCTAGATAGCATCAGTGGATACCTTTTGTTCAGGCAACATCTATCTCACAGTCCCACAAGGTAAAAATCTGCTGGAATCCAGCTGATGAGCAGAGGCCTATTGATGTATGCTCTCCCTTCTACATGGGCCCCATCTAGCCTGGCTCAATTATCTACTTTAGCTGATGGTCCCCATTACATATAACTTTGTGTTACAGATTCTAAAATAAGACACATATCTTGGGCCCACAGAGCTCACAGTCAAACTGGAGGGGTGGGGGAGGCAAGGGGGATTAACACATACGAAACAAACAGCAAAATATGGAGTGCTAGAAAATAAAATTCTTCTGTAAATAACCTAATTAATCTCAGCTCCATAGTTGAAACAGAACATAATCCGGCTTTAAGGATGGGCAAAATGGGGTTAATATCAGCTGTGGCAAAAGGCACACAAAAACACCTGCTGCCTCAAATTAAAGAATAAAAATAAATTTGAACTCTCATCTCTGCAAAATAGTTCAAAGCACCTACCTCTATACAGACTGACCTCAAACTGCAGGTAAATGATACGAGATTGTCTAGGTAAATGTTGTTCATCTGCACTTCTGTTACAAATTGATGGATAACAACTCAGTGGTTTATGTCCTTGAAGCTAATGCTCTCCTTTGAACTTTGAGCCAATGACTTGCAGTCTTATCTTCAGATAATCTTAACATATAAGGCTCACCTTAGCAGTAGCTATTAGAAACCCAAGGATAAAAAGCTTAACTCTAATGCTTATTTACCCAGTACTATCATAAAGCGATCCTAAAATGTTCACATTCTATTCCCAAACAAATACTGAACTGCATACAGTTCAAACAAATAAGTCTTAATATACAGTCTACCAAAATATAGAGACTCTAAAAGTCTCCAGGAAAACCACTATAGCTTTTATTTCCTTTTTTTTTTTTTAGGTTAGATAATCAGTAACAAACTGACAGATTTTTCTCACAGACTTTACTTTGTTCAATTAATTTAACCTAATCATGAATCAGAGAGGATCCTCTTGAGAATCTCCAGGTTTTGTATGAGTTGACTAGGTAATAGGCCCCTGCTGTAGAAAGTTTTGGCATTCAGTGTCTAGCCTTATACTAACAATTCACGCCCTTCCTTGACACCAACCAAATCGCATGGACACACATTACAGCCATAAAATTTATCTTATCTCTAACACCGTTTTGATTGAAGAATGTTAGTACAATAAATGATATGATTATCTTTGTGTTTGTTTCTACACAACCTGTTGCTTAACTATATATTGAACCTCTGATTAAGTTTTAAAAAGAGCTTCCCTGATCACAAGCAGTCTTAAGAAGCCAAGAAATATGAGCCCCTCAAAATAACGAATTATCATCATTCCTGGAATTTCATGCCTTAGACTCCAGGAGCACCCAGAAGATATGAAAAGAGCTGGAGCTGAGAAATGACAAAGCCTGAACTTTATAATCTCAATAGAGTGAGTCAACACATATATCTGAAGGTAGCTGGATTTGTGAATGTACAGAAGCAATGGACATGCTAGAATAACAAAGGAACCTGTGCCACTATTCAAGAACCTCAGGTACATGAGCAAAAGGTTATCTTCATAACAAACAAATGAGATAAAGGATGAGAAAGCACTTTAAAAAACTACAAAGAACTAAAAACAAATATAGCTGTTTCCTGATAGTGAACATAATACAGACGTAGCAAGCTACTAAGTCAAAGTATATCATTCCTAAAAAGGATACATAGTAATAATATTTTTAAAAGACTATTACAAATAAGGTAGTAAACAGTACAATGGAATGAACCCTACGCTGGACTTAGGTCAGAAACATAGGCTTGAGTTCTAAATCACCCTCTGACTGTGTGGCCTCAGTTTTTTCATATAAGTGAGGTGGCTGAACTAGATATTTTTCAGATTCCTTTTTGGGTCTAAAAGACTCTGGCACTCTAACTGCCTAGCAATCTAGGAGTTAAATCCTAGCTAGACAAGTATTCAATTGTTGGTTAAAAAGAAGATGGAGGTGGAAGAGGACAGTGAAGGATAAAAAAGGCCTACTAGATGTTAATATAAAAATACAAATCTAAGTTTTTATCACCACTCCCTTAAAAGCAACTTTAAACAGACAGAGGTTTGAAGAGAATATGAAAATCTAGAGTGACCTTGCTCTTAGGGTGCAGTTTCTACAGTAAGCCCAGGGTTAAAGTATTGCCAGCATGACCTCACAATTCACTACAGCTCCAGTTGTAGGAATTTCAGTAATCATTAATCTGGCCCATAAAGGCCAATTTGCCTGCCTAGGACTCAAATTAAGGGAAGGGATGTAGCTGGTGCCCTGGCAGTCCAGGGTGAATAAGAGAACCAACTCTAGAGGTCTGAGCCAGCTCTAGATGGCACTTGGTTACCATAACACCACTGTTATAAGTAGCCATCTGACCTCTTTTACTTCTCTAAGCCTGATTCCACATTTTAAAAATGGGAATAATAATAATAGAACAATAAGAGCTACCTTACAGAGCTGACCTGAAGTTTAAATGGGTTAATACATGTAAAATACTTAGAATAGCACCTGCCACATTATAAATGTACAATAATGTTAGCTTTATTAATCCAATTCTACCACTGAGGGTCACTTAACTAGTTTATTCAAGATCACACAGCTGGTAAAGTAGCTGTCAAAACTAGAAATCAGATCTATCTGGCTCCTTACCTACTTCACACTATCTCCATGTTTCTATTAAATTTCTGCCACAGATAATTCTATTATAAGGTAAAGGCTCAGTAACACATATTCAGTCTCCAGAAAAGAAAATGCAAAGCTATTTGTATAAAAACGATTATAGGTCACTTTCTGTAATTGTGGTAAGATGCAAATAAAAAATACCAAACAATTCAGAAATGGCTAAGTAAATTACTATATATCAACAAAATGGGGTAACATATGGCCATTAAAATGGAAAATGCATAAATTACAAAAGCACAAAGAAATGTACTATTAAAAGAAAAGTGAATTTACAATAGCCAGGATATGGACGCAACCTAAACATCCACTGACAGATAAATGGATAAAGATGACGTGATATACACACACACACACACACACACACACACATACATATACACACATACACAATATGGAATACTACTCAGCCATAAAAAAATGAAATAATGCCATTTGCAGCAAAATGGATGGACCTAGAGATTATCATACTAAGTCAAGTCAGAAAGAGAAAGACAAATACCGTATGATATCACTTACATGTGGAATCTAAAATATGACAGAAAAGAACTTATCCACAAAACACAAACAGACTCACAGACATAGAGAATAGACTTGTGGTTGCCAAGGGGGATGGGGGGTGAGGGAGGGATGGACTGGGAGTTTGGGATTAGCAGATGCAAACTAGTATATATGGGATTTATAAACAAGGTCCTACTATATAGCATAGGGAACTATATTCACTATCCTGTAATAAACCATAATGGAAAAGAAAAAAAATAAAATGGAAAGATATTCACAATTAAAAAAAGAAAAGTCAAAATAAGAAAATGAAACAACAGTACATAATGATTGCCTTCACATAAAAATGACAAGTACGCAGCAATAAACATTGAAAGATGGTACAGAATCTCGAAAATTCAAAATATCAATTCACTGTCTACAAGACTGCATAAGATTCCTTTAAAATGTTTTATTATAAAGGTCACTATATATTCAACTTTTAAATATTATATTTATAACTTAACAAAGGCTTCATTTAAAACCACTGCTTAAGTTATCACCTATTTCAGTCTGCCTCTACAACCACCTCTCACAGAAGCACAGTTTAAATTCCAATATCTTTGACTGCTTTCAGTTCAATCTTAATTGTCTTTCAAGGTTGAAATATAATATTCCTTTAGTATAGTTCAAAAATATCCATAAAACATGGCTATAGAAGAAATCAAAAGTGAACAGGGGCCGAAACTTAAGGAACTTTATAATTCCACTCTCTCTCAGATCTCCCAAATTGGAATTCCTGTGTGCGATCAGCTCAATTAACTTTTTTAAGCACATAAAATATACCCAAACCTACAATATTAGAATTTATTCAAGAAGCTTAGAATCTAATGGGGTAGGAAAATGCATACCAGATCATGGCAATAAAATAGTGTAAGTGCTTAAATAGATGTGAACAATGGGCATTATAAAATGACTTAGCTCAAATTGATGTTTAAAGAAAAATGAGATGCTGAGTCCTAAAGAATGAATGAGTTAATGAGGCACAGAAAAGAGAACTGCATGTTCTAAGGTGTGAGGTCTGAAATACCATGGTGTCTATGACGGAAACTGACTTGTTCCAGGTGTGGGGCAGGAAAATTACAAGATGGGCCTGAAGCATCTTATTGGCCCTTAAAGGAAAAAAACAAAAACAAAAAAACACTTAAACTAATCAAGTCTATCAAAAGAAGTTCAAAACCTGTAGAACTCAGCTTCACTCATAATAGATTCTGATTTAATCTGATCTGAGGTGAGAACCAGGCAAAGTATTTTTTGTCTCCCAAGTAATTCTAATGTGCAGCCAACACTGAGAACCACTGTGCTAGAACATAAAATATAAGGCAAAGTGTTATCATACCACATACCTCAGCTTCAGCACCTTCCACATTTTAACGTGGACTCCCGTTAGTTACAAACTCATTCTAAATGCTCCGGATAACATGGAAACTATCAATACTTTAAAACCTAAACAGTGTCTATCACGTTTTGTATTCCCAACAGCATTAGGCCTAGTTACTTCTGCAGAGTAAAATCTAAATCTATACTGAGAGTGTTGATATAAAAAATTGCAGTTAAATACGGTGACTTGAACTCACTGACTTACCTTAACACCATTCCAAAAATCCTAGTGAAGGACAGCAGGAATTTTTTTAAAAGGCTTAAACTCCAAAGAGAGAAGGACAATAGCAAATATGGGACAGCAATAAAATTTTGGAAACAGAAAAGTAAATGGATGAGTCATAACTAACTCAAAAGATCTGAGAAATCAGTGAGAAGCAATCAACTCCCACCACGAGGGGAATAAAAGGCTAAGAAATGGGAAGGACCAGATACATCTAAAGAAAGAGGACATCTGTAGCAATGAGCATACCTGGCACCCAAATTTTAGTTTCTAAACTGCCACTCCCACTGAAAGAAACCAGTGCTCCTTGAAGAAACAATTTATTTCAGGGCTGGAACAAGGAAATTACAAGGTGAGCCTGGGGTACCTTGTTGGGCCTACTTTAGTAAGGAAGCACTCAAAGATTTATGAAATCATGTCAAAAGGCACAGGACTAGCCAAACAGAATAACTGAGCATCAAAATAGTAATAATAGGGCTTCCTTGGTGGCGCAGTGGTTGAGAGTCTGCCTGCCAATGCAGGGGACACGGGTTCAAGCCCTGGTCTGGGAAGATCCCACATGCCGTGGAGCGACTAGGCCCGTGAGCCACAATTGCTGAGCCTGCGCGTCTGGAGCCTGTGCTCCACAATGGGAGAGGCCGCGATAGTGAGAGGACCGCCCACCGCGATGAAGAGTGGCCCCCACTTGCCGCAACTAGAGAGAGCCCTCACACAGAAACGAAGATCCAACACAGCTATAAAAAAAAAAAAAAAGTAATAATAATGGCTATAATTGATTATAACATACTGAATAAGATGAAAATCAGTCTGTAGTGATATTTTTTAAAGGGAGAGAGCTTTAGAAAAGCTATTCTTTATAGGAAAATACCAACTAGTAAATACACAATGATTGAATTACTTAGAAGATCAACATCTGTCACCCTCAATGTACTGTAATGATCAATTCAGGCAAGGATCACCAAAGGATACTACTGCCAGCGAAAAGTTACTGGAGTAACCTTGCTTGCAAGATACAAAAGCACTACCCCCACAGACCACTTAATAATTACAAAGGAGAAGATGTGCCTTTACAATAGAGAGATCTGCTCATTATCACCTTAACTAAGTGATCAAACTTTACCAAGAGACAAACTGACAGTACGTGATTTCTGACGTGACACAATATGAAATACACACCACTACCCATGAAATCCTTCCCCAAAACATATAACCTGAATCTAATCTATTGAGTACAGGCATACCTTTTTTTGTGTGCTTTGCCTTACTGCACTATGCAGATATTGCGTGTTTTACAAATTGAAGGTCTGTGGCGACCCTGCATCAAGCAAGTCTGTCGGCACCATTTTTCCAGCAGCATTTGCTCACTTCATGTCTCAGTGTCATAGTTTGGTAATTCTCGCAATATTTCCAACTTTTTCATTATATTATTATTATATTTGTTATGGTGCTCTCTGACCAATGATCTTTGATGTTATTACTGTGACTTGACTTGCTGAAGGTTCAGACGAAAATTAACATTTTTTTAGCAATAAAGTATTTTTAAATTAAGGTATGTACTTTTTTTTTTTTAGACATAATGCTATTGCACACTTAATAGACTACAGGATAGTGTAAACATAACTTTTATATGCACTGGGAAACCAAAGAAATTCATATTACTCGCTTTACTGCAATATTTGCTTTACTGGGGTGGTCTGGAACCAAACCCATGTATCTCTGAGGCATGCCTGTACTGGAAATGTGGCTAGTGTAACTAAGAAACTGAATTTTGAATTTTATTTAAATTTAAATTGCTACATGTGACTAGTGGCTATCATATTGAACAGTGCAGATATAGAAAATTTCCATCATTGCAGCAAGTTCTACTGGATTGCCCTGCTCTAGATCTAATTTCCAGGTTATAGGAAAGAAAGATAGGGAACAGAGGAAAAAGCTAAAAGACACTAATGAGGAAATATGAAGGCAAATCCAGATTACAGGAAATTCTGCCAAAAAATCCTTGCCCCACCCTTTCAAAAACTCAATGCCATGGGGAAAAAAGTGTGTGCATGTTGGGGGACAGAGAGTACGGTGCCTGAACTAGATTAAAAGAGGCCAAATACAATGTGTGTCAACCAAAGAAATGTGAATATGAACTAAATAGTACATTACATTAGAAAATCACTGTTGATTTTCTTAGGTGTAATCGTGGTACGGTGGCTATGCAAGAGTATGTTCTTTCTCTTCGAGGATGTATGCAGAAGTAAATGTTCAGGGATGAAGTATCAAACACTTCAAACAAAAGATACACAGACAGACGGACAGACAGACAGATGAGAGATAGCTGGGCAGAAAAGAGAGGAAGAAAGGGAGGAGGAAGATGGATAGCTGGATAGATGGCAGGTACAATGACAGCACCCACAAACACACACACACCAAAGATCCACAGGCCACATCCTAATCCCTGGAACTTGTGGATAGCCTACCCGACTTGGCAAAAAACTTTGTAGATAGGATTAAATTAAGGCTCTTGAGATAGGAAGATTATCTTGAATCACCTGGGTAGGCCCGCTGTAATCACGAAGGTCCTTAAAAGTGTAAGAGGGAGGCAGAAGAAGAGAATCAGAGGGAGATGTGACTACAGGAGAATGGTCAGAGAGATGCAACATTGCTGCTCTGAAGGTGAGGAAAGGGGCCACAAGTCAAGGAATGTGAGCAGCCTTTAGAAACTGGGAAGGGCAAGGAAACAAATTCTCCTCAGGAGCCTCCAGAAAGAAGGACAGCCCTGCCAACACTTCAGTTTTGGCCCAGTAAGAACTGTGTTGCACTTCTAACCTACAAAACTATAAGATAATAGACTTGTGTTGTGTAAGCCACAAAGTTTGTGGTAATTTGTTACAGGAGAAGAAGAAAACTACTATAGATAGACAGTTGGGAGTGGGGAGAGGAGAAAGGGACAGGAGAAGGGAAGGAAAGGGGAGGGGGAGGAAGGGAGGGAGGGATAAGGAGAGAGAAAAAGAGGAAGAGGAAAAAGAGGAAGAAGTTGTCAGGCAGTACATGCTAGTGTGGTAGTGCTACCACCATCAGTATGTTGCCTCTACCTTCCAGGCTACCTCACAGTCTAAGATGGCTGCTCAAACATGAGCTACCACGTGCTTACTCCAGACAGCAGGAAGGAAGTTGGGGGAACAGAAATGCACAGTCTCAGTCAGCCCTCTTTACCCAGCTTTCCTAAAAGTCCAACACAACACTTTTCTTTACATCTGACATCCAGAACTTATGTATGAAAGGAATGATGAGAAACATAGTTTTTACTCTGAATAACAATACTTTTTTAGCCAAAACTGAAGGTTCTATGCCTAAGAAAGAAAAGATGGCAATTAACAACGTCCACAGTTACACATTTATTTTGATGTATATTAGAAAAAAATAAATTGCACATAAAACCTATGATTTCAAGGCTATTTTTTCCTTACTATATGGCTAAGAAAAAGAAGTGAATAAATTTAAAGTCAATTTAAGTAAAAAAATTAAGTAAACTACATGTGGTAAAATAAAGAATTTGTCTGGTCTTTGTCCTGGATTCCTAGCAAAAATCTTCAAAAACCCATGGAATTTCCTGAGTGACAGGAGTATCTTTGTTATACTAATGAGGGGACTCTGGTGGGCCCCCAGATGGCTTCAAGATGGGCACTGATCACCAAAGAGATCAACTGTGTGATTAAAGGGTTAGGACTCTCAGCTATTTGACCTCTGGGGAGGAGCCTGAAGAATGAGTTCAAACATGCGGCTAATGATTCAATTGGGCCTACTTAATGAAACCCCAATAAAAACAGTGGACACTGAGGCTCGATTAGTCTCTTGGTTGGTGAACACATTCATGTGCCAGGAGACTGACATGTCCTGATTTGATGAGGAGAAGTCACAGAAGTTCTGTGTTCCCTCCCAAACGTTGCCCTATGAGTCTCTTCATTGGGCTGTTTCTCCTGATTTGTATCCTTTGTAATAAAACTGTAATCATAAGTATAGTTCTTTCCTGAGTTCTGTGAGTCATTCTAGCAAATTATCAAACCTGAGGAAGTCAAAGAAACTGACAAGTTTATAGCCAGTTAGTCAGAAGTACAGGTGACCTAGAGACCCCTGAAGTGCAGCTGGCATATGAAATATCAGCAGTTGTGTTGGAAACTGTGCCCTTTAAATTGTGGGGTCTATGCTAACTCCAAGTAGTTAGCACCAGAATTGAATTGCACTACACCCAGCTGGGGTTAAAACAGAATACCAAAATATAGGTGGTATTCAAATATGGCAAAATATCGTGAAATTGATATAGGTTTATAGGAGAAGTGCCTCTGAAGCAAAGGTGAAGAATAATGTTTCTCTATGGTTTTTCTCTACAGTTGTGGTTCTCAACATGTGGTTCATGGACCCCTTCATGAAGTCACGGGGCACATCAGGTCAAACTTATTTTCATAAAAATACTAAGACATTATTTTCCTTTTTCTATTGACATTTGCACTAAAGGTGCAAAAGCAAAGATGGGTTAAAGTGCTAGAATCCTAGCACCAATCAAGACAGTGGAACCAAACTATGCTAGCAATCACTGTACTCTTCACTGCTATGCATTCACAGTTTAAAAAAAAAAAAAGTCACTTTTATTTAAGAATGTCGTTGATGAAAAAGAAAAAACATTCATTTAAAAAAAAATCTTAATATTTGAGTACACATCTTTTCAGTATTCTTGTGTTGAAATGAGTAGTATGCATATACTACTTATGCTGCTACCAAAGTACAAGCAGTGGTTGTCTCAACGAAAAAGCACACGTATGATTATGTTGCAAGCTAAACCACTTTTTTGTGTGAAACATCATTCTTATTTGAAAAAAAAAAAAACCTGATAGATAAACCCTGATAATTCAGATTTGGGTATGTGGCAGACATTTTCTCAAAAATAAACCAAGAGAGCCTATCACTTCAAGGAAAATACAGATAGTTTCTTGTACCCATGATAAAACTCAAGCTTCCAAGTGAAAATTCAAATTTTCAAAAACTTCTTTTACCATGAACTTAATAGCTTACGATACTTAAAAACTGTTCTGATGAGATCAGTAGTGATACTGACAAATGTCATTTTCTGGTATTGTATAATACGTCAAAACGTGAAAGCTCTGCATTACTCAGTGAATTAATATTATCTAAATGACTAACACATGATGTTACACAATCACACGTGCGAAAAGATCCATTCAAAGTGCAAAAGAGAACAATGGATTTTACTGTAACAAAGTAGGAAAACTCACTACTATGGTTTCCAATTCTAATACTGAAACCAATCTTTACGAAACTACTATTGAGTTTTAGTGTAGTATCAAAGAAGAATATCTACAATTTTCAGAAAAAAATGGTTAAAATGCTCCTCTCTCTTATCCAACTACATATGTGTGAGGCCAGGTTTTTTTCATACACTTGATCAAAATAATGTATTTCAACAGAATGAGTGCAGAATGTACTAAAATGCTTCAATACGGAAACAAACAGCATGATTACAAAATGGTAAGGAAAAAAAAAAAGAAAATCCTGAACAAAAGATTCATGAAATGTCACTTCCTATAATTTGACCATAAGATTAGGGAAATAAATTAATCAGCAGCAGCTTTCACTTACCAGGTAAAAGAGCTTCTAGGACAAGAAGTTCACAAGAATATGAAATACTGTTAAAAGATCGGAATACTATTACGGAACAGCAGTAATACCTGGTTACATTTTGCCAAAATGGAACAATAATTCAAATCAATGCAAAGGAAATCAATAGCATCCAGCTATATCATATTAGGGCCACTGCTAGCATTTGTGGGGCCTGAAGCAAGAAAACAAAGACTCAAAGTCTACAGTTTGATTATCTTTTATTCCCACTTCTGATTCCTAGAATGCCCCAGTACACACGTCTTAGCTCCATTCCAACGGCCCCACCACCACATGCCAGCCCTGTAACAGCTGTCTCTTGTCCACCTCTAGCTTGGTGCAGTCTGCCCTCCTGGGGACAATCCAAGGGAAGATGCCTGCACAGGCTCAGGACCACTTGGACAGGGAATTCTGGAATCCTAGGTACCCAAAGCATGATCGAGGAAGGGGAAGACACAGACTCTGGCACAGGGATACAGCATTGCCGGAGTAGGGCCACAGTGGGAGCCTTCTAAAGAATGAGCTCTGGGCAAAGGCTCAAGTTACCCAGGTCTAGTACCTATGACAAGGCATCCTCAAAACCACCGTGACTAGAACAAAGAAAAAGTCACAATTTACCACCAAAGGGCAAAGACTAGGATGTATAGAATCTATGATAGTTAATCAAAACACAGCAAAATGTAAAATGGTACTGATTATAAACAACACATCACTCAATCTCCATTCATATCTAATAGCAATTGCAAAATTCAGGCAGAGAACCCAAACTGATACTAAGAACCAGGTTAAAAGTAAACAAGCCAAAGACAACATAGAGCTCCTGTGACTGAATTAAGATAAAACAATAAGATAGCCCTAAGGTAACAAGGGTGTTATGCAATAATGCAGGCTCTGGCCCAAGAACACTATAATGCCCACTACAAATCAATTTAACAAAAAAAGTATTATAGAATGAAATCAATGTAATTTGAATAAGAAAAACTAAAATTAATCAACAAAAGATATATCAAGAATAAAAAAGAAACACAATTGAAAATGTGGAAAATCTATAATCAGAAAGAAATAACAGACCAATTCAACCTGAAATTCAAAGTCTGCCACCATCTTCATTTCAATTATCACTCACATTGACTTTTCCGAGTATATCCTTAAAACTCAGATCTGGAGATTGGTTTAAGATGGCAGAGTAGAAGGACGTGCACTCACTCACTCTTGCGGGAGCAGTGGAATCACAACTAACTGCTGAACAATCACTGACAGGAAGACACTGGAACTCAACAAAAAAGATACCCCATATCCAAAGACAAAGGAGAAGCTGCAATGAGACGGTGGGAGGGGTGCAATCACAATAAAATCAAATCCCATAACTGCTGGGTGGGTGACTCACAAACAGGAGAACAATTATACCACAGAGGTCCACCCACTGGAATGAAGGTTCTGAGCTCCACATCAGGCTTCCCAACCTGGGGATCCAGCAACAGGAGGAGGAATTCCCAGAGAATCAGACTTTGAAGGCTAGCAGGATTTGATTGCAAGACTTCGACAGGACTGGGGGAAACAGAGACTCCACTCATGAAGGGCACACACAGGGCAGTGGGCGCATTGGGACACAGCGGGAAGGAGCAGTGATCCCATAGGAGACAGAGCCAGGCCTGCCTGTTGGTGTTGGAGGGTCTCCTGCAGAGGTGGGGGGGGTGGCTGTGGCTCACCGGGGGGACAAGGACAGTGCCAGCAGAAGTTCTGGGAAGTACACCTTGGTGTGAGCTCTCCTGGAGTCCACCATTAGCCCCACCAAAGAGCCTGCAGGCTCCAGTGCTGGGTCCCATCAGGCCAAACAACAAACAAGGAGGGAACTCAGCCCCACCCATCAGCAGACAAGCAGATTAAAGTTTTACTGAGCTCCGCCCAACAGACCAACACTCAGACCTACCCACCACCAGTCCCTCCCATCAGGAAGCTTGAACAAGCCTCTTAGATAGCCTCATACACCAGAGAGCAGACAGCAGAAGCAAGAAGAACAACAATCCTGCAGCCTGTGGAACAAAAACCACATTCACAAAAAGACAGACAAAATGAAAAGGCAGAGGACTACGTACCATATGAAGGAACAAGATAAAACCTCAGAAAAACAACTAAATAACGTGGAGATAGGCACTTTCCAGAAAAAGAATTCAGAATAATGATAGTCAAGATGACTGACCTCAGAAAAAGAATGGAGGCAAAGATCGAGAAGATGCAAGAAATGTTTAACAAAGACCTAGAAGAATTAAAGAACAAACACCTAGAAGAATTAAAGAACAAAAAAACAGAGATGAACAATACAATAACTGAAATGAAAACTATACTAGAAGGAATCAATAGCAGAATAACTGAGGCAGAAGAATGGATAAGTGACCTGGAAGACAGAATGGTGGAATTCACTGCCGAGGAACAGAATAAAGAAAAAAGAATGAAAAGAAATGAAGACAGCCTAAGAGACCTCTGGGACAACATTTAAGGCACCAACATTTGCATTATAGGGGTCCCAGAAGGAGAAGAGAGAGAGAAAGGACCCGAGAAAATATTTGGAGAGATTAGAGTCGAAAACTTCCTTAAAATGGGAAAGGAAATAGCCACTCAAGTCCAGGAAGTGAAGAAAGTCCCAGGCAGGATAAACCCAAGGAGAAACACGCCAAGACAGACAGTAATCAAACTGACAAAAATTAAAGACGAAGAAAAATTATTAAAAGCAACAAGGGAAAAATGACAAATAACATACAAGGGAACTCCCGTAAGGTTAACAGCCGATTTCTCAGCAGAAACTCTACAAGCCAGAAGGGAGTGGCATGATATATTTAAGGTAATGAAAGGGAAGAACCCACAACCAAGATTACTCTACCCAGCAAGGATCTCATTCAGATTTGACAGAAATCAAAAGCTTTACAGACAAGCAAAAGCTAAGAGAATTCAGCACCACCAAAGCAGCTCTACAACAAATGCTAAAGGAACTTCTCTAAGTGGGAAACACAAGAGAAGAAAAGGACCTACAAAAAGCAAACCCCAAACAATTAAGAAAACTGTCATAGGAACATACATATCGATAATTACCTTAAACATAAATGGATTAAATGCTCCAACCAAAAGACACAGGCTTGCTGAATGGATACAGAAACAAGACCTATATATATGCTGTCTACATAGACCCACTTCAGACCTAGGGACACATACAGACTGAAAGTGAGGGGATGGAAAAAGATATTCCATGCAAATGGAAATCCAAAGAAAGCTGGAGTAGCAACACTGATATGAGAAAAAATAGACTTTAAAATAAAGAATGTTACAAGAGATAAGGAAGGACACTACATAATGATCAAGGGATCCATCCAAGAAGAAGATGTAACAATTATAAATATATATGCACCCAACATAGGAGCACCTCAATACATAAGGCAAATGCTAACAGCTATAAAAGAGGAAATCGGCAGTAACACAATAATAGTGGGGGACTTTAACACCTCACTTACACTAATGGACAGATCATCCAGACAGAAAATTAATAAGGAAACACAAGCTTTAAATGACACAATAGACCAGATAGATTTAATTGATATTTATAGGACATTCCATCCGAAAACAGCAGATTACACTTTCTTCTCAAGTGCACAGGGAACATTCTCCAGGACAGATCACATCTAGGGTCACAAATCAAGCCTCAGTAAATTTAAGAAAACTGAAATCATATCAAGCATCTTTTCTGACCAAAACGCTATGAAATTAGAAAAAAATTACAGAGAAAAAAATGTAGAAAACACAAACACATGGAGGCTAAACAATACGTTACTAAATTTACAACAGATGACTGAAGAAATCAAAGAGACAATCAAAAAATACCTAGAGACAAATGACAATGAAAACGTGACGATCCAAAACCTATGGGATGCAGCAAAAGCAGTTCTAAGAGGGAAGTTTATAGCAATACAATCCTACCTCAAGAAACAAGCAAATCTCAAATAAACAAACTAACCTTACACCTAATGGAAATAGAGAAAGAACATACAAAACCCAAAGTTAGTAGAAGGAAAGAAATCATAAAGATCAGAGCAGGGCTTCCCTGGTGGCGCAGTGGTTGAGAATCTGCCTGCTAATGCAGGGGACACGGGTTCGAGCCCTGGTCTGGGAAGATCCCACATGCCACGGAGCAGCTGGGCCCGTGAGCCACAACTACTGAGCCTGCGCGTCTGGAGCCTGTGCCCCGCAACGGGAGGGGCCGCGATAGTGAAAGGCCCGCGCACCGCGATGAAGAGTGGCCCCCGCTTGCCGCAACTAGAGAAAGCCTTCGCACGAACCGAAGACCCAACACAGCCAAAATAAATAAATAAATAAATAAAGTAGCTATTAAAAAAAAAAAAAAAAAAGATCAGAGCAGAAATAAATGAAACAGAAACAAAGAAAACAACAGCAAAGATCAATAAAACTAAAAGCTGGTTCTTTGAGAAGATAAACAACATTGATTAACCTTTAGCCAGACTCATCAGGAAAAAGAGGGAGAGGACTTAAATCAATAAAATGAGAAATGAAAAAGGAGAAGTTACAACAGACACTGCAGAAACAAAAAGCATCCTAAGAGACTACTACAAGCAACTCTATGCCAATAAAATGGACAACCTGAAAGAAATGGACAAATTCGTAGAAAGGTATAACCTTCCAAGACTGAACCAGGAAGAAATAGAAAATATGAACAGACCAATCACAAGTAATGAAATTGAAATTGTGATTAAAGATCTTTCAACAAACAAAAGTCCAGGACCAGATGGCTTCACAGGAGAATTCTATCAAACATTTAGTGAAGAGCTAACACCCATCCTTCTCAAACTCTTCCAAAAAACTGCAGAGGTAGGAACACTCCCAAACTCATTCTACAAAGCCACCATCACCCTGATACCAAAAGCAGACAAAGATATCACACACAGAAAAAGAAAATTACAGACCAATATCACTGATGAATATAGATGAAAAAATCCACAACAAAATACTAGCAAACAGAATCCAACAGCACATTAAAAGGATCATACACCATGATCCACTGGGCTTTAACCCAGGGATGCAAGGATTCTTCAGTATACGCAAATCAATCAATGTGATACACCATATTAACAAACTGAAGAATAAAAACCGTATGATCATCTCAATAGATGTAGAAAAAGCTTCTGATAAAATTCAACACCCATTTATAATAAAAACTCTCCAGAAAGTGGGCATAGAGAGAACCTATCTCAACATAATAAAGGTCATATATGACAAACCCACAGCAAACACCATTCTCAATGGTGAAAAACTGAAAGCATTTCCTCTAAGATCAGGAACAAGACAAGGATGTCCACTCTCGCCACTACTATTCAACATAGTTTTGGAAGTACTAACCACAGCAATCAGAGAAGAAAAAGAGAGGGTTCTTGCCAAAGAGTACTTCCCAGAACTTCTGCTGCCAGTGTCCTTGTCCCCAAGGTGAACCACAGACACCCCCTGCCTCTGCAGGAGACCCTCCGAACACTAGCAGGGGGACCTTCAAGAGGGCAGAGGAGTAGGATGTGGAGATCACCTTCCTCCCCACAAATACATCACAAATACACCTACATGTGGATCAACTCCTACAGAACACTTACTGAACACTGGCAGAAGACCTCAGACTTCCCAAAAGGCAAGAAACTCCTCACACACCTAGGTAGGGCAAAAGAGAAAAGAAAAAAAAGGGACAGAAGAATAGGGATGGGACCTGCCCCTCTGGGAGGGAGCTGTGAAGGAGGAAAAGTTTCCACACACTAGGAGGCCCCTTTACTGGTGGAGATGGGGGTGGGCGAGGGGGAAGCTTTGGAGCCATGGAGGAGAGCGCAGCAACAGGGGTGCAGAGGGCAAAGGGGAGAGATTCCCGCACAGAGGATTGCTGCTGACCAGCACTCACCAGGCCGAGAGGCTTGTCTGCTCACCCACTGGGGTAGGTGGGGGCTGGGAGCTGAGGCTCCAGCTTCGGAGGTCAGATCCCAGGGAGAGGACTGAGGTTCGCTGTGTGAACAAAGCCTGAAGGGGGCTAGTGCGCCACAGTTAGCCAGGAGGGAGTCCGGGAAGAAGTCTGGACCTGCCTAAGAGGCAAGAGACCATTGTTTCGGGGTGCACGAGGGGAGGGGATTCAGAGCAACGCCTAAACGAACTCCAGAGACGGGCGCGAGCCACAGCTATCAGCGCAGGACACCAGAGACAGGCATGAAACGCTAACAATGCTGCTGCAGCCACCAAGAAGCCTGTGTGCAAGCACAGGTCACTCTCCACACCACCCCTCCTGGAGCCCGTGCAGCCTGCCGCCGCCAGCATCCTGTGATCCAGGGACAACTTCCCCGGGAGAACGCACGGCGCACCTCAGGCTGGTGCAGTGTCACGCTGGCCTCTGCCACCACAGGCTCGCCCTGCATTCCGTACCCCTTCCTCCCACTGGCCTGAGTGAGCCAGAGCCCCCTAATCAGTTGCTACTTTAACCCCGTCCTGTCCAGGCAGGGAACAGACACCCTCAGGCGACCTACATGCAGAGGCGAGGCCAAATCCAAAGCTGAACCCTAGGAGCTGTGCGAACAAAGAACAGAAAGGGAAATTTCTCCCAGCAGCCTCAGGAGCAGTGGATTAAATCTCCACCATCAACTTGATGTACCCTGCATCTGTGGATTACCTGAATAGACAACAGATCATCCCAAAACTGAGGCGGTGGACTTTGGAAGCAATTGTAGAATTGGGTTTGCTTTCTGCATCTAATCTGTTTCTGGTTTTATGTTTATCTTAGTGTAGTATTTAGAGCTTATTATCACTGGTAGATTTGTTTCTTGATTTGGTTGCTCCCTCCTTTTATTTTTTTATATATGTATATATACATTTTTTTTTCCTTTTTCTCTTTTTGTGAGTGTGTATGTGTATGCTTCTTTGTGTGATTTGGTCTGTACAGCTCTGCTTTTACCATTTGTCCTAGGGTTCTGTCTGTCTGGATTTTTTTTGGTTTTTTTTTTTTTTTGTATAGTTTTTAGTGCTTCGTATCATTGGTGGATTTGTTTTTTGGTTTGGTTGCTCTCTTCTATCTTTTTTTTAATTACTTTTAAATTTTTAATAATTTATTTTTCATCTTAATAACTTTATTTATTTTATTTCCTTCCTTCCTCCCTCCCTCCCTCCCTCCTTTCTTCCTTTCTTTCTTTTCCTCCCTTTTCTTCTGAGACATGTGGCTGACAGGGTCTTGGTGTTCTGGCCGGGTGACAGGCCTGAGCCTCTGAGATGGGAGAGCCGAGTTCAGGACATTTGTCCACCAGAGACCTCCTTGCTCCACGTGATATCAAACAGCAAAAGCTCTCCCAGAGATCGCCATCTCAATGCTGAGACCCAGCTCCACTCAACGACCAGCAAGCTACAGTGCTGGACACCCCATGCCAAACAACTAGCAAGACAGGAACACAACCCCACCCATTAGCAGAGCGGCTGCCTAAAATCATAATAAGGTCACAGACACCCAGAAACACAGCACCAGACACGGTCCTGTCCACCAGAAAGACAAGATCCAGCCTCATGCACCAGAACACAGGCACCAGTCTCCTCCACCAGGAAGCCTACACAACCCACTGAACCAACCTTAGCCACTGGGACAGACACCAAAAACAACAGGAACTACAAACCTGCAGCCTGCAAAAAGGAGACCCCAAACACAGTAAGTTAAGCAAAATGAGAAGACAGAGAAATACACAGCAGATGAAGGAGCAAGGTAAAAAACCCCCAGACCAAACAAATGAAGAGGAAATAGGCAGTCTACCTGAAAAAGAATTCAGAATAATGATAGTAAAGATGATAAAAAAACTTGGAAATAGAATGGAGAAAATACAAGAAACATTTACGAAGGACCTAGAAGAACTAAAGAGCAAACAAACAAGGATCAACAACATAATAAATGAAATTTAAAATTCTCTAGAAGGAATAGCAGAATAACTGAGGAAGAAGAACGGATAAGTGATCTGGAAGAAAAAACAGTGGAAATAACTACCGCAGAGCAGAATAAAGAAAAAAGAATGAAAAGAATTGAGGACAGTCTCAGCGACCTCTGGGACAACATTAAACACACCAACATTCGAATTATAGTGGTCCCAGAAGAAGAAGAGGGAAAAAAAAGGGACTGAGAATATATCTGAAGAGATTATAGTTGAAAACTTCCCTAATATGGGAAAGGAAATAGTCAATCAAGTCCAGGAAGTGCAGAGAGTCCCATACAGGATAAATCCAAGGAGAAATATGCCAAGAGAAGAAAAAGAAATAAAAGGAATACAAATTGGAAAAGAAAAAGTAAAACTGTCACTGTTTGGAGGTGACATGTTACTATACATAGATAATCCTAAAGATGCCACCAGAAAACTACTAGAGCTAATCAATGAACTTGGTAAAGTTGCAGGATACAAAATTAACGCACAGAAATCTCTTGCATTCCTATACACTAACAACAAAAGATCAGAAAGAGAAATTAAGGAAACAATCCCATTCACCATTGCAACAAAACGAATAAAATACCTAGGAATAAACCTACCTAAGGAGGTAAAATCCCTGTACTCAGAAAACTATAAGACACTGATGAAAGAATGCAAAGTTGATACAAACAGATGGAGAGATATGCCATGTTCTTGGATTGGAGGAATCACTATTGTGAAAATGACTATACTACCCAAAGCAATCTACAAATTCAATGCAATCCCTATCAAGTTACCAATGGCATTTTTTACAGAACTAGAACCAAAAATCTTAAAATTTGTATGGAGACACAAAAGACCCTAAAGAGCCAAAGCAATCTTGAGGGAAGAAAACAGAGCCGGAGGAATCAAACTCCCTGATTTCAGACTATACTACAAAGCTACAGTAATCAAGACCATATGGTAATATAGAAATATATTATATATAATATATATAAATATATATAAAACAGAAATATAGATCAATGGAACAGGATAGAAAGCCCCGAGATAAACCCACGCACCTATGGTCAACTAATCTATGACAAGGGAGGCAAGGATATACAAAGGAGAAAAGACTTTCTCTTCAATAAGTGGTGCTGGGAAAACTGGACAGCTACATGTAAAAGAATGAAATTAGAACACTCCCTAACATCATAAACAAAAATAAACTCAAAATGGATTAAAGACCTAAATGTAAGGCCAGACACTATAAAACTCTTAGAGGAAAACACAGGAAGAACACTCTTTGACATAAATCACAGCAAGATCTTTTTGGACCCACCTCCTAGAGTAATGGAAATAAGAACACAATTAAACAAATGGGACCTAATGAAACTTAAAAGTTTTTGCACGGCAAAGGAAACTATAAACAAGATGAAAAGTCAACCCTCAGAATGGGAGAAAATATTTGCAAACGAATCAACGGACAAAGGATTAATCTCCATAATATATAAACAGCTCATGCAGCTCAATATTAAAAAACAAACAACCCAATCAAAAAATGGGCAGAAGATGTAAATAGACTGTTCTCCAAAGAAGACATATAGATGGCCAAGAGGCACATGAAAAGATGCTCAACATCACTAATTATTAGAGAAATGCAAAACAAAACTACAATGAGACATTACCTCACACCGGTTAGAATAGGCATCATCAGAAAATCTATAAACAACAAATGCTGGAGAAGGTGTGGAGAAAAGGGAACCCTTTGCTCTGTTGTTGGGAATGTAAATGGATACAGTCACGATGGAGAACAGTATGGAGGTTCCTTAAAAAACTAAAAATAGAATTGCCATATGACCCAGGAATCCCACTACTGGGCATATACCCTGAGAAAACCATAATTCAAAATGACACATGCACCCCAATGTTCACTGCAGCCCTATTTACAATAGCCAGGTCATGGAAGCAACCTAAATGTCCATCGACAGATGAACAGATAAAGAAGATGTGGTACATACATAAAATGGAATATTACTCAACCATAAAAAGGAAGGATATTGGGTCATTTGTAGTGAGGTGGATGGACCTAGAGACTGTCATACAGAGTGGAGTAACTCAGAAAGAGAAAAACAAATATCGTATATTAACGCATATATGTGGAATCTAGAAAAATGGTACAGACGAACCCGTTTGCAAGGCAGAAATAAAGACACAGATGTAAAGAACAAATGTGTGGACACCAAGGTGGGGGAAAGCAGGGTGGGGGCGTGGGATGAATTGGGAGATTGGGATTGACATATAAACACTAATATGTATAAAATAAGTAACGAATAAGAACCTGCTGTATAAAAATAAAATAAAATTCAAAAACCAAAAAAAAGGAAGAAAAGATCTCAGGAATTTAACTTGACATTTAGAAATTAATGGTAAATTTTAGAGAAAAGAAAATCTGTCAGCACAGCCCCTCAACCTTGCCTAGAGAAGAGAGTGACTTAATCTGCTGCCTTGGTCAAACATGTGAGCCAAATAAATAAATTTAAATCATCAGATTCAACCAAAACAGTGAAAATGATAAAAAATATTCATGTATTTGTTTCTGACTCCACATTCTTTAAGGAAACTTTGGCCAGTGGGTCTCAACACTGGCTACATACTGGCTTTTAAAAATTTCTGATACCCTGGACCCAGCCCAAAGAATCTGATCTGGAGGAGCCCTAGATATATTTTTTAAACTCCCCAGATGAGTCTAAGATATAGCCACGGTCAAAAGTCACTGTATGAAGTAAACAGTATGGACACAGTATCTATTTCCAAACCCCACTACTCTCAGCACAACTTAGGGGTTAGCATGAAAAACATACAATTTTTAGAGACTGAGAATTCATAAATAAAGGAAGGGAAAAAACTATGAAAACTCACTAATTCAGGGGCCAGCACCAGGCGACAACAACCAAACTATTTCCTTTCCTAAATATATATATATAGATAGTCAGGTATATACATTTGTATTTTATATTTTTTATATTTTACCTAAAATTCCATCAACTAGAAAGGCATTGCCATTTAAAAACTATGTGTAACTTCTGCTTCCAGGAAGATGGAGTAGATATACTTTCTCTATTCCATCCATTAAGTACAACTAAAAACCATGGACATTATGTATAAAGCAAACATAAAAAGACTTCAAAAGGTGGAGAGAAAGTAGACAAGCTAGGGACCTTGAGAACCAAGGAGTATCAGTGGTGAGTTCCCAAGTTTTCTATTTTCCTCATTTGTCCCCGACACGGAATATGCCGAAGTCAACGAACAGGAAAAGCCAATAAGTACAAACAAAACACCAGGAAAGGAGCAGCCTAGCAAGAAAAAAAACTTTAGAGAACCCCTACTCTACTTCAGCCAAATATTCCAGAAAAAAAAAACAAAACTGTAGCCCTATTCTACCCATGCCAGAAAGGCTGACTAGGCAGTCTAAACTTTGACCCTCATGAGATTGTAATGAGGAATCACAATACTCCCACCATGGAAGTGTGTCACAGAAGTCCAAGTAGGAAGCCAGGACTTTAACCCCTCTGGAGGGTATCAAGACAGTTCCGCTATCCTTCCAGCAGTGTCAATAGAGACCATGTAGAGCCTAGACCTCTACCCAAACCTGGCAGTTATGAGGTGCCCCTGCCTCTTAACAGTTGAGGAAGTGTAGAGGATAATCAAGACTTTCACTACCACCCAGCAATAATGAAGCCAACCCCAATACAATGGAGACTACACGGGGCACTAGAACCTCCACCCTCCCCCAGCAGCAGTGAGGAGCCCTCCCAACTGTGGGTGTCAACAGAGGCTGAAAAGGGAACCTGGACTTGAAATTGCCCTGCAGGACTGGCATCACAAAAATTCAACTAAAATACAATGTTTAAGTAAGATCCAGAGTTTCAGAACATAATTTTTTTTAAAGTCCAGTTTTCAGTCAAAACTACTCACCATACCAATAAACAAGATCACAAACTCAAAAAAAGATCATTGATACATGTCAACAATTTAAAGGACAGAGATGACAAAATTATTTGACAAATATTTTAAAGCAGTCATGAATTTGAAAACGGTTGGAACAAATGTAAAAATAGAAAGCCTCAGCAAAGAAACACAAGACATAAAGGAGAACCAAATGGAAATTTTAGAACTGAAAAGTATAAAAACTGAAACAAAAGCCTCAGTTGATGAAAAACAGAGAGGGAGAGACAGAAGAAAAAAAAATATTAATGTGTACTATTAATTTCCCTTTCAGCAGTGTTTTGACTGTCCTCAAATGTTGATACTGTATATTAATTTGGTATTATAATAGTCTTAATACACTTTTACCCTTAACATTAAGGTGGGAATAGTCTATCAAACTACGAAATAGAAAAGTAGTCAATGTTAGTCTGCTCCAAAATTTCAAAACCTGTTCTGTTCCCCATTTGGAAGTCAAAAGTATCACTTCTACAGCATTTAGATTGTGACCTACTTTACAGTAATAATAATAATAATAATAACAATCTAACACAATAGTGGTGGTGGTGGTGGTGAGCAGCAGTGTGTTTAATGCTGATAAAAGGAACCAGTGGAGAAGAAATTAAAGGGAAAAAGTAGAGAAGAGAAGGGGAAAACATAAAAGGAAGAAGGAAGGGAAAGAAAGTTACAGATATTTACTATTGTGGACTGAACTGTGTCCCCCCGAAAATTCATGTTGAAGCCCTAACCCCCAGTATCTCAGGATGTGACTGTGTTGGAGATAGAGCCTTTACAGAGGTAATTAAGGTTAAATTAGGTCATAAGCATGAGTCCTAATCCAATATGACTGATATCCATGTAAAAAGAGGAACAGACACTAAGGATGTGCACACACAGAAAAAAGGCCATGTGAGGACTCAGTGAGAAGGCAAACCAAGAAGAGAAGCCTCAGGAGAAACCAAACCTGCCCTTGAGTTTGGACTTCCAACTTCCAGAACTGTGAGAAATTTCTGTTGTTTAAGCCGCCCACCCACTCTGCAGTATTTTGTTATAGCAGCCGGACCAGACTAATACACTGTGGGGCAGAAACAGTCAACAGCTAACAGTATCCAGTTTTCTCAGAGCTAGAAGACAAGATCAGCCCAAAGTGAGGAAAGTTGTGCTGAGGTAAAAGGATTTTGCAATTGACTCTGAAAGGAATGGGGGTGGGGGAGAGACACATGAAAGGACTGCCAACAGTCAAGTTCAGATTACAGATCACAGTTTTGCTGGCACCAGTCTTTACAGTTACAGCCATCCCTTGGTATCTGAGGAGGACTGGTTCCAGGACCCCCAATGATACCAAAATATGCAGATGATCAAGACCCTCATATAAAATGGTGTAGTGTCTGCATATAACCTATGCACATCATCTCAAATACTTTTAAATCATCTCTAGACTATCTATAACATCTAATGCAATGTCAGTGCTATGTAAATAACTGCCAATGTGCAGCAAATTCAATTTTTGCTTTTTGGAACTTTTCTGGAATTTTTTTTTCTTGAATACTTTTGATCTGCAGTTAGTGAATCCAGCAGATGCAGAACCCATAGGTACGGAGAGCCAATTGTACACAACTGCAGTTTAGCAGCCTGGCTAGGAGGAACCTGGTACAGTGGGGAAAGAAAGCATGGCTTTTAAGATTATATAAGTCTGAGGGACTTCCCTGGTGGTGCAGTGGGTAAGACTCCAACCTCCCAACGCAGAGGGCTGGGGTTCGATCCCTGGTCAGGGAACTAGATCCCGCATGTATGCTGCGACTAAGGATAGCATGCCACAACTAAGAGTCTGCATGCCACAACTAAGAAGCCCTCATGCCACAACTAAGGGTCCGCGTGCCTCAACTAAGAAGTCCACATGCCACAACTAAAGATCCCGTGTGCTGCAATGAAGATCCTGCATGCCACAACTAAGACCTGGCACAGCCAAAATAAAATAAATAAATAAATAGACAAATTTTTTTTTAAAAGATTATATAAGTCTGAGTGAGAACACAGATCTACCAGTATAGCTGTGTCTTTGGTTAGTTATCTACAGTTATTATAATAATAACTATATAGAGCACCAATAACAATATCTACCCCTTTTGTAATTGTGAAAACTGTTAAGAATATATATAAAATTACCTAACATAGGGTCTGTCACATAGCAAGCACTTAATAAGTAATAGCTACTATACTACTGAATTGGTCTAGAGTTGGTACATTGCTTGGGAAGTACAGCAAAAAAAGAGAGGGAAACCAAGGATGTCAAAAGAAAGTGGATCAACCGATGGGGCACGGTCTAGGCTAAATAGGAGAGGGAAGTGAATCCATAAGGAAACTGATGGGCTGGAAAATGAGAGAAAAAATAAAGTAAATGGCCTGAGGTTGAAGACCAGTTGAATTTTAAGCCAAGGAAGTGAGAAGATGGAAAGATTGGAAATGAGAATCAAAACTCAGAAGATATTACTGTAAATCAGCAGTTTCTTCTCATATGTAACACAAAAGGGAAACATGATATAAAAGTAAACCAAACTGGGGACTTCCTGGTGGCGCAGTGGTTAAGAATCTCCCTGCAAATGCAGGGGACACGGGTTCAAGCCCTGGTCCAGGAATATCTCACATGCCGCGAAGCAACTGAGCCAACAACTACTGAGCCTGCACTCTAGAGCCTGCAAGCCACAACTACTGAGCCCATGTGCCACAACTACTGAAGCCCGTGCACCTAGAGCTTGTGGTCCGCAACAGGAGAAGCCACTGCAATGAGAAGCCTGTGCACCACAACGAAGAGCAGCCTTGCTCGCCACAATTAGAGAAAGCCTGCGCACAGCAACAAACACCCAACGCAGCCAAAAATAAGTAAATAAATTTATTAAAAAAAAAAGAAAGAAAACCAAACTATATTGTACTGGCTTTGCCACTAGCTAACACTGTATCGTTAGGCAAATCACTTACACCGTTAGTAATAAATGATTACAAATACTCCCTTCTTTTCCCACAGAGACCTCCCTTTAAGTACCTCCCCTTAAGAAGAAGCCCATCATTCCTCTAACTTACCTCAAGAAGACAACAGACCACAGAAAAAACATCCACAGCAGCTAGGAATGCTACACTAACCTAAGGGCACTTTTCAGGAGTGCAGGCCTGCATGGGATGCTAAAGTGGCAGACTTAAGACAGCAAGAGGAGGGTGATGGCAGGAAACTATCTACCCTGAAAACACTGGTTCAGACCCCGCTCCTAGGTCAAAGGGATTTTATTAATAGGACCCTTCAGCCTTACTTATTTCCTATTAGACGTGGAGAAAGTGGACCCACAACGTAAAAGCCTTACTTGAGAAGCCTCAATATTTATATAAAGTAAGAAAATACTATGGACAGAACTATATGAAGAAGTGACTACAGGAAGAGATGTCATTAAATAAAAGAAAAAGGGAAAAAGTATCACTAAAAGAGAGAAACACTCACTACAAAAAAAAAAGTGGGGGAGGATTACAACCACACAGCTAAACACCTTAGAACAGGGATCAGCAAAACTCTGGTTCACATGCCAAATCTGGCCAGTCACCTGTTTTTTGTTTTTTTTTTTTTTAAACAAGTGAGCAGTTATTATTAAGTGCCTTTATCACTGCTTGTTAAGATTAAGGTTTTTGTTTGTTTGTTTTTTTAATTAATTTATTTATTATTTATGGCTGTGTTGGGTCTTCGTTTCTGTGCGAGGGCTTTCTCTAGTTGCGGCAAGTGGGGGCCACTCTTCATCGCGGTGCGCGGGCCTCTCATTATCGCGGCCTCTCTTGCTGCGGAGCACAAGCTCCAGACGCGCAGGCTCAGTAATTGTGGCTCACGGGCTTAGTTGCTCCGCGGCACGTGGGATCCCCCCAGACCAGGGCCCGAACCCATGTCCCCTGCATTGGCAGGCAGATTCTCAACCACTGCGCCACCAGGGAAGCCCCCAGTCACCTGTTTTGATAAATGAAGTTACACTGGAACATGGCCATGCTCACTCTTTCATATACTGTCTATGGCTGCAGAGTTGAGTGTTTTAACTACAATGGCAGAGTTGAGTGGTTGCATATGACCTGCAAAGACTAAAATATTTCCTATCTGGTCCTTTACAGGAAAAGGATCCTTTCTTCGGGGGCCAGGGAGTAAGGTGAGGACACAGGGTTTGGCCATGAGTGATCCCTGGTAAATATGAAGAAACAAACCAAAAGGAATTTAAAAGAAAATGTATGCATATTAATAAAGAGGCAATGAGCATAAGCTATTCTTTCAAGCAGTTTAGCTAGTAGGAAAAGACAAAGACCACACAGGAGCCTATGGGGACAAAGCTTTTCTTGCTCTCACCAATCCTTCTCCTCCAGGAGCCCCAGTCTCTCTTTCACCAGCACCCAAACAGCCTCCTAAACTGGAAACTTTAGTCATTTTGGTCACCAAATCCAGGTGATTCTAAGTCCCAAATGTCTTTTGTATCCTCAGTTCCAGGCACAATGCTTAGTATACAGCGGGTGCTCGATAAATGTTTGTTGAATAAAAGAATGTAAGAGTACAAAATGTAATGAGAAAAGATTGAGAAGAAAACAGAAAAAGGTTCTGTCCCAGCTCTACCCTTAACGGCTATGTGGCTTGGACTCAAGTGTTAAGAGTCTTCATTATAGTGGGACTTCCCTAGCGGTCCAGTGGTTAAGACTCCGCGCTTCCAATGCCGGGGGCGAGGGTTCGATCCCTGGTCGGGGAACTAAGATCTTACGTGCCGCGTGGCACGGCCACAAAAACGAAAACAAACAAAGAGAGAGTCTTCATCATAGAGATGATAGTAGTGTCATTTTGTTATGTTTTTAAACCCATCCAATTTCATTTACTAGTCATTATATAACAGATTGAGACATAATTCACATACCATACAAAATATGGCATACATCCAGAACGTGACCACTTCTCAATACCTCTAACTTTACCACCCTGATCCAAGCCAGCATCATCCCATACCTGGACTACCCAAGAACTAACCTCCATCACTGTTCACTTTGCTTCCATCCTTGCTCTGCTACAATCCCTTCTCAAGAAAGAAGAATATACCTTTTAAATCCTATGTCAGACCACATCAGTCATCTGCTCAAAATCTTCCAATAGATTCCTGTCTCACTCCCAGTAAAAGCAAAAGAGTTCATCATGGTTTATTAAGGCTCTAAGTGAACTGGTCCTCCACTGCCTCTCTGACCTCATCTCCTGCTTCTCTCCTCTTCTTATCCAGCTCTAGCCATATAAGTCTCCACAATGCTCCTTAAACACCAAACACACTGCCACATCAGTTTCCTCTAACTAGAATACTCTTTTGCCAGAAATCTGCATGGCTCATTTACTTACCTTCTTTAGATCTCTACTAAAAGTCACCTTATCAGACAGGCCTTTCTTGACCATCTTATATATATTATCACAAGCGCCTTTGTCATTCTGTATTCCCTCTTATCCTGCTTTATTTTTCTTGCATAGCAGTTATCAGCACCTGATATGTTTACTTTTGTGTGTGTAATTTATTGTCTCTCCCCACTATAACGTAAGTACCTAAAAGCCTGGAAGATTGTTTCATTCACTCCTATATCCCAGGGCCTAAAACAGTGTCACAGCAGGCACTCAATAAATATTGGATGAATTAATATATAGCAGTCTCTTTCAGCTTTGCTAAGATTTTTAATTTCCAAAAAAGAGGGATTTAGATGTAATGACCCCTAAGACACCTGTACAGCTTTAAAATCTATAAATCTAGCAAAGAAACAGAACAGGATAACTAATGGTAATGTATAAAAATGTAAGCTGGCCTTCTCAGAAAAGGAAGATTTGACAGTAAATGATTAACCACCAAAAGAATAAAGTATATGAGAGGTACTTCCAAATAAACATGTGAAAAACTTTATAATAAAACTATATAATAAAGCACAGAGAACAAGACTATCTTGCCAAGATTTGCTATCATTGGCAAAAATCCATATTAAACTCAGCTTCCCCAATTCCAGATACAAATGGAATTGTGAATTTGGCAACTCACTGGAGAGAGACTGAAGTACAATCTGGGTTCACATTAAAGTTACCTCATTCTTCTCAACTTAGATCTGACCCAGAGGAAAATTTTTAACAGATTGTGTTGGACTAGTGCCATACTATACTCAGTAAAGTTCAAAATTAGCATTTTAGATGCTAACCTAAAGGAGTTCTATTTTGTTTCCCCAAAACTAAAGTGGACTAAAAATAAAATATGATGAATTATGAGTATAAAATGTATTATTTAAAGAAACATTTTGTCAAAGAAAAAGCAAATTATAACAGCAGTCCTTCCCTCTTATTTCTTTTGATTTCATTCATGCAGTGTCTCACCCAGGGCTGAACACATGGTAGCACTCAAGCTATTAACTGATAAGAAAGAAATAATGCTCTTCTTTCCTTTCAAGGTTTATCCAGATTTAGTGATATACAATATAGACATGTCCACCTCAACCTTCCTAGTTATTAAAAAATGTACATAAAAATTATGTATTTGAAATTTATATATATGCATTAACCATTTGTTTTACACCTACTATGTCACAAAGCATTGCTTTAGACACTGAACACATAAGATGGAAGTCACACAAGCTGCTCTCAGTAAATGTATAATCTGGTGAAAAAGTCAGACAAACGATAATAGACTGTAATAAATTCTATGATCTCAAGGTACACAGGGTGCTAAGAAAGCCCAGAGGAAAGGTTCCCAGGTTAGACTGTAGAGAAGACAGATGGGAGAAAAAAATGCAGGCACAGTGAAGTAACACTGAACAGAGGACAGCAGTAAGAACCTAAAATATCTACAAGTGACAGTATGGCTAAAGGAAAGGGGCTATCACATGAATAAAGAGGTAGGCAGAGCCCAAGGCTTTGTATAACACCCTTAAGAGTTTGGCTCTTAATCTAAAGATAAATGAAAGAAACTGCTTTTTAATGGGAGGATTATAAGTAAGGAAGTAATATGATCTGTGTTTCATTTCAGAATGATCAGTCTAGCAGTATCATGAAGGAAACTTTGGAAAGGGGGAGTGAAACAGAACACTATTACAACAGTTAGGAGACTGTTGTAGAAATCCAGAAGAAAAATGATGAGGTCTGTGATGAGGAAATAAAGATGTAGATGGAAAGAAGGGGATATATTTAAGTGATATTAAAGAAGTAATGTGAATGAATAATGGTGAATAATGTGAACTTAAATTAGCTCAGTGGCAGAGAATCTGGACAGGAAGGAAAGAAATTTCACGAAGTTTAGGAGGCAGCATCAATAGGACTTGGTGATTGATTAACAGTGGAAGACAGGACAGTGGGAGAACAGATTTTCAACCTGGCAACTGGTTAGATGGTAGTATCATTAACCAAGACAGAAAATAACAAAGGTAAAACAAGTCTGATGAGGAAACAGATTTGGAGGTTTGGATTTGAAGTGTCTCATGACAGTGTAGAAAAGATAATTATCTAAGTAGATAATGAGAAACGAGTCTAAAGAAAAGAGGAGATTTAAGAAGGAAATGGTTACCAATGCCAACTAGAAGTAAAACTGTGAACAATTTCAGTAGAATGGTGGAGAAGAAACAGCCAAAGTTTGTCCAGTGGTAAATGGGAAGGAAGTGAGGAAATTAAGGCAGCAAGTATCCATCAGTCATTTTATACATGGCTCTGAGAGGAAGGAGTAAGACAGGGCAGCAAGTGGAGAATAGCAGGAGCCCAAAGGAAACTTGTTTGTTTCTTAAAATGAGAAGAACCTGAGCCTGTAAAGTTCCCTAACAGGGAGGAGATAAGTGATGGGTAGAGGTTGGAAGACAAGAAGGAAAGGAACATGCCCTTCTATCAGTACTAAAACCAGAAAAAAGAGAATGAGTCCTTAAAGTTCAGGCACGTAATAGCCATTTAACCAATATACTGTTTTAATGACAAACATCCTGTACTTAGGCTATCTTAGCATTATTAAAAAAATTTTTTGTTATGTAACTTTTTTCTTTTTTTTTAACTTTTGGGTTTATTTATTTTGTTTATTTATTTATTTATGGCTGTGTTGGGTCTTCGTTTCTGTGCAAGGGCTCTCTCTAGTTGCAGCAAGTGCGGGCCACTCTTCATCGCCGTGCGCGGGCCTCTCACTATCGCGGCCTCTCTTGTTGCGGAGCACAGGCTCCAGACGCGCAGACTCAGTAATTGTGGCTCACGGGCCTAGTTGCTCCGCGGCATGTGGGATCCTCCCAGACCAGGGCTCGAACCCGTGTCCCCTGCATTGGCAGGCAGATTCTCAACCACTGCGCCACCAGGGAAGCCCCATTATGTAACTTTTGATACATTTACATGTTATATGTAATAATAATTGTTGTTAGTATTATATCTACTATATATAGACAATATGCATGGCAAGTAGCTTTACAAAAAATATTTCTTTTACTCTTCCCAAAAACCCAATGAGGGATTATTACTCCATTTTATATAACAGAAGACTAAGGCATAGGGAGATTAAATACCTTGCCCTAATAAAGGACAGAATTAGAAATTAAACCCTGACTGTGTAGTTCCAAAGCTGGTGTTCTTAACCATCAAGCTACATTGCCACCCTACAGATAACATAGAGTATTTTTGGTTCACTAAGTTAATCTGAAGACAACATATTTCCTATCAGAAAATATTTCTAATTTCAGAACGAAAGTAAGAGAAAACTGGAGTTTACTGATCAGAAACTTGTTAAACTACATTTAATACATTAAATAAGAAAAACTAAAGAATTAACAGTATATTATTTAAAACATCTTACCCTTTATTTAACATCACTAAACGGTTTTTCATCTGTATAAATACACACATACAACAATGGTTCTTTTAAATTTTACCATGGATCAGAATTCCTTGGAGGTCATGTTGAAATGAAGATTGCTGAACCCCACCCAGAGAGATTCAGATTCCACAGACCTGGGTGAGGCTCAAGAATTTGCACTTCTAACAAGTGTTCAGAAGATGCTGATGCCGCTGGTCTAGGACCACATTTTAAGAATTACTACCTTACAGTAACTCTATAAGAATTAAGTGAGATGAATACAAAAACACTGCATATGGTAAGCAGCCAATAAGTGGTATCTGCAATTATTATTATTAATAATAATAAATATGATGAGGATGACCATTACCATTATCTGCACAATTTCTTTTATTTTTATATCAATTTTACTCAGAGACAACACAAAACTGACATATCATTTTAAGATCACAATAGTCTGCCTGCCAGCTCTATCTGCCTCTGGTATCTTTCCTCTATACTGCTTGCAAAACAGCCTTTCTAAAATGTAAATCTGCATATCAGGCCCTACTTCAAACCAGTCTTTCCCCATCACTTACAAAATAAAGTACAAACTTCTTGGCATGGCTTACAGATAGATCCCTTTGCCCATGAGCCACTGCCTAACACTTATCTTTTAATATCCTATTAGAACCTTACCTATTCTTTGAAGGTTTCATAATACAACTCTCTCTAATAAAGCCATATATTCCTTCCATGATTCCGAAGTACCTCTAAAATAATAAGAAAGAGAACAATAATAATATCAATCCACATTTGTGGGGCACTTCCCAAGGATTTTACATGAATTATTTCATTTAATCCTCATAACGGCTCCAAATAAAGACTATAATTATTCTCATTTTACATAAGGAAAAAAAATGAGATATGGAAAGGTTAAATTTGCCTTAGGTGATAAAACCAGAAAGTAGAACAGCCAGGATTCTACCATTGCAATTACACTAATCTGATAATTACTAGATTATTTAGTACTTGAGTATTGCTCAGATAATAGATTTTTGTAAAAACTAATCTAAATAATGTCCTTATTCATTTTTACATTATTTAACTAATTTTACTGCCTATCATATGCCAGGCATTGTTTTAGGCAGTGAGGAATACCAGATTTAAAAAAAGGGAAGATCCAGTGCCTGCTCCCTTGAGACACACAATCTGGTGGGGAAGACAAACATTAAACAAACAAACAAACAAAAACCCCACAAAAATTTCAATAAATAAAGACAAAAAGTACAAGGTTCTTTGAAATAATAATAGGAAAATCTAACCTGTCTATGGCTACTGTCCTTTATCTTCAGTGTCCTAATACAAGAGTATAAGTTAGGCAGACTATATATGACTTTCAGAATGCCAAATAACTCCATTTTAAAATGACACTTTCAAAATCAAATTAAGTGATTTAATTATAAGATCCAAGTCATATGGTTAAAAATTTAAACATATTATTAAAAAAGACATTTAAATTTTTCAGTTCTTTGTTCCCTTGGCAAATGTAGCTATTGCCTCTCTGAAACAGAATAAATATAAACTACAGAAAACTAATAAAATGACATTTGAAGGGGCCGCAATATTAGTAATGATAAAGGTAAAAAAATATGCCAAGTTCCTGACAATCCCAGTAGTGCAGAAAAGTACTTCTGTATTGGACAATGTTAACTTTCTTATTATTTAAAGAGGAATTAGATCTATGACTTTTGTAAGATTGGTAAGATTTTTTTTTTTAATTTGTAAGATTTTTTAAAAATTTCCTTCATAATAAGTTTCATAGGGAAAACCAACCAACATTTTTTATAGGGGAAAAGCCTAACAGCCCAAATACTGATGTTACAAAAAGACATGAAGGGTAAAAATCAAGTATGAACCAGGTCTGGATCCCCGTATCTTCAGTTTCTATTTATCAAACAGAAAAATCTTTCCAACGTTCTCCTTTCCTGTATAAGACCAAAACTATGCGATATTCTGTTTGTATTACAATTACACTAATTCAATGCAGGTCACTTGATTTTTACTGAGTCCAGATGACATTCAGTAAACTAAACATGGGCCAATTAGTTAAAAAAAAAAAAGAAAAGAAAAGAAAAAAGAAAGAAAGAAAGAAAAGAAAAAGAAAAAAGAAAAAAAGAAAAGGAAAAAGAAAGAAGTGTGTCTGATTGCCTTTGTGTAGGTCACACAGTGGCTACAGACAGCATCACGGCCTGAACTTCATTTTGGCTAACACCAACCATACGCTAAGATTAAGGACTAGCAGTTTTCATTCCTTTCAGATTTCTCACATTTGGAAATTCTAATTTAAATACATTTTCTGGTCAAAGTGAGGACAGTACTCCTGCACAACACTGGTTTTCTCCTCCTTCAACTCAAATGTGTATTATTTTGGAGCTACTAAGATGGAATCTGCATACTGTCTTAAAATGTATAATGATTCTTTTAAAATCAATTGTTTTTTTACTTATCACAGTTATAAATGAGTAAATAAAATTGTTGATTTAGCTGACACACACAAAAAACGGGTGCTCTAAGGCTATGAACTTTCAACATAGATAACTGTAATCTTAAATCAACCTAAACAACCGTGTAATTAGGCACGTGACAAACTGGGTAATAGGAAGAAATATTCATAACTAAAGAAGCAATAATTTTTTAAATACCTTATCAGGACTTGGCACTCAACATTTTCTTATAATCTATTACATAAAGAAATTTGGTTTACTATTTCTTTTAAACTCTGCTCACTAAAATATATTTTGATTAAAAAATAAAAAGCTTATAAAAGTCATAACATAACTGTAAGTTAAAATGTACACAAGACTGTGCCTCTACAAAAAAACTACATTAATTCCTCATTACATTTATACTTAATCAATTGCTGGTATTTTAAATTAAATGCTATTCAATCACCATTACTACAAAAATACAAGTTTCCAAATGTTTAAATTAGCCTGATTTAAAATTGTTATTTATTTTTAGCCTGATTTTTTTTTAACCTGTATAAATTTAACTGAAGAATATTATGTTCCTGCAAGTGTTCATGAATACAAAGATACAGTAATGGAGATAGAAATTATTTACTCTGAAAATCCTGACTGCATGACTGTTAAATCACTTACATACGGCTAAATGATCTACAAGGAAGCAGGGAGGTCCCGAAATTGTGTACTATATCCATTTTCAACTACTGCACAGGTGACACAATCAATCAAGTCACTACTGAACAAGAATGGAAATAGAAAGCCCTTGGTGAATAAAGGTGACTTCTTTAAACAAAATGGAAAAATAGACTATCACCATCTCATATTAAAAAGTACTCAACAGCTATAGATTAAAGAATATTTTCTACTCTCTCTAGTGTTCAGTAATGTTAGGTCTAACTTAGGGCACTATCTACATTGTATTCAACATACAGAATAACACAGAAAAAAGCCAATATATATAAAATAGTTCAGTAATAACAAATCCTCTGATAATAAAGTCTCTTTAACAAGTTGATCTTCTCTACAAAGATTAGCTGGTGATTAAGGAGAAAGAAACAGCAGCAGCATTCCTCTCACCAAACTATGGAAAGTAGGCAAGGGATCGAGCCCATCCCAAGGGCAGAGCTCAGCCAGGTGAGCGGCGCTGCCCCGGTGGTGGAGGAGGAATGTGTGGCTCGTGTACGGGTGAGTGGAGCAGTGGCCACGCAGCACAACTGAGGAGGATCAGGAAGCCCATCCTCCCCCACCTAGAAAAGCATAAGGAAGGAAGTATCCTCAACTGAACTACAATGAAGAGGAATTTACATACTGGAACATATCTCTACAGCTCCCATCTTTTTTCTACTCTTGACAATAGAGTATGCGATCAGAAATTTCCTCAACATAAGTACTTCCTATTCTAAAAAAATGCAATTTTAAGTGCCTTGAAACATAAACATTAACACAAAATAGGCCTACAACGTTTATTCATTTACTTTAAGTCAACTGTATATATTATACACACATACACAGACAATATATCTATGAGCAACCCTACATGACATAACCTTTTCTGCATATGGAATTCACTGTCAACCAAAACTCCTAAATACTTTTTATATCCGCGGCTGTTAATCCACGTCTCTGCCCAGGTCCAATCTTCCTGCCTATCCTCCTTCACTGAAGTGAGGGTGGGGAAATATTCCAACCTAATATAGGTTTAATTTTATCTTCTTGGATTCAATCTATTGCTTCGTTCTGCAAGACATTTCTATATCCTAATTCTGCCATTTAAGAATATTTATTATCCCTCCTTTCTTCTTTGCATCTGCAAATTTGGAAAACATGCTTTTTTATCTTAACAGAAGTCATTTATAAAAGATGTTCAACCTCTGAGAGAAACAATTAGAAACTTAACAGCTTGCTTCACGTATCTACTTTCGACAGCTGAGGGAAAGATTTCATAAAGAAGCAGATTATGAACTAAACTGGGGAAACTGATTATCTACTGGCAATGGGGCAAGAGAGTAGTACTTGGAACAAAACCGTAGCAGCAGGCATCTATTATGGCTATTCAAAAGAAGAAGGATTGAGATAATCAAGAGGCAAGGGGGTGGTGGAGAATACCACCAGCAAAGATAGAGAGGCAGCAGTGAATTCAGAGTGTGAGAACAGCCTGATTAAGTATTTCTGATTAGAAAACCAAAATGGATAACTTAGGCAAGACACATCTATTCTATCAAACTAAGCATTTTAAACATTTTTAAGCTTTATCAGATAGCCAAAAGAGTTTTACGTGGAGTACAGAAGAGGTTAAAAAAAAAGTGCGTTTCACTCAAATATTTATAGGAAGAGAGTCCTCGTTCATCATTGAATCAATAAGCGCTATTCCTAAAAACTTGGAAATAATGTACAATGAAATGTTAGTTACCTAAAAATCTTATTTAAGGCAGTAATTACATTTTTAGAAAAGAGCAAATGTTTTAAATATTAAATTAAAAATTAACAATAGGTAAAATGGGCCTATGGTCCAAAATATAATACTATATATTATGGGAAAGGATTACCATTATAACATCTACTCACATAGCTGTAAAATGCAACAGTTAAACTAGTCTGTAGAAACAATATTCTAAAAATCACAAAACCGATATTAATCCACCTAAAATAGATGGGGTTTTAAAATGCAATATAAATGTAACTGTCTCAGTTCAAAGTTAAAATTTGCTCTTCCTTTCTTGAAAATGACATGACACTGAATGTTTTAACATAGGAGTTTTAAGACTTTCACATAATAAATTTTCATAAGGTTTACTACTTTCAATTAGCTGCATGACTGCTAATATTTTGCAGGAAATTTTTTTTGTTTCATTTGCTTTTCAAAACCATAGGTAATAGTGTTTCTTTATGCTTCTATAACTAGCTTTGATCTGAGTTCACTAATATTTTTGGTATCTTTTTAAATGTTTTTCAACATTAACTAAAGATCTGTTTACTAACTTTACATAGCAAAGAATAAAGTAAAATACATCTTTCTTCAATTTCCAAATTTTGTTTTCTCACTTTAGAGGAGATAAGATGCTCCCAGCTGAAGGCTTTCGAAACTTCAAAAATTCTTGACAGTCTTTCCTCTTTTAAGTTTTCCTATGTAATTTCATATTCCTTTTATTCAAAATTGTAGCAAGGTTTCAGGGAAGATATTCCTTTGTAGTTCTATAATCTAGTGAAAAATATGTGATGTAAAAAATGTAATATTTAATGATGCACTAATGAAGGGTTTCTAGTATTCATTTCTACAAATACTGATTTATTATCAACCTATTTTATAATACCATTTTTCTTATGAAAATATTTCTCAACATTTTCATTGTTGTCAATAAATAACATTAAAATAATTAACAGCCTGCATTTATTATTAGAGATCAAATTTATTATTAGAGTATCAAATTTGCTTAATTTGATACTATAATATATAATATTATAATATAATATTTCAGTATAACTTATTTCAGTTAATCATTCTTGGTCAATTGCTCATGTTTCCCTCTCTATAAATACACTGTACCTAACAAATTCCTATATAAACATAGCATTAAATATTATCAATCTTTTAAATTTTTTTATTCTCAGTAGGAAAACATATGTGCTCAAATAAAGCTTAACTATAAAATCTATTTTCTAACTAATTAAAAAACCGTAAAACAAAAAGTATGATTAAACTATTTACCAATCTTAAATATTTAAGAGTAATACTATAAATTAAGTTTCATTACACTCCAAATACATTTCCTGATTTCCTTCACTTACACTTCAACTTAATAGCTTACAATTCACAAATTTCTCAGCACTATACCTTCCCACAGGAGGATTTGCCTTACTAGTGACTACTAACACAAAATGGTTAAGTATGACTTAATCATGGATTGGTTATTGAATTTGTAAAATACTAGATCTTTTATTTCTATTTTTATTTACTGCTAACTGACTTTTGACTATTTCACTTTTTATTCAGCTAAAGATCCAAATTGGGTAAGTTCCTGCTCTCCAAACCAGGAGATACTCCAAAGCAAACGTGTTAGCTACTGTAAATTCTGTAGAGCTTATCTACTAATTTAAGCATCAGTTCTAGACTTTGTCAAATCTGACCCAATCTAATACCAGAAGACTTAACATTCTTAAATATTAAAGGTTTATCTTTGGTAGACAAGACTCATTCATTCAACAAATATTTACTGAGTACTTACTATGTGCCAAGTACTGTTCTAATGCTTAACATACATTAGTGAATGAAAGAAATTTAAAATTCCTGCCCTCCTGGAGCTAACACTAGTGGTACCAATTTACCACCACTTGGCTTCACACTAAGACTATAGATGAAGACATTGTTCCTTCCTTAAAGAATATTTAATCTAATTATGGCAGAAACAAAAAATCCTCAATACAATTTATCATATAATGGTAAAACACGCACATGTAAATGGTAGCAAAAGCATATATAAAGTACTCTGGGAGTAGAGAGGAAGGCATTTCTGTGCAGATGTTACTATGACAAAGACTATAATAAACCCCTCTGCCTATATCATTCAAATATTGAGAACAGGAATCCCCAGGACAACAACAAAGTTTTACATCTAATTCTGTATCATCTCTTCCACAGGTTAATCTATGTCCCCTTAGCATCTTCAACAGTAAATGCAGAAAGTGGGAAAACTCAATTATCTCCATTTGCCCATTGCTAGAGACCAAGAAAAAGGTTGGACAACTGAAACGATTAACTTCTGTAAAATTTCTAGATTAACTGTAGGCCTCAATAATCCCTACCATCCTTATCTCTTATTCATATCAAGACAATACCTACTATTTATTAAGTGCCTCCAGCAGGAAAGGTACTGTGTAGACCCTTTACATACATTATTTCTAAGGCTTACATTAGGAAAGTAGGTAATTTTATTCACCTGTTGTGAAGATAAAACAATTGAGCGTCAGAGAGATTATGTAATTTTCCTAAACTGGTCCAGAGTTGGGCTGGAATATAAACCAAATCTATCTGAATACAAAATCAGGGTCTGAACAGGTAACCAAGGATCTTTTTCCCTATATTTCATAGCCTCTCACTCTCACAGAGAGTCTAATATTGAGGGATATTAATTCTTCTTCCATAGTTATTTTTAACCATCCTATATACAGATACATATGTGAACTACCTAAAACAGTTTATGTCCTTGTTGAAAACAGAATCACAGAATATTATCTAGCTAGCTAACCAGAGAAAATGAGAGACTGATGGATAAAAGAACAAAATTTTGAGTATAATGTTATCTAAAATTATTTAAATTTATTCCACAGTATTTTTATAAGTCTCTATAGTGGCAAGTACGTAAGCTATCAGACTGACATTATTTCAAAAAGCACAATTAAAGAAAAATTAAGCGTATCTTAAGATATTTGTAATAACTGTATTACCTCAAATGCCTCATCTTACTGTCCCTCTGGTGCACTCCAGCATACTGGCCTCCTAGTTAAGCCTCCAAGAGCCTGGCATCTTCCCGTCTCATAGACTTTGTGCTCTCTGTTCCCTCTAACCAAAGCGGCCTTACCCCAGATATCCATGCGGCTCACGCCTTCATATCCTTCAGGCCTCTGCTTAGATGTCTCCTTCTTACAAGGCCACCCCTATCATATTTAAAAGTACAACCGGACCTTCATATTCTTCACTAGCAATTTCCAAATCTAATACTATATATTGTACTTATTTGTTTCATGTATTATTTGTCTAATCCAACTGGAATGTAAACACCATTAAGGCAGGAATTTTTGTTTTATTCAGTGCTCTAACTACTGCCCATAGAACAGTGCCTGGAACTCGATAAGCATTTACTGACTGAATAAATGAACTTCATTACTTAGAACTTAAAGAGGAACTGAGATTTTTATCACTGCTAAAGAATTCAATTAAGGCTTCTTCAAAAGTATAGTTCTATAGTATTTGGTATACATTGAACCTCCCCACCTTATAAAATATTTATCTCCTTACTCTGGTCAACAGTCTTTTCACTACTTCTCAGAAGTTTAACATAAAAGAAATCAACAATTTTGATTTTAAAACTTAAAGTTCAAACGAACTTAAACTTGTACAGACACATCTATTATTTCTCATTTCTATAAACTGTTATTAATAAATACATAATATTTTGAAAGAGAAAATAGATTAAGAACGAAAATTAATATTTTATTTGATGCTTTATGGCATTCTTTATATTAAATGGGTATCATCATTCATCATGTTGAATGTATTTGTTTAATATTTCTAAATTATAAGTTTTCATTAGAAAACTTCTGAGAAAATTGTACTCCTTGTGTTGTACAGAGACATTTAGTGATGAAATATTTTATTGAAGACATTCTTATGAATAAAGTATCCCAATGCAACAGAAATTACAATGCCACATCATACTTAAGCTTTAAACTATCCATGGCTTTTATGTTTAACAAAGAATCTCTTATCCAAAACTATTTATTATTTTAAAATCATTTTTTCTCAACAATAATCTTCTTCTCCTAAGGTAAATGAAGGCATGTGACATCCCCCCCCATTATACAACTTTGTATTATTCAATTAAATAATTAACTGATACCAGCATCTTTTAATACCATTCCTACACATTTAGAAAAAGTAAATAACCTAGAGATCAAAATACACAGTAAAACCATAGGAACAGCAGTTTTTCATTGCCAGCTCTCTCTTTATAAACATTGAATGCAATTCTATGGAAGTATGGCTCCACATATTAAGATGAGGAATATGTCTGTTTACATGTGTCTCTTTCCTGCTCTATATTATATTGGAACCTGTGTGTGCCTCTGTGGTTAAGGTTTACTGCATGTTCATATTAAAGTCCCATTTCCAACATTTAAACACACAGCCACAAAGACCAATTACAACAGTTATTAGTACAATCTTTGGTGTACCAAAGATTTGGGAGTTCATAAAACTAGAATTGATTGTTTATGGACAATTACAGGTACTGAGATTATATAAAACATTTCAATTTTTGTTTTGCTCTGCTGAACCAAACAGTCTCATTTAAACAAAAGAACCAGATGCAGAGATTTAAGTATCAACTTCTAATCAAAAATCACCACTGATGTCTTAGCAGGGTGGCCATTCTCTTGCTCATTAAAGAGTCCTTTAAAGGCGCAGGGACTCTGGAAGATGTTGGTAGTAGGTTCCAAACATTTTTAGAATAAACAAAAACATGTCAAACCTAGACTTTCAGCTTAAAGTGACATGTAAGGGGGCAAGAAATAATTGTATATTTCAGATACTATGAAGTAAATAAGTGTGTTCATAAAGCTGCTAAAGGCTAAATGACACATATATAGTACATTAGAAGCATTTTCCTGCTAAACACTAAATTATATATTAAACAAAGGTAAATGAACCTATTAGAAAAATTCAAATGAATATTTGCAAGTACCCACATAATGTCATGCTCATAAACTGTGAGCTACTTCAAGACAGAGAATGTGTCTGATTCATTCATCTTTGAATTACCAGTGCTTAAATAAAGGGTTGATATTCAGTAAATATTGACTGACTAAATATATCAATGAACATCACATATAGATATTTCTGAAAAAAAAAAATCAGTCTCACTGCTTGTCAATGTCAACTTTAAGAAAAAGAAAACTGGGGCTTCCCTGGTGGCGCAGTGGTTGAGAATCTGCCTGCCAATGCAGGGAACATTCGAGCCCTGGTCTGGGAAGATCCCACATGCCGCGGAGCAACTGGGCCCGTGAGCCACAATTACTGAGCCTGCGCGCCTGGAGCCTGTGCTCCGCAACAAGAGAGGCCGCGATAGTGAGAGGCCCGCGCACCGCGATGAAGAGTGGCCCCCGCTTGCCGCAACTACAGAAAGCCCTCGCACAAAAAAAAGAAGACCCAACACAGCCAAAAATAAATAAATAAATAAAATTTAAAAAGAAAACTGTACTTCTCCAACAAAGTTTAAATCTACCCTAAACTCCTAGGAATCAACGCTACAACAAAGGTAGATGGTACAATATATGAAAAATAAGAAGTCTGTCAGCTGCACAGCAGTCTAAACTCAAGAGTGTTATTACTAAACACACTTCAATGTTATTACTCTCCAAATGTGATGAACTACCTCTTGGCGATCTGCCTTTCCTTACTTCTTCTAGTGACAATTGTTAAAGAAAAAGTCAAGAAACTATTTTTGGTAAGAAGTGTGGCTGCAAGGCTCTGTTCCACTTCAGAGGCAAGGTCCCCTTAAAACCCAACACGCACTTGTGCTTTCAGTTGTTTTTTGCAGTGAACACAATAACTTACTTTCCTCAGAATGATTTCTTTCTGTACCTCCTCACCAGCCAGGCTCCCACTGCCTTGTCTGTTCTATAAATCCCTAGTTCCTAGTCAGCTTAAAATCTTCCAGTAGTGAACTGCAATCCCTTTTGAGTAACAACATGTCAACTCCAGCACTAGGACAACAGCACTGAAAGCAGCAGTCCCTGCCATCACCTGACTTTGCCTGGTCTCAACTCTGAAAGCTAAAAGCCTTAACAGTAAAATGAAAGAACAGCATTCCACCACACTGTGTAAAGTGTAATCATGCCACTAGCCCCCTCTCCTTTCCCCACGTATCTGTGAAATCTCAACTCTACAACATCAACCCCTTCCCCACGTCAAACAAGGGGAGGGAAGGAGGTTAACAGGTCAGTTCGAAAAATGTCAAAAATTACCTAGAGTTAATCCTGTTCATTCTCTCTCCTTCCTACCTCATCCCCCATTCCTAACGCGCAGTACCTTCTAGAGCCTTCTCCCACTCAATCTGAAATTTCAGAAATGTTTATTACAAAACCATGCACCTATCATTTTCTAATAAGAAAATGGGGCTGCCAATTCCTAAAGAAAACTCAACTATCTAGTTCAGCCTAGAAACAGAGGTACTAAATGAAGGTTAATAAAAGCCAAAGTTTATTCCTGAATTATTTATTATTTATTCTTTGATGAGACAGACCTAGACGTAGTCGATATTGCTGACAGTAATCAGTAGAAATTAAAGAATATTAAGCTACACAGACACAACTTTTGATTTTGAATAGAAGTGATCCTGGTAGATACTTAAAACAAGGAACGCAGACTGATCCTTCTAGCGCCAGTTTCTTTCTATGGATCATACAAGTTACCTGGCAAACAGCTTGCTCCAGCAAGTATTGCACCAGAATACTAAAAGGAAGGATGGGCTTTCTTGTTTTCCCAACTGGTGCTGTCTCCCAAAATTTAAATGTCAGCTTATGACATTTCATTAACAGAAAATTCATAGAATTAACCCTTGGAGTTTTCCCAGAAGGTAAATTGGAAAAATTTCTCTTTTCCCTTAAATTCCCATATACTGCCCAGAAGCACCTGGAATATGTTAGGAATTCCATATAATTTCAGCAATATTTTCACCTCCATCAACAACAACGTCCCCCCGCTTACCTTTATCACTGTCCAACAGTTATCATTTAGTACTAAGTTGTTTTTTTTTTAATCCCAATTTTGTTGAAGAAATGAATGATGTTCTTGTATCTTAAAATTCAGATTCCTATTTCAAGGTCCTATACCCCAGGTGGAAGAAGAAAGACTCTCTCCTCTTTCATTCTTAGTGTTAACTCCTTCCCTTCATCTTACCCTTTCGAGACAAGAATTCCTGTTATCTCATTCCCTTTTTGACTTCACTTAATATGCAGGTTTCAATCTGTACTTGACCTAATTCCCCAAAAACACCCATTTTTCTTTTTCTATTATTTTAATATTTGCTGTAACAACTCAATACAATTATGTGCCCATTCAGGGTTAGTCTTATACAAAAAAAAAAAAAAAAAAAAAAAAGAGAGAGAGAGAACAGCAGGCTGTAGTGTGATTTAATTGGTACAGAAGATCCCAGCCCTAACATACACAAGCACACACACTTGGCTAGAGACTAAAAGCAAAGATAATCTTTGTGTTAAGTTCCTGCTGCTTCTTAAGGTTCTTATCCCCCTCTCTTCCTCCCTCCTCTCTCTCACCCTTTCCCTCCCTTTTTTCTATTTTGTTTTATGATAGTTCCCACCAGCTAACTTAATTCCTCTTTCTTTTATACCCCACATCCAATCTGTCAGGGAATTCTGTTGGTTCTATTTTCAAAATATAGCCGAAATCTGACCAGATCTCATCACCTCTAGTGCTACCAGCCTATATGTGCCACCATCATCTCTCACCTGGATTATTAGAATAGCCTCCCAACTGGTCTTTTTGCTTCTATCTTTGCCCATCCCTTACCACAGTCTGTTCTCAATAAGACCAGAATAATCCTTTTGAAATGTAAATCAGATCTTATCACTTTGCTGCTCAATGCCTTACAAGGGTCTAAAAATATCTATTAACTCACTACTCCTGATCTAACCTACCACCACCATCAACTCCTGTACTCACTTCTCTTACCTCTCTGATCTTATCTCCTGCTTCTCTCTCCCACCATCACTCTTATCCAGCCTCAGTGGCCTCCTTGCTTTTCCCAAACACACAATGGCTTTCCACGGGCTATTCCTTCTGCTTGGAATGGTTCCCCAGGTGTATGTGTGGGTTCACCCCCATAGCGCCTTCAAAATGAATATATGATATGCACTGATATCCTTTTTTAATGCCTCCTCCCCAACAAATTGGTAATAACCCTTAATACACCATGGTTAACATACCTAGAAACAGTATGTTACAATTCTATACCTTTCATTTGTGTCCCATAAATCAGGAGGTCTCCTTTTTACCTCAAGCTCTTTTATTACTGTACTGTTAGTGTTCTAATTGAGCCCTTGTTCGAAGATGAGGCTGTAACTACTGAGTCTCCCCCACCCCCATTTTCCCCGTCACCATCTTTCCCTTACCCTGTAACTCCAGGTATACTGCCCCAGACCTTGTTCTCCATTCTCAAATAATCATATACAAACATATGCAGACGTTTGAGAATCTTATTTTGTTTCTTGGGGATAGGGTTGTCCCAGCATACACTTCTCTGCGTCTTATTTTTCTCATTTCATAGCAGGCAGTGGAATACATCCAATTCCATTCTTTTTAATGGCTGCGTAATGGTACTTGGCTGCAACATATGAAATGTATTCAGCTTTTCTTGCTTTGTTCCCAGTTTTTTACCACTACTGACAATACTGCAAAGAGATATTTACATTAAAAAGTACATATATCTTTATATATTTGGGCTTTTATTTCTCTGAGATAGATTCTCAGGAGTGATACTGCCAAATTGCTTTTCTATTTTTAAGCTGTAAACTTCACATTTCTACTACCAATGCCCTTTTTTCTAATCTCCCAAAAGCACTGTCGTAACTCTTTTTAACTTCAGATATAAAATGATTATCTCATTGTTACTTTAATTTGCATTTCCCATACTACTTTAGATGATGTGTTTTTTGGCTATGTGGATTTGCTCTTCTGTGAGTTATCTATTCATATCTCCTGTGTAGTTTTTTTTTTTTTTCTGCACTGGATTGTCTTTTTGTTATTAATTTGTAAAATTTCTTATATCTTAGATATCAGCCACTTAACTGTTATTGGAGGTATAAATATTTTTCCCAACCTATTGTTTATTCACTTAGTTGGATTCCATACAAAATTTCTACTTATTACATGATTAGACTTATCTTTTCTTTCATACCTTCTGATTTTCCGGACCTGATTAGAAATTTCTCTCCAACTTCTAAATCATACACATAATGCAGAATTTTTATTTTTTCACTTAAGCCTTTAGTTCATATAGAATTTATTTGGGTATTATAAGAGACCAAAGATTCTCCTTTTTATTTTTGGATATATGTGCTGTCTTGACAATATGATTATCATTTTCCCACTGAATTAAAATTTTCACCTTTACCAATTAAATTCCCATTTATACTAGAATCTATTTCTAACCTTTGTATTCATAAATATATATCAGTGCCATCCTATTTTTATTATAGTGGCTCTAGAGTATATTTTCATATCTGGCATAGCTATTTACTCCTTACTTTTTAAAAATTTTCTAAGTCAACAAACATGAACATTTTATCCAATTCCAACATAAACCCTGATGGAATTTTGACCAGAAGTACAATAAATGTTTTTTTAATGGACTTTGGGTAAAAAGGAATTGTGACATAGTCCTTAGATAACAACAATATCATAAGAATTAGAAATGTATTTTATAAAGCCAACATACATTTCCCTTTATTCCTGTTTTAATATAACATCTTTCAATGCGATTTTATAGCTTTCTTAATATAGAACTGTACTCCTCTTATTAAATTCATTCCTAAGTTATTTTCTAGTTTTTAAAACTACTTTGAATTGATTATTTTTTCAATTTTTCTTTAATAAATTTTCAGAATCAAGAAAGGCTATTGACTCCTGTGTATTTTATCTTATATATATTCATTTACTAATTTCATTTATTAATCCTAGTAATCTTTCACTGATATGTTTCAGGTTTTCCAGCTATACAATCAATCATACCAATAAACTAAAATACATTTTTCCTCTTCTTTTCTAATATTATACTGATTATTCCATCATTTTATCTTATAGAACATGCTAGAACATATAAAACAAAACAATGAATGATAACGATAATAGAGGGCACACCTGTTATTAGAAGTAGATAAAGCATTTCACCAAGTTTAAAATAATGTTTTTTCTGTTTTTTATAAACTTTATTACATTTATGTACTTTAATGGAAAAGGAAAAGCTGTTGAGTTTTAGCAAATATTTTTTCAGCATCTGAGTTTCTTCCTTCAATTTGATGAACCCTATATACATTGTTCTTTTATTTTATCTATCTATCTACCTACCTATTTACTTATGGATGGCTTCATTGGGTCTTCGTTGCTGCTGCGCGTGGGCTTTCTCTAGTTGCGGCGAGCCGGAGCTACTCTTCGTTGCAGTGCACAGGCTTCTCATTGTGGTGGCTTCTCTTGTTGCAGAGCAGGGGCTCTAGGCATGCGGGCTTCAGTAGATGAGGCTCACGGGCTCTAGAGCACAGGCTCAGTAGTTGTGGTGCACGGGCTTAGCTGCTCCACGGCATGTGGGATCTTCCCGGACCAGGGCTAAAGCCCTTGTCCCTTGCACTGGCAGGCGGATTCTTAACCACTGTGCCACCAGGGAAGTTCTACACTGTTCTTTTAATTCATTTAGAGTTAATTATTTTTGGTTAAAGGCTATTAGAATGTCCTTTGCATTTCAAGAATTCTTGTTTAGCATACTTTGTCACTCTATCATTAGTCATTTGGATTTGGTAATATATACTGAAAGGTTCACTGCTTTTAACTGTTTCCTCTTCTCTTCATAATCTTCTTTTGAGGCCTCCATTCTGATTCATTTGCTGTTTGACAGAATCTGTTCAAATATTTTCCTCAAATGGGGTAAGTTAGAGATATATTCTGTGAATCTCTGAAATATCTTTCACTCTGAGAGGTAAATGGACCATTGGTTCAGTCATTTACTCATTCATCCATTTATCAAATATTTACACTATGTAATGTACTCTGTTCTAGGTACTGGAGATAAATCATGAAAAAAATAATCTTTGCCTGTAAAGAATGTATACTGAAGTTGAGGGAGACAGATGATAAGCACATAAATGAATAAATAAATAAAATATAAAGTAGTTATTAAGAGCTAAGAAAAAAAGGTAAGGCAGGGAAAGGAGAACGATGCTGGAATAGAAGTGCTACTATATGTACATATATACAGTAGTCAGGAAAGACTGCTCTGATGATGGCAACAATGAGGACAATGATAATGGTGATGACAATGACAGTAGTTAACCTATATACAGTGCTTCCCAAGTGCCAGGTACTGTGCCAAGTACTGAACGTACATTAACTCATATAATACCAAACAATTCTATGAGGGAGTTATTATTAAAATAAAAGTTGTATTATATCCTTAGATTCAACCATAGAGTATGTCGCTGAAACGATAATTCCTCATTTCTATAGAAAAATGTTTTAATTAAAATGTTATATCATCCCATTATTCAAGAATTGATCAGATAAAGTATTCAGAATTAAAATGCTGAAAAAACAGGCATTTGAGAGTATGTTAATGTGATATTAAAAGACTTCTTTCTGAAACTAAACACTAGAATGATACAAGAAGGAAAAACAGAAACATTTGCAATTAAAATGGAAATAAGACTAGGATGTCTGTATAATACCCCTCTGCTACAACATCTTACTGGATCCCTTCCACAAAATCTCTCATATAATTCTTCTAAGCCTGTGATTCAAATAGTCTATAATGCTCATTTTGTACACAACAAAGGTGAAGTTTAAGAGAATTAGTATCTTACCTAAAGTCACAATAGGAAAAAAGGGGAAGAAATAAAAATATGAATTTGTACAGAAGGCATGATCACAGACTATTACATATCCCAGAACATCAATTTACTACAGGTAATAAATGAGTTCAGCAAAGTTGTAGGACATACAGTAAATCAAGAACACTGCTTCCCTACCAAAGCTGGACTGTGCAGTGGAAAGAAAACGGGCTACTGAACCAAATATGCTTGACACAAGTCAAGCCGACTAGCCTAGAGAGTTAACTGAAAAGCATGTGTTGCTGAGATTAGCATCTCCAGGGTTATTTTTGCGATAACCCTAGTAGATGCACCAGTGACAAAGTTGCTCAGCAACAACAGCAATTTCAAGCAATACTAAAATACCTGATCAAACAACTCTATTCCAGGTTCTGGGAGATCAAAGGCAACTACCTCAGCTATGTAAGAAGTTAAAAAACCCTAACTCCCTGTAGGCCTCATTCTCTTCTCCTTTTCTTAATAAAAACTAACTTCACCCTTTCTTACCTAGTCACTCTTCTTTCCTCCTTATTTGACTCTTTCTTTCTGATTCTGCCCTCTCTTCTTCTTTCCATTACCTTAATCAGGCATCTTCTTTTGAAGAATTGCTTTCTTCTTTCTTACCAACAGAGTTTGGTTTCAAGATCATTTATATATACCTTCATTACCTCCAAATAAATTTTGACCTCAAAGGCCATATCTCTTCCTCTAATACTAGTAATTTAAGGAAAATTTAAACAATTCATCACATGTTATAGAGTGAAAAATAGATTTAAAACAATGACCTGTGTATGTTAAAATATTATGTGGCTTTAGAAAAAATTATGCCCTAAATATAACATATATTAAAAATTCTTTCATACAATTTTTAATTATTTTGCAAAATTCAAGGAGCAAAATATAATTTATTTAACAAATATAACACGTAATCTAAGAAGATTAGTTTCAGAAAGAAACTCAATTATTGCTTTAGTGTCCCTCAGCACCACATTTCTTTTCCATTTGGACTTAATAACACCTCACGTATATAAATGATTCACAAAAGAAAGACAAGTCATTGACAGTTTACTATTGTGGGAATCAGAAACCAGTAATCACACAATGCTTTTAATTCTTATCATATTACTAAAATTTTTATCAGAAACAGATGTCAGCAGCACAATTTTGATGGAATTAGTTAACTTTTCTTTCACTTTCATAACAAATTAAGCATTGCTTGGTTGAAAAGTTATAATGTCACAAGCCTTGAGGCAGTGTTAGGGGCTATAATTTAAACCTGTACAGTGCAGAGTTTGTATGCTATTGGAAAAGAATTTGTAAGCCTCATTACGGGGATAATTATTTAACTGGTAAAGTCCCAGGTTCTTTTAAAACTTTCAATCACTTAAATATCTAAGGAAACTAATAAAATAATTCAAAGATCTCTAACTGTACAATTAATATAGCAATATATAAATTAGCAATATAGCAGCAAAATAGGTGGAAAAAATAACCACTAATATGACTTGCAAAGAACAAGTCAGACAAATGGTTTATGTCCCTTAATAAGTTAAAACCTAGAGATAAAAAAACTTAGTGGGTGAACAGGAAAGATAATCTATACTTAAATTTTTAAATAGATGAAAAAAATGGAAAAAAGAAAATAAATGAAGAGGATGGATAAAAATGTGATATATACAACAATGGAATATTAGCCATAAAATGAAAGGAAATCCTGGTATAAGCTACAATATGGACGAACCTTGAGGAGAGCATGCTAAGTGAAATAAGCCAGTCACAAAAAGACAAATACTCAATGTTTCCACTTATATGAGGTATCCCCAAAGTAGTCAAAATCATAGAAACAGAAAGTAGAATAGTGGTTACTAGGGACTGGGGTCAGGGGTGAAATGGATAGCTGTTTAAACAGGTATAGCATTTCAGGTTTGCAAGATAAAAAAAGTTCTGGAGATCTGCTGCACAACAAAATGAACATACTTAATACTACTGAACTTGTTAAGATTGTAAAATTTATGTTATGTGTTTTTTACCAGTGAAGAGTGAAAAATTAAAAATTTGTAGCGAAAGCTTTCTCACAGGCAAAGAAATCTTGCAGGTAAAAGACACTTGTTATGTGTTACAACTTTAAGAAAGCCATAGGTTTTTGTTTTTTTTTTTAACATCTGTACTGGAGTATAATTGCTTTACAATGTTGTGTTAGTTTCTGCTGTATAACAAAGTGAATCAGCTATATGTATACATATATCCCCATATCCCCTCCCTCTTGCGTCTCCCTCCCACCCTCCCTATCCCACCCCTCTAGGTGGTCACAAAGCACTGAGTTGATCTCCCTGGGTTATGCAGCTGCTTCCCACTAGCTACCTATTTTATATTTGGTAGTGTATATATGTCAAGCCTACTCTCTTTCGTCCCAGCTTACCCTTCCTCTTCCCCATGTCCTCAAGTTCATTCTCTACGTCTGCGTCTTTATTTCTGTCCTGCCCCTAGGTTTGTAAGAACCATTTTTTTTTTTTTTGATTCCATATATATGTGCTGGCATACTGTATTTGTTTTTCTCTTTCTGACTTACTTCACTCTGTATGACAGACTCTAGGTCCATCCACCTCACTACAAATAACTCAATTTTGTTTCTTTCTATGGCTGAGTAATATTCCATTGTATATATGTGCCACATCTTCTTTATCCATTCATCTGTTGATGGACACTTAGGTTGGTTCCATGTCCTGGCTACTGTAAATAGTGTTGCAATGAACACTGTAGTACATGCTCCTTTTTGAATTATGGTTTTCTCAAGGTATATGCCCAGTAGGATTGCCGGTTCGAACGATAGTTCTATTTTTAGTTTTTTAAGGAACCTCCATACTGTTCTCCATAGTGGCTGTTATCAACTTACATTCCCACCAACAGTGCAAGAGGGTTCCCTTTTCTCCACACCCCCTCTAGCATTTACTGCTTGTAGATTTTTTGATGATGGCCATTCTGACCAGTGTGAGGTGATACCTCATTGTAGTTTTGATTCGCATTTCTCTAATGATTAGTGATGTTCAATATCCTTTCATGTGTTTGTTGGCAATCTGTATATCATCTTTGGAGAAATGTTTATTTAAGTCTTCTGCCCATTTTTGGATTGGGTTGTTTGTTTTTTGATGTTGAGCTGCATGTGCTGCTTGTATATTTTGGAGATTATTCCTTTGTCAGTTGCTTCGTTTGCAAATATTTAGTCCCATTATGAGGGTTGTCTTTTCGTCTTGTTTATGGTTTCCTTTGCTGTGCAAAAACTTTTTAAGTTTCATTAGGTCCCATTTGTTTATTTTTGTTTTTATTTCCATTTCTCTAGGAGATGGGTCAAAAAGGATCTTGCTGTGATTTATGTCATGGAGTGTTCTGCCTATGTTTTCTTCTAAGAGTTTTATAGGTCTGGCCTTACATTTAGGTTTTTAATCCATTTGGAGTTTATTTTTGTGTATGGTGTTAGGGAGTGTTCTAATTTCATTCTTTTACATGTAGCTGTCCAGTTTTCCCAGCACCACTTATTGAAGAGACTGTCTTTTCTCCATTGTATATCCTTGCCTCCTTTGTCATAGATTAGTTGACCATAGGTGGGTGGGTTTATCTCTGGGCTTTCTATCTTGTTCCATTGATCTATATGTGTTTTTGTCCCAGTACCATACTGTCTTGATTACTGTAGCTTTGTAGTATAGTCTGAAGTCAGGGAGCCTGATTCCTCCAGCTCTGTTTTTCTTTCTCAAGACTGCTTTGGCTATTTGGGGTCTTTTGTGTCTCCATATAAATTGTAAAATTTTTTGTTCTAGTTCTGTGAAAAATGCCATTGGTAGTTTGACAGGGATTGCACTGAATCTGTAGATTGCTTTGGGTAGTATGTTCATTTTCACCATGTTGATTCTTCCAATCCAAGAGCATGGTGTATCTCTCCATCTGTTTGTATCATCTTTAATTTTTTCATCAGTGTCATATAGTTTTCTGCATACAGGTCTTTTGTCTCCCTCAGTAGGTTTATTCCTAGGTATTTTATTCTTTCTGTTGCAAGAGTAAATGGGACTGTTTCCTTAATTTCTCCTTCAGATTTTTCATCATTAGTGTATAGGAATGCAAGAGATTTCTGTGCATTAATTTTGTATCCTTCTACTCTACCAAATTCATTGATTTTTTCTAGTAGCATCTTAAGGATTCTCTATGTATAGTATCATGTCACCTGCAAACAGTGACAGTTTTACTTCTTCTTTTCCAATTTGGATTCCTTTTATTTCTTTTTCTTCCCTGACTGCTGTGGCTAAAACTTCCAAAACTATGTTGAGTAACAGTGGTGAGAGTGGACAACCTTGTCTTGTTCCTGATCTTAAAGGAAATGGTTTCAGTTTTTCACCACTGAGAACGATGTTAAGCCATAGGTTTTAATATCTGATGTTCAATCCATGTGATATAATAGCTCTCTCCGTATCTCTCCGTAGTTCTGACAAGTACTACCAAAATGATTCCTTAGAACTAGTCCCTCAGCCGTACTCATCCACCTCTCCTCCCACCAGTGTTAGCGTTCCAAAGGAACATCTTTTGCCTTGAAGCCCTTCACTAATATAATTAGCCCCCAACATCCAACTTGCCATCCAGGAATGGTTGGCCAAGACACCACATTAGGTTTCTCCTTCCCTCCTCTCTTCTCCTTCCCGTTTTCACTGAAGAAGCCACTGCTACCTGGGACTTCCCCTCCCTCCTCAAAAATGAAGAAGAAATTAAGACATTCTCAGACAGATGAAAACTGAGAGAACTCACTGCCAGCAGGCCTACCCTACAGGAAATATTAAAGGGAGAACTTCAGGCCGAAATAAAGGACACTGGATAGTAACCTGAATTCACACAATGAAATAAAGAGCACCAGTAAAGGTAACTACATAGGGAAATCTAAACAACAGTATAAATTTAGCTTTTGTTTGTAACTCTGTATGGCACTACTACCATGAATTTAAATTATGACCAAAAAAAAAAAAAAAAAAGAAGAAGAAATAAGATTAAACAGTGGACCTGTTTCCAGAAATGGGTTTTCTATTTCTGGAATAGAGACAGTGAAGACATACAGAAAATATAACAGAAGCATATTAGAAAAGAAGAAAATGCTTCAAAAAAACTTGTGGTGGATGAACTATATACATGTCATAGACATATAATTACACTTATAACTTGATAGTTTGGTTCAATGTGTTTTGTTTTTGTTTTAAATAAAATTTATTTATTCATTTTTGGCTCGTTGGGTCTTCGTTGCTGCGTGTGGGCTTTTTCTCTAGTTGCGGTGAATGGGGGCTACTCTTCGTTGTGGTGTGCGGGCTTCTCATTGCAGTGGCTTCTCTTGTTGCGGAGCACAGGCTATAGGCACGTGGGCTTCAGTAGTTGTGGCTCACGGGCTCTAGAGTGCAGGCTCAGTAGTTGTGGCTCACAGGCTTAGTTGCTCTGTGGCATGTGGGATCTTCCCGGACCAGGGTTCGAACCTGCGTCCTCTGCATTGGCAGGCAGATTCTTAACCACTGAGCCACCAGGGAACCCCTCAATGTGGTTTTAAAACACTAACCTTACCTCGTTAATTTTACCTGCATGTCTTAAATCTGTCCCTTTCTCTCTATCACCACAGCTAATACCTTAATCCAGGCTGTCACCATTTCTCACTTGGATTATTGGGAGTTTCCTAAAGGGTCTTCCTAATTTTAGTCCTGCTCCATCCTAATCCATTTCCTACACTGCTGCCATTAGTGATGTAACCAAAAGAAGAATCAGGTCCCATCAATCTGCTTTAATTTTTCCAATGGCTCCCCATAATCTTCAGAGGAAAGAAATGAAAATTCCCAGGATAAAATGCAAGGCTTCATGACATGACCACTACTTTTCTCTCCTGCATCAGCACCACCACATATGAAAATGATCTATACCCACACTTCATGCTATAGCCCTTGGGAACTATTCAGGATCCTAGAGAATGTAGTTCTATGTCTCCCTTTATACATGCTACTTTCTCTGATTAGAAAAACCTTACTTTGTACTACAACCTCATCTCTACTCCAGCAAAGACTTCCTTTACTTCCGGCCTCAACACCTATACATACACCCACCCCAACTACCAATAATGCTGAGTTTTATCATTATCTAGACATAACTTACCACAGTACTTATCAAAATGTACTATAAACACTTGCTTGCCCATGTATCTCTCTCAGAGACTGTAAGCTATTTAAGTAAGAGGATTGTTATCTTATTCCTACTTTTCATCCCTACATATACACATTGTGCTGGCATGGAGTAGGTGGTGAATAAATGTTTGAAAAATGCATCAAAGAATGAAGCAGGTTGTACATTAACAGACCTATGGAAAAGCCATTCAATTTTTACTTTCTATAACCAAGCCAAGTATCTGAACTAATAAACTAATAAAACTGAAATACCAACATTAATTTTTACTAATTCTGTAATCAGTAGAAATAAGTAAATAAACAATATCATGTAGTTCTTAATTTTTATAGCTCATTTTTTAAGAGTTTTTATTTTAATATTTTTAAAAATATTTTATTTATTTATTTGGTTGAGTCGGGTATTAGTTGTGGCAGGCGGGCTCCTTAATTGCAGCTCGAGGGCTCCTTAGTTGTGGCTCGCCAGCTCCTTAGTTGTGGCATGCAAACTCTTAGCTGCGGCATGCATGTGGGATCTAGTTCTCTGACCAGGGATCCTAACCCGGGTCCCCTGCATTGGGAGTGTGGAGTCTTAACCACTGCACCACTAGGGAAGTCCCCTTATAGCTCATTCTTCAAAACATTTTCTTCCATCAAGAAAATGGGACCCAGTGAAAATATGAAGACTCTCCTCAAAAGTTTTACAATCAAAAAATGAGTTTATTTCAAATAGTGAGCCAGAATTCCTAAGTAACCTCGCAGTAAATTAAACAACGTGATCTATGATTCATATGTAGACCTTTACTCCATATGCAGAAAACAGAGATACATTAAACTTGCTTTATCTTATGGTAAAAATTAACAATATTAGAGGGATTTTTTTTAATGCTATGAACTAAAAACTGAAAACTTGAATTTTTTAAACTGGAAAAGTAAAGCTTAGTAACACTCAATTACCAATATCCTGCAAATGTGTTAAAAAGCCTTCTAAACCTTTTAAAATTTCCAGCAGACCTATATATGTATAAGGTATAGGGCATATTTCTAAGGTAAGAGAAAGGTCTCACAGTCTGTAGTACTGGCTTCTTTAGATTCAGCTTTTTCTGACATATAAAATAGAGCTAACAACTGTACCTCTGCCTCATAAGATTGTTGCAAGGACTAGAATTCATATATTCCACAGAGAACAGTGCCTAGTACCTAGTAAAAACTCAGTAAATGTCTAGGTGGTGGTGGTGGTAGTAGTAGTAGTATAATTATTATGAAATGCCCAACTCCCCAAAAGTTAACCAACAGAATGTCTCCAAAGGAAAAGAGAGCACACCACTTAGATCAATCTATATTTATTAATACAAGTCACCAAGCCTTTTTCCACTTCTTTCTGCTGCTTCCCATTTAACTGAAGAAAGATTTCACTAGTACTCTGCTGTAGATTCACTCCTCAGTCACTTCACAAATAAAGTACCATGAAAACACAATACCAAAACAAACAAACAAACAAACAAAAAACCCCAGCACTTAACTACAATCCTGTACTCCAATGGAACTGATTCAATGCTACCGCAGTGTGGGTCTCTATTTTTTTATCTGTCCAAAGGCAATCATACTACCCATCCAATCTTACAGGGTTAATTGTGAGGACTAAAGAAAATAATTTATGTAGAACTGTCTGCTAAATTTTAAATATTTATAAAACATTTCATAAATATCAGTTAATAATACTCTTGCCATAAAAAGGTCAGATAATATATATTCCACATTTTAAGCACAGATTGCCCTTGCCTTTTCAGAACCAGGTCTGGACTTCTTCTAGCGTAACTTTATTTGGTTTGGGTGCATACATGGACACCTCATAAGGTGCTCCCTTCAAGGATACCTTATATTACTATGCATAAGAACGTTTTCCATATTGATTGAAAACAGATGAAAAGGACTAACAAATTCAATGAAAGCATAAATGATTAAGAGGTGTGAGAAAACAATCTCTGGTTTTGGGGATTTTTCTTAGACGTGTTTAGGCGAATAGTTTACTTAAAAACAATCCTAGAAACATGGATCCTAAGTACTACCTTAAATCCCTCTAGAACACAACACTCTTGTAATTACATGTACTCTACTTCCTTGCTGGGGCACTCAGCACTGAAAAGCAAATTCATGGAAAGAATGAAGAGTGTAAGGATGAATGTGCACTAACTAACATTAACTTCCTGCTGTGGGTCAGACACTATGCAAGACAATTTTTTCTAGTTTCTCATTTAACTCACACGACAACCTTAAGAGATATTCCATTTTCTTTTCAACAGATGATAAAACTGAGGCTAAAGATTTTTATGTCACAGAGATAGTACGTGGTTTAGAGAGACTGGAAAGCTAAACCTAAAGATCTGACTTCAAAGCCATTTCTTTCCATTTCACCACATTATTACCCAATGAAGCAGCCAAACTTTTTAAACCCCACCACGGACTTATGTCTCACTGAACTAGTTGCTTAAATAAGCCAACAAGATTTATAGGGAACATTAACACAAGTTCTTCCAGTCCTTTCTAAATGAATCGACAACGTAAAGTGAATATCTCCTAATAACTGGTTTAAACACGAAGAAAACTTACCCTTCATTCAAATAACATTCTACTAAACCAGAACGATCTCCTTACCCTAACACAATGGTTTTGCAAAATGTCAAAAAATCATACTGAGAACTTCCGATTCATCCAAGGACATTTTCTATATTAGCCTAGTAATATATACATAAAGTATATACAAAGTATACATATACAAAAAAAACTTGAGGGAGAGGGGTGTTTATTCAGCCACATGCTCCTCATTAAGAAAAAATTTTAAATTATTTATATACCATAAGAAAAAGGTAGTCTTATAATAAAACAGAACAGCATAATATCACTTTTAATAGATGTCAAATATTTAGGGTCTTTGTTGGTTCTATATAAAGCTCTACCCAATCAAGTCAGGTTTAGGGATTCAGCCTCCTATAGATACTTCCATGGCAAGATAGAACCTATATTAAAAAAAAAACACACAAGGCAAATTTAAATAAAACAAAGATTCTCTGGTCTATATACCCAGTTCTTTCAAAGTAAAGCAATTATTTTCCCATTGAATTTTTCTTTGGAAAAAACAGGAATAAATCCCACTTGATCAAGGAAATTGCCAAAAGAATACATGTTAATCTAACATGGCTGGCTTAGTTTGCATATCGTAAGTCACTCAATTCTAGTCTCTGGACATGGAAAATTAATCATTTTCAGCCACTTGTTTTACTGCATGTTAAGTCTCAATTACCCACAACTAAAACAGATAGAACAATGACATTTCATGGTGTCCCAAAAACATACATCAACAGTACAGCAAGAAAAAAAAAAATAATGCAGACCCTAATAGAAAAGGTAACATTTTTGTTGGCTTTACCTCTTTCCCACAGGCGTTTCAATAGTGTAAGCCTTAATTCACATACCTTGACTCCTCAGAACTTTCAAGAAAAAAAGATCATGCTGCCTTTTTAAAAAAATCTCAACTGTTAATAAATGAATGAAAGGAAGCATAGCTTTCCAAGATGACTTTCTAAGTCCTTTATATCATGTTGCTGTCAGTTACTTTTCTAATTTCTAATTCTAATAAAAATTTTAGCATAACTAAGAAAGACAACTAAAATTACTCAGGAATTTTTATGCAAAACTTCCAATTTTGTGTCCTAAACTTTTTTACTCCAAAGTGAGTTCACAAACTCTGACAGATGTTTTATAACTCTGTTTAAATATTTAGTCAGTAAAAGGATGAAATAAAAAAAAAAACTCAGAATGATTTCATTCTTCTCAAAAACCAGGGTGGTCTATGGGCAATTTTGGTACCAGTGGTGTTGCCGGGGGAACAAAATGAAAACAGGTGCCATCAAATTCAAATTAAAGATTTAGTTCTATTTTAAACCACCTTAAACAATGTTTCCATAAACTTTCTAACTGATACTACTATAAATTTGACAATATTTTACAACAAGAAAAGGATTATAAATTGTCTGTAGACCATCAAATTTTAACTGTAACAAATTTAGACTGATTGGCAACACTTCCTTTAAAAAAACTTTCTTTCATTAAATATGCAACATCATTTAAAAAATGGAATGAATATATATAATAAAAGGCAAGTCAAAATAAGGAAACAGAGCAAGTATAAATTCTGATAGTCTTTTCTGAAAGATTTTACCTTGATTTGAATCTACACAGTTTTAAAAATTAAACACAAAAAAAGTTTAAATTCACAACATATAAAAGTTATGTAATTATTAACATTATGAAAATCTTAATTTTTCCTCATAAACATAATTGTGATTTAAGATTTATTGTTAAAAATCAAATGACGTTTTCTCCACAAAAATATCCAATAACTTTTGTTTTATTTTAGTACTGAAAAGAATATAAGCACTTGGCTTCTACCATTAAACAGCACTTTTTTAATTCTTAAAAGAGATGAAGCAAGTGCCTCAATATAAAAGTTAACCAATGTTTTTAAAAGTTCATTACAGTATTAAACATTTTTTTACTTGTTTCATATGGTATCAGTGACAAAACACTTTATCTTGCTAAAAGTTTTCTTCTAAGAAATGAGCTTATAGGAAATTTTTAGAGTCTTTCAGATAGAGTTAAGTATTTTGTTCCCAATGAAGATTCTAGACATACAGGTAAGATGAGATGCACATTTTGCAGTATTATTAATCAGAAAATAATTTCTCTTTGTTATCAGTTTTGACACTTGAAAAAATTTTTAACTGATAGGAGCATTTCATCTTGCACAGATGAGAGTTCTTTTATTCTGATCACAAGTAATCAAATTCTGTTGTCATTTCAAATCTTTCAGACAGTTCAAACTTTTATTGTTAGCAGTGCTCTAGGGAAACACAAGTTGGTTCATTAGTGTGGAATCAAAACTTACGATCAGCTCCATTCGTTGGATTCTTTCCAATACTTATCCACACTGAAAGTTTCATCAGCTAGTTTTCTGAAAATCTTAGTTTTCCATATTGATAGATAAATGTCTTTGAAATTTTCTAGTTTAAAATTTTCCCCCATTAAATTATAGTTGCAAAAATAACAGAATCTTTTTTTCAGATTAGCACTTGTAAGTATTTGAATCATAAAAGAAAAATACACAGTATTATATGAAGTTGATCAATGTAAAACTTCCTTTACAGTTATGTTAAAGTTTCAAATAATCTCACTTGTGTATAATTATGAAATTACTGTACTGGTCTACTGCTTACTTTGAAAGTGATTAATCAAAGTCAGAGAAAGCCAACCATCAACTGAAGTATGTTTCAAATTTCCTTCTCAGAGAAATGTCAAAAAAAGATGAATCAATTTTACTTTAATTAAAACCTCATTTAGAAATATGAAATAAATGTTTTCTATTTAATTCCAATTATATTTCAATTGTATCCAGCTTTCAAACTGCTTCTGCTACTTGATTACACGTGCCAAATTAATCTTTTCTTATGATTCATATAAACAGACTTAAAATCAAAAGACTTGGATATTTGATTATCTATACAGTATTTTACATCATATTCCAAATCAAAGAGCCCATTAACAAAAAAATTAACTATAAACAAATTAGCCTCAGTTCATTAATGGCTATTTATCTCTTAAGCAATGCATTACCTAAGAATACTTAAATTTTATTCTTCACATTTTAGAAATCTTAATATTTTTCTTACATTCTCCACTATCTCATAAAAGCACAACAAATGCATTGGCCTAAATTTCTAACTCTGAATTGCTTTCCCAGAAGAGTTAGAAGTAACTCTTCCTGCTAGAACCAGGATACGTTTGTTATAGCAACCCAATCATAAAAGTACCCTAAAGTTCTGTGACCCAGGAAAGACTCCTTTAACACCAAATGACCATAATGTCAAAATCACAAAATACCCTTAGCTAAGTTTCAGATATGTGTATTTGGTAGGTTCAAATGCAGGAAGACTTGTCCTTTGTACATCCTAACATCCTTTGTTACATCTTTTCAAAGAATAAGAAGGTAGGGGAAACAGATTCATCTAAAATACTTCTGTTTTACTAATAAGCAGCAATCTTCCAAACATTGAAAGTGGAAATTTTAGAACAAAAGACACCTTCTATCATGTCTTCTTAGGGTACTTCACACAGACAGCCAGGGAATCAATGAATAAGTAAGGGAATATAGAGCCTACAACGGCATCAAGCAACATGTTGCACAACTGAAGGCAACACAGTACCAACTCCTTACAACACACGAGTCAAATGAACCTCCTGCTCCTCCCTCTCCTTCACTTATCTCCTTTCTCCTACACTGTTCTATTTATGGCCTAGCTCTTCAAAAGCATCTGAAGGCAGGAAAGATTCAGGATGCCTTCCACATGAGAGAAGAAATAACTCACTGATGAAATGGAGAGATGTTCAGAGAAGGCTCAAGCTCGCAGCATCCTTCAACCATAAGCTCTTCCATCTATATCTTTAGAAGATAACTGTACTTATAAATAACTTTTCAACCTTTTTCAAGGGTTTCCTGTTGACAAATATATGAAAATCAGTACTTACTGCACTGTATAAAAAATGAATAGAAAAGGGAAAAAAGAAAGTACTGACTCGTGATAAGAAGTAACGATCAAGAGGCAAATAGAAATCATTATATTTAATGTGAAACGCTTAGCCTCAATTAGAAGCTCACTCAATCTAAGCTGGTCAACACTGTGTTTAACATGAAAGAAACAGTCAATATTAAAGAACATGAAGAGAATGCTAGAAATATATTATTGACAAGGCAAATGAAATTAGAAAATGTACAATACAGTTCTCTGGGATGAGAATCTGTCAACTGTTTAACTTTCAGAAACATTACCTAGGAAATTAGAAGACAGCCTGTATGAATAGAAGGGTTAATTCCTTACATGGAGGCTTTGCACCTAGAACTACTGTCTAAACCCATCTGAGGGAAAAAGACCACTTTCCACTAGGAGCAAAGTAAAGACACAGTTAATTATAACTACATGCCAATGTAAATGCCATAAATTCAATAAATCATCTATATGAAAAAGAAATTAACAATGTGGTTATTTGTATACATATAAAGATAGCAGCAACTAAAATTATCTTTTGTATTATGTAAAACAAAATGCTTAAGGACCCATTGATAAACTTCTCTGAGATAAGTGTTGATATATAGATATAAATTTTTTACTGTCTTGGGGGAGACATTTTCTACAGTATCAATTATTTGACACTATAATGAAACTATGGCTCAAAAATATGTTTTACATAAACTCTCTCAATCTACATGTCATCAAGCTAATTACCAGGACATCACCACTATCTCTTCCACTGGCTCTAGCAGATTCAGAAAAGAAAAAGAGTTTTGTGTTTTGTTTTGTTTTGTTGTACTCAAAGTTCAGCTAAGAGTAAAGCCGTATAAAAGAAATCCTTATTCCCCCAAAAGTCTCAAAGCAATTGCTTCAGAAAAGAAGAAGGATGCTTTCTCTATTAGCCAAACAATATAATTTAAGAGTAAAGAGTTATTTAAGATGACTTAACTTTTCTCAAACAAAGTAGAAAGTTAGGTGGTAATAAGGTTAGTGAACAGAATTCTGGGAAACTGCCAAATTCTGGCACATTCTGATCATCAAGCTATTACTACTGCAGGGAAGGGGGACACTCTTGAAGAACTCTGATGCAGGCTTAAATTTTACATAAAGAGAAGCCATATAATTGCTATCAAATGCTTTAGAGCTCCAAGAAGCAGCTACCACACTTTGCTGTGTTTCTTTAAAAATATATTTATATACCCTATTGACTTTGGGTGGTACTTAGCTCCAAAAATACCAAAGTATCAAAAAGATAATTAATGTTTGGTCTTACATACTTTATGTGTGGCCTCTAAACTTTCTCATTGCCCAAACATTCAGCTATACCACTTAAATTTTTCCAATTATCATGGGATCCCCTTTTCAATCTGGTTCAGTATATACTTAGGATCTACTTCATACAAGGATGAACACAACACTATCTTACATCTGGGTTAACAGACCAGGATCTGGAGTCCACTGCCTAGGTTCTAATCCTGGTTCTTCCAATTATTAGTTACTTAGTCCCTATACCTTACTTTTATCATCTATAAACTGTAGATAATAGTAATAACACCTACTTCACAGAACTGTTTGAGGATTAAATATTAGTACAAGCAAAACTTGTAAAACATAACCAGAAAAAGAAATAAAGTACTGGTATATGCTACAACGTGGATAAAAAACAGTATGCCAAGTGAAAGAAGCAAGACACCGAAGACCACATATTGCATGATTCCTTGTATGAAATGTCCAGAACAGGTAAGTCCACAGAGACAGAATACAGACTGGTGGTTGCCGGGGTCTGGAGGGAATGAGGATAAAATGATTAACGAGTACTGAGTTTTACTTTGGAGTGATGGAAGTACTTTAGAGCTAGGTAGAGGTGGTATTTACACAACACTGTGAAGGTACTAAATGCTGCTGAATTGTTCACTTTAGAATAGCGAATTTTATGTTACATGAATTCCTTCTCAATAAATTTAAATTAAATTAAAAAAGAAAGAAGTAATAAACTATTTATTGACTCCTTCAAAAAATATTCAGAACAATGGTAGGCATGTAGAAAAGGTTCAATAAATGTTAGCTATATAAATTATTATCCATACCACAAAAACTAGTAAATACACAGGATAATATGTTATATTCCAAAAATTTTAATAATACACAAAAGTTTAGAGTTTTATGTTTACTTTTAAGTATTCATTTTATAATTTATTTCTTTTAAATTCATCATGAGATTATGTAACTCATCTACCAGGAACTCTTTTTCTCCAAAAAAGATATTCATACAAAAAATACACATGAAAAATAGCAACTAAAAAATTACTTTGTATATTTACTGTTCCATGTTATCCAAGTTATAAGCGTAATTTTGACATACAGTACTTATGTATTTAACTACCTGGAAAAAAAAAAAGTAGCTAAATTATTAAGAAAATACACACAAAATGGCAACCAAAGAACTATTTTGTAAATTTAACCCCACAAATTGTAACTATTATATTGTTATACTCAGATGTTAAAATAATGTAATATGTAAAATACCACTAAAAGATTTACACATATATTTACAAACTCAATGGAAGGTTCAATTTGCAATGAATCAGAAAAATTCTTCACGATGGAAGACAAAATGGGAATCAAGAACTGGATCAGCCCAGGGAAAGCAAATAAAAAAGAACATAAAATCATAAGGCTATATTTATGGCTATCAGAGATCACTAATTCATATTCCTGTTTTAAGGCAAAAAAAAAAGTATTCCATATTCCAAACTTGAAGCCTTTATCCTATAGCTTAGGGAAAATATGTCAATAAATGAAGAGATCACAGTCAGCTCCCAAACCATCAATTATAGCGGCCAAAAGATCAAGTCTGAAAATGCTTCACCTCAAATAAAAGGCTACTAGAAGAAACTAGGAGGCACTTTCTACTAATATCTCAAAAGAAAAACCATGAAATGCTCCGAAGGCAAGAGAATAGTTCATATTTTCCATTTCTTTGCCTCACATACTTGTTTTACTATTAGAAGGCTTCTTGTTTTCTTTGTCATGCCTAATGTTTGTCTTATAAATTTCCATTAAATGTGTTACAAAAGGTTCCTGTTGAGAATGATAACTATATTTCAAATATACATTTAACAACAAAAGGAAACTGTCATTAATAATTTTAATATGAAATTAAATTATTGAAATAAACTTTGAAATATTATATGTTGACATCAAGTCAAAGAATTGGGGCATGAAGCATGTAACCTTTACTAGATCAAAAGCAGAATTTAGGTTAAGCTTTTTAAAACAGCCAAATATTTAACAATGGAAGAAAAATACGCTTTATGAATAAAAATACAAGTTTGTGGGAAATAAGGCATTCTACTTTCTATATCACGCATCTACATTGTTAATAGCGTTACACTACATATGATATGAGAAAAAACTTTACAACTATAAAGATTTTTTAAACGTTATGTTTTCCTCTGAAGACCTTTAATAATTTCCTGAAATTATTTAAATGTGATTCACACTAAACAGAGATGTACTTCTCCCACATCTCAGTTCCACTGAATAAAAATATTATGCATTCTGTATGCCCTCTGATCTGTACGTCTAACATCTAGAGAGCTGGGTTAGCTGTGGCAAACAGTATGGTTTTATTAAATTAAACACTGAATTATTTACCATATGATCTAGCAATTAAAAGCAAGAACTCAGATATTTGTACATCCCTGTTCAAGGTTCATGGTGGCATTATATACAATAACCAAAAAGTGGAAACAAACCCAAGTGTCCATCAATGGATGAATAGATAAACAAAATGTTGCATATACACACAATGGAATACTATTCAGAATAGATAAACAAAATGTTGCATATACACACAATGGAATACTATTCAGGCTTAAAAAAGAATGATATTTTGACACATGCTACAACATGGATGAACCTTGAAGATATGCTAAGTAAAAGAACTCAGACACAAAAGGACAATATTACATGATTCCACTTATACAAGGTGCTTAGAATAGTCAAATTTATAGAAACAAAAAGAATGGTGGTTACTTAGGACTGGGGAGAGGGAGTAATGGAGAGCTACTGTTTAACGAGTACAGAGTTTCAGTTTGGGATGTTGAAAAAGTTCTAGGGGTGGATAGTAGTGATGGCTGCAGAACCATGTGAGTGTATTTAATGCCACTTAAAAGTGGTTAAAACGGTAAATTTATGTTGTACATATTTTACCACAATAAAAAGAAAAAGGAAAAATCTTTAAAGTTCTGGAAATGGATGGTGGTGATGGTTGTACCAACAATGTAAAGGTACAGCTGACCTTTGAACAACATGGGCTTGAACTGCACAGGTCCACTTATATGCACATTTTTTCAATAACTACTATATGTGTCATTGACTTGTACACCTAAAAATGGTTAAAATGGTAAATTTTATGTTATGCATATTTTCCAACAATTGTTTTTTTAAAAAGTTGGGTGAAGTCTTTCAGTAGTTTCGCTCTTAATTGATTATTTTTAGAGCAGGTCAGAATATAGTTGGCTAAGAGGTTTCTGAATACATTGTAAGCAACTGAACCACCACTACAGCTAACCAGGGCTCCTAAACCAAGCACTGCCTAGCAAAAGTATTACTGCCCTTCAACCTACTGGCCCTGACTAAGCCTGGCAACCATACAGAATGCTTTATATTGCTACTGCAGCAGTAAGCGATGGGATCTTAAAATACAGCACTTGATGGTCAAAGCATGAGCGTGTTATAAACAGAATATACTTTAAATCCATTTTCCCCAAGGCTAATGACCGCACCTTCACCCTCAATCACATTCCCTTCCTCTTTGACCAGGGCCTTGTGTTACTGTTTGTCATCTTTGGCCCCACTCCTTATATCTTTAATCCTCTCCCTGAGTCCTTCATCTCATTTTAAAATCAGATTAAGTCCCTTCATCCTATTAAAATCTTTCCTCAACCCTGATGCCTTTAAACTATCTCCCGAACTTCTCTCCTCTTCTTGGTTGCCAAATACCTAAACTAGATTCTATTGGTGCTGCTTTCGACTCCCCTACTTCCCCTTCATTCCTTGATCCCTCAGGAATCGGCTTCTGCCCTACCACTCAATTAAATTACACTCCTGAAAGTGAACCATGACCTCCAATCTGATAATCTCTTCATACTACCCAATCTAAAGGCAAAAATGACAAACAGTGATAAAAAGTCATCAGCCACCTCCTTCTTAAAACTCTTCTCTCCCTTGCCTGAAACACCATGTTCTCCTAATTCTTCTCTTACTCTCTAGCTTCTCTTTTACCTCCCTCCTTCAAACCCCCAAATACGGGTACTGTTATTCTGTCCTTCATCATTTTTTCCTTCTCAGAAGTTTTCTTCTTGAAATTCTGCAAAATATTTTATAAATGCAGAATACCATCGGCACAAGGGATACTAGAAGGACTCAGGTAGTTGGAGAACAACTACACTTATGTCAAAAGCTAATTAGCTGGCAAAAGAGGAATGCTTCCCTACTGCACATGCATATACCAGTGTTCAAGGTTAAGAAAACCACATTTGTAGTTTTTGGCAGGTAAAATACATTTTAAATGAAAAAAACATTTAGAATGTTTTCTTTTTTAAATGACTGTACCGCTAGAAGGAAGTATCTAACAATCTGCTCATTATTAATTGCATGTTTTCTGATATGGTTAATTATTTAGGCTTGATGCAATCATTCAGCTGGTTAAGACTACTTACTTGATACAAAGTTAAAGATAGGATGTATAAGTTGCAATGTAAATATCAGTTTCTTAAGGCTCAAAAATAATTTCCTCTAAGAGAGAGTTTAAAAAATTTCATAGAAATAAAAATGAAATCCATACAGAATTGATGTTATACCTTAATTTAAAAGTTGTCAGAATATTTATAGTCTTTAAAAGTATAATTTATGATAATTAGTGGATAATAATCTATTAGTATTAAATATTAAAACCAAGACATTTTTACACACTTTAGGATTGTTGACTAGCAATGACTCCTTTTTGTAAAATTTTTTTTTATTGAATGAAAGATTCTTTAAATTCTATAATGCTTTCACAAGCTTCACACACGATTTCACATAATCCCATAATAACCCTTTTTCTCCTTACCTCTATAAGCAATGGCTTCTTTAAGTTGTTTCCTTTTGCCTTAAAAAAGGACACTATTCATTTTAAAGCTTTATCATAGAAGTAGAATATATAAAATTATTTCATTTAAGCAATTTTCTAAACATTTTAGGGTTCAAAACACTTAAAGAATATGGGGAAGCTCCCAAGATACAGTGCTAAATGAAAAACGAAAATTACAAAACAACACAATCTCATGATTCCAATTCTGGTTAAAAAACAGTATGTTCTCATGGTCGTGATATATATGCAAAGCAAACATGAATACCATATATCAAAATGCTAACTGCGAATCTCTAGGCAGAACAAGTGCAAGTGATTTTTATTTTCTTGTTTATATTTTGCTTTCTTTCTTTCCTCCTTCCTTCCTTTCTACAATAAACATGCATTACATTTGTAGTTGGGCTTCCTGGAAGAATAAACTCTACATTCCATTCAATTTTCTGCCTTATATTTTGACAGAGTGGAAAAAAGATCATCTCACAAAGTTGTAGAGAATGGCTTTAAAGCATTTTCAGTGTTCTCATGCACCTGATCCATCAACAAACCCTGTTAATCTACTTTTAAAAATATACCAGAAACCAACTACTTCTCACTATCTTCACTGCTTTTACCATCCTCATCCAATCATCTCTTGCGTGGTTCATACAAGTCTCCTAAACTAGTTTATGTGATTCCACCCTTGTAACTCTCCAGGCTATTCATTCTCATGTCACTCCTCTACTCAGAAATCCTCAGTGACTTCTCACCTATTCAGAATAAAAGCCTAAGTATTTACTATAACCTTCAAGTCTCTATGATCCGTACCCGGAGTTACCAGGCACACTCCCACTTCAGGACCACTGAACTTGCAGTTAGTTGCCTCTACCTGGTATATTCCGTACACAGATATCTTCATTTCCTTTAAGTTTCTATTCAAGTGTCATCGCCTCAGTGAGGCCTTCACTAGCAATCCAGTACTGTACATCAACCACTCCACTCCATCGCTGAAATTTCCTATCTCACTTCCCTGCTTTATTTTTTCTACTGCAGGACTTATTACTAACATACTAGATGTTGTATTTACTTCTCTTCTTTATTATCTCTCCCTCATTAGAATACAAACGCAATAAAGAGAATATTTCATCTTTTTTTTTTTTTTTGCTGCTGCATCCTCAGCACCTAGAACAGTCCCTAGCACATAGTAGGTGCTCAGTAAATATCTGCTAAATGAATGAATAAATGCATTCCTTTGTAAAGCCAAAGCTTCTAGGTCACGGTAATAGTTGACTCACCTAATGTCATGAAATGACTGCAACTCATTTATTCATATTCTGAAAATCAGTATCTAAAATGACTTTACAGAGGGCTAAGAGGTGAAGATCAGCTACGGTAAACAATAATGTAGCCATATTTTCTCAAGCCTAGAAAGAAGCATCCAGGATCTTCTCTTCAAAATTCAGCAATAAAATTATGACCTGATTTGTTATATCAAAGGTTCTCTGGGAGATCACATTGCTGTTTTTGTTGATACTAAAAAGTAAGCAATATTGGCTAAAACCACACAGTTACTCTTCTAAGTTTTCCACTAGAATATTCAATTCCGCTCTATGAGGCTGGATATAAAACTTTCCTTATATATAAACAAAAAACAAGCTGAATATCATACTTCTCTGCACCTGAGTATCTGTTATCTAAAAGATCTTGGGATATTTTATAAACATCAATCAATGCTGTGCAAAGAAAGCTAAGGCGGAATAGGCAATTAGATACTGTGAAAAACTGGAGGCAATCAGAAGAAATACAGTCCATGGTGGCAGTGACACAAGCTAAGCAGGAGGTATGGATAATCTGGGTAAGTGCCATGGAAAAATAAATATCATGATTGGACTGGAGGCAAATGGAAACAGTTCAAATTGGCTTCGTACAGTACTCTGTGGAACATATGACGTCCATATGTCCATTACCAACTAACTGAAACATGGAAAATAACAAAAGCCAATGCTGTGATGGCTATAAGAACACACCCAATGCCAGTCTCTACCACACCACAGCAGCATAACTTACTACAGCTGCCAGGTAAGCTGGCTAAGAAGTCAGAAGCAATAAGAAAAGAAAAGGGGAAAGACCTAACTATAAACTGTTCTCTTTCTGTACAGAAGAAAAAGCCGGAATCTACACTAGAAAGTAAAATGTGGCCAAAGTCAAGGCTGAAAGTAAAGTGCATTTTTTTTTTTCTGTAGAGTTCCCAAAAGTATAAAATACTTTAGAATTAAAGAGGTCAGCATTTTATCCAAAACTACAAATGATTTAAGATTCAAAGAACTAAATAAAATAAGAATGGGATAGGATGGAATAACATCCAAGAAAAAAAAGTGTAAACGTGACCTTTCAAATTAGAAACACACAATAGAGAACTAAAACAAACTGACCAAAAGATGTGCTAGGAATTCATTATGTTGTATGTCAGTGCTAACAAGTCTACCAAATTTTCTTTCCATATTCTCTACCCTCCAAAGTGATTCATCTTCAAGATAAAATCATTGTTGATATGAAAGAAGTAGTGCTTAGGCAAATGTCATGAAGACCAATATATACAGCAAAGCCAAAACTATAAAAAAAAAACTTACAAAAAATAAACTAACATCTTAGAGCCTATCTGGTAGTCCTGACCTTTTCAACCAATCAAAACCAGATAGTCCCAGCCAGGTGAACTGCATAAAAATAACCTCAGCCCTAATTCAAAAATATATTGGTTGTCACTCACTGAAACTATATAGTAATAAAATCCAGCAGTTAAAAATACATAACTATTTTATAGTATCAATAAATATCAATGTCATTCCTGTTTCAACCTGACTTCCCATTCTACCCTCAAACCCCCAAACTTGAAACCAAGTACAATTTCTTGAGTAGCTGGAGTGTGGTTAAGGAAAGGAAGCTATGCTTGTTTGTAAGGAATCTGCCATTTCCTCCCTGCCAAAACACTTGTTTAAAAAGTCATGTAATATTTCTATTAAATTGTAAATGCAGCCGACAAGGAAATGGCCTACTGGCAGTGTATTACCTTTGTGGCAGTGCCAACAGGCCTACAGCAAAATAGTGCACATGATAATTTCAACATGCATTCCCAAGTAACAAAATTGTGCTTTACATAAATACCACAGAACCTGAGCAAGATCCAGAAAAAGCAATGAAAATTTGCCCAAGCTTTCATGCTTGCCTATATCAATTGTATGTCATAACTAAAGCAAAATAGAAAAGCATCTACATATGTCCAAGAAGCTTGTGAAGTTAGATCATATAACCCTGGGAAAACTATTGCAACTTAAATCTGTGTATTTCTTGTTAACCACTGTAACAACTCACTAATAAAAATTAAGAAAAACTGTGGGTATCAAATGAACCAAAATGTACTAACTACATACAAGTCCTTAAAGACTATAATGCAACTTATTAACAGAAACATATGTTCAGTGTAAGCCACAATTGTTATGTTAAATTACTTCTTCCTTTGATATCACTCATTTGATTACAGAATTTAAGAGATCCACAAACCTTCCAATTAAAATGGTGACCTTCAGTTTATAAGTCACTTACTGCAATGCTTATAAAGTCACCTCTGATCATTTATCCCTTACCTTTCATTACATAGCACAACTACATGTAATTATGCTATTTAAATGATCCCAGATGTAATGAAGATGATTCTATTTATGTAAAAGTTATACTGAAAACCAAGTTAAGATAAACAAATAATCTGTAATTAATATAGTCCTCTAGGACAGCTGAAAATTCTACTCTGCAAGAATTTAACTAAAATACATAGTTTTTGTTTAAGTCAGATGTGTCTGACTTACAAGTATCTAACTATCTTCATTTTTAAAAATATGTCTGATCAGTCATGATTTCAAAAGTCAAGTTTGCTACAGACAGCATTTCCTCCAAAAACGTCAGGAATTAAGTGTTGTACACTTGAAATTACAGAGTCAACACCTGCCCTCAGATACCTCCCGACCTCCTAACACAAACACACCTAGATATTTATGTCTTCTAAAATAAATGTTAGCCCAAACAGTTTCTATAACTGGTTTAAAAACAAAATACAACAAAACTTACTATGATCAATATAGTAAGTCTATACAATTGCTTTTAAGACCCTCAACAGGGTTAATGATTATATCCCCGTTAGCAAACCAAAGCTATTGTCCAGAGGCCAACATTAAGTCTTTCTGATCTCCAGGATCTAAAGTACCCCCCAAAAAATAATAAATAAATAAAATAATAAATAAATATATATATATATGAATTAAATCAATTTAAAACTGATATTTTATACAGACACAGATGTAGAGAACAAATGTATGGACACCAAGGGGGGAAAGTGGGGTGGGGGTGGGGGATGGATTGGGAGATTGGGATTGACATGTATACACTAATATGTATGAAATAGATAACTAATAAGAACCTGCTGTATAAAAAATAAATAAAAAATAAATAAAATTGAAATTTTAAATAAATAAACTGCACTTAGTAAAAGTTTGAAAGTCAAGCCATGAGCAAGGATAGGGCTTTCAAGTTGTATTTAATTAGCATTTACTTTCATTTTTCAGTTTATTTCACTCTTATTCTAACCTACAAGTACAACATTATTACTGTATGAAAGAAGAATCTGAGCTTGCTAGATTTCAATATTACCACCACAAAGTGTCTTTGAGATAAGAAAGGTAATTGAGCACATATTCAACAAAAACATTTATTGGATGCTCTTATGTAAGTCACTCCACTAGGTTCAATTAGACACACAAAAATGAAACACACATGTATTTAAAACTTAGATCTAATAGAGGAAATAAGCCAACATAATCATTACTATAATACATAGTAAGTTAAAAAAAAATAAAAGCCAGAAGAAAGACAGAGAAAAGGTGAGAATTCAGAGAAAAAAAATATTTTTCTAAATCAGTGGAATGAGGAAATTCAGATAGTAATTAGACATACCTAAAACTAACCTCTCCAGAAGTAAAAGAGTATTGGGGGCTTGGGGGGAAATCATAGATGCCATATGCATATATAGTTACCGGTTCCAGATTAAAACACAAAACAGTGGCATGTTGTAATAAAGTAAATATTAAACAAAACCATACCCTAAATATACAATATAATAAGAAACTCTCTTGAGGGTCACCAATATTATTACTGAGAGCCATAGTTCTCAATTTTGGGGGTCAAGAAACTCTTATTTTCATTGATGAAAACTGTGAACTCTCTCACCAACAAAATGCACATCTGCACACAAACCAACACTTAAATGAAATTTTGAGGGTCCAATGACTCTGAATTCTCTGCTCCAGAAAAAACTCATTCTACTATCTTGTGAATCACAGTTTCCATTACTGAGCAAGTATACAGTGAAAATGAAGTAGAAAACATCTGTATATCACAGTCTGACCTGAAGTTAGAAAAGAGAGTCTACATGTCTCTGTGTCCTCATGGGCTCATTATTTCCATACTGTTTCCAGTAAAGGCTGCAGAAGTCATCTCAGCAGCCATAAGTAAGGGCTTTAAAGCTTTCAGCAACCTCCCACACCTGGCAATAAGCTCCCTTGGGTACTGCATAAGGTCCCAATACCGCCAAACCTACTCAATAACCCAAAACAAAATAAGGTGATGATGAAGCAACTGCCTGATCCTTTCCATAGCCAAAAGCTCCCTAAGTGGACTGACATGTACACACTGCTATATTTAAAAGGAATAACCAACAAGGACCTACTGTATAACACAGGGAACTCTGCTCAATGTTATGTGGCAGCCTGGATGGGAGGGGAGTCTGGGGAAGAATGGATACATGTATATCTATGGCTGAGCCACTTTGCTGTGCACCTGAAACTATCACAACACTGTTAATCAGCTATACTCCAATATAAAATAAAAAGTTAAAAAAAAAAAAGCTACTCTCTGCAAGAACTTGAACTATTTTACTAACTCAATTTGAGACTTGAAAACTTAATAATGCTACCTAATATTTCTAAAGCATTTACTATTTTACATGTATTGCTCACTTACATTGTCTTATATGATCTTCACAACAATTCAGTGAACTGGACAATTAATTGAGAGTCCACTATAACTAACTGACAGATAACAGAATTGATTCAGGACTCACAAGTCTCAAATGCCAGGTCACACCACTATAATGTGGCAACAAGGAAAGCATTACGGCATTGGAAGAAATCAGATTTCCAAAGGTACAGTGATTCTTGCTCTTCAGATGCAAGTTACAAACCAATACTTGGTCACGAAATCAACTAAATGGATTTGGACCACTTATCTTTTTTTTTTTTTAATGAAAAGATGAAATACAGTAGAAGAAGAGAAGACTGTGATAGAATAGAAATCAGAGTGGATCACAAACAGTGATTCATAGTATGAAATATATTTCACATGTGACCCATTATGAACATGCATAGATAAGCACTGTTTTACATATATTTTGTCTCAATTGTGTGCACACACTTGCATGCACACATGTGCATAATAGGTCACAATGTGAAATATATTTCATACTATGGATCACAGTCAAAACAGTATGAAATGGAGTGCAAGCAAGAAGAACTACAATCCTGCAGCCTGTGGAACAAGAACCACATTCACAGAAATATAGACAAAATGAAAAGGCAGAGGGCTATGTACCAGGTGAAGGAACAAGATAAAACCCCAGAAAAACAACTAAATGAAGTGGAGATAGGCAACCTTCCAGAAAAAAAATTCAGAATAATGATAATGAAGATGATCCAGGACGTCAGAAAAAGAATGGAGGCAAAGATCGAGAAGATACAAGAAATGTTTAACAAAGATCTAGAATAATTAAAAAACAAACAAACTGAGATGAACAATACAATAACTGAAATGAAAAATACACTAGAAGGAACCAACAGCAGAATAACTGAGGCAGAAGAACGGATAAGTGACCTGGAAGACAGAATGGTAGAATTCACTGCTGCAGAACAGAATAAAGAAAAAAGAATGAAAAGAAATGGGACAATGTTAAACGCAACAACATTCGCATTATAGGGGTCCCAGAAGGAGAAGAGAGAGAGAAAGGACCCGAGAAAATATTTGGAGAGATTATAGTCGAAAACTTCCCTAACATGGGAAAGGAAATAGCCACCCAAGGCCAGGAAGCGCAGAGAGTCCCATACAGGATAAACCCAAGGAGAAACACGTCGAGACACACAGTAATCAAATTGGCAAAAAATAAAGACAAAGAAAAATTATTGAAAGCAGCAAGGGAAAAATAACAAATAACATACGAGGGAACTCTCATAAGGTTAACAGCTAATTTCTCAGCAGAAACTCTACAAGCCAGAAGGGAGTAGTATGATATACTTAAAGTGATGAAAGGGAAGAACCTACAACCAAGATTACTCTACCCAGCAAGGATCTCATTCAGATTCGATGGAGAAATCAAAAGCTTTACAGACAAGCAAAAGCTAAGAGAATTCAGCACCACCAAACCAGCTCTACAACAAATGCTAAAGGAACTTCTCTAAGTGGGAAACACAAGAGAAGAAAAGGACCTACAAAAACAAACCCAAAACAATTAAGAAAATGGTCATAGGAACATACATATCAATAATTACCTTAAACGTGAATGGATTAAATGCTCCAACCAAAAGACACAGGCTCGCTGAATGGATACAAAACCAAGACCCATATATATGCTGTCTACAAGAGACTCACTTCAGACCTAGGGACACATACAGCCTGAAAGTGAAGGGATGGAAAAAGATATTCCATGCAAATGGAAATCAAAAGAAAGCTGGAGTAGCAATACTCATATCAGATAAAATAGACTTTAAAATAAAGGCTATTACAAGACACAAGGAAGGACACTACATAATGATCAAGGGATCAATCCAAGAAGAAGATATAACAATTATAAATATATATACACCCAACATAGGAGCACCTCAATACATAAGGCAACTGCTAACAGCTATAAAAGAGGAACTCGACAGTAACATAGTAATAGTGGGGGACTTTAACACCTCACTTATACCAATGGACAGATCATCCAAACAGAAAATTAATAAGGAAACACAAGCTTTAAATGACACAATAGACCAGATAGATTTAATTGATATTTATAGGACATTCCACCCAAAACCAGCAGATTACACTTTCTTCTCAAGTGCACAGGGAACATTCTCCAGGACAGATCACAGCTTGGGTCACAAATCAAGCCTCAGTAAATTTAAGAAAACTGAAATCATATCAAGCATCTTTTCTGACCACAATGCGGTGAGATTAGAAATCCATTACGAGCAAAAACGTAAAAAACACAAACACATGGAGGCTAAAAAATACTAAATAATCAAGAGATTACTGAAGAAATCAAAGAAGAAATCAAAAAACACCTAGAGACAGATGACAATGAAAACACGATGATCCAAAACCTATGGGATGCAGCAAAAGCAGTTCTAAGAGGGAAGTTTATAGCTATACAAGCCTACCTCAAGAAACAAGAAAAATCTCAAATAAACAATCTAACCTTACACCTAAAGGAACTAGAGAAAGAAGAAGAAACAAAACCCAGAGTTAGCAGAAGGAAAGAAATCATAAAGATCAGAGCAGAAATAAATGAAATAGAAACAAAGAAAACAATAGCAAGGATCAATAAAACTAAAAGCTGTTCTTTGAGAAGATAAACAAAATTGATAAACCATTAGCCAGACTCACCAGGAAAAAGAGGGAGAGAACTTAAATCAATAAAATGAGAAATGAAAAAGGAGAAGTTACAACAGACACTACAGAAACACAAAACATCCTAAGAGACTACTACAAGCAACTCTATGCCAATAAAATGGACAACCTGGAAGAAATGGACAAATTCTTAGAAAGGTATAACCTTCCAAGACTGAACCAGGAAGAAATAGAAAATATGAACAGACCAATCACAAGTAATGAAATTGAAACTGTGATTAAAAATCTTCCAACAAACAAAAGTCCAGGACCAGATGGCTTCACAGGTGAATTCTATCAAACATTTAGAGAAGAGCTAACACCCATCCTTCTCAAACTCTTCCAAAAAATTGCAGAGGAAGGAACACTCCCAAACTCATTCCATGAGGCCACCATCACCCTGATACCAAAACCTGACAAAGATACTACAAAAAAAGAAAATTACAGACCAATATCACTGATGAATATAGATGCAAAAATCCTCAACAAAATGTTAGCAAACAGGGGCACAGGGGCCGCGACTTCCCGGCCGGAGGTGTATCTCCATGAATAACTTAAATGACCCCCCAAATTGGAATATCCGGCCCAGTTCCAGGGCTGATGGGGGTGATGGAAGCAGATGGAATTATGCCCTGTTGGTTCCAATGCTGGGATTGGCTGCTTTTCGTGGGATTTGGTCTAGGGAGTCCCGAAAGGAAATAGAAAAAGAGAGGGAAGCATACCATCAGAGAAGAGCTGCCTTCCAGCGGGACCGCGAAGCCAAGTACCATGCCACGATCTCAGAAAGTCGGCGGGCCGTGGCACAGTTGTCCCTGGAACTTGAAAAGGAACAAAACAGAATGACTAGCTACGGAGAAGCCCTCATCTCTCAGGAGTGCAAGATGGTAGAAGAGAAGAAGCTTCTGGAACAGGAGCGGGCTCGGGTCCTGCAGGAGAAGGGGCAGCCCTTGCGGAGTGCATACCTGAGCTGCCTGGACAAGGAGGAGGACTGGCAACGGAGAGCCAGGCTTCTGCTGAGAGAGTTCGAGGACGCTCTCACAGAAAGACAGAGCATCTACTGCAGTCTGGTTCTCCCTCGCCACAAGCAGCTGGAGATCGAGAAGAGCTTGCTGGTCCGAGCGTCCACTGACCCAGTTGCTGCTGACCTAGAGATGGCGGCTGGCCTGACATATTCAAGCACGACACGTACTGTGGTGACGTCTGGAATACCAACAAGCGCCACAATGGGTGGCTTATGTGGCTGTATCTCAGATATTGGGAACTAATGGTCGAACTGAAGAAGTTTAAGAACGTGGAGAGAGCCATACTGGAAAAGTAAGACAGGAGTGAATGGCTCAGCGTCAGACCGGTGTGTGTTCTGGGTTACCCGATGTTTTCCTTCTGCCAGCGCTCCCCGTGTTGTGGCCACACATGCACACAGCCACCTTTCAGCAGTGGCCTTCTACTCCCGCCACCCTCTGAGCTCTCTGTCCCCCTCAGCGGCTAAGGACGCAGTTTCTCAGGAGCATTTTTTAAGCTGTCAATATTTTATTAAGCGGAACAGTATAACCTCATAGCTTTAGGGAAAAACTGTTTCTAAGAATGTGAAATATAATATTCATCCTTACTATAAGTCATTTTTTTGTCTGTTTTTATCACTCCCTAAATTCTTTTTTCTCCTCAAATTATTTTTCTCTCTCCTAAAATTACAGTTATAAGTTGTCAGGTAGTGGATAGGACTGCCTAATAGATGAGAAAGGAAGGTAGTGATACTGTCAAGGTTTTGTGGTGTTTTGAAGCTCTTTCCCACCAAAGGGGAAAAAGTGTTTCTTATTTCCAGTTGATACCCTTGTGTGTGTTTATGAGCAATGACATATAATTAAAACACCTCAATTTAAAAGCAAAAAAAAAAAAAAAATGTTAGCCAACAGAATCCAACAACACACTAAAAGGATGATACACCATGATCAAGTAGGATTTATCCCAGGGATGCAAGGATTCTTCAAAATACACAAAGGAATCAATGTGATATACCACATTAACAAATTGAAGAATAAAAACCATACGATCATCTCAATACATGCAGAAAAAGCTTTTGATAAAATTCAACACCCATTTATGATAAAAACTCTCCAGAAAGTGGGCACAGAGGGAAGCTACCTCAACATAATAAAGGCCATATATGACAAACCCACAGCAAACATCATTCTCAATGGTGAAAAACTGAAAGCATTTCCTCTGAGATCAGGAACAAGACAAGGATGTCCACTCTCACCACTATTATTCAACATAGTTTTGGAAGTCCTAGCCAATAAGAGAAGAAAAAGAAATAAAAGGAATATAAATTAGAAAAGAAGAAGTAAAACTGTCACTGTTTGCAGATGACATGATACTATACATAGAGAATCCTAAAGGTGCCTCGAGAAAACTACTAAAGCTAATCAATGAATTTGGTAAAGTTGCAGGATACAAAATTAATGCACAGAAATCTCTTGCATTTCTATACACTAATGATGAAAAATCTGAAAGAGAAATTATGGAAACACTCCCATTTACCACTGCAACAAAAGGAATACAATACCTGGGAATAAACCTACCGAGGGAGACAAAAGACCTGTATGCAGAAAACTATAAGACACTGATGAAAGAAATTAAAGATGATACCAACAGATGGAGAGATATACCATGTTCTTGGATTAGAAGAATCAATATTGTGAAAATGACTATACTACCCAAAGCAATCTACAGATTCAATGCAATCCCTATCAAATTACCAATGGCCTTTTTTATGGAACTAGAACCAAAAATCTTAAAATCTGTACGGAGACACAAAAGACCCCGAATAGCCAAAGCAGTCCTGAGGGAAAATAACGGAGCTGGAGGAATCAGACTCCCTGACTTCAGACTATACTACAAAGCTACAGTGATCAAGACAATATGGTACTGGCACAAAAACAGAAATATAGATCAATGGAACAAGATAGGAAGCCCAGAGATAAAACCACCCACCTATGGTTACCTAATCTATGACAAAGGAGGCAAGGATACACAATGGAGAAAAGACAGTCTCTTCAATAAGTGGTGCTGGGAAAACTGGACAGCTACATGCAAAAGAATGAAATTAGAACACTCCCTAACACCATACACAAAAATAAACTCAAAATGGATTAGAGACCTACAGGTAAGGCCAAACACTATAAAACTCTTAGAGGAAAACATGGGAAGAACACTCTTTGACATAAATCACAGCAAGATCTTTTTTGATCCACCACCTAGAGTAATGAAAATAGAAACAAAAATAAACAAACGGGACATAATGAAACTTAAAAGCTTTTGCACAGCAAAGGAAACCATAAACAAGACAAAAAGGCAACCCTCAGAATGGGAGAAAATATTTGCAAACGAATCAACGGACAAAGGATTAATCTCCAAAATATATAAACAGCTCATGCAGCTCAATATTAAAGAAACAAACAACTCAATCCAAAAATGGGCAGAAGACCTAGATAGACATTTCTCCAAAGAAGACATACAGATGGCCAAGAAGCACATGAAAAGCTGCTCAACATCACTCATTATTAGAGAAATGCAAATCAAAGCTACAATGAGGTAGCACCTCACACCAGTTAGAATGGGCATCATCAGAAAATCTACAAACAACAAATGCTGAAGAGGGTGCGGAGAAAAGGGGACCCTTTTGCACTGTTGGTGGGAATGTAAACTGATACAGCCACTATGGAGAACAGTATGGAGGTTCCTTAAAAAACTAAAAATAGAATTACCATATGATCCAGCAATCCCACTACTGGGCATATACCCTGAGAAAACCATAATTCAAAAAGACACATGCACCCCAATGTTCACTGCAGCACTATTTACAATAGCCAGGTCATGGAAGCAACCTAAATACCCATCGATAGATGAATGGATAAAGAAGATGTGGTACATATATACAATGGAATATTACTCAGCCATAAAAAGGAACGAAATTGGGTCATTTGTAGAGACATGGATGAATCTATAGACTGTCATACAGAGTGAAGTAAGTCAGAAAGAGAAAAACAAATATCGTATATTAACGCACATATGTGGAACCTAGAAAAATGGTACAGATGAACCAGTTTGCAGGGCAGAAATTGAGACACAGATGTAGAGAACAAACGTACGGACACCAAGGGGGGAAAGCGGCAGGGGGGTGTGGTGGTGGTGTGATGAATTGGGTGATTGGGATTGACATGTATTCACTGATGTGTATAAAATGGATGACTAATAAGAACCTGCTGTATATTAAAAAAATACAGTGTAATAATAAAATTAATTAATTCATTAATTTTAAAGTATGAAACGTAAATCATCTTTCAATCATTAATAAACCAATTTAAGTTGTCTCCTGTGAATGCTCCCACACATATACAGAGAAATACTGCCTTTGTCAGTATCCCACATTAAAATCTTAAATAGATGGAGTCTAGCATAATTCTTTTTTTTTTTTTTTAAATCACTTTGTACAATATACAGAAACACATAAGACACAAAGAAAGCTAAGGAAGCTCTCAGTCCCAGAGTTGCTAGTATAGGGGGAGTTGAAGAAAATGAGCCTTTCCAGTCTCCCAGGGAAAGAAGGGGTGAGAGGACACAGAACATCACTGGGCCCCTGGTGGTGAGTCAGGTGCTGGGCCCATGCACAGCCTAGTTCTCTACCAAAGGGAAGTGCCAATTTTCCTTGCCATGGCCCTGGTCTTGCTCCCATGCTCATCCTCCAGTTTTCAGAAGTCGTCCAGTTCCCAGAATGGCCCCTTCCTCTAGTTCCCTAACATTTTCACTCAGGGGAGAAGGCCGCTTACCCTGTCGTGGTGTCAGCGTCCCGGGGAGTTGTCACCCTGCAGGATGGTGAGAGAATGTCTCCCTAGCACCTTGCTGTTTGGTTTCTGTCTGCTGCGCTTAGAACCTGAAGATCAAGGAGTGTCGGGGTCTCTCAAGGGCTTGTCCAAGCCCTGGCTGGCTATAGGGGTCTCTGAGGGATGTCCTGTTTCCTCCTTGGAAAACACCTGCTTGGAAGGGAGTCTCAGTCGGATCCTCAAGGGAAAACTGGGTGCCCAGAGGCAAGTCCAGTTGAGAGGATGAAGGTGTCTCTAGGGGCAGAATAGGTTCTGGGGGAAGACTTAATCTGGGGTCTTCAGTCTCAAATACGTCACTCAGCTGTTTCACCAGTGGGCTTGGGGGCTTTCCGCTGGTCTTCATAGGTGTCCGTGCAATGCCAAGGGTAGGAGAACGGGGATCTGAGTCCTGGGCCTGCTTAGGACCCTCCAGCTGCTCCCCTGCTGGCAGGTTTGGCTGTGGAGAGCTTGCTACCTGGATGGGAGTGCACAGGACACCAGCACTGGGTGAACGCGGGTCTGAAACTCGAGCCAGAAGCTTGTTGTGCAGCGGGCTGCGCTGGAATGACGGGGACGCTCTTGGCTGAGCCCACCTCAACCAGGAGAAATAGGATGGGGCAGGGCCCAGCCCAGGCGAGGAGGGGATGCCGGGCCCCAATTCCACCTCTGCGTACGAAGCAGCTCAATCCTCCTAGCATACTTCTTTATCTAAGCAACACTTAATGGAAATATGTCTCCAACACTGCAATTCATATTCACATAAGTAGTATGTCAGTGAGAAAATGATGATTGCTTCCTCAGTAGTTACCAAACTAATCATGTTTACAGAGGACTTGGCAACACCAACAGCAAGATTTGATTATAAATTAACAGTGGGAATTTGCCTTCCCTCTGAAACCCACGGGGTTACCTCAGCAGACTCAACCAAGAGAAGCTGAGATCTGTTTATTCTGTTTTCCTTGCTTATTCATCTCTTTAAGAATAATAACTCCGACTAGACAGAAATATGTTGAAACTGTCACTGTAATAAACCTTAATCCTCAATTTTGGGGCTGGAATGCCTTGTACTCCCATATGTATTAGGACCACAGGGCAGAACAACTCTAACTTTCAAATAGAGTGAAAAACCACATGTCCTGGAAGTAATACTGAAATTCTCCAATGATCCAATTTGCCCACTCCTGTGGATCCTTGGCTATTTCTGATCTGAAAGTATAGTTAGTAGAATCAAGGTATCACTTAAAATAATCAGGCAGAAAAATGTAGGAAACAGATAGGGAGGAAGAGAGGCAGTATGAAAAGAAAGAAAAGTATGAAAGGGACTGTGTGAGCATTCATGTACACACAATGTTAGGCAACAGGGAACAGTCAAAGGAAGTAAAGGCAGCAGTGGGGAGAGGGGAAAAAGTGAAGATGAGGATAAGTTCAAAGGAGAAAAACAAGTAATGTATGTAATGCCAAAATAATAAAAATCATATAGGCGTATGATCCTTTATAATTTGTAATATACATACATACCTATAATTGAATAAAAGTTGTTACGGTATATGGTCTTACATTCTAAACAACTGAATATATATGCACACTCTCTACACACACACACAGAAAGCTAAATAAGTCTATCATTAGAATGCTAGTTATCACTGGAATGGAAGTTCCAAGAGAACAGGAAACATACTTGCTCTGCTTACCACTACATCCTCAAAGTCTGACTGGGACAGGATAAATGTGCCTAAATATTTGTAGAAGGAAATAAAGAAAAGGGGAAGAGAAGTAAAAGAACATAAGAAGAAAATGCGAGGGTACTTGTCTTTAAAAATCAAACATCCACATTTAGGTGACACTGAGTTTCTCTAACACAAAATAACCAATGTAGGACAGCAGATATATTCTCCAACTGGTCCAAAGGTTGACTTCTTGCCTCCACATTAGAATATGCATTTCTCCTATTTTAACGTTAATTCTAAATCAAAAATATTTTAATATTAATGATTAAATTTTGTATTACTGCTAAAATGGATATGTCCCGTCATAAAAATATACACAATTACATGGCAGGTAAGTTTCAAGAGTGTTATGCTCATCACTGAAGGAATCATTAAAAATTATTTTAAAAAAATAATACCCCAAAAAATTTAAATGCCAATTTACAACTATTAATTATTTACACAAATTCTCCAGCACACATCTATTGCACGAAGCAAAGTAATTTAATAATTAAATACAAATAAGCAATCCTCTACTTGTAGACTAGCAAGTTTGAAATCCATTTTAACTCAAAGACCTCCCAATGGGTTGATTACAAAGGAAGAATTATAAAGGCACTTAGACTGAGTATTAGAACTGGGGTACAAAAACTGACAGGGGATGGCTGGAAGAACAATAAGCAGAGGCAGTAAAAAGTCAAAGGGCTAGGAGACTTCAGCCAGCAAATGCTGGCTGAAAGGCAGACCAAAACTAGAGAAAAGTCAATTAAAATGAGACCAGAAACTCAATAACAACAAAAACAACCCAACTTAAAAATCGGCAAATAACCTGAATAGACATTTCTCCAAGAAAGATATACAAATGGACAATAAGTACATGAAAAGATGCTCAACATCACTAGTTATTAGGGAAATGGAAATCAAAACCATGAGATAACACTTCACTTCCATTAGGATGGCTATTATCAAAAGATAGAAAATGAGTATTGGCAAGAACGTGGAGAAACTGGAATCCCTGTGCATTGCTGGTGGGAATGTAAAATAGCACAATGCTACAAAAAATAGTATGCAGGTTCCTCAAAAACTTAAACATAAAATTACCACATGATCCAGCAATCCCAGCTCTAGGTATATACCCACAGAATTGAAAGCAGACTCTCACAGAGATAAATGTCCATCCATGCTCATAGTAGCATTAGTCACAACAATCAAAAGGTGGAAGCAACCCAAGTGTTCACATACAGATGAACGGTTAAACAAAATGTGGTACATACATAGAATGGAATATTATTCAACCTTAAAAAAAGGAATGAATTCTGATATATGCTACAACAATGAATGAACCTTGAAAACATTATACTAAGTGAAAGAAGCCAGACACAAAAGAACAAATATTGTATGATTCTACTTATCTGAGATGCTTAGAATAGTCAAATTCATAGAGACAGAAAGTAGAACTGTGGTTATGAGGTGCTGGGGGGAGGGGATAATGAAGAGTTATTGTTTAATGTGTACAGAGTTTTAGTTTGGGATGATAACAATTTCTGTAGTAGACAGTGTGATGTGAATGTACTTAATGCCACTGAATTGTATACTTAAAAATGGTTAAAATGGTATATTTTATGTTATGTGTATTTTACCACAATAAAAAAAAAATTGAGAAAAGAAAGAAAAGGAGATACGTCCTGAAATTAGTCATTACTGATCTTAAACGATATACAATTTGAAAAAAGAGAACAGATTATAGAGGATATAGTGGGTTGAAAAGCAGCCCCCAAAAGATATGTCTACATCCTAATCCCCAGAACCTTTGAATGGGACCTCATTTGAAATAAAAAAAAAATCTTTGCAGGAAGAGATCATCCTGGATTATTGGAGTGGGCCCTAAATCCAATGACGAGTGTCCTTTTGAGAGAAAGGCAGAGGGAAATTTGAGACAGACAGAAGAGGAAAATACACAGACACATAGAGGAGAAGGTTAATGTGAAGATGCAGGCAGACACTGAAGTGATGCAGCTACAATCCAAGGAATGCCAAGGATTTCTGGCAGCCAGCCACCAAAAGCTGGAAGAGGCAAAAAATGGAGTCTCCTTTAGAGCCTCTAGAAGGAGTGCTGCCTTGTCAACACCTTCATTTCAAATTTCTGGCCTCCAGAATTGTAAGAGAATAAATTTCTATTGTTTTAAGCCACCAAATGTGCGGTAATTTGTTATGACAGCCCTAGGAAATTACCATAGGGGGTAAAAAGATAAAATGAAAAGTAAGAAAGTAGACTTCATGAGCACAGAACATGTCATTCAAGCCAAAATTTAACTATGTAAAGCGGGAGAAAAAGGGGATCGTGGGCTTCACCCCTAAGTCGCGATTTCTGGCCATACGATGTCTGAGGGCGAAGTGCTGAAGCCCCCCACCAGGTCAGGGCAGGAGTATGGCTGGTGCATCCTCCTGACCAGCGTCTCTAGGAACTGGCACAGCACCCCAACAGGGACACCGAGACATCAGACCACAGAGAAAGGCTGCACCCTGCTATATCAAGCTTTACAAGAGAAGTCGCCATCCAAGACATTCCCATCAAGACATTTTAATTCTGTGAATTAACACTCCCATACCCCTTTGTCCACTCCCAGACAAAATGAAGATACCTGTCCTCTGCCCCCCATGTTAAATGCTTGTGAGTGATCTTCCAATAGGCAGTGGCATGCGCACACACTAAGATGGGCCAGGTGTCTACCCAGTCACGTACAGTAGGAACTGGGAGATGGAAGATGTGTAAGTATGCCGTGTATGGGTATTACTTAACTGGCACCCCTAACCAAGCCAAGTCTTCCAGAATTTCTCAAGTTGATTTTACTATTAATTGGGCAGGAAGGAGGTCCTGGATTCTTTTTTATTTTTTTTAATTAAAAAAAATGGTTGACTCAGTTTTCAATTCTTAGACATGGATATATATTTTTTTGTATGTCTTTTTTTTTTTTTTTTTAAAGAAATCATGTTGGATTAGGAGTATACTTGGTTGTAGAAGAGTAGTGTCATGTAATTTGCGATGAGGGAAGCTACTGAGTGTGTTTTACTTTTTAAATCCTTTACTACCTGCTAGAGAAACCACCTCATGGTCAAACTTAATATGTGGAACTATTTGGTTGGAAGAAATGAGATTTATACTGGAGGAAGCAGAACAGTAATAATCTAAGTCCTGGGTTAAATCCCAGCTCTGGCACTTAGCTAGGCTGTCTTGGATAGTTTAGCTAACCTCACTAACTCAAACTCAAATACATCTAGTTTGAGGATCACCCTAAAAACATTCTAACTAAAAGTACAAAAGATATTTAATAATTAGAAAAGAAATGAGAATTTGTGTTGTTGATTTTATGCTGACCTTGTTATATTTCATTTTAGTATTTTCAAACAATTCATGCTATTTTTGTTTCACTTTAGCAAGAGGAATTTATACGTACAAGGAAGATGATACATACTCTACTATATACAATTATATTCCTCAAAGAATTATCTTTCTTTAAGTGGCAGGAAGATTTTTAAATATTTCAGAATAGTACACTGTTACCTACACTTTAAATTCAATCCACAATAGCATTGTAATATCAGATATAATTCTAATTTATTCTTCTTCAAATATTCTAAAATGTTGCATTCTTTTTCCTCCCATCCGTTTACTTCACACATTTCTCCAATCACCCTGAAACCATCTTCTCTTCTCTTCTTCACACACACATACTCTCTCTCCTTCCCCCAACTCTTTTCTCCCTTCATTCCTATATCCTTTCTTCTTGAATTGAATACAGCCACTAGAGGGCAATAAGTTTACAAAGATAAATGTACTTATCTATAATGAATTGAGATTCACATAGTAATAAATTTTAAAACTATTATCATCACAAACCATAAAGCATTGGTAATTAGACTTGAATATGCAAGGTATGCATTTAAAACTCTAAAATTTATCCTAGAAAAGGAGTTCATAGAAGCGTATAATAATGTTCAAAAAAGAAATTCCATTTTCTCACTAAGCACTAAAAAGGTACGCCTAATTCACTTACACATAGCAATATTAGAAATCAGGATTTTTTTTTTTTTTAACATTAGCCAGACCAGAGAAGGAAAAACCAAGAAACAAAAACACAAAAAGGTACAATATGCAGGGGAGGGTAGAAAAGAAGCGATATCTTCCAAGCCTCCCACTACTACATTCAGAATACGATGAACTGAATAATGTAGTGGGGTTTACCAACGCTTTCTTCTATTAAAATTATGGGGAAATTTAACAGGTACACTTTTGGGGGAGAAAAACAGCGACCGCAGAGAGAAATACAGACTTCACTTCTTTTCTCCCAATTAAGGATACGAGGCGGGAAAGAAGTTAACAAACAGTCACTAATCCCTGACAGATAATTTCACTATTTTTGCACAGAACCCAAATTCAAATGAACTTTTTTACTCTATATTTATTTCCACTGACATTACAAAACGGCAACACTTTTAACACTGACATATTCTTACCCTCATTGGATGTATATCAGCATAAGGAGGTTTTCCTTCCGCCATCTCTATAGAAGTAATGCCAAGGGACCAGATGTCAGCCACACAGTTATAGCCTATTTCTTGAATTACCTCAGGAGCCATCCAAAACGGAGTTCCTATCACAGTATTGCGTTTTGCCATTGTATCCTGCAAAAGCATTACACAGACGTAAATATTACTACAAAAACACTAAGGAAATGTATTTGCCAACATACTCTTTAAACTACATATGTGAAACCCTCAAATACTACAGGTTATATCTGAAACTGACTGTTTTCCTAAAATTTCAACTAGTTGTGACATGACATACTTAGAAACTTTGAATTCTGAAATAACCAAGAGTCCACAAGTAACTTATCTCCACTACCTTCATTAAAGACAGTCATTAAAGATAGTACTATAAAAATAAAAGCTACGGAAATGAACAAATGTAGCTTTCCTTTCTGAATATTTAAGCATTTTGATGACAATATATATTTTCATTTTCAATCAATGTCTCTTAAATTGTAAATAAAAGTAATAAATAATATGTAAATAATGGCTCCTTCTCCCTGATAATAATGAAGATATGCATTTCTTTCCATAACCCCCAAAAGATATTATCAAAGTTTAGTCATACTCAAACCTGGACATATAAACCAAAAGTGTTTCCAAAAGTATTACACTTACTGTTAACTGACCAGCAACTCCAAAATCTGCCAATTTTGCATGTCCTTCTGTATTGAGGAGAATATTTCCAGCTTTTATATCTCTGTGTATTTTTCTCATAAAGTGTAAATATTCTAGTCCTTTCAAAGTAGATTTAAGAATAGTTGCAATTTCATCTTCTGTTAACTGGAAAGAAATATTTTAAAAACTCAACTGAAATGCCATGTTAGATAAATTCTTACAAGAGAGCACTGTTAACAAGCACTTCTTTCTAAAGATCATTAGCCTCTAGGAAAAGGCTAAAAGGTAAAGTACTGAGAACTTCTGATGAAAGAAAATGTCATCATTCAATTTCTCCTTTCTTTAAAATTATCAATGTCATTCCTAACATGTAACATATCTCAAGAAACAACATGACCCTAAGAAATCACTATTCCCTATATCATCTAACACTGAGGTGGCAATATCGCAGCTATCTGTCCTGAAAAAGTAAATTCAGACACCCTTCCCTGTGGTGCCTTCAATTATTGATGAAAATGGAAACCAACAGTGTTAACATAAAAGAGAGGAAATGAGAAAGGGTGGATTGCCAAGAGTCTCCTGCATGAAGTGTTCACACCAATACCACTCCTCCTCCTTCCAGCCAGGTCATTCCTAATCCACCCAGGTCCCAGATTTCTGGCCCTAATAATGAGAACTCAAAAATGGAAATGTCAGAGAAAGACTAGGAAAATGGGAACACGAACAAAGGCTGTCAGGGGAAAGAAAAGGGAGGAGGGAGGAGAAAAGAAGGCCAAGGAGGAGAGAGGAGGGAAAAAAGATTCTTAGTAGTGGTAGCAGTAGAGGCAGTGCTATCTGTACCAGGCATTGTGCTAAGAGTTTTGCACGCATTATCTCATTTATCCTTATAACAACTCTATAAGGTAAATACTATTATTATCACTATTTGACAAATGAAGTTATTACAGAGGTTCAGTAACTTCCTTCTGGTCACACACAAGTAAGATGGAACCAAGATGTGAGTCCTCTCTGATCATAATCTATGTTTTTAACCACCACGCCTCTCTTGACAAACCTTATTCAAGTGTAACCTGTGAAAGTCCCTATTTTTATCAAAAACATCCTCTTAGTTTTTAAATACATCCAAGTAATATCAATAGCTCAGGATAATAAAACCTACTTCACACTATAAGCATAACCACTATAAGCATAATCCAAAGAAATAAATTGAGAGAAGGGAAAGAATCTCAATTTATACAGAGATAGAGGACATTGCTCTATATGAGAGAGAGAAAGGAAAAAAAAAAAGAAAGTCAGAAAGAATTCAAATGCCTCACACACAGTGGGGTAACAGGAAGATACAGTAAAAATTGAAAATATAAAAATATAAAGACTATGTAAAATGTGAAAATAACTACTGGAAGAAGCTTGCTTCCACGGCCACCAATCCCGCAGTGGTTCATGCCAAGAAATAACTTGGGTGAACAACTGGATATTCACATGTAAAAAAAACTGAAGTTGGACTCCTACCTCACAGCATATACAGAAATTTACTCAAAATGGATCAACAACCTAAATATGAGTTAAAACCACAAAAGTCTTAGAAGAAAACATAAGGGTAAAACTCCAAGACCTCGGGTTGGGCAATGTATCATTAGATACAGCATCAAAAGCAAAAGCAACAAGAGAAAAATACAGATAAAACTGAACTTTATCAAAATTAAAAACTTTTGTGCATTAAAGGCCATTATGAAGAAAGTGAAAAGACAACCCACAGAATGGGAGAAAGTATTTGCAAAGCATATATCTGATAAGAGTCTGGAATCCAGAATATATAAAGAACTCTTCTAACTTAACCAAGTAAAGACAAACAATCCCAATGGCAAAAGACTTGAATAGACATTTCTCCAAAGAAGATATACAAATGGTCACACATGAAAAGACAGATGTTCAACATCATCATCATTAGTCATTAGGGAATGCAAATCAAAGCCACAATGAGGTACCACTTTACACCCACTAGGATGGCTATAATAAAATTAAAAAAAAACAGAAAGTAACAAGTGCTGGCAAGAATGTGAAAAAATTGAAATTCTCATGTATTTCTGGTGCAACCATTGTGGAAAACAATATTTAAGTTCCTTGGAAAGTTTTTTTAAGAAAGTTAACCACAGAATTACCATATGACCCAGCAATCCCACTCCTAGGTAAATACTCAAACGAATTGAAAACTGGTACTCAAACAAACATGTACATGAATGTTCGTAGTACTATGCACAATGGCCAAAATGTTGAAACAACCCAAATATCTATCAACAGATGAATGGATAAACAAATTATGGTATACACATACAATGGAATGGAACATTATTCAGTCATGAAAAGGAATAAAGTATGGACATATGGATGGACCTCAAAAACATTAAGCTGGGCATAAAAGGGCACATATTGTATGATTCCATTTATATGAAATATTCAGAATAGGTAAATCCATAGAGAAAGAAAGCAAACTGGTACTTGCCAGGAGCTAGGGGAAGAGGGGGAATGGGGAGAAACTGCTTAATGAATAGGGGTTGATGAAAATATTTTGGAACTAGACAGAGGTAGTAATTACACAACATTGTGAATGCACTAATGCCAAGGAATTTTTCACTTTAAAATGGTAAATCTTATGTTATATGAATTTCACCTCAATTAAAAAAAAAAACAAACCCTTATCATGTTAAAATTTCTAAGCAAATTGCCAGGTGGTTTACCTTTGAATACAACACCAATATATATTCTCATAAAGTATTGTACAGATCATGCAAAGCTTCGCAGGTCATGGGTAAGGAGTCTGAATTATTTGAAAATTCTAATACTTCCAGGAACTGATTCTCTACCTCAGACCAGATGGTCTGACTTCATGGTCCACAGAGAGCAAGCGGTATGTTCTGAAGCTGCACTATCCAATACAGTAGCTCCCCAGCATTTGAAGCGTAGCTAACCCAAACTGAGATATGCTATAAATGTAAAATATACACCAAAGTTCAAGGCCTAGTACCAAAAGAGAATGTAAAGTATCTCATTAATAACTTACATACTGCTTACACTTTTACATGATATGTATATATTAATTATTTTATTTTAAATCTGTTAATGTTTAATATAAGCTATTGATATTAATAAAATATTATTAGATGTTATAACATTAATATTATATATTAATATATTTAATACATTATTAAAATTAACTTCACCTATTACTTTTTTTTTAAATGTGGATGCTAGAAAGTTTAGAAATACATATGTGGCTCATGTTATGTTTGTACTGAACAGCAGTGCACTAAGAAAAGGGTCCACAAGAGCAGAGATCTTTGGTTCACCAATGTATCCACAATGCTTGGAAACATGCCTGGCATACAGTTAGCACTCAATAAATAATTAATGAATGGGTACAGACTTGCAGTTACTAAAAGAAAAGAGATATTCACATCTGATGTTCCCAGTTATTTAATTAGTGGTTTGCAGCCACGGTGGGGGAGTGGATGCAGGAGTGCTGCTGAGGGCCATCACACCACACCACACCACTGCAGAGGTATGCAAGGTGGTGGTGCTGTCATATGGGCCTGGGTTCTCTCCCCTCTCCCTATTCCACATTCCTGGATAAAGATTAAAGAGCTCGGGGTGTTACAAAAGCAGTACCAGTCCAAAAAACTGTGTCGTGTTTAGTTACTTCAATGCTGACCTTTTCAGTTACCTAGACCTCAATTTTTATCCTCTTGGCATTCCACTATTTCCAACCAACAAGTCACTAATCCTTCATTAACTCCTTGATTTGTTGTCTCTGCTCCTGTACCCTATATTTCAGAGCTGCATTAGAGAAAGTTCAGAATTAAATTGACCTACTATACTTCAAGGTCTCAGGATCTACCTGATTTCAGTGCTGTAAAGCATTGAATGCTGTAAAGCATTTGCCACTGGACAAATCCACAGCAAGACTAAAGGAAGACTATATTAGGAAGACTATAAAGGAAGACTATATCAGTATATTACACTGATTCATGCACTGCCTGGCTTTGCTAGAAGGCTTCAAAAGTTCATTCCAACTCTGATTTTATAACATATTAACAAAAGATCTTCCTAGTCTTTTCTTAACAAAAGACTATAATAAATAATAAATTCACACTAATTTGGACATCCATTTTTATTCTTTCAACAAGTATCTACTTCACTGGCTCTCTCGTGTAAGTCCTGTTAAAGGTGCTGGGTTTACAGTGGTGAAGAAACTGACTGTCCTAGTTTGTACAAAGCTTACAAGAATACCTGAGGCCACAGCCTGTATTTAGCCCTGAATTATTAACGGTGGAGAGGACTGATCTGAAGCAAACGTGTAAAGTTTCTAAAGCCCCTCTCTCATTATGCTTTTCTCCCCCTACTTCAGGGGGTCATTTCATATCTTCCCCTAATCAAAAAAAATGATGCAATATCCAATCATTCATACCAGTACATGGATAAGTCTCAATTTAAAATTATTTGTGTACAGTATTATTTTAACAATCCACTTGAATATTAAGGCTCAAATGTGGTATCTGCACTTTAAGCCTTTTAACTTCAATTACAAAATGAACGGTTTCTATCCCTCAATATAATCATTTTAAACAATAATAAACAAGTAAACAACTATTTTCTAGAACACAGAAATATAATGTTGACTTAAATTTTTATATTACTTTACAGTTATAGAGTATTTTATGTGTATTTCACACAATTAAATAAACAGAAACACTTTATCGTCCCTTTCTATAGATGAGGAAACAAATTCAGAGAAATTGAGTGCTCTGTCAAACACAACTATTTAAGGGGCAAGCCCACGTGTCTTCTGACTCTATACTAGTGGGACAGTCTATACTCTATAGACTATCACATCACTGCCAGATGTCACAAACATGAATATATGAATTAGTCTCAATATAAGAAATTAGGGAGTTGCAAGGCTTGTTCCAAAGGTGATATTCAAAATACGTATTTGACAAAGAGTAAAAGCAATGTCTAATCAGAACAGTCACGAGCCATAAAGCCAAACAGTCAGAACAGCTACATTGGTTAACAACAGTAAGAATAGATACCAGCCAGAAACAAACAGTAAAACTGAATAGCAGCCCTGTGTATCAGACAGAAGGCCTACCTCACCTTAGCATTCAAATCTGAATTATTTTAAATGGTGTGCCAGCCAAACAAAACAAGTATACCTGTAAATGAACTCAGCAAGTAAGCAGACTCACCTAGCTTGAAAAGTAACCTTAACTGAAGACATCAGAGGTAGCTTTCTGAGTATTTTATTGAAAACAGACGCTTAATCCCGCCAAAAAGAACACATAGATGAATTATTTAAACATTTTAAAAACAGTTAAATAAAAGTAAACAAAAATCAAAGTAAGTATCAAATCAGTAGGCAAGAAGAGTTTCTAATCAAAAAAACCAAAGAATTATGAGAATTTATTAGCTTTGTCTGCATAAAAACTATAAGCTTAGAAAACAGAAAAATATTCACAGCAAGTACAGTAAGATACTTAGTATACAGAATTATTTAGAACATAAAGAGCTCACAAATCCTCTAGAAAAACAATAAATTGTCAATAAATAAATAGGCAAGGAAATGAATATGCAATTCACAAAACTTACAATAGGGCTAGTTAACATACAAGAAAAATATTAAACTGTACTAATTATCAAAGAAAAGCAAATTAAAATAATGAAGTATCAATTATAAAATTATCCCATACAGGTCACAATGTTGCTGAGAATAACATGTGTGGCATGTATAAGAGTATAAGCCATGTGTAACAGTGATATAAGAAACTATATTTTCCAAAAAGTCCTAGAAAACATTCATTCTCTGAAAAAACATTTATTAAGCACCTGCTCTATGTTGAATTTAAAACGTCTCTAACCTAACCTCATGGAGTTCCAACCTAGCATGAAACACAGACTTATAAACTACTATAAAAAGCACTTTCAAAGTGAAATGGAACCACAATGGAGAGCGATTAATTAGGGAAGGAAAGAGGAACTGGCATTAAAATTAGGCTTTGAATAAGAAAAGTTGTTCCCTGTCCAGAGAAAGGAAAGACCATCAGTAGAGTAACTAAAATAATTAACTGAAGAATAGAGATATGATAGTTATGAAGTGGCACTCAGATATCAAGTGAGGCCCATTTTCCTTCCTTCCACTAAGATGAGAAAAACAGTAAAAAGTGATGGGCCAAACAAACACATGAATGCATGCTCACCATCACTAATCATTAGAGAAATGCAAATCAAAACTACAATGAGGCATCACCTCACACCAGTCAGAATGGCCATCATCAAAATATCTACAAACAATAAATGCTGGAGAGGGTGTGGAGAAAAGGGAACCCTCTTGCACTGTTGGTGGGAATGTAAATTGATACAGCCACTATGGAGAACAGTATGGAGATTCCTTAAAAAACTAAAAATAGAACTACCATATGACCCAGCAATCCCACTACTGGGCATATACCCTGAGAAAACCATAATTCAAAAAGAGTCATGTACCACAGTGCTCATTGCAGCTCTATTTACAATAGCCACATGGAACCAACCTAAGTGTCCATCGACAGATGAATGGATAAAGATGTGGCACATATATACAATGGAATATTACTCAGCCAAAAAAAGAAACGAAACTGAGTTATTTGTAGTGAGGTGGATGCACCTAGAGTCTGTCATACAGAGTGAAGTAAGTCAGAAAGAGGAAAACAAATACCGTAGGCTAACACATATATATGGAAGCTAAAAAAAAAAAAAAATATATGGTTCTGAAGAACCTAGGGGCAGGACAGGAATAAAAACGCAGACAGAGGGAATGGACTTGAGGACATGGAGAGGGGAAGGGTAAGCTGGGACAAAGTGAGAGAGAGTGGCATGGACATATATACACTACCAAATGTAAAATAGATAGCTATTGGGAAGCAGCCCATAGCACAGGGAGATCAGCTCGGTGCTTTGTGACCACCTAGAGGGGTGGGATAGGGAGGGTGGGAGGAAGCCGCAAGAGGGAGGGGATATGGGGATATATGTATACGTATAGCTGATTCACTTTGTTATACAGCAGAAACTAACACAGCATTGTAAAGCAATTACACTCCAATAAAGATGTTAAAAAAAAAAAAGACTATAGGAACAAAAAGCAGATCAGTGGTGGCCAGAGATTAAGTGTGGAGAGAGGGGTGACTATAAACACACAGCAGGACTGGGTGTTGGGGGGTGTGGGGCTGTCTGTTCTATATCTTGATTTCAGTGGTATTCACAAGACTTTATACACTTGTCAAAAATCTTAGAACTGTACACCCCAAAATGTGAAGTTTTCTGTACATAAATTTAAAAAGAAAGTGCACTGAATCTTATTAAATTGGCTTCTATAAGAAATGGAGTTTGGAGAAAGAAAAAAAAAAGTGATGGGCCAAATTTCAGCCTTGTAAGTGTCAAAATGCAGGTAAATCTTAGCAAATTTGGAGCAAAAAATGCTTACTTGGTCTCTTTTAAATATCAATGGTAGCAAATGAACTTTGGAAAAGAACAATATCTATATCAACACTTAAACCACTCTACATGTATTTTGTGTCACTAATGGAGACTAGGAAAGGAAAGAGAGCAGGCCTTCCTAGATGTAGGCCTTGATCTAGATGCTTATTTCATATCCTTTGGACACATACGGACTATTTGGGGTGGAGGGGGAAGGGAGTTAGTTGACAGTCATTTCCTAAACAGAGTTTTGTTTTCAAACAATCTTTAAATGCTTTTAACAAATTTCATTTGCATACAAACACAACCAGTTACCAAATAGATTTCTTTTTGGCAACAGAGAGAAGTACTTCTTCCCATTACTATAAAAATTTTAAGTAGTATCTTTTTTATTTCTATAATTATGACTTTTCATCAGATAGATTTCAAAATCGTGAGTTTTATATTGAAAATACACAGAAAAGAAAAGAAAAACACAAAAGAGAGGATCTGCTTTATACAGAAAGAGGTAACATAAGATTTTAGTTCTAAGATGGAAAATGCTTAGATCCATTCTCAAACCACAGCTAACACTTCTTTTAGTAGTATCTGTCAAGAATCCTTTCCAATGAAAAACTTTATCAACAGAGTACTTCATTTGTGGATTTAATTAGGTTATCGTCAATACAATACAGATTTGATTTTATTTCTGTCACTATACAAATGGAGCAATGTCATTTTAAAATCATTTGAATCATATTTTAGAGTCTAGTTTAAAAAAAAAAAAGGAGGACGGGAGAGAGATACTACACCATGAATGAAATATTCAGTAATCAGAGATGGAAATAAGACTTTATAGCTGAGCTAATACATTAAAAGACGGAAGTCTACATCTGGTTTCAATACTGGTATGAATTCATTGGCAAATTTAAAAAGAATCCCATTGTACAAAAACAAAAAGATGGTTTTGATAGGCTTTAGTCCTCTGGTTACTTTTGTTTCCAGAGTCATATGATTAGTACAATAATATGATACATTTAATATGTCACTGTGTGTATGGTTTTGATAAAAATGCACCCACCAAGGAGTCTCAAGAGCACATGCACAAGCTGTTTTAAAATACACGGACTGCCTTCATGTTTTTACTTTAGTAAAAACAAATTCAAGGGAGGCTTTGTAAGTTCATACGAAATTAAGAATTTTAACTTTCTAAACATGAATCTTTGATAATCTTAGCTAAATCCTGCCTGTTTGACATAATTATTTATGCATATAAAATAATACATTAATTCTATATTTAGTACTTACTATCTATTAAGAAAACAAACCAAAAAATGAGACATAGTTCCCCTTTTCAAGTGCCATAGACAGACAGATAACTATAGAAACTTTATTACCAAATTGTAAGTTTTAACTTGCACAGTGACTTTTCATAAAGTTTTGAAAACCATTTGAGCAAAACTCACCAGTGTAATCCTTACATGGTCTTTTAAGGCCTGGATCAAATCTCACCTCTTTCAAGAAATCACCCTTTATTCCCCAAGTAAGGATTTATCTGTCCAGTGATGATAATGATAATATCAACAACTCACACTTACTGAGTTTTTACTATACCAGCCACATTACAGGTATCATTTCATTTAATATCCAAACACAACAACAGACGGTAGGCACCAACAAATTTACTGAGAGCCTGTTACACTGTCCTTGCCTTCGTGGTGCTTGTAATTTAGTGGGAAGGAAGGGAACAAGAACAAATAATTACAATATTAAAAAATGCCTGCTACAACAAGATTAGGTATAGGAGCACTCCAGGACAGCAGTTTCTAAGGTGATTATACATCAGAACCAGTACTCTTAAAATAAAATCCAAACCATATACTTTAACCCTCAAGGCCTTGAACGATACAGTTCTTGCAGCCTTGACAATCTCACCACACCACTCTCCCCATCCAAGGAAGTCTTCACAGAGGAGGTGACTTTTGAGCTGACTCTTGAAGAATGAACAAAGTTTGTCAGGAGACAAAAGAGGGAATGAAATACTAGGTATGGGTAAAGGGAATGGGCACAAAAATAAATGAAATCCAGTACCAGTTCTTTGTGTCTGACTGTAACATGTATAGGAAAACAGTGCAGAATGCAAAGGTAGGTTAGGGACAATTCTGCTTTATGTGCCTACACATTTTTAAATGGAAAGATGGTATGACTGTACCTCAACTTTTAAGAAGGAAACTGTGACAGTAGACTCTCAGCCAAAGACTAAAAGTAGGTAAGCTAGTGTGGAGAATGTAATAATAAAATCATTTACAGTAGTAGTAGTAGTAGTAGCAGTAGCAGCAACTGCAGTAGTAGCTAATAGGTATGTAAACTTGCTTAAAATCCCAATGGATTTTTTACTCAAAATTTCTAATTTTGAGATGAAGAGATGTCAAAGCATGCAGTTAAGCAGGAAGGCACTGAAAGCAAAATCCAAAATTCTTTCTTTCATAATTCAAACTGAAATTGCCTAAGCACTAAAAAATAACATAGGGCTTAGGTAGCACCCTCTCAACCAAAAAAAAAAGAAAAAAAAAGAATTGTCATTAAAAATGAACATGCCCTCTAACCCAGTAATTCCATTTTTCAGGTATCCAATGGCCATCACAACACAGGTATACCAATACATACCTACGAAAGTTTCCTGCAGCTTTGATTACAACAACAAAAATTGGTGAGTTGGAACTCATTTTATCCAAAGTACTGAAAATAATACATTCTGTTATATACACACAGACCTATTTGTACTGGTATGGGAAGATCTCTGAGATACATCAGAAGTTTAAAAAAAAAAAATAAAAGGCAAGGTATAGAATACCACATATGCAGTATAAATCCCTTGTTTAAAACAAAATATGTGCCGAAAGAAGCCACAAGAAACTGTTAACTGACATCTCCTCCAGGAAGTAAAACTAAGGGGTGAGTAAGGAGATGCTAAGTTCCTCTTCTGTACTATTTGGAATTTTTACAATGTGCTCATATTACTTTTTTTCCCCTTAATTTATATAATTAAAATGGGAGGAGTTTACACATTCTGGCTAAAAGTTTAAAGAATTATGCAATACTGTTTTAAAAGATCTCCATCTAAAACTGTTAAAATTAGAGATTTGCTACCTAAGGAGCTGAATTTCCATTTTCTGGAAAATTAACTTACATACATTTCTTGACTTCCTAAGATTAAATAATATTTCACTGTATAAGACAACAATCTTTTAATATGTTTTTCTAATACTAGAGAATATCCATTTCAACAAATATCATAAAATTCTTAAATCACTATTAAAAACTAAATACCATCTTTTTAAGTTTTTGCCTTAATAGTAATAAAATACAATTTACATTTGTATAGAACTTTATAGGTTACAAAATGCTCTGACACTCATCATTTTTGTTCCTCACAAGAAAACAATGAGGTAGATAAGGCAAGTAATATGATATTAGGTCCATTTTAGGATTAGGCATCTGAAGTTTAAAGGAGTTACACAATGTACCCAGGGTCACAGAGCTAACACATAACAACCCAGGAACTGATGTTTGGTTTTCTGATTCCACATCCAGGAGTCCTTCCACTAAACCACATCATTCCAAATAACCACTGTCACAGTGCACTAAGGGTCAGGCTTATGACAGGGAGGGAGGGCTCATCGTAGATCTGGCAGTGACGGGCAGTCTGCCAGGAGAGGAATGTACAATATAAAAATAAAGTGCACAAAGGTGGGCCTGACTTATGAAAGGGAAATAGAGCTGGGAGAAATGCCAAGAAATATAGCAACTAAGGTGAAGACTGGGCAGCTTACCAATAAGGGAAGCCAAGGAAATACTTTTGTAAGTTTAATTTACTTAGTTAAGGTAGAAGAGAAAGTCTATTGCAGGAACTATTTTGTAATGTGGAAAGATCATAAAGAAAAGTGTTTATAATCCAATCAAAAGATTTAGAAAAGATGTAATGGAGCGTGATGTGTATGATGTATTTAATCAGAGATTAAGATGGGGCACATGACTGTTATGAAAAATTCTAAGGGTCTAATCCTACAGTGCATGGTCATGTTAATGCTGTGGCTTGGAACTTTTAAGAGGCATGTGTGAAATACACTTAGAACTCAATCTCACTGTATGGGAGACACCAAATAAGGAGCGAGAATTACTTTCCACACAAAAGGACTCACTCTCCTAAGATTCTAGTATAGTACTGAACAGCAGTACCTGTTCAGGTTGAGAAAATCCTTGTAAGAGAAGGGGCCATGGACACCACAACTAAAAACAGGGTTAGGCCACCATGGTCTAAATGAAACCATGGATCTGTAATCCTGAAAAGCAGACTTTCCGGAATTCTTACAGCAAACGCTTACTGCTGACACAGAGGAGCAGGCTCCTTGGGATAGAGCCCTTACTGTATCTTACTGTGACAAAAGGGAGAAAAGGTTGAGGACCCCACAGTTTTAACTGCCACTGTCAACAGATACATCTTCTAGCACTTAACATTCATTTTGGGAGTTATTTTTGAGGGTTTTGTGTGCACGCACGTGCGCGTGTGTTTTATTCTTGATATATCTTGTTTTGATTTTAGGTTTGGTAAATACATAGAAATATCTGTTATTTTGGGCCATTCTAACACCCATTCACCCTTCTCCTGCTACCATACCCTCATTTCCCTTTAGGGAATCACTACTTCCCCATCCTCAGGCCATGAATTCTAGCAGTCAGCTCCATCCTAGCTCCAGGTTAGACACATGTCCTAGAGCGAATCCAGTTACCCCATCACATTCCAATGGCCACAGAGAAAGGTACATGACCCATTCAGAAGCAGTGAGGTACAACACTGCTGGGTTTCAACTAGAAAGGTATAATCCAGGTAGCTGCGAGCAGCCATCTTGTCACTATAAGGCAAGAGTCTGAGAGTCGAGTCAATACAGAAGTATCAGGACAAAGAGACAAATCCAAGTAATTCCTTTCACCTTGAATCAAACCATGCATGAAACTAGCTCTGCAAAGATTTTTTTGTTATGTGAGCAAATAAAGTCCCTTCTTGGCTCAAGCCAGTTTAGGATGAGTTTTCTGTAATTTATAACCAAGAGTTGAAACTGATGTAGTAAATTTCAAGTAGATACCAAAAAGCCGGGAGGTTCCTGGAAAAGAGGTTTGTATAAAGCACAAACCAGTGACCAACTCTAGAACTGCTAGAGGTTATTCCAAAAATTTAACAGCATGAGATCTCTGAAGCTGATTTCTATTTTCTGCCCCCAAACAAAAGGGTTACAATAATAAGGGGTGGGAAAAGTAGAATAAACATGTCTTTTAAAAGGAACATGAATGCTTTTTTAAAGTCTTATTTTTGCCTTCTTTTTCCTAGTACCACCTGCCCAGGCCAATAAATGTTTACTCCATTATATTAAAACTGCATTTAGATATCTAATTTTACAGAACTCCTCGAATGTTTCAGCATTCATTAGTTTTTATGACATACATGATACAATCAACACACAATGGTGACCAAAACCCCTTGCTAAAAATCAATGATTTAGAGAAACTTGAGGAGTTAAGTAGCAATTTCTGAAATACCTAAATCTCAAAAGTAATACTTAAGCTTACATACAAGGCTTTATCTGAACATCCATCAAGCTTCAGACTCCAACTGCTTTACAATCAAAATTTCTCCCCCTCTTACTCCTTCTTTCTTGGGAAAAACAATACATACATTTAATGGGGCCCTTAGGTATTCAACATGAGGAAAACACTGGAAAAAACAGCAGAGCAACTCAGTAACTCCCTTCCACCCCTCACCACTCTATCTCATCCCACCCAAAAACAGGAAGGTTGAGGATATAAAATAGCCAAGGTTTTAGACAATAAAAAATTTATGGGATTCTTCTAGAAAAACAAAAATCTGCTCAACACAAAGTACATACATTAGAAAACATAACTAGAATATTTTAGCCATTATTATATACAAAAGGGCAGAGAGGGGTTTTCTTTCATGAAATCTGGATTGCAGATGTCTGGCAAAAAAAAAAAAATTAATAATCTATCACAAAGTCCGACAACTAGTGATTCAAAATGAAAGCTTTCACTACTTACACCATATGTAAATATACATATACACAAGCTGCTTATAATCCCTTGATCTGAAGAGAAAGAGAAATGATACTCTACTGTGAAAATGGTCAGTGGGCAGACATTTTAAAATCCTTTCCCACATGAAAAGATTCCTGAAAAAGAGATCAGAAGACAACAGAAAAGCACTCAATATATATGGAATTATAAAGCCCGTATGAACTAGTATCTATTACACAAAGAGGGAACATGCAACAAGGTGATTAGGAAAGTCAAACATGAATTAGTCCAATAACACAGAGGCAAATATAAACCCTAAAAAGCACTTTATGGAATAGAAATCCACACATATCAAAAAGATGTCTATTATTAATGATGAAATAATATCAAACTTTGAAGCTCCAAATAAATCTTAAATCAGTAAGAAACTGGTATGCCTTCACTAAGGGAAAAAAAACCTGTCTGAAGTAGTACATAATTAACATCAAGGCAGAATATATATTTTTAAAATACAACAAATCAAACATTTACCAAAAAGACTATTATGTATAAGGCATTAATTCTAAGGGCACTAAAATAAAATATCCTAGTATATTCTGAATAGCCACTGCCCGATTCTATTAAAGAAACTCTCACTGCACCTAAAAATGTAAGCTCTATCTCACGGAGCTTACATACCTCCCTCATTAACAATGATAATTCGAGGTACCAATGGTGAATGCTAGGATTCTGTCCCTGGTTCCACAGTCCTCTGTATTATTCCACCCAAACACATTATCTGATAATGTACACAATGCAAAGACACTCCCATCTATGTAAGTGAGAAGATAGGACGATGATGACAATAACCATGCAAATACATATAGGACTTCTTTTGTACCAGATGCTGTTCCGAGCACTTTACATATGTACAAGCTTCAGAACAACTCAATGAAGTAGGGTAGTCTTCTTATCCCATTTAGCAAATGAAGAAAACGAGTCACAGAAAAGATAAGAAACTTGCCCAAGTTCTCACAACTAGTATGTAGCAGAGCCAGAATTCAAGACATTCTGGGCTCCAGACTCTATGCTTTTAACTTCTACAGTTCAATTCTAGCAGTCAGCTATAATTTCAACCCTTTCTTTCCCTCTAATCTACTTTACCACTCTATGATTCAGTTTCTCATCTGGAAAATGGGTCAATAATTGTTCTTACCTCACATAGTTGTTCAGCCCTTACACGAGGATTAAATGCAATAATCTATACAATGTGCCTGGCACATACCAGTACTATAGTAATAGCTATTACAATATCTACCAAACGTCTGTCACTGGAGTTGAGAATCACTGCTATAAAACTAACAATCGGTAAGAATTTACCAAGAATGGTCTCAATGTGTCCTTCACACTTCTAAAGTGATACCTAAATAAACCTGACTTTCCCAATTATTTCCATTATAAAATAACAAGTCCACCACAAGCCTTCAGGAAAATACATATACATAACTTAGGAACTGCTCTCTTCAGTCTGGAACTTCCTCTCCATTATTTTGTATTCCCTCAATGCCCCCTCCCCTGCTCCCACCCAATCACAGATATATATCAATATTTCATCCTGGGAAAAGCAGACAATAAAAATTCCTCGTATACAACAAACTGGACATTTATTGTGTTTTAAGACACAAACTTTAAGTTGGTATTTTAATGTCGTTTCAACCTGCACAGCTGGGTACCCTGAGAGGTTTCAACCAGAATGCTATTCTCAGAGTCTGCCTTCACCAAAGAGCTACAAAACTATGGAGACCCAAAGAACAGAAGCAATTCTCTAGTCCAGGGTCTAGTGCTCATCAACATTTAAGTTTGCTCCCAATTTTCTGTTGTGACAACACTCTGGGACATTTCTCACTAACCAATTGTGCTAGGGTTTCTTTAAGGTACAAATGGAAGAGGAGAATCATTGGATGGATCCCAGGGTACTTATACATTCAATTTTACAGTAGATTATCAAACTGTACTCCTCAAAGTAGCTGTACTAATTGAAACACCTAAGAGTATAAAAGTATGTATAAGGAGGTAGGTGGGACGGAGAAGAGGAGATATCATTGATTCAGGTTCAAAAACCAACCTGAATTTGTAGTTAATTTGTTTAATTCTCTGTCTTTCCTCCTTCTAAAATCCCACTAAACTGATAGAAAAAAAATTTTTAATAAATAAACTAATAAAAGAATCAGGGCTTCCCTGGTGGCGCAGTGGTTAAGAATCCGCCTGCCAACGCAGGGGACACGGGTTTGAGCCCTGGTCCGGAAAGATCCCACATGCCGAGGAGCAACTAAGCCCGTGCGCCACAACTACTGAGCCTGTGCTCTAGAGCCCGCAAGCCACAACTACTGAGCCCGTGTGCCACAACTACTGAAGCCCGCATGCCTAGAGACCGTGCTCTGCAACAAGAGAAGCCACCGCAATGAGAAGCCCGTGCACCGCAACAAGGAGTAGCCCCCGCACGTCGCAACTAGAGAAAGGCCACGCACAGCAACAAAGACCCAATGCAGCCAAAAATAAATGAAAATAAAAATAAATTAATTTTAAAAAAAAAAGAATCAGCACGGGAGAGTATAATAAATTTGGAAGTATTTCTATGAAGAATCACAGGCAAGAGCAGGCAAAGAAGAGGTGTGCAACACAAGAGAGTGATTACCAAGTAAACACCAAAGGGGCTCCAAGTTAGAATCATTGTGTAGGGAGGGCAGGAGCGAGAAGGGGAATGGAAAAGGTAGGTTAGCTTTTCCATGGAAGCTGAAAAGAAGGAAACAGAACAAGACTTGGCTCCTCATCCCTACTCTATACATACAGATTACATGCATTCTGGCATTTATCCCCAGGCCCCAAAAAAGGCAGGGGAGGGGAATGGCTAACAAACTGAACAAACCACCTCTTTGGGCACTTCCCCCTAAAGCCAGCTCCCAGCCAGTTCATCCTAACATTATACCTGCCAGGCAAAAAGCATCATCCCAATGCTTCTGATGAGAGCTAGTCAGCCTTTCTGGTGGTCAGCCTGCCATGGGCAACACCAGGATCAAGCAACTGAAACAATAACCCCAGTGGAAATAAAGATGATTCAGAAAACAGAAAATAATTTTTTCAAAACTTATTTTTCTTAGAGTGATTAGAAAAGATTTTGCAGCCATGCCTCAAGCATCAAGATGTCATGAAAAAGGAATAATCAAAAACATAAGAGTTCTTGTAAATTAAAATATAACTGCTGAAATAAAAAGTTCAGTTTAGAAGAGTCAGAAAATAAAGTCGAAAAAAACCTACCCCCTACCCCACCCCCAAAAAGGAGACAGAAAATCTAGGAGGGAAAAAAAGAATAAAATTCAGGAGATTTCGCCATCCAATGAATACAACAGAGGGGGAAACTATCGAAGAAATTTTTCCAAAGCTGAAGAAAGACACAAGTGTTTATTTGAAAGGAACTACTGAGTGCTGAGCATAACTAATAAAAAGGACTCACACTCAGGCACATCCTTGTGAAATGTCTTGTTCCTTATGCAACATCAGAAACATGAGAATACAGAAAAAAGTCTCAGAAGTTCTGGGGCAGGGGGCACCTACAAATAACTAAGACTCTGACAGGCATTAGCTATGTATAACATTAGCAACACTGGCTGCTAGAAGATAATGGAGGGAAGCGACCACAGCTCTGAGAGAAACTTACTTTCAATGTAAAATTCTACATAGGCTACTATCAACCAAGTATGAAAACAAAATAAAGGCATTTTCAGATATGCAAGGATTCAAATAGTTGACCTCTTAACTCTTACACCTTGAAGAAGATAGTTTAGGAAAAATATGAAACAAGAGTGAAAAACCAAGGAAATAGGAAATATACAAGAAAATGGTGGCACTAACCCAGGAGTCCAGTGAAAAGAAATTCCAAGGATGCAGCTCTACAGCAGACCTAAAAAGCAATGAGTCCACATTAGAACAAGAAATCAGGAAGCTCCAAAGAATGTCTTCTAAAGAAGAATCACATAAATTCCAGGAAATAGATAAAATGAGTAAGAAGCTAGAAGACATTAGTGAAATGATAAAGATGGCATATGCTGCTTCTTTCAACATGAAAAAAAAAAAGGAAAAACTCCAGGAAAAACAAAAAATTATGGTGCTAAGATCATGATCCTAACATAGACCCATCAAACTAATATATGACAATGATTTTGAGCAATTAAGTGTGAGAAAAGTAAATCCATTTAAACCAGATACTGGGAACATTTTCCTTCAGGTGATCTAGGAGTATGACACTGGACTTTTAAAGATGGAAATATAATTTTAGCATATCATTGTTTTCTCTCCCAAGATGTCCTTTGCCCTCTCTTCTCTGAGTCATTCATTCATTCATTCATTCATGCATACAACAAATATTTACCCAGCATCCTGCATGTCAGGCACTGACGGAGGAGCAGAGATAGAACAGTGAACAAAGAAGACAAAACCCTGCTCTTGTGGAGCCTGATTCTAATGACAGATGACTCCTCCTCTTCCACGATCATGCTAAAGGGTTCTCTCTCCTATGAAGTTTTCACTGAACTTCCATGTTAGGCTAACTGCTTCTCCTTTACTGCCCCTAAAGACCTCTAACTCTTTATAGACTCAAATTTAGCTTTTTATGTATGTATTACCTCAACTAGTCTGCAAACAATGCAACAACAGCAACATTTATTAGAGTTATTTGTACCTCAAATGCAGAGCACCAGGCCTAGATCAATAAATGTGTTTTGAACCTTTCCGTTCAACCAAAATGTAAATAAAACTGCCAAGTAAAATGTAAAGCACTGTACAAATGTTACTTATTATTTAACAGATGAGGAAGCTGAAGTCACCAGATTATAAAACTAGTTTGTGGAAGAGCCAAAACTAAAATCCACAGTGCTAGGCTGAATTAAAATAAGTGGTCAAATCAAAAAATGGGCCAAAGTGGGAGAGACAAACCTTAGGCGTTTTCTTAGAACATTTCCAAATACACAATAAACGTCTAAGACATGGATTCTATTTCTTCCATATGTCAAGGCACAGCTTAAGAATTATGTAAAGATCATTTTGAAAGCCTCTAATCAAAAATATAATCTATCTTTAAAAAGCTTCAATTTCACAGAGTTATCTATTTTTACTTTGCAGTATATACTTGAAATGCATAAGTGTTTAGAAGTTAAATGGCATTTAACATAAAATATATTGGTTTTTAAAATATGTCCTCACAAGGAAACCTTCAGGCACACTTTTTATGGCCTTTCTTTGGTATATGATCGTATCTGTTCAATAACCCACAACATTAATACTAAATAGTAGTAGCCATGCAAATTACAATTTATCTACAAAACTATAACACTGAATAGATGAGTAAGATTGTTTATATTCACAGAATAAGCAGCCAAGGAATTGATCCTGTTTCAGTTCAACAAACATTCATCAAAGGTTGCTAGATGCCAGTAGCTATTCCAGGCACTTGTAATATTTCCAAGATGAATATATAAAAATTTCTGCCCTTGAGTGGCTTATAGTAGGGGAAAGCAACTGCAATTACTCTTCTCCTAAAGACTAAAAGCTAACTAATAATTAAATGTGATGTCCAAGTACAGGATACCACAGTAAGGTTATCTACACATAGGTTTCACCAAGCTCAAAAGATGGTTTTAAATACTGTAAAAAAAAAAAAAAAAAGTCAGTTACTGAAGATACATGATACCAGGACATGAGCTGTGTTTGTGGGTTTGATCACAGAAATCAGGAATTTAACTCACATACACTTACTTATAGATCCTTCAATACTTATAAACTGAAAGAGTCAATGAATACTAACCAAACAGTAATTTTTACTCTAATTGCAACCAGAAGACTCAGAGAAACTTTTATCACACACCAGAATATAGGAGGGTTTCACCTTCATCCTACCCCTAGTACTACTACCATTAATTACCACAATTACCATTCATTATCAGCTCAACTGCCAACAATCCAATCCCAACCCTTTGCTACTCAGGCTCAGTTCCAATCACTGGGAGTTCTAGTTAACCCCCAAACTTAATTCTATGCCTTTATCTTTTCCTAGGTGTTTCCCAAAGAAAAAGTATAGGTCAGGGCATAAAACCACTGAAAGAGATATTTTGAAATTCCTTCTTTAATATCTATGCTGACAATCAGATAACTGGCTTCTTGACTTTTAAAATGAAATGTGAAGTACTCATAAAACTATTAGCAAACTGTCAAGCAAACCTGCAAACTGGTAAGAAAAAGACCACCACCACCGACAACAACAAAAGGCAAAGGATAAGCACAAAAAGGAAATAAAAGAGCCAGTACACATATGACAAGATGCTCAGTCTACCTAGCAGTCAAAATATGTAAGATAATAATAATAACAGTAAAAATTATAATAATAATGGCAGCTAGAATTTATTGTGCTCTTTATGTAAGAGTGAATATGCAATAAAGACTTACCTAATTCATTAATCAACCAATTACCAAATAGATAAGAAACTACCTGGGAAAACAGGGAAAGTTTCAAAGAGGAGGTGATATTTGATCTGGTCCTTCATGGATACAAATTCACTAGGCAAAGACTGGGGGGTAGGGGAAACACTCAAAGGTGGGGGAGCAGTTGAGGCAAAAGCATATACCAAAACACCAAAATACAAATCTTAGTCAGATTTTTCTTCCCTGTGCCTTTAATTTTCAAAGAAACACATGATCAAAAAACAGATAGCAATCGAACTGAAAGTCCAGAATAGTTCATCCATGAGATTTCTTTCAAAGACAAGAATAATTCTACAAAAAGTGTGTTGTTACTTAGGTGGTTTTCCAAGAGTCATTCCTCTTAAAACAAATCAAAAATCTAAAAGAAACTGCCAACTTAGAATTCTTTATCCAGCAAATGAATCGTTCAAAAATGAAGTGAGATAACATTTTCATACAAAAAAAAAAAAGAGAGAGATCTTAACACCATCATACCCTTATATAAGGAAACACTAAAGAACACTGTTCAGGCAACTGAGAAATGCAGAAAAGAGTAAAAAGCAATAAAAAGTATAAATATAAACACTGACAATATAAAATAATAATAAGAATGCCTTGTGCTGTTTAAAATGTATATAGAATTTTAAAAAATAAATAAAAATAAAATGTATATAGAATTAAAAGAAACAACAAAGCATGTAACAAAAAACAAAAGAGCATATAAAGCCAAAAAAAAAAAAGTTCCCATACTCTTAGAAAAAGATTGATTGTTCGTGACCATGAAAACAATTAACTACTGGAGTGAGTGTTAATAGATAAGGACAACTGTTTCACTGGTCACATCTTTGAAAGCTAGCCAATCAGTAACAGCCATGCCTCTGAAATTCAAACAATCAAGATTATCACTCCATTGAACATTCCTATAAAATGATCAAATATTTACAATCTCCAGGTGTTTTAAAAAAAAAAAGAGGATGATACATATCCCCGTATACTGCCAACCTTCATAACAATGGTACTCTTTTTAAATAATACATAAATGAAGGAAAAGTAGCATAAGTAGCATAGAATATTCTTGAGATTTAACAGGAGCTGTTATCAAGGCAACACCCAGAGATAATATACCCACAACTCCTGAGCCATCTCGTGCAGCTCTGGGTTCTTCTTGTATCTGGGAATCAGACCCTTCCATGCCTCCCCAAGCCCAAGGGAAACCGTCTGTGAGAATAACAATTAGACTATTCCAAATGTATGATCCCCAAACATGTTAGGTGGATTCTGTCTTCTAAAAAAGAATGCAAATGGGATAAAATCTTTCCTTTGATAACTGGTGAAGGAGATTCCTGAGGATAATGATCCCATCCATATCTAGCTTTTAGAACTGCAGTATACCTTCACGGTTTGTATTTATTAGCAACAAGAAATAAAGTACTTGGATCATATTCTTCCTCTGTACTCAAAATGGTAACATTAGCATTTAAATAAAGAAAACAGATTTTCCATTTCACTCAGTTTTACTTCATGTTCCTACTTGGTAATTTTAAATACCAAATACACTGAGTTCAGCCCTGGAACGGTTTTAAAACACTTCTCTAACTGGAGTATAATTATCTTCAATTAAAGCATTGTTCTGCCACTCAGGAGTCATCTGATTTACATAAATGTTAGTTAAGCACCATACAAATTCTAAAGTATATAATTGGAATGTCACAAATCACTTAATCTATTTTGTCAAAGCAGGGATTATTTTAAGTTCTATCTCACTTCCTTTAAAAGAAATCCTATTTACTTTATTTTCTCTAACAGAAAAAAAAAAATTGGTAGGATAAACTTACAACGTGCTTCCCCAATCAAACTTTGAAATGATTCTGGTTAACCACGAATTGACTCAAGTAGTTAAGTATTTTTCTGAATGTATTTTACTGAAACATGTCTGACTACATGTAATAAAGACATATAGTAATTGGGATACTGTCTCATGGAATTACAGATTATTTCTCTGATTTATTATTCTTAGTCATTCACAGATTTTAAAAAGGTCACTTTGTCCTCATAAATTATGAAAGGAAACTAGGTGCATTGCTAGCCTAAACAATTTTATAAACAGCTCTTTTATTGCGAGTTAAAACATAGCCATAAAAAGTTATTATTAAAAAACAAATTTCACAAAGCTGAATTTACCAGGAAAAAAAAAATTTATAATCTAGCTCTATTACTTTCAAACACCCTGACAATATTTGGGAAAATAAGACAAAAATTGTTTTTCAGTTATTGTTAAGATTCAGAAACATAAAACTTCAACTGTTTACCAATCATAGGTTATAATGCAAAAAACAAGATAAATACCGTGAATATTATGAACTTTAAATAAAATTCTAGCCATAACTTACTGAACTCATGTTAATAAAGAACATGCACACTGATTCCAAATGAAGAAGAGGAGTGCCATGGTAGTTTCTTGGTGACCAACCAAAAATTATCCTAATAAATAAATTAAACCATCATATGACTCCTGTATTTGCCATATGACAAACGGCAAATTTGTGACTTTGACTGATTCTCACACCTCATACTAGATCCCTTTACACTTCAAAACCTTTTCTTTTCTCACACTAATATTTTTCTTGTAACAAAACACTACCTAGTCAGATTCTAAACTATGAATCTTTACAAATGAGATTAGCAAAACAATTTAAAAATACTTACTGTCTTGTTTCGTAATCTAATTATGTCTGAGACAGAGCCAGCTCCACAGTACTCCATAACAATCCAGAGGTCTGTGTTCTTAAAGTAACTGCCATAGTACTTTACAACATATGGGCTAAAGAAAAATATATAGACAATTAAACTCAGTTAATTCCCAAATAAAATTATTTCTTAATCCCAATTCAAAATATTTTCAACATTTCATAATGTTCCAATAAGTAAACTTAATGAGTAAACTATTATTGTACATGGAATTGTATCTATGTAGGGTTCACCAACTGTGTATAATTAGGCTTTAATTCATGGATGAAATTTTAACAGGATTACAAACCAGAGGAGGTCCAAATGTTTTGAGTGATTCCCAAGAAAATAAAGCTTTGTTTTGGCAAAGGACATACTCTTTAACATAAGGAACAAATGAAAATATTTTCCTTTAACTAAAGCATTTTAAATATAAATCTTCTAGGGACTTCCCTGGAGGCGCAGTGGTTAAGAATCCCCCTGCCAATGCAGGGGACATTGGTTCGAGCCCTGGTCTGGGAAGATCCCACATGCCGCAGAGCAACTAAACCCATGCGCCACAACTACTGAGCCTGCGCTCTACAGCCTGCAAGCCACAACAACTGAGCCTACGTACCACAACTACTGAAGCCCACACGCCTAGAGCCTGTGCTCTGCAACAAGAGAAGCCACTGCAATGAGAAGCCCGTGCACTGCAACGAAGAGCAGCCCCCGCTCGCTACAACTAGAGAAAAGCCCGCACGCATCAACGAAGACCCAACGCAGCCAAAAAATAAATAAATAAATAAACTTATAAAAAATATATATATATATAAATCTTCTAAAGGATTTTGCATTCAGTCAAATATTAACACTCAACTTTACATTTCAATACTTTATATTTCAATGAGGCCAAAACAATTTTTTTTTTAATTATCTTGTATTTTGGCCTTTAAAATCCTGGAGAAAAATAATTATAATTTTTTTTGCTTTAAATTCAGGTAATTATAATTATTGACAATTTAAAATATTTCTGAGCTGAGGTTTCATGTGTTTCAGAGCAGAATAAACTATGTTGATAGCCGAGTTGTTTTTAGGAAAACTTAGAATGGGGCAAATGACCGTAACAATTGATATTTATTCAGGGTATGCTATATACAGTGATGTGTAAAATATCTTGCTCAACTCAAAACAGAATATCCACATTCACAGAATACATAAAAAGATGAAAAATACAAGGAAGCATAAAGTAGTACACAGCTTAAATACTACAAGAGCTCATAGGTAGAAGTGACCATGGCAGAGTCAACCTAGAGAACTTCGCAGAATTGGTGGAATTTGAATTATGGAAAAAAGGTTAAAACTTCAAGATATGGGTGTAGAAGAGAGATAAGAAGATTTGGAAAAGAGAAAGACCATGAGCAAAGGCAAGGGAAAAACCAAGAATGGCATGTTTAGGGAACAACTTGTTCAATAGATATTTCTATCTAGAAGTAGCTATCATGAAAAGTGGCATCAGTGTAAGATAAATAAGACATAGGAATCAAAAAAGCAAAAAAGAACAATGAAAAATGGAAAGTACTATAAAAGACCACATAAAGAGACTACCAAAAGAAGAGATTAAGAGAAGACGGTTGGGGAAAGACTTCTCAGTAAAGCCTTTGCAATATTAACTAAGTCTTGAAGCCAAGGGTAGAGCAGATTGGTTAGAGCTTAAGGGCTTAAACTAAAACAGGTAGCTACAGGGCTAGAATTCAGTCCTGTTTTATCCCTACTGCTCCTCTTGCACAGACTTGCTTCGGTCTCCTTGTCATAGTTTTCTCACCCATTCTAATCTATGCTCCATATAGCTGACAAGTAACTTTCCTTTAAAACAAAAGTAAAGTAGGCTAATCATATTGCTCTCCTGATTAAAAAAAAGAAAAAAAGCTCCAATGGCTCTCCATTACCAAAGGAAAAAAAGACAGAACTGCTTCATATCACATACATGACCTTTCAAAGTCTACCTTTCTACCCATATCTCTCGTTACTCCCCATCTCACACCTTAAATCTGCAGACAACACTCAACTTTGCTAGGTGTTGGGAATGGAAAGTATTATTAAGAGTTCATAAATATTCACTAAACCATTTAAAAGTGTTTGTTTACAAATGAATCTAATCTATAGAGCCAAAACTTCAACTTACAGGGAAACATAAAAAAGCTTTCTTTACATACACTTCTTTGGGTTATGAGTGCCTGTGTAGAAACCTTTATAGGAAGTACTGCTCTTACACCTGGCTGTGCATCAGAATCACCTGTGGCCCAGACCCCACACCTTGGAGTTTCTAATTCAGCAGATGTTTTAAAACCTTTATAGGTGACTTTGATATACACCCACAGCTAAGATTCACTCCAGAAGATAGATGACATATCCTTCAGAAAACTTCTTTAAATATTAATTTTCTTATTCAAAATTTTCAAAGGTGTTAAATTAGCAATGAGTTGAAGGTTATGTTCACTGAAAAGCACAAAGAAAACATGTATTTTATCTTGCAATCTACACTAAATAATCAGCAATTCTAAGGGTAGGACTGACAGCTCCTATGAAAATTAGAGATTCTAATCTGGGCAGCTACATAAAAGGGCAGCTCTAGCCCTCTTTAGGGGGTGAGTCAAGGCAACACCTTTGGGGAAAGGTAAAATTCTCTTCAAAAAATATTTTGTGGCCCATTCTAATACACAATCAAGTAAACGGATCAAAGACCAACAATTCTATATCATTAAAAATGGCCTCGGGCTTCCCTGGTGGCGCAGTGGTTGAGAATCTGCCTGCTAATGCAGGGGACACGGGTTCGAGCCCTGGTCTGGGAAGATCCCACATGCCGCGGAGCAACTAGGCCCGTGAGCCACAACTACTGAGCCTGCGCATCTGGAGCCTGTGCTCTGCAACAAGAGAGGCCACGATAGTGAGAGGCCCGCGCACCGCGATGAAGAGTGGCCCCCGCTTGCCGCAACTAGAGAAAGCCCTCGCACAGAAACGAAGACCCAACATAGCAATCAATCAATCAATAAATAAATCTTTAAAAAAAAAAAAAATGGCCTCAATAATTTTAACCTAGAAAAATATTTAAGCAGATAGACCTAAACAGCCATGTTAAGGACACACACCCGAATACAGTTTCTATCAATCACTCAACATTCATTCACTGACCCTCTACTCAAGCCAAGCATTAGACCAGACAAACCAGACAGACACAATTCTGACTCTCCTCTAGCACATACCAGCAAGAGATACACAGGTATTAGAGAAGTAAATCCACAAGTAAATATAATTACTAACTGTGGTAAGAAAAGAAGGAGAAGTGCTATGAGATAAACTGGCTGAGACTTTATTTTGCATTCATCATTTCTGCAAATAAAACTGTTCCTAGTTCATATGGAAGAATGGAATAGCACACATATTCTATGGTAGCCCCTGACTTGGGAAGCACTGGCGTATATGAAAAAACTTTGAAAGTAGACATGGGTGAGCTTTAACAACAAAATATCCCCCCTCCATTGGTGGCTGTGGATTACAAATTACATTTGGAAAAGAAAGAAATGCTTAAACCCCAAAGTTTATACGTAATAATGGCCTACTACTGGTCATCCTCTGGTATCTTCTGCATCAATACTTTAAAGCACTTATAACATCTTATAATTGCTTTGTCATTGACTTTTCTCTGCCTCCCCTAGAAGAAAAGAAGCTCCATGAGGATAGGTGCCAATCTGCCTTGCTCTCCATTTTATCCTCAGTACCTCCCTCCTTGTATGCACAAACAACAGGAATGAATAAGTAAACAAATTAACAGTCACAGAAAAATTAACAGAAGGGACCTAATTCAGGCCTCCCCAAAGAAATAACATTTAAGCTAGAGTCAAAGGTCGGCTAGAAGTTAACCAGTTATAAAGAGCATTCAGGTACCAAGAACTGTCTGTACAAAGGCCCTGAGGAGAGAAAGAGCAAATCATTTTCAAGGGATCAGTATGCCTAGAATAAAGTGAGTGAAAAATTAGTAGAATGCAATGTAGTTGCAGATGGAGGCAGGAGCTGATAACGAAGGGCCTCAAAAACAAGATAAGGATATTGGGCTTCAACAGATATTCAAGAGAAGAATTTTAAGCAGAGGAATGACATGATGTAATTTATACTTTTAGGATTCCTCTGGCTACTGCTTCAAAGCTGGATTGTAGGAAAGCAAATATGGACACGGGTAGACCAGTTAGAAGGTTCTGTTGGTCTGTGCATGCAAGAGATTGTATTAAGTGTATCTTTTTATTTTCTGTATTTGTGCTGCTTTGACATCTGGGGCCTACTGACAAAGTCTCCACTGTTCCTCTCTCAGGGTTAGCTAATTCCTAGAGATAGCATCTGTGAGCGTACCTTTCACATGCAAACAAGCCAATCGGGAGTTTCATGCTCTCAACTACCCCCAGGGCCACCATTTCCCAGCCCTAATCACCCCAGGGCCGTATACCAGACAAACAGGGACAGCCCCAGATCACAAAGAAATTATTCAATCTAGCCAATCCTAAACCTGTTTACTCAATTTCACCCATTCCTTCCCACATAAACCACAATAAAGGCTCTTGCCCACATTTCCCCCACTCCCTCTGCCTCCTAACTGACCCTGGTGCTTCCCTGTATGGGTCCCCCTCTCTCACCCACACCCTTCTCAGATCTGGAAGTATAACAATCTATCTCCTGATATGCTGGTCTCATTATACCTGAATAATAATAAAACCTACATTTTAATAAGCAGATCGTGGCTTGGAGTAGAAAACAAATTCAAGAGATATTTTCAAGGTACACTCAACACAATTTGATTATGATATAGACTGACAAGTTAGAAGACAGTAGGCAAGTTTTCTACTGTGTTTTATCCACTGTGTCTCCCTTCAACTGCACACTGAATATAAACTTAAGACTGGCAAATTAAAGATTACAATTTAAAGCCAACACTTTGAAAAATTACAAACACAGAAACAAATAAGCAGAGAGTTCAAGACCTGGGACTTCTAAGCCAGTCTGTTTCCACTGACACTGACGTCGTTCATTCATAATTCATTCCTGTATCATATAAAAGTAATCAACAAACATTCACTGAACAACATACATAGCCTAGTGGCAGATGCTAGGGAGAAAAATTCGTAGACTTTAGCGACAAAGAAGAAAAGGCAGTCCAGACAATGGGGAACCCATGAAGGAGTTTATGCAAGAAAATAATACAATCAAATAGCCTTTAAGGAGGATTATCCAGTGCAGGATTGTCAGGGGCCAAAGGTGATAGTGTTCATACTAGCGGGCAAGTTAGCTAACCGTAAAATTATTTAGATACACTAACATCTATTTTTTTAACCACACATTGATTATTAAAGGCTGGAGAGGAAGCAGGGAGAGCTTGCTTCAAAACACTAGCTCAGTGTTACTTATAATTTTAAGCAACACAAAGTTTTAGTTCAGCCATAAGGCCTAGGAATCTTGACTAAGCCACCATATGTACTTACAGGACATACGAGAATCCAGCAATTCTATGTCTTCTTGGCACAGTTAAATAGTTAAATACGACTCTGAAAATTCCAGTGGGTGGAGGGACATGGAAGATGCAAGTCAAATTACAGCATACACCAGGAAGCAAAGGTGAAACACGATGCCTCGATAACTGGGGCAAAACTCATGAGGCACAGTCTACTCCCTTCCCCTGTGCCATTCCCCTACCTTTCATTCTCCTGTCCCATTCATTCCCTTTCCCCTATTTAACACCTTCAACCCAATAAAACTACTTCCTCTCTTTTTTCTTTTTTTTTCTTTTTTGGCTTCCTCTCATCTCATGCCTAATGTATCATACCCTTGCCATTCCTCTGTCTCCATTTCATATCCTCCCTAAACCCTTATTCTAACGGTCTTCTTCTAGTATCACAACTCAAAATAGTAGTATAAAAAGAGAAGTGAGGAAAAAACAGAGAAACCAGAGGGAAAAAAACAGAAAAAGCACTACAAACTTCCTTATGTATTTGCACCTTATATAGACACTACTGTGGTACAAGTTATTTGGACTGAATCATTGTTTAAGCTTCTTATAGAGATTCAAATGTTAATTTTTCCTGTCTAAAAGTTAATTAACATTTTTATGTTAACTTGAATTTCATCTTAATTGAAGAAAATAGTGTATTGCTAAAGGTATCTTTTAATAGACTTTGATTTTTTATGGCAGGTTTGGGTTCACAGCAAAACTGAGTGAAAGGTACAGAGCTTTCTCATATGCCCCCTGCGCCCACACGTGCACAGCCTGCCCATTGTCCACATCCCCCCACCAGACTGGGATGTTTGTTACAAGTGATGGATCTACACTGACACAACACCGTCACCCAATCCATACTTTACATTAGGATCCACTCTTGGTGTTGTACATTCTTTGGGTTTCAACTGTATACACCATTATAGTATCATACAGAGTAATTTCACTGCTCTACCTATTCATCCCCCCCACCCTCCTAACCCCAGGCAACCACTGATCTTTTTATTGTCTCTATAGTTTTGCCTTTTCCAGGATGTCATATGGTTGAAATCATACAGTATATGCAGCCTTTCCAGATCGTCCTCTTTCACTAGTAATATCCGTTTAAGTTTCCTCTATGTATTTTCATAGCTTGATAGCTCATTTCTTTTTAGTGCTGAATAATATTCCATTGTCTGGATGTACCACAGTTTATGCATCCACCTACTGAAGGACATCTTGGCTGGTTCTAAGGTTTTGGTAATTATGAATAAAGCTGATATAAACATCCATGTGCAGGTATTTGTGTGGACATAAGTTTTTAACTCCTTTGGGTAAATATCAAGGAGCCAGACTGCTGGATCATATGGTTAAAAGTATGTTTAGTTTTGGAAGAAAACTGTCAAAAACTGACTTCTACACTGGCAGTATTATTATGCATTCCCACCAGCAATGAATGGAAGTTCCTGTTGCTCCACATCCTCACCAGCATTTGGTGTTGTCAGTGTTCCAGATTTTGGGCATTCTAATAGGTGTGTAGTGGTATCTCATTGTTTTAACTTGCATTTCTCTGATGGCATATGATGTGAAGCATCTTTTCATATGCTTATTTGCCATCTGTGTATCTTCTCTCGTGAGGTGTCTGTTAAGGTTTTTGGCCCATTTTTTAATTGGGTTATTTGTATTCTTGTTGAGTTTTTTAAATTCTTCGTGTATTTTGGATAACATTCCTTTATCAGATAAGTCTTTTGCAAATATTTTCTAAGGTGTATTTTTTAATCTTGCCATTATAAGCATGTGATAATTAAAATACTAAAGAAATGGCTATTTTTCATTACATACGTTTCATTAACATCCTTCTACCATCTTAATAGTGTTCTAAACTTAATAGGGGTAATACAGTGTTTTCACAAAGGCAACATGAATATTCTCCTATGAAAACTGAATTGTTTCCAATATAAATCTAAATCACAGCAATTTATTTCTTGGCCCACCCAAAAACGAATACATATAGATGAACTGATAAAAACTGCCACAGTTAATCACAAATCCTTCAGTATGGTGAGTTTCAATTTTATTTATTTATTTTTTTCATCAGAAACAGTGTTCAAATGGAATCTCACCCAGAAACATCAGCAAACAGAACACATGGGACAGGAGCTGCTCTGGTAGAAAGAAGCCTCTGAGCAAGCAAGCTAGAAATGCGCTATTCCTACCACATGGACCGCCTCTCCTCTTTGTCCAGTAAATCTAAGTCATCCTTTAGAACTCAGCTTGGGTATGATCTCCCTGAGGAAGCTTTCCCTGAATTCCCAATGGTGAGGCGTTACAAACATCTTCCAACCCATACAGTTCCCCATATTTACCCCATCAGAGCTCTTATCACACTATACTGAAACAGCCTGTCCATTCATCTGTCTTGTGCATCTGACTGAAAGTCCTTCCAAAGTCTGGCTCATTCATTGTTATATGTCTTATGCGCAGCACGTAAGGGCTACCGTCAGGAGTAGGTACTCAGTATATTAGTCAAATAAATTTTTTTACATAATATATATATTGAATTTATATTATATATATATATATATATATATATAAAATAAATTAGGTGAATAATTGTGTGCCCTGATGCATGTATTAACAACACATTTCTCTTGGTTTAGATATGAGAAATTCTTTCTCTAGAGTGTCAGTACTAGGAATGTAGAAGCTGTGTCAGTTGTGGTTCCCTTATATCCACATGACCTGGCACATAGTATTCAAAAGTATTGCTGACCAGCTCTTGCCTCCATCTCTAGCACTGCCTTGAGAATGAGTACTTTACTTTGAACTGTTGGAATCATTGTATAGACATTGCTTTCTTCAGCACTGGCCCTGGAGTCAGCAAATGTGGGTCCTCACAGTATCCTAGTCATTAACTAGCTATGATCTAGGACAATTCATGTAAAATCTCTAGGTCTCATTTTCTGTACCCATAAGATAGTTCTTAATTATGCTTTAGCACCAGAAGTCTTTTCTCAAATAAAATTTTAGAATGAGCTCCAACATAGAAAAAAAGATAAAAGCAAGGGCTAAGTTTCTCACTCTGCTCAATTCTTCACTGTTTGTGGAAAATACCCCTAGATGCACCTCCTTAGAGCAGAGTACATTTGAAAAACTCTAACTAAAGTACACCTACAGTTGGGACTTCCCTGGTGGTCCAGTGGTTAACAGTCCACGCTTCCACTGCAGGGGGCACAGGTTCGATCCCTGGTCAGGGAAGATCCCACATGCCGCGGGGTGCGGCCAAAAAATAAAAAATAAATTAAAAAATTAAAAAAAAATAAAGTACACCTACAGAGGTCTAGTCTAGCACCAACATTCTATGATTTAAACATTCAACAAATACTTACTGAATGCCTACTCTGTGCCAAGCACTGGACTAGACACAGAAGATTCAACAATAAACAATGCAGATGGATTCCCTCAAATATTTACGCCAAAATGCAGTATTGAACACGTTCAGTACTCACTAAAATGAACAAAAAAAACTAAAACACCCTCTCATCTCTTTTTAGAGTGTAGAAAGCAAGACAATTTGCCAAATGCCCAAATAGCTGCATAGACTTAAGAAAATATATCAATTTCAGAAATACAAATTTCATTTTCTCTAACCAAAATTCCACTGTTTTATGTGGGAATTTTTCAATTTGTACTGTTTTCTTCCAAATCATTTTTATGCCAGTTCTCATTAACACATCTGCATTAACACAAGTAAGTAGTAGCTAAACATGTAATGCTTGTTCCTGCCATTTCCCAGTTTTTCACTTACCTTATCTTTTAGCACTTTTAGGATCTTTTAACCAACCAATTTTGTTTTTTGATCCTTCACTATTTCATAAGTTCAGTATGAATATAAAAGTGAAATCTAGAAGACAGGATCCATTTTTTTATCAATATTTGTTTTACCATTTCATTCAACAAATATTTGAGAAGCACTATGTACAAGGCATTCTGCTACAAAGTGGTACAAAATTTCTAGAATTTATTCACATTTTCTACCCCTTTAATTCACTACTTTTCTTTCCCCTTAGTAGTTTCAAGTACATAACAAGAACAACAATCAGATTTCCCTAGGGTCCTCTCAACCAACAATGCTCTTTCACATACTCCTTATCCATACCATATCTATTCACATTCATTCAACAAAAAGTACAGTGCTAGGCATTGTGATGTATGCTAAGAAATATGATTCCTTCTCTCAAGGAGTGAAGAAAGGATAAAGATAGTGAAGACATTTCAGAAGGAGACTCTACAAGAATTAGTGTCATCAGAGGTATCAGAAAAAGAAACAGATGAATTCTCAGTTTTGTTGTTGAAAGACTAAGTACATGATGATGCTATTAACAAAACAGGAATTTGAAAGGCTTGTCTGCAACAATTAAAACTTTGGTTTTAGAATGTTAAATGTAAAGTTGCTTCTGGATATTCCAGTTGAGTCATCCAGGCAGGAATTAGTAATACTTGTCAATACTTGAGTAGCCACTATGTGGCAGGATCCAAGGGCACTTAGTAAGTCATAATCCCAAACTCAAAGAATTTAAGAGTCAGGTGACAGAGAATACAAGTAAACAGGTGCTTAAAAGAGAAACTCAGGTAAGAGAGAAGCCTGGAAGCATAAGCACTGGCCAGATCATGAAGGCCTTTGTATGCCATCCTTAGGAGACAGGATCTAGCTAAGCAATGGGGAGCCACTTAAGGGTTTTAAACAGAGAATGGCTTGATTAGGTTTGCATTTTAGAAAGAACACTCTAGCTTCAGGGAAAAAAATGGGTTGGAGTAGGCAAAAATGAAAGACAAAGTGAACATACAGGAAGCTGTTGCAGAAACCTGAGCAAGAGCTGATGGGTACCAAGATGCACAAAGGTTAGGAGATGTATAATGGGTAATATCTGAGACATCGTGCCCTTCCTAGAGCACACTCAACTAAAATCTCTAAAGCACAACATTAGTACCTGAACTATTTTTAACCATTATAATAAAATAATAATAGCAACATGCAAACATTAAGCACCTGGGGCTTCCCTGGTGGCGCAGTGGTTGAGAAACTGCCTGCCAATGCAGGGGACACGGGTTTGACCCCTGGTCTGGGAAGATCCCACGTGCCGCGGAGCAACTGGGCCCGTGAGCCACAACTACTGAGCCTGCGCGTCTGGAGCCTGTCCTCCACAACAAGAGAGGCCGCGATAGTGAGAGGCCCGCGCACCGCGATGAAGAGTGCCCCTGCTTGCTGCAACTAGAGAAAGCCCTCGCGCAGAAACGAAGACCCAACACAGCCAAAAAATTAACTAATTAATTAATTTAAAAAAAAAACTCAATGGTTTAACTGAAATGTAAAAAAAAAAAAAAAAAATTAAGCACCTGAAGAGCCCAGCACTACACTATGGTCAATCTTTCCTTATCTACATCAAACTATGCGAACCACATTCTTATCAAGTTACCTAATTAACAGAGGTCTGGGAAAACTCTGCAATTATATATTTTGACCTGGGAGCTGAGGAATGTATTTTTTTTCTATAACCACTTGAATTTCCAGTTATATGGCCTTCATGGAAAATATGTAATATAATCTAAATACACAGCACACAATAAAGAAGAGGAAAACTGAACAGACCCAAGCAACAAAGTTCCTCTAGGACTATCGGTCACTTCATTAACCAAAGAGCTTACAATATATGTATCTTATATACTGTTGGAAAAGGAAGTTTTCCATAGATCTCTTACTAATAGGGCCCTGATTTGATTAGGGATGACAATGTGTCCAGACTCCCCTAAGTTCGCCAGCTCTAAGTCACCGTGTGACTCAATTCTGATGAATAAAATATAAGCTGAGGGTTTCTGGGAAAGCCCTTTCCCACTTCTTCTCTTCTTCCTCCTGTCTGGAATGTAGACAAAATGCTGGAGCTGGAGCAGCTCTCTTGCAACCATGAGATAATAAGCATGAGAACAAAGACCACATGCTAAGGATGGCACAGTATAAGAAAAAGCCTATCACAGTTGTTACTTCATTGCTGCTATATTAACCTTATCTCTAGACCTTTTATAAAGGGAGAATAATAAATCTCTCTTTGATTAAGTAACTATAGGCCTAACACAGTCCTAATTTACACACTCTGCATCCCTTATAAAGGCCAGGCTACTTACTAGGGTATATAAGATACTTCATGATCAGCTCCATTTACCTATCCAAACTCATTTCATATCACTCTGTCTCTTACTTTCCACTGCAGTAATTCTAAACTTTGTCAGAACAGCACATAACAGTGAGCTGTTTTTCACCTTTCTACCTTTAATTCTCTGTACAGTCTCTCATCCCTCTATTTCCTCACCAAATTTACTCTTCCTCTGCATTCCAGACTTCCTGACTCCTGGCTGAGGTAGGTGCCCTGCCTCCTTGTTCTCACATCTCCTCATGTACCAGTCAGTATAATGACTGTGCTGTACTACAGCTATTTGCTTAAGTATCTGTCTTCCCAACGAGATTACCAGCCCCTCAAGACAAAAAACAATGTCTTAGTTCCCTTGATATTCCTAGATCCTGGCACAGTACCTGGCCCACTAGGGATGCTCAGTAAATGTCTGTTGAATAAATTAGAGTTACATAAGACATGACTGCTTTTAATTAGTGAAAACAATTAAATCAAAAGGATGGTTAAATGACTTTTCCTTAATATCAAAAACTAATTCTCACCCATAAATTTTCCCTGAAAATGAGAAAAGGGCTTGAGTATTTTCTTTCACTACGTTTGCTTTATAGTATCATTTCTGCCTTAGAGCTGAAAGTCCTAAAGACAACCCTACAAAGCTATTCTCATCTTCCTTGAAAGATTAGTCTCCCTTCCGATGGAAAGTCAGAAGAGAAAACTAAACAAATGACCAAAGAACACATTTTATTATACATTATTAGCAAAACTTATCAAAATGAAGGTAAAGAAATAAAATCTCTACATACCTGTCACATTGCTGCATTATGGAAATTTCTTTGATTATTTCCTGAAGATCTGACTCAACAGGTACTTGTTTAATTGCCACAACTTGACCAGATTCCTTATGTATTGCTTTAAACACACTTCCATAAGACCTAAAAGAAACCAAGACATTTCTTTATTTTTCCCCTTTCAAACATAACTATTAGAGAAAAAATGGTCTATTATGAGTTTTTACATGTAGTCTTTTCTTTTTTTATTTTATTTTTTAAAAATTTTTATTGGAGTATAGTTGATTTACAATGTTGTGTTAGTTTCAGGTGTACAGCAAAGTGAATCAGTTATATATATATACATATATCCACTCTTTTTAAGATTATTTTCCCATATAGGCCATTACAGAGTACTCCGTAGAGTTCCCCGTGCTATACAGTAGGTCCTTATTAGCTATCTATTTTATATATAGTATCCATGTAGTGTTTTCTAATTTAAAATACTACTTAATGGTGACAAATCAAAGTAAACAAATTTAAAAAGTGAATTATATCTTAGCTTTAATGCTTCAATTATAGACTTAAAATTAACTAAAATCATCAAATTAATAGACAAAGATTTGCTGATTTTCTTATGAATGAAAGAAATAGACTTACGGTTTGTCAGCTCAAACAAATGCAGCATTAAGAAGATACATAAGTAGAAGTTAAAAGAATGAAATACAGAATAAAAACAGCCAAAGTCTCATGTTAGAAGAAAAGGCTGATCTCATCTTCAACAAAATCATCCCCAAAATATCAAAGTACAATGTCTGTTCAGACTGCTTAAGAGCAACTGAAATCTTCAGCTGGGGACCACACAACACCAAAGTTAGAGAAGCAGGAAATCTGGTCCCTGCCATGTCACAGATCCAAGGTCTCTCAAATGCTCCTTTCACTATCTTCTTCTCCTCAAGAGCAAGACCACACACACAAAGATAAATACAATGAGTAACAGGATCTAATGGCCACTTGTTCAAAAACTGTCTCTGCTACAACTCTTGAAACATTGCCAATTAAATATTTATGTGTCTTAAAAAGCAAGAACAATGAGAGAGGGAAGCCATTTGTATTTTGAGATGAATTAGAAGACGAGGTAAAAACTATCACTTACTAAATTCTTACTGTAAGTCAGGTACTATGCTTGATGTTTTACAAGCATTATCAAATTCAACCCTCTCAATTGTGAGGTAAAATACTATTATAGCCATTTTAAAAGATGAGGAAATAGAGACTCAGATACCAGTGACCAGCAAGGCCAGAATTCAAACATATTCTGACTCCAAAGATCATGTTTTCCTTACTACATTATTTCTACAGAAGAGAAAGAAGAGCAAGCCGTTAGAGACATGGAATGTTTCCTAATATTAGGAAGCTATGCAGGATCATTTCAAATTTACAATCTTTTAAAATAAGTGAAAAAGTGAAAAATGAGTGACAAAGCAGTTACTTTAACAAAATGAATTGCATTCTATCCTCTGTTTCTTTGGGCTTTCTGAAGTAATTTAATTTAGTTTGATACCCAAAGTCACCTTTGGGTGTGTGTGTGTGTGTGTGTGTGTGTGTGTGTAGTCCTAATTTACACACACACATACACACACACACACACACAGGTAAACCCCACTTTTCAAAAGTTCACCTTACGCCCCTTCGCTTTTACAAAACACCTGGATTAGTACCTGTTTCGCTAACCAGAAGAAATTCGAAGAAGATTTACCCTTTTACAAAAAAAGGTGAAAAGCAAAAACAGCATTCAACGTTTGTTTCTGCAGGAGCCATTACAGAGGGAGAAAGTACCATGAGCAGCAAGAGCAGCCGCGCCAAGCTCATCCCCTGGAAACTGCACTCAGCACCTCAGCATCACGCCGCCATAGCTCTGAACTGTGTCTGTGAGCATCTGTGCTTTATCTCAATTTATTCTGTGTATCCGTTAGCAAGATGTGTCATAAGGTAACTGCTTGTTTGCTTTACAACATTTCAACTTACGAAAGGTTTCATAGGAACGCTCTACTTTCAGATAGCAGGGGAAATCTGCATCTCCCCTTAGAAGCCATATCTGTGTGTGTGTGTGTGTGTGTGTGTGTGTGTGTGTGCATGTATGTGTGTGTATATATGTGTGTGTATACATATATTTTTTTTCCCTCAAAAGCTAATCTAGAATTCAGTGCTAGATTACCTATTGTCAGTTAAGCAACGCCATCAGTCCCTTCTAAGGTCTTCTTGCCACTACAAAGGAGGAAAACTGGGAACCACATTTCCCAGATTTCCCTTCCCTGAATGGATCCCAGTTAAGAGTTTGACAATGCATGAAATCTGAATGGCAAAAAGTTGAGGAGAAACTATCATTCTCCAAATTTAGCTGTAGCAGATGCATTAGCAGATATAAGGTACACAGTGGCTTCTTGCTGAGCTTTTTGATAATCAAGATGCTGCTGCTGCAGACTAAGATAGTTGGTGCAAGCTTCTCAAAGATTCTTAAGGATTCCAGCAGATCCCAGGTGAGCTTCTAAGAAACACCACTTCAGTACTCCAGGCAGAGATCTTCAGCACTGGCTTCTCTGACCTTCAGTGACAAAGTCCATAACCTTTGCATCCCTGGCCCTTCCACAAGTCATTTGAGCCCCAAATTTCATAATAAACTCTTTAAACCCAGAGTACACAGAGTAGCCTTTCTTTTCCTAACCATGTCTTGGTACCAATACTTTTGGGGAAGGAACTGGTTCTAAGGGAAGGAATCTTAAAGATGGGAATCCTGGATTAGTTTTTTCTTAGATTTGAATACAGTGATGGCTTCAAAACAAGTGACAAACAGAACATTGATAGCCTATGGTATTTAGGGGCAAAACAATTATTTAAATTATTATCCTTAGTTGCCCGGAGTCTAGGCAAAGCTTTAGAAGACCAAATAACTGTATCAATTGACTGTCACAGTGAAAATAGGGGTACGAAGACTGCAGAATGGAATGGCCTGCTCCTGCCTACACTGGAAAAGTCATGAAACAATTATAACAAGCTCAGGGCTTAAATCGCCAGCCCAAGACTAAGAGACCCAGAAAACTTCTGAATGCCCCAAAAGAAAGTCGTGATTCTTATATGCCCAGGACTGAGACTTCTGAAACCCAAACTCAAAGTCTAATCTTGCTGGAAGCTGAATTACATTGCAAACTGAATTCACAACATCACCAGGACTACTATGCTAAAGTTAGGTTTTTAACTGTAAAGAGAGGTACCCAGAGAATTGGTATTGGGATATTAACGTAGATTGTTACTAATCTGAATACCTGAAACCCCAACCCCTACCAAGTCTCCCTTGTCAGCAAAAGCAACCCTATCCCCTAGTCTGAGAAAATTAACCTCATGATGCCTGAAGACTCTATAAGACCTTACTCGAGGGAATTGCCTTTCAGGGAAATGCAGCTCCTTTCCCAGACTACATCACCACCACCTCTCATTGTTCCAGACCTATAATTACACTCAAATTCCCACAGACACCAGAGGAATGAATATAAAATCTGACCCAAGAGTACCTACTAGTCACACCAAAAGAGGTGTATGATTTTGTCAGTTTTTATTAGCAGAACCCTAAAGAATATGTGTGGGAAGGAATTCTAAGATTTCCAGGGAGAAAGGAATTTACTTCTAACAAACAGTTGAGAGTGTCCCTAACAGTCTGCTCAGCTAGCTAACTAAAACCCAGACTCAACAATGGCCCACATTAAGTGAGATGCCAGGGATCCTCATTATACATCAGAGGAAGGAGATCAAAGGCTCAAGTAGATGGAATACTAGAATCAAAATCTCACCATGTGACCTGCTGGCCCACCCTCTAAGTATGCTCACTGAGAGAGTCCAGAGGATACTCCCTTTACTGGTGTCGCTGAAAGCTGTATAGTGCAGGTCAGAGGTAACAGAGATGCCAACACTGAAATAAGTTCCCTAAATTTAACGGATGTTGGGATCCGTTAAGAAGTGAAGTGACAATGTCTTTCCATCTGAGACAAGGTGGGCATGGAAATCATAACGGGTAGCAAAGTAAGGCTACAGTTTTCTTTTGCATACATCTAGATTTTGATTAAAGTTACGCTGGCTTCATAAAAATAACTGCAATTCTTTGTCCCTTAATGACTGGATAAACCTTAGCTGGTACTTTTTTTTTTTTTTAGTAAAATGAACATAGCATAAAATTCACCATTTGAAACATTTTAAAGTGTACTGCATTCACAATGTTGTGTAATCCTTACCACCCCTATCTAGTTCCAAATCATTTGGAATCTGCTTTCTGTCTCTATGGATTTGTCTATTCTGGATACCTCATATAAATGGAATCATATGTGACTTTCTGTATCTGGCTTCTTTCACTGAATGTATGTTTCAAGGTTCATCCATACTGAGGTATGTATCAGTACTTCATTCTTTTTAACAGCTATATAATATTCCATTGTACAGATATATCACATTTTGTTTATCCATTCATCAACTGATGGACATCCCCACATTTGGCTATTGTGAATACTGCTGCTATGAGCTGGGATCTTTTTTTTTTTTTCCTTTAAAACATCTTTATTGGAGTGTAATTGCTTTACAATGATGTGTTAGTTTCTGCTGTATAACAAAGTGAATCAGCTATGTGTACATATATCATGAGCTGGTATCTTTTTAATTAATAGATAGATATTTAACTGTCTTTCCATCTTTTCTATGGTAATTGATATATCTAAGTTTAAACTTCTTTGGGAGTCAATTCACACAATTCATATTTTGTTATGGAATCATCTACTTCTAGATTTTCAAATGAGTTTTCATAGAGCAGCATTTAGTAGTCTTTTAATTCTTCAAATCATTTCTTTATCATTGCTTGTATCTTCTTTCTTATTCCAAATCTTCAATTATTTTTGCTCTTTTTTCTTTAGTCAAAGTCAGAACTAGGTTTAACTATTTTAATGACCTGTTCAAAGAAGTATCTTTTATATACATATATTATTTCTAATTTTTTTACTTTCTATTTCATTAATTTCAGCTTTTTAGTTCATGAATTCTCTATTTCTAGTTTCTTCTGGTACATTTTATTATTTTTCTCAGTTCTTTAAATAAGCACTAAGTTATTTTATTTATTTATTTATTTCCTTCCTTCCTTCCTTCCTTCTTTACTTTTTGGTCTTTCTTCTTTAGTAGTAAAGAAATTTAAAACGAAATATGTCACCTAATTACAGTTTTGCTGGATTCCATAAATATTAGTATGATTTGTTCTCTATTTCATTGTTTTCTAGATAATTTGCAATTTCCTCTTCATAGGTTACCTCAGATTATGTTTCCTAATTTCCAATAAGTGTGGGTTTTATCATATTGTAATTATTTAGTTCTAATTTTAGTAGACTATAATTAGAAATGTAACCTGAAAAATCCCTTTTTTTAGAATTTGTTGGGGTTTTTTTGTTAGTTTTTTTTAATCAGTGGTCCATGAATATACCAAAAACTGGGGGTGGGGGGGAGGCAAGAATAGTTATATCAATGTAAGTATAAATACATACCATATATATGGTGTGTGTGTGTGTATATATATACACACACATATATATAATCAAGTTTGTTGATTATAATACTTAATCCCTTTATGTCCTTTCTCTTTTTTCCTTATTCTGTCCAATTCAGAAAAAGATATATTAAAATCTCTCACATGAATACATTTTTATTAGATTCCCCTGATGTTTCTAATAGCTTTCCTTCAGAAATTTAATTGTCACGGCGACTGACACATATATGTTTCATTATAAGCTGTCTTTTATGTCATTACCTAATATCCCTCTTTATTCTTCATTTGAATATTAACCCCTCTTTACTCAAGATCTTTTAACTTTAATTTACCTGATATAAATATTGCCACTCCTGCTTTCTTTTTTGTTTTTTGGTGTGATTAGTTCTTTCTTATCTGGTATCTCTAATAGGAAATACCACTATATATCTACCCTTTGTATTACACGGGCGTCTTATAAACAGCATATAGCTAGGTTTTGCATTTTAATTAGCCCTAATAATTTGCCTATGAGAGAACTGACATTTAGTGAAAAATGTACTTCACTTTATTCCTTCCAACTTACATTTAGCTTACTACTTTATATTTTTGTTTTCTCTATTTCTTTTTCCTTATTCTTGCTGGTCTAAGCTGTTTTAATTGTGTTTTGTGCCTTTTACTATCCTGGAAGTTCTCCTGTACGTTCAGCTTTTCACCACGGAGTATGATGTTAGCTTGGGCTTGTCATATATGGCCCTTCACTATGTTCAGGTACATTCCCTCTATACTCTTACTACTCAATTCAATCAAATATACTCTAGTGAAAGACTAATCTTACACAGTATTTTATAACTGCTCTGTCATTATCTAAATGCTACTTTCATGTTTTTGTACTTACCCTTCTCCCAGTTTCTCTAGTACATCAAAAACTTCTTCAGGCTGCTTAGTCAAACTGTCTTCACTCAGCTTTTTTAGCTTACTGATGAGAAAAAGAACAGAAAAAATATTTTCCTTAAGATCTTTCATAAATTTTTTAATTTTATTTTTAAGAGGCAATATACTCAAATGGTTCAAAATCAATCAATATAAAAAAGTATACAGTACATAGTCTCCTTCCAACCCCTGTTCTTAATCTTCCCAGAAACACCTCAAAGAATAAGCACTTTTATTAGCTTCTTGTGAAACCTTTATACAAATATGAATATATATTTTTATTTCTCCCCCTTTTTAACACACAATAGAGCATTTTATACACAATCTTTTTTATACACACTGTTATATACTTTGATGTTTTTACTTGACAACATAAAATCCATGTTGGAGATCTCTATGACATAAATACATAGAAAGCACCCTCATTCTTTTATTTTTTACATCTACATCCTATTCTGTTGCAAAGATGTAGTCTCTCTTACTCACCGATCCTTTACTTATGGATATCTAGGTTCCCTTTTGCTAATATAAACAACACTGCAATAAATAAGCTTATACATAAGTCAACTCACACATGTGCTAATATATCTTTAAGATAAATTCCCAGAAGCGAAACTGTGAGGTCAAGGGAATATATAAACACACACAAATACAGAAGTATATATATTGATAAATAAGCACATATACTGTAAGTATAACCATATGTCACAATATAAATTTAATATAAGATCAATAATAACTATATAGTAATTATTAAAATTGTTGATTGATTATATTATGGTATATTTTATCTACTATAATTGTATGTGATATTAATATATATGTATATTAATCGATATTAACAAACTGCCCACCAGGGGGCTTATACGAATTTAATCTCCTACAAGTAATATATGAGAGCGTCTTTTCCCACAATTCCACCTACATAGTATTGAACCAAATATTTCAGCCAATACATTAGGTGAAAACTTGTAACTCAGAGAAGATTTATTTTGCATTTCTCTTACTACGAGCGAAGTTGAGCATCTTTTAATATAATATGAAACAAATCATCTATTCATGTTCTTTGCTCATTTTTCTCTTGGGTTTTTGGTCCTTTTCTTATCTGTATACAAGGGAAACTGGTCTTTGTTTATGTTGCAAATATTTTCACTTGTATTGACTTCACTTATGAGTTTTTAGTTTTATGGTCTACTTGACTATTTGCCATAGAGAAATGTCTTTTTATTTTGTTTTTGCTTTTTTAAAAGTTATCCATAGTATGGCATGTGCAGAAATATCTAGAAGTAAGAAATGAAAAGCATTATACATGGTATGTCTGAAAGACCAAAAATAATTTGGTATGAATAAAGTATCATGTATAAAGGACCAAAAATAATTCAGAAAGAATAAAGTAAAAGTGGCCAGGATGTATTAAAAATGGTCAGGTTAAAAAGAGTCTTGTAAACCATGTTAAGGAGCTCTATTTTAAAAAGATCACTTCCCCTGTAATCCAGAGGAAGGACATGCAGTAAGCAACAGTAGAGAAGGGAAACCAGTAGGGGATTATTCAAAATATGGATGCAAAGAGTATAGGAGTGGCAGTAAGAATGGAGAGAGGATAAGCTAATCAAGATATTAAAGAGGCACAGTCAACAGAAAGTGGTTTTGATTAAATATGGGGTGATGCGAGAAAGAGAGGAGTTGAGAATGTCTCTTAATAAGCCTTTGGCTTAAGCTAATGACTAGATGGTAATGTTATTTACTAAGCTAAAGAACACCAGAAAAAAGTTTGGAGGGGAATAAGATGGGTTTAACTCCTCTCATCCAAATGTAGATTTCCAGCAACCAACTGTATATATGAATACCAGCAGAGATCTGAGTTGGCAATGTCATTTTTGGTGTCACCAGCACACAGATGAAGCCTGAAGACTTGAGAAGGGATAAAATCATCAGGAAAATGTCTAAGAAGCCGTAAGGGTCAAGAAGAGATCCCAGGAAAACATCAAAATTTAGGAAATGAGATCATGAAGGACAAGAAAGGAGTACTTGACCATTTTCAAATGCTACTGAAAGTTCAAACAACTTAAAGATTTAAAAGTGTCCATTATAGGATTTCCACTTCTGACCGCAAGGAAGTAAGACGATGAAGTAAGAGGATCCAGAATTATCTGGCTGCTGTAAACAACTAAAAAACTCAGAAAAATATAGGAAGCAACTATTTTCAGACATTAGATATCAGACATTTCAGGACAGAGATCCATGAGAAAAGGGAAAGAAATACGACAAGCCCTACTATCACCCAAGCTTTAGATCTAAAGGCTATGTCCAAAATGTAGCACAGCGTGAAGGGAACCCAACAGAGCCCAGCAATTTTGCTGAGTTGAAGAAACAAAGATGGGAGTTTGGGGAGGCAAGGCAAATAAAATGTGCATTACAGAATACCTGTGAGAAAAGAGCTATGCAGAGAAACAGGTCCATCAATCTACCTAGGAGCTCCCTTGACTATTTAGCTGAATGCCAACCTGTACATGCTTACAAAAACACTCTACAAAACCCAACAAAATCAATTTCCTAAGAGAAAAAAACGACCAGGGAGATTTAAAAAGAACAACTCCCAGAGGTCACAAAAGGCTGAGAATCTTTCCCACCATCAACACTTAAGTGAACTCGTAGAATACAAAGGACATTCAGTAGACATCCCAGAACAGCCTTGTTTTAGAAAAGAGACTGCATTACCAAAACATAAACGCTACTTTACTTTAGACTCTCCCAAAAGGAGCTTAAAAACAGGCTTCAAAAGCACTGAGCCAATCTACAAGGTAACAACCGCCTACCAGAATAAGTCTATATAGGCATACCTCATTTTATCGTGCTTTGCAAATACTAAGTTTTTTACAAAAGGAAGGTTTGTGGCAACGCTGCACAGAGCAAGACTATTGGTGCCATTTTTCCAACAGCATTTGCTCACTTTGTGTCTCTGTGTCACATTTTGGTAATTCTCACAATATTTCAAACTTTTTCATTATCATTATATTTTTATGGTAATCTGTAATCAATGATCTTTGATGTTACCATTGTAATGTGTTTTGGGGTGCCATGAACCACACCCATATAAGACAATGAACTTAATAAATGTTTTCTGTTCTGACTGCTCCACCAATTGGCCATTCCCCATCTCTCTCCCTTTCCTCAGGCCTCCCTATTCCCTGAGACAAAACAATATTGAAATTAGGCCAATGAATAACGCTACAACAACTCTAAGTGTTCAAGTGAAAAAAACAGTCACATATCTCTCACTTTAAATCAAAAGCTAGAAATGGTTAAGCTTAGTGAAGAAGGCATGTCAAAAGCTGAGAAAGGCCATAAGCCAGGCCTCCTGTGCCAAACAGATCAAACCAGCCACAACATTACCTTAAACCAAAGCTTAATCCAGATCAAAGCCCTAATTCTCTTCAATTCTATAAAGACAGAAGAAGGTAAGGAAGTGGCAAAAGAAAAGCCTGAAGATAGCAGAAGGTGGTTCATGGATTTTAAGGAAAGAAACCATCTCTATAACGTGAAAGTGCAAGGTGAAGCAGAAAGCGCTCAGGTAGAAGCTGCAGCAAGTTATACAGAAGACCCAGCTAAGATAGTTAATGAAGGTGCCTACACTAAACAACAGATTTTCAATGTAGATGAAACAGCCTTATATTGGAAGAATATACCATCTATGACTTTCATAGCTAGAGAGGAAAAGTCAATGTCTGGCTTCCAAGAACAAGGGCTAATGCAGCTGGTGACTTTAAGTTGAAGCCAATGCTCATTTATCAATCTGAAAATCCTAAGGTCCTCAAGAATTATGCTACATCCACTCTGCCTGTGCTCTATAAGTGGAATAATAAAGCCTGGATGACAATACACCTGTTCACAACATGGTTTACTGAATATTTTAAGCCCACTGTTGAGAACTGCTGCTCAGAAAAAAGGATTCCTTTCAAAACATTACTGCTCATTGACAATGCACTTGGTCACCCAAGAGCTCTTATGAAGACGTACAAAGAGAGTAATGTTGTTTACATGCCTGCTAGCACAACGTCCATTCTGCAGCCCACAAATCAAGGAGCAATTTCAACTTTCATTCAAGTCTTATTATTTAAAAGATGTTATTTCATAAGACTACAGCTGCCATAGATAGTGACTCCTCTGATGGCTCTGGGCAAAGTAAACTGAAAACCTTCTGGAAAGTATTTACCAATCATAAGAACATTCATGATTCAAGGGAAAAGGTCAAAATACCAACATCAATAAGGGTTTGGAAGAAGCTGAATCCAATTCTCATGGATGACTTTGAGGGATTCAAGACTTCAGTGGAGGAAAATACTGCAGACGTGGTAGAAACAGCAAGAGAACTAGAATTAAAAGTAGAACCTGAAGATGTGACTGAATTGCTGTAATCTCATGATAAAACTTTAGCGGATGAGGAGTTGCTCCTCATGGATGAGCAAAGAAAGTAGTTTCTTGAGATAGAATCTACTCCTGATGAAGATGCTATCAAGACTGTGGAAATGACAACAAAGGATGTTAAATATGACAGAAACTTAGTTGATGAAACAGCAGGGCTTAAAAGGACTGACTCCAACTTTGAAAGAGGTTATACTGTGGGTAAAATGCTATCAAGCAGCATTGCATGCTACAGAGAAATCGTTCAGGAAAGAAAGAGTAACTGATGCAGCAAACTTCACTGTTGTCTTATTTTAAGAAATTGCCACAGCAATGCCAACTTTCAGCAACCATCACCCTCATTAGTCAGCAGACATCAACATTGGGGCAAGACCCTCCAGAAGCAAAAAGATTACATCTTGCTGAAGGCTCAGATGATGGTTAGCATTTTTTAGCATTAAAGTATTTTTCAATTAAGGTATATTACATTGTATTTTAGACAATACTACCGCCCACTTAATAGACAACAGCATAGTTTAAACATAACTTTTCTGTGCACTGGAAAACCAAAAAGTTCGTGTGATTCACTTTGTTGCAATATTTGGTTTATTGCAGTTGTCTGGAACTGGACCCGCAGTATCTCTGAAGTAGGCCTGTAACTCCTTAAACAAACAAAATTCAGCCTCAACAATGTAAAAATTTATAATGTCAAGAATTCAATCAAAAGAAGCAAGGACAACTAAAATCCTGCAGACTGTAGAAAAAACCACATTCACAGAAAGATAGACAAGATGAAAAGGCACAGGGCTATGTACCAGATAAAGGAACAAGATAAACCCCAGAAAAACAACTAAATGAAGTGGAGATAGGAAACCTTCTAGAAAAAGAATTCAGAATAATGATAATGAAGATGATCCAGGACCTCGGAAAAAGAATGAAACAAAAGATCGAGAAGATGCAACAAACGTTTAACAAAGAACGAGAAGAATTAAGGAGCACATAGAAGAATTAAAGAACAAACAAACAGAGATGAACAATACAAGAATTGAAATGAAAAACACTAGAAGAAATCAAAGGCAGAATAACTGAAGCAAAAGAACAGATAAGTGACCTGAAAGACAGAATGGTGGAATTCACTGCCACGGAACAGAATAAAGAAAAAACAATGGAAAGAAATGAAGACAGCCTAAGAGACCTCTGGGGCAACATTAAACGCAACAACATTCGCATTATAGGGGTCCCAGAAGGAGAAGAGAGAGAGAAAGGACCTGAGAAAATATTTGAAGAGATTATAGTGGAAAACTTCCCTAACATGGGAAAGGAAATAGCTACCCAAGTCCAGGAAACACAGAGAAATTCCAGGCAGGATAAACCCAAGGAGGAACACGCCGAGACACATATTAAACAAATTGACAAAAATTAAAAACAAAGAAAAGTTACTGAAAGCAGCAAGGGAAAAACGACAAATAACATACAAGGGAACAACCATAAGGTTAACAGCTGATTTCTCAGCAGAAGCTCTACAAACCAGAGGAAGTGGCATGAGATATTTAAAGTGATGAAAGGGAAAAACCTACAACCAACATTACCCTACCCGGCAAGGATCTCATTCAGATTCGAGGGAGAAATCAAAAGCTTTACAGACAAGCAAAAGCTAAGAGAACTCAGCACCACCAAACCAGCTCTACAAAAAATGCTAAAGGAACTTCTCTAAGTGGGAAACACAAGAGAAGAAAAGAACCTATAAAAACAAACACATAACAATTAAGAAAATGGTAACAGGAACATACATATCGAAATTACCTTAAACGTGAATAGATTAAATGCTCCAACCAAAACACAAAGGTTTGCTGAATGGATACAAAAATAAGACCCATATATAGGCTGTCTACAAGAGACCCACTTCACACCTAGGCACACATACAGACTGAAAATGAGGGGAAGGAAAAACATATTCCATGCAAATGGAAATCAAAAGAAAGCTGGAGAAGCAATACTCATAAGAGATAAAATAGACTTTAAAATAAAGAATGTTACAAGAGAGAAAAAAGGACACTACAAAATGATCAAGGGATCCATCCAAGAGTAAGATACAACAATTATAAATATATATGCACCCAACATAGGAGCACCTCAATACATAAGGCAACTGCTAACAGCTATAAAAGTGGAAATTGACAGTAACACAATAATAGTGGGGGACTGTAACACCTCACTTACACCAATGGACAGATAATCTAAACAAAAAATTAATAAGGAAACACAAGCTTTAAATGACACAATACACCACATAGATTTAATTGATATTTATAAGACATTCCATCCAAAACCAGCAGATTACACTTTCTTCTCAAGTGCACATGGAACATTCTCCAAGACAGACCACATCTTGGGTCAAAAATAAAGCCTAAGTAAATTTAAGAAAACCAAAATCCTATCAAGCATCTTTTCTGACCACAACACTATGAGATGAGAAATAAATTACAGGGAAAAAAACGTAAAAAGAAAACAAACACATGGAGACTAAACAATACGTTACTAAATAATCAAGAGATCACTGAAGAAATCAAAGAGGAAATCAAAAAATACCTAGAGACAAATGACAATGAAAACACAATGATCCAAGACCTTTGGGATGCAGCAAAAGCAGTTCTAAGAGGGAAGTGTATAGCAATACAAGACTACCTCAAGAAATAAGAAAAATCTCAAATAAGCAATCTAACCTTACACCTAAAGGAACTAGAAAAAGAAGAACAAACAAAACCCATAGTTAGTGGAAGGAAAGAAGTCATAAAGATCAGAGCAGAAATAAATGAAATAGAAACAAAGAAAATAGCAAAGATCAATAACACTAAAAGCTGGTTCTTTGAGAAGATAAACAAAATTGATAAACCATTAGCCAGACTCATCAAGAAAAAGAGGGAGAGGACTCAAATCAATAAAATGAGAAATGAAGAAGGAGAAGTTACAACAGACACCGCAGAAATACAAAGCATCCTAAGAGACTACTACAAGCAACTCTATGCCAATAAAATGGACAACCTGGAAGAAATGGACAAATTCTTAGAAAAGTATATCCTTCCAAGACTGAACCAGGAAGAAATAGAAAATATGAACAGACCAATCACAAGTAATGAACTTGAAACTGTGATTAAAAATCTTCCAACAAACAAAAGTCCAGGACCAGATGGCTTCACAGGTGAATTCTATCAAACATTTAGAGAAGAGCTAATACCTATCCTTCTCAAACTCTTCCAAAATATTGCAGAGAAAGGAACACTCCCAAACTCATTCAATGCGGCCACCATCACCCTGATACCAAAACCAGACAAAGATACTACAAAAAAAGAAAATTACCAACAAATATCACTAATGAATATACATCAAAAATCCCCAAGGAAATACTAGCAAACAGAAACCAACAACACATAAAAAGGATCATACACCATGATCAAGTGGGATTTATCCCAGGAATGCAAGGATTCTTCAATATATGCAAATCAATCAATGTGATACACCATATTAACAAATTAAACAATAAAAACCATATGATCATCTCAATAGATGCAGAAAAAGCTTTTGACAAAATTCAACACCCATTTATGATAAAAGTTCTCCAGAAAACTGGGCATAGAGGGAAACTACCTCAACATAATGAAGGCCATATAAGACAAACCCACAGCAAACATCAGTCTCAATGGTGAAAAACTGAAAGCATTTCCTCTAAGATTAGGAACAAGACAAGGATGTCCACTCTCACCACTATTATTCAACATAGTTTTGGAAGTCCTAGGCACGGCAATCAGAGAAGAAAAAGAAAGAAAAGGAATACAAATTGGAAAAGAAGAAGTAAAACTGTCACTGTTTGCAGATGACATGATACTATACATAGAGAATCCTAAAGATGCTACCAGAAAACTGCTAGAGCTAATCAATGAATTTGGTAAAGTTGCAGGATACAAAATTAATGCACAGAAATCTCTTGCATTCCTATACACTAATGATGAAAAATCTGAAAGAGAAATTGAGGAAACACTCCCATTTACCACTGCAACAAAAAGAATAAAATACCTAGGAATACACCTACCTAGGGAGACAAAAGACCTGTATGCAGAAAACTGTAGACACTGGTGAAAGAAATTAAAGATGATACAAACCGATGAAGAGATATACCAAGTTCTTGGATTGAAAGAATCAATATTGTGAAAATGACTATACTACCCAAAACAATCTACACGTTCAATGGAATCCCTATCAAATTACCAGTGGCATTTTTTACAGAACTAGAACAAAAAATCTTAAAATTTGTACTAAGACACAAAAGACCCCAAATAGCCAAAGCAATCTTGAGAAAGAAAACACAGCTGGAGGAATCAGGCTCCCTGACTTCAGACTATACCACAAAGCTACAGTAATCAAGACAGTACAGTACTGGCACAATAACAGAAATATAGATCAATGGAACAGGATAGAAAGCCCAGAGATAAACCCACACACATATAGTCACCTTATTTTTGATACAGGAGACAAGTATATACAATGGAAAAAAGACAGCCTCTTCAATAAACGGTGCTGGGAAAAGTGGACAACTACATGTAGAAGAATGAAATTAGAACACTCCCTAACACCATACACAAAAATAAACTCAAAATGGATTAAAGACCTTAATGTAAGTTCAGACACTATAAAACTCTTAAAGGAAAACATAGGCAGAACACTCTATGACATAAATCACAGCAAGATCCTTTTTGACCCACCACCTAGAGTAATGGAAATAAAAAGAAAAATAAACAAATGGGACCTAATGAAACTTAAAAGCTTTTGCACAGCAAAGGAAACCATAAACAAGACGAAAAGACAACCCTAATAATGGCAGAAAATATTTTCAAACGAAGCAACTGACAAAGGATTTATCACCAAAATATACAGGCAGTTCATGCAGCTCAATATCAAAAAACATACAACCCAATCCCAAAATGGGCAGAAGACCTAAATAGACACTTTTCCAAAGAAGATATACAGATGGCCAACAAACACATGAAAGATGCTCCACATCACTAATCATTAGGGAAATGCAAATCAAAACTACAGTGAGGTATCGCATCACACCGGTCAGAATGGTGATCATCAAAATATCTACAATCAATAACTGCTGGAGAGGCTGTGGAGAAAAGGGAACCCTACTGCACTGTTGGAGGGAATGTACATTGATACAGCCACTATGGAGAACAGTATGGAGCTTCCTTAAAAAACTAAAAATAGAACTTCCATACGACCCAGCAATCCCACTACTGGGCATATACCCTGAGAAAACCATAATTCAAAAAGAGTCGTGTAGCACAATGTTCATTGCAGCTCTATTTACAGTAGCCAGGACACGGAAGCAACCTAAGTGTCCATCGACAGATGAATGGATAAAGAAGATGTGGCATATACAATGGAATATTACTCAGCCATAAAAAGAAACGAAATTGAGCTATTTGTATGAGGTGGATGGACCTAGAGACTGTCATACAGAGTGAAGTGAATCAGAAAGAGAAAATCAAATACCGTATGTTAACACATATATATGAAATCTAAAAAACAAAAAAGGTTCTGAAGAACCTAGGGGCAGGACAGGAATAAAGATGCAGACATAGAGAATGGACTTGAGGACACAGGGAGGGTGAAGGGTAATCTGGGATGAAATGAGAGAGTGGCATGGACATACATACACTACCAAATGTAAAATAGATAGCTAGTGGGAAGCAGCCGCAGAGTAGAGAGATCAGCTCGGTGCTTTGTGCCCATCTAAAGGGGTGGGAGGGAGATTCAAGAGGGAGGAGATACGGGGACATATGTTTATGTATAGCTGATTCACTTTGTTATACAGCAGAAACTAACACACCACTGTAAAGCAATTACACTCCAATAAAGATGTTAAAAAAAAATGAAAACTATGAAAAAAAATGTATTAAAAAGACAATTGGGCTTCCCTGGTGGTGCAGTGGTTAAGAATCCGCCTGCCAATGCAGGGGACACAGGTTCGAGCCCTGGGCCGGGAAGATCCCACATGCCACGGAGCAACTAAGCCCGTGTGCCACAACTACTGAGCCTGCGCTCTAGAGCCCGCGAGCCACAACTACTGAGCCCACGTGCCACAACTACTGAAGCCCGCGTGCCTAGAGCCCATGCTCTGCAACAAGAGAAGCCACCGCAATGAGAAGCTCGCGCACCACAACAAAGAGTAGCCCCCGCTCACCACAACTAGAGAAAGCCCGCACACAGCAACGAAGACCCAATGCAGCCAAAAATAAATAAATAAAATAAATAAATTTATTTTAAAAAAAAAAAGACAATTGAACATTGAAGAAAAAAAGTATATTAGTTTCAGGTGTACAACATAGTAATTCAGTATCTTTATATATTGTACTCCATTTACAAAGTAATGACTATATTTTCCTGTACTGAACAATATATCCTTGTTGCTTATTTTATAATAAATAAATAAATAAAATTGCAGTGAAATTTGTGATTAAAAAAATAAAAATAAAAAATAAAAAGATCTCAAAGGAACAACCTAACTTTACACATCAAGAGACCAGAAAAATAAATTAAACCCAGAGTTCACAGAAGGAATGAAACGATAAAGATTAGTACAGAGATAAATAAAATAGGAAATAGAAAAACAAATTTTTAAACATCAACAGAACGGCTCTTCTATGGTTTGAATATTTGTGTCCTCCAAAATATATGTATTTGATGAAATCCAAACTCCCAAAGACAATAGTATAAGGAGGCGGGGCCTTTGGGAGGTGCTTAAGTCATGAGGGTGTAACCCTCATGAATGGGATTAGTGGCTTCATAACAAAGGCTCCAGAGAAATCCCTAGCCCCTTCCACCATGTGAGGACACAGTGAGAAGGTGCCAGCTATGAACCTGGGAGAAGGCTTTCACCTGCATGTGACCATGCTGACACCTTGATCTTGGGCTTCCAAGTTTCCAGAACAGTGAGAAATAAATTTCTATTATTTATAAGCTACCCAGTCTTGATATTTCATTATAGCAGCCCAAAACCAAGAGTTGGTTTTTTAAGACCAACAAAATTGACAAACCCTTAACTAGACTAAAAAAAAGAAAGGAAGGAAGGAAGGGAGGGAGGGAGGGAGGGAGGGAGGAAGGGAAGGAGGGAGGAAGGAACGAAGACTCAACTAGAATTAGGAATCAAAGAAGACATTAAAATTAATGTCACAGAATTAAAAACTAGTACAAAAGAATACTATGAAGAATGAACCTAGAAGAAATGGATAAATTTTTAGAAAGATACAACCTTCCAACACAAAATCATGAAGAAATAAAAAATCTGAATAAGGAAATTGAAAAAATAATCAAAAACCCCTCAAAAAAGAAAAGCCCAGGGCTTCCCTGGTGGCGCAGTGGTTGAGAATCTGCCTGCCAATGCAGGGGACACGGGTTCAAGCCCTGGTCTGGGAAGATCCCACATGCCGCGGAGCAACGTGGCCCGTGAGCCACAATTACTGAGCCTGCGCATCTGGAGCCTGTGCTCCGCAACAAGAGAGGCCGCGATAGTGAGAGGCCCGTGCACCGCGATGAAGAGTGGCCCCCACTTGCCACAACTAGAGAAAGCCCTCGCACAGAAACGAAGACCCAACACAGCCATAAATAAATAAATAAAAATTTAAAAAAAATTATATAAAAAAAAAAAAGAAAAGCCCAGGCCTAGATGGCTTTGCTGAAGAATTCTACCAAACATTTAAGGAAGAATTAACACCAATACTCCTCAACCTCTTCCAAATAACTGAAGGGAAGGAACACTTCCAAATTCATTCTTTGAGGCCAGCATTACGCTAATACCAAAATCATACAAAGACACAACATGAAAAAAGAAAAACAAAAAACAAAACAAAATAAAAACTACAGACCAATACCCCTAATGAATATTGATGCAAAAGTACTCAACAAATACTAATAAACCAAATCCAACAGCACATTAAAAGGATTATACACCATGATCAACTGAATTTATAACTGGAATGTAAGAATGGTTCAACAAATGAGAATCAACAATTAATAAAATAAAGGACAAAAACCACATAATCAACTCAATTGACACAATAAAAGCATTTGACAAAATTCAACACCCTTTCATGATAAAAACACTCAACAAACTATTATAGAAATAGAATAAAACTATATTAACATAATGAAACGTTCACAAGAGAGTAAACGGTAAAAGATTAAAAGCTTTTCCTCTAAGATCAGAAACAAGGCAAGAATGCCCACTCTTGCCACTACTATTCAACATAGTACTGGAAGTCCAAGCCAGAGAAATTAGACAAGGAACAGAAATAAAAGGCAAAGAAGAATTGTAAAAAAAGTAAAATTATCTCTATTGACAAATGACATAAACTTATAAGTAAAGTACTCTAAAGATTACATACACACACACACACACACACACACACAAAACCTGTTATAACTAATAGATGATTTCAGCAAAGTTGCAGGATACAAAACACACAAACACCAGTTACATTTCTAATACATTAACAACAACTAATGGTAAAATGAAATTAAGAAAATAATCCCATTTTTTATAGCATAAAATAGAGGGGAAAGTACTTAGAAATAAATTTAACCAAGGAAGTAAAAGACTTATACACTGAAAACTACAAGACATTGCTAAAAATAATAATAAAAGAAGATACAAATAAATGGAAATACACCCTGTGCTCATGGATTGGTTGGAAGACTTAACACTGTTTAAACCAATCTACAGATTCAATGCAACCTCTATCAACATCCCAATGACTTTATTTTTTTGCAGATGTAGGAAAAAAAAAAATCCTCAAATTCATATGGACTCTCAAGGGGCCCCAAAAAACCTAAACAATCTGGAGGAGAAAGAACAAAGTTAGAGGTCTCACAATTCCTGATTTCAAAACATACTACAAAGCCAGAGTAATCAAGACATTATGGTACTGGTTAAAGTCAGACATATAGACTAATGGAACAGAACAGAGAGCCCAGAAATAAACTCTTGCATGTATTCAATAGGACCAAATGATTTTCAAAGGGTGTCAAGACTACACAATGGGGAAAGGACAGTCTGTTCAACAAATGGTGCTGGGAAAATTGGATATCTACATGTAAAAGAATGAACCTGGACGCTTACCTTACAAAAAATTTAAAAATTAACTCAAAATGTATAAGACCTAAACATAAGACCCAGAGCTATAAAACCCCTAGAAGAAGACATATGGAAAACGCTTCAGGACATTTGATTTGAAAATGATTTCTGGAAAATGACAACAAAGCACAGGTGATAAAAACAGAAATAGATTAACTTTAAAACTTCTGAGCATCCAAAAATCATCATCATAATCATCATCATCATTATCATCAACAGAGTGAAAAAACAAGCTACACAATTGGAGAAAATATGTGCAAATCATACATCTGATAAGGAGTTAATACTCAGAAAAATGAATTTTTACAACTCAACAACAATAAAACCCAATTTAAAAATGAACAAGGGAGGACTTCCCTGATGGTGCAGTGATTAAGGATCCGCCTGCCAATGCAGAGTACATGGTTCAAGCCCTGGTCCGGGAAGATCCCACATGTCACAGAGCAACTAAGCCCTCATGCTACAACTACTGAAGGCCTCACACCTAGAGCCTGTGGTGCTCCGCAACAAGAGAAGCCACCACAATGAGAAGCCTGCACACCGCAATGAAGAGTAGCCCTTACTCAACGCAACTAGAGAAAGCCCACGTACAGCAACGAAGACCCAACACAACCAAAAATAAATTAATAAAAATTCTAAAAAATAAATAAATAAAAATGAACAAGGACTTGAACAGACAAATCTCAAAAGAAGAAATACAAATGGCCTACAAACACATGAAAAGATGCTCAACATGACTAGTTATCAGAGAAATGCAAATTGAAACCACAATGAGATATCACCTCATAACCATCAGGATAACCACTATCACAAAGAACAGAAAACAAGTGCTGATGAGGATGGGGAGAAATTAGAACTCCTGTAAAATAGTGCGGTCATTATGCAACGCACTATGTAGATTCTTCAAATAAATAAAAATAGAATTACCATATGATCCAGCAATCCCAATTCTGGATATATACAAAAGAATTCAAAGCAACATCTGTGAGAGATATCTGCACACCTATATTCATCACAGCATTATTCAAAATAGCTGAGAGATAGAAACAACCCAAATGTCCATCAACAGAAAAACAATCAAATAATCAAAATGTGATATATACATACAATAGTATATTATGCAACCTTATAAAAGAAGGAAATCCTGCCCCATGCTACAACATAAATGAACCTTAATTACATTATATTAAACAACAGAAACTAATCACCAAAAATGTTTTAATTTGTATGGAGACACAAAAGACCCTGAACAGCAAAAACAATCTTGAGAAAGAAGAACAGAACTGGAGGAATCACGTTCCCTGACTGCAGACTATACTACAAAACTACAGTAATCAAAACAGTACAAAAAAAGAAAATTACAGACCAATATCTTTGATAAATATAGATACAAAAATCCTCAGCAAAACGTTAGCACACCAAAGCCAACAATACATTAACAGAATCACACACTATGATCAAGTTGGATTCGTTCCAGGGTTACAAGGGTGGTTCAACATACACAAATCAATCAATGTGATATGCCACATTAACAAAAGGAAAGACAAAAAACCCACATGATGATCTCAATAGATGAAAAAAAGCATTTGACAAAATTCAACATCCATTCATGATAAAAACTCTCACCAAAGTGGGTATAGAGGAAACATATCAAAACATAATAAAAGCCATTTACAACAAACCCACAGCCAACATAACCCTCAACAGTGAAAAGCTAAAAGCATTCCTGCTATATTCAAGAAAAAGACAAGGATGCCCACTCTGACCACTTCTATTCAACATAGTATTGGAAGTCCTAGCTACAGCATCCAGACAAGAAAAAGAATTAAAAGGTATATAAATTGGAAGGGAAAAGGTAAAACCGTCACTATCTGCAGATGATATAATACTCTATACAGAGAATCCTAAACTCTCCACTGAAAAACTGAGAACTAATAAATGATTTCAGCAAGGTAGCAGGATATAAGATTAATATACAGAAATCTGTAGCATTTCTTTACACTAATAATGAAATATCAGAAAGAGAAAGTAAAAAAACATCCCATTTAAAAATTTCTTCAATAAAAATGAAATACCTAGTAAGGAGGTGAAAAACCTATACACTGAAAACTATGAAACACTGACAAAGGAAATTGAAAATGATTCAAAGAAATGGAAAGATATCCCCTCCTCTTGGATTGGAAGAATTAATATTGTTAAAATGGCCATATTACCCAAAGTGATCTACAGATTTAATGCCATCCCTATCAAAATACCCATGACATTTTTCAGTGAACTAGAACAAATAATCCTAAAATTTATATGAAACCACAGAAAATCCAGAATTGCCAAAGCAATCCTGAGGACAAAGAACAAAGCTGGAGGCATAACCCTTCCAGACTTCAGACTACACTACAAAGCTACAGTAATCAAAACAGCAAGGTATCAGCACAAAAACAGACATGTAGATCAATGGAACAGAATAGGGAGCCCAGAAATAAACCCACACATCTACAGTCAACTAAGCTATGACAAAGGAGGCAAGAATATAAAATGGAGAAAAGACAGTCTGTTCAAAATGTGGTATCGGGAATGCTGGACAGCTACATGTAAATCAATGAAACACTCCCTCACACCATATAAAGAAATAAACTCAAAATGGTTTAAAAACCTAATTATAAGACATGACACCACAAAACACCTAGAAGAGAACATATGCAAAACATTCTCTGACATAAATCAAAGCAATATTTTCTTAGATCAGTCTCCCAAAGCAAAAGAAACAAAAGCAAAAATAAATAAACTACCAAATCAAACTTAAAAGCTTTTGCACAGCAAAAGAACCATCAACAAAACAAAAGGAAAACCTATAGAATAAGAGAAAATATTTGCAAATGATATGACCAACAAGGGGTTAATACTGAAAATATACAAACAATTCATACAATTCAATATCAAAAAAACAAACAACCTAGTCAAAAAATGGGCAGAAGACCTAAACAGACATTTCTCCAAAGAAAACATACAGATGGCCAACAGGCACATGAAAAGATGCTCAACATTGCTAATTATTAAAGAAATGCAAATCAACACCACAGTGAGGTATCACCTCACACTGGTCAGAATGGCTATCGTCAAAAAGTCTACAAATAATAAATGCTAGGGAGGGTGTGGAGAAAAGGGAACTCTCCTACACTGTTGGTGGGAATGTAAGTTGGTGCAGCCACTATGGAAAACAGTATGGAGGTTCCCTAAAAAGCTAAAAATAGAGCTACCATATGATCCAGCAACCCCATTCCTGGGTATATATCCAAAAAAGATGAAAACTCTAATTCGAAAACATACATGCACCCCAATGTTCACAGCAGCACTATTTTACAATAGCCAAGACATGGAAACAACCCAAGTGCCCATCAACAGATCACTGTCTTAAGAGAATGTGGTATATATATGCAATGGACTATTTGCCATAAAAAGAATGAAATATTGCCATCTGCAGCAACATGGATGGACCTAGAGAATATTACACTTAGTGAAGTCAGACAAATATTATATGATATCACTTATATGTGGAATCTGAAAGATAATACAAATGAATCTATATACAAAAGAGAAACTGACTCTCAGACACAGAGAACAATCTTATGGTTACCAAAGGGCAGAGAGAGGTGGGAGAGACAAATTAGGAGTATGGAATTAACAAGTAAATACTACAATACATAAAACAGATAAGCAACATGATTTCCTGTATAACACAGGGAATTATATATAATATCTTGTAATAACCTGTAATGGAAAAGAATCTGAAAAGAAATATGTGTAACTGAATTACTTTGCTGTACACCTAAAACACAATAAATCAACTATACTTTAATTTTTTTTAATGTGAAAATAATCCCAATGATAATGAGGAATCATTTTTAAGGTAGTTTTAAAATCAGTCTGCTGTCACATTGCAGGAATCATAGATTAATTTTTTAGTATTATTGGAGGTGTGTGCTTATAATGCCTTCCTGCTTATAATACAGAGTAGGATATACCTGTAACAATTTTCTAATCTTCTACAGAAACTATGTATATGAATTTGTTCTGGAATAAAAATGTTGTCTGAAAAAAGAAAAAAAAAAGACCTAGTGAAAGGTAAAAGTCAAAAGAGACTTGAAAACTAGCTACAGCTTTCAATGTGCTCCCCAACCCATACACAGATACATCAGCAGAGAGTGGAAGTCATACGGGCCCAAGGTGTTTGAGGACAACCTCTGCACAAATCACTGGCTGACGAGGCAATCCCAAGGAATCCTGGCTAGAAAATTAAAAATAAACGAACTGAGCAGAGGTATTAGCAGCCAAACACTGCAGGGAGATAGATGCCACAGTTTAAGTCCGTGAAAGCTAAAAAGAAAAAAAAAAAAAAAAGTCTGGGAGGCAGAAGGAGAGAAACCAAAGTTCCCACAATGTATTATTTTATAAGCCCAGTTTTAAACAAAAAAAAAAATATGAAACCTGCGAAGAAAAGTGTGACCCATACTCAGGAAAGCAGTCGATAAAACAAAATTGAAGCAATCAACATAAAAGAAAGCAGTCCATAGACAATGATTCACTGTGGGTCCAGTTACTGGATATATCAGACAAAGGCTTCAAAGTGGCTATTTTAAATACATTCAAAAAATTGAAACTGTGTTCAAGAAATTAAAGAAAAATACCATGAAAATGACTCAACAAATAAAGAATCTCAATAGAAAAATAGAAACTAATAAAAACGTAAAACTTACATGTGAAAAATACATCTTTAATGACAATACATTAGAAGGGCTCCACAGCATATTTGAGGTAACAGATGAAAAAAATCAGTAAACATGAAGATAACTAAATATCTTCCCTAGGAAAACAGAAAAACAGTGAAGAAAAATCAAGAGCCTTAGAGTCTGGTGAGACATTAACATACCAACACAAACATAATGGGAGTCTCAGGAGAAGGTGCTGAAAAAATGATTTTAAAAAAATACTGTAGTGGCTGAAAACTTCCCAAATTTGATGAAAAGCATTAATTTACATATACAAGAAGCTAAATGATTACAAAGCAGGATAAACACAAAAAGATGTACATCTAGACACACTGTAGTCAAACTGCTGAAAGACAAAAAGAAATTCCTGAAAGCAGCAAGAGAAAATGGCTCATCATGAATTTGAACAAGAATATGATTAAAAGCTGACTTCTCATCAAAAACCATGGCAGTCAGAAGGTAGTAAAAAGAAATACTCAAAGTGCTAAAAGAACAATGTCATCCAAGAATCCTAAATCCAGCAAATTTATCCAAAAATGAAGGGCAAATAAGAACATTCCCTGATAAACAGAAACTAAGAGACTCTGTTGCAAGCAGAACTTCCCTGCAAGAAATAATAAAGGAAGTATTATACTTCTAGGTGAAAAGAAATGGCAAATATGTACATAGACATAAAAGATAAATATTTATCTTACAAAAAAATCAATAATTTCAATACTGGAACTATTGAAATTGCAACTTATTTAGGTAAAATATATACAAAAACAACAGAACAAAAGAGGGGAAATGGAGCTATACTGAAGCAAATTTACAACAATTTACTGGAAGCAGGCTAACCTGAAGTCAACTGTAATAAAGATGCATACCATAATCCTTAGAGTAACTACTAAGCAAAAACTCGGGAAAATATAGTTAACGAAACTATACTGGTTAATTACATTACATAATACAGTCAAATCACCCAATTAAAACAGAAAGATTATGAGACTGGATAAAAAAACAAGACCCAACTACATGCTGAAATCACCTTAAATATAAAGGCAAAAAGAGGTTAAAAGTAAAAGAATAGAGATATATGTATAGATATATAGATTATGTATGTCATGTTAAACTAATCAAAACAAAGCTAAAGTGGCTGTATTAATATCAGGCAGAGAAGACTGCAGAAAATTATCACCAGGACTGAAGAGGGATATTTTATAATGATAAAAGAGTCAATTTATCAAGAAGACATAACAACCCTAAATGTGTAAGCACCCTAAGACAAAGCTTATAAAACACAAAACTGAAATAATTGAGAAAAGGACAAATCCAAAATAACTGTTGGAGATTTCAACAACTCCTCTCTCAGTAATTGATACAGTAAGTTTATAGAAAATCAGTAAGGATATAGAAGACAAATGATACTATCAACCAATTTAAATTTTTTGTTTATTTCATATCTTTTATCTCTAGCATTTCTATTTGGCTCTTTTTTAAAAAATAATTTCCACTGTACTGATAAATTCTCCTAACTGCTCACAGATGTTGTCCACCTTTCACTAGATACTTTTAACATAGTGGTCATTGTAACTTCAGAGTCCCTTATGATAATTCCAACATACGTATCATCTCTGATTCTGATTCTGTTGACTATTTTATCTTTTGACAGTGGATCATTTTCCTTGCTTTTGCGGGTACCATCTTCACCTGAATCTCAGACACATACACATATACATATGCATGCACACACACATGTAATAAGCAATGATAAAGAATTATTTAGTCTAAGTGACTCTGGAGAACAAAACTCTCATATATGATTATATGATACAGGAATTGTATCCAAAATACATAAAGAATTCTTATAACTCAACAATAAGAGAAAAACCCAAAAATAAAAATGGCCAAAAAAATTTCAGCAGACACTTCACCAAAAGTATACAAATGATAAGTATACAAAAAATAATAATAAGCACATGAACAGATTCTCAACATCGTTAGTCATCAGGGAAATGAAAAATAAAACTACAGTAAGATACCATTACACACACAAAAATGGTTAAAATTAAAAACATTACAATAACAAGTGTTGGTGAGGATGTGGAACAAGGAGATCTCTCATACATTTGATGTAGGAAATGAAAAATTAGTCACTTTAGAAAGCAAGTTAGCAGTTCTTATAAACTTATGGACATAAGTTTATACAACCCATCAATTCTACTCCTAGGTATTAACCAATAAAAATGAAAACATATGTCCACCAAAGACTTTTACACAAATATTCACAGCAGCCTTATTCAAAACAACCAAAAACTGGAAAAAAAAACCGAATGTCCACAAACTGGTGGATGAATAAACTATTAAATCCATACAATGGAATACTACTCAGTAATAAAACATAACAAACTACTAATACATTTAAGATTCTCAACAAAGCTCAAAATCATTATTGCTGAGCCAAAAAGCTAAACCAAAAGAGTGTATCTTAGGGACTTCCCTGATGGTCCAGTGGTTAAGATTTCACCTTCCAATGCAGGCGGTGTGGGTTCGATCCCTGGTCAGGGAGATAAGATCCTACATGCCTCGCGGCCAAAAAAAAAAAAAAAAACCCAAGGCACAGAACAGAAGAAATATTGTAACAAATTCAATAAAGACCTTTAAAAAAAAAGAGTGCAATTTGGTATATGTAAATTACACCTCAATAACATTAACTTACCAAAAAAGTATCTAAACAGCAATAGCAATTCAGTGGAATGATAGAGGCAGAAGCCAGACTGCAATGGTTTGAGACAATGGGATAAAGTGAAAAAGTAGAAACAACTATGGATCACCCTACACTAGAGGTTTCTGGAAAGGAAAAGTGATTGAAGACATGAGTTGGAGAAAAAAGATAAAGCCAAACAAGCAAAAAACTTATCAGAAATACGTGAATAACTGTAAATGCTGTTGGGAATGAATTAGTAAAATAATGAAAAGTTGAAAATACAAGAGACAAGAAGAAATAACTACTAAAGCCTGTCCCTGAAAACACTGGAAGAAATGATATCCAAAGCACATGTGGGTGGGACTGCCTTAATCTTAGAGGGTTGGGGATACCTCTACCATTGTAACAGGAGGAAAGGATAGGCAGCGTTATAGGTAAGACAGTAAGCTGGCGGCAGAAAGTTGACTGAGTTCTCATATATTGGCTTCTATTCGCTTTATGAAGTAGGAGGGATGTTCATCTGCTGTAAGTGAGGAAGTTAAAATCAGATACTTGAAGATGTATAACTATATCTGAAATAGCCAGAGTGGAGAACAAAAACAAAACAAAATCATAAGTCTCATGAAGTTTAACAGGATTACTAGATAGCACTGGAGGCCTGGTTGAGGTTAGAGACCACGGCAATCTTTCTCTTGTTGAGGTTAGAGACCAATGGCAATCTTTGAGGTTTCTTATTTCCTTCGGCACTGCTCAGAAGTCTTAAGATAGGCAAGGAGAAGGCAGAAAGTAGAATTAGCCATTTTGCCAGGCAGATGCCATAGAAGAACAATGAGACAAGGAAGTTAAAGATATTGTCAAAAGAATGGCTGAAGACATGGACCAGGTAAGAAAAGAATAAAAATAGTAAGGGGCTAATGAGCAGGGGGAAAAGAGCAAAGTAGAAAGATACTATGAACCAAAATATATCCCTACCAGAAAAAGAAGTCAGTTTCTTAAATTTTCAAAATTTCCACGTCCTTCATGGCTAAGGAAGCACAAAGTAGCTCAAGATGAGTCACGCACATGATATAGTGATGGAGACAGCATTATATTAACAAATCTGTTTAATACTAAGCCAAAAGGTAATCTAACCACTGCTTAGTTCTTTGGGAGTTATAAACGTCTTAAAGTAGGCTCGCAATCTGGCTCACTTTAAACAAACAAGTCATAGGTCCCCCAAGTGAATCCAGTAAAAACTTAGAGAATTTTCTATTAGTCCACATGTCTTATTTTCTCAACATGTGGAACAACTGAAATGTTACTAATTTAACTTATGCAAAAAGATGGTCTCAGGGGTGTTTGTCAAGTGAACACACATGATTTATTTTAGTAAACTATTCATTGTTTTGTCTCTATTTCCTCTTTCCCTTTCTGGTGTTTTAAATGAAAATTGATCATTTCAGCTATGGTTTAATTTTAATTGTTATACTGCCTGCTTTTAAAGCCCTTACAGCTTTAAAAAAAAAAAAAAACAACGCATAATTAAAAGCCAATTTAAAATACACACACACACACACATACAAATACATTTTCCTATTTTCCTGCCTTGGCAAACACAGTATAATGAGCATAATTTCATCTGTATTTGACATACTGGGGTTTTTAACACCTCAGAATTTCACCATAAATATATGTTTTTAATCACAGGTCCAAAAAAAGTTATTCTAGACTGAGTCCCTTGAGAACATGTACTCTCTCAGGTACCAGGGAATTTTGTGGAGAACAAGTCACCCCCAAGATATCTCTCTCGTGGAACTATCAAGATATAGTTTATTACATACTTTAGCAGACATACCCTAGAATTATCTTTTTCAAATAAATGGCTAATACAATCTGGTTTTTCTGTCATTTGACTTTCTATCTCATAAAGTAGGAAAGAACATAATCTATTATGTCATTGCTAATACAGTGAAAAAAAGCAGTCTTCTCCCACATTGTTTTTCAGCACTAGAATTCTTTTTTAAGCTACAATCAAATTCTCTAATACTTCAACATTTAAATGCCCACTTTAACCTAACCCCCATCCATAAGCTTGTTTATCTCACTTTTGTGTTTCCTGTTCAAAGTAAGAATTTCTGTTAATATTTTTTCCAAGATCTCAGGAGGGAAAAAACCCTTCAACATAGACTAGTCTTAGTTATCTCCAAACTCTCCATAACATTTACGATTTCAAGAATAATTTACATTTAGAATTATACCTCAGATAATGATATTATGGTGATACCTTGTTTAATATTTGTATCTTTTAGAGATGCATACTGAAATAGTTAAGAATGCCACCCACTATTTACCTTAGCTAAGACATGAAAACAACCCAAGTGCCCATCAACAGACAACTGGCTTAAGAAAATGTGGTGTACACACACACACACACACACACACAGGAATATTACCCAGCCATAAAAAAAGAATGAAGCACTGCCATCTGCAGCAACATGGATGGACCTAGAGAATATTATACTTAGTTAAGTAAGTCAGAAAAAGACAAATAATATATGATATCAGTTATATGTGGAATCAAAAAATAATAAATGAATCTATATACAAAACAGAAACAGACTCACAGACATAGAAAACAAACTTATGGTTACAAAACAGGAAAGGTGGGGGGCGGGGGTAGATAAATTGGGAGTATGGGATTAACAGATAAATACTACTACACATAAAATAGATAAGCAACATGATTTATTGTATAGCACAGGGAACTATATTCAATACCTTGGAAAATAATCTGAAGTATACATATTATCAAATATATATATACACAGATATATATAACTGAGTCACTCTGCTATACACCTGAAACTAACAAAATATTATAAATCAACTACACTTCAATAAAATAATTTTTTTAAGAATTCCACAATATGATATCTGAGTTTACTTAAAAATAATAAAGAATGGGGTGTGTGTATGGAATATAAATTATGCAAGATTGGCCAGAAGTTAGTAATTATTGAAACTGTGTAATGGGTACACAGAGATGTATTTTCTCTTCTTTACAAAACTATGCTTGAAATTTTCCATAATAAAAAGTTTTTTTAAAGAGTAAATGATAGGAATTAAACCAAATTCAATTGTTCTTAGAAATGACTGGAAACAAAAAAAAAGCATGTATTCCTTGTAAATTATTTATAACTAAATCTAGAAGTAAATAAATGTCTAAACATAGATTATTAATTAATTATGGAACATCCATTCAAGCAGATATCAATTGGCTACTAAAAGTCATGTTGTAGAAAACTCACTGATTTAAAACAAGTTAATATATTGCTAAAAGTAAAAAAGGGTAGGTTACAAAATAATGTGCAGAGAACTAAACCATTTTCATTTTTTCTTTTAAGCAGGGGTGTATCTGCATATGTGCATGCACACACACATACTGGCACCAAATTACTGGCAGACTTTGTTTTGTTCACTGCTATATCCCCCAGCACCAAAAACTGTGCCTGGAATACAACAGAAACTCAAATATTTGTTACATGTAAATATATTAAGATTCCAGGCAATAAGGTTTGATTTTGGGGGTGGCTCTCCTCTACACTTGTTTCATAAGGTTTGTAAAATAAACATTCTTTTTTTTCTGTAATTGGGGGTAACTTTTAAAATTGTATCTCATAACAAAATTAAAATTTTTCTTCATGATTCAATAATTATTTCATGAAATGCCTTCCATAAAAATCATTTTATACCCAAAAAGAAAGGTTGCTTCCATAGGTTGAATTAATAAACTGACCAAGGCAATCAGAAGTAGTAAAAACACTACCTGTTAACCATCTTATTCTTATGAGTGAATCCTGCAACTACTTAGGGAATACTATCTTTTTTTAAAAATTTTTATTGGAGTATAGTTGATTTACAATGTTGTGTTAGCTTCAGGTGTACAGTAAAGTGAATCAGTTATACATATACATATATCCACTCTTTTTTAGATTCTTTTCCCATATAGGTCATTACACAGTACTGAGTAGAGTTACCTGTGCTATACAGTAGGTCCTTATTAGTTATATATTTTCTATATAGTACTGTGTATATGTCAATCCCAGTCTCCCAATTTATCCCTCCCCCCCTTACACCCTGGTAACCATAAGTTTGTTTTCTACATCTGTAACTCTATTTCTGTTTTGTAAATAAGTTCATTTGTACCATTTGTTTAGATTCCACATATAAGTGATATGATATTTGTCTTTCTCTGTCTGACTTACTTCACTTAGTATGAAAATCTCTAGGTCCATCCATGTTGCTGCAAATGGCATAATTTCGTTCCTTTTTATGCCTGAGTAATATTCCAATGTATGTATGTGCCACCTCTTCTTTATCCACTCCTCTGTCGATGGACATTTAGGTTGCTTCCATGTCTTGGCTATTGTAAATAGTGCTGCAGTGAACACTGGGGCACATGTACCTTTTTGAATTATAGTTTTCTATGGGTATATGGCCAGGAGTAGGATTGCTGGGTCATATGGTAGTTCTATTTTTAGTTGTTTTTTTTTTTTAGTTGTCACATCTCCTTTGTGTCTTTTTTTTTTTTTTTAATTTACTTTTGGTTGCGTTGGGTCTTCGTTGCCATGTGAGGGCTTTCTCTAGTTGCAGCGAGGCGGGGGGCTACTCTTCGTTGCAGTGCGCGGGCTTCTCATTGCTGTGGCTTCTCTTGTTGTGGAGCACGAACTCTAGAGTGCCTGGGTTTCAGTAGCTGCAGCATGCGGGCTCTAGGGTTCAGGCTCAGTAGTCCCCTGCATTGGCAGGCAGATTCTTAACCACTGTGCCACCAAGGAAGTCCTATTTTTAGTTTTTTTAAGAAACCTCCATACTGTTCTCCATAGTGGCTGTATCAATTTACATTCCCACCAATAGTATAGGAAGGTTCCCTTTTCTCCAGACCCTCTCCAGCATCTACTGTTTGTAGATTTTTTGATGATGACCATTCTGACCTGTGAGGTGATAACCTTATTGTAGTTTTGATTTGCATTTCTCTGATAATTAGTCATGTTGAGCATCTTTTCATGCGCTTTTTGGCCATCTGTACATCTTCTTTGGAGTAATGTCTATTTACATCTTCTGCACATTTTTTGATTGGGTTGTTGGGTTTTTTTGATATTGAGCAGCATGAGCAGTAGGAAATACTATCTTTAAGAAAGCTAATGTTTCTAAAACAAATCTTCAACACGGATACAAAAAAAAATGATAAAACCAGATTTAAAAGTCATCCATTTATATTCATCTAACATGCACTGACAATTTGTAGATAAGCTTCCTGCTTGGGTAATGCAAAGAAAATTAAGATTCAGCCCTTAACAACCAAGAGCTCCTAATCTAGTAGGAAAGACAGATACATAAGGGCTAAATAACACACAGTAATAAAGGTCGTTAACATTTATCAGGGCTTTTTATGGTCTTGTGCAGAGCATTTAACAAGCACTTTCTCATTTAATCTCTGTAACAACCTTTTTGGTAGTTACTAAAACACTCTCAGTTTTTAGATAAGAAAACTAAGGCTTAAGTGACTTCCCCAGTCGCTTGGGTAATGAATGACAGAACAGAATCAAACCAATGTCTGTCCAATATACCGTATGGAGCTTCTCACTCTTTCAAAGCTAGCAAATACCAAAGGATACTGGATAATTACTACATCAAGTATCATACATCAGTCATATTTTTTAAGGTGGACATTTCTTTTGTAAGTGTTCCCAGGAATTTCTCATCTTCAAATCAGTTATCCCTACTATGAAAGGTACTTTTTTTTTTTGGCCGTGCCGCGTGGCATGCAGGATCTTAGTTCCCCAACCAGGGATTGAACCTGGGCCCTCGGCAATGAAAGTGTGAAATCCTAACCACTGGATCACCAGGGAAATCCCCTGAAATGTACTATTACAGCCACTAAACTGTGAGCTTAAGAACATCTCACTCACCTCATTTCCATTACCTAACTCTATCTACAGTGGACTATTTTTTAAAGGTTCTGAATTTTCAAATAACAAAAATAATCACACAATCACTGCAGTATAAAAAGCAGCTGTTGTATAGTGATTTATACATGATGCAAGATGTATAGGTCATACTTCTATATGTCCATACTCTCTTACATAATCTTTCCCCTTTTCTCTGCCTGTCAGTTAACCACTTCCTTAAAGATACAATCAAAAATGAAACTAGGGGCTTCCCTGGTGGCGCAGTGGCTGCAAGTCCGCCTGCCAATGCAGGGGACACGGGTTCGAGCCCTGGTCCGGGAGGATCCCACATGCCGTGGAGCAGCTGAGCCCGTGCGCCACGGCTACTGAGCCTGCACTCTGAAGCCCGTGAGCCACAACTACTGAGCCCACGTGCTGCAACTACTGAAGCCCGCACACCTAGAGCCCGTGCTCTGCAGCGGGAGAGGCCCCTGCAGTTAAGAAGCCCACGCACCAAAAGGAAGAGTGGCCCCCCGATCGCCGCAACTGGAGAAAGCCCACGTGCAGCAGTGAAACCCAACAGAGCCAAAAATAAAATATAATAAATGAATTTATAAAAAAAAAAAAAAATGAAACTAGAGATCATGTCTTATTCACCCTCGTAATTCCAGTAAGTACCTAACACAGAACCTCATATACTACTGTTTAATAAACTTTTGTTCAATAACTAAATGAATAAACAAATGAACAAAAAATTTTTGCTAACTACTGGAGCTAACAGAACTTCGAAACACCTGTCACACAGTGCTAAAGGGGAAAACCTATATTCCTGTATAAGTTGTTATGGCTCATCAGGTGCTGCTTCAAATTAAATCAGCTTTACCATCCCAGCAATAAAAACTACACAGGACTAGAAGTTGATCCAGGGGCCAAAAGCAACCACACAAGGGCTGAAATGGCCAATGGGGATGTTCCACATTTCATGGTTACAAAATGACCCAGTTAACCTTAGATTTCATTAAGCATAACTGCTAACTGAATAAAGACGACAAAGGTCACTGAAGCTCAAGTCATTATTCCAAGTGACTTTAGGCCGCCATTCCCCTTATTAATGGAGCCTATTCCACATCCCATATTTAGAGACGCTGAAGCTCAGAGGGGATGAGCAGCTGACTAGGCACCTTCCCATGTTACCCCACGCACACTTCCTGAGTATCCTCATAATAAAATTCTATTACTGAAGACAATCTGTATACCTCTCTTCCTTGTGGTCTTAAAGGACCTAAATAACAGGAGGAAGCTCCTTATGATTGGCTAAAGGTTTTTTTTTTAATTATTATAAAATGTACATAAAATTTACTATTTTAACTATCTTCAAGTCTACAATTAAGTGGCATTAAGTACGGCAACCCATCTCCAGAACTTTTCATCATCCCAAACTAAACTCTTAACACTTCCCATTTCCCCCTTCCCCCAGTCCCTGGCAACAACCATTCTACTTTCTGTCTCTACGAATTTGACCCTTCTAAGTACTTCAATTAAGTGGAATCATAGAATATGTATGTGTCCCTTTATGTCTGGCTTCTTTCACTTAGAACGTTTTCAAGATTCATCCATGTTGTACCATGTATCACAATTATCCATTCATCCATTAGAGGACATCTGGGTTGCTTCCACCTTTTCTTTTTTTTTTTTAACCTTTTTTTTTTTTTTTTTTTTTTTGGCCGCGTTGGGTCTTCCTTGCAGCGCACAGGCTCTCTCCAGTTGCAGCGAGCGGGGGGCCACTCCTTGCTGCAGCACCCGGGCCTCTCACTGTGGTGGCTTCTCTCATTGCGGAGCATGGGCTCTAGGCACACAGGCTTCAGCAGTTGTAGCACGTGGGCTCAGCAGTTTGGCTCGCGGGCCCCAGAGCACAGGCTCAGTAGTTGTGGCGCACAGGCTCGGCTGTTCCGCGGCATGTGGGATCCTCCTGGATCAGGGCTCAAACCCACGTCCCCTGCATTGGCAGGTGGATTCTTAACCACTGCGCCACCAGGGAAGTCCCCGAGTCCTTGCTTTCAATTCTTTCAGGTATCTACCTAGAAGTGGAATTGCTGAACCATATGGTAATTGTGTGTTTAATTTTTTTGAGGAAATGCCATACTGTTTTCCACAGTGACTAAACTACTTTACATTCCCACAAGCGATGTACAAGGGTTCCAATTGCTACACATCCTAGACACATCCTATTATTTCCTGGTTTGTTTGTTTTTCTATAATAGCCATCCTAAAGAATATGAAGTGGTATCTCATTGTGGTTCTGATTTGCATTTCCTTAATGATTAGTGATGTTCAGCATCTTCTCATGTGCTTATTATCCATTTTTATATCTTCTTTGGAGAAATATCTATTCAAGTATTTGCCCATTTTTATTTGGGTTGTTTTGGCCAAAGATGTTTAAAAAGAAACACAAAGGAAGGCTTTCTACACTGCTAGATCTGGCTCCCTAGTCAAGAATAATTAGAATGCTCTCTAGATCTCTTAGGAAACTAATCATGAAGAAGAGGACCTGGCCAGAGAGCAAATCCAGCAAAAGAGACAAAACGTCTAGCTCTGAGAGAACAGAGATTCCACCTTCTTAGAGCACCTTCTACCTCATTTCAGCTCTGTAATTTTCAATGTCTTTTTCTCTTCTGGCAAATTTCTCTATATTTTAGTGATGACATTATTGGTAGCCTTATTACTACTGATAGTAGCTATTTAATGTCATAACTGTTATTAACAGTTATATTGTTATCAGTGCTATGTGCTAAGCACTATGCTTGATGTTACACACAATATCTCCTTTAAAATTAAGTTCTAGTCTTCAAACCCAGCAATTTCATCTTGAATACTGTTAGAAAAGTCACACATCTTTAAAATACATGAAAGGTTTTCATTCTTTAGTCCTTCAACATTCCACTATTAAACAATGTCAACAAGTCTCAAAGATGGGAACTCCCTGGCAGTCCAGTGGTAAGGACTCGGCGCTTTCACTGCCCCGGTTCAATCCCTGGTCAGGCAACTAAGATCCTGCAAGCCTCACAGCACAGCCAAATGTAAAATTTAAAAGTCTCAAAGTTAGCTTGAAATAATGGAACATTTTCTAAATTACACAATGAGGAATCCAATCTTAAATCCACAAAATCAAATATCTTTTCTACTTCAACCACAGAAAGTATACTTTACCTCCAACTAATGAAATTCAGGGGTCATTCTTTTTCTGCTCCCTTTTGCTTTTTAAAGGCCAAACATTTTGTAAATATTTAGTAGATGTTTAGCTCTGCAGTAATAAAACTGATTTTTTTTAACTCAACTAGAATATATGTATCCAAGTGCAAACTGTCCTTTATCCCCCAGAAAGTTGCGTGTTTCTTCAAAAGATGTCAACAATGCCAGACACATTTTTGAAACACTCTGGAGACTCTTCGGAGATAAATGCTTTACCAATCACTTATTTACAATCATCTGTTTCCCTACACCTTAAATTTTGAAGATAAAATATGAGGATTTAGTCTCTATACACTTATAACTCCTCACTCCCATCCCCAGATAAACACTACGCTTAATTTCAATAATCCCAAACAATTAATACAGTGATTAAAAGTATAACTACATTAATAAAAGTATAACTTAAGGAAAGTTCAAATTCTTGACAACATTAACATTTGTATCATTCAGTGAGTTCCATACTCTGACTTCTCCTAAATTTTTACAGATTTCATTTAATCCTCACAAAACCCAAAGAGAAAGTACTATTATCACCTCCATTTTATAACTGAGTATACCGAGACTTAGAAAAGTTAAGTAACTTACCTACCATTGCATTGCAGGAAATGGCAAAGCTAAGGTTAGAACCATGGTCTACCTGACTCTAAAGTTCTGGCTCTTGTTTCTCTAGTAATTATCACTTTTTTAATAGTATGACAGATATAATTTGATGATCTCATAGTATATTTACTTTACAAAACTATGAAAATTTATGAGGGTTTAGTTAATTAGTGGCACTAGAATGAGCTGAAATCCAGCTCAGAAAACAGATGCTCTACAATGGACAGAAGACTTTTTATAATTAAATGAAAGTCTTGTTTTTCAACTCTATCAAACCATTTCCTCTCAGGTTTGGCTCTCTGCCCAAAAGTACTCTAAAATTATAATTTCCTGGCAAAGAGCTTTAAAGAAAAAGTTGAGATTTTCCTCCTTCCTTCACCCTTGGAGTCTTTCATACTTTTTTCCCAAGAATTTTTTCACTTAGCCTCAACTGGAAAATGACATGATTCCTTTTAATTTCTTGTAACAAATCTATATGAAGTTAACTACACTGAGATATACTCCCCAGCCCTAAAGACATGTCAATGCATTTACTTTCTTAATAACTCATTTTTCAAAAAACACAAATCCAGAAAATATAGACAGTGTAAAACAGCACCTCTGAAAAAGCTCCAAATTATTCACATCCTACTAAAATAAAAGTTAAAAATAATTGTATAAGAAAGAGACAGACCTGTCTCATAACTTTTAATCCAGTTCATTATAAAGATTTTTAAATACTCAACAACCATACCTAGATTTGAGAACTTAAAAAGGGAATAGAATCTTTAACTAACTGATTAAAAATAAAAGAGGAGACGTCTACATGAAACTTGCAAGGTCTACTCATGAACCTACTGTATAAAAAAATCCACTATGATTTGTGCTAAAGAGACTACCTACACTTAAAAACTGGATTTACTCATATGTCTTCTTCCTCATTTATTTCCCTACATCTCAAATTTTGAAAATAAAATATGAGGATTTAGTCTCTATACACTCTCAACTCCTCACTCTATCCCTAGAACAATACTAGAATTAATTGCAAAAACCCCAAACATTAATACATTAATTAAAGGTATAACCACATTAATAAAAGTGTAACTTCAAGGAAAGTTTAAACTCTAACAATATTAACATCTGTATCATTCAATGAGTCCTGTACTCTGACTTCTGCATAATTTTTACAGGCTTTCATGAATAGAAGTGTGGGGCAGCCTGTGGAGACAGTGGCTGCTTTCAGCTGTTTTCAGAGATGGACGCTATTTTGCTTGATTTTTCAGCGCAGTTTGATTACGTACCCAGCAATAGCACATGGGAAGCCACTTCTCAGTATTTTTCTGAGGTTCTTTGTAAATAAATTAAGGGGAAAAGACTGTGAAATAGTTCATGATTTTGGTGCTTTGTGAAAATAATTTTTGCTTTTTGTAAACTGGGATTATTTTCACCTGTTTGGGTTTTTTTTAAGAAATAAAAATAAAATTTTAAAATTCCAGCCGTGCCTAATAGAAAAAAATTCAATCATTATATGAAAGATAAATAGCTTAAATACTTCACCCACAGAAATTAAAAATAAACTACTACAAATATAATGTTACTGTATTTGTACAGGAATACAAATACACCTCTGAAATACCAGTTCAGTTTGGTAATACCATGAGTCCTCAAAATCTAAGTAATGCTCCAAAATGACAGAAATTTGTTTTAACTTGGGAATTTTGTGGGATTTTTAGGGTAAAATCCTGTTCTTTTTTCATGCAAAAAATTGGTTATTTTCATATTAAATTTTAGAAATTTAGCAAAGTTTAAATAATTTTTCTCTCCTTCACTGCACAATAATGTTCTTAGTCAAAAGATGATTTCAAGATGTACTATGAACCCAGAAGAGAAAAAGGTCTCTGGTGAGCAAAAATTGATACAAAGAGCATGTACTTTACTTTGGGACAGGGAGAGCTACTGTTAGGTCAGATCATTATTTCTAAGATAAGCAGCAGTTTAGAGAGGAGCATAGCAATGAGAAACGACAGGTGACAGTAAAACACAAGACTAGATTTAGGGGGAAAAAAAACCCAGCTATATACAGCAACAAAGCTTCTAACACACCAAAATAGCACACTTGACTATTTCTATAAACTAAAACTATGAACAGTTCCATTAACTTTTTAATGGCTTTTTATAAACTAAAATTCATTTTAAATTAATATTAAGTAATCAAGAAAGCAAATGATCAGTCTCAGAAGACTGGGTCAAGTGTCCTCCCTCTGAAATGAATTTCCATCAAAGGTGGTTGTTTTAAAGGTGCTTTTAAAATATTTTAAGAGTATAATGCTTGAAGTGGTTGACTTCATTTATTTGGAAAATCCATTATGTGGTACACCACACTTCCCAATGACGCTGAATATCTTTAAAGTTATCACCATATCACTATTTTGGGAGACTGTTTCACATCACATGACTGTTTTATGAATATTAATTAAAGCTGACTAATCAAGTGCTGAAAGTCTGTATATAAAGGAGTGGGGTGATCCCATTTTCTTATCTTGGCCGGGTACTTGAATTCTCTTCTATTAGAAAAAAAAAGAAAAAAAGACCTGGGAAGTATACAATGAGACTCAAGTGCATTGAAGGAAAACTCAATGTACCAGGAAAAGAAAATTATCAAAATACTTTCTTCTCAAGAGTTAATTAGTACATATATTTTTAATTTCCACTGGAATTTTTATGAAATTCCATTGCTTAATTTCATCTTTGTTTTTTATAATTCTTAGGAATTAAATAAACTATAAATTTTATTCAGAGCAATCGTTTCTCTCCAATCTCGCTCTATGATCCAGATTTCACTAATTATTAAAAATGTTTGAATAGATATTATCATTGGAAAATGTTTACTGGCTGCTATTTGACTGCATTGACAGACTAATTCACATATCAACTTATAAGTGCAACCTAATGTCTTTTAATACAATAATTATACCAAAACTAATTCTTTCTAAAGTTATACGACACAGTGGCAAGTGTAATTTACCAACTATGTCACTGAGACAAATATCTCCTTTTACTTATTCAAAAGCACAATAAAACTTAACAAGAGGGGCTAATATCAAAACTAAAAGGGAGTAACATATGGCATTTAATATCTTGGATGTGCTTCATTTTCAATTCATCAGTCAGGGCTGGATTGATAAAGCAGCCTCAAGATGCCCTTGAATTTTATTTGTTTGTACAGATATACTTTTACGTATGCAAGACAAGGCAAGCTAAAAGGTCTACCTTAAAAGTAAGGCCTGAAATCTGATCAGATCACTAGTAGTGTTATCTGTCTTGGATTCTTTTATTTTCTCTTTTTCATTTAAGAAAAGAAGAAACTAGGTCACCTGAAACATTTAGAGGTGAGAAAGAAGTGAGGCTGGTTATTAGGATAACAGTGGGTCAAATGGTAACCAGTATAAGATAGGGAGAACACAAAACTAAAAGTCCACTCTAAATAGTCTCTACCACAGAATTTGTCTATACATGTCCAATTTCTGACTCAAACTTAGAAGCATAAATGTATGATAGAGATATTATCCAGGGAAAGAAGTGCAAAACTGCCAGTGCCATCACATTTTTTGATAGACTAGCCCACAGTTTGAAAGAATGAGTCAGTTTTCCTATCTGTAAATAAAACGCTATTTTAAAGTAACATCATATTAGTGCCCAGGTTGAGGTCTTGAAATACCATCTCTCACTAAAAGTAGGGCTTACTGGAAAAGGCTGATTCCAGATCTGGGACAGAAGATGGTCAAGATGAGCCCTAATTTCTTATCACAGCAGGGAGTAAAGAAGCTGTCAAAGACCGCTCAGGTCATGTTGTCTCCTGAAGGGATTCCCACTGATCAAAGATGGGACACTTTGAGCCTCAGCAAAAGTAACTGCAATGGATTAAACCCATCAAATACGTTTACATCCATCAGCTCATAATGGTATTTTAAAAAAGAGAAAAAAATAATAATAATTGGTCCCCTTTGGAGGAAAACAGGGAACTGATTCATTATCTTAAAAACGGGTAAATAAAGGGAAAGAATCAAGCGTTTATCCCGTCTTTCCTTTACAAACTATACCACTGGGTAACCAAACAGAGGATGAGAAAAGTGACTCTTTATAAAACCATTCCAACTAATAAATGAAAACAAAATGGTGTATTTAGAATTTCACCATTTTGCAACACCCAACAAATTAACAGAAATAAGCATTAACCATCAACAGCTGCTAACATCACAAAAAAGAGAGGCAACCAGACATTGACTCATATAGTCTTGCCAAACACCACCTATAATAATGCCTAAGGGACTGACTTGAGCCTGATCCAGTCTCTGGATCCAGCTGCCCATTTGCAGGAAACATGGAAGACAAAGGAACATGCTGAACTGCGCTTTGAGCAAGCAATCAGCAAAATCCAGGCTGTGGGAAACTACAATTCAAACAGCCTGGGTCTTCAACAGGAAAAGGAAAAGAAAAAAGATGGAGGACCAACCTAAAGATTAAAAACGACAACTCATATAAATACTATTCTTTAATTGGCAAGACTAACCTACAGTGTCTAGCAATGTGCATTTAAGTTATTACTATAGAAGTCAGGATAATGGTTACATATGGAAAGAGGTGGCTATGATTGGGATGGAGCACTCAGAAGGGGCTTCCTGAGAGGGTGGCAAAATTCTATTTCTTAACCTGGTGATTATAAAGGTGTCTGACTTACAGTAATTCATCAAACCACACATTTGTTTTTTACTGATGTTTTATTTTGCAATAAAAAGATTTTTCTTAAATAACAGGTCACCCAAACAATTCAACACCTAACAAAGGCTTCATCTGTTTCCCATTCCCTAGTCTAATGAGGTGAAAACAAGAGGTTGAAAAAGGAAGTCAGTGCCCATCATTTCCTCCCTACCCACTTCCACTTCTAAGGGAACCACCTAATATCACATTTTGGGCGGAACAGATTCACATTCCTGGGAATCTGGAATTCTAAGAAAGAGATTATAGATACCTAACCTGTTCCTCTCCCAGCCTTTCCCCATCCCGCAAGCTGCTCAAACCCAAAACCTAGGGGCCAGAATTGATTCCTTCTTCCTCATTCCCCAAATCTAATTTATCAGTAAGTCTCTCATTTCTAACTCCAAAACATAACTGAAACCTGTCCACTTCTCTCCGTCTCCACTGACTTCACCACCTCTAACCAAGTGCAGCAGCCTCCTCACTTGTTTCCCTGCTTTTATTCCTAACCCTCTACAATTTATTCTATCCAAAGCAACAAGAATGACCTTTTAAAAGCATAAACTGCTTAAAATTCCACTTAAAGCTCTTTAATGACAGCCCACTATACTGACTTAAATCCAAATTCCTTTCCATGGCCTGAATCATTGAATCCCTGCCCATCTCTCTGACCTCATCTCCAACCACTTTCTCCCATTCTACAACCCAGCCACGGTGGCCTTATTTCAACTCCTCCCACACACTAAACTCTTTCCCACCTCCAGGCCTTCTCACAGCTTTTCCCTCTGTCTGGAATACTCTTTCCGGCTACTCACACGGAATACTTCTCAACCTCATGTTCACAGCTTAAGTACCTTCTTAGGAAGCAGGTTCCACCATTTTTCTCTATCAATACATACTACTTTTATCCTTCGTAGCTCAAACTCCAACTAGAGTGTATGTTCTATGAGGGCAAAGATTTCATCTGTTTCATTCAACAATGTACCCAACATCTGACATTTGAAAGGTAGTTAACAATTACTGAATATATGAATAAATGAGCAAATTAATGAACTCAAGGATGACAGTCAATTGCTGCCATGAGCAATAATCAATGAGTAAAAAAAGTCAGTTTTTAGAAAGAAACAGGAGAATGGGGTAACCCAGAAAACAGGAAAAATAATGCGGCTCCAGAGAGAAAGAGTCAAGGAAATTAACTGCCTATTCTCTTTAATTTATGCTTGCTTCAAATATGTAAAAAGTTCACCTAAATTTCAAAAATAATTTTAATTTGCATTCCTTTCCAATTATAGAACTCTAGGTCCCATGATTTCAGAAAACCAAAAATTCTAGAAATGAAAAAATGATCTGCAACCTAAAAGTCCATCGACAGATGAATGGACAAAGAAGATGTAGTATATATACACACAATGGAATATTACTCAGCCATAAAAAGAATGAAATAGTGCCATTTTTAGCAACATGGATGGATCTAGAAATTATTGTATTAAGTGAAGTAAGTCAGGTGAAGACAAATATCATATGATATCACTTATATGTGGAATCTAAAGAAATGATACAAATGAACTTATTTACAAAACAGAAGTGGACTCACACATAGAAAACAAACTTAAGGTTACCAAAGGGGATAGTGGGGGTTAGGTGGGGCATAAATTAGGAGTTTGGGATTAATATATACACACTACTGTATATAAAATAGGTAAACAACAAGGACCTACTGTACTGCACAGAGAACTATACTCAATATCTTGTAATAACCTATAATGGAAAAGAATATGAAAAAGAATATATGTGTGTGTGCATGTATAACTGAATCACTTTGCTGTACACTCGAAAATAACATAATATTGTAAATTAACTATACTTCAATTTTTTTTTAAAGTAGGGATATAGAAAGCAATTGCTAAGGCAAAAAAAAAAAGAAAATATGATCTAGATAGAGAATGACATTCTATATTTTGAATACATGACAGAAACTACTCATCCTTAGAATCACATATGCTCAACGATTTCCCCAATTTTGTAAGTGTATCAAGATACTAATATTTATATCAACATATCTGAAAAATTTACTCTATTTTACCTCTTTACTAAGATGTCTGGTACTATATGAAATCTATAGACTAATTCAGAACCCACATATAGTACTACCACATGTACACCTATATTAATTATCATTAATGCTAAGAGCTTCCTGTTAATTCTCATTTTGCTACAAAGTCATTTTTAAAGATATATCCTTTGATGTACCATTAAGAAGTTCAAGGTAATCTGCACCTTAATTTCATGGCATGCAAGCAATGGACTTATTTTTAATTTTTATACATGTCTGTTTACATATTTGTTACTTTCATTTATTCAACTTGAGACTCTATGTAGAAAAAACAATTGAAATAAGACATTTCAAATATAGAATCTTTGTTCTACAATATGAGCTAAAAAACTTCTTGAACTTAGAGTAACCCTAACATATGAGCCAACTCAAATAAAATCACAACAAAAAAGCGGCTTGGGACAAATAAAAAAGAAAATTTCTTATCAGATAGTATCAATTTTCACTTTAGAAGAAAAAAATCTAAAGACCTCTGGTAGATAGAGAGGGTGGAGCTGGTAGGGAGTCAGAAGTTGAGGTCACTGTAACTACAGTGGGATATTTCCAGTGCACAGGGTCATTCTACACCAGAAAGCAAAAGAGCCTTTGCCTCAAAGAAACCTTCATGTATTATATTTCCCTTTATAAACTCTGTCAGACACCATGGATAATCATTTTCCATTTTCCCATACCTTAATTGGGATATATATAAAGTGCTCAAAATACAGTAGTTTTTAAATAATGGTTTCCTCTCTCCCCTTCCCCTCTTCCCCTTTTAGAATCTTAAAAGAATATCTCTATTGTATGTATAACTTGTTACAATTATACCACTCCGGATTCCTTTGGCAATGCCATCATCAGGAATGGTGAGGAAATGGAAATGAAATCCGTTTCCTCACTGTCACAACTACATACACGAACAATGTTTTTCAAACTGCAGGTCGCAGCTGATTAGTAGGTCATGAAAATAACTTGGTGGGTCATGACCAGCAATTTTTCAATGAACTAGAACAGAACAGAACATAGAAAAGTACCAGAGAACATCACACGTAGTTCATTCCATGAAACTTCTGTTTTTGGGTCTCATCATCAATATTTAAAAAAAAAAAGAGAGACAATGAAAGCCATAATATATGATGGCCTGAAGTGACAGTACCCCTAGTTCTACAGAGGCTTCCTTGAAACTAGAAAAACTAAATTCTAAGCACTTTTCCTCCCTTATAACCAAACAAGAAGTGCTCAATTTAAACCCATTATTTTTAAAGCTTTACTAATACACATCTCTGGAATGACCGCTGGAATTTTCTGGGATTACTTCAGAAAAACAAACTTCAACCTAGCTGTGTTTAACACACATTTACCTTTTTCTTTATGTTTCTAACAAATTCTTCTGTACCAATACATGCTATATCTCAGCCCCTTAAAGAACAATGGATAAGTTAATCATTGCCTAGAGTTGACTAAAGACTGAGTTTATCTCCTGTCTTAACGTACAACTGAAGTCTGCTCACCAGGAACTGCTCCAGATGCTGTCATACTCCCGCTCTCTAGGAAGGAAGAGCCAGTTGATTGTTCCCATCTACAGGGCCTAAATCAATTCTAATGGAGTTGGTGCCACCCCAAATTAACCAAGAAAAGCCAAAGGGAGGACAGATATGCTTTAGGGACCAAGTCGTTAATGCAAAGAGATGCTCCAGTTTGCTGGATTCTTCTCATGGGATTACTTAGAACACCTCTTCCATTTTCCTGCCACTGAAGTTGGAAGCTTCCCCCAGGGCCAACCCCCTGAGGCCAATGCTTTTGTTTAAGAGTTCTAAGAATTCATCTTCTCAAAGTCAACTGGAGTTCTCCACTTAGTGAATCTCTCCGATAATAAACACACAAGAATTTTACCTTCTAACATTCCAAGGACACTGAATTAGGCATACAGACATAAAATGAAGCCCACTATTTTCTCACTGCAATATCTTCATGATTTTCCTGACACCCTATTATCTACTTATCTGGTTTGTGGCTTTGTCCCACCCAACTCAATTCCTGAGAGTTCCTGTTGTGTTTTTACCTCTGTTCCTAATTTCCAGCCTAAGGTCAGAGCCACTGATGCTACAGGCTGATGTGGGCTCTTCATTCTGAGGAACATACGAATACCTTCTACTTTACCCTTCTATATCTTTGTCACTTTACCTTGGATTTTTCATTCCATAATCTATCTTTTGACTGATAATCCATTCATTCATAGCAACACTTTCCCTTATAAAATGATTGGTTTCTTACCTTCACTCTTCATTTGTGTGAATGCATTTTGTAATCCTAACATGTTGACTTCAATCTTAACTTCACGTTCTCCAAACTAACCACCTGTTTACACTATTAAAAAAAAAATTGCCACAGAATCCAACTATAGCTTAAATCATAGAACTCTCAAAGGAACCCTCCTACACTGTTGGTGGGAATGTAAATTGGTACAGCCACTATGGAGAACAGTATGGGAGTTCCTTCAGAAACTAAAAACAGGGCTTCCGCGGTGGCACAGTGGTTAAGAATCCGCCTGCCAATGCAGGGGACGTGGGTTCAAGCCCTGGTCCGGGAAGATCCCACATGCCACGGAGCAACTAAGCCCGTGCGTCACAACTACTGAACCTGCACTCTAGAGCCCGCAAGCCACAACTACTGAGCCCGCGCCCTCTAGGGCCCGTGCTCCACAACAAGAGAAGCCACTGCAATGAGAAGCACACTCACCGCAACAAAAAGCAGCCCCCACTCACCCCAACTAGAGAAAGCCTGCGTGCAGCAACGAAGACCCAATGCAGCCAAAAATAATTAATTAAATAATTTTTTTTAAAAAACCAAAAAGCTAAAAACATCGCTACCATATGGCCCTGCAATCCCACTCCTGGGAATATATCTGGAGAAAAACATGGTCCAAAAGGATACATGCACCCCAAAGTTCATTGCAGCACTGTTTACAATAGTCAAGACATAGAAGCAACCTAAATGTCCATCAACAGAGGAATATATAAAGAAGATGTGGTACATATATACAATGGAATATTACTCGACCATTAAAAAGAATGCAATAATGCCATTTGCAGCAACATGGATGGACCTAGAGATTGTCATACTGAGTGAAGTAAGTCAGACAGAAAGAGAAATATCACATGATACCCCTTATATGCGGAATCTAAAAAGAAATGATACAAATGAACTTATTTACAAAACAGAAACAGACTCACAGACTTAGAGAACGAACTTATGGTTACCAGGGAGGGAAGGATGGGAGGAAGGGATAATCAGGGAGTATGGGATCGACATGTACACACTGCTATATTTAAAATGGATAACCAACAAGGACCTACTGTAGGGCATAGAGAACTCTGCTCAATGTTATGTGGCAGCCTGGATGGGAGGGGAGTTTGTGGGAGAATGGATACACGTATATGTATGGCTGAGTCGCTTTGCTGTGCACCTGAAACTATCACAACATTGTTAATTGACTGTACTCCAATATAAAATAAAAAGTTTAAAAAATAAATAAATAAAATTTAAAAAGAACTCTCCTCATCTTGAGAGTAAATATGCTTCAGTAGCTTACGCTCTTATTATCCTTCCAGCGTTTTCACTGTTCCAAACCAACTTGTCCTCTAAGTAAACCTCTATTAATAAATTTTAAATAACAATTAATCCTATAACCTAACGGGAACAAAGCCTATCTGGTAAAATATATCTCTCGAACAATGATTTTCTATCCTCGCGTTGACTAGTACTGTATATAACGACCCTCCCTCCAGCAGCCAGAGCTCTCATGCTGCCCACCTGTCTATCACAGAGAACCGCCTCCCCTTCTATGAATGTTCTACTTGGAGAAGACCCCATGTTTGGTCACTTCCCTTTCTACCTATCAAAACTTACCTATTCTGTGGTCATTTTGCTGTCATCTAGTAGTTCCCCTACAAAGAAATCTGATAAACTCAACCTACCAAAATGCTAACAATTAATAACCATTTAATGGATTTCCCTTCCCAGAAGGACTTCATTTTAATAAGGATTTCTGAAGACCTCTGTGACAAACAATTAAGGAAATCTGGGGAATCTAAAAGCCATTCTGATCCTCAAGTTAGTGACATAGCTGACCACATCTACTGCCTATGTTTAACACGAGCCTTGTTGAGGACACCAAATCAATAATGCGAGGATAAGAGGGACCTTACAGATCATCTAATCACTAGATTCTCAGATCTGGTTGCACACTTGAATCTCCAACTCCCAGAGGAGAAAAATGATACCCAAAGAAGCAAATTTCAAAGTCAGTGACAAAGCTGGGCCTAACACCCAGGCCTAATGCTATGTCAGATATATATGAACAACAGGCTAAAAGTATAAAGACATGTATGGGAATGACACATACCCAATTCAGAACAGTGACAACCCTTTGGGGGATGGGGAGGGAATGCAATTGAGAAGAGGTATACTTAGGGGGCTTCAACTATATTGGGAATATTTTAAGCTGGGTAAGTGATATGTAAGTATTCACTAAATTTGTCCCCATTATCTTTTGGGTGTCTAAAATTTTGTAATTAAAAAAAAGAACAATTTGAAGATGGATACTCAAATGGATATCATATTAGGAATAAAAAGAAATATCTTAGGCTAGGAAGTACTCAAATAAGATACTTCATGAAACAGGCCTTGAATAAATCATAAATTACTAGCAAAAAAATAACACAAATTTTCTAAAGGAAAAGCATGAACAAAGGCAAAGCTGAGAGTGCCCACAGCCTATAACCTAAATAAAGAACAATAGGGAAACTTAGGAAGGACAGATTCAGCTTGGATAAGTAACAAAAGGCTCGGGGTTAAGGTTGAGATCAAGTGATGGGGGCCTTGGGTACTAAGTCAACTAAAAAAAATCAATCCAAAAAAACAGGAGTAGCATGACTGAAGTGATGTTTTAGCAAAAAAATCAGAAGCCATGTGCAGGATGAACTAAAGCAGTGTTCTATGGATCATTAGGAGGTTCTGTAGGACACCAAAAGGGGAATAGAAGGAGGTAAGGCGCTGGGAACTAGGTTCTGGCGCCCTGCCCCTACTCCAAAGAGAGCCCTTCTGCTGTTAAAATGTTTCTGCTGTTAAAATTTTTTGGTAATCACTGGACCATCATGCCCAATTGGAAGGCACTGCTATAAATCAACTGTGAGGGTCTTAAAATCCTGGAATGAGATAGTAGTATTGGGAATGAAAGGGGGGGGAAAAAATGAATCCACAGACTTTTTGATGGAAAACTTGATAGGATCTAATGATAAACTAAATAGGATAATGAAAGAATGGCTCTACACGAAGAAAAAAACAAAAATACTAACTGAGAAGCAGCTATTGGTCATACAGACTTGAGCATCAGCAACATATATGTGACCATGTAAAAATGTATGGGCCCTAAGGAAGAGCTACTCACAGCAGAAAAGCAAAGTGGCCGTCTTACACAGATTAGAAACAGAACAAAGGGGACCAGAAGATTATAGAAAGAGGTGACCATGGAATGCTAAGAAAGCAAGCATAGTTTCAAAAAGAGGCATCACTGTACACAATGAGCGGCGGGTGCACAGCCCTTGCAGCCAATCAGACCCAGGGTTCTGGCACCTCCTCCACCTGACCAAGTTATTTAATCTCTCCTAGCTTCATTTAATGTGGAAAATATAAACTAACAACTAACATTATTGAACATATCATGAAGCACTGTGCTAAGTGCTTTACATCTGACCTCATTTACTCCAAAACACATTTTACAGATTAAGAAATTAAATTTAGAACTTGCATAGTAAATTGCAGAGCCAGGATTCCTATTTCTTGAGACAATAAAGTAAAAGAATGTATATATAAAATTCCTGGCAAATAGTAAGACCTCAAAAAATGGTAGCTATATTTCATTATTAGAGGGTAATGATTAAGAGGGGCAACACAAAAATTCACTGCCAGTTATCTCTGTCGTAGCCATCCATGTGACAAACCCCCCTAGTGACCTCATCTATAAAAACAGGATTAATGTCTGTAATCCAACCTACTCAGCAGGGTTGCTATAAGGATTAAATGATATTATGAAAAAGAAAATGCTACGAAAACAATTTTAAGAGATACTCAAATATATGGGATTGTCACATATCTTTTGCTCTTTAGAAATGCCTTCCTGGATGAACATGTCTCTCTGAAGAGAGCTAAAAATAACTCTCTTAAATGTGCAACCACCACTTTGAAAGTATAAGTCACCATGGAACGGTGATATATACCACCCACCCCTCCCCCAACCCCTCCAGGTTCTCTTAATGTCCTTGCAAGGCAGGGGTTCTCTTACGTCTATAGTAAAACTCTGATAACTCAGAGTAGAGCTAATCAATACAGAGAATTTCTACTTCAATTCAGAGTTATTCAACTTGGCCTTATGGTACTATCTTGGAGGTGCCCCTTACAGTCCTTCCAAAACAAGATGGGGGAAACATTGATTCCAGTTTTCTTCTATAGTATTAAAACTGGGTGCCAAATCAATATTAGAATTGGGATATTTTAAAATGCCAGAAAAGAATCTATCAAGGGCTCTGACAGCAGGTGTCTTTTGGAAACTCCTCCACAACCCCCCTTTTTCACCTGAACAGATGGTTCCCAGACCTCAAGGCTCACATGTCTAGTCACACAATTCACAACAGCTCACAAAGTTCCTACCTTTTTAATTATTACATGTTCTTGAATATACCACCTTTCATCTAAAGATCTCTAAGTATCAAAACACTCTTTACTCTTCACAACAGCACTATGGGAGAGAGATTAGTACCCTTATTTTATAAATTAAAAATGAGAGACTGAAGTTAAACGTTTTATCCAGCATCAGTTGATTGATTCATTCTTAAGGGGAAAATGCACATTATGAATTTATATCAATGGACAGCCTTGATTCAGCTTCACGCGATCATTTCAAATACCAGTTCAAAAGTATCTACTGTTTACTCGTACACTTCCAATATAACAAAGAATAAGTATAAACTAATAGTAAATACCAAAGCATCACTATTTTTACATGCTAAAAGAAAACCAAACCAAAAAAAAAACTATATGGCGGAGGGGTTCTAATTTAAGATTCCTACTGTCTTGCATCCATAAATACTTTTGAACTTGCGGAGGAAGGGGAGAGGAACACCTGTCAGTGCAGCATATCCACAATAAGTTTTACAGGCTGTGTAGCTATTAATATTTAATTTCTTGAACTGTAAATAAACAACCCGCTTTCTCAAAAAAAAAAAAAAAAGGTAATATTATGGAAAACATTTGACAGGAAAGCCTACATGATTGTAAGCAGCCCAATAATTTCCTAGTTTTACGTCTCCCAGTTCGTGAACTTGCCACGAGGGGAAACTCCGCCCGCCCCAGGAGTCCGGCCGCGGGGCGCCCAGCGCTGCCCACCGACTCTCCACCCGCGCCAGGCCCGGCGGGCCGCGGGGGAAGCGAGGCTCGGCCTCCCCTCGGGCCCCCTCGCCCAACGGACAGGCGCGGCCCGGCACTCGGACCCGCCTCGCGACCCCCGGCGCGCCCGGCTCAGGGCCCGGCAGTCGGGGGAGGGGGGTCTCGGTCCCCCACGGGCCTAGCCGCCCCCGCCCCCCTCCTTCTCCCCACGCCCCGCGTTCGTTACCTCTTGGGCGCCGGCGGCTGCTCCATGGCGGCCGGGGGCAGAAGGAGGTACCAGGTGGGCGGCGAAGGTCGGAGCGGGCAGAGAGCCGGGGCACCGGCCGGCCGAGCCCGGGGACCCACAGAAGGAAACTCCAGGAACTCAGACCAACTTCCCCGTAACTCCGCAGCGGATCCCCCGCCCGCTGGCGAGTGCGGCGCCTCCCGGCCCGCCCCGCCCCTCGGCCGCCGGCCGCCGGCTGCGGGCGGGGAAGGATGGGCGGAGCCATGCGCTGGAGAGGGAGACTGGTGGGCGGAGCCGAGGGCGGAGGGAGGGGCCGGCCCTAGTGCAGGGAGGGGAAAAAAGGAGCTGGGACTGGAAGGGCCAGAGGGTGAGGCCTAGTCAGGACCCAGAGCCTCTCTCTGCTGGCCTGGGGCACGTTGCTTTGAAGTGACCCAAAGCTGCCGCTCCTCACTTGCCTTCATTGCTTTTGCCCCAGTCTGATTTGACTCATTTCTCTGGATTTCCCAAGGATACCTCCCAAACATCTTGAGCAGCCGTTTGAAGTACTGCTAACTGCCCACGCTCCCCTCTCTAGTTCTCATTATAATTATTGGTTATGTTTTCCCCCAGCCATCCCCCAGTAATAGGGATACTTCTGGAAATTCTTGTTTGATTTTGATTGTGGACAGACTCCTCACAATAATTAGGTCTAATTACTGCAATGACATCTCTCATGCACTAGATTCAGTGAGCTGTGGCCTTACCAGCTGTTCAACTGGGTAACCTGGCAAAACTATCACAAATTATGGTGCATGGAAAAGAACTCAAGAAAGGTTTGTTTCCTTCCCTCTTGCCACACCTGCCCCCAACCTGTCCCCAAGGCCTTTACCCCATGGTAATTAGACCCCTCCTTGTATCCATATTGTGTGTGTACCGTTTAACCTTAAATTTCATCTATGAATATCTCTCTTATGACCATACACAGCTGCTATGTAATGACTTTGCTTGTTTTTGTCAGAAATTGTCAAGATGTAGTATCATAGAGTTTTTTGAAGATTCGAGCAAAGAATATGAAGAGAATATTGTAAACATTAATCCAAATTACACTTGTCTATTAACAGTTTTTTTGCATTATTTTAAGTTTTGCTATGTAATAAACTTACATGATTTATTTTCAAACCATTATCTTCTCCCCCAAACTTAGTTATTTTAAATTTGTTAAGACCATTCATTGTTGAAACCTAAAGTCAAATTCTGTGAACAAGAGAGATTATTACAGAATTTATACTTATTTGCATTTATTAAAGATCCACAGAATAACAGTTCAGAAGTAACAAGATGATCATTAAGATGTCAAAGCTAGGAAGAACCTTTGAAATTATTTCATTCTATCCCTCACTCTGTCCTCATCCCCAACACTGCTAGTACCTTTGGGCCTACGGGTGGTAACAGCTCTGCAATTCCCAGATTCCTCCTCTATTCTCTACATTCGCCTAGACCTCAACCCTCCTCATATGACCCTAATTTGAGTGTACCTTCAAAAGGGTTTCCTACTGGAACCCTACCTGAGACATCCATAAAGAAGTCTTGTGGAAGGAGGAGGAATAATATCAGAAAATAAATCTCTGCGGTCTCCCCTCAGTTTGAAAGGGAGAGGGCTAACAATTGTTGTATGACCCCAATGGGATCAGACACTTGGCCTACATTATCTCATTAAACCCTTAAAACTGCCTTCTTAGGTAGTTATTCCTGCTTTAGGTGAAGAAACTGAGGTTCAGATGGGTAGAGGGAATTACCCTAGGCCAAACAGAAAATCTGCATTCTAACTCATGCCTTTGTAACTCCAAAGCCATGCCTTATCCCACTGTAAGTCAGTCAATATATATTTACTGAGCACTTATGTATGCAGGCACTGTTCTCGGTGCTGGGGACTCATCAGTAAAGAAAATAGACAAAATTCCTGCCCTCATAGGGTTTACATTCTGGTTAGGGAAACATAATAAGACAAATAAGTAACTAATCAATAATGTTAGGTACTGAAAACTGGTCAGGAAGAAAAATAAAATGGGGAAAGGGAATATAAAGTGGAGACAAGGGATGAAATTTAGAAAGGGTGGCCAGGGAAGGCCTTAATGAGAGGGTGACTTAGGAGGAAGTACAGGGAGAGCCATGCAGATTGCTATAGGAAGAGAACTGTCAGGCCAAAGGAACAGTAAGTTCTAAGGCCTGAGGCCAGTGCGCCTGGCGTGTTCTGTGTTACTGAATAAAAGGAATTGTTTTTCTCCTGAATTACTCAGGAAAAAAAAAAATTGTCTCAAGTCTCTGTTTTAATTTGTGGAAAGCCAGCCTGAAGATTCCAAGACGGAAAGAATAGAAATCATCATTCAACCTGCAAATGAGAGGCAGCAGCATTCATGAACAGATGAAAGCTGTAGGAAAATCTAAGATTTAGATAAGGGTCACTCAGCTTCACTTAACTGTGAAAGCAGCATAATCTGTTTCTGCTTCCAACCGTTCCAGTTAGAATCAAAATCAAGTATGCACTTTAATTATACTAGTGAAGAGCTCACCACAATTCCCAACTGAGTGCTCTAAGAGAAGTAGGAGAGAAAGCTTCAGTCTGGGACCCAGTTCCTCTGAATAACAAAAGTGCATTCCTTGTCACTGAATATATACACCGCCATGTTTTATAGGTAGAAAAATATTAAAATTTAAAACAAAATTTTTTCCTTGCTATACTAGTTGCTGCTGTTTATTGAAACTACAAGTTTGTATTACTCTTTTTTCTCAATTTTCTATTTATTTGAAAAATAATGCTAATTAACAACTGTTAAACTTTCTTACCTGGAAGAGTTTGGGACAAAGAGAAAGCTCTCTCAAATATATTACATTATGTAACTTTTTCTTTGTAGGGAAGTGTTTCCTTTCAAGAGGCAGCTTTACAAAGCACTTTCTCTTGATCTGGTTTCTCTTTTCTAACTTAGTTTTATAGTTAGCCTGGAACTAGCATGTTGCATTTGAATTCAACCACTATCCTCTTTTATCATAGCAATCTTAAATTTTTTTTTTAATCAATTTATTTATTTTTGGCTGCATTGGGTCTCTGTTGCTGCGCACGGGCTTTCTCTAGTTGCGGCGAGCGGGGGCTACTCTTCGTTGTTGTGTGCGGGCTTCTCATTGCGGTGGCTTCTCTTGTTGCAGAGCACGGGCTCTAGGGCACATGGGCTTCAGTAGTTGTGTCACGTGGGCTCAGGAGTTGTGGCTTGTGGGCTCTAGAGCGCAGGCTCAGTAGTTGTGGTGCACGGGCTTAGTTGCTCCGTGGCATGTGAGATCTTCCCAGACCAGGGGTCGAACCCGTGTCCCCTGCATTGGCAGGCGGATTCTTAACCACTGCGCCACCAGGGAAGCCCTTAAATTTTTATTTCATTTATTTGTTTCACTTATTCCCCAATAAGAACAGTATTTTATTCGTATTCGTCATATCAAAAGTCTAGCATGTCAGTTAACTATAAGAAACAACTCAAAATGACTTTTAAAACAAGAAGCCTAGAGACGGTCTTTCTAGGTTTGATTAATTCTTTGATTTCCTTCTATTTCCTGCCCTACTGTGCACTGCAGGGTCTCCTTGGGCTATTTCCCTCCCCTCAAATGATGGCTGTCACAGTTCAGGCACCACATGGAGACAGGACAATGTCCATCAACAGAAGGTTATTTCTTTCTGAATACCACTTTTTAAGATGGTGGAAAAGCCTATTCTAAAAGCCCTTCTACAGACTCTCCTTCATATCCTGTTGGCCAGAAGTATGTCACAGACTTATCTGTGAGAAAGAAAACGGTGTCACGAAAACCTCTGTAGACTAATTGCAATTCACCCCACGGGGGTGGGCTTGGAGCTGAGGCTGGGACCAGCCTTCCCAGAAGCTTATGGCAAGGAGAAGCATGAGAGAAGAACAAACACTGAGATTCTATACTAACAAAGAATGGAGGAATTCTTATTAGGCAACAGCCTGCAATGTCTGCTAAAAATAAGTACCTAGAACGTGACAGTCACTGAATAAATGTTTGCTGAATCAGTGAATAGATTTCCACACAAAGAAAACATCAAGAATTTTAAGAGACATAGATAATTTATAAACTCCATGTTAAGTGAAAGTAAGTGTACCTTTTGTCATTTTATTTCCTCTCAGTTCCAAATTCATCCTTCATTGCCTGCTCTATTAAAATGGAGCTAGGTCCATTAAATATTCTTCTGTATCAGGTGGTAAGACAAATCAAGCTTTGTTACTAAAGGACTGTGGAGAGACATTACAAAAGAAAAGAATTTTCCTTCCTGGTTGTTGTGTGTTCCATTGACTCTGTCCCAGGGGCTGCTTCCCTGGGTTCCGGAAGTGCATGCAGGCAACAGCACGCAGTGGCCAAGTGTTTCCCTCCCCACCATAACTTCGCCCTCCTTTGGCCACTTTGGCTGCAGAGTGCCTCCAGTGAGACACCTCACCGTGAATAGCTTTCCCCAGCAACCTAAGATTTTCAGAAAGTTCCAGAGGGCAGATTTTTGGCAAGTTCCACTAACATGGCACCACAGCAACTCCTTCATTCAGTGAGACACAGCTGTGCTCTCTCCAACAAGGTTTGCATCTCAACCTGGGGTGGGGGGTGGCCTCTTCTTTGGGTGCTCCATCTCAGCCCCAGAAAAGTACTGCTACTGATTACTGCTATTCCTATATTCTTTAGAGTTCTCTTTGCTTCTTAGCCAATCCCTTGTTACTCCAATCCCCTGTTATAGTTAATAATTCTTTCCATTAAACTTTCTCTATTCAAATAACCGTGTGCTCTCTGTCTCTTGTGGTTTCTGTATCAGATTGGACCTTGACTAATACAGAGAATAATAGCAAAGAATCTCAGGCCTCACTGTAAACTCAGAAAAAGGATTAATAAGACTGATTTCATTGTCAGTTCGATGTATAATTATCTACACAATAACTAGGACTTATGGGGGAAAAGATATATTTTGAAGATATGGTCCTTGTGCTCTAAGAATATGGTTTGGTTGAAAATATAGAATATAGAGAATAGAAAATATAGAATATAGAATATATATTTATATGAGTAAAATAATGGCTCAAGTCTGTACGTAATAAACTATCAGTAATTTCTGTCATTCAGAAAACTGTGTAGTTCAAATTGATATGGGCTGGAGCTCAGCAAAACGAAAATGCCTTCCATTTTACAAAACCCTGCCTCCTTATACGTCACTTAGAAGGAGAAAATCAGTTTCTGTTATATACAGATATAAGTTCCAGAACAAGCTAAAGATCTCTCAAAACACAACAATGATTGATTAAGACACTAAACCTGGGGACAGAGTGAAGGAAAAGAAAGAAATCAATACTAAGAACCTGGTAAACTCCACGACTTAAAGCCTTTCCATGGTCGACCTTTAGTTAAATTAATATAAGGAACTTATTGTCAATAAACTAATCAATGCTATGCTTTCATAATTTCTGTTTTTATATTTTTGTTTCTTTAAATTTCTTTTTATTCCTTCTTATGGTCTCTGAATAATTTCTAATTTGTCCTGATTAGATTAAGCAGAAAGAAAATTGTTTACTTACTTCTAGGCCAGGAAAGCTAGAAGACTACTCCTACACAGATATGCAGTAGTGACAGCAGTTAATGCTGTTGGAAAACTGGACAATAAGACTTACAGAGAAGTTGGAATAAAATTGAGCCACCCTTAAGGCAGTCGTGATAGATTCAAACTGAACTTAAATCCAACTACACAAAGCTTGGAAAGATATAGATTTTCAGGAACAGTCTCACGGACATGCTGAGGAAGGACTCATATGGCACATTAACAAAGCACAGCTTCCTAAAAATCTTCTTTACCCATCTTTCTCCCTTAAATTTTCATGAGAGCTATCCAAATCGCTCCTCCCTTGTTCTCTCTTATACTCACTCACCCTTCCTCTCCCTCATTTTGCTGGTACTTCAAGCCCTTTCCTGCAGAGACTAGTTGGACTTCCTTCTCTTCAATTCCATAGCTCTTCTAGCTCTTCTTATCTCGGTCAACACAACATAGTCCTGGGAGACAAGAAATGAAGGATCCTTCCCATAAGGGGGCCAGGGAAGCAGGAAGGAGAAAGATTGTGAATATTCAGACTGCAATATTTTTGTCCCTATCAAACATTCTTTCAATCAACATTTACTTATTAAGTTGCCAGGCATAGACAACGAGGTTTGGCCCCTACCCTGAAACTACAGGGTTTTCCCATTAAAAGTTTTACCTGGCTCTGTCTTTTGAATTTCTTTCCAAAGGGAGTGATTCTCTTACAAGAGGTAATTTTTTGCTTAATGAAGTAATTATTTTACAAAAATTACCCATGGAATACTTTTACATGGCTAATTTCCCTCAAGCATTTAAGCTATGGTTTCAATTTCAGTGTTCACTGAGAAAGAGGTTAAGATAACCATGGTTTTTATAATCTCTTTTGAAACAACTAATCAAAGGTATTAGAAAAAATCGTCTTAAGGGTACCTTGCTAATAAATCACCACTGACAAAGGTGGATTATCTTTTCATATTTGCCACAAATGAAGTGGGGGAGAGTAAGAGAGAATCTTCTGAACACCACAGATTTATGCTTGGTAAACTGAAATTATCTTTTAAAATGTAATTCAAGAATAAGAACATTGAAAACATAGATAAACATAACTTACTAATTTCTGACTGTATTAGTTATCTATTGCTGCACAACAAATTACCCCATTATTATTTCATAGTTTCTGTAAGTCAGGAATCCAGGTGCAGCTTAGAAAGACCCTCTAGCCCAGAGTCTCTCAAAAGGCTATAGTCAAAGTGTTGGCCAGGGCCACAATCACCTCCAGATTTAATTTGTAAATTTAGAGTAATCCCATTTTTTTTTTTAATCCTGAGAAGATTTTTTAGAATTGAACAAGCTAAGGCTCACATTTAAAGAGAAGAGAAAATACAGAAAAATAAATTTTGGTTAAAAAAAGAGAACAATGAAGAAAGACTTGCCCCACTAGATGGCAAAACATAGGATAAAATTGTAGTAATTAAAACAACATGGTATTAATTCAGAAACAGCTAAATTAATATATGTGATGAATACTGAGCCTAGAACGATTTTTATGTGGAAATGTTTATGATAAAGTAACATTTCATATCACAGAGAAAAGAATGAACCACTCAATAAATTGTATGGGCACAACTGACTATCTATTTGGAAAAATAAATAAATAATGTTAGATCTCTGTTGATATACCCCTGTATCAGGCTTCTTTATATTGCAAGCAACTGAAGACCCAGACCAAACTGCCTTATACAACAAAGGGTTCATTTAACTGGAAGACCCAGAGATAGAGCCGACTGTAGGGTTGCTTTGATTTAGTGGCTCAATACTGACATGAAAGACACTGGGAGGTTTTGTTTATTTATTTGTTTTTTGTCTTCTTTTTCCATCTCTGGGTTTTGACTTCTGCAATGTCAGTTTCATTCTAAGGCTAAACTGCTGCCAAAGGTTCAGTGTTCATATCTGTATACCAGACTGCCCAAAAGGAGAAAAGCACTATTTTTTGGTAGCTCCCTAAAAAGAAGGAGAAACCTCCTCTTCCAAAGAATTTCCACAACCTCCCTTCTTGTCTCATTGGCTCAAGCTGTCAGCCTGACCTATTTCCCAACATGCAATGATTTGGTTTACGCCTTAACAAATGATTGGCTTATCAGAATAAATCAGTGTTGGGAGATGGATGCGAATTCTCTCTTTGGTTTAAAATAGCAGGATCCTCTTTTAGAGCTATGGGTGGTGTCAATTTCCACTATGACCACCCCAAATGAAAGAAATGCCTATTACACAAAAGAGGAAAGAAAGAAAGCCTCCATGTCCACTATGACAATATATCAGAATAAATTCCAAATGCGTTAAAGATCCAACTAAGAATATGTTTGTCTGGTTAAAAACAGACAAACAGGATGCTCTACGCTCTACACTCTACGCTCAAGGAAGTAGAGCAGAACTCCTCACACTATAAGTACGAGCTGCATATAGTGGTTTCCTTCCAAAGAGTACAGTATGAAAAGGAGAGAAAGAGTAACTTTTCAGTAGGGAAACACAACCTCAGCCAGGTGATCAAGATTAACAACAGTAATCAGTCATATTGGTTGTAGGTACCATTGATATGATGTGATGAGGGCATTTTACCTCTGTGATCTTCCTCTCCAAAATACAAAACACTAGTCTCATTATGAGAAAACCATCAGACAAATCCCAACTGAGGTCCATTCTACAAAATACCTGACCATTACTCCTCAAAACTGTCAAGATCATCATCAAAAACAAGAAAAAGTCTGAAAAACTGTCACAGACCAGACTAGGCTAAGGAGACAAAATGGCTAAATGTAATGAGGTATCCCAAATATACTGGGAGTCCTGGAACAGAAAAAGAACATTAGGTAAAAACTTGAAGAAATATGAATAAAGTGTAGGCATCAGTTAATAATAATATCAATATTGGCTCATTAATTGTGACAAATGTACCATGCTAATAACATAACATGTTAATAATAGGGGAGATTGGGTTTGGGCTATATGGAAACTCCCTGTACTACCTTCAGAACTTTTTTGTAAATCTAAAACTATTCTAAAATTAGAAGCTTATTTTTAAATGTTTTAAACACATTAAAGACCTCCAGGATATGTTTTAGAAAAGAATATTTTAATAATCATAGATAGAAAACGATCTGACAAGCAAAATGCAAAACTCAGAAAGCAGAAAGGAAAAGCTGAACAGATCTGACTACATAAGAACTGAAAACTTGGGCTTCCCTGGTGGCGCAGTGGTTGAGAATCTGCCTGCTAATGCAGGGGACACGGGTTCGTGCCCTGGTCTGGGAAGATCTCACATGCCACAGAGCAACTGGGCCCGTGAGCCACAACTGCTGAGCCTGCGCGTCTGGAGCCTGTGCCCCGCAACGGGAGGGGCCGCGACAGTGAGAGGCCTGCGCACCGTGATGAAGAGTGGCCCCCGCACCACGATGAAGAGTGGCCCCCACTTGCCACAGCTAGAGAAAGTCCTCGCACGAAACAAAGACCCAACACAGCTAAATAAATAAAGAAAGAAAGAAAGTAGCTATTAATTAAAAAAAAAAAACAACTGAAAACTTTCATAAGAAAGACAATAACCAAAGTTAATAGACACCCAACAATGAAATAAAAGTATCTGCAACATATATATTAGATGAAGGACTCATATCTAGAATACAAAGAGAGAGAAAGAAACTAATTAGGAAATGACAGTCTAAGTAGACAAATGGGGGAAGCATCTAAAGTGATAAAATCAAAGAAGAAATTCAAATGATAAGTAAACATGAAAGGATGCTCAACCTCACCAACAATCAGGAAAATGCAAATGAAGCAAGATCAATGTTTTTAAGCCATTGGAAAGGGAAAGGGAGGGGGCAGGGGAAAAGGAAGACAGCAGTAGGGAGAGTATATGATTGCTACTCAGAGCAACTTGCATTTATCACCTTAAAAGTGTGAGATTAAAAAATATATAGCTGCTCAAGACTTCAGGAAGCCCACAATAGACAAGCTGTAAAGTGTGCTGCAAAGCTGAATACAAAACTTAGTGAGGTAGAATGAAAACAATCGCTACCTTTGTTTAGGAAAATATCTTGATAAGCTTCTTTGGGTTGGGAAGGTGGCACCCAAAGATTTGCTCTAAAACGAGGCAATATGTAAACAAAGAGCTAGAAACAGAATTGGAAATGTATATAAATTCCAAATGTCTTTGGACTCAGGAAGAGATTTAGTAAAGCACTAAATAGAAGCAGAATTAGATTCGACTGCCATGCCACTGAAGTGTATTCAGGAAGACACTAAATGGCCTCAAGGCTAGGCATATTTTTAAGCTTGTGTTAAATTTCATCTTTCCTTAAAAATTAAGTGCTGGTAACAGGTAGCTAGTTAATATTTATTCTAGGCTTAGGGAACGGTTATTTTTATAGAAAAAATATAGTTGTAGAAAAGTTTAGGCTGTCAGCCTTAGTTGTCCACAGCTAGAGGAAGACTAGCTTTTGGCATGCGGCCATGTCCAAGCTCAACCACTTACCTGAGGGCACCAAATTCTAGGCATGGTGCCTAGGAGGAAATAAATAGCCTCATATGTTTTAACTTATAAAGTCATGGCAAGCATCAAATATGGATAAGGTTAATTAAACTTACTCCACAAATATATGAATATTAGCAGGAGAGGGTGCCCCTTCAAGCTTCAAGAGGCAATATTACTAAAAGAAAGTGCTAAGGTTTTATAACAGGAATTATAATAGTAATTCACAAATCCATGAACTCATATAGTTGAAAATACAAACAAATTTGAGACTGGTATTGTAATCATCATTATCTCTAATGTTATCACAGACTATGGATCCATTATAAGCTTTTTTTTTTTTAAGGAAAAGGAAATTCCAGGCATACTCCAAATATTTTTAAAGTGTCATAATGGCGAATAATCACTTTTTCCCACAAAACCCCATTTTACTCTTGTAGACTTCTTCTCCATGGTCATTACCATCATCCTTATCATCACCACCATCATCATCAACACTTACTGAACATTCACTCTGTGCTAAGAGCTTTACATTAATTTTCTTATTTTTAAGTGTGAGATCTTTTAAAAATGCAAGTAACTCTGGATGTTATTACCAGTTTACACAGTAGCAGCAATCTTAAAGCAAGTTCCTTTGGGAATAGAACACAGAACATTAAACCTGAGAACTGAAGGGAAGGTGGCATGAACGATGAAAAACAAAAATGAATTTTCCTTCCTTCACAATTTTGCTTAAAATGAGAACTGTATGTATGGATTATGTCAGAATGAACCCAAGATGTTTGTTATATTGTATTTTTAACTGGCTCCTTTTTATAAAATGCCTCAAGGATAGTCAGCATAGAACCGATTGAATACCTGACAAGTGCAGAACACTTTCCTAAGTGCTGTGATTAAAATTTTTAATTAGAAAAGTATAGCCTTTCAATCAAGAAAATCTGGGAAATATAGGAAATGGTATGCTCAGTAAAAGAAAGTAGTGTCAACAGGTACACATCCAAAGTACAATTGTCTTGAACATTTTGATTAACCTTTAATTAAATCTCGTGATTTTCAAGGTTATGTTAATATTGCAACATAAGCATTTTCCATGTTATCAAAGTCTTTATAATCATCATCGTAACTGCTGCACTGAGCTTTATGATAATTTACTTGCTCCATTTTAAAAATTTAGGTTGGATCCAGCTTTTCAATATTATATACAAAGTTACAATGCATATATTTGCATAGAATTTGTGTTTTAGAATTTTTTTCTGGGATAAAGTCCATAAGCAAAATTAATGGGACAAGAAGCATGAGCAGTTTAAAGCTTTCAACATATTACTATCAAAAATTGCTTTGGGGCTTCCCTGGTGGCGCAGTGGTTGAGAGTCTGCCTGCCAATGCAGGGGACACGGGTTCGGGCCCTGGTCTGGGAAGATCCCACATGCCGCGGAGCAACTAGGCCCGTGAGCCACAATTACTGAGCCTGCGCGTCTGGAGCCTGTGCTCCGCAACAAGAGAGGCCGCGATAATGAGAGGCCTGTGCACCGCGATGGAGAGTGGCCCCCACTTGCCGGAACTGGAGAGAGCCCTCACACAGAAACGAAGACCCAACGCAACCATAAATTAATAAATAAATAAATAAATTTTTAAAAAATTGCTTTGCAAAAGATATTGGAAATACAAAATATTGGATATATTCATTTGGAAATATAAATTATTAAAGACTTTTTGAAATAAAAATGCATACATGCTTTAAATCAGCAATCCTACTTCTAAGAATCTTTCCAATGAAAATAGTTACACATATATTCAAATATGGATGCACAAGGGTTTTGTTTTAACATTGTTTGAATTAGGAAGAAAACTGGAAGTAACCTAACTAAGGGGAAATAAATTGTGTTAAGGTCATATTATGGGAAACATAAAGCTGTTAAGAAGAATTAATTCCCTCTACAATTTTGACATGAAAAGATCTCTTAGAGAGTTGAGTGGAGCAAGAGTTAATAGATGAATAATCAAATAGAATGATTTCATTTATTAAAAAATAAGTAATTATATGTTTGAAGACACATTCAAAAATCAATAGAGATTGTTGGTTGCAAAACGTTATGAATGTATTTAATACCATGGAACTGTACACTTAAAAACTGAGTTATTTGTAATGAGGTGGACGGACCTAGAGTCTGTCATACAGAGTGAAGTAAGTCAGAAAGAGAAAAACAAATACCGTATGCTAACGCACGTATATGGAATCTAAAAAAACGGTACTGATGAACCTAATGGCAGGGCAGGAATAAAGACGCAGACATAGAGAAAGGACTTGAGGACACGGGGGAAGGGGAAGCTGGGACGAAGTGAGAGAGTAGCATTGACATATATACACTAACAAATGTAAAATGGATGGCTAGTGGGAAGCAGCCGCATAGCACAGGGAGATCAGCTCAGTGCTTTGTGACCACCTAGAGGGGTGGGATAGGGAGGGTGGGAGGGAGGCTCAAGAGGGAGAGGATATGGGGATATATGTATACATATAGCTGCTTCACTTTGTTGTAGAGCAGAAACTAACGCAACATTGTAAAACAGTTATACTCCAATAAAGATATTTTTTTAAAAATCATTAAGATGGTAAATTTTATGTCATGTGTATTTTACCACACTTTAATAAAAAATCAATAGGGATTACACATCTGTAGCTGAGACTGCTAGTTGTCCCACCAAGTAATTCTCCCCTTCTTTCATAGTTATAAAATACCAAATTTAGCTGGGCATATTTCCCAGCTTCCCTAGCAATTAGAATTGACCATGTGGAAAAATTCTGGCCAATAAGGTATAAGCAGAAGTGTTTGTGGCACCTCCTGAGATCTTCCTTAAGAAATAATTGATACAGGGGCTTCCCTGGTGGCTCAGTGGTTAAGAATCCGCCTACCATTGAAGGGGATACGGGTTCGAACCCTGGTCCGGGAGGATCCCACATGCCGCGGAGCAGCTACTGAGCCTGCACTCAAGAGCCCGCGAGCCACAGCTACTGAAGCCTGCGCGCCTAGAGCCCGTGCTCCACAACAAGAGAAGCCACTGCAATGAGAAGCCCGCGTACCACGACGAGGAGAAGCCCCCTCTCGCCACAACTAGAGAAAGCCCGAGTGCAGCAATGAAGACCCAATACAGTCAAAAATAAATTAATTAATTAATTAAATTTTTTAAAAAAGAAATAACTGATACATTTGTCTGATTTTCAATAACTTTCAACAGCATTTATTTATTTTCATGCATCTGTGGAGCAGCTGTGCTCTGTCTACATTCACTCATTCTGGGGCCCAGAATGAAGGAGCAGCAGGTCAGGCGAAGCGAAGCTCTTAGAGGCAGCAGAGGTGCAGGAGGGCAGGCAGAAGGATGGAGGCTTCTTAAGGCCTAAAGTTGGAACTGAAACACTGTTACGTCTGCCTGCATGCCACTGACCAAACCGAGTCACAAGGCCAAGCCCAAAGCCAAGAGGCAGGGAAGTATATTCGACCAGGATGAGGCTATGGCAAGGATGTGAATGTAGGGGTGAGGTGTGGGAGGAGGACAGTTAGGGTCTGTAATACACACCTTACTTGAAGATATTAAGTTAATTGTCCAAGATTACATATCTTGAATGTGTCAGAGCCAGGAATTTAAACCTAAGTTTACTGGATCCCATGTTTCTTTCTTCTCACCACTATACATTTTTGTATTTTTATTCTGTTTTAATTCAGATAGGATAATTTTTTCCTCATTACTCAAGCTTTTCATCTTTTTCTTTGCTGTTCTAGTGTGTTTAGTATTCCAAATGAACTTTAGAATCATTTTGTCAAATCCCAGAAATCGAACAAATAAGAAAACAAACTCACTTAAAAAATGGGCAGAAGATCCAAATAGACATTTTCCCAAAGAAACACATATAGATAGATGGCCAAGGGGTAGATGAAAAGGTGCTCCGTATCACTAATCATCAGAGAAATGCAAATCAAAGCTGATTCACTTTGTTATAAAGCAGAAAATAACACACCATTGTAAAGCAATTATACTCCAATAAAGATGTTAAAAATAAATTTTAAAAAAATAAAGACAATGGCTTTACTAAAAAACAAAAACAACAACAACAAAAAAACCCCACAATGAGATAGGACTTCACATCTATTAGAATGCCTATTAACAAAAAGATAATGAATAACAAGTATTGGCAAGGATGTAGAGAAAAGGGAACCCCTTGTGCACTGCTAGTGGGAAAAGTAAATCGTTGCAACCACTATGAACAACAATATGGAGGTTCCTCAAAAAATTAAAAATAGAACTACCATATAATCCAGCCATTCCACTTCTGGGCATTTACCTGAAGAAAATGAAAACACTAACTCAAAAAGATTTATGTATCCCCATGTTCATTGCAGCATTATTTATCGATATAATAGCCAAGACACAGAAGCAACCTAAGCGTCCATCAATGCATGAATGGATAAAGAAGATGTAAGATATACATACGGACACAGGTATAGACATAGACATAGACATGGATATAGATATAGATATAGATATATGATGGAATGTTATTCAGCCATGAAAAAAAGAAGGAAATCTTGCCATTTGTGACAACATGGATAGACCTTAAGGGCATTATGCTAAGTGAAATGAGTTAGACAGAGAAAGACAAATACCATATGATCTCACTTACATGTTAAATCAAAAAAAAAAAAAAAAACCACACAAAAAACAAAAAACCTTTTAGATACGGAGAATAGACTGGTGGTTGCCAGAGGCAGGAGGGTCACGGGGGGCAACAGATGGGCAAAATGGGTGAAGGGAGTCAAAAGGTACAAACTTCTAGTTATAAAGTAAGTCATGGAGGTATAATATACAGTGTAGTGACTATAGTTAATAACAGTGAATTGTAGATTTGAAAGTTGCTAAGAAAATGGATCTTAATATTTCTTATCACAAGAAAAAAAACTTTGTAACTATATGTGGTGATGAATGTTAACTAGACTCATTGCGGTGATCATTTCACAATATACAAATATCCAATCATGTTGCACATCTGAAACTAATATAATATTGTATGCAGTTATTCTCAATTTTTAAAAAAAGAAAACAAACTAATAACAAATAAGAAAATAAACTGAAAATGAACCTATAAATTAATCTGGGAAGTGCTGACATCTCTAAAATGATTAGTTTTCCCTAAAAGGAATATGGTGTGTCCATTACTATCAGTTTTATGCGTGTAGGCCTATCCTGTTAATGTTATTCACAATCCTTTTGGACCACCTAGCTATTCAATCATTTTATCTACAGTATTTATAATATTGTCACTTTCTAACATTTACAATTCTTATTTCTGTTTTCTACCTTCTTGTGTTGGATAAAATTTCCAGAAGAAAGTTATTGGGGATTTTCTCACCAAATATGATGATGACCATTAAAAAAACTTTTTAAAATCACAGTAAAGAAGTATTCTTCTTCTACACTTTTTAAAGAGGTTTTTTTTCCTTAAAGAAATTAGTGTGTAATTTATCAGATATCATTTAACTGTCAGTATGTGACCAAGTGATTTTTTTCCTTATTATCCTTAAGATCTTCTAATAACCTTCCTAATATTGAAACACTCTTAGATTCCTGAGACAAATACTACTTGTCAGTGTGGATTATTATTTTAGTGGGTAGTTAGAATTGATCTACTAACGTTTATTTAGGATTTTAAAATCTAGGCTTTAAAATCTAGAAAAGACTGTTTCAAATGCCCACTACATGGAATATGAGAGTAAAACCCTCCTTACAATTTCTACAAATTCCCAGGGAGATTTATATTCCCATAGCCCCCTCAAACTTCAAGTTCCTGCTTTTGCTCAATTGGATCAGCTGATGGATGGACTTGGATGCTGTTTCTTGATCCTCTGTTCTGGGCAGTTAACCCAAATGTGGAACTCCACCCTTTTCTTAGATTTCCACCAAAAGCACACTCATATGTATGTGTAGTATACTTAACCAAAATGGAAGCAATATAAAATTCCATGTTAGATATACCTGGCCTAAAAGTCTTCTAACAATTTTTTGGTTTTTTGTTTTTATAAATTTATTTATTTTATTTATTTATTTTTGGCTGCACTGAGTCTTCATTGTGCTGAACGGGCTTCTCATTGTGGTGACTTCTCTTGTTGCGGTGGCTTCTCTTGTTGTGGATCACGGGCTCTAGGCACGTGGGCTTCCATAGTTGCAGCACACAGGCTCAGTAGTTGTGGCTCACGGGCTTAGTTGCTCCACGGGATGTGGGATCTTCCGGACCAGGGCTTGAACCTGTGTCCCCTGCGTTGGCAGGTGGATTCTTAACCATTGGCAGGAGGGTTCTTAACCACTGCGCCACCAGGGAAGTCCCTTTAACAATTTTTGGATCTCCTTTCTCTTGCTTCATTGCTTAGACCTCTGCCTTCTCCATTTTATTTGCCTGGCCAATCCCTCCTCTACCAGATCAAAAAAATATTTCCCACTCTCTTATACAAAGAAATTTAACTCTTTCTAGTTCATACCCTTAAACTCAAGCTTTGGTGTCACTTTAAATATCTAGCCAAACCCACCTAGGTGTTCACCCCTCCAAAAAGTCATTTCATGTACATTAGTCAGATTTTCTGCAGCAGCAAACAACTTGAAATCTTTATAGCTTCCAAAAACAAGCATTTATTTACTGTTCATGGTAACTGTTAGTGATTGCAACTCTGTTCTATGGACCTTCTCATTCTGGGAACCAGGCTAAAGACGTACCCTTTCCCATGGTAGAGGGAAAAGCAAATACTTTGGCAGAAACACACTGCTTCTTAAAGCTTCTGCTTAGAATTAACACATTGCCACTTCCTGTCATCTTCCATTGACCCAAGTCACATGGCTGACTCAGAAAATGGGGTGGGAAAGTAAACTTTGTTTGTTCTGTTACAGAGAAGAGGATAGCTGGAGACATTAACACAATTTATCACAATGTAAGAAGAGTCACCCTCCTTAAAATTAATTGTAAACCGAAGCTTTATCCCCACCCCCTTATATTATATTCATGATTAAGATGGGTGTGTAATAGTGGTTCTGGAGGTTATCAGTTATGAGTGTGGGAGGGTGCTTATCAGAAAATCTAAAGAGCATTTCTATCCTAACCTCCACCCCATTCTGATTTGTCCCTGGGGATAGGGGTAGGTATGTACATTTTGCAAAGAATCCTCAAGTGATTTTGATACTTCCTACCCGCAACCCTTTTGAGAACCACTGGAAAATGGTTTCAGAGGGAATGCTCTTGTCAGATTTTGTCCACGGCATTCCTGTCACTTTAAGTATGAGTCCTCCAGTTCTCTGTGTTGCAGAGAGCACATAACAGACACAAATAGGCAATAACATCTGCCTCAGATATTTGGCCAGAACTCTCCTTCTGCCAAGAGAAGCTTTTTTACACTGCAAGTGTTGGGTTACAGTGATTTGCTACTTTAAATTAAAAAACTATTGGTGAAATTTCTGTGGGAATATATTTTGAAAGCATTCAACCAGGAAGAGTGAAACATCACTTTAGATTGGGCTGAATTGGTCAATGTGGATGTACTTACCAGAAGTGCCACATGAAAACTGCTGGCTCAAGCAGCTGGGTGTCTAACTGGGTTGAATAAGACAAATCAGTCTCCAACACTGGCCCTCATTAAAGAAAGCAAAGATGCCAGAAATCCCTTGGCATATATACAGGAAGGAAATTAAAGACTCCTTGAGTTAGGAATGCTGGAATAGATCCATTGTGAGTATCCTGCTTGTGTACCCATAACTGTTGCCCCAAGAAGGACTGGAATGACTATTCCCTGCCTTAAGGCCTTGAGACCCACCCTGCTGAAGGAAATTTCAGCATCTTTTTAAAAAAAGTGCTTCACTATGTTTTGAATGTTGGAAATCGCTGGTGGGAAATGTTGCAGTGAAAATGTGTTCCCTAGTTTCAACTGGGAAAGGGGAATCTTGGGACTGTAGAAGTGAGATAGCCTCCCTCAACAATCAGAGGCACATTGTCCATGATTATAATAGTCAGGAACATCAGCTGGGTAATCAGACTGATCTCTCAGAGATCTCTGACCATGCCTATTTGAGCATAGCATCCCCACTAAAGTCTTACTTGACTTGTACAGTCAAAATACCCTAGATGTGTTGAATAATTGTCTGAACTGAGCTAATACAATAGAGTCATGACCTCATCCAATTTCCAGAGCTGAATCCACAGATCTACAGCATCTTGCTTAAAGGGGCAACTAGGTACCATATTATAACAGCTAAAGTTCATTCTCCTGGACATTCTTAATGGCCATTTAATAGGATAACTGTGTCTAGGATGAGAGAAATAATTAAAGCTTTTTTTGGAAACTTTTAGATACTTGCTTTGAGCTAATAGTAATTTCTGGCACACAGAAATCCACTGAAACTTACCTGTAAGAATAAGGACGTACCTGGGTCAGGTAAAATAAATGAAGTTTGACCCAGTCAAACTCTAAACCCATTTACACTGTGGATTTTTTTTTCCCGTTCCTGTGTTGATAGAATATTCTCAACAATTGGTAAAAATTCCCAGATTTTTTTCCCCTGACTTTTATGGTTGGAAGAACCAAATGGAACACACTGGTTTCCCACTCCCTTTTAAAATAGTAAATCAAAGGCAATGCTATATCCCTAGAGGAATTTCAGATATTAAGGCCTACCCAACAGCTGTTTTTACTTGCTCAACACAACGCCTTTTTTACTTTAAAGTTATAAGATGGAACATTCTCCAGGATAGATCATATCTTGGGTCACAAATCAAGCCTTGGTAAATTTAAGAAAATTGAAATCGTATCAGGTATCTTTTCCGACCACAACGCTATGAGACTAGATATCAATTACAGGAAAAGACCTGTAAAAAATACAAACACATGGAGGCTACACAATACACTACTTAATAACGAAGTGATCACTGAAGAAATCAAAGGGGAAATCAAAAAATACCTAGAAACAAATGACAATGGAGATACGACGACCCAAAACCTATGGGACGCAGCAAAAGCAGTGCTAAGAGGGAAGTTTATAGCAATACAAGCCTACCTCAAGAAACAGGAAACATCTCGAATAAACAACCTAACCTTGCACCTAAAGCAATTAGAGAAAGAAGAACAAAAAAACCCCAAAGCTAGCAGAAGGAAAGAAATCATAAAGATCAGGTCAGAAACAAATGAAAAAGAAATGAAGGAAACAATAGCAAAAATCAATAAAACTAAAAGCTGGTTCTTTGAGAAGATAAACAAAAATGATAAACCATTAGCCAGACTCATCAAGAGAAAAAGGGAGAAGACTCAAATCAATAGAATTAGAAATGAAAAAGGAGAAGTAACCACTGACACTGCAGAAATACAAAAGATCATGAGAGATTACTACAAGCAACTCTACGCCAATAAAATGGACAACCTGGAAGAAATGGACAGATTCTTAGAAATGCATAAACTGCCGAGACTGAACCAGGAAGAAATAGAAAATATGAACAGACCAATCACAAGCACTGAAATTGAAACTGTGATTAAAAACCTTCCAACAAACAAAAGCCCAGGACCAGATGGCTTCACAGGTGAATTCTATCAAACATTTAGAGAAGAGCTAACACCTATCCTTCTCAAACTCTTCCAAAATATTGCAGAGGGAGGAACACTCCCAAACTCATTCTACGAGGCCACCATCACCCTGATACCAAAACCAGACAAAGATGTCACAAAGAAAGAAAACTACAGGCCAATATCACTGATGAACATAGATGCAAAAATCCTCAACAAAATACTCGCAAACAGAATCCAACAGCACATTAAAAGGATCATACACCATGATCAAGTGGGGTTTATCCCAGGAATGCAAGGATTCTTCAATATACGCAAATCAATCAATGTGATACACCATATTAACAAATTGAAGGAGAAAAACCATATGATCATCTCAATAGATGCAGAGAAAGCTTTCGACAAAATTCAACACCCATTTATGATAAAAGCCCTGCAGAAAGTAGGCATAGAGGGAACTTTCCTCAACATAATAAAGGCCATATATGACAAACCCACAGCCAACATTGTCCTCAATGGTGAAAAACTGAAACCATTTCCACTAAGATCAGGAACAAGACAAGGTTGCCCACTCTCACCACTATTATTCAACATAGTTTTGGAAGTGTTAGCCACAGCAATCAGAGAAGACAAAGAAATAAAAGGAATCCAAATCGGAAAAGAAGAAGTAAAGCTGTCACTGTTTGCAGATGACATGATACTATATACAGAGAATCCTAAAGATGCTACCAGAAAACTCCTAGAGCTAATCAATGAATTTGGTAAAGTAGCAGGATACAAAATTAATGCACAGAAATCTCATGCATTTCTATACACTAATGATGAAAAATCTGAAAGTGAAATTAAGAAAACACTCCCGTTTACCATTGCAACAAAAAGAATAAAATATCTAGGAATAAACCTACCTAAGGAGACAAAAGACCTGTATGCAGAAAATTATAAGACACTGATGAAAGAAATTAAAGATGATACAAATAGATGGAGAGATATACCATGTTCCTGGATTGGAAGAATCAACATTGTGAAAATGACTCTACTACCCAAAGCAATCTACAGATTCAATGCAATCCCTATCAAACTACCACTGGCATTTTTCACAGAACTAGAACAAAAAATTTCACAATTTGTATGGAAACACAAAAGACCCCGAATAGCCAAAGCAATCTTGAGAACGAAAAATGGAGCTGGGGGAATCAGGCTCCCTGACTTCAGACTATATTACAAAGCTACAGTAATCAAGACAGTTTGGTACTGGCACAAAAACAGAAATACAGATCAATGGAACAGGATAGAAAGCCCAGAGATAAACCCACGCACATATGGTCACCTTATCTTTGATAAAGGAGGCAAGCATATACAGTGGAGAAAAGACAGCCTATTCAATAAGTGGTGCTGGGAAAATTGGACAGATACATGTAAAAGTATGAAATTAGAACACTCCCTGACACCATGCACAAAAATAAACTCAAAATGGATTAAAGACCTAAGTGTAAGACCAGACACTATCAAACTCTTAGAGGAAAACATAGGAAGAACACTCTATGACATACATCACAGCAAGATTCTTTTTGACCCAGCTCCCAGAGAAATGGAAATAAGAACACAAATAAACAAATGGGACCTAATGAAACTTAAAAGCTTTTGCACAGCAAAGGAAACCATAAACAAGACCAAAAGACAACCATCAGAATGGGAGAAAATATTTGCAAATGAAGCAACTGACAAAGGATTAATCTCCAAAATTTACAAGCAGCTCAATAACAAAAAAACGAACAACCCAATCCAAAAATGGGCAGAAGACCTAAATAGACATTTCTCCAAAGAAGATATACAGATGGCCTACAGACACATGAAAGAATGCTCAACATCAGTAATCATTAGAGAAATGCAAGTCAAAACTACAATGAGATATCATCTCACACTGGTCAGAATGGCCATCATCAAAAAATCTAGAAACAATAAATGCTGGAGAGGGTGTGGAGGAAAGGGAACTCTCTTGCACTGTTGGTGGGAATGTAAATTGATACAGCCACTATGGAGAACAGTATGGAGGTTCCTTAAAAAACTACAAATAGAACTACCATACGATCCAGCAATCCCACTACTGGGCATATACCCTGAGAAAACCATAGTTCAAAAAGAGTCATGTACCAAAATGTTCATTGCAGCTCTATTTACAATAGCCAGGACATGGAAGCAACCTAAATGTCCATCGACAGATGAATGGATAAAGAAGATGTGGCACATATATACAATGGAATATTACTCAGCCATAAAAAGAAATGAAATGGAGGTATTTGTAATGAGGTGGATGGAGTTAGAGTCTGTCATACAGAGTGAAGTAAGTCAGAAAGAGAAAAACAAATACAGTATGCTAACACATATATACGGAATCTAAGGGGAAAAAAAGCCATGAAGAACCTAGTGGCAAGACGGGAATAAAGACACAGACCTACTAGAGAATGGACTTGAGGATATGGGGAGGGGGTGGGGTGAGATGTGACAGGGTGAGAGAGTGTCATGGACATATATACACTACCAAATGTAAAATAGATAGCTAGTGGGAAGCAGCCGCATAGCACAGGGAGATCAGCTCTGTGCTTTGTGACCACCTAGAGGGGTGGGATGGGGAGGGTGGGAGGGAGGGAGATGCAAGAGGGAAGAGATATGGGAACATATTGTATATGTATAACTGATTAACTTTGTTATAAAGCAGAAGCTAACACACCATTGTAAGGCAATTATACTTCAATAAAGATGTTTTAAAAAAAAATAAATAAATAAATAAAAAAAATAAAGTTATAAGACAACAATTTGCCTCAAGAAGACTGAACTCCTCCCAGATACCTGAGGGTGAATCTTAATTAGACTAAGCCCAAATCTAAATAATTCCATTCTCCTTGCATTAATTGGTTTAGGAATGGGAATATGATGCCATTCTGCCCAGTATGTGAGGGAAAGCCTGCTGGGGGAATGAAAGTATCCCAAAACATTCTTGGAAGAATGACAGTGGATTACAGCTAGCATGATCACGTGGTGATTCTAGTTCCAAGTGCTGTTCAACATATGTATGGGGCAAAATACTACAGCCTCGGACTTCCCTGGTGGTGCAATGGTTAAGAATCCGCCTGCCAATGCAGGGGACACAGGTTCAAGCCCTGGTCCGGGAAGATCCCACATGCTGCGGAGCAACTAAGCTCATGCGCCACAATTACTGAGCCTGCGCTCTAGAGCCCATGAGCCACAACTACTGAAGCCCGTGCTCCACAACAAGAGAAGCCACCACAATGAGAAGCCCATGCACCACAATGAAGAGTAGCCCTCGCTCGCTGCAACCAGAGAAAGCCCAGGTGCAGCAACAAAGACCCAACACAGCCAAAAATAAATTAACTAATTAATAAAAAAAAAAATACTACAGCCTCAGGCACTAGTATACAGCTCTGGAGCTAGGAAATACTCTTTTCTACATTCTAATAAGCAACTAAACCAGAAGCACTTTGCTTTCACCTGACAAAAACCAGTAACGGTTCTAACAGGGCATCCTAGGGGCAATGACTTGAGATTGTCAATTAGTTCCTTCTGGATCTCTGGACATGCCCGAGTTCCTATCATTTCTGATGCTTGATTCTTTAGTTTTTGTTTTGATTCTGTGGCTACCCCATAGCCCTCTGATAAATTCCTTTCTTTGCTTAGAGTTCATTTCTATTGCTTGCAAAGAGCCCTAACAGATATACCTTCCTATAAAAAACCCACATATTTCTTTCACAATTGTTTTTGTTTTGCAGTTAGTTCTATGATATATTTATGAATTTTATCCTGTATGTTTACTTGGCTTTATTGTGTGTCAGCAGTTTTTCCTGCTACAAATTCCAAATTTTTTAATGCTTTACTTTTGACGAATTTCACAGTGCGATAGAGGCCATTTTTGAGAAGTTTTTCAGACAGGACATATAGATGGTCTAATTCTGAGATCTTTTATAACTGAGAATGCCATTCTTTTGACATTACACATAAATGACAGCATTTCCACTGTCAAGTTTCTATGGATATTGTTTTATTTTTTTATAGTATTTGGTATTGCATAGAGATCTGAGGCATGTCTGTTATTTTTCCACTGAAAATACCATTTTTCTGTGTTCATATACTTGGAAGTTTTCTCATAGTTTATTTCTGCTCCTTTGTTGTTTTTACCTTCAGAATTTCTACAAACTTGTCTGGATTGTTGAAGTTGCTTTGACAGAAAATCAATTTAAATTAGTTGTGTTTATCAGAGTTCAGTTGTAGACAACAAAATTCACTCTAGCTGGTATAAGCAGAGAGAGATTTCCTAAAGAGTATTAACTTACTACAAAATGACTGAAAGACTTGTAGTAGCAAGCTGGACTTTCAGATCAACACCTGAAGCTACAACTAAAATCTGCCTCAGCAAAGGTGCTGTCACGACCACTGCACCACTGCTTACTTAAATAAAGACCATGCTGCCTATATGCCATGGTCACAAAAGCGGCCAGACCAGAAAGTTGCTACCATCAGCTAGGGACTGAGTAGACATCAGGGCTTCTGCTGAAGCCGCTGCAAAAGCACCAAAATGGATACTACATCACATGCGGAAATCCTCACTGCACAGGCACCTGGGTAATATAGACTTTAGTTTTCCAGTTTCTGGTGTACACAGAGTCATGTTAATATTGGGCTGGACTCTTACCAAGTGAGCCAATTTGCAATATCTGCCACACTAATTAGAGGAATAAAGGGAATTTATTGACTAATGTACTTGGGAAGCCTGAGGGGTAGAGCTGGCTCTAGACACGACGAGAAGTTCAAACCATGCTACCAGCCCTCTCTTTCTCTCTCTCTTCCTGTTCTTCAATTCTGATTTTATTCATTCAACAAACATTTATTGAGAGACTACCATGTGCCAGACATTGTTAATAGTGCTGGGAGGCCACCCCCAGAGCCTCTTCTGTCCGCATGGGTCCCTGGGCCCAAGCCCTGCCCCCGCCAAAGCCTCACCACGGGTCCTGGCAGCCCGTGTTCCACCCCCTCCAAGGCCTCCTCTGGCTGCACTGGCCCCTGTGGGTGTTGTCCTGGGCCTGCCCCCTCAGGTGTCTTGTGCAGGCACGTGTGCTCCAGACCAGCACCAGGAACAGATGCTGGTGAGAGGAACATTTGCAGAGGTGGGGCTGACACAGCAGGTCCAGAGACCTACCTAGAGGTCTTGGAGGTCTACTGGGGAGGCAGGGGTAGGCTGTAGCTCACCGTGGGGGCAAGGACACTGATAGAGGAGGCACCAGGGAATTTTTTATTTTCATATTTTTTAAATTGTTTTTATTTTCTTTTACTTTTTATTTATTTATTTATTGCTGTTGTGGCTCTGTTTTGTTTTGTTGTTGTTGATTCATTTTTATTGTTATGATTTCTAACATATTTTTATTTTTTTAATTTAATTTAATTTACTTTTTTATTCTTTGTTATTGTTCTGCTCTTTTCTGTTTGTTTTTTTGGGTTTGGGGGGGTTTATTGTTTGTTTGGGGGGGGGAGTTTTTGCTTTTTTGCAGGGCAGGAACACAGCCCCACCCATCAAAAAAACAAAACGACAAAAATATATGTTACAGGGCTTCCCTGGTGGCGCAGTGGTTAAGAATCTGCCTGCTAATGCAGGGGAAACGGGTTCGAGCCCTGGCCTGGGAAGATCCCACATACCGCGGAGCAACTGGGCCCGTGAGCCACAGCTACTGAGCCTGCGCATCTGGAGCCTGTGCTCCGCAATGGGAGAGGCCGTGATAGTGAGAGGCCCGCGCACCGCAATGAAGAGTGGCCCCCACTTGCCACAACTAGAGAAAGCCCTCGCACAGAAATGAAGACCCAACACAGCCATAAATAAATAAATAAATAAATAAGAAATAAACTAGAAATTGCTAGCTGACAAAGAGGACCTTAGCTTCTACTAGGATTTTCACAACGCTAAAATTGAGATTTTTAAAGAATAAGATAAAGGTATAAACAAGACCACATAATTTAAAAAAGAAAAAATATATATATATTACAGACAAAGGAGAAGGTAAAAACCTATAAGACCAAATAAATGAAGAGGAAATACATAACCTAACTGAAAAAGAATTCAGAGTAATGATAGTAAAGATGATCCAGAATATTGGAAATAGAATGGAGGCATGGATTGAGAAAATACAAGAAATGTTTAACAAGGACCTAGAAGAACTAAAGAACAAGCAAACAGTGACGAACAACACAATAACTGAAATGAAAAATACACTAGAAGGAAACAATAGCAGAATAACTGAGACAGAAGAACAAATAAGTGAGCTGGAAGGTAGAATGGTGGAAATAACTGCTGAGGAGCAGAATAAAGAAAAAAGAATGAAAAGAAATGAGGATGGTCTCAGAGACCTCTGGGACGACATTAAATCTACCAACATTCAAATTACAGGGGTCCCAGAAAAAGAAGAGAAATGGAAAGGGTATGAGAAAATATTTGAAGAGATTATAGTTGAAAACTTCCTTAACATGGGAAAGGAAATAGCCACCCAAGTCCAGGAAGCTCAGAGAGTCCCATACAGGATAAACCCAAAGAGAAACACTCCAAGACACATATTAACCAAACTAACAAAAATTAAATTCAAAGAAAAAATATTAAAAGCAGCAAGGGGGCTTCCCTGGTGGCGCAGTGGTTGAGAATCTGCCTGCCAATGCAGCAGACACGGGTTCGAGCCCTGGTCTGGGAGGATCCCACATGCCGTGGAGCAACTAGGCCCGTGAGCCACAATTGCTGAGCCTGCGTGTCTGGGGCCTGTGCTCCGCAACAAGAGAGGCCGTGACAGTGAGAGGCCCGCACACTATGATGAAGAGTGGTCCCTGCTTGCCGCAACTAGAGAAGCCCTCTCACAGAAACAAAGACCCAACACAGCCATAAATAAATAAATAAATAAATAAATAAATAAATAAAAGCAGCAAGAGAAAAGCAAAAAATAACATACAAGGGAGTCTCCATAAGGTTATCAGCTGATTTTTTAGCAGAAACTCTGCAGGCCAGAAGGGAGTGGCAGGATATACTTAAAGTGATGAAAGGGGAAAACCTACAACCAAGATTACTCTACCCAGCAAGGATCTCATTCAGGTTCAATGGAGAAATCAAAAGTTTTACAGACAAGCAAAAGCTAAGAGAATTCAGCACCACCAAACCAGCTTTACAACAAATGCTAAAGGAACTTCTCTAGGCGGGAAACACAAAAGAAGAAGAAAAGACCTACAAAAACAAACCCAAAATAATAAAGAAAATGGTGAGACTTCCCTGATGGTATAGTGGTTAGGACACCACACTCCCAATGCAGGGGGCCTGGATTTGCTCCCCGGTCAGGGAACTAGACCCCGCACACATGCCACAGCTAAAAGTTCCCATGCCACAACTAAGGACCCCGTGTGCCGCAACTAAGGAGCCCACCTGCCTCAACTAAGGAGTCCGCCTGACACAGCTAAGACCCGGTGCAACCAAATAAATAAATAAATAAAATAAAATAAAAATCACTGATTCTTCTTAAAAAAAAAAAAGAAAACGGTAGTAGGAACATACATATCAATAATTACCTTAAATGTAAATGGATTAAATGCTCCAACCAAAAGATACAGACTGGCTGAATGGATACAAAAACAGGACCTGTCTATATGCTGTCTACAAGAGACCCACTTCACATCCAGAGACACATACAGACTGAAAGTGAGGGGATGAAAAAAGATATTCCATGCAAATGAAATCAAAAGAAAGCTGGAGTAGAAATACTCATATCAGATAAACTAGACTTTAAAATAAAGACTGTTACAAGAGACAAGGAAGGACACTATGTAATGATCAAGGGATCAATCCAAGAAGAAGACATAACAATTATAAATATTTATACACCCAACATAGGAGCACCTCAATACATAGGCAAATGGTAACAGCAATAAAAGGGGAAATTGACAGTAACACAGTAATAGTGGGGGATTGTAACACCTCACTTACACCAATGGACAGATCATCCAGAAAGAAAATAAATAAGGAAACACAAGCTTTAAATGACACAATAGACCAGATAGACTTAATTGATATTTATAGGACATTCCATCCAAAAGCAGCAGAAAACACTTCTCAAATGCACACAGATAATTCTCCACAATAGATCTCATCTTGAGCCACAAATCAATCCTCGGTAAAGTTAAGAAAATTGAAATTGTATCAGTCATCTTTTCCGACCACAACACTATGAGATTAGAAATCAATTACAGGAAAAAAACTGTAAAAAAACACATTAAGCCTAAACAATACACTACTGAATAACCAAGAGATCACTGAAGAAATCAGAGGAAATCAAAAAATACATAGAAACAAATGACAACAAAAACATGATGACCCAAAACCTATGGGACGCAGCAAAAGCAGTTCTAAGAGGGAAGTTTATAGCAATTCAATCCTACCTCAAGAAACAAGAAAAATCTCAAATAAACAACCTAACCTTATACCTAAAGCAACTAGAGAAAGAAGAACAAACAAAACCCAAAGTTAGTAGAAGGAAAGACATCATAAAAATCAGAGGAGAAATAAATGAAATAGAAATGAAGAAAACAATAGCAAAAATCAATGAAACTAAAAGCTGACTGTTTAAAAAGATAAACAAAATTGATAAACTTTTAGCCAGACTCATTAAGAAAAAAAAGGAGAGGATTCAAATCAACAAAATTAGAAATGAAAAATGAGAAATTACAACTGACACCGCAGAAATACAAAGGATCATGAGAGACAACTATATGCCAATAAGATGGACAACCTGGAAGAAATGGACAAATTCTTAGAAAGGTATAACCTTCCAAGACTGAACCAGGAAGAAATAGAAAATATAAGACCAAACACAAGTAATGAAATTGAAACTGCAATTAAAAATCTTCCAACAAACAAAAAGCCAGGACCAGATGGCTTCACAGGCAAATTCTATCAAACATTTAGAAAAGAGCTAACATCTATCCTTCTCAAACTTTTCCAAAAAATTGCAGAGGAAGGAACACTCCCAAGCTCATTCTACGCAGCCAGCATCACCCTGATACCAAAGCCAGACAAAGACATCACACAAAAAAGAAAATTACAGACCAATATCACTGATGAACATAGACACAAAATCCTCAACAAAATACCAGGAAACAGAATCCAACAACACATTAAAAGGATCATACACCATGATCAAGTGGGATTTACCCCAGGGATGCAAGAATTCTTCAATATATGCAAATCAATCAATGTGATACACCATATTAACAAATTAAACAATAAAAACCATATGATCATCTCAATAGATGCAGAAAAAGCTTTTGACAAAATTCAACACCAATTTATGATAAAAATTCTCCAGAAAGTGGGCAAAGAGGGAACCTGCCTCAACATAGTAAAGGCCATATATGACAAACCCACAGCAAACATCATTCTCAATGGTGGAAAACTGAAAACATTTCCTCTAAGATCAGGAACAAGACAAGGATGTCCACTCTCACCACTATTATTCAACAAGTTTTGGAAGTCCAAGCCACAATCAGAGAAGAAAAAGAAATAAAAGAAATACAAATTGGAAAAGAAGAAGTAAAACTGTCACTGTTTGCAGATGACATGATACTATACATAGAAAATCCTAAAGATGCCACCAGAAAACTACTAGAGCTAATCAATGAATTTGGTAAAATTGCAGAATAAAAAATTAATGCACAGAAATCTCTTGCATTCCTATACACTAACAATGAAAGATCGGAAAGAGAAATTAAGGAAACACTCCCATTTACTGTTGCAACAAAAAGAATAAAATACCTAGGAATAAACCTACCTAAGGAGGTAAAAGACCTGTACTCAGAAAACTATAAGACACTGATGAAAGAAATCAAAGATGATACAAACAGATGGAGAGATATACCATGTTCTTGGATTGGAAGAATCAATATTTTGAAAATGACTATACTACCCAAAGCAATCTACAGATTCAATGCAATCCCTATCAAATTACCAATGGCATTTTTCACAGAACTAGAACAAATAATTTCACAATTTGTATGGAAACACAAAAGATCCTGAATGGCCAAAGCAATCTTGAGAAAGAAAAATGGAGCTGGAGGAATCAGGCTCCCAGACTTCAGACTATACTACAAAGCTACAGTAATCAAGACAATATGGGAATGGCACAAAAACAGAAATACAGATCAATAGAACAGTATAGAAAGCCCAGAGATAAACCCACACACCTATGGTCAACTAATCTATGACAAAGGAGGCAAAGATATACAATGGAGAAAAGACAGTCTCTTCCATAAGTGGTGCTGGGAAAACTGGACAACTACATGTAAAAGAATGAAATTAGAACACTCCCTAACACCATACACAAAAATAAACTCAAAATGGATTAAAGACCTAAATGTAAGACCGGACACTATAAAACTCTTAGAGGAAAACATAGGAAGAACACTCTTTGCATAAATCACAGCAAGATCTTTTTTGAGCCACTTCCTAGAGTAATGAAAATAAAAACAAAATTAAACAAATGGGACCTAATTAAACTTAAAAGCTTTTGCACAGCAAAGTAAACGATAAGTGAGACAAAAAGACAACACTCAGAATGCGAGAAAGTATTTGTAAACGAAGCAACTGACAAGGGATTAATCTCCAAAATATACAAACAGTTCATGAAGCTCAATATCAAGAAAACAAACAACCCAATCCAAAAATGGGCGGAAGACCTAAATAGACATTTCTCCCAAGAAGACATACAGATGGCTGAGAAGCACATGAAAAGATGCTCAACGTCACTAATTATTAGAGAAATGCAGATCAAAACTACAATGAGGTATCACTTCACACCAGTCAGAATGGCCATCATCAAAAAATCTACAAACAATAAATGCTGGAGAGGGTGTGGGGAAAAGGGAATGCTCTTGCACTGTTGGTGGGAATGTAAATTGATACAGCCACTCTGGAGAACAGTATGGAGGTTCCTTAAAAAACTAAAAATAGAACTACCATATGACCCAGCAATCCCACTACTGGGCATAAACCCTGAGAAAACCATAATTGAAAAAGACACATGCACCCCAACTTTCATTGCAGTGCTATTTACAATAGCCAGGACACATAAGCAACCTAAATGTCCATCAACAGAGAAATGAATAAAGAAGATGTGGTACATATATACAATAGAATATTACTCAGCCATAACAAGGAACGAAATTGGGTAATTTGTAGAGATGTGGATGGACCTAGAGTCTGTCATACAGAGTGAAGTAAGTCAGAAAGAGAAAAACAAATATCGTATATTAACGCATGTATGTGGAATCTAGAAAAATGGTACAGATGAATCTATTTGCAGGGCAGGAATAGAGACACAGATGTAGTGAACAGACGTGTGGACCCTGGGTGGTGGGGAGAGGGGTGGGATGAATTGAGAGATTGGGATTAATGTATGTGCACTGCCATGTGTAAAACAGATAGCTAGTGGGAACCTGCTGTATAGCACAGGGAGCTCAGCTTGGTTCTCTGCGGTGACCTAGTTGGATGGGATGGGGGCTGGGGTGGGAGGGAGGTCCAAGAGAGCGGGGATATATGTATACATATAGCTGATTCACTTCATTGTGCAGCAGAAACGAACAAAGCATTGTAAATCAACTATACCCTAATTAAAAAAAAAAAAAATAGTGCTGGGGTTGGACACCGCAGTGAACAAAACACATATAAATCTTTGCCTTCTTTTGTGCTTACTTTCCTCTCTATTCACTTTGTTCTCTGGCAGGCTCTCTGAAAATGGCAGCAGAAGTGATTCCCGGTAGCCGTAAGCTTACAGGTTACTTGAGATTACACAAGGAGAAAGGACTTGTCTCCCCCCAGAGCCCAGATAAATTTCACACACAAAAAATGATTCTAATTGGCTTTAATATATGATGGACCTATGACCAATCAGAATATGGAGGGGCATGCATCATATGCCCACCAGATGTTGGTGAGGCTGTTCCCAAACAGAAAAGGTATGTTCCATCCCTAAACTACCCAGCATACTACACACACATACATACACACACTCAACTTTACTTCTGTACATTCATTTTAAAAAGAGTTCCTTTCTATGACAATACAAATTCCTCTTCCGCAAATGAAATACATTCTTTCTTCCTCCCCAAAAGAAGAGATCCCAAAACTCATCTAGTTACTACTTCATGCTCTAAAGTACAGAACTTCAGGTCCAGATATGACTCATCACCTAGCAATCTATGGAAATATTAGAAATATAACTACCCCAACATATTCAATATTTCAATACTTAAGGGGAAACAGAAAACTACAACAACAGTTCTTATTTGAAAATGGAAAACCAACCTCCGGCCACCGCTCTCTAACAGGTACCTATCCTGCTGGAAGAAAGAGCAAACATCCTGCCCTGGCAGCAGAATCCTCTTGCACTGTCAACTCCGTGGACGAGTAACCAAAAGCCAGAGATCTGGCAGGGTCATGATCCCCTTGCCCAGTGGCTTTTTCTCTTTGCCACAGACTTTGATGGTCTGCCCTTCCCCCTAGTCCTAGGTTTAACTGTATTCCTCCAGTTTCTGTTCCTAAATGTGACCCAACTTCCCAGGACTCATAATCTTTCTCTGGACTACATCCAGTGGTTGTCTCTCAGTGGTGGAATGACTCTTACCTTTATCGAGCAGAGAAAGAACAGCAGGAGGTATCTGGGTGAGGTCCAGCGGTCACCATTCTACCCTTGCCAGTTTTACCTTGCAATGCACTTCCCATCACTAACTTTAGCTTCAGGTTCAAGTAGAGAATACCATACTTAGACTTCTCCAAATGCACGTGGTTATCTGACTCTTGGGTATCTTGGAATGCTGGTTATAGGCAGAAAGGGCCTCTCAGCAAATCTATATGCCATTCCCCTTCTGCTTGCTGTTTAGACTAGAGCCTGCATTTTTAACAGTTTTATTGAGATATTTCCATACCATATTATTCACCCATTTAAAGTGTACAAATTAATAGCTTTTAGTATATTCAAATAGTTGCACATCCATCACTGTAATCAATTTTGGAACATTTTCATTACTCCAGAAAGGAACCCCACTCCCTCATCTCCCAGTCTTCCCATCCCTGCCAGGCCCTGGAAATGACTAATCTACTTTCTGCCTCTGTAGATTTCCTTCTTCTGGACATTTCGTATACGTGGAATCATACACTATGTGGTCTTTTGTGATTGCCTTCTTTCACTGAGCATAATGTTTTCAAGGTTCATCCACATTTGTAGCTTGTATTAGTACTTAATTTCATTTTATTGCTGAATAATATTCCACTGGAATAATATCCCATTACATATACAGCATCTTGTTTATCCATTCATCAGTTGATGGACTTTTGGGTTGTTTCCACTTCTTGGCTATTAAGAATAATGTTGCTATAAACATTCTTGTACAAGTTTTTATGTGAACATATGTTTTCATTTCTTTCAGAGTATCTAGGAATGGAATTGCTGGAGCATATGCTAACTCTTCATAACTGTTTGATGAAGCCTATTTTTTCTTGATATTATTAAAAACATCAAAAAGTCATTAACTTCAACATCGTGACGTTTTCTACAAGCCACTAACGCGTTAGTCACAGGAGGCATGTGATCAGATTTCCAAAATACAACAGGCGACAGTCTAATTTGTGTCTACCCTATAACCTAGATGTTCAGTTCTCAGGTGGGAACAGAAGAATTCTCGGGACTTCCCTGTTGGCACAGGGGTTAAGAACCCACCTGCCAACGCAGGGGACACGGCTTCGAGCCCTGGTCTGGGAAGATCCCACATGCCGCGGAGAAACTAAGCCCGTGCGCCACAACTACTGAGCCTGCGCTCTAGAGCCCGCGAGCCTCAACTACTGAGCCCATGTGCCACAAATACTGAAGTCCGCGTGCCTAGAGCCTGTGCTCCGCAACAAGAGAAGCCACGGCAATGAGAAGCCCGAGCACCACAACGAAGAGTAGCCCCCGCTTGCCACAACTAGAGAAAGCCTGCGCAGCAACGAAGACCCAATGCAGCCAAAAATAAGTAAATAAATTTATAAAAAAAAAATTCTCATTACCACTTACCACATCTCAACTCAGACAATTCTGTATTTTAGGGCCTTGACACTTGTTATATTCCACTTCCAATATTTATCTTATGATTGCAAGTGAACAAAAAGTAAGGTCTCACCTAATTGTGAGTTTGATTGTGAGATCTGACTTCAGATACAGCTGGATGCAATGGTTCAAAACTGTAAGTCAGATGCTGTCTCTCTGCTTTTCAGCAAGCTTTCTTCTACTTTGGCCAAATTCTCAGTTGGGCTTGCTCCACTTGACAGCAGAAGTGCCCCACCCCCCGGAAGCTCATGATTTGAGATTCCAAAAGGGATCCGTATTAGTCCCTTCAAAAGAATGTTAAATGGCCTTGATTGTCGGGGTGTGGGTAGGGGATTCCTTTCTGGTTCAATTTCCAGGTCCAAGGTCTCAGGTCAGCCTGGGTTACATGTCCGTTCCTACGGCAGGGATGGTGTGGTCAAATGATTAATATCCACACTAGGTATGGGACGAGAGGTTTCTAAGAGAAGATATATACCTGGAAAAAAAATAGGAACAATTGCCAGTATACTTTCTATATCTATTATACTCAATTTCCTCATTTTCATTTTGATCTTTCTATCAATTTTCTTTGTGTTCTATGAAGTACTTTTCAAATTTGCCCCATACATCATTTATTCAGTTTTCTGAAAGGTTAAGTCTGTAATTGGCCTCCCACACTTTTGGTTTCTATTTCGTTTTAAGAATATCATTTATTTTTAAAAATATTTACTATTGGTCTATTCTTCCCTGGATATTATGCTAGTGTAAGGACCTTGTGTTCAGAAAGATATTGCCTAGTAGAGGAGGATGCAAATAAACAGAAACTTACAATACAGTGATATGATTAAGGTAAGCACAGTCATCCAACTCAGCCAGGAGGATTCAGAGACTTCTTCAAAGAGATAGCATCTTTAAAGAATGAGCGCTCGGGGCTTCCCTGGTGGCGCAGTGGTTGAGAATCTGCCTGCCAATGCAGGGGACACGGGCTTGAGCCCTGCTCCGGGAAGATCCCACATGCCGCGGAGCAACTAAGCCTGTGAGCCACAACTACTGAGCCTGTGCTCCGCAACAAGAGAGGCTGTGATAGTGAGAGGCCCGCGCACCGCGATGAAGAGTGGCCCCCGCTTGCCGCAACTAGAGAAAGCCCTAGCACAGAAACGAAGACCCAACACAGCCAAAAATAAATTTAATTAATTAATTAATTAAAAAAAAGAATGAGCGCTCATTAGATGGGGAGTGGGGACCAAAAAAGGAAGGGAATTTCAGGTCAAGACATAGTATGTGCAAAGGCACAAAGATGTAAAAGGGCACGCCTGAGAGAGGAACACTGATTAATTCCATGTGACTGGTACAGACAGAGCAAGGTGAGTGGCAAGAACACAGCTGATGGGGGACTTCCCTGGTGGTCCAGTGGTTATGAGTCCACCTTCCAATGCAGGGGACACGGGTTTGGTTTCCAGTCAGGGAACTAAGATCCCACATGCGGCGGGGCAACTATGCCCACACACTCTAGAGGCTGCGCACCGCAGCTGGAGAGCCTGCGTGGGGCAACTACTGAACCCACATGCTCTGGAGCCTGTGCACCAGAGCTAGAGAGAAGCCCACACGTGGCAACGAAGAGCGTGCACCCTGCAAGGGAAGATCCCACATTCCACAACAAAGATCCTGTGTGCCACAGCTAGGACCTGACGCAGCCAAATAAATGAATGAATGAATTAATTAATTAATTAATAATTTTTAAAAAGAACATGGCTGATGGGGTTCACAGGGCCAGGTCATAAATAACACTGCAGCTGTGTGCCTGGAGGGTTGGACTTTATCCTGGGGAAACGTTTAAACAGGAGCGTGTCATGATAATAGTTACATTTTAGAAGGGCAATTCTAATGGTAAGGTAGAGAGGGCCGTTCAGAAAACAAGACTATTCAAGAGGTTACTGCAGTCACAATAGTGAAAGATGGTGAGGGTCTCAATTAGGATCATGTGGCAGGTGTGTGACCTTCACGTGTTCAGCTCCTTCTCGTGATTAAGGCAGAAACTCAGCTGATGCCTGCACAGAGATTTTCTCAGCCCTTCTGGGAAGTGATCTCCATACGGCTAAATCCTCCTCATCTTTAGAGGAGGCTCAGGTGTTACCTTCTCAAATAGGCTTTCACTGGCCACCTTATCTAAGGAAGCAATACCCCAAACACACGTACCTACTCAAATGCAACTTCCATGAGGGCAAGGACCTCATCCATCTTATCGACAGATCTGCCGTACAAGTAGTAGAAACTTAAGAACATTTGTTGAGTAGATGAACATTGAGTGAACAAAAGCCATTCTCATACTCAGGCAATGTGCAGAAGCCCCTCAGGCCCAGGTCAGTGGGGAGAAAGGCTCTTGTGCTGAGGTCGTGGTGAAAAGGACAGAAGTCAGAGTCAGAGGGGTCTTCAAGGATGAATTTTCTCTGGGCCCTTTATCTTGTCTTCCATGTCACAACTGCTCTACTGGCCTCAAGTGTGTTCATTCATTGTTTAATTTAATCCCGAACAAACAATTAGCTCTAAAGGGTATGAAAAGCTATTTTTGTCAGAGGCTATCTTCCTCAGCCACACGGGAGAATCCATCTGCAGAATGAAGCAGCATAGGGGGAATAGAAGAAGAGGAGGAAAAGGAGGAAGGAGAAAAAGGCAGAGCCAAGAGATGGAAAGAGCAAGAGAGTAACAGCATCCAGCAACATCTCATCCCTCAGACTGTGCAATTATGTGAGACCACAAGGTACCTTTGGAGGTAAGCTCATTTATGTTGGTTTTTTGGACTTTCAACTGAAAGAGTCCTGACTCAGTAAATAACAAATCGAATCATCTCTCTGTCTCTCTACCTATCTATTAATATGTTCCTGACTTTAAGGAAGTTCACAAATTCACTTGTATGATTCTTTTCTTCATCTTTTTCTATTCTTCTAGGACTTCTCATCTTTTCCTTCAGATTTTAAAAGAGCCAGAGGGTGGAAAAAACTTTGTAGGGGTGATTCTCGCAGTTTATTTTTTTTGTGTTTCTCTCAAATCTCCTTACATGTTTATGTTAGATACTACTGTGGGTCTCATATTATCCACAGACTCTTAAAAGGGATTATTAGCATAGCTGTGGCTTTCTCCCTTTAAAATAAACCCCATCTGACTTGGAATTTGTATTCCTCAAGGGAGCGTCTTTTTCCAGATACACAATACTAAATATTTTAATCAAATATGTGATCAAAAATATTTTCCATTTTACTTCTTTTATTTATTTAATGGACTCATGTTACCCATGTTTTTTGGAAGAGAATTAATTTGGAATAAAGGCTCCGCTTTTATATTCCAAAATATGAGAAAATAATTTCTTGTCTCTGGGACATATAAAATGTCAGTCTAATTGTGCATTGTTTGGTATAGTCATGAGTAGTTCAGGAATGGATTTTAAATTATATATACTAATACTAAATTAAATTAATTATTCTCTTTGGGAAATCTCTGTCATAGCTAAGGGGTTGGGTTTTAAGGTATGTCTTGAGCAGGTTATGTGGATCCTTTTAGAATTCTCCCATTATTTCAGTTCTCTTCTTTCATTCCCCAGTCTGGTCAGATAGTCCCACATGTCAACATCTTTGAATTCCAGGGCAGCAAGCTTAGGGGATGGTTTCTGCCTTTCACCACGATTACAGAAAAGCTCCTGGGTTGAAGCAGAGGTGAATTCATTACCAGGCATTAGGCTCTGTTCTCACAGCTAGTCTCTGATCTTTCTGCCTAAGCCTTAGTCTACCTTTTTTCTATTTCTGTTTTCCCTTCCCAGATTTGCATACCTCTTGGTTCTTAGCCTCCTTCTGGGGTCTGATCTCCCACTAGCTCTGTTTCATGGCGGGTTCTGACTTTCCAGCTAATGCACATGCTGGCTTCTATTGATTCACAGGTTGCTGACCCCTGGCTGATTTTTACTTCTTACAAGTTTTGCAGCCAGACACACTTATTTGTGGTCCATAATCCTGGTGCCGATTTATCACATCAGCTGCCAATGCTTAAAGACAATCAAGTGGGGAGACGCAGAAAGAGAATCAGGAACCAGAGAAAAATACAAGCTACCAAAACTGACTCAAGAAGAAGTAGAATATTGGAATAGAGCTATAACAAGTAAGGAAATTGAGTCAGTAATCAAATATATATATATATATATATATATATATATATATATCTCCACAAAGAAGAAACCAGGCCCAGATGGCTTTCCCAAAGAATCCTACCAAACATCCAATGAAGACTAAATATCAATTCTTCACAAACTCTTCCAAAAAACAGAAGAGGAGAGAACACTTCCCAAATTATTCTATGAGGATAATTTTACCCAGATACCAAAACCTAACAACACATCACAAGAAAACCACAGAACAATATTTCTTATGAATATGGATAAAACAGGGCAATAAAAAGAAATAAAAAAACATCCAGATTGGAAAGGAAAAAATAAAACTATATTCACAGATGACATAATCTTGCATATAGAAAATCCTAAGGAATCCACTTAAAAAACTAGTAGAACTAATAAATGAGTTCATTAAGGTTGCAGGATACAAGATCAATATACAAAAATCAATTATATTTCTATACTTGTAAAGATCAATCTGAAAATGAAATTTAAAAAACAATCCAATTTATAATAGCATCAAAAAGAATAACATACTTAGGAATAAATTTAGCAAAAGAAGTACAAACCTAAGACTCTGAAAAGTGAAAGTATTCTTAAAAGAAATTAAAGATCTAAATAAATGGAAAAACATTCCCACATTCATGGATCAGAAAACTTAGCATTGTTAAGATGTCAATAATCCCCAAACTGGTCTATAGATTTTATGCAATTCCCATCAGAATTCCAGATGACTTCTTTGTACAAATTGACAAGCTGATTCTAAAATTCATGTGGAATTGCCAGGGACACAGAATAGCCAAACCAATTCTGAAAAGGAAAAATAAAGTAGGAAGACTCACATTCTCAATTTCCAAACTTACTACAAAGCAACAGTAATCCACACTACAATGCCACATTGAGATGTGGTGTGGGCTCAAGGATAAATATATAGATCCATGGAATAAAGTTGAGAGCCTGGAAATAAATGCATACATCTATGATCAACTGATTTTTGACAAGGGTACCAAGACCATTTAATGGGGAAAGAATAGTCTTTTCAACAAATAGTGCTGGGACAACTGGCTAGCCGCATGCAAAAGAATGAAGTGGACCCTTCACGCCATATACAAAAATTAAGACAAGATGGATCAAAGACACAAATGAAAGAGCAAAAACTATAAACTCTTAAAACAAATTTATGGGCATGTCTTCATGGCCTTAAATTTGGCCATGCTTTCTCAGATATGACACCCAAAAGCAAGAGCAACAAAATAAAAAATTGGTAAGCTGCACATCATCAAAATTAAAACTCTTATGTTAAGGGACTTGTATCTAGAACATATAAAGAACCCTTACAACTCAATAATTTTTTAAAAACTCAGTTAAAATTGGACAAAGTATCTGAATATACATTTATGCAAAGAAGAGATACAAATGGCCAATAAGCACATAAACAGATAATTGACAGCATTAGTTATCAGGGATACACAAATTAAAGCCACGAGGAGACACCACTTCACACCCACTAGGATGGCTAGAATCAAAAAGTCAAATAACAAAAGGTTTTGGCGAGGACATGGAAAAATTAGAACACTTATACACTGCCAGTGGGAATATAAAATGATGCAGCCACTTTGGAAAATAGTCTGGCAGTTCTTCAAATGGTTAAATATGGGATTACAATATGATGCAGCGATAATCCCACTCCTAAGTATATGCCCAAGAGAAATGAAAACATATGTCAGATCAGAAACTTGTACACAAATGTTTAGAGCAGCATTATTCATAATAGGCAAAAGGTGGAGACAACACAAATGTCCATAAACTGATGAGTGGATAAATAAAATGTGGTATATCCATGCAATGGAATATTTTTTGGCCATAGGAACAAAGTCCTGATACTCTTCTATAGCACAGCTGAACCTTAAAAACATTATGTTAAGTGAAAGAAATCGGTCACAAAAGACCACATACCATGTGACTCCATTTATATGAAAGTCCAGAATAGAGAAATCTATAGAAACAAAAAGTCAAGTAGTGGTTGCTTAAGGCGTGAGGTGTAGGTGGGGATGGAGAGTGGGGTGGGGTGATAGCCAAAGAACTGGGGTTTCTTCTTGAGGGGATGGCTGCACATATCTGTGAATGTACTAAAAACCATGGAATTGCACACTTTAAAGGGTGAATTGCATGGTGTGTAAATTATATCTCAATAAAGCTGTTAAAGGAAACATACAAACAATAAGCCAAATCCATTCAGGGGGTGTATTTGATGACTTTTCAAAACATTAGAAAGCTTTGAACATCTAGTACAGATTCCTGAAGGTTTAGTTTCAGGTATCTGTTCATTTTGCAATTAATGATGATGAACTGGGAGATTGGGATTGACATATATACACTAATATGTATAAAATGGATAACTAATAAGAACCTGCTATATAAAAAAATAAATAAAATTCAAAAAAGAAAAGCAATTAATGAAGACTAAAGGAGCATTCTCAGAAATTGTTACTTGGGAGCTTAGAATTTCTAGTTGTGACTCTAAGCACAAGTACAGCACCTGTCATGTCTTTCAAAGGAGGATTTACTTGTCTTATTAACAAATCAAGAGTACTGAGTTTCTATCAAAGAGAGCAGAATAAAGAAAAAAGATTAAATGTTTTATTTGCTCAAATTGTTTAGAGAAATATGCTAGAGAATAATAGATGGATTTAAACTTCTTTAAGAGTTACTAGCACTTCAAGTTCTTCAAAAAGGAATCATACATTAAAGTCCATTTAAAACTTGTAAGAGTGATATCAATAACCATAAAGTAGAGGCTGAATGAGTATTTCAAGTTAAAATTCATTACTAGACCAACTACTGGCTATAAGCAATGAAACTAAATACAGAGTAAAAGAGTTAGGGATAAAAGGAGAAAAATAAATAAAGCCTGAGGAAGGAGCTGTAACAGTATCTGGATGGGGGGATGACAGAATTAATTAGGAGGCAAAACTAGAAAGAAGAGTAAACAAAAAACAAAACATGTGAAATACTTAAATGGATGCTGGAAATATGATTATTTTGATCAGATCATTTTTTACTAATTTTCTCACATGTTTACCGATGGCTGAATGTGCACATAGACAAAAATTTTTTATCACATAATAAAATAGTTTTTTAAAATAGTAAAGTAGGTCTGGTGATTTTTTTTTTTTTTAAATGCTCTCTTGTACCTGCTTCCCATGTTAGCAAAGAAAGGCTGAAAATTGAGGTTCCAGACTTAATCATTATTTGCCCAGTCTGAAGTAATAGTGGGAGGGAATCAAGCCTATAAAAGGGAGATATATACACATTAGTGGAAATGTGAATGAAAAATAGGATTACTGAATATTTGTCAATTAGAGAAAAGCCAACTTGATTTCTGCAAGAAGAAATCATGCTTGACTAATCTATAAAATTCTTTCAGGAAAAAAAAATAAACATGTGGAGAAAGGGGAAAGCATGCATGTATTTTATTCATGGAAAAATCTTTGAATTTTTTTCACACCAATAGCTGTTTTTTAATTGAGTCACCTTAGGATTAGGCAGAGGGTTTTATTATGGATAAAGAATTAGTATCAAACAGTATTAAATGGAAAAATGTAAACTGTGGAATTTCCCAAGGAATCAATCCTAGACCAATCTAATTTAATGGTTTATTATGTTTTGGAAAAGAGAGTGCACAGTAAAATCTCTAAATTTGAAAATGATACTAAATTTTTACAGGGAATGATATGCCAAAATGACAGGAATAAACTATGCAAAGTAAAAACGACAGATGAATTTTGGCCTAAGTATAAGTTAAAAAACACATCAGTGGGAAAATAACCCAAGCTCTGGTTATAGATGGATTATGATTTTTAAGTCACAAAGGAGCACAGGGCACTAGGCATCACTGAGGCTGTTCTTTAAAGATATCTTGATGTGCTGTTGAGGTTCAAAAGGTCAACACAAGGTTATTGGAAACAAGACAACTGACATTGTTGATTATTCTATCTGTGAGAAAACTGCTGTCCCGACTGTTCTCAGCACATTTGGTTCTGAGACCCAGAAGCATGAATAGAAGGAACTGGCCATGCAGGATGTGCAATGATTATCACATGGCATGAACATGCATGCTTACCCATAACGACAGAATGCCAGGTTGTTTGCGTCATTGGTAAGAACCCAAATGGCATCTCTTGGGCTCTTTTAGACATCAGAAAATGGAAGGAGTGACTCAGACATTTACTGAGAAACCACAATGTGAAAAGCACTTTCACTGGTGCTAGGGAAGATGCACAGATAAATTCCACAGGGTCCCTTCCTATTTGAGCTCCAAGTCTAGGCAGAGAAATAAGGCCATTGCAATACAAAGGAGAGAGCGATTATGCTATATGAAAGGTATGGATGTGGGTGATCAGAAGGAGAAACAAAACACATTCATTTATTGTTCATTCAACTAACATTTATTGAGTACGACTCTTCATTCATGTATTACATCAATATTTATTTACTGTTTACTAGATGCTAGCTATCCTTTAGGTGCTAAGGACACAGCAGTGAACAAGACAAGGAGTTAAGATAGATTTTTGTTTGTTTGTTTTAAAGGATTAAAATCAACCTGATAACATCAGGTAGACAGTGTTATGAAGAAAACAAAACAAGTAATTCCCTGGCCGTCCAGTGGTTAGGACTCCGAGCTTTCACTTCCAAGGGCCCGTGTTCAACCCCTGGTCGGGGAACTAAGATCCTGCAAGCCGAATGTGATGGAGTGACTGGAGGTTGGAGGCTACTTTACATGGGATATCAGAAAAAATCTCTCAGAGAGCTGGCATCTGACCTGACACCTGTTGATGAGAAGGAGTCTGCCACGTGAAGATGTTCAGGAAGAGTTCTCTAGGTAAAAGGAATAGCAAGTGCAAAGGTCCTGAGGTGAGAAGGAGCTTGGTGTGTTTGAGAAACAGAAAAAAGACCAGGGGTGGCTGAGTGAGCCTAGAAAAGTTAGACAGACAAGGCTGGAGGAAGACCTGGTTCTTCCCTTTGAGGATCTCTCAAGCCCAACAGAAGAAAGAGAACATGTAGGTAATTACATGGGAACGTGAGGAGCGCACAGGTATATGAGAAAAATTAATTTTTCTTTAAATGTGAAACAGGCATTCAAGATGATAGGTTTTGAATTATATTTTCAGAAAGAGCTAGGAACAGAAAACTGAGGAAGAAGGACTATGGACAAGGATAGTCCCAAAACACAAAAGTCCAGACCTTGGGCTAAGATCAAACTATACTGCAGGGATAGAAGCAGCAAGGGTGGGCAATGGAGGTACTGTCCAGGGCTGGAAGGCTAAGCTTCTTATCCAGTAGGATTTGAGTGATTCCTGAAACATCAATCAACCCAAGCTCTTTTCCACCAGAAACCTCTCAGAGCTCACTGAGGTCTCAAGAGTTACATTCACTTAACTTAAGCTTTTGCCCAATTAAAATGCAAAGACACTTTATAGTTAATTATCTTGCAGGGTATTATTAGTGCTTCATTTTTTTTTTTTTTTTTTTTTTTTTAATTTATGGCTGTGTTGGGTCTTCGTTTCTGTGCGAGGGCTTTCTCTAGCTGTGGTAAGTGGGGGCCACTCTTCATCGCGGTGCGCGGGCCTCTTACTATCGCGGCCTCTCTTGTTGCGGAGCACAGGCTCCAGACACGCACGCTCAGTAATTGTGGCTCACGGGCCCAGTTGCTCCGCGGCATGCGGGATCTTCCCAGACCAGGGCTCGAACCCGTGTCCCCTGCATTGGCAGGCAGATTCTCAACCACTGCGCCACCAGGGAAGCCCTAGTGCTTCATTTATTTGGGCATTTAATCTTCAAGAAGTTGAAGCACCCCTTCAAGAGGCTGAAGAAGGAATGGTAACACCTTGGTATGAATTTGTGCAGATGATTATAGCTCTTCCATCTTTATAATGAAGCAGGACATAGTAATGAGACACTTGCAACTTTTGGATCAAAACAAATTGATAGTTTTATGGAGACAGCAGAGAGGGCCATGTGAACCTAGGTTCAAAGTCTGTGGACTAGCTTCCCTGTGGGACCCGAGAAAAATTACTTAATTATTTGGAGTCCCAGTTGCCTTATCTGAAAGAATGCCAGCCCAAGAGATTTAACTGGATACGTTAAGTGAAATTGTCTGCTGGACTCAAATGTTCAATGGTCTATCCCACTCAAGCCTGTGGCCCAAATTCCGGGTTATGGCTGGGGGTTCCAGGAGGCCCAGTCTGGGTGGGGCACAGGGAATCCACAGACCCTGAGGAGAAACAGGGGATCAAGGCGCGGTCACTAGGAGAATCTAATCCTTCTTACTATGCAAATGAGAGAAGATAGGCAAAAAAAGGAAATTTAACTTTATGCCAAAAAGGATTTGAGTAGAAAAACTGTGGAATCCCTAGAGTTATGATTTTCTCCCTTCTTAATGCAGGAAGCTAACACAGACATTGGTTTCAACAGTGTTAAAATAAAATAAGGTTAAAATCATTTATTGCCAGGATTTTGATAACGAAATCCAAACATAAGAACCACTAACTCCACTCGTCAGAATTTAAATTGGGTTAACCTCAAATCAATCCACAGTACATCCACAGGGGGAAACCATTTACACTGCCTGACCTGGGATTCTAGCAAACAAACTTTAACTGTGTAACTTCCTAGGCCTCTTTAATACCGCATTAGTCTAGGTTCACGTCAATTGTTTCTAGCCAGGAAAATGGGTTTTTAAATGGGTTTCCATTTGGATATGGTTCAATGTCAGACTGAACAGGGCCTTTTGCAGGCGCTGGAATGCTCAAATGTCACCAGTTACAGTCAATGCAATTTCAGCTCACGAGATTTTATTTAATGCAATTATTTAAAGAAACAAGAAGGCTGAAATAAGGATACTGGTATCAGAGGGACTGCAAAATCCATTGAAATGGCATCTGCTGAAGCAGAAACCAGTTGACCTATGTTAGGCTCTTAGTTCTATTATTATTAAACTAAATGTAGGACTTAATTGGATGAAGTGACATATGTCTAATATTTTTCATTCTTATGTACACGGAACAGGTTCAAACCAGCCTAGCATAGATTCAGGTACTCACCCTGTGGATTGGCCAATTTAGTTTGAGGCAAGGAGGCACTCCAAACATACCACTCTCCTTGGAAATATGTTGAGTGGTATTGATGATGGCCAGAGCTGCAGAGGGTGTCAAATGCATTTGAAAGTGAGCAGAGCCCAGGTCCGCTGCCCCCTGGGTGGGGACACACTTGATTTTAGGTGGGTGTGTTCCTTTTTGTGCTGTGCACAGAAAGTCCCCAGTGAAGGATCTCGCCCCACACAGAGCACGTCAAGATAATGTGAAGGATGCTGGAGTTGCAGCTCTTCTCTTTGTGAAAATAGTCAGAATGGTGTTGTCATTATTAGCAGCATTTGCCTTCGCTTTTTATTCTCTTTGTTTAATTTCCTTTTAGGAGGGGCAGTACCACATTGAGGTGAAAGGCAGACTCTCAGCTAGGTTCCTTGGTTTTGAACACTGGCTCTACCACTTGCGAAATAGGTAGGTGACAGTGGGCAAGTCCCCTAACCCCCTATGCCTCAGTTTCCCCATATATATAATGGAGATAACAGTAGCGCCCACCTCAAAGATTTGCTGTGAGGAATTCATAAAATATAGACTGTTTAGAGCAGGCCTAGCTCTAAATCAATAAATAATCAATTAGTAATCAATAAAGTTAGCTATTATTATGTTTCTGTATGGGTGATTAGAACAATAAAACATGCTTACTATGAAACAATTAGTACACAAAATTTTTTAAAAAATGAAAACCACCCATTACCACCCATATTCCCACTCTTCAGAGGCAATCTAAATATTTTGGGAAGGAAGTACAAGATACTTTACATGTTTAGAAATGTCCAGATTCTATATTTCCATTTGAAGGAAAGGTTTTCCGGTATTAAAAGCTAGGTTGAAAATAATTTTCCCTCAGAATTTTGAAAGCATAGCTCTATTATCTATAGCTTGCAGTGTCAACCTGGTTCCCCTCACAGTAAGTTCAACAGTAAGAAAGTCTTATGTTCAAAGATGTGGAACATCTTGGCAAATGTTAAATGATATCGATTAAAGCTGAAAAAAAGCTTATTTCACAACTCAGTAATCCCTCTCTTCGGTGTACATTCAACAGAAATGCATAAATATGTTCAGCTAAAAGTCATGCTCATGGCAACACTATTCATCATAGCCCCCAAATGAAAACTACCTAAGTGCCCATTAACAGTTGAATGGATAAATAAATTGTGGGATGAAACTCTATGCAGTGATGAGAATGGACAAACTATAACTCAACAACATGAATGAATCTCACAAATATAACATTGAGCAAAAGAAGACAGGCACTAATGAGTAGGCCCTGGTTAATTCCATTTATATAAAGAATAAAAAACAGGCAAAATAATCTATGTTCTTAGAAGTCAGGACAGTGGTTACTTTGGGAGGGATAATGACTTAGGGCAGGAAACATGGGGGAGGCTTCTGAGAGGCTAGTAATTTTCTGTTTCTTACTTTGGAAGATGGCTATAATTTGTGGAAATTCATTGAAGCTCATACGATATGTACATTTCTGCATATATATTATATTTCAATAGTTTTCTTCTTAAATTATGAAGCTCTGATGGTAAAGTTCCAAGCATCAGCCACTAGATGAAGAAGGATTGGTGGAATAGCAATTAAAGAAATATTAGGAGGTTGTTGCCTCTCCTAGGAATGAGGTCAGCCCCGTATATAACAGGGCTGAAGCTAATTTATGGAGGAAAAGCTTGACTAAGCAAATTTGCTTTGAAGGGTAACCAGGAACTCAAGATGACAGTAGGTATTTTTTCACAAAGTGAGAAACATCTATATGAAGTCAAGTAGCCATATAAATCCAGTAGAGAGTCCCCATGCCCAGTGCAGAGTAGCTAACATTTCATGAACTCCAAAGAAGGAATTTTATATATGTTATCTCTTTGAATCTTCGCAAGAGCGTTGAGAAATAAATATTCTGCCCTTCATTTTACAGATGAGGAAATGGAGACTCTAAAACATATTAGACTCCCTGGAGATAGATGGGTATTATTGATGTCAGTCCCCTAACCGGGGTCTCAAGTTCTTTTGAAATTTGCTCTCACCACCTCTTGGATAGGCCTGTTCCACATGCAAGATGTTCTCCAGCATCCCCAGCTTTACGTCCTACCAATCTGGCAATCTAGCAAAAAGCAATGATCTTTTCCAATATCTCTGGCACAGAAGTCTGGAGAAGGCTCTGACTAACCCAAGTAGAATCATGTATTCATCCCTGGACCAACTGACATGGCCGGGGAGGACAATTTTGTTCTCACCCTTTGTGGTTAGAGGAGATAAGATCATTTGCTAGCAAATCACATGAAATGAATTTCCTACAGGGAAGAAGGGCTCTGTTACCCAAAGAATGGAAAAAATTAACAGACGCCTACTACAATGCCTAAGGAAGATTTCCTGGGAACCCAAAAACTGTTGACCAGTGAGTACTTAAATATCACTATTTCCAGGCAATATATGAATATCTTTTATTTGGGTAGCATTTCACATCACAGAGCTTTGAAATTAATGTTCTGATTGAATTCTTACAACAAACACTGGGAATAAAAATTGTGTTCATTTCACAGATGAAGGAATAGGTCCATGAGGTTAATAATTTCTAAGGGTATAAGGTTAAACTTATAAAGTAGACCCAATCTGAGACCAGGTCAGTCTTGCACCAGAGCTTGTGTTCTTTTTGCCAAACCTCTTGGCCTTCCAACATAAGCAATACTAAGTGGCTTTTCTGTGTCATATTAGGTTTGGGGCTTTTTTAAGTTATTTTTATTAGTTAGTTTTAAAGCATAGGCCATTGCTTAGGGATACTCCCTGATAAGGGTATACCACATGCCTTTAAATTAGCAGCAGGCCAGTAATATTGGCTATAGAGTATCTTCCTATACATCAAAGTCCACCTTCATATTATCTTGCAATACAGTGGAATATCAAGACCTGCTGTGCCCTTGTTACTGCCCCGCAGTGACCGTCACATAGAACAGCCCACTAGCTTTTCTGTGAGGCCCAGAGCCTGCCCATAGAACAATGCACAGAGCTGCCTCAGTCTGTTTCTCCCTCCTGGCCATACAGTTCCCTGCCTGGGGAGGTCAGAGGCTCTGTAAGCAATGTTTCCAGGGTGCAAGACCACAGGCCCAGTGGCCGTGTGCGGCTGCTGTGCCCTGCTCTATCTATACCCTGTAGCCGCACAGATTTCTCAGGCATGTTGCTGATCGTGCAGAAATTCCAAATGTTGTGAAGTTCTCAAAGCACTTACTGTTGAAAGAGTGTCTGTGTCAAGTTTGTAAATTCCATCTCTTTGGAATTCAGAAAACTGAGTGTCCATTCTTCAGGGTCGGTAGCAGCCTTACATCATCAACAACAAACATTCACTGAAAACCTTTTATGTCTGGGGCTGTGGGCAGCTACCTACATTGTGTAACTGGGTCTCCCCTAGAATCAGGATCAGGCTCACCCTGTGACCACTTAATGCAGGTTACATGCCACCCCTTACCGTGTGAAAAGAGACACTGATCCATGACTAACCAGCTTTTGTCAAGGTGCTCCCCTGTGGAGGTAAGATGTGGGATTGCTAAATTCTGATGAAACAGAGGTAGTCAGAGGTACAACATGCTCCCAAGTGGTGAGGCATTGCTGTAGGTTGTACATGAGGTGAGTAGGAACCCAGGAAAGAATGTATTGAATGTGCACTGTCAGATATCACACAAACATTAACCACTGTAGATCATTTTCCCCAGGAAACAGACTTGGGGATGGAGGTTCATTGGGAAGCGATGTCAGCACCACTGATATCACTTCCCAATGAGAGGGATTAAGGCAGCAGGATTGGGCAGCGGGAGAAGTAGAGTGACGATGCAGTTGCTATGGCGTCATCAGCCGGTCCCCCTATGGGAAGCCTCTGGAGCTGGGATGGTCCTTCAGAGTTGTCCTGAACTGCGGTAAAGGGGTGGGGCTTCGTGCCCTCCCCGCAAATTCAGTTGATAAATTACTGGATGCTGGCTGACCCTGAGGAGGGGGCAGAATTTGGGGTGACTGACTCCCCTCAGCCAACAGCAATTTCTGGAAGAGGCTCAGCTCTGAGCAGTCAGCAGCAGGGGAGGGAGGTGAAGAATGCCTTGGTCCCGAAAGGGTGATCTGGGCAGCACGTCACAGCATCCGCTACTTTATATTATTTAATGCACATGAAAATTCTATGAACTAGTTATTATAATGAGCATTTTAAAATGAGGAAACTGAGGCTCAGAGAGGTCATCTGACCTGTCTAGGTGCACATAGGCAGGATTTGAATCCGGGTCAGACTGACTGAAAAATCCATACTCTTTCTCCCGCACCACCTGGCCTCAGAAGGGAAGCAAAGGGCAAAGGAGGGAGGGGATGAAGGAACGCTGGAGGCGACCACACCCACTGCACACTTTTGTCAGAAACAGATTAGGAGATGTAGACAAAGTGGTTAAGAGCATAGTCTCTAGACTATCATGGCTGAGTTTGAGGCTCACCTGCACTGCTTACCAATCCTGGGCAAGTATTTAACTTCTCTGTGCCTGTTTCCTTACATATAAAATGGAGATAATAATAATAATATGTGCCTCAAGGGCTATTATAAATTTTAAATGAAAGAATAAATGTAGTACCTGCCAAGGGCCCAGCACTGTGCCAAGCCTGTACTAAGCACCTGGTAAACGTTATCTACTGTTATAACATTCCGTTTATGGGAACTTTTTTTTACAGTGCAGGAAATGTTTTCTTTAGGGTTCTGCTGAATCTTGCTACCATATCCAAAGAATGATGCCTCTCTCGGGGCACCATACACATGGCCTCATCTCCATGGACCTGGATATTTTAAGAAGCCAGTTTTTAGATGGTCAGGGTAACTTCAGAAATCTGAAAGAGAACCACGTGCCAACCACTCCTAACCCTTCAATGTATAATCCTGGAGGCAGAATAAATAAAAGAGAACTGTTAAAATAGCTCTTTCTTGTCTGCCAAACAAAATACTTTTTATTGAAGTCAGCTTTTTAGAAATCTTGGACAGTGCACGAGTAGAGGCTGTTCAACTCTCAAAGAAGCCTCACTTGAGTTTTGTAATCCAAGTCCCACATCCTGGGGAGAGAGATTATTAACCTTGTTGCTGCAGTTTCACCACCGCTTCCTCTGGATAGCAAAGCACACGGAGCTAAACCCTCAGTACATGTTTCTTAGGTTTGTGGCCAGTATTTTATTACCACATACCCCCCTAGAGCCACTCAGTGACTGAAAGTGGGTTCTGCCCTCAGCTCATTTCATCCACCATGTAGACAAATAAAAAAGGACCCAGAAAGTTAAATCAACCACTCTTTTAAAAAATCATTTTTAAGGAGAAAATTATTTATCCAAGTGTAGGGGGTTAAATGGTGACCTCCCCTCCCCCCACCGCCCAAATGATAGGTCCACCTGGAAGCTGTAGATGGGACTTTATGTGGAAAAAGGGTCTTTGCAGATGTAATTCAGTAATTCATTCTGAATTATCTGGGTGGGCCTTAAGTTCAATGACAGGTGTCCTTACAATAGAATGGTGGAGGGAGATTTGAGACATACAGAGGTCATGTGAAGATAGGCGTAGAGACTGGAATTGTGCAGGAATGCCTACAGCCACCAGAAGCTGGAAGAGGTGAGGGAAGATTCTCCCCTAGAGCCTTCAGAGTGAGTGCAGCCCTGCCAATACCTTGATTTTGGACTTCTGGCTTCTAGAACTATAAAAGGATGAAATTCTGTTGTTTTAAGCCACCAAATTGGTGGTAATTTGTTACAGCAGTCATAGGAAACTAATACACCAATTATTTCCTGTATAACCCATAAGTATATGTGTACTATCCATCAAGATGTTTATGAGTCTGTTACATATCCAATAAATTTAAAATAAAAGTTTAGGGGCTTCCCTGGTGGCGCAGTGGTTAAGAATCACCTGCCGATGCAGGGGACAAGGGTTCGAGCCCTGGGAAGATCCCACATGCCGTGGAGCAACTAAGCCTGTGTGCCACAACTACTGAGCCCACGTGCCACAACTACTGAAGCCTGCATGCCTAGAGCCCGTGGTTCACAACAAGAGAAGCCACTGCAATGAGATGCCCGCGCACTGCAACGAAGAGTAGCCCCCGCTCGCCGCAACTAGAGAAAGCCTGTGCACAGCAGCGAAGACACGATGAAGCCAAAAATAAATAAATAAATAAATAAAATTATTTTTTAAAAATACCGGTTTACATAATTCAAAAAGAGTCATGTACCACAATGTTCATTGCAGCACTATTTACAATAGCCAGGATATGGAAGCAACCTAAGTGTGCAATGACAGATGAATGGATAAAGAAGATGTGGCACATATACACAATGGAATATTACTCAGCCATAAAAAGAAACGAAATTGAGCTATTTGTAGCGAGGTGGATGGACCTAGAGTCTGTCATACAGAGTGAAGTAAGTCAGAAAGAGAAAAACAAATACCATATGCTAACACATATATATGGAATCTAAAAAAAAAAAATGGTTCTGAAGAACCTAGGGGCAGGACAGGAATAAAGACACAGACATAGGGAATGGACTTGAGGACACGGGGAGGGGGAAGGGTAAGCTGGGACAAAGTGAGAGAGCGGCATGGACATATATACACTACCAAATGTAAAATAGATAGCTAGTGGGAAGCAGACGCATAGCACAGGGAGATCAGCTCAGTGCTTTGTGACCACCTAGAGGGGTGGGATAGGGATGGTGGGAGGGAGATGCAAGAGGAAGGGGATATGGGGATATATGTATACGTATAGCCGATTCACTTTGTTATACAGCAGAAACTAACACACCATTGGAAAGCAATTATACTCCAATAATGATGTTAAAAAAAATACCAGTTTAAAAAACTATGATCCAATTTTTACTTTTACACATTACATGACAATTATGTATTGCTCAATGAGTGTTTGGTCTATACATATTTTTTCAGAAAAAAAAAGAGTTAGAAGGCTTTATACCCATACATGCACTTGTGGATAGGCCTCAGATCCTATCCTCCTGTCCAGATTTGAGGAAGTCACTTCTAGGATTGGGGGATTGGGCCAGTCTCCCTCCATGGTCTGGAAATATCTACTTCTTTTCCCCTCAACAGGCCCAGACCAGAGATCAAACATTCATAGGAGACATTCATAGGCAGAACATTGTTCAGTGAAGTGGGCCCCACAGAAGATATGCAGGCATTTTGGGGACTGAGAAGAGCAAACTGAGAAGAGCATCCTTGTCTCATATTAGAGCTTCAACTCAGCTCTAACGGCTTGTTGTCACAAGGAACCAGATTGAATGTTACCAAATCTGATTTTTCAAGACACACTGGAAATTCCGAATTTTTACACAAAATCTCCTGTTTTTTAAATGTGGGCTTCTAATTCAAATTCTCCTGAAACATTTTTAGGCCAAATAAAACAGAAACTCAGATCTCTAGGTTTCCACTTGTGATTTAGACCTTTATAAATAAAGGCCATCTGACTCTTCTCAGAGGATAAAAGAAATCGAGGCCCCAGAACACCATGCCTGAGTTCCTTCATTGGAAGAGATACTGAAAAATTCCTTTCATTCTTTGCTGATCAGCCTACAGCCTTGAACACAAGATAAGTTATGTAATCAAGTTGTTCTGCCACATTAAATCTTTCATAAACTGCCCTGCTAAGTAAGCACTGTGCCAGGCATATGGTAAATGCACAATGAATAGTAGCTATTGTCTTTGATACGATGGGTATGAATTTTCCCCTCTTCCTTTGGAGAACAATTTTCTTCCCCTCCACCCAAGCATAGAGATGGGGTAGGATAAGTGGTACCCAGAAAATCGTGGAAGAGCGTCTATTCCTCGGGCTACCACAGTGGCAGGTGGACCAAGCCTGCAGGATCTGTTCAAAGGCACGTGGTCCTATTCACTCCATTACCCTCAGTGCCAAGCAGAGCCATAGGAAATGTCCCTCGTGGCACCAAAGGCAACCGCTTTTAGTGGTAACTCTAGTCCCCAGCTCTGCTGCTCCCCATCGCCATCAAAAGTCCTGTCCCTTCTGGAGGACAACTTGGGAGCAGCTGGTCCAATTGGCCCCCTTCAGCCCTTGGGGGGCCTCTGTCTCTAGGACAACTCCCCTCTAACACCTGTAGAAGCCTAAGGTTTGGGGGGTTGGGTGAGGAAAAGGCTTTTAATTCCCCTCAGAAACAAAAGCAGGCCCACGACCTAGGCTACTTAGAGGAGTGGGTCAAGGACCAAGAGAGAGAAATTCCTCTTTTTTGGTTTTGTTTTGTTTTCTTCCAACAGGAAACAACAAAAAGTAATCTCAATGAATCAAGAAACCATTTTATTGTGTTAGGGAGAAATGCCCCTAAAATTCAGATCTCTGGCTGCCATTAGCAAAGCCAATAAGCCAAATAGTGCCCAGGAATGGAACAATAAACCAAAGACACAGGCAAGAGAAACAGAGAGGCATTTAGATTGGGAAGGACTACAGCAACACTCTGACCATGCTGGGATCCTCAAAATTTTAGTCTCCTGGGTCTAGAGGAAAGCCTCTTGGAGCTAGAATATACAGCTTCCATGCCTGAGACAATGATCGCCTCCCAGCAGGGCTCAGTCAACTCCATTGCTTGGTCGTCTCTAAGAAGCTGTGTGAATGAGAGAAACCCTCCATCTCTCCGTTTCAGCTTCTTCTCTAAATGGGACTCAACATCAGCAACCTTGTCTGTCGCAGAGAACTGTTGTACAGATCAAAAGAGAAAAACACATGTATTTTTAAATATAGGCAATATGCTTGAAAATTTGCAAGTTGAAAAGTTAGAAATGCCCTTGAGTCAACTGCCAACTCCTCACAGAACAGATAAAGGAACTTTTATTCTGCCCAGAACAAAAAATCCTGGCTATTCCGTTAAAACGCTAACATAGCCTTGTAGTGTTATCTAAGAATTTGTTACACCTTTCCTAAACTTTTGTTAGCTAGGATGACTTTGATTAGATAGATAACTGTGATTTAGGATTGTGACATTTATTGCAAAAGGTTTTTGAAACAACATGCATTATCATATAATTAGAGGTTCAAAGAAAATAGTTCTTTTACCGTTTATATGGGCTATGTAATGACCAGTCTGCCCATAGTTAAATACAAAAGGGCATTTTGATAACAAAGCAGTATTAGGTCAGCATTTATAGTGCAACTATAATTTTATCAACTGTGGGTCTGGAATTTAAAATAATAGCCAGGTTGATGTCCCCCATACTGTCTCTGTTCTAGCCCAGGAGATTGTACAGCCTACTTTTCAAATTCTAGAGCTTAAGATGTTAGAACAATGCTTTCAACTATTTTTTAAGACTTTTCATTCTTAGGCTCACTTTTTAAAACTGAGCAATAATACTATGTTAATAAATCCAGTCATTCCACGTTTTATGGAAAAATAACTTTAAAAGCTATTGGAATGATTACTATATACTATTTTTTAAATGTTTTCAACACACTATTAAGACACAATAATAAAACAAAAGAATTATAGAACTTGAGGGGATCTAAGAGAACGAGTTGATTTTATAATTTTACTGATGAAGAAACTGGGCTCAGAGCTCTGGATGAACTGATGTGTCCCAAGTGACATTACTAAATCATAGCCAAACTTATTGCAAAAATGTCTACTGATAGAGGATTCTTTTAGGAAGATGGGTATTATAAATTAGTATGCTTGTGTAAGCACACCCCTCCTCTCACTGAGGATGGGTTAATTGTCATAGGATCTACATAATATAATTAAGGAATTTATACATTTTGAACCTATAATAGGTGAACTTGAAGGTCTGCTCCCTGAGGGTATGAAGTGAAACAAACCTAATTAGGATGGGTCAATAGAGGAGACCAATTCCTAACAAATTTCCAGGAAGATCCTATTAGAGCTTGTGACAGTTGTTTTTAAAGTTGAGGGACTAGACATTCCAATAGTTCACAGAGTGAGCAAAGTTCATGAAAAAGATAATAGAGACATCAAAATCCTGACTAAAGGAGATAATAATGAAGTCGATGATAGAAGCTTGTACAAAGAAGGCCAGAACTGGGTCAAAAAGGACATGGTGGGAAGATCGAAAAGGTTTTAATCATATGTTGGTATCATCACCATAATAATAAATGACTGTCCAAAATTTAAGTATGCTCTTTTGGCTGCAATGGGTGCACATGTGTTACTAAAATGTGAATCCTAAAATGAGAAGCAGTTCCTGGGACCAGATTGAAATGAATTCTGTTGAAAAAGAATAAAACTAATATATTTTCTGTATAAAAAGAAACAATGTGGAGATGTTTTTGTCTTGTCCAAACAAATGATTCATCAGTTAAAAAAAAAAAAGATGATTTTCCATTTCCATCATTCCTCCTACACTGATAAATTGTAACACTACCGTATAAAAGAGTTTTCCCTTCTCCCTGTTTATTTATTCAATTATTTAGTTATGTCAGTATAGAATCATGAATTTTTATTTTATTCTATGGGTTATAATCGATTTCTATCATTATTTATTTTGATGCTCAAATTGTCCCAATTTGGCCACTAGGAGTCCCTTCAAGTTCCTTTTGACATATTCCTATCATTTGCAAGGGCTTCCTTGCTTTCTGTCACAACAGATGTTCCTGACTCAGCTTATATATTTTTCCCCTCTCAGTCCTGAATCAAGGAACTCTTTTAGTTTGGAAATTGATTTTCTTCATTTCTGGCAGGTTTTCTTGAATTATTTATTTGATAATTTCTTTTCTTTTTTCTGCTCTCACTCTCTTAAATTCCTATTAGTCAGATTTTTGGCTTTCATCTGATCCTGTAATTTTCTCTTCTCAATAAAAAGTTTTATGATAGAAATTATAAAACTGCAAAAAAAAAAAGTAGAGAGAACAGTCAAGCCAAACCCCATATGCCCATCACCCAGTACAATGATTAACATTTACCTCTTAAAAAAAGTATATTTTAGGGAATTCCCTGGTGGTTCAGTGGTTAGGACTCAGCGCTTTCACTGCCAGGGCCCAGGGTTCAGTCCCTGGTAGGGGAATTATCCTACAAGCAGCGTGGCATGGCCAAAAAAAATAAAATAAAATAATAAAGCAATCCCAGATATTATATCACTTTTCACCCATAAATACTTTAGTATATATCTCAAATACAGATGAACTTTTAAAAATATAACTACCATTATCACATAAACAATATCACCCTAATTTCTTTTTCTTTTGAATTTTTGATTTTGATTTTATTTATTTTTTTATACAGCAGGTTATTATTAGTTATCCATTTTACACATATTAGTGTATACATGTCAATCCCAGTCTCCCAATACATCACACCACGCCCCACCCCCTGCAGCTGCTTTCCCCCCTTGGTGTCCATACGTTTGCTCTCTACATCTGTGTCTCAGTTTCTGCCCTGCAAACCGGTTCATCTGTACCATTTTTCTAGGTTCCACATATATGCGTTAATATACGATATTTGTTTATCTCTTTCTGACTTACTTCACTCTGTATGACAGTCTCTAGATTCATCCACGTCCTTACAAATGGCCCAATTTCGTTCCTTTTTATGGCTGAGTAATATTCCATTGTATATATGTACCACTTCTTCTTTATCCATTCGTCTGACGATGGGCATTTAGGTTGCTTCCATGAACTGGCTATTGTAAATAGTGCTGCAATGAACATTGGGGTGCATGTGTCTTTTTGAATTATGGTTTTCTCTGGATATATGCCCAGTAGTGGGATTGCTGGATCATATGGTAATTCTATTTTTACTTTTTTAAGGAGCCTCCATACTGTTCTCCATAGTGGCTGTATCAATTTACATTCCCACCAACAGTGCAAGAGGGTTCCCTTTTCTCCACACCCTCTCCAGCATTTGTTGTTTGTAGATTTTCTGATGATGCCCATTCTAACTGGAGTGAGGTGATACCTCATTGTAGTTTTGATTTGCATTTCTCTAATAATTAGTGATGTTGAGCAGCTTTTCATGTGCTTCTTGGGTATCTGTATGTCTTCTTTGGAGAAATGTCTATTTAGGTCTTCTGCCCATTTTTGGATGGGGTTGTTTATTTTTTGAATATTGAGCTGCATGAGCTGTTTATATATTTTGGAGATTAATCCTTTGTTAGTTGATTCGTTTGCAAATATTTTCTCCCATTCTGAGGGTTGTCTTTTCGTCTTGTTTATAGTTTCCTTTGCTGTGCAAAAGCTTTTAAGTTTCATTAGGTCCCACTTGTTTATTTTTGTTTTTATTTCCATTACTCTAGGAGGTGGATCAAAAAAGATCTTGCTGTGATTTATGTCAAAGAGTGTTCTTCCTATGTTTTCCTCTAAGAGTTTTATAGTGTCCGGTCTTACATTTAGGTCTCGAATCCATTTTGAGTTTATTTTTGTGTATGGTGTTAAGGAGTGTTCTAATTACATCTTTTTGCATGTAGCTGTCCAGTTTTCCCAGCACCACTTATTGAAGTGAGTGTCTTTTCTCCATTGTATATCCTTGCCTCCTTTGTCATAGACTAGTTGACCATAGGTGTGTGGGTTTATCTCTGGGCTTTCTATCCTGTTCCATTGATCTATATTTCTGTTTTTGTGCCAGTACCATATTGTCTTGATTACTGTAGCTTTGTAGCATAGTCTGAAGTCAGGGGGTCTGATTCCTCCAGCTCCGTTTTTTTCCCTCAAGACTGCTTTGGCTATTTGGGGTCTTTTGTGTCTCCATACAAATTTTAAGATTTTTTGTTCTAGTTCTGTAAAAAAGGCCATTGGTAATTTGATAGGGATTGCAGTGAATCTGTAGATTGCTTTGGGTAGTATAGTCATTTTCACAAAATTGATCCTTCCAATCCAAAAACATGGGATATCTCTCCATCTGTTTGTATCATCTTTAATTTCTTTCATCAGTGTCTTATAGTTTTCTGCATACAGATCTTTTGTCTCCCTCGGTAGGTTTATTCCCAGGTATTGTATTCCTTTTGTTGCAGTGGTAAATGGGAGTGTTTCCATAATTTCTCTTTCAGATTTTTCATCATTAGTGTATAGGAATGCAAGAGATTACTGTGCATTAATTTTGTATCCTGTTACTTTACCAAATTCATTGATTAGCTCTAGCAGTTTTCTGGTGGCATTTTTAGGATTCTCTATGTATAGTATCATGTCATCAGCAAACAGTGACAGTTTTACTTCTTCTTTTCCCATTTGTATTCCTTTTATTTCTTCTTCTTCTCTGATTGCCATGGCTAGGACTTCCAAAACTATGTTGAATAATAGTGGTGAGAGTGGACATCCTTGTCTCGTTCCTGATCTTAGAGGAAATGCTTTCAGTTTTTCACCATTGAGAATGATGTTTGCTGTGGGTTTGTCGTATATGGCCTTTATTATGTTGAGGTAGGTTCCCTCTATGCCCACTCTATGGAGAGCTTTTATCATAAATGGGTGTTGAATTTTGTCAAAAGCTTTTTCTTCATCTATTGAGATGATCATATGGTTTTTATTCTTCAATTTGTTAATATGGTGTATCACATTGATTGATTTGCATATATATTGAAGAATCCTTGCATCTCTGGGATAAATCCCACTTGATCATGGTGTATGATCCTTTTAGTGTGTTGTTGGATTCTGTTTGCTAGTATTTTGTTGAGCATTTTTGCATCTATATTCATCAGTAATATTGGTCTGTAATTTTTTGTGTGTGTGTGGTATCTTTGTCTGGTTTTGGTATCAGGGTGGTGGTGACCTCATAGAATGAGTTTGGGAGTGTTCCTTCCTCTGCAATTTTTTGGAAGAGTGTGAGAAGGATGGGTGTTAACTCTTCTCTAAATGTTTGATAGAATTCACCTGTGAAGCCATCTGGTCCTGGACTTTTGTTTGTTGGAAGATTTTTAATCACAGTTTCAAGTTCATTCCTTGTGATTGGTCTGTTCATATTTTCTATTTCTTCCTGGTTCAGCCTTGGAAGGTTATACCTTTCTAAGAATTTGTCCATTTCTTCCAGGTTGTCCATTTTATTGGCATAGAGTTGCTTGTAGTAGTCTCTTAGGAAGCTTTGTATTTCTGTGGCGTCTGTTGTAACTTCTCCTTTTTCATTTCTCATTTTATTGATTTGAGTCCTCTTCCTCTTTTTCTTGATGAGTCTGGCTAATGGTTTATCAATTTTGTTTATCTTCTCAAAGAACCAGCTTTTAGTGTTATTGATCTTTGCTATTGTTTTCTTTGTTTCTGTTTCATTTATTTCTGCTCGGATCTTTATGCTTTCTTTCCTTCTGCTAACTCTGGGTTTTGTTTGTTCTTCTTTTTCTAGTTCCTTTAGGTGTAAGGTTAGATTGCTTATTTGAGATTTTTCTTCTTTCTTGAGGTGGGCTTGTATTGCCATAAACTTCCCTCTTAGAACTGCTTTTGCGGCATCCCATAGGTTTTGGATAGTCGGGTTTTCATTGCATTTTGTCCCTAGGTATTTTTTGATTTCTTCAGTGATCTCTTGGTTATTTAGTAACGTATTGTTTAGCCTCCATGTGTTTGTGTTTTTTACGTTTTTTTCCCTGTAATTGGTTTCTAATCTCACCGCATTGTGGTCAGAAAAGATGCTTGATATGATTTCAATTTTCTTAAATTTACTGAGGCTTGATTTGTGACCCAAGATGTGATCTATCCTGGAGAATGTTCCATGCACACTTGAGAAGAAAGTGTAACCTGCTGTTTTTGGATGGAATGTCCTATAAATATCAATTAAATCTACCTGGTCTATTGTGTCATTTAAAGCTTTTCTTTCCTTATTAATTTTCTGTTTTGATGATCTATCCATTGGTGTAAGTGAGGTGTTAAAGTCCCCCACTATTATTGTGTTACTGTCGATTTCCTCTTTTATAGCTGGTAGCAGTGGCCTTATGTATTGAGGTGTTCCTATGTTGGGAGCATATATATTTATAATTGTTATATCTTCTTCTTAGATTGATCCCTTGATCATTATGTAGTGTCCTTCCTTGTCTCCTGTAACATTCTTTATTTTAAAGTCTATTTATTTCTGATATGAGTATTGCTACTCCAGCTTTCTTTTGATTTCCATTTGCATGGAATATCTTTTTCCATCCCCTCACTTTCAGTCTGTATGTGTCCCTAGGTCTGAAGTGGGTCTCTTGTAGACAGCCTATATATGGGTCTTGTTTTTGTATCCATTCAGCGAGCCTGTGTCTTTTGGTTGGAGCATTTAGTCCATTCATATTTAAGGTAATTATCGAGATGTATGTTCCTATTACCATTTTCTCAATTGTTTTGGGTTTGTTTTTTGTAGGTCCTTTTCTTCTCTTGTGTTTCCGACTTAGAGAAGTTCCTTTAGCATTTGTTGTAGAGCTGGTTTGGTGGTGCTGAATTCTCTTAGCTTTTACTTGTCTGTAAAGCTTTTGATTTCTCCATCGAATCTGAGTGAGATCCTTGCTGGATAGAGTAATCTTGGTTGTAGGTTCTTCTCTTTCATCAGTTTAACTATATCATGCCACTCCCTTCTGGCTTATAGAGCTTCTGCTGAGAAATCAGCTGTTAACCGTATGGGAGTTCCCTTGCATGTTGTCATTTTTCCCTTGCTGCTTTCAATAATTGTTCTTTGCCTTTATTTTTTGCCAATTTGATTATTATGTGTCTCGGCGTCTTTCTCCTTGGTTTTATCCTGTATGGGACTCTCTGTGCTTCCTGGACTTGGATGGCTATTTCCTTTCCCACGTTAGGGAATTTTTCGACTATAATCTCTTCAAATATTTTCTCTGGTCCTTTCTCTCTCTCTTCTCCTTCTGGGACCCCTATAATGCGAATGTTGTTGTGTTTAACGTTGTCCCAGAGGTCTCTTAGGCTGTCTTCTTTTCATTCTTTTTTCTTTATTCTCTTACACGGCAGTGAATTCCACCATTCTGTCTTCCAGGTCACTTATCCGTTCTTCTGCCTCAGTTATTCTGCTATTGGTTCCTTCTAGTGTATTTTTCATTTCAGTTATTGTATTGTTCATCTCTTTGTTTGTTCTTTAATTCTTCTAGATCTTTGTTAAACATTTCTTACATCTTCTCGATCTTTGCCTCCATTCTTTTTCTGAGGTCCTGGATCATCTTCACTATCGTTATTCTGAATTCTTTTTCTGGAAAGTTGCCTATCTCCACTTCATTTAGTTGTTTTTCTGGGGTTTTATCTTGTTCCTTCATCTGGTACATAGCCCTCTGCCTTTTCATCTTGTCTATCTTTCTGTGAATGTGGTTTTTGTTCCACAGGCTGCAGGACTGTAGTTCTTCTTGCTTCTGCTTTCTGCCCTCTGGTGGATGAGGCTCTCTAAGAGGCTTGTGCAAGTTTCCTGATGGGAGAGATTGGTGGTGGGTAGAGCTGGCTGTTGCTCTGGTGGGCAGAGCTCAGTGAAACTTTAATCCACTTGTCTGCTGATGGGTGGGGCTGGGTTCCCTCCCTGTTGGTTGTTTGGCCTGAGGCAACCCAACACTGGAACATATCGGGGCTCTTTGGTAGGGCTAATGGTGGACTCTGGGAGAGCTCACACCAAGGAGTACTTCCCAGGACTTCTGCTGCCAGTGTCCTTGTCCTCACGGTGAGACACAGCCACCCACTGCCTCCACAGGAGACCCTCCAACACTAGTAGGTAGGTCTGGTTCAGTCTCCTATGGGGTCACTGCTCCTTCCCCTGGGTCCCGATGCACACACTACCTTGTGTGTGCCCTCCTAGAGTGGGGACTCTGTTTCCCCCAGTCCTGTCAAAGTCCTGCAATCAAATCCCACTAGCCTTCAAAGTCTGATTCTCTAGGAATTCCTCCTCCCATTGCCAGACCCCCAGGTTGGGAATCCTGACGTAGGGCTCAGAACCTTCATCCCAGTGGGTGGACTTCTGTGGTATAAGTGTTCTCCAGTTTGTGAGTCACCCATCCAGCAGTTATGGGATTTGATTTTATTGTGATTGCGCCTCTCCTACCATCTCATTGTGGCTTCCCTTTGTCTTTGAATGTGGGGTATCTTTTTTGGTGAGTTCCAGTGTCTTCCTGTCAATGATTGTTCAGCAGTTAGTTGTGATTCCGGTGCTCTTGCAAGAGGGAGTGAGCGCACATCCTTCTACTTCGCCATCTTGAACCAATCCGTCCCAGTTATTCTTAAAACACTCTACCCTAATTTCTTAATATAATGTAATACCCAGTCCACGTTCATATTTCTCTGATTATTTTTTTAAATATCTTTTCACAATTGGCTTGAAGTTCAAGGCAGGATTACATCAAGGCCCATGATGCTTTTGGTTATTAGGTCTCTAAATTTATAGCATATCCTCTACCACTCACCCCTTTCTGTCTATATTATTTATCTGTTGAAGAAAATGAGCCATGTGTGACTCTCCAGTTTTCTTATCTCTCCCCAATTTCTATCTCTATGTCTCTCTTTTCTATAAATTAATTTTTTCTTATTTTTATTTAGATATAATTAACTTATAACATTATATTAGTTTCAGGTGTACAATATAATGATTCAATATTTATGTATATTGCAAAATGATCACCACAATAAGTCTAGTCAACATCCATCACCATACATTGATATTTTTTTTCTTGTGATGAAAACTTTTAAGATCTACTCTCTTAGCAACTTTCAAATGTACAATACAGTATTACTAAATATAGTTCTTTGTCTCTTTTATTCTGCTTGCTGGGAGATTTCCTCAGCTCATCTTCCAATCTTTCTACTGAATATTTTTTTGGCAAAGAACTTAAATTTCATGTTTTCTCAGTATTTGTTTATTATAGCAAACTGTTCTTTTTTCATGATGCACTATCTTCTCTTATCTCTCCAAAGATACCTTTTTTAAAAAAATTATTTTTCTGCCCTTATGCATTATCCCTACTTCCTCTGTGGTTTTTTTTTTTTTTTTTTTTTTTTCCTGTTTATCTGCTTTAGTGCTAGTCTTTCTTGTTAGAAGCTTTCCTCAAATGTCTGGTGAACCTTGACTCTCTGTCCTTTATGTTTAGGAATGAGACTCTCAAAAGTGGATTATGCATGGGCAGGGCATGTTGACTTGTGTGCTCACTGTATAGTGAGTGGGCAGGAACCCAGCCTTCTTTGTTAAGGAATCCTCAAATGTCAGCTGCTCTAGGACTTTTCTTTTGAGCAACTGAATTTCCCCAGAGAGAAATACTCTCCAGTCTCCCATCTGGGATGTGTAAGTCCAGCAGCCAGGGTTACCTGAGTTTCCACCTTTCTCCTGCCCTCTAATTTCCTTCCAGTGCTTTCCATTGGCCAAATAGAGCTGGATGCCAATTGGAAAGGAAGCCTGGAAAATGGAGTTTGCATGGGTCAGCCCCCTACTACACGGAGCAGAAGACATGTGAGAAATGGATCTGAGAAAATGACTGGGGGACAGAGGTGGAGGCAGCAGGCAGGGGATAGCATTCTAATCGGAGGGGTGACATGTACAGAGGCCCAATGGATAGAGGGGACACTGTACAGTTGGGGAACATGACAGAAGACAGAGAGCAAGCTGAAGCTGACAGGAGGTAGGGCCAGACCATACAGGTACAGCAAGCCATGTTAAATTTTGGACTTTAATGCAAAAGCAACGAGATGACAAAAAAGTGTTTTAAGAAAGTGGTCATTGTAACTGACAACTGTACTTGAAATAAAAAATAATTATCAGCTACTCTGCAGAGTTGAGGCTATAAACCATCATCAACAGGAAAATGCTGTGAACACTAAGACAAAACAAAGCTCTGGTGAACCCACTGATCACCACAGTGGGAAACCAAATCAAACTGGCATATAGACAGAGAGTGGGAAACACAGAATACCATTCTCCAGCTCTAACTGAAGACCTCTGCAACAGTGGTTATAGCACTTTTGAGCACCTACTATGTGCTATGGAAGGAGCTCAGAGAAGACAGAAAAAAATAAATATTTTTTTAATGCTCACATATGCTAAGTGACACTAAGATACATGCATGCACACACTTACACACACATTGCCATTTAATTTTTACAAGGATCCTATGAGATGGGCATTATCACTCCTAGGTTGCAGATGAGCAATCAGGGGCTCAGGAGGAGTGTTCTGTGTCACCAGCTAGGAAGTGAAGGAGACAGGATAAGAACTCTAGTCCTCCTGATTTCAAAGCCTAACTTTTTGCTGTGAATGGTAAACCCAGACCCTTCTCAGACTTCTAGTTTCTTCGACAACCCATTAGTAGCACTGAGGAACTGTTCTTAATGGCATCCAGGTCGAGGTGATAAAATAAGTCTTCCTCCATTGAAGCAGTGCTTCCCGCTGTATTGTTTCCCTGGGCCAGGCGTGGTGTCAGAACAAAAGCAGGATACCCAAGTGGTTGCCGTTTCCTTATTTTAAATGGGACAACCACAAAACTGATGGGAATAAAACATTCTAAGGACCAACGATTCAATTCTGGTAGAAGGCTGGCAATCAGTTTCTCTAAAAATGTAGTCATAGGGAATTCCCTGGTGGTCCAGTGGTTAGGACTTGGCGCTTTCACTGCCAAGTGGGCCCTGGTCAGGGAACTAAGATCCCACAAGCCACGTGGTGCAGCAAAAAAAAAAAAATGTAGTGGTAGTAGAGATGAATTCAGGGCAAGGAGCAGTTAGCTGGGGTGACTCCATTCTGGACAAAGACACTAAGAACACAGTATTACGTAGGTCTGGACAAACCACAAAGCCAAGCAGTTACAGAGAATTTATGGCTCAAGAACCCTCCCTGACTAGATACCTGACAGTAGGAGATCAGCATGAAGCGGGGCAGAGGTAGCCTCTAACAGGGCAAGAGAATTGAGTCTCCACATGCTGGGGGAGGATCAAAGCAATGGCTCTGGAATCTGGAAGTCGAGGTTGGTTTGAGGTCTGAACTGGTGGGCAAAAGAGAGTAGAGTGCACCGGGGATGGCAAAAGGTGGTCCCCAGTGCCTCCAGTGTTTGAGGCTTGCTTTGCGGGCTAGCAGGTGGACTAACTTGATTTACAGGGCAAGGGCTGGGCTGGATTCTCCTAGTCTAAACCAGTAGTTTTCAAACTTTTTAAGGCAGTGAAACATTTTCTCCGAAGGAAATCTTAAGCGGAAGTGTAAACAACCAAAACAAATAAAGTGGATTCGCTCTGGTGGAAGCCAGTGGTGGGGATGCAAGGTCCTGCCAGGTTGGACTTGCTTTCCCCTTTCCAGGCCTCCTGATGTTGAAGCAAAGAGGATTCACAAATGGAATCATAATTTTCTCTATTGAGAAGTTAGATTTGAACTCCAACTTTTTTTTTTTTTTTTAAGATTGATTGATTGATTGATTGATTGCTATGTTGGGTCTTCGCCTCTGTGCCAGGGCTTTCTCCAGCTGCGGCAAGTGGGGGCCACTCCTCATCGCGGTGCGCGGGCCTCTCACCATCGCGGCCTCTCCCGTTGCGGAGCACAGGCTCCAGACGCGCAGGCTCAGCAGCTGTGGCTCACAGGCCCAGTTGCTCCGCAGCATGTGGGATCCTCCCAGACCAGGAGCGCGAACCCGCGTCCCCTGCATTAGCAGGCAGACCCTCAACCACTGCGCCACCAGGGAAGCCCAGAACTCCAACTTTTAAGTATGCAAATTAACTAGACCGTCTCAGGTCTCCTTTAGATGGAATTCAAACAGAAAAACTCTGAATTAGCACACCAATAATCATTTTCAGCCTGCTCTCCAGGCAGTCCCCAGTGGTCCCTGTAATTTAGCTGGCTAAACCTTTTCCTCGGGGCCAAACAGCTAAACTTGAGCCAGGTGGGCTTAAACGCATGAACCAATTCAGAGTTTACTGTCCAAAGATGAAAGAGAAAAGCCTGCCAGCATCTTCTACTCATCCACATAAGGTTCCCAAGAGCGGGATTCAGCCCTCATCCTCCCCTCCCCGCACCCGCTGCAAATACACAGAAAGGCCAGCGCAATATAACTTCAAAGATCGGTCCTGCAGCCCCCTCAGACAAATTACACCAAAACAAGCCAAAGTGAACGCAACTGTCTTTACCAGTTTCATAAGGGAATTGCCTGGGAACCATTCCTTTTCAGACCTAATTATAAAGTCAGTTTTGAATTACAGAACAACATGGCATGAAAGCCAGTGTTTAACAAGCGGAACAAACAAACACGCAAAGCTAAAATGTAGTGGGCTTTTACCTGAGGGCTGCTGCCAGCGACAGCAGAAATGGCCTCTTTCACCAAGTCTGGGGTGCCCTGGAAAACTTCATACCTCTCCAGGGAGACAGTTCCTAACCGCCGCCACCCTCCCTTTAAAAAGCAATCCGGTGATAAATAAATAAACTACATTTCCCAGAATTCTCTTCGCTCAGGCGCGGGGCTATGTTTTAAACCACTCTGTAATTGTCACCAAAAAAAAAAAAAACTCGAAATGTTTAAATGTGACAATATTTTGACATACAGAGTTGACTCAGCTCATTTCAAATCTCATCTTATCACTAGTGCCCTTGGGTATGTTTTTAAAGATAAAAGTACTAAACTATTATGCTATGCCAGGACCAGCTAAGCATAACAGAAACAACAGTTCAATGCTTTTTACACTTGGTGTATATATTACGTGTCATTCAAACATTGGCATGCATCAGAATCGGCTGAAGGGCTTGTTAAAACACAGGTTGCTGGACCCCACTCCCACAATCTGATTCAGCAGGTCTGGAGGGGGTCCCAAGAATGGCCATTTCTAACAGGTTCCCAGGTGCTGCCTTTGTTGCTGGTCCCAGATCACATCTTAAGAGCCGCTGACTTAGATGATCTCCATGCGCTATTCCAAATCTATGGGAAAAGCAGGCACGCAATTACTGATTTCTACTTATTCTGATTTCTTTTTTTTTTTTTTCTTTTTTTTTTTTAGACAATCAGATTTTTTTTTTATTTTTTTTTTTTTATGGCTGTGTTGGGTCTTCGCTTCTGTGCGAGGGCTCTCTCTAGTTGTGGCAAGCGGGGGCCACTCTTCATCGCGGTGCGCGGGCCTCTCACCACCGCGGCCCCTCCCGTTGCGGAGCACAGGCTCCAGACGCGCAGGCTCAGTAATTGTGGCTCACGGGCCCAGCCGCTCCGTGGCATGTGGGATCTTCCCAGACCAGGGCTCGAACCCGTGTCCCCCGCATTGGCAGGCAGACTCTCAACCACTGCGCCACCAGGGAAGCCCTACTTGTTCTGATTTCTACAAGCTTTGAACTAGCAGTATCTGTGACAGTGAAGACCCTAGCCTTCCCTAGCAGTGTTAGGAAGGGTAAAAGGCAAAGCAACTAGTTCAGGAGGATCCAGAAACTGACACTATCTGGTCCAACACTTTTATTTTCCCAGTGAGGAAATTTAGGCTTAGAGATGTTTGTGCAAAGTCTCCCAGTGAGTCCATGATTGTGCTGGGACAGAGAACCCAGATGTTGTGGCTCCTGCCAGCAGTGGAGTAAAATGGGACAGGTGGATCTGGCAAGGAACAGGGAAGCCAACCTGGCTCTGATCCATACCGATTTTTCCCTTGGCTCCTACCTCATCATTGTCTCTGCACTGGCAGAGGCTCAAATCCCCAACCCAGGAACTCCTAACCTCCCTTCCTTTTTTATTTAGCTCCCTTGGAGCCTAAGACAAGCAGTCAAAATTGGGTGGCCAAATTGTCACAGCAGCCTTCAGTTACAATATTTGGGGGCTGAATTAATGAATACAGAGCCATTTATTTGCTTTTCTATCTATCTTGTCTCTGTGACAGCAAGTAATGATAGAATCTTCCCAAACAACTAACCAGACCCCGTGCATCCATCAGGTACTCGGTTATTCTCAAGAAATTAGCATTTAAGAAAAATTGTTTAGGTGCACTAATCACTCCCATCAGCCACCAGGGGTCACATAAATAGGAGTTTTCACTAGACCTTTCTGACTCACAAACTACCCTCTTCCTCCAAAGGCCTCGGTACAACACATAATTCAGCAACTAGAGTCCCTTGAAGAAGAAAAAATAAACACCTATAAAACTAGTCTTTTTCAGATTTCAGAGACATGAAACCCTTTAGGAGTCTAGGCCAGGGTTCATAACAATCCATTATCTGACAACATAGATATACAGATAAACCATTATTTTGGTAAAGATACATCTTCTAAACACCACTGATCTGGGCATTGTGGTTGTCCTTGAATTGAAGAATGATCACATTTTATTGTCTTAGCCTTGAGCATGGTTATCAATGCCAGACACTGAGAGGCTTAATTTGAAAGATGGCTATGCGGTCCAACTGGCAAATGCCTTTTATTCAGTTAACAGGGACAGCTGAAAGCTTATATACTGTTGCACAAGCGAAAAATCTGACTTCCTAACGGTTCTTAAAGATGCCAGCTAGGAGCCTGTGCAGGCCAGCCTGCCAGGGCTGGGGCTGCAACCACAGCTCTATGCTAAGGCTTTGCAGCTCGGCACCGGGTGGTGCAGCTGTTATATTGGCCAAAAAAGCACTGGCAGCCCCAGGAGAAACAGAGACTTAATTCACTTACAGGAACTTTCCTGAAAGAGTCTTTTAAAATGCATTTAAGGCAGACCAGGTGCACTTATTTTCTTTTTAAATCTCATTGCTTTGTCAGATATTCTCATTTATGGTTTTAATAGTCTTTATGTACAACATTAGCCACCCTCTGTTGCATTATAAATTATAATAAGAACTTATAAAACATATTTAAGTATAATGATTTCTAGGTAGGTTCCTTGAAATATATAACATCTAAACATCTGTGCTACAGCACTCGCAATAGATATACAGCCTGGGTTGCTATTTGGGTTGCCTGGAATTTTGTTAAAGATTTTGTAAGCCATGCATAGTTAAAAAAAAATAAAGACATTTGTGTGTGTGTGTGTGTGTGTGTACACATTGCTCAGATATAAACAGTAGTAAAAGAAAGCCGATTCAATTCAATATATCATGCTGTTAAAAGACTTCCAGCTGTCAACTGCTTCCATTATAAACAGGAGTTGGGAAGAATGGGCTCCAGAGGGGAAAGAGGTTGCATAAAGATGAAACTTCATAATGTGAGAGATGGGGTGGGGACTGGATTCAAGTCATCATTTAGGTGAAAATTGCCAATAACCTGAATAATTCTAGGAAATACTCTCCGTGGTCCTTCACTACACTTTGAAAGCACTCAGCCCACAAACACTCCCGTGCTAGCACGACAAAAGACCTCCCTATGCCAGTAAGTAAAAATGAGTGCCAGAGCCATCCTTAAAGGTAAATATTTGGGATAGGCAGCTGTTTGTATAATGTGATTTTAAGTGTGACAAGCATGCACCCCACCCAAAAAATAGCTATGCTTACAGACCCGGGTCACGGATGCCTTGCAATTCTGCCATTAAGGAGTATTTCCATCCCAGTCAGAAACTTAGGAATCATCCTTGGCTCCTCTTTCTCCTTCTCTGACCCCATTCAATCAATCACAAGTTCCTCCTACAGAGCTCTTGACTCTGTCCCTTTATCTTCATTTCCTCTGACAGTACTACAGTTCAGGTCTCTGTCAGTTCCTACCAGGGCAACAGCAGTTCCCTCCTGACTTATCTCTGTGTCTTCAGTCTATTCTCCACGCTGCAACTAATGGGATCTTTCTAAGATGCAAATCTGATTATGACAATCCCCAGCTTAAAGCCATTAGCTGGTTCCTCATCCCCTCAGGATGAAGTCCAGGTTCCTTAACAGGGTACACGAAGCCCTCGTGGTATGGCTGTTGCTGACTGCTCAGCCCCATCTCTTGCCAGGTCCTCCCATCACACATTCACCTTGTCTTGGTCCCTCAGCCTGGCTTCCAGGGCATTGAGCACATCATCCCCTTTGCTTAGAACACTCCGTCCCACTTTCTACCCTTCCCGTCAAAGACTTCATAAATCTAAATGTATCCCTACTTTAGCACTTTCTTACTATGTAAGCTTTAGCCATTTGACTGTCTAATTGTTTCTCAACTAGGCTACGTATTTCAAGAACAACAGAACTGTCGCTTATTCACTAGTGTATTTCCAGGACCTAGCACAATGCTTGTCACATTATAGTTAATAAATATTTGTCCATTCGATGAACAAATGAGTTCTAGTAAAGTTCTTATGTTCTATTAACATACTAATGTTGGGAATTCACACTTTAGTGTGATTTTCCTTACTACAGCTCTCTGAGAATATGTTTGAGAGGGTTAATGAAATAGAGGCAGAACTGGCTCTGGAGAACCAGAGGAAAGTAGAAAGGCAATGATTAGCCAAGATAGGAAGGCACTAGGAAGGAAGGAAAGAACAGGTACTATTGGAGAGTTTAGAATGGCCCTTCATGGGTATAGAGAAAATAACAACCAAAACTTGGTTCATTCCTGATCGCATCCCTGAGGCTACCACCAAGGAGAGGTCAGTTCCACGGCCTGGGTTGATCATCGAGGTACCTGTACCCTGGCCCAGTGGCTTCACCAGAGCTGGCCTGATGGCTGTGTGCTAACCCCAGGCCTATGCTGTGGAGAAGCTGCAAGGGCAAGGCAGAGGTGACTGGACAGACGCACTGTTTCCTCCTGGCCAGTTTGACTGAACTTGTCTAGATACAGATGGCTGTGACTAACTTTCTGCTTATCACAGCCTTTTGAAGTATTAAAACTCTACCAGCCCATACTTCATATATTTCCCTCCCCAAGTAAACTCTTTTGTCTATGATCAGTATAGAGGAAGCATAATGTGGAAGACAATTTATTTATTTTACTACTGACCTCAATGAATTACTCAGTGAAGTTTCTGGGCAGGCGAAAAATATATCATCTTCCTTCCATCCCATGATTAGGGCATTCACCAAGGCTCAGACATGAGCTCCTGATTTTTCTCCCATCTGGTTTCTTTCCTTGATGACCCAGTTCTACATCATGGCTCTCACTTTCAGATCTGGGTACCATACTAACAATGCCTAAATCTAAAACATCCACCCTGATCGTACAAGCATACTCCAGGCCCACATTTTTCATTGTCTATAGGACTTTTTCCTTTGAATATCTCACCAAGAGTTCCACCTCAACAAATCCAAACTACCTCATAGTCTTGTCTCCTCCCTGCAAAATTGACCCACAGCTGCAATGTCCTTACTTCTGCCAGTGGTACCATCATTCTCTCAGTCACATGTCAGGATACTCCACTCTTCCCACTAGAACATAAACTGCCACCTCCTCAATGAGGCCCACCTTGACTACTCCATTTAAAATTGCCACACCATGGCCCCAGCAGTCTTGATTTCCCCCCTCACTTGCTCCACCTTTTTCATAGCACTTACCACTTTCTAGCATACTAATTTACTTATCTATTTATTATTTATCAGTCTCTCTGTGACTCCTACTAGAATGTAAATACCACTGAAGATAGGGATTTGTACCTGTTTTTATTCACTGATGTCATACCTGTGCCTACAGCAGTGCCTAACACACAGTAGGCACTTCTGTAGGCACTCAATAAATATTTGTTGGATTAATAATTCATGCCACAAGTATATATAACAAAGAATATATTTTAAAATACCTCTGTCCTCTAGCTAGAACTTAAGCTCCATGAAGTAGGGGATTTTGTTTTGTTCATTGTTGTGCCCCCAGGGATTGTAGGTATTCAATAAAAACCTGTTGAATAAATGAATGGATGGGAACTCATTGAGTTACCTTTTTATACCAAGTACTAAGCTAGGTGCTTGGGGATTCTAAGATAATTTTAAACAACTAACTATAATACAATGGGGTGAAGAGATATGATAGGGGTAAGAACAAAATGCCATGGAAGCTCAAGAGTGACAGCACTGAAGGTAATTCTTCACACCTGTTCATCTGCTTTAGATTCCAGGAGAAGGCCCTAGAAAGAAAGTACATGGTATGGGGCAATGCTTCTCAAATGTTACTTGTATATGAGTCACCTGGGGAATCTTGTTAAAATACAGACACTGGTTTGGTGGACCTGAGGAGAGCCCTAAGCTTTTATATTTTTAACAGGTCCCAGGTGATACTGAGGCTGCTGGTCCTCAGACCACACATCGAGTTACAAGTGTACTTAACTCAGCACCCATTCCCCCTTATATCCTTTTAGTAAACTCCAATTTTGTTCATGTATCTAATCTTCCCTTCCCCAGTACTCAGAGGAAGTGATCCTAGCCCCAGCCCCAAGGTTAGACTGGGATGGAGCTCAAAGCCAATCAGTATAAGGCATTCTTCTGGCTGATTACTGGATGAGAATGGGGGTGGGAACTCAGGATATTTAGTCTATGTTTCGGGGAAAGGTTTCTCTTTCCCTTCTACTGTCCCTCAACAAGGAAGCATGTGGCTTGATGACTGCAGGAGGCCATCCTATAACCTGAGCAGCAGCATCTTAAGATGAAGCCAGTGCCAGGAGTGCTGAGTGAAAAGAGGGAGAGAACCTGGGTCATTAATGACATCATTTGGCTGTTGATTGTGCTGAGCCTGGAACTTACTCTGTCTCTGATCTAATAAATGTCCTTATTGTTTAAGCCAATTTGAATTCAAAACTTCTCTTATTTGCAGCAGAAATCATCCTACTGATTACACATAACTATTTTTTTAGGTACTAAATATTTATTGAACACCTGCTATGTCCCAGGCACCATCCTAAGGAAACTAGACATCCATAATCCCTACCCTCATAAACTTTATAGTCTGTAAGATAAATTAATTTGAGCCCAAGTTAGTGAGATTAACAAAATTTCATTTTACTATTTACTTTCTTGGATGGAGACTACTTCTCCCTCCCTGACTGTATCTCTGAAATGGTTCTTATTAATTACCTGTTGCCCTGGTACAACTGCCTTAATCCTAAATCGGAGCTCTGTCGCCTCACAGTTAAAAATTGCAACAGTACCCTAATACCACTCTCAGATCCAATCTACAAACAAGTAACCCATCAATCTTCCTAAAGCATCAACTTCATGGAGCAAAAACTTCCAGAGACCCTCCTTGCTTATACCCGTGATTTTTAAGCTTGTTTTATTAAAACAAGAAACAGTTCTTCAAAGGCAAAAAATGTCTTACACAAAGTCCCAACGTGTAAAATAGATAAACCAGTGTTGTTCTGTGGACATAGGGAAGGGTGAGGGGCAGACAGAGTCTCACCTGCCCCACTCCAGCCTACTCCTCACCCCCACTTGACCCTCCCAACACACCCCACCCCTGAGGAGTTGTGGTGCCTTCATTTCACACTATGTCACAAAATCAAATGCTTCTACTTGTCATTCTATTAACTGCGCCCATTCTTGATTCACTTAGGTCAGTCTTTCCACAACCCTTCAAACACACGCACTCATTCTCAAGTCTTTGCTCAGGCTGTTTCTTGCATCAAGAATGTTGTGTGTCCTCCTTTACGTAAAACTGACCCACCTTCACAAGAAACCTGACAACAACAAAATACAACACTCCCAGCACCCACAGAGCAGGCATCACCAATCAATCCCAATCCATCAGGCATTCTTTCCTTTGAGTCTTTGAGTCTTTTCCACTGAGTTCACAATCCTTTTTCATGCATCATATAGTCAAGCACTATCAACCCCAAAAAAGCAAAAAGCAAAAAAAATTTTAAGTCTTTTTTATCCCCAGTATTAAGTACAGCTCTCATTCTGTCATTTTATAGACTCACATTATCACTTAGTTATAAAATAGTTCGATCTGTGTGGTTCCTCAGATTATAAATGACTGGAGAATAAGGCCTATATTTTCTCTTTCCCCTCAATTTCTAGCTCAGTTCTAGCCACTTTGCTAGGTACTAAATAAATATACTGGATGAATGAATATTCAGGTAATATTAACTTGTGTCTTCTAAAGCATGCTTATATGATCACCATGGAGTATCAAAACATGAGGCAGCACCACAGCTGCAAGAACCACCTTAGGAATCAAGAAACCTGAGCTCCTCTCCCACAAACTCTATGAATTACCTATGTGGCCACTTCGTCTGCTGGGCCTTGGTTTCCCTCATCTATAAGAAGGAACTTGATTAAATTATTTGTGTTGATACTGGGGCGTTCTTTGAGTTTGCTGGGAGAAGCAGCACTCAGGTTACCAGGTCGCCTTGTGGGAGTGGGGCCCATTGGGAGGATATAGGGCATCTTCCATGTCCTTGGCTGTATTCTGGGTCCCGCAACTTCCATGGCCATGTGGAGAACTGGAATAACAACTCCTGACACAGAGCATGACTGACTACCTTTCTTTGTGTGAACTCATCATCAGTTTATCCCTATCCAGCAGACTCTGCTGGTTGGGCAGTGTTTCACAGCAAACTCTGTCAAAGGCTGTTAACCTCCCACAAATCCAGCTTATACATGATTTTCTTTGGATTGGACACCAATCTCTGGTCCAGTCAGGTGGGACCAAGGTATCAGGGTTGGTTTCACTCAGGGACCACTCCTGCAACTTTATGTAGGAAGAAATGGTTTGGACCACTCTTTTCAGAAAAGGGGGCTGCAGGTATGGCACAAACCTAGTGCTTCATAAACACATCTCTCTCTTTTTCTAAAGTGTTTTATGTTATTTAACCAAATATTCCCAATCTTCACAAAAAGCATTAAGAAATATGCATTATGAAGAAAGATTATATACCGTATTCACTTAGTAGTGAATCTTTCTGCCCAGTAGGAAAGTATACAGGAAGTAGACCTAAAGAAGCGGGAAACTACACAAATGCAAAAATCCAACTCTCCTGAAGACTTTCTGGGACCCAAAGGCCTTAAACATAATACAGTATTCCTTCAGTATTAAAAAAAAAATTTTTTTTTAAAAAGGACACCAAAGATTATAGTGTTTTATAAACTTCTAATGTGGAGCTAATTCAAACACAGCCTGCCTGGAACATGCTCAGTCACAGCCAGTGACAAAATCTCCCACCTGTGGACCCTTCCCCACGCCCCTGTCCTGGGGTCCCCACCACCACGCGAGAGTGCTTTCCATGAGGGGCGGGAATGCGCTTACCCACGCATCTCACACAGAGAGATAAGGGGCTGGCCCATGAGCCCAAGGCCTTTGGCAATGGACACATTTTTATAAAGAGAGAAAAAAAAAGAAACACCGCACACAACTGTGACTTTGTTTCTCAACTTATCATTTCAAAAAAAGGCTGTAAAATGGAGTTTAATCAGAGTGCCCTTTTTTTTTTCAAACGATTTTAATTATTGGAATGCAAAATTTTTTAAGTACTCAAATAAAACCTGGGGGAAAAAAAAAGCAGAGCTGAAAATGTTAGGATCCTAAACTGTTAGGCCTGGATGACAGGATAGAGGATGCTATAGGATCATCTAGGCAGCACCTCATGGGGGAAGGAGCCTGGACTTTGCTCTCATACAGCCCTAGGAATGAATGCCTATTTTGCCTTGTACTGGTTTGCTAAACCTTTTGCAAGGTGCTTAATATTAATAATAACTGTTCATCAAGTGCTTTATTCTGTGGCAAGGACATAATATGCATAATCACGTTTACTTCTCACAAGAACCCTAGAAGATAGAAATGACTGCATCTCTGAGAGAGTAACTTTCCCAGTCAGCCAGCTTATAAGAGGGAAGCCAAGATGCAAAGCCAGATCGAAGTCTCTACTGCCTTCCCATCCACCTTCTCTGACCCTTCATTTCCTCAACTGTAGAATGATCTCCCTTAGAAAACTGTAGGGAGACTTCAGTTTTGTTCCATTTGTAAATGTGCGTGGAACATAGTAATTGTTCAATAAATGTGGACTAGTAATATAAGTTTACACAAAAACTGGAGTCCAGAGAGCTAAGTCACACGGAAACCTCATGGGCAACACTGGTTTCTTTGATTTCCAGCCTGGAATTCTCTTCCTTTTTCTGTATTTAAAAAAATGTCAAATTTAACATTCCCCAAAGTGCAAAATATAGAGAGAATGTAAAATCACTCAAAATCCCATTATACCCACATAGCTTTCTGTATGTTTTCTTCTGCTGTCTTCCCATGTGTTGATTTTACATTGTTATAGTTTTATATTCTGTTTTTTTCACTTGACCTTGTCATAAATGCTATAAATGTCATGAATAATATGAATACTATGTTACATACAATGTATGCTATTTGCAAATAGATGGAACGTTTTTCTCTCACCCTCATTGTCATGAGGGAGAGTAGCATGGTGATAAAAAGTTCAGACTCCCTGTGAGAGAAACCTAGAAAAGAATCCTCAGCCTCGCCATTTTATCACCATTTGACTTTAGGGAAGCTTCTTAACTCTCGAAGCCTCGGTTTATTTATCTGTAAAGTGGGGATAACGATTCCTACATCATAGTATTATTGTGAGGATTAAGAGAGATAATATATATAAAACCCCTATGCTTTTATTATTCACTCTAAGCATTTATTGTTAACTATAGCTATGTGTAATTCTAAGTTTCCTCTCCTTCTCCAACCAAACAGCATTACTTCACATTTTCAGTTACTCAGTGGCTTTACAGAAATATGCTTAGAGATTACATAGGTTTAAGAGAGGAAGAGGAGAAAGGGAGAGTGGAGAGAGGAAGACGTGGTTGCTGGGAGGCCCCGCTGTGTCCCCGGCTCAGCAGGAGCAGCAGGAGTTTCCAGGCTGAAATTCCATTCCCAGGTAGCTCACAGGGCAGATCTGGCCTCGGCTGGGCAGTGTGGGCTGTGCCCACCTGCTCCCTCACGGCAGCCTCATTCCACGACGGCTCCCTCGGGATGCCCGAAGCGCCGTGGCCTGGGATGGAAGCAGCTGGGGCGAGCAGGGCGGCTTTATGCGTTCTCAGAGAGCTTCTCAGTTGTCTGAAATCCTCAGCTTTTCAAAGGAGGGCTGATCCCTACATAGAAATGTGAAACTGCTCTGAGTCAAATAAATCATTAACAGGCAAGCTGGGAAAGAATGGGCAATAAAGAGGACAAAGGGTCAACCTTAGGCCTTCTCAAAAGGATTGACTTCACATGTGGGCTCCACTTCCTTATTCAGTCACCCTCGTGACTCACAGGATGACTTCTGCTCCTCCAAGGGAGCACCTGGGGCTGTGCCAGGAAAAGTCCTGTCCGCCTTCCACCCAGCTGAGCCCTCGCTGGTTCTTAAAACTCTATTCTCCTGGCTTCCCTGACGTCACCCTCTCCTGGGCTTTCTGCTCCTTCTCCATCTCACCCTCCTTTGTCAGCAGTTTCTCCTCTACTTGACCTCTAAACATCACAGTTCCTTAGGGCACGGCTCTAAGCCCTGACCTCTTTTTGGGCTTTCCTTCTTCCTACGTGACCTCATTCATTTTCATGATTTGAAATATCATCTACACCTCGGTGACTCCTACACTGTAATCAGCAGCTCAGATCTCTCTTCGGAGCCCTACACCTACACATCCAATACCCTGGACATACAAATCTACATTTGGATGTCTCAGAAATCTTCTATAACTGAACAAGTCCAAAATGTAACTTCTTCAAATTGCCCCTTCATCCAGTGTTCCTGTCTCAGTAAATCTCAGTCACTCCCACCCGCTCAGTAGTTCATGCATACCTGAGACCTAGCAGTCATCCTCGACTCCTGCCTCTTCCCTCACCACCCCCATCCAATGTAACACAAATCCCTCTCAATTCCTCCTCTACAATATTTTTGCATCCTCCCACTGTCACCATCCTCTTCCAAGCCTTCTCTTCTGATAACCAGTAGCAATCCCCTGAGCCCTCCATGTGGCAACTGAGGATCATTTAAAAACATGATAAACGGGATCGTGTCACTAAACACTGGTCTAAACCACTTCGCATTGCACTTTAATAGCCAGTGCATCAGGCACTGTGCAAAGAACCCTACATGTATTATCTTAATGAATCCTCACAACCCTACAATTACTATCCTGTTTTAAAAATAAGGAAACTGAAGCTTGGAGAAATGAAGTAATTTGACCAAAATAATGGAACTAGAATGAAGTAGAATTAGGATTTGAACTCAGTCAGTCTGAACCCTCATCCCAGGCTCTTAAATTATTGCTATCCTGCCTTTCACCTAATCCAAAATCTCTAACACCCCTAACAGGCTCTGTGGGACCAGGACTCTATCCAGCTTTATCTCCATCATCTCCTTCATCTCCATTGTTCCTTGTGTTCCAGTCACATGATTCCTCTTTCAGCGACTCTAGTACCCTAAGCTCTTTCCCGCCTCAGGGCCTTTGCATATATGGTTTACTCTGTCAGTAACACTTTTCCTTATGTGTGGACTAACTCCTCTTCATCCTTCAGGACTCAACTCTATTGTCACTTTCTTACCAAGAGAACTTTGCCTAATTCCTTATCTAAATTATTTTCTTATGTTATGCTTTCTCACTGCATCCTGTCTTTTTTCTTCATAGCACTTACTACACACAAAAAATGTGTATATATAAAATTGTTTAATGTTTACCTCTCCCATAAACATGAGCTCCATGAAAGCATAGACCATGACCACATTTTTCATCACTGTATCCCCTGAGGTTAGCATAGTAGCAGATGTTTAATTAATATTTGTTAAGTAAATAAATTTATTTATCTTTATGGGATAAATAATTTATGCACATCAATAAGAAAAACACTACATTCCCCGGTAGGTAGAGAGGTAAATGATAACAATTAACAAAATTGGAATAAAATAAATAAACAGGGGGATGGTCTACCTTATTAATAATCAGGTAAATTGAAACAGAAATGAGATATACTTTTTCATCTATTTCAATAGCCAAAATGACAAAATAAATAAATAAAACTTCTTAATGTTGATGGTGAAACTGACCCTTTCATGTTTTGATGGTGAAAGTGTCAACTGGTTAAAAAAAAAAAAAATCTTACCAAAAAACAGATTGATATGTATCAAGAATCTTAAAATATTTATATTCTTTATAATATAATTCTACTTCAGGAACTCTATTGTAAGAAAATAACATTAAGACAGAAATTTCTTTTATTTCAAAATATTTTATCTCAGCATTATTTTTTTTTTCGTGGAAAAACTCATTTATTCCAAAGATGAACAAACACAAAGCAGCCCAGCCAGGATCTATACAAAAAAGCTACAGAAACAATGAAGAAAGAAACAGTAAAACAGAGGGCTGGCAAAGATTTCTCAATAACAATATTCCTTCCAAGGAGTGGATGGAACTTGTGACAAGTTATTTTACTGGGAATTGAAACAGGTCATGAAGAAGTGACCACTAATTACCAAGAATGTGTGTCATTGATAGAAGAGCCACAAGGGGAAAAGATTTTGAGACAGCAGAAACAGCTAAGCTCTGGACTGACTATACAAACGAATAAACAAAAAAGAGGAGGTAATATTACACAAAGAGGTTGCAATTAGGAGAACAAAGTAAATAGTGATTTATAGGATATGTTAGAAAAATAAACATAATAGACATGACATAGAAGGCTTAAAAGAATTATTGCTAGTGAGTGGAAACATACCTAGATTTTGTATATTGACCTTTTCCCAGAGAATAGTGAGTGGACATTCACTTACTAATTCTAATAACTCGCCTATAGATTCTTTTGGATTTGCTATGCTTCTACTTGCTGGACAATTCTAATTTATTGAATGTCCAAATCATATCCCAGAAGATACTGACGCAGAATAGTAAAATACCTAGAGAGCAGCAAAGGAAAAACATCAAATTGCTTACAAATAGGAAGAGCACATGATAGGTGTACAGAAAAACTCTGGAAATGAAGAGGGAACTCTTAATAATTATGCTGGGACAGCAGACACTAAGTGGGCTGTCCTGGAACATACAGTGGGCCCATATGTACCTGTCTCTTGTTCTAAATTGCTTGAGTAAAGGTTATCTCAGCATTATTTGTAATAGTGAAAAACAAGGTAAATCAAATGCCTAACAATAAACATTGGTATATCCGCCACATTATATGCAGCCATTAAAATTATTTTTACCACAACTTCACAATAGCATGGGGAAATGGCTTGGCTGTGACCTTGAACGCATTGAGTGAAAATGCATAATTTCTTATATTATATATGCCCGGACATAGGGCAACTTTGAATATTACACAATCCCAAAATATCCTATTGAAAAATTTAAAACAATTGAGCTTTTAGGGGCAGGGGACACGAAACTGGAATATGCAAACTTTTAGCGATGAAGATGAAATATCTAATTATCTTCTTATATGATTTATTAATTTAGTTTAAAATATATCCAAAATCACATGTATAGAAAATATACTGTTAAAAATTTTTTTCCACTCTCATATTTCATGAAAAAATTTTATTCAAACTCCTCAGGGGCAAGTTTGACATCAGTGTCTTCATCATCTCTAAAGAGATACCTACCAATTTTCCAGGTCACCTCCTCTTCACTTCTGTCTAAATTGTTTGCAAAGTGATACTTCTTCCTTTTCAAAAAAATTTTTTTCATTACAAGAAATTTCAGACATAAGCAGAAGTATATAGAAATCTCAGCAATTACCAACTCATGGCCAATGTTTTTTTATACTCCCGCACGTCCTCCTTCCTGGATTGTTTTTAAGCAAATCCCAGACATCACATCATTTTATCCAAAAATATTTCAATATGTATCCCTGTGATAAAGGTCTTTTTAAAAATACAACTGCAACACCTTTATAGCAGATTGAAAAGTTAATTATCCCTTCACATTATCAAATATTTAGTAAGTGTTTGAATTTCCCCAGCTGTCTCATAAAGTTGTTTAAATCAGGATCCAGACCAGGTGTAGCCATTTCATTTGGTCAATAAGTTTTTTAATTCTGTGTGAATCGATAGGTGTCCTCCTTCTTCTTGCTCTTTCTTCCTTTTCATACAATGTATTCATTGATTTGTCTTTCAGAGTTTCCCATATCTGGAATTTTGCTCATTCCATCCCTGCAATATCACGTGACATGTTCTTCTGGTTCTCTCTATTTCTGGAAACTTGTAGTTAGCTCTAGAGACTTTATCACATTCACATTCGATTTGTTCAGTGGCAAGAATATTTCATGGATGGTACTGAGTACTTTCACAGTGAGGCACATAATGCTTTGTTGTCTTTCTTTTTGCCATAATATAGCCATTGCCTTGATCCACTATTGCATTAGGGGTGCAAAATGGTGAAATTCTATCATTCCTTTGTCATTTATTAGCTGGCATACTTCTACAAAGAGAAACTTTCTCTCATCAGCTCTTGATTACCCTAAGATGCAATAGGCAGGAGAAGCAGGATAAATGCTTGATTCTTTCTCTTTATTTATTAGTTTTCCGAATAAGGAGCTGATTTCCTAGCACTCATTAACAGTGACCTACAAGGTTTGTATGTGTGTGTCACTGCGTTTTGTTTTATCTTATTTAGGACATACACATTCTTTATCTCATATAAGCTTCTGGCCCTGGAAATTGTATTGCAAGATAAAACCAACTGTAGAATATTAAGACAGTGGACTTGTTTTTCAGTAGATAAGTATATTTTATTGATAGATGATACTGAATTTCTTGTGCTCACTTGCTTTTTTTTTTTTTGATAGAATCCTTGTACCATGCAATTCACCAATATAAAGTGTGCAATGCAATGGTTTTTAGTATATTCACAATTGTAGAACACTTTCATCACCTCAAGGAGAAATCCCATAACCTTTAACTGTCACCCACTATGTCCCTACCCCCTCCCCCAACTCTAAGCAACCACTAACCTACTTTCTGTTCTATAGATTTTTGTGTTCTGGACTTTCATACAAATGGAACCATATAATATGTGGTCCTTTGTAACTGGCATCTTTCACTTAGCATAATGGTTTCAGGGCTCATCCATGCTATAGCATATATGTGTACTTTGTTTCTCTTTATGGTTGAATAATATTCTACTATGTGGTTATACAACATCTAATTTATCCACTCATCAGTTCATAGACATTTAGGTTGTTTCCACCTTTTGGCTATTATGAATTATGCTTCTATTGACATTCAAGTACAACTTTCTCTGTGGACATATGTTTTCATTTTGCTTGGGTATATATCTAATTGTAGAATTGCTGGGTCATAGGGAAATTATGATTAATCGTTTGAGGAACTGCCAGACTGTTTTACAAAGCAGCCACACTGTTCTACATTCCCATTAGCAGTGTATGAATGTTCCAACTTCTCCACGTCCTCATCAACATTTGTTGTTATCTGACTTTTTGACTCTAGCTGTCCTAGTGAATGTGAAGTGACATCTCATTGTGCCTTTGATTTGCATTTCCCTGGTGAATGATCATGCTGTGCATCTTTTCATGTGCTTATTGGCCACCTGTATATCTTCCTTGGAGGAATGTCTATTCAGATCCTTTGCCAATTTTTTTTTTTCCTTTGCCAATTTTTAATTGGATTATTTGGTTTTCTATTATTGAGTTTTTGGGTCGTTGGTTTTTAAAATTCGCCACATAGATGTATATTTGCAATATCCATTAATATAAACCCAACGCTTTTTAAAAGTAATCTAGAAAAGGCTTACTTACAAATATAACCAACACTTACAATTGTGTAGTTATGACCTCAGTGTATTAGGGTTCTCCAGAGAAACAGAACCAATAGAATATAAGAGGAGATTTATTACAAAGAATTACTCACGTGAATATGCAGACTAAAATATCCCACAATCTGCAAGCTGGAGACCCAGGAAAGCCAGTGATGTAATGTAGTCAAGAGTCAGAAGGCCTGAGTACCAGGGGAGCTCGATCCCGATCTGAGGGCAGGAGAAGATGAGGAAGAGGAGGTGAGTTGTCCCAGCTCAGCAGAGCAGGGGTGGGGGTGTGAATCCTTTCTTCCTCCACCTTTTGTTCTATTCAGGCCCTCACCTCAACAGATTGGATGGTGTTCACCACATTGGGGAGGGCAATCTACTTCTCTGAGTCCACTGATACAAATGCCAATCTCATCCGGAAACACCCTCACAGACACACCCAGAAACAATGCTTAATCCTGGCACCCCATGGCCAGTCAAGTCAACATATAAAATTAACCATCACACTCAAGAATGAACTATTGACTTCATATTAATTTCTTAACTAACTTTTAAAGATTCCAGCAAGTGACCTGAAGAAACATGGAAAAATGGTAAACTAGAACTGACTGCAGTTTTTTTAAGACTAAAATGTCTTCCCTGAATAACACATTGTTATTCAAAACAAAATAATTAATATTCTATAATATGATAGACTTTATAAAGACTTGAACATACGGTGACTCTCTCTTTTCTGAGGAATACTTTTTGGGAAACCCTGTCTTTTATTGGATATATGTAGTACATAATTTACAACCGTGTTTTTAAATGAAGCTATAGCGCCATGCAGCCAGCATTATTGGATGATTAATCATTAATCCCTCTCAGTTGCTGCAGGATTGTAGTAGGTAGCAATATTAAATGATATTACACAGGAAGTGTTCCTGAAATCTGTGTTCTGCCTGTGAGGGTGTCCTTCTTCAACTCAGACTCCAGAGGAAATGAGTCTTTCCACATCTTTAAGATGTCCTTCCCATGGTTACGGTGCCCAAGAGAAAAGTGACCGGACAGAGAGATTGCAGCCCCAAGGAGAGCATGGGTGCAGAGCCCACTGGGGAGACCTTAGCGGCCAGACAGTGCGCTCAGCAAGGGAAACAGAAAGCTGAAGTGTTGCAGGAGAAGCGAGGACGAGAGAATGATCACATCCCAGGTCTTGGGCAAGTCCCTGGGATGGGCTGCCAAGTGAGGGTCCTTCAAAAGAGAGCCGTAGTAAAGTGGAAGCAAGCTTTTTGAGAGGATACACATTCCATAGGCAGAATGAGGTGGTTCTCAGAAGGTGAGAGCGGGCCCCAGAGTATGGGGTTGTTAGTTTTTGTGGACTGGGTAATTTCATACTAACCAATGGAAGGAATATTCTAACTATTTTAGGGGAGAGGTGGGGATTTCCAGGAATTGGGCCACTGACCACTTGTTGGTCTTTTATGGTTGGCCTCGGAACTGTCATGGTGTCTGTCATGGCGCCAGTGGGTATGTGGTTTAGCATATGCTAATGTATTATAATGAGCATATAATGAGGCTCAAAGTCTGCTGGAAGTCGAATTTTCCACCATCTTGGGCCTAGTTGGTTCTAACCAGTTTATGTCTGTATCCTGTTTTTCTCAGTGGCTGTGTCCCCCTCTTCCTTCTTTTGACGACTGTGCCCTGCCCCCTTCCTGTTTCAGAAGCATCACCAGGCTCCTGATGATGCCCACACACAGCAAGGCAGCAGGCAACCAGCAGTTTTGCAGACTGCTGGAGGGACCACACGCTGTAGAAAGTTATGACTCATCCTTGGTGAGGAAGAACTAGGGACTGGAGTTATATGACACTCTTCAATTTTTTGTAGCTTGTTGCATATAATCTTGTAAGTAAACTCCAATTCTCTTTACTAAGAGTGGGCTTGCAGAAATAGAGTTACAGATGTAGAAAACAAACTTATGGTTACCAGGGGTAAGGGGGGTGGAGGGATAAATTGGGAGATTGGGACTGACATATACACACTACTATATATAAAATAAATAACTAATAAGGACCTACTGTATAGCACAGGGAACTCTACCCAATACTTTCTAATGGCTTATATGGGAAAAGAAATCCTAAAAAGAGTGGATATATGTATATGTATAACTGATTCACTTTGCTGTACACCTGGAACTAACACAACATTGTAAATCAACTATACTCCAAAAAAAATTAAAAAAAAAAAAAGAGTGGGTTTGGTCCATCTCAACAAATTACTTCATTGTCATCCTGAAGTTCTAAGTTAAAGAAGCTCTCTAAGTATAGACAAATTAGGTGGACCACAGCTAATTGTTAAGTCAAGATTCTGCCCTTGGGGTGATCAATAATATATCAGCAGTCTCCCTTACAAAATGACTAAGGCAGCTACAAGCGTATATTACTCACAGAAAATATTCTTAAATGAAATATACCAAAAACATTGGTTTCGGTATATTTTGAGTGTTGGTCTTATAAGAGTATTTATCCTACTTTTTTCCCTTTTCCAAATTATGTTCAAAGGGCAAGTATTTTTAAATGAAAACTAATAAAATAAAAACTGAAAATGAAGTTTAATCCTAAATGATTCATATTTCTTATAGTTTATAGTTGCACTATCTAACCTTGAAATATTGACCAAAAAATTACTCCTACTCCAAAAAGATAGGTTATAGAAAAACATTAGCTGGGAATTTGCCTATATAACATCATATCTGTTGAGGTTTTAGAGAACTAAGCCCTTTTTTCCCCTCCAGAGTTTAAAACAGACTGAGAGATAGACACAAGAGTTAGCTGAAAATCAAAACTCTTGTCTTGATCCCTAGTAAGGCTGGATTAGAGAATGTGGCTTTACATCTGTGACCACAGTGGACTCACTCACATGTTGCCCCCAAATTAAACTTACCTGCCTGGTCACAGGAAGAGCTGGAAAACCAAAGGCTTTCCTCTCAAGGATGGATGGTGCCCAGCAACTATACTACGTGGGGAGCAGACCAGAGGACGTGTTCTCTGCAGACGGCTGGGCCAAGAGGAAAGTGAAGTCCAAAGGGGCTGAGCCATGACAGCCCAGTTCTTATGCCCAAACAAACCAGAGGTAGAGGGCTAGAGAGAGACCGGGAATGTTACTTTAAGGAAAACCTTCTATATGGAACTACAAGACCAGGGGAAAAGAAGAATCTCAACCCACCTGCAACATAATAAATGGTAAAAACTTCATTCAGATAACTAAGGCTATGTGACCCTAAGAAACAGTTTTGACTATTTCCTAAACGAAATTAATAAAAATTTTGGTGTCAAGTCAATGCAAAAAAAACCACACACAAAGAGAATAAAAACCCACGACAGTCATTAAACAGAAGTAGCTCTTGTATTTTGAAAAGAAATAAGAGTTTTCTTTTTAAAATATGCAACAATAGGGACTCCCCTGGTGGCACAGTGGGTAAGAATCCGCCTGCCAATGCAGTGGACACATGTTCGATCCCTGGTCCGGGAAGATTCCACGAGCCGCGGAGCAACTAAGGCCGTGCACCACAGCTACTGAAGCCTGCACACCTAGAGCCCGTGCTCTGCAACAAGAGAAGCCACTGCGATGAGAAGCCCGCACAACGCAACAAAGAGTAGCTCCCGCTCGCCGCAACTCGAGAAAGCCCGGGCACAGCAACAAAGACTCAACTCAGCCAAAAATAAATAAATAAATAAATAAAATATGCAACAATATATTTAATTGCCTTATGCTTCTTTCATATTCCACCAGTTAAGTGTCTTGCCCGTGAAAATCAGAAAAAACATTATTATGCCTAATAGAATTCTTTCTCCCTTCCCTAAACACTACTTAGCCAGAAACAAAGACATAAAAACGTCTTGAAAAGAGAGTAGAGAAACTGTTGTTTGTTTTTAAAAAAGTTAATCCAGTGTGTAAAGCTAGTAAGGAAAGCCCATCCTCTTAGCTGGAGTTGCATAACCTTCAAAGAGTCCCTGGAGAGTCATAACCAGGTATGTTGATTCAACACCCACACATGCTGTGCACAACTTCTGGCCTTCATCCAGGCTCCTTGGGACAAGGTGTCCACCTGTGTCTGAGTGCCGCCCAGGAGATGCCGGGGAAGGAGCTATTCACGTAGGAATTTCAGTGTTCGAGCCTCTTGCACCATGGTGCCCCACTCAGGCATTAAACTAAATCCCTTTCCACATTGCAGTGCTACTGAACCTGAGGAAAAGAATCTTCCAATCAGCCACAAGCGAATATCTCTGCTTAGGAGCAAACAGAAGTCCAGGAATGAGCACAGAGTCCTCCACAGTCATTGCTGTTGGCAGCCATAGGCTGTTAGCTGGGGCCTTTCTTTACTGAAAAACCTTGCGTTTCATTCAGCCTCTCTGTCCTTAGCTCAAAAATACTGAAGCTGGATTCATCAGGCTGGAACTGTGTTGAAATTCTACGGTTCTTCAGTTTCTTTCTATCCAAGTATTCCTATGGAAATCCAATAAATTAAGGTGAAAATTATGTCAGTGATTGATTGCTCTGTTAATGCCAATTCAGAAAAATACGCTGGTAAGGTAGGCTTCTGTGCATGCATGTACACACATACACACACCCCACTCACAAAGCAAGGAGCTTGAATTATTTCAATTGTTTGCTCACACAGGCCCAAATTACTCAACCTTGCACTTCATGCTGCTGCTATTGACATGTTAATTGTACCAAGTTGTTTTTAGTTCTTTCAAACTGTCCTCATCTCTCTTTAAGTGGAACAGATTTCTAAACATGGGTCCTCAAAACAGGATGTTTGAGCCAGCACTGTACGCTCCGGGGCATGTAAGAGCTAAACACACTGATACGCTGAGTATGTGCCTGAAAGACGGATGTGTGACACAGGGCAATAAATAGTGGTTGATTGAAGGAAAAAGTGCTGAAACGTTGAAGGGGAATACATCTTTCATTAAATGGAATCGTATTTTGTGTGTTGTAGGACAATTACCTATTTAGGACCATATTTTTAGAAGAACATTGGATTTAGGTCCCAATTAATCTGCCACTTGCTGTGTAACTTTAGGCAAGGTCCTTAAACCCTCTCTTTGAGTTTTAGTCTCTCCTCTGAATAGTGTAGATAAAACACCCACCTCAAAGGAGGTTTGTGAGCATTGAATAAGAAACTCTATGTAAAAGTGCCTGACACAGTATCTAAAATACTCAAAAGTTATCTGGATATTATCAATAAAATAATTATTTTATCATCAGAGAAATCCTTTTGAAATGCAAATAATAATCATCACTGATTGTGTATGTGTGTGCATGTGTGTGTGTAATTTTAAAAACTGAGTTTTATTTTAAATGTCCCCAGGTAGGAGACATTCATCATTCTGTCATACAGGGCACCCACCACTCAGAGAGAAAACATCCCCGCTTCCACATATACACATTCAGTTCTTCTACAAGGAGCAGTCCTCCCCAACTCCCAATGCCTCAGTGTTATCTCATATTGCCTTTTCCAGTGACAGAAATCAAGGATTAAAGGACCATTTTACTCCTTCTATTTTAGGATAGCTTTTCCAGAAACCATTAAAGGTAGAAGAAAATTCTTCCTGTTTCAAAGATCTACAAAGGAGCAGCAGATTCAACATCTCCTGCTGGAAGCTCTGCAGAGTCTTCATTCGCTGTTTCAAATACACTTTTTATTTCCCTTCTGTGGCACAAGCCTAAACACGCTCCAGAGGGCAAGTTTCCCTCAAATAAAGTAAACGTTAAAACTTTAGCTTCCAGCCTAGAGCTGGACATACAGGGAAGGATGCAAAAAATTTAAAAGGGAAAATAAGGAACAAGCACCATGTCTAGAGTCAGTCTCCATAACTGAGACTCAGTTTCTCTCTCTGTAATGTAAGTACAATTGCCTTCCCTGTCCCCTCTGGTTGTTGGGAGGACCACATGACTATGAGTGGCAGCAAAGCATTATCCAAATGGAATGCACAATTATTAACCAGCATGCATATGACAAATACTAACTTAGATCACTGTTCCAGGCACCGAGGATTCAGCATTAAATATGCCCCCGGCCAGCTTCCTAAGTAATTGTAAAGTAATTTCAGTTTGGGATGAGTACTAGGTGGGAAATAAACAGAGCAATGTAATTAAAAAAAAAAAAAAGCAGAGGGAGATGGGAGTGGCTCTACGTTAGTTAGGCCTCTCAGTATGGGGATTCTGGAGCTGAGACCTGAGCGAAAGGAAGGAGCCAGCCACAAGCAGATCTGGGAGAGGAGCTTTCCAGGCTGAGAAGAGCATCTGCACAGGTCCTGAGATGGACATAAGCTTGCTGTGTCAGTGGAATACGAAGATGGCCAGTGTAGCTGGAACACAGTGAGCAAACCAGAGACGAACAAAAGATGAAGTCAGAAAATAGATGGAAGCCAGGGCATCGAGGTCATGGTAAAGATTATTTCAGAGACCTGCCAAAATGCACACGTTTCTGAGAACCTATTTAATTGCCTTGGCACAAAAAAGGCACTTAATAAATATTTATATTAATTGGATTTCCTGTGGGTAATGCCTTGGATACATCTGTGATCAACAGCCATCTAATTGACCAGGACCCTGAGCACCTGGCAGATGTACCAACAAAGCCTTTTTTAAGAGGACAGCATGCAAATTTCTTCCCAGGGAGCAGAATCCAGAGGCAGCCTCCTCATCCATCTTGACAGAAACCTCTCCTATCCCACTGTAGACCCCAGATCCCACCAGCCCCTGGCCAAATACCAGGAACTGAGCTCAAGTTTAGTACCATATCTTCTGGGTCCAAGGCCTCAGAAACCATCCCTGGAGTAGTGGGATAGAGGAAAGACCACCTATTCAAGGCCCCTTCTTTGCTCCTTACTAGCTATGCAAACTTGAGTGAGTTAGTTACCTGGTAATAATATAAGAAATGTTTATATAGTGCTTTATATGGGTCAGGCTCTGTTCTAAGGACCTTACTGTATTAACTCATTTAATCTTCTGTCTCACCATCTGTAAAGAGAGGATAATAACAGTACTTAGATCATAGGCTGAGGTGCCAGGTATAACATTTAAATACCATAAATGGTGTTCCCTTCTTTCCCTCTAAAGACTAAAATGCATGCCTTTAAAAGCACTAGTAGAGATAAAGTATATAAAGCACCTGGCCACAGTGGGTGCTCAACATATTATAGTTATAATGATAGCAATGTTATCAATTCTCCCCAGTGAAGCAAGCCCTAGTTCACCTGAAGGGCCAAAGCCCTACTGAGCGACTTACAGAAGCCAGCTATTTGGGGTACCGTTTTACTGATAACTTATCTTAGAAGCTGATTGAGAGCCTGGCACAGAACAGATGCTCAGCTGAGGCACAGTTTCACTATCAGACCAGGAACGTCATTAAAGCATAGCTATCTTACCTCAGAGAAAACAACTGAATATCAACTGTAGAAAAAAAAAATCTAAATTTTGTGTTGGTGGCATTCTCCAATGTTCAAACCCGTCCCTCGGTTACAACTGGAAAATGAGGAGGGGGCCTGGTGCCTGTCAGCCATGTCAGGACCCATCTCAGAGTAAGAGGGAATAGCAGTGTTACAGCCAAGCAGAAGAAAGGGTCAGGGGAGCTTGGCTCAGGCAGATGGGCCCACAACAGCGAGAATAAGCCCTGGTGATGATGGGAGGAAGTAGAGAATGTTCATAAGCAAAGACCTCTCAAGAAAGATGCGCCTGTGTATCAGTGTACAAATCCTGTATCCCTCCCTGGTTAGCTTCACACACAACACACCCGAGGGGATAAGAGTGGTCTCCTCCAACCCAGCTGGCCACAGGCCCTCACCTTGGAAGAAGGACCCTTTGGGTATAATACCTATATCAACAAAGACCTCTGTGAAATGACTAGACTTGAGAGCCTCAACATATCCATCCATTGGCACCTACCAGTAGATAGAGGTGTATTGTCTCAGCAGATAAGCTGGCTCCTGTCTTAGGAAACTGAGAGTAGAGGTCAGAGATAGGACACAGATCAGAAAAATCTTTGTCAGTTCTAAAACAGGCCAAAAAAAACCAACAACGCTGAGGTTTAAGAAAAAATATCAGAACAATGGTTGCCTGGGGGGATTGACTGGAAAGGGACATGAGGGAACTTCCTGGGGACCTGGAAATTCTATAGTGTGATGGGGTATAAGTTACATGGGTGGTGTATCCATTTGTCAAACTTGTACAGCTAAGGGCTGTGCATTTTAATGTATATAAAGTTTACTTTAAAATCTGTGAAAAAAATAAGAACGGAGTGGGGAGGGAGAGGAGAGGTATACATAATCTAGAAATAGCAGCATGTAATGGGTACAGGAGCATTCATTATACTATTCGATTTCCTTCATATATGTTTAAAATTTTCCATAATAAAAACCCAAAGCATGTCTTTGTCAGAAGAGTTACAACCAGGGGCCAGGAAGGGACTATGTGGGATGAGGGCCCATACGGTCAAAGGGCAGCATGGGGAATGGACCAGAAGTGGCCAGGGAAGGGGAGCCCTTTATCTCCTGCATATTTCTTGTCAAATTTAGTCCTGCATGTTGCATATTCTTTGTCTTGTTGATCTGATCCTTTTCCTTTGAATTTTCTAGCCGTGGAAGAGGAAGCTAATACTTTTTATGTATTTGCACAGGCCACTGTCTTAATAGTCACAAGCACTCTAAGGGGAGGGTAGAAGGTAAACGTTGTTTAAATGTGTCCCAGGCCAGCCCTGCTCATGCCCAGTGAGAGACTTCAGGGCAGAGGGGCCCACAAACCCAAATTTCTTGAGAAACCCCCACACGAAGATCGAAGATGGTATTCCCAGAAGTGATTGTCACCAAACAAAAACTTGGGGGTGGGGATGGGTTAGTGAATAGCCTTCATGTGTAGATGGATTTCTCCACCAGAGGTGGGGCTGACAGACCGAGGCCTGCAAACTCATGGAAATTAGCAGTAATGAGACATAAACAGTCAAACCTCAAAATAACATCTCTGGCCTTTAGAATCAACACAGCTCTCCTGTCAGCCTGCACCTGGCCTGTCCGGCTGGGTCCGGGAGCCAGTGGGGTTTTAGGCCCCTTTTAACAGCTGCCAAGAGCACATTACTCACAGCCAGGATGTCAGCCTTTTATGTTGCCACAAGTGGCCCAGCCGTTGTTTGGGCCTGGCGAAGTCCATTCACGGTGTTTCCCAGGGCTGAAGCTTTGCGCTCTGATTTTTGCACCAGCTCCAGTTTGTCCAAGTGTCACCAGTGTACACTGAGCAAGCCCCCTGTACTCCTGTGCTGGCTTGCAGCCACGCTCACTGCCGGCCCACATCCTCGGGTCGATGGAGAGACAGGGCAAGAGGCTGAAGTTAGAACAGCAAAGGGCAACAACTTCGCTCGAAGAACTGATCCGCCTCGTCAGTGCCTGGGTCTCTAATACAGTGTCAACAGCTGGGAGGTGCCAGTTGAATGCAAAAAGCCTGCAGAGGGCATACCTGTGAAATTGCAAAAAGACCTGATTGTAATCCTTGTGTTTGAAATACACTCTTGAAATGGGTCAGTGGCTTGAGTGGATGGGTGACTGTATTAGATTAAAAGAGTCCCAACTATATCTAGTCAGTAAGGTCCTTCCTGGATCAGTGGGGCCTGGCAAGATTGGATTTGGGGTTAAATGCTAATGGGGTCATCAGTATCTGATGATGATAAACTCATATTTATTGCAGTTATTTGTTTACCGTCTTTTTTCCTTCTAGACTTTAAATTCTTCAAGGAGTTTGTCTGTCTTATTCACAGCTATGTCTTTGGGATCCAGCCCAGAGAAAATTCTCAAATAAATTTTTACTGAATGAAGGGATATGTTGAATTTTGACTCTTCAAGTTACCACAGCCTCTGAGGGCCTGGCGGCACTTCACATGACACCAGGTTCCTATGGCAGGAGACGTCCTTAGCTGGGTAGCCAGGAGCCCTTTCTAACCCCCTTCTCCCTTTCTCTCTCCCACTATAGAGGCTGGAAGGTCTCCCTTGCAGTTAGGGGTCTAGTCAATAATGCATAAGTGTGAGTCTGCTGGGTACTTCTGGGACAGAATTTGCTTCCTGATTTAAAAAACAAAAAAAAGTCAGACAAAAGAAGAGAACTTGGAGAACTTGCTGGTATTGCTTTTTCTCCCTTCTTTTTGCTCTGAATGTAGACTGAAAATCCAGACACTCTGACAGTCATCTTGCTACCAATAGTGACAAGCCTGGGGAGGAAAATGCAACTTCTAAGGTTTATAGAGCAGAAACACAAAAATAACCCAGGTCCTTAGCCTTCACTGAGTCACCGAGTCATCCCTGGAACCACCTACCTCTAGCCTTCTTGTTAAGTGAGATGATATAAACATTTGTAATGTTTGAGCCACAATTAGTCTATTTTCTATTCCCTACAATCAAATACTTCATAACTGGTACTTTTCTAATTTCCACATTAGATAGATAGGACAGAGACTGTGTTTTATTTTTATTTTTTTAAATTTTATTTATTTATTTATTTATGGCTGTGTTGGGTCTTCGTTTCTGTGCGAGGACTTTCTCTAGTTGCGGCAAGCGGGGGCCACTCTTCATCGCAGTGCGCGGGCCTCTCACTATCGCGGCCTCTCTTGTTGCGGAGCACAGGCTCCAGACGCGCAGGCTCAGTAATTGTGGCCACGGGCCCAGTTGCTCCGTGGCATGTGGGATCTTCCCAGACCAGGGCTCAAAGCCCTGTCCGCTGCATTGGCAGGCAGACTCTCAACCACTGCGCCACCAGGGAAGCCCCTGTGTTTTATTCATCTTGTTATTCCCAAGTACATAGTTCTGAACCTGGTACACAGTAAGAGCTCAATAATTATTGAATGAATGAATGAATGAGTGAACTAACAAATCAAGAAATGAATAAGAAGAGATTCAGGAATCATTTATTGAGCTTCTATTATATACAAGGCATTGCTGGTTGCTGAGTGAGGGCTGTGATTAGAATGTATTATTTAGCTGAATATTTTAGAGGAATAGTCTTTTATAAGGTATTGGTTACAAACTATTGTGAACCTTGGTTCTTGCTCTTTGATTTATGTAAATTATGGTTTTTCAAAGTGCATGCTGTTTGCCTATTTTCTTAATGCACACATACTCATTTGTTTTTAAAGTTTGAAGGAAAGTAACTGTTCCTCTATTATGTTTATTAGTGGAACTCTTTCTATGAAATATGGAAGCTATTTTTCATCTTTGAATTAGCGAAAATTGGTTCCGCTGAGGATTGACAAACTCTGGCTGTTTGCTGACATCATTTCATTTAGAGCACTAGGATACATACTATCCATGGGTTTTCAAAATGTTTGATGTTTGGAACTTTTAAATTAAAAAAAAATGTGGAGCCTTGATCAAATGGAAAAGTTTTAAATATATCTAATGCAAATTGTAATGAAGCAAAATTTATACTAGCTTACAATCAATGACCCATGCGAGAAGAAGGTCTAACATAACAAAAAGAACAGAAAAAAATGCAAATATTATGTTAATAAGTCTGGGGATTAAGTTTGTGGGAATTATAATAAATTTTCTCTTCCTTGCATGCTGACCTTCAGCAGGGCCCAAGTGAAACAAGTATAATGAATTTTGTATCAACAGGCGGCAACACTTGTTTGCTTTTTAGAGTGGGACTTGATTGCATTTCAACAAATGCACTGATAGCTTGTGAAGATGAATATATTTTTTAAAGCAACCACATCTAGAAGTAACATCCTCATGCAAACACAAAATGAGAATGGTGACAGAAGAAATCATAGAAACAAACAAATAAGCCTGAAACCTAGCACTACTTGAGAAAATGGCCCAAGAAACCCCAGGGACATTTCCTCAAACAAAGGTTGATTCTCCGTGAGCTGAAACTACCTAGAGTCCCACGGTAGGAGAATGAATGGTCATGCAGCCCAGATCTGTGAACAACCTATTCAGGGACCAATGGATTCCTTCCCAGGATTCTTTTTTTAAAAAGGGGAATACTTTATAGCCATTAAAAATTTTAAGTTTGGAGTACCAGCCAAGTCATGGAAATGCATATATGGAATAAAGTTAAGTGAAAAAAGCAGAACATGAAACTGTGTGTATACACAGATTACAGCTTTGCAAAAACTCACGTGCATACGCTGACAGTGATGGAAGAGAATCTGGAGGCGTGTCGATGCTTTTATGTGGAGCTAGCCAGTTCTTTTTCCTTTTCCTTTCTTCCTTTTGGAAGTTGTTTAGATTCATGATATAAGGAAAAAGAAAAACCCTGGCACTAAAACCATCCATGGTACCCTGAAAGATTTGTCAGGCTTTCTTATGGGGCTCATGGAGGTTGGAGGGCCCAGAGAGCTCATGTCAAGAAAGCAGGGAAGCGTGAAGACAAGGATGCTCTTGTTGCCCCTGAAGACTCTGAGGGGAGTGCTCCCCTCGCTTGGCAGGCCTCGCACCTCTTGCCTCCTCAGACTGCAGTCTGGACAGCAGGGAGAACCCTTGTCTGTTTGTGAACAAAGGCTGATTGCTTCCATTGTCAATAAACAAACATTATCTGCTTCTGTTTCTCTGCTAAATTGAATTTCTGCTTACCCTATCTAGTTATATAAAGAATTTATGGGGCTTCCCTGGTGGCACAGTGGTTAAGAATCCACCTGCCAATGCAGGGGACATGGGTTCGATCCCTGGCCCGGGAAGATCCCACATGCCGTGAAGCAACTAAGCCCGTGTGCCACAACTACTGAGCCTGCGCTCTAGAGCCCGTGCTCCACAACAAGAGGAGCCATGACAATGAGAAGCCCGCGCACCGCAACGAAGAGTAGCCCCCGCTTGCCTCAGCTAGAGAAAGCTCATGAGCAACAGCGAAGACCCAACACAGCCAAAAATAAAAACAAATAAATAAATTTATTTTTTAAAAAAAAGACTTTATGTACACAGGAAAAAGAAATGACAAGGTTGCGTAAGCAGGCAGCCCTGGGTAGAGTTGTGAAGTTAGTACAGTTTATTTCTTGGGGATCCTTGCTTCTTTTATGTATACTTTTCTCCCCTTCCAAAAGCCCAGGTGGCTCATGAAGCCACTATTTTCATCTTTCATCAACCTATTCAGGAACCAATGGATTCCTTCCCAGGATTCTTCTTTTTAAAAAAGGGGGCAGGGGGTGGAGATAGACAAAGGAATGAATCATTATAGACTGAATTTCGGGTATGGAGGTAAGGTTTATATTTGGGAATGAGAACTTTAAATCATACTATGTAGGCAACCGTCCTTGTAAAAGCCAGAAAAGAGGAACAAAGAGTTTAATTTACTGGCTCAGGGTCAAATGACTAAAAAGAGGGAAAGTCAGCATTAGAAGTGAGGTCTGTAGAAAGCAGTAGGTGTAGTGAGAGGCTGCGAGAGTTCAGGGGAATGGGGGTGAACCCAGCTTTCTTTTCCCATAGGAGAGTAGAATCTGGGACAGTTTCCTCCAACGGCTGGACCCTGTGGCCACAAAATGCCTCATGATTGTTGCTGGTGGGTGACACAGTGTGATGCCAATCAGAAGGAAGAGGACAAAATGCTCCAGTTTTGATACAGTGGAGAGGGACAAGGGAAGAGACCAGGAGAGAAACTACTCGTACCAATTATTCAAAGCTAGAGTCCACTGGTAGGTTGTCCTGCAATGAGAATCATGTTGCCAAAGCTTCCAAAGTTTCCAAACCTTCTCCAGGGTAGCCACAAGAAGGTCAGATTGGCTGGACAGAGTGGGTTCTCTTCAAAGAGCACCATCCATCAGATCCTGATTGCCATCTCTCCCTATGCACCAGGCTGCCATAGCTCTCCTGACAATCTCTAAGACAAAGTTTTTAATCCACCTTTTGGCTCAATAATCCTAATTTTTTCTGGCAGGCTTAAGGTTAGTAGTCATTTATCTTTCAGTTAAAAACTACAAAATAAAACATCCAGACCTGCAGTATCACAAGGCATAAAAAGACACTTTTTGAAAATTTAAAGAGCAATACACGAATATTCTGCAAAAAATTCATGGGCTCTTTCGAGATCATTGAGCAGATTGGCAGCAGAACTGTTCTGTATGCTTCACTCATTCATTTATCTGAGGGACCCAGTTTTCGAGGAAATAGCGATATAAAATCCTTAGCAATTTACGCTATAGAAGGCAGCCCCCATAGCATTCAATGTCAAGAATCTAAACTCATTCAAATGCCTCTAATTTTAAGGATTTTTTTTTCAGTTCCCCTTTCCATATGAAATTTGTATTGTTGTTGGCCCAAACACCACTTTTTGATTGCCCTTGCTGCTTGCTGAGAATGCAGTCTCTAAAGCACTCTGTTTAATCTTTGAATCAGCTCAGGAAGATGGAATTACCATCCCTGGAAAACTGCAGTTTCGTTTCAAGAAACTCACTGCAGCTGCAACAATAAGATGGAAATGTGACTGGCCTGGAGGAGGCGAGGATTAAAGGTATGGGATTAAGAAAGCCTTGCTTGCCCCAGTGAATAGAATGATCACATAAATCACAGGCTAACTTTGGCTCCACGCAGCTCGTATTGAAGTATGTAGTGTCACAGACTCCCCATAATTAGGATTTGTCATCTTGAGCATCAGGATGGAGGACGCAGATGCCAAAGAGGGGCCAGAGGGAGAACAGAAGATGAGGAGGAAATGAATAATTTTGGTGATGGTGACTACTATTTTGATAGGAACCAGAACGTCTGTAAGATTTCAAGAACCATGTATAAGGGCAAGAGCTGTTGGAAATGTGCCTTCCAACTTCAAAATGTGCCTAACCATAAGAACGCTGATAAGCACTGGGGGAAGAGCAGCTGGAACTCTGCAGGCTGCTTGTGTTTCCTTTCTTGATATTTATTCCAAGATCACATTTGCAGCTGCATTTATCTGCTCTTTAGAAGTTCTTATATTTGGGGAATCATTAATTGTAAGATAAATACCTACTCACTGACATGGAAATGTAATATATCAGCCAGCTACGGAACTAGTTGTCTGCTAATGCATCTATAGTGAATCTGGAACTTTCCACCCTACCCAAGATGTCATTTATGGAGACTCAAGTTTATCACACCTCATGTTGCCTCTATATTAGTGCCCTAGGCTAAGACACTAAAAATAATGCTCTTTTCAAGAGAAAAATTTTTAAATTATGTTACCCAGTAATATGGATGGGGACATGAGAAGAGGTTTTGAATAAGAGCCAGAGCCCTGAAGGAATGACCAGCAGCGAAGAAACAGCATTGTGAATTCAGTTGTAAGAGCAAGGTGGTTGAGAAGTAAGGTGTAGCCTGATCTTGTTAAAATGGGGTCAACACATGTTGGGATTTGGGGCAACACAGGAAGAAGTTCGAGGACAGAGGTGAAACCATGAGGAAACTGACCCCAGGATATCTAAGGCACAATGTCTCAGGATGCAGCAAGCTGAGGTGTGGTCAGTACCAGTTCTGTAGCTGGCTAATAAATTACATTCCCACGTGAACGAGTATCGATCAAAGCAGTAGGTAAGGCAAGGTGCCGAGAGGATCCAGGCAGCAGCCGTGGGTAGTAGTGTGGGTGATCTACAGGGGTCACTGGACCAGAATCCAGACCAGGCTGCCTAAGGGCCATGGCCAAGCAAAATGAAGTTCACAGTGTGTCCCAGGTATATACAGAACCAGAATTTCGAGGCTGGGTAACCAAGCAGCTATCGAGCTGGAATCAGGACATCTAGATAGGACCAGTTCTGAGGGAGTAAGGGTGATGACACTTCCACTTTGGGGCTACATTAAGGCCCGGGCTCAGCCTCTGAATGTGAGCTCCTGCTGATAATTCAACTTCATTCCAAATCACACTGGAAGGCAGGGCTGAGGCTGCCTGTTTCTTTCATGTCCTGGTCAGGTTTAGACCAGATGTTGGCCCTGTAGTAGACATATGCCATTTGTCTGCCCAACAGTCCTTACTTTGGGAATGACTTCTCCATGACTCAATGTGATTTGGGTACTGCCCTCCCCAGTGCACAAGGGTGGGAATGTGACTCAGGTCTGGCCAATCAGATCACTTCATTCCCCTTCCCACACCGATTTCTCCAGAGATAGCACATGGCACCAGCTGACCCATCTCTTCTATTGAAGGTCTTCTCCTAATACTGGCATTTACTGAGTACTTACCATGTGCCAGGAACTACTCTAAATGCTTCAGATGCATTTAATCCTCATATCGATTCAATAAGGTAATGCTGTTATCTCCCCTTTACAGATAAAGGAACTGAGATAAGTATAGAGTAATTTGTCTAAAATCACACAGTCTGTCTCTAGGTGGCAGAGACAGACTATATAATTAGGCAGTTTTGTCCCAGAGTTTAAGCTACTGATGTGCAAGGGAAGACACACTTGCTTCCAAGTGTGATTGTAAACTACAAGGACTATGTAAACTGGAGACACAAATGACCATCTTCCCATGCCTCAGGATGGGAGTTGTCTGCAGTAGAGGAGAATGAGGCTTTACATTATGAGTAGGAGAGAGAAAAAGAGAAAGAGAGAGAGATTGAAAAGAGGCCCTCATCGTGTGGCTTGAGTTCCTGGATCTAGGTGTGCCTGAAGCTGTTCAACCCATGGACTTTTCAGTTACAGGGACCAGGAAACGCCCTTTATTGCTTAAGCTAGTTAGAGTCAGGTTTTTGTCTTTTGCAAATAAGAGTCCTGACTAACACAGGCTTGTCTGTAGGGTACTTCCGTATGCACTGGGAGGATTGGGGAAGTTGAGAGCAGAAGAGATGAGTCAGGATGTTAAAAACACGTTGGCATCCTATGACATTTGTACAATTGCTATGGCATTCCGTGGCTCCAGTTGTGTGCCCTGCCTCAGTGATGGTCTATAGACATACTGACTATCCCTCCCCAGATATAGTCCACTGGCCCCTGGAGAGAGGTCTAAAGTTAAAGCAATACGGGGCTATCACCTCATGAGGAGAAAATGTTTGATCTGCCTTATCAATGCCTGGGTTTATAGCACACTGCAAATAACCTGTAGAAAGCTGGTTGAACACATAAAGGCCACACCTGTGAAACTATAAAAAGCGAGATAATTGCAATGCTTGTGCTTTGCAATACACTTACATGCCCCCTTTTAAAAGGTTGGGGGATTGGGTGATTGGTTGGTTGGTCCCTCAGGAATAGCTAGTATGTTTTATACTTGTTCCACCTTTGACTAGTTAAATGTGTCCTTTCTAGGTTCCTGGGCTTACAGAGAAGTGGGCCTTGGTGTGGTTTGGCTTTGGGGCTAATACAAGTGAAACTCTTACAACAGCGTCTGGGCACATAGTAAGTGCTCATTAATCTTTGGTTTTCCAACAACTTCAGTATCTGGTATTACTTTTCTAACGAACAGATTATGTGGTAGAGTGAGTCGGGAAGGGTTTAACAGTTGGATGAACTATTGAAAGTCTCTAATCAATACTCCCACACATGGACAAGTTTTAGAGCTGGAAAGATTTTTTTATTTTATTTTTTTATTTTTTATTTTTTCAAGAAGTCCACACTTCTTTCCTGCAGGTTTTCGTTTTCTAACCAGCAGTATTTGTTTTTTTTTTGTTTTTTTTTTTTGTTTTTTATTTATTTATGGCTGTGTTGGGTCTTCGTTTCTGCGCGAGGGCTTTCTCCTGTTGCGGCAAGTGGGGGCCACTCTTCATCGCTGTGCGCGGGCCTCTCACCATCGCGGCCTCTCTCGTTGCGGAGCACAGGCTCCAGACGCGCAGGCTCAGCAATTGTGGCTCACGGGCCTAGTCGTGCCGTGGCATGTGGGATCTTCCCAGACCAGGGCTCGAACCCGTGTCCCCTGCATTGGCAGACAGACTCCCAACCACTGAGCCACCAGGGAAGCCCCAGAGCTGGAAAGATTTTTAATTCAAAGATCAAAACTGGAGAAACCGAGGTTAAGTGAATGCTCAGGTCACACAGCTGATGAGTAACTGTGGCAATTAAAAGATCAGGCTACCACAATTAAATTATGACAGCGTCTCAGTTTACATTGACAATGAGAACAATTAAATCCCTCTACTTTTTGAGCGTGGTATAATCCAATCTTTAACATCTGAGTTAATTATCACCTTTTTCCCTGTCATCAAATGAACTAGTTTGGAAATCAGAAAGTGCTTGGTCAGCAAGAAACTGTAGAACGTTGTAGCCGAAAGGAACTTTAGAAATCAAATAGGGATGGGAAGGCGGGGTTAAACAGATGTCCCTCCTGTAGGACCTCTCAGTGCTAACATGACTTTTGATTGTCCAGTAGGGAATCTTGTATACACCTTTCTCAGGTTTATTTGCCAATGGAATTGTTTTCCTCAGGAAAGTTATTAAAATCTTGCGGTGTCCCAAGCCCCTGAGTAGGCACACGTTTTATTCTATAAATCCTAATTATTTTCCTGCTAGCTGAGGCCCAGAGAGACAGAACCTTCATTTTCTGTTCAGTGCACTTCAGCTCCCCTCACTACTGGGGTTTCTGACCTCTAGATCCCTCCCATGCTTTCAGCGTATGGGGGAGAAGTCAGAAATTGCAGCTGCCGCCCCAGGCCCCAAACTCTCCTCCCCACTGCAGCTTTGAATTCCCTCCACGTGTAATTATAAAGTATGTGTTCAGTTATTTACTTTCCCTGTTCCATGCAGAGTGTGTTACTGCATAATACCGCTCACAAGTAAGCCCAGCTTTCCTGCTGCAAGGTCTGAATTAAAAAGATTACAACCCTGTATCGTCCCAGTTTAGAAAGAAACCACTACTTATATAATTTTTTTAAAAAAAATAGAAACAAAGGTTCTGTCCTCTCAGAAATGCAAGCAACATTGTAAAATTAAGACTTTTACATGGATTTTGTTGTTTCTGACGGCCCTAAATTGCCTCATTTAGAAAGGTAGAAAATACAATGCCTATGTTTCTTGAATTTCCAGGAACCGAGTCTGGCAGCTGGTTCACAGTTGTCTTTTAGAGTATGAAAGCAAGAAAAATTATAACCAAAGTGGTGTCAATTTGCTCTATTTATCTTGGGAATTAACTTTTAAGCTTAATTGTCAGAGACAGTGACCTCTATACTCATGCAAATCCCCAGGGCATTACAAAAGCAGACTACTAGAGGGGAATGTGAATGCCTTTACGGGGTGAATCGGCCTACACAGCGCCTGAAGGAAAACGCTCAGCCCACGAGAGACGGAGTTGACGCCACAAGTTTTGTACTCATTTCCCAGCACTCAGATCTGGTTCCTAATCAGCTGCTTCTCTCTGACCTGTGTTTCTGCCCCTGAGCTGGTCGCACAATTGCCCATGGATGTGCCTGGTCACAGAGAGACATATCTTAAAATGAGCTGAGCTGGGGTCCACCGAGGGACCCCATTCAGCTTCTGAAGGCCCTTTAGGAGACAGTGCAGGGGCTGGGTGGATAAAGTTCTGCTTACTTAGGAGGGTTCCTGGGAAGGGTTTTGTCTGGAAACTTCCCCTTAATCTGGCAGAATTTGGAACAAATGTTTGGCTGAAACCATATACTATCAAATTAATAGAACAATTGTAGGATAGAGAACAATAAGTCAGAAAACAAAAATGCAAGCATACAGCTCATAAAGTCTACCTTATGGAAGTAGTACAGTGCTGAAAAAGTCCACATGGTCCTTGGTGGAATAATCATCCTCACCCCCAGCCTGCCCCAGCCTGATCCATCTTGCACATATTTAACTTAAAAAAAAAAAAAAAGGAGTAAATCATCTGAGCAAATAATGCCCAGGCCTCAGCTATGGTCAGTGGTAAGCCCAGATACTCAGCAGATAACATCACTTGTCATGAGGTAACAGTGAACAGCCAGGAGAGGCAGTGGATTTTGGTAAAAAGCCTTTTATAAGTATAAAAAAACTTTGTTGACTGGCCCCGCCCTAAATCATTGCCCCGTATGAGAGGAATCCTTCAGAACAAAAACAATAACACTGAACTAGATTACACTCTAGTATATACAGCGATCCCCTCTCCTGGAATCACCACAAATTCAGAGCTGGGAACCATGGTTAAGTGCTTTCTTTTACTCTGAAAAATGTAGCTCATTAACTGACTTAGCCTTGACTTACTCTGGGAATGTTGTTCCCTGGGACCAAATCACAACTTCAGGGATGAAGACATAGGTGGAGACTTGCATTTAGCAAACCACATTAGTCAAATCAATTCTGGTGATCATTGGAATATCAGATAAGGCAGCCAGATCAATCTGATGAGTGGATCTCAGAATGGTCTAAATAGGCCTCCGGGATACTTAGCTCCTGATTAACAGGGGGAAGTGGAAGAGGACGTTTGAGACTCAGAGTTTATCTTCCCAAATTGGGAGCAAGTGAGAAGCCAATGAAAGGGAAAGAAATAAGAGAGAAAATATAGTCAATAGAAAAACAGCTTTTGTGATTTGGCTTTTGAGTTTTTCTGAGAAAAACAAGGTAGCAGGGAGAAATGCTTGCTGGTTTCCAAGGTTTACCTATTCTAAGTTATTCCAACAGAACATTTGAGATCACTTTTTCTCAAACAGCCAATTTAAGGACCCATGAAGGCCAGTCACCAGGCGACAGCTTTAAATATCTCGATTCCCAGATCCACCTATAAAGAAAGTCTAGTATATGACCAGGGTTCTTAATGCATTGGAGGAAAATGATTAAATGTGTCTCTAAGGAAACAATGTGGCAGTGGAGACACAGGCCTGGAGCAGTTCTTCCTAAATTTAATCTACAGGCAAATTACCTGGGGAGCTTGTTAAAATGCAGATTCTCATTCAGTAGGTCTGGCTGCATTTCTAACTAGCCCCCAGGTCAGGCCAAAGCTGCTGATCCTCCAACCACATTTTGAAAAGCTAAGTCTTGGAGGACGGCTGAGGCTGGAGTTCTGGTACTTGTAGGCTTGGTATGGCAAAACAGGCTGCTGGGATCAAATCAACATCTTTTCCTGGAGGAAAATTCTACCTTCAGCCTAGAGATTGTGAGGTATAACAGAAAGAGCCCCTTCTGAAATCAGTAGTCCCAGCTCTGGGCTGTGCAAAAGTCAGCAGCTTGAGAAAATTACTTTCCTCCTGAGCCTCTGTGACCACACAGGTAAAATGACAGCACTGAATTATGTTGTCTCTAGAATACTTTCTCATTCCGTGATCCTAAATCCTTTAACCCGTGTACATAGAATAGGGTCAAACCAACTTAGGTGGCCTTTTCTAACTCTGCAGTTTATTAGTTACTGTATTTTAAGAAATCAGCATGAGTATCATACATCCTTTTGGTATGTTTGCTGTAAAACATGCATGTCCTTCCTATATATCAATTGTATACATTACTATTTAGACACGTAGTTACACCCTAAAGGGGGGAAATACATTTGTATGTGGGGGGTTGATAAAAGAAAAAGCTATTGTATACAGACTGAAAAACATTATACTTTATTTTTAAAATATTGTAAGAGCTGGTATAAACAATTCATAGCTTACAGATGTGTATAAAAGCTGCACGAATTATGCACATTTACTATTTGGAGGAAAAAAAACTTGGTTTTAAAAATTGTTTGGACTGTATGTTCTTTTCCTTTTTAGCAGGGTTGGGAGCCAAAGGAATCGAATTACAGGGTAGAATATAAAATACCTCCTTCAAGGAAATAAATGTGTAATAGGAACTATCTAGCCAGTTCTCTCAGGCATGGGAATCCCCCAGGGCTCGTGTAAATGTGTATAAGTATGTCCTCAGTGTCACTCCAGATGTTTCTGCAGGGAAAGAATCCTCCTCCCCACACATTGGCATTAATGCCGTGCATGTAACCTCCATGCTCAGATTTGCCCATAGCCAAGCAGCATCCTGAAGGAGGACCCCAAGTGAGACTGGAGATACACAGGCCCTTCCCACCCACCTCCCTCTATACCTAGAAAGTCATGTTTGTTGCTAAGTATCCTCCTAGGCTTGGAGGGGTGAGTAGAGCCTGTATTAACAGAGGATAAGGCCCAGAAGCAAAGTTAACCAGGCTGAGAGGTCAGGCCAGGACAACTTTAAATGGTAATTAAGTCTCTCCACACTTATCTTTGGATATTGTCCTTGGGCTCTAGCTGAGCAGGGCCTTCTCTGCTATGTGAGAGTCTGCTTGTAGTTTTGATTCTGCCCCTCAGGGCAACCTGAGCTGCACTTTTTTGCTGCAGCCTCAGGCTGCCAGGGCTGTAAAAAGGCAGACCCTAACTTCTACAGTTGCCCCCCACGCCTGCTTTATATGGTGACAGGGCTAGGAGGAATCCAGGGCTTCCACTTTTCCTCTAGTGTGTTCTGTCTCATTTCTCATCCCATGTGCCAAGGGAAAAAAATGAAGTACTCCTGCAGAACTCCCACTCACGTGGCCTGCCTGACACCCAGGGCCCATCCCACAAAGGGAATGCTGCCATGTGGTACCAGTGGTATTCCCCACGATGGTCCCCAGGCAGGCTCCCAACACCACTTGTCTCCCAACCTCACCCACCTTTGTTCACACCTCCCCACTCTAAGCAGAAAGTCACATACCAGCAGCCACAACCAAGAGTAAGTAAGTAGTGGCAATACGCTGAGGGGTTCCAAAGCATAATCCTGCCACTGTGTATGGTGCTTAAAACCATAAAAGCGGCAGAGGGGACAGGGAATGTTATCCAGAACCAGTGACAGTGATTACGGTGCCAACACATGTAAGATTACATATATAAAGGATCAAGCATCAGATCAAGACATCCTGTGGCAGAGACTCTTGGTCATCCCCCCAATATCCATTCTCTCCTTCTTTTTAGTAATAGAAGCCTGGACTTTAGCTAGGCATACAGCCACCCAGAGTAAAGACTACTTTTCCCAACTTCCCTTGCAGCTGGTTATGGCTGTGTGACTACGTTCTGGTTCTCTGGAATCTCCTTAAAGAGTGGGGGCGTGTCTCCCTCGCTGCTGGCTGGAATGCAGCCATCTTGGACTGTAAGGTGAAAGTCATTTCTTGAAGTTTGTGGAACAATAAGACAGAAGGAGCCCAAGTACCTGATAATCAAGGAGCTAGACACCATATTGACTCTGGTTTGCCTATGTTTATGTGAGAGATAAAATAACTTCTCTGTGGTTTAAATCCATGTTATTTTGGATTTTCTGATACTCACAGCTCAATTGTATTCTGACTGATACAATCTCCTTCCCGGTAAGACCTCATGGGATGTCAATGACATCTCAAAATTAATTGCATCATTGTTTCATTAAAGAGTAACATCCAAAATAATAGCTTTGAAGCCTAAAAAATCTGTTCATCATAGATCTACTCCATGTATTCTCTAATTGTGATAAAATAAAACAACAGAGTACCAAAAAAATGTAATGCCCAGTACAATATTCCTATTTTTTAGTATCAACAGTAAAAATAAGTCTTGGTAAAAGTCTTACTGTCAAGGCAGATGACTTTTTCTCTAGAAATACTTGTTGCAGTGACTTAATTTTTATACTCTTGACAACTAGATACTAGACACTGGGTCCGATTTCTTCCCCTCAGTTTTCTCTCCAAATCCTTGAAGGGGTGACAAGAGTAATTTTGTGCTGAAGAGGTTATGTTGATGGGCAAGAAAAAATCATAACTTTGCATTGATACGCATTCATGTCATTTAACCCTCAGAATATTCTTAATTTGCAGATTCAGAAACTGAGGCTCCAACCAGTGGCATGACTTATCCAAGATAATAAACTATTAACTAGATCCAGGCTTTCTAATTCATACTATATCATAATTGCCTATTTACTTGTTTGTCTCCCCACTAGACTATAGCTCCTTATCCATTGTTGTATCCCTAGCACCTGCCACAGGGCCAACCATACTAAACATCCTCAATAAATACATGTTAAATGAATTAACAAGTCTAAAGTCCCACTCTGCCATTGCTCCCTTGCTCTGCAAGCGTTCTACAAGCCAACGCTCCTCATATATTACAGGTCATTCCCAGGTCATATGTCCTGTCAAGAGAATGTGGTCAAGGATGAGACAGAGGGGAACAGGATGGGTGAACACACCCATATGACACACTCGTGTTCTCCTCCACACTCTCCTGGGCCTGGGTGGGCCCACCACATAGGGCATTTGGATGTGTGTCTCACAGCCTGGGAGACAACTTGCACTTTGTGTACTTTCCCAGGGAAAGGAAAAGGCAGCCATGGTCTAACATGCTAGAAACGCAGCTGCCTGGTGTCCTGACATCATAGCATCCACCCAGTCTGATTCCTGGAGGCAGGTCCACTTGCCAGGCATGGGCTGGGGAGGGTGTAGAGGGGGAGAACGTGGGAAGAAGGGTTGAGCACCGTAAAAAGGAGTATGTGCCTAAGACATGCAGTGTGACCAGGCACTGTGACACAGTGCAGAGCGTAAGAGTACAATGGGGTCTCTCAGCTTCTCATATAGGTTTGTCTCCAGATCCGTTGAAGCTGTCTGTGTTTTGTGCTTAGAGACAAAGATAAAGAGCTCATCACTTCTTGTAAGACCTGGATTCCCTGAAGCAAACCGGATCTGAGCTGGTCCTGCTTCAAGTTCTCCCAGGGAACAATGAGGATGGGGCCAACCTAGCTGTCTGCCACTTCTTTTACCCCTCCCTCCAGCTAGGGTGCCAGAGGAAGAAGGGTGTTTTTCTTTCTATGGCTCCTTACAGAGTCAGGAGGTGAAAACAGGCTTGAGTGAGCTATGGTCACCAATCATAAGGCTCTACAGCTAAATTATCACCTGGCATGATGGAAATAACATTATTGTAAAATGTTGTCATGATATTAAGGTCTTCCAGTTGGAAAGCCAAAAGTTAAGCCTGTGCTGGCATTCATTTTCCAATAAATGAGCTGGCTCAAACACTGACTTTCTCTCCTTGACTTGTAAAAATGACTTAAAAATGTAAGAGAAAGTTCAGTAAATGTTTTAAAGATTGCTATTAAGTACAAATACTTTAACAATTTAACAAAACCAGAGGAAACCAACCTTAAAATCCCACCTTCCTTGCCCCCGGCCCCACCCCAAGTCAGGATGAAAGTTCAGGGTCTCAAACAATAACACAGTTGTCTAGTACCTGGTACATAGTAGACACTCAAAAATATTTGGTGACAAGGAATTCTATGTGCCTTATGAGTTGGCACCTCACAGACTTTTTAGAGCGTTTGATGACTTGGCTTAGATTCAAGAATAGTGTATTAATCTTCTGGGGAATATTCACAGGCAAACAGCTACAGGGATATACATTTTCCTTTGTTAAAACTTGTATCTGCATTCAAATACTGGCCTTGGCATTTCTTAAGTGCTGGCTGCTTTGAATGTTACTATGTCAAACCATCTGCACTGGAAAGCAAAGTCCTGTTAAGAAATATGATCACAGGTTGTAGAGAGATTATCATGTTCCTGACCATTATACATTTTATATTTTGAAAATCCCCATAAGAAAAGGTCATACTAAAATGGCAACTCTTCGTCAAAGTGGAGCTGAGTACTTTTAGACAATTTATGACTAGGGTAATATGAAAATTCATTTTTGTTTGCGTGCATTTTCAGTGGCTTCCCTGCAGTGGTACACTAAAATGAAACTTTTCTTTTGACTGAAAATAGACGACAAGAGGCTTCCAGTCAGTCCCGATATTTAAGCATCTCGCCACGGCTTAAGAGGCAGCGCCTTCCACTGTTCTCACTGTCCTACAATGAGAAAATCTCAGGGGGAAGCAAATGGTCCAGTGGAGGCAGCTCTTTGCCTGGCTGGGGACAGAAGTTCGAGCCAAGGTTCTAAAGAGAACGTGCAAAGTGAAAGCTTAAGGGAGATTGATTTGGTATAAGAAAACCAGAAAGTGCGAGTCTTCATTCGGAGTTTTCACTCTGTGAGGGGGAACAACAGATTTTGTACAACCAAGTGACAGTGAAGGGGATTTGACCCAATCCTAACGTGACAAATCCGCAGGTTGAGGATCACGACGTTAACGTCCGGGTACACCTGACCTTGGGAACCTGGTCAGGTCTGGACAGCTGGATGCAAGATGGGAGCCAGCGCGCAGCAGAGGCCGTGAGCAAACGTGCGTGTCAGTTTCAGCTGTCCGAAGATCTCCCTATGCAGCCTCAGGGAAATCCAAGGGCTCAGAGACTTTGAGCCCGGGTCCAAACACGTTCCCGCCCACCGACTGTGACACTCCCACACCCCAGGCACCGAGCACTCTGACTCAGTGCAGGGAGGGCAGGTAAGGTGCGGGCAGTGTATGTCAAGGTGTGTGTGGAAGTGTATTCAGTAGACACAGAGTCCCTAGCATGTGATGAAAACAGGAAAAGAATAACATCAACCTGGGCGAAGAAGGCAGTCGCGGTCAGAAACTTTAAAATGGGGTGCGTTGCTCCTGTTTGGTCCCTTTTAGCGTGCATCCGAATCACCTGGAGGGCTTGTTCAAACGCAGATCGCCGGGCCCCACTCCTAGAGTGTCTGACCCAGTAGATGGGGCCAGAGAATCTGCATCTCTAACAGGTTCCAGAAGTTGCTGAAGCTGCCGGACCACACCTGACAACGGTAACTCTGGACCGATTCCACAGTCCCAGAGAAATGACAGCTGCATCTAGAAATGGAAACTCCAAGGCAATCCAAGGCCCGGCATTTTAAAAACACACCGCAGACAACAGAGAGCAGAGCTGTTCGGCTCCAGCCAGCTCACTGCCGCGTAGGAAAGGGAGCTCACTGGAAATCAAGATTTTCGTTAGAATTTTCCCAATGGTTAAGAGTTCCCAAGTAGTTTGTTTTGTTTTGTTTTGTTTTGTTTTAAGTGAAAACCAAATAAAAATAGGTTTGCAGTCTTTTCTGAGGATGCTCTGGGCGCAGCGCGAGGGCTGGGCCAGTCCCACGCTGCCTAGGTGGCAGCATCCGCAGGGCTCTCCTCCTGAGAGAGCTGTCTCCTCGGCAGCGGACACCTCTTGTAAACCCGGTCTTCCTAGTCATGGACACCAGTGGGCTCCGTTCGAAGCGCACCGTGAGCTGGAAGCTGTCCTTTGACGCGGGAGCAGAGGGAGAGACCTGGCTCTCTCTGGCGAGGCCAACAGCGGTAGATCTGCTTCCCTGGGGCACGGAAGGCGAAAGCGAGTCGTGCCCCCGCGCACCCTGGGAGCCCTCGCCCAGCACGTGCCGGAGCCCGCCCGCCGCTGCTGCCGCCTGCCGCCCCGAGACCTCTCGGGACTCCGGGCGGGTGAAGGCGCAGGGCGGTTCTCCTGCTCGCGAGGGGCTGACGGACCGCCGGGCGGCCTCGTGTGGGCCTTGCTGCGGCGGCGGCCGACCACCTCCCCCGGGAAAGCCAAACTCGGACGGGACCCGGGCTCACGGCACGGGCTGCCCCCAGGCGTGCCCATCTTGGCTTTGGCCACGTAGCTAACCCTCCGACCCGGTCTTCAGCCTCCACAGGTAGCTCCTCTTTCCCGGTGACTCGGTGCAGCGCGAGCTGGTGGCTGGAAGGGCGCCCGCCGAGGCCTCCGGCGGAACGAAGCTGAGCGAGGGGCGCGGGCACCAGGAGGGCGCCTCTGGGCTCCACGCGCCCTCCTCCCCCCCTCCCCCTCCCCCCCCCCCGCCCCTGGGGAAGAGCCCGAGAGGCTCGGCTGGCCTCGGGCCCCTGAGGCTGTCTCGCTCAGCCCGACCCCGGAGGTGGCTGGGCCGGGGATGGGACGGCTGGAGGCGGCGGGTGGTCCTCAGGCCCCCAGACCCGGGAAGGCTCCCGCGCTGTTCGCGCGCCTCGCGACGCGCATCTTCCCGCTCTCAGGCCTAAGGAGAGCACAGCCCGCCCAGGGATCCATTCCCGATAGGGCTTCAGAAGCTGGGTGAGATGAGGGGTAAGTCGTGGGCAGTGGGAGAGTCTTTCCAAATGGGGTCCCTGAGAAACCTCTCTTGCCTCTCCCGCAGGGACAACATCCGAGGCCTTGGAATCTGCTGGAATCTGAGCTGATCACCGGACCGCCGCGAACTCCCTGAGCGGGGGTCAGAACTAGTGTCTCTCCCTTGCCCTGCGAAAGTCAGAGCCGCCCTGGGCGGCGTCGTGAGTCCGAAAATCCGTCTCGGAAAAACTGGCCAGGAGGGGAGTCGCTGGGAGGCCAACGCGCGGGATGCTCACAAAGGCCCCAACGGTGGGGGTGGAGCGGCTTACTGGCCCTGACAGCAAGCCAGGCCCTCTCTCTAGCACCCGTGTCGCGCACACGACTCTGCCACCGCAGCCAAGGAGCCCAGGAGGAGGTGAAAGAAACTCAAAGATCGGGAGGGTCGCTGGCAGCCGGACAGTCACCTCGGGAGCTAGCCGCCTGAGTGACTACCCCCGGCGCCCGCGCCACGTAGTGCTCGGGCCGCGCCTCCAGGGGGCGCTGCGGCTCTTCCCGCGGGCCGCGGAGCTCCCGCCTGCTGCCGCGCTCTCCCACCCCAGCCCTTTGTAGAGCGCTGTCCCGAAACTACTTTTTAAAAGACAAAATTCTTAGTCTCCTGCCTCCACATCCTCAGTTCTGAGCCCAGTGCCCGCGACCCTCCTCTAGGTTTGCGCGGCCCTCCTCACTACTTTGGGGCTGGAGTGCACACGCCCAGAGAAGAGCTGGGCTCTCAATTCCTCCGGGCTCCGGCGAAAAGCGGCAAACAGGGTGGGAAGTTCAAATGCAGAAGGTCCCCGCCCTGGAGAGGCAGGGAAGGCTGGAGAGAAGGGAGGCGAGTCCTCAGTCCTCAGAGGCAATGGCAGCTGAGATCCCTGGAAAAAGATGGTGTGTCCATAACTTGTGACATAAAGGGCAAAAGTCTTTAGGATGTCCGCAGCGCGCGGTTCAGACTGGTAGAGGCTCGGAGTCAACCTCAGGGAAGTGTGTGTCTGACACCTGTTCGTGGCTTAACTGGCAGAGCCTCCTGGGTGGGCCGGTGGGGCGGGTGGGGGTGGGAGGTAGGGGGGAAGGGGCCCGCGCTGCCGAGCCCCCTCCTCCTCCCATTCCTCCGTTGTCCTCTCCCCGTCCTGCGTCCGGTCCTCCAGGGGAGGTTCGGGTTTGGGCTGCAACTGCTCGCGCTCCCCTCGACAGTCTGTTAGCCACTTCTCTGGAAGCGTCCTTGGTGTCGCAAGCCCAGAGCCGCGAGAACAGCAGATGACCAGTCGGCGGAAACGTCGGAGTGAACCGCAGCGCTGCTTCTGGAGGGCGCAGGGGGAGTGGGACGGCGGCGCAGGGACTCAGCCCCCCAGGGCGCGGCTGGGCCGCTCTGTAGGCTCCAGGACTTACGGCTCTGAACACCCGGACCCACAACTCGCCGCGGGCCTATCTTCCTTGCCAAGCGTTGTCGCCAGGGGAGTCCGGCCGAGGAGGCTGCTCCTGGGTGGGCCCCCAAAGAGCATGCGTTCTAGACGCCGGCGGGGGCAGGGGGCTTGCTTCGGGCAGAGCGTGGAGCAACTCAAGGGCCGGCCGGAGTGGCCGCAGAGGTGGCCCGGGAGAGCCCTGAGAAGGGTGCGGCTCCGCGTCCAGCCTCCAGCTTGCTCTCCGCGTGGAGCGCGCACCTGCCCGTTGCGGTGGCCGGGCCTGGAGGCTGCCGAGGCGCTGCCGCACCTCGAGGCTTCTCCCAAAGCCCGGAGCTCGCCGACGCTTCCCTACCTTACAAGCGGCTGCAGCGCTTGGGCCGGCGTGGCCCAGACTCCACTGTGGAGCTTCGGAAGCTGGGGTGGGCGAGGTAAACACGTTTCTGGAAAAACCCAGGCTCAGGAGCTTTGCGGAAAGAGGGCGCAGCTCGTGAATGGTTGGAAATTATGTTCACCCTCGGGAAGAGCAGGCGGTTCCGCACACAACACCACACACACACACACACACACACACACACACACACACACACGGTGGGAAGGTGTGAAACCCACCGCTGGGAGTTTCCTCCACTTGCAGAAAAGGAAATATGAAGCGTAGGAACACTCTTCAGGTCACCACCCCGGGAGTTGTGTCCTGGGGGTCTGAAAGAAGAGAAAGTTCCCTCCAAATCTTCCAAATTGAGAAAAGCTGCGTAAGGAATGAGGCGGTTAGAGAGAGGGGACCGCAGGCATCCCCGTAGCTGGGGCTCAGGACTGAGCGCTAAAATGAAAGCACCCCTATAGAATCCATTAGGGAAAAAGTTTTTTTTAAAAAAAGTCCTGAACTCAGGCATCCCGCTACTTCCACGCTGTTTGTCAAGTCTACTTTGAAGCAGTTCAACGCTGAAGGATATTAAACACTCGGGTCTTCATTCCAGGCTCACTTTTTAACCTTTGCAAATTTGAAATTGGAAAGAAAAGAAAAAAAAGATCTGCTATCTCTGAATTATGTTTTACCGAAGGAACGAAAAATTCTACTTACCTCTGCATAAATAAAATGGAAGGGATTTTATCCTAATAATAATATCCCGTAGCTTCTGCCTGGCTTCCCAATCATAGCTTGACCTCTTGACAGGTTTTAAGTCTTCTGCTTGTATTTGTCCACTTCCCCGCACGATTGAGATTATTTTAGTTGTGTTTTGGGCGGCACATCCAAAACCACATTTTGGCAGAACACCTTTGAATTGTACAGCCTCTTGGCTTGCAGATCTGCGCCCCTCAAAGCGCGGACTTGCAGGGGGCTAACGTAAATCGCCTCTGGCGAACTCGTCTGGGACGAAGGGCGTTTTGCTCAGTGATGCTCACGCAGATCTCATCTGGAAAGAGGCTGTTTAAAATGAGAGTATGTCATCCCCTTTCTGTCACTCGGTCACCCTACTTCCAGAGTAGCTGAAGTGCATCCTGCAATTACACTCACAGAGGACCAAATCTTTAGAAGAACCTGAAAAATGTATCACTACACTTCAAATTCGATTACGTTTCCTGGCAACTGAACAATGAACTCTGTTTTTTGCTGGGAATGAAGATGTACACGTTTGAGAAGCTAGCATAGTATTTTCCTAAATATTTTAAATGACTGCTCTTCACCCATTCCAGATGGATTCTTTATTGTTTGCCAATGGGTTGCAGATGCCCACCCCTTTAACCAAGTTGGTTAACTGTTTATGAAATGTACATTGGCTGATTAAAGCTTAAATCTTGGAAGAAATTTCTCCTGGGATATCCCACATATGTCTTTGCAGTAATTACGAAATTAGTCAATTGTCACCTCTATAAACAAACTTCGTTTTGAAAACAGCAGGCGAAAGCAGACTACAGATACAGTCATAACTGACCAAAAGTATGTACAAAACTATTTAAAATTGGAGGAAGGGTGCTATATGTTGGAGAATACAATCTAAAAGTGATTGATTTTACCTACGAATAAGATAGTTATGTTAAACGTGTTAAGATGTGGAAATTAACGCGGCGAGCGCGCCAAGTAAAACTACAAAATGCCCTTTGAGTTTCTCTGCGGGGTCTTCGGGAGGCAGAAAGCCAGTTGTTCAGTTTCTAACATTATAAGGAAAAGTGGCACCGAGAAGGAAGGGGGTGGACGTTGTGTTTGTGTGTGAGTTTTGAACTGAGTCACCTTGGCTCTGCCTCTGTAACAGAGAAACCTCGAGCAAACCTGTGCCTTTAAGACTCAGTTGCTATCCAAACACAAGTAAACAGAGTGGACCATTAGCGGGCGCCGGGCGCGGAGGCGGAGCCTGGGCGCTGGGGGCCCAGCGCGGCTGCGGGACGCCCGCCCGAAGGGGAGGCGGGGCCGCTACTAAAGCCCGGGTCTCCGGGCCGCGAGCAGCCTGGGGAGGGACGCGGGCGGGGACAGAGCTCGGCGTGCTCGCTGCTGGAGGGTGATGGCCCTGCGAGGCTGCAGGCTCCGACCTTACCCCGAGTCCGCGGCGAGAGGCTCGCGGAGGCGCGAGGTTCCGGGCGAGCTCTGAGCGCGGGCTCCAACCACCCTGGGTCTTTACACATTCTACGACCACTGACTCGGGACGAAGGCGAGGATCCGCTCTCGTTTTGGCTGCTCGTCGTCCTCCAGATCATGTCCGCGGCTCCCGGGACTCCGCGCGGAAAAAGAAGTTTGTCCGGCGTGGACCCAATGACCTTTCCAAGCTGTGCGCCTCACTGCCTGGACCAGGTCTGAGTGACGCTGCCCAGGCGGACGTTTCTAGGGGAGGTGAGTGTCCGCTCTGGGAAGGGGCTGCAGCCACCCTAAGGAAGGCAGGCTGCAGGGGGTGCAGGGGGGCGCTCGGATTCTCGGTCCGGCGTGCCACAAGTTCAGAAATTGTGAAAAGAAATCATACGGACGCACTCCCGGGGCATTGTATTTTTCACTTTATCGGATCCCAGGCACGCCACTCCCAGCTAACACGCAACGACACACGCTTTCACGTACTGTTTTTAGTTTTGTTTTGCGACATTTAATCTAAGCACTCAGCAAAGCTTCTTCTAAAAGCTGATCTACGTACGTTGAGATGAAACCCCACAATCTCATGTTCTTTCTCACCCTGCCATAGTATTCCTGGTCCACCCGTCCCGGGGAAGCCGCGGCAGAGCGGACGGGCCGCGACACACAGTGCCTGCCGAGCCAGCTCGTTTCAAGGGAAAAGTAATAGTTCAGTCCTAGATAATTCTTCAGCCTTGTGCTGGCCTTTTGATTTTCCTCCCATCCTCTAGTCCTGGAGGAGGGGGCAGAAGGCAAATCCCCCTGGGGTTTAAACACTCGGATTCTCGAGAAGTAGCAACAGAGCAAGGAGTTGTGTTTGTATGGTGAGGAGGGAGAAAAAGGTGTTTGTGGAGGGTGCGCTGGCTCTGTCTCCCTACCTGTTAGCAGGGAACAAAAGAGGGCTGGAGTTTCCCGGAGCGAAACGGCGCAGACAGCTACTTTCTCTGCTAAACAAACTGCAGTCCTGAGCAGAACAAGAAAATTACTCATGCAGGGGGAGCGAGGGAGCAGAGAGAAACAGAACCCAGATTATGCGGAAGGCATCTTAATTTAATTAACTCCTTGGGAAGGCAGAGGCGCAGCGAAGGGGCAGGAACTTCGCGGCCCTTTCTCTCTGTTCACCTGATCCAATCTGGCCATTTTAATTTTTTTTTTAAAAATGATCTCCTTAGATCTACTTGGAGTATAGCTCTCTGATTAATGTAAAATTTTATTGTGGCTTGGGCTGAAATTCAGCGAGCCTACGGATTCATCAGTCATTTCTCTCAGACACCAACCCACAGGTGTTAGCAGATGACCCCTGACTGTATACGATTTTTAGATAATAAAGTGTAATAACACATTACCAAAGAGCGAGCCTCCTTATCAAATTACTATTTTTTTCTCCAGTGTTTTGAAAGCTTCACTGAACTGAAATTAGTACGTACACCTCTCAGTTGTTGACAGCAAGTGAACTAAATTTTACAAAACATCTGTACATGTCTGGAAATTCCTGTGAAGAAGGCTGATGAAAGAAAACTAGTCTCAGCTCCACGGAAATATTTATGTCTTTTCATTGGTTTAAGTTTCTTTCCTTGCAAAATTAAAAGTAACCAATGGTCTGAAACGGGATGGTGTAGAAGTGACAGCAGATGATGGCTGTTATTGCCTGAAACTGAGTGTGAGAACTACATGCTCAGCTCTAGACAAAACGAAAGTACTTTAGATCTCTGCATTGACTTAAAATATCTTTTGACATATATTTCCAGCTACTCAACAGGAGAGTGGAAATCTAAACTCCCTAATTCTTTATGGCAAAAATGTTTAATGGATATTTAGGGTTGCTCTGTTTGTGAAGGATTTGCTCTTCTTCTATGAAGAAACTATTTGTCCTGAAAATTAAAATGAATACACACTATGAAATAGCACTTTTGTGCCACCATGAAGCTGAATTATAAAAGAGGCATTAATTTTGGGTTATAAACCATTTGGTGGAAAGGGAAGGAAGATGGCACTCAAGTTTCTGCTGGCGGAATTAACATATAAGCTTTATGGCAGAGTTCACTTTGTGCATTTGGAATCAAGATCACAGGCCATGATATTCCTTCAATCGATAACACACCCCACACACGTACACATACATACACGGAGAACGTGGTGGGAATTACACTTTGCCTCCTGTATTTATTTCTAAGAAATCCAGTCTGGGAAAACACCCAAATAATAATTTCGGTTTCCTATGTGGGGAGGCCACTTTTTAATACTAGGGGAAAAATAATATTTTGAATCTCTAGAAAATCCTCCTATGCAAAAAGAAGGAAATAAAGGTATAACTTATGATTTTTAATGGAAGAGGAAACAAATAGATTACCAGGGATGTTAGTAGAATCTTTTTTTTTCTACCTCTCTAGGAGAGGGCTTGAGGGTTGCCGCTGAACAAAAATGAATTGTGATTTGTGGTGGGAAAGTTTATTACTAATGGAGGTTTACAGTTTCGGTTGAACGGTCTGACTGAGACCCTCTGACTGTTACACACCTCTCATTAACTCCCGGCCTCAACTCCCAGACCGCATACCACAGGGCAGAAGCGGTTCATTAATAAATCCCTGTCTCCAAGCCGTTCCAAACAGGGGAGGAGGGAGAGAAGGTGTGGGCCTCGCAGAGGCGGCCAGATTCTGCCTGGCCAGAGCGCTGTGTCATTAGCGCAGCCCTCTAAGCCTGCCCTCAGATAGAGCCACAGGCAAGACTTCACAGCACGCTAGAGAAGAGCATTTCAGGCGCAGAAAGGGCTGGTGGCTAGGAAGTCTGGACAAACTCTCCCATCTTCCTGCTGGGTTCAAAAGCCAGGCATAAAGGTTGATGGCTCAGATAGGCCTGCCTGCCCTTCTCTAGGGAAAGCGCTTAACTGTGAGTCCCAGCCCCTGGGGAGCCACCTTCAGAGGCACGGCCCAGGCCGCAGAGCTGGCAGAACTCTCTGCTAAAAAGGGGCTGGTAGTGGGAGAAGGTGGGCCTACCCTGAAAGCAGATGAGGTGCCCTGGGAAACTGGGTCTGAAAGCAGACCTCCGTGCTGGCACTGGGGCTTCAGGGACAGGCATGTGCGTGCGCCCTGCTTAGGCCCAGGCCGCAGACCCCGGCCGGCTTCCCGGTGGCAGAAGCAACGTCGCACTCAACTCCAGGCCGACAAACAAGCTTCCTCCAGGCAGGCAGAGGCGCACCGTACCCGATCTGCTGTGGCTCCCCTGCTGCTCCTTCCTTTTTCCTCCCCGGGGAACACTCTCGCCTCACCTCTCTTCTCTTTTCCTGGGGCCTGGCCGGTGTTAGGAGCTTCTCCTGGTGCCAGGTCGAGAAGCACTCGGGCCTCCCGAGAGCTTGGCGCCTGGTCCTGGATCAGGGACTTTCTCCACCCCCGCAACCCCCCACTGAGCCTGAACCATCTGGAAGGGATCTAGGTGGGGGGTGGGAGGAGACGGCCCCTGGGAAGGTGGAAGGGGTGATTCTAGGCCTCACCGGCCCCCGAGGTGTCACTTTTCTTTCCTGTGGCCCGTCACCGCTGATAAATGGGACAGAGGCAGAGGAAGGAAAAAGAAAACCTCTGAGGTCAGCGCCGGCGAGGCGAGCCCCTCCGAGGGCCCCGCAGCCCCAGGAGCGCAAAGTGCGCCCGGCTGCGCTCCAGCACCCCAGGCGCGGTCCGGGTGAACGGCGGTCGCCGGGCGGGTCGACGGGCTCGGGGCGCAGCGCTAGGAGCCGCCCGGCTGAGCCAGGCCCTCACGCCCGGGTCAGACCCACAACCCAACGTTCCCCGGGGAGCTTGGAGGCACGGCGGCAACAGAGGCTCAGCCCGGGCCTGTGGGCGTTGGCACAGCGGGGTGTCACGGATGACCAAGCTTCGCCCGATCGGGTAGGGGTGGGTGGGCTGGACTGGGTGCCGCCTCTGCTGGAGCCCCTGCCCACCTTTCTTTCTCCCCGGCCCGGATCTTCGGCTCCTCGAATCAGTGCGTGCCTGGAACCCGATTTTCCCACGGGCGACCCGCTCGCCGCCGGGGACCACTTTTGCCCCGCCTGACACCCTGGCCCCGGGGGCTGAGCTCGAGCTTGGGTGTCGACTCGCCCGCCGGGCAGGCTCTCCAAAGTTCCCTCACCACTCCATTTGGGGGCCTCGGAGTGGGTGGGGAGGGCGACTTAGAAGGAAGGTGTTGTAACCCACGCGGCGCCAAGGGACAGACCGAGCAGGCTTGGATAATAGTCACGACTTTCTCTCTCTCCCCCGGCCATTTTTAGGGTTTTCTCTGCGCGCCGTTGTCCTTCTGGGTTTTCGCCGGAGCCCCACGCCCAGCCGCCTCTGAGTCCTGGAAAAAAAGGGTGGCTACCTCCGCCCCCCCAGCACCCCGGAAAATGGGGAGCAAGGCCCTGCCAGCGCCCATTCCGCTCCACCCATCGCTGCAGCTCACCAATTACTCCTTCCTGCAGGCCGTGAACACCTTCCCCGCCGCGGTGGACCACCTGCAGGGCCTGTACGGTCTCAGCGCCGTGCAGACCATGCACATGAACCACTGGACACTGGGGTACCCCAACGTGCACGAGATCACCCGCTCCACCATCACCGAGATGGCGGCGGCGCAGGGCCTCGTGGACGCGCGCTTCCCCTTCCCGGCTCTGCCCTTTACCACCCACCTCTTCCACCCCAAGCAGGGAGCCATTGCCCACGTCCTCCCAGCCCTGCACAAGGACCGGCCCCGTTTTGACTTTGCCAACTTGGCCGTGGCCGCTACGCAAGAGGATCCCCCTAAGATAGGAGACCTGACCAAGCTGAGCCCGGGGCTGGGTAGCCCCATCTCGGGCCTCAGTAAATTGACTCCGGACAGAAAGCCCTCCCGAGGGAGGTTGCCCTCCAAAACGAAAAAAGAGTTTATCTGCAAGTTTTGCGGCAGACACTTTACCAAATCCTACAACTTGCTCATCCACGAGAGGACCCACACAGATGAGAGGCCGTACACGTGTGACATCTGCCACAAGGCTTTCCGGAGGCAAGATCATTTGCGGGATCACAGGTAAGGTGGGGAAAGAGGTTGGCCTGGGGAGGGAAAGACACTTTATTCAGAATACCGAATCCTGATAGACATTGCAAGCGTCACTAAAATCCCCTCTGAACTAGAATATATCCCCCAAAGCCCTCCCCAGCCAGCCACAACCAACCCCCGAAATTTACCTTTTTCCTCAGCGGGCCCCTGCTGCCTGTTCTTGTTTGGGATACAGGAGGGCCACCCCATCCTTACGTAGTTAAAATCTGCTGGGTTGGCCTTGGTCCTGGGATCGGTTTTCCAGTTTCCACCGGGTCGACCTTAGCGGGTGGGGCAGGTAGAGCCAAGAAACCTCGAAGACTTTTCTCTGGTGGGTGCAGGTCCTGCCTGCGATAGGACCATTTCTGGAAATCTCCTCGGCCACCTCCACTGGGTTCCCTCCCTTCCCTGACTCGCCCCCAGGTGCGCCCCAGAGCCTGCCACAGGGACCTTTCTTTAAACTTATTTGCGGGGGTCTTGAGATCACTGAATTTAGAAACGGCTCTTCGCATTCCCTCCACATCTTCAACTATGCATTAATCAAAGGCAATTGAAGAAATACTATAATGTAAGTGTTTTCATCCAGTAAAAACTTCCCAGGAGTGGGGGTGAGGGTATCTTTTCCCTGGACTCTACTTGCTGTTGTTACCCCAAGGTAGGACTTCTGTACCGATCCTCCGCGGCTTTTAAGGGGTTCGCTAAAATCAGTCCCCCTAAACTTGGCCTTGCCTTACATCCTGATTTGACCATTTTAAATCCCAGAGAAAACCGTAGAGGCCAAGAAGAGCTCGTTCGGCACGATTTCGAGCTCCAAAATACGCCAGAGAGGGCGATCAAGTGTAGATAAAGCCGGCGTCCGGTGAATGTTTTGAAGAGTCTGGTTAGTTGAGGTTAACCATAAACAGAATTACACGGGGGGGCAGGGGGGGTGTAAAAACATAAATAATGGAAATCCTGTTTCTTTTCTTTTTTCCCTCATGACTTCGTTTAAAGTAATTGCAAAAAGAAACTCCTCACCGTGGTGTTAAAGCCATTTCAATGAAACCTTATATTGATTTTCAGGTATATCCATTCCAAAGAAAAACCCTTCAAATGTCAGGAGTGTGGGAAAGGATTTTGTCAGTCTAGAACTCTGGCTGTTCACAAAACTTTACATATGCAGGTAAGTTTGTTTTCTTGTTTAAAAACAGTGACTGGTTCTGTTTTATCATTTTTGCTCTAGAAAAGGTGTTCAGTGGCAGGGTCTTTCTCATAAAAGGCTCTATTTAGATCAGTTTTCTAGGTGGAGAAAGCAGCACCCAGTTTTTTTATACATGAATTTAATTTTATTTAACAGAAAACATTTATGTGTTTTTCTTAAAGAACAAGCCACTCTAACTATTCTAAATCCTAATTTTAGAATTATTATTTTTTTCACCTGATGTGCCCTGCATTTAAAGCTTTCGTGTTTGGGAGGAAATAAAGGTAATTTTGATAATGGAGGCATGGTGAAATCCCATACGTTCTCTCTCCCAGGGGCCTCATAATTTGTAGTTTTCAGAACATTGAGGAATAGTTTAATTTTCCACCAAAGAGGAGCCTTATTACCCGAGAGAATGTCGTTCCTTAAGGGAGGATTAGAGTTTTTCCTTCCCCCTTTTCCTGCCTATGACATGGTGATGAAATGTAAAGAGCTGGAAATCACAAAGCCCACCGCCAGTGGCCACCGGCGGTTATCAGTGTAATCCGGTCCCTGTGTGTGCCTGTGCGTGTGTTTTTGTGATTGGAGGATTAGGAACACAGATGTGTTCCTGCAAGTCTCCTCTTTGTTGTCGTGCGCGTGTTCTGTTAACCTTGTGATACCGATAAGACAGAAACTATTGAGAAGGGTGCCGTGGTGGTGTGAAGGATTAATCCTTTGCTTGCTTCACATCTGAACAGGAATCTCCACACAAATGCCCCACATGTGGAAGAACCTTTAATCAGAGAAGTAATCTGAAAACTCACCTTCTCACCCATACAGACATCAAGCCCTACAGCTGCGAGCAGTGCGGCAAAGTGTTCAGGCGAAACTGTGATCTGCGGCGGCACAGCCTGACTCACACCCCGCGGCAGGACTTCTAGAGAAGCCCCGGATCTGTCCCGGGCCGCCGCCGCCGCTCCCCTCCCCAGACACCTCTCCACGCCTCCCACCCGGGGGGGCCACCCCCAACCCTTCACTGACCCCAGCTCTTCCCCAGCTGCAGCCACACCGGCAGCTCCAGGGGGTTAACTCTTCTTCCCAAGGACTGAGAACTGTAGAAAGCCACACAAGTACATCCTTTCACAAAGAGCATATGCTAGTGTCTTGTAGATATTCACAGCTCATTTTAGAGCTCTGTACATAATGTTGTGGGTCTCTGTTTCGTTGTTTTGTTTTGTCTGTTTTTGTATCTTGTTGGATGCACCTAGGTATGGAAAATGGAAACCAAATTTATCTTTAAAGACTGTATTTTCAAAAATAAAATGTTTTCTTGTTTGTTTCAACACTCCTGCAAAAGTGCCTTGCTATTTGACTTCTGTTTTTCCTCTGGATTCTGGAAGAGTGGCATGTCTCTGAAATATTAAATATTGAAGGGCATTCTTTATCCCAAGGTTTCAAAAGTAAGACTTCTCACAGTTGTCTTACTGAAACTTCATCTCTTCCCTTTTCATACTGTGGCATTTTGGAATTGGTCAACTGTGCTGTCTTTCTGCTTTTTGAAGATATTAAAATTGATACCCATGAGGTTTTTCCTCCCCTTTTGTTTATTTTAATTCCTTGTGTATTATTCCTTCAGATGAAAGCAATATAATAATCATTATTAATAACAAGGCAACTCCAATGGCTGACCCATTTGAAAACACAAGGTGGGAAGAAGCATATGGAAAAAGCAGAGAAGGGAGCTTCTCACCACTTCACTTTTAGAAGTCCTTGACCTATTGTCATAGTTTATGATGGGCAACTTCTCTTGCCATTAGACTTTGAACACTATGATTTAGCTCTATAGACAGAGACTTTACTCCACCTTTGGGGGAAAAGTCTAAAATCCTGCTACAGAAGAATGCAGGCAGGTACAACCTTCAGAAGATGGGGGACAAGAACAGAAAGGAGAGACTACTTAGCTATGTTTGCACAAAATATTTTTTCCCAAAGGTAGAGACCTTTTTTTCTAGAAGGTTCGTATTTCTCTGCAAAGCAAACTGAGTTAGGTCACTAGCAAGGTTTCCATCACTGGTTGGCCTTTTGTCCCTGGGAAAATGCCAGAAGTACAGGTTATTCTGTGTATAGAGCTCATGGCAAATATGTAATCACCTTCTGAGGCATTTCAGTTCTTTCCCAAATGGTTCTGGTGGAATATGACACTAATATAATGACAACCCCATGTAGGATTCGAGTGGAAGGCTTTGGATGCAGACAAACAGTAGTACTATTGCAGAGTCCAGAAGGGAAATAATTTCACTTCAAGAGGGAACATTGGAGGAACCTGTGGCCCAGTGGCCCTGTTCTTGCAAACTTTAATACTGAGCAACAGGGTGAACTAGTTATCCTCAGATTTTTTTTCATTTGTGTATTTGTGTGGGCATGGCAGGTTTCATCATCAGGGAGATACCAGACAAAATGCCCTATGTTTGTACCTTAGAATCCTCCAGAAGAGTAGGTAGAGATTTGGGGACTAGACTCAAAATTCCTCACCTGTGCCTTATTCAAAACAACTTACGAGGAGGTGTCAAAAAGCGTTCCTGACTCACGGCTTATTCTGTTCGCAGGGTGCTGGCTGGAAGTCACTTCTTCTCATGAGAGATCAATTCTCTCCAACAAAATGTCCACCCACTAAGTCTGTGTGTCTAATGCTCACACAAACGCATTTCCCAACATGGGATGGGCCCAAAGGCTTCACCGGGGAGGGGGGGGCAGGGATGGAATGTGGGGATGCATGTGTGTGTGGCATTTAGAGGAATGAAACTGTTTGTTTTCTTTTGTTTGTACAGAATTAACTCAGTGACCTCCCTACCCCTACTCCCTCAAGATCCTGCCCACCTTGGCACAGAAGATTTGAATACTTTAGGGCAGGGTTACACATTGACTGTCCCTAGAGCTCCCCTAATCCAGCAGGCTTTTTCCATGTAGTCAGCCTCACTGCCCCACCCACTCCAACCGACTACCAGCGACACAATTCTGTAGCACAGGGTTCAGTCGAATTATCAAAGATTGACCCTTGCTCGATATCAAGCTCAGGCATACCCTTGAAGTCCCTGTCACAGGGAAATACAGATAGGTGTAACCAGAATACTCTTCCTCTCCATTTATTTTTATTGAAAAAAATGGAAATCAGAAGTGAATGAGGAAAAACAGAGAAGGTGGAGAAAGCAATTTCCCTTCCCGTATACATGCTATCAAAAGTTCAGGTAAATTTATTTATGCAGTTATTTCTTTAACAAATGTTTATTTTGTGCTCTTCATGTGCCAAGCCCTGTGCTAGTTTCCAGTGATTTTCATGATCAGTTTCTGCCTTTCTGCATCTAGTGGCACATTTTTGGAATCTTGACTACTTAGATAATTTAAAAACCTATAATAGGGCTTAAATTAATGGCCCTCTTCAATCCGGACTCTTAAACCCAGCGTCCATCTAGATTCAGAAAGGATCCAGCCTCAGAGTAGACTCTTTCCACATTCTTCATGATGACAGGTAAACTTTTGAACAGTGGGTTCCTCTCCACATTCTGAGTTTTGTTTTCTTCTTCTTTACACATCCAAGTATGCAGGAAATGATTCTTACATGAGACAAACTTATGAGACATCATGGGGGAAATGATATCTTGTAGCTTATGAAATTGATTTGCTGTTTGTTTTTTTTGGGGGGGGGTTTAGAAAAGAGTCATTATCTGAGATTTAGATTAGCCCGTGTTTTCCTTACACCCTCTACCACAGTCAACTCATGAATCAATACTCCTGGCCAGAGACCAGGAGTGGGAAATATCACGAGTCATAACCACAGTGCTGAAGAACTTCATGAACAACAGTTAAGTATTTAGTTGTGACTTTAGTCTCATTTTGTAATCTATGTGTGGGATTTAAAAAATAAGTTCTATAAATGAATTACATTGTAATCAATTGTTAATATAAAATTCTGAACGTGTGTTAGGTGTACTTATTGATGCTAATATTGAAATGTAGGTCCTTGTACCACTAGAGCTTGATAAATGTACTGATTAAAATTATTATTTTGACAGGCATATCCTCTCTTACATGAGGAAGCTTTCCAAAATTTGACTCTAAGACAACTAAATATTTAAAAAGTAAACATATTTAAAAATCTCAAATTATAAATGGGCCCAACCATTACTAGTGATGAAACCAGAGGCAGTTACTGGAGGTTTCTTCTACTGTTCATTTGTCAGATATTAGCATAGACATTTGAACTTCTTCACTTAAATCATGTTCAGTCAGGGACCCTTGCCCCAGTTTTGATTCTGGAAGGCCCTTGGGAAACATTAGTTCTTGAATATTGTCAATGTGATAGACTAGGTGCATTTAGATTAAACACAGTGTAGAATCTACAGCAAATTTTAACATGAGAAGTGAATTACCATGGCATAACGGGCTGCCTTTCTTATTACCAAAGTAATTTTATTATAATAAAGAGAAAAAGTTGATGAAACTATGTAACACTGCAAACAGGAATAGCTCTTGTATTTCAGAGGATTATTTATGTTCACCCTTAATAGCGTGTTATGTTGAGACTGTATTTCCCAATTTTTCCTTCTGAAATGTAACTTGCCACTGATAACCACCTCTGCTGACAGCAATGAGCAATAAAGGGAGTGGAGATTCAGAATGATTCAGCTTTGATGACCTGAGATATTTCAAGTTCATTCCTGTTTCTTTTCTTTATTGCTTGCTTTCTTCCCCCCAACACAAATTACCTTACTATCTAGGCTATGTAACTTTTTTATTTCTTGAAACTATCCAAGGCAAAAGCAATAGTGAAAAACTGTAAGTAACGCAAGTAGCCTACAAGAGGAAAATTGTGTAGGAAGTTATAATGCTACATCTGTTAGGATGCTTTCTGTTGCAAGAAACAGAAAATCTGACTTAAAGGGGCTTAAACAATAGGGGATTTATTTTCTGACCCAACAAGAAGAAGGGTCCAGGGATGTGTGATTGATTGGAGTGACAAGATCATCCAGAGCCCAATTCTTCCTACTTCCCTCTTCTTCCATCTTCATTGTGTAGCTGGCTCCCTTCATGGCTACAAGATGGATGCAATAGTTCCAACCACCGGCTCTAGTGTTTCCTTCTCACACACATCCCATAGGCAGAAAAGGGGGTTACCTCTTTCTTGTTAACCACTTTTTAAGAACTAAGAATCTCTCCCATAAATCCAGTCTGTAGACCTGCCCTCATATCTTATTGGCCAGAATTAGGTCGCTTGCTCCTTCCTTAGCCAATCACTAACAAGGGAAATAGAATTACATCGTGATTGACTTAGACTACATAAAATTCACCTTCTGTGCACCAAATGGTGCCAGCATTCCCTGAAGTTCTTGACTGCCTGAAAGACCTGAGCTCTGTTAGCAAGGAAGAAAGGAGAACTGACTATTGTGAATATTAAGCAGATGTTAAAAATGAAGTTTCCATTAATAACTGTATGTTGGAAGATGCTTATGTTATAAAAGCAGGATATTTGATGGTATATACCGGTATCCCCTGCTTTTTGAAAGTTCGCTTTACTTCACTTCACTTTCACAAAAGACCGACATTAGTACCTGTTCTTGCTAACTGGAAAGAAATCCGAAGAGGATTTTCACTTTTCCGAAAAAAGGAGGAAATAGCATTCAGCATTTGTTTTGCAGGAGCTGTTATAAAGGCAGTGCCACACCCTGAGCAGGGAGAGTGGCACCACCAAGGTCTTTCTCCGGGAACTAGACTCAGCATCTCAGCATCAAGCGGCCATAGCTTTGAACTCTGTCTCCGAGCATCTGTGCTTTATCTCAATTTACTTTGTGCATGCATTAACAAGATGTGTGCTAAGGTAATTGCTTCTTTGCTTTACACCATTTCTTAGGAAAGGTTTCTCAGAAGGCTCTACTTCTGGATAGTGGGGTAAACTATATAACCAAACAAAACCTTCAAGAGACTAAGCAGAAACAAAGACTAGCAGAAGATATACCAAAATGTTAACAGGAGCTATTCACAAGTAACAAATTAAGGGTCCATTCTTCTTCTCCTTTTCTTATTTTTCAACTCTTCCACAATGAATATGTTACTGCTATAAAGGAAAATGGTAATAAAGGTTATTTTTAAAGTCCAAGATAAAGCCTTAATTTCCTCAATATTTTTGTATTTCATTTTGCTTTATTGCTTCTGACCAGTCTTTGCTTGTCACTTTTCACATCCACCCTCATGCTTCTTCTAAACCATTCCTTTAATTTAGTTACATATTTACTTTAACTTTCCTTTTCTTTCTTCCTTGATTTCTATTCAAACCTCCTTTTCCTATCTTTTCTCTTCTCTAGGTTTCTGTATCCTGGTCCTTTTTTTCCTCCCCTTTAAGAGCTCCAATAATTCCAGCTCAGTGTTCGTCCAGGGTGTGATCATTAGAATTACCCAGGGTACTTATTTCTGGGCCCTCTCTAATTCAGGGGGTGAGTTAGAATTCCTGGTGATAAAGACCCAGGACTCTCTATATTTTAAACAAACACTTCAGGTAGTTCTTACATGTATTAGAAACTGAGAACTTCTGTATTAGACATCATCATCCCCTTTATCTTATCCATCAGCCATTTACTATGTGCCTACCATAATAAACATAAAACAAATCTCACCCCCCCCCCTTTTTTTTTCTCACTGTCCTGGAAGTTGTCAATTTTTTCTCTTTCTTGGTTCCTACTACTCTTCCATGGTCTCTCCATCTACTTTTTCTTTTCTATTGCTGCTGTCCACAAATTTGATTTTTCCTTTTTACATGAGTAGATATCTTTTGCTTTGATGTTTTATTTTTTTGTCTTTCTTTGTTCACTTAATCCACTCACTAATTTATGAAGCAGGAGAAGAAAGAGAATGTGATAATTGATTAAGATGAGAAAGTCACAGAGAACTTTTTTACTTCTTTTTTCAATTGGTGTATTGAAATATTGTCACCAGAGGACCTGTTACTTCGGCTTCTGTATGAAGAACATTAATTTGCTATGAGTAATGTTTTAGGTGTTGAGGTGTGGGTGTATGCTGGTTTTAAGATCAGAGCTAAATGAAATTGGGTTTTGGTTTTTTTTTTGGACTATTTATATTACCATTACACTAACATTTTAGTGCAGGAGGCCATTTTGTGATGGAAAGAGCCATGGACATGAAGTCAGAAGAAGGATTTAACTTTTTTTAAGCTCTGGAACTGTTTACAGACAAGACATTTAACCTCTCTGAGATTCAGTTTCTCACCTATAAAATGAAAATTTGCTCCACATAATAAGGTCTTCTCTAGCTTGTAGGATGTATAGTTCTCATTGAGGTAAGCATACATGCATTGTTAGGTAAGTATTGTTGACTTCACAAAAGCTAGAAAATACCAAGAAATCATATCACTTCGCTCCCATAAATTATTTTATTAATTCAGTAAAAATAAATGTGGGTTTGCAAATTAAGCTCTACTTAAAAATGTTATATGATTTGTCTTCCTAAAGCACCTGAACTCTTTTTTTTTTCTTTTTGGCTGCATTGGGTCTTCGTTGCTGCCTGTGGACTTTTCTCTAGCTGTGGAGTAGCAGAGGCTATTCTTTGTTGCAGTGCACGGGCTTCTCACTGCGGTGGCTTGTCTTGTTGAGGAGAACAGGCTCTAGGCGCACGGGCTTCCGTAATTGTGGCACGTGGGCTCATTAGTTGTGGCACGCAGGCTTAGTTGCTCTGTGGCCTGTGGGATCTTCCTGGACCAGGGCTCAAACCCGTGTGCCCTGCACTGGCAGGCGGATTCTTAACCACTGTGCCACCAGGGAAGTCCAGCACTTGAACTTTTTAGAGACTCTTTAGAAGACTGTTGATTGAAAGTAATGTTTTTAAATTGAAAAATAAATGTATTTCTTTATTATTTTTCAGATGATAAAACAGTCATGCTTATTGTAAAAGAAAATTCAAATAATATAGAAGGGTATAAAGTAAAAGTCTTTTATTTTTCCCTCCTCCATTAATAACCCTCTTAATTCCACTCCCCAAAGGTAGCTGCTATTAATATTTCTCATATATCTTTCTAGACATTTTGCTGTGGATATGCAAATGTAAGCACATACTTAAAAGCATACACACACAAATATGATCACATTATAATATTATTTTGCAACTTGCTTCCCCTATCCCATTTAACAATAAAACAATCTATATTGGTTCTGTTTTTCAATATCAGCACAAATAGGTATTCTTCTAAGGTAATGGAAAAAAACTCTAAGGATTTTTAAACCTGAGGATTAATTCTTTCATTAGAATTTAATATGGAGAAATAGGAAAAAACATTCTGTTACTGAAGTTATTTATAAAACGCCATCTTTAACTGACAACCTTTAGTCCCATATCTTAATGACAGCGGCTGAGAGAGTGCCTGAGGGTTTTGAAGACTCTTCAAGGTGTGTCATATTATGGTTCACATCAGTGCACACTGATATACCTCCCTGGCAAAAACTGAAAGATACAGTTCTTAAATCCCCTGGTGACCCATTATCCATGGATCATTGACAAGATAGAATGTAATAGCTCCTGTCTTTTTACCAGGGTAAACTTCCCAGTGAAAGTATACTGTTCATGCCCTACATCTTTTATCTAAACAAGAAAATTAATCTATGAAAAAGAAACTATATTAAGTAGATAATACAAATGCTCTCATTTTCTTTGTTATATTTTAATATTTATTGAATGAGGAAATATCCATTGAAATATAGTAGCTGTTTAACTGTAGAGACAGACTTAAAAACTTTTCCTATATCCTACCTTTCCAAATAGATCATCTGAAATTCAAGGCAAATGAATTGCACAAGATCAAGAATTTGGAACGTCAAGTTAAACTAAGATACTTTGCCCATTTAAGAACAGTGTTAAAACAGTAGTTCAATTGGTACTATGGGTCAGAATTTAACATTTCCCATTATTTTGCTATGGTCTGAAAAGTCAGTGCTTCTCTATCCTAAAAATTACTTCACTTGTGAACTGGGTCATAGTCATAAGCTTTCAGAGGGACTTATTCACAGACATCTGCAATATTTACCATGTGGCACTGTGTTTTTGCAACATCGCACATTGACAGGGCTGTGTTGTAAATATCATTATGTGATGACAGGACATGGCCATGTTTTTATGTGATTCTGATCTAGATACATCTGAATTTCCTTATTTTATGTTAATCTTCTTGACTTCTCTAAGGCTTCTGCCCCATTTCTGTCTGGCTAGAGATAGAAAAGGTCAGAAATAAAAAGATGATGCTCTTGTCAACTTGGTTAACACTTCATTTCCTGCCTAGGTGAAAAGAAAAAAAAAAAGGAAAAGGGAAATAACTAGACCAACTATCTCCATAAAAATATAGGCAAGTGAATCAGATATTGTAGCCTAGACTAGTGAATTTGAAGAGGCATAGCCCTTCAACCAAGCGATTCCACTACAGAAACTCAAGCATATCTGTAGAAAGAGACACGGGTGAGAATACTGTTTGAAATATTGTTTACAATAGGAAAAACTCAAAAGAACATAAATGTCTACTGACAGGAAAATGGATAAATAAATCATGAATATTCACATAATGGAATAGTAGTTAAAATGGATTAGCATTACATGTATCAGCATGGATTAATCTCAAGCACATAATGTATGAAAAAAAAGCAAGTTGCAGAATAACAAGCATATAAAGTTTGAAGACATGATATGTAGTTTATAAAAATGTAGTAAAAGTATAAAACGTTCTTGGAAATAATAAACATCAAATTCTGTATAGTAGTTACCTCTGAGGAGAAAGAGAAAAGAAATTGGGAACTGGTACACATTGAGGGGGACTCCAATTTATTTGATATATTTTTTTAAAAATCTGAAGCAAATATAGAAATTGTGAAGACGGCAAATTTGAGTAATGCATGTAGGGGTGTTTATTATATTAGTTTCTATACTTTTCTATATGCTTGGAAATTTTCATAATAAACATTTTCTAAAAAAAAGAGGAATCAGATTTTAGCGTTGAAGGGGACTTTAGGAACCATCTAATACTAGATATTTAATGAGCAGCTACTCTGTGAAACTAGAGATACACTGATATACCAGAAAGACAAATTCTCTACACCCTTAAAGCTTACATTCTACTGGAGAGAGGCCAAATAAAAATATACACATGTAAGTATACAAAAACAGGTATTATTAAGGACAGCATGGAGTATTTTATTTCATTTGAGGATGAGGCAATTGAGGCAAAGAAAAGTTAAGTGATTTTCCCATGGTGCAAGACAGTTCTAGAACCTTGCCTTCCCTCTTTGCCTTCCCACATACTTCTATTTTCCCCTTGTCACCTGTTAACTTATTCTAATTATTCATGGTGTTAGTCACAAACTCAATGACAATGTCTCACTTGTTTTGTAGACACCTTCAACTGAAGATATAAGGCAAAAGGCACAAATTTATCAAAGGCTAAAACTTAGCTAAATAAGCTTTAAAATTATTGAAATATTTTGAACAGGACATTAAATTTACACAACTTTCTTATTAGGTAGATCAGGATTATCTTCATTTCATGGGTGAAGAAAGAGGTGAATGGTAGTGGGGTGAAGTGAATTGCCTAAGGCTCTGTGGGAAATAAGAGTGACAGCTTCTGGATCAGAATTCAGAACTCTGACTAACCTAGTGCAAAATCCTTGAGTACCTTTCTTTCTGATCTTTCTTTTCAGGTTGATGTGCTTCACTTCCACACATCCTATAAAGTCAACACTGCTCTTGAAAGTTGTAAGAAGAGGGCCCATAACACTAATATTTTGTCAGACAAATTGAGCATTTTTTCACCTTCAAAGTTGCAAATTTATTGATAAAAATGTTTCATGTAAGTTTTCGTGTCCATCTAAGTGTGCAAATCCTTCTCTCCAGATAGTCTCAAAGAATGTACAGGAAAATAATTCTCCAGACTGCAACTATTCTATTTAGAGCTTTGAAGACAGATTTCAGGTGAGCTTCTGTCCACTGTTAGCAAGTAAATGGAGTGGAAGAACAGAATGATTATGGTGACCTAATCTACCTACGTGGTGTTAAGACATCCATTCTACTTATAAAATTCCAGCAATTGTATAGTTTCTATTAATTATCTTCATATCAATTATTAAAATAACTGTTTTAAAATTATGATAACCAAAGGTAATTGTTTCAGCTTCTTCTTCCTGTATTCATTAAAAAAAACAGTCACTGGGGCTTCCCTGGTGGCGCAGTGGCTGGGAATCTGCCTGCCAATGCAGGGGACACGGGTTCGAGCCCTGGTCTGGGAAGATCCCACATGCCGCGGAGCAACTGGGCCCGTGAGCCACAACTACTGAGCCTGCGCGTCTGGAGCCTGTGCTCCGCAACAAGAGAGGCCACGATAGTGAGAGGCCCATGCACCGCAATGAAGAGTGGCCCCCACTTGCCGCAACTAGAGAAAGCCCTCGCACAGAAACGAAGACCCAACACAGCCATAAATAAATAAATAAATAAATAAATAAATAAATAAATAAATAAATTTTAAAAAGTGAAATTCTAAAAAAAAAAAACAGTCACTTAAAGAAATGAAGTCTTTATGGGGAAAATTATTCTAAGCAGAACTTAAATAGTCAACAACAGAACGTAGTATGGTCTAACACTATTGCTTCCCAGGAGTCTATCAGCAGACTTTACCCGTCACTATACACTTTCCTACGAAGCTGATTATAGGGTTATGCTGTAAGTGCTCAATATTGACTGGTACAGGAAGACTCCAGAATTACTTATTATCTTAATTTTCCAATGAATTCTTTCTTTCCTTGGCTGATGTGTGAAGCTAGGCTTCTAAGGACTTCTTCAGTGTCCTTATTAAGAACATCTGTAAAGAACATCAGAATGAAGTGTTGAATTTCACCCATTTGGATTTCATTAAAGTGTCTATAGTTGTCAAGCATTTAGAAAGTCAAGACACTAAGAGTAGGGGTTTGACCCAAAGGAAATTGGTCCTCATTTTAAGGCTAAACAGGAGGGATAACTGAGCCAAAGTTTTTTAGGGAGATTTTTTTAAAAAATCATTCATTTCAGATACATGCCCCTAAAGAATGAGAGCTTAAACAATCATACCTAATGATAAGTTTTCCATCTTGCCAAAGCAAAGTGTAGGTTTATTGCAGAGTTCTTAACCCAGAGTTCATGGACTTCTAGTGGGTCCATAGGCAGACCTCAGAGAGTCCATAAACTGTGAAATTTAAGCAAAATTTCATGTGCATATACACACGTGTATCTTTTTTCTGGGAAGAGGAAGCTGTAGCTTTCTTCAGATTTTCAGAGACATATGTGATTCAAAAAAGATTTTAAAATGTTGGTTTGTTTTCTTATATATTTAGGTATCTTAACATTCTCAAAGTGTCTGAATGAGCGAAGTTTTAAACTTCTCTTTTTACTAAGAGTACATAAATGTAAATAACTTTTAAAATGCTAAAAAGGTAAACTAATTTTTAAATTAACAAATGACCAGAAGTTTGGTAATTTTTGAAATCTCAGTTATGACTAAATTAACCTACATATACACTCTGATTCAAACAGGTTTAACAAAAGTAACCTGCTTGATTATTCAGAATAACATAAAAAGAGTAATTTGGTTGAAAAGTGAAAATATGTTGTATTAGTAGTATGAAGTGATAAAAAACTTAAAGGAGCTTGAAAATTTTCCATTGTATTTAGTAATAATAATAATACTATTTGTTTGGTTAATTAATTAATTATGCTCTAATTAAAGTGGCATGAATTAATTTATATTGTGCTTGAAATCCACCTTGAGTAAAAACAGCAATTTCATTTCATAAAGAACACTAAGTACAATTAGTGAAATTCTAATGTGAAAAATCCACTGGGTATTTTTAAGTTTATAACATTTAAAATGAATACAAAATAATCTGATCACCATTACATTAATTCTAGCTACAGTTATATTTGGAACAGTTGGTAAAATTTAAGAGGTCATATTTTAAGTTCAAATACAATACATTATTTCGTCTCTGCATGTGATTTTTAAAAAGCATTGTTTTAACTGGATCCTATAATTACATTTGGCTTTTAAAATAGACTATTTAGTATTAAACTAACAACATTTTTTTCAATGTGGTTTTCCTAGTGAATCATCCACTTTAGACTGGACTCAAAACACAGAATGCAGAAACACAGCATGAATCTTTAATTTATAGGCTATCTGCCACTTGTCTTTGTTTCATATTGCAAAAAATATATAAAGTTATTTTTATCCCGAGTTAAACTTCAGAAATCAGTCTATTTTGATTTATCTTTGCTCCTTGTGCAGCAAGCTTTCTTTGGCCACTTCCTTGAATTACCGATCCGCTCAGATAGTTCTTAGCTTATTATACGTGAAGCTGGCTTATTTCCAAATTAACTTGGCTGGTCTCTTAATCTTTCCCATCTTCTCTCAAAACTCTTGATCAGCCCTCTTGATATTCACCAAACCAAACTTAGTTTCCAGACTTCACATTCCCCTCCCCGCCCCGCACTCCCTTGATACATATACTTTATTTTATTTATTTTTAAAATTAATTAATTAATTAATTAATTTTTAAATTTATTTATTATTTTTGGCTGCATTGGGTCCTTGTTGCTGCGCATCGGCTTTCTCTAGTTGTGGCAAGTGGGGGCTACTCTTTGTCGTGGTGCGTGGGCTTCTCATTGTGGTGGCTTGTCTTTGTTGCGGAGCACCGGCGCTAGGCCCGCGGGCTTTAGTAGCTGTGGCATGCAGGCTCGGTGGTTGTGGCTTGCAGGCTCCATAGTTGTGGCTTGCAGGCCCTAGAGCGCAGGCTCAATAGTTGTGACGCGCACGGGCTTAGTTGCTCTGGTGCACGTGGGAGCTTCCTGGACCAGGGCTCAAACCTGTGTCCCCTGCGTTGGCAGGTGGATTCTTAACCACTGTGCCACCAGGGAAGTCCGATATATATACTTTATATCATCAACCTTTCTTTTCTTATATTATTTTTCAGACACTTTGTTCTCTCTTCAAACTTTTTCCTTCTAACTTTGTCTCAAAATATTTTCTTCTTCTTAATTTGTCTTTAAAACATACTTGAATTTAAATATTAGTGAAACATGGACTCTTGTCTGTTCTTTGGCATCAAGTTTATCTCTTACTGTTTAAGTAGGGTTAAGAATCAGTAAAGTTATAGTGTATGAATTTTATCTCAATAAAGCTATTATTTTAAAAAACCCAAAAAACAGTGTAGCAGAGAAAAAAATCCAATAAAGTACAGGAGTGTACAGTGAAGTGTTTTGAAAGATATAAACTGCAATATGGACCCTAGATATTTATCATTATTGTAATTACTATTACACGCACTGTTTAGCTTTACAAATTCTCTGAAGCCTTCCTATAAACTAATAATTTAAACTCCCCTGCTAACTCACTGTCCTAGAACTATTTATCCAAATGCAAGCTATGTGAAAGCTTCTAGCACAACGGTTGGCATATAATAAGTGTCCAATAAGTGTTAGAAAACAAAAAAGTTAAAGTACAATTGATAGAGTCAAATCATGTATATTAGTATAGGGTTTAAAGACTAGAAGAATTTAACTTATGCCTAAAATAGTCAGGAGCCAATTTAAAGTTATATAAAAAAAACTTATTCTTTGATATTAGAGATAATATATGCTGTAATAGTAATAGGGTTGGAAAACATCAGATTAAGAGTTCATTTTTCAGGCCTTTCTTAGAAGACTATTCGTAAATATCAGTTGAAAAATGGTTTTGTAGAGTAATATGATGATTCCCAATCAGCTTTCTTCTCATTATGGGGATCTCACAGTTCTGGTGAACAGAGTATTTATTCCAACATGGTTCCTCCTTTTGAAAAGAGAGAGCAACTTTTAAATTTACTAGTAAAATATGCAACAGTGAATATGCAGTTCAAGATGTTTTAGTTGCTCAGAAGGTGCTTTGTTTATTTCAACCCCACCTCCCTCTCCAGTTCTCAACACCAATGAAGAAGGAAACATTACTTATCAGAGAAGTTAAGGACCAAAGCTGATGGGCACTAATTTGCTAGTCAGGACAGCTAGCCTATATTCAAAGTGGGGGTCTTCATTATGCTTCAAGAATAGAGATGTCTTTGGATTGGAAAGGAACTTTAGAAATGACTTTGTCCATCCCTCATATAGTATTACTAATGGAAAGAGCACTCACTATCTTACGAAGCTGCAGATTCCATTCTTATATAATGCCAAATGTTAGAAAAGTCTTATGCTCAATTCAAAATCCATCTCCTTGCACCTTCCAATGATTGCCCTCAATCCTGTCCTCTACTTCCCCTAAGCTGTAAAGTTGCGGGAGGGGGAGAGGGAGGAGAATTCCTCTTATATAAACAGATGAGATTATTTGAGTTGCACTTTGTAAAATGTTTAGAGTTGTTAGGGAATGGTGTCACCACACCACCAGGTCCTCAGAAAAATGCATTGCTTATTTTTTCTTTACTTAGATTCTAGACTAAGAAGTTGTCATCTCTCTCATCCAAATGTGTCAGTGAATTTAGCAAATTTTCAGTCTTCCAGGGAGATATGTCAACAATTACCAATGAATCAATGTTAGCACACCTTATGGGAGGACGGAGAGGGAACTAGGAGCTTCATTGCTTTATTTCCTTCTGTGGTGGTATGGTAGGAAGGAGGATTAACTGCTTCGAGCTGAAGCCTTACTGGGTATGAATCTTTTAAATCCTTGGCCCAGATTAACTGAATGATCCCAGTGTTGAGCACACAGTTGATCAAGAGTACTTGTATCACACTGATCTGCCTCATAACAAATCTGTTTGCAACCTCCTACACATTTAATGAGGAGATTCCATTGTCCTCCTCTTGCAAGTTCTAACTTGCTATATCCCTATCTTGATTTAAAAGGGCCTGAATTGCGTGATAGTATCTCAATCTGCCAAAGACCACAGCTTCTTCATTAAAAAAAAAAAAAAAGAAATTATTACAGATCAGGCAGCAGGACTCTTACAGTGTACACCTGGTTGGTCCAGGTTTGGCTCTTCCTCATCTATTAATTCATCCAAATAATAACTTCAGGGGCTTCCCTGGTGGCGCAGTGGTTGAGAATCTGCCTGCCAATGCAGGGGACACGGGTTCAAGCCCTGGTCTGGGAGGATCCCACATGCCGCGGAGCAACTAGGCCCGTGAGCCACAACTACTGAGCCTGCGCGTCTGGAGCCCGTGCCCCACAACAAGAGAGGCCACGATAGTGAGAGGAGAGGCCCGTGCACCGCGATGAAGAGTGGCCCCCGCTTGCCGCAACTAGAGAAAGCCCTCGCACAGAAATGAAGACCCAACACAGCCAAAAATAAAAAAATAAATTAAATAAATAAATAAATCAAATAATAACTTCAAAAAAAGTAAGAAAAAATGAGTCACTCTGGTACCAAGCCTGAGATAATGTATATCAGCTTTGATCACATGCTCTGAGGTTTGGGAAAACGAATTATTATAAACCGGGTATCATCCTCAGCTCTTCCCTGGAAACACTTTTCTTAAATGTTGCTTTTGATCATATTTTTAAGATGTAATTAAGGATTCCTTTTCCCTAGTCATGTTTTCTCTCGAGCTAAAACCTTATGGAAACAATCCAATGGAATTATACAGCTATGGTTCCACTCACAGGAGCTCTTGGTAATGATTAAGTTTGCCTGGACGAAAGAATATGGAATAGGTGTTTGCCTAGTGGGTGTGTCAGTGGGGGCGCCCTTTTTACTTTTATACAACCTGAGGTCCTATGAAAATCCCTGAGACATATCTGCAACCAAGAAATTCCTCTGACTGAATTTATTCCAATACTTCTCATTCATTTGATAGCCATTCAACAAATATTTGAGTATCTCCAAGTGTCAGGCACTGTCTTAATCTAGTATGAGAGAAAAAGAAAAGAAAAACATGAATAAGTAAGTAAACATTATGATCCAAGTATATGTTGTGTCTATGGCAATATGTAGAAGGTTCCCTAGTCAGAGGGAGAGGAAGGGAGGGGATAATGGATACTCACTGGAGAAGGTAAATGGGATTTCAATGAAGAGGGAGTATTCACAAGACTTTCTCCAATGGAAGTATGCTATCCCAGTAATGATCAGATAGTTATGACAAATACGTTTCCTTTAAAGCATAATCCATGACACAAAAGTGTCTTCAGACTCTCTGAGACAAAAAGAATTTTGTAGTCAAATACATCTGAAACTTCACAATGCACATTAACAGTCAATATGTCTCTAAGAAGCCTAGTAGGAAAGAGATCTGATTAACAAAGTATAACCCAGCATTTCCCATACTGCCCTGACAACAACTCTCCTCTTTTTTTCTTGGGGGGAGACCTATTGCCATCCTGACAGATGCCATTAAAAATTTTAACCTAAAGAGCATAATTTCCCATGAAAAATGGATGTTGTGGGTCAATGAAATACATTTCAGCTTTTCTATGCTTCACAGGTAAATATTACCATAAAAATGGTTAATGGAGATGGCTTTAGAATGTTGCAAACTGGACCACAACTTAGAGTCTCTTGCTTACTGAAGCTCTGTGCTGAGCCCTCAAAAAATCTGCATAGAATCCCTACCTTAGAGGTAAACCAACTGGAGCCCTAGGGCAAAATATGTCTCTACATTCCTTGAAACAAGTGTGAAGAAACAAATAAAAGAACTGCCATTATGAATTCTACTAAAGCCATGATCAAAAGTCTCTATACTTTGAAATACCTAATCATATTACAGGATTAAAAACACATGAGTGAACACTAACCAATAATTTATTCATTTCTTATATCTACTTACATCTTTTAATTTTGAAAACATAAATTTATGGTTCTTTCTCGATTATACTAACAAAACCTTTTTCTTACTTTCCATCTGGTAGGTCCGTTTTGCTATATGTCTTGTTGTTGTACTTGGACTACAGTCATTTTCTGGCTTTATCCAAACGCACTTTTCAGAGTGACTTTTGAGTAGAAGAAGGGTTATGAAAGATTAAGAAGAGTTTGTATAAGAAGTCTCATCTTTTCTAGGAATTATGAAAAGGGTGTAACCCTCATACGAATGTTGGTTTTATTTTGTTGTGTTCTAATAAGGCTCTACTGTTGAGGCCATAGTGTAAAGCCATACTCGTAGAGATAGACATGATCCTCTCTGAAGAAAGTGAGCATCCCCATATCAATCATCTGGAAGGGGCAGTTCCTCAGACCGATATCAAGATCTTGGAAGGTGGGTCTTGGACTTGGGTGAGAACTCCTGACTCCCTGTGGGATCACACTCTTGCTGGACCTTTAGGTATACTGACTATTTGATGATGCTCCCTGGTGGTATGGAAAAATGGCTTCTCCCAAGGGCTAGGCAGGAAGGCAGTACCCCTGTAGGGCATCCTAAGATGAAGTGACACCCTTTCAGATTATCAAGTTTTATGTTGCTCTCTGTGTTCATTCCCTTCTAGCTATGCCCAAGTCTTTAGCAAAGCCTTATAATAGTTTAGCCTGGCTCAGGTCTCAGTTGTACACTAAGGACCTTAGGTGAGAATTGGGAGTACATTTTCAGGCCAAGGAGCTAAAGAAGAGACAGTAACTTGTTAGCATAGTTATATGTAGTTATGGTTATTAATAAGGATAATAACTATCAGGTATCGAGTACCCATTCTGTGCCAGGCACTTTACATATGCTATCTCATCTAATCTTCACAACAATCCTCAGAGGTAGGTTCTATTTGTGTCCTACGTGGACAAGGAAATTGAGACTCAGAGAGATTACAAATTTGCACACATCCCATAGCTACTGGGAGGTGGGATTTCAATCTAGGTTTCATCCGACTCCAGAGGCTGAACATACTCTAGTCAAATTACTTAACTTCTCAGAACTTAAGTTTTTCTGTTTGAAAACATCCACCTTCTAGGGTTGCCATAAGAATTCAGTGAAATAATGTATATAAAGGTCCCAGGCCATTGACTAGAAGACAATAGGTATTCCCCAAAATGGTGCTCATCATTATGTTTTTCTTCTGCCTTTCTGGACATTCCTTCTTAATATCTTTGAAGGCTTCCTCTTCTTCGGATAGCCTGCTAAATTGTGTTTTCCAAATTTGTTTTTTAACTAGGCACTTTCCTTAACCCAGGGCTTCAGCTACCATTTTTATGCTGGTGATTTATAAGTCTTTACCTTCAGCCCGGATCACTGCTGAACTCCAAACCCAGATATCCATTTATCTGACATTTCCACTTGGATGTCTCATAGACACACCAAATTCAATATGTCCCAAACTGAACACATCATCTTTCTGTTCCAATTCTGGCTCTCTCTCAGTAAATGGCATCATCCAATCTCCAGATACCTAACCTAGAAGCCTGGGAATCTTTCTCTATTCCTCATTCTCACTCATCCCTCACACTCAATTAGTCACCAGGTTCTCCCAAGTCTCTTTTTATTATCTCTGGTATCAGTCCCTCCCTCTCTCCCTGTCCTCCCTGAATTTCATTTCTACAGCCACTATCACTGCCTAAATTCAGACTCTCATCACCTCTATCAGGCACTACTGCAATAGTCTTCTAACTGGTTTCCCTACAATCTACTCAACCTCTTATGTGCCCTCAACATTACTGACAAAATGATCTTTCTAAAAAGCAAATTGTATCATCTGTTTCCCACTTAAAATCTTTCAAGAGCTTCCCATAGCTTTCAGGACCAAGTTCAAATTCAGTACACAAGGCCCTTCAAGATATGGCTTTTTCCTGCTTCTTAAGCTGTATTTCCCACTATTCCTCTATTTTTCATCTTTACGCTTTGTATCTGCTTTAAAGAATTACCTGAACTTCTCTAAAGGAAGATATTTCTAGCCTTGGGCCTTCAGACATGTCCTTGGGATGCCCATCCTTCCTCCCTCCTCCCTCCCCCCTCTGCCGCCCCCTTGCCCAAGTGCCCCCCTTTCAACTCTTTCCTTAAAGCTCAGCTCATGGGGCACTTCTCTGGAGAGCTTTTCCTTGATCTTGACTCTGGTGTTTCTTCTTAATGCCCCCATGACACCCATATATTGCTATGTAACAGTACTTTTCATACCACCCATCTGTTTCACTAGTTTGTAAACTGGACCCCAAAGTTTGTTCAATATAGGGTCCCCAGCACCTAACCCCTAGTACCTAGCTCATAACAGATGCAGATAGACTGTTGGTTTATGAAGGAATGAGTTCAGGAAGAGAGATTTCAACCCTTGGCTAAGTTTTATGTAAATCTAAGAAGCTAAAGAAAATTTGAGTTAAGATGCCACATTGCTGGAGATTCCTTAAATCTCATTTCTTTTTTTCCCACGTGGTCCTTTTCTCTCCATTTTACTTATGGCCAGGTTCCACCACTCACCCTAGGAACATTAAGACACAACAGCTTTTAGACACACCATATGGAACAAGCAATTAAGATGCAGAGTATTCCAGTTGGCAATCTAGGGAGATGAGATGGTATGATTGGGACCTGCCAAGCCAACACACACCCTGCCCTCTACAGACCTGAGCTTCAGTGCTCCTTTGTAAACCTGAACCAAGGTTGAGTGTTAAGGGGTTCTGTTTGGTTTTATTTTCACCAAAGAAATTGGATACTTTAAAAATTATTGTTATTACATTAATTGACCTCTTCACTTTCTTTTTTCTTTCTCCCTTTTTTTCAGACTTCTGTGAATGTTTTCTCCTTTTCAATTTTAAGCTGTTTCTCACCTCTCTTTCTCTGAATGTAATAGAGATAAAAAGAGTTAAAAAGAAGAAAAGCAAATCCAACTAATTCAAATGGTCATCAAAATTTTTAAGAAGCCTCTTTATGGGGGAGAGTCTCTGAGTTGGAAAAAGAGCATAGGAATCATATGGCTTACCCAACAACTTTATCTAGTAAATGGTGAAATGAAAGGAAAGAGGGAGTTAGTGACTTGCCCAAAGACAGTTGACTTAACCAGTTGAGAGCAAGAGTTGTATTGTGGCCCTAAGTCCCCCAAATTCCAGTCTTGACAGTCTCTTTTTCCTTGAAGACTCTCTCCACTTGTGCCCACAGGAAATACATGTCTGTTTATGCAAGAATATATATATATATATAATATATATATAAATATATATATATATATATATATATATTATATATATATATATATACACACACACACACACATATTTAACACACAGATCAGAAAGAAGCCACGTGCTCGACGCTCAGGGCTGGGGTGTGGCTCCCTATATCTTGCCCCTGGGAGAGTAAGAAATGTCGCCAAGGGACTCCAGACTCGCGGATACCAGGAGCCTGGAGCTGGACAGAGCCACTGTTCGTCTGGGGCCTTTCACCAAAAAGTGAGGTGAGACACAGAGTGAAAGCCAGGCCCGTGCCTGCGGGGGCAGCAGGACCGTCTTCGAAGCCCGGAGGCACGCCCTTCTCCAGCGCCTGGTGCGAGACAACTTCCAGGAACTGGTCAATAGGAAGAGTCTGCGGAGAGCTGGGCTGGCCTTACCTTTGGGCGCCGGCTCTCAGCTTCGGGGCTCGGGATACGGCTGGGTCAGGGCGCTCCCACCGCCCTGATGGTGGGACCCGTCTGCGCGCCCTGCTCGAAGATGCGGCATTTTAGGGGCCTGGACTCCTGTCCCCAGTTTCTCACTGCCCCGTGCGCCACTGGCGAGAGACAGCCCCGGCCCTGTCTTTTGAGTCTCCAGAGCCTGGGCAGTGCCCGGGTCAGAGATGGATGGTCTTGTGTTTTTTTTTTTTTAAAGAAATGCACGTTCTTTTATTTATTTATTTATTTATTTATGACTGTGTTGAGTCTTCGTTTCTGTGCGAGGGCTTTCTCTAGTTGCGGCAAGTGGGGACCACTCTTCATCGCGGTGCGCGGGCCTCTCACCATCGCGGCCTCTCTTGTTGCGGAGCACAGGCTCCAGACGCGCAGGCTCAGTAATTGTGGCTCACGGGCCCAGTTGCTCCGTGGCATGTCGGATCTTCTCAGACCAGGGCTCGAACCCGTGTCCCCTGCATTGGCAGGCAGATTCTCAACCACTGCGCCACCAGGGAAGCCCGGTCTTGTGTTTTAACCAACGTAAAACTCTCCGGTTTCACCGATGGAGAACAAGGACCTTCGACTTTACCAATGGAGGAAAACTCCTGCGTGTGGAGATCCATTTCCTTTCCTTTTAAGAGTTTATTCTATATTTATGCAGCGCCCCTTGTATACCAGAAACTGTATTATGTACTGTAGTTAAAAGGATGAAATTAGCCTCATATCCGGGGAGAGTTTACTTCCATATAAACTTAAAAACATTAGGTTATGAAATGTGGTGAGTGCCAAATAGATCTAAGTGGGGGGCGGGGGAGGAGACGACGCAGGCGAGAGCGGAAGTGGGGGAAGAGGAGAGAGGGTCGGAAGAGGAGAGGGTTGCAGAGGGTAGAAGGAGGGGGAGAGTGTTGGAGGGGAGGTGGGAGAGAGAGGAGGGAGAGGAGGTGGCGAAAGAGGAAGGAGAGAGAGGAAAGAGGGAGAGAAGGATAAAAGGGCTGGGCAGGGAAGCACCTACAGGAGATCCCAGACGGACGGGTTGGGAGGGAGGCAGGCGGGGAGGGAGAGGCCTAGTCTGTGTCCAGGAGGCCTCTCCTCAGTGCCCTCTTCCTTTAGGAAAGTCTCTCAAGCCCCCGAAGACGCTCCCGGGATGCCTTCCCGCCTGGCCAAGCGCCGTCTGGCTGCGGCATCGCCGCTCACACCGCGGCCAGCAGTGCGCAAGCCTCCAGCTCTCCAGCCTACACCGAACAAGGGGCCCGACGGCCTCCGCCGGAACCAAGCGGGCACCCTCCTAGACAGCCCTCCTCTCCGCGCGCAGGCCGGAAGCCAGGTGGGCGCGACCCCAGCAAGGCCCCGCGCGCCCCGGGACCGCGGGTGTCCGCGTCTCGCGGCCCTGACAGCGGGCCGGAAGGGAAGCTCCTGCGGCGACCTAGGCGCTGGCCCAGATCTGGGAGAAACGCGCGAACCTGCGGACGTGCCCAGCGGGAGACCAGGCCCGGGCGCGAGTCTCCTCGGTTAACGCTTGCTTGTGCTACTTTGTGCTGACTCGTTGATAACCGCACTGGGGGAGTGAGAAGGGAACGCGCCCGGCAGGCCCCCGCGGGAGGTGGCGGGAAAGTAGAAGAACTAAGACTCGGGCGGGAATGGCGACTGCTCGCGGCAGCGAGGGCTCGCGCCCCACGCCGGGAGCAAGCGGTGGCCGGGAGCCGTGGGCACAGATGGGAGGCCGGCGCGCGGCCCAGGCAGGGTGGAAGCGCGGGGCCGGCCGCGGACGGTCAGCACGAGCGGACGGACCCCCGAGGGCCCCGGCTGAGGCGTCGGGTGTGGACTGCGTGGGGGCAGCCCTGGGCGGCGGGCCTGCCGTGGGTGCGCAGTAGAGGCCACGCCGAAGCCGCCGCATCCTGGATCCTCGCCCTAGACGGAGCGGAGGCCTGACGGGGTCACTGGGGCGCACACAAGCGTTCAGGGCTCTGTTCCTTCTCCGGGTGGGCACTTGCTCCGGACCCTGGAGGCCGCTCGCGTTTTCCCGCCTTCTGTGCGCAGCAGGGTTGGAGCGCGCCCGGCTGGCCCGCGGGCGGAGGGCGGTGGAGCCCGGGAGGCAGCCCGGCCCCAGTCCTCCACCCCCGCGGCGAGCGGCGGCCTTCAGAACCGGCAGGAGGCGCTGTGCGGACGAATTAGAACAGAATAACAGGATTTTCGGGGTGGCGTTTTCGCATTCTAGGACTGGGCTCCTGTAGTTGAGTGACCCGATTCAGACCAGCTCCTTCTTCATCTTCTCCCTCTCCACTTTAAAATGGGTGTGTTTGTGTGTGTGTGTGTGTGTGTGTGTGTGTGTGTTGGGTTAGTCAAAAGGATGAAATGTCAGCCATAGAGGTTGTAAGTAGAAAATCTTAAATTTCAGATTCGCTGACGGTTTTAAAAGGAAGATGTAAGGCAGAAATTCTGATTCTTGACTATTTACAAAGGGCTCGCCTATCAGTGCCAGTTGTTAAAGATCCTAGGGATCTAACACTCTTTTTTTTTTTTTTAAGGAATTCCTTTATTTTTATTATTTATTTATTTATTTATTTTATTTTTGTCTGTGTTGGGTCCTCGTTTCTGTGCAACGGTCTTCTCTAGTTGCGGCAAGCGGGGGCCACTCTTCATCGCGGTGCGCGGGGCCTCTCACTATCGCGGCCTCTCTTGTTGCGGAGCACAGGCTCCAGGCGCGCAGGCTCAGTAGTTGTGGCTCACGGGCCCAGTTGCTCCGCGGCATGTGGGATCTTCCCAGACCAGGGCTCGAACCCGTGTCCCCTGCATTGGCAAGAAGATTCTCAACCACTGCGCCACCAGGGAAGCCCGGGATCTAACACTCTTATAAGACAAACTCATTCGTAGGGTTTGGTTCAAATTCTTCTCTGGAAGTAAGGGTTTATACAGAACTATTTTAGCTTATTGCTATCTGTAAGATCACATATCAGTAACAGGAACAAAAAGAAGTTAATTCCAATATATAATTGAAAATCAGTATAATTCTAAAAATATTGTGTTTGGGATGGCCTTTATCAAACTATAAAAATCTTATTTGCGAATATGTAGTTATCTGTGAATCATTAGTGAATCCACTAGAACTGGAGCAGTTATGCAAAAAAATGAAATGTGTTATTTAATTTATCATTGTAAGTGTAGGACCAAATCAAACCAGTGAATAATCTTCTGAAAACTCCGATCGGAAGTAAAAGGAAATCCCTGAACTCATCGTGTTTATGGCCAGTGTAAACTCTTGAGTTCTGTACGAATGATGGGGCGATGAAGGGACTGAATGGTGCTGCCTTAATCTGTATGTATTTTCAGTCTCAGATCTGCCTGTTGGTAGAAACTGGTACTCCTGGACTTTGGTTTTTAAAGTGTTTTATGCCATTTTGGAAATTATTCAGCTGTGATTATAAATGCAAAATGACTAAAATGTGTGGACTATAAAGAGACATTTTATTCTGTTAATGATTAGTCTAATCATATGGAAGAACTAATTTCCAAACAAAGCCTCTATTTAAAAAAACTATCATTTATTTTACATAGTGTGATTTGGAAGTAAACCTGTTCTAGTTAACAAATAACTATTTCAGGACCTCAGGATATTAAACTTAAAACCTGCATGAATTTTTGGGAAAAGGAAGAGTTTATGGTTTAAACATCCTCTGTGAAGTTCTCTGATCTCTCCCATCTGTAAACTCTCCTGGTGCTTTGTATGTCTCTCATTATTTACAGCTTTTATCTAGTCCAATTGCTTCCTATTTGTGTACATGTTTTTAATCTTGCCTCCTAGACTTTAAGCTTCTTGTGGGTAGAGACATCTTACCTAGCATAATGCCTTGTACCATGTATTCCATTAATGTTAACTAAATGAATAAAACCAAAACTGTATACATGTACTATTCAACATGAATTTACAAAACTTGATTATAAGTTTTATGGTAAAATTTATAAGCAAATATATATTTGCCCTAACAAAACAAGTTGCATGCTCAGTATTGGTCATGATCATTTTCATTAGGGGTAGTTTATAATTTTTTACTTCATGATATAGCATTATATTTACTGCAACTTTCACTATTAACCTTATATCTAGAACAGAAGGTATAGGGATTTTCAGTATAACTTTTTATGGCTAACAGAATTCATTTACCAAATTACATACTACTTCTTCTCCAGACTACAAGGTGTATGATATAACAATACCATTGTATATATTTTCCAGAATGGAGGACTGATTAACATTTTGTGTTACTACAGTTTTCTAGTTTTTTTTTTTTAAACACTAAAAAAATTAGCACTTGAATGGCAAGATTTAAAAAAAACCTGAGTCATAAGCAACTATTTTTTTTTTTACCCCTAAAACACGATTTGAGGCAAAGGGGGCTTCTTAAGTTCATTTATTCAGCTTCCAAAATTGGAAATGATTTAATCTCAGTGGGAGAATATGATTTGGTCTCAGTGGAAAATTCTTGCTCTTCACACCAGTAATTTTATGTATTCACTACTACCAGAAGTGTGCCAGGGACAGATATACTTATTGACTGAAATTTATGCCATACCCTTGCAGAATGACCACTACAAGCTGGCTCTTCCGAATAGTATTGTATAGTAAGTTTGTTGAGACATTTGATTCTTACATTTAATTCAATTAACTCTGCATTGCAACTGGAGTAATCAGCAACCGGTAATATCTTGATTTTCAAATTGCATGGAAGACTTGGTGTTCCTGAACCAAATGAATGGATTTTGAGCTAGAGAATGCAGAAGCAAAGTTGTGATATAGTTTTGAAGTGGAAGGTTGGGGGAGGAGGGGATAGATGGTTTTTCTAGTCTAAGATTTAATATATAAAAGTACAAATTGTGAGTCCTTAAGAAGCAGTAATGTGATATGTTTACAGCTAAAATTGTACTGCTTTTTTAAAAAATTGAAGTGTAGTTGATTTACAATGTTGTGTTAGTTTCAGGTGTACAGCAAAGTGATTCAGTTACACATACACGTATCTATTCTTTTTCAGATTCTTTTCCCTTACAGGTTATTACAAAGTATTGAATATAGTTCCCTGTGCTATATAGTAGGTGATTGTTGGTTGGTACTGCTTTCTTAAAAAGGAAAAAAACAAAAAAACCCTATGCAGCTCAAAATTTAAAGTCACAATCCTGAAGTGTCTTTTTTTGGGGTTAATTTAACTACATGAAAGCAACTTTTAAAAGTTATTTCCTTAAACTTTGGAATGTAATATATTTTGGCCAGGTGACCTGAAATAGAAAACAGATAAAGATGACTTACTGGTTAGTGAAACACCAGTCTGAAACAGACAGCTTACTTTTCTTCCCTCTTCATTTCCCCTGGACCAGCTGTTAATGTTTAACCTTCATTTACTACTTCAAGAGTCATATTTACACTTCTCCAGCAACTCTTTATCCATATGTTCCTTGGCCTTATGCATTATATAAGGCTCTTTTGGGGCAACTTCCTAATCTTCTCATTAAGAAAATGTCACACTCACCCCAAATAACCCTATAGAAGATGTCAGATGGTATCACTACTAAAATAACCCCATAGAAGATGTCATCTGATATCACTTATAGGCTTCCTTTCATTTTTGCCAGTAACAGTCTTTGCCAGGTTGTTCTTCCCATTTAGACAGCTAGGTAGGATGTTTCCTTTTCTTTATTCAGTTGATAGAAAAAAAATCTTCTAAAAATACTTCACAATTCACTTGATATCAGATAATGAATTAAGCATCTTTAGGAGGATCATAATACAAAGATAATTTTTCTATGTCATAATCAATTGTCCTATCTGAAACAAGTGATCATTATTTGGCTTATAAATTTCAAACTGGAATGTTACTGCTTTAAGACTGTGTAGGGGATGTGACAAGAAAGAACAGAATGGACTTTACCTCTTGTCTGATAACTTGCTTATTCTAGTTCTTATGTGCTGGATATTGAAAGAATTGACACGTGAGGCTTAGGAAGTGCTTTTTATGAACAAATCAATTTCATTATTTTGACTTCCTTGACCACTTAAGATAGTTATATATATATTGGGGGAAAAGGTCAATAAATTTTCAAATTGTTTTGTCTAAGTTTGGTTATTGGTAGTTAGTGGTTAATTCAGTGAAGTTGGATTAAGATTCTTGTATTTAAAGCTTATTATAATATACTGATTATCTAACTGAACTTTAGCCATTCAGTATCACCAGGTTCAAGGGTTTCATCTGTAAAATAGATATAATCATGTTTATCACCTCTGAGGAATATTTAACATTTTGGTTTAAAAGATGCCAGATAAGTTCCATCATAAAAATAAATTTAATATATTACAACCAATATTAGATCCCTTGTATCTTTGAAGTTGCTTAGAGATTTACAAATAATGTGTGATTTAAGTGAATGTGTCTCATTCCTGTCTGATTTTTTCTTGGCTTAAGAAGATACTAACTTTTACCAGAATCTACCACTCCTTTCAAGGTAGGCCCAACTGACCCAAAAAAACACTTGAATTCAAACTTCATTTTGTCAAAAATAATTTCCTCTCTGCACAGAATTAGGCTGTCTCATCTAGGGCAGTTCTGTGTAGTGATATGGTGCTGATTCTCTACAGTCTTACCCTCCTGCATTTTTAAGTCTGTAGAGTCATCCTTATGAGTGTCCATTTCTGGAATCAGTGTGAATGAAACTGTGCCTGAAAATCCATATATCTAAAGCAAAAGTTACAGAGATTTTTATCTAGTCTTTAGTGACTAATAGAATTCTCCTACTATATTACACGGTACTTCCTCTCCAGACTATAAATCATTATGCCCACTTTGACAGTTGAGAGATATTGACAGCGCTTGTTAAAATAAATTACAATTTTCAAATTTAAACTTACTACTCCCAATTCTGACGTCCTTATGAATCAGTAATTTTGGCACTGATCACAGACTTGCATTTTAACATTTGTTTTATCCTTTGCTCTCCTTGAGACTGTAATGCTTCTGAAGGCAGGTTCTAAGTATTGTTAGATTTTTTAATGCCTCGCGACCCTTTAGTATAGTTTTGGCATGTGGTATGCTCTCAGTGAAGAATTCTTCAAATAAACATGGACTGTTTTTATTGGGTGTTGTGTACTTTTCTAGAAATATGAAGAATTAAAAGACATAACCTCTACCTTTGTGGTATATACAGTCACACTAAGGTTCACATAATTTATTAGATCACAACCTTTTATGTGTAATTCTGAAATCCCAGAAAACTTATTTTGTTATTTTTTTGTAACATTTTTTTAAATTAATTAATTTATTTTATTTTTGGCTGCGTTGGGTCTTTGCTGCTGCACGTGGGCTTTCTCTAGTTGCGGCGAGCAGGGGCTACTCTTCGTTGCGGGCTTCTCATTGCGGTGGCTTCTCTTGTTGCGGAGCACGGGCTCTAGGCGCACAGGCTCAGTAGTTGTGGCACGTTGGCTTCAGCAGTTGTGGCTCGCGGGCTTCAGAGCGCAGGCTCAGCAGTTGTGGCGCACAGACTTAGTTGCTCCACGGCACGTGGGATCTTCCCAGACTAGGGCTCGAACCCGTGTAACCTGCATTGGCAGGCGGATTCTTAACCACTGCGCCACCAGGGAAGCCCCTGTTTGTAACATATTTGGCGGTAAAATCTAACCCAAGGTTAACTCATTTGGTAGAAAACCTGACTTGAACTGATGTGAAGCTTTTTATATTCTTCATTTATTTCACTTAAGAGGAATATTCATATGTTTAACTTCAGATATATTAACGATTTTAATTATGGTGGTGTTATGCTTTACATATGTGCTATATTACTTTTTGAAAGCTGAAAAATTCTGACTTCCAAAATGTATCTGACCTCAAGAGTTTTGGGGATTGTGGATCTGTATAACATACAGAAAGTTAAATGATAAAATATTTAAATAACAACTGATATAATAATAGGAGAAATATCTCAAACCACTACTTGGAAGGACACCTCAGACTTGGTGTCTCTGTTGGGTGTCCCTGCAAATGGGCAGGTACTCAGTCTTGGATTCCAGGGGCCAGAGGCAGATGACATAGGAGTATTTTCCTGACATATTCAGGCATAAGAAGAAACAGAGGATCTGTACAAACCAAGTTCTTTAGAAAGCACTGAGGATTGGAACCAGGGAAAGAGAGTTTAGTCCTCAAGGGGTAAGAGATAGCCTGAAAAAAGGAGCCAGAAAGCCACTGGAATAGAAGGAGGAATTAAGGGTAAGGTGAGAGTCCTGGACAGTTACAACAACCTTAAAGTGTAGAGTTGGGATGGGCTGGTACAGACAATTGTTGCTTGGATCTGAAAGGAGCCTTTAAAGCTCATTTACTCCTGCACCCTCTCCGTATTTTACAAATCAGTAACCTGAAGTTCAATAATTATTTTTCAAACATCTAGTTAGTGGTTGAGCCACAACACAAATCCACGTTTCATATTGCCTATCTAGTGCTCTTTCTACTACCAGAGAGAGATAGTATTTCAGTCTGAAGTGGTTACGAATGATTTTTCAGAGGATATGAGATTTGAATTGAATTATTATAGTAGTTTGTGAAAACTTAATTCCCCATAAATCTATGAAAGTATTTTTGTGTATATTTTGCATTTTTAAAGTACCTTGATACCAAGGACTGTCTTAATTTTTTAAATCCCTAGATGACTTAGGAAGTATTTTGCAGATAGTATAGAATGAAAAAAACAAACAAACATTGAAATGGAGGCAGACTGAAAATAAGTGTGTGTTAGAGTGGAAAGGATACCACTGGGCATCATAAGACCTGAGTTCTATTCTAGCCCTGCACAGATTATCTGGATAACTTTATGTAAATCACTGAACCTCTCTAAGTTCTGATTTCCCCCTTGAAAAAGGGTAAGATCAATGACCTTGAAACTCTCTTCTTCTGTAATTTAGGTCTGTGTCTGTATTTGCTTGGACAAAATAATTCCCATAACACGTACTGGATTTAATTGTTTAAGTATTACAAAGGCATTGGTCATATGGATTTAGATTTTCCAGGGACTCTGTCTCAATGGAGAGAGATCTCTCAATATATCTGGAACATTGATTCAGATATTTTGGTAAAATGAAAATATAAAATAAATATCAACAATGCATTCAACAATAATCATTTAACATTCACTATGTGTATGCAACGCATTGTATAAGATGTGTTCTCTGACTTCAAGTTGTTTAGGATTTAGTCAGAGTTTCCTTTAAATAATTAAAAAAGTAAGTAAACATAACAAGCTCAGTGGAGCTCAGATATGTTTAGCTGGAATGAATCAGCCTCTAAAAGTGTGGTATGACTGGCCATTCAACCTTTTGTTGGGACTGTTTAAATTACTTAGCATTTCATAATGTAAATATTTTGATACCGTGCACTCCTTGATTAGTATGAAAGTGGTTTACCATCTTTGAAGAAAACTTATAACTCTTGAAAATCAACTCAGAGAATAATGTTTCTGAGTATCATCTGGGATAATATAACTATGGCCCCAAACCCCCTCTTCTGAATCTCAAGCATGTTAGAGAAGGATCATATTCATTTCACTTTATGTTGTATTAACTAATGGTAAAAATATTTGGTTGGAACTGCATAGCATTGTGATTGACTGGTGAACATTTTAATAAAGGAGATCTAAATAAAGATAACATTTTTCAAAAGAAGAACATTGCTTGTGCTTGACTACCTCTTTGGTAAGACATTTATTCAGTCTTGTCAGTTAATATAGACTGGAACATTTGAAGTTACCAGCTTGTGAACATCTTTATAGGATGAACCATTCTGTGAAATTTTCTTGCAGGTATTTTCCTAAACAAAGATTTTTGTTTTTTTTTTTTCAAACTTTTGACTGTGATCCACAGTATGAAAAAAAATTTACATTGTGACTCATTACACACATATATATATTCATAACTGAAACAAAACTTTCATGAAACAATACTTACCTCACTATGTGTGAAGTATAATGAGTTTTTAAATTCTGCTCTAATCTATTTTATTCTTTTGAAATTGTTGGTCCAAAACCCACTAAATTGATTCCTAACTCCCAAAAGGTGACAACCTGAAGTTTGAAAAGCTTGAGCTAAACTCTGTTTTGAGAGCAGTTACTCTGTTCTATTTAACTTTTATTCCCCAGTGCCTAGGTCTGTGCTCAGCACGTAGATGGTGCTCAAATAATGTTGGTTGAGTGCTTTGTTCTCAGTCTAGTTTCAGAAATGTTACTGTATCAGTGAGGTTTGTCTACAGCAGTTGCATGGAACTGTTGAAGGAGTTAGAAGAAAATTATTAGTAATTAGAAGATGAAGGTAAAACATATATGAGAAGAGGCAAAATCACCATTTGCTTAAAAAAAAAAAAAAACCCACAATAACAATGTGTTAGTTCTCTTAGAAGTTATAGAATCGAGTCCTGACTTGTCTGTTTTTCAAATGCCACTATTTTAAACTCAGTATTCATTCCTCAAATAATTTTATCTTGAAATTATCATCTCACAAACAGATAGTGACTTTCTCCTAACTGCTTTTATGTTCCTGTCTGCATGTATGAAGCTTAACTTTGATTAGGTGTTATTTTTCTAAAAAATAAGATCTATATCTTGTAAACTTTCTTTAACTTATTCTTTATTACCATTCTTCAAATAATATTCTGAGCCAACTATTATTTGTGTGTACATCACATTTTTTTCTTTTTTTGTCTTCTAATAGTACAGTTTTTCTTCCCCATAGTAATGTTTGCTTAATTTTTATCTTAAGTATGGTCATTAATAATTTAAACTTTTCCATTCATACTCATTAATAACTTTTGGGGGGGGTTGATAAATATTTTGGTTCCTTACATGTTCAACTGAAATAACAGTCTATTATAACAAATATTGTTAGAATTAAAATTTCTGAAAGATTGCCTGGTATATTCTAGCTGTTAATTTTTTTCTTTGTAGCAATAATTTGTATAATAGGGATTCTGTTTAGCAAAAGAATTAGGTTAGTACAATAAAATATTCTGAGATTTGATTAATCCACATAAATAAAAGATACGTAATTTATTGCCATCAGATTTGAGCAAGGTTAAATTACGCCAATAGATCAGGTAATTTTTCACAACTGTTATTTTGCACTGAATGATATATTATTTTATAATTATTCTAAAAATTAATGTGTTCTTCTCAGCCATATACTAAGTTCTTCAATGGAATCTTCTCTTTCTTTTTATTCTTTTTCCAATTTTTCCTCTCTTTTTCTATTTCTTTTTTGTATCACACAAATACTTCAGTGTTTTATACAATGTAGAAACTCAGTGAGTGCTTGCTGATTAACTTTAAGCTGTTTCCTAAATCATTTAGGATCTCTAAGCCTCTCTGATATTAATGTTATGTAGTAGATAATGATTCAGTATTAGTATTTAGACAACTAAGTCCGTAATTCTGTTTTCTACAAACTCGGTGATTTTAATCTTTATGTCCTTTTATTTTCTTATGTGTAATCTACATAGGGCTAATAATTGCTTTTGCCTTTTGTCTATTTCATAGCATAATATGAAGATCATATGCGATAATTACAGAATGCTCTTTGAAAATTTCAGAGCACTCTACATGTATAAACGGTTCATGAGGCCCTTCATGTAAGGTTTTGATTAAATGAAATGATGTAAAATGACCAGCACAGTACTTAACACAGAGTAAGCAGTTAATAGTAACAGCTGCCATTGATGTTACTTAACTTGCATATGTACTGATAAATTTCAGTTATTTTATCTTTCACATTTTAAAAATTTAATAGAGTCTAATAATAACTAATTTTTTGTAAATCTATTTTTGAAGCTTCTCATTTTCTATAGTTCTCTTACTTGGAATCCTCCCCCCTCCCCCAAATCCGGTCTATTGTTTTTTATACTTATTTGCCATTTTATAAGTTTTACATATAAAATAGTTAAAATTTATAACTAGATAATTGAAAATAAAAATTTCAAGGTAATTCTTCAAATTGACAGTTAACCTATGAGATTGAATATTGTGAATTCCGTATTTTGTATTATGACAATTTGAATTATTCAATATGTAATCATATAATAAGGGGACATTTGAGTAATGGCAAGTGCTTTGAATTATACAATTTTGATTAATTATATTTTGCCCTATAGCAGATAAATAAAATATATATTGCATTATCTTTTATAAGCAACAGATATTTTCCCCAAAAGAGGAATTTTAGCCAGTTGAAGATAAAAAAGTACAAAAGCAATTTAAATTTAACAATTTAGATCACATTCAGGTAATCATATTTTACTTATTTATAATATTACTATAGATTCCTTCATATTTTTTTCAAATTATCATTTGTTTTATTGTTTTCCTTATCAAAAAAAAAAGTTATCCCATTATAGTGACTGGAGCCTTCTTTCTTTAAGCATTAAAGATAATTCATGTTTTTTGTGATTCAAAATTATGTAAGTGGGAGTTATTCAAGTAGTTTAACTCTTCCTAAAGAGGGAAAAAAGTGTGCTCCTGTGTGTGTGTGTGTGTGTGTGTGTGTGTGTGTGAATTAAATTGAGTCTTTTTTTTTTTCCTTTTAGGAACCTTTCCCAAAATGTTAGAAGAGGGATAGAAAAACATTTACAGCTTTTGTTTCACTTGGTGAACGAGTCAGGACCTGTTTGCACACAATAATCCAACATCAGCTTAAGTTTTTTGGCTCTGTTTTTGCAAGAGCAAGAAAAGATTTTGCTGCCAATTCCTGCAGTATTCTTTTTTTTTTTTTTTGGTTGTTTGGATTTCCTATTCAGCACCAGTTTACTTTGATTCTTTTGGTCATTAATCTGTTCATTTTGGAAGAATAAGTAATTAAAACAGTTTTGTAAAGTATTTTTTGGTGTGTGTGTGATATTTTGTTGGAGCATCTACAAAAGCAATAAAAATACCTGTCCAAACCCTCAGAGATGCAGATGGTGTCATGAATGTTTTGAAGACAGGAAACCATGCAGTCCTATTTTAAGAAATTCTGTTTATTTTAAAGTCAAATAAAAATTTTTCCCTCCTCTTTAAAGTGCCTGACTGGCAATAGAATTTTTATGGCATCCATTTACAGAAAAAAAAAAATCTAGTAGATTGAGGTTTGAATACCACATCTCTTAGAGATACAGAGATCTTTGCAGTTAACTTATGTTTTCACCTACTTACTGGCTGACTTCTTAAAAATGTGTAATTTTTCATCTGTTTTTCTATTTCCTTCAGTATAATTACATCATCTCCTTAACCAGGAGGATTGCTGTCTACTCCTCAGCTCTGTATCATTAATGAAGATCTTTGACTGTGTGTTGGGTTTCCTTGGTACAGGTTAGCACTTGACTTTTGGTTGGCTCAGATTCATTATCAGGATTTTTCTGACTGTACTATCAGTGCTTTATTTCTTTATTTTCCATGTGGTAATTTCTTTCCTAAAATTTTTGTATTTTCTCATTTCTGTTCTCTAATTACTTTGTCTTTCATAGGAGTTCTAATAAAACTGACTAACCAAACAAAACCAAAAAAACCTAACCTTCTTGCTTTCTGAAACCTTGACTCTCTCCCTATTGAGTTTCCTTTTTATTTCATTCTTCAATTATTACTACTTTTGAAAATTACTTGGAATCTCTTTTAATCCCACTAGGTCATGCTCTCTTTATTCCTAACATTTCTCAAACCTGCCCTTTCTATATCAGTGTCAGTATGGTTTCCAGAGTCAACAAAGTCATCTATTTAAAACACAAACATCAACAGATTACTTCTCCCTAAAAAAACATTTAATAACTCCCCATCACCTACAGAAGAAAATTAATCTTAGCATTGAATATAATAACTATCCCCTGCCTACCTCCCTGACACTTATTTTGGAAATATGAGACTACACACAATTCCCAGAATTTACTATGATGTTTTCTTGCCTCTGTGCTTAGCTCATGTTTTCCTTTGTGTAAAACTTTTTCTCACCCCTTCTTTACCTGGCTAGGAAGGAAGATTTTCATCTTTCAAGACTCTGCTTGGATAACATTACTTCCAGGAGATCTTACTGGCTGGTCGTGTAACCCTTTCTCCTTTGATTTTCCATTGGAGTCCTTGCCCATCTCTCTGATAGCACTTATCTGTTCATCTATTGCTATCATTCATTAGAGAATGGGCTCGTTGAAGGCAGGGGCCAAACTGTAGTTGCCTTTGTGACTGAAAGTATTGTTAAAACATCTGTTGAACTGAGCTTTTCTCCACTCTGTGTAAAGAGAAGTTGAATGTGCTGTGAAAGGTGTTGATAATAGAGAAAACTATGCCAAACACACAAGCACATTATAGGTTTCTGATAGCTTTTCTGATACAAGGTAACTGACCCAATATCCTACAGTTCTAACTTTTTCCTACTCTGAATCCATTCATGGTGAGGGAGTGAGACACAACATTACATCTTGAAAATTCTGGATCAAGGGAATTTGTTTGCTTTGTGAAACTGTCTGACTTGGACAGTTTTTGACAAGAGTAATAAGCTCTCAGATTATTTTAGAAATGATGAGCTCTGTGTAGCAGGTGTCTTTCCCAGTGTAGGCTAACAACAGAAAGAAAAATACAGCTAACTGATTCCAGGTCTGAAACAGTCTCAATCTGTAGCCATTCTCCAAAAGCCTTTGGCAGGAGATATATTGGAATGCTCTGATTGTCCCGTTCTTGGAAAGTTGGAAACAGGAAAAAAGTTGCTTTCATCAGTCCAGTTTTCTACATGTCTACAGTTCATGAAGTTTAACCTCTCAAAGAACTTTTAAAAGAAAATAGAATTTTAAAACATTAAAGAAAGAGTACTAATATTAATCTCTACTTCTATCCATTCTCATAGAATTTGATTCATTCCTCACATATTTCTGGGAGAAGAATTACCCTAGAATTCATGGGAAGTAAGCTTTTTAAAACTGATCATATATGTTTTGAAAGGTACACATGCACTTGTCAATTTATAAGTAAGTGAGAGGTGTTCTATAGTTTATGTTAATTAAAACAGTTCTCTATTGCATTTTTGTTAAATTGTTCAATTAACACTGTTTTTTTCAGCTACTTAATTAGATTATATGAAGTCATCTTATGACATTACTAAAAAAGAGAAATAATTACCTTTTCGGATATAATTAAAATTTATTTACAACTGGCTAATAATTATACTGATTAGTATCTGATGCTATATTTAATTTATCTAGACCAGTGTTGTCCAATAAAACTTCCTGAGATGTTGTAGGTGTTCTGTCTGTGCTGCCCAAGAGGGTAGCTAATAGCTACATGTGGCTATTGAGCATTTGAAATGTGGCTAGTGTGACTGAGGAACTAAATTTATAATTTAATTTAATTTTAATTCATTAAAAATTAAATTTAAATTCATGTGGTTAGTGACTACCACGTTGGACAGAGCAGGTCTAGGCTATACAATGTTATCAGTAAAGTTCCATAATTAGCTGATCCATAATCTATAATGCTGGTTATATGTCTTCCTACTAGACAGATGCATATTTTTGTATCAAAAATATCTTCATGGCCTGAAAAACTCAATGTATTTGATATTTTCAGAGAACTAGAAATCTTAAAAGGTTACTATCATTGTTCTCTAGGGATCTATAATTTTGGTACGGAAAAGACAATGAATGGTGCTAGCTCTATATTAAGAATTTTAGTATAGACTAACTGGCACCTTTTATAAGATTCTTCCATCATATTTGCTGAGGACCTCTAAGATCTGGTTAACATTTTTAGAAAACTGAAAACCTGAAATTTTATATACTAATCACCATCTAAGAATTTCACCATTATGAGGATATAATCAAACACTTTTGTTAATTGAAGTCTGTGCATTGGATTTCCTGGTAGAGGGAATTACCAAAGGGAGGCAGTTGAAAGGCAAGAGCAAAGGAAGAAATGAGGTAAATAAACTAATTTGACTTAGGAACTCTGAAATGATCTAGAACATGTGCACAGATTTTTAACTCCTCTCTGTTGTGATCCCCAGTTACTTCAGAGTTCTGGGAAGATGGATATTATGAAAGTGAGAAGACAAGGGAAAATTGCCTGGAAGATACTGTTGCTGAGTGGGTGGAGATGAGATTAATGGATAGCCCGAGAAGTCCAGAATAAATCAGTAAGTGTAGTCTAACCCCACTTATGCTTCTGTTACATTGGAATAAGATCACCTTTATTTCAACTGGTTGTTTATTACCCTATTTTCTAGAAGATTACCATCTTCAATTAAAGTACATAATATGTTCACTATATAACATTTTAATGTATCTTGGTTGGTGCCTAAAGAAATTTTGCTATGTGAAAAGCCATTATTATTTCTTATCTGTACCACTTTCCTCCAAGGGGAATCAAATAAGGAAATCAATTGCAGTGAATTTTCCACCAACCACTGAGGCGGTAGTTCTGCCAATCTGAAACTGTTAGCCATTTAAAATAGTAGGAATGAATTATCGGAGAGTAAATAAAAACTGATTCAAGTCTTTACCCTTAATTAAAATAAAACTAATCTAAGATTTGATTAACTTTCTCTTGGAGTCATGTTAAATTTTGATGATGTGCTTGTACCTCTGAGCAGGCAGGTTCTATTCAGATTTTCAAGTGGAAAAGCCGAATAAAATGTCTCAAGACATTCTTGGCACATTTAGAAGCATGAAGTGCCAAAAACTTTTATGAGAAAAAGACAACCTATTTTCTCAAGATTTCTAGTCCAGCTAGGGAAATTCAACAAAGGGGAGATTCTTAACTCCTAGAACTACCTTTAGCTTGTGGAAGAGAAATCAAGGACCAGAAGTTAAGTAACAGAAAGCAGAATAGTAAAAGGGTGTTGCCACCTGCGTCTTTGCTTGATAAAAGGGAAAGATAAAGTGTGTGCATGTGTGCGAGCACAGGTATAAAGTGCAGCCCTTCAGCGGCTCAAGGTCAGTCAAAATAATGAGTATTGAAGGTGATTTGCTCCCAACTTTCAATTTGTTTCCAACTTTAAAAATGGTTTAATGAATATAAAGTAATCCAAATCAAAATCTCCCTTTTACTCATCAGCAACTTTCTCATTTATCTTTTCTTCAAACTACAACAATTTTATTAAGCAGTAATACCAAGACAAAAAAAAAGTCTTTTGCAAATATTTTGAGTCAATGTTTGATTTTTTTTAGATCTGACATTCTTTTTTTTTTTAACATCTTTATTGGAGTATAATTGCTTTACATTGCTGTGTTAGTTGATGCTGTATAACAAAGTGAATCAGCTATACGTATACATATATCCCCATATCTCCTCCCTCTTGTGTCTCCCTCCCACCCTCCCTACCCCACCCCTCTAGGTGGTCACAAAGCACCGAGCTGATCTCCCCATGCAAAGCAGCTGCTTCCCACTAGCTAGCTATTTTACATTTGGTAGTGTGTATATGTCCATGCCACTCTCTCACTTCTTCCCAGCTTACCCTTCCCCCTCCCTGTGTCCTCAAGTCCATTCTCTATGTCTGCACAGGTCTGACATTCTTTTTCTTTGTTTTCACATATTAATCTACTTTTCTCTTCTCATAAGCAAATTTTCATTCCTTTCAAGCCACACACTCATGTACGGCTTTGGTTTCTTTCATTTCTCTATTTCATCCTTACATGCTACATGAGAACTTTATACAAAAGTAGCAACTTGTGAAATGAAATTTGATTTTTCATTGTTTTGTTTTTCCATACATTCAGTTATTTTTTAATTTCCATTTCCTTCCCCCCCACCTCTGCCTCTCCCCAATTTTTATTCCATTTCCTCAGAAGGAAACAAACATTTATTAGCCAAGCTTTTTGCCTTTCACCTTTACAGAGGAGAAAATGCTGGCCTAGAGAAGTTATGTAATTTGCCTAAGGTCACATTGATAATGGATGAGTTGTTTTAAATACACCATCTGCCTGACTCTAAAACCTTCTCTTCTTCAGTATGCCTTGTTTATCCCTTTGTAGGCTTTCTTCAACTCTGTTCATGCTTCCCACTCTTCTTCCCTTCTCTTGCCTCTTCTTTGGCAGCAGTTTTTCTCTGAGTTTTCCTTCCAACATATGCTTTCCCAGCTTTCTCTCACAACCTCTCAAACTCTCTACCTTTTCTCCTCAGTCGCAAGGTTGTTTTTCTTCTAGTGAGAAAGCCGAAGTGGTACCAAAAAATGATTGCATTTTTTGATTAAACGTCTTAAAATTGTTTATATCTCCTGGCCTTGTAATTTTTAATTTATTCTAAGGAAATCACTGGAGATGTATGCAAAATGTATGTACAAGAAAGAAAACCCAAGCATTATTTGTAGTTTAAAAAATTAGAATAATTTTAATGCCTAACAGTAGGGTTAACATGGGTTAAATAAACCCTAGAAGATATATAATGGACTATTACAGAGTTAAGTGAAGTAATGAATACGTAATGACATAGAAAAATGTTAATCATATATTATTTTAAAAATTAATTTATTATGAAAGCTCATTTATTATAAAGTTATCCTTCATACAAAAGAGATTTAAAATGTACATATTTATGGCTTCCCTGGTGGCGCAGTGGTTAAGAATCCTCCTGTCAATGCAGAGGACATGGGTTCGATCCCTGGTCCAGGAAGATCGCACACGCCATGGAGCAACTAAGCCCGTGCACCACAACTACTGAGCCCATGCGCCTAGAGCCCGTGTTCCGCAGCAAGAGAAGCCACTGCAATGAGAAGCCCGAGGGCACCGCAACAAAGAGTAGCCCCTGCTAGCCGAAACTAGAGAAAGCCCGTGCACAGCAACAAAGACCCAATGCAGCCAAAAATAAATAAATAAAATAAATAAATTTATAAAATGTACATATTTAATTTAAAGAAAAAAATGAATACCTATGTGTCTACCACTCACTTATTAAAACGAACATTACCAGTTTCTTTAAATCCCCCTATAAGACACTATATGATGGTAAGTACAAGAAACAAAATAGCATCTTAGAAATAGTATATAAAAATGCTAATAGTACGCTCAGTATAACTTAAGTTTAGTGAAAAAAATATATGTATAGTAGAAGACTGGAGAGATACATATACACTAAAACATTAGCAATTGTTACCTCAGTTTAATGGCATTGTGGGTGAATTTAATTTTTTTAATTTCTAATTTTTTATTTCATTCTTTTTTAGTGAAAATTATCAGATTTATAATAAAAATACACAATAAATGTTATATATACATACAAATTTATTGTCATTATGTTATTTGGTGAAAATGGTAGACTGAAAAGTCAAGAAAATTCTTTTTTCCTTTGAAGCTAGGAAGACAATATCAGAGACTGGAAAGTAAAAGGATTGTTTATAATTCACCATTATACACAAAGGTTTTTAAATATCATTCTTTATCAGTATAACAATACTAATTCCTTTTAGGCACAAGTTCTGTACTACGTGACTGGTGTAAAAGAAGCACAAGTGTGTAAGTGCCCCAGGTATTTGGAGTAGACAGAGGAGAAGTTCTTCTCCAGTTGCTGTGGTCAAAGAGCTTATCAAGGAGGAAGGCTTGTTTTGGACTTTAAAGGGTGCAGAAGATTTAGATCAGCATTGTCAAACTCTTTGGCCTTAGGACTCCTTAATAATACTCTTCAAAATTACTGAGGACCTCAATGAGCTTTTGTTTATGTGAGATGTATCTATCCATATTTCTCATATTAGAAATTAAAATCAAGAAAATTTAAAATATTTATCAATATATTTTAAAATAAATTACACATTAATATAAATAATATAATGTTTATGAAAAATAACTGTATTTTCCAAAAAAAACCATTTAGTGAGGAAAATGGTAATGTTTTACATTTTGCATTTTAATATTTGGCTTAATAGAAGATAGCTGGATTCTCTTATCTGCTCTATTGTGATATCACATGTCATATGGCCTCTGGAAAACTCCACCATACACTTGTGAGAGAATGAGAGTGGAAAGGGAAACAGCGTCTTAGAATTATTATGAACATAGTGTTGATGTCGTGGCCCCCCTGGGAACCATTTTGAGAATTACTGATTAAAATAAACTGAGGGCAAAATAGAGGGATGGCATAATCTCAGAGGTGGGAAAGCATAAAACATATCAGAGGGCGTAAACAGACCAATCTGGTTGCTGTGAAAGATTTATATGGGGGGGAGTGCGAGAGATAGGGTTAGAAATGTAGGCTGGGGGAATCATGGTATGTCAATTAAAAAATACCAGCTTTCTTATTTATGACTGTAGTTGCTGACTTCTACTTTTGGCTTCAGAAAGCTTTAGGAGGGACTTCCCTGGTGGTGCAGTGGATAAGACTCTGTGCTCCCAGTGCAGGGGGCACGGGTTCTATCCCTGGTCAGGGAACTAGATCCCACATGCATGCCGCAACTAAGAGTTCACATGCCACAACAAAGGAGCGGCATGCTGCAACTAAGGAACTGGCAAGCCACAACTAAGGAGCCCTGGAGCAGCAAGTAAGGAGCCTGCCTGCCACCACTAAGGAGCCCGTGAGCCACAACTAAGACCTGGTGCAACCAAATAAATAAATAAATCTTAAAAAAAAAAGAAAGCTTCAGGAGAGGGGTGATAAAAGAGAAGAGTATAATGGCAGTATTCCTATTGACTTACTGATTGCTTTTTCATTCAATTTATTTAGTGTCTGCTACATTTCAAGCACCAAGTTAAGAACTAGTGATACAAAGATGATAATGACACGACCTCTACTCTTTAAAAGCTCTCAATTAAGTAGGAAATTCAGATATTAAAAATAAGTAATCCGTTCTTTAAACTGGAAGAACACAGAAAAGAGGGCAGGTTGACTCTGACTGGGAGGTGTGATGAACAGGTTGTGAAATGGACAGGAAGTCTTAAAGGTTGAAGACCAAGATACCAACAACCAGTCATATCTAACCATGGTGAAAAATACTAGGAGTATAGCATTGACAAATACAGAACTAGAATTAATACAGTAGATTTGAGGAGATGGTCAAATAGTAGTATAGAATAATTTCCTGAATATATCTTCTCTTTTGGAAAGTACAAGTGTACAAAATCTCTTTCCCCTAAATCCCTGCAGAATCTTTCCACTGCCAGGCCTGGGAGACACCGTCAATTATCTTAATGTCTCTCTTCTCTTCATTTGCATCACGTTTTTCAGTCTTTTTGTTCTCCTCTGTGACCAGTAACTAGAGTGAAGGGGAGGAGGAAATTTAGATAATTACAACAGCTTTAAACCAAGTACTGGAGAACACCTTTGCTTGCCTATATAATTATGATTAAATAAATAAGTAAAGAACCTGTCTCCCAGCACCACCTGCAGGGCATGAAGAAGTCTGCAACAGGATTTAGTACTTCTCTACCAGAGTATCTTCAATCCAACATTCCTTTATTGAGCATCTACTAAGAGACTGATTTTAATAGCTGAGGAGAACACAAAGATCAGTAAGAGACCATCCACCCACATTCTAAGGGACATTATTAGAACTTTTTGTGGTGATTAGAGTAGCTTGGAAGAAACTGATTAAATTTAAGAGAATCAGGTTTCTTTTGTGCAAATTGAATAGTAAAGCAACTACTACATTGCCTTTTTATACCCTCCATTGATAGAAACCGAGAACAAAGGTGATTTCACAGGTTTAAGTAGTGAAGTAATGAAGTCTGTTTTTGAGGCTTCAAGGCTGTTGAGCTTGTAATATGATGAGAAAGACCTGTGTTGTATACCATTTTATGTGGGCCAGTTAAGGTTGTTCATGGTTCTCTGCTGGTCATAAGAGGGATCAGATGGGAAGAAGATACGTGGCTTAATAGAAATCCATAAGCACCTATTTGAAATAAACTCAGAGTGTATACTAGTAAGAGCCTTTTACTTTCCTCATCAAATCGTGTCCTAGAAGCCAGGAAGAATGAGGTTTCCAAAAGTTCCTAGCCTTCGATAGTCTTACAAACAAGTACAGAATGTTTTTCTGATTTCTGGCATTTAAAATAGAAGCAGAATGCACCGTATACACAAGGGGCAAAATAGATGAAAGGAGAGTTCATTACAGTTTTAGAGCAAAGAAAGACCTCCATTGGGTGAGTGATAAAGAATATGAAAAATGCTGATCTGCAGGATGGCTTTCAGTGTTTTTGTCTAGATTTGGAGTCTTCTTATATATACAGACAGGATTTTTAGGAGGAGCAGCCAGTCAGCTATGACCCCCATCACCCATCCCACAGCCCTAGGAAAATGCATACATGACCTTGGGTAGTCATATTCTGGTCTTTTCAGCTTTTTTGGACCAGGCATTTGAACTAATGCAGATTAAGTCCTGAATCAACTTTCCCAATTATACCTCTTTCTAAAATCACACCACAAGTTATAAAAGCAATGGCATGGTCTGGTAAGTAAAATAATAATTGTCAGAGGTAAGGGGAATCTTGGTATCATACAGTCCAGTATTTCTCAGAGTGTGAGTCCTCCATCTGCTGAAGAATTTCTTGCTTATTACAAATGCAGATTTGGGCTCTACATTAAACCTAATCAATTTCAGTCCTTAAGGATGACATTCAAGAATCTGCATTTTTTTTTAAACCAAACTTTTTTTTTTTTAATTAATTAATTTATTTATTTATTTTTGGCTGTGTTGGGTCTTCGTTTCTGTGCGAGGGCTTTCTCTAGTTGCGGCAAGTGGGGGCCACTCTTCATCGCGGTGCGGGGGGGGCTCTCACTATCGCGGCCTCTCTTGTTGCGGAGCATAGGCTCCAGACGCGCAGGCTCAGTAATTGTGGCTCACGGGCTCAGTTGCTCCGCGGCATGCGGGATGCGGGATCTTCCCATACCAGGGCTTGAACCCGTGTCCCCTGCATTGGCAAGAAGATTCCCAACCACTGCGCCACCGGGGAAGTCCGAGAGTTTGCATTTTTAATAAGCTCCTTAAATTGATATGTGCATTAATGTTTGGGAGCCACTAATCTAGTCAAACTTCTTCATATGACAGATGGGGAAATAGTATCAGAGAAGTGAAGTGATTTAATCAAAGTGACAGAACCAGTCAAAGGCAGAAACTGGATTCAAACTCAAATCTTTTGACTCCCATGTTAGAAGTCTTCCAAATATAAGTAGTTTGTATTTATTTGTAAATTCCCAATAGTCCTCAGTGAAAAGGGAATTTGAGTTCTTTGTTCCTTGATATCCCCCCAAATTTAATAATTTATCATTAGTGGGTTCCCAGTACTTGCTAAGCAAGCTGTTGCCTTGAAATTTTGGGAATATCAGTTATAGAAGCTTGTGGACAAAAGTATTTTATCTTGTTACCGTTCCATTCACCATCACAATAACACAAGAAAGATAATTTATCAACAAGGACATATACTCATTTTTCTCAAATCACAAGAGACAGCAATAAAAAGTAAACGGAAAACCCTGCTACTAGTGTTAAATAAGAATATCCCACTCTCTGTAACAACATACCATATGGTATTTCCCAACCTTGTTCAGTATTTAACCTAACAATTTATTGCTAGGCGTCTTGGCAGCAAGCTGTGCAAGTTGAAGTGGAATCTGATTGAGGTGAGTTAATTAATGTAGTGGCAGCTTGGAATGTTGTCCAGCTGCCAGTGAGAATTATGTTTGTTTGCCTTTGGCCCAAGTGTGAAATGGCTGGCTATTGATTTCAGAAGTGTGAGTGTGATTTTTATATCTCACACGAATGAATACATTTTTTGTATCCTACACATTTGGGGAAATGCTAAAATTTATTGGGTAATGTTATTTACCACTTGTGTGGCAGGAAGAGAAAGGTGGGATTTTGCCCCAGAGTTGACTTTGCCTCTGTAGAAAAAGCAAAAGCAGGTGGCAAATAAATCTATGAGCAGGTAAATAAGCCATCTGAAATTAGCTCATCTGGGCTAATGTTTTCAGGAATAACTTTAAAAAGGAGGTAAGCAAGATTTGAACCAGAGAAGAATAGCTCTTGTAATGATGAAAGTATCCTGAAAGTAGAAAACACAATGTTAAACTTCCCTTGAAAGAAATGGTTTTTGGATTTACTGTTGAATTACATTTAGAATTTTAATTTTCTCTTCACCAAACACAACCCTCTATTGAAGACATCATCTCTCTATGTAATCTTCCTTCCTATCAATAACTGATGATAGTGATTCCTGTGAAGTGTTTTTGATGTTAAATGTACTATGTAGTTTTGACTAGTTGTTACTGGTATGGGCAGGGGTTCTCCAGATCAAGTAGTCAATAACTAACACTAAACAAACACAGTTCAAAATACATTTGAAGGGTGTCAAATATTATTGTTTCCCTACCATTTTTTTAATGTTAAAATACCATTAAGATAAAAGGCCTTGACAAAAGTTTACTTTAGTAGATTAAGGTAATGGATGCTTAAAAATTTAATGTATACACACATTTCTTTCTTTTATGCCACCAGTTGGAACAATTCTAAAATACACTGAAACTGGGACTTCCCTGGTGGTGCAGTGGTTAAGAATCCGCCTGCCAATGCAGGGGACACGGGTTCGAGCCCTGGTCCGGGAAGATCCCACATGCCACGGAGCAACTAAGCCCGTGTACCACAACTACTGAGCCTGTGCTCTAGAGCCCACGAGCCACAACTACTGAGCCCGCGTGCCACAACTACTGAAGTCCATGCGCCTAGAGCCTGTGCTCCACAACAAGAGAAGCAACCGCAATGAGAAGCCCGTGCACCGCAATGAAGAGTAACCCCCACTCGCCTCAGCCAGAGAAAAGCCCATGAGCAGCAACAAAGACCCAACGCAGCCAAAATAAATAAATAAATAAATAAATAAAAATAAAATACACTAAAACTAAAGGAAACGGCAGGCAGGAGATGTAAGAGCAAATAATATGAAGAAAAGGTTGCAAAACCTAACAAAACAAGTAGTAATACCAGAACTCCTTTTTGATGATAAAAAATATCCTTAAATTTTGATGTTGCCATGAGAATATTAATAAAACTTAAAAATGAAAGTGTTCACACTTTGGAAGATACTAAATGAAATTAGTTTATCAGGTAAAAATCTAGCAAAAATAGTATTTTAAAGGTAGAAATGTATAGAAAAAAACACGATGCAGTTCTTACCTCCTAAAAGCTTTAATTTAAGAAAATATGATGATAGCTTTCAAAACTTTTATTCAGATAACTGAGAGGTACTGGAGGTTTGGACTTCATTTTATTGGAAGTTGAAGAAAGGTAATTTTTTTGGTCACATGCTAAATAATAGAATATGATGTTTCCTTTTTCCCCAAGGGTACTTAATGTCGTATTATTTATGATGTGTTTTTTTCTATGCTGAAAATTTTTAGTAATAGAAGAAATTATTATAATTATATATAAAGCTATAGTTATTGCCTGGTTACTTAATTTTTTTCTTTATTAGATATGGCAGTTTCAAATATGAGAAAGACATTTTATGCCTACCTTTCACATAAAAATTCAAAAAGAAAACCCTGGTAAGTATCGTACTCTTCAGATTATAGGTTTATCATATCCTTGACCTTTCAGGCTAAAGTAATCCTCAGAATCTTGTTTTAGATTATATTGCTGTCAGAGTCAATAAGAAATCAAACATTTTAATCTAATGTACACCTACTGGCCATCTCATAAGGTTGGACTTATCACAGATAACTGGCCTGAGAATGAACTTTTATAAATTATTTAGTTGTTACTGAAAAAAAATTTTTTAATTTAGCTTGGCATAGGTTTCTTCAGACAAAATGTTTTCCCCTTAAAATTTTCTGATGTTTATGGTATGTTTACAAGTACGTAATGACTGTGAAAGATGCCCTTACACAAAATTACCCTAAATTTGATTATTCTCATATGAACTTTACATTTACATAGCTAATGTGTTAAATAATTTTGGTGAAATGCTAAGTTTTTTAAAATGTGGGTTTTTCTTAAAGAAATATCAGGACCATTTAATATTAATGAAAGATCCTCAAATAATTCTAACATCAGGAGATTAAAATAACACTACAGTACATGTTTTCAAAATACTACAGCAAAAATTATGCACCTTCTATGTACAAAATGATACATCAGTGGGGGATGATATAAGTTTAAATAAAATTTATTCTGTGGCATAGTGAGGTAATTTATAAGAAGCTTTCATTGTCTCTAGGTAATGCATCCTGCCTTCACTTCGCACAACTTCATAAGTTCTGTGTGATAACATTTGAGTTACTATAATGAAATGGTCAGTTTTTAAAAAATTATTTTAATTTTAGTGAACTTGATGTTTTCTTAAGCATTACAAAATCATTTGAATGCTTCTTCATTTTCCCATGTGCTCTTTTCAGATATAACTGGGTTAGTACAGTAATAGAATCATGGGTTCATAGAACTTTAGACTCTAAAGAGACTTAAATGTCCCTCAGTCAGTGAAATATAAGGTGAGTTAACTAATGTCCAGAGATTTTAAGTGACTTACTGCAATCATGAAGCAGATCATAGGTAGAGTCAGGCTAGGGACTCAGATCTGTAAGTTCGATATGCTTCCATCTGCATTAATTACTGCCCTAAGAAAGAATATGACTATAACTATATATGTGTATAATTTTTAAGAACAGTTTTAGGTTTACAAGAAAATTCTGAAGATAGTTCAGAGGGTTCTCATACCTCACACCCAGTCTCTCTATTATTATCATACATTAGTATGGTTACATTTGTTACAATCAATGAACAATCATTATCATTAATTAAAGTCCATACATTTTCAGATTTCCTTACTTTTTACCTGATGTCCTTTTCCTGTTTCAGTATCCCATCCAGGATTCCACATTACATTTTGTTGTCACGTCTCCTAATGCTCCTCTTGGCTATGAGTTTCTCAGACTTTCCATGTTTTCAATGACCTTGACAGTTTTGAGGAGTATTGTCAGGTATTTTGTAGAATGCCCCTCAGTTGGGATTTGTCTGATGTTTTCTCATGATTACATTGGTTATGGGTTTTTGGAAGAAAGACTACAGAGGTAAAGTGCCATTTTCATCAGTCTTGTCAGGGGTACATACTATCAACATGACCTATCACTGTTGGTGTTGACCTTAATCAGCTGGTAGTGGCTTTCAGGTTTTTCTACCGTGAAGTTACTCTCCCCCACCCTTTTTCACCTTTTCATACTGTACTCTTTGAAAGAATTCACTATGTTCAGCCCTCACTTAAGGAGTAAGAAGTTATGCTCCATCTCCTTGGGTATATGCATAAATTGTTTGGAATTCTTCTGCAAGTGAGATTTGTCTTTTCTCCCTCATTAATTTACTCATTCATTCAATTATTTATTAAAGTCAGTATGTTGTATAGGATATTTATTTTATGCTTTAGTTTATAATTCCATACTACTTTATTTAGATTTTTGCTCAAATTTTCCAGATTTGGCCATTGAGAGCTCTTGCAGTTGGCGCCTATGTCCTTTTGACATACCCGTATTACTGTGTGTGTGTGTGTGTGTGTGTGTGTGTGTGTATCACTTCCTTAGTATCTGGCACTACAGGATGCTCCAGGCTCATCTTGTATATTCCCTGCCAGAGTCCTAAAATTAGCCAGGTCTCCAAGGAGCTCTGGGTCCTTTTATCAGAGAATGGTGTTAGAGAATAAGAGGTAGGCACTAGGTGTGATCATTGCTACTGGTGTGTCTTTGCATCTATATCCTCTCAACTGGCAAAGCAAGGAAATAATTGTACACGTACATACACATATCTATAAATACTTATTTGTGTAACCAACTGCATCTATATTAAGCTAAACATGGGTACATATTGATGTCTTTAATTCAGTATATATTTTTAAAACGTCTTTTATTAGTTTTATATTATAAATGTAAAATATATTCTTTTTTGAGGTGAAATGTACATAGCATAAAATTAACCATTTTAAAGTGTACAGTTTAGTGACACAGTCATGCAACCACCACCTCTATTCAGTTCAGCAACTTTTTCATCATTCTGAAGGAAAACCTCCTACTCATTGAGCAGTGCCTTCTCATTCCTCTCTCTCTCAGCCCCTGTCAACCACTAATCTGCTTTCTGTCTCTACGGATGTACCTATTCTGAATATTTATTATAAACCAAACCATATAATATGTGACCTTTTGTGTCCTTTGACTTAGCATAATGTTTTTGAGGTCCATCCATGTTGTAGCATGTATCAGAACATCATTCTTTCTTATGACTGAATAATATTTCATTGTATGTATATACCACATTTTGTTTATTCATTCATACGCTGATGGGCATTTGGGTTGCTTCCATCTTTTGGCTATTGTGAATAATACTGCTATGATATATCGTAGTAGCAGAATATAGTTTCTGTTTGAATCTCTGTTTTAAATTCTTTGGGAGTATCTACCTAGAGGTGGAATTAATGAATCATATGGTAAATCTATGTTTAATTTTTTGAAAAAGTTACCATACTCTTTTCCACAGCAGCTGCACCATTTTACATTACCACCAGCAATGTGTGAGGGTTCCAATTTCTCCATATCCTCATCAATATTTATTTTCCCTTTTTAAAATTATAGCTATCCTAATTGGTGTGAAGTGGCATCTGATTATGTTTTTGATTTATATTTCCCTAATGACTAATGATATTGAACATCTTTTCATGTGCTTATCGGCCATTTGTATGTCTTCTTTGGAGAAATGTCTTTTCAGTTTCTTTGCACATTTACAAATTGAGTTGTTGGTCTTTTTGTTATGTTGTAAGAGTTCTTTATACATCCTGGATATTAAATCCTGTCAGATATATTATTTGCAAATATGTTCACCTAGTCTATAGGATGCCTTTTGACTCTCTTTATAGTGTTCTTTTCTGCACAAAAGTTTTAAATTTTAATGAACTTCCATTTACGTTTTTTTTTTTTTTTTTTTGCCTGTGCTTTTGGTGTCATTTAAGAAACCCTTGTCAATTCCAAGGCCATGTAGATTTGCCTCTGTGTTTTCCTCTATGAGTTTTATAGTTTAGCTCTTAAATTTAAATCTTTGATCCATTTTGAGCTAATGTTTGTTGTGTGAGATAAGGGGCTAAAGGCATTCATTTGCATGTGGATATTGAGTTTTCCCAGCATCATTTGTTGAAGAGATTATTCTTTCTCCATTGAGTGGTCTTGACATGCTTGTCAAAAATCAATTAACCACAGATGTTAGAGTTTATTTCTAGGCTCTCTGGTCTATGTGTCTGTCCTGATGCCAGTACCACACTGTTTTGATTACTTGTAGCTTTGAAATCAGGAAGTGAGAGACCTCCAACTACTTTTTTCAAGATTGCTTTGGCCGTTTGGGGTAACTTGAAATTTCTTTTCAATTTTAGGATGGGTTTTTCATTTCTGCAAAAATGGCATTGGAATTTTGATAGATATTACATTGAATCTGTATATAGCTTTGGATGGTATTATCATCTTAACAATATTAATAAATTAACAATATTAAGTCTTTCCATTCATGAACACCTGCTTTTGCTTTCTTACAGGATGTAATTATTCTATCTTCTTGATCAATTGACCCTTGTATCAATATATACTGTTCATCTTTGTCTCATAACAATTTTTGACTTAAAGTCTATTTTGTCTGATGTTAATCTAGCCATCCAAGCTCTCTTTTAGTTACCATTTGCATATAATATTTTTTTCCACCTTTTCATTTTTCAATCTATTTGTGTCTGTGGATCTAAGGTGAGTCTCTTGTAGACAACAAATGGTTGGATCACACTTTTCTTTTTGAAACGCATTCTGCCAATCTCTGTCTTTTAATTTGTGAATTTAATCCATTTACATTTAAGGTAATACTGATAAAGATGGATTTACTTCTGTCATTTTGCTATTTGTTTCCTTTATGTTTTATATATTTTTTTGTTCCTCAAAACACAAATACTGCCTTCATTTGTGTCTAAGTGAATTTTTTCTATTGTATCTTTTCACGCCCTTCTTTTTTTTTCAGTATATTTTTTGGTTATTTTCATAGTAGTTATCTTGGAGCTTCCAATTAACATCTAAAAGTTTTAACAATCTAGTTTGAATTTATACCCACTTAGCTTCAACAGCATACAAAAACTCTGTTACTGAACAGCTTTGTCTCCCCATTTTATTTTGTTATTGTCACAAATTACATCATTATACATTATTGCCTATTAACATATATTTATAAATAGTATATAAATAAATAATTTTACGTATTTGTATTTTAAATCATATAAGAAACAAAAGAAGAGTAACAAACCAAAAATATCATAATACTGACTTCTACACTTACTTATGTAGTTACCTCTACTGGCATTCTTGCTTTCTTTATATGGCTTTCAGTTATTGTCTAGTGTCCTTTCATTTCCCTGAAGGAGTCCCTTTATTTAAAAAAATTTTTTAACATCTTTATTGGAGTATAATTGCTTTACAATGGTGTGTTAGTTTCTGCTGTATAACAAAGTGAATCAGCTATACATATACATATATCCCCATATCTCCTCTTTCTTGCGTCTCCCTCCCACTGTCCCTATTCCACCCCTCTAGGTGGACACAAAGCACCGAGCTGATCCCCCTGTGCTATGCGGCTGCTTCCCACTAGCTATCTATTTGACATTTGGTAGTGTATATATGTTCATGCCACTCTCTCACTCGAAGGAGTCCCTTTAGCATTTCTTTTTCTTTTTTTAAAAAATTTATTTATTTATTTATTTATTTTTGGCTACGTTGGGTCTTCGTTGCTGCACACAGGCTTTTCTCTAGTTGCGGTGAGTGGGGGCTACTCTTCGTTGTGGTGTGCAGGCTTCTCATTGCGGTGGCTTCTCTTGTGCGGAGCATGGGCTCTAGGCACGCAGGCTTCAATACTTGTGGCATGCAGGCTCTAGAGCACAGGCCTGGTAGTTGTGGTATATGGGCTTAGTTGCTCTGTGGTATGTGGGATCTTCCTGGACCAGGGCTCGAACCCACATCTCCTGCATTGGAAGGCAGATTCTTAACCACTGTGCCACCAGGGAAGCCCCCTTTAGCATTTCTTAAAGGGCTGGTTTGCTAGCAATGAACTCCCTCAGCTTTTTTTATTTAGAATGTCTTAATTCCTCCTTAATTTTTGAAGAATAGTTTTGCCAGGTATAGAATTTTTGGGTGACAGGTTTTTTTCCCTTTGAACATTTAAAATATGTTATTCCACTGCCTTCTGGCTACCATGATTTCTGATGAGAAATAGGCTGTTAATCTTTTTAAGAAGCCCTTGAACATGTCAAGTCACTTTTCTCTTGCTGCTTGCTGAATCTCTCAGCAAGTTTTTGACAGTTTTATTATAATGTGTCCTGGTGTGAATCTCTTTGACTTTATCCTACTTGTAGTTTGTTGAGCTTCTTGGATGTATAGATTCATGTCTTTCATTAAATTTGGGCAGTCTTTGGCCATTATTTCTTCAAATATTCTTTCTGTCCCCTTTTCTCTTCTGGGACTCTCACGATATGAGATATTTAATGGTGTCCCACAGTCCCTTTGGCTCTGTTAATGTTTTTTTTTTTTCATTCTTTTTCTTTCTGCTCCACAGACTGGATAATTTCCGTTGTCCTATCTTCAAGTTTGCTGATCTTTATTCTGCCTATTCAAGTCTGCTCTTAACCCTTCTAATGAATATCATTTTAGCTATTGTACTTTTTAGCTCCAGAGTTTCTATTTGGTTCCTTTTTATAATTTCTGTCTCCTTATTGATATTCTCTATCCATATATTGTTCTTCTGCTTTTTTTTTAGTTCTTTGCCCATGGTTTCCTTTAGCTTTTGAGTATATTTAAGACAGCTGACTTAAAGTCTCTGCCTAGTATGCCTGGGCTGCCTCAGGGAATGTTTCTGTTACCTTTTTCCTTTGAATGGGCCATACTTTACTGTTTCTTTGTATACCTTGTGATTTTTTTTTTTGTCAAAAACTGAACATTTTGATATTATAACTCCAGAAAGCAGATTCTCCTCCCTCCCCAGAGTTTGCTGTTGTGGCTTGTTGATGACTACAGTCATCCATTTGTCTAGTGACATTCCCATACTCTTTTTGAAAAGACTGTATTTCTTATTTGTGTGTGGTTACTGAATCTCTGTTGCATTATATCAGTGGTCAGTTAGTGACCTGACAGAGATTTCCCTAAGTGCCTGGAGCCAAAAAGGAAAAAAAAAACCACCACACTCTCCTTATTTTCTCAGATTGGCTCTGAGCAGAGGCAGTCCTTCAGTGCTTGGACAGGCCACCTAATTCTGTCTTAGCTTTTTACTTCCTGCTTGTGCAGACCCTAAAGATCAGCCTTAGAGGTGCAAGCTTAGGGTCCACTCAGGTCTTTTTCTGAGCATGCATTGAGCTCTAGGCATGCATGTTGCATTAAAAAAGTATCAGTACTTCTTTTATTGCTAAATAGTATAACTTTTATTGCTAAATAATACTCCACTATATGGATATATCATATTTTATTTATTTATCCATCAATTGATGGACATCTGGATTGTTTCCACTTTTTGGCTGTTATGAATAATGCTGCCCTGACATTGTGGACTCTTTCTAGGCTAGTATAGGTAGATCTAACTCATTTATATTTTAAAAACAGACTTATTTATTAGATATAATTGATATACAATGCACTGCATATATTTAAAATTCATAATTTGATGATGTATAAATCTGTGAATTCATCACCATAATGAAGAAAACAAACATTTTCATTGCTTTCATTTCAAAACTTTCCACATGCCACTCTGTAGTCCTATGCAACTCTACAGCCCTATCTGACTGCACCCACTGATCTAATTCCTGTCATGAAACATTAGTTTGCATTTTCTAGAATTTTATGTTAGTGGAATAGTACAATATTGCACTTTTTGTCTAGTTTGTTTCACTCGGCATAATTATTTTGATTTTTTCCCATGCTGTTGCATGTTTAATAGTTACTTAATTTATTGCTGAATGGTATTCCATTATATCACAACTTGCTTATCCATTACAATTACAAATGATCTTTCAAATGATCTGAGATATTACAAATGATCCTGTTTAAGCATTTTTGTACAAATCTTTTTGTGGACTAATTCTTTCATTTCTCTTTGGTAACTACCTAGAAGTAGAATAGCTGGGTTGTATGATAGGTGAATATTTAACTTTTTAAGAAAATGCCAAACTGTTTCCAACAATGAAAAACAATGGTCATTCAGACAACAGCCAACAGTTGTATCATTGTACATTCTTAACAGCAGTGTATGAGCATTCCAGTTGCTCTATATCCTCACCAACACTTGGTATGGTCAGCCTTTTAAATTTCAGCCATTTTAGTATGTGTGTACTGGTATTTAATTGTAGTTTTATATTACGTTTTACTAATGACTAATGATGTTGAGCATTTTTTATGTATAACAGTTTGCCATCCATTTTTCTTCTATGGAGAAGTGCATGTTCAAATATTTTGCCCATTTTAAATTGGTTTTTGCTTTTCACTGTTACTGAGATTGAGGGATAGGAGTTCTTAGCATATTCGGGATAAAACTCCTTTGATGGATATGTGTTTTAAAAATATTTCAGTCTGTGGCTTGCCTTTTTATTTTCTTGGCAGTATCTCTATTGAATTAAAGGCCAGCATGTAGATAAATAAGGAAATCTTCATATGGCCACAGTTCATGTGGAAGACTTGCAAGTTTTGTTTGTTTGTTTTTTTTAAGAATAATATTCATTATTTATTTATTTATTTTCACATGCGCGCGCACACACACACACACACACACACACTGTATTTTATTTTTGCAAGAGATAAATAGACTGACACCAAGCATTGTAAATGGATGACCACAACAAAAGCAACAATGATTGCAATTACCAAACACGAAACACACTCATGCTATGTCATAATATTGACATTTAGTCCAGTAATCCTCCACTATAACAGCTCCTTTACTTTGCAGTGAAAATTGATTTGTATATTCTTTGCCTCTGAGTCCTTGTGGGATTTTTTTTTTAATTCAAACAGAAAGTCACAAAAATTATAATCATCCTCATCAGTTCACTCAGTCCCATGTAATTAATTTTTTTTTTCATCTTGATCGTTTGTTAGCACTTTTGTGAGTTCATCCGTTTTTCATTAGAGTTCTGAAAATGCTTATTCATTCAGTTCAGCAGTACAGTCAGTTACCAGAAACCTGTACTTGTCAGAGTCTTTTCCATGAATTCCTTGAAGATGAAACCCTTTTATAGGAACATATTTTCAAAAGCATCAGAGTACACCCAGAACTGTCTGTAAATGACAAAAGACTTAAAAATGACCATGGTTAAAGATTTGATGAAAGTTCATAATAATGCAATTGACAAAGAAATTTAGTTATTTCTGAGATATACATTTTAAAGTAATAACTAGAATTATGACTTATAACATTATACCAGAACATATAAGATTTTTAGAAATTTCATGTAATGTCTGAAACATTTATATTAACATATTTCCATACAAATAACCCAATGAAAGTTTAGTATTAGTTGTTTTGTTTGTTTGTTTGTTTTTATACTGCAGGTTCTTATTAGTGATCAATTTTATACACATCAGTGTATACATGTCAATCCCAATCGCCCAATTCAGCACACCACCATCCCCGCCCCACCGCAGTTTTCCCCCCTTTGGTGACCATATGTCTGTTCTCTATATCTGTGTCTCAAATTCTGCCCTGCAAACCGGCTCACCTGTACCATTTTTCTAGGTTCCACATACATGCGTTAATATACAATATTTGTTTTTCTCTTTCTGACTTACATCACTCTGTATGACAGTCTCTAGATCCATCCACCTCACTACAAATAACTCAATTTCGTTCCTTTCTATGGCTGAGTAATATTCCATTGTATATATGTACCACATCTTCTTTATCCAGTCGTCTGTCGATGGGCATTCAGGTGGCTTCCATGACCTGGCTATTGTAAATAGTGCTGCAATGAACATTGGGGTGCATGTGTCTTTTTGAATTATGGTTTTCTCTGGGTATATGCCCAGTAGTGGGATTGCTGGATCATATGGTAAATCTATTTTTAGTTTTTTAAGGAACCTCCATACTGTTCTCCATAATGGCCGTATCAATTTACATTCCCACCAACAGTGCAAGAGGGTGTCCTTTTCACCACACCCTCTGCAGCATTTGTTGTTTGTAGATTTTCTGATGATGCCCATTCTAACTGGTGTGAGGTGATACCTCATTATACTTTTGATTTGCATTTCTCTAATAATTAGTGATGTTGAGCAGCTTTTCATGTGCTTCTTGGCCATCTGTATGTCTTCTTTGGAGAAATGCCTATTTAGGTCTTCTGCCCATTTTTGGATTGGGTTGTTTGTTTCTTTAATATTGAGCTGAATGAGCTGTTTATATATTCTGGAGATTAATCCTTTGTCCGTTGATTCATTTGCAAATATTTTCTCCCATTCTGAGGGTTGTCTTTTCGTCTTGTTTATGGTTTCCTTTGCTGTGCAAAAGCTTTGAAGTTTCATTAGGTCCCATTTGTTTATTTTTGTTTTTATTTCCATTACTCTAGGAGGTGGATCAAAAAAGATCTTGCTGTCATTTACGTCAAAGAGTGTTCTTCCTGTGTTTTCCTCTAAGAGTTTTATAGTGTCCGGTCTTACATTTAGGTCTTGAGTCCATTTTGAGTTTATTTTTGTGTATGGTGTTAGGGAGTGTTCTAATTTCATTCTTTTACATGTAGCTGTCCAGTTTTCCCAGCACCACTTATTGAAGAGACTGTCTTTTCTCCATTGTATATCTTTGCCTCCTTTGTCATAGATTAGTTGACCATAGGTGTGTGGGTTTACCTCTGGGCTTTCTATCTTGTTCCATTGATCTATGTTTCTGTTTTTGTGCCAGTACCATAGTGTCTTGATTACTGTAGCTTTGTAGTATAGTCTGAAGTCAGGGAGTCTGGATTCCTCCAGCTCCATTTTTCTCCCTCAAGACTGCTTTGGCTATTCGGGGTCTTTTGTGTCTCCATACAAATTTTAAGATGATTTGTTCTAGTTCCATAAAAAATGCCATTAGTAATTTGATAGGGATTGCATTGAATCTGTAGATTGCTTTGGGTAGTATAGTCATTTTCACAATATTGATTCTTCCAATCCAAGAACATGGTATATCTCTCCACCTGTTGGTATCATCTTTAATTTCTTTCATCAGTGTCTTATAGTTTTCTGCATACAGGTCTTTTGTCTCCCTAGGTAGGTTTATTCCTAGGTATATTATGCTTTTTGTTGCAATGGTAAATGGGAGTGTTTCCATAATTTCTCTTTCAGATTTTTCATCATTGGTGTATAGGAATGCAAGAGATTTCTGTGCGTTAATTTTGTATCCTGCAACTTTACCAAATTCATTGATTAGCTCTAGTAGTTTCCTGGTGGCAGTTTTAGGATTCTCTATGTATAGTATCATGTCATCTGCAAACAGTGACAGTTTTACTTCTTCTTTTCCAATTTGTATTCCTTTTCTTTCTTTTTCTTCTCTGATTGCCGTGGCTAGGACTTCCAAAACTATGTTGAATAATAGTGGTGAGAGTGGACATCCTTGTCTCGTTCCTGATCTTAGAGGAAATGCTTCCAGATTTTCACCATTGAGAATGATGTTTTCTGTGGGTTTGTCATATATGGCCTTTATTATGTTGAGGTAGGTTCCCTCCATGCCCACTTTCTGGAGAGTTTTTATCATAAATGGGTGTTGAATTTTGTCAAAAGCTTTTTCTGCATCTATTGAGATGATCATATGGTTTTTATTCTTCAATTTGTTAATATGGTGTATCACATTGATTGATTTGCATATATTGAAGAATCCTTGCATCCCTGGGATAAATCCCACTTGATCGTGGTGTATGATCCTTTTAATGTGTTGTTGGATTCTGTTTGCCAGTATTTTGTTGAGGATTTTTGCATCTATATTCATCAGTGATATTGGTCTGTAATTTTCTTTTTTTGTAGTATCTTTGTCTGGTTTTGGTATCAGGGTGATGGTGGCCTCATAGAATGAGTTTGGGAGTGTTCCTTCTTCTGCAATTTTTTGGAAGAGTTTGAGAAGGATGGGTGTTAGCTCTTCTCTAAATGTTTGATAGAATTCACCTGTGAAGCCATCTGGTCCTGGACTTTTGTTTGTGGGAAGATTTTTAATCACAGTTTCAATTTCATTCCTTGTGATTGGTCTGTTCATATTTTCTGTTTCTTCCTGTTTCAGTCTTGGAAGGTTATACCTTTCTAAGAATTTGTCCATTTCTTCCAGGTTGTCCATTTTATTGGCATAGAGTTGCTTGTAGTAGTCTCTTAGGATGTTTTGTATTTCTGCAGTGTCTGTTGTAACTTCTTTTCCATTTTTAATTTTATTGATTTGACTCCTCTCCCTCTTTTTCTTAATGAATCTGGGTAATGGCTTATCAATATTGTTTATCTTCTCAAAGAACCAGCTTTTAGTTTTATTGATCTTTCTTATTGTTTTCTTTGTTTCTGTTTCATTTATTTCCGCGCTGATCTTTATGATTTCTTTCCTTCTGCTAACTTTGGGTTTTGTTTGTTCTTGTTTCTCTAGTTCCTTTAGGTGTAAGGTTAGATTTTTTACTTGAGATTTTTCTTGTTTCTTTAGGTAGGCTTGTATAGCTATAAACTTCCCTCTTAGAACTGCTTTTGCTGCATCCCATAGGTTTTGGGTCGTCATGTTTTCATTGTCATTTGTCTCTAGGTATTTTTTGATTTCCTCTTTGATTTCTTCAGTGATCTCTTGGTTATTTAGTAATGTACTGTTTAGCCTCCATGTGTTTGTGTTTTTTAGGTTTTTTTCCCTGTAATTGATTTCTAATCTCATAGCATTGTGGTCAGAAAAGATGCTTGATATGATTTCACTTTTCTTGAATTTCCTGAGGCTTGATTTGTGACCCAAGATGTGATCTATCCTGGAGAATGTTCCGTGCACACTTGAGAAGAAAGTGTAATCTGCTGTTTTTGGATGGAATGTCCTATAAATATCAATTAAGTCTATCTGGTCTATTGTGTCATTTAAAGCTTCTGTTTCCTTATTTATTTTCATTTTGGATGATCTGTCCATTGGTGTAAGTGAGGTGTTAAAGTCCCCCACTATTATTGTGTTGCTGTCGATTTCCTGTTTTATAGCTGTTAGCAGTTGCCTTATGTATTGAGATGCTCCTATGTTGGGTGCATATATATTTATAATTGTTATATCTTCTTCTTGGATTGATCCCTTGATCATTATGTAGTGTCCTTCCTTGTCTCTTGTAACATTCTTTATTTTAAAGTCTATTTTATCTGATATGAGTATAGCTACTCCAGCTTTCTTTTGATTTCCATTTGCATGGAATAACTTTTTCCATCCTCTCACTTTCAGTCTGTATGTGTCCCTAGGTCTGAAGTGGGTCTCTTGTAGACAGCCTATATATGGGTCTCGTTTTTGTATCCATTCAGCTAGCCTGTGTCTTTTGGCTGGAGCATTTAATCCATTCACGTTTAAGGTAATTATCGATATGTATATTCCTATGACCATTTTCTTAATTGTTTTGGGTTTTTTTTTTATAGGTCCTTTTCTCCCCTTGTGTTTCCCACTTAGAGAAGTTCCTTTAGCATTTGCTGTAGAGCTGGTTTGGTGGTGCTGAATTCTCTTAGCTTTTGCTTGTCTGTAAAGCTTTTGATTTCTCCATCGAATCTGAATGAGATCCTTGCCGGGTAGAGTAATCTTGGTTGTAGGTTCTTCCCTTTCATCACTTTAAGCATATCATGCCAGTCCCTTCTGGCTTGTAGAGTTTCTGCTGAGAAATCAGCTGTTAACCTTATGGGAGTTCCCTTGTATGTTATTTGTCAGTTTTCCCTTGCTGCTTTCAGTAATGTTTCTTTGTCTTTAATTTTTGCCAATTTGATTACTATGTGTCTCGACGTGTTTCTCCTTGGGTTTATCCTGTATGGGACTCTCTGCGCTTCCTGGACTTGGATGGCTATTTCCTTTCCCACGTTAGGGAATTTTTCAACTATAATCTCTTCAAATATTTTCTCTGGTCCTTTCTCTCTCTCTTCTCCTCTGGGACCCCTATAATGCGAATGTTGTTGCGTTTAACGTTGTCCCAGAGGTCTCTTAGGCTGTCTCCATTTCTTTTCATTCTTTTTTCTTTATTCTGTTCTGCAGCAGTGAATTCTACCATTCTGTCTTCCAGGTCACTTATCCGTTCTTCTGCCTCAGTTATTCTGCTATTGATTCCTTCTACTATAGTTTTCATTTCAGTTATTGTATTGTTCATCTCTGTTTGTTTGTTCTTTAATTCTTGTAGGTCTTTGTTAAACATTTCTTGCATCTTCTCAATCTTTGCCTCCATTCTTATTCTGAGGTCCTGGATCATCTTCACCATCATTATTCTGAATTCTTTTTCTGGAAGGTTGCCTATCTGCACTTCATTTAGTTGTTTTTCTTGGGTTTTATCTTGTCCCTTCATCTGGTATATAGCCCTTTGCCTTTTCATCTTGTCTGTCTTTCTGTGAATGTGGTTTTTGTTCCACAAGCTGCAGGATTATAGTTTTTCTTGCTTCTGCTGTCTGCCCTCTGGTGGTTGAGGCTATCTAAGAGACTTGATGGGAGGCTCTGGTGGTGGGTAGAGCTGACTGTTGCTGTGGCGGTCAGAGCTCAGTAAAACTTTAATCCACTTGACTGTTGAAAGGTGGGGCTGGGTTCCCTCCCTGTTGGTTGTTTTGCCTGAGGCAACCCAACACTGGAGCCTACCTGGGCTCTTTGGTGGGGATAATGGCAGACTCTGGGAGGGCTCATGCCAAGGAGTACTTCCCAGAAGTTTTGCTGCCAATGTCCTTGTCCCCACGGTGAAACAGAGCCACCCCCCGCCTCTGCAGGAGACCTTCCAACACTAGCGGGTAGGTCTGGTTCAGTCTCCCCCGGGATCACTGCTCCTTCCCCTGGGTCCCGATGCGCACACTATTTTGTGTGCGCCCTCCAAGAGTGGGGTCTCTGTTTCCCCCAGTCCTGTCGAAGTCCTGTAATCAATTCCCACTAGGCTTCAAAGTCTGATTCGCTATGAATTCCTCCTCCCGTTGCCAGACCCCCAGGTTCAGAAGCCTGACGTGGGGCTCAGAACCTTCACTCCAGTGGGTGGACTTCTGTGGTATAAGTGTTCGCCAGTCTGTGAGTCACCCACCCACCAGTTATGGGATTTGATTTTACTCTGAATGCGCCCCTCCTACCGTCTCATTTTGGCTCCTCCTTTGTCTTTGGATGTGGGGTATCTTTTTTGGTGAGTTCCAGTGTCTTCATGTCGATGATTGTCCAGCAGCTAGTTGTAATTCTGGTGTTCTCGCAAGAGGGAGTGAGAGCACGTCCTTCTACTCCGCCATCTTGGTTCCTCCTCGACTTGCAAATTTTAATTGATCATGGCCTTAATACAAGTTTAGGGTGTGATGTAGCTAGTGAACTCAGGCTTTATCTATGAGTACATTTTGTAAATAATGAGAAGTAATAATCTTATGATACTTTGTACTGATCATATCACATTATTATTTTCAATTCTGGGGCCTAAATGTTAAATGGAACATCATCAAACTTAAGTGCATTCAGAGGAAGTAGATTAGGATATTAAGAAGCCTGAAAGAGAAAAGATCAAAGGAACTTGAGATAGTCTAGAAATAAAAGAAATAAACAGAGACAAAGTTTTCAAAAATTTGAAGGTCCTGCAGAGTAAGAGAATAGTTAAGTGCGTGGGATGTGTACTTAGAGGGACATGAATTCAAAATCTAGTTACTCTTAATAGAGTAGGCATAGTACTCAAAGGCTAGGTTTTTTCACTGGTAAAATTCATAGTACATGTTAAATACTCAACAAATAATATTATTCTTAAGCTTACTATGTGACAATAGTGTTGTTATGAACTATTTATTACATAACTACTTCTGGAAAATCATAGGATAATTGGGATATTCATTTTATTAATTTATTCTGAACAAAATTGGCACTTTATTTGCAAGGTCTGTCAGTGTTTTAGTTACCTATTGTTGTGTAAGAAATTGCCCCCAAATCTAGCAGATTAAAATAATAAACGTTTATTATCTCACAATTTCTGTGGTGGTTTAGGAATTCAGGATTTAGGAATTCAGGAGCAGCCTACCTGGGTACTTCTGGCTCAGGATCTCTCATGAAGTTGCAGTTAAGATGTCAGCAAGGGCTGTGATCATCTTAAGGCTGACTGTTGACAGAAAACCCCAGTTTCATCCTTGCCCCTTGGCAGGAGGCCTCAGGTTCTTGCCATGTTAACTTTCCCCTAGTGAAGCTTGAGCATTCTCATGCCATGGCAGCGGGCTTCTCCTAGAGCAAATAATACAAAGAGCAAGGAAGAAGTCACAATGCCTTTTATGTCCTACTTTCAGAAATCACATATTGTCACTTCTGCCTCCTTGAATTCCTTAAAAGTGAGTCACTAAATACAACCCATACTCAAAGGAAGGGGAATTAGGCTCCACTTTTTAAAAGGGTTATTATTAAAGAATTTGTGGACATATTTTAAAAAACCAATGCAACCAAAAAGGAAATTTGTGCACAAAAAGATTTTAAGGATGTTTCTGATGTTGACTTAGGAAAGAAAAGTGTTCAGCCCTCATCTCCGTAATCAAGTTTCTGGATATAGATTTCCTATAAAATCACCACACCAAATATATTTCCCTTTAAGTTTGCTTCTTAAAATATTGGGTCCACCTCAGGTAAAGAAATGTTTCAATTATTTAATTATCATAAAACCCTGACCTCATGGAGAGATATCCAGTCTTTCCCTGTAAAAGGGTCACCATTGAGTTTCTGTCTGAAGTCTTTTGGCCATTCAAGATAAGAATCTTAATTTATGTTCTTCTGCTAGCTCAGGGTTAATATCTTCATATTATATGAAGACTATCTCCCCTGTCAATCTGACCTAGTATATTAGTTTCCTGTGGCTGCTATAACGAATTACTGCAAACTGGGTGGCCTAAAACAGCACAATTTATTCTCTTGTAGTTCCAGAGGCCAGAAGTCCAAAATCAAGGTGTCAGCAGGGCTGCACTCCCTCTGGAGGCTGTGGGGGAAGAAGATTCTTCTTCCTCTTCTGTTTCTACTTCTTTTAGCTTCTGATGGCTCTTGGCATTCCTCGGCTCAGAGCTGCATCACTCCAGACTCTGTGGTCACATTGCCTCCTCCTTTTCTGTCTGTTATCTTCCTTTGTCTCATTTTTATAAGGACACTTGTTACTGGATTTAGGGCCCACGGTAAAATCTAGAAGCTCCTCTTCTCCAAATTCTTAATCACATATTTTTCTATATAAGGTAATATTCAATCTTTTACCATATTACCAAGGAAATATTCACAGGTTCTGAGAATTAGGATGTGGTCATATCTTTTGTGGGGCCGCCATTCAGCCCACTACCCCTATTATCACTATTAATTAGCCTGGCAAAATAGGATATCCTTAAGATAGTCCCTAAACTATGACTAAAACTTTTGTTTCTTTAAAATTTACTCTAAATTATTAATATAATCAAATGCCTGAAAATATATAATTCCTTAGAAAAGGTGGGATTTATGGTTTTTTGAAGATGCGATATAAACTTGAGAAATGTTGGTCTAATTGATTAATCTTTTGTTATCAAGTATTTTGTACATATATAGACACACAAAAACACCTATGTACTTACCACCTAACTCTCAAATATTAATATTTTGCATTATTTTAAAAAACATTATAGATACAGTTGAAGTACCCTGTATTCCCTTCCCTTGTTTTATTCTTCCATCTCTTCTTCTTTACAGGTAATTACTATCCTGAATTTGGTGTTTTTCTTTGTCATGAAAATATTTAATACTATTTATAAATATGTAGCTATCATAATATAGAGCCATATATTTCTTGAAATGCCATATATATGTCTATATATATTATAAATATGATATGCTATACTTATTGTTATTTTCTCTCAATGTTATATTTTTCAGATTTAGTAATGTTGTTAAATATATAATTTTGTTCAGTGGTTTTTTTTGTAGACTGAGTTGCAAACCATTAGTAGCTCAATCAATTTAGTAGGTCATGAACTACTTTAGAAAAAAAGAAATAGAATAACAGAGAAAATAGAATGCACCACATGCACTCAAGTTAAGTATAGTTTTGTGAAAGTTCTCTCTCTTTCTCTCTCTTTTTACATATAAATTGAGTCATGGTGTAAACTATATTTCTAACTGTAGGTAAAACATTTGAAAGTCATAGGTCTAACTCATTTATTTTCATTAATATAAATTTCATTATATGAATGTACCACATTTTTCCTGTTGATATTCAATTGTTTGCACTATTTTACTACTACAAATAATGCTGCAAAATACTGTTAAACAAGACTCCTTGTTCACATATGTAAGACTTTCTCTATATTATTTACAAGTGGAAGTGCTACAGTATATGCATGTTCAACTCTGCTGGATATTTCTAAATTCCTCTTTGCTGTGGAGTTTTCATTAGCAGTGTACAACATCCATAGAACGTATTTACAACATCAAGAGTGAACCCTAATGTAAACTATAGACTTTGGGTAATAATGATGCATCAATGTGGGTTCATCAATTTTAATAAATGTCACTGTGGTGGGGAATGTCAATAGTGGAGAAGGTTTTATGTGTGTGGACAGAGATTATATGGGAACTCTCTGTACTTTCAGTTCAATTTTTCCGTGAACCTACAACTGCTCTAAAAAAAAAAGGTTTATTAATTAAGAAAAGCAAAAAACTTCACCTGACTCTGGAGAACTATTGCCTATATAACCAACATGGTTTAAAGGCTCATTGAGACTTAAAAAATATTCTTTTTGTGGGGGGAATATCTCAATAAAAAAATATAATAGTAGGAGATTTGGGAAGGGCTACTTATTTGACATTAAAAAAAAGCATGAGCAATGAAGGAAACATATGAGTGAAAAGGAATGAAACATATCTTGACTACTTATGGAACAGAGCACAACAGAACACAGGCTGAAAACCACTACTTTTTGATTCTTAAAACCAAAGAAAAAAAGTCAGTGCCCAGATAATTTTTCCAAGGCAGGAATTTGGGAATTTTTTTCTTGGCTCCAAGAGAAAAAAATGCCATAATAGCACAAAAAATGTTTAGTATTCCATGGTTAGTTATTATTTTGTTTATACATCATAGTAAAAAATCTATTTTAAATATCTGGCTAGGAGACACTCAAGATGGTGGAACAGTAAGACATGGAGATCACCTTCCTCCCTACAAACACATCAGAAATACATCTACATGTGGAACAACTACAACAGAACACCTATTGGATGCTGGCAGAAGACCTCAGACTTCCCAAAAGGCAAGAAACTCCCCACGTACCTGGCCGTGTGGCTGACAGGGTCTTGGTGCTCCGGCCAGGTGTCAGGCCTGTGCCTCTGAGGTGGGAGAGCCGAGTTCAGGACATTGGTCCACCAGAGACCTCCCAGCTCCATGAAATATCAAGTGGCGAAAGCTCTCCCAGAGATCTCCATCTCAACGCTAAGACACAGCTCCACTCAACGACCAGCAAACTACAGTGCTGGACACCCCATGCCAAACAACTAGCAAGACAGGAACACAACCCCACCCATTAGCAGAGAGGCTGCCTAAAATCATAATAAGGTCACAGACACCCCAAAACACACCACCGGACGCGGTCCTGCCCCCCAGAAAGACAAGATCCAGCCTCATCCACTAGAACACAGGCACCAGTCCCCTCCACCAGGAAGCCTACACAACCCACTGAACCAACCTTACCACTAGGGGCAGACACCAAAAACAACGGGAACTACAAACCTGCAGCCTGTGAAAAGGAGACACCAAACACAGTAAGTCAAGCAAAATGAGAAGACAGAGAAACACACAGCAGATGAAGGAGCAAGGTAAAAACCCACCAGACCAAACAAATGAACAGGAAATAGGCAGTCTACCTGAAAAAGAATTCAGAGTAATGATAGTAAAGATGATCCAAAATCTTGGAAATAGAATGGAGAAAATACAAGAAACGTTTAACAAGGACCTAGAAGAACTAAAGAGCAAACAAACAGTGATGAACAACACAATAAATGAAATTAAGAATTCTCTAGCAGGGATCAATAGCAGAATAACTGAGGCAGAAGAATGGATAAGTGACCAGGAAGATAAAATATTGGAAATAAGTACTGCAGAGCAGAATAAAGAAAAAAGAATGAAAAGAATTGAGGACAGTCTCAGAGACCTCTGGGACAATATTAACCGCACCAACATTCGAATTATAGGGGTCCCAGAAGAAGAAGAGAAAAAGAAAGGGACTGAGAAAATACTTGAAGAGATTATAGTTGAAAACTTCCCTAATATGGGAAAGGAAATAGTTAATCAAGTCCAGGAAACACAGAGAGTCCCAAACAGGATAAATCCAAGGAGAAACATTCCAAGACACATATTAATCAAACTATCAAAAATTAAATACAAAGGAGAAGCATTAAAAGCAGCAAGGGAGAAACAATATATAACACACAAGGGAATCCCCATAAGGTTAAAAGCTGGTCTTTCAGCAGAAACTCTGCAAGCCAGGAGGGAGTGGCAGGACATACTTAAAGTGATGAAGAAGAAAAACCTACAACCAAGATTACTCTAACCAGAAGGGTCTCATTCAGATTTGATGGAGAAATTAAAACCTTTACAGACAAGCAAAAGCTAAGAGAATTCAGCACCACCGCACCAGCTTTACGACAAATGCTAAAGGAACTTCTCTAGGCAGGAAAAACAAGAGAAGGAAAAGACCTACTTTAACAAACACAAAACAATTAAGAAAATGGTAATAGGAACATACATATCGATAATTACCTTAAATGTAAATGGATTAAATGCTCCAACCAAAAGACATAGACTGGCTGAATGGATCCAAAAACAAGACCCATATATATGCTGTCTACAAGAGACCCACTTCAGACCTAGAGACACATACAGACTGAAAGTGAGGGGATGGAAAAAGATATTCCATGCAAATGGAAATCAAAAGAAAGCTGGAGGGCCTTCTGTGGTGGCACAGTGGTTAAGAATCCGCCTGCCAATGCAGGGGACATGGGTTCGAGCCCTGGTCCAGGAAGATCCCACATGCTGCAGAGCCACTAAGCTCGCAAGGCACAACTATTGAGCCCACACGCCACAACTACTGAAGCCCGTGAGCCTAGAGCTCGTGCTCTGCAGCAAGAGAAGCCACCGCAATAGGAAGCCCACCCACCACAACGAAGAGTAGCCCCCCACTTGCCGCAACTTGAGAAAGCCCATGCGCAACTAAGAAGACCCAATGCAGTCAAAAATAAATAAATTTATTTAAAAAAAAAAAAAGTCATTCCTTTAAAAAAAAAAAAAAGAAAGCTGGAGTAGCAATTCTCATATCAGACAAAATAGACTTAAAATAAAGACTATTACAAGAGACAAAGAAGAAAACTACATAATGATGAAGGGATTGATCCAAGAAGAAGATATAACAATTGTAAATATTTAAGCACCCAACATAGGAGCACCTCAATACATAAGGCAAATGCTAACAGCCATAAAAGGGGAAATCGACAGTAACACAGTCATAGTAGGGGACTTTAACACCCCACTTTCACCAGTGGACAGATCATCCAAAATGAAAATAAATAAGGAAACACAAGCTTTTAATGATACATTAAACAAGATGGACTTAATTGATATTTATAGGGCATTCCATCAAAAAACAACAGAATACACATTCTTCTCAAGTGCTCATGGAACATTCTCCAGGATAGACCATACCATGGGTCACGAATCAAGCCTCGGTAAATTTAAGAAAATTGAAATCGTATCAAGTATCTTTTCCAACCACAACGCTATGAGACTAGATATCAATTACAGGAAAATATCTGTAAAAAATACAAACACATGGAGGCTAAACAATACACTACTTAACAACCAAGAGATCACAGAAGAAATCAAAGAGGAAATCAAAAAATACCTAGAAACAAATGACAATGAAAACACAAAGCCCCAAAACCTGTGGGATGCAGCAAAAGCAGTTCTAAGAGGGACATTTATAGCAATACAATCCTACCTTAAGAAACAAGGAACATCTCAAATAAAAAAATCTAACCTTACACCTAAAGCGATTAGAGAAAGAAGAACAAAAAACCCACAAAGTCAGCAGAAGGAAAGAAATCATAAAGATCAGATCAGAAATAAATGAAAAGGAAATCAAGGAAACAATAGCAAAGATCAATAAAACTAAAAGCTGGTTCTTTGAGAAGATAAACAAAATTTATAAACCATTAGCCAGACTCATCAAGCAAAAAAGAGAGAAGACTCAAATCAATAGAATTAGAAATGAAAAAGGAGAAGTAACAACTGACACTGCAGAAATACAAAGGATCATGAGAGATTGCTACAAGCAACCCTATGCCAATAAAATGGACAACCTGGAAGAAATGGACAAATTCTTAGAAATGCACAACCTTCTGAGACTGAACCAGGAAGAAATAGAAAATATGAACAGACCAGTCACAAGCACTGAAATTGAAAGTGTGATTAAAAATCTTCCAACAAACAAAAGCCCAAGACGAGATGGCTTCACAGGCGAATACTATCAAACATTTAGAGAAGAGCTAACACCTATGCTTCTCAAACTCTTCCAAAATATTGCAGAGGGAGGAACACTCCCCAACTCATTCCACGAGGCCACCATCACCCTGATACCTAAACCAGACAAAGATGTCACAAAGAAAGAAAACTACAGGCCAATATCACTGATGAACATAGATGCAAAAATCCTCAACAAAATACTAGCAAACAGAATCCAACAGCACATTAAAAGGATCATACACCATGATCAAGTGGGGTTTATCCTAGTAATTCAAGGATTCTTCAATATACGCAAATCAATCAATGTGATACACCATATTAACAAATTAAAGGAGAAAAACCATATGATCATCTCAATAGATGCAGAGAAAGCTTTCAACAAAATTCAACACCCATTTATGATAAAAACCCTCCAGAAAGTAGGCACAGAGGGAACTTTCCTGAACATAATAAAGGCCATATATGACAAACCCACAGCCAACATCGTCCTCAGTGGTGAAAAACTGAAACCATTTCCAATAAGATCAGGAACAAGACAATGTTGCCCACTCTCACCATTATTCAACATAGTTTTGGAAGTTTTAGCCACAGCACTCAGAGAAGAAAAAGAAATAAAAGGAATCCAAATCAGAAAAGAAGAAGTAAAGCTGTCACTGTTTGCAGATGACATGATACTATACATAGAGAATCCTAAAGATGCTACCAGAAAACTATTAGAGCTAATCAATGAATTTGGTAAAGTAGCAGGATACAAAATTAATGCACAGAAATCTCTAGCATTCCTATACACTAATGATGAAAAATCTGAAAGTGAAATTAAAAAAACACTCCCATTTACCATTGCAAGAAAAAGAATAAAATAGCTAGGAATAAACCTACCTAAGGAGACAAAAGACCTGTATGCAGAAAATTATAAGACACTGATTAAAGAAATTAAAGATGATACAAATAGATGAAGAGATATACCGTGTTCTTGGATTGGAAGAATCAACATTGTGAAAATGACTCTACTATCTAAAGCAATCTACAGGTTCAATGCAATCCCTATCAAACTACCAATGGCATTTTTCACAGAACTAGAACAAAAAATTTCACAATTTGTATGGAAACACAAACGACCCCAAATAGCCAAAGCAATCTTGAGAAAGAAAAACGGAGCTGGAGGAATCAGGCTCCCTGACTTCAGACTATACTACAAAGCTACAGTAGTCAAGACAGTATGGTACTGGCAGAAAAACAGAAATATAGATCAATGGAACAGGATAGAAAGCCCAGAGATAAACCCACGCACATATGGTCACCTTATCTTTGATAAAAGAGGCAAGAATATACAGTTGAGTAAAGACAGCCTCTTCAATAAGTGGTGGTGGGAAAACTGGACAGATACATGTAAACGTATGTAATTAGAACACTCCCTAACACCATACATAAAAATAAACTCAAAATGGATTAAAGACCTAAACGTAAGGCCAGACACTATAAAACTCTTAGAGGAAAACATAGGCAGAACACTCTATGACATAAATCATAGCAAGATCCTTTTTGACCCACCTCCTAAAGAAATGGAAATAAAAACAAAAATAAACAAATGGGACCCAATGAAACTTAAAAGCTTTTGCACAGCAAAGGAAACCATAAACAAGACGAAAAGACAACCCTCAGAATGGGAGAAAAGATTTGAAAATGAAGCAACTGACAAAGGATTAATCTCCAAAATTTACAAGCAGCTCATGCAGCTCAGTATCAAAAGAAGAAACAACCCAATACAAAAATGAGCAGAAGACCTAAAAAGACATTTCTCCAACGAAGATATACAGTTTGCCAACAAACACATGAAAGAATGCTCAACGTCATTAATCATTAGAGAAATGCAAATCCAAACTACAATGATATATCATCTCATACTGGTCAGAATGACCATCATCAAAAAATCTACAAAGAATAAATGCTGGAGGGGGTGTGGAGAAAAGGGCACCCTCTTGCACTGTTGGTGGGAATGTAAATTGATACGGCCACTATGGAGAACAGTATGGAGGTTACTTAAAAAACTAAAAATAGAACTACCATATGACCCAGCAATCCCACTACTGGGCATATATCCTGAGAAAACCATAATTCAAAAAGAGTCATGTATCAAAATGTTCATTGCTGCTCTATTTACAATAGCCAGGACATGGAAGCAACCTAAGTGTCCATCGACAGATGAATGGATAAATAAGATGTGGCACATATATACAATGGAATATTACTCAGCCATAAAAGGAAACAATATTTAGGTATTTGTAGTGAGGTGGATGGACCTAGAGTCTGTCATACAGAGTGAAGTAAGTCAGAAAGAGAAAAACAAATACCATATGCTAACACATATATATGGAATCTAAGAAAAAAAAAAAAGGTCATGAAGAACCTAGGGGCAAGATGGGAATAAAGACACAGACCTACTAGAGAATGGACTTGAGGATATGGGGAGGGGGAAGGGTAAGATATGACAAAGTGAGAGAGTGGCATGGACATATATACACTACCAAACGTAAAATAGATAGCTAGAGGGAAGCAGCCGCCACAGCCGCATAGCACAGGGAGATCAGCTCGGTGCTTTGTGACCACCTAGAGGGGTGGGATAGGGAGGGCGGGAGGGAGGGAGATGCAAGAGGGAAGAGATATGGGAACATATGTATATGTATAAGTGATACACTTTGTTATAAAGCAGAAACTAACACACCATTGTAAAGCAATTATACTCCAGTAAAGATGTTAAAAAAAAAACACATTCATGTACCAAAGTGTTCATTGCAGCTCTATTTACAATAGCCAGGACATGGAAGCAACCTAAGTGTACATCGACAGATGAATGGATAAAGAAGATGTGGCATATATATATACAATGGAATATTACTCAGCCATAAAAAGCAATGAAATTGAGTTATTTGTAGTGAGGTGGGTGGGGCTAGAGTCTGTCATACAGAGTGAAGTAAGTCAGAAAGAGAAAAACAAATCCGTATGCTAACACATATATATGGAATCTAAAAAAAAATGGCTATGAAGAACCTGGGGCAGGACAGGAATAAAGATGCAGACGTTGAGAATGGACTTGAGGACACGGGGAGGATGAAGGATAAGCTGGGGCGAAGTGAGAGACTGGCATGGACTTCTATATACTACCAAATGTAAAATAGCTAGTGGGAAGCAGCATAGCACAGGGAGATCAGCTCAGTGCTTTGTGACCACCTAGAGGGGTGGGATAGGGAGGGTGGGAGGGAGTTGCAAGAGAGAGGGGATATGGGGATATATGTATACGTATAGGTGTTTCAGTTTGTTATAAAGCAGAAACTAACACACTATTGTAAACAGTTATAGTCCAATAAAGTTGTTAAAAAAAAATCTGGCTAATGGATAAAGAAGATGTGGCACATATATACAATGGAATATTACTCAGCCATAAAAAGAAACGAAATGGAGTTATTTGTAGTGAGGTGGATGGAGTTAGAGTCTGTCATACAGAGTGAAGTAAGTCAGAAAGAGAAAAACAAATACAGTATGCTAACACATATATATGGAATCTAAGGGAAAAAAAAAAAGGGTCATGAAGAACCTAGGGGCAAGACGGGAATAAAGACACAGACCTACTAGAGAATGGACTTGAGGATATGGGGAGGGGGAAGGGTAAGATGTGACAAAGTGAGAGAGTGGCATGGACATATATACACTACCAAATGTAAAATAGATAGCTAGTGGGAAGCAGCTGCATAGCACAGGGAGATCAGCTCTGTGCTTTGTGCCCACCTAGAGGTGTGGGATAGGGAGGGCGGGAGGGAGGGAGATGCAAGAGGGAAGAGATATGGGAACATATGTATATGTATAACTGATTCACTTTGTTATAAAGCAGAAACTAACACACCATTGTAAAGCAATTATACTCCAATAAAGATGTTAAAAAAAAAAATAAAAGAATTTGCAGAAATTTTATCAATACAACCAAAAGGTCTCTGACCTGCGTGGAACATCTGATTAAAGACTTCACATCTCAAAAAAAAAAAAAAATCTGGCTAATTTATCTTAATATATTGGTCTCATTTATTAAATTACCACACAAATAAGACTAGGCCCTTTTTCTTCCCTAGCAGAATAACAGGACTTGGAGCTCCTGCTCTAGACCACCTAGGGCTTTCAAACAATTAGTGGAACCATTTATATTAAAACTTCTGAGCTATGGCTTCAACCTCTTCACTTTTCAAGTGAAGCAGATAACTAATTACTTGGATAATTTAGTTGGCTGATTTAGTAGGCTTTAACTAATTACTTGGATAATTTAGTTGGCTGATTTAGTAGGCTTTAATAAGAGCCAGATTACTTGGGTTATTCATCAAGGCTTTTTGTGAGAAGACAGTTGCTCTGAATTAGCCATTAGCTGCTTCTCTTTCTTTCCTTCCTTTTTTTTTTTCCTTCCTTCCTTCCTCTTTCTCCAACCCCCCCCCCACCTTCTTTCTTTTTGAAACGTAGTTCCTTATTTTCATTAACAAAACAGATCTAAACACCTTGGCATCCTCACTTATGCCTCTTTCCTATGGCAGTTTCTAAAACTCTTTCAAGAAACCTTAATTTCATCCTACCACCAATGAGTTGGGAGACTGGGATTGACATATATACACTAATATGTATAAAATGGATAACTAATAACCTGCTGTATAAAATAATAAATAAAATAAAATTCAAAAATTAGAAAAAAAGAAATCTTAAATTGAATTCCAATAAAGAGTTTTAGGAATTTACTTAGGAAGTGTTTTCAATTAAATGCAATGACAACATGGGTGGATATTTTAATAACTTTGTAAGGAAAGTTTATTTTCAAAATGCAGTGGTAGGTGTCTTCTTCAGAGGTTACCAAAAATAGTAAATACTGGTCAAAAATTAGGCAGCATGTCCTATGCTATCCCTTTAAGCCCAGTATATAGGTGTTTATCCGGTGTTGGGTGTTTGAGTTTCTTGACTTCGTAAGCTTGCAAAGTACTAGAAGGAAAGGTAGTATTTTATACATTCATTTCCGCCTAATAAAACCAATACTGACTCTTAAAAAACTTTGAATTCATTCCCTATCAGCTATTTCTTTTCACTTTCTCTAAGAGTCTCATTTCCTTCTGCTATTCCTACCGCTTTTCTGAAGTTCCATATATCGGCCTGCAATCCAATGGACCTCCACGATTTTCTCTTTATTCCTTCCCCGCACAAATTTAAACATACTAAACCACTCCTTCGCCAAAGTAAAAGAACGCGAGAGCTCGTTTACACGTTTGGTCAAAACGCATTCTCCTACATCACACATCCCGATCCCTTCAATTTCTCCTTTCCTCCCGCAAATGAAACTCTCGATCTAAATTTACCCCCCACCCCACCTGCAGCCTTATTGCTATTGCTCTGCACACTGAACCCAAGTTCTTTCCAGGCCTTCCATTTCCTAAGAAAAACAAAAACCACTTGGTTTTCAGGGCTTTAAACACTAGGACCCGCTTTCTTCCTCATCATGGGACCTATGGCCTTCCGTGCTTCCTCACTCGGACTCGATCTCCACCTCAGTTGCTCTCTTGCCGGAGCACCACTTCCGGATCTCCGGTGTCTCCGCTTTACCGGTCCGCCCACCTCCCCCGCGCACTTCCTAGAGCTTTGTGCGAACCACTGGCGGGGTCGGAGTGGAGACGCAGGCTGGCCGAGCGCCAGCGGTCTCCTTCTAGAAGACGCACTGAATGGCTTCTCCAGCCTGAGAACTCCGGCCCTGCTGCGGAGTCGAGTGGTGGCGGTGGAGGGTTAGTTTGTTTCGAGCACCGAGCGGGGCACACCCGGAAGTGGCGCGGTACGGGAGCTGCGCCGCCTCCGGAGGCGGGTGCCAGGTACCGGGAGGTGGAGGAGACGCCACGGTACTCTTCGGCGTGAGTGTCACCCGAGGGTGGAATACGGCGAGAGGCGTACGGCCTGCTTCTGGCTCTGTTTCTACGGTGGTAGATCCGGCCGGGTTCCGAGGGGCGAGGGCCTCCTGGGGCGGCTGGGCTGGCTAAGGGAGGGGTGCGGCGGCCAAAGGCGAGCCTGCCTCTCTTCATTTTCCCACTCCAGGGGACCCGCTTTCTTTAGGTCACCACCTCTTCTTCCCACTCCTCTCCAGGCGAGTTGAGGGGAGTTGTACTAGTGAGGAAGTCGCGGCTGGAGCATAGAGTCCATTTGAGTTTTCTCTGCTTCTGGGAGAAGGCGAGCGGCCGCTTTGGTGGGGACTGTTACTTTTCGGCCTCTTCAACCTTTCCTGAGAAATGCCTTTTCGTTAAGAAATGCACCACAGACTCAGTTACCTCTAATGTTTCTGTCTTTACCCCTTTCAGCTTCTGACTTTGACTCCTCTGTACCTTAAAGAATGCTGGAGTCATATGTGACTCCAATTTTAATGAGCTATGTGAATCGCTACATCAAGAACTTAAAGCCGTCAGATCTACAGCTTTCACTATGGGGTGGAGACGTGGTTCTCAGCAAGCTGGAGTTAAAATTGGATGTGCTGGAGCAGGTAAGCGGTGTAGCTGTCACTGGAAACATTTTCAGCCTGCTCAGAAGTAATCTGTGCTTTCCTACACTCTGACTTTATGCTTTAAAAGCTTAGTTTTTCTGCTAATGTATTTTGGGCTATCTTGAACTAGAGACCTTGCTTTACAGAATTTTTTTTTTTACGCTTTGTTACTAGTGGTGGATTATTAGAATCATAATCCCCCAAATTGCCGCAACAGATAGAAAAAAAATTTCATTGTTCTTGTCAGAATTGTTCACCCTGTTACTCAGTTCTTAAGCTTTACCGAATATGCTAATTTACATTGCTAGGATTCTGTATGACGCTGGAAAATATTCCCTTTTTCCTTTTTTGGGGAACGAAGGGGTGCGAAAGACAGCAAGGTTACATCTTGAGGAAGGTTCTCTTAGTGGGAAAAATGACATTACCCATGACATCCTCAGAATATTGAGTAGACAGACAGATTGAGAATGCCAGCATAGTTGAAAACTTCTTTCTTAATCACTTTTTTAGTTTCTTTTTTTTTTTTTTTTAACGTGGGAATGGTCTGATGTAAATGAACTGTAACTTCAAAGTTCATATATTTATTAATTCACTTAGTACACTTATTATTAACATATGCCAGGCAATTCTTTTAGGCTTGAGAATACAAAAATTATCTCTGGAAACTCAGGAGTCAGAGACCAACTGCTTTTTAGGAGATAAGGGAAGACAATCTGATGGTGATGTTATTAGTAACTTTTAGTTATATTCCACTGCTTTCTGTAGTCTGGAATAACCTGGAGTTAACACTGAGAAATAATATTCTTGGTTTCTTCCCCTTCCTCTCTCCAAGGTTGATTATCTTAATATTTTCATTGTTTTTTAATGAGCACAAATCCTAAGTATACAGCTCAAATTTTGCATATGTATACACCTGTGTAACCACTATCCAGATAAAGAAATAAAATATTTCCTACACCCCAAAACGCTCTCCTTGCCTTTTTGTAATTAGTACCCCACCCCTGAAACAAGTGACTGCTATTCTGACTTCTATCAACACAGATAAGTTTCTTGAACCTGTTCTTGAAACTTAAATAAATGAGAATCACTTGTGTTTGAATTCTTTTGTTCAACATTATGGCCAAGATTAACCCAGGTTCTTGAATGAATGACAGTTTATTCTTTGTATTGCCTTGTGGTATTCCATTGTATAAAGATTCACAGTTTATATATTTATTTTCCTTTTGAGGTACATTTGGATTTTTTTTACTTTTGACAATTATGAAGAAAGCTCTTATGAACATTCTTGTATTGGACAGAGGTGTTGATTTCCTTTAGATGCATACCTAGGAGGCAGGCATATATTTAGCTTTAATGGATACTGATAGTTTTCCGGAGTGGTTGTACCAATTTACATTCTCACCAATAATGTGTGGGAGTTCCAGTTACTTAACATTTTTGCTGTTACTTGGTAAGTTTGTTATTTTTAGCCTTTCCCTGTGCTATTGGCTGTTTGTGTATCTTCTTTGGAGAAATGTCTGTTCAAGTCCTTTGCCCATTTTAGAAAGTTTTTTTGTTGTTACTGAGTTGTAGGAATTATTTATATATTCTGGATATCAATCCCTTATCAGATATGATGTGCAAGTATCATCTCCCATTGTGGGTTGCCTCTTGACTCTGTTGATAGTGTCCTTTGAAGAACCAAAGTTTTAAATTTTGATGAAGTCCAACTTACAACTTTTTCTTTTGATGCCTGGGCTTTTGGTGTTATATCCAAGAAATCATTGCCAAATCCAGTGTCATGAAGCTTTTCCCCTATGTTTTCTTCTAAGAGTTTTATAGTTTTAGCTCTCACAGTTAGATATTTGATACCTTTTGAGTTAATTTTTGTATATGGTACAAGGATCAAACTTCATATTTTTTTGCATATGGTTATTCAGTTTTCCCAACATCATTTGTCGAAGACTGTCCTTTCCCTACTGAGTGATCTTGGCACCTTTCTTGAAAATCAAATGATCATTGATAGGAGGATTTATTTCTGGGCCCTCCATACGATTCCATTGGCCTGTATGTCTGTCTTTATGTCAGTATCCCATTGTTTTGATTACCATGACTTTGTAGTAAGTTTTGAAATCAAGAAATGTGAAATCTCCAACTTTTTTCCTTTATTAGTTTTAAAATTTTTTAAATTTAATTAAAAAAAATTTTTATCAGAGTCCAGTTGATTTACAGTGTTGTGTTAGTTATGCTGTGCAGCAAAGTGAATCAGTTATACATATACATATATCCACTCTTTTTTTAGATTCTTACCCCATATAGGTCATTACAGAGTACTGAGTAGAGTTCCCTGTGCTACACAGTAGGCCCTTATTAGTTATCTGTTTTACATATAGTAGTGTGTATATGTCAATCCCAGTCTCCCAATTTATCCCTCCGCTGCCCCTTACCAGTTTTTTAAATGTTAGGAAAAATTAATCATGAAGTCATGCTAGTTAGGAGTTTTCTTAGTTAGAAAGTTTTTAATTCCTGATTTAATTTCTTTAACAGATATAGGACTATTTAGATTTCTGTTTCTCCTTTTGTTAGTTTTGGTTAGTTATTCTTTTCAAGGAATTTCTCCATTTCCTCAAAATCAGGGATCAGCAAACAATGGTGTGGGCCTAACTTTGTAAATAAAATTTTATTGGAGCCCAGCTATTCTGATTCGTTTACATGTTGTCTGTGGCTGCTTTTGCAAGCTAAAACGACAGGGTTAAGTGGCTGGAACAGAGTCTGCATGGCTTGCAAAAGCCTGAAATATTTACTATCTGCTCCTTACTGAAAAAGTTTGCTTGTCTCTGCTCTAAGTTGTCATATTTAAGCCATAAAGTTGGTTTTTTTTGTTTGTTTTTCATTTTAAAGTTGCCTTAAAAAAATCTAGGAACTGTTATGATATCCTCTTTTCAATGCTTATATTAGTAATTTGTATTTTCATTAGTATTGCTAGGGCTTTATTAATATTAGTCAAAACCCAACTTTATTGATTTTTTTTCTACTGTATTCCTGCTTTCTTCGTAATGTATTTCTTTTTTAAAAAATAATTTATTTATTTATTCACTTATTTTTGGCTGTGTTGGGTCTCCGTTGCTGTGCGCGGGCTTTCTTTAGTTGCGGCGAGCAGGGGCTACTCTTTGTTGCGGTGCGCAGGCTTCTCATTGTGGTGGTTTCTCTTGTTGCGGAGCACGGGCTCTAGGCACGCGGGCTTCAGTAGTTGTGGCACGAGGGCTCAGTAGTTGTGGCTCATGGGCTCTAGAGCACAGGCTCAGTAGTTGTGGCACACAGGCTTTGTTGCTCCATGGCATGTGGGATCTTCCCGGACCAGGGCTCGAACCCATGTCCCCTGCATTAGCAGGTGGAGTCTCAACCACTGTGCCACCAGGGAAGTCCCCGTAATGTATTTCTGCTCTTATTTTTTTTAATCATTTCTTTTTTTTCCTGTTTCTTTGGATTTGATTTGCCATTGTTTTCTCTAGCTTCTTGAGGTGGAAGCTTAGGTTATTGATTTTCTTCAACCCTTTTCTACTCTAATATGTGCATTGAATACTGTACATTTTTGTTTAACCATCTATTTAGCTTTATCACCACAATTTTATATGTTGTCTTGTCTTTTCATTATTATTCAGCTTAAAAAATTTAAAATTCCATTTTGACTTCTTCTTTAATCCATGGGTTATTTAGAAGTGTGTTGCTTAATTTCCAGACATTTAGGGAATAATTATCTTTCTGTTATTGATTTCTAATTTAACTCCATTGTGGTCAGCACATTCTCTGTATGATTTTGATCCATTATAATTTATGACTTAGTATATGGTCAAAATTTTATTTTTGTAAGTATTCCATGTGTAATTGATGAGAAATGTGTATCCTACAGTTGTTGCCTTATTCTTCCATAAATGTCAGTTGCTTCAAATTGGTTATTAGAGTTCTTCAAATCTTATAAATCCATATGGATTTTCATTGTCTGCTTGTTCTGTCAATTACTAAGAGAGGTATGTTAATGGTTAACATCTCCAACTATGATTGTGTATTTGTCTACTTCCCTTTTATAGTTTTGCCAACCTTCACTTTATATACCTTGAAGTTACATTGTTAAGTGCATACAGATTCAGTACTGTGATACCTTATTGTTGAATATACTTAAAAAAAATCATTCTGAAATGTGTCCCTCTTTCATTCACTCTAGTAATTCTTTTTGCCTTAAAGTCTTTTTAATTATACTCTTTTAAAAATCATTTCAGTTGCTTCTCTAAAGATAACAAAATGGATATTTGACTTATTGGCATCTACCTGAAATTAGCATTCTTACCATTTCCTGAATAATCTTACAGTAGTTTAACTGCATTTGCCCTCTTCCTCTCCTGCCTTTTTTGGTATTGTGGTCCTTGTTTTTGTTTGTTCAGTTTGGGTTAGCTTGTTTAGTTTGGTTTAGTTTGTTTTTCTGCTGCCTGCAGGTAGAAGCCTAGGTTACTGATTTGAGATAGTTCTCTTTTTCTGCTATAGACATTTACAGCTCTACGTTTCTTAGCTGCATCCTATGAATTTTGGTATGTTGTGTTTTTATTTTCATTCAGTTCAAACGTTTTCTGATTTTCCTTGAGATAGCAGTGTATTTTTGCAGGTGTTGGATGGAATGGTTTATAGATGTAAGGTCTAAATTGGTTGATAGTGTTTTTCAGGTCTTCTATATCTTTGTTGATTTTCTGTCTGTTCTGTTTATTATTGTAAGTTATTGAATTATTTATTTTCTCACTTTTGTCAGTTTTTATTTTGGGGCTCTGTTGCTATGCTTATATATGTTTTATATTTTCTTTTTAAAAATTTTTTTATTGGAGTATAGTTGATTTACAATGTTGTGTTAGTTTCAGGTGTACAGCAAAGTGATTCAGTTATACATATGCTCATTCTTTTTCAGATTCTTTACCCATGTAGGTTATTACAGAATACTGAGTAGAGTTCCCTGTGCCATACAGTAGGTCCTTGTTGGTTATCTATTTTATAAATGGTAGTGTGTGTATGTTAATCCCAAACTCCTAATTTATCTCTCCCCACCACGTTTCCCCTTTGGTAACCATAGGTTTGTTTTCGAAATCTCTGAGTCTGTTTCTGTTTTGTAAATAAGTTCATTTGTATATATTTTCTTCTTGAATTTACCCATCTATCATTATAAAGTGTCCCATGTTATCTTTAGTAACAGTTTTTTTTCTTAAAGTCTATTTTATCTGATAATAGGGTAATTACCTCTCTTATGGTTACTGGTTGCATGATACATGTTCTTTTCTTTTTCCCCTCAGTACACTGCATTTTAAACTATCTTACCACTTTTGCCTTGTGTTGTGTTTCTTCAAGCCTGGTACCACACTGTTTGAAAGTTTTACAGACATGTTATTTGGCTTCAACAATTCTTTAAAATTTCATCTGCTGTATTTTTAACCTCTGACTGGGATAAACTGTTTTTAATTGTTACTTATTTGCATTGGAGAACACTCATATGAAAACCAGGGGAAAATACTGCTGGAATTAAGATCATAGAAATTAAAATTCTTTATATGCCTAAAATAGAATACCATACCATTTCCCTAAATAGCAAGAAAATATGGTGATTTGATGTATTCAAGGCAAGAAACTGGATCACATGACTTCCTGGGATCTTGTTTATTAATTTTTTTATTACGGTGTAAAAGACATATAGTGTTATATTAGTTTCAGGTGTACAATGTAATGATTTGATATTTGTATATATTGCAAAATGATCACCAAAGTAAGCCCAGTTAACATCTGTCACCATACATAGTTAAAAAAGTTTTGTTTCTTGTGATGAGAACTTTCAAGATTTACTCTCTTAGCACCTTTCAAATATGGAATACAGTATTATTAACTGTACTCACCATGCTGTACATTATATCCCAGGACTTTTTTTATTTTATAACTAGAAGCTTGTATCTTTCAACCACCTTTACCCATTTCATTCACTTTCCACCCCATTGCCTCTGGCAACCACCAATCTGTTATCTGTATCTATACAGAAAAATGATACATTAAAATGAAAAAAAAAAAAAAAACCTTTTTCTTATTTTCAACCTATTTGTGTTTTTGAATCTAAAGTATGTCTCTTGCGGAGAGCATATAGTTGGATCTTACTAGTTTTTAAAATCCAGTCTGACAATCTTTGCCTTTTTTTTTAAAATTAATTTTTATTGGAGTATAGTTGCTTTACAATGTTGTGTTAGTTTCTGCTGTATAGCAAAATGAATCAGCTATACATATACATGTACCCCCTCTTTTTTGGATTTCCTTCCCATTTAGGTCACCACAGAGCATTGAGTAGAGTTCCCTGTGCTATATAGTATGTTCTCGTTAGTTACCTATTTTATACATAGTATCACTATCCCAATCTCCCAATTCATTCCACCCCGCCACCCTTCACCCTTGGCATCGTTTGTTCTCTATGTCTGTGTCTCTATTTCTGGTTTGCAAAGAAAATCATCTATACCATTTTTCTAGATTCCACATATATGTGTTAATATACGATATTTGTTTTTCTCTTTCTGACTTACTTCACTCTCTATGACAGTCTATAGGTCCATCCACATCTCTGCAAATGACCCAATTTCATTACTTTTTTATGGCTGAGTAATATTCCACTGTATATATGTACCACATCTTCTTTATCCATTCCTCTGTTGATGAAAAGACAGGCCTCAGAGTGGGAGAAAATATTTGCAAACGAAGCAACTGACAAAAGATTAGTCTCCAAAATATACAAGAAGCTCATTTAGCTCAATGTCAAAAAAAAAAAAACAACCCAATCAAAAAATGGGTGGAAGACCTAAGTAGACATTTCTCCAAAGAAGACATACAGACGGCCAACAAACACATGAAAAGTTGCTCAACATCACTAATTATTAGAGAAGTGCAAATCAAAACTACAGTGAGGTATCACCTCACACCAGTCAGAATGGTCATCATCAAAAAATCTACAAAGAACAAATGCTGGAGAGGGTGTGGAGAAAAGGGAACCCTCTTACACTGTTGGTGGGAATGTAAATTGATACAGCCACTATGGAGAACAGTATGGAGGTTCCTTAAAAAACTAAAAATAGAACTGCCATATGACCCAGCAATCCCACTACTGGCAGTATACCCAGAGAAAACCATAATTCAGAAAGACACATGCACCCCAGTGTTCATTGCAGCACTATTTACAATAGCCAGGATATGGAAGCGATCTTTGCCTTTTGATTGGAATATTTAATCCATTCACATTATGTTTTTATTCATATGGTTGGATTTCTGTCTACCATTTTGCTATTTTCTAAGTGTCTCATGTCTTTTTTGTTTCTCTCTGTGACTTTCTTTACTATTAAGTAGATATTTTTATTTATTATTTATTTATTATTTTTTATTTTTTTTGGCTGTGTTGGGTGTTCATTTCTGTGCGAGGGCTTTCTCCAGTTGCGGCAAGTGGGGGCCACTCTTCATCGCGGCGCGCGGGCCTCTCACTATCGCGGCCTCTCTTGTTGCGGAGCAGAGGCTCCAGACGCTCAGGCTCAGTAGTTGTGGCTCACGGGCCCAGTTGCTCCGCGGCATGTGGGATCTTCCCAGACCAGGGCTCGAACCCGTGTCCCCTGCATTGGCAGGCAGATTCTCAACCACTGCGCCACCAGGGAAGCCCCAAAGTAGATATTTTTTAGTATTGCATTTTAATTCCTTTGATTTTTAATTTATTTTGAGTTATTTTCTTAGTGGTTGCTTAGAGGATTACAATATGCATCTAATTTATCGCAGTCTATTTGAGATTAATGCTAACTTTATTCCATTAAAGTACAGAAACTTTCTCCACTATAGCTTCATTTCTTCTCCATCCTTTGTGGTATTGTTTTCATATATATTGCATTTCTTTGTTATAAACCTAGTATATCAACGTTATAATTGTTTTTTGTGATTGCCTTTTGAATCAGAAGAAAGAAGAAGAAAACATTTATACTGTCTTTTAATAATTAACTACATATATACTTTTATTAGTGCTGTTTGTGTGGCTTTGAGTTACAATCTGGTATTGCTTCCTTTTGGTCCAAAGAACTTCTTTTAGTATTCTGTTACAAAGAATTACCTGAGACTTTGTTTATTTTGGTATGCCTTTATTTCACCTTCATTTTTGAAGTATACTTTTGCTGGATATAGGATTTTTGGTTGATGGTTATTTTCTTTTGTTATTTAAATATATCATCTCACTGCCTTTTTGCCCTTATTGTTTGTAATGACAAGGTAGCTTTTAATCTACTAAGAGTTTTCTTGTATGTGACAAGTTGATTTTCTGTTTCTGCTTTCAAGATTTTCTTCTTGTCCTAGGCTTTCAAAGTTTTTGCTTTGATATGTCTGGGTGTGGATTTGCTGATTCTTTCTTCTGCCAGCTCAAATCTGATGTTGAGCTCTTTCAGTGAATTTTTAATTTCATTTATTGTATTTTTAAACTCAAAAATTTCTATTTGTTTTTTTTTTTTATATTTCTATCTCATTCTTGGTATTCTCTACTTGATGAATCTTTGTGGTCGTATATTCCTTTAATTATTTAAATATAGCTTCCTTTATTTCTTTGAACATATTTGTAATAGATGTTTTGAAGATCTTGTGTAGTTAGTCCTACATTTGAGCATCCTCAGAGATAGTTTCTATTGACTACTTTGCATGCTTTTCATGTTTCACAATTTTTAGTTGAAAACTGGACGTTTGGATAATATGTTTTAGCAACTCTGCATTCTGATTTCTTCCCTCTGGGGATATTTGTTGTTGCTACTGGTTTATGTATTTGTTTAGTGACTTGCCTGGGCTAAATTTGTGGTGTCTGTTTCCTCTGCAGTGTGTGGCCTCTGGTGACTGTGCTCAGTTTTTTTTTTTTTTCTCCCCCAATTCTTTCTGTTTTTAGGCTTGGCTTTCTAGGGATTGTCCCTGGGTCACTATAATTGAGTCATCAGCCAGTGATTGGCTAGAGGTTGTTTAAACTTTTGAACTAATATGGCTTCTACTCTTTGGCATGGGACATATACATGTACTGGATAATGCTTTCAAAGTTCAAGGAGTTTACAAATCTGATCCATGTTTTTACTTACTCTGTTTACAAGGCTTCTTGGTCAACCAAGGATGAGTAGATTGTTAGGGGGTCTCTCCAGTGTCGTCTGAGTAAGCACAGCCTGGCACATACGTATAGCTTTCCAGGTTACCAGGGATACTGAGGTCATAGCAAGGCCATCTTTGGCTGTCTTGTTCTCTGGATTTCTCTGTTAATTTTCTGGCTGGTCTTCTGTTTAGTTTCTTGCACCAACTGCTGTTGTGACCTCAGGGTAGCCTTCCCTTATTGCCTCTGGGATTTCTGTTGTTTTTAATAACTTCGTCCAGTTTTGTCACTGCTTTCTGGGGAGAGGATTTGCCAACCTTCTAACTTAGAATTCTTGAAGTCCTGTCTTACATTCATTTTTATTTTGTGGTAAAAAGCATATAGCATAAAATTTACCATCTTAACCATTTTTAAGTGGATAGTTGTGTTAATTATATATTTTGGGGTGGCCAAAAAGTTTCTTTGGGTTTTTCCATAATGTATTACAGAAAAACCTGAATGCACTTTTTGGCCAACCCAATACATTGTTGTTCAACAGATCTCTAGAACTTTTCATCTTCCAAAACGTAAGTTCTGTACCCATTGAAAAACTACTTCCCTTTTCTCTCTTCCCCCAGCCCCTGGCAACCACTGTTCTACTTATGTGTCTAAGAATTTGACTAATTTAGGTACCTTACAGAAGTGGAATCAGGCAATATTTGTCTCTGTGTGACTGACTTATTTCATTTAGTACAGTGTCCTTGAGGTTCATTATATGTTGTAGCATATGACAGAATTTCCTTTTTAAAGACTGAATAATATTTCATCATGTGTATATACCACATTTTCTTTATGCATTTATCTTTCAATGGACATTAGGTTGTATTCACCTCTTGACTATTGTGAATAATGCTGCAAAAAATATGGTTGTACAAATATGTTTTCAAGATCCTGGTTTCAGTTCTTTTTAGTTTGTGCTCAGAACAGATTGCTGGATCATATGGTAATTCTGTTTTTAGTTGTTTGAAGAATCTCCATTACTGTTTTCTATAGTGGCTGCACCATTTTACATTTTCATCAGCAGTGCACAAGGGTTCTACGTTCTTCATATACTCACCACACTTATCACTTCCTGTGGTGGGTTTTTTTTTGGATAGGTGCCATTATAACAGGTGTGAGATGATATGTCATTGTGGTTTTGATTTGCATATCTCTGACAATGATGGTGAGCATGTTTTCCTCTATTTGTTGGCCATTTGTATATTTTTTTTGAAAATGTCTATTTGAGTCATTTCCCCATTTTTAAAATTAGATTATTTGTTTTTTTGTTGTTAAGTTGTTGTAGTTCTTTGTATATTCTAGATTTTAACCCCTTATCAGATAATATGGTTTACAAAAAGTTTCTCTCATGTGGGTTGCCTTTCCACTTTGCTGAGTGTTTTCTTTGCTCTGTGGAGGTTTTTAGGTTTGATATAGTCCTTTTCATCTATTTTTGCTTTTGTGGCCTGCTATATTCATTTTTCAAGTATCCCTTTTTTCTGTGTGAGAATATTTTTTAATTTCTTACCTAGAATTATATTTATGAGAGCTAGTCAATCCTCTTCTTAAATTTTTCATTACTATATCCTTTGTGCAGCCATAGGTATTCTGGTTTCAGGGATGTATTTTTCACAATGTATTTCTGAGTAGTTACAAGTAAATAGAATATTTTTAAGTTGTACAATATATTTTGAGAAGGAAAAGGAATGAAAAGAAAATCATTTCTTTGTGGTTACCTCAGGATGATCCATTTATTATAACAGTCAGCATTTTCTTTTGCCTTTTACAAGGCATAAATGTGTTCTTATTTGTTTATCACAACAACTCTGTGATGAGGAAATGGAAATGATCTTGCTTATAGTCAGATAATTAATAAGTGTTGAACTTCAGTTGGATCTCCAACATGGGCCATATGGTTCAAAATTCCATGTTTTAATGTAGAATGCTGCCTCTTGTGTTAGTGTTTTGTTAGTTATTCAGATGATTAATAGCATTCTGGTGATACCAAGGTCTTGAGTTTGGTTCAGGTGTCTTTTAAATTCTCTCTAAGAAAAGCCAATTTGTGCCCATAGACTACGGTTTTGGTAGCCATTTCACAAACGTATCATTGTTACACAAGTCAAGGGTAGAGATGGAGATGTCATTGGAACATTATCCAAATGGATGTATAACCAATGGAAATGTATTCAGTGCTCATAATGAAAGTTAGATGCAGTATAGTTGTTGATAAGAGCAAGGGCTCTGGCATCATATTTTCCGGTTTCGAGTCATGGCGGTCCTAGATGAGTCATTTTTGAAAGTTAGTTGACCTTTCCATGCCTCAGATTTTTTATCTGTAAAGTGGGTATAATAGTATTTACTTTTTGGGGTACTTACAAAGATTAAATTTTGCATGCAGGTAAAGTGCTTAAAGCAGCGTGTGGTACACGGTAAGTGCTCAGTAAACATTGTCTTCGTTATAGACACTGATCAAAATATAATCTGTCCCATTGATTAATGCTGGGAGAAATTACTGCATCTTTAAAATTAATGAAATAATGAGAACTGTTTAAAAATTGTGACATTCCATTAGAATAGTAGAAATAGATTTTTAGTATTCTGCCCTTTAAAAAAACTTGTGAAGACAAAGGAGGCTTATACATTTGTAATAATAAATAGTTAGCATCTTTATATTGATTGCTCTTTGAGGAAGACAGTGTCCTAAGTGCTTTATATAAATTAATTCATTTAATCCTCAAACACACTACTATTATCCAGTTTTACAGATAAAGAAACTGAGACACAGATAACGTTAATACAACTTGCCTATTGTCATTGTGCTAGTAAGTAGCAGAGGTAGGATTAAATCCACTTGTGCTGGCTCTAGAGTTATTGGTCTTAACCACTTTGCTGTACTGTCTGTATATATTTAGCTATATTGCTACTATATTGCTAAACCAAGTAGGTGGACAATTCTTAGATGAATGAATAGCTTAATATTTATCTTAACTTTCACAGAGTTACAATAACGTGATTGAGATATAGTCCAAATACAATTTGTTTTTTTCTTTTGTTGGTTTGTAACATATTTTATCTGAAGGTGAAACAGTTTAGTATAAAATGATTGTGGTAACATTTATGTTTTCATTTCTAACCTTTTTTTTTTTTGAGAGGAAGTGCCATTTTTTTTTTTTTTTCATCTTTACTGGAGTATAATTGCTTTACAATGTTGTGTTAGTTTCTGCTGTACAACAAAGTGAATCAGAGCTATATGTATACATATATCCCCATATCCCCTCCCTCTTGAGCCTCCCTCCCACCCTCTCTATCCCACACTCCTAGGTTGTCACAGAGCATTGAGCTAATCTCCCTGTGCTATGTAGCAGCTTCCCACTAGCCATCCATTTTACATTTGGTAGTGTGTATATGTCAATGCTACTCTCACTTTGTCCCAGCTTCCCCTTCCCCTGCTGTGTCCTCAAGTCCGTTCTCTACGTCTGTGTCTTTATTTCTGCCCTGCCACTAGGTTCATCAGTACGGTTTTTTTAGATTCCATATACATGCGTTAGCATACGTCTAACCTTTTTAATAATAATGGAAACCAGTCAGAAAACACTTAGAATTTATGACCAAATAGTATCCGGGTACAATCTTTAATTAGGTAAAGCTCAATAAATTTTTTTCAAAGTTGGTCCGTTTTTATTTTGTCAGGTCATTCTCCTATCTTTAATTCCGTTCTCCTCTTTAAACTTGCCTTACAATCATATTCTGTTATTATTTCCATTTAGCAAAATAAGAAGTAGAGGCCTACACAGGTTAAGTAGCTTATTAAATGTAACTTGCACAATAAGTTTTTGTAGTTTATCATTAACTATAGTTTAACAAGTTATTTGATGCTGCTTTTTTAAAAAAATAAATTTATTTATTTTTGGCTGTGCTGGGTCTTTGTTGCTGCACGTGGGCTTTCTCCAGCTGCGAGAGTGGGGGCTACTCTTCGTTGCTGTGCGCGGGCTTCTCATTGCGGTGGCTTTTCTTGTTGCGGAGCACGGGCTCTAGGCGCGCGGGCTTCAGTAGTTGTGGCTCGTGGGCTCTAGAGCACAGGCTCAGTAGTTGTGGCGCACGGGCTTAGTTGCTCTGAGGCATGTGGGATCTTCCTGGATCAGGGATCGAACTCGTGTCCCCTGCATCGGCAGGTGGATTCTCAACCACTGTGCCACCAGGGAAGTCCATTGATGCTGCCTTTTTTTTTTTTAAAGACACATTTATTCAGCGTCATGATCATGCAATCAACAGCATGGGTGCAAAAACAAAAAAAAATCTACATTAAAACCCTTTGTTGGAATGCTTTATACTTTCCACAGAACAGAAATTAAATAACCTGTTATACAATTAGTCACAATTACAGTCCTTGAGTTTTTTTGCCCATACACATGAGTATTGTCTAAAACATGTGTTCTTTGTAGCAGCTAGGCCCTGCCACCACTGTGCTTAGCTGAGTTCACAAATCTTTTGTAACCTGTAGCTTCCCTGTCACTTCTCTGGCTCTCCTCTCCTGCTAAGCTTTGTTTCCTGGCAGTAATTAAAACCTTCTGCCCCTGCCATAGCTCCTGCTGCTGCTGGAACCGCCATAGCCACCTTGGTTTTGTGGTTCGGCACAGTATTGGCCTCCACCACCACAGGGGCCAGAACTTCTGCCTCCAAAGTTTCCTCCTTTCATGGGTCCAAAATTTGAAGATTGGTTGTTGTAATTGCCAAAATCATTGTAGCTTCCACCACCTCCAAAATTGCTTCCATCATTACCAAATCCATTATAGCCATCCCCACTGCCACCATATCCACCACCACCATGGCTGCCACCAAAGCCACCTTGACTGCCACCAAAGCCACCTCGACCACTGAAGTTTCCTCCACAACCAAAGTTGTCATTCCCACCAAAACCACCTCCATGACCACCACCAAAGTTTCCAGAACCACTTCAACCTCTTTGGCTGGATGAAGCACTAGCCATCTCTAGCTTAGATAGGGCTTTCCTTACTTCACAGTTGTGGCCATTCACAGTGTGGTATTTCTGAATGACAATCTTGTCTGTGGAGTTATGGTCATCAAAGGTTACGAAAGCAAAGCCTCTCTTTTTGCCACTGCCTCGGTCAGTCATGATTTCAATCACTTCAGTTTTCCCATACTGTTCAAAATAATCTCTTAGGTGATGTTCTTCAGTGTCTTCTTTAATGCCACCAACAAAAATCTTTTTCATAGTTAAGTGGGCACCAGGTCTTTGAGAATCTTCTCTTGAGACGGCCCTCTTTGGTTCCCCAACTCTTCCATCCACCTCATGTGGCCTTGCATTCATGGCTGCATCCACCTCCTCCACAGTGGCATATGTGACAAACCGGAAGCCTCTGGAGTGCTTGGTGTTTGGATCCCTCATTACCACACAATCTGTGAGCGTTCCCCATTGCTTAAAATGGCTCCTCAGACTCTCATTGGTTGTTTCAAAGCTCAAACCTCCGATGAAGAGCTTCCTCAGCCGTTCGGGCTCTTTGGGAGACTCTGACTTAGACGTGATGGCAGTGGAGGAGGGAGGTGTCAACGATGCTTACTTGGCGGTGTCCACGGGCAGAAAGGAGTAATCTACCGAATGTATCTCGATGCTGCTTTTTGATGAAAAGTAATTTCCAGAATATTTTTGTGTTGGAAATTTTGTTTTTCTTTTCAGAAAGTATTTTGGATATTAGAATGAAAAAAATATTAAGCACTTCCTAAATTTTATTTAATATTTTGTGTTTTAAGGAATTGAAATTACCATTCACTTTTTTAAGTGGACATATTCACGAACTGAGGATCCATGTACCATGGACAAAACTGGGTTCAGAACCAGTGGTAATTACCATCAATACAATGGAATGTATTTTGAAACTTAAAGATGGAATACAGGTAAGAAATTATTGAACTTAGTTGTTTATGTTAACCAATTTTAATAGTTATTAGTATTTGATATTTTTTTAACTTTTGGGATGTGTCAGGTTTTACATAAACAAATCTTAGCTCATACACTTAATTTTTTTTTACATACCTATCAAAGTAACATAATTAATTGCAAAAGGGTTTTCTTAAATTTGGATAAAACATCCTAATGGTTATTTTCATACTCATTTTACTTAATCTGATCATAGCCTTAATAGGGATTATACATATTGCTTATTACCTATATCTGCTAGAAATGGGGCCTGATTGTGTCCAATTTTTAGGTGAAGGTTTTTGAATTTTTGCAAAGTGACATTTCTAAATGAGATGGAAAATTCTCAGGTTATTTTTTGAGAAGATGAAAATATATTGAATTTCCCTTCATACCTAATTTCACTGTGTCTTTGAAGTTTTGTCATCAGAAACTGATTTTTTTCTGACTTCTTTCTTCTCTGACCCATGTTACATTTCTTTTCAGTGTTTTTGTTAAGGTATAATAGTGATTTTAAGGAGTTTCTACCAAAAATTTTCTAATCTAGGCAGCAAACAGGTCTGGACAACAGCATATTGTGATGAATTTTTCCACTTTTATCCTGTATAAAAGTAGTGTCTCTGTCTTTCATTTTTATTACTTTTTCCTTAGCCCGTGTTTAATTTTCAGTTTTAAGGAAGTCTTTCTAGAACCAAGTGAATTGATGAGTATTATTAAATTTCAATCTCTGTGAAATGAGTAAAGGTTATTTATAAATTGCTAAAATCATTTCCTATTTGCAGTAGATACTTTGAGCGTCATATGAACCTACTGGGCTCACAACTGTTTTTCTTTCTGTGAAATCTCTAATTCCAAACCTTTATTATCCAATTTAACTTAACTAATGTAGTTCCTGGAAGTGAGTAGACTAATGCTATACTCTCATTAAAATTTATTTTGGGAACTTTAAATATCTGGGAGATTGATTTAGAAATCTGTAGTTATGTGCAACAAAGTTTTATTTTACATTTATATTTGGTAATACTTAAATGGTTCTTAATCATCATCTGTTCCTGGAATTTAATTTTTTTTTAAGAAGTCTGGACTTGGTTATACCACCCATGCAGTGCTCCATATTAAGTGAAAAAAAAAAAAAATCCAGACACTAAGTGTTTTTTCAATGGGAAGGTGGAAGTTTCAAGGCCAGATGTCCCATAAGAAACACATTTTAAAAGAGGCAAATTACAACTAATTATAGAGGCTGCAGAAAAAGATTTGTAACACATGACTTAGTGTAACCTAGAACTAATATTTGATATTGGACCATGCAGTTGGCTACTGCAGGAATGATCAGATTTCCTGCTTATATGGTATTTGAGACTTGAATTTTGTGGTGTGTACAGCAAAAGGTCAAGTGTCATGAATGTAAACCACTCTCAAAACAAGTACTTTTTACAGATGTTTAAAATTTTGAGGTAGAAAGGATTTTTGAAAATTGCAGTTGACATTTGGACAAATTATTCAGCATTGTACACCCCTGGAGAGTTATACTTGAGTTTATGCTAGTGATTGGAATTAATTTCTTAGTAAAAACATTATAGATGAAACACATTTTAAAATAGTTTATTTTCCTATTTTAAGCTTTGATTAGTATAATAGGAAATTAAGTTAAAAAACTATGTATGTGTTAGTAAAATTGAGTAAGCCCATATTTGATTTATATTATTTCAAATTATAGATGCACAATGAAGAAAAGACTTATTTTCTAAATAAAATTAGTGTGGGATGGTAGGTTAAATGAAGTGGCCTTTTAGAGTTATAGGTATGAATCTGTTAAAAATAATATTGTATGAGAATGTAATAAAATGAAATTTAAAAGTTAGAAATCTGAGGTTTATTCAGAAAACGTCGTTATAAAAAAACAGTTGCTGAATTTCTTGATAAGAAGGCATGTGTAGTTTGTAAAGTTCAATTAAATTCTAACATTTGTTGATTTTTATTTTACTCGTCAATGCACTGAAAAGCATTGCAAGGTATTTATATAATTTCCACAAAAGCTACTTAGAAAAAGAGATTTATAATGATTATGACTCTTTTGATAATAGTTATAGTATACTTCCTTAACATGTCTTTGTGATCATTTTTAATTATAGAGTTTTTTTGATGCGCAGGTGACCAAATTGTTGTGTTAGGTAAGATAAAGTCACCTTGATGTCCAGTCTGAATTAGTTTAATATATTGATATTTCACTTAGTAAATATGCTATTTACTCTGAGAGACATATCTGTGTCAGTCATACCCACCTTTAGATCCTGTAAATTTGAACTGTTTTCTTTTTCTTTTTTGGACTTGAGACACAGAATTTGATTGATGACACATTATCACTAGTGGTCCAGGTCTGACTTGTTTATTTAGCTAGTTTTGTCCACTCTAGTCTAATCTAATAAATACTTGTGGGCCCAGCATATGGCTCAAGAATGAAAACCTTACCAGTAACTTACATTTAACTACGCGCTCCTCTCCTTTTGCATATTTTTGTTTATCCTCTGTGGGCCTCACCTGTAAACTAGGGCAAGACTTGCTATATAGTTCTTTTATTCTTTGATTGTGTATGCTTTCTCTGCTCATTGTGTTAATAATAAGTCTTGCAAAAAGCTTCTTCAACCTAAAGAGAGTAGTAAATTTATTTTTAAAGTACTAATTTATTCTGGCCTTTGTGCCACCTAGAAAGTAAACTTTCAAAATCTTTTGACCTAATAAATGTAACCACTTGTAAGGCTCTTTATAGAAGTGATACTTGTTATTCATAAAAACAAACAAACAAACAAACTTTAAAAAATCTTTTGAACCTAAACCAAAACTATAAGTACCATTCAAAACTTGAGATAAAAAAACTAAGCTTTATGTTAATGTATTGGGTTGGCCAAAAAGTTCATTTGGTTTTAAGTAAAAACATTTTTCATTTTCACCTGGAACTTTATTGAACAACGTATTCATTAACTGAACAAACTCTTTGGCCAACACAATATGTGCTTTTTAATGCTTGGAGTTACAGAGCAATCTTGCCTGTCCTCTTTCCTTGCATGTTTTGATGCGGTGGAAATTGGTTATTGGAAGTTTTGCTAAGGCTATTAACAATATTTACATGGCCTTTTATTTATTTATTTTCTTAACACTTTAATTCTCTTATCTGAGGCTGGATTAATCTGGTTGACTGCTGCTGTGGTTTGAATATGTCCCCCCCAAATTCATATGTTGAAGTCCTAACCCCCAGAGATGATGGTATTAGGAAGTGGGGCCTTGGGAAGATGCTTGTCATGAGAGTGGAGACCTCATGAATGAGATTAGTGCCTTTTATTTATTTTTAAAAATTTTTAATTTTTTAATAAATTTATTTATTTTATTTATTTATTTTTGGCTGTGTTGGGTCTTCGTTGCTGCGCGCGGGCTTTCTCTAGTTGTGGAGAGCGGGGGCTACTCTTTGTTGCGGTGCGCGGGCTTCTCATTGCGGTGGCTTCTCTAGTGGAGCACGGGCTCTAGGCGCTTGGGCTTCAGTAGTTGTGGCACATGGGCTCAGTAGTTGTGGCTTGCGGGCTCTAGAACGCAGGCTCAGTAGTTATGGTGTACGGGCTTAGTTGCTCCACGGCATGTGGGATCTTCCCGGACCAGGGCTCGAACCCGTGTCCCCTGCATTGTCAGGCGGATTCTTAACCACTGTGCCACCAGGGAAGCCCCCATTAGTACCTTTTAAAAGAGGCTCCAGAGAGATCCCTAACCACTTCTGCCACGTGAGGATACAATGAAAAGGCACTGGCTGTGGACCAGAAAAAGGGCCCTCGCCAGACCAGGTTGGCACCTTGACCTTGGACTTCCTAGCCTCCAGAACTATGAGAAATAAATTTCTGTTGTTTATTAGCTACCCAGTCTGTGGTGTTTTGTTATAGCAGCCCAAATGGACTAAAACAACTGCCTTTTCACACATTGAGTAAGGGCTCAGAATTGCTGACTTAGGTTGTGGAATTTATTGTACTATTATTGATTCCCTCACTTGCACTACTACAGGTTAGTGATGGTGGTGATGATAGTAGCAGATAGCGTAGTCTAGATTCTGTCTGTAGATTCCTTCTATGAAAAATGAGACTTAGAGTTCCCTATAAATTATGAGTAGCGTCTTTACTTCCCCTAGGGAATCGCTTTATATTGGGTGCATAAATATTTACAAATATTACATCCTCTTGTTGGATTGACCCTTTTATCATTATGTAATGCCCTTCTTTTTCTCTTACTACCATCTTTGTTTCAAAGTCTATTTTGTTTGATATAAGTATAGCTACCCCAGCTTTCTTTTAAATGTTTCTATTTGAATGGAATATCTTTTTCCATCCTTTCACTTTTGGTCTGTGTCCTTGTATCTGAAGTGAGTCTCTGGTAGGCAACATATAGTTAGGTCTTGCTTTTTATCCTTTCACCACTCTATTTCTTGTGATTGGAGAATGTAGTCCATTTACATTTGAAGTATTTATTGATAGGTAGGTACTTAATGCCATTTTGTTAATTGTTTTCTGGCTGTTTTGTAGTTCCTTTCTTCTTTCTCTCTTCATTTGTGATTTGATGACTGTCTTAGTGGTAAGCTTAGAATCCTTCCTTTATCTTTTGCATATCTGCTGTAGGTTTTTGCTTTGTGGTTACCATGAGGCTTATATATAACAGCATATGTTTATAATAGACTATTTTAAGTTGATAACAACATGTGTTTGAATGCATTCTAAAGCTCTACATTTTTATCCCCCACAATGTGTTATGTTTTTGATGTCACATTTTACATCTTTTTATCTTGTGTATCCCTCAACTAATTATTGTAGTTATAGTTATTTTTACTACTTTTGTCTTTTAACCTTCACACATCATAGCTTTATAAGTAATTAATCCACTGCATTTACTGTATATTTACCTTTACCAGTGAGATTGATATTTACTTTCATATGTATTTTTCTTTTTAAAATTTAATTATTTTTAATTGAAGTATAGTTAACTTATTATATTAGTTTCAGGTGGGCAACATAGTGATTCTATATTTTTGTATATTACAAAACGATCACAGGGTAAGCCTAGTTACTGTCACCATACAAATTGTTACAGTATTACTGCCTATGTTCCCTAGGCTGTACATTATATCCCCTTGATTTATTTATTTTATAACTGGAAATCTGTACTTCTTAATCTGCCTCACCTTCTTCATTCTTTCTCCCACACCCTTCCCCTCTGGCAATCACCTGTTTGTTCTCTGTATCTTTGTGTCTGTTTCAATTTTGTTATATTTGTTAACTTGTTTTGTTTTTGAATTCCACATATAAGTGAAATCATATGGTATTTGTCTTTCTCTGATTTATTCATTTAGCATAATGCCCTCTAGGTCCATCCATGGTGTTGCATGTGGCAGGATTTCATTCTTTTTTATGGCTGAGTAATATTTCATTTCGTGTATGTGTGTATGTACTACATTTTCTCCATTCATTTATTGATGGACACTTAGGTTGCTTCCATATTTTGGCTGTTGTAAATAATGCTGCAATGAACATAGGGGTGCATATATCCTTTCAAATTAGTGTTTTGTTTTCTTTGGAAAAGTGGGATTCCTGGATCATATGGTAGTTTAATTTTTTGAGGAACTTCCTTATTGTTTTCCATGGTGGCTGTACCAACTAACATTCCCAACAACTGTACATGAGGGTTCCCTTTTCTCCACATCCTTACCAACTCGTGTTATTTGTTGTCTTTTTGATAATAGCTGTTCTGAGAGGTGTGAGGTGATATCTCATTGTGGTTTTGATAATTTCATTCCCCTGATGATTAATGATGTTGAGCAGACTTCATGTGTCTGTTGGCAATCTTTATATCTTCTTTGGAAAAATGTCTGTTCAGGTCCTCTGCCTATTTTTTTAATTGGGTTGTTCGTTGTTTTTGATGTTGCGTTACATAAATTCTTTGTGTATTTTGGGTATTAACCCTTTATCGGATATATTGTTTGCAAATACAGTTGTTTGGCTGCCTTTTTGTTTTGTTTTTTGCGTTTCATCACATGTAGTTTTGTGAAACCACTGCCACCATGATTGAGATATAAAAGTATATCACCATAACAAGGCTTCCTTGTGCTACTCCTTTTAACTCTACTATCACTTTCCCTACCTCCTGAACCCTGGCAACCACTAACCTGTCCTCATTTTATATAATTTTATTTCAAAAATAACAAATATAAATGGAATCATACAGTATGTAATATTTTGAGCATAGATTTTTTTCACTTAATATAAATCCCTTGAAGTTCAACCAAGTTGGTGTGTGTATCAGTGGTTTGTTCCTTTTTATTACTGAGTAGTATTCTACTGTATGGATATATTTATACCATGGATTGTTTAACCATTCACCCATTGAACAACCTTTTGGTAGTTTCTAGTTTTTGGTATTACAAAGAAAGCTACTGTGAACATTTATGTACAGATTTCTATGCCTTGTAGAAGGAATTTTACAAGGTAATTTCATTTTTATTTTTAAAAATGATTGCTAAACTAATTTCCAGAGTGGCTATACCCACTATTCATTCCTATGAGCAGTGTATGAGTGATCTAGTTTTTTTTGTATCCTCACTAGCATTTGGTATTGTCATTATTTTTAATTTTAACCATTCTGATAAGTATGTAGTGATGTCTCATTGTGGTTTTAATTGGCATTTTCCATATGGATAATGATGTTGAACACCTTTTCATATGCTTATTTGCCACATGTATTAGTGAAATATCTGTTCTTGTCTTATGCTCATTTTCTGATTTTGAGAGTACTTTATATATTCTAGACCTAAGATCTGTCTGTCAGTTATGTGGTTCGCAAATAGCTTCAATTTGTAATTTGTCTTTTCATGCTCTTACCAAGGCCTTTTACAAAGTGAAAGGTTTCTGTTTTGATTAGGTCCAGTTTATTAATTTTTCCTTTTATGCATTGTGGTTTCAATGTCAGAGCTAAGAATTCTTTGCCTAGCCGAAGATCATAAAGTTCTTATGTGTTTTTTCCTAAAAGTTTTATAGTTTTACATTTAAATCTGTGATCCATTTTGAGTTAATTTTAATATAAGGTATGAGGTTTAGTTTGAAATTCATCTTTTTGCCTGTGGATGTTCACTTGTTTCAGTACCATTTGTTGAAAAGATTGCACCTTCTCCATTGAATTGCTTTTGCCATTTTGTCAAAAATCAGTTGGGCATGTTTATATGAGTCTGTTTCTAGGTTCCCTATTCTGTCCCTTTGATTAATATATCTATCCTTGTGTCAGTATCACACTGTCTTGATTACCGTAGCTATATAGTAAGGCTTAGCATTGGGAAGAATGAGTCCTCCTACTTTATTCTTCTTCAAAATTGTTTCTGGCTATTTGAAATAGTCTTCTTTCCAGATAAATTTTAGAATAAGCTTGTTTAGAAAAATCTTGCTAGGATTTGGCAGAAATTGTCTTAAATGTATAGGTCAGTTTGGGGAGAATTGACATCTTTTGTCAATTGACATCTTATGACACCATATTGTCTTCCAATCCATGAGCACAGTGTCTCTCCAATTATTTAGATTTTCTTTGCTGTCTTTCATCAGCATTATGTTTTTCCAGCATGTAGATCCTATATATGTTTATTAGATTTATACCTAAATATTTTATTTTCTTTGGAGCATTTATAAATGTTATTGTGGTTTTGATTTTGGTTTCCAGTTATTCATTGTTATGCAGTTGATTTTTGTGTATTGATCTTGTGTTCTGCAACTTTGCTTCATTTGTTAATTACAGGAGGTTTTTTTTCATAGATTTCTTGGGATTTCTTATCTAGATAATCATGTCATCTACAGGTAGAGAGAGTTTTGTTTGTTTCCAATCTATATGCTCTTCCATCCCTTTTAAATTTACAAGTTAATATTTATACGTCTTCACTGAATCTGGCTCCATGATGCCATTGTAAACACTTTGGCAGAGGTCATTAGGAACATCATTGTTGCAAAATCCAGTGGACACTTTTCATTTATCTTTTTTAATCCTCACTCAGTTGTTATATTTGATGCTTTTGGTCTCTTTCTGAAAACTTCACTTTTGCGGCTTCTGTGATTCTTTTCCTGTCTCTCTGGCACCCTTTCTCTGGCTCCTCTTGTGACTTCATTTCTGCTACCCATCCCAGATTTTTAATTGGAGTTTCCCAGGCTTTCATTATTTTAGTCCTTGTCTCTCCTTGGGTAATTTTATTCCTAGTGGATTTAGTTATCACTATATGCTATTTATTCATAAAATGCTATTTTAGGGTCCAGTCTCTTTTTTTTGCCCCTGAGCTCCAACACCAAGAGCAAAATGGACCTTCACTTACATGTCGCATAGAATGTTCCAAACTGAATTTATCTTAAACCTCAAATCTGTTCCTCCTTATATATTTCCTATTTCAGTGAAAAATTCCACTTTTTACCTTTAATCCAAACTAGAAACCCTGAAAACATGCTTAACTTTCATCCAACTCTGGATTCTACTGTTACATTATCTCTTGAATATTTCTTTTCAGTCTTCATTGGTACTTCTCTCCAAACCTTTTTTTTTACACTGCCTCTGGGCATGATATTTCTCAAATGTAAACTGGATTGATACTACTGTGTTTAAAATTTCTTAATGGCTACCGTCCTTTTGCTTTCACAGTTCTTCTCAATTTTTTCAGCCTGGCCTCTGGAATCACTTTCTTTTCTCTCATATTTCAGCTACCCTGAATCATTTGTAGTTCCTCAGAATCACACTGTCTTGATTACTGTAGCGTCTATATAAATATAGTAAGCAGTTCATTCATGGACATGGGTAATAGATGAGAATGATTTTTCTGAGCACCATTTTCATTATCTTATCAATAAAGTCTAGATGCTCAATTTCCATTAATATATTGGTAAACTAGAATATCCTTTACTTCAAGCTTAGTATAAGTATAAAATGTATTTTGTCCTTATAAAAATCCATAGGAAAATTCAATTCTTCATTATTTATATAGTTATCCACTTAGATGAATTGCACAAAATTTATATGTTGCCTCTGGCTTTCCCATACTCTCTAGAGAACTTCGAATAAGTTTAATATTCACATAAACAAATTTGTTGATAGAGGCAAATCTACCAAAAAAATTCAATTAAGGTAATCAGAAATTAAATACAAATACTTTCAGTTTTCTGTTGCATTTCTCAGGAAAAAAATTCCAGAAAGTTCCAAAAAGCAAGTCTTGAATTTGCCCTGCACCAGCAACTATTTGTTTACATAGCATTTACATTGTATTAGGTATTATAAGTAATCTAGATGATTTAAAGTGTATGGGAGGATGTGTGAGTAGGTTATATGCAAATACTACACCATTTTATATAAGGGACTTGAATATCTACGTAGTTTGTTATCCACAGGGGTCCTAGAACCAATCCCCCATAGATATTGAGGAACGACTGTATCAGGGTATATAATTTTTCAGTATTAGAAATGTGAAGTTTTTAGTAGTAGAAATTTGATTGTAGTAACTGGTGCACAGTGATTTTTCAATTTTCAGGATTTTGTCTTTAGGGTAAATCTCCAGAAGTAGAATTCCTGGATATGATTATTTAAAAGCTTGTTTTTGGAACAGATATTGCCAAATTGCTTTACAAAGCGTTTTATTAGTTAACTCTTCCATCAGCAGATTGGAAGTGTACATTTTACCAAATCTTTATGAACAATGTGTATCATATTAAAGGAAAAAAGCATTTTTGAGATTTGATGATGTGAACAGTATTGGTTTGTTGTTTTAATTTTTATTTGTCTCATTACTATGGAAGTTGAACTTTGCCTGTGTATTTTAGTTGTTTCCCTTTTTTGTGAGGTGTTTTGTGTCCCTTATTGTTTTCTCATTAAGGTGTTGGTGATTTTCTTAATTTTTTTCACCTCTTTTAGTATTAGCTCTTTTTTGGGGATTTATTTATGATTTTCCCCATTTGTTTTTTACGTCTGGCTTTCTTTTTTTACTTTCAACATATATGAACATTTTTAGATTGACACATTTGTTTTCTTTTCACTCTGATTTTTTTCCATTGCTTTTAAATAGTTGGACTGCTTTCACTGTCTTATTTTATGTTTTCTATATTTCTCTCCTTTTTAATGCAATTTTCCTTTTTTCTATATTATTTGGATTGATTGTGCTTTTTAGATTCAGTTTTGTGTATTCCATTGGTTTTAAAGTTATACTTCTGTTTTTGTCCTTTTAGTAGTGATTACTGTGAAATTTTTACTGTGTATACCTAAACTTTAAATTGTTGTTATACTAACTTTACTCCTTCCTATTAATCAGTTTTGAGGATCTCAGAAGGCTTTAACTTATTATCTTCTTTCCATCTTATATGCTGTTATTATCCAGAATTTTAGTTTCATTTTACTTTTATACCTCCCAAATTAATTGCTGTTGTTATTATTCTTTGTGTAATGAATACTTATTTGGTCTTATTTGCCTGTTTATCAGTTTTCTTGGTTTGCTGTTTTTAGCATCTCACTTCTTTCTGGGTTTAATTTCCACCTTTATGAAGTACTTTAAAAAATATTACAAAAGATTCTCTTAGTGGTAAACATTAAATTTTCATTGTCTAAAAAATCTTTATTATAGTCTCTCTCATTGATAGTCTATTTGGTTGCATCGGGTTGGTGGATATTTTCTCTCAGTGCTTTGAAAATATTAACTCCACTTTTGAATTGGTTCTGTTTTTGCTGTTGAGATTTTTATATATTAGTGGTGTTACCATTTTATTGTAAAACGTGTCTTTTTTTTCCCTTAGTTGTAGTTAAGATCTTTATCAAATGTCTTTGCTGTTCTTCAGTTTCATGATCATGCCTCTAGGAGTGAATTTCTTTTTTGTTATCCTTTTTAAGATTTATTGTGTTTCCTATATCTATGGATTTATGTTTTTGATAACTTCTGAAAAATCTTTATCTCTTTGAATATTAATTCTGTCTTATTCTTTCTATTTTTGCCTTCTGAAACTTGTTTTACACACATTACAACTTCTCAGTCTATCCTTTGTATCCCTTATCTTTCATATTTATCTTGTTGTCTCTCTGTGCTGCACTGTGGGTAGTGAGACTCAAATCTGAGTCTCTCAGATCATAAACTTATGTGCAATTTATAAGAGGGTTTGAAGTTTACTGTAGTCCAATGGTTTTCAAAGTGTGATCTGAAGACCACTAGGTCATGATTTACTTTTTTCATCATCATTCTCTTATGAGTGTAGAGTGGAATTTTCCAGAGGCTACCTGATGTGTGACACTGTGGTAGATTGAAGGCAGAAGCAAATATGAGAATCCAACTGTTTTCTATTAGGCCAGATTTTTTAAAATGTAAAATAAAATAATTCCGTTCTTTTTACCAGTTTTCTTTTTGTTTTGGAAAATATAGCTATTTTTCATAAAAAGCAAAAACTTAAAGTTTTATAATTTGTTTATAATTATGTTAATGTGATGGTTTTCTTATTTTTAAAAGCATATATTTAAACTTTTTTCTCCTTTTTTATTTCTCCTATGGTAAATATGGGTAGATGTAACCCATTTATACAAAAGGTCATTGGTGCTCTCAGTAATTTTTAAGAGGGTGAAATGTCCTGAAATCAGAAACTTTGAGGACCCTTGTGTAGAGAGTTGAGAGTAGGGAGCCACTGAATTATTTTAAGCTAGTAAGCAACTTGATTGAATTTGTAATACAGGAAGTTGACAGGCTTTTCAAAGTTGAGGAATAGATTGGAGGAGGTGATTTCAGATAATTAGTTAAGCTCATTTTGCCATATTCTAGGGGAAAAGTGATGGGGCCTAGATGGAACTAAGTCATTGGCTGTGGGCATATAGAGCTGGGGACAGATTCTGGAGGAAAACGCAGAGAGGAAGTTCTAGAATGACTTCTGAAATTTTGGTTTAGGATGATTGGGATGGATTGTTGTGTTAACTTAGATTCTTTTTACAAATTGAAGACCTGTCTGTCAAGCTCATCATATACTAACATAATTAGTAATTAAATCTCACCAAAGATTAATATATGAAGGAGACATTATTCATTGTGGGTAAGTCACATACAAAATTATCATTTTAGTATATTTTCCTTTATTTGAAGGAAACGTTGAAAAGTTCATTCAGCAAATTGTTATCGAGTGCCATAGTACTGTACAAAATAATGAGGATATAGTGGTTAATGGGAGGACAAAACCTTTCTCTCCTCTTGAATGTTTTAAGGAAAAAATGTTATATCATGAGTAGCTTATGATTGTAATTTTAGCATAGAAATGTTGTCTGTAGTCTTAGAACCACCAGATGGTAAAATACTTTGCTTTAGATTTAGGTTTGTTTTTGAGCTGAAATAACTTGAGTAATTTAAAAACATTATTGAAAAGGAAATAAAAAACCAAAAACCAGGAACATCCACAAATAACTTGTGGATGAATGAAGATGAAGGTAAATGTGTTTCAAACTGTATTCTATGCCTTAAAAATTCAGGAACAGAAGAAATCATGGTTTCTTGAACTTCTACCTTTGTCTAAAGCCTCCTAATCACAAGTAGTAGAAAGAACACTCTTTTTAGTTAAGCTGTTTGGGAAAATAGCTATGTGTTATAAAGATCGAGTTCTTAAAAAATATATATATTTAAACTGTAGAATCTTTTATCATGTCATGTATAAGCTTGAAATTTGTGCCACGTGAAAACCAAACTTGGCGTAAGGTGGATTTTTTTGGTTTAATAATTTTTTTTTTAACAGTAAGGAAGTTTTAATTCTTGTTTGCCATTCTGAATGTTTTTGGGGGGTTCTGTTGTATTTGTTTTATCCTTGGGAAGACTTTTATTTTCTTTTTTCAGCTGTAAGAGGTATTTTTATTCTCTCATAGGTCTTCTAACTTAGAAAGAAGAAAAATTGGGATTGAGATAAGAAAGGAAGGCTTTTAGTTTCATGAAGGACTTTCTAAGAATGTTATGAATGAATGAAAATATGGGGTTGTAATAGAAGTGCCAGTACAACCTTAATTATAGTGTTCAATGCTGTGGACACTATAATTTATATGTCTGAATGCTAGGGGGGGGAAAAAAAAAGCTGGTTTGAGACTTTGCAACTTGCTGGTAGTTGTAAGTTCTTTTTCCTCCTGTTAGCATTAAGCCATCTCAATGTGTTATCTGGAAGTAAAGATAATGAAGAACACAGACTGCAACTTCTAGTTTTTTATTTCTGTTTGGTTCACAAGGTCTATAGGTTCCCTTTTAATCCATAAAATGCAACGGTTCTCTGATTTTTGTTTTGATTATTAGATGCTGCTAATTTTTTTTTTCTTGAATTGGTTCATTTTTGCCTTGATTTTCTTTTTGAAACTTAAGGTATCTTATCTTTAGAAACTGTACTGAGCCTACATCTGTTCTTAGTTTTCTATAGTCAGATTATAATTGGGTTTTACTAGTCTGAATAACAATTTCTGCCTATTAATTGTAGTGTTTTAGATTATTCACATTTTATGTAATTTTCCGTATGTTCAGGTTTAAGTCTAATTTTTTATTTGTTTACTATTTGTCCCATTTAATTTTTCTTCCTTTTTTCTTTTTTCCTGCCTTTTTTTTTTGATTAGTTGAGTATATTTTAGCACTCCATTTTATTTTCATTATTGGCTTTTTGCTATAACTCTTCATTTTCTTATTTCGTGGTTGTTCTAGGGTTGACAGTATGCATGCTTAACTTATCATTGTCTACTTTCGAATAATAATATACTAAATGGATAATGTAAGTATTCTCCTTTAGTATGCTTACAACAGTATGATTCTCTTTATACCCTGTCATCATTTGTGCCGGTGTTGTTATAACTCTTATATATATGTTACGGACCCCAGGACTACATCATCATCATCGTCTTCATCATCATCATAGTTATGATTGCTTTGAACAATTAATTGATTTTTAAGAAATTAAAAAACAAAAAGTGTCTGTTGTATTTACCCACATAGTTATTTCCGGACTCTTCATTCCTGTATGTAGATCAAAGGTTTTAATCTAGCAGCATTTTACTTCAGCTTAAAGAACTTCTAGAAATAGTTTTTGTAGTGCATTTCATATCTACAAATTCTTTCAGCTTTTGTTTGTTTGAAAAAGTCTTTGCTACTTTCTTTGCTTAAAAACTCTGACTTCTGGATTTAACCTTTGGGGTTATTTCTGCTTATCTGCTTATGGTTGGGCTTTTCTAATAGCAGCTGTGTCTACTTTGTTTTCAAAAGAGAATAATAGCAAGAGTTGGAATGAGAGAAAGATGGCCAACAGTTAGAAGATGAAAAGATCTTAGTAAGAGCAATATAAATAGCTTAAAGTAATTGCTTCCTTCTATGAACTCTTTAAACACTTTGTTAACAAACTCTCTAATATTATTTGTCAAAAAATTTTGAACTTTATTTTTCTAATTTGTTAAATGAGAATAACAGTATCTTATAGGATGTTTGTGATTATGAACAATGAATATAAAGCTCTTGCCTTGCTGTACCCATAATAATTAGTTACTCTCAATATTATTTTACAGCTTACGTCTTGTTTGCTTTTAAAAATACTCCTTTATAAATAATAAATATTCTGAAGTCAAGGACTCTTTCTTTTCCCACTGTTAACAACTTTTATCTCCTGTGCATTGTGCAGAGTATCCTGAATATAGCAGGTGCTTTCTTTCTTTTGACCCTTTACCACCTTCATTCTACTTTATTATTTCCAGGCTCTTTTTTTTCATGTCTAGACCTAATGGAGTCTTTTCCTGTCTCATGTTACTCAACATCCACTTATTCATTAACTCACTGTAATATGGCTTCTTCCCTCACCACTCTAATTGAACTATTCTTTCAAAGTTCTGTAGTCATCTATTTGTTAGTAGTCCTAGTAAATCTTAATTTTTGGTTTTCCAGTTTAAGATGATTGTAAATACTATAATATTCAGATTTGCCATCTTATTGGTGAAGAATTAAATTTGCCCACATTGTCCAAAAATGGAATAATTTTAAGGAGTGAATCTTGTTTGGTGTTGATGGTTATTTTGTACATCTGCATACACAGAGGTACTGATGATGATCAGCACTCCTTAGTTGTTGCACTATTCCCGAAGGCTAGGCTCACACCTCCAACACTGTTGCACTGTTTAGCTCAGGCATGTTTTACTGTTTGCCTCAACTTGTCTAAATATAAACTTCCCTCCAAGTTAGAGCTCATTCTCAGCTTTAGTTATCTTATTTAGTAGAACCATTATTTACCTCTGAATTGCATTTGTTTTATAGGGAAGATAGGAATTATCATTGTTGACTGTAAATAAAATGTTTCTAATATTTACAATGCAAATGCAATGCCAAGAAAAAGGGGGAAAATGTTATTTAGGGTCCTATTAAGTAGTTCAGATTAACAGAGGATTTTCCAATGCATCAAAGAAAAGCCAATAAGAGATTGGATATACCTTAGGAAACAAAATATTATTATTCTTTTCTTATTTTTGAATGAGCCAAACTTTAAACTGTTAAAGAGTATGTTTTCTGAAAAATAAGTTTATTTTATATATAAATTTTAATTTCTTAATAGATAAGAATATATTGTTGTCTTATAACAGTTAAAGTATTTAGATCTTTTCTTAACTATTGTTTAAAGTATCTGTAAATATGGATGGACATTCAAGTATAGAATAGATGTTAAGGGATTTCAACTACAAAATAAACAAGTGTTTCTTATTTAAACAGAGATATAGTAAACATCATGGCTCTTCAGGTTTTTTTCCTTTTTTTTTTTTTTTTTAAAACAGCACATTCATACTATAGCTCTACGGCCAAAGTCCCCTTCATAGCAAAAGTGAAATGAATCATTATAATCTGAATACTTAGCTAGTATAAAATTTTAAAATTCTTACTATTGTTATAGTGTATAATTTAATTCTTTTAACCTTTACTTCAATTATTTAAAATCTCAATTGGCTTCATTAGTATTATTGAGACGTATTCATAGTACCATTGAGAAAATTCTACTGTGTTTTACTGAAAATTTATCTTGAAATGTATTCTTTTCTTCTTATGTACTGAATGCTCCTGGGTTTCTCTTTTTTTGGATTTATATATGATTAGAAGATGTTTCTAGTTTTTTCCCCACACTTATGTATCTTTTTCCCCAAGTTAGTTTTAGATCCTATTTATCATGTTGGCCAAATTTTAACTTTTACTTTTGCATATGTTTAGAATGTGCTGTTTTGATATATTTTTTTTTTTCGGAAATGTTATATTTTTCTTTTCCTTGGGTCTGTAGAATCTTCTTCTGCCTATTTTCTTACTGAAAATTACTTTCCTTTCTCTTATTAAAGCTTTATTGTTTCATTAGAAATTAGTTAAAAGGGTAACAGTAGAAATGCCTTGTCTTCTTGGCAGTACTATAGCCAAGCAAAAATTTTATGCTTTTCCCCCTGGGCTATTTTATAAGATTCCCTCGTAATTTAGATATATTTGTGGTCTGATGTTTCTTGCCTTATAAAACAATGAAAACACTGGGTTGCAAAGCAATTTCAGGTTGAATAATTGTTTATCCTGTACGTTTTTATTAAGGCAAATGTTTTAAAGTGGGAGTCATGAAACTATGGCCAATGGGCCTACTGCCTGTTTTTATAAGTAAGGGTTTTTTGAAACACAGCTAAGTATTGTCTGTGGCTGTTTTATCTTATTTTATTTATTTTTTATCGAAATATAGTTGACATACAACATTATGTTAGTTTCAGGTGTACTACTCAGTGATTTGATAATTGTATACATTAGGAAATGATCATCACTATAAGTTTAGTGTTGATCTGTCCCCATACAAAGTTATTACAGAACTATCGACCATATTCTTTATGCTGCATATTACATCCCCATGGCTTATTTATTTTATAACTGGGGGTTTGTACCTCTTAATCCCCTTCACCCATTTTGCCCGACCCCTCACCTTCCTCCCCTTTGGCAACCACCCATTTGTTCTCAGTATCTATGAGTCTGTTTAGGTTTTGTTTTGTTTTTTAGATTAAGTGAGATCATGTGGTATTTGTTTTCTTTGTCTGACTTATTTCACTTGTGTCATACACTCTAGATCTATCCATGTTATTGCAAGTGGCAAGATTTCATTTTTTTTAATGGCTGAGTAATATTCCACTGTGTGTGTGTGTGTGTGTGTGTGTGTGTATACACACACACACACACACCACATCTTCTTTATCCATTCATCTATCGATAGACATTTAGGTTGCTTCCATATCTTGGCTATTGTGTATAATGCTCCAGTTAATATTGGGGTGCATATATCTTTTCAAATTAGTGTTTTTGTTTGCTTCAGGCAAATACTCAGTATTGAAATTGCTAGATTATATGGTAGTTTTATTTTTGATTTTTTGAGGAACCTCCATACTGTTTTACATTGTGACTGCACCAATTTACAATCCCATCAACAGTGCACAAGGACTCCCTTTTCTCCACATCCTCACCAACACTTGTTACTTGTTGTCTTTTTGATGATAGTCATTTTGACAGGTATGGGGTGCTATCTCATTGTAGTTTTGATTTGCATTTCCCTGATGATTACTGATGTTGATGAAGAGCCTGCTTTTCCCGATTTTATAGTCTTGCCTCCTGTGCCATAGATTAATTGACCATATAAATGTGGGTTTATTTCTGTGCTCTCTATTCCATTGACCTAAGTGTCTGTTTTCTGTGCCAGCACCATACTGTTTGGATTACTGAAGCTTTGCAGTATAGTTTGAAACCAGGGAGTATGATACCTCCAGCTTTGTTCTTCCCTCTCAAGACTGTTTTGGCTATTCGAGGTTTTTTGTGTTTCCATACAAATTTTAGATTTATTTATTCTAGTTCTGTGAAAAATGCTATTGGTATTTTGATAGGGATTGCACCGAAAGACACACAGAAAAAAACTTTTGTCCCAGTATCACTGATGAACGTGGATGCAAAATCCCCAACAAAATATTAGCCAACCAAATTCAACAATACATTAAAAGGATCACACAACATGATCAAGTTGGATTTATCTCAGGGATGCAAGGATGGTTTGATATCCACAAGTCCATCAGTGTGACACATCACATTAACAAATTGAAGAATAAAGACCATATGATCATCTCAATAGATACAGAAAAAACTTTTGACAAAATTCAACATTCATTAATGATAAAAGCACTCAACAAAATGGGTATAGAGGGAGTGTACTTCAACATAATAAAGACCATATATGACATACCCACAGCCAACACCATACTCAGTGGTGAAAAGCTGAAATCATTTCCTCTAAGATCAGGAACAAGACAAAGATGCCCACTCTCATCACTTTTATTCAACATAATATTGGAAGTTCAAGCCATAGCAATCAGACAAGAAGAAGAAATAAACGGAATCAAAATTGGAAAGGAAGAAATAAACCTGTCACTGTTTGCAGGTGACATGATATTATAGGTAAAGAATTCTAAAGAGTCCACCAAACGGTTATTAGAACTAATAAATGAATTCAGTAAAGTTGCAGGTTACAAACTTAATATACAAAAACCTGTTTGTTTCTGTAGACTAATAATGAACTATCATAGAAATGAAGAAAAGAAACCCACTTACAATCGTGTCAAAAGGAATAAAATACCTAGGAATAAATCTAACCAAGGAGGTAAAAGAGTTATACTCTGAAAGCTATATGGCATTGATGAAAGAAATTAAAGATGACACAAATGGCAAGATATACTGTCCTCATGGTTTGGAAGAATTAATATTGTTAAAATGACCATACTAACCAAGGCAATTTACAGATTCAGTGCAATCCCTGTCTATGGCTGTTTTCATGTTTCAGTGGGCAGTGACAGAATTGAGTAGCTGGGTCAGAGTCTATATGGCTTTGAAGCCTAAAATATATCTGGCTTTTTACAGAAAAAGCTTGCCTACCCTGTTTTAAAGTATATGATCATTTTAAAATTGACATTTAATTTCATTAAAATTAAAAGCAGAAAATAAAAATCGCCTTTTCTAGATTGATTATTATGATAGGAATTTGTATGTTGGTGGTTACTAAATTTAGAGAGCCCACAGACATATATGTTAAGGAAGGAGTTGACGTTTTCAATGTGGACAGTATAGTTATGGTGTATATTTATATTATCTGTATGTTGAAAATTATGATTTAGAAAGGTTGATCTTTATTTAGTGTTAAATTACCAGATACTTTAAGTAATAACCAAATAATTTGAGCACTTAAATAAATGGAGTCTTCCTGAAAAAAGTTAATAATGAATGATTAGAAATTAAATTATTAGAATATGTGTGTGTGTGTGTACTTGTGTGTGTGTTTTCATGTGTAGTGTGAGGTGGGAATGTGGCTAACCAGTTCTCCCTGTACGATTTGAGTGGTCTGTCTTTTCCACTGATTTATAATGCCACTTCTATGGTATTTCAAGTACTCATATCTATCTGGATCTGTTTCTGGACTCTCTTCCTTCTCTCTTTTTTTTTTTTGTTGTTGATTAAATTTTTATAATTCTATAATAAATCATGCTGAAGGAGGGGCAGTCTCCCCACTGTCTTTATGTGTTGTGTGTGTGTGTGTGTGTCTTTTGGTATTTATTCATTCATATCTCTCTGTGAGGATCTTAATACATCTATTTTAAAATCTTTTAAGCATGTTTCAGAAGATTAATTTTATTGTGACTGAATTTCATTGATTTCTTTAGCTATGTTGGCAAAGCATAGTGGTTTGTAAGGTAATTTTGAATAGGAGATCACTATGTCTTTATTTTACCATCTTTTCTTTCTCAACCCTTCCTTTTTTTTGCTCATCCCTTCTAGTCTAGTAGACCATTTACTTCCTCTGGTCTCTAGTCTAGAGCCAGTTCTCATCTTGGCAGTTCAGGGCTCCTGCAGTGTTGATATGGGGTGATGTAGAGTTACTTGTCTCAATTCTCATTTGCAAGGTTTTATCCTTCTGACTCCCTTGCAGTGCAGCTTCATATGAAGTTCTGGGCAGTAGTTGGCAGTAGCTTTTTTCAGCCTCCTTGAAGAGTTGGGAGTTTCACTACATTACTGATTTCAGGTGCTGAGCCTGGTAATGGTCTCCTGCCTTACATAGACCAGTTTCAGTGCTCTTTATTGCCCACCTGCCTTTGCCAGTTTTTGCACCTTGAGCCAAGCTAAAATTTTCTTTTTTTACTTTATTGTTAGCATTACCCCCATCCAGTGTTTCCTGTTATCTAGTCTTCCATATTTTCAGAAGCATAAATCCTTACCTTTCTTTTTTATTGGAAATATGGTAACTTCAAATAGCACTTGTATTTGAATGAGTCCCAAATCTTTGTCTAACTGATTACTATTTTGATCTTTACTAGTAGATGTTTGGTTCCGTTGTGGACATATATATAGGTGTGAAGTGCCTTCACTGGAGATGCCACATATCTAAAATTGAATCTGCTATTTTACTTTAAAAATTAGATTAAAAAAGTCAATTGGTTATTTTTGGGTAGTCTGGAGCTTAGAGTCTGTCCAGTACAATTCAAGGTCAAGCATCTCTCTTTCTACCCTGAAGTTTTAAAAGCTCATTATAGTGTCATTTTGCAAAATTAGAGCAGATATAAAGAGTCTTAGGAGACTGAGAAAATGGTGGCTACATTGACTGAATTAGGATGTAAAGGACAGGGCTTTTTTATTTTTTGTTTTTTCAGGAATGGGGGTTAGGGGAAAGGAACAGAGTCTGTTGTGGAGTTCATGAGTTTTGCTTTAACACTGAGTTTGAGGTGCTAGCATTTAAAAAAATTCTCATTTCTACTTCCTGTATCATTTAATTTCTAAACTTTTATAAAAACCTATTAATAGTATCTCTTATTTTGCTTTTCATCATATTACCAGGAGATTCTTCTTCCTGAAGTACTTTATCTTGTTAATCTCCTACTCATAAGTTTCATTGACTTGTCAGTATGTAGAAAAAAGCTTAAATATTTTGGACTGATACTCATGTTAGAGACTATTTGCTCTAGCTTCTTTTTACAGCCTAATATTTCATTTCTCTCTATTTTACCTAAATTGGACTACTTATTCTCTTTTCAGTGACATGTGTGCTTTCTTCTTTCCTCCTTTTTTTTTTTGTTCAACCTCCCTCTTTTTTTTTTTTGCAGGGCCCAGTCTTTTCAAACCATGTCCTTTGTGATGTTTTCCTGACTGCTGTAGCTCACTGTGATCTCTCCCTTCTCAGAATATATGGCGCTTAGTACTCTATGTTTAGTTGGCCTTCTCTCATCTGGAGGCAATAGAGCAATGTAGGTAGGATTGTGCCATTTAGTAGCAGTGTGATTTTGACCCATTTAATCTCTTTATGCCTCGTGTCCTCATCTTTAAATGGGGATCTTCTTTTATGGGGAATAGTGTCTACTTCGTAGAGTTGTTCAGAGAATTAAGCGATGTGAATGTAATGTCAGTAGTACATGACCCATTGGAAGTGCCATAAAAAAAATTTTTTTTTCTGTGTGTCTCTTTTCCTCTCTGCCTGCCATTCTTCTTTCTTCCCTTTCTCTCTGCTTTCCTTTCATCAGTAATAATGCGAGGGACTTTTCTATCAGATGTATCTGGGCATTCATCCCAGCTCTTTTACTTCGTATCTTTTTGACCTTAGAACCTCTTAAGCCCTAATTTCCTCCTCCTCCTTAAAGTTCTGGCACATATAAATGCTCAATAAATTTCACTGTTTTTTTGATGTGTGTGTGACATATGTAATAGCTGACTAACTTGAATTGCTCTTAACCTTTTTATGCATATAAGTATTGTTCCTCAAGTAGGTAAAGTAAAGCTACCAGAATAAGGGTACCATCTATTTGTACTCCCTATTTTCTCTCAAAATGCCTGACACATACTTTTTAAAAAAAAAAAAAATCAGGTGTTCCTTGAGGGAAGTTACACATATAAGAAAACAAAGTGCAGTTTTATTAATCGGTTCACACACCCAGTCCCCCCGCAGTGAATTTTGGTAAATATTAGATGGTAGAATGTGGCTTAGGCCAGAATGCCTCTGTATATACTTTTGTTCTCTCCTTCCTTAATTTCTGCCCATTTCACCTTCCAAATCTAAGGGTGGGTCTAACCACTTCAATTCAGTGGTTTAAAAACAGGGAAGGAGAGGTTGGCAATATGATATATACCTACTGATATGAAGGAAAGGGGTGTCATAGGCAATAATGAAGAACAAATTTTTTCTAACATATGGTGCTATTAACCAGCATGGTTTGATTGTTCTCTGGCTGGGCAGTATCCTGGGTTAGGTGGCTAGCTGTGGGTGTGAAAAGAAGGCAGAGGAGAGATGGCTAGTGATTGCATCATCTGGGGAACATGGCTCTGGTCCTGTTACTGAGTAACATGGATCTCAGGGATAGAAGAGTGGCTCCATCACACAGGTGTTTACAGTTAGTACAGTGATCTCTTTCATTATTAAAATGTAGCCTAATACATCTTAGTGTATGTTAAGCTTTGGCCTGTCAGGTTAACTATTCCTGCATTTGGGAGGTTCAAGTAAAAGAATGCAAGGGAGCATAAGCTCTCTTTTCTTCTTCCCCAGCCTATCATAGTCCCTCATCCTCACCCTTGATGGGAGAGAAGATGGAAGCAGCCTCCTCTGTGGGCTTAAGCTGATGTGTGAAGAGGTTGGGGGCATACACTCCTTTACTGGAGTGGCTTGGCATTTTTTTTTTTTTTTATGGCTAAATTAAGTTTATTAATATTGCTGTCAGGGTAGAGGGGTTCCAGAGATTCCCATTTTTACCACAAAAGGTAGTGTTTTGTTTTTTCTGGCTCACTCTCCAGTTGTACCTCTGCGTTGCTGACTTGACTTGGCTCTCTGACTCTCCGAAGTAGAGTTACCTTTAGAGATTCTTTATTGCATCTATTGCCGTTATACCTGCTTCTGGAGGGGATAGAGGTGAATGTCTCCAAGGGCTTTGTAGCGGTTCGTTTCCAAGGCCCTCACACTCTGTTCAGGAGCTTTTGGTGACCAGAGCTTCCAGGTGAACCTTAGTCCTTCTCTGCTTGCCAGGTTTGGTGCCACACGGCTGAAGAGCATAAGGCACATGGCTTCTTCTGTCTTTCGTTTTCTCCTTCTTCAACTCTTTCTTACTTTTAACCTTTGTTTTTAAACAAGGACTTTGAACGATTCAGTCACCTGTTTTAAGTTTTGTCCTCAACCTTATTCATACTATTGTGAATCTGGGAGCTGATGGTTTTCCAGTTTTAGTTGACTAGCCCTGTGAGGGCTCAGGTGAAAAGTGTGTAACATGATCCCATGATCAGTCATTATGAAAGTAATGGGTCTGTTTACATACAGTGTTTGCCATGTTTTCCCTCTGTTAGGAACTTTTGTAAGGAAATGACATTCTTGCTTGTTTCATGAGGAGCAAAGGGCAGTATTTTCAGAAATAGCTATGTGGTCCCCAAGAGACAACATTCTTTTGCCGTGAAATCTACTTACCAGACATTTTGGAAAAATTGTATCCTAAATCAGAAAGATATAACTGTAATGTGTTTGGGGTTAAAAATTATCTCAAAACATTTTAGCTGGTATTTTTGAGAACAGAGTTTCTTTTATTAGAAATTAGAGGCTTTCAATGAATTAAAATTTGTAATAGTCCAAAGTGATGCATACTGGTTAAAAGCAGATGATGAACTCAAACTAATGGTGGAAATAATTTCCGTTTTAATAGTAAATATTATAACTGTTGTTTTGCTTTATTTTTTTAAATTTAATTTAGTTGGGGCAGGATTTGAATGGAAGCTCACTTAATTGATGCAATTAAAATGTAATTGAAATGAAAACAAGTCAAAAATATCAAAAGGATTATTTTCTAATTATAATACATATGCAACCATAATTTCCTAACCAGAATTAAGAAAGAAATGTTTGCACATTTGGTAATGTTTGTTTCATAGTACATATTCCTATGGGTACCATGATTAATGCCCATTTTTAAGGCACACTGAAATTTCAAGTTTATTAAAATTTTTGTTTAAGCAAATAAAGTTATTTAGTTTGTTTTTCTTTTAAATGATAAAAATGTGTAGTTTGTAGGGAACTTTATTCAGTTCTTTTTTTTAAACTATTTGAAAACTCATATTTAGTCTATGCACTTTACCCTTTTTTGCTGCTAATAACTTTTTAAAAATAAAATAACTTGTTCTTTCTTTTGCTTTAAAATGTTTGTCATCTCGTGTATGCCAGATTTATTGGACTGCAGTAGTTTTAGTGCATTTTGGCTGGAATGTTTATTATGACATCACTATAATCTATATACAGTATGTGATTTCAGATGGTTTCAGTGTTAAATATTTTCATAATTATGCTAGTTTTGGCAGTTCACTTGGAACTTTTTCACATCTCTTTAATGAATATGTTTTACTTCTGGGCTTTTGAGACAACCATATGTTTCAAAAATTAATAGTGTGCTTTTAATGTTAACATTGTGCAGAAGTGTATGACTACAGACATTTTTAAGGATCTAAGTTGAACTAAAAGTAATTACAGTAAGGTCTTATTCACAGTAGTAGTCTTTTAGTATTTGGAGACTATAACATCCCCCAAAATAACAGAAGATGTCATTATAAAGATTGAATAGTGAAGCTGTTTTGTGGAATGAAATGCTGTGAAGTTTGTTTTTTATTAACTTAAACATAAATTCATGTAAAAATTTCCTTTATTGTTTGTTACAGTAAATTTTTAACTTTTTGTTGTAATGAAGTTTCAAACAAATTTTTTCTTTTGCTAATATATCACACTAGCATCTGAAGCCATGCTATATTGTAAAAGATTCATCTTTTATTATTGTATAATCCTCTTAGTGTGGTAGTGAATAAGAATTTTTGTGTCCTAAAGGAGGTCCTATCATTGTTCTTATTTGCCTCTAGTACCCTATTAGAATGGTAAATTTAGTGGGTATCCTTCTTTTTGTTCTTGAAATTTTCTCTTCAAATATATAAAAGAGAAAAACTAAATTTATCACGATTCTTTTAAGCATTATGAAATAGTTTTATTGTTGATTAATGAATTGATGGTGCACAGTACACCATCTGTTTCCCTTTGTGTTGGAGAGATGTTTGATCTCTGCCTCCTCATATGCATCTCTCATTCAAGCAGAATGTGCTCTTTTATCCCCCCAAAAGGAATAAGATGATGTCAGATGCTTTTACCTCGTTTTACTACCTCATCTATTTCCTCCTTGTAATATCCATCTTCTTGAAAGAGCAATCTATGTTTATTTTTTCCATCTTAACTTGTTATTCACCCTTTGAACTACTCTTTTACTTCTTCCACTCCTGTCCCTCTACTGCAATTACTAAATGTCCTTTTTTTTTTTCCTTTGGTTATTGGCACCCCCTGTCCTAATTACCAAATTTTAAGTGTTAACATCTCTGTGGTTCTTAATGTGACCTCATTTTTATTGAACTGGTCTATGCCTTTAGCTTCTGGTATTGTTCTCCCATCTTAAACATTGTATACTGTGGCTTTTTTTTTGACTAATCATTATTCTTGCATGTGCTGTTTATAGTTTTCCCCCTATTTAGCCTCCAATCTTAACCTAAAACATTCCTACACTCAGTTTTAACGGCCTCATCTCTCTAGTTCTTCCAAATAGAATGACTCTTTGTGTTCCTATTACTTGAAAACAAACAAAAAAGTACTCTTGTAGACTGGTTATATATGTTTTAAATAGATCCTGAAATCTTTGAGAACAGATATTATATCTAATTTGCCTTTGTAAATCCAGCAATTAACACATAAAAACATTATATAAATGTTTGTTGAATCAAGTCAAGAAAAGAGTACTCATTTGCATTGTATAAATTTCAAAAATATGTATGAGTTTTTTGAAGTTTTTATGTTATCCATATCAAAACCCAGTTAAACCTTATATCTAATCTGAACAATATTCAATTCAGTGAACAGCGTTAAATAGGATGCCGAGAATTCTGAGGATGATTAAGATTAATCATTAAAGGTGATTAAAAAGACAGCTTGGATTCTTAATTTAACTCACAAAATAGTAAGGGTCTTAACATATAAACAAATAGGGGAATATTAAGACCCTTTCCATTTATTTTGCATTTTCAAATGGAAAATGTTTAAAAGCTTCCATTGAATTGTCTTCTTTTGCTAAAACCATATGTAAGAATTTTTTTTGACATTATCAAGTGGTTTCTTTTGATACCAACTAAAGAAATAGACAATTTATGATTTTAAACTACTACTTATTTTTAAAATGGTGTTTAAGAATGCAAATTATGAAAAATTTTGGTTACATAGATTTTTAGAGCTAAAAAAAAAAACCTGAAGAGTCTATCTTATCACATTTTAGTAACCTGCATACATTCAACAAAACTATTTAAAATTCTTGAATGGTGACTGATAATTTTCTTTCTTCAAAATAAAAATAGGATGACCATGAAAGCTGTGGTTCTAATTCTACCAACCGTAGTACTACTGAGAACACAAAATCATCAGTAAAACCCCGAAGAATTCAGCAGGCTGCTCCCACAGATCCTGATTTGCCACCAGGTAACTTCTTTTTTATTTTTAATTTTGGTTTATTTTTGGCTGCGTTGGGTCTTTGTTGCTGTGCGTGCACTTCTCATTGCAGTGGCTTCTCTTGTTGTGGAGCATGGGCTCTAGGTGCACGGGTTTCAGTAGTTGCAGCACGTGCGCTCAGTAGTTGCGTCACGCAGGCTTCAGTAGTTGTGACGCACAGGCTTAGTTGCTCCATGGCATGTGGGATCTTCCTGGACCAGGGCTCGAACCCGTGTCCCCTGCATTGGCAGGTGGATTCTTAACCACTGCACCACAAAGGAAGTCCCGCCACCAGGTAACTTCTAAGGGCATTGATAAAACCAAAATTTTGATTGTTATTAATCATTGTTGTAGCCCTTTGTAGAATATATATTTTCCATATTTTTTAGTGTCAAAGTATTTAAAATATATGTACATTTGCTGCATGACATCAGAACAGATTGAAAGACATTTGTGAGGGCTCTGGACTCATTCAAATTTTAATGCTCTTTTGCCCTAGGTTTATTCCTTAAGTTTCTTTCTTTCTTTGTTTTTTCTATTTACTCCTTTATTTAAGATTAAAAGGTGGGTGACTGAATGACAGTTACTTGAATATATTTTTGTCTTAAAATTTACTCATCTGTAAGTATAGGAATCACTGATCTAAACAACAAAATAACACAGATCATTTCAGACAGCTTCCAATCTCCAGATTAAAAGCTTCATCACTTCAATTATATATATAATTCCTTTCATTTCTTTTCTCATAGATTCTAATCATCTCTTGAGGACGATTAAAGGACAAATCCCAATAATTAATACATTGTTCTTACTTTGCTGCTGTTTGTCCCTATGCATGTGATCATATATCAGGACCCCTTCCCTTAAATTTTTCCTAGATTAAAGGTCAGGAATCAAATACATCTTCATGGAACACTAGTGCACATCTGATGCTTTTAACAGCGTTTCACATTAAATAAAAAGGAGACATATTGTTCTGGGTAAGATAAGCACTCATTACATCATTAAGTTAAACAATAGTCTTATCATTGTATAAAAAGTTCCCAGATAGCACAGGGAGATCAGCTCGGTGCTTTGTGACCACCTAGAGGGGTGGGATAGGGAGGGTGGGAGGGAGGGAGATGCAAGAGGGAAGAGATATGGGAACATAGTATATGTATAACTGATTCACTTTGTTATAAAGCAGAAACTAACACACCATTGTAAAGCGATTATACTCCAATAAAGACGTGAAAAAAAAAAAAAAAGTTCCCAGAAATTTAAGTTAGCTCTGTATTGCTTGAAATGTTTGTATAATAGTTACAGTCTTTTCCATGTGGCGATTTTGCAGAGTGAAGTGTCAATGCAGGTATTTCATTCTTTTTCTGTTTCTGTTTGTTTCTTCATCACACTCACAATCTTATAGTTATTTGTTGTCATCAGGGAAACAGAGAAGAGGGATGGAAGTCAGCTCTTCTTGGGGACTCAGGACTTTCTTCCTTAGTTATATTAGTTCCAGTACCTAAAAGGTGGATCCCAATCCTGTTTTCACTCACAGAGAACTCTGAAAATATGCTAATTTATCTGATGCAAAATCAACACCTAAGGAGACCCAAATCTTTTTTTACATTTTAAGATGATAACTGGGAATTTTTAAAAAAAATTTTTATTGGAGTATAGTTGCTTTCTTACATGCGCTACAAGCAAAGACTTGCCTCTGACTCTACTTGTAGTCTCTTTGTTCCTCTTGCTTCTTGATAAACAAAGGAAACTGAAATTTTTATTTATCTGGAGGAGTAGTGGCTTACAAATAACAGTTCTTTGATAAATGTTTAATGAAGGAAAAAAACCAATAATTGTTACATGTCAGCTCTGTGGCCAAAGTGCATTGCTGCCTTTTTACAGTTAATAGTTAACAGTCACTTCTCTTTCGATTTTATTTATCCATTACTTCTTTTTTTTTGAGGTATAGCTGACATTGGTATACACTTGTTTTCTGCCCCAAAGGTTTGTAAGCTGGTTTCAACCTAAGTTCAACTCAATTTCAAAACTGTTAATTTTTGACAGTCTTCTGGCACCATCTACTTTACTTGTAAGAGGTTGCCATTAGGTACATCATTTCATAGCCCTCCTCCCTCAAATATAGGTTCTAAATTACATTTGAATTGAACATATTTAACTGGTGTTATATGCTGATGCTTTGTGTTCTTAAGAACTTTACCTAACAGATCTCAGTATTCTCTCTGGCCTTAGAATAAATAGATTAATTGCTATGGCTGGAGAAGGTGCCAGAAGAAGTTATTTTACTTCTGAATATTTCTAATTCTACTTAGAGTAGTTATGATGGTTAAAGAGCTTTCTAAATTCTTTTCATAATTATTAACTCCTTGGGAGAAATCCCTGGTGAATATAATTAAACTGTAAATTAAACTATAGCTTATTCTTATTTATGAAATGGGCAACCCCTTTACCCTCCAAATTTCTGACTACATATCCCCTTAAAACTTCCTAAGCCAGCTCATTGTATACAACTCTCTCCATCAATATCCTGGCAAAGAATAATCAGTTTTAGGTTTAACTGTTGAGTCTTATTACATTTTTTTTTTCTTTTAAGAAAGAACTTGTTTAAGAAAAATTTAAGCTTTTGTCAGTTGTTGATTTCACAGATTAAAAATCTTCTGTGGGCTAACTTGCATGTACTCAAAACAGGTCCCAGACTTTTAATGATTCTTTAGAGACTGTATTGGAATTGATACTGATATTCAGGATTGGGAGAACTGACCTATTTTTAGGAGCATAAAACATAAAAATAAACGTAACATAAAACATCCTATTTTTAGTGGCATAAAACAGAGCTGTGTTCTACTGAACTACTTGAGGTAGCTTTTGGATTAACAGGTGCTTTTCTGCCTTACCTAACAGGACTCATATCCTCTTTTATGCTGTGACAAAAATCACAGTTAAAGGAGTTGCTTTAGGAAGTAACTGAACTTGATGGACAATTACCGGAAGGCAGAGCAGCTAAACTTAATATTGCCAAAGGAAAAAAAAGGGATAATTTGACAGTCCAGTTGGATAATGGTAAATCATTTTATTTCAAGATTAACTCATATGGTTATTTGAGGACTCATTTCTGGCAATGTTATCTTACCTGGAAAGAACCTATATTAAGGTTCTTTCATGGTAGAGATGAATTCCCGTTCTCAAAATTTTCTAGGGCAAAGTTATCTCTTCCAGCATCTGTGGTTATAATTTTGGAGTTCAAACATTTACATAGATTCAGAGATACTTTTTGAGAAAAGTTTTGGTGTTGCGAATAGTTGTTCTATATCTTGAAGGATGGACACCCCTCTAATAGGAAAGAAACACAAGTCGATATCTCATATTTTCTTTGCAATTTCTGGTCTTGTTATCTGGAACAGTCTCTTTTAGATTATACATCCTGACCACTGAGTGCATTGTGAAAGCAATTTAGTGGGTCATGGCAAGCATTTAAAAAATATGTAGCTTAGAATAGAAAACCACATAATGTGGGGCATATAGCAAAGGTTAATCATATTTCAAGAAACTTATGCGTATATGTGTGCTTTGCTGGGTTATGATGTAATATTTCTTACTGGGAGAGAGGTCAAAAGAGTTTGAATCTGACTGATTTGAACCATACACATTTTCTTTCAGTTAATGATATATAGGCCAGAAGCTTCAATTACTTTTAATAACAGTTTTGAATTGTGGGCCTGGGATATTCAGTAAGATATGTTGACAATTCCTGTTTAGAGGGAAAGTTTAAGGATGTTTCATTTATTTCTTTCTTCATTCATGCTTTCCTCAGTATTCTCTGTACTTTATCTAGCTTAGAAGTGAGATTACTTCTAAGCTACATACCTGGATTATTTAGTCCTATGCTCTCTGGAGTGTACAACCTTTGGTTTTGTTGAAGGTCATTGTAAGAAGCCAGCCTTTTGTGGGCTGCTTCTGCATTTTCTCTAAAATGGCTTTAAGGGTATTGTCCTTTAATTTATTCAGGAACTCTTAATTAACGGATATGTTTTTTCTTGTTAAATATTTTTTCATTAAAGTTTTTTTCTACTTATTTGCTAGGAAGCTCAGATAAATTTTGTGTTCTAATGCATAGCTTCCTCTTTCTTGATTTTGTCATGTAATTATCTTTTCCCTTTTTTTTTCCTTACCCTTTTACTCAGAATATATGTATTGGGTTGGCCAAAAAGTTACTTTGGTTTTTAAGCAAAAATAAATGACACATTTTTCATTTTCACCAAGTACTTTATTGACCAACGTATTCACAGTTTTGTTCCACTACGTTCTGCCATTTTCCAGGCTACTTCATAATTCCATCTTCCCAAAACTTTTTATCTTTTTGAGCAAAGAACAGTCTTCTAGGGAATTGAAATTTTTTCCATTAAGAGAATTTTATAAAGCCCGAAATGAATGGAAATCCAAAGGTGCAATGTCTGGTGAATATGGTGGATGAATCAGAACTTCCCAGCTAAGCTGTAACAGTTTTAGTCTGGTCATCAAAGAAACACGCGGTCTTGCATTATCCTAATGGAAGATTATGCGTTTTCTGTTGACTAATTCCGGATGCTTTTCATCGAGTGCTGCTTTCAGTTGGTCTAATTGGGACCAGTACTTGTTGGAATTAACTGTTTGGTTTTCCGGAAGGAGCTCATAATAGAGGAGCTTCCAATCCCACCATATACACAACATCACCTTCTTTGGATGAAGACTGGCCTTTGGTGTGGTTGGTGGTGGTTAATTTTTCTTGCCCCATGATCTCTTCCGTTCCACATTATTGTACAGTATTCACTTTTCATTGATTGTCACAATTTGTTTTAAAAACGGAACGTTTTCGTTACGTTTCAGTAGAGAAACACATGTGGAAATATGGTCAAGAAGGTTTTTTTCATGCTCTCACTCCCTCTTGCGAGAACACCAGAATCACAACTAGCTGCTGGACAATCATCGATAGGAGGACACTGGAACTCACCAAAAAAGATACCCCACATCCAAAGACAAAGGAGAAGCCATGGTGAGATGGTAGGAGGGGTGCAATCACAGTAAAATCAAAGCCCATAACTGCTGGGTGGGTGACTCACAGACTGGAGAACACTTATACCACAGAAGTCCACCCACTGGAATGAAGGTTCTGAGCCCCACGTCAGGATTCCCAACCTGGGGGTCTGGCAATGGGAGGAGGAATTCCTAGAGAATCAGACTTTGAAGGCTAGTGGGATTTGATTGCAGGACTTTGACAGGACTGGGGGAAACAGAGTCTCCACTCTAGGAGGGCACACACAAGGTAGTGTGTGCATCGGGACCCAGGGGAAGGAGCAGTGACCCCATAGGAGACTGAACCAGACCTACCTACTAGTGTTGGAGGGTCTCATGCGGAGGCAGTGGGTGGCTGTGTCTCACCATGAGGACAAGGACACTGGCAGCAGAAGTCCTGGGAAGTACTCCTTGGTGTGAGCTCTCCCAGAGTCCGCCATTAGCCCTACCAAAGAGCCCCAATAGGTTCCAGTGTTGGGTCGCCTCAGGCCAAACAACCAACAGGGAGGGAACCCAGCCCCACCCATCAGCAGACAAGCGGATTAAAGTTTCACTGAGCTCTGCCCACCAGAGCAACAGCCAGCTCTACCCACCACCAGTCTCTCCCATCAGGAAACTTGCACAAGCCTCTTAGAGAGCCTCATCCACCAGAGGGCAGAAAGCAGAAGCAAGAAGAACTACAGTCCTGCAGCCTGTGGAACAAAAACCACATTCACAGAAAGATAGACAAGATGAAAAGGCAGAAGGCTATGTACCAAATGAAGGAACAAGATAAAACCCCAGAAAAACAACTGAATGAAGTGGAGATAGGCAACCTTCCAGAAAAAGAATTCAGAATAATGATAGTGAAGATGATCCAGGACCTCGGAAAAAGAATGGAGGCAAAGATCGAGAAGATGTAAGAAATGTTTAACAAAGATCTAGAAGAATTAAAGAACAAACAAACAGAGATGAACAATACAATAACTGAAATGAAAAATACACTAGAAGGAACCAATAGCAGAATAACTGAGGCAGAAGAACGGATAAGTGACCTGGAAGACAGAATGGTGGAGTTCACTGCTGTGGAAGAGAATAAAGAAAAAAGAATGAAAAGAAATGAAGACAGCCTAAGAGACCTCTGGGACAACGTTAAACGCAACAGCATTCACATTATAGGGGTCCCAGAAGGAGAAGAGAGAGAGAAAGGACCAGAGAAAATATTTGAAGAGATTATAGTCGAAAAATTTCCTAACGTGGGAAAGGAAATAGCCATCCAAGTCCAGGAAACACAGAGAGTCCCGTACAGGATAAACCCAAGGAGAAACACGCCGAGACACATAATAATCAAATTGGCAAAAAATAAAGACAAAGAAAAATTATTGAAAGCAGCAAGGGAAAAACGACAAATAACATACAAGGGAACTCCCATAAGGTTAACAGCTGATTTCTCAGCAGAAACTCTACAAGCCAGAAGGTAGTGGCATGATATGCTTAAAGTGATGAAAGGGAAGAACCTACAACCAAGATTACTCTACCCGGCAAGGACTTCATTCAGATTTCGATGGAGAAATCAAAAGCTTTACAGAGAAGCAAAAGCTAAGAGAATTCAGCACCACAAAACCAGCTCTACAACAAATGCTAAAGGACAATCTTTAAGTTTAAAACAAACCCCCCAAAATTAAGAAAGTGGTAATAGGAACATACATATCGATAATTACCTTAAACGTGAATGGATTAAATGCTCCAACCAAAAGACACAGGCTTGCTGAATGGATACAAAAACGAGACCCATATATAGGCTGTCTACAAGAGACCCACTTCAGACCTAGGGACACATACAGACTGAAAGTGAGGGGATGGAAAAAGATATTCCATGCAAATGGAAGCCAAAAGAAAGCTGGAGTAGCTATACTCATATCAGATAAAATAGACTTTAAAATAAAGAATGTTGCAAGAGACAAGGAAGGACACTACATAATGATCAAGGGATCAATCCAAGAAGAAGATATAACAATTATAAATATATATGCACCCAACATAGGAGCACCTCAATACATAAGGCCACTGCTAACAGCTATAAAACAGGAAATCGACAGCAACACAATAATAGTGGGGGACTTTAACACCTCACTTACATCAATGGACAGATCATCCAAAATGAAAATAAATAAGGAAACAGAAGCTTTAAATGACACAATAGACCAGATAGATTTAGTTGATATTTATAGGACATTCCATCCAAAAACAGCAGATTACACGTTCTTCTCAAGTGTGCACGGAACATTCTCCAGGATAGATCACATCTTGGGTCACAAATCAAGCCTCAGTAAATTTAAGAAAAGTGAAATCATATCAAGCATCTTTTCTGACCACAACGCTATGAGACTAGAAATGAATTAACAGGGAAATAAACATAAAAAACACAAACACATGGAGGCTAAACAATATGTTACTAAATAACCAAGAGATCAGTGAAGAAATCAAAGAGGAAATCAAAAAATACCTAGAGACAAATGACAATGAAAACACGATGATCCAAAACCTATGGGATGCAGCAAAAGCAGTTCTAAGAGGGAAGTTTATAGCAATACAATCCTACCTCAAGAAACAAGAAAGTCTCAAATAAACAACCTAATCTTACACCTAACTGAACCAGGGAAAGAACATACAAAACCCAAAGTTAGTAGAAGGAAAGAAATCATAAAGGTCAGCGTGGAAATAAATGAAATAGAAACAAAGAAAACAGTAGCAAAGATGAATAAAACTAAAAGCTGGTTCTTTGAGAAGATAAACAAAACTGATAAACCATTAGCCAGACTCATCAAGAAAAAGAGGGAGAGGACTCAAATCAATAAAATTAGAAATAAAAAAGGAGAAGTTACAACAGACACTGCAGAAATACAAAGCATCCTAAAGGACTACTACAGGCAACTCTGTGCCACTAAAAAGGACAACCTGGAAGAGATGGACAAATTCTTAGAAAGGTATAACCTTCCAAGACTGAACCAGGAAGAAATAGAAAATATGAACAGACCAATCACAAGGAATGAAATTGAAACTGTGATTAAAAATCTCCCAACAAACAAAAGTCCAGGACCAGATGGCTTCACAGGTGAATTCTATCAAACATTTAGAGAAGAGCTAACACCCATCCTTCTCAAACTCTTCCAAAAAATTGCAGAGGAAGGAACACTCCCAAACTCGTTTTATGAGGCCACCATCACCCTGATACCAAAGCCAGACAAAGATACTACAAGAAAAGAAAATTACAGACCAATATCACTGATGAATATAGATGCAAAAGTCCTCAACCGAATACTAGCAAACAGAATCCAACACAACATTAAAAGGATCATACACCATGATCAAGTGGGATTTATCCCAGGGATGCAAGGATTCTTCAATATATGTAAATCAGTCAATGTGATACACCATATTAACAAATTGAAGAATAAAAACCATATGATCATCTCAGTAGATACAGAAAAAGCTTTTGACAAAATTCAACACCCGTTTATGATAAAAACTCTCCAGAAAGTGGACATAGAGGGAACCTACCTCGCCCTAATAAAGGCAGTATACCACAAACCCACAGCAAACATCATTCTCAATGGTGAAAAACTGAAAGCACTTCCTCTAAGATCAGGAACAAGAAAAGGATGTCCACTGTCACCACTATTATTCAACATAGTTTTGGAAGTCCTAGCCACGGCAGTCAGAGCAGAAAAAGAAATAAAAGGAATACAAATTGGAAAACAAGAAGTAAAACTGTCACTGTTTGCAGATGCAATGATACTATACATAGAGAATCCTAAAGATGCCACCAGAAAACTACTAGAGCTAATCAATGAATTTGGTAAAGTTTCAGGATACAAAATTAATGCACAGAAATCTCTTGCATTCCTATACACTAATGATGAAAAATCTGAAAGAGAAATTAAGGAAATACTCCCATTTACCATGGCAACAAAAAGAATAAAATACCTAGGACTACACCTACCTAGGGAGACAAAAGACCTGTATGCAGAAAACTATAAGACACTGATGAAAGAAATGAAAGATGATACCAACAGTTGGAGAGATATTGGAGTGGAAGAATCAATACTGTGAAAATGACTATAGTATCCAAAGCAATCTACAGATTCAATGCGATCCTTATCAAATTGCCAATGGCATTTTTTATGGAACTAGAATAAAAAATCTTAAAATTTGTGTGGCGACACAAAAGACCATGAATAGTCAAAGCAGTCTTGAGGGAAAAAATCGGAGCTGGTGGAATCAGACTCCCTGACTTCAGACTATACTACAAAGCTACAGTAATCAAGACAATATGGTACTGGCACAAAAACAGAGACATAGATCAATGGAACAAGATAGAAAGCCCAGAGATAAACCCATGCACCTATGGTCAACTAATCTATGACAAAGGAGGCAAGGATATACAATGGAGAAAAGACAGTCTCTTCAATAAGTGGTGCTGGGAAAACTGGACAGTTACATGCAAAAGAATGAAATTAGAACACTCCCTAACACCATATACAAAAATAAACTCAAAATGGATTAGAGACCTCAATATAAGACTGGACACTATAAAACTCTTAGAGGAAAATATAGGAAGAAAACTCTTTGACATAAATCACAGCAGGACCTTTTTTGATCCACCACCTCGAGTAATGAAAATGAAAACAAAAATAAACATTGGGACCTAATGAAACTTCAAAGCTTTTGCACAGCAAAGGAAACCATAAACAAGACAAAAAGACAACTCTCAGAATGGGAGAAAATATTTGCAAGTGAATCAACAGACAGAGTATTAATCTCCAAAATATATAAACAGCTCATGCCGCTCAATATTGAAAAAACAAACAACCCAATCCAAAAATGGGCAGAAGACCTAAATAGACATTTCTCCAAAGAAGATATACAGATTGCCAACAAACACATGAAAGGATTCTCAACATCACTAATCATCAGAGAAATGCAAATCAAAACTACAATGAGGTATCGCCTCACACCAGTCAGAATGGCCATCATCAAAAAATCTACAAACAATAAATGCTGGAGAGGGTGTGGAGAAAAGGGAACCTTCTGGCTCTGCTGGTGGGAATGTAAATTGATACAGCCACTATGGAGAACAGTATGGAGGTTCCTTAAAAAACTAAAAATCGAATTACCATATGATGTAGCAATCCCACTACTGGGCATATACCTAGTGAAAACCATAATTCCAAACGACATGTACCCCAGTGTTTATTGCAGCACTATTTACAATAGTCAAGTCATGGAAACAACCTTAGAGCCCGTCGACAGATGAATGGATAAAGAAGGTGTGGTACATATATACAGTGTAATATTACTCAGTCATAAAAAGGAACGAAATTGGGTCATTTGTTGAGACGTGGATGGATCTAGAGACTGTTATACAGAGTGAAGTAAGTCAGAAAGGGAAAAACAAATATCGTATATCAACGCATATATGTGGAACCTAGAAAAATGGTACAGATGAACTGGTTTGCAGGGCAGAAGTTGAGACACAGATGTACAGAACACACGTATGGACACCAAGGGGCGAAAGCTGCTGGGGGGAGTGGTGGTGGTGGTGGGTGATGAATTGGGCGATTGGGATTGACATGTTTACACTGATGTGTATAAAATGGATGACTAATAAGAACCTGCTGTATAAAAAAAATAAGTTCAAAAATTTAAAAAAGAAAAAAAAAAAGTTTTTTTTTCACTTAACTTACGTGGAACCCAAACATCAGAGCAATTTACATAACCAAGCTGGTGCAAGTGATTTTAAGTGTTTGATTTGGGTATTTTGAGTATGTTGGCTATCGCCCATGTAGTATAACATTGATTGTTCTCAATTAATGTCTCGATTTGATCGTTATCAACTTCAACTGGTCTATCCGACCGTCGAGCATGGTCCAGCGAGAAATCTCCAGCACAAAACTTTGCAAACCACTTTTGACATGTGCTATCAGTCACAGCACCTTCTCCATACACCGCACAAATCTTTTTTTGCGTTTCAGTTGCGTTTTTACCTTTCTTGAAATAATAGAGCATAATATGCCGAAAATGTTGCTCTTTTCCTTCCATCTTCAGTATTAAAATGGCTACACAGAAATTTACCAATTTTGATAATTTTTTTTAAATGCACGCTGATATGATAGCTGTCACAATACAGTCTAACAAAATTGTTTCAAATGAAGTTAAAGACAACTAAGCACTACTAGAGTCATCTTACGGAAAAGCCAGTTAAAGTTTTTGGCCAACCCAATATATGTATGTACACACACACAGGGTGTAATGGAAATATTTAGGGTATAGATAAATTAAAAATTATGTCGCCCACTGGGTCTGAAGTTGTGACCTAGACATCTTTGATCTTCATCATCTAGCATGGAGGTTAGGAAATATTATCTGTAAAGGGCCAGTTATTAAATATTTTAGGCTTTGCAAGCCATATATTTTCTGTTACAACTATTCCACTTTTTTTGATGTACTGTGAAATCATCCATAAACCGTAAATAAACTAATGTTTGTGACTGTGTTCCAATAAAACTTTATTTATAACAACAGATGGCACAGCCTCATTTGGCCGGTTGCGATCTGATACAATGTCTGGTTCATAATAGCCATTTATGTATTTACTGCACTGCATAAAAACTGAACTGCATAAAATCACACAGAGTTTTCAGAGATCGATAATCAGAATCATAGAGTCATTGAAATGTAGAATAAGAAGCTACTTCTGATTTTTCTGGTCTAGCAGTCTGTCTTTTTTGGGACATGGACGCTTGAAAATCTATTGAAAAAGTTATAGACCCACATAGGCACTTTTAAAATTTGCATGTGACTTTGAGGTATTCACATACTCACTGAAGTCTATCTATAGGCTCCAGCTAAGCCTCTGATCTAGCTTACGTTTTGTGGATGAGAAATTGGAAACTTAGATATTTTGGTGCAGATGAGGAATACCTTATATACTTTACAATACCTGTGGTATACATGAGGTATATATTATTAAATTAGTAGTCATTTACTCAAGATTTTGTTTTCTGCAGAAAATATTGAATATGAAATGGAAGGGGTGTTTGTGTGTGTGTGTGTGTGTGTGTTTGCTTAATGCTTGCCACCTTAGGCTGTTAGGGCTTGGTTTTCTGAAAAAAAACTCTTGAAGGGAGTTTAATAATAGTTGGAGAGGTTATCAGATAATTTAAGAATATTTGTAATATATCAGGTGTTCAAGAGCCTGAGCCAAAAATGGCAATGTATTTTTATAGAAGATAGCACAATCATTTCTTGTCTACTTCCCTGTGGGGAAGCTCAGCAATTTAAGCTATCTAATCACTGTTCCTTTCTGGAACATCTAAGAATAGAGAGAACCTTGTTGTAAATGAAAAAGAAATTCAGAGCTTATTTTACCTCTTCTATTTTTATGCTTTTACTGTTTTTAACATTTTCCATTAACAGTTTTAGGAAAAACTTAAAAACAAAAAACAAAAAACAATGACCAGATGTGTAAGTTAAGTTAAGTGGTGGACACCTTAACATCTAAATTTCAGGGGATTAGCAGGACAAAAGTGTTTATTTTCTTTATGTACCAGTCAAGGCAGTGTTCTATCAGAAGCCCAGGCTCCTTTTATCTTGAGGCTCTGCTATGCCCTACTCAGGCTTTGAATTATACTGCTTTCAGCCTCTTTTTTTTAAACATCTTTATTAGAGTATAATTGCTTTACAATGGTGTGTCAGTTTCTGCTTTATAACAAAGTGAATCAGTTATACATAGACATATGTCCCCATATCTCTTCCCTCTTGCGTTTCCCTCCCTCCCACCCTCCCTATCCCACCCCTCTAGGTGGTCACAAAGCACTGAGCTGATCTCCCTGTGCTATGCAGCTGCTTCCCACTAGCTATCTATTTTACGTTTGGTAGTGTATATATGTCCATGCCACTCTCTCACTTTGTCCCAGCTTACCCTTCCCTCTCCCCGTATCCTCAAGTCCATTCTCTAGTAGGTCTGCAGACCTGCTTTCAGCCTTTTTAAGAGGAGAATCTGGAAAAGACCTATCTACTTCTTTTTTTTTTTTTTTTTTTTTTTTTTTATAAGATGGGGTTTTTTGCCATTTCTTACGCATGGGGATTTTTTTTTTTTAAATTTTTTATTTATTTATTTTTGGCTGTGTTGGGTCTTCGCTTCTGTGCGAGGGCTCTCTCCAGTTGTGGCAAGCGGGGGCCACCCTTCATCGCGGTGCGCGGGCCTCTCATTGTCGCGGCCTCTCTTGTTGCGGAGCACAGGCTCCAGACGCACAGGCTCAGTAGTTGTGGCTCACGGGCCTAGTTGCTCCGCGGCATGTGGGATCTTCCCAGACCAGGGCTCGAACCCGTGTCCCCTGCATTAGCAGACAGACTCTCAACCACTGCGCCACCAGGGAAGCCCCTATCTACTTCTTAATATCCCCAGGTTGGAGGTGATATATATCCTTCTCAAATTTCATTGAGGAAAACTGTCTTCATGGACGTTATGTATATCTTAGAAGTCATATCTCAGAAACAATTGTACATTCTGGAAGGGGAAGCACAAAATATTGATGGATAGCTAGCCATTTCTGCCATACAGGTGTTCTTTCTCATTAATATATTGATCATTTTAAAAGTATGTTATGCTTTTGTCAATAACCTTCAAGATACCTAACGTGTATATTTTGTTTACAACAGAAAAAGTGATAACTGGAGAGCTTTTATTTCATTCTAATTAGATTGAGTTTCAAAACATTGCTTAGTGGAGGCAGGCTGTTCAGTTCCCCAAATCTTTATTGCTCTATGCTGGAGCAGCTAGTTGAAGGCTATTTTTGCCCTTAGAGAATTAATGGCTTAGTATAGGAGATTTTGTAAACTACTAACTACAGTGCAAAACCAAAGCAAAGAGGAGCTCTAAGGAAGCACAATTAATATTTTTGGGATACTAAAAGGAAGGCGTGGTTATGTCCAGGTGTGTGTGGCTTCTAAAACACAGAGGTAAAATGGAGAGGTAAGAAAAATTGAAAATGAAAAGATGGAAAATGGTATAGTAGACAAGCACTATCCAAAAATAACATAAAGATCAGGCAAAATAAAACTTAAGGCAAAAGCATTGATGGACATATATAATAGATGCTGAATTATAGTAAAAGGTACTGTTCTCCAAAAAATATATGATGGCTTTGTATGTACCTAACAACCTATCTTTGAAATGTGATAGATCAAGCAGACAAACCCAAACTGGGTCTTTGAATAGCACAATTAACAAGATTGTTTTATAGATACATGTAAAACTCTGCACCCAGCAGATAAGACAGTGTACATTCTTTTGATGCACACATTGGATATGTATAGACATTGAAAAAGACTTGGTCAAAAAGGAATTCTTGACAAATTTCAAAGAATCATTATCATAAAGACCATCCTCTCTGGCCAGAATACAATTAAATTAGAATAATTACCCATATGTTTGAATTTACTTCTACCATTTTATTATTTGTTTTGTCTTTGTAAGCTCTGATTTTCATTCTTCTATTTCCCCTCTCGTGCTTACTGTTTACTTTTCAGTGTCCTGAAATAGCTGCTCCATACTTTCTTTCCAAGTTTTCTCGCTACCTTCGGTGAGAAAGAGTGGAATGTGCTTACTTCATCTTACCCAGAACCTGGAACCTGTTAACATTTTGATGTACAACCGTTAAGAGACTTTTGTTTCTTTGTGTGTGTATGCACATACACATATACATTTTTTTTTGTAATTTGTGTTTTTTAATGTTAGGAACATGTTTCAAGGACATTAATTTTTTCACAATGTTATTTTAATCATTGGCATGTATTACATTGTGTAACTGTTCCATAGTTTGTTTAATCAGTCCCTTTTTGTTTGTTATTTAGGTTATTTTTCATTTTCTGTTTTGTAAAATGCTTTAACAAACATACTGGTAGGTAAATCTTTGCACACACCTCTGTTTATTTCCTTAGAAATTCTTATCAACTATAAAATCAAAATTTGTGAGTAATTTTAAGGTTTTGGCATGTGTAACCAAATTATTCCCTGTGAAAAATTTGTTAACAGTATTTTCTAACAAGCACATTTTTGTTCCAATGCTGTTTTTTATTATCAAAAAATATTTATTTGAAACTTTTATAGATGGAAAATGCTGTCATATCTTTTATTGCTAGCTGGAATTATCATTTTTTTAAACCATTTTATTATCTTTTCATTTCATTATGAAGAATAGCAAATTTTTATATTTTGTTAGCTGATCGATATTCAGTATTTTTCAGTTATATCTTTTGGATTTTCTATATAAAAAACAGTCATCTTCATGTAATGGTGATTTTGTGTTCTTCTTGTCAGTACTTACACATATTTCTCTTTTTTACCCTTCCTTAGTTGTTTAGAACTTCTCTGACTGTCTTAAATAATAATGCTGGTAATAAGTATCTTCAACTCACAGCTATTTTCCTTAGCTCCTACAGTAACTGCCCTAAGTTATCTTTTAGTTACCAAAGCTGATGGATTTTTAAAAAAAAAAAATTCTTGTATTATAGAACCTCTCTACTGCATTACCAATAAGGAATCCTTATTCTTAACCTTCTAAATAAGTTTTGTTTTGAAATAATTTCAACCTTACAAAAAAGGCAAGAACATTAGAGAGAACTAACTTTTCCTTTAACTATAAGTTGCCTATATTATGCTGCATAACCCCCCAAAATATTTTACAGCAAAAATTTGATGAGGGAGTTTTTAGGTGCTGTAACCAAGTCATCAACCATGGAATCTCTGTTTTTGAGCAACTTGGCTTCCTAGTGACCATGTTAGGATAAACTGATTGCAAGTACTGTCTGTTTGTAACCCAAGTATTTGCCATACACTATTTAATTTAATCATATCAGATAAATAAATAAGATATAATCTTTGCTCTCTAGGATTTCATAGTTTAACAGAGAAGGTAATTATACATAAACATATACAAATGACAGGCTTATGAGGTAACATAAGCCCAAGAAAAGTGATACAGTCTCCTTAATGTTGATGTGTAGGGTGAGGGACATTGGAGAAGAGGATATGGGGCAGAGGACATTCATACTGGGCCTGAACAAGATGGGAGAATGGACAAAGTGTTCTACACAGAGGGAAGATCATGAGCAAAGTCAATGAAAATTCATAGTGTTTTTTCTGGCCCTGTGGGCATTAGATGTATGTGTTTGGAGGAATGGGGTTTGTGGGTGGGAGAGAGTTGGATAATAATAAGAATTTCTGGAAAGGTTGACAAGTAGGAGGCTGTTGTTTTAGAGCCATCTAATACGACGTCTTAGAGGTTCTTATCCCGAGTGACCTTGCATTTTCAGATGCTTGTGGAATAGACCTGAATTACTGTTATTTCACTTGAATAGATATATTCCTAGGGAGTCTCTAAATATGGAGTGATGAGAGCTCTTAGATCTGCTCTTTGACGTTTTTCTGTAGCAAACTTTGAACTAAGTTATTATGAGGGATTAAGGAGATAATGTATCATTTATTCTGTTGGTTAGTTGCTGTTACTTTGGCATTGCGTGTTTTAATAGAAAAACATAAATAGTCTTCTGTAGAAGTAGTTCTTTTTAGATACTTGATTCTTTTACTTTGGTGATTTGGCTTATTCACCTCAGCTTGTATAATGAGAAACTGAAAGAAGATATTAAAAAATAGATGAAAAATCCATCAGTAGGTTTTCTGTCAGTTACAATACATTTACAGTATTATGTTACTTTGCATTATGTTTTCTCTGGTTCTGTCTCTGAGAGTTTTTTTTTTTTTCTTCTGGGGCAGGGGAGACAATAAAAACTCATAAACTCTTAAGAGGATTTTATGAATTCTCTATTGATGACAGGTTTTTCAGAAATAGGAAAACCAATGTTAGTCATGCTTCTTGACTTCTCAGAAACTGTTCATTTTTAACATCTCTCTTGAGTAGTGATAGCATGGGGGGAATATGCATTTTAAGGTTGAACATTTTGATACTTAAAATTTCTTTTGGAAGCGTGATTTTGTTAAGCATCATTTTAGCATCTACTCTCGTAAAATATTTGTTCCCTAAATTTATTGATATTTTATATGTTAATTTTATAGCATATGATAATTGGCACTCTAAAAGCTGCTAATATGAGAAAAACTTGAACTTAGTCATTCTACATTTCTTTTCTATTTGTATCCATTGGTAATGAATGAAGGAGTTGGTTTTTGCAAGCATTTGCAGTTGAATAAATTTAAGTAAGCTTTCTTCTAGCAGGCTTCAGTGTAGGTGTTAACAATGTCAATTGCTGACAGAAGTTGATTTTATTTTGTCAGTAAAGTTCTGGTTTAAAGAATACAAGCAGATAGTTATTTCATGAAATAGCTAAAATTTTAATTAGTTTTTATATAGGTTTTATAGTGGAAAATGCATTTGAATAAAGTTTTTAATCTTTTTCTCCTTTGTCTTTTTAAATGCTGTTTAGGTTTAGTTTCACTTATATTTTCAATTATATTCCTCAATAATATATCTATATACACATTTATTGTGTGAGAAACTTCTGAGATTATGAATTCTCATTATGCTTTATCTGTTTTCTTTCTTTCCCTACTTTTCTCTTTTGTCTTCTTCATTGTGTTCTTTTTCCTCTCTTTCTTTAATACTTTCTATGTTTTCTTCCTCAGTCATATTCTCCCCCCTTCCGTGTTTCAGTATTATACATTAGTAAGTGGAGATCATTGAATCCATTATGATGGTCTTGTTTCTTCTATCTTTCTTCCTCCAGGCCTCGTTTTTGAATGTCTTTATGGGTATTTAAAGTAGGAAGAGAAAATGGTAGCTGAAAAAAGAACCTTAAAGAAGCTCTTCTTCCTCTTATGTATTGTATAATCAGTATATAGTAACATTGTTTCATTTGGGAAAATGTTTATAAAATAGGCAGAAATCAGACAAAGTACTTGTAGATTAGGATAATCTTTGAATGGGATCTACACTTATGTTGTTAAAAGGTATGGCTTCTATGGTTTCTCTTCGTATGTGAAACTTCATGATATAGAACTTCTTTGTAATTGTTTTTGTTGGGGTGGACCTGCTACTTATTAGCTGTGTCTCTTTGGCAAGCCTGTTTACTTATCTGAATGTTAGTTTCATCTTTGCAAAATATGATAAACGATACCCATCTTTCACATACATTAAGTTTAGTAACATTTTAAGAATAATTATTTATTGATAGATTTAACTTCTAATTGGATTCTTTTTTCCCCTATTTTATAGGTTACGTGCAGAGTCTGATTAGACGAGTTGTAAATAACGTAAATATTGTTATAAATAATCTTATACTAAAATATGTTGAAGATGATATTGTCCTTTCAGTCAACATCACTTCTGCAGAATGCTATACAGTGGGTGAATTGTGGGATCGTGCATTCATGGATATTTCTGGTGAGTAAACGCCAAGAAGAGTATAGCCTTTTCTATTGTTGCAACAGTTGTCTTGGATTCTAAACCTTTTTTTGGGCCACCAGGCTCCTGGATAAGTCTAATGAAAGCTTTATGCCTTCAGCCTGGAAAAATGCACATATGTAAAATTTAGCATACAATTATATTAATTTTTATTCTTTCTTACCAGTCACATTCTTGCTTCAAATATTATATATAGTATTTTACAATGCTATGGGTTGAAGGAATAAAAATTAAATAATACTTAGTTAAAATTTTGAATGTTTGTGAAAGAGGAAAAGGGGACATGTTGCTTTTGCATAGTTCAGTAATGGCAAAACAGTGTACCTGACTGATTTATGTTTTAGGTTTGTGTACTACAGAGCATATTTGGAATTTTTGGATAATCCCAAAGCCTCCTTTATTATGTGCTGCATTCTCCTTCTGCTTATATTAAAAGAACTATTAAGTAATAATATAATTTAATAACTACCAAATATTTATTATTATTTTATTTATTATGTTCTACATGGAAGGTAGGCACTGTGTCCAGCCTTGAAATAAGAGCTCTGAAAAAATAGTGCTGCTTCTTAGTTTTGTCAGAAGACATAATAGTTAAATAAGGCACAACACTTGTTGATACATGTTCTGATAGGGTAAGCAGTGGGTATTTTTGGAAAACATATTAAGGAGACTATTGTGAACACCTTTTATTTGTGACTCGCCATTGTACATAATTGTTAAAGGTGATGGCACTAAAGTTGACTACCTGAGTTTGAATCCTGGCTCTCCCAACTTCATAGAGATGTATGACCTTGGGTGAGTTACTTCACTTCACTGTTGCTTAGTTTCCTCAAATACATACCATAGCATAAAAGTGTCTTATACATAGTCAGCACTCAGAAAATGAGCAGCTATTATTATTATTTAAATTCATTTTCTCAGATTCTCATTACAGTTCCATAAAGTGATATCCTTTCTCATTCGTTTAGTCATATATTCATTTACTTATTTTAAGTCCTAGTTACAAGAAAGCGAAGTGAAATTGAGTCTCAAGGTTACTTAACTTGCCTTGTTAGGGCATACAAATAGGAACTAGAAGAATTGGAATATAGTTTTGTTTTTGTGTGTTCTTTAAGGTTTGGCCTTCACATTTTAATAATGAAGAATAATCCTGATCTTGCAGCTCTGTTGTGAGGCATAAATAAGAGCATATGCAAGGGCCCAAACTTTGCTTCTGAGACATTTTCAGTGCCTCCTTCTTATCCTCTGTGGAAAGAAATATTTGGTTAAAATGCCAAAATAAAAAGTTATGAAAAATAGAAAACAAACAGAACTGGATGATGCAGGATTGAATAAATGAGTTGACATTTTAGGGGAAGTAATGTCATTTATAGTTTTTACATAGAAGTAAAGCAAATATTACTCTGGGAAGTTATTTATAATGAATTAGAGTCTTGGATTGGGAGTTAGGAGATCTTGGTTCAAATCTTCCCTCCAACACTAACCTAGTGCAACCTTGGGTAAGTCATTTGTAAATGTGAACAACCTACCAGTATATTTATGAGAGTCAAGTATGATACCACATGAAAGTTCATGATGATGGTGGTGGTAAAGACAGCAAAGAGTATTTTCCATTTATTGAGTGCTTGTTAACTGCTGTGCCTGGTGCTGTTTATTGTTTTTGTTGTTATTTTTAGTTAATTATCTTGTTTGAATCCTTTAGCTTCTGAGGTAGATACTGTTTCCCCTTTTATTAATTTTTAATGCAACATTTGGTACTTAAAAGGATGTATGTAACATACACTTGTTATAACACAATATAATGAACGCTTACCCTTTAAGTAACTAGAACATTAACAGTTTGCCCCTTCCAATGTACTTTTTCCTGTCCTGTTCCCTTGCTTCCTCCTAGAGTTAACTGCTGTATTAAATTTTATCATTTAATTGCTTTAAAAAAGTGCTGTAAAAAGGAATGAAGTCCTGATACATGCTAAAACATGGATGAATCTTGAAAACATTATGCATACATGTAAGCATTTCTTTAGGACATATGTAGTACTTAGGAGTGGGTTAGTTAGATGGGAGGATATGCAAATATTCACATTTTCAAAATAATGCAGAATCATTTTCCACAGTGCTTGTTAGATAGACATAGTTATTATCCTCATTTTATAGATTAAATTGTAGTACATTATGTAAAGTAAGTACCAGAACCAGAATTCATTTTGTATTTTTTTAAGATAGTTCCTGTTATATTCGTGTTTAAGAAAAATATTTTTCAAAGCTTAATAATTTCCTCTCTCACTGAAAAATTTTCTAGGATATACTTGAAATGTGATCACTTTATATTCTTATAGCATAATGGATAAGAACATATGCTCTGGAGTAAGGTTGTCAGAGTTTGAATTACACCTCTGCTCTTTATAAACTGTCTAACATTACAGATTATTTACCCTTACTGTGCCTTTGTTCCACAGCTTTTAAACAGAGCCGTATAAATATTATAAGAGATAATGGATGTAAAAGATTTAGTGTAGTGTCTAATAGCAAATACTCAGTGAATTATAATTATTATAAAGAGAGGGAAGGAAGCATCTAGCTGGTTTCTTTCATTTCTTGTTCTATTATGATAATTTCTTTAATTTATGTACATGTATATAATAACAGTACCTAATCATTTATATACTATGTAAAATGAAATTATATGGTAGGTTTGTGTTCTTTTCAGCTAACAGACAAATTTGATATTTATTTGCTTAATAAAACTTTACTGTTTTCATACATGTGCATACTCTTTATACTTCTTAAAAACTTAAATCCAAAAAAGAAAAGAAAATTAAATGTTGAATTAATTAGAGATTGCCAGGATATACTCAGAAATAGAAAGTATAGTTTATTCTTTTGAAGATTCCCATGGCCATAGCATGTGGATAGTTGCTAGCTGAAAGTCACTGACCAAGTAGATTTGGGCCTAATGTTTACCTAGGAATTGCTTATTAGTTAGGAATAAATTTGCTAAAGGTTTTATTTTCTAGTTTGATACTTTACCAGCAATTGTTTCCATTTTTATTCCCTTGAAAACAAACTTTATACCATTACTGGTAATTTTGTAATTTCTTCATTAGTTATTATTTAGAGGCGTGCTGACCACTAGAATATTCTGTGATGATGGAAATGTTTTATTTTTTATTGTCTAGTACCCTGGCCATTAACTGTATGTGGCTTTTGAGTACATGAAATGTGGCTAATGTAACCAAGGACCTGAAATTTTAGTTTTATATAATTTTAGTTAATTCATAGGTGAATTTAAATAACACCGTATAGATGGTGGCTACCATAATGAAGAGTGCAGTTTTTGAGAGTAGCAGTAAGTTTTTCAGTGTAAAATAAATGTTAAATGAGCGACTGTTACTCAAAATATTTTTTAATATGGTTTTTCAAGAATTTTATTTTATTGTTATTTAATATTCCATGGCAGATAGTGAAATGTAGCAAAATTTTTCATAAACTTTGTCTTAAATTTGTAGTTAGGTGTCAAGCAAATTGGGGGCAAGCTGCTTCGTTTCTTTAGGCTCTATTTGATTCTTTGTATATAAAATGGGGATTATTGTGCCTGAGGTTGTTGGAAGATTTAAATGATATAATAAATGAGAAGTTCTTTTATAGATTCTGACATCATGTATTAAATGCTCTATTAATCTTATTTCTATTATTTTTATTACTGTTATACTAATAAATAATTGACTTTTTTTCCTCTAACTTTCCTTTTTACTTAAAATGTTTTTCTTTCCTTTTTAGCAACTGATCTGGTGCTGAGAAAGGTTATCAATTTTTCCGACTGTACAGTTTGTCTTGATAAACGAAATGCTAGTGGTAAAATAGAATTTTACCAGGATCCTTTATTGTACAAATGTTCCTTCAGAACACGTCTGCATTTTACATATGATAACCTAAATTCCAAGATGCCATCTGTTATTAAAGTAGGTGTTTCTTTTTCTAATAGTTGAGTTGCATGTTTCTACCTTATTGACTTTCATGCATGCTAATTATTATTAAAAAGCAAAGAAGAAATTAACCTCATAAATATATAAACCATTATTTTTTGTAAAAATGTTTTATTTATAACTTTTATGTTATTTGTTACATATTATAACTTTTTGTATTGTGTGTTCTAATAGAGTTATTTTGAGGACAACTTTTTTTTTGTGACTGTAGTTTCTTTTTTAGTTTGTCCACCTGATTAGTGTTTTTCTCTTCAAGTAGATAGAGGAGATCATATCAAAAAGTGTATTTATATCCATGGTGGACTGAAGATCAATCTTTATTTCAATCCTTATAAATTGTTTATGTGATAGCAATAGTTATTGACCCTTATCTTAGGTAACTTTACGAGACTTAAATTTGCTTACCTAATATCTTAGTTTATTGGTTTAGGAAATTTTAGCTTTTTACCTGTGGTATCAAAATGTAATTACAATTTTAAGTCAATGGGAATTTTTCAGTAATGTCTTTTTTTTTTTTAGACAAGCTTTTATTTATTTATTTAACGTTTTTATTGGCATATAATTGCTTTCCAATGGTGTATTCGTTTCTGCTTTATAACAAAGTGAATCAGTTATACATATACATATATCCCCATATCTCTTCCCTCTTGCGTCTCCCTCCCTCCCACCCTCCCTATCCCACCCCTCTAGGTGGTCACAAAGCACCGAGCTGATCTCCCTGTGCTATGCAGCTGCTTCCCACTAGCTATCTATTTTACATTTGGTAGTGTATATATGTCCATATGTACACTACCACTCTCTCACTTTGTCCCAACTTACCCTTCCCCCTCCCCGTATCCTCAAGTCCATTCTCTAGTAGGTCTGCGTCTTTATTCCCGTCTTGCCCCAAGGTTCTTCATGACCATTTTGTTTTTTTTTAGTTTCCATATATATGTGTTAGCATATGGTATTTGTTTTTCTCTTTCTGACTTACTTCACTCTGTATGACACATTCTAGGTCCATCCACCTCAGTACAAATAACATAATTTCGTTTCTTTTTATGGGTGAGTAATATTCCATGTATATATGTGCCACATCTTCTTTATCCATTCATCTGTCGATGGACATGTAGGTTGCTTCCATGTCCTGACTATTGTAAATAGAGCTGCAATGAACATTTTGGTACATGACTCTTTTTGAATTATGGTTTTCTCATGGTATATGCCCAGTAGTGGGATTGCTGGGTCGTATGGTAGTTCTATTTTTAGTTTTTGAAGGAACCTCCATACTGTTCTCCATAGTGGCTGTATCAATTTACCTTCCCACCAACAGTGTATGAGGGTTCCCTTTTCTCCACACCCTCTCCAGCATTTATTGTTTGTAGATTTTTTGATGATGGCCATTCTGACCGGTGTGAGATGATATTGCATTGTAGTTTTGATTTGCATTTCTCTAATGATTAATGATGTTGAGCATTCTTTCATGTGTTTGTTGGCAATCTGTATATCTTCTTTGGAGAAATGTCTATTTAGGTCTTCTGCCCATTTTTGGATTGGGTTGTTTGTTTTTTTGATGTTGAGCTGCATGAGCTGCTTGTAAATTTTGGAGATTAATCCTTTGTCAGTTGCTTCATTTTGTTCTCCAGGGTACTGGTAAATATTTTTAATGTATATAGTTATTCTCTAAGTGTAAATCTTGTGTTCTTTTATTGCATAACAGTTTTCTGTACCTCTTGTCTGTCTATCTACCTATTTAGCTGTCTTTGAGGAAGAATTCACACAGTGACTTGTGATCTTGTTAATAACTAAGTTTTAATGTGGAATGAATTTTTATTATTGAATTACAGGCTTTTGTACTATAATGGAAAAGCCGGCCCTAAGTCCGAACACTGGTATTGACTACTGTGCCTGTTTGGGCATGGCTATATAAATTATTTATTACTTTTACATTACATTTTTAAAAACACTTGCTATTTTATGTAGCTTTATTGTACTTAAATTTGTATTTATATATGAAATCCACCCATTTTTCTTTGGTAGTGCTCAGTCATGAGTATGTATTTTTTTTTCCTTATGCATCATACAGCACACATTGTTTAAATTCTGTTACTTTTTCCTTCTATTTTTGAATTAGCTTCTTAGGCAAAGATAAGCATGGAAAAGTATTAATTCAAAAGTAATTATGCCGCTGTCTCAGGACAATGAACTTACTTTCCTTCTTTGAACTTGAATCTGCTAGTAAAGTTGGGGAATGTTAAGGGTGAATTCAAGATATATTTTGAAAGCAAGTAATGGATATAGGGAAGCCTTACTATATAAAAAAATCGTATTGATCATTAGTACAGATTTAATTGTCCATTCTAGGATGTGGCTAACTTAGAGGAAAATAAAAATAAGTGAACTTGAGGAAAACTTAGTGTTGGCATCTAAGTTTTTCTCAAAACTGACTAGCCATGACATTTTATTGTAAAAAGTACCTTAATATAAATAAGCTTGTTGACAGGTGGTTTTTGACTTTGGTAATCACTGAGTGTGAGGTACCATTATGCTTAACTGAAATTAAATTTTGAGGTTTTTTTATTTTATTTTATTTTATTTTAATTTTTTTTTAAACATCTTTATTGAAGTATAATTGCTTCACAATGCTGTGTTAGTTTCTGTTTTATAACAAAGTGAATCAGCTACACATATACACACGTTCCCATATCTCCTCCCTCCCACATCTCCCTCCCTCCCACCCTCCCCATCCCACCCCCCCAGGCTGTCTCAAACCACCTAGCTGATCTCCCTGTGCTATGCGGCTGCTTCCCACTAGCTATCTATTTTACATTTGGTAGTGTATATATGTCCATGACACTCTCTCACCCTGTCACATCTCACCTCTCCCCCTCCCCATATCCTCAGGTCCATTCTCTAGTAGGTCTGTGTCTTTATTCCCATCTTGCCACCAGGTTCTTCATGACCTTTTTTTTTTTTTCCTTAGATTTCATATATGTGTTAGCATACTGTATTTGTTTTTCTCTTTCTGACTTACTTCACTCTGTATGACAGACTCTAATTCCATCCACCTCATTACAAATACCTCCATTTCATTTCTTTTTATGGCTGAGTAATATTCCATTGTATATATGTGCCACATCTTCTTTATCCATTCATCTGATGATGGACACTTAGGTTGCTTCCATGTCCTGGCTATTGTAAATAGAGCTGCAATGAACATTTTGGTACATGACTCTTTTTGAATTATGGTTTTCTCAGGGTATATGCCCAGTAGTGGGATTGCTGGGTCGTATGGTAGTTCTATTTTTAGTTTTTGAAGGAACCTCCATACTGTTCTCCATAGTGGCTGTATCAATTTACATTCCCACCAACAGTGCAAGAGTGTTCCCTTTTCTCCACACCCTCTCCAGTATTTATTGTTTGTAGATTTTTTGATGATGGCCATTCTGACCGGTGTGAGATGATACCTCATTGTAGTTTTGATTTGCATTTCTCTAATGATTAATGATGTTGAGCATTCTTTCATGTGTCTGTTGGCCATCTGTATATCTTCTTTGGAGAAATGTCTATTTAGGTCTTATGCCCATTTTTGGATTGGGTTGTTTGTTTTTTTTGTTATTGAGCTGCATGAGCTGCTTGTAAATCTTGGAGAGAGGTTTTTTTTTTTAATACTACTGTGATGTAAAATTTACTGTTTTGAATTAGACCCATCATTCTTCCAACTCTTAGTGCTTGGAAATAAGTATTAAATGGACATGGTTAACCTCATTGATCATCTCAAAGACAGGGAATTTCCCAGAATGTTCCAGACACCCTAATTATTTGTCTAAGACTCCCACATATGTTTAAGTGGCTTTTGAGTTTATTTGTATTTTGGGTGGGCTTTTTGTAATTTTCTATCTTTTGTGAGTAATAAATATGTCTTAAGAGATTGTATCATCTATGAGATGTAGAGCTTAGGGTATGTAATCTATTTAACATTTCCCCTGTTTTTGAAAATTTACTTTTTCTTAACAGTTTTTCAGAGGAATGAAAGTCTACACATAAATCTTTGACCACATCTCTGATTAATTCCTTAGGAGAGATTTCTGTAATTGCAAATATCTTATTAATGGGTTTAAACTTTTTTAAGGCCTGTAATCTGTACTGCAAAATTGTTTCCAGAAAGGTTTAACCAGTGTATATGCTCATGAACATTAGGGGAGTGCCTATATTACACTCCTGCTATCCTTAAATATGATCATGTTTTAAAAAAGCCAACCTGTTCAGCAAAAATAATACAAATTAATATTTATTTGATTATTATCAAACTTAGATTTTTGAAAATATGTTCACTGGCCATTATTTTCTCTTTGAAAAATTCATTCAGGTTCTTGGTCAGTTTTTCTATTGTGGTTTAACTTTATTGATTTTAAAGATATTTACATGTATATACATATAGTGTGTAAAATATCTTATATATGTTAAAGATATATATGTTGGTGTGTATAGTATTTTAAGCACATACATACATACATACACACAGAGTTGACACTGGTTTTGCTAAGACAGGTTATCACTGGTGCTGTTGGTGCTGTATGGTATTTAAAGGGTGTGGCAGAGAAACCTCAGATTGAAGAAGAGCTTGGCAGGCCTGCGGTGCCTGCCCCCTCAACCTGTCCCCCATTTCAGGGTCTATTCAGTGTATGATTTTTAAGTCAGTTTTAAGAAACCTGTACTCATATTTGAATATGGTATTTTACACCTCCCCACACAACTGTCTTCCCCTTCAAGTACAATATTTTGTGCCTTTAGCCCTAAAAATATGATGATTACCATTACTTCTTTTTCATGTTTCATAGACACTCAAATACCAGTTAGTTAAAATAAACCTTCCAAGAGACTTGACTTTATGGCTTAATTGGTTTTATTCCATGTTTATGTAACAGCAGGAAATCATTACACTGAGGCTGTCTTTATATTCTATTGATGTCTCATTCTATAAGGAGAACTTAGATTGGACTGCTTTGTGCCCTGTTGATAATAATTAATCTTATTTCTTATAATTGATTCATGTTATAAATTTTATACCATGTTTAAATCTTTTATTTAAAGTTTGTTTGAGAAATTTTCTTGATCATATTTTCACTTGGTTTTCCATATTGACAATAATCATTTTATCATGTGCATACTTACGTAGTTATGTTAGTAATTGACTCAGTTAACATATGTTTTTAGGATGTGTGTGTATTCTTTTTGGTTCATAAAGCTGAAAAGGGTGATTAAAGTCTTACTAAAATGACATGAAACTTTTATGCTTAGTTGTGACAGAGATCTTTATGGTTTTTGTTGGAGTACTATCGTACTCTTAACATTATAAGGTGGGTATTTTGGTAACAAGAAGTTTTGGGAAAAGTTATCTGGAAATCCAGTGTGACTGTATCTTCTCATTATCATTTCTATTTCCACTTAAATAGTTTGGATTAATATAGTTTCTATCTAAAGTGTATTGATCATCATAGAAAAATCTGTTTAAATTCCTAAGATTTTAAGCTATTATTTTGGCTTAAATATTAGAAATGTTGGGACATTACTGTTTCTCTTATGGTATTCCATTTTAAGACTTAACATTTCTCTACTTATGTTAAGTGGTACTCCCTTTGAATATGCTTTTGTTGATGTTTTTGTTTTTTTCAAAATACAGATTCATACCTTAGTAGAGAGTTTGAAACTTTCTATCACTGATCAACAATTGCCTATGTTTATCCGTATAATGCAACTTGGGATTGCTCTTTACTATGGAGAAATAGGAAATTTTAAAGATGGAGAAACAGAAGATTCTACGTGTCACAATAAAGATATGTTAGGAAACATTGCAGGTAAATATAACAAAAACTTTTATTTTATAACTATTGTTTTTACAAAGTGTTTTCACTATTGTGAAACTTCGAAAACTACAACATTAGATTATGTTTTGCAGTGTTCTAATATGATGGGATGATTTTATTTTGCTTGTTTGACACTAATTTTTTTCTTTCCTACATTTTGCATACTATTCTGACTTTCTTTTTTCTACATGTTAAAAATAACTTGAATATTTCTAATAGGTATAAGTGTTTGGAATATACATTACATAAAAGTTAAGGCAGTCCAACCTCAAGATTTCCTAGTAAATTATAGTGCAGTTGACCCTTGAACAACATGGGTTTGAACTGCGCAAGGTCCACTTGTACACAAATTTTTTTCAGTAAATACGTACTACAGTACTACATGATCCATGGTTGGTTGAATCCTTAGATGCAGAACTGTGAATATGATGGAGGGTTGACTGTAAGTTATATCTGGATTTTCAGCTTGCACCCCTAACTGCCTTGTTGTTCAAGAAACAACTATATTGATAATTTTTCTGCAAAGTCTCAGCAAGAGTTATTATAACTTATTAAGTTATTTATACTTAATTATTATATGTAATTATAATTGACTATAATTATACCTAATTATATGCTTCATTGAAGGATACCTACTTAATTAATTGGAGCATTACTTAAAGAAGTATATACTTCATTGAAAGATACTTAGTGGGTTAATTTCAGTTATTCAATTCATTATACTTTTACTAAAGCCTACTGTGTGTAAGACATTATTGCTGGGAATGTGGTAGAATGTAGAGATAAAGAAATGTGGGAGAATACAGAGACAAATTCTCTTTCCTTAAAATCTTAATATACAGTGGAGTGGACAGACATGTGAACAGTTAGTTAAGCATGATGTATGGTAGAATGATAAGATGTTTGATTTAATAAAGGTATGAATGATCTGAAGTAGAAAAATGGTGCACGGGATGATTGGCTTTGACTTGTGTTGGATCTGAGACTCAGGAAAAATTTGGAGAAGATGATGATTAACTTCCATAGTTCGAACCTTTAGAAAAGGGCATTTAAAACTTAGGAACAGGGACTTCCCTGGTGGTCCAGTGGTAAAGAATCCGCCTTCCAATGCAGGGGACGCGGGTTCAATTCCTGGTCTGGGAACAAAGATCCCACATGCTGTGGAGCAACTAAGCCTGTGCGCCACAATTACTGAGCCCCGGCACCTCAACTAGAGAGCCCACGGGCTGCAAACTACAGAGCCCACATGCTCTGGAGCCTGCGTGCTGCAACTAGAGAAGAGAAAACCGGCACACCACAACTAGAGAGAAGCCCGTGCACTGCAATGAAGAGCCTTTGCGCCGCAACAAAAGATCCTGCATGCCTCAACAAAGATCCCACATGCTGCAACTAAGACACAACACAGCCAAAAAATAGTTAATTAAAACAAAAACAAAAACAAAACCCCTTAATCTATAAAAAAACAAAACAAACAAAAAAAAACTTAGGAACAAATAATCTTATTAAAAAATGGGCAAAAGACCGAATAAACATGTATCCAGAAAAGATATACAGGTGGCCAACAAGCACATGAAAATATGCTCAATATCGTTAGTCATGAGGGGTAATGCAAATCAAAGCCACAGTGAGATACTGCTTTACAGCCACTAACCAGTGTAGTTATAATAAAAAGACACATAATAAGTGTTGGCAAGGATGTGGGAAAATTGGAACCCTTATGTATAGCTGGTGGGAATGGAAAACAATCTGGTTTGTCAAAAAGTTGAACATAGAGTTACCATATGAGCCTAGGTAGGGTTCTATTCCTAGGGTTATATGACAGAGAGTCGATAACATATGTCTAACATAAAAACTTGTATGTGAATGTTCATGGCAGCGTTATTCTTTTTTTTTTTTTTAAATATTTTATTTATTTATTTGTTTATTTATGGCTGTGTTGGGTCTTCGTTTCTGTGCGAGGGCTTTCTCTAGTTGTGGCAAGCGGGGGCCACTCTTCATCGCGGTGCGCGGGCCTCTCATTGTCGCGGCCTCTCTTGTTACGGAGCACAGGCTCCAGACGCGCAGGCTCAGTAGTTGTGGCTCACGGGCCCAGTTGCTCCGCGGCATGTGGGATCCTCCCAGACCAGGGCGCGAACCCGTGTCTCCTGCATTGGCAGGCAGACTCTCAACCACTGCGCCACCAGGGAAGCCCGGCAGCGTTATTCTTAATAACCAAAAAGTTTAATAACCTAAATGTCCATCAGCTGATGAGTAGTTAAACAGTTGTGGTGTATCTGTACACTGGAATATTATTCAGCCATACAAAGAAATGAAATACTGATACATGCTAAACTTTGAAAACATTAAGTGAAAGCAGCCAGTCAAAAAGGAACATGTTGTATGATTTCATTGATATGATATGTCCATGATAGCCAGTTCTGTAGAAGCAGAAAGGAGATTAGTAACCTGGACTTGTGGGGAGGAGGGAATGGAGAGTGACTGCTAATGGGTAGAGGTTTTCTTTTTGGAGTTTCATGTTTCTTAGAACATGAAAATATTCTAATATTAGATAATGATGATGGTTGTACAACTTTGTGACTACACTAAAAACCACTGAATGGTATACTTTTAAAGGCCAGATTTTATAGTATTTAAATTATAGCCTAATAAAAAATTTTTATCACCTTAAAAAAAGCTTAGGGAACATTAATAAGCATATGTAGGTATAAAACATTTTACTTCATTTCACACTAGGCAGCGAATTCCTGTTAGACATTGTTCCTGTCCTAGCAATTCATTATCTAACACCTAGAACAAAACCTAGCATATAGAAGCTGCTCAATTCATTTTTTTCACCATGCTATTATGATAAATTTCAAGTATATAGAAAAGTTGAAAGAATATTATACAGTGGGCACCCACATACTCATCATCTAAATTCTACAATTAATATTTTGTCACATTTGCTGTATCATATATCTGTTCATCTAACACCATTTTCTCTCCATCAATTCAACCAGTTTCTGATGCCTTTCAAGGTAAGTTATGGACATCAGTATACCGCATCCCTAGACTTCAGCAGCATTTCATTAACTAGAGTTTATATTTATTGATGGTTCTTTTTCTTTTTTTGAAGATTAAATTCACAAGGTGAAATGCATAAATCTTAAGTATACTATTTAAGAAGTTTTGAGAAATGAGTATGCCTATGTGATGCAGAACACCCATCAAGATATGGGTCATTAACATCTCACCAGGTTATCTCATGCCTCTTTCCAGTCATCCCCCGCTCCAGCTGCCTGCCCACCCCAACTCCACTCAAGAAAACCCTGTTCTGAATCTTTAAAAAATCGTGGATTGGTTTTTGCTGATTCTGGAATTCCATATAAATAGAATCATATAGTATGAATTCTCTTGTGAAAGGATTATTTCATTAAGCATAATATTTTTTTTTACTTTTAATTTTAAAAAACTTTTTATTAAGACAATTTTTAGAGCAGTTTCAGATTTGCAGCAAAATTGAAGGGTAGGTACAGAGATTTCCCATATACCCCTGCTGTCATACTTGCATAGCCTCCCCCATTATCACCATCCCCTCCAGAGCGATACATTTGTCACAATTGATGAACCTACATCATTATCACCCAGAGTCCATAGTTTAGTTAAAGTTCACTCTTGCTGTTGTACATTCTATGATAGATACATCTATCTATCTATCTATCATTATGGTATAAAGAGTATTTTCACTGCCCTAAAAGCATCGTATTTTGGGGATTCATCTGTGTTGTTGTATATATCAGTATTTCTTTCCTTTTTATTGCTAGGTACATTGTATGACTATACCATATGAATATAACATAGTTTATTTAGCCATTCCCCTGTTGATGGAAGCTTGAACTATTTCCAGTTTTGTTTATTATAAATAAAGATGCCCCGGACATTCTTCTGGAAGTCTCTTATAGACATGTGCTATTCTTTCTCTTGGGTAAATGCCTAAGAGTGGAATTTGTTAAGTAATATATGTGTGTGTATATATATATATATATATTTTTTTTTTTTTTTTTTTTTTTTTTTTTTTGGAAGAAACTACCAGGTTGTTTTCTCAAAGTGGTTGTGCCATTTTACATTCCTATCAACAATGTATGAGAGTTCCAATTGCTTCACATACTTGCCAACATTTGTTGTTGTCAGTCCTTTTTACTTTTAGCTATTTGGATGGATATGTTGTGGTAGCTCATTGTGGTTTTAATTTGCACTTCCCTGATCAATTATTTTGAAATTTTTTCATGTGATTATTGACAATTAATATATCTACCTTTGTGAAGTTTATGTTAAGTATTTGCCTATTTTTAAAACTTTTTTGGGTTTCATTACTGATTGGTGGTTCTTTTTTTTTTTTCTTAATTTTTTTTTAATTGGAGTATAGTTGATTTACAATGTTGTGTTAGTTTCTTCTATACAGCAAAGTGAGTCAGTTATACATACACGTGGTTCTTTATATATTCTGAATTCAAGTCTTTTGTCATATACATGTCAAATACACTTGGGGAGTATTTTTTGCCGGTCTGAGTTGCCTAATTCATTTTTAAATACGTGTCTCTTGAGCAGAGTTTTAAATTCTGATCAAATGTATTTTTCAAAATTTTCCTTTGTAACTATTCCTTTCTGTGATCTAAGAAGGTGAGTAGGTGTTTGTTTGTTTGTTTGTTTATGGATGTTAAAAAGAGGGTTGCTTGCTTCCAAATGAGTCTGAATTAGTTTTTTCATCTGTCTAAAGCAGAGATCCTTAACCTTTTATTGTGTGTGCTACGGACTCCTTTGACACTCTGGTGAAGCCAGTGAACCTTTTCTCGGAAAGTTTTAAGCGCCTTGATTTTAATATGCCTTGGTGTCCTTCCCCAATTCTGTTTATGTCTTGGGGATGTTTTTCTTTGCCCCTTTCTGGTGGTTCTTTTCATGGCCTCAGTAGTTTCCTTACATGAAACTAATACTTAGGTGAGGACTGGAGTGGGACCCTCTCCAGGTCTCAGGAGCTCTCACCCTGAACAGGTCTTTCTTGTTTGGTACTCTGCCCTGCAAACTCTAGCCACCTCAGTCTGCCTGGACTCAATACTCTGTTTTCTCATCTAAGGATGTTAGGATACACCATTCCAAGGGCAAAGAGTATTTTAAGAATTCTGACCAGAGATCAAAGAGATGCTTTTTTCTTTTCCAGGTCACAATTCATTCTTTTTACAAGGCAGTAAGCAAAGATTTAGAACTTCAAAACCATCTTTCATCAAAAATCCCTCTTAATTTTTAATTAATATTAAGTATAAATTATAGTGACTGATTTCTTAGACTTCTCTTAGTGATGTTTCTTTCTTTTGTTTCAAAAGATCAAGCAGTGGGATACTCCTCCTGTTTATTGGTTTTGACAAGAGAGGTCCAGAATCCATCTCTTTGGACCCAGCCTGGTCCTGGGTTGAGCTAACCTGACTTTTTGTTTTATAACCAAGATGATATTCAGTGATGATGTCCAATTTGAGATCTTACAAGGGACAGTTAATAACAGGCTTTATTTATTCCCCAGTAGAAACTTATATGATATTTATGGTTAATAGCAAGATGTGAAGATCAAGTAAAACGTTTTCTGGATTTGTAAGTTTTATAATTTATTTTGAAGTAAAATGGCTAAGGTCTCTTGGTACTGTATTTTAGGTACTCTAGTTACTATTTATCAAGTCTTTTTTGTCCCAGATGAAAGAGGTCAATAGCCATGTGTCATGACCTAAAAGTGTACGATGTTCCAAGAGTCTCCTGTCATGAGAATTAAAAAAGTTACAAAGTTTTTCTTGCCAGAAAACCTGGAAGTGAATCTGAATGAAGATAGTATTTAATGGAGTGTGTGTATTTATTGATTTATCAGTGAAGAGTAGATATGTTTGAATCTGCTGGAGGCTGCTTATACCATGAATTTTTAAAAAAGTAATTTCTTCCCTAAATTCCATGATGATCTGCCTCTTTTGTTTGTATTGTTAGAATAACATTAAGGGACCTTGATGGATTTTGTCTTACAAAGGTGGAATAAGTTACAGTGGTTGGAATTTAAATCCTTAGTCTGCTAATTTGTAACCACATAAAAGTTCTTTGCTATAATTTTTCATCTATAGAATAGGAAAGATGTTATTTACTAATAAGAAAGTCACTATTATTTTTCTTAACTACATATGAGAATAGTTTCCTTATAACATTTACTTTCATTCTTTGGGATAATTCTTTTCTTGGTGGGGGCACATTCTGCCTAGGAATATTTGCCATTCTCTTTCTCTGTTGGGTGCATCAGGAAATCAAGAACTTTTCTTGGATTTTTCTGATATTACGTTTCTGAGAAAAGTCATTTTTTCAGCCCCTTAGCCTTATTTTTGGAAGGTAGGTTATATGTTGTTGTTGTTGTTTAAATTAATGAGTGAATTCCTAAAGAATGAATTCTTTGTATTTATCAAACACATTTAAAAGTATGTAATAAACTACTCCCCATATAACACTGTGGACTATGAAAGGAAATTTATGCAGTACAATATATAGAAACTTGAAAATAGTAATGCTAAGTTATTGGTTTCAAATAATAATAACCAATGTGTGACTTGTTCATACTTTATATGTAGAAAGAATCATGTGGGAGAAACTTTTATATAATTTAAATTCCTAATTGTCCTCTTGCTTTAATTCCCTTTATTTAAAATGACTTTATTTTGATTGATAGGTGCTGAAGATGAAACACGAGTAGATACGCAGTATCCTGCTCAGTACAAAGGCCAAGAGCTGTATTCACAGCAAGAGGATGAGCAGCCACAGGGATGGGTATCATGGGCCTGGTCATTTGTGCCTGCAATTGTGAGTTATGATGATGGTGAGGAAGACTACCTTGGGAATGATCCTACCTCAACCACACATCAACAAAAAGCACAGACTTTGAAGGATCCTATTGTTTCTATAGGATTTTATTGTACAAAGGCAACTGTGACTTTCAAAGTAGGTTTCCTTTTTTTTTTTGCTGTTTATCTCTCAACTTTAATGCTTAAATTTTGACTTCTAGTAAGAATGTGGCTTAGTTTATTTTACACTTAGTAGATGTGAGACAAGAGTCTAACAATCTTTACTTCATAAAATTATATGTCCCTTCATCTGAAATCTCTGAATTTTGGTCTCTTTTTGTCTTCTTAAGGCCTTCTCCACTTTCCTTTTTTAATAGCTTCATGGAAAGTTTTTCTCTTCCTACTGAATCTTTCAATTGGCATACAGAGATGCCTTAGTATTTCCATTGAAAAAGAAATGCACATTAAAAAATCTCCCATGACTTCATGTACCCCTCTAGCTACTGTTTCATCTCTGTGTTGTCTTTTCATTGCAAAATTCCTTTAAAGCATTGTTTATATACATTTTCTCTCTTTCCTCACCTCTCTTTAAGATAGTCCAGTTTTTTTTATTATCTAGATCTTGATCTAACTCTGTTTTTCAGCATTGTTTAAAATACTTTGAGTACTTCCTCCACTAACAAATGCATGTAAAATACATTCTCAAAAGAGATTATATAATAGGTGTTTTCAGGTTAAACAGTAATAAGGTGAACATCCTTTTATTTTAAAAAGTATATGTTCTTCTTTGATCATATATTGTCTTCTCTGCCCCTCAGCTATAACCCATACTTAATTTTAGGTTATTTCTTGACTTTTTATAGTAGTATTATCACACATTTAATATTCCTGAACAGTATCTAATTCATTCAGCAAATACATATTAGTGCCATCTATGTACCAGGCATTGTTCTGTCTCTGGAGTTCACAGTGAACAGGTGAGATATAAATCCCTGCCTCTTAAAATGTAAATTGTTATTATAAACAAATAAGATATATAATATACCCGTTGATGATAAGGGTTATGTAGAAAAAAGAAAAGGAAAGAGGAATAGCGAATGCTTCCACTAAATGGGAGGGGAGTTTTGCAGTTTAAAAGAGGGCAATCAGGTTGCCAAGGGGAAGACGGGGGAGGGATGGATTGGGAGTTTGGGATTAGCAGATGCAAACTATTATATATAGGATGGATAAACAACAAGGTCTTACTGTACAGCACAGGAAACTATATTCAATACCCTGTAGTAAACCATATGTATATATGTAATAAACAGTATGTGTGTGTGTATATATAAAAAAAAAAAAGAGAGTGTGATCAGGTGTCATACTGAGTGAAATAAGTCAGACAGAGAAAGACAAATATCATATGACATCACTTATATGTGGAATCTAAAAAAATGGTATACATGAACCTATTTGCAATGGTATAAATGAACCTATTTGCAAAATGAACCTATTTACAAAACAGAAAGAGTCACAGATGTACAAAACAAACTTATGGTTACCAAGGAGGAAAGAGCAGGGGAGGGATAAATTGGGAGATTGGGATTGATATATACACACTACTATATATAAAATAGATAACTAATAACCCACCGTATAGCACAAGGAACTCTATTCAATACTCTGTAATGACCTATATGGGAATAGAATCAAAAAAAGAGTGGAGATATATATATGTATAACTGACTCACTTTGCTGTACAGCAGAAACTAACACAACATTGTAAATCAACTATACTCCAATTAAAAAAATAAATAAATAAAAGAGGGTGATCAGGGAAGGCCTTAATGGGAGGTGGATATTTCAGTAAAGACTTGCAAAAGAGGAAGCTCTGCAGATACGTGGGAATGAACATTCTAGGAATAGCAAATGTAGAGGCCCCCAAAGTTCATGTAACAGCAAGGAGGCCGGTGGGGCTAGAGAAAATTGAGCTAATGTGGAAGTAGTACAAAATCAGGTCAGAGAGGTTATGGGGTTGGGAGAGGTCCATAAATTGTGAAACCATGTAGGTCATTTTAGGGACTTTATCATTAATCTTGGATGAGATAGGAAGGTTTTGGACAATTTTAAGCATAGTAGTTATAGGAGGATCCAAATTATGTTTTAAGTTGCATCAGCTCTGCTCTGTTGAGAATAGATTATAAAGGGACAAAAGCAGAAGTAAGGAGATCAGAGAGGATTGCAATTTTCAAGCAAGAGATGATGATGGCTTGGACTAGGGTGTTAGCAAGTGGAGGTGGTAAAAAGTAATTGGATTTTGGATGTATTTTGAAGGTCAAGAGTACAGGACTTCCTGATAGATTTTATTGATTGACATAAATGAAATAAAGAAGATCCATGGAAGGCTCCTGAGCAACTGGAAGGGTTGAGTTCTGATTTTCTGAGATGAGCAATACTATGAGAGGATTAGGTTTGAGATAAATTTCAGGAGTTTGGTTTTGGACAAGTCAGTGAGGGAAACTGAAAATAAGTGACTAGTGATGTAGGTGGCAAACCAATAGAGTGCCTGTCTGGAAGCTAAGTGCCATAAATGTTTTATAGTGGAGGGAGTAGGTCATTTGTGAGAATGGATTCATTGGATTTGTCAATGTGGAAATTACTGGTGATTTTGACTGGAACAGAGATTTGAGACTGGTGGAATTGTAGTTGGAGTTGGTTAAAAACAAATGGGAAGACTGGTGGGAATGTAAAATGGTGTAGTCTGTGGAAAACTGGCAGTTCCTCAAAAAGTTAAACATAGAATTATCATATGACCAAACAATCACACTCCTAGGTATATACTAAAAAGAATTGAAGACTGAACTCGAGGAAATAGATGTACCTGAGTCTTCATAAAAGCACTATTTACAATGGCCAAAAAGTTGAAACAACTTAGATGTCCATCAGACAGATGAAGGAATAATAACCTTTTCAGAAGATAGTGGCTATTCTTTTTTGATAGTACTCCAAACCCAGTAAGTGGTAACTTTAAAAAAGACCAGTTGTGTCTCCAGCTCTTGGAAATTGTCTGGTACATATTCAACAAATAAATGTTTGTTGAAGAAATCCATCATCTATCCATCTACCCATCTCCTTATCTGCTTACCGTTTTTTAAAATTTTTGGACCCTCTTTTAGATTATTTTTTCTTTGATTTTATTTGTCTTTGTGGGTTTATTTTTTTATGGAGGCATTTTTCTGAAAAAGATAAACTCATGTGTCCAACCTGTGAAGTAGTATTACAGGTACTATTCCAGGCAACTGTTACATACTGGAAATGTAGCAAAGAAAAATCAAGTTTCTGCTCTGGTGTTTTTACTTTAGCTTAGATTGTTTAACTGCTTGAAATAAACTTTTTCAATCAGTAGTAAAGCTATATAATTTATAACTGTAGCAGATGGTAGATTAAAACTATTTAAAAATAGTCTTTAAAGATTTTTCTAATTAAAATTATTCCATATTTTCTAATCTGACAAAAGCTAAAAAATAGAGACAATAAGTTTCAACAAAAGTTTAGTCATGGCTTGATTAGCTTGAAAGATTTTTTCTTTTGGTAATAGTTTGGGGCAGAAATGATAAAAAAATGTAAACATTACTTCTACTATTTTGACACCATTGTTTATTATTTCTGAATTTTTGAAACAAATTATTATTTTATTTTATTAAAAATTTTGCAACTGAAATTCACTGATTTAGCTTTGTTTAAATTAAAGGGATATGGGTCAATCTGCAAAATAAAAATGATAAAACAATAAACCCTTTAAATGTATAATAAAGAGCCAACTGTTGCCAACTATTGTTAGATGTTTTGCCAGTTTTAGATGATCCAAGTGAAATTATTTTTAATTTAAGTTTTTGAGGGAAGTCAGGGATTGCTAGTAAAGTACTATCTTTTCTGGTGACTTGTACATGTTTACTTTTAAATTTGAAATTATTCTGGTACATTTCTGTTAACTTCACTGATGAGAAGAATTGTAATTAAACTGAGTCCGTCAAAACAGGCATTTATATACAAAACTTTTATAGACTTTTGGGGTAGTATTTGTCATTAGTCAATATATCTTTAAAAAAAATTTGAAACATTTATGTCTCTCTAAGGTTTCTCTAAGGGAAATATGTTGATATTTTGGAGGAAAACATTAGAATTATTGTTCAGCTTGGGTTTAAAGAATGTATGGAATTAATTTGTGGTTCATATTTTGGTCAGAAAATAAGGTCATGTTTCTACATTAGCATTCTGAACAGTTGATATCAATCCAACAAAAATCATGCCAAATTAAATGTAGCATTTAAAAAATAATGTTGAAAATTGTTCTTGTAATGTTTGAGTCCTTTTAATCAATTAATTGCTTTTTTTCTACAATAATTGTAGACAGCTGAAGGGCAATCAAGTTTAAAATATTCAATTTTACTTAAGCATTTTAGATTATAGAACTGTACTTTGAAATAACATTGTGTATACCAGTTCTAGAAGCATCCAAGAAATAAAGGCTTATATTATATAAAAACTCGTTGGTATAAAAAATGAGAATAATTAGTTGATTCCCAGTATAAAGAGGTTATCATGCTTAGAATTACAGCTTTTCAGTTCAATAAGTTCTATATGACCTAAGTTAAATATTGGTTTTTTTTTTTTAAATGTGATCTTTGACTTTGCATTTAAGTTTGAAGAATATATCCATTTCACACGAATAAGGCTCACTGAATCATTAGCAAACATGAGCAGAATACTTTTTTTTTTTTTAAAGTAACATCTTTATTTTGGAATAGTTTTAGATTTACAGGAAAGTTGCACAGATGGTACAGAGAGTTCACATACACTCCTTACCCAGTTTTCCCTCTTATTAACATCTTACGCTATCACAGTTCTTTTGTCAAAACTAGGAAGCCAACATTGGTGCATTATTGTTAAATTCCAGACTTTAATTTCATAATGACCTTTTTCTGTAACATGATCCAAACTAGGATACCACATTGCATTTAGAAAAGGAGCTTTTAAAAATAAATCAAATTATCTAATTTTTGGATACGTAGAAATAATATGCTGTAAGTTTCAGGGGAGCAAGAGTATATATATATATTTTTTGTCAGCATCTGTATCAGTACTTGTTATCTAGCAGGCACTCAGTGAGTATTTGCACGATTGAATGAGTCTGTGACACATGCTGTGAGATGATGTACTTTGAAAGTAAAGCCCTTGAATCTGCCTCCCTCATAGAACTAAAAAAGTTTTGTTGAATCTCTGTGTTCCTTCACAGCTTTCTTTTTGATTACAAATAGGTAGAAATCTTATAAATTATTGAACTAAACCTGATTGAATATATTAGTGAATGTAAAATGAACTGATGTTAAAATATATGTAAATTTTTGGCAGAATATATGAGTCATTTTATGACTAGGGGACTGTTATAGCTACATAGCTTTCACCATTTTAAGCAATATTATTAACAAAAAGGAGTATTTATATTCTCTATATGAACTTATTAGACTAGCATATTCAAACTTTATACCATGGATAATCTGTTACAGCTGTTTTTGTTGCACCTGTTTTCCTGCTTCATAATTTAATTTCCCGAATCTTAAAATTGGCCTTGTTTCCACCAATTCATCATAGTAATGACAGTTTATTGCCATTTAATACTAATTTGACTTACTTAATATTCTTATATTGTTTCATAGCTCACTGAAATGCAAGCTGAGAGTAGTTATTACAGCCCTCAAAAAGTAAAATCTAAAGAAGTATTGTGTTGGGAACAAGAAGGAACTACAGTTGAGGTAATCCATCAACACTGAATATACTTTTAAAAATCTTTGTAATGGTCCTTAAGGTTAATATTTAATAAATACAGGTTTTCAAAATCATAAATAGTATATTTAAAAATGTATTTATAGCTTTATATTTCTATTTTAGTGATCAGTAGTATTAATTGAAATAATTATTTTTTAACAAAGATTTTACCATAATATGCAACATTAATTTATTCTTTCATTTTGTCATTTGACTTGTGTGTGCTCATATGTATGTGTGGATTAATGTTCTTGAAGTGCCAGTCATTGAGGATACAAAGGTTTGAGGATACAGAGACAAGTAAGATATTTCTTATTTTAATAGGATGTGTGATCTGAGGAGAATAAATTTGGAAAGGTCATAATCCTAAAGATGTTTCAACTAATTTAGAAATTCTACAAGGAAAGCTTGTAACATTTTTATTGAAATTCAGGTTCATAACATCTCCTTTCCTCTTATAGGCCCTTATGATGGGAGAGCCTTTCTTTGATTGCCAGATTGGTTTTGTAGGTTGCAGAGCCATGTGCCTTAAAGGAATTATGGGTGTTAAAGATTTTGAAGAGAGTATGAATAGAAGTGAAACCGTAAGTCAAAATCTCCCCTTTCCTCCATTTTTTTTTTTTTTTTTGGATAGAATGCAGGGATAATGAGGTGCTTATTGAAGTGTTTAACCATACCAAAAAATCTGTTAGACTACATATATCTTTGGCTTGAGAGGGGAACTTTACTGTTTTCCCCTGTAAGAAATTATAGAGCTCAGGGGAATTTAGAAAGTTGGTAGTACTTAACACCGACAGTAGTTCCAAATACTTTCCAATTCATAAATGTTTCTTCTTTCTTGTTTATGGCAGCTACTTGGAGTTCCTCTTTGGTTTGTTAAAATGTTCTTTGCCAAAATAGGCAGTGAAAATGGAGGCAGCATGCCTTGTCTTTTTACAGGACCTCAAGTTGTAGTGTGATTTCTATTGACTGCTGAATTGGTGTTATAAAACCAAGGTTTTCTTTTCTTTAACTGTCTAATGATTTTTTCTCCTGTTCAAAAATTTTGCATTTATTTTCAGGAAGCCTGTTTTTTCATTTGTGGTGAAAATTTGAATATGAAAGGTTTGACATACCTCACAAATTCATTGTTTGATTACCGAAGCCCAGAAAATAATGGTACTCATGCAGAATTTATCTTGGATGCAGCTAATCATAAGGTCAGAGAATATATATTTGAGCCAAATTCTAGGTTGTGCTGGGGTGGACACTTTGTGTGAATACTTGTGATTGATGTTTCTTCTCCAGTAATATATTCTGAATGCTAGTTGTTTATTGAAACATCTAGCATATTTTTGTCCGCCTTCTATATCTAGAGAGGTTTGAGGAGTGCACAAAGATCTCTACTTTTATATAGCATGCAGCCACTGTTAGTTTATCCATTCCCTACTGTTAAAATAGTCATGGAGGAAACATGTAGAATTATTTCTTTTAATTTCAGTTACTTTTGAAGTGTGGGATTAATGAAAAGAAATGAAGAATTTCACATTTTACTATATGTAGTGTTTGAATTTTTCATGTAAGATTATATTAATGTACTTTTTTTTTTTTTTAATGTACTTTTTATGGAATAAATTTAAAAACTCAAAAGAAGTTCCTGAAGATTAGTATAATAGAATCAATAATTTACATTGATTGTACAGACTTACTTTTATAGTTGAAAGTAAAGAATTTAATTTTTATCTGCATAATTAACATACATTTAAAAATATTTTAGTATATTTTTAGTGTTTGAACTGTTTCACATAAGTGTACTGAAATATTAAGGATTAACTCTATTTGAGAGTATATATTAGACCGTTTTGTGATGGTGATAAAGGTCAAGACCGTACTGCCCTACTCCACTGTAGGTATTCATTAACCAGACATTATTGACAAAGTGGTCAAATTGTCTAGTAGAATTATAGATGTCCTTTTGTATGGTCCATAGTAGAGGTAACACTACGTTTTTTAGAAGCCAATTCTTTGTGTAACCTCTGTTCTTCTTTCTGTTTTGCTAATCCTATGAGTTGGTACACATTCTCCATAAGGATATATGTCTGATTCTTGATCTATCAGGTTTTAAACTCAAAAGTCTGTTCTATACAATGTATGTTCTGTTTGCTTTGCTTTGTTGGCAGGAGACATACACTGAGATAGCTGGAATGCAAAGGTTCGGGGCTTTTTACATGGATTACCTGTATACAATGGAGAACACCAGTGGCAAAGGTACTGGTTTCTTTCCTTTATGTTTGCTTTTCCTTGAACAACAGAAACAAAGACTTCTTCAGAATCAATTGGTCCTTGACTGATTGTACTCTGTTACATCAGAGTTACCTTCTGTTACTTTGCGGAATGGTTTAATTTTAATGTCATGTTAGAATTTTCTTAGATTCTTAACATTTTTAGTCCTTTCTTTGTGCAGCTGATTGAAAAGATTTTTGTATAATCAACTAGAATTAGTTCTAATATTACCAAATATTAAAAATTTTGATACATCAAATTTCATATTAAGTTGTCAAAGAGCATAAACATTTCCTTTTCTGTATTAAATACATTTTGAAGGTTATATACATCTTTTTATTAAAAAAGGAGTTTGTTGTTTCAAACAGAAAAATAGAAATATATTCTTCTAGAAACTATGGACACAGTCTTTTATTATTTTATTATGTGTTTCATTTTAGTAATCAAACGATTTCAGAAATTTAACTATACTGTGTTGTGCTTATTATTCCAGCCTTTTTCATATTGAAAACTTAGTCAAAATAGGGTCACCATTTTTTGTTAATTTTTCATATTTTGATAAATTATTTCTTTGTTTCAGGGGATGAGTTAGATATTGTGAATGCAAAGGAGACCAAAGCATTTCTCAAGAAACCAATAGGTAGTGTTTATGCACTTAAATAAGTGATTCTAATATAGCATGTTAAGGACAGTAATGTAAACAGACAGCTAAAAGAGGTCCAGGTGAGAAGGGGACTACCTTTGTCTGTGGGGTTGAAGGCTTCACAGAGGAGTTGATTTTGAAGGATCGTTAAGTTTTGTTAGATGAAAACAGAAGGAAAGAACTGTAATTTTCTGCTTCCTCCTTTCATAATGGATTTCTAAATGTTGGTGTTCTCATTGGTCAAACCTGGATTCACTTCTTCCCCTAAACTCTTCCTGAAGTAATCTTATTCGTTTTCATGGATTTGAGTACCTTCTATATGTTGTTGATGTCCATATTTGTATTTTTAGTCCAAACTTATTCTTTCAGATCTAGAATTAAATATATCCAGTGCACACTTGACATTTTTACTTCTGTGTCTCACAAATATCTCAAAATTGAATATGTTGAAATTGAATTATTAAAACCCTCATGACCACCTACTACTTCTCCCCTATTTTCAGTGTTCTCTTACTGGAAGAATTTTCTACTGTCTTCTAGTTGCACAAGCTGGAAATCTGGGAATCATGACACACTTCTCCCCTAGCATCCAACCCATCAGCACATTTTGTCAAATTTTATCTCTAGAATCTATCTAGAATCTGTCTTTTCTTAAGCTTCACCGTTAATGCTCTCATCCAATCTGTTACCATCTCTAGATTCTAATAGCTTTTTTACTGGCTATCTCCTTCCACTCTTGCCCTCCTATAATCTATACTGCAATCAGACTGGTTTAATTCTGTGCTTAAAATCTTCACTGCCTTCACATTGCTTTATTTAAAAATAAAATTCAAATAGTTGATCAGATTTTGCTGTTCAGTTATTTGGTGGATAATGATAACCACCAAGGAACATAGAGACACAAAAGGAAGATTTTTGGAGGAAAAGGTGTGTTTTGAGATACCCGTGGACATTGGTGGAGATGCTCAGGAGTCAATTGTATGTGTTAGGTTTCCTCCACTACAGCATTCGTATGAAACCTTTGGTAATCCGAAATGGTGTAAAGTGAAGAAGCAGTTACCTTAGGACAGATCTTGTTAACGGATGTGCAAAATAAATTGAGAAAAGCGCGTATGCTCAAAGACACAGTTCAAAGCTGTGGTGGCTTGATACTGAGATTCTGAGTATAGTTCCTGGGGAAGGAGTTTGCTGGTGCCACTCTAGACGCTGGGGGTTTGTGCTGCCTCTGTAATGCTTCGCTGCAAAACAAGTGGTGAATGCTATTTTCACCTTTTTTTGTAAAAGTGGAAATTCTTTTCAGATTTATTTTGGTTAGGGAAACTGATCTTTTGTAAAAGTGAAATGGCCTAAAGCTAACTTTCGAAAAACAAGGGATACCTGTATATGAAAGTACAATTCAGAAGTCTCTGTTCTAAGAACTTTGCAAATTTTTATTGTGTTGTAGTTACCAAATGTAAGCTGGTAGGTTTCCTCTTGTTTAGTATGATGTCTTACACATGTGCTGTGAATTTGGTATTTTGTGAGGTGGAGTATGAAGTAGTCTGCCTATCAAGTAAAGGAAACCTCTCACTGAAAATTTTATTTGTATATATTTGTTTCTAAAGTTTTTAAAAGATTGAAACATGATTTATATTTGCTAGGGTGCTTATATATTTTCTGCCTGAGACGCTGGTAGTTTGCTACTTTTTGCATTTTTCACATATTCCATTCCTGTGAATAGTGTGCATTGTATAGATATCTTAGTCTTTAACTTTTTTAAAACAAAATGTTAGATCATAACATACAAACAGAAAAGTTCTATACATTTATGTACAGAATAGCAAAGAAATAGAAACACCTGTGTATTCCCCACACAAGCCAAGAAACAGGACAGTGTCAACATTGCTGGCCTCCTGTGTGTTCCTTTTCCATCACAGTCTTCTCCCTCCCTCACTGGAAGAAACTGCTCTTCTTAGGTTTGTGGTAATCATTTTCTTGCTTTTGGTTTACTGCTTACACAGATACTTTCTCAGCTGTGCAAGCAGATAGTTTTTTTTGGTAAATAATAAGATTCCACTGTTAATTTAACTTGTGAATGTCACATGTACATTAAAAATGTGTTCATTCATTCACCCAATAATCTGTTCACTTGTTCTTTGCCTGCTTTTTGGTAGCTGCTTTCATATGTGTGTTTCTCACTGTGAATCTATATTCACTGATAATATAGTGATGGTGATAATGGCTAATATTTATTGAATGGCTAATATTTATTGAATGGTTTTAAATGGAAGGCGCTCTTCTGAGTGTTCTACACGTAGTAGCTAATTTAATCTTCATAATAACCCTATAAGTAGATAACAATATCCCCATTTTCCTTATGAGGAAACAGCCAGTCCTATACAGGTTTTGTAACTTGGCCAAGATCACACACCTATTATGTGGGATTTGAACCCAGCTAGTTTAAACTCTACAGCTTGCATTCGTAACTACCGTGTTCAGATTTTCTTCTTTCTTGGATTACTTGGAACAAGAAATTTGTGGAATTTTCAGTATTTATAAACCTAAGAAAAGTATTTTGAATTCTCAAAAGAGGTTAATTTTGAATTCTTCAAAGAAATATTTTATCTAAAATTCTTGGTTTGTTGTGATGACATTTATTTGTTTCTGTAGTCCAAATTATCAAAAAGTGCCCTAAATTTTGTCTTAGGTATCTAAATGCATATTAAACTAATAATTTTACAAAGTTTGTAGTGGATTCTGAAATTTTGAAAGCGGATTTGATTGGTGTGCTTTAAGTAAGTTCATGATAGTATTTACTTAATGTAAAAAACTAGTAAATGCAGTAAGAAAAAGAACTTGTATTATTTATTTTTGTTGTGGTAAATGATGTAGTAGTACTTTACCCACATTATAAAATGACATATAAAGAAAAATTCGGTTAATAAGTTTCTTGTGCTGCTGCTTGATATTAATAAGCATTCTGATAATTATTTCATTTTTGTTATGCTACTTGAAAGCACTCACTGTTTTAGAAACTAAATTATTTCTTATTAATATAACTTTAAATATTATTGTAAGTTTTAGTCTTTTTTTATTTAAGAAGTTATTGCAAATGTTTTTATGGACTTAAAGTAGATAGCTGAACATTTAATCTACAACAGGAATATTTTAGAGACATAGAGATAAAATTGAAACTATTTAGTTATTGGATTGAGGAAAAGGATGAGAGAGAGGCATCATGGTTCGTTGCCCTTTTGAATCCAGATGTCTTGGGAGAGTGTTGGTGTTAATTTAGGGGAATGTTGGAGTAGAAGCATTTGTGTTTCCTAAATTATTCTATTTAAGGATTAATTTTCTAGTTCCTGGGTTAGAGCTACTTTTTTTCTTTAAAAGATGGGTTTTATACAGAGACTCAGACTCATAAGGTATAAGTTAAATACAAGCAAACTTTAATGAGAACCAGTGGGGAAAGAAAGCAGGTGAATTTCTAGTAAAAGAAGACACATAGGGATATATAGTTCTCACGAATGAAAGTAGAGTTCCTTGTGCACTGACAGCACAGATGGTTGGTGGAGTTGTTTTGGTAGCTTGCAGATTCCTCTTCACATAGGGAGAAGAATTATCTTTTATTAATAGGTATAAAGGTATGGGCAGATGTAGGCAGTACAGGTTCTTTTGCCTCTGGCTGTCCTGGAGAGACTGGCAAGTCCTTCATTTTAGTTAGGCTAACTTGATATTGTCTTGACTCTTAATAAGAATAGCCAAACATTCAGGCGGCTGGAGTGACCAAACATATTGAGGGTGGGCACAAGTAAATACCTTGCTGAAAAGAAATAGCTAAAAGCCAGTCACAGTTCTACATTTTAGATAAGCTACTGGCATTATAAGCAAGTTGCATTATCTGAAAAAAAGAATAGAAGCCTCTAGACTTCTATTGTTTTAGAGACAATCTGATGTCTAAAAGAAGGGTCTTCTTGTAAATTGACATTTTTTAAAGAAGCCTAATAGCCTCTACAGGACTTGAAGCAGGATATTTTCCTTGTTTTTGAATATTTTGATTTGCAACCAGAGTCCTTCTGGTTATCTTCAAGCTACCTCATCCTAACAGGTAACTCTAGAAATGTCTGGTTTAGCTATGGAAAGTAGTATTTTTTTATGTTAATGGTATGCTATTTATACCTAATTTATAATGTGACTCTTATTTATGTGTATCATAAAATATGTTTAAGATTAACTTTGTATGTTTTATTTGTGACATTTAAGTCTGCGTGTAGTCATCTTGTTAAGAATATATGAGGACTTCCCTGGTGGCTCAGTGGTTAAGAATCTGCCTGCCAATGCAGGGGACACAGGTTCGAGCCCTGGTCCGGGAAGATCCCACATGCCACAGAGCAACTAAGCCCGTGTGCCACAACTGAACCTGTGCTCTAGAGCCTGCGAGCGGCAACTGCTGAGCCCATGTGCCACAACTACTGAAGCCTGTGCGCCTAGAATCTGTGTTCCACAACAAGAGAAGCAACCGCAATGAGAAGCCCGCACACTGCAACGAGGAGTAGCCCCCACTCACCGCAACTAGAGAAAGCCTGCGCGCAGCAGAGAAGACCCAACGCAGCCAAAAATAAATAAATGAATTAAAAAAATGTTTTTTTAAAGAAAAGAATATATGAATAATAAATTTAATTATTTTTTTGTCTCTGGTACTGGGACTAGAGATTGAACTGAACTCCTTTGTTTGAAATGAAGGAAATGTATTTTTGAAAGAGTTACTAAAAGGTGTAGATATAGGATTTTTGTGTTTAACTGGGCCTTCCTAGGTTCTAAAGGTAGTAAATGCTGGAAAGTTTTACTTCCCTATTTTTGTTTGAATAAACATAAGACTTAAGAAGTAAAATTTACTGTATGTTATCACTTAAAATAGTGAATTTATATATTAAAACCAAATCTCTAAGGTGTGGACAGGTTAGATAAGGAGAAATACCTGTAGGTAGAGCTAAGATTTTCTTTAGAAGACAGCCTTGGTTCCTCTTCGACATATGGGCAGATAAGGGATTGGGGAAATTGGATTCCACCCTGTGGAGCATGGCCTTAATGATTTTACTCTGGAAAAAGTTCAAAGCGGGTAATACCTATTGTTTACTTCCGTGGTCATTAGAAAACTCACGAGGCGCCTTTGAACATGTAGTTTTAAGCAATCAATTTTTCCATGTAACTTCTAAGATAAAATAGTAGTAAAATGCAACTTCTTCGAGAGTCTCCTTTCCCAGTCAACCTAATAGTATTGTGTATAGAATTATTGGGTATAGGCCAATTAGATTTTAGAGAATAATTTTTTAAGAATGACCATTTCAATTTTATAGCACATCTTATAACATTAAATAGATAACAGGAATAATTGTTTTTTAAATCATCTGTTTTTTGTTGATAATATCCTCTCATCTACATAAAGAAAAATATAGATCAGCAGAGTTCTGTGTATCCAGTTGATGTAGAATTGGTTTTAAGGCATTAAGCTCTAAGCTAAAAAGATAAGAGAAATATTAAAATATATATTTGGTGTATCTGATTGATGCTTACCTGTTAATATAATTTTGGCTTCTTGTAGGTTCTGCAAATCAACAAGACTTTTCTTCAGGGAAAAGTGAAGATTTGGGAACACTTCAGGAAAAGTCTACCAAAAGCCTTGTTATAGGTCCTCTTGATTTTCGCTTGGATAGCAGTGCAGTACATAGAATTTTAAAAATGATTGTTTGTGCCTTGGAACACGAATATGAACCATATAGTAGACTAAAACCAGGTTTGTTTTTGGCTTAATTTTGAATCTCTTGCCAGTTGATTTGAATGACTGTATAATCCAATTTGTTGTATTTTGCTAACTTAACGTTTTTAGTATGTTTTGCCTATCTGATTTTCATATATTTACTTGTTAATTTAAAGAGTAAACTTACATGTGGAAGTTATGGGAGAGGTTGGTATTCGAAAATTATTTGCATAAGTATGTGCTTTTTTTGCCAGCATTTGTCAGTATTGTATTGTCACCTTTTTGATACTCTTTCCCTTGTATACTCCTGAAATATGACCATTTTTCCACTTTAGTGGATTCTAAGGAGGAGACATGAAGAAGATGGGTTTTAAGCATATGAATTTAACATTCAAGAAAACTTAGGTCCTACTGGTAAAAAAAATTTTCTATGTGACTGATATTTTCTGCACGGTATAAAGATATGGTTATCACAGTTTCATAAAACACAAATTTCCTTTTCATGCAATGAAGCACTCTAGAGCAGGACATAAGAGTATAATGAGGGAGTATAGAATAATAAAGACCTCAGCCTGTGGCATCAGGCTGAGTTCTGACCCCCACTTCTTACTGACCTTAGGAAGTAATCAACATCACTGATTTTTCCATTTCTCTATCTCTATGAGTTTAATTATTGCAATAGAGTTGGTTAAATTGTCTCCCCAGTATCCATTCTCCTCTTATAGTAATAGAAATTTCTGTGGTAGAAATTTTCATGATAGAAATAAAGACTTCACTTCCCAAATGCAGTCATATGACTAGGTTCTGGTTACTGGATGGGAGCAAAACTTCATGTGAATTTTTGCGACAGGACTTTAAAAGGAAAAGAGTGTGCCTTCCTTTTTTTCTTTTTCCCTTCCTTCTTGCTGGAAAGCAATTATAATGGCAGGGCTGGACCTGCTAGCTTCAACTCTGAGATGAAAACTGCATGCTGAGGATGACAGAACAATAAGATAGAGAGAGAGCGCAAGTCTTCAGTAGTGTGGTGGCACCATGGATCCTCTAGACTCAGATTGTTGAGTGAAAGAGAAATAAGCATTGTTTTTGTTGACACTTATGTTATTTTCTTTTGTCACAGCAAATTTACTGTTGTCCTAAATGATACGCTTATAGGACCTACTTCCAAAGACTAATGCATGTAAAATCACGTAACATAGTGCCATAAGTGCTTGATATGTTCATGCATTCATTTCTTACACCTTGCTTGAATGCCTGCTCCATTGCCAGGTACTCTGATAAGTGCTAGGATAGTATGTACAGAATGGCTAGAACAGAAAACTGTGACAACACCAAATGCTGGGGAGGACATGAAGAAACTGGATCACTGATTCATTGCTGGTGGAAATATAAAATGGTACAGCCACTTCTAAAAACATTTTGGCAGTTTTTAAAAAAACTTAACATGCAGCTGCCATATAGCCCAGCAACTGCATTCCTGGGCATTTATCCCAGAGAAATGAGAACTAATGTTCACACAAAAAACAGTATATAATTAATTTTTCTCATGTTAAAACCCAAGCTGGTAGGTACTCCAGGGGACTAGGGTGACTCTGTTTCATGATGTGGTCTTAGACCCAGAATTCCTTTTATCTTGGTTTTCCACCATCCTCTGAGGTATACTTCATCTACATGGTCAATGTTGGCTTACCATTACAGTGTCTAATTTTAAGCAACAGGAAGGGGGAACAAGAGAAAATGGTAGGCATGTAGTTTCACTTAATGACATGGCTCTGTCATCTTATTGACCCAAACTTAGTAACATGTCCCTGCACCCAGCAGCCAGGGAGGCTGGAAAATGTATTCTCTAGACAGAGTCCATATACCTCACTTAAAATTCAGAGAGTTTTATTGCTAAAAGGAAGAAGAAAAGACTGCAATTAGCAATCTCTTCCACAGTGGAATTACGCCACACACACACACACGTTTATAGAAAATGAATATTTATTTGAAGCAGTTTATCATTTCAGAAATATTTATGATCTCTATAAAGAAACTGCTGCTAACTGACTTTGTACAGGCAGTTCTCTGAGTAGTTAGCAGTTCCCCTCCACTTTTTTTTTTTTAACTTCGTTATTGAAGTGTAAGATACATACTGGAAAGCACACAAAACTAAGGGTATGGCTTTGCGAATTTTGTAAACTTAACCACATCTATGTGACTAACTGTTCAGGAAATGGAACCTTACCAGCACTCCAGTATTCTCCTTCTTGCCCTCCTTTGGTTATTACTCTGAACCCCAAGGGTAACCACTCTCCTTACTTCTAACATCCTAGATTTAGTTTGGCATATTTTAGAATTCATGTAAATGTAATCACACAGTATATACTCTTTTGCCTGTGGCTTTAGCTTACATTATGTTTGTGGGATTCATTCTCATTTCTTTTTAGTATCCCATTTTGTGAATATACCATAACTTATTTATCCATTTTACTGTTGATGAGTATTTGGTTAGTTTCTAGTTTTTGGTTATTATGGTAGTGATGCTACCAACATTTTAGTACATACCTTTTGATTAACATATATACTCATTTCTGTTGGGAATTTAAGGGTGGAATCACTTAGGTAAAACGATCATATATGTTCACCTTTAGTAAATATCTCCAAACTGTTTTCAATTTGGTTGAATCACTTTACACGCCTACCAGCAGTGTAGGAGAGTTTTAGTTGCCCTTGATCAGGGGGTTGGCAAATTATGACTTATTACCTCTTTTTGTACAGCTTATGAGTTGATAATGGGTTTTGCATTTTAAATAGTTGGAAAAAATACAAAAAAGATTGATATTTTGTGACACATGAAAACTATGTGAAAATTAATTTTCAGTTTTCATAGGTAAAGTTTTATTGGAACAGATAGTCTTGCTCATTCAGTTATGTTTTGTCTGTGACTGCTTTTGTACTACAGTTGCAGAATTGAGTAATTGGGACAAACTGTATGACCCACAAAGCCTAAAGTATTTTTTTTAAAATTAATTAATTAATTTTTGGCTGCATTGGGTCTTCATTGCTGTGCTTGGGCTTTCTCTAGTTGTGGTGAGCGGGGGCTACTGTTCGTTGTGGTGCACGGGCTTCTCATTGCGGTGGCTTTTCTTGCAGAGCATGGGCTCTAGGTGCACGGGCTTCAGTAGTTGTGGCTCGCGGGCTCTAGAGTGCAGGCTCAGTAGTTGTGGGCCATGGGCTTAGTTGCTCCACGGCATGTGGGATCTTCCCGATCAGGGCTCGAACCTGTATCCCCTGCATTGGCAGGCGGATTCTTAACCACTGCGCCACCAGGGAAGTCTCCCCTAAAGTATTTTCTATATGGCTCTTTATAGAAAAAGTTTGCTGATACATATTTGCCAACTTTTAGTATTCTTAGTCTTTTTCATTTTAGCTTTTCCAGTGGATGTGTAGTGCTACCACATCGTGACATTATTTGCAGTTATCTGATACCTAACGATGTTAACTTGCTCTTGAAATAACTTTTGACCATTTGGATATATTATCTTTTGCTTGTTCAAGGCTTTTTGCCCATTTTTCCATTGAATTATTTGTTTATTTTTGATTTTTAGGTAGTTTTTAATTTTTAATATGCTGTGGGTACAAGTCCTTTGTGCATATACCTATGTCTATCTATGTGTCTGTCTATGGCAAATATTTTCTCCTAGTCTGTGGCTTGAATTTACATTATCTCAGTGGTGTTTTTATGAAAGGAAGCTGTTATTCTTTTAATGACAGAGATTAAAAATTTCTTTAAAATATTTAAGAAATATTTAAAAATATAAAACAAAATTTTACATAGCAAAGACATACATTTCTAGAGTAATTTATTCTTGTTAAAGGCAACACTTTTACGGCTGCTTCATTGTTGAAAAAAAGAATTTGACCTTAAAATTTGGAGAACTAATTAATTTTTTAGTTAATTAAGAAAATTATTTAAAAATAAATTTTCATTGAATTTTTATTATTTCATTTTAGATATTAAGGGTGAAAGTGAAACAGTGCTGAATCCTGAAGAAGTGGCATCTTTGGAGGAATATATTCCTACTCGACATACAAGTGTTACTCTCCTCAAATGTACCTTCACAATTTTCATGGCTGAATTCAACTTGCTGGATCATTTGCTGCCTGTCATTATGGGAGAAAAGGTATATTTTGTCATTCACTACTTGTTTTCTCATACATGTATATTTATTGGTCCTGTGATATTGTAAGAGGAAGTTGATTAAATAATAGAATATCTGTCTATATATAATAGTTATCCATGGTGAAGTTAAAGCAATGTAGCTACGATTATTAATTCTTAGAAAATAATTTATCTATATTATATAAATAAATAAATAGATTAAAAAAATAACCTCAAGCTAAGGCTCTATAAAGAAATGTTGAAGAGCATTTGCCTCGATGTCAGACCATGTACAAGCTCTGACACCTTAGGACACTGCTTTATATCTCTAAGCCTTGTTTTCGTTTTCTGAAAAACAAAAGAAAATTATATTTTTCATGTAGGCTGACAGAGTCAGCCAGTAAAGAAGCAACAAGCCCAGATAGATTCAGATAGTTTATTACTTACATAGACAGCAAAAGCAAATCAGTAATGGTGTTGGCTTGCCTTGTCCCTTTCAGGACAACCCTGAATCTAGAGCGCCAAATGACCTGCAGCACACATGGTAGGATACCTTGTTGACAAGGACTCAGTTCCACACTGCAGCTAAGCATTTATATAGCCTACAGCTGTACTCTGAGAGAGTAGATGGAAAGCCCCGTGAATGAGGGATGCTGATGAGAAAATTTCCCCATAGCAGCATTTCTCAAGATGAGAAGTCGACTGAGAAATGGTCTTTCACCAGTTCTGCACAAGACCACCTATTTTCCCCTGTTCTGATAATATCATAGGGTGCTCCACCAAGGCTTAGGTCTTGTGTGTTTTAGCCTTGCCTTGTGGGCTACATGGATTTTAAGATTGTCTGGGTGCTGGCATAGAGCAGTTCCCCCAAAGTACCTAGCTCCTAGAATGATTTTGAATATTCAGTGAAATAATGCATGTAAACCATTTTGCACATATTAAGAACCCAGTGATTATTACTGTGTTTCTTAATGAGGACTTATTAGATGCTTAATATTTTAGGTCCATATACAATGTATTGCTTTCTAAGTCTGCCATATACATATAAGGTATTATCTGTTATCTTTAATTTATTATTTTGGGGGTTATATTTCTTTTAATGGTGACATGATGATGATTATAGAAGTAAAAATAGTCCTAACTTTAAATAAAAAGAACTTATGGAAGTATGGCAGAGAATTAAGATATATCAGTTTCATTTTGTATATTTGCTCTCTATCAACCACTCATAATCGTTCATTGTATTGCTGGGTAAAGAGATCATCTGGGGAAAATTTTAGTGGAGAAGAATTAAAATATGACAGTATAGGCATGAACTTTAAAGTAACTATGGTTAATAAGTTCAAGAAAGAGACAAAAAAGTGGAGGATTTCAAAAGACCTCAATCCATTAAAAAAAGAATGAAATGAAATTCTGTAGCTGAAAACTATAACACAAACTAGAAATAAAAGGATGGAAAAAGATGCATCATTTAAGAGCTAATCAAAGGAAAGATAGAGTGGCTATTTTAATATCAGAAAATGTAGAGCTTAAGACAAGAGGTATTGATAGAAGTAAAGAGAGTCATTCCATAATGATAAGTGTTGACTCAAAGAGTGAACAGTAGATAATTCTCAGAGATATGTTGAATGAAAGAAGGCAGACATGAGTATGTACTGTGTGATTCTGTTTAAATGAAGTCAAAGAACAGACAGAAGTGAGAATAGTGGCCACCCCTGGTGGGGATTTGATGTTACCTGAGAAGGGATATAGGAGACACTTCTAGGGTGCTTGAAATGTGCGGTGGTTACATACATAAAAATTTGTTGAACTCTATGTTTAAGATTTTGTGCTTTACTGTATATTATATCTCAGTAATCCAAAATAAAGTCCCTTAGTAAAGTAATTGCTCAATACGTGATGGTTTAAAAATTATTAATGAGTCAAAAAGGAAGAACTGTATCTTCAACTTATTTTTAGGCACAGTGTTTCTCAATAATGGTACTATTGGCTTTTTGGACTAGAGAAGTATTATGTAGTTTTACCATCTTTACCCAATGCCTGCTAAATGCCAGTACTGTTCCCCTATTATTATGATAATGAAAGACAGACAAAACAATTAAACTGTTCTTCCCACACCTCTGGATGGAGGGTCATACTGTTCCTCATTGAGAGCTACAGGTATGGGAATAAGTTCAAGGGCTGGAAGGGGTGGCTTGCTAATTGGGTTCATACCCTGGACATGTTGAAATTTATCTGCATTTACTTGGAAGCTTAGAAAGATTCTGTAACGCTGAAAATACCAAGCCTACCTCAAGATTCTTAGGACTTTATGAGCCTTTAGCATTTTTAATATTAGTAGATATGATGTGGATCGGAAATTTTTCTGTCCTGCAAACTTTGCTTATTGTGAGTATCTTTCAGACTGTCTTGAGTAGTGCACTTAGTCGTTTAGTCATCTAAATGTGAATAAAGGGAAAGAAGATAAAGGCTCTGGAATATCTAGGATTTTTTTTGTGTGAATTATTGAGCTTAAGAAAATACCTTCAGTGTACTGAGGCACGTTGTGACAATATTCTAGTTGACTGAAAAAATAAAAAGCTTTAGCTAAAAGGGCACTGATAATTTCACAGTAAATAGGCATTCTTTGAAATCTGGGATATACCTAAAAATATGTAGAAGGTGTTTCTATTTGGTTACAGTAAGAGAGTCCCATAGCAAGGCATCATTTCTAGGATGATTTGATATCACTGCATAATGTGTCACTCTGAAGCTTGTATAGAGGGCATTGCACATCAGTCACTTTCTCCTGAAATATAAAATGAACACTATTATTTTCTAGAACTCAAGTAATTTCATGAATACTACAAACTTCCAGTCTCTTCGGCCTTTGCCATCCATTCAGATACTGGTGGATAAAATTAATCTGGAACATTCTGTGCCGATGTATGCTGAACATTTGGTGCATGTGGTCAGCAGCCTTACTCAGCCTTCTGATAACCTGCTTCATTATTGCTACGCACATTGCTACCTTAAGGTATGAAAAGTGAATTTTCTTGTGTATTAGTATTTGGTTGCCTTCGGGAGAATTAAATAAATCTTTTTTTTCTTGGAGTTGTAATTTTACAGAATTAGTACCCTGTAAGATGAGATTTAAATAAGATATGATAGGTATATTCATTATTCAGCATAATTAATATAAAAATAAAAGTGTACCTATTTTAAAGATTTCTTCAATTATTTGGTGTTAATAGCTTGATATTTGTAAGATAATAGTAATTATAATTTTTGAAGATTGTATATATCATTGATTATAAGCAATGTGTAAGAGCACTAAGGATGTTTTAAAAGACTCGTGATTTCTTTGAGGGGAATATTTGTGAGAGACAATGTTTTATAAAGCGAGTTTAACACATTTTTTTTTTAGTCATTTTCCTCTTATTGAATTCATGTTAATTTCTTAATGCCAAGGAAAACTTTATTACTTTAAATCAAGTTATGTAAAGTTAATTATTGGAGACTTTGCTCAGCTCTTCCATCTCTTTTTTTAATAAATATGTGATACATCCCACTATAGGTACTTACAAATAGATAAACTCAGATGTTGAGTAACAAGTGTTTTTGCTAAGCAAATACACATGTATAATCTAAGTAGAGATAGCATGTACCTAATTAAATTCTGTTTTATGGACTAAAGGAAGCTATGTCAAGTTGAAATCAAGAATAAGTACTAAAAGTGAGAGAGTGGCATGGACATGTATACACTACCAAACGTAAAATAGATAGCTAGTGGGAAGCAGCCGCATAGCACAGGGAGATCAGCTCTGTGCTTTGAGGGGTGGGTAGGGAGGGTGGGAGGGAGGGAGATGCAAGAGGGAAGAGATATGGGGACATATGTATATGTATAACTGATTCACTTTGTTATAAAGCAGAAACTGACACACCATTGTAAAGCAATTATACTCTAATAAAGATGTAAAAAAAAAAAAAAAGTACTAAAAATGCACTAAATTTTATGTAAAGTAGTGAAAATTAGAGAACTCCAAAAATAGACTCCTGGCTTTATTGTTTCATGCTTTATAGTTTGATGTTTTGAAGTTCTTAAATATTTGTGTCCTTGTAGAGTAAAAAGAAAGCAATTTAAAGATATTAGTTTTAGATCACCTCCAGGCATATTTAAATTTAAGATGTTAAAATTTGATTGTTTTCAAACCATGTAGAGTGGAAAAACTCATCTTTTTCTAGATGTCCATGCAAAGCCCATTTTTAAGATGATGGAGAAGGAAATTCTACTTCCTTGATGGAGGAGTTGACAGTATTATGTTACAAAGGGGTGTGGACACAGGAAAGTACGATTCTTTGGGGATCATTATTATAATGATCTGTAACAAGTGTTTTATGTCATGCGGAGAGTAGCAGAAGGTGTTTTTGAAAGTTAGATACATACTTGTGCTTTTTTATTCACTCCCACAATTAATACACTGAGGTGTATGACTTTTTTTTTAAGATTGGCACAACTTGAATATCAGGTTATATTGTTAAGAGTATTTGCCTTGTTTTATCAAAGCAAGTCTAATTTTAGGCAGTTCTTTCCAAGGTATTCTACTTACGTGGGATTCATTCATTTGGTAAGTACTGAGTTCTTTCCATACTGCAGACACTCAGCATTGAAGATGAAACAGGCATGCCCTATCCTCAAGGAAAATGGTCACCAAAGCTATTGGTCACCAATATGGTTGTCATTCATACTGACATAAAAGTTATTGGAATAGTTGTTTACCACTACTATTTGTTAATATGTTAAATGCTCACTTGAATTTCCAGGGAAATGTAAAAGTTACAGTGTAGTCCAGATAAAGTTTTGGTTAGTTTGACTACAGCTATAATGGATAAGTTAAATGTCCCAGGAAGTCAGGTGTTGGGCATAGTATAATATATGTAGAAAAACTTTTCATTGGTATTAAGAATATTGAATACTCTAAAAACTAAAGTCTTTAGTCTTGACCATTTGATTACATTAAAAAAAATTTCATTGCATTTCTGATGCTTCTTCAGTGGCCTAGTACATTTTAAAAAAACTTTCAGGACTTGGTAGAGAGTTTTAGTTTTGTGACTGTTTGGAACTGACTAAAAATACCGATTTGTTTTAAAGTTTATAGCAGTTCATGTTACTTGGGATGATTACTGTAACCTTTGAGGAAGTTTTCAAAGTTTAATTTTCATTATTACAGTGTTGAAATATTACAGTGGAAGATTTAAATGTCTACTTCATGTGTCTTTGGCATTTTAGACTCAAGTAATTTTCAATTAAATACTCAAATAAATGCTTAAGTTTTAAGTTTGTGTACGTAAATGTGACTGTATTGACTATTTGACAAAATAGTATATAGTTCCCACTTCATGTAATGAAGTTTATTAATTGAGAGAGTTGGCATGGAAGAAAACATGCAGGTGAAACTTTCATATGTCTTACCAAGTCCTCTGTATTTAAATGCTAAACCCATTTTTGAATAAGTGTGGCATCAAGTAGCTAAGACATTGAAAGTCACCTAAAGTTTGAAACATACATAAAAAAGAAGTTAGTGAAAGCATTATGTAAACTATAGAAAAATGTATAAATTTAAGGCGTTTTACTCATAAGGATCAGCTATGGCAGATGCTTCAGAGAGATCAGGAAGGTTATAGTAGAATCAAAACCCTTTGAATTTTTTGGATTTGGGAGTTTTTGACCTCCAGTAAATAGTTTTCCCTGGGAATTTCAAGGAATTGTGCTTTCACACATGGCTGGTGGATATATAATTGGTATCATTTTGGAGAGTGCTTTCGCAGAATCTAATAAATTTGAAAACTCATCTACCTTATACCGATCCATTCCAATTTTCAATATATATACTATAGCAAGGGCCAGCAGACTTTTCTCTGAAGATTCAGATAGTAAGTATTTTAGGCTTTGTGGGCCAAGAGGCAAAATTTAGGATATTGTGTAGGTACTTAAATAATAGAACAAATTTCCATGAATCTTGAGTTGACAAAATTCAAAATGTAAGATAGGACTCTTTTTTTGTAATATAGTTTTACTAACGAGAAGAAGGAATTCTTTTTCTTCGGGTAACATTTCACCTAATTGGGGTTTCAGCTTAGTGTTCCCTGTCATCAGATCAGTTATAAATGTACATGTGTAAAAACTATTCTTAGCTTGTAGGTAGTACAAAAACAGACAGTGGTTAGAATTTGACCTGTATACTGTAGTTTGTTGACCCTTGTCCCAGAGAAATTTTGCATGTACAGATATGTACAGCTATAGGTCTATAAATACCCACATGGATAGCTCTCTGAGGCATAATTTTTGGTGGGAATGTCAGGAAGCGTAATGGTATGTATAGTATGATACCATTTATGTAAATTAAGAATACAAAATAGTGCTAAAGATTGTTCACAGATATAAAAGGGTTTATAAAGGTATAACAAAAGGGCGGGATACGTTCTGAACTCCTGAAAGTAGATTTGGGCGATCTGGGCATCTGGGCTTGGTGGGGGGCCAGTGAGACTAGCGTGAGGGTCATGGATCAGGTAAACTTTAGTTATGTTGTAAGGTTTTAAATTTTTTAATAATTTTATTGAAATAATTTACATACCATAAATTCACCGTTTTTAAAGAATAGAAATTGGTGATTTTTAGTATTTTCACAGAGTTAAAGCAACCATCACCACTATCTAATTCCAGAACATTTTTATCACCCCAAAAAGAAACCATTAGTATTTACTCTCCATTGACTCCTCCTGCCCCCTGTAAACACTAATCTCTTTCTGTCTCTGTATTTGCCTATTCTGGATATTTCATATAAATGGAATCATACAACATATGGTTTTTTGTGGCTGGCTTCTTTCGCTTAGCATAATGTTTTTCAAGGTTCATCTATTCTGTAACATGTATCAGTACTTTATTACCTTTTTATGACTGAATAATACATTATATAGATATATACTATATTTTGTTTATCCATTTATCTGGTTGGTGGACATTTGTGTTGATTCCAATCCTTGGTTATTACAAATAATATAGCTATGAACATTCTGTATAGGTTTTTGTATAAACACAGGTTTCATTTCCTTTGGGTATATACCTCGGTGTGGAGCTGCCTGTTCTATGGTAACTCTGTCTTTAACATTTTTAGGAACTGCCAAACTTTTTTTTCCAAAGGGATTCTTGCATTGTTTTACTGTCCCACTAGTAGTGAATTAGGGTTCTTATTTCTCCATATCCTCACTGACACTTGTTACTACTGTCTTTTTGATTTTAATCATCTTAGTGGTTGTGAAGAGGTATCTCCTCATGGTTTTGATATATGTTTCCCTAGTGACTAATGATGTTGAGCATTTTTTTTTCATCTGCTTCTTGGCCATTTGTATATCTTCTTTGGAGAATATCTATTCAAATCTTTTGCCCATTTTAAAATGAAGTTATTTTGTCTTTTTATTGTTGAGTTGTAAGTGTTCCTTATGTATTCTGAAGGATTTTATTTCATTAAAAGTACAGGTGACAACATGACATTCATTTAAAAAATTCTGGGTGATGAAAAAAATTACTTATTATTTATTGTTTCCTCACTTAAATTGTTGGTGGAAAAAAATTAGGAGAAAATACTTAATTTCTCTCCATAAGAAAAGAATATAAGTATCAGTTTCAGTCCAGAGTTTCTTTTTGTTTCAATGGATACATGAATAGAAACTAGATTTAGAGGGTTTAAGGAATGAGTAGGCAATGAAAAAAAAAAGGTGGCATTTTCCAGCCTACTTTTTCAAGATTTTTGCTGATGACAGATGAGAAATGGAATTTTACTGATGGTTGGAGGGGAGAGGTAGTGATGAGAAAGATTGTTTTTTCTTTAAGAGTAAGTGGTGAATCAGCCATATTTTTTTGGAGAGGGGAAGCAGGGAATAGAGGGAGGAAGCAAGGCAGAGTGAAATTGTGAGCTAATAGATGAGCTAAATCAAATGAAACATCATATTGCTGTTCCAGCAATAGGTAATTATGAAGAAGTCCTTTATCCTTTTTAGACTTCATTTTTCCCATATGTAAAATGAGGTGATTTAGTTAAATTGTTTTCTAATTGGATTTTTTAAAAGGTGGCACTGCATATTTAACTTTTCATTTTATGTCATATGTAAGTCATCTTAGTCAAGTTGGCATTTCCTTCAGCTAAAACTTCTATTAGTAGTTGCACTTACTGCTTCATACATTCTTGATGCCTCAGACTGTTGGTTTGCAGTGTTATTAATAAGTATTTTTATTCTATTTCTGAATCTATGGACAGTCCTGGTGAAAACAACCTCAATTCATACTGTGCTGGTTTTCCTTTTTCTAGATAAAGGATTTGTAATCTTGGTCAAGGGTTGTTGACGAGTTATTCGGTTATATAGGTATGGTAAATCTGTGTGTCTTACTGCTGTGATTTAAAAGAGAGAGTTGAAATTGGTTATTTCGAAGAGCAAACACAAAACTAAACAAACAAAAAAAAGAAATAATTATTTTTTATGGTTCTTTTGAAATAATTATTTTTGATTTCACTGTAATTTATACTTGCTTGAATGTTCTCTGGAGTCATCTCTGGACAACATGTACATTTAGTAAAAGCTTAAAAAAATTACAGAATAATATGCAGGACCTTCCCCAAAGTCCTTTGCAGTTCTGCAGACAACCAGCAGGGGATCTCCTCAACACCCAGTTTCCATCTGAGTACATTAATGATAGTGTCTGTGATTATACTGTTGGGACATTTATAGAATATTAGAAGGTGGCTTGAGAGCGTTCTTAGTTGAACACAGATAATCTAGTTTGATAAAGTATTACCCTGGTTCATACTCTAGAAATATTTGGAGGTTGGGCATCGTTTGAATAATCATGCTTTGTATTAAGTGGTATTAATAATTGCAAATTTCAGAAACTTTTAAATACTGGCCCTTTCAGAGGAAATATGAAATGCTGAAATTGTACAGTGCCCAGAAGTTCTTTGCATATAGTGTTGCTTAGAGCAAGTCTTCAAAGAATATATATGTGGAATAACTTAATTTTTAAGGCTGATCAATTAAGTATTAGAAACATACTTTTTTCTTTTTCTTCTCAATTCTTTATTTCTTGCATCTTGGTTAATAGTGGGATTTATAGGAATCAGTAGGTATATCACTTTCATTTTTCTTGATAGTAATTAAGTAGGTAGGCCCTTTGAAATGCAGTTTTTCTTTGAACGTACAAAATTCTAACTAATGTCTGTTTTCCAAAATGTTACTTCGTTCACTGAAAACTGACTTTACAGGAAAAGATTTGACATTGTCAGTTTGATGAATGGTAGGAGCAGAATAGCTTTTTGAAACCGTTGGGAAGCAGTTTAATATTACTTTCTAAGAAATTGATCATTAGTTTATGTTCATTAAATGAAAGTATTTTGTATTGGAAATTAGTTACTGAGGTATTTTAAACATGTTTCACTGTAGAATTTAGCAGCTAATATTAATCCTAGAGATAAGAAAGTTAGTGCTTTATAAACCCAAGGAATAAAAAATAATAATGAAACATAAATGTTGGGGTTAAACTGCTTTTGCATGTTGTTGGAAAACAGTAACTCTTTGTTTTGTATCTCTGTGTGTCAGTGTTTCCTGTTTGAAACATTTACTTTATTGAAAATAATGGAAGAAGAAATATCATAATCAGTTCTCTGCAACGTTTCATGTAAAATGTGATGTTACATTGATTCTTCCTATGAAGGCAAATGTAGTTTTCAGGAATTTCAGGGAATGCTTATAAAATTTTTGAATGTGATCTGCTAGTTTTAAGTATAAACTTATAAGGAGTAATTTATGCCATGTACCAAATTTCTTGAGGTGAAAAACCTCAGCTCTACCATTATTTTTACAAAAGAAAAGGGAAAAGATGTAACATTATTTAGGATATGTTTGGATATCCTTTTTGTGTGTGCATACCGTAAGTTGAAGGCAAAATACTTTTTAAGATTGTTTTTGTTGTAGTTAATGTTCTTTTAGGAATAAAATGATATAACAATGATTTACTAACAATATCTGTGATGTGCACAATGTAGTCAGTTTAACAGAGAATATGTGCATTTTAGCAGACAGTAAAATGCGAAATGAGAATTATGTATAGAAATAAAATGTGAAACCTAAAATTGGTCAAAAGAAGAGTCATCTTGCAGGGATATGAAAGAAATATTGTGTACTTAAATTTCTTAATTCTGACTTAATGTCCTATTTAATAGAAGAAAATGTTGATGTTTGGGAAGTGGAAAAAGACATCAGAACATATTTAGTGTGCAGCTGTTGTAGAGCAAATTGAAACTGACATATTTCATCCTGTGCTTACTAAAACTTTGTCTCTGTGAACATTTGGATCTTTTCTTTTTGTTGCAGATATTTGGTTTCCAGGCAGGACTGACCTCTTTGGATTGTAGGGGATCTTACTGCGTACCTGTACCGATTATTCCCTCTTTCAGCACTGCTCTTTATGGTAAACTTCTGAAACTGTCCACATGCTGGTAAGTATTGTGTTAAAGTGTGGTTTATGGTAATTTTCACTTATTATCTTAGGAGGGGAAAAAAACCCAATCGTATCCGTCTTATGCCAGTGTGTTAGTTTTATATAAAACCTTAGAAAAATATGTGAAGTTAATACTTCATGTATCTTTTTTTTACTGAGACGTTAAAAATCTCTTTTAAATGTCTGAAATCTATTAGGTTATAGTATTTGTGGTGGTGATAACTGTTGTTGGGGTAATAACTATCAATCCATATCACAGCTATAGTAAAATGTTGCTTTTTCACATTGTATAGGAACTGCAGGGCAAGTACTTTCTTTTTTTTTTTTTTCTTTTTTGAGAGGTTACAAAGATTTTTTAATAAGTTGCAAATTAATATCAAGGCCAAAGTATTTTTCAACTAAGTAACAATTTCATGTGTATTCCTAACCACTGAGAAAAGTATACCCATGACATAGATTTAGTATATTTGACATGTCTGTTTACAGTCACTCTGCATTTGGGCAGAAACTGATTTTAGCCCTTACTTTCATTTAGTATTGGATTCCTTTATTTGGAGGTCATTCTTCCTGAATTAAAAGAGATTTATAGAAAGAGAGTCAATAGTTACTAATCATACCTTTTTCTTTTAGTTGAAAGCAGTGTTTTTAATATTAAAGAAATAATTGTTTAAGTATATGAAATAAGATTTAGATAAATGAAATTATATTCTGGTGAAATATTTCTGTATTTTAAAATTTGGATCATTTCAATTATTGGGAATACATCTTTGCTTTTTCCTCCTAATTAGTATTAAGCTTATTTTTGTAGGATGTATTTTCATTAGTTACTTATGAAAAGCAACAAAACTTTCAGAAAATAGATTTGACTTCTTTATCTAAAGTACTTCATTTGTTAACAATATAGTTCCTTTAATAATATATAACTTTTAAAATGAAATTTGTAAAGTAAATGCTAACATTTTCAAAGAAATTTGCCTGTTGATTCAGAAAATTAAAAAAATATAGAACTTGAAGTTAATTCGTATTGGAACCAGTTCTTCTATAAAGTGAAATCACTGTTAAATTATTTTATTCTTAATTTCTCTTGATAAGTTTAATTTTGTCCTTAGTCATCCATAGTCCTCATATGGCACTTATTATGCTGTGTAGAGAATCACTTTTCAACTTTTTATTGTTGTTTACATGTTGCATTTGAGCCAAGTATTATATTCTGGTCTATTACAAAATACCATGGGATATGTCTCAGTTGATAAGTCAATATCAACTTTAATAGATATTTGTATCTGCTGATTTATTTATCACTCAAGACCCTAAAATTTTATTAGATACAATGCAGTTCACCGTGGGAAATACTTAAGTTCTTTTTAAAAATAAAACAGCCAAAATTTCCAAAGTGAATTATAGTCTTTATATGAAAAAAGTTGAATATTTAAATAGGTAAGGCTTATGTCAAGGATGTGTAAGGCTTGCTCTAAATATTGCCAAATTTGGTTTAAAATATATCTGCTGACATCTAAATGAAAATATTCCAATTAAATACTAAAAGCATGAGATCACAGAATGCTAATATTTATTTGGATGTGATTTGCTTTTTTTGTAGTTAAGACCACTTCTACATTATTTCAGTGGTATTTCTGCTATGCTTTACAGAAGTATGTTGTTTTGAAATAGTTTCTTTAAATTGTTTTCCTTAGCAAATACAAAGTAAGCTATAATTATTCTTAGCAACTCTAAATTGAAAGTAATCAATACAAAACTCAATAAATTGAGATGTATCTTAGTTAAATGAAATGAATAAAATACCAGATAAAATACATCATATAATACTTGAAATAAATAGAAATCATATGAGAACTGAGAATTCTATTTAACTGTTGCAGTGAGTGAGGATTATGTCAGCTCTGTCCCCATTCATGGTCTCTCCCTTCCTCAAATTATACAAGCTGTTTCATTTGGACTTTTAAAATTCACATTTCAGAGTTTCTTAAAGCACATTTATGAAGCTGTGTTTATATTTCATGCAGTAATGAGAAGAGCATATTTACTACAGGCCACAGCATTTGAAACAAAGGCATTTTATAGCACATTGAAAATTTTTTAGTTGGTATGTTTGAGTTAGTAATGAAAATCTAGATTTTACTTAAATCAGCAAAATAGTGTATACTCTTTGTTTTAAAATATTTCTAAATTGAGATATTAATTATATATGAAGCTGCAAACAAATAATATTTAATTTAATCAGGTTTGGTAATTTTTAAAATACGTGGCTTAAGTAACATTTAAAAAAAGTTATTTCTCTCCCGTTTAAATGTTCATGTTAATATATTTTAACCTGAATGAGCAAGCTATTACAAAACTCCAGTTTCTTAGATTTAATTTTTTCAAAATATTTTGGTTACATTGTATCTTTCATTCTATATTACATAGTTTTCAAACATACAAAAATAAACTTTTCAAAAAATTTTTTTTCATTTTTTTATATCAGGTTAACTTTAGCTCTTTTAGTTCCTTTGAACAGGACTGAAATGTGTAGGGTGTGGTGAGAAAAGCAGTGACCAATAATAATTAATGACATAAATCTTGAGCAATTAATTTAAATTTTAACTTGACTTTTTTTGATATGAGATGTTTAAAAAAGGGCAGTAAATGGTTGGTTAAAGGACAATAAAGTATCATAGCATTGTTTTTGCTAGCAGAGTTAAGCATTGGTCTACTGTCCATAGTTATTTTAAAAATTTCTACAGTGATAATGCTTTTAGGCTTTTAGATATATTCTTGGCCTTAACATTTTTTTCAATACAGAGAAATGATAAACATTTCAACTCTTTCAAAATTTCTGATTTAAATATTAATATCTTATAGAAAAGTGCATATGTTACAGTGTTTCATAACTGAACTGAATGCTTGGTAACCAGCTGAAAGATCAAGAAACAGAATATTACCAGCAACCCAAAAGCCTCTCTCTTTCATCCTCCTCTAGTGTTAACCATTATCCTGGTATCTAATAGCATATATTCTTGGATTTAATATAAATGGAATCATACAACATATATTCCTTTTTTGACTGGTTCTGTCACTTAAAATAATTTGTGAGATTCATCTATTCTGTGTAATGTAGTTTTTAGATAGTTTGCCTTTGTCACTATACAATGTTATATGAACATTGACGATTTACACATTCTTGATCTGCAGTTTTAATTTAAAAATAGGTGCCTGAAGTTTGTGTCAATTTCTTTTTTTATTCCTTTGCTATTTTTTCTTTCCGTTAAGATGCTTCAGTTGTATTAGGGGACATCAGATGTCATTAAATATTTTTCATTTTTCTGTGTCTTGATGGGCATTGTGCTAAGTGTTGGGATTGGGGAAAGAATAAAGTAGAATGCAGTGAGGGTAAAAGATATCCCCTCACCAGGAAGACTTACAGTCTAGTAGGGGAGGACACAGACACATATGAAAACAGTTGTCATTAAATTGCAAAATTGAGGCTTAAGCAGAATGTCTTTCTTGTTAGTTTAAAAAAATTAGAGAATTTCTCTAGGACCTCAGGAATGGCTTCAGAAAAGTGGCCTTGGAATTGGGCTTTAATGGCTGAATCAGTTAGATATCCAGGTATTCAGAGGCTGGTTAGGGTGTAGAGGCTTCTAGGTGACAATGTTGTCTGGACAAAGTCAGGGTTAGTCCATTCAGATCTGTGAAGGGATACAGTGGGAGAGGAATTTGGAAGACTACTTTGGGCCTGGACTTGTACACAAATAAGGATGTCTACACTTTTTAATATGAACACTTAAAAATAGTTAAACCAGTTAATCAGATATTCATTAGTCCCATTGCTTTCTGATCAGGCTGTTAAACTAACAACCATAATGTAGTTTCAAGTTCACTTTCTCCTATAATTGAGGGTTCAAAAATATGATCTTATTTATAAATAAATTTTGGAAGTTCAGAGAAAAATTACTTTGGCTTAGAAAGTCATGGAGAAAATGGAGAAGGTAACTTTCAAGCAGGTTATTAAAGAATGGGTAGGATTTGAAAGAGAATACTATACTTTTTTATACAGTGTTAGGCACTTAGTTTAACAAAGTTTTCATAACAACCCTGTGAGGTTAGGTGATATTCCCTCTTATAAAACTAAAAAACTCAGGTTACATAACTTGTCCAAAGTCACATAGTGGCTGGACAAGGATTCTCATGGAGGGTTATTTGATTCCAAAGTCCTTGATCCCTTCCTTACCCGAAAGGAGTGAAGATATAAATTATCTTTTATTAATCATCTTTGAAAAGCTCAGTATACTTTCTTGCCTTATAGTAAATATGAATTTCCATGTGTAGAGAGGCTAGTTATGATAGTACAGCTAATAAGTCTGAATTCTCCTAGTAGCAATTAATAGTATATAGATACTACTGTGCTGCTGATCTCGTAGAATTGAAGTTCATTAGAGTTAGGTGGAATCTTAGGTATTATCTCAATTTCTGAGTCGTTATGACATAGCTTTGATTTATGGTCATCTATCCAAGGCTTGAACATTTTATTCAAAGGGAGTTAGCTACTTTCTGAGGCAACCAGATTCATTGTTGGGCAGCTCTAAAGCTCTTTCTCATATTGAATCAAAATCTGTTTCATGTTTCTTCTTTTTCATAATTATTCCTTATTTATGTCATGAGCCATTTTCATACTCATAGGAATGTGGGAAAACATGTATTTCTTTACAAGATTAAGGGATCCATTCCTTACTTAGCACAGTGCCAGATAGCTTGGTTTTGACTAGTGAAGTTATTGAACAGTTTATTTGTGGGAGGAAGATGCTTCTGTGGAATCTGTGTTTGAGTTCAGTGTTAAATAGGAAATACAGGATTTGGTGCTAGTAGGTTCATGGTATTGATGGGGAGAGGTGAGGCAGATACTGATCCTTTTGCCTCCCTGAAATGGAAACTGAAGCAGCCATTTTTCTGCTGTAACACCAGAGTAAATGCTTTTAGCTTTAATGGAAGCTGGACCCTTCAAGTATAACAAAAATGCCCATAATATTTATTAGCAAACAGAGAATGAGTAACCCACCCCACAGGACTGAAAATGGTGTTTGCTTAAGTGCCCAGTTTGAGGCCTTAGGAGCATAGAGTTGGGTGTTTTTAATGTTCCTCGAGATAGATCTTTTTAATTCCCTTGTTTCCAAAGCTGTGTTTATTTTCATCTGTCTGCTTTTGTGATTCACATTCTCTGTAGCAGAATGTCTTAAAACTGGTAAGATTTAACTGAGATGTTAATTCTCTTATCTCCACTTGAGTGGCAGCAGCCTGATTTTCAGCTTTGGTTCTTCTGGCATCTGGAATATGATTTCATGGAATGTTTTGAACTGAAAAGAGACACCTACATCATCATTTACAATCTTTTCATTTCAAAGATGAAAAAACTGAATCCCAGAGAGGTCAAGTTACTTAGTTAAGAGCACACAGTTAGTATCAGTGCCTCGATTTGATTTTCATTTTCTTGATTCAGGGCTCCTTCAACTGTATCACACCGCTTTAAAAATTATTATTATTTTAATTTTTATCATGGTAAAATATAACTAACATAAAATTTACCATTTTAACCATTTTTAAGTGTAAGTTCTGTGGCATTAAGTACATTCACGTTGTTGTGCTGCTGTTACCACTATTCATATTACCACTTTCCAGAAATTTTATATTCTGTACCCATTAAAACAATAACTCCCATTACTCCCTTCCTTCAGCTCCTGGTAACTACTATTTTACTTTCTGTCCCTATGAATTTGACTATTTTAGATACCACATGTAAATGGAATCATTGAATATTTGTTCTTTTGTATTTGGCGTATTTCATTTAGTGTAAAGTTTCAAGATTCATCCATGCTATAGAATATATCAGAATGTCTTTCCCTCCCCCATTCCCCCCCTCCTTTCCTTCCTTTCATTCCTTTTTAAGTTTGAATAATATTTCATTGTATGTAAATACCACATTTTGTTTATCTATTCATGCATCAGTGGACATTTGGGTTATTGCTACCTTTTAGCTATTGTGAATAATGCTGCTGTGAACATGTGTGTACAAATAATCTGTTCGAGTCCCTTCTTTCAGTTCTTTTGGGTATATACCTAGAAGTAGAATTGCTGAATCATATGATAATTCTATGTTTAATTTTTTGAGAAATTGCTGTTCTGTTTTTCACAGTGACTGCACCATCATTCCCATCAACAGTGCACGAGGGTTCCAGTTTCTCCACTTCCTTACCAACTCTTGTTATTTTCCATTTTTTGTTGATAGCCATCCTATTGAATATGGGATTATATCTCATTGTGGTTTTGATTTGCATTTCTCTAATGCTTAGTGTTTTTTTTTGAAGTATAGTTTGCATACAATAGTATGTTAGTTTCAGATGCACAACATAGTGATTCAGCATTTAAATAAATTATGAAATGATCATGGTAAGTCTAGTGACCATGTTATCATACAAAGTTTTTACATTATTATTGATTATATACCTTATACTGTATATATATCCCCATGACTTATTTATTTTATAACTGGAAGCTTGTACCTCTCAATCCCTTTTACCTGTTTCACCCAACCCCCTACTTCCTCCATCTTTTCAAGTGCTTATTGGCCATTTATAATCATCTTTGGAGAAACATATATTTAAGTCCTTTGCCCATGTTTAAATTGGATTGTTTTTATTGTTGATTTGAAGGTGTTCCTTATATATTCTGTATATTAATCCCCTATTATATATATGTGATTTTGTAAATTTTTCATCCAATTCTGTGGGACTGTATTGCTTTTCAATGTTAAGTCTGTTTACTTTAACTCCAAAGCCAGAAGCTGAGTTTATCTCCTTTATATCATTTACTTTTTGTTTGAAATGTTAACTTTTAGATTTGACACAGTTTTTCTTAAGAATTGGTATAGCTTAAGCAAGTAAAAAGTGGTAATGTGTTTATTTGGAATAGGTCTACTTAATTTGGGGAAGAGAAGAAAGAGATGAATTTGTTAGAATTCTTTGGGTTGTTTACAAGTTTATCTTCACAGTATTTTTTGCTCTTACTGTTTGTGAGATGGCTTACTTATAATAGATTGTTTTTCTGCAAAATGATTTTGTAACTTTTTGTGGTATAGGGAGATCTTTTTCTGCTTAATTTTCTTCTCATGTTTTAAAGTTATATATCTGTTAAGCTCTGCAAAAGGTAGATATAGTGCTTGACATATGGAATTTATAAGTCTTTAGGTTATAGACAAGTTCAGTACTGCAAAATAAAATAAAAATGAAAACAAATGAACAATTAAATCAAATGACCATTCAGCTCGTTACTTTCTTTTATTCGGAATAGGTTAGGAGGACATAGAAGGTTTTAGAAATAGTAGGAAGGTTGGGTTCTTAGTACCTATTTTTAACATGAATTCATAAACACCTCATGGTTCCCATTCTGGGTGGACATATATATTTGTCATGTTTTGAAATCCATATGCATATTTGCTTCATCACCTTTTTTATTAGCAATAAGACATTAATTATGGAAACTTTTAAAAAAAATAGGTAATGCTAAAGGAATCCAAAATAATTTTTGTGAGTATTATTTATTAAAAAAATACTATCATAGGCCTAGTGCTCATTGCTGTTCACTTTGAAATCGAAGAGAATATTGAAATATAGCTCTTTGAAGTATTATCAAATGGTAAATCAGTTCAACCAAGGCACATACTCTGATTACAAATTATTTCTCTAGTGATAGATATTAACGTTGAGTTTAACAATCTGATGATAGAGAATATGTTTTAACAAATACAAGCAGATATGAACACTTATCTGTGTATGGTCACATAGCTAAACATTTCAGAATAGACTGGGATTCATATGTTAGTCTCTGAAAAATCCAGCATTGTTTGCTTTTTCTCTCTGTCACATCCTATTGAAATGGACATACATTGCAGATACCGGTTTCTGCTTCAAAGATAGGTGAATCAAATGAATGAAAGATAGGCGAATCAAAGATTTCTTCATCAAAGTAAGATTCAAACTTATCGAAATATGTGAATGGCATCTATTCCAATCAAATAGCTGTACAGTTCTTAAAAATTTACAGATCTTTTAAAGAAGCTTAGGGAAGTTTGAAAGTGAGACATACAGCCATCTTCATTTGTCTTTGGCTCAATTCATGCATTCATTTTGTATGTCAACTTTGAATTTCCTTAGAAAATATGTTTTTTTGTCCATCTGAAATTTTAGATTGAGCACACAAGAATGTCCTATCTTGTGAGACCCTAAGTGTGGGGTAAGTCCAAATTTTACAGCCTTAAAGGAAACAAAATATGTGTGCTTTATTTTATCTCATTAGCCTACACGTTAGAGATGGTTAAACATGATCACAATGAAAATAGCCCATCTGATCAATTTCTCCATTACATCATATGGTAAATTTGATTTGGAAAGTTCATAGTGCAAACTGTTCTCATTACAGTTTTCTTTTTTGATTTGGATAACTTGCTGAATTTTTTTTCTTTTTTATTGTAATAGCTCCCTTTGTAGCAAATGGTTAGGTATTACTTGTATTGTGTACTAAGGTGCTGTATTTTTATATGAACTGTAATCTCAGGTCAGGCATACAACAGTGGACTCATGCTGGATGCTCTGTACTTAATGTAACTTAATCTTCCATCTTACGGGATTCTGTGTTGTGTGACTTGCCCTATTTTGTTAATGTAACCATCTTTTCATTATAAATCAAGCATTTCTTTGCATATTTCTTAGAATCTTTTTTTGTTTTGCTCATACTGTTTTTGTCTTCTACTGCCTTTTTAAAAATGCTTAATTCTTCTTTTGTGTCTTTATCCTGTTGACTAAAGCAGGGAAGTCTGACCAGAATAGACAGGATGCATATTTTCTTCAATTGTTGAACAAGTTCCCCAATCTGTTACAGTTTTTTTTTTGAAACTCCAAGGCGTTTTTCCACTATGTTTGTCTGCCTTTTTGCATACTTGAGCTTGTTCTTTATTATTCATTCAGGTCTATTCCACAGATAGGTGATGAATGCCCACTGCATGCCATACACTCTGCAGGGCTTGACTAGAGATGCACCAATAAACAAAATAGGCAAGATACCTGCCCTCATGTCAGCAGAGAATACACAGTAAATTAAAGGAATTTCAAGGAGAGAAAAACTGCTTTAAGAAGCAGTGTATATTGTCTTTTAAAAATCTAATTATAAAATTGTCCTTTTTGCTGTTTTGGGCCTTGGAAGGAGATGCTTACATAGTTTTTAATTGCATAATATTTTAACATTATTCAATATTTTTTTGTTTAATTTTTATTAATGATTTATGTTTGAAGTGAAAACCATGTAATTAGTATTAAAGCAAACAGTGATTGGAACTGAAATATAGGTTCCTACAGATAAGTGAAAACTAATTGAATTAATAAATTAAACATATTGTATTTTTATTTTCCAGCTTTATATAAGCTTTTCTAAAAATTTGATTTCTCAGCAGTTATTTTTTTTTATCTTTGAAAATTGTTTTATTTATTATCTTAATTCAAAGTGCATATTTTTATTGCTGATTTTATCATGTGTATTATTAAGATGATGTTAATACTCGTTACACGTGTAAACTGACCATTTTCTTTACTTAGAATTTAAATGTATGCACATACTCTGTATTTTACAGAAGACGATCTTTTGGGGGAATACATCAGTGAACAAAGCTCTTATAAGAAATAACATTAACTTTTACACACACAGAAGTACATATACACAGTCTTTGAGATCCCTGAAACTATGATCTATGATTTATGAAGCATATATACGGACACATATAATAAGACAGATAGGGTTTCTTAAATTCTCTTTAACTCTTAAAGCAAATATAAGAAAATCTCAGATTTTTGAAAGGTAAATTCTCCATTTTTTGTAAAATAAATACTGTTTTACTTCTTTCCACTGTATCAGAAAAAATGATTCTTTTAAAGATAATTTAAGTTAGGTGACAAAACTTAAATAAAGTAATCAAGCTTACGTATTTAAAATGAAAACAGGATTATCTACCACCACCACCAAAACAAAATCTTCAATTACGTTTTGCTTTTGATTTGACTTATGTCTTTGAATTATAAGTTTCAGGTTATGCACATCTACTGGGAAGGTTTACCTGTACACAGAAAACATAAGAATTCACACAGATGGTAAATTTTAAAGTATGATAAATGGATACATGAATATAAGCACATTTAGAGTTCTAGCTGTGATACTGTAACAATAACTTTTAGTGAAAATTCTTCAGGAGTATCCCCTTTATGTGCATTTTTAGCAATCTGATTACTCACCCAGTCATGGATACAGCTTAAAGAGAGTCTGCACTGTTTTTGTATATCAAACACATGGTAAACGATCTGCAAGTATGCTAAAGTTCTGAGCAAAGACAGCTACTGAAAGAAGCCAGTATGCAACTCAAGAACATTGTTTCTAGGTGGCCAACAGGCACATGAAAAGATGCTCAACGTTGCCAATCATTAGAGAAATGCAACTCGAAACCACAACGAGGTTATCACCTCACACCAGCAAGAATGGCACCATCAAAAGTCTACAGAGGGCTTCCCTGGTGGCGCCGTGGTTAAGAATCCGCCCGCCAATGAAGGGGACACAGGCTCGAGCCCTGGTCCGGGAAGATCCCACATGCCACCGAGCAACTAAGCGCGTGCACCACAGCTACTGAAGCCCGCGTGCCTAGAGTCCGCGCAGCGCAACAAGAGAAGCCACCACAATGGGAAGCCCACGCACCACAACCAAGAGTAGTCCCCGCTCGCAGCAACCAGAGAAAGCCTGTGCACAGCAACGAAGACCCAATGCAGCCAAAAACAAAGAAAAAAAAAAGTCTACAGATAATAAACTCTGGATGGGGTGTGGAGAAAAGGGAACCCTCCTACACTGCTGGTGGGAATGCAAACTGGTCCAGCCACAATGGAAAACAGTATGGAGGTTCCCCCCAAAAATAAAAATATAGCTACCATACGATTCAGCAATCCCATTCCTGGGCATATATCTGGAAAAGACGAAAACTCTAATTCCAAAAGATACATGCACTACAATGTTCACAGCAAAACTATTTACAGTAGCCAAAACATGGAAACAACCCAAGTGCTCATCAACAGATGATTGGTTTAAGATGTGGTTTATAAATACTATGAAATATTACTCAACCATAAAAAAAGAACGAAATATTGCCATTTGCCGCAACATGGATGGACTGAGAATATAACACTAAGTGTAGTCAGTCAGGCAGAGAAAGACAAATATTATATGATATCACTTATATGGTTACCAAAGGAGAAAGGGAGTAGGGTAGGGATAAATTAGGAGTATGGAATAAACAGATACAAACTACTATACACAAAATAGATTAGCAACAAGGATTTACTGTATAGCACAGCGAACTATATTAAATATCTTGTAATAATCTATAATGGAAAATAATCTGAAAATATATATATATATATCTGAAATCACTTCTCAGCAGTTATTTTAACATGTGCACAATCTCCAGTATTTATGGAGGTTAACTTATATTAAGGCCTTTAAGACCTATTTATAAAATATACATATTTTTTAATTGTATCCTTGCTTTATACTCTTAACATCCACTTTTCTACATTATAATGTTTAGTGTGAATACACCTCAAAAATCCGTAAAGTCCTTCTAATTAAAAGATTTTTTTATTGTATTAAGATAAATATGTTCATGTGAAGATATATTCTTTGACTACAAATTACGGAGATTAATTTTTCTGGCAGGACTTTCAGAATATCATTACTTCATCATCACAGCTCATGCTGATAGTTACTTTCTATATTCATTGAGAAATACTTGTATTTCTAATTTGCATATAATTTATATTTGAAAAACTCATGAACAGAGTTATTTTTCAACTTATGTGTCTATGTGAGAAATTTGTGAGAATTTTAATAATATAGATTTAATGTTAATAATAGCATATGTGTGCCACAAGCAGTGCTAAGAGTCTTATATGCATTATCTCTTTAATCTTCATAGTAACGTTATGAGAGACATAATATATATACATTTTATGCATATCTTTGTCTTAGCTTCTTAATGCTAATACATCTATAAATAGTGAAGCTAGAATTCAATTTTAGGTTTATTTGAATCCAGACCCAAGATTAGCAGTTCCTTCCACCATTGGTGAGAGAGTGTATTGCAAGTTGGCATTAAGATCGCATCCTTAGACATCCTTTTATAGGAATAGCTTTGCTAACTTCTATTTATGTTATAGTTTTGTTGAGGCATACTTTACATAATATAAAATTCACCCTTTTCACGTGTACAGTTCAGTGATTTCTAGTGACTTTACCAAGGGGTACAACTGTTAACATAAATCAGTTTTAGAACATTTTCATCCCTCCAGTAAGATCCCTCTTAACCCATTTACATTTAATCCCCATCTCCAGCCCTAGGTCATCACTAATCTACTTTCTTTCTCCATATATTTATCTCTTCTGTCATGTAAATAGAATCATACAAAATGTGGTATCCTGTTTCTGGCTTCTTTCACTTACCATAATGTTTTGGAAGATCATTCTTGACACAGCATGGGTCAGCAACTAACTTGTCTTTTATTCTACATCTCTATGTTGCTTTCTTTACCCAGGTAAAATGTATTGAGGCTTACAAATAACTGTCCTTACTGTTATCCAGAGATATTTAAATTCCAGAGTTGGATGAGGGGTTTTAAAACCTTGTTACAGTTGCTGCTGTTAACTGTGGTGTTCTAAGAATATCCTTTTGTGTCATTAGCCCCTTCTTCAATCTCAAATAGACATAAACTTTTGCCATAATTTTTGAGAAATTATAGAGATGGGGCTGGTGTTTGGACTCCTTGCTCTGTGATTATTGGTGTTAAAATTCATAAATATAGAATTTAATCTGTATCAGACTTGTCTGTCTTTCTCAGGGAGATGAATAGCTGGTAGTAGGTCCTTTTTTTTTTTTTTTAATCTTTGGTAAATTAACTCACTTTGAAAATGCCTAGTCTAGTCATTATAGCACTTTATGATTTTTGCATCTTGACTAGCTTTATTTTTCACATCTGCATTTATGCCTCAGGACCTAGCATATAGTTGATTTTCAATAAATGTTAATTAAAATGAACCAAAATAGAATTTAATTAATTTTATAAATATTTTAAAATCTGTTAACTTATCTTTTGAAGAGGACAGCAAAAAAGAACAGGTGTATTCAATCATATTAATGTTTAAGGAAGAAAAGGTAGGCAAACTACCCAAACTCAGTTTCCTTTTTTTGTTCATCTTTAATTTTTTTAAAATAAGCGAAGCTCTAATATTCTAAAGCAACTATTCTTTTAGATTCTAGCATCTAAAGAGAAATATAAGTTAAATGTACCATTCTTGAATATCTTCAGTTTTTATTCTCTCTGATAAATGCAAACATTCAGATATATGAGTGCTCTTGGAGTTTCTATTTCTAGATGTTAGTTTTTTTTTTAGTTTCACTATGTTCTTTTAACTATTTTTTGGGAGGAATAATATTTGAAGGTGAATACTTAATTTTTAATACTTAATTTATTTCTCAAAGTATTCTTATTTTATTCTCATAAACTCCCTGTGAGTAGTTTTAAAAATTACAAAAATACTTAGGGGTCTGGTTACACCTGAAAATACTATATAACTGTAGCAAGCTTTCATAGTACTTTAGAGCTGTGTAGAATGTGGTTTATAAAGTTCTCTTTAATGGTTTATAATATGTATTATACCAGTGTTTTCAGTAACATTATTTTCATTTTAAAATTAGACTATAATTTAAATACAACAAAGTTCAACAATTTTATGTGACAGCAATTCAGTGATTTTTGACAGATGTATGTAGTCATGTAGCCACCATCAAAATCAAGATATGGAACATTTCTATCACCCCCAAAATTTCACTCTTGCATTCAGTTCCTTTTCCTCCCCCTGGAGTTTATCAGCTTTTGCTGAGGGCAGTTGGCTTATGGTAAAGGTAATGGCCTATCTCGATTCCCTTGTTGTAGGCTGACCAGGGCATGACTGGCTGGCAGCTTGTTAGCTAGCAGTTGCCCTGCAGACGCATCTTTTGCCCTGCATTCCTGCAGGAATGTTTGAAGCCGAAGTAGCCTGTCTGTGCGGTGCATTGCAGCACTCTGGCACCTGGCATCTGAGCTGTGGGACTCAAGCAACCAATGGAGAGCACGGAGACTTCTTGCCACGGCTGCCATAAAAATTTCTTAAAAAAAAAAAACAAACCCCTTGGAGAACTTGACATGTGTCCCTTGAAGTTGGGTGGCCACAACAACTATGTATGTCTCATATGTAAACAACTTCTGAAAGTCAAAGTCTGACTGGAGCTGCTTGTGTAAAAAGAGAAACACGAAGTCTGCAGAAGTCTGCAGTAGGAACGAGTCACTCATCTACCACGGGCGACCAGAGGTGCTTGTTTTTCAAGAGTCAGTCGTGGCCCCTGCAGAACTGAGCTAGAGCTGAGTCCTCCTAAAAGGAACCCCACATGCAAGGCCTAAATGGATGGTGGACGTCAACTCAGTAGAGCGTCTTTTTGCAGAAGCCGGGAGCTGAGGGTGGAGTCGCCTATGAGGAGAGAGAGAGTCGACTGTGGGAGGTCACAGGTTTTAAAAAAATATTTCAACCAGGAGCAACTTCAACAGAGAGTTTCTGATGGCAGTACCAGAAGGTTCTTCTACGCTTTCCTTTAAAATGGTAAATGACTTGATGAGCAACATTTTTAATGTAGAAGAGCGACACCTGCCAACAAGCTGTGAACAAACCAGCGCTAAACATGCAAGGTTCTGCAGACGCGAAGAACTAAACTATGAATTCCTAGCTTTAAAAATTCAAACTAAGGTTTCTGAGTGGAGAGCCTGTCGTTGCTCTGTGAGACTCATCTAGGTCTTATTTTCTGCGTGAGTAGAGGGCACTGGTGGTCTTCTGATGTCTAGGTCAGTGCAAGGCTAAATGCCAAGACTTTATGAATAATTAAGGGCTTCCTATCAAAATGTTTGTTCAGCTTAAGGACAAAGGGTTTCTGTTTTCTGGTCTTAAGGAAGAATGCAAGGGTTTGATTGGCATAGAAAGGAATGTGGGGACAGTGCCGAGAGGGAGCCAGAGGGAAGGGCCCTCACCTTCACGGTCAAGTGCCAGCACTTGATCTGGGCCAGTGCCCAGGAGCCCCAAATCTGCCAGTAGTCTGGGGAGTTTGTTAGGAAGTAGGATTGGGCCTTTAAGACAATCTTGTGTGTACCTTGTCTGCTAACAGCCTGATGATTGTTTACTGATACTCTTGCCTAAGTTATTTCACAGGGATCTCTCCCTGCTACACAGTGTTGAAATTACATTCAGAGATTAAAAAAAAAAAAAAAAGACATGAAGAACACAACTACAAGTAAATAGCACTTATCTTTGTACTAGTTAGGTTTTTCCCTTTGATTCTTTTAGCAAGGGCAGAAAGAGCATGCAACATACGTTAACTGGAAAGTGTTGGTCCAATGAGAACAGGTTTTCTTCGATTTTGCTTTTGGAAAATTTGGTATTTTCAGCATGCAATTTTATGATCAGTTGGGTGTAAAGTTGTATAGGTAATTATGATCCATCTACTTCCCTTGTTAAAAGTTTTAAACTTAGTAAAATTGTTTAGTGGTAGCCAAATGAACATTTATAATTCCTTCTTAGATTATTGCCTTTAAATTTGATCTTTTGGCACTGTGGAATATTACTATAAGACTTAACATCTCTTTCTATGAGAAGAATAATATTAATACTAACCTTTTCTCAGTATTTGGTTTTACCTGTGTACAGCAGTGGGAGACATTTTGTACTGTCTCGATGTCAGTATATAATATGACAACATCTTATATTAGTGACAATATCTTTTAAATACATCTGTGTTTCATTATTTTCTTGGAACTGAAACTTGAGTATATTCAAAAGAATTCTAAGTTGTTAGTATACAGTGTATTAAAAGAGAAATGTCTTGGTTAGAAATCACTAAATTTAGTCTAAGGGTTGTTTTTTTTTAAATAATTGCCTCTAAATTTCTTTCTTGTGTTTGATGATTTAATCTCTTTTAATATACTAACTTGAAATATAGGAACAAATAATCGTTGGAGGTCCCTGTGCTCAAAAGATCATACAGTGCATAGTTAGTGGCAGAAGAAAATCTCGAAGAACAGCATTGTAATACTCTTGTGTAGCATTTTGTACTTATTCCACTACATACAGTGATTTATTTGAACCTCACAACCAACCTTTGGAATAAACAAGTCAGGTATTATTATCTCTTTTATAGATATGGAAATGGAGGATTAGGGAAGATGATACTGTGGATCGAGAAAGATGAAATCACTTGTTTTAGTTGTTCCAGAGGTCTAGTTTAGCGTTGAGTGTTGGAGCCATTAATAGCATGTTGGTAGCTATTAGCGAGTTCTTGATAATAGGTTTGATTGTATTCTTCATTAAGATTTATAACTTGAAAAAATATTTCCAGTTTCCTAGATGAATTTGTTAATACTTAGCACTTTTTAAGTTTCAACTGGTTAATTAGTCATTTGTTTTAAAAATAATTTTTTGGTAACTATCATGTGAGAACTGTTGTGTCATAGGCCTTGGAGTCCCATTATGAGTAAGATATGGTCTTTGCTTTCCCTAATTATGTCCTTCTCCTGCCTAAATTACTTTGCTTCTCATAGCTTTTGTGGTAAAGATTAAGATCTTTAAAACTTTCAGTGATGTCCTCCATAGTCTAGCCCCTTGGCTGTCTAGATTCATCTGAGTATCTTCCTCTCTATCCCCTCCCACCTTCTTGCCTTTTTCATTGTTTCTTTTTTTTTTTTTTTTAAACATCTTTATTGAAGTATAATTGCTTCACAATGGTGTGTTAGTTTCTGCTTTATAACAAAGTGAATCAGCTACACATATACACACATTCCCATATCTCCTCCCTCCCGCATCTCCCTCCCTCCCACCCCATTGTTTCTTTTTCAGCCAAGTCTTTCACCATATTGTCTCAGTAATCAATAGCCTAAATAATTTTTACTTACTCCTCAGATATTGGCCCAATTGATATTTTCTCTGACTAGATCACATCTTCCTAATATCTTCTTCTTTTTTTAAAAAATTTATTTATTTTATTTATTTTTATTTGTGGCTGTGTTGTGTGTTCGTTGCTGCACGCGGGCTCTCTCTAGTTGCGGCGAGCGGGGGCTACTCTTGGTTGCGATGCATGGGCTTCTCATTGCGGATGGCTTCTCTTGTTGCAGAGCACGGGCTCTAGGCATGCAGGCTTCAATATTTGTGGCACGTGGGCTCAGTAGTTGTGGCTCGTAGGCTCTAGAGGGCAGGCTCAGTAGTTGTGGCACATGGGCTTAGTTGCTCTGCGGCGTGTGGGAACTTCCCGGACCAGGGCTCGAACCCATGTCCCCTGCATTGGCAGACGGATTCTTAACCACTGCACCACCAGGAAAGACCCCCTAATATGTTCTTTAATGGGATATTTTTCCTATTTTTCACTGTAGTTTTCATAGAAGTGATTTTTACACTGTTTTTTTGTGATTATTTAATAGCTTTTTCCATTCTTTTTACATTAAGTTCAATAAGGACCATCTCTTTTTCTATGGAGGACATTTATCTTCAAAACCTTGAAACTGTGGAAAGCACAAGTAAATACTTATTGACATGAAGTTGGTAATTTTTTCAGTCATTTTAGTGCTTTTTGGTTGTCTGATTAGATTTTAGATTGTATGCTCTTTTGACAACCAAGTTTGTCTTCTTTTTACTTACATAATATATGCAAAATGTGCCCTTGGCCAAAGCAAAAACCAATGACTTTAACTAGTTACTGAAATTGAACTAAAATTTTAGTAATTTCTCTAATCAGAATTCTCAAGATAATATTTGAATGTTTTTAATTACATATATAAGATATATTGCATGAACACACTTCCTCTCTCTCTCTTTTCTTGAGTAAACATTTTTACTTAAGTAGACGAACTGTCTATATTGAATAACTTGTCTGGGAGATGATGAGATTAATGAAGAGACAACATTTTCCTCCTTTTGTATTTAGTTTGTTTGCTACCACCTGTAGTTCATTGTAAGATTTTGAACTTTATACATTATAATAATCAAGGCATTCATTATATTTTTATTTTAGTGATAGACAAATTTTACTTCTCATTTTTTCTGTCCATTTGTTATCTAATATTTAAGTTCAAATATTTACTTCAGAAATTTGAAAAATGATAAAATATTTTCAAGTCTCAACACAGCAGGATATAATTTGTATTTTACAGCTATTTGCAAATGCTAAAATTATTGTAATTAAATAAATATAACAGTTAATACTTGTAGGGATGTTGAGAAAGCGATACACTGATACACTGCCTATGAATGTAAATCTTGATTCAGACAGCAAAATGTGAACCATGCATTAAAGAGACCAATGTGGAAGAATATGTACTGATGTACAAAGATCTTGATCACTAGGACATATTGTTTAGTCATAAAAAGCAGGCTGTAGACTTTTAAATATATATATATATCTGCATTAAAATTATAAGTGTATCTATGAATACAAAAAATCAATAGAGGTCTGTAGGTATGTTTGCTGAATTCATAAAAAGTGGTTATCTGTGGGGAGTGGAGTGGGATCAGGAGGAGAAAAGAGGAGCTTTAACCTTTCATTTTACCTACGGTTTAGGTCAAACATTTTTTTTCCCTTCCATGAGTATTGATATATTGTGTAAGTTGAAGAGTCGTTGTGTGTAGAACTAAATACACATTTCTTAGTTTTTTAAACTGCTTTCATTTCTCAGTTGAGTTAGTGAGTTTTGTACTCATTTTATTTTGGAAAAAGTGATCTAATCTTATTTTACTGTACAGGATATGAGTAATAACAAAAATACATTTTTGGAACCAATTTGTACATTCAGACCTTGCATTTGGGGACTCTGTATAAATCTTCAGATCCAGCTGTTGCTGAGGATATTCTTTCAGTTGCTGTGAGGTGTGTTGATTTTAAAAGAATGGATGGTTGTTCCTGAAGTGTATGTATGGCAAAAATATTATAGTACTGCTGTGAGTGTGAATGGATTGTTTAAGTTAATTCCTTTGCATCGAGTAATAAGAATCACTTCCATGTTTTTTATTTAAAATTTCGAAGAAGAATTTTTTTTATAGCAATGCCAGAGTGGTCCAAAAATTTTGTCAGCTCTGTATTGTAATTTGTCAGCAAATGGAACAGAGTCTTTTAAAGTGTTTGTTAATTAGGGCATATTCATTTTCAGTCTTTGTTACTACACAGTCAAGACCTACTTGTTTCTATTTCCTTAAATTTATCCTGGAGTTTGTCCAAGTTGAGTTTTAATGAGTTGTTTATCCTGCTAGTTACATTAGAATTTATTTTTCCCTAGAGAGTAATGTTTGAATTGATAGTTTTTTAAACCTATTCTGTAATATGAACATATGTTCAGACTAGGACTTCTGGATATGTGAAATAGGCATTTGTTAAATAAATTATTTTATTTTCACCAACTTAACTGTTAAAATGTAGGTTTAGTGATATTTCAAAAACATGAGGTAAGTCCAGAAGTTGTTAGATAATTTTAGTATGAATTTTATTGAGCTGTTTTATTTTAAGCCGAGTTTAAATAAATTTGTAGTGGTATAAATCACAAGGAAAATTATACTTTTATTGTTTATTTTCATTGACTTTTTAATGAGGCCCCCAAATAGCTTAAAGTTGTAAAAGCTATTCATCTGTTTAAAAATTTCTGAGGCAAATACAGTATGATGGTATGGTTTGATGAAATGGATACGTAGGTGTTTATTATTTTCTATACTAGTTAACCTGTTGGAAATATCTCAGAATTGACAAAAACAGAAGAGGAAAATACCCCTCTTCATTGATATTGTTATACTAGCAGGTACATTCTATAATCTACCGTCTATTGCCAAATCATTTATAAATGGTTTATTTTAGTTCAAATGCTACTGGAATATTAAACAGAAGTATAATAAAATGTACTTTTATTTGCAGTCAGTTATAGCTGGAAAATAAAACAAACCACAAAAACATGCCATACGTGTATGCTATAATTTACTTGTTTATTGTTGAATTCTGGCTTTTGTAAAGTGAGTTATTTCCTTTGATGTTAAATTAAATTGAACCTGAAGGAGAGAACTGCCCCCTACCCTTGGGCAGTATTAAAATGTAGAATAAATTAATCTTTTTGAATTTGCATATGTTTAAGTTTTTATTCAAGTCTGTGTTATCCATTTGGGAATCATTTTATGTGGCATTTGATGGCTTGAAAGAGTACCGTATACAGTAGCTGAAGTTTTTATGAAATAAGTAAAGACCCACTTGTAAAAAGAATCCTGACTGTAATTTTGCCTTATAAATAATTATTGCTTTAGTTATAAGAACATGGCTCTTGCTACACCATAGGACTTCCTAAACACAACGGAATATCTGGCTAAAGATAGAGTGGCTAGATTAATTATACATTTTTATATTGTAGGTTTCCAAATGTCTGTTCTGTTTACTTAGTATCACTACTGGTAAACTGTTGTGCTTTTGTTTTTGTTTTTGTTTTGGTCAAGAATTTTGAACAGAAATTTGAGAACATAGTAGAAAGAGAACCACCACTCAATTTTTAAACCTGTAATAAAAGCCAAGAAAGTGACTTAAAGAATGGCCACAATGTTAGAAAAGCAAAATGAACCAGTAATGATAATGAAATATAAATTTATGAATTAGATTCTATTGTTTTTTCTCCTGCCTCATTTGATCTCTATTATCTTATCTGCTTGGTTTAAGGAATCTTCTATTCAGTGCATTTTAAAAATTTATTTAAAAAGATTTAAAAAAAGATTTTTGGCCCCACTGCGTAGCATGTAGGATCTTAGTTCCCTGACCAGGGATCAAACCCACGCCCCGTGAGTGGAAGCATGGAATCTTAACCACTGGACCACCAGGGAAGTCCCTTCAGTGCATATTTATTTCCTTATCTATTTATTACATTACTTTGATTTTGTGGCAAGATGTGACCAGGCTTGTGGATTGAACGGTAAATCTAGGTAGAGCCACACATTGCTATTAAATATTTGACAGCTGTATGGACAGGGTGGTAGATGTGTTAATGTGCAACTGTATATTTAAATTATGAGGCATGCTAATTAATAGAGACAGGTGATCCCAGGGTTTTGTTTTTATTTTGTTATTTTCGAGTAAGAAAGGGCAGTCGTTAGTTGATTGGACCAGTGTTCCTAGGAACAGAGTTCTGAATACTTTAGGGAGGTTTTGAATTTTAATTGAGATAAAATCCACATAGCATAAATTTACTATTATAATTATTTTAAACTGTACGATTCATTGGTTTTTAGTATATTCACATTGTTATGCAGTCATCATCACCATCCAACTCCAGAGCATTTTCAAAACTCCAAAAAAAAAACCCTGACTCTATCTGTGATTCTGGATAGAGAATGCCACATACAATATGTGGCATTTTCTGTCTAGCTTCTTTTACTTAACGTGTTTTCAGGGTTTCTCCATGTTGTGGCATGTATCAGTACTTCATTACTTTTTATGGCCAAATAATAACTACTTTATAGTGATATACCACATTCTGTTTATCCATTTATCAGTTGCAAGTTTGGGTTGTTTCTACTTTTTGGCTAATAAGAATAATGCTGCTATGAACATGCATATATGAGCTCCAATATGAACAACATTTTCAGTTCTCTTGGGTATATACCTAACAATATAATTGCTATATTTACCTTTTTGATGAACTGCCAAATTGTTACACACAGTGGTCGTACTATTGTATACGTCTACCTCCAATGTATGAAGGTTCCAATTCCTCCCCATCCTTGCCAAGACTCGTTATTTTCTGCTTTTTTTTTCTTTCTTCTCCTTTTATGTCTATCTTAGTGGGTGTGAAGTGGTATCTCTTTGTGGTATTGCTTTTCATTTCCCTAATGATGTTGAGCATTTTTTTAAGTGCTTATTGGCCACTTGTGTAACTTCTTTGGAGGAATGACTATTTATGTGCATTTTTTTTTTTTTTTAAAGATAGCATTCCTTTTTTTTTTGTAATTTTATTTATTTATTTATTTATTTATTTATGGCTGTGTTGGGTCTTCGTTTCTGTGCGAGGGCTTTCTCTAGTTGCGGCAAGTGGGGGCCACTCTTCATCGCGGTGCGCGGGCCTCTCACTGTCGCGGCCTCTCTTGTGGAGCACAGGCTCTAGACGCGCAGGCTCAGCAATTGTGGCTCACGGGCCTAGTTGCTCCGCGGCATGTGGGATCTTCCCAGACCAGGGCTCGAACCCGTGTCTCCTGCATTGGCAGGCAGATTCTCAACCACTGCGCCACCAGGGAAGCCCTATGTGCATTTTTAAATTGGGCTGTATATCTTTTTGCTGTTGAGTTGTGGGAATTTTTGCATATTCCAGGCACTAGACCCTTCGTAGATATATGATTTGCAGATTTCCCCCCCCATTTTGTGTGTTGTGTTTTCACTTTCTGGATAGTTTCCTTTGATATACAAAAGTTTTAAATTTTGATGAAGTCCCATTTATCTGTTTTTCCTTTTGTTTTTGGTATCATATTTAAGAAATTGTTCTTTAATCCAAGATTGTGAAGATTTACACTTATGTTTCCTTCTAAGATTTTATGGTTTTAGCTTTTCGATCAATTTTGAGTTAATTTTGGTATATGGTGTGAGGTAAGGGTATAAGTTCATTCTTTTGTATTTCGATATTCAGTTGTTCTAAGACCATTTGTTAAAAAGGCTGTTCATTCCCCACTTATTGGCCTTGACCATTTGTCAGAAGTCCATTGATCATAGATGTATGGGTTTATCTCTAGACTCTCAGCTCTGGTGCACTGATTTATATTTATATGTGTATTTGATTGCTGTACCTTTGTAGTAAGTTTTGAAATTGGGAAGCATGAGTCTTCCAACTTTGTCTTTCTTTTTCAGGATTGTTTTGGCTATTCAAGATTCCTTGTAAATCCATATGAATTTAATTAGTTTAGGATTAGTTTAATCATTTATTCAAAATAGATGGGATTTTGATAGGGATTGTATTGAACCTATAGCTTAATTTGGAGAGTACTGTCATCTTAACAGTATTAAATTTTCCAATCAATAAACATAGGATGTCTTTACATTTATTTAATCCCTTCTTTAATTTCCTTCAACAATGCTTTGTAGTTTTCAGTGTAAAAGTCTTAACACTTCTTTGGTGAAATACTTATTCCTAAGTATTTTATTCTTTTTGTTGCTATTATAAATGGAATTGTTTTCTTAATTTCCTTGTCAGATTGTTCATTTTAAGTGTATATGGGTATAAAACTGATTTCCATGTAGTTACCTTGTATCTTGGAACTTAGTTGAACTTGTTTTTAGCTCCATTCATTGGTGTGTGTGTGTGTGTGTGTGTGTGTGTGTGTGTGTGTGTGTTTATAGTTTTCAAGGTATGAGATTATGTCATCTGTGAGTAGTGATAGTTTTACTTCTTTTTTTACAATCTGAATGCCTTAACAATTTTTTTTGCCTGGTTTCGTGACTGGAACCTTTACTGCAATGTTGAATAGAATGGCAAGAGAAAAATACTTGACTTCTTCCTGATCTTGGAGAGAAAGCTTTCAGCCTTTCACCACTAAGTATGATGTTAGTTGTGTGTTTTTCATAAATATCCTATATCATATTGAGGAAGTTCTCTTTAGTGTGTTGAGTGTTTTATATTATGAAAGAGTATTGGATTTTGTCAAGTACTTTTTCTGTGTCAGTTGATATGGACATGTTTTCTCCCCTCTTCTTTCTATAAGTATGATGTATTGCATTGAGTTCTTGAGCCATTCTTTTATTTCTGGGATAAATTTCAGTTGTTATGGTGTATAATGCTTTTAATATTCTTCCATATTTCATTTACTGGTATTTTACTGAGGATTTTGCATTTATGTTCACAAGGGATATCGATGTGTAGTTTTCTTGTGTTGTTTTTGTCTGGCTTTGGTACCTGGGTAATACTGATGTTATAGAAGAAATTGGGAAGGATTCCCTTCTGTTCTTTTTTTTTGCAAAAAGTTGAATAGTATTGGTATTTTTTTCTTCTTTAAATGTTGGTAGAATTCACAAGTGAAGCCTTTTGATCCTGGACTTTCCTTTCTTGGGAGATTTCTACTTTATTTTTGAAGAATAGTTAAGTTGGAATTATAATTATTTTTTAAAATAAATTTATTTATTTATTTATTTATTTATTTATTTATTTATTTATTTATTTATTTATATTTGGCTGCATTGGGTCTTTGTTGCTGTGCATGGGCTTTCTCTAGCTGTGGCGAGCCGGGGCTACACTTCGTTGTGGTGCACTGGCTTCTCGCTGTGGTGGCTTCTCTTGCTGCAGAGCACGGGCTCTAGGTGCACGGGCTTCAGTAGTTGTGGCACATGGGCTTCAGTAGTTGTGGTTCGTGGGCTCTAGAGCACAGGCTCAGTAGTTGTGACGCATGGGCTTAGTTGCTGCACGGCATGTGGGATCTTCCCGGACCAGGGCTCGAACCTGTGTCTCCTGCATTGGCAGGCGGATTCTTAACCACTGTACCACCAGGGAAGCCCCAGAATTACAATTATTAATTGACAGTTCTTTCTTTCAGCACTTTGAATATTTCAACCCAGTGCCATGTGGCCTCCATGGTTTCTTCTGAGGAACGCCTTCAAAGCTCAACCAGGCAGTTTTCAACTCTGCCACCTTTTCTTGTTGTGCATACCCTTAAAGTCAGCCAGAAGTGAGAGCTTAAGGCCTTTCTCTTGTCTTTTCTCTGCAGGTGCACAGCGCTTAGCATGTGTGTGGCCTTCCATAGTCCCAGGAAGGTGTCTGAGCTTTTCAGCGTTTTTATTCCTGAAAGTATCATTTCCCAGCCTTTCTAAGATTTTGGTTAGTCTCTTTTTTTGCCCCTTGTCTTGTCTATCTATTATTCCAGGCAGCAAGGACAATTGCAGTACATTTGCCTGTAAATGTTTTCTACAAATGCTCCTGGGTAGTTGTTTTAGTATTGGGAGAGTTCTGAATTAAGAGAGAGAAAGCAGGCTCTTTGAGTTGGTCCTCTAGGTAGCCACCAGACAGGTCAGAACAAACAACCACAATTTCTTTTGAATAAGGTCTTTTTTGCTTTCTCTGTTACCTCTTACTGGGGATAAGGGCTATTTGGTACCACTGCTGAGCCTGGGGGCTAGGGGATGTAACACGGGTAAATAAAAATACCACAAAGTTCACTGTTCCTACTGAGATTGAGCTGTTTAAAAATTTTTTTTAAATTTTACTTTATTTTTATTACGTGTTCCCATGTTTGTTGTAGGCTTTTGGTTAGTTTCTAGAGTTCTGAAAAAGTTGATTTTTGACAGTTTTTGCCAGCTTTTGTGTTGCTTTTATGGAGGGACAGGCTTGGCATACCTTACTCTACCATCTTCGTTGATACAATTCCTCTTTTGGAGGTTTTAAGTGAAGTTTATTTCTTTTTGTTTTAATTAAAAAATGTTTTTAATTGAAGTATAGTTGATTTACAGTGGTTCAGGTGTACAGCACAGTGATTCAGTTGTATATATGTGTGTGTGTATATATATATATTCTTTTTCAAATTCTTTTCCATTATAGGTTATTACACGATGTTGAATATAGTTCCCTGTGCTATACAATAGGTCCTTGTTGTTTATTTTATATATAGTAGTGTATATCTGTTAATCCTAAATTCCTAATTTATCCCCCCCCTTTCGCCTTTGGCAACCATAAGCTTGTTTTCTATCTCTGTGAGTCTATTTCTGTCTTGTAAATAAGTTCATTTGTATCATTTTTTTAGATTCCATATGTAAATGATATCATATGGTATTTGTCTTTCTTTGTCTGACTTAAAAGTGAAGTTTATGTCTATGAGAAGGTAAGAAATCATTTGATAATTCAGTGTCAGAGCAGGGAGCGGAGGTAGTTTGATACATTGATAATGCTCATATCTTACCTTCGTATTTTAAAAATGTTTTATGAAATTAATTCATTTTGACATAGTTTGTGATTTCCATAGTCCATTCTTGAAGTATTGCAGTTTCTTAAATTTTTTTGGAAAAATAATGATATATATTTCTCAAAGGACCAAGCAAAACAATACAGACATTTATATAGGGAAAAAAGGGAAAAGATCACATAAAGTCATCCTCTGTTATCATCTTCCAGCAATGAATATTATCAATAATTCTTTCCAGAATTTTTTATCTCAACATACAAACACATGCAGACATACTTTTATGTGTGGGTAACCCACCACTTCCTGCCGTTACATGGAACCATATTATAATGCAACTACATACATTTTTACCATATTTCAGCGTATCCTTTCATATCAGTAGGTTCGTCTAACTTCATTCTTTTTAATATCTGAGTAGTTTTGCATCAAATCAATGTGTCAGAATTTATTCAACGATGAGATTTTCTCAGGTTTAGGCTATTTTAAATAATGCTGCAAACACTGTCTTTGTGTAAGTATTCTTGCAGGCTCGTGTGAAAATTCTTTTCAGATAGATTCCTAGAAGATGAGTTAGAGTCTGAGAGGTCTTGCTAATCTGAGAGGTTAAAAGAGTCATACATTGTTTTAGTTTGAATTTCCCTTTTTACTGGTGAGGCTTACGAGTCTTTTCATGTTTATGGGTCATTTCTAAATATAACACCTGCATTTTTTCCTCAACCATTTCAGTGTATCTCACAGGAACCTGTACATAACATTGTTATAGCACTCATTATGTTAAATTATAATTACTGGTTTACTTGTCTCACAACTAGATTCTGAATTCTTTGAGTGTAAAGATAGTGCCTGTATCTTCAGTTCCTAGCAAAAAACCTTGTATCTGTTAAGCTTTAAATATTAAATGTAATTGATTTTCACTATAGTCATCTGTGGTAGATTGGGCAGGGATAATTATACTTGGCTTTTAAAGAGGGAAGTGAAGCTCAGAGAAGTTATATATATCTTTTTCCTAAAAACATGAAACAAATAAGTGATTTAGCCAGAATTGGAATTGATATTTTAAAAATTTCATGTCCTACTTCTAGTACCTTAAATGAAAAACTTTGAAAATAAGGCTAAAGAGATTTAAAAATAAAAGTAAGTTCAAGGAAAGTGAACCCTATGGAGTCAGACTTTGATGCAGCCTCAGATGAATGGCTGTGTAAAGCCTATTCAGGTATTTCTTATGGATAAAAACCATGGAAAACCAACTTAATTAGTGAATTAGGTTATTATCAAACTGCTGCAACCACACTGCCTTCCTTGCCATTGCTTGGACTTGCCAGGTTCAGTCCTACCTCAGGACCTTTTCACCTGCCTGAATCACTCTCCAGAGATACCCACACAACTGTCACTTACCTCCTTCAAGTCTGCTCATGTCTTGCTTGGAATTAAATCTGTCCTTTTAATATGATCTACCCACTGTATATGAAATTGTTCCCTCTTCAGTAGTTCCTATTCCATGCTCTACTTTTTCTGTTTCCAAGAGCATTTCTCTTCTAACTTCCTTATATCATTTGTTTACTTATATTGATCAATTTTTAAATTTGTTTCCTGTCCCCATTAGAATATAAACTGTGAGGACACTGGGATTTTAATTTTCTGTTTTGTTCATTGATGTTTTAAAGTGGCTAAGATACTTCCTAGGTAGCTAGTGCATGACTGCTACAGAATAGGCAATTAATAAATATATGCTGATTTTATAGATTTTCTATAGAACAGCTTTAAAATGAAGCTTGAAGACCAGCTAGGCCTAATCTGAGACCTAAACAGTCAAAGTCACAGCAACATTATAGCTCATTTTTTTATAGACCTAGGAACTGCAAAGTAAAAATCCAGTCTTGACTTTGAAGGATATTAGGTTTATTAGCAAGGTGGTTCTCAGCTGCAGTAGCAATGGCTAGAAAAGGAGCCCATTGACTTGAAAGATGACTGAAATTAAAAGTATACCTGGAAAATACAAAGGTAACCAATTGACATGAGACTCTTGTCAGTATCTCAACTGTATAGGACTATTGCTTGAAATCCCTTTATATTCTTCTTACGGTTAAATAGTGCACATACGCTGATTGTTTTTACTAGTCTGTAGTGGACAGGTGGGAGGATAGTAGAAAACAAGGGAAATTTTGGAGAAGGACTGGTACCTCCGTGTTACATTTATTGGAATGAATGCCCATAGAATTTTTTTCTTTATCTGCTCTTTTCTCCAGGAACACTGATTATGTATATTGTCATTTTCTGTCATCCATATCAGTGTCCTTTTCTAAAATCATTTTATACTTTTTCAAAAGTTCTATCTTATGTGACTTTCTGAATTTTATCTACTATGTTCTTAATTGTATTTTATGTTTTTAATTCCTAAATATTTGAGGATTTTGCAGATACCTTTCTTTTATTAGTTTATAGTTTAATTCCATTGTGATCAGCACATATACTCTGATTTCAGTCCTTTTAATTTTATTGAAACTTGTTTTTGTAAATGTAGATTGGTGCAGCCACTGTGGAAAACAGTGTGGAGATTTCTCAAAAGGCTAAAACTAGAACTACCATATGACCCAGCAGTTCCACTCCTGGGTATATATCCAAAAAAATAAAAACACTAATATGAAAAGATATGTGTACCCCAGTGTTCATAAGCAGCATTATTTACAGTCACCAAGATATGGAAACAATATAAGTGTCCATCTACAGAGGAATGGATAAAGAAAATGTGGTGCATGCACACACACACACACACACACACACACACACACACACTGGAATACTACTCAGCTATAAAAAAGAATGAAATTTTGCCATTTGCAGCAACATAGATCGACTTGGAGGGCATTATGCTAAGTGAAATAAGTCAGACAAAGACAAATACTGTATGATATCATTTATATGTGGAATCTAAAAAATACAACAAACTAGTGAATATAACAAAAGAAGCAGACTCACAGATATAGAGAACAAACTAGTGGTCAGTGGGGAGAGGGGGAGGTAGAAACTATTGGATGTAAAATAGGTTCAGAGATGTATTGTACAGCATGGGGAATATAGCCAATATTTTGTAATAACTGTAACTGGAATTTAACCTTTCAAAATTCTATAAAAAATAAATTTAAAAAGGAATAAGGCAGATCTGCTAGTAAATCCTATTTTAAGTATTAATTAGTATTATTTTCACTGTTATTTTTGATGATTGACTTTATTTAAAAAGTATAATGCTTGAGCTGAATATATGTGTATGAATGTGTGTGTGGACATTATTCTAGTTTGTGTTTTTATTTTTTATTATTGTTAGAGGTTCTGAAATAGTGAAACGTATTTAAAGTTAGTAGAATTGTGTATCTCTGATTTAATTCTAATTAAAATAATTTCTGTGTATACCTTTTCTTCCCTTGCATCCTAATTTATTTTATATGGCATTGTTTATAAATGTTATTTAATATATTGTTTGTTATGCTTTCTATTTTCTTATGCAGGACCAAAAGATCTCAGATTGCTATAACTGAATGTATATTTGAACTTCCAAATCTCACAGTTCAAGCTACAAGAGCACAGACACTTCTGCTGCAAGCAATTTATCAAAGTTGGTCTCATACTGGAAATGTCAGCTCTTCAGCAGTGAATGAAGCTTTGATGAATGAAGTTTTCCAAACTATAGGTAAGAACACAGTCTTCTTGACAGGTGTATGGAAAACTCTTATTAGAGGTGACTAATATTTTATCATTCAAATTTATGTGTATAGCATGATCAACTTAAATTGTAGTGTATTTCTGTGAAAGCAGATTTTTATAGCTCCTGTGTAAAATCCAAGATATGAGTTAAGCCATTCAGTTTTGTTCTCTGCCACCAACTTGTGGATATAGTTTGTAGTTGCAAGAGATTATTTTTCACTAGCTCCTTGTACAATTCATTCTTTGGCCTTACTTGGATAACTTTTGAGGGGATCAGTGTGTATGTTTGAAATGATAACCAAGTCAAGTATAAATACAATTTGTTTGATTGTGCTGGTAGAGTGGAATAAAATTCTTAATTATAGTACTTTAGCAATTCATAAGCAAGTTAATTTTTTTAATGTGGAAAACATTAGTCTTACACCCTGAATGAATGAATTAACTACGGAAAATTAAAAATCTGCTTTGATGCCAGTATATTATCTTCATCTTATCACTCACTTTGTAGATAAACAAGAAAACTTGCAGAAGGCTTGCTTCTTTTAGTTGTTTCAGCTCAAAATAATGTTTCTTTTGTCAGTGGCACAAAAAGGATATATTTTTATTAAGTGCAATCATGCTTAAAATGATAACGTTATTTTTATCTTATACCTCATTTGTTTATTAAAATAAAGCTGGTTTTGTTGTTATACGATGCTTTTTAAGCTTCTAAGTTTAGACCTTACTATGGGGACTATCTTATAAATTCTTAAAAAATGCATTTTAATTAGAGCCTTTTTATTTGATATAGCCATTGCCTAATGTAAAATTTTACAGTTGTTTTGGAACAGGTTTTTAGGATTCTATAAAAAAATTATGGGACAAATGTTTAATTTGTTTAGAAGTTCTTAACTTGGGGCTTATGAATGGGCTTTGAATTCTGTGAATACCCTGAAATAGTATGCAGATCTTATGTGTGTATAAACGTATACCCCTAAGGACACACATATTTATGTTCTCTTTTTGAATTGATTCTTTTATTAAATGTCGTGAGTCTATTCCTTAGAGAGTCTTTTGACATATCTATTTTTTCTTATATTAACATAGTTAACAGTTAGCTTTCGTTTGGTTGGTATTTGCTATAATTCCTTTTTCATGCTTTACTTAAAACCTATCTGTTTTTATCTTTAGGTATATGTCCTGGAAATAGCCTATAACTAGATATTATAGATCAAGTTTTATAATCTGCCTTTTAGCTAGTAAATTCAATCCATTTATACTTGTGACTATAGGTTTTTTTGTCTTTGTTTCTGTCATCTTACTGTTTTGTTTTCTTTTATACTGATTTAGCTACACTACTTTTTAAAAAATTGCTATTATTTCTTATTTAATATTCTCTTTACACTTGTTTGGAATTTGCATACTCCTATTGAATTATTATTATTTTTTTAATTATTGAATTTTATTTTATTTATGTTTTTTATACAGCAGGTTCTTATTAGTCATCCATTTTATACACATCAGTGTATACATGGCAATCCCAATCGCCCAATTCATCACACCCCCCCCCACCCCCCCCACAGCTTTCTCCCCTTGGTGTCCATACGTGTGTTCTCTACATCTGTGTCTCAACTTCTGCCCTGCAAACCAGTTTTCTGTACCATTTTCACATATATGCGTTAATATACAATATTTGTTTTTCTCTTTCTGACTTACTTCACTCTGTATGACAGTCTCTAGATCCATCCACATCTCAACAAATGACCCAATTTCGTTCCATTTTATGGCTGAGTAATATTCCATTGTATATTGTACGACATCTTCTTTATCCATTCGTCTTTCGATGGGCATTTAGGTTGCTTCCATGACCTGGCTGTTGTAAATAGTGCTGCAATGAACATTGGGGTGCATGTGTCTTTTTTTTTTTCACACATTGTATTTTATTTTTACAAGAGATAAATAGACTGACACCAAGCATTGTACATGGATGACCACAACAAAAGCAACAATGATTGCAATTACCAAACATGAAACACACTCATACTATGGCATAATATTGACATTCAGTCCAGTAATCCTCCACTGTAACAGCTCCTTTACTTTGCAGTGAAAATTGATTTGTATATTCTTTGCCTCTGAGTCCTTGTGGGATTTTTTTTCTTTTTAATTCAAACAAAAAGTCACAAAAATTATACTCATCCTCATCAGTTTACTCAGTCCCATGTAATTAATTTTTTTTTCATCTTGATCTTTTGTTAGCACTTTTATGAGTTCATCAGTTTTTCATTAGAGTTCTGAAAATGCTTATTCATTCAGTTCAGCAGTACAGTCAGTTACCAGAAACCTGTACTTGTCAGAGTCTTTTCCATGAATTTCTTGAAGATGAAACCCTTTTAAAGGAAATTATTTGCAAAAGCATCAGAGTACACCCAGAACTGTCTGTAAATGACAAAAGACTTAAAAATGACCACGGTTAAAGATTTGATGAAAGTTCATAATAATGCAGTTGACAAGAAAATTAGTTATTTCTGAGATATACATTTTAAGGTAATAACTAGGATTATGACTTATAACATTATACCAGAACATATAAGATTTTTAGAAATTTCATGTAATGTCTGAAACATTTATATTAACATATTTCCATACAAATAACCCAATGAAAGTTTAGTATTAGTTGTTTTGTTTGTTTTTTTTTTATACAGCAGGTTCTTATTAGTCATCAACTTTATACACATCACTGTATACATGTCAATCTCAATCGCCCAATTCAGCACACCACCATCCCCACCCCACCGCAGTTTTCCCCTCTTGGTGTACATATGTCTGTTCTCTACATCTGTGTCTCAACTTCTGCCCTGCAAACCGACTCATCTGTACCATTTTTCTAGGTTCCACATACATGCGTTAATATACGATATTTGTTTTTCTCTTTCTGACTTACTTCACTCTGTATGACAGTCTCTAGATCCATCCACGTCTCAACAAATTACTCAATTTCATTCCTTTTTATGGCTGAGTAATATTCCATTGTATATATGTACCACAACTTCTTTATCCATTCGTCTGTCGATGGGCATTTAGGTTGCTTCCATGACCTGGCTATTGTAAATAGTGCTGCAATGAACATTGGGGTGCATGTGTCTTTTTGAATTATGGTTTTCTCTGGGTATATGCCCAGTAGTGGGATTGCTGGGTCATATGGTAATTCTATTTTTAGTTTTTTAAGGAACCTCCATACTGTTCTCCATAGTGGCTGTATCACTTTACGTTCCCACCAACAGTGCAAGAGGGTGTCCTTTTCTCCACACCCTCTCCAGCATTTATTGTTTGTAGATTTTTGATGATGCCCATTCTAATTGGTGTGAGGTGATACCTCATTGTAGTTTTGATTTGCATTTCTCTAATAATTAGTGATGTTGAGCAGCTTTTCATGTGCTTCTTGGCCATCTGTATGTCTTCTTTGGAGAAATGTCTATTTAGGTCATCTGCCCATTTTTGGATTGGGTTGTTTCTTTAATATTGAGCTGCATGAGCTGTTTATATATTTTGGAGAGTAATCCTTTGTCCGTTGCTTCATTTGCAAATATTTTCTCCCATTCTGAGGGTTGTCTTTTCATCTTGTTTATGGTTTCCTTTGCTGTGCAAAAGCTTTGAAGTTTCATTAGGTCACATTTGTTTATTTTTGTTTTTATTTCCATTACTCTAGGAGGTGGATCAAAAAAGATCTTGCTGTGATTTATGTCAAAGAGTGTTCTTCCTGTGTTTTCCTCTAAGAGTTTTATAGTGTCCGGTCTTACATTTAGGTCTTGAGTCCATTTTGAGTTTATTTTTGTGTATGGTGTTAGGCAGTGTTCTAATTTCATTCTTTTACATGTAGCTCTCTGATTTTCCTAGCACCACTTATTGAAGAGACTGTCTTTTCTCCATTGTATATCCTTGCCTCCTTTGTCATAGATTAGTTGACCGTAGGTGTGTGGGTTTATCTCTGGGCTTTCTATCCTGTTCCATTGATCTATATTTCTTTTTTTGTGCCAGTACCATATTGTCTTGATTACTGTAGCTTTGTAGTATAGTCTGAAGTCAGGGAGTCTGATTCCTCCAGCTCCGTTTTTTTCCCTCAAGACTGCTTTGGGTATTCTGGGTCTTCTGTGTCTCCATACAAATTTTAAGATTTTTTGTTCTAGTTCTGCAAAAAATGCCATTGGTAATTTGATAGGGATTGCATTGAATCTGTAGATTGCTTTGGGTAGTATAGTCATTTTCACAATATTGATTCTTCCAATCCAAGAACATGGTATATCTCTCCATCTGTTGGTATCATCTTTAATTTCTTTCATCAGTGTCTTATAGTTTTCTGCATACAGGTCTTTTGTCTCCCTAGGTAGGTTTATTCCTAGGTATTTTATTCTGTTTGTTGCCATGGTAAATGGGAGTGTTTCCATAATTTCTCTTTCAGATTTTCATCATTAGTGTATAGGAATGCAAAAGATTTCTGTGCATTAATTTTGTATCCTGCAACTTTACCAAATTCATTGATTAGATCTAGTAGTTTTCTGGTGGCATTTTTAGGATTCTCTATGTATAGTATCATGTCATCAGCAAATGGTGACAGTTTTACTTCTTCTTTTCCAATTTGTATTCGTTTTATTTCTTTTTCTTCTCTGATTGCCATGGCCAGGACTTCCAAAACTATGTTGAATAATAGTGGTGAGAGTAGACATCCTTGTCTTGTTCCTGATCTTAGAGGAAATGCTTTCAGTTTTTCAACATTGAGAATGATGTTTGCTGTGGGTTTGTCGTATATGGCCTTTTTTATGTTGGGATAGGTTCCGTCTTTGCCCAGTTTGTGGAGAGTTTTTATCATCAATTGGTGTTGAATTTTGGCAAAAGCTTTTTCTGCATCTATTGAGATGATCATATGGTTTTTATTCTTCAATTTGTTATTATGGTGTATCACATTGATGGATTTGTGTATATTGTAGAATGCTTGCATCCCTGGGATAAATCCCACTTGATCATGGTGTATGATCCTTTTAATGTGTTGTTGGATTCTGTTTGCTAGTATTTTGTTGAGGATTTTTGCATCTATAGTACATCAATGATATTGGTCTGTAATTTTCTTTTTTTGTAGTGTCTTTGTCTGGTTTTGATATCAGGGTGATGGTGGCCTCATAGAATGAGTTTGGGAGTGTTCCTTCCTCCTCAATTTTTTGGAAGAGTTTGAGAAGGATGGGTGTTAGCTCTTCTCTAAATGTTTGATAGAATTCACCTGTGAAGCCATCTGGTCCTGGACTTTTGCTTGTTGGGAGATTTTCAATCACAGTTTCAATTTCATTCCTTGTAATTGGTCTGTTCATATTTTCTATTTCTTCCTGGTTCAGTCTTGGAAGGTTATACGTTTCTAAGAATTTGTCCGTTTATTCCAGGTTTTCCATTTTATTGGCATAGAGTTGCTTGTAGTAGTCTCTTAGGATGCTTTGTATTTCTGCGGTGTCTGTTGTAACTTCTCCTTTTTCATTTCTCATTTTATTGATTTGAGTCCTCTTCCTCTTTTTCTTGATGAGTCTGGCTAATGGTTTATCAATTTTGTTTATCTTCTCAAAGAACCAGCTTTTAGTTTTATTGATCTTTGCTATTGTTTTCTTTGTTTGTATTTCATTTATTTCTGCTCTGATCTTCATGATTTCTTTCTTCTGCTAAATTTGGGTTTTGTTTGTTTTTCTTTCTCTAGTTCCTTTAGGTGTAAGGTTAGATTGTTTATTTGAGATTTTTCTTGTTTCTTGAGGTAGGCTTGTAAAGCTGTAAACTTCCTTCTTAGAACTGCTTTTGCTGCATCCCATAGGTTTTGGGTCATCGTGTTTACATTGTCATTTGTCTCTAGGTATTTTTTATTTCCTCTTTGATTTCTTCAGTGATCTCTTGGTTATTTAGTAACGTATTGTTTAGCCTCCATTTGTTTGTGTTTTTTACGTTTTTTCCCCTGTAATTCATTTCTAATCTCATAGCGTTGTGGTCAGAAAAGATGCTTGATATGAGTTCAATTTTCTTCAATTTACTGAGGCTTGATTTGTGACCCAAGATGTGCTCTATCCTGGAGAATGTTCCGTGTGCACTTGAGAAGAAAGTGTAATCTGCTGTGTTTGGATGGAATGTCCTATAAATATCAGTTAAATCTATCTGGTCTATTGTGTCATTTAAAGCTTCTGTTTCCTTATTTATTTTCATTTTGGATGATCTGTCCATTGGTGTAAGTGAGGTGTTAACGTTTCCCACTATTATTGTGTTACTGTCGATTTCCTCTTTTATAGCTGTTAGCAGTTGCCTTATGTATTGAGGTGCTCCTGTGTTCGGTGTATATACATTTATAATTGTTATATCTTCGTCTTGGATCAATCCCTTGATCATTATGTAGTGTCCTTCCTTGTCTCTGGTAACATTCTTTATTTTAAAGTCTATTTTATCTGATATGAGTATTGCTCTTCCAGCTTTCTTTTGATTTCCATTTGCATGGAATATCTTTTTCCATCCCCTCACTTTCAGTCTGTATGTGTCCCTAGGTCTGAAGGGGCTCTCTTGTAGAAAGCCTATATATGGGTCTCGTTTTTGTATCCATTCAGCAAGCCTGTGTCTTTTGATTGGAGCATTTAATCCATTCACGTTTAAGGTAATTATCAATATGTATTTTCCTATTACCACTTTCTTAATTTTGGGGAGTTTGTTTTTGTAGGTCCTTTTTCCCCTTGTGTTTCCCAGTTAGAGAAGTTCCTTTAGCATTTGTTGTAGAGCTGGTTTTGTGGTGCTGAATTCTCTTAGCTTTTGCTTGTCTGTAAAGCTTTTGATTTCTCCATCGAATCTGAATGAGATCCTTGCCGGGTAGAGTAATCTTGGTTGTAGGTTCTTCCCTTTCATCACTTTAAGCATATCATGCCACTCCCTTCTGGCTTGTAGAGTTTCTGCTGAGAAATCAGCTGTTAACCTTATGGGAGTTCCCTTGTATGTTATTTGTTATTTTTCCCTTGCTGCTTTCAGTAATGTTTATTTGTCTTTAATTTTTTTTTTTTAAAAGAAATTCACGTTCTTTTATTTATTTATTTATTTATTTATTTATGACTGTGTTGGGTCTTCGTTTCTGTGCGAGGGCTTTCTCTAGTTGTGGCAAGTGGGGACCACTCTTCATCGCGGTGCGCGGGCCTCTCACCATCGCGGCCTCTCTTGTTGCGGAGCACAGGCTCCAGACGCGCAGGCTCAGTAATTGTGGCTCACGGGCCCAGTTGCTCCGTGGCATGTGGGACCTTCCCAGACCAGGGCTCGAACCCGTGTCCCCTGCATCGGCAGGCAGACTCCCAACCACTGCGCCACCAGGGAAGCCCCTGTCTTTAATTTTTACCAATTTGATTACTCTGTGTCTCGACGTGTTTCTCCTTGGGTTTATCCTATATGGGACTCTCAGCACTTACTGGACTTGGATGGCTATTTCCTTTCCCACGTTAGGGAATTTTTCGACTATAATCTCTTCAAATATTTTCTCAGGTCCTTTCTCTCTCTCTTCTCCTTCTGGGACCCCTATAATGCAAATGTTGTTGCGTTTAATGTTGTCCCAGAGGTCTCTTAGGCTGTCTCCATTTCTTTTCATTCTTTTTTCTTTATTCTGTTCTGCAGCAGTGAATTCTACCATTCTGTCTTCCAGGTCACTTATCCGTTCTTCTGCCTCAGTTATTCTGTTATTGATTCCTTCTAGTATAGTTTTCATTTCAGTTATTGTATTTTTCATCTCTGTTTGTTTGTTCGTTAATTCTTCTAGGTTTTGTTAAACATTTCTTGCATCTTCTCGATCTTTGCCTCCATTCTTTTTCTGAGGTCCTGGATCATCTTCACTATCATTATTCTGAATTCTTTTTCTGGAAGTTTGCCTATCTCCACTTCATTTAGTTGTTTTTCTGGGGTTGTATCTTGTTCCTTCATCTGGTACATAGCCCTCTGCCTTTTCATCTTGTCTGTCTTTCTGTGAATGTGATTTTTGTTCCACAGGCTGCAGGATTGTAGTTCTTCTTGCTTCTGCTGTCTACCGTCTGGTGTATGAGGCTATCCCTATTGAATTATTAACTTAAAAAATAACTGATGCTGCTTTGGAATATAATTTGTTAGTTCTTCAAAATTTAAATGTAGAGTTATTATATAACCCAGCAATTTTACTCCTATAAATACACCCAAGAATTGAAAACATATATCTACCTAAGATCTTGTATATGAATTCGTAGCATTATTTTTTTCCTTTTTGCATGCAAAATTATTTATTTATTTTTTTTTAGTTTTATTTAAAAAAATTATTTTAATTTTCGGTTATGCTGCATGGCATGTGGAATCTTTGTTTCCCGATCAGGGATCAAACCCACGCCCCCTGCATTGGAAGCACTGGACCACCAAGGAAGTCCCAAAGTATATTTTTTTAATAATAATTTTATATAGTTAAGGTTTGGAACAATTTAAGGATGTTTTGATATACATGGTGAAATGATTACCAGGGTCAAGCTAATTAACATATATATCTCCTCACATAGTTATATTGTTTTTCTGTGGTGAGAGCACCTGAAAGTTTACTCTTAACAAATTTCCAGTGTACAGTACAGTATTTTTAACTAAAATCATCATGCTGTACATCAGATTTCTAGAACTTATCCTACATAACTGCAACTTTGTACCCTTTGACCAACATTTCTCATTTCTCCCACTTCCTGGCCCTGGTAAACAGTATTCTGCCCTCTGCTTCTATGAATTTGACTTTTTAGATCCCACATATAAAGGGGATCACATAGCATTATTCTGAATAGCCAAAAGGTGGATACAACACAAGTGTCTTTTAACCAATGAATGGATAGACAAAATGTGTTATATCTTTACAATGGAATATTATTCAGACATAAAAAGGAATGAGGTACTGATCCATGCTGTGGATGAACCTTGAAAACATTCTGCTAAGTAGAAGAAGCCAGATGCAGTAAGTCTCATATTTTGATTCTAGTTTTATGAAATGCTTAGAATATGCAAATCCACAGATACAGAAAGTAGATTAGTGTTTCCCAGAGTCTGGGGAAAAGGAGGAATGGGGAATGACTGCATAAGTTTCTTTCAGATTGATGAAAATGTTCTCGAATTAGATAGTAGTGACGTTTTCACACTTGTGAATATGCTAAAGTCTATTTAATTGTACACTTTATAAGGGTGAATTTTATGTTATATGAATTTTATCTTATTCAAAAAATGTTTTAAATTGATGAGTATTTAATTGGACTAAATTATGTGTTGTGGTCTGAGTGTGTCCTACGAAAATTCATATGTTGAAATTCTAATGCCCAATGTGATGGTGTTAGGAAGTGGGGGGGCCTTTGGGAGTTGATTAGATCATGAGGGTGGAGTCCTCACACATGAGATTAATGTCCTTGTTAAGAGAGGCCACAGAAGAGCTCCCTTGATTCTTCCGCCATCTGAGGACACAATGAGAATTTAGTAGTCTGCAGCAGGAGGAGGTTCTCACTAGAGCCTGACCATGCTGGCACCTGATTTTGGACTTTCAGCCTCCAGAACTGAGAGAAATAAATTTCTGTTGTTTATATGCTACTCTGTCTGTGGCATTTAGGTATAGCAGCCCTAATAGGCTAAAGCATTATGTTATTGCCATTGTTATGGCCATGATTTTATGTGGAGTTACTGTACAAAATCTTTTCTTTCAGATCCTCACCCATAAGGCCTATAGTGAAGCCTTCATTGGCAGTAGCCTTTATCACTGTTGGAAATTATCTAATTCATGTTTTTGATTGTCAGATTTCTGTTTTCTGTGATATTCTCTCCAGAGTTTTTGTTTCTTTGTTCTTTGTTTTTTGTCTTTTTTTTTTGGTTCACTGTCTCACAGTATTAATCTTCCTTTATTTATTTAAAAATTTTGTTTTTTGTCAACTGGTTTAGATAGCCTAAAAATTCATATTAAGTTTTGATGGTGCTTAGTTTATAATTTTTATTCTGAAAAACTAATTCCATATTTCCTTTTTTGAATTTATCAAATGGACTGTGCTATGCAAAAACATTTTATTTAAAATTTCTTACTCTGAAAGTATTCTGTCCTAATAGAATGCTGGCGTAGGTCTTAAAAAAAGGAACAGACAAGTTATCACAGATTAAGTGATTCATAACCTGATGTTCTGACATTGAGAAATCTAAAATTATTAGAACTAATTTTTTGGAGATTAAGGGAGTTGAGGAAAGTGGAACAATGTTAGGAAGGTTCATCGCTTTGCCAAGGAATCTTATTTTTATCAAATGAAGCAGCTATAAAATTTATCATAGATGAATTACAAGAATCAGCTAAAATATTTTTAAAAAGCTAGGTTCCCAAGTGTCTAGTTTTCTTATGTCTTTTTTGCCCCCCCCACCCCAAATCTTATTCCGTTTATTTTAGTCTTAGTACAGTACTTGCTTATAATATTGTCCTCTAAATTTTCTGTCTTAAGATCCAGGATATATATATTTAAGGTATAAAGTTGTTAGCATTGTATTATCTTACATCTGTGGGCGGTCAATAGACAATACTTAGCAGTGTTAAGCTTTGTTTAATGTGTTTGGTTTAACCAGTGATCCTTTGCTTTACGTTGCAACTAGTTCTCATTTACTATATTAATGGAGTGATTATGCAGGCTATGTATGTTCTTAGACTTCTCAGACTTATATTCTGATAATGTTTGGAAGAAGAAACATTCTTCCATTTTGCAGTTGACTCTAAGCTAAGCACTTGTTTTCAACATTTCTGCCTCACCTTCCATCATAATCTTTTGCCCCTAGCCTACCTTCCTACTTCTTGCTATCTTATTATTGATAGTTACTAACGCATAGCATCCAGTTTTCTCCTGTCCATCATTCTAGTGGCTTTTCCCTCTGTCTCTATTGAGCATAATTCTCATTTGATAGAATTCTCCTGTATTATCCTTTTTTCTTTAATAGCTGTTTCTTTAACACAAGTCAGCACAGTTTTTTCCTTTGGATTAAACACTGTGGTATAGTCTGTGTGTTCCTTAAAAAATTACATTTTTTTCCATATGCATGCCTTTGCCCAGGTTTACCCCTCCATCGTATGCCAGAAATGCTTTAACTTGGTTTCTCTTCTCCTTCCCATTCCTTCTGTTCAATCTTTTTTTCAAAACAGCTTTATTGAGATATAATTCACCTACATATGATTCACTTCTTTTTGGTATGCAGTATTTGGCTTGTAGTATATTCAGAGTTCTGTATTCATCACCACAATCAATTTTACATTTTCACTGCCCCCAAAAGAAGTCCCACATTCTTTAGACATCACTCCCCAAGCCTTCCATCTCCCCAAGCCATAAGCAAACACTAATCTGCTTTTTGTCTATATGGATTTGCCTATTCTGGACGTTACATGTAAATAGATCATGTAAAATACAGTCTTTTGTTACTGATTTCTTTCACTTAGGGTACTTTTTAGAAGTTCATCCATGTTATAGCATATATGAGTTTCTTTTTATTGTCAAGCAGTATTCCACTGTATGTATATACCATTTTGTTCATCCATTTGTCAGTTGATGGACATTTGGGTGGTTTCTACTTTTGATATTTATGCATGATAATGCGATGAACATCCATGTACAAGTTTTTGTGTGGACATATGCTTTTATTTCTCTTGGGTGTATTTCTAGGAGTAGAAATTCTAGGTCATATGTTAACTCTAACCTTTTGAGGAATTGCCAGGGTGTTTTCCAAGGCAGCTGTACCATTGTATATTCCCACCTGTAGTATATGAGGATTCCATTTTTTCCCACATTTTCACCATAATGTTATTACCTGTCCTTTTGGTTCTGGCTGTCCTAGGGGCTGTGAAGTAGTGTCTCATTGTGATTTTGATTTGCATTTCCCTCATGTCTAATGGTGTTGGCTCTTTGTATATCTTTGTGGAGAAATGTCTATTCAAGTCCTTTGTTCATTTTTTAATTGGTTCTTTTTTTGTTTTGAGAATTCTTTATATATTCTAGATACAAGTTCCTTATCAGATACATGGTTTGCGAATGTTTTCTGCACTTCTATGGGTTGTCCCTTTACCTTCCTGATGGTGATCTTCTAACTTTTTCAGGTGTAGCCTCAAGTACATCTTTACATTGGACCTTGTTATCATTTATCAATAGAAATGCTTTGTTTCTTCTTTGTTCCTGATCCTGCTTCTTGATCTTCATCATTACTTTTAGCCCTTTTATTTCTTTCAGCCTTTTTAATATCACAGAATCCTCACTGCTTTTGTTACTCAGCTTGATTCCTGAGGCCGGCAATTTCAGTGATGCTACCCTCCTAGATTCATTTCTTCCTTTCTCTTTTCATCTTTGGTTTATTTGTGCCTCTTCTGCAACATGTTCTGCTTGCAAATAAGAAACTTCTGTGTGTCCTACCTCTTCAATCTCCAAAACAACACTGTGCTCTCTGAACTGAACTGTTACTGATTTTGAGGATTTTTAAGAAAAATACATTTATAATTGAGTTCCTATCTTACCATTTCATTAAGTGCAGATTGTAACTTATTAGTTGCCTTTGAAATCAATGTCTTTGGTAACCACTCAGAGTTTGAAAAGAATAAAATAGAATGAAGTAGAATGCATGCAGTATATTGGGTTGGCCAAAAAGTTCCTTCAGGTTTTTCCATAAGATGTTACAGAAAACCTGAACGAACTTATTGGCCAACCCAATAGTAAGAAAAAGGATTATGTTTGTTATATCCATAAACATGAAAGGTGTACGTTTTTAGTAAATACAATTATGCTTTAATTTTTTTCTTGGTGAGACTAGGAATTAAAATTCTATGCAGTTGCTTCTTGAACGTTTGAGTTTTGGAAACTGAGAGGACACGGGAGATGCCCTGAATAACAAAAGGAAAAAAATCTAGTATTTTCGCAAAGAGAGAGAACTAAAAGAATTTGATAATAAATAATTAATGACATGCATTTGAAATTTTAAAATTCCTTAGCTAGAAAATGCTTTATTGATTTTTATAATATTTTAGATGATGTGGCAGGGGAATGCACAGGGTCACTGACAAAACACATGTATATGTAAAGCATAGGACACTCCTGGAAAGTTTAAAATGTGAAAAGTATTCATTATGCAATCTTGAGAGCCAAAATAAAATGGTTATTGATTTCCTGATTATAATAACAATCGATTCTCAGTGAAGAGTGACAGATATCAAGTTGTGAAATAATATAATTTTATCACTCAGAGGAAGTAAGTAGTTTGATAGTGAAGTTGTATATGTGTCCTATTTATGTAGCATTTTTATGTAAAGAAAACTAAGCACAAAAAAAAATCTTTTATTCTTGGTTTATAGGTACAGGATTATTTCACTATTTTACTAACCTGATTAGTTTTTTAAAAAAATACCTATTTAATTTAATTTTTTTCTTTTAATAACCAAAACTGTTAAATAGGTCTGTGTATGTAAAATCAAGTAACGTTAGGTTGTTGGATTTCATTGGGTTGTAGAATATGCAACAACCTCGTGCACCAGTCTTCTAAAATGTTGGAGTAATAATTGTGCTTCACAGCTGAGATACCAATTTCGTTTCAAGCATCAAAACTACAAATGCCTTTAAGGAAGAAAAGATGTTTTCTTTGATAGACTCTGTATTATAATATGTCACAAAAGTGAGATAATTTTTCTACAGTCAAGTATTTTAATTTCTATTTTGTGGATGAGTTTAAGAGGCTTTAAGGGAATATCTATGTGAATATTGAATTATACTACATGTTCTTTAAACCTACACTGATGAATTTTTCTTCCTCAGCTCTTCTAAAAAGAGAATAAAATTAAAAGATACTAAAATAAATAGTAAAAAAGTTCTGCGCTAATGCTTCTTAGAGATTTAATTTTGTGCACTGAATTTTATTAATCTGTATGTTACGTAGATACTGGTGTACTGGTGTAGTGAATGTCTTACTATCTCTCTCAGGTAAAAGAATATCTTTACTTTTCAACTATTAAAATTACTGAATTGTAGTGTGGAAAATCTGTTTATATGTCTAAAGGGAGTACAGTTTGTTTCATTGAGTTTCAGTTAAGTTTCTTATCTATAAAATGGTGTTAATATCTTTATTGTTTTTAATTTTATTTTTTATAACATCTTTTTTGGAGTAAATTGCTTTACAATGTTGTGTTAGTTTCTGCTGTATAACAAAGTGAATCAGCTATATGTATACATATATCCCCATATCCCCTCCCTCTTGTGTCTCTCTCCCACCCTCCCTATTCCACCCCTCTAGGTGGTCACAAAGCACCGAGCTGATCTCCCTGTGCCATGCAGCGGCTTCCCACTAGCTATCTATTTTACATTTCGTAGTGTATATATGTCAATGCTACTTTCTCACTTCATCCCAGCTTACCCTTCCCCCTGTCTGCATCCTCAAGTCCATTTTCTACATCTGTGTCTTTATTCCTGTCCTGCCCCTAGGTTCTTCAGAACCATTTTTTTTTTAGATTCCATATATATGTGTTAGCATACAGTATTTGTTTTTCTCCTTCTGACTTACTTTACTCTGTATGACAGTCTCTAGGTCCATCCACCTCACTGCAAATAACTCAATTTCATTTCTTTTTATGGCTGAGTAATATTCCATGTAACACAACATTTTAAATCAACTGTACTCCAATACAAATTAAACAACAAAAAAGAAGGTGCTAGTTACATTGCATCTGGAAAAGGTCAATACAAAAGGCAGGTTACCTCTGGTTGTCTTTCAGCTTTAACCACATGTTAGAGAAAAGTTTTCACTGGACATGCATCTTACCCATTAGTAGCAGAAACAATGTTAGAAGCTGGAAATACAAACTGGAGTCTATATAATTCATGCCAGCTTATCTTGATGCAACTCTTGATACTTATTATGAAAACTCTTGATACTTATTATGAAAAGTTTAAGATAAATTCTGAAGGTATGGAGAAAAGGGAACGCTTTTGCACTGTTGGTGGGAATGTAAATTGATACAGCCACTATGGAGAACCGTATGGAGGTTTCTTAAAAAACTAAAAATAGAAAACCATATAACCCAGCAATCCCACCACTGGGTGTATACCTTGGGCATATACCATAATTCAAAAGGACACATGTACCCCAATGGTCATTGTAGCACTATTTACAATAGACAGCATATGGAAACAACCTAAATGTCCAACAGTAGATGAATGGATAAAGAAGATGTGGTACATATATACAATGGAATATTACTCAGCCATAAAAAGGACGAAATTGGGCCATTTGTGGAGACGTGGATGGACCTAGAGTCATACAGAGTGAAATAAGCCAGAAAGAGAAAAATATGATATTAACACATATATGTGGAATCTAGAAAAATGGTACAGATGAACCTATTTGTAGGGCAGGAATAGAGATGTAGATGTAGAGAACGGACATGTGGACCAAGCTGATCTCCTTGTGCTATGTGGCTGCTTCCCACTAGCTATCTGTTTTACATTTGGTAGTGTATATATGTCAATGCTACTTTCTCACTTCGTCCCAGCTTACCTTTCCCCCTCCCCACGTCCTCAAGTCCATTCTCTACGTCTGCATCTTTATTCCTGTCCTGCCCCTAGGTTCAGCAGAACCTTTTTTTTTTTTTTAGATTCCATATATATGTATTAGCATACGGTATTTGTTTTTCTCTTTCTGACTTACTTCACTCTGTATGACAGACTTTAGGGCCATCCACCTCACTACAAATAAACTCAATTTTGTTTCTTATTATGGCTGAGTAACATTCCATTGTATATATGTACCACATCTTCTTTATCCATTCATCTGTCGATGGACACTTAGGTTGCTTCCATGTCCTGGCTATTGTAAATAGAGCTGCAATGAACGTTGTGGTACATGTCTCTTTTTCAATTATGGTTTTCTCAGGGTATACGCCCAGTAGTGGGATTGTTGGGTCATATGGTAGTTCTATTTTTAGTTTTTTAAGGAACCTCCATACTGTTCTCGGCCATAGTGGCTGTATCAATTTACATTCCCACCAGCAGTGCCAGAAGGTTCCCTTTTCTCCACACCCTCTCCAGCATTTATTGTTTGTAGATTTTTTGATGATGGCCATTCTGACTGGTGTGAGGCGATACCTCATTGTAGTTTTGATTTGCATTTCTCTGATGATTAGTGATGTTGAGCATCCTTTCATGTGTTTGTTGGCAATCTGTATATCTTCTTTGGAGAAATGTCTATTTAGGTCTTGTGCCCGTTTTTGGATTGGGTTGTTTGTTTTTTTGATATTGGGCTGCATGAGCTGCTTGTATATTTTGGAGATTAATCCTTTGTCAGTTGCTTCATTTGCAAATATTTTCTCTCAGTCTGAGAGTTGTCTTTTCATCTTCTTTATGGTTTCCTTTGCTGTGCAAAAGCTTTTAAGTTTCATTAGGTCCCATTTGTTTATTTTTGTTTTTATTTTCATTTCTCTAGCAGGTGGGTCAAAAAGGATCTTGTGGTATTTATGTCATAGAGTGTTCTGCCTGTGTTTTCCTCTAAGAGTTTGATAGTGTCTGGCCTTACATTTAGGTCTTTAATCCATTTTGAGTTTATTTTTGTGTATGGTGTTAGGAAGTGTTCTAATTTCATTCTTTTACAAGTAGCTGTCCAGTTTTCCCAGCACCACTTATTGAAGAGGCTGTCTTTTCTCCGTTGTATATTCTTGCCTCCTTTATCAAAGATAAGGTGACCATATGTGCGTGGGTTTATCTCTGGGCTTTCTATCCTGTTCCATTGATCTATCTTTCTGTTTTTGTGACAGTACCATACTGTCTTGATTACTGTAGGTTTGTAGTATTGTCTGAAGTCAGGAGCTTGATTCCTCCAGCTCCGTTTTTCTTTCTCAAGATTGCTTTGGCTCTTTGGGGTCTTTTGTGTTTCCATACAAATTGTGAAATTTTTTGTTCTAGTTCTGTGAAAAATGCCAGTGGTAGTTTGATAGGGATTGCATTGAATCTGTAGATTGCTTTGTGTAGTATAGTCATTTCCACAATGTTGATTCTTCCAATCCAAGAACATGGTATACCTCTCCATCTGTTTGTATCATCTTTAATTTCTTTCATCAGTGTCTTATAGTTTTCTGCATGCAGGCCTTCTGTCTCCTTAGGTAGGTTTATCCCTAGGTATTTTAATTATTTTTGTTGCAATGGTGAATGGGAGTGTTTCCTTAATTTCCCTTTCAGATTTTTCATCGTTAGTGTATAGGAATGCAAGAGATTTCTGTGCATTAATTTTGTATCCTGCAATTTTACCAAATTCATTGATTAGCTCTAGTAGTTTTCTGGTAGCATCTTTAGGATTCTCTATGGATAGTATCATGCCATCTGCAAACAGTGACAGTTTTTCTTCTTCTTTTCCGATTTGGATTCCTTTTATTTCTTTCTCTCTTCTGATTGCTGTGGCTAGGACTTCCAAAACTATGTTGAATAATAGTGGTGAGAGTGGGCAACCTTGTCTTGTTCCTGATCTTAGTGGAAATGGTTTCAGTTTTTCACCATGGAGGACAATGTTGGCAGTGCTTTTGTCATATATGGCCTTTATTATGTTGAGGTAGGTTCCCTCTTTGCCTACTTTCTGGAGAATTTTTATCATAAATGGGTGTTGAATTTTGTCGAAATCTTTTTCTGCATCTATTGAGATGATCATATGGTTTTTATCCTTCAATTTGTTAATATGGTGTATCACATTGATTGATTTGCATATATTGAAGAATCCTTGCATTACTGGGATAAACCCCACTTGATCATGGTGTATGATCCTTTTAATGTGCTGTTGGATTCTGTTTGCTAGTATTTTGTTGAGGATTTTTGCATTTATATTCATCAGTGATATTGGTCTGTAATTTTCTATTTTTGTAGTATCTTTGTCTGGTTTTGGTATCAGGGTGATGGTGGCTTTGTAGAGTGAGTTTGGGAGTGTTCCTACCTCTGCAGTTTTTTGGAAGAGTTTGAGAAGGATGGGTGTTAGCTCTTCACTAAACGTTTGATAGAATTCTCCTGTGAAGCCTTCTGGTTCTGGACTTTTGTTTGTTGAAAGATCTTTAATCACAGTTTCAATTTCATTCTTTGTGATTGGTCTGTTCATATTTTCTATTTCTTCCTGGTTCAGTCTTGGAAGGTTATACCTTTCTAAGAATTTATCCTTTTCTTCCAGGTTGTCCATTTTATTGGCATAGAGTTGCTTGTAGTAGTCTCTTATGACGCTTTGTATTTCTGTGGTGTCCATTGTAACTTCTCCTGTTTCATTTCTAATTTTATTGATTTGAGTTCTCTCCCTGTTTTTTCTTGATGACTCTGGTTAAGGTTTATCAATTTTGTTTATCTTCTCAAAGAACCAGCTTTTAGTTTTATTGATCTTTGCTATTGTTTCCTTCATTTCTTTTTCATTTATTTCTGATCTGATCATTATGATTTCTTTCCTTCTGCCACTTTTGGGGTTTTTTTGTTCTTCTTTCTCTAATTGCTTTAGGTGTAAGTTTAGGTTGTTTATTAGAGATTTTTCTTGTTTCTTGAGGTAGGATTGTATTGCTAGAAACTTACCTCTTAGAAATGTTTTTTCTGCATCCCATATGTTTTGGGCTGTCCTGTTTTCATTGTCATTTGTTTTTAAGTATTTTTTGATTTCCTCTTTGATTTCTTCAGTAATCTCTTGGTTATTTAGTAGCGTATTGTTTAGCCTCTATGTGTTTGTAATTTTTACCGTTTTCTTTCCGTAATTGATATCTAGTCTCATAGTGTTGTGGTCAGAAGAGATACTTGATATGATTTCAGTTTTCATAAATTTACCAAGGCTTCATTTGTGACCCAAGATATGATCTATCCTGGAGGATGTTCCATGAGCACTTGAGAAGAAAGTGTATTCTGTTTCTTTTTGGATGGAATGGCCTATAAATATCAATTAAGTCCATCTTGTTTAATGTATCATTTAAAGCTTGTGTTTCCTTTTTTATTTTCATTTTGGATGATCTGTCCATTGGTGAAAGTGGGGTGTTAAAGTTCCCTACTATGATTGTGTTAGTGTCGATTTCCCCTTTTATGGCTGTTAACATTTGCCTTATGTATTGAAGTGCTCCTATGTTGGGCGCATAAATATTTACAATTGTTATATCTTCTTCTTGGATTGATCCCTTGATCATTATATAGTGTCCTTCTTTGTCTCTTGTAATAGTCTTTATTTTAAAGTCTATTTTGTCTGATATGAGAATTGCTACTCCAGCTTTCCTTTGATTTCCATTTGCATAGAATATCTTTTTCCATCTCCTCACTTTCAGTCTATATGTGTCCCTAGGCCTGAAGTGGGTCTCTTTTAGACAGCATATTTACGGATCTTGTTTTTGTATCCATTCAGCCAGTCTATGTCTTTTGGTTGGAGCATTTAATCCATTTACATTTAAGGTAGTTATCAATATGTGTGTTCCTCTTACCATGTTCTTAATTATTTTGGGTTTGTTTTTGTAGATCTTTTCCTTCTCTTGTTTTTACTCCTAGAGAAGTTCCTTTAACATTTGTTGTAAAGCTGGTTTGGTGGTGTTGAATTTTCTTAACTTTTGCTTGTCTGTGAAGGTTTTTATTTCTCCGTCAAATCTGAGTGAGATCCTTGCTTGGTAGAGTAATCTTGGTTGTAGTTTTTCCCATTCATCAGTTTAAATATGTCTTGCCACTCCCTTCTGGCTTGCAAAGTTTCTCCTGAAAGATCAGCTGTTAACCTCATGGGCATTCCCTTGTATGTTTTTTGTTGCTTTTCTTGTTGCTTTTAATATGTTTTCTTTGTATTTAATTTTTGATAGTTTCATTAATATGTGTCTTGGGGTGTTTTTCCTTGGATTTATCCTGTATGTGACTCTCTGCACTTCCTCAACTTAAGTGACTATTTCCTTTCCCATATTAGGGAAGTTTTCAACTATAATCTCTTGAAATATTTTCTAAGTCCCTTTCTTTTTCTCTTCTTCTTCTGGGACCCATACAATTCAAATGTTGATGCATTTAATGTTGTCCCCGCAGTCTCTGAGACTGTCCTCAATTCTTTTTATTGTTTTTTCTTTATTTTGCTCTGTGGTAGTTATTTCCACTAGTTTACCTTCCAGGTCACTTATCTGTTCTTCTGCCTAAGTTATTGATTCCTTCTAGAGAATTTTTAATTTCATTTATTGTGTTGTTTATCATTGTTTGTTTGCTCTTTAGTTCTTCTGGGTCCTTGTTAAATGTTTCTTGTATTTTCTCCATTCTATTTCCATGATATTGGATCATGCTTACTATCATTACTTAGAATTCTTTTTCAGGTAGACTGCCTATTTCCTCTTCATTGTTTGGTCTGGTGGGTTTTTACCTTGCTCCTTCATCTTCTGTGTGTTTCTCGGTCTTCTCATTTTGTTTAACTTACTACGTTTGGGTTCTCCTTTTTGCAGGCTGTAGGTTCGTAGTTCTCGTTGTTTTTGGTGTCTGCCCCCAGTGGGTGAGGTTGGTTCAGTGGCTTGTGTAGGCTTCCTGGTGGAGGGGATTGGTCCCTGTGTTCTGGTGGGTGGGGCTGGATCTTGCCTTTCTGGTGGGCAGGGCCGCTCCCGGTGGTGTGTTTTTGGGCGTCTGTGAACTTAGTATGATTTTGGGCAGCCTATCTGCTAATGGGTGGGGTTGTGTTCCTGTCTTGTTAGTTGTTTGGCATGGCGCGTCCAGTACCAGAACTTGCTGGCCGTTGGGTGGAGCTGGGTCTTAGCGTTGAGATGGAGATCTCTGGGAGAGCTCTCGCTGATTGATGTTACATGGGGCTGGGAGGTCTCTGGTGGTCCTTGTCTTGAACTTGTCTCTCCCACCTCAGAGGCTCAGGCCTGACACCAGGGTGCAGCACCAGGACACTGTCAGCCACGCAGGTCACTATGTTCAGTGGCCACCAATTGGATTCTTAGTTTCACTTAACTTCTTGGAAAACGCATGTTGTTGTTCACAAAGAGAACAGGAGGGCAGTGAGGAAATGTATCACTTCTTCTAACTGGGCTCCTGGCACCAGAATCCCTGCCTCGCCCTGTGGGCCAGCGGCTGTGATTATATCTTTAGATATACTCACAGAGTACTTGTGAGTGCAAAATATAGTATTATTTGTGGAGTTGATTTGTTATTCTTGTCCTGGCTATAGATTCCTGCTGTAATCACACAAATGGGGTTATTACTTATGGAGGTGGTTGTAGGTTGTAGGTTCTTGGAGACTGAGATACCCAACATCAGAGTTGGAGCCTCAGGATCCATTGTTTCAGCTAAGAAGATATAGGGCAAAGGTAAATACAAAGTAAGGCAAGAAAGTAAATAGGATAACGAAGTAGTGAACTTGATAAGAGAAGAATAAAATTCAAGACGTTAGTTAGCTCTCGTTGTTTGGACTTATTGAAGAGACTGTGTATTGTGCCACTTTAATGTAACTGTTTACAAGAGGCTACAACAGGCTCACAGTCACCTAGGATGAACCATATATTCTGTTTTCTGCTGGGGATTCCAAAGAGGCGTGGAACAATAGTGGGATACTAGAAATATTTGCGCTCGGAGACTAGAAATATATGAAACCCTGTTTTTTAATCTGCCTTTTCATGTACTGTACAGCTGTCTACCAAGCATTTTTCCTCTACTGAGCTGCACATTGTAGGGACTGGCTACCATAAAACTTACTTGAATAGTCTGAATTGGCTCACCTTCTTTAGGTTGATGTTTCTCATGCATTAATTTCTCTTGTATCTTCCCAGTAATATTGATGTTGGCAGGTTATGTTTCCTGGGTTACATGTGTGAAAATTTATGCTTAGAACAATTTAGTGTTTTTCTTAAGTATCATCCTACAGAGTAAGCTAGTTTTTGAAGCCAGGCTTTTGGAGCTTTCTGTTACTATTACTTGTGCTACATCAAACAACCTGTCTGGTAATAGACTGGAAATAAAGTAAAATAATTAAAGTTTGCTATTCCACTGGAAATTATGTAATGAAAGAATAGCAAATATTGGGAATTTAATTAAAAAATAAAGAAATTATAAAGAATAAAACAGAGATGTTAAAGTTTGGACTTTAACATATTAGTAATTGAGATTCTTGAATTACACATTTTTATTGTTCATGTTTCTGATGGTACTCAAATCATAGAAATTATAACCTTTGTCCTTTTGCTAGATGATAAAATACAAAGTCACACATGGCTTTTGTTTTCTTGGGAAACAAAGACTTGTTACCACTTTGTACTTATTCAGGTAGTTCATTGTTTTGTTGACAGTCTAGTTCCATTAATCTGGTATTTGCAGGGAAATTACTTACAGACTTTAAAATCTGTGCTGAAGGTGATCACATGGACATTTGAATCCATTATTTAAGTGATGTCTTAATGTTAAAATAAAAATCTTCTTTCCAGAATGTAACTGTAAAAGTATTTTATGCAAGATTTCATGTGGGATATCTTAATGGTTGAATAATAAATTTTACCTCATAAAAATGAAATTCAATAATACAGTAGCTTTCTCAGCTCAGTAGCATCTGGTCTATTCTCATGAGAGCCAATATTTTCCAACTCATTAGGATCATGTCGTTCTGTATGTCGTCAACATTGACTTAGCCAAGCTACCTTTACTTACATAACCGCCAAACTATTAAATAGGTCTCTTGTGGAGTAAAGTCAAATATTCCTCTTACTTTACTTCTGTCTTAGAAGAGGGGAAGAAAATGTACATACTGTAACATTTAAACATCTGGTCTAAAACCACATCAGTGTAACTCTGAGCAAAGTTACGCGTTTGGTATTCTTCCCAGGTGTGCATATAAAAAGGGTTTTGGGGTTGTTGAACAGTTCTTTAACCATTTAGGAAAAAGATTGAGGCATAGCAATATGCTTTTTCTATTCCTCAAACTACTTTTTCCCCCCCACACCTCCAGTGTGTTCTAATATATATATATATATATATATATATATATATTTGAAATAAATTTATTTATTTATTTATTTATTTTTGGCTGCATTGGGTCTTCGCTGTTGTGCGTGGGCTTTCTGTAGTTGCGGTGAGTGGGGGCTACTCTTCATTGTGGTGCTGCGCAGGCTTTTCATTCCGGTGGCTTCTCTTGTTGTGGAGCCTGGGCTCTAGGCTCGTGGGCTTCAGTAGTTGTGGCTTGCAGGCTCTAGAGCGCAGGCTCAGTAGTTGTGGCGCACGGGCTTAGTTGCTCCACAGCATGTGAGATCTTCCCGGCCCAGGACTCGAACCCGTGTACCCCGTATTGGCAGGCGGATTCTTAACTGCTGCGCCACCAGGGAAGCCCTAAAATATATATTTTTGAGCTGTTATAAAATTTTCTTTCCAGATAGAAGTATTGGTTATAAAGTTATCCTTGCCTAAAAATAAAATGACTTGAGTTAGATTTGCCTTAAGAACTACCAATAAGACTTTTTGATGTTTAAATTGGAATAAAAATTTAATAAAATATATTGAAGAAGAAAAAAATGGAAAAGATATTCATGCTCATGAATTGGAGAGATCACTATTGTTATAATGTTCATGCAGCATAATGACTTGCCTTACATTTGTTGGGAAGTGATTTACCACAGTAAGTTTAGTGAACATCCATTGCCTTGTATAGATAGAATAAAAAAGAAAAAATAGGGGGCTTCCCTGGTGGCGCAGTGGTTGAGAATCTGCCTGCTAATGCCGGGGACACGGGTTCGAGCCCTGGTCTGGGAAGATCCCACATGCCACGGAGTAGCTGGGCCCGTGAGCCACAACTACTGAGCCTTCGCGTCTGGAGCCTGTGCCCCGCAATGGGAGGGGCCGCGATAGTGAAAGGCCCGCGCACCGCGATGAAGAGTGGCCCCCGCTTGCCGCAACTGGAGAAAGCCCTCGCACGAACCGAAGACCCAACACAGCCAAAAATAAATAAATAAATAAATAAAGTAGCTATAAAATTTAAAAAAAAAAAAAAAAAAGAAAAAATATTTTTTCCCCCCTTGTGATGAGAACTTTCAGGATTTCCTCTTCTAGTAACTCTCAAATATACCATACAGCATTATTAACTATAGTCATGTTGTACATTACATCTGCAGTACTTATTTATTTTATAAGTGGAAGTATGTACCTTTTGACCACCTTTATCCAATTTCCCTACCCTCCATCCCCTCCCTCTTGTAACCACAAATCTTATCTCTTTTTCTGTGAGGTTTTCCTCCCCTCTTCAACATGTAAGTCAGATCAAACAGTATTTGTCTTTCTTGACTTATTTCACTTAGGATGATCCCCTGAAGGCTCATGTTTTGTTTTGTTTTTTATCGAAAATGCCAGGATTTCCTTTGTTTTTTTGTGACTGAATAGTATTCCATTGGGTATTTACACCATATTTTCTTTATCCACTCATCTGTTGATGGACACTTAGGTTGTTCTCATATCTTGCTATTGTAAATAATGCTGCAGTGAACACGGGAATGCAGATATCTCTTGGACATAGTGATTTATTTCCTTTGGATATAGACCCAGAAGCGAATTTGTGGGTCATATGGTAGTGCTATTTTTAATTTTTTGAGGAATCTCCACACTGTTTTCCATAGTGGTTGCACCAACTTACAATCCCACCAACAGTGCCCAAGGGTTCCCTTTCCTCCACATTCTTGCCAGCAGTTGTTATCTCTTGTCTTTTTTTTTTTTTTTTATAGCTCTCTCTTTTACACATAAAACAGTTGTTGGACAACCAACACCAGTATTGATATTTACAAATTAGAATTTGACTTTGTCTTTACTTTATTCTTTTATTTTTATTTTATTTTATTTTTTTAATTCAAATAGAAAGTCACAAAAATTATAATCATCCTCATAAGTTCACTCAGTCCCACGTAATTAATTTTTTTTTTCATCTTGATCTTAGCAGGTTTATGAATTCATCAGTTTTCCATTAGAGTTCTGAAAATGCTTATTCATCCAGTTCAGCAGTATAGTCAGTTACCAGAAACCTGTACTTAAGAGAGTCTTTTCCATGAATTCCTTGAAGATGAAACCCTTTTAAGGAACATTTTTGCAAAAGCATCAGAATACACCCAGAACTGTCTGTAAATGCCAAAAGACTTAAAAATGACCATGGTTAAAGATTTGATGAAAGTTCATAATAATGCAATTGACAAGGAAATTTAGTTATTTCTGAGATATACATTTCAAAGTAATAACTAGAATTATGATTTATAACATTATACCAGAACATATAAGATTTTTAGAAATATCATGTAATGTCTGAAACATTTATATTAACATATTTCCATACAAATAACCCAAAGAAAGTTTAGTATTAGTTGTTTTTTTGTTTGTTTTTTTATACTGCAGGTTCTTATTAGTCATCAATTTTATACACATCAGTGTATACATGTCAATCCCAATTGCCCAATTCAGCACACCACCATCCCCACCCCACCGCGGTTTTCCCCCCTTGGTGTCCACACGTTTGTTCCCTACATCTGTGTCTCAACTTCTGCTCTGCAAACCGGTTCTTCTGTACCATTTTTCTAGGTTCCATGTACATGCGTTAATATACGATATTTGTTTTTCTCTTTCTGACTTACTTCACTCTGTAGGACAGTCTCTAGGTCCATCCACGTCTCAACAAATGACCCAATTTCTTTCCTTTTTATGGCTGAGTAATATTCCATTGTATATATGTACCCCATCTTCTTTATCCATTCGTCTGTCGATGGGCATTTAGGTTGCTTCCATGGCCTGGCTATTGTAAATAGTGCTGCAATGAACATTGGGGTGCATGTGTCTTTTTGAATTATGGTTTTCTCTGGGTATATGCCCAGTAGTGGGATTGCTGGGTCATATGGTATTTCTATTTTTAGTTTTTTAAGGAACCTCCATACTGTTCTCCATAGTGGCTGTATCACTTTACATTCCCACCAGCAGTGCAAGAGGGTTCGCTTTTCTCCACACCCTCTCCAACATTTGTTGTTTGTAGATTTTCTGATGATGCCCATTCTAACTGGTGTGAGATGATACTGCATTGTAGTTTTGATTTGCATTTCTCTAATAATTAGTGATGTTGAGCAGCTTTTCTTGTGCTTCTTGGTCATCTGTATGTCTTCTTTGGAGAAATGTCTATTTAGGTCATCTGCCCATTTTTGGATTGGGTTGTTTGTTTCTTTAATATTGAGCAGCATGAGCTGTTTATATATTTTGGAGATTAATCCTTTGTCCGTTGATTCGTTTGCAAATATTTTCTCCCATTCTGAGGGTTGTCTTTTCGTCTTGTTTATGGTTTCCTTTGCTGTGCAAAAGCTTTGAAGTTTCATTAGGTCACATTTGTTTATTTTTGTTTTTATTTCCATTACTCTAGGAGGTGGATCAAAAAAGATCTTGCTGTGATTTATGTCAAAGAGTGTTCTTCCTGTGTTTTCCTCTAAGAGTTTTATAGTGTCCGGTCTTACATTTAGGTCTCGAATCCATTTTGAGTTTATTTTTGTGTATGGTGTTAGGGAGTGTTCTAATTTCATTCTTCTACTTGTAGCTTTCCTGTTTTCCCAGCACCACTTACTGAAGAGACTGTTTTTTCTCCATTGTATATCTTTGCCTCCTTTGTCATAGATTAGTTGACCATAGGTGTGTGGGTTTATCTCTGGGCTTTCTATCTTGTTCCATTGATCTATGTTTCTGTTTTTGTGCCAGTACCATATTGTCTTGATTACTGTAGCTTTGTAGCGTAGTCTGAAGTCAGGGGGTCTGATCCCTCCAGCTCCGTTTTTTTCCCTCAAGACTGCTTTGGCTATTCGGGGCCTTTTGTGTCTCCATACAAGTTTTGAGATGATTTATTCTAGTTCCGTAAAAAATGCCATTGGTAATTTGATAGGGATTGCATTGAGTCTGTAGATTGCTTTGGGTAGTATAGTCATTTTCACAATATTGATTCTTCCAATCCAAGACATGGTATATCTCTCTGTCTCTTGGTATCATCTTTAATTGCTTTCATCAGTGTCTTATAGTTTTCTGCATACAGGTCTTTTGTCTCCCTAGGTAGGTTTATTCCTAGGTATTTTATTCTTTTTATTGCAGTGGTAAATGGGAGTGTTTCCATAATTTGTCTTTCAGATATTTCATCATTAGTGTATAGGAATGCAAGAGATTTCTGTGCATTAATTTTGTATCCTGCAACTTTACCAAATTCATTGATTAGATCTAGTAGTTTTCTGGTGGCATCTTTAGGATTCTCTATGTATAGTATCATGTCATCAGCAAATGGTGACATTTTACTTCTTCTTTTCCAATTTGTATTCGTTTTATTTCTTTTTCTTCTCTGATTGCCGTGGCTAGGACTTCCAAAACTATGTTGAATAATAGTGGTGAGAGTGGACATCCTTGTCTTGTTCCTGATCTTAGAGGAAATGCTTTCAGGTTTTCAACATTGAGAATGATGTTTGCTGTGGATTTGTCGTATATGGCCTTTATTATGTTGAGGTATGTTCCCTCTATGTCCACTTTCTGGAGAGTTTTTATCACAAATGGGTGTTGAATTTTGTCAGAAGCTTTTTCTGCATCTATTGAGATGATCATATGGTTTTTATTCTTCAATTCGTTAATATGGTGTATCACATTGATTGATTTGCATATATTGAAGAATGCTTGCATCCCTGGGATAAATCCCACTTGATCATGGTGTATGATCCTTTTAATGTGTTGTTGGATTATGTTTGCTGGTATCTTTTTTTTTTTTTTTTTTTTTTTTGTTTGCTGGTATCTTGTTGAGGATTTTTGCATCTTTATTCATCAGTCATATTGGTCTGTAATTTTCTTTTTTTGTAGTATCTTTGTCTGGTTTTGGTATCAGGGTGATGGTGGCCTCATAGAATGAGTTTGGGAGTGTTCCTTCTTCTGCAATTTTTTGGAAGAGTTTGAGAAGGATGGGTGTTAGCTTTTCTCTAAATGTTTGATAGAATTCACCTGTGAAGCCATCTGGTCCTGGACTTTTGTTTGTGGGAAGATTTTTAATCACAGTTTCAATTTCATTCCTTGTGATTGGTCTGTTTATATTTTCTGCTTCTTCCTGGTTCAGTCTTGGAAGGTTATACCTTTGTAAGACTTTGTCCATTTCTTCCAGGTTGTCTATTTTATCGGCATAGAGTTGCTTGTAGTAGTCTCTTAGGACGCTTTGTATTTCTGCGGTGTCTGTTTTAATTTCTCCTTTTTCATTTCTCATTTTATTGATTTGAGTCCTCTCCCTCTTTTTCCTGATGAATCTGGCTAGTGGTTTATCAATTTTGTTTATCTTCTCAAAGAACCAGCTTTTAGTTTTATTGACCTTTGCTATATTGTATTCTTTGTTTCTATTTCATTTATTTCTGCTCTGATCTTTATGATTTCTTTCCTTCTGCTAACTTTGGGTTTTGTTTGTTCTTCTTTTTCTAGGTCCTTTAGGTGTAAGGTTAGATTGTTTATTTTAGTTTTCTTGTTTCTTGAGGTAAGCTTGTATAGCTGTTAACTTCCCTCTTAGAACTGCTTTTTCTGCATCCCATAGGTTTTGGATCGTCGTGTTTTCGTTGTCATTTATCTCTAGGTATTTTTTGATTTCCTCTTTGATTTCTTCAGTGATCTCTTGGTTATTTAGTAACGTATTGTTTAGCCTCCATGTGTTTGTGTTTTTTACGTTTTTTCCCCTGTAATTCATTTCTAATCTCATAGCGTTGTGGTCAGAAAAGACGCTTGATATGAGTTCAATTTTCTTCAATTTACTGAGACTTGATTTGTGACCCGAGATATGCTCTATCCTGGAGAATGTTCTGTGCGCACTTGAGAAGAAAGTGTAATCTGCTGTTTTTGGATGGTATGTCCTATAAATATAAATTAAATCTATCTGGTCTATTGTGTCATTTAAAGCTTCTGTGTCCTTATTTATTTTCATTTTGGATGATCTGTCCATTGGTGTAACTGAGGTGTTAAAGTCCCCCACTATTATTGTGTTACTGTCGATTTCCTCTTTTATAGCTGTTAGCAGTGGCCTTATGTATTGAGGTGCTCCTATGTTGGGTGCATATATATTTTTAATTGTTATGTCTTCTTTTTGGATTGATTCCTTGATCATTATGTAGTGTTCTTTTTTGTCTCTTGTAACATTCTTTATTTTAAAGTCTCTTTTATCTGATATGAGTATAGCTACTCCAGCTTTCTTTTGATTTCCATTTGCATGGAATATCTTTTTCCATCCCCTCACTTTCAGTCTCTATGTGTCCCTAGGTCTGAAGTGGGTCTCTTGTAGACAGCATATATATGGGTCCTGTTTTTGTATCTATTCAGCAAGCCTGTGTCTTTTGGTTGGAGCATTTAATCCATTCATGTTTAAGGTAATTATCGATATGTATGTTCCTATGACCATTTTCTTAATTGTTTTGGGTTTGTTTTTGTAGGTCCTTTTCTTCTCTTGTGTTTCCCACTTAGAGAAGTTCCTTTAGCATTTGTTGTAGAGGTGGTTTGGTGGTGTTGAATTCTCTTAGCTTTTGCTTGTCTATAAAGCTTTTGATTTCTCCATCGAAATCTGAATGAGATCCATGCCGGGTAGAGTACTCTTGGTTGTAGGTTTTTCCCTTTCATCACTTTAAGTATATTATTCCACTCCCTTCTGGCTTGTAGAATTTCTGCTGAGAAATCTGCTGTTAACCTTATGGGAGTTCCCTTGTATGTTATTTGTTGTTTTTCCCTTGCTGCTTTCAGTAATTTTTCTTTGTCTTTAATTTTTTCCAGTTTCATTACTATGTGTATTGGCATGTTTCTCTTTGGGTTTATCCTGTATGGGACTCTCTGTGCTTCCTGGAATTGGGTAGCTATTTCCTTTCCCATGTTAGGGAAGTTTTCGACTATAATCTCTTCAAATATTTTCTCTGGTCCTTTCTCTCTCTCTTCTCCTTCTGGGACCCCTATAATGTGAATGTTGTTGCATTTAATGTTGTCCCAGAGGTCTCTTAAGCTGTCTTCATTTCTTTTCATTCTTTTTTCTTTATTCTGTTCCGCAGCAGTGAATTCCACCATTCTCTCTTCCAGGTTACTTATCCGTTCTTCTGCCTCAGTTATTCTGCTATTGTTTCCTTCTAGTGTAGTTTTCATTTCAGTTATTGTATTGTTCATCTCTGTTTCTTTGTTCCTTAATTCTTCTAAGTCTTTGTTAAATATTTCTTGCACCTTCTCCATCGTTGCCTCCATTGTTTTTCCGAGGTCCTGGATCATCTTCACTATCATTAATCTGAATTCTTTTTCTGTAAGATTGCCTATCTCCACTTCATTCAGTTGTGTTTCTGGAGTTTTATCTTGTTCTTTCATCTGGTACATAGCCCTCTGACCTTTCATCTTGTCTGTGTTTCTGTGAATGTGGTTTTTGTTCCACAGGCTGCAGGATTGTTGTTCTTCTTGCTTCTGCTGTCTGCCCTCTGGTGGATGAGGCTATCTAAGAGGCTTGATGGGAGGGACTGGTGGTGGGTAGAGCTGAATGTTGCTCTGGTGGGCAGAGCTCAGTAAAACTTTAATCCACTTGACTGTTGATGGGTGGGTCTGGGTTCCCTCCCTGTTGGTTGTTTTGCCTGAGGCAACCCAACACTGGAGCCTACCTGGGCTCTTTGGTGGGGTAATGACAGACTCTGGGAGGGCTCACGCCAAGGAGTACTTCCCGGAACTTCTGCTCTCTGTGTCCTTGTCCCCACGGTGAGCCACAGCCCCCCTCCCACACACACCCCCCCCTGCCTCTGCAGGAGACCCTCCAACACTAGCAAGTAGGTCTGGTTCAGTCTCCCCTGGGGTCACTGCTCCTTCCCCTGGGTCCCGATGTGCACACTACTTTGTGTGTGCCCTCCAAGAATGGAGTCTCTGTTTCCCCCAGTCCTGTTGAAGTCCTGCAATCAATTCCCACTAGGCTTCAAAACCTTATTCTCTAGGAATTCCTCCTCCCGTTGCCAGACCCCCAGGTTGGGAAGCCTGATGTGGGGCTCAGTACCGTCACTCCAGTGGGTGGACTTCTCTGGTATAAGTGTTCTCCAGTCTGTGAGTCACCCACCCACCAGTTATGGGATTTGATTTTACTGTGATTGCGCCCCTTGTACTGTCTCATTGTGGCTTCTCCTTTGTCTTTGGATGTGGGGTATCTTTTTTGGTGAGTTCCAGTGTCTTCCTGTCGATGATTGTCCAGCAGCTAGTTGAGATTCTGGTGTTTTCGCAAGACGGAGTGAGAGCATGTCCTTCTACTCCGCCATCTTGGTTCCTCTCCTCTCTTGTCTTTTTGATGATAGACATTCTAACAGGTATGAGGTGATACCTCCTTGTGGTTTTTGTTTTGCATTTCCCTAATGGTTAGTGATGCTGAGGACATTTTCATGTATCTGTTGGCTATCTGTATATCTTCTTTAGAAAAATGTCTATTCAGGTCCTTTACCCATTTTTCAATTGTATTTTTTGTTTTTCCTGTCATTGAGTCATATGAATTCTTTATATATACTGGATATTAATCCCTTATCAGATAGGTGATTTTGAATTATTTTATCCCATTTCTTAGGTTTCCTTTTCATTTTGTTGAGTGTTTCTTTTGCTGTGCAGAGGTTTTTTATTTTTGATGTGCTCTCAGTTATTTATTTTTGCTTTTGTTGCTTGTGTTTTAGTTTTATATCCAATAAACGGCTGCTAAGACCTTTGTCAAGGAGCTCCCTATGTTTTCTTCTAGGAATTTTAGAGGTTTTATGTTTAAGTCTTTAATTCATTTTGAGTTAATTTTTGTGAGTGGTGTGAGATATAGGGGTCTAGTTTCATTTTTTTAACATGTGAATATCCAATTTTCCCAAAATCATTTATTGAAGAGATTGTCTTTTTTTCATTCAGTATTCTTGACCTCCTTATCAATTATTAGTATGCGTGGGTTCATTTCTGTGTTCTTGATTCTGTTGCATTGGTCTATTTGTCTGTTTTTATGCCAATACCATACTTTTTGGATTACTATAGCTTTATAATATAGTTTGAAAGCAGAACGTGTGATGCCTCCAGCTTTGTTGTTCTTTCTCAAAATTGCTTTAGCTATTTGGGGTTTTTTTGTGGTTTCATGTAAATTTTAGGATTGTTTTTTCTACGTATGTATAAAGAAAAACTGCTGTTGGAAGCTTGATAGTAATTGCATTGAATCTGTAGATGTCTTTGGGTAGTATGGACATTTTAACAGTATTAATTCCTCCAATCCATGAACATGGGGTATCTTTTCATTTATTTGCATCTTCCTTGATTTCTTTCATTATTAATGTCTTGTTATTTTCAGTGTAGAGATCTTTCACCTCCTTGATTAAATTTGTTTGTAAATGTTTCGTTGTTTCTGATGCTATTATAAATGGAATTATTTTCTTTATTTTTTCCAGATAAGTTGTCATTATTGTATAGAAATGCTGCTGCTTTTTTATATGTTAATTTTGTTTCCTGCAACTTTACTGACTTTGTTCATTTGATTAACAGTTCTTTGGTGGAGTCTTTAGGATTTTGTCTATATAAAATCATGTCATCTGCAAATAGAGACGATTTTATTTCTTCCTTTCCAAATGTGATGCCTTTTGTTTCTTTTTCTTGCCTGATTGCTCTGGCTGGACCTTCCAGTATTATGTTGAATAGGAATGGTAAGAGTGGGTGTCCTTTTGTTTCTGATCTTAGAGGAAAAGCTTTCAACCTTCCACCATTGAGTATGATGTTAGCTGTTGGCTTGTCATGTATGCCCTTTATTATTTTGAGATATGTTCCTTCCGTACCTGATTTGTTGAGGGTGTTTATCATGAATCGAATTTGAATTTTGTCACATGTTTTTTCTGTGACTATTGAGATGATCATATATATATATTTTTTATTTATGTGATTGTGTCACATTTATTGATTTGCATATTTTGAACCATCCTTGCATCACAGGGTAAATTCCACTTGATTGTGGTAAGTGATCCTTTTAATGTGCTGCTGATTTTGTTTTGCTGTTATTTTGTTGAGAATATTTGCATCTATATTCCTCTGGAATATTGGCCGATAGTTTTCTTGTAGTGTCCTTATCTGGCTTTAGTATCATGGTGATGCTGGCCTCATAAAATGAGTTTGGGAGTGTTCCTTTTTCATTTTTGGGAAGAGTTTGAGAGCCTGGCTGTCAACCCTGGGGTCTGACTGGTCAGAACTTGCTCTCTTGTCACAGATGGATAGTCAAATAGATGAATGATGGATGAATGGATAACCATGGATGCACAACACCTTACCACATGTGCATACAAACTGCTGAGTGGAAACATTTCAGTGAGCATGATAGCCTGTGGCAAAAGTATATGTGTGTCTTTTTGGACAAAATCTTTACATTTTAAGGTTTGGAATTATTCAAGAGGAGATGTCAAGGAAGCAGCAACACCAAGGACAGCACCACCTGTGCATTCTGAATCTCAGGATGTGGGCAGGGCTGTGCTTTCTGATGAGTCATCTGTTAGAGCTTTGGATAAATTAAACACTGAGCAAATTGTTTAACCAGCATTGTGTCTACTGGGACCCCTTAAGAAGACCATAGCAGACCCTGATAATAGGTTTGGGGCTGGAGCCATGTCAGTGGATTAGGATTGGAAGACTCCTGGCAGAGTGGCTTCATGCTCTTTTCTCTCCCTTTCCCTGAAGCCTTTCATCTTTTGGATCATAGCCCTGCCAAGACCAGATTTAGCCTACATCTACCCTTATCTGGCTACTAAAGTACCTCTGGGCTCACCCTTCCTAAACTCTGCATCAGGAAGGCAAGGATTACCTCATCATTCCACTTCTCAAGAATTATCAGTGGCTGTCCGTTGCCCTCAGGCTAAACTCAAAAGACTTTTGGCTTGGCCTTTTAGGACCTGGGTTCTCCCTAGCCTCATACCTCATCTCTGGTTGAATCAAATCCTGCATACCTTGCTCTTCAAGTTTCCTTGCCTTCATGCCCACCGCCCACCGCCCCCCCCCCCAAAAAAAAGAAGTGCTGATTTATTACCTCTTTTCTACTTGAAATGTAACATTAATATTAATATTTAGTATTAGCATTAGTATTTCCTCTGCAAATACGTCTCTCATTCACCCAGAGTTAATTATTTTTTCCTTTGTGGTATCATTGTGGGTAATATATCAGCTCATTTCAACAGATGTTTAGTACCTAGTAACTGCTAGACTTGGACCCTGTTTTCAAAGATCTCTCAGTCTACCTGGGAAATATAATATTTGATCTTTGATTACACACATTATTCTGTACTGTTGCTATTTCTGTACTGAGGTTTTCTGACAAAATCTAATATGCTGTAATAGATCATATTGTTTAGACACTCATATGAAGTATCTTTCAGTTATTACTTAATCATAATAACTGGATTAAAAATTTATTGCCAATATTCAATTAAAGTAAATTCAATAAGTCGTTGGTTTTACGTATCAAATATAACAACATTTACTCCAGATTTTATTGTCAAAAGTAAATAACAGATGTTTCTCTTACAAAAATTTTTATTAGTAAGTAGGAACAGCTTTTTTCTGTTTTATTGAAATTCAGTTGATTATGAGAAGAAAGCATTAGTAAATTTCATGTGATTTTAGCTTAATATTTGTAAATTGGAAAGCAGAACTCATCAGTAAAATGGCTAATAATTTTTTCCATTATCTGACTTGACTTGTTTTTGTAGATCTTTCTCCATAAGAAATAGTTACTTTTTTGTAATTCCTTATTTTTCTAAGAGCCTGCTTATACTCTGCACCACCTTACTCTTCTCAATAGCTACAACCACTTGATATCTGCTTGGTTTTTCATTCCTGCCTCGTGTCTGGGTTTGATTCTGTCATTAATCTGGGAATGATATAAGGAATACACATCCAGGTTGACTCAGGAGCATCTACTCAACTTTGCAGTTAATCCTGCTTTGACCTTGTGCCTTAGCTCTGTTGATTGAACTTCTACTCGAGTTGTCCAAGCTTCCATGTTAAACTGCCATTTCAGTTCCTAGATGTCTGTTTGTTCTGCTGGGCCATTCCCTGTCTCATCAAAGACTAAGGACGTGAATTTCCTTTTCCAGACTGCCATAGATTCTGGAGGCTTTTTCCTAATTTCAGCCTTGTGGATGTGGTACTCCCCACTAAATGTTACCAGACCATTTTTGAAGGATCTACCTACTCACTGCCAATTTTACCTTATTTTTAAAAAGGTAGTTATTGATTATATTACATTTGTCTGCTGGAATACTTACTGCATTGTTTCTCATTGGACAGGTATGTGATCTGACTACATGGCTCTCAACTTTTGCATTTTTTCTGCATTCTCTAGATCACGGTTGGCAACTCTAGCTCACTGCTTGTTTTTGTAAATAAAATTTTATTGGAACATAACTAGCTTGTTCCTTTAGATATTGTCTATGGCATCTTTTGTCCTACAATATCAGTGTTGACTAGTTGCAACAGAGATCATATGGCTCACAATCCAAAAACTTTTACTGTCTGCCCCTTTACCAGAAACATTTTGCTGACCATTGGTATAGGTTATAACTTTGTACTCTTCATTTGATGCCTATTTAAAACACTGTACTTTTTATTTTGTAGAAATTTTATGAGAAAAATAGCATATTTATTCTTGTGACTTCCATGTAATCTTTAAATTCACTTACTCAAATATTAGGCAGAAGATGTCCTAGACTTTAGATAATCTTCAGTTAACTTTTTTCATTTTTTAACCAACATTTTGTTAAAGTGTTTCATCCAAAATAGATAGAATTGGGACTTCCCTGGTGGTCCAGTGGTTAAGAATCTGCCTTCCAATGCAGGTGACGTGGGTTTGATCCCTGGTCGGGGAACCAGGATCCCCATTGCTGGAGGAACTAAGCTTGTGCGCCACAGCTAGAGGGCCCGCGTGGCACAGCGAAGAGCCCATGCACAACAACAAAAGATCCCACGTGCCACAACTAAGACCCGACGCAATCAAAAAAACCCAAAATAGATAGAATTAAGTGATTATGATAATTGATACTTTTTACCTCTGTTTAATCATCTACCCACAGTAAATCAATCACCAAGTATTGTCAAATTTATTTTCTAAGTACTTTTACAATACTTGGGAAAAAAAATGGAGAGAAATACCTATTTCTCTCCATTTTTACTTCTTTCACACTAGGGCAACTCCATCATTTCTTTTTCCCCTTCCAATCCACTGTCTACCATGTGCCCAAGTAAGCTTTGAAGAATTCAGGTGTGATTGTAGCACTCAGCCTTCAATGATTTCCTGTTAACTGTAGGATGAAGACTCAAATCTGGCTCTATACTTTATTAACCTTTCAGTTTCTCAAAAGAGCTGTGCTTCTTTTTATCTTAGGGCTTTTCTCAAGCTTTTCCATCCTTCTGCAATGCTCTTCTCCCTTTGTTTCACCTATTTATATCAACTTATCCTTCAGAGCCCAGCTCAAATGTCAGTTCTTCAGAAGATTCTTGAAGTAGAAAATAGGTTCCTTGAGACCAGGTACCATGTTTCAGTTTGTCTTGCTGTATCTCCAGCAGGTACTAATTACTATTGAGAGTGTCTAAAGATGGTGTTTCCTCATCTGCTTTTTTGAGTGAGCATTCAGAATGTGAATAGTCGGTAAATTCTACCAATTTTTAAGATCATCTCTCTTCCCTACCCCCCCCCCGCCCCGCCCCGCAACCCCCAACATTATCTGTAGTACAGTAGATAGGAGCTAGGAGGTCTCTCTTTGCTAGTGAATGAGCAAAGTCAGCCACTTAAAGAATATAATTAAATTTGGGAGATAATTGTTAGTAAGAGAATACTGTGATTTAAGTTAACTGTGAAAAATGATTAAAATAGAATCGCTATATGGGTTCTTATATCTGGGGTTCTCAGGACCCCTGCATTTGGAGATTCTCTAGAAGAACTCAGTAGACTTGGCATACAGTTATACTTATGGCTACGATTTATTGTAGCAAGATAGTAGGGATACCTGTCTGATCATAAGAGAAAAAGACAGGTAGTTTGGAGAAATCCATACACAACCTTCCTTCTGCCCTCTCCCTCCTGTGAAGAAGGTACACTTGAACTGCTTTTCTCTACCAACAAAATATACAGTAACATGTGCACTGTTTCTGCCCAGGGAAGCCTGTTAGTGATTCAGTACCCCAGATTTTTACTGGGGGCTCCTCATGCAGGCAACCTCTATCTAGCACATTCCAAAATTCCAGACTCCCAGAAGGAAAGCAGGTGTTTAGTATAAACTATATTTTTTGTATAAAAGTCTAAGGAGAGCAGACCACTCTTATCAGTTAAGAATGAAGGCAAGTCAGGTTCCCAGATGCTGTCAGTCAAGGGCCAACTTCCCAGGTAGGCCTTTCTAAGGGTAGCAGCCTTAAGCTTGCTACTGTTAATTGTGGCACGTGGGCTCAGTAGTTGTGGCTTGTGGGCTCTAGAGCGCAGGCTCAGTAGTTGTGGCACATGGGCTTAGTTGCTCAGAGGCATGTGGGATATTCCCGGACCAGGGCTCAAACCTGTGTCCCCTGCATTGGCAGGTGAATTCTTAACTACTGCACCCCCAGGGAAGTCCCTGCACAGTTCTTGAAACAGTGTTTATATTACCTGACAGCATCTGCTTTTTATTCTACTTAGGGAGGTGAGTATCTTTAGCTAGATACATTCCTACCCTGAACAAAGTTGGAGAATGAGTTTTAAGTAGACAACTATCAGTCACTTTATTCTAAGACTTTTTTTCATGTTTCCTATAGGGAAAATTTGAATGCCTGATGGGGCAAATCATGTGCAACACTTATTCTTGTTTGCTCTGCTTAAGCTACATTGATCTTCATTCTGTTCTTCACACGTGTACTCTAAACTCTCTTCTGCTTAAGGACTTTTTCCATGCTGTTTTCTTTGCCATGTCCTTCCCTTTTTTGCTTGGCTTATCCCCACTTATCTTGGTGTTTCAATTTAGACTGTATCTATCTGTATCTCTCTACCCTCTCCCCCAGATCTCTTAAAGGGAGCTCCCAGATCACTTTCCAACTGTATTAAGATTGTTTGCTTGTCTTTCTCCATTTCCAGAGGAGTATATTCTCATCCTAACATATCACATGAATGAATGAATGAATGAATGAGTTTAAAATTTGGGTGGAGAAGGAAAGGGGAGTGCTGGAAGAAGAGGAGGAGGAAGAAAGATTTAAATTTGTGTAACATTTTTGAGAATTATGTACTTAATAACTCAGAATTGTGATATCCAGTATGGTAGCTGTTACCCACATGTGGCTAGTCTGAATTGAGATGGCTGTAAGTGTAAAATACTTAACTGGGTTCAAACACTTTTTATAAACCAAAAGTATGTAAAATATCAATTTTTTGCATTGATTAAATATTAAATGATAATATCTTAGATATATAAAAATGTTATTAAAATTTCATCTATTTTTACTTTTTAATGTAGTTACTACAAATTTTAAATTATATATTGATCGAGAAAAACAGCGCATAAGTGCTTCTTTTATATTGTATTGGAAGTAGTTTGGGTGTAAAAGTGACACAAAATTTGCTGTTTACTTTTTAAATATCATTTAAGTAAATGATCAAAACAATTATAAGAGATCACTTGGCAGGTTTATTAAAATGTAGTAGTCCTTGTATACCCCTTCAAATAATAAATTATAATAGTAATAATAATTGTTAACATGTGAGTGGTTAGCATGTCCACTTTTCTAAGTGCTTTATATGTATTAACGCATTTAATACTTAGAAGCTCTTTTCTTAGATATACAATTATTCCCTTTTTCCAGATGAGGAAATTGGAGCACAGACATTACATAACATGTTCAAGGATACAGTCATGTCTGGTAATGATAGTACCTCAGAAGGTGATTTGCATGATTAAATGAGGTAATATAACTTTGGATCTCTGGGAATGTGATTTATCACATATCAAGCATTCAGTATTTTCGATTTGAATCAAATTAAGAATGCATAGTTTTTCGTTCATACTTTTCAGCTATAGTATATATGGGTGTTTTTGTGTCCTTTATTCTTAGTAATATAGTGTAGAATCTCAGAAAATAAAAGAACATAAATATGAAGCTTATAATCCTTACTATTATAAAAAACATATGAGTTGACTCCTTTTCTATGCAAATCCTTCCAGGATAGAAATAGAGCTGTTATTAGGCTTCCCCGTCCCCATGCCATATAGAAAAAGAAAACCACTAGCAGCTTGGCTTGCTTTGAGCCAAATATGGTTGTACCCATTTGTTTACCTATTGTCTGTGGCTGCTTTTGCACTCTAGTGCTGGATTTGAGTAGTTGCAATAGAGATCCTATGATTCATAAAACTTAAAATACTATCTGGCCCTTTTCATAAAATGCTTGCCTAATATAGGACCATATCAGTCCAATAAGAGAATCCAGGTGGCTGGACCACAGTTAAGTTTGAATCCTAGATTTCCTTTGTCTGGGCTGCTACCTGAAAGGTATACCAGTTAGGCTTGCTTGGGACCACTGTCGTAGGAACGTAAGGTGCATCCTGCTTAGGAGTGTTCAGGGTAGAAAGCCGAGGTTTCAAAATAAGTACATACCAGAGGTTGGCAAACTAAATCTCCTAGGCCAAATCTAGCTTGTGGCCTTCTATAAAGAGGGCTATAAGCTAACAGTGTTTTTTTTTTTACAATTCTAAAGGGTTGGGGGAAAAAAAAAGAGTAATGTGACAGAGATCGTATGTTGTCCACAAAGCCTAAAATATTTACTTTCTGGCCCTTTACAGGCAATGTTTTCTGACCCCTGTTGTCTTTATAATTCCCACTACTTTTTTCCTGATTATTACCCTGGGAGGTGTTCAAGAGGAGATGAACCCTTTGTTAGGACAGGTACATTTATTGACCATATTACTTTACTGAATTATGTGGACCTAAAGAAGGTGAAAGAGGTAGAGTCAGAAATCTTTCTTAGTTGAGTTATGAAGAGGCCATTCCAGTGCTCAACAATATTAGATGCCTTGGATTAGGTAGGGAGCATGGAATGTTCATCAGATATTCCAACTTTTGACATGTTGTGTGCCCTTTCTAATAGAAGGCACACCATTGTTAGCTGGTAAATGGCCTTGAACATGTAACAGCTTAATTTTGTTGGCCACATTGGTATGGCCAGAATTTGCTGATCAGACTGAGTTAGGGGTAAAAAAGTCTGATATAGTGAATTTGGCAGGAATAGGCTGGGCAGGGATGGGGTGGCAACACCTAGGGCAGTGTGGCCTTCATCACCACATTATAAACTGCTTGACTTTGGGTCATGAGTGGATCATACTACGGTGACCTCTGCATTAGAAAGAGTCCTTTACTTTTTGCCCAATCCATGATTGTGGATGTTTTGCCATGTCTGATACAGTGATGGATTCAGGCAGCAGTGGTGGCAGTCTGGGTGGTGCATGTTTATTCCAGTTGGTCTCATCAGTGAAAGGGTCCCTGCTGTGGGCATCAGCTTGAGTAACCCAGATGATTTGATCACCTGCGATTTTTCTTCTGTAGGTTTTTTTTTTTTTCCCCTATAGTTTCTTTTTTCTGTAGTTCCCTGTGCTATACAGTAGGGTCCTTGTTGGTTATCTATTTTATATATAGTTGTGTGTGTATATTAATCCCAGTCTCCTAATTTATCCCCTCCCCCATGTTTCCCCTTTGGTAACCATAAGTTTGTTTTCGAAATCTGTGAGTTTGTTTCTGTTTTGTAAATAAGTTCATTTATATCATTTTAAAAATGCTTTTTGATTTGCTATTTCCATTTGGCCTAGGGGTGGGGCACCTTACTGAGTCAGTTAGGGTGCCTACTTGTTAAAAGTCCACAAGTCCCAAATTGTGCCAGTCAGAATCTTTTTTTTAGGAGTTTTGAACTTGGAACCAGAGAAAATGAGGTTAGTTTTTTCTAGTGGTAGAAGACATAAAATGTAGGAATTGGGAGTTATTATTGTTTTTGTTTCCTACCATGGCAAGAAAACACAACTCCAGAAAAGTAAAGTGATCTAAAGAGACCCAGGAGACAAGAGTTCTGGAGTCATTTGAGACTCTGGTACCAGTTTTTTCTGGGGCCTTGTCTTTTCCTTATCATCACTGGGTTTTCAACCCTTCTCCGTATTCTATGAACCAATTAATCTCAGCTTTTGGGTTAAGCTAGTTTAAGTTGGATTTCTGTTTCTGATCAATATGAGTCCTAACAAATACCTATCATTGTCTAATGTAAAGTATAATTATTGATGGTTTGGCATCTTTATCAGAGATATATTAACTGGTATTTCACCTAGACCCATTTCTATTTATTTATATTGATGTCATGGAGGAAGGAATGAAAAATATATGCACATTAAACTAGGTATTATTTCTAAATTGGTCAGAGTTGTTATTCATATAAAGTGAATCTCTAAGACCAGGAAGAAGTATAAAAGGTTAAAATGTACTTTGGATTAAAAGTAATAAAATTAGTACTAATTGTGACAAATGTGCCATACTTATGTAAGATGTTAACAGGGGAAACTGGGTATAGGGTATATGGGAACTGTTTGTACTCTCTTCACAGTTTTTCTGTAAATCTAAAACTGTTCTAAAATATAAAGCTTTTTAAAATAAAAATCAAAAATAAAACAAAAAAATAAAATTAGAAAGCAAAGATTTGATTGGAACAAACAAGAGAAGTTATGCCTTATACTGGACACCTAAGGGAGTATGAAGCTGTAGCTTGAACTTGAGTCAGTTCCATGGTGAAAGAGACAACCTGATTTTGGAATCAAAAGATTCACCAGGAAGAACTGAGAAACTTTTCTTAATTTTATTCTTTAGTGATCAGAATTTTGATCAGTATTGCTGATCACACATTAGAAAATATTTTTAAAAAATACTGAACAGGTTTAGATAAGCTATTTGAAGAGGAGGAAAAATGAAGGCAATTATAAAATGAGACTGATGTTTCAGGTTTTTAAAACCAGAGAGGGGTTTTAATGAGTGTTCTCTAAAGAATAAGTCTTTGAAGCTTATTCTGTTACAGTGAAAACAAAACTTATATATCCTAATGACTGTTGCTTTTCTAAGTGATTCTTTTGGTCTATAGTTTCCAATCCATAGGCACTGTCATGTTCACAGATTTAAAAAGTCTCTTTGAATTTGTTTTTTTAGCCAATTTAGAAGACATATGAGGAAATTAGTACCTTAGCTTCAAATACACACTTCCTTTTCTTTTAAAGGCAGTGTCAGAGAAACAAAATGTAATCTTGAATATGTATCTAGAACCATGCCTTGTGTTAGAATATAAAGAGTTGCTGCAATTCGGTGTCACCTTACTCACTGTTCTTCACTCTGAATTGTATTTATTTCTTTCAAATATTCAGACTCACCCCTCAAATGATCAAGATTTGTCATCATTGGGACAATTCAGAAAAATGACTTATAGGCCATAAATGTAGTTGTAAATAAGGAGTACCAAAAATGTTTTGATCAATGAAACATTGATGTAGTTAGTTTCTGACTACTTTGAAGGACAGTTCTTGGCTGTCTGCTAATTCACTATAGCATAGTCAGGACCTATGGTTTAAATTCTCCTCCCGTGGAGCCCCCTCTTACCCAATTCCATTTACTAGTTGTGGGATCTTAGACATGTTGCTTAGATTCTTGAAGTTTTAGTTTTTTCATTGTAAAATATGGATAATAATACATTTTTCATGGTTTTGCGGTGATAAATTGCATTTATCACAGTGTCTGGTGTAATAATTGGTAGCTACTGTTATTAATTATATTGATAGAAATAATAAAATATGTCTTGGATTATTTCATGATTTTATGAAAGGTACAGGGTTTTCTAATTCTGAAAAGGAAAATAATGAGCTAAAACGAGGAGGAATTTAGTTTTATGGAAAGAAGAACCAGTGGGGTTTTTAAATCTCTGAAACTGGAAAAGAACAGGATGACAGTTCTTCATTGAATGGTGTTGCATTATTTACTTGTTTTCTAATACTCCTTTCTTACAGAAATCATTGTGTATTTTTCTTGTAATAGCTATCAATATACTGATCATAGGATGTTATTTATTTTTTTATTTTTTATTTTTTTAAACATCTTTATTGAAGTATAATTGCTTTACAATGGTGTGTTAGTTTCTGCTTTATAACAAAGTGAATCAGTTATACATATACATATGTTCCCATATCTCTTCCCTCTTGCATCTCCCTAGGATGTTATTTAAATACCTCCATTTCCTTTGAATGTATTTTTTTCCCCGAGACACATAGTTTTTAATGCGTACTACAAAAGATGGCCCTTATATAATTATTAAGGGTTCGTTATTGCTCTGAGCTTATCTGAGTGATAAACAATATCACTGTCTGTATTGGAGATGATTTTAAGTAGTATGTTGGAAACTTAGTTTTTAATTATAAAAATTATTTTTTTACTGCATATTGGAAAAAATTTTTCCCCTATGTTATACCCATGATTTCAGATATTATTGCTTAAGATAATAGTGGAAAAAGAGTTTGCTCATGAAATGAATTTATCATGAAGTAAAAGTAAAAAACTGTGGGCAAATGAAAAATATTAACAATAGTATTAGCTAATTACTTATTTAGTGCTTACTGTGTGCCAGGCTCTCTTCTAAGTGCTTAATATCTATTGAGTCATTTAATCTTCAAAACAATTTTGAGAGGAAGGTTCTGTTACTATCCCCATTATACAAATGAGACACTGCGGCTTAGAGAGATTGTCTTGCCCTTGGTTATAGATCAAGTGAGTGGCAGAGCTAGAACATCAATGCATGTGCTCTGACAGTTTTCAAGCTCTTAGCCACTGTGCAGTATTGCTGCTTCTTTACTTTATTAAGTAAATAATAGTACAAATGATACATGGATAGGGTAGCAGTAATATCATTAGTACACAAATACATGAAGTTTGTGAAAATTGCTCTAGATAATATAATATTTCTAATCTCTAATGAATATATTTCCATATGTACATATGTGGAATCAAATAGAGATGCTTTCAAAATATCTACCAAGGTTATTCTAAGTATTAAATGAATCATTATCACTTTATCATGCCTTTAATATAATGATACAATGCTGTATTAAAAGAAATCACAGTGTTGTGAGGTACAGTAACAGTTTTTTCACCACTTCTGCTCCTGTTTCTGTGAAAAGGAAATATTCATACTTTATAACTAGAGAAAATTTTTTTACGTCATTCACAACTGTATTCCAAACTGTTTGATATTTTAGTTTTAGGATTTAACTTCCTAACAAAAGTCATGTGACATCAGCAGCAAGGTGCAGTGAAAGCTCTCTCAGGAATACTCTTAATAGAAAGGAAGACTTTAGGTCTGTGAGGTTGTGTGGGCTTGAATGTGATTTTTATTTGATATATGAGCTGTGACATAACTATTGCATGACTGAGATGTACTTGTAAGTGCCGTACTATGCAGATGGGTTTTTTCTGAAACAAAGCCAGAAACAAAATCTTGAATGTGTTCATTTAGTGGGGAAAGAATACTTCATAAAAACATATGGAAACATTTCTAAGTTTTTTTCATTAAATGAGGCTTTTACTTTCTAAGCATTTTTATGATTGTTTAAGTTTATATGTCATTTGCCTCATATTTTCCAAGTTTAGTGAGACGTAGAAGTCTTATAGAACTGGGATGTTTTGAAACAACCAGATCACTTTTAGGAATGTACATTTTAGAATTAGATTAGATGATTATTAGAAAACTAGGATTGAATCATGGATATATTTTTCATTAAATGATTAATCATAAGACTATCCATCTCTAATTAATTATTTTAACATGATGGGATTTGGTGAGGAGATGTATAGGGTGTTATTCTCTTTTTGCTCATTTAAAAATTGTAACAGCGTAGGACATTAAAGGAAATCATAAAAGGGAAAAATACCACAAGTAAAACATGACTTTTTAATTTTCCATTTTCCCTTCTAACCCATGTCCCTATATATAAAGTTTTACATGGTTCTATTTATTATGTATATACCATTTTATGTTATGCTTTTCTTTTATAACATTAAAATTTTTTTCCTTTTGGTGCTCACATACTTTTGTTTTTCCCATTGTGAAAGCATACAAAGAAAATTTCCTTGGATTCTGAATCCCTCTCAACTTCTCATTTTATCTTCCTCTTTCCCTTCACAGAGAAATAACTTAGAATGATTAACTTGTTGCCATTCCACTTAGCTTTGATGCTGAATCCAGTGTACGTTTTGCAGTTTTTATCTTCCTTGACTACATATTTGACACATAGAACACTTTTTGATTTGTGGGCTTTTCTCCTTTGTCTTTCATCCTTGACCTTGAGGAAGTACTTGGAGTAATCTCTTCCTGTGTGATATCAGCTACCACCCATACACTGACAAGTGCTTTATTTAATTCTTTAGCCCAGAACTTATCCCGAAACTGATAAATTCATTTGGATGTGCCATGGTGTCTAATACTGACTATATTCAAAATGAAACTTAACTCTTTTCTCTAATCATAGCTAATGGTATCACTATTTACCCGTTGTCTAACGCAAAACACCTAGGAGTCATCATGTTCTGTCAGTTCTTCCTCTTAAATCTTTCTGACTTCTGGCTGCTGCTTTGTATTACCATGTCTTTATTTCCAACTGGGATTATTGTAGTATCTTATCAAGTGATCTCTCAGTCCTCTCTTGTTCTTTTCCAATTCTTTCTCTCTATTGCAGTCTCAATGATCTTTATAAAATAGAATTCTGATTATGTCCTTTGGTGGCTTTCCATTTGTCTTCATGATAAAATTGGAACTTCTTTGCGTGTCAGTCCAAGGTCATTTCATGATCTCTCAGACTCATCTCTAGAAACTTTCTTCAAGTCCCTTCGTTTAGCCATTTTGAGCTACTAGGTGCCCAAACACACGTCTCCCAAACATCCTTGCTGTTGCACATGGTATTGCATCTGCCTGGAACACCTTTCTTAGCCTCATAAGCATTTCTTCCTCTTATCTGCTTAACTACTACTTTTCATTTCAGACTTAACTGAAGTTTCATAACCTTCAGTCTGAGTTAGGTGTACTTCTTTTATATTCCCAGAGTATGCTGTCTAACATGATGCCAGATATATAGTATATGCCTCAAAAATGTTTTTAAATTGAATTATTAAATATTATTCCTCTGAGTTAATGTTTTGGGAATCCATTAACACTTGGAACTTAGGTGATTAATTTATTGGATAAAGCATTTTGCATCTTCACACATGTTAATATTTTTTAAAGTTATTTTCCTGCAAAACTATTCCAAGAAATATTGAATTAAAGGTAAGGACACTTTATGGCTCTTGGACATCATCCTTTGGGTAATGATTTTTAATATCAATCTTGACCAAAATAGATGTTAGAGAATAGGTATAGTGATCTTCAAAATCAAGAATATTGTTACTGGTAACATTATCTCGGTATAAAGACTTTTTTTTTTAGCCTTACGAAAAAACTGACCTCGGTGTATTCATTAATTTTTGCATTTAGTAAACATACGTGGGCACCGTTGTATGTCACTCTTTGCGCCAGTCACTGGGAACACAAATATAGTAAGATTCCGCCCTAATTCTTTTCTTGGTTAATTGCAAAATAGGTTTCCCAAGAGCTTTGTACATAATACATATGATATAATTCATACATGTTTATTCCACTAATTGGAGCCTGTCTGTTAAATAGGAAGACAAATCAATGTTAAAGTTAACCTATTAATGCCATAGAAGTTTAACAAATTTTTTGTTCTTTATATTTGAGAGTGGCTTCATTACATGTAAAATTGCCTTTTTCTGTATTAACATAGTATTTTTGCTTTTATCCCTTATGTTAGAGGAAGGTTGTTTTAGTTAGGATCAGTTTTTAATGAGTAATAAAAATGAAATGATTTTTTTTTTGTTGGAAAATATAATAGATTGCTGAATGAAGTTTTATTTTTTTTAACAACTTGAACTAATAGTATTTATAATATAGTTTACCTGTGTTTATTTCTTTACCTAAACTGTTCTGGTATGTTACATATTTCAATATTAAAATATAAGCAGATGGTTATAGTATTTCTTTGTACATGATATCCACACAAGAACTCTTTGTACTGTTGGCGTCACTGTTACACAGTTCCTTGCTATAGTAAGTAAATACATTACCTCAGCCCTTAATCAGCCTACCATTGCCACTGATGACCCAATGCTTAAGCTGTAATACTATGCTGCTGACCCAGACTCTCGGGGCTTATTTTATTTTATTTTTTGATGCATTGCTGTAGGCAATTTTAAGGGTGTGGAACCAAGCCATTTTCTCCCTTGGACTCCTTTCCACTTTTATTTCCTATGGGAGACTTAGCCTTCCTTTAAAATACTAGGAGTTTTAAATCGTTCACCTATTCTCTGATTACTGGGTGGAGGAGTAATGCTACTTGCCCATTTTAGCTCACTGAATTTAAAAAGAAAATTAGTATGGCTTAACCATTGGTGTTAAACAATTCTCAAAATTAAAATTTTCGGATTTATAAAATGCTTTTCTAGTAGACACTTTATTCTTTCGTGTATGTGTGTGTGTGTTTCATGGTTTAGTTTTGTTTTATGCTTATATGCTAGGGATGTTTGGCCTGATTTTGTCCCAGGAGGGTGTAATTGAGAACTGACAGGTTATATGAAGTTGAAAAGAAATTTAATGAGTTGTAAAAATCAGTGCTTCATTTTTCCTTGGTAACTAATATGTTATCTGTAAGGAAGTGTCCTAAAAAGTTCAAAATGAATAGGCCTCTAAATTGCCTAGTAGCTTTCAATTTTAACAATAACTCCCTCTCGAAAACAAAATGAAGTTTATTCACTAAGAAGAATAAAGTTATTTTATTTTTAGAACATGTTAATGTTTGGGGCTTGAATATGCTGACCATCTTAAGCTTACAGATTAAATTTATGTAAAAATCATATGCTTTTAAAGGTTTATCTTTTAAAATTACTCTTATTTTAGTTCATTTAGTTCATTTCCTTTCTTCATCAAGAAATTTATAGAACATCGTAGTTGAACCAGGTGCATTGTAAGGCACTGGGGTTATTACTATGAGGCAGGAACAGATTAAAAGAGCCCCATCTTTAATAGGGAAATAGATATATAAATAAGCAGTTAATTATAATATAGTATGGTAGGTACTGCTAGATGTTCAAAGGAGAGGCACAAAAAAAGATCAGTTAATTGTTTTTGAAGGTTTCATGGAGGAAGTAACATTTGAATTAAGACTTACATGTAAATAAACTAAGAATCTGCTAAGTGCCATGTGGTTACAAGTTTGGGGGAATGTATGGGTGTGTCTGTGTGTTTGTGTGTATGTACATTAGTGGGGAATGAGGGTGGTGGTAGTTATTTCATCAGATGCTTGAAATTAAATGAATGTTCCGTGCACTGTTAAAAATGGCCATTTTAATTTGTAGGCATTAAGAGTGATTTTTTGAGTTGGAAACAGCGCTTGTGGGGTTTTCCAGGAAGCAAACACTGAGATGAAGTTTGGACTGCAAATTGTTTACTAGAGAGTAGCACCTGTGTAAAGAAAAGAATGGGAGCAGGATTGGTCAGGAGCACTCCTCACATTGTGAAGCTGACTTGACAAAGTCTCTGCTGACCCAATCAGGGACCTCTGGAACAAAGTTGTTGGAGGAGTCCTGCATCGGGTGGAAAATACTACTCGATCCATGGGTGGTTGAATCTGTAGATGTGGAACCCGTGGAGAGGGAGGGTCGACTGTAAGGGACTTGAACGTCCGCAGATTTTTGTATACATCGGGGGTGTGGGAACAGGGGTCTTGGAACCAATGTCCCACTGATATCCAGGGAAGATTGTGTGTCCTTGACTGGAGAGCTGAAGCAAACTCTAAGCAAGCTAACAGCTGGAGGCTGTCCGCTAATAACACTCCTTGCAGCTGGGCAGTGTGTCTTTTGTTGAAGGGTAATCGAAGGTGATCTATGTGTCTGCCACAAGTGTGGGGTGGGCCTTGGGATGATATTAATCATTCATTCATTAACTGTCATTGGACACGTGCTAAGAATAGTGCTGGGCATGAGTCTTGTGAGCAAAGCAGATACATTGCTGTTCTCATGTAGGGCAAAGTTCTGGAAGAAGAATATTTCAAGCAAAAGGAACATTGGGTATAAAAGCCCTTGTTATGGGCAACAGCTTGGCACAAAGGAGAGAAAGAAAGAAGGCCACTTTGGCTGGAGAGTTCTGAAAAATAAAGAGAGAGAGAGAAAGAGAGAAGGGAAATGAAGTCAGAGAGTTGGAGGGAGCCAGTAAACCCTTGCAAGCCACAGTAAGGACTTTGGATTTTATTCTAATTGCAATGGGAGGTCATTGGAAGGTTTTAACCAGAGGAATGACACAATTTGACTTATGATTTGAAAGTTTACTTCTGTTTACCAGCTTCCACATTTAATAGTCATGGTGCAAATATGTCTTGACTTTTGACTTAATGATACACCATGTAGTCACTTGGAGAATTCTTTTACATTGCTGGCAATGGTATAATATCTGCACAAAAATGCACACATACACACCACACCCACGTATACACATGTTAATTCCTTTATCAGAGTTTGTTTTTACCCATTTCCCTTATTTCTATAGTAACTCATTAATCAGTTCTTTTGTTTTTAAGTGACTGTTTGATACTCAATTACAAGTCATTTTAGTTACAGTTTTTAGCTATGTATAGACTTTTTTTTTGCCTATTCTTAGCTCTGAAAAAAGTAAGTAAACTTCTTTGTTGGAATTTTATTTAGGCATTTGAAACTCTTCATGAGAATGTGTTGTGAGTCTTTAAAGTTTAAGTAGTCCCTTACTGAATCCATACAGCTCTCTGGTGTAGTGCAGGACAAAATTTAAAGATCCCAGGTTTCTTGTGTATAGCAGAGACCTGCACATTGCTGGCTGCCAGAACTGCTCTTATTTTTCTTGGGATCAGAAGTTTGCCATCCTCCCATAGGAATTTTTAGGACTCTTATCTGCACCCAAATTATTGACTTGCCTAATTGAGAATGATTTTAGTTATCTGTGATTCTTATTTAAGGCTTGTATTTTTTGCTGAAACTGTAAGTTTCAGTTTTCTGAGAAGCGTTTTCTCAGTGTTGAAGTTTGAACCTTGGCCCCACTATTTATTAACCATGTGACTTAGGTAACTCTCCTTACCTCTTTAAGACTCAGTTTCCTTCTCTGTAGAATGGGGAAGACCAGTAGGACCTGTTTTTATAGGCCTATCATGAAAAGTAAGTGAAGTAATACAAAATGTCTGGCGTACCACGACTGTTCTATAAATGAAAATTGTTACTGTTTTCACTCTTCCTTTAATTGTAGTTTTTACTTTATTAGGGTTGTATGGAAGTACAGATTCAGTTTGGGTATCATCTAAAATCTGCTCTTTGGCTTTAGTTCTGACCTCAGTCTTTGAAAGATTGAATAGTAGAATAGCCACTTCAGTGTCATTTTTGGCGTTCTTGAATTGGTGTGTAAAAATGCTTACAGCCTAACAGCATCAGTTTAATAAATGAGTCATGCCACTTGGATTTATTATTAATGTCTCAATTTTCACTTTCAATTACACGTAAGCATTCTCTATGTAACCGAGAATGAGCATTTCCTCATTGGTTTTATGTGTGGAAATTCTGTCAGTGAGTTGAAGTGTAAATATTTATTATAAGAGTAAAATACTATAAGTACCAATGGTTTTAAACAGTGTTAATTTTATGTGCAACAGTAATTATTGTTTTGTAAGTTCAACGATTAGGTGTAGAGATTGATAGTTAACGTAAATATTAATAGCATACCTTATTTAGGTAACTTTATGAAGGTCTTTATAATTTTTCTAAGTTAAAAATGCCCTTAAACATTTAATAAAAATAGATTAATAGAGGTTGGATTATAGTCTCACTCTTTGTAGAATCTACAGAATTTTTTAATGTGCTAGCATTAATAAAACTTTAAAATTGTCTTCATTTTCTAGTTTAAAATTAACAACAAGTCTCTCAAGATAAGATCCTATTTGGGAATTCACATCTTATAAGGTTAATTAAACACAGAAATCAGAATGTTTGAGGAGGGATAACTCAAAATGATGTTCATTAATATCTAAGAAAATAATCTTTGATTAAAATATAATAGTGAAAAAATATAATGAGTATGAAAAGAAGAAAGTGTTAGAGAAAAGTAAGATGTCTAGAACACATTCTGTTTTTCCCAATCAAAATTAAAAACTTTTATGAGAATACTTTATAGCCATTCCTATGGAAGTTTAAACTAATTATTTTATAGAGGTAAGAAAGCTTAATAACTTGGTGGAAACATCAGCATTAGCAGTGTTAGCCAAAAAAAAGTCTTGTTCCCCCATCTACTTCAGTGGGAATTGAGCATTTATTTAGTATTGAGTATGTGTAGACTAGAGACTACAGAAATAACCTAGCAGCTGATAGCAGATGAGAAATCGTATACTATACCGTCAAAAGTCAGCTCTTAAAATGCTTAATAAAAAATTATAATGATAATTTTTTACTGGAATATTTACTCATATTTCAGAAATTCATTCTGTTATGATGATATATGGCTTTGGCTAGAGCTGAGTAGTATGCTGGTTTTTTTTTTAATAATATAGGAAAGTAGTAAACTTTTTCTTTTTTTCCTTCTATGTGCCTAAAACATTTATCAATTTACCGAAGGTATATAGAATGTTGGGTAATTTTAGAAAAATTTTTAACATCAAAATCTTGTATTTTCATTCTACAAATTTTCAGAGGCCAGTTTCTATTTTAATTAATAATTTAGTAGATTGTATATTATACATGTTCAATCAGAACGATTGCCAAATATTTTTCTTCTTGCTTATTTTATTACCTTGAATCCACATTGAAAAAAAGAAACTGAAGTTCCTTCTAACATAATTTACATACAAAGAATACTACCATGAAAACGTTTTCTGTGCATTATTTCATTTTCCCCTTCGGTCAGTACTTACAATATTTACTCCTAGTTCTTTTGTAAGATAGTTATTAAACCACTAACTGTGAAATAGAGGGTGATACATAAATAAAATAAAATTTTGCTTTTTTGTTTTTCCTGCAGTGGAACACTATGGTCTATTGATTCCATTACCAATAGATGAAACAGAATAGGTGGGGGATGGAGCTCTTAAAGTTTAAAGGCGATTGTGTAGTATCCAAATAAGTAATACAGGACATATTTTAACAATACACGAACTGGTTTAATTTAATTAACTGAGGTCTAATATGGTGTGCATCCTACTTGTGGTAAACCACAGTGGCATTTACTGGCTGATGCTTCAAAGCACTACTGTTTTCATCCACTTTTATTGGCCAAATGTATCATAGAGGCATTATCTAAGGTCTGGAAAACAGTTCTCATGGATTTTTTTTTTTTTATAGATTTATTTTACTTTTGGCTGTGTTGGGGCTTCGTTGCTGCGTGCGGGCTTTCTCTAGTTGCGGCGAGCGGGGGCTACTCTTTGTTGCAGTGTGTGGGCTTCTCATTGCAGTGGCTTCTCTTGTTGGGAGTCACGGGCTCTGGACGCATGGCTCCTGTAGTTGTGGTGCGCAGGCTCAGTAGTTGTGGCGCACGGGCTCTAGAATGCAGGCTTAGTAGTTGTGGAGCATGGGCTTAGTTGCTCCGCGGCATGTGGGATCTTCCCGGCCCAGGGCTCGAACCTGTGTCCCCTGCATTGGCAGGTGGATTCTTAACCATTGTACCACCAGGGAAGCCCATGGATTTTGTTTTAATGGTAAGTCTAATCTATAATTCATTTATTGATATCAACTTAGTGGAATTTCTAAAATCTGTTCTTACTGACTTTTAAGTGTGAAACTGATGATTTTACCATGTTTGCTGAAGCAGAGAACAGATGAATTAGAATTCGGTTCTAGCTCAGTCAGTAGTGATCATCATGACCTATTACATTCACCCTATAAGATAACCTGTATTGCTAAAAGGAGGCAAGTGGACAATGGAGAAAAAAGGATTGTATTTTTTATGTGTAGAGTATTCCGGAAACTCTTACCATTTCATAGTCTGTGTCAACTGTCTTATGCATAAAGCATTTATAAAAAAATCCAGTTCTATGATCATTTTAACTTACGGAGTAAACGAGATACCTAATTTTATATATATATATATATATATATATATATATAATCTATAAATGTTTAGTTTTGCTATTACAGATACCTTTTGGATTACTTGATAAGAACTTTAAAAATTGCTATGAAATTAGAAGATTATAACTCTAAAATTCTATCACAATTATCTTTCAATATGTTGTCAATGCAAGGGTAACAATTAAGGTCTTATGTGAAAATGGTGGGGGCTAGTGACCGGAATAATAGGTTTATTTTAGTTAACAGGAAAACAGGTCATGAAAATATATTGTCAGTAAGAAATGAATAAATATTAATAAAAAGTCATGATTAAGACAGAAAAAGTGTCATGGATGTCTTTGGACAATAGGCACACTGTAGTGATATGTAATTAATTTAGGAAGCATTTCTGTTACTTGACTACTACAGTAATGCAGTTTGGGGTGATTTTTTTTTTTTTTTTTAACTTAGGAATAGTCAGATTCCTTACAAAACTCTCTAGCTTCATCTCATATCACTGTCACCCCACCCTCCAATAAGTTCTATTTCCACTGAGCTTCTATAACAGCTCTAGCTGTTTCCTCAGATTCCTGGCTAGTGCTTTTCCATTGCCTGGAGTGCTCCAATTCACTCTACCCTCACTCCTTTTTCTGACTTACTTGTCTTTATCCTTTAGTCTCACTTCTCTAGATCGGGTTAAGGGTCCCTTTCTATATAATTTAAAAGTACCATATACTTTTCAAATTAGTATTTTTGTTTTTGTATAAATATATACCCAGGAGTGGAATTACTAGGTCATATGGTAGTTATGTTTTTAGCTTTTTGTGAAACCTCCATACTGTTTTCCACAGTGGCTGCAGCTATATACATCCCCATCAATGGTATATGAGGGTTCCCTTTTCTCCACATGCCAACCAACAATTGTTATTTGAGTTCTTTTTGATGATAGTCATTCTGACAGGTGTGAGGTGATATTTCATTGTGGACTTGATTTGCATTTCCCTCATGATTAGCGATGTTGAGCATCTTTTCATATGCCTATTGGCCATGTGCGTTTCCTTTGGAAAAATGTCTGTTCAGGTCTTTTGCACATTTTTAAATTGAGTTTTTGTTTGTTTTTTGTTTTTTTGATTTTGAGTTGTATTAGCTGGTTATATATTTTGGATATGAACTCTTTATAGGTCATATCATTTGCAAATATTTTCTCCCATTCGGAAGGTTGTCTTTTCATTTTGTCAGTGCTTTCCATTGCTGTGCAACAGCTTTTAAGTTTAATTAGGTCCCATATGTTTATTTTTGCTTTTATTTCCTTTGCTTTAGGAGACAGATTCAAAAAAATATTGCTACCATTTATGTCAAAGAGTGTTCTGCCTATTTTTCCTCTAGGAGTTATGGCTTCTGGTCTTACATTTAGGTCTTTAATTCATTTTGAGTTTATTTTTGTATATGATTTTAGAGAATGGTCTAATTTTATTCTTTTACATGTAGCTGACTAGTTTTCCCAGCATCACTTATTGAAGAGACTATCTTTTCTCCCTTGTGTATGCTTCCCTCCTTTGTCATCAATTAATTGACCATAAATGCATGGAATTATTTCTACCTCTCTATTTTGTTCCATTGATCTATGTGTCTTTTTGTGCCAGTACCATACTGTTTTGATTACTGTAGCTTTGTAGTATAGTCTGAAAACAGGGAGCATGATTCCTCTAGCTCTGTTCTTTTTTCTCAAGATTGTTTCGGCTATTTTGCGGTCTTTTTTGTTTCCATACAAATTTTAAAATTATTTCCTCTAGTTCTGTGAAAAATTCTATTGGTGTTTTGATAGGGATTACATTGAATCTGTAGATTACCTTGGGTAGTATGGTCATTTTAATAATATTAATTCTTCCAATGCAAGAACACAGTATATCTTTCCATTTGTTTGTGTCATCTTTAACTTCTTTCCTCAGTATCTTGTAGTTTTCTGAGTACAGGTCTTTTATGTACTTAGGTAGGTTTATTCCTAGGTATTTTATTCTTTTTGATTGCAGTGGTAAATGGGATTGTTTCCTTAATTTCTCTTTCTGTTAGTTCGTTTGTAGTGTATAGAAATGCAACAGATTTCTGTATATTAATTTTGTATCCTGAAACTTTATTGAATTCATTGATGAGCTCTAGTAGTTTCCTGGTGACGTCTTTAGGATTTTCTATGTATAGCGTCATGTCATCTGCAAACAGTGACAGTTTTACTTCTTCCTTTCCAATTTGGATTCCTTTTATTTCTTTTTCTTGTCTGACTGCTGTGGCTAAGACTTTCCTTTTTTTAAAATTAATTAATTTATTTTTGGCTTCACTGGGTTTTTGTTGTTGCGCACGGGCTTTCTCTAGTTGCGGCAAGCGGCAGCTACTCTTCGTTGCAGTGCGCAGGGTTCTCATTGCGGTGGCTTCTCTTGTTGCAGAGCACGGGCTCTAGGCACGTGGGCTTCAGTAGTTGTGGTTGCAGGCTCTAGAGCGCAGGCTCAGTAGTTGTGGTGCACAGGCTTAGTTGCTCCGCGGCATGTGGGATCTTCCTGGCCCAGGGCTCGAACCCATGTCCCCAGCATTGGCAGGCAGATTCTTAACCACTGCACCACTAGGGAAGCCCCAGGACTTTCAGTACTATGTTGAATGAAAGTGCTGTGAGTGGGCACTAATTTGAAAAGATACATGCATCCCAGTGTTCATAGCAGCATTATTTACAGTTACCAAGATATGGAAGCAACCAAAATGTCCATAAACAGATGAATGGATGAAGATGATGTGGTATACACACACACAGACACACACAGACACACACAGACACACACACACACACACACACACACACACACAATAGACTACTACTCAGTGGTAAAAACGAATAAAATTTTGCCATTTGCAACAACATGGGTGGACTTGGAGGGTATTATGTTAAATGAAATAAGTCAGACAGAGAAAGACAAGTCCTGTATGATATCACTTATATGTGAAATCTAAAAAATACAACCAGCTAGTGAATATAACAAAAAAAGAAACAGACTCACAGATTTAGAGAGCAAACTAGTGGTTACCAGTGAGTAGAGGGAAGAGGGCAGGGGATTAAGAGCTACAAATTATTATGTATAAAATAAGCTACAAGGATATATCGCATAACACAGGGAATTTAGCCAGCATTTTAAAATAACTATAAACGGAGTGTAACCTTTAAAAATTTTGAATCACCATATTATACACCTGTAATTTAAATAATGTTATACACCAACTATACTTCAATAAAAGAATTAAGGTACCCTATATTTCTTCCATCATACTACTTATCACATTTCATTGTAATTCCTGATTTAATTATTTATTTCTCTGAATGAGTTTTAGACAGTTTTTGTGGGAAATGACAATGTCTGTGGTTAGCAAGCACAAAATAAATGTTTTGAATGAATGTATTCTGATTCTAGTATTTACCAGTTTTTAAATTTAGGAAACATTTACTAAGTTCTTAAATATTACCTCTTAGTCCTGCCTGGTGGGAATGGGAGAGAACTAGTGGCCGTGAGGCAGGGTTAGGTGGGAAAATGATGCCTGTATTGAGTTTTGAAAGATGAATGAATCTGGATCTGGTAGCTGGTAAAAATAGATTAAATTTTGTTATGAATTTTTTTTTCTATTTATTCTGGAAGGATTTTAGTAGAATAAAAAAGAAGTCAAGGGATGCTAGCCTATAATAAAATTCATATTTATATTGGACAAAGTAAAAATTTTATAAGAAATTAATTTCATATGACAAATATAAAAAAGACAGTCCAAAATGTGCAGATGCTTCACGTTAATACTGACAGTTATTGGCCAGTTTATCTTATTTCAGTTCATGTTAAAATGAAAAGAATTAAAAAAAAATAGTTATAAGCACTAAGAGATTAACCGGGTATTGAAGAATAAATAGCGTTATGTTCAAAACACATAATACACCTAATGGTGACATTTTACTGTTCTATAATGATTTATTTAGTATAATGAATGATAATAGTATGTTTTAGATATATCTTTTAGGATTTCATAAAACCTCTCTCTGCTTCTCAAAAAATTCAACTCAGGTTGAAAGACTTAGCCAAATAACATGAGAAAATACCTCAAACTTCCATCTGCATAAGAATCACTTGGATTCTAAATGCAGATTCTCAGGCCCATTTGTAGGAATGCCCTTGCATCTGACTTTTAATGAGTATCCAAGCGATTATGATACTAGTTATTGACCCTTACCCTCCTGACCAGTTAGTGGCAGGACTGATACATTCTGCATAAGTCTGAAGTTCTTTTGAACAGTACTATCCATGCTTTCATGAGTTTTGAATATTCTTAAGGACATTGAATGGGATGTTACTTTGAATGCATGAAGCTTTGTATATGGATTGATAAAATCAGTCAAAGTACTTTATACTTATCCAATGGGTACCCACCTTTCCAGAATAAATTGTGTTATAAGCCGTTTTGTTTATTATAGTCTGTGGAAAAATAAAAATGAACAATATTACTATAAAGGGCTGCAATGTTTGATAGTCTAAATAATAATTTATCTTTATTTATCTTGTACAGTTTACTTTGGTATTTCTGGCATTCCACCAATGCCATATCCTGATAGTAAGTACAGCTTAATAATCTCTGGTAAACTGTCAGTTTGGTTTTTAAAGGATAGTCAGTTAAAAAAATGTAATATGGCAGTATATTTTTCTTTTCTTTTTTTTTTTTAACCTTTTCCCAAGCTTTATTGAGATATAATTGACATAGAATATTGTGTATGTTTAAGGTGTACAAGGTGTTAATTTGATTCATTTATACATTGCAAAGTGATTACTACCACAACATTAGTTAACACCTCCATCCAGGTACACAATTACCATTTCTTTTTTGTGGTGAGAACATTATAAAGATTTACTCTCAGCAACATTCAAGTATATAATACATTATTATTAGCTATAATCACCATATTTTTCTAACTGACTTTGTAAGAGAATAACTTTGTTTTTAATCTTGGTTATTCCTTGCTTATATGTTGCTCATAAAAGATACAAAGCTTAGGCATTTATTTTGTTTTTTACCATTAAATTTTTTTATTAAGTTAAAATTAATACCAGGCCAATTCTTTGATGAATATAGATGCAGAAATCCTTAACAAAATATGAGTAAACCGAATCCAGCAATGCGTAGAAAGGATCATACACCATGATTAAGTTGGATTCATTCCAGGGATGCAAGGATGGTTCAACATATGCAAGTTGATCTTTGTGAGACACTATATTAACAAAAGGAAAGACAAAACCACATGGTAATCTCAAGAGACACAGAAAAAGCATTTGACAAAATTCAGCATCCATTTATGATAAAAAGTCTCATAAAAGTGGGTACAGAGGGAACATATCTCAATATAATAAAAGCCGTTTACGACAAACCCACAGCCAATATAATACTCAGTGGTGAAAAGCTGAAAGCCTTCCTTCTAAATTCAGGAACAAGGCAAGGATGCTCAGTCTCACCACTTCTCTTCAACATAGTATTGGAAGTCTTAGCCACAACACTCAGACAAGAAAAAGAAATAAAGTGTATCCAAATTGGAAAGTAAGAGATAAAACTATCACTATTTGCAGACACCATGATTGTCTATACAGAGAACTCTAAAGTCTCTACCCAAAAATAATTAGAACTAATAAATGAATTCAGCAAGGTAGCAGGATATAAGATTCATAGTCAGAAATCTGTTGCATTTCTTTACACTAATAGCAAAATATCAGAAAGAGAAAGTTAAAAAAAACCTGTTTAAAATCACATTCAAAAAGTTAAATTCCTAGGAATAAACTTAACCAGGGAGGTGAAAGACCTGTATGCTGAAAACCATGAAACATTGATAAAGGAAATTGAAGATGATTCAAAACAATGGAAAGATACCCCTGCTCTTGGATTGGGAGAATTAATATTGTTAAAATGGCCATAGTATCCAAAACAATCTACAGATCTAACGCAATTGCTATCAAAATACCCATGGTATTTTTCACAGTGCTAGAACGAATAATCCTAACATATATATGGAACCACAGGAGACACAGAGTTGCCAAAGCAATCCTGAGGAAAAAGAACAAAGCTAGAGGCATAACCCTTCCAGATTTCATACTGTACTACAAAGCTACAGTAATCAAAAGAGCATGGTATAGCCACAAAAACAGAGATACAGATCAATGGAACAGAATAGAGAGCCCAGAATAAACTCATGTACCTTTGGTCAATTTATCTATGACAAAGGGGGCAGGAATATACAATGGAGAAAATACGGTTTCTTAAACAAGTGGTGCTGGAAAAGCTGGACAGCTACATGTAAATCAGTGAAATTAGAACAGTCCCTCACACCACATACAAATGTAAACTGAAAATGGTTTAAAGACCTAAATAGAAGACATGACACCATAGGAGAACAATGGTGAAATATTCTTTGACTAAATTGTAGCAGTATTCTCTTAAATCAGTCTCCCAAGGCAAAAGAAATAAAACCAAAAATAAACAGATGGGACCTAATTAAACTCAAATGCTTTTGCACAGGAAAAGAAACCGTAAACAAAACAAGAAGACAACCTATGGAATGGGAGAAAATATTTGCAAATGGTGATTCTGACAGCAGTTTATTACCCAAAATATATAAACAACTCATACAGCTCAGTATCAAAAAAACAAACAACCCAATTAAAAAATTGGCAGAGGACCTAAATAGACTTTTCTGCAAAAGAAGACATACAAATAGCCAACAGGCATAAGAAAAGATGCTCAAAATCACTAAATATTAGAGAAATGCAAATCAAATCCACAGTGAGGTATCACCTCACACAGGTCAGAATGGCCATCATCAAGAAGTCTACGAATACTAAATACTGGAGTGGGTGTGGACAAAAGGGAGCCCTCCTACGCTGTTGGTGGGAGTGTAAGTTGGTGCAGCAACTATGGAAAACAGTATGGAGGTTTCTTAAAAAAGTAAAAATAGAGCTACCAGTATGGTCCAGTAATCCCACTCCTGGGTATATTTCCAGAAAAAAACAAAAACTATTTCAAAAAGATACATGCACTCCAGTGTTCATAGCAGCATGATTTATAACATCCAAGACATGAAAACAACACAAATGCCCATCAACAGATGATTGGCTTAAGAAGATGATACACACACACACTCACAATAAAATATTACTCAGCCATAAAAATAATGAAATATTGCCATTTGCAGCAACATGGGTGGACCTGGAGAATAGTATACTTAGTAAAGTAAGTCAGACATAGAAAGACAAATACTGTATGATAACATTAATATGAAGAATCTAGAAAGTAATGCAAACGAATATATATACAAAACAGAAATAGAGTCACAGACAGAAAACAAACTTATGGTTACCAAAGGGGAGAGGGAAGGAGGGATAAATTAGCAGCATGGGGAAAAAAACACCCCACATTTGTAGGTTTGCATTGGGTATGTGTGTGTATTTCAGTGAGATCGTATGCATAGTCTGGAACCTGCCCTTTTCACTTAATACCATGTTATGGTTATTTTTTCAGCATTGTAGTATTAATATAACTTTTATTAAATATCTGCATGCTACTTTATAATATAGGAGTACTATTATTTATTCCCTCATTGCCCTCTTGATGAGCGTATAGGTTTTCCTCCTTTTTGCCACTACTTGTGGTGGTGCAACGTAACTTTGCATATAAAATCTCTACAGTTTTGATTTTCTTTCTATGAGATGGATCTAAAATGTGAGATTGTAGGTCAAAGAGAATGTGAATTTCAGCTTAATGAATTTTCTTTTGAAGAAATCTAACAGTTTACTTACCTTTTTATTACAAAAATAGGTTGTAGAATATGGGAATTACTATAAAACATGGAATGAAATAAAAGTCATCCATAAATCTGTGACCAAAATGTAATCAATGTGATAAATCACAGCATAATTTTCCAATTATTTTTTCTCATTATCTGCTTTTTCCAGTTCATTACATCAATTGTGGTATAAGCAGCTAAAGTTTATTTTTACCACATGAGGAAGATTTTGCAGTTATTTCAAGTTCCTAATTTATAGGTAATTTTTTTTTTTTAAAAGCCCTTCTGTTTTAAGTGTAGACTTGTTTTTGTTTTTCCTGCTACTTTTACTTAGAACAGCTGAAAACTTCGAATAAAATACATAATACAATCTAGAAATTACAATAGTAAAGAGAAAGGAAAAATGGCTCTGAATTAAGACAGAACGCTTGAGTTCTGGATGTGGCTTCTACCTGATTAGTCATGGAATTTTGGTTAAGTTACCTGACCTCTTAGAACCTCAGTTTCTTCCACTGTTTCCAAGTGTTGGAAATAATGACTTAGCATTTTGAGAGGGTTACTTACTTTCAAGTGAAGAAAAAGAAGCAAAGATATCAAGTGATTTGTTGATAAATGGTCTTACTCTATGTCTTAGAACCAGAAATAATTTCAGAGTTTTCAGACTCAGTAATAAGGAGCTTCTTTATGCTCCCCTGCAAGTCATTCCTGATCACCTCTATAGTTAGTTCTTATTCTGATTTGTTACCATCGATTTTGTTTTGCCTGTTTTTGAAGTTCATGTAAATGGAATCATATAGTATATATCCTTTTGTATCTGATTTCTTTCTCTCAACGGCATGTTTGTAATTCATCCATGCTGTAACAGTATACTATATAGCTATGCTATGTAATATTATGCAGTGCTTTTAAATATTAGTCATGTATTAAAATAGGTAGGATAGGTTGATTGGTTCTAAGGAAAAAGTAATTTGCAGACCAATATGTATAGCACCACGCCACCTTTATTTTTAAGAAATTGGTGTGTGTATTTTTGTGTGTGTGTGTATGCAAGGGTGCATATGTGTGTATTACTGATGGATGGATAATTAATAGGTCAGATAGGTAGGTAGGCTGGTTGAAAGTTTTGTGTGGAAAAGGTTTTGTACATATAAAACAAGTGCCAGTTGTTAGCTCTTGGGAAAGTGTAGAGCATGGGTGAGATGGAGGATGGAGTATGTTAGGCCCACTTCTTTATAAACTTAAAAAGGCTATGTAACTATGGGAGAGTTTTGCCTTTTCATGTTTTTTTTTTTTTTTAAAGTATTTTTTAAGTGGGGAGAGGGTAAAACATCACCCTACCAATTAAATAAAAATTTGAAATATTCCCATTTTTCCCTGTTCTCCTCCTTATTTCATTCTACTTATCTCCTGAAAATTCTAATTTTAGTGGGTAACATTTTGTTTAATTTAGCTCTTAGAGGTATAAGAATTGCTCTTAAACTCCTATAAACAAGACTATTATGCCCTTTATGGGTTTTCTTGTGTGTTGCCTACATGTGTGTGTACATATGTAGATAACTGGCTATTGGTCTAGTATAATTAACCCTGCTTCCCCTGATTCCTTTAAGAGATCTCTTAAAAGTTCTAGTAATTATTTACTAAGTATAGTACTTTTAAACAAGTGAGATATGATTCATTTAAGTAAATGACAAACTTTTCAATATTAAACTATTAAAGATTGATCATTTTTGGTGACTGAGGTAAACTTTCAATGTTTATATTTGGGTGTTTAAAAATATAAACAGAAGTAGAATTAGTTTTGGGTATAGATTTAACCTCTAAGGAGTCAGTGAAACCAGCTTGAAATAAATGAAATGTGTATCTTACCTTGCTATCTCTTAGTCACTCTAGTTTATAATCAAATCCAGACATATTAATATCATTAGTAAATAACAAAATAATTATAAAATAAAATAGTAACCCTTTAACAGATTGCTAGCAAAAGAGGAATTAAAAAAATTTTTTTAATTTAATTTTTATTTTATATTGGAGTATAGTTGATTTACAATGTTGTGTTAGTTTTAGGTGTACAGCAAAGTGATTCAATTATACATATATATATATTCATTCTTTTTCAGATTCTTTTAAAGTGATTTTATTACTATGCCGAGGTAGCCAGTCTCCAAAGATGGCTATGAGCTATCTTTCTCAGTATCATTCTGTAGGTTCATCCCCTTGAGTTCAAGCTAGCCCTGTGATAACTAGCCTTTGACCAATAGATTGTGGCAAAAGTGATACTGTAGACAGCTGAGGCTAGGTGATAAGCTCTGCAGCGTATGCCTGGGTCACTTAGAATATCTGCTCTGGGTGAAGTCAGCTATCACGTAAAAAGTCCAGTGTCCCTGAGCCTGTCATGTTGTGAGGAAGCACAAGCTAGCCAACTAGAGTTGCTAATGTAGGGAAAGAGAAAGAGATGCCTGCCTGGCCCCCAACTGTTTCAGTTGTTTCGATTGAGGGATCTGACATGTGAGTGATAAAACCATCTGGATCACTAGCTCAGTAGAGACTTCAGTTGATTCCAGCCCCAGCTACCATCTGACTTCAGCTGCATGAGAGAGACTCAGGCGAGATCCACCCAGTTGAGTCCAGAAAATCCACAGAACTGTAAGAGATAAAAATAGATTACTGTTTTACACCGCTAAGTTTTGGAATAGTTCCACAGCAATAAATAACTGGAACAGACACTGTTAACTAAAATTTGTTTTAAATGTATTTTATTGTGGACATTAAGGGCCAAGATATTTTACTCACCCTCATTATATGACACTTTTCTTGATGACAGTATTTTGGGCCAAAAGGTACTGATGTAAATATTTGAGACAGAATTGCGGAAAAAGAATTATTGTGAGGTTCAGAACCAAAACTCCGCTGGATGTAGCCTGGAGCGTTAAGGGCTACTAGGAAGCTTTAAAGAGCTGTGAATCACACCTCAGGGACCCATCAGTAATATTGGGCTCCAGGTTGAATTCCAAGTATTTCCTATTTATAGTTTCAGAAAAGAATAAGACATGAGATAATTTACTTTAAAGCAATCTAATTAAATAATTATAAGCCTTTCACTCCTTCCCCTCATATACTTTCTCTTTTCCTACTTCATTCATTTTTTAAAAAATTATTACTTTTTATTGAAATATATTTGACACAATGTATAAGTTTAATATATACAACATATTGAATTGATACATTTATATATTGCAATATGATTGCCATTGTGGTGTTAGCTAGTACCTCTATTACTGGAACTCATAAAAACAGACAGTAAAATGGTGGTCACCAGGGGCTGGGAATAGGGGAATGGGAGAGATGCTGTTTAAGGGTACAAACTTGAAACTATCAGACAGGTAAGTCCTGGAGATCCAATATACAGTATAGTGGTTGTAGACAGCAATATTGTATTATAAACATCGAACTTGCTAAGAGAGTAGATCTTATTTCCATCATGCCCAGTGTTTTATGTGTATACAGAAATACCTGTCAGCCTCCAGCCAGCCTGACCTATAAAACTAGGGCAGTTTTCAAGCTTTTGCTGCTGCTGCTGTTGTTTTTCCTTCCAGTTTTATTGAGGTATAATTGACATATAGCACAGTGTGTTTAAGGTGTACAGCATAATGATTTGACTTACATACATCATGAAATGATTATCACAATAAGTTTAGTGAACATCCATCATCTCATATAGATACAAGATAAAAGAAAAAGAAAAAAAAATTCTTCATTGTGATGAGAACTCTTACCTCTTTTCCTTCATTAGATCCTATTTCTGTGGCTTAACTAAACTAGGATAATACTTCATAAAGTTAGGTTTCATGTTGAAGGGTGGGATTTGTATCAGACTAACATAGTTTTTAAGTACCTTTATACCTTCCAGATATAAGAAAGCATGAATCCCCTCATGTCAGAGACTGCTAGTGTTCCTTGATTACTAACTCTCTGACCTCAAGTTCACTGAAGATTAGTATATTAGGCATAATGCATTCAAGCTCATTTTCTAAGTTATCTTTCATGTTTTGTCAACTGCCAGGTGGACTTTGAGCATTTTGGGGGAAATGTGGTTAAAGTAGTCATGATTATCAACTGCTTGAAGTGCTTACTTGGTATTTTAAAGAATATTAATAAGGTCACATTTAGTTTTGTTGGGAGCTTTCACATGATTGCAAAATGACCATGTTTTATATTTTCATTTATTTCCCCTGCCATTGTAGGTTGATGTACTTTCATATCATATTTGAGAAGTAACTGTTTGTTTACAGTCTAATATTAATATAGCATGTAACTTTTGATAGTTAAATGTCATGTAATTTTGGACACAAATAACATGCATTGGCAAGTTCATCTTAAATGCATATGAATTGAGAAGTAGAATTATAAATATAATAAAATGTAATATAGAACTGATAAGTGTTTTAAGATATACTTATTATGGTTTGTAAATATTATAGCCAAGGCATGCAGTTGCAGTAACTTCCAGAAACCGAAACGAATTTGAAAACCTTTTAACATTTTGCACTTAATAAACTCATTTATAGATTATTGCTTATGTTTAAAACTAAAAAACAAATTCCACTTTTCTGCACCCTTTCTAACAAAAACTTAACAAGTAGGCACACCTTTAAAAATGACACAATCCACCAGTTATTTGGTAAGACTAGCATAATCATAAATTTCCTATCCATGCTTTTTCCAAAAATACTAACCCATATTGTTCTCCCTGGACCTGTTGTAAGGATGACTAATCCAACTGCTGAGGTTTCCCTTTATGTGTTTGATGGAACACTTGGCTTGCTGGACTACAGCTGTGTGTTTATGTGCAGTGCACACCTGCAGGGGCCTGACAAATAGCTGTAGTATGCAGAGGATACAAAATTACCCTGGCAGTGCTACAAATAAGGAAGTTTCTGTTTTGAAGTCCATATGTGTGTGCGCGCTTGAGATGCCAGCTGGTGTATTTTTGTTGCATGCACAGATGTAATACTGCCAACTGATTTTATACCAAATAAAGTTTAATCTTTTTGTACGTACTTTGTGTCAAAGTTATGAAGTGGTACATAAGAATTTTCTCACAACTTAGGTCTTTTAAAATAAAAAGTGCTATTAAAAATATGAACTCATGACATGATTAGGAAAGAGGATAGTGACATAGGTGGTTTATCTTTGTGTGGAAGAATGTTACTATTGCTATATCATTATATACATAAATAAGGCTTGATTTATTATAATAATTGGTATATATCCTCTTTTGTGGCTAGAGCCAGTCAGGTCTGTGTTTAATGCAATTTATGAATACTGAAATGTGAAAGCCAAATTTATATGGTTACTTGACGTCTTTGACGTTTCTGTTTTTTCAGTATCCTTAATTTTAGCAGGTTGAAATGATTGTGTATTTTGGGTGACATTTTTACCAATATATTTACATTTTTTTCTGAAAGAAATACCAGAATTAACAGGGATAATATTTTCCAACTCTATGGAAATTTAAACACCAATATAAAAATAGTGGAAAAGCCATTTATTCAAAAAAATCTTTGCAAGGCTTTTTTTTTTTTAACATGCCCCCTCTAACCAAATGAAGAAATCAGTTTTATTTAATATGTCCACCCTAAACAAGAATAATGATTTAATAGTTGGAAAATTGATCTTCAAATTAATATTTGCAAATTAACCTTCTCATATCTGTTATTTAACTGCAGAGTTATTTTAGAGTTGGAATTCTTTCTTTTTTTTTTAAACACCTTTATTGGAGTATAATTGCTTTACAGTGTTGTGTTAGTTTCTGCTGTATAACAAAATGAATCAGCTATATGTATACATATATCCCCATAGAGTTGGAATTCTTTTGATTAGTGTTTGCTAGAGTCATTCTGTCTTAAGAACTCTCATAGCTTACCAGCTAATGAATTTTTTCAATGTATAGTTTCTAGTATTAATGGACTTTTTTTTTATTGAACCATTTTCAAAAGTATTGATTTTTACTATATTTGAAGTATGTCTACAAATTAAGAATTTTTAGGCATTGAACAAAAACTGGTTATCTGAATGGTTATATTTGTTTTTGCTTTGCCTATGATTTCTGAAAAGTTTTTATCTCATATATGACCTGTACTGGCTTATAACTATTTGTAAGTGGAGAGGAGTTTAAGTGCTTATCCAAAATCATATTACTTTTAATTAGACAAATGTGATGATGCTATAAAAATGTTAGCCCATATTCTTCCAACCAATTTTGCATTTGAAACATACTAAATGTAATTTACATATGTACATCAAACTATATTAATTGATTCTTCATGCACTGATGTAATTTATATTTGTTCTGACTTTGTGTTTGTAGAACTGCCTTATCATAGTTACATATTTGATTGTATTGGGTTGGCCAAAAAGTTCGTTCGGGTTTTCTGTACCATCTTGCGGAAAAACCCGAATGAACTTTTTGGTCAACCCAATATTTTTGCTCATGTTTTGTATGCCTTTCTAATTATCCATTATTCACTGTTATTCATATCGTTAAACTCATAAATATTTTAAATAATGCCTTTATTTTTATTTAAGTAGCGCCTTAGGAGGCATGATTTTTTTTTTCTTCAGTAGTAGGCATTTTGTCATAAAAGGACATGCATTTGCTATTATTTCTAGCATAATTTTACTTGAACTTTGGATTTCAGGAAATATGACAAGGGTCTGAGCTTTTTGCATTATCCCTCACCCTTAAAATCATGAATTTTGATTGAATCAGGCTTCTGAATTCATGAAGACAACATGATTTTGAAAAAGTTTTATGTTATGAGACAGAAAGTTGAAATAGAAATCGCATCTCCTAATGGCTAACCTGAGGGATGGAATGGTTCTGATAAAATGTGCAATTAATCACACCTCAGAAGTATATTAAGAGACCAAGAAATTCAAAGACAAAACAGAAAGGCAGTATAGAATAGTTGAATAAGCTGTTGATCAGGAGACAGACAGTCCCTAGCCTTGTTACTCACAGTTGTGTGACATGAGGCTAGTTTCGTGGAACTTTAGTTTTTCCATCAGAGAAAGGGTATAGTAATTCCCTTTAATAAAGTTGATGTGAGTATTAATAAGGTAATAGACGTAAATCTCTTCCTAGGCTTAGGGTGTGGAGCATATAGGAGGTATTCAATAAATGTTCACTATTTTTAAAATAGCAGTAGTAGCAGTTTGAAATAATTTAATTACATAGGAAACAAGAGATTTATGTAAAATTAACTCAGAAAAGGATAGAAACAGGAAGGATTAATTGTTGCCATATATTTTTTCTTAATATTTTAAAGAAAGGACGAGAGCTTAAATTTGTACAGCTAAAAGACAGAACCTTTTATTACTCATTTAAGAGATTATATTCCATACATGGCTTGGTTATTTAGTGCCAGGGCCAGCTTCTTTTAGTAGGGTATCACTTCAAACACTGCTGCCGCCACTGCAGGTTGCAAGCACATGATTGAAGGCTTCTAGTTCTCAGCTTATGCCCAGATGTCTTTCAATAACTATAGCCAGTAATTTCTTCAAATTGCTCACTTTATCAGCAGCACATGTCATCAATCCTGAAGTGGTTGCTCAAGTCAAACTGCAGAATCTTTAGCTTACAGACGCAGCTGCAAACAGGTGAACAGGCAGAAAGTAATTTGTGCAGCTTGGTGGCTGTCAGACGAAAGACAGACAATCTGTGTTTAAAACAGATTGCAGGCCCTGTATGGGCCAGACAAAAGGGAATTCTCCAACTGCAAATAATTCCAAGGTTAACATATTTTCCTTTCTGCCATTAGGTGATTTGTTAAAATTGGAAACAATGAACATTATAAATCTACACAGAAACTGGAGACAAGATGAAAGGGAAAATCAGATCACTAAATAGGTTTACATTTGTCTTTCCAAAGAAATACAACTCGCATTCATATACGCTATCTTCTCACAAACTAAGCCATGTTATAAAATAATTCTTTGAAACTTACAAGATTATAAATTTTTCAAGTAGCATTAAGAATTACTGATATTAAAAAACAATGAAATCTGAACCAGTACAGCTTTTATAATAAATATTTTGGTTTCTAGAGTTAATTGTTAATTTGTGAATGTTAGAATTTGCTCTTTTAAAATATTATTTAGTATTTCCCTTGAAACTTTCTTAATGTAGATTTTTAAAGTAGCATATTCCAGATGTATCACACTTTTCAGCACATCAGGATCTATTATGGTTACAGAACAAAATTCTCATAGAGAAAAAAAAAATTAAGGACTTAAGCATTTAAAAAAGTTATCCTCACATTTTATTTTCCTGGGAGTTACTGGAACATGACTGTAAAAGATCTGAATCTATCTGTAAGATAGCTACATTTTAGAAGATTGTTCCATAGTAGTATTAAAGAGTATTCATCATTTTGTCCATATATCTGAAAATTGGTAAACTATGTTGTAAGATCCTAAATCAGGAGGAGCATATCACTCATCAGTGTTAGTTCCTATGAGTGCTCACTCACTAAACAAGAAGGACTATAGTACATTAGTTTAATGAGTAGTTCATCATGGAAAACTGCTGAATATACTATGACACAGGCATCTTTATATATTTAAAGTATACATGTGTGCCATGGTACATGTCCGTCCTGCATTGTGTGTAGCACGTAAGAAGTAAAAATTAGTCCTTCTTTGTTACTATGTACCAGAGCTCATGTCTGTGATATACAGAATAACTATAAGTGAGTATGACTGATCTGTTCTCCCTTCTCTGTTCTGGTGTGTTTTCTCCTTTCACAATCACTTTAGTGTTGTAATTGTTTTTAATGGATAATGAACATTTGTAACATAGTGTTTAGGAATGTAATCTTCAGTGTCAAACTGGATGCAAGTCCCAGTTTGGTCATATTGTGTGACCTTGGACTAGTTACTTAACCTCTTCATTACTCAGTTTTTCAGTGATGATAGTACTATTTGTCTAACTCATGTTCTTTTTGTGATATTTCAGAAAAAATAAAGCATTGTGCATGGTGTCTTGCACATATTTAAAGGTTCAATAAACCTTAGCTATTTTCTGCTACAATTTAAACATCTTGGGGAGAGGGAGAGTGTTTGTCTTGCTCTTAGCTGCTTCCTAAGCATTTGCCACCTTGCCTTGAACACTAAGAACTCAGTAACTAATCAGAATGAATTTATTATTGGTTCTGTAAATTTCAGAGTCTACTTTGCTGATTTTGTTTAGTGATAGCAATCCTTCCTTGCCAAGTACCTTGACAAGTACCTAGAACAATTCTGATTTGTTTTTTGAGTATAGACAAAATGAAGGGATATGTGTATTTTAGTTTTTCTTATTTCAGTTTACCTAACTCTAATAACTTTTTATTTATTTTTATTGAAGCATAATTGACGTAAAGTATTATACGTTACGGGTGTTCAATGTAGTGATTCACAATTTTTTTTTTTAAATTTTTATTTATTTATTTATTTATGGCTGTGTTGGGTCTTCGTTTCTGTGCGAGGGCTTTCTCTAGTTGCGGCAAGTGGGGGCCACTCTTCATCGCGGTGCGCGGGCCTCTCACTATCGCGGCCTCTATTGTTGCGGAGCACAGGCTCCAGATGCGCAGGCTCAGTAATTGTGGCTCACGGGCCCAGTCGCTCCGCGGCACGTGGGATCCCCCCAGACCAGGGCTCGAACCCGTGTCCCCTGCACCGGCAGGCAGACTCCCAACCACTGCGCCACCAGGGAAGCCCTGATTCACAATTTTTAAAGGTTATACTTCATTTATAGTTATTATAAAATTTTGGCTATATCCCTTGTGTTGTCAGTATATCCTTATAGCTTATTTTATACATAATAACTTGATTGTGGTTATTTTTCAAATGTCATTGAAGTTTTTTCAGCTTTATCGTGGTATAATTGACAAAATTGAAAGATTTGGTGTGTTGTATATTTGACAGTTGTCATGATTTGATATACATATACCTTGTAAAAGGATGAAACACATCCATCACACATGTTTACACACACATTTGATGAGGACATTTAAATTCTACCCTTTTAGCAAATTTCAGTTATTCAGTATAGTGTTATCAGCTGTAGTTACCGTATTATACATTAGATCCTCAGATTTTATTCATCTTATAGCTGAAAGTTTGTACCCTTTTATGAACTTCTGCCTATTTCTCCCATCCTTCAGCCCCTGGCAGCCACTTTTTAATCTGTATCTATGAGTCTGACTTTTTTTTTTTTTTTAAGATTCTACATATAAGTGATACTATGTAGTATTTCTCTGTCTGGCTTATTTCACTGAATATAATTCCTTCAAGGTCCATTCATGTTGTTGCAAACATCAGGATTTCCTCCTTTCTCATGGCTGAATAATAATTTCATTATATATATATGTGTATGTGTGTATATATACACACACACACACCACATCTCTTTATCCATTCATCAGTTGATGGACACTTAGGTTGTTTCCATGTCTTGACTATTGTGAATAATGCTTCAGTGAACATGGGAATGCAGAGATCTCTTTGATTCAAATATGTTGATTTTTAATGCCAGATTATTTTGTGAGTATAAGCTCGTGGTCTTAGGCTGTGACCCATCAATGTTCCTCTTGGTTCTTAGGCCAAAAATTGATGGGTGCAAGAACACAAATCTTAACTTTAGGTCTTGCAGGTTTCTCATATCAAAACTTCTTTGCCTCTAGAGCACTAGCGAGAGCTTCTGAAATATACTGCTTTCCAGGCCAAACCAGACCTCTTACTTTGGAGGTCTCTGAGGGTGGGGCTTGGATCTTGGTCATTAAAAAAAAACTTCTTGTGTCAATCTAATGTGGATTCAGGGTTGAGAACAACTGCTCTCGAACAGAGATTGGCAAAGTACAGCCCACAAGCCAAATCTAGCCCACTGCCTGTTTTTCACAGGTACACAGTGGTTATTTAGTTATTTGTTTAGTTATTGTCCATGGCTCTATTGTACCACAATAACAGAGTTGAATAAGTACAACAGAGACCTTATTGTTCACAAAGCCTAAAATATTTACTATCTGGCCCTTTATAGAAAAAGTTTGCCAAAGCTTGCTTCAGATTTGAGCCTGATTATCACAGCTTTGCCAATTTCCTAGACTTCATGTTAATACTTGAGGTAATTGTTGAATTAGCCAAATTTTTGGGCATCTTTTCATTTCTTGCCTAGTGGATTGTGAGCTATTGGAGTGCAGGCACCATATTTTATAGGCTTTATATGGGTAATTTTGCATAGTTGGGTCTAAGTAAATGTTCATTAATTGATGCTTGCTATTGGCCTTAGGTTTTTGCATGAGGGTACCAGCAAGGGGCAGCGAGGAGCTTTTGCCTTGCACACTTTCAATTCTTTCTTTATTTTTTACTTATTCATCTGTAATATTACAATATGTTAAAATAGATATAGTAGTTTACAGTATTACCAAGTCATAATCTTACAATTATGGCAAATCTCCTCTATATTTTTCATTTCTGTAATTCCCTTCAATCTTCATTACTCTTTTTATCAGTTGTACTTGAATTTTAGATCTATCTCAGCTATAAAATAGCATATGACAGTTTCATCATTGTTACTGTTTTAAAAATTTGCCTTCATTCATATTCAGCAAATTTTGGCAATGACTGGGATATGTATGTCTTGAAAATATTTTGGGGTCTGGCAGATATGCGGGTGATTCAATTATAATAATTGTTTAGCCTTACTTCTAGGCCTTTAATGTGTCAAAATTAAGTTAGCTTTTTAGTGTGGTTACAGAAATTTTTTAATTGTATGTTGCTCAGGAGAAAAAACAGACACGAAGACATGCCATATAGCCTTCTGTTTTATTCCCCTGGATTGATGTATTCAACTAGTTTTCAACTATTACTGTGCAAACCTTGTTCAAGGATTGTGTCTCACCATTTGTATTCCAAATACAGTTAGTTCACATACATGTGTTATATATTTATTAAGAAAGTTCACCATCTTAAAAAGATTTTTTCATTTGAGTTGTTGAATTAAGTGAGTATGTTATTTAGGGCAGGGAAAAAAAAATAAAGCACTCAGGCAGGTTGCTGACTGCAGTCCAAATGGCTGATCAGAGAGTCTTTATATGCATTGGTAACGTGTTGTGCAATATAAGCTGAAATATATTCCACAAGGGAGGAAAACGGAATAGGTTACATACGCTGTTCCTAAGTGCAATGAATGTAAAACTCCATTACTCACTTTAGGCAGGTGCTTTTTATATGAGGCTTTAAAGAAATATAAAACTGCTGGTGAAATGATTGGTTTGTACAGACACCACTTAGCTTCTAGTGCTTTGACCAGATAAAGAGGCTAAAAGTATTCCTGCAAACATTTCTTGAATGAGTCAGGGATTGAAGGTTAATATTCTCTTGGTGTAATAACCTGTCAGTATAACTATTATATAGTATATGAAATTTGTCTCTGACTTGCTTATGAAAAATTACTTTCAGGGACACAGGAATAATTTTCTAGTTTTTCTTTTTATCTAGTTAATGATAAAGAAATGCCACTTACCAAACTGATTTTTAAAGATACATGTGTGTATTTAAAAGTATTTTCAAAGAACTTCTTAAAGTAATATTTCATTGTAGTTTTTAGTGTTTGTTCTTCAAGAACTATAGAGTATTTTATAGGCATTAAATTTTGATAAACCTTTGGAATGTAAAATAACTCTTTTTAGGATAGCTCTACAACAAATTGATGAACATCATGAACGATTAGAAAGTATATTAATTAGTCCATAAAGATTTATAGTGATTCCACCTACACATACAAATGCCTGTATTTCTCTTCCCTTCAGCTCTTAGAAGAAGCACCTGTTAATAGTTTAAACACTGAACATTCTTCCATAAATGAATTTTCATAAACATGAAGTAAAAGGGAGGTAAAGGGTAATAAATAGGTATTTTTCAAATTTCTTTTAGGTTTTAAATATGTGAGCCAGTGGGTTTTCTTGTTAAACCCTCCCTAGGTGGATGGATTGATTTTTCTCTCCTCTCTTTCTCTGTATTATTGAGGTAAAATTCACATAACATACGATTAACAATTTTAAAGTGTACAATTCAGTGGTATTTAGTGTATTTACAATGTGGTGAACCTTTCATTCCCTGAAAACACCTTATACCTTTTAAGTAGTCACTCCCCAGTCTCCCCTCTGCCTCATTCCCTGATAACCTCTAATCTGCTTTCTGTTTCTATGAATTTGCCTATTCTGGACATACCATGTAAAAGGAATCATATAATATGTGATGTTTAAGTTGTTGTGTGTATAAATAGTTCAGTTTTATTGATGCATCGTATTCCATGGTATGGATTTATCACAGTTTGTTTATCCATTTATCTGTTGAAGGACATGTGGGTTGTTCCCAGCTTTTTTCCTTTCTCATCTGTACCTCTTATTTCTCTTTCTTGTCTTATTGCTCTAGGTAGAACTTCCAGCATTATGTTGAATGACAGCGATGAAAGCTGACATCCTCGGCTTTGTACCAATCTTTGCGTGAAGGCATTCAGTTTTGCACCATTAACTAGCTTTAGGTATTTCGTAGATCCTCTTTCTCATGTTAAGGAAGTTCTTCTCTCTTCCTATTTCCCTGAAAGTGTTTACCATGAGTGGGTGTTGAATTTTGTCAAATGCATTTTCTATATCAATAGATATTGTTATGAGTTTTCTTCTTTAGCCTGTTAATATGGTGGATTACACTGATCTTCCAATACTGAACTAAACATCTATTCCTGAAATAAATCCCACTTGGTCATGATTATTTATTTATAATTTATATTTATACACCCACAAACTCATTGCTGAATTCCATGTGTAATGTTTTGTTGAGTATTTTCACATGTATATTAATGAGGAATATTTGTGTATAGTTTTCCTTTTTTTGCAATGTCTTTGTTTTGGAATCAGGGTAATTCTAGCTTCATACAATGAAATGGGAAGTGTTTCCTCTCATTCTTAGTTTTGGAAGAGATTGTTTAGAAGGGATATTAATTCCTCTTCAAAGATTTGATGCAACTTTCTATCTGTCCCTGGATTTACCTTTTGGGAATGTTTTTGTTGTTTTCTTGACTTATTGATCCATATCATCAAAGTTGTCATATTCTGTGTGCAGAATTGTTTGTATTATTTTCTCATTAACCTTTTGATGTTTGCAGTCTGTAGTGATATCCCGTTTCATTCTTGATTTGGCAATTTATGGTCCCTCTCTCTCTTTTTTTTTCCCCTTTGTTAGCCTTGCTGAAGGTTTTCAATTTAAATTATTTTTAAAAAACCAGATTAAATAAACTTCATTGATTTCTGCTATCTTTATTATATCCTTCCTCTGATTGCTTTGGGTTTATCTTTCTCTTCTTATCTATATTTCTGAGGTGAGAACCTAGATTATTGACTTCAGACTTTTACTTTTTCCAGTGTGTACGTTTAGTGCTATAAAATTTCCTCTCTGTACTGCTTTAGTTGCGTTTCACAAATTTTGATGTTGTATTTTCATACAGTTCAGTGTATGTTTTTAATTTTTCTTGAGTGTTCCTCTTTGACTTGTGGAATACTTAGATCTGCTTAATTTCCAAGTAATTGGAGATTTCCCTATTATTCTTTTCTTATTGATTTCTAATTTGAATCAGCTGTGGTCAGAGAAGAAACTGTTGACTTCAATTCTTTGAATTTGTTGAGATTCATTTATGGCTCAGAATATCATGGTCTATCTTACTGTAGGCACTTGAAAAGAATGTTTTTTCTTTTGTTGTTCTGTCATATCATGAAGAGCTTATTGATTGGTAGTGTTTTTGCCATCTTCTAAATCTTTGTTGATATTCTTCTAGTTATTCTGTCAGTTGTTATGAGAGGTGTTGAAGTCTCCAATTAGAATTGTGGATTTATTTATTTCTCTTTTTATCAGTTATGTCCTACAGTTTTTGCAGCTATGTTAGTTTCATTTACACTTAGCACTGCTGTGTCTTTTTGGAGTATCTACTCTGGTAATTTTTTTTTTTTTTTCTCTCTTAAGTCTACTTTATCTGAGGTTAATGTAAGCATTCCTGCTTTTTTTTAAAACATTGAGATTAAATTCACACACATTAATTCATACACAGCATTTACCATTTAGCCATTTTAAAGTGTGCAACTCAGAAGTTTTTATTATATTCATAAAGTTGTGCAGCCATCACCACTGTCTAGTTTTAGAACATATTTTATCACCTAAAAAGAAACCCCATATTGTTTTAGCAGTAACTCCCCATTTCCACTTAACTCCAACCCCTGGCAACTACTGATTTTTGTATCCTTATGGATTTACCTATTCTCAGTATTTCCTATTAGTGGAATCATACAATATGTGACCTTTTCCATCTGACTTATTTCACTTAGTGTTATGTTTTCAAGGGTCATCCATATCGTGGCATGTATCAGTACTTCATTTCTTTTTATAGCTGAATAATACTCTGTAATGTACTACATTTTGTTTGTCTGTTCATCAGTTGGTAGACATTTGAGTTGTTTCCACTTTTTGACTATTAAGAACAATGCTGTTATGGGAACGTCCTTGTGCAAGCTTTTGTGTGGACATATGTTTTCAGTTCTCTTGTGTATTTACCTAGGAGTGGAATTGCTGGATCATATGTTATCTCATTGTTTAACTTTCTGAGGAATTACCAAATTGTTTTCCATAGCAGCTGCACCACTTTACATTCCCACCATCAACGTAGGAGTGTCAATATTTCTCCACATCCTTGCCAATACTTCTTATTGTCTCTCTTTTTTAAATAGCCATCTAACTGTGTGAAGTGGTGTCTCACTATGTTCTGCTTTCTTTTGAGTAATATTTGTATGATCTACCTTTTTCTATTCTTTTACTTTCAACTTGCTTACCTCATCTTCGAAGTGAGTTTTTTGTAGATAGCATATGGTTGGATCATATTTAATCCAGTCTGCAATCTTGTCTTTTAATTGCTAGATTTAGATCATTTACATTTAATGTAGCTATTGGTTGGTTAGGCCTTAAGTCTGCCATTTTAGTTTTTAGGTTTTGCTTTCTGTTTGATCACTCTGTTTTTAGTGTCTTTATTTTTCTGCCTTTCAGTTACTTGAACATTATTTAGAATTCCATTTCAATTTATGTGTAGTTATTTTGAGTGTATCTTGTTGTGAAACTTTTTTTAGTGGTTGTTTTGGGTTTACATTTCATATATCTAACTTATTATAGTCTACTGGTATCATCATTTTTCTAGTTCAACTGATGTGTAGAAAGCATACTTATCTTTGTTTCTTAACCCTCTCCTGTTTATAATATAGTTGTCTTAAATATTGAGAACCACATCAGGTGTGAATTTTGCTTCAACATGAAACATACTTTAGAAAACTCAATAAAAGAATAAAAGTCTATTATGTATATACTATTTTTGCTTATTGTATTCTTTCTTTTTTCCTAATATTCCACAGTTCCTTATTTTAATTCTTTTTGTTTGGAGAACTTACTTTATTCTTTTAGGGAAGGTCTACTAGTTACAAATTTTCTATGTTTCCCTTCATTTGATAATGTCTGGTTTTCCCCTTCAATCCTGAAGGATATTTTCAGCAGTTGAAAAATGTTGTGCCACTTCCTACTAGACTTTATGGTTTCAAATTTAAAAGATCTGCTGTCATTTGAATTGTTTTTCCTCTGTGAGTAAGGTGTCATTTCTCCTCTACTCCTTTAAGATTTTTTCTCTGTCTTTAGTTTTTAGAAGTTTATCTATGATGTGTTTTGATTTCTTTGATTAATCTGGGGTTAGCTCAACTTCTGAATTTTCAGGTTTATATCTTTTGCCGAATTCAAAAAGTTTTTTGCAGTTATTTCTTCATGTACTTTTTTCAGCCCCACCTTTCTCCTTTCCTTCTGGGACTCTGATGACTTGAATGTTAGATCTTTTGTTACGGTCCTACAGGTACTTGAGATTCTGTTTTGTTTTTTTTTTTCTTTCTTTCTATTTTCTGTATAGTTCAGATTGGATAATTTCTATTGTGCTGTCTTCCAGTTTACTGATTCTTTTTTTATCTTCTCTGTTCAGATGTTGAACCCATTCATTGAGTTCTTATTTCTGTTATTGCATTTTCCCAATTCTAAAATTTCTATTTGAATCCTTTTTTGTCATCATTCCTGCCTGCCTGCCTGCCTGCCTTCCTTCCTTTGCTAAATTATTATTTTCATTTGTTTCAGGCATGCTTATAATTGCTCGTAGAAACACTTTTATGATGGCGTTTTAAAAGTCTTTGTCAAGTAGTTCTAACATCTCTGTCATCTCAGTGGCATATATTAAGTGTCTTTTTCATTCACTTTGGGATCTTGGTTTTTGGTATGACAATTGATTTTCGACTGGAACCTGAAAATTTGGATATTGTTTCCTGAGACTCTAGATCTTATTTAAACTGTCTGTTTTGTATGGCTTCATCTGATAATGCTCCAACTGTGGAAGGGGACATGCTCCCTTGCTACTGCCTGGTGGAGGTAGAAGTCCAGGTTTTCCATTTGGCTTCCATTGGTATCTAAGGGTGGTGGTGGGGGGACCCTGTAACTTCTGGCCCAAGGTGGGAATTCTAGCTCTCATTTAGACCTCCAGTGGTAACTCCCTGGCTTGGAGTGTTTGGATTACCAGGGCTCATTACTGCTCACCATGAGGTCTCTACTGACACCACGGTGGTGATGGTAGGGTGGCTCATTATTGCTGAAGGTTGGTGAAGATCCTGACTCTCTACTAGGCCTTCTTTGACACTACTCTGGAAGGTTGAGGGGTGCCTTCTTAATGCTGGGTTGGGTTGGGTTGGGTTGGAAGTCCAGGTTCCCTATTAAGCCTTCTTTTACACTACCCAGGTTAAGGCACTGGGTTTCCTTGTTAGAACATGTTGAAAGTAGAAGTCTAGTTGACCTTCACTAATGTTGGTGGGAGTTGGGACCACAGTTTTTTCTGTGGCATTTGCCTGGAGTAGAGCAGTTATTGTCTAAGAGTTTTTTGTCTTGCTGTTGGGATGCTTTTTATTCAGGTTCTTTGGCTAGGGAGAATAGGCTTTTGTTAGGACTTTTTATGTCTGTACCTGTTGCCCTTTCTGGGTTGCTGGCTTCTTCAGCTTCAAGTCTGGAATATGTGAGGCAAAAACAAAGCCTATGCACGTTACCACCGTGTCTTTCTTTGGCTCCTGAGGTCCCTAACTGGTCTGCCTTCTTCTTTCCACCTTTCAGAGTCTTCTTATTTTTGTTTTGTATATAACATTGGGGTTTCAGTTGTACTTAGCATGAGAAATAGGGAAAAATCTACCCTGACTTTCTGGAAGTGGAACTTGTTTATTTCTGTAATGAACAAAGAAAAAGTGTCTTTAAAAATCTTAATTACGTTTCTTTTTTGGTTAGAATAAGGGTGAATGTGACCTTGAGTTGATGCTGTTATTTCTTAGCTTAACCATACCTAAGCTACCTGATAGGATATTTTACTCTGAATTTGGCAGTAGTAATGTTTGTCCTGTAGGGATGTGACCTGCACTGATTCGTGAATAATTTAGAGCTCAATTTATGTATAGATTGGATTATCATTTCTGTTTTTTCTCTCCTTGTACATTTAAAAAAAAAATATTTCTTAGACTCCTGAGATCTTCTACCATTTAATTTGTATAGTATTTGGGTTATTTATTGGAAAGCTTAGTGTTATTTGTAAATTTATATATTAACCATATTTATCTTCTTTCCTTTCACTTATAAGTTTGGATATATATGCCAGAAATAGGGGGATTTTGTTGTTGCCTTTGGAGTCTACCTACGATTGTTATAGAGTATAATTTGTTTGTAGTCTTTAATGTGAAACCTTATTATATGATGGTATTAAAGCTTCCAGACTTATTAGTAAGTCAATATTTAGATTATATATGAAGTTTTATAAAATTTCCAATTTCTACATTAATGCCAATTTCTATATAATTTCTATTATTTTTCCATGTGTAGTTTTCATAGTTGTAACCATATTGCATGTACCATCTGATGTTCTATTGTTGTTTGATTTAACATTTCTTATAGATACATTTTGTATACTTTTACATAAACATCAAGTAACATAGGTTTTTATTAATAATGAGATATTGATATTTTATAATGCACTTAACCATTCTCCTCTTCTGACATTTAAAGTATTTTCTGATTTTTGCTGCTAATTAATATTGCTGTAAAGCATTTTTCCTTCTTTTTAGTTATTTCTTTGAGATAAATTCCCAGGACTGAGTTACTTGGTTATGGATTATAAACTTAAAAAAAATAATGTATAGATGTATTGTTCTCTCACATCATTCCATGAATATTCAATGCAACTGGTAATGAAGGAAAATGGTTATTTTAATAAAACCTCAATAACTTTGAATGTTGTTTGTTGCTTAAATTTCCAGTTTTTCTTTAGCTCACTTTTGTTTAGTTATAGCAAAATTGATCTTTTGTCATACATCTTTTTATTATTTGTATCTCCTCTTAGGTGAATTTTCTTTTGTATTCTTTACCATTTACTGATTCATGGATTTATTTATTCATTCAACTAGATTGTGGATTTCATGAGAGAAGAGCTTGAATTGGTCTTGTTTACCCCTATAACCCTAGACTGTGCTTGGTATATAGTAGTGTATAGTAAAAACATAATGAATCAGTGAGTGAATGAATGAGACATGGGAGTCAAAATTTAGTGTATGCATAAGGAACCATTAGTAGATGATCATCCTTAGGTGATGCAGACAAAAACTTGCATCCTCAAGCCAGGGTGATTGCCCTTCTCAGTGAGAGACAGTCCAGAGTTATATGTGGTAGGCCTTTGATTTTGTCCTTGGAGGTCAGTGATTGAAGTAGCAAGAATGAATCTTGGTTGCATGCAGTCACAGTTCTTATAGTAAAAGAATGCTTGTCAAGAGTCAAGGTTTCATAGTGGTTAGATTTTACTTTGTGGTAGAATTGAGAATGCCTTAGGGCGGAATTAAACTAAGGAAAGAAGAATGATCTTGTCCTATGCAGAGGGAGTGAATGTTATATTTATTTTTATTCTGGTGTGCCCTTTACCAACTCCCTCTACACACACACACACACACACACACACACACACACACACACACACACACACACTTGAGTTTCCTTAATTTAAAAGATAGTTTTGCCCTTACTGTGATGTCTTTTTTACTTTGCTAGCTAATCATTTAGCATCCTTATTCACATTTAAATTTTTTATTAAAAAATCTTTGACACAGTTTCCCTCTTATGTTTACAATAAGCTTTTAAAAACAGTTTCTAGTCTTCCTGTGTGATATTTTTAAATGATCTCATTTCATTTTTGCCCTCATGCCTACATGGTTTGTTTTTTTCTTAATTTAATGCCCAAGAGTGATGGCTTCCTCTCCCCTTTACTCACTTTGACTGTCAGAATATGGAGTTTAATATGACTTTTACATAGTAGCCCTTCTTTAGATATTTCCACCAGTGGTTATTAATGAGAATTTTTTTTTTTAAATTTATTTATTTTTGGCTGCGTTGGGTCTTTGTTGCTGTGCACGAGCTTTCTCTAGTTGCGGTGAGAGGGGGCTACTCTTCGTTCCGGTGCACAGGCTTCTCATTGTGGCGGCTTCTCTTGTTGCGGAGCATGGGCTCTAGGCATGTGGGCTTCAGTAGTTGTGGCTCGCAGGCTCTAGAGCGCAGGCTCAGTAGTTGTGGCACACGGGCTTAGTTGCTTCGTGGCATGTGGGATCTTCCTGGACCGGGGCTTGAACCAGTGTTCCCTGCATTGGCAGGCGGATTCTTAATATTAATGAGAATTTATTTTTATGTATTTCCTTCTCATATGTGTTGTGAAATACCTAATCCAAGAAGCAGGTATTTTTTTTTTAAGCATTTTACTCTATTATCCTAAGTGTTATTTTCTTTTTAAGTTCATGTATGGGTACAATACTGAATGATCATAACTAGTAATTGGGTGTTATTTATTATTTCAACTAAGAACTTTTATGTATAGAAAAACCCAATCTAATAATGCATGACTTTATTATTTGTATCATAAAGTAGTAATTAATTATTTGTTATCAGACATTATAGCTCTAGAGGCTAGGGGGAGATATAAAAGGTTTCAAAAGTTATTCTTGCAGTATCAATTTATAAATAAAATGTAATTAAATATAAATTAATTTTTCTCATCTTTCACTAAAGTCATTAACTGACTTTACCTAGTCCATATTTTTTCTATCATAGGTACAGAAACATAATGACTGCTTCATTTAATTACTGTAATTTTTCTTTGCCTTTAACAAAATACTGATGGTATGTGACAATATTGCTCCCTTGAAAGGCCACTTTTCCTTTCCGTATCCCATTATACAGTCTTTAATCTCCTACACTGCAGCTGATCATTGGTTTTTAAAGCTTAAAGAAATCTTAGTTGTAATCAAATACTACCACTCTTTTTTGTTTTCTTCAGATGAGGAAACTGAGCCACAGAGATTTTGAATCTAAGATTACACAGTTATTTGGTGGCAGAGTTTATACTAGAATAAAAGTGTAGTGATTAGTGTATCATTTAGTAAACTGCCTTATTACTCCTTAATGTATATAAACTGAACTTCCCCGATAAGCTTGTGTTGTTTGTAGTAATAGTAACAGTGAGAATATACTAGCTAACATTTAGTGAATACTTACATGCCAGATGCTCTGGTAACCACCATCCACTTATCATTTCGGGGCTTAGGATTATTCTGTAAGGTAGCTGGTGAATTATACCCACTTTACAGTTATGGAAACAAAGTAGTTAAACTAGTACATTTTGGGATTTATAATGTGTTTAATGTCTCTGCATGACCTGCAGTGTTTAACCTCAAAAAATACTTGTTACTTCCTCATCTATCATGGATGAAATCCTAGGGAGAAAAAATTCAATTACGAGGTATGTTTACTTAAGAAACGTATAGCATAGTGTGATGTGACTTTTGTGCCTGGTAGCATGGTATGCTAATTAACCTGAAATCCTTTCCTTTACGAACACCCATGCTGGATAATGTATAACACATATAATGCTAAGTGAACTGCTGAACCTGCAAGAAAAAAAAAAAAAAGTTCCCAAACAAGGAGGAAACGAAAAACCAGAGTAGGAAGCAGGTATTCATGCTTTGACTGTCCTAATGGGCTGTGGCAACCTCAGTTACCAGTGGGTTTGGCTTTTAATCACCAGAACGGGGTGGGGACAAGAAAGGAGGAATTGGGACGTGATTTCCATTTCCCTAAGCTCATAACTTCTAAGGACTAGTGGAAAGATGGACTGTTTTAAAACTCTGCCCCACTCTCGTTTTAACAAAGAAGCTTCTTTGTTTTGGCCTTGATGGGGAAGATGGAGGGTGCTTTCCCTGAGAATTTGTAACCACAGTCCTGTCAGCACTCAGATTTTAATTTCTTCATGGTCTAGGAACCATCAAACCAATAAGTTAACTTAAAATGTGATCCTGGGTGGACTGGTTACATCTCTCGGTATCTAATAGTAAACACAAATATTTGCTTTGGCAAATACCCTTAATTCTGGCAGTGTGTTTAAAAAAGAAAGCCTTTTGAAATGTAAGCCCAGAATCCCAAGTTACTAACGACTTGAAAATAATCCCCCAAGAGCACAGACCTCCAATGGCCAATATAGACTCCTAGAATTTCAGTAATATAATAACTGGAAAAAGAGTATAAAATTACTAAGTTTAAAATTATTAAAGAAGTAAAAGATGGAGTTGAAAATAGGAGGGAGGCATAGATATTGTTAATAAGGACTAGAGAATTAAAAAAATGGAAGGTCAGAAGTCACTGAATGAATGATGTAGATTAGACATAGCTACAGACACTAGTTGTGAACTTAAAGGTGGATATAAAGAAATTATCCAGAATGCAGCACTGAAAATAGAGATGAAAATGTGAAATACTAGTCAATAGATCTGGTCACTAGAATGAGAGGATTCTGTATAGGTCTAATAAGACTCTCAGAAAGAGAAACTAGGAGAGAGGCACTATTTAGAGACTTCTTTTTTACCGCACAAAATTGATGCAAGATGTGAATCTTCAGATTTAAGAATCATAAATCCCGAACAGGAAAAATAAACCTAAATTTCTAAGTAGATACGTTGTGGTGAAACCCCAGTGTGCTAAAGACAAGCATAAATCTTTAAAAGCAGCCTAAGGGAAAAGAAATTAATGATATGATCTGCCAACATTAATGTTAGTTTTTTAGTTTCCACACTTGGTAGTGAAGACGTCAAGGATAAAGAAAATTCTTTGTTCTTGAACATCTGTTATAATTGAGGTACTTTGGTAAGCTATCTGGAATTCTCTTCTTTTAAGCCCATGAAGTCTAAATGAGTTACTGAAGTCTTCTTGTTAGACTATGTCCAGAAGTTGTAAGTTCTTCAGTATTCTAACCAGGCTCTGCCCCCTTCCACATGAAAAGATTTATTTTTCTAGTTCCTTATAGCCAGAAATGTCTAAATTCCCTCACCTGTAATCGTAGCACAAAGTTAAGTAATCTTGAAGAAGAGCAGGTTAATTCTTATTGATACTGCAAGTTAGTTTTCGAGGAATGTACGTGGCTAGTATGACAGTGACATGTAGGATCGAGATTCTGATTCATGGAATTTTAGAGTTAGAAGCAGACTTTATTTTGTTAATATTTACATTAAGAGTTATGTCATAAACTAGGTGGCAGAATATATTGTTTTAAGTTAGGGCACCTTTTTCATCATTCTGTCAGTATGAAGCTGAGTCTTTACTTGCCAAATGTTTATTTGCCATTGTTGATGTTAAAAAAAGACTGAGAGAACCAGATTTGTACATACTTAGTAAATGCCTGTTGACTCTCTTTTTGCTGGAAACTACAGCAGAATGGACAGGGATTGCGGTGAGGGTGGGACAATGAAAAGTAAGCTCTTGCTATAGAAGACTTTGTGTTTTGTTACTTGTGAATATGTTCCTTGTGATAGTTCAATTCTATCACCTAATTATCACTGTGAGCTATACTTTTGAGATTACTTTTTGTTTTCTGTCATTTAATTGGTTATAGTTCAATGGTTATATTTTATATTCTGTTCAAAATATTAAGTGATTTTTACCCAAATATTTTGGTTTAGCCCTAGGCTGTCACTTCATCTGCTTTTCCATGTTAAAAACAATAAAATCATTATCATCAACAACAATAACAAAACAACCACTACCTTTTAAAGTTTGCTGTCTCCTGTTTGCATGTCTTATCACAGGAGGTCATTTGCAGTCTTTGTCACCTATTGAGCCTCGGAACTAACCAGCTTTCTTGGTCCACCTATATGTTCTTGCCTGCCCAGCCGCTCTTGTTAAGACTTCCACCTTCTTCTCATGTGATAAATCTTCCTCTCCTTTTGCTTTCTCCTTTTATTCTTCCCCTGAAATGATAATGCTTCGTTTTTACTACAATATCAACCATTTAGAAGCTCTTTGCTATTGCTATTTTGTATAACGTTCCCTAATAACTCTACTCCTTCAATGCGTATTTTAAAGGAATTTACCTCTTCCCTTTACGGAAACCTTTACTATTGGTTCACTATCCTATGATTTTATTATTTTTGTGTATCTAGAATGCGTCCTGGCTGCTTGAATGTCCTGAATGACCTTTTGTTTTATTTTATTAAATTATAGTTTTGTAAAGCTTGTAACAAAAAGGGCAGTTCTGTGGGCCCTTATAATCTTCACTGGTTTTTTAAGGGCAGTCATTTTTGGCTCATTCTTAGATATTTACCTCTAAATTTCTAAATAAAATGCTTATATTGAAATTTTCTTATTTTTCATGTTTAGATATTGTAAACATACTTTCTACTACAACAACCTTAATGCCTTAAAACAACATAAGTTCATTTTATTACAGTTCTGTAGTTTAAAGTCTAAAATGAGTCTCACTAAAATCAAGGTGTCAGCAGGGCTGTGTTCCTCTTGAAGCCTCTAGGAGAGAATCCGTTTCCTCGCTTTTTCCACCTTCTGTAGGCCACCAGCATTCCTTGGTCTGTGGCCCTCATCCCTCATCTTCAAAGCCAGAAGATTTCTGTGGTAGAGCTTCTGTCATGACATGTCTTTCTCTGACTCTCTTCTTCTGCCTTCCTCTTTCATTTTTAAGAACCCTGATGATTATATTGGTTCTACCTGGGTAGTATGGGATAATCTTCGTATTTCAAATTAGCTTATTAGCAACCTTAATTCTGTTTGCGCCTTAATATTCCTTTGCCATGTTAAGAACATATTCCCAGGTTCTGGGATTAGGATATGGGCATCTTGAGTGAGGGCGGGATGGCATTATTTCGCCTACTAAGAGGATTTAGCTTTTATGGCCAATACTCGCTGTCTGTATCTCTGTTCTTCTTTTCTCCTAAGTCATCTAATTATATCACAGCTTTTGCTTAAATATATATTCAGTATTAATATATTATGACCATGTATGTATGAATTATAGTATACTACCTTTAAATGTTTTTTCTTATGCAGCTTTTATCCTTGGAGTTAATAACTGCCTTTTTTTGTTTCATTAGTGTTCCATGTACTTAATATGAATTCCCCCAAATTCTTAGAGAAGCATGTCTTCTCTCAGTATGTTCAGATGCATTAGATAATTAGTTTTAATTTTTAAAGTACTTTATACCTTATTTATTTATTTATTTAGGCAGTGCCGGGTCTTAGTTGCAGCATGCGGGATCTTTAGTTGCAGCATGTGGACTCTTAGTTGCAGCACGCATGTGGGATCTAGTTCCTCGAGTAGGGATCGAACCCAGGCCTCTGCCCTGGGAGCGCAGAGTCTTACCCACTGGACCACCAGGGAAGTCCCTAGTTTTAATTTTTGTAGTCATTATTCTTTTAGTGTACTTTCCTCCTGTTTCCATCTCTGTTTCCTTCTGAACCTGCTACAGATGTCTTGAAGTTTCCTTTTATCATTGTCCTGGAAATTCCCTTTTCTCTTATATTGGATCCCCTGTTTCTTGGATCACATATATTATTCTTTCCTGATTTATTCCTCTTTTTGGTAGAGCACAGTTCTGTAGCTGTCTTTCTAGCAAAGGAAGTAAACTTCTTTCAGATATGGCATGTTTGAGTGAATCTTTATTCTGCCTTCATATGTGAAGGTAGTTTGGGTGTATATGTAGATTTGTAGGTTGGGAATGATTTTTCTACAGACTTTAAAAAGCATTGCTTTGTTGTCTTCTTGTTTCCAGTGTTGCTGTTGAGAAGTTTGATGCCATTCTAATTGTATGTAGTATGTTTATGTATTAACATTTTTCTGTTTTTATGCATCTGTTTCTTTTCTATCTCAGAAACTTTTAGGAGCTTCTCTCTTTACCCCTGATATTTGTTTTTTCATTTGTTGCACTGGATACGTGGTGCAACCTGTTAATTTGAAACTCATGTACTTCATTTGGGGAGACCTTGTTGAATTATTTCTTTGATTATTTTCTCCGTTTTGTTTTAATAGTTCTTCCTAGAACTTTTGGTTTTCAGATATTTGATTGTTTATGCTGATCCTTTCATTTATTGGTCATTTGGCCCATTTTCAGTCTCTTTGGATTTTTTGTTTTAATTTATGTGGTAGATTTCCTCACCTTTATTTTCTTATTATATTAATTTAAGGAGAATTAACATCATGTTTTTAATTCCTAATGGCTATTTTTTGTTCTTTGAAAAGTTCAGCTAAACATGCTGTTCTTGTTCTAGTGTCTTCTGTACTCCCTCCAAGGATAGCAGCAGCAGCAGCAGCAGTAGTAGTAGTAGTAGTAAGTATAATACAATAATGTAATTATTATTACCTAAGTTTTCTGTTCCCAGCATTGTCTTTTTACCCCAAGTTCCTTTTCTCTGTTTGTTGTTTATCTCTCCTTTTCATGTTAGTGATTTATACCTAGTTTCTGATGAGCCCTCATATTGTAGAATAAAATACTAAATAACTAATTGGGAACTTGTATGTGAGGTTGGAGCTTATTGAATGGCTGGTGTTATTGTAGGGGAATTGCACACTTACTCATTTTTGTTGTTGTTGTTTGGGGATAATCAGTTATCAGTATCTCTGGTTCCTTTTTCGTGGACTGGCCAGTTTTCAAAGATAGAAAACCTTCCATTTCTTTCCTGCAGGTTGTAACTCTGGCATTCAGTGTCCTTAGAGAGTAAAAGAAAAGGAGATTTCATTATTTAGTACATCTATTTTATATATATTTTTAGACAATCTCCCATTTTTAGCATGCAACCTTTTCCTTGGTATTATTCCTTAGTTCAAAGTCCTTCTGGTTCAACCTCTCCAGCGTGAACCCTTCAGTCTTTTGCCAGGATGAGTGTGGGGTAGTTGTGTGGCTTCACCAATTAAAACAAAGGATGTGTGGTTATTAGATAGACTTTCAGTCACTGCTCATCTTTTTAGCCTTATCTGCATTCCTGCCCTCTGAACTGCCTGGCTTCTTTAATTCTTATCTTTCCAGGGCTTATTGCAGATCAACTTGCTTCTTAGTTTAATAACCCACGGGCACTTTTCTCTAAGTCATCTTGTTGTTACTTGTTCATCAGCATCCATCTTCTGAAATTTTGATGACAGTTCTTGCCTCTTTGAAAGTTGCACATATAGTGCTTATCTTTTCATTTTCATTTCTTTGTTGGTTTAGGCCCGTAAAAATAAGGAGGAAACAGAGGTAAACTTACATATGGCTTGACTCCTTAATCTTTTACTTCCACACAGATATACAGGTCATTCTCATTATTTCATCTTCTGATTTATAGATGATAATTATAAGAGTGATCGTAAGTTGATTACTGAACACGGGGGGGGGTTAACGTGTCTGTGAGGCCAGGAGAATTATGTTGGGCAAGAAAGGCGGTGTAAAAAGAATCTGAGCTAAGGGTGCACCACAGGACTAAGAATGTGTGTTCAGAGTTAATATTTTTCAGAAAAATACTCTAAGGAGAAAAAGTAACAGTGCATTATTTTATATTAAATTGTATTACAAAAATTCACTATTATTTTTAGATTATTCCATTGAAAGTGTATACCATGTAAAGTTGTATTTCAATTGCAGTGCCTTAGGGAGTCCCTCTTCCCTTCCTCTAGTAGAATATGACAGCAATATTTGAGTAAATCCACATGAGAGTGCTTTGTAATACTTTGTAAAGTCATTATTTCAAATGTAAGGTATTGTCACTGTCTTTGTGATTTTCCTATTGACTCATGTCAGCTGACTGTACATCTTATCAAAATTTTGCACCTCTTCCCTAAATTAAGTTCTGTAAAAAGTTCAGCAGATTTCTCAGAGTTAAATACCTTGAACAATAACTGCAGTATTTTGGCCTCCACATGGAACAATAATAGTGTCTTGCCTTAAGCCACATAACTACTAGATATGTAATGCTACCTATATCTGAAGGCTTGCTTTTTCAGTTTCAGAGCTTTTGGTCTTTTTGTTTCACCATACTGCATTCCTAACAGGAGATTTCCTTTCACAGTTTCAGGAAGCTGCATTCATGTAGACAGAAAAAAGTGTGAATGGTGCCCTGAGTTGTGCAATGCCAAGACTCTGCTCCTTCCTACCTCCCTAGTGCTTATGTTTGGGGTGTTTTACAAATTTTGGTTTGATGGTAGAGTGGAAAGAAACCAAGTTTATTTTTAAATTATTTTTTATTAATACTTTTTCTTCTTTAGAGTAATTTTAGGTTCACAGCAAAGCTGAGAGGAAGGTATGAGGTTTTCCATATACTTTCTGCCTCCTTCTTGGTCTGCACAGCCTCTCCCAGTATCGACATCCCCTACCAGAGTGGCACATTTGTTAATGATTGATGGACCTACATTGACACATCATAATCACCCAAAGTCCATAATTTACATTACTGAGGTTATTTTTTACTAGCAGTTTTTCTCCATTGTTGAAGTCTATCAAAAGATGACTATAATTATCTTTTAAAAAATGTGAGCTTGAACCATTAAAAACAAATTGCTTTTTGAAAAAGTTTTCTTAAGGAGAAAGTATGCACGATGTTTTAGTTACTAAAACAAGTTTAAACATATCTGAGAGGGACTTCCCTGGCAGTCTAGTGGCTAAGACTCCTCACTCCCAATGCAGGGGGCCCGAGTTTGATCCCTAGTCAGGGAACTAGATCCTGCATGCCACAACTAAGACCCAACGCAGCCAAGTAAACAAATAAATAAATATTTTTTAAAAAATCTGAGAAATGTAATGATCATAAAAAGTGAAATAATTTCTTGATAGTATTAGTCTAAACTAAGATGCTTTATATATGTATAAGTGATTCTTATCAGAAGAGGTTTCTGGCAACTTCTTCTGATAAGAGTCTTATATACGGCATGCATTAGATATTAACAAAGACGTATCATTTGAGATTCAAGGTAGAGTCCTAAACTTGGTGTAAACTGTAAAAGAAGCAGCTTATAAAATAATTTTTTAAAAAGCCATTTTTGTCTATTCATATTTTTTTATTTTTGCATCTACCAGAACTAATTCAATCTTTTGGTTCTTAACACCATCAGTAACCCTTGAGAGAATCTTTGATTAGCTCTTGTCTGCTCATCACTATCTAGATTCTTTAAGTTTTTAAAAAAAATTGGCATAGAATGAGAGTCTGACTCTGGGGGCTTGAGAGTTAGAGGGGAGGGTATTATTCCATTTTGTATCCCTCTCATCACTTAACATAATGATTGGAGCAGCGTAAATTATCCACTGATTATAACTTCTGCATCCACAGTAGATGTTAAATATGCAGGGTAGCTCAGCTTCTTTTCTTATGAAGAGAAAAGTGAACCACGCCTGCCCACTTTCTGACTTGAGCCTGGGCAAAATCCTTATTTCTCTAAACCTTGGTTTTCCTGAATGTAAAGTGGAATAGTAATAGCTACCTTTTTTTTTTTCTTTTGAGATGAATAAAAATAACAAACTGGGCATAGTGCATGGCACTTAGTCATTGAATGTTAGGTGCTATAACCAGTAGTACTGCTACTACTGTTATTACTACTATGCTATGTTTATTTCGTATTGTTGGCATCATTTAACTTTCTGAAATACTGCTTCTTAAGTTTTTTGAGTCATAGATTTTGAGAATTTGATAAAAACTGATAAAATCATAGAAAAATGTATAAATACACAGCATTTAGACTCCTACTTTGAGGATAATAGGTACCACTGCAAATGGAAATAACACAGGTGGTGAATATTGGGGAAGAGCAACCAATTGATATATGTTTATATAACAGTCAAATAGGAATTAGTAAATTTATAGGTCCTTCTGAAGTAAAGATTACTATGTGAGAAGGTATTTCTCAAGATGATGTCCTTTAACCACTGGCAAACCATGTAGTGTGTTAGTTAAACTGCAGGTTCCTGGGCCACATCTCAGGAAGACTCTTGGAGGACTATGGGGCTTCTTGAATGCACCACAGTTTGAGATCAAAGATTTTAGAGTAATGTTTAATATATCTGTCATAAAAAGTTCATGATTTTCTTAATTATTCATACTTAGTTCTCCTTAAAGGAGTTTCAAATATGAAGGATAATATATATTTGATTGGAATGTGGAATGGGGAAAAGAAGGCCACTCTTCATGAATATAGGTGAAATGAGTGGTGAAGTTTTCTGTGATAGGATCAAATTGTGTTAAACACCTCAGCTCTTTCTCTCTGCTGTAGGACTGAGCAAAAATTACTTAATTCCTCTAAGCCGTTATAGCCCAGTTTGTAAAAATGAGGATAACAATAACATCTTTATCACAGCCCTGTTGTGAGGATTGAATGAGATGTGTGTATAACACATAGTAAGTCCTCCAGTAAATGTTAGTTGATTAGAGTTCATCATCATTATCATTATTTTAGTGGTTTGCAGTAATGTTAGTGTAATGTTCTTAAGGTTTCTCTGCCTTTTTAATTCTCACCTACCCTTCAGGGCCAAAATGAGTCTCTCCTTTTTGAATTAAGTTTTCCCTACCATTTATGTCATGGTATTTGTTCCCTTCTGTGCTTTTATGTTCTTCAGCAAGTAGCATATAGTAGAGATGTTAATATCCACTTTTTTTGTTAATTGATGTAGAATCCCTTTGGTTTCTTTTAGCTACACATGGGATGCCAATTTTGCTTATAAGCTATTGTATTTTAACTTAGGAGCTGTTCTGAGCTATCTTGTTTCTCTCTCTTCACCCCACCTGACCAAGATATTTTGAGGAGGCTGTTTACTCAGGAAGTTTCGTGCTTAAATTACATGTCTCTGCCTAAATGAAACTCATTTTATAAGTTAAATTTGTATCAAATTGAAAATCTTACTCTATATTCTAAAACCAAATATGATTTTTTAGTCTCCTGATTTTTAAACAAATATTTGTTTCAAATTTGCATAAGTATAGTTATGCGGGTTCAGTCCATTTATTTTAAAATTGCATCTTTTTAACTCCTAAACACTAAACTGTGAAGCCTAACACAAATACTGTAAGGACATCTGAGGTAGATAATTAAAGTGTAATTAAGTCTAAATGCCTTGGTGAAGGAGTATAAAAATTATTTAAATTCAATCGGCTAGTACATTTGCAGTTTTCTTTTATTAGGTGTGAAATCTAAGAATCCCCTGCCAACTCTTGAGGGCTCAATCCAGAATGTTGAATTGAAGTACTGCAGCACATCATTGGTCAAATGTGCCTCTGGGACCATGGGATCAATAAAAATTTGTGCCAAAGCCCCAGGTATGTGCAGCTGGACCGTGTAAAACTTTATTGCCTGTGTAGGAGAATTGGCCGTGCGTTTTACAAGGAGCGTTACTGAAACAAGAATTTACTCATTGTTCCTATGAATCAGAGGTTTTAAATTTTTTTATTTTTACTTGAAAAAAGTTGTTAATTGTGCCAGGATGATACTTCTTGGCATTAATAGGTTAATTTTTATTTAAGGAAAAAAATCTTTGCATAGTTTTAAGAATGGTTATGAGGGAGGAAAAATTAAAGGAAAGTTTATTCTTACACTTTTGGGGGGTAATAGGAGGTATAGATGTATATGACACTTAAAAATTAAATTAAAATGTTGTTAGTATAATGAAATTAAACAGAAAACCCAGCTGGTTTTCAACTGAATGTTGTAATTGATTTCGCCTTCCTTCCAATATTTTATTTCATAATATTTTCCTTAAACTGTTTGTTATTTAACTTTTTCCAGTGTGGATTAAATGTCTAGATAAGATTAAATAGGTACAGATTCCATTGAATATTTAGAATACAGTGTGTTCATGTTGTTTTATAAGCTTTTCTGAACATGTTCTACATTCATTAGCTAAATATTAAAACAACCTTTTAAGAGTTAAAAGTGCTTTTAATTTTATCAGTCATACTCTTTAGAGTATAACTAAATATTCTGCTAGAATTACCAAGTATAAACTGAAATTTTATATTATGATGTTAGTATACTTTAAGATCAAACATCTTCAGGGTACTCCTATGTTTTATTTGATAAGAGTTTCTTTTTCATAAATATTTCTGTTCAGGTGAGAGTGGAAAAGAGAAGTTAATTCCATTGCTTCAGGGTCCTTCTGACACTAAAGACCTTCATAGCAGCAAGTGGCTCAATGAGAGTAGAAAGCCAGAATCTCTCTTAGCTCCAGATTTAATAGCCTTCACAGTCCTAGTTCCACAGTATATGGACTACTGCCACAGTTCCGGTAAGTACATCATTATTCACTTATTTGCATTTTCCTTTCCAGCAAGACTTTTAAAATTGGACTTTTTTTCTTTCCTTCTCTCCTTTCCTTAACTTCCTCCCTCCCTCCTTCCCTCCCTCCCTCCATTTCTTTCTTCCTCTCTTTTTCATTTGTGTCCATTGGGATACACTCTGCAGTTATGCTCTTTGAAAATTCAAATGAAGTATTTTGTATCATTTTTGATAAATGATGTGTTTACAAACAGTAATGATTTTATTCTATTTTATTGAGATAATTCAGTTGTATGTATAACAGTTAATCTCAGATTCAACTACTACTACTACTAAACCCAACTGAGTTTTAAAATATATCATGTAATACATAGAAAGGAGTAAAAGAAATTTAAAACATTGCAAAGAGAAAATATTTTTCTTGGGATAGTAGCACTTTGTGACCCATAGTTTGCCATGTTAAAGTTAGGTGTTTGGGCCTCCTGTGCTTGTACGAAAAGGAAAAGATATTGATGTTGTAATAAAGGAAAAAACTCAGAAGTCAAGCTCTTATTTCTTAGAGTTAAATTTTTTTCTAGAAGCACTTAGCCTAGAATCTGTTTCATTTTATTCACACCATAATAACAGATCCACACCTCTCATGTTGAGAGGAGATACTGGAACTATCAATGAAGACTGGGGATAAAAAGGTATAGTAAGTAGAGCCTGATGTCAGCCATGAGTTCAGTTAGTCAGTATGTAGTTGGTAAAGCCAAGACAATGATGCTAGAAATAATAATAGCTGCCTAAGAGTAGAGCTCAATTAACATTATATAACAAGAACTGTAGCTTGTAGAAAATATGTTAAGCATGACTGCACTAAGTTCAAAGTAGAAACCATGAAAAGATTTGTAATTAACTAACTACACAGAGACTATATGGAGGTGACTATTCGAAGCAGTGCACATATGCAGGGATGCAAAACCATTTGAAAGCAGCATTTGTTATAGTAGCATTTGCAGCTGAATGGCATCCACACTAGAAACTAGAAATTAGTGTTTGAAAGGTGAGTCTGAGAACCCCTGAGTCAGCTTGCCTTTAAAGACAATACTCCTCAAAAAGACATTTTCAACTTGATGAGGATGGGTGTGGTTTCCTAAGGAAAAAATTGTGAGGATGAGGCCAATACCCAAGTAAGACTGTGCCTATGGGTAGAAGATTTTACCAGTCCTTTAAAGTAGGGGTTGGTAAACATTTTACTAAAGGCCAGATAACTAACCTTTTAGGCTTTGTGGGCCATATGGGCTCTGTCTCAGCTGTTCAGTTCTGCTATTAGAGCACACAAAAATAATCATACCCAATATGTAAATGAATGAGTGTGACTGTGTTCCAGTAAAACTTTATTCACAAAGCAGGAGGTGGGCGAGATTTAGCCTATGTGGTTTGCCTACCCCGGTTTTAGGGAGAAGGGATTGGTGGTTAAATAAACATCGTGCTTTTTGATTTTCCCCCCTAATTTATTTATTTTCTGTCTCTTTTTTTGTTTTTGACTGAGTTGGGTCATAGTTGTGGCACGTGGGCTTCTCTCTAGTTGGCGGCGCGGGGGGCTTCTTCTAGTTGTGGTGTGCTGGCTCCAGGGCACATGGGCTTCTCTCACTCGTTGAGGCGCGCGAGCTCAGCTGTTGTGGTGCGTGGGCTTACTTGCCCCGTAGCATGTGGGATCTTAGTTCCTTGACCAGGTATCGAACCTGACTCACCTGCATTGGAAGGCAGAGTCTTTACCACTGGACCACCAGGGAAGTCCCAACATCATGCTTTTTTTAATGCCTATTTAATTATATTCTTTAAATATGCTGTTTGAGAAACTCCGTTATATAATTATCCAAATAGTAGTTTTCAGTAGGTTTTGTTTTCAAATCATAAGATCATTAAAATGTTATTAGAATGACCAGACCATCTGGTTAGAATTTTGATACCTAAGAAGGGACTAAGCTTATTAGAATCTACTGCATATTCTTAAATTGGACAGGGATTCTTCATTTTTTGTTTTGTCGTATACACAATTAGAATGAACTGAGTCAAGCATGTTTAAATAATAATCTGATCTTTCTCGTAACAATATTCGTATTATTCTTTGTAATTTAAATGTATATCTAGGGTCTCAAATATATATTTGCATTTTGAACCTTTATAGTATGGGTCTAAAAGTAAACTACTATAAAAAAATTATACCTACGATATTTCTAGGAAAAAGTTTTTTTCTTACTGTTAAGGAAATTCACCTAATCTTCAACTTTAGTGTTACGTTTATTGATATGCTTATGGATTTGCATGTAAAATTTTAATGTGATCATGCATTTGGTGCTTTGAAAATATTCCTTTGGGTGTGTTTTAATCCTAAAATGTAATGTGTTTTTACTTAAACTACATTCACGTACTTTATTTAGGGTATTTTTAAATTTAAATTTTCCATCCATCTTGGGAATTGCCACCCACATTCATGGCTTAGGTATTTATGATATGGTTATGAGAGAGCGCATAAGTATTATTTTTCAAAGCCAGTTTTAAAGTAATATTGACTAATCTTATGTTCCTGTAATAAGATTTAAAATTGGAGGTGTGTGTGTGTCTGTGTGTCTATATATGACTGATGGTATGAACAAATTATAAATAAATTTTAAATGAAGAAATAATTTATTAACAATCCTTTAAGTTTTTACTGAAATATCACGCTTTCAGCAAGTTGTTTCCTGGTCACTGTATATAAAAGATTTTTTCTCTCTTGTTTGCATATATGTGCATACACACACATACACACACACACACACACAGAGACACATTTTATTTACCCACTATTCTAAAGTTTTTCTTAGTACTTATCACACTCTGCCATACTATATATGTTACTGATTTGTTGGGTTTTATTTTTCCCTGCTATTAGAATTTAATGCTTCATTATGGCTGGAATTTTTGTCTTTTTTGGTCACTGCTGTGTTCCTAGTGTCTAGAACAATATCCCACATATAGTAGGAGGTCAACAAATATTTAGTGAATGTACGAGCAAGTAAGTGATGATTACATTTGCTTTTCTTTGGTTTTTGAGGCTGGAGCACCTAAGGGAAATGGCATAGAACATGAGTCTTTATTGATGTTTGCTTTAAAAAAAAAAAAAGATGCTGGGTAGTTGAACTCTTCTAGATGAACAATGAAAGGAAAGCACAATTAATCCCTGCTGTCTTTTTTAGAGACAGCCCATCCAGATGAGGTTGTTAATGAGCTTTTCCCATTTGTTTATAGAACTTGAATGAGAGGTTTTGGAATATGGAGTAGTAAGTGATTGGCTAACTGATTTGAGGCAAATTGTGTATTTTAGAGGAGTTTGGTGATCATTATAATTGGCTTCTGATTATCATGGCATGATGTGTGGAAGACAACTGCCTTTGTGCATATGCTCCCAAATTGAAGGGGGATATTAAAAGCGGGGACCAGAAAATGTTGCGGATATTATATTAGGAAGTGAGTTTTGAGAGAAGCTCAATTAGGATAAAGAGGCAGAGTTTTCTGACTCTGACTTCAGAATGTGAGGGAATGGACAGCTTTATTAATGAGAATTAAGTATTAATTGACTGAAAGAAATATTAGCAGTATTAGTAAAACTTGTTATAAAAACAGTATTTTACAATTTAAAAATCACTTTCATATAAATTGTTTTATTTGTTTATAAAACAAGACTGTTCAGCACAGCAAATGTTATTTTGTCTTACAGAGGAGGAAATAGAGGCTCAGAACAAGTCAGACTTTGAACTTGAATCTGGGGCTTCTAACTGTATAACATTTTCCCACTGTCTTAGGCTATTTATCATTTTGTCTTTTATTCTTAGGATCCATATTGCTAAACATTGTACCACCCAGCCTTGCACATTCTTAACTTTGAGGATCTCTTTCTTTACTTCGTATTAAGCACTGTCAAAAGAGCCACACTTCCATGATGTCACAGCGTTGTTTTGTCTTTGAAGTCTTAGCAACTCCCTTTGCACATTTCCCTCCTCCCCCTTGATCACTTTCTCTGCTTGACTGGCTCTGATTACAGTGAAGGAGCTGAAGGCTCCTATGGGAGTCCAGTGTGCCAGCCCACGTTCTGCATTCATGGTTACTATTCACAGGAACCGTTTAGTGACACTTCTGTTTCTTATGTTCGTATAGATAAATAGAGAAACTAGGTACTTCTTTGGCTCCTTCAGAGGTAGAAGCACTTGGTGACTATAATTGATGTATGTAAAATATTTTAAAATAGGTTCTAAACATTTTTCTTCCCTTCTCTTTTAAATATAAACTTTAGCTCTTTTTCATATGCTATATTTTGCCTATGATTTATAGCAGGTTCTGCTTGTTAAAAAGTTCTTAGTATTTGTTAACCCTGTTATTAATGTATAAATAAACTTTAGGGTGTCTGCTATTTACGAATATAAAATGATCACAAAATACTATCAACTTAGAACAAAGGAACTTACAGGCCATCCATTTCAATTTCTAAGTCAGTGTTAGGAGTCCTTTTGATATGCCCCCCTCTTTCTGTGTGTTTCAGATCTCTTGGCCTTCTTTCAGTTTCTCAGTTGTGATTATGCTTTTGCATATGCCTTTTTTTTTCTGTCTGGGATTCTTAAAACTATCCTTACCCCTTCACCTTATACCTGTTGACTTCAGCTTAGTGTTGAGATCTTAGCTCAACTACTATATCTTCAAGAAAGCCCTGATGCTGCCTTTCCCCTACCCCCCACCACCCAATTTGATTAAGTATCTCTGTTACATTCATTTTCATAGCTCACTCTACGTTTCTTTCATAACACTTAATGACAGTATATATTTATGTAGTTGTGTGATTTGAATGCTGTCTGTCTTCACCATTTGACAGTGAGTTCTGTGAGGACAGAGTTTGTCACTGGTTGCTTATCATTTTATCTCCAGCGCCTAAAATTTCCTGACACGTATGGAACGCTTGAGAAATCATTTGTTGAATGAGTGAATAAATGGACATTTATGACAGATAGTGAAGGATATGAATGTATTTGACAGATAAATAGTAAGTCCTTAATACATGTTAACCATCTTCCCTCTTCTCTCCCTATGTTTCTTCCTCCTCTTCCTTCCCCTTATATATGTATCTACCATTGGAGAGAATATCTAACAGTATCTTTCTTTGTTAGGTTCAATTACTATTAGGTCCTCTGTTGAACTGTAACTTCCATTTCTTAGTCTCATAAGTGACATGAAATAATATATCAGCCCTAAATATACCTGACAAAACTTATTATCTTATGTTTCATTGGCATTTTTGTATGACTGTACCTTTTCTGTTGAAACCTTAGTCTTTCTTGGCCTTCAGGTATTAAAAGATAACATCTGATGTCTTTTGCATTTTTGTATATCTTGTGAATGGAGACACCAACTGCTCTTTATTCTAGACTATCTTTTAAAGGATATTTGTATAGTGAACAGTATTTGGGAGATAGATCTAGTGTCCCTCTGGAGCCAATGGAAGGCATGCTTACTGCCCATTATAAAAGATTTGGTTCCTCAACTCAGGGTTCATTTCTTCTTTTTTTTTAAATTGAAGTATAATTGATTTACAATGTTGGGTTAGTTTCAGGTGCAGGATTCATTTCTTAGAGTGCATTCCACTGCATGTGCAGGCATCCATCTGGATATGTCTTTGTGGAACTTGGGGACAAAGGGAACTGATACAAATACATATGTTGATACTCATGCTGCTTGCTGTGCCATGAGTAATAAAGTCCTTTGTCTGACTCAGGAGTCTCCTGTCTTCTACATCAGCGGTCCCCAACCTTTTTAGCACCAGGGACCGGTTTCATGGAAGACAGTTTTTCCAGTGCGGGGCGGGCGATGGTTTTGGGATGATTCAAGCGCATTACATTTATTGTGCACTTTATTTCTGTTATTATTACATTGTAATATATAATGAAATAATTATACAACTCACCATAGTGCAGAATCAGTGGGAACCCTGAGCTTGTTTTCACTTGCCACTCACTGATAGGGTTTTGATATGAGTCTGCAAGCAATTGATTTATTATGGTCTCTGTGCAGTCAAACCTCTCTGCTAATGATAATCTGTATTTGCAGTCACTCCCGAGCGCTAGCATCACCGCCTCAGCTCCACCTCAGATCATCAGGCATTAGATTCTCACAAGCAGCACTCAACCTAGATTCCTCACATGCGCAGTTCACAGTAAGGTTTGCACTCCTATGAGAATCTAATGCCACCGCTGATCTGACAGGAGGTGGAGCTCAGGCAGTACTGTGAACGATGGGGAGCGGCTGTAAATACAGATGAAGCTTTGCTGGCTCACCTGCCGCTCACCTCCTGCTGTGTGGCTCGGTTCCTAACACGCCACGGACCGGTACCAGTCCATGGCCCAGGGGTTGGGGACCCTTGTTCTACATCATTCATTATAGGGTAAAAGCTTAGGATCACAATCCTTGACACTACAACAATGTAGTTTCTTGGTTCTCCTTGCTGAACCATATTCATTTCCCCCCTCAAGTACATTTCTTTCCTTTGTGCCTTAAATATAGGTTGTTCCTGATATTATGTCACCAGCCCTCTTCTATTTGGATGATTTCATCAACACCGTGTGTGTGTGTGTGTGTGTGTGTGTGTGTGTGTGTGTGTTTAGCAACCAACCATCTGAGTATATCTCTTTGTCCATTTATTTTCTTTTGAGATCCAAACTCCAAATTTTAGCCACCTCTTGACCATTGCCCTGTGGATATTTTACTGTGGCCTAACATGTTTAAAACGAAACTCAGTGTAATCTCCCCCACCCCATTTTATACTCCATCATTCAATTTCAGTTAATGGCACTACTTGCCTCTTAATGCTGCAAATTCTAGCACTAGCTTAATTGCTCCTTCTTTCTCCCCTGCATATGGTAGATGTTCCACAAAAGCTTTTTTTTTTTTGGAAAAAACCTGAATAGTCCAGGCTAAACATAATAAATTTATTTTAGTTGCTTCCCGTATGATTTGCCTTCAGAGTCGTTGCCGTACTTCCACTACATGTTTGAAAATGTCTCTTTTAAAATTTAACACGAGGGCTTCCCTGGTGGCGCAGTGGTTAAGAATCTGCCTAACAATGCACGGGACATGGGTTCGAGCCCTGGTCCTGGAAGATCCCACATGCCGCAGAGCAACTAAGCCTGTGTGCCACAACTACTGAGCCTGCGCTCTAGAGCCCGCGAGCTACAACTACTGAGTCTGTGTGCCACAACTACTGAAGCCCCCGTGCCTAGCGCCCGTTGCTCCGCAACAAGAGAAGCCACCACAGTGAGAAGCCTGCGCACCGCATTGAAGAGTAGCTAGCCCCTGCTCACTGCAACTAGAGAAAGCCTGCGCACAGCAACGAAGACCCGAGGCAGCCAAAAATAAATAAATAATAAATTAAAAAATAAATAAAATTTAACACAATCCTCCACATAGCACAAAGTAGAGAGTGTATTTCCCAGGTATATATAATGAACTTCTATTTAGTTACTATTTGTCTTAGCTTATGTGCTACTGGAAATTAAAGTTCTTTTCCACATAAACTACTGTTAAGATAGTTTTCTGTATTTTATAATCTAAATAAATGTATTAATTTACATGAAGAATGTCACACTTCTTTGAAATTTCATCTAATTGATTTTGGTTCACCATTATTAAAGATGATAATCTCTTAAAGTATCTGGCTGTAGTCACTTGTGTAAGTAAGATGATCATGCTGTATTTGTTTTTGACATATAAAACTCAAAACAACTATTTCTTCCTAACACTAGAAAAATAGAATTAAATGATTATGAGGATATTTAAAAATAATTTAAAACAACTATTCCTCTTAAAATGTCGTTTAAATATAATACAGTTTAAGCTGATCTTTCTATTCCCTGGTATAATCAGTTGCAGAAATAAATATAAGGTTTTAACTTTACTGGGTTGCCATATATTAAAAGTTATTTTATATTTTACCCATCAAATATGTACAACTTTTGATCATTGTTATTGGGAAGGAAAGTCACAATTATAATTCTGTTCTCTGGAAACTCATGTTTAAATTGGGAAGGTAATTTTCCTTCTGGATTAAAATATATCAGCAAACACACACACTCTTATTTGACCATTCGTAGTTGGTTGGTTAGGATATGAATTGTTAAGGAGTTTTAAAAATGGAGACGGTATTTTAGATTGTAAATTTTAATTTATGGGGAATGGTTTTTTGTTCCAGAAAATTCTCCTCATAATGTAGAATTAAGTGAATTGCCTTGAAGTTATGTTTTTAGTATTTTTGACAGGGCACATGAGTAAGAATGCTTATATATTGTAGCAATTAAAGACAATTCACATTTGTGGTTTGGGCATAAATGTGTAAAAATTATACCCATCTATCTTATTACATTTCCTCTCTCTTCCCTGAGGACTTTACTATGTAGTTTATCTGTAATTGTTGCCAGTTTTCTATCATGTTCCCACTGGGCTTCTGGTGCAAAAAATCTTATCCTCTTGATGACAGAGCTTGCCTGAATGATTTCATGCTCCTAGCATTTTTATTCACGGGAATTAGGGGCAAAATGTAACTACAGCTGAACAGAGCTTCTATTTTTGTAATTTTGGAGTTTAGGCTCTGTTATTGGAACTAAATGAAGAGATGCAGGTGTTCTCCAGTCCAACCCCTTTGGGAGTTTTGATGGTAGATGCTTGAAAAGAAAATGCATGTGTTTCCAGAGTCAAACAGCAGCTGTGAGACAAGGATTTATGTTTTTCTCAGAACTTTGGGATTTCAAAATGTTACATTTAATCACAAGCACAGAAAGGGGAGCAAATGTTAAAGATGTTACACATAAAAGTAAGTTTACTGATTTCTTTACCATATGAACTATTTGTGGGAATATAGGAGCACAGTGATTTTTAATCATAATATAAACAATTTCTGAAGGATTATGATAGTTACCAGAACATAGCCTTTTGAGAATGCTGCATTTGTAGCACAGAGAATTTTTTATCCTACTAAAATTTTTTTTTTCCGTTTAGACAGATACACACACATACACAGTGAAAGGTTTGGTAAAATATTTGCCAAATGCATTTTGATTATAACTTTTTGGGCAAAAGTTTAAATCATAAATGTCTTGTATTAATGCAGCCTGATGTTTTTAAGTATAAAAAAATATAAATTTCTATCTAGCACAGTAATTAAGGGAATTTACACACATATAAAACATATATGTTTAAATGTATTAAAGCAGATATGTATTTAAAACATGTTTTCTTTTTCAAATCATGAAGTTTGTCTTATGGTTGATTCTCAAATTCATCTTTACTTAAGTAAAGGAAAACCCTCCCGTATTTCTTTGCCATTCTCAAATTTTTATTGCTCTATTTTTTTAGTAAAATTATTCATTTATTCATTCATTCAACAAGTATTTTTTGCAAGTTTTCTGTCTATGTAAATAAAATGATGCATCAAAGTCTCTACTGTAAAGAAATTTATAATATATTGAGGAGATAGGCATAGAAACACCAAGACTGAATGAATGAATAAATGAATGAATGAATTATTAAAAAAAGCTTATATTTTGACTGCAACTTTATCCATTGTAAACTATATTATTTTGAACAAGTTAACCTCTGAGTATTGGTTTCTCATCTGTAAAATGAGTATATTCTTACCTGATTGTTAGGATTGTTGTGTAGGTTAAACACTCTACCTTCAAGTCCATTGTAATTGTGAAATGTAATGCACACTTTAAGTATTAATTATTCTGTCCAAAATAGGACCCTATGTTAATCATTTTTTTCATTAAAGGCTTGTGGTTTTTCTCGAGTCCTTTTCTTTCCTACCGTGTTCTCTACACGTCAGCTGATCCCTATCCACTTTAAATTTTCCTTCACGTTAACTCTATAAACTTGTGGGTGTGCGGGTCTGAAGCTAGGAGTAAATCCTTTACCTAGTCGCAGAATCCTACCTTCTTCCAGATTGAAATGTCTCCTGGATGGCATGATGCTAGGAGTCAGAAACAGTTTCAATAGCAACGGGAAATTGCTTTGCTTGCTTCTTTGAAAGGTCCCAGATTCTGGAAGGAAGCCAGTGAGAGAAATCTCTTGAGCCTTATGGGTGACCAGTTGTTTTCCTTATTTATAGCACAAGGTAAAAAATTTTGCATTTTTTACTGCTTGTATAGTAAAAGGAAACTGGTATTCAAACTAAGTAAGTGGTATCTTCCTTTGTAAATAGTAAATTATTATATAAGAAGTATTTCAGGTGGTAATGGGCTTCAAGTGAACTTCAACATAAAATGTATAATGTTTTGTGTGTTTTCATATGGATCAAAAAGCTACCATTATTACTTCAGTTTATTTTTATATTTTAGATAATGATGTCTTCAAAGTGCGTTTTTATTTTTGCATTTTCTGTTTAGATTTTGAAGTTGGCTGTATAGTAGCTGTCATATTGGTCAAATGAGAAGTAGAAGCCTTAGTGAACCATTAGGAGTTGATTCACAAAACAGGAGTGAAATTCACATCAGTCTTTGCTACCTGCCTCCTCCCCTAATTGTTTCATCCCTTCTAGAAGAAACTTGATTCCACAGATAGCTTTTGCATCCTTTCTAGTCAGTATAGTATTCACAGGAATCATCCTTGTGCAGTTATTTTGTTTTGTAAATAAATGATGAAAGTCAGTTGTCCATTAATGTGTAAGAATTTAAAAACTTTTCTGAGAACGTTTTGTTTGTTTTAGTTTCACCTTCCTCTGACTTCTGTCCTTACTCCTCCTCCTCTTCCTCCCTCTTCTCTCTCCTCCCTTCCTAATTAATTACCCTCTTCCAAGCAGCACCATGGCACTTTGACCATATCACAGGGCAAACAGTCATAACTGTTTATAGGATTCTTTCCCCATGAAACTGGTCAGGGTCATGACAAGTACATGATAAGTATTTGGTAAGTACAGGCTGGTCCTAATGAAATGATTTTTGCCATTTGGGTATAACCCTATTGTCTACAGGCCCAAATCATTTTATTTCTAAGTTGATCTGTGAGGGGAAAATGTAGTCTGGCTTCAGCCTGTTAAAGAATAATTAAAAAGAAAAAGTGAAATCTTGACTCTCGTATAGATATAAAATGGACAAACATTAAAGCTTATTAACATTATTAGCAATGAGAGAACCAGGCAGGTGTTACAACCAGATCAAAGGAGAGTTAAAAAAAAAACAACAGTCATTTATAGCTCAGTAATACTGTAATAAATTTGGAAATGGACGCAAAACAGGCTCCTTCAGCAGTGGGGAAGGGACGTCAGTCGAATTTCTACCTGACAGAATTTATTTGCATCTATAGTGAATAATTCTTTTGCATTACTATCAGTTATCTACAATTTAGAGATTTGTAAGATAGTTCAACGGCAATGAAAGGTGCGGAGTCCCCGTAAAATCACACTTAGATAACCTGGGAAGGTGTACTCTGAACAATGCAAAGCTCTTCATTGAAGCACAGTTTTTTTCCTACAAGCCTTACTAAATTCCACATGGCTAGGCTATTTTTAGCTGTGATAGTTTAAATACAGAGGCAGATCAGGAGTAATTTTGTGAGGCAAATATTCGGTATATGGAGGGAAAATCAAAGGAAAATAATACCACCGGCAGAGGGCAGTGATGAAGTTAACAGTTTCCTCTTGTCCAAAGGATGTATTGATTGTTGAAGAATTCTGGGCTACTTCTGTAGACCTTAATTTGAATTTAACTTTTGAAATCTTGTCATATTAAGTTCCCTTCAGCCAGGTGCTTTGTCAATATCTGCAACTTTCCAGAAAAAGGCCTTATGTTTTATTTATTTATTTATGTTGTTAAGGTATTAAATAAGATGTTCTAACCTGGTTTTAAAGTAAATAATGTGTTCTAACTTATTAAAAAGCTTTCCTGGTGAAAGTATTTATACAGCAAAAATTTGAATACCTACTCTATATCAGAGAAAGAAGGAGAAGGAGAGAGAGAGAGAGTGTGTGTGTGTGTGTACACACATATACACAGGAAAGAGGAGCTCCTGAACCTCACAGAAGTAACAGTCTCTTGATTATGACATTTTTATTTTAGTGAATAGTTATATTGTATTTTTTCTTATGAGAATTAAATGCTTTATATAGTGTTATCTAAATTATAAGAAGCCTTTCTTCAAATGTAAAAGTTACATCTTATCTGATATTTTCTGCTGAAGAGATGGATTTCTGAAATACTGTGAAAGTATTTGCAAGAATATAGTAGACAGAGTTGTGCAGAACTCAGTTACAGGTAAATAACAATAAAGAAAATTAAAAATACGTCACAGGAAGATGGCTGAAGGACGCAAAAGTAAGAAATACAAATGATAAAAAACACATGAAAAAAATCAAACTAATAAGTAGACAAAGAAATGGCTATTAAAACAATAGTAAGGAACAATTTTTACCTGTGAAACTGATACTTAATAAATTATAAAACTGAAAGCTGAGAAATTTATGAAATGAGCACTTAAATGAAAGTCTGGTGGGACTATTAATTTGTGCAAACTCTCCAGAAATCAATTTAGCAAAACTTATTAAGGACTTTAAAAGTGGTCATCATTCGTAATCCTACTTTCAAGACTATATCCTTAAAGGAGGAATCCCAGATGCATTTAAAGACTTGTGTTTAAAATGTAAGGGTAGTCGTGTCAGCTTATTTATAATCACAAATCTTCCTTGTTGTCCAATAGTAGGCAAATTATAAAATAAATTAAGATATATCTAAAGAGCATCTTTGAAATTAGGCAATAGAAAATATATATCATAGGAAAATGTTCATAATAAAAGCTTGTGTCAAAAAAATGTATAAACCTACATATAACAAGATTCTGGTTTTTAAAAATTTCTCTCAACATCTGTATATAAATATATGTTTACATATATATTCTTAGAAAAGTTACTTTTTAATAGTGATTATTAATGCTTGATGGGATTATGAGTCATTTCTCATTCATATTTATACTCATAGGAAGAGTATTTGGTATTTTCTGCAAACAAACATTATTTTTAAATATTTCTTTTTCAAAATACTTATTTTCAACTAATTTATGGTTATTATGGTTATTTTGCTCACAAATAAGCATTCTTGCACATTAATTCTTATATAACCTTTAATATTTAAATAAATTTCACTTTGAAAACACATGTGTGTCCTGAAAGCCAGAGTTTACAGCTTAGTTTTTATAGATGCTTTGAGGGTTTTAGTATATAGCTGGATAAAATATCAGATTTTAAGACAGCATATTTTGCATTTCTCCTTAGTTTCAGTCTAGTGATTAAAATGTTTAAAATGACTTTATTTTTCCTTTAATTTGTTTTCTATTTATAATTAAAATGTCTTCCCATTCAAAATATAGTTGAAATTTTATTTTATTCTGAGTCAACTGTCTGGGATAGTTGCAAACAGAAAAGCTTCAGTGAGTTTTGATTTAAATGTCCACTTACAAGTTAGCTCTTTGAATATTTGAATGCTTAGGATATTTGAATACACATGTGAATATTTGAATACATAGGAACAAAGAATTGTCATAGTTAAAATTCAAGGCCAACTCAATAAAATTCTTCCTTTTGGTTAAACTCACAATTAAGTTGAAACACTCTAAATTTTTAGTGAAAACTAGTAGGAGTCAATACTCTAAAAATAGTACTTTAATGCAGCGGTCCCCAACCTTTTTGGCACCAGGGATGGGTTTCGTGGATGACAATTTTTCCACGGACGGGGGGGTGGGGGGGGGATGGTTCAGGCGGTAATGGGAGTGATGGGGAGCCAGGGGGAGCAGCAAATGAAGCTTTGCTTGCTTGCTCGCTGCTGCTGCTGCTCACCTCCTACTGTGTGGCCCGGTTCCTAATAGGCTGCGGACTGGTAGCAGTCAGCAGCCCGAGGGTTGGGGAGCCCTGCTTTAATGGAAGAATAAATAAAGAACTTTAATATCTATAATTGTTCTATTTCAGGTAAAAGTAGACTTAGGAGAATGGAATAGTAAAAAGATACTTTTAGGGAGACACTTAAAGATACTTATTGGCATTTCAAGAACATTAGAGGTTGATAACAGTGTTGCTTTTTGTTGTTTTACCCTCATTTCCAAGTAGTTTCCTTTTTTCTTCATTGAAGCATTATTTGTGATTATTAGCTATGATTAGGGTTACTTCTGGACTTCTTGTAGAAAAATAGAACATTTTCTTGGCGTGATTGGATTAGAGTTGACAGAGGGACAGAAAGAGGAAAACTCAAGAATTTAAAGAGGATTTATTTCTATATGTGAGTATGAAATTTTCTGAAGTTATGAGTTATAACTGATGAAAGGCAGGCAGAGCTTAGTGAATAATCTTTGGGGGAAGAAAGGAATTGATGGGCCTAAAACTCTCTGATAGGGTGATGAGCAGTCACTGAATGGAGAGGTAAGAGGGAAGGAAGAGTAGACAACATTAAACTAGCAGTTATTGGGTAAGACTTTAAAAAAATTAATTTTATATATATTCTTAAATCATTAATTGTCAGTTATCCTTAAACTAAGATTTTGTTATAATTAGTAATCCCAGGTAGACTAATTCATATATTTTATAGGGGAGAGATTTTCAAGATAATTTCTAGTCCAGAAGAAAGGAATAAAGCAAGCATGTTACAGCTGGGATCAGATGTCATCAGAGTCAAACAGCTAGGGAGTGGAAGAGGTTAAAACTGACTCTTCTTGTCTGGTGTTCTTTTTATTACGTAATTCAAGTAATCAGGTACGTATTTACTTTGTGCAAGAAACTTGGGATATAAAGTTGAAAAAACCCTTTTACTTCTTATTAATGAGCTTATAGTTCATTGAGGGAGACTTACAGATAAGCAGATAATTAAAAGGCAGTTAAAATATTGCCATAAAAGAAGGTAGTATGTGTTCATATCCAGGGAAACCGTTTACCCACACTTGGGGCTTCGGAAAGGATTCCTGGAATCAGTCGTGTCCAGGGTGAGACATTAATTATGAGCTAGAGGAGGAAAAGTGGGTCAGGTTTGGGGAAACTGCAGATAAGTTGTGTGCCAGCTTGGAATGGAAGGGGAACATGATAAGAGTTAATGCCTGATGAGATCAGCAAGCTCCCTCAGGTTATGAAAAGCCTTGAAAGTCATTGTAAAGATTTTGGACTGAGCTCCAAAGGGAGCAATTGAAAGTTTTTATCGTCATATTTCTGCTTTAGAAACCAGTGTAGGCTGGTTTAGAAACCAGTGTATGGATGAGGGTAAAAGACAGGAGGCAGGGACATTAAGAGAATGTTGCAATGAAAAAAATGATGCTGTCAATAGAATTACACAAATTTGTGGGACTGTAATGTGTTGGAGTCAGCAGGAGTTGGTTCATTGAATATGATGGCTAAGGGAAAGGACACAGTAGGCAAGCATGCAGTGTCTGGTTTGGCGAGCTGGAGAGCTGGGTATGTAGTACAGTGCCTTTCGCTGAGATGAGGTACAAAAGGAAGGAGAAGCAAGTCTTATTTAGGGTGGTAGAGACATTTGGTATAATAGTAATATTTTTCTGGTTCTTCCTATGCCCCAGGTATTATGCTAAGCATTTTAAGTAGAACTGAAGCAGTTTGACTCTAGAACTCATACATTTACCCATTACACCAAAGAGCAAAGACTGTGGAGGAATTCAGACCCCCCAAAATTGATAAGTCAGTTCATTTAATTCTGCTTAATTTCATTTATTGGCTGCTAGCTGCATACATAAAACTGCTAAAGGCTGGTATAAAAATGTATTCAGTACAGGTCCCCATCAAGTAGTATACACATATAGCTAATTCTAAAAAAACAAGCTTAACTTTAACAAATACTGTAACTGATTGGGAGAAAAGTACTTCTATCTGAAAATAGATGGGGGAGATTAATTTGAATGGGAAGGGAGGATTGAATGATATTAGGAAAGGTTTCTCAAATAAGGATAGATTTTGAAGCCTGGAATGAATACAGATTACATACGAGTTGAAAATTCTTATTGTTTAAACATTGCAAATACTTTCAATTGGCTTATATTGTTTTATTTTAAATGTTTGGTAATTATTGGGTTGGCCAAAATGTTTGTTCAGGTTTTTCTGTACGAACTTTTTGGCCAACCCAATATTATGAGTGCAAGTCCCTATTTTTGTAAAAGTATAAAATGTTTAATTGTTAAAAAGTGCATGGTACATATTTATGGTTATGTAGATTTCCTTCTAAAGTATTTCAGTATATTCAGATAACTATAATCAGAAAATTGTATTTTAAATTTTACAGTGTGATTGTAAAATATGAAATATTTTTAATACTTGCTATTACTGCTTTTGTTTTCTAAAACAAATTTTTTAAATTAAATATTGCTATCATTAGATTGTACTGATAAATTATGGTTTAGCTTGAAGTTAATTATTCAGTAGAACTTGACTTTTAGCTTTAGAAAAACAAATGCACAGGTTAATAAATCTTTTTTTTTTTTTGGATTCATTGTTAACAAACCATAACATAAGTAAGCCTCAGTCAGCCTGTGAAAGGGATGACTTAACACACTGTTGATGCATTTGGAGTGAAACATCTTTATCAAGTTAGTACAAGAAGCAGTCATGCCCTACTTGAATTACTCATTTATAATAGCTGAACAGCAGCCTGCATGTGGACTTTGAAATCCTGAGAAAATAAGATGCCTGCATATATCCAAATGTTGAAAGCCTTTACTCCTCAGCAGCTGGAAAATGTTGAGGTCTGTTGTCATCTCCTAGGTTTTTGGTCTTCAGGGAGATGTGATCAATTTAATTACTGACCAGCTTTATTCATTACTTTTAATGATTATGGCCTCTGATGTCAGCCTCTGAAGTTTGTAGCTTAAAAAGATCATGTTTAAATATAGCATATTTAAAATTTAAAAAAATCTAACACATAGATTATTTTACTTTGCTCAAGTTTATCACGTATACTCAGATTACTAAATATATTAAATATTTTAGATATAATGATAGAAATTAGTTGTTTAACTGAAGTCTAAAATGTGTTTGTCTCAAAGGTTCACAAAATATGCTCGACATGTTGTTCTGGGTAAATTTTATGTATTAGTTCCATTCATGTGCAAAATTTGTATATTTTTCCTGACATACAGGCTGTGGTTCTATTTTGAATCACAGCTACTTATAAACAAAGCAACTAATTATTTGTGCTTCTTATTTATCATCTTTTTACTACCATCTGATGTCTAGTCTAAAGAAGAATTTTAGAAAATATGGAATCATAAAGCATAGGCTAAGAAAAGATTCATGTTATATGAAGGAAGAAATGTATCATAACTTCGAGGCTGTTACTTGAATTCTAACTATGGAACCTAATCTTTGTATAAATCACTTGATCTCACTTTGTTTCCTAATCTATTACCTGATTGCAACACCAGGCAGTGAATACTTTTCTGTGGATTGTCCATTGTATAAAGACATCCCTTTAAAGAGGTCATCATTCATGTCATAAACCAAGTGAATTTGCTAATTAATATTATTTTTATTACTAATTGCAGGATTTTCAGGCAGAGGACAGTAAAATTATTCTTACAAACTTAGTATGTTATGGCAGTATTGAAGAGATGGAAGTGAAATTGAAGAAGGTACCATGTGGCTGGTTAATAAGCTATAGGCAATATTGATATGTCATGTTTAACCAGTTTCTTTTTTTAAGTTGGTGTGTTAAAAATATTTCTCAGTATTAAAAAGTATAAGATATCATCCTCATTGACAAACAATTGATGATCATATATTTAGAGGTATTATGCTGGTGACATATTAGAAAATTTTATGGATATTCATAATAACTATCCTTATGTTTGAGAAATCAATCTATAGTTAAAATGAGCTAAGTAGTTTGCTTTGCTTTGTTTTGATACATGATTGTGTAACTTCAGGCTGCTCATCTAGAAGGAGCATGCACCATAAAGAAAAGTTTTATTTACAAAATCAGACTTGCATGTGTTTCTGAATCTTTGCATCTTCTTTTTAATCATATCTTTTGATATCCTTCCCTACAGCTGCTTTATTTAGACCCCTTTAAGCAAACCTGTGTGTGTGTGTGTGTGTGTGTGTGTGTGTGTGTGTGTGTGTGTAGCCAAGGGTGAGCAGTTTTGTTTTGTTTTGTTTTTTTTGGGCCACGCGGCAGTGGCATGCGGGATCTTAGTTCCCTGATGAGGGATCAGACCCGTTCCCCCTGCACTGGAAGTGTGGAATCTTAACCACTAGATCACCAGGGAAGTCCCAAGGGTGAGCAGTTTTGCAGGCTCCAGCAGGGCTCATCCCCAGCATGATATCAGTTCATATACCCTTGTTTGTTTCATTATGCCCTTCTCTTATCTCCAGTTCCAAAATACTTCATGGGCTTTATCTTTGGTTATACCTAAGTGAATAACACATGCAGCATTAATTTGTTCTTTGATAAACAGTAGGTCACTGTCAAATTCTACATAATTTTATGTCAACTTTTGAAAAATAACTTGTCAGTTAAAAAAAACTTCTAAACAAATTGTTGGTTGTAGAGTAAGTACTGAAATAGTATGCAACTGTAGCATGGTAAGGTTGCTCTGTGGAGTGTCTTCGGTATCCTAAAAAAACCGCTCTTTGAAATCTATTTAGACCTTTTTCAACTCAATGAGTCGTAGCTTAAACTTGTTGCTACACCCCCAGATCAGTCTGTGACCAAATGTAATACTTGTTTGGTTAAGAGTACAGTATAGGTTTCCAGATCGTTATTGCTTTGTTTCTTTCAGCCTTGGCGTTAGTTATGAAAGGGCATTTACCGGGAGATATTACGGGTCTTCCTGTATTCTGTTACTTGTACTTCTTTTACTTTGCTTACCTATTCAAGAGAGATTGCCTGTATTACTCTAGAGCTGGGTTCAAGTCTCAGCTGTATCCTTTACTGGTGTCACATATGTAGTGTGTACCTCAAGTATTCTCATCTGGGAAATGGTAATATTAATAAATACTAGCCTACCTCATAGGGTTATTGAAAAGCTCAGGTGAATTAATATAGGTGTGATTTTTTTCATTAACTAAATTCTGTGCACATAATGAAAATACTAGCTTTTGCTGGTGCTTATTAGTGTCAGGCACTATTTTAAGAGTACTACCTCATTTTATCCTCACAATAACTCTATGGAACAGGAACTATATTCTTTTAAAAAGTTGAAAGTAGTAATTGTAGATGATCCGTTAAAGGTGTTTGTGTAAGATGAGGCAGAACCCGTATCTGACGTCCTTGGTTCTGTCTACATTAGAATATTAGTGAATGAATAAACATTTGTGTTTTATGTTTAAATAAAATATTGGAGGTATAGCTGTATTCTTTCTTAGGATATCTCACTTTACTGATTATTTTTCTCCATCACTGAACCAGTACTCAGTGTCAAATAAGAGGCTTCTCTTGTAGTTCTGTCTCTCTTTAGCTCCTTTCCTCAACTATCTCTAAGGGGACTCAGTCTAAGAAAGCAGGGCCTTCTAGATTTTCTGCTGCACCAAGACTGCTATTAAGTCATCATCTAGGGGTTTGAGGATAATGAATTTTCACCTATTACTAGACTCATTTGGCCATCACTTTATACTCTATAGCCAGATTACTAGTGCAATGCCTAGTAATCTCTAGTAATCCCTAGTGCTTCAGATTGGCACGTCAGTATTTTGATGCTGAATACCAGTAAAAATTATGCTAAGTAACATGATGAAAAGGTCTTACTTTGTTGTTTGAAACCAGTTGAGAAAGAAAAGACATAAAAGCATCATTATTTTGCAAAATTGATGCTAGAGACAATGGGCACATATTTCTTACAAGGTGCAGATTTCCCCATAATTCATACTGTGCTTTAACTTTATAACTACATGTATTTTCTCTATAGCGATACCACCACTGAAGGAATTGAGGTGGCATTAAGAATGAAGAATGTTTCAAGTGTTTTTAAAGGCCAGTGCATTCCAGGATCAGTGAATCCAAAAGCGAAATTCCAGTAGAAATAAGATTTTGAAGCAGCTGCAGAATTTCTGTGCATAGCTCCCCATGCCATGGAGCTTTAGAGTGCGTGTTTCTTTTGTGTGACTACTTTAGTGCTAGGTGTGGCTCACTGCCTGAAAAGAAATCTATACTACAGATGTCTCACTAAGGAGAGCTGCTTTTCCATTTATACTGAAATCCATTTATTTGTTTCTATCTGTAATTCTCCATAGCTTCTGAATAATTTTTGATGTTTCCATAATCCTAATATATTAGAGTAATATCATTTATGACAGATAGCATAGTATAGTAGTTAAAAGCAGGGCTTTGAAATCAGGCTGATTCCTGACCCCATTAGGTACCATCTCTGTGATAATGGGCAAGTTTCTTGACTCTTCAGTAACTTTGTTTTCTCATTGGTAAGATGGGAATAATAATAGTATCTATGTCATAGGGTTGTCCCGAAGGTTAAGTCAATTCATGTGAGGAAAGCATTTAGAGTAAGATTTGGCATATACAAATATCAGTAGTTACCACTGTCATGGTAAACGTTTGTGACGAGAACTCCCCAAACAGAAATAAAGTAGTCTTTATTTTCTAGTTTATCAGAAATCACTTTCCTGTGAAAGGATATTCAGGTATAAGGAAAGAAGGAAAATTTTAATTAAGTCCAAATTTGCTTTTATTTTTTTTAAAGATTTTTTTTGATGTGGACCATTTTTTTAAAGTCTTTGTTGAATTTGTTACTATATTGCTTCTGCTTTTTGTCTTGGCTTTTTGGCGGTTAGGCATGTGCGATCTTAGCTCCCCGACCAGAGATTGAAACCTGCACCCCCTGCTTTGGAAGGCGAAGTCTTAACCACTGGACCGCCAGGGAAGTCCCCAAATTTGCTTTTAAAAAATAATATTTTTTCATGGAATAAAACATTGTATCCAGTGGGTAGAATGAATTGATAGTATATGTCCAGCATTGGATAATTCCAATTGGTTCTGTAAAGACAACTGTTAAGTTTGTGCTGTCCCCTACTATTTGGAGTGCCAGTGTTTTCCCTGATCAGCAGATGAGTTTTTGGTTATCTATGAAACATTTTCTCTTGAATAATTCACAAGCACATTAGACTCAGCACTTCCAAGTTAAATTCACCATTTTACTCCAGGCCTGCACCTTAACCAGGGAATGGTAGTATTACCAGTTCAGTCAGAAACCTAGGGATTGTCCTAAACTTTTCCCTTCCTTCACTTTCCATCTTTCCTTTTTGGGCAGTAATCAGATTCTCAGATTTTTCTATAAAACTTTTCTGTAAGACAAATCTGATCCTTTCACTTCCTTTAAAAATACTCTTCAATGGCTTTCTATTTCTTTCTGGATAAAGGACAGACTTCTTAGCCAGATATACAACTCTATCCTTATATCATGTAATGTTTTCACTACAATATGTGGAACCACTTTCAATTACATGAACATGACATTCTCCCTTACTGTTTTCATTTGTGTATATAATTTTCAGTGCATAGGAAGCTCCCTGCTTTGCTCCTCTCCACTCTATTCATTTGAAGCATTACTTCCATTAAAAATACATTTGCAGACTTTCCTCCCAAGACAAGTTAGGTGCCCCTCATGTTTGCTACCCCTCTGCATTCTGTAACCTCTTATGAATATTTTGTTAAACCATTTATCAAAAATTATGATGACTAATTTTTGTCAGTGTTTTCTACTAAATTATGATAGCTGAAATACAGGGACTATTTCTTATTTATCTATGAATGCTTAATGTTTAGTTTTAGGCAAATGGTTGGTGTTCAATAAAAGTTTGTTGAATTTATAAGTGGTTTTGAATGAGAACAAAATCTTTGGTAACAGTTACATGGTAAACTTGTCTTTAATGGAAGATAATGAGAATTAATTGCTAATAATTATTCTCAAGAGGCAAAAATAAGGAAATGGACTGAAATCCAAGCTTTTGCCCTTTTGACGTTAGTCATTCTGTTAGTTTCTTCCTCTTATTTATTTACCACTTTAGCGATAACTATTTGGTCTAGTCTTTTTTTTCTTGTTAGTACTAGTTACTCTGTCAAAAAGTGCCTCTCATCTATTTACAGAATCACTCTTTAATTCGTAACTTTTAATTGTGTTAATGCTGTTTATTGTTTTTGTTTATCAGATGACTAGAAATAATATTTCCCCCTTATTTTGCATATTTATTGTTAATAAATGTGAAGTGGGTTCATTGAGCTGATTTAAGGGAATCTGACAAATTGGTTAGGAGGACTAGCCCTTGGAGGGCATGAAACACGGATCTGTCATTCACAGGATAAGAGGTCAGAGAACCGTGTGGCCAGGGTAAATATATGTCAGTTAGGGAGTTTTCCCTGAGAGTGGTTAAGAGGCTAAGAATGTGAACATACGGAGGTAAGGGCTATGTGGACAGAAGGTAAAAGTGATATCTAGAGTGCCAGAAAGGCCAACATGGTAGGGGTTTATATGTCTTAATTATTATTTAGGGGTATCTGGCTTTTAAGTGCAAAGAGAATGCTGTTTGGGGGAAACTGGCTGTGGGTAGCAGTGAATTCCCATTAGAAGTTGATAGAGCATATGAATAGTGGAGCACCTTGGCTCTGGTAGTGGGACACTAGTTATGTTTATTGTACTGACACTACTAGGTTCAAGACTACATATTTTTGCCTATGAATAACCTAGTTCAACCTGGCCTTAACCAAAAGCTAGAGACTAATGTTCAGATCTATTTAGTGAATAAATCTGAGTAGTTTTCTGTGCCACTGGCGGAACAAATTAAACTTTCACTGGTTCAGTGCTTATACCTACATGGTGTAGTGTGGGAGGATTATCAGCTTGTTTGTCTTATTGGTTTTGTGGCAGCAGAAAACTCTTAAACTGAGTTTTCCCATGGAAGAGGTATCTTTCTTGAAATCCCACATCTTTTACTAAAAAATTTATGAAGTGGGATGACAGTAAATTACTGAAGAATCATCAAAGCAAGTATGTTATTAATTGACAATTTATTGACTTCATCCCCCGGGCCAGTTTAAAGAAAAGGGAGAGTGGGTTAGATTTCAAGCTATACTTTGAATGCTGTGTGAGGTCTGTTTGAGATATTTTAGTTAGGCTGTGATTAATTAACTCAAACAACTATTAGTACATGGGTAAAAGTACACTCTCTTATGGATCTGTCAAATTGGTAATAATGGGTTCAGAACTGATAAAATTGTGACTCTAAATCTGGTTAGTGTTAAAGGGCACACAAAAATTCACCTGTCATCTTTAATCTTCTTTGATAAAGAATGGCAATAATTCAAGATTTCATGTATGTCTTTGGTATCTTTATATATATGTGCCTATATATGTTGTATATATTTTTTTAACTTCAGAGATAATGGGATACTTAGTCCCTTTTGTTCTGTTCCCAAAGAATAATTTTTTAAAATTTATTTTTATTTATTTATTTATTTAAATTGGTGAGTGACTATTTATTTTATTTATTATTTTTGGCTGTGTTGGGTCTTTGTTTCTGTGCGAGGGCTTTCTCCAGTTGCGGCAAGCGGGGGCCACTCTTCATCGCGGCGTGCGGGCCTCTCACTATCGCGACCTCTCTTGTTGCGGAGCACAGGCTCCAGACGCGCAGGCTCAGTAGTTGTGGCTCACGGGCCTAGTTGCTCCGCGGCATGTGGGATCTTCCCAGACCAGGGCTCAAACCCGTGTCCCCTGTATTCGCAGGCAGATTCTCAACCACTGCACCACCAGGGAAGCCCCCCAAAGAATAATTTTATTTGTTTTTGTTAATTCTGAAAGCATCTCTGTGCTATCTCATTGATTATTAGTTTTGTAATTTTTCATATTTTAACATCTCTGAAATCAGGAGTCCTTGTATAGTCAGTGATACCTCACAATCGCTCATGGCCTGAGTTGAGGTTAAGGTCTGCCAGAGAGATTATCTCTTTGCCTCTGCTGCCCATCTGGTGGCACTGCAAGTTGAGACTACCACAAGTTAAATTATCTGCTGGAGGAATTTTTGGACTTCATTGATAGTGTGAATTCATACTGCAAATCTACGTGAATATCAGTTCATGGTTCACATTCCCTAAGATTTGTATTTGTCTCTCCACCCAATGTGAAGCCTAAGTCAAACAAGTTACCTTTCTGTTTGATGGCTTTATTTCTTACTTCCTCTTACACTGGCAGCTTTGATGTGTCAACTTTATGCAGGACTTTCCTATTAGACTTCCTTTTTGAAATTTTTTTTCTTTTTTAGTGATACATTAAATAATGCTGAGTCTTTATAATTAATAATATCTTAGCTATAATGATATGTAGGGGCCATGATGAACCAATAAACAACTGCATGTAGGCAACAGAAAATGGTACATACCCTTGGAGCTACTTCAAAGGTGGCATGGAATGGACTTTCTAGGGTCTTTTTTTGTGGCTAAAAGTGAATTCATCTGCTGTATTGCTTGCCATATTTATAAGAGAGATCTCTTTGAACATTGTCCCAGGTCTGACAATCCAACATAGTGCTATACCTTGCACGATCATTTAGTGGGCAGCCCTTGACCTGAAATTTAGTAAAAGGTCTAGAGAAGCTGAACCATTCAATTATTATATAACCAGTGGCATCTTATTCTTATTTTTAAGGTAAGAGGTATTTGAGGATTTGTTCACTATTAATAAGGATTTGCAATAGGGCAAGAATTATTCAACTCATTCTTTTAAAGTTTTGTCATGAATTTAGGTGTATGCACCAAAGTACTCTAAAGTCCATAACTAGTAGAGGATACCTGTTTCCTATAGATTAATAACAATTTATATTTCCAAACAACTATTGTATTTTGTCTTAGAAAATTAGGGGATCCCTGGAAAACTTTAATTCACAGTTAACATTTTAAACCTTGACTTTAGTTTTCAAACTCAGATAGTAAGCCAGTTCCATTGTATGCCTCCTCTAATTTACTACCTCTGCAAATTGAACATTCTTTTTGTGAATTTTCATATTGGATGGGAGTAATATTTGAGCCGGTATACTCAATAAAAATTTATTGTGTATAGAAAGCATTTATATAGTAGTTAATATATTAGATTATTCAGTTCATGAACATACGATATTGAACAGGAATACTGTGGGATTATCATTCTATGAACAGACATTCATTGAACACTTACTGGGAAATATGGTGAATAAAAGAAGGAGATTGATAAACAAAATTCCACTGATAGAATATAGCCTCTATATGGTACTTGTATTGAGCTATTCTTGTCCTGCACAGATCTTATTTTAGGACAGAGAAAAGAATAAACATATTTAAATTATAGAATAAAGAACTTTAGTTCAGTACAAGGAAATGTCCTGCCATTGAGAGTAACTTGTGTGAAAGTCTTCATGAGTAGAGGTGACTCTTATAATTGAGATGGTTCCAATTGTGTTATTTTAAGGCCAAGCATATGGCCTAGTTAGTATCACAATTAGGGGAACAATGATGTAGTGTTGTGGTTCTTAATGCCGTAAAATCTAATGCTCCTTTTGATAGCATGTATTTTCTGATGCCTCTTTACTATCTTGATATAAAATTCATAGTTAAGGTACGTTTTTAAACTGATAACTTACAAAGAAATCAATATAATGCCATAGTTGTAGGAAGGGAAAAATAAGAGGAAAGTAATTTATCCAGTATTTAGAGTGTAACTAGACTAGAAGACATGATGAAGTGCTCAGGTTAAGACACTTAGCCTGCCACATGTGTTATATCAGCACAGTTTTAAATTTTGCTTGCCTACATGTTGATAAATTGGCGGTGCAAATACTAAAATGGAATAGCCATGAGTGAAGTGACTTTCTGAAATGGTAAACACCTCTTGGTCAAATTCTTAATGATTCATAATTTTTCTCCTGTATTCCTGATAGTTAAATTTCTGGAACTTTCAGGTTCATTAAAGTAGGTGTGAAAACTACTATGTGTTTAAATGTAAAATGGAGTTAGATTCTAGGTTCAAATAATTATGAATAGATTTTTCACTCACATGAATGTCAGGATATTTGAAAATTGTGCAGGATGAGGGACCATTCTTTGTTGTGCAAGGGACTGTTTTGAGCATTGAACAACTTTGATGTCTTGGTTGACACCTAATGTCAGGTCGTGTCTCCTAATCACTGTGACAACCAGAAGCACTAATTTCCAAAAATGCCCCTAGAGGATGGTACAACCCTCATATATTATAGAACCTACTGGATGTGGAACAAAGAGCATGGACGTACAGGCAAGCGTCATAGTCTTGGATTTGATTCTGTTGTCCTTCTTCCAGGCTTCTGATTACTTTGTGATTTGGGCAAGTTACTTAACCTCTCATAGTGTCAGTTTTCTTTCTGGAAAACTGGAAAGATAATATCTTACAGAGTTGTTAAATGGGTAAAATAATATATTTTAGGTACCTGACGTGTGCTTCATGTGGGATGGGACTGCCTCTCTATTATTCACCACTTTATTTTCTAATACTAGTAGGCATTTAATAAATATTCGCTTACTCTTATTATTTAACTCTTATGTGTCACACTCTGTTCCAATGTTAAAAGCATGTGAGGGAGTGATTGCTTATAATAGGCGCCGGGACTATCATCTGTGTCTCTACTGTTATGTTTTGGAACTTGTGAATATTAGCTGAGAACGCTGGCTCTCTGGATTATGGCCTCAAGTTTCTAAGAGGGTATTAATTTAGAAATACAGTTGCTTCCTTTCTGGTTGAAAGAGACCTATAGGGTAAGGGTCTAATCTCAGTAAGCACGTTAATTTTCCAGAATACTAACGTTTTTATTATTTATGTTGTTTTGCTAATATCAAGGTGTTAGTGGGGGATGTGGTAAAAGGCTAAGGACTTTGAGTTCCTTGTAATCCTGATCTTTATGACACAGATTTTAAAAATACAGCATCAATAATTTCTTTCTTTTTCAACTCTTTTTTTTCTTCCTCCTGTCATTAATGACCATCTGAAGTTTGCACATTGTATTTTCTCAGTAAATACTTGCTATCTTTTTCCTGTTATTTGACTTGTTTAACTTTCATCTTAGTCAATTCAAATGATTTACTAATAGACTACGATGGAATAGCTACTTCTGGCAATTTTAATGAGACTAATTACATTGAACATGTTGAAAGGGACTCTGTCTTCCTTTTTAAATTGCCATCCAACTTATTAAAAAGAGGAAGCATTTAATTTGTAAATACTGCTCTACACTTTATAGAACAGTGAACCTTGTAAGTATTGAGGTTCCCCTCAAATATTTATTAAAATTTTAACTCACCCAAATATATGATGATCATTATGAACATGAGTTTTTAAAGCAGTCACCTTGCTCTGATATTTACACTGTGAAAAAACTAAAAATTTCTGTTTTCTCTTCATTTTATTCCTCCAGGTCACCTTTGGGTCAGGCATTGCTGATTTTGCAAACATGCTTACACTTGACCTTTAGTTACTCAGTTTAATTTTGGTTCTGAGCCAGTGAGTGCTGAAATCTTTAAAACTAAACAAATGTTTAGCATTCATCAGTTTTAACCAATTGTTGTCTTTAAACATTCAGTTACTTCCACAAGATGAGTAACTATTGTTAGTTCCAGACTGTGTTACCAAAGTCTAATTCTGGAGCATGCTGTAAATTACTGAAAACCTATCTGATTATAATTCAGATTGGTTCAGTTGGTTTTAGGTTATTTTAAAATCTGAAGATTCTTTTATGCGCAATTTTATGTATCTGCTTAAATAAGAGATAGAACTATAGTGGGTAATGACCATTTCTTTTTCCTGTAAAAAGTTAAAAAAATGTTTAATCTGTTCTGTTATTACACTTATATCAGATGAGCTTTTTATTCATTTCCTGTGCCGAGTTGGAGAATTTTAAATTTGCATTTGAATAGCATTTATACTTTCACTTTACTTCCAAATAACATTTTTTTGCTTAGTAAGCTTATGGACCATTTATTTAACTCCTACCATACAAGAAATGTGATATGAGATATCCAAAGGATTAAAACTTAGTCATAATAAATAATTAATTTTATTCGATCTCATTTCTATCTCTTTGCAACACAAGGGGTTTCTAGACTTTGTAGACCTCTTTTGTATATGCAGGAAAGAAGGTGAGACTTTTGTGTTTTCAGCATTGCTGATCAAAGTGTAAATTCCTAGGAAGGCTTTTTTTGTCTTCTGCGATGCAATTATTGTTGGAAGCCAAACAGGCTTTTCTCAAGTGTTAGAGAGCACAATAATATCATGGCCTATTTGTCTGTGTCCAAAGACTGTGTGCTCCTTTAGTTGTATCATTTTGATGAGAGCCCTAATTTTTGGTTTCCTTGCTTTTGTCTTTATCTGTATGACTCTGTTCTTTGTTTAGAGCTCTTTGTTATTGACCGCTCTTTGCTAATAGTGTGGAGCAAAATAGCCATCTTTTTTGTGAGATACTTGAGATCTCTACATCACTAAAACATATAGGTACTCTATTAAAATGTATTCAGTTATTAGTAAGATCAAATTGACTTGTTAGATTTAGGGTTTCACTAGATCACTATTGTTTTCTGAGATTTGGGAGACCCAAGACTATGCTGATGTTCTTTATGTTGGACTGGATGTATAAATGTAAATTTGCATAATAAAAAAGTCTAAATCTTAAGAGAACATTAGAGGAAAATAGAAGTAAATTTTAAATTTCATGATTGGTGATGGTTTTTGGTCATATCAGTCTAATGTGAACAGTGATTGCAGTGTTTAAACTGAATTATTAGTATTAACCAATTTTCTTTTAGATTTATTTTGCTTATGAGATTGAGAGCATGAGCATGCTCATTTAACTGTTGAATCGGGAATTTAATATGAATGCAATCCACATGTCAGTGGCAAAGATTTGTGTGTTTTTACTGGACGTGGGAAGCCTTATGCAAGGGCTTCGTTATTGCAAGAGTCCTGTGTTGGTTCCTGTTCTCTTTTGTTATCTGCATTTACAAAGGGAGTTGAAGAAATTGGAATGGATTCAAAGAAAAAGAATAATTATTATTATTAAGATAGTAGTGAGAACGTGGGAATCGTACAGCAATGGTTCTTAAATATTTTTGCCTTAATTCATTGATAGTTCACACTGATGTATGTTATCCTCTGCACCTTATACTTACTCATAAAGGTCATTAGCATGACCATACAAATAATTTTTTATCAGAAAATTATAGAACAGAATCAGAGTGTGAATTACGGTCCTTTGGGAAATTAGTGTTGGACAGTGTGAATTTGACCTGCTTTCATGTCAGTTCCCTAGACTACACAGGTATGCATTATTTGATTTGGTCCCTCTCCTTTCCTACTCATTTTCCTGGTAGAGACAGTTTCAGACCTGAAAAAGTGGTCGTTCTCTCCAGGTCCTGATGACAGTTCTGAGAAAGCTATAATGCCTGGTACTTAATAGCTGTCTAAGAAATATTTAATCAGGGAGCTCTTAGGCAACTAACTTCAATCCAGAATAGAATGTACGTTTCAGGTTTCACTGGGATTAATTTCTGTCCATTTTGGCAGTCTCAGACTAGTTAAAGTCCACTGGGAAGAGTCTGTAGCATGGTCAACAAGAGAGTGTAAAGATTTATTCAAGCCCGGGCTATTCGACTTAAAGATACTTGTTTTGAAGATCAGCATCCAACATGGTTTAATTATTGTCTTGAGAGCCAAATACTAGCAATGACAGGGATCACCAACGTGGAGGGTGAGTGCACAGCCTTGGCTTCATTCCTGTTGAGCGAAGGAGAAAGGAGTGTAGGTGGATGTGTTTAATGGGTGTATTTTCACTTGCGTGTACGCCAAAAACTGTCCCTTTCACTTTCTTTTTCCCATTCATACTTATCATGACTTTCTTGACTCCATCACTGTACATACAGAGATGAGATCTCTTAGTTATGGTATCCTCAGAGAGTGTAGAGAGTTTGAGCAGTAGCTCTTAAGTTGGCAATTTTCATCTCTACAAAGGATAGAGGGAAGGAAACTAACAACTATTGAACATTTATTATTATTACCATTACTGAACATTTGTTATTATGACTATTATGCACTATGCTTGGTGCTTTTGTCTGACGTCTTTTTAAAATCAAAATAGCCCAATGAAGAAAGAATTATTTGCTTCATTTTTACATGGAAAAAACAAGGTTTAGGGAGACAAAGACGCATAGTTAATAAGTGGCAGAACCAGGAATTGAACCAGTGTGTTCATATCTCCAAAGCTCTCTACTGTCTATGAAACTGTCTCAAATCAGGTATCTGAATGATTGGAAATGGTTGTAATAGTTAGGTATATCTGTATAACTATAAGCACAATTAAAAACTGAGATAGGTTACTAGGTACACTTGAATCATACTGCTCTACTCTCTTTTCCCCAAAGGTTGTAGTTCTAAGTAATCAGCTTGTGTTCCGATTAATGTTTATTGTACTCTGATGCAAATTTTGCCTTTATTTGACTTGCAACCTGCTTTATAGAGTTAGTGATTTATTGAATATCTTGGAAGCAAGTCCTTGACAGGCAGTATTTTAAGGTGAAATTGCTGCGTGAGGATTTTGTTAACCTGACATTTTGTGGTTTCGCCTCATAAAACTGGAAAAGGACTCCCAGCATGGAATGTTAATGGGGTGAAGTAATGAATGCAGGCTGGGATACCAGCAACTAGGCATGAGCAATCCTATAGTTCATACTCCATGATTCTTGGGGGAGGTCTTTGCAGACGGTAGCTTTACTAAAAGATAAAAGCGGTAGGAGATCTTTTTAACTCAGCAGTTGATCAGACTCCTTCTGAAATTTAGGCTTGGAAGCCAAGCAGTGGAATGAACATGGGAAAGTAATTAAAGTTAAGCAAGTGCAATCTCTCATGATAATTTCCACTTTCTCAAACTATTGAAGTAAATAATTATTGAGTACCTATTTCCTCTAACCAAATATTAGCCTTTTTATTCCATTCAGCTTTCAAGTACTGCCTATTTCACTTGTATCTCTCAATCTGTCAATAAGGTAACTAATTTAATTTTAGTGTTGTGCAGATTTTATTCCACTGGACAAAGTGATATATAATGTTTTCTTATCCATTTAATTTTATTTTAAAACGTGTGCTCTGCAGAGCCCAAGATTTCTTAGAGTTGCCATTGGGTGAGGCTCTGGACCTTTATTTCTAGATTCCATAAAAGCAACTGCTTTTTTCTGATTAATTTGTTGGACTACTATGTAAGATTTTGTTTGAGTAAAGGATTCTGCTGCTAAGAAAGTTTTAAAGTCTCATGTCTTAAAATATATTTTCAAAGTTTTTGTGATTGAACTTCAAGGGATAGAGCACAAGTTATACGTAGATTACCTTGAATCCTTTATTCTAAAGAAGATAAATGATTGTTTATAGGTTGAGGGGAATTTTTGAGACTTGTTACTTTAATATAATCAGTTTGGTAAGATTATCTTTAGTTGCAGAGATTATAAATGGTTTTTAAAATAATTGTTTTTTTAATATTTTGATACTTTTAATTTAAAGGGCTTTTTCCTCCACTGGATAAGCTATTAAGATACCTTTTACATAAAATCTGAGGTTTTAGTGACCATCCTCATTTTCATTTAGGTCCTGAACATGTAAACTGGTATTGTTATTCTCAAAAGCCTAATGACATATTTTAATCTATGCTCTTCTTTACTGTTTATTCAGTTAGTCAACAGGTCTTAAGGTTTTTTCCTTTAAGATTCTTTCAGATTTATCCCTTTTTATTCTTACTTCCCATACTTTAAAACTAGATTGGCAGCATTAATCACAGAATAGTTTGGATAGTTTGTTCTCTTTCTAATTTTGCTTCTTTCATTCATTCTATATAAGTTGTCAATTGATTTTATTTATTGTCAATTGGGTTTTTCAAGTGTGAAACCCCAAGGTGATTCCCTATTGTCATTCTATCAGGTGAAATCCAGTGTTTCAACCTTTGCAACTGCTCATGTATTATCTAACTTAGTAAAACAAACCAGTTTAATTTTATGCCTCATTTGTTCCTCAAAATATTACTCTCTAGGATAAAAGGTATTGACACTTCAGTCTACTTCTCAAAGGCAGTTTTGTAAAATTTATTACTAAGAACAACCTTAGCAGAGTAATTCTAATCTGTGTATATTTATGGCTTAGGTTAAAATCTCAATCAATATATATCTGGTATCTCAGGGGAAAGTTATGATTGAGTTCTCTTAAGAGCATTATATTACATGACTGGCAAGGACACTAAGCAAGATGCTAGGTCCTTGTAGAGAAGAGATCACTTTTGGTAGGACACAGGTGTATCAACTTTCAAGTATCAGCCAGTTTTTCTGGGGTGGTCTTTATACAAGTGCCTTTCAATTCTTATGATACTTTTTATGTTATCCCTCTGTATCTACCTTCCAAATAGTTAAATTACGCATTCTTTTCAAGGTTTTACTATTTCAAAGAAAATAACATTTTCTTTCTTTGGATTTTTTTCCCTCATTAAATTGTTTATTTGTTGCCCATATGCAGTGGCTTTTGGGGACTGTTCTTCCATGTTCCCATAGTTGTACTTTAATGATTGGTTTACTTATCTTTGCCACTAATTTTATTGGAAAAAAAAATCTTAATCATCACTTTTCCTTCTCATCTATTGTCTACTGGATTCCCTTCTACGCATCTGTGTGTATCATACCTGGAAGAATTGAGAAGATAATGACTCAAATAATTTTCTGTCTTTTATGGTTCAGATGAGGAACCGAGGTTGAAAAGACTTACGTGTTCTGGCATATACAACAAGTACTCAGTATATATATTGAGTGAATAAACTAGTGTCATTCACATTTAATGTTTGAAATGTATATCTTGTTTCCAGCTAGCTTCTAAATTTCATGAGAGCAAAGACTATGTATTCTCTTGTATGTGAATATTTCCAGTTGTCGAGTAAATAAATAGTTTATGAAAAACTTAAGTGACTTGGAATAAGGCAAAATTTCTTTCTACCCAATTGGTTAAAAGTAAATTAGTCTGTGAAAGTAGTTTTGCTCAAAATGGAAGTTGACAGTTTGACAACCAAGGTATTACTTGTAAGAGTCGAAAAGGAACTTGAGAAATTAAAATTTTCTAATATGAAATAAATTCTTATTAGTGGACATCTAGAAAATATAATACAGTTAAATTGTATACAGAAAAACACCTAAGGTTTCACTCTCTTTTTTGGCCAGAATCTTATAGTTACAAAGAGAAGAACAAGTAGGATAAAACTAAGCTGCCTTTAGCCATGTGTTAGTTTAAGATGCTTAAAAAGAAGACTCAAATGGATGCATGTTAGAAATTCATCTATTTCAAAAGGGTTGTTTTGGTGAAAATAGATGGAGAGACTGATTTCATGAGCACCCAGATTTAAAACTATACGATGCAGTAATTAAGTATTTTCATGGACTCCTCCCATTATTTGTAATTAACTTTCATGTATTGTCTCTTATAAATGTATCATTTATCACACTTAATTTATACCACATTTCATCAATTCCGAGGTCCATTTTTTCCCCCCCAGATTTTAACATTTCTTAAAATAAGTGGCCTTTTATTATTACTCTTGTCCTCAGTTGAAGTCTAGTTCTTATATAGAGGGAGTTTGTGTTTGCTTCTTCCAGTCATCTCAGACACCATCAACCTGAGACCACTTTACATTAAGTTATCTCTTAGATGCTGTTTGGACTTCACTGTTAGTATGAACTCAGAATGCCTTGATTTTGTGAGTATTGTGTTGTTTAAGTTTTCTGGGGAGATTTTGTCCCCCACCCTTCACCCAGGGTAAAGGCTATTTCATGAGTCTTGTTGCTTTTCCTATAAAGTAGGAGAATTTATTTCTCTTAAATCTTACACAAAGGTGTACCCCTGGGGTGTTCCAGCTCTACGCACATATGAAACAATAGTGTGTCATAATTGGTGGTGTCTTTGATAAGAAGAAATACAGCATTATAATCAACATAATTGGGTAAAAATGGTAGCAGTGTGAAATTGAGTCAGCCCAATTCAATTTGAATTTTGAAGTTTATTAATGACTAAAAATGAAAATATTATTAAAGAATAGTGATTTTTATTCGGGATTTCTCTTTCAAGATGAAAATTGAACTAGTGGAGTATTTAGCCTTAATGCATTAACTATATCCATAGCTGCAAAAAGTGATATTTTCTCAAAAATTTGAAATAGCTCATACTTTGCAGACAGGTTTCTCTTTAGTAGTTTTAATACTTTTTTTTTTTTTACAGTCTTAATTTTTTTTTAAATTCTAAGAACCATTACCTTGAAAATGAGAAACTTCTGCTAATTTAAATTAACATTATGTCTGTGCTAGATAGGCAAACAGATTCTTTTCTCCCCACCACCCCCGCCGTGGAATTAAAACTTCTTCTTTCACTCAGTGTGATTGGGTCAGCTTAGGCCACATGCCTACCTTTGAACCAGTAATACTTGCCATGGAATGCCACGTGTTGGTCAGCTTTAGTTCAGGCTTTATTTATTAATTTATGGCCGTGTCGGGTCTTAGTTGCAGCACGTGGGATCTTTTGTTGTGGTGTGCGGGCTCTTCGTTGCGGTGCACAGGCTTCTCTCTAGTTGTGACGCATGGGCTCCAGAGCGTGTGGGCTCAGTAGTTGCAGCATGTGGGCTTAGTTGTCCCATGGCATGTGGGATCTTAGTTCCTGGACGAGAGATCAAACCGGCGTCCCCTGCCTTGCAAGACCGATTCTTAACCACTGGGCCACCAGGGAAGTCCCAGTTCAGGTTCTTAAAAACCCATCAAGGGGGATGAGATTGCCGTGACAAGCTTGAACCTAGAGTGGAGGTAGCACTCAATTCCAGGTTCTTGCATAAAGTTTGGGATTCTATTCAGAAGGAAGAAGAGGAGGGTGACTGCTGGAGAGGAACCAACAGCATCCTCTTTAGGACTTTATTACTTATATAAATCCTTTGTTTCACTCCCTTAAATGTCTTTGAAGAAATTACCATCTTCCAGATGAAACTAAAAGCTCTTAATTGGTATGGACTTTTGGTGTGTGTCTCCTGCTATGGTATAATATCAGTACTGAACCTTTCTACTTTGATTTTGTTGATCCTAATAAATGTTGAACTTCACATATTATAAATTAAAAGGGAGTTGATATAAATATGTTTTAAAGATAAGCTGATAAATTTATATCATCTCTAATAGCAATAGATCCTTTCAGATTTTCTCAACTTAATATGAAAGAGCCATATTGAGCTTCTTAAAAAACTTGGTGCTTAGACTGTTTTAAGTAGTGTCTTACAGTGTATACTTAATTTTTTCTTAAAATGTCAGGTTAACAAAATCCTTGCACAGCAATTTCATCTTAAAAATGTCTGTCATAGACTTGTTCTAAATATTCAATAAATCACTAACTCTATAAAGCAGGGTACAAGTCAAATAAAGGCAAAAAATTGCATCAGAGCACAGTCAAGATTAATTAGAACACAAACGAGAAGCAAGATGCTAGATAGAGATAAGCCGGTCAGCACACATAGGATAGGATGTAAGCGGGACAGACCACACTGCCTGCATCCTGTATCCTGTGGCATGCAATGTTTATATGTTTTTTCTCTCCTGCACCCTAACAGATTGATAATTTACTATCTATATTTAACATGTCTTACGAATTCTATGTTTCATAAGCTTCTTGCTTCCTCACACACAGATATAAGAGTTCTACTTATATCTCATAAGATATTTTAAAATTTACTGTGTGTGGTTAACATTTCTTACGAGTTTTATACATCTTGTTTTTCTAGACTTACACTGTAATTGAATATTCTCAAGCAATACATAAAGTGCACCTTGCAGAAATTCTTTATCAGTCAAGGTTTAATCAGAGAAGCAGACCACTAGGAGATACACATTTGAGAGATTTATTACAAAGCATTCTCCATACTCAGTTGTGGGAGTTGTTTAAACAGTCTGTGGAAGTTGTTTCTTCTATGTTTGGTGCTGTTACCCAGAGTCATCAAGGCAGAAAGTCAAGAAGGGAAGGTTGACATGAAGTAAAGGAAAGCCAGGACAAACGGGAACTTGTGAGGATTAGTGGAAACTGTGACCTCTCACTGTTTCCTGCTTTGATGATATAGGTATGGTATAGGTATCTTGTGAGAGAATATTATATCCTTCATCACGTAGCTCACCACGAATAATGCTTCTGGCCCAGGAGTAAGTCAGAGAAGTTGAAGGAGAAGTTTTGGCAAAAGTTGGCGCTGCTTATGAGGCCAGCTGCTACCTGTGCCAAATAGGCGAGCCAGCAGATAAGCAGAGACGTGCATGGACAGCAGTATCACCCCATGAGTGTGAAACATACATGGCTGCCACTTCACTTGCACTTTTCAGATCTTGCTGAAAATACCTTTTGTAGCCAACGTTAACTTTGAGCTATCTAGAGAAGAGAATTTTAAGAAAGGGCTCACCATTGTATATGCCTAGGAGTAAATACCCTCCTTTGAGAAGTTTAGCTCAGGATGATTTCTAAGTTTTCATTCAGTTTGGCTGTTCTTTGGTTTATAGGACTTTTCTACTTGTGAAGTATGATCTTACCAGTTTTTACGTGAAACATATTGAGTGAAATTTTCAATCTTTTGGCATTTTTTGAGCATTCTAAGCCCTATATTTTAGTTTGGGGCATATTGTTTTAAACATCATTCATTTCAATAAATACTACTTAAGCAGCTACTGTAATTAGATTCTACACTATTAGATTCTATACTATTAGTAAAATGAATGACTAATTTTGAAAAGATACATTTTTAAGAGATTCTGGAGGGACAGTGTAACCTATGTATCTTGTTTGACAAAATCACCTTAAGGAATGCTGATCAAAATTTTATGTCTACATTTTTTGCCTTGACATCCAGTGTATGTTGTTAGTGGTTCAAGAAAATTCATCTACATTAAGGGGAAAAACCCTGTTAGTTCCAGATTATAAATAAAATTGATCTTTTTGCAGTGTTACTGCCAATTTTGGTTTTGAAGCAGCTTATTTCTTTTTGAGCCATCAGCTATGGTGGATTGTATTAAATTTAACCACTAAGTTTTCTCAGTGATCTTTACCTTCCTATTCTGTGCTATGACAATATTTCCTTGGGAATTTCCCTAAATAATGTCTTTCTTATCATTGTGACTGATCTAATAATGTACTGCAACACAGAAATTCTATCAGTAAATAATTTACTATCCTTCAGTGTTCCTTTAGAGCAAATTTTTTTTTTTTTTGACAGTGGCTCTTTGGACAAAGTGGACCAGGTATTTCTTTATTGCTGGGAACTGTCTTGTGCATTTTAGGATGTTTTGCAGCATCCCTAATCTCTGCCAGCTAGGTACCAATCATACCTTCCAAATTGTGACAACTAAAAATATTTTCTCAACTTTTTTCAGCATCTGTGTTTTATTCTGTAATTTATATTAACTCATTAGAGATGCCTGTTTAAAAGTGTTTACCTAGGATTTTAGAAAGGAGTTTAAAATATGAACATATTATTTGGAGTAGTTATCTTGGGGCTACTATTTCAGAATGTAACTGTGCTGGAATTGTTGTATAAAGGGTAAAGTACCCCATATCAAAACCTTTTGATCACACATATAATATTAAACAATGATAGTATTGTCTTCATTGTTATAGTATTATGGCCATTCATAGAGAACATACAGTACTAGTCAGGGGCCAGTGATGGAGTTTGTGTATGTTTAATCAATTTTTTATTTGAAGGATGGGGCTTGGGAAGAGAAAGGAGAATTAAATCTTGGGAATTTAATCAAGTACTGAGTAAACAATCAGAGAACAGGATTTATCTTTCTTAACATCACTTAAGATACTTGTTTCTTACCCCTGGACACAAGCTCCTGCATTAGTTCTCCTTTGGCCATTTCCTCTTTCTTCCCTTACTCCTACCCTCAGTCTGAATTCATTGTATCTCCTAAGTGTTCCCTCCTTTATCCCTTCATTTTTAATATCCAAGTATTAGCACCTGTATTTTAATTTTTGATTGTCTCCTACCTTTTAAGCTGTGGGAAAATGGAGTGCTGGGTTGAAAAGTGAAGGCATTAGAAGGAAATCATAGTGATACAAGGTTCTACCTTACGTTAATGATCCTAGTCATTGTCTTTAAACAGAATGGAAACCATCAATATCTTGTCTTTTAATGGCTTTTAAGAGAATCTTAAAAAAAAGAGAAAGGGTTGTGGGGCTGTGGCCTCCCTTCCCCTCCTCCCCCCCTCCCTTGGACCCCTATCCCTGGAGCCCTTTGTTAAAAAAGAATAATAAAAGGATTAAAAAAAAAAAAAAAAGAATCGCCAGGTTCTCATGGTAATTGACTAAAAGCCACTAGTCAGAAATTTCTTTTTGTCCCCTTGTCTTAAGAAGCAGTTTAGGACTAGTTTAGTCCTTTATAGAATTATAGTATTAGACGGAGTTCAATCTCTTAAAGAAAATTCATGTTATTCATGGTAAGGATTGTTCCTTCACTTTTCAGCTTAAAGCATTAAAAATGCTTTCCTTCAGTTTCTTTAGTCGTAGACAATTTTATTGCACATCCATTGAACTTCCTCTAATTTTTGTATCCTTTTCAGAATAAAGATAGATGGTACCATTAAACTCTTATTTGTCTAGTTTGGGACAGAAGATAATAAGGCCTAGAGAAGAAAAATTAACTTAAGTGAAAAGTGCTGACAATTTACTTAGCTGGTTTTGTTTGTTTGTTTGTTTACAGGACCATGGATTGGTCCTGTAAAGTGCTTAGAAAACCTTACTTTGGGGATCAACTTTGTTCATTTTTTTCCCCTGTTTTATTGAGAAATATTTGACATACATCACTGTATAAGTTTAAGGAGTACAGCATGATTTAGCATGTGTTGTGAAATGATTACCACAATAGGATTTTAGCTGAACCTATTGTCGTAATCAACTTTGTTGATTTTATGCATTGCAAGCTAGTCGTTTACCGTAGTAGCTACTGCAGTGAGAGCTAAATAACAATAAAACTGTCAGACTATGTAGCAACATTATTTGAATCTTGCAGTTTATAGCTTTAGGGCAGCTAAGACTCTTTTATGGGGAACTTCTCTGTTTTAATAGACTATGTTCTCATTAGCGTACATGACACTAGTAGTTATATGGGTGTAGCTGGAGAGCGTGCCCATCAGTTTCACACCAGTCACCTTGGGGAACTTCAACTTTAGTGGAGTCCCAAACATGCCATCCACAGCTTCAGCACCTCCAAATCCAGTGCACATGCCCCACAGGTCACCACTAGGGCATGTGAGAGTAAGTGCCAATCAGACGGATCCCAGGGTATGCGATTTTCCAAAGTGATACAGTGAATAATTCCAGATCCAGGCCTCCAGAAGCCCATCCTGTATATACTTGGAAGCTGTGGTTGCCAGGAATTTGTACAGTTTTTGGTTTATGTCCTTGGACTGGTGTAGATCTTTGTCTCTCTTCAGCTGGGCCTTGATTAGGCGGTCACAGTGAATGGTGGATGGTATGGTACTTTTTGGCACCCCACTGCTGATGAACCATATGAGCCATGACATTCTGCCTGGCTGTGCAGTTGGGCTGCAGCCGTAGATATATCTTGCCCAGCTCAATCTCCTGGTTGACTGATCTCAGATTTCCATACACAATCTTCTTGAGAGGATCAGGGGCTGGTTCAGTCATTTGTAAACGGTGTTAATGTTTTTCTCTAGGAGGTCAGAGTGGATGTAGTCACTGGTCTCAAATTGGCTCATGTCCCCCTTAGCCTATTGGCTGATGCCACGTGGCAACAACTGCACACCCTAGGGCTTTCTGCACCTGGGTCACTAATAGGCATTATTTTGTGGAATGACAAGAGATGAGGTCATATCTTACAAAAAGATTTTTAAAAAATTTACATTTTCAAGTTCCAGGAAAATCTGTATTTGGACTTTATTTGAAACTTTATTGAACTTGTCTGTATTTTATCTTATGTTTATGTGAGTGAGTGTTTGGTCGTCTGTTTTATCATACCCTATGCATATAATTTTAATATATTTTATATCTTGTTTGTATTTTAATTCACTGGCTAGGACTTTCAGCATTGGAAGTGGTGGGTCAGCATCTTCTGTTTCATGATTTTTAAAAAAAATCCTAATGTTTCCCCAATAAGTGTGATATATGACTATATTAAGTATGATGCGATGCTAAATATATATCTTGCAGATATCTTAATAGATTGAGAAATTTCTATTAAACTATATGTGCAGCCCTACAACAAACCCATCTTAGTCATGCATTTTTAAAAATTTTTACTAAATGATAGTGTATTTCAAATTTTGTGAGAGGTAGCTAAAGCAGTGCTTAGAAATTTAATTTATACTCCCAAATAATTATACAAGCGGTTATGAAGAGTGTGTTTGTGTGTGTGTATAAAATAAATTGATAACAACTTAAAAAAATTTTTTTCTGGAAGATTTTGTAGAAGATTGGAATGATCTTTAAAAGTTTTGTGGAATTTTCCTTAGAACTTTTCGGTCCTGCCCCTCCCTCCCTCTTTTCTTCTCACCCATCTTACCTTCCCTCCCTCCTTCCTTTATTTTTTGTCTTCTTTACTTTGTGCTTTTTCCTTTCTACCATTGTAGCCTCCCTTCCTCCTTTCCTTCCTCCTCTTTCCTCCTCGTCTTTGTTCTTTTAAAAATAATTTTAAACTACTGTTTCAGTTCCTCTAGTAGGTTTAGGATATTCATATTTCCTACTTTCTGTTGAGTTAGTTTTGATAAGTTTATTTTTTCTAGGAGGCCACCTAGAAAGTTTTGCCCTATTTAACTTATCATTATTTCAAACTTGAATGATGGTTTATATGGGTATAAAATTTTGCCTTGATACTTTCTTTTTTCATTTCAGAAGTTTGCTGTTAATCTAATTGTTACTCCATTTTAGGTAATATGTCTATTCTTTCTACTTTCTTTTGTATCTTTTGGTTACAGTTACTTTATGTAATTTAAGCCCAATTCATTAGCTGTGGTTTTCATTTTATCTTACTGGGGAATCATTTTGCTTCCTGAATCTGAAATTCTGTGTCTTTCAGCAACCTGGAAAATTTTCCACTGTTATTTCCTTGAATATTGCTCTCTCCTTCTTCTTGCTTTCTGAAACTTTGATAAAACATATGATAAAAAAATAACATATGCTGGATAGTATTATTCTATCATTCTTGTCTCTATACCCCTCTTTCATATTTTTAGTCTCTTTTTTAATTTGTGTTACAATCTGAATAATTTCTTTTGGTATCTTTTCAGGTTCACTAATTCTTTTTTTATGTGTATAATCTGCTATTTAACTTACCAACTGTGTTTACAATTTCAGTGAATACAGTTTTTTAAAAATTCATTTTGAACTTCTTTCAGCTCTCTAGTCTTTTTTGTTGTAATTGGTTCTTAAATTTTGCATTCCATCTTTTGTTCTTTAATTAATTCAAACATTATTATACTGTAATCTACATTTAATAATGCTGTTATGTAAAGTTTTTTCAGGTCTGTTTCTGCTGTTTTCTTTTGATCCTAGATCATGATAGCTTATTTTCTCATTTTTGTAATTTTGAATTATTAGCCCATGTTTGATAGTGCATTATCTAAGTGAGTATTTTGTAACCTGTGTTGAGCATGTATGTCTTTTAACAGTTTTTGTTTATTTCCTACCAGATTTTGCCAATCCAATTCGTTTTTATTTTAATGTCTTTGTGCTTTTTCTGGTTATGCAGATAATGTGAAATTGATCCTCTAATTCACTGGGCTTTTAAAAAATTATGCCAGATTTTATTTTGCAGTGTATGTTTAGTAATATGTGTTGAAGGACCTTTATAATACCCTTAGTTTATAGGAATTCCCTTATAATTCCCCTTATTATTTTTTCCTATATATTTAGACATGCTAAAAGGTGTAACGGTTTATTTCACAAGAACATCCATAAACCCTTCTTTCAACTGATAATGTAGTTAAAGCTCCCTCTATATTTTTCCTTTTTCTCATTTCCCCTCTCCAGACCAAGAGTTGGTCACTATCTTGAACCTGGCATTTATTGTTACTGTGCATATATTCATACTTTTGGTATGTTTGTATGTATGCATATTTCATTCAACAATACATATAGTATTCTTTTGCATAATATTAGCATTATATAAGTGGTATTGTGGTAGATTATAAAAATTGATATAAATTTCTCTTCTCCCTGTGACTCTTTTTTTTTTTTTATAAATTTATTTATTTATTTTTACTTTTGGCTGTTTGGGTCTTTGTTGCTGCACGCGGGCTTTTCTCTGGTTGCGGCGAGCGGGGGCTACTCTTCGTTGCGGTGCGTGGGCTTCTCATTGCGGTGGGTTCTCTTGTTGCGGAGCACAGGCTCTAGGTGCGTAGGCTTCAGTAGTTGTGGCACGTGGGCTCAGTAGTTGTGGCTTGCAGGCTCTAGAGCACAGGCTCAGTAGTTGTGGCGCACGGGCTTCGTTGCTCCGCGGCATGTGGGATCTTCCCGGACCAGGGATTGAACCCGTGTCCCCTGCATTGGCAGGCAGATTCTTAACCACTGCGCCACCAGGGAAGCTCTCCCTGTGACTCTTGCAAGTTGTCACACTGTAGTCGGTCCATCTCTGATTTAGCTGGTGCATGTGATTTGCTATGGCCAAAAGGACATTAGCAAACATGATGAAGAGATTTGAAAAACACTTGCATTTTGAATCTTGCTTTCCTGCTACATTTGGAACCCTGAGACCACCATGTGAACAAGTTTGATCAAGAATATGAGATACCGGGGCTTCCCTGGTGGCGCAGTGGTTGAGAATCTGCCTGCTAATGCAGGGGACACGGGTTCAAGCCCTGGTCTGGGAAGATCCCACATGCCACGGAGCAACTGGGCCCGTGAGCCACAATTACTGAGCCTGCGCGTCTGGAGCCTGTGCTCCGCAACAAGAGAGGCCGCGATGGTGAGAGGCCCGAGCACCGCGATGAAGAGTGGTCCCCACTTGCCGCAACTAGAGAAAGCCCTCGCACAGAAACGAAGACTCAACACAATCATAAATAAATAAATAAATAAATAAATAAATATTCTTAAAATAAAAAAAAAGAATATGAGATACCATGTTGAGGAGAGCCAAGGTGCTGTACCCTGCAGGCAATCAGCCTCTTTCTGACCTGGCAACTGACTGCGGATGTCAGAGTCAGCCTCAACTGAGATCAATCAAGGCTACCAGGAGGACCTTCCAGCTAGGGCCACCCCAAGTGGGTGACCTGCAGAATAAGAAGCCAAATAAATGTTACTTGTTTTGGGGTGGTGTGTTATCTCGCAAAAGTTAGCTGCCACAGGTATCATTCCATTTCTATTCTTTCTCCAGCTTCATTTTATTACTCAACTTATGATGCATGTATCACAGCTGTGTAACTGTAGTTCATTCATTTTTCTCTGCTTATATTATTACATTATATGAATGTACCACAGTGTTTTCATTTTTTTTGTAATTATTTGTTGGCATTTAAAAAATTATTACAAATAATGCTCTCCTGAGTATTCTTGTGCATGTCTCCTTGTTTACATGTGCAATAATTTCAATAATCGTTTAAGTTTTAGGTCTAATTTTTAAAACAAACCCTCAGTTTATAAGTTAGGAAATATTGTTCAGAACTTGCCCCTGTTCATTTCAGTAAGTTTGGATTGACTGAACTAATGTTATTGCTTATACCAGATAATTGTCATTTTATCTTTATAATCTGCTGGCTGACTATGGTCCACCTTGAACCATAATACCTCTGAAGTGCAAGTCACAAGATTTCTCCATGTGGTACTAAGATTAATTTTATGGCCTATGTGGTTTTTTTTCCTCAGCTTTATATAATTAACAAATAAATGGTCTTATATTTTTAAGTTGCTAACAAAATAAACTCTGTTTCTAGCCCATGTTTAGCACATCACATTTCTGATTATAGATGAAATCAAGACTGCTAAATAAAGCGATCATGGAAATAAACTTTTTCAGATGACATGCAGAAGTTATTTGTTTTACCTCTGCAATGCTAAACACCATAGACATAAATTAGATGATGCTATTTCCCCTGTGGAGCCATTTAAAACAGCTCTCTATTCTAAAAGTCAAATATGGTGATTCTGATCAGAGAACTAGGCTTGGCATTAACATTTTAAAATTTGGTTTAAATGGTGTAAGGATGGTCATATCATTTTATCTTCATAGAATAATAAAGTGCAGTCATCATGATCCATTACTTGTAGTGAGGAAGCGCCTTTAAAAGTATTTATTTTTCAGTTATTCACAGAATGATTTGAATGTTTTGTTTTTAAGTGTAAATTATTTTTATTTATCCTATAAATTTAGTGATAAAATGTTAATATATAGTTTATATATTTGAAATGCAGACAAAGTTGAATTAGAGGAGTTTTTTCACAGCATGAAAACTTTCTGCCAAATGCCCATCTTTGAGTGTTACTTTGAGAAAATTTGCAACTCTCAGAAGGTTTCCAGTCTTTCATACCTAAAACAGACTATTTTCTGCCTCATGGAAAGGAAAATAGAAGTTTATTTTTAAGGGAGGTGGGACGCTTTTCATATTTGAAAATAGCATGTTTTTTAAATTTCTTCCTCTTACTACTTAGTCTAATAGTTCCTTGTTGGAGGTATAACTCAGTAGCTCTTATAAATATATCTAGCACAAATCTAAAATCTATAGTGGAGAAAGCCAAATCCAGAACAATATGTATTACATGATTAAAGTTGCCAGATAAAATATAGGATGTCAAGTTAAATTTGAACTTCAGGTAAACACCAGATAATGTTTGGTACATACTTATATGAAAAGAAATTCATTGTTCATTTGAAATTGAAATTTAGCTAGGTAGCCTGTATTTTTATTTGCTAAATCTGGCAGCCCTAAATATGATACAATTTTTATAAAAAGTATAATTGTAGATACATACTTTACTATAATTCTAGAAAAGAGTCTTGAAGAATACATAACAGAATAGTAATGGTTGTTATTTCTGGTGACTGCAGGGGAGGAGGGAAGATTTTGAATTCTCTCTTTATACTCTGTATTGCTTTAATACATTGCAGCATACATGTATTTTTTAATACTTGTTTAACAAATTTTGATTGAAGTTGTAAAGATACAGTGGATTGGAAAAAAACAGTTGATACTTACCCTCATAGAGCTTATAAGTTGGAGGGACAAGTAATCACACAAATAAATATAAAATTGAAATTGCAGTAGTCTCACAGAAGAAAGAATTATTAACGTTATGAGATTATACAGTAGGAAAATTGACTTGGTTTGGAAAATAAGTGAAAACATTCTTGAAGTGAAGTTTGAATTTAGCTGTGAAAGAGTGTAGGCATTAACTAGGTGAAGAGACTAGATTTTCTGTGTTTTTTTCTTTCTTTCTTTTTTTTTTTAAAGACTACTCTCATTCTTTATTCAGAATGTCAAATCTGGGAGGACGGCTTATATGAGCTTTTGTGTAGTCCTGTTTCAAACTATACAGGTACTCTATCATTTCAATCCAGATCGTGCAATTTTATATTTTCCAAAATTAAAGATTATATGTATAAAAAAGTATCCATATAAAACATATGTACATATGTATCCCCATATGCATACATAGTTGAATATATACCCATATATATTATTGCTCATATGTCTTTCAAATTTGTTAATAATAGGAATATTATCTTTTAGGATTTTTTGTAAACATCTTTATTGGAGTATTATTGCTTTACAATGGTGTGTTAGTTTCTGCTTTATAACAAAGTGAATCAGCTATACATATACATATATCCTCATATCTCCTCCCTCTTGCATCTCCCTCCCATCCTCCCTATCCCATCCCTCTAGGTGGTCACAAAGCACTGAGCTGATCTCCCTGTGCTATGCAGCTGCTTCCCACTAGCTATCTGTTCTACATTTGGTAATGTATATATGTCCATGCCACTCTCTCTCACTTCGTCCAGCTTACCCTTCCCCCTCCCCGTGTCCTCAAGTCCATTCTCTAAGTCTGCGTCTTTATTCCTGTGCTACACCTAGGTTCTTCAGAACCTTTTTTTTTTTAGATTCCGTATATATGTGTTAGCATATGGTATTTGTTTTTCTCTTTCTGACTTACTTTACTCTGTATGACAGACTCTATGTCCATCCACCTCACTACAAATAACTCAATTTCATTTCTTTTTATGGCTGAGTAATATTCCATTGTATATATGTGCCACATCTTCTTTATCCGTTCATCTGTCGATGGACACTTAGGTTGCTTCCATGTCCTGGCTGTTGTAAACAGTGCTGCAATGAACATTGTGGTACATGACTCTTTTTGAATTATGGTTTTCTCAGGGTATATGCCCAGTAGTGGGATTGCTGGGTCGTATTGTAGCTCTATTTTAGTTTTTAAAGGAACCTCCATACTGTTCTCCATAGTGGCTGTATCAATTTACATTCCCACCAACAGTGCAAGAGGGTTCCTTTTTCTCCAGACCCTCTCCAGCATTTATAGTTTGTAGATTTTTTGATGATGGCCATTCTGACTGGTGTGAGGTGATACCTCATGGCAGTTTTGATTTGCATTTCTCTATTGATTAGTGATGTTGAACATCCTTTCATGTGTTTGTTGGCAATCTGTATATCTTCTTTGGAGAAATGTCTATTTAGGTATTCTGCCCATTTTTGATTTGGGTTGTTTGTTTTTTTGATGTTGAGCTGCATGAGCTGCTTGTAAATTTTGGAGATTAATCCTTTGTCAGTTGCTTCATTTGCAAATATTTTCTCCCATTCTGAGGGTTGTCTTTTTGTCTTGTTTATGGTTTCCTTTGCTGTGCAAAAGCTTTTAAGTTTCATTAGGTCCCATTTGTTTATTTTTGTTTTTATTTCCATTTCTCTAGGAGGTGGGTCAAAAAGGATCTTGCTGTGATTTACGTCATAGAGTGTTCTGCCTATGTTTTCCTCTAAGAGTTTTATAGTGTCTGGCCTTACATTTAGGTCTTTAATCCATTTTGAGTTTATTTTTGTGTATGGTGTTAGGGAGTGTTCTAATTTCATTCTTTTACCTGTAGCTGTCCAGTTTTCCCAGTACCACTTTTTGAAGAGGCTGTCTTTCCTCCATTGTATATTCTTGCCTCCTTTATGAAAAATAAGGTGACCATATTCTGGGCTTTCTATCCTGTTCCATTGATCTGTCTTTCTGTTTTGTGCCAGTAGCATACTGTCTTGATTACTGTAGCTTTGTAGTATAGTTAGAAGTCTGGGAGCCTGATTCCTCCAACTCTGTTTTTCTTTGTCAAGATTGCTTTGGCTATTTGGGATCTTTTGTGTTTCCATACAAATTGTGAAATATTTTGCTCTGGTTCTATGGAAAATCACTTTTCTGAAAGTGATTGAACATATTTCCAAATAAGTCCTGGATTCCATATCCTTGAGGAAGGCTCCTTAATAATTTGTGGCAGTTAAAACAATTATGAAAAACAAGAAAAGATCTTTGAAATGTACACTGTGTTATCATATAATATTATCTTTGATTTTATGTGACTGTTTTTTCATTCTATTTAAAAAAACTTTTATAGCATATAGGTCTGTCACTTATAATTGATTAAATATGATTATATCGATTTCCAAAATTATCAGATTCATGATTAAGAAAATAACCTGCTATATTACCCCTGTTTGTATGAGAAAATGAGATTTAAGTCATTTCAACTTAGTTTTATTTTCTAATGAACATGCCATAACAATGAAGAATTTTTGTTTAGAGGACTAGATATAGCAACACATTGCTTTCTGAGACTTCGATAGTGTTAGGAAACATTTGGTTAAGCTGAAAAATGAGTTTTAATTTTTACTATTAATAATTGAGAACTTACAACTTTGGGGTAAAATCATTATTGTGAGCTTGTTACTCCAGGCCCTCTTTTCATTTTATATTTCAAAGTCTGTGCTTTCTAAACAATAGAGAAGAAATATCCCAGGATACAAAGAAATGAAACTTAAACTAAAATTGGGTATTTCGTCAGATTCCATAGAGTGGTTTTAATTTTCATAGACGGTTTTAGTGTGTTCACATGCTAGGAATTTGAATATCTTTAAATATTTATTTCAAACTGCATAAAAATTTGCATGCGTCCAGAAAGCATGTCAAAATTGGATTTTTAAATGAAAATTGCCTATTATAGTCTACGTAATCTTTAGAGTTTTCTTATACGGGACAAATCACAAATCTGTTTATTTGTGGAGATGTCTTTTTAGTTGCCTCTGTCCAGAATCAAAACTTTTTAATGTATTAATATCAAGAACGTTGAATTCAGGCAATATCAGTGGTCTTTTGAGACATACATCCAGTTCTGATTGAGTAGTATCCAAAGTGGACTTTTAGGCTAGGCAGAGGGAAAAGAACAGAACAAAGAAAGGAAAAAATGACCAATCATGGGAGAAGCGAAGTTGAGAGTGAACAGTGGAGAATGCTACCCAGTTCTTCTAGAGTAGAGCCTCTGAAAGAGAGCAAGGAGTTTTATCAGAATTTCCTCTCCATTGCTGTTATTCGTTGGAGAGTGTAATTTCCTTCAGGTAGTTGGGGTGGAGAAAAGGTTAAGAGCTGCTCGACTACTTTAGCTCTAATTGGTGTCTCTGCTTCCAAGCTTGCTCTTCTATATTCTTTACATCACACCGATTGATTTTTTTCCCCTTTAATATAAATAAATTTATGTTATTCCCCACCCTCTTTTTTTTTTTTTTTTTTTTTGCCTGCGTTGGGTCTTTGTTGCTGCGCAGGCTTTCTCTAGTTGTGGCAAGCGGTGGCCACCCTTCTTTGTGGTGCGCGGCTTCTCATTTCGATGGCTTCTCTTGCTGCGGAGCACGGGCTCTAGGTGCGTGGGCTTCAGTAGTTTCAGCATGTGGGCAGGCTCAGTAGTTGTGGCTCGTGAGCTCTAGAGTGCAGGCTCAGTAGTTGTGGCGAACGGGCTCAGCTGCTCCGCGACATGTGGGATCTTCCTGGACCAGGGATTGAACCTGTGTTCCCTGCATTGGGAAGCAGACTCTTAACCACTGCGCCACCAGGGAAGTCCCTCCCCACCCCCTTTTATCACATTGAGAACAGAAAATTCCAACTGCTTATTCTAACTTAAAAATCCCCTACCTACCTCTCTGACCTAATCTGTCTCTGTTCCTTTTTCACTATGTTTTGGCTACACTGCCTTTATGTTTCTGTTTAGGGCTGTTCTAGCTGTGCCTTCTGTTTGGAATTGTGGTCTTACTGCTTTGTATTTGGCTGGCTCTGTGTCAGCTTACAGGTCAGTTTCATAGAGAGGTATTCATGACCACCCAATATTAAGGAGTCACCCATTCATTTTTTTCCCTATTACTGTATTATAATTCTCTGAATTATACTTATCACTATTTCATGTTTTCTTGTGTTCTTGCCTTTTGTTTATTTCTCTATTAACTACTGCATCTTTAGTGTCTAGAATGGTGCTTGGCATATAGTTGGTGCCTAATAAGTATTTGTTGGGTGGAGGAATGTATGAATCATTGCTCTGGGACTGGATATACTATCCATATAATATCCGTGTGTCTCGTCCAAGTAATACTGTCCATAATTTTCAGGACCTTTACTTGCTTGCAGTGTAAGTTTTATTGTAATGAAAATAGAAACCAAATAGTAACAGTGAAAAAGAATTTTCAGGTTGAAGTCTGGAAAACTGGCTTTGAATCTTAGCACTTTCAGGTTTAATATAAATTAGGTGTAGTCACTATACTTCTGTGACTGTGTTCCTTCTCCTATAATGTAACTTCTCATAGGGTTGTTCTGAGGTTTAAATGAAGCAGTATATTTAGGAGTTTTTTATGAAGCACTACACAGATTATTTTAAGTTCTCCCTTATTCCCCCCTCCCCCACAAAGAATTCAAATAACTTTACCTACTTTTAATGATAAAGTAATTTTAAAATGAGCTTTAGTTTTATATTACAATTTTACTACATGTACTGTGTAAAGATATGACTTAAATAGCTTAGAGAATCTCTAATATTGCTTTTGAATATTTTATGAATTGCAAACTGGTGACTTAATAATTTCTTTGACGTTTTCTCCATTAGTTCTTTCATTCCTGTCTCTCTTCCTTTCCTTTCTGTCACAATCAGCCAATTTCCTTTTGATATATATATATATATATTATATATATTATATATATATATATATATATATATATATATATATAATTTATATAATATATATATAATATATATATATATATATATAATTTGAAATCCGGTTTCTTTATGCTTTCTGAAATATTTATTATAGAATATGTCATTAACTAGCTAGAAACATGGATTTGTTTATTCATCTCCAGGCCTTGAGGACTATTTGGGGAAGTATAAAGCCCATTCAGCTTTTCTCTGTTAACGTTTTCTATGCAAAAACACTACCTTGATCAACTACTGAGCACAATTTGCGCTTTTCTGCATTGATACTTTCACTCATATATTAAAATGCTCAGGATGTTCTCTTTTCCTCCTTCTCACCTGTCCAAACCTCTCTCTCCATAAATAATCAGTTAAAATCTACCTCTTCTCTAGTGATATTCCCAATCTGCTCTATCTGAAGCGATTGCTATTTTTTAAAAACCTTATGTCGGCTATTGTTTGTAATTAATCATATTTTACCCTTTCTGATACCTTATTTTGTTTTCTTTAGTCATTGGTAATTAACCACATTACTTTTTTACTCTCTTATTTTGTGTTTTTTAAGTGTCATTTGTTTTCCTATTGAGATTTGAAGTTCTTTGAGGTCCCTTTCCATAGGGTCTGCTGTAGCATTTTTTTTTTTCATTTTATGTGCTTAATAAAAGTTTTTTGTTTTTGTTTTTACTCTTCATTAAACAGCCATTTATTTTATTCCCAAAGGAAATAGTTTTGTATTTTATGAGTGGCAATATTGTGAAGTGGTTAAGTGGCAGATTTATTGTAGCCACATTGCTTAGATTCTAATCCCAGCTTTACCACTTAATAGTTGTAGGACCTTGGGAAGGTCACTCAACCCCTCTGTGCTGCAGCTTTCTAATCTGTAATGAAGAAAATAAGAATACCTTTTAGGATTGTTGTGTGGCTTAACTGAGAAAATAAATGTAAAATGCTTAACACATTGCTTGGCACATAGTTGCCACTTAGCGCACACTAGCTGTCCTCATCGATATTAGCATGATTCTTTTATGGAATAATGAAAAAGAGGCTTTGAAGTCTGATAGTCCTTTTATGACCTTGGGCAACTTTCTTTACCTCCCAAAAACGCAGTTTGGGCAGTGGGCATTATTTATTTGTTTTATGTGTGTGTGTATGTATATATATATTCACTTCATATATGTGCCCAGTGCATATATATTTATGTTATAGTGACTCTCTCTAGCAACTCCCTTTTTCTCCATTCTGAATTGCAATTGTATTTCTGGAGCCAGGCTATTGCTTTCCTCCCTCTCTCCCACCCTTCTGCCCCTTTTCCCTCCCTCCCTCCCTTCCACCCTTCCTTTCATCCTTCCATCCTCCCTTCCATCTTTCCATCCAGCTGTGTGTTTGTCTGACTAAAAGCAACTCAAGGAAGGATGACTCTAGCAGTTGGTTTAGTGTTTTTAGAACCTGAATTGTGGGAAACCATAACATTTTTTTCTAGGAGTCCATTACATTAAGAAGATGAGTAAGTATACAGAAATGAGTGAAAGTATTAATTTGGGAAACAGATTTTGGCCGTATGAATATGGGTTTCAAAATACTGGACTGTTTTATTATCACTTGTACCAGTGTCCCACATAAGAACCCTACTGATAAAGAAATCTTGGCTTGTGCATGACAGTAGTTCATTTATTGAGTGTAAAGTACTAATTTCATCTGACAGTAGTGTAAAGGTAGTTAGTTGCTTAGAGGGTTACCTTCTTTTCATGTAAAATATTGTAACTAAATGAGAAGAATGTTAATGCAAACCAAATGTTAACTCTAGAGGATTATAAATTCAAAAATTTTTTTCTACAATGAACAGTAAAAAGCTTCTAAATTGTTGATGGTTTGCTTTTCTCTTAGACCAGAGAATGTTGTAGTCGGGCATCCACCTTGTGGGTTGCAAGAGCATCACCTTAGGCCACATCTGGACTAGCCACAGTGGTCTATCCAGCCAGTTATGAGAGGATATTAGCACCACCTTGTGGTGCTTGCTATACCGTGCCATTTACTTTTGGTGCCCTGTCATTACACGGGTCTTGATAATCAGGAAAGGATAAGTAAGGAGGACATCAGTTTGGCAGTTATCTTTCCAAAGCAAATACACGTTCTCGTCACTGGATACTTACTATCGAACATTTAACACCCCCATAAGATTTTTAATTTGAGATCTTGCCGATTGTGGTAATAATTGATTCAAGTGCTTCAAATTCTTAGGCATATGTAACAAGATAGCTTTTAAAGTGTGTAAGAGTAATATTTAAGATTACTCTGATCTTTATTTTAGGAATAAGTATTTAAGTATGGTGTATTTGTTGAATTTTGTCTTGATTGCTGTTGTAACATATAGTATATAAACTGACTTTAAAAATATAGTTCTTTGCAAATTAAAATATATTTTTACAATTTCTTGAATAAAATTTTATAGTCATGAAATAACATTGATTTTTAAAAGCAACATTTTCATAACAGTTAGAATATTTTCTCCCAAGGATTTATTTTATACTTTTTTATTTTGAACAATTGGATCCCTGATGTTATTCTCTGTTAAAATATTTTTAGGTTTTTCTAACTTGGCTGGAAAGCAAAATGTATCAGTTATATTCAGTGTAATTCCTAAAAAAAAAAACAATGCTAAGGATGATGGACAAATATAAAGGATAGGAAGCACAGTAATGTGGGTATCATAATGAAGACATTTTGTGTTTTAAACAGTAAAGGAACATATACTACATATACTGAGTCCTCCGGATAATTTTAAAATATACACTTTTTTAAAAAAATGTAAATTTCCAAAGTTGACTGTATTGCTCAACCTTGAATATTTGTAATAAAAGTAAAGAACAGTTTAAGTGTAGACTTAAATAGAAAGTATCTAGTTTAATACATGGGTTAACCACTTAGCAGTTATGCAGTAAGCAGTGTGCTCATTCCAACTGAAAAGTAGGGCTGCTAGGTTATGAATCAGTGTGCAATCAAAGTCACGCGTTAGTGTTACTTGATTACAAGGGAAAACCACTGTTTTATTCTTTCAAAACATTATGTTGTAGACTTGAAGATATTATAACTAAGACAAGGATGACTTCTTAATATAACTTTATATTATTTTCTTTTTTTTTGAATACCAACTTTACTTTTTCAAATAAGGAAAAAAATTTTTAAGTTACTATTTAGAATCACCTTCATTCAGAAAACAAAATGCTAAAATGTTAACATTTTAAGAATAGGAAAGGTATAATTTGAGAATAAAGATATGTATTGTTTTCTAATTATCCTTTTCTCCTGGATTTATGCCTACTTGGGTATGATCTAATGGCAAGATCAAAAGGTGGTATAAATAAGTCTATTATATAAGTTGGAAAATTGAGATAATTGTGGTACCACTGACAGAAACAAGGAAACTAACAGTGGGAGCCAATTTTGTTTGTTTAGTTCTTAGCCACTTTCGAAAGGTTTCCTTGGCTATTGTCCCTTCCTCCCAGGGACATTGGTTTTGGTTTCTATAGAGTATTCATTACTTCATCATTATCCACATCACTGTGGAAAATTATTTTCTTTTGAGGTAGATCATTATTTCCAATTCTTTTACTCTCTGTACTCTTATTTCAGGCAGTTGTTTATGCCCACAGGCTTTGGGGGAGATAGTACTGGGATTGATTTACTATCTATAGTAAACTTGAACAAGTTACCACCACTCATTGATCATCAGTTTCCTCATCCATATAATGAAGATGATAATACCTGGCATATAGTAGTAAGTGCTTGGCAAGTGATGGCTATTACCTGGTATTATTATCAGAGGTGGACTTCAGGGTGATCTTACCAGAGTCTTACTGGGAAATCCATTTGACACTCACGGTGTTATAAGGAACGGATAGGCGTTCAGTGCCTCTCAGTATTGAGGCTCGGAGCCATACCTCTCATACCTTGTCTCATATCAAGGGTTGGCAAACTTTTTATAAAAGACCACATAATAAACATTTTAGACTTTGCAGACCATAGGTCTCTGTTTCAGTTACTCGATTTTGCTGTTGTAGTAGGAAAGCAGCTGGAGACAATATGTAAATGAATGTGGCTGTGTTCCAATCAAACTTTATTTATAGACACAAATATGAATTTAATATAATTTTTATATAATATTATTCTTTTGAACTTTTTCAACTTTTAAAAAGTGTAAAAACCTTTCTTAGTTTATAATCTGTACAAAAGCAGGTAGGCTGATTTTGGCTTGCAGGCTGTATTTGCTGACCCTTCCTTAGAGTAGAAACACATGGGGGCAGGATAGCAGGTAGTCTCTAAAGCAGGATATCAGAGAATCATCTCCCATAAATGAGGAATATCAGTTATACTTCTGGTGCAACTGTAAAGCACTCCGATCCTAATTAAGATAACTTTTGGTGAATAATATCATCCAGGATTGTCAGTCTTTTGCATCCTTGTGTTATTAGATAAATGAGGTTTTTGCCCACCGGGTTCCTAATGTGCAGAATTATCCTACTCAGATATTAGTAGTTAGGGACAGAGTAATTCTCTGTCAGCTGTCATGAAGACATAGACAAATGGACGAAAACGTGTGCTATTTGGTATGGCTCCCTTTAGGCATATATAAATGTTAGTGTCCTCTAGGACCTCCTACGAAGGCTGGTTTAAGGTACACCTCACTATTTGTCTACGATTTTGACTCTACTAGATTTTCATTTCTTTAATGTACCTGTCAGAGAGCACTGCATCCCCTCCCCCGTAGGATGCTGAGTTTTTCTTCCCTTACGTCTGTCTATTGGAAGACTACTGTTTTGTAGGATTGGTTACCTTAGCCAGATAATTCAACAAGCTTTTGGTGCTGGCAAATAACATGTCTAGTTCTATGAAATCTAAAGACAGAACTATTTTTAGTTCTTCATCTAATTTCATCCCAAAGATATGATAATGATGATGGTGATGATAATGATGATTGCAGCAACTATCACTTTTTAAATTTCTGTGTAACAGGCATTTTATAAACATTTTCTCATTCAGTCTTCATTACAGCCCTATAAATTGTGCGGTGTTAGTCTCGTTTTACATTAAAGAAAAATGCAGTGAAATGATACAGTCAGGGACTTACACAGTCGGCGTCAGTGCCAGATTCAGACCTATACCTTTGACTTCAAAGCCTTCTGCACCTCTGTGTTTCCATTAAACTTTGTACATGTCTAGGGCATTGCTCTTCTTATTTGTTTACTTCAGTGTCTCTACTAAATAAATATTGATAAGGACAGTGATTCTGTTTTAAATTTGTCATTGTACCTTTGGTTCCTATTATAGTAGGTGCCTAATGAATGTTGATTGAATTGATGATTGAATAACTGAGGACAGATTCAATATAATGGTGAAATAGGGGATGAATGGTCTCATGTAAATTAGGAAGTCCCTATTAGTAGTGTAGTATGAGTAAAGAGGTCATTCAATGTAAAGTGAGTCTTTCCTGAGAACCATTCAAGGGTTCTAGTGGCATTATATATGGTTATTGTCTGTTGAGGCTGTCTCTATTATCAAATCATTAGATATATAAAGTTATCACTTCAGGTGATTTTTTTTTTATCATATCCTTTTTAAGTAGGTAAGTCATGGTCAGGCCTAGAATAGTGCCAGATACATAATAAGTGTCTTCTCTCTCTCTCTCTCTCCCTCTTGCCTCCCCATTTCTTTCTCTCTTTCACTCTCCGTATTTATGTATGTACATGTACATACACATATGCATATATATGTATTCACGTATGCATATATATTTAAGATTACAAGTAATTCAGAGTTAATAGTTTGTGATTATTGAAATGGGAAATTCATTAAAACTTTATGAAAAGATCCTGTGAATAGTATCATGCACACACACACATATGTGTGTGTGTGTGATTGTAAAGGCATTCTACAGGACAAGCATTTCTCCCATAACACCATACGTTTATTCCTGAAAAATCTTGCATTTGGCACATACAATTAACAGAGTTTTTAGGGAAAGTTGGGTTAGAAGCAGTTAGCAGTCAAAACATACAGAACTTTATAACCGGAGTACTAAAAAAAAAAACAGTAACAGTTTTGGTGAAAATACTACCACAGTTAAGTCTCCTCTGGCAATGGTAATCAGGCTATCATTGTCAGGATAGCCTTAAATCTTGGGTCTCATGATTTGTTTGAGATGTAGATCTTTGAGGAAATTTGCTTTTTAAGAGTGACCACTTTCATCAAAATGAAAAACTATGAATCAGTATATAGACTTATATATCAAAATTTTTTTTATACTTAGGGTACATGTCTTAGCCTCTTCTTCATCTGCACTCCCATCCTCTTCAGATAGCTTAACATATCGAAGGTCTAGTGATTCACGCAGCCTCAGAATCAGTCACTGCTTGTGTGAAAGAAAAGCTCGTCGATGGGATTATCAGCCTTTTCACATCATATGTTGTAAAAACTTTCTCTTTAATTGTAAGAAAGCCGATTGCTTCAAAACGTGCTGAGAAAAGCTGCATATGAATCAGTACAACCTTTTGGTTATATATGCTGATATCATTGCCCTATTTACCAATCACAATTTAGCTAATTTGCTGTAAAGAAACATAAATTAGAGTATAACAAACTGTTTCAATATAGGCTTTTAGCTCAAAATAAATAGATACTGACTTACACTTTATTCTGATTCCAAAATAGGATAAGTCCTTTCACTGTTTTTTAAAAATCTTTATTATAATTAGTAAAAATCTAGTCACAGCCTACTGCATAGCACTAGATAATGGAAAATAATGTGAATAGACATACAGTTTAAAAAGACACAGGGGGCTTCCCTGGTGGCGCAGTGGTTAAGAATCCGCCTACCAATGCAGGGGACACAGGTTCGAGCCCTGGTCCAGGAAGATCCCACATGCCACGGAGCAACTAAGCCCGTGCGCCACAACTACTGAGCCTGTGCTCCAGAGCCCATGAGCCACAACTACCGAAGCCCGTGCACCTAGAGCCGGTGCTCCGCAACAAGACAAGCCACCGCAATGGGAAGCCCATGCACCACAATAAAGAATAGCCCCCGCTCACTGCAACTAGAGAAAGCCTGCGCGCAGGAACGAAGACCAATGCAGCCAAAGATAAATTAAAAAAAAAAAAAAGACACAGAAACTAGAAGTTCCAGTAAAATTTTAGTGTACATGGAAGAAATAATAAGGCCTAAAATTTAAGGGGTGTGGGGAGAATAGGATATTTACTTGAATTACATATTTTATAAAAAGCCATTAGTGGATACTTCGAAGAGAGATAACCTCTTTGAGAACGATTATAGAACAGAGGTTATAAGTGTGAGACTTTGTAGTCAAACAGACCTGGTTTTGAATCCTGTCTTCTGAGCTTAATTGCTTTTATGATCTTGGACATGTTACTTCATTTTTCTAGGGCTCAATTTTAACATCTATAAAATGAGTTTAGTGTATAACCTATTTCCTTGGGTTGTTGTTAAAATTAATGAGATAAGGCCTTAAAAGTTTTTAGAGGACTTCCCTGGTGGCGCAGTGGTTAAGAATCCATCTGCCGATGCAGGGGACATGGGTTCGAGCCCTGGTCCGAGAAGATCCCACATGCCGCGGAGCAACTAAGCCTGTGCACCACAATTACTGAGCCTGTGCTCTAGAGCCCGCGAGCCACAATTACTGAGCCCGTGTGCCACAACTACTGAAGCCCGCGCGCCTAGAGCCCGTGCTCCACAACAAGAGAAGCCACTGCAATGAGAAGTCTACACACCGCAACGAAGAGTAGCCCCCGCTCGCCGCAACTAGAGAAAGTCCGTGCACAGCAACGAAGACCCAACGCAGCCAAAAATAAATAAAATAAATAAATTTATTAAAAAAAAAAGTTTTTAGAGTAGTGCCTAGCACATGAAAAGTGCTATTATTTATATTTTGCAACCTGAAAGATAATAAGAACCACAACTCAGTTACCCTTTTTTGCATTTAGGTGTAATGAAGATAACAATTTAAGGTGAGATCTTTATTGTCCCAGATAACAACTCTTTGAGATGAGGAAAATACATAGTCATGCTGACTGATCTCACTGTAGTTTCATGACCACTATCCTAAAAGCAGGATCTTACTGCTTCTTTGCAATCATTCTCCACCCTCCACCCGCGCCCCACCCCCCACCCCAGTCTGTTTATCCTGCGCTCTCCTGTCCTGGCTTATGTTCTGCTCCAAAGTGACTACTACTGCTCGTAGTCACTTTGGAGCAGAACGTTAGCATCATATGGGAGCTTGTTAGAATTGCACCATCTCAAGCTACACACTAGATCCATAGAATCACAATCGGCATTTTAATAAAATTCCCCAGGTGATTCTTTTTTTTTTTTAACATCTTTATCGGAGTATAATTGCTTCACAATGGTATGTTAGTTTCTGCTTTATAACAAAGTGAATCAGCTATACATATACATATATCCCCATATCTCCTGCCTCTTGCGTCTCCCTCCCTTACTCCCTATCCCACCCCTCTAGGTGGTCACAAAGCACTGAGCTGATCTCCCTGTGCTATGCGGCTGCTTCCCACTAGCTATCTGTTTTACATTTGGTAGTGTATATATGTCCATGCCACTCTCTCACTTTGTCCCAGCTTACCCTTCCCCCTCCCTGTGTCCTCAAGGCCATTCTCTACGTCTGTATCTTTATTCCTGTCCTGCCCCTAGGCTCTTCAGAACCTTTTTTTTTTTTTTAGATTCCATATATATGGAATTCCATATATGTGATTCCATATATGTGTTGTCATACGGTATTCGTTTTTCTCTTTCTGACTTACTTCACTCTGTATGACAGACTCTAGGTCCATCCACCTCACTACAAATAACTCAGTTTCATTTCTTTTTATGGCTGAGTAATATTCCATTGTATATTCGTGCCACATCTTCTTTATCCATTCATCTGTCAATGGACACTTAGGTTGCTTCCATGTCCTGGCTATTGTAAATAGAGGAATGGACATTGTGGTACATGACTCCTTTTGAATTATGGTTTTCTCAAGGTATATGCCCAGTAGTGGGATTGCTGGGTCGCATGGTAGTTCTATTTTTAGTTTTTTAGGGAACCTTCATACTGTTCTCCATAGTGGCTATATCAATTTACATTCCACCAACAGTGCAAGAAGGGTCCTTTTTCTCCACACCCTCTCCAGCATATATTGTTTGTAGACTTTTTGATGATGGCCATTCTGACTGGTGTGAGGTGAGATACCTCATTGCAGTTTTGATTTGCATTTCTCTAATGATTAGTGATGTTGAGCATCCTTTCATATGTTTGTTGGCAATCTGTATATCTTCTTTGGAGAAATGTCTGTTTAGGTCTTCTGCCCATTTTCGGATTGGGTTGTTTGTTTTTTGATATTGAGCTGCTTGTAAATTTTGGAGATTAATCCTTTGTCAGTTGCTTCATTTGCAAATATTTTCTCCCATTCTGAGGGTTGTCTTTTCGTCTTGTTTGTGGTTTCCTTTGCTGTGCAAAAGCTTTTAAGTTTCATTAGGTCCTATTTGTTTATTTTTGTTTTTATTTCTATTTCTCTAGGAGCTGGGTCAAAAAGGATCTTGCTGTGATTTATGTTATAGAGTGTTCTGCCTATGTTTTCCTCTAAGAGTTTTATAGTGTCTGGCCTTACATTTAGGTCTTTCATCCATTTTGAGTCTATTCCTGTGTATGGTGTTAGGGAGTGTTCTAATTTCATTCTTTTACCTGTAGCTGTCCAGTTTTCCCAGCACCACTTATTGAAGAGTCTGTCTTTTCTCCATTGTATATTCTTGCCTCCTTTATCAAAAATAAGGTGACCATATGTGCGTGCATTTCTATCCTGTTCCATTGATCTATAGTCTGTAGTATAGTCTGTATAGTATAGTTTGTAGTATAGTCTGAAGTCAAGGAGCCTGATTCTTCCAGCTCCGTTTTTCTTTCTCAAGATTGCTTTGGCTATTTGGGGTCATTTGTGTTTCTTAAGCACACTCAAGTTTGAGAAGCACTGTCCTTAAACCACTGTTTCTCATTTTATCTGCTCCTTAAACCCTCCCCCATACCTGACTCTCAGCTCCTTCAAACCCATTTTATGGATGATGACTTTGCTACCTACTTCTCTGAAAAAAAGTGAAAGTATAAGAAGAAACTCTCATACACTCACATGCACAACCATCTTAACTTACCTTTCAGTATCTACACCAGTACTCTGCCTTCCTGTTACTATAGATGAAATAGCCATGCTGTTATCTAAAGCTGGTTCACTAGATCCCATCTCTTCTCCCTATTCAAGGACATCACTGCAGTAAATCTGTACTCATTCACTTGTATCATTCACTTTTCCCTCTCTGCTGGATCCCACTTTCTCCTCACCAGCTACCACTGCATTTACTTGCCCTCTGCAGTAAAACTTCTCAAAAGAATTGTGCTATAACTACCGTCTCCATTTCTTCTCTTCCTGTTTCTGAATTCATTCCATTCAGTCTTTTGCTCCTCCCCACTCTATTAAAACTGCTCTTGTCCAAATTACTAGGAACCTAAATATTGTTATATTCAGCTGGCAGTTCACAGTCCTCATTTTCTCCACTTGGCAGCAGTATTAAACAAAATCACTCACTCTCTTTTCCTTGAAATACTTTCTTCCATTTGCTTCTTCTCTTGGTTTCTCTTCTTTTTCTCTGAGTGTTTCTTATTCTTATTGTCTGGTTCCTCTTCATTTCCCACTGGAAATATGTGACCTATTTCATCTGGCTTCTTCCACTTAGCATAATATTTTCAAGGTTCATCCACATTGCAGCATATGTCAGTTCTTTTTTCCTTTTTTGTGGTCAAATAATATTCCATTGTATGTATATGCTACTATTTGTTTATTGATTCATCCTTTATAGACATTTGAATTGTTTCCACCTTTTGGCAATTATGAATAGTGCTGCTATGAACATGTGTACATATGAATATATGATTACATATATTGGTTTGAGTACTTGCTTTCAATTCTTTTGTGAATATACCTAGGAGTTGAATTGTCTATGTTTAACTTATTGAGGACCCTCCAAACTGTTGCCACTGCAGCTGAACCATTTTGTATTTCCACTAGCAGTGTACTAAATGGTTCCTATTTTTCCACATCCTTGTCAATATTTGTTATTTTCAATTTTTTTTAGTATTGCCTTCCTAGTGGGTTAATGTTGTTGAACAGCTTTTAATCTATTATTGACTATTTGTATATCCATTCCTCTTTCTTCTTTCTGTTGAATTCTTGAGAAGACCCTTTGAAGATCTATGGAATTCTCTCTCTGTGCAGCTCTCTCTCCTCTTTGGTACTCTTTCCTGAGAACTCCAGCCACTCTGATCTCTGTGTATTCTCAGCTATGTCTCCTCTACTTGGAGAGAGTGCCGAGCTTTGCTTGGTTCCTCTCTCTGCACCATATCCTGGAAGTTCTCTCAAGGCAGTAAGCTGGGGCAATTTGCAGGGCTCACCTTATTTGTTTTTTGTATGTCAGGGTCCACAGTCCTTTGTTGCCTGATTTCCTGTGTCTTGCATACCTTTTTTTCATATATTTTCTCCCAGTATTTTGGTTGTTTCACGTGAGAGGGTAAATCTGGTTCTGTTACTTGGCCTGGTGCAGAACCCTTTCATCTTTAAAATAACCTCAGAAAATAAGGCTCAGAGTATGCCAAATTCAGATGAACTCTGCTGAGAGTCCTGTGAGGAATTCATTACATCTTTCCATGTACCCTCACTGTCTTGGATGTCAAACATTTGTGCTTTGGCACTCTACTGGCTGGACTTGACACACTTCTGTGGGGGTGCAGTGTATAATCAATTGGTTTCCTTTGTCAGGGGGTGTAGACATTGATTATTATCCACCTGGGAGTGGAGAACTTTCTAAATGAAATCTGAATCTTTTCTATGACTACTGGCAAGAACTGAAAAATTCCCAATAATGAAAATCACATGTTTTAAAAGAAATAGACCAAGGAATACTTACTTTGTTTTAGTGATGTTGCATTTTCTCTTTATTTGTAATGGAAATATCTTTTATTTCCAGGAATATTAAGAGACTTTGTGACACAGACCTTTTTTGTTGTTGTTGTTAAATTAAGGAGCTTTCAGTATTAGGAAATATTTTTAAATTTTCACAACATCTGTTCAAAAACACAACATTTCTGTAAGAACATGTCCTTGTTCTTAGTAAATGCACACTGACATATTTAGAAATAAATGGGCACCATGTATCCAGTATACTCTCAAATGGATCAGTAAAGGATTTTATACATGTACACACAGATACACACATATGCAGATGTGTGTTGGTATGTGTAAAGCAATTGGGTCCAGATTTAGACAATTGGGGGATTTGGTTGGAAGGTATTTTGGTGCTCCTTGTACTATTCTTGTAGCATTGAAATTTGGAATTATATTAAAGTAATCAAATTCTTTAAAAATTACAATATTATGATCAGTTACTGTACTAACTCCTAGGTGTGAAATGTGACATTTCTTTTGTTTTTGCCTTTTCAGCATTCATTTCCTCCTTATCTGATAGTAGTTACAAGCTATATAGTTCAAGTGGGATTGATTTCACAGTGTAGTTCCAGGATTGAACATGTGACCCATGCCTAGAAATCCAGTTTCGTTCCTTTTTTGAAGTGATTGTTTCAGGGATGATCATGTGAACCAAGCCATTGCAGGGAGATTTATTTCCAAGACTTCTGTTGAAATTATTGGGAAAGAGAAACTACCTTTGTGTTTCCAAGTGAGTAGGTTATAATCTGGAGCCTAACCGTAGTCACTTGCCATTATTTATAAGTTTGCCTGAGAACAGTGAAACCAATTTAGAGGAAAGAGAACCAACAAACTTCAGTAAGACTGTTGTTACATATATAAAATCAAATTTTTTTTTTTTTTAAAGCTTGATTTGATTAGCATTTGGTGCTTTGGATCATTCCCTTGGAAATACTGAAGAAAGAGAGAGAGGATGTAGCTTGATTTTTTTTGTATTCTGACTCTGTCCTTTAACCATTCTTTAATTTCCTTTTCAAATTTCTCTTTTCTTTAGGTCCATAACCATCTGTCCATAAACATTTCATTTCCTTGATGAACATAGTCTTGAGGTTTTTTTTTTTTTTCTTTGACTACTACGGTTTTAGCTGTATTTATTTACACTGATAATATTTATATATAATATATTATATAATAACTATAATATTTATATATATGCATGAATTTCATTGTTTATTATGTTGTATCATATTTAAATTTGTGTCTATTTTTATTTTACTTTATGGTTGTAATTTGATAACTATAACTCCTTCCTTCCACATAGTTCATTTACACTTCTACTCCCAGGAATAATGTTTCCACAAATAATGTTGGCCTATATATTATGACTACTAATAAATATGTTTACCTTGGTGTCCCCTATACACCCCAAATTCCCCATTTCCCATATTGCTGTCTTCACCTTTCTCTTCAAACCCATTTCTTATTTTAGTCCATTTCATCAATAATTATATCACTGTATCTTCTGACTTGAGCCATTCTTTCCTATATCTTACATCTAATTTAGTTATGAAATGTTATTTCTACCCCTCAAATAAAATATTTCTGACTTTTACTTCTCAGGCTGTGCCCTTGTGGTTTATGTCCTGAATGCCTGATTAATTGTAAAAATATCAAATATTACCTATTTTGCTTCTAACCCCTCAGTCCATAGTCCATGCTCTGTTCATTTTGATCTTTCTGAAATGCACATTTGAGATATCATTTTCTCCAGCCTGAAAATCTTCAGTGGTATTTAACACCCTCAGAATAAAATACTACTCCTTGGAATGGGCATTCATGGTCTAGTCATATGCTCATATTCATATTTTCAGCTCTAGCCTTTTAAGATTACTTGTATGTTCCTAAAGATACTGTCCTCTCCTTTATCCATGTTTTTGCACAAGCTGGTCTTTGTTCCTGGAATGTCCTTTCCTGCTTCTTGTCAAGTTGGCAGAATCCTACTCCTTTAGAATCCAGTCAGAAATCATTTATCATTGTACCTTGAATACCTAGCACAATATCTTATATGTATTAGATCTATAAATGATAGCTAAAGAATGGAAGAAAGGGAGAGAGAGTATGAATGAGGTAAAATGAAATAGACATAGGTTTAAATAGGTAATTTAAGATCAATTTAAGACACTTGGTTTCAGTCACATGCATATTCTTTGGGCAGGGAAGTATAGAACACCTCGATTGATAATCCCACTAAACTATATATGATTTCAGGAGAGGGGGTGTGATAATTCCCCAAAGGGAACTTGAGTGCTTTTACCAGAAGAAACAAAAGAAGATTTTGGGGGGTTCCTCAGAAAGCAAAGCCTAAGAGAAAGGCTTATCTACTACTATTACTAGCGATTATAGTTGAAGGATTAAGGTTATGAGTCAGCAAAGGAGGGAGAACAAAATGGGGATGTATAATCTAGTTATACACCACTGTTTCCCAGGACAGTTCTTTCTGGGAGAGATTTTTTTTCCCACGTGCTCACAGACTCCATTGGTCAAGGTTCTGTTCCTCAGGACACGAACTTTGCCGCTCCTCCAGCTTCTGCATGTAGTTACGGGCGCTGAGTAAGGAACTGTACTGCTCCATATCTCAGGAGTCATCTGCGAGCCCTGGATCCAGAGGCAAGAGACATGTTGGATAGGCACAGGTCTAGGCTCTGTCACTTTGCCCTGTATGGAGTTGTTTAGGAAGCCAGGTAGTGCTGGTCACCACTGCAACTGCTGGAATGATTTAGGCTCAAGGGGGGAATTAGAGGTATCTGAGACGGGGGGAAGGAATGCTAGAAGTAAAAAACAATAACAACACAGGAAAATGTTCATCATAAAACATTAAAGAAAAAATGTATGTGATGCCAATTATATCTTTAAGAACTATATTTGTTTCCGGATACCAGCTTCATGTGGCTACAGTGTAGACATAGATGTTGAAACAGCTGGGGTTTAAGTCCTCAAATATTAGGAGTCTAATCTACAGCCAAATGTTAATATTGATTAACAGCATTTTCTTCCTAGTTTTTGTGGACCATAACATATCTCCACATAGCCTGTATAATTTATATAATCAGTTTAAAGTCTTAATACAACATACATGAAATAGTGTCACATTGGAATATTGGAAAACAGGCTGGAGAGAGATCTGTTTGTTATCAGTAATCAAAGTGTGTCTTATATTGAGTAATATTTGGAGTATTCTTTGATTTGAAAATATTTTAAAATAATTACTTCTGGATGAAATGAAGCAACACTTAATAATAAGTGCTTGAAAGATTAAAGGTAAATGTAAAACTTTATTCATATATTCATCCATTAAATTTAGTGTTTTCTATGTGCCAAACCCTGTGCTTGGCATCAGTCATATATGAACAGTGAAGATAGTCCCTGATCTCATGAGCTTATATTGTCTCTGAGGAGGTAGATAATGCGTAAACAGAAAATTATATAATCATAAATATTAAACAAAGATACTTGATGAAAACTTAATAGATTGGTCAGAGCCAGGCTTCTGTGAAGGATTAGAGAGGTGACTGAAGGAATAGCAAAGAATTTGGCGTGTTCAAGGGTAGATGGAATATAGTCACCATTGAAGATTGTCAGAGATGAGATTTCAGAGAGAGGTGAGTCAGATCTTGCATGACTTTGTAGGCTATGATGAGAAGTTTACATTTAATGCAAAGGAGATTGGGAAGACAGTGTTTAAGCAGAGGAATAACAGAGTCACCTAAACACATGAAATCTTTAGATGTTTACATATATTGTTTTAAGTTTTTATTATAAAAGTAATTATATCTTTAGTAAATAGAATTTGGAAAGTTAGAAAATCTAGAAAGCAGAAAAAAAAATTAACCCATCAACCAATCACAAACCACTGAAATTTCTTTTACATATGTTCTTCTGGTTTTTCCCTTGCTATTTATTTACCTTGCATTAGACTATATTTAAAATTTCTGTTTATGTCCTAAGAATTTTCTCATTATTACATAGTCTTCATAACCATCATTTTAATGATCGTGTACTGGCTTGTCACTTGAATACATCAGTTTGCATAACCAGTCCTCATTTTTGGAGATTTAGATCATTTCGAATATTTGCTATTATAAATAACTGTATGTGAAATTGTTAATATTAAACAATTCCTATATTTGTTTAGCATAGATTTCTGGAAATGAAATTAATTAGTTAAAAGGTATTGACTTTTTATTACCAAATTAATATGCAAAATTGTTATAGTAAACTCCTACCAGCAATGTGTTAACAGGGGTCAGCAAATTTTTTCTTAAGGGGCCTTATACTATACATATTTTAGGCTTGTGGGCCATATAATCTCTCTAGCAGCTGCTCAGTTTTGCTGTTTTAGTACAAAAGCGGCCATAGACAACATGTAAACAAATGGGCATGGCTGTGTTCCAAACTACTTTATATTTACTAAAATAATTTTACTAAAATATCTCATAGTCTATAGACTGAAGCCTGTGTTACACTATCAGTTTTACCATATCCTTGCTAGTATTTTGATTTAAACTTTGAAAATTGTATGTCTAGGAGTTTTGGAATTAAATTTGACAAACTTACTTAAAATAGTTTTAAATCACGTCACTCAAAGCTTCAATGGTTTTTTAAAGTAATGAGGTAGTATGAAATTAATATACTTTATAATTGTGGTTGGTTTTAATAGCTATAGCTATTGCTTGTGTTCTGTATTTTATATACTTGCTCCACATTAATCTTTGATGTTACAGAAGATTCTAATCCAATTTGAACTCCAGGAATATTAATGACTTCTTAATTCTTTTAACGGTTGGCAACCATGAATTTGAATTAATACTGGAATCCTATGCGGAATCCAGAAGTCTTTGAATTTTAAAGCTTCTAATTTTGTCAACTAATCTTCACACCCACGTAAGCTTTGTAACCTTGAGAACTCTATATAAGGCTAAAGTTACCTGCTCTTCAAATTTATGTGTATCTTGTAGTGTTTTATGTCTGAGTTACAGAGGAAAGATATCAAAACTGGAACCATAGCAAGGTAGAATAAAACATTGGCATATTTCAGAGACCTGCTGTTATTTATGGTGGTCTATATGGTATAAATAGAATAAGATTCCAGATAACCATCAAGTGCTCTAGTAAGTATTTTTGGAAAATAGTGAGTAGGGCAAATTAAACATGCAAATTTATTTTTTTGCCTCAGCCATTGGTTTTTTTCCCCCAAAGGCAACTCAAGTTGGGGGAAAAATCATTTTAGTTTCAGGTTACTTTGTGAAAAACATAAATATTGGGGATTTGTTTATTTTGATACATGCGGATAAGCAATTTTCTAAAAAAAATTTTTGTTTATGTTTGAAACATGGTGATCCTAGGGTTCTTGTGTGAAGTAAGTCAGAAAGAGAAAAACAAATACCGTATGCTAACACATATATATGGAATCTAAGAAAAAAAAAAAAAAGGTCATGAAGAACCTAGGGGTAAGATGGGAATAAGGACACAGACCTGCTAGAGAATGGACTTGAGGACATGGGGAGGGGGAAGGGTAAGCTATGACAAAGTGAGAGAGTGGCATGGACATATATACACTACCAAATAAATGTAAAACAGATAGCTAGTGGGAAGCAGCCGCATAGCACAGGGAGATCAGCTCAGTGCTTTGTGACCACCTAGAGGGGTGGGATGGGGAGGATGGGAGGGAGGGAGATGCAAGAGGGAAGAGATATGGGAACATATGTATATGTATAACTGATTCACTTTGTTGTAAAGCAGAAACTAACACACCATTGTAAAGCAATTATACTCCAATAAAGATGTTAAAAAAAATAAATAAAAAATAAAAAGCAGCCTTACTTTCGGAAAAAGTGAAAGAAATAAGTTGGCTGGAGAAGGATGACTGATGGCATGGAGGGCAGTGTCCTGGGATTAAAAGAATGCTAGAAATCTATCCTATGATTTATGCCATGAGATTTTAAATGAAATGAGGAGTAATGATATTAAGTATCAGAAAATACATGCTTGTCGGGTTTTGGTTAAAAAAGCATTGCTTTTAATTTCCAAGTTAAGATTTATCATTATTAATAAAAAATTTAGTAATTCAAAGATTTCATAATTAAGTCAAAATGTATATTCTGTCTCCTAGTTAGTTTGTTGAATATTATCATAATTTTGAAAGAGTCCTTTCTAACCACTGCTGGTACATGGAATTTAAAAACTATAGACCCCATTTAGTGTGGATGACTTTGAAGATTCTTCTTTCAGTTGATTTTAAGAATCATTATAATAAAAAACATTTATTAAGTTTCCTGCTATTATCTATAAAAAGAGATACATGCATTTGATCCTCAATTCTGTATGCTTAAAATTTAAGTCAGATGTAACTTCATAGACTCAGCAAGATTAAAATGCTAAATCAGTACATTATTAATTATTTAGAATTAAGCATGATCAGAGATGATCAGTATTGGCTTTAAAATACTTAAACCAAACTAAATACTGCTTTATTCCAAGTTGTACATTAATTCATTTTTTATGCATCATTAATTCAAAAGGTAATTCTATCATATTGTTTGCAGTATATTTGCAGTGCTCATAGCCTTAGGTTATTTAATATATGCTAATATAATTAAGATGTATGTTGGAGTTTTGGGCCTATATATAAAAGAGATGCAGAAATATTTGAAATGAATCAAACTGTCATATTAGTAATAGAAAAGATTTTACTGAGGTATGTGAGTCAATGATAATAAATTTTGTAGTTATGTGTTGATTTATAATCTATATTTTGATTATATTTTCCAGTAAAACAAAATAAAATTTATTTATTTATTATTGAAGTATAGTTGACTTACAATGTTGTGTTAATTACTGCTGTACAGCCAAAGTGATTCAGTTGTACATATATATACATTTTTAATATATTCTTTTCCATTATAGTTTATCATAGGATACTGAATATAGTCTCTGTGCTATACAGTGGGACCTTGTTATTTATCCATTCTATGTATAAAAGCTTACATCTGCTCACCCCAACCTCCCACTCCATTCCTCTCCCAATCCCCCTTGGCAACCACCAGTCTGTTCTCTATGTCCATGATTCTGTTTCTGTTTCATATATAGGTTCATTTGTGTCATATTTTAGGTTCCACATATGTGATATCATATGGTATTTGTCTTTCTCTTTCTGACTTACTTTACTTCGTACGATCATCTCTAGTTGTATCCATGTTGCCGCAAATGGCATTATTTAGTTCTTTTATATGGTTGGCAGTATTCCGTTGTGTATATATACCACACCTTCTTTATCCATTCATCTGTCGATGGATGTTTAGGTTGCTTCCGTGTCTTGGCTATTGTAAATAGTGCTGCTGTGAACATAGGGGTGCATGTATCTTTTTGAATTATAGTTTTGTTCTGATAAATGCCCAGGAGTGGAATTGCTGGATCATATGGTAATTCTACAAAATCCAGTTTAAAGTGAAGAATTGCTTTTAAAAATTATTTTCTAGTTATAGGATACCATATTTGTTTACATTGATTTGGTGCAGGATACGGGGATGGGGATTCTGAATAATGAAAATCCTGAGTAAAGAACAATGAAACACTGAAGATAAATAAAAGAGAGACTTTTATGAGATCTGGTAATTTTCTAAATGGTTTTTACTTGTGGTGAATCAAGTTTTTGCTTTTGTTTCTTACATGAACCAAATTTTTCACTGAAATTCAAAATTTTGATCAGGAAAAATGTGGATGTAGTTTCATGGTTTTAGAATATAAGTAATATAGTAATATATTATCTTTATATCATGAAGTGATATGTTTGTTCTACCCTGGTTTATATACAGTATACCCTGGTTTTTATATAGTATATCACTGGTATCTTCACCTACATACACCTAGAAATATCACTATTTTATCTTTAAGTATATATTATATATAAGCATGTTTTATGCTTACACTGTTAACTATTATTATGTTATATACTATTCTGCACTTATTTTTGTGTCATTACATACTCTCTACTTCATCGTCTAATAGCTGAGTGGTGTAACATTAAATGATTATAATTTGACTGTAGACATTGTTTTTTTTTTTTACATATTTTCATTACTGTAAATAATACTACAAGTGAACATCTTTGTGCATATATTTTAAGAGCATCTACAAGTATTAATGTAGGATTCCAAGAACTAAAATTGCTGGATCAGTGAATTGTATGTTTAAAATTTTAATAGGTGATTCCAAAATAGCCTTCAAAAAGACTATACTAGTTTCCATTTCTTTCAGCAGAGCATGGGAGTGCTTTATTCATCACAGCTTTATCAGTAATAGACTTTAATTCATTTAAACTTCTGTTAATCTATCATTGAAAAATTATCTTATTGTTTTATCATTAATTTCTTTAGCTGTTAGTAATGTTGAGCATTAGTGAAGGCCAGTTGTATTTATTTTGTGAGTTGTCTGTTTATATTCTTTGCCCATTTTCCTGTTTGGTTGTTTTTTTTACATCTGTATTGGAGTATAATTCTTTACAATGTTATGTTAGTTTCTGCTATACAACAAAGTGAATCAGCTATACGCATATATATATCCCCATATTCCCTCCCTCTTGAGCCTCCGTCCCACCCTCCCTATCCCACTCCTCTAGGTCATCACAAAGCACTGAGCTGATCTCCCTGTGCTATGCAGCAGCTTCCCACTAGCTATCTATTTTACATTTGGTAGTGTATATATGTCAGTGCTACTCTCTTACCTCGTCCCAACTTCCCTCCCCCCCCACCCCCGCCCTTGTCCTGTTTGGTTTTATATCTTTTTTGCTTAGTAATTTTTAGGTCTTCCTATGTCATGAATATTGTCTTTGTTATGTTTTTTCCTAATATTTTGTTCTAGTCTGATTTTTGCCTTTACTTTTGTCTCTGGTATCTCTTATCTTTTAGAAATTCTAAGCTTTTTCCTCTCAAAGCTGTTTGTAAATACCTTTATGGTTTTAGGGTTTTATGCCATAAATATAAAGTCAGAGGTAAAAAGTTTGAAACACCACAAAGTATTAATTACTGACACTTACGGTTTGAGGTTACCATTAAATCTCATTCGTGAATTCTGTTCCAATTGAGAAATAAGACATAAGAGTGAGAAGGAAACCAGTTATTAACTTAATACCTGATAAAACTGTTTAAGTAACTATTTGATCTGGGGAGAAAAAAGAAGAACACCAGTAAGAAATATAAAATAGCAAGCAGAGTCTTTTTGAAATCCAATTTGTCTTCCTTCTGTGGACCTCAACTGGACTGGAGAAAAACATGCAACCAGGATGAGTTCACTCACTTTGAATTCATGACCAGGGAACACAGATGGGTCTCTCTGAATGTGTCACTATTTCACACATTCTGCAATTTCCTAAAGCACTCATAACCTCTTCTGCCATCCTTATTCTTAACTTATGACATTCTTATATACTGAGAAAATGGAATTGAGTCAGTGGCTAAAATGAGCTCTATAATACTCAGTATTATAGAGCTGGCCAGAGAATGGAAAGGGCAGTGGTGGTAAGAAGTGTTAATGGCGGAAGCTAATTTGAATGAAAGGATGTGCAGAATTTGGATAGATGGAAATAAAAAAGTACATGTGTACACAAATGTGTTCAATGTATATTTTTTATTTAATCTAAATTGGGTTTGACAGTAACATTGATGTACGTGTGTGTGTATGTGTGTGTGTATATACATGTAACTAAAATAGAATGTTTTAGAGAGGTCTGCTTTATTAACCAACATATTTTATTATTTCTGGTGCCCTTCATTCCTCTTCTAGAATTGAGTTTCTATCTGGCATAATTTTATTTTGGACTAAAGCACTTCTCTAATAATTTTTAGTAGGGCAAGACTTCGGGTGACAAATTGTTTTTGTTGTTTTGTTTTCATTTTAAAAGGATATTGTCAATGGATATAGAAATCTAGGCTGTCTTTTCTTTTTTTTTTTTTTTTAATAAACATTACATAGGATGAATATATCATAATTATCTAATTGTTCCCTTCTTTTGGACATTTAGGTTATCATTAATTTTCCTCTAATTTAAATACTGTGAATTGAGCAAGAACAATTTAAGTGGTCTTTTTATTTATTTATTTATTTATTTATGGCTGTGTTGGGTCTTCGTTTCTGTGTGAGAGCTTTCTCTAGTTGTGGCAAGCGGGGGCCACTCTTCATCGCGGTGCGCGGGCCTCTCACTGTCGCGGCCTCTCTTGTTGCGGAGCACAGGTTCCAAACGCGCAGGCTCAGTAATTGTGGCTCACGGGCCCAGTTGCTCCGCGGCATGTGGGATCTTCCCAGACCAGGGCTCGAACCCGTGTCCCCTGCATTGGCAGGCAGATTCTCAACCACTGTGCCACCAGGGAAGCCCTAGGCTGTCTTTTCTTTTAGCACTTTAAAGGTATCATTCCACTGTCTTCTGGCCACCGTTGTTTCGGATGAGAAATTGTCCTTATCATGGTTCCCTTATGTCTGTTGTGCCTTTTTTTGCTCTGTATGATTTCAACATTTTTTTCTATCTTTGGTTTTCTGCATTTTGGTCATGATGTGTGTAGATCTGGTTTTCTTTTCCTTTATTTTTCTTGGGGTTTGCTGAATCTGTCAGTTGATACCATTCATAAGTTTTAGAAAGAAAATTTTAAAGAATCCTTTACCTCTGATACTGTATTTTTCAAATTCTAGGATTTCTGTTTGGCTCTTTTTAATAGTTTCTGTCTCTCTGTTGCAATTCCCCTTCAGTTCATGCTTGTCTACCTTTTTCACTACATTCTTTAGCATATGTATTAGAGTTCTTTTAAAGTCCCTGTTTGATAATTCTCGTATCTGCCACCTTTGGGACTGATGCTATTGACTGTTTTCTCTTTTGATAGTGAGTCATTTCTTTTTCTTGTGCTGTGTGTTTCATAATCTTTTTTTTTTTTAATTGAATGCCAAACATTGTATGTAAAAAAGAATAGAACCTATGGTAAATAATGCTTATGCCCACAAAAGGGCATGCCTCTTATTTTGTCATGTTTTTGGTGTAGTTGGGTTGGGTTTGGTCTTTGCTTTCTGTTCTGTGGTTGAGCTTGTTCTGATCCTGGGCTTTACTTATATTAAGTCACCCCAGACTTCAGATATTTTTGAGAGCAGGATCAGAATTTTTCTTTTAGTATGGTTTGTGACTTTCACTCAGTTCTCCTGACCTACCCTCAGACTTCAGCATGCCGTTTTCATCTGTCCTTATGGAGGGATCTATCTCTCTTAGTTACTCTTTTCTTCTCCTAGCACAGATTGCCCTGCTTGGTGCTCACTGAAATGTTCAGAGTGGCTGTGAGATTTCTCTCAGTTCTCCTTCTTTGCACTCAGACTTCATCAGGCTCCATGTACCTGCATCTCAGTGGGATCTTTCTCAGCTGTCCCTTGTTATTCTTAAGAGCATTTGATGGAGGCTTGTTGAAAAGGGATGGCAGGTGGGTAGATTCCCCTTGGTCTACGGTTTGCAGAGATTCTAAACTGTCATGTCTGCCCCTAACTAGCTCTAAACATTTGTTAAAAGGTCAGTTGTTTTCTTCTTATCCACTTTCTCTTCCTCCTACTGCTGTGCCAAGAATAAAAGCCACTGTTCATTCCTTCTGCCCTATGAGGGGCCTTTCACTTTTATGATTTTTGTTCATAAAAAATCTGACTGATGAATGTTGAAAAGCTTTGATAGGTTACATGGCTTGTTCTTATTGTTACAATGGGATAGAGTTCTCTTGTGATTTTCTGTATCCTAAGAGAAGGGGAAATAATTATTAATTAAGTAACATGAGCTACAATACACACATACCTAAAAACCTTATGATTCATTTATACTAAATTTGACAGTTACCTTGGATAAGGTTGCCAGTAGTTGGCAGCTCATCCTTGCTCTGTCATTTTTTTAGTGTCTGATTACTCTATCTTGCCTTTATTCCCCACCCTTGTTTTTGAAGTATTGATTCTTCCTTTTTTGTTTATTTAACTATGTAGCCAAACGTTTTGAAATTATTCTTAAAATTAAGAGTAACAATTTCTTAAGAGCACTATGCATCTAAAAAGTTCTTACTTTACTATAGTTGCATAATAGAAAAATAGTGAGTTTTAGCCACTTAAACTTAGATGAAGATTAATATGTCTGTGTTTTTTGTCTCATTCATTGGTTTAAGATAAATGCAGGGTACTTTTTCCTATTAATAACTTGATATTTTACAGGACAGTCTCATTGGTTGACAAGGTTTCTGTAGCTGATAAGAAGGATGTATGTTTAATTTTAATGCTCTGCAACTTTGGTCTCTAACCCTTACTTCAGTTCTCATTCTTCAGCTTAGGATGTAACTGAAAATGACAGTGGTGCCTTGGTTTAACTAATTGGTAAAGCCTGAATGGAATGTGGATAAGTGAACCATTTTGGCGGTGAACAGAGGAGTAAAGCACACTTTTCTCATTAGTTGTCTCCCAGCCTAAAATTAAACAGAATAATATATTGCCAAATTTTAGTGATTTATGGAGGATCTGTTCTGAGTCAACTATCACACTAATTGTCTGCACACTTATATGTCAAAACTTGTGTGTTATTTTTAAAGGCTGTGTCTCATAAATTGAATATAATATAAAAATATCCCTTTAAATCTAGAAGAACATTATCTCTAAATTATAATTTTAGCTAAGTTGTTAAATTAATAGATTATTCTCTTTTATTACCTGTTTAACATTCATAAAGTTCAAGCCTGGCTATAAGTCATTTAGTCATTTTTGGTATAATGCAATTATGTGACTTAAATGAATATTTGTTGGTAAAGTATTTAACTTTTTCATTATAATAAAATAAGACTTTCAGAATTAATTGTCCATGTGAAAATATTTACCTATTTACATTTGTTTTCCTTTCCCTTTCTCTACCATCCCAATTTTAAAGGTGTGCTAATAACTTACTGAGAAAGTTTTAAAAAATTTACTCAACATGCTTAGTTTTGGGCACATATGAAAAGACTATTAAAATAACTTGCCTCATATGGAGAAGTCCGTAATTCCTTAATTTACTTGTCTTTTGCAGTTTGTATTCTTTTAAATTTATAACTGCTTTGTTTATATAGGTTCTTTTTTGCATATTTTCATCATAATTTAAAAAATAGTTTCTATGTGGCTTGTACTTGAGATGTATAATATTAGAACAAAACTTATCCTGATATATTTACTTTTAAAAATCAATTTAATTTATTCATTTTCTTCTTTTATCATCTTTTAATGGTAACACTTGGTGCAAACAAAAGAATATATGTAAGTTTTGAAGAAAAATCACGTAATGAATACCATTGACTATTTGCTAAGAAGTTGATTGTCAATTTATTTGCTTTTCTATACCTCAGGAGATCTTTCTTTTTATTTAAGGTTCTTTTCTGTTCTTTTTCTCTTCAGTGTTTTGTTTCTTCTTTGTTTGTTTGTTTGTTTGTTTAGGTTTATTTTTAATTATCCAGTTTGGATTCATTGGGCTTCTTAGGTGTGAGGCTTAATATCTTTTGGCAATTCTGTAAAATTCTCAGCCATTTTTTTCTTTGTTTCGTTTTTTTTTGGCGGTATCTGGTCTTAGTTGCATCATGCGGGTTCTTCGTTGTAGTGTGCGGGCTTCTCTCTAGTTGTGGCACATGGGTTTTTCACCCTGTAGCTGTGGTGCGTGGACTCCACGGCATGTGGGCTCTGTAGTTGTGGTGCGTGGGCTCTCTTGTTGAGGCATGCGAGCTCAGTAGTTGTCGCGCACGGCCTTAGTTGCCCCGCAGCATGTGGGATCTTAGTACCCTGATCAGGTTTCGAACCTGCATCCACTGCATTGGAGGACGGATACTTTACCACTGGACCACCAGGGAAGTCCCTCAGCCATTATTTTTTAACAATATTACCTCTTCTCATTCCTTAGTAACTCCCTCTGGAATCTAATTAGATATATGTTTGTTCTTCTTACTCAGTCCTCATATCTCTTAACATCATTTTAACTGTTTTCTTTCATTTTTCTATCTCAGATACATTCTAAATTATCTTATTGTGTTTCTTCTATTTTATTAATTTTCTCTTCAACTATATCTAATCTGCTATTTAACCTGTCCAATGAGTTTTTTACTTCAAAAACTAAATGTCATTTCTGTAGTTTCCATTTTTCTTTAAAATGTGTTCTTCGCTGATACTTTCTCATTGTTTGTTCCCCTTCATGATTGCATACTTTTGTATTTTAAACGTTTTCTACATAGCTGTTTTTTAAAAAAATATTTATTTATTTATTTGGTTGCATTGGGTCTTGGTTGTGGCAGGTGGGCTCCTTAGTTGCGGCTCGCCGGCTCCTTAGTTGTGGAGTGCAAACTCTTAGTTGCGACGTGTGTGGGATCTAGTTTCTGCACCAGGGATCGAACCCAGGCCCCCTGCCTTGGGAGCGTGGAGTCTTAACCACTGCGCCACCAGCGAAGTCCCCGTAGCTCTTTTTCTGTATTCAAATACCTTCAGTGCTTGAAAGTCTAAATTTGTTAGTTCTTTTTTCTGGCTCTTGCTCACTTACCTTCTGCAGTGCTTGCTGATTTTTTTGTTATGGGACTCATTCACAGATATTAATTTGTAGCTGTTATGTTACAATGAATTGGAGACTTTTTTCAAAGAGAAAAATTTATTCTGCATTTTGCTAGTGGCTATAAGGATATTCCTCAGCAAGAAAATCTAAAGCTCATCTGCCCCTCTTTTCTGTTGTCCCCATTTTGAGAATCCCAGTTATATTCTCCCTCATGTCACCTGCACCTGTTTTTTAATGTTCCCTTTTCAAAAGTCTTTTTAGTAATTATTTTGGTGTTTACATCCATGTTTTTAAATAACTTGGCTTTTCTTGCTCTTTCTTGATTGTTCATTTTACAGCATTATTCATTGCTGTCTAACTGTGGAAAATGATAATTGGCTAACTTTTACCCTCTTCAGCTCCCATCACACATTCCTCTGATGTACCCATACTCCCAGTAATCAAATGTATGATATTGTTGTATTATACATTTGATTAATCAATGAATTCATTTTTTTCAGAATTTACATAGTTCTGTCTGTAGATATTATTCATGGCACGGTCATGTTTATCCTATGGTTTGTTATCCTTTCCTTTATAACATTTGTTTTTCCTGTATTTAATAATTGTTTGTTGTTTCTAAGTTTTCCATGTACTTGTCACTAATTCACTATTGTCATCCTGGGTCACTTTTTTCCTGTGTTGGATCCTTTGTCTTCTGGATCCCAAAGTTTTTTTCTTGTGGTAATTCCTTCTTTTGACAAAATACATTCTTTATTGTTAACCATGTATTATTTTGGTGTCTTTAATATTTATGTGATATTAATTATAAAATATATTATTGTGGGCTCATGTGACAGCAAGCAGTTCATAGTAATTTAAATCTAATTGTAATTTTATTTCTGTATATGGATTTTAGAAAAGTCTTTTAACTTTTATGATTGAATTATGTATTCTTGAATTTAAATGAATTTTTGAACTCTATTTAAATGTGTTCAACACATTTCTTTAAAATAAAAAGGATTTGATTAATAGTCTTTCATATTTCAGGCCAAATTCTGTTTCTCACCTAGTAACATTTTGATAGAATGAGTTGTTATAAAACAAGAACACTATTCAAATTAGCTCTTGCTATATATACTCATATATCTAGATACTATATTTTTGTTAGTTTGTGGAGTTGATAGTCTCTGGCATAGTAGAGCTGTTAGAATTGTTTGAAAACTGGATATAATTTTGGGAAAGTCTTATTTTATTTTCCTTAATATAATATAGCATATTAAGCCTTTATTCTGTATACTAGTGGTATTTGAGAAATAGGAGAATTTAGGTTCTTATGAGGAATCTGCATTCTATTACAGGAAAAAATATATATTAAATTGTATTTTCCAATTGACTTCAGTTATGACCCCCCTGTTTTGCAGTCATCTTGTATTTAGCTTCTCCCCATCATTCCTTTCTGATATGTGTATTTGAGTGAATCATTGCTCACTAGCACATGCTTTGTTACATGGAAGGAGGGATTGCTTATGTTGTCTCAGCATGTTGCCTAGGAATCTATACCGATTTTGGGTTCCTGGGAGAAGTAGCAATGTAAAGTAGAACAGGAGTACACATGGCAAATTTCGTTTGAAAATTCTGTGCAAAGCTTTGAAAAAGGAGGAAATTTCTCTTTTGCTTGCTTCCTCTCCTCCATCCTTGTATCTCAATCTCTTTGTGGTTCACTTTTCATAGGACTTGGTATTAATACTAATTATACTAATTGTACTAGCTGTTTTAATTTTCTGCAATATTATAGAACAAATGGGCTTTTTTCAGCTAACCTGAGAATCTGTCTACCATTTATTGTGATTCTTTTTTCAGCTCCTACCACGTGGAAGGTACTTTTTCAGATGCTGGAGATACAGTTGAGAGCAAAACTGACTAATATCCCTTCCTTCATATTCTATACATCCTAGTGGAGCTAATACTATTTTCATCAAAAAATATATGTAGAAATGCAAAATCTTATTTATGGATATACATGACCTGCCCCACATAAATTAAGAATGGAATATTCTGCTTTAGTTAAGTTTATGTGAGCTACTTTTTATTAGAGAGGGACAAAAATGTTTTAGTTAGTAGGATGGAATTGCAACTTGTTACACTTCAGTCTTTGTGTTTCATGTCAGAATGTTAGCCTGCATTTCATCTAGGCAGCTCTCTCTCTCTGCTTCTGAACATTTAAAGCTGTAATTTAAAGTGATTTATTAAGTGGTTATAATAATGCTTCCTTTCATATCATGAGTTAGTTCTGTAATATAAACAAAAAAGGGAGATAATATTCCCTTCTCATGGCCAATATAGAAATTGCTGTTTGCCTAAAAAATAAAGTTTATTATTATTTTTTAAAGGCAAATGCACATTTAATGAGATATAATTCAAATTCCATAAAGTACATTATTTTAAAGTGCATAATTTAGTGGTTTTTAGTATATTTGCAAGGTTGTACAACAATCACCATTTTCTAATTACGGAACATTTTCATCACTCCCAAAATAACCATATATCTACTAGCAGTTATTTCCCATTCTTTCCTCCCCCCAGGCCCCAGCATCCACTGATCTACTTTTTTCTTCATGGTTTTGCCTGTTCTGGCCATTTCATGTAAGCGGAATTGTATAATATGTGGTTTTCTGTAACTGGCTTGTTTCACTTAGCATGTTTTCAAGGCTTATCCATGTTATAGCATGTATCAGTACTGCATTCCTTTTCATGGATAAATAGTTTTCCATTGTGTGATTCTACTACATTTTGCTAATCCATTCAGCAATTCATGGACATTCATGTTTTCCCACTGTTCGGCTATTGTGAATAATGCTGCTATGAAAATTTGTGTACAAGTTTTTACGTGGATATTTGATTACAGTTCTCTTGGTATATACCTAGGAATAGAATTGTTGGGTCATATTGTAACTGTATATTTTGCTTTCTGAGGAAATGCCAGACTGTTTTCCAAATTATTTGCACTATTTTATGTTCCCACCAGCAATGTATGAAGGTTTGAATTCCTCCACATCATTGGCAACACTTAACTGTTGTTCATCTTTTTTATTATGGCTCTCCTACTAATTGGTGTAAAGTGACATCAAGCTTATTATTTTTAGGAGGAATGTAACAATTTAAAAATCTTGTTTTTTAGGTGCCGTACTTCTTTGTAATGTACAAGGACTAGCAGTTAATATTGACCCTATCTTATACACCTGGCTCATTTATCAACCTCAGAAGCGAACCAGTAAACATATGCAGCAGGTGAGAAATTTTTATAATTCTCTAAATAATTTTTTTTCTTATTTGTTAGAGTTATATATTTCTTCTGTTGATTTTGTTTATGGAGGAACCAGAATTCTTCTACCCCTTTCAAGCAATTATACTCTTTAATTTCTGTACAAGAAATTACAGTTCAAAGTAGAGTTGCATTGATTGTTAAAGGGACTTGGTCTACAATTGCTTGTAAAGCAGATACTTTAGAGAGACTAGGTTAGGTAGTCCTATTTTACTGGCTTATTTTCCCTCATAGTGCCTACATGTTTGTTCTCAGAGTGTCCAATACATAATAATTGCTTAGGAAATGTTAGCTTTCATTTTCATTATCTCTACATTTCTTCTTCATCTGTAGGTTTATTCAACAAACATGCATTGAGTGTGCCTAACTCTGGTATTGGGATGGTTGGTGCAAAATACTTGGGATATGTGTGTGTTTAAAGGGGTCTAAATTACAAAGCAAAAGGAGCTAATTATAGTCTCCTGAATACTTACGTGTAATTCTCTATGTAGGTGATGATACTTAAATGTAATTCTGACAGATGGGTTTTATTATTCCCATTTTAAAGATGAAGAAACTGATGCTTATTGAGATTAACTTACCTATTTTCACACATCTAGTATATCTCAGAACTAAGAATTTTTGAGGCCAAATTTATGTGATATTGAATTGCATTTTCCCATTGACTTAATTGTAATTTTGTAACATTCTACTTGGAATAGCTTTGTATTTTTTTTCTGAGGTAACTTAAAGCTAATTTATAGGAGAAAAGTGTATAATTTTATATTTACATAAGAATATAAAAATTAACTAAAAAAGTGCAACCCGTGTCTCAAGGAGCATCTTTTTAAAAGTTTTTCTTCATGTTGTCCTAATTTCATTTGAAACTTCTGCCATCCCTTCTCCATTTCATGCTTCCTTTTATCAAATACTTACAGAATACAGTGCAGTATGCTAGGTACTGGAGCTATAGAAACAGAAATCGTGGTTGAGAATATCCCTTCCTCTAGAGGTATTTAGTGTATTTGATAATGTGAAGGAATATAGTAGTAATGCCATTCTTGGTACCTCCCTTGGTATCCATAGGGGATTGGTTCCAGTCCTCCCTCCCCTGTGGATACCAAAATCCACAATGCTTAGGTCCCTTGGTGTAGTACAGTTGGCCCTCTGTATCCTTGGGTTCCAGATCAACAGAGGGCTGACTGTAATTGCTATGTTAGATGTATTTACAGGAGTATATGAAAACATAAAAGGAAACATTCTCATGATCAGGTGAGGATGGATGTTAGAAGGAGGAATTGACAATTGAGCTGAGCATCATAAAAGTAAGCCAGACAAGGAAGATTGTTCTAGACTAAACTGTGAGCAGAGGCAGAGACGATGGAGTAACTTGGCAAGAAAGGGACCTTCAGTGTTTCCAGGCTAGAGCCAAGTGTTCTTATAGAGACTGGTAGAAATTGAAAGCCAATTCATAAAAGATTTTATTTGTAATGGTAAGTGTTTGAGACTTTATCCCAAAGGGTACAGAGGAAGTATAGGAAACTAATATAAATAGACTTGGATTTTAGAAAGTTTAACACAATATGGAGTATGAGTAATGGAGAAGTTAGGACTAATGGCAGGGACAATTTGAGAAAAATTTAGTTGTAAATTTTTTTTCTTACTGAGATATAATTGATATATAACAGTATATTAATTTCAGGTAGCAACATAACAATCCAATATTTGTATATATTGCAAAATCACCACTATAAGTCTAGTTAACATCCATCACCACGCATAGTTAAATAATTTTTTCCCTTGTGTTGAGAAAAGATTTACTCTCCTAGTGACTTGCAAATATACAGTACATATTACTAACAATAGTCATCATATCGTACACTACATTTTATAACTGGAAGTTAGTACTTTGCCTTTACCCATTACACACCCCCCTCCCCCAATCCCCCTGTCTCTGGCAAACACCCTCTCTTCTCTGTATGTAGAGTTTGATGTTTGGGGTTTTTGGGGTTTTGTTTTGTTTAGATTCCACATATAAATGCGGTATTTGTCTTTCTTTGTTTGACATAGCAGAATGGCCTCAAGGTCCATCCATGTTGTCACAAATAGCAAGATTTTCTTATTTTTTAGGGCTGAATGATATTTCATTGTATTAGAAATTTTTCATTGGTTATTTTATAAGTGATGCAGTTATCTCCAGTACACCATAGATATCCCTGAATTTCAGGTAGCGTTCTAGCAGCTTAAGTAAATTATACATTTGTTTGATTGATACCAAGTACCTTCAAAGATTTTGATTTTTTATTTTATTTTTATTATATTGGTTCATAAGTATTTTTAAGTTAAATATAAATATTTCTCTAAGTTCAAAACTAGTAGTTTCATTTAAAAGATAAACTAACAAATACCCATAATCCTAATCATTCAGTTACAAATAATATTGGGATCAATATCTTCGTATTTGCATTTTTCTTTAATTATTCACTTAGAATATATTTTTAGAAGTATAACTAGTAACTTTAGGCATGTGGTTTAGCATATTTTAAGGCCTTTGTAATATTGCCAGTTTGATTCCAGAATTGGTGTACAGTTTATATTTTCGTCAGCACTTCATAGTATTACTATTTTGCTACAGTTCAGCATATCTCAAAAATATGCTTTGAAAATGCCTTTAATCTACTATTTCAGTTCTACATTTTCTCCAACATGGAAAATTGAGAGTATAGTTGAACCCTATGACCTTATTGCCCAGTTTCAATACCTGTCAACCCATAACTAATCATCTTCACTTTTAAAATCTGTTGTGTGAAAAAAGCCTAGTATTCAGTAGTGGTGAAAATGTAGAAAATGGATGAACTCATATACTACTGTTGTGAGTGAAAATTAATAAACTTGTCAGTGTCTAATAAAATTACACATGACTGTAGCCTATGACCCCAAAATTCCACTTTTTGATAGAGCTGTGTTCTTACAGTGACATTCATATGAGCCTAAGGAGTCATGTATAAGCCTGTCCCTGCAGAATTCTTTGCAATGGTGTAAAATTGGAGACAACCTAAATGACTGTCTCTAACAAAGTAGATAAATAAAGCATGGCACGTTAACATGATGTATTTTTTTCTGTTAAAAATTATTCAATAGGTTTTAGTATGGAAGTCTCAAAATTCTATTTAACGCAAAAATCAATTTCCCAAGGACATATGCAATATGAGAGTACTTATATTTTTCCCAAACCACCCTGCATATATTACATATTATATATTATCACATATCACATATTATATATAGTATATATTATATATAAACTATATATATGACATATGTGTAAGTTAATATGGGTGTAAAATATTAAAGGATTGTATCAATATCATAATAGTGATTGACTCTGGGAGGAATGGGCAGTTAGCAGTCAGAGGGGATTTTAGCTTTATCTGTAATATTTTACTTTTCTCCTTAAAAAAAGCAAATATGATAAATCGTTAATTGCCAGTAATTATTGGTTATAATGAAAATATGGATGTTCTTTTATTCTTCATAATTTCCTATATTTTTACATTTATTAAATTAATAATAAAGGAAAATTTTATAGGAAGAGGGACAAAAGGCTTTTTAGGTATTTTGGGACCACGGGATATTGATGGGGCAACAATAGGGCAGATATGGGACTAGGGTACAATGGAAATTTGGGGGAATATCCCGTACCAGAAGGCAGAAGAATGTAAGCAGAGCAACAGGTGGTTGCTAAAAATAAATGCTCCTTCTTTTGATATTTTTGACTGGGGTAGTCATATTTCCAAAAAAAGTGGTGGGAATCACTCATCTTTTACTCTTTTTCCAGTATCTCTTCATGCCTGACATATAGGAACTATATTAGCAATCATTCAGCAAATATTTATGAAGGGTCTCTATTGCTCACTGTTAAAGGTATTTTGGATACAGCCGTGTAGAGACATGTAAGAGCCTTGCTCTCTTGTTAGAAAGGGTTTTTATTTGGCCTTTTACTGTATTTTTACCGATGTGAAAATGCACTCAGAGTCTCAACCACCAAAAGAAAGATTTGTTTGTTTGTTGCTGGGTATTTCCAATATCATATCTTCCATCAATCTCATCTTTCACCTATTGTGCATGAATTAAATATCACACTATACAGCACGGAATTTTTCTGTAATTACATATTATATATTAATTTTGATTCTAAACTTGATCCTAACTTCTTTGAGTGCTTCATTAATTCCAGGTTTATAAGTGATGTCCAGGAAATTCAAGGGATTATGGAATCACTAAGTGTTAGAGCATAAAGGGATTTTCTAGTAGACATCTCCACCCCCTTGTTTTATAGATGAGCAAGTTTAAATTAGACTCAGCATTTCTTATCTAGCTCTTAAATATTATTTCCTATTTAGATTTGTAAAAATATTATCAGTTTGACTAAATACTTAACATGAAAGCAGATATTCTGCGTTGTGGTGTTTCCCACAATATATTTAATCCTTCATTTTCTCATTATCAGTTTTCTTGTCCTTTTACTCACCATAGGGAATAACTTGTAAAATAATTTGGCTTTTTTTCCATTATAGTATATGGTTATATAATGTAACTATGTTCTCATTGAAATATTTATTCATAATTTAAATAATATTAAATAGTTATCATAAGTTGGGTGAAACTTAAAGTTGGATCTATAAAAGTGTGGATGTTGTAGACCACACTCCAGCCTAACCAACCCCCTCCAGATTCACCATCTGATGCAGCTGTATCACAGTTATCATCTGTTGTTTCCCAAGCTGCAATTTCCTCCTCAATTTGTGGCTAAAACCCAACATTTGATGATTGTTTTCCACTCAGTTCAACATTGATCTTTGATCCTGAAGCAAACTTAAAAATAACTTTTTTTTTTTTGGCCAAAAATCTGACAAGATTGTATTGGGCGTCATCAGCAGTAACATCAGACTTTATTTCAGTGAATAAAGATGAAACAGCTGCTTTATTGTCCAGCTCAGCACTCATGCATTCAATATAGGATCGTAATGTTTTCCAGCTTTCTCTAACTATAGATATTTTTCTGTGCTTTCTAAATATGCTGTGGATATCACTTTGTCAGACACAATATAGAGATTTTCAGCAATTCTCAAAAAAAATTGGATTGTCCATATTAACATGTACCTAATCAGTTTATAGAAGTACTTCCCTAAAATATCATTTTATAAGGATAACTTTTCATTTACTAGTGATCATAATTTTCAAAGTTAATTTTACTTTTGATTTGCCTCTAACATGTTACCTTTATACTTCTTACTAAAATTTATGTTAAACTTTATTTCCAAGCTCTCTTGGTTTTCGCACAGAATTCTAATTTAAAATTGAAATTGTTAAATGTTCCTGTGTGAGTGTGTGTGAGAGACAGTGACCAAGAGGGAGGGCAAGAGAGATTGATTGATTCATTGATTTAAAATAATAAAGCCCATGTATAGCATGGGGTATGTAGTCAATTATAATATCTTTGTATGGTGACAGATGATAACTAGACATATCATGGTGATCATTTTGTAATGTACAGAAATATCAAATCACTGTGTCATGCACTTGGAACTAACATAAAGATGTACCTCAATTATACCTCAATTGAAAACAAAATATGTAGACACTGGGGGAAAATGTATCAAAATGCTAATGATGGTTATCTTTGGGTGGATGGGGATTATGGGTGATTATTAACTAAAAAACAATAAAGCCTCAACCACAACATGTGATGGACTTTCTTCAGTGATGCTATGTTTAACCTTCTCTGCTTAAGAAATAGTAAATAATTCAGTTTTTCATTTGACTCTCTCCAGCAGCCTGTGATAGCTGTTCCTCTTGTTATGCCAATTAGCAGAAGGAAGGAGGATGAGGTGTCTGTTGGAAGTGCGCCCTTGGCAAAGCAACAATCATATCAGGCCTCTGAATATGCCAGCAGCCCTATAAAAACAAAAACAATAACAGGTATGTGTCAAGAATTCTAAAGGGTCTGTGATTTCACCCTACCTCTAAGCTAAGCAGTTATCCAGGCCATAATTTCGTGAATGCTGCCCAGAGGCACAAGAATCCTGGAATGGAGACAAAGGACTTTATATAATCTATAACATTAGCGGTTACCGAAGTATTAGCATTTTTTTGTGTCCCTGCCCTAAGCCTAATTCCTACAGGGTGGCACAAAGAGGGCCAAGTGATACCTGTATACAGTGGATTATATTACAGGAGAGGAACCTGAACCTTTATAATGGGTAGAAATTATGCCTGCCATTTTCTCCAGTGGGAGGCCCTATATGTACCTTAAAAGATTGTAAGCAAACCTGCTCTTTGTTCAGAAGGAAGACAATATCTTTGTCTTCTGAGGCTGTACACTGTACAGATATCCTTGAAAATAACATTGGGAACAAAGGCATTGACTGCCTCTACTTGTAAGACAGGCAAAAACACAAGAGACCCATGGAGAATCATCTCCCAATAATATCATTATGTTCCTGCTTAAAGTGAATTCTTGCAATCCACCCTACATCTCAATCTTCTTTCCTCCCCCTTCTCTTTGTTAGCTAGATCACCTATGCAAATATAAAACATAAATATTCTTCCATAAAACAATTTTTTATTTCCTTTTGTATAATTTAAAAACCCACTTTTTAAAAATTGTTTTATTTATTTAAAAAAAATTTTTTTAACATCTTTATTGGAGTATAATTGCTTTACAATGGTGTGTTAGTTTCTGCTTTATAATAAAGTGAATCAGTTATACATATGCATATGTCCCCATATCTCTTCCCTCTTGCGTCTCCCTCCCTCCCGCCCTCCCTATCCCACCCCTCTAGGTGGTCATAAAGCACCGAGCTGATCTCCCTGTGCTATGCGGCTGCTTCCCACTAGCTATCTGTTTTACATTTGATAGTGTATATATGTCCATGCCACTCTCTCACTTTGTCCCAGCTTACCCTTCTCCCTCCCCATATCCTCAAGTCCATTCTCTAGTAGGTCTGTGTCTTTATTCCCGTCTTGCCCCTAGGTTCTTCATGACCATTTTTTTTTTTTAGATTCCATAGATATGGGTTAGCATATGGTATTTGTTTTTCTCTTTCTGACTTACTTCACTCTGTATGACAGACTCTAGATCCATCCACCTCACTACAAATAACTCAATTTCGTTTCCTTTTTATGGCTGAGTAATATTCCATTGTATACATGTGCCACATCTTCTTTATCCATTCATCTGTTGATGGACTAAGATCAGGAACAAGACAAGGTTGCCCACTCTCACCACTATTATTCAACATAGTTTTGGAAGTTTTAGCCACAGCAGTCAGAAAAGAAAAAGATACAAAAGGAATCCAAATCGGAAAAAAAGAAGTAAAAAACCCACTTTATGATTTCATTTTAAGTAGTGTTTTAAATTTCTAATGTTTTCCCTTAGATATTCAGCTTTATTCCATATAACTCATATATCCCCAACCATATTAAAAAAGGTTTTATTTTTTCAGTAACTCGAAAACACTTATTGAATATCTATAATGGGCAAGACTCTGCTGTAAGTAATTTTGAGGGTAGGAATATTAATAAGACATGATCCCTGCCCTTAAGGAATTTAAAATATGATCATATACACAAGGAAGTTAAAGCTAACATTTGTGGTTTAGAGGAAAAGTTAGTTTCCTTATCATATTTAAAAACAACAGCAGTAAAAATGCTAACATACATTTTTGTGGAGTTTTATACATAACTATTATTCTGTGTTCTATTACTTTTCTTAAAATAGGATGTTAGTTTATTTTGTGGAATCATTAGACTTCCACCTGTCAGTATCCACAAGCCTTTTGATATGTTGAGATTTTCTTTACCAATTGATAAAAATGCTTTTGCTTATTTTTTGTATCATAGGAAGATGATCTGTAACTTGTATTGATTTTTTAATATAAAATTAGATACTTCATTTAGAGACCATGCTAAGTTTCAGACTTTAGATCTCTTGAACTGGTAGGTTACATAATGGTTTATAAATATCACCTCTTAATAAGATAAAATAAATGTCCACTAAGTATCAATTGATAAAAATAAGTTTAATTTTATATGATATTAACCACATATTCTGACCTCCTGCTTTACTATTTAGTCCAGTTTTTTAAATCACACTTGATAATTGATGTAAAGTAATTGTTAAGGATGAGTAAAGATGACAGAAAATACTTATTTAAATGAAATTACATGACAGAACTATGTAGAAAATATCATAGATTTTAGAATGCATTTGCTATATGCATGGAGAAGTTTTATAGATAAATTCACATCTCATATTCGTTACCTATCAATTCATGAATGATATCGGTTAATATCTGAGATTTATTTTGCTTTCATATACTTTCCCACTTAATTATAAGAAATTAATATTTTATTTTGAAGAAATTAAGAAAAACCCCAAACATAATTTCTCATCAGTAATTATTACTTTATAGATAATCTAAAAACATAAACACATTATTCTTCTTTTAAAATTTTATTTTTTTAGTTTTTAAATTTTATTGGAGTATAGTTGATTTAAAATGTTATATTATTTTCAGGTGTACAGCATAGTGATTCAATTATACATATACATATATTCATTTTTTTTTAGATTCTTTTCCCATATAGGTTATTACAGAATGTTGAATACAGTTCCCTGCGCCATACAGTAGGTCCTTGTTGGTTATCTATTTTATATATAGTAGTGTGTGTGTGTGTGTGTGTGTGTGTGTGTGTGTGTGTGTGTGTTAATCCCAAGCTCCTGATTTATCCCAACCCCCCCACATTTCCCCTTTGGTAATCATAAGTTTGTTTTTGAAATCTGAGTCTGTTTCTGTTTTGTAAATAAGTTCATTTATATCATTTTTCAAAATTAGATTCCACATATGAGTGATATCATATGATATTTGTCTTTGTCTGTCTGACTTACTTCACTCAGTATGATAATCTCCAGGTCCATCCATGTTGCTGCAAATGGCATTATTTTGTTCTTTTTTATGGCTAATATTCCATTTTAAATATGTACCACATCTTTATCCATTTCTCTATTGATGGACATTTAGGTTGTTTTCATGTCCTTGCTATTGTAAATAGTGCTGCAGTGAACATTGGGGTGCATGTATCTTTTCGAATTATGGTTTTCTCTGGATACATGCCCAGGAATGAGATTTCTGAATCATATGGTATCAGCTCACACTGGTCAGAATGGCCACCATGAAAAAGTCTACAAACAATAAATGCTGGAGAGGGTGTGGAGAAAGGCAAACGCTGCTACACTATTGGTAGGAATGTAAATTGGTACAGCCACTATGGAGAACAGTATGGAGGTTTCTTAAAAAACTAAAAATAGAACTAACATATGATCCAGCAAACAACACATTATTCTTTATTTCAAATTACAAATGTGAACTGTAGTTCTTTGCATTTGAGTTGTGGATATTTGCTTTTTCCGTCTTTAGTGTTTCCCCATCTCTAGAACCCTTAGGTTATATATCCTGTAGGTATTTTCCTTATAGGTGAGGATGTCTATGTATCACCAGATATTTACTCAAGCTAGCATAACAATGAACAGTTATCAAACTGATGCCTGTGCTTGCTTGTTTTTGGACTGTGGGCATTTGTAGAAAGTAAAAATCCCTGGGTATAACATTTCTTCTTTATGACCAATGTATCTTGCCCCTTGGATGCCACCATTTTCACTTCTTTGGAAAGCTTGTTGGTATTGTTCTCTCTTTTCTTGAGAATGCTCTGTACTAATCATTTTCTTTATTTAGAATTATGTTTCAAAATTTTCTGTTTTATTTTTAATTAGAGTATACAGTTCCTGTTTTAGTTTTAATTTAAAAATGCTTTATGAGTCCTTTGAATTTGTATCTACTTCTAAATGTGGTTATCACTATTTTAATTATTACTTACATTGTATCATAAGCTATAATGAATTTGGTAAGGTATTCGTAGTCTTTCACAAACCTTTTTTCTTGTTGTTTTTTACTTTTACCATCTTAATCTTTTTAAGTGTATAGTTCAATTGTGTTAAGTATACAGATGGTCCCCAACTCATCATGGTTTGACTTACAGATTTTCGACTTTATGATGGTGTGAAAGCAATATGCATTCAGTAGAAGCCATACTTCGAATTTGAATTTTGATCTTTTCCCAGGCTAGCGATATGAGGTGGGATTCTCTGGTGATGCTGGGCAGGGGCAGTGAGCCACAGCTTTCAGTCAACCATGCAACCACGAGGGTAAACAACCAAAACACTCACAACCATACGACCATTTTGTTTTTTACTCTCAGTACAGTATTCAGTAAGTTACATGAGTTATTCAACTATGTAGTATAAAATAGGCTTTGTGTTTGATTATTTTGCCCAACTGTAGGCTAATGTAAGTGTTCTGAGCACATTTAAGGTAGGTTAGGCTAAGCTCTGAAGTTCAGTAGGTTAGGTGTATTAAATGCATTTTCAACTTAAGATATTTTCACTTTATGATGGGTTTATCAGGACATAACCCATTTTAAGTTGAGGAGGATGTGTATTCACATTGTTGTGAAATGCACGTTTTAATTTTTTAACTGAATTTTACAAGTGGAGATATGTGTTAATTTATGCTTGAATTCTTATTAAAATAATTTTTAGTTTTTATATTCTCAACCTAAGGTCCAAAGTTAGTCTTAAGTTCATCGCCAAGTTATGTAGTAGTACTGGCACATGAAGACTGAGGCTTGGCGATATTGCACTGGGCTTGATTTTGCTTTTTAATTATTCATCAAGAAGCAGACATCCTCTTCCAATCTCAATTAACCAATCTTAAGTAGCTGGCTGCAGGGGGAACATGTGCTTGATGGCTGGAAATGTGTTGACTGCAGAACAGCGCTATTTCAGTGATATAGGCACGTAGGGCAGGCCAAGCCAGAATAAAAGCATGTTTCACATGAAGATAATGTATTATCACAAAATTCTAAATGATCTTCTAGAGAATCTATATATCCTTCAAAACAAGGAACCCACTAAAAACTATGACATTTGTTTACCCTATGTTTTGGAAATATTATGAACATTAAATTGGAACTCTTGATGAAAATGTCTGTAATGGAGATGAAAACTTTAAAAAGCAGGATCCTTCATAAATGATATCTCTTTAAAAAATACTAGCCATTTTTATCTTACATGTTTATATATTACCTCTTAAGTCTAAAGCACTGTAAGTACACAGTTGAAATAATAGAAGGCCTTTTAATTTGATTCCTTAAATAATACCAAGATAATAGTAAATGAAGACCTGATAATTGATGATGTAAATTTTAGTAGATAATGCCACAAATTAAACGTATAGAACTTTAGCTTCTGACTGTGATGGAGGAACAGGGACTAGATTTATATTCCTGTTGTAAATAACTAATAAACTGGTCAAAATATATGGGAGAACAAAAAAAGTTTCTAGACATTGGGCAGTAGGCAGTGCAGTACTGTGATCCCTCATAGAAGGGAAACAAATGAGTTGAGCCCTAGGATTATCCTGGCTTTTTGGCTGAAGGCACATTCCAGACCACAGAGCAGGGTGGGATGTATCAAGCTGAACTCAGCTGTCTTGCTGAATTGAGGTTTAGGGAAGCAAAGGGATTGAAGTATATGGAGGCAGAGATGACTGGAAATTATGGGGCAGAGTTTCAGAGAGAGAAAACTATGCAGCAAAAGAGCTTCAGAGATCAGCGATAGATTTCTCCTTGAGTATTTGCTGAATAGTAAGCTGTGCCTGAATAGGATGAGACTCCACAAAGTTGGGTAAAGGATGACCAAGGACCTATGGTCTGAATGAGTCCCAGAGCTCACACATGGCTAAAAGGCATTCAGGTTCCCACTGTGCTTAGTTTACAATTCCAACTGACCATTCGGGACATTCAGTAAAGACCCCAAAAAGATGACACGTCAATATTGGAGCTAAACTTTCCATAGAGTAAAGCCTACCTACACTCACCTTAAACACACTTTAAAAAAGCCTCTGAAGAAACCAAAACAGTGAGTGAGTTTACTGCTGGCCAAATGAAGCCCAGTGCTATTAAGAGGAATACAAAAAGATCCAGATATGTAACAACTTAAAAATCACAGTGTCAAGCATCCAACCCAAAACTATTAGAGATGCAAAGAAGCAGGCAACTTTGACAAGGAGGAAAACTAGCAATAGAAATAAACTGAGAAATGACAGATGATAGCATTAGCAGGTATATTAAATACTTGTACATTAAAACAGGTACTATAACTGTTCAGATGCTTGAGGAAAGATGAATACAATTTGGAGAGAAATAGAAGATATAAAAAGGAACCATGCCCAACTCCAGAGATGAAAAATATAATATCTGATATCAGAAAATCACTGGGTGGAATTAGCAGGAAAGTAGACATTGCAGAAGAAGAAATAATAAACTTGAAGACATAGCAATAGAAACTTGCCAAATTGAAGCACAAAAAGAATAAAGGGGAAAAATGTACAGAGCTTTAGTGAACTGTCAGATGATAATTAAGGTAGTCACAGTAGATCTCACTAAAAGTTCATATTTGACTAGATACTTGAAGCAGGTGAGGGAGTGAGGCATGTGGATATCTGTAGAAAAATCATGTGGGATTATATGTATGTCTAGGAAATTAGACATACATATAATCCCACATACCCCTTCACTTAATAGTTAAGGAGATTGAGTCTTTAAGAGGTCAAGCAACTTACCCAAGGTTAGAAAATATTTAATGGTACTTTTTAAAAATGAAAGTTCCAGGTTATAGTAGTCATTTTGTGATTATTAGCTGCCTCTTTCATTCCTTAATGGCATAGCCAGCCCTAAAATGAGGTCTATGTAAAAATTCCTCTCTAAAACCTAATATATAACCAGCCAACTTCAGAGTGTCTTTTTTTGTCAAAGGAATTGTTCTAAATTTTCAACCCAGTTCCATTGGACTAAGCTAGTTAAGAATTTTGTGTCAGAGCTACCAACTGGATATACCGGGAAACAACTCCCCTCTGTGATGAGCATGGAGGTTCTGCCTGGCTTTAATTGGGTGTCACTTCAGTGGTGCAGTTCCTGGCATAAACTCCAAAGTGAAACACTACTCCTGACATGTTTTTTCTTCCCTGATATGTCCTTAAATATATCCTGGAGTCATTCATGCTTCCAACAAAATTAAATTAAATATTTATGATGTTTCAGATATTTAAAATTTTTGTCCAGCATATGGAAATTCTATTTTATTTAGTTCTCAAAGAGACTTAAATATGAAAAATCCTGAAATTTTAAAAAGCACTTTGTTACTTTGTTTATGTTACAGATAGTGAAAGTTTTCAGACTTCCTTTTTTTAAAGAATCTTTCTTTTGACAATGAACTTGGGCTATTATGTCGAATATTTCTAATTATGTTTTTTTCCTGACCTGATTTCAAAATATAGTATTTTTAAACTAAGCAAGAAGTCAGTAATTTAACTGTAATTTTTAAGATTGTATTAAGTTTGGCTGAAGATATCAGAAAACCCTCAATAACAGTGATTTAAACAAGATTGAATTTTTTTTTTTGAAAATATATGGAAATAATATAATTTATCAAGGACTTGTATCCAAAATATATACGGGACTCTCAAAATTCAATAATTAGAAAACAGACAACCCATTAAAAAATTTAACAAAATTTTTGAACAAGCACTATACCAGTAAAGTTATATGTATGGTAAATAAGCACAGAAAAAGACGCTCAACATCAGTAGTCACCAGGGAAATGAAAATCAAAAGCACAATGAGATACCACTACACACCCTCCAGAACAGACAAATTTAAGAAGACTGACCATACCCAACACTGGTGAGGATATACAGCACCTAGAGGTGTCATATACTGCTGGTAGAACTGTAGCATAACAAAGTCATTTAGAAAAACAGTTTGGTAGTCTCTCAAAAAATTAAACATATATCTACTTATGATATCCTTTCAGTATTTACCTAAGAGAAGTGAAAGCATGTGTCCATACAAAGACTCATACTTAAATGTTCATAGCGGCTTTTAAAAAAAAAAACAACAAAAAAAACCAAGATTGAATTTTATGTCTCTCATGTGAAAGCTTTGAGTAGGCACCCAGAGGTGTTAAGTTTCTCTAATATCAGGTACTTTCTTATTCCCCATGGGTGGCCTGTGTTGCCAGGCCTGCCTTATGGTCCACAATGGATGCTTCAGCCATTTATCATATCTGCATTTCGATGAGTGGAAAATGAGTAAAGAGGACTCTTTTATTTCTTTAAATATTGTACAGAAGTTGCACCCTTCACTTTTGCTTCACTTCTTTTGGCCAGAAACTCATCACATGATCATATGTAGCTATGCAGGGGTCTCAGGATGGTAGTCTCTATTCTTGAAGGCCACACACCTGGCCAAAACGTGTGGCTTTTAACTAAGAAAAAAGGGGAGGATAGATATTAGAGGTTATTTAGCTGTCTTTGCCACAATAACTTAAAATAGAATGTTACAGGCTGAGTTTTAGAAGAGAAATAGGAAATAAACATTTTTCTTTTAGTGGGGATGTCAGAAGACATAGCTGGTAAAAGTATTTTCATGTCTGAGGTGTGGTTTAGGTTTTTCTCAATGAGAGATAACAGGTTTGGGAGTCATCACCGTATGAATTGTAGTCAAAGCCACAGAGTGCATAATCTCTCAGGGATACCATGCACAGCAAGATGAGAAGAAAGCCCCAAATTAAATTCTGAGCAACTTTTCATTAAAGAGTAAGGAGTAGGAGCCAATGGAGAAGATTGAGAAGCTTCATTCTGAGAAGTAGGCAACAAAAGAACGTATGATATATATATATGACACAAATGAAAAGTTTCAAAGAGGGTGTCTAACTGCATGATATGCTGTAAAGTCATCAAGAACAATGAGGCTGAAAAACTTTAATTGGCCAAGGTCAGTTGGCCAGAGGAGCTTTGGTTGTTAGGGGATGAATGGGAGTTGAGCATGTAGGGATAGCCTCTGTATACCACTCTTTCAGGAAATTGGACTGTGCAGAAACTTGGGTATGTCAGTAGTTACAGTGAAGCAAACAGGAGTGAAGAAAAAATTAGAGCAACAGTAAAGTTTGGAATAATTTATATAGTGAGATCACAGGTCAGGTAGAATGTAAGATCTTTTAAACAGATATAAGATTTAACAGATAATTGCCACTTCCTCTGAGAGAGAAGTAAGAAGATAAAGTATATACCATTATATGTCAGTTTAGTTAATTTTCTCTCCACAAACAAGTATTTATGCAGGATAAGTATTGTTATCTTTGCACTACTGCAGAGAATGTAAGAGATTAGGAAATGTATAATTTTTTCAAGTCAAGCTCCTTGTTTTTCACATACAACGAATATGTTCCTTATACGAAAACAGGACATGACATTACACTTTACCTTCAGTTTTTTTTTAATCAGTTTAATATATTACTCCAAGTTTGAAATTTCTTCATCTTAAAAAAAAAATCATTCTATCCAAGGCAGTATAACTTGTAGGATGGTTTTTTAAGGAGGGAGATTTCCAATTTTTGCTAGTAATATTTGCTCCTGAAGGCACTGATGTATTTTGGATTCTAACTTTTTAATAATTGTGGATTATAAGTAAAATGGGTCATACCAATATAGTTATCCATCTAAAAATGTTTAAGCAATCCTTAATTTGATTAAGCTTGAATGTTGAGCAGGTATGTTCCTAATTATAGTGTGGAAATAGTATTACTGTACAAGAAATACACTTTTGTGGATTTATATTAGAAGTTGCTCACTTTAATCATGTAGCTTAGCATAAAATTCCATTCCTTTGTGATTAATTAGATATTTAGTTTCATTGGAAAATATTAAAGCATGAGAGTACACACTAATGCATAATATGTAATTGATTTTATTCTCTCAGGAGTAAAATATGGTTTAAAAAACATTTTCCCCTTATGGAATAGAGAAAGGTTTAAAATGCATTGAAGGGGACCTTCATGATGGCAGAGGAGTAAGACGTGGAGATCACCTTCCTCCCCACAACTACATTAGAAATACATCTACATGGAAAACAACTCCTACAGAACACCTACTGAACGCTGGCAGAAGATCTCAGACTTCCCAAAAGGCAAGAAACTCCCCACGTACCTGCTTAGGTGCAAAAGAAAAAAGAAAAAACAGGGACAAAAGAATAAGGATGAGACATGCACCTCTGAGAGGGAGCTGTGAAGGAGGAAAAGTTTCCACACACTAGGAGCCCCCTTCACTGGTGGAGATGGGGAGGTGGGAGGGAGGGAAGCTTCGGAGCCATGGAGGAGAGCTCAGCAACAGGGGTGCAGAGGGCAAAGCAGAGAGATTCCCACACAGGAGATCGGAGCCGACCAGCACTCACCAGCCCGAGAGGGTTGTCTGCTCACCCACCGCTGCAGGCAGGGGCTGGGAGCTGAGGCTCAGGCTTCGGAGGTCAGATCCCAGGGAGAGGACTGGGGTTGGCTGTGTGAACACAGCCCGAAGGGGGCTAGTGCCCCACAGCTAGCTGGCAGGGAGTCTGGGAAAAAGTCTGGACCTGCCTAAGAGGCAAGAGACCATCGTTTCGGGGTGCGCGAGGAGAGGGGATTCAGAGCACCGCCTAAACAAGCTCCAGAGACAGCGTGAGCCACGGCTATCAGCATGGGAAACACAGATAGGCATGAGACACTAAGGCTGCTGCTGCCGCCACCAAGAAGCCTGTGTGCAAGCACGGTCACTGTCCACACCTCCCTGCCCGGGAGCCTGTGCAGCCCGCCACTGCTAGGGTCCCGCAATACAAGGACAACTTCCCCGGGAGAACACATGGCGTGTCTCAGGCTGTTGCAACATCATGCCGACCTCTGCCTCCACAGGCTCGCCCCGCATTCTGTAACCCTCCCTCCCCCCAAGACTGAGTGACTCAGAGCACCCTAATCAGTTGCTCCTTTAACCCCCTCCTGTCTGGGCAAAGAACAGATGCCAGATGACTACCTACACGCAGAGGCAGGACCAAATCAAAAGGTGAACCCCAGGAACTGTGCAAACAAAGAAGAGAAAGGGAAATTTCTCCCAGCAGCCTCAGGAGCAACGGATTAAATCTCCACAATCAACTTGAGGTACCTGCATCTGTGGAATACCTGAATAGACAACGAATCATCCCAAAATTGAGGCAGTGGACTTTGGAGCAACTGTAGACTTGGGGTTTGCTTTCTGCATCTAATTTGTTTCTGGTTTTATGCTTATCTTAATTTAGTATTTAGATCTTATTATCATTGGTAGATTTGTTTATTGATTCGGTTGTTCTCTTCCTTTGTGTGATTTTGTCTGTATAGCTTTGCTTTTACCATTTGTCCTAGGGTTCTGTCAGTCGTGTTTTTTTTTTTTTAAGTATACTTTTTAGCACTTGTTATCATTGGTGGATTTGTTTCTTCGGTTTGGTTGTGCTATTCCTTCTTTCCTTCTTTTTTTATTTTTAATTTTTTTATTTTTAATAATATTTATTTTTTATTTTAAATTTTAATAACTTTATTTTATTTCCTTTCTATCTTTTTTTTTCCCCCCTTTCCTTCTGAGCCGTGTGACTGACAGGGTCTTGGTGTTCTGGCCGGGTGTCAGGCCTGAGCCTCTGAGGTGGGAGAGCCGAGTTCAGGGCACCGGTCCACCAGAGACCTCCCCCCTCCACGTAATATCAAACGGCAGAAGCTCTACCAGAGCTCTCCATCTCAACGCTAAGACCCAGCTCCACTCAGCAACCAACAAGCTACAGTGCTGGACACCCTATGCCAAACAATTAGCAAGACAGGAACACAAACCTACCTATTAGAAGAGAGGCTGCCTAAAATCATACTAAGTTCACAGACACCCCAAAACACACCACCGGACGTGGTCCTGCCCACCAGAAATACAAGATCCAGCCTCATCCACCAGAACACAGGTACCAGTCCCCTCCACCAGGAAGCCCACACAACCCACTGAACCAACCTTACCCACTGGGGGCAGACACCAAAAACAGCAGGAACTACGAACCTGCAGCCTGCGAAAAGGAGACCCCAAACACAGTAACTTAAGCAAAATGACAACACGCAGAAACACACAGCAGATGAAGGAGCAAGGTAAAAAACCCACCAGATCAAACAAATGAAGAGGAAATAGGCAGTCCACCTGAAAAAGAATTCAGAGTAATGATAGTAAAGATGATCCAAACTCTTGGAAATAGAATGGAGAAAATACAAGAAACGTTTAACAAGGACCTAGAAGAACTAAAGAGCAAACAAACAATGATGAACAATACAAGAAATGAAATTAAAAATTATCTGGAAGGAATCAATAGCAGAATAACTGAGGCAGAAGAACAGATAAGTGACCTGGAAGATAAAATAGTGGAAATAAGTACTGCAGAGCAGAATAAAGAAAAAAGAATGAAAACAATACAGGACCGTCTCAGAGACCTCTGGGACAACATTAAATGCACCAACATCGAATTATAGGGGTCCCAGAAGAAGAAGAGAAAAAGAAAGGGACTGAGAAAATATTTGAAGAGATTATAGTTGACAACTTCCCTAATATGGGAAAGGAAATAGTCAATCAAGTCCAGGAAGTGCACAGAGTCCCATACAGGATAAATCCAAGGAGAAACATGCCAAGACACATATTAATCAAACTATCAAAAATTAAATACAAAGAAAAAATATTAAAAGCAGCAAGGGAAAAGCAACAAATAACATACAAGGGAATCCCCATAAAGTTAACAGCTGATCTTTCAGCAGAAACTCTTCAAGCCAGAAGGGAGTGGCAGGATATATTTAAAGTGATGAAAGGGAAAAACCTACAGCCAAGATTACACTATCCAGCAAGGATCTCATTCAGATTTGATGGAGAAATTAAAACCTTTACAGACAAGCAAATCTAAGAGAATTCAGCACCACCAAATAAGCTTTATAAAAAATGCTAAAGGAATTTCTCTAGGTAGGAAACACAAGAGAAGGAAGAGACCTACAATAACAAACCCAAAACAATTAAGAAAATGGTAATAGGAACATATATATCGATAATTACCTTAAATGTAAATGGATTAAATGCTCCAACCAAAAGACATAGACTGGCTGAATGGATACAAAAACAAGACCTGGATATATGCTGTCTACAAGAGACCCACTTCATGCCTAGGGACACATACAGACTGAAAGTGAGGGGATGGAAAAAGATATTCCATGCAAATGGAAATCAAAAGAAAGCTGGAGTAGCAATTCTCATATCAGACAAAATCGACTTTAAAACAAAGACTATTACAAGAGACAAAGAAGGACACTACATAATGATCAACAGATGAATCCAAGAAGAAGATATAACAATTGTAAATATTTATGCACCCAACATAGGAGCATGATGTCAATACATAAGGCAAATGCTAACAGCCTTAAAAGGGGAAATCGGCAGTAACAGAATAATAGTAGGGGACTTTAACACCCCATTTTCACCAATGGAAAGATCATCCAAATTGAAAATAAATAATGAAACACAAGCTTTAAATGATACATTAAACAAGCTGGACTTAATTGATATTTATAGGACATTCCATCCAAAAACAACAGAATACTCAAGTGCTCATGGAACATTCTCCAGGATATATCATATCTTGGGTCACAAATCAAGCCTTGGTAAAATTAAGAAAATTGAAATCGTATCAAGTATCTTTTCCTACCACAACACTATGAGACTAGATATCAATTATAGGAAAAAATCTATAAAATTACAAACACATGAAGACCAAACAATACACTACTAAATAACCAAGAGATCACTGAAGAAATCAAGAGGAAATCAAAAAATACCTAGAAACAAATGAAAATGAAAATACAATGACTCAAAACCTATGGGATGCAGCAAAATCAGTTCTAAGAGGGAAGTTTATAGCAATACAGTCCTACCTCTAGAAACAAGAAAAATCTCTAATAAACAGCCTTATCTTACACCGAAAGCAGCAGTTAGAGAAGCAAGAACAAAAGCAGTCAGAGAAGGAAACAGAGAAGGAAGAACAAAAAATCCCCAAAGTTAGCAAAAGGAAAGAAATCATAAAGATCAGATCAGAAATAAATGAAAAAGAAATGAAGGAAACGATAGCAAAGATCAATAAAACTAAAAGCTGGTTCTTTGAGAAGATAAACAAAATTAATAAACCATTAGCCAGACTCATCGAGAAAAAATGGGAGAAGACTCAAATCAGTAGAATTAGAAAAGAATAAGGAGAAATAATTACTGACACTGCAGAAATACAAAGGATCATGAGAGATTAGTACAAGCAGCTATATGCCAATAAAATGGACAAGTTGGAAGAAATGGACAAATTCTTAGAAAAGCACAACCTTCGTAGACTGAACCAGGAAGAAATAGAAAATATAAACAGACCAAACACAAGCACTGGAATACAGACTGTGATTAAAAATATTCCAACAAACAAAAGCCCAGGGCCAGATGGCTTCACAGGCAAATTCTATCAAACATTTAGATAAGAGCTAACACCTTCCTTTTCAAACTCTTCCAAAATATAGCAGAGGGAGGAACACTCCCAAACTCATTCTATGATGCCACCATCACCCTGATACCAAGACCAGACAAAGATGTCACAAAGAAAGAAAACTACAGGCCAATATCACTGATGAACATAGATGCAACAATCCACAACAAAATACTAGCAAACAGAATCCAACAGCACATTAAAAGGATCATACACCATGATCAAGTGGGGTTTATCCTAGGAAGGCAAGGATTCTTCACTATATGCAAATCAATGTGATAAACCATATTAACAGATTGAAGGAAAAAAGCCATATGATAATCTCAATACATGCAGAAAAAGCTTTTGACAAAATTCAACACCCATTCATGATAAAAACCCTCCAGAAAGTAGACATAGAGGGAACTTACCTCAACATAATAAAGGCCATATATGACAAACCCACAGCCAACATTGTTCTCAATGGTGAAAAACTGAAACCATTTCCACTAAGATCAGGAACAAGACAAGGTTGCCCACTCTCACCACTATTATTCAACATAGTTTTGGAAGTTTTAGCCACAGTGATCAGAGAAGAAAAAGAAATAAAAGGAATCCAAGTCTGAAAAGAAGAGGTAAAACTGTCACTGTTTGCAGGTAACATGATACTATACATAGGGAATCCTAAAGATGCTACCAGAAAACTACTAGAGCTAATCAATGAATTTGGTAAAGTAGCAGGATATAAAATTAATGCACAGAAATCTCTTGCATTCCTATACATTAATGATGAAAAATATGAAAGAGAAATTAAGGAAACACACCCATTCACCATTGCAACATAAAGAATAAAGTACCTAGGATGAAACCTACTTAAGCAGACAAAAGACCTGTATGCAGAAAACTTGTAAGACACTGCTGAACGAAATTAAAGATGATACAAACAGGTGGAGACATATACCATGTTCTTCTATTGGAAGAATCAACATTGTGAAAATGACTATACTACCCAAAGCAATCTACAGATTCAGTGCAATCCCTATCAAACTACCAATGGCATTTTTCACAGAACTAGAACAAAAAATTTCACAATTTGTATGGAAACACAAAAGACCCCGAATAGCCAAAGCAATCTTGAGAAAGAAAAATGGAGCTGGAGCAATCAGGCTTCCTGACTTCAGACTATACTACAAAGCTACAGTAATCAAGACAGTATGGTACTGGCACAAAAACAAAATATAAATTAATGGAACAGGATGGAAACCCCAGAGATAAACCCATGTACATATGGTCACCTTATCTTTGATAAAAGAGGCAAGAATATATGGTGGAGAAAAGACAGCCTCTTCACTAATTGGTGCTGGGAAAACTGGACAGCTACATGTAAAACAATGAACTTACAGCACTCCCTAACACCATACACAAAAAGTAAACTCAAAATGGATTAAAGTCCTAAATATCAGGCCAGACACTGTAAAACTCTTAGAGGAAAACTTAGACAGAACACTCTATGACACAAATCACAGCAAGATCCTTTTTGACCCACCTCTTCGAGAAATGGCAATAAAAATAAACAAATGGGACCTAATGAAACTTAAAAGCTTTTGCATAGCAAAGGAAGCCATAAACAAGACGAAAAGACAGCCCTCAGAATGGGAGAAAATATTTGCAAATGAAGCAACTGACAAACAATTAATCTCCAAAATTTACAAGCAGCTCATGCAGCTCAATTTCAAAAAAACAAACAACCCAATCCGAAAATGGGCAGACGACCTAAATAGACATTTCTCCAAAGAAGATATACAGATTGCCAACAAACACATGAAAGGATGCTCAGCATCACTAATCATTAGAGAAATGCAAATCAAAACTCCAATGAGGTATCACCTCACAGCAGTTAGCATGGCCATCATCAAAAAATCTACAAACAATAAATGCTGGAGAGGGTGTAGAGAAAAGGGAACCCTCTTGCACTGTTGGTGGGAATGTAAATTGAAACATCCACAGTGGAGAACAGTATGGAGGTTACTAAAAAAGTAAAAGTAGAACTACCATATGACCCAGCAATCCCAGTACTGAGCATATACCCTGAGAAAACCATAACTCAGAAAGAGTCATGTACCACAGTTTCATTGCAGCACTATTTACAATAGCTAGGACGTGGAAGCAACCTAAGTGTCCATCGACAGTTGAATGGTTAAAGAGGATGTGGCACATATATACAATGGAATATTACTCAGCCATAAAAAGAAACGAAATTGAGTTATTTGTAGTGAGGTGGATGGACCTAGAGCCTGTCATACAGAGTGAAGTAATTCAGAAAGAGTAAAACAAATACCATGTGCTAACACATATATATGGAATCTAAAAAAGAAAAAACGAAATGGTTCTGAGGAACCTAGGGGCAGGACAGGAATAAAGGTGAGACACAGAGGATGGACTTGAGGACACGGCGAGGGGGAAGGGTAAGCTGGGACGAAGTGAGAGAGTGGCATGGACATATAAACACTACCAAATGTAAAATAGAGAGCTAGTGGGAAGCAGCCGCATAGCACAGGGAGATCAGCTCCGTGCTTTGTGACCACCTAGAGGGGTGGGATAAGGAGGGTGGGAGGGAGACGAAGAAGGAGGAGATATGGGGATATATGTATATGTATAACTGATTCACTTTGTTATAAAGCAGAAACTAATACGCCATTGTAAAGCAATTATACTCTAATAAAGATGTAAAAATAAATAAATAAATAAAAATATTATTCAGAAAGTAATCAGAGAACTTAATGAAAATATAGGTTTATTAAATTGCTATTTTCCCTTTTTTACTTTGTAAGAAAATTTATTTTTATTTCTAAACCTAATATTTATGGGAAAAAGTTTTAGCAGTCTGCAGATTTTAACATTCTATGTAATTTTCAAATTATTTTATAAGTTGTTTCTGCGCTATTCTGGGGTATACACAGAGTTTATAATCTGATATGATTTCTAAGCTTACTCTCCTAAAGGATTCCAATAGATGCTGGGTGATCATTTGATATTTTTGGTTGTAACCATAGACTAGAATTTCTTAACACTTGATTTTTTGATGTTTCACGAAACATCCCTTGATCACTTGATGATCATCTTTTATGGACATATCTGATAATTGCACCACTCACTTGGCCCTACTACATACCTGAACTTGTTGCATTGGTAGTGTTCATATGAGTCCTCAAGTAAATCATCAGCTCAGAAAGAAATGTAACTTATACTTTTTTTAATGTGCCTCCTACTGTGTGCAGCAGAATGCTTATAGTGTTTGCTGGTTTATTCCAAGAATGTGTTCAGTTTGTTAAGCAAACTAGGTTTATTAATTTTTATATTTAAATGTACTACAGTTTGTATAGCATACGCATAATGTCTTATCTTCTTGAAACCTCAATTGTCGAGAATTAGACCAGTGATTATTTCATATTTAATTTAAAAAAATACTTGTTCCCTTACCTCCTTGGTTCCTTTTTTATTTCTCTAGGACAGTAAAACAGGAGATTTATTTATGTATGGTTTCTTTTAATATGTTCAAGTTTTATTCTCAGTGTTACTTTGAAAGTAGAATATAGACTCCACTGAATTTTGTCAGAGGAGTTAGCTTTAGAAGGTAAATTATTTTAATGTTGAGAAGTTACTTTTAAATTCTACATCATGTTGGAGTTATTTTACTGTGATTACTGTCCTCACTGCCTTACTTCTTTCCTTTTTAAATGTCCTAGCCCAAGCCTGGATCAAAACAAAACAAAGTAGAAAAAACGAACGAAACTACTCTTTTTGGTTTCCTTGAACACAGCTGAGACAGGCTCACATTTTGTTAAAAGCATTACAATAGTAAGAGAATGAATTAAAACAAGTACAGAGAACACAGACTATTTGAAAGTAGTTTATCTTTAGAGGATTAGTCTTCAAACTTTTTTTCTCAGTACTTTCCTATAGGTAAAAAATTTCAAGTAAGCATCCGTAGTATATCATTTATTGATTTATACACTAAATGTGTGTATCACTATATTAATATAGAGCATGTAAGAAAATTTTAATTTTAAAGTTTAAGTCTTATTATTCTGATAGAATTTTAATAATACATCAATAATATTGTAGTGAGAGTAGTATTATTGTGCTTCATTTAAAAAGTTTAATACTTTTTTTTTTTAATATATAAATTTATTTATTTATTTTTGGCTGTGTTGGGTCGTCACTTCTGTGCAAGGGCTTTCTCTAGTTGTGGCGAGCGGGGGCCACTCTTCATCACGGTGTGCGGGCCTCTCACTATCGAGGCCTCTCTTGTTGCGGAGCACAGGCTCCAGACGCGCAGGCTCAGTAATTGTGGCTCACGGGCCCAGTTGCTCCGCGGCATGTGGGATCTTCCCAGACCAGGGCTCGAACCCGTGTTCCCTGCATTGGCAGGCGGATTCTCAACCACTGCACCACCAGGGAAGCCCTAAAAAGTTTAATACTTTAATTATAACAAAGTATTAAACTTTAATTTAGTTTAATACTCTGTTATAATAACAACTTAAAGATTTAATTCTTAATTCAGTTTATTTCAATAGTTAATTTTAATGGCTGACATAACTGAAAAGCCACCTCGCTGAGATTCATCGATCCGAGAGGGGAAATGGCATCATTGATGCACTCAGGACGCTTATTTTTCATTCTCATCCATTTGGAAACTGTCTAGTGCGTTTCCATCTTTCTTATATAAATAAGGTATTCTTTCCATCTTTAATGGAAAGATGTTGCCTTTTTCTTTTAAATAAGTTAGTGGCATCTTTATGTATTATTATTTTTTGGTTAGTGGTATCTTTAATTTGTATGTTTGGCCATGTGTGTTTTACAGGAATCTTTTAAAAGTATATATCCAAATTATGAGGATTAATTTAGTTAAAGGTACATAATATAATTTAGTTAAATGTAGATAACAAAATTTATAAATTTGATTAACTGTATATATGTAAATTGTAATATGCCACAGTTAACTGAAAACAAAGAGAGAAGGGCCCCTGCCAGTTCCTTCCTGTTATTGAACATCTACTCTTCCTTCAGTATATTTAATGTAGTATTATGTGTTTCCTTCTGACATGGGGAAGAGCCTCAGTGTTATTCTACTTTACTAAATATTAACTGTATGTCTTTCTCATTTTTAGATAAAAGTAAATATGAATAAATATTCTCATATTTGTCCCCTACAGAAATGGATGGTCTCATAGTTTTGTGCACCACATTTTTGGAGGACACTGCTATATTGGGATCCTATTATCTGGAAGTTTAGCAAAACCTAGAGAAAGTCTGTCATATGGGGCCCAGGTGGGAGGGTCCCAGGGAGCCAAGTTGAACTGAGAAAAGTATTGGCTAGTGTAAAGTATTGGCTAATGTAGTTCAGGAAATCTTCTGGGGTGGAGAATAGATTTGAGGAGTAAAAACATCATTAGCATCTCCAAATATGCAGGCTTAGGCAGAAAGGCACTGGGATAATGACCAGTAAATGTGGTAATGGAAGAAGTGAGAACCAGGTGAGCTAGGCAGAGCATGAAGGTGAATAGTTCTTGAGGAAGTAAGCCCCATGATACTCTTAAAGCATTTTGTGGCACTTTGGAGCCTATGCAGGCTGTGTAATGATACTACAAGGGCTGGGCAGGTGCAACTACTAACATTGCCTGGTTTTCTCCTAACAGGTGATTCCTTTACAAGAGAAGACACATTTCTAAATTAGAAAGGGCTCTGTGATAGCAAGAGACAAAAACTGTATTCAAATGATTTTAAGTAAAAAAAAAAGGGGGGGGGGGATATTTATTGATTCTGATAACCAAAATGGTAAGAAAGGCAAATACAGTATAAATCTTTTCTTTGGAATGACTTAGAATCAGACTCCACACCATGAGAACTCTTGTCTTTTCATGTTGGCTTCTCTTTCTCTTACTGAACATATTTTTTCTTTGACCTAGCAGTGTACATGGCTGTGGTACCTCTGGACTCATGTACTTATTAACTCTCTCTGATCAGATAGATAGTGATCTGGTCCAGTATTTGTTGAAAAAATACTCGAAGTGGTTTTTGTTTGACCTGTCATGGCTCATGTGCATACATCTTGGACAATCACTGTGGCCAAGGAGGTTAGGCATTATGATTTGCCCAGTGGTAGCCAGGTTGGGCCATGTGTCCACCTCTGTGTTCAGGGGCATGAGATATGATACCAGAATATGTAGGGATAGCAGAAACATGGTTCCTGGGGATAATTTTTGAGAGTCAGTCAGCTATCCCAATTCATGTCTACTAATTTTTCATTTTATAGTTAGTCACAGCAGCTTTAAAACACAAAATGTTGATTATATAACACTTAGACTAACTCACCTTCACGGATTTCTGTTTCGATAGGAATAAGGTAAATGGATTATGAAGGTACTGCACACATGAATGGAGGGCAGGGTGAAAAAGAATTTAGAAAGACATGGAATGCGTAAGATTGCAGACTTTATGACAGGTTTTCATTTGTTTTGTTTCTCAACCTAGAGTTTATTCAATTGGGGAAAAGGAATTAGGAGGTGTTTTGTTATATACAGTTTTGAAAATACAGTTCTGCTTTGTACAATTTATTAATTTTGCAACTTTGTTTCATTATAAACAATTTTTTAACAGATCATTAGTTATCATAACACAATCTAAAACCTGTCAGTTAATTTTAATTTTCTTTGAGAACATATTGTGATGTTAATAAGTGCATAGAAAGGTTTTCAAATATAAAGTTCTTCTTTGGAAATAAGTAAGTTATTCTAGTTTTTACACAAACTGGCAAGAATTCAGCAAAAGTTCAACCAAATTGTTTTGTATGCAGTCTTCTCCCCCCGCCTCCCTTTTTGCAGTCAGAACAAGATTATAGTTTCCAGATGAAATTCTGAATGTCACATAGTGATGACATATATTTTCCTGGTTGGCTCGGCATGAGATGCAATTTTGCATGCCATGTCACGCTGACTTGCAGAATCCAAAAGCCATTATTTCCCAAGGGGCTTTCAGGAGTGATAGTATCAAATGTAGTTTGTATTTTGATGAAAAGTATCGGGGCATTATTGCAGTTTCTATGGCAATTTGCTTAAAGGTTTATATATTATCCAAACTCCACAAATTTAAAAATAGAATTACTATGTAAAGGTCACTTTTTCTTCACGTTATTTAATTTTATATTGCCAAATAGAGTTGCCAAAAATCATCATCAGTGTAAAATATAGATCGAGAATTAAGAAGGTATAGTAGAAAAACCAGTAGATTAGTGACCAAAAAAACCAGTTTTTGACCCAGTTCCTCTCCCTTTTCAAGCTAACCTCAGACAGCCACATTTTTTATTCATTTATAAAATAGTAATAAGTATACCCAACTATCTCACAGATTTAAGTCTTGTTATAAGATTTAAATAAAGTAAGATATGTGAAAGTTCTATAAAGTGGTAAAATACAATTCAGGTAAAAAGTAAAGATGACATTTTTTTATGTTTGCATTTTAAAAGGAAAGCTATAGGGTTCAAGCAAGGTGAAGCTTATTTTATTTATTAGTTTTTGACACTGCAGTGTAATTTTATTTTTTCTTTTCTTTATTTGATCTTAATCATCCTAAAGCTGCCTTAAAACCCAGTATTTCCATTCATGCCTACATAATAACATGTATTTCACACTGATGATCTTTCTATTTTACATCTGTTTTAACTGGCTTGCTTTATTATACCAGTCTTTTATTTTTTTTTTTCTTCTTTTCTTCTTCTTTTTTTAATGGTGTCTCACATTCAGTTGCCTAGACATCTCTGTGTATCTTACAGGCCCCTAAAGCCTAACATGTATCAAATCTGTACAACTCTGTGTACTTCCCCTACCACTGTTGACCATGTTGCTCAAGGCCGAAACCCAGGACTCATCCTTAGTGTCTCCTCCTCCTGTCCCTTCTGCCTACAAGTTATATCTTGAGTCTTTTTGTTTCAATCTGTTTGTATGTTGCTTCCCTAGTCAGAACTGTATAATTTATACACAATAAAGTGTGGTGTCCTAATTAGTCTCACGGGTGTTGTTTCCAGATCATCTCATCATCAATTGTCTAGATGACAGCAAGAGTCATGTTATTAAAAATCTAAATTGGATCATTTTATTCCCTACTTGAAATGCTTTTGTGACTTCCTATTGCACTTAAGATAAAATCCAAACTCCTTACCAAGGCTTACATAGTTTGACCTGACCTAGTCTCTGTTGGGTTCTTCCATTCCATCTTTTGTCATATTTTGTTACATTGATCCTCTTTCATTCCTTCAAACACTGCATGCTTTTTCTTGCTTGGGATCTTTTGCATATTCTGTCTCTGTTTCCATTGCTCTTTTCATAACTATGTACTTTTCATACTCTGAGTTTTTATTTAAATGTTATCCTCTCAGTAAAGGAAGCTTTCCTTTTCAGTCTTTCTAAAATAGGTCTGTGCCACTCCTCAAAGATACCCTACCATAGCACCTCTTTTCTGTCCTCATAATGTTTATCATAGTTTTCCCTTCTTTTTTTTTCTGTCTCTTCATCCAGAGTGTATGTTAAGGGCTGTATTTGACTAATATACTTTTGTATTCCCAGAATCTAACAGCTCTTTCTGGCATTGAGCAAACAGTAAATAATTGTTGCATGAATGAATAAATTGTTTTTCTTTTGTTATTTTTATTTAGGGGCTTAATAATCACATTCCTTAACATTATTTACCTTCTGTCCTTTAATTGATTTAAATTGACGTCCTGTAACTTTTCAAATCTGTTCCCAGATTTCCCAGGGATATTTATTGAATATTTGGGAGAAGGTAGCAGCTTGTGGTACACTTCAGATTGGTACACATAGTCTTTCAGGATATTCCTGCTACATCAGAAATTTACGTATATTTAAAAATATTTAACTATGATAATAGTCCAGGTACAACCTGAGATATTGAGGTAAATTTTTATCTTTAGTCAGATAATCAGTAAGTATAACTTTGAGTTCTTTCAGTGTTCTTAGCTCTGTGCTAAGTACTTCGGGAAATTATGAGATTATAGAGGAACTGCCAAATCTAATTTGGGGAATTCAGTGACCATTTCTCAGGAAATGGCATTTAAGGTAGAACTAAAACAATAGGTTGATTGTGATAGAAAAGAAGTCATTTTGTTTCAGATCTGGTAACCTTCAAGTTCTTTTCTATATCTTATAATCAATTAATTTTTAATCATCATTATTCTCTGTATTTAAAGTACTTTAATGAACTTTTTAATATACATTACAACATTTAACGTGAACAGTATTCTTGGCATTGGACATAATTATTATTAACTTCTGACACTTAGATTAAATTGCTTTCCCAAAGCCATATGGCAACTGGCACAGCTGAAACCATAAGTTGACTTTAAGTGTGGTGCTTTTTGCATGGCATAGAAATGAAGGAATAATATTGTACCAAGTTGGATGATACATGCCTAAGAAGTGATTATTTTAACCAGTAAAGTCTGAGTCTCAAAATTACCTTATTTATTGTTGAAAACAAGAAGTGTAATGGATATCAGAGTACAATCTTAAATGTAGGGTTTATATAGCTCCAGTGAGAATGAACAAATATATTTTCTGAACTATTTGCAGTACCAAGATCCTTAGTAGAAATATACATTTATTATGTATTTGGTAGAAATGGAAGCCATTGCACAAGGTATGAAAAAACAGAAGAGGTATCATAGCATAGTAGTTAAAAAGCCTGGACTTTGGAGTTAGACTGCTTAGTTTCTTATTACTGTTTTGCCGCTTATCAGCTGGGTGACTTAGGATAGGTTACTTAACCTCTCTGTGATCAGTTTCCTTATCTGAAAATGGTGATAATAAGAGTAAATAATAGGGTCTTCCTCATGGAGTTGTTATGAGGTTTAAATTGGTGAATATTTGTAAAGCGCTTATAGCAGTCCCTGGCATGTAGTAGATGTTACAGAAGTTTCGGTTAAATAAAGTATGGCTCAAGATTGGCAGTTTTATGGAGTATACATGTGCTACCTGTAAAATATACATGATTACAGAAAAAAATTTTTCTCTTTTTAAAAAACAAACTTGTCTTCCTATTGTCTTTTAGATAATATGATGGATTGAAAATTAGTATATCCAGGAATCTAAGAAAAAAAAAATGGTTCTGAAGAACCTAGGGGCAGGACAGGAATAAAGATGCAGACGCAGAGAATGGGCTTGAGGACACGGGGAGGGGGAAGGGTAAGTTGGGACGAAGTGAGAGAGTGACATGGACATATATACGCTACCAAATGTAAAATAGAGAGCTAGTGGGAAGCAGCCGCATAGCACAGGGAGATCAGCTTGGTGCTTTGTGACCACCTAGAGGGGTGGGATAGGGAGGGTAGGAGGGAGATGCAAGAGGGAGGAGATATGGGGATATATGTATATGCATAACTGATTCACTTTGTTATAAAGCAGAAACTAAAACACCATTATAAAGCAATTATACTCCAATAAAGATGTTTAAAAAAAAGAAAATTAGTATATCCAAAATAGTGTGCTTTTACACTTCTAATAGCCAGATCATGCTATTTAATGAGAATTTTAAACTGACTGTGTTTTTCATTGCTTTTTGGAAAGCACTTTTAAGCCACATATAGATTTCAGCACCTCCTTTAACTTCTTAAATCATTCTATCAGCAAATTCAGCATTTACAATAAACGTGTGGCTTTTTTGGTTAATAGTGACTTGAAATATTACTTAGCAATCAGGTAATGGTGCCCCATCTGCTTGATAATATTATCATTTATTAGATAGACTTATTTTCAGACTGTGATAACATTATTTATACAACACTAATATTCTGTATCAGTAGATTTTAAAATTTGACCATAAGCAACTTTTGTGGAAACCTTTGGTATCCATGGTTTCAAAGAGTTTTAAAATTTGGTCTTGGGACTCCCCTGGTGGTCCAGTGGTAAAGAATCCGCCTTCCAATGTAGGGGATGTGGGTTCGATCCCTGGTCAGAGAACTAAGATCCCACATGCCGCGGGGCAACTAAGCCCGCATCCTGCAGCTACTGAGCTCGTGCGCCTCAGCGAAGATCCCACGTGCCGAAAACTACAGAGCCCACACTCTCTGGACCCCACGCGCCACAACTAGAGAGAGAAAACCCTGATACCACAACTAGAGAGAAGCCCTCATGCCGCAATGAAGACCCCGCGTGCTGCAATGAAGACCCGACGCAACCAATAATAAACAAAAAAATTTGTCTGCATTTAAAAAATATATATTTATAGAATTTATTTTCTAGAGCAGTTTTAGGCTCACATTTAAATTGAGGGGAAGGTTCAGAGATTTCTCACATATTCCCTGCCCCTACACATGCATAGTCACCCTCATTATCAAAATCCCCCACCAAGGTGGTACATTGTTATAATTGATGAATTTATATTGATCCATCATTATCACTCAAAGTCCATAGTTTTCATTAGGGTTCACTCATGGTGTTATACGTTCCTTCAGTTTGGACAAATGTATAATAACATGTACCCTCCATCATAGTGACATACAGAGTAGTTTCACTGCCCTAAAAATTCTCTGTGCTCTGCCTGTTGTTGCTCCTCTGTCCTTCCTAACTATTGTCTCCATAGTTTTGCCTTTTCCAGAATGTCATATATTTGGAATCATACAGTATGCAGCCTTTTCAGATGGGCTTCTTTCACTTAGTAATATGCATTTAACTTTCCTCCATGTGTTTTTATGGCTCATTTCTATTAAGTGATGTGTAATACTCCATTTTCTAGATGTACCATATTTTTTCTAGCAGTTCACCTACTGAAGGACATCTTGGTTGCTTCCAAGTTTTGGCGATTATGAATAAAGCTTCTCTAAACAGCTGTGTGAAGGCTTTTATGTGGTTGATCTACATTTAAATTAGTTAAATTGGCAGAGTTCTGTAATAAGTTTATGTAGCCATTTTCTTCTCATAACTGCTAAAATATAAAAGAATAACAATGAAGTCCAAGTAAATGGAAAGTAAATTAAAGTGTGTTTTATTTTAAAAATTATAATAGGTAATTCATTGTTGTAAAACATTAATTCTGAAATATACAGTAAAAAGTTAAACACCTCCTCCCCCTTACCCCTCATCAATTCCATTTTATACTGTCCTCAGAGGTAACCTCTGTCAAGGGTTTGTATTTTACCCTTCTATAACTCTTTCTATGTATGAGATAGACAAATACATGCTCAAACTCACATACTGTTTTAAAAACATATTTGGATTATACTACACACATATATATATATATTTTTTTCACTTCATAAGATATCAAAAATATGATTTCTGTCATACGTTTAACTGTTCCTCATTTTTAAATGATTGAATTACCATCCTTATGACAGGTATTTCAAAGTTAATTGAACCATTTCCTTTTTGATGGACAGATAAGTTGCTTAGCACTTTCTTTCTCCCCTTACCCCTCCCTCCCTCCCTCTGTTTCGCTGTTTCAAATAATACTGCTGATACTAAACATTTTTATAAATTGTTGGTATGCATGTCTCATATGTTTTAGTATTTCTGTAGCATAGGGTCTTAGAAATGAGATTATTTTTTATAAAAACTTGCATGTTTAAATTTTGATAAATACAAAATGTCCTGTCTTGTAATTCCACTCTGTGGACTATACTTATTTATATTCCCTGTATACGAAACATTCTAACAAGGAGCTTAGATAATGTCAGATTTTTAAAAATACAAACTAACTCTTTAAAATGTTTGCCAAATGACAGTTGAAAAGGATATCTGTTTGTTGCCTTAATTTTTCATTGTTAGCAAAGTTGAGCTTCTCTTAATAAGTTTATTGGCTAAATTATATTTTTCTATGAATTATCTGTTCATATTCTTTTCCATTTTTTGTTGTTGTTTATCCACATGCTACTTGGATATCTTCATCTGAACATGTAATGAAAACCTCAACATGACCGTTCTAAAACTAAATTTCTTTTCCTCTTGATTCTCCTCCCGTGCAGCTCCATTCTTCCGTTTGATCAGATGTACAGCCTTGGCGGCGTCCTTGGTTTGCTTTTCTCTCTTACTGAACTTCTAGTCCATCAGTAAATCGTGTTGGCTGTATCTTGGAAATGGATACAGGAATTCACTGTTTCTTCCTACCTCCATTGCTACTACCATCTCTCACAACTTGTCTTCCTGTTTTAATACTTGATCTATGTAGACAGTTTTCTGCACAGTAGCTAGAGAAATTCTCTCAAAATATGTCCATTAATTTCATGAATGTATTTAGAATCCATCTTCATATTCTGGCTCCCTCGAAGTAAACCCAGCCTCCTTACCATGGCCTATGTAAGCCCTGTATGGTTTGGTCTCTGTTGATAGCTCTGACCTTGTCTCCCACTTCTCTCTTACTCTGTTCTAGCCATCCTTGCTTTTATACTGTTGCTTGAAAATCCTAAGTACACTCCCATCCTGGGCCTTCACATTGTTGTTCCATCTGCCTAGAATGCTCTACTTCCAGCTCCATGGGTCTCTCTCAAACTGTTTTTGTTTCTTTTAAACAAACATTTTTTGAATTTCTAATATGTATAATGTGGTAGACTGTGGGATTATGAGAATAAAAGGTTTATGCTCCATGCTGTTAAGATATTGTAAATCTGCAAATATGTGACCCAAATTGAGAGGAGGGGGAAAGTATGCCTAGATACAGCAATTGTCATTCTCATAGTCGTGATATGGTAGCAGTTACTTTGGAGACCGTCCTATGATCATCAAACTTAACTTAGTAAAAGCCTTGAAAAGCAAGATCTGATTTATTTATTTTATGGTATTTAAAATAGCACCTATAAATTATATGTTTGCATTAACTTAAAATATATAAATACATATGGATCTGTCCAGATATAATATATTGTTATAAATAATTATTTAACTTCTGAAATTTACATTATAAAAATTGTCAAAGTTCTCTAAGTTCTTTATTTTAGATGAACAAAATTTTTCATAACATGTAACTGCCTTTTATGTGATCAATGCTTCTTTTGGTTACCATCAAAAAAAAAGAAAAAAAGAAAAAAATGGAGAGATACTATGAGTAAGCTTTTGTTATCAGGAAAATTCACATACGGGAAGATACATTTTGTATCAATTTTGGATGAAGCAAGTGCTTTGTAGTTGAATTTTCTTTTTCATCAAGTAAGATTTTTATTGATGTATTAACTTCATGCTGAGAAACGAACAGATTGTTAGGTTACAGTTTAATAAATTTTCACAATGTAAACACATCCATGTATTAAAAAAATAGAACATTACCATTGCTCCACAAACCTACCTCCCAGTTATCAATCCCTGACAAGAGTCATCAACACTCTCTTGAGTTTTAACAGATTAGGTTTGCTTGGTATTGAATAATTGTAAAAATCAGTAATTCTTTAAGATAAAATGATCTAATATGATATTTTATAATCTCATATAGAAGTTTTAATTTTAAACAAGGAAAGAAATTATATTGGAAGTATTTTCTGTATGTTTATGTGAAACTATAAGGTACATTTATGTTGAATAACTCTAGCTATTCTTATTCTTAGAATCCAGACCATTGTCAGTTCCTGTGAAAGCCATGCTGAATATAGCTGAAGGCTGTAGAAGTCCTGAAGAAAGAATGAAAGAGTTTATTGGAGTAGTATGGAATGCAGTAAAGGGTCTCACACTGCAGGTAAAATGAAAGTTAGAATATCATGGTTTTAATTTTTATGATTCTTTTTAATTTTTAGTACCTTTAATATTGGTAAAAATTTTCTCACTGGTGACACTCATGTATACCATCTCATTTTCATAATTTAAATGAAAACTATTGGTACACTTTGCATATTATTAATAAAATGATATGAAACACATGCTCTTCCTGATAAAGTTATAAAATTACACAAATTTTGAAATGTTATTTGAATTAAAAAAAAATTCATTTTACTTTTTGTTTCTTTCAAGCATTATTTGAAATATTTTAAATGGTCAATATACCAATAACATTCTTATCTCAGTACTGAAATAAAAAACTTAGTTGGAATTAAAATGAAAGGGTTATCTAATTATTTTTCCTACCTAATTACAAACCAAATATGAAAATGATAATTGTAACTATCTATTTTATTGTTATTAAATTTTCTTCTCACTTATTTTCACTTTTAAGTACACATAATTTAATCTTACTGAATTACACTTCTTCCAGATCATGTTTTAACTGATGAAAATACACAATTAAATGCTTATCTCATTTTGTAGGAATTAGGTAAGGGTAACTCAACAGTTTTTCAGTTTTTGTATAGATTTTTTTCCTCTTTGAAATGAGATATGAAAGACTGATAACAGAGGCATCTTTATAGAATTTTATGTGTACCAGACAGTAATATCTAAGTACTGGGGCCTTTCATTTCTGTTTAAGATGTAGAAAATTGCAAAAGAATGTTGCTCCCACCTTATGAACAAGAAAGAACAAGGTAGATGATCTCTAAAATTAAACCAGGATGCTTCACCCACCTAAACTGCAAGATAATAAATATGTGCTGTTTTTAGCTGCTACATTTGTGGTAATTTGTTATGCAGAATAGAAAAGTGATACAAACACCTATGCATAGCTATAATATAGTCTGATTACTATAACAAAACCTTATTAAATCACTTTTTAGAAATATATATAAAAACATCTCCAGTTCCCTAATATCATCATGTAAATATGATTACAGTTGATCCTTGAACAACATGGGTTTGAACAGTGCAGATCCACTTATATGTGGATTTTTTTCAATACTTCAGTACTACCTGGTCCGTGGTTGGTTGAACCCGTGGATTCAGAACAGTGAATACAAAGGGTGGACTGTAAAGTTATATCTGGATTTTCTGCTGCGAGGGTTCAGTGACCCTAATCCTTGTTTTGTTCAAGGGTCATCTGTATTTGAAATACTATTTAATACAAGAGCCAGTAACCTGGGTTTTGACAATCTTTTACAGCCTCTCTTTTCTGAGCATGCTGCTTATATAAAATTAAGAGAAGAGGGGGGAGAGAGAAAGTGTTTTTGTCATTCTTTTGTTGTTGACTTTTTCACAGACATCAGCTATGTCTTACCAATCTCTGCCAGCATGAGGCCTTTGCTGTTAATATTATCCTAATAACTCCTCGTGTTGACTTACCTGTGTTCCTCCTCTAGAGGTTCCTTTGATGCAGTGGTGGCGTGAGATAGGAAGGTGAGACAACATGAATGCAGGAAACATTTAGTGCCTTTACATTGTTTGAGATTGATTGTAGAAGCAGAAAACAGACAGTGTTCTTAAGATATTGCTGAACATTTATATTCAATGTTACTTTCTTTAATCTATAATAAAGACTATCTCCTTATGATCTCTTCCATTGTATATCACTAAGTCCTTGTATAAACATTTACCCATGCCACATGATAGAGCTAACTAGACCATGTGTGGTTTTGCTCCTGGTAACTATTTATATTTATTCACTTAATTATATGTAGCTTCTCTTATGATAAGATCTTTAATCTCAAGGGACATATATTACTGATGGGAATGAGGATGGTACATGGGCAACTGTATCTCAGTTTTATTCTTTTTCTCAATTTGGTCAACCTCAATCTGCATTCTTAGCTTACTCCAGTCTGTGGTCATAAAAAAATAAACTTAAGAAGTCTTTCTTATTTCTTGTGTTTCTACATAATGCCTTACTGACCTTTATGTGGTCCTCTAATTGCACTGTTTTAACACATTCTGTTTCTACTATTTAAATCACCAATAAAATAAATGTTTTTTCCCTGATGAGTAATACCCATCCTCTTGTTATGTATTATTTTGTAATCTTCTAGAGAGAGTAATCTATGGTGTATTTAGAAGTCAATAAATGTAAATGCTAAAGTGATTAGTAAGTTAAGAAGACGAGTAACTACTTTGAACACATATTTCTACTATAATTATTATATAAATAAATAACAGTGAACTCATCTGATTATAGTTCAATCTGAGGTTCTAAATTATAGTTTGACACAAATAATATTTCATGGAAGAAAGGAATAATCCAAATATTATTAGATCTCTTTCTAGCACTTTACCTTACATGTCATTTTTTCGTTAGCACTGTACTTTAAGCCAGTTGTATTCAGAAGTTAGTTGTATTTTGATTTCATTAAACTGGGACCAAAAACTGTGGTAGGAAAGGTATGTTTTCTTTGTGTCTTTTCTGAGACTTATTTAGTGTGTAATAGATTTTCATGGACATATCTCTTAAATTTTGATGTCTATGCTACTACAAAAATTTGCTTTCTTTTGACTCTCATCTACAGCTTTCTTTTCCTGGCAACACAGCTCCTTTCTTTTTTTGCTCAGTTTTCTTCCTCTATTCTAGTGAAAGTGCTTTGATACCAAAATAAGCTTATATAGTATTCATTTCATATGTATGAAATATGTATATGCAATATATATATATAGAAATAGAAGTTCTACTATAGTGGGACTGTAACAGATCTCTTGGACTTTATGTGTCTTTTTAATATTAATTATCTTGTACTTTCCTCAGAAATGTAGCTCTGGAGTTGATGAAGAGGTGGAATATAATTTGAGGATTGGCTCCAAGGCCCTATTGCTCTTTAATATGTCCTACTTCACTTTATGGAAGTCCTTATATCCTTTCTGTTAAACATTGTATTTCCCAAAAATTTCTGTTGGAATATAAGTATTTACTTAACGATCATAAGCATGTTAACCTTTTAGTACCCTAGTATAAACTTGTTTATTTTTTAAAACAGCTAGTTGCCTAGTAATACATTATAGAATGCTCTTTCCCTCCATTTTTCTTTCATTCATTCTCACATTCAGCACTTAACATTTGCTATAGATCATGCTAGATGCTGAGGAGACAAAAGAAATATAACAGTTCTGTTGGTCTAGCAGTATAAAGGCAAAGAACCATTCTATGAAGCATTTTGTGGGGAGTGTCTCTTAGATCCCTTAGAAAACTCTTATGATCCAAAAAAGAAAAATGGAGATGTCAAGGTAAATGTCATTTACTGAAAGGATACCTAGGGCATGCTCTGCCAGGTTCGTGGTGAATTTGGATACTCTCTCAGATTAGTATTTATTGATTTATAGAATTAGATGACTTTATAGCATTCTCCAGAATATAATAGCTATAAAGAATATATAGCTGTTTGAAGTTTACTTTGGTTCTAAATATTATTTCATGATGATATAAGTAATTGTATCCAAAATAACCTCATTCCCTTTAACCATTCCATTAAAAAAAAGGACTAATTTAGTGTAATTACCCATTTTTGATATCGTTTTGAGAAGTCGTTGTAACAGGGACTAAGAAAGCTAGTATTAGGTTACCTGATAATTTGACGGCTCTAGGAAAATCTTCCAATTTAAGATTCCAAGCAATATGAGATTGTTATGATATTTGTAAGCCAATAAGTAAACACATGAATATTCCGCAACATAAGATATTCTGGCGAACAGCCTCCTCTGCCCAGGATGAAGTAACAGGGACCAGATTTCTCTTGCTGCCTGAAACAACCAAAAAATGGATAAAGTATATTAAACAATGGTTTCAAAACGCTAGATGATAGGGAAAGTTAGACAGCAAACCCTGAGAGACTTAAGGTAAAGTCACCAGAACCTAGTGACTTATGGATTTGGAGAATAAGAGAAAGGAGGGAGTCTTAATTGGCATTCCAGGTTCTGATCTGGGTAGATAGTGATGCCATTACATGATAGGAGAAGCAGCTTTTCAAGGTTAGCAGCAAATTGGGAGTTTGAATTTACACATGTATTTGAAATGCCTGTGAGATATCCAGGTATCTCTTAGACTGAATATTCATATCTGGAGTTTAAGGAAGAAATATAATTTTGGAAATCATCTACAGATGGTTATAACTAGGAGAATTCAGAAAAGTATGTTAAGTTGAAAGAGCAGTGGGCCAAGCAAATACCATTTCCAAAGTAGTCAGTATAAGAGAAAGTATCCTTGAAGCAAACCCTAAAGGAATCATCAGAAATGTAGAAGGAAAGGTCAGAGAGTTCAAGGAAGCCAAGGATGTATAGAATTTCAAGGAGCCATTGTTCAGCACTATCAGATTCTGGATGTTAACTCTGGGCTTAACTTTGTTTATCTGTAATATGAAATGGCTAGATTAAGTAATGTTTAAGATATTTCCAATTCTAATGTTCTTATGTAATTCTTTTGGTTCTTTTGCTTGTTTTGTAATGATGCAGTGCCTTCATTAGCTTTATCACGAACAATGAACTTAATCTTTTATGTCATTATGGATTAGTTATAAGTAAAGATACTGATGTTGCTCTTTTTTTTCCTTCTTTCTTTTTTTTTTATTTTTTATTTTGGCTAAAATACACATGTAACATTTACCTTAACCATTTTTTTAAGTGCACAGTTTAGTCTGTTGTTCCTCAGTTGACTAAGCTTATTGTGTATAAATTAACATTTAATTATGGGAGTACTAAATTATATATATTTGTATAGATTATTTTGAAAATGATCAAGGCACCTTGCTTGCCTCACTCCTAGTCCCAGGCCTGTATTATACATTTCCGAATGTTAATATATTCTGAAAAAGTTCAAAAATAAAACTAGATTCTGATTCAGTGATCAAAATCTAGGCCCTAAAACTGAGTTTTTTAAAAAGTTGTGTCCATTGTCCAAGACGTTTTATGAGCCAAAGTATAAAAAAGAAAACCCTGAAGTTGTCATCAGATTAAACAAAACATCATAACTTAAAGCCATCTAAGGATTATTCTTTTAATGAAAGTTTGAGCAAGTAAATGTGCTTGGAATCAGAGTTTCTGGAAAGTTGATTTTGGAGCCAAAGTTGATATTTGCTAAGCCCATGAACTTTTTTACTTATTTTAGAAAGACGTACATTGCATTAAGACATCAACAATATTTGTGATAACCTATTTGTTTTTCAGTGGGAAAAAGAACTTGCATACTTAATTGTTATTGGATTGTTTTATAGTGCTAAATGTAGTGCTGAACAATTTTTTAATATGAATTTGGTTTGGGGGGGTCCTTTTCACCACATATTAGCATAAACTCATTGTTTTTGCAATTTTTCTCCGTCTGCTCATCAGCAAAGCTCCTGTCTATTACATTTTTTATTCCAGAACCACATAATTGGCAATGGCAAGCGGTTGACAAAATAGAAGTACTCTGGCCTAGAATTCACTAATAAAGGAGAACATTACCCTGGTTTTTGCCAAACTCAAGTCTTTTTGTCTTTTACATTGAAGATCGTGTTGCTGTCCTATGGCATTTCCTGGGTGTTTTTATTTAGTTTCTGAAGTCTTCTGACTGTGGACAGTATAGTGTAATGGACACTTTATTTTCCATACAAAGCATCCTGATCTCCTTCTTTTTGCTAATAACCTTTTATTCCTTTTAGGGAATGACTTTCCACATTCTGTGAGATTTTGGTGAGAATGTCAAAGTTTCTCAAGCACCATAAGCCAGTTAACCTAGAGCAATTGAATTTTTTCTCCCAGAAAGTTATATATAGCGTATGACCAGTGATGCAGTTATTGCACGATACACTTAATGTTCTCAAGTCCAGTGAACTTCCTGGCTTATCTCCAGGATGAGATAAGACATTTTAGGCTAGACACATCAGTTGTCAATCACATTAATTATGAAAGTAATTATTTCCTTTAATACTTAAAATTTGCACACAGGGCTATATTTTTATTTATAGGCATTGAGAAAGTGACAGCAGTTGCCTGGTAGTTTGTTAGAAAGAGGAAGTCTGGAATACAAATCTAGGAATTTTTTTCATGTCTTCCCTTGACAAGTATCTATGGGAAAAGTGTGGAGATTTGTAACACTCACTGTGGAAAAGAAGACAAGGTGCACTTTTGAGGTTTTTAACTAATGCCCTAAATTGTGTATATTTAGATTTCTACGAAATGGGAAGATATTCCAAATATTTTCATAATGTATTGAGAGTTTATAGAATAAGAAAACAATTTGGGCTGTAGCTTATTTATGTTTCATAGTGCAGATATAATACTACTTACTTTGTTGGCCTCTGTATGCATAGATAGCTAAACCATAAGCAACAGCATTTTAAAATAAAAGGATTGTGAACATCTTTTATAAATCCATGAGAACTAATATATGGATCTAGTGTATAGTAGATATTTAGTGTATGTTCATTGGCTTTGTTTATTTAGCGAACATTTAGGTGGCAGTTAATATGTTACATCTTTATATCAAAGCTGATTTCCCCCCTTTACAGATGAAGAAACTGAAGTCACGGAGAGACTAAATAACTTGTCAAAGGTTCCACAGCTGGAGATGAACCCATCTGGCTGACAAGTCAATTTTATTAATTACTAGGTGTCTCTGTGAAATGAAATGATGAACAGCATGCATTAAACAATTATTTTAATTAACATCAATATCTGGTGCTAATAAAAATAATTGTGTTCACTTATTTAACAATTATTTAATACCTAGTATATGCTAGGTGCTGTACTATGAACTGAGACTGTAGCATGAACAAAATAAGCACAGTGTCTGACATTATAGACTTTATTATGCTCTAGTGAAAATTATGTAAGGCTATTAGTATTTTAAAATCCTCTTGTTTCAAGTTTCTTAAATGCTGGGACTAGTCTTTTGTCTCTGTTTTCCTGACTTCCAGCTCAGTTAATGGTGGATGTTAAAGAATGCATGAATAAAAGAAAGAAAAAGTGAATGAAAATACAACTTGCAATGTTTCTTCACTTTTATTTTTTACTTGAAACTGTTTCCTGAGGTGTAAAATACATTCATGCAGAGAACATTTCATTCTGTAGAAATTTTCTAACTATAATTATCACTAAAGTTTCAAGGGTTTTTTTTTTTTTGAATAAATTTATTTATTTATTTATTTATGGCTGCGTTAGGTCTTCGTTGCTGTGCACGGGCTTTCTCTACTTGTGGTGAGCGGGGGCTACTCTTTGTTGCGGTGTGCGGACTTCTCATTGCGGTGGCTTCTCTTGTTGTGGAGCATTGGCTCTAGGTGTGTGGGCTTCAGTAGTTGTGGCATGCGGGCTCAGTAGTTGTGGCTCGCGGGCTCTAGAGCGCAGGCTCAGTAGTTGTGGCGCACAGGCTTAGTTGCTCCGCAGCATGTGGTATCTTCCCGGACCAGAAATCGAACCTATGTCCCCTGCATAGGCAGGCAGATTCTTAACCACTGTGCCACGAGGGAAGTCCAAGTTTCAAGTTTTGAAGAAAGGAAAACATGTTATTTGGGAAATAGGAGCATTATTTAAAAGGGCAGAAAATATGGTGTGACATTTTGAAACATTTATATAAAGTTATTCATATAATGGACAGTGGGCTAATTAAAATGCTTATATTAGGTTAATGTGTAAATGAAACCTGTCTTAGTCTCTTCTTTTTAACTGAGTTATGGTCACAGTTATAGAGCACACAAATTAGAAAAATCAAAGTTTACCAAATCTTACTTATGGAGGATGGGGGTACAAATGGCATATATCTTTTCAAACAGCACTTGAAACTTCAGAAAAAACGGAACTTGGAACTTAAGAAAAAATGCATGACAATCATTTCATTTATTAAAATAATACCGAATAATTTCTACTTTATTGGTTTATCCTCGGCATATGATACTTAGATATGTAGCCCTTGACCTAATAGGAATCAAAATAGAGGTGGTTCTACTTCAAGAATTTGTAATAATCCCTTCACTTTAACACATGAATGTGTTCAATATTGGCAAAAGAACATGTTGCTACCAAAACTGAAATAAGATCCTTGAAACAGAAAGGATGTTGCCATGGAAAAATGAAGTAACACTCAGTGCAGCTGTGATGCATTAATGAATAGGATATTTTTTTAAAAGATCATTTGTGTTTGGTGTGGCTCAGAGGGTCCCAACCAGATGGTTTCCATGAACATGATCTGACCCCCGGTTTGAGGACTTCTTACTGGCAGATTACTTCATTTTCTTTCCCTTGGATTGTCAGATCCTTACATTAATACAAAATTTACTGCTGCAGATTTGTATTCACTTATATAAATCACTCAACATTTTACATTAAAACCACAATTTTAGACATACAGTTTAACAGTTATTTTAAAAGTGTAAAAAGATTTATGTGATAGCTTTAGTATACATAATAGATGTAACATTATAATAAGTTTGAACAATTTGGATTATGTATATGTTTTAGTTCTTATCATTAAAAGAATCCCCACAATATACATCATTTTTTAGAAAGTTTATTTTTTACAGTTGTTATGTATGTCAGGCTAACATACTGTTGATTCTGTATGCATTGCTCGGGTTGTTTTAATTTGATTAAATAATTTATTTCCAAATTAGTGGAAATTTGGAATATATTGTGATTTTGGCACAATTTAAATTTGTTTCTCAGGACATCTATGTATAAATCTGTGTACGGCGGCATATTAAACTAATTATCTCACATTGTTGGAAGCATTTTTCAACATAGCATCAATATCTAACACAGGGACTTCCCTGGTGGTCCAGTGGCTAAGCCTCCGTACTCCCAATGCAAGGGGCCCAGGTTTAATTGCTGGTCAGGGAACTAGATCCCACGTGCCGCAACTAAGAGTTCGTATGCCGCAACTAAAAGATATCACATGCTGCAATGAAGATCCCGCGTGCCACAATGAAGATCCCACGTGCCGCAACTAAGACCCGGCACAGCCAAATAAATTAAATAAATAAATAAATATTTTAAAAAATCTAACATAAAGTGTTAAACACTGACCCTTCATTGTTTGACCTTAAAACCACAATTAATATAGGAGAATATGCTGTCAGTGTGCCACTTTAACTTGTGCACTTTAACATCACTAATGCATTGTTCTATATTTTAAAACATAAATGTAATACATCTGAGACAATATTCACTTCTATTTCAGAAGTTAACAATGTTGTGATCTTAAATCGACAATGAACTACTTAACCATATACATGCTTAAATTATCTAAGCTACAAGATAAAATTCTAAAATTAAAAAAATCTCATACTTCATGAACCAACGTACTTTTTTTTTTGCAAAATTTTACTTATATTTTTCTTCACTGAGTTTCTGTGCATGGAGAAATATGCACAGAAATATTGAAGGGAAGATGAGTAAGTGTACTTAATTTGTAAGACTGGCAAATTATTTATCATATCAAGGAATTCCAGTGCTGTTACATATCATGCTCTCACTAAGGAATATATTAACCCCAAGAGAAGGTATATTACTTTATTCTTAGTTATGTTTTATAAAATATGATCTCTTTGTTATTTTAAGTTGCTAGACTATCCGAACATTTTTCAAGCAAACAAATTTTAGTTTTTATTAGATAATACCTTTGTAAGCCAAATATTTTATAGAAAATTAAAGGTTTTATTTTGTATTTTCTTAAAAATAATTTAAGTATGGTAGGCTGTTTGGGCAGTTTACTAACCAGGTACAGAATATTACCTTGTAAGAGAGTCACCTAAGACTAATAGGCTTTAACTTACATTGCTTTTGAATTAAAAACTCATGATGTATTCAATTTTTTATTTGGTCTTGCTTAGTCTTACTTTAACTCTGTTAGGGTCTGGCAACCTAAGTAACTACACTGGGGATAGGGGAACATAAAAATTTCACATGAAATCATAATTTAGGTAATAAGTTGAAGTATGATAAAAGTAGGGAATAGCACTCTGATTTTTAAGTCTCCTGAATTTTCTTCATTACTATATGTTATAAACATGTTCTCCTTTAATGTTTGTCTAGAGATGTAATCCGAACATTTAAAATATTCTTTTCTTAAATTTCAGTATGTGAAGTAAGGGAGAAATTCACATAGAAATAGCTGTTTGTGGTTTTTTATTTTTTAAAGTAAGAGTAATAAAATGCTAGTCCGTTCTAAGGCCTTAGCTGGTGTTAACAAAATGTAATGAACTGCAAAAAAAGGAGGATTTTCTCACCTTTTTTTGCCAGCACATTTTCTAACTCAATCATGTTTCTTGGAAAGAACTGTGGAAAGGCAGATATGTTTTCATTTCATGTCACTGTGCTCTTTTGATCAAATTTATAGCAAGAAACAATACCTTTTCAAGTGTTTGTTGTATTCTTTAGTGAAAGTAACTCATAAAGACATAAGTATGGGGCATTTTCTTTTTTTTGGCTTGCCTGTGTATTCTGGTAAAGATATTAGATGTTTGAGGATACATTTACTCTAAAATTTAGTCTGATCCAAATATTTTGATTCTGCTTTTCTTTTCTAGCTTGAAGTACAATCTTGTTGTGTGTTCATCCCAAGTGATAGCTTGCCTTCCCCAAGTACAATTGTATCTGGTGACATTCCTGGAACAGTAAGAAGTTGGTACCATGGACAAACCAGCATGCCAGGAACACTTGTTCTCTGTTTGCCTCAAATAAAAATTGTTAGTGCTGGCCACAAGTATATGGAACCTCTGCAGGAGATTCCTTTTGTCATCCCACGACCCATCCTTGAAGAAGGTACTTTTTTAAAAAAGTCTTCCTATGGTTATTATCCTATGGTTATTATATTTTATACTGATATTTTTAGTTTTACTGCTTTTTTTTTTTTTAATGCCAGTGCATTTCTGAATCAGTCTTCTCATTGAAAGAACTGCATGGAAATGAACTAAGTGATCTACAAAGTGGATCTATAAAGAGAGATATACAAAGTGAATGAACTAAGTGATGATGTTTATTGATAGCCACACCTTTTATATATATGGAGACTATATATATATATACACACACACATATATATATATATATATATATATATATATATATGGAGACTATCTACAAAAGATCATATAGAATACAGTATAATCACTGAAATGCTAAACATAGACAAAATTAACTTGAGAAGAAAGTTGGTTTCAGATGTTTGCATTAGGCTGAACTAAGAATTATAAGTAGGTTGATTTTAATTTAAGCCACTAGACTTACGAATGGATGTATCATAAATACATAATCAAATGAATACATTATTTACAGCAAGCATGATATATTTCTAGATTACTCATTTATTTAAATAAAATAGATAATTGTGTGATGATTGGAGCCATGGATCTTTCTTCAGTAAATACTTGATTTCTGATGTTGCAGTGTTTTCAGTTGCAGGTTCATACCCTTTTGAACTTTGATGTATTCATTTCAAACTGTGTGAACCTGGAAAAGTTTTGAGTCACAAAGTAAATAATGTGAATCTATATTTTAATAACAAGCCTCAAATTTTTTGACAGTGCTAAATAGGTCAACACCTTGTTCATATTATTAGGATGTAAGTGTCTGAATCCTGATATCGTTCAGATTACCACAGTACTGTTATTGAAAAGCAGGTACAGTCTGCAATTTTTGATTTTGACTTAATGTCGATTTCTCTCTCCTTTTCTCTATTGAAATTTCCACTGAAATCTAGTTTTCGTAGGTTTATCAAAAGTAAGCATGATTTTACTGGCAGAAATTAATGTTGGTACTTAATGATATGAATACCATTATCATAAAATCATAGAATTGTGAGAGTTAGAAGGAACTTCTTTAGAGTTCTTCTTAAGTGCTCTTTGTCTTGATAATTTCTCTAGCATATTGGACATAGCCGTTCTTTGTTATTTGTTTTTGGTTATAGGGAATTCCTTATTATCACAATAGCTATTACATGTCATATCAAAGATATGCTAGAGTGAAGTGAGCTCATAAAGCTCATAAAGTGAGCTGGGAGTGCTTCCTCCTTTTTTTAAAAATTTTAACTCTGGAATAATTTTTGTAAGATTAAAATGATTTGTACCTTGACTTTTTGTTAAAACTCACTGATAAAATTCACATATTGTAAAATTCTTCCTTTTAAAGTATACAGTTAGATGATTTTTAGTGTATTTACAATTTTTATGCAACCATCACCATAAAATTTTAGAAGAGTTTTATCACCCTAAAAAGAATTGGTATATCATTAGCACTTACTCCTCTTTCTCCCTTCCCCCCAGGCCCTATGAACCACTTGTCTTTCTATCCCTATGAATTTGCTTCTTCTAGACATTTCATATGAATGAAATAACAAAATTTGTGGTCTTTTGTGACTGGCTTCTTTCACGTACCATTATAAGTGGTACGTGAAAGAAGCCATCTTTCACTTCTTTCATAGAACCATTGTTATAGCATGTATGTCTTCATTCCTTTTTATGGCTGAATAATTCATTTTATGGATATACCACATTTTATTTATTCATTGATTACTTGATGGACATTTGTGTTGTTTCCACTTTTTGGCTATTTTGAATAATGCTGCTATGATCATTCTTGTACACTGTTTTGCATGGACATATGTTTTAATTTCTATTAGATATATATAGTAGAATTGTTGGGTCATTTGGTAACTGTGCTTAGCTTTTGAGGAATTGACAGACTGTTTTTCAAAATATCTGTGCCATTTTACAATCCCACATCAATGAATGAAGGTTCTAATTTATTCACATATTTTCATGTGGAAGTATAGTTGATTTACAATATTAATTTATCCATATCTGTGTCACCACTTATTATTATTGTCTTGTTATTGTCTTATTGATTCTAGCCTTCTCAGGGGGTGGGAAGTGGTATCTAGTGGTTTTGATTTTCATTTCCAAAATGTCTAATGATGTTGAGCATCTTTTCATGTGCTCAGTGGCCATTTGTAGATCTTGTTCTGTATTTTCTTCTTCTATTCAAATCCTTTCTTTTTTTAAAAAATATTTTAAAATTTATTTTGGCTGCACTGGGTCTTAGTTGCGGCACGTGGGATCTTCGTTGTGGCATGCGAGATTTTCAGTTGCGGCATGCAGTCTTCTTACTTGAGGCATGCAGACTCTTTAGTGGCAGCATGCGAACTCTTAGTTGTGGCATGTGGACTTCTTAGTTGCAGCATGTATGCAGGATCTAGTTCCCTGACCAGGGATCAAACCCGGGCCCCCTGCATTGGGAGCACGGAGTCTTACCCACTGGACCACCAGGGAAGTCCCTTTTCAAATCCTTTGCCCACTTTTTAGTTGGGTTATTTGTCTCTTTATTGTTGAGTTGTAAGAGTTATTTATATATTCTGATACTAGACCCTTATTAGATATGTGATTTGCAAATATTTTCTCCCATCCTCCATTTCTCCTGTTATCTGTTCACTATCTTGTTTGAATTTATTTAGTTGTTTAAATAACAGTTTTTTTCCTTTATACTGTAATATATGTTATTTTAATTCCTTTTTTCTCCTACTAGATTGGAAATTATTCCTTAACTATTTTTTCTTTCAGTCTTAGAAATTAACACCCTTTCCTCAAAGTCAACTCTGGTCCTAGAAATATTAAGCTGCATATTTAATTTATTAAATTAGGCATTAAATCAAGTTATTTACTCTGCTCCTGAACAACACACAGGTGTTAAACTACTTTAATTCAATCATCCTCTCTGGATTAATGGGTTATCACTTAAAAAAAATAATTGCTTATATTTATTGCATATATATAATCAGGACAGGGTTTGGAAAATTTATTTAGTAAGGAGCCAGATAGTAAACGTTTTCAGTTTTACCAGTTACGTGGTCTTGTTGCAACTACTCAACTCTGCTTTGGAGTGCAGAGCAGCCGTAGGCAATATGTCAATGAACTGACATGACTGTGTTTCTATGAAACTTTATTTACAAAATCTGATAGTCAGATTTGGTCATGGGCCATGTTTGTGGACTCCTATACTAGTGCCTTACTAGACATTCCTTCTTACAATTCAGTCCTTTATTCTATCTCAGATCATTTTCCTTTTGCCTTTTTGTGATGATATGTTGTTAGCAAACTTAATTTTGTTTGTTTGAAAATGTCTTTATTTTGCCCTCCTTTTTGAAAGATATATTGCTGGATATATAATTTCTTTGTTGGTAGTTATTTTTGTCTGACCCATTAAAAATTACGTTGGGCTGACTCTTGCTTTTCATTGTCCTATTGACAATGAAAATATTTATCTGCAATGTCCACTTGCAGTTTGTGTTTCTTTGAAGGTATTTTGTCCTTCCTCTCTGGCAGCTTTCAGAATTTTTTAAGTCTTTGTGTTTTAAAGTTTTAGTGTTGGTGTCTTTTATGAGTTCTGCAAGTTTTCTGGCATAATCTCTTCAGATACTGCCTGTGCCTCATTCTTTCTTACATATATTTTAGAATTTTTCACATTTTTACTGTATTATTCTTGTCTCTTCTTTGTACTTTTATATTTTTTCTCTTTGACTTGCTGACCTGCATTCTCAGTAATTTCTTTAATCTGATCCTCCATTTCATTAATTTTTTAAAGCTGGGTCTAATATGCTGTTAAACAGTTATTCATTGAATTTTTTGAATAAACTTTTATAGAATTCAAATATATCATATAGAAAACTGCACAACTCTTAGTTCACAGCTTGATACGTTTTATAATAAACCTACCCCTGTTGCCTACATCTGAATCAAGATCAAAAATATTACCAGCACCCAGGAGATCTTCTCTAGTTCCTTGCGAGCCTCTCTTTCTTCAGATTCAAACTGCATCTTGACATCTAAAACCATAAATTAATTTACCTGTTTCTGAACGTTATAGCACTTTATTAAATTTAAATTTTTACTTATGATATTTTTTTCATTTTGATTGATTTTTAAAACTCCTTTTTATTCATAATTTTCAAGGCTTCCTTGTGTTTCTTGATACATGAATCATTTATTTTATATTATTGTCTAATTCCTGCCGACTCTTCTCTACTATGCCTAGTATTCCTTGTGCATTCTTTGTTCGTTTTTATAGGGAGAGAGGTTATTTTTTTTCTTTGGAAATTTGTCTATAGAAATTTTTTGAAGAGTAGCCGAAAGATTCCTCCTATACATACTTGAATTTACTTCTGATACATTGGGAGTATTACCAGTTCAGGAACACTTGCAACTAAATTCCTTGTTAGAGGTTTTTATGCCACTCATATACTAAATATTTGAGTTAGAACTTACAGGATTGGCTGTGGTTATCAGTATTTTTCTTACTCTGTTCAAAGTTCAGTTTTCTGGTAGAGTTTTAGTTGGGTCATGTAGAGAGCAGAAAAATGGGGCAGTTTTATTTCTAGTTTACCCTAACATTAGTATCGTAGCCATTTGCATACAAGCCTTGTGTCCTGTTAAGTTCTACAGTACTAATTGGCCTAGGGCTTTGTCTTTAATCAGCCTTACCTGTGAACAAGGATGTTCAATTTCACGTTTTGAAATGCCTCAAGCGATTTGTTTTGTTTACCTCTGAGTTTCTGGCTTCTCTCATTCCCTGGCATTAATAATCTTTACTTTTTGGAGAAACTCATTAATGATTTTAAGGAGATATTGTGTGTGTGCATGTGCGTGTTTGTGTGTGTAAACAAATATAAGTTTTAATCTTAGTATGTGTTACATATAAACATTTTATAAATACATTCATCATTTTCATTTGTTTTTAGTGTAAGGGTCATTCAGGGAATGAAATCTACCATTGTTTCTGGAAATAGAATCCCCCAGTGAGGTTAAAGATGTTATGACAATATTATAGCACCCCCTTAATGGATTTTATGAAAGGACTGATGTGTACTACCGTACTATTTGTTATCTCTTCAATACTCATTTCAAATCCCTCTTACTCCTGCAGCGCTCCTGCCAACTTCAACTGTTTGTCCTTTTCATTTGATAAATTGTTTTATTCTTATCTTGTTTTTCCAATATATTATGAATGTCTTAAGAACTACAGAAGTCTCCATCTTTAAATCATAAGATGTTATTATATTCTCTGATTTTTTTTCTAGAACTGAGTTAGAATCTTAGTTTATTTTCAACTTTTAAAAATATCATATACCAGATGGAGAGCACTAGAATCAAATAGAAACTTCTAAAGTCTATTTTTCATACTCCCTAGGAGACTATAGAGTGACTATATAATCAACATTGAAACCTAAATTTTACTTTAGGTTTCAGTTTTTTAACCACCTGGTTATTCTCATTGGCCAAACCTACTTTGAGGAAAGGAGATTATTTCAAGATATTTAAAACTTCTTCAGGCATTAAAAAAACCGTAGATATTAACTTGTGAAAGACCATAAGTATATATTTTTTCTTCATTTTAAATGTTGTTTGTAAAAATATTTGAGTATAACCCTTTGATGCATACATGTAAAAAGTAGTTTACTCTTTATCTTTATACCTGTGCATAGATTGAGAAAGAATCTGGAGGTCTCTGTTCACTTTCAGTTTTCAACTAGTCCTCCTGGTTTCAGTGTCATTCCGCATTCTCTTTTTCAAACATATTTGAGTATTGGAACCTGTTGAAGGATGGTTGTCATGAATCAGATTGATCCTTTATGGTTTATCTCTCTGGGCCTCAGTCACTTGCTATTTATCTGTTATATTTATATGTTTAAAAATTTCGTGATATTACTTATCTGCTGTTTTGTCCTCTCCTGTTCTCATCCTCATTTTGATTTATAATGCTTTTTTTCTCTCTCAATGTCATTTTGCCGGTTTCAGAATGTAGATAAATATTTTTAATCATTCATGATCAACCAGATATACAATGTACCTAAATCTATACCACCTTCCGATTGTGCTTCTTTCTAGTCTGCTTCTCCAATACTATTATTGTTTTGTGTTCAACTCATTTTTGTTCAGTAAATGTTTTTTGATAATTGTAGATGATGGATTTGGTGAAAGTCTGAGAGGGCATGGGCTCAGGGGAAGATAGGAAAATTGGAGGCAAGGAGATTAGATATTGCATCTAGCTATATAGTTGTCTGGAAACATGACTGTCAGACCCAGAATGGTGGTGATAGGGATGGAGAAAATGGGAAAGAATAGAGAAATATTTAACAAAAAAACTGGCAAAACTTTGTGACTGGATTAGTTATAGATAGTGAAAGAGAAGTAAATGTGTAGAATAACTCCATGGTTCCTAGCTTGGATGTCTGTGTAGACGTTTATATGGTTAATATTATGATTACAAATAAAGAAAGAGGTTTAGTTTTGGGTGTGGAAGATAGGAAGGATGAATTTAAGTTGGCACATACTGTAGAGTGTTTGTGGGACATTCAGGTAAATGTATCTAATAAGCTGTTGCATATATGGGTCTAGAGCTCAAAAGAGGAATCACTGTTAGAGATACACAATGTGATAGCAGGGAAAACCTTGAAAAAAGATGTGATCACCTGAAATCACTTACGTAGAGACAAATAAGTATAATCCAGACAGAAAAAGGGGGAAACACTAATGTTCACTGGCTGAAAAGGAAAAAAAAATAATCTATGTTGAAAACTGTGAGTAAGGTAAGTACGGAAAAACCCATGAGGCAGTAGTATCATGGAAGACACACGATCTAGTCATTTAAATGTAGCGGAGATGCCCAATAAGATGAGGACTAAAAGGTGTGAAAGGGATTTGACAATTTTGGGTGATTGGTTTCTCTTATCACCATACTTTCAGAGGAATAGTGTTAATGCATGTCAGATGATGGTGCCTTAAGGACTAAACTGAAAGTGAAAAATTAATATAACAAATTTCCAGTGTCTTTAAAAACATATTTGAGAGAGACGGAAAAGAGAGATGGTATTTAGATGTATATATACCTTGATATCCTTTGGTTGTACACAACAGAAACCAAGTCAGGATAATTTAAGCAAAAATGGAGCTTAATGATTCATTGTCTGTATTCTACTGTAGGAAACAACTTTGAATTTTTAGTTAAAATTTTGATATTTCACCATTTGACTTTGGTGGTTATGAAGACCGTGTTTTCAGTTAAAACTTTCTTTATCTTTTATTTTTAGCTTGGATTCATAACTCCTGTGAAGTTATTTTTCTCTTGCTCTTTGTCTTTGGTGTTGTTTGGTTATCATTCTGGAGTTCTAAATTTCTATTAAAACCTTAATTTTTGAATCTAGTTGTTTAGATTCAAAATACAGTGATCTAGTCAATATGGTATGAACAAAATGAAAAAAAAAACCCTTTAGCATTACAAAGATGATCAATATGATGAACAAAAGGGTTCTCATTTTATAGATTTGAGCCTTCTTCTATACTGAACTTGGACTTCAAAGTTCAAAATGAGGAACTCTTTGTTGAAATGTGTCATCTGATTTCAGTTGCCATGGGAAGGGAGAGATGATCGCTAATATGGCCAGATCCAATCTGTGTAGGGTGTGTGGGTCAAAATCAACATCTTGAATTTCATTAGAGAGTATTTGCAGTGAGGCTTGCAGATGTAATTTGCTACATCTAGCTCACACCTCTGAGCAGATGGGTTTCTACCCTTTGCCTAGCCAAGGTTTGTTTTTCCTTTTTTGAAAGAGTTGCCTGTGACTTTAATAAAATATTTTGACAGAGTTGGAATATAAAGATCATTTATAAATTAAAACTCTGCTATTGTTGGATTTAGTGAGTTTTAATAGAAACTGATGTGAAAATTGTTGAGCATCTATGAAAAACATGAGGGCTATTTTTTCCGTGTAATTCTGGTCACCTTAGTTGTTCATATGTATTGTTACAGTATAGATATTTTTAAAATATCATAGTTTGATAATCATAATTTCCACTTGTTCTGAAAGATGATGATGTACTATTGCAGTAGTTTTTTCCCCCAGCTTTACTCAGTGTCTTTGACTTTAATTCTTAAACCGTATGTAAATGAGATTGCCTGAGTAAAAGAGGAAGCTCAGAAAAGAGCTTTAGATTTGTTCTTGATGGTGTTGTTTTTAAATAAATTTCTTGGAAGCCATCATACATGTATAATAAATGAAGTTAAGCTGTTGAACTGCCTAAACATATTTAATATAATTGCTACAGACATTGTTCTCTTCTCAGTAGCTCACATTTATCCTGCTCAATCATTTGTTTACCTCTGGGTTCTATGACTTTTAAAGGCTGGACAAGGAACCTTACTTTATTTATTTCCTGTTAATCAATTTTGCATTTTCCACCCTCCCACACAAACACCTATTTTAAAAACAAAAACCAATATGGCAGATCTAATATCCTGCTCACCTTTTAAAAATAAACTATATAATTTACATTGCCTTAAGATCTTAAAAATATGGTTTTTAAATGATACCAAGGTGGCATTCTAATTAATGGGAATTTTTAAATTCAGATACAGTTGACATATAAAATTTTGTAAGTTTAAGGTGTACAGCATGCTGATTTGATACACATATATTGCAATATGATTACCACTGTGGTGTTAGCTAACATTTCTATCAGGTCACATAATTATCATTTCTTTTTTTGTGGTGAGAACGTTTAATATCTAGTCTCTTAGGAACTTTGAAGTGTGTAATATAGTATTGTTGACTGAAAATCACTATGCTGTGCATTAGATCTTCAAATCTTATAGTTGCAAGTTTGCACTCTTTAGCAATATCTCTCCAATATCCTTACCCTCCAGCCCCTGGTAACCACCATTCTTTTATTTGTCTGAGTTCAGCTTTTTTAGATTTCATGTACAAGTGATATACAGTAGTTGTCTTTCTCTGATTTATCTAACTTAGCATAATGCCCTCATTTAAGGAAATTTGGAAAGCAAGTAACATATACAGGAGAAAATAAAAAATCACTTGATGATGACCACTTTTTTTTTAATAAAGAAGTGATTATTATTATTTTTTAAATTTATTTATTTATTTATTTTTGGCTGTGTTGGGTCTTTGTTGCTGTGCACGGGCTTTCTCTAGTTGTGGCGAGCGGCGTCTACTCTTCGTTGTGGCGCGCGGGCTTCTCATTGTGGTGGCTTCTCTTGTTGTGGAGCATGGGCTCTAGGCACGCGGGTTTCAGTAGTTGTGGCTATACGTGATGTTATTTTTCTTTTGCTCCTTTTAAGAATTTCTCTTGTTCTGTAGTTTTCAACAATTGGACTATAATATCTATAGGTATTTATGTTTCAGTATTCACCCTGTTTGAGCTTGGTTGAGCTGCTTGGATGTATGTACTAATGTTATTCATCAATTTGGAGATTTTTCAGCCATTATTTCTTCAAATATTTTTGTGCTGTTTTCTTTCTTCTCTTCTCTGGGCCTTCCATTTTAGGTTAGTACGCTTCAGCTCTCTGAGGCTCTGTTAATTTTTTCTTCAATATATTTTTCTTGTTTTTCAGGATGGATACTTTTTTTTTTTTTTTTTTACTTTCAGGAATTGTAGAACATTGATTTTATTGTTGTGTTTTTGCACAAGCAGTAAATAGGCTAACATTTTAGGTACAGGGTAATTATTCTTGAAAAGCAAGGCATCAAAATCAAGTTTATAGTTAATGGCCCGACATGTTGACAGGAGCTATGTGAAAGTCCCAGAGATGTCTCTGAGTTACTGAAAATGTTAAAGATCAGTGTGCTATGCAGGCAGGAGAGAGATGCAAAGGTAGACCCCCTCTGGGGCATTCTGTGGAATACAGATATGCTGGGCTGGTTCCCATACAGGCCAATGTGGAGGAGGTTCTGGGAGGGGTAATCTCATGTCCACCATTGTGCCTGTCCCTTCCATTAATGCCACAAGACTTCTAAGGACAGTATGTGGTATTAACACGCTTATTGTTCCAATCTTGGAGTTTTACTCACCTGGCAGCAGAATGCACAGGTACAGAAAGTGTATCTACACCATGCCAGAAGTGGGGTTGGTGGGGGGTGGGGGCACTGCATTAGATTCCACAGGGCAGTGGGGGATTGAAACACTCACACCTCTAGCTTCTAAGGAAAGCTGCGACTTAAGCCAAATCCTAAGAGTTTATTTAGGCTTTGATTCAAGGACATGATGGCTTTGCCTTCCTAGATGCTCTCCTTGCCAATAGGGTCATGTCTTGGATTTGTTGGATGGCTGATGCTGCTCCTCTGTTAGGCCAACAAGGAAGGGCTCATGGTACAGACCTTTACATGGCAGATTGAGTGAGAGTGGTGCCTGCATCCTGGGGAGACCACTGTCTCTGGACTCTGGACAACTCTTGGTCTGACTGATCTCCCTGGCTACCTCAATGACCCCAAGTGCCCTGCCTGTTTTTCTAGATCCTGAAGATCCTGATAACATTGGCTGTCCTTATGTGTTTGTATATAATGGGAGATGTTGAATGCTTACTTGAATAGACTTGAACACGATCCCCAAGTACATTTCTTTAGCATGGACATTCTTCTCCCTCCCAGAGGCAGTCATTTGGGGATTATCTGTTTTTCCTGGTCTCCTTTTGGTTTTCTTCCCTAGTCAGAATGGATAATTTCTATTGATCTGTATTTAGGTTCATTGATTGTTTTTTTCTTCTGCCAGCATGAATCTGCTATTGAGCTTCTCTACTGAATTATTCATTTCAGTCATTGTACTTTTCTACTTTAAATTTTGATTTGGATTGGGATTGACATATATACACTAATTTGTATAAAATAGATAACTAATAAGTGCTGTATAAAAATAAATAAATAAAATAAAATAAAATTTTGATTTGGTTCTTTTTTGTATTTTCTTTCTCCTTATGAGATTATTGATTCATTGTTTTGATACTTTCCTTGAATTTTAAAAAATCTTTTTCTCTAGTTCTTTGAACACATTTATAGTAGCTACATTGTTGTCTTTTGTTATGCTTCATGCAACATCTGTTGGCACATAGAGACAGTTTTTATTGACTGTGGTTGTTTTCCTGAAATAGGGTGCACTTTCCTATTTCTGTGTTTGTCTAAAATTTTTAAAATATTGAGAATTTTAGGTGTGTGCTTATGTATTCTTCTTTTTCCCTGGAAAGTTATTGTTCTTTTATGCTAGTTTGCTTCTTTGTAAAGTAACTTCCTTGGGCTAAATCTGTTTCTTCCTAACTGTGTGACCACTGATGTCTCAGCTCAGTTTTGTTCTGTTCTTATTATTCTTGGTTTTATTTTTAACCCTGGCTTTTTAGGTATCACCCTTATGTCTTCTTATCTTAATGGTCAGCCAAAATTGAACAGGGGTAGTTCTCAAATAAGGCTTTTGTCCTCTACTAATAGATAGATCTCTATATGTGTTAGGATTGTGTATTCAGTGTTCTGGCCATTCTCATACCTGCCAAACTTTTACTTTCCTCTGAGCCCTTCCACATGTCCTCTATACATATGTGTAGTCTCAAGGTTGTTTAGGAGTGTCCAGATAACTCAATTCTTCTGCATCCACTGTGCTTGTGTGCCACGTCAGTCAAGAATATGCTTTCTCCAATCACATTCACAATCTCAGGCTAGTAGAGCTGTTGGCCCTTCCTGTTCAACCATTACTGAGATCATCATTTCAACGACAAGACTTCTGGGTGTGGTTGTTGTTCACTACTCCAGATAAGGTGACCTCTTTTTGACCATGGCAGCAGTGCCTCTAGTTTTTGTGGCCTGCCTTGCACTGGCAGAACCTCCTGGACTTTTGTTTGCTGGGAGTTTTTTGATTACTGATTCAATTTCATACTAGTGATCAGTTTGTTCAGATTGTCTATTTCTTTCTGATTCTGTCTTGGAAGATTGTATGTTCCTAGAAATTTATCTGTTTCTTCTAGCTTGTACAATTTGTTGGCATATAATTGTTCGTAGTGTTCTATTATGATTTTTTAATCTCTGTGATATAGGTTTTAATTTCTCCTCTTTCATTTCTCATTTTGTTTATTTGGGTCTTCTCTCTCTCTCTCTCTCTCTTTTTTTTTTTTTTCCTTAATGAGCCTGGCTAAATAAAGGCTTATCAATTTTGTTTATTTTTTCAAGAAAACAGCTCTTGATTTCATTGATCTTTTCTATTGTTTCTTTTATCTCTATTTCATTTATTTCTGCTCAGATGTTTATTATTTCCTTCTTTTGACTTTAGGTATCATTTGTTCTTCTTTTCCTAATTCCTTTAGATGGCAGGTTAGTTTTTTATTTTAGAATTCTCTTGTTTCTTGATATAGGCCTTTATTGCTATAAACTTCCTTCTTAGAACTGGTTTTGCAGCCTCCCATAGATTTTGGAAAGCTGTGTTTTTATTTTCATTTGTTTCATGTTATTAACTGATTTCCTCTTTGATTTCTTCATTGACCCATTGGTTTTTTAGGAGCATGTTGTTTAACATCTGTGGGTTTGTGTCTTTCCCATTTGTCTTCCTGTAATTCATTTCTAGTTTGATACTGTTGGGGTCAGAAAAAAAATGCTTGCTGTAATTTCTGTCCTCTTAAATTTGTTTAGACTTGTTTTGTGACCTAGCATGTGATTTATCTTGTAGAATGTTCCATGTGCACTTGAAAAGAATGTGTATTCTATTTTTGAATGGAATATCCTCTAGATATTTATTAAGTCTAACTGGTCTAATGTATCATTTAAGACCACTGTTTTCATATTGATTTTCTTTCTGGATGATCTGTCCATTGATGTAAGTGGAGTGTTAAAGTCCTCTACTATTATTGTATCGATATTATTATCAATTTCTTCCTTTATGTCTATTAGTATTTGCTTTATGTCTTTAGGTGCTCCTATATTAGGACCATATATATTAACAAATGTTATAGGCTCTTCTTGTATTGTTCCCTATATCATTATGTAATGACTTTCTTTGTCTTTTGTTATAGACTTTGTTTTAAAGTCTGCTTTGTCTGATATGTGTATTGCTATCCCTACTTTATCATTTCCATTTGCATGAAATATCTTTTTACCTCCCCTCACTTTCAGTCTGTGTGTATCTTTAGCTCTGAAGTGAGTCTCTTATAAGCAGCATATAGATGGGTCTTGGTTTTTTTTAATCCAATAGGCCACCCGGTGTCTTTTGGAGCATTTAGTTCATTGACGTTTAAAGTGATTATTGATAAGTATATACTTATTGCCATTTTGTTACTTAGTTTTTTGGTTGTTTTTGTAGTTCTTCTTTGTTCTTTTCTTCCTTTAGTTTGTTCCTTTGTGATTTGATGATTTTCTTTGGTTGTTTTTTTTTTTTAGTGGTATTCTTATGTTCTTTTCTCTCTAGTTTTTGTGTATCTGTTGTAGAATTTTGATTTGTGGTTACCTTTGGGTTCATATATGTTGACCTATATCTATTTGTTTTAAACTGGTAGTCATTTAAACTTAAGCACATTCTAAAAGATCTACATCTTTTACTCCCATCCCCCATGTTTTGTTTTTGAAGTCATATTTTACGTTTTCATGTTTATCCCTTAACTCTTTATTGTAGCTAAAGTTGATTTTACAATTTTTGTCTTTATTTTTATTTATATTTATTTATTTATTTATTTATTTATTTATTTATTTAGGCCTTACCAGGTCTTAGTTGTAGCACATGGGATCTTCGTTGTGGCACGTTTGTTGCAGCATGCAGACTCCTTAGTTGCGGCATGCGAACTCTTAGTTGCGGCATGTATGTGGGATCTAGTTCCCCGACCAGGGATCGAACCTGGGCCCCCTGCATTGGAAGTGTGGAGTTTTACCCACTGGACCACCAGGGAAGTCCCTACAATTTTTGTCTTTTAATATTTGTACTAGCTTATTTAAGTGGTTGATCCACAGCCTTTAGTATATGTTTGCTTTTACTAGTGGGATTTTTCCTTTCCTATAGATTCTTCTTTTTGTAACCTTTTGTTTTCCACTTAGCAAAGACCCTTTAACATATCACTTATTACTGATGAACTGTTTTAGTTTTTGCTTGTCTGAGAAGTTTTTTTTATTTCTCCTTCAATTCTGAATGATAACCTCGCTGGGTAGAATAACCTAGGTTGTAGATTTTTCCCTTTTAGCACTTTCAATATATCTGCCACTCCCTTCTGGCCTACAAACTTTCCACAGAAAAACCAGCTGATAGCCTTATGGGGGTTCCCTTCTATGTGATTCTTTTTCTCTTGTTGCCTTTAGAATTCTTTCTTTAACTTTTGCTGTTTTAATTATGATGTGTCTTACTGTGGGTCTCTGTGGGTTCATCTTGTTTGGGACTCTCTGTGCTTCCTCTACCTGGTTACCTGTTTCCTTCTTCAGGTTCAAGTTTTCTGCCATAATTTCATCAAATACATTTTTGACCCCTTTCTTTCTTTTCCTTCTGGGACCCCTATGACATGAATGTTAGTATGCTGATGTCCAGAGGTCCCTTAAACTGTCCTCATTTTTAAATTTGCTTTTCTTTTTGCTGTTAGCACTAGAGCCAGATGTGAGCTTGGAGCTTCTCCTGTGCTCAGTGGTCATCATCCATATGTGGGTGGGTAGGGTTGGATTCCCAGATGCTGGACAAGAAGCCCTGAAGGTCAGTCTGAGCTGGTTCCATTCCCTTTAAGTTTGTACGACTCCCTCCTGGCAATGACACCTTTGCCCCAGAGGGGAATATCGCTGGAGCAAGAGGGCCTGGAGAGGTTACCCAGTGTCGAGTGCCATTCGAGCTGGAACGTTCCTGACACAGCAATCAGAGCTCCAGATGGCTCGTAATCCACCACTCTCTGTCAGTGCCAGTAATGTCTGCTCTCGCCCTGTTCAGATGCAGTGCTGGGTCTGACTGGTTCCATCCCCAGGTGCGTACTTTCTTTGGCAGTGTCAGCTATTGCCCTGGAGGGAGCTGAGCCAGACAGAGTAAGAGGGGCAGGAGCAGGCACCTGCTGCAGGCAGGAGCACGTGCTGTGACCTTTGTCGCAGGAAACCCGCCGGAGCCCTGGGCAGTTTCAGTCTGCTTCCTCTGCCTTGTTTCGAGGAGTTAGCAAGTTTGCACATGCATTCTTCGGGAGTAGAGTCTTGGTTTCTTCTGTTAAGTCCCATTGCTTTCCAACCAACTAAGGGGACTTGTCTTCCTGGTTTTGGATTCTAGGACTGAGGTGTCCAAAATGTGGTACAAACCACTTACTCCCCAGGGAGGATCTTTGAGCCCTTGATATTACCCTCCTCTTCTGTGTCCCCTGTTAGGAGTACAGGTTCCCCCAATTGTTGCTTCTCCTCCCTCCTGCCCGACTCCCTGTGGATCTTTCTTTACAGCCTTGGTTATAGAGTAGCCTTTCTGCCAGTCTCCAGTTTGTTTTCAGTGAGAGATGCTCCACATGTAGATGTATTTTTTTGATATGTTCATTGTGGGAGATGAGTTTGGTGTCCTCCTACTCTGCCAGCTTGATATCTTCCTCCTACATCACATTTTCTTTATTCATCTGTTGATAGACACTTAGGTTGCTTCTATATCTCAGATATTGTGAATAATGCTTCTCTGAACATTGGGGTGCACATATCTTTTTCTAGTAGTGTTTTTGTTTTCATTGGATGAATACCCTGAAGTGGAATTGCTAAATCGTATGGTGGTTCTGTTTGTAATTTTTTGAGGAACTTTCATCCTGTTTTCCATAGTGGTTGTACCAATTTACATTCTCATCAACAGTGCAGAAAGGATTCCCTTTTCTCTGCATCCTCGCCAACACTTGTTATTTATCATCTTTTTTGGTAATAGCCTTTCTGACAGGTGTGAGATGTTATCTCATTGTGGTTTCGATTTGCATTTCCCTAATGATTAGTTTTGTTGAGCATCTTTTCCTGTGTCTGTTGGCCGTCTGTATGTCTTCTTTGGAAAAATGTCTATTCAGATCCTCTGCCCATTTTTTAATCAGGTTGTTTTTATGATATTGAGTTGCATGAGTTCTTTATATATTTTGGATATTGTGGATTCTCAGTTTCTTGGAAGGAAGTGTAGCCTTGGATCGTTCCAACCATTTGACATTTGAGCTTCCTTTCTGAAGTTCTTGACAGTTTTTTGGGAAAAAATGACTTCTAGCCCTCATTGATAATTTTGTAAACTTTTTATACTTCCTTTAATACCTTTCCACTCCCTATGAAAGCTATTATAAATTTTCACCACTTTCCTCAAGGTTATCTGATTATTTCCCCTACCCAGCATACAACCTCCTTATTACCTTAATGAAAGCATTGACAGCTTCTCATCCAAACAGGGTCCTGATACAGGACCTTTACACTTACTATTCACCTTCCAGAACACTTTTTTCGCAAGTAGCCTCATGCCTTATGTCTCTATGGAATGTCATTTTATCAGAGTGGCTTTTCTGGACTCTCCTATCTTAAAGTGGCAGCACCCTGTTCTGTTACCCTGCTTAAGTGCTCTTCAGAACATCTAAGACCATCAACATACTATATGTCATTTAATTATTAGTTTATTATCCTTCTTTCCACAACTAGAAGGCAAGATCCATGAGAACGGTGAGGTTATATTGTTCACTGCTCTCTCCCTAGATCCTAGAATAATATCTGGCATATATTTAATTCAGTAAATACTTGTTTAACAAATGAATCTACCTTACCTAGAATAAGTCTTTCGTCTGCTGACATTGCTTAGGACCAAGCCATTTTTATTCATTTATCCATCTCAGTCCATCCCTCCCTCCCTTTCTCCTTTCCTTCCTTCCTTCCTTCATAAAGCAAATATTTATTGAGTGCATACTATATGCTATGCACTACGTTTTTACGGAACTTGCTTCATCAATTATAACCTCCTTATTTAACCCTTGTTGTCATATAAAAATGCTAAAATTTCTTTCAGCTTACTCAGTTAACAGAACAAACCTCTTATTTGCAAATCCAGTGGAAACCTTTTAATCCTTGATGTTCATTGATTCTTTTTTGAAATTCTTTCTTAACTTCTGGATAACCACTTTCCTTGATTTGTTTTCTGTGGATAGTGGCTACTTCTTTTGAATATCATTCATGGGCTCCTTTCCTCTACACTTTCTTTAAAGATAGGTGTTCTTCATATTTATAGCTTTACTAGGTATTCTCATCTATACCTATACTTAACCTGTCACCTTTTCTCTGACGGTTTACAAATCTAAGAGATTGTCACATACCTGACTTCTTTGTTCCTTTTTTATATCCTTAGGTATCTGTTTGACCTAGATTGTCCATCAGTTGGCACTGATAACATGATAGAATCTTGTGCTACAGAGTAACAGTTATTTTCAATACCAAAATTGCTCTATTCCTAATTTCACAGCTAGTCGCTGGTCATACCTGTCAGCTTTAGCATGTTTTTAAAGTGGTTCACCTGAGCCCCAGAGAATGAAACCATACTTGAGGTGCCAAGTTATGGATAAACATGATCTCCACGACTCACGTTTTCTTCCATATAATTCCCTTCTGTATGAGGTTTTCATGAAATACAATTCATTGATTCAGACTCTTTCATTTATCACACTTTTTTTTAAAGTCTTTATTGAATTTGTTACAGTATTGCTTCTGTCTTATGGGTTTTTTTTTTTTTTTTTGGCCCTGAGGCATGTGGGAGATCTTAGCTACCCGACCAGGGATCAAACCCGTACCCCCTGCATTGGAAGGTGAAGTCTTAACCAGTGGACCACCAGGGAAGTCCCCAAACTCTTTAATTTAGTATTTGGAATAGTTTCTTGAACTGAAAGAGTCCTTGGGTCATCCGTGAACTTCCTATCTTCCAAAAAAAATTCTTTAAATAATAATACCAAATAATGAAAGAAGTGAAATTAATCAGGACTTTACTTTTTACCTTTTTTTTTTTAAACTTTTTTCCTTTTTCTTTGCTCTTTATTCTTATGTCTTTTCTTTTGTCACTAAGTTGGTTCTTTTACTGTAATGAAATAGTCCACTCAATTCTTGTGAAGGGAAAGGCATGAAATGGCTTAGCACTTCATGTGGAAAAAGCAGAGGAATTAGGAATTAGCATTTCTCCTCTAATACTAAGGGATAGTTAGAGCTAGGATATTTACCTAAGTCTCCCTGGTGCAAAATACAGGCTCATGCTGTAGAGGCAGTGTCATAGTGTTCTAATGCACTCAGTAAACCAGTTTATCAACTTAAGTAAATTGATATACTCTGTCAGTAATATAAAATGAATACACAAATGTGTATCTTTTATTCCTAACAAATACTCATTTATTAGAAAGGTTAACATGGCAAAGCTTTTATGCATTAGTCAGTCTTGACTTTCATCTAATGGCAGTAAACAATTCTTTTGCAGAAGTCTTGGGAAGGTAATAGATTTAACTCAAATTGACTAAAATGTCTACATGTACTATGTGTTATGTTAAGGGAAATGATAAATGAATTTATTATCTAGGATGTTTGTGTTATAAATGTTTATAAGTATTTTTATTATTTTTGTAAATATAATGTATATAGTTGAAAATGTTTTGGAAAGGGAATCATGTTTCTTATGTTGTTAAAGTTTTGAGAACACGGTGTTTGTAAAATACATATTCAATTAAAAAAGCTTAATAAGGGATAATTGGCTATTCAGTTATTTAAGAAAAAGCTAAAGTAGAAAACAATCAGGAAGCAAAAAATAGCATTTAAAAATAAGGATATTTAAAATACCCTATATTTATTTTTTAAGTTATAATCCATATATCATATCACTGAGTCATGAGACGCAAGAAATATTTTATGATAATGTTTCCTTAATTATGTAAGTGTCTATGTAATAATTTAAGTGAGGTAAGAAGTGCCATTAGTTAGTGGTAAGTCACTTTAGAAAATGTTTAATTGTAACATATCTTGACAAGCTGTAGCAACTGAGGGTATGTCTTGTTAGCTGACCATATGGCCTTAAATAAATTCTGCATTGCTATAATTTCGACACTTCTTTTAAAACTGTAAAGTAATTACTGATATATTAATTGCTTGAAAGACAGCACTAGTCTTTGAGGTTACTTTTAGTTTTAAAAGCAATAATTGTTCTGGTTTTGCATTGTTTATATCTGCAATCATAAGTTTTAAGGAATCTTAAAAAACAGTATTATATTTCTTTATACAGTAATGAAAATTTGATGATTAAGTTATGATTAAACCAGTAATAACTTTCAGACGTGAATACTAGTTAGCACTGAATGCTTTTTTTAAAAAATAAGTTTATTTATTTTATTTATTTATTTTTGGCTGCATTGGGTCTTCGTTGCTGCACGCGGGCTTTCTCTAGTTGCCGCGAGCAGGGGCTACTCTTCGTTGCGTTGCGCAGTCTTCTCATCATGGAGGCTTCTCTTGTTGCGGAGCACAGGCTGTAGGTGCACGGGCTTCAGTAGTTGTGGCTTGCGGGCTGTAGAGCACAGGCTCAGTAGTTGTGGCGCACGGGCTTAGTTGCTCCGCGGCATGTTGGATCTTTCTGGACCAGGGCTCGAACCCGTGTCCCCTGCATTGGAAGGCGGATTCTTAACCACTGCGCCACCAGGGAACCCCCCGCCCCCTTTTTTTTAATACATGCTGAGTTTATAAACATTTATATATGTACAAAGGCCTATGGAAGGATTAAAAAAGTGAATCAAGCACTGAATGCTTGGGTTTCTAGATATGAAGAAAATATTTCACAAATTTGAAATGAATTATCTATTTTATCATGAATTAATAATCATGATATTTTTCAATATAAATTTTATATATTTATATAAATTTTATGTATTTTTAATTTATATTATTTTATATATGCAATACATTTTACATTTCCTAATACAAAGCAGTATTTTCTTCCAAAGTAGAAATTTGGTTACGGAGCAAATAAAACTATATGTTGCTCATTTTCATTTCCTTCTCTTCCAGGCATTTCAGCAGTTCTTCTCTTCCAGGAGAATTGATTATGCTTTATATCTTCTTTAATGCCTTCATTCCTTGAACATTCCCACTGCTTAAATTAATATCATGTAGAATTAAAGAAACCCTTTATCTCAACTGTCTGTAAATCAGTTTAGTGCTAAGTGGTTTGGGGAAACAGTGTCAGCACTTTTGGCTCATTTATGTTTGTAGAATACACTGCATCTGTTTCCAAATTGTTAACCCTCACAATTAGCAGTAAAATATTCCTGATTACACTATTTCATATTTGAAATAAAAACCTGCCTGAGACATACTGGATTGTGGGACATAGGGAAAAGAGTTAAGGAGAAGAGGAAAGACACCGTTTTGTTTGTTTCGAAAGACACGTAATGATTAAGGTTATGAAAGAAAGAAAACTGAGGGGGAGTATCTCTAATATTGAACAGTTTTCTTTCTTCATTTTCTGTATTGATCTTTGTAAGGTGATTTACCTTGGTGCAAAGTATATATACTTTTTCCTATAATAAAGCACAGCATCTTTAGAAAGGGAAAGACCAATTCTCTTTGCAGAATATTGATCCCTGCCCACCAGTATTGAAGACTGTAAATTAGTCTCACACTGAATTTTATTTATTCATTTTGTCTCAAAGCTTTGCCATATTCACTTTCTTTTACATCAATTCATCTGAAGTTCATTAGTGTTTGGTTATCATTTTTTGAGAATTAATTTATTGGTATTCTTTTCTCTGTTGATAGTGTAGAGGTTTCACAAATTCACACAGAAATGGCATTTTCAATCTTCCTGCTTCGTTTTTATTTTTTTCTTGTTCTTTAGACAATTTGACTATTTCTGAATTCTGCCAGCAATAAATAATTTTTCTAAAATGAAAGACTCATTTTATAGCCTTAACACTTTCTAATTAAAGTTAAAATACTAGTCTTGAAGGTCTCAGAATAGTACATGATCCTGGTCCGTCATGGATATCTGAGCATATTTTACGGAGTCCTCAGAACAGTATATTGCCAGTGTTGTAAATAGATGAGGTGCTTTTTATTTTGGGGTGTGTGTGTGTGTGTGTAAAAGGAATAGGTGTGCAGGTAATGATGTGTTACGTTTTGATCATTTTTTCACAGTGATTAATTGTGGGAATGTTTGTCATTACATGTTAAGCTCTTCTAGATAGAGTGTACTTTTTAAAATAGATGATCTGCTTGTTAAATAAATGGATGTAAAATATTACCTTAAAAGGTTCTGTTTAAGACTTAGAATATGGTATACCCAATTTCAGCTAATGGTCTGATTCCAAAGAAGAAGCAGAGACACATATCTGAGATAGTACCAATGTCATTTGGAATTCTTTTTTTCTATTTCATGAATTTAAATGTGGTGCATTTTACCCAACATAATCACCATTTAACATTTCTTGGATAACATAAAATTTGAAGGACTATGTATATAGCTCGCTACAGATTTTAAAATATGTAACCTGAAATCATTCCAAAGTATTTTAAGACAAATTTGGCAAAGCCTTTATTTTGTAAATAGCATGGAACTTTGTGTAGGTTTTAAAATAATTTCAGAATTAGTTACAGATGATTTAAAGTTTGTCATTCTTTCCTGGGGGCAAAATATTTTAAGTCTTAAGACAGGCAGAGTACCATGGTGCTGACCACATATTATTATGCAGTTTCCATTGTTTCCAGTCAAGTTGTTGTGGACTGCTATGTAGCTAGATTTAGTTTATTATTCAGGTCTCAATTTCAAAGTTTCCAATTTTAATTTTATTAACTACTTGATCAAGACATTTTGAATGTTCAAACATATGAGAATCTATCTTGTAGCATCCCCTGAGTATCACCATTCACAATTCAAATGCTTATTTATATTCCTTTAGTATATGTGTTTATAGCATGATCTACTTAGTTATTCACTTGGTATTTTTTTTCTTACTAAAATATAATATGAACCTAATAGTACGATGTGATCTGGTTCCAGCTCTGTGTGAGCACATCCAACACTACAGGGGGAAAAGAAAAAGACTTGAAGGAAAAATAATAACAATGTTAATAGTGCATATTCCTGGGAGTAGCAAGATGGAAGGTGAATTATGATTGGTTTTGATATTTTTCTTTATATATTATATCTTCTAAGTTATTTTCAGTGAGACACTAGTACCTCTCTAATTAAAAAATAAATATTTTCAATTTGTTTTAAAATAATCTAGATACTTAAAAAGAAGTCTGTATTATACTATCTATACTATCAAGTGCTAGTAGAATTGCAAAGTCAAAAATACAAGTCATAGGAACATATTTTCCATCAAATTGGCATCCCAGTAATGAATATTTATGAATGTTTTAATACTGAGTACACTTTTAAATGCTATTTCACAAAGTATTTTATCTATAGCCACAATAAAAAAAAAAGATAGTTTTGTCTCATAAATTTATATTAACAATTTTTTTCTCTGGTAAATTAATAAAAGAAAAAATACTAAAACAATGAAAGAAATTTTGCTTTTAATTCTGAAATATATGAGTACTTTTATTTTTAAATAAAATATACTTGATTTAAAAATAACATATATAAGAATCACCAGCTGAAGATATGTACGTGCGTCCTGGGTCTTAACTATCAGAGATTTCTGATTAAGTAGGTCTGAAGCAGAAACCAGGAATCTGTATTTTATATCAGCACCCATATGACTCTGATGCAGATGGTCCGACAGACCATAGTAAATTGTTTATTCTTTTTTTATTCTGCAGTCAGATCTGTGGTCACCTTTAGTTCATTTTCCTAATTTTCCTAATTTAACACATTCTCTGTGGTCTCCAAGGTATAATGCATACATCCCAGCAGTTGCACTGTACAACCCACTAGTACAAGGGTGAGGGAGGAAAAAGTTAGAACTTGTATTTATATTTTTATCTCATTTCCTTAATTTCTACTTGTATGTTTTATAATGTACATAATTATTGATATAGTAGTATGTTATAATAAATACAAATATAAACATTTTTAAAAGGTAACCCTTATATAACATGTAAACTGTTTAACATGTTGGTCTCTGGGATACAGCATACGCTATTTATGATGCCATATTAACTGTTTTATATTTCAAATATTAACAGTAGATACCTTACTATCAAGTGACAATTAACTATATTTTTGTTTGTGTGCCTCCCTACCCCCTTTTGTCCCCATTATCAGGTGATGCCTTTCCTTGGACAATCAGCTTGCATCATTTCAGCATATACACCCTTTTTGGAAAACAAGTGACACTTTGCCTAGTGGAACCTATGGGTTGTACCTCTACTCTAGCTGTTACATCTCAAAAACTACTCGCTACAGGACCTGATACGAGGCATTCATTTGTTGTCTGTCTGCATGTTGACCTAGAGTCACTTGAGATAAAATGCTCGAACCCCCAGGTTGGTACATTTGGTTTATGAAAGGAAATTTAAAATAATGTGATTTAAGAACAATTGTTACTCATTTTGTTGAAGGGTTTCTCTTCTATTAAGTGTCTTAAATTATTTTTAACAGGGCCATCAAGATCAGAATGGTTAGATTAAGTATTGCTTTGAAGTTCTCTCAAGTTTTGTAATTCAAACTCTTCTGAAAATGTAATGGTGGCAGCATAAATGCATCTTTTGGCTGATGGAATGAAATCAGTTGCAGATGTAAAGTTTTTTAAATGGTGAAGAACTACTTTACTCTCAGACTGGAAGAGTCTATTGAAGTGATCAAATGTAATTTCCAATCAGATTCTCACTCAAAACTTCTTTTGCTCAACGTGTAGTATTTAAAAAAAAAAAAGCACTGTTTACTCTTTAAAAAAGGCATTTTGTTAATCCTTTAACATTCCAGTTGGTATAGGCCAAACATGTTATATTCTACAGTTTTATAATTTAGTATGAATTCAGATCTCCTGGGTTTATACAAATTATTAGTTACATATAATTTAATACTTGTTTCTTTGACCTCAAGCAGACTCTTGTATATTTTCTACGCAGATTATCAATGTTGAATAGTATTTGTAATTATATTTTTAAAACAATACTATTTAGAGTTTTATTGGATCTGTTAGGTCAATGTCGATAAACCTTTGTTTATTCCAGCATTAGTGGTGACAAGCTAGTTTTTAAAGTGTGTTTTTTTAAGTGGGTTCAAATATTATTCCATATGTTATAGAGCCTCCTTACTGAAACCATCCTCCTTCTTTCCCCTCTTCTCTCTGCCTTGCTCCACCTACTGTATACTCTACAGTTTCGTTTAACTTTCATATGTATTTGTGCATTTTGAAAAGGTCGGACCTGCTAATTTAATCTTGGTGATGGCCTTATTAAAAAAATACATACAGTTAGAATTATGATGAGGCAGTTATACTAAACTAATAGCTTATCCACCATTATAAAAGTAATTTCTTTTATAATCAGTAGTAAATTCTTTTGAACAATAGTAAATATTCCAGATGAATGGCCATTTGCCATTCTATTATGACCCATAGTAGTATAGTAGAGAATAATTATGAAATGACTTACCTCCTCTTAGATTATTCTTTGAATGCTACTGCTGATGGTTGTTGAAATGCATTTCCTAGAGGAAGGAAAACTGCTATTGGTTGAATTGTGTCTCCGACAAAAGATATGTTGAATTCCTAACTTGTAGTATCTCATCATGTGACCTTATCTGTTAATAGGATCATTACAGAGGTAATCAAGTTAAAATGAATTCATTAGGGTGAGCCCTCATCCAGTGTGACTGATATCCTTATAAAAAGGGAAATTTGGAAGTAGACAGTCACAGAGGGAAGTTGATGTGAAGATACGCAGGGAGAGTGCCATGTGAATGGAGGCAGAGATTGGACTGATCCAGCTTCAAGCCAAAGAACACAAGGATTGCTGGCTACTAAGAGAAGAAGAACCAGAGGCAACGAAGGATTCTCCTGAGTCCCAGAGCATGGCCCTGCTATTACCTTGAGTAGGGACTCTCTAATCTCCAGAACCATGAAACTATAAGTTTCTGTTGTTTTAAGCCACCCAGTTTATGGCACTTTTATATGGCAGCTCTAGCAAACAGATTATAGAGAAACAGATTCACCTTCTTTAGCTCCTTTATCACAGAAGCTGTTAAAAGGGAAAAAAATAGATTTAGTTCTATCATAGCAGCAGAAGCCCATCTCAGCCCATCAGTCCCACTGATTATTGCTATATACTCTGGGGGAAAAGAAAGCAAAAACTAACAACATAAATGAATGTTTCCAATTTGCTTTTTAAATAATTGAATTGCAAAAAAGACTTTAAAACAGCTATTATAATTTTTTTTATGAGGTGTAAAGGAAAGCAACACTGAATGAAAAATGTAAGAATTCTCAATGGAGAAGTAAAGTATAAAAACAATCAAATGGAATTTGAGAATTGGAAATACAATACCTGAAAGAAAAAACCATACCGTATGGGCTTAGAAGTGGCCTTCATGTGACAGAAGAGTCGTTGAACTTGAACATTGTGCATAGAAATTATTGAATTTGGAAAACAGAAAAGATATTAAAAATAGGATCGAATCTTCAGTGGTTGTGGGACAGAATGTTCGAATATATGTGTAACTGGAATTCCAGAAGATAAGGAGAAAAAGCTGGGGCCAGAAAAATATTAACAAATAATTGTACAAAATTCCCAAATTTGCAGAAAGAGATAGGCTTTTACATATTCATGAAGTTTACCTAGTCCCAAGCATGTTTATCTTGGATACATTGTGATTAAAATACTAAAAACCAAAGATAAATTTTTCTTAAATCTTGAAAGCAGCTGCAAGAAGATACATTATATATGGCTTAATTTAAATGAGTGCCTATTTCTCATTAAAAACCATAGAGAACATGGGACTTCCCTGGTGATCCAGCGGTTAAGTCTCTGTGCTCCCAATGCAGGGGGCCCAGGTTCAATCCCTGGTCAGGTAACTAGATCCTGCATGCTGCAACTAAAGATCCCGCATGTGAGAACGAAGATCCCGCACGTGGCAACGAAGATTCCGCTTGCTGCAACTAAGGCCCAGTGCAGCCAAATAAATAAATATTAAAAAAACAAACAAAAAACCCCACAGAGGACAGAAGACATTAGAACAATATCTTTAAAATGCTAACAGAAAAACACTGTCAAGCCAGTGTGCATGTCTCACAGAAATTAAAGTGAAATAAAGACTCTGTAGATGAAGGAAAACTAGGAAAATTGTCACCAGCACCTCTACTTTACAAGAAATACTGAAGGAAGTTCTACAGGTTAAAAGGGAGTGGAACCAAATGAAAACCTGCATCTTCAGAAATAAAGGAAAACCAACAGAAATGATAAATAGCTTGATAAATCTTTTTTTTTTAACTATTTAAAAAAAATATGGGACTTCTCTGGTGGTGCAGTGGTTAAGAATCCATCTGCCAATGCAGAGGACACGGGGTTCGAGCCCTGGTCCCGGAAGATCCCACATGCCGCGGAGCAACTAAGCCCATGTGCCACAACTACTGAGCCTGAGCTCTAGGGCCCGCGAGCCACAACTACTGAAGCCCGCGCGCCTAGAGCCCGTGCTCTGCAACAAGAGAAGCCACCGCAATGAGAAGCCTGCGCACCACAACGAAGACCCAACACAGCCAAAAATTAATTAATTAATTTAAAAAAAAAAAAAGAATCTGGGAAGCAAAAGTTTCCATTAAAGACTAACCATATAATTTAAAAAAATATATGTATGACTGTGGAAAGTAAAATGCGGAACACTGTCTGCTAGAGCTTTCAATCAATGTATGTGGATTTAATATACAAGGCAACTTGGGACTTCCCTGGTGGCTCAGTGGTTAAGAACCCACCTGCCAATGCAGGGGACACAGGTTCGAGCCCTGGTCCAGGAAGATCCCACATGCTGTGGAGCAACTAAGCCCGTGTGCCGCAACTGCTGAGCCTGTGCTCTGTAGCCTGCAAACCACAACTACTGAGCCCACGTGCCACAGCTGTTAAAGCCCATGCACCTAGAGCCGGTGCTCCACAACAAGAGAAGCCACTGCAATAAGAAGCCCACTCACCACAAGGAAGAGTAGCTCACCGCAACTAGAGAAAGCCCGCAAGCAGCAACAAAGACCCGACACAGCCAAAAAAAAAAAAAAGACAACTTCATCATCAAAGTTAGTGGGGGATGGGCTAAGGGGACCTAGTGGTTGTCAGATTCCTAAATATCTCATGAAGTGGTACAGTATAAATTTAAAAGTAGACTGTGAAAGTTTTTCTACATATATTAAAATTTCCTAGAATAACTACTAAAAAAAAAAGCAAATATACAAAGAGATATAACCAAAATGCCAATAGATGAATTAAAATGAAATACTAAGAAGTATTCAAATAATCTAAAGAAGTGAAGAAGTGGTGACAGAGTTACATAAAACAGAGGATGGAAACAGAAAACAAAAAATAAAATTGTAGGGCTGATCCTGCCTTAGCAAGAATTACATTAAATGTTATGATCCTAACTGGGAGTGTTTAGACCAGGATTCAGCAAACTAAGGCCTGCAGATAAATTTGGCCACACCCTTTTTTTCACATACTGTGTAAGGTTGCCATCATGCTACAACCACAGAATTAAGTAACAGCAAGGGAGAACACTATGTAGCTCACAAAGTCTAGAATATTTACCATCTGACCATTTACAGAAAGTTTGCTGACCCCTGGTCCAACTGCTCCTATTAGGGTAGGAATAAAGCAAGACTCTACATACATTGCCTAAAAGAGAAACACTTAAAATATAAAGAAACGATATAAATAAATGCATAGGAAAAAATACACCATACAAACAGCATAAGAAGGATGGACTTATTTATTTTAATATCAAATAAAATAGACAAAAAGAAAAAGAGTATTACCAGAGATAAAGAAGGACATGAAAGAAAAATGGACAGAATTAAAGGAAAAAATAGGTAATTCTATTCAATCATATTAGGAAATTTTTATACAATCTCTCTCAGTGGTTGTAAAACAACTAGATGAAAAATAAATAATTGGAGATATAGAAGATATGAAAAATACTGTGAACTCACCTTGACCTAGTTGACATTTATAGAACACTATATTCAACAACCATGGAATGCACATTTTTTTCAGGTGTACATGGTCTCATTATATTAAGAGAATTAAAATCAGTAAAGTATATTATCTAACCATAGTCAAATTATATTAGAAATCAATAATAAATTAACTAGGAAAACTGTAAATATCTGGACATTAAATAATAACTCATATCTGAGAAACCAGATATCACACTTAACTGTAAAATATTGAACTGTTTCCCACTAAGATCAAGAAAAAGCCCAGAATGCCTCCTTCTATCACCTGTTCTTTGTCATACTGGCCATCTTAGCCGTTGCAATTAACCAAGCAAAAGAAATAAAAGACACAAAGATAAGAAAAGAAGTAAAACTCTCCCTATTTTCATATGATCAAATATTTTATAGAAGATCCTGGAGGAATTAAGAAACTATTACTAGAACTAATAAACTTATTATGGTTGTAGGAGACAAGATAAATATATAAAAACCAATTGTATTTTTCTGTACTAGGAGCTAACAATTGGAAAATGGAATGAATCAGTTCCATTTATATTGGTGCCAACAAACATACACAAATGCATCTAACAAAAGATGTCCAAGACCTCTACCCTGAAAACCACAAAACATTGCTGAGAGAACTTGAACATCTAACTGGAGCGAGATACCTGTTCATAGATTAGAAGATTCGATATTGTTAAGATGGCAGCTGTCCCCAAATTGATCTAGATATTGGGCATAATCAAGTTTAAAAACATTTTCTCCTTGAAAGACACATTAAGATAGCAGAAAGCCAGACACTTGGAAAAAGTATTAGCAACACATTTATCAAACTGTTACCGAATATTTATGGAATCCTTTCTACTTGGTAACATGAAGACAAAGAACAATAAATAAAATAACATGAATACAAATAACGGGGAAAAGATTAGAACCACACAAGATGTGTGACTGGTCAGTAAACACATGAAAAGATACTCAACATCATTATTTATCAGGAAAAAACAAAACATGAAGACATACCACCACATACCTATTAGATTGGCTGTAATTTAAAAGATGGAGTATTATGAACCAACTAGAACTCTGTATACTACTGATGGGAATGTAAAAATTACGTAACAACTTTGGAAACAACTTTGAAGTTCCTGGAGGGGAAGAAAAAAACAAAAAACATACGACCCAGCCATTCTTCCCTAAGTATTTCTTCAGAGAAACAAAAATGTACATCCACTCAGAGACTTTTACATGGATGTATTTAACAGCTTTATTTGTATAGCCAAAGACTAAACATAACCCAAATGTTCATCAGTAAGTGAATTTAACAAATTAAACAAATTATGGCTTATCCATACAATGTAATACTATTCAGCCATAAAAAAGACTGAGTTATTGATAAAATGCAAGATCATGAAAAAATATTGCAGTCATTACACTGAGTGAAGGAAGCCAGACCAAGAAAGAGTACTTACTGTATAATTCCATTTATATAAAATGTTATAATGTGTAAACTACTACATTGTGACAGAAAGTAGGTTCCTGGTTGCCTGGAGGCAGGGCAGGGAGAGGGAAGGAGAAGGGGGTGGTAGGAAGGATAGACTACAAAGGGATATGAAGAAACTTCTGAGGATAATAAGAAAAAATTTTTTATTCATAGTTTATATTTAGTAGTAGCTCAGTCCCTATAAAATAGACAGCTAACTACTACTTGGAGTTATCTACCAGAGACCTTATATTTTAGAGACTTATTTTAGGAGTCATTATAGCCTTGGGAGGATTGTCCTACTCCACGTGTTCTGGTTATCCATAGCAATCCCAGCTGAGAATAAATTCTGTTCCGATTATGGTTTTAGCCTGGGACTCCACTATTATTAATCTTTAAAAAATTTTTTTTCTTTTACTTGGAGATACTCAATAGTATGGTGATTTCTGTGGAGTCTTACTAAATGCAGGACTGTGGCTCAAAACTAGAGCTCTGGGATATCTTCTTTAGATATTCACCTTATTTAGAACTAAGCTCAGGTTTTGTTGTTGTTGTTTAAATATAAACCAGTTCTAAGCCAAGTCATCACATAAATAGAATTTATGTTCGGCCTGGCATTACCTTCTTATGTCTGCTCCTTCCTTTTGTCCTTTTGTTGATCACTTGACTCCCATGGGCTCCTTGCTGCTGCTCCCCAAATACCAAGGGCCTTTTTTTTTTCTTTCCTGAGAATTAAACCAAGACTGAATGAACCTCATGCCCTGAGAATCCCTTTGCACCCAAAGTGTAATGAATTTTATTTATGCACTTAATTCTACTTTATCTTCTTGATAAGTCCTGATAAACCAACTTCTGTAAAATTGTTAGCAACTGCTATATCCAAAGTTGATCACCAGGTTGTTGGGAAGTTTAAGTGAGATAGTTATGAAAATACTTTGCAAACTCTCCAATGGTATATGAATGTCATTTTGTTAGTTTAGATTGACTCTGATGTAAAATGTGAGATCCTCTGTGTAAATTGGTATGAATATCCCTGGTGGACTGTAGCGGTATTCCTAAAGGGACAGGAAGTCACAAAACAATATACAATATAGCACTCTGAAGAATCAACATGTACTCAAAGAAAAAAGTAAGGAGTAAGTACTCTTTTATATCCTTGTGTGCCAGATTAACCTAAATTTTAATGGTAAAACATGAGACTCCAAATAAACCTCTTTTTTGTGAGTGGTTGCTTTAGCCTGTGCTTCCAGACTCCCTCTGGATTCTGTCAAAATTACAAAGGATGACTTGATTTTTTTTTTTTTCCTAAGTGAATTCAGCAGATATTTATTGAGTGCTACATGTAGGCCAGAAATGAGGGGAGAAAGATTAATAAGATAAATACATGAAGAAGGCCATGCCTACACACATCATAATCCAACTGTTGAAAGCCACAGATAAAGAGCATATCTTGAAGGTATCATGAGAAAAAAATGACACATGCAAGAGAACCAAGATTTTGTTAGCTTACTTCTCATAAGAAACTGTAGTGATCAAAAGAACAACATCTTTAAATCGTGAAAATTAAGAAAAATAAAAGCCTCTCAACCCAAAATTCTAAGTAAAAAAATATATAACATTTATGAATGAAGACAAAATAAAGACATTTTTCGTATGAAAGAATCTATCACCAGTTGGACTGCACTACAAGAAATCCTAAAGGAAATCCTTCATGCTGAAGGGAAATGAAACCAGGTGTTTGAGCAACTTTTCATATGTTTATTGGCCGTTGAGTTTGCTCTTTTGTGAATTGGCAGTTCATGTTGTTTACATTAATTTGTATTTTCCTGATTATTAATAAGGATGAACAGGTTTTTCAATGTTTATTGGCCAGTGAATTTGCTCTTTTATGGTTGATATTTCATATCATTTACTTAATTTTTCTATTAAATTTCTTAGCAATTTGAAGAGCCTCCCTTATATTCTATAAATACAAAACCTGTATCTGTAATGCAGTTATTTGCCTTTAAACTTTATGGCATCTTTGGCCAAAAGCGTTTAATCTTTCTTAGTGAAATATATCTATATGTCTCTTCTTATTTTCTGGGTGTCCTGCCTTATATAAAGTGTATTGTGGGCCCTAAATTCCAAATATCCATATGCATATAAGATCCTAAAATTTCTTTTACTATTTTTATTTTTCCTTTTAAGATTAATGACCCAAAATAAACCTCTTTCTTGTGAGTGATTTCTCACTGATTAATCTGGGGGGTTTTTTTGTTTCTTATTTGTGTTTTTTGTGAAGTACTTCTTATCCTTTTTTGTGCCATGGACTTCTTTGAGAATGTTATAAAAGCCTTTCCCCCAGAGCAATGTATACGCCCACTAAATTTCACATACACTGTCAGAAGCTTTATGAACTTTGGATTATAGCCAGTGTATAAGCTTCTTGATTCCATTCAAGTAATTCCTACTTCAGTGCCATTCTTTTGTTTGGTCGTTAGAGTGACGTCAGAAGTGTTTGCACTTGTACATTAATTAATTTGGTTCATTATTGCTCAGAGCCCTCAAGTAGTTTATATACTCTAAAATATAGTGCAAGCTCTATATGTAGGGCAAGCTTAGACCAAATTTATTGTCATGTCTGACATTGTTGTAGATCTCTGTATCAACTACGGAGACCTAAATTGCTGTGTCAGTTTCTGGAACTCACTGCCATTAAAAGCCTTAGACACTGTAAATATTTAACCTGGTTGAATATTCAGAGAATTTGTTCCTAGGAGTGAGTTCCACCAACCTTGCCTTTTATCTTAAGTGTTTTACTAAAGTTACCCAATTCCCTTTAATGTCTTTAGGCACTAGTCTCTCAGACCTTAAAAATTGTGTTCATTCCAAAACTAAATGAATCCTCTTTAATATAGAATCTTCTTTAATATAATAAAATTTCAATTTTCCCTCTACCAATAAATTGATACATTTTGTCCACCTATAAGGCATTCCAAGAAACATAAAACTATCTTTGCATTTTTTGGTTTTAAGTTGTAAAACTAGAGAAATAATGGGTTTTATGCTCCTTTCCTATCCATTTTGTCATAGTTTTTATTGCTGTAAGTTCAGTTTTCACCAAGCTAATGGAATTTGGCATCACTGTCTAAGAACACAAGCATTCAGTTCGGACAAAACTGGATTTGTATTCTTACACAAATCACCCATTTTTAATTTCTCTGAGCTCCTGATTTTTATTTTTATCTTTTAAACAAAAGTAGACTAAGTGTAATGCTCTGTATGAAAAGGATGTTTTTGTTTTTGGCAAAAACTCTTTCTTTTGAAACTGAATTTTAATGATTAGTAACAACCTGCATGCCAAATGAAATAGCCTTTCTAAATTCATATTCACTTAGAGCTCTTTTTTGTTCAACATGGATCAGTAATTGCTTGTTGAAGTTCCATTCCTGCTTGGTTTCCATTGACATTGTATATCCATGGTTTTTCTTCTTCATGTCTACCTTTCTATTTACTCTTCTATCTGACTCTCCTAATATGCTGCAAAACTTGTCATGGCCCCTATGTCATGTCTTGTTCCTTTCCTGCACTTGGCTATTGCTCTTGGTATTCTTATGACTGGAATGGCTTTTTGCACCCACGTAAATCCTATCTATCCTTCAAGAATGTATTTCCTTGAGGTTTGTCTCAGCCTCTCCACTCCAATTAAGTCTTCTTTCTGATTGGTTATAAGATTAAATGAGAAAATGTATGTGCAGTTAATTTTTCAACAATAAAATGTTACTTTTTTTATATTTAATATCTTGCATATCAAATCAGTAGTTGATATGCAAAATATTATTGATATTCAATCACCTTCACACATAACCTATATAAAGCTGCCTCACGTGATGCTCATTTTTTAGAGATCTTTTAAAAAATTTTTTTGGGATTGACATAAATACAATAAACTGCACATGTTTAGATTATCTAATTTGATAAGGTTTGACTATGTATACCCATGAAATCATCTTCACAATCAAGATAATGCATTAATCCATCATCCTCAAAAGTTTCTTTGTGCCCCTTTGTAATCCTCCCTTTTACTCCTCCCCCAATCCCAGGCAATCACTGATACTGTCATTATTGATTAATTTTCATTTGCTAGTATTCTGTATAAATGGAATCATACAGTTTGTGTTCTCTCTCTCTCTCTCTCTCTCTCTCGCCTAGCTTCCTTGATTCAGCATAATAATTTTGAGATTAGTTCTTGGTTTTGCATGAATCTATAATTTATTTCTTTTTATTGCTAAGTATTCTGTTGTATTGTTGGTTAACTTATTGGTTAACATTTGAGATTTTTTTCCAGTTTTAGACTATTACAAATAAAGCTTCTATGAACATTTTTATATAGGTCTTTGTGTGGACATAGACTTTAATTTTTCTTGGGGAAACACTTAGGAAATGGCTCATTCACATGGTAGGTATATGTTTTTTTCAGAAATGGCCAAACAATATTCTAAATTTTGCATTCCATCAGAGTAAATGAGAGTTTTAGCTGCTCTACATCTTTACTGTTACTTGGTCTGATTATGCTTTTTAATTTCAGACGTCTTAATAGGTAGGTAGTGGTAGCTCATTGTGGCTTTTGTTGGCATGGTTTTCAGTACAGCTTGAAGGATAAGAGTTGAACATTTATCTTCAGCATTTTTGCCCTGTTTTTTTAAAACCTCTGAATTTGTGAAGTCTGGATTCTGTGATAGCAACTTTCTTCTTTGAAAATAATAATACGTTTAAAGTTTATGTCAGTGTTTGCTTGGCATGCTGAATACACAGTGTACTTGGTGACATTCATATACAGTTATTTAACGGTAACGGTTAAAGGAAACCAGAAGTAGCGACAATAAAAACGGCATCAATTCTCTTAGGTAAATAAACCTTATGCCTTTGAAAGTATTTAGAAACTGTTTATGCTTTCCTTATTTGTCAGTTCTAATTGTTTAAGAAAAAGTAAAATAATCTTTTTAAAAAATTTGGTTTGGAACAAAATGGTTTCTTTTTAGAAAACACTCATGATTATGAAAGACAAAAGAATTTGAACTAAAATTTTTCTAAGAGCTTTTTTGTAGGATCTCTAGCCATTAGATTTTTTTTTAAACAAAAAGAGCTATAACCTGAGATTTGAGACTTCATCACACAAAAAGCAGGAGAAAACTGTAACCCATATACTGTTTTATATCAAATAAGGATTGACAACACTGTTTTTAGGCATCTGTTCTGCCCACATAAGAAGCCAGCTTTATCATCTGGATGTGTCCTGGGCTGAAACTTCTTATAAATATGAGAATTTCTTTCTTTCTTTCTTTCTTTTTTTTTTTTAATGGCAAGCAGAATATGGTATCCAGCTGTGGATTTGCTTATACATTGTGTTTGCATTTTCCCCCCTAGGCTTGTTTTATACAGTATATGGCAATATGTTGTCATACAGATTCCATGATTAATGCTTATTTATGAAATCTTATGTAAATATCTTAGAACTTAGTCAAACAACGTGCAAGTTAAACAATTTTTTTTTCTGAATATTGGAATGACAAATCTGAGGGGAATAGTAGGTTGGATAGTTTATGTTCTTTATCTGTAGAAAAGTCTCATATGTAACATTTTCCTTTTACTATTCTGTGTTATATCTTTCTTTTTTACTTTATTTTGCTGGGCAAGAAATCCAGTTTCAGATTTATTCTTCAGAAAATAGAGAAAGTTTAAATGTGTAAATAATTCAGAAATAAGAATGGTAATTATTTCATGTATAACTAAATAATCATGTTTACTAGGATATATTTGACTTCTAATTTTGATCCTGACCTCTGTTTAAGAGGCATTTCTTTGTGGTTGTTCTATTTGTCATATATTAAAAGAAATCTACTGTCCCATAATAAGCTGTTTTATTAACATTATTTTATTAGCATTATTTTCCCACAGAAATGCTAAATTGCTTATAAAATATCAAAATGTGACTATGTGGCAAATTACAAGTGTGAATAAATTCATTATATTTCTCAAATTCAATTCATGATAAAATGTTTAATATTGTATATTTTTATATGAATTATTTTTCTCTATATCTCATCAGAATTGTGGTATTATGACAAAATAGTCATGATCATATATATAATAATTACAGTATATATAATATATAGTAATTATATATCACAGATTATAGGTCATGATATTAATACCATGATCAGTGATACATTGATAGATTTTTGTTTCATATATTCTTATTTCCCTGGACTTGTTTTCATTTTCTCACATTTAATATTTTAGTCAGTTGTGACCAGAAGTTGAAAGATTTGTTTTTCCTTTTTATTTTTTCCCTTCTGCTTAGGTGCAGCTCTTATATGAGCTAACTGATGTCATGAATGAAGTCTGGAATAAGATTCAGAAGAGAGGCAATCTCAATTCTTTTTCAGCTTATCCGGAGTCGATGGTGGGGCCTGTCCCTAGTTCTCCAGTTAGAAGCAGTATAGGCACAGCTCCTCCAGATACCAGCACATGTAGCCCATCTGCTGACATTGGAACTACTACTGAGGTAAGTGTTCCTGAAAAATTCTGTTACTAAATGAAGGGTGGTATATATACCACAGAGTTCTGTATCAGGATTGAGAATGAAGATGACTTCACCTCTGTGGAAGCTGGTGAGTTTAGAAGGTTCGTGAGGAGCTATGGTAGCAGTGGCTGTGTATTACTGTTTCTTTTAGGTCCAAGTATTTTAATCACTTTCAGTAGTTAGTGGGGTAGTTCAGGACAGTAGGGGTTCTGTGAAATGGCAAAAACTGAGACAGTAAATGTATGGTTCCTCAGAAGTATGGAAACGAAGAAGCTGATACAACAGAGGCTCAGAACCAGAGTGCCTTTGTTATCTTTAGGTTAGTGATTTTTCAGTCTTGTCTGAACCAAAGTTCTCTCCTTCTTCCTTCTGATCATAGAAGCCTTTCTTTTCATTTTTAACACCATAACCTCATCCAATATGCCAGTGCCCCTTTTAATAACAAATGTTTTATAAAGCCCCCTTTACTATCCTGAAATGAAAATAAACATAATATAAGCTACATATACATATAATTTCAAAAATATCTAGTATCTTGAATAAAATATAAAGGATTAAAGGAAGGTAATTTAAGGTATAATAATTATTATTTTAATATATAAATGCTCAGGCATGGTTACATTAGAAGTTGTAATGAAGTAGCCAGGTACATAGAATTACTGTGAGTGTGTCTACCACAAATAGACTTGTGCAGGTCTATGTTAAATACCACAAGTTGGTACTGTTGTTGTTGCTGTGATTTCCTGAGGTAATGGCAAACTTGATAAAGTTTCAAACAAAAGTTTTTATTCTTTTCATTTCAGTAGTTGCATTTCTGGAACTCTTAATATATAATAAAATCATGCATAAATGCAAAAATATCGTGTTTAGATTTAAAACAGAATTCAGTTTTATGCTCAAATGTTGACTTATAAACAGGATTTTTACCTACTTCAGTGTCTGTAAGATAGTGTTCATTTTTCAGGACAGTCCTATATATCATAGGACCTCTTGATACCCTAACTGCTAACCCTTAAATTCCAGTGGTGACACCCAATCATTGAGTCAACCAAAAATACCCTAATACATTTCTGAAACACCCCATAGAGGCCTGAATTTTTACCACTGAGAACTACTGTAATATAATAGAGGTAGAAGTTATGTTTTTGTTTTTGCATAAACACATGCTGGAGTAGATCTATTTGACCCCTGCATAAGCAACTTCTCTATCCCTGCTCATTCCAAATCTTAAGAAACACAATGACCTAAGTGATAGGATTACTTTTTTTCCCCCCAAATGAAAATCTAGAAGTGTGCCCTTATGGAGTCAATGGGACATATCCTTTTAGGGTAAAAACAGTAAATCCTTTCTTGGAGATTCTTAATATTGTTAGAATACAAAAGCTCTTGCAGTAAAGAAAACTTTGACTTTCTTCACCGCAGTACTCTCCAAACTCATTTAACCAAAGACCCCTTTATCATAGCCTACATGTTAACATTGCACAAAATACACTGTGAAATACTTTGGTAGAGTAATCAAAGCTTGGGGTGATACATTGCTAGACAAAGCTAGTACAAGTGAAATTGATAAATGAAGTTAAATATTCTGGACATTTGGCAGAAAGGAGAGTGTTCCATTAAACAGTTGTTCACTAAGTACTCTATTCATTGGAATGTCAAGATGAAAATGAGTACCTATCTTGGGAGTCGTCTTTTAGAAAGAAATGTTTAAGAAAACATTGCAAGCCCAGAAAAGACAGGGCTCATGTGGAATGGTCACACCTGTTGGTCATACATCTAGAGCCTGCCATTCACACAAAGTACAGATTGAATGGTACTTTCTAGAATTGTGTAGTGTCCAACCTATACAGAAGGACATGGTGACCCTGATTTTAAGATGTAATAGAGATGAGCATGCCCTGCAATTATAGAGAAGTTATTAACAAATTCATTCTATGGGATCTGTAGGTATTTTACAAAGGCAGTAACATATGAGATGGATCTTCAAAAGTGAAAAAGACATTAGTGTCAATTTTGTTTTAGTAGGTGTATAATAAATGTGATAGACTGGAAGAATGGTGAGGAAGTTAAGAAAGGGAGAGATTAACAAAGGGAGAGATTTCCTCAGTCACTTAAAAAAATTAATTCTGATTTAAAAAATAAGTTCCTTACATGACTGCAATTAATTTAAACTTAGAATATTGAGGATTTTATTCTGATTGGATTATAAAGATAAATAATGAAAATGCTTCTAGTGGATTTGTTAGTTTTGTATTAGGTATGGATTTAATCTGATCTGTGTGAAAAAGATCTGAAAGTGAAAGAATCTTAGTGCAAAAGGTTCACATTAATATTCCAGAAAGACCATATAAAGCAGCTTACCTAAGGTAACAGAGTTATGGGGGAAAATGTGGTAAATATTTTCAAAATGTACCTTCTTTTGTTTATGTAGTGTGGTTAAGAAAAGAAAGAGGTGAGTGATTACTAGCAGTCCAGTATGGATTTGAAACCCACACTCACTTGAGAAGCTTGTTCCCTGAGAAATATCTTAAAATAATTTAGCTGGTTTGTTTTCCATAAAGGGCAGGAAGATTTTTGTGTAGACAATTTTGATATGATGATCAATGTTAAGACTTTGATTTAACTTTACAAATTAGAAGGTGTTCGTGTATTGAACATTTCATGTTTAATTTCTCTTCTTGCTCTCAAGAAAATATTTATGTGGAGAACAAGATTAACTATGTTTGCATCTGAGTTTAAATTTACCTCTTTGAGAATTAGCCAGTAAATGATGACATCAGAAAATATAGTCATTGTTTTCTCCTTTTTGTATGAATGCTTCATCTATGATTAAATCTGTGGCCGTTTAATTCATCCAGAAGTCAGAATTTGTGCCCAAGCTTTCATTTCTCATTTCTTTTTGTTTATAGTGCTGCTAAAATTGTGTGTAATGACCTTTGTAATTTTTATTCCTTTTGTTTTGAGTTCCAACATGGTAGATATGTTACTGTGATCCTTTGAATTCCATTTAAAAAATGTTTTTCTAATTTTCATGAAGTTTCCTGTATATTTAAATGTGTTACTGACTGAATGGAGATAAAGCCGTGTCCTCTCACTGGAGAAACTACTTAATGAATGGGGCTAGGGAGGACAGTGTGGAGAGGGTATGCATATATTTTGTTGTAATCCATAATAGGCCTTTATGCCTATTTGACCTGGCATTCCCAGGAAGCTCTAGCATCCCTTTGCTCTTGCTAATCATTGACTAATAATCTTTTGATTATAAGAAGACATTCTGTGGACAACACTGTCATGTAAGCAACAGAACTGTCTGCATACAAATTTAAATATATGGTATATGATAATCTCTAGGTCCATCCATGTTGCTGCAAATGGCATTATTTCATTTTTTTATGGCTGAGTAATATTCCATTGTGTATATATACTACGTCTTCTTTATCTATTCATCTGTTGATTTAGGTTTCTTTCATGTCTTGGCTATTATAAATAATGCTGCTATGAACATTGGGATGCATGTATCTTTTCAAATTAGAGTTTTCTCCAGAGAAATGCCCAGGAGTGGGATTGCAGTGAGACCTAGAGATTACCATATTAAGTGAAGTAAGTCAGACAGAGAAAGACAAATATCATATGACATCACTTACATGTGGAATCTAAAAAAAATGATAGAAATGAACTTATTTACAAAACAGAAATAGACTCACAGAGATAGAAAACAAACTTATGATTACTAAAGGGGATAGTGGGGGGGGGGGAGATAAATTAGGAGTTTGGGATTAACATCTACACACTACTATATATAAAATAGTAAACAACAGGGACCTACTGTATAGCACAGGGAACTATACTCAATATCTTGTAATAATCTATAATGGAAAACTGAGTCTGTAATGACTCAGTTCCCAGTCATTACCCTGACTTTGTGTTTCCTCTTCATTTCTGACATCTTGAGATTTCCCTTTATTTATTTCAAGTTTGACTATTATATTAGTTAGAAAAAGATGGCATTCTCATAAGGACAAAGGTGTTGACTGGGAAGGGAAACCACAGGAGATAGTACAGTACCTGGAGCTAGTAACGCTGGAATGTTTTTGCCATAAATAGGCTTACGGGCAGGGAGAACAGGGGATAATACTGACTTTGTTCTCCTCCCTCCTTTCTATCTCCTGCCATGTTCCTCATTAGCTGAAAACGACCAGAAACCAGAGGACAAGAATATTTGTACATATTGTTCGCACAGGTTAGCCTCCCAGGTAGAGAGGGTATTAATGATTGAAGAGTAGGTCTACAAGACCAAAGAAAAGATATACAGCACTTTAATGTATTAAAACAAATTCTTGTGTTTTATCTAGAATTTCAGTGCTTTTGTAGTAGAAAAGGAAAACATTCATTTCAACTTAGTCTGCCATGTTACTTGAATTTAAATTTCTTTAACATCATTAAGTACTAAGAACTGGTCTTTGGAATCTTTGTTTTTCTCATTCTGCCTTGTACATATTATATTAGATTCTCAATATCATTGGTAACTTTTTTTTGCTGAATTTTTTTTTTATTGTGGTAAAATATAAGTAACATAAAATTTATCATTTTAACCATTTTTATGTGTACAATTTTGTGGCATTAAATAAGTAATCACAGTGTTGCACAGCCATAATAACTATCCATTTCCAAAACTATTTTATCATTTCAAACAAAAACTCTTTTCCCATGAAACAGTGACTCCCCATCCTCCCAACCCCATCCCTGGTAACCTCTACTGTACTTTCTGTCTCTGTGAATTCGCCTATTCTGGGTACCTCATATAAGAGGAATCATAAGTATTTGTTAAGCTTATTTCATTTAGTATAATGTTTTAGAGATTCATCCAGGTAGTAAGATGAATGTTTTATACATTCATCCATGTATAAGAATTTCATTGCCTTCTATGGCTGAGTGTTACTCCATTTGTGTATATAGCATACTTTTTTTTATCCATTGATCTGTTGATGGACGTCTGGGTTATTTGCTCCTTTTGGCTATTATGAATAACGCTACTATGAACATTGGTGAATAAAGGTTGATTAACTCTTAATGAAGTAATTTTGCCCTGAAGATATTATATGCATTTTATATGACCGGTGCCTGTCAAACCATTTCAAAACTAATACCAGAAAGGCTATTTTAATTTTTCTTTACCTGTTGAAATATTGGGTTGGCCAAAAAGTTCGTTTGGGTTTTTCCATAAGATGTTATAAAAAACCCAAAAAAACTTTTTGGCCAGCCCTATACGTTGATAACTGAGTTATTTGGTATAGAAATTAGGGGGTAGAGGAAAGTGAATGCAGAATCATTAAATATACTTTATTTAGTACTGATTTTCTTACTCAGAAGAGCACATTTCTGTCATTTTAATGAGATTTGCTTAGTACCAGCATGAATGGTATAGAATTAAAATGGCATTTAATATTATCCCTAAATGTATTCAAGCATGTTTCAAAGCTTTGCCAAAAAATGTGGTACTAAAGGGAAAAAAGTGAAAATTAGAAGTCGTTTATTTAGTTTCCCTAGTAACCTTGCAAACAGAAAAATAGAATGCTGGTAATTTATTTTCTCTAAGGTGTATTTTTTTTTTTTCTCCTGGGGAAAACTAGCTAAATTCTGTGTGCTACTTCCCACTTTTTGTCATAGACTCTCTACTTTGTCAGCTTTAAGAATTGCCTTCCTCTGACTTTGGTATAATAATTTTGCAGAGCTTGACAAGTGAGAAAGATGTTTCTCTTAATTCCATCAATTTACAGCTATACTATTGAAAGGGATTGTTGGAAGATCATTTACTAGAAAATTGAAATGCAGTGAATTGAAGTTAGTGTCACACAAAGTAGGGACTGGGCCAGCTCATCTGAGTGTGATTCTAAGTTAATGGAATCTATAGAAGTCACTTTGAAATCAGACAACTTGAGTTTTTAATTTCTGCAGTTTATGATCACATTATTTAACCTCTGTGCTTTAGTTTCATCATCTCTAAAAGTGGGGATAATGTTAATATTCATCTCAATATGTTAGTACAAATATTAACTGAGTATGTATAGTTTGTCCGTATACTCTATGAATGTGGCACATTCCTCTATTTGTGTTTTCTTTAATTTCAATAAGATTTTAGTTTTCTTTTTAGAAGTCTTGACCATTTTGTTATAGGAGTACACTTCAGTATTTGGCACTTTTATTCAGTTGATACGATTATGTATTCAGTACTTGTTTCTTCTTCTTTATTCCTTTAAGGTGACTAGTAACTTTGGTTGATTTTCAAATATTAAGCTGATCTTGCGTTTCTGGAACAAACCCAACTTAGATGTAATATATTTTCCTTTTCATATCTTGCTGGATTGTGTTTGCTAATATTTTATTTAGGGTTTTGGTTTCATAGTCATGAGTGATACTGGCCTTTAACTTTTCTTTTACATAATATCTTTGTTGTATTTTGGTATCATGATTACACTGTCTTCACAAAATGATATGGGAAGTGTTCCCCCTTGTTTTATTATCTAGAAAAATATGTTTTGTGTGGAAATTCTCACAGTCACTGTATATTCCCATGATAATCAACAAGGTAATCCTAATTGAAAAGGCACTAGTGTATAACACATACCTCATCCAAACTGGGTCTTAGTTTAGGCATTCTTTGCATATAGAAGAAGTTTTAACTTAGAAGATTATTAGAAAAGAGGTAAGGACTGGATAGACAAAATACACTAATGTTATCATCATAAAGGGAATATAGGCATGCATCTTGTTCCAGGTTCCCAACTCCAACAATGCTATTGCTGTATTCCTAGAAAATGAATTTTATACTACTCATTATTGATAAAGTAATACTTAATGGTAAAATAAAGATTATTTTTTTTCTTAAGAGTGCCTATATATATTTTTTTCACACACACACACTGTATTTTATTTTTACAAGAGATAAATAGACTGACACCAAGCATTGTACATGGATGACCACAACAAAAGCAACAATGATTGCAATTACCAAACATGAAACACACTCATGCTATGTCATAATATTGACATTCAGTCCAGTAATCCTCCACTGTAACAGCTCCTTTACTTTGCAGTGAAAATTGATTTGTATATTCTTTGCCTCTGAGTCCTTGTGGGATTTTTTTTTTTAAATTCAGACAGAAAGTCACAAAAATTATACTCATCCTCATCAGTTCACTCAGTCCCATGTAATTAATAAAGATGTTTTATGGAGTTCTGGTAGCCCAGGCTGTATAAAATGAAACTACTGAACATAGTTTTTATAGATGCTAAACAAATACACTGTCTTTTGATACTGTGCAATTATGACTTTATGTCCCAGTTAATGTTTTTATGTCAAATTTTTTATTCTGGTAAAATATACACAACATAAAATTACCTTTTTAAACCATTTTTAAAAGTACCCTTCTGTGACATTAAGTACATTCACATTGTTGTGCAACCATCACCATCAACCATCTGCAAAACTTTTTTTATTTTTCCCAGCTGAAATGTGGTACCTGTTAAACAATAACTTCCCATTTTAACATTAAGTTTTCCGATCCATGAACATGGGACATTTCTCCATTTGTTTGTGTCTTCTTTCATTTCTATTAGCAATATTTTTTAGTCTTTCACTTCCTTGGTTAAGTTTATTCCTAAGTATTTTATTCTTTTTGATGCTATTATAAACAGAATTGTTTTATTAATTTCCCTTTCTGATTGTTCACTGTTATTGTGCAAAAACACAGATGTGGGTTTGTATCTTGCTGAATTTGTTTATTCTAAAATTTTTTGTTGTTGAATCTTTAGGATTTTCTACATGTAAGTTCATGTTGTCTGCAAACAGAGATCATTTTGCTTTTTTCCCTTTCCAATTTTGTTGCTTTTTACTTCTTTTTCTTGCCTAATTGCTCTGGCTAAGACTTCCAGTAATATGTTGAATAAATATTTCACTTAACTTTTTAAATATTAGGCAATATTTTCAAGTTGAACATAATTTTCTCCTTTGATAGTAATTTTCTGTGAAGGAAACCTTCTAGCATGTTTCAGCACTAACAAATTTTGTTCAAATAGCAAAAGATGTATTGAAAATTTGACACTTGCTTTTTCTGTTCCCATATTAGTTGTACTTTTTATACTATTTTTTTCATCTGAAATAAGTGTTAAGTCAAACGTTATGGGTTGGAGGTAAAATGATTTACACTGAGAGGCTTACATTGGTTCAGAAGTAACAGTGTTAAATAATGATTATACTGTTTCAATGCCATACTGGATGTGAACTATAAACTTTCTATTATCACCTGTCACCTATTATCTTTATCATCATAGGATAACCCTAATTTGAGCAACCAGTACCTACTCTGTACCAAGCAGTAGTGCTTGGTACAGAGTAGGTTTTAAACACATTGTTCTTTAATATATGGATGTTAAACGATTTGGGAAGTCAACTCATTTTGAATAAATTAAACCTGATTTATTATAGTACGGGGCATAGAGATGTATATATTCATTGTCACTACAAATATATTTTGATATGAATTCATAAAAGCATATATTGAGTTTATTTTTTGTTTGTTTTTATGTCTTTTGTTGTTTTAAACATAATTCTTTTATATTATTTATCAGATCTGTTATCTGAATTTCTTGAGAGTCTAATCCTACTGTTGTATTCTTAACCCTTGCTCTTAGTAGACTGTTTCCGTATGTGTTATGTGCTCTTCTATTGGGAGTTCTTCACTAGTGCGACTTTATGAGACTCTTACATAGCATATGAGGGCCTGTTCCCCAATAGGGATTTTCTGTGTTTCCTTCTCTGAGGGACTCCAAGGGCCATCACTAGCCTGGGACTCCTTTACTGTTAATTTCATAGCTAGATGTTTTTTGAAACATTTCGGTAGTATGAAATCAAGCCCTCAAAGCTACATGTAACCCAGAGTTGTGTTTAAAAAGTCTCAAGGGTAACTTTTTTCCACTACCTAGGCTAAGATAGATATTGCTTTTTTCTTGGGTTTATTCTGTTGTTTTTCTAATTTCTTAAATTGGATACTTAGCTTAATAATATTCAGCTTTTAAAAAAATTAAGCATTTAAGACTCAGTCCTTTATCTTTAGCAGAATTTGTAATATTTAACTTTGGGGATGAATATGTGTATACACCTAATATATAGGTGCACTGGGAAATTTAGCCCATCACTGCATTGCTGCTTCCCAGAGAAAATTCTGTATTACATAGAAGGGTGAGCAAAAATTTTGCTATAAAGCAAGATGTCTCTGGCATGCTAATTCTTATCATGGACCCAAAGTAAGGCTTTACCTGTACACTTGAAGAACATATTTCACTGTATTTCAGCTAGTTAAGGTTGTCCAAAATTTGTGTTCAGGTAGATGTTCAGGAAAGTGAAACACTATATAATCATGTTCATTGAAATATTTATGCCATTTTGCTTACAAGATAGCCCAACAATAAAAACTGCCTTTGAAAGTGCTAACATTTTGATGATTTGTTTTAATAACAAGTAAACAAAGCAAATAGATACACAATACACAGATACATACACATTCACATGTTTCCCTTATAGGGTAAGTACATAAACTGTTAAGTCTTTTGGAAGCTGTTCTAATTATATAAAATGTTATTTTGAACTACTGGATTTTCAGTACTTTCCATAAAGGTGATATAGGAAGGACAGTTATTACGGATAGCTATATTGTGTTCATGAAATTAAATCCCTCCAATTAAGTTGTGATTTTAGGCAAACCATTAAGCATTTTTTCATTTTATCTTCTTGTATATGTGTATAATGTCTTTGATAATGTCATCCTTATTCACAGCATTTTAAAGAAATAATTTTAAAGCTTTAGAAAAATCTAAAATGCTGAATGAATGCTAGAATATTGATTTATAACTCAACCTAAGGTAAAAATTGACAAATTAACCAACAATGTTGGGAGGTTAGGGTCATGGCAAAATTCGAATTGCATATTTTATTGATTCTGGAATTAAAATTACTTCAGCAGCCTAGTTCTCAAAAAAGTCCAGCATGAGCTATATTGTATAGCATGGAATATTGTCAATATTTTATAGTAACTTTAAATGCAGTATAATCTATAAAATATTGAATCACTCTATTGTACACCTGAAATTAATATAGTATTGTAAATCAACTATACTTCAATTATAAATATATATATTTCCAGAAAACAATCCAGCATGAAGTGGTTCATTTCTTAGTCCCCAGTAATTATTTAAAATGCATTTATTTTCAGTTAAATCCAAAGTGAAAATTTGGGGGGAGAAATGAATGAAGGTGGTCAAAAGGTACAAATTTCCAGTTATAAAATAAATAAGCCCTAGTGATGTAATGTACGCCATGGTGACTGTAGTTAATAATACTGTATTGTGTATTTGAAAGTTGCTAAGAGAGTAGATCTTAAAATTTCTCATCACAAGAAAAAACAATTTATGACTGTGTGACAATGGATGTTAACTAGACTTACTGTGATCATTTCACAATATATATAAATATCGAATCATTATGTTTTATACCTGAAACTATTATAATATTATATGTCAATTGTATCTCCAAAAAAAAAAAAAAAGTGAAGTTGTTTGGCGTCAACTGCTGTAGCAAAACTATTGTCAGTTTTTCAGTGATTTAAGTGCAGTTAACCTAAGCAGTAATCTACCTCAAATTATTATTCTAGACAACCTTTTAGAAAGTAAGTTTAGTTTGAACTTTTTTACTCAGTTGATATTTTAAGGATGTCTCATAATAGTTTTAAATCTCTTCCTCAAAATAGACTTATTTCATTAAATATTTACCTTTAAATGATTTTATCTTCAACATTTAGGGAGAAACTTTTATTCAAAATGTAGAAATCTTAGCATTTAGATTCTCATCTAATTAATTGAGTAGCTGTTGAAAGAACCAAGATAATACATATATCAAAGCAGGTTATTGTTTAGCCTTCACATATGAATCAACACAATATTTTGTTGTCATGCTTTTCATATTTCAAAATAATCATGCTGGAAGATGTCTCTAGTTTCTCAATTATTGACTTATTTTTTTATGCAAAAATTTTATTACATAAATTTAACCTATTTATCTGAGGTCACCTTACATTTGTTGTGCTTATTTATATTATGTATCTGTATGTTTAAATTTCTAATTAATATTTGCATTCCAAAAGTCCATAAAATTTAAAAACACTATTTAAGGTATTTGTTGCTGAGTTGGGTAAGAACTGTTATTTTTAAATTATTTCGACATAAAGAATTCACTATAAATGAATCTAGTTTAAAAAAGCACACTCTTAACAGTTGCTTGTGTTAAGTAGAAGTATTTGCTTATATGATCCTTGGATGACTTATACTTTAAACTATGAGTAATTCTTTTTATGTTGACATGTTGATAAGGAGCAGTATACTTTTCAGTGGATATAGCTCTAGCTTCCTGAATATCGATCTCAGTGGTGGTAGAAGGGGAAATATGAGTGGCAGGCTTAAGTAGTAAGCTTAAAAACAGTTATTCATTTTTCCCACCCTTCACATTGAAATGGTGAGAGCAAAGGTAGTGGAAACCACAGCAGTCCACTTGTTATCGTTGACTTAAGTACAAACAGCAGTGGAAGTGTTTAGACCTTTGGGAAGTTTTGTGATTGAAAAAGAATGCTGGAGTTATTTTGATAAGGGAGAGTAGCAGTGTGGCCAAAAGTATGATCATCCCTGAGCTCTGAAGCAGGCCAAGGATGAAGGGCTGAAGTGTTTGCTCTTCCAGATGAACAAAGATAAATTCAGCTAGCATAATAAACTCAGTATTTTGGTCAATTTGCGACAAAATGGTGAAAGAATTGAACTGTATATTTTAGACCTTGGCTAAAGAGGTGTGGGAAAATAGTTCAGCGTCTCCAATTCTGGCTCAATTTTTGCTATAGATTTAGAAATAGAGCAGAAAATTGATGCACAAACATATTTAACAATACCATACCAAATGTTGTAAATCCAAAATGAAAATTGAAACTGCATGAAGAAGGAGAGCAAAACTTTTTCTCAGGAGTGCTTGCTTATTAAATTTGAAGCCACAGTTTTCTTAGCATTCCTACTAGGTATACTTAATAGTGTTAACAATCAAGGTTTCATTGATTTGAGATGGTCTTTTCCCTACAATTTCCATTCTTGGGATTATAATGTTCCTCTAAGTGTTGGAGGGAGAATTTAATTTATGAATTCTTCTGCTCTAAGACCCAATCCATAGAGAAAGGCATACTGACTACATTATGCTGTCTTTTATTGAATTTTTGTAAAATGTATCTTTTTCTGGGATTAGTTTGTGCTTTTCATTAGATGTGTTACTTTAGACAGCTAACCAAAAACCTGAATTTTTATATAGCTTCTCAAATTCTAGGAATTTCAATTTTAGCAGATTTAGGACCACTTAGTTTTGGAAAAGCATCTAGATGAAAACATCACGAGCAGTGAGCTTTCTGCTTTGCTTGGTGTAATTGGAACAAAGAATGGCTATACTGTCTTCAATACATCATGCTGCCTGCCAAACTAAGCTTAAGTACATATAACTAATATTTAAATATATATACATGTTTTAAAAAGTAAGCATGCTCTGGTGTATTTGATCGGTTCACAGAGAATGAGTTTAGGTTCTGGAGTTTTTTTGAAGGTTTTAGATGGACAGCAAAGTTGGGATTTAAAAAACCCAAATACTTGGTAGCTAATGCTAAAAGAACAGAATACATGAGTGAGTGATCACTATCTCTGGCACCATCTCTTCCTGCCTTTGAGACTGAAGCTGTTCATCTTCAAACCAGGATTTATTTTCAGCTGCTGAAAAGATAACCCAACAGACCTTTTACAGAAAGTTTATTAGTACCAAATTTAGGACCTTATATGTATCCAGAATTCAGTATGTATTTGTTGAACTGAATAAGCTTATGTTCTGATGAAGGTTTGGGGCCAGCATGTATGGCAGGTTCTCTGAAGCTGCAAGATTCCCTTCTTCTGGGCTGAGGTCTGTGATCCAAGGGTTATATTCTTGGGCTTCAACTGCCTCTTATTGGGCTGGAGACACACTCTGAAGTACATCAAATTACAAAATAATACCATCCCAAATGTGCAAAACATTGAATATTAACCTGGGAAAATTTCTTGAGCTAAGAGGTATTTATCAAAAGCCTGCTCATTTTACTTACATTTTGTTTCATTGTTATCATTTTTATTGTACCCTTCTGTAGGATATGTATAATTTGCAGAATATATTTCTGTAAAGATAACCATAACACACACACACACACACACACACACACACACACGTTCATGCTGTTTACCTCTAATTAAGAGACTTTTAACCATATAAATCATTTAAAAAATCTGTTGTCAAATCTGCTAACTTTTAAATGTCTCCTTAATATTAAAATATGTGAGGCATGATGAATGTTTTGCTGTTTCTTAAATCATGGTGATTATGCTGTGTTTTACTATGGATTATATATTCATACATAAATACACCATAGCAGGGGTAGACAAACTTTTTCCATAAATGACAAGATAGTGAATATTGTAGGCTTTGTGGATCATAGCAGCTCTAAAGCAGCTACTTAACTCTGCTAATCAGTAGTCATAGGCAATAGATAAATGAGTGGATGTGGTTGTGAAGGTAGTAAGACTTTATTTCCAAAAATAGAGCCCGATTTGGCCCTTGGCTATAGCTACTCTATAAGGAAATACTCATTGGTATGATCCTAACTCGTTTAGAGGAACTGGAATGGCATGCATGTACACTGTAACTATGAAAACCATATGATTAGTGTATGTTTATATTACTGGCATTATGTATAAGCATTCATATGATTTGCATTAGCATATATGATAAGTTAAAGCAGTAATTGCAGATTTTAAATTATAAATTTTTAGTTATTTTTATTTATGTTACAAAGTATTGTTGTTATTCCTCATCCCAGGGAGATTCTGTACAAGCAGTTGATGATTCACCATTCTCGGATTCTGTTACCTTGGAACAAACTACAAGTAACATTGGTGGATCCAGTGGTCGTGTTAGTCTGTGGATGCAGTGGGTGCTCCCCAAAATTACTATAAAGCTCTTTGCTCCAGATCCTGAAAATAAAGGCACAGGTACAGGATTACTTTTCTACTGAAAAGATAAAATATTAAACACTATTTTTAGAAGAAATTGGTGATTTAGTTTTATTTATCATTGGCATTTAAATCAATCATTAAGTCTAACTCAAGTGATTTCTATTAGTAATACTAACATGTTGCCTATAATACCTAAATTTTGTCTTATTTGTATTAAAATTCACTTCAAAAGCCATGAAGTAATTTCTTCATTGGTCATATCACTAAATGTATTGCAAAGACTGTTGACTGATATATGTAGCACTTCATACATTAACTGGGATTTCCCCTGTTTTGAAATAAGCATCGTATCTTAATTTTGAGGCCTATACTGATATTAATTTTCCTTATTATTGTAGAATCTTATGTGGTTAATGAACAGAAGGTCTTAGTCCCTCTGTAGATGTCAAGGATATACATGCTAACATTAAATGTAAATAGAAAGTTTTAATATTGATTGTGAACCCTATACTGATATTAATATTTGCTTCTTATTGCAGAACTTTGTATGGTCAGTGAACTAGAAGATCTCAGTGCTTCCATAGATGTCCAGGATGTGTACACCAAAGTGAAATGTAAAATAGAAAGTTTCAATATTGATCACTATAGAAGCAGGTAATTAATGAACAATGAATATGGGAAAAGCTATAGTTTCCTTGAACAAAGTCTATAAAAGAATTTTTATATTTTAATTTGATTCCTTAATTTTTAAAAAAATACTGTACATATTCCCAAAGATGGTTCTTAACAGATATATTGGTTAATTTTACTTGGTATTCATTCATATATGGAATATAATAAAGTTTTGCTTTTTAAGAACGCAAATCTGTTCATAAATATCCACACTGCCATATTAAATGAAATACGCTGCTTTTACTAATCACCTCACAATTTGTTATGCATGTTGTGTATTTGCCAAGATGCCTGGGACACAGTTAATGGCTCTGGTTTTTGCTGAATACTCCTCATCCACTCCCTATACCATAGATTGAAATGGAGCAGCATATCATGTTCCTTACAACTTTGAGTACTTTTCTTATCTCACAGATGATTAATGAACATGTGGTGGATGTTCCTAGAACCATATTTTTCCTTCCTAATAAATTTCTACCAAAAGTAGATTATAAGTAAATATGATTTGTTTATAATAATAAGTAATGGTAGTAAAAAAGTAACGTTTTAGATATTTTCATAAAGATACACAGCAATTTTATTATTAATTTTTCCCAAATAAAAATACGAATGCTTTTGGGAGTTTTTTTTGCTTTATAACACTACCCTGGAATTGAGTTTTTTAACTGCAATATAATTCACATACCATAAAACTCACACGTGCTTTTTTAAAATTATTTTTTAAACAGCATCGTATTTTCTACTTCATAGTATTTTGACAAAGAAACAACCTTACAGTCCTTTTTTCCTGGATTCATAATATTTATTCATTCAGCAATTAAGTGTCTCCAGAAGTACACATGTTTCTGTACCTTTATTGATGCATTATATACTCTAAAAGCCGAAGTCTTTTTATTTAACGGGTTTCTAATTCTACATTAAAAACATTCGAACTTTCATTCTTTATTATACATATCATATTGTTTATGAAAATAACTCTCAACTCTGTCACAGCCAAAAAATTGTGTCATAACAGTGATGGTCAAAATATTTTGCTGGGTTTATATTAAGACCTGTTATAATAGTATTATTTTAACAAGTGTATGATAATTGTTTTTGTTGTAGTAACAGTGAATCATTAATTGATTTTTGATAATGGAATGGTTAGCTCTTCAGTTTCTTTTGAATGCTATATCTCTGTATCAAAATGATCCTAGCAAGTGATACATGAATTTTATTTTATTGCTGAAATAATTTCTTGATTATGTGAATATTACAATTTATGTTCTAGATTATCAGTGATTTTACTGTTAAATTTATGTAAGCTTTAAATATTTAGATAATTTATTTATTCATTCATTTAATCAAAATATTTATTGAATGTATATTATGTCCCAAGCACTATGCTAAGCACTAGGGATATAGTGTTTAAAAAAAATAGACATAAACCATGCCCTTATGGACCTTAGAGTCTCATGGGTGAGAAAGAAAAATAACCTTGGTAAATATAGAATTTACCATTAAGACAAATGCTTCTCTGCAGAACTACCAGGGTGTGGTGCTAATGTAAATTGTTTTATTGATTGCATTGTCAGATCCACGTTTTAGTTCAGTGTAGTGTTGTTTACATCAGAACTACTTGAAATAGTTATATATGCTCAATTTTTTTAACTCAGAAAAATTGAAGAGAACAGATAAGGTGAACTTATGTTTTCCAGGCCAGGGGAAGGTTGGCAGTCAGGACATTTTGAAGGAGTATTTCTACAGTGCAAAGAAAAACCTGTGGTGAGATTCATTTAGTAATTATGATTTTTAAAAAATATATTATAAACTGTTTTTCTTTGTTCTTTCATGCAATGGGACTAATGGTTACAAGAATTAGAGCTCAGTAAATTCTTTTTGACCTTTTCCTCCAGTATTACATTATAAAATAAAACTATTACTTCCTTTAAGCTGCTTGTGTTTTGTAACCATTTTCCTGTTAGAGCAATTAAGTAAATTTTTCAATAACGCAAAGGTAGGATTGCTTTTATTAATATACTTTACCATTAATGTATTATTATGTTGACCTTTTAGAAGTTTTTCCTAATCATAAGTGAGTTCATATTGGATTGTTCTTTATTATAAATTGAAAGTAGTCATTTACAATAAAAGCAACTATTTTTTGTTTACTTCCATTAACAATGCTTTTGCAGAAGATGGTCCAGGCAGAGGCCATACCTAGCAGTGGCTCAAACCTAAACCTATGCAAACTTGAGCAGAATTAAAACTATCCAGATTTTTTTGCTTATGGCTTTTATTGCTTTTTGTCTTTTCACCTTCTTTGCTCCTGTCCATCACCTCAAGCCTTGGGGAAGAGTGTTGGTCTCTGGGGCAATGTGGAGGTGTCTTCCTTTCCTGTACTGACAAGCTGAACAGACGCACCTTGTTGGTTCGACCCATCAGCAAGCAGGACCCTTTCAGTAATTGCTCTGGCTTCTTTCCTTCTGTAAGAAATCATTTTTAAATTATGCTACAGAACTCCCATTAACAGGAACCCAGAGAAGGAATTGAACTATCCATAGAGTCAACTCTTGATTTTCATCTTCCTCTGTATCATTCACTTTGTAAATGAACTATAATGTATTCTTAAATCATAGACTGGTTTTCACTATAATTTGTTTATGGGTTACTTGAGTATGCTATTTGTCATTCTGGTTTTGTGAATATAAACTAATTTTACCATCAGCATTAGAAAATCAAAGTAGGATGTTGAATATGCTTGTTAAATTATACATGTATTGAATGATCAAGAGTTGACCATACTGCTTTTGTCATTCCTTTTATGATTCTTCCTTACATTGCTTTTTTTCCCCTATTATTATACCATTTCCTTCTCAGAACTAACTCCAAGTACCTTATTTGGTGCCTGTTATATCTGGACAAGGCTGTACGTCTGTCATTTACTGGACGGAAGATGAATGGTAGACTGTATACCAGTGGGTTTTAGAAGTTCAGAAACTTTTTTTCCCTAGTGGTACAAAATATCTGAATATGTTATTAAGCAAGTTCTTTTAAGTGACATTTTTAAAGTCAATAAAAATACATGTAATTTTTAAATGTTAAGAGCAGATTATCACCATGGTAATAGCAGTTTTCTTAAGAAACTATTAAATCAGTGCAAACATTATTAGACATTTTCTTAGCATGTGTAAACTAGTATTTCTTTCTTTCCCCTTTTCTGTAGCTCAAAAGGAATTTAAGACATATATCTTTAAAGAGAGCGTAAAAATTAGCCAAATATTTTAAATAATTGTGTTCTTAGATTTAGTGTTTAACATTGTATTTGCATAGCAAATACTAGTTTCTGATTTTGAATTTTTTCTAGTCTAGTCTGGAAAATTTTTCATGTCAGTGGAAGCTCTGTTTAGATTTATTTTCTTCTCTTTAAATGTTCATTAGCGTCCATGAGGAACTTTCTTAATTTTAACATGTATTCATGAAAGAAAACCAAAATTATTGTTAATGCCCTTTTTTTTTGAGTTTTTTAAAATTAATTTTTATTGGAGTATAGTTGCTTTACAGTGTTACATTCTACTGCACAGCAAAATGAATCAGCCATACATATACATATATCCCCTCCCTTTTGGATTTGCCTCCCATTTAGGACACCATGTTAATGCCCTTTAAAATTTTATCAATTTTTCTAAATTTTAAAATTTTCTTAACATTTCAGTAATCATTGCTTTCTAACTTTTCACTTTAAATACTATAAAATATTGATTATTACTATATGAAAAGTAATATTTATATTATCTCAACTCCAGTTAGTATTCATTCATTCTTTAATTATTCCCGCCTTTTATTAGGGGAGTTAGGGATAGAGCAGTTCAACACACTTTCTCTCATGGGTGTTGACCTTTCAAGAGTACCTACATTCAACATGTTTAAAAATATCTTCCCCAAATCAAAACATTTATACATTGAAACACCTTTTATACTATTTCCAGGATTCAAATGTTGCCATTAATTAAGATTTGAGGTGGGTTATTTAGATTAGTGGTTGATTCTACCCCTCCCCACCCTAATTCCTGGTTGAGACACCTAGAGACACTGTTGCTATGGCCTCTTCCATTGGGGCCATACCACAGCACCCTTCTCCATCCACTGTTGCCTGCAATCTAGCATCATAGCGATAAGACTGGGATCACTTTTTCTTGTTTTACTGTATTTCCTTTTGTTTTGAGTGTAGAAAGCAAAAAGAAAGGGAAGTTAGATAAGGGGCAGTGAGAAAGTTGGAAATAGTAAAAAATGCTTTGAGGGCAGGACAATTATATGAAAAGTGATTATATTGCATATTCATGTAATGCCTACTTTCCAAGTTTTTTTTAATGGTGAGAAGATTAACTTTGAGAAAAAAACATATGCAAAGGTAAATTTTATCTCACCTTTCTTCATTATAAAGTCCAGATTAAAAACAAAATTAACAGTGAAAACTGAATTTCATACTATTTTCTTTTCATTAGGTGATAGGCAACAAAATGAGAGGAAGAAAATGGAAGTAGAAGAGGTTTACTAGTGATGGGATAACAGGCTCAAACACATTGCTGCTTTGCTACTTCTAACTTTTTTCTTTTTTATGTGAATGTATTTCCTTCTTGTTCTTCTTCCTCGGTTCACTTCCTCTCTTAACATCACTCTTTGGACTCTAATAACTAAAAATCTTCATCAGGCCTTGGGAAGAGGGGTTGGGAATGTGGACTATAACGACTTAACTCTAATTTTATTTTGAGTAATATGCAAAATAGAATTTTATGCACATTAATTGGTTCAGGAAAACTATTGGTTCCATTTCACAAATGGAAATACATAACATGGTATTTCAATTTTGTGTGCATAGAAACCCCCTCTCTGACCCAAATTATGACAGCATATTGCTACTCTTAATGAAAAATTATCAAGAATGAAAAGATAAATCTAGATATGATCTGTTCTAAATTCTGAATGTTACAGAAAAAGTAGAAATTATAGAAACAGGCACAAAGAGGTTAATTACCTCACTCAAGATCTAGAACTACAACCCAGGATTCCTAACTTCAAGTTCAGTCATTCTGTCTTAGAGGCTTTTGCCCTGTCTATGGAATTGATCAGTAATGTGCTCATTAAGAAGTGTGCTTTTATTTTTTTATTTGTAATAAACAGCTGACCAGTCATGAAAAAAAAAGTGTGGACGTGATAAAAGATTAAAGTATCAACCGAGATTGTTTTCTGCTTTCAAATAGTTTGTTTTGGTTTTTTTTTCCTTTGTTTAATAAAACATGTATTGTGATTTCCTTTTTCTGGAACAGACAACTGCAAAACTTCTAGATGGCTCTCATCAGCAGCATGGATTTCTCTCTTTGACATATACAAAAGCTGTAACAAAAAATGTTCGCCACAAGTTAACAACAAGAAATGAGCGAAGAAGTTTTCATAAGTTACCTGAAGGTTTAAAAGATGGTTCCCCTCATTTTCTTCATGAAATACTTCTTTCAGCACAAGCCTTTGATATTGTCCTTTGTTTTCCTTTACTTAATGCCATTGCAAGTATATTTCAAGCAAAACTACCAAGGACCCAAAAAGAGAAAAGAAAATCTCCTGGTCAGCCCATGAGGACCCATACGCTGACTTCACGCAATTTACCTTTGATTTATATCAACACAAGTGTAATCAGAATTTTTGTCCCAAAAACAGAAGAAATGCAGCCAAGTATTGAAGGTATGTCTTCAGAATTTTTTTTTTTTTTGCTCTGATTTTCAATAACCTTCATCTAAGGACTTTAGTTTTTCTTTTTGTAATATGGTAGCTGGTTGTAGGTTGCAGTTTGGTGTATTTTAAAAAGAGTAAATATGTTATAGTCACCTTACAACTAAATCTTTAGGAGTTATATCAAAATATTGGGAATGTTTCTGACTCTACTAATTACTAGAGTAAGAAATATGAGATTTTTTTCCTTTAGGTCTTTTGCTAGTAAAGCTTATACTTTCAGTTGTTTTGTTAAACTCAAATGTTGTGTTCTGTATACCTAAGATAACTAAAAATTGCTTTAAAAAATTAGCAAACACACCACACAGTGCATTAATGGCATAAATTATATTGACAATCTTGTGCAGCCTTCACCACTATTTCCAAAATGTTTTCATCACCCCAAACAGTAACTCTATACCTTATATATTAAGCAGTAACTCCCCCATGGTAACCTCTAATTTACTTTCTGTCTCTCTGAATTTTCCTCTTCTAGATATTTCATAAAAGTTGAATCACAGAATATTTGTCCTTTTGTGTCTGGCTTATTTCACTTAGCATAATGTTTTCCGGGTCCATTCATGTCGTAGCATGTATCACAATTTCATTTCTTTTTATGGCCGAATAATAACTATTGTGTGGATACACCCCATTTTGTTTATCCAGTCATCTGTCAGATACTTGGGTTGTTTCCACTGTTGGGTTGGCTATTGTGAGTAATGCTACTATATACAACTGTCTGTTTGAGCCCATTTTTAATTCTTTTGGGTATATACCTAGGAGTGAAATTGCTGGCTTATATGTAGTTCTTTGTTTAGAATTCTATGTTTTTGAGTAACCATCAATCTGCTTGGAAGCCCTTTTGACTAGGACAGGATTTATGGTATTTTCTGAACAATACTAATGTGCAGGCATAGTTGAGTCAACAGGAAGAGCAATGGGAGCTCCCTCTTAGTAGGGGTGGTAGTACTTGTGTGCTGAGCACCTTCTCAATGAGACACAGGTCAGCAGTTTCACTGGTTAACTCTAGCTTCATTTTTCTGTCATACTCAGTGGTGGTTTATTGAAACAGGTTCTGTGTTTCATTGATTTGTGTAGATGTCTGAAGGAATACAAATCTGGCTATTTGAGAAAAGGGTGAGAAAGGAACAGCTTTATTTCCTTTGTGTTTGCATTTGTTTTGTTTGTCATTTGTTGGCTTATTGTTTTATGATCAATTAGTTATGTTTCATGACTAATACTATATATCACACAGTTTTGTTGATGTTGGTTTAAATTTCCCATTTGGTTGCTATAACTAGGAAAATCTCCAATTGATTGTAATTGCAAGAAAATTTCTAAACTCCTGCTATTGTATTTTTAAAGCTGCTTTTTTCTTTTTTGGGTGGTGCTTGTGGTGGGATTTTTAAGGTATAAGTTCAAAATTCTGATTCCTAAGCACCTGCTAAGCAGGTAACCTTGAATAAGAGTATGGGGTGAGGCTGCGGGTGGGATCTTGTTATAGCCATCTTTGGAAAATATGGTCTGCCACATTTCTCTGTGGCCTTTGGTTAATTTTAATCCTTTGCTTGTGTGAATACTTTTTGTAATAAACACCTTTTTAGTGGCATTTTTCATGACTTGGGTAAGTATATATATAGAGAGAGAGAGAATAAATTCCTAGCAAAAGGATTGCTAGATCAAAGGGTATAAATATCTTCAAAATATTAAGGGATGTCAAAATGCCCCCCTAAATGGCTGTACCAGTGTATACTGTTTCCACACTGTCAGTCTAACAGAGGTTTATGAAACCTAAATGGCTATACCAGTGTATACTGTTTCCACACTGTCATTCTAACAGAGGTTTATGAAACCTAAATGGCTATACCAGTGTATACTGTTTCCACACTGTCATTCTAACAGAGGTTTATGAAACCTAAATGGCTGTACCAGTGTATACTATTTCCACACTGTCATTCTAACAGAGTTTTATGAAACTTTTTGGTCTTTTCTCAGTCTCATTAATGAAAAGTACACTTTTTTTCTAAGGAGTTGCTCATCTTCATCATTTATTAAGAGCTCTTTGTGTTAAGCCTTTTGTTTGACCTACACTGTATTGCATATGTCTTTTCATTTTGGGGGTGTTTTTGCCCTGTGTGTGTGTGTGTGTGTGTGTGTCTGTGTGTACATCTATATTTATATCTACATGTACATATCTTTATTTATACCTGTTCTCATATCTGTATCTACCTGAGATGTTATGAATTGCCAAACTATGTGCCTATCCACAAAATAATATATAAAAATGCATGCCAAAAATTCAAAGGTTTTGACATATTGTATTATGTTAGATTTTTTTAACACGTTATCTTTTGGCATTGCTACTCTTAATTCAAATGGTCATAATATTTTTATCAGATTAATTAAACCAAATGTAAATTATGTCTTACTGAGTGTGATAGCATACTGAAATGCTGCTATATCATACTTCTCAGCAGGAACTATTTTATAAAACTATCTCCAAGCAATTTGTGCCTGTCGATCAGAGATGATTGGTAAACTAGATGCAACTACATTTCCCATTAATATACATAATCATTAGGTTACACATTTATTGAACCTTCTTTCTGTCTTCAACTGCAAGTATGGCAATAACTAATAAAACCTTTTTTTGATGGCTTTGTGTAGGGTTGTCAGTACAGTTGTGGCTTTATAAAACTTGAGACTTTAGATGTTTTATTATGTAGAGTTTATATTGAGAATCTTAAAGGAAAAGTTGAAGTCTCTAAAATGCTTTTATTTTATGTTGAATTTAAGAAAACTGAGTTATGAACAACAGTCTGACTTTGTCTGACAGTTACATGAAAATTCTGCTCTTTATTTAAGCTTTTGGTTACTTATACAAACTCATAATTTCAGAGTTGTTCATAGCCTTTTCATTTTTAATACATACTCTCGCCTCAAGAAAAGATGAAATCTTTCAGACTCACGTTTCATTTTACAGTAAATGTAAAAGTTTATAATAGTTCATCTTAAAATTTAATAATAAGAAAAATATATTTAACATTCTAATATTTTATTTAAAGAAGTGATATTGAAAGTCTGGTTTTCAACTTGAATATTGCTTGCTTTATGTGCAATTATTATCAAGATTCTGAATCTACAGGTGTTTGGCTTCCAGCTGGAGCTACTTATTTCATAACAGAGGACTGGTTTTTGGATCTAGTATGAGTCTTCTAGTCTTCTAGTTCCTCATGAGGCTTAATTTTTAAAAATACAGTTAAAGCAAAGAAGGAAGGCATTCATTTTCGTGTTGAAAATGCTTCTAGAGGGAACATTTCCTCATTTGGTCCAACTATTAAATGCAGGTGAAATAAACCAAAAAAGAGAAGCTTTGAGGTGGAGTCAAGATGGCTGTGTGGGAAGACGCGGAGTTTGCGTCTCCCCACAACTAGGGTGCCTGCCAGCCGCCGGTGGGGGACTTTGATGCCCAAGGAGATGGGAGGAACCCCAGATTGAACCGGTAGCACGTAGGGGGACTGGGGGGGGAGGAGAAGTGGAGGCCAGAAAGGATCGGCACCCCTGAGACTGGGGAGATAATAAGAGGCAGGTGGGAGGGACTCTCCAGGAAGAGCAGGAGAGAAGTGGAGGGCGATCGCCTGGCCCACTTGGGCCGGGGAGCCTGCTGAGCGCCCAAGCCGGTCCCCCCCACTCCAAAGCCCCATCCAGGCCATGTGGGTCCTGGGGGCATAGTAGGGAGGCTGGGGAGATCAGGAGAGGCAGGCGGGAGGGGCCCTGTGGGAGGAACAGGAGAGGAGCAGAGGGCGTTTGCCCCGCCCACTCAGGCCAGGGGAGCCTGCTGAGCTCCCAGGCATATCCCCTGCCCTCCAAAGCCCCCTCCAGGTCACGTGGGTCCTTGGGGGCATAGGAAGGAGGCAGAGGGGAGAACAGGAGAGGCAGGTGGGAGGGGCCCTTGGGAAGGAGCGGGAGAGGAGCAGAGGGCGATTGCCCCACCCATTCAGGCACGGGGAGCCTCCTGAGCTCCCAGGCCGATACCCTGCCTTCCAAACCCCCTCCAGGCTGCGTGAGTCCTTGGGGGCATAGGAGGGAGGCCGGGGAGATCAGGAGAGGCAGGCGGGAGGGGCCCTCCCAGACCCCAGACCAGAGGAGCAGGAGAGGAGAGGAGAGTGTTTGCCCTGCCCACTGGAGCTCAGGAAACCTGCTGGGCTCCCAGGTGAGGTCCGCTGCCCTCTGAGACCAGGGGTGGAGGGCACGCCTGGGCCCCTTCTGTTTCTTGAGCCTAAGTCCCACACCCCACGGCCCCCATGGCCTTTTCCAGCCCTGTGGTCCTGAGCATTGGCCCCGCCCACTGCCCAAACCTCACCCTGGCTTAGGCCCCGCCCTCCACAGCCAAGGCCTTCCCCCACACACACACTTTTATTCCCCCCCTCCTCCTCTTTCTTCCTATTGTGGTACTGATGTACCTTTCGGTTGTTGATTCATATATATTTTTATTTTTATATACTTTCTAACGTATCTGTTAGTTTCCTAGTCTAAATTTATTTTTTACCTTGTTATTGTTCTCTTTTTTTTTTTTTTGCCACCCCATGTGGCTTGCAGGATCTTGGTTCGCGAGCCTGGGGTCGGGTGGAAGCTCCTGTGGTGGGAGCTCCAGGTCCAAACCACTGGGCTAACAGAGAACCTCAGACCCCAGGGAATATTCATTAGAGTGAGGTCTCACAGAGATCCTCATCTCAGCACCAAGACCCAGCTCTACCCAATAGCCTACAAACTCCAGTGTTGGAAGCCTCATGCCAAACAACCAGTAAAACAGAAACACAATCCCACTCATTTAAAAAAAAAAAAAAAATGAGACAGCAAAAAATATGTCACAGATAAAGGAGCAAGGTAAAAACCTGCAAGACCAAATAAATGAAGAGGAAATAGGCAATCTACCTGGAAAAGAATTCAGAGTAATGAGAAAGATGATACAGAATCTCGGAAATAGAATGGAAGTATAGATTGAGAGAATACAAGAAATGTTTAACAAAGATCTAGAAGAACTAAAGAACAAACAAAGATAGATGAATCAACACAATAACTGAAATGAAAAATACACTAGAAGGAATCAATAACAAAATAACTGAGGCAGAAGAACGAATAAATGAGCTGGAAGACAAAATGGTGGAAATAACTGCCAAGGAGCAGAATAAAGAAAAAAGAATGAAAAGAATTGAAGACAATCTCAGAGACCTCTGGGACGACACTAAACGAGCCAACATTCGAATTGTAGGGGTCCCAGAAGAAGAAGAGAAAAAGAAAGGGTCTGAGAAAATATTTGAAGAGATTATAGTGGAAAACTTCTCTTACATGGGAAAGGAAATAGTCACCCAATCCAGGAAGCAAAACGAGTCCCATACAGGATAAACCCGAGGAAAAACACAAAAAGACACATATTAATCAAACTAACAAAAATTAAATTCAAAGAAGAAATATTAAAAGCATCAAGGGAAAAACAAAAAATAGCATACAAAGGAATCTGCATAAGGTTATCAGCTGATTTTTCAGTGGAAACTCTGCAGGCCAGAAGGGAGTGGCAGGATATACTTAAAGTGATGAAAGAGAAAAACCTACAACCAAGATTACTCTACCCAGCAAGGATCATTCAGATTTGATGGAGAAGTCAAAAGCTTTTCAGACAAGCAAAAGCTAAGAGAATTTGGCACCACCAAACCAGCTTTACAACAGATGCTAAAGAAACTTCTCTAACCAGGAAACACAAGAGAAGAAAAATACCCACAAAACAAACCCAAAACAATTAAGAAAATGGTAATAGAAACATACATATAGATAATAACCTTGAATGTAAATGGATTAAATGCCCCAACCAAAAGACACAGACTGGCTGAATGGAAACAAAAACAAGACCCATATATATGCTGTCTACAAGAGACCCACTTCAGACCTAGAGATACATTGAAAGTAAAGGGATGGAAAAAGATATTCCATGCAAATGGAAATCAGAAGAAAGCTGGAGTAGCAATACACATATCAGATAAAATAGACATTCAAGACTGTTACAAGAGATAAGGAGGGGCTCTACATAATGACCAAAGGATCAATCCAAGAAGAAGATATAACAATTATAAATGTTTATGCACCCAACATAGGAGCACCACAGTACATAAGGCAAACGCCAACAACCATGAAAGGAGAAATCGATAGTAACACAATAATATTAGGGGACTTATACACCCCACTTACGCCAATGGACAGATCATCCAAACAGAAAATAAATAAGGAAACACAAGCTTTAAATGACACAATAGACCAGATAGATCTAATTGATATTTATAGAACATTCCAACCAAAAGTGGCAGAATACACTTTCTTCTCAAGTGCACATGGAACATTCTCCTGGATAGATCACATCTTGGGTCACAAATCAAGCCTCAGAAACTTTAAGAGAATTGAAATCATATCAAACATCTTTTCTGACCCCAACGCTATGAGATTGGAAATCAGTTACAGGAAAAACACTGTAAAAGATGCAAATACCTGGAAGCTAAACAGTACACTACTAAATAACCAAGAGATCACTGAAGAAATCAAAGAAGAAATTAAAAAATACTTAGAAACAAATGACAGTGAAAACATGATGACCCAAAACCTATGGGACGCAGCAAAAGCAGTTCTAAGAGGGAAGTTTATAGCAATTCAGTCTCACCCCAAGAAACAAGAAAAATCTCAAATAAACAATCTACACTACACTTAACTAGAGAAAGAAGAACAAAGAAAACCCAAAGTCAGTAGAAGGAAAGAAATCATAAAGATCAGAGCAGAAATAAATGAAATAGAAACAAAGAAAACAGTAGCAAAGATCAGTAAAACTAAAAGCTGGTTCTTTGAGAAGATAAACAAAATTGATAAACCGTTAGCCAGACTCATCAAGAAAAAAAGGGAGAGGACACAAATCAATAAAATTAGAAATGAAAAAGGAAAAATCACAACTGACGCTGCAGAAATACAAAGGATTACAGTAGACTACTACAAACAAGTATATGCCAATAAAATGGACAACCACAAAGAAATGGACAAATTCTTGGAAATGTACAATTTTCCAAGACTGAACCAGGAAGAATTAGAAAATATAAACAGACTAATCACAAGTAATGAAATTGAAACCATAATTAAAAATCTTCCAACAAACAAAAGTCCAGGACCAGATGGCTTCACAGGCGAATTCTATCAAACATTTAAAGAAGAGCTAACACCGATCCTTCTCAAACTCTTCCAAAAAGTTGCAGAGGGAGAAGCACTCCCAAATTCATTCTACAAAGCCACCATTACCCTGATACCAAAACTAGAAAAAGATATCACACAAAAAAGAAAATTGTAGACCAATATCACTGATGAACGTAGATGCAAAAATCCTCAACAAAATACTAGCAAACAATCCAACAGCACATTAAAAGGATCATACAGCATGATCAAGTGGGATTTATCCCAGGGAAGCAAGGATTCTTCAATATATGCAAATCACTCAATGTGATACACTATATTAACAGATTAAGGAATAAAAACCATATGATCATCTCAATAGATGCAGAAAAAGCTTTTGACAAAATTCAACACCCATTTATGATAAAAACTCTCCAGAAAATGGGCATAGAGGGTATCTACCTCAACTTAATAAAGGCCGTATGTGACAAACCCACAGCAAGCATCATACTCAATGGTGAAAAACTGAAAGCATTTCCACTAAGATCAGGAAGAAGACAAGGATGTCCATTCTCACCACTCTTATTCAACATAGTTTTGGAAGTCCTAGCCACGGCAGTCAGAGAAGAAAAAGAAATAAAAGGAATCCAAATTGGAAAAGAAGAAGTAAAACTGTCACTGTTTGCCAAAGACATGATACTATGCATAGAAAATCCTAAAGTTGCCACCAGAAAACTACTAGAACTAATCAGTGCATTTGGTAAGGTTGCAGGATACAAAATTAATGCACAGAAATCTCTGGCATTCCTATACACCAACAACGAAAAATCAGAAGGAGAAATTAAGGAAACACTCCCATTTACCATTGCAACAAAAAGAATAAAATAGCTAGGAATAAACCTGTCTAAGGAGGTGAAAGACTTGTACTCAGAAAACTATAGAAAACTGATGAAGGAAATCAATGATGACATAAACAGAGAAATATACCATGTTCTTGGATTGGAAGAATCAACATTGTGAAACTGACTCTACTCCCCAAAGCAATCTACAAATTCAGTGCAATCCCTATCAAACTACCAGTGGCATTCTTCACAGAATTAGAACAAAAAATCTTACAATTCGTATGGAAACACAAAAGACCCCGAATAGCCAAAGCAATCTTTTTTTTTTTTAACATCTTCATTGGAGTATAATTGCTTTACAATGGTGTGTTAGTTTCTGCTTTATAACAAAGTGAATCAGCTATACATATACATATATCCCCATATCTCTTCCCTCTTGCGTCTCCGTCCCTCCCATCCTCCCTATCGCACCCCTCTAGGTGGTCACAAAGCACCAAGCTGATCTTCCTGTGCTATGTGGCTGCTTCCCACTACCTATCGATTTTACATTTGGTAGTGTATATATGTCCATGCCACTTTCTCACTTTGTCCCAGCTTACCCTTCCCCCTCCCCATGTCCTCAAGTCCGCCAAAGCAATCTTGAGAAAGAAAAATGGAGTTGGAGGAATCATGCTCCCCAACTTCAAACTATACCACAAAGCTACAGTAATCAAGACAGTATGGTACTGGTACAAAAACAGAAATATAGATCAATGGTACAGGATAGAATGCCCAGAGATAAACCCACGCACATATGGACACCTAATTTACAACAAAGGAGGCAAGAACATACAATGGAGAAAAGACAGCCTCTTCGATAAGCGGTGCTGGGAAAACTGGACAGCTACATATAAAAGATGAAATTAGAACACTCCATAACACCAAACACAAAAATAAACTCAAAATGGATTAAAGACCTAAATGTAAGACCAGACACTATAAAACTCTTAGAGGAAAACATAGGCAGAACACTTTATGACATAAATCACAGCAAGATCCTTTTTTGACCCACCTCCAAGAGAAATGGAAATAAAAATAAACAAATGGCACCTAATGAAACTGAAAAGCTTTTGCACAGCAAAGGAAACCATAAACAAGACCAAAAGACAACCTTCACAATGGGAGAAAATGTTTGCAAAGGAAGCAACTGACAAAGGATTAATCTCCAAAATATACAAGCAGCTCAGGCTGCTCAATATCAATAAAACAAAAAACCCAATCCAAAAATGGGCAGAAGCTCTAAATAGACATTTTTCCAAAGAAGATATACAGATAGCCAACAAACACATGAAAGGATGCTCAACATCACTAATCATTAGAGAAACACAAATCCAAACTACAGTGAGTAGTTGGTCACACTGGGCAGAATGGCCATCATCAAAAAATCAACAAACAACAAATGCTGGAGAGGGTTTGGAGGAAAGGGAACCCTCTTGCACTGTTGGTGGGAATGTAAATTGATACAACCACTATGGAAAACAGTATAGAGGTTCCTTAAAAAACTAAAATTAGAGCTACCATATGACCCAGCAATCCCACTAGGCATATACCCTGAGAAAACCATAATTCAAAAAGAGACATGCACCCCAACGTTCATTGCAGCACTATTTACAATAACCAGGACATGGAAGCAACCTAAATGTCCATCGACAGATGAATTGATAAAGAAGATGTGGCACATATATACAATGGAATATTAACCATAAAAAGAAATGAAATTGAGTTACTTGTAGTGAGGTGGATAGACCTAGAGTCTGTCATACAGAGTGAAGTAAATCAGAAAGAGAAAAACAAATACTGTATGCTACCACATATATATATAATCTAAAAAAAGGTGGTGGTGATGAACCTAGTTGCAGGATAGGAATAAAGAGGTAGACGTATAGAGAATGGACTTGATGACACGGGGTGGGAGGGTGAAGCTGGGGCGAAGTGAGAGTAGCTTCAACATATATACACTACCGAATGTAAAATAGTTGGCTGGTGGGAAGCAGCAGCAAAGCACAGGGAGATCAGCTTTGTGCTTTGGGATGACCTAGAGGGGTGGGATAGGGAGGATGGGAGGGAGGCTCAAGAGGGAGGGGATATGGGGACATGTGTATGCATATGGCTGATTCGCTTTGTTGTGCAACAGAAACTAACATGGTATTTTGAAGCAATTATATTCCAATAAAGTTCTATTAAAAATATATATATATATATAAAATATATATATATAGTTAAAGGTGGGGATAGATAAATTCATAAAGACTAATTCACCAGTAAGATATTGCATTACCTACCAACATTCATATTAGGTTGGAAGGCCCAGAGTTAATTATTAGGCCATCTCATAGATAGCATGAATAGGCTTTGTCAGGGAGAGTTATTCCCTCCAGTTCTGGATGGACAGAAATAGAAAAGATCTGTGGTGTTGTTTTCCATGATGTTGGCTCAGGAGTCTTGCCTTTGACTGCAGTCTTAGCTGCGAGCTCTGACGAGGTGGACCACATCTCTTGTCTGATCCTTGCCAGAGCAAGGACCCAGAAGTCTTGCCCGCGTACACCTTCAACCACTGCTTACAGTTACTACCACTCCCACCACAGTTCAGCTGTTTATACGAAATACGTATTAACCTATATGGAATCATCATCTTTCCCCTAATCTTCAGCTGTTTCTGTTAATGGTACTGTTTGCTTGTATTTGTGTGAAATTTGCAAACTTCAAATGTTTTTATGTTTTTATTAAAGAAAAAAAAAAGAATACCAAAATTAAAAAAAAAAAAAAGGGAAGCTTGTTTTTTTTCCAACTATAAAGTAACTAAAGAAATGATTCAAGGCACTTTCTTGCATAAATATCTATTTTTATTATATTTTTGTATCTCTCAAAGGTACATTTTGATAAGCTGAATACTTTCTATAATAAAATTGATTGCTTTAATTTAGTTTGTGGATGATCTGCATTAAGTGCTTTTTATCATTATTATTATAACTTCATAGTCAGTTTAATATAGTGAGAATAGTTTTGGCTCTAACAGAAACAGAATTCTGTTCTTGGATCTGGCTTTGTATGTAACACTAAGTACGTCATTTTTCTTCCATATGTACTTCATTTACTGCAGTGTTTCTATTACATTTCAGACTTTCATATGGTCGGTAGTATCTGGAGCCTAGAAGAACAGTTAGCAAGTACACTAATTGCACTTTTGTGGTATGCTCTATTCTCCAGGCTTACTATTTATTGATTTAATTGAGGCCTTCTGCTTAATCAGAGGTTTTTATCCACATGGAACTATTTGATAAGCATGGCATAAAATGCAAGATATATGAAATGTAAACAGTGTTCATAGTATAAGGACCTATAATCAAGCCAGACCTCTAGTCATTTGAAAATAGTACAACTGCATGAGAAGTAGTTTTCTATTTGATCTTTTTTGCTATGGACATTTAAAAATACCATCTTTATTGTAGCATCCACATGCTAATATTGATTATGATAGCTTGTCTCTTTCTTCCCCTTTTGCTGTCCTTCCCCTTCCCCTGCCATTTTGGCTCTCCCTTTATGTACATCTTATTCTGGTTCTTTCTTTTCCTTGCTGAATATCTTTCTTCTTACTTTTCTTGATTTTCTTAATTCTGACTTTCTTTTTTAGACTAATCTAAGTCAGACCATACTGAGTGTTCTGCTGAAGCAGCTGGAAATAATCTCTTAGCTTTTGCATTCTTTGGCCACCACAGTTTGGGAAATATGGATTGTATGCCTTTGTAGGCATGTTCTGTTCAGGATATTCCTGAGGTCTTGCAGGCAGTCCTTTTCTGTTCCATTTGTGGCAGATGATTGTTCTTTGAGAGAAATTATGAATTTTAGTATATGTTTTCTTCACAACCCAAAAGGTTGTATATTGTTAACAATTTTAAACAGCTACTACAGTAGACTCATCTGTGGGGGAAGAGGGAGTAAAATTTAATATAAATTAATGGGGCCATCAAGAACACCTTTTCATTCCAAATAATTTTTAGAAAAAGACATTAAATTAGCCAGTGACTTATGGAAAAATTGTTGAGCTTTATATCATGAGAACATGTGATAAAATTTTTTTATTCAGTATAGAGAAAAGAATCAGAATTAATATACCTTTTTACCTTTTATTGTTTTCTGAGAATACTTAGCTTTAGATTCCATTAGGAAGTAGAAGTTTTACGCAAGTGTGAAATTACTATTTCTCAAGTATTCCACTATAGAAATTATTAAAATTAAAAAGTACCTAGAATAGAAAGTTGAAGTGTCCTTACGTATTAATCAGTTACTGGGGTTTTTCTTTCTTTATCATTGCAGCCATTATTTTCTTCACCATTGCAGCCATTAAGCTGACATGTTACAGCCTAAAGTGCTATTGTGTGTTTGTATGTGTGTGTGTGTGTGTGTGTGTGTGTGTTGTATTTAATTATTACTAATTGTGTAAATTCAAGTAACTTTGAGAATTTGTTACTGCCTTTCTGATATCCTTCAATATATTTGTAAACAACAATGCAGTGTTGAAACCCCAGGGCTGAAAATCACTTGGGAGAAAGATGTAGTAGTATCAGATCATGAAATTAGATAAACATACTGCTTCAATATTACTTATATATAATTAATATCACATGTTTTCATGTTGAGTGGAGTTTTTTTTCATTGCCATTTTAATTGTCTATACAGAGAACTACTTATTGGGATATAAAGGAAATAGTTAAGAAAAGCATTAACTATTTCTATTTTAAACAAAATTTTCCTTGTCCTCATTTATGGTCTTATCTTAATTTGTCTATCCCATTATTCAAAAATTTTTCCTTAAAGCTGAAGTTGCATACAGATCTACTGTATACCTCATGAATCTATTTCTTTTACAGTTAATCAGGCAGCAAAAGAAGACACCATGGTTCTGAAGATTGGCTCTGTTGCTATGGCTCCCCAGGCTGACAATCCCCTTGGCAGATCTGTCCTCAGGAAAGATATTTACCAGTAAGTTTATTTTCTTATGTTCAATCTTGCAACAATTTCATACTGCAAAGAAGTACACTGATCAATAAAACTTGCTCAGTGTGGCCTGTAGAAATACTTTTCATTCGGGATCTTTTGATATTTAAAACCAGGTTTTTCTGATTTTCTTCAGTTGTGGGTTTTTAAATTCATTCAGACAAATCAAGTATTTCTGTGAAGTGTTGATGAATAACAGAATGTAAGTACCAAGTCACCATAAAACTGAAGAAGCGCAGTTTGGAAAATTTTAGCAGACTTTAAATTTGACCAAATTTCTAATTACATGAGAAAATTAGGTCCTCTCTAGAACTACCACATCCTAATATAGTCATATTGTATCAAAATGAAGCATTTTCTTAACTTAACTATAAGCCATTATTTGAAACGTAGGACTGTGCGTGTCATATGGATCAAAGCTGTAAAGAAAAGCAAACTTCTAAGGAGAAATTTCACAGTAAACACTTTCTGTGAAAATGCCATGCTCTGGATTTTGTCACTGACTATTTGCAAACCACACCAAGCATATATGGACAACTAAACTGGTGAACACATGTAATCAACATGATAAAAATAATATATCATTCGTACTGAAGTTGGCACTGCTGCCAGACATAAAAGTACAGTTGCAAATAATGCCAAGTGAGAAAAGTCACAGAAATACAGATGAACAAGTGTCTTATTTTTCCTGCTGGTCTGTTTTTCAGATGTTGTAGTCTCTCACTCTTATCAGAAATAAATTTCTACTGTTCTCCAATAAATGTTACTGCTAAGAAAGATTCTGATTTTTGTAATGCATTTACCACCTAGAGGATGACAGCTATTTTTACTTTAAGTGGACCTAGGTATTTTGTTTTCTCAATATTTTCTGTTATTTGTGTTGACATTTTTTGCCTTTGAATTGTATATCTTGCTTTCTTTCTTGTATTACTTTTTCTGGTAGCTTATAGTATTCATCCCTTAAATAAGTTTTTATTTTGCTAACTTATGTAAAATTTAAGGATGTCAAAACTGACGTAGGCCTTAGGAATCATCTAATCCAACTTCCTTATTTTATAGATTAGGAAACTGAGGAGTCAAAAGGATAATTGTCTCTAGTCAAGTAATGACAGAGCCAAAATCACAACTCATATTTTGACTTCCTCAGTATCTAGAGAAAGGATTACAGCAGAATCCTTTCTGGGTGAAAACAATTTAATTTTCTAACATTTGGAAATTCTTTTAGATATATTTATCTTTTCTTTTCCACTTCAGAGCTAAGTAGTCCTCAAAGAGTTTCCTAATTTCCTTTTGGTGAAAGAAATATGTTTCATATTAAAAGACCCTATCACCATCAATAAAGTGAACCACTAAGATACTTCCTCTCCTCCTCTACCCTTTCCCCTTTCTGGCTCTTCAGCAGTCATTTGTGGAGATGTGGCTCTCCTATGCCCCTTTCATTGCTTCCTCCCCTTTGTCCTTCTTGAACTTTTTTTCCCTCAGTCTCTCTTCTTATTCACTTCTCTATATTTTTTCAGACCTTATTTTTCCTTCCCTTTCTGTATCTTTCTTCATTGTTTACCTTTTCCCTTTTCATATTTTTTCTTTCTTTACTTTCTACCTTCTTTCCCTGTATCTCTTTTCATTCCATTTCACTATTTTAATAGTTTGACTTATTTTATAGAATATAGAAATATAATGCCAAAAAATAAAGTCTAAAAATGTACATTATCTCTTTAGATCTTCAGTGCCTTACATCCTGCCTCACACAAAATACATATAAATATGTACACAAAAAGTACATAATAGCTATTTTATGTTTACAGAATAAATGCCCTTACTTTCTTTTTCTAATTGACAAAACTGAGGCACACAGAATTTTTATGTGTTTTTCCAAAAGCATATACTTATCTAATGGCAGAGCATTTCAGAATCTATTTCTTTAGAATTCTCTTCAGTTATTTTTAAATTCATATTTCTATCGTTTAGTCCCTCCCCCTGATTATGTGATTTAGTAATTTCATTCTCCTGCTCCCTTTCCATATGTTTTTACTTCCTCTTTCTTTTAATCTGCCTTTTGTGTTTCTTCTTTCTGTCTTGTTTTTTCTAACTTCCTCAGTGTGATAAATGGCATCTATAAAAAACCCACAGCTAATATAGTTCATAGTCAGAGACTGGGTGCTTTCCCCTTAAGATCAGGAGCAAGACAAGATATCTGCTCTCACCACTTCTATTTAGCATTGTATTAGTGGTTCTAACCAGGGCAGTTGGGCAAGAAAATGAAATAAAAGGTACCCAGATGGTAAGGAAGAAATAAAACTGTGTCTTTTTGCAGATGACATGACCTTGTATATAGAATATCCTAAGGTAGCCTCTGGAAAACTTTTGGGCCAATAAACTAGTTCAGCAAGGTTGCAGGATAAAAAAATCAATATATAGTTAACCCTTGAGCAACACAGGTTTGAACTGCATGGGTCCACTTATATGTGGATTTTTTTCAATAGTAAATACTACACAGCCCATGGTTGGTTGAATCCGTGGGTACAGAACCATGGATATTGAGGGCTGACTCTAAGGGACTTGAGTATCTATGGATTTTGGTATTCCCGGTGGGTCCTGGAACCATTCCCCCACAGATACCAAGGAACGACTGTGCAAATATCAGTTCACAATAACAATAAGCAATGAACTCTTTAAAAGTGAAATTAAGAAAACAATTCCATTTATAATAGCATCAAAGAGCATTAAATACTTACAAATAAATTTACCAAAATAAATATACAACTTACACTGTAAAAACTACAAAAATTGTTGAAAGAAATTAAAGAAGATCTAAATACACAGAATTATATCCCAATTACATAGATCAGAAGACTTAGTATTGTTAGATGTCAGTACTCCTCAAAATGATCTGCAGATTCAACATAATCCACATCAAAATTCCAGCTGGCTTTGTAGAAATTGGCAAAGTTTCTATATGGAAAATTATTCATATGGAATTTCAAGGGACCCAGAATAGCCAAAACAATCTTGGAAAAGAACAAAGTTGGAGGATTCACACTTCCAGATTTCAAAATTTATGACAAAACAACAATAATCAAGCTAGTGGAGTACTGATATGAAGGTAGACATACAGATCAATAATAGAATTGAGAGTCCAGAAACAAACCATCACATTTACTATCAACTGGTTTTTAATAAAGGAGCCAAGACAATTCAGTGGTAAAGAATAGTTTTTCAACAAATGGTACTCAGAAATCTGGATATCCACATGAAATTGGACCCTTACCTGACATTATATACAAAAATTAAGTCAAATGGATCAGAGACGTACAATTAAGAGCTAAAATTCTGAAACTTATAGAAGGAAGCATAGGAGTAAATCTTTGTGACCTCCGATTAGATAATGGTTTCTTAGAAATGACACCAAAGGCATGGGGGACAAAAGAAAAAATAGATAAAATGAACTGTATCAATATTATAAACTTTTGTGCTGCAAAGGACTCTATCAAGAAAGTGACAATCCACAGAATGGGAGAAAATATTTACAAATCACCTATCTGATAAGAGATTTATATCCAGAATAGGTAAAAAACTCTTACAACTCAATAATTGAAGGACAACCAGTTAAAAAATGTGCAAAGGATTTGAAAATATATGCAAAGAAGATATAAAAATGGCTAATAAGCGCATGTAAAGGTGTTCAACCCAATTAGTCATTAGGGAAATACAAGTCAAAATGACACCCACTAGCATGGTTATAATATAAAAGGCAACAGATGTGGAGAAATTGGAACCCTCACACATTTCTAGTGGGAATGTAAAATGGTGCATCTACTGTGGAAAACTGGCAATTTCTCATAAGGTTAAACATAGAGTTACCGTATGATGCAGGAATTTAACTCCTAGTAATGTACACAAGAGAATTGAAACACATATCCATACAAAAGCATGCACACCAATGTTCATAGCAGCACTATTCATAATAGCCAAAAAGTCAAAACTACACAAAGGTTTATCAACTGATGAATGGTTAAGCATAGCGTGTTATGCCCATAAAATAGAAAATTATTCTGCCATAGAAAGGGATGAAGTATATGCTATAATATGGATCAATGTTGGAAAAATGCAAAGTGAAAGAAGCCAAACACAAAGAGCCACATATTATATGATTCTATCTATATGAAATTTCCAGAGCAGACAAATACATAGAGACAGAAAGTTAGAATAGTGTTAACTAGGAGGGGAAAAAAGAATGACTGCTAATGGGTATAGGATTTCTTTTGGGGGTGATAAAAATGTTCTAGTATCAGATAGTAGTGAGGTACAATGAATGATATATAATGAGTAAAATGAGAGTATACAAAATAAAACACTGAATTGTACACCTCAAAAGGATAAACTTTATGGGATGTCAGTTATATCTCAACAAAACTGATTTAAGAAAAAAAATATTACTTGATGTCACAAAAAGGTCCAGAGGAACTAAATTTCAGAGAGAAAAACACCCTTTCTAGGTAAGTGGACACTGGGTACTCTTTTTGTTTTTACACCTTTATTGGAGTATAATTGCTTTACAATGGTGTGTGAGTTTCTGCTGTATAACAAAGTGAATCAGCTATATGTATATATGTATCCCCATATCTCCTCCCTCTTGCATCTCCCTCCCACCCTCCCTATCCCACCACTCTAGGTGGTCACAAAGCACCGAGCTGATCTCCCTGTGCTATGCGGCTGTTTCCCACTAGTTATCTATTTTACATTTGACACTGGGTACTCTTTTCAGCTCTGGAATTATTTGCCTCATCTGGCTATAAGCAGAGAGATTTTGTTGTGGGAAGTAGAAATCAAGGGACATTTATCAGTCATGTAGGCTAGAGTGACATATTGGAATCTGGAGAAGCCTCAAACATACAGTCAGTCCTCTGCAGTGCTTTTTTCTGTGTGTCAAGTGTGGAAGGGGAGCTGGCAAGAAGAAATTGAGTTTCTCAAAGTTTCACATTCCTTAAAAGACAAAGCCATGCTAGAGGTGCACTGTTCCGTACAGTAGACACTGACTACATGTGACTGTTCTGCTTTTGAAATGTGGTAATCCAAATTGAGATATTCTGTAAGTATAAAAGATACTGAAGATTTTGAAGAATTAAGAAGAAAATATCTCATTAATAATCTTTATATCGATTATATATTGCAGTGACCATATTTTAGATATATTGAGTTAAATATATTCTTACAACTGTTTTCCACTGTTTTTTTCAATCCTTTTATCAGTGTAACTGCCAGCAAATTTTCATTTACATAAGTGGCTCCCAATTGTGGTTTGCATTATATTTCTATTGAACAGTACAACATTGTAGGGAAAGGCGTGCAACAAACACAGGACGTCTCACCCTTGAGACGTTTGAATCCAAAGGTGAATTGGGTTTAGTTAGAGTTGCAAGCCAACCCCAACCTAGCTCAATTCACGACTGGATGGAAATGATCCACCCCTTATCCGTGCTGCCTGGTGAGAATAGATGTGCCTTCTCTGGGAGAAAATAACAGTGACTTCTGTTTCTGTAGCCTTTTTATACATGGTGTCTGATACATGATAAAAAAGAAAAAAGATATCCAAAAAGCAGGAAGATTTGACCCATTATCAGGAGAAAATTTAGCTAGCAGAAAAGGCCCACAGATGACTGAGATTTGAAATTAGTAGAGAGGAGTTTGAAATAATTGTTATTAATACTGTAAAGAAAAATGTTGAAAAAATTGAAGATTTCACAGGAATGAGCTCTCTTTAAATTAGATCCTAAAACTGAATAATACAGTATCTGAAATTAAGGACTCATTGGATAGCTATAACTGCAGATGGACAAAGCAAAAGATAGGATTAGTGAACTTAGAGATAGCTTCAGAGAAATTATCTAAACTGAAGCACAGAGAGGGAAGAAAAAGATTAGAAAAGGAAAAAGGAGCAAGAAAGAGAACAAATGGAAAACATGTGGGGCACTGTCAAATGGTCTAACGTGTAATGAGAGTACAAGAAGTAGAAGAAAGATTGAATGGAATAAAATGAGTAATTAAAGAGATAGACCTTGAGACTTTTCTAAATTTATCAAGAGTCATTAACTAGCAGACTCAAGAAGCCTATCCTCAATACAAGCAAGATAAGTGCAAAGAAAACTATACCTAGGTACATGTTCAAATGATTGAAAATCAAAGAAGATAAAGAGACTCCTCCCTGACGGGCTGAGGCAGGATGTTGAGCAAAGACAGAGAAAATGCAACAGGATCTGCATCCCCCAACACAGGTTTCAAGGCCTAAGACAGATCTCAGGAGAGATGAGATGCTTTTGTCTTTCCTGAAGTTTGAGAAAAATCTTAAATGCAGCCAGTTAAAAAAAAAAAAAAAGACATATTACCTTTGAAGGAAAACAGGAAGACCAAAATAACTGAACACCTTAAATTTGAAGATGAGAAAACTCCTAGTTGATGTGCGGCCATTCTTCAAATACTTGGCTTATCATGTGTCATTCCTTCTGAAGCTAAGAATAGACCTAGGACCATTAAATTTGTGGATATTATAATGACATTAATTGCAGCTCAGTGAAATAAACGTCTTTCAGATTATAAAAGTCTAATCATAAATGGGACTATTTGTTCATTAGTCATTATTTGACAAATGTTTATTGGGAGCCTACTGTGCATCAGGCACTATTCTAGATATTGAGTATAGATCAGTGAACAAGACAAAGAAAAATCCCTGGTCTTAAATTTAATGGAGGAGAGAGACAGTTATTTATAAATAAAGAAAGAAAGAATCTGGTCTATTAGACTATAAGAAATGCTGTGGAGGCAGTACAGCAGGGAGGAAGATAGGAAATGGGAAGCTAGAGGTGGACAGCATGGCCCTAATCAGAGGACATCTCACCAAGAGAGCACAGGATCCTGAAGCAGGAGTGTGCCCAAGAAGCCAACGGCAGCTGAAACAGTGTGTGCCCAGGGAAAGTAGTAGGCTGTGAGGTGAGAGACACTATGGAGGAACCTCATAGACCATTGTGAGGACTTTGGCTGTTATTTTGAGTGAGATGTAGTTGTGGGGAAAATAATTTACACATGCCCAGTTTTGAAATACTGCTTCTGTTGTTTACTAAATATCTATCTACAGAAGGAAGTGAAGGGCTCACCAGCAGGGACTAAAGATAGACAAAGATAGAAAAGGGGTGAAATATATATTTAAAAACAAAGGAAGTCACAGTTCAAAAGAGCCAATGGGAGTTTGATATTGATCTCTAAAGGTTAAGGATTATTTCTATTATTTGTGTCAACTGAATGTGTGATATGAAGTTTTTTTGATTATTAAGGGGTTGATTTCTTCATCAAATGAGAAACTCTAAGAGGGTTTGAGCAGAGAAGTGGCATGATTCAATTTATATTTGAACACATAATTCAGGCCAATATGTGAAGAATAGACTGTAGGCAGGGAAGGGCAAGGGCTTGTGACTACTGCAATAATCTTGGCAGGAGATGATGGTGGTTTGGCCCACGGTTGTGGCTGTGGAGGTGGTGAGAAGTGGTCAGATTTTGGAGATGTTTTAGAGGTAGAGCCAAGAGAATTTGCAGATGGATTGCACATGGGGTTTGAGACGAAGGAGATAAGGATAATTCAGTTGTGTGGCATAAGCAACTAGAAGGATGACATTAACCGAGGGAAGGAAAGACTGTGGGAGGATTTAGTTTGGGGGATGGGCAGGCGGAGTTCAGGAGTTTATTTTTGAAAATGTTGACTGTCTCAGGAGGTACTGAGCTACCCATTGCTGATGTAGCAAAGGCTGATCAACTACATGGAAGGCTTAGAGAGGGTTATGATTTATGTTGAATTAGACTAGTGCTTCTTAAATTTAATGTGCATATAGATCACCTGGAGATCTTTTTAAAATGCAGGTTTTGACTTGGGAGGTATGGAATGAGGCCTGAAATTCCACATTTCTACCAAGAGTGATTGGGTATGACACTGATACTGGATCATACCGATGTTCTGCTTCAAGGACCACACCTTGTGTAGCATAATTAGATCAATGGTTTACAAGTTTTGAACAAAGAGGATTTTTTTAAAAATACATTTTTTTTTTAAAGAATTTTATTTATTTATTTATTTATTTATGGCTGTGTTGGGTCTTCGTTTCTGTGCAAGGGCTTTCTCTAATTGCGGCAAGTGGGGGCCACTCTTCATCGCGGTGCGTGGGCCTCTCACTGTCGCGGCCTCTCTTGTTGCGGAGCACAGGCTCCAGACGCGCAGGCTCAGTAGTTGTGGCTCACGGGCCTAGTTGCTCCGCGGCATGTGGGATCTTCCCAGACCAGGGCTCGAACCCGTGTCCCCTGCATTGGCAGGCAGATTCTCAACCACTGCGCCACCAGGGAAGCCCCAAAAATACATTTTTAATAAATGTTAATAATTTTAATGCTAAAAACTCAAGCATTATGAAAGGCTCTACCACAAAAAGTGAGTATCCTTCACTCCCATGCTTTCCCACCCACTCCATAACAAAATCACTCAGTGGAGTGTTTTTTTAACTTCATAATTTTTACAAACTTTCAGTTGATAGTTGTTACTTTTAGAATCTTTGACTCAGGAAATGTAAAATAATAAAACTTTTATTAAGTTACTAACACCTTATATGAATTCATACTTTATTCTTCTTCTAAAAAAACATCTGATCCACTAGAGAACAACAGAACATATATAACATATTTATTCAGTGTTCATGCCCAGCTGTATATAGTCATGAGCTCCTTTCTTAACTATCTATGCTCTTTACCTGCTTCCTGCTTGCCTACTGATCTAACTATCTTACATCTGCTTGTTCCTGGACAAGACAATCTCCCAGTTGACTTTCAGCTCAATCTGAGTTGTTCCTATTCTATGATGTGTTCAACCATTTCCCTGACTTATACCGAAGTTCTGAAGCACAGACAGTCTGGCCTAATATTAAGATTTTTCCTTTATCTTGCAAAACCTCTTTTCCTGAGAGATGATTCAGGTTCTTGTCTCAAGCTAAAAGAGAAGCAGGAAAAACAGTTAAGGATAAACGATTATAAAGGCAGACTTTTTAAAAAGTTACCTATGCTAGACTGATTTAAGGAAATTACAATAATATAGGGATTATAAAGAAGTATAATTAAAATGTTTAAATGTGTTTGTAACTTAAACATATTAAGAATTTAATAAATTTGCTTATTCTTTTCTTATATAAATGGATTATATATTGTTTAGAAACTTTATGTTCTACAAATTCTGGTACATTATCTGCAGCTCATTAATTATAGTGTTTACGATTGTTTATTAAAAAATGGAAATAGGTCTCAGTCAGGATCTTAACCATTTTATAGGATAACTGCTATAAGAAAAATTACATTGGATTTATATTATTTCTCTTCCTAAGCCTTTTCTAAAAATTTCTTTGACTGTGATCCTGAATTCTATCTGTAAGTAGTTGACTTGGTTTTTGTTTTAAATAATTTTTCAAAAATAGCTTTCCATATGAGAAATAGAATAAATAGCCCTATATCAGTCATTAGGACAGTAGGTATCTTTGAGCCATTTATGCCATTCCATTACATGTCTGCATGCATTAATTCATTCATTACCTTAATTCATTTATTTATTAAATATACATTGATTAATTATTTCAGTTATTTAACAGATATTTATTGAGTGCCGACAATGTATTTGATGCCAACGATAGATATTTTTGACTAGAACTCATGGTACCTCCCTCCATGGAACTTAAAACCTCAACCACATCATTTGAGTCAGTGAAATTACATTGTGAAGCTCTGCTAGATTTGATAACATTAATAATTTAATAATTTTACTTTGTCTATAACACCTCCCACAATGCCTAGATTGATGAAATAAGCAAAATCAGAAGTTATGAACTTGTGCCCTAAACTTTTTTTCATGGTCCCATTTTTTTTTTTTTAAAGATTTATTTATTTTTATTGATTGATTGATTGATTGCTATGTTGGGTCTTCGTTTCTGTGCTAGGGCTTTCTCTAGTTACGGCGAGCGGGGGCCACTCTTCATCGCAGTGCGCGGGCCTCTCACTATCGCGGCCTCTCTTGTTGCGGAGCACAGGCACCAGACGCGCAGGCTCAGTAGCTGTGGCTCACGGGCCTAGTTGCTCCGCGGCATGTGGGATCCTCCCAAACCAGGGCTTGAACCCGTGTCCCCTGCATTAGCAGGCAGACTCCCAACCACTGCGCCACCAGGGAAGCCCCATGGTCCCATTTTTATTTTAAGTGTCCTTATAGCATTCTGTCCTGCATCTTTTGAAAATTATTATGCGAGGAAAGAATGATTCCAGAAGTTCCATCTAGTTTTGTAGTTTTCACAGGAAGGAATAGAGAAAAGTGTTCTTTAATTCTGTTCAAATTTTTTTCTTTTTAAAAGTAGCCAAGGGAATAGAAATGTTAACGTTAATTATTCATGAGGCTATATAAGTAAAATATATCACTTTTTCAGTACATTTTCAGTACCTTTAAAAAAATTTTTTTGTATTCCAAGTTTTAAAAAAAATTGTTTACAGTTTAGTTTATCATTATTCAGTCATCTTGTTATCAAATTAAAATATGAAAAGTTAAAATACGAATAAAAAATAATTTACAAGTCAATTGGTAGAATGACTTTTTAAATATCAAATCTACCTTTATTTTAATCTATTAATAAACCAGTATTATTAAAATTTTTTAAATAAAAGTGTAATATAGTGTTTATTTAAAAAGAATAAATAATCAAAGTGTGTGTGCATAGAAAATGGAATTCCAAGGCTTACTCTGAGTGCTGATTGCTCCCTTACTTTATTGCCATTGTTAATAGTTAGGTTGACACTCTTTTAGACCACTTGTGTGTGTGTGTGTATGTATGTGTGTTGTGTGTGTGACTGTCTCTGTCTTAAATAATGGGATTGTGCTCGACATATTGCTCTGCAACTTGGATTTGTTTTAAACTCAGTAATATGTTGTGGACATCCTTCAGTGTCATCATATTCAGAAATATTTGCCTGTTTTTGAACTAACTGTTTAAGACGGCATAGATCAGAAGACTCTTTAAAGACTACTTTTTTATCTCTAACCAACAGAATATTCTCCATTATTAAAAAGCTTCGTGAAAACTTAACTTTTGTAGAACATATTATTGTGACCAAGACTTCAGAACGTTATTATACCTGAGAAAATGTGAAAGGAGTTTCCTTCAGTGAAATAGCTACTAGGGTGGGAACAAATAGATCAGTAACAATAGGAAACTGAAATTATTATAGCTCAAGTGTTGTCTGTTACCATTTGAATTGCAAAGGCCAAGTGATTCACAGTTCAACACTGCTGTATGAATTAAAATGTTGTAGGCTTTTTTGGCTTTAACATACCACATATTTGATGATGGCAGCTCTGTTTAACATCTGTCATAGTGCTCAATTTTTAACATGGTAGAATCCCTGTCTTATAACCCAACGTGCATCTTCCTCCATGATCTGACCTCAAGCTGGATTTCAAATCTTACCACTAATTGTTTTCTTACATAAGACACTTGTTCAAGTTAAGTATTTTATTTACCCCAGTAATGCTTAGTAAGTCCTTTTCTATGGCCCTTGTTTATGTATGAATTTTCAACTTTCTTGAAATAAAGCTTTCTTCCAGCTTAGCCTTTCAAAGAGTTTTTGTTATAAAATCTTTACATTGGTGCAGTTATGGATTCTTTAAAACTCTTTTCCTTTGGTGTTCAGCATTGTTAGTTAAATTTTTTTTAAGAATCACATCTGTCTTTTAATGTGTCACTTAACTCATGCTCTCTTTTTAAAACGTTTCATAATCAGTTCACTTAGAAGTAATGTCTCATTTCTTTGGCCTTCTATACTAGTGTCTGACCTACATTTCTATAATTGTAATATAATAGTAGCAGCAGCAGAAGTAGTAGTGGTAGCAGCAGTAATAGCTAACATCTATTGTGTGTTTTCTTTGTGTCAGGGATTCTGCTTGATGCTTTCAATGCAATGCCTATGAATCGCAATAACTTTAAGAGTCAGGTATTAGGATTATCTGTATTTTAAAGACAAAAAACTGAATCTGTAGACATTAAATAATTTCTCATGGGTCACACATAAAATAAGGAACAGAACCAATTCCCATTGCCCATGCTCTTTACCACTACATGCTGCCTGTAACTGAATTTAAGACAGACTGGCTTTAATTTAACTAACTCTAGTTAACCAGTATGAGTTTGAAACTTAATTTTTTTGAAATTTCACATTCATACTCCATTAAATTTTATTACTGTTTAGATGCTATAGTTTTTTTCTAACAACTTTCTTGTTAACAGTAAACTGAAAAAAACTATTAGGTACCAAGTTTAGTACATTTTTAATGCATTTTCCTTAGGTTCTGGAAAATATTCTAAGCTAAGATGGACTTAATATTATAGATATTATAGCCATAATTTATGGTAAAAACTCTTATAACCCTAGTGTTTGAGGTCTTCAGTCCTTGAGGATACTTGAAAATTAAAAGAATTTTCATTAGGTTGTACTTAATACTGCATTAGATCTACAGAAAATAGCTCCCCATTTGCATACCTAGCTAATGATTTTGATCATCATCAAGCTTTTTCTCACATCTGTTATAAGGTCTGAAGTGGGTCATGACCAGATATAAATATTAACATAGGTTTGCTGATTAATGAACTCAATATACTTTTATGATTTTTATTTCATAAGAGACATCTTTCTCTTTTTACCTCAGTATAATTTAGTTATTACTCTAGTTCTATCTCAGAGTTATGAAAGAAAAAGAGATGTTAAAATTCTCTTTTCTTTGTTATAATTCTCTCTTCTTCCCAGAGTATTCTTACATATCATTTTTCTCTAAATTGTGTTGAAGAAAATACTGATTTTATTTTTTAAAAACAACTACGTACTATCTGTTCACATGTATTTTTCTACACCAAAATTATATCAAGTTGAATATGTATGTTATGAAGGTTTCTACTAACTTGGGCTTTTTCTCTCTAATCCTATGCAATTGAGAAATACTGTATTTAAGCTACGTATTTGAAAATAGGGCTTACAGAATTAGATGCACAAATTTGGAAGCCATTTAAGATTACATGTTGTCTCCCTATATCATTGCTCTTTCACATGGTCTAAAAATTCACAGTCTTTTAATACCTATACTAAAAGATTTAAAAAATAAACTAGTGATTGTAACAATAAAATTTAGTTTATACTTCTTTCCAAAATATTATGTTTGTTAAAAGAATTTTAAAATGTTAAAAACAGAACTTTTTGCTTTTGTAGTATTTTTAATTACAAAGTTTCTTAACTTTCATCTTTTACTTGAGGAAACTATATCCTTCTTTTAATTGGATGTTTGTGAACTTCTGCCTATAGCTTTTGGTTCATGCCTTAAATATTTGTGGGTCTTCTGATGTCCCTTATGGGATTTTATCTGTGACTAATTTATCCCATAGCTCTTTAAAAACTTTGTCAGTTGTTGAATTTTTAGCCATTTCTTTTTTGTAGACATTTGCTAATCCTTTTTAGTGCTTTCAGTACTTAATAGATTTGAATCTAGTATTGGGTTTCAGCTTTTCTCCATAGAGAATTTCATTCTCTTAAAAATTGTCCACAAGCATTATATGAAAATTCCATGTTAACTTTGGCAAACTTTTTAGACATCTTTTATAAATGAGGCTTCTGACAGGTGTACCCTATCTGTAGGAGTTTAATTCATGGAATTTTACCTTTAAAGAAATATAAAAGTTAGGGGAGCTGATTCATTTTTACTCTTAGAAGACTTGCATTAGTAGAGTTCTTCCAGCAGTATATACACAATTTGTTTTCTGTCTCTTTATTGCTTTTTTATGGGCAACTTTTGCAACAGTGGTTCCTCTCAGTTTCTCACTGTGAACCTGATGTGACACCATCAACACAGGAAGAATGGAAAATCATGCTTTGTTCTTATCTAGTTGATGGGAAATTTTAACTTTCATTATAAAAATTAACTTCATGAGTAATATTTCAGAAGCATAAATGTTCAACACAAAAAAATGCACGTTTCCTAAATGGAAGCTTTACTGGAAGCTTGTTAAACTAAGCAGAATTTTTTTTTTACTACTATAAAATGTCTTTTAATTTTTTATTGACTTTGATGTATAATCACTGTGCTAAGATTTTTTTAAATCATAGTTTACTAAAAATCAAGAATCAAGTACCTCGTTAAAGGTTTTAAATAAATAGACCTTGATGCAATCCAAGATGGCAACACAATTCTTTCATACATTAAAACATTAACAATATCATTTTGTAATTTTTAACCTTCTTATGGTTGTCCTGACTTCTCAAAGGGTTAATATTCCCAGTATGAACTAACATTAAATTGATGTGACCAGGAAATTCATGGTTGAGATTAACTTAATATTTAAATTTTATTTTACATGTGTACTTCAACAATTTACGTAGGCCCAAACAATTGACAATTGAAGCATATGACCTACAGAAATTCATAGATGAGACTAACATCCTTTAGATGAGCTTAACATCATTAACAGTTGTGCAGTATGCTTTGAAAAATTATTTTTATTTCAAAACAGGAAAATTATTCTTTTCTGGAAATAGTAATATGACCTTTCTTTATTCCTGATGAATGTGCAGCTCAAGATATGGTATTGTTCCTCTATGTGTCTTTACAGTTTCTCATAAAACCTAGCTTATCATGTGCTTTAACACTGAGTTGTAGTTCCCAGATACATTGTAAAGATTAAATTCTACAAATCTCTACAAAACTACACCCTCTCCCTCCCAACCATTAATTTCTTCCTAATTTTCTTTCTATATAAATGTTCTCAAAATAACCATTGTGTTGGTTTTTGGCAAGGCATGTTTCATATCTAGTGACGTTATGTCCCTAATCCTGTAATGCGTAGTGTTGGTTTCAAATAACTCCCTTTTAGCAAATCAAAGAGATTGGGATAGTAGGTATTTAGAGTAACTTGCCTAAAAGCTTTGTTTGAAAATACTGTTGGCAGACTTTTAGTCCCTGTTGTGTTCTTCAGTTGATCTAGTGTGAAGGCTTTAGATTTATGTTTGGCCTTCACCAAAGTAACTGCGTCTTTTGTGGCTTCCTGTAGCAGGATGTAGGTTTCTATGAATGTGTTTCTATTTGCCGCCAAAATCTACCTCAATATTGGTGTTGAAAATGACTATAAGTTCTACTGTCATAAATTTTAGAATGTTATATTAAATGTATTAACTCTTTTATTGATATTTTTGATGCTTTCCTCTAGAAATTCTTGTTGGAAAAAAGCTACAGAATAATAGAATTTGTTTGGATTTACATCCTAACAATTTTTTATCCTGAACTTGGAAAATCTATCTTATACTTATTTTAGATACATTCTGGCTATGTAAAGTATGCTGGATATGTAATATCTTATTATATGCATTCCTGATTGTGTGTTCTCAATGAGGCACTAACATCATGTGAAATTATTACCTAAACACTTCTGGGCTTAAATTCACCTGAGAGAAAGCATTGTGTACCTTCCAGATACATCTTCAGAGTTTCTGGAATATGATGACTGTTCACCAGAACCACTGACATACAAGACAGCTCTTTAAAAAAAAGTAAAACATTGTGCTACTAAGTGTCTGATGTAAAGTAAGAATTACATTTTTTCCTCATTAATAACAAAGATTGAATCTTGTAAATAAAGAGTAGCCTGCATGTTTATTCTTATAGTTATTCATATAATGTACCATGCTCAACGTTCTAAAAGGATTAAACAGGAGAGATAGATGATTGATTGATAAAAAAATCTTTGACCAGCTTTGAGTTTAAGAAACTTGTAAATGTGAGTTGCAGTGTCCGCTTTGTAACTGCAATTTGAGGAAGACCCATTTTACTCTTGTTAATTAGTGGCTGTTTTCAGCCAAGCCCTTCTTATCCCCTCCACAAATATAGACGCTAATTAGAAAGCAAGGTAGGAAGCAAGCATCTATGCATTCATTTAATATGTAAGACTAATAATAAAGTACCTCTACACATTGTGTAAGAGCACTTGCTAACCACTAATGAGATGCTACTACACCAAAATCCTTGTAATTTTTTTTAAAATTTATTTATTTTTATTTATTTTTATGGCTGTGTTGGGTCTTCGTTTCTGTGCGAGGGCTTTCTCTAGTTGTGGCAAGCGGGGGCCACTCTTCATTGCAGTGCGCGGGACTCTCACTATCGCGGTCTCTCTTGTTGCGGAGCACAGCCCCCAGACGCACAGGCTCAGTAATTGTGGCTCACGGGCCCAGCTGCTCCGCGGCATGTGGGATCTTCCCAGACCAGGGCTCGAACCCGTGTCCCCTGCACTGGCAGGCAGATTCTCAACCACTGCGCCACCAGGGAAGCCCTAAAATCCTTGTAATTTTTATAGGAGATAAAGGAAATTATTATTTTCTAAAGTACCAATTTAAACAATAGCTATTAATAAATATACTTATCTTTACTTATTATTTTATTATGTGTCCACTAGGTCACTGCCCTGAAATAAACTATAATTCTAACTGTTTTATATAGTAGAAATACTTATTGGCTGTTTGGAATCTGTGCATCCTCTGTTCTGAAGAAAGGTATTTCCTCAATCTGAAATACTTTTCTTGCCCGTCGTTTCTAGCATTGATCTGTGAACAAAAACTTTCCTGAAAATCATTCCACATTGACAAAGGTAATGAAAAATACAAATGTGATTGCAAAAATAGATAAAAAATAAATCAGCACAAAGCTAATTTTTTACTGGTCTGAACTTTTTTTTTCATATCTATTTTTTATTGAGTTATAACTAACATTCAGGAAAGTGCATTAATTATTTGTATAAAGCACGATGAACTTTTATATATATATATATATATATGTAGCCATGTTACAACCACCCAACACCCCAGAAACTTTCCTCATTCCCACCCTATCCAGTACCCTGAGCTCCAAAGATAACCACTATTCTTACCTCTATAGCCATAGATTAGTTTTGACATAAATAAATGTTAAAATGAATTTTTAAGTTGTGACAACTTTTTTCTCAACATAATTTATCATCTATAAGTCTACTTGACATAGTCAAGTCAATGTCAAATCATACAATTCAAGATATTAATGATTTTGATCAAAATTAAAAAGCAATTTTTAACTTCAGTTAGTCATACCTTAATATCAAATTGTATATTCATCCACTATGATATTTTCCATGTAAATCACTAATGAGTATAAGGAAAAAATAAAGGTGCCATGAATGAATATTAAATTTTTTATTAATAAACATCTCTATTCATCAAGTTCTGATGAAGGATATACCTTAATAACTCTGGTTATAATTGAGCTTTTGAACCAATTGCTATGAGTTTTATTTATTACCACAGTTATTTAGTGCAAATTGTCATATGCATATGTCTGTGGCATTTGTACATTATATAGTATATTGCTTTTCAAAAGGAAGTAATTATTTGTATTCCAGGACTCTGTTGTTCTCTAACTGAATTGACTGTCGTCCAGGTATGGGTTTGATAAACTGACACAACAGTGAAAAGAATCCCTGTCCCATGTCAGCTTATCAAACACACTGTGGACAGCATGTCTTTGGCATTTCCAGTTAAGTTCTGAATAGAAGTCACGAAGCTCATGTTCAGTGAAGCACAACCTCAGTATTTCCAGGTGATTTTAAATAACACCTGATAAAACTGAGGTATAGTCCCACTAAACTTTAAGAGCTATCCAAAAACTAGGGAAAAGAATAATATGCATAGTTACAGAATTACAATGTCATTGGTTCAGTTTGGTGACGGAATGGATATTAATGAAATATACAGTAATTACTAATATCCTGTCATTCTGGTAAACAGCATTACGTTATGCTGTAAACATATTCATGATGTAGAATAAAACAATAAAATCAAATGCTTTTTTTCTATCCTAGATCATACCACAACAGATATCCTCCTGGGAAAGTTATCCTTCAGTCTGAGTTGGTCACTAATTTTTTCCAACTTCATAGTCTTCATTTTGAATAGTGTAACTGAATCATTTGTACATTTTCCAATTAAGTGTAGGCATATTAAAAAGATATTCCTTTAAAATTTATTCTTAGTGTCATAAATGTATTCTGGTGAAAATCTAACTTATAAGGTGATATAAGTCAAAACACGTTTACTTATATAATATTTAACTTTATTTACATATATCTATAATAAAATAGTCAAATCTGTAACATTTATGAGTCAACTTGCCTGATATTATATCATATAAAATGTGAAAACCTATTTTTACAGGTTTATTTTCTATGCTTTTAACCCTTCAGAGAAGAAATTACATTATGCAGTTACAGTACCTCATCAGTGGAGCTCCATTTCTGTGCTGCAAGTAGAAATGTAGTGCAACAGTGCTGAGCAGAAGTTGCTCTTCTCTTTGGAGAAAATTGCAGTATCCAAGAGCTTTTTTAACAAGGGACTACTTTTAAATGTGTATGGTCACCTTAAAGGATATGTAGAGCATTTCCTGCCAGTAGGATTAGAGGAAGGAAGCACCAGGCCAAAATGTTTGATGTGTTATGTACTGTAATTCCATTCATGTGTTCGGTGGCTTTTATATGTTGATCACTGTTCTGCTACCAATTGTGACCTTGGTGTGGTCCAGGTCATTAAAGTTCGACCTTCCTTAGTGTATAGGGTCATTAACTGTACCTAGCAGCATTATTATAATTAAGCATGCTGTTTTCTTTTGAATAACCACCTCTCATTTTCATTAAAATATTTATTTTTCATAATTGGATAATCCTCCTAGAGACTGATTTTCATGAAAGAGATGATTCAGTGTTAGAGCATTTTCTTCCCGTAGTTTCCTATGAGCATATAAAGTTCAAGATGGAAACTAGCTTTTTTTTTTAATTTTAAAAATTATTTTTTTTCTTCCGGTTTTATTGAGACATAATTTGACATACAGCACTATGTAAGTTTAAGGTATACAGCATAATGATTTGACGTACACACATCATGAAGTGATTACACAATAAATGTAGTGACCATACATAATTTCATATAGATACAAAATAAAAGAAAAAAAATTTTTTTCCTTGTGGTGAGAACTCTCAGGATTTACTCTCTCAACAACTTTCATATGTAACATACAGCAGTGTTCACTATATTAACCATGTTGAACATTATATCTAGTTTTATAGTGTAGTTTTCCTGGGTGTGTGAGTCTTACAGGCAGTAAAAATAAGTATTGACAAAATAGCTATCAGTAATATTACATACCTTTTTTTTTTTTTTTTTTTTTTTTTTTTTTTCAAGAGAGGCTAAGGGGGCATTTCACTAGCTTCTCCCTCTCTCTCTTTTTTTTTTTTTTTTTTTTTTTTTTTTTTTTTTTTTTTTAGAAAGCTGCGTTTTTTTATAGCTACTTTATTTATTTATTTATTTATTTTTGGCTGTGTTGGGTCTTCGGTTCGTGCGAGGGCTTTCTCCAGTTGCGGCAAGCGGGGGCCACTCTTCATCGCGGTGCGGGGACCGCTCTTCATCGCGGTGCGCGGGCCTTTCACTATCGCGGCCCCTCCCGTTGCGGGGCACAGGCTCCAGACGCGCAGGCTCAGTAGTTGTGGCTCACGGGCCCAGCCACTCCGTGGCATGTGGGATCTTCCCAGACCAGGGCTCGAACCCGTGTCCCCTGCATTAGCAGGCAGATTCTCAACCACTGCGCCACCAGGGAAGCCCCAGTAATATTACATACCTTTAATGAAACAAAGTTGATGATTACACATGTTCTTTACCTTTCTGAGATCACATATTCAAAAGCAGTTGAGTGCTAATCGGCTGTAGATTTAGGCTGTGTTTTAAACATAAATGAGCAACAGGGGCTAATTAATATAGTATAATGGCAAAGATTTGATAACAATCTAAGTGCTCGACTGTAGAGGAGTGGTTAATAGAATAATGATATATCCATGCAGTGAAATTATAAGTAACCATCACAAAGGATGGTATGGTTGCCTATTTATTAACATGAAATGTAGTTTACATATTTGTTAAGTGAACAAAGCTGTTTTAAAAACTGCATGTGTAGTATGATCTTATCTATGTACATGTTTACATGTGAATGGAAAATAGCCTGGATGGTTACACACCAAATTGTCAAAGGTAGTTACCTGTGATTATTGGTATATGAGAAACTGTTTTTCTTGTTCTTATTTATGGATATATTCCAGATGTTTTTAGACTAATTTACACTGTAATTGCAGTTTTAAAAAGTAGAAAAAAATGGCAGTTTTATATCCATTATATCTTTAAATCTTAAGATATCGTTTTATATTTTTAGGGTTTTTTCTGTTCACTCAGTATAAAATATATGAAAATAGGTAATGGATTGGCCAAAAAGTTCGTTCGGGATTTGGCCAACCCAGTATTTTATTCTTTCATATTCATCCTCTCTATAACCTTTATATTTGCTTTTTGGATATTTTAAACTTTATTTTTAGTATGATATCATTAGCTCACCCATTCATCATTTAGCACTCAACAGTGGTAATTCTAAAGAAATACGTGCTCTATTCTGGTGTGTGTGTGTGTTGAGGGTTATTTTGTTTACTTATCTGAGGAACCAGTTTAATCTTTTCCTTTCATATGAGCATCCAAATATTTTCAGTATTTGTCTTTTCTCTCTCAGTGCTGGTGCTGGATGTATCATTAGTACACTAATTTGACTAAGAGTACAGGCATGTACTAGGTGCCAACCAGGTATTTCTATAATATAGAAATAATAAAGATGTTCTTCTTCTTTACATAATAAATCAGTTTTATTATGTCATTTATTTATTTTCTCAAAAATCTTTGTGAATGCTTACCATTTACTAGCTATTTGCTAGATGTTGGGCTACACTATATACAAAAAATGTAATAAAATATACACAGTCTTTACCTTCATGGAACCTTCATGGAACATAGTTCAATCATCTTTATGCTTAAAGTATATCAATTGACTGATTTTTTTCAAACGCCTTTTTCTCTTGATAAAGAAATATATGGTACATTTAAAATATAAAGGCAGAACTCACTTAAATTTTAATATTCTTAGTATATGAAATACAGTGTATCTGTATTTATCTTGTAAGGAATGTTTCACTAGTTTGGTAAGTTAAAGTTATTGTCATTGTGACTTAGTCATTTTCAGGCCCTGGCTTATGATGTTAATATTCAAGATCAAAATAATCCTGATTAAATTTTAAGCGTAATAGTGTACAAAATAAAAAAAAATTTAAGTAAGACCTTTCACCAATAATTTGTAATTAATTACTCACTCAGCTGGCCTTTTAAAAAAAGATGCAGTAGTTTTGTGCACATTCTTCTGTATTTTTTGCAGTATGTTAAGATAATGATATACATCATGTATAATTCAAAAACATGTTAATGTTGAATGAGAATTCTGTATTTTAATATCAATGTGAGTTTATTAATTCATACAAAATATGAATAGCAGATTATGTGAATATTTGGGAAAGGGAGTATTTATACATAATAAAATAAAACTGAGGGCTTCCCTGGTGGCGCAGTGGTTGAAAGTCTGCCTGCCGATGCAGGGGACACGGGTTCGAGCCCTGGTCTGGGAAGATCCCACATGCCACGGAGCAACTGGGCCCGTGTGCCACAACTACTGAGCCTGCGCGTCTGGAGTCTGTGCTCCGCAACAAGAGAGGCCGCGACGGTGAGAGGCCTGCGCACCGCGATGAAGAGTGGCCCCCGCTTGCCACAACTAGAGAAAGCCCTCGCACAGAAACGAAGACCCAACACAGCCAAAAATAAATAAATAAATAAATAAATTTATTAAAAAAAAATAAAACTGACATAATGAATGTAGTAGGCAATTGTTAGATAAATTATTGATAGAAAAGATGCTTAGAAGTAAGTATCATAATGCCTCCTCTTTTTGGAAGCAGCTACTCTTAGTGAAGGTATATTCTGTTTCTTCTTTTTGGTACTCTAAAGCAGAAAACACATTTCTCTCTATAAACAGTTATATATAAACAGTTATATATTAAAGGAATACTTTACGGTGTTCACATTAAGAAAAGAGATTTAAAATTCATCACCAGCTAGGTTGGGAGTCATTTTTGTAGCATCTCTTTAAGAGCTGTTTAACCTCATTATTTCTCAGTTCCTAAATTTTATTTTGAATGCTTGTGCTTCAACACACATGCTAAGGTGTGAAAAATATCCCTTTTTTCCACCACTTTCATGTCTCAGTTTTATTGGTAAAATATTTCCTAGCTCTTACCCCACTTCTGACCATATCTTTTTCAGAACTAGAATTTTGAATTTGAAGAATTCATAGGTAAAATGAAATTTCATCTTATCTAAATCAGTTTCTTTTGTATTCCCTTTGAAAGATACCAAACTTTTTTTTATATTTATTTTGTAACCAAAATCTAAAAGCTACATAATTGTTCTCTGAATTTTTACTGTGGTCTTGAGTCCCTATTTTGAGTAACTGTACTTTCATGTTTTATATGTTTGTCTTTGCTGTTGCTCAACATTTTCTTTTCAATTACAAGGTTATTTTCTTAAAATGTCATGGTATAGAGGCATAGATACTAAAGGTTAAATTTTTTTGTGGTTATTATTCTGTTTATAAAAACTGTCAAATGTGCATTGTTAGATTGTTCATATGTTGCCTTAATTCTCCCTTTTCCTTTTCTGAATTAATTATAGCTTAGAAAATGTCCAAGGGTAATGTATTTAGAAACTATACTGTAGAGTAATATTATTTATCATATTTTAAGATTATAAAAGAAAATTGCTCTCTGGTATCAATTCAAGCTTATATAAAATATATTCTTAATCAGTATAACTTAAATATTTTGGTCAGATAGTTCATATTTTGCTGACTAAAGTCAACACTGTGTTATTATGACATGATACTTAATCAACCAAAATCAATCAGTTTTTGTATTTCTTGCCATGTTAAGAAATTGATGCTCAAAGTAAATAAAAATATCTCTATACTTTAGAGAATAAGATAGGGCAAAATATTTTTATGTTCTTATTTTCCTGAAGAAAAAAAAAATCTTCATATTAGGAATGGCATGATAGTGTTTCCCTTCCTGAGTGAAATAGGTAATGATTTATTTTCAGATTCATTATGCTGAATGCAGGGATAAAATACTATATGCGGAATTCTAGTAATATATAATGTTTTAAATTTTTAAATTATTTCTGTTTAAATTAAATCTAGATAGTGTTCAATCCTAGAGTTAATGGAGATCTTTCTAGAATCTCATCTCATGAGATTAAGTTTCTGTAAGGGAAAATTTTTGAAAAGAAAATTCTAATCCCAAACCTTGGAAAGCAACTAGCACATGCCTTGACGGTATGTACATTTATTTAACAGAGATGTCCTCAGAATTTTCTTGTTGTAGCATTGCTGTTTTACGATCATGTAGTGTCCTAATTATATTTGTGTAATTAATCAATTTTGATTATACATGGTAAGTTAGGGAGATTTTCTCATAGAGAAATCTTTTGGTGCTATGATAACCAGAGGGAATCTCCATGGAAGAGTTAGAAATAGGTGAGACCCTTGAGGGATATGTTGAATTATAGCAAATATGCCAGGTAGAAGGAAATAAGGGGTCAAAGAAGAGAAACAGGTACATTTAGAGACCTGAGCAGGCTTCTTTCTGTATCAGAGGATTGGTTTCAGGGGCATAATGAGAGAGAGGTGGGGAAAAGTAATTGAGGTCAGACTGTGGAAGCTTTGAATTTCTGGTTAAAGATTTGTGCTTCATTGCCCTCGTGAATTGGGGAGGTCCTGAGTATTTTTGATCAGGTTTGTACTATATTTGGACGATTAAACACAGTGCCAAGGACATAATAGATACTTAAAGAGCACAAATTCTGGTACCTGACTGCCTGGATTCAAGTCTCAGCTTTTCCACTCACTAGCCAACTGTCCTTGACCAACATAAGGTACTCTGGATTCAAGTCTCAGCTTTTCCACTCACTAGCCAACTGTCCTTGACCAACATAAGGTACTTAACTGCCTCAATTTCCTTTCTGTAATGTAGGAATACTACTACTTACCTCTTAGGTTGTTCTGAGGATTATATAAATTAATGCATGCAAAACATTTAGAATTTGACTGGCATATAGTAAGTATTCAGAAATATTTACTGAATACTTATTTGTATTTGCTGTCAAAATTTTTATAATTGATGAGTATTTTTGAAGTAATTACTTAATCTGTCTGTACTGTTTTGATTAAATTGCAGAAAGGATTCCACCTCTAGTCCTTGCTTATGCAAGATTAAATGAGTATCACTGACAAACTAAGAAATTGTAATTTTTTGTGTGCCACATAAAAACACATCCCACCTAATCCTGCCTACCCAAGGAGGAGTTTTTGTCAGTGTAAAATTCCCAGATAATTTTCAGTTTGTAGTTTTATGCCCTACTTAATATTAGCTATTATGTTCATAGCATTTTATAGTTTAAAGAGTACTTTCACATATTTTACCTTGTTTAATTTTCATTGCAGCCCAGGGCACTTCTTAGCACTGTTAATCACGTTGTGCAGTGGAGAAAAATGAAGCTCAGTGTTGCCCAAGTTCACACGGCTAGCTTGAGCTCTTTAACTCCACTACATTGTAATTCTTCTTGGCCTTTTTATTGAAATAGCTACATCAGAACAATATAGAGAATAAGAAAATGTATTCTACACCCACCACTTCTGTTCTACAACTTGCTTTTTTAACTCTACCTTATACATATTAGACTCATCACTTGGCTGTTCATAATCTCATTCATAGTCCGTTGCATGGATGTGCCAGGTTGTTTATCTTTCCTTCTACTAATGGACATTTACATTTTTTATCTTTCTCTATCACATATAGTATTAAAATGAATATTCTTCAGCATTCTTCTTGTACACATATAGTAGTTTCTCTAGAGCAGTGCCTTATAAAAGACCTTTCTTCAGTGGTGGAAGTGTTCTATATCTGCCCTGTCCAGTACAGTAGCCACTGGACAGATGTGGCTGTTGAGCCCCTAAACTGTGATTACTGTGACTAAGGAACTAAATTTTAAAAATTGTATTGAATTTTAATTAACCTAAATTTCAGTAGACACATGCAGCTAGGGCTGTTGTACTGGACAGTATGGCTCTAGGTTATATAGATAGGAGCGAAATCATGTCATAGGTTATGCACAGCTTCAGTGCTGCTGGACATCACCAAATTGTTTTCCAAAGTGATTGTATCACATTTACATTCCCAGTGGCTGAGTGTGAGAGTTGCCATTGCTCTACATTCTGGCAAACACTTGGCATTAATACTGTTATACTAGACACTACAGACAAGATTGTCTTAGGACTGGTTGTAAGTGGACGACCCTTAGGGAAGAATATTTGCTGTCTACAACTGGAGGCAATGCTGTGATGTCCTAATATGATTAGATACATAGATGTGTCCCCTCTAATGTATGGTGATAGAAGGGCGTTACCCACCATACAACAGGGAAAATATACCAGATTTTTAAACTAAATATGAGACTGTGTACTTGTTGCTGACTAGAAGATTCTTGATTGGTACCTTTCGTTAAACCACCTTTATTCTGATTATTTTGCATCTTGAGATATTCATATTTTAACATCACGTATTAGATTTCCTGAACTATTGCTGCGTTTTTAAAAACTACTAATTTTCCTTTACAAATAAACAGAGTTGCTTTATGATCATTGTATGTAAATTTGAGAATCTTGAGTTCTGGTCCCCATTTTTCTTTGACCAATTTTGTAACATTTGTGGGTCTGAAGCAACTCAATGCATTATAAACTATATAAAATAATGTGGCAATATTGTTTTTAAAAAAGGAGTTTCTTTGTTATGTACCAAATTTAAAGATTCCTCATCTACCTCCACCCCCAAAATTCTTTCTATCTACTCTAGTCTGTTGTCTTAGAAATATTATCTTTATTAAGTTTAATTTGACAGCTCAATTATTTACCCAACTATATCACACATATACATTTTAATAAAGTATAATCTTATATTTTATTTTGAAAACCAGTTCTTATATTAAGTATAGAAAAGAGGTAAGAGAGAGGACTGAATTTGTAGTCAGAAGGTGTGGTTTCCAGTTTAGACTTTGCTGTCCAGTCTCCTTACCTAAATCATCAGCCTCTATAAAATGGAGTCTACCTGTCACACCCTGTGGTTGGTGATTTACCTGAGATGATATTGAAAAGTATCTGCAAACCATTTAACTGTATATAAATTTTAGAGTGGTATTATTAATATTATTACTATCATGTGTATATTTATGTATTTTGCATTATGAACCACTTTATAGTTAGGTAAGAGGATGGGAATAATGTGGAGTAATAAGAATGTAATTAAAGAGAAAAAGGTTTAAATGATAGAATTAGAAGCATACTAATAAAAATGAATTTGGTAAGAGATAAAGAGAGGTATCTTTGAGAATATTTTTCTTAAAGATTTCCCAGGCAATTTAGAATTAGGAAATTTGCATTTAGTCCAACTAATTCAGCTACAATTTGCTTTACATAAATACTTGTATAGGGTTATAGGATTTTTTCTTATTATAGAAGGTATTTAGAAAATTTAAAGAACCTATCTTTCCTATTTAATAATACATATGAACATTTCTCTTTCTGTGTGAACAGTCTTTCAAAACCTCATTTTTAATTACTCACCAGTGTGTTTAAATACCATTATTATTGCTGACAATCTTTAGCTGAGATTTTGAGTAAAGGGGAGCCAATTCTGAATCCTGATTTAATGATGGTTTTTGAAAGGAAGTCTTCTTTGTAAACATAATTTTAGGAGTAGGAGATGATGGGTAATGATTGATTAGTAGAGAAAGAGGGAATGTTACACATGAGAATTTCATGGAAATTTTCAAATAGGATTTTCAAATTGGATTTGGAAATAAATAGGGAACCTGTTAACTACCAAAACCAATTGTTTTAGTAAATGAAATGAAAAAATGGAATAAAGATATGAAGAAAATATCTGAATGAGAAAGAGTGCTAACACAGTTGGATAAAGTCTGGGTGGTTCATGATTTATTATAATAGGAGTTGACTTGCAGCCATAGAAGATTTTATAGAAGAATCCTAAATCAGGAGTGTTGCCAAAGATGTGTTGCAGAAACATTAGAAGCAAGTAGGAGGTCTGACTATCTTTTAATAAGGACACATTATAAATTTGACCTATTTTATTACCATCTTTAGAAACCTAAAGAAATGAAATATAAAGAAACCTGAAGAATGCAGGGGTTTTACTAAATTTACAGTTAGCCTTTCAAAGTCACCTATGTGGGAATTGCAGTAAACTTCACTGCTAAGTAAGACCATTCTGGGCTCTAATACATTAAAAAAGTTAACTTTTATGCCATGTCCTTGCACGTTTTAGAAGTCCATGAAGGTTTTACATAAACGCACCTGTAATATAGTATTATAACTTTCTGGAAAAAACTCTCTGATCTCATGTTATCAATGAATGATTATGTATTATTATTTGAGTTGAAGCTATGGAAATAAAATACACTCATTCTAAAAATTTAATGTTTGAATATTAACGAAAAAATAGTATTAAAAATTGCACTATTTTATTAGTATAAGAAGGAAGAGATTGCCTAATCTTGTGAAATTTTATAGTATGTGTGTGGTGTATGTTAGGCTATTTAAAAATTAAAAGGCTAGAATGACATTTGACAATGCTTTTGACATTTTTTTTTCTTTCCCATAAGCCAGCCTAACTTTTCTAAGCTTTCTTTTGTTGTTGTCCTTTTTTTTTCCGCAGTGTTCTCAAGCCTTTCACATCTTGTACTTATAGAATTTGCTATTTGAACCTATGTGTGGAATTTTGCATTTGTTCCCGTTAAATTTCATCTTATTAGTTTGACTCTGTTCCAGTATCTTGTGATATTTTAGAATCCTGGTTCTCTCATTCACTATATTAGCTGTACTTCCCAACTTTGTCATCAGAAAATTTGATAAGACAGAGTTATATGAATTCATTAAAATTAATGAATGATAAAAAAATTATTGAATTGAGCCAAATCCTCTGGCATGTTACTAGAGACCTGACTCCATATAGATATTATTATTTGGATTGGGTATTAAACCAGCTCTAAATCCATTTTACTATGTTTTCATCAAGGCCATATTTCTTTATTATATTAAAAAAAAAACTTAGTTTCACATCTTCATAATATCAAGTTCCATAATATTGATGCTGATTTCTCATTTATCATGTAACCATGATACAACCAGAAAAGAAATAGGTTTGGTTTGGCTTGATTTTTTGGCTGTGTTGGGTCTTTGTTGCTGCACGCGGTCTTTCTCTCATTGCGGTGAGCAAGGGCTACTCTTCTCTGCGGTGCGCAGGCTTCTCATTGCGGTGGCTTCTCTTGTTGCGGAGCACGGGCTCTAGGCGCGCGGGCTTCAGTAGTTGTGGCTCGCAGGCTCTAGAGCGCAGGCTCAGTAGTTGTGGCGCACGGGCTTAGTTGCTCTGCGGCATGTGGGATCTTCCTGGACCAGGGCTCGAACTCATGTACCCTGCATTGGCAGGCGGATTCTTAACGACTCTGCCACCAGGGAAGTCTCTATTCTTAGTTAATTCATATAACTCCTAATATATACCACTTTCTATTCTTTCTATTTCTTTCTATTTCTATTTTGATGAAGGGTTTCATCAAAACCCTTCTGATGATGAAAAATCAATTTTGTTGAAGATCAACATCATAATTACATTTTTTACAAAATTGAAGTACCATTTCCATTTCTTTATATTCTAGTACGTCTCTTAGTAATTTCTCTGAGATCACACAGTGGTTTCTTTGATCACACCAACAAATTTTTCAATGCAGTGCATGTTCAGTTAGTGCATTTCTTTAACACATGTTTCTAATGGGATGAGAATTGTTTGTTATAGTTTGATATACTTTTAACATCGATCATACATAGTATACCTTGTAACTTTTAAAATCATCTTGTAAATATACCCCATTTATAACACGAATGAGCAAGTGAGGACTTATCAGCACAAATCTGTGACTGAAAAAAAAAAGTTCAAAGCTCATGTTTGCCTGAAGATAGACAGTGAAAGTCTGCTTTCTTATTTGCTTAAGCAATGAGAGTATTTTGAGACTCTTCAAGTAGAAAGAGCTAAATGTTTTATATTCTAATGAAGTTGCCTATAATTTAGCCATCAAAAGGAAAATAACTGGTAAATACTGCTGTCATGTCATTTTTACTTTATACACGTAAATCATTTAAAATTTGTATAACTGAAAAAGGTGAGTTTTGTTACTACCCCATCATAAAACCATTATTAACGTGAAATCGCTTGTTTATTTAAAAGTTTCTATTGCTTGAAAATTAATTTTAGTTTCTGAAATGTATGAAATTCTTAGAAAATGATTTAATAACTGGATTACTCTGTTTTTGCTCCTTTATTTTTATAACCCCATTCTTTCTTTTTAGAATGTGAAATACATGATTAATTTATCACTTGGACTAGAAATGTAGGGAAACCATTTTCTTGCCTAATATTCTGTTTCAACTCAAGGAATTATTATAGGGCCCATTTGCTTAAATTGAAGTCTCTGCATCCTCAGTGTACTTTTTGATTTTATAATACAGAGTAAGTGAGACCAATGGATTCAGTCTGAAATCAGGCCAGCGGCTTCTTTCTCATCTACTGTAGTAATAAAAACAACCAGGTGTCATTTATAACATACTAAACATGTTAAAATTACGCATTTACTCCCAAAGGAAGCTTATGTAGCTAGGTACCATTATCTTCTTACAGAGGAATCTGATATTCACTGAGTTGACTTCTCCAAGGATATATGTATAGCTTCTAAGTGGTAGAACCAGAATTTGAATATAATTGTGACATTAAAATTCATGCTTTTAATGCAGTGTTACTATACTGCATTTTCCTCGACCATGTACCCTAATGGTAACCAACTGTCTTGTAGATGTGTGCCCGTCATCATAGAATGGACTGGGCCAGAAAATGTAAGGGAATCCTAAGAAACCTATCTCCTTCATTGGAGATATAATTGAGAAGTACATATACTGGCATTTGTGAATCAGTTGTGCTGCTGAATGCATATAAAGCACAAAATAAAACTGAAGATAGAACCCTGGACATCACTAATAACTGAAGGGGCAAACAGAAGAATCTTGTAAAGGAGATTGAGGGAACGTGGAGCCATGCAAGCTCATGAAGGAAAATTTCAAGAATAAGCAAGATGGCAAGAATAGCTTTATATATACTAGTTATTTACTTTGTGTCAGCTGTTACTTTGCATGCATTAACTCATTTGACTCCCCTCAGTGACTTCATTTTTCAGATGAATAAAATGAAGCACTGAAACTTTTATTTGCCCAAAGACACCCAGTGGTAGGTGGTAGAGCTAGAATTATGGATCCAGGCAGGCTAATTGTGCAGTCTGTGCTTTTCACCAGCATGCTGTACTGCCATTTTGAATTGTCAAATGCCCAGAAAGTTTAGGTGAGTTAATGACTGAAAGTCATCCATTGGACCTGGTAATTAGAAAATCATTTGAGGATGTTTTCCAGTAAAATTTCAAAGGAAGGATAAGGATGACACCTGATAGCTCTTGGTTAGAGGAGAAAATAAACAGTGAAGAAATAGAAATGCTGAGAGGAAAATAAGGGAATGTGATAGGGTGGTAGCTAGAGGGGTATACAGGGCCTTAGGGAGAGAGTTTCTCTCTTTTACAAGGAGAATTACTTGAACATATTTTAGTTCAAGTAATTGAACTTGAATGGTAAAGTAGCTGGAGAGAAAAAGAAAAAAATGAGAGTAAAGTCCCCAAGGGAAGTGAAGGGAATAAAGAAGAATATTTGTTATTTATTCAACTTTCATATATTAAAAGCCTACCATGTGCCAAGTAATGTGTCTAAGTACAAGCTGGTGAGAAAACAGACACTGACCTAGCCTTCAAGAGTGAAGTGAATTAACAGAGATATCTTGGCCTTGAAGAGAAGAGATGCTTCTTCTAAACAATTCGGTGAAAGAGGCAGGACAAGTATGAGTTTATCTGTTTTATAAGTGAAATAGCCTCAGATTTACTGGTTCTTGTCCATGCTCCCTTCAGTTCAGATGGCAGAGATAGGATGTTCCAAGTCAAAGGGATGTGATGCTCTAAGTATCAGAATGTGGTGTTTAGAATCAATAAGGATGGTAGTTTAGGCTGTTTAAAAAAACAAAACAAGGGAGCGGGCATATTCCTCGGCCCTAGTCCAGACCTGCTGAATCAGAATTTCTGTAGGTTTAAGAACTTAACATTTGTAACAAGCTCCGGGTGATTCTTCTGCACGCTGAAGATGAGAACCCCTGCCTTAAGTCATTGGTCATGGAAATCGGCAGTTGGCCTCAGCCTGATGGTCAACCATTTACATCCCCTGCCCTATACACTCTCAAGATTACTGTCACTTATGGAGACTTGGTGACAAAGATGTAGACATTTAATTTAATCAAGACATATAAATTTTACTTCTTTTTACATTCCTGTTTTCTGGCTTGTTTAACATTTTGTAGATCTCAGTTGAGCTGTAAGTAATGAATTTTACTTCTTTACAGTGAGTTCCCAAGATATGCCTATTCAGCAATGGGCGGTAAATGATTCAACATGAGCTGTTTCTTATGTAAACATACAAAAGGCCTGACCCAGACTAAATCAATTTAAAAAGGAAAACATTAAAGCTATGTTTCCTGTTGTATACTTAAAGTCTTCTTTGGTTCCTTATGATTATACCATTGACCAACTATTTCAGACTTTAGTTTATCCTCCTACACCACCTGCTGAAATGGTTCAAATGGTATGGGAGATGAGTTTCGGAAGGGCAAAGCAATTACAATTATAACTCCTACATTTTAGCTAATAAAGCAGCTTTTTGTGTTAAGGGTAAGGGAGTTATGAGTATCTTGACTCACTCCCTTTCCTGATTTGAATTGCTAAAAGGTTTTAAAAACTGCAATAAGGAGGGAGAGCAAAGTTCATAGAGCCTTTAGAAGGATGCGAAGTTGAGACAAGAAAATTTGATTCCTATTTATGATGTCAAGCATTTCTATTAGAAATTTAGTTAGGAAATAATATGAAGCCTTTCTTATTAAGATATTGTACTTGTATTTTCTTAAAGCAGATATTGTTAATATTAGGCATTCTGGTCCTCACTGAAGCCATAAAGTTCTTTTCCTATGATTAGCTCCCTGGTAAAGTATCATTCTATTAGAATTCTTTAATAATTTTGCAACTATTTCTTGTGCTATGAAAATGTAGTGCACTAAATCAAAGCTCTCTTGAATAAAATATACTTTAATTTTTGGCTTTGCAATCAGATTGTTTTTCACTTTTAGGCTATTTTTAGTTATAAAATTCTCACTTAGGGAAAACAGCATTTTAAAAGTTGTACAATGATTTCCAGCCTTTGAAAAAAAGTAAATTATTTCAAATCTTATGTCTGTAACTGTTTATATTTTTATACCTTAAAAAAATATCTAGTGTGCCATGAGATGCAAAATGTACCTTTCACAAGATATCTTGTTCTAATACTGCTTAATAAAAGTTAATGTATGGTATTTGAATGAAAATATTTTGAATATGTTTTCTTAATTTAGTACTGAAAAACAAAGCAAAGTACTCTGAGTATTCTATTTTATAATAACTGGAATTGGTTTTAAGTATACATAAAACAAAATGGGTATATCTTATACTTTAAAGATTAGTGAATATTTCAAGTTGAGGAATAGTACATTGTAACAATTGATGAATCTACATTGATACATCCTAATCACCCAAAGTCCATAGTTTACATTAGGATTTACTCGGTGTTGGATATTATATGGGTTTGGACAGATTTATGATAAGACATGTATCTATCATTATAGTATCATATAGAATATTTTCACTTCCCTGAAAGTCCTCTGAGCATTGCCTATTCATTCCTGCCCCTGACCAACCTGTCTCAACCATTGATCTTTTTATTATCTCCATAGTTTTACTTTTTCCAAAATGACATATAGTTGAAATTATACAGTATGTAGCCTTTTCAGATTAGCTTCTTTCACTTAGTAATTTGTCTTTAAAGTTCCTTATGTTTTTTTCTTGGCTTGACAGCTCATTTCCTTTTTGTGCTGAATAATAGGATGTACCACCGTTTATTTATCCATCCATCTACTAAAGGACATGTTGGTTGATTCCAATTTTGACAATTATGAATAAAGCTGCTATAAACATTCAGGTGCAGGTGTTTGTGTGGACATGTTTTCAGCTCCTTTGGGTAAATACCAAAGAGTGCAGTTGTTGGATCATATGGTGAGAGTATGTTTAGTTTTGTAAGAAACCGCCAAACTGTCTTCCAAAGTGGGTATACCATTTTGCATGCCTACCAGCAGTGTATGAGAGTTCCTGTTGCCCCACATCCTTGCTAGCATTTGGTATTGTTAGTCTTCTGGATTTTGGCCATTCTAATAGGTGTGTAATGGTATCTTTTTGTTTTAATTTGCTTTTCCCTGTTGACATATGATGTGGAGCATCTTTTGTATATCTTCTTGATCCTGCTCATATTTTAAAAACCCTTTTTCTTCTTTTTAAACAATTATTTTATATTTCATGTGTACTAATCCAGTTTGTGAAGTCTTTGAGGGTCTGTTTCTTCTGCCCATTGTGTCTGTTAGTCTCTCATTTCACTTGGAACCAAATGTGCAGAAATTCTTTGAGTTCAGATTGAGTTCAGCTCAAGAGAATTTGCTTTTACCTGTAATCTGGTAGCACTGTCTACCTGGCACAAGCCTCTCCAAATTAAAATTTTTTCATGCCACATTGGAAACTCAAACCCCCAAATGCTGTCTTACGATGGCAAAGTCTTAGAGGGATTTTTTTTTTCCCCTGTTTACCCGTTGCTAAGGCTAAGGTCAAGATGAGTAAGTTGGTAAGTTACCTTGTCTCTTTCAGCATGGGCATTAGGAGGGCTTTTTTCCATTTTTTAAACTTTTTTAAGTTTGAAATACTTGTAGATTCACATGAAGTTGCAAATACATCTCCTGTGTGCCCTTTACCCAGTTCCCTTCAGCGTAACCTTTCACCAGCTTTATTGAGGTATAATTGACAAATAAAATTGTAAGGTATTCAAAGTGTACAACTTTATGATTTGATATATGTATACATTGTGAAAGGATTCTGCCATTGAGTTAACACATCCACCACCTTTTGTGTGTGTGTGAGAACATGTAAATTCTACTTTCTTAGCAAATCTTAGTAAATTTCAGTTATACAATACAGTGTTATCAACTATATTCACCATGATGTTATACATTATATCCTCAGACCTTATTCATTTTATAACAGAGTTTGTGCCTTTTAGCCAACCTCTTCCTATTTCCCCAACTGCATAGCCCACGGCAACCACTTTTATATTCTCTGCTTCTATGAATTTGACATTTTTTTAAATTCCACATATAAGTGATATTAAGCAATATTTGTCTTTCTCTGGCTTATTTCACTCAGTGTAATATAAATAAGCACTCCGGGTTTATCTATGTTGTCATAAATGACAGGATTTTCCTTTTTTAAGGCTGAATGATATTTCATTGTATATACAGTTGACCCTTGAACACCGCAACACGGATCCACTCATACACTTTTTTTTTTTTTAATAGTATGTACTGTGAATGTAGAACCACTGAACTGTGGAGGAGGAACTGTGGATATGGAAGGCTGACCATAACTTATACATGGATTCATAACTGCTTGGAGGGTTGGTGCCCCTAAGCCCCAAATTGTTCAAGGGTCAACTGCAGATGCCATATTTTCTTGATCCATTTATTCATTGATGGACACTTAGGTTGTTTCCATACAAGGTATGGAAAAGTCTTTTGTGAACAATGCTGCTATGAACATGGAGTACAGATATCTCTTTGCGATTAATGATTTCATTTCTTTTGGATATATACCCAGAAGTGGGATTGCTGGGTCATATGCTGGTTCTATTTTTAATTCCTTGAGGAACCTCCATACCGTTTTACATAGTGGCTGTATGAGTTTACATTCCCACCAACAGTGTACAAGGTTTCCCTTTTTTCCACATCCTCCCTGCATTTATTATCCCTTGTCTTATTGCTAATAGATATCCTAACAGGTATGAGGTGATATCTCATTATGGTTTTGATTTGCATTTTCCTGATGATTAGTGAGCACCTTTTCATGTATCAATACCTTTTGGCCAATTACATGTCTTTGGAAAAATGTCTATTCAGATCCTTTGCTGGTTTTCTTAATTGGGTTGTTTTTTGCTATTGAGTTATATGAGTTCCTCTTATATTTTGAGTATAACCCCTTATCAGACATATACTTGAAATATTTTTATTCTAGCGGTTGCCTTTTCATTTTGTTGGCAGTTTCCTTTGCTGAGTAGAGGATTTTTAGTTTGATGTAGTCACACTTGTTTATTTTTGCTTTTGTTACCTTTGCTTTTGGCGTCAAATCCAAAAAATCATTGCCAAGACCAGTGTCATAGAGCAGACACCCCTGTGTTTTCTTCTAGGAGTTTTATGGTTTCAGATCTTGCATAACTTCTTGCATGACTATAGTACAATATCTAAACCAGGAAATTGACATCAGTACAATCCACAATTGCATTCAGATTTCACAAGGTTTTTTTGGTTGTTGTTTTGTTTTGTTTTTTGGCTATGCCATGTGGCATGCAGGATCTTAGTTCCCTGACCAGGGATCGAACCCGTGCCCCCTGCCGTGGAAGCATGGAGCCCTAACCACTGGACCACCAGGGACTTCCCTCACCAGTTTTATTTTCAATCATTTGTATTTATATGTCTATATGTGTGTATAGTTTAGTGCAGTTTTGCCACATATGTACATTCATGTAACCACCGTCACAGTCAAGACACAGAACTGTTCTATCACAAGTCTTCCTAGGAGAGCTGTTTTTAATTCACCCTTTGAAGGTTGATGTAGTCCTTCGTGACCCCCGCTTTTTATGCAGTCTCCTATAAATAGATTCATCCATCTCCTTAGGTGGGCCTTGAGCTTTATCTCCTCCTGTGCGATTATCAGAAAATCACTCTCTGCAGGATTCAGCAGAAACCCTAAGAGCAAAGGCTGGCTTTGGCAGGTGCTTATTTATTAGTGTTCCTAATTTCACTTATTTGGGGTGGCTTTGCACCTTCTATTCTCTAGTGCCAGCTCTGAAATGTGTTTAAAAAGATGCTTTAAATTGTCTGCAAGCATTTTATTTGTTTCAATCAGAAGATTCACTCTGATTTTCTAATATGCCATATTTTGGAAACAGGTAACCATGGAAATATTAAAGAGCATTTATCTTTATAGTTTTCATTAATAGTTTTTTCATAATTAGAAAAGTTGACTTTGTTTTATCATGGTGCCGTGCATCTATGATTAGTTGATGATTAGATATATTATTCATTCAAAACCATATAAGATAATGTATTTCAGGAATGGTCATAAAATTTATAATGGACCTCTTTATGAATAGTTTAATTTTCAGTCATACATTTTATTTATTTCTATAATAGTTTTAATATTGAAATAATTAAAACAGAGAAGTTAAATAATTTCTCCAAGCTCATGGATCATTGAAAAATCTGACACCAGAGTTCACATGAGTCTTTTGCTTATCCTATTTTCTACAACTCAGATTTAAATGGTTTCGCAATTAACTTTTAAGTTGGATTTATATACCCACATACTGTACATTTCTCTGAACTTTCAAATCAGGTTAAAATGACAAATATATTTTTCAATTTCAAAAGCAAACAAAAAGAAAAGTGTAAAATCTCAAACCCTGGTTCTTAGAAAAAAACTTAAAAGTTTGAAATTAGCATGTTTAGAAGTATTAAGCTATTGCTCAATATACAACCCATTTTTACATGAGAAGAAGAACCTGTGGAAAGTCATGTTTTCCACAGACAGATGATAGGAGGAAAATAGCTTGATTTAAGGCCAAGAGTAAATATGAGGCATTTCAAGTGTAGGTGAAAACTAATGACATTTGGTGTTTCTCTGGTTTTTATCTTATGACTTTGCAGTTTCTTCAAGTGCCAAGAAAAATAGAAAGGCCGATGTTAATGTTGGGCTAGGTTGCTTTGTTTGTCTTTTAATATAGTACTAATTTTATTTCCAAATATACTTTTTCTTCCTTCAAAGGGATTCTTAAAAGTATTTTAGTTTTCTTTAAAAGTAGGCTTAGGGAATTTATGTAAAATGTAGAAAGCATTGGCTAGTTTAAAATAAGTAAATATAACTTTTATATGGGGAATAATAATCTAGGGAAATAAGCTAGGCCACCCACTGCCAAAGATATTTGCTGTATGTCAGAGTTTATGTGGCCCTGCAGCAGCAGTTTACTGTCTAAAGACTGTGTGTTCTTATTGCTGTGGACAGATGGATTCTCCACTTGAGATTTGTAAAGATTTGTGTCAGTTCAGATCAGTGAATTGAAACAGCATTTACTGATTGCTTACTAGGAGATGTAGTTTCTGACTTCAAGAAATGTATGCTATATTGAGAAAGACTGACAGGTCCTTGTGATGTTCTTGTACTTATAAGTACAGAAGGACCCTAAGAGCACAGATTTGGGAGGAAGGGAGTTTGAAGAAATGGTGGTCAGGAAAGGCTTCATAGAAAGTGAAGTTTGAGCTGTGCCTTTAGAATTAACAGGTTTACACCAATATTCAAATGAAAGGAGAGCATTTGACCAAAATAGGTGTACTCACAATGTTACTCCCCCTCACCTGCACCCTCATTCACTCCTTTTTTCTTTGCCTTCATTAAGGCAAAATGAAAGTGTTCATGGCTGATTTTATGGGCCCTATTTTTAATGCAATTCTTAGGTTCAAGTAAAACTTCAAGCCACCTTTCCTTGCATGCCCATTCCTAGATTGTAATTTTCTAAGTTAGAAAAAAGAAAACAAAAACCAGGTTCAGCTCTTACCTTAGGAATAATGAGAGTCCATTCATTCAGTTTCTCTGGTTCCCACTATGACTTCTTGACCAATGCCTGTTTGTTTCCCTGTTCTCTTATCGTTAACACCTTGTGGTATTTCCCTGCCTGAGCTGTCTGTTCGTTCATTTGCAGTCCTATCCCTGCTCCTCTCTTCACTTGAATTCATTTGCCTTAGCCCTCACCTTGCCTGGCCTAATGCATGCCATCTCCATTCCTGCACATCTGGCCCAGACATCTGCCATCTTGAGTCTCAGTGGTCATCCACCTTCCATCAGTATTTGACCAGCTTCTGGGCATGGTCTGACCCACACTGTTTACTTAGACAAGAGGTAGTCTTGATCACATTCACACTGTCTCTCTGTAGTTTTCAAACTAGGACTCAGTGCTTCCCTCCCTTCTCCCTCCACTAATTAGTTTCATTAGTATTCAATTGATATAATTAATTGTATTTCTTTTCTAATCACTGCAATTGTATCTATACTAGTAAAACTATTTTTATACTCTATGTAATTTCACTTTTGTGTTGATTGAAACTTTCATGGGGGACAAATGTTACTTTCCTTTTGATTACTCACTTTAAAGCATCTGTGAACCAACGTAACTAAAAAATTACAAACTCACACAAACTTAGTCTTATCTGGCTTCCGAATCCTGAACGCTTTTCTTCCCACCCTACCACACTGCCTTGCTATTTTCAGTCTAAAACCTTCATGAAACATTTAACCATTTACTTCCTCTAATCTAGCTTTAAGCTGCTGATAATTTTATTCATTTGCTTAGCCTTGGGTCCAATAAGATCAAAGTTCCAACTCTATATGGACCAGTAATCCTTACTGTGTTTCTACATCAGTAAGCAATGTACTCTTGTCAACAATTTACTCTATATGATGATGGGTTATATAAAGGACCAAAGGCAAAAGGTAGGGGAGTTAAATAGATTAGCAAGTCTTCATCACCTTTCCTAACAAGACATCAGAGTGCTGAGAAGGGAAAGTAGGTGTTTAGCATTGCAAAGAAGACAGGGTTTTGAGGCAGAACCCTGGATTTAAGTTGCAATTTTGTCCACATAGTAGCTCAGTAACTTTGGCTAAGTCTTTCAACCTCTCTGCATTATTTTCTCTTTAGTAAAAATGGAGATAATAATATGACCTCACAACATCTCAAGGATTTAAATCATAAATGTGAAAGTACTTAGAAAAATAGCACAGTGCTGGGAATAATGTAAGAAATCATTATAGGGTAGACACTGTAAGTGCTAAGTTTTGGGTATGTTTTCAAGTCATTAGTATGTGGTAACTTTCTAATACCTGCCTCATAGATTTGATTAACCCAGTAATCCAAAGGAAAAAAAAGGTAATAACATGATGTTAGCGAGCAAAGTAAACATAGAATACTTATTTTATCTATTCACTTTTTTTCACTGCCTTTACAGGAGAGCCTTGAATTTAGGAATTCTTCGAGACCCTGGATCAGAAATTGAAGACAGACAATACCAAATAGATCTGCAGTCCATCAATATTGGTACTGCGCAGTGGGATCAACTAAAACCGGAGAAGGAAAGTGGCACAGGAGGGGTGCTAACAGAGAATGAAAGAAATTCTCAGAATCCAGCCCTTGAGTGGAATATGGCCAGCAGGTGGGAAATGGTTAAGAAGCTTTCTCCACGTTCTAATATTTCATTGACAGAAGAGCAATTGATGATACAGTCTTTAGCACGCCCAACCTAAGTGTTTTAGTATTGTTTCTGCATTTCATGACGATCATTAAATATATTTTGTAATTGTAGCTGATGATTTTGCTTAGAAACCTGCTAGTCCTACCACTGTTACACTGCAATTATTACAAATTTAAGGTCGTGTCAGAATTTTTTTTTTAAAGCTTGTTAGTTGATGAAAGGTTCCACTTCAGGCTAAGGATTCATTCACATTTTCCCTTAAAATCCATTATATTCAAAGCCAGATTTTCCTTATTATTATAAATCCTTGGCCCCCAAATGTTCCGTTAAATGGATATTCACAACTTAAAAAAATAAAGATAAAACTAAAATAAAATCAATGTAGGTACAAATAGAGAATTAAAAGAAAGAAATGAATGACTAACTCTGTGCGTGGGTTCTCAGGGAAGGTTTCACAGAATATATGGCTTTTGAATTTGTTTCCACAAAGTACGAGTGGCAGGAGAGGGGAGGGGGCATTTTGAACTAAGAAAGCTACTGCAGTATAAAAACTTGGCATGTTTTATTCACTTCTGAATACCAAGCACATAGTATCATGCTTGGCACAGAATAGGAAGTTCGTGAATATTTGAGTGAAATAGTGAGGGATCGAATGATTAGATGATTAAGGAAAGCTAACAAATCAAGTGACTGAATGTGAGTGTTCCTGAGAGATACTGATTCAAATAAAGACAAGAAATTTTAGATCTGGTGCTGTTTAGTTCTGCTGATTAATCTTGACAGAAATACAAACAGAACCATAATATCATTAGATTTTTGTTTTTCAATAGGTATTACAGGTAGACCTCAAAAGATATACAGTGAAGAATAATTTACTCCCTTCCCTAACCATTATTAAATGGCAGTCTTTATAATGGTTTTCATTTATTCCTCCTGATACATTACTCACATTTTGTCTGTAGTCATAATGTGTTTCTGTGTGAATGATTGGGAGAAGGAAGTAGGGAAGTTAAGCATAAGGAATCATCAAATTTTAAAACTTGCAGATCTCTTGCTTCCAAAACCTTAATTTTTCAGCTGACGGAATACATCAGGGTTCAATCAGAGCAGGACAACCGCTATAAGTATTGTAACATACGGGATTTATTTTAGGAATAAGACCTTATCCAATTGTGGAAGAAGCTGGGTGACCTGGGTAAAAATTTGTAGCACCCAGGGAACCTGGGAAGCCAGGCACGTCCAGTGGCTGGAGGGAGCACCGAAGGCTGGTAGGCAAGTCCATGGGAGGTTATTGCTTCTGCTTCTGGAGTTGAGCCTACAGTTGCTATTGGCCAGCAGAGCCAACAATCAGGAAAAAGTCACAAAGGTGGGAAGAGTGAGGACAAGCTGGAATCTGCTGGTACCTCTGCATCGTAATTTCACTGCTATTTAAAACAGTATGACTGTCAGAGAATATTGTCTGTTATTTCTCTTCCACATTCCAACTCCCTTGCAATTTTCTCTCTAAACTCTGAACCATTCTTAGCAAGTTATGGAACAAAACCACTACAGCAAACTAAGTTTGAGGAGATTCCTTTGCTTGTCCAGTGTCACTTAAAAATACAGCTAAGTGTGGAACCTCGGTTTGCTTCCTCTTAGTCAACTACTTTTCTTGTACTCAGTACTCTGACGCCTTACTCTTATGCTAAGTTCATTGTTAGTTAATCACTTTTTTTTCTTTTAGCAACCATTTTTACTACATCTGGGCTTACTTTTATAATCTGAGGTAATGAAGTGATGAGAACTAAAATAACCTGTACTGATGTCTGCCATGTGCAGGTTACACATTAAAATCACTATTGCTATTTGACATGGTGATGAGAGCTTTCGGGGTGTGTGGGATGGTGTGGAAAGTTTATCTTGTAATTTCCTGAAAATGCCAATGAGCCTTAATTCTCCAAGTTAATATGATTTTCTTGTTTGTAATATTTAAAGATAAAATTTGAATAGACTTGAAAACTGCAGTTAAATAAATAATTTAGTTTTTATACCAAATGCTTTTGTTCGGCCCTCTCACTATCTGTGTTTGATTTCCCTGGGTAAATTATCTTTCTGACTTTACTGAGAGAAATAGAACATATTTATTTGTTTGAGTATTTTGATGTACATAGACCAAATTACATATACTACCCTTTGGCCTTTTTCACCACACATAGGATTTTTTTTTTTAATTAATTATTTTTATTTTTGGCTGCGTTGAGTCTTCATTGCTGCGCAAGGGCTTTCTCTAGTTGTGGCGAGCGGGGGATACTCTTCGTTGCGGTGCGTGGGCTTCTCATTGCAGTGGCTTCTCTTGTTGCGGAGCATGGGCTCTAGGTGTGAGGGCTTCAGTAGTTGTGGCACTCAGGCTCAGTAGTTGTGGCTCGCAGGCTCTAGAGCTCAGGCTCAGTAGTTGTGGCACACGGGCTTAGTTGCTCCGCGCCATGTGGGATTTTCCCAGTCCAGGGCTTGAACCTGTGTTCCCTGCACTGACAGGCAGATTCTCAACAACTGCGTCACCAGGGAAGACCCACAGATAGGATTTTTTGAAATTGTTATTACTATGTTTTCTTAGCAGGCTGTATTTGAATTTGACACGATCGTAAAATCTATCCATTCTATGCTTCACAGGGTTAGTAACATTGACTATGTGGAAGTATGGCACTGTGTTGCTATTAAAGTACCTGAAGCATGAATAATGCCTTAATTCTGAGAGATCATGACTATTCCATCTGACTGTTGATCTCTTACATTTTTACTTTTTTTTTTTTTGTATTTGCTTCTGATTTTTTTTTTAACATCTTTATTGGAGCATAATTGCTTTACAGTGGTGTGTTAGTTTCTGCTTTATAACAAAGTGAATCAGCTATACATATACATATATTCCCATATCTCTTCCCTATTGCGTCTCCTCCCTCCCACCCTTCCTATCCCACCCGTCTAGGTGGTCACAAAGCACCGAGCTGATCTCTCTGTGCTATGCGTCTGCTTCTCACTAGCTATCGATTTTACATTTGGTAGTGTATATATGTACATGCCACTCTCTCACTTTGTCTCAGCTTACCCTTCCCCCTCCCCGTGTCCTCAAGTCCATTCTATAGTAGGTCTGCATCTTTATTCCCCTACTACCCCTAGGTTCTTCAGGGCCATTCTTTTTTTTTTAGATTCCATATATATGTGTTAGCATACGGTATTTGTTTTTCTCTTTCTGACTTACTTCACTCTGTATGACAGACTCTAGGTCCATCCACCTCACTACAAATACCTCAATTTCATTTCCTTTTATGGCTGAGTTTTATTCCATTGTATGTATGTGCCACATCTTCTTTATCCATTCATCTATCAATGGACACTTAGATTGCTTCCACCTCCTGGCTATTGTAAATAGAGCTGCAATGAACATTGTGGTACATGACTCTTTTTGAATTATGGTTTTCTCAAGGTGTATGCCCCGTAGTGGGATTGCTGGGTCATATGGTAGTTCTATTTTTAGTATTTTAAGGGACCTCCATACTGTTCTCCATAGTGGCTGTATCAACTTACATTCCCACCAACAGTGCAAGAGGGTTCCCTTTTCTCCACACCCTCTCCAGCATTTATTGTTTGTAGATTTTTTGATGATGGCGATTCTGACTGGTGTGAGGTGATACCTCATTGTAGTTTTGATTTGCATTTCTCTAATGATTAATGCTGTTGAGCATTCTTTCACGTGTTTGTTGGCAATCTGTATATCTTCTTTGGAGAAATGTCTATTTAGGTCTTCTGCCCATTTTTGGATTGGGTTGTTTGTTTTTTTGATATTGAGCTGCATGAGCTGCTTGTAAATTTTGGAGATTAATCCTTTGTCAGTTGCTTCATTTGCAAATATTTTCTCCTATTCTGAGGGTTGTCATTTCATCCTTTTTATGGTTTCCTTTGCTGTGCAAAAGCTTTTCTGTTTCATTAGGTCCCATTGGTTTATTTTTGTTTTTCTTTCCATTTCTCTAGGAGCTGGGTCAAAAAGGATCTTGCTGTGATTTATGTCATAGAGTGTTCTGCCTATGTTTTCCTCTAAGAGTTTTATAGTGGCTGGCCTTACGGTTAGGTCTTTAATCCATTTTCAGTTTATTTTTGCCTGTGGTGTTAGGGAGTGTTCTAATTTCATTGTTTTAGATGTAGCTGTCCAGTTTTCTCAGCACCACTTATTGAAGAGGCTGTCTTTTCTCCATTGTATATGCTTGCCTCATTTATCAAAGACAAGTTGACCATATGTGCGTGGGTTTATCTCTGGGCTTTCTATCCTGTTCCATCGATCTATATTTCTGTTTTTGTGCCAGTACCGTACTGTCTTGATTACTGTAGCTTTGTAGTATAGTCTGAAGTCAGGGAGCCTGATTCCTCCAGCTCTGTTTTTCTTCTCAAGTTTGCTTTGGCTATTTGGGGTCTTTTGTGTTTCCATACAAATTGTGCAATTTTTTGTTCTAGTTCTGTGAAAAGTGCCATTGGTAGCTTGATAGGGATTGTATTGAATCTGTAGATTGCTTTGAGTAGTATAGTCATTTTCACAATGTTGATTCTTCCAATCCAAGAAAATGGTATATCTCTCCATCTGTTTGTATCATCTTTAATTTCTTTCATCAGTGTCTTACAGTTTTCTGCATACAGGTCTTTGGTCTCCTTAGGTAGGTTTATTCCTAGGCATTTTATTCTTTTTGTTGCAATGGTAAGTGGGAGTGTTTCCTTAATTTCTCTTTCAGATTTTTCATCATTAGTGTATAGGAATACAAGAGATTTCTGTGCATTAATTTTATATCCAGCTACTTTACGAAATTCATTGATTAGCTCTAGTAGTTTTCTGGTAGCATCTTTGGGATTCTCTCTATATATTATCATGTTATCTGCAAACAGTGACAGTTTTACTTCTTCTATTCCGATTTGGATTACTTTTATTTCTTTTTCTTCTCTGATTGCTGTGCCTAAAACTTCCAAAACTATATTGAATAATAGTGGTGAGAGTGTGCAACCTTGTCTTGTTCCTGATCTTAGTGGAAATGGTTTCAGTTTTTCACCATTGAGGACGATGTTGGCTGTGGGTTTGTCATATATGACCTTTATTATGTTGAGGTAAGTTCCCCCTATGCCTGCTTTCTGAAGAGTTTTTATCATAAATGGGATTTGAATTTTGTCGAAAGCTTTCTCTGCATCTATTGAGATAATCATATGGTTTTTCTCTTTCAATTTGTTAATGCAAATTAAAGTTTAATTGCATTAAATTTATTGCAAATTAAATTTTAATTGCATTAGAAAGTCACCAGATAGTGTTCCTCTTGGAAGGAAAAGAAAAAAACCACACACGCACGCACACACACACACACACACACACTGAAATAGTCTTCAACTCTTAACTAAATATTTGATTTTTAAAGTTACTTTACAAATCAAATGACTTATCCTTATGACTATTTAAAAATAAGAGAAATCTGTAAAAATAGGTATAGTTAATAAAATTATAACCAATAATTTTCCAAAAAGTATGTTATATATATTTATTGTTCATAATAAATGTGTGTGAATATTACTGTTTTTTACATTTAGGAATATCCACTCTAAGGGATTATCTCAGTTGATTATCACAAGTCTTAAGTATCTTCTGGTCTATCTTTCTCTGTAGTATTTCTAGTTTACTAATTTTTTCTTAAATTATATCTAAAATTCTGTTTATTAATCTATTATATGTTTAATTTTAGTAACTACATTTTTTATTTCTGGATACTCTGTTTGGTTGTTTTTTAAATCCATTTTACCTTTCTTGATAGTACTTTGGTTTTTTCCTCCTGTTTTTCATTCCATCCTATATGTCTTTAATGATCTTAAAGAAATTTATTGTATTGTCCATATGTGGAAATTCCATTATCAGAAGTTCTTGATAATGAATTTGATAATGGGGTTGAAGTCTCCTATTGCTAAAAAAAAAAAAATTTGGAGTGCATATAAAATCTGTGATTAGGAGTTTATCTTCAGTGGTCTTTGTTCCTGGGAATCCTTTTTGTCGGCTTGAACGCATATTTTTCCAAAGAGATTTTACATTTATTTCTGACTGATGCCCTGGGGTTATCAAAGGTCTTATGCCACTTTTATATGAATAACTCAATATGGGTATTCCTGGACCAACACAAGTAATATAAGTTACAGCTTCCAAACACACATGGGGTAGTCCCATTATTTTTAATTTTCCCATTATTTTTATTTTAATTTTTAAGTTGAAAAAGCAGGGAGATCTCTGTTTTTTCAATAATCCCTCATGCCAAATCAGGCAAACTTCCTTGTTCTTTTCTATTTCTGATTGGAAGTTGTTTTTCTGACCTTTTAATGGCCCCAGATCTAAGTTGGCAGCTCGTTTCAAAATCCTTGCCTGTCAGGGATGTAAGGATTAGCCTGTTGTCTCAATATGGCCATTAAAAATCTATTCCCTTGGTTTACTGAGAGTGGCTAGGACCCTGAAGTCATTAACAATGTCAGTTAATACTTTGAGTTTTACTTCCCTCTTTTGTTAGTTTACTAGATTATTATCTACTAAAATATTAGCAGAATTTAATTCTTGTTGTAGTTATTTCTTCAGTGTTTATTTTTACTTTCTTTTGAATTCAGCCTTGAAAATACTTGAATCTATAAAAAAGTTTTTATGATTTAAAAAATATGTATCCTTAACGCAAATACTTATCAGAGATAATACAAAAGAAAAGTTAGCACTCTGTACCAGTGAAGTTCTAGTTTTATAAGAATATTGACTTAAAAAACTTTTTTAAAAAATTTCTAACATCATAGGTCTTCCATATGTTGTGTTACTTACTGATTTAATTCACATAGTGGGAAAAAATTATGATACAAACAAGTACTTTTTTTTCCCCATCAGTGCTTCAGCTAAGGTTTGCTCTTAGTTGGTTCCCTGCCATGTTTTCCATTTTAAGGTATTTTTAATACATCGTATATTTTAGCACTCCCCTATGAGAGCACATCAGATGTTACATGTTTCTCACATTGGTCATTTTATGGAATTTGAGCTATTAGGCTATAATTGTGGTGTCTCTCAGGATCTCAGCCCTTCCTCTGTATTCAGATTTTAATACTTCTTCTATTCACCAGATCTCTTAATTCTTTAAAATTGACTTTCTTGAAATCCAATACTTATGTGTCACAGAACCAGATGATCCAATTTGCTTTTTTGGCAGAGACCATAGGAAGCTCTGCCCATTGCACAGTTTCAACAAAAGATACTAGTATTCTCTAGACTATTCTGGTAGAAAAGGATATAGACAGACTTGAGTTTTATCTGGGCTTTTTCATGAGATAACTTATGCCAATTCTCTGATCTCAACTTGGTCATTTTATAATAAAAGAGAATAATAGGGACATATTTACAAGGAATATTAAATTAATGGTTCCAAGGAACTTTTGAGGTACGGCTTGCTAGTAAAACATAGAACTGTATTATTTCATGAAATGAAAACTAAGAATATGGGTGGTAGACTTGAAGATCTGCACTAGCACAAGCTTTGGTTTCTCAATAAGATTTTCCAATTTTATCTTCTACGATGAACGCAATACTTCCTTTGAAATTATTAGCAATTAGCAATTTTGAATGTAGAGTAGGAATAGTGTGCTAAATAACTGATCAAAAGGTGAGAATGTATAAAGAAAAATTAAAATAGAGGTCAAATGCTGCTCTGTTATCAACTTGCCCTGCGGGCCCAGTTGTGGAACCTTTGTTCCAACTGGGTGGTCTTAGCCCAGTCCCTGAACTTCATTTCCTCATAGATAATATGGGGCTAGTAATGTTCCTTACTTCACATACAGGGTTGCTGTGAAGAAGAATTCAGTATCAAAGTCACAAAAGCCATTTCACAAACTGTAAAGGCAGTCATAATCTATGAACTCAGATAGTTCTTAGAGTTAAAAAAAAAAAAAAAATCAAAGATTAAGAGGATATGCTTGTGAACCTAATGAGATTGGAAAGATGGCAGTTGTCAAGCAGAATGTCAGAAATATTAAAACTAGGAAATTAAAAATGATCACAAAATAGTAAGATTATTTTTGGTAGCAAGAGAGATCCTAAACTGTAAAAACAAAAGGAATTAAAAATAGAAAAAGTAATTTATTGAAAGGTCCTAGGATGCTCTTAATATGAAATTGATTAATTACATCTGAACTTCTCAGTGATTTTTTTATATGAATCTGAAGTTAAGAATTGAAGTTACAAAAATTATGATTATAAAATGTACAGCCAAAAATTAAAAAAAAAAATGTACAGATAGACACACTCAAAATAATTATGTAATTTTGTCATACATGTTTGTAGTACAGAGACTTGTACAAATTTAATGAAAATTATCCTTAAAAATGAAAAAGCTAATATATTTTTTTTTTGAAAAAGCTAATAATTTTTACTTTATCTTTTAGCATACGGCGGCATCAAGAAAGAAGAGCAATTTTGACTCCCATTTTAACAGATTTTTCTGTCCGAATAACTGGAGCACCTGCCATCATTTTCACCAAAGTAATTTCTCCAGAAAATATGCACACTGAGGTTAGAAATTAATTTAGGTTTTATTTTAGTCTAAATATTGGAGCAGCTTTTCTTGTGTGTTAGGAGTTTTCATAGTTTCCGTGCATAGAATATCAAATTAGCTTATTATTAATAAGTTATTATTGTAGCTAATAATTATTAAGTACTTTATAGTACTATTTAGGTATTGCTTTTCATGTAATAACTCATTTAATCCTTATAATAATCCTATTAACTTCTCCTACTGTCCTCGTTTTACAGATGAGGAAACTGAAGCATAAAGAGTTAACTTGTCTAAATATTCACAAATAGGAAGCAGAACATGGTGTGAACCCAACTGGTCTGGCTCCTGGCCATACACTCCTGACCTCTGCCGCCTCTTTCTAATGAAAGCAACAATAATATTGACAGATCACTTAGGGTTCTCACATGGATTACCTTACAAAGAGAGTTCTACATGAATTACCTTATTTACTCTTCACAGAATCCATATGAGGTGGATATTATTAGTATACATATTTTATAGATGAGGAAACTGAGATCAAAAGAAATTAAGTAACTTGACCAATCTTACTAGCCAATTACTAATGGATCCAGGTTTGAAGTCTAATCACTATGGTATACTGCCTCCATGCCTAGAATAGAAATGTAATAATAATGTGATCCATCATAACTTTAAAAATATTCTTCATAAAAGTTTGTTATGCTAAAAACTTGATAAACTTTTTGATCATTCACAGAGTTATAGGCAGTTGTTATAAAAAGTTCAGAAAAATTAGGCACAGATTAAATATATTATTAATCTAAGGTGATAAAAGTTTACATCATTCTTTGAGTTTTTAAAAAACAATATTTTGGGGCTTCCCTGGTGGTGGAGTGGTTAAGAACCCGCCTGCCAATGCAGGGGACATGGTTTCGAGTCTGGGTTCGAGCGCTGGTCTGGGAAGATCCCACATGCCGCGGAGCAACTAAGCCCGTGCGCCACAACTACTGAGCTTGCGCTCTAGAGTCTGTGTGCCACAACTACTGCAGCCCGTGCATCTAGAGCCCATGCTCCACAACAAGAGAAGCCACCACAATGAAGAGTAGCCCCCGCTCACCGCAACTAGAGAAAGCCCACGCACAGCAATGAAGACCCAATACAGCCAAAAATAAAAATAAATAAATTTATATAAAAAACAAACAAAAAAATATTTTGTATGTGTTATCTTATTTGATGTTTGTAATTGCCCTATAGGGAAAGTTAGGTTAGGCAGGATATCTTTATATCCACAAAAGGTATATAAAAATTAAGTAAGTCTACTTATATCTTTCAGTTACTTAGTAACACAATTGGTTTAAAATACACAAATATATTCCCTTCATCATTACTTGTGGAATAAAATAAGAATTCTAACTATAATGAGTAAATTTTGGAAACTTTTTGGGGGGAATATTTATTTAACCAGAAAAAGGGGATCGTTTCCGACATGCTTTTCTTTATGGCTTTATTAAAAGCTGCTCTAAGCTGTGTAGTTTGTATTTGGACCCATTATAAGTCTCCTTAAATCCATTCTCTTGGATGACACTATTAAGGAGAAGGTTTGTTGGACATTTCCAAGCATTTGAACATTGTCCACATGCACTTCATGACAAGAGGCAGGGCTTCTGCTTATTAAGTGAAACTTCTGGATTTTTCATTTCTGTTTTCCTTCCCTGAATGGTTTTCCAGCAATGAATGTTCAAGTGACTCAGTTATGCAGAACAACACCAGTTATGTAGTGGACAGCTACCTAATGCTGCCAAGATTTTAGCAGTTTAAAGAAGTGAAATTAATTAGTCTAGCTACCTTTGGCTTCAGCACTCCATTTTGTTATAAATCATTTGGAGTGTATCCTTTGGAGAATACTCAGACCATACCACTTGTGACTGTAATTGCTGCCTATAGTTGCCTGTTTACATCTGTCTGCCCACCTAGATTGTAACCTTCTCAAGAGCAGATTGCCCTTCAAGGCCAGCCTCACTCTCTGTGATATTCCTAGCACTCTAGTATGCTGCATGGTACTTGGGAGATGCTCACTAAATATTGGTCCGTCTGAGTGGGTGAACAAGCTTATGGTAAAGAATTACATCATTGCCTACATATTGAAACAATGATAGTAGTTTGACGTATGAAAAGCCAAACGTACATGAAATGGTGAAAAATTCTTAGTGTGTTTCCCTGTGACTAGCACATGGCCTGGTGCACAACAGGCCCTCATAAATGTTTATTAAATTAATCCATTAAACTGTTGAGTGGCCGTGCTCACCATTTCTGCTATTCTCATTAACAGATGAACTCAAGTCCCAGGAGAATTCATCAACATCGTAAAGGTCTAATAAGTAAGAATGATAAATTATCATCTAATGGCTATCATGTTTCTTTATCTCTATTCAACCTTTTTTTCTTTCAGGAGATTTTAGTGTGTGGCCACTCCTTGGAAGTGAATATAACCACAAACCTGGACTTCTTCCTAAGTGTGGCTCAAGTTCAACTCTTACATCAGTTAATAGTAGCAAATATGACTGGAGTGGAACCATCAAGCAAAGCCACAGAGGTAACTATTACCTGATTTTGATTAGGCTTACTGCATTTGTGCCAACTTTACATTGATAATAGGAAAACAAAAATTAAATGCTTTCTGCTAATTATTCTATTTAATTTTATTCAAAATATGGACATAAATCATTTTGGATTGGTGTTCTTTATTTTTGAAATTTGTTTGGTCTCTTTTCCTGTAATTTATCATGCACCTTCGCAGAATTGCTGTGGCCCAGCCCCAGAAAAGCCTCTGTTAAAAACATGATTTTATTGCCCTGCTGCAATTTTTAAAGTGCAGTGCACAAAACCTGATATAGCTTTCACTTACTCAGATACATTACAGGGACAGGGCCTCTTTTGGAAGTGAACTTTGTGAGAGTACTGTGGGAATATCTTCAATAAATAACTTCTAAAGCATTCGTTTCCCATGCTCAGTGAAGAATGGACACAATCAAAAAACTTGAATGCCTGCCTAGAATTTTAATTTTGATCCAGTGTTCATTGGAAGCCTACATTGTAACCACAAAGCATGTCAGCATGAAACAAAGAAAGCTGCTTGTTAGATGCTTCTCAAAATATTTTTTCTTTGCTTTTTGTTTCCGTACTTCTATAATCATATCTGTACTTAGAATAAATCTTTTATAAAATCTCTAATGAAGAAACTGTTTATCTTTGAAAAAGGCATTGCTTATATTTTTGTCATGAGTTATGCAGAAGGCTCTAAGTGCTATTTATTAAGGAGGAAGGGAAGGAGGAGGTGTTCACTGAGAGCCACTTGATGCTAAGCAAGCGTGCCAGGTACTTTTATGTAAGTTAACTCATATATCTTCAAGCATGTTATTACAACCACTCTGTGAGGTACATGTGAACATTATCACCATTTTACAGATTAGGATATTGTGACTCAGAGGTAATAAGTGACCTGTCTGAGATCATACACACATAACTAAAAAATGGTAGATCTGAGGTTTTAATTTAAGTCTTTCAAATCAGTGCTTTTTTCATTCTGCCATGGTTGCTGTACTATAACTGTTACATTAGTCTGAATCACCTTTATTTTTTTAATTATTTAAAAATGCTAAAGCTTTTAACTTTCATAAAGAAAGATTCTCTAACTATATCATCTTTTACCACCCATGATTTGTTTGCTCAGTATCTTTTTTAAAAGGACTATAAAGCTGTATGCTCTTCAAAATATTGACTTTTTCCCCAATGTATTTTAGACAATCCATAAGAATATAAATATATGATATGAAAATAAGCAGAGCAAAAATATTTCCCCATGGCATTTTCAATGAAGTCCTTGAAGGAGGTTGGGTTGGAAACAAATTCCTATATTATTTGTGCCAATTTTATGAATCTATCATGTCAGTGAAATCTAACTCACGGATTTCTTTTTTATTTCTTTTTTATTTTTATTTTTAAAACATCTTTATTGGAGTATAATTGCTTTACAATGGTGTGTTAGTTTCTGCTTTATAACCAAGTGAATCAGCTGTACATATACATATATCCCCATATCTCCTCCCTCTCACGTCTCCCTCCCACCCCTCTAGGTTGTCACAGAGCACCGAGCTGATCTCCCTGTGCTATGCGACTGCTTCCCACTAGCTATCTGTTTTACATATGGTAGTGTATATATGGCCATGCCACTCTCTCTCACTTCGTCCAGCTTACCCTTCCCCCTCCCCATGTCCTCAAGTCCATTTTCTACATCTGCGTCTTTATTCCTGTGCTACCCCTAGGTTCTTCAGAACCTGTTTTTTTTTTCTTTTCTTTTTTTTAGATTCCATATATATGTGTTAGCGTATGGTATTTGTTTTTCTCTTTCTGACTTACTTTACTCTGTATGACAGACTCTATGTCCATCCACCTCACTACAAATAATTCAATTTCGTTTCTTTTTATGGCTGAGTAATATTCCATTGTATATATGTGCCACATCTTCTTTATCTGTTCATCTATTGATGGGCACTTAGGTTGCTTCCATGTCCTGGCTATTGTAAGTAGAGCTGCAATGAACATTGTGGTACATGACTCTTTTTGAATTATGGTTTTCTCAGGGTGTACGCCCAGTAGTGGGATTGCTGGGTCATATGGTAGTTCTATTTTTAGTTTTTTAAGGAACATCCATACTGTTCTCCATAGTGGCTGTATCAATTTACATTCCCATCAACAGTGCCAGAAGGTTCCCTTTTCTCCACACCCTCTCCAGCATTTATTGTTTGTAGATTTTGTGATGATGGCCATTCTAACTGGTATAACTCACAGATTTCTGATGTGTTTTAGGAATTTATAGAACTTAGCAAGTTGATTGCTAACTATTTACCTACCTGCTTCTAATGCCTTTTAGTAGGGTCTGATTTGAGTAAATAAGGCACACTCAGAGTTAGATTTCTAACAACTCCTACCTGAATGTCAAGTCATTCCTCACAGTTCCATAAATGAGCTAGGATTGTTTTTGTTGTTTTAAAAATGTGTCTGTGGTCCTTATTCCTTCTTGGAGATGATACTAAAAGTACAGACAATATACTGAAATACAGTAGAGACAATACATTGAAAAATGATTAAGATGGCAAATTTTATTTTATGTGTGTTCTACCACAATTGAAAAAAAAAGTACAAACTCTCTGAAGACAATTTGGTCCTATCCCCAGCCTCAGTGGGATATGTCTGTGAAATTTCAATATTAAAAAAAAAGACTTTCCATGAACTAGAAGAATGTTTTTCTATTCATAAATGAGTAGCACAACTCATATCTGATAGTCTAAGAACATAAAGATATTGTAAGAATTGGTATAATTTCTTCCTTAAATATTTGATAGAATTCACCAGTGACCCATCTAGGCCTGATGCTTTCTGTTTTGGAAGGTTATTAATTATTGATTCAATTTCTTTAATATATGTAGGCCTATTCAGATCCTCTTATTTCTTCTTATGTGAGTTTTGTTAGATTCTGTCTTTCAAGGAATCGGTTCATTTTCTTGAAATGGTTATCAAATTTGTGAGCTTGGTCATAGTATTCCTTTATTATTCTTTTAATTTCCATAGAATCTGTCGTTATGTCCCCTCTTTCATTTCTGATGTTAGTAATTTGATTCCTCTCTTTTGGCTTTTTGTTTGTTTGCTTGTTTTTTGGTTTTTGGTTTTTGTTTTTTTTGGTTAGCCTGGCTAGAGGCTTATTAATATTATTGATCTTTTTAAGGACTCAACTTTGGGTTTTATTTGCTTTATTGGATTTTCTGTTTTCAATTTCATTGATTTCTGCTCTAATTATTTCTTTTTTCCTGCTTACTTTTGATGGTGTTAATATTTTCAAACAGTTTTTCACAAGGTTTCTTTTGAAACTTTAATTCTGAAAATTATTCAAGAACATGAAAAGGAGATTTTGTTAGTAGAGGAAGCATATCTACACTGTTAACAAAGGGGAAGAAAGATGGACAGATATTTGGAAATTGAAGTGAAAACAGTGGAATATAAGGATTATTACTAGAACCAATATTTAATATTAATTTTAATTATATAGACAACTAACACGTAATAAAACTTTCAAGTATATAGCTAAAAGAGAAGCACTTCTGGCAATAAAATGACCAGCTGATGGTTTAAGCAAATTGCCTCCCATGTTAATTAAAACTTTTCCAATATTTTTGCTCTAAAAATGTACTCATTGCTTAGTGATCAAGCAGCCTGTATTTGTACACTTCGGTTTTCAGTGTTTCCTTCAAGTGTTTATGACTTCCATGATTGCTGGTTCCCAGAATATTCAATTTCTTCATTTTAAATTAACCTTTTTTTTGTCTCTATACATATTATGATAGTCTGAGAAAGTACATGAGAAAAAACATTTAGTATTCAAAAAGCCAAAATTAATTCCATATTACAAAGTACACGGCCTTCTATATTTTATTCTATAGTTCATGTCTTTATGATAACATCTGTCTCTATAGTACTAGTACAACAGGAATGTTATTTGGGTTTCTTACATTCTAGTTCCCTGCCATTTACATGAGGTGGGAGTTAACCTCCTAGATAACTTCACAGTCAAATCTAAATGTACAATTCTAATTTTTCTCCAAAAATAGAGCTCTACTACTCATCCTTGGTTTCTTTCCCAATGTTTAGCAGGGCAAAATTGGTTTACTCTTTAGAAGATTCTTTACCTTCTTATAAGGTGGTCTAGATCCCATAAAGGCCCAATTATATAAAAGTGGTTGTTAGTAATATAATCATAACATTCATGCAAGAAGAATTAACAAGGGAGATAGTTCAGTTACATGTACCAGTAAATGTCAGGAAACTTTTTAAAGAGAATATGACTAAACAAAGAGTTAAAGTATTTTAATTTGTGCAAGTCTGTTTATGGGCTAATAATGCAGACCATTTTTATATGATATCAAAAAGAAACTAAACATCATTTTAAGTGTTCCTAAAGCTATTGGCATGCAGGACATTATAAAATGTTGTTAAAAAAATAAAACAAAAAATTCTACTTTTTTAACATTTTATTCCAGTTGCAGTCACCCCAAAAACAAAAATACACCATAAAAAAGGTAATTTGTATAGAGTGATTATAATTTATATCAGAGTGATTTAAACTGAGATGAAAGCTGAGTAACCTATCTGAACTCTATAAAATTATAAACAGTATAGATAAGATACTAAAACTAGCCTGTTTACTTGAAATGGTTAATTTTTTTTATAATGCAATGTTACTTTTATCGAAGTAGTGCATGAATTTTAACAACCAAATGTTGCTAAACTAAATATATCAAAATAGTGTCAGTACACTGACATCCCCACCTCATCCTGCTTAGCCATTTTTAACTCTATAAGCCTTGTCTTCTGGTATTTATCCCATCTTTCTGAATAAAATGAATAGACTACCATCTCTTGATTTACTCATTTTAGTATTACCTATTCACTTGCTGTTTACTGTAGATGAAGATTCCGTCTCTTTTACACTTCTCTTCCACTCTTACATTTTCCCAGTATTCTTATATCATGTTTTTAAAGTCAGTATGAATTGTTTTCATTATAAAGACTATGTAAATATTGTTCATTGCTTAGTGAAGTAATATGATGTGATTATATTTCCTCTCTTTATAGTCTTCTGTTTTTCTTAAAGTTAATCATTGCCACATTCTTTTTATTTGCTCAGTTTTTTTGTTTTTTTTTTTAATCTCTACCTCTTCTCTCATTCTCTCCAACCCGCCCCAAACCCTCACCAGTGACTCTACATAATGCCTGGCAATTTAATTTTTCACACTTTGAAACTTATAAAATAATGTCAACTCTGTTTTTACCCTTGGAACCATTTTTTGTGAAGTCTTCATTTTTCCTTCTCCTTTCTGGACCAGTAGTTCTCTAGACCTGCTACACACTTGACACAACTGAGCCAGATGAGAGAAGGTTGTGATTTTTGAGGTTAATGGTAGAGTGTTGGGAAATTATAGGGTATCAAGTAAGTAATGTTTTTTCCTATGAATATAAATAAGTAAAATTGCCAATATCTTTATCCCACCATTCTAAAATATTAGGTATTTTGAGTTCCTATATAGAAACAGTATAATAGTATAGAAAAATATTGTAATAGAACTTATTATACTTGCCTAATATAGTTTACGTGGGTGTTTTTACAATTTGCTATAAAATAGAATATAATATATAAGTTGGACTTTTTTGAGCTATGATTAAGTATATGCCCTAGGAGTGGTGGCGAAGGTTGTTTTTTGGTAGTATTATTATCTTAGCTTGGAAATTATCTGCTTTGGAGTTGTGCTTCATTTTAGGAATGGAAATTCTTGTTTTTTTGTCAATGGGGAAAAATTCTTACAAGGCATACTTGACCAACCTAAGGATTGCTAGGAGTCGTTGGAACTACAAACTTAAGAGTAAAGAAGAAGGGGGACTTCCCTGGTGGTCCAGTGGCTAAGACTCCGTGCTCCCAATGCAGGGGGCCTGGGTTCAATCCCTGGTCAGGGAACTAGATCCCACATGCATGCCACAATTAAAGAGGCTGCATGCCGCAACTAAAGAGACTGCATGCCGCAACAAAGATCCCGCATGCCACAACTAAGACCCGGCGCAGCCTAACTAACTAAATAAATAAATATTTTTTTAAAAAGAGTAAAGAAGAGGGGAAGGGACTTTGAGTGGTGGTGTAGAAGCAGATGTTTTCTGGAGTAGAACTTTAGGCAAGATGAGCAAAATAGAGGCTAATATACCTTGAGAAAACATGTGAGTGGAGGTAGGGTTTGAAAGCAGGAAATAAGACTGGTTCGGGAGAGGATGTTGATGTTCTGGTCTATCTCAGTGCTTTCTATCTTGAGGTGGACATGAGTGGGAGAGGCCATTTCAGAGGTTACCTATTTCTGTAACCTCCGTAACGTTTCTCCTTTAGAAAAGGAGATAGGAATATTGGATAACATGGATGTGGTGACTTTCCATCAGTGTTACTATGCTGAGTATTTGTTTCCCTTCAGAGGCACCTGGATTGACTACTTGTAACCAGGCAATAAACCCAGGCTCCAATAAAATATGGATTCAAGCAGAGCCTTAAATGGACAAGAGGCCCTCTGAGGAAATACCTTGAATTTCTTAAAATCTAGACCTGGAAAAGATATTAAGTATTTTACTACCTATTCTCTCCAAGGGAAGGACTTCTTAGGTACATTGAGCTATCACACCTGTCTCAGTTTTAGTTAGGCCTTGTAAATGTTAAAAATAGTATAATTTTCTCCTGGTAAGCTTACGCTTAGAGAGAAACATGCCATAGTTACTTCAAGGTAGATGCTAAACATCAAGAAAACAAGAAATATTTTAATTTTCCAGCCACACTAATATTTATCCCATATGTTGGGTTGGCCAAAAAGTTCGTTTGGATTTTTCTGTAACATCTTAGGGAAAAGCCCGAATGAGCTTTTTGGCCAACCCAATAGATTTCTTGACCAGAAATCCAGTGAATACAGTAAGTTTTCCTAAGGCACTATTAAACTGTCTGTCCTAGTCTTTTTCAGCAGTATTCAATGAGGGCTTACTCTATACCAGATATACTGGCTACAGACTGATAGAGGTATGAAAAATAAACATACTGTGGTCCCTGCCCTCTAGGATTTTATAATATGGTTGAAAAATACAACATAGACAAATGGATTTACAACTAAGACCTCAGAGCAGTAAACAAAAAGTGTCAAATAAGCTCTATGGAAAATTAGTGCTATAACAAGTATTCAGAATAAGAAGAGAAGACTTTAGGCTGGGTGGTCAGAGATCTAGCTTCATGGAGAAATTGGGGTTGAATAGGCAGAGAACAGTGACCTGCTTCTTTACTCAGTAAATATTGAACCCTTTCTATGTGTCAAAAACTACTATGGATACTGGGGTGACAGCATTAAACAAAGGAGGTGAAGTTTCTGATTTCATATTCTAGTGCTCATATATTCAGTGATATGAAGATTGACACTAATAAACAAATAATTAGAACTAGATCAATGTATATATTGATATCTATATAACTAGTAATACATGACTATATATATGTATATACATACATACATATATACATACATACACACAAATATACACACACATCCATGCACATAACTAGTTGCATTCAGCACTTTCTATTTGCCAAAAGTTATTCATGTGATTACACCTAGCTCTAAGGGAGGCTGGGAATGTAGTCTTTCTAATACAAGGCCATATGTCCTGCTAAAAATTATTTTACCATGAAAAAAGGGGATAATGAATATTGGGGTACAATTGCCAGCCTCAGCAACAAAGGCTTCAAGGTCACCTGGTAGTCAAAGAGAGGATATTCCTTAGAAAGCAGCTTTGGCTCTCTTCAATACTTTGAACATATCCTAAAGTTCTATGCCATATAACATGGCAGAAATAATGTTATCTTGCAAATTGTTCAGTGCTGATATAGGGACAAATATTGTCTTTGCCCAGGGTTTCTTACTCTTTTCGTCTGCTAATAGAACTCCCCTTCCTTTGGCTAAACAACATTCTCTTATTTTATGCGGTTTTGATAAAGATTCCCATTACAGGGTAGACATGAAACACAGGTCTGACTATTTTTTTTTAATTAATTAATTAATTAATTTTTATTTTTGGCTGTATTGGGTCTTCTTTGCTGCGCGCAGGCTTTCTCTAGTTACGGTGAGCAGGGGCTACTCTCCGTTGCAGTGTGCAGGCTTCTCATTGCGGTGGCTTCTCTTGTGGAGCACGGGTTCTAGGCATGTGGGCTTCAGTTGTTGTGGCACGCAGGCTCAGTAGCTATGGCTCGCAGGCTCTAGAGCACAAGCTCAGTAGTTGTGGTGCACAGCCTTACTTGCTCCATGGCATGTGGGATGTTCCCGGACAAAGGCTCGAACCCCAGTCTCCTGCATTAGCAGGCGGATTCTTAACCCTTGAGCCACCAGGGAAGTCTCCTGACTAATTATTGTATCAATCCCCTTCGCCCAGTTATTGGTCCAGATATGGGCACACTACCAGGCAAGTGCAGTGTTTCATATGAAAACACTGGGAAGAATAAGCCCTCTCTGCTAGGGAGCATTACGTTCAGATGTAGTCATATTGGAGCTATCTTTGACCATTGTCTCACTCTTCTCTTCCACTACTATCTCATGAAGGAAATCTGTGTCAAAAAAGAGGAGTTGAACTCACAGAAATAAGCAAAGCTGAAAGAAAGAGAAAGTCTTTGACATCATGTGACTCCCTTGACACAGTTCTAGTCAATGAGATATAAAGATAAATGTTCTACAGATTTCTAGGAAAGTCACTATGTTCTTTTTCCTCCTTCTTGGAATAACAACAGTGGAAGTGACTAGCCACTTGTTGCCATGTGATGACAAACATGAGGACAAAAGCCATGCACTAAGAGTAGCAAAGTGGGTAGATAAAGTGATTTGAGATGTGAGTGATATCATGAAGCCACTGCAACCAGCCCTGGACTTTAGGAAAATAAACGTAAGTTGTTAAGCCACTAATACTTGGCGTTCTGTTACATGAGGTCGAACACAATCCTAACTGATACAGACAGTGTTGCAGTATTCTGAGGTGGAGATGATAAAACCCAGGGAAAGTACTGAGCACAGAATAGAATTTGATGCTGAATAAATGCTCACAGTATGAATTAATAAATGAATTCCTTAATTCATAGGAAGTCCTATTTCTGTGCATAGAAATAAAAAAGATAAGATGTATGCCACATATATAACAAAAGAACTGGAAGAAATTGATGATTAACTATATGTTTGATGGACACAGGTTGGGTAGATATTGTGGAAGGCTTTGAATACTAGGCTGAAATGTTTTAAGTAAGTAGTAGGCAGTAGAGAGTATTTGAAGTTAGTTGAGCTAGAGAATGACTTCAACAGGTGTGCTTTGAAGTTCAGATCCGTTTTAGACTGAACTAATCAACTGTATTAACACACTATTAGTTGGTGTGTGATCTTCAGACGTAAATTTTATCGTTACATTTTCTTCTATTCTAACATAATAGAATATGTTATATTCTTTTACAGTATCAGTTTATTTCAGTTAGGATTTGAAATTGCTGTAGCATATAATATCACCTATTGTTTCCAGAAGCTACAATTCTTTAAAAAAAAACCAAAAACCACACTTTTTATTTCTTTATTTTCATTTATTTATTTTTTTATAACATAACTCCATACTTTATTCAGATTTCCTAGTTTTTACCCTAATGCCATTTTTTTGTTTGTTTGTTTGTTTTTGGTTTTTTTTTTTTTTTTTTTTTTTAAATTTTATTTATTTATTTATTTTTGGCTGTGTTGGGTCTTCACTTCTGTGCGAGGGTTTTCTCTAGTTGCGGCGAGCGGGGGCCACTCTTCATAGCGGTGCGCGGGCCTCTCACTATCGCGGCCTCTCTTGTTGCGGAGCACAGGCTCCAGACACGCAGGCTCAGTAATTATGGCTCACGGGCCCAGTTGCTCCGCGGCATGTGGGATCCTCCCAGACCAGGGCTCAAACCCGTGTCCCCTGCATTGTCAGGCAGATTCTCAACCACTGCGCCACCAGGGAAGCCCTGTTTTTGGTTTTTTTAAACCTCTTTCTTGGAGTATAATTGCTTTACAATGGTGTGTTAGTTTCTGCTTTATAACAAAGTGAATCAGCTATACATATACATATATCCCCATATCTCTTCCCTCTTCCGTCTCCCTCCCTCCCACCCTCCCTATCCCACCCCTAGGTGGTCACAGAGCACCGAGCTGATCTCCGTGTGCTATGCGGCTGCTTCCCACTAGGTATCGGTTTTACATTTGGTAGTGTATATATGTACATGCCACTCTCTCACTTTGTCCCAGCTTACCCTTCCCCCTCCCCATGTCCTCAAGTCCATTCTCTTGTAGGTATTTATTTCCGTCCTGCCCCTAGGTTCTTCATGACCTTTTTCTTTTTTTTTTTTGATTCCATATATATGTGTTAGCATACAGTATTTGTTTTTCTCTTTCTGACTTACTTCTGACAGACTCTAGGTCCATCCACCTCACTACAAATAACTCAGTTTCACTCCTTTTTATGGCTGAGTAATATTCCATTGTATATATGTGCCACATCTTCTTTATCCATTCATCTGTCGATGGACACTTAGATTACTTCCATGTCCTGGCTATTGTAAATAGAGCTGCAATGAACATTGTGGTACATGACTCTTTTTGAATTATGGTTTTCTCAGGGTATATGCCCAGTAGTGGGATTGCTGGGTCGTATGGTAGTTCTATTTTTAGTTTTTAAAGGAAACTCCATACTGTTCTCCATAGTGGCTGTATCAACTTAAATTCCCACCAACAGTGCAAGAGGGTTCCCTTTTCTCCACACCCTCTCCAGCATTTATTGTATGTAGATTTTTTGATGATGGCCATTCTGACTGGTGTGAGGTGATACCTCATTGTAGTTTTGATTTGCATTTCTCTAATGATTAATGATGTTGAGCATTCTTTCATGTGTTTGTTAGAAATCTGTATATCTTCTTGGGAGAAATGTCTATCTAGGTCTTCCACCCATTTTTGGATTGGGTTGTTTGTCTTTTTGATTTTGAGCTGCATGAGCTGCTTGTAAATTTTGGAGATTAATCCTTTCTCAGTTTCTTCATTTGCAAATATTTTCTCCCATTCTGAGGGTTGTCTTTTTGTCCTCTTTATGGTTTCCTTTGCTGTGCAAAAGCTTTTGAGTTTCATTAGGTCCCATTTGTTTATTTTTGTTTTTATTGCCATTTCTCTAGGAGGTGGGTCAGAAAGGATCTTGCTGTGACTTATGTCATAGAGTGTTCTGCCTATGTTTTCCTCTAAGAGTTTTATAGTGTCTGGCCTTACATTTAGGTCTTTAATCCATTTTGAGTTTATTTTTGTATATGGTGTTAGGGAGTGTTCTAATTTCATTCTTTTACATGCAGCTATCCAGTTTTCCCAACACCACTTATTGAAGAGGCTGTGTTTTCTCCATTGTATATGCTTGCCTCCTTTATTAAAAATAAGGTGACCATATGTGTGTGGGTTTATCTCTGGCCTTTCTATCCTGTTCCATTGATCTATATTTCTGTTTTTATACCAGTACCATACTGTCTTGATTACTGTAGCTTTGTAGTACAGTCTGAAGTCAGGGAGCCTGATTCCTCCAGCTCCATTTTTCATTCTCAAGATTGCTTTGGCTATTCGGGGTCTTTTGTGTTTCCATACAAATTGTGAAATTTTTTGTTGTAGTTCTGTGAAAAATGCCACTGATAGTTTGATAGGGATTGCATTGAATCTGTAGATTGCTTTGGGTAGTATAGTCATTTTCACAATGTTGATTCTTCCAATCCAAGAACATGGTATATCTCTCCATCTGTTTGTATCATCTTTAATTTCTTTCATCAGTGTCTTATACTTTTCTGCATACAGTTCTTTTGTCTCCTTGGGTAGGTTTATTCCTAGGTATTTTTTTCTTTTTGTTGCAATGGCACATGAGAGTGTTTCCTTAATTTCACTTTAAGATTTTTCATCATTAGTGTATAGGAATGCAAGAGATTTCTGCGCATTAATTTTGTATCCTACTACTTTACCAAATTCATTGATTAGCTCTAGTAGTTTTCTGGTAACATCTTTAGGATTCTCTATGTATATTACCGTGTCATCTGCAAACCGTGACAGTTTTACTTCTTCTTTTCTGATTTAGATTCCTTTTATTTCTTTTTCTTCTCTGATTGCTGTGGCTAAAACATCCAAAGCAATGTTGAATAATAGTGCTGAGAGTGGGCAACCATGTCTTGTTCCTGATCTTAGTGGAAATGGTTTCAGTTTTTCACCATTGAGGACGATGTTGGCTGTGGGTTTATCATATATGGTCTTTATTATGTTGAGGTAAGTTCCCTCTGTGCCTACTTTCTGGATGGTTTTTATAATAAATGGGTGTTGGATTTTGTCAAAAGCTTTTTCTGCATCTATTGAGATGATCATATGGTTTTTCTTCTTCAGTTTGTTAATATGATGTATCACATTGATTGATTTGCATATATTGAAGAATCCTTGCATTCCTGGGATAAATTCCACTTGACCATGATGTATGATCCTTTGAATGTGCTGTTGGATTCTGCTTGCTAGTATTTTGTTGAGGATTTTTGTATCTATGTTCATCAGTGATATTGGCCTGTAGTTTTCTTTCTTTGTGACATCTTGTCTGATTTTGGTATCAGGGTGATGGTGACCTCGTGGACTGAGTTTGGTAGTATTCCTCCCTCTGCTATAGTTTGGAAGAGTTTGAGAAGGATAGGTGTTAGCTCTTCTCTAAATGTCTGATAGAATTCGCCTGTGAAGCCATCTGGTCCTGGGCTTTTGTTTGATGGAAGATTTTTAATCAGAGTTTCTATTTCAGTGCTTGTGATTGGTCTGTTTATATTTTCTATTTCTTCCTGGTTCGGTCTCGGAAGGTTGTGCTTTCCTAAGAATTTGTCCATTTCTTCCAGGTTGTCCCTTTTTTTGGCATATAGTTGCTTGCAGTAATCTCTCATGATCCTTTGTATTTCTGCAGTGTCAGTTGTTACTTCTCTGTTTCATTTCTCATTCTATTGATTTGAGTCTTCTCCCTTTTTTTCTTGATGAGTCTGTCTAGTGGTTTATCAATTTTGTTAATCTTCTCAAAGAACCAGCTTTTAGTTTTATTGATCTTTGCTATCGTTTCCTTCATATCTTTTTCATTTATTTCTGATCTGATCTTTATGATTTCTTTCCTTCTGCTAACTGTAGGGTGTTTTTGTTCTTCTTTCTCTTATTGCTTTAGGTGTAAGGTTAGGTTGTTTATTTGAGATGTTTCTTGTTTCTTAAGGTGGGATTGTATTGCTATAAACTTCCCTCTTAGAACTGCTTTTGCTGCATCCCATAGGTTTGGGTCATCGTGTTTTCATTGTCATTTGTTTCTAAGTATTTTTTGATTTCCTCTTTGATTTCTTCAGTGATCTCTTGGTTATGAAGTAGTGTATTGTTTAGCCTCCATGTGTTTGTATTTTTTACAGATTTTTCCCTGTAATTGATATCTAGTCTCACAGTGTTGTGGTTGGAAAAGATACTTGATAAGATTTCAATTTTCTTAAATTTACCAAGCCTTGATTTGTGACCCAAGATATGATCTATCCTGGAGAATGTTCCATGAGCACTTGAGAAGAAAGTGTATTCTGTTGTTTTTGGATAGGATGTCTTATAAATTATATGAATTAAGTCCATCTTGTTTAATGTTTCATTTTAAAGCTTGAATTTCCTTATTTATTTTCATTTTGGATGATCTGTCCATTGGTGAAAGTGGGGTGTTAAAGTCCCCTACTATGATTGTGTTACTGTCAATTTCCCCTTTATGGCTGTTAGCATTTGCCTTATGTATTGAGGTCCTCCTATTTTGGGTGCATAAATATTTACAATTTTTATATCTTCTTCTTGGATCGATCCCTTGATCATTATGTAGTGTCCTTCTTTGTCTCTTGTAATAGTCTTTCTTTTAAAGTCTATTTGTCTGATACACGAATTGCTACTCCAGCTTTCTTTTGATTTCCATTTTCATGGAATATCTTTTTCCATCCCCTCACTTTCAGTCCGTATGTGTCCCTAGGCCTGAAGTGGGTCTCTTGTAGACAGCATATTTATGGGTCTTGTTTTTGTATCCATTCAGCCAGTCTGTGTCTTTTGGTTGGAGCATTTAATCCATTTACATTTAAGGTAGTTATCGATATGTGTGTTCCTCTTACCACGTTCTTAATTATTTTGGGTTTGTTATTGTAGGTCTTTTCCTTCTCTTGTGTTTCCTGCCTAGAGAAGTTCCTTTAGCATTTGTTGTAAAGCTGATTTGGTGGTGCTGGATTGTCTTAGCTTTTGCTTGTCTGTAAAGGTTTTAATTTCTCCGTTGAATCTGAATGAGATCCTTGCTAGGTAGAGTAATCTTGGTTGTAGGTTTTTCCCTTTCATCACGTTAAATGTGTCCTGCCACTCCCTTCTGGCTTGAAGAGTTTCTGCTGAAAGATCAGCTGTTAACATTATGGGGATTCCCTTGTGTGTTATTTGTTGTTTTTCCCTTGCTGCTTTTAATATTTTTTCTTTGTATTTAATTTTTGATAGTTTGATTAATATGTGTCTTGGAATGTTTCTCCTTGGATTTATCCTGTATGGGACTCTCTGAGCTTCCTGGACTTGATTAACTATTTCCTTTCCCATATTAGGGAAGTTTTCAACTATAATCTCTTCAAATATTTTCTCAGTCCCTTTCTTTTTCTCTTCTTCTTTTGGGACTCCTATAATTCGAATGTTGGTGTGTTTAATGTTGTCCCAGAGGTCTCTGAGACTGTCTCAATTCTTTTCATTCTTTTTTCTTTATTCTGCTCTAGTTATTTCCATTGTTTTATCTTCCAGGTCACTTATCCGTTCTTCTGCCTCAGTTATTCTGCTATTGATTCCTTCTAGAGAATTTTTAATTTCATTTATTGAGAACACACTTTTTAAAGTGATGAAATAGAAGGGTGAGAGGGCTAAGATTGCCCTGAGTTACGTTCATTTGGCTGCAGCAATTACTCTGTTATTCCTGAATAGTAAGTAATCATCTTATTAAGCCTACTTACAGAGGTAGTGTATGTAGGAGTAACATGCTCATTTTCAAATCAGTGTTTTAGAGTAAATAAAACTTTTGTAACAAAATAAAAACCGTATTTTTAGGGCAAAGAGTAGAACCACAGCGTTGGGGATCTGAAGGTGGAGGTTCTTTGATGCACACATTACAGATCCTGGAGAGGAGTGTGGACAACTTGTAACAGTAATTGAGCATTTCTTCCTTTGCCTTCTCTCCTTCCTCCTCCTTCTCCTCCACTTAACCACTTGCTTTTAGGCACTTCCTTAGCTCTCCTTTCATTCCAGTCTCTGGTAACGACTCACTTGGTAACCTGTCCCATGAATGCTTGGTACCTGTTCTTATACTCTCTTTGATAGCCATAAACTATGTTTTTTTTTAAGGAAAATCTCATTTACACAAAAAATACTTTAATGATCATAAAATATACAGTATTTAGTCCATGTTTCTTCAGATTTCTAAAATAATGGATATTTCCACCAATATAATGTTTCTGTTCCCTCAGAATTTTGCTGTTATTTATTGTATTTGGGTTCTCTACAACTATTTAAAGAATTAAGAACTACAAAAAGCACTATATCCAACTGTCTATGAAGCATGATAAAGTTACAGTAAAAAAAAAAAAATGTTATAGTCAAGCTGGTCAGAAAAGGTACAAGTCCCTTAGCACCAGCGCCAGCTCCATCTTTAATCAGCTCCTGTCCTCTTAAGACTGCTATCCCCTCTCATCTGTGCTTCTCCCCAGGTCTCTTCTCTCTGTACCATATTTATATTTCTTCTTGACTGTGCTAAGTTATATGCCTTCTCTCTGACTTTGAATTCTGTCTCTTTGATAATTGCTCCTTTCTCACATATTTTTCTCGAATTTCCAGTGCTGTCTTTTAATACCGTTTTCCTCATGACCTACAAAAATGTTCATCTATAAGGTGAAAGCACTAGGAAAATAGGTTATAACTAATACATTATTATCTCTTCTGAGCCAAAATATAAATGAGCTAGCTGTTCAAAATAACTGAGGGTCGATGATTTGCTTGGTTTCCTATCTGACAGTTTGTACTTTTCTAACAAGCAAACTTTTGGGCTTTCAGTTACTTTTATATAAAAGAATCAACCTTAAAAAAATACTAACATCAGAGCCATGGGAATGTATATAATTCTCATCTAAGATTTCATACATTTTTAAATTGCTTATTTCTAGACCTTTGGCTCTTCATCAAAGGTTTTCTGCAGCAAATGACTAAAAAACCTCTCACAGAGTGTAGAGATATATAAAATAAACACCAAAACCTAAATCAAGTAATCTTTCTACCCTTTTTTAAGATTCCTGGACTTCACCAAATGTGCCATAGGTGCCTTTACACCTTTCTTTCTAAAAATTGGCCCATTCAGTAATACACCGTTGGAAGACATGAAAGTACACTGGGGAGGTTGAAATTTTCTATATCTTGATCGTGGTGATGGTTCTACAACTGTATACATTTGCCAAAGCCCCTTAACTGTATGTTGTAAAGAGTGAATTTTATTACTTACAAATTATATTCCAGTAAACTTGGCTTAAAAATGTTTGGCCACTTAGTAACACAGATTTAGAAGACACAAAAATCCACTGGCAACAGTGATTTACATTAATGTCAGAGTGTCTGTTATGGAGGTAGCTACCCAGAATCTGTAACACCAGCTAACACTTATTGGGTGCTCACTATGTACCAGGTGGTCTAAATGTTTTATGTAGCTTAACTCCTTTTTTCCTTACAATAACCCTTTGAGTTTGGGCCTGTTTTTCAAATTGTACAGAAATGGAAACTGAGTCTCAAGAAAGTCCTGTAGTTTGCACAAGTTTGCATAGCTAATAAGTATCAAAACCAGGCTATTCCTCCCTCACCCCACCTGAGAATGTACTGGTTAAAAGTACTGTCAGAGGTAGTTCAGTGACCTAACTGGTACGGATGTGAGTGTTTTAACAGGGAGAATTAAGCAAAAAGTAGTTTATACAGGCCTTATTTGTTCTTATATAAAATTTATTTATTGTATTGTAATAGTGAGCCATTGAAGGATCTAAAACAAGATCATGACATCATCAGATTCACACTTGGAATAGTGGCAGATGGGTTAGGTAGGGAGACCACCGGAAGCTCTAGCTGTAATCCAGATGATGAGAGTCCAAACTGAAGCACTGATTTAAGGAAGAGGAGGAAGGCCAGTACTGGGCTGACTCTGCATTTGCTTGAAAGGATGTATAGAAGGAGGAAAGTCCTAGGGAAATAGGTTGTAGCTAATTCATTATTATTCTTTTGGAATAAAATTATGATAAATGAGCTGGTTTATCTCAGCACATGTGTTAAAGGAAAGATAGGGCTCTAGATCATTCTTTCCTCAGCTGTTCAAAATTGCATGACAAAAGGCAGTGACTCTCCTGCTACAGGTTTGCATATAGGCATCAGCTTTTCCTGAATTCAAAGGCCACAGATTGGGATCTCCCTGCACTTTGCACCTTCTTGAACTCTTGAATACTCATCTGAGTATTTCATACATGCCCCCAAATAAAAATGTTGAAGTATTGTCTTTTTAAAAGTTCAGGAGAGGGTTGTTATTTATTTGTTTATTGGTTTTATTTTTAAGTATGGAAGAGTCAAGTATGTTTAAATGTCAGTGGGAAGGACTCAGAAGAAAGGTTGAAATGTATGGGATGAGAAGGGAAAATCAATAGTGTAACATTCCTAAAATAATGAGAAAACAATACCCCATGAATAAAGGGTAGAGGGATTGACACCTCTTCTAACGTAACAGAAGGGAAGAAAGAAAGGATGGTCACATATGTAAGAAGATTTAAGAGTTTAGTAATACAGAGTTGGGAGTTGAGGAGGTGCTCATTTGCTATTTTACTCCATGAAATAGGATGTAAGGACATCTATTAAGGAATGGTACAGGGCTCAGAAATTTGAGATGGGGGGCAGGAAGCTACTTATTCTATTGAAACTTTAATTTTTTACCTAGTAAATATAAATTGGGAGGTACAAAAATGCATACAAATAATAGTAAAATATAAAGATTTCTAAAATTAAGACCAGAGAAACAAAAACACAATATAAATTGGAGCCACAAGGACTGAACCTCAGATTTGGCTCTTAACTTCCTGGCAGCCAAAAGAAAAGGGAGATTCAGATACTAATAAATTACTACAAGGTTTTACTGATTTTTGAAATGTATAGATCTTTAAAAATAATTTTTATATTTTAAAATAGTTTTAGAGGTACAGAAAAGTTGCAAAACTAGTGTAGAGAGTTCCCATATACCCTGCACCCTGCCTCCCTATTATCAACAACAAATGTCCCTAGTATGGACATTTGTCACAACTTATGAACCAATATTTCAATATAATTATTAACTAAAGTCTATACTTTATTCAGATTTCCTCAGTTTTTACTAAGAACATTTTACTAATGTCCTGTTTCTGTTCCAGGAGCCCATCCAAGGATACCATATTACATTTAGTTATGTATCCACAGGCTCCTTAGACTATGACAGTTTCTCATATTTTCCTTGTTTTTGATGACCTTAAGTGTGTTGAGGAGTGGTAGTCAGGTATTTTTTAGAATGTCCTTTAATCTGTATTTGTCTGATGTTGGGGAGGAATATCTACATAAATCATTTGGAATTCTTCTGTACTGGAGATTTGTCTATTCTCCTTCATTTCAGATACATATGATTAATAGATGTGCCTTTAACACTAAAAATTTGTAAAAATCAATTAATAGTATAGATTGCAACTGTAGTTAATCCCTTATATGCCAACAATTCTTTAATCTCTTAGAGCTTTAGTATCTCCATCTGCAGAATGAGAGCTTTGGACTATGCTGTTGACCTTCACTTCCCTTTCTAATCTTTCATTGGTGTCTTTGATGACCTGAGGGAAAGCCCAAGACTGACCTCCAGTGGTAATCCGTGCTGCTCTCCTAGAAATAAATGCCTGTTTGTTGAGATGAGTTGGAACAACCACATAGTTAAGAAAAAGCAACACTCACAGCAAGGCAGTTTCTAATTTATTCTTCATTTATTGGTAGTTGATTACAAGTATCAATTTCTCTATGATATGACTAGAGTAATTTCTGTCTAAAAGTGACCCAAAAAATGTCTTTTTCTGTTCTTCTGAAATTTCAGCCATTTGGAAGGAAATGAGTCTAAACTCTCTTTGTCAATGTATAGGTAACTCTAATTCTGGGTATAATCACTTCAAAATGTTGCTTCTGCTTAAGCGATTTCCTCTCAGTAATTTAGTAGAGTTTTTTTCAGTCATTAATTTTAGTTCTCTTAAACTATTTTCTGAAGTTAACTTCCCATCTTTCTCATTTTTTTCCCAAGGCTTCTCTCTCCTCATGGAACTATATTCACATGAACTCTAGATTCCCCCTTCCCCAAATAATCTTAGAATATATTTGTGAACCTGTGGAATTTGAGTGTATTTCCATGGGGGAAATTCCTCTAATATTGTTTTTAGCATTTTCCAGGGGGTGGATATAGGTTTTCTGGAATCTGAGGTTGGTCCTTTTTAGAAAGAACAAATTACAAATATAAAATTAGGTTCAGGCACTGTATAAAAATAATAATAAAATTCAAAAAAATAAATCAATAAAATTAGGTTCAGGGTCTCGAAAAATGTCCTATGCAAGCAAGAGTATTTGAAGCTGAAACTTCCTATTAACTTTATGCTAAATATCCCTCAACCAGTTTTGGAAGAAAAATGACATTACCACTGTATTAGTTTTCTGTTGTTGCTGTAACACATTACCACACATTAACTAGCTTAGAACAACACAAGTGTATTATCTTTCTCTTCTGTTATCAGAGGTCTGATACAAGTGTCTCACTGGACTAAAATCAAGGTGTCAGCAGGGCTCTAGTTGTTTCTGCAGGTCCTAGGGGAAGAATCCATTTCCTTGCCTTTTCTAGCTTCTAGAAGCCTCCTACACTCCATGGCTCGTGCTTTCCTCCCTCCATCTTCAATGTCAACAATGGCAAGTCAAATCCTTCTTAAATCATATCTCTATAACCTTTCTTCTGTCATTGCATCTCTCTAGCCACAGCAATGAATAATTCTCAGCTTTTAAGAACTCATGTGATTAGATTGGGCCCACCCAAATAACCCAGTATAATCTACCCATTTCAAGATCTGTAACCTGAATCACTTCTCCACATCCCTTTTGCCATGTCCAAGTTCACAGGTTCTGGGGATTAGGACATGGACATCTTCAGGGAGCCGTTATTCTGCCTAACACAACCACATAGGAATATGGTCTCTGTCTTCTTTCCACTTGATGATAATGACCAATGACATATTCTTACTGACTCAAAAAGGCAGCAGCAAGCTACCAAACCCAGACAAACCTAGGCATCTTTTCCAGAGTCAAACAATGCATCAAAAATCCTAAGTGTATCTTTTGAGGGAAGACATGGTACAGAGAAAGTGTTAGAGATTGCTTATTGTGTATCCAATTTAAATTTGAAGGTTAGTGTTAACACTATTGTAGCAATTTGCCCCGGCTTAAAATAACAATTTTTACAAAGTAATTATATTTTCGAAAACAAAAATGATTACTGGCATTGTCATAATTTTTTGTAAATCTCTGTAATGTATGGCTTAAGGGAAGACAGCTAGATTCTCATATCTGCTCTGTATTCAATCTGTTGCAATATTTGTTTTGGTTGATGTATAGGAAGAAAAATCCAGCCTCACAAAGATATGTAGTCAGAACAAGGAGTACTTTAATAACCTTTAAGATAATTGTGGGTGTTCTTCTTTGATAGACAATAAAACTTGAGATATGGTAGTTTCTTTTTTGTCTACTTTATTGACTTTATATTTTTAACAGTTTTTTTCAGATATAATCCACATACCGTACAATTAAGCCATTTAAAATATGCAATTCTGTGACTCTTAGTATGTTCAGAATTGTGCCACCATCACCATAATCAATTTTAGAACATTTTCGTCACTCCAAAGAGAAACCCCCTACCCCTTAACCATCACCTCCCAATTCTCCTATCCCCTTCAGCCCCAGATAACCACTCATCTACTTTGTTTCTCTACAGATTTGTCAGTTCTGGCCATTTCATATAAATAGAATCATTTATGAGTGTATCCTTTTGCATAATGTTTATATCGTTCATCTCTGTTTTAGCCTGTATCAGTTCTTCATTCCTTTTTATTGCTAAATAATATTCTGTTGTGTACATATATGTATAACATTTTTAATGCATTATTCAGTTGATGGACCTTTGGTTTTTTCCCACTTTGGGGCTATTATGAATAGTGCTGCTATGAGCATTCATGTGCATGTATCTGTGTGGATATATGTTTTCATTTGTCTTGAGAACATACCTAGGAGGGAGATTGCTGGATCATATGTCAACTCTATGTTTAACCACTGTAATTTCTTAAAAGGTTAGTTACAATATGGAATTTGAAGCCATAGCAATGGACTTTGCTTATTCTGTTATGTTACAGTTCATTAGTTTGTCTTAACTTTTATTGAATCTTTTATCCATGCATGATTTTGTAACATCATGCATTGGTCATTTGGAAAATATTTATTTACTTAGTTATGCAGATCTTCCAAAAGTGGACACATTTTATTATATAACATCAAAATGCATATTTTTTAATATTACTACTTATCTCGTCAGAAAAGTCTAAATATTGGGAAGCTATCAGGTTCATGATAGCAAATACAAGTTTTTCAAAATGCTAGTTTTTCTTAAAAGTTTAAATTTCATTATTGACAATTAATACTGTCTGTTGTTTCCCTTTAAGGAGCAGTTTATTTTAGAGAAAATATTTGTGAAATACCCAGTTCTGAATAACCATAGTTTTTTCAATCACTCTTTCAAATAAAAAATTTTTTATAAAGAAACCAGCTAGTATAGCATGCAGTTCAGCTGCACATCTGCTTTCCCTCAAGACAACTATCATTCTTTGGTATACAGTGCAGGTGCTTTGTGCATACTTCCCATTTCATCACATTGAATATTAAAAAGATACAGGTTTATTGGTCAGGATTTAATAAAATGAATAATTTTTGCCGTTTCATCAAGAACATTCTTACATGAAACTGTTATTTGATTCATTTTTTACTGTAAGTGTATGGTGGAAAACTAGCTCATTTGGGTACTACTGCCTGTATTAATCCTAAGGTATACCCTCATTGCTTTTGCACCATCAGTCTAATGTCAACATAGTGAAAAAGACAAATTATGTCTTAGCTTTATTGCAAAATTAGTTTTGACCTTAAGGAGTCCTTGATAGGGTCTCTGAGACCTCAAAGGGTCCGTGGACTACGCTTTGAGAAATGCTGTTCAGACACTACACTTTGTTTCTCCTTCTCAAAAAATGATATTTCCCAGAAATGTTGAGATTAATGAAAAGCCATATGTCATTTTTGTAGAAACAAATATATTTTTGTTATTTTAGAATATACTATTTAAAATCTTATTTCTATCTGCACTACTTTCAATAGTTCCATAATCTAAAGATATTCAGAAAGTAAATACATCTCCACCATCATTTTAAAATGAAAAAAAAAATGGAAATCAGTTTTTATTTGTCTAAGGTTGATTAATTAACTTGCTGTACATTTTAAGTTGAAACCCAAGCCTTCTGATTCTTAACTACAGTGCTTTAGTTTTTTAATAGGCTACTTCACTAGAAAATCTGTACGAAATATCATACAGATGTCTTAAAAGTAAAAAGTCCAAAGTGTATGCTTAATGTGTCTGTCACATTGAATAATTTTCTCAAATAATCATCTTTCAGCCTTCAAAAGCGATTATATAAATACATTTAGAAAGGGGTTGGGGGAACGGGTGATGGTAGTCAAAGGGTACAAACTTCTAGTCATAAGGTGAATAAGTTCTGGAGATCTAATGTACAGCATGGTGACTGTAGTTAACACTGTATTGTATACTTGAGTGTTGCCAGGAGAGTAGATCTTAAATGTTCTCACTACAGACACAAAAACTGATAACTATGTGAGAGAATGGATGTGGTAACTAATCTTATTGGTGGTTGTTATTTCACAGTATATACATATATCAAATCATCACGTTGTACACCTTGAACTTACACAATGTTATATGTCAATTATATCTTCTTAAAGCTGGAAAAACTACTCTTAGATTAGAAATTGAATATGAATGCTGATGTTCTAACTTAACACTCTCAAGCTGAATTCCCCTACGCGGTGCTCTATGGGAAATGAATTCATTTAAACAGATTAAAGAAATATTTTAAGAATGCAATGTACCTTTAGTTATAAAACCTCTTACTGCTGCAAATATACATAAGACTTTTGCAATAAGCTGAATGAATTAGTTATATAAAAATATACAAATTAACTTTCTATGTAAAATATAAGAAACATCAAATAAATTATGTATATTTTATTAGCTGGTTGATCGATTTTTGTTAGTACTTTATTTGTGATATAGTTTTGGCAGAAATGATAGAATTGAGCAGACTTTTAAACTGAATGTTTATCTTAAAATTCTCGAGAATCAGGTGTTGTTAATAGTGCCGCTGATGATGGCAGTAGATAATATTCATTAACTGCTTACCATTTAGCAGGTACAGTATTGTGTTATTACATGCATGATCTCATTTAATTCTCAAATAGCTATGTTAGAAAGTTACTGATATACTAAGAATTAATGGACAAAAGAACAAACAAAAACAATGCTTTGGGTCCAGTTATCACTGACATGTATTTATTTGTTACAGGAATAATTTCACTACCCTAAAACAATTCTCTAAGCAGTCTTCTACTTCAGAGCAGGAATTGTTTTGTGGTGGATGTTTTGTTTTTTATTTTCTAAATCAGTTTCTTAGCATAATCTGACTTTAGTTTCTATCTTAACACTAGTAAAATGGGCTAAAAGGTCTCCTAGTCTTTCTATAAACTTAAAAAAAGAATTCTTTCCAGAAATAATGTTCTTATAGAATAGGTTTGATTAAATTTTTCCGTAAAAAATTCAGATGGAGGAAGGATACCAGGTGATGCGTAAGAATTTCAGGAGTCCATATCTCAGGACTCAAAATGATAATGATGATGACGACGATAACAGTCATTTATTATATACTTATTATTAGCTAAGTATGGTGAGTACTATATGAGCATTATCTCAGTTCTCTCTAAACCCCATAAAATATAGATACTATTCTTATTCCTATTTTTCAAAAGGGGAAACTGAAGCACAGGGTTTTTTTTGTTTAAGTTATTTTCCCAGGATCATGCAATTGGTAAGTGATGAAGCCAAGATTCCAACCCAGACTGTATGTCTATAGTACATCCTGCCTTTGCATTAGGCTAGCAGTCTGGATTCATGATCCTGGCTTTACCACTTATTAATTGTGTCCTTGGGTGTATTTCTTCTTTACACTTCAATTTACTCATCTATAAAATGGGAATAAGAGTAGCAGTTCTTAGCTTTTCATAACTTTTTTAGGGTCACAAAAAGTTTGGGGGGCTTTTTGAGACTTGTGAGGATAAATGAGAAAGTAAAGTGCTCAGCACAATTCTTAGTACACAGAAGTGCTCAGTAAATGATAATGTCTATGGCAATGATAATAATGAAATCAAGTTTCTCTTATTGAGTGCCTCATTTCCACCCACGTGGCCCTTACCACTGTGCATCAATATCCTCCTAACTGCCTTCATCTTCTCATTTTAAACCAGTCCAATATACACAGCATCCAGGGAGTAATTATCCTAAAGTTTATTTAGGGCCATATCATTCCTTTGTTCAAAAACCTTCAATGCTTTCCCTCTGCCTAATGAATTAAATAAGAACTCAGCCTGATACTGAGTTCAGCATCTTTACTTCACTCTGTATATCAAGTGGAGACAGCAGAATTCCTTTTACGTGTTTAATATGTTTTGTTCAAACATATGTTTAAGATACGTGCTTAATATGTTTTATTGTATGGACTGGTTAGTAGCCTGGAGCATAAGTTAAAGGTGAAAATGTTTTCATGCCTTCCTCTTGTTTGGTGGTAAAATATCATAGATGTCAAAGCATCTCAGGACCTGAATGATAGGTTACATAAATGTAAAGCTAGGTAGGGACAGTTTATTTTAATATGTTGGCATCCTATCAAAAAAGTATAGACTCCAAACAGCCCATTTTTTATCCCAGAAAAAAGACCCAAGAAAATATTGGCCTTTTCTCTCTGTATATGGGGGCCTCTTAGTACTTAACTTAATTTCCACTCTTCCTTGATTAAATAAACAAGAATAAATGAAATGACAAATTCAGGGGAGTACATAGATTTACACGTAGAGATTACTTATAGTCTGTGTAGGCTAATGTGATTTCACTAGAGAAAAATAACTCCAAGAAAAATCTTTTATTTTAATTTATTATTCTTTTAAAAGTGTTTCAGTATGAAAAGGAAGTCTCGTGGGCTAGGGTAATTTTAACCTGAGTGTCATATGGGGATTTGGACTTGATCCAGATCATTTAAAAATAACTCTACAAAACTTGATTATTTAAAACATAACTTTATGTTTTCATTATTTGTCTTAAATATAAATTTATTTTATTGTGTTTCATACTACGGTGGCAATCTAGAAGAAAAGGTAGATGCCTTTACCAAGTTTCATTGTAAAATTTTTGCTTGCCAAAATCAGTATCAGGATATTTCTCAGATGTACTGAAATTTGCCTCTATTTCAATGCAATAAATAGTTACTGCATGGTGTCAGCAATTACACTATTAGTGATATGAAGTGCTGTAGCATAGCAAGGAGTACAGAATGGCCAGAAGAATTGGACTCAAATCCTGGCACAACCACGCCATGGCTCTGAAAGACAGCCAGACTTTTTACTTCTGAGCCTGTTTCCTCATCAGTAAATTTGGGATTATGCTCTGTAATTCATAAGCTTATTGTGAGGCCTAGATGAAATTATGTTTAAAAAAAAAAAACCACTTATGCTTGGCTCTTAGTATATACCCATCAAACATCACAGTAGTTATCACTGCTGGAATTTGCTACCATATGTTAATTTACAAGGTTTTCTTTATTAAAGTTTATTCCTTAGATAAGGAAAACTGTATGCTTAAATATATTTTGGCAGTTTATAATGGATAATTTTCTAAATTTCCTTTGGATTTTTCCATAAATGTAAACTAAACTGGAACTTGCACACTGTGATTTATGGGAATAAATCTGAACTAGGCATCAGAGAAATTGCTATAAAATTTGCTTTACCACTAATGATAGAATCTTGGTCAAGTCACTTTTCCACTGTGGGCTTTAGTTTCCTCCTATGTACAATGGGAGAGTTAGAGCAAGGGAGTTGTGATAAGTTAAATTCCCTTTCAGTTCTAGAATTCAGTGATTGATTGTGGATTATTCTGCTTCATTCTAAGGTCTGACTGCTTTTCATTTTTTTATTGTCCTTGCTTTTTATTTGATTACATGTAATATAACATACATATATGTGTAAGTGGGTGTTTTCTAAACTTGATGATGATAATCACCAGGGATGCTCATGAAAACTGGTTAAAAATCTCCAGAGATTCTGATTCAGTAGGTCTGGAGAAGGCCCCAGGAATCAGTAGTTTAGTAAGTGTCCCAGGTGATTCTTATCATCAAGTTGAAACTGCCATGTTCTTTTTATTATATCTAAAAGCTATTCTTTGCCGGGGAGAGGAAGAATCTATGTTTTGGGACGCTGCGGACATTTACTTCATCCAATAGATGTTTAATGTACATTTACAATGGAAGATAATAAAGGAGTCTATGAGCTAGTTGGGGAATTTTTTTTAAATAACAGCACAGTGAGTAACAGATGTATGAATAAAGGGATGTGGAGCAGAGAGGAGGAAGTAATCAGTTCTGCCTGTAGGGATGGAGGAGATATCAGGCAAGACTTGTAAGAAGAGGTAACATTTAGGGCAGACTGTGAAAGATAAATGGGCATTTCCCCAGCAAAAAATGTGGGGAAGGATATCACAAGAAGGAGGTACAATGTGAACAAGAAAGTATAAGAATGCCAGATATAGCTGGACGACTTTGAGCAATATCGTATGTGGGTCAGGAGAAATAGGCTGCAGGAAAAGTGGCCTTCAGAGTAGAAAGGGCTGTTAATATAGTGTTAAAGGTTGGACTTCATTCTGAGATAGTGTGACGGAAGGAATGGAGATGTGCATAGGAATGTGTGTTTTCTAAGGTTCACTCTGCCCAGGTGTAAAGAGTACATTTGGGGAGTGACTACAAACAGGAAGACCCAGTTAGAAGGCAACCATAGTTTCTACTAGGAAGCAGTACTAGTTATTACCAAAGGCCCAACCACTGGAGTCAGACTGCCTTGAATACTGGTTCTGTCACTTACTAGCAGGCTTCTAAATTTTCTCATCTGTAAACTGGGACATAATTCTGCTACTTATTGCTTAGAGTTGTTGTGAAGATGAGATAAGATAATATGTTTAAAGCACGTGAAATGGTCCCCACAATAAGCACTCAGTCATTGTTAGCTTCTGCCGTTACTACTGTTGCTGTTGTTTATTCAGGATTGTAAGGGCCATGATTAGACTAGAGGCAACAAGAAAAGAGAAGTGAGAATAACATAGAACACATTTTCAAGGACTTGGTGATATATTAAATATATGAGGGTTAATGGACAGAGATGAATCAAAAAAGATTACCAAGATTTTTAGTTTGAGTGATTGGAAACCATTTAACACATTCCAGTCGTTCAAAAGTGATATTTCATAAACAAAGCATATGCTTTTGCGTATCTTTTACCTCTTTATCTATTGGGGTCATAGTAGATGTTTATCATTATAAGAACTCTATAAAGAGTATTATTAACCCTTTATCATATTGTTTGCCTATTTATATATAGAATAAATATGGTTTTCTGGTTTTCTTCTAATGTTAGGTGTTTTGGTGAGTGCTGGTTGGACTCAGAACACCTAGAGTCTGGTTCTGCATCTTTCAGTGCTGCATAGAATCACAGCTGCACCACCAATCACAGTCTGTTTCAGGGAAAAGTTCATTAGACTAGTTTAAGTAGTATAACCACCCTGAGAATTACTGTTATTCTTAAACTCTTAGAATCTTAGAACTGGAAGAGCCCTTAGATGTTATTTAATTTGATGCTCTCTTTATAGGTGAAGACATTGACACATTGTGTATAGAAATACCTTGATTCAAACAAAGTGAAATTCATAATGTCTGGCATCCAGTAGAAACTGACATGAAAAGAAGCAAGAAAATATGACCCATGATAAGAGGAAAAATTAGTCAGTACAAACAGACCCAGAAATGGCAAAGATGATAGAATTATTAGACAAGGAAATTAAAACAGTTATTATAGATTATGTCATCTGTATAAGATGGTAGGGAAAAGCATGAACATGTTGAGGGAAAACATGAAAAATATTTGAAAATTGAACTTCTAGAAATGAAAAGTACAATATCTGAGATTAAAAAACAACTGAATGGAATTCACAGCAGATTTGACACTGTAGGGAATATTAGTGATCTTTAAGACATAGCAATAGAAACTATCCAAAATAAAACATACAGAAAAAAAGATGAGGGGAAGAAAAGGAACACAGAGCATCAGTAAGCTGTGAGAAACTTCAGTCAGCCTAGTGAATGTGTAATTGTGGTACCTAAAGGAGAGGAGAGACAGGCTGAGACAGAAAAGTTTTTTTAAGAAATGGTGGCTGAATATTTTCCTTATTTGATGAAAACGATAAACCCAAGAGATCCAAGAAGAACCCTAAGCACCAGACACAGGAAAAAAACTGTACCAATGTCAAATTTTTACATCCACTGATAAAGACACAATCTTTACAATAATCAGAGGAAAAAAGACACAAAGATAAATTAATTGCTGCTGACTTCTTGTTGGAAATGCAAGCCAAAAGACAGTGAAGCAGCATCTTTGAGGTACAGAACAGCAGAACATGTCAACCTAGAATTCTATATCCAAACAAAATAGCTTTTAAAAAACTGAGGGGGGTGTGGAGAAAAGGGAACACTCTTGCACTGTTGGTGGGAATGTAAATTGATACAGCCACTATGGAGAACAGTATGGAGGTTCCTTAAAAAAATAAAAATAGAACTATCATACGACCCAGCAATCCCACTACTGGGCATATACCCTGCGAAAACCATAATTCAAAAAGAGTCATGTACCAAAATGTTCATTGCAGCTCTATTTACAATAGCCAGGACATGGAAGCAACCTAAGTGTCCATCATCGGATGAATGGATAAAGAAGATGTGGCACATACATACAATGGAATATTACTCAGCCATAAAAAGAAACGAAATTGAGTTATTTGTAGTGAGGTGGGTGGAGTTAGAGTCTGTCATACAGAGTGAAGTAAGCCAGAAAGAGAAAAACAAATACCGTATGCTAACACATATATATGGAATCTAAGGAAATAAAAAAAGGTCATGAAGAACCTAGTGGCAAGACGGGAATAAAGACACAGACCTAGAGAATGGACTTGAGGATATGGGGAGGGGGAAGGGTAAGATGTGGCAAAGTGAGAGAGTGTCATGGACATATATACACTACCAAACGTAAAGTAGATAGCTAGTGGGAAGCAACCGCATAGCACAGGGAGATCAGCTCTGTGCTTTGTGACCACCTAGAGGGGTGGGATAAGGAGGGTGGGAGGGAGGGAGACGCAAGAGGGAAGAGATATGGGAACATATATATATGTATAACTGATTCACTTTGTTATAAAGCAGAAACTAACACACCGTTGTAAAGCAATTATACTCCAATAAAGATGTTAAAAAAAAAACTGAGGGGACTTTCCTGGTGGCGCAGTGGATGGGACTCTGTGTTCCCAATGCAGGGGGCCCAGGTTCAATCTCTGGTCAGGGAACTGGATCCCACATGCATGTCGCAACTGGGAGTTCACATGCCACAACTAAGACCCGACGCAACCAAATTAATTAATTAATTAATTTAAAAAAATATGTTAAAAAATTAAGAACTGAGGCACAATAATGATTTTTTTTCAGACACACAAAATCTGAAATAATGCATCACCAGTAGACCTGCACTACAAAGAATATTAAGGGAAATTCTTTAGATAGATGGAAAATGATACCAGGTAGAAATCTGCATCTAACCAAAAGAATAAATCACTGAGGATGATAATTATGTGGGTAACTGTAAAGGACTCCCCACCCGCCACTTTTAAATCTCTTCCAGGACTACTGACTGTTTGAAGCTAAAATAATAACTGTAATTGCGGTGTTACAACTATGTGGAAGTGTAATGTATGACAATAATGATACAAAAGCTGAGAGAAGAGGAGTTGGAGTAAACTGTGAAAAGGTTCTTAGACTATATGCGAAGTAGAAGGCAAGTCATGATAAGTTAAATTTTAAAAAGTAATTTCAACACAGATAGGCAACAAACAGCATTCGACTAGTCATAAGATTTGTTAACTGGGATACGTAAATGAATTTGGAGTTAAGAATCACATCTGTCCTATATCTCAAAAATAATTCTTTACATATTTGTTTGATCTACTTTAAGACTGAAAATGAAAGTTGATGCTATCAGATATTTACAAATAACATTTTGAATAGTAAAACCTAGATTTTTTTTTGTTTGTTTAACATGTAACCTGCTTTGTATAGAGTTGGGTATGACTCCTGTAAGAAACAAGAGGACAATATGAGCCTGGACTCAGACATCCATCACGTTGAAAGATTTATAAACAACTTTCTACTCTCGTTTCTGCTAGGCTTTGTTGTTTTAAGAAGGCAAAGTGAATAAATTGTGCTAGTCCCAGCTCAGCAAAATTGTTATGCAGAAGAGATGTGTTGTCCTTTCCCTTTCCTCTCTCATTTTTGTCGGTTACCAACTTTATACTCAGCCCTGGCAGCTGATTCACGGTCTCTCAGCTATTACATCGTGTTATTTTCTGATACTCTGTTCTCCCCAAAATGTCCCCATCTTGGTAAGCTGCACTTTGCTTTCCAATGTAATAAATATTAACAATGACATTAATGACATAGCTCCTTGGTGAACTACACTTTGATCAATCAGCTGGGGAGGAGACGAGGAAAAGGGCAAGTAATCTACTCCTTCCTCTGCATAATATTTTGGCGATTTTCTTAGCATCATTTCTTATTTGATAGTGACTGATAAAAAGCCGTATACCAATGAGCAGTAGCTAACATACTGTGTTTCCTTAATAATAATTCCTCATGTTTCTATTTCACAAATAGTCTATCAGTTGCTCCTGGGAGCAGTCTCAGGGCTTTTCTATTTGGAAACTGAATCCTAGAAAGCGAATGATAAGGGTAATCTGCTAGATCCTGAACTAGAACCTAGCTCTGCAGACGCCTAGCTATTGCAGTGCCAAAAGCAGAAGGAAGAGTTTGGGGATTAAGTGACAGTATGGTTGTCTGCATGTGGGGACTGCTGGCAGCAACTCGTCTAGACTTTTTAAAGCCTGACTAGAATTCATTCCTTTATAATCTTTGATAGAAATATGAATACTGTCCTTCAAGGAAGGCCTAAAAGTTTTGTGCGTGAACAACTGCTGCAGCTGTTGCTAAACCCACCCTGGGAGTGAAGTTCCGCAGAATACCTGCCCTTCACTGCAGCCTCCTCGCTTAATGGACCCTGCATACAGCTCTGTGAAATAAAATCCTTTCAGCTGTGTTCTCTTTTAGCTATTACATTTTCCTTACATTTTGTTTGGTTTGGTTTTTTTCCTCCTTTGGCTTTTAGGGTTAGTATAGAATGGTAAAGAGTGTGCGTTTTGGTGTAAGTCTAGCTTTCAGAGACCTGCTCTGGGACTTGGCCAAGTTCCCTAACCCTCTAAACCTCAGTTTCCCTGTAGGAATTTTGTAAGGATTAAAAGTAGTGTAGGTAAGAGACTTAGCACATAAAGACTCAATAAATAAGTATGGTTGTTATTAACATTTTTGTTGATTTCTTAAATCATAAACAATAAGTAAAATAAAAGTGCCTTTTTTTCTTGATGCGACCCATTTCATCCCTAGATAGTTATTGAAACAAGTAAACAAGAAAATGTTCATTAGAGAATCTAGGTGATAGGTATACAGATGCTTATTGTAAAATTCTTTCACCTTTTTGTGTGTTTGAATATTTGCATGATGGCATGTTGAAAAAAAAAAAAGAGAGTTTACAAGAATGATGGTGTTGCAATAAAAACCACTGAAGGTGACTCAGAAGGACTAGAAGCCGAAATTTCTCTTCTCAAGACATCAGTAGTGTAACTTAAATGACGATTCAGATGAATTGCTGGCTGGAATGATTCTGTCCCCTTATGTTGCAAGCATTCCATTCGTGAGAAAATGCATGGTCTGAAATGCTGGGTTTCCTACCTTGAAATTGCTTGGCATTACCCATTTTATGTGAACAGTCTATGACACAAAAGGATAATGAACTATATATGAGAGCTCACTGAAAGAGCTCTGGAATTAGCAATTCAGAAATAAAAGGTTGGGAGGGAAAGCTGTATGCAGAAAGGAAATCAGGAAAGTGACTTTTATTTTATTTTATTTTTAATTTTTTATTTTCATTTATTTATTTATGGCTGTGTTGGGTCTTCGTTTCTGTGTGAGGGCTTTCTCTAGTTGCGGCGAGCGGGGGCCACTCTTCATCGCGGTGCGCGGGCCTCTCACTATCGCGGCCTCTCCCGCTGCGGAGCACAGGCTCCAGACGCGCAGGCTCAGTAATTGTGGCTCACGGGCCGAGTTGCTCCGTGGCATGTGGGATCCTCCCAGACCAGGGCTCGAACCCGTGTCCCCTGCATTGGCAGGCAGATTCTCAACCACTGCGCCACCAGGGAAGCCCAAAAGTGACTTTTATTGACCTTCTGTTACATATGTGCCAGAGGCCCTGTTTTACAAGGATGAGTAAAATATCTTCCCAACCTTGAGGGAGTTCATACTTTGTGTCAGAAGATACCCCATCAGTATATTATGGTACCCAATAAGAAGTGCCATAATAAAATTGGGTCTGAGAGCATGGTGGAGAAAGAATTACTAAAGAATCCTCTTGGGTCTTCCAGACTCCTTCAGTCAGTTAGGGAAAAGCTGTTAAAGCTTGACATTATTTCCCACAGGGTTTTGTTGTTTATTCGTTGGTTTCTTTAAGAACACAGGACCCTACCTGTTCTAATGCTAATTCACTAAGATTCATAAGAAACCTAGACTCCACCTCTAAAAACTGGGCACCTAACTTCCTTTGTAAACAGAATTCCCAGGCTCTCTGCATATGGTGATATAGTTGTGAAAGACCACCTGCATACCCTCACTTCATAAATAAGAATGGAGGGCAATCAAGGGCAAGCCAAAGTTCTTGCAAACTAAAGTGACAATAGTTAGGGCCACGACCTTGATATTAATCCCACTGCCATCTCTTTTTCCTCTCCTGCCATATGTCATCATTCTCATCTCCTACAGGTTACGTCTTAAGAGTCTGCTCTGTTCCTACCCCAGCACTTTCGAACAGTCCAGTTGACTCTTCCAATAATGTATAATAACATGGCCCACTTTTCATTGCTGTTTCTGCTTTACCATGCTGCTTCCTATTACTTTACTGGGGCTTTTTTGTCCTTTCTGCTTAGTGAATGTTTTGTTGCAGAATTCATTATAATGGAATCAGACCTGTGTAAGACAAGTCATTTTTTTAACCATTGTCTAGGCAGCTCTTAGAAGGGTATTAGATGAAAATGGTGAAGAAACCCCCAGAAAGCTTCTCAGAAGTCTTCCACCAGTTTGTTAAGAGATAATTCAAAGAACTTTATCTACATTCATTCCTTTTTGTAAGATGATGGGATGCATGAATGAATAAATGAATGAGCAAAAACAATAGAAAAGCTGTGGACAATAATATTAATAGCTTCTAACATTGACATAACTCTTTACAATCCATGAAACTTTTTCACTTACATCATTTAATCTCACGCCATCCTTATAAAGTAGGTATTTTCTCCGTTTTATACTGTCACCAATAAGATCTAAAGATGTTAAGGTCCCATCACAGGTAAGTGGAAGCGCCGAGATTTGACCTACAGGTCTTCTTAGTCTAATTCCACAGCCATTTCATCCTGCCCAAATCGTTCTTGAATCTAGGGGACAAGAAGCTATAAACACATTTGGCTTTGGTAAGTGAAAGGCAATCAGGAACGTTTCTTAATTGTTAAATTGGTAGGCTAGAATTTCCAGTTACTACAGTGAGAGAAATGTTGGCTTTAATGAATAAAAGTTACTTTGTATAAGGTTTTCAATACAGTTCTAGCTAGAGTGCCTAAAAAATAAAAGGCCATAGATTTATTTTTAATCTACAAATAAATGTATGCTAAGGAGAATGAACTGGGATTGTAAAGTGAGGATTATGGCAGTTCACTGTATGAGGTTAACATGTTGAAAATGGAATTCATGATGCTTCTCTTCCTCCAAACATACCCACCCATAGTCGTTTTTCATATCAGTCATTGACAACTCCCATTTTTCCAGTTGCTAAAGCCAAAATTTATGAAGTCATACCTCCTCTTTTTCTATTATACATCACATCTTATCTGTCAGGAAGCCCTGTTGGCTTTACCTTCAAAATATATCAAGAATTCAATTCATTTTCACCACCTTCACTGTTTTGCCCTGGTCCAGGCCGTCATCTCTCATCTAGATTACTAAGTAGGTAGCCTCCTGACTCATCTCCTTTTTACACCCTCTCTTCCCTACCTCATATTCTCAACACACCAGCCAGAGTGATCCTTTTAAAACCTAAGCTAATTGATTCTACTGTCCCCTCAGAAGCTTTCTTCACTGTCTCCTGTTTCTTTCAGAGAAAAGCCAAAGTCTTTACAATGATGGCTTCCCAGGCTTTCTATGCTCTGGCCCCTTTGTTACTGTCTGATCTCCTCTCTTACTCCACTCCAGTCATACTGACCTCCTTGCTGTTCCTTGAGCATACCTAGTGGGATTGCTGCCACCAAGGCATTGGCGGGGGTTCTGTCCCAGCAGTTCCTCAAGTCCTTACTCAAATGTCTCCTTTTTAATGAAGCCTACCATGACCACGCTATTTAAAATTGCAGTCCTGTCTCAGAACTCCTGGTCTCCTTTACCCTGCTCTTATTTTTCTCATACCACACTTAATTAACTAACATACTATATAATTTACTTACTTGTTACATTTATTAATTTTCCCCCTTCTCAGAATATAGGCTCCACAAGGACAGATTTGGGGACTGATTTGGGTTTTGATTTAGTTTTTGTTCCCTGATATAGCCCCAGTGCTTAAAATTACTGGGCACACAGTAGGAGCTCAATACAGATTTGTTAAATGAATAAATGATGGCTGTATTTAATGCCTCTGAGCAAAGAATTTACAGTTATTGAGGAGGTAGTACTATGGTGGTTCCAATAGCAGTTGACCTATATAAAGCCCTACATGATAAGACCACTGATGGAGGTAACAGAAGTGACAGAGATCTGTAGGGCTGAGCAGTTAGTCCAGTTACAAAGCTCCTCTAGTAAAGAGTAGTGTTCTTTGTCTTTAAAGGGAAAGGAGAATGTATAATGGAATTGCCTGTGGCTTCCTAAATATTACTTATATAGCACTTGACATGGTATGGTTTTTCCAGATCTTTAAGGTAACCAGATATTCTGTATTCACTCATTCAAACAAGTGTTTTTCAATACACCTATTATGTGCCAGGCACTATGTAACTAGTTTCAAGTTGAAACTTGGAGCAACTACAAGGAGTATGCGTTAGCATATCCATATTTAATGTAGAAAAATGAAAATTTCACTGGCTTGTTAGGTTGACTTGCCAGCATTGCTTGTGTGCATTCCCTCAGCTTTTTGAAAATCCAGATACTCTGCACATGAGGAGATAATGCTACTTACCTGTCATCAGTAGGACATGCACTTGGACTTGGAATTGTTCTTTTATAATAATAATGTGAATAGTGGCTCACATTTGCAAGAGTATTAGCCAGAACTAGGAGTATAGGCTGTGTCTATGAAACAAAATCTTTTTCTGTATGAATCTAACTTAACTGACCCAATACTAAATGAACTAACTTGCCTAGACAATCTATTATGTGGTCTCATGAGATACAGAATGAAAAAGGTCAGTGATGGGTATGTCTGTCAGTTGGTGGCCAGTGGAAGTTTGATCCTAACAGTGTTTTTCTAATGTTCTGGCCAGCCTGGTTCTTTTGGGTTAAAGTACCATTTCCCTTTTCATGTAGTAAGCACTTTTCCCCTATAAAATAGGCCATTCCTTGGAACGGAAACAGCACTGGGTCTTAGTAACTTGGGTAGTTTTTTAGCACTGGATTGTTTAGTTTGTGAAAATATTTGATTTAGACTGAGCTTGTGGCCTGATGATGTTTAGAAGAGTGCCAAAGTGTAACTCATAGGAGATGCCAGTAAAAACCATTGCTGGAAGAGGTGAATAATGGTTGCGTCATTTTCCTGGTAGGTGTAACCAGGCTGAAAATCCATCACTGCCATTTTTTAATGTGTTCCTAAGAATAAAGTCAACTGGTATTCTGGGAACTACGTTAAGTATCAACATATCTGCCAGTGCTTTGAGTCACTGTCCCACTGTCTTTACATTGTTAAGGAAGCTTTGTTTCATCATTGTGTTTTATTGCCAAAAACAGCAGTAATATTTTTCTCTGACTTTTAATGAGCATTTTTGTTGCAGTGAAAAACCTGAACATACCACATTTTTCATAGTGATTTAACTTTGATATCAAGCAAATTCTTACTAACAAACAAGTTCTTGTAAAATGTTTTAAAACTTCAATTCCTAAAATATCCTCTCTTAAATAAAGTCTAAAGACCAGTATAACTGGGGGATGGGGTGGGGGAGTCACATTTGGTTAAAAGAAAATGAGGTCTTGTGAGTAACATGCAATAGTCAGGCCAACACAGCAGATCTGATTTCTAGATTAATAAAGTACAAACGGAAGATTTTAGGATTCAAACAAAGTACATTAAAAAGTGTTTAATTCTCCTTGGTTAGTTCAGGATGCTTCTAGAAATAGTGAATGTACAATTCCCTGACGCCTGTTGTAAATGAACTAGACCTCAATAACTGATAAAATGTCTTTGTATGTATGCCTTTGGCTGTGTTAGAGAGCCTATTAGGAGACCCGAGATGCTCAAGTAGATAGAATCACAAACCATCTCCTGCTCCTTGGAGAGTACGGGTACAGGACAGAGTGGGAATGGACAGGCAGAATGGAAAGTGAATTATTGGCATCTGACAGATTTGGGTATACTGATTATGGTATGGGAGGCGGGTAGCAAGATGGAGTAGTGTGATCCCTGTTTTTTCTTAAGCCCTTAGACCTGGAGCCTGTCTTTCAAGGAAGGGATATAACTTCCCCTTCAAAAGGGTGTCATTGTACTAGGGCATGCCATCTTCATTAAGGAAGAGTGTGTGCACAGGCATAGCTGGCTAATGGAGTGCACAGCCCGGCTCCATCCACAGCAGTTCTTGGGGACATTTCTCTATGACCTTAACCACAGTTTATACTTGTATATAAAAGAATGAAAAGAACAGAGTAAGAGAGAGAGAGACAAGTGAAGACTAACTGTTTTACTTTTTTTTCTTAGTTGGCAAACATTCTCAAAAGCCTTTTTTTTTTTTATTCCAACTGATCGGACTGCAAGTGTCTCTTTGATCAGATATTTGTATTGTCCTTATTTTAATTTTCTACTTTATTTTATGCCTGAGTCCAGGACCACAAGGAACACTCACACAGGAAGGGGCTGGGAGGAGGAAGCTAGATAGAACCTAGAGGAAATCCACAGTTTCAGACCAGGGTTCTTGGTAGAGTGACCATAAAACTTACCATCTGATCAGGAAAATTTTGAGAATAACACTGGACACTATTAATAAAGAAGATAATAGGTGTGAAATAGGACTGGCTTTGGCCATCCTTGATGTGTGGTAATTTGAATGAAAGAATGCGTAGGAAGCTGCTGTTGCTTCAGCCCCAAACTCTTCCCTTTCTACAGGTTTCTGTAAAATAACAAGGGGAGATTGAAAAACAATGAGAGAAAATCAACAGAACCAAAACTTCTTTGAAAACAGCAAAATTGACAAACCCTTAGCTAGTCTGACCAAGAAAAAGACAACTCAGATTTCTAAAATATGAAATAAAACGGGGGAAATTAATACTGAGCTTATAGAAATAAAAAGAAGAAAATGCTATCTTCACCATATACAAAAATTAATACAAAATGGGTCAAGTCCTGGACATAACAGCTAAAACTAAGAAACTCTTAGAAGAAGACATGGGAGTAAATTTTTATGATCTTAGATTAGACAATGATTTCTTAGATATGACACAAAAAGCACAAGCAACCTAATTAATTAATGAGATTTTATCACAATTAAGAGCGTGAAAAGATAACCTTGGGACTTCCCTGGTGGTCCAGTGGTTAAGACTTCGCCTCCCAATGCGGGTTTGATCCCTGGTCAGGGAGCTAAGATTCCACATGCCTTGCAGCCAAAAAACCAAAACATAAAACAGAAGCAATATTGTAACAAATTCAAAAAAGATGTAAAAAAAAAAAAAAGGCAAGAAAAAACCCACAGAATAGGTGCAAATATTTTCAAATCATCTATCTGGTAAGGGACTTGTAAAGAATCCTTACGTGTCAATAATAAAAAGGCAGCCAATTTAAAAATGGGCAAAGGATCTGAGTAGACATTTCTCCAAAGAAGATATACAACTGGCCAATGAGTACATGATAAAACTATCAATATCATCAGCCATCAGTGCACATCAGTACCACCATGAGATACCACTTTGCACCCACTAGGATGGCTATGATGATAAAGACAGATAATAACAAGTATTGTTGAAGATGTGGAGAAATTGGAAGTTTCATACACTTGGTGGGAATATAAAATGTTGAAGCTGTTTTGGAAGACAGTCTGGCAGTTCCTCAAAAGATTAAACATAAGAGTTTATATAACCCAACAGTTCCACTCCTAGTCATATAACTGAGAGAAATGAAAACATATGTCAACACAGAAACTTGTACCTGAATATTTATATCAGCTTTATTCATAATACCTAAAAAGTAGAAGAAACCCAAGTGTCCATCAACTAATGAATGAATAAGTAAAATGTACTATATCCATACCATGGAATATTACTTAGCCATATAAAGGAAAGCAGTATTGACACATACTGCAACAGGGATGAACCTTGTAAACATGGTGCAAAGTGAAAGAAACCAGTCACAAAAGACCACACACATATTGCATGATTCCATTTACATGAAATGTTTAGAATAGGAAAATCTGGAGAGACAAAATAGATTAGCGGTTGCCAAGGACTGGTGGGGAGGGAGGAAAGTGACTACTAATGGGTATGGGTTTCTTTTGGGAGTGACAAAAATGTTCTAATACTGATGGTGGTGTTGGTTTCACATCTCTGCACATATACCAAAAAACATTGATTTGTATACTTTACACAGATGAATTATGTGGTATGTGAACTATTATCTCAATAAAGCATATATTTAAAAATTACGTCAAGTGGTGGTTGACCTGTAGCAGATTTGAACTTTGTGGCCCTCAAATCACAGGCATACACATTCATGACACAACCATCCTGGGCAGCTTTGCTTTTATCTGTTTTACATATTGTGCGTCCGTCCTCCCCCACCTGCCCCTCCCCCACTACCCTATTACTCCATAAGATTTTCTTTGAAGAAGGAGTACTGTGGCTAAAAGCAGTTTGAAAATCTCTGGAGACAGTGAGCTCCAGAACCAATTCCAACTCTAATAAGCCATTATTCTGATGCATTGAACTGAAAATTTGAATTTGGCCTAGATTACCCCATTCTAGCTCCATGTCAACAAAAGGAAAGTTGTGAACAAAGACAGTTTTTCCCCCAACATAGCTGCACACAGGTGTGCCTTAGTGGAAACTGTGGAACTCAGCCAGGTCTTCAATTCCCTAGTGTAGTGCTGTATCGCCAAGCTCTGCTTCCTGTTCTTGAATACAGTGATTTGCTAAAATAGAGACACCTGGTCCCAGCACCTTGCAAAATGGACTTTTTCTTTCAACATTTCAAAATATATTTATATATTGATGAAGCCTTTCTCTGAGAAGCCATCTGTCTGAAATCTGCAGCAATAAAAAACTTCCGTAGACCTTATTTATTCATAATGGTGTCTGTTGCTTCACTCCTCTATTCCTTTCTCCTCCTCCCTCCTTATTTTTTCATTCATTCATTTATTTACAAAATGTATATTTATGAAGCATCTACTGTGTGCCCAGCATTAGGTATTTAGCACTGAACAAAATTAACTCATCCCTATAATTATGGATCTTGCCATCTACTAGGGAGCCATATATTAACAACAAAACGTTTTAAACAACAAAAAGTTTTTAAAATTTCAAATTGTAAGGGCTATGAAAGAAAGAAATAAGGTTCTGAGATAGAGATTCTGGAGGTTGTGATTTTAAAAGGAATTCTGGAACCACATTGCCAGTGTTCAAATCCCAACTTCACCATTTACTAGCTATGTGATTTTGAGCAAGTTAGTTAAGTTTTCTGGGCCTCAGTTTATCTTAAAATGGAAATAATAATAGTACCTACTTCATACAGTTCTGAGGATTAAATGAGTGGGTATAGAAAAGTGCCTAACATATACTAAGTGCACATAGAAACGTGCCTGACACATTCTAAGCATCCAGAAAGTGTTATCTGTGTGTTGGTGGTGTTGCTTTAGAAAATATCAGGTCGTCAACTAGTTAGGTTATCATCATTGCTATATTAATCACCTTCATCACTGTCATCCACATATACTTATCTCACCACATATACATGCTCTGTGCACAGGATTTACAAAAATGGATGTGGTGTGTTTCTGGACTCAAGAATCCTACAATCTAATAAAGAGAGCGTAAGGATTACGAGAAAATAGCAATAGAAAACAGCATATGCTAAGTACCAGATACGTGATAAAGATAGTATGTCCTACAGGATTGAAGGAGAGAGAGTAGTCATTCTGGGCTCATAACGGAAAAGGCCTCATAGAAGTAATGGACCCTTAAGAAAGAGGGCATTCCAGGCTGGCATGAATGAAGATGTGGAGGCAGGGGGTGGGTGAATGTGAAGTTCCAGAATGGAGAATTTGAATAGAGGAGTAATGACGGTGGGTTAGAGAGAAGGTCTTAGAATATTGGTTAAATTATTCAGTATGCAGTGGTCTGCCATGACCAGATTCTGAGCTGGAGTGATAAATAAGATTTCTGTCACTGGTCTCCTGAGGCCCACTACTTCATACATTATACTTTCTTTCGCATCCCCATCATCATCATCTGGTCAATTGCTTTCTAACTGGTGGTACTACCTGCAATCTCTCTGCTCTCCAATCTCCTACTCCCACTGCACATTTTGATGACATTAATTTTTCTCAAGCATCCTTTTGTCACTTATTTGCTTAGAAAGTTCTTCATTTTGCATTATCTACAGCAGTTTCTCAGTTGTTAGTGTGCATAAATTACTGGGATTTTATTAAAAGTGCAGGTCACCTCTCACCTTCAGGTAGGATACCTCTGGCGTGGGGCCTGAGAATCTCTGTTAAAACCCTAGGTGATTCTGACTCAGGTGATCAAGTGGCTCTGCTTTGAGGAAGACTGGCATAAAACTAAGAGTCCAGGTTTGTTAACCTGCCACCTAGAATCTTGCTTTATCCAACCTAATTTTTCACTATTCTCATTAATACATCTTCAGGTTGAGCAAAATGGGACATTTCCTTTTCTGTACACTTATCCGTGCCCTGTTTTGTCTTTTGTCCCTTTTTCGTTTATGTGGTTCCCTCAGCCTCAGTGTCCTTACTGCCATTTCAACAAGTCTTGCTTCTTTCAGTCTTGGTTCAAATGTGTCCTAACAGCATCTTTATTAAGTATCTGTAACCTAGAAGGCAGGGTCCAAGTTTAACTGATTTTTATATCTACTCCCCCACGCAGGGACCTAAATGAGCACCTTGCAAATGATTCAGTTCATTTGTTCCTCCCTTAATTTATTCAGTAAAAATATTTTTTAAACTTTTTATTGGAGTATAGTTGATTTACAGTGTTGTGTTAGTTTCAGGTGTACAGCAAAGTGAATCAGTTATACATATAGCCACTGTTTTTTTTTTTTTTTTAGATTCTTTTCCCATATAGGCCATTCAGAGTATTGAGTAGAGTTCCCTATGCAGGTTCTTATTAGTTTTCTATTTTACATATAGTAGTGTGTATATGTCAGTCCCAATCTCCCAATTTATCCCTCTCCCCTCTTATCCGCTGGTTACTGTAAGTTTGTTTTCTACATCCGTGACTCTACTTCTGTTTTGTAAATAAGTTCATTTATACCCTTTTTTTTTTAGATTCCACATATAAGCAATATCAGATGATATTTGTCTTTCTGTGTCTGACTTCACTCAGTATGACAGTCTCTAGGTCTATCCATGTTGCTGCAAATGGCATTATTCTTTTTTATGGCTGAGTAATATTCCATTATATATATATATGTATGACATCTTTATCTATTCCTCTGTTGATGGACATTTATTGAGTGCTTACCATGTATCAAGCACTGGTGATAAAGTAGTAAAATAAACACATAAAAAGTCTCTGTTTTCATGGACCTTATATTCTAGTGGGACAAATGTTCTTAAGTATATATTGAAAGTGTTTTGTTATCTGTCAGGGCTATGTGGAATACTTTAGGAAAGGGAGAGACCAGTGCAAGAAATGAATTAAGGAACTCTAGTAATTAGCCAGTGTAGAATGGGAAGGGTCAGTGAAAATAGAAAATACAAAGGGCACAGCAAGGATAATTAATGAAATGAAGGAATGACCAGCAGTCTTTGGTGGGGCCAGGAAGGAGTACTCAATATTTGAGCCTCTTGAGAAGGAACAAATAAATAAAAAGTTAAGGTATAGAGGTGATATTTTTGGGGAAAAGGTGTTTTTAAATGTTATGGTGATCTTTCAGGTGTGTGATATTAATAATCGGATATCTGAGTAGAAATGCTCAGTAGCAACTACAAATATAGGGGTCTTGTAAGAGCCCAGTCCTCTCTCCTTTTCCCCTTCTGCAACTCAGCTCACAATATTCGTTCAATCCCAGCTGTTCCAGGGCCAAAATCCTCCCAAGAAATATTCTATGTCTCATTCATTTGATTTTCTGAGGATGTGATATGACTCCATGCGTCGGCCCCATTTCCCTCTTCTCCAAGTATTTGTCTAGAATGAGGCCTAAGCCCAACTCCAAAAAACCATCTCTAATGATAGCCCTTCCTTGAACGGCTCTTAGCTGATTGGGGATTTGGCTTGCTGGAGGAACTAGGAAGACATTGTAATTGAACCAGAGAGTCTTTTAAAATGGGGTATGGTGGTGTGTCATCATCTCCCTATGTGACAATCACTCTGGTCATTTATGATTCTTGGGAAAACAGGCTAAGGTTGGAAAGGCAGATTGTGAAATCATTGTTAAATCATAACACAGAGACTGATTGGGAAGCTGCCTGCATAGCCTGGAAAATCATCTTTCTGAATTCTTGTAGTTGATCTGGCCAAAAAACTCAAATCATTTTGCCTGCCTTTCTCTCATAATACCCAACATCCAATTTGTCAGCAAATACGGGTTGTGAGTGTGTGTGTGTGTGTGTGTGTGTGTGTGTATCATATAAAATTTTATTACCTGACTTCCCCACTAGAATGTAAACTCCATGAAGTTAAGGACTTTGTTTCGGCTATATCCCCAGCCAGTGCCTAGAGCATAGGAGTTGTTCAATAAGAATTTGTTAAGTGAATGAATAATGTGAAATAAAATTGTCATTCCACATCTTGATCAGTAATTTTGACATTGGCTCGTGTTTAAGAAACTCAAGAAATATTTTATCCCAATAAAATTATTATAGCTAAGGTCTAAACATTAACCATACTTGACTGAATAATGTTACCTTAAAAATACTGTTGACCCTTGAACAATGCAGGGGTTAATCTGTGTATAACTTACAGTCGGCCCTCTGTATTCGAGGTTCCTTTGCATCTGTGGGTTCAACAAACTACAGACCACATAGTACTGTAGTATTTACTATTGAAAAATATTCGCATATAGGAGGACCCACACAGTTTAAATTTGTTCAAGTGTTAACTATAATATTTTTTTTTTTAAAATAGAAACTTTATTCCTTAACTGGTTTAGAGAGATGTAAGTTCTTCCCAGACTTGGTTACTACTTTAATGTTTGTAGAGATGATGCTTGATATTTGGGAGGGAGTAATGTACATTTTCCTTCTAACTTTTAAACTTTTATTCAAGTAGTCCCACATGACTGGGAATATCCTTAAGGTATAGGTTGGATTACCTTCATTAATGTACAGAAAGTTTCTTTCTTAGAACTGCAAGAATTACTTGGGATATATCAACATATGAAAATTTACAAATGTTGTGGGGCTAGCTCACCAGAGCTAAAGTTAGGAATACTTAACCTGATTTAGAGAATACTTCAAATTTCTAAGGATTGAAGGGAGAGGTTAATATGATCAAAGCAGTCTGTGTGGAAGGCCATTTTGACCTAGTGATGATTTTTATGGAGTAGCAGAGAAGAACAAAGTTGTTCTAATAGAAAAGAAGAAATGGCCGCAGGGCATAAGCAAATGTTTCTCTCTAACATCTTGACTATTTCGCATTTCAAGTCTGTTGCATCATTAAGGTATTGATAACATATGACACACAGAGAATCAATATATAGCTTTAGTTCAATTTGGATTTAATCTGCCATCATGAGGTTAAAGGGGAGCCAATAAAAGTTTGTAAATGACCCTGTATTCTATAATGTCTTGATGTACTTCAATAAAATCAGATACAGTGTAGAGAATACTGATATTCAGGTTCACTTTGAAGAAAATCTACAGTTAACTGAACCAGGTTTGTTTAGATTTAGTAAATAGAATATATAATAATGAAAATCATCTTAATATTTTTGTTAACTATATTCTGTTTGACAGTGAAAATCAGCTACTGGTTAAAGTTAATTATGGATATACTTAAACCATTTTCATTATTTTTCAACTTGTGCTGAATATTAGGGGAAATTTTTTAACGTATGCTTTTGCTTCATTTCCATAAACTCTGCATAGTTTCTTTAAAAGAGCATATGTGATTTGAGGGATAAAATAATCAAGGATTCGTACGGTTTTTTATCGACAGAAATTTCTCCAAGTTCAACTCTAGTTTTCTTATCAGAAAAATCAGGTTCATAATTGCAAGGCAAAGGCCAACTGGAATAGTTAATAAGCATATTCTACTTCTGCAGTGCTGCAGAAACTAAATGCAAACTTTGCTGTGACTCTTACAGAGAATGTATAGGCTGGGTAAACTTTCATCTGCTTCATGGTCAGGGCTGATTCAATCTTACTGCAAGTTTATGAGAGTGGCTGATGTGATACAGTTGTTTCTAGTAAAATCAGGCTAGCTCTAAGGAGCCAATCTAAGTCAGTCTGTAAGTAAAATTCTATGAGAAACAGACTCCAACTCAGACACAATTGTAAACCCTGATATAATGAGGACTTGCAGCTGATTTAATCCTATTGAAACTCTTTAAGCAGCCATGGGACAAAATGGTTTCCACATTGACATCAGTGGAATGAACCTTGGATTTCATCAGTATGAAGAGCTGTTACCTTGTACACATAGTAGCCACTTTTTAAGAATTAACATCATGGCCATTTCAAAGCAGGTTGTTGTTTCTAAGATGTACAGGCAACTACTTTGATTAAGATCCGGGTTCCCAGAATGTGTCAATATTTATTTTTTAAAAACTGAATTCATTATGAAAAGCAAACAAGTCAAACTTAAACTACGGAGTTAGTATAAATCAGTTAGATCTAGTCTCCTTGAACACAAATGGCCAACCTATTCCAATTTTATATGTGAGAGACATAGAGAAAGAGAGAGAGAGAGAATCAGAACTGTTTCTGAGTTAAGACTTTGTATGTGCAGTCTTGCCTGGAACTAATTTTTTTTTTTCATGAATTTAAAAGCCCCTGAAAATAAGCTTATGCTGTGAAATCATATATGTTTGACAGGACAGACAGGTACAAAAGTCTTCAGGGTCAGCTCTGCTGATAAAATCTCAATAAGTAGGATTTGAATTTGTATGGATAGGTTGGTGTGTATACTTTTTTTTTTTTTTTGGTTGTTTGGTTTATCATATTGAAACAGACACTGATAAAGATCTAGGTATTATAGTCAGTTTAGCACTAGAATTGGTCCCTTTTCATAATTTACAACTTAAATTAAGACAATAGACCGAATACAACTACAGTAAAACACAACCTTGCTTGAACTATCTCCGTGCTTTTTTTATTGCAGTTAGCACTGGTCTTGAAATGTGAATATTTCAACTGGTACTTAACAGGCAGTAGTGGCCTCATACTGTAACTTCAAAGAGCCGGAAAAGTAACTTCATGAAAGGGAAAACTTGAAACTATAGTACTCTTTACCATTCTATCTGTTAAGCAGTGATGGGTATCATTAGTTCTGCTCTTTTGCATAATTACTGCAGTATTGTGAAAACTTTCTGCCATCCAACTGGGAACAATTATATCATGTGGGCTCTTGTATAACATTTGACTCAGAGAAATAAAATATAAAAAGCCCTTGTTTTCTAGCACTCTGTAGTACCCAAGTACATACAGTACTTGTTCAAGTTTGTTTTTTAAGTAAAAAAATAACATGGATTGGTAACACTGAAGGAGGCATTTCATATCAAAGTCAATTTATTCTTTATAACGTTTTTTTTAATTTAATGTGCTTAGATAAATTTTATCTGGCACATCACTGAGTTGCAGTGGTAGTTTGCCTATAAAATGATAAAAGTTCATGAAGTGTAATGCTGACATCACTGAAAATTTGAGACTTAAAAATACACTTTTATTGTTCACTTGACTAAATTAAGCAAGGTGAAATGAAGTATCTCTGATTGGTACAACAATTTGCTATTTATCTAAAGCTTCCAGTGTAGACTATCTCTGTGTTAAAGGCATGCAACAACCTTTCCCAGGAGCACCACCCTACCCTATCCCCAAAACCAAACTTTTTCAAGATAGAGCTGGAAGAGTATATTTGAAAATATTTAGGCAATGAGGCACATAACTTTTTAAAGTTTTTAAAAATTCTCCTTTGTAATTCCAGTATGTGAAACCATTAAAACACTGTAACCAACTTTTTTTTTTTTATATTTGATTTTGTAAGATAGCGTTGTTTACTTTTTTGAATATACGACTACATTTTAGCAAGGGCAGCAAAATTAGAATAAATGTCACAGTGATATACAGATGTGATTGTCACTTTGATTTGGTGGTTTCGCACTTGACTTTATCATCATTTGTAAGATGTGAAAAGTGAGCTCATGACTGGCAAAAGATATTTTGATCAAGGTTAAAGTATAACTGCTGCTGTTATATAACCATAATTTTGATGAGAAGGTGGGAAAATATGTAGATATGTTTATGTCTGGTGTATAAAGATTCCTTAAAAATACAAATTAAAAGAAATAATGTGAATTAAAATATTGGAATAGGTGCTGAATTGCCATTTTTGTCAGCCGTCAAAGCAAAAATTATATGTTTTAGTCTTTGTTAATTCTCGAGGTTGGTTTGCACATACTTTTCTTTAAATTTTTTAATATCCATTTACTTGCAGCATATTTATTAATATGGCTAACTTTTGAATGTGCTCGTAAAAATGTTGATATGGCCAAACAAGAAGTTTCAATCAATCAAGCTTATCTTTCTCCACTCCAGAGTTCTACTGCAGAACATCTAATTAATGTCATTTGAAATTATTTTAATGCATTCTTTGGTATTGTCACATAACGTGTGATTGTAGCCACTACTCCTGAGGTACTATGGCTCTTACCAGACTCCAAGGTGAGCTAGTACACTTACCTATCTCAGTGCATTAAAAGGAGGCATTAGCTTCCCTAGCTACTGGTCCAGCTTTCAGCACCCTTTCCGTGGTGGCTATCTGTACCACATATAGCTGTGAAAGGATGGGGAAATGCGCTGAAATGATCTAAGAAGTAAACTATCAACTTGACATGTTTTCCTAGCTATTGAAAACCTTCTCGTATTGAAACCCATTGATAGTGAAACTGTAGAATTCCTGTGATTTAAGTACCATCTGGTTGTGCTCAAGGCTTTAAAGCTGTTATCTCTGCATAAAATTTCAGAGTCCTGTATTTTTTTCTTCACCAAACTATCCATTTTTAAGCCACAAATATTTTTCCAGCTTTTTCAGATTTTATCTGAAAGTATATTTTAACAGTATTTAAATAGTTCTTAAACAATAACAATTTATCTTGATAGATGGCATGCTGTGTTTTTTCATTTTATTTTAATTAGCCATTGTGGAACCAAATTCCCTTTTGTTTTAGTCTTTTGAATATTGTTTAATTATAGTTATCATGCCAGATATCTTAAAGGTTATTTTACCAATACAGTTTCATTTAACATAACCCATATGGAATCAATAGCCCAGTTTCCTAAAGTGAATGCTTGGAAAATCTTACATTCATATGTTAAGAGTACACATCCTTTCCTCATTAGTTGGAAAGTACAGGGATTTTGGCACAGGTTCTGTGTGGAAGCATTGTGCAGCTTTTATATGGATTTTGTTTTTAGCCTTTGATGACACTGTTTAGAATAGGAAGTATCTAATAAGTAAAGCATTTTGTCTCAAGTGCTGCCAGTGTGTTTAATATATGCCTGGAGGTCTGAAACATTATCTTCTTCGCTGCAGTAATATGCATTTAATTCTCTGAAAGCAGAAGGTCGAACTTTTAAAAGGGACGCAAAGTACATTTTCAAACAGAATAATTCAAAACATATGGAAGAGGGGACCAGAGTAATGTACAGTTGGTTTTTATGGTTTAATCATGATCATGTTAATGCACACCAGTAGCTAATTAAAGAAAACTTTTATTGTTCGTTTTAAATGAGTTAGGTAAAGAGTGGGAGAGCTGATGTAATAGCACTGCCCAGAGATACATGTTTCTGCTGCATTCACTAACAGCAAGCAGATATTGCTATTTTTGACAACTTAAATTATTAGTCCCCTTGGATAATAATAAAGGAAAAGTTATTTTCAGAGTTATTACACTGTGAACTTTTCTTTTTCCACAAAGGAATAGTAAATTGATGCCCAAGTTTAGGGCTTAGCACACATAATTAGTTATAAAACCTTCTTGATAGGCCAGATACTCTTCAATATAATAGATAAATCTGCAGTGGACTGGTGACAAGCCAATGGATTTTTAAATATGTCTCAAAATCACCAGATTATTTATTTCAGTTCTACAAATAGTGCGGAAACTTAGAAAACTGGAGGAAGTCTTGACTTTTAACCGATTTTTAAGAATTTAGTCGTCTAATACTGGGAAAGTTGTACTTCCCCCCCCCCCCCATAAGAGTTAGAGTCTTTCATCTCTGGGTCATTGGTTCAAATTCCATTCTGCTCAGTAGTGAGTAGAATTAGTTACCATCTGACTTCTGTTCAGTAACCCATGTGACCCGAGCTGATAGCTGCCATCCTGCCCCTGCTGGTTATTTATATCGCAAGATTGTGCTCCTTGACATTCACTAGAGTCTAATGTGACAGTCTCAACAGGTAATAGTGCTGGACACGGCATTTCTTTATCTTTACCTACAGGTGGTTTGTTTTGTCGTATTAACACTGATGGGGAACACTTTAAAGAAAGAGAGGCTAGATTTTTAAATACAAATCTGTAAATCAGAAAAAGACAATGTAATGCTCTGTGCATAGAAGGTATAGTCTCATATAGTTAATTGTAGTTGCCTTTCCTGATTGAGAGAATAAAGATAGTTGAGTTCCTGATTTGAGTTTCTTGTGCAACTCAACCTGAAGGATTTTTTTAGTTATGCTGTACACAGATATTTGGTTTGTAATGCTTCAAAATGTGGGCAGTAAATCCTAGATTACTTATGTACCTGATTTTATTATCTTTTCACATATTATTTGAGAATTCCTAGCTGGTAGTGGATTTGGAGGTATATTTGAAATTTTTATAATAGATAACTAAAACTTTTCCAATTAAATTGTCCTTTTGATAATTGCCTTATTTTTATTTTACTGAATTTTAAAATTAAATACGTTCATTTGTTTGGCCAGCACACAGTTATTGAGCTTTACTATGTGACAGGCAATGTGGTGTGTGCTACGAGTACTGATGGCATTCTCTCCTACCCATAGTCTGACCTTGGGATTAATCTCTTTAAGCCTCAGTTTCCTCAGCTGTAAAATGGGGATAACAGTACCCCCTTTAAAGGGTTGTAACACTTAGTAAAGAAAATGTATGTAATGTGCTAACAATGTTTAGCAAATAATAAACATACTCAGTGTTATCTTATTTTTTATCTTCAATTGCTCACAATCTTTGAGACAGACCAGTATTTGAAAAGTGCTATAATAACATTAGTTTGTTATAAAAGCATAGAAGCTGAAAAGACTAGCACCATGTGGAAAGGTTGAGAAAGTCTTCACGAAGAAGATGACTTCTTTTTTAACTTACCCTTTATTGCGTGCCTACTACGTGTGGTCAGTACATTAACACATTTAATGATGCAACAATTTTGTGGGTTGAGTATTAATGTCCCCAGTGTGAGGATGAGCATCTAGCAGAGACAGAGGATGTCTTCAAGTGTGATCAGCGCAAAACGTGGAGGATGCAGATAAGGAAAGAGCTCATGAATATGTCTAGACAGACCTTAAAGAGTACAGTATACACATATATTTACATATTAACAATTATGTACTTCTAGTCTGCAGAGCAATTTTTTCATTTAATATTGTATCAGAAACTAACATCTCATCAAACATTTATGGATCCTCTCTTCAGTGTGCTAGGCACTGCACTATTCCTTGGTGATAGACAGAAGCAAAATGATATGGCCCAATCCCTCCAGCAGTCCTTCACCTGGTAAAAGAGACAGACACACAACAGCTGCCCATTATCAGGCATTTACTATATGCCAGGCAGTGTGCTGACCTCTTTAGGTACATTAGCTCATTGAATCCTCGTACTAACCCCTTGAGGTCGGATTTATTACCGACATTTTACAGATGAGATTATGTAGCCTTAGAGTGGATTGTAATTTGTCCAATAACGTACAATTAGCAGGTGTCACACTTGACCCTACTTCTCTCTGACTCCAAAGTCTTTAGATTGTTTTAATACTATCTGATACTGCCGCCACAGAACATTTTAGTAGAAAATAACAAATCCTAAAATAGAAGTATGAGTTAACTATTAGGATCACCAAGCAGGAAAAGAGTTGAAAGCAAAACTCTCAGACAGGTGTCATTGTTCTGAGTCTTCATGGATAGCTAAATGTTTGCCAGCAACAGCGAGCTCAGAAGGGGGCTCCAGGAAGGGAAACAGCATGGTATACCTAGAATGGTTTAAAAGAACGTGGTGTCTTCAGAGAACGGGGATTAGCTGTTTTTGTTTCAAATACCTGAGGCTGGATTTTTCTAACAACAATGTGCCTTCCTCAACAACTTTAAAATAAATTAACAAAAAATATTATTTGAAAAATTTTAATGACTATAACATCATTGTCTTGAATTATTTAACTGTCCTTTAACATTTTCACAAGCAACTTATAATAATTTGTAGCAGGTAGAAAAATGATACTATATTCACCAAATTAAGGAATAGGCTAAAAAATGAGAAGCAATACCCAGTACTTTGGGAATATTTTCCCACTGCTGATCGTAATATAGTTCAGTGCACCCTTTTTGGAAAGGTGCTGGCAATATTTGACAACCTTAAACTTTTTCATACCATTTACCTAGTAATTCCACTTCTAAGATCCTCTTAAGAAAATCTTATTAGATGTTTGTCATAGATGTTTGTTGGCAAAAGTTGAATACCTGAAACTCCAATTATATGGGAATAGTTGAACAAATTATTCCTAATGCTAAATGAAATATTATGCAGCTTTTTAAAATGGCATTTATGAAGAGTATATTAGCATGTAAAAAAATTGGGTTGCAGGGACTTCCCTTGTGGCCCAGTGTTTAAGAATCCACCTGCCAATCCAGGGGACACAGGTTTGATCCCTGGTCCAGGAAGATCCCACATGCTGCGGAGCAGCTAAGCCCGTGTGCCACAACTACTGAGCCTGCGCTCTAGAGCCCGTGAGCCACAACTGCTGAGCCCACGCGCCACAACTACTGAAGCCCGCGTGCTTGGAGCCCGTGCTCTGCAACGAGAGAAGCCACCGCAATGAGAAATCCATGCACCACAACAAAGAGTAGCCCTGCTCGCCCCAACTAGAGAAAGCCCGTATGTAGCAACGAAGACCCAACGCAGAGAAGAAAAAAAAAAAAGGGTTACAAATTTGTCTCTACAGTATTATTATAACCATAAAGGGGTGGGGGTGGGGGGAACCTATGCACAGGTAGGAAAAAAGACGAAAGGAAATACACTGAAAGACTGCCACTGGCTATGTTTGGTAATAAAATGGGGGTCGGGAGGATTTTGTTTTTCTCTCAGATGTTCCATGATTTCTTTAATGAATCTGAATGACTTCAGTGAAAAAGCAAGTGAAATATCTAGGTCTCAAATAGCGTATCACAAACTAATGGTTGGGAGACTAAAAAAAGGGAACCAAAGAATCAAACTGGAGGTCTTGCTGTTGTGCTGCCAAAGTAGTCATAACTGCTGCTACCACCAAGTTGGTCTTTGTTCTCTATGTAGGCAATTGGTGGAAAATTTTGAGAAATCATGGATACATTCAGTGCACAGAGGGAAAATCCACCTTCAGTGGTTTTAATTACTTACATTTTGCTTGATCGCTTACACTTACCCTTGTTTCAAGTCCTGTTGTAGTAAAGGAAAATAAACATCATTTTGAATGGCACACATTTAGTTTTCTTTGTCCTTCATAATTTAGGACTACTGACTTTTCCCTCTTTTACTATCCAAAATCCTATAAATCAGTTTTATAACGACAGGGTAAACAATATAAACTACTCCTGCCTAAAATATAATTTCAACCAATAGTAATCATGATTTGGAAACAGTTTATTATACTACTTGGAAGATCACGGTAAAGAATACTAACAAATGTAACTCTTTAAAAGGCAAAGAAAGTAAAGTCTGACACCAAAAGGTACATTTAATTTAATTTTTTTTTTTCTTTTGGCTTGTGGGGATCTTAGTTCCCCGACCAGGGATTGAATCCACGCCCTCTGCAGTGAAAGCGCAGAGCCCTAACCACTGGACCGCCAGGGAATTCCTCTGAAAAATATATTTTAATGATAGAAATGCACATTTGATGTTTATCCTAAGTATTGTCTTGGCATTTTAATATGAATCTTTTTTTTTTTTAAATGTTGAGTTTCTTTAGGAGTTTTTTTGTTTAAATTCCTCTACTTTTTTTTTTTAATTTATTTATTTATTATTTATGGGTGTATTGGGTCTTTGTTTCTGTGCGAGGGCTTTCTCTAGTTGCGGCAAGTGGGGGCCACTCTTCATCGCGGTACGCGGGCCTCTCATTATCGCGGCCTCTCTTGTTGCGGAGCACAGGCTCCAGACGCGCAGGCTCAGTAATTGTGGCTCACGGGCCTAGTTGCTCCGCGGCATATGGGATCTTCCCAGACCGGGGCTCGAACCCGTGTCCCCTGCATTGGCAGGCAGATTCTCAACCACTGCGCCACCAGGGAAGCCCTGAATCATTTTTTGAAAGAGCGCCTAGTTTGTTTTTATGCTTACTCTCAGTTATACTAGACCCATTTTTAACATGTTTCTATAACATTTATGTAGTAACACTTGGACTATAACTAGTTTAAAATATTTTATTATTTTTCCTTACAGATCTCTAAGCAAGAACAGAAAAAAATGGATACATATGATGGAACCATGGCTGATACCTCATCTCGGTACAGTGGTGCTCAGGATAGTGGAATTGGCAGTGACAGTGTTAAAATCAGAATCGTACAAATAGAGCAGCACAGTGGTACCAGTCAGCATCGCATTGCCCGTCCTTCACGCCAGTCATCAATTGTAAAAAATCTAAATTTTATTCCTTTTGACATATTTATTACTGCAAGTAGAATCTCGCTAATGACCTATTCTTGTATGGCCTTGCCCAAATCAAAATCGCAAGAACAAAAGGATAATGAAAAAACAGGCAAGAGTTCATTAAATCTCCCAGAAGTTGATTCAGACGTCGCTAAGCCCAGCCAGGCATGTATTTCCATGGTTACAGCAGAAGATCTCTTAAGCAGCAACATATCTTTTCCTTCAGGGAAAAAAATAGGGGTCATCTCTCTGGAAAGTCTGCATGCATCCACAAGGTCATCTGCTAGACAAGCGCTTGGCGTAACTATCGTTCGGCAACCTGGACGAAGAGGAACTGGTGACCTGCAGCTAGAACCTTTTTTGTACTTTATTGTGTCCCAGCCTTCTTTGCTTCTGAGTTGTCACCACAGAAAGCAGCGAGTGGAAATATCCATTTTCGATGCTGTGCTTAAAGGGGTGGCCTCTGATTACAAATGTACAGGTAAGAGCCTTCAGATTTACTGGGGTGCTAATCACTACTACTACTTACTAAGTTTTAGTCCCAAACTTTGAATATTGATCAAGCAGAAAACAGCTGGCAGACCAGACAAGACTTCTTTTCTCTACAGAATATGTAAATATGTAAAGTTCACGTCCCACAGCTGAATTATGTTTAAGTAAATGTTTGAAATGTAACAGGATTTTTAGCCTTGGTGTTCTTACTGTGCCTCTGAATTTTTTTTCAGGAACTGAATGAAACAGGGGCTCTTTCTGGGCTATTGAAATGCTTAACAATTTCCAGTGATTAGGAAGCAAAGTGTTTTTTTCATATTAATAGCCCATAGGTATGCTTTCCATGTCAATGCAGCTATTCAGGTAAAAAAAGAAAAACCTTAGAAAATGAAGTTTATTGTTTTGGTATTCTTTTGCCCTAATCATCTTGCTGTAACAGCATAATATTAAGTGTATTTGAGAAGGTTTATTAGTAAAGTAAGATGACCTAAAGATTTTATACATCTGGGCTTCCCTGGTGGCGCAGTGGTTAAGAATCCGCCTGCCAATGCAGGGGACACGGGTTCAAGCCCTGGTCCGGGAAGATCCCACGTGCCGCGGAGCAACTAAGCCTGTGCGCCACAACTACTGAGCCTGTGCTCTAGAGCCCGTGAGCCACAACTACTGAAGCCCACGCGCCTAGGGCCTGTGGTCTCTGGCAAGAGAAGCCGCCGCAATGAAAGCCCGCACACAGCAACAAAGACCCAACGCAGCCATAAATAAATAAATAAAATTTTTAAAAATGCTACTTCCTTTTAAAAAAAAAAGATTTTATACATCTACAACAAGCACATTTACTAGTGGTGTTGGCCAGCTGGCTCTTCTTGCCCCATCCAAACCTTCCTTATAACCAGAGAGTGTCATATATTATAATAATTATATTGAACTTCTGAAGCTTGTTGCCTGTTGAGACTAGGAAAGTGATCAGGGGTTCAGATTTAAGATGTATGGGCTGTTAAGTAACAAGAGCTAATGAAAACAGGGCCAAAGAAGATACAGAGACCTTTTCCCTGAGTTAATGTAGAATTAGAGATTTGGCGGGAAAGACTACCAGAGAGGATAGCTGGATCATCTTAAGATCCAGTATTGGAAGAGGGCCCTAGCAAGCTTGGGTATAATTCAGGCATTTTATTGTTCTCAGGTGGTTCCCGTGTAGCAGATGGACGCCAGCAGTGAGGTATCTGGAGAATTTGTCCAATCTGGAAGTCAGGCTGGTTCATTCTTGGCATTAAGGAGAATCATTTTACACAGCAGGCTCCTGGAGAGTAGATAGCAGGTGTGAGGGTCAGGATTCAGCCCAAGGAAGTAGGTTCAAAGGAGCCCTTGGCTCTTGCTGAGGTATAGTTCAAGTCCTCTACTTTAGAAAGTGGTAACTGGCCAGTTGCTAAGGAGGAATATTGTAGGGTTACCTCCTAGGCTGCCTGCTGGCCCTCTCTCCATTGATGTGCTGGTGCTGGCTCATACTGGCTCAGAAGAGCTGATTGTTAAATTTTTAGGAACTTTGAAAGACAGTTGTTAAACTACTGGTAGTTTAAATCGCCATAGTGAGAATATTTACACCACAGATATTGGCAAATGCTGTCAATCAGCTGTCCTACTCTGAGAGCCAGATGTTAAACATTTACCAGCCACCACTGCCTCCCTTCTTCAAACATGTTCTCATTTACTGAGTGCCTATAATATAATGGGTACTTCAGGTCACTGGAGATGGGAGAAGTGCTGAAGTAGTTGATGTTATATGATTCAAGGACTCATGCCTGTAGACCTGATACCTGTTTGGGTGTCCGCTTAGCATTGGCAAAAGGTAGGTGTAGGATTGGGAGAATAAGAGTTAATTCCAAGCCCCTCCTTAAGTGCTTTCAGCTGCAGTTGCTTTATGGGTGGGTGGCTTTAGCAGCTTCTACTAAAAGATACTAAGTTCAGCAAAGTTATCAGGGCTCATAGCAAAGGTGTACATTTGAATTATAACTGGTTCCTAGGTTGAAATAATAAAGTATTTTTTGTTTAAGAAAACATCCTTGTGTGTAGACCAATGTGGAACCCAATTTCAGTAGATGAAGCTTAGGATGAAGGTTATGGGCCAGATTGAGTATAGGGGACTTACCTGTGGGAGGAAAAAGTCTTACATACCTCCTAAGGAGCATCCTTTGCATAATATTCTTGTGGATGCCTTTCCTTACACAAAAAGCATCTTCTTGGACATTTACACTATGCTAATAGAGTCGTCAATATAAGTTAGCATGTTTCTTAAAAATGAATTTAGTGATTTGGAGAAATTTGTCAGAAAACAAGTAGTTAAAATAACAATGGCTACAAAAAAAAAGTACAACTAGCAATTATTGAGTATTCGGTCTGTGCCAGGCATTGTACTAACTGCTTTAAATGCATTATCTCACTTAATCCTCATAACAACTCTGTGGGAAATATGTTCCCATCTTACATAAAAAGAAACTAAAGTTTGGAGAAGTAACTTGTCCAAGATTACAGACTTAGCAATAAACAGAGCTAAAATACAAAACCAAGATTTTTTGGACTTCTGAGTCTCTCAACCTGTATGGATCCATGAAGTGGAGAGAAAGATGTGAATCGCAGTTGTCAGTCAACCTCCATTGTCCCTCTCCAGACCATGCAAACGGTTCCCTTTCTTTGTTTTAACTGGTGAGTTTGTATATATGTGTCCATGATGTGACTACACAGTACAGCCTCTCTTGGTAAATGACAAAACTGAGTTGAAATTCTAACTCTGTCACTTAGGAGACGTGTACCTATCTATGTCATAGGGAGATTATGAAATCGAAAAGAGATAATTAATGAAAGTACTTAGCATTGAGTCTAGCAAGTAGTAGGCCCTCATAAATGTTTGCTGCTACTGCTTTAGTTATTAATATCAATATATAGTAGAAAGATTACTAAATTAGGAAGCAGAAAACCTGGGATTTAATTGTTCCTATTAATTAACAGAGTGATCTTAGCCCGGCAGTTCACTTCTTTGGGTTTCTGTTTCCTTATGTGTAAAATGTGATGATTATAAAAGATACCAACAAGGCTCATTCCAGGTCTAAAGTTTTATCATTCTGTAATTTGGAATTCGTCTCCCCATACTTACCTTTCTAAAAATATTTAAACTAGCTTTGGCCTCAGGAAGTTGACATCTGTAAGCCACTACCCTATCAGATTACAATTTATTTTGACTTGTTTTAAAGATGCAAGTTTTCTTTTGATATTCTAGTGGAACACTAATTAGTTTATTCAATACTTAAATACATAAATTTTATTAAATATTCATGAAGTTATTTTTCGAAAACTGATTTGAGGAATTTCTATTTTAAATTGGTCCACTTGAATGAACTATCCAAGTTCCATTACCAATTGAGTCGTCCAGAAACGCTTCATGTAGCGCTTTTAATCCTGAAGAAAGCAGTGTTCCATGTCCAGGATTCTTTTGAAGCTTTGAAATAGTAACCATGTGGGTAGGAAAAAAGAGAAAAATATGAATAACCGTAACACTAACATTCATGGGGAAGAGAAGGAGTAAGGTGGAAGTGGCCAGTTGCATTTCTGGATTCTGAAGTGAAGGACTATTGGCAATGTCTTAATTGGAGGGACAAAAAGGGGTATCACCAGGCAGCTAACTTTCTAAGAAAGGTCAAGGAAAGGTTAAAGGCATCACAAGTTAAAAATGAAAGAAGAAACATGTTATGTCTTTCTGTAGTGTTCATACTTTCTCTCTTGATTCTAAAATTAATCCTTTTTTGTAAGGTAACTCAAGTGGCAGCCAACCAGTAGCAGTTTTAGCATATATGTGCAGTTCAGTGATCGCCCAATTTCAGCATTTCAGATGCGCCAGAGGTTGTTATGGAGATAATGGATTTTCTTTTTTAAGAGGACAGAAACATTTGATTGTAAAAAAACTTTTAGCACAACAGCTTGTAATTGTTTACTGTTTTATGTGAAAGTCATAAACTATTATTATATGTGCTAATGTTACTTTGTATGGAAATCATATGGAACAAAAAGTAAACAAAGAATTTTGTGTCACTCCTTCAAAACACTTATCATGTTCAGAAGATAATTTTCCAAAAAATCATAATTCTTATATAAATACAAAATGAACATGTCAAAGATTTTACTTAACTCATTAATTAATGAGGGAACCAATAAGAATGTTACAAAAGAATTCATACACAGGAGACCTCTAAGGCCCTGGTCATCTCAGAGGTTTTGATTCTCTAATTCATTAGGATCATAAAAATGGTAAGAGCCATTTGATCACTGACTTTATTCATTGTTTAAGCATGGCTCGGGGTAATTCTAAAAAGATGGAAGAACTTTTAACATTAAATTATGAAGATGTGATTTTTATTTGACATATTCAAGAGATTGCAGTGAAGACCCTGAAAGCAAATACTAAAAATCCTCTGAGCATTGTTGGAATACAGTGTTATAGCTCAAGGTAACGATTTTAAATTAATCAGCATGGTTTTTAAGATCACACCCTCCTCTTTTAGACAATCAACTTGACATTATTTTAGTATGAACTTCTGACCCCTGTTGTGCCTTCATTTCTACACTCAGGCAATCTTTGGGAGTAGTCATTCATTTTTTCTATTTGAACACTGGCTATTTATCAGACATATTCAAGATGCTGAGGAACCAGTAATAAGACCCAGTTTCAGCCTTCAGGCATCTCTCATCATTTAGTTATTATACTTATTATAGCTAATGATGAAAGTTTAACAGGATATGGATCTTCATGACATGGAGAGCTTGTGAAACGCTTGAAGTTAAGTAAGAGTTAAGTAAGAACTGTAACTTCTACTTCCGGAGAAACAATTTAGAAAAGCTTAGTATCGTTTGTATGGGATGATTTAAGGAAAACTGCTAGGATTTTGAGGAATGAAATAGGACTACTCTTCATTTTATTTTTTATTTTTTATTTTTTTAGTAGTAGTAGATTTTTCCCTAGCTGCAATTCAGAATAATTTTTAGTATTCTGTTTAATTTATCTATTTGCTTTTTGGCTGTGTGTCTTTGTAATGTATTTTAGTGGTTGCTCTGAGGTTTCCAATATATATGCTTAATCTTTCACAGTCAGTCTAGTTAGTGGTAATATTTTAACACTCCAAGAAAATGTAAAAGCCTTACAATCATAAAGGTCTCTTTACCCTTCCCCATTTATGTTATAATTATCATATATATTACATCTACACATACTGAAAATCCTACCAGATAAGATTTTGACCTTTGTTTCAATAATCTTACATATTTTAAAGAACTAAAGAGGAAAAAACTAGTATGTTTTATATTTCTCCCAGGAATTTACCATGTCCAGAGCTCCTCCTTCATTCCTAAAGTTCCAGGTTTTCCTCTGGTATATTTTCCTTCAGCATTAAGAACTTCTTTAGCATTTCTTTTAGAGCAGGCCTGTAGCAACAAATTCTCTTAGTTTTCCATTATCTGGGAGTATTATTTTGTCTGTCTCTCATTCCTGAAGGATATTTTTGCTGGATATAGAATTCTAGGTTGACATTTCTTTCAGCACTTCAGTGATATTGTTCCACTCTCTTCTATCCTCTGTGGTTTCTGATGAGAAATTCATGGTAATTCCAATCATTGTTTCCATATATGTAATGTGTTGTTTTCCTCTAGTTGCTTTCAAGATTTTTTTCTTTATCTTTGGTTTCCTGAGATTTATTATATGATGTGTCTGGGCTTGATTTCTTTAAATTTATCCTGTTGGAGGTTCTCCGAGTTTCTTGACTCTGTAAATATTTTTTTAACGAAATTTAGGAAATTTTTGGCTATTCTTTCTTTAGATATTTTTCTGTACCAATCTTCCTACTCTCCTTTTGGGACTCCAAAGTTAAGCTTTTTTACATTGCTCTTCAGATCCCTGAGACCCCATTCACTGTTCTTTCTTTTTTCCTCTCTGTTCTTCATATTGAATAATTTCTATTGGATTTTTCTGTTTTAATATTTCCATTTGGTTATTTTTTTGTAGTTTATATTTCTCTTCTGAGAACTTCTATATTTCCATTTATTTCAAGCAGGTTTACCTTTACCTCATGAAACACAGTTGTAATACTTACATAATATCTTAAATGCTTGTGTCACTGCCACCACAGCACAGCCACTGCATTGTACAGCTTCACACACACACACACACACACACACACACACACACAGAGCCCACCCTTGGGGCAAAACTAGGAGAGAAAAAAGAAAAATAAAAAGCAGCTGATTTCCCTGACAGTATTGAAAACCACAGGGGTCTTGTCTTCCAGACAGGGTTTCTGTTGGACTTTCGGCTGTTCCTGCCATCACTGTGCACCACAATTTAGGACTCACTCTCAAGTCAAAGTTATAAGGAAAAAGAGGAAAACCAAAACAAAACAAAATGGAAAATTCACCACTATGGGGTCATATCTGCAAGTTTAACTCCCCTCCGCAGTCTGCATTGCTCTTGTTTACTTTTGAGAGTCGTCAGGTATTTGTGTTTTGTCTTTTTTCTTGACTTTTTAATTTAAGCAGCATGGGAGATGGGCTGTACTGAGCTTATTCCAATTTTGGCTGGCACCAGAAATCCTGCAATTTTAAGATAATAAAAATATTTTCTGGTCCATTAGTGGAGGCATGGTTTTCTGAGAAACTTAATACAGGATTTCCTCCAAAAGTGATACTTTAATATCTTTACATCTATAAGCACAGATCAGTTAAATATATTGTAATGAATAATTACTGCTCCCAGGGAGTTGTCAGCATTAACTTGATTCTGCCCATGTCACCATTAAGCAAAGAACATACCCAAATACTCAAAGGGTGGTAATAGTGTTCTCTCAATGTGTTCCTTGGGGATATTCTTTCATATATTATAAAATCAAGTTAGAAGAGGAAATGCTGTGAAACTCATTGTTCCTCATGTCAATCTGCCTTCTCAGCACATGTGACTATATATATACATATGTGTGTATCATATAAGACCATTTATACACATATATATTAAAAAACCTAATTCTACATGGGATGCTACCCAGAATAAAATGGAATCTTTATGTATACCTATATCTATATCTATTTTAGAAACCTGAAGTGAAATAAGAATGATGAGAATTGCTTATGATTTTGAAAGTGTCATTAATAAAGTATAGTCCCCAATCTGCATAATTTAGTGATCTTAAATTATACCAGCTATACTTGAAAGTGTTTCATGTTACTCTCCATAATTAAAAAAAATGGCAAATTATTTGAAGTATAAATTATCAACTTCAATTTCTTTTATGACTATTAATACTAATAACCTATAAATGATTTTCCATCTAGTCCAAGTAGATAGTATATCTGTGAGTTAACAGGTTTCTTTTTAAAATATTAAAATAATGGCCTTTTTCCATGCCCTTCTAACTTGGAGCAACCTCTAACAGAAATGAGATCTTCTGCCAGCACCTTTACATGTAGCAGCTGTATTATTGGCAATTCTCATTTAAATAAAGATGTATGTAGTTGTTTTAACATAATCGTATTAGTTGTGTTTATAAATATTTAAAAATTGGTATTTGTTTTGTTTAAGGTAATGGAGTCCAGATTTGAAATTGCCTCATATCTTGACTATGCAGCCCAAGGCAGCCTCAAAAAGTCATTTTTCTTCTTGTTTGTTTGGGGCTTTTTGTTTGTTTTTGAAGAAATGACTGTGCCATCTGGTCAATTGTGAAGGAGTTGAACCATTCTGAGCGATTTCACTACCCCCACCCCCTGCTCCCTCAGTACACGGTCATCTTATTACTCGTTAATGGGTGTTAGTGACTAACAAACTAATTTGAAAACAATTGCTTCTGCCCTCTTGCAACCTTTTTATCTTATTGTAATTTTTCAAACATCAACTAAACTAAAATACAGAAATTACAGTTGATTAGAACTTATCTTCCTAAAAAAGCAGGTTATGACACAACTTCTGTGTACGTCAGAAACACCCATGCCATGATACCTCTAGTATGGGACACTTTCTTTTTATAGTTTTATAAATGTTACAGATATGGCTTCAGGTTCAGTTAAGAGGCAACCATGGAATAGAGTTCATTTAGAGGTCAAGATTTAGAGTTAGTTGTGAGTTCTTATCCCTGCTCTGCTACATACAGCTGTGTGACCTTGGACAAGTTATTTAACCTCTCTAAGCCTCAGTTCCTTATCTTTAATATGGGGATATACTGGTAGCAACCTCCTGGGGTTGCTGCGAGGATTAAACGATGTATATGAAGCTCTTAGCTAAGTGTGCAGCATAGAGCTCAATGAATTGTTAATGTTATGGTTGTTGTTGCTTTTTTCATCATTGTTAATATGTTTAAGCTGAACTTAAAATAGGGGTTGTAATCGGCCAAAAAAAAAAAAAATTCACCTCATTTCAGTGCCATTATAGATATTGTGTAGTTTGAAAATTCTCAGTTGTAATAATTGGCTTCTTTACTCTTTCATGAATAGGTCCGCAGAAAATGTGCCGAAGACGTTTAAGTAAACCAACAGTTAGAAAATCATAAACTGGCTTCTAACACCTCATAAATCATATCTTGATTTCATTTAGTTCTTGTGACTTTAAGAGAAGGATTGAATTACATGTCTCTTTAGAATTAACAGTTTTGCTAATGTCCCTGGAAAGGCTTAGAATTAACCTATGACTTTAATGTCATAATGATCACAACTTGAACATTTATCTGAAAATTTAGCTGCTAGGAACGTTTCTTGCTGGCCAGTAGTAATGTGAAATGAAATTATTGCTTTGACAGGACTCAGCAAGTAAGTAGGTCTTTTAAATGGGAGGCACTCTAGTACATCACTCAGGGAGAGTTGTGGTGAGAAAGTTAAATAAGAAGTGACCCAGCCAGTGGGGGGGATTTATGTATGGGGAAGGGTTTGGGAGTGGAAATCAGAAATTTCGACTTTTAGTCGTGGCTCTAATGCCAAGGCTCTTTCATGCAAATAACTAAATTTCTTAGTGCTTATCTCTAAAATAGGTACAGGCATACCTCAGAGATATTGTGAGTTCAGTTCTAGAACCACCACAATAAAGCAAATATTGCTGTAAAACAAATCACAAGAATTTTTTGGTTTCCCAGTGCATATAAAAGTTATGTTCACACTATAGTGTAGTCTGTTAAGTATGCAATAGCATTATGTCTAAAACACAATGTACATGCCTTACTTGAAAAATACTTTATTGCTAAAAATGCTAACCATCATCTGAGCCTTTAGCAAGTTCTAATCTTTTTGCTGGTGTGGGGTCTTGCCTCTGTGTTGATCAGGAAAGCGATTGCTAAAGATTTGGGTGGCTGTGGCAGTATCTTTACATAAGGTAACGATGAAGTTTGCCACGTTGATTGGCTCTTCCTTTCACGATTTCTCTGTAGCATGCAATGCTCCTTGATAGCATTTTACCCACAGTAGATCTTCTTTCAAAATAGGAGTCAATCATCTCAAACCCTGCTGCTGCCTTATCAACTAAGTTTGTGTAATATTCTAAGCCCCTTGTTGTCATTTCAACAGCCTTCATGGCGTCTTCACCAGGAGTAGATTCCATATCAAGTAACCACTTTTTTGCTCATCCATAAGAAGAAACTCCCCATCCGTTAAAGCTTTATCATGAGATTGCAGCAATTTAGTCACATCTTCAGGCTCCACTTCTAATTCTAGTTCTCTTGCTATTTCCACCACATCTGCAATTACTTCCTCCACTGAAGTCTTGAACCCCTCAGAGTCATCCATGAGGATTGGAATCAACTTCTTCCCAACTCCTGTTAATGTTGATATTTTGGCCTCTTCCCATGAATCACAAATGTTCTTAATGGCATCTAGAATGGTGTATCCTTTCCAGAAGGTTTTAATTTACTTTGCCCAGATCCATCAGAGGAATCACTATCTATGGCAGTTATAGCCTTACAAAATGTGTTTCTTAAATAATAAAACTTGAAAGTTGAAATTACTCCTTGATCCATGGTCTACAGAATGGATGTTGTGTTAGCAGGCATGAAAACAACATTGATCTCATTGTACATCTCCATCAGAACTCCTGGGCAACCAGGTGCATTGTCAGTGAGCAGTGATGTTTTGAAAGGAATCTTTTTTTCTAAGCAATAGGTCTCAACAGTGGGCTTAAAATATTCAGTAAACCATGTTGTAAACAGATGTGCTGTCATCCAGGCTTTGTTCCATTTATAGAGCACAGGCAGAATAGATTTAGCGTAATTCTCAAGGGCCCTAGGATTTTCGGAGTGGTAAATGAGCATTGGCTTCAACTTCAAGTCACCAGCTGCATTGGCCCCTAATAAGAGAATCAGCCTGTCCTTTGAAGCTTTGAAGTCAGGCATTGACTTCTCCTCTTTAGCTATGAAAGTCCTAGATGGCATTTTCTTCCAATATAAGGCTGTTTCGTCTGCATTGAAAATCTGTTGTTTAGTGTAGCTACCTTCATTACTTATTTTAGCTAGATCTTCTGGATGACTTACTACAGCTTCTACATTAGCACTTGTTGCTTCACCTTGTTATGTTACAGAGATGGTCTCTTTCCTTAAACCTCATGAACCAACCTCTGCTAGCTTCAGAGTTTTCTTCTGCAGTTTCCTCACCTCTTTCAGCCTTTATATATAACTGAAGAGAATTAGGGCCTTGCTCTGGATTTGGCTTTGGCTTAAGGAAGTGTTGTGGCTGGTTTGATGATCTATCCAGACCACTAAAACTTTCTCCATATCAGCAATAAGGCTGTTTCACTTTCTTATCATTTATGTGTTCACTGAAGTGGCACTTTCAGTTTCCTTCAAGAACTTTTCCTTTGCACTTACAACTTGGCTAACTGGTGCGAGAGGCCTAGCTTTCGGCCTGTCTGGGCTTTTAATGTGCCTTCCTCACTAAGTTTAATCGTCTCTAGCTTTTGATTTAAAGTGAGAGATGTGCAACACTTCCTTTCACTTGAATACTCAGAGACCACTGTAGGGTTATTAATTGGCCTAATTTCGATATTGTTGTATCTCAGGGAATAGGGGGGCCTGAGGAGAGGGAGAGAGCCAGGGGAATGGCCAGTCAGTGGAGCAGTCAGAGCACAAACAACACTTTTGGATTAAGTTCATTATCTTATATGGGCATGGTTTGTGGTGCCCTAAAACAATTACGATAGTAACATCAAAGATCACTGATCACAGATCACCATAACAAATATAATAATAAAAAAATTTGAAATATTGGGAACTGACCAAAATGTGACGACACAAAGTGAGCAAATGCTTTTGGAAAAATGGCACCAATCAACTTGCTCAACACAGAGTTGCCACAAACCTTCAATCTGTAAAAGACTCAATATCTGCAAAGCACAATAAAGCAAAGTGCAATAAAACAAGGTATACCTTTATAATAATATCTGGTCTTTGTAGTTTAATGGTTTAGTCTGAGCTCCAAATGAGATAATATTTATGAAATACCTTGGAACTATGAAATATTCAGCTATAAGTTGGGACTTCAATAGTTATTAGCAGTAGAAGGGAGAGTTTAATAGACTTTCCTTTTTGGACATGATAAAAAGATTAGTGTCCTGGCCCTTTTTAACACCAATTTTAGTCATCAACATTTACTCAAAGTGAAGGGAAAAATGGGAGGAATCATTTATAGCCACTGGATTGGCTTTCAATGTTACAGAACCCAGACTTAGAGCAGAGACTTACAGTTGGGATTAAGTTGATTGTCCTTGAATTTATTTGACTACATTTTTTGACTGGACAGCACCCTTTCTTTCCTTGTTCTGAATTTTAATCAGATGTCATATATAATATCTGAAGCCCACATTAGAATTTAACATGAAAGTAACAAAATAGGAAAGAGATCAGGAACAACACAGAACAGCCTAGAACATAAAAGGAATTCATTGAAATGATATTTCACATATTATCTGCTGATTAGCATCATTAAGTAGAAAGAATGCACTTTCTTCTAGCAAGATATGGAAGATTTGGTTCTAAAAATAAGAACCAACGGACACTGATGATGACACATGCCAGCAGCCATTTTAATCTTTTCTTCTTTCTCTTCCTGTGGGCTCCAGGCCTGGGATTTCAAACCAGGAAATCTCTTCCCTTCCTGTCACATCTTATGAGGTGAAAAAACACTTACGGAGTTAGTCAAATGCCTAGATATTGACAAGGAGACGGTGGCACTGACCTTGCATCCATAGCAATTTAGAACTGGTTTCTTGGTTGATTTTGCTGTTGTAACATTGCATTGTTACTGTGTTTTATGGATCTAGGTTCCTCCACGATTTAATTTTCAGGTATTGTAGAGGCTTCATGGACTACATTTTTTTTAAAAACTTTATTTATTTATTTATTTTTGGCTGCATTGGGTCTTCATTGCTGTGCGCGGGGCTACTCTTCATTGCGGTGCGCAGGCTTCTCATTGCGGTGGCTTCTCTTGTTGCAGAGCACGGGCTCTAGGTGCACGGGCTCAGTAGTTGTGGTGCACGGGCTTAGTTGCTCCGCGGCATGTGGGATCTTCCTGGACCAGGAATCAAACCTGTGTCCCCTGCATTCGCAGGTGGATTCCTTAACCACTGCACCACCAGGGAAGTCCCTCATGGACTACATGTGCTTCTGTGGCTACATTAAAAAACTAATAATACTAAGATAGCCATTAAACTAAGGATCATAAAATACAGAAAAACATAAGAAACTCAGCAAACCTGAAGCTTTGCCTTTTACATGTCCAGTGGTTGGAAGGTGACTATTCTGAAAGTAACCACTCATTGCAGGAAGTTATTCTTCCAACCGTTTTTGAGCATACCAAAACCAAGTACAACCATGGCTTCTGAAAGAGGCCCTTGGGAGCTGTAACCATATCAATTTTATAGATAGAGGCAAATTGATTTAGTACAATAGACCCTCCCAAAATGCTTCCCTTTAAATTTTATTCAATTTCTGTTAAGGAAAACCTTTGTGTATTCTTGACTGGTTATAAAAGGATTCAGCTAAAGAATCATCTAGGAACATCTTTTCAATGAAGTCAGAGAGCAGAAGGGAAAGTAGGGAATCTCTAAGCCTTTACCTATTACCGTAATTCCTCTTTAGGTATTTTCTCCCTCCCTACTCTGGCTAGTTATGAACTCTTCTTGATCTTCCTTAAAAAAGAAAGCCCTGTGAAATTGAAATCCTGGTGGACTCACCATGTTTACTTATAAATTATTTTAAAGTGTCATTTCAATCTCTTCTTTGTATGAAGGTTGATATACTCAGATACCTTTGTAAAAGGAGTCTCTAACTTCTAGTTTAAAAAATGGAAAGGAGTCACCTTTGGCTTGCAGATTATTTACATCCTTGACTCATATGTAGGCCAAGTATTTCTAAATGATGAGAAAGAAGGTGAGAATATAATTCTGATAATTATCAGAACCAAAATGCAGAGAAGTTGTCAGGTGTATAATTTCTCCTTAGCCAAAAGTGTTTGATAGGGAAGTAAAATAGGTTGACTAGTATTTCAAAGCTCAATAATTATTATTTTAAAAGTTAAATATAAAGAAGTTTACTGGCTTCTAAGATCAAAATTGAGTGTAATTTCCACTAATAAACAACGCTTTTTATTTTTTACCTTTTATATTATATTCCTCTGATTTTAGATAAGTGATAAAGATTTTTCAAAATTAAAAAAAACAAAAACAAGAAAGTAAGAAGAATAGACACTTGAAAGATATACCACACACATACTCCTATTTTGTTTAGAGTTTGTGCTTAAGAAACAAAATAGTAACTGTTTATTGAACTCCTACCATGACATGTCCCATACAAACCACTTACATATATTATCTAATATAATATTCTCAGCATCCCCACAATTTATTATCCCCATTTTGGAAACAAACTGGGACTCAAGGAAGTTAAAATTAAATTTACCCAGTTTAAGGAGTCAGGATTTATACCCAGATTTGTGTACCTCCAGAGTTCATGTTCTTTCATTACCCTACATTTTTTCCTGTGTTATAAAGTGATATAAACTCATCTATAGAACAAAATGTTAGAAAGCTCCATGAAAGAAAGTCTTTGTTCAGTAAGTCCTGGGTCAGTGATAAACTGTTTCACAAACCTCTTGCATGTGACAGTATCTTATCACCTGTCAGTTGTCCCTCAAGAGTTCATCAAGAGTCACTTAAATGCTCTTTCATAAACATGACAGCTCTGGATAACTCAGGCCAAAGAGAACCAATCTCCCTAAGCAGCCATAGATGCCACTTTGGTTCTGTGGCAGCCTGGGATAGGCCTGGGCTCATTACCTATGACAGACTTCAGTATGCTTGTGACTAATAATAACAGGTCATTGAAAACTTTTTTAAAGGTGGATAAAATATATAGTCTGTTTTTCTTTTAAAAAAACAGTAGATCCTTCCGGACTTTCTGGAATTGGTAAAATGGAGACAAGTAAATCTCGAGAAAGGAAACTCAGTGCTGGGGGAGGCAGGGAGTGGGGGGGAGAAAGAAAACTCAATGCAATATGGCATCAAAGCCAAAAGTTGCTGAAATTAAATCTACAGTAATAGTTTAGAGAACACATTAATTTTAATTATATATCATCAGTAATGCTAATATTAGCATCCGTAGGATTGAAAAAGCATGATATAATTTCAAAAGTTGTTGATAATATCGAGAAAGATTTTGTTAGCCAGGATTAAATTAATACAGCAAGAAGCTAATACCAGGAATAAGATGACAAATTATTTGCTTACTGAAGAAAACATGCTTAAAGTGAGGTACACAAAAACCCAATTAATCAAAAGTTTATTTTTCAGGATTTGTCCCCCAAATTTCAACTAATAATATTTTTTTCTGGTAACACAAATTTACAAGAACTCTCCATCATGGGAAAATTTTGTTTCCTTGACATTGCTCCATTTTTAAGTTAGCACTCATCTTCCATAGAATGTAAAAGACCAAGGGTATCATGAGAAAATTGAATCGAAGAGTCAAAAACATTATTATGACTATAGTTACTTGCATCTTCCTCCGTGAAAACATTGCCTGGAACTTTCAGGGAAAATAACTGTTGGGCTAATTTCTCCTGCTGCCCTTCTCTAACCAATTCACTTGTTAGAGGTGTTCCTGAGCACAAAAGTAGCCAAGAGAAAGGAGTAACAGATATGCATTGTCATCTCCATTGTAAACCTGTGGTTGGTAAAAATAACTGTCACAGAAGGGAGGGGAAAATGAGGAAGAAAATGATGTTGGTTTGGAGTCTCACTCTAGTTCTCTTTATAACAGATATTTAACTTTCAAATAAAGAGATTCTTATGACACAAAGCTTTTTAAAATTCAAAGTTTTTACTCATATGGCAAAAAAAAAGAAGTATCTTGTATAAAATTAACTAGACAGACGTATCTGGTATAAAAGATACCAGATATCTGGTGTAACTGGACTTCATTATATGTTCAGTATTATGTCAATCTGAAAATGAGGAAATTCTCACTGAAATCTGTGGGAAAATGTCTCCTCATTGGGACCTTACCAAAAATTCAGCTTATGAATTCAGTTATGAAAAAGAAATATCCTGCGACATAGTAGAACAAAGCAGAGTAATCAGGAAGCTTACAAAATCTTCAGCACTCAGCTGTTCTATACGAGCTTGGAAAATAAATTTTTTGTAAGTAGAAGATTGCAAAGAAAATAAACAAGTTCATTTTTAAAGTTTCATTTTGAGTTGGCCACATGAGTCATGTTATATTTTATATAATTCAGATGTTAAGCAAAGACATACTTAACTCTGTGAATATCTGCTAAGGGTTAAAAAATAACAATAATGAGCAGCACTACAAAACTCACTTTATCAGAGTCAGAGGAAGACCTCCCAAGCAGTTAAGTGAAATGAAAGTTTTGTGAAGAAGAGCAAAGTAATCTACCAGCACAAAGAATATAATCTGAATCAAGTCTCTATAAAAGCCAGGAGTACCTTAATCCATCTGGGAGTGGACTTGAGACTCTGAATCTTCCCTTTGAGTGTTCTTTGTGACATGATATGATGAAGTATTTTATTCTGGAGTCCAGGTCAACCCAGAAGAAAAACAAATAACTTTGTCAATACCAATGTCTCCTTGAAGTGAGTTCTAACTGACTTTGAACAGGATTTATGGCTGTGAGCAGTTTGTCATTTGTTCTGACCCATTTCCCACATTCTGTTACTCCTGATAAGATATGGCTTTCTCCTGTTTCTTAGGCTTAGGGACAAGAGTGTAAATGTAATCGTGCTCATCAACATCAGCAGGATCTTATTCTTTTGAGAGCTTCCTGTACTTAAATAAATAGGTGTTCGCTGAGTATGAAGAAGAAAACTGGCAAAGTCTAAAGGAGCCTCCAGTATGAAAAAGTCATCCCTATTTGTCACTCCATTTGTATTATATTCACAGGCTCCTTTAATCTTGGTTTATCTGGTGCTTTTCCAACTATATTGACCTCAAGGAATGTGTAATATGAGTCCTATTTTCTAGGTCTGATGATGGAATTCAGGAGAAGCTAAATTGAAGACAGTTCAGGAAGTCTAGAAGTCATGCCCCACATCATCTAGCCATTAGAGCAAGAGGGACTAAATAGTGACTTACAAACCTGAGCTATTCTCTGGGATTCTGACATATGTTTCTGCTACTACTGCTGCTTCATCTCACCACAGTGACTACAGGCATATCCAGAGTAGAGATTTTAGCCAAAACTAGGAGAGTAGCCACCAGCCCTGTCATACATTCAGTATTCATCAACCATGAACCTGTATTTTCCTCAATGTTCTTAATTTCAGTTATTCTCTTCTTTTAGCAGCCCTCTAAATGCAGCTGTACTTTTTAAACCAGGGGTGTAATAATATTAAACCAATAATATCATTAGACCAGTAAAACTTTGTTGGGAAATAGTCATTGAAATTTTTACTTCCTTGGATACCTTTCCTAGACTTTTACATTTTCTTTAATTCGTAATTCCTATTCTGCTTCCTACTATTGCCAGATTGTTTATTCTGACTCTGTTAAGTCCCATTCCTCTTCAGTTGCCCCAGTGCAGACTCCTATGCTGGGTGCCAGATGGCAAGGCCCTTTAACTTTACACAGCAACCTGTGTAAAACCCATCTCCCCTACTTGGAAAACTCTCATTCACATCATCAGAATTTGCCGCTCCCCCAGTCTATACCTTGATGAAGGTAGGAATCAAATATCCTTTGAAGTGTTTTTTTCTTATTTTAATTTTTGTAAATGTTTGGTATGTAGTCCTAAAATTATAGTTCCATATATCAGTTTGTGCTTAGGATCATCCTAAAGATGATTGTCTTCCAGTAGAATAAAAGGTATATATAGATATGTGTGTATGTATGTATGTATGTATGTATGCAGATATGCCTTTTACTTTTGAATTTACTAAAGCTGGTTGTCAGTTTCTTTGTTTTATTCACTTAACAAGACAGTTAAAAGCTTTTCTATATCAGTACATCAGATTCACTCCCTTCTTTTTATCAGCAGCATAGTATTCTATGCAGTATTCACAATGTAGTCGTAATTTATTTTACCATTTCTCTATAGATAGATATTTAGTTTTATTTTGTTCCAGATTTTTAATATTTCACATGATACTGTAGTCAACTCTTTTGGACATTTTCTATGTATTCTTAATTATCTCTTTAAGATAGATTCCTACAGTGGCCTTTCTGATTACAAGGGCATGGATATTTAGGATTTTGATAGACACTCGTTTCAACCCTATTTACACTCTTATCCACCATACATGGTAGGATCAATTTTTCCTCCTCCCACACACAAGATATTACCAGTCTTTTAAATTTATGCTAATCTGTTGAGTGAAAAAATGTATTTCTTGCTTTAATTTGGGTATGCTTAATTAACAGTGAGACTGAGCAGTTTTTTCCTGTTTTTCATAAAACAGTGTTCTCCAGAAGGATTAAATAGCTAAAGGTAAAAATAAAATTTTAAAAACGCTTCAAGAAACTATAGGAAAATATATAGTCAACCTAGGGATAAATCCATTATTAAGAAAAAAGTATGCATGCAAAAAGCATCAGGATATAGTTAAAAGGCAACTAACATACCAAGAGAAAACATTTGCTACACATTGCAAACAAATCATTAACACCTGTAATATATAAGGAGCTCCTACAAATTAGTAAGAAAAAGAGCCCAATAGAAAAATGAATACTTATTTTTAGAAGAAGAATCCTAAGTGGCCAATAAATGAAAAAATACTCAACCTGCTTTGTTATTTACTATTAACAATATAAAATGGCTGTCTTACTATGTCAATTACATATAAATGTTTTTGATTCTTTTAAACACTGTATGGATTTTCATTTTTTATTTAAACATTAATCTGTTGATGGACATCTAAGGTGTTTTCTACTTTTTGCTATGATAAACAGTTCTACAATGAATTTGTGTGTGTCTGTGTGTGTGTGTTACATAGGCTTTATCAATTTTTTTAGTCTTGGCCTGATAGGTAGAAAATCCTACTTATTTTTAAAGATTTTTTCCTTTGATTATTGCTAAGATGTACTATCTCTTAATGTTTATATTTTTAACTGTTTTTATGCCATTTGTTTTTCTTTACTTATTATTTATTTTCTTCATTAAATAGGTGCTTATTCTATCCTCAACCCATTTTTCTATTAGTATCTATATTGATTATACGAACTCTTTATATATTCATGATATCCTTTTCTGCCATACAAGTTTGAATATGTGATTTTTATAAATTGTTTTACTTCTCATCCTACGTTTTACTTGCCAGTTTTTTTACATATCATATTAATATTTCTATATCAATTTAATTCATGTCTGTTCATTATTTATTTAGCTACATCACTTATATCTGTTTTCTCCATTAGATCACTGTTCTATCTCTAGATTGTATCATCTTCAAAATGAAGAATTATGTCTCCTCATATAGGTCTGGCACAGTATTATTTATTTGATAATAATGGCTTCTTCTTGAGGATGGCTACATAGCTGAAACCTAGAAATAGACCCTCAGGTCCTGGCAGGTTACATAGTACCTACAAACTGATTATAGATCCTACCAGCAACAGACTTTTTGCCATCCTTTCACCAGACTTGACCATTATATTTGAAAGACAGAATAGTATGGTGTTACTATGTAATGGATCTACTATACATATTCTCACTGCTTTAAATTCACTGATCATATAAAAAGAGAAGAATGCACTACCTTAGTGTTTGATCTTTACCACATAGATCTAACGTCACGATCAATTGCTTTCAGTATTTTCTTTGAAATCACATAAAGGTTCATATGTGCCAAATTTCATAAGGATCACATGATAAGGTCAAGAAATACAAATTCCAAGGCAGAATTTATATGCCCGGTTCACATATGACAGTAATACTATGTAACCATATGTTGAATATAATACACAGTATGTAAATGCTATTCTTGAAAACAATCCAATCAATAAAAACTAAAATAAATAACACTTTAATAACACATTTCACATCAACTGAAAATGGAATAGATGGACTCTATGGCAAGAACATCCCTATAAAATTGACATTCAGAGGCCATTAAAACCCAGAGAGTAAAACAATCCTGAAACTAAAGAAAAACTGTGAATATTTAGAAGATTTTTAAAAGCCTACTACATTGTATGCCAAGACACAGCAGTTGTTTTTATTTAAAGAGCTATTTCAATAAAAACTGTGGATTGCCAAGCATTAAAAAGCTAATTCCATTTGCCATCACCAATAGCTGAATGAAACCTTAAAAAATATATACAATATTAACCTTAAAAAAAGTTTAAAATACACAGTATTTAATAGAAAAAGTCAAAACTGAAAAAAGTCAACTTTTAGTCATAATTGGAACTATTAAAAGATTGACCAATTTTATCATTTAAGAAGGTTATGGGAAATCTACTGAAGTTAACTTCAAAAGCCTAGCAGTAAAAGTGATTGTAATGTCAGTAAAACTCTGAAACAGATCAGGTAACCCCTAAGTAGTACTAATCCACTGCATCTTTGAACATGTATATGCCTCTTTTTAAGCTGAAAAGGTTGCCCCTTTTTTCTTTAACTTGTTTCCAACATCCCATTAAAAAAAAAAAAAAAATCTATTCAACTGTTAACAGTCAGCAGCTCAGAGTACAGAAACTTTACCTTCACTCAAAGATGATATGAGTTAAGATTTGAAATATCTTTTCCTCTTTGGCCTGGTTCTGGAAAACATGGTTTTGTCATTCTACCTGTAGAGAGAGAGCGTCTCTTTCTTCATGCAAGTATTTGTGCACTGTATGTATACAAACAAATACATTAATGAAGGTTGCATACAATATTTTAACCATTTTTTTCTTTGCTTATCAGCTCAAACTCTTACACCAAAATTGATGTTTGTGTTGTAATTGACATTTTTAATTTTAATTTTGTCTCTTCAGATCCTGGGAAGACTTTGCCTGAAGCCCTTGATTACTGCACAGTTTGGTTGCAGACAGTACCTGGAGAAATAGACAGCAAAAGTGGTATTCCACCTTCACTTGTAATGCTACAAATTAAAGATTTTCTTAATGGACCAGGTAAGAAAGTCGTAATTCAAACTTTTTTTCATATGAGTCTATTAACGTGTACATTGGGTCTGTTAACAATCTTGACATTCCTTGCCAAAAATGAGTAATTCATTTGTCCTCCAGACGTGTACTCTTCTCAGGCTGCCCATTCTAGAGATCAAAAGGCAAATATTAATATACATTAAAAATTACCTTTAGTCTGGCAAAAAGTAGTTATCAACTAAAAAATAATTGACTGGAAGCCAAAGACTCAAGATTTTATTTCTACCTTTTCTACTAATCGTGGGACCTTAGGCAGTTATCTAATCTCCTGTGCCTCAGTTTCCTTACCTGTAAATGAAGAGAATAAAATAGGTGATGGGTGGATAGATGGGTGGGTGGGTGGATGGATGGATAGGTGGATAGGATACATGACATACATACGTAAGATAATACAGATAAGTAGATTGGATTAGATACATAAATACACTTATTTCAAATGCTTAGCAAAGTGCTTGGGACATATTAACACTCAATTTTAAATAGGTAGATATAGATATCAAAAGGTATTGAGTGCTTATTATGTCCCAGGTACTAAGTGCTTTACATACTTGTACAAACCCAAGAAGTAGGCCCTATAATTATCCCTATTTTATGAATAAGGAGGCTAAGACTTAGAAAAATGAAGTAAATTGCCCAAGATCATAGTAGCAGAGGAGCCATTCAAACTCCGGTCTTTATGACTCCAAAGACCTAGATCACTTTCATACTGCACTAATTTTAGCATAACTAAAGATTTTTTCTTTCTTCTCCATCTCCTCCTCCTCGTCTTTCTTTTTCCTGCTCTATTTCTTCTTCCTTCTCATGTTCCTCCTTCTCTTTTCTTTGTTACTCTTCCCTTACCTCCGTGAGATCTTAGCTCTTTATTTAACAGAAATTACTACATTCAGTTTCCCTTTTGTTATCTTATATTTACAGTGCTGCAGAACCTGTTAGTCATTAAAAGAATACTAGTTTCTTCATTACGAATTTAAAACAATGGTGTTACACTGTCTTAAGATCTCTAGCAGTACTCTGCAAGGCATGAATTTTGATGATTGAAAACTATCCCTCTGTGGACCTGATTCAGTTTGTGTGCATGCTGGTGCACTTACGATCTATGACTACAGATAGAGAAGGTGGCCCATCATCACGTCTGGAATAGAAAGAGCCTGAAACCACCTCAGTTGGCCCTTTCACTCTGGCTCAGTTCTTCTTAAGCATGTTTCTCCAGTGCTGGAATTTAAAAGGTATAGGAGAAATATGAAGAACGAGTTCTAATCATTAGTATCTAGCTGTGGTTTTAAAGACTCAAAGGAAGTGAAGAAGCTGATGATAAGGCTAAGGGAGTCATTAAAGTTGGAAGAATCCTTTGGGGTGAGTTGGATGATTGAGAGGAGTGTGAGCCTTCATACTTGGTTAGTGAGTGTGAAGTACCATATTTCATTGAATTCAAGCAACCATCAATTGTAGGAAAAAACATTTTGCGTACCACTAAGGAAAAAGAAAAAAATATCTGCTATTTAAGCTATGATACAGTGCTTTCTTACTGCATCAGTTGCAGGGCAAAAGACTGAACATGCTAGAATGAACGAAATAGGGTAAGAACATAAGGGTAGTTCATGGACAAGTGACAGGGAACTTGCATTTACTTCTTTTTTCTCTCTTTTAGTGTCAGATTTCTTTTGCTTTCAGGCACAGTCTTCACCTTTTGGCTAGAAAGTTCCCTTCTAGTTTACATTTGATTGATTTGTTTGTAAAAGGGATGGGATCTTCAAGTCAGTGGTAAATTGTGTACCATATTTTCATGGCTACCAAATAAATTGAACTTTAAGAGAAATGTCAATGAACAAATGAAAAATTATATGTTTATCATTCTGTCATTCAATGTGACTGTAGCAGGAGTGCGATTTTTACAACAGTTGTACTTTTGTATTTCTTATACTTCTTAAAACTGGAAACTACATATATGCCATTTCTAATTTTATGCCCATTCAGTAATAGTGATAATATATCTGGAGATTCAAACTTTTAAATTAATGAATTGAAATAGTTATTTTACAGCCGTGCTTCTCAAACTGGAGTGTGCATTTGAGCATCTCTGGGGAGCTGGTTAAATGCAAATGTGACTTAATAGGGATGAAATTCTACATTCCTAACAAGCTCCCAGGTGAAATGGATACTGTTGATCTGGGGATAACACATTTTGTACCAAGATTTTATTTGACTCATATATTAATAAAACATATATGTATATATGATTTTCTTAATACCATCAGTAACAATTACTGAGACTCAAACTGCAGATATTTTGGGGCACAGGAGAGGGGGATGATACAAACAATGATGAATGGTTTTTTAAATGGTACTTTTATTATGAAAAATCAAATACAATGTCCAATAAATGGTTTAAGTTCTTCAAAGTCTTAAAACATTTTAACCAAGAGCACTTTTCTTTCATAAATTATTTGAGGGAAGATTACTTTGAATGATACGTCAGTTCTGTGGGATTCCACTAGAACGTTAACCTAACAGCCTTGAACAACTCCAGAATTTACTATCTTAGACAAAAAATTCCTTAAACAATTTGTCATATAAAGTATGTAAGCAGATGTTATTACGTAACATAATTGTATTCTCTCACTGTACAGCTACACTATATTAATTGAGAGATCAGTAGGAATAACAGGACATAAAAAAGCATTTCTTGCTGTAGGAATGTATTATTTTATAGATTTTTGGCAACTCAAGAAAAATATATTTTTCCAGATTTTATGTAATAGTATATTAAGAGCAATATTATTTATGCTAAGACTGGGGGAACAAACTTCAGCTTTATAATATTCCCCAATACTATTCTCTTCCCTTAAAAAATAAAAAGGCCTTTTTTTTAGTATTGAAAATAATGCTTCTAAGTTTTATGCAGTATTATCGTTAAGAATCTTTTGATACCAAAAGATTGTTTGTTTTAATTGTTTAGTTTGTTTTATTGTTTAGTTTAATCTATATGCACATCTTATTTAAGTATCATTCCCAAAGAATGCTTTATGCTACAATGCTACACCTCTAAAATAGTATATTTTCATTTCTTCTTTTCTTGCTCTTGAACTAAGGTTTCAGTAACAATAAAAGTTATGACCCTGAAGAGTAGAGGAAATGCTGATTACAACTACCCAACCTTAAATTTTCTTCATAAAGGTGCAAACTTAACAGCTTTTGAATTCAGTCTGTCGGATGTTTTTTCCAGGGATTATTTTATCTAAACAAGGTGATGCATATGCTGCTCTTTAGCATCTGTTTTTGGAAAAAATACTTCCGTGTTCTTGAGTATTCCCTGATTTCCTCTGTTCACTTAATAGTACCTTAGAGCAAATGGTAGGTCCCAACTTCTACATCAAAAACCCCTTCAAAGCTCTCCCAACCCCAACCTCCTTCCTTCAGAGGCAACAACTGTACTACCCATTAGCAAGGTCAGTGGCTTGGAGAAACCTGGAAAACAGCAGCTACCAGAAACCCAGCAGAACAATATCTCCAGCAGGTGATAGATTAGTTGGAACAAATTGGAACCATTGCAGTGCAGCAATCCTGGTTTCTTTCAAGCTGTTTTTTAAATGTCGTCATTTTAATACACAATCTAAGCCCCGCGGAACAGTCCGCAGCAGGTTAATTTGAATCATATGATGTGTCACTGCCCTCAGCTGACATGAGCTCTATTCCATGTGTGAAGCCATAATAAATCCATTCCCAACCGAGGAAAATTCCCCGTGAGAAGGTGAACTAATCCAGGCCTCACACTGGCATGCTAGCCCTCCATAATTGAAAGCAGGGCCACCTGTTCCCAGCACAGTTAGCCGATAGAGAAAAAAATTACCATTAGATCAGATATGTCTTCTATTGAAAACTCATTCATACTTCTTGCAAATTCAAATTCAGCTGTGAACTGCTTAGTATGACATCATACAGAAACTTAGGAATGTGCCCACTTGATCCCAGTTTTGTTAACTATAGGATTTCTTAACTTTGAAATGAATTTTTTTTTTTTTAATTTAATGAGAGCTGACACATGAGAAGAAGAACTGGGAAGGGTGCAGATTTTTCTAATTAACTCAGGGTCATTTACAAAAATATTTGAGCTCCCTGGTATTTTTTTCATTGTTTCTTTGCAGACATATTTTTGAACACTGTCACTGTAGCCATGAAATGACATTTAAAGGACAACAAAGAAAAAATATGCCAAATTAGGAGAACATTCCCACGTCATTTATGTTTTATTGGAAATTAATTAGCATACTACAATCTTTGTATAATTTTACTTATATCAAACACAAAGTTATGACTGTAATTTCCTATTTCTTTTATTTTAGTATACCTGGTGTCTCTAGTTGAAACACCTAGCCACTGATAGTTTTTCTCTTAATAAAATCATTTATTTAGTCTCTTCTTGTTTAACCTGTTCAGTAATTTACCTATGTAGTTTTCAGTTTTTCTGATTTCATTCTAGCTTTGGATTGGTTTTATTTAATTTTTGTTTTAAAATTTTATTTGACTTTTAACTAATTGTAACCCATTTTGAGTATAGTTTTCTTCTTATATTTTGTGAATTAACTAAGTGTTTTATAGGTTGCAATGATTGTAATTTTTTCTTTAAAAAAATTCCTAAACATCCTAGAATATCCCATTTCCACAAGCCTCTTTGATTTGAATGAAAACATATACTTAAATAATGTGAAATATTACTTTAAAAACTTCTCAGATACAGTAACACACCATTCAAATAGGTTTGTTTATATGAATATAAAGTAGAAATTTTAAGTTGTTTACCCCCTATTTTGTGTATTTTTGAAACATTTTTACTTTTCTTGATGAAATCTGCTTTTATGTTCTGTTATTACTGAATTCATTACTCATTACATATGTCATCCAGACATTATGTAGAAGATGACCAAGTCGGGGAATTAAGATACCTGAAAAAGACACAAATAGCCCCCTGACATTTTCTGGAGTAGAAAATGAAGAATAAGTAATATGATTTTTAAATACAAGAAGATTCAAGGTGAAAGGAAGCATCTTAAAAGCTAATTTTAATTAATTTATTCCTCTTAATGTAACCCTGATAGTTAACCCTTTGCCTCTTTTCTCTTTCCAGAAATAGGGCCAAGGTCCATACCCTAATGACTGGAGTCCTATCTCTATCTTAATTCAGTTTTACAGCCATACTAGCAGGCTATCTTCTACACTTAAGAAATGTAAACTAGTCAATAAAACTGTAAGAACCTTGACTTTTGCATTTCCTGAGTTTTATGGGTTCCAATTTGCAGTGTCAGCATTGCATTATCATAGTTTATTTTCCCCATGATTTATCAAAATGAAACAGTAAACTTGAAGTCAGGATGTCAAATAGAGAGTGGACCAATAATTTTATTTTATTATTTAATTTTAAAAAATTGAAGTAGAGTTGATTTACAATATTGTGTTAATTTCAGGTGAACAGCATAGTGATTCAGTTTTTTTGCAGATTGTATTCCATTTTAGGTTATTACAAGATATTGGGTATATTTCCCTGTGCTATACACTAAATCCTTGTTGCTTATGTATTTTATGTATAGTAGTTTGTATCGGTTAGTCCCATACTCCTAATTTGTCCCTCGCCCTCTCCCTCTCCCCTTTGGTAACCATAAGTTTGTTTTCTATGTCTGTGAGTCTGTTTGTGTTTTGTATATACATTCATTTGTATTATTTTTTTAGATTCCACATGTAAGTGATATCATTCAGTATTTGTCTTTCTCTGTCTGACTTATTTCACTAAGCATAATATTGTCTAGGTCTATCCACGTTGCTGCAAATGGCAATATTTCATTCTTTTTTATGGCTAAATAGTATTCCATTGTGTATATATATATATATATATATATATATATATATATACCACATCATCTTAAGCCAATTGTCTGTTGATGAGCACTTGGGTTGCTTCCATGTCTTTGCTACTGTAAATAGTGCTGCTAGGAACATTGAGGTGCATGTATCTTTTTTAATTAGAGTTTTCATTTTTTCTGGATATATACCCAAGAGTAGAATTGCTGGACCATATGATAGTTCTATTTTTAGTTTTTTGAGGAACTTCCATACTGTTTTCCATAGTGTCTGCACCAATTTACATTCCCATCAACCATGTATGAGGGTTCCCTTTTCTCCACATCCTCTCCAGCATTTGTCATATATAGCCTTTTTGATGATAGCCAGTCTGACCAGTGTGATGTGATACCTCATTGTGATTTTGATTTGCATTCATCTAATTATTAGTGATGTTGAGCATCTTTTCATGTGCCTGTTAGCCATCTGTATGTCTTCTTTGGAAAAATGCCTACTCAGATCTTTTGCCCATTTTTTGATTGGGTTATATGAGTTGTTGAGTATAACAACTTGATATTGAGTTGTATGAGTTGTTTGTATATTTTAGATATTAACCCCTTGTCAGTTGCATCATTTGCAAATATTTTCTTCCATTACGTAGGTTGTCTTTTCATTTTGTTGATGGTTCCTTTGCTGTGAAAAGGCTCTTAAGTTTGATTAGATCCCATTTGTTTATTTTTGCTTTTATTTCTTTTGCCTTGGGAGGCTGATCTAAGAAATTATTGCTACGATTTATGGTCAGAAAATGTTTCACCTATGTTCTCTTCTAGGAGTTTTTATGGTGTCATGTCTTACATTCAGGTCTTTAAGCCATTTTGAGTTTATTTTTGTATATGGTGTTAGGGAATGTTCTAATTTCATTGTTTTACATGAAGCTGTCCACCTTTCCCAGCACCACTTGTTGAAGAGACTGTCTTTTCTCCATTGTATATTCTTGCCTCCTTTGTCATAAATTAATTGACTGTAGATTTATGGGTTTATTTCTGGGCTCTCTCTTCCATTCCATTGATCTATGTGTCTGTTTTTGTGCCAATACCATGCTGTTTTGATTACTGTAGATTTGTAGTATAGTCTGAAGTCTGGAAGAGTTACACCTCCAGCTCTGTTCTTTTTTCTCAAAATTGTTTTGGCAATTCTGGGTCTTTTGTGGTTCCATGTAAATTTTAGGATCATTTATTCTAGTTCTGTGAAAAAATGTCATGGGTGATTTGATAGGGATTGCAGTAAGTCTGTAGATTCCTTTGGGTAGTATGGCCATTTTAACAATATTAATTCTTCCAATCCAAGAGCACGGGATATCTTTCCATTTCGCTGAATCATCTTCAGTTTCCTTCATCAGTGTTTTATAGTTTTCAGTGTATAGGTCTTTCACCTACTTGGTTAAGCTTATTCCTAGGGTTTTTTTTTTTTTCTGGATGCAGTTTTAAATAGATTTTTTTTTTTTACTTTCTCTTTCTGATACTTCATTACTAGTGTAAAGAAACAGAAAAGATTTTTGTATATTAATCTTGTATTCTGCAACCTTGATGAATTCATTTATTAGTTATAATAGTTTTTGGGTGGAGACTTTAAGGTTCTCTGTATAGAGCGCCATGTCATCTGCAAATAGTGACAGTTTTACCTCCTCCCTTCCAATTTGGATACCTCTTTTTTTTTTTTTTTTTTTTTTATTGCCGTGGCTAGGACTTCCAATACTATGTTAAATAGAAGCAGTGAGAGTGGGTATCCTTGTCTTGTTCCAGAATTTAGCAAGAAGTCTTTCAATTTTCCACCATTGAGTATTATGTTGGCTGTGGGTTTGTCATAAATGGCATTTATTATGTTGAGATGTGTTCCCTCTGTACCCACTTTGATGAGAGTTTTCATCATGAATGGATGTTGAATTTTGTCTTGAGCCTTCTATTCTTTGTATAGACAATAATGTCAGCTATCTCTTTTATGCTTACAACTTCCAAATGCCTAGTTCTAGTTTTGATTTATTATGCAACTCCAGGACTATTTCTTCATCTGACTATGAAATGTGTTTAGTTATTTAAAATTTAACATGTTCACATTAAGTCGAACTATTTTTCTTTCCTCTTCTTTTTCACTCCTTCTCTTAGTATGGTCTTCAAATTTCTTTACATTTGCTAGTGATAGCAACATTCTTCCACTCGTGTCTTCTCACAATTTTACTGTCACCTTCAATTCATCTTTTTTTTTTTATTCCAAGTCTTTTTAGTTTTTCCTTTGAAATGGTCCTCCGTTATGCCTGCTACCTCCCTAGTGGGTCTGGGCCCTCACTACTTCTTCAGTCTGTTTACTGGCAGCCCTCATTTCAGATTCTCCTTTTACTCAATAATTTTCTCCCCTCTGCTCTTGCTAGATTAGCTTGCTCTGCAAACCCATATGAATCTTGACCACCCACCTCCCTCAGTTGATCAAATCATAACTCTTCTCAGAGCTCAAGACTCCGTTATCTGGTGTCATCTCAACAATCCAGGCTTACTGTCACTAAGAAGGTAATTCTGAGTGAGATTGTTTTACTTCTTTGAACCTCAGTATTTTCTTCTATAACGTAAGAGAGTTGTCCTAAGATTCTTCCAAATTCTAAAATGATGGCTGTAATCCCCAGTGGAACTCTTCATTTATTTTTCACAACAAGCGTTTATGAGCAATTATGATATTTCAAGTGTTGTTCTAAACATTGGAAATACGGTGGTAAGCAAAAGATACACAATCGCTTCTCTCAAGAAATGCACACCATGTAGTAGAAAAGACAAGCTTTGATTACCAAGTAGTCACACTGAGTAATATATAATTACAACCTAATATAAGTGTCATGAGCTTCTATGGATTTATAAATGAGTGGAGATTTAGGGAAGCTTCGCTGAGCTGAGTTCAGACACTTGAATGAAAAGGAGTTAACCAAAGACATGGAGGGGAGGGCATGTTTCTGACAGAATATATGCAGAAGACCCTGTGGGGAAGGGAATCATGGCACACTGAAGGAAATGAAAAAAGGGCAGAGGGAGGGAACAGTAGGAGGAAATGAGGCTGTAGAGAGAGACAGAGGCCAGGCCTTGTTGACCATAATAAAGGATTTGGGGGGTTTTATCTTTAGAGCACTGGGAAACCATTGAAGAACTTTAACCTGGACATGTATGTGATGGGGGAGGGAGGAGGTATGTGTGTTTATTGATATGGTTATATTTGCATTTTGAAAAGATGATTCTAGTTGCACAATGGAGAATAGATAAGAAGAGCTAGAGTAGGGGCAGGCAACCAGTTAGGAGAATATTGCAGTAGTACTAGTGAGAGATAATGGTAAGTTGGATCAAGGAATGGTAATAGACATGGAGAAAAGTGAAAGATTTGGTAGATATTAGGGAGGGAAAATCCATAGACTGGTAATGGAATAGAGGGGATGGAGGGTAAGAGAGATTGAGCACGACTTCTGGGTTCCTGGCTGATCTAACTGAATGAATATGGTGCTGTGGACTGAATTGTGTCCCCACAAAATTCATATGTTGAAGCTCTAGTCCCCACTGTGATGGGGCCTTTGGGAGATAATTAGATTTAGATGAGGTCATGAGGGTCGGACCCTCATGGTGGGATTAGTGCGCCAGAGAGCTTGCTGTCTTTCTCTCTCTCTCTCTCTCTGCCATGTGAGGACACAGTGATAAAGCAGCCATGCAATCCAGGAAGACAGTCTTCAGCAGAAACCAACCTCAGCTCATTCCCCAGTCTCAGAATTCCAGCTCTAAACTGTGAGAAAATAAATTTCTGTTGTTTAAGTCTCGCAGTTTGTGGTATTTTGGTATGGCATCCCAAGCTGGTGGTAATCCTATTTACTGATATAGAAAATGCTTGAAAAGAGCTATATTTTGTTTGTTTGTTATGTGTATGAGAGTAGGGGGAGATCATGAGTTTTGCCTTGGATATGCTGAGTTTGTGGTAATTGTACTTACATATCTGGAGCTCACAAGAAAGACTAAGACTAGTGATAAAGGATTGGATATTTTGGAGTTTGGGGGATATAGGTGCTAATTCAAGCCACAGGCCTGGATGAAAATACTCAGGGAAAAAGAGAGGAAGTAGAGAAAAGAGCCTAAGACTTCATATTGAAGAAGTCCAATCAGTATTCACTGTCTAAGAGGAAAAGGAGGAGCCTTGAAAGGAAACTGAGGGCTAAGAGGAAAATTTGGAGAGTGTTATATCAAAGAAGCCAAGGGAAAAGAGTGTAGAAGTACTAGACACGTCAAGTAGTGGTACAAGATACAGAAAGATGAGAAATTGAAAATAGCTAATGGATTTATAGACATTGTGACTACAAATATTATCCCTTCACCCCATTGGATTAATTTGGATGGACCCTAGTCTAGAATGCATTGAGGAGTGGAAACAGAGTGTATAACTCTTCCAAGAAGTTTGGTTGTGAAGAAGAATAATAAGGATAGAATATGAAGGGGCATTTTGTTTTGTTTTGTTTTTTCCTTTTTAAAAAATTGTCCAAACGGGACTTCCCTGGTGGCACAGTGGTTAAGAATCCACCTGCCAATGCAGAGGACACGGGTTCAAGCCCTGGTCCAGGAGTATCCCACATCCCGCAGAGCAACTAAGCCCGTGTGCCACCAACTACTGAGCCTGTGCTTTAGAGCCTGCAACCCACAACTACTGAGCCCATGCACCGCAACTACTGAAGCCCATGCGCCTAGAGCCCATACTTCGCAAAAAGAGAAGCTACCGCAATGAGAAGTCCGTGCACCGCAACAGAGTAGCCCCCGCTCGCCACAACTAGAGAAAGCCCGCGCACAGCAACGAAGACCCAACACAGCCAAAAATAAATAAATAAATAAATAAATTTATCCAAAAAAAATTGAAGTATAGCTGATGTACAATATTATATAAGTTACAGGTGTACAATATGGTGATTCACAAATTTTAAAGGTTATACTCCATTTATAGTTTTTATAAATAAAGGGGTATTTTGTATCATGGTTTTGGGTTTTATTTTTATGGTGAAAGAGACTTGAATTTTCTCTTGTTTAAATATCAGCCAGAAGACTCCAGTTGAGAGAAGAATTGGATAAACTAAAAAGAAAAAAGATAAAGGTGGGTTCCTTAGAAAGAATGAAGGAGAAGAATCCAATATACATGTGAAAGAACTGGTGTTACCTAACAAATTAAGGAAGGAAAGGAAAATGGCATATGCAGGTAGTTTTTCAGTTTGGTAGCAGGAAATTGAAGGAAATTTAATGGCTTTAACTTCCTCCTTGAAGCTAGAAGCAAAGTCATCTGTTGAAGTTGAAGAGAAGAGAGAGAGAAGAGAGATGATTTCAGTGGTTTGAAATCATCCTCCAATATGATTTCTTCATATGCTATAGTCATTCTCATCTCTATGCCTTTTTAAAACTTTTTATTATGGAAAATTTAAAATATATACAAAAGTAGACTGAACAGTATATAGAACCTCCTGCTTAAACAATTGTCAACTTATGGCCAATATATTGTTTCTTATATACCCCTATCTACTTCCTCACCTTCTGTGTTATTTTGAAGCAAATCCCATGCATCATATTATATCACCTGTAATATTTCTGTTTGTATCTATAAAGATAAGAACTTTTAAAAACATAACTGCGATGCTTATCAAACCTAAAGAGAATTATTCTTCAGTATCATCAAATTTCGAATTATCTCATGAATATCATAGTGCATGTGGGTGTTTGTGTGCATGTATGGTTTTTGTTTGTGTTTTTTTTTTTTTTAAACCTAGAGCCAGATAAGGTCTATGCATGGCTCTTGGTTATGTCTTTCAAATTTCTTTTAATCACTAGGTTTCCTCCTCTCTTTTTTTCATCTCTTGCAATTTATTTATTTATTTATTTTTTGAGGTATAGTTGATTTTCAGTGTTTCAGATATACAGCAAAGTGATTCAGTTATATATATATATATATTTTTTAATATATTCTTTTTTCAGATTCTTTTCCATTATAGGTTATTACAAGATACTGAATATATCAGTAGTTCCCTGTGCTGTACAGTAGGTCCTCATTGTTTATCTATTTTGTTTATAGTAGTGTGTATCAGTTAATCCAAATTCCCAATTTATCCCCCCACTACTTTCCCCTTTGATAACCATAAGTTTGTTTTCTAGGTCTGTGAGTCTATTTCTGTTTTGTAAATAAGTTCATTTATATAATTCTTTTTAGATTCCACATATAAGTAATATCATATGATATTTGTCTGTCTGTCTGACTTACTTCACTTAATATGATCATCTCTAGCTCCATCCATGTTGCTGCGAATGGCATTGTTTCACTGATTTTTATGGCTGAGTAATATTCTATTGTGTATATAGTATATATTTATATACCACATCTTCTTTATCCATTTATCTGTCCATGGACCTTTAGGTTGCCTCCATGTCTTGGCTATTGTAAATACTGCTATGACCATTGGGATGCATGTATCTTTTTGAATTAGAGTTTTCATCTTTTCTGGATATATGCTCAGGAGTGGGAATGCTGGATCATATGGTAACTATTTGTAGGTTTTTAGGAACCTCCATCCTGTTCTCCGTAGTGGCTGCACCAATTTACATTCCCACCAGCAATGTAGGAGGGTCACCTTTTCTTCACACCCTCTCCAGCGTTTATTATTTGTAGACTTTTTGATGATGGCTATACTGAGTGGTGTGAGGTGGTACCTCATTGTAGTTTTGATCTGCATTTCTCTAATAATTAGCAGTATTGAGCATCTTTTCATGTGCTTGTCAGCCATCTGTATATCTTCTTTGGAGAAATGTCTATTTAGGTCTTCTGCCTATTTTTTGATTGGGTTTGTTTGTTGTTGTTGTTGTTGTTTTTTGATACTGAGCTGTATGAGCTGTTTGTATATTTTGGAAGTTAAGCCCTTATTGGTCACATTGTCTGCAAATATTTTCTCCCATTCCATGGGTTGTTTTTTCATTTTGTTTATGGTTTCCTTTGCTGTGCAAAAGCTTTACGTTTAATTAGGTCCCATTTGTTTATTTTCGCTTTTGTTTCCATTACTCTAGGAGATGGATCCAAAAAACATTGCTGTGATTTATGTAAAAGAGTGTTCTGCCTATGTTTTCCTCTAAGAGTTTTATAGTATCCAATCTTACATTTAGATCTGTAATCCATTTTGAGTTTATTTTTGTATATCGTGTTAGAGAATGTTCTAATTTCATTCTTCTACATAGCTGTCCAGTTTTCCCAGTACCACTTATTAAACAGACTGTCTTTTCTCCATTGTATATTCATGCCTCCTGTGTTATAGATTGACCATAAGTGCATGGGTTTATTTCTGGGCCTTCTATCCTGTTCCATTGATCTAAGTGTCTGTTTTTGTGTCAGTACCATACTGTTTTGATTACTGTAGTTTTGTAGTATAGTCTGAAGTCAGGGAGCATGATTCATATATATTGAAGAAACCAGATCATTTATCATGTAGAGTTTACCACAATTTGGATTTTGTCTGCCCTTGTTCTCTATATTTCCTACATATAAACTAGTAGTTGGCTTAATCTGATTCAAGTTTGTTTATTTTATTTATTTATTTTTTAGCAAGACTATTTTGTAAAAGATTTTATATTGTTCCATCAGGAGGCATATAGTGTCTGAAGGTTTCTTTTTGTGATGTTAATAGCCATTGATGCTTAATGCCTAAATTCATTGGAGGTTGCAAACAGTAATATTTTAATTCTAGCATTCTTTTTTTCACACAGTAGCTGGAATATTTCTATAAAGAGAAACATTTCCTCATCTAATATTTGGTTACTTAGTAGTATTGTTCACCTAAGAAAGGTAAGATACATGCTTTCCCTTTATTTACCCTTTAAAAAAAATAAGTTAGTTTTCTAGATGGGAGGATTTTTTTCATAATGTATATGTATATCAAATCATCACAATGTACACTTTAAATATCTTACAATTTTATTTGTCAATCATACCTCAGTAAAACTGGGGAAAAGCGAGTTACTTTTCTTAGTATTCCAGTGGTGGCCATTTAGTTGTTTTTTGCTATTATTCTGAATTCATTATTTTTAGTGATGCTCAAATTGTCTCCTCATTGCCAGTGGTAGTCTCTATAAATTGGCTTCTCTATGCTTTTAATCTTCCCTTAGTCTGAAATCCTTGCTCCCTTGTCTCAAAACATTCAGCTGTTCCCAAAAATCAGATATGCTGTCTCCAAGGATGAGTATATGCCATCATTGAGAATAGGAAGATAAAAAAAAGGAAATGGGCACCAAAAACGCTGCCACAGTTTGGAGCAATGGAATGTACTTAGTCTTCCGTGATAACTGCTTAGAGGGAGAGAAGCTCATTTAGATGAGTTCAGTTCAATGCATTCATTTTAGAAAACCAATTCAATTACCCTATAATCAGAACTTTTACGTTGTGATTTATTTTGGTAGGACAGTGTAGTCAAAAAAAGTCAATGCTTGATTATAAGAATATGTACATGAGTAATTACGCCCAATTCCAAGTGTTAAGCACCATGAACTGCTGCTGGCTGACCAAGTCAAGGGCATATGTCAGTCCATGTCTGTGAGCCTCCTTAGCAGCAGTGCATGGGACAGCCTACAACCAGTTCCATTGGGTGTACCTTTGTTAATTGACACAGTTATGTCTGCCACCACTGAGGTCTTTACACTTCACACCTTCAACGAAAACCTGTTGATCTCATTGTCAAGGGCAGCCTTCCAAGTTTTCTAACTCTCACACCTGTGAATACTCAGTCTCCACTGTCCATTATCATCATGAATACCTTTACTTTGACACTGTAACAAAAATCTGAATTTAAATTGCTGAATAAGAGAAAAAATGTACTATGACCTAATAATAAAAAATATTTTTATTAGAGTTACTGTAACACATAAAGTCAAGTTTGATTATAAATTTGTTCTTTGATTTGCATTTACCCTTCTACGGTGGGGTGGGGGGGAACACCATCATTCCTGTGTCTGTACATAGGCACCATGGCCACTGATTGTTTTCCCAGCAAGCCTTGCTTATCTTAAAAAAAGAAAAATTGTCTTTTACAAATAAAATTCCAAAGGAAGAAGCACTTAACAAAGAATTTTTCTTTCACAAATGTTATGATTTGGGTATAACAAGCCATATTGAATCCATTGGGTTTTTGGTAATAGATTTCAAAATACTTCATAAATGTAAATAATATGATGACTAATGGGTCACGTAAAGTTGGAACATTTTAAATGAGAAAATAGCTGGAACAGTTTTCAGGAAACTTTTCCAGTTGATGTTTGGTCCCCCACAAGGTGTGCATTAACATAAACTTAGGGGAATCACCTCTGGGGCTTGAATTCCCTCTCTGATTTCATTATTACAATATGATTCTTTTCCTTTCACTATTAAGTCATCTCTTAGGGTGATGGGAGCATAAAATAAGTGTAATTTATTTGTATTTGTCTAATCTCCTTTTAACTCAATAATCATTCCATCATTCTGTTTCCTGGTAGCTGTTCAGAAAGTTTTGAAGGGTAATTAGAGTCTAATAATTGACAGGCATGAGTTTACTTGGTAACTTAAAGATACAGAATGTGTTCTGGGGATGGTGAGAAATTAGATTTGGCAGAGAAATAGATGACTCAGCTGGGAGATTCTCTATTACTACACATTCTTAAAATCTAAACATTGAAAGTAATCCATTTATTAAAGTTCATTGAGGATTATGAAAAAAATTCTAAACCCTTTAAAACAAGAATCTGATAGTAATTGGAATAAAATCCACATGAACCATCTATGCCTGGTTCTTTATCCAGTTCTATTTCCAATTCTTGTAAAACATCATTTTATATAGCTCCCACTGTTTCTGTTGAATAAAACTTTTGTAGTCCATTCCTTTAATGTTTTCATCTTAATAATGAGGTTAATGTTTTTCATCAGTTTTTAAAAGTATGAAAGAAGACCAGAAAATACTCAATTTTTATTTTTATTTTTTTATGCTTATAAATGCCAAACTTGTTTGGATAATTTTCCCATTTGTAAAAATAATTGTGAAAATAATTTTCCTATCATTTTGAAACTACAAATATTTACAATAAAGGCAGTAATTTTCTACCCCAAAGAGTACCTGACTAGTTCAAGGATGTAAAAGTCTAGAGACACTGGGGAATAAAAGTAACAATACAAATTTGTTGAATTATCAGATGTAACAGTGACTTAATGATTTTAATTGAAGGATTCACACATGCTGATGGACTTTACACAGCAATAAAGGGTGCTGTTGCTTTTGTGGTGTTTCTCATTCTGGTGCGTGCTGCATATCTCTTCGTGGACCTGGTACTTTGAAAGGAATACCTAATATTACAGTATAACCTCATTTTAGCTCTGCTTTTTGGGCTCTTGACCTGACTTGCCCAAACGGGACTGCGCCAGTCTCTCTGTGTAAACATAGGCTGTGTTTTGCAAGGAATGTAGCTCAACACTCAAGCTCTCAGGGGGTGGGAGTGGGGGACTTGTGGCCTAGTGGAGGGCACCATGCACAGAGGTTGCACTGTATGCAAACAAACATACAGAAACCATTTAAAAGGTAAATTATTTAAATGTTTTAAATATCAACTTATTTCTTATAGAAAGTTAACATAACACCTGTATTGTGCTATATATATAGCTCTAGTAGATTTTTGAACTTTCTAAAAACTTTTATCTGCTGCTGCTGTTCAGTGACTGAGAGATTGCATTTCTACTCCTAGGTTTAAGATCACTCAAAGAATGAAGTTTTCATGCACACAGAACAGTTTGACCTAACCACACAGGAAAGATAGATCAAGTGATCAAAGTGTCCAAATAAGAAGCCCTCTTTTATCAATCCACTGTTTCAGGAAAGAGTCATTCAGAAACCAGCCCACAAAAAGTTAACATTAAAAATTTACATTTCAAATTCACTAAGCAAAAGAAATATATAAGAAATGTAAATAATTAAACTTTAAAATGATTTTTTACAATTATCCTGTAGCATTTATTCTTCTGAAGTTATTAAAGTTTAAAATCACACTGACACTTTTGGAACGAACTACATGAGAGACAGAGATACAAGATACTGCTTCAGATTGTCTTATTCCTAAAATTTGTTGAGTCCTGGTTAATTGTTATATATAAACTAGTGACCTAATAGAGATTCATGACTTAAAAGATAGAACAAGACAGGCAATTTTAAGTAGTTATATATTTGTCATCTCCATTTTGAGCTATTAAACTCATACTGAATAAATATTGTGGGCTGTTCTTGATGTTGCTTTGGGAAATTGATCTTTCTGATTTCAGACTTTTCAAAGAAGTTATATTTGGTAGAATAAGGTAGATAATATAGCTCAAATAGATTCATAGTTGAAATTCACAAATATGATAAGATTTTAGTACACATTTCTTTCTCTGAATTATCAGCATTTGACTTCTACTGATAAAAAAGAACCTTCTTTTAAAATTTACTTTGTAGAGCCAAGTCACATGAAGGAATATATTCTCTCTCCTAATTAAACTACTTTATTATTTTTTTAACATCTTTATTGGAGTATATTTGCTTTACAATGGTGTGTTAGTTTCTGCTTTATAACAAAGTGAATCAGTTATGCATATACATATATCCCCGTATCTCTTCCCTCTTGCATCTCCCTCCCTCCCACCCTCCCTATCGCACCCCTCTAGGTGGTCACAAAGCACCCAGCTGATCTCCCTGTGCTATGCAGCTGCTTCCCACTACCTATCTATTTTACATTTGGTAGTGTATAGATGTCTGTACCACTCTCTCACTTTCTCCCAGCTTACCCTTCACCCTCCCCATATCCTCAAGTCCATTCTCTAGTAGGTCTGCATCTTTAGTCCCGTCTTGCCCCTAGGTTCTTCAGGACCTTTTTTTTTTTTTTTTTAAGATTCCATATATATGTGTTAGCATACGGTATTTGTTTTTCTCTTTCTGATGTACTTCAGTCTGTATGACAGACTCTAGGTCCATCCACTTCATTACAAATAACTCAATTTCGTTTCCTTTTATGGCTGAGTTTTATTCCATTGCATATATGTACCACATCTTCTTTATCCATTCATCTGTTGATGAACACTTAGGTTGCTTCCATGTCCTGGCTATTGTAAATAGAGCTGCAGTGAACATTGTGTACATGGCTCTTCTTGAATTATGGTTTTCTCAGGGTATATGCCCAGTAGTGGGATTGCTGGGTCGCATGATAGTTCTATTTTTAGTTTTTTAAGGAACCTCCATACTGTCCTCCATAGTGGCTGTATCAATTTACATTCCCACCAACAGTGCAAGAGGGTTCCCTTTTCTCCACACCCTCTCCAGCAATTATTGTTTGTAGATTTTTTGGTGATGGTCATTCTGACCGGTGTGAGGTGATACCTCATTGTAATTTAGATTTGCATTTGTCTAAAAATTAATGATGTTGAGGATTCTTTCATGTGTTTGTTGGCAATCTGTATATCTTCTTTGGAGAAATGTCTGTTTAGGTCTTCTGCCCATTTTTGGATTGGGTTGTTTTTTTTTTGATATTGAGCTGCATGAGCTGCTTGTAAATTTTGGAGATTAATCCTTTGTCAATTGCTTCACTTGCAAATACTTTCTCCCATTCTGAGGGTTGTCTTTTCGTCTTGTTTATGGTTTCCTTTGCTGTGCAAAAGGTTTTAAGTTTCACTGGGTCCCATTTGTTTATTTTTGTTTTTATTTCCATTTCTCTAGGAGGTGGGTCAAAAAGGATCTTGCTGTGATTTATGTCATAGAGTGTTCTGCCTGTGTTTTCCTCTAAGAGTTTTATAGTGGCTGGCCTTACGTTTAGGTCTTTAATCCATTTTTAGTTTATTTTTGTGTATGGTGTTAAGGAGTGTTCTAATTTCATTCTTTTACATGAAGCTGTCCAGTTTTCCCAGCACCACTTATTGAAGAGGCTGTCTTTTCTCCACTGTATATTCTTACCTCCTTTATCAAAGATAAGGTGACCACATGTGCGTGGGTTTATCTCTCAGCTTTCTATCCTGTTCCATTGATCTTTATTTCTGTTTTTGTGCCAGTGCTGTACTGTCTTGATTACTGTAGCTTTGTAGTATAATCTGAAGTCAGGGAGCCTGATTCCTCCAGCTCCGTTTTTCTTTCTCAAGATTGCTTTGGCTCCTCGGGGTCTTTTGTGTTTCCATACAAATTGTGACATTTTTTGTTCTAGTTCTGTGAAAAATGCCAGTGGTAGTTTGGTAGGGATGGCACTGAATCTGTAGATTGCTTTGGGTAGTATACTCATTTTCACAATGTTGATTCTTCCAATCCAAGAACATGGTATATCTCTCCATCTATTTGTATCATCTTTAAGTTTTTTCATCACTGTCTTATATTTTCTGCATACAAGTCTTTTGTCTCCTTAGGTAGGTTTATTCCTAAGTATTTTATTCTTTTTGTTGCAGTGGTAACTGGGAGTGTTTTCTTAATTTCACTTTCAGATTTTTCATCATTAATGTATAGGAATACAAGAGATTTCTGTGCATTAATTTTGTATCCTGCTACTTTACCAAATTCAGTGATTAGCTCTAATAGTTTTCTGGTGGCATCTTTAGGATTCTCTATGTATAGTATCATGTCATCTGCAAACAGTGACAGCTTTACTTCTTCTTTTCCGATTTGGATTCCTTTTATTTCTTTTACTTCTCTGAATACTGTGGCTAAAGCTTCCGAAACTATGTTGAATACTAGTGGTGACAGTGGGCAAACTTGTCTTGTTCCTGATCTCAGTGGAAATGATTTCAGTTTTTCACCACTGAGGACGATGTTGGCTGTGGGTTTGTCATATATGGCCTTTATTATGTTGAGGTAAGTTCCCTCTATGCCTACTTTCTGGAGGGTTTTTATCATAAGTGGGTGTTGGATTTTGTCGAAAGCTTTCTCTGCATCTATTGAGATGATCATATGGTTTTTCTCCTTCACTTTGTTAATATGGTGTATCACATTGATTGATTTGCGTATATTGAAGAATCCTTGCATTCCTGGGATAAGCCCCACTTGATCATGGTGTATGGTCCTTTTAATGTGCTGTTGGATTCTGTTTGCTAGTATTTTGTTGAGGATTTTTGCATCTATGTTCATCAGTGATATTGGCCTGTAGTTTTCTTTCTTTGTGACATCGTTGCCTGATTTTGGTATCAGGGTGATGCTGGCCACGTAGAATGAGTTTGGGAGTTTTCCTCCCTCTGCAATATTTTGGAAGAGTTTGAGAAGGATAGGTGTTTGCTCTTCTTTAAATGTTTGATACAATTCGCCTGTGAAGCCATCTGGCCCTGGGCTTTTGTTTCTTGGAAGATTTTTAATCACAGTTTCAATTTCAGTGCTTGTGATTGGTCTGTTCATATTTTCTATTTCTTCCTGGTTCAGTCTCGGAAGGTTGTGCTTTTCTAAGAATTTGTCCATTTCTTCCAGGTTGTCCATTTTATTGGGATATAGTTGCTTGTAGTAATCTCTCATGATCTTTTGTATTTCTGCAGTGTCAGTTGTTACTTCTCCTTTTTCATTTCTAATTCTATTGATTTGAGTCTCTTCCGTTTTTTTCTTAATGAGTCTGGCTAATGGTTTATCAATTTTGTTTATCTTCTCAAAGAACCAGCTTTTAGTTTTATTGATCTTTGCTATAGTTTCCTTCATTTCTTTTTCATTTTCTTCTGATCTGATCTTTATGATTTCTTTCCTTCTGCTAACATTGGGAGTTTTTATGTTCTTCTTTCTCTAATTGCTTTAGGTGTAGGGCTAGGTGGTTTATTTGAGATATTTCTTGTTTCTTAAGGTAGGACTGTATTGCCAGAAACTTCCCTCTTAGAACTGCTTTTGCTGCATCCCATATGTTTGGGTCATCGTGTTTTCATTGTCATTTGTCTCTAGGTATTTTTTTATTTCCTCTTTGATTCTTCAGTGATCTCTTTTTTATTAAGTAGTGTATTGTTTAGCCTCCATGTGTTTGTATTTTTTACAAATTTTTTCCTGTAATTGATATCTAGTCTCATAGCATTGTGGTTGGAAAAGATACTTGATATGATTTCAATTTTCTTAAATTTACCAAGGCTTGATTTGTGACCCAAGATATGGTCTATCCTGGAGAATGTTCCATGAGGACTTGAGAAGAAAGTGTATTCTGTTGATTTTGGATGGAATGTCCTATAAATATCATTTAAGTCCATCTTGTTTAATGTATCATTTAAAGCTTGGGTTTCCTTATTTATTTTCATTTTGGATGATCTGTCCATTGGTGAAAGTGGGGTGTTACAGTCCCGTACTATGATTGTGTTACTGTCAATTTCCCCTTTTATGGCTGTTAGTACTTGCCTTATGTATTGAGGTGCTCTTATGTTGGGTACCTAAATGTTTACAATTGTTATATCTTCTTCTTGGATTGAGCCCTTGATCATTATGTAGTGTCCTTCTTTGTCTCTTGTAATAGTCTTTGTTTTAAAGTCTATTTTGTCTGATATGAGAACTGCTACTCCAAATTTCTTTTGATTTCCATTAGCATGGAATATCTTTTTCCATCCCCTCACTTTCAGTCTGTATGTGTCCCTAGGTCTGAAGTGGGTCTCTTGTAGACAGCACATATACAGGTCTTGTTTTTGTATCCATTCAGCCAGTCTATGTCTTTTGGTTGGAGCATTTAATCCATTTACATTTAAGGTAATTATCGATATGTATGTTCCTATTACCATTTTCTTAATTGTTTTGGGTTTGTTATCACAGATCTTTTCCTTCTCTTGTGTTTCCTGCCTAGAGAAGTTCCTTTAGAATTTGTCGTAAAGCTGGTTTGGTGGTGCTGAATTCTCTTAGCTTTTGCTTGTCTGTAAAGGTTTTAATTTCTCCGTCGAATCTGAATGAGATCCTTGCTGGGTAGAGTAATCTTGGTTGTAGGTTTTTCCCCGTAATCACTTTAAATATGTCCTGCTACTCCCTTCTGGCTTGCAGAGTTTCTGCTGAATGATCAGCTGTTAACCTTATAGGGATTCCTTTGTATGTTATTTGTTGTTTTTCCCTTGCTGCTTTTAATATTTTGTCTTTGTGTTTAATTTTTGATAGTTTGATTAATATGTGTCTCGGCGTGTTTCTCCTTGGATTTATCCTGTATGGGACTCTCTGTGCTTCCTGGACTTGATTAACTATTTCCTTTCCCATATTAGGGAAGTTTTCAACTATAATCTCTTCAAATATTTTCTCAGTCCCTTTCTTTTTCTCTTCTTCTTCTGGGACCCCTATAATTCGAATGTTGGTGCGTTTAATGTTGTCCCAGAGGTCTCTCAGACTGTTCTGAATTCTTCTTTTTTTTAAATAGTGTGTTAGTTTCTGCTTTATAACAAAGTGAATCAGTTATACATATACATATGTTCCCATATCTCTTCCCTCTTGCATCTCCCTCCCTCCCACCCTCCCTATCCCACCCCTCTAGGTGGTCACAGAGCACCGAGCTGATCTCCCTGTGCTATACGGTTACTCCCCACTAGCTAGTTATTTTACATTTGGTAATGTATATATGTCCATGCCACTCTCTCACTTTGTCTGAGCTTACCCTTCCCCCTCCGCATATCCTCAAGTCCATTGTCTAGTAGGTCTGTGTCTTTATGCCCGTCTTGCCACTAGGTTTTTCATGACCTTTTTTTTTGTTTTTCCTGTTCTGAATTCTTTTCATTTTTTTTTTTTCTTTATTCTGCTCTACAGTAGTTATTTCCACTATTTTATGTTCCAGGTCACTTATCCGTTCTTCTGCCTCCGTTATTCTGCTATTGATCCCTTCTAGAGAATTTTTCATTTTATTTATTGTGTTGTTCATCACTGTTTGTTTGCTCTTTAGTTCTTCTAGTTCCATGTTAAACGTTTTTTGTATTTTCTCCATTCTATTTCCAAGATTTTGGATCATCTTTACTATCATTATTCTGAATTCTTTTTCATGTAGACTGCCTATTTCCTCTTCATTTGTTAGGTCTGGTGTGTTTTTACCTTGCTCCTTCATCTGCTGTGTGTTTCTCTGTCTTCTCATTTTGCTTAACTTACTGTGTTTGGGGTCTCCTTTTCACAGGCTGCAGGTTCATAGTTCTCGTTGTTTTTGGTGCCGGGCCCAGTTGCTAAGTTTGATTCAGTGGGTTGTGTAGGCTTCCTGGTGGAGTGGACTAGTGCCTGTGTTCTGGTGGTTGAGGCTGGATCTTGTCTTTCTGGTGGGCAGGTCCACGTCTGGTGGTGTGTTTTGCGGTGTCTGTGGCCTTTTTATGATTTTAGGCAGCCTCTCTGCTAATGGATAGTGTTGTGTTCCTGTCTTGCTCGTTGTTTGGCATAGGGTGTCCAGCACTGGAGCTTGCTGGTCATTGAGTGGAGCTGGGTCTTGGCATTGAGATGGAGATCTCTGGGAGATTTTTGCCATTTGATATTACATGGAGCTGGGAGTTCTCTTGTGGACCAGTGTCCTGAACTTGGCTCTCCCACCTCAGAGGCACAGCCCTGACACTGGCTGGAGCACCAAGAGCCTGTCATCCACACTGCTCAGAATAAAAGGGAGAAAAAAAAGAAAGAAAGAAGAAGATAAAATAAAATAAAATAAAGTTGTTAAAATAAACAATAATTATTAAAAAATATATATATATTTTTTAATAAATTTATTTATTTATTTTTGGCTGTGTTGGGTCTTCGTTTCTGTGCGAGGGCTTTCTCTAGTTGCGGCGAGCGGGGGCCACTCTTCATCACGGTGCGCGGGCCTCTCGCTATCGCGGCCTCTCTTGTTGCGGAGCACAGGCTCCAGACGTGCAGGCTCAGTAGTTGTGGCTCACGGACCCAGTTGCTCCACGGCATGTGGGATCTTCCCAGACCAGGGCTCAAGCCTGTATCCCCTGCATTGGCAGGCAGATTCTCAACCACTGCGCCACCACGGAAGCCCCCCAAAAATAATTTTTTTAATGTAATAAAAAAAGAAAGAAAGAAGAGAGCAACCAAACCAAAAAACAAATCCACCAATGATAACAAGTGCTAAAAACTATACTAAAAAAAACAAAGAAAAAAAAAACGGACAGACAGAACCCTAGGACAAATGGTAAAAGCAAAGCTATACAGACAAAATCACACACAGAAGCATACACATACACACTCACAAAAAGAGAAATAGGGACAAAAATATGTATATCATTGCTCCCAAAGTCCACCTCCTCAATTTGGGATGATTCATTGTTTATTCAGGTATTCCACAGATGCCGAGTACATCAATAAACTACTTTGGAAGGTGCCAAACTGACCTGTGCTTTTGAGTTTTACTGGTTTAACTGACTCTAGCCAGCTGTTAAATTAAAGCCTCCAATTTTCATGTGCCACACTGTTTTGTATTAGTAAGATCAGGAATTGTCCTATGGCTTCCATAACCTCTAGCAGTAGCATTCCATGTTTTTCACCTTTTGCAGAAAGACCATCCTGATCTCACAGTTAAAGGTATTAGCATAAGTGTTCTACTTCCTTGTTGGAGGGGCCATGGAGAATGGAAAGGAAACCTGAAAAACTTACCCAGTACAGAGTTGGTTAACACTTAGGCCTAAAGTGGGCTTCCCCTACACATAAGGACACATTCCAACCCTTTAGCCTTTTGAGAAACACATGTGAGGGTAAAAAATAAATGGAGTGGAAAAAACTGTCCTGTCATGCATATGACAAAGTCGTTGAAATAATTTTGTTTCTTTTTTATTTTTTAAATCAATGTGCAGTAAAATTGTCCTTCGTTGGTGCACAGTTCTATGAATTCTAATAGATGAATAGATTCATGTAACCACTACCACAGTCAAGATACAGAACAGTTCTACCATCTTAAAAAACTCTCATGGTATTCCTTTGTAATCACACCTCCCCCTAAATCCTACTCTATGATAATTACTGCTCTCCATCACTTTAGGGTTTTTGTTTATTTGTTTTACCTTTTTGAGAATGTCATACAAATGTAATCATACAGCAGGTAACCTTTTCAGACTGGCTTCTTTCACTCACATACTGCCCTTGAGATTCAGTCAAGTTGTTGTATCTATCAGTAGTATCAATACATTCCTTTTTATTGCTGAGTAGTATTCCATTTTGTAGATGAACCATAGTTTAAGAATTCATCCATTGAAGGACATATAAGTTGTTTCCAATTTTGGTGATTATGAATAGAGCCACTTTAAACATTTGTGTATAAATTGTTGTGTGATTGTAAGTTTCATTCCTCCATGATAAATACCTAGGTGTGGGATTGGTGGGTCGTATAAGTCATAAGAAATTACTAAAATGTTTCCAAATAGCCTGTATCATTTGACATTCTCACAGCAATGTACGAGAATCCCACTAGTTCCATATCATCTCTGGCAGTTTGTGTTATCAGTATTTTTTATTTTAGCCATTCTAATAGTTGGTTCATTGTCATTTTTATTTGCACTTTTCTAATTACTAGTGATGTCATATGTCTTTATATGTGCTTATCTGCCATTCATATATCCTTTTGGTAAAGTGTCTATTCAACTCTTTTGCTTATTTTAAAATTAGCCTGTTTGCTTATTGTTGAATTTGAAAGTTTTTTGTATATTCCGGATACAAGTCTTTTGTCAGATATGTGACTTGCAAATATTCTCTCCCCGTGCATAGCTTGTCTTTTCATTTTCTTAACACTACTTTTTACAGAGCAAAAGTTTTTAGTGTGAAGTTTTTTCAAATGAATCATGCTTTTTTTGGTACTGTATATAAGAATTCTGCCTAACTTCAGTACTCATAGATTTTCTCCTATGTTTTCATCTTAAAATGTTTTATATTTTACATTTTATATTCAGATCTATGATTCATTTTTAGTTAATTTTGGATAAAGTATAAAGTTGAGTTCAACTTTTTTCTTTCTTTTTGCGGGGGGTGGGGCATGAAGATGTATGACACCATTTGCTGATAAAACTCTCTTCATTGAACTGCCTTTGCAGTTTAAAAAAAAAATCATTTCACAATATTTGGTTGGCCTCTATAATCTGGATTCTCTGTTCTGTTCCACTGATATACATGTATATAACTTCTCCAGAATTATACTGTATTGATCATAGTAGCTTCATAGCAAGTCTTAAAATTAGGTAGTATAAGCCCTCCAATGTCATTCTTCTATTTCAAAAGTGTTTTAGCTATTCAAGTTCCTTTGCTTTCCTGTATACATTTTAGAATCAACTTTTCTAGATCTGCAATAAATACTGCTGGAATTTTTATTGGAATTGTGTTAAATCTATAGATCAATTGGGAGAGATTTTATATCTTTACTATTTTGAGTCTTCCAATCCATGAATATGTTATGTGTACAGTATATCTCTCCATTTACTTAGATCTTTAATGATTTTCCAACATACAGATTCTGTACGAGTTTTATCAGATTTATACCTAAGTATTTATTTTATTTGGAGCTTTTATAAATGTTGTTTTTTGTTTAAATTTTACTCCAACTGCATATTGCTGGTTTGTAGAAACTCAGCTGATTTTTGTGTAGTGGTCTTGTATTCTAAAATCTTGTCAAGTTCACTTAGTAATTCTAGGAGCTTTTCTGAAGATTTCATGGAGTTTTCTACATGGACAATCATGTCATCTGCGAATAGACATCATTTTATTTCTTTCTTTCCAATCTTCATGCCTTTTATTTCTTTTTCTTGCCTTATTGTGCTGGTTGGGATCTCTAGTATTAAATATAGAGTATGAGTAGTGAGAATGAATATCATTGCCTTGTTCCTGATCTTAGGGGAAAAGCATTCAATCCTTCATGATTAAGTATGACATTAACTATAGGTTTTTCATCCGTGAACTTTATCAGGTTAAGGAAGTTTCCATCTATTGACAGTTTGCTAAGAGTTCTTATCATAAATGGATATTGGTTTTTCAAAAGCTTTTTCTGCATCAATTGATATGATCATGTTTTTTTGTTTTGTAAACTGGTAATACCATTACTTTGATTGATTTTCTAATATTGAACCAACCTTGTAGTCCAAGGCTAAACCCCTCTTGGTTGTGGTGTATTGTTAGTTTCTTATATTACTTGATTTTTTTTTTAATTTATTTGGAGGATTTTTATGTCTCTGGTTTTTAGGGATATTGGTATGTAGTTTTCTTTTACTGTCTTTGTCTAGTTTTGGTATCAGTAATGATGGTTTCATAAAATGAATTTAGGAGTATTGTCTCCTATTTTCTGTGGTACAAGAAAAAGAAGGAAAAAATGAGGCATTTTTCTTAGTCCCTGTGGGCATTAGGAATTCCCTTCCCATTACTGAAGCCAGAAATAGAGGGTTTCCCCTACTACTCCCTCTATCCACACCTGATGCCCACCTCCAGGTTTTGGGCTGCCGCAGGCTGTGGAATATCAGAAGAAAAATGAGAAACTCACTACCTTTTGGTGGTATTTTGAAATCTAGTCATCTTCTTCAGTCTACCCGTTACCATTTACTTTTCAAAATCCTCAAATAGCTGCTCTGTGTAGGTCTTTTTTTGTTGTTTGCATTTGGTTTTTTGTTTGTTTGTTTGTTTTTTAATTAAGCTTTGCATTTTTTTTTTAATTTATTTATTTTATTTATTTATTATTTTTGGCTGCATTGGGTCTTCGTTGCTGCATGTGGGCTTTCTCTAGCTGTGGCGAGCAGGGGCTGCTCTTTGTTGCAGTGTGCGGGCTTCTCACTGTGGTGGCTTCTCTTGTTGCAGAGCACGGGCTCTACAGTGCAGGCTCAGTAGTTGTGGTGCATGGGCTTAGTTGCTCTGTGACATGTGATATCTTCCTGGGCCAGGGCTCGAACCCATGTCCCCTGTATTGGCAGATGGATTCTTAACCACTGCGCCACCAGGGAAGCCCTCTGTATAGGTTTTTTAGCTGTAATCTCTCCAGATATTATAGCTGTATAAAGTGGGAGAGACAGGGCTCCATCTTTCCTGGAACACTGAAGTAATTTTTAAAGAGCGGGAAATGGCAACTAACAAAGAGAAGAGCAAAGTATATTAGATATTTTTGCTCTGGGGGGAAAAGGTGAAAGAAGCTAGGGCAAACATTCCTAGGCCTTGAAACTTCATTTATGATCACATTAGAAACAGGAAATAATATGTGGGTAAATATGCATATGGAGTTTGTATTAGTTTTTTATTGATGCATAACAAATTACCACAAATGTAGTGGCTTATAGCAATACAAATTTATTATCTCAGTCCTGCAGGTCAGAAGTCCAGTTGGGTTTAGCTGTATTCTCTGCTCAGAATCTTACAAGGCCAAAATCAAAGTGTCATTTGGGCTGGGCTCTAATCTAGAGGCTCCAGGGAAGAATCCACTTACAAACTCATTCCATTTGTTTGCATAATCCAGTTCCTGTGGTCATAGGACTCACGTCCCTAATTCCTTGTTAGCAGCTGGCCAGTGCTTCCTTCCCTCAGCTTTAGGGTGCCCATTCCTTCTCACATGACCCCTAGCATCCTCAAAGCAGCAATGACATATCATAGACCCCTTCTCACGTTTCAAATCTCTCCGACTTCCCCTTCTGCCTCCTTCATGTACTTTTTAAAGGGCCTGTATAATAGATCAGGCCCACCAGATAATCTCTGTGTTAAATTCAATTTACCTGGGATTTTTATCACACCTATAAAATCCCTTTCAGCATAGCAGTACCTAGATTAGTGTTTGATTCAATAACCAGGGGAGAGGAATCTTGGGAGAAGGGGGTCATCTTCAGAATTCTGCCTACCACAGAACCAGATTAGAAAGTTTCAGGGTGCTCCAACATGAACTGACCAAACATGTACTTCATGCTGAGTTTGAGGCCCAATGCTAAGTATTAAAGGTGAAAAATGTACACTCAAGGATCTTCTCTATTGGTGAGAGACATAATCTCATAAAAAGATACTTATGCAGGGCCAGCTTTGTGGAACTACTTCTTGGAGAACGTGCTGAGCAGTATCCTGAAGATTATGCATTAGGCAAAGAAAGAGTATATTAGACAAAGGAGCAACATGATCAAAGGTCTTGTGGTATGACATAGCATGGGCTGGGGGGAGTGGGCTGTATAAACTCTTTGATATTTCTGGAGCTTTAATATCTGAGGTGGGCAATGGCTGCAGATAAGGAAAGGCAAGACCTTTTTTCCCATTCTAAGGAGCTTCATCTTTTATCCCATAGGTAAAGAAGAGCCATTAAAGAGTTTTAAGCAATAGTGAGCCAATCAGGATCACAGTAGAAACAAATCATTTGGAAATTACTCTGGAGACTGGATTAACAGGAATCGGTCTAGACAGAGAATCCTTTTAGGAGGCTTTATATTAGCTGAGCAATATCAAAGGCATGGAGGGAAAACATGGGGAGTGGCTGGAATGCTAGAGAGAAGGAGATTGGATTCAAGCAATATTTTGGAAGTAAAGTTGACAGAACTTAATCACTGAGTGGGTTTGGACCAGGAAAAGAGGGAATGAAATGAGTCAAAAAGTCAGATTTTTTATTTGAGCCAGTTGGTAGATTAGAGTCATTAACTGAGACAGGGAATATAGCATGTGTGAGAGGAGGTAATGGATTGTTCTGGATGAAGTGATTTGATGAGCCTGTGGGAGTTCAGTAGGAAGGAAAAATTCATTCATTTTTTTTTCCTTCACTACATCATAAAATGTTCATTTTGTACTTCCTGTGGACCAAACAGTAGTTTAGGCATTCAGAATATCAAGATGTAGAACAGTCCTTATTGTTCAGGAGTTCACAGTTAGCTGAACTATGACAGATACCTAAGCAGTAACTATAAAAATATTATGAATAGGTACCTGATGATGATACAATACACAGGACATTCTGAAAGCAATGGATGAGAGGCACCTCACTCGGCCTCAGGGGTCAAGAAAGACTTCCTGGAGTCTTTGAGACTCAAGGACTGAGTCTCAAAGGACAGGTTAGACAAATAAGCAGAGGTATAGTTTTTTTGTTTTTTTGTTTGTTTGTTTCCTGTGTCACTGGGACTACCATACCTGAGATGCAAGGATCCATATTGAGATAGTAGTCAACAACTCTCATATATTACCATTCCGTGGATGTTTTGTCAGTTTATAGTGAGGGAAAAGGGATCCCTTAGGCTCAGCAGTTAGTATAGGTGGATATTTGGGCAACTTCCTGAGTAGGTCAGTAAACTGTTTCTATGGCTACTTCTGACGCTTAGTTTAAATCTCATGTTATGAATCCAGGCAAAAGCAGGTAGCTTCTGGCCCCAATATCTGAGTCTCCTTTCTGCTTTAGCTTTGTTTTGTTTTCCTGTTGTTGCTATCATCTGTTAAGATTGTTTGTTTTTTTCACTGTGGTAAAAGGTGGTATTATTTTCTGTGAGGCCACAGAATTTCGAAGCCCTCGTAAAAGAATTTGCAGGCAGAGCCGGACAGTGTATGAATCATTTGAATCATCCAATTTCCCTAAAATATTTGCCCACCAGCCTCTTTGAGTACCCCAAATTCTACAAGTCAAAACTAATTCCTTTCAAAAATGGTGCTGGTATAACTGGATTTCTGCATGCAAAAAAAAATTCAGTTGGACCCCTACCACACAAAGCACAAAAGTTAATTCAAGAGCAATCATAGACCTAAATGTAAGAGGTAAAACTATAAAACTTGTAAAAGAAAGCATAACTGTAAATCTTTGTGACCTTGGGTTAAGCAGTGTTTTTTTTTGTTTTGCTTTGTTTTATAAATTTATTTTATTTGTTTATTTTTGGCTGCATTGGGTCTTTGTTGCTGTGCACGGGCTTTCTCTAGTTGCGGTGAGCGGGGCTACTCTTCGTTGTGGTGCACGGGCTTCTCGTGGTGGTGGCTTCTCTTGTTGCGGAGCACGGGCTCTAGGCGCACGGGCTTCAGTAGTTGTGGCTCACGGGCTCTAGAGCACAAGCTGAGTAGTTGTGGCGCAAGGGCTTAGCTGCTTCGCGGCATGTAGGATCTTCCTGGACCAGGGCTCGAACCCGTGTCCCCTGGATTGGCAGGCAGATTCTTAACCACTGCGCCACCAGTGAAGCCCCCTAAGCAATGGGTTTTGGATATGACACCAAAAGCACAAGCATAATAATAGATCTGTTGGACTTCACAAAACTTAAAAACTTTCGTGCTGCAAATCATACCATCCAAAAAACTGAAGACAGTCCACAGAATGGGAGAAAATATTTGCAAATCCTATATCTCATAGGGACTTGTATCCAGAATATATCAATATAAAAGACTCATACTATTTAATAAAAAGACAAATAACCCAATTTAAAAATGAGCAAAGGGTGTGAATAGACATGTCTCCCAAGAATATATACGCATAGCCAATAACATTAATGCTCAACGTCATTAATCATTAGGGAAATACACATCAAAATCACAATGGGATACTACTTCATACCCACTACGACTGAAGAAATGAAGAAATGCTCAACATCATTAATCGTTAGGGAAATAAACACATCAAAATCACAATGGGTTACCACTTCATACCCACTAGGATTGCTGTAATCAAATATGACCCAGCAATTCCACTTCTAGGTAGATACCTAAAAGAATTGAAAACATGTTCACAAAAAAATTTGCACATGAATGTTCATAGCAGTATTATCCATAATAGCCAAAAAGTGGAAACAACCCAAATGTCCATAAACTGATAATGGATAAACAAAATGTAGTATATCCATATGATGGAGTATTATTCAGCCATAAAAAGGAATGACATACTGGTGATACATGATTCAACACAAATGAACCTTAAAAATTTTTACTGTGTTAACTGAAAGAAACCAGACACAAAAAGCCAGATTTTGTGTGATTCCATTTATATGAAATGCCCAGAATAGGCAAATATATAGAGACAGAAATTAGCTTATTGGTTGCCCGAGTGCTGGAAGTGGGGAATGGGTAGGGACCACTAAGTGGCATGGGAATTTTTTTTTTCCCTGGTGGTGATAATAATGTTCTGGAATTAGATAATGGTGATGATTACACAATCTTGGGAGTATACTAAGAACCATTGAATTGTATACTTTAAATAGGTAAATTGTATGATATGAGTTAATATGTCAATAAAGATGTTAAAAAACATAATTCCTTTAAATCAGGGTGTTGTTTTCCTGTTTAAATGAATGTAGGGAGCAGGGAACATTCTAGTATTGCAGAAGGGTGACTTAGATGTCTGACCCTTTCCAGTGGACAACTGGCTAGAAGCAGGACTCTCAGAGTTTTGCTTAGCCTGATTAAAGAAACACCAGGAAAGGTACACTTTAAAAAGGTGGTACCCTGAGTGAGCCTGGGTAGACAGGAGGAAACTCTAAGGTGCTGATGTCTGAGGAAGATGAGAAGAGGTCCTCCTATTGAAAACAGACAGAATGTTAACTTCATCTGCTTGATAACTTTGCTATTCCTAGCTTCATCTGTGATTATGTCTTGTATTACATCAGGCTCCAGTGAAAAGAATACTTGTTAGGTTCAGTTAAACTCAACCATTTATTGAACAGATACATATGAGAAACACACTGTGCCAGGCACTGGGTATAAACATGAGTGGCATGCTCTGCCTTGACAACCCTTACAGTCTTATGTCTTATTGATAATAAAAACAGAAGTGAGAAGGCAAAAACAGAAGTGATAGGGCCTAGTTAGTTTTAATGTCAGGTGACTAAGTGAGTAAGTGGCAAATAAGGACACCATCCGGTGGATGATACATGTAAAATGGATTTTAAGAAATCTCAGTCTTACATTAGATGAGGTATTTGAAACTTTATCAATGCAGAGTCCAAGGAAAGATGTAGGGACTCTTCTGGGTTTTAGTGGGTCACAGAGGGGAAGCAAATGTTTTGTGCATATACTTTATCAGAGAGTGGTAGGGGAGGCTACTTCAGTTAATCAGTTGGACAAATATTTATTAATACCAGTATTTGTGTCAAACATTGTGCTGGGTACTAAAGGAAGCCCTTTTAACCTCGGAAGAAAGAATGTCAGTTCAGTAACAAACTGGAAAGGCTGCTTAATTTTACCTCAGAGTGGGAGGGCAGAGGTAGATGTCCGTGTGTGGCCTTTGCTCTGTCAGGAACAGACAGACAGTCACATGGATTGAGACAGGAATGTAGGCATGTAAGTAGTCCAGGGAAACTGTTCCTTCAAGTAACTACATGGAAAGGTTAGGTGGTAAGTAAAAGAATTATAACATCTGACATCCTAATGAGTCCACAGTACAGGCGTTGGGAAACTGAAATAGGAGCTTGACAGGGAAGTAAAGGCTTATTTTCAATAGGAGAGCTTCAGTAATTTTCTTATCCTTTTCAATTCTATAGCAGACATCAACTTGGATATATCAAAGCCTTTGAAAGCAAACCTGAGTTTTACCAAGCTGGATCAGATAAACCATTTTTTGAAGAAGATAAAAAGTGCACACAGCAAAGAGACCTCAGCCCTGTCAGACACCATGCTGAATAAGGATGAGCTTCCAGCCTCCAAATGTTACCGTGGAAAGTCGTCTAAGCTTAAAGTTCATGGTGATGGAGCACAAAAGATTCCATTTCAAGAAAACGTGTGGAGAACGGTTTCCTGCTTTCAAAAAATTTCTGTTCATACTACTCAGATTGTGGTCTCCATGGAAACTGTCCCCCATCCTAATAAACCGTGCCTGTTAGCATCTTTATCAACCCTCAACGGAAGCCTTAATATCAAAGCAGCGCAAAAAGTGCCTGGTAAGTCACAGAAAAGGGGAGAGGGAGATGACAATGACTTGTTAACATCTAAAACTGCATAATGTTGAAGGTTTATATTAAGTAGAGTTTAAAAGTTTCAAGAGCCATTAGAGATTAGGCACACTTCTGGTTTGTTGCCTTATTTTAAAGAAAATGTTATAACAAATCATTAAAGCCTAAGTATGTTAATGCCGTAAACTAAACCGTTCCTATCTACCCCTTCAGTCATGTTCCTACAGATGTCTTTATAACTGTTCATTCCTAAATTTCTTTTTACCTAAAATAGCCGTAGTGGAAGAACAGAGTATGTATCAAGGTTTGTGCGCCATTAGAATAGTAGCTTTTAAAGTGTGGTCTCAGAGGCAGCAGCAGCAGCAGCATCTGGGAACTTGTTAGAAATGCAAATTCTCAGACTCTACCCCTGACCTCCTGAATCAGAAAGTCTGGGCATGGGGCCCAGAAAAGTGTGTTCCAACAAACCCTACAGGTGATTCCGATGTGCTACATTAAGTTACTGGTAACAATTTATTTAAAAAGGAAAAATTGCTCTGGTGGCAGGAATGCTACACAAAATGTAATAGAAGCCAAGGTTCAACTTTGAAAAGACAATGCCATTGAGGACTATCAGGCAGCAACACCTGCAAGGAAAGGCCATGCTTCAGTGCCTGGCTGAGCAAGGGAGCCGTGGACTTGGCAACTGAATGTCCTTGATGGGTGGAGAGGTGAGAAATTAACAGGCAGTGACATCTACATTTTCCTCAACTGTTATGTGCTTTTTCACACTGAATCAAAAAGGGTAGGCAGAAGGAATGTGAGGGGAAGAGAAAAGACAAGGTACAGGTGGGGAATAACCATTTTCAATCACAGAAACTGCTACTGTTAAAGTTCAGGGCATGATGCCAGAAATTTTACTTTGAAAGTAAAAGTAGCAAAAGGAAAACATTTTTTTCCACTTTAATTTGCAGGAAAGAAGTGGGGCTAGAGGGATAGTGCCCTCGATAAAGTAAATCCTGAAACTGTATGCAACTTAGTTGCTTACCAAAAAGTAATTAAGTGGCAGCTGGAGACTAACTGTGTAGCCAGTTTGGGCACAGTAGTTGAAGAGATAAAGAAGGAGTTTTGTAGTTGAGAAGTATGAATTTTAGGCCAAAAAAATAAATGATTGATTTCTTTCTCATCAGAAATATTTGTGACCAAGCCAGCTAAAAGCACTGTATTTCTTTTATTGTCTTAAAAGTTGGAAATGAAAACTGTAAGGTCCATGGGACATGAAAGACTATGAAGCACTGGAGGCTACAATGTCTGATTTATCCACAAGTAAATTACAACCCAGACAACACTGAGGCCATTCCCAGGCCTTTTCAGTTTTACCTTAATCATAGCAAGGAAAGGTTAGGACTCAAACAGAATGAAAGCATTTAACATGTACTGTACTCAATTTTAGGTCCTTTTCTTTATTCATTCTCGTTTCTTGTTTCATTCATTTGCTACTCATATTTTATCCAATTTTAATAGTGTTTATTCTCAGTAAATATCTCTAAAATATAATTAAAATCCTCTCACTGAGCTTTACAAGGTACTAGATTCATTCTGGTTTTGTAACTTGTTTTTTCCCTTTATGCTAGTACCCCTACTCCTTTTACAGTTATACTCTTAAATCTAGTTAAATGCAAAAGTAGAAACTATAGCTTTGACTAAGACATACTTGGTATAACTCTAATATGTAGTGTCCTGCAAATGTTCTAAAGTAGTTATTTGCATCAACAAATCAGATCAAATTGAATTTAGCCATTTAATTAATAGAAACAGTTTTATTATGAGAGTATAACAAACACCAAATCTGTTTACTCTACATTTCTGCTTGATGTGATGGCATGCTCAAATGTTTAAAAGATGACAGAGTCAGCAAAGTAATAATAAATTATAATTAAGTGAAGTAAGATTGTAAGTTCTAGTTATTGCTGTAGAGTGATTTCTAGGAAATTATAATTAAGAGATTACTACATATTTTTCAGAAATTGATTTTTAGCAAAGGAAAACTTTTTAAAAGTAAAATAAAATTTAAGCTTTGAACATTAATTTCATTGTATATTTGCATATCTTAAAAATTCATGCTTTGCCACTTGGATGGAATATATGCAAATGTATACTTAATGTATATTTTTGGTAAGTGGTAAAAAATATTTCCCAGCAAAAAAATAAAATAACCCTCCTACCAGTAGTCATATTTCTTTTTGTGTTTTTCAAGTGACATCGTTCTGTATTCAACCAAAAATTTTTCTAGTGTATCTTTGAGTTCAGTGGAGTTAATGTCAGATTTTTATAGTTTGACTCTAATACAGTTATACTGAACTGTGTCTTTGATTTTACAGTTTATGTAACTATTGTGACCATCTGCAGCAGCTGCACTTTTCAAATTATTTGCTGAACCAAATTGAGCACAGTGACAAAAGTAGTCATCTCAGATGTACTATTAAACAGAGAAAGAAAAAGGAGCATTGCCTTGGTACAGCATAGCCATCTGCTATACAGATGTTATTGTATAGAATGACTTAAGATAAAATAATTGTAGAAAATTTTCATTAAAACCTCAACAATTTGCACTTGTTTATGCGAATCTGCATAACTCCCCAATGAGACAACACACTTGGGGTTTCTTTGGTTCTCACTCACTTTCTCTTTGATCCTTTTTGATGTGCTGACTTTAATAAACACAGTCAAAAACATTGTGCAAAAAACATCATGGAAAAAACTACAAAGGAACAATTATAGCAGCAGAAACTACTCTAATCCCTAACTTACGCAAGCTATTTTTAGTGAAATATTTTTTTTAACACTCTTTATATGACAATGTTATATAAACAGGGTAAAGCGGTCCTTTCCAGATGAGTTTTAATTTAGGAGCTGAAATAGATTTGTAATGCTAAAGGAATCTTATGGTCTAAGTAATATTTAGAGAAACACAATTGGGAATGTGTCGTAGGCATGCCTCTTCACTTGTGAAAAGTACAAAAAATATTTGAGTTTGCCTAATGATTATATTTTTTATCATCTAAACCGACATAAGCTTATGGGAAGTGTATGTGGAAAGGGAATAATAAAAGAATGAAAGAGGAAAGTTAATATTCTCCCCAAGACATTGTCAATACATTTAAATCTGAAATGCTTTTATGTTCATTTACTGGTTTTTACAACAAAATATGTACAGATTATTCACGGAAATGTTTTCATCATTTGAAACAAAACGAAATGGTTAAATATTTTCCACTTAAAAAAAATCCTTGAGTTCTCCTTAGCCTCCTGTACTATTCTGTGGCCCTAAACTATCCGAGTTTCAAGGAACGTGGGTTTTTTTTTTTTGATTCCACTCTGCAGATGCTGGCGTAACAGTGACTTTTAATAACCTAACTCTTATTTCTGCTAGAATACTTATGTTCTCCCATGTGTCTGTGGTAAAATGGCCCTAAATTTTAAAACTTTACATACAAGATGTAATGCTTGTATTTTTTTAAATTGGTGTGTAATTGCAAAAATCTCTATGATTGTGTATAATATTGCCAAATTTTCTATGATTATGTTATTGATAACGAAATTAATCTTGTTTCAAAATCATATCTTATTTTCTGAAACATTTTAAGGCAGATATTTCTTTTGCTAGCCATTAAATCTGTCCCGTTCTGTAGTATGTTCTTTTTTAAAAGTAGCCCTCCCACCCCCCCTGCACACACACACACACACACAGTCTTTTTTGCTGTTTGAAGTATAGTGTTTTGGAGAAACCTTAAGTATGTAGCTATAAATTCTGAACCAGCAGTGTAGCACTTTGCACAGGCAGGGTGGGGAGTGAGCTGCAGACTTTAGCTCTCCTTGTCAGAGTAAATTATGGCTCTATTAGGGCGGCACTTCTTAGATTTCGGCAAACAAGGGTACACAATTCAGGCTGTGAAATAGCTGTGCTTTAGGCTGCCTTGCTCTTTCTTGGGGGCATGTCGATTAGCAAACTCCATGTAGATAAGGGAAAGGGAAATAGGATATGAACAAGTTAGGTGGCACAAAGCGTTGGGGGAAGAGCCTAAGTGAGGCCATCTTGGCTGGCATTTTAGTCAGAATTAGGGAAAAGTTGCAAGAATCCCCTTTCCATAGGGACTTAGGAGACTTTTCATCCATGCAGAAAGCAATGAGTTGAATTCCTAGTCAAAGAGCTGTGGTTTAAATAACTTTCACTACCCCAGCCTCTGTCATCCAGATGTACTTATCTTTGTGTATAAACAAAAGTAGGAAGAAAGAAAGCATAACCACATTATTCTTCATGTATACAAATGCCTCTTTTCATGTTCACTGAATTCAGGACCAGTAAAAATGTAAAGAACCTAGAGTTCCTTTTCATGTACTGAAAAGTGAAAGCAGGTTATTAATTGATACAAAGTGGAGCTCCAGCTTTTCATTCCAGAGTCAACTGGATCTCCTGAGGAAAATCTCCTTAAGGCGTTGTCATAGCCATTGGATGCTGCAGAAATGCAAGTAAGCCTGAGGGGAAATAAAACATTAAATTATATATGACTACCTAAAATAATATATTGCAATAACAAGCCATTTACAACACCCCAAAGACTTTTGTTACTTTTAGAAAGAAATAGCATCTTTTTCCAATGCCTGAACAATAAGAAATGAATTCTTTGACAGTTAAAGCCAGAGGACAAACTTAACTTTTAAACAGCCACTGAGGATTGAAGTGGAAGTACAGTTTGTAGACAGCTATACAAATCACCAACAAACCTTAATGAATATTGGGTGTGGGCATCAGTGTCCTGTCATTTTTGACACTGTGTCTCAAGTAGCTTAAACCCAACACTCAAGGAAAGGTGGAGACCTCATTGGGTCTGTTAACATCTGGGGTTTTATTTGTCATTTTGGCCATACCCCGCAAGCGCAAAAGAAAGAGTAAAAGGGGATTATCTTGACAATGAAGTGAGTTACTGAATCTTGTGATAATGAAAAGCAGAAGAATTCTAATGCCTTTCTATAGTCCCTGAGGTAGAGGTGCGTTTATAGTTTTGCAGAAGTAAAATGTAGGCAGGCAGAACAGATGGCCCAGAGTCCGTGTAACCTGACACCCCTCATCCCAGAACTGAGGACCACTATTAATCCTGGTCAGATTCCCTCCTATTACTTTATAACAAGGTTCAAAGTTGCTACTGATGAACTGGCCTGTCCTTTTTTTACTCTTAAATTACCTGTGGATTACTGATTTTTTTTCAAAAGTGATATTTTTCTGTGCATAATGGTGGACTATTGAGACATTCAAAAAAGGTAAAATAGGAAGTTCTAAAAATTGAATGGGAAATAAGTGGAAAAAGTAAAATTCTCATAACTTTTTTTCAAAGTAATGTTCCATATTTATTCTCTAGTACAGCGGGAAATAAAAACCATAAATGTATAAGACATTCTCTTGGAAAGTAATTTTCTCGTCCTCTGTCTTAGAAATCGTATGCAATGGAGAAGAAATCCCAACATACAAGTTTTATTCTCCCAGCTGTAATTGTTATCAGTAATATACGTTTAGATAGAATTTTGGTCAATAATAAGCAATGTTAATACTACTATCTTAGAAATTATCTTTTTTCACCCCCTCAAAAAGAGAGGTAAAAAATTAAGAATGTTTGATATTTTTTAAAAACTCACTAGTAGATATATGCTGTTCAGGCATATTTATATGGTCACTTATTTTTTCTTGTTTTGTTTAACCAAATTATATTAATTCAGTCTTTACATCTTTCATTTGGAATATTTAAATTTTTCTGTGCTAAAGGGTCTGTGGGGTTTTTTTAATGTCTGTTACGTGATTTTTGTTCTTCGCGTACCTTTTTTCTGTGCTGTGAGGTTACTATAGCTGTTTTGGATTTTAATGAGAAGCCTTTAAATGCATAGGATAGTAACTTCAGAAATTTAGAAGGTAACCACCGGGTGAAATTTCTGATGTGTTAATTTCCAGGCTGCCTGAAAAGTAAAAATCATCCAATAAGCAGCCATGTTCGGATGTCAGAGCACTCTCGTGTGCTGTGGCGCAGTGAACATGATGTACCTGCCCAGCCTTTCGTAGAGGGAGATGAGCTCATCTCAGAGAGATAACCATCTCTGACTTTTTCTTCTGATTAATCACCGACCTGAACTCCATTTGAACCTTGTTAGACCGAAAACAAGCAGAATTCCTGGCCCAAACTATAAAATATAATTAAGCCCTTTTGAAATGATGTGTAAAAGAACATTGCTGTACCCCCCACTTATAACCACTACCACCACCACAACCAATAAAGTTAAATCAAGCACTGCCTGTAATGGATTAAAATAATAAATGTTCCTGGATTTTAGTGTTTGAAGTACTTGAAGAAAACAGGCTCCCAGCAGCCTGGGTAGCTGAATGCAGGAGAGACATTTATTAATGACGAGTTCAAGGATTTGGCCTGCTTAAGATCATTACTTTGTGTTTACCATGGGTTACACATCTCTTATATTTTTACACAGCCCACACGTGTCCACATGCAATAATGAAAGCTTTTTTTTTTCAACAAAAGAATTGTTAATTGTGTAAATATGGTTCTCTTGGGGAATGTGAAGTCTTCCTAAGACTCTGCTCCCTTCTAATGAGAAATCCAGTACAGTTATTACACTCTCCCAAGTATACCCACCTTCAAATCTTGCCTCCAACTAGATTAGTCTTTCCCCCTGTTGTTTTTAGTTACCAATTCCAAACTTAATCTAGACTGCTAGAAAACTGTTGGCCTCTGGTTATGTATTTTTTAAATAAATGTATTAATTTATTTATTTTGGCTGCGTTGGGTCTTCGTTGCTGCTTGCGGGCTTTCTCTAGTTGTAGGGGCTACTCTTCATTGCAGTGCATGGGCTTCTCATTGCAGTGGCTTCTCTAGTTGCAGAATGCGGGCTATAGGCACATGGGCTTCAGTAGTTGCGGCGCGTGGGCTCACTAGTTGTGGCTTGCAGGCTGTAGAGCGCAGGCTCAGTAGTTGTGGAGCACGGGCTTAGTTGCTCCGCGGCATGTGGGATCTTCCCGGACCAGGGCTCGAACCTGTGTCCCCTGCATTGGCAGGCGGATTCCTGCGCCATCAGGGAAGTCCAGGTTATGTATTTTAGAATTGTGTTCCATTGCACTAGACTTTGTGTGCTTATGTACTATAGAAAAAAAAATCAGTGCTTTTTATTTCTTCTCCTACCTTTAACAAAGATATGGGAGAGAACCATTTTTCTAGATTTAGATACATTTGAGGTGAAAAAAAGAGACAACTGGTAAAAATGTCCCATATACGCATTTTAAAACAGTATTCCTTGGACAGGAGAAAAAAGGGCATTTGAGACAACAAAAATGCTATCAATTAACATGAAAATATCTCACTGTGCAAAATGCTATTGGAGAAGAAAGTTTCCAGTCCTAGCAATTAAATACTAGAGATCTTTTTCTTTTTTTTTTTCTTTTTTAAATTTTATTTATTTATTTATTTATTTTTGGCTGTGTTGGGTCTTCTTTGCTGCGCTCGGGCTTTCTCTAGTTGCGGTGAGCAGGGGCTACTCTTTGTTGCACTGCGCAGGCTTCTCACTGTACTGGCTTCTCTTGTTGCGGAGCACGGGCTCTAGGCGCACGGGCTTCAGTAGTTGTGGCACACGGGCTCAGTAGTTGTGACTCGCGGGGTCTAGAGCGCAGGCTCAGTATTTGTGGCGCATGGGCTTAGTTGCTCCGCAGCATGTGGGATCTTCCTGAGCCAGGGCTTGAATCCATGTCCCCTGCATTGGCAGGCGGATTCCTAACCACTGCACCACCAAGGAAGTCCCTAGAGATCTTTTTCTTAATAGTGTCTCCTTTGCATCCTAATGATGGCACTTTATAAGTTAGTATTAGGTGAAATGGATAAGAATTATTGTAGCTCCTAGAACTGGGACTGTGGAAAAAGAGAAGGTTAGAAGTAAATATCCCCCACTCCACTGAATTTGTGACAGTGTTTAGTTTTGCTGCGGTCACAGCAAATTGCCCTCTCATCCACATAAGCCAGAAGGCTATTTGCTAGGAAAGTTTCTGGCAAAGCAACCCTGTCAGTGATAAGTGACTGAAGACACATCTTAGATGTTCTTTTGCTCTCTGGCTGGGGCTCTGGCCCTGTAGGCTATGTTGGCATAATATACTGAGGCCAAGCAAGACAGCCGGGGACAGGAAAAAGACATTTATTCACAACCCTGTTACCAATTGGAAAAATGAAATTACTAAGAGCTAACTAATAGCAGTAGTTTTTATAAAGCAGCATGGTGCTGGAAGGAGGCAGACAATCCCAGCCCTGCTACTTGCTGGCAGTTGATTGTGGTAAAAGCTCATTTCCAAAATAAAGACAAAAATACTTAATTCATGGGGCTGTTGAGTGGATTAAGTGAAATATCGTACACAGAGTACCCTACACATTCCTTAGCACACATTTATTAAATTCCTCAATAAATATTAGTGTTTTTGTATCTTCCTCTCCCTCCCTCCCTCTCCCAACTCAGTCATACCACATGAATGCTGAGATCATAGAGCATTAAATTTTAGAGCTGAAAATTATCTCGGAGATCATCCTCTTTATCAAGAACACTTTTTATCCTTTTTCTCTCCATCATCCAAACACACTGTATTTAGGATAAGATAGCTAGCATGACTATACCAACCAGATACTACTGTAACCAAAAAACTTAGTACACTTCGGCCCTGTCTCCAACAAATTCATGATTTCTTTCAGGATCTTTGAAATACTTAAAATACCTCATGGACTGCCATTACTATGTGGGACTCCCTAAGTGTCAGAGAACCCTAGGTTGAGGCCTACTGAGCTAGGCCTAACTCCCTCACTTAGGGGTGCCGAGATTAAGTGATTTGTCCAGGGATACTCTGGGGTGCAGTGGGGACTGTAACACACGTCTCCTGCCTTCTGGACTTTCTATTAAACCAGTCTTTAGAAACCTGGATCATGTAGATTAATACCAGTTTCTAAGCCATTGCAGTAAATCACTTAGGAAGTCATTTTGCTTTCAACATTGTTTGAGTTGATACCAATTCTTCCATTCATGTGACTTACTTTAAAAAAAAAATTGATTCACCAGCAGTTTCCTCATTAAATTAACCAGCTACTGTATTCTTTCCTCTATGAGAAGGTTGCTCTACACTTTCCAATATGCACGGTCAGATTTGTTAGTAGGCTTTTTTTTTTTTAACATAGCCACATGATCCAATCAAGTTTTATTTTCCTAATAAACTGACACAACTGTGAAAGCAGTAAACATGGTGGCAGTAAACATTGGAGGGGAAGAAAGAGGCAAAGCGTATCCACCGTCACCCTTTGGTATTTTCAGTTCAGTTTTTCTAGGATCTGAGAGTTTTAAAACATTTCTCAAAAAAATACCTTTCCCAGACAAGGGCCAAGTATAAATAGCCAACTCAATAGACATTTTTGTCTTCCATGAGTAATTCTCCCTTTCTTCATATGAAAGAAAAATAAAATCCTATTCCTGCTACTTGTCATTTTCTTATGTCCAAAAGAAGAGGTTTGGATTAGACTAGAAGTCCCAGCTTTTACTCGCTGATAAGGACTAGATGAGAGTCCCTGAGGACTGGAAATCCCACCCATGAGAAATCTCAAGTGCTTTAGAGAAGGGATACATGTTAGCAGGTCGACCACCCAATTGGACTCTCGTTTTGAGGACTGGACTTGTTAGTAACTTTGTTGGGGAGCACCAGCACCCCTTTCAGCTTAAACATCTGTGTCCATGTAGTTCTCTGACAGTTTTGTTGTATTTTGTTTCATTTATTCATCTTATCCTATATTACAACTTACTATATAACAACAGATGCAGATATAGGCTTATTGCAAAATAGAATGTAATTAAATAGGATCTGAAACACTTACATATTCTGATCAAGAGGGGGAAAACAAGCTATTTTGATGGTTAAACTACCCAAGTGCAGGGACTTCCCTGGCGGTCCAGTGGTTAGGGCTCCGTGCTTCCACTGCAGGGCACATGGTTTCGATCCCTGGTTGGGGAACTAAGATCCTGCATGCCACATGGCACAGCCAAAAAAATAAAATAAAAATACCCAAGTGCCATTTTTATGTGCTTCAACGTAATTAGTTGAAGAAACTAGAAATGAAAAGATTTCTAATCATCTCCTTAGTGGACCAGACTTACAGAATTTTTTTTCTAGTCATCTAGTCATTTATGGTCATCTTTTTATGGATCATACTTACAAAAATTTTTCTTCCTCACTTTTTGAGTCATCCTCATGCTTCACTGTTATGCAAATCGACTTCTGGATGTATCTAACATGAGCTTGCTGATTTCCTAGTAGCCTTAGATTACTTCCAGCTGGATAAAAATACCTGGATATGCTTCGCTAGCACGTCATCATTGAGTACCCTTTCTAATGACATACAGAAGCTTGCTGTAGATTGCACTTTGCACAGTCAGCATGTAGAGAGTAGGAGCCCTAGTAAAGGTCTAGTAGAGACCGACAATGTAGGGCTGGCAGCATTTTGTAAACATTCTCCAAAGCAAGTGGTTTCCATTTATTAGTCTTCTGAAGGAGTATTTTAAAGGTCAGGAAACTGTTTGTTCCTTGAACTAAATTTTTACACTCAATGAAAAGTATGTCAGTATGCAAACAAACCAAGATTATTTCTATTTATCACACAAGTTGTTTCTGAAATTACTTCTCAATGTTGATACACCTCATTTAGTTTAATTAAGTACCTGCCATTAGTTTGCTAGAGCTGAAATTAAATATATAAACACAGATTTTTGAAAGAAGCCAGTGGAAGAGTCAGGCAGAAAAGCATTCTATTGAATGGAAGGAGGTAGAAGAGGTAATGTACTTAGTCAAAAATGACCTTATCCCACAGTCACGAAAAGCAAGGTAGGATCCTGGGTTGGATCCTGCAACAAGAAAAAGACATGAAGGGAGAAACTGGTGAAATTCAAACAAGGTCTGTGGTTTAGTTAGTAGCGTTGTATCGATGTCAATTTTCTGGCTTTCGAGACTCATTCTATAGTTGATGTAAGTTGTTAACAGTAAGGGAAGCTGCATGAAAGATACTAACTTTGCTGAAAGCCTGAAATTATTTCAAAATTAAATTTTAAAAAATGACCTGATCAGTGATTGCATAAATAGCTTGAATAATATTCATGCTTTTAAAGTTTGTGACCATTCTAAATCTTACACTTTTGTAGCATATTTCTTTAATTTTTTTCTTTCTTTTCTTCTCTCGTCATTTTTGGAAATTTAAGGGAAAAATTAAAAGTACAGAAAATGTAAAGGATAATACATCAAATGCCTATATACTCATGAGCTAGAACAAATATAAACATCTTGTCATGTTTGCTTATATGTAAACACACACACACACACACACACACACAGGGGTAGAGGAGTGGTAAAACTTCACAAAATTATTCAGCCTTTTCCAATGTTTCAATGCTAAGAAGTTAGTTTTTTATAATTTCTACTTATAGTCATTTTGTCCCACCTTGCATTATTAGTCCATTAAGAAGAAGAATAACACAGGCCTTTAACTCACTTTCTGTTGCCATTTATTCCGGATTTTGAATGTATAAGTATCCATCTTACATGAACTCTGAATATTCTCTGTGGCCCTGGGTTTATATGTGTGGTGATATATAAAATAAGATTCATTTTATCCAAAGGAAGATATTTAGTATGTTTCCTGATTGAAAAAAACAAAAAGGAAGGGATGATGTCCTATAGGCCAGCTTCTCACAGAGTAAAAGAATGGGGACAGGAGAATTAATAACTCTGTCACGAGTCCCAGGATTATTTTCATAGATTGTGGTAAAAGTGTGAACTTTGCTTTACCATTCACAAATGACCCTTTGTGTAATTTATCACCACTCTTTATTATTAAGTGATCACCATAATCTTTTATTACTGGTCATTTACACCAAGATTAAAACCACTTGAACTAACATGTTTCTCTATTATTTTGTTGTACCTTTTTAAAAATGTAGCAGGAAATGTTCAAAAGGAAACAGAGACTCTATTAAACTTAAAAACTGGTACTTGTGGGTGAACCTTTCTGTGGTGCCGCAAGTAACTGGATCCCCTCGTTGCGGAGCAAAGCCACAGCAGGCTGGTGTGTGTAGCAAGTGCAGTGGGCAGGTAGGCACATGGGGATGAGTTAAACTACTTACGTGTCTCAAAAGCAAACCACGCCTAATTTCCTAATTTCCATGTAGGTGTATGACATGAAAGAAAAGAAAGGAGACAGAAGGGACCAGGCAGGGCACGTTTATATCTGTAGGTCATGTGTTTCCGTAATGCCTTTAGACAGTGCCTGTTCCTGTATCCTCACTGCCAACATTAGCATCTTAAATTCTCAATGCCCCCTTTGTGTTCATACGAGCCCATGATCAGTGCTGGTAGACCTGAGAAATAGGCAAGTACAAACTATAAAGGATTAGAAAAAGTAAGAATAGAGTGAGGGGAAGGCTATTGGGGAAATGAAGGGGTAAAGAAAAGAACAGCGACTCAACACATAGATATTCAATTAAGTATTTGATTAGAGTGAAAGAATTGACAGCACATAAAGTGAATAAAAAGCAAAAACTAAAATTGTCTGTATGATAATAGGGAAGTATTTGTGTTTTTCAACAGTTCACTTGCTGAACAGAGTCAAAATTATAAATGTTGTTGGTTGTCTTTTTTTCCCTCTGATGCTTACTGAGATCTCAGAACTTGAGGCTAAAAAAGGAAAAATCTTGTAATGTGAAAGAAAATTGCAAATTATTCGCTTTATCTTTGTATATACCCAATATATGGTAGATAACCAGTAAACGTTGGTTGAATGAGTAATGCACGCATGCATAAATATCAAGTTGGAGGTGATCCAGTATATCCAAATTCCTTATAGACAGAAGCATGGGAGTAGCACTTATTTAAGAAATTAGGCATGGTTATGGATACCATCATAAGAAATTATCCTTAAAGCCATTATAGTAAAGAACTTCACTGAAATAGCTGACACATGGTGGCAGCCAGCAGCTCTAACACCTTCATTTTCTTGCCTTCAAAACCGGAAAGCAAGAGGAAAGGTTTCTCTCCCCAAAGTATTATTGTACCTCATTGGTTTTCATTAAGCCTCATGTTCATCCTTGAACCAGATCAAACTCCAGAGAATATCAAACCTGAAAATCTAGAAATTTCAGCAGGTTCCTAGGCCTACTAGTCTACTTTCTAGAAAACCAGTCATTAAATTCTGCTATTGCTGGAATATAGCTGTAGCTGGGTCAGTGCCTGCCTCAACTGTAAGGTCTCTTGTATTTCAGGCACACTGTGTCTCCTCCTGCCCTCCTCAGTGCTCACCTGAGTCTGACCCACCTTCTTTCTTCTTGTTTCAGGCTCCCAAATGTTTGCCCGACCATTGGCTTCCTATTTCTAGGCCATTTTCCCAAGGTCTCAGTCCCTACCTTTACCTTGACTCTCCTGAGAATTCTAGGTATCTCGTTTTCTCTACCCGAGCAAGAAAGAATAGAATTTGTATGACAGTAGGAAAATGTTCATGTGTTTAACAGTGTACACAGTAACACAAAAGCTGTCAACATTTTGATTTTTTTTATGTAAAAATGCAAGTCTAGAATTTTTTATTATATCCCTCCTCACCCTAGCTAATAAATATCAATACTTCTAGTTGTGTAACTTTGGGGAGTTAAGAAGAACCTTCCACCAACCCTACTCACGTTCTTCTTTGAGAAGGGATAAGCACTTTCTGAGGAATATACGGTAAGGAATCACGATGCAAATTTTGTCATTCCAGTTCTAGTTTTAAGGCAAAACCTCAGAAACTTAGTACAATATCAGTATTTTGAGGCCATTGCTGCACAGTAGAAATATCCAGTAAGGTTCAAATTCTGTATGTATTAAGTTACTTCTACAAAGAAGATTTTATCATATGCTTACAAATATCTTTGTATAAATGAAAAGTGCTATAGAGTGAGAAAGGTAATCTCGTTCTTCTGTATGCTCCAGAAAAAATGCTGTCAAGCCCATTCTTAATGAGACTTCTAGGGATAAATATCATCCCTTGCTTTTGATAGTCTTTTCTTTGATAGATAATTACCTTTGCTTTAATAAAGTTGTCCTTTGTTTCTGTCTTAGTCCTTTTGCTTTAATTTTGACCACTCTCTCCGAAGTGATGTTTTAGGGATGATCAGACATCAACACATCAGAAGGAGTACTCTGCAGGTTTCTCACTGTTGTAGGAAGACATTACAAATAAGAAAAGGGAATAGGCTAGAAACCAAATCCTGTGGTTTTGGATTAGAACCAGAGGTATCAGTATGAATTCATGATTTTTAATATATTTACTGATAGATACAGAAATATACATGTGTGTGTATACATGGGCAGTAGACACACATATACTTCTTAGCCCTCTCTACTGAGAGGCCCTAGAAACAGTGATACCCTAGCAGCAATGAGCATACCTACCACCCAGATTTTGGTTTCTAGATGCCATTCTTCAGCAAAAGAAACCAAAGCTCTGGAGAAATGACTGATGCCAGAGATGGGATGGGAAAAATACAACTGAGCCTGAAACATCTTGTGGCCAGAAAGTAAAGAAGTTCTCAAAAAATTATGGGGGTATATCACAGTGACACAGGAACCAACCTGAAGGGGTTCCCAATGGCCAAAGCTGGTTCAATTTAAGCAACAAAGTAAAATAAAGATAGTATTAGATTAGGACCCATAAAATAAATATCCATGAGTCCATACTGGTATAAATAAATAATTGAGCTAATAAATAGATTAAAGGGACAGCTCTTTTTACTATAGAATACTAGTTAATAATTGTAGAAGAGTAAGAGAAATAGGAAATTAACATTACCACATACCACAGTAATTATTGTTGCAGGCAAGAAGCATTAATGGATGCTAACATTAATGGGTAAAAGTTTGACGTAATAGAGGATATTTGCATAATCTGCAGATATCTCTCCACAGGATACTTACTGTTTACAAATGGAAAAATAACAACTTCACAGTGGCGAAATCTGGCAGACACCACTTTAGCCGTGTGATGAACATTAGTATTACCAGCAAGTAGTAAAACATCAATATCACTTTCCCCAGTATGATGCACAGAGAAGGGTATCAATCACTTCTCTGGTATTCTGGCCAAAAATGCATAACCTCATTCTAATGAGAAAACATCAGATAAACCCAAATTGAGAGATATTCTGCAAAATAATTGGCCTGGACTATTGAAGAGACTCAAGGTCATGAAAGACCAAAAAAAAGCTAGAGGATCTGTCACTGATTAAAGGAGACTAAGGATCCTAGATTGCATCCTGGACCAGAAGAAGGACATTAGTGAGGGAAATGGCAAAATTTAAATAAAATCTGTAGATTACTTAGTAGTGTTATGCCAAAGTGAATTTCCTGATTTCAGTGTTTGTACTATAGTTACATAGCTGGGTGAAAGATACATGAGAACTCTGTATATTTTTGCAACTTTTAGGTAGGTCTAACATTATTTCAAAATAAAAAGGGTTTAGTTTTTTTTTCTTTTTTTTTTTAGAGGAAGGGACTTGGAAAGATGGCTTCTAAGGTCTCTTCCATCCAGCATTACTATTCTGTGATACAATGATGCAAAATGAAGAATGGCAAAGATTTAAGCACTTTTCTTTCCTGCCTGTCAATTAAGAAATATATTGTGACAGCTGAAAATAGGATCAGATTCTAAACTGTCATTTAGTACAGTAGAATATGTCCTGAATAACTATTGTTTTGACTAGTCCTATACTGCATAAGATGGTCCTTGCCTCCGGGATGGTCACAATCTACTGGTGAAGGTGGTGTGGCCTTCCTTTTCAGTCACTTAGATTACTAAGGTCTCTCTTCCTTGATGTTTTAAAATAATAGAGTTGGGTAGAATGATATAGAAATTGGTAAGTCTTGGAAACCTATCTAAGAGTGAACACTCAAAGTGGGTTCCAAAATTATCCAATCTGGGTGCCTGATGAGAATGATAAATAAGATTTTAAAAAAACCCTAGGAGAGCTTTGATATTAAATACTTCTCGTGTGAGGGACCAATAGAACATTCACATTAAGATTACCATCAGATAATTGGGTATTTCATTGCAGGGTAGTATGAAGATGCATGTATTTGAGAATAAAAGGTATCGTAATTCTGACATTCCCTTAATGCTCATTTGCTAGATGACTGTACTGAATTAAGCCTATACTTGTATACTCCCATTATGACAAATTTTTGAATAATGAATTGGTGTGTTTCATTTAGCAAGTACTTACTGTTGAGAAGTAAATATTTTAGGAAATGTAATGCAGTTAAGTCAGAAATTGTGACTTCAGTTCTAAACTCCATTAATAAAAATAATTGTTGATTCTTGGGTATATGAGGGCCTGTTTCAATTTTTTAATTTACTGTTCTATTTTTTCTTTAAGTGAAGTGTAACTCTGAATCAATAAAATTGTGTAAATGAAGTGGAAGTCTTAGTGCCACTATATATTTGATGAACAAATTTAAGAAATTGATTTTCACCATCATAATTTTTAACAAGAGTCTTAACCCTAATGCTTTTGTGAGTGTGATTGTCCTCTATGGAAGATTAGAAGTTGTGTATCTTATTTCTACAGTAGGAATATACAACATATATGCAGTTTTCAAGTCTCCACAAAGTTGAAAAGCCAACATGGGTACTCTACTTTGAAACGTGTATGCTGTGGGCCTAAGGTGTTTTTTAATCTTTCATCTCTTTTTTTTTTTTCCCTTTAACATCTTTATTGGAGTATAATTGCTTTACAACGTTGTGTTAGTTTCTGCTGTATAAGAAAGTAAATCAGCTATATGCATACGTATATCCCCATATCCCCTCCCTCTTGCATCTCCCTCCCACCCTCCTTATCCCACCCCTCTAGGTGGTCTCAAAGCACCGAGCTGATCTCCCTGTGATATGCAGCTGCTTCCCACTAGCTATCCATTTTACATTTGGTAGTATATATTTGTCCATGCCACTCTCTCACTTCATCCCAGCTTACCCTTCCCCCTCCCCGTGTCCTCAAGTTCATTCTCTGCATCTTTGTCTTTATTCCTATCCTGCCCCAGGTTTATCAGAACCTTTTTTTTTTTTTTTTTTAGATTCCATATATATGGGTTAGCATATGGTATTTGTTTTTCTCTTTCTGACTTACTTCACTCTGTATGACTGACTCTAGGTCCATCCACCTCACTACAAATAACTCAATTTTGTTTCTTTTTATGGCTGAGTAATATTCCATTGTATATATGTGCCACATCTTCTTTATCCATTCATCTGTCGATGGACACTTAGGTTGCTTCCATGTCCTGGCTATTGTAAATAGTGCTACAGTGAACATTGTGGTACATGTCTCTTTTTGAATTACAGTTTTCTCAGGGTATATGCCCAGTAGTGGGATTGCTGGGTCATACGGTAGTTCTATTTTTAGTTTTTTAAGAAACCTCCATACTGTTCTCCATAGTGGCTGTTATCAATTTACATTCCCACCAACGGTGCAAGAGGGCTCCCTTTTCTCCACACCCTCTCCAGCATTTATTGTTTGTAGATTTTTTGTTGATGGCCATTTTGACTGGTGTGAGGTGATACCTCATTGTAGTTTTGGTTTGCATTTCTCTAATGATTAGTGGTGTTGAGCATCTTTTCATGTGTTTGTTGGCAATCTGTATATCTTCTTTGGAGAAATGTCTGTTTAGGTCTTCTGCCCATTTTTGGACTGGGTTGTTTTTCTAATATTGAGCTGCATGAGCTGCTTGTATATTTTGGAGATTAATCCTTTGTCAGTTGTTTCGTTTGCCAATATTTTCTCCTATTTTGAAGGTTCTCTTTTCGTCTTGTTTATGGTTTTCATTGCTGTGCAAAAGCTTTTAAGTTTCATTAGATCACATTTGTTTATTTTTGTTTTTATTTCCATTTCTCTAGGAGGTGGGTCAAAAAGGATCTTGCTGTGATTTATGTCATAGAGTGTTCTGCCTATGTTTTCCTCTAAGAGTTTTATAGTGTCTGGCCTTACATTTAGGTCTTAATCCATTTTGAGTTTATTTTGGTGTATGGTGTTAGGAAGTGTTCTAATTTCATTCTTTTACATGAAGCTGTCCAGTTTTCCCAGCACCACTTATTGAAGAGGCAGTCTTTCCTCCATTGTATACTCTTGCCTCTTTTATCAAAGATAAAGTGACCATATGTGCGTGGGTTTATCTCTGGGCTTTCTATCCTGTTCCATTGATCTGTATTTCTGTTTTTGTGCCAGTACCATACTGTCTTGATTACTGTAGCTTTGTAGTATAGTCTGAAGTCAGTGAGCCTGATTCCTCCAGCTCCATTTTTCTTTCTCAAGATTGCTTTGGCTATTCAGGGCCTTTTGTGTTTCCATACTAATTGTGAAATTTTTTGATGCAAGAGGGAGGAGATATGGGGGTATATGTATATGTATAGCTGATTCACTTTGTTATAAAGCAGAAACTAACACACCATTGTAAAACAATTGTACTCCAATAAAGATGTTAAAAAAAAAAAAGCCTTGGCTATGGGGGCAGAGTTTAGGTGGGGGGTGGAACTTAGACAGGGGTGGGGCTTTGGGTGGGGCGGGACCTAGGCGGGTTATGGGGGCCGACGTTCAAGCCTGGGGCGGGACCTCTGCTTAGGACCTGCGTGGAAGGGGGGAGGCAGCACATGGAAAGGAGGGCCTCTGGAGTGTGGGGTTCCCGAGTTTGGAGGTAGGGCCCTGAGTGAGGGTGTTTGGGTTCGGTTTAGGCTCAGCTCATCGGAGGGGGTCTCCAAATGTAGAGGTGGGGCCCTGGGTGTGGTGTAGGGGCGGGGCTTGGGCTCTGCGCGGCAAGAGGAAGGCTCCGAGGGCAGAGGATTAGGCCCAGGAGCCCAAGAGGCTTCCCGGTGCCTAAGTGGACAGGGAAGGCACTGGCCCCGTTCCCTTCCGTTCCTTCATGTCCCCCCACCCCCCACCATCTCCCCCATGGCCACTGGACCCCTAACTGTGGGTGCGTCCCTCTGGATGTAGGAACTCCTCCCCTCCCCCTGCTGCCTCTCAGGGGTGCAGGTCCTGGAGGTCTGACCTTTACTTTTGCTCCCCCTTCCCTCCCTCCTGCTCCCTCAGGACCCTCGTGGCTGGAGGGGGCCTCTGTCAGCAGAGGATCAGGCCCCGGGATCTCAGCAGTTCCTAGGGGTCCAAGTAGGCAGGGGAAACCTGGCCATGCTGCCTTTTGATCCTCTGCCCTCCCAATGGTTCCCCAATTTCCCACTTCCAGTGTGGGATCCCTTCCTCTCCCCCAGCAGCCCCTCAGGGGCACCAGTCCCACCCTGCCTCCACTTCTCCTCCCCCTTCACTCCCCCCACACCCCATGTACTACCCAGTCGCTGGGGGTTCCTCCCGTCCCCTTAGGTGTCCGTGATCCCCCACCAGTATCTGGTAGGTGCCCTAGTTGTGAGGAGACAGGAATTCCGCGTCCTCCTACTACGGCATCTTGACTCCCTCTTTCATCTCTTTTAAGGATCAAATATCATTAGAAAAATAAGCCATGGGCATTACATACGTGGTCTGGTGAAATTCAATATTCACAATGACAATTCAGAATATGAACTCCTTAGGGGAAAGTTAACCCACCACTCTAACTTTGCATTGAAATATCTTAAAGTGTGCCATTGGTTTTATGAAAAGGTTTTGATCTACACTTCAAGTTTAAGTTCAAAAGAAAAGCTACATTTTAAAGTGTATTCCTTTTCTGGGTATATTTACTTTGAACTATAGCATATAGTTTTTCTCATAAATCTAACCTGCCACTATCTGTTTTTAAGACTTTGTAAACTTCAAGTGGTTATGATGTGTGAAGTTTGGATTAAACTAAAATTTTTAGAAAACACATGTTATATATTTTGATTGTTTTGAATTTTAACATGGGCCAGTCAAAAACTTGAGTGTCTCACAAAGTAATATACTGTACTCTGTTACTACAAGAAATCACAGAAAATTGCCCTCTCCCATCATGTTAACAATAGACAAATGAAGCAGCTGTTCTCATTCTTAAATGTAGTGTTTGAAAAACTTGCACAATTTAATGAAAATGTCTCTACTCATGAAACTTAAAATGCTCACACATGGAAAAAGTCATAACGTTTTGGCAAATATTGCTTTGTTAGGAATGTGAGTGAGGTATACCTGCTTCATAACTAGAATTCTATATAAATGGCATGAAACTGTGGGGAAAAACCAACTGAAAAGAAAACTCTGACAAAGGATGAGTTAATACTCTTAAAAAATGCAGATAGTTCTTGCCCGAACATACTTTTTCTTTGACAAGGAAGAATTATAACATATACCCCTCTCCATCTCTTCCTTTTTTTTTTTCCCCAGGTGTAATTCTTGGATCATCATTTCTACTCAGCGTAAATGATTTTCTCCTTAAAACAAGTCTCAAAGAAAGAAGTCGGATTCTGATAGGACCATGTTGTGCTACTGCCAATCTGGAAGCTAAATGGTGTAAACACAGTGGCAATCCAGGCCCAGAACAGTCCATACCAAAAATATCCATTGATTTAAGAGGAGGTCTGCTGCAGGTCTGTTGGGATTGGCCCCATTTTTACCATAAGTTTTAAACTAGCCTTTGTTTATTGTTTGAACTGTTTCATTAAATTTTAAATCTTGGTGTGGTGAGAAAAGGGTATTGTCAGATTGCTGTTTTACTAAACTTTTTTAACAGCTTTATTGAGATATAATTCACAAACCATACAGTTCACCTAATTAAGGAATACGATTCAGTGGTTTTTTACTATATTCACAGAGTCGTGTGGTCATCACAACAATCCATTTTAAAACATTTTCACACACCCACCTCCAAAACCCTTTATCCATTAGCATTCACTCCCCATTATCCTCCAATTCCCTCTCCACAAATAGGCAACCACTAACTATTTTCTGTCTCTACATATTTGACTCTTCTGGACATTTCATGTAAATGGAATCATATGAAATGTGGTCTTTTGTGAATGGCTTCTTTCACTTAGCATCATGTTTTCAAGGTTCATTCATGTTTTTGCAGGTGCCACTGCTTTATTCCTTTTTATGACCAAATAATACTCCATTGTATGGATATACCTCATTTTATTTATCCATTCAGCAATTGATGGATGTTTAGATTCTTTCCACTTTTAGCTATTATGAATCATGCTGCTGTGAACATTTGTGTACAAGTTTTGTGTGGACATGTTTGGAATTGCTGAGTCAATAAACTTTTTTCTATGTGTAGACTTTTCTAATTACAAAGTAGTCAGCCTGTCTCAAGCAGTGTCATCAGCAGTAATATAAGAACCATTTCCTAATGACAGGTCATTAGCTATTATGATGTCTGATTGCTAACATGGTATATAACCTTACATTGCAACCTTTTATGCATTTGATTTGCAGCCAAGTATTGAATGTGTGAGGGTATCCAACTTATTTCTTGATATTTTCTATTTGGATAGAATTTGAATGTGTTCTTTTTTTTTTTAACATCTTTATTGGAGTATAATTGCTTTACAATGGTGTGTTAATTTCTGCTGTATAACAAAGTGAATCACCTATACATAAACATATATCCCCATATCACATCCCTCTTGCATCTCCCTCCCAAACTCCCTAACCTACCCCTCTAGGTGGGCACAAAGCACTGAGCTGATCTCCCTGTGCTATGCAGCTGCTTCCCACTAACTATCTATTTTACATTTGGTAGTATATATATATGTCCATGCCACTCTCTCACTTCGTCGCAGCTTACCCTTCCCCCTCCCCATGTCCTCAAGTCCATTCTCTACATCTGCGTCTTTATTCTGGTCCTGCCCCTAGGTTTGTCAAAACCATTTTTTTTTTAGATTCCATATATATGTGTTAGCATATGGTATTTGTGTTTCTCTTTCTGACTTACTTCACTTTGTATGACACACTCTAGGTCCAACCACTTCACTACAAATAACTCAATTTCGTTCCTTTTTATGGCTGAGTAATATTCCATTGTATATATATGCCACATCTTCTTTATCCATTCATCTGTCGATGGACACTTAGGTTGCTTCCATGTCCTGGCTATTGTAAATAGAGCTGCAGTGAACATTGTGGTACATGACTTTTATTGAATTATGGTTTTTGCAGGGTATATGCCCAATAGTGGGATTGCTGGGTCGTATGGTAGTTCCATTTTTAGTTTTTTAAGGAACCTCCATACTGTTCTCCATAGTGGCTGTATCAATTTACATTCCCACCAACAGTGCAAGAGGGTTCCCTTTTCTCCACATGCTCTCCAGCATTTATTATTTGTAGATTTTTTGATGATGGCCATTCTGACCTGTGTGAGGTGATACCTCATTGTAGTTTTGATTTGCATTTCTCTAATGATTAGTGATGTTGAGCATCTTTTCATGTGTTTGTTGGCAATCTGTATATCTTCTTTGGAGAAATGTCTATTTAGGTCTTCTGCCCATTTTTGGATTGGGTTGTTTGTTTTTTTGATATTGAGCTGCATGAGCTGCTTGTATATTTTGGAGGTTAATCCTTTGTCAGTTACTTCGTTTGCAAATATTTTCTCCCATTCTGAGGGTTGTCATTTCGTCTTGTTTATGGTTTTCATTGCTGTGCAAAAGCTTTAAGTTTCATTAGGTCCCATTTGTTTACTTTTGTTTTTATTGCGATTTCTCTAGGAGGTGGGTCAAAAAGGATCTTGCTGTGATTTATGTCAGAGTGTTCTGCCTATGTTTTCCTCTAAGAGTTTGATAGTGTCTGGCCTTGCATTTAGGTCTTTAATCCATTTTGAGTTTATTTTTGTGTATGGTGTTAGGGAGTGTTCTAATTTCATTCTTTTACATGTAGCTCTCCAGTTTTCCCGGCACCACTTATTGAAGAGGCTGTCTTTTTTCCATTGTATATTATTGCCTCCTTTATCAAAAATAAGGTGACCATGTGTGTGTGGGTTTATCTCTGGGCTTTCTATCCTGTTCCATTGATCTATATTTCTGTTTTTGTGCCAGTACCATACTGTCTTGATTACTATAGCTTTGTAGTATAGTCTGAAGTCCAGGAGCCTGATTCCTCCAGCTCTGTTTTTCTTTCTCAAGACTGCTTTGGCTATTCGGGGTCTTTTGTGTTGCCATACAAATTGTGAAATTTTTTGTTCTAGTTCTGTGAAAAATGCCATTGGTAGTTTGTTTTTTGTTGGTTTTTTTTTCCATTTTGACTTTTAATTGTAATATTCTCCTTAATAGCCAAAGCAGATGTCACCATTAATGATGTTAGTGTTTCTCTAGGTATGAGAAGATGCAAGAATTTCAGCTCAAAAAATCTTCTCCTGAAAATATCTAACTATCTGAAGGCCTGTTCTACCAGTTTTTCCCAGAGCAGAGACTGCCTCATTCCTGATCTCCACTCTGAACTCCTTTAGGGGGTGTTGAAGGTCAGCAGCTTCAGTGGCTCATGATTTAATCTTTGTAGAGGCAGACAGCAAGTACCAATGGCAAGTGCCAATTTCCAGTCAGCAGGGCCCCTTCATGGTCTTAAATTTGACCATGGTTTGGGGGGCATTTCATGACCATTTCATTCCATGGTGCTAGGAATGGTCATTCCCAGGCCTGGCAAAGAGTCTTCTGATAGGCTACTCAATGTGCTTTTACTGGACTAGGCCTTAGGAGTAGCCAAAAAATCTCTGGACCACCTGTCTTACTAGTCTGTTACAGTCCAGGAAAATATTCCGTTGTTGCTTCTTCCCATATCTAGAGTTACACTGTTACCATCATTGATCTTACATGGAACCATATATCATCATTTTATGACAGGCTCAGTCACACATTTGGTAATGTAAGAAACAACAATTTTGTAAAACAGGTGAAATACAAATAACATAGCTAGCAGTATTAGAGAAGTCATAAGTAAGAATTAAGCGAGCTTCCATTAGGTGTGGCCCAGTATATCCCAGGTTGTCTGACTTAGTCTGTTCTGTACCAATCCTTATCTTTAAGGTAAATTATATATTGGCACTGTCCATAAGGCACCCCGCCCAGTTTCCTAGTGTTACTAGACTGATTATCCTTACTCTGATTTAATTGTTCCCAACATAGAGGAGCCTTTAAACTTAAATTACCATGGCCTGGTGTTAACTACATAACTCTATCCCATAATTGTGGGAGGTCTTATTCCTTGACTGAAATTTTGCTTGTTGCTATGATTGAGCCTGAGTAATAAAGAAAAATTTATGGCCAGAGTCAGAGTAGGATCATTAATTGGCTAGGTGAGGGGATCCCACCTAGTAATATTAATAGTGGCCTAAATAGGACTATAATTTCTCTCTTCTAGAATAAATTTCCTAAGAGCCAACCAGTTTGAGCCTAGTAGTAGTTACCAAGGTAACCCAGAAGTACTAGACACAGGTAACTGGCCACAAACCCAACAACTGGATTGATTTTTAAAACTAGCATAGGATCGTGCCCCTGATAGGAAAACATTTGATTCATATGCAAGGGTCCAAGAAGTCAAGAAAACATTATAAATGATCATACGAGTCAGGTCCAGGATCTTGGGCAAGCTGTCTACTTCTGATGTCGTCTTCTTCTCATCCTGGTATGAGTGTAGTTTCTCTTTTGTTTGAGCATTGTTTTAAGGTGATTTTAAGGTCAGCCACACTCTCCATAGGCCAGTCCACTGCAAGGGCCCTTTTTGAGTGGAAATTAATCCAGGAGTCATTCCCTTCAGTTTCACTGTGCATGAGCTAGTTAAGAGTACCTGATAAGTGTCCTTCCATCCAGGTTGGAGATAGTCTTTAAATTATGTCTGTTCCAGCATGCATAATCTCCTGGTACCAGGTCCTGGGGCATCTGATCTTCATTCAAAGATAGATTACTGAGATAAACTTCAGAAACAAACTTAGAGTGTCCTTCAATTAAACTTTACATTAATATAGCATGACAGCAAGGAACTACCTGGGAGATAAGTCTTAATAAATATAGACCCCCCCATTAACAAAACCGGAATTTAATACTCACTGAAACATAATATTTTTCTCTCTAAAATTACCCTCATTTTTACCAAATATAACCAAACTAAGAGTAGTTTGTTTGCATAATAAGTCTGGTTTCAATAAACTTGGCCTGATGATTTATATAACTATGATGATATAGACTTTTTGTGTGTGTGTGTGAAATTTTTATAAGGAGTCTCATACTGAACTTTTAAAAGATCTCTCAGGACTAGGAAAGTCATACCAAGGGCTTATCACACATTTTGCGAAACAGATCTAGGTGAATTTCTCACTTTTCTTTTCTTTTTTTTTTTTTTTTAATTTTGAATTTTATTTTATTTTTTTATACAGCAAGTTCTTATTAGTCATCAATTTTATACATATCAGTGTATACATGTCAATCCCAATCGCCCAATTCATCACACCACCCCCCCACCCCCCCGCGGCTTTCCCCCCTTGGTGTCCATACGTGTGATCTCTACATCAATGTCTCAATTTCTGCCCTGCAAACCAGTTCATCTGTACCATTTTTCTAGGTTCCACATATATGCGTTAATATACGATATTTGTTTTTCTCTTTCTGACTTACTTCACTCTGTATGACACTCTCTAGATCCATCCACGTCTCAACAAATGACCCAATTTCATTCCTTATTATGGCTGAGTAGTATTCCATTGTGTATATGTACCACATCTTCTTTATCCATTCGTCTATCGATGGGCATTTAGGTTGCTTCCATGACCTGGCTATTGGAAATAGTGCTGCAATGAACATTGGGGTACATGTGTCTTTCTGAATTATGGTTTCCTCTGGGCATATGCCCAGTAGTGAGATAGCTGGATCATATGGTAATTCTATTTTTAGTTTTTTAAGGAACCTCCATACTGTTCTCCAGAGTGGCTGTATCAATTTACATTCCCACCAACAGTGCAAGAGGGTTCCCTTTTCTCCACACCCTCTCCAGCACTTGTTGTTTCTAGATTTTCTGATGATGCCCATTCCAACTGGTGTGAGGTGATACCTCATTGTAGTTTTGGTTTGCATTTCTCTAATAATGAGTGATATTGAGCAGCTTTTCATGTGCTTCTTGGCCAACTATATGTCCTCTTTGGAGAAATGTCTATTTAGGTCTTCTGCCCATTTTTGAATTGGGTTGTTTGTTTTTTTAATATCGAGCTACATGAGGTGTTCATATATTTTGGAGATTAATCCTTTGTCCGTTGATTCGTTTGCAAATATTTTCTCCTATTTTGAAGGTTTTCTTTTCGTCTTGTTTATGGTTTCCTTTGCTGTGCAAAAGCTTTGAAGTTTCATTAGATCCCATTTGTTTATTTTTGCTTTTATTTCCATTTCTCTAGGAGGTGGATCAAAAAAGATCTTGCTGTCATTTATGTCAAAGAGTGTTCTTCCTATGTTTTCCTCTAAGAGTTTTATAGTGTCCGGCCTTACATTTAGGTCTTTAATCCATTTTTAGTTTATTTTTGTGTATAGTGTTAGGGAGTGTTCTAATTTCATTCTTTTACATGTAGCTGTCCAGTTTTCCCGGCACCACTTATTGAAGAGACTGTCTTTTCTCCATTGTATATCCTTGCCTTCTTTGTCATAGATTAGTTGACCATAGGTGTGTGGGTTTACCTCTGGGCTTTCTATCTTGTTCCATTGATCTGTGTTACTGTTTTTGTGCCAGTACCATATTGTATTGATTACTGTAGCTTTGTAGTATAGTCTGAAGTCAGGGGGTCTGATTCCGCCAGCTCCGTTTTTTTACCTCATGACTGCTTTCGCTATTCAGGGTCTTTGGTGTCTCCATACAAATTTTAAGATTTTTTGTTCTAGTTCCGTAAAAAATGCCATTGGTAATTTGATAGGGATTGCATTGAATCTGTAGATTGCTTTGGGGAGTAGAGTCATTTTCACAATATTGATTCTTCCAATCCAAGAACATGGTATATCTCTCCATCTGTTGGTATCGTCTTTAATTTCTTTCATCAGTGTCTTATAGTTTTCTGCATACAGGTCTTTTGTCTCCCTAGGTAAGTTTATTCCTAGGTATTTTATTCTTTTTGTTGCAACGGTAAATGGGAGTGTTTCCTTAATTCCTCTTTCAGATTTTTCATCATTAGTGTATAGGAATGCAAGAGATTACTGTGCATTAATTTTGTATCCTGCAACTTTACCAAATTCATTGATTAGCTCTAGTAGTTTTCTGGTGGCATTTTTAGGATTCTCTATGTATAGTATCATGTCATCTGCAAACACTGACAGTTTTACTTCTTCTTTTCCCATTTGTATTCCCTTTTTTCTTTTTCTTCTCTGATTGCCATGGCTAGGACTTCCAAAACTATGTTGAATAATAGTGGTGAGAGTGGACATCCTTGTCTCATTCCTTATCTTAGAGGAAATGCTTTCAGTTTTTCACCATTGAGAATGATGTTTGCTGTGGGTTTGTCGTATATGACCTTTATTATGTTGAGGTAGGTTCCCTCTATGCCCACTTTCTGGAGAGTTTTTATCATAAATGGGTGTTGAATTTTGTCAAAAGCTTTTTCTGCATCTATTGAGATGATCATATGGTTTTTCAGTTTGTTAATATGATGTGTCACATTGTTAATCAATTTTTTAATGTGGTGTATCACATTGATTGATTTGCTTATATTGAAGAATCCATGCATCCCTGGGATAAATCCCACTTGATCATGGTGTATGATCCTTTTAATGTGTTGTTGGATTCTGTTTGCTAGTATTTTGTTAAGGATTTTTGCATCTACATTCATCTGTGATATTGGTCTGTAATTTTCTTTTTTTGTAGTATCTTTGTCTGGTTTTGGTATCAGAGTGATGGTGGCCTCATAAAATGAGTTTGAGAGTGTTCCTTCCTCTGCAATTTTTTGGAAGAGTTTGAGAAGGATGGGTGTTAGCTCTTCTCTAAATGTTTGACACAATCCACCTGTGAAACCATCTGGTCCTGGACTTTTGTTTGTTGGAAGATTTTAAATCACAGTTTCAATTTCATTACTTGTGATTGGTCTGTTCATATTTTCTGTTTCTTCCTGGTTCAGTCTTGGAAGGTTATACCTTTCTAAGAATCTGTCCATTTCTTCCAGGTTGTCCATTTTATTGGCATAGAGTTGCTTGTAGTAGTCTCTTAGGATGCTTTGTATTTCTGCAGTGTCTGTTGTAACTTCTTTTTCATTTCTAATTTTATTGATTTGAGTCCTCTCCTTCTTTTTCTTGATGAGTCTGGCTAATGGGTTATCAATTTTGTTTATCTTCTCAAAGAACCAGCTTTTAGTTTTATTGATCTTTGCTATTGTTCTCTTTGTTTCTATTTCATTTATTTCTGCTCTGATCTTTATGATTTCTTTCCTTCTGCTAACTTTGGGTTTTGTTTGTTCTTCTTTCTCTAGTTCCTTTAGGTGTAAGGTTAGATTGTTTATTTGAGATTTTTCTTCTTTCTTCAGGTAGGCTTGTATAGCTATAAACTTCCCTCTTAGAACTGCTTTTGCTGCATCCCATAGGTTTTGGATCATCGTGTTTTCATTGTCATTTGTCTCTAGGTATTTTTTGATTTCCTCTTTGATTTCTTCAGTGATCTCTTGGTTATTTAATAATGTACTGTTTAGCCTGCATGTGTTTGTGTTTTTTACATTTTTTCCCTGTAATTGATTTCTAATCTCATAGCGTTGTGGTCAGAAAAGATGCTTGATATGATTTCAATTTTCTTAAATTTACTGAGGCTTGATTTGTGACCCAAGACGTGATCTATCCGGGAGAATGTTCCGTGCGCACTTGAGAAGAAAGTGTAATCTGCTGTTTTTGGATGGAATGTCCTATAAATATCAATTAAATCTATCTGGTCTATTGTGTCATTTAAAGCTTCTGTTTCCTTATTTGTTTTCATTTTGGATGATCTGTCTATTGTTGTAAGTGAGGTGTTAAAGTCCCTCACTATTATTGTGTTACTGTCAATTTCCTCTTTTATAGCTGTTAGCAGTTGCCTTATGTATTGAGGTGCTCCTATGTTGGGTGCATATATATTTATAGTGGTTATATCTTCTTCTTGGATTGATCCCTTGATCATTATGTAGTGTCCTTCCTTGTCTCTTGTAACATTCATTTTAAAGTCTATTTTATCTGATATGAGTATTGCTACTCCAGCTTTCTTTTGATTTCCATTTGCATGGAATATCTTTTTCCATCCCCTCGCTTTCAGTCTGTATGTGTCCCTAGGTCTGAAGTGGGTCTCTTTTATTAGACAGCCTATATATGGACCTTGTTTCTGTATCCATTTAACAAGTCTGTGTCTTTTGCTTGGAGCATTTAATCCATTCACGTTTAAGGTAATTATCGATATGTATGTTCCTATGACCATTTTCTTAATTGTTTTGGGTTTGTTTTTGTAGGTCCTTTTCTTCTCTTGTGTTTTCCACTTAGAGAAGTTCCTTTAGCATTTGTTGTAGAGCTGGTTTGATGGTGCTGAATTCTCTGAGCTTTTGCTTGTCTGTAAAGCTTTTGATTTCTCCATCGAATCTGAATGAGATCCTTGCGGGGTAGAGTAATCTTGGTTGTACGTTTTTCCCTTTCATCACTTTAAGTATACCATGCCACTCCCTTTTGTCTTTTAGAGTTTCTGCTGAGAAATCTGCTGTTAACCTTATGGGAGTTCCCTTGTATGTTATGTGTCGTTTTTCCCTTGATGCTTTCAATAATTTTCTTTCTCTTTAATTTTTGCCAATTTGATTACGATGTGTCTCACCATGTTTCACCTTGGGGTTATCCTGTATGGGACTCGCTGCGCTTCCTGGACTTGGGTGGCTATTTCCTTTCCCATGTTCGGGAAGTTTTCGACTATAATCTCTTCAAAATTTTCTCTGCTCCTTCCTCTCTCTCTTCTCCTTCTGGGACCCCTATAATGCGAATGTTGTTGCATTTAATGTTGTCCCAGAAGTCTCTTAGGCTGTCTTCATTTCTTTTCATTCTTTTTTCTTTATTCTGTTCCACAGCAGCGTATTCCACCATTCTGTCTTCCAGGTCACTTATCCGTTCTTCTGCCTCAGTTATTCTTCTATTGATTCCTTCTAGTGTTGTTTTGATTTCAGTTATTTTATTGTTCATCTCTGTTTGTTTGCTCTTAGTTCTTCTAGGTCTTTGTTAAACATTTCTTGCACCTTCTCGATCTTTGCCTCCATTCTTTTTCCGAGGTCCTGGATCATCTTCACTATCATTATTCTGAATTCTTTTACTGGAAGGTTGCCTATCTCCACTTCATTTAGTTGTTTTTCTGGGGTTTTATCTTGTTCCTTCATCTGGTACATACCCCTCTGCCTTTTCATCTTGTCTATCTTTCTGTGAATGTGGTTTTTGTTCCACAGGCTGCAGGATTGTAGTTCTTGTTTCTGCTGTCTGCCCTCTGGTGGATGAGGCTATCTAAGAGGCTTGTGCAAGTTTCCTGATGGGAGGGACTGGTGGTGGGTAGAGCTGACTGTTTCTCAGGTGGGCAGAGCTCAGTAAAACTTTAATCCGCTTAACTGCTGATGGGTGGGGCTGGATTCCCTGCCTGTTGGTTGTTTGGCCTGAGGCAACCCAACTCTGGAACCTACCTGGTCTCTTTGGTGGGGCTAATGGCAGACTCTGGGAGGCTTCACACTAAGGGGTACTTCTCAGAACTTCTGCTGCCAGTGTCCTTGTCCCCACTGTGAGCCACAGCCACCCCCCCCCCCCGTCTGCAGGAGACCCTCCAACACTAGCAGGTAGGTCTGGTTCAGTCTCCCCTGGGGTCACTGCTCCTTCCTCTGGGTCCCGATGCACACACAACTTTGTGTGTGCCCTCCAAGAGTGGAGTCTCTGTTTTCCCCCAATCCTGTCAAAGTCCTGCAATCAAATCCCACTAGCCTTCAAAGTCTGATTCTCTATGAATTCCTCTTCCCATTCCCGGACCCCCAGGTTGGGAAGCCTGACGTGGGGCTCAGAACCTTCACTCCAGTGGATGGACTTCTGTGGTATAAGTGTTCTCCAGTCTGTGAGTCACCCACCCAGGAGTTATGGGATTTCATTTTCCTGTTATTGCGCCCCTCCTACTGTCTCGTTGTGGCTTCTCCTTTGTCTTTGGATGTAAGGTATCTTTTTTGTTGAGTTCCAGTGTCCTCTTGTCGATGATTGTCCACCAGCTATTTGTGATTCTGGTGTTCTCACAAGAGGGAGTGAGAGCACGTCCTTCTACAACGCCATCTTGGTTCAGGGCTCGCCATTGGTAGTTTGATAGGGATTCCATTGAATCTGTAGGTTGCTTTGTGTAGTATAGTCATTTTCACAATGTTGATTCTTCCAATTCAAGACACGGTATATCTCTCCATCTGTTTGTATCATCTTTAATTTCTTTCATCAGTGTCTTATAGTTTTCTGCATACAAGTCTTTTGTCTCCTCATGTAGGTTTATCCCTAGGTATTTTATTCTTTTTGTTGCAATGGTAAATGGGAGTGTTTCCTTAATTTCTCTTTCAGACTTTTCATCATTAGTGTATAGGAATGCAAGAGATTTCTGTGCATTAATTTTGTATCCTGCTACCTCACCAAATTCGTTGATTAGCTCTAGTAGTTTTCTGGTAGCATCTTTAGGATTCTGTATGTATCTCCAGGATAGATCACATCTTGGGTCACAAATCAAGCCTCAGTAAATTTTCTTCAGTGATCTCTTGGCTATTTAGTAGTGTATTGTTTAACCTCCATGTATTTATATTTTTTACAGATTTTTCCTGTACTTGACATCTAGTCTCATAGCGTTGTGGTCTGAAAACATACTTGATATGCTTTCAGTTTTCTTAAATTTACCAAGGCTTGATTTGTGACCCAAGATAGGATCTATCCTGGAGAATGTTCCATGAGCACTTGAGAAGAAAGTGTATTCTGTTTTTTTGGATAGAATGTCCTATAAATACCAATTAAGTCCATCTTGTTTAATGTATCATTTAAAGCTTGTGTTTCCTTATTTATTTTCTTTTTGGATGATATGTCCATTGGTGAAAGTGGGGTGTTAAAGTCCCCTACTATGATTGTGTTACTGTCGATTTCCCCTTTTATCGCTGTTAGCATTTGCTTTAAGTATTGAGATGCTCCTATGTTGTTTGAACAAATATTTACAATTGTTATATTTTCTTCTTGGATTGATCCCGGGGTCATTATGTAGTGTCCTTCTTTGTCTCTTGTAATAGTCTTTATTTTAAAGTCTTTTTTGTCTGATATGAGAATTGCTACTCCAGCTTTCCTTTGATTTCCATTTGCATAGAATGTCTTTTTCCATCCCCTCACTTTCAGTCTATATGTGTCCCTAGGTCTGAAGTGGGTCTCTTGTAGACAGCATATATATGGGTCTTGTTTTTGTATCCACTCAGCCAGTCTGTGTCTTTTGGTTGGAGCATTTAATCTATTTACATTTTAGGTAGTTATCAATATGTGTGTTCCTATTAATTTTCTTAATTGTTTTGAGTTTGTTATTGTAGGTCTTTTTCTTCTCTTGTGTTTCCTGCCTAGAGAAGTTCCTTTAGGATTTATTGTAAAGCTGGTTTGGTAGTGCTGAATTCTCTTAGCTTTTGCTTGTCTGTAAAGCTTTTAATTTCTCCATTGAATCTGAATGAGACCCTTGCTGGGTAGAGTAATCTTGTTTGTAGGTTTTTCTCTTTCATTACTTTAAATGTGTCCTGCCATTCCCTTCTGGCTTGCAGAGTTTCTGCTCAAAGATCAGCTGTTAACCTTATGGGGATTCCCTTGTATGTTATTTGTTGCTTTTCCCTTGCTGCTTTTAATATTTTTTCTTTGTATTTAATTTTTGATAGTTTGCTTAATATGTGTCTTGGCGTGTTTCTCCTTGGATTTATCCTGTATGGGACTCTCTGTTCTTCCTCGACTTGATTGACTATTTCCTTTCCCATATTAGGGAAGTTTTCAACTATAATCTGTTCAAATAGTTTCTCAGTCCCTTTCTTTTTCTCTTCTTCTCCTGGGACCCCTATAATTCGAATGTTGGTGCCTTTAATGTTGTCCCAGAGGTCTCTGAGACTGTCCTCAATTCTTTTCATTCTTTTTTCTTTATTCTGCTCTGCAGTAGTTATTTCTCGTCCTTTATCTTCCAGGTCACTTATCCGTTCTTCTGCCTCAGTTATTCTGCTATTGATTCCTTCTAGAGAATTTTTAATTTCATTTTTTGTGCTGTTCATTATTGTTTGTTTGCTCTTTAGTTCTTCTAGGTCCTTGTTAAACGTTTCTTGTATTTTCTTCATTCTATTTCCAAGATTTTGGATCATCTTTACTATCATTACTCTGAATTCTTTTTCAGGTAGGCTGCCTATTTCCTCTTTATTTGTTTGGTCTGGTGTGTTTTTACCTTGCTCCTTCATCTGCTGTGTATTTCTCTGTCTTCTCATTTTGCTTAACTTACTGTGTTTGGGGTCTCCTTTCTGCAGGCTGCAGGTTCGTAGTTCCTGTTGTTTTTGGTGTCTGTACCCAGTGGCTAAGGTTGGTTCAGTGGTTTGTGTAGGCTTCCTGGTGGAGGGGACTGGTGCCTGTGTTCTGGTGGATGAGGCTGGATCTTGTCTTTCTGGTGGGGAGGACTGTGTCCGGTGGTGTGTTTTGGAGTGTCTCTGAAGTTGCTATGATTTTAGGCAGCTTCTCTGCTAATGAGTAGGGTTGTTTTCCTGTCTTGCTAGTTGTTTGGCATAGGGTGTCCAGCATTCTAGCTTGCTGGTCGTTGAGTGGAGCTGGGTCTTAGTGTTGAGATGGAGATCTCTTAGAGAGCTTTCGCTGTTTGATATTACGTGGGGCCAGGAGGTCTCTGGTGGACCAATGTCCTGAACTTGGCTCTGTCACCTCAGAGGCTCAGGCCTGACACCCAGCTGGAGCACCAAGACTCTGTCAGCCACCCTGCTCAGAAGAAAAGGGAGAAAAAAAAAAAAGAAAGAAAGAAAAAAAATAGTAAATAAATTAAAGTTATTAAAATAAAAAATAGACAGACTAGTTGGCTCCGGGGAGGCGGCAGCGGCGGGGGTGCGGCCGGGGCTGGACCCCTGCCCGGGGCTCGGCGGCTGGGCGGACAGGAGAGCGGCGGGCGAAGTCGCGTCTGCATGTGCGGCACAGCCCCGGCATAGCCCGGGGCTGCCAGTGCCCGCCGCGCCATTGTTGGGGGAGGGGGTAAAAGAAAAAAATAAATAAATAAATAAAAAATAAAAAGTAATATATTATTGAATAGAAAAATATTTTAAAGTAGTAAAAAAAAAAAAAAAAGAAAGAGAGAGAGAGCATCCAAACGAGAAAACAGATCCACCAATGATAACAAGCTCTAAAAACTGTACAAAAAAAAAAATGGACAGACAGAACCCTAAGACAAATGGTAAAAGCAAAGCTATACAGACAAAGTCACACAAAGAAGCATACACATACACACTCACAAAAGGAGAAAAAGGAAAAATATATATATACATTAAAAAATTTTAAAAAGGAAGAGAGCAACCAAATCAATAAACAGATCTACCAATGGTAATAAGCTGTAAATACCAAACTAAGATAAACATAAAACCAGAAACAAATTAGGTGCAGAAAACAAACCCCAAGTCTACAGTTGATCCCAAAGTCCACCGCCTCAATTTTGGGATGATTCGTTGTCTATTCAGGTATTCCATAGATGCAGGGTACATCAAGTTGATTGTGGAGATTTAATCTGCCCCTCCTGAGGCTGCTGGGAGAAATTTCCCTTTCTCTTCTTTGTTCACACAGCTCCTGGGGTTCAGCTTTGGATTGGGCCCCGCCTCTGCGTGTAGGTCGCCTGAGGGTGTCTGTTCCCCACCCAGACAGGACAGGGTTAAAGCAGCAGCTGATTAGGGGGCTTTGGCTCACTCAGGCCAGGGTGAGGGAGGAGTACAGAATGCGTGTGGAGCCTGTGGCGGCAGAGGCCGGCGAGACATTGCAACAGCCTGAGGCACACCTTGTGTTCTCCTGGGGAAGTTGTTCCTGGATCACGGGACCCTGGCAGTGGCGGGCTGCACAGCCTCCAGGGAGGGGAGGTGTGGATAGTGACCTGTGCTTGCACAGAGGCTTTTTGGTGGCGGCAGCAGCAGCCTTAGCATTTCATGCCCGTCTCTGGCGTCCAGGCTGATAGCCACAGCTCGCGCCTACCTCTGGGGCTCGTTTAGGCAGTGCTCTGAATCCCCTCCCCTCACGCACCCCAAAACATTGGTCTCTTGCCTCTTCGGCAGCTCCAGACCTTTTCCCGTACTCCCTCCCGGCTAACCATGGCGCGCTAGCCCCCTTCAGGCTGTGTTCACGCAGCCGACCCCAGTCCTCTCGCAGGGATCCGACCTCCGAAGCCCGAGCCTCAGCTCCCAGCCCCCACCCGCCCTGGCGGGTGAGCAGACAAGCCTCTCGGGCTGGTGAGTGCTGCTCGGCACTGATCCTCTGTGCGGGAATCTCTCCACTTTGCCCTCTGCACCCCTGTTGCTGTGCTTTCCTCCATGGCTCCGAAGCTTCCCCCACCACCCCCCATCTCCGCCAGTGAAGAGGCCTCCTAGTGTGTGGGAACTTTTCCTCCTTCACAGCTCCCTTCCAGCGGTGCAGGTCCCGTCCCTATTCGTTTGTCTCTGTTTTTTTCTTTTTTTTTTTTGCCCTACCCAGGTACGTGGGGAGTTTCTTGCCTTGTGGGAAGTCTGAGTTCTTCTGCCAGCGTTCAGGAGGTGTTCTGTAGGAGTTGTTCCACATGTACATGTATTTCTGATGTATTTGTGGGGAGGAATATGATCTCCACGTCTTACTCTTCTGCCATCTTGAAGCTATCCTGAATGTGTTCTTTATATGACTTGGTGTTCCCCGAATTTGACACAAATCTAAAAAGCTTGAGGAATTCAGAGTTATAGAAAATGGAAATTACTAATTTGTTAATAGTGGAGGCATATTAAATATGAATTTCTTGTCTTCATCTAAAAGTTGTCTTGCCTCACCTTTTTCACCAGTTTTCTTAGTGACACAGAGGTAGATGTGGGGAGCCCAGTAACTTATTGCTTTACATTGATTGGTTTGGAGATTTTCAGTATCTGTTATAAATTTTCATAGATTTACTCAGCATGTGATTTCGTGTTGTTTTATCAAGAATAGTAATTGTATTACCATTTTTCCAAGACAGCAAAGTAACTCCACATTAAAAACAACAATAAGAGCAAAAACAAAGTATATCATCTCTACATTATAAACTCTCTTGACATTTTAAAACCTGGAGCACAGTGTTTGACTCCCCAACTTGACTTTTCACCTATCTCTGTTTTTCAGGATTCAATAAAAATAGGATTCATGAGAAAAAAATAGACTTAGTATCATACCTCTTACCTTTATTTCTGAGATGCCTTAATTCCAGAGAGTAGGACTTAAACTGAGGGTTTAAAACTTACCCACAAAGCATAGGCTTATTCTTTTCTACCTCTGTATATTCTTTTCTTCTTTTCCATATTAGCTGGTTCGCTTAGAAATTATGGTTGTATTGCCTTTATCCAGTATATTCAGAGAAATTTAATATTATTGAAAATTTATGTCCTCTGACATTAATCATTATTACCCACTGGTCATACTTCCATTATAGACTAATACTCTTCACATGCAGAAAAAGGGAACTTGATCCTCTCTGTTAGATGTAACACCAAGAGTTTGTTCTGAAACTGTACCATAGCTCCTGTTTAGTTGGTTCTCAAGGGCTGTGAAATACTGTTTGTTGGCACTTTCTCACTAAACACTAAAGTTAGGAGCCTTTTAAGTTCAGGTTCATTGAGCATCTTCCTTCTTTTTTTTTCTGAAGAGTGAAAGTGCAAAGAAAGGAACCCTATAATCAAAATGTGTTCATGTAATCTCATGACAAAATGTAGAAGCTGTTCTACAATATTATTAACATTTTGGCCTAGAAGGATCTTCATTGCCTTCTCTCAGACTGTAATGGATGTTCTTTTCCCTCTTAGCTAAGTTAATTCATAAACATTACCTCACATCAACATAATTTCATTATCAATTCAGCATTTAAAATTGATTGCTATCCACACAATATATGATATACTTGATTTTTCTTGTTTTTATGTATTTACCCAAGAATAGAATTTCATCCCATAGGTCAATTGCTTCTTAAAAATTATAGTTTAATTATTATCAATAGTTAAATTAAGTGTAATTACAGTCTTGAACTAATTCAAATATGATTGTACCTAATTATCCTCATGAAGTGTTTGTGTTAAAGCCAGTAAAATTTTTCATATGATTTTAAAGGTTTTCTGGGGTCAAGAACATTTGAATTGCTTAGTTCTTCTACATGGATTACTCAATGGATACCTTAAAGAGGAGGGAAATTTTGAAGTGCAAGTTTCTGAAACAGTGCCGCAAATTCCATCTCCTATGGAAAAAAATCAGATATTTAAAAGTGAACAAAGTTCGGATGACCTACGGACAGGTCTGTTTCAATATATACGGGATGCTGGTAAGTAGCGATAGCTTCAGTGTGATTGTGTGTGTGTTTGTTTATTTTACCTGCACATTCAGTAAATGATAACACATCAAGATCACTTGAAAAGTAAGTCAATACCTGCAGTACAAAAATAGTACATTGCCATTCAGTCTCTCTTAAGGGAAAATTCTTGATTTGTTCCTGTCTTAAACCATGTAAACATGATCAACCAGCTTCTTTATATTCTTTTCTTTTATACTCATAATTTTTTCTTGTGTAATAAACCAACATGTTCCCCTTCGAAAGCATACAATCAATTATACTTTCGTTTAACAGAACCTTTGAAAATGCCTGGTGTCTATGAAGTCTTGTTTTACAATGAAACCGAAGATAACCCAGGGATGATGTTATGGAGATATCCAGAACCTAGAGTGCTCACCCTTGTACACATAACTCCTGTGCCCTTCAACACCACAGAGGATCCAGATATTAGCACAGCAGACCTTGGTGATATGCTACAGGTATGGAATGACTCTTCATTTCAAAATGAAAAACAGTGTGGGAAAGTGCTAATTTGATCATAGGAAAAATGTTGGGAGCATACCTCTCTTTTCCGTCAGTTGTATCAGAGAGAAATACACATGTATGTGCACATACAAACACATACGTATGTACACATACATACACACAGGCTCTTGGTGAGATCATTGACTCTTCTGCCAAGGCCACTGCCCCCTAGGCAGAGGCTCGTCCTTAAATACAAAAACAAGTTCATCTCCTTGGATTTAGTCCTAAAAACAGAATCAAGCTTGGATTAATTTTTTCCTTCAGGACCATTTAGTTCATAAGAAACTGACCTTATAGAGTTCACTTGTATAGAACCCTTAAATATATCTGTTTGTATCTCTTTCCATAATTAATATTGGGATTTATAAACAGGCTCCACAAATGACTTTATGGACTTTATGGAATTTATTTTGCGATTGTACTGAAAAATATGGAAAACATGTCTATACTATTAAAGTAGCCATAGGTTCAGAATAAAGACCCTGAAATTAATGTTCACAGAAAACCAAAGGCGCTTACTTTGTGGTCAGTTTTATCACATTAAATTTTAAGTGTTAATAGTATATTTAGATGTCAATAAAATTAGGATCTGTAAGGTAGAGTAATACCATCAACCTAGAAGGAATGTTGTGCTATTTAAATGAGCTGAAATGTAAGAAATTTCTGGCACTGTGTCTGGCACATACTGTAAGTTTTCCTCTCTCCTCATCCTGTTGTGTACACTGCCTACTGAGGATTCCATTTTGGAAATACCCGTGTTCTCAGATTGTAAATTTTTAATTCATCCTTTATAGTGGAATTGGTGATGGAGATTTTAATTCTCACACAGATCTGTCACGGTTGGTGCTTGTTCTTGTTCTCTCAATACTGTATTATTCTTGTTTTTATATTTATTTTCATTTATGTATTGTACTAAATTTTTAGATATCTTCGTTAGGTATGTGACAGTAGCCCATACTAAATAGCATCTTTCCCCAAGGATCTCAAGAGTGTAAAGCTTGAACATTACAATTCAAGATAAACACTAAATGTTGGGTTGGGATCACTGAAGCAATTTAAACAGATGTGAAGTAAAGTTAAAGGAGTGAAATGGGGGCTTCCCTGGTGGCACAGTGGTTGAGAATCTGCCTGCTAATGCAGGGGACACGGGTTCGAGCCCTGGCCTGGGAAGATCCCACATGCCGCGGAGCAACTGGGCCCGTGAGCCACAATTACTGAGCCTGCGCGTCTGGAGCCTGTGCTCCGCAACAAGAGAGGCCGCCATAGTGAGAGGCCTGCGCACCGCGATGAAGAGTGGCCCCCGCTTGCCACAACTAGAGAAAGGCCCCGCACGAAACGAAGACCCAACACAGCCAAAAATAAATAAATAAATAAAATTAAAAAAAAAAAAAAAAAAAAAAGGAGTGAAATGAAGGATAACATACTGTATGGATTAAAAGGAAAGATACAGGAGCTAAAGTCAGGAATTTCTCTAATGCAAGAAATATCTAGGGTGTATGTAAGATTACTGGTGTTAAAGTCAAATAAAAGGGAAAGAGAATGTTTAAGTAATTTAGGGAAAAATTAACACATGTTAGAAAAATTAAACAGGATATTTAAATTCAGATCTACACCCTCAGAAAATGTGAATATAGTTAACACATGAGAAGATAAACATATATCTGTTATTTTTATTTCCACTTCATAGCATTTATCATCAACAAATAATTGTTGAATATCTTCCCAATATCAATATAGGATACTACAATGTATAGACAGTGAAGATATAAAGAGATAGAAGATCTGTCCCTACTCTTGTAAGGTTTATAATCTAATTGAAAAGAGAGGACATAATTGCATATGTAAACTCAGAAGATAGAATAGTTGAATATATATTAGGATAGACCCATTATATAGAAGGAATCATGTAATTTGGGGAATTCTGACATCTGAAGAGTAAATTGAATTAATTGGCAAAAAAAGAATGAATTTGTTACTAAAGCTCTATAATTTCATAGCACTTTCTCAGTTAAAAAGGTATTTTCAAGCTTCAGAATTAGGTGCAGAACTCTTAAATGACTAGAGTCCTTAAAAGATATCTTCTCAAGGATAACAGGAAGAAAAAGACAAAAGAAAGCTGTGTCATTTGTTTATTTCTGGTGGAGAAAGAGAATGGTAAGCCAAAGAAATCAGTGCACTCATGCCCAATTCATTTTTGTTTATCCAGTTTAAAAGTCATGGAAATTAGTTTTTAAAGTAACACTAATATGACTATAAAAATCAAAGTGAAACCACATTGGAAGACAACAACAAAAAACATATACTTGGAAGCCAAGGAGAATCTAAATGGTTGAGATCTGTGTTATTTTTGCTCCAAAGTGTTATGATCATCTTTGTGTTTGATACCCAACACTGTGCTAAGTGCTTTGCATACATAACCTCATTAAATCTCCTTTTATTCTGAGGGGTGGGCATTATCCCCATTTTATAAGTGGGGAAACTTATAAAGAGAAATTAACTGTTCTTGAAGCATAAGAAGTGGGAGAGCCGGAATTTCATCTCAGGTCTTTCTGACTCCAAAACTTACGTTCTTTACCTTATTTGTAAAACAATGGAATTGTTTTGACACGTCTACAAATGGGACACATCTACAATACATTTGTAGATGTATTGTAGATGTATTGTCACATTTAAGTGACAGTGAGGGACTCTGTTGAGAAATGTGGAAAGAAGGAAAATAAAATCATTCCTTTGCTTCAAACTGTTAAATCATGAAATAATGAATCAGACCAAAGATATGCAAAATAACCTTAAATAAATAAAAGGACCCCCAGAAACAAGATGGTTTGGGTATAAAGATATCTAAAAAAAGAATGTTTCCTTCAGAAGGAGAACTGGTCAGCTCTAGAGGCCTAGGATGGTCATGGAAGCATTTGTTGGAAGAAGCCCTCCTGGCAGCATTCAAAGAAATGGTGCCTAAATGTCTGGTTCACCTGGTAGCTAAATCCCCTTTATGAAGATGAATGTAGCAGCTGTCAAATCTCTGTGTCTAACATTCAAGTCATCTAACCCCCCAAACAACCTTCTAATAGTTTGACTCCTGATACAATCTGTCTACAGAGAGTTTCATACACTTCTCAGGCCAGCATCAGTATCCAGGCTGCTTGGCAGTGATACATCTTATGGTAAATTAATAACTTGGCATCTGGTTTATATATCAGTCTCTAGTGAACTTTGTTACATGACTCAGCATTCCTAAATCTAGCCAGTGCTAGGACACCATGGAAATTTCTTGAGACTGGAAGACCAATGGCCAGATCTTAAATCATGGTGAATCCATCATGCTAAGTACCCTCTTGCGGCTACCTGCCTTCCCAGCATGCTGACCTCTCCCAAATGATGGCTCTATTGTGCAGTATGTCACAAACCTTTCCAAACAAAATCCCACTCTTACTACCTTGAAGAGTTGGGAGGAGTAAAGATAATGTATATAAAGCATCTGGCATAGTGTCATGCATAGTTAAAGGCTCAGTAAATTATTATTACAGCACTCTGTAACTGCTGTCATTATCATCATATCATCATCCTCATCGTCATCCTCTCAATTGATCAAAGAACCTCGATCCCACTGTGTTAAACCAAGAAAGCCCTGTTTTCTTAGAAAGACACTTTTTGCGTTTGTAGTCTGTTAATGTCATAATAATTGTTGAGAATGACGGCTCTGCATGTGATTAATGGAGTGCTTTCACTGATGTGAATGGCTGCTAGACGAGACACCACCTTCCCACATGGTCATGGTCAGTGCCTCCTAGGTAGTATGTCAGCTACAGTCCTCTAGGTTGCAGGTAGCAGAAACCCCACTGAAGCTGGCGTAGCAAAGAATAGAGGAGAGAGCTAGTATCAAGATACAGTCGGGAAAACAAATACCATATGCTAACACATATATATGGAATTTTAAAAAGGAGTACTGATGAAGATGAAGCTAATGGCAGGGCAGGAAAAAAGACGCAGACATAGAGAATGGACTTGAGGGCCCGGAGGGGAAGGGGAACTTGGGGTGAAGTGAGAGAGTGGCATGGACCATATATACACTACCAAATGTAAAATGGATGGCTAGTGGGAAGCAGCCGCATAGCACAGGGAGATCAGCTCGGTGCTTTGTGACCACCTAGAGGGGTGGGATAGGGAGGGTGGGAGGGAGACTCAAGAGGGAGGAGATATGGGCATATATGTATATGTATAGCTGATTCACTTGGTTGTAAAGCAGAAACTAACACAACATTGTAAAGCATTTATACTCCAATAAAGATGTGAGGAAAAAAAAAAAAAAAGATACAGTGGTGAGTCCTAGAGGCCAAGGGCAAAATGCAGCTGGGCCTTTAGTAAAGGATAGGGCCAGGAGTGGAAGACAGGAATCCAGGGGAGTATTTACCCACTCTTACTTTTCTCTGCATCTTTCCCCATATTTGCCTTATTCTTCCTTTTCAACAGACTAGCTTCTTTTTTCCCCTGCTTCTCAGACCACTGGTAGTCCCCAACAACTCCCAGAGCTCCCAGAGTCACATTTACAAGTCCAACCTCTGGTCCCGTTCCACATTCCTGACTGACCTAGTTTGGTGTCAGGTGCTCTTGGCCCATTTAGCTAAGGCCATGGGGTGGAATCACATTCACCAGCATGACTGTGAATTAGGGGTCATTTGTGAGCTTTGCAGATACCCGCGAAGGGATTCATCCTGTATCATGTCTCTTAGCACTCTTGCTTGCCACCCTGGCTAACCTGGCCAAACTCATGGTCAGTACTGGCCTCATGCAGTCAGCTGCTTCTTTCCTGTCTGACCAACTCTGAAGATCTTCACAGTGTATTCTACCCTTCCAAGAGGGAAGCCTTTTATATATGGTCTGTGGTTTCAGAGAAGAGTCGCCACTGACAGGAGGGTCTCTAAAAAGACTGCCTCACTAAAAGAAATTTACTCCTTTTTTGCTGTGGTTTTTCCAGCTTTCTCTTTTGCAAATATCTGTCAAAGCTGTTTCTCTCTGCACATCACAGGCTGTCTGCATCTAGAGATAAACCTCACATCACTTTTTTAAATCTTCTCATTGTCCTCCCCAGGCATCTTCTCAAAATACAGATTAGGCAAGTTTCAATGTCTTACAGATACATATGAGATATTTTCTTTTCCCCAAGTATCTTTCTTGGTCAGTGCTTCCTTTTTAATGCAGTGACTATGTAACACATTAGCAACGCCACAGATTCTATAAATACTCTCTTGGTTTTAATGATATATGCGAGCTTTATACATAAAATAATTTTCTGTTTTTGAAACTGAGTTTACAGTGTGATGCCTATTGTCCATAGCTTAGTGATTTAATTGTTTGGTTTTCTAATAACATTTTATCTTACATACTTATCCACAGACTGAACTGAAGCTTCATTAAACCTTATAGTTGTGTGGATTTCATTCTTTTTTCGTAATTATGTGCAAAAATGTTCCAAGTCAGAGAATAATACTCAGTATTACCCAATAAATTAAAAACTAGACTTTTGCTGCTTTAAACTTGACATTACAAGCTTCCTGTGATTCTAAAGCACATGGACCTGATAGGTAAAGGTTATGATATTAGTACATGGTGACACTACAGAAAAAGAAACCTTCAGAGAACTACTTGCAATCAAATATGATTTGCCTCTTCCATGCACAACTTAAAAAGAATAAAAGGAAGAGTTCTTGGGTGTTTCTTTTCAGCTGTGTTGGGCGGTTCACTTATAGCTGCACATATGTTCCCAGAATCCTGAGCCTTTTTATTTTATAAGCACCTCCTGCCCACTGGCAGCTGTACTAATGTGTCCCAGAAGGCTTTGCTCCTATCCATCATCTTTAGGAGTGGTGCTTAAAGCCAGATATGAAATTCATTGTTGCTGAAATGCAGAAAAGAAAAAGAAGTCTTGCGGGCTTTGAGGAAGTAAGAGGCAGAGCCCGACCCTTAGGAAATAAAGGAAAGAAAAAGTCCTGTGTACCCACTGGACACAATAATAAATGGTTTTGAATGATGGGTAACAGTGCTGGATTGACTACTAAGTGTTTTGCATCCAGATGCCATTGCCTCCTTTTTTGGACAATGAAGGGGAACCTAAAATAGAGTATTCCCTGGATACACTTTTAATTATTCTGTCTTCAAAGTGTTGTAAAAGTATTTTTTAAAAAGGATCTAGGAATATATTAAAAAGAGCTCCGCCTGAGAATTTTGAGGTTAATTCAGTAAATATCGATAAAAGGACCTGCGCTGGAGCCATAAGACATACAGAGGAGGAGAGGGTTCTAGTTCTGCTCTCAAGGCACCTATCGTCTTTTTTTTTTTAACATCTTTATTGGAGTATAATTGCTTTACAATGGTGTGTTAGTTGCTGATGTATAACAAAGTGAATCAGCTATACGTATATTTATATCCCCATATCCCCTCCCTCTTACGTCTCCCTCCCACCTTCCCTATCCCACCCCTCTAGATGGTCACAAAGCACGAAGCTCATCTCCCTGTGCTTATGTGGCTGCTTCCCACTAGCTCTCTGTTTTACATTTGGTAGTGTATATATGTCCATGCCACTCTCTCACTTCGTCCCAGCTTCCCCTTCCCCCTCCCCATGTTCTCAAGTCCATTCTCTATGTCTGCGTCTTTATTCCTGTCCTGCCCCTAGGTTCTTCAGAACCCTTTTTTTTTTTTTTTTAAATTCCATATATATGTGTTAGCATACGGTATTTGTTTTTCTCTTTCTGACTTACTTCACTCTGTATGACAGACTCTAGGTCCATCCACCTCACTACAAATAACTCAATTTCACTTCTTTTTAGGGCTGAGTAATATTCTATTGTATCTATGGAGGCACCTATAGTCTTTTAGGAGGAATAACAATTACACAAAATAAGGAAAGGCAGAACTGCGAAGTGATATAGGAGACACATAACGAACATGCCTTTTAATCAAGGAGAGTTTACATCTGACTGAAAACATTAGGAAAAGGCTTCACGGAGGAGATGGCAATTGAGAGGATCCTTGAAGGCCGAATAGGACTTCAACATACAAAATGAGGGGAAAGGGCATATGATGAAAAAATCAGTCTGAACAAAATTTCAGAATTGAATAAGAGAAGACAGAGCTTATGCTTGGGAGGTGGCAAATAATCTGGTTTGACCAGCACAGATTATACAAGTAAGGGGTTAGTGGATAAGTGATAAGCTGCAGACCTAGGTTTTTAGTATGACCATTCCATGGAGGGAAAGAAGGTAACACATTCCAAACTTGTCCTTTTACATGTCATGTCTCTTCTATCTTCTCTGTAACCCTGTGCACTTGGTACTGTTATCTCTACTTTAGAGCTAAGGTTACTTAGGTTCTGAGAAGTTACATAATCTTTCCAAGATCATAAAGCAAGTAAGGAGGTAAAACCGAGACTCAAGTCTAGGTTTTTATGAATCCACAAGTTTTTCTTCTGTGTTGTACTACCTTGACTACTTTTTAGAGTATGGAGTTTGTATTTCATTTGATGGGCATTAGAGAACCATTGGCAGTCCAGGACTTGAGGTAAATTAATCTGATAGTCTGGTAGAGAGTGGAATGGAGTAAGAAGAGACCAAAATTGAGAAGACCTGGGAATTCCCTGTCAGTCCAGTGGTTAGGACTTAGTGCTTTCAATGCCAGGGCCCAGGTTCAATCCCTGGTCGGGGAACTAAGATCCCACAAGACGCATGGTATGGCCAAAAAAAATAATAAATTAATTTTTTTAAAAAAATGAGAAGACCTGTCAGGGGTCTCAGAGAAGAGATGACAAAGGCTGTAAACTGGGGGTGGGGGTGGGGTAGGTGAGGAGTGGGGAGGTAGTAACTGGTGTGGAGAAAAATAAATGAATGCAGGAGACATTGTAGAGAAATAATCTATGTTCTTGACAACTAATATGGTAATTTAATGAGAGGGAGTAAGAGAAATCATAGATGACAGCTAGATTTAAGCTCCATAGGAAATATGGTAAGACTATTTACAAAATTTTGGAAATAAGAGGGGCGCCTCTCATGCTGGGCACTATCACCCTGCTCCTAACTGTGCAGATTATATCTCCTCCTGAAGTCAACTGCAGAAGTGAGTGTGTTCTCCCCTAACTACAGGTAAGAAAGCTGAGGGTCTGAAAAGTTAAATGACTTGCCGTGGGCCTCTTCTCCCTGAGAAGTGCATGAATGCACACAAGATTTAACATACAATTTCAAGAAGTTTATAGACGCCTGTAAGCTGTATATGAATCTTTGATGAAGAATCCCAACAAGAAATACTGCCAGAGCTACTGGAGCTCTGTGTCCATTAGGATTAGGTTCAGATGTGAGTGATAGAAAAGACAAAATAACAGCAGCTTAGGCAAAACAAGCTTCTTTTTCTATCATACATGAGAATAATCTGAAGGTAGGTGGTCTAGGGTTGTAAGTGTCTCTACGAAGTCATGAGGGCCCAGGTGTCTTCTTGCTTCCTGCTGCTCTGCTGTTCCCAGCACTTGCTTTTCCTTCATGGTCCAAGATGGCTGCACATGCTTCAAGCATCTTGTCCCCAGTCCAGCCGGAGGAAGAGGAAGGAACCAAAAAAGAGCAGAAAAGGATGTTTCTTGGAACCCACACCCTGCACACTGTGCTGCCAACATCCCAGAGTCCAGAATTGTATCACGTGGCTGCTCCTAGTTAAAGGGGAAATTGGGACTCATTTGCTAAGGAAGAAGGGAAGGAGAGGTCTCGGGAGACAACCGGAAGTCCCTGCTGGCATCACAGCTGTAACTCTTGGGGATCCAGGTCCACACTGTCTGCTGTGCTAGCCAGCCCTGTGACCTGCTTCTGCTTCTGGCCTGCTTGTGAAATTGATTCATCACTTAGTCTATGGTGCAGTAAGAGAACTCACTTTCTACTTCATTAGTGAATAATCTGCTGAAGCAGAATTTGTGGAGAAAACTTAAAAAGCAAATGAGATTTTTGAAATAAAAATAAATAAATAAATAGTTTGAAATGCTAGCATTCCTTGGGCTTCAAAAAAGTAAGAGGTGGAGAAGGAATCTGTCAATAAGACGTGCTTTTAAAGTAAATGGAAAACATTTGCAAATTGGAAGAATACTGAAGTCATTTTTGTCCTGTCACTTTATTTGGTGGTAGAAATTTTATTAGCCTATTTCTCTTTTCCTATTAAATACTCTTATATTTAGAAAGGAGGGAGGGGAAGCTTTTTTTTTTTCCTGGAAACGAAGAACTATGCCTAGCAATCAGCATGTTTGATGTTTATTGCTCAGTATTAAAAAATGTTCACGCTGTAAAAATAAAAAAAAAGAAAGGACAGTAAATATGAACTGATGGCCTATGATCATCTTTTTATGAATTATTCTCCCCAAATAGAAGTATTTCCCCCAATGAGAGTCACAGTAAAAACCATTATTTAAAAAGTATGACTCGTTTCCTGAAAGCTACAATACCTTGTTGAGAAAGTAACAAACAGAAAGAGAAAAGTGAAGTACAGAGAGGCAGTATAGCCTAGTTGTTAAGAGCAGAGATTCTGGGAATTCCCTGACGGTCCAGTGGTCCACTGGTCATTGGGGAACTAAGATCCCATAAGCCGAGTAGCCAAAAAAAAAAAGAGCAAAGATTCTGGAACTAAAGTGTCTGGGTCCAGATCCAGGGTCCACTGGGTGATCTTGGGCAAAATACTTAAGTTCTCTGTACTTTAGCTTCCTTATCTGTAAATTAAGCATCGTAATTTGAGTTGTTGGGAGGAATAAATGATTGCTAGATGTGAAAAGCACTTAGAACATTGTCTTGCACATAGTTAATGCTTTATAAATGTTAGCAAGTATTACTTTCCTCTAAGGGCTTACTGTCTCCAGGTGCCAATTTGTCTCTTATTCTGTCCTAGATTTTGAATGTAGGGGAAAAACTGAGTTTTGATTACAAACTAAAAATTCTTTATCCTTTTACCCATTCTTTTCATAAAGACATTGGTCTGAAAAATTCATTTCTTTCATATCTTTTCAAGCATCTATGGCCTTCCAATTTTCTTATTCGACTCCTAGTTAGGAAAAAAAAAAAAATCAAACTTGAGAACCTTACCTTATTTTGTAGCAACATTTTAAATGCTATATCAAAGTTAAGAATCTTGATTCTCTTATACTATTAACACTTTTTTAGCAGCTTTTTTGAGATACAATTCACATACCATACAATTCACACATTTAAAGGGTACAATTCAGTAGTTCTTAGTATATTCATGGAGTTGTACAATTATCCCCACAGTCAATTTCGGAACATTTTCATTGTCTCAAAAAAGAAATCTAGTGCCCTTCAGCTATCACTCTCCCGTCTCCCCCTCCCCCAGCCTTTAGCAACCACTAATTTACTTTCTGTCTCTATATATTTACCTGTTCTGGACATTTCATGTGAATGGAATCATATAATTTCTGATTTTTTGTTTCTGATTTCTATCATTTAGCATAATGTTTTTCATAGTCCGCCCACGTTGAATCGTGAATCAGTGTTTCATTACTTTTTGTTACCAAATAATAATACATTGTATGGATTTACCACATTTTACTTACTTACCATTCATCAGTTGTTAGACATTTGGATGTTAGCACTTTTTTTTTTTTTTGAAACCAGAAAACTCTTTATTGCAAAGGTACAAAAGGATCACAGCAGAGATGTACAGCAATAAATTAGGTGTGGCCAGGAGGGGATGGGCAGGCATGCCAAGAACAGGGGCCACAACATAGGGTCTCCTCAGTAATTTATATTGTGATAAAAGTTGGGCGTTGGCACTTTTTGAATTCTTATCCACTTGGTCTCTGCTCTGTCCTGCAGACTTGAGGGGAAGGACCAAAAGGTGATGATGATGATTAATAATATTTACAAAGTGTTCTTATAAGCATTATCTCTTAAGAGCTTACAATCCAAGCTTCGTGAAACAAATACCTGGGCAACTATCACCCAGTGTTATATAATAAGTGTTAATGGAAGTACTGGGAAGGAAGTTCATATAAAAGTTGATGAGCTTCAAAAGTAGGCTTAAATCCAGATAGTGGAGGATTGTAAATGTTATGCTGAGACATTTGGGCTTATTCCACAAACACATTGTTCTGTGAGGGTAGTCATTAAGGTTATCAAGCTGAGCAACAAGCGTGGCTGATTACAGAGCGAAGGGTGAATTAGAGGATACTACAAATATACTTTGTTTTTATTGTGTTCACTTTATTGCACATCACAGATTTGTAGTTTTTATAAATTTAAGGTCTGTGGCAACCCTGCATCAAGCAAGTCTGTCGGCACCATTTTTCCAACAGCATTTGCTCACTTTTTGTCTCTGTGTCACATTTTGGTAATTCTCACAATATTTCAGAGTTTTTCATTATTATTATATTTGTTATGGTCATCTGTGGTCTTTGATGTCACTACTGCAAAAAGATTACAACTTGCTAAAGGCTCAGATGATGGTTAGCAATTTTTTTTTTAATATACACATAGGATTTTTTTTTTTTTTTCTGGCTTTATTGGGTTTTCGTTGCTGCGCATGGGCTTTCTCTAGTTGCGGCGAGCAGGGACTATTCATTGCGGTGTGCGGGCTTCTCGTTGCGGTAGCTTCTCTTGTTACGGAGCATGGGCTCTAGGTGCACAGGCTCAATAGTTGTAGCTTGCGGGCTCTAGAGCACAGGCTCAGTAGTTGTGGCGCACGGGCTTAGTTGCTCTGCGGCATGTGGGATCTTCCTGGACCAGGGCTCGAACCCGTGTCCCCTGCATTGGCAGGCGGATTCTTAACCACTGAGCCACCAGGGAAGCCCAATGTTAACAATTTTTAACAATAAAGTGTTTTTTTAAATTAAGGAATGTATGTGTTTTTTAAGGCATAATGCTGTTGCACACTTCATAGACTACAATATTGTGTAAACGTAACTTTTATGTGCCCTGGGAAACAAAAAAATTTGTGTGACTTTATTGTGATATTCACTTTATTGTGGCGGTCTGGACTGAACTCACAATAGCTCCAAGGTATGCCTGTATAGGTCGACTGCATAGAGACCTATTCAGAGCACAATTACTCAGCAGTAATGAGAATGACAGCTGGAATGGGAAGGAGAAAATGAATGTAAGAGATAGACATCTGGAGGTAGAATTAATATTAGATTTCAATGCCTAGATACAGATGATAATGGGGGGGGGGGGGAAACTAAACCCTGTGGGTCTAGCCTAGGTGACTGGATGGAATGAACATCATTCATGGGAACTGGAAATGTCACAGAAGAAATGAGGTAGTCAGATTTGTGGAAGCGATACCAAGTTCTACATTGAACACTTACAATTCAAGGTTTTATAGATGAATGATCATGAATGAAATGCCTACCACAAGTTTGGAAATGTATGCTGACAATTCAGAAAAGGGTCAGATTATTTAAGAAAGGGTTTGGGGAGTCATCCTCATAGAAGTAAAAATCAAAGCCACGAAAGTAAAATAGAGGGAAGTCGCACTTAGAGAGAATGAAGCATTCAAAGATACGAGAACTAAGAATAGAACCATGAGAAATCTCACTATGTCCAATAAATAAATAGTAGATTTGGAATTGTGGTGGGTTGAATAGTGTCCCCCCAAAATTCATTTCTACCCAGAACCTCAGAATATGACTTTATTTGGAAATAGGGTCTTTGCAGCTGTAATTAAGTTACGATGAGGTCATACTAGATTAGGGTGGGCCATAATCCAATGACTAGTATCCTTACAAGAAGAGGGAAATTTGGATAGAGACAAGCACACATGGGGAAAAGGCCATGTGAAGGCAGAAACAGAGATTGAAATGACACAGCTACACACCTAGGAAAGCCAAGGATTGCCAGGAGCCACCAGAAGCTGGGAAGAGGTAAAGAAGGATTCTTCCCTAGAGCCTTCAGAGGAGCATGGCCCTGCTAACACCTTGATTTCAGACTTCTAGCTTCCAGAACTGTGAGAAAACAAATTTCTGGGGTTTTTTTGTTTGTTTTTTTGTTTTTTTTTTTTATAATTAATTCTAGGGCTTTCTTTCTTTCTTTTTTTTTTTTTTTAATGCTATTCTTGTCTGCTTACATTCTTTTTTTTAATGTATGTATGTATGTATGTATGTATGGCTGTGTTGGGTCTTCGCCTCCGCGCGAGGGCTCTCTCCAGCCGCGGCAAGCGGGGGCCACTCTTCATAGCGGTGCGGGGGCCACTCTTCATCGCGGTGCGCGGGCCTCTCACTGCCAAGCACAGGCTCCAGACGCGCAGGCCCAGTAACCGTGGCTCACGGGCCCAGTTGCTCCGCGGCATGCGGGATCCTCCCAGACCAGGGCCCGAACCCGCATCCCCTGCACCGGCAGGCAGACTCCCAACCACTGCGCCACCAGGGAAGCCCTTTCTGTTGTTTTAAGCCACCAAGTTAGTGGTAATTTGGTATGGAAGCCCTCAGAAATTAATAGAGGAATCAACAAAGGAGTGGTCAGAGAGGAAGACCTAGGAGACTACAGTGACAGCAAATACAGGCATAGGGAAAACTTTAGGAAGCTTGGCGAGCTCAGCAGAATCATGACTCCAAACAGACAGAGTACTGTGGACTGGGAAAAAAGCTGTGAATTTGACAACTTGGAGATCACTGTTGACTTGGAGAGAAGTTTTAGTCACCAGGGCACCATGGCAGAGCCATTCCCCTGTAATAGCCCATCTCCTTCTTGGATACTATGCTTGGGTCACATTGGGCTTAGTTGTTTGACATTCTCACTAGACTGTAAGTCCCATGAGAATAAGGTTCTATTCATTATTCATCAATATCTCCCTGTCACCAACTGCTATGTCTCCCAGAGACCAGAACATAGTAGTTGCTTAGTAAGTATTTGTGGAAGGAATTAAAGGATGGAGAGAAGAAGTTAGGAATTAGAAGTTATTAACTTGGTTTACACAATTCTGTGGAGGAAGTTATTGGTCGGAGGGCTTAGAAGTAGAGAGTTGAGTGATTAGTTTCATTCCTTGGAGACAGAAGAAATTAGAGGCAAGATGTCAATTTTTAATAGTTGTAAGATGACAATGACAAGGCCTAAATGAAGGTTTGGTCTATATCTATATGCTTTTGTGTACTATCCAACAAACCTTGATAAATGGTAGTATGCCAAGGACTAAAAACAAACGTGGAAAAAGACCCTAAGTTTTTAAGATCGGAAGAGACAGTTTTTTGCTTTTTTTGCCTCTCGTTTGTTGTTTATTTATTGTCTTCTTATTTAGTGCCAGCCATTGCTAAGAGCATTATATGATTACCTAACTTAATTCTTAAAATGCTACAAAAACTGTTATTCACGTTTTACTAAGGAAGCTACAGCTCAGAGAGGTTAAGTAACCTACTGAAGATGCCCTTCGTGAAACACACTTTTACATGGGATCCATGTTTCTTAAATTTTGGCATGCATGGGGTGGTCCAAAGCAGCCTCCTTCAAGCACAGACTCTTTTTTGAAATGAACTCTTGTTTTCCAACCAAATTCTATGTTCTACTCTACAGTGCATTTTTATTAGTTTTACTGTTATAAAAGAGTATTCCATCTCATTACCTATAATTATGTTATAAAACTGATTGAAACCAAAGTATGTCAGACAGTTTTCTCTATCTTGGTGTCACAATGTTTTAAAAGCCTAGACTTACATAAATAAGTCACTGCAGATGGCAATTCTTTTTTCACTGATTTATCAGCCACATAATAGTGAATCACTGAGTAGGGATGCTCAGAGTACTGCCAAAGCAGCTAAATAATATGTTGGTTTTAGGCTACTCTCAGATGGAATTTCGATAAGTGGTTTTTCTTGATAACAGTTCTTGTATCATATATTGGACTGGAATGGTTGCTTATCCAATGTGCACTATAGGAGACAACCTCTTTTCACTATCTCAAGGAAATAATACTCATACAAGGGCATCTTCAATGAAGAGATGACTGATAATGGTTGTTCTTTACTTTTGTGAGTCTTGCTATATATAAAATGAACCAGAATTCTCAAAGGACTCATTTTCATCGCAACCAGCTTTCTTAACACAGCTCTCAAACTTCGTTTTACTGCAATGATCTTGAAATATGTATAAAGTACATTCACAGTTTTATCTTACAGTTGTTGATTGGAAAGTATTTAGCCTTAGAAAAATGTTTGCTATATAAGCCAACTTTGAACCATTCTTTAAAAGTAAACAATGATTTCATTAATTTTACCCGTATTTTTACTCCCTATTGTGACCTCTCTTTTTTACTCCATAAGGAAAAGTCATTTCCAAACATTGACCAGTACCTTTTTCTCTTTAGCTACATCATGGTCCATCTGTGTAAAATAGTAAGCTTTCAAATTTGCTTCCTATTTCATTGAAAATTTATCTTAAGAAATGAGTACTCTAATTATTGAATTTTTTTATCTTTTTAAAAATACCCTATTGAGCACATTAAGAAAATTCAAAGCTTAACTTTGATGTAAGGTAATCTTAGTGATTATTGTAGTGTATTTTAGCATATTAAGAATTTTTAAATGGTCTTGAAGAATTAACTTTCCCACAGTTTATTCTATTGTAGGTTTGGCTCCATCTACAATAGATACACAACCCTACATTTTTTTCCCAAGTAATACCTTGATCTCTTTAAAATTTATATACTATGTTGGAAACCTCCACTTGATACTTTATCATCAAGTATAAAGTAGACCTTCATAAATACTATCTTATTAATATAGCCAACATAGACCAATAAAATAACCACCTCACTAAAGTCGATGCTGTCATCTAGTGGTAGGGTAAAGAACCTTAGTTGATCGGGCAATTTTTCAAGTATGTATTGCGTACGCTAAAATTTATCATTTGATAGTATCTATTGGTGATGGCATTTTTTTAAATTAAGGTATAATTGACAGATGATATTATATTAGTTTCAGGTATACAACATAATGATTCAATATTTATATATATTGCAAAATGATCCCCACAATGTCTGGTCAACATCCGTCACCATACATAGTTATAAACATTTTTTTTTCTTGTGCTGAGAACTTTTAAGATCTGCTCTCTTAGCAATTTTCAAACTTATAGTAATGTTAACTATAGTTGCTATGCTGTACGTTACATCCATGTGGCTGATTTCTTTTATAACTGGAAGTTTGTACCTTTTGACCCCTTCACCCATTTTGCCCTCCCCACTCCCTGCCTCTGGCAGCCACCAGTCTGTTCTCTGTATCCATGAACTCGGTTTTGTTTTTTTGGATTTTGGTTATTTTAGATTCCACATATGAGTGAGATTATACAGTATTTTATATTTCTCTGTCTGATTTATTTCACTTAGTATAATGCCCACCAGGTACATCCATGTTGTCACAAATAGCAAGGTTTCATTCTTTTGTATGGCTGAATAATATTTAATTGTGTGTATGTACCACATTTTCTTTATCTGTTCATCTATTGGTGGACACTTAGGTTGTTTCCATTTCTTGGCTATTGTAAATAATGTTGCAATGAACATGGGGGTGCATATATCTTTTTGAGTTAGTCTTTTCATTTTCTTCAGGTAAAATACTCAGAAGTGGAATTGCTGGATCATATAGTAGTTCTATTTTTAATTTTTTGAGGAACCTCCATACAATTTTCCATAGTGGCTGAACCAGTTTACATTACCACCAGCAGTGCACAGGGGTTCTCTTTTCTCACCAACACTTGTTATTTCTTTTTTTTTTTTTTTTTTTTTTTTTACGATCTATTGATTGATTGATTGCTATGTTGGGTTTTCGTTTCTGTGCGAGGGCTTTCTCTAGTTGCGGCAAGCGGGGGCCACTCTCCATCGCGGTGCGCGGGCCTCTCACTATCGTGGCCTCTCTTGTTGCGGAGCACAGGCTCCAGACGCGCAGGCTCAGTAATTGTGGCTCACGGGTCTAGTTGCTCCGCGGCATGTGGGATCTTCCCAGACCAGGGCGCGAACGCGTGTCCCCTGCATTAGCAGGCAGACTCCCAACCACTGCGCCACGAGGGAAGCCCCTACACTTGTTATTTCTTATCTTTTTTATAATCGCCAATCTAACAAAGGTGTGAGGTGATATCTCGTTGTGGTCTTGACTTGCATTTACCTGATAATTAGTGATGTTGAGCATCTTTTTATGTACCTGTTGGCCATCTGTGTGCCTTTTTTGGAAAAAATGTCTACTTAGATCTTCTGCCCATTTTTTAATCAGATTTTTTTTTTTTTTTTTGGCTACTGAGTTGTATGAGTTCTTTATCTGTTTTGGGTATTAACCTCTTATCAGATATATGATTGGCAAATATTTTCTCTGATGATGGTACTTTTTTTAGCTCTCTTTTTTCCCCCCTTTTCCTTTTTATTTTCCTTTTTTTGATTCAGTGCAAATGTGGCCTTTTCTGAGATATGTGCATGGTTTCATGACAATTATTTGTTATTCAAGCTCCACCTTCTAAAATGATTCTTAAATCAGTTTTGAAGGAAGTTTCAAGCAATTTTTAAATTTTTCCTTGATTGATATGCTTATTATATTATTCCTAACAAAGACTTCTATCATCACATCAATTTTAGTTGAGGAAAAAAATCTGATGATTCCCTTTGAAAAAAATTCTAAGTTTCTGTCATGAAAAATTTACATATACGAAAGTGAAGAGTTTAGTATAATAAACTCTGTGTGTCTCTCACACACCATTAGTAATTATCAATGTCCTGTTGTCCTTGTTACATCTATTCCTCTCACCACTTTTTGTTGATCCTGTTATTGTTTTTCCTGGAGTATTTTAAAGGAAGTCCCAGACATCATATTATTTTACCCATTAATAGTTCAGTAAGCATTACTAACAGGTAAATATTTTTAAACATAACTTCAATATCTTTATCACAGCCAACAAAATGAACAATAATTCCTTAGTAACATATAATAATCTATATTTAATTCTTCCGATTGTCTCAAAACTATTTTTTTTGAGTTGGTTTGTTTGAATCAGGAGCCCAATGAGGTCCATACATTGCATTTGATTGATATGGTTCTTATCTCTCTTTTAATCTATAATAGTTCCCCCTCTCTTTTTTCTCCCCTGTGTCATTTATTTGATGAAGAAATTGGATCATTTGACCTCTAGAATTTCCTATATTCTGGCTCACTTTATCCTTATAATATTGTTTAACATTTTCCTCTAGCCCCCATATTTTCTGTAATCTAGTAAGTAGTTGTTATGGAAGCTTGATTAGATTTTATTGGCATTTTTTTTTTCTTGTAAATAATGCTTCCCAAGTGACACAGTATTCTTCCGGTTGCATCACAATGGGAAGCACATGACATCTGCTTATTACACTTTTAGCAATGTTAAAATTGATCGGGTCATCATCCATCATCATCAAGTTCCCCATCAACCTTTTACACATTGGTTTTAGCATCCATTGATATGTACCACAGTTGGTCAGCAATTTCCTCAACCCACAGAAATTAAATCCAATGATTCATTCTTCACTAAGAGGGAAGAGGCAACTTGCATTTATTGAGCAATTTCTATGTGCCAGAAATTTTGCTTGGCAGTTTACCTACATCCTTTCATTTGCCCTTCCCAAAATCTTGTGCATTCTGTATCATCATTGTAGTTTAATAGGTAAAGAAACTGCAAATAGAGAGGTCATATAGCTAGTAGGTGACCCAGTTATGCTGGTTTTAGGAGTTGTTTTTACAGAAAATTAACCTAGAAAATATTAATTCTTATTTATATGAAGAAGTAGATTAGATAGTTTAAATATAAAGACCAAACTGAATGAGAATGAAAACATCTAAAGCATTTGTATTACTATCAATAAAGTGATGTCAGTGTCATATAAGCTAGGTACCTCCCTGGCCCCAGTTACGGACCATTGGAGTCCAGCAAATAATTTATTTCAGTCTTAAATATCCCTTTAATGAACTAAAAATGTAAGCTATATGGTAGTTCATTTTACAGAAAGCCATGATGTCTGCCAAGGAACATTTTTATAAAATGAAAACTATATCATAAAGCATTTTCTAATAGTGAGACATGCTAAACAATGCAGTGTTGATGAGAGAAATCTTGAAATTTCTTCTTCAAGTCTTTAAACATCATTTGTCTTCATGGTTTGGAATTAGTCTTGTCCAGAGCAAGTTGATGTCTATATGACCTCCCAAAGTCCTTTCTAGTCCTGTGATTCTCACACTAATGAATTTAAACAGAAAAGGATTATTGGGCCAAAACTCGGAGTATCTTCAGAGCCAGAATGTAGGAAAAGTTACAAAATACAGATGTCTGTCAGGGATGAGTTCCAAAGGGAGAAAGAAGCAGGCCAGGAGTTAGAAATAGATATGTTGTTGTACCAAAAAAAAAAAGTTTTGAACTTGGCCTTTAGCCAAAAGAATTTTTTTTAAATACTTAGATCAAACTTTTAAGCCATAATATTCAGTTGAGGTACAATAAAATCTTGGGGTTGAGGATATGTAGTTGGGGAAAAAAATTATAGTTCATTACATTCAAGGAAATACAGACCAGCTCTCAGTTCCTCAGACCTGTGCCAGATTATGTGTTTTAGAGAATCAATAATCCTATATTTTTCATTCAGGAGTAAAATCATTCTGATGCTCTTTGGAATTGTCAGTATTTGCATATCAAGAATTACAAATGAAAATCAAAACCTTTAAAATATTGTTTAATTATGTAAGATATGACAGAAATGTTTTTACTTTTTAACCCTGAAAGTAAGCCATTCTTTTTTTTATGGAAACATCTCTAAAATTAGTACCATTTATTTTAATTGCTTACTAAATTTTTAAGAAGTGGTTGTATTGGGGAATATAAAAGAATTTGTTCTTTGTGGTTTTTTTACTTTTTTAAAAGTGGCATGTTCCAAGAATACTTTTTTCCCTTGGGCAGCAGGGTCAGAGGAAGAGGATCAAGTAGGGAACACCCATGAAGGTGCCTGTCATTCTGTGTGAATATAAAAACTGATCTATGGGCTCAGCTTGTTGTTGGGTTGTTGGTTTTTTTTAATCCTATCCATACTATTTATTAGTTTTCTGTTTTACTTTTTTTTTTTTTTTTGCGTGCATCTCGAGAGAAAAATTTGTCCCATAAGGTCTGTGATGTACCCCTAAAACAGCAAATTAGGTGTCTGTGGCTTTTATTCTAGTCTGTGATATGTTATGAATGTAACTAAATTGTCTAAAAAGCATTCCCAAAGCTCATCTTTTCCACATTACATTCTTTCTACATGATGATTCGCTTAACAGGACATAGGTCACCACCAAATAATGGTGGTCAGTACAGCCAGAAATTCTATCTGCAGATTTATGAAGAAAGAGCCAGTCATTCCAACCCAGGAAATTTGCCTCTCTGTAGATTTTCTGAGATGATTTTGCAAGACTTAGAAAATTATAGATATCTGTGAGAGCCTTCTTTGTTCCCTCAGCCACCTGAAACCTGAAAACAAAGCAACTGAACAGAGCTGTGGTTTGATATGTTCAGTTGGTATGTAAATAGACATATTTTCTAACACCCTGTGGCTGTTCTTAATGGTAAATCAGGAAAGTATAAGGTTAAGAGTGATTGGCACTAAACTACTGTAAGTCATTATTTCAGGCAAATTTGACATGACATATAATAGGAAAAGAATCACAATCAGTGTCAAAGGCATTCATGTTTCCTTGTAAGGGTATAAATCATCAGTGTGCCTGACTGCTTTTCTTTTGCATTTCACTTTGGGACTACAGTGTTGAGGTGGCCATTTGCGAGTATGATTGTCCTAGGAAACTATACAGTTTACTCATGTTTGCTTTATCGGATTTGAACATATATTTGAAATTCCAAAGAGTTTTGTGTGTTGTGAACAAAATTTAATTATATAACTGATGATAAAAAATTAATGCATGCTGATTTTCAAGTTTATAGTCAAATTTTATCCATTTTTTAAAAAACTGGCTGGTAATTTGTGCCAATTACCTGTCATTTCTTGTCAGTTGGATTTTATGTATATTTGAAATATGACAGTTCACATTTTGTTTAATGATATGTGTTTTGTATTCAGTCATAATATTTCCAAGGTAGGGAAGACTTTGAGTTGAATCCTGAAAAGATGAAACACATCTTGTACATGTGTGAATTTATGTTATTTTTATATTTATATAGTGTTTATTTCTTGACCTTTTATATATTGTTCATTTCTTGACCTCCAGGGGGCCTTCCCTGATATCCTCCATCTCCACCCAAGCTGGGAAAGTTGCCCTTCTTTAGGACACCCTGGGCCTATTTATATTACTGATTCCTTCCTTCACTTTGGGCTTCTTGAGGGCAGAGTTCATAAGATGTTTATCTTTGCTCTCCAGTGCCTAACATAGTACTTAGTGGGTGTTGACTGTGACTGAGTGAAAGCTTAAAATGAAATAGAATAAGATTAGCTTAATGCATTGAGACTGTCTCCTAAAGGTAATTGCCAAAGTAAGAGGCCCTGCCTGCATATTCATCTTCGTCTGGGCTTTACATACTGTTGTCTTGATCAGTTTGGTGGATCTGTGAAGCCTCCTGAATGAACAGGCTGAAGACAAGGAGACCCTTGTAATATTTCTGGTAAGAGGATTAAACAAAGAGAATAGCAGCTAGGATTATAGCTCTTTCAGCACAGGAGAGTCAGGGAGTTACAAAGGTACACAAGCTGGAGTTCCATACGCACAGATACACACAGATAACTATGAGATAAGATTGTATTACTAAGTGCCAGTAAGAAGAGTTTAAGCTATATGTGTTTGGGGAGTTCAGAAGAGAAATCACTTCTAATTTTGATTATTAGAGAAGACTTTTTGATTTGTTTACTTTTCTAGAAGGAGATGAAGAGAATAGGTTTGAAAGATGGATGAGATTTCAAGAAGCATAGATGGAGACAAACTGATGGCAGCTAAAGGCATATGTAGTATAAAAGTAGGAGGTTAGTTTGGGGAGACAGGAAAGGGCCAGAATTTGGGCATAATTCCTTAGGAATGATAATGGAATTTGCACGGTTTCATTTTTACCACGTTGAGATTTATTCCCCTAGCACACTTAATCCAGAATACCAGAAGTAAACCGAGGTTACTATTTTGAAAACTATACTGTACAGTCTGCCCTTTACTCAGGGGTTGATTATGCAGGCTTAGTTTTTTAAATTTTTCATACTTTTTCTTCTTTTTCCTTCCTGTTTTCTGCCTACAAATAATTCTTCTTCCCATAGTACCTCCATCAGAGTTAAAATCACGAGTCACTATTGCCTACTTATTAGCAGTTCTGTATAAGACCTGGTGAAAAGACAGTATGAAAAGATAAACTCTCCCACTGATAAACAGTTAAACCACATTAATTTGGACTGTAAAGACAGGTTCAAATTTACCAGAAAAGTATGGAGTAATTGTGTGAAAACAAATTTTTCTTAAACACACTTTAAATCATTTCTGGCAATATCAGGTACTTAACTACTTATGTATTACTTGTTGGCAAGTTCCATGAAGTCACAAACCATGTCTGTCTCCCTTGCTGGCCATTGTATCCCTAGCTTACCCTTGACATAGAAACAATAAATATTTGGTAAATAAATTAAAAATACTTGATAGGCTAATTAATCTCACTTTTACACATACATTTATATATGTGTGTGATATATGTGGTACATATAAAACTATATACTAAATAGAGTATAGATATAGTCAAAAATTGTGAAGGGTTTGAGCTTTACCCCATTTGCAAGTTAACAACTTAGCCTGCCAGAGTCTCATGGATGCTGAAGAAAATATGGGAGCGCTGGATCAGAGGTGAAGGATAGTTTATTACCTACAACAGTGTGTCTGCATATGTGCCAATTCCCCAAGCCTCAGTTCCCTTAGGGTGACATGAAGAGAGCCAGGTGATGCTTAAACACACAGTGAGTTACATTAAAAGAGAGGAACCCCAAACTCAGGGAATCTGAAATTTTTGAAATGGGGAGTAAGCATGCCTGCCCTGTTCAGAGACAGAGAGACACTGTCTCTGTCTTCCATAGCTGTTTGCTATAGAAATGAACTTGAGAAGATAATCTGGAGCAAAGACAATGCCTTCTTCTAAGATATGTGGAAATGTGATAGACCTGTGGAAAAGTATCTCCCAACAGACAGATACTCTAAAGGGCCTCTGTGAGGGCAACACTTTTCATCTAATCAAGGAATCAGCGAATTACAGCCTGCAAGCCAAATCCAGCCCACCACCTGTTTTTGTAAATAAAATTTTATTGGCACACAGACATACTCATTTAGATATTACTTACATGCTGCAGTAGGCAAAGTCAAGTAGTTGCAGCAGAGAGCATATAGCACGCAAAGCCTCCAGTGTTTGCCATCATCTAGTCCTTTACAGAAAAAATTTGTTGACTGCTCAATCTAAACATTTAACTTTATGACAAGCCTTCATAAAGTATTCCAAGCTTGCTTTTTTGTTCTAAAATATTTTCAGATTTTTTAAAGTTATTCTGTAATCCCAGTTGACTTCTTCCCAATTATTAAGGGCTACCCTGTCTGTACTATAGTTTTCTCTTATTACAAAGGGTTGTTAAGAGCAATTATCAGTGATTACTGTATTCTTAACTTTTTTAGTTTTAAAAACAATCTTATAGCAGATTATCACAATACAAGTATTTGGTTTATGAACATTTCTTATTTGTCAGGTTGCATGCTTTTGAACCTCTGCCACAATCAGGTAACTAAAATATGGGAGTCATCATAATAAAGTGAATGAGCTCCCTGGGTTCTAGAATCCTACAGTCCCAGGTCTGCAACTTACCATTGAGATCCTTAGCAAGTTATTTAACCCTTCTTTATTTTTCTCATCTGTAAAATGGATATGCTCTTACTAACTTAAAGAATTACCATTGAGATTGAATAAAACAATGAAAATCTTAGCACATAGTATGCACTTTAAAATATAAACTTTCTTCCTAAAATATAAAGTCAAAAAGCAAGTCCTATATTTATATATCACTTTAGAGTTTTAAGAGCTAGAGTAGTCTTATTCCGTCCTCTGAATTTTTTATGGATAAGAGTATTGAGGCTCATATTGGTTATGTGGCTTCAAGTCAAGGTGACAAAACTAGTTTGCAACTAAATTTAGATTAGAATTAAGTTCCCCTGATTCCCAATTAGTGTTCCTTACAGTATACTATGTACATTTGACTATTCCATACAGATGAGTAAAATACCTGAACAGTTACAGCTGAGACTAGAACACAGTAGTGAGTTTAGGGTTTGTGGCCTCATTAAAAGAAACCATAAAATAGTAAAGTTGCCCTTACTCTAAGTTAGTTTTGACTCAGAAGTTCTTAATATATTTTTATTATTTGTCTTTATGGAAAATATTATCTTGAAAGATGTCATATTACACACCTGCATTTGCTTGAAACTTGGTAGCTTGATAAATTGATAAGATAACTGGGTCATATGTTAAGTTTTTTGAAAAACCAACCCAAACATAGATCCTAATAAAAGAATGTTACACATTTCCTTTTAAAGGCTAAAAAAGCATTTCTCAGGACTCTTAAATTACCATATTCTGATACCAAGGGAAAATAAAATCTGGACTTAGAGTCTTGTTTGTACTTAGAAGGTTTTCCGGACAGGAAGGCAGTCTTGATGCAATGCAGTAAGCCACAATACCAGTGGGGCATTACAGGTGAAAAATCTGCAGCTGTACCCCTTCACCACAATGTATTACAACTGTATGCTGGAATATTTCCTGTACAGAAATAGGGTTTGGTTAACTTTGTTTCCCAAGAGTAGATCACATTAAAATGTTATAAAATCATGATTTCCTGCATTTTGAATACTTGTGGTTTCTCAACTGGTTCCAATATTTTAAGTTTTTTTTTTTTTTGTATGACTCCTATTAGTTGAAGATGTATAGAAGCTTTTCTTTTCCTTCTTCAAAATCAACTAAAAAGCAGATATATATAAAAACTGGTATTATAAGCTAAAAAATTTGAGATTATATACATATTTGTATTTTATGCCATTATTAAATGGTGGGTTTATACTTTGAAGTAGAAGCATAAAAAACTGACATGCTGCTATCAGAATACATTTTATTTTTAATTAACTATTGAAAAATATCTCTACTCAGTTGCTTTTGTTTTATGTGATGAATATGTTTCTCCTCTTATAAGTAATTGATTGTAGAAATGTTCTTCATGTTTAAAAGGACAGTTACTTAGGTCCAGTAATAATCATAAATAGAAACCACATCTGTATTTATGTAGGCAAAGCTGGTTTTTTACCTTGTTAGGTTTTAATGTTTATATTGCACTTTACATATCTTAATTTCTATAATAATATATAGATGTCCATTTATCCTAATTTCTATAATAATATATAATAAATTATCCTAATTTATGTAATGATACAATGTATATATACATTGTCTCTTTCAGTCACCCATCAATCCACTATTTTATGCTCAGACCTCACATTCTATATTTTAACTCTCCACTTACCTACTGTCTAGTCATCAATTAAAAACTCTTTATCTACCTCTAATTTTTCTAGTGCATTCCCCACTAGGGAATATATTTGGTCTTATCACCACTTTGACATTGTGATAAATGTAGTGTATCCTTTTACTTGCTTAATGAGATAAAATAACTTTCTATTAACAAAATAAGGGTTTTACAACAATTAACTCTTTCAAAAGTTATCAACTAGGAATGTTCCAGTGTGAAAAACCCTTTTCCCACCCAGGGGTGTAGGTCAGAAAGAATTCGAAGAAATCGATACTTGAGGCAGTGGATAACAGAAAACTTTAAAGCTAAACAAAAGGCTCAAAAGGAAGAGCTGGGGAATGAGATGTCCACACAGACTTTGAAAAGTTCCAACAGATTCCTGGGAAACTAGGAGGATATGTACATGCATAAATCTGTGCACTTACCCCAGGCTCTGCACATGCTGAGAATGACCTAAGAAGGCCCTGTGCTCTCACCTCAGGCTGACCTTAAGGCTCTGCACAAGCAGGAAGGGAAGGCCAGGGGAGAGTTGAGGGCATGCCCTAATAGGCACATAGAGCCCCTCAGCAGAAACTGGGTATACTTGTTGTTTCCAGGCCTTTAAGGAAATCTCTGTCTAATTATTAACTGACCACTAAGCTCACCAAGTAGAGACTTCAGTGGCCACATATAAAGAAAACAGACTTTTTAGAATTCATAAATGTTAGTAACAACAACAACAAAAAAAAGAGAACAAATATCAATGACAAGAAGCCCTGGGGAAGGGAGTCTGATTTCCACAGTTGCCATTATTTATTAATAATATAATAATAGTAATATAGTTAATATTTATTAATATAATAAAATTTTATATCATTTAAAATGTCCAGTTTTTTTTGTTTTTTTTTTTAATTTTTATTTATTTATTTATGGCTGTGTTGGGTCTTCGTTTCTGTGCGAGGGCTTTCTCTAGTTGCGGCAAGTGGGGGCCACTCTTCATCGCGGTGCGCGGGCCTCTCACTATCGCGGCCTCCCTTGTTGCGGAGCACAGGCTCCAGACGCGCAGGCTCAGCAATTGTGGCTCACGGGCCCAGTCGCTCCGCGGCATGTGGGATCCTCCCAGACCAGGGCTCGAACCCGCGTCCCCTGCATTGGCAGGCGGACTCTCAACCACTGTGCCACCCGGGAAGCCCTAAAATGTCCAGTTTCCAACAAAAAAGTATGTGCTCTGCAGAGAAACAAAGCCTGACCCATATACAGAGGAAAAAAAGTAATCAATAGTAACTGTCCCTAGGATGCCCAGATGTTGACCTCACTAGACAGACTTGAGCTGTCTATTTTGAATATGTTCAAAAAAACCTAAAGAAAGCCTTGTCTAAAGGACTAAAGGGAAATATGAGAATGATGCCTCACCAAATAGAGAGTATCAATAAAAAGATAGAAATTGTAAAGAAAAAAAAAAAAGAAATCCCAGAGTTGAAAAGTATAAAAAGTGAAATGAAAAATTTACTAGAAGGGCTCAATAGCAGATCTCAGCAGGCAGAAGAAAGAAGCAGTGAATTTAAAGATAGGTCAATTGAGATTACTGAGTGTTGAAAACAGAAAGATAAAAGAATGAAGACAAGTGACCAGAGCCTTAGAGACTGTGGAATACCATCAAGTGTACCAATATGTGCGTGAGGGGAGACCTAGAAGTTAAGGAGAGAAAGGAGAATAAAGACTATTTGAAAAGCTAATGGCTGAACACTTCCCAAATTTAATTAAAAACATTAGTCTGCACATCCAGGAAGTTCAATGAACTCCATGTAGAAAAAACTCAAAGATTTCCATACCAAACAATCAGCCTATCCAAAAAAAAAAAAACAAAAACCACCCTGACTGCAACTAGAGAGAAGTGATTCATCATATATAAGGGGTGCTCAGTAAGATTAACAGCTGATTTCTCATCAGCAACCGTGGAGACCAGAGGCAGAGAGATAACATACTCAAAGTGCTGAAAGAAAAAGGTAGCTAAAGAGAAAATAATTGCCAAATTAAGTAACTATAAATGACTGGGATTAATGGTAAGGGTCAAAATGTATTCTGCATTCAGATTTCTTTCTATGAATCTACTTTAAAGAAACTGAAACTGGAAATTGTAAATGATACATTATGGAGTCTATTTTTCTTCTTTAATCTAAAGGTAATTAAAGAGCAAAGGATTTATAGCCAAAAGGTCTGCCACTTACTAAATGTGTAACCTTGAACATATTACCTAACTTCTCTAAGCCACAGTTCACTTATCTGTAAAATGGGAATAATGTATTCCTCACTAAGATAATATACAAAAAAAGTTTGTAAATTGTAAAAGGCTGTTCTTCTACCACAGCTTCCATCAGTATTTTTATTACTGCTACTACCAAAATCACGGATGATGATGGAAAAGTGAACTGTTTTACCCCTACTGTACTGACCTGTTAATTGGTGTCCTGAGAAATCTGGAAATGTAGTGGGAGGAGTGATAAAGATGGTATCCTCTGATGTAACCTAGCCTTAATAACTTACTACTGAATGGAAGTTCCGGCTTTGTGCTAACCAGCCCTACACAGTTAGCTAGGCTCTCTATTTCGTCATAATATAAAGGAAAGGACAGTTGAATCAGATTGATAGAATGTGTCACTTGCTAAATACTACCACCTCTTTATTATGTACGTAAATACAGGGAACACACTTCCTCTGTATCCTTTTCTTAGGTTGCTTGGTGGCACTGAGTGGGCAAAGGGGCAATGGCCCAGCTTTAGCAGTCCCTGGACAAAGAATTCAGACCTGTTTATCTATGAGCAGATGGGCAGTTGCAACCCTGCTAATAGTCTTGGCAGTACTATTAAATAATAAAAACAAATTAAGTGCCAAAATATTCTTTGTACCAAAAATATTTTTAAATGGCCAACACACATGCAAATCTTCCCAAATTAGCCATCAAATGGAAACAAATCTTGGAATCATATTTTAAATGCAAAAATAAATGTGCTTTTACCAACTGGCAGATATACAACCTAAAATATATTCATATGCAGAGACCACATATGCTTAGAGTACAGTTTATTATATATGGCTGGCTAATTTTTTAGGTCCTGTCAAATAATGGATAGGAAAACAAAATGTAATAAAAATATATATAATCTTGACAGTCATTTGAAATGTACCATGTGTTACATGTGGAATGTTTTCCAGTGAAACCAATTTACTTGTTCCCACTTCCCATGACTCAGTACTAGATATTTAGGCTTTCTAAACTATTTTTGGCAACCAAACTTTCTTGGAATAGTCATCTTTCCTTCAAGTTATTCAGTGCAAGCATTAATAATAAATCCTCAGTTATAGATATGTAACTAAAAATCATTCACATCATCTTCTTCAAACCTAAAAGCACAAAATAAAGTTATTTTAAATAGATCACACAAAATAGAGCCCAGATTTATTCCTGAGAATAATTAATTGCTGCCATATGAATCACAATGTGACTGCATTAGATTTTTAGTTTAATTCTGTTACTACTAGACTAGAGATCAGCTGGGCAATGTCTACCTCTAACTGAAAGGCAAAGGAGGATTAGTGAGCTAATGAAAAGTTTGTTAAAAGTGGGTGTGATTGCCAAATAATTTGAAAGGAGAGCTCAGTATATAAAACAAGACCTTTTTAGAATAGAAGACTGTAAAAAAGATTATTTTTTCAGCACCTATCTTCATTCATAAATTTTAAAACTATTTATTGAGCATATACCATGTACCTCACTCTGTGCTATGAGTTTATTGGAGAAATAGCTGGAGTTCGTTAAGAATGCTTGTCAGAGAACACACGGAATGCAGCCAGGCCTCAGGAAGGAGCAGTAGGCTACTTTTAGAACCACAACCATCGTCCCTACCCTCCTAAATGAGGTCTTAATTCCAACACATGCCTCGCTTCCCTCTTTCCTAGTCACTACCCAAACTGTAAGATTTAGCCCCTCTTGCCTAGATACTGATTTGTATCCCCTTTTCCTTCTCTTACCAAAACTCCTTTCTCCTCTACCTCCCAAACCCTTCCACTGAGCCCTCTGGAACACCTGTTCTGTGACTAGTGAACTTCCCTAAACCTCAGCCTCTTCTTCAAGAATTTCCTCTACCTCTTCACCTTAAATGAAATCCTGCTGTCCCCTGGGACTCTGTCCACCACTGTCACCCGCCCTGAGGTGGAAGCAGTTTATTCTCCCACATCGTTTTTACCTCCAGGTCAGGAGATAAGGTGTTCTGCTGCTCACCTATGCCACTTGCCTGTACTCTTCTCCCCTCCTGTGAAGGCTTCCTGCTTTTTTGAGACTCCTTCCGTCCAATTATATCATCCTCACCCCTCTTCGTTGTTGCCATCTGCTATTTGGTCGTTTGCCCTCATTCTCAGAAGTCTTCAGCCCATGGCCTCCAGCCTTTTTCTTCACTGCCGTCGACATCCATGTGAAAGAGGCAGTCAGAACCCCAGCTCCTCACTCTAGTGACCTCCTCCTCCACTCCGTCTCAGTACTCACTCCCACACACAAGCCCTGGGACTTGCCAGCGTCCCAAACTGCTCCACCTCCTAAATCGTTCATTCCAGCATCCTAATCTTACAGTCTTTCCATCTCTCCAGCCCGCTCATTCGGCAAGCCCCAGTACAGTCATTCATTAAACCATATAGAGATCCATAGTTCTCTGCTTTCTCTCGATCCATCAGCTTACTCTGTTTTCACATCCCCTTTTAACCAGTTTACGTTCTTAATTCGTCATTTAAAACACCTTCTTGCAAATAAGTACCCTGAACTTCATCGTTCTCTTTCTTTCCATTACACTCTCCTGACGAAAGGCTAAGGCTGGTTGAGTCTACACGTATGTGTCAACACAGTTAACTCCCTCTCCAGCTCTCGAGAATAGCCAACTCCATACTCAGGATTTCCACTTGGATGGCTCATTGATGCCTCCAACTCAGCTTGTCTAAAAATGAACTTACGATCTCCCCTCTTCCACCTGACACCACAAACCTACTCCCCAGTGGGACAAATCGATCTTACCCATTCCAGTAAATGACATCAGCACCCATACAGTTGCTTGGGCCAGAGACCTGGGGGTCATCCTTAACACCTCCCTCTCCTATACCTAATCAGTCAACAGATTTTTATTTCTCAAGAATCTCCCACATACCACTCCATTGCCACCAACCATACCATAAGCCATCTACATTTCTAGCACAGATCACTGCGCTAGCCTCCTAATTGCCTGTTCACATCCGTGCTTGCCCCATTCTCTTTTAATACATTCTCTACACAGTAACCAGAAACTTTTAAAAACATAAATTTGACTTTAAGCATTGCTTCTTTGCTTAAAACCCTTCAAAGAGATCTCACTGACATTAAGATAAAGTCCAAAATCCTTATCGTGGACTAAAATAATTTAGTTTTTATTATCTACATTTCACAAATGAGGGAACTGAGGCCCAGGGTCATTAAATAAGGTGCTCAAGGTCATAGAGCAGTGATTAAAGGTCAGGGCCAGGATTTCATCCTAAGTGAATGTAATACCAACAAGAGTTTTTCCTTATGTTGGAGAAATTTTAAAAATAAAGATTATATCTATATGATTTATAAACCTGTGGCTCAATATATATTTCAGTGGACAGTTGACTAAAATTACCTTTAAAATACTAATTGTACTGAGTGTTGTTATCAACTTTTCTTTTGAGGTTTTGAGGACAAAAATGTTCTTAACATGGGGGAAAGGATTAATATGTGACTTTTGCAAATGCACTTATAGACATACAATCTTAAACTTTTTAAACAGAAGTTTCATTTATTAATACCCCTTTATTAACCAAGGGAAATAGGGCGTATAAAGGAAAATACTGACAAACACATAACACATATTTTATGATGTATTTCTATAGTAGTTCTCTGTTGTTTCCTAACTTTTGAGAGTAGCCTGGAATGTTCCAATTGAAGTATGTAACCTCAGAACCAGCCTCACACAAAGTTGTGAACTAAATAAAATTTTTCTTTGGCTTTCTTCCAAATCTCTCTTTTTGAACTTTCACAATTTCTCTTTGCCTAAGCCCCAGTGTTGGTACAGTTTACTTTCATTGCCCTTAAACTACCTAATGGCTTCCCACAATGGTTCCCAGCTTGCATTGCCTTTTATTATGGATTTATTCCAACTCTCTCCTGTAAGTCAAAACTTGCTAGTACTTTTTCTTAAGGCCTCACTCTGCTTTCCAGTGTGACAGCCAATTTTCATAAGCTATTATACATTGATTTTCTTTTAACTAATTAATTTATTTATTTTTGCCTGCGTTGGGTCTTTGTTGCTGCTCACGGGTTTTCTCTAGTTGCAGCAAGCAGGGGCTACTCTTCGTTGCGGTGCGCGGGCTTCTCATTGCAGTGGCTCCTCTTGTTGTGGAGCACAGGCTCTAGGCGTGCAGGCTTCAGTTGTTGTGGCACACGGGCTCAGTAGTTGTGGTGCACGGGCTTAGTTGCTCCACGGCATGTGGGATCTTCACAGACCAGGGCTCAAACCCGTGTCCCCTGCATTGACAGGCGGATTCTTAACCACTGAGCCACCTACTGTATATTAGGTGGAAGTCCCTACTGTATATTAATTTAATGGAGAACTTCTGGAAACAATACCAGAAACAAGTCTTTTTTTCATCCTATTTGCTGTGTAACCTCTCTACCAAGAAGATGATTTTTGAACTTTACATTCTGTTAATTTGTTACTAATAAAAAAAAAAGATAGGTATGTTAAATACGCTTTTCTAAACTCATTTGCCCTCTCCCATGAGATTCTTATGTGTCTCACCCCACTTCCCACATCTTACCCATTTCTACTTATGACTTTCTTAAGCTAAAGGACTGACTTACTGGCAGTCTAGAAAAGATTTAGGCAAGGAGATGTTCCTTTATCTCTCAAGTAATAGGCAACATACAGGGAAATATTTTAATAGATATGCAGCAGAAAACCATATTGAACTATGATTACAAGGTTCCTGAACATCCAGGCTCAAGGTTTATTATTATTATTATTTTTTAATTATTTATTTATTTATATATTTATTTATGGCTGTGTTGGGTCTTCGTTTCTGTGCGAGGGCTTTCTCTAGTTGCGGCAAGTGGGGGCCACTCTTCATAGCGGTGCGCGGGCCTCTCAGTGTCGCGGCCTCTCTTGTTGCAGAGCACAGGTTCCAGACGTGCAGGCTCAGTAGTTGTGGCTCACAGGCCTAGTCGCTCCGCGGCATGTGGGATCTTCTCAGACCAGGGCTCGAACCCGTGTCCCCTGCATTGGCAGGCAGATTCTCAACCACTGCGCCACCAGAGAAGCCCAAGGTTTATTATTTTCTTCCCACAGGTCCAACCCATTGTTAAGAAATCTAACAAGCAGGACTCTTATTCACAACCTACCTGATTCTTTTAACAACACCCAAGCTTCAGAAGTGTTCTTGGAGCATGAGAAGGATAAATAATTAGAAACTAACATTTCTTAAGCTTTTATTATGTGGTATTAAATGGAAGGCTTTGTCTCTTTTAATCCTCACAACAATTCATGAGATAGTTCTGTTATTATCCCCTTTTTAGGGATATGAGTACTGATGTTAGAAAAATTAATTTGCCCAAGAATTCATAGCTAATGGAACTAGAAATTGAATCCCATTAGGTATAACTCCAAAGTTTATGCTTTAATCTTCTATACTTCTTTGTGGAGAATTTTTAATGTGCCATGGATGGACTGAATCACCCAGGATATGTGTATTCGTTCATTCATGAATTATTCATTCATTCATTCAGCAACATTTTTTGAACATTCACTGTATACAGTTTGCCAGGTTCTGTGAAAATCCAAAGCTTAGCCAAATGGAAATCATTCCCTCAAGGAATGTGTCTACCAGCGAAAATGTCATGTATAGAAATAACTGTAACATGAGGTGTATAGTGATAAGAGCTATGAAACAGATTCCCATTTTTAAAAACTTTTGGAGTTCAGAAAAGGGAAAGCATTTCTGCATCTGGGAGGTGAAAAGGCTCAAAGAAAGTTGGTATTTCATTTGGACCTTGATAGATGGGAAAGATTTAAACATTAGACAGTGAGAAACCAGGGATTCTACGGGTATTTGAGGCTGAGAGACAGTATAGGAACAAAGACCCAGAGAGGGGAAAGTTAGAAAAATGTATGTCATGGAAGGCAAGAAGAGGGAGAATTTCAAGAAATGGTGGCTAAAAGTAGAATTTATGGATATGTCACTTGTCCTTATCACTAACCAAAACATATGCTCTGTTTCATCACACTGTTAGCCTCTTATGCTTATCCATTTTGTGCCCCTTTCTTCCATTTAGCACGTTGCCATACATGGATGTTCAAGTCCCTGTTTAAGGAAAAGAAACTCTTATAGGTGGAGGTAAAATTTATTCCCATTCAAAGATTTAGAATCACTTATTTAGGAAAGGAAGGTTAAGGAGAAATCTATTCATTCAGGAAGCTTTTATTAATATCCTATTATGTTCCAAAAACTGTTTGATGCTAATATTTTTAAAAATAATATGCCATTTTTGCCTTAAGGATCACAGAGTCAACTAAAGGAGACAAATATGTAAATAAGGAATGGCGAAATGTAATGACTTCTATGATAGAGGAGTGAGTTAGATATGGAAGTGACACAAGAGAGGCAGTGACCGGTTCTGAGAATGGTCATAATTAGGAAATGCTTCCAAAAGAGGAGACACATCTGAGCCCAGTCCTTTTTTTTTTTTTTTTTAAGACAGATGGGATCAACTCACATGTTCTATTCTGAAGCTTATTTTTTTTTAAGTTAATAATATATCTTGAGTGTCTTTTGTGTTAGTATATATAGGTATTCCGTATTCATTTTAACGGTTGTACAGATTCCAGTCTAGAGATCTGCATGTTATATTTAATTCCATATTGATGGATATTTGTATTTTTCCAATTTCTTACTAATACAGTACTGAAGTAAATACACACACATGCACACACACGCACATACTTGTATTGGAATATCTGTAAAACAAATTCTTAGATGTATCCTTCCAAGCATTTAACAGATATTGCCAAATTATTCTTCAAAAATAATGGGTAGAAATGCTTTTTCCCACACCTCTACAGAAATTGGAAATGTCAGTCTTTTCAAACTTCCAGATTAATAAAGAAAAATACTACATTATTGCTTTAATTTTAATTTATGTAGCTATTAGTGAAGTTGAGTATCTTTGCATGTTTACTGGCTGGTTATATCTTTTCTTCTGTGAATTAATTGCTGTCAGAATCTGGGATTTTACCTTATGCAAGCTAATAAATTAGCCTGTTAATGTTTTATGGATGCTGACAGAAAATATTAGACTTTGGGGTCAGAAACAAAGAATATTATTGCTCGTGGCACAGCAAACAGTGTGTGCATCATGTTTGCATTGGTTTCTCTTGCCCCCAAGTCCCACAAGGGCGATGCAGAAGGGCCCCCAGGGGGATGCTCTGCATGCAGCAGATAAATATCACAGCATAGAGCATGGAGCTTGTCAAATCAACCTCTTTGAGAGCAAGTCTGCTCTTTGTCCTGGAAAGAAACTTTACCTCATCACTCAAGGATACTTTCTGCAAACAGAACCTGAGAAATGGTCCCTGTTAACAGCTTTCAGGGCCTTGCATCCTTTGCATACCTGGCAAGAACATGCAGGGACATTCAGGGCCTCTTCCAACAACTTTCTTTGCTTATTTTTCTATATGCTTACTATCATTTTCTCATTGATTTGTAAGAGCTCTCTGCTATCGCAACAAGTATTTGTAGATCTGTCATTAACTATTACCTGTTTTATCCTAACCTTGCTTTTTATTAATTTTGATGTTATCAGTTGTGAGGTTTGTTTTGTTGTTTGTTTTACCATCTGCAGGTTTCATGCCATACACAGAAAAGGCTACCCTATTATGATAAAAATATTAAATGATTTTTTCTCTTATGTTTTCAGCTTTTAGCCTTTAATATTTTGATCCTTTTGGAATTTACTTACATATAGGAATGATGTAGGGACCCACTTTGGTTTTACCAAATGGCTGACCAGTTCTTGCAACCTCATTTCCCATCTTTCCCCTACTTGTTTGAAATGGTACCTTCATCACATACTAAAATTTATCTGTACTTACATATTATTATTTTTTTCTTCTTCTAATCTATTTGTATGTTACTACTCCAATCTTATCTTTTAATTTTAATTAGTATAGCTTTATAATAGACTTAGCATCTGGTAGAATTTGTTCCCCACTCTTTCTCCTTTATTTAAAAACTTTCTTGACTGTTTCCACATATTATTCTTGAATGAGTTTTTTGAAATAAAGTAGGTAAACAGGATGAATATAACTATGAAAAGAAATCCTAAACTACTGTCCTTTACAACTGTATCCCCTTTTAAAAGTCTCATTAATGTTATAACTTTTATGAAGATTCAAGTTGCATGTCAACAAATACAGAAGCATCATTTCTGCTTGCATCTTCTAAAATCTTCTTTCTTTTAATATAGATTCCTTGTAGTTTGGAATACTGGGATGAACTCCAGAAGGTTTTTGTTGCATTTCGAGAATTTAGTCTGTCTGAAAGCAAAGTTTGTGAGCTGCAGTTGCCAGATATCAATGTTGTGAATGACCAGAAGAAACTGGTATCCTCGGATCTTTGGAGAATTGTGTTGAACAGCAGCCAAAATGGAGCTGATGACCAAAGGTAACTCAGTGAACAAAGTGAAAAATGAAATAGTGGCATTATACTAGGAAACAATCGTCAAGTCATCTTATCTAGTGGCCCCTCACTTAGCTATATCGCAGCTGTCTAGCAGCTGCATCTGTCTAAACTACAGATGAGAACCAGGAAGTGAGATAGAAGCTGATGTTTCAAAGTCTGTGTACTAAAATTCCTGTGTTTTACTGTGAGCTCTAAGAACCTGTTCCTTAAATATAAAAGGAAAAAAGAGCAAAAAACAAACTTCAAAAAAAAAAAATCCAGTTATCCTGAGCTAAAAAATATAGAGGAAAAGAGCCATACACACTTCAATAGACTCTTAATGACACAGTCATCAATATGTATAAATGTTAACCCTGGGGCATTAAAAGAAACGTTAAGTAAATTGAATTGTCTCCTTCTTTTTGGAACTACTTCCTTCTTAAGGGGTTTTTTAAAAAACTTTAAAAGACAGACCTCCAGACATTAGGAAAACTTGACTAACCAAAATAATTTATACTCAAGATTTCAGATAACCAAAGTTTTATCCAGCTCTTGTATCTATTTGACTATAGTGTATCTCTAGAGCTATAGACTTCAGGTATTCTGAATCGCGTCCCCAGAACTTCCTGTTCTACACCGCTTACAGGATATCTGGTTAGTGACAAAACAGGGCCAGATTGTCCCTAATTCCAGTGTTTGCCTGCTTACTACATCCACTAACTTAGAGTAGAGAAAAAATGGCTTCAGCAATTTATTCTTCAAGTGCTCCTTCTAGTTTACATATCCTTATTATGTCTTTCTGTTCATGCTCCTCTAAATGACAAGAAAAAGAAAGTAAATCACCATCAGTGGAACAGTTTTTCTGGTCATATAATACGTGTACTATGGGCCTGTGCCTATCTTGCTGCCCATCACTTTCAATGTCCTACCTTCTAATTCTCCTGACAAGTTTGCTCTAGCATTATCTTATTCTTTGTATATAATCCACCCCCGTTTTTTCCCCCCAAACAACATTTTGACACTAACAAAAAGAAAAAAAATCCACCGTTTCAACACCCTGCGATTGAACTGTTTTCTCTTTTTTTGTTACCTTTATTTTTGCCCATCATTGTATGCCTTTACAGGGTTATAATCATAGCACACCATTTTGTATTCTAATTCCTGTTTTATATTATAGATAGTTGTGAATGCTTTCTCTTTTTGTAATTAATAGTAATATATGTTCATTGAAGAACATCTGGGAAATAAAGAAAATAATACCACCCATCATCATATCACACCGAGATAACCTCTGTTCACATTAGTCTGTAGCATCACAGTCTTTTTCATTGATTACTTTGTATGCTTAATAATAATACGTTTTTTACTTTATGGTTTCTATTTCTAGGTCATTTGGGCTCTTTAAAAATAATTGCCTTCCCAGTATATTACCTAGTAATGTACGACTGGTGAAAATATATTAGAGGAGTCGGGTCTTGATTTTACCTATATGAAATGCAGCAGTGAAAAGAACACCACCCATCCTGGGAGGAGTTAGCAGATGGATAGAAAGATTGCCTGTTCTAAGCATAGGTTACCTAGTCAGAAACCAGGAAATCTCAGAAAACAAAGCTATGGGTGATGGAATTTTTTTAAATCTGAGTTTCATTATTAGTATCAAGTTAGAAATCATTTCTTGATTCTAATTATCAAGGAATGCATTTTCATCATTGAAACAAGCATTTTGGATAAGGTTAATTCCTCTGAATCTGAAACATTCATAAAAATCACTTTGTGGTAAGCTTAGCACTGCAGAAACGTGGAACCTTTAGGGAATGGAAATTTTTGCAGACAGTCAAATTCAGGCAGTTTTTCACCAAGCTTTCGACATTGTAATCACAGATCTTTTGTCCTCACCTCGGATTTTTCAACTTGCCTAATATTTCACAATTGATCTTGCTTTAAATTGTTTGACATTAAGCATTTTTTAGGTAGACATTGATATTAGTGAAATTAAATTTAAAGAGCTGGTTTAAAATTCAACATAATAAAACACTATTAAGACATTTTTCAAAAAGGACAGTAAATAAATATCATCCAGTTTCTTGAAGGAAAACATCAGTGCTTTGTTGATATGTCGACATTTCACGTAGAAATAAAAGTGCTACAGTTAGATCCAGTATATTCTGTCATGAGAAATCTAAATGTGGACAAAAACCTGACACTTTTATGATTAGAGATTATCTTCTCTTAAATAATATTTATGGTTTGAGAAGGATATGCGTCAGACTGTTGTACATTACTGGAAGAAAGTTCGTAAAAATAAGTCCCATGAAGCTTAATCTAAAAAAAAAAAAAAAAAAAAAAGCGTCTTGCCCACAATTGTCAAAAGTGCAACAGTGTAGGATATTTAGTGGTAATGGCATCACTGTGTGTATGTAAATAGAAGCACTATTTATTAGAGATTTTCAAGTTAGCAGACCTGGGTTTAAGTCCTGGCTCCATCACCAACTAGCTGTTTGTCCCTGAGAAACTTGATTTCTAAGCTGAGGCCTTAAGGAATGAGTAGGAGCTAACCAGTCTGAGGGGTGGCAGGTAGCCTTCGGTACAAAGGACTGGAGACCAATGATTCACTCTCTTAAACCTTGGTCTGTTTATCCCATATAGGCATATTATCTTTAATTCAATCCCCGTGTATTTGTAATAATTATTTTCTACTATCTTTAATTAATGGTGTGCTTGATCATATGAAAATGAATGATGGGTAACTGTTGTTTTTTTCAAGGTAGCATTGGAAGGAGAGTAACTTAAGCTTAGTTTCCACAATAGTATTGACCTTTAGGAGAGTTCTCTTTCTATTTGTGGTGCACTGGACTGAAGCAAGAGATACAGCCTTTAAGCCCTGATCAGGGTATCCATTTCAGCTATTTATTTTTAATCTCAGCATGTATGTATTTGCCCACCCCCACTGCCCACTGCTGAAGCCTAAATAAACCCCTTTTCCCAGTAGGTCCTGACAAGAAACAGACAGCACACTCAGACTGGTTAACTGAGGAGAGTTTACTGTAAAGACTATTTACAAAAGTGTTGGCAAGGTGAAGGGATAGGACAGTACCCTGAGGCTAGAAACCATGGGGAACCATCCCACTCTTAGTCCTGAAAGAGCCAGGTAATAGAGCCATTACCAAAACTAACCCAGAATGGGTGGTTGTAGCTGTTTTTGGTGGAGGGACCAGCAACGTGCAGAGACGTGGCTAAGAAGGAGCCAGGAGAATATGAGTCCTCCCGCCACTCTCTTCACACCTTCTGATCTCCCTCGGGCACCTTCCACTGGCCGAACCAAAAGACAAGCCAAGGACAAAGCAGCTTGTTGATACAGTCAGGGGCAGAGAAGAGGATGGGGAGGGGTAGAAAGTGGATTTAGAGAGCAAACAAGATAGCCAGCAAGCACATGATGTATTTGGAATTTACAGTTTCTTACCTAGTGATGGGACCTAGGTGGAAAGATGAGAAATGGCTGGTGGGCCCAACTCTCAGGCTTTGGGCCACTCTACTAGGTTCCCTGAGTTTGGTATCAACCAGATGTCTTCTGATGGACCAGAACAACTTTTCTACTTTGTTTCCCCCTCTTACCCTCACCCCAAATGGCTAACTCCAGAAGTATGTGACTATCTAAAGTCACAAGTTACAGGCAATTATTGTGTTACACAGTAATAACTGTGAAGATCTTGATATATATGTCCAGTTAACTTTATGACAGATTGTTTGATGATAATGCTAAACTGGTTACCTGTGCCGAGTCTTTGGTGGTTTTGTCTGTATTACATGGTCACTTTCTCACAACGTTAAAACGTGAGAGTAGGTTGCTTACAAGGACTTTTTATCCCCACCCCCAAAACGTTGGTTCATAGAAGAAGGCATCCTGGAAAAAGAAGTGTGTGGCTCTTTCTTCGTGTGATAAAAATGGAAACTGTTGAGTTTTTTAGAGTGCAAAATTAAAAAAAATAAGATTTTCTCCTTCTCCCTAAAGATCCTGTAAGTCGCTGTCCACTCATATTTAGTGATCTTTGAGACAGTGGTCCACAGCTTTTTGTGTATGTGAGGAAGAGATGCTTTTTATTTACCAAACCTTCATTCTTGTGTGTATAGCCAGTGCAGGAATCAGAGGGAGAGCGTTGTGATGGTAAAGTCCCTGGATCATTCCTTTCTCCTCACTGGTTGAACTTTCTCCTACCAGAAGGTCACTGTGGCCTCTAGATAATTGTTTGCCTCCATTTAGCTACTTGGATCTGTACTTTTAGATGTACCTAAATTTGCTGGGTACCATTTTTTTTTTAACCTTTTGACTTTCATAAACCATTCAGACAACAATCTTGATGTTTGGAACTGCTTTGCCACCTTGTTACAAGGTATTGACAGTAGTTCCCTGTGCTATACAGTAGGTCCTTGTAGCTTATCTATTTTAATTTTTTTTAAATTAATTTATTTATTTTTGGCTGTGTTGGGTCTTCGTTGCTGCACATGGGCTTTCTCTAGTTGTGGCGAGTGGGGGCTACTCTTCGTTGCGGTGCACGGGCTTCTCATCGCAGTGGCTTCTCTTGTTGCGGAGCATGGGCTCTAGGCACGCGGACTTCAGTAGTTGCAGCACACAGGCTCAGTAGTTGTGGCTCGCGGGCTCTAGAGCGCAGGCTCAGTAGTTGTGGCGCACGGGCTTAGTTGCTCCGGCATGTGGGATCTTCCCGGACCAGGGCTCGAACCCATGTCCCTGAATTGGCAGGCTGATTCTTAACCACTGCGCCACCAGGGAAGCCCCGCTTATCTATTTTATATGTAGTAGTTTGTATCTACTAATCCCAAACTCTTAATTTATCCCTTCCCCAACCCATCCCCCACTATCCCCCTTGGTAACCATAAGTTTGTTTTCTATTTCTGTTTTGTAAATAAGGTCATTTATATCATTTTTTTTTAGATTCCACATATAAGTGATATATGATTTGTCCTTGTCTGGCTGACTTACTTCACTTAATATGATAATCTCTAGCTACATCCATGTTGCTGCAAATGGCATTATTTCACTCATTTTTATGGCTGAGTAATATCCCATTGTGTACATATACTACATCTACTTTACCCATTCATCTGTTGATGGAATTTTTTTAATAAAATAGAAACTATCAATGTGAAAAGGACAAATACTGTATAATTCCACTTATGTGAGATACCAAGAGTAGTCAAATTTATAAAGACAAAAGTAGAATGGTGGTTGCCAGGAGATGAGGGAGAGGAAAATTGTTTAATGGGTATGGACTTTCAGTTTGGGAAGATGAAAAAATTCTGAAGACGGATGATGATGTTAGTTGCACAACAATGTGAATGTACTTAATACCACTGAACTGTACACTTTTAACTGGTTAAAATAGTGAATTTTAAGTTATGTGTATTTTACCACAATTTTTAAAATATTTTCAGTAACCTCCCCCCGCCATTTTATAGGTGTACTAGGTTACAACAGAGGTGTATTTCTTATTTGGGGTTAGAGTTAAAACATTCCCCCAAAAAGACAGGTCTAAGGTGTAGAGAGAACATGGTGTAGCAGGCACACATATCAACCCTTGTCTTCTCTCCTCCATGTGGTGCTCTCCCAGGATGGACAGGACAGTGTTTTTGCAGTAGGCAGGGGAGTGTTTAGGTGAACCAGTGTTGAGAGACAGTGCCACACTGGGATGAATGACAGTGTGATATTGTCAGATCCCTCTTGGGAGCTAAAGGTAATCACCAGCAACTAACATTAAACTAAGTAACCAGTACAGTACCCTGTTTGCCAACCAGGAAAAGAGGGATGAAATTTTTTTTCTCTTATGGAGTGATAGACATTATGCTAAGCAGTTTCTATGTAGTACCTCCTTTAATACTCAAAAAGCAAGTCCAGTTACTACACTTACTGTACAGATGAGAAAACAGATTTAGCTAGATGAAATAATTTGCCCATGATTACAGTGTAAGTGGAAGCAGTGCAAGCATTTTCATCTCGGTTTTCTTACCTCAATCATTCTCTGCTTAATCTCTATGCTATATTATAAAACTCTTATTACCACAGAGGGATACAGAGAAAAGCCCAAGGCTTTATCAATCAAGTCAGATCATTGTTGGATACCTGCAGAGCTATAGGGGTGACATCCAGGGGTGAATCTTTAAGGATTATGCCTGGGTCCCTGCAGTGCCTATGGATCAATCAAATCTAAACTTACTAAAACACTCCTTGTTTAAAGGAATTGATACCCTTCTATGGGTCACCCAGGACAGTAAGTAAGTCCCTTTGGCTAAAATGAAGGTATGGATATGTAAAACTCCTGCCATACTTTCTACTTTTTAGAATATTTCCTCTATTCTAAAAATTTGAATTTCCATTAGGAACTTATTGATATTTGAACTAACTACTGAATCTTGAGTTCTATGTATTACTATTTGAAAGGTTTTGCCCCTTGGAGCCATCTTTACTTTTCCATTTCTGATTATTACACATCTCATGAATTACGTTTTTCCTTTTGATATCTGGATCAGATCAAAGTCCATTGTACTTAATTAAGGAAATGATATAAATGTAGTTGCTATAAGTGTCCCTAGCAGGGTCATTGTTCTCATCTTTATGACTGTTTAGCTCTATCATAGTTAGATATTTCTAATCCTTATGTAAAAGGTAAACATGCATGTGCTACTTTTATAGTGTATAGTGATGATCACATTAAGTTGAATATCAAAAAACTATAAATTTACTGATTCAAAATGTAAAGCATTTCATGTGCATATACCATATTAATTTTGTGTTTAAGACATTTTAATTTTGATATAACTCCAATTTTTAAATAAAACTCTAAATTTTTAAATATAGATTAATCTAGTAACATTTTAGTCAGGATTTTAAGATGGAAAGAGTGCTGACCACTTGAATATATATGTTAGGAGTTACTACATAGACCTAAAAATATCTTTTAACCATTGATTTGTACATTTAATTTAGGAAAAGTGAAAAATCAATCAATTTGTTATAAATAAAGATTTTGACACGTACTTATTTGTGATGTCTTAGCAACCTTTTTCAACATGTTACAGAATTTGCTACTCTCAAGAGAGAGAAAAGTAAATCTTGGAAAATCTCAAGAGTGTCAAAAATTGCAGTTGGCAAGAGAAATTCTTCAGATAAACACCTCAAATTGTGTACTTACTGTTTTAAAACTGATCTCAAAGTACTCTCACCTGGATTTTTAATAATATCTTGACTAACGCTATACCCTATTTTTAACAACTTCTTAAAGTATTATAAGGGAGAGATTTCATATGTGTAAAACACACGTACAACTAATTCAGTTTGGTCTTTCTGAATAAATACAAGTTTTAATTTTACCTTGCCAATGAGATCTCTTTTTAACTTTAATTTTTTTAATTGAAGTATAGTTGATTTACCATGTTGTGTTAGTTTCTGGTGTATAGCAAAGTGAGTCAGTTATAAAATGTATATATATATATATATATATACACACACACACATACACACATGTTTTCATATTCTTTTCCAGTATAGGTTATTACAAGATATTGAATATAGCTCCCTGTGCTATACAGTAGGACCTTGTTGTTTATCTATTTTAAATGAGATCTTTATTTGTAACTCCACAGAAAAATTCCTAGAAAGCTATTTGGGTTAGTATACCCATTTATAGAAGTTTTAAAAATATGCCTAGCTGCATTTTCATGCATAACATTTCATCAGAAACATAGTGCCCCAGAGTTGTGTTTTCTTTGTATGCAATGGAGTTTTTCTAACATTGCAGTAAGTACCACCACATGACTATAAACACCTTGAAGTTAAATACTCAGTAAACCTAGCTTTCATTTTCACCAGCCTGTTCACAACCTCTTTCAAAGCTCAGCTGAAGATTCACACTCTGCAAATCCCGCATGATTCACCCTGTGCCATTCTGACTTCCTCTTGTATTTCCACTCTGGCAGCACTTCCAACTTTCCTATTCCTTGATGGTTGTTCTGTTTTATAATGTTTGTAAACGTCTACATATTTTATATCACCAGTTAGACTGTGAATTCTTTGAAAACCAAGGATTTATTTCTTTAGTTTTTCTTGTCATAGTTCTCCCTAGGATACTGTAAACCAGTGTTTCTTCTCTAGGCTCCTCATGGATTTGGGAGCCAGGCTACCATAGCTGTAGAGCAAATTTCAGATTTGGAAAGAAGAGGGTGGAAGACGGTAAGGGGGAATAGGGCAGCATCTATTTAGTGATCCACAATTAGCAGAATGCATCTTGGCCCCTCCCAATCCCCAGGTCTCATGCTTCTACTAGCATTGAGGGGAGGCAGCTAGGCTGCACGTTTCCCATGCACACCAGCAGCCGCTATGTACAAATTTCTTCCCTCCTACAGATGCCTTCACTATTTATTTTAATCGACTTTTACTGGTATAAAATGGTGTTGGGAGGATGGACAAGTAAAGAGAGGACACATGCGGTGTAATTGTCCATGGAACCTTGGTTCTTCTGGACATGGTCATAACTTTTATGGCACCTAATACAGTATGCAGTAGGTATTCAATAAAGAGTATTGGCTAACTCATATGGGAATATGGATGTGGATGACCTGGAGAAGTAAAACAAAAGAAAGATTTATGGTGACACTGAAAATATTGGGTTTTTTGAACAGCACAGTCATACTCTGAATTGTGTTGGTCTTAACTTACAGACAACTTGTTCTCATATTAGTTTAAGTGAAATGTGGATGGAAGAAAATTGGGTTGGAGGTCAACATGGCCTGGGGTTTCAGGAATCCTTCAAAATTTTTCTGCTAATAACTCATAGAGAATAATCAACGAGAACTTAATTTTTTTTAATTTATTTATTTAATTTGTTTATTTTTGGCTGTGTTGGGTCTTCATTGCTGCGCATGGGCTTTCTCTAGTTGCGGCGAGCGGGGGCTACTCTTTGTTGCGGTGCGCGGGCTTCTCATGGCGATGGCTTCTCTTGTTGCGGAGCACAGGCTCTAGGCACGTGGGCTTCAGTAATTGTGGCTCGTGGGCTCTAGAGTGCAGGCTCAGTAGTTGTGGCGCACAGGCTTAGTTGCTCCGCGGCGTGTGGGATCTTCCCGGACCAGGGCTCGAACCTGTTTTCCCCTGCATTGGCAGGCGGATTCTTAACCACTGCACCACCAGGGAAGCCCCAGAACTTAATTTTTTAAAACAACGTGTTTATGTGAGCAAATATGGAAGATTTGATGAGAACATTGACTATAGGATTATGGGAGCTAGCTTTAAAAACCCCTATAGAAAGACATTTCATTTATATGATGTTGGGAAATTTAGGTTATTGAACTTCTTTTATTAATTATCTCCCACAGCTCTGGAAGTGAATCTGGTTCTCAAAGCACTTGTGACCAACTTGTAACTCCAACAGCCCTGGCTGCCTGTACCAGAGTTGACTCCTGTTTTACCCCATGGTTTGTCCCATCTCTTTGCGTTTCCTTCCAGTTTGCTCACCTGGAGTTCCATTTTTGTCATCACCTTGATCAACTAGGCACAGGTACTCTATTTTAGCATCGGAATAACATTCACTTAATACTTATTGTTTTATCCCTGCACAAAACTCCTTCCCTACTGACCACCACACACATGGTGGAGGAAACTTTTAGAAGCAGCATTCATCTCCTCTAACAGTAAGCACCAGCAAAGTTATTCTGAAGTTGATTTCGTATAATAGGTGTCCCCCTTACATTTGAACCATCTTATGGACCTTTTATATAGGGTACCATTTATATTGAATTGCCATGATTTTGCACACTTCCTAATGAGAATTTTCAAGGAAGTTACAAAAATTGCAGGTTTTACTGTTACTCCAATTATGATCTTTTTGAAAGAAATACATCTGTTTTTTTCCTATCTTATGAGCCATTACATGAATGGCAAATAGTTTCCAAAAGTACTTGATACTACCTTATCTCGAAAGTACAAATACCTTCTACAAAAAATGGGCAAATTCTCCAATAATTTAAAAGACTAGCATTTTTACAAGTTTATAAGGTAGAAGAGTAAGTTTTTCCACACACCAAAAGTGGCCTTTTATAAGTTTGCTCATGTTCATGAATAATTATTCCTAAAACTCTGTACCAAACCTTTTCTACTTAATACATTTTGATTCTGGTATTAGGTTTTCAACCTACATGTAATGGAAAAAGGAAAAAAATCAGATTAAAACTAAACACAGCTGCTGTTAAGCATCTTGCCTTTTCAGCAAAAATGGAGTTTAACCTGTATTTTCTAACTCTGTTTGGGTCATGTTTTTGGTTTTGAGATTTGGTGGGTAGATACAGAGCACTTCTATGAAATGCTTCTTAAATATTTACCTCCTCTTCATTTTATTTGTTGTCTTTTGTGATCAAATTTTTATCTGTGCATGTAACCTTTGGAAAGAGACCTGCTGATTGAACAAAACAGTTTTGTTTGCAAATATCAAATGGTAATTCAAATGTTATATTATCTTCAAGAGAATGTTTGAATTTATTAACCAGCAAATATTGCATTCAGTAACCAAGAAGTGAATAATTTAAATGTCATCTCTTTATTTCCATAAAGTGTTGGCTCATCTCAACTGCTGTTTTTCTTGTTTGTTTTCTCAACAGCTCCACCGCAATACCTACAGCCATTTATTTCTGATAAAAATGTGCCATCTGAACTAGAATACATGATTATTTCCTTCAAAGAACCACACATGTATCTTCGACAATGGAACAATAGTTCTGTCTGTCAGGAGATGCAGTTCTCAGCTCAAGCAGACTGTAAACTTCTAGAGTGCAGAAATGTTACAATGCAAAGCATGGTGAAACCCTTCAGCATCTTTGGACAGATTGCAGTTTCCAGCAATGCAGTAGAAAAGCTGATTGATTGCTCTATCAATGTTGACTCAATATTTGTAAACTTTGGGCAACATGTAGTTCATTCTCTAAACACTGCAATACAAGCTTGGCAACAGGTATGTATATTCTAGAACAGTTTACAGTTTGTCCGTGTGTGATCTTTTACTAGGCACTTTATGTTATCACTTCTAATAATAACTTAAGCACAAACAAAAATGTGAGAGAATGAAGAATTTGATGGGCACCATAATATCTGGGGCCTCCTCTGTTTTGGCAAAGTGATGCATGTTATTTTTAAAACCTTTGGAGAACATGGGTTCTCTACTCATGCATCAGAGATGATGCCCACATTTTTGTGACTAATGTACCACATCTGTGTGGAAAGTAACACATTCCCAGAAATTTTTTCCGAGTATTATGGCTTTAGTTTGCCAAAGCTCAACTTGGTATGTAGCACATTGTCGAAGCAGCCATTGCAGAAACGAAGAACCTGTGTGAGCCTTTCTGATATAAGCAGTTCATCTTTTCAAAGAGAAAAGGCAGTGAGAGGAAATTATGTGAACACAGTATAATCTTAGTCTTTCCCCCATTATCATTCTGCCATTTTGATTCACTAAAAAAGCACTCGATAATAGATTTTGTAACCAGCTAAAGACTCTTGATTAATAATTTTTTACTTTTATCTTTTGTCAGAAATTATCCATATCAAAAAAGAGATAGAATATACGTCTGTTTTGAATGACATATTTAAAATGGGGAACCTGCCCACGTCCACTAGCATGGAAATAATTTCACAGAATATTTGGATAATATTGATAATATGCTCAGTGATTTAATAACAAATCACCTCTGCTTCCCTTACTGATTTTCAGTATAATATTGCATTTCCATAAAGCTTGTGTTGTTATTTAAGCTGAGACATTTCCCCACATTTTGTATGTTACAGGTATTTGTGCAGACTAACTCCCCAGGAGAAATGGTCCTTCACTCCGCCCTGACCTCATGTGGGGATGGGGCAGTGGTAGGGGGAGGGGCTTGAGTTCTAGAATTTTTATGGGAATGAACTCTTTTCGTTATATGCATGAAGACCTATACAAGACTAAGGAATTAATTACCTAACATGGCACTACAATAGCAAAGGGAAAGAAGATAACACATCTGTTTCATATTTTAAAATTCTTTTTTAAGGGCATTCCATGGTTTTCTTGCTGCAGAGGACATGCGTAAAATAAGAGCTAGTGTGATCTAAATCTTTGCAGCTGGTTCGAATAGCGATGTGAAAAAAACCTCTGTGGCTCCAATTTCTGTTTTTTGTCATATTTTGAACAATGCATTTAATAAAAAACAAACCTAGAAAATATAAAAGAGTCATTGATAGAGCATTTAATCCCAGGATATTTTTGTCTTGGTATCAGGACCATTGTAAGAGGACTCATGTGTAGCAACTACTGCAGAGTGGCCCTCAGAAATATCAGTTTCCTCCCAGAGTAAAAATATTCTCTTAGACACAGCTATACATATAAATAAAATACGATGCATAAATATTTAAATGTTTTAAACCACATCAGAGTGTGAATGACTGACTGGCTAACACAGTGCCTTGAAGGAATATTCTGAGTTTTTTTAAAAATGGAGTTGTATATTTGATTAAGTAGAGCCATATGTCACGTAGCATATCGCTGACAGGTACATTCTGTGAATAGTTGGTTCTGATTTATACAGGGATTTGGCAATGTTAACATGAGCCACAAGAGGATATACTTCTGTAATTGTTGCTGTAATTTTCTTGTTTCCTCCCATGTCAAGCGTACTTGCCACCAAGTTTTAATGTGGTAGGCATCTCTAACCCTGTGTATTCTAAAGTAAATACAAAAACGCACTACTTTGAAATTACAGGACATTTGACATTGAAATGGGCTTATAGAGGGGTTATTAAGTTCATTGTTTCTAAGATGTTCTGAATGTGGTTTATCCCCTTTAGAGGGGAAGCTTAGTTACCCAAGCTTGGATTTTATTATGTATATAATGCTCATATACAGTATAATTATTGCCAATGACAAACGTGAATTTAACAGGCTGGATAAGCAATTTGAGTTTTCCACATACTTTTTATCGGATTCGTATCCGAGACAAGTCATTTGTATCCAGTGTGGATGGACCAGACAGTTGAAGCATGAAACAATTTGGCCTTTCACCTTTAGGTCACAAGTTTAAGATTAACAGAAGCCTTCATCAGTGTCTGATTTCTCTGGCTGTAGTTTTTATTTTTCTCTTTTGTAAATGATTAATGTTTTGTGAAACCAGATTAAGGACCCAAAATGCCACTTGCAGTTTGCTTTATATTTCTTTGTCACATTCCCACATTTGGACCAAATAGGATTTAAAGGAGATTTTTATTTAAAAATCAAGGTTATGCTCATGTGTCTTATCTTACACCATAATGATATCTCTCTTTAATTGCAAATGCCTGTATAACACTCCAGCACAAATCTTAAATGTAAATAAGCCACCTCTTAATTACGAAAGCATTCTGAGGTTTTGCTTTTATATGATGTCATATACAATATGTACAGATTTTTTTATAATATGCTAGAATTTAAACATTCCAAGAAACGCTTAAACTTATTACAGTTATAATGGACTCCACAGATGAAGGAGCAATAGAGAAACAGTTCCCTGAGGACTTCGAGTATTCTTTAGAAAAATGTAAACAACCCCCTTGTGTTCTTTCATTTACATTTTTTCCTAAAACCCTCATCATTTATTAAAGGTCAGTTTTTAGAGATGAGGAAAGTAATATGATTTTTTTTCTAACCAAGCCCCATCTGGTAACCTAACCTCTGTGTAACCAGTGGATTGATCCCAATTCATTATGAAAATTGAATTTCAGTCTCAGGATGTCTATCTAAGTGGGAGTTTGGAATCATATCCCTTTCTTCATGTTTGTACTGTTGGACCTAACGGAGAGAAAAATGTTTACAAGGAGAGCAGTTTATGTTGATTATATAACGCTAAATGGAAAAATCTCATCAAAACTAATTATACACTGTGACTCCAGTTTAATTAAAGGTTTACAAACCTTTAAATATATAAGATATATAAGATAGGATTAGATAGGATAGACTAGAATAGGAACAGGCAGGACACTCAGAAGTGAAAAATTGCTGGGAAAAAAAATTCTCCAAAATGTTCACAGCAGTTATCCTTGAGTATAAAATTAGAGACTTTGTTTTTAAAAATCAGTACTTTCTGTATTTTCTAATTTTTATACTGGGAACATATATTACATTTGTAATTTTAAAAGTTAAATTTACTCATGTTTGTCTCATAAGTGTTTATTGAGTACTTATGTGTCAGGCGTTAGGCTGACTACAGGAGCAAAAGTTGTAAATAACAAAGACCTGGTTCCTGCCCTTATGCAGCGTAGAGTCTAACGATGGAGACAACAGTGTCCCATAATCATGCAAATAATTACTCAGTCCCAAGAGGGGTCAGTGCTTTGAAGGCAAAATATATAGTGTTGTGTGAGCATAAAATAGAGGGACCTAAGGTGATCCGGGAGGATCTCAGGAGGCTACTTTACTCTGAGGGCATGACCTGAAAACAGGAACCTGAAAGCCGAGTTGGAAGAAATTAGTCGAGCAAGAAGGAAAAGAGGTCCAAGCAGAAGAAAGGCACTGAGGCAGGAAGGAGTTTGATGTGTTGGATGAATTGAAAGGAGGCCAGTGTGGCGTTGGAGCAGCTGAAAAGGGCTGGTGGAGCTGGGGTCTAGCAGGCAAACGGAGAATGGTTCAAGATGCAGCAGGGGCCAGATCAGGCAAGACACCTAAAACCCGCGGGCAGTCCAGTTTTGAAATCATAGCTCATGATTAAAAGCCACAGCAAAAAGTAATATGGTAGGCAGCAGATAATTATTGGTTATAACTGCTTCAGTCTCACTTAGCCAGAGACTCCTTTTATGTTTCGTGTGGTTGTCAGGCAAGGTTCCACTCCATGAGAATAGAGAGGTTTGGTGAGAATAGATGGATGATAGAGCGAACACTTTAGGAAACCCTCAAGAGTATCTAGAAGAATGAGTTATTTCAGGGCCTCTTCACCGACTGCAGCTGTAGAGCTCTGCCTGCCCACTTTGGGGGCCTTCTGGATGATTAGGAAGGGATTGTACCTCCCAAGATAACTGTTCTCATGAGGTTCTAGATCAGGTCTTGGTCCAGGCTGGATTCCAGGTGTGTTCATCCATAGACCCCTTGGCTTCAGGCCATGTAATCACTTAAATTTCTATGCTCATGAGTGGTATACCCCTTTTTACTCTCCCTCCCCTCAGTAAAATGGCAAATGACAGAGTGTGGCATTGTGACATTATTTAGATCCACAACCAGGAAATAGAAGCCAACTGGAGAAGCATCAGTTACATATTACCTCCCATTGTCTGCAGGTTCATTGGCTAGTTAAGATATTTTTCTTGCATTCTCAAGTTAACCATTTATTTAGCTATTCTTTTCATTTACCAAAGGTATGTTTATCATTTTTTAAGCCATAAGCTAACCAAAGTGATAAAAGAGTAAGCACAGAAATTCTCCATCACATTGCCAGTGCTTCGATATAACAGCAACCCATGGAGATACCATTAAGTTGAGAAGGAGGTACCAACACAGGAACGTATTACTAATTTGCTGAACCTTAGTAGATTAATGGAAGACATTTGCTGATTGATTATTAGCTGAAACAGACACCAACAACTGTTTTTCAACTAACATTTTTTGTCTTGAAAACTGCAGCTTGGCTTATACTGACTCTGAAGTTGATCTGTTTTGTGTGTTCAGCCTCTTAACAATAGCGGGAAAGTTATGGTTTTATTTACATCTCTCCCTGAGCAGATTTACACACACACATCCACCCTCCCCCTCAAGGGAACTGGGGATGTATTACCTAAATGATCCTTACTTTCTGTAGGGTACAAACTGTGGCTTTGGTAATTGGTCTTGATTGTCAAGTTTAGAAGGCCGGGAACATGGTAATTCTAGCCTGTGGTACTCTGCTCAAAAACGTGCGCTACCCAGTACAGCATTCTTTGTAGCATGTTAATTCATTTAAAAATGTTAAAAGTTTGAAGGATCTCATTGTTCTTTTACTCTTCTGTGTGTATGATTTATTTTGCAGGAATATAAATCAAAACATATTCTTGGAACATTTAAGATCTCTTTAAGGTATTTTTTGTGCTTATCCTGGAAGTATAGAATACTTTGTATACCAGAGCTAATGACAACAGATCTTTTAGTATTTCTGTGTTGTAACAATCGCCACTGGGCAGACAGCTGCCAAACATCTTGCAATTAATCTGATGCACATTGGCTTTCCTATTCTTTTTCTTTCAGAATAAATGCCCTGAGGTAGAGGAGTTGGTCTTCAGCCATTTTGTGATCTGTAATGACACACAGGAGACACTGCGGTTTGGCCAGGTGGATACTGATGAAAATATTCTGCTGGCCAGTCTCCACAGTCACCAGTACAGCTGGCGCTCTCACAAATCCCCACAGGTATTTGAGAAACAGCCTTACAAACACAGCAATTGTTAAGGTTGCGGATTCATTTCTTCTGCATTTGTGTGCCTGTGTCTGGTTATTTCCCTTCTTAAGTCTCCCACGGGGTCACACAGTATGGCTACATCTGACAGAAACCCAGAAATGTTTAGAGGAGGGAGCACAGTGTACCCATGCTCCTCTTGGAGTGGACGTTCTCCTGTTCAGCGTAGGTGCTCTTGAGGGAGCCTGGTGTGGTGATTATGAGGTTGAACTCTAGAGCCAGAGTACATCAGCTTGGATCCTGGCTCTGAATTACCTTGCTTTGCTTTCATGCTTCAGTTTTCTCATATGTAAATTGGGGATAATAATAGTACCTGTTTCATAGGGTCATGAGAACTAAATAAGTTAATATGTACAAGGCACTAAAATCGTGCTTGATATACTGTAAACATTGTATGTTGGGTATTATTTTTCATTTGTTTATTCAGATTCTTACTGTGTATATAGTCCGTGCCAGTGATGTCTTAGGCACTGGGAATTCAAAGGCAGAGAAGTCTTAGTCCTTGCCCTCCAATGACAGCTCACTGTCTGTGACAAAATGAGCGCAATGACAGACTATGCCCAAGGGAGCACTGAGAAAAGACATACCAAAGGATGTCTGTTTTCCAAGTAGTATAATTCCATTTTCCTGTCACTTTAGATGGGAATAATTAGAGGGATGTGCCCTGCAGGGATAACTGAGGATGAATTAAATACAAAGATGTTGTCTTAAATGAGTAAAAGAAATCCTAGGAAGTACTCTCAAGAATAATGTATTTCTAAAACTCTGGGTAATAAGGAAACTACTGTCTGCTTATGATTAAAAGAAAGTCATTAGATTAGAGAGTTTTCCCATCTCGTCTGTAGACCAGCTTTAGAATATGTTACACGCTCAGCTTTTTTTTTTTTTTTTCAGTAGCTCGATTCTGATTTCTTACCTGGTTTTTCATCATATTGCCACACTATTAGTATAAAATTTGGAAAACTAGATATAGTGCAGTTCTTCTTAAGTCTATTTATTTAATTCTGGTTATTCTAACAGGACATCAAGACATCATATCTCCTTTTTTAATAAAAGTTCTTAAAAAATGAGTACATATGAGTATGATATGATATTGCACTTGTATTTTTAGAATGAACGACATTCCCTTATTTTCTTTTTTTTAAAATTTATTTTATTTATTTATTTGTGGCTGCATTGGGTCTTCTTTGCTGCGTGTGGGCTTTCTCTAGTTGCGGCGAGCGGGGGCTACTCTTCACTGCGGTGCAGGGGCTTCCCACTGCTGTGGCTTCGCTTGTTGCGGAGCACGGGCTCTAGGCACGTGGGCTTCAGTAGTTGCGGCTCGCGGGCTCTAGAGCGCAGGCTCAGTAGTTGTGACGCACAGGCTTAGTTGCTCCACGGCATGTGGGATCTTCCCGGACCAGGGCTCGAACCCGTTTCCCCTGCATTGGCAGGCGGATTCTTAACCACCGCGCCACCAGGAAAGCCCATGCCCTTATTTTCTAATTCTCCTTTTGAGAAATGTCTGTGTAAGTGAGTTTTTAAGTCGTTTGGTTGTTTACCCCTTGTAACATCATTAAAGCACAATTGGTTGGTTGGTTGGTTCGTTTCAAAATTAAGTAATTATTTTTTTCTTATTAATTGCAAAAGTTAGAACATAGAGCAGATATATAAACCGAAAAAGGAAAAAGAAAAAGACCACCTATAATTCCAACCACCCAGAGGCAATCCATGTTGTATAGCCTTTTAGAGCTTCGAAAGTCTTCTATGATCATTGCATTCCCAGAAATGAACTAGTAGTGATGGGAAAGGAACCTCTGAGAAGGTGCAGTAATGTGTGATCGTATACTGTACCTGTAGCCACTTCACCCATTCATACACACACGCTGCAGGCCTTAGCCAATAAAAGGCAAAGCAGAGGAAGCTTAACTCCCTTCAAAGTCATTTTAAGCTGCATGGACTACCATGGCCCTCAGTGACCCTCAAGATTCCCTGGAGACTGGAGCCAGGATGGGAAGGGTGATCGTAAGAACAGCAGGCTCAGGGGTGTGGAGGAACAGTAGTCTTCATGTTATGGATGTACGGTTTCTAGATGGGAGGGACATAAACAAGAAACAAGAATGGCTAACCACTGCCACACTATACCTTTCATATTTATACTCTTCTGCACTTGGGTCTTTTTGCATTTATTACTAGTCTTGTTTTCATAATATCCCTGTGTGATTTGTATTTTTTATATTTATGCATATTTTATAGATAAGGAGACAGAAATGTTAAGCTAAGATGGTGGAACAGTTGGGACTGAATCCCATGTCTTTTCACTCTCAATATAGTGTTATTTCCACAACATTGTCAAACTCTCCTAGGTTTTGGCAGCGTGATTAGTCTGTTAGAAGAGCCAAATGGTGAGGTTTTGAGAGGAGGGCTGAGAAATCACTGGTATAATACTCCACATTTAAAGCTAGACTAATACGGGATTCTTGGTACAAGTATGAACCCTTGCAAAGCTTTAAGAACCAAAAACAATAAGAACCTTTTAATGACAAACTGGAAACATAAGACAGGTATCTATTAAACTTTTTTTTCCTCTTTTTAATTTGTAACTGCATCTTCTGGATACAAATTTTAAGGTGAGCTACAGTCATTATAATCTTTAGACTAAAACTTAGATCGTATTTGTAAAAGGTGTCTCTTTACTACAGCTACCTATGCTACGTAAAGAAGTGTGTTTTAGGACCCTCTGAAGCCAGAGAGGTCTAATGGGCCCAGAGGGTCTTCATGGAATTCCATACACCCACAATTGCAAATTCTGCTGTGTTCTAATGAGAGGTTACATCTGAGGATCAGAAAAGCTAACCACTTAGCTTCGAACTGCACCTGGAGGTAGTCATAGACTCACAAGTGAGCAAACTGTTCCTTTTTCCAGACTCCAGGTCATATCCTGCACTGCCCAGCAGGCTTGGTTTTAGGAACATTTGTGTCTGCATGTTTATGCTACCTTGGGTGTTAGTCAATTCATAGTCTCAGGGAGGATTTCTAAAGTTCAGAGAACTTAACTCCACTAAACAATGTAGCTTATATTGCAGAGATCAAGAAAGTGGCAATGACACCTGGAAAGGTTTCAAAGAGGTCAACATGTCTTAGAACCACACAGGAGGTTGCTAGCAACAGTAAGTCCCAACAGGATGGAAAAAAATACGGACACAACCAATTCCAGAAATCCAAAGCTGAAAAACCTTTTAGAATTGAAAAGTTATAAACTCTCCTTATAGTTTCTAACACATGCTCTGAGGGAGAATCACTTAAAATGCTGGATATCCCACAACAGTTGCTTGCCTAAGCAAACAAAGGAAGAACAAAACTCTTTCCTAGGGAATAATTGAACATGTTCAGCTGCACAGTCATATATGCCACCACAAAGGGCCCTTAAATATTCCAGTTCAGTAGACTTCAGATCAGGTTGGACGAGAACAGTGACTGGCAAAGGACTGGTCTTCAGAGAAGTGCTTCACATTATATGAAGTTGAATCTGAGGACTGGATATGTGAGTTTATGGAATTTTTCCCCAGAATATGGGCAGAGTCAAGGGAAGCTTTGTTAAATTTAGCCAAACTGACTGTAGTGGCGCTTCCATCATAGTAGGACTTGTGTGTAGGCTGTTCAAGTTAACTTCCTTTTCTGGTTAAGAGAGATCACTGTTAGGTAATTAAACTGCTTGAAATAGGAATGCCTCTATCTTGTATGTAAGGAATTACATTTGCTTTTATCCTCAAAACATGCCCAATTTATAGATTATGCTTTTTTTTTTTCAGAATTCTTACTACGAGTGACTTAATTTTAGTAATCAAACCATCAGTCAAGGTGAAAATGAGCTCTAGACAGAGCTATAGAAAGTAACAAAATATTGCTCCAAAATGGATATAGTAAGAAGTTTTATAAGCTTCTGAAAATGGCAGATATTTAAAAATGCAAAATGCAACAAGGTAAGAATCAGTTTGGAAGAGCAGCAGAGCATCTGGGAAATACTCATCAAAGTAATCAGATTTAGGGAAGAAAATGTAAATCAGACATTAGTTTCATCAGGCAGAGATTGGCCAACTTTTTTGTGTAGGGCCAGACAGTGAATATTTTAGGCTTTCAGGGCCTTAGAGCCTCTGTCAGAGCTATTCAACTCTGCACAAAAGCAGCCATAACAAATGAGTGTGACTATGTGCCATAAAATTTTAAAATAAATTTTAAAATTTATTTTAAATGAGTGTGACAAATTTTAAAATTTTTAAATAAAATTTTATTTATAGACAATGAAATTTGAAGTTCAGTAATTTTCACACATCACATACTAGTATGCTTCTTTTGACTTTTTTCAACCATCTGAAAATGTACAAAACACTCTTAGCTCACAGGCTATACAAAAATAGGTGGTGCACCACATTTGGCCCACAAGCCATGCCTGATTTGCCAACCCCTGCTCTCAGGTCTCTCAGTGGACAAAATTCAGGAGACTAAAGGTTTGATATAAAATTGTCTTTGTTCTGATCTAAATGGGATTCCCATCACTTGAAAACTTGGTAGCATTTTTCAGAAATTATGAAATGACAGGTAATAGTTTAAATCTAACACTTATAAAATCAACCTGTGCTTACCACATAACAGTAAAATATTTGTATCGTTCTTGTTCTCAGCCCATATAGACAGGAAGTTCCGCAGTTCTTTTTTTGGATGTAAAAATATTTAAAAGTGAGATCTGATCATTTTTCCTCCTGCCTAAAGGAAAAGTGATGGTTTTTTGAGTATCTACCTATGTTAGGGAAATTCCAGCCAGTTGTCAATTTTATTAACTAGACTGTCATTTCTCACTCAGTCACCACTCTTTCCATATCCATTTATATAGTGCATGTGCACAAATATACCTAGAGAATGAGCACATTTCTTGTTGCTACAGTCACAAGTTTAAAAATTTAAAAGTAGACTTAGGGAGACAGGTAAATATTCTGTGTTGGCAAAACTGTTCGAACTGATAAATTTGTCAAGTGTTCGCCTCTGCTATTATATGGCACACAGCATATCAGAGTTTGCTTAGAAAGGGCAAATGAAAAGACACTCTTACACACTGAAGGTGCAGATGGAATTGATACTTCCTTTCTAGAAAGCAATTTGATAAGAAGCATTATAGCTATTAAAATGGTCATAACCTTTGACCCAGTAAATCTCCTACTAGTAATCTACTCTCAGGAAACAATCCAAATTAAAACAAAGGTTTATACACAAAAATGTTTATTATAATTTGACTTATACCATCAAAAATCTAAAATCAAAATGTTCACTTTTAAAGAAATAGGTACGTAAAATCTGGCGTATCTATGAGATGAAGTTTTATGGGACCTTTAAATGTTTACATAGGAAGGTGAAATGCTACCATATCATATCAGTCAGAAAAGCAGAACATAAAATTCTACACATATAATATGATCTTAATAATATAAGAACAAATGCACAGAAAAATACTGGAAAATATGGCAAAATACTGGCCGATATGTCAAAATGTTACCAGTGGTTGCCTCTGAATGGTGTATTTTTTTAAGGTGGTATTTTTCCAATGTATTACATTTTTATATACTTCTCAACTTTTTAAAATAAAGGATATAGATTATTAAATCAGAGAGAAGTTAAGTAAAAACCCTGAAAATATTTATATATACACTAAAAGACAGGAATTTCAAATGCTAATTAGAACATTGGCAAGTGTAATGACATTGTTGGCCAAAAAGGTCGTTCGGGTTTTTCATAGCATGTTATGGAAAAACCCGAACGAACTTTTTGGCCAACCCAATATATCAAGAATGGTTATTTTTAATGTTTCTCTTATGACTATTGCAATAGTTTTTCTCAATTATTCTCTTAGTTACATCTTTGCCCCACTTCAATATACCTTGCAGACTACAACTCGAGTCATTTTCCTAAATGTTTTGATACTTTCCTGTCCAAAAATATTTACAGCCTCCATCATCATCTATTAAATATACCCAAATTATCTGGCATCCAAGGCCTGCCTCAGTCTATTCACAAACCCTCCTCTCTGCCATTATTTCTGTCTAGCTGCTTATTTGGTCTCCTTCCCTCCCATTCATTTTTAATCAATAAATGATCATTTCTTGTGACCTATTGTGTGTAATTAAATATGTACATTTTTCTAAGAAAGTTACTGTCTGATGAGGGAGTCAGAAAAGTAAACAAATTATTATCGACATGATCTATATCTATGAGGATATTGTAGCAGTAGTTCCAGACAGGGAGAAATGATGGGTAACTGAATTAAAACACTAGCCATAGGGAAGAAGAGCAAGAGGACCAGGAAGTACAATCAACTGCATCTGAATATGGACAAGGTCTTAATGAGAACTCAAAGAAAATGTTTCCTAACATGAGGAGGGGAATCTGCTAAGGCTTCCTAGTGGAAGGCATGTTTGTACTGAATTTTCATGTTTAAGTAAGTGTTAAGTCAGGGAAAGGCAGTGGGGAAGCAGTTCCAGGTAGAGGAACCAACATGTGTGAAGGCCACAAAGGCATGAAACAACATGGCATGGTAGGACTTGACTAATTTGGCTACAGTGTAGAGTACGTGTGTGGAATTGCAAGACAGTAAAGTAGATGAAGGCCATGAGGGCCCTTGTATGCTGTGCACATGAGCAGAACCAGGGAGACAGACAGGCAGGCAGCATGCCATGTTCAAGGGAATTCAGGTTTTGTTCAGAATAAACTCAGGCATAAATTTGCATGCCATGCTGAAGAGATGTGTGCTAGGAAACTGGCTCTTTGGTGGTGATGGGAATACCCTGATTTGCAGGGTTGGCCGATTATCATGGTGTAAGTACTCCTACCATAGCTGATTTCAAGCTACCAATGATTTAACAACCAGCTCACGAGATTCCTGAATATTTAGCAGTACTTTTTCACAAACAAGTATGAGCCAGCTCCAACACACCACTGTTTGGAGGAGTTATGTTCTGAAGAGCCTGGCTGTCCATTTTGAGGAGATATACCTAAATGTGATGGGCAGCTTTTGGCTGCTGAAGGATTTTAAGTCGTCACAGGATCACAGTTGCATTTTGGAAAGATTGCCGTCATGTAGTTGAGAAGACAGTCTAGAGGAGGCTGAGAATACATGCAGAGGGTTGTATGGGCACCACTGTATAGTCCAGGAGTGAGAGAGATTATAGTAACTGAGCCAAGACAGAGTAGAAGTCAGAGATTGGTGAAAATGCCTAACAGACTGATCTTTCTGTGAATAACAGCTATAAATTGTGAGCAAAATACAAAACAACTACCTCTGGAGACGAACAAAGGCAGGCAGATTTTGAAGGTGAATAGAATCTTCGAGCAAGTAATCTGCACAGAACGATTTACCCATTTTTTGTTGGCTTTGCTTTGAGGGCAAACACAGTTGTAGCAGTGCAGGAGTGGCCCACTGTCTTTCTGGCCCAAGGTAACAGGTGAAAGAGCTCAGGCAACCAAGGCTGCTAGAGAGTGAGGAGAAAATCTTGGAAAATGGAATGCCAGAGAATGGGAAAATAATATGTTGAAATTTGGCCCACCTGTCTGCTTACTACTGAACCACACATGCATGGGGCAGACTGAAAGCAGATTGTACCCAAGCCTTAAAGAACTGAATTAATCTGCACTGCCACTCACCCAGGTGTAAGAGTTTTAGTTTGACTCTAAACAAATTAATTACCTGTTAAAAATATTAACACTCTGGAGGGGTTATAAGAGAATCCAGAGTGTCCACAACATAGCATCATTTACAGTGTCCACAATATGACCCCAAATTACTTGACAGATCTCAAGAATCTCAAAAAAAAAAAAAAAAGTTACTTAATTTCAAGGGAAAGATAATTAACAGATTCCAACACCAAGGTGACCCAGAGGTTGGAATTATCAGGCATATATTGTACTTTAAAGCAACTATGGCAACAGTAAAGAGATTTTACAGGTATAATTAATTCCTAAATTAGTTGATTTTTTAACATTTTTTCAATTGAAGTATAGTTGATTTACAATATAATATTAGTTTCAGGTATACAGCATAGTGATTCAAAATTTTTATAGATTGTACTCCATTTAAAGTTATTATAAAATATTAACTATATTCCCTGTGCTGTACAATATATCCTTGTTGTTTATTTATTTTATACATAGTAGTTTGTACTTCTTAATCCCCTACCCCTATCTTGCCCCTTCCCCCTTCTCTTCTCCCACTGGTAACCACTATTTCTCTATATCTGTTAGTTGTCTTTTAGTTTATCAAAACAGAGGTGATTCTAGGTGGGCTAATTTAATCAGGTAAAAGCACTAAAAGAGAGACTGGACCCTTTTGTGAAGAGAGAGAGAGATACATACATTCCTCCTGGCCTTGAAGAAGCAAATTACCATGTTGCAGCTGCCTATGAAGAGGGCCATGGGGCAGGGAGCTGCGGGAAGCCACCAGCACCTGCAGGTGGCTCCCAGTGCTGGTCATTAAAAAGTCAAAGCCCACATCATATAGAGACCGGGGAATAAATTCTGCCAACAACCTGAGTGAGCTTGGAAGCAGATTCTTCCCAAGTCAAACCTCTAAATAAGAATGCAGCCCAGCTGACACCTCAGTTGCAATCTTGTGAGACCATAAGCAGCTAAGCTATGCTTGGACTCCTGACCCACAGACACTGTGAGATAATAAATGTGAGTTGTTTTAAGCTGCCAAATTTGTGGTAATTTTTTACTCAGCAGTAAAAATACAACATGACACAAGAAAAAAGTCAGTAAACTTGAAGATGGATCAGTAGAAATCATCAAATCTGAAGAAGAGAGGAAAAAAAAGATTCAAACAAAATGAATAGAACTGCAGGGACCTGTGGGACAATTTCAGAAGATCTAATATATGAGTAATTGTAATCAGAGACTGAGAGGAGAGAGAATGGGGCTCCCAAAATTAAAGAAATAATCTCAGCAAACTTCCCAAACTTTGTGAAAGACAGAAATTTACAGACCCAAGAAGCTCAGGAAAAACTCCAAACAGGTGTTTCAAAGAAATTCACACCCAGGCACATCATAATGAAACTACTAAATACCAAAGATAAAGAGAAAACCTTGAAGCAGCCAGAGTTAAACTATAGGGGAAACAACAATTCAGATAACTACTGACTTTTCTTTATATATAGTGGAAGCTAATAGACAGTGGAACAAAATCTTTAACGTGCTAAGAGAAGGTTTATTAGGGAGAGATCCATTTGGAAGATATTTTGGAGGTTATAATCACCAGGATTTGGGAATTGACCATGGAAGAGAAGGGCCTGGATCGACTCCAAGGTTTCAGACTTAAGGGACAGGTTGGTGGTGGTGTACTTGGCCACAACAGGGAACTGAGTAGGAGGACAATGTTTTCCATACAGAGAATGGGGCAGATGTGAGAGCACAGCACAGTGTCCCTAAAGTCCATTTTGGACACGTTTGAGTTTTAGGTTACTTTGGAGGCAGGAAGGATGATATATTAGAAACAGCACAGATTTGAAGCTGTAAATACCTGGATTTCACTCCTAAGGTTTTTTAGCTGTGTAAAATTGGACAGTGTCATAATTTCTTGGAGCTTCAGCTTCCTCTTCTGCAAAATTAAGAAGTTATTGTGAATATCCCATGAAATTACATTTATAAGGTGCCTACTAAAGAACTCAGCTCTGTGTATCCAAAGGTGCCTTTCCTTTCCTTTCCTTTCTCTTTTCTAACCAGACCTCCAAGTGGCCATGTTGAATAGGCAAATTGAATGTAATGGTCTGGAGCTCAGAAGAATAGTCTGGGCTAGAGGTAAAGATTTGGCCTCTCATCAATGCCTAGGTAGCAGTGGGAATAGACACGAATGCCCAAGGAAAGAGTGCTAAGATCAGAGTATGTTATTAGTTAGCTCTTGCTGTAGAAAAATGTACAGTGGTGGTACAGGCGTAGGATAACTATTATAGATACTTCCATTCATAGGACGAGAAAATGGGAGACACATGGGAGTTACTGATCCATAGAAATTCTGAAATCCAAACAGGTAAATGTTGGAAGTTTCTTAATCAGTAATCATTCATACTGCTGCTTGGGAATAATTTTCCATGGCTCCTGGCTTTGGACTTTTGGCTCAAGCCTCTGTGTCATCCATCCTTTTCCATGAAAAGTATCCTTTGTTTGCTCTTCATAATTTTCTCAGCCTGCTTTCTACCAGTTGAATTATGAAAGTTTAAAGGCCCCTTTACATTTTGTACTGTCTTTGTCTCTCTCATTCTAAGTTGGCAGTGTTTCTGCCAGTATAATTCTTTGAAGAACACTGTAGGTCTCTTGTTAATCTTACTGTGGTTCAGCACTGTGGACAAAATCACACCCACATCTCTTCAAGACAGTTCCTTCTCTGCTTTGGGATTCTGCCCACACTGCTGGGGGACATCACCCTTAAGTGTTTCAGAAGCCCTACTGTTTGAATAGTTCATTGAGACACCAATTTAGATCTTTCTGAGATCTTAACAGAGGATTTTACAACCACATCCTTAGCTTCATTCCCTAGACCCAGCTTTCCTGGCTGTGTCCTGGATTTGATCTTTGCCTGGAAGCTCTTGCTTGATTTTTAACATCATTTCCATCTGGAAGGCTAGAAATTTTCAAAACTAGCAAGTCCTGGCTCCTGTTTATCTAACAGTTCTTCCTTATGCGTGCATCGTTCCTCTTGGACTTTATTTAATATAAGCAGCAGATAAAAGCCAGGAGACACTTCAACACTGCCTGGAAATCTCCTTAGCTAGATCACATGGTTTATTAGGCACATTTTCTGCTTTCCATGTTACTGCAGGTTATGGTGTTGCTGAACTCTCTGCCACTGCATAACAAGAAACCCCTTTCCTCCAGTTTCCAGTAACATTTTCCTCACTTCCTCACTGGCAGCCTCCTCTAAGGCCATCAAGTTTCAATTAATAGTATCTTTGAAGCACCTTAGATATTCACTAATACTCTCAAGTCTTTCTGGTTTTTGTGCACAGCCCTGCTCCAATGCCCCATCCCCCCCCCCATTTTAGGCTTTTGTTACAGTAGCACCCCACTTGCAGGTACCACACTCTGTATTAGTTACATATTGCTGTTTAACAAATTACCCCACAACTTGAGTAAATAAAACAACAAACATTTATTATCTCGATTTCATTAGTTAAGAACTTTGGGAGCGGTTTACCTGAGTGGTTCTAGCTCAGAGTCTCTGATAAGGCTGTAGTCAAGACATTAGCTGGAACTGCAATCATCTAAAGGCTTGACTGGGCTGGAGGATCCATTTCCAAAATGGCTCCCTCATATGGCTCTTGGCAGGAGGCCTCAGCTCCTTGCTACAAGGATCTCTCCAAAGAGTTGCTTGAGTACTCTCAAAACATAGCAGCTGGCTTCCCCCAGATCAAGTTATCCAACATAGAACAAGACAAAAGCCAGTGTCTTTTATGACCTAGGCTCAGAAGTCATTAGTAATCATTTCTGTAATATCCTAGTGGTTGTCCAGATCAGCCCTATTCATTGTGGGAGGGGACTACACAAAGGCACAAATAAAAGGAGACATGGATCATTGGGGCTGTCTTGCGGCTGAGCTGCCATAAGGATTTAAACCCCATAGAATTTAGGGGTTAGGCTGAGGAATGGGATCCATTGAAGAGGAATAAGGGGAAGACAGAAAACCAAGACATGGCAGGAAAACTGGACATAATCGTGTTCTAAGAGCCAAGGAGACTATCTAGAAAGATAGAATTATCAGTGTCATATGCCATAAGGAGATTGAGTGAAGCAAGAACTGGGGAGACCATTGTATTGGGCAATTGGGAGGTCACTGATAGCTCAAGGAAAGCATTTTCAGTGGCAAGATAGGGATAGAAATCAGATAGAGTCGGTTGAAAAATGAATGGGAGGTGAGGAAGTAGGGAGAATGAGCATGAATTTTTTTTCTTTTAATCTTGATTGGGTGTTAGCTAGAGAAAGCTGCAGGGTCAAGCAAGGATTTTAAATTAAAGTACCTTAGGCATGTTCATATATGAGCAGAAATAAATAGCAGATAGGTTAGTGATGCAGAAGAGAGGAAGAATGATTAACGGCATCAGGTCCCAGAAGGGGAGAAGAAGAAGGCATCCAGATCACAAGTAGAAGGATTGACCCTGGATGGAACGAGGTTTATACCAAATATCTATTGCTGCTTAACAAACCACCATAAAACTTTAGTGGCCTTAAAAAATTTATTAGCTCATGAGTGTGTTGGTCAGAAATCTAGGTGCACTTAGGTAAGAGGTTCTTCTGCTGATCTCAGCTGGGCTCACTCATGAGGCTGCAGTCACCCGGTAGGCCAGCTGGGGCTGGGTGGTCCAAGACTGCCCCACCTACATATTTGGTACTTGGCAGACCACTGGCCAGGGTTCTCTTCCATGTGATCCTTCCAGCAGGCTAGCCTAGTTGGGAGAACGAGAGCAAAGACTGCAAAACCTGTTGAGCCTAAGCTCAGAACTCTCACAGTGTCTGCTGCCACATTCTACTAGGTGGAGCACGTCACAAGGTGAGGCCAGATGCAAAGGATAAGGAACAAGATTTTAACCTCTTGGGAGTTGCTAAGAGAATTTGTGGCCATTTTTAACTTACCACAAAAGTCCCCTCCTACTTTGAGACGAGAGAGAGTGAGGATGAGTGTGAATGTAGATGTGGTTGTAGTGGGTATTTGCTGAAAGTAAAAAGAGGGAAAAAAAGTAGGAGGCTTTTCACTCCAGGGAAGGTCGGGGGTGGGGGCGGGATGAACCTGTAGAGAGAGGAGAGGACCTTGTGTACTGAAGAGATTCTGTCTCCACACTAAACATGTTAGGAAGCTATGGCTGTGTTTTAAACATGAGCAAAACTCGATTATATTTGAACTATGAAATGATCACTTTTGCTGCCTTTGACCTGTAGGTGTGATGAAATGAGCAATATATACTAACAGACCTCTTTATATTGAACTGTATCAGCATTCCTGGAATAAATACCTGAACACGGCATTTATTCTTTAAACATACTCCTAGATTTTATTTAGAAGTATTCCACTTAATATTTTTGCATTCATGTTCATTCATTAGTCTATAGGGTTTTTTTGTTTGTTCGTTGGCCTGTTTGGGGGATCTTTTGTTCTTTTTTTGTCTCAGGATTATGCTAGTTTTGTAAAATAAAATAAAATTTTCTGCTAACCAACAGTGTAAAAAAAAAAAAGGAGGCTTTTAAAAAAGTCATTTTCCATTAGAGAAATGCAAATCAAAACTATAATGAGGTACCACCTCACACCGGTCAGAATGGCCATCATCAAAAAATCTACAAACAATAAATGCTGGAGAGGGTATGGAGAAAAGGGAACCCTCTTGCACTGTTGGTGGGAATGTAAATTGATACAGCCACTATGGAGAACAGTATGGAGGGTCCTTAAAAGACTAAAAATAGAACTACCATATGACCCAGCAATCCCACTACTGGGCATATACCCTGAGAAAACCATAATTCAAAAAGAGTCATGTACCACAATGTTCATTGCAGCTCTATTTACAATAGCCAGGACATGGAAGCAACCTAAGTGTCCATCGACAGATGAATGGATAAAGAAGATGTGGCACATATATACAATGGAATATTACTCAGCCATAAAAAGAAACAAAATTGAGTTATTTATAGTGAGGTGGATGGACCTAGAGTCTGTCATACAGAGTGAAGTAAGTCAGAAAGAGAAAAACAAATACCGTATGCTAACACATATATATGGAATCTAAAAAAAAAAAAGGTTCTGAAGAACCTAAGGGCAGGACAGGAATAAAGACACAGATGTAGAGAATGGCCTTGAGAACCCGGCAGCCGCATAGCACAGGGAGATCAGCTCGGTGCTTTGTGACCACCTAGAGGGGGGGGATAGGGAGGGTGGGAGGGAGACACAAGAGGGAGGAGATAATGGGGATATATGTATATGTATAGCTGATTCACTTTGTTATACAGCAGAAACTAGCACACCATTGTAAAGCAATTATACTCCAATAAAGATGTTAAAAAAATACAAAAATAAAAAAGTGATTTTCCACAATATCTAATCCTGTATCTTGCTCATAACTGGCGTTTGATAAGTGTTCACTGAATAAATAAACGTTAAGATTTCTCATAACATCTGACATTTCTCAAGAACATAGATTTAAAAGCTTATTTTCACAATATGAACATTGTAAACAGCATTCTTTGCATCATATTGGATGCTTTTATGTGTATTATATAGACACGCAAAAAGGGATCCTCTGATCTCAAAATGTATGCTTTTGTATGCTGTCAGTGCAGTTGGACTTGTAATTAGGAGTAGCTCCTGGTCTCCCCCACCTCTACCCCTTTGGCCTCCCAGCGGCCTCTGATGAAAACTGTTATAAAATAGGAAAATGCTACAGGAGGGGACTAGCAGTGTACTTCAAAGGAGACCAAATTTCAGGTCCACATGCATGTCCAACTCTTCCTACTGTGTTTAACTCTGAAGAAGTTTTATTGTTTATCATAAACTAAAAGTACATTGTACAATTACCAAATATTACTGATTTAAAGTAGACATTATTTCAAGTTAAGTTTGCCTTATATTGTCTCTTTCTCTAAGCATGGAAATAGACTCCCAGGAACTACAGTAACACCCTTACTGTTGTGTAGGGCACAGCTGTCCACAACTAGCAGTTCCATTTAGGGAGGAAGGATTGTATGCCTTTGCTCCCCAGTGGCAGTAACAAGCTTCTTTTTATTGTTGCTGACATTAAGATAGCTAAAATCAACAGTGAGGTAAACACTTCTTGGGACCATCTGGCAAGGACTTTAATCCAAAATATTCTGTAAACACTGAGTCCATTTGAGTACCCAAGGCCTACTATCCAGTCACCATAAACTGCATTTTTATTTTAGTTCTAAGCAGTCATTGAGACAGCAAAATAGTAGACTGTAGACTCGGTCTCTTCACCTTTCTCTCAAAATATTTTCAGTTTCCTGAGAGATTCCAGGACACTTACATTCTCTGAGGAAGGTTATTGTGCCTTGTTGAAGTCACCAGTAAATGGGGCCCTAACAGTTTTGGTCATTAAGTATCTAGTGGATAGAGATATTTGGAATGTCTTCATTTACTGTTGGGAAATACACTTACTCCATTTAAATGAGAGGCAGAAGTTTGGGATTGAGTTTTCCTTTTCCTGTATGTTTCAAAGTTTCTTTGTAAAAATGGTTTGCAGTATGACCTAGTTAAGACTTTTAAAGTCGTAAAGAAATGGCAAAGATAGGATTGTGATAGGGCACTTTATCCAGTCCCAGGGCTGATTTCTGGAGTTTTCTACAAGCCTGCATGAAAGGGCACAACTGGGGATTATTCCAACTGTGAAGCACCCGGAGGAATGACTGCTGGTGCTGCTAATGGTCTCTCTGTCCCTTCTCGGGCAATAAATTTTAGATATTGAAATATAGCTTTGGAGAAAAATGTAACTGAGGATTCCTTAAGCTTTTTACAAGACACTCAAAGGCTTTTCACAAGCTAGTGCTCTGCAAATGTGAATTCTTGATGTCTAAACATAAAGGTCCTTGACTGAACTAATTTTAAATGTGAATTTTAATACAGAGTGCTTGGAGAAAGGGAGTGCAGCTGGACCATTAAAGCATGGTATTTTGCCATTTTTAAGTAATGGGAAATACTGATTAAGAATGTTATAAAGATTTCAGCGTACAGAATGTGATTGTGTTTAATCATAACCTGTTACCACAAGTCTGTGTAACAAAAGCATTAACTCTGTTAAAGACAATGGCATACCTATTATACTGTGGCACTTTTTAATTCTTTCCGTGCTGAACAGGATATTGAAGAGCTTATTATCTAAAGGTCAGAATAATGCCCAAGACATGGCCAAGCCCAATGAGTGTCAGATGCATGGAATGTTGGATGACTTCATAGTTATGAAATTATTTCATTTCTCATGATAATTCCTGACTTGCCAAGTTAGTGAATTTTAAGAACTCTGAGAGCAGATTTTAAGATAAATGTGAAATAATCCATACTTTTGGAGTCAGGGACTTCCCTTCAGGCATTAGTTCATATTTGACTTGCTTGACTTACACTTGGGGATAAAATGAGTTAGGACAAGGTCTTAGATACCACATTCCCTTACTGGGAAAGAAAACCAACTTGCACAACTTTGGCTGGCTCATGTTTCTTGTTATACAGGCACTAAGAAGCAGCGGTTGCCATGAAATACTTTATTTAACCTTTATGAAAATGTTTTCTTAGTATGGCAAGGCAGTTTAGTTAAATGAAAATAAATAACTGTAAAAATTTTGGATTTCTTTTATATCCATCTGTTGACTTTTTTTTTCTAATGAAAAATTAGGGATAACAATTATAATTGTCTAAATGGCCATGATGACTAAAAATAAATTACAGATTGCATAGAACTACTTGATCTTCTCTTAGGACACTTGTTGGCAATGTCTTCTATTTTACATTAAACTAAATTTTACTAAATGATGAATGAACATTTTAAAAGAAAATTTAAAAGAACAATTTAAAAGAAAATTTTTATTCAAACTTTGGTTAGGTTTCTCTATGGTTTATATTTGTATTTAGTCAAAATTGATTTTCAGACAAACAAAAGCTGACAATTTGGCTCACAAACTCAGAACATTTATCCAGGTCTGAATGACTATCAAACAGTATCTCCAGTTTCTTATCTTATTGGCTTCCATTTCTCAGCTTACCTACAGTATCCTTTATTATTTCCATCCAGCATACCCTTATCTCTTCCACTGAAGAGTTGGGTCTAACCAAGAGCATACTATCATTCTGTCAAGAGAGAGTGTCTACACAGCACCCAAATCTCCTGGCTGTTAGTGCCACTCAATTAAGCAGTTAATGTTTGTATTTATTTTATCTAATTATTTAAAAAGAAAATGTGAATTATTTCATATTTTATAGACAGACTATCCTCTTCTGTACACACTCATAAGCATACATATCAAATTTCTCTGAATTTTTACTTTTCAACCCCTTATGGTAACATTGAGGATGAACAGCCTCAAAGATTATCACACAGTTTTGGACTTAAGGCAGCTATTAGTGTCACAGCTCATGTTTTATCAGTCATATATCATTTAAATATAGGGAAGCCCATACCCTTTAGAAACATGAAAACAATAGATATGTGTAATGTTGAAATGACCTTTTTTTTTTTACTGTGTGCATTTATATCTGATTTCATGATTAATATGTTCCCAAAAAGTTATGCATAAAATTATATTTTAACATATGAGAGAATCTGCTTATTAAATCTTTTTGCAAAAAAAAAATTTGTGAGGTTGTGAGGTAAATTATTTTTCCCTAATTTAGATAATTTCAATTTAGGTAACTTTATAGCAAAGAATACCCATTAAGCATCCTATTGTCTTGTAGATAATGTATAAATTAAAAGTGCCATACTCGTCACCCTACTTTTTCTTCTTTTTTTAACTTATTTTTCTCTTAAGTATGTAAATGTTCGTAATAGATTGAACAGAGACTAATGTCTGAACAATGAAAAACCATAAATAAATTCTGGAATACAGATTGTAGTTATTTATGAGAAATCTTTTTTAATTTTTAAAAAGTTTCTATGACTTGATTATAGATACACTGAAACATTGATTAAGCCTTAATGTTTGCTAGATGTGGGCCATTTGACATCCTATTTACTCATGGAAATTCGAATGATTTATCATAAACTGTATGATGAAGTGACACATACTGTTTTAAAACCATGAAGATGAATAGATATATGAATAGCATTTCTTTCTTTATAATAATTATATACGTCATTTTTCTTTCATACCTATGACATTTTCTCTCATATTTCTTCATCTATTTGTCTTTTTGCTCTGTACAATTATAAAGATTTTCAACTTTTCCTTCCATATTAATTATTCATACTTGCTCTACTTGCATCAGTGTAGATTGTTATTCTGCAAATGCATTCTTTGTTTCCTTGCATTTATTTCTTATCTAATTTCCTTTTCATATCATCTAGTTTTTTTAACTTCAGGCTGTTTTCTATTTATACTAGACTCTTCTTTCCTCTCAGTATTTTTCTACAGTTTTATAGAAATCATGTATTTTTGCATACTTTAGAGAAAACCAAAACCTTTCCTGATTTCTTTCCCCTGAATTCTGCAACTGGGTATTTATATTAACTAGTCTCTTCCCCTTATTTTCTAAGATGATATGCTTTTCCCTTTGTTTCGCAGTATCTTTTCATAGTTCTCATGGCTTGTTTTCATGTCACTTTTGCTATTTATTAATGTTTGTATCATATGAATTGCCCTTGGTTATACTATATTATCATTTGAGGAATGGTGGGATTTTTATTCTCATATCTCCAGCTTCAGGGCCAGATAATAAAGTCAGTTCCTATTCCACTTCCCATTTTTCAGCTGGCATTTCCTAATATTCTCAACTATACAAAGGTGAAAGCTTCTACATCCTCCCATGCTTCTCTGTTATCCTGAAATGTCAAAAGTCATAAAAAGCTAGTTTCCCTCATTCACAACTACTGTTTTTTTTGTTTGTTTATTTTTTTCCTGACTCTTTCTTCATCTATGTTTGTCTTGTGATGACCATTCATAAAATACAGTGGTAAAATAAATAAATAAATAAATAATTTACTATTTAAGACTAGATATAGAAAGACCAGGGAGTTAGTTAATAGCATTATTTCAAACAGCCCAACAACTATCAGTTACTGTGTTTCAGTGCCTTTAATGCTTCAATCCCTGGTGTTTATTGATGATGGATGCTCTGAGGGTAAGTAGCAGTTCCTGACCTAAGAGTTCACTGCCTCTTCATCCTCCCTTTCTGTACCACTCTCTCTCAGGCAGGTCCTCTCCCTAACTCTCAACTCTCCTCCATCCCCAAGAATCTGCACACATGCCTCTTGGCTGCCTGAGAGCAAGATCTGACCTCCTGAAACAATGATTTTTTGTTCGAGTGTGCCTCTTTCTTTTCCAGGATCAAAATTCAGTGGTTCCATTTGGGTTATGGTCAAAGCTGTTAGAGGAATGTAAGCTGATGAGTTCATAATATAAAGTTAATTTTCCAAATTACATTGACAAGTTGTTTGCACAAAAGTTTGAAGCCATAGTTTGCTACTTTTATGACTTGTCTTGGTTGTAATGCAATCAATGTGGTTTTCAGACATCAATTTTGTACAGAAAGAACCACTCCAAGTTAGGTTGTCACCTGCTTTTGTTTATCAGAAGTAACAGTCCTGTATATCTTTTATTCTATTGCAATATGTCTTTTTTTCATGTTATTTCTTTGGGTAAGTAAAATATGTCAATCTCTGGTCAATCTTTTAATTTCCCCAAGCATAATACCTCTGGAGTCCTACAACAATTTTTTCCTTCCTCTCATGAATTTTTGCACTATACTTTTTCTGGTGAAATATCTCTCCCACTATATTGTGAGAATTTTCTGTGTGTGTCTCATTTGTCTTTATCTCCACCATGTATAGTACAGTTAGTTGGCTTATGGTGAACATTTAATAGATGTAGATCCTAAGAATATTTGCTAAATTGGAAAGAAAAAAAAACTATTGCCCTAGGGTGAAAAACCCTCAAATTATTATATTAAACTGCTCCAAGAATCAAGTGAGTAAGTATACAGCAAGCCAGACCCTGTGTGAGGAGCCAGTGGTGGAGGCCTCAGAGATGAACTGAGGCCCATGTCACCCTTTTAGCAAAGTGCCAACAGAGCAAATGGCAAAGCTGACTAGGACAAATGGGGAAACTTCATGCAGGAAGCTGAATTTGAGTTTTTAAAATAATGTCTAATTTCTTTTTACTTGGAATGCAGGCTCTATATGCTTTCTATTAGACTTTTTTTTCATTTTAATAACATTAATTTTTATCTGATTGCAAAGTAATACATATTTATAGTATGAAATTTGGAAATTACGTAAAAGCACACAAAACCACACACAAAAAGGAAACTTAAAACCCATAACCCCACAACCCCAAGATAACCACTATTAGCATTCTGGTATATTTCTAGCCATTTTCTCCCTTAGGAATAGGAATACATACTTTTTGTTCGTTTTACAAAAATGGGATGTATACTGCACATATCTTTTTGTAATGTGCTCCTTTTCTGGTTAATCTTTGGCTAAGTAATATTGTTCACGTTTTTTCGTTCTGTGAGTTTTTCTCAATGGCTTGAGAGAATCCTAAGTATAAGAGAGGCTCTGAGTAAGCGCACCTCAGTTCAAATCTTATCCCTGGCCCTCTTCAGCACTGTGGCCCTGGGGAGGTCACACAGCCTCTCTGTAACTCAGCTTGCTTTTTCATCCATAAAATAAAACAAAATCAACTGCCACATAAGACTGTTTTAAGGAATTAATAAGAAAATATATAAAAAGCAGCCCACTGCTTGACACATAGTATGTGTCTAACAACTGATAGCTATTATTGTTTTTACTATATTTCATTTGACTAATTTCCTAGTAATGCCAAATTTTCATTATTAAAACAATTCTGGAATAAACCTACATCTAGGTAAATCTTTGCACATATGTATAATTATTATATCAGGATAAATTCCTGTTTAGAATTGATGAACCCAGTGAGTATCTGAAACTTAGATTTTTGATACAAGGATTACCCTCCAGCTACAATTTTCATTCTGACCAACATTTTGTGAGTGTGCCAGGTTTCCCTTCTTTTGTAAGAGGTTGTTTTATGCTGATCTGTAGCCTTCATTTAATTCAAACAATCTTGAGAGAAAACCTACAAGCCCTCACATTTTGTGTCATGATACTTGTGGGATAACAGTGACTTATATCACCTCCTGAAAGGTTGATTTGGAAAGCTTTCTTTTTCTTTCTCCTCTTTCCTCCAAAATACACTGCATCAAAGAGTCCAAGCTGTCCACTAGAAAATAATTCAATTTGACTTATTTCTACTTTATCATTCCTTTAGGTTGTGCTCTATAGAAGTAAAAGGATATATAGGGTCCTAAGAGTTCCAATATTGAATCAGAGTGACACCAAGCATTAGCAATTATCTAGACATTTTTCTACCTGGTTTTCAGCATTATTTCAGATACTCTGAACATCCTGAAATTCAACTGCCTTTAAAAAAGCAATAATGGGCAACATATTTTATTTTGTTTTTGTGTTAGTTTATTGGTGTGAAATGTACTATCAGTTCCACTTACGCATTCCAAACAAGCAGTTTAACATTGATCTGTTTAATTTGATCTGTAGCTTTTCAGATATTATTTTAGATAGACAAGAATGTTTTAATATTTTAACTTAATTTTCCCTCGTGATGCTCATCTAGTATATCATTTGGGCTCTGCTTTATGCTTTAGTATCAGTATTGCAATGTCTGAATTATAGATCTGAGGGATTGCATTGATTTATAGTTTAATCTACTATTGTTATCCACATAAAGCAAACCTCCCGTATAGAAAGGTCATTCAAAATAGGAACTGTTTCTGAATATTTTGATTTGATTCTCATTTTATGATATTATTTTATGCACAAATATTGCCACTAAAAGTTTTGAATATCTACTTTGGGTTATTTTTCAATAATCCTGATTCATTTATTCAACAAATATTTTATTGAATGCCTACAATGCACTAGGCTTTTGGGATATAGATATAAGTTTAGAAGTTTAAAAAACAAATATGATGCTTAAGCTTTAATATATATATAAATATACATTATATACTATATGTTTATTTTATACATATATATACAGTAGCTTATTTCACTTGCATTTCACTTTAAGTTTTTAGAACTCCTAAAATTTCTACAAAGAATACAATGGATTGGGGAAATTTTTTTTTTAATATTTATTTATTTATTTGGTTGCACCGGGTCTTAGTTGCGGCAGGTGGGCTCCTTAGTTGCGGCAGGCGGGCTCCTTAGTTGTGGCTCGCCGGCTCCTTAGTGTGAAACGCAGCCTCCTTAGTTGTCGCATGTGAACTCTTAGTTGTGGCATGCATGTGGGATCTAGTTCCTTGACTAGGGATTGAACCCGGGCCCCCTGCATTGGGAGCACGGAGTCTTAACCACTGCACCACCAGGGAAGTCCCTGGAGAAATATTTTGAAGTTACGTAATTTTCAGTTTCTTTTTAGAACATTACATATTACTGTACAGTAAGTTACTGTAAAATGCAAAAAATATACACGTGACTCTGGAGACAAACTTTCAATTTCTGATTAAGTAGAAATCATCTTGATAACAATTTAAAAATGAATAGTAAAGTAAAGTTCACAGAAAAGTATCTAGTACCTTCATTTATATTTAAGATACAATTTAAAAATTGTTCTTAACCATCCCCTCTCTGTTTCTCTTCCTTGGTGTACCCTATTATCCTAGATTTCATCTTGTTTTTCTCTCCTCTGTAATCTGTCGATTCAGGAATTCTCCCTTGGATGTACCTGTGGGTGGTCCTGAGAGCTGATCCCCAAGTCCCTGATCAGTAATTCAGTTTAAGTTTTATTTTTTATTCAAAAAAATGAGTGGAAAGTTCTATGCTCCCATAGAGCATAGAGTCTTCAGTGGAATTTAATCTTGCTGCCAGTGCAGCCCTGGAGTGGGAGGGTCTGCTAGAAAAAAATAAATGTGGCCCCTTGAGACCTTCCATTGAGTGTGGCTACTGTACAACCTGCCTTATACTTAGTTTCAGTTCCCATTGAAAAGTTCAAACAAGAGTGGTTCATATTTGACTCTCTTTTTCTCCCACAATGGAAAATATTAGACACTAGCTAAGTAGGCCACAGAGAGTGAAAAGCCTGAATGGAAAAGGTGGTGAAGGAAGTGAGTCCGTAAGGGAAACTTAATAGAAAAGAAGGGAAAGAAAATTCCCAAATTGATAAGAGAACATTAAAGATGTCTTGGACTCCAGGCAGAATGGATAGTAATATTTTGCTAAGCCCGTTGCTTCCTTTCTCCTGTTTCTCATTCTGTTGCAGTTGTCCTGACCTCCACACTCTGCTCTCACCATCCTTTCAACACATTGCTCATCTATACAGAAGGCTAATTCCTGAATAAAGCACAAATTCCTTAGCTTAGTAAATCATCAGTGTTGGCCACAATCTAGATCTACTTCTCTGACCTTATCCCTAACTCTTCTTTACATGTTCCCTTTTCTCCAACCAGTTGAGACTATTAACTTTGCCCCAAGCAAACCTTCTGGCTTCACCTCTCAGATTGTCCCCTTGGCCCAGAAATGACTGTCATCCTTACTAGTTGAAATCCTACCCAAACTCTGAGACCCAGATGCTTCAGGAAGCTCTCCCAGTCACAGCAGCCTAAACAAGCCCTCTCTTCTCTAGACTTCTCTCATAATGCCTCTTGTTGGTTAGTTATGCATGCCTTATTTTCCCTGTAAAATCTTAAGCTCCTTGTGGGACAAAGACCAAAGCTCTTCTCTTTATTTCCTCTATAGTTCTTAGCATATTGCCTTCCTTATAGTATCTGAATAATAAAACTGTATTGGATGAATAATAGAAAGAAGTCTCATTAGGATTAGGCAGTCTAACACAAATTTCACATTTTTATGCCTGATTTTATAGTTTCTTCGGTATAGAAATAAAAACAGGCATATGAGTATTTGTTATTAAATGGAGACTTTTCAGTACCCATAGCAGTGAAATTGAGCGAGTTGGTCCAACAGGAACAGAACTTCCCACCCTCACTTGATGTCCAGGCGTATCTGAGCACCCCTGTCTAGTGCCCAAATCACTTACACCATGGGAAGGAGGACTAAAGTACCACTAGGCCTCCTGAATTCCTTTTTGTAGATTTTCTCTCCAAAGAATGTCATTCCTTTCCTATTAAATTATATATATATAATTGCCAATGATATTTAGATGCTTTTTAACTGTAAGCCAAACATTACAAATATTCTATTGGTCATGCGTGTGGGGAGAAGCATCATGTTTTTCTCCCACTTAACTTTTCTGTGTGAACTAATTCCAAATGTATCTGAATTTTCATAATTCAAAGAAAATATATGTGCCAAAATTTTGAGAACAAATAGCTGCCAAGCGAAACCTGCCAGCATACTCCTTGGTGACATTCAGTCATTAAAAGCTGTGTACACAGAGTGAGCTACCTAAAACTGAGCTCAGATGCAAATGTGAACACTCCTCAATTAAAATTACATGTGTATATTAAAACTTTCTTTAGAGGCTGTGGAATTTTCAAGAAAAATACAGCTGAGCTTGACCTTAAGTACCTTACCTCATTATTTTTTTGTCATTTCCAGCTACTAGTCTCTCCAAAGAAAACAACTTTCTTTGTTTCTTTTAGTTTTGTGTGTACCCTGAGCTTTATTCCCAATTGCTGCTACAAAAAACTGAAATGGTTCCAAACACCACTGTTGTTTTTCTTTTTTTTTTTTTTTCTGTAACTAATATTTAAACATCAAAGATACTCTGGTACTTTTATGTTGAAGAATGTATATAAAATCACATTTTCCCTAAAGGTATTTTATTTGCTGTCCAGGAATTTTTTTTTTTTTTTAAGCTGTTAGACTTCTTTTTTAGAAGTCATCTGAATGGTAGCCTTTTGATTTCACAAGATCACTGGCGATGGTATGGAGGACGAACTGGAGCGGGGCCATATTAAAAGCAGGGAGATGAGATAGAGTTTTTTTTAATATTTTAAGATATTTAAAAACAAAAAAAACCCTCTCAGTTTTCCACCAAAAAAATCACATTGTGATGACCAGTGACCTTGGGAAATTTTCAAATTTAAGCACGTTATAAGGGTTCCTCCCAAAGCTAAAACTAAAAAATAATGTTTCCATCAAAAAACTTTTATTGTTATGGCAATTCCCATGTAAGTCCTTAATGCATTTACTTTAAGAGCCTATTATGATAGCTCTTACATAATATTTTCAAAGTTTTATTCATTCTGTTAATTTGGAAAATGTTTCATGTGATTAGCCTTTGGTTAGCTCTTTTAAAAAACTATATATTATATGAAGGAAAATATTAAGTTTGTGTATCATCTAAATCTTTTTCCTAAAATGTCAGTTTTATTTCCTTATACTTAGTAATCATATAGAACATTGTTTATTTTCATTTAAATATGTATCCTAAAGAAGCAGTCATTATTGTTGTTTTAGAATACTTGTTCAGTTAGTGGAATTAAGTTTGGAATACTTAATTGCAGTTAGTGGGTAGGAGTAGAGATAGAAAATATTTGATGACCATGAAAGAAATCTAAATATTACCAAAAGTGGCAATGCTACATGAATGAATATGAATGTGGATCAGGAGACTCAACTGGTAAAAGTTAACAATAAATACATGAGAGAAAAAAGTAGAACAGAGACATTTTCTCACACATTCAAAATGTTAAAGGTATTTCTAATTTGATATATGTGATCTCATAAGTAGACTGTATTAAATGAACTGCATCTTCAAATTGCTGTTTTGTTCTTAATCAAAAGAAAAAATAAGGAATGACAATTTAGGGTCAAAAATAATGCTACAAACCAAATTTAGCTTTAATTACTGTCTAGCCAGAAGAAGGAATAAACTATCAGCCAAGACCACGATTCTTTGATCTCACATTTCAGCCTTCTTGTCCTCCAGATGAATGAAATGGTCTTTCCTCAAATGTTCAACAGGCCTTTTACCATTTGATAGGACAGTTATTTTTAAGAAGGTTTAAAATGTGATCTGGAAAACCACATTGACTCTATGTGGCATATTTGCTATTCTTAGCCTGGTTGAATAAGCTGGAAGTGGATGAATAATGCAGGTTAGAAAGAAAACAGATGCTAAATATTACAGATAGGAAGGTTTTCCAGCAATGAGACTTTCATTTTAGGGCTAGTTTTTGTTGGCACTTTTGGCATTATGACGAGTGTTGTTTTTCTCTCCAGCTGTTACACATCTGTATTGAAGGCTGGGGCAATTGGCGTTGGTCAGAGCCCTTCAGTGTGGACCATGCTGGGACTTTTATTAGAACTATTCAGTACAAGGGTCGAACTGCTTCACTGATCATCAAGGTTCAGCAACTCAGTGGAGTACAAAAACAGGTAAGTTTCTTTGTGTTCATGGCCCAGACAACTCTTGATCATTTGATGTAATTAATGGAAGGGAAACTTAAAGAAATGAAAATATCAATAAAAAAAAATCACACTGCCATGCCCAGTTATGCCTACTCCTACCATGCACACGAGCACTTAATAAGTGCTTGTTGATGTTCCTGATGATGATGATGGCTTCATACCCCTTGTCCCACGTCTTTTACAAGAGCTGCTAACGAGCAGTAAACTTTACTGATTTTCATTTCACCTCTTCTCCCTGTCACCACCTACCTTCTGGTGGAGGTGCTAATGAGCTGTGAAATGGCCAAAGCGTCTTTACTGAGAAGGAAAAGAAGTCAAGGATGGTGGGGACTCTGGATAATCCAACAGTGGATAACCAGGAGTTGATTCTCATACATGTAAGAATAACCTGCGTGCAAGTGTCGTGATTCTCTCCCATGACAGAGTGGGCCTGGGTCTCCAGCAAGCTTTCTTTTCCTAGGAGTTAATATTAACTGCAGTAAAAATTCACTGCAGTCTAACTCTTGGCATATAAAACTTCAGCTCTCAGCACATATTTTTATATATTTTATAAAACTTCCTTTTGGCTGTTTTTGAAGTTCTAAGACTGCAAAGGGAAAAAAAAGTATCTGACACTTTTTTGTGTTCTTAAGATGTGAAAATGTGGTTTAAAAGATGTTTTTCAAGCATGGAGCATATGACAAGAGTAGAAAGAAAAAAAGGAAGTATTAAAATCTGAAAACTGGCTTCACTGCACACATAATAACTGGATTTGTCATAAGAGTTTTAACATATACATCTGCATCTGGATTGTAACAGTCTATCCAGAGCTTATGTGAACTGAGGACGTGATAGAGACAGCACTCAGTCCCTAGAAAAGGAAAAAGGGAGCTTTCCATATTGAGCACCTGGGGCTACTCCATTGCTGTATGCCAGGGGCAGGCAGGAAGCAACTGGTGAGGTGAACAGTAGGACCTATACCATATACATTCTTGGCCTGCACCTAATCAGGGAGCTGGACTTCATGTTCTCATTATGGTGGGCAACAGAAGTGAAAAGAAACCTATAGCAGAGGAGTCTCAGACAAGAAGCATGGAAGAGTCTTCCCAGTCAACTGACCATTCCTCCAAGTATTTGTTGATTGCCCCCTGTAGAACAGAGAAAAATGAAAGACACTAAGTATGTAACACAGTCTTTGCTCATAAAATGTAAATTTATGTAAACCCAACAATGTGTACGACTGACAGTAAGTGTGAAAGGAATTTAGAGGTTTCACTAAGAAGATTTGACTTGAGCTGGGCTTTACAAAACATGTCAAATTTAGATTAAGAGAGGGCATTCCAAGTCAGCAGTATAGGATAAATAAAGATACAAATATGGGACAAATGTGTCTTACCCAAGGACTCATGAGGGGACCAGTGTGGCTAGTGTGGGCTTTGAGCTGGAAAGTCATAAGAACCAGAAGTGTCTCTCCTATCTGCCCTTAGAGCTCTCTTACATGGATATGCTCTCAGCAAATATCTGCCCAATACACACTGGTTTTCTGATTCTGTCACTCATGGTCTCTCAAGAATGCCTTGTCTACCTTCCCATTCACCAGCATGCCTGAGAAAAGGTCATACAGCATCTGTTTGAATACTCCAAACGATGAGAGTCTCATTCTCTCACACATCAGCCCTTCCCATTGTTGGTTACTTCCAGCAGTTAATGAAATTCTTTCCTAATTTTGACCCAAAATCTGTCACCATTCAGCCAGTTTTTACCATTCCTCAGAACTTGTGAGGCATATGCAAAAAGCACACAACTTGTTACCTCTCCTCTATGTTACAGCCCTCCAAAAACATGAGAAGAGGTAGAATATTTCCCCTTAGTTTCTTTCCCTCTAGGCTAGTGGTTTTCAAACTTGAGTGTATATCAGAATCCCCTCGAGGGCTTCTTAAAACACAGATTGCTGGGTCCCACCCCCAGAGTTCCAGATTCAACAGCTCTTGGGTATAGCATGATAATTTGTATTTCTAACAAGTTCTCAGGTGCTTTGACCACCATAGCTCTGGTCTGAAGTTTCCCAGTTCATTCAAGTCTTTGGCATGTGGATGCTAGAACATTTACCAGTCAGTGGAAAGGCAGGGTCCTTCCGTGGAGAAATCTTTTCAAGGAATGTCCTTGGTGGTTAAGATCACAGGCAACCTTGCTAGCTGCGTGATCATCAGCAAGTTATCTAACCTTTGTGAATCGCTTTTCTAAAATGGGACTAGTAATAATAGTGCCTTCCCTCATGAACTAAGTATGAGAATTAAATGAGTTTCTATATGTACAGTGCTTACAACAGTGCCTGGCCCATTGTCATAATCCAATAAATTTTAGTTACAATTACAATAATGAAATATTCCCAGGCATGAGTAATGCTGGTTGGACTTTTTTGTGTTGCTATGTTAATGCCTCATTCTTGCCATAGATTTATCTACTTTCACAAAATGATATTAAATTTCAGGGATAAATTAATACATACAGTGTACCTGAGCAGATACTATTGCAACAGTATATCATAAGCCCAAAAAGTCGGTCATGTAAAACACATTATTTTTTTTAATTCTCACAAAACTTTACCTACTTTTTTTCTGATTGGAAAAGATTTCTCAGTCCTAGTACTTATTAACTATATGACCTTAGGCACATTTCTTAACCTTTCTATGCTTCATATTCCTTTTGTAAAAGAAAGCACCCAATAAATACTAGTTCACAGTGTTATTTTTATGTTAACTATTATAAAGTATATCTGGAAACACAGAAAAGCCTAATGAAGAAAACTAAAATTACCCATAAATCTACCAACCAAAAAATATATTCTATTATTAATTTGGTGTATTTTTTCTACTCTTTTTTTCTATGCAGAAATTTTTTAACCAACTTGAACTCTGATTGTAATTACAGTTTTTCAACTTGTTTTCTTCCCTTAACATTATATAATGCTTATTTTCTCATGTTATTTAAAATTCCTGAAGTTATCCCTTTAATGGTTGCATAGTGATTTACCATATGGTGTATCAAACCCCATGTAGACATTTCCTTGTTGTTGGGCATTTAGTTAATTTCCAATTGGTTACTATAATAGATCCTTAAATACATAGCTTTGTGTATAAATATATGTCCAAATTTCTGAGTCTGTCCTTAAAATAAATTGCTATAAAATTTAATTACCTGCACAAAGGATATGAATGTTTTTGTGGTGCTTGATGCACATTCCCAAATTAAAAAGATGTACTTTATTTCTTAGACAAAATTCATCGTTTTGTCTCACCAGAGTCTTGTTGGGGCTACACTAACCTTTTAAATAATTAAATATATATTTGTCCTAAAACTTCTGCTGATTTCCTGAGTTTTTCAAACCATTAGCATTTTTTAAATCTTAAATATTTATGAGGGGTTCAAATCAGAACTAAAAAAAATTTCCATACATTGAAAGTTTAAGGAGTTCTTTTAATCACTCTCTCTGTTAATGTCAAATATACAGATTTTAAGGCATCTGGTGCCAAGTCACATTTCAGAACTTTTCCAAATGTTATTTGTACTGGTAAATGTTAATAATCCTTTTCTGCGGGGAATGCCTCTCACACTTTTCTCTGCTTCTACCTCATTTATAATAAATACTCTTTAAAAAAAAAAGTCAAATCTAGCCAAACAGGAAAGGATTCTTTGGAGAGCGATAATGGAAGCATAACCAGCCCTTGCATCGCATTTACCTTTTTGAGAGGAAGTGTCTTCTTCTCCCACAGGAACTGGGAAAGTCCATTTTACATTCCCACTATCATGGAAGGTACATACACATATAACTTATATTTTGAGTTGTAGCATTTCTTGTCATCATCAAATGAGATTGAGCTCTATATTGGGGCCATTAAAAAGACTTAGCAGAGTATGGACACCAAGGGGGGGAAAGCATCGGCAGGGGGTGGGGGGGGCGGTGGTGGGATGAATTGGGAGATTGGGATTGACATGTGTACACTAATATGTATAAAATAGATAACTAATAAGAACCCACCGTATAAAATAAATAAATAAAATTTTTAAAAAACTTAGCAGAGCAGGGAAAATTAGAACACAGAAACAGCAATTCGTTTAACCTAGAATGAAGCAAATGGAAAGTGGGTTATACTGAACCCAGGTAATACGAGGTTCAGCAGACCACCATGCCAACCTCAAACCAACTGTTGCATGCATCAACATTGTAAAAAACCTTTCTAGTCAGTGTTTTTCTGCCTTTCCCCTCTCTCCCTCCCTCTCTCTCTCTCCCCCTCTCTGTCTGTCTGTCTCTCTTTCTCTGTCTCTCTCTCTCTCACACACACACACACACACACAAAAATGTATTATTTCTTTTTAAATTGGATTTTTTTTTATGGTCAGGGTAGATTAACTAACATTCAGATTAGCGCTAGTTAAAGTACGTCAGAGACAGGATTTCCTCAGTTGGCCAAGTTAGGAAGATAGGAACCAAGCTTCCAGAAGAACTTCATGGATTCCTGCCTCCCTCACATCTTCGCTTCTTTCCTTCTACCCCGCCTGGGCCTGGAAATTTGCAGTAAACCGCAGCTGCCTAATTATGAAGCCCCATTTGGGGAGGAGGGTGTGTGCAGCTCCCTGATGTACCTTAACTGCATTAATACACCACTGGACAATGGAGAATTGGCTAAAGCTTGCCTGAACAATGACGTTTGGTTACCTGTACCCTGCCTTTCCTGTACCCCTCTCATTTCCCCAATTCAGTGAAAACTGACCACACATAAAATTTCTCAGGGACTTTGTACATTATACAACTACTCACGCACATGTATTTGCTTCCGTGTTTTCCATCCCTTCATTGAGGAAAGCTTTACCACTCTAAAAACCTAAATGTACACATGAATGTATGTATATATATATTTGTATCTTTATACATACACTTTTAATCATGGTTAAGATATCATTTTCCAGTGCATCTGGTGCTCTGGAGTTATTCTTTAATATCGCTATTCTTCTTGGCACTGATCTAATAAGAGTTCTGAAACCTGCTAAGTAAAATCATATGTGGAAATCTTCAATACACATCTTTGTGGCTTTGGGGAAAGAGGGGAATTAGTGTGAAACCTGGAAATGTGTATTAAAGAGAAACCCTACATTAAAAAAAATTAAGTAGCTGTCTTCAACTGATAAATTAATCTTGAAATTCTAACCATAATTTTCAAAATAACGGCACTGTAAGTGTTGCCACTTTGAAGAAAAGCAGGCACGGCTCTCACTGAACCCTGGAGGGAGCAGCCGTGAGAGCGCACCACGCCAAGCGGCAGCCATTTTGGATTTTCCTTCATCTAAGTAGCCTTCCCTCCCTGGCCACTTTTAAGGGTTTTCTTTTTATCAAATTTGAAAGCCTATTTAACAGGCTTTTTGGTTCAAAATGAAACTATAAAAACCCACCAAGAGGATCTTTGTCTTTAAACAAAGCGAGTCCCAGATGGTTGCGGAGATTCTGTGGTTTCTGTGAGAGACAGCCAAATTCTCTCCTAAATCTCATGGGGCCCAAAGGTTCTGAAACAAGAGCAGTGAGCACACGTTGCCAGGCCTGGACACATCGGAATAAGAACAGAGTTAAATACCGCCTCAGAGCTTTCTATTGTTTATTCAAAGTTGGGCAATGCTATGGCGTCATAAGGCTTATCATGAGTGTCTAGCCTACATATGCTAGAGAAAATCTTGTGTGCTAGTTTAGAACTCATAGTTCAGTGGACTTCCATGTTTGTTATTTTGAAAATATTGTTTTAAAAGATTATAATGTCCAGAGTATCTAGGGGAAATGTAACAGTTAAGCATAGCTTGGTTTTTACAGATGTGTTCCTTCTAAAGAAAATTCAAAGGAGTAGATAGTTGGAAAATAAATGTTTAAGAAAATGCTAAACCTCACTATTCAAATAATGCAAGTTGAAACAACAGTGACTTTAATGTTTGGTCTGTCAATCTAGCAGATTTGCTTGGGGTAAATAATAGTTCATAGTTGTTCACATTTTTTTGTGTAAATAATAGTTTTGTTTAAAATGATAGTCACAAAGTACTCCTAATGACATAGGAAAATGTATCAATTAGGATGCTTTCAGCTTGAAGTTACAAAGTAGGGTTTTTAATCTTCATAGCAAGCTAATGAGGCAGATACTATTATTGTTCCTATTTTATGTTTATTATCTCACGTAACAAAAAGGAAGAAGGCAGACTCCATGTCGGTTAGTTAATTAAGCAACTCAGTACTGTTATCTGCTTCTCTGCCGTCCTCTTGAATTTGCCTTCCTGACCTCAAGATGGCTGCAAAAGTTATATCCTCTCCTAACATCTTCCATGGCAGAAAAAAAAAGGAGAGTTTTCCCTTCTCAAATTGTCTCCCTTATTATCAAAGAGTAAAATCTTTCCCAGAACCTTTTAGCAGCCTTCCCTTTTTATATTGTTCGCCAAAGCAGAGCTCCATGTTCACCCCTAAAGTAATCATTAGCAAAGAGGTAATGGAATTACCACGATTAGCTTGTACCAACTGTGATACAGCCAATGGGGGTCATGGGAGGTGTCCACCTTCCCTGACTACTGTGCTGCTTTTTGAGACCTAGACCAAATCAGTGATTTTAACAGCAAAGGAAAAGGAGGGACCAGCTATTTGGAATGGAACCACTGGTTTCTGCCACATTTACCTTGTGATGGGCAACCTTTATTCTCTTTATGTTGTTTCTGTTTTCTTAATTAGTAGGTATTAATTTTATGAGATACAGACAGTCAGGATGGTGATCAACACAGACTCTGGGCCAGACCATCTGGGTAACATCAGAAAAGTTATTCAACATCTCTGTGCTTCTCTTTTTTTCCTTGTTAAGATGAGGAGTCATTGTAGCGCCTGTTTTATGTGGTTGTGAAACAGGAGGGAAGGGGGCAGGGCACAACCTTTAAAAGAATGACATAGCTATAGGACATGACAAAGACTGGTTAGAACCGACTGGGTCCAAGGTGGCAGAAGATTCGACTTCTAGTAGACCTTGAGCCTCATTATACAACTCATTGTGATACGTTAGCGTGCTAAATGACACACCTACAAGCACCATGACAGTTCTGAGGCCAACCATAAAAGGTCAAAAAGTGGGCGGTGGCCCAATTCCTGGAAATCCCCACCCCTTCCCCAAAACAGTTGGAATAATCCTCCCACTCATTAGCCTGTGAAATTACCCAGCCTATAAAAACTAACCACGCCACATTTTGAAGCTCTCTCGCCTTCAGAGATGGCCCACACTCTGTCTGTGAGTGTGTTTCTCTCCAAATAAGTCCACTTCTTACCTATCACTTCATCTCCAAATTCTTCTGCGACAAAGCAGGAACCTTAAATTCACCAGGAACAGTTGCTGTGAGAATAAAAGATAATTTGTGAAAATACTTTGTATTAGTCACGGTTCTCCAAAAAAAAAAAACCAGAACCAGTAGGGTGTGTGTGTGTACACACACACATATACATATATATGTATATATATGTACATAGAGAAAGGGAGGGAGAGATTTATTATAAATTGGCTCACACGATTATGGAGGCCGAGAAGCCCTAAGATCTGCCATCTGCAAGTTGGAACACCAGAAGAGCTGATGTGTAGTTCCAGTCCAAAGGCTGGAAAAGACCAGTGTCCAGCTCAAGCAGTGAGGCAGGAGGAGTTCCCTCTTACTCAGGCTCTTTGTTCTTTCAGGTCTTCAGTTGATATGATAAGGCCCACCCACGTTCAGAAGAGCAGTCTGCTTTAGTCAGTCTACCAATTCAAATGTTAGTCTCATCTAGAAACACCTTCACAGACACACCCAGAGTAATGTTTGAGTAAAATATCTGTGCACCCCATGGCCCATTCAAGTTGACACATAAAATTAACCATCATATCCTTAGACATACATGCTATACATGTATGACTTAGCATATATTTTATAACCTGGAAAAATATTACGAATAAGGAAAACAGTATGTGACAGTCCTATCTTCCTCAATCATGGTGAAAATTCATATTACACAGGATTTGCTTTCTAAAAGTATTCACTGCATAGGAGTAAATTTTGTGTTATCTTTTCAATTTCCACCAATTTAAGAGACATTTCTTAATGCCTGCTCTGAACTATACTCTTAGCTGGATGAAAAGTTAAATAATACATGGGTTTAATGGATAATTCTGTGTGTTTTATAAAGATAATGCTTCTACGCTGTAAGAAAAACCTGAATAAGATAAAATATAATTAGGCTTCTGAGTTAAAAGTTGTTTGTATTATCAGTTTATACAGAGATTTCGTATTGCATAAGAGTGCAATAAACCCTTGGAAATCAGCCTCAGGGAATAAATTGATCACAATTGTTATCTCAGCTATGAGAGCTGAAGTCTTGTTTCCAGTCCCCTTCCTTTTTGACTGCTACATTGTTTGATACCATCAACCACCACCTCCAGTCAGTCTCTTCTCTCATGGCTTCAGCAGCCCTGCTTTCTCCTGACACTCCTCCGTCCCTTCTCTGGCTTCTCACCCTGAGTCTGTACCTAAAGTCTTGGTCAGTTACTGGGTTTGAGCCTCCACCCTCTTTTCCAGGTAAACTGTCTTCCTGTCCGCACACATTTGTGAGGCTTTAATTTCACAAGTCTTCCATCTCCAATCCCACCTTCACTCTCAAGCACATGACCAGCATCTGTAGCTGGGCATGGATCCTGCCTACATGTCTGTCCTTTGAATACTGCAAACTCAACATGACCAAAGCAAAGTCCCTTCTCTTCTTGGAAGCCTCTTCTTCTTCTTGTACTCTCTAAATAAGCTAACGATTTCATTTTCTTTCCATTAAAATCAGCATAGTTTACTCTGTCTGAACAAGGCATACCTTGTTTTATTGTGCTTTGCTCTATTGAGTTTTGCAGATACTACATTTTCATCAGTTGAAAGTTTGTGGCAACCCTGCATCAAGCAATCCAACAGCATTGGCTTGCTTCGTGTCTCTGTGTCACATTTTGCTAGTTCTCGCAATATTTCAAACGTTTTCATTTATTATTATCTTTGTTACGGTGATCTGTGATCAGTGACCTTTGAAGTTACTATTGCAAAAAGATTACAACTCGCCGAAGACTCAGATGATGGTTAGCATTTTTTAGCAAAAAAAATTTTTTAGTTAAGATATTTAAATGTTTTTAGACATAATGCTTTGAATACTTAATAGATTACAGTATAGTGTAAACATAACCTTCATATGCACTGGGAAACCAAAAAATTCATCTGACTCCCTTTGTTGCAATATTTGCTATATTGTGTTGATCTGGAACCAAACCTGCAGTATCTCCAAGGTTTCCCTGTATTTCCAATTGATGAAGTCTTATTGATTGATGGATTGATTGATTGTCTTTCAGATTATCATCTGTGGAAGACAGATTATCTGTAGTTACTTGTCTCAAAGCATAGAACTAAAAGTCGTTCAGCATTACATTGGTCAAGATGGACAAGCTGTGGTTCGAGAACATTTTGACTGCCTCACAGCCAAACAGAAATTGCCTTCGTACATACTAGAAGACAGCGAACTGACCGAGTTGTGTGTGAAGGCCAAAGGAGATGAAGATTGGTCAAGAGACGTGTGTCTGGAATCCAAGACCCCTGAATATAGTGTTGTCATTCAGGTATGAGAAGTAGTACAATCCAGAATAGAGCAGCTTTAAAATTTGAAATTTCTCATTATGTTCTTTATTCAGTACAGCACTTAATTTATTAATAAATGCTATATACAGAAGAGGGGAGGCCTGAAATAATATAAAAAGGCTTTGATATTATTTCTCAAACTTTTTTGTCCCCATCCCACGACAACACGTTTGTATCAGTTCCAGTAGTTCTCATAGCCAAGACTCTACCCCTCCCAGATGGAGATGATTTATATCTTGAAAAAGATTCTGATGCACAAGGGCTTTGGAGGGACGGGAGGGAATAAAGGGTGTCCTCCCCACTTGAGAAGCTTTATGATGATCTGCTACTTTTTTATCTCTTTCTCAATCTCCACCATCATCACTTTCATTCCCATAAAGGACAAATCCTCTCTTTTGTTCTCCCACTCGCTCTTATATCAGTCTCTCCACATACAAATCCCTTCATCTTTATGGAAAGAATTGGCCCCATTGACTCACTGCACATTCACTTTATGCCATAATGAAGTCTGTTTTTGCTTATTCTTTGTTTTTAAACGGCTTTTTTCTGTAACTTTAAACTTTTTGTATCCTCCAAATGGATATTATATCTGTGCCTTATTTTGATTAATTAGTAAACTGTTTAGTATTTAATAGAACCGTTTTCTATCTCATGTGCAGGTGCCATCTTCAAACAGTTCTATTATTTATGTCTGGTGCACAGTTTTGACTTTAGAACCCAGCTCTCAAGTGCAACAACGAATGGTAAGTGCTTTCTAATCCTAAAATATGGCATATGACTCTGACCTTTCCTGTTCTGAAATAAATTAAGGTCAGAGTGACCCAGGGAAGAGATTTATTACAAGTTTGTTTCAGCGTCAAACAGCTGGAATACTGCAACAAAGCAAATATGAAAGTTGTTCTGTCCTTTTATTTTTATAGATTGTGTTCAGCCCTCTTTTTATCATGAGGAGTCATCTTCCAGACCCCATTATCATACATTTGGAGAAAAGAAGTCTGGGATTGAGTGAAACACAAATTATTCCAGGAAAAGGACAGGAAAAACCACTGCAAAACATAGAACCTGACCTTGTACATCACCTAACATTTCAAGCAAGGTACTGGGAAAGTCCTTACATTTTCTTAAGAGAGATTCAGTAGAAAAGTAACTTTGTCCTACTGAGGGGGTAAGGGAGGATAGAGTTTTTTGTATGATTTCTTATCTTATGAGAATGTTATTTTTAAATTGCCCTGCCTAGTATTCTCTTATTCTCTTCTACAGTTTAAGATAAAATTCAGCCCCTTTAGATATAAATAAGAGGGATGATCAGAAAATTTAATTGACACATAATTTCTGTAGAGGAACAAGAGATCTCCACCCAAGCACTGGGGAGGAAAGGCCACAGCCCAGATAATTCCCCAAACTGTGTCATCATCCCTAAAGCACCAAAAAATTGACTCACTCTCACCAAAAAAAATATTGGTTTATAATACATCTGATAATCATTCTTGTGTTTTCTTTCCATTTCCTAGAGAAGAAGATGATCCTTCACATTGTGCTGTTCCCATCTCAACATCCCTCATTAAGCAAATAGCCACTAAGATACACCCCGGAGGCACAGTTACTCAGACCCTTGACGAATTCTATGGGTCAGAAAAGTCCCTTCAACCCACATGGCCCTATAATAAAAAGGACTCTGACAGGTAATGTTCTCTAGCAGTCTTTTTCTACAAACACTTCTCAATATTAAGAAATAAATGACCATTCACAAAAATCTTAGATACCATAAAAACATTTTAAAACAGAGGATGTTTGCACCTATCTGTCAGATTCTGACCTTTTATCACCTAGTAGATGTATTCTGTAGATTGCTTCATTCTTAATCTCGAACATAATTGCATGAAAAGTTTCTTTCTCCTGGATGCAAATTTAGCATTGCATGACTCTGGTGTGAAGAGGTGTCATACAGGAGCATTGTGTGTCTGGAATCCTTAAACACATTTCATGAATCCTGAAGTCATCATGTTTCATTGAGTCTCTTGGATGTGGTATTTGGCACAGGAATGAGCAGCTGAGCCAGTGGGACAGCCCAATGCGAGTGAAGCTGTCAGCCTGGAAGCCATATGTGAGGACCTTGTTGATAGAGCTGCTACCCTGGGCCCTGCTCATCAATCAGTCCAAGTGGGACCTCTGGCTGTTTGAGGGAGAGAAGATTGTTCTACAGGTTCCTGCTGGCAAAATTATTATCCCTCCTAATTTTCAGGTACTATAACTTTTTTCTTTAAACTAATAGGAATTCTTTCCTTTCAACAACCAGCTTTTATTCTGAGGTTGCATTTATGTTCTTAACAGAATCAATCAGTTGTGGAAAACTGTCCTCCTAGACGCATATGTAAGGGGTATGGAATGTTCTTTGATATTCAAAGACATCTCAGATGTCTTTTTTTTTTTTTCCCCCCATCAGCAGTATTCATGCTTGAGTTATCATTAAATTTGATAACTTGTACTAGTTACATTCTCATTTCCATTGCATATAGGATGTTTGACAAGTATTAGGATTTGCCTACTCAGGATATGTTAAGAACATAGAGCCATATTCTCTGCTAACCCACGCCCTAGATATTTTTGTGGTTCTTACAGAAACTCTCAGAGATGTGCAAGATGGATAAGAATTAAAGATTTCTGAACAGCTATTTTTGTCAAGGCCCCTTTTCCTTTATAAGTGGACTTGCCTGTCCATAATCATGGATGCCCCCCATTAGTGATAACAGCATAGAATCATTAATAACAAGGGAAGAAAAACTTAATTGTAAAACAGAATTTCATAGGAAGATTTTATATTCCATTACAGGAGAACTTTCTTGATAAGGCTAGCCCAGTTCAAGAAGGCACATAAATCTGTAAGAAAATAGAGTACAAGGAATTTCTAAATAAAATGTTTTCCTGATAGGGAATAATTTGAGAGTCCTTTTTTTTTCTTTTTTTCTTTTGAACTCTGGTTTATAAACATCTTTACTCAATTGCATTTTTCCTTTTTTTTTTTTAAACAATCATATGATGTTACCTTAAGGAATTGGAATGTTGACCTACATGTACGTAGTGTTGCATATTATTCTTTTGTCAAATGAAATGAAACCTTCAGTTTTTAAGCCTTTGGTATATAGGGTAGTCACAGTTTAGATTGATGTTTTTTTCCCTCCTTCCATAAATATGAATTCCATTGTGATTCAGAGAAAGCACTGGGAACTAAAATAAAATGTATGTTGCCATTACAAAAAAAAGGGATTTGGTTGCCTAAGTAGGCCTAGTACATAATATAAAAAATTCCTACGAATTGAGGTAAAAATATCAAACTTAATAAAAATACTTTATAATTGAGGCATTACTTTTCCAGGAAGCTTTTCAAATTGGAATATACTGGGCAAATACAAACACTGTGCACAAGTCAGTAGCAATTAAACTGGTCCATAACCTGACATCTCCAAAGTGGAAAGATGGAGGTAATGGTGAAGTTGTGTCATTGGACGAAGAAGGGTTTGTTGCTGCCGAAATAAGACTTGGTGCTTTCCCAGGACATCAGAAGGTAGGATCAAAGTCGATAAAAGTCTGTGTGGCTTGGGGGATAGCATGCCATCCCCTCAACCTGTTTAAAATGAGCCTACCCTTTTCTTTTTTAATCCCTTTTTGGTATTACTTGTTCCAAACAATTTTTAACAGTGTAACGTGATTTCTTAGACCTCTCTGTTTTACAGTCGTTTTTTTTTTTTCCTTTACTAGTGATAAAAGCTGTGTCACATAGTTTATCCAATAACCACTCTATTTCAGAACACTCAGCAGTCACTTGATTTATTGTATGTAGGGGAAAAAAGTGAACTTATTCCAAAATATCCACAAGTTGTACTTGGCCTCCTTGTTTTAGAGCAGGAGGTAGAGCTGCTAACATTTTGAGTATTGAGTGAAAGGACAAAGGCTCCTGCAGCAAAGCTTATATTTCTGGAAAGGGCATCCTGAGCAAAATGATGTGGAGTTGTATTATTGAACAGCGGACTGGTACCCATGTTTATGAAGATGAATACAAAAAAAGAAAAAAAAAGTTATTTAACTAAATATAAGTGGTATGTGCTTTTCAACATGAATATTTTCTAAAGTTGTATATGAAAACCAGTTAAGCTGAATAATATAGTAACAAATCACATTAAACTGTATGTATGAAGTAAGTATCATAGTGTACCGTGTAGAAATCTCATGCTGTACTTAATGATATCTTCGTTATTTTAGCTGTCCCAAATCTGAAAAAGAAGGGATGCTTCATCAGAGTAGTATAATTCAGAATGACCTTTCTCTGGGGAGAAGCTAGATTTTGACAGGCATCTTCAAAGAGCCTCTTGAGAAAAGTTAGGGTCATTTGGTGACTTTTTAAAAATAAATTTCTCTGATACAAAGTAGTAGGTCTTCAGTATTCAAGGCTGGTATCCATTTCCTCAAAGTTGTCTGGGCAACACATGTTTATGCTCTGCCAGCCAAAATACTGTAACACGGGTGTAAATGGCAAAGAGCTGTAAACGTGAATCACCCAAAGTTGAATAGTTGTAAGTTGAGAACTACCATCAAAACCTGGAAAAAAAGTTATGATATGCAGTCAAACACCTAGTACCTCCAGCACCTCGCAAAGTGGCCACAGCAAGTGCGAATAAATGTTAGTGAAGGAATGAATGAACTGTTGGAAAATATAATATTATTATATTTATATCTCATTATTCTCTAGTAGTGATTCTCAAACTTTTTAGTCTTTGGACCCCTTTACACTCTTAAAAAATACCGAGGACCTCCAAAAACCTTTTGTTTATGTGGATTATATCTATTTGATATTTATCAAATTAGAAATTAAAACAGAGAAAATTTTAAACACAAGAATTCACAATCATACATTTCATTAGCCATGAGCATGATGACATCATATGTCATATAGCCTCTGGAAAACTCCACTGTACGCTCCTGTGAAAATTAGAGTGAAAAAGACAAATAGCACCTTATTATTATTTTAAAATTAGTTTTGACCTTGGGCCCCCCCTGAAAGAATCTCAAAGACCATCTCCTCCAAGGGTTCCCAGACCACACTCTGAGAACTTCTGTCTTGACATTACCACTTGCTAGATGGATATCTTTAGGCAAGTAATATCTTCTCTGAGCATCAGTTCCTCATACAACGTGATAGGATGATGAGATGATAGGACGATGAGATGATAGGACGATGAGATGATAGGACGATGAGATGATAGGACGATGAGATGATTGGACGATGAGATGATACACTCCATGGTTAAGAGCAGCACCGGGGAGCCAGTCTGCATGGTTTCTAATTCCAGCCCTTAGACCCTCTTTATCTTTGTGACCTTGGGCAAGTTGCTTACCTCTTTGTGCCTTGTTTTTTCTCTTCTGTAAAATGGGGATAATATAGTAGCTACCCCATGTGGGTGTAGTGAGCATTCTGTGAATTCATATGCATAAAGTACTTTCAACAGGTGGAGCACAAGAAAGCAATATATGAGGGTCAGCTGTTACTATTTTCTTCATCATCGTCATCATTATTTAAGTTCTCAGAACTCCCCTTGGTGCAGGTACACATTCAGTGAGATAGCTGCTAGGATGAGCATGAGGAGGAGAAGGGGAATGCCGGATTGAGTTCTTTATGTTGAAAAGGATAAGTGGCATCTGTTTATGTATAAGTGCTTTATAAATAAATATTTTGTGAGGGAATTGGTTTAATAGCTTGAAAACAAGTCTCTGTCACTATACAATAGCAGGAAAAGTAACCGGTTTGCTAAAGCACCCTGTTGAAGAGTAAATAGTGACCCTTTTTAGGGACCAAGGCAGTTTTGAGACTGAAAGGGAACGCTACTAAATCCTCTGGAACAGAAGATAAAATTGATACTGTCCTGGGCAAACCAATGGATAAAATGACTTTTAAAAATAATCAAGAGGTTTTTATATGCTATATAATATATTTTTCTCCCTTTGGAAGCACCCACTTAAGTATCAGATTTAATTTGAATTTATGTATTATGTTCTGTTGTTTAGAAGTTGTTAATATTTTCATTAATTAATTGATGAAATACATGATTGGTGAGTCAAAATACTCTAAAGATTGGGCAGAATAAACAAAAAAACAGTGGTTAGATGCCACGAGTAGGTGGCAGTGCCTTAACCTTATGTGCTTCTTCCATCCTTGTCAAGGGGAGTGCTAACCTTCTCTCCTTTCATACAACACCCATATAATATTTTTAAAATTACTCTTTCCTCAATTGTCCTGCAGTTATGCCAGTTCTGCATTTCCTCCATGGTACAGCAAGGCATACAAATTATTCAGGTTGAAGACAAGACCACAATAATCAATAATACACCGTATCAGATATTTTATAAACCACAGTTATCTATCGCCAGACCCCACTCTGGAAAGGAGGTAAGCAATTCACAGATGATTGTTTTGTCTAAGTTTTCATAAATCAATAATAATTGGTATGAACTTTTTTTTAACCTGGAACAAACCAAAAGCTAACACTGAATACAGGTACAGATTCATTTATTTTTGCTTTCATTAAAACCATGGACGCCATGGTGAGCACTTCCAAGGTAATTAATGAGGAGACGTCCTACCAATCAGGAGATCGGGACCCGCTGGCAGCTGGGTGCTGCCGGCCCCGTCTGCCCCGAGGCTGCAGCGCTCTCTGCCAGCGCTCACTAACACAAGGCCCCACCGGCGGGAAGCGGGCCTGAGGCCTGGCTCCGAGGCTCCTGGAAAAGAACATCTGCCTCGCAGGCCACCGTGCCTGGAGGAGCCGTGTGTGAAGGCTCAGCCCCAACGGAGCCCCAGATCTGGGAGCACTGAGCTCTGTGTCCACGAGGAGAGGAAATGTGAAAATGTACCAGCTCATTTATGTTAACGTCTCTATGGCAGAATACGCGGAAAATGAATCCAAGAAGGATTTTTTTATTCAGTTCTTTATACAGTTCAGATGAACAGTTTAATTTTAAGAGAGTAAGGAGATATTTTAAAAGGGTTTGAAAACAGAATATGCTAAGTGGTATGCTATTGTTTTACGCTATTGAAACCATCATATAGAAAAGTATTATTTTTCTTTACTTTCATCTGAATTTATTATTAGCCCTTACTTTCAGCTCCTAAAAATTACATTAGAGCAATACACTAGGATGAAAGTCTTATTCTTCTAAGCCTACAGTGCATTATAGTATTTATAAAAATGTCAGAATAATAGAATTTCATCTTGGTTCGCTGAAGTATTGATAAAATAAATAGGTGACCAGAAGTACCCTGGTGGGTAGTAGAGGTCAACAGTAATTGCACTGTAGGCGAGGATTTGAGGAAAGAACCAGCATGAGCCCTGATAATTTTCCTGCTTCTCCCCACCCTAGGGCTTCCTGAGGCATTGTGTCAGGGTTTTCAACACTGACACTTCCTCATCTGAAGAGGGGCATAATTTTGCATTCGTTGCAGGTTTGGGGTGAAGGTTAAATGAGGTAATGTGAGTAAAAAGGCTGGGCACTCAGGAAAGGAGCATTGCCAGCACCTCAACACCAGCATCACAGTGGGCTCCTTGAGAGAAGGGGGAGGCCCCCATTCTTTCTGCAGCTGAGGGGGCCCCCTTTTTCAACCCTGACCCTGCTTCGGGCAGGTGTGGGAATTGTTCAAAGACATGGTAATCCCTACCCTCTCAGGGAGACTGTCTGGGACAGTGGGAGAAACAGCCAAGAGCGAAGGAGGAAGCCTGGCTTCTGGCTAGGCTTTGCCACACACTGGCTTTGCGATGCTGGACAAATCATCTGCACTCTGGGAAGCAGCTTCCTCAGCTGTGAAAGAGGAGGGCCAAATAAATTATCTCTAAAGGTCCTTTTTATGTCTACAATCCTGAGACTCTCTAATGTGCCAGAAACCATGTGGAATTCCAGCAGAGGGTTGGAGATCAGAGTTTCCTGCTCCCTCAGGATGAGCCTTCAAAAAAATTTGTCTTCTGAGCCCCCAGTTTACCCTTCTGTATCTCATTCCGATCTCTTCTGCCCAAGGTCCCCCGGGGTGCCACCCTTTCAGGCCAGCCACACCTCTCTAGGAGGACTCCCTCCCAACAAACAACATTGCTACCACATGGCATGGCCTTTCCTTTGCAATACCTGGGGGTATTGAGAACTTTGCCTCGCCTTTGAAATCACACCAGTTTTATCATGTTTCATTATGCCTAGAAAAGCCGACCCTGTTCTTCTTGCTCCTTGTAATTGTCTCATTAGAGCTTTCTCATGGGAACAGGATTTCTAATATTCCCATGTCCCCCACCTGGCCACCTCCTGAGAATATATGTTATGGTTTCTCAGAAGCTGTGCTTTAAAAACTTTAGCTTCTCTGTAGGACTGTAGTAACTGTGCTCTCTCTGCACTGTCTTTTCTTTCTTCAGTATTTTCATGTTCCAGACAGCGCTACTTTCAGCATTTGCCCAGGTGGTGAGCAGCCTCCTGTGAAATCCAGCTCCCTTCCTTGCTGGGACTTAATGCCTGACATCAGTCAGTCAGCGCTGGACGCATCCCTGCTTCAGAAACAGATCTTGCTGGCCTTCTCTCCTGCCGCAGTTGCCGACAGCTCCCAGTGCTGGAGCCTGCCAGCTATAGTTAGACAAGAGTTTCCCAGACAGAGTGTGGCAGTGCCCTTCGGGAGCTGTAGGGAAAATGGATTCTGTACCAGGTATTTTACATTTATGTGAATGTCCTTCTTTGCTTCATCCAGGTGCCGGGAGAAATAGGAGAATAGTTGCAGTGCTCACCACACGTAAAATTAGGTTTTGCTTTTATTTTTCATGGCTTCTAGATTTTGTATACAACTGGGCAAATGTTATGATCACACATGGGTTGTCCCAGTGTACTACTGATGAGATTTTTCCCTTATGCAGCTTCTACTAGGGGGAAATGTGATGTTTATACCATAGAATAGCAGAAATCTATCATAATGAAAAGATCGCCTTCTTTTATGGCTTCTTGGCCTCTGTCAAGTGATAAGAAGTAAGGGTTAAAATATGAGGGAGTCAAGTTGGAAAACCTTTTCTTTTCCCATATTTTACTTTTACTTCAAAATGGAATTTTTCTCAAGTCATTAAGAGAGATAACTTAGATAAACACAAGTCACAGAAGACTCTGTTCTGTGGTTGTTCCTGCACGCAAGTTACTCCAATTACCAATTACCAATTATGCAAATAGCAACCACAGAATCAAGCCAGAGACATGTAATGGTTTGTTCATACCGGACTTTTATTTTGCGGTCGTTTTGCATGCAATATGTCCTTTCTGTAGCTGTCAGGAATAACTTATTTATGGTATATATAAAAAGTACAAAAGAAAACATATTGTAACCTTATGAGAGGTACCTTTTTTCGTGATTATGAATTTATAGACTTTATTTGAGATTTTAGCCATCTTAACTTTGATGTATATAGAGATTTCTAGTAGTAATATTTTAAAAGATAACTTCCTAACTCGAGTTATCCTTAATAGTAAGGCTCCATTCCCTACACACATCCCTTCTTCTTTCACAACACTCACAAACATCCATGATTTTATAAACACTTTTCACCCCTAACTTGAGAGGAATGTTTTGTCCTTATGTTCTGGTTGGAGAAGTTAAGTGTGGTGAGTTTTTTTTTTTTAATTAAAACAAACTTGGGACTTCGGCGCAGTGCTTAAGAATCCGCCTGCCAATGCAGGGGACGCGGGTTCGAGCCCTGGTCCGGAAAGATCCCACATGCAGTGGAGCAACTAAGCCCATGCGCCACAACTGCTGAGCCTGCGCTCTAGAGCCTATGAGCCACAACTACTGAGCCCGTGTGCCACAACTACTGAGGCTGTGCTCTAGAGCTCACGAGCCACAACTACTGAGCCCACGTGCCACAGCTACTGAAGCCCGTGTGCCTAGAGCCCGTGCTCCGCAACAAGAGAAGCCACCACAATGAGAAGCCCGCGCACCACAACGAAGAGTAGCCCCCGCTTGCTGCAACTAGAGGAAGCCCGTGCACAGCAACGAAGACCCAATGCAGCCAGAAATAAATAATAAACAAATAAATTTATTTTAAAAAAAACATTGTTTCCGAAGGGGGGTGGGGGGAGGGATAAATTAGGAGGCTGGGAATTAACATATGCACACTACTCTGTATAAAATAAATAACCAACAAGAACCTACTGTATAGCACAGGGAACTATACTCACCATTATGTAATAACCTATAAGGGAAAAGAATCTGAAAAAGAATATATGTAAATAACTGAATCGCTGTGCTGTACACCTGAAACTTACATAATATTGTAAATCAACCATACTTCAATAAAAAAAAATTTTTTTAACATCTTTATTGGAGTATAATTGCTTTACAATGGTGTGTTAGTTTCTGCTTTATAACAAAGTGAATCAGTTATACATATACATATGTTCCCATATCTCTTCCCTCTTGCATCTCCCTCCCTCCCACCCTCCCTATCCCACTCCTCTAGGTGGTCACAAAGCACTGAGCTGATCTCCCTGTGCTATGCGGCTGCTTCCCACTAGCTATCTGTTTTACATTTGGTAGTGTATATATGTCCATGCCACTCTCTCACTTTGTCCCAGCTTACCCTTCCCCCTCCCCGTGTCCTCAAGTCCATTCTCTAGTAAGTGTTATTTTGAGATAATCGTAGATTCACATACAGTTATAGGAAATAATACAGAGAGGTCCCATGTATCCCTTACCCAGTTCCCCCATCTTGCAAAACTAAACTATAATATCACAACTGGGATATTGGCATTGATACAATCAACAAATAGAACATTTCCATCAATTAAGTGTGGTAAGTTTAAGGAAGTATTTTTGAAAGCAATGTGAACCTATGTATAGAAAACAAAACTTATTTTTAAAACTGAGAGACAAAATGTAAAATAAAACACTTAGAAATTAAGTTTAAAATTCCAAGATTTTATTAATATAATTTAAATCTTTATCTATAAATATTAAGCTAAATATTAAATTGGAAGTGCCATATTTTAGTCTTGACCCCAGCTCTCTTGGCTATCGGTAGAGCATTCTCTGTGGTTGGCTTGCCTGGCTCTTCCACAGTTAGGCTGGGAGAAGAACTTCGGTGTTAATCCAAAGACTGATACTCGGAGAGTGTTCCATCTCCTCTCCTCTCTCCTCCCCCCAGTCCAACAGTGCACATGTCATGGTGTTAGTCAGTAATATGATTTCCCCAAATACTAATCGACAGTTCACCTTGACATTTCAGACAAATACAGTCTTTGGGAAGAACTCACACTGGCGAACAGAATAGGTAATGAATGGGAAATTCTTTAGTGTGTCATTGACCCCTTATAATAAGTGTAAACTGAGGGCCACATTTGGCAAATATCTGATTTCTTCGATTAATTTCAACAATTGGTCCACAGAATTTAAACTTCAGAGAGAATTTTTTTCCTGCTTTGATATGAAATACTTTTTGGTAGTCTCTAGGTCTAAATTGGAGCCTTTCTCTCTGTCCATTGTAGAGGTCAGCCTATGGCCACACAGCAGTTTCTCTGAGGCCAAATCGTAAATACAGCTTTGCTCTTCGTAGTCAAAATGGAGATCCTGTAAAGCATGATGATTGGCAAAAATTGACAACAAACATATTGAGCATACCTACCTTTAGAATTAAAAAAGAGCAAGTACCCAGATTCTCTAGTCGTCCTTCTAGAAGCACATCAACTCCTCCTTTGCCAAAATTTACCAGCACTTTTGAGGAGGAAGTCACCCCATCTGAAGAGATTAAGGCACATATGCACAGAGGAAAAAAGAGCGGGAGGAAAAGCTAGCACAAGGATATCTGTAATTCTCTCCGAGTGGTAGGAGTTATAGGGGTTTTATTTTATTTATATTTTTAACCTAATTTTTTTTTAATTTTTATTTTATATTGGAGTATAGTTGATTAACAATGTTTTGTTAGTTTCAAGTGTACAGCAAAGTGATTCAGTTATACATATTCTTTTTCAAATTCTTTTCCCATTTAGGTTGTTATAGGATTGAGCAGAGTTCCCTGTGCTATACAGTAGGTCTTTGTTGGTTATCTGTTTTAAATATAGTAGTGTGTATATGATTTTTCACATTTTCTTGAATATGATAAAAATGTTTACTACTGTCAGAAAAAATTAGTAAACCTATCATTAGTGTTTGGCAGGTAATAGATGAGCGGATGACCATCCACTCTCTGGAAAACATTTCTTCTGATGTATAAGAGAGAAGGTGTTACAGAGGTTCTGAATATTGCAAATCCAAATAAACATGTTATCAGGAGAGAAAGCATGCATTTTTTTCTAAACCATTTCTATCCTTTGATCTGATTCTGTTCTAGGGCTATAGCACTGACATATCAAGAGCACTTTGGAGTGACTTATTTAACCCTCTCAGAAGACCCTAGTCCTCGAATAATTTTCCACAACAGATGTCCAGTAACAGTACTTATAAAGGAAAATACTAAAGGTATATGTTATTGTATTGAATTTAAATAATACAAAACCTATATTCTTTCTGGAGGTTTTTGACTTCGTAGTTACCTGTGATCCTTAAATAAAAGTGAGCTTCTTTGAGAAGTTTCTCTTGCCCCATTACGTTTAACATCCCCAAGTCTTTTTCTTCAAGGCCTAAGTCTGCATATGCCTTTCTTTTTTTCAATTTTAGATATTCCGAAGTGTGAGGTTTATTGCAGAAGAATCCCTCCTGAGTGCTCAATTCATCATGAGCTGTATCATCAGTTTTCCAGTTACCCAGACTGCAGGACCAGAGACTTACTCCCCAGCCTCCTTTTGAGAGTAGAATTGCTGGAGGAAATGACGAGTGAGTGGAGCGACGCCATCGACATCAACAATCAGGGAACGCAGGTCAGTGAGCCGTGAGGGTTCCTGCCAAAACCCAAAGAAACAGTCCCTTTTCTAAGGTTCTGGTAATTGTCTGTTTCTACACATAGTTTTCTAAATGCTGAATGTCTTGTCTCTGTGTGAGGGCACATGTGTATCCACTTTTACATCTTCAATGGGCTATAAATTCTCAAACACAAGTATGTATCTCAAAGCGTACTTTGCAACTGTTTATGAGAGGGGAGCACCAGTTAAGCAAGCCCATCTTGGGTCTAAATCCAGGTCAAAAATGAAATAAAATTGTTAATCTTCTTTATACGGAAGGTAATCTAACTGTCCAGATCTTAGGACAATCATATTGTCAACCCTAGATTAATCACCTCTTTTGAAAATTTGCTAAGTGTAAAATATACATATTAATCCTAGTAGTATGTGAAACTTTGCAAATTTAAGCACAGTTTTAAAAACCTGAACAGATCAGATGTCCTGATTTGTCTCTGTCTCACTCTGGATGTTAGTGATAATATTTTTGTTGAAAATGGCACAGGAACCTAGCATTTCCTTTCTGCTTTACTTAAAATTTGCCATTTTTCAGTACAATTCAGTGGCATTAAATGCATTCACAATGTTGTAAAACCATAACCACTATCTATTTCCAGAAATGTTTCGTCATCCTGAACAGATACTCTAAACCCATAACTCCCCATTCTCCCCTCTCCCCAACTCCTGGTAACCTCTCTTGTACTTTCTGTCTCTGAATCTGCCTACTCCAGGCATCTCATGTAAGTGGAATCATACAACATTTGTCCTTTTGTGTCTGGCTTATTTCACTTAGCATAATGTTTTCAAGGTTCATGCATGTTGTAGCATGTGTCAGAACTTCATTCCTTTTTATGGCTGAATAATACTGTGCTGAACTTTTTAAAAGTCCGTTCACATATATTAGCCCATTTGATCTTCACAACAAGCTTATGAAGTAGGTCCTATTGTAATGGTTACAAAACACATATTAAAGTTATAAATGTACTTACAGTGATAACAATGGTTATCATTTAATAAGTGCTTACTGTATGCTAGGCGTTGTGCTAAGCACTTTACATTCCTTCTTACTTAACCTTTGCAGCAGCCATACAAGATAGGGACTGTCACCTCCACGTTACAGAAGTGAAAACTGAGATCTCCAGAAGGAACGTGGCCCAATTCCCATGTGCTACAGGGAAGGGACTGGGATTTTATCCAGACCTGCCTCGCTCCATAGCATGTGCTATGAATGCTGCTCCCTTACCTGGAATTCCTTAACTGCCCTCTTCGCCAGTCCTGCTGGCACATTCTTTCTCGTCTCTCAAGAGAGTCTCTCCCTACACCCCCGTGAAGTCTCCTGCCCACCCCCCTGGGACCCTCTACATACTCATACAACATTTGTAACATATTTAATTGCATTCACTTCTGTAAATGATTTCCTACCAAGTCAAGATTCCTGGCAGTCGGACACCTGCCTTATTCATCCACAGCCTACAGCAGAATGCCTGCCAACACAATGAGACCTGAATACGTATCAAACGAATAAATGAATGACTGAATGAATGAAAGAGAAGATGAGGTTACCAAGAGAGGTCTTATAAAGGAGGAGAAGAGGGTCCCAGGCCTAACCTTGGGAACCTCCAACACGTGAGTGTCATGCAGCAACAGACTGAGAAGGAGCAGGAGAGTGGCAGGAGGAGAAGCTGGGCAGGGCAGAAGCAGGAAGGCCCTGAAAGAGAAAGTTTACAGGATGGAAGACGGTGGGAAGAGGGCCAGCAAGGTAACCACTGCAAGTTACAGGTTCAGAGGGAGTGGAAGTGAGGGAGTGCAAGAACGGGTGAGAAGTGTTCTTGCAAGAAGCCTGGCCATGAAGCAGATGAGATCAGTGGGGAGGAAGCCCTTTGTGTGCTGCAGGAAAGGAGTCAGTCGAGGAGACATGAAAACAGGAGCGAGGAATTGCCAGAGAGACAAGTCCAAATCACGGGGAGTGTAATTCTACTTGAACAGAAGGGCCACGCCCTCTTCTCTGATGGCAGAAAAGAGTTGGGGATGGGCACAGGTGTAGGTAGAGATCTCAGGAGGGATGGGCTGGGAAATGGAGTGAAGTGATACCCACTGGCCTTAAGTTTATTATGAAGTGTGGAATGAAGCATCTGCTGAGAGACAGAGGGAAAGGGGTGGGGGCCTGGGGAGAGCGTAGCTGTGGAAACAGGTGAAGGACATGGCCGGGGACAGGTGCAAGAGGGGCCCAGCTCACCTGGGAGACCTGCATTTGTGGTGCCCCAAACTACTGAGGGGTGTGATCTCCATCCGCAGTGCTCACGTGATGAACAGTGAAAATCTGCTGGGTCTGTGCAGCCTCAGAAGACGTTCCCCGTCTCCGTAATTTACAAAATAAGTATCACCAGCTTCTCAAGGGTCCCTGATCTCCCCTGCATCGGTTTGAAGATGTTTGAAACCTTGCTTATACATGTCTAGGGAATTCTTTACAATAGGCATTCTGCCTGCCAAACCTTATTTTGGGGATTCCTGTTCACTCTAAATTTCCTCAAACCTTTGTAGTCAGGGACACTTCAAAGCTGAGAGGAGGTACTGTTTCCAACACCCTTATCATCCCTGGTCCGAGGACCCAGCAAAGTCTCATGTTCCCATTTATCTTTGAGGAGCTGTGTGCCATATGTCCCGCAGACCACGGTTTACTTCCTATTCTGGAGGAAGATTTGTTTCAGGCCCTCGCTGACATCTCCTCAGTAACACACCAGGGCATATAAATCACTGGGGAGCTTGGGGAGCTGCGTCCTCTGATGAAAGGAAGCAGCCCTTCTGTAGGAGGGAGCTTGTCTTCCAGGAGCTTTTCCTCAGCCCTGGATCACAGGCACGTGATGTGAATTTCAAAGCTGACCTAAAAAAAGCAGAATTAAAACACCATAAAATCTCCATTATGCCCCAAGGAAGAAAACTCCTTAGCTTTTGTCAGTCATAGAGATGCCCCTGCCTTGGTCATGTAAATAAGACCGTGTCATGTTGTTTAATTTTGACGTGGAATATGAGAAGGAATATGCAGACAGTAACTTTATGGTTACGCAAAGAAGTATTCTTTGGATCAAGAGTTAACTAGAAGACCTGAGAGCGTGTCGGCCACAGAATTCTGATTGGGGTGGGTTTTCTGGGGCTGTGTCCTTGGCTCACACCTGGTTAGAAGACATCTCAGCCAGAGGCCCCGCAGTGGCAGCTGGTGCTCTTATCCCTAATGACAGTGGGTGGGAGCCTAACTTCAGGGAGGAAAAATCTTTAGATTCTCAATAAGTAAGTGAAAGCATGAAAAATAAGCTTATGTTGATCATTTTAAGTCATAATTTTGATCCTATCAGGGAAATAATTTAGAATCCTGTCACAGTGTATGGGATTTCAATTGCTGATAGTTCAAAACCTTATTTTCGTCAAAGTTAGGCAACCTTCTTTGGAAAAATTGAAAACAAAAAAAGGTACACAGAAAACATAGTAGTTACCTTTTTACTAATATAGACATTGAGAAACATTGCTTCAGTCATTCAATCCACAGGACTTCTTGAGATTAAATATGCACCAGACATTATAACCTGGTGCTGGGACTACATAAAATACAGTGAACAAAAATGGAACACAGCCCTTTCCCTCAAGGAGATCATGTGTGGAGGAGATAGATGATAAGCAAGTAATCCCATGGGTCGTTGTGCTGTTGTGAACTCTGGTAACAACTCTGCAGGAGAGGCGGGTACAGGTGTGCTGTTATACGGCAGACTAATTTGAGAGGCCAGGGAGTGTGTCAATGGGTAAGAGACCTGGCATCTGTGCCTTAAAGGAGGAACAGGCATTAAGTAGACGAGAGAATGGGAGATTTTTCTTGGCAGAAAGAACAATGTGTTCAAAGCTTTGGTGCTCAGAGAGGGAGCATTGGCCTTTCCGGGATCTAAATGCCAGTGTGGCCCTAGTGCCAGATGAAGGAAAAGGGGGTAAGAGAGGGGAGGCTAGTGAGGCAGTTCAAGGCCAAACCTGGCAAGATGCTGTAGCTCCAATCACGGATTTGGGTTTTTATCTTAAAAGCCACGGGAAGTGATTGAATTGTTTATGAAAAGCAATTTCTGAGCCAAAGAAGAACGAGCAGTTTGAACCCCAAAAGGCAGATTAAAATGATCTCTTTGCAGGTAAATTCTCTTCTACAAAGATCCAGTAAATTCTCATGATCTTTGACTCTTTTTTTTTTTCTTTTTAATTTATTTTATTTTTGGCTGTGTTAGGTCCTCGTTGCCGCGCGCGGGCTTTCTCTAGTTGGGGCGAGCGGGGGCTACTTTTCGTTGTGGTGTGCGGGCTTCTCATTGTGGTGGCTTCTCTTGTTGCAGAGCACGAACTCTAGGCGCGTGGGCTTCAGTAGTTGTGGCACACGGGCTCAGTAGTTGTGGCTCGCGGGCTCTAGAGCGCAGGCTCAGTAGTTGTGGCGCATGGGCTTAGTTGCTCCGCGGCATGTGGGATCTTCCCAGACCAGGGCTCGAACCCGTGACCCCTGCATTGGCAGGCGGATTCTTAACCACTGCGCCACCAGGGAAGTTTAGTGGGGTCAGCATCATTGCTGTTTTCTTCTCCTATAAGCTCTGTACCATTTACAAAGTGCTTTCACATCCAGTCTCTGTTCTTTCATTCATTTATTCAACCAACGTTTATTGAGGACCTATCAAGGGCCAAACCCTTTGCCCTGAATAATGTATAATTCCCACCTTCAAGGCACCCGCATAGCTAAATAAATGCAGTCGAGTGTAGTAAGCCCTACGATAGAGGCTTTGATCACTGCAAAAACTCTAAGATAGTCGGGGCAGTAATTTTGATGTTTATGTTACTGATGAGAGGATTGAGGCTTAAAAAGTAATCCACTAGGTGGTTTATAATTAAGCAGCATCAGGCTGGAACCTGGGTCTGCTCACTTGTGGCCCAGTCTCGTTTTTCCTATACCAAGCTAAGAGCACTGTCTGTCCTTTGGAGTCCTGCCCTGGCTACAAACATTTCCACCTGAAAGTCGATGAAAGCACAAGTTAGAAGAGGTTTTCTAATTTCCCCTTTTACCTAGAGCAAGAGTCCCTTCCATGACATCCCACCCTAGAAGACTCCCAGTGTCATAGTCATGGCTTATTCCAGCAGTGACTATGAGAAAGTTTCTGCTTATATCAAGCTGAAAACTATCCCTCTGTAGGATCCATTCATCCATCCTTGTTTAACCTGCTGAGGCATCACAGAGTGTTTACTTCCCCTTTAATAGAGCAACACTACAATCATTTGAAGGCAGATTCAGCATCTTCTCTAACTGTTCCCTTATCCAGGCCAAACATTTCTGGTTCCTTGAATCATTCCTTCAGCAAGTGTGATTTCCAGACCCATCACCACAGTTACCCTAGCCTGAACACACTAGTGTGTTATGTTCCCTTTTAAAAATCTGGCAGCCTGAATTACACATACTATTCCAAATGTGGTCTAACCAGCTATTACCTCCCTATGCTTCCATTAATAAATTAGAAGATTGAGTTAGCTTTTTATTAACGAGTTCAGACTGTTATTATTGAACTCGTGGTCAGCCACATCCCCCAGGTCTTTATCATATGACTTGCTGTACAGTTGACTTTTTTAACCCAATGACAGGACTTAACATTTACCCCCGGTAAATTAAATCTTGTTGCCATTGGCCTAATCCACTTGTTGAAATCACTTTTAAAAAAACTGTGATGCTGTCATCCAACATACTTAAGTATCCCTAGTAGCTTTATGTCATCTATAGATGTGGTGAGCATGCATTCTACATGTTCATCCAAGTCATTAATAAATATGTTGAACAGGACAAGTCCAAGGTCAACATGCTGCAGTGAATCACCAGACACTTCCCTAATGCGTGGGTTCAATCAGCCACTAACACACCAAACTGTACTGTCATCTAGCCCACATTTCTTAAATAAGAAAATGTGTCTAAAAGCAGTTTTAAACTATACTGTATAAGATATTTCTTATCTTGCTTGCAAGAATATCGTGAGACACTTTGGTAAATGCCTTGATGAGCCAGAACTCAAATGTGTAATCCGTCCATTTGGTGCATATCAGACAGGGGTAACCCTGAGCACTAATGCTTAAAGAGCATGTTGTCATTTTCAGAGATATCATTAGCATCCATCCCAAAATGTTTACATAGAGAAGCAGTTGTCGATCCAAGTGAGAATCTGCCTTATAAAATGTGTAGTGCAGATGTTTTGGCTTCTTGCTTACTTCAGTCGCCTCCCTCACCCCCCCATATCAGGGCCAGAAGAGATATCAGCAAGTTGACACCCAATTGTAACATCTGCCAAGTATCTTGGTTGAGAGTCTCCTATGTGTTTACAGTTTGTTCTGGTTGAGTCACCATTGCTTCCCAAGATACTCAGGAGTAGGGATTTCCCTAAAATATTATTCAGTAAGTATACAGAAGGAAGAATTACACCCAGAATATCTGTTATTTTCTTCTCATCCTTATCCAGTCGTTCCTACCTTAGAAATTTTCCCCCCTTCTTTTCCTCTCTGGGAGATCTAATTCATCTCCGAGCTTCAGCTACCATCTGTGTCACCCAGTCACTCCCAGGTACCTGTCTCAGGCCCCCGCATCCCTCCCGAGCTCCAGCTCTGTGTTTCTGGCCACCCACCAGACATCTCTGCCTGGAAGACCTGCAGTCACCTCAAGCCAGCGTCATCATCTGAAACCAAAGGGATCATTTTCCATCCCCCGAGCCAGCTTCTCCTAGAGTCTCTGCTTCAGTTAATATCACCACCATTTTTCCAGTATAAAAACCTTAAATAATATTGATATAAAGTTGTATTGAATGCCTGCTTTATGTCAAGCACTTTACACAAACATTGTCATTAGTCTGCATTGCATCTCTTACAGGTAGATGGCACCTGAAGCTCAGAGAGGTTAACTTGCACAGGGCAAGTGGACCTGGGATGCAATCCCAGGACTGTCTAGCTTCCAAGCCTGTCTTTTTCTGCAGCATCCCAGTACCTTCCTTTCCCTCTCTTCCCCCATTCTTCCAGTAAGTCACGAAGTTCTGGCAGAAATTCCGCAGAAGTGTCTCTGTATCTGCCCCTTCTCTCTGTGACCAGGGTCTACTTCAGGCCTTTTATTCATCATCTCTCTCCCAGATTTTAACAATAGCCCGTTAAAGGGTCTCTCTGTTGTCAGCCTTCCTACCCACAAATCTGTCTCCACAGCTACCACCAGAGTGATTACTAAAACACAGAGTCCAGTGCAGAAAAGCCTCTTCACTAGACTGCTTAAGACAAACCACTACCTGCAACCAAGCAGGCTACATCTTACTGCCTTATTCCCTCTGCAGGTTAGCGTTCAATCCTGTAGCATATGGGGAAATCTCTTCTTCCCTTCAAAGTCTAAACCTTGAAGTCTTCCATACTATGATTTTCCTTCCTAAGATATTCTTTTACAAACTATTTGATCTGGGGATATAAGTATATTTTATATTTTTTCCTTCCCAAAATAGAGGGTGAAATGTTTTACAGATTTTTGCCAAAAGTCAGCAGAACAAATGCAATGCCTGATTACCATATCTTCAGATCAATTTGTGGAGGCTGAGACATCCCACAATAGACAAGCTGGAGACCCAGGAAAGCCATGGTGTAAATTCCAGTCCAAGGGCAGGAGAAGATGAAATGAAATGTTCCAGCTCAAACAGTGAGGCAGGAAAAAAGGGGCAAATTCTTTCTTCCTCCACATTTTGTTCTATTCAGGCCCTCAGTGGATCGGATGATGCCCAGCCACACTGGGGAGGGCAGTCTGCGGACTCCACTGATTCGGATGCTCATCTCCTCTGGACACGCCCTCACCAACACATCCAGAAATCATGTTTTAATCTGGGCACCCGGTGGCCAGAGTCAAGTTGACACAGAATTAACTATCAGAAAGGAAGTGCAAATGTGAGGTGGGAGCAAAATGAATCAGGTAAAAGAAAGAGAATTGAAGAGGGATGAAGTCCAGCAAGTGTACTATGATGGGAATTGAGCCCAGTTACGGAGAGAATTAGTACAAATTGGAGGAGGGGGTGGCTTAAGGACTTTTAATAACAGGGATACCCGTTATGTAACTGAGCTGCAGTGCTGGGATGCTTTGTAACTGCCTCTTGATTATCCCTGGATTATTCCATATAGTCTATCAGGATAAAAAAGAGAGAAAGAATGGGAGAGAAAGGAAGAGAGATAGACTTCCAAGAATACTTTCAGTTATTTCCTAGGCGTCACCTTGTAACTTAATTACTCAGTAAAATTAAACTGGTGTAATTTTTTTAAATATTGTTTGTTGGATAAAAATATAGTAAATAATCATTTTAATAAAGATAACTGAATATATAGAAAAGCACAAGTTACGTTACACTGTTCCTTATTTGTAATTGTAGTAAAAGATAATGTACTAACTGGGAGGCAGGACCTAGGCCTCAGTGGTTTTCTTTTTTTTTTTTAATTTTTATTTATTTATTTATTTATTTATGGCTGTGTTGGGTCTTCATTTCTGTGCGAGGGCTTTCTCTAGTTGTGGCAAGCGGGGTCCACTCTTCATCGCGGTGGGCGGGCCTCTCACCGTCGCGGCCTCTCTTGTTGTGGAGCACAGGCTCCAGACGCGCAGGCTCAGTAATTGTGGCTCACGGGCCCAGCCGCTCTGCGGCATGTGGGATCTTCCCAGACCAGGGCTCGAACCCGCGTCCCCTGCACTGGCAGGCAGACTCTCAACCACTGCGCCACCAGGGAAGCCCCTCAGTGGTTTTCTTATAGCCACAATGTGTAAGAGAAAGTCTTACTGATCTAAGTGCTCTAACACAGACACAAATGACAGAACACGGAGTATTCCCCAAATGTTTTGTGGTTAAAGCAGCAAGTCTCTTACTGTATGTTGCCTATAGCCTTCCACACACATACCCATACTACCAACGTGAAGTGAAGAAAGTAAAAAATAACTAAATGACAGCATCGATCAGGACTGACTAGCTTATTCTGCAATAATAAACAACTCAAAAAAAAAAGAAAAATGCCCTTGGCTTTTTATTTAAAAATCAGTCTCTTAATTCATTCTTCCCCTCCCCACCCCAGAGCAGCTCTCCTCCCCAAGATTCTAACCAGTCACCACATCCCACTGGAATTCAATACTTCTGAGTGATGCCCTCTTAGCCTGGATGTGGCTCCTTTTCATCTGGAGATGTATGAACTCATCGGCTCCCCTCTCCCCGCCAAAACACAGGGCAGGATGACGGTAATAGCTCCTCCAAACTGGAAAGAGGGAGAATGAGACACATACACAGCCTCTCACCCATAACAATTCTGAAATTTTTCTGAGCACATGTTGTGTGGGGTTTTATACCTTGGAAACAAGGAATAGTCTTCAAGCCCTGTCTCTGCTCATGGAAGAGCTCTTTTACCATTGTTCTTCCGGTCCCTGGATCTACCCTCAGAGATCCTCCTTGGCCAACATCTGAAGTTGTATTGAGTCTCAAATAATCAATCACAGACTCTTTTAGTCTAGGTTCATGAATTTATTAGGCAGTAGTAATTTCTCAGAAACTCAGTAGACTGCTTACCTGTTTGATTCCAGAGAATTCCATGTGCTAATAACCACATCCTTGGTCCTTTTAAAGACATATTTCTGTACTATCTTGCTTCCTTACCTCTCTTTGGATTTAGGAGAGCTTCTGTGGCAAAGTTAAACTATTCATCTAAAATTTTTTTCTGAGTCACCTTAACAATTAAGAAGTTTTAACAGTGAGTTCTGATGGCTATACACAGCCCTGAGTCTGAGTATTAATCTGCCTTCATGTTCAAAGATTAAGTTTTATCTCTTACTGTTTGGGGTTAAAAGCATTACTGACTTTGCAAAGCCCTGAATTTCTGGAATCTCTTTATTCTCTTGAATTTCTATTTGCAAACTGGCCAGTTCTTTCCTGAGCTCATTGCTTCTTCATAGTGAAACACATTGCCAGACACAGCCAGCAGCAGCCAACACTCACTACTTATGTTTTGTCTTCAAACCTCATCTTCTAGAGCTACAAATCTATTAGGTTTATAATCTACCTCCCAAGTAATCTCAGACAAGTTTTACTAAGTGTCTTGCCACTTTGTAACATGAATTCCCATTCTTGTAGCTTTCAATATCAATTTCTACTGCCTACCATTAAGCCAAGGACTCAGATTTTAGGTTTTTGCTGGAACCCTATTTCTATTACCAATATTTCTATCCATTAGTATCAGCTACATTATGCTGCCTATCACGGTCCTGTTTACTTCTTGCTCATGCTACATCCCAGGGTTTGTCGTCAGGGGCTGTGTTCTACATGGTCACTCAGGGACCCAGGTTGACAGAAGCCCCATCATCTTCTGTCTGGTTCATTGTAGCAAACCACCCGCAAACCTAGAGGCTTGCAACAATGGTGATTCAGAGGGTTTGGTTGGGTGATTTTTCTGTGTGAGCCTGGGATCACTCATGCAGCTGCATTCAGGTAGAGGGTTGGCTACGGATGAGTTCAGCTGAGAAGTCTGGGCAGCTCTCTTACCACATGGTCTTTCCTCCATAGGGAGGCTAAACCAGGCTTTCTCACATGGTTGGCAAGAGGGCAAACCCCAAAAAGCAAGCTTTATCATGCTTCTTCTTGAAGAAAATGGACACAAAACTGTTGCCCTCATGAAATTATACAGAGACCATGATGGTTAACACCCTGAGAGGGAGAAACATTTTATAGATCTCTGCCTTGGAACTTGTAGCTCTTATCTCATTACTTGTGTACTTGGCTTTTTCACCACCCAAGCTGGGAGCAACTTGAGGGCATGATTACTTCTCAGTGCCTACTGCAGTGAGGAGCTCCTTGTAGGCTCACCTTAAATATCCAATAATTGATTGAATGATTAAATGATCAAACCATTAGACCAAAACAAGAATTTATTTTAATTTCTGGGGAACCTGGCACTAATTCCTCTGGCACTTGGGTTCCCAACTCTCTAATCCCTAGAGCTCACATTGTACAAAATGCTTGGTGTTGCAGGTTATTTCTCTACATGTGAAAGGAGACAAGAGTAGGCTACAAGAATTAAAGTCTGCATTTCTTCCGTTCTAGTGATGAGTAAAAGGGACACCCAGCAATATTTCTCTCCAGGGTCCAGGTTTTTGGCTGGAAGACATACCTTAAAGGTTTAGGTTAATTTGCTTACTTTCGGAGTTCCCTGGGCAGTTAACAGAAACCATCAGCTTGCCTTATCCTTACTATCTTAGGAAGTACATGTATCCTCACTTCAAAACGCCTGCCGATTGGTTTGAGAATGAGCAGAACAATAAGTATTTTCCTCTTCTGATCCCCTCCTTCCCTCCTTTGAGGGGTAGTAGTTCTGGTTTCTAACACTCTCTGCTAAAACCCTGGGGTATGCCCTGAAGTTGTGGACAGTCCTTGAGAGGAAGGAATATACATGGGAGCACAAGACCTTAAAAAGGTTTGTGTCAAATGAATAATCCCATGTCTGTAAGCCTGGAAGAAAGCAGTTGACTTACTTTACATATCATACAAAATAATAGCTTTTATAAATGTGACTGTCTCTCAAAGTATATCTGTTTGTTTTAGGTTCGTGAGCTGAGCCATTTTTTAGGTTGGCTGCATTCCACATTTTATCATAGTCAAGTTCAGTTTTTATCTTGGAACAAAAAGGCAAATTCAGGATACAGAGTCTTTTGAAACAGATATTTTTGCAAAACAGTCCATTTGGGAAATATATCCATAGAGAATACAAACTGACTCCACTCCTGCCCTCAAGAAGTTGAGAATCTAGTGATTGAGTCTATGATATAAACCAGTGACTGTAATACAAGCAATAAGATTTGTGATCAAACAAAGTATGGTTGAAGTGTTTCAGGAATGTAGGAGTAGGTATCAATCTGAGGAAAAGAATGGAAAAATTAGAGAATACCCTCCTGGAATAAGGTGTCCTTACCCTGTATGTGCAAAGATGCATAGGATTTGGAAAGGATTTGCATGGGGGGACAGCGCGTTGTCTGCACAGAGGGTGCTGAGGGGCATTCAGGGACCTAACTAAGCTAGAGAAGTGGCCATAGGATGAAAAAGAAGGCTAGGGCAGGAGTTGGCAGAGCAGGAGATGAAAGTAGGGAGGAGGCAGAGGTGACCTCCAGGTGCCCTGGATGCTGAGGACGCTCAGGATTTCTGAAGGAGGAGCCGTTGTACAAGAGGAAGCCCAGTAACCTTGAAGTCACTTCCAAGGGTGAGAATCACAGACTCCTGTGGTTCTGTGTACACTCTTTCTGGTACCTCTTCATTTGGACAAAATTAGAACACATTCATTACATGCCAGGCAGACACCTAGCTTTGTTCCTTCATCCAGGAATTTTCAGTCTTTCTTCTTTTATTTGTGGTTCTAACAATAATAAAGGACCCAGACTTGGACTGAATTGATATTGCAAATCATCAGCATCAACATCCCCAAACACAAGGAGGTTCTTGCCCTTACCCTCAGGTAATGCTGGCAGTGAACATGATGTTCTCAGAGTCGTTCTTCAAATAGTTCTGATTTCAAATATTTATCCGTTTAAGCAACGTTGGTATTTAATTCTGAAAGGACATCTGTTCTGCTGGCCTGGCACCGGGCTTCTGAGATAGAACTTTTTTGCAGGGGGGGATAGAACTTTTTTTTAAGTCTTAGTCCACCTTCTCATGGAAGAAAAATTAATTTTTACTCCAAGCAAATCAAGTTATCTGACATTCTTGTTACAAGTTATGTGAGGGACCTTGAGGGGACTATAGCATGTCTTGTTGGTGGGTTTTCAAGTATGTTTTTGTGTCCCCAGCGTAAACGGGCATCATTATGGTAGTAAGTCAAAACTCAAGAGCCTGGAAGTTTTTTGCACATTGCATTTCAATTCCTGTGTTTTAGGGGGTTTCTTTCCCACAGAGCTTCATACGCACACATAAAGCTGGCCCATGGCTGGGCTCCAGCCCATAGAGAGTTATTTGTCAATTCCAGAGAAGCAGAGAATGAAGACACTCATGCCCTGTCATACATCTTTTTTTTTCTATGAACCTTACAGCTGGATATTGAAAAATCTGGATTTGATTCTTTTTTTATTCATTTCAAGTCAGCTGAATAGCCTCTACACATGGATATAAAGAAATATAACCAGGAAGTGTTTGTGGTATTGAATCAGAACTTAAGACATTTGAAGCCTCTAAGAGTTTTATAGTGTTTGGCCTTACATTTAGGTCTTTAATCCATTTTGAGTTTATTTTTGTGTATGGTGTTAGGGAATGTTCTAATTTCATTCTTTTGCATGTAGCTGTCCAGTTTTCCTGGCACCACTTATTGAAGAGGCTGTCTTTTCTCCATTGTATATCCTTGCCTCCATTGTCATAGATTAGGTGACCATAGGTGCGTGGGTTTATCTCTGGGCTTTCTATCCTGTTCCATTGATCTATATTTCTGTTTTTGTGCCCGTACCGTACTGACTTGATTACTGTAGATTTGTAGTATAGTCTGAAGTCAGGGAGCCTGATTCCTCCAGCTCCGTTTTTCTTTCTCAAGATTGCTTTGGCTATTCAGGGTCTTTTGTGTTTCCATACAAATTGTAAAATTTTTTGTTCTGGTTCTGTGAAAAAATGCCATTGATAATTTGATATGGATTGCATAAACATAGGCAGAACACTCTTTGACATAAATCGCAGCAAGATCTTTTTTGACCCACCTCCTAGAGTGATGAAAATTAAAACAAAAATAAGCAAATGGGACCTAATGAAACTTAAAAGCTTTTGCACAGCAAAGGAAACCATAAACAAGACAAAAAGACAACCCTCAGAATGGGAGAAAATATTTGCAAACAAAGCAACTGGCAAAGGATTAATCTCCAAAATATACAAACAGCTCGTGCAGCTCAATATCAAAAAAACAAACAACCCAATCAAAAAATGGGCAGAAGACCTAAATAGACTTCTCCAAAGAGGACATACAGATGGCCAAGAAGCACATGAAAAGATGTGCAACATCACTAATTATTAGAGAAATGCAAATCAAAACTACAATGAGGTATCACCTCACACCAGTCAAAATGACCATCATCAAAAAATATACAAACAGTAAATGCTGGAGACGGTGTGGAGAAAAGGGAACCCTCTTGCACTGTTGGTGGGAATGTAGATTGATACAACCACTGTGGTGAACAGTATGGAGGTTCCTTAAGAAACTAAAACTAGAACTACCAAATGACCCAGCAATCCCACTACTGGGCAATACCCAGAGAAAACCATAATTCAAAAAAACACATGCACCCCAGTGTTCATTGCAGCACTATTTACAGTAGCCAGGACATGGAAGCAACCTAAATGTCCATCAACAGGAATGGATAAAGAAGGTGTGGTACATATATACAATGGAATATTACTCGGCCATAAAAAGGAACAAAATTGGGTCATTTGTAGAGACGTGGCTGGATCTAGAGACTGTCATACAGAGTGAAGTAAGTCAGAAAGAGAAAAACAAATATCGTATATTAACGCATATATGTGGAATCTAGAAAAATGGTATAAATGATCTTATTGGCAAAGCAGAAACAGAGACACAGACAGAAAACAAATGTATGGACACCACGGGGGGAAAGAGGGGGTGGGATGAATTGGGAGATGGGGATTGACATATATACACTATTGATACTATGTATAAAATGGATAACTAATGAGAACGTACTATATATAGCACAGGGAACTCTAGTCAATGCTCTGAGGTGACTTAAATGGGAAGGAAATCCAAAAAAGAGGGGATATATGTATACATATAGCTGAGTCACTTTGCCATACAGTAGAAACTAACACAACGTTGTAAAGCAACTATACTCTAATAAAAATTAAAAAAAAAAAGGACATTTGAAGCCATTTCAATAGTGTTTCTTATTGCTTTTCAATCTGATTTTGAGTATTCGTTTTGCAGGTTGTGTTCCTGACTGGCTTTGGCTGTGTGTATGTGGACACTGTCCATCAGTGTGGCACAGTCTTCATCACTGTGGCCCCAGAAGGAAAAGCTGGACCTATTTTAACTAATACCAACAGGTAGGCTTAATTAGTATCCCAGTATCAGCAGGGTATGTTTCCTGTTATAAAGTTGTAAACCTACTATTTGCCATTCTTTGTCATCCAAATATATACATTAAGGCTTTTGGTTAATTATTGTATAATCCATAAAGGGTATGGTTATTAGCATTAAATTACACCCATAATAAGAAGCAATATATCATCTTCCGTGGGTACCCCTTCCAGTTCTTCTGTGGTGAGTTTAACAAGCTGATTTACAAACTAAGACATGCATCTTAGAATTATACATTATCATTAGCATGAAATGCAAATTAATACTTCTCTATCCACACAACCACCTAGTAATTAGTAATTAGACTTAGCTACAGCAAAAATAAAGTCACCTCTAAGAGCCACATTTTCCCCTGTTCAACCTGAGTGTTGCCATCAGGTTTTACAAATATGAACCAGAGTTATTATCCTTAATTTAAAGGAACTCATATAATTCAGTAGGAATAATATGAAGATAGTCCCTCCTTCCAAAAATTAAACAAGGGCAAAAGACACGAACAGAAAATTCAAGGAAGAGGAAACACAAGTAATCAAAGAAATGCAAATTTAAATAGGATATTACTTACTGAATTAACAATGATGTTCCATCGTATAGAGTCCTAGTAAAAGTGTAAATTGTTACTATTTTCTGGCAAGCACTTTAGCAATATGTATCAAGGGCTTTAAAATCCCTCTGGCTTGGAAATTCCACTTTTAACAGTTTTAAGAGCTTGAGAGTTAAAGCAATAATTAGAGAAGTAGGCAAAGGTATGCAGAGAGATTTTATCACATTGCTAATTATAATGGCAAAATATTCAGAGTACAAACCCCATCAGCAGGGGAATAGATGATACATAAATGTACCGTAAATGGTATATCCACAGAAAAAAGACTTATAGGATTTTAGTGGAATAGAAAAATACATATGATGACTCTTAAATAAAGCAAACAGAATATAAAATTGAACATATAAATATCCTAGTTATGTGCACATACAAGTACATATATGCACACACATTCTCACACATACACAAAGAAAACATTCCTAGAAATAACACTGAAAAGAAAAGAATCAAAATTGTTAATGGATGTGCGGTTATAAGTGATTATTTAATAATTTTCTGTATTTTAATTTTCTACAAGAAGAATGTACTTTATAATCAGAAAAATTTTAATTTTTTAAATTTTTATTTAAAATATGAAATAGTAATATCAACTTTTATACATTTGTTTAAGCTCCTTTTTTTTAATTTCCTTGCTTTTCATATATGGTTAAGAACTCATTAATTTGGACCTTGCCAAATTATCATTAATTTGAATTTGTAATATTTCAGACAGGTTGGGTAGACTATTTCCTTTGCCCAGAAGTGTTTGTAAAAAAAATTAATAGTGTAACAAAACCGGAGACTAAATTTTGACTTGCATAGCCCAAAATTTCAAGCCCACACGACAATTTCAGGAACGTTTTATCTAGGGCATTAGGAGGGCATTGTTATGACAGTAGCAACAATCCATGCATTCAGTGGTAGAAATAGGAAAGGAACAAGGATTTGCTTGTATTTCCTTAATTCATTTGTTCAGCAAATATTTTTCAAGTGCTTACTGGATGCCGGTGCTCTTGTAGGGATGAGGATACACCAGTGACCAAAACGCCCAAAATCCCTGCTCCCGAGGAGATCACATTCTCATAGGTGGGGAAAAGGAGGACAGAGAATAAACATAATAAAAAAGGAAATTTTATGGTTCAGTAGAAAGTTGGAGTTCTGCAGGGATAAGAACAGAGCCTGGGAAGGACTAGTAGTACCTGGGCACAGGGACAGAGAGAGTGTAGTTTTGAAAAACTGGTGTAGGTAAGCCTCACCAGGAAGTTGACATTTGAGCAACTTGAAAGCAGCGAGGGGGTTAGTAATGTGTGGTCATCTGGGGTGAGCTTTCCAGACAAAGGGCACAGCCAGTTCAAAGGTCGGAAGCAGTGTGCCTGGCGTATTGGAGGAGCAAGGAACAGGCCAGTGCAGGCCAAGTGTAGAGGGTGAACAGGAAGGCACTAGTGCCTGGGGTCAGGGAGGGAAGGGCTAGAAGGAGGGGACACGTCGTGTAGGGCTTCGTTTTACTTCTGAGTGAAACCAGGAAGTCACTGGAGCTTTTTGAGCAGAGAAGTTACATGATGTGACCTAAATTTTTAGAAGACCATTGGCAGCTTTATTTTTTTAAGTTTATTGAAGTATAGTTGATCTACAGTGTTACAGTGTTACAATGTTAATTTCTTCTGTTCAGCAAAGTGACTCAGTTATACACATATATATTCTTTTTCATAGTCTTTAGCATTATGGTTTGTCACAGAATATTGAATATAGTTCCCTGCGCTTTTGCAGTAGACTATAGAGAAGCACAGGAGGAAGCAGGGAGACTGGTCAGGAGACTATTACAGTTATTCACACTAGAGATGGTGATGGCTTAGGCTACACTGTCAGGGAAAGTGGTAAGAACTGGTCAGATTTGGGACGTATTTTAAGGAAAAGCCAATGGGATTTCCCTGGCGCATTGGATAAGGGTTGAAAATAGAGGCATCAAGGAGGATTTCAAAATTTTTGGTCTGAGCCCCTGGTAGGATGTGGTTGTCATGAACTAAGATGAGAACGACTGTATGTGGGATTGGGGGTGAGATCAAGAGTTTGACTACAGACGTGACCACTTGAGATGTCTTTTGAGACGTGTAAGTCACTACTGTGTGGATGGGCAGCTAGAAGTACAAGATCAGAGTTCACAGGGAGTTCTAGGCCGAATATGTGACTTTGGAAGTCATCAGCATATAGATGCACGTCAAATCATAGGCCTGGATGAAGGTCTCCAAGGGGAGTGAGTGGAGATGGGAAGAGAAGAGGACCAAGGGCTCAACCCTGGGCACCTTAACTTTAAGAGGAGGGTGTCCCATAGGTGCTGAGTGACCAGACGTACAAGAGCTGAGAGCAGACATGCAAAGAAAGTTTTTCCAGAAGGAGGAAGTTATCGACCCCGTCAAATGCCATTGTAGGGTGAATGAGTCACAAACTAAATGCCCGTCATTTGATTTAGCCACATGGAAGTCCCTTGGGGGCCTTGACGAGACTTGCTTTGGTAGACGAGTGGGGACAAAGGCCTGCCTGGAGCAAGGTTAAGAGAAAATGGAAAGTGAGGAATAGCAGACAAGGTGTATATGCTTTGGAGTTTTTATGTAAAGAGGATCAGGAAAATGAGTGATAGCTAGAGGGGGAGATAGAGTTACGAGAGGGATTTTTTTAAGACAAGAGAAATAAGAGCATGTTTATAAGCTGCTAGTAGTGAAGAAAAAACGATACAGAAAAGGGGTGAATTTCTGGAGAGATGACCTTGACGGGAGTGAGAGCCCAGTGGTTTAGCGCACGTCAGAGGGGCTCGCGATGGGCAGCTCAGCTCTAAACGTGGCGGGGGGAGCAGAGTACATGGCCTGACACGCTGGTGGCTGGGCTGTTGTGCTGTGGGCTCGTGATGAGTTTTCTTCTGCTTGCTGTACTTTTCCAGCATAAGGCATCTTGGTTATTTTATTATGACTTTCTGCTTTGTGATGATCATGACAGAGAATTAGTGCACAAAGAACTAGAGGGATCTGAGAATAAAAAATCTGGTGTTGATAAGGGAAACATGATACAGCAACACGACAAGAACTTGTAATAGTCCCTTTGGGAACATTTCCCAATACTGTTGGAGTATGACCGGCTCTGTCCAGACACAATGTACTGAAAGTTGAGTTCTTATTTGTTTCTTACGGGAATCTGATGGGACGTCAGGAGGTGTTTAATAAGGCACTATCATTAAAAACTAAGACATTAAGGAAGAAAGGGAGGGAGGAAAAGAAAAGCAGGGGAGACTCATTGTTCTTTTCCCTTTCTCCCGTAGAACTCTGGAGAAGATTGTGACATTTAAAATGTTCATCACTCAGTTGAGCCTGGCGGTGTTTGATGACCTCACCCACCACAGAGTATCGTCTGAGCTCCTGAGACTTACACTGGACAGCGTTTTTCTCCAAATAGCCCCGGTGGCTGGTCACGTCCCTGGGGAAGAGACGGCCACCGCCCTCTTTCACCTTTACTGTGTGGAGGTCTGCTGTAGGGACCTGCAGTTGGACAACCAGCTATATAACAAGTCCAATTTCCACTTCGCTGTCTTGGTCTGCCAGGGGGAGAAGACAGAGTCTATTCACTGTTCCAAGATGCAGAGTCTCCTTACGTCCAACAAAGATTTGGAAGAATACAAGAAAAACTGTTTCATCAAACTCTGCCTCACCTTAACTGAGGGCAAGAGCTTCTTATTTGATATTAACGAGTTCAGTTTTGAACTGAAACCTGCCCGCTTATATGTGGAAGATACATTTGTCTACTACATCAAAACTTTGTTTGAGACCTACCTTCCTAGCAGCAACCCGGCCGGTCACCCTGCGGCCTTCGCAGGTGGGAAACAGGTGTTGCCCGTGCAGGTCAGGCAGCACGCCAGGGCCCTGGTGCATCCTGTGAAGTTACGGAAGCTGGTGATACAGCCGGTGAATCTCCTCGTCAGCATCCACGCTTCCCTCAAGCTGTACATAGCCTCCGACCACACCCCGCTCTCCTTCTCAGTGTTTGAAAGAGGCCCCATCTTCACCACGGCCAGGCAGCTCGTCCACGCCCTGGCCATGCACTATGCCGCGGGGGCTCTCTTCAGAGCAGGTGAGGACACAGCCAAGGGGCCACGATGAGCCGGAGCCTGAGCAGAAAGGAAAGGCTTTGGGGTGGGCTTACTGACTTCAAGACATAGGGAAGCAGCTTGGTGGGAGGTGAAGAGCACAGCCTTTGCAGTTAGACAGTAATGGATTTGAATCCAGACTCTGCCACTGCCGGCTGTGAGGCCTTGGGCAAGTTATTGAACCTCCCATGTCTCAGTGTCCTCATCCATAAAATGGGTTTTAAGATTTTTGACAGGAAAAAGTGAAAGTATGTAAAGTACCCTGAATTTTGGTTGGCACTTAATGAACACTCAGGCAATAGTAGCTCTTATATTTGCTGTTATATAACAGAATTTTAATCCCATTTAGCAAACGCTTTTCAGCTGCTTGCAGGCACAAGGCTCTATGCTAGGGCACTAGTGTGGCCAGAAAAACCAGCCCAGGCCCTCAGGTCCTGGGCCTAAAAGAAATCCAGTTCTGGGTTTTTAGCTTTCTTCATTACAGTCCATGAATAGCTCCATGTGAGAAATTCAGAGGATTTGTGTGCTCGTCAAGAGGCATAAAGAGCCTTCTACCTACCCAGCGCAGCCCTGCCTGTCTAGACAGATGGCAAAGAGAAGGCTGTAGGCATCTCAGCCTCTCCACAGGCCTGAGCCCGGGGCGGGGGGAGTCCGCAGGGGGTGCTTTGAACATGTGTACAAAATGTTGTATGGGGAGCGCTGTGCACTGAAGGTTGCTTTGGAGACCAAGTTGTCTCCTGATACCCTATGGTGATTGGCTTCGGAACACGCCTTCTTGACCTAAATTCACTCTAAAGTGGTTTCAGTCTGATAATCTGGCTCCTCGCGTTCCCATGCATTCCAGCACCCGACACCAAACAACCAGAGCGGGTCTTGCAGCCCCTTCTGGTAAAGAGCATGGAGGTCTTCCTTTCTGAAAGTAACAAACAAGAGACCTTGGTAATGTTGTACTTGGTGGGTGCATTCCCATATAAGGTAACATTGTAGCAGTGACTGACCCATGTAGTTGCCCTACTGCTAAGATTACATTTTCTCCATAAAGAAATTCATAGAGTTAGAGCGCTACCCAGAACTCTCAACTGAAAAGGGCAAGATCAGGGGAGGGCCCTGCCCGGGAACTGTTGTTTTGATAGCTTGTACAACAATGAAGAAAATATTTCCCTCTTGCTAGGATATTATTTAAAAACAAGCAGCTACGATTTCAAATTTAATGGACGGGTATATTAAAAACCTACTCTTTCAGGCAGTTTTTGTTTTTAACCTGAGAAGCATGCCTGTAGGTTACTGAGCTCTGCTCTGGAGCCTGGGAAGGAATAAGCTTCCCGTCCGTCTGGTCATCACATTAGGCTGAGATGTGGGGAGCACCCATCAGAGTAATGAGCTGGCAGAGAAACTCCAACTGTGACCACCAAGGAACCACGTCCCTGCAGCCTATGTGCTAAAAATGATCTCTCTTTGTTTTGTTTTTCATGAGCTTTCACAAGAACATTCTGTTTGGATTTTTTGTAATCCACCTAAAAGTTCTCTAAGCTGTTGTCCCAATCTCATTATATGCTGAGACAAGAAATTCTGAAACAGAGGGCCAAGTTTTTAGGCCTGCTGGGAATTCTGTCACTAAAGGCCTGCAGACAATCTGAAGATTATCTGGAGGAAAGCAGTGATTTTTGCAAGAGTTGGAAATGGGAAGATGGTAGGAGGTTACCCCTGGGTAGAAGCATCTTAAAGAGCATGTACTGGCATTCTAGTAGAGGAAAGGAAAGGGCTGGCCTGGGAGTGGGCAAGTTGCCTCTGCATCTCACATGGGTCAGTATTCACCCACTGGACTTGATTAGAAGGTTCCTCATTGGGATGACTGAAATACCCTGACCTCATTTCTAGGGAGGTACTTGTAGAGGTTTTAACAGTAAAGTAGTTAGAAATGAGTAACAACTGACCCTATTTGAAGAAAAGAATGTGGGCTCTGTAACTTCCTGGGGTCCCCCTCTACCTCCAAGGCTCAGTTTCATGGGAAGCCAGACAGGCACTTGTTTTCAACAAAAGTCTGGAAACAGATAAGAAAAAGATACATGTGCTTTTGGAGGGAAATAATTAAAGAAGGAATGCCCTCAGGTGCTTTGGTCCTTTTCTGGCCATCTCAGATGCCACTGAGAAGTAGCGCTGGTCCACACGTAGCCTTCCCATCAGCAGTGAACCTAACCCAGGAGAGTCTCCCGCACCGTCCCGTAGCCGGGGTGAGGGCTAGAAGGTGAGGCTGGGTGCTTTCCACACACCCTGTGCCCCGCTGCCCTGGCCTGAATGGGCCCACTGTAGAGTGAGTGGTCTTTGCTTGGCAGTAGCTACGCACCTTTCTTTATCTCTATGTGGAACTTTAGGAGAGAAGGGGAATTAAGATGTTTCTAGTCCAATCTTCTGCCTCCAGGCGAACCTTACAACTATGCCAAGCTAAAGGAAATTTGTTGTTTCTTCACCTCCAGAGAAGGTCCTCCAAGGGAGACTATTCCACAGCCTTCCACGGTACCCTGCCTACTCAGCGCAGCCTGGGCTCCCAGGAAGAGGGAGGGTGGGCTCTGGAACCAGCTAAACCTGGCTTGGAACCCTCGCACGTGTCTAAACGGCGGGGAGACTGTGAACTGAGTCAACCTCTGAGCCGCAGTTTCCTCCTTGTCCTGCCTGCCCTTGAGATGGTGGAGACGGGGTGACACCGTGTCGGAGCAGGCTCTGTCCCCTGCGCCTGGAACAGTCCCTGAACCCAGGGAGAGGCTCAGTCCTTGGCTAATCTGAATTTGCACGGAGGCAGGTACTAGGACTTGAAGAGTTGCTGTGAGAATTGAGGGAGTTGAATGCCTGGCGCCCATAGGCGCTTCCATTTATAATCTGCATCTTCTGGAAGTTATTCCCTCTTTTAACCTAAACCCTAGTGTTGTCTTCTAATGTTCCAGAGAAGAGAGGTGGGCTCAAAATTTAAGAACGTTCCTCTCTACAAGGGCTGGGCCTGGGAGCCCTTCAGGGCTCTGGCTTGGCTCTTGCACCCGCACCTTCCCTACCCTCTGGGACTGATGACTTGACTGGGAGGTCTCTGTCACAGGCCTGGCCTCCAAAACCCTGCTGGGGAGGGGCAGGATCGGCTCCCACACGGGTCCTGTCCCCGCGGCCTCCCCGTTAAAGCGCTCGCCGCCCTGGGCTGGAGAGGCCATGGTGTCCCGGGGGGAGCTGTCTGTTCGGCATCCTCCTCTCCTGAGCCCCCGGCCCTTGCCCGCACCTCCCGTCCTCCGGGCGAGAGCCCCGAGCCCCCCACCCGGGGAGGAAGGCGAAGGGGAGCCGCTCCAGCCTCCACACCACAGCCCCGTTCCCACGGGGCCGAGCGCTCGGCAGTCGGGCCGCCGCTGAGCGGGCCGGCTCCTGGCGAGCCCCAGCTCAAGTAGGAAACCAGATCCAAAGCTCCCCTCCTGGGACATTCGCGGGGAACACGCCCCTCTCACTAACCTAATCAGCATGTCCCTGTCACTAGAGTTTACACAACTGAAGCTGGGCTTGAAGGGGAAACATTTCTCTGGCTCCAGCTCCACTCCAAAGGGAAGCGCTCAGCTTGGTAGGATTGGGAAAGATTAAAAATAACTGCTCCATCCTTGTCAGAACTGTGCATCCCCTTTGCAACACCGCATTTAGCATCTGGCCTCCTCCCCTGACCAGGCGTCTCCTCCTCATCCTGGTGCCTCCGCTGCCCAAGGAGGTTTTAAGGGTAACTTCCCGGCCTGCGAACACCTGCAGCCCCAGGGACTGCCTTTCCTGGGGGCGGGAGCATCGTCCCCTGCACACGGGTCCCTTTTAGCAGGAATACGGGAGGCTCGGGCAGGGAAGTCATATTAAAGCTATTTGTGAGGCCGCCAAAAGGATCACTTTGATTTATAAAGTATGAAAGTTTGCCATTTATGAATTCATAGTGAATGAGTTATTTCCCATATTTTGCTCCAAAGGAGCTTATTACATTCTCCATTCTAGTGTGAAAAATGAATTGCAGGGAAAATGGGTCACTTGTCCCATATGTTGAAAGTGCTGTGTTTAAGATTTCAGTAACCCCTTCCCTTTGGTCCCTCACAGGCTGGGTGGTTGGATCCCTGGAAATCCTTGGCAGCCCGGCAAGTTTGGTGCGAAGCATCGGGAATGGGATTGCCGATTTCTTCAGGCTTCCGTACGAGGGCCTGACCCGAGGCCCGGGAGCCTTTGTGAGCGGAGTTTCCAGAGGGACGACATCATTTGTGAAGCACATTTCCAAAGGTAGCTATTCGGGTTCCTTGTAATGAGGCCTTATTTTCATTCCTTCCCTCTCTTATTTTTTATTTTTAAAGAACGTGTTAAAAGTTTTCAGTGAATTAAGTTTGCCTCTAACTTTGTTTGGCTTGTTAGCTGGCAGTGAAGTGTTGGATTTGTAACAAAGCTCATATATAATGTCTTATATTTTAAACAGATCACTGCTTGCCTGTAGTGTGTGAAAATGTTTCAGAAACTTCAGAATTTGAAACCTCCCAATGGGAAAACAAGGATTGGCTCAACTGTTATTCCATGTGATAAATACAGAAATATTAAAGGTGTTCAAGACTTCTGCTAAACATCAGAAATCCTACACTGTGTTGCCTCATCATATTTTTTTAAATGTAGATACAGTTGTCATAACTTTTGTAAGGCTATGGATACATTTTGACGTGGAAGCCGATTGGGAGGTGAAAGAGCCAGCTTTTCCCTAGCACGCCACGTAAACAGTGCCACCTTGTGGCCCAGACGGGTCATCAGGCGCAGAAGCCAAACTGCCGCCCACAAGGAGAGCGTGCTTTCCTTTCATCCGTGTGTTTGTTTGCCCATATTTTGGTCAGGTTGGCAGTGACTCGGGAACTAACAAGGGCCATCTGAGTCCCCGTTTCTTCTCAGCAGGAGGCAGGGGAAACAGGGCAAAGGCCTCCTCCCCCATAAAACGCTTTTTACTGTCAACAGTACTGCAACTCTGTTATGAGTGGGCAGGTTACAGAAGTCTCTAGAAGGCCTCAAACAAGACTTGAGCTCGAAATATGAGAACCCATGATCCATAGAGGGGGACTGGCAAGAGAACAGCAAGAGCAATAAACCAAATTCCATGGACAATCACAGGACCACTCCCCCGGGGCCCCGGTCATCCGGGAGGCCTGTGAGCCAAGCTGCAGGAACTCACAGATGAGTCACTGGTGGATTTCTCACTCTTGACACTTGAATCTTTGTGGTTCTGTTGTTTTTATTTTAAAATAAGACAACCAACACTTGCTAAATTGCACTCCAGCAGTAATTTTAGCCTAGTGACTCACTGAATGTTTTTTACACTTGTTCTCTCCTTCTCTTAGGAAAATCTGTTTGGTTTGTCTGTGTGTGTGTACGTGGATTTTTTCTTTTCAGATGACTGGTTAAGATGCAGCTGCAAAAACAACATCTTCCATTTCTTCTGAAAACTAGACATCCAATAACAGATGAACTAATTCATTAGCTTCAGGATATGTCCGTTGATGTCTTTCAGTTTTGCTCACTGGGGTCTATGCAGACTTGCTAGAGGGGATTATGACTGTCTTGAGCAAGATGCAGAAATAGCCTTTCTTGGGAAAACCAGACAGAATCGTGGCTTTCACATGCTTTACTCCCTTTGTTGTCCTCACTGTTTTTCAGCTAACACCCTGAATATCAAAATCACACATATTCTCTGTGGCATAATAATTATTTCCTGACTGTCAAATGATAAAAGTAGAAACATTCCTTTACGATCTGTTTAAAATTCAGCAACATAACCTTACCCTTTCAAATCAGAGCAGGCAAATTGCAACCTTCAAAACTGGGCCTCAGTGAGGACTTCAAAACTGACTATTTTAGCCAAGCCCTAACAGTCAAATGAAAGTGCATGATAGCCTCCTATGAGGCCGTGGGCATTTTTCTGGTAACGGAGGTTCTAATTCTACCCGCTGTCAGGAGTGCCATCACCCTTGTCAGCAAGTGTTCATCTTCACCTCATTGTCTTAAGGCTGCTTCTTCAAACTGATCGAGGGGAAGCCACCCTCACTCTCCATGGGCGAGTCCAGAAGGCGGATGTGCTTCCACCTCCCTCTCCCCTCCCCCACAGCGCTCCAGGGACCACTCCCCTAGGGGCCACCGTCTATGTGACCAGGAGACCAACCCACGTGCTCTTGTGCCCTCAGGTACCCTCACCTCCATCACCAACCTGGCCACGAGCCTGGCCCGGAACATGGACCGGCTCTCGCTGGATGAGGAGCATTACAACCGGCAGGAGGAGTGGCGGCGGCAGCTCCCGGAGAGCCTAGGCGAGGGGCTCCGGCAGGGCCTGTCCCGGCTGGGCATCAGCCTGCTCGGTAAGGGGCCGCCAGGGACCGGGGCCCAGGACTTCCCAAGGGCTGGTTGTGGGCTGTCCCTCTTTCTGCAGAGATGCTGAGGCTCAGAGAGGCCAAGGCACGCATTCTGGTTCCTACCCTGGCCAGCGGGGCTCTGGAACCGGCACCCTCTCCAGAGCCCTTGTGCGGCTGCGCACGGCCATCCTGGGACCTGGGCGCTCCCCGCCGGTCGCGTTCCCGCCTTCCCTCGCCTCTGGTGGGAGATGCCTCTCTGCGTCCTCGTGGCTTCCGTAAGACATCATTCACTCCGTAGGGCCCCGCGCGCGGGGTGTCAACACAAGGACGGCAGCCCACAGCTGCATGCTTGCTGAAGGGAGCAACGGGCAAACCTCCTGAAGCGCTTGCTGCCTCTCTGCCACAGATACTGCAAACGCCTGCTTGTGTTTGGGAAGCACTTGAGCAATGTGCAAATGTCATGTAAACTTCAGTGAGGAGCCCACTTTTCCCTTTTATTTTTTTAAGAATGCCAGATCTGCCTGACTCCGAGTAATTGCCATTTGTCAAGCAGCCAGATGGTATAGCTAGAGATGAAGATTGCTAGGGGTATTTCCAAATATTACAAACGTTTGAAAAATAAGTTGCTTTGGAAAATCTATGAAAAGGAAGCTTCAGAGCTGAAATTTCACAGAGCAGGATTTTCAAGGGTATCTTTTGTTTATTTGTTTGCAAAGGAATTTAAAACTGTATTGCTTGGCAGCCTGCCTGCCGAGCATCTGAAGGAGTGTGCATCTTGCAGAGATCAAAGTGGCCCAAAGCAGGGAGAGCAAAGGTCAGAAAAGATGAGCTTGAAAGGATTTGTCCTCTCTCCAGGCTGCGGTTCTGTACATAACCCCCCCGACTCGCAGCGGGGCCAGCTGAGGCCCCGAGAGGAAGTCGTAAGATGTTACAACTTCAGGTTAAGTTACTAGAAAGTGTTCAAGCCCTCACCTGCGGTGGTGTGGGGCACGGTCCTGTGATGATGTGTGGGAACGGGGACCCGGGGTGGAGCAGCTGGTCAAGGAGCGACCCCGCCGGCAGAGTGGCTGCTCTGGGGAAGGGCAGACGGCGGGGGAGGGGGGGGGGGATCCGGTCCCGGTCCTCGGGAGCCAGCGGACCCCAGGCTCAGGTGTCCAGGCCCTTTCTCTGTGACCTCAGAGCTTCTCTTTTGTAAATTGGGGCTGAAAATTACTCTGCCGTTATTGGAAGTAATGCTGGTCAGTTGTGTGCCAGGCATAGGGTCCATGTTTGGTAAACAGCACCTTCATTATATTCTGGTAGCAAAGGAACTATAAGAGTTGCCTGGTTTCAGAGAGTGTCCCAGCAGAGAGAGACATCTGAGCAGTGGCAGGAGCATTTCTGCTTTAGTTTTAGTCCAGTGGGTTCAGTTGCTGTAACCACAGGAAGTGTCAGTGAGGTTATCTTGGAGCCCTCAAGCCATCATCTGGGAACTGTGGGACCTCTTTCTGCTAAGAATCGTGGATTTACATGCCCTCTGCTCTGGGCAGGAGAGCTTCCTTCTCGCTGTCCAAGCGCTTCTTGGATGGAGGCGCTCAGCAGAGGAGACCTGAGCCGGCTGGCACGTGGCTGTCCCCATCCTGACTAATCTGTTCTCTCCCCACCCAGAGAAGCCCACATCCACCACCCATTTTCCACAGTGTAAAACTGTGCCTGATGGTAGAAATCAGTTACGTGGGGAGCCATGGTTCTGCCTTTGTGATGTCACCCTTTCCAGCATGGCTCCTGTTATTAACCAGGGTAGAAAATCCTAAACCTTTGAACTTTGCTATAGCCATCATGTTTTGTACTCACTCATCCATGCAAGGAACCACTTAGCCTGTCTGTGGAAACTACAGTAGGCTCGTGGAGTCTGTGAGCCCCTAAGAGCTCCACTCCCAGCAGCACATGTGGAGCAGTGTGTCCATTTCTGTGCTTCTCAGGCTAAGGTTGGCCCAACCAGCTTCCTTTCCTGGAAGAGTTCAAGAATTCTCTGTATCCCACATAATCACTGGGTCATTTCAAAACGTCTGGTCCTTGATGTGTGGCAGGAAGAAAGGGGAGAGTAGGACCAACCAAGTCCCCTCACCTGGGAAAGTATAGATTTGTCGCCATTTAATCCATCCCCAGAAATGGTGTATGAAACTGCCAAATGCCAGTAAATGCCCGATTGAAGTTAGAGCTATTATCATATAATAGTTTGAAAGCCATGCTTGGTGAAATCAAAATGCTAGTTCCTCAGTTTCTTCCTTTATAAGACATAAACATAAATGACCTGGTCAGTAAAAAATATATTTAAATAACACTTCTGGGTTGTCAAAGTACTTTCACATGGGTCATCTTATTTGATATTCAAACCTAGGCATGAATGAGGTTAAGTGACTTGCCCAGGTGAAACCTCCAGGCAGGACAAGAACCTGGGCCTTCCCACATGTCACCCACCCTGGAGGGCTCCAAGCCTGGAAACGATCAGGATGTGGGGAGACTGAACAATTGACAGTTCCAGGGTAGGAAAAATACATTTCCCCCAAATGTTTATGGGTTTGATGGGCCTTCTTGACTCGGCTTGGCCCTCATGGGGACACGGTGGAGCGTTATGAGGCACTTGAAAAATCAAAGGACGTCTTTAGCTGTCCTGCCCAGCCCCATCGCCCCGGGATAGTGAGGAGGTGTTGGGCTGCAGAGAGATGCCGCGGAGGCTCCTGCAGGAAATCCACAACCGTTTTCAGAAAGCAGTGGCTTCTGGAAAAACTCTGTTTAGCCTGCAGAGTTGGCATCAGGCTTGCCTGCGTTTACCAGATCCGTTCCCCGGATGCCCCCACTTTCTACTTCACCCTGGAGCCTGCTGAGAGAGGATGTGAGCTCCGTGTCGCAGCTGCACGGCACGTCCCCCCCCAGGTGGGACTTCTCCCTGGTGAATACCTAAGGCAGGATGTCAGAACTCGCTTCCCTGGCCCGTGCCTGAGCTGGATGAAGCGCTGCTGGCTTTCCCAGCAGCCACACCTGCCTTGACGGCCGCTCTCGGGACGCCATTCGGAATCCCGACCACGTAGGCCTCCACCAGGTGAGTCGGGACGGTTTCGCGAGCGAGCGAGTGAAGAGCTCGGCACCGAGAAGGCGCTTAACACACAGTCCGGCTGATGCTGCCCTCAGCCATCAGCACCCTGCTTTGCAGTTAGAAGGGAATTTGGGAATAACAGACGTGCTTCCTTCTCAGTTTGCTCATCTGTCGTGGTCAAAACAAGCAAGCCTCAAGCCGGGATGCCTAATACACTCTGTGGGGTTCGTTTGTCCCTGGAACGTGAGCTGTGGAGCGGTGTCCCAGCCCAGGCCTGTGCCTCCGCTATTGTGATTTAAAAAAAAATGTTCAGAATAAAATTACAACATGTCATAAGGCAGTACCAAAATAGCCACACAGGCAGAACATTCATAGATAGTGACCCGGTGAGTTTTGCCTAAGGCTGGGGAGCAAGTCACAGAAGAGGTGAGGGAGGGTCTTTTAGTTCCCTTGCTTCACAGAGCAAGCCCTCCTCTTCCAGCAAAGGGTAGGAAAGGAAGCACGTCTGGGACTTCCCTGGCGGTCCAGTGGTTAGGACTCCACGCTTCCCCTGCAGAGGGCACGGGTTCGATCCCCGGTCAGGGAACTAAGATCCCGCATGCCGCGCAGTGTGACCAAAAAAAAAGAGGAAAGGAAGCACATCCGGCTTCTGCCCTGCCCAGCACACGAGGGGGGTCCGGGGAAGCGCCCCTTCCCTCCCTGCCTCACTTCATCACATCACAGCCGGCTCCATGTGGCTGCCCTCCCCGTGGGCCTGATGCCAGCGGACAAGTTTGGGGATCAGTCGCCGCTAACTAAAGCCTCAGAGCAGAGTTGGAGTGTATGGCAGTAAATAATTTACCAGTTGTGGGATTTAGCGGGATTACACTGCCTGAGAGACCCTCTGAAGCCCTGGGAGAGCTGCCTCTCAGGCTCAGCTGCAGACGCAGGCCGGGCTGCCGGTCTCTCACGCACCTGGAGCCCAGTGAGGTGTCGGTGTGTGTGACAGGCCGGCCTCCCGCCTGGGGCCTGGCACTGGCCCAGGGCATGCGCTCCTGCAGCTCCTTCTCTACCTCTTAGCATCTAACACCTTGTCACAGGGTTCAGGCTTTCCACTTCGGGGGCTGCCTGAAGAATTTATCTATCAAAGTTTATCTATCAGAGCCTTCACCGTGGCCGGTGGCTGGAGAAAGTGGAAGATCAAAGGGGAGTTTCACTGTGATACGGGTTTGCACTTAGGCAGATCCAAGTCAGAGCCTTGTGTGGATAATCACTGCTCTATGCTCCTTGTGCTGGTCAGGCCTGACACATTAAAGGAAAATGGGAGATTTTCACCTGCCCCCCAACTCTGTTTTAATAGTGTTAACGGCAATCTGCCCTTCAGAGAAGACATTTCTACCAGAAATACAGGCAATAACTTATTGGTGAATTTGTAATTATTTACCCCACCTTTTCTACTCTTAAGCATGGAGATCTTTCAAAGAAATCAGAAAGTGAAATCACAAAGTCTGTGTTCTTTGATTTGATGCTATTCACTTTGAACTGTCTGCTATGAAATGATTTGAAGAGAAGACCCCAGGGTTCTTGCCTCTCCCAGTGCAGCCGGTTCCATTAATACTTCCCAGCTGCCCTGACTTCTGACCTCATAGATGGAGAGCAGAACATCAGATTCCTCAGACTGAAAACAGGAGGCGAGCTCCCAGCCCAAGCACCAAGACACCGGGTGTCTTGGGGGGTGCTGAGACTGCCATCCCTTGACCCCTGATAGCCAAGGTGGCCCAGGCCAGCTGTGAGCAGCTTCTTCCACTTCCCTCATCATTTCTTTAAGAGGTTTGGGAAGCGGTGGTCTAGGCTGGGAAACAGACCTGTCGCCTCAGGTCATTCTTAATCTGTCAGTACATAAACTTAAATGGCTCTGTCAAAATTTAGAGGAGTGGAATCCATGAAGAACATTGGCTTTACAACTGACCCAAAGGAACTGGCCTTTCATTTTACTGGATTTCGTTCAATGGAATATTACTTGAAATTAGCAGGTCATTAACTGAGAACTGGAAATCTCCCTTTACCCAGGAGACTGAATTAGTGGCATTTGGAATAATGGGATTTGACATGTACTACAATTTCTACCAGGGGACTGTGCATTTTCATTAATCCTAGCAGGTTTGAGCTGAAAACAGAGAATTCTGTCAAGAATTGTAATGAAATTTCTACCTCTTACTGGGTTAGGGAACCCTTCCCTCTGACACGGCAAAAAATCTGGACTGTTGGGGCCTTTAGCCGAACTCATCCCTGGTCCCTCAAGGTAAGAGGAGCAAGGGGGGGACCCACAGAGGCTGAGGGATTCGCCCTCCAGCTCCGAGCATGGCCTGGCTGCCCCTTGGGAGAGCCGTTAGAGCAAAGTGCCGTGAGCGCAGGGTTTGTAGCTGTTCTCAAGTGAACGGTAAGTGGCCAAACCTCAGCTGAAGTGAGAGAAAAGGAAATTCTTCCAAGACTGGCAAAGGAAAGAGCCTGTTTTATAAACAGGATCAGTGAATAGCTTGGTGGTTAAGAGCGAGGCTGTGACTCGACTCCCTGGACTCCAATCCTGGCTCAAGCGCAGGGCAGCTGTGTGACCTTGGGAAAAACTCCTTAACCTCCCTGTGCCTCGGTGGCCTTGTCTAGGAACTGAGGGTAAGAGCCACGCCTGATTCCCTAGGGTTGTGGGAATTAACGATCTCCTACAAGTAAGCTCTTAGCACACAGTAAGCACTCAAAACAGATTTGCTATAATAGCAATAATAATTACTATATCAACAATTACTCTTATCATATAATTATTAACATATTAACATTACATTACTATTAAATAATTGCTCTTATTCTTACTAAAAGAGAGAACAAGGAAAGGGGCTGGCCCTTTTCAGTTTTTTCATCCTCTTGATTCAGTGAAAATGTACTAGGCTCACTCTCCTCCTAAGGAATTGTTAGCTCTTGTCCCTAAACTGTGTTGCCTGATTTCTGGAAAAGGATGTGTGGGTGTCACTTGGGAATAGTCTGGCATGTTTATTAAATTCGAAACTGAACTTCACAGATCCTGTGTTGGGCCAAACCCAGTCTGAACATTGTGTTTTGATGAAGATAATAATGTCTAACACATCCTCAGTGTACTTAGATAAATGGTAAACAAATGCATAGTAAAGAGCTTTATAATGAGGGTGGGGTTTCATTTTCAATCCAAACAAAACTGTGCTCCAGATTGAAGGTTTTCTCTTTCTCAGGATTTTATGCATCAGTCCTCACCCGGGGCTTTTTTTGTTTTTCAGGTGCAATTGCTGGTATAGTCGATCAGCCAATGCAGAACTTCCAGAAAACATCGGAGGCTCATGGTTCAGCAGGACACAAGGCCAAGGGTGTTATCTCCGGCGTGGGGAAAGGAATCATGGGAGTGTTCACGAAGCCCATTGGAGGGGCTGCTGAGCTCGTGTCACAGACTGGCTACGGTGAGTCCTGGAGAACCAGCCAACTCAGACATCACCGATAAATTTGCGTTATTATACCAAGGTTTCCCTAAGATAATCTAGCCCCTCACATGACAGAGGAGTGAAAAATAAAATAGATAAATCTATAAATAAATAGTCCTTTTTCTTACTTCTTTATGCTTATTTACACAAAGAGTTGAATTGGACTATGACTAATAAATTACGATAATAAAATTATAAAGCCAGGAAATCAATTAATAATTTCAGTATATACAGGTCACAGAATCTTTTTACAGTCATTTAATAAAATCGACTTTAATGCAAAGTAACCAGTTAGAGGTTGAGGGCAATAAATCCAATATATTGAAGCAGAAAGTAGACTTACTTTTTCTGGTGAGCAACTTGAAAGAAAAAAGTAAGTTACAAAGCAGGAAGATATCTTTAAAAGACAATGCATATGTATGTGGAGAATGAGAGAGAGAGGAGCATGCGTGTGGCAGTGGGTGCATGCACTTGCCCGTGCAGCTTGGCGTCAGGCATGGCTTTCTCGCCAGCAACTGTGCTGCTCTTGCAGCCAGGCCCAGTCTCCTGGCCAGTGTCAGCGAAGGTGCATGATCTGCCACTGAAAACCCTTCCCTGAGCAGACAGGTGCGGAGAACTTGGGCTCGTGGAACTACCGCATTAGGCTGGTGCCAGGCCTCTCCACACACACACGTGCACGCAGGAGCGGTGGGTGCGTGCGAAAGGAAGCGCCTCCTCCTGTGCTAATTTTCTGCATTCTTGGCAGAGCGCATTAAAGTGACTTTACAGAACCAGGCAACTGGAATTGTTAGCTTTTTTTTTTTTTTTTTGGCCGGACCTCGTGGCTTGCAGAATCTTAGTTCCCCGACCAGGCACTGAACACTCGGCCCTTGGCAGTGAAAGTGCAGAGTCCTAACCACTGGACCGCCAGGGACCCTGGAATTGTTAACCTTTTTACCTAAAATCGGTGTCATCGTTTTGGTCATGAAGTGGCTGGCTGGCTGGAACCACAAACTACGGGCAGGAGCTTTGCATCTGTATCTGCATCTGGCCATAAAGTCTGCAGGGTGCATTTGACTGCGGCCTCCTGCGCCTCACTAGGTCTGACAAGAGGCAGCCCACACTAGGGCATAAAACCCGTGTCTGAAAGGAAGAGAGCGGGAGACGAGTGCCCACACTCAGGCAACCATCCGGAGAGGCTCCTTTAAGAGACCACACAGACAGGAACACGTGTTCCTCTCCGCTCTTCCCCTCACCTCCTTCCCCTCAAGTTCTGTCTCTCACTCCTTCTGTGGATGACATTTTCACTCGCAGGGAAACTGACAAAAAGAACTGCTGCAACTTATAACTGGACAAAGTTAAATGCTCCCTTATCAAATACTTAACACGTTAATAAAAACAGTATTCCTTTTTGCTATAGACTGCAGTGAGGTAAAGTCAACTTATACTTCATAAATTCCTCTGGTCTTGAAAATGCCATTGTCCCTCACTGTGTGTTTCCCAAGGCTGAGGAACTCTCCCTTATGTAAGAGCACCTCAGAACAGAGCCTCACGTGGGCCTTGCTGGTTTCCATCATTCCTGTAAAACTTTTATTACTGCACTGAAGGTTTTACAAACCACTAACTCTTAGTCTAATGACTGTGCCTCGTTTATAAACATTTACAAGTCCTCGGAAGGCACACATGCTGTACCATCTTTGGTTCCAAAGCGTCTCTCTGGAGGGCTGCATGACTGCTGCTGGGTGCCCTCGTCTGGTGCTGGCACAGGGAGAGCGCGTAGTAAACCAGAGGCCCCAAGAGCACTCATAAATGTATATGGATTCATGTTTAACAGCTGGATTAAGTCACTTAAATACTGCATCTAGACAAACCGTGTGCCTTTGTGTGCATCTCTGTGTACGTTGTGTTTTCTATTTCACCAGCCACAGCAGAGATACGGAAGTATTGTAATATTAAGCAAGGAAGTCAACTAACAATCTTGACTTTTGTATCACATAAATTGTAAATGATGTGTAAGCTATTGCTCCAGACTGATTACTCCCAGGAGCATTATGCGTCCTCTAATTGCCAGTCTATGCTTGGACTGTAGCTCATTCATATTTCAGTTTGCAGCTAATATAAGATCACCAGGGTTAAGAGCATTGCAATGTTTAATGATTATCTATATACTTGCTTCCAAAGATGTGATATCATTTTGGATCTGTAGCATTTTATGGATGGCTTTAAGCAGATGACATCACTGTAGCATGAAACTGTTTTCCAGAAAACAGCTAGTAAAACTCCCTTACTTCTCTTACCACAGGTATTTTACACGGAGCTGGACTTTCTCAGCTTCCCAAACAGCGCTATCAGCCAAGTGATCTGCATGCTGACCAGGCTCCGAATAGCCACGTCAAATACGTCTGGTAAAATTATCTAGACACTTGTTCAACTGTACACGTGCGCTGCATGTTAACAGGGCCTGGCTTGCTCTCAAGCTAACGGGCCACACTTCCAGGGGAGCCCAAGAGGAGCAGCTGTTTTTGGGGAAAGGCTGCCATCCACGGATCTGGGCTGGCAGCAGGACGCAATGCCCCCTCCCACACGTCCCACTCAGGGGAGGATGCGCACTGGCAGAGGTGCCCGGGCCTGCAAGAGGGCCTGAGATTCTCTATGGAGCCAGTGTTCTAATTAGGGGTGACATTTCTAATGGGGAGAAAAGGAATTACCAAAGCCAAGGGATATCTTTGTCTCCAGGAGGAGCTGGGTTCTGTTGACCAGAATCAGAATCAAAGTGACAATTACATTTCAAACTGAAATAATCAGATTGGTGAGGGCCTCTGCCTTGGTACAAACAGTGAGCCCTGATAAGTGACCATCTTTTCTAAGCTGGCTTTGGCCTCATTTTTCTCCTCTGAAACAGGAAAATGCTTCAGTCTCTGGGCAGACCAGAAGTCCACATGGCCCTGGATGTGGTTCTGGTGAGGGGCTCGGGCCAGGAGCACGAAGGGTGCTTGCTGCTGACGTCGGAAGTGCTCTTCGTGGTGAGTGTCAGCGAGGACACCCAGCAGCAGGCCTTCCCTGTCACGGAGATCGACTGTGCGCAGGACAGCAAGCAAAGCAACCTGCTCATTGTGCAGCTTAAGCAGCCAAGAGTGGCCTGTGACGTAGAGGTACGTTTCGGAAAACAGGGTGACCAGGGTCAGCTGCCGGCAAAGTTGAGACACAGGGTGACCGCAGGTACCAGGCATTTATGGGCCAGCAGCGTCTGGCGTGGGTGCTGGAGACCAGGAGGGCTGCCAAGGGGAAGGGGTGTGGGCAGCAAGGAGGCCGATGGACTCAAGAGCTGGGGCTAAGCCACCATAGGAATTGAAGGTTGGTTGTCATGGAGCTGGGGTGCTGGAGCTTCAAAACAAGCAGGTCTGAACAAGAAGGGCCAGGACCAATGCAGCAATTCCATGCAAATACTCCACGAAGCAGGCCTCCTGGTCTGAACCCCACAGAGCAGGCCCAAGTCTGCACGTGGCCTGGGAGTGACTGCAGCAGGTCACTTCAGCAGGGACAGGAGAGGACCGCCGTAGAAGTGAGGGGTGTCATGAGTGAAACAAGGCACAAGCAGTAGGCCTGACCTTTGCAAGCTCACAAACCAGGAGGCCTGACTCACTCCCCTCCCTCATCCCCAACTCCTGAGAGTTCAGGGTCAAAATTTTGTCAACTCTCTCCCATCCCCTGCCCTATATTTTGTGTGGCTCTGTGTTCCCTTTCCAACAGGACGGTTTCCCATCCCCGAAGTACCACAGGGTACCTCCTGGGGATGCTGCTCAGGCTCTTGGGGCAGCTCCCTGGCCACACAGCTCCTGAGATGTGTGCTGGCTGCTGGCTCCCGGCTCCACATAAGCTGATGTAGAATGGATGTTCAGGTGGGGCATTCTGGGTGTCAGGGGTCAGAGGTGAGCAGCAGTGCAGCCCGGGGTGAGCAGGTGCACCCACTGCAAAACTGCTCTGCCCCTGCCCTCCCTGCTGACTGCCTGATCCATGGGTCCCTGAGAGTTGACCTCAGAGACAGACATCTTTTCCCACACAGCTTGATGGGGATGGATCAGAGGCAAGGTGTAGCCTGCTGGTCCTAACTTAGGGTCTGAGTAGCCCCAGGAAGAGGACAGCAAACCTGCCTCCAGCAGGTCCTGCCTGATTCCTTCTTTCATTATTTTCTTCCTGGTATGGGAGCCTGCGTCTCCCTCACACCACTGTTTGCGTAAAATTATTTGAGAAGATGGAAGGCAGCCAACCACAACAACTCTGAGATTTCTCTAGTTTCTTGGATCGTAATCAGTCAGGCTTTAAGCTGGGGCTTGGCACTAAGACTACATTGCTGGTTCGAGTTGATGACTTTCTGGGAATAAACAGAGGTCAGATGTCCAGCCTGACTTTATTAGATCTGCCAAAATCTTCTGATCCAGATGACAATAAAGCAGCAGTGTTCTGGCTACAGGCCTTGGCAGGGGATAGTATCATTATCTTCAAGTCCTTGGTCCTTAACGAGAAGCTCCCAAAGCCCTGAGGAATATCTGTGACCATTGTTATTCCTTAGTTGCTTGGGAAATATTTCAGATCTTTCTTAAACTATTGAGACTAGAGAATCATCTTTAGCTGTTAAACTGTCTTCAACTGTGATCCTTCTCTTTGGCTTTTCTGCTTGAGGAGGGGGTACTGTGGGGAATTACAGCTGGAGGGGAACAGATCTCAGTTTCTCCGGGGGTTACTGAGGTGACAGGTGGAGTCACCCCTTCCCCCCCCCCCCCCGCCAGAAGTTGCCAAGGCTAATCGAGACCATGGGATCAGTGAGTTAGAGGCAGAAGCACTAACACTCCGGACGCCATGCTCACCACTCGTTTTCCATTGGTGTTCAGTGAGAACAGGGTTGGGGTGAAGGGGTGGCTGAAACAGAGGCAGGAAGAGATGACTGAGGGCGGGAATAGTGCAGGGCAGCTACTGAGCTTACACAGCAGCACCCGGCACTGGGCAGACCTGGGCAAACCGGTAGATACCAAGCATGCTTTCAGCCTCCAAACTGCACTTTCTCACTGTTTCCTTTACCTCTAAACCCCAACTCCTTATTAACAAAAAGTAACTGCCCAGATTAATCCTGTGTTCACACCCTAACCTCCTCCCTCACCCCGATGGGGAGACCCAAGCTGCAGAACAAAATGGTCTTTTTTTTGAGAGAGAGATAGTAGACCCTTCCTTAATAGCACTATAATCCAGTGTATTTTCAAAATGGGAGTAGGGGAGTCACTCAGCGGTGCTGCCTGACCATACATTTTCCTCAGTGGCCATGCCTAACCTAATCCACAGATGTGAAGCTGGGCTGGGAAGCCTACCCATTATCTTCCAGCGAAAACTAAAGAACAGTATTTTAAAATCTTTACATGAAATGGCTTTTCTGGGATTTTTGCTCTAGATGCTAGGAAACACAGCTCCTTTGAATTTTGGAAGGAATTAATTTGTAGGTGACATCATTCGGTATATTCAAATATGGCAGGATTTTTGTTAAAAACCAGCATTTGCTTTTCTTAGTTAAATGCAGCCATTTTTAGGGTAATAATTGCTTAATATGCCTGGCACATTACTGAAATCCCTTATGAGAGGCTCACAATGAATCAGGAGGTCAATTTATTCCTTGGCCATGTTCCTTTCACAACACGGGTTTTCCTGTGCTGCTGTTCAGGAGGAGCAATTAAGACTCTTGTGTATTCAGAGCTTTCCAGCTGAAGCCTGACCCCATCAAATGATATCATCAGAGCTCTGGCTTTTGCCTGGTGGTGCACAGCTTTCATCTGTCAGTGAATCTTTGGGGGCCTTTATTTTCTTTCCCAAGCTTAAAAATATGAGACGGAACTCTAATGGATGCCCTACTTATTCCTTATTTCTCTGGCAGGCAGACCTCCCTCTCTACCATCCCACTGGCTTTCTGCAGCTTTTAAGACACCCTTGGCTGCATCGTCTCTGTGCCCTACACAGAAATATATAAATTCTTTACTACTATTTCAAAACCTAAAAAGCCCTCATTAAAATGTTTATAATTCTTCCAGAGTAGTCTTCCCAGCATTTGGTAGGTAAAGACCACTGAAAGGTCAGTGGCTACCTGATCCCCACAGGTCAGTGGCTTACACAGGAGACTTCCCACTCCACTTGATTTACACAGTAGATGATACAGAATTTCAGGATGGGAGGAATTTATAGCTCCACTTGCCTTTGATGGGTACTTTCTCAGAGAATCTCTCTTAAGAACTTAGGTAGTATATCTCAGTTCTCCTATTTGAGTTCCACTGAAGATGAGCCAGACTTTTATGAACCATAAATGTACTTTGCATCCTCCCTCTTTTCCATAAAAATTTCCCCTTCCTCTGCCCAGTTTTTTTATTTTCTCTGGCTTTAAATCCTAGTATTTATAAAAGCAGAAAATGTTACAGTTCAAAAGGTATTTGTTTTTCTAATGCTCTGTCCAAAGCCACTGGGTTTGAAAGAGGTAAAGAGGTTCTGTCTGGAGAGGTTTGCGGAGACAAGCAAACAGAGCTTTTATCTCAGGGTTTAATGTTGATTAGATTCAAGCAGAGGAAAGACACTTTTCTCCTTTGTTCCTGGACTAGGCTAGTAAAGAGCCAGTGACAGATGTTTTGAGAGTTAGTTAATGAGTAAAATATTCTGAAATCGTCAACTTCAAACATGGGAGTTTTACACAACACCAAATGCTTATTCGGTGGCTTTATTAGATAACCTAAAAGGCACAACATCCAATGTATCAAGGCAAGAGAAGGAATGATTTTGTTATGGAAGTCTCCTTATGAGCGTTCGGCAACTTAAAAAATCTTTTTTTGCATCCCAGGTGGACGGAGTTCGAGAGAGACTGTCAGAGCAACAGTATAACAGACTTGTGGACTATATCACAAAGACATCTTGTCACCTGGCCCCCAGCTGCTCTTCCATGCAGACACTATGCCCTGTGGTGACTGTGGAACCTCTCCCTTCCACTGTGAAAACATACCATTATATGGTTGATCCACACTTTGCCCAAGTCTTCATCAGTAAATTTACCATGGTGAAAAATAAAGCCCTGAGGAAAGGGTTCCCTTGAGTCCCCTCTGAGGTGTTGATTCCTGCTTGTGCAATTTATTTCTGAAAAAGAAACCTAATGAGCTCTAACAACATCTAATGTGGACAAAACCCACTGTTCTATAATTGTTATAGTAATTTTCTAGCCTCTTCCAAAACTAATTCAGGTTCTTCCTTTTTCCCAAAACTAAGATACTTCAAAATTGAGTGACTGATTGATTAAAAAACCTATTCCTTTCCCATTTGGGGACAATGAACAGAATCCTATTATTAATCTTATCACGTGCAGAAAATACATTCCTTTTTGCTGTTTGCTAAAATTTCGACTATAATTAGGCTCTGTTAACTCCAACACAAAACATGGTCAGGCCTTGGAAACAGATTAAAACTTCATCCCCAGTTGCATCTGTTTTTAGGCTGAGACAACTGCCTAAATAAATACCCTCGTCTGCAGAGGTTCAGATTCTTTATATGAAATAAAATGCTTAGGAGCTTACTGTTTAACTTGTTAATAAATTTGTTACTTAAATGTGATGCTGTTTCTTTAAGTGAAAGCTGCCATGTACATTCCTAAACCTTTATGGAAATTTACAAAACATTCTGATGACTGTCCAGGTACATTTTTGGAAAAAATGTTTTTCTACTTTGTTTTACTAGGCAAGCTTAGAGAATCTTTTATCTACTGATAAAAACAGACCCCAGGTGCTCAGGTGAGTTTCTTTAGTTCCATAAGCAAAACACTACTGGGGAACTCCCACTACTGGATATTCTTATGGAAGGACTCACCCTGATGCACTGGCAGACTCAAGAACCCGAACATTAACCTGAACAATAGTTTATTTTGCTGACTTGGCTTGATCACAAGCATAAAGATATTCCCAGTATCTGACATTCTTTTGTATTTAAAGATGGATTTGGCTTAAGATGCTGGGTCACCAGGTACCACCTTTAATATTCAGTTAAAATTTGATACTCCAATTAAAACACATTTTTACTCATTACATCCAAACTTGGGCCTACAACCTGATACCTACAATTGTGAGATGCTAAGAAAATTCAATTTCAAATGCCCACTTTAACTTTCTTTAAACTTAAGCCTCACATGTTATTGGGCATAAGAGGTCACTGCATAGTTGTTTGCTGTTAATGGAAATTCAGGCTGAATATGGAAAAAATGGTTCCACCATTACTTTGCTGTAATCATACTCATTTAGGAAAGTCTTGTCAACCTCAAGAGTAACTATTTTTAAGACTGTAAATATGTATTAAGTCGTATGGTAATTTTGCATACTACTTTAAGAATTGTTATATGAAATTGTTTAAAATAAAAGGAATCCTTGAATTACTGATAACACATAAATGTGGGTTCTTAAAATGCAGCTTTTCACTCATACTTGGGTTTATTACAGTTTACATCATTGGAACTCAGGAATTTTGCACGAGTTAAAAAGAAAATTTTTGTTAACATAATAAAAGAACTGGTGATTAAATTAGCTGTGGCTAAAATACACTTAATTCTTAAAGCTCTCTGTAGTATCACTTTTATCACAACAAAACCACAATTATTAAAGGGGAGAAAGGTCCTAAGACCTCCCTGAAAAAATGTTATTACCACACTCTAAATTAGCAGACATTACTCAATCGCAATTCCAATTAAATAACACAACTTTTTCTAGACTAGATGTATATTCCATATTGTACAGTTAGGTCTTCAATAAAGTAATACTGAGTAAAGAACCTTAAATTTTAATTACCTACTATTACATCTGTCCAGTGGTTGGATCCGGTAGGGCAATCCAGTGACAATGAAGTCCAAAGACGTTTTATTGGAAAGGCAAGTCTCTGTTCCTTTTAAGAGCCCACAGTATAGTAGTCATGTAGGCTCATGCAGACCCCTTAAACCCATGGCCCAGGCAGTTACCTCAGTGAAATGGACAAAATGTGAGAGGAATCAAAAATGTCCTAAAACAATGAAAATTTTAAAAAATTATGAATCTTACGATGATAACTTGATTTCAATAAGTTAAGTTCTAATTTAATTCCAATGATATGACCAATTCTAATGCAAGTACCCTGAACTATATGTATCAGCAAGAGTAACTGCACAAAAATTTAGTGTCCACAGTATTTGTTAATCGTTTATTTATCATGAGAAACTATTCCTTAGCCCAGATATTAGTAGTTCATAGTTCAGGAACACAGGTAAGTGACAAACTTCCATGGAACTCAACCCAAAGAAATTCTGTGGAGAAAAACAGAGTGGCCAAGTTAATGACAATCATTCTCTTAATACCTCACCACCCTGGAGATCCCCTGAGGTCTACTGCTACCAGTGGAAGCCACACTTTGATCACTCACCCTTAGCCCAGGAGCAGCCCTGTTCAGGCTGCCTGGGCTCCAGGTCCATTCTCCCCCAGGCTCCCTAACCTCCCTGACCAGCCTCTTTTCCACTTGGGACATTCACACCTTACTTTGGGGTTTTTTTGCTTTCATTTACCAAATTCTGCTTTTTTTCTTCAAGTCCACCCCCCTCTGTTCCCTTCTCATACCCATACTGTTCTTAAAAACCAGTAGCCCATCTGTTCTAAACAACATTTCTATTCCTATCTCCAAATCTGTTCCTCTTTTTCTTATTGTTTTTTAAACAATCAACTTCTTGTAAGTAAAAGGTAAAAAAAATATATTTTAAAAAATCAGCCTGTTAACATCTGATTATGAAATGCATACCCACCGTGGAAGTTTTGAAAATTTCAAAGGTACAAGAAAACAGCAATGTTAAGATTCCACACACAACCACTAATATTTTCTTGATCTTTTTACCTTCAGCCTTTTTTTCTGTGCACTCTTTAACATAGATCACCCTTTACAAAATACATTCTTAGTTTTCTATTCTACTAATTTCTGTTACTCTGTGATTACCAATTCTAAGGGACATAATAGTCCATGATATGAATGTCATAAATTCCTTATCAATTTTCCAACCACTGGGAATAAGGTTGTTTTTCTACTATTATATATATTAAACTGTGGCATGTATCTATCTGTGACCAGATACCGCCTTTATATTAAATATAAACAACTATAGAAATGGAATGTAATAGAATTGAATCTTATATTAAGCAAAAGTTATTCATAGTCAAAATTATCCTTGAATCTTTTAGAAAACTGACCTGAGTCCAATACAGCAGGTCTCCCCCACACCCCAGATCTTGGGAACGATCACACACACACACACACACACACACACACTCTCACACATACATATATATGGCAGTTGGAATGCTCCTTCAGGAACAGTCTGCCTGAAAAAAAAATAGCACATTCACATTCCCCTTGTCACAGCAAACTCACACTGGGGTGGTAGACAGGATCTTTAACTCTACTTGAATTGTTCTACCTTACTATTTTGTTGAGCTTGAATGAAGTTAAACACATGAATTACAAGATTCCACAGTACAAATAGTTTCACCAGGTACTGGACACATGCTTTCAAATCAATTTAACAGATGACCTTTCCTCAGCACACAAGCCAGTCCTCTTCTAGACAAAGAACCTTAATCACACTGTCCATAAGGCAGTAGACCTTAACCACCCAAACCAGAATCTCTGGAAAGCCACCAAGTCACCTATGGACATCCAAATAACAAACTAAAAATAACAAACAAACTAAAAATAACTGTCAAAAACTTGTTTTTTAAAGCACTTCTAAAAATGTGATTTTCCTGATGCCAATCTAGCAGTAATAGCACAACATGCAAAATGATTCTGAACATAAAATCAACTTCATGTCAGCAAGATGGTGCAATAACAAAGCTCCATACCCCTACTCCCGAAGAGAAAACGCAACGACACATGGACCAAAGTGTGTTTGTGAGAACTGCACAAATCAATTAAGCTGCAACAACCAAGCAAACACCTAAATATGAAAAAGCTGCACTCAAAATGGCAGGAAATGTCGTGCACTTTTTTCTCACCCTTGCCCCACCCCCTCCTCAATGCAGCAGTGTGGTCAGGAGGAAAGTGACCAATTCCTGACTCCTCCTTCAGGGCAGAAGGAAAAGAGAAGACCCTGCATGCAATGTTCTGGCTTATTTGAGGGGTTCCCAAGGGACTGCTTCTATCTTTATCTCAGAGCACTGATGAGAATGGTGACAGAGTTTAAGTGACTTATGAGACACCACCAAAAAGACCAATGTATGTATTCTGGAAGTGCGAGAAGGGGTAGAGAGTTTATTTGAAGAAATAACGGCCAAAACCTTCCCAAATTTGAGGAAAGAAATGGATATATAAATACAAGATGTTACTGGAAGTAAGATGAACCCAAAGAGACCCAACACGAAGACACATTATAATCCAACTGTCAAAAACCAAAGACAATGGATCTTGGAAGCACCAAGAAAAAAATGATTCATCGCCTACAAGGGAGCCTCTGTAAGATTATCAGTGGATTTCTCAGGAGAAACCCTGCAGGTCACAAGGATGTCAGATGGTAAATACAAAGTGCTCACACACACACACACAAAAATTACCAACCAAGAATACTATAACCAGCAAAAATGTCCTTCAAAAATCAGGAAGAAAATTAAGACATTCCTAGATTTTAAAAAAAACTAAAAGATAAGGAATTCATTACTACTAGATCTGCAATGAGAGTTCTTCAAGTTGAAACAAAATTACACTAGACAGGGACTTCCCTGGTGGCACAGTGGTTAAGAATCCGCCTGCCAATGCAGGGGACACGAGTTGGATCCCTGGTCCGGGAAGATCCCACATGCTGCGGAGCAACTAAGCCCGTGCACCACAACTACTGAGCCTGCACTCTAGAGCCCGCAAGCCACAAGTACTGAAGCCCGTGCGCCTAGAGCCCACGCTCCACAACAAGAGAAGCCACTGCAGTGAGAAGCCCGCACACTGCAACACGAAGAGTAGCCCCCGCTCACTGACACTAGAGAAAGCACATGCACAGCAACAAAGACCCAACACAGCCAAAAATATATAATAAATAAATTAATAAAAAAATTACACTAGGCAGTAACTCAAAAGCCATGTGGAAATATAAAGTTCACTGGCAAAGGCAAATATATGAATAAATATAAAAGCCAGTGTTGTAACTGTTTCATATCCCCACTTTTAATTTTGTAGGATTTAGAGACAAAAGCTCTAAAAAAAAAGAAATCTATGTTAATGGGTACACAATATCTAAAAATACAATTTGTGGCATTAGTAACAAAGTAGGGGAGCAGAGTTGTAAAAGAGAATTTTCTATGTGATTGAAATAAGTTGTTACCAATTCAAAATAGATTATAACAATAGGTTGGTTTAAACTCCCCAAAAGTCATAGATCTGAGGAATGGATACAAAACAAGGTCCAACTATGAGCTGTCTACAAGAGATTCACTTTAGATCCAAGGACACACATAGTTTAAAAGCTAAGGATGGAAAAAGATTCCATACAAACAGCAATCAAGAGAGCAAGAGTAGCTATACCAATAGCAGACAAAACAGACTTTAAGTCAAAAAATGTTACAAAGACAAAGGACATTATATAATGATAGAAGGGTCAATTCACCAAGAAGACAGATTATAAATATCAATATATATGCACCAAACATCAGAGCTTTGAAATATATGAAGCAAATGCTAACAGAATTGAAGGGAGAAATAGACAGCTCTACAGTAATAGTGGGTGACTTAAAATACTTTCAATAATGGCTATAAGAACCAGACAGAAGATCATTAAGAAAATAAGTGGACTTGAACACTACAGACCAATCAGATCTAAGAGACAAATACAGAACATTCTACCTAACATGAGAATACACATTTTTTTTTCTCAAGTGCATATGGATTAATTGCCATGTTAGGCCATAAAACCAGACAATAGATGTTAAAATACTGAAGTCACATGAAGTATCTTTTCTGGTCACAAGAGATGAAACTAGAAATTTATACCAGAAGGAAAATAGAAAAATCCACAAATATGTTGAAATTAAACATACTCTCCAACAACCAGTGGGTCAAAGTAGATATCAGAAAAGAAATTTAGGACTTCCCTGGTGGTGCAGTGGTTAAGAATCCACCTGCCAATGCAGGGGACACAGGTTTGATCCCTGGTCCGGGAAGATCCCACATGCCACGGAGCAACTAAGCCCATGCACCACAACTACTGAGCCCGTGCTCTAGAGCCCGTGAGCCACAACTACTGAGCCCGCGTGCTGCAACTACTGAAGCCCACGCACTTAGAGCCCGTGCTCTGCAACGAGAAGCCACCGCAACGAGAAGCCTGCGCACCGCAACGAAGAGTAGCCCCCACTCGCCACAAATAGAGAAAGCCCACGTGCAGCAAAGAAGACCCAATGCAGCCAAAAAATAAAGAAAAAAGAAATTTTAAAAAGAAGATCAAGTCAACAACCTAAGTTTACACCTTAAAAAGGTAGAAAAAGAAAAGCAAGATAAATGAAAGCTAGCAGGAAATAAAGATTAAACAAAATAGTGAACAGAAAAACACTAGAGATACATCAACAAAATCAAAAGAGCTGGTTATCTGCAAAGATCAACCAATATAACAAACCTTTAGTCAAACTAAGAAAAAAGAAGACTCAACTAAAAACAGAAATTAAAGAAGGGACATTATGTCACCAAATTAGATCACCCACATGAAATGGAATAATTCCTATAAACACACAACCTACCAAGAAATAAGAAACAGATTAACAGACTTATAACTAAGTAAGGAGATTAAATCAGCAATCAATAACCTCCCAACAAAGAAAAGCCCAGGGTCAGACAGCTTCACAGGGAAATTCTACCAAACACTTAAAAAAGAGTTAAACACCAATCCTCCTCAAGCTCTTCCAAAAAACTGAAGGGAGGCGGGGGGGAACACTTCCAAATTCACTCTATGTATTTTTTGTTTTCTATATATTTATATTAATACATCTTAAACATTTCTGTATGGCGGACAGACTGGCCCCCACCATGTTTTCCTGAACCTCTCACATGTCTCTTGTGGCCACATCTGACTCACCATCTCATTTAAGAATATAAAACATTCTATAAGACCAGCATTACCCTGATATCAAAGTCAGACAAATATAACACAAGAAACTACAGAGCAATATCCCAAATACAGATGCAAAAATCCTTCAAAAAATACTAGCAAACAATTCAACAGCTCATTAAAAGGATTACATACCATGACCAAGGATGATTCAACATATGAAACTATACCACAGAAGTATAAAAAAGCCACATGATCATCTCAACTAATTCAGAAAACGCATTTGAAAAATTCAATACCTTTTCATGATTAAAAAAAATTCAAATAAAGAACAGAAAGAAACTACCTCAACATAATAAAGGTGATACATGAGAAACCCACAGCTAATATACTCAATAGTGAAAGACTTAAAAGCTTCTCCAAGGTCAGAAAAAAAAAAAAAAAAAACAGGGATGCCCATTCTTAACCCTTCTATTCAACATAGTACTGGAAGTCCTAGTCAGAGCAATTAGGGAAGAAAAAGAAAAGACATCCAAATTGGAAAGGAAGAAGTAAAACTACCTCTGCAGATGACCTGATCTTACATGCAGAAATCCCAAAAAGATTTCACACGCACACAAAAAACTGTTAGAATAAACTCGGCAAAGCTGCAGGATACAAAATCAACGCACGAAATCAGCTGTGTTTCTAGACACTAACAATGAATAATCAGAAAAGCAAATTAAGGAAACAATCCCAATTACATTAGCATTAAAAAAAAAATACAATTCTTAGGAATAAGCTTCACCAAGGAGGCAAAAGACTTGTATACTGAAAGATACAAAACACTGCTGAAATTAAAGACAAAAATGGAAAGACATCCTGTGTTCATGTTCCCTTAACATCGTATCCAAAAATTAACAAAATGGATCAAAGACCTAAAGGTAAGAGCTAATAAAACTATAAAACTTTCGCAGAAAATATAATACTTTACAACACTGGATTTGTCAATGATTTCTTAAACATGACACCAAAAGCACAGGCAACAAAAGAAAAATTACATAAATTAGACTCCACCAAAATTTCAAATGTCTGTGCATCAAAGGACACAATTAACAGACTGAAAAGGCAATCCATAGAATGGAAGAAAATACCTAAATCATATCTGATAGGGAGTTTTAAATAACTCCTACAACTCAACAAAAACAATCCAATTAAAAGTGGGCAAAGGACTTGAATAGACATTTCTCCAGAGAAATGTCCAAATGGCCAAAAAGCATGGGAAAAGATGCTCAACATTATTAACCACTAGGGAAATGCAAACGAAGACCAAAATAAAACAACACCTCACACCCATTTGGATGTCTACTATCAAAAAACCAGAAAACAAGTGTTCACAAGGATGTGGAGTAATTGCGACCCTTGTGAACAGAAGTTGGTGAAGTGAAAAATGGTGCAGCCACTATGTAAAATAGTATGGCGGTTCCTTAAAAAATTAAAAACAGAACTACCATATGATTCAGCAACTCCACTTCTGAGTATATACTCAAAAAAGTATTAAAGCAGGGTATCAAAGAGATATCTGCACACAAAGCAGCAGCATTATTCACAGTAGCCAAAAGCAATCCAAGCGTCCATTAACAGATGATTAAACAAAATGTGGTATATAGATAAAATTGACTACTTAGATGAAAAGAGTTCTGAAGACTGGTTGTACAACAATGTAAATGTATTTGACAATACTGAACTGTACACTTAAAAATAGTTAGGACTGTATATTTTATATATATTACCACAGTTAAAAGATTTTAAACAGTAATTTCAAATAACCATATTACCTTTATATTCCAAAATTACTTTGCACTCTGAAAGATACCAGCCTTCCTCATCTCCTCAAAATCTTTTATGGAATCATAATTTCTGTAGAAATCTGCATATGCCTTCTTTCTTGGTTCAGCTACAGCAAACTAAAAAGTAACATATCACATTTAGGACTAATTTTTTTTAATTATTAGAAACAATATCTAAAAGACAACATAAATCACCAAGTTTTTGTTCACCTTGAATCCTACTTATCTTGAATCCTATTATTAAGGCCCTTAAAGAGGTAATTAAGTTAAAATGAAGTCTTTAGGGTGGGTCCTAACCCAACATGACTAGCATCCTTAGAGGAGGAGAAAATTCAGACAGAAACAATGCTAACACACAGAGGACCATGTGATGAGAGGGAGAAGACAGGAATACAAAGCCAAGGAGAGAGGCCTCAGAAATCAACCCCACAGCCAACTATTTTTTTGGCCGCGGCGCAGGGCATGCAGGATCTTATTTCCCCAACCAGAGATAGAACCAGTGCCTCCTGCAGTGGAAGCACGGAGTCTCAACCACTGCACTGCCGGGGAAGTCCCCCACAGCTATCCTGATCTTGGATTTTCAGCCTCAAAAAAAACCATTTCTATTGTGGAAGCCACCCAGTTTGTGGTATTTTGTTATGGCAGCCCTAGCAAACTAAAACAGCTTCATTTAAAGATGGAGGACAAGCTACCTGGGGAATAAGATACTTTCCCATCACACTTAGGTGGGTGGAGAAAGGGTAAGAGGAAAGGAGCACATTAAAGAGGGAATTTCTTTAAAAGACTCTAGGGACTTCCCTGGCGGTCCAGTGGTTAAGACTTTGCCTTCCAATGCAGGGGGTGCGGGTTCCATCCCCGGTTGGGGAGCTAAGATCCCACATGCCTCGTGGCCAAAAAACCAAAACATAAAACAGAAGCGGTATTGTAACACGTTGAATAAAGAATTTTAAAATGGCCCACGTCAAAAAAAATCTTAAAAAAAATAAAAGACTCTATATGTTATCTATGAAAATAAAATACATTTTCAAATTTAAAACACATTTTTGGACCATGAGCACAAAGTAAAAATAAAACATACATACCTTATAGAAAGCTGCAACTCCCAAGGAGACAACGAATGCTCCAACAATATGAAATCGCAGACGCTTGGCCAGAAGGCCACGCATCTGAGGTTTTGTCAAAGAACTGGAAGCCATGGTAGTTTTTCTCCTTGACAGCTAAAATAATAAAAGACAACTCTTAGAACATAAGATACCTAAAGAACTCTTCTGCATAATGCATTTTAGTACCCAGAGAGGCACAGGCAGGACAGTGGACCTACTCCTCTCCCGAAGCCTAAGGTCTTTACTGGCTTAGCGGTTTCATCTTCTCACACGGTGGACGACCACCCTAAATAAGCAAGATGATCGCAGAAAAACAGTAGTAACCAGGAAACAAGAACGACAAAAACCTCACCCAACTACAGGGAAGATTAGCAGCGGCTCTGGATGGGGAATCACAAGTGCAAACATTCCTAGCATTAACTCTACAAGCTTACTACCAACTCATTTCAGCCTGTGACACAGCTGTTTTCCCACTTTATTGAGAAAACCGGGATGCAGGAAGGTTACGGGACTATTTCAAGGTCACGCAGTCAAGAACTAACACTCGGGCGGGACCGTAGCAGGTCCCGCAGGGCCCACTTTGTGACCCGGGCCTGAAGGCCGCGGCGCGCGGGCCGGCCTCCCGACCTTCGGCGAGCGCGGCCCGGGCAGGGGCGGAAAGGTCGTGGGCGCGCGCAGGGGGCTGCCGGGAGCCCACCCCTGCACTCCTACCACAGGCCCGGTGACCCTCCTGCAGCTTCCCAACTCCAATCACAAACGCTACCACAAAGCTGACGCCCACTAAGGGCCGGCGGTGCTCCTTGAGCCTCTGGAACGGATGAGGAAGAAACCACCTTCCCTTTTTGTAGGTGAAGACACTGTGACCAGACAGGTCAAAAGACGCAACGAAGGTCACGCTGAAGGCGGTAAAAAATCAACGGCCACCGGGCCCGGGTCGGCTGTCTCAAAAGCCCGGCGGTCCCTCGAGGCCCCCTGAGCAAACCCGGCCCCCGTGGGGCCCGCGCCGCCGGCCCGCCTCCCCTAAAAGGCCGCAACGAGGACTTGCTGGGGTCGACGAGGGCGAGAGGTCCGAGGTTTTCCGCCCCAGAGATGCAGAGTAACGATTCAGCTCCAATGTAGACCGACAGCAGGCAGCAGGAGGCGGCAGGTACGGGAATCCGAACGAGGGACGCAAAACGCGCAAGACTCACCTCAACAACGACGTCCTTGGAGAAATGGACGGCGTTCCACCAGTGCGCAGGCGCATAAATAGAGGGAACAGAGAGAGGATCCGGCTACGGTGGCCCAAAGAATACAAAAGGCCTCCGGCGCACGTCCCGCTGTTCAGAGCTGAAGTTAACCTGCATATTTAGCCTCTTCTCTGTGTAACCTTGGATTCAGGGTTTGAACTTGTGAGTCAGTTTCCTTAGTCAAGTCGAGAAATTGATCTTACTCATACACAGAGTTGATATGAACTTATTGGGGAATTCAAAGATTTTTAATATGTGAATTTTTTTTTTTTAATGTACCCTACAAAATACAGCACAAATCATCCTGGGCATGGATTGCTCCAACTATGTGCACAAACCAACATTTTCATTATGACTATCCTTATGCATCTAGCCACTTGTTTGGGTAAAGAGTGAATAAAACAGCCAAGTTCCAGGAACTCACAGCCCAGCAGATGAGAGACATAAACTGAGTAACATCAATCCCAAGCAGTAGGCGCTACCATAGACACGTGACCCTGGTGCTGCAGAAGCAATTACCTGCTTGGAAAAGCTGAGCAAGTTTGGATGGAAGTATTTGTGTGGACTTTTAGTAAAAGACAAGTGTTTTAAAGCAAGGTATCTGGAAGTTTATGGAAAGTAGTGTGTAAAGTAAGGCTCTTGTGCCTTAGGATTGTCAGACTTGGTTTTTATTGAAATAACCTGGATTTGTACTGCATTATTCAACTCAGCAAGTACTGTGAAAGATTCATAGGATACATGATATTGATTCAACATATATAGATTGAGCAATTACTAGGTACCAGGCTCTGCTATTAGCAGGGCAGATCATCAAGGAGGTCATGGAGTCTTTGTCCTCAACTTGTTAACAGATGGTTCTGGGGAGTGAAACCTTTCAGCCACACAGAAATGGTGCTAATTGAAGGTCAAAGTGGACTTGTACCTCAACAACATTTTTTTTCAGACTTCTTATTTTTGTCGAAGACAAGTTCGTGTGCCTGAAAAATGGTGAGGCCAAACAAACTGAGATGTCGGAGTTTAGAGCAGAGAAAGGTTTATTGCAAGGGCCAAGCAAGGAGAACAGGCAGCCCGTGCTCAAAAAAACTGAATTCTTCAATGGTTTGGGAGGAAGAGTTTTTAAGGGCAAAATTTGGGGTGAGGGCTGCAGAGTATGTGACTTTCCTGTTTTTGGCTGGTGGTGAAGAAACAAGGTGGTGTTCTGGGAATCTTGTGCTCAGCCTGAAGTTACATTCCTCCAGGAACTGGGTGGGGGCCTTAGTTCCTACCGAAGAACTCAAAGACATATTGTTATATATCTGTGAGGTGAGTTATCTGGGAAGCGAGTCTTAGAGAGTAAATACAGACCTCAAGTAACAGAACTAGAATTTAATATCCATTGAAACACAATCTTTTTCTTTCTAAAATTACCCTCACTTTTACCAAATATAGCCGAATTAAGACTAATTTGTTTACCAAATAAGTCTGGTTAATTGGTCACATAGGGTTTTTTACACTGGCTGTACTGGAACTTTTCATAAGGAGTCTCAGACAACTTTTTTTTTTTGAATTTTATTTAATTTATTTTTTTATACAGCAGGTTCTTATTAGTTATCTATTTTATACACATTAGTGTATATATGTCAATCCCAATCTCCCAGTTCATCACACCACCACCACCTGCCACACCACTTTCCCCCCTTGGTGTCCGTATGTTTGTTCAGACAACTTTTAATAGGCCTCTCAAGGCCAGGAAAGTCATGCCAAGGACTTGCCATTAGATTCTGCCTGGGTGAACTTCTCTAGAGTTCCCCAAAATATCAAGATTCCTGTACCTGCCAGGAGGCAGCCTTTCTTGTTCACCTGATAAGTCTGTTCAGAACCTAAGAGTTTCCAATTTCTGGATGGATCAGGTAGAGAGAAAAGATAAATGTTTTAGTTCTACTTACAGAGGGGTAATTTACCAAATTGCTTTAAGTCATAATTACCATGAGGGGAAGGGTTTCTTTATATCTGGAAAACACAGATCAAAACCAATAATATTCCAGATAAAAACCATGAAAGTTATAACCATATTCATCAGTTCACTGAGTAAGCAATTATTTTGTTAGTAGTTTTATGAAGCCATCAGATTTTCCATTAGGATTCTTTAATTTCTTACCCAGTTCAGCAGTATGATCTGAAATTTACCAGAAACTGTGCTTGTCCAAAAGTCCTTCCTATGAATCTTCTAGAAGATGAAGCACTTTTGAAAAAGCATTGGAGTACAATAATAACTGTCTATACATGACAAAAGACTTTAAAAGGCAGTTAAACACCTGATTATGATGTAATTGACAAAGAAACTTTGTTACTGCTGTGACACACAACATTTTAAGATAATAACTAGAATAATGACTGATAATGTTAGGGGGTCCCTGGAGAAAAAAGAATCAGTTATAGCTTTTTGACATAAGAGAAGCCATTTTAGGCCTCAGCCATTTTGTGATCTAAACCTGGCAACAATGCTTGCTCTTGAACAGGTCTCAGTAATAATAATCTTAAGGGAACAAAAGAACTGTTATCAGGCAAGAGAAGTAACAATAACAAAGATAAATCAGATGTAAAGACTCCCAGTTCTGTTTCCATGGTAAAGGCTAGCCTGAAGCACTTTCTTGAGCTGTTTTGCAGAAGTTAAACCCCCTTGGGCACTCAGTCACAGGATCAACTGGAACCCTAAGGGGTGATGATGACTTTTTCTGACCCTTGTGAGTTCAGTCAACTAAAGCTTGGACTTGGTTGAACTTGGCCCCAATTCAATGCTGAACTCTCCTCTGCTCAAGCCCCTTCATGAATATGCAGGTACCCTTAGCTTAAAACTGCCCCAATTTTGCTGCTGGGGAGACAACTGCTTTGGGAAAGACCCCAGTCTTCTCCTTACTTGCTGCAAGTGGTAAAGCCATCCTTCTCCCTATGTTTGGCTTGGTTGTGTCTTTTAGTTTGACACCCACCAAGAGGCAAACCCAGTTTGGGGGTAACAATAACACTATATATCAGGACATATCCAAATTTTAGAAATTTCATGTAATTTCTATAATGTCTATATTAATGATATTTACTCATACAGTATAACCTGAGAAGGCTTATCACTCATTTGACAATGCTTCCCATGTAATTTAACATACCAAAGAATCCTAGTTAATTTAATCTCTCTGAGATGCTGAGATGCCTCAGGGTTCCTCTGAAGTATCCCAGAGTTAGCTGGAGGTCAAAAGAACCTCATTAAGAATTTGATATTTGGAAAGTTTGTCAAAAATATCAAAACACTTGGTCAAATAGTATCACAGGTCACTGTGAATACTTATTCACATAATCAAAGTGACAATAAACGATTTTAAAAACAAATACAGGTCACTTAAAGGCAAAGAAAAAATCTGTTATCAAAAGCACCGTTCTAAGAAAACTTTGTTCTCTTAACAGAGAGAAACCAAATCCAGTCTTGCACCAGCCTACTCTTAATAACAAAATCCATTTACCTAATTAAATTTAATCCAATCTGAGCCAATCCTGACCATGTACAAAACTTTTTTCTCAGTGTTCCTTTTCACAAACCTTCTACAACTTTTTGTATCCATACTATTTTGGATTTTATTTTCTTTTCCATTCAGAAACAACCAGCTCTAGGACAAAACTACTGTTTTTTTCCCTAACAAAATGCATTTCCATTCCTCATACATTCTTTTACTGAAAACACATATCATACTTTCCTGGAATACTGAAATGTTTCCCTTATTATTTTAGTAGCTTCATATTATAATTTTAGCCCTTAAAAACCTTAATCTCTAGCAAAAACCAAGAATCAAGTAATTGTGAACTGTTTGTCATACCAGCATTTCCTGATTGGAACTTATGTTTTAGTTTTCCTCTTGTAAGAAGGCAAAGGTAGGTAAACTCAGACCTGTTTAGCAATTAATGTTCCAGTATTTTATCTTATTTGAAATGACATAGATTTTCCATAAATTCCTATCATTTAATTTAATTTAACAAAACTAAAGTTTCAAGTTACCAAAATCAGGGGAGACTATTTGAAGTCTTCAGCCTGGGAAAGCCTCTCAGATTGCTCTGAGGGACTGTTCCAAAGAGGCAAAAGAGGAGCCAGCATATATAGGAGTTTTGCAAAAAACAAAAACAGAAAAAACAAAAGAAAAAACAGGTAGTCGAACATCAAAAGATTACTGCTAATTAAAGAAAAAACAGACATCTCAAGTTAATGAATTTAGAGCTTTCCTATGTATGGGAAGATTCAAGAGTCTGGGCTTAATGAAATTGTTCCTTTGATATGCACCTTAACTATCTAGGGCCAGTATCCTGTTTTCCTCCATTCTGAATCCCCTCAGGGTACACCTTGGTGGGGGAGGGGTGTGGCCACAGTGGCTGATGGCTTGATGGCCACAACATCCTTTGTTTACTGGTAGGGTAGGTGACATTCTTTGTCCACAATATCAAGTTATTTTCCTTGCTGACAAATTGCAACAGATATATTTGACTTCCAGTAAACATAAGTATAGTAAAAGTATTATTCTTAATACTGATGACTTTAAAGACATGTCTATATTAATCAAACCAACAAGCTTAAGTTAGCTTTAATACCATATATTAATTTAATATTGAATATTTCCCAGATCATGTGAACCTGAAATTTATTCTGGTCAGTTTCTTTTATATTTATGAGAATTTTTATAAGTGCTTAATCCTTTTAAGCCAATTAAATGAATTCATCCACAAACCTATCTTGGCAATGCCATTTCAAGGCAGAGACACATCATATTTATAATGAACGCATATACATACATCTATATAGACACAGACAGAGGTCTCACAGTTTTCCTGCTTGAGTTTAAAAGGCCTCTTTTTTTTTTTTCTTCAGTCTCAGTGATTACAGATGATTAAAGTTCCTGAGAACCCAGGTAGATCATCTACAACCATACATGTCACTCACTCACTTTCACATGTCTCACTTCCAGATGAAATTAAATCAGCATTCAAGTTACTAGGACCCCCTAATGAAGGTCAAAACCAGGAAGAGAGAACAGGATTCAGATTAGTACTCATGTAACAAGACACTGAAGCACACACCTAAGATAAAAGCCAAACCAATTGCAAAAGGCTCACTTTGATACAATAGCATAAAAGCCTATACATAAGGAATCTCATCCCATTTTCCTTCCTTCTACAAAACAGTTCTAGTTGAAAGATGGTGTTATAATTTAAAGCACCATAGGGGCCATTGTTCTCCAGATCCCAAGGAGTACTGAGGCCAAGCAGGGTTACAATAAAATACCATTTTCTTTCATTCATGGGAGCATAGCTGAAGATCTCCCAGTTTTGTAAAATACACCACGGGGGGCTACAAGATGGAACAGAATTCTGATCACCCATACTTAATTATTCACAGCTGGTGTTGTCGAATATCAAGCAAACAGCAAACCAGTGCAATGCAGAACAGTCTCTGGGAGTTGGTGCAGTTTCCCTAGCCACAGAAAGGGAAATTCTCAACCAATGCCCCACCAAGGATGGAACCAAAGAGCCAAGCCTTAGTCCAAAAGGGAAAATCCCAACCAATGCTCCATCATAGGCAAAGCCAATGCAACAGGGAAGATCCCTTTAAAGTTAGGAACAGCCATATGACTTACTGTGGCCAAAGCAATATGAGTGAAAATGACATGTGTCACTTCCGGGTCGATGCTTCACACCCCAGCATGTGGTTTGCCATGTTCTCTCCGCCTTGCCTTTGTTATAATGGAAGTATTGATTGAGAAGTCACCTATGTCTCCTGGGTCCGTGAAAGACAGAGCTAAGCAGAGACCTCCTACTATCCTGTACTGGCCAGGTTCAGTGAGTGAAAAATAAGCAGTCTGGTAGCATGTTATTCCACTGAGATTCAGGGATTTTTTTTGGTTCTAAAGACAAACTTAGCTTGTCCTGACTGGTACAGGAGGTGAAAAAAAAAAAGTATCTGTTTTAGTTAAACATGTGTATGTAAATGCTAAGAAAGATAAAATGAGTAATAGAGACAGTGAGATTGTGAAAAAGAAATGGAGACATTAAGGTGGCACTGGAAATGAGCTATTTTGATCACCACAATTTCTCCTAAGTTCAAAACAAAACAGCCCTTCCAGGTTAGGGGCATCCCTGAGCCCAATGCTGACCTCCCCAGAATCTGTGATGTTCTCAGCAAAGCCCTGAGTTTATGATAGAATCTGTCTGCTGCTTAAGGGTCCTCCGGCTGCTGACCGAAGGTAACTCTGGGTGTTTGGGCCCCTCAGGAGGTGTGTGCCTGGGGCGTCAGCTCCCCCAAGACTTCTTAGAGGTAGAGCACTGTATTCTAGAGGATTTTGGACTCCACCAGAGTTTGTATGTGGATCAGGGATGATGTTTTCTGACCACTCTAAGGCTGAGTTACTGCCTCACTGTAAGCCCTATGTAGTTTGCAAAACATGTGCACATATGTGTTACAGTGGTAGAAGATAGCAGGACTGGGGATGGAATCTAGAGTGGGAATCCTCCCACAGCAGAGATGTGGAGAGCACCTCCAGAGAAACTCTACCTCAGTCGACACCACTCATTAGCCTATGATTTGTTGAGCGCCTGCTATGTGCTCTGTGTGTTCCTAATGGCTAAGAGGATGGTCCCAAGAAGCCACTGATGACACTCCCCAAATCAGTAAATTATTTCAAAACCTTCCATTTCTCTTTCATTAAATAGATATATCCTCCTAGGTCCCAATTAGAAAATCTAAGAGATTATTTATTCAGACTAACAGTGATGAGGTCTGTGAAATAACTAAGTACCAGATTTGATGCTTTTCTGGTTATTTTAGAGCCAGCAGTATTTAAAAACAAACTTCCCAGGACTTCCCTAGTGGCACAGTGGTTAAGAATCGACCTGCCAATGCAGGGGACATGGGTTCAAGCCCTGGTCTGGGAAGATCCCACATGCCACGGAGCAACTAAGCCCATGCGCCAAAACTACTGAGCCTGTGCTCTAGAGCCCACGAGCCACAACTATTGAGCCCGCATGCCACAACTACTGAAGCCCGCACGCCTAGAGCCTGTGTCCCATAACAAGAGAAGCCACTGCCATGAGAAGCTCACGCACCGCAACAAAGAGTAGCCCCCACTCACCGCAACTAGCGAAAGCCTGTGTGCAGCAACAAAGACCCAACACAGCCAAAGATAATAAACAAATAAATAAATACATTTTTAAAAAAGAATTTTAAAAATAAATTGTTTGTTTAAAAAAAAAAAAGAGGACCTTCAAGATGGCAGAGGAGTAAGATGTGGAGATCACCTTCCTCCCCACAAATACATTAGAAATACATCTACATGTGGCACAACTCCTAGAGAACACCTACTGAATGCTGGCAGAAGACCTCAGACTTCCCAAAAGGCAAGAAACTCCCCAGGTACGTGGGTAGGGCAAAAGAGAAAAGGAAAAACAGAAACAAAAGAATAGGGACGGGACCTGCACCTCTGGGAGGGAGCTGTGAAGGAGGAAAAGTTTCCACACACTAGGAACCCCTTCACTAGCAGAGACAGGAAATGGGCCCGGAGTGGTGGGGGGGAGCTTCAGAGCCACAGAGGAGAGCACAGCAACAGGGGTGCGGGTGGCAAAGTGGAGAGATTCCCGCACAGAGGATCGGTGCCGACCAGCACTCAGCAGCCTGAGAGGTTTGTCTGCTTGGATTGGGGCTAGGAGCTGAGACTCAGACGTTGGCGGTCAGAACCCAGGGAGAGAAATGGGGATGGCTGTGTGAACACAGCCTGAAGGGGGCTAGTGCACCACAGCTAACTGGGAGGGAATCCGGGAAAAAGTCTGGAACTGCCTAAGAGTCAAGAGACCATTGTTTCGGGGTGCGCGAGGAGAGGGGATTCAGAGCACTGCCTAAATGAGCTCCAGACATGGGCATGAGCTGCGGCTATCAGCACAGACACCAGAGACGGGCATGAAACACTAAGCCTGCTGCTGCAGCCACCACGAAGCCTGTGTGCAAGCACAGGTCAGTATCCACACCTCCCCTCCCGGGAGCCTGTGCAGCCCGCCACTACCAGGGTCCCATGATCCAGGGACAACTTCCCCAGGAGAACACATGGTGCACCTCAGGCTGTTGCAACATCACACTGGCCTCTGCCACCACAGGCTCGCCCTGCATTCCGTACCCCTCTCTCCCCGCGGCCTGCGTGAGCCAGAGCCCCCTAATTAGCCATTCCTTTAACCTCCTCTTGTCTGGGTGAATAATAGACACCAGAGGGTGACCTACATGCAGAGGCAGGGCCAAATCGAAAGCTGAACCCCAGGATCTGTGCGAACAAAGAAGAGAAAGGGAAATCTCTCCCAGCAGCCTCAGGAGCAGCGGATTAAATCTCCACAATCAACCTGATGTATCCTGCATCTGTTGAATACCTGAATAGACAACGAATCATCCCAAATTCAGGTGGTGGACTTTGGGAACAACTGTAGACTTGGGGATTGCTGTATGCGACTGACTAGTTTCTGATTTATATGTTTATCTTAGTATAGTTTTTAGCGCTTGTTATCATTGGTGGATTTGTTTATTGGTTTGGTTGCTCTCTTTTCTTTATTACTTTCTAAATTTTTTTATTTTAATAATAATTTTTAAAATTTTTATTTTAATAACTATTTTATTTTATTTATTTTCCTTTCTTTTTTTAAATAAATTTATTTATTTTATTTATTTAATTTTGGCTGCATTGGGTCTTCATTAATGCACGCAGGCTTTCTCTAGGTGCGGCGAGAGGGGCCTACTCTTTGTTGCGGTGCACGGGCTTCTCATTGTGGTGGCTTCTCTTGTTGTGGAGCACGGGCTCTAGGCAGGCGGGCTTCAGTAGTTGTGGTGCGTGGGCTTCAGTAGTTGTGGCTCGCGGGCTCTAGAGTGCAGGCTCAGTAGTTGTGGCGCACGGGCTTAGTTGCTCCATGACATGTGAGATCTTCCCAGATCAGGGCTCGAACCTGTGTCCCCTGCATTGGCAGGCAGATTTTTAACCACTACGCCACCAGGGAAGTCCCTCTTTCTTTTTTCTTCTCCCTTTTCTTCTGAGCCATGTAGCTGAAAGGGTCTTGGTGCTCCAGCCAGGTGTCAGGCCTGTGTCCCTGAGGTGGGAGAGCCGAGTTCAGGACATTGGACCACCAGAGACCTCCTGGCCCCACGTAATATCAATCGGTGAGAGCTCTCCCAGAGATCTCCATCTCAACACTAAGACCCAGCTCCATGCAACGACCAGCAAGCTACAGTGCTGGACACCCCATGCGAAACAACTAGCAAGACAGGAACACAACCCCACCCATTAGCAGAGAAGCTGTCTAAAATCATAGTAAGTTCACAGACACCCCAAAACACACGACTGGATGCAGTCCTGCCCACCAGAGAGACAAGATACAGACTCATCCACCAGAACACAGGCACCAGTCCCCTCCACAAGGAAGCCTACACAACGCACTGAACCAACCTTACCCACTGGGGGCAGACACCAAAAACAATGGGAAGTACGAACCTGCAGGCTGCGAAAAGGAGACCCCAAACACAGTAGGTTAAGCAAAATGAGAAGACAGAAATATGCAGCAGATGAATGAGCAAGGTAAAAACCCACCAGACCAAAAAAATGAAGAGGAAATAGGCAGTCTATCTGAAAAAGAACTCAGAGTAATGATAGTAGAGATGATCCAAAATCTTGGAAATAGAATGAAGAAAATACAAGAAGCGTTTAACAAGGATCTAGAAGAACTAAAGAGCAAACAAACAATGATGAACAACACAATAAATGAAATTAAAAATTCTCTAGAAGGAATCAATAGCAGAAAAACTGAGGCAGAAAAATGGATAAGTGGGCTGGAAAATAAACTGGTGGAAACAACTGCCAGGGAGCAGAATAAAGAAAAAAGAATGAAAAGAATTGAGGACAGTCTCAGGGGCCTCTGGGACAACATTAAATGCACCGACATTTGAATTATAGGGGTCTCAGAAGAAGAAGAGAAAAAGAAAGGGACTGAGAAAATATTTGAAGAGATTATAGTTGAACACTTCCTAATATGTGAAAGGAAATAGTCAATGAAGTCCAGGAAGTGCAGAGAGTCCCATACAGGGTAAATCCAAGGAGAAACACGCCAAGACACATATTAATCAAACTATCAAAAATTAAATACAAAGAAAAAATATTAACAGCAGCAACGGAAAAGCAACAAATAACCTACAAGGGAATCCCCATAAGGTTAACAACTGATCTTTCAGCAGAAACTCTGCAAGCCACAAGGGACTGGCAGGACATATTTAAAGTGATGAAAGGGAAAAACCTACAACCAAGATTACTCTACCCAGCAAGGATCTCATTCAGATTCAACAGAGAAATTAAAACCTTTACAGACAAGCAAAAGCCGGGAGAATTCAGCACCACCAAACCAGCTTTAAAACAAATGCTAAAGGAACTTCTCTAGCAGGAAACAGAAGGAAAAGACCTACAAAAACAAACCCGAACAATTAACAAAATGGTAATAGGAACATACATATCGATAATTACCTTAAATGTAAATGGATTAAATGCTCCAACCAAAAGACACAGACTGGCTGAATGGATACAAAACAAGACCCATATATATGCTGTCTAAAAGAGACCCACTTCAGACCTAGGGACACGTACAGACTGACAGTGAGGGGATGGAAATAGATATTCCATGCAAACGGAAATCAAAAGAAAGACAGAATAGCAATTCTCATATCAGACAAAATAGACTTTAAAATAAAGACTATTACAAGAGACAAAGAAGGACACTACATAATGATCAAGGGCTCAATCCAAGAAGAAGATATAACAATTGTAAATATTTATACACCCAATATAGGAGCACCTCAATACATAAGGCAAATGCTAACAGCCATAAAGGGGAAGTCGACAGTAACACAATCATAGTAGGGGATTTTAACACCCCACTTTCACCAATGGACAGATCATCCAAAATGAAAATAAATAAGGAAACACAACCTTGATATGATACATTAACCAAGATGGACTTAATTGATATTTATAGGACATTCCATCCAAAAACAAGAGAATACACTTTCTTCTCAAGTGCTCATTCTCCAGGAGAGATCTTATCTTGGGTCACAAATCAAGCCCTGGTAAATTTAAGAAAATTGAAATCGTATCAAGTATCATTTCCGAGCACAATGCTATGAGACTAGATATCAATTACAGGAAAAAAACTGTATAAAGTACAAACACATGAAGGCTAAACAGTACGCTACTAAATAACCAAGAGATCACTGAAGAAATTCAAGAGGAATTTAAAAATACCTAGAAACAAATGACAATGAAAACAAGACAGCCCAAAACCTATGGGATACAGCAAAAGCAGTTTAAAGAGGGAAGTTTATAACAATACAATCCTACCTCAAGAAACAAGAAACATCTCAAATAAACAACCTAACCTTACACCTAAAGCAATTAGAGAAAGAAGAACCAAAAATCCCTAAAGTTAGCAGAAGGAAAGAAATCATAAAGATCAGATCAGAAATAAACAAAAAAGAAATGAAGGAAACAATAGCAAAGATCAATAAAACTAAAAACTGGTTCTTTGAGAAGATAAACAAAATTGATAAACCATTAGCCAGACTCATCAAGAAAAAAAGGGAGAAGACTCAAATCAACAGAATTAGAAATGAAAAATGAGTAACAACAGACACTGCAGAAATACAAAGGATCATGAGAGATTATTACAAGCAACTATATGCCAATAAAATGGACAACCTGGAAGAAATGGACAAATTCTTTTTTTCTTTTTAACATCTTTATTGAAGTACAATTGCTTCACACTGTCACACCAGTTTCCACTGCACAACAAAGTGAATCAGCCATATGCACACACATATCCCCACATCCCTTCCCTCATGCATCTCCCTCGCACTCTCCCTATCCCATCCCTCTAGGTGGTCACAAAGCACGGAGCTGATCTCCCTGTGCTCTGCGGCTGCTTCCCACTAGCTATCTATTCTACATTTGGTAGTGTATATATGTCGATGCCACTGTCTCACTTCAAGAAATGGACAAATTCTTAGAAAAGCACAACCTTCCAAGACTGAACCAGGGAGAAATAGAAAATATAAACAGACCAATCACAAGCACTGAAATTGGAACTGTGATTAAAAGTCTTCCAACAAGCAAAAGCCCAGGACCAGATGGCTTCACAGGAGAATTCTATCAAACATTAAGAGAAGAGCTAACACCTATCCTTCTTAAACTCTTCCAAAATATAGCAGAGGGAGGAACACTCCCAAACTCATTCTACAAGGCCACCTTCACCCTGGTACCAAAACCAGACAAAGATGTTACAAAAAAAGAAAACTACAGGCCAATATCACTGATGCACATAGATGCAAAAATCCTCAACAAAATACTAGCAAACAGAATCCAACAGCACAGTGAAAGGTTCATACACCATGATGCAAGTATCCTTCAATATATGCAAATCAATCAATGTGATACACCATATTAACAAAATGAAGGGTAAAAACCATATGATCATCTCAATAGATGCAGAAAAAGCTTTAGACAAAATTCAACACCATTTATGATAAAAACACTCCAGAAAGTAGGCATAGAGGAAACTTACCTCAACATAATAAAGGCCATATATGACAAACCCACAGCCAACATTGTTCTCAATGGTGAAAAACTGAAACCATTTCCACTAAGATCAGGAACAAGACAAGGTTGCCCACTCTCACCACTATTATTCCACATAGTTTTGGAAGTTTTAGCCACAGCAATCAGAGAAGAAAAAGAAATTAAAGGAATACAAATTGGAAAAGAAGAAGTAAAGCTGTCACTGTTTGTAGATGACATGATACTATACATAGAGAACCCTAAATATGCTACCAGAAAACTACTAGAGCTAATGGATGAATTTCGTGATGTAGCAGGATACAAAATTAATGCACAGAAATCTCTTGCATTCCTATACACTGATGATGAAAAATCTGAAAGAGAAATTAAGGAAACACTCCCATTTACCATGGCAACAAAAAGAATAAAATACCTAGTAATAAACCTACCTACGGAGACAAAAGACCTGTATGCAGAAAACTATAAGACACTGATGAAAGAAATTAAAGATGATACAAAAAGATGGAGAAATACACTGTGTTCTTGGATTGGAAGAATCAACATTGTGAAAATGACTATACTACCCAAAGCAATCTACAGATTCCATGTAATCCCTATCAAACTACCAATGGCATTTTTCAAAGAACTAGAACAAAAAATTTCACAATTTGTATGGAAACACAATAGACCCCAAATAGCCAAAGCAATCTTGAGAAAGAAAAACGGAGCTGGAGGAATCAGGCTCCTTGACTTCAGACTATAGTACAAAGCTACAGTAATCAAGACAGTATGGTACTGGCACAAAAATAGAAATATAGATCAATGGAACAGGACAGAAAACCCAGAGATAAACCCACACACATATGGTCACCTTATTTTTGATAAAGGAGCCAAGAATATACAATGGAGAAAAGACAGCCTCTTCAATAAGTGGTGCTGGGAAAACTGGACAGCTACATGTAAAAGAATGAATTTAGAACACTCCCTAATACCATACACAGAAATAAACTCAAAATGGATGAAAGACCTAAATGTAAGGACAGATACTATAAAACTCTTAAAGGAAAACATAGGCAGAACACTGTATGACATAAATCACAGCAAGATCCTTTTTGACCCACCTCCTAGAGAAATCGCAATAAAAACAAAAATAAACAATATGACCTAATTAAACTTAAAAACTTTTGCACAGCAAAGGAAACCATAAACAGAATGGAAAGACAACCCTCAGAATGGGAGAAAATATTTGAAAATGAAGCAATTGACAAAGGATTAATCTCCAAAATATACAAGCAGCTCATGCAGCTCAATATCAAACAACAAACAACCCAATCCAAAAATGGGCAGAAGACCTAAATAGACATTTCTCCGAAGAAGATATACAGACTGCCAACAAACACATGACAAGATGCTCAACATCACTAATTATTAGAGAAATGCAAATCAAAAGTACAATGAGGTATCACCTGACACTGGTCAGAATGGCTGGTACATCATCAAAAAACCTACAAACAATAAATGCTGGAGAGGGTGTGGAGAAAAGGGAACACTCTTGCACTGTTGGTGGGAATGTAAATTGATACAGCCACTATGGAGAACAATATGGAGGTTCCTTAAAAAACTAAAAATAGAACTACCATATGACCAAGCAATCCCACTACTGGGCATATACCCTGAGAAAACCATAATTCAAAAAGTCATGTACTACAGTGTTCATTCCAGCACTATTTACAATAGCCAGGACATGGAAGCAACCTAAGTGTCAACAGATGAATGGATAAAGATATGTGGCACATATATAAATGGAATATTATTCAGCCATAAAAATAAACAAAATTGAGTTTTTTGTGGTGAGGTGGATGGACCTAGAGTCTGTTATAGAGGGTAAAGTAAATCAGAAAGAGAAAAACAAATACCATATGCTAACACATTTATATGGAATCTAAAAAAAAAAAAAAAAAGGTCACTATATCCGTAGTGTCATCTGCAGACGTAGAGAATGGACTTGAGGACACAGGGAGCAGGAAGGGTAAGCTGAGATGATGTGAGAGAGTGACATGGACATATATACACTACCAAATGTAAAATAGATAGCTAGTGTGAAGCAGCCACATAGCACAGGGAGATCAGCTCGGTGCTTTGTGACCACCTAGAGTGGTGGGATAGGGAGGGTGGGAGGGAGACCCAAGAGGGAGGGGATATGGAGATATATGTATATGTATAGCTGATTCACTTTGTTATACGGCAGCAACTAACACAACAATGTAAAGCAATTATACTTCAATAAAGATGTTTAAAAAATAAATAAATAAAAATGGAAAAAAAGAGATTAAAAAAAAAGCTTCCCACAATCAAGCTGGCATCAATCACAGAAGGTATACACAGAAATTTCCTAGCCTGATAAAAGCCTTTATGAAATGAAGCTGTTAGATTAAAGTCATATTAAACTCAGCTGTTTAAAATATCCTATATGAATATAGAAAGAGCAAAAAATTTACTAAATAGAAAAAATCAAGAGAAGGGGAAATACCATATTTTAACTTCTAAGAGGACACAACAAAGCTAAAAGATATTCTGAGGGAGGACACGATAACAATTCCTTAATTTTAAAAAGAGGATCTCTTAGTAAGTACTTTGGGATCCCACTTTGAACTTGTGTTAATTTCAATTTGTGGATGTGGTGAACTAATCAAATCCAATAAACATGGATGTCTTTATCATCCAGATGTTCCTCTGGGTAGACAGTCACCTGTCTGGCTGGCTAGCAGCACACAGCTATCTGAGGGCTGCATGGTCACCCTGACATGGGCCAGGTTTAAAATCTGGGGCCCCAAGCAATCATTTCAGAAAGGACCACCTCACCTATCACTACCTGAAAAATGGGCAGACCTGGCCCCTTTTGTACACTTCCCCTCACATTTACCTTTAGCCTTCTCTGGATTACAAAGAGCCTGGATTTAAAATATATTCAATATTCAAATTATAACAAGTCTGTATGTGACATGGAACACAGCACACACGTAAAAAAATGAATGTGTGCTATAACTTCTGATAGTGGTAAGTGCTGTGAAGAAATGAAACAGAGTGCTGGGGGGGTGCCCTTTAAGATGGGGGTCAGAAATGCCCTCTCCAAAAGGCTGAGCTTTGAACAGAGTCTCTACTTACATGAAGCAGTGAGCCCTGTGAAGATCTGGCAGAAGAGTGTTCTCTGCAAAGAGAGCAGCAAGTGAGGGCATGTGAGGCTGCTGTGTTCTAGAAGAGCAAAAGGCTAAGGAGACAGGAACTAAGTAAGCATGAGAGTTCACTCAGGAGGTGAGATTTAAAATGAGATTAGCTTGTCCAGCTGAGTAGATGGGGAGAGCATTCCAGATGATTGGCTGAATTTCCACCACCTGGTGGCATGAGGACTTAGAGAAGAGAATTAGAGTAACATTTCCTACATCTGTAGGGCTGACATCTGAGGACTCAACACTTCCTATAACACAATCTATCAGTTACTCCCTTATCAACTATTTTGGGTTTTAATTGCTTGTATATACATTTTTTAACCCTTCTTAGATTGATGATAATAAAGGGAGCAAAATGGGAGTGAATAATCCTATCTTCACCACCTTCTGTAAGCAGTGTCAATGGTCTTGCTTCTTTGAAGAGCTGTAAAGTCCCTTTGAGAGCCTCTACACTGAATTACCAATTTAGAGGAAATACAAGGGACAGAGGAACATGTTAAACACCACCACAGGGATGTATTTAGCAGAATCCAGACTATGGGAATCTCTACAGGACAACCTGGTTTCTTAAAAAATAATAATAATAAATTGCAAGGAACAAAAAAAGAGTGAGAATTGTCAACCAGTCACAACACGTGGAACTTATTTGGGTCCTGATTCAAACAGACTGCAAAGAAGAAAGGCAAAAAAAAAAAATCTAAACAGATTTATGACCTGGAGGTAACTAGAAATTTGAACACAAATTGGCTATTTATGAATTTAAGAAATTATTGTGAAATCTCTTTTTTTAGGAGTGGTAACGCCCTTATGGTTTAGAAATACATCCTGAAATATTTCCCAATCAAATGATATGATGATTATTATTTCCTTCCATATGATACAAATGGGGTTGGCAGGTAGGTAGACAGGAGTGGGGGGTATTGATTAGGGGAGAAATAATCAGGGGTCAGCAAACTGTTTCTATAAAGAGTCAGGTAGTGGCTGTGGGCCAAGGTCTTTGTTGACAGTACCCAACTATCTTGTTGCAATGTGAAATCAACCACAGGCAAACTATAAAGAAATGAGATGACTGTGTTCCAATAAAACTTTATTTATAAAAACAAGTACTGGGGGCTTCCCTGGTGGCACAGTGGTTAAGAATCCGCCTGCCATGCAGGGGACATGGGTTCGAGCCCTGGTCCGGGAAGATCCCACATGCTGCGGAGCAACTAAGCCCGTGCACCACAACTACTGAGCCTGCACTCTAGAGCCCGCAAACCACAACTACTGAGCCCACGTGCCACAACTACTGAAGCCCGTGTGCCTAGAGCCTGTGCTCCGCAAGAAGAGAAGCCACTGCAATAAGAAGCCGGTGCGCGGCAACAGAGTAGCCCCTACTCGCCGCAACTAGAGAAAGCCTGCGTGCAGCAACAAAGACCCAACACAACCAAAAATAAATTTATATTAAAAAAAAAAAAAGACTCTGAGGACTCAGATTAAAAAAAAAAAAAAAGTAGTGGGCTGGACTTGGCCCTTAGGCCATAACTTGCCGACCCCTGGTCAAATGGGCATTATTGCAGCTGGATCATGGTTACATAGGAGTTCACCATACTATTCTGTCTACTTTTGCATATGTTTGATGTTTTCCTCAATAAAATGTTTACAACAAATGAATGTCTTTAGCATTATTTACAAGCCTCAGACCACTCTTCAGCCTTCTTGGTATTATTCTTGCAGGTGACTATTCCTCATACCTGACTTGGATGACATACCTTTCATTTCCCCTTTTGGATTAAGGCTTTTAAACTCCAAACTCACCTGAGATCCCCCTGAACAACTACATTAATTTTGGTTTGGCCTCAATATGGAATCTATCTGCCCAATGCCAGTGTGATTCCACGGGTACATCTGTTCTAGCGAAGGACTGTCCTTGTAAAACAACCTGACCATGCTTTCCAGGAGCTGGGACCATTAGCTGGGCCATCTCATTAATCAAGGGCTTATAGATCCTGGCATCCTGGGATCTGCTGGGGCCCATCGAGGGTCCTACTGGGCCCTGTCTTCAGATTCTGGAAGCTACTAGAAGAATGTTCTTCCGTCAGATTTACAGCTTCTGCTGCTCTAAGGCAGCCCCTGGTCTATTGAGTGGAAACCCATAGTAAGCACAGGGAAATGCTGGATTGAGAGAGGCCCTCACCCTCCCCGCACGCCAGGCCCTTGAAACCACCTTCTGTAGTTTCAAGACTGGGACCAGGACTCAGAGCTGAAAGTCAAACTAGCTCAAAAAATGTTTGGAGACAGAAGTTTCTGTCCACCCTGTGAACACTGAGGTGGTCCCCTGAGCTCAACCCTACCCTGAATTGTATGGCATACAAAATTATTTTGTTATTTTGAAATTCTTTTCAAACATGGAGAGAATAAGTATATTTTATTTATAAAATATCTGCCAATCATAGGTAATAAAGGTATTATTTTACCAAAAAAATTGTTTTTGGTTTGGTCCCTATTTTCTGCCATGTTGAGATTATCCATAACTATATTTTTATTTTTAAATTTAATTTAATTTTCACTTTTTGGTCCTCTCATTCCTCTTAAGCCATACCATTTGAAGTGGAATCAGAACACACCTAGCATTTCCCTAAGTAAGTGAAGAAATATAAAAACTCTGCTTTCTCTCAGTCTAAGGTGCTTATTTTACAAATATTTACTGAGGTTACTCTGGGCCATACTTTGTGACAGTTTTTGTGGAAGCAAAGATGAACATGATTCAGTCCCAAACTTTGGGGAGCTCCCAGAGTCCTGTAGACCCCTACATTCTCATTCTAAACTCCAGGACACTGCCTTCTAAGCTTCCCATCTCTTTAATTATCACCAGCTATTCTCATTATTGATAGAATTAAGCTTAGTGTATCAATTTTCTGTGCTTTTCTTTCTGCCTTCTAGAGAGAGAGAGTGACTCAGGACAAGCAAAGATGTGTGCAGCCCCAGGAAAGAGGGTCTTAGTGTGCCTGCAGCCTAACCCAAAGTTTCCAAGCTTTATCTGCACACCCCTACACTATTACTTATTAACCTTCTTCTTTAAATTGACTCATTTTAAATCAATGTAGCCATTAATATTTGGAGATGCTAACATGGGCTTTCTCATTTTCCATACTGCCACCGTTCACCTGGGTGGAATAACATTCTATACACACGGTCTTCAGTGTAGTCAGCTTGTTGAAGTGATTTTAAACCTCCCAGCGGGCAAATGGTCTTAAAAGCCACAGCTTTTGATTGGTGTGAGCTCTCTAAGGAAAAAGAAAGTTTTCGAGAATCAACAGCTAAGTCTATCAGGAAGCAGGGGTATAAAGAAAGTGGATTATAAGCAATAAGCCCAAAATATTCACAATTTCCTACTCCAAGGGAAATTAAATGAGATGGGAGGAGGAGACTCAGGGAAGAGGTAACTGGAGCTTGGATGCTTCATGGATGGCAGAGAGGGGGTTCGGGCCAGTTCTAGCAGGTGCTGTAGAGCAGAGCTCCTTATATTTTAATGCGCGTGCAGATTCAGACTCAGTGGGTCTGGGGTGGGGCTGGAGATTCTGTGTGTCTGAAAGGCTCCCAGGAGATGCTGGTGTTGTTGATACACAGACTCTATGCTGATTAGCAAGGCTGTAGAATGTCTTAAGGATTCCCATGGATTCATGGGGGGGGATCTGTTCTGAGACTGAGCTATGGGCCCCAAAGATCCAGAAGATGGGTGAGGAGGACAAAAATTAAACTTCAGGAGCCAGTGCTGGGGCACAGTGTCAAGACTCAGGAAGACTGTACTGTACCCAGTGAAGAAACAGGGTAGACCAGGCACCCAGCTCCTCCTTGAGGCCAGAATGAAAGTCACTCCAGAGAGAAGGGAAGGAGGGGAGGGCATAATTCTAAGGAGAATTCTGAATGGACCCTGAAATGACTGAATTTTAAATCGGGGATGATTGAATTGAGTCACACTTTCTGTTCCAGAGAAAGAAATAGGGAACAAGAGCTTACCTGAGTTCCGTTATAGAGAAATAAAATGACAATTCTTGCATATGGGAACACAGTATCTAAAATTCATACCTGTTAAAATTTTTACTTAACAACTTTATAATATATATTATAAATTATATATAATATATAATTTATATAATTTTTAATAATTTTTAAAAGCAAATTCTGTGTAAATTTTATATCACTACAGAACATAAGTCAGGATCACTTGAGGACCAAGAAATCATATTAATGTCTAATTGAAGGCCCTGAGTCTGACTTGAATTTTTTTTAATTTTTGAAATTAATTTAATTAATTTTTTTATATAGCAGGTTCTTATTAGTCATCAATTTTATACACATCAGTGTATACATGTCAATCCCAATGGCCCAATTCATAACACCCCAACCCCTACAACCCCACCGCTTTCCCCGCTTGGTGTCCATATGTTTGTTCTCTACATCTGTGTCTCAATTTCTGCCCTGCAAACTGGTTCATCTGTACCATTTTTCTAGGTTCCACATATATGTGTTAATATATGACATTTCTTTTTCTCTTTCTGACTTACTTCACTCTGTATGACAGTCTCTAGATCCATCCACGTCTCAAAAAATGAGCCAATTTCGTTCCTTTTTATGACTGAGTAATATTCCATTGTATATATGTACCACAACTTCTTTATCCATTCGTCTGTCAGTGGGCATTTAGGTTGCTTCCATGACCTGCCTATTGTAAATAGTGCTGCAATGAACATTGGGGTGCATGTGTCTTTTTCAATTATGGTTTTCTCTGGGTATATGCCCAGTAGTGGGATTGCTGGATCATATGGTAATTCTATTTTTAGTTTTTTAAGAAACCTCCATACTGTTCTCCATAGTGGCTGTATCAGTTTACACTCCCACCAACACTGCAAGAGGGTTCCCTTTAATCCACACCCACTCCAGAATTTGTTGTTTGTAGATATTCTGATGATGCCCATTCTAACTGGTGTGAGGTGATACCTCATTGTAGTTTTGATTTGCATTTCTCTAATAATTAGTGATGTTGAGCAGCTTTTCATGTGCTTCTTGGCCATCTGTATGTCTTCTTTGGAGAAATGTCTATTTAGGTCTTCTGCCCATTTTTGGATTGGGGTGTTTCTTTTTTTAATATTGAGCTGCATGAGCTGTTTATATATTTTGGAGATTAACCCCTTGTCCGTTGATTCATTTGCAAATATTTTCTCCCATTCTGAGGGTTGTCTTTTCGTCTTGTTAATGGTTTCCTTTGCTGTGCAAAAGCTTTCAAGTTTCATTAGGTCCCATTTGTTTATTTTTGTTTTTATTTCCATTACTCTAGGAGGTGGATCAAAAAAGATCTTGCTGTGATTGATGGCATAGAATGTTCGGCCTATGTTTTCCTCTAAGAGTTTTATAGTGTCCGATCTTACATTTAGGTCTCGAATCCATTTTGAGTTTATTTTTGTGTATGGTGTTAGGGAGTGTTCTAATTTCATTCTTTCACATGTAGCTGTCCAGTTTTCCTGGCACCACTTACTGAAGACACTGTCTTTTCTCCATTGTATATCCTTGCCTCCTTTGTCACAGATTAGTTGACCATAGGTGCGTGGGTTTATCCCTGGGCTTTCTATCTTGTTCCATTGATCTATGTCTCTGTTTTGGGGCCAGTACCATATTGTCTTGATTACTGTAGCTTTGTATTATACTCTGAAGTCAGGGAGTCTGATTCCTCCAGCTCCGTTTTTTTCCCTCAAGACTGCTTTGGCTATTCGGGGTCTTTTGTGTCTCCATACAAATTTCAAGACTATTTGTTCTAGTTCAGTAAAAAATGCCATTGGTAATTTGATAGGGATTGCATTGAATCTGTGGATTGCTTTGGGTAGTATAGTCATTTTCAAAATATTGATTCTTCCAATCCAAGAACATGGTATATATCTCCATCTGTTGGTATCATCTTTAATTGCTTTCATCAGTGTCTTATAGTTTTCTGCATACAGGTCTTTTGTCTCCCTAGGTAGGTTTATCCCTAGGTATTTTATACATTTTGTTGTAATGGTAAATGGGAGTGTTTCCTTAATTTCTCTTTCAGATTTTTCATCATGAGTGTATAGAAATGCAAGAGATTTCTGTGCATTAATTTTGTATCCTGAAACTTTACCAAATTCATTGATTAGCTGTAGTAGTTTTCTGGTGGCATATTTAGGATTCTCTATGTATAGTATCATGTCATCTGCAAACAGTGACAGTTTTACTGGTTCTTTTCCAATTTGTATTCCTTTTATTTCTTTTTCTTCTCTGATTGCCATGGCTAGGACCTCCAAAATTAAGTTGAATAATAGTGGTGAGAGTGGACAACCTTCTCTTGTTCCTGATCTTAGAGGAAACGCTTTCAGTTTTTCATGATTGAGAATGATGTTTGCTGTGGGTTTGTCATATATGGCCTTTATTATGTTGAGGTAGGTTCCCTCTATGCCCACTTTCTGGAGAGTATTTATCATAAATCGGTGTTGAATTTTGTCAAAAGCTTTTTCTGCATCTATTGAGATGATCATATGGTTTTTATCCTTCAATTTGTTAATCTGGTGTATCACATTGATTGATTTGCATATATTGAAGAAATCTTGCATCCCTGGGATAAATCCCACTTGATCGTGGTGTATGGTCCTTTTAATGTGTTGTTGGATTCTGTTTGCTAGTATTTTGTTGAGGATTTTTGCATCCATATTCATCAGCGATATTGGTCTGTAATTTTCTTTTTTTGTAGTATCTTTGTCTGGTTTTGGTATCAGGGTGATGGTGGCCTCGTAGAATGAGTTTGTGAGTGTTCCTTCCTCTGCAATTTTTTTGGAAGAGTTTGAGAAGGATGGGTGTTAGCTCTTCTCTAAATGTTTCATAGAATTCACCTGTGAAGCCATCTGGTCCTGGACTTTTGTTTGTTGGAAGATTTTTAATCACAGTTTCAATTTCATTACTTGTGATTGGTCTGTTCATATTTTCTGTTTCTTCCTGGTTCAGTCTTGGAAGGTTATACCTTTCTAAGAATTTGTCCATTTCTTCCAGGTTGTCCATTTTATTGGCATAGAGTTGCTTGTAGTAGTCTCTTAGGATGCTTTGTATTTCTGCAGTGTCTGTTGTAAATTCTCCTTTTTCATTTCTAATTTTATTGATTTGAGTCCTCTCCCTCTTTTTCTTGATGAGTCTGGCTAATGGCTTATCAATTTTGTTTATCTTCTCAAAGAACGAGCTTTCAGTTTTATTGATCTTTGCTATTGTTTTCTTTGTTTCTATTTCATTTATTTCCGCTCTGATCTTTATGATTTCTTTCCTTCTTCTAACTTTGGGTTTTGTTTGTTCTTCTTTCTCTAGTTTCTTTAGGTGTAAGGTTAGATTGTTCACTTGAGATTTTTCTTGTTTCTTTAGGTAGGCTTGTATAGCTATAAACTTACCTCTTAGAACTGCTTTTGCTGCATCCCATAGGTTTTGGATCGTCATGTTTTCATTGTCACTTGTCTCTAGGTATTTTTTGATTTCCTCTTTGATTTCTTCAGTGATCTCTTGGTTATTTAGTAACGTATTGTTTAGCCTCCATGTGTTTGTCTTTTTTACGTTTTTTTCCCTGTAATTCACTTCTAATCTCATAGCATTGTGGTCAGAAAAGATGCTTGATATGATTTCAATTTTCTTAAATTTATTGAGGCTTGATTTGTGACCCAAGATGTGATCTATCCTGGAGAATGTTCCGTGCGCACTTGAGAAGAACGTGTAATCTGCTGTTTTTGGATGGAATGTCCTGTAAATATCAATTAAATCTATCTGGTCTATTGTGTCATTTAAAGCTTCTGTTTCCTTATTTATTTTCGTTTTGGATGATCTGTCCATTGGTGTAAGTGAGGTGTTAAAGTCCCCCACTATTATTGTGTTACTGTCAATTTCCTCTTTTATAGCTGTTAGCAGTTGCCTTATGTATTGAGGTGCTCCTATGTTGGGTGCATATATATTTATAATTGTTATATCTTCTTCTTGGATTGATCCCTTGATCATTATGTAGTGTCCTTCCTTGTCTCTTGTAACATTCTTTATTTTAAAGTCTATTTTATCTGAGATGAGTATAGCTACTCCAGCTTTCTTTTGATTTCCATTTGCATGGAATATCGTTTTCCATCCCCTCACTTTCAGTCTGTATGTGTCCCTAGGTCTAAAGTGGGTCTCTTGTAGACAGCATATATATGGGTCTTGTTTTTGTATCCATTCAGCAAGCCTGTGTCTTTTGGTTGGAGCATTTAATCCATTCATGTTTAAGGTAATTATCGATATGTATGTTCCTATGACCATTTTCTTAATTGTTTTGGGTTTGTTTTTGTAGGTCCTTTTCTTCTCTTGTGTTTCCTACTTAGAGAAGTTCCTTTAGCATTTGTTGTAGAGCTGGTTTGGTGGTGCTGAATTATCTTAGCTTTTGCTTGTCTGTAAAGGTTTTAATTTCTCTTTTGAATCTAAATGAGATCCTTGCTGGGTAGAGTAATCTTGGTTGTAGGTTCTTCCCTTTCATTGCTTTAAGTATCTCATGCCACTCCCTTCTGGCTTGTAGAGTTTCTGCTGAGAAATCAGCTGTTAACCTTATGGGAGTTCCCTTGTATGTTATTTGTCATTTTTCCCTTGCTGCTTTCAATAATTTTTCTTTGTTTTTAATTTTTGCCAATTTGATTACTACGTGTCTCGGCATGTTTCTCCTTGGGTTTATCCTGTATGGGACTCGCTGCGCTTCCTGGACTTGGGTGGCTATTTCCTTTCCCATGTTAGGGAAGTTTTCGACTATAATCTCTTCAAATATTTTCTCGGGTCCTTTCCTTCTCTCTTCTCCTTCTGGGACCCCTATAATGTGAATGTTGTTGCATTTAACGTTGTCCCAGAGGTCTCTTAGGCTGTCTTCATTTCTTTTCATTCTTTTTTCTTTATCTGTTCCGCAGCAGTGAATTCCACCATTCTGTCTTCCAGGTCACTTATCCGTTCTTCTGCCTCTGTTATTCTGCTATTGATTCCTTCTAGTGTAGTTTTCATTTCAGTTATTGTATTGTTCATCTCTGTTTGTTTGTTCTTCATTTATTCTAGGTCTTTGTTAAACATTTCTTGCATCTTCTTGATATTTGCCTCCATTGTTTTTCCGATGTCATGGATCATCTTCACTATCATTTTTCTGAATTCTTTTTCTGGAAGGTTGCCTATCTCCAATTCATTTAGTTGTTTTTCTGGGGGTTTTATCTTGTTCCTTCATCTGGTATATAGCCCTCTGCCTTTTCATCTTGTCTATCTTTCTGTGGATGTGGTTTTTGTTCCACAGGCTGCAGGATTATACTTTCTGTTGCTTCTGCTGTCTGCCCTCTGGTGGTTGAGGCTATCTAAGAGGCTTGATGGGAGGCTTTGGTGGTGGGTAGAGCTGACTGTTGCTGTGGTGGTCAGAGCTCCCCACCTTCAGTCTTAAGAAATTTGTTGAAACCTCTGGTCAACTGATGCCCTCTATTTATTTTTGTGGGTTTATAACTTTATCCTTTACAGTAGTTTTTAGGGGTTTGGAGAAAGAGGAGCTAAACACATGTGCTTAATCCACCATATAGAATTACAAGTCTGAAAGTGTTGTTTAGAAATCTTACCATTTCCAGTGCTTTTCTTCTTTCCTGCAGATGCAGGCTCCCATCTGGGATCATTTCTATCCAGCCCTGGGAACTTCCTAAGTATTTCCTGCACTGCAGGTCTAGTGCCAACAAATTTCCTTAGCTTTTGTTTTTCTGAAAATATCTATATTTATCCATCATTCTTCTATTTTTAAAATTTTACTTTGAATTAATTTTAAGCTTACAGAAAATTGCAAGAATAGTACAAAGAACTCCCAAGTACTCTTCTTAACTGGTAACATTTAATTTTTAACCTTTTGCCACATTTGCTTAGTTATTCTATCTTTCTAATCTCCCTCTATTCCTTTGTCTCTGTATATGTATATATATTATACATAACTTTTGATATTATATGTAATTTTGTATAAGTTTTTAACAATTTGAAAGTAAGCTCTAGATATAATGACCCAGGTTCAGGGAATTAACACTGAAACAATACTACCCTCTAATCCACAGATCCTGCTCAAGTTTCACTGATTGTCCTGACAATGTTCTTTACACGTCTACAATCCAATCCAGGATTACATATTGCATTTAGTTATCATGTCCCTTTAATTTGCTTCAATCTGGAAGATGGCCTCTGTCTTTGTCTTTCGTGCCCTTGACATTTTTATTTATTTATTTATTTACTTACTTACTTACCTATTTATTTATTTTTGTCTGCATTGAGTCTGAATTGCTGCCCACGGGCTTTCTCTAGTTGTGGTGAGTGGGGGCTATTCTTCCTTGCGGTGCACAGGCTTCTCATTGTGGTGGCATCTCTTGCTGCGGAGCACCGGCTCTAGGTGCGCTGGCTTCAGTAGTTGTGGCTTGCGGGCCCTAGAGCGCAGGCTCAGTAGTTGTGGCACATGGGCTTAGTTGCTCCGTGGCATGTGGGATCTTCCCGGACCAGGGCTCAAACCCCTGTCCCCTGCATTGGCAGGAGGAAATTTTTTTTTTTTTTTAACTTTTGCTTTTTTTTTTTTAAATTTATTTATTTATTTATTTATGCCTGTGTTGGGTCTTCGTTTCTGTGCAAGGGCCTTCTCCAGTTGTGGCAAGCGGGGGCCACTCTTCATCACAGTGTGCAGGCCTCTCACTGTTGCAGCCTCTCTTGTTGTGGAGCATAGGCTCCAGACGCGCAGGCTCAGCAATTGTGGCTCACAGGCCTAGCCACTCTGCGGCATGTGGGATCCTCCCAGACCAGGGCTCGAACCCGTGTCCCCTGCATTGGCAGGCAGATTCTCAACCACTGCGCCACCAGGGAAGCCCATTGGCAGGCAGATTCTTAACCACTGCGCCACCAGGGATGCCCGTTCTTGACATTTTTTTTTTTTGAAAAGTACATGCCTCAGTTTGAAAAGTACTCACTCAGTTTGAGTTTGTTTGGTATATTCTCATTTTTCAGGAGAGGTTTTTTGTTTGTTCGTTTGGCAGGAATAACACAGAAGTGATGCTATGTCCTTCTCAGTGCATCCTTTCAGGAGGGGCACAATGTCAGCTGTCCTCATTTCTTGTAATGTTAACTCTTACTACTTGGTTAAGGTGGTGTATGTCCATAAATAGTCAAACAAAGTTGAAAAAGAAGGACAAAGTTGGAGGACACACACTTCCCAATTACAAAAATATGTGGTACTTGCATAAAGACAGACATATAGACCAATGCAATAGACTAGAGCACCACTCCACCCGAAAACCCCTCACATATACAGTGAAATGACTTTCCATAAGGGTGCCAAGACCATTCAATTTTGAAAGGACAGTCTTTTCAACAAATGGTGTTAGGAAACATGCAAAAAAAAAAAAAAATGAATTTGGACCCTTTCCTTATCTTACACAAAAATTAACTCAAATTGAATCAAAGACCTAAAGGTAAGAGCTAAAACTATAAAACTCAGAAGAAAATACAAGAGAAACCTCATGACATTGGATTTTGCAATGATTTCTTCGATATGACATCAAAAGCACAAGCAACAAAAGAAAAATTAGATAAGGCAGACTATATCAAAATTTAAAATTTTGGGCATCAAAAGACTCAATCAACAGAGTATAAGGCAACCTACAGAATAATAGAAAATATTTGCAAATCCTATGTCTGATAAGCTGTTAGTATTCAGAATACATAAAGAACTCCTACAATTCAACAACAACAAAAACAAACAAACAAATTCAAAAATGGGCACAGAACTTGAATAGACATTTCTCCAAGAAGATGTCCAAATGGCCAATTAGATGCTCAACATCACTAATCATTTGGGAAATTCAAGTCAAAACCACAATGAGATACCATTTCATACCCATCATGATGGATATTATTTTTTTTTAAATAGAAAATAACCAGTGTTGGGAAGGATGTGGAAAAATTGGAACTCTTATGTCCTGTTGGTAAGAATATAAAATGTTGTAGTCACTATGGAAAACGGTATGGTATTTCCTCAAAAAAAAAATTAAACATAGAATTACCATATGATGCCGCCAAAGTTTGGGGAATAGACTCTTGGATTCACATGACACACCTAAAGAAAGCACCAAATCTTGACTGGACCTGCACATAATCTGGTGAACTGAAAGTAAAGATTTCCCAGAATTGAAGCAGATGACACCTGATGAGACAGCTTTCCCAAGATTTCTGACAAGGCCTCTTGGAAGCTTGCCACCAAACCTTTGATAATGACATAACACTTCAGATCTCCAGCGTCTATGATCTATTAACAGGACTTTAGATAAAAAGTGCCTGAGAGTCCTCCCTCCCACCTCTTCTTGCTACTCAAATGTGATCTCAATAGGTTTCCAGTCTGTGTACTTTCCCTCTGATGTGAGACACTACACCCAGGAAAGATCCTTCCTGGCACTGAGGGACAAAAAGCCACTGAAACGGAAAACCTGACTCCTGATCAGTGATGCTTTCAAAGAAAGATCTTGATTAAAAGGGGGAAATGTAAAAAATTAATAAACAGAAACCTCAATTAAATAGAGCCAGGAGGGCTGAAGGGGAAGTTCTCACACCCTGTGATAATAGCAGAGCCCAACAGGAAGAAGAAAGACTCCTCTTCCTTCCTGACAATAACTCAGCTAATGAAAAGCTATAGGGTCTTTGTTTACTATAGCCCTTCCAACCTCCTTTTCCCCTCTATAAAGGAGTTCTCCTTCCCTTACTGTGCGGGGACTTGCACATGGCTAGCCATGATTGCAGACCCTAAATTGTAATTCTCTGCTGATGCTGAAAACCACCCCCTTTCTTTTTGCTGGAGAAATAACTGGCAGTCTATTTGCTTTAGGTCAAAAGATTAATAGTTGTTTATGGCAGAAGAGGAGGTCTGATACTAGTTACTTCATCATGTCCAGTGCCAGAAGTCCACAAATATTTCTTAGGTTCTTATAGCTCAATCTTATATTTATACAGTAAAAAATTAAAGGTAAGCAAACCTATACCGTGTGATTTCCAGTTTAGTTCTGTACAGGACAGGAAACATGTGCGATCCCTGTCTGCATGCTTCCTGTAACTTTAGTAATCTCAACTTGCACTCAGGATACAGAAAGGATGATTTGTAAATTCATAAAAACAGAGCTAAAACTTCAAGAATCTACCTAAGTCATACCCAAGTACCATTCAGTTTTTTATTTTAAGCCACTTAGATTTCAGGGTTTGTTATAATAGTATGGCCTGGCCTAGCTTGACCAATGTTCCAATCAAAGAATATCATAAAACTATTTTTGACAAGTAAAAAGGAAGCTATACAGAATCCATATTGTTATTACCCATGAACAACAGTATCATGAGCATATGTATTAGTATTTAGATGAAAACTTATACCCATGCACACACACATATACAAGAACAATTAACTTGCCATGCCATAAAGTACATCTCAGAGATCATTCAAAAAATAACTTCCACATTAAAAAAAAAAGACTTTCTCACTTCATTGGTTGAGAGTTCAAGTGGCTAATCAATTCTTACATGACCAAAAATACAAAAGTATAATCTAAGCATTGTATTATCAAAATATATTGTATCAATGTCAGTATCTTTAGGCCAAGTATTAGAGTCTAAAACCAAAGCCAAGAATCACATTTTAGAAAAATCGAATACTTCTAGAGAGATTATTCTACCTATCTGCCACAGAGGGATGAGATCTGCATTTACTTCTTAATCATCTATTCCATTTCTAGGAAATAAGCAACGTTATTATTAATATCAAATGAGAAGACTAATTTGCTTCATATGAGGCTTGGACTTTAATTCTCCCTTGACACTGAGACTAGGTGTCATAATGATAGTTGGATAGGCTCAAAAGGGAATTAATGCTGGAAGTCATCATGGTTTCATGATATAAGCTGTTAGCAGTGTAACCATGGATAAACTAACCTCTTTGTGCTCCAGTTGTCTCATCGGTAAAATAATAACTTTTATTGATGGTTCTGGTTCTTGTAAGGAATGTAGAACAAGCTGGTAATTAATAACCATTTAATAAATGTTAGCGAACATCATCATGATCACTATCATCATCACTATAGCAAGGAAATTCAGATATTATTAGTGCTGACCACAACTTCATCATTCACTTTGTACAAGAACGTGAATAAGAATGTAAGCAATAGGTTTTATCATTTTGGCCCTTTCTTTTTATCTCCTTTAGTAAAGTAGGAGTATTGCTATACGTGGCATACTGAGAATTGTGGTAGATGTTTTAAAAGTAGAAGTCGGGACTTCCCTGGTGGTGCAGTGGTTAAGAATCTGCCTGCTAGGACAGGAATAAAGACACAGACATAGAGAATGGACTTGAGGACACGGGGAGAGGGAAGGGTAAGCTGGGACGAAGTGAGAGAGTGGCATGGACATATATACACTACCAAACGTAAAATAGATAGCTAGTGGGAAGCAGCCGCATAGCACAGGGAGATCAGCTCAGTGCTTTGTGACCACCTAGAGGGATGGGATAGGGAGGGTGGGAGGGAGACGCAAGAGGGAGGAGATATGGGGATATATGTCTATGAATAGCTGATTCACTTTGTTTTAAAGCAGAAACTAACACACCATTGTAAAGCAATTATACTCCAATAAAGATGTTAAAAAAAAAAAAAAAAAGAATCTGCCTGCTAATGCAGGGGACACGGATTCGATCCCTGGTCCAGGATGATCCCACATGCCACGGAGCAACTAAGCCTGTGCGCCACAACTACTGAGCCTGCTCTCTAGAGCCCTCGAGCCACAGCTACTGAGCCCATGCACCACAGCTACTTAAGTCCGCACGCTCTAGGGCCCGCATGCTGCAACTACTGAGCCCGCATGCTGCAACTACTGAAGCCCATGTGCCTAGAGCCCGTGTTCCACAACAAGAGAAGCCACTGCAATGAGAAGCCCACACACTGCAATGAAGAACCAACGCAGCCAATAAATAAATAGATAGATAAATAAATAAAAAAGTAGAAGTCAAGGAATACATTTCTGAACCAGGTTTCTCTATATTTCAAAAGAAGCTTTCAGTTAAATATTAGAAAAAATCAGAACATGCCATCTTGGAAGAGAAAGTTTTAAATTGTGAGGAAAACAGCCTTAAGCAAGCCACATACATTTTTAAACTGTTTTTTTTTTTCCCTCATACATTTTTAAACTTGTTTTGGAACCACCTTGTGGTTCCTTCGTGTTTGCACACACACACATTAGACGGAACACAGGGGCTATGTTAACACAAACACTGCCATCAGAGCTCAAGGTAAATGTATTATAAATTAACTTTTCATTATTTAATCTTGGATCCCCAGGTTCTTGGAAGTATGGTGGAATCACATTCATCAAAATGTCTCAAGGGACACATAAAGCTTTCAAATACGAGAGGATTTGGATAAGGTAACTTGGCAAACAGAGCTTGAACTTGGCAGTGTAGGTTGCTACATCTACAGCACAGATTCACAAAGTATCCTTTCCATCTCCCTTGGTTGATGACCAACTAACGTGGCCAAGTCAGCTCACTAAACAAGGGTGTTATATTCCAGGCACACTGAATTCAGAGTTTCAAGAGTTGCTTGTTTTCCCTCTTTATCAGTTAGCTAGAGTTGGAGAAATCCAAAAATTGAAAATTTTTATTTATTTTTTTTAAGGTCGCGTTGTCTTTTACCAAGAATCAAAAATTTAACTATAACCTCAGGAGATACAAAGTGTGGTGCTTAGAAAACCATCCAACTATTTCTTCAAAGGTTTTAAACCCACTAAAAGCCTGGACCCTACATGCTGCTCAAAAAAACACTGAATGGATTTGTACCGGCACTGTTACAAGATGGCATGCAGATAAAGTGACCCTAATTAGACTCAATCAAAAATATATGGCACCTTCTGGATCTGTTAAAAGCATAGTAGGCGTATTAACACAAGTATTTTAAACTTTATTCAATTCCAACTAAAATATGACGGATATACCATAGCACTAACCAAGATTTTTCGAGAAGATGGTCACCAAAAAACCTTCTTCAAGCATTAAGCTGCAAATCAGAGCTTGGTTGCCTATACAGGATTCTCAGACAGGCCAAAGACCTATGGAACTGGAATTTGTCCCTTAAATTGGTCATTCTTAATGCATTCATAAGAGATTTACAAAGCCCATGGAATTGTCCATTTTATAAAGCTGGAATGCTGTTGGCTTAAGCGTTACTTGGGACTTAAAAAAAATCATAAAATAACCTGTTTTTACTTTATTGTTTTTTCTTGAAAAAATCTAAGTAGGAAAAAGTAGATCTCATATTTCTGTTGCACTGAAAGGTTTGAGCTTCACGATTAATAGTATTGGCAGCAGATAGTGTAAACAGTCCTCCTTAAATGCATTTTGATTAAATGCATTTAGAGTTCCACTTAAGATGCATTTTGCCATGTTCAGTATGGTGCTAGACATGGGGTGGAAAAACAGCAGATATTTTTCCAAGCAGGAAGCATGAGATTGCTAAAATCCTCAGCCTCTACCACAACATTAATTAGTGTGTTTCACCAACTAAGGCTGTAAGATTTGTAAATGAAATTCTAGAAGGGGCATCAAGCTAAAACAGGATATGGAAGCCAAATGGAAAACATGAACCAATAAAAGAAAAAAGCTAAACTAGCTAGAAGTCTAAGTTTAGTCTTTGAAGTCAGTTCAAGTCCTGCATGCTTTAATTCTGATGTAATCTTAAAATGGTGGGTACAAACAAGAACTCAGAAACAGCTTTTGGAACTTTTGGACCAACTGCACATGAATCAGTTTGTTGATGGCTATAATGATTACACGGTGGTCTTTGCTGAATTACCTCTGAATTAAAACCGTCATTCTCCTTAGGCTGAAATATAATAATGAATATTATCAACAAGAATAGCCATCCTGCAAACAGTACACCCCCCATGCTTATAAAAATTTTTACATAGTATATTACATTTTGTTGATATATCACATTATTTGTCTTAACAACAGTAATGCATAAGCTCTTACACGCTAGCACATTTTTCCTGTATGACAATGTGTTTGTGCCTTGTTTGCCCTGTCGTTTGTCTCATTTCACATTCTAGTTAATGACATGATTGCTTTTCTGCGTGCAAGAATATTTTTCTGAGAAGAGAGAATTCTCTGGATTTAAAAATACTGTATTTCTGGCAAGATGGGAACTTCAAGCACATATGGCATAAAAAGACCATGTCCATAATAGTCTTAGTGGACAAAAAAATTCTTCAAGTAGAAGCAAAATTGGATTAAGTGCATTTTTCTTGTCTGCTAACAGCCTTAAAAATAAATAGTACACACAAAAAAAGGAAAATGATTTTTTTTTAACAATCCACTTAAAATCCTCAGATGGAGTAAGTGTTATCAATATGTTGTAAAGTGTTTTTCATATGAGCCAAATTAATTATTCTTTGAAAGAAATGAAAGTTATTTTCTTTTGATAAGTGGAAATGTTTACTACGTAAACATTACTTTAACTTAAAAAGAAGGGTCTTTTGATAAAAACTCCTTTATATACATAATTTCAGTACATTTTTAAAAAACATCTTTATTGGAGTATAGTTGCTTTACAATGGTGTGTTTTATAACAAAGTGAATCAGCTATACATATATCCCGATATCTCCTCCCTCTCCTCCCTCTTGCGTCTCCCTCCCACACTCCCTATCCCACCCCTCTAGGTGGTCACAAAGCACCGAGCTGATCTCCCTGTGCTACACGGCTGCTTCCCACTAGCTATCTATTTTCCATTTGGTAGTGTATATATGTCCATGCCACTCTCTCACTTCGTTCCAGCTTATCCTTCCCCCTCCCTGTGTCCTCAAGTCCATTCTCTACATCTGCATCATTATTACTGTCCTGCCACTAGGTTCTTCATAACCTTTTTTTTTTTTTTAGATTTCATATATATGAGTTAGCATAGGGTATTTGTTTTTCTCTTTCTGACTTACTTCACTCTGTATGACAGACTCTAGGTCCATCCACCTCACTACAAATGACTCAATTTCGTTTCTTATTATGGCTGAGTAATATTCCATTGTATATATGTGCCACACCTTCTTTATCCATTTATTTGTCGATGGACACTTAGATGGCTTCCATGTCCTGGTTATTCTATATAGAGCTGCAATGAGCATTGTGGTACATGACTCTTTTTGAATTATGGTTTTCTCAGGGTATATGCCCAGTAGTGGGATTGCTGGGAATATGGTAGTTCTATTTTTAGTTTTGTAAGGAACTTCCATATTATTCTGCATAGTGGCTGTATCAATTTACATTCCCACCAACAGTGCAAGAGGGTTCCCTTTTCTCCACACCCTCTCCAGCATTTATTGTTTGTAGAATTTTGATGATGGCCATTCTGACTGGTGTGAGGTGATACCTCATCGTAGTTTTGATTTGCATTTCTCTAATGATTAATGATGTTGAGCATTCTTTCACGTGTTTGTTGGCAATCTGTATATCTTCTTTGGAGAAATGCCTGTTTAGGTCTTCTGCCCATTTTTGAATTGGGTTGTTTGTTTTTTTCATACTGAGCTGCATGAGCTGCTTGTAAATTTTGGAGATTAATCCTTTGTCATTTGCTCCATTTGCACATATTTTCTCCCATTCTGAGGGTTGTCTTTTCATCTTGTTTATGGTTTCCTTTGCTGTGCAAAAGCTTTTAAGTTTCATTAGGTCCCATTTGTTTATTTTTGTTTTTATTTCCATTTCTCTAGGAGGTGGGTCAAAAAGGATCTTGCTGTGACTTATGTCATAGAGTGTTCTGCCTATGTTTTCCTCTAAGAGTTTGATAGTGTCTGTCCTTACATTTAGGTCTTTCATCCATTTTGAGTTTATTTTTGTGTATGGTGTTAGGGAGTGTTCTAAATTCATTCTTTTACATGTAGCTGTCCAGTTTTCCCAGCACCACTTATTGAAGAGGCTGTCTTTGCTCCATTGTATATTCTTGCCTCCTTTATCAAAAATAAGGTGACCATATGTGCGTGGGTTTATCTCTGGGCTTTCTGTCCTGTTCCATTGATCTATATTTCTGTTTTTGTGCCAGTACCATAGTGTCTTGATTACTGTAGCTTTGTACTGTAGCCTGAAGTTAGGGAGCCTGATTCCTCCAGCTCCGTTTTTCTTTCTCAAGATTGCTTTGGCTATTTGGGGTCTATTGTGTTTCCATACAAATTGTGAAATTTTTTGTTCTAGTTCTGTGAAAAATGCCATTGGTAGTTTGATAGGGATTTCATGGAATCTGTAGATTGCTTTGGGTAGTGTAGTCATTTTCACAATGTTGATTCTTCCAATCCGAGAGCATGGTATATCTCTCCATCTGTTTGTATCATACTTAATTTCTTTCATCAGTGTCTTATAGTTTTCTGCATACAGGTCTTTTGTCTCCTTAGGTAGGTTTATTCCTAGGTATTTTATTCTTTTTGTTGCAGTGGTAAATGGGAGTGTTTCCTTAATTTCTCTTTCAGATTTTTCATCATTAGTGTATAGGAATGCAAGAGATTTCTGTGCATTAATTTTGTATCCTGCTACTTTACCAAATTCATTGATTAGCTCTAGTAGCTTTCTGGTAGCATCTTTAGGATTCTCTATGTATAGTAACATGTCACCTGCAAACAGTGACAGATTGACTTCTTCTTTTCCAGGTTGGATTCCTTTTATTTCTTTTTCTTCTCTGATCACTGTGGCTAAAACTTCCAAAACTATGTTGAATAATAGCGGTGAGAAAGGTTTCAGTTTTTCACCATTGAGAACAATGTTGGCTGTGGGTTTGTCATATATGGCCTTTATTATGTTGAGGTAAGTTCCTTCTATGCCGACCTTCTGGAGGGTTTTTATCATAAATGGGTGTTGAATTTTGTTGAAAGCTTTTTCTACGTCTACTGAGATGATCATATGGTTTTTATCCTTCAGTTAGTTAATATGGTGTATCACATTGATTAATTTGCGTATATTGAAGAATCCTTGCATTCCTGGGATAAACTCCACTTGATCATGTTGTAGGATCTTTTTAATGTGATGTTGGATTCTGTTTCTAGTATTTCGTTGAGGATTTTTGCATCTTTGTTCATCAGTGATATTGGCCTGTAGTTTTCTTTTTTGTGACATCTTTGTCTGGTTTTGGTATCAGGGTGATGGTGGCCTTGTAGAATGAGTTGGGGAGTGTTCCTCCCTCTGCTATATTTTGGAAGAGTTTGAGAAGGATAGGTGTTAGCTCTTCTCTGAATGTTTGATGGAATTCGCCTGTGGAGCCATCTGGTCCTGGGCTTTTGTTTGTTGGAAGATCTTTCTTTTTTTTTTTTAATTTTTTTTTAATTTTTATTTTTGGCTGTGTTGGGTATTCGTTTCTGTGCAAGTGCTTTCTCTAGTTGTGGCGAGTGGGGGCCACTCTTCATCGTGGTGTGCAGGCCTCTCACTGTCGTGGCCTCTCTTGTTGCGGAGCACAGGCTCCAGACGCGCAGGCTCAGTAGTTGTGGCTCACGGGCCCAGTTGCTCCGCGGCATGTGGGATCTTCCCAGACCAGGGCTCGAACCTGTGTCCCCTGCATTGGCAGGCAGATTCTCAACCACTGCGCCACCAGGGAAGCCCCTGTTGGAAGATTTTTAATCAGAGTTTCAATTTCAGTGCTTGTGATTGGTCTGTTTATATTTTCTATTTCTGCCTGGTTCAATTTCGGAAGGTTGTGCTTTTCTAAGAATTTGTTCATTTCTTCCAGGTTGTCCATTTTATTGGCATAGAGTTGCTTGTAGTAATCTCTCATGATCTTTTGTATTTCTGCAGTGTCAGTGGTGACTTCTCCTTTTTCATTTCTAATTCTATTGATTTGAGTCTTCTTTTTTTTCTCGATGAGTCTAGCTAATGGTTTATCAATTTTGTTTATCCTCTCAAAGAACCAACTTTTAGCTTTATTGGTCTTTGCTATTGTTTCCTTAATATTTTTTCATTATTTCTGATCTGATCTTTATGATTTCTTTCCTTCTGCTAACTTAGGGTTTTTTTGTTCTTCTTTCTCTAGTAGCTTTAGGGGTAAAGTTAGGTTGTTTATTTGAGATGTTTCTTATTTCTTGAGGTAGGATTGTGTTGCTATTAACTTCCCTCTTAGAATTGCTTTTGCTGCATCCCATAGATTTTGGTAGTCGTGTTTTCATTGTCATTTGTTTCTAGGTATTTTTTGATTTCCTCTTTGATTTCTTCAGTGATCTCTTGGTTATTAAGTAGTGTATTGTTTAGCCTCCATGTGTTTGTATTTTTTACAGATTTTTCCTGTAATTGAGCATTGCTTTCAGAAAATATACTTGATATGATTTCAATATTCTTAAATTTACCAAGGCTTGATTTGTGACCCAAGATATGATCTATCCTGGAGAATGTTCCATGAGCGCTTGAGAAGAAAGTGTATTCTGTTATTTTTGGATGGAATACCCTGTAAATATCAGTTAAGCCCATCTTGTTTAATGTGTCATTTAAAGCTTGTGTTTCCTTATTTATTTTCATTTTGGATGATCTGTCCATTGGTGAAAGTGGGGTGTTAAAATCCCCTACTATGATTGTGTTACTGTCGACTTCCCCTTTATGGCTGTTAGCATTTGCCTTATGTATTGAGGTGCTCCTATATTGGGTGTATAAATATTTACAATTGTTATATCTTCTTCTTGGATTGAGCCCTTGATCATTATGTAGTGTCCTTCTTTGTCTCTTGTAATAGTCTTTATTTTTAAGTCTATTTTTTCTGATATGAGAATTGCTACTCCAGCTTTATTTTGATTTCCATTTGCATGGAATATCTTTTTCCAGCCCCTCACTTTCAGTCTGTATGTGTCCCTAGGTCTGAAGTGGGTCTCTTGTAGACAGCATATATATGGGTCTTGTTTTTGTATCCATTCAGCCAGTCTATGTCTTTTGGTTGGAGCTTTTAATCCATTTACATTTAAGGTAATTATTGATATGTATGTTCCTATTACCATTTTCTTAATTGTTTTGGGTTTGTTGTTGTAGGTCTTTTCCTTCTCTTGTGTTTCCTGCCTAGAGAAGTTCCTTTAGCATTTGTTGTAAAGCTGGTTTGATGGTGCTGAATTCTCTTAGCTTTTGCTTGTCTGTAAAGGTTTTGATTTCTCTGTCAAATGTGAATGAGATCCTTGCTGGGTAGAGTAATCTTGGTTGTAGGTTCTTCCCTTTCATCACTTTAAATATGTCCTGCCTCTCCCTTCTGGCTTGTAGAGGTTCTGCTGAAAGATCAGCTGTTAACCTTATGGGGATTCCCTTGTATGTTACTTGTTGTTTTTCCCTTGCTGCTTTTAATATTTTTTCTTTGTATTTAATTTTTGATAGTTTGATTAGTATGTGTCTTTGCTTGTTTCTCCTTGGATTTATCCTGTATGGGACTCTCTGCACTTCCTGGACTTGATTGACTATTTCCTTTCCCATATTAGGGAAGTTTTCTACTATAATCTCTTCAAGTATTTTCTCAGTCCCTTTCTTTTTCTCTTCTCCTTCTGGGACCCCTGTAATTCGAATGTTGGTGCGTTTAATGTTGTCCCAGAGGTCTCTGAGACTGTCCTCAATTCTTTTCATTCTTTTTTCTTTATTCTGCTCTGCAGTAGTTATTTCCACTATTTTATCTTCCAGGTCACTTATCCATTCTTCTGCCTCAGCTATTCTGCTATTGATTCCTTCTAGAGAATTTTTAATTTCATTTAGTGTGGCGTTCATCATTGTTTGTTTGCTCTTAGTTCTTCTAGGTCCTTGTTAAACGTTTCTTGTATCTTCTCCATGCTATTTCCAAGATTTTGCATCATCTTTAGTGTCATTACTCTGAATTCTTTTTCAGGTAGACTGCCTATTTTCTCTTCATTTGTTCGGTCTGGTGGGTTTTTACCTCTCTCCTTCATCTGCTGTGTGTTTCTCTGTCTTCTCATTTTGCTTACTTACTGTGTTTGGGGTCTCCTTTTCACAGGCTGCAGGTTCATAGTTCTTGTTTTTGGTGTCTGCCCCCAGTGGGTAAGGTTGGTTCAGTGGGTTGTGTAGGCTTCCTGGTGGAGGGGACTGGTGCCTGTGTTCTGGTGCATGAGACTGGATCTTGTCTTTCTGCTGGGCAGGACCACGTCTGGTTTTGTGTTTTGGGGTGTCTGTGACCTTATTATGATTTTAGGCAGCCTCTCTGCTAATGGGTGGGGTTGTGTCCCTGTCTTGCTAGTTGTTTGGCATAGTTGTTTGGCATAGGGTGTCTAGCACTGTAGCTTGCTGCTCGTTGAGTGGAGCTGGGTCTTAGCATTGAGATGGAGATCTCTGGGAGAGCTTTTGCCATTTGATAGTACATGGAGCCGGGAGGTCTCTGGTGGACCAATGTCCTGAACTCAGCTCTCCCACCTCAGAGTCACTGGCCTGACACCTGGCCAGAGCACGAAGACCCTGTCAGCCACACAGCTTTGGGGAAGTCTGAGGTCATCCGCCAGCATTCAGTAGGTGTTCTGTAGGGGTTGTTCCACATGTAGATGTATTTCTGATGTATTTGTGGGGAGGAAGGTGATTGCCACGTCTTACTCCTCTGCCATCTTGAAGGTCTCCTTCTCTGAGATTTCTTTAGAGCTAAGGTCTGTAGGTCAGAAATACAGCATGGCCTGGCTAGGTTCTCTCCTCAGAGTATCACAAGGCACAATTCTGGAGGCTGGGAAGTCCAAAATCAAGACAGATTCAGTGTCTGGTAAGAACTCACTTCTTGCTTTGTCCTCATGTAGTGGAAGGAGCCAATTTCAGTACTCTTATGATGGAAACTGTATAGGTGGGTTTATATTTATTTATAGAATCTATATGTGAATAATTAATAATGGCTCCCAACTAAGCATGTTCAGTATTTTGACCATACACATTTAATTATTTTTAATTGAACTATAGTAGATTTACAATGTTGTGTTAATTTCTGTTATACAGCAAAGTGATTCAATTATACATATATATCCTTTTTAAAATATTCTTTTCCATTATGGTTCATCATAGGATACTGAATATAGTTCTCTGTGCTATATAGTAGGATCTTGTTATTTATTCATTCTATATATATTAGCTTACATCTGCTAACCCCAAACTCCTGCTCCATCCCTCCTCCACCCCCTTCCCCTTGGCAACCACAAATCTGTTCTCTATGTCTGCGAGTCTGTTTTTGTTTTGTAGATAGCTTCATTTGCATCATATTTTAGATTCCACATATAACTGATATCATATGGTATTTATCTTTCTCTTTCTGACTTACTTCACTTAGTATGGTCATCTCTAGTTCCATCCATGTTGCTGCAAATGGCACTACTGGGTTCTTTTTATGCTGAGTAGTATTCCATTGCATATATATACCACAGCTTCTTTATCCATTCATCTGTTGATGGACATTTAGGTTGTTTCCATGTCTTGGCTATTGTGAATAGTGCTGCTATGCACATAGGATGCATGTATCTTTTTGAATTTTAGTTTTGTTTGGATTTTTGTCCAGGAGTGGGATTGCTGGATCATATGGTACTTCTATTTTTATTTTTTTGAGGAACCTCCATACTGTTTTCCATAATGGCTGCACCAATTTACATTCCCACAAACAGTGTAGGCGGATTCCCTTTTCTCCACATCCTCTCCAGCACTTGTTATCTGTAGACTTTTTAATCATGGCCATTCAGACCAGCGTGAGGTGGTACTTCATTATAGATTTTTTGTTTGTTCTTCTAAAATTTTTATTGGAGTATAGTTGCTTTACAATGTTGTGTTAGTTTCTACTGTATACAGCAAAGTGAATCAGCTATACATATACATATATCCCCTGTTTTTTGGATTTCCTTCCCATTTAGGTCACCACAGAGCATTGAGTAGAATTCCCTGTGCTATACAGTAGGTTCTCATTCGTTATCTACTTTATACATAGTATCAGTAGTGTATATATGTCAATCCCAATCTCCCAATTCATCCCACCACCCCCCTTCCCCCTTGGTATCCATATGTTTGTTCTCTACGTCTGTGTCTCTATTTCTGCTTTGCAAATAAGATCGTCTATACCAATTTTTTCAGACTCCACATATACGTGTTAATGTATGATATTTGTTTTTCTGACTTACTTCACTCTGTATGACAGACTCTAGGTCCATCCACATCTCTACAAATGACCCAATTTCGTTCCTTTTTATGGCTGAGTAATATTCTATTGTACATATGTACCACATCTTCTTTATCCATTCCTCTGTTGATGTACATCATAAAATCTACAAACAATAAATGTTGGAGACAGTGTGGAGAGAAGGCAACCCTCCTACACTGCTGGTGGGAATGTAAATTGATACAGCCACTATGGAGAACTATGGAGGTTCCTTAAAAAACTAAATATAGAACTACCATGTGACCCAGCAATCTCACTACTGGGCATATACCCAGAGAAAACCATAATTCAAAAAGACACATGCACCCCAATGTTAATTGCAGCACTATTTACAATAGCTAAGACATGGAAGCAACCTCATTGTAGTTTTGATTTGCATTTCTCTAATAATTAGCAATGTTGAGCATCTTTTCATGTGACTATTGGCTATTTGTATTTCTTCTTTGGACAAATGTCTATTTAGGTCTTCTGCCCATTTTTTTGATTGGGTTGTTTGTTTTGTTGTTGTTGAGTTGTAGGAGCTGTTTGTATATTTTGGAAATTAAGCCCTTGTTGGTTGCATCATTTGCAAATATTTTCTCCCATTCCATAGGTTGTCTTTTTGTTTTGTGTATGGTTTCCTTTGCCATACAAAAGCTTGTCAGTTTGATTAGGTCCCATTTTTTTATTTTTGTTTTTATTTCTATTGCCTTGGGAGAGTGACCTAAGAAATCATTGGTACAATTTATATCAGAGAATGTTTTGCCTATGATCTCTTCTAGGGAGCTTTATGGTGTCATGTCTTATGTTTAAGTCTTTAAACCATTTTGAGTTAATTTTTGTATATGGTGTGAGGGTGTGTTCTAACTTCACTGGTTTACATGCGAATGTCCAACTTTCCCAACACCACTTGCTGAAGAGACTGTCTTCTTCCCATTGTATATTCTTGCCTCCTTTGTCAAAGATTAATTGACCATAGGTGTGTGGGTTTATTTCTGGGCTCTCTATACCATGCCATTTTGATTAGTATAGCTTTGTAGCATTGTCTGAAGTCTGGGAGGGTTATGCCTCTTACTTTGTTCTTTTTCTTCAGGATTGCTTTGGAAATTCTGTTTTGTTTTGTTTTTCTTTAACAGTAATTTTTCCTGTAATTGATATCTATTCTCATAGGGTTGTGGTCAGAAAAGATGCTTGATACTATTTCAGTTTTCTTAGATTTACCAAGGCTTGATTTGTGACCCAGGATGTGATCTATCCTGGAGAATGTTCCCTGTGCACTTGAGATGAAAGTGTATTCTGCTGCATTTGGATGGAATGTCCTGAAGATATCTATTAATTCCACCTGGTCTAATGTGTCATTTTAGGCTTGTGTTTCCTAATTATTTTTCTGTCTGGATGATCTGTCCATTGGTACAAGTGGGGTGTTAAAGTCGCCCACTATTACTGTGTTGCTGTTGATTTCCCCTTTTATGGCTGTTAGCATCTGCCTTATGTATTGAGGTGTTCCTATGTTGGGTACATAAATATTTACAATTGTTATGTCTTCCTCTTGGATTGATTCCTTAATCATTATGTAGTGTCCTTCCTTGTGTCTTGTAATAGTCTTTATTTTAAAGTCTATTTTGTCTGATATGAGTGTTGCTACTCCAGCTTTCTTTTGATTTCCATTTGCATGGAAGATATTTTTCCATCCCCTCACTTTCAGTCTGTATGTGTCCCTAGATCTGAAGTGGATCTCTTGTAGACAGCATATATATGGGTCTTGTTTTTTTATCCACTCAGCCTGTCTGTGTCTTTTGGTTGGAGCATTTAATCCATTTACACTTAAGGTAATTATTGATATGTATGTTCCTATTACCATTTTCTTAATTGTTTTGGGTTTGTTATTTTAGGTCTTTTCCTTCTCTTGTGTTTCCTGCCTAGAGAAGTTCCTTTAGCATTTGTTGTAAAGCTGGTTTGGTGGTGCTGAATTCTCTTAACTTTTGCTTGTTTATAAAACTTTTGATTTCTCCATCGAATCTGAATAAGATCCTTGTTAGGTAGAGTAAGCTTGGTTGTACGTTTTCTCCTTTCATCCCTTTAAATATATCCTGCCACTCCCTTCTGGCCTGCAGAGTTTCTGCTGAAAGATCCGCCAATAACCTTATGGGGATTCCCTTGTATGTTATTTGTCCTTTTTCCTTTGCTGCTTTTAATATTTTTATTTTGTGTTTAATTTTTATTAGCTTGATTAATATGTATTTTGGTGTGTTTCTCCTTGGGTTTATCCTGTATGGAACTCTCTGCACTTCCTGGACTTGATTGACTATTTCCTTTCCCATATTAGGGAAGTTTTCGATTATAATCTCTTCAAATATTTTCTCAGACCCTTTCTCTTTCTCTTCTTCTGGAACCCCTAAAATTCGAATGTTGGTATGCTTTTTTTTTTTTTTTTTATAAATTTTATTTATTTGTGTATATATGTATGTATGTATATATGTATTGGCTGTGTAGGGTCTTCCTTGCTGCGTGCGGGCTTTCTCTAGTTGTGGCGAGCGGGGGCTACTCTTCGTTGTGGTGCACAGGCTTCTCATTGCGGTGGCTTCTTTTGTTGCAGAGCACGCGCTCTAGGCGCGCAGGCTTCAGTAGTTGCGGTGCGCGGGCTCAGTAGTTGTGGCTCATGGGCTCTAGAGCGCAGGCTCAGTAGTTGTGGCGCACGGGCTTAGTTGCTCCGCGGCATGTGGGATCCTCCCGGACCAGGGCTCGAACCCGTGTCTCCTGCATTGGCAGGCGGATTCTTAACCACTGCGCCATCAGGGAAGCCCTGTTGGTATGCTTAATGTTGTTCCAGAGGTCTCTGAGACTGTCCTCATTCCTTTTCATTCTTTTTTCTTTTTTCTGCTCTGTGGCAGTTATTTCCACCATTCTATCCTCCAGCTGACTTATCCGTTCTTCTCCCTCAGTTATTCTGCTATTCATTCCTTCTAGTGTATTTTTCATTTCAGTTATTGGGTTGTTCATCACTGACTGTTTGTCCTTTAGTTTTTCTAGGTCCTTGTTAAACATTTCTTGCATCTTCTTGATCTGTGCCTCCATTCTATTTCCAAGACTTTGGATCATCTTTACTATCATTACTCTGAATACTTTTTCAGGTAGGTTGCCTATTTCCTCTTCATTTATTTGGTCTTGTGGGTTTTTACCTTGCTCCTAAAATCTGCAAGATATTTCTCTGTCTTCTCATTTTGTCTAACTTACTGTGTTTGAGGTCTCCTTTCCCCAGGCTGCAGGTTCATAGTTCCTCTTGCTTCTGGTCTCTGCCCCCAGTGGCTGAGGTTGGTCCAGTGGCTTGTGTAGGCTTCCACATGCCTGTGTTCTGGTGGGTGGAGCTGAGTCTTTTCCCTCTGATGGGTAGGGCCATGTCAGGTGGTGTGTTTTGGGGTGTCTGTGAGCTTAGTATGACTTTTTGCAGTCTGTCTGCTGATGGGTGGATTTGTGTTCCTGTCTTCCTTGTTGTTTGGTGTGAGGCATATAGCACTGGGGGCTGCAGGTAGTTGGGTGGAGCTGGGTCTTGAATTCGGATACAGGCCTCCGTGAGAGCTCTCACTGATTAATATTCCCTGGAGCTGGGAATTCTCTGGCAGTCCAGCGTCCCAGACTCAGTGCTCCCACCTAGAGGCTCAGGCCCGACTTCCAGTCAGGGAGCCAAGACCCCACAAGCCACTCATCATGGCAATAAACCAGATTAAAGAAAAAAAAAAAAAAGAAAGACAAACTAAAACCCAGACAAATGGTAAAAGCAAAATCAAACAAACAAGAACAAAAACAAACACACACAACAACACACACACAAAAGAAACAAAAACAGAACCAAAGAAAACAAAAAACAAGAGACCAAACAAAAGAACCCCAAAACGAAATCAAACAATTAAAAACACAAACAAAAAACCAAAGCAGAATGCCAACTGAAGAATAAAGCAAAGAAAACAGACAACAATGATAAAAGAAAAGGAAAAAAACACAGAACATCAGAAGAGCAAAGTAAAAATAGAAATATAAAAAAATGAAAAATATATTAAAAACAAAAAAACCACAGAACAGAAAACCAAAGTAAAAATAGAAATATAAAAAGATAAAAAATATATTAAAAAATCCCAAGACTAAATAAAAATAAAAATAAAAAAACAGCAAAAAATAAAAATAAAAAGAACCAACAACAGAAGGAATCAAAATATAATAAAAATAGTAGGAATAATAATGTTTTCCTGGGGTCTCAGCTGTCAGTGTCCTTGCCCCTATCATGAGCCACATCTCACCTCTGCCTCCCCAGGAGGCCCTCCAATGCCTCTAGGCTGGTGTCTGGACCTGCTGTGGGCCCTGTGGGGACAGCTCAGACTCTGATCTGGCCCCACTCCCACGTGTGCTGTCCCCAAAGTCCACAGCTGCCAGAGCTAGACCATTTTCTTTTGTGGGAACACTCATTGTCCATTCAGATATTCCATAGATGCAGGGTCTACCTAGCTGATTGCAGGGATTTAATCTGCAGGTTGTGCAACTGATGGGAAGATTTTCAATCCTCTTCCTTAGTCACCCTGCCCCTGGGGGTCAGCTATGGTTTTATCCCCACCTCTGCATGTGGGCCACCCACAGGAGGCTGCTCCTGAGGCTGCCCTGGAGCACGTGGGTCTGCCTCGGTGAAGACAAGGTGCAGAGGTGGCATGGCTGCTTGGATTGTGGGAGCCCCAGCAGCTCCAGGTGCACAGGGAAGCCGGCAGCCACAGGCACAAGAGATATGGCCCTAGTGGGAGGCTTTTCTAGTGCTCAGCAGCAGGTGCATGAGGGCCAGCCCTGGCAGGATTTTTTCTAGCAACTGGCAGGTGCCATCGTGTGGGGAGAGAGAGGCTACAATGGTGGCTCCACCCCCTGCACGTGACTCAGCAGTAGTGCCCTGCTCCCATGGCAGTCTGGTTTTCCTGCATAGGCATTCCCTGTTGCAGATTTCCTCCCTCCCGGTCCCTCAGCCCGTATTCCCACAGCCAACAGCAGTCCTCGCCCCAGGTTTGCTCTCTAATCCCCATGCTCCAGCTCCCAGCCCATGTGCACTGGTGCACCCACATTCCCATGGGGCACGTAGGCCCGCAGTATGGACCATCTGTGTCGTTTTCACTCTGTCCTGTCTGCCACAGATTGGTCACTTCACTCTCCTCCGACAGCCTCAAATGCTTTCCTTCTGTCCCAACCGATTTCCCCATCAGTGAGGGGGCTTCCCTGGATGCGGGAATCTCTCCCCTGCTTCAGTTCCCTCCCCCCCTCACCCCACCAGGGTGCAGGTCCTGTCCACTTCCTCTCCTCCTCCTTTCTTTCTTTCGTCCTACCCAGTTATGCAGGGATCTTTCTGGTCCTTTCTGGTGTCCAAGGTCTTCTGCTAGTGTTTAGCCAGTGTTCTGTACGAATTGTTGCATCCGTAGATGTATTCCTGATGCATCCGTGGAGAGAGATGAACTCCACGTCCTCCTACCGCTCTGCCATCTTCAAAACACTGGAAATTCTGGGGTACTTTTTATTGTTCCATATTAATTTTAGGATTATTTGTTCTAGTTCTGTGAAAAATGTTATGCATAATTTGATAGGGATTGCATTAAATCTGTAGATTGCTTTGAGTAGTATGGCCATTTTAACAATATTAATTCTTCCAATCCAAGAGCATGGCATATCTTTCCATTTCTTTGAATCATCTTCAATTTCCTTTATTAATGTTTTATAGTTCCCAGCCTATAAGTCTTTCACCTAATTGGTCAGGTTTATTCCTAAGTATTTTATTTTATTTTTTTGGTTTGATTTTAAAAGGTATTGTTTTTTTCATTCCCTGATATTTCATTGTTAGTGTAAAGAAACGCAACTGATTTCTGTACGTTAATCTTGTATCCTGCTACCTTGCTGAATTCATTTATCAGGTATAGTAGTTTTTTAAAAAAATTAATTTATTTATTTTAGTTATTTATTTTTGGCTGCATTGGGTCTTCATTGCTGCGCACAGGCCCTCTCTAGTTGCAGAAAGTGGGGGCTACTCCCCATTGTGGTTGGTGGGCCACCCACTGCAGTGGCCTCTCCTGCTGCACAGCATGGACTCTAGGCACGCGGGCTTCAGTAGTTGTGGTTCGTGGGCTCTAGAGTGCAGGCTCAGTAGTTGTGGTGCACAGGCCCAGCAGCTCTGTGGCACGTGGGATCCTCCCAGACCAGGGCTTGAAACCGTGTCCCCTGCATTGGCAGGTGGACTCCCAATGACTGCACCACCAGGAAAGCCCGGTATAGTAGTTTTTGTGTGGAGTCTTTAGGGTTTTTTATATATAGTATCATGTCATCGCATACGATGACAATTTTACCTCTTCCCTTCCAATTTGTGTACCTTTTATTGGGTTGGCCAAAAAGTTCGTTTGGGTTTTTCCATAACATCTTATATAAAAACCCAAATGAACATTTTGGCCAACACAATATTTCTTTTTCTTTTCTGATTGCTGTGGCTTGGACTTCCAATACTATGTTGAATAGAAGTGGTGAGAGTGGGCATCCTTGTCTTGTTCCAAATTTTAGTGGGAAGAATTTCAGCTTTTCACCATTGAGTATTATATTGGCTGTGGGTTTGTCATAAATAGCTTTTATTATGTTGAGATATGTTCTCTCTATACCAATTTTTAATCATGAATGGATGTTGAATTTTGTCAGATGACTTTTCTGCATCTATTGAGATGATCATGTGGTTTTTGTCTTTTCTTTTGTTGATGTGGTATATCACATTGATTGATTTGTGTATATTGAACCATCCTTGTGAACTTGGGATGAATTCTACTTGGTCATGGTGTATGATCTTTTTTATGTGTTGCTGGATTCAGTTTGCTAGTATTTTGTTGACAATTTTTGCAATACTCATCAGAGATATCGGCCTCTAATTTTCTTTTTTGGTGGTATCTTTGTCTTCTTTTGGCAGCAGGGTGATGATGGCTTCACAGAATTTTATCGTAAACATTTTTGCCGTAGACATTTTTGCCTCAAGGATTCTGACTGAAAACATTTTCACCATATATCTAACTGGGCAATTTTGCTGTGAAAGATAAAATAATGAAAAATAAAAGAGGAACATTAAAAAGGAGACATTGAAACATGAGAAATGAATAACAAAATTTAAAAGACTTTATTGTGAAATACAAAATATTTGAATACCTTTAAAATGTGTATAGATTCATGACAATACTGCTCAAATAACTGATTTTACTTTGTGAGCTGTACCTCAGCACTTGTCTTCCAAGTCTTTCATCCATAGTATTATACATTTTTTTGTTTGTTTGTTGATTTGTCTCCTCTTTGGGCATCACACTTTTTCTTTTTTGCTAAATTTTCTTCTTTTGTTAAGAGAGGTATCAGTTTCCAAATCCTAGGACGCAAATTTGTAACTGAGCTTTGTATTGTGTTGTGAAAGCCCTCTACAGTATTATTTGTGCTTGGCATATTGTCACATGTCTGTTGATAGAACTTCCAAAGCTCTATGAGAAATGTGGGTTCAACCCTGTGCCTTCAAATCACTGAAGGATTTTCAAATTAATGTCATCATTTTCTAGTATAGAGGTAATCTGGGTTTACACTGTCTTATTTCACACTTCCAGGAGGTTTTATCACCATGTTTTCTATTAAGTTGATAAATGTAGTTGTTATCATTCACTATTTTAAGAACACCACATCTACTCATCATTGTATAGACAATTACCAGGGCTAAGATTTATGTAATATAAAAATGGGAGTACTGCATCAATGGAGACCATTGACCAAACTACCACACCAAACTGTCAACCAGTTATTTTATCCTTTATGGAAAAATTGCCTTAAGGACAATTAGTTATGTGGCGAAAATGTTTGTGGTGAAATGCTTGTGGCAAAGATGTCGATGGCAAAGACGCTTACAGCAAAAGTATGTAGAATTCCAATGAATAACTGCAATTATATAGGAATAGGCTGTGCCACATATACAGTGCAGAGTGATGCAATGGCAGCACTATTACATTTAGAAAGTAGAAAATAGCCCACAAGTGTAAGAAGAAAAAGCCATTGTCATGATTTTCTGGTAGGAAATTACAAAATTTCAGCCTCATTAAATCACTGAATATCTAATAAGGATGTGATTAAAACATGTAAAAATGCAACACAATTGATAAGTACTATAGCAAGATATGTGCAAGGTACCATGGCAAGACAAAAGAGAAAAAGATCAACTCATCTGGGGGAGAAAAGAGTCAGGGAAAGCTTTAAGGAGAGAATGTTTGAATTGGGCCTGTGAAAAATGGATAGGAGCTTCGTGGGTAGAAGAGGGAAGGGATTTCCATGCAGAGGGGACAGGTATGAAACTGCCACAACCTATTTGTGAGTGGAAGTAATTTGTTCAGTGGGTCTCAAAATGTGGAATGTAGACTCCTCTTTCAGGAGGTCCATGAGGTCAAAACTATTTTCATAATAATACTAAGATGCTATGTGCCTTTTTCACTGTGTTGATATTGGCACTGATGATGCTAATGTGATAGTGGGTAAAACTGCTGGCCCCTTTATATGTATCAAGGCAGTGGACCAGAATGATTATATTCTTTTAAAGGAAAAAAGAAACAGTTTCACTTAAGAATGTCTAAAATTATTAACTTTATTAATGTTGATTGTTGAGTACACACCTTTATAATATTCTAATTGATGAAAGGGGAAGTAAACAGAAAGCATGCCTGTCACATACCAAAGTATAATGGTTATCTCCAGAAAAAGCACTTGTGTAATTGTTTGAGTTGCCAGCTGACCTAGCCACTCTTTTCATGAAACACCATTTTCACTTGAAAGGACTGGCATACAAATTATAGTTATTCAGACTTGGGTATTTAGCAGATGTTTATTCAAAAATGTACAAAGTGAGACTGTTACTTCAAGGAAAACAACAGACAGTATATTCCATTGTATGCAAGTTCAACATTTTGTTTATCCACTCACCAGTCGATTGATATTTGTACAGTATTCACATTCTGGCTATTATGAACAATGCTGCTATGAATGTTAGCATACACATTTTTGTGTGGAAGTGTTTTGATTTCTCTTGGGTAGTTTCCTAGGAGTGTAATTGCTAAGTAGTATAGTAACCATAACTTTTTAAGGAACTGCCAAATTTCTACCAAGTGCCAGTTACTTTCCCACCATCAATGTATAGGGTTCCAGTTTCTCACATCCTTGTAAACACTTGTTATTTTCTGTATTTTTGATGATAGCCAGTCTAGTGAGTGTGAGTTGGTATCTCACTGTGGTTTTCATTTGTATTTCCCTAACAACTAATGATGTTAAACAGCTTTCCATGTGCTTATTAGCCATTAATATATTTTTCTTTGGTGAAATGCTTATTCAAATATTTTGCTCATTTTAAAATTGGGTTGTCTTTCTTTTGGCCGCGTGGCATGTGGGATCTTAGTTCCCTGACCCGGGATAGAATCCATGCCCCCTTCAGTGGAAGCGTGGAGTCTTAACCACTGAACTGCCAGGGAAGTCCCCGGCTGTCTTTTTTTTTTTTTTTTTTTGGGTCATCGTGTTTTCATTGTCATTTGTCTCTAGGTATTTTTTTATTTCCTCTTTGATTTCTTCAGTGATCTCTTGGTTATTTAGTAACGTATTGTTTAGCCTCCATGTGTTTGTCTTTTTTACGTTTTTTTCCCTGTAATTCATTTCTAATCTCATAGCGTTGTGGTCAGAAAAGATGCTTGATATGATTTCAATTTTCTTAAATTTACTGAGGCTTGATTTGTGACCCAAGATGTGATCTATCCTGGAGAATGTTCCGTGCGCACTTGAGAAGAACGTGTAATCTGCTGTTTTTGGATGGAATGTCCTATATATATCAATTAAATCTATCTGGTCTATTGTGTCATTTAAAGCTTCTGTTTCCTTATTTATTTTCATTTTGGATGATCTGTCCATTGGTGTAAGTGAGGTGTTAAAGTCCCCCACTATGTTTGTGTTACGGTCAATTTCCTCTTTTATAGCTGTTAGCAGTTGCCTTATGTATTGAGGTGCTCCTATGTTGGGTGCATATATATTTATAATTGTTATATCTTCTTCTTGGATTGATCCCTTGATCATTATGTAGTGTCCTTCCTTGTCTCTTGTAACATTCTTTGAAGTCTATTTTATCTGATATGAGTATAGCTACTCCAGCTTTCTTTTGATTTCCATTTGCATGGAATATCTTTTTCCATCCCCTCACTTTCAGTCTGTATGTGTCCCTAGGTCTAAAGTGGGTCTCTTGTAGACAGCATATAGATGGGTCTTGTTTTTGTGTCCATTCAGCCAGTCTATGTCTTTTGGTTGGGGCATTTAATCCATTCACGTTTAAGGTAATTATCGATATGTATGTTCCTATGACCATTTTCTTAATTGTTTTGGGTTTGTTTTTGTAGGTCCTTTTCTTCTCTTGTGTTTCCCACTTAGAGAAGTTCCTTTAGCATTTGTTGTAGAGCTGGTTTGGTGGTGCTGAATTCTCTTAGCTTTTGCTTGTCTGTAAAGCTTTTGATTTCTCCATCAAATCTAAATGAGATCCTTGCCGGGTAGAGTAATCTTGGTTGTAGGTTCTTCCCTTTCATCACTTTAAGTATATGCTGCCACTCCCTTCTGGCTTGCAGAGTTTCTGCTGAGAAATCAGCTGTTAACCTTATGGGAGTTCCCTTGTATGTTATTTGTCGTTTTTCCCTTGCTGCTTTCAATAATTTTTCTTTGTCTTTAATTTTTGCCACTTTGATTACTATGTGTCTTGGCGTGTTTCTCCTTGGGTTTATCCTGTATGGGACTCTCTGTGCTTCCTGGACTTGGACGGCTATTTCCTTTCCCATGTTAGGGAAATTTTCGACTATAATCTCTTCAAATATTTTCTCTGGTCCTTTCTCTCTCTCTTCACCTTCTGGGACCCTTATAATGCGAATGTTGTTGCGTTTAATGTTGTCCCAGAGGTCTCTTAGGCTGTCTTCATTTCTTTTCATTCTTTTTTCTTTAGTCTGTTCCGCAGCAGTGAATTCCACCATTCTGTCTTCCAGGTCACTTATCCGTTCTTCTGCCTCAGTTATTCTGCTATTGATTCCTTCTAGTGTAGTTTTCATTTCAGTTATTGTATTGGTCATCTCTGTTTGTTTGTTCTTTAATTCTTCTAGGTCTTTGTTAATCATTTCTTGCATCTTCTCAATCTTTGCCTCCATTCTTATTCCGAGGTCCTGGATCATCTTCACTATCATTATTCTGAATTCTTTTTCTGGAAGGTTGCCTATCTCCACTTCATTTAGTTGTTTTTCTGGGGGGTTTTCTTGTTCCTTCATCTGGTACATAGCCCTCTGCCTTTTCATCTTGTCTATCTTTCTGTAACTGTGGTTTTTGGTCCACAGGCTGCAGGATTGTAGTTTTTCTTGCTTCTGCTGTCTGCCCTCTGGTGGTTGAGGCTATCTAAGAGGCTTGATGGGAGGCTCTGGTGGTGGGTAGAGCTCCCCGGTTGTCTTATTATTGAATCTTAGGAGTTCTTTATGTACTCTAAATATAAGTCCTTTGGCAGGATTTATAACATGCAAATATATACATATATAATTTGAAAAATTTTTTTCCAGTCCTCAGTTTGTCTTTCATTTTTGTTTGTTTGTTTGACCTGCTTGTTTTTTGGCCCCACTGCAGGGCATGCAGGTCTTAGTTCCCTGACCAGGGATTGAACCCTTGCCCCATGCAGTGGAAGCATGGAATCTTAACCACTGGACCACTAGGGAAGTCCCTGTTTTTGTTTTTGTTTTTTTTAATGGGATCTTATGAAGCACAAAAGTTTTTAAATTTTATAAAGTGCCATTTATCCGTTTTTATTTCTTTTATGGATCTATTATGTAGTTGATTTCATATAGGGGATATTTTTGACTAACCCAAGGTCATGAAGATATTTCTCCTGTCTTCTTTCAAGAGTTTCTGTTTTATTGCTTAATACAGGTCTATTATCAATTTCGAGGAAGATTTTGCATATGGTGTGAGATAGTTTCTCACTGAATTGCATTGGCACCTTCATTGAAAATCAACTGATGATAAATATATGGATTTATTTCTGGTTTCTAAATTACATCACATTGATCTGTATGTCTATCCTGATGCCAATATCACACTGCCTTTTTAAAAAATAAATGTATTGATTGATTGATTGATTTTTGGCTGCACTGGGTCTTCGTTGCTGCGTGCGGGCTTTCTCTAGTTGCAGAGAGTGGGGACTACTCTTCATTGTGGTGCGCGGGCTTCTCATTGTGGTGGCCTCTCATTGCAGAGCACAGGCTCTAGGCATGCGGGCTTCAGTATTTGTGGCTTGCGGGCTCTAGGGTGCAGGCTCAGTAGTTGTGGCACACGTGCTTAATTGCTCTGTGGCATGTGGGATCTTCCTGGACCAGGGCTCGAACCCATATCCCCTGCATTGGCAGGCAGATTCTTAACCACTGTGCCACCAGGGAAGTCCTATCACACTGTCTTGATTTCTGTAGCTTTGGAGTACATTTTGAAATTAGAAACTTTAAGTCCTCCAACTTTGTTCTTATCAAATTTAATTTGGAATAGATCCTTTGTATTCACATATAAATTTTAAATCAGCTTGTCAATTTCTACAAAAAAGTCTGGAGAATTTTGTTAGGGATTGTGTTGAATCAATTCAGAGTTTCAGGAAAATTGGCATCTTAGAAATATTCAATGTTCCATTCCATGAAAATATAATGCATCTCCATTTATTTAGACTTTTAATTTTTATTAGCAATGTTTTGCAGTTTTCAATGTACAAGTCTTGCACTTCCTTTGATAAATGGAACATTTAAGTATTTGATTTGTTTTGGTGCTATTGTGAATAGAATGTGTTCATTGTGATCGCTTTTGGTTTCTTTATTGCTAGTATAGGGAAATACAACTGGTTTTGTACATTGATCATGAATTTTGCAACCTTGCTGAACTCATGTATTAGCTATAGTTTTTGTGGATTCCTTAGAATTTTCTACACATAGAATGATGCCATCTACAAATAAAGACAATTTTACTTCTTCCTTTCCAGTCTGAATGTATCTTCTTTTTCTTGCCTGATTATACTGGCTAGAATCTCTAGCACAATGATAAAGAGAAGTGGAAAGAGTGGAAACTTTTGTCATGGTTCCAATCATAGGGGGAAAGATTTTAGTCTTTCCCCATTAAGTATAATACTAGCTGTATTTCTTTAGTAGATGTTCTTTATTACTTTGAAGAAGTTCCCTTTTATTCCTAATTTGTTGAGAGTTTTTTAGAATGGATGTAGGATTATCCCAAATGTTTTTTGTCTATTGATCATGTGGTTTTTGTCCTTTATTAGTACAGTAAATGATTTTGAATTTTAAACAAATCTTGTATCCAATTTGTTTTTGAGCTTCTTAGATGTGTAGATTACTGTTTTCTATTAACTGGGGGATTTTTTTGGCCATTATTTCTTTTTTTTTTTCTTTCTTCTTCTCCTTTTTTTTTTTTTTAATACAGCAGGTCCTTATTAGTCATCAATTTTATACATATCAGTGTATACATGTCAAACCCAATCTCCCAATTCATCACACCCCCGATCCCACCCGCCCACAGCTTTCCCCCCTTGGTGTCCATACGTTTGTTCTCTACATCTGTGTCTCAACTTCTGCCCTGCAAACTGGTTCATCTGTACCATTTTTCTAGGTTCCACATATATGCGTTAACATATGATATTTGTTTTTCTCTTTCTGACTTACTTCACTCTGTATGACAGTCTCTAGATCCATCCATGTCTCAACAAATGACCCAGTTTCATTCCTTTTTAAGGCTGAGTAATATTCCATTGTATATATGTACCACATCTTCTTTATTCATTCATCTGTCGATGGGCATTTAGGTTGCTTCCATGACCTGGCTATTGTAAATAGTGCTGCAATGAATATTGGAGGGCATGTGTCTTTTTGAATTATGGTTTTCTCTGGGTATATGCCCAGTAGTGGGATTGCTGGATCATATGGTAATTCTATTCTTAGTTTTATAAGGAACCTCCATACTGTTCTCTACAGTGGCTGTATCAGTTTACACTCCCACCAACACTGCAAGAGGGTTCCCTTTAATCCACACCCACTCCAGAATTTGTTGTTTGTAGATTTTCTGATGAAGCCCATTCTAACTGGTGTGAGGTGATACCTCATTGTAGTTGTGATTTGCATTTCTCTAATAATTAGTGATGTTGAGCAGCTTTTCATGTGCTTCTTGGCCATCTGTATGTCTTCTTTGGAGAAATGTCTATTTAGGTCTTCTGCCCATTTTTGGATTGGGTTGTTTGTTTTTCTACTATTGAGCTGCATGAGCTGTTCATATATTTTGGAGATTAATCCTTTATCCGTTGAATTGTTTGCAAATATTTTCTCCCATTCTGAGGGTTGTCTTTTCGTCTTGTTTATGGTTTCCTTTGCTGTGCAAAAGCTTTTAAGTTTCATTAGGTCCCATTTGTTTATTTTTGTTTTTATTTCCATTACTCTAGGAGGTGGATCAAAAAATACATTGCTGTGATTTATGTCAAAGAGTGTTCTTCCTACGTTTTCCTCTAAGAGTTTTATAGTGTCCGGTCTTAAATTTAGGTCTTTAATCCATTTTGAGTTTATTTTTGTGTATGGTGTTAGGGAGTGTTCTAATTTCATTCTTTTACATGTAGCTGTCCAGTTTTCCTAGCACCACTTATTGAAAAGACTGTCTTTACTCCATTGTATATCCTTGCCTCCTTTGTCATAGATTAGTTGACCAGAGGTGCGTGGGTTTACCTCTGGGATTTCTATTGTTCCATTGATCTATGTTTCTGTTTTTGTGCAAGTACCATATTGTCTTGATTACTGTAGCTTTATAGTATAGTCTGAAGTCACGGAGTGTGATTCCTCCAGCTCCATTTTTTTCCCTCAAGACTGCTTTGGCTATTCAGGGTCTTTTGTGTCTCCATACAAATTTTAAGATTTTTCGTTGTAGTTCCGTAAAAAATGCCATTGGTAATTTGATAGGGATTGCATTGAATCTGTAGATTGCTTTCGGTAGTATAGTCATTTTCACAATACTGATTCTTCCAATCCAAGAACATGGTATATCTCTCCATCTGTTGGTATCATCTTTAATTTCTTTCATCAGTGTCTTATAGTTTTCTGCATACAGGGGTTTTGTCTCCCTACGTAGGTTTATTCCTAGGTATTTTATTCTTTTTGATGCAGTGGTAAATGGGAGTGTTTTCTTAATTTCTCTTTCAGATTTTTCGTTAGTGTATAGGAATGCAAGAGATTTCTGTGCATTTATTTTGTATCCTGCAACTTTACCAAATTCATTGATTAGCTCTAGTAGTTTTCTGGTGGCATTTTTAGGATTCTCTATGTATAGTATCATGTCATCTGCAAACAGTGACAGTTTTACTTCTTCTTTTCCAATTTGTATTCCTTTTATTTCTTTTTCTTCTCTGATTGCTGTGGCTAGGACTTTCAAAACTATGTTGAATAATAGTGGTAAGAGTGGACATCCTTGTCTTGTTCCTGATCTTAGAGGATATGCTTTCAGTTTTTCACCATTGAGAATGATGTTTGCTGTGGGTTTGTCATATATGGCCTTTATTATGTTGAGGTAGGTTCCCTCTATGCCCACTTTCTGGAGAGTTTTTTTTATCATAAATCAGTGTTGAATTTTGTCAAAAGCTTTTTCTGCATCTATTGAGATGATCATATGGTTTTTATTTTTCAATTTGTTAATATGGTGTATCACATTGATTGATTTGCGTATATTGAAGAATCCTTGCATCCCTGGGATAAATCCCACTTGATCATGGTGTATGATCCTTTTAATGTGTTGCTGGATTCTGTTTGCTAGTACTTTGTTGAGGATTTTTGCATCTATATTCACCAGTGATATTGGTCTGTAATTTTCTTTTCCTGTAGTATCTTTGTCTGGTTTTGCTATCAGGGTGATGGTGGCCTCATAGAATGAGTTTGAGAGTCTTCCTTCCTGTGCAATATTATGCACGAGTTTGAGAAGCATGGGTGTTAGCTCTTCTGTAAATGTTTGATAGAATTCACCTGTGAAGCCATCTGGTCCTGGACTTTTGTTTGTTGGAAGATGTTTAATCACAGTTTCACTTTCATTACTTGTGACTGGTCTGTTCATATTTTCTATGTCTTCCTGGTTCAGTCTTAGAAGGTTATATCTTTCTAAGAATTTGTCCATTTCTTCCAGGTTGTCCATTTTATTGGCATAGAGTTGCTTGTAGTGGTCTCTTAGGATGCTTTGTATTTCTGCAGTGTCTGTTGTAACTTCTACTTTTTCATTTCTAAGTTTAATTTGAGTCCTCTCCCTCTTTTTCTTGATGAGTCTGGCTAATGGTTTATCAATTTTGTTTGTCTTCTCAAAGAATCAGCTTTTGGTTTATTGGTCTTTGCTATTGTTTTTTTGTTCCTATTTCATTTATTTCTGCTCTGATCTTTATGCTTTCTTTCCTTCTGCTAACTTTGGGCTTTATTGTTCTTCTTTCTCTAGTTCCTTTAGGTGTAAGGTTAGATTGTTTACTTGAGTTTTTTCTTGTTTCTTGAGGTAGGCTGGTATAGCTATACACTTCCCTCTTAGAACTGCTTTTGCTGCATCCCATAGGTTTTGGATCATCGTGTTTTCATTGTCATTTGTCTCTAGGTATTTCTTGATTTCCTCTTTGATTTCTTCAGTGATCTCCTGGTTATTTAGTAACGTATTGTTTATCCTCCATGTGTAAGTGTTTTTTACGTTTTTTTTCCCACTAATTGATTTCTAATCTCAAAGTGTTGTTTGCGGTCCGAAAAGATGCTTGATATGATTCCAATTTTCTTTAATTTACTGGTGCTTGATTTTTAACACAAGATATGATCTATCCTGGAGAATGTTCCGTACGCACTTGAGAAGAAAGTGCAGAAGGACAGCAGAGGCAAGAAGAACTACCATCCTGCAGCCTGTGGTACAAACACCACATTCACAGAAAGATAGACAAGATGAAAAGGCAGAGGGCTACATACCAGATGAAGGAACAAGAAAACCCCCCAGAAAAACAACTAAATGAAGTGGAGATAGGCAACCTTCCAGAAAAAGAATTCAGAATAATGATAGTGAAGATGATCCATGACATCGGAAAAACAATGGAGGCAAAGATCGAGAAGATGCAAGAAACGTTTAAAAAAGACCTAGAAGAATTAAAGTACAAACAAACAGAGATGAACAATACAATAACTGAAATGAAAACTACACTAGAAGGCATCAATAGCAGAATAAATCAGGCAGAAGAACGGATAAGTGACCTAGAAGACAGAATGCTGGAATTCACTGCTGCAGAACAGACTAAAGAGAAAAGAATGAAAAGAAATGAAGACAGCCTAAGAGACCTCTGGGACAATGTTAAATGCAACAACATTCACATTATAGGGGTCCCAGTAGGAGAAGAGAGACAGAAAGGACCCGAGAAAATATTTGAAGAGACTATAGTCAAAAACGTTCCTAACATGGGAAAGGAAATAGCCACCCAAGTCCAGGAAGCGCAGAGAGTCCCACACAGGATAAACCCAAGGAGAAACACTCCAGGACACATAGTAATCAAATTGGCAAAAATTAAAGAAAAAGAAAAATTATTGAAAGCAGCAAGGGAAAAACGACAAATAACATACAAGGGAACTCCCATAAGGTTAACAGCTGATTTCTCAGGAGAAACTCTACAAGCCAGAAGGGAGTGGCAGCATATACTTAAAGTGATGAAAGGGAAGAACCTACAACCAAGATTACTCTACCCGGCAAGGATCTCATTCAGATTCGATGGAGAAATCAAAAGCTTTACAGACAAGCAAAAGCTAAGAGAATTCAGCACCACCAAACCAGCTCTACAACAAATGCTAAAGGAACTTCTCTAAGTGGGAAACACAAGAGAAGAAAAGGACCTACAAAAACAAACCCCCCAAAATTAAGAAAATGGTCATAGGACCATACATATCGATAATTACCTTAAACGTGAGTGGATTAAGTGCTCCAACCAAAAGACAAAGGCTTGCTTAATGGATACAAAAACAAGACCCATATATATGCTGTCTACAAGAGACCCACTTCAGACCTAGGGAAACATACAGACTGAAAGTGAGGGGATGGAAAAAAATATTCCATGCAAATGGAAATCAAAAGAAAACTGGAGTAGCAATTTTCATATCAGATAAAATAGACTTTAAAATAAAGAATGTTACAAGAGACAAGGATGGACACTACATAATGATCAAGGGATTGATCCTAGAAGAAGGTATAACAATTATAAATATATATGCATCCAACATAGGAGCAACTCAATACATAAGGCAACTGTTAACAGCTATAAAAGAGGAAATCGACAGTAAGACAATAATAGTGGGGGACTTTAACACCTCACTTACACCAATGGACAGATCATCCAAAATGAAAATAAATAAGGAAACAGAAGCTTTAAATGACACAATAGACCAGATAGATTTAATTGATATTTATAAGACATTCTATCCAAAAACAACAGATTACACTTTCTTCTCACGTGTGCACGGAACATTCTCCAGCATAGATCACATCTTGGCTCACAAATCAAGCCTCAGTAAGTTTAAGAAAACTGAAATCATATCAAGCATCTTTTCTGACCACAATGCTATGAGGTTAGAAATGATTTACAAGGGAAAAAACGTAAAAAACACAAACACAGAGAGGCTAAACAATACGTTACTAAATAACCAAGAGATCACTGAAGAAATCAAAGAGGAAATCAAAAAATACCTAGAGACAAATGACAATGAAAACACGACGAACCAAAACCTATGGGATGCAGAAAAAGCAGTTCTAAGAGGGAAGTTTATAGCTGTACAAACCTACCACAAGAAGCAAGGAAAATCTCAAATAAAGAATCTAACCTTACACCTAAAGGAACTAGAGAAGGAAGAAGAAACAAAGCCCAAAGTTAGCAGAAGGAAAGAAATCATAAAGATCAGAGCAGAAATAAATGATATAGGAACAAAAAAACAATAGCAAAGACCAATAAACCAAAAGCTGATTCTTTGAGAAGATAAACAAAATTGATAAACCATTAGCCAGACTCATCAAGGAAAAGAAGGAGAGGACTCAAATTAAACTTAGAAATGAAAAAGTAGAAGTTACAACAGACACTGCAGAAATACAAAGCATCCTAAGAGACCACTACAAGCAACTCTATGCCAATAAAATGGACAACCTGGAAGAAATGGACACATTCTTAGAAAGGTATAACCTTCCAAGACTGAACCAGGAAGACATAGAAAATATGAACAGACCAGTCACAAGTAATGAAAGTGAAACTGTGATTGAACATCTTCCAACAAACAAAAGTCCAGGACCAGATGGCTTCACAGGTGAATTCTATCAAACATTTACAGAAGAGCTAACACCCATGCTTCTCAAACTCGTGCATAATATTGCACAGGAAGGAAGACTCTCAAACTCATTCTATGAGGCCACCATCACCCTGATAGCAAAACCAGACAAAGATACTACAGGAAAAGAAAATTACAGACCAATATCACTGGTGAATATAGATGCAAAAATCCTCAACAAAGTACTAGCAAACAGAATCCAGCAACACATTAAAAGGATCATACACCATGATCAAGTGGGATTTATCCCAGGGATGCAAGGATTCTTCAATATACGCAAATCAATCAATGTGATACACCATATTAACAAATTGAAAAATAAAAACCATATGATCATCTCAATAGATGCAGAAAAAGCTTTTGACAAAATTCAACACTGATTTATGATAAAAAAAACTCTCCAGAAAGCGGGCATAGTGGGAACCTACCTCAACATAATAAAGGCCATATACGAGAAACCCACAGCAAACATCATTCTCAATGGTGAAAAACTGAAAGCATTTCCTCTAAGATCAGGAACAAGACAAGGATGTCCACTCTTACCACTATTATTCAACATAGTTTTGAAAGTCCTAGCCACAGCAATCAGAGAAGAAAAAGAAATAAAAGGAATACAAATTGGAAAAGAAGAAGTAAAACTGTCACTGTTTGCAGATGACATGATACTATACATAGAGAATCCTAAAAATGCCACCAGAAAACTACTAGAGCTAATCAATGAATTTGGTAAAGTTGCAGGATACAAAATAAATGCACAGAAATCTCTTGCATTCCTATACACTAACGAAAAATCTGAAAGAGAAATTAAGAAAACACTCCCATTTACCACTGCATCAAAAAGAATAAAATACCTAGGAATAAACCTACGTAGGGAGACAAAAGACCTGTATGCAGAAAAGTATAAGACACTGATGAAAGAAATTAAAGATGATACCAACAGATGGAGAGATATACCATGTTCTTGGATTGGAAGAATCAATATTGTGAAAATGACTATACTACCGAAAGCAATCTACAGATTCAATGCAATCCCTATCAAATTACCAATGGCATTTTTTACGGAACGAGAACAAATCATCTTAAAATTTGTATGGAGACACAAAAGACCCCGAATAGCCAAAGCAGTCTTGAAGGAAAAAAAACGGAGCTGGAGGAATCAGACTCCCTGACTTCAGAGTATACTACAAAGCTACAGTAATCGACAATGTGGTACTGGCACAAAAACAGAAACATAGATCAATGGAATAAGATAGAAAGCCCAGAGATAAACCTACGCAACTATGGTCAACTAATCTATGACAATGGAGCCCAAGATATACAATGGAGAAAAGACAGTCTCTTCAATAAGTGGTGCTGGGAAAACTGGACAGCTACATGTAAAAGAATGAAATTAGAACACTCCCTAACACTATACACAAAAATAAACTAAAAATGGATTAGACCTAAATTTAAGACCAGACACTATAAAACTGTTAGAGGAAAACATAGGAAGACCACTCTTTGACATAAATCACAGCAATGTATTTTTTGATCCACCTCCTAGAGTAATGGAAATAAAAACAAAAATAAACAAATGGGACCTAATGAAACTTGAAAGCTTTTGCACAGCAAAGGAAACCATAAAGAAGACGAAAAGACAACCAGCAGAATGGGAGAAAATATTTGCAAACGAATTATCAGAGAAAGGATTAATCTCCAAAATATATAAACAGCTCATGCAGCTCAATATTAAAGAAACAAACAACCCAATCCAAACATAGGCAGAAGACCTAAATAGACATTTCTCCAAAGAATACATAGAGATGGCCAAGAAGCACATGAAAAGCTGCTCAACATCACTAATTATTAGAGAAATGCAAATCAAAACTACAATGAGATATCACCTCACACCAGTTAGAATGGGCATCATCAGAAAATCTACAAACAACAAATGCTGGAGAGGGTGTGGAGATAAGGGAGCCCTCTTGCACTGTTGGTGGGAATATAAATTGATAGTCACTATGGAGAACAGTATGGAGGTTCCTTAAAAAAGTAAAAATAGAATTACCATATGATCCAGCAATCCCACTACTGGGCATATACCCAGAGAAAACCATAATTCAAAAGGACACATGCACCCCAATGTTCACTGCAGCACTATTTACAATAGCCAGGTCATGGAAGCAACCTAAATGCCCATTGACAGACGAATGGATAAAGAAGTTGTGGTACATATATACAATGAAATATTACTCAGCCATAAAAAGGAACGAAATCGAGTCATTTGTTGAGACGTGGATGGATCTAGAGACTGTCATACAGAGTGTAGTAAGTCAGAAAGAGAAAAACAAATATCGTATATTAACGCATATATGTGGAACCTAGAAAAATGGTACAGATGAACCGGTTTGCAGGGCTGAAGTTGAGACACAGATGTAGAGAATAAACGTATGGACACCAATGGGGGAAAACCACGGTGGGGTGGGGACGGTTGTGTACTGAATTGGGCAATTGGGAATGACATGTATACACTGATGTGTATAAAACTGATGACTAATAAGAACCGGCAGTATAAAAAAACATACAAACAAAAAAACAAATAGTACTAAACTTTCTTTGGGTTATTTGTATGGAAATATGTTAATATAAATGTTTCAGACATTACATGAAATTTCTAAAAATGTTATATGTTCTGGTACAATGTTATAAGTCATAATTCTAGTTATTACTTTAAAATGTATATCTCAGAAATAACTAAAAAAAAATAGAAGAAAGTGTAATCTGTTGTTTTTCGATGGAATGTCCTATAAATATCAATTAAATCTATCTGGTCTATTGTGTCTTTTAAAGCTTATGTTTCCTCATTAATTTTCTGTTTGGATGATCTGTCCATTGGTGTAAGTGAGGTGTTCAAATCCCCCACTATTGTCTTACTGTCGATTTCCTCTTTTATAGCTGTTAGCAGATGCCTTATGTATTGAGGTGCTCCTATGTTGGGTGCATATATATTTATAATTGTTATATCTTCTTGGATTGATCCCTTGATCATTATGTAGTATCCTTCTTTGTCTCTTGTAAAATTCTTTATTTTAAAGTCTATTTTATCTGATATGAGTATTGCTACTCCAGCTTTCTTTTGATTTCCATTTGCATGGAATATCTTTTTCCATCCCCTCACTTTCAGTCTGTATGTTTCCCTAGGTCTGAAGTGGGTCTCTTGTAGACAGCATATATATGGGTCTTGCTTTTGTATCCATTCAGCAAGCCTTTGTCTTTTGGTTGGAGCATTTTATCCATTCACGTTTAAGGTAATTATTGATATCTATGTTCCTATGACCTTTTTCTTAATTGTTCTGGGTTTGTTTTTTTAGGTGCTTTTCTTCTCTTGTTTTTCCCACTTAGAGAAGTTCCTTTAGCATTTGTTGTAGAGCTGGTTTGGTGGTGCTGAATTCTCTTAGCTTTTGCTTGTCTGTAAAGCTTTTGATTTCTCCATCGAATCTGAATGAGATCCTTGCCGGGTAGAGTAATCTTGGTTGTACGTTCTTCCCTTTCATCACTTTAAGTATATCATGCCACTCCCTTCTGGCTTGTAGAGTTTCTCCTGAGAAATCAGCTGTTAACCTTATGGGAGTTCCCTTGTATGTTTTATAGTAATCTTTTCTTTAAAATTTATTTATTTTTATATTTATTTTTGGCTGTGTTGGATCTTCGTTTCTGTGCGAGGGCTTTCTCCAGTTGCGGCAAGCGGGGGCCACTCTTCATTGCAGTGCGTGGGCCTCTTCTGTATCGCGGCCTCTCTTGTTGCAGAGCACAGGCTCCAGACGCACAGGCTCAATAGTTGTGGCTCACAGGCCTAGTTGCTCCGCGGCATGTGGGATCCTCCCAGACCAGGGCTCAAACCCATGTCCCCTGCATTAGCAGGCAGATTCTCAACCACTGCACCACCAGGGAAGCCACCCTTGTATGTTATTTATCGTTTTTCCCTTGCTGCTTTCAATAATTTTTCTTTTTCTTTAATTTTTACCAATTTGATTACTATGTGTGGCAGAGTGTTTCTCCTTGGGTTTATCCTGTATGGGACTCGCTGCGCTTCCTGGACTTGGGTGGCTATTTCCTTTCCCATGTTAGGGAAGTTTTAAATTATAATCTCTTCAAATATTTTCTCTGGTCCTTTCTGTCTCTCTTCTCCTTCTGGGACCCCTATAATGCGAATGTTGTTGCATTTAATGTTGTCCCAGAGGTCTCTTAAGCTGTCTTCATTTCTTTTCATTCTTTTTTCTTTATTCTGTTCCGCAGCAGTGAATTCCACCATTCTCTCTTCCAGGTCAGTTATCCGTTCTTCTGCCTCAGTTATTCTGCTCTTGATTCCTTCTAGTGTAGTTTTCATTTCAGTTATTGTACTGTTCTTCTCTGTTTGTTTGTTCCTTAATTCTTCTAGGTCTTTTTAAAGCATGTCTTTCATCTTCTTGATCTTTGCCTCCATTGTTTTCCTGAGGTCCTGCATCATCTTCACTATCATTATTCTGAATTCTTTTTCTGGAAGGTTGCTTATCTCCACTTCATTTAGTTGTTTTTCTGGGGTTTTATCTTTTTCCTTCATCTGGTACATAGCCCTCTGCCTTTTCATCTTGTCTATCTTTCTGTGAATGTGGTTTTTGTTCCACAGGCTGCAGGATTGTAGTTCTTCTTGCTTCTGCTGTCTGCCCTCTGGTAGATGAGGCTATCTACGAGGCTTGTGCAAGTTTCCTGATGGGAGGGACTGGTGGTGGGTAGAGCTGGCTGTTGCTCTGGTGGGCAGAGCTCAGTAAAACTTTAATCCGCTTGTCTGCTGATGGGTGGGAATGTGTTCCCTCCTTGTTGGTTTGGCCTGAGGCGACCCACCACGAGCCTACCCGGGCTCTTTGGTGGGGCTAATGGTGGACTCTGGGAGGGCTCGTGCCAAGGAGTACTTCCCAGAGCTTCTGCTGCCAGTGTCCTTGTCATCACAGTGAGGCACAGCCACCCCCCGCCTCTGCAGGAGAGGCTCCAACACTAGCAGGTAGGTCTGGTTCAGTCTCTCCTGGGGTCACTGCTCCATCCCCTGCGTCCCAATGTGCACACTACTTTGTGTGCGTCCTCCAAGAGTGGAGTCTCTGTTTCCCCCAGTCCTGTCAAAGTCCTGCAATCAGATCCCGCTAGCCTTCAAAGTCCGATTCTCTAGGAATTCCTCCTCCCATTGCTGGACCCCCAGGTTCAGAAGCCTGAGGTGGGGCTCAGAACCTTCACTTCAGTGGGTGGACTTCTGTGGTATAAGTGTTCTCCAGTTTGTAAGTCACCCACCCTGCAGTTATGGGATTTGATTTTATTGTGATTGCACCCCTCCTACCATCTCATTGTGGCTTCTCCTTTGTCTTTGCATGTGGGGTATGTTTTTCGGTGAGTTCCAGTGTCTTCCTGTTGATGATTGTTCAGCAGTTAGTTGTGATTCTGATGTTCTCGCAAGAGGGAGTGAGAGCACGTCCTTCTACTCTGCCATCTTGAACCAATCTCCTCAGTAGGAAAACTTTAAATGGTAATTGATGAATTTCTCAAGGCTCAGTGTAGAATAGCTTGAGAGTTAGAAATCCAAGGGGGCCCTTAGCTTCCATACCCTCCTCCCTGCCCCTCCACCACATTCTTGAATTTTACTTACAGGAGCTCCACCAGGTTCTCATTGTAAAGATCAGAGAAAAATCCCCTCCTGCTTCTGGTACGGGGAAGGATGGAGGAACCATACTGGAATACACCCAGAGTTCTCTGGTCTTCCTAACAAGGCCAGCCCTCAAGGGAAACTATTCTGCCACAGCCTAACAGACTGTGGTTTTTCCATAGCCTAACTGACATGGGAGAAGGGAAATACCCAACTCAGGCTCACTAATGGACTGAGATCCACTCAGGGGACTATAAAACACTTTTTCTCTCACATTCTACTACCACATTAATAGTGCTCCTGTATAATAACAGGGATTACAGATAAAAGAACTGCAAGCCTCAGACCCTATGAAGGAATCTCTAGGAAAACCCAAAACAACAGAGGAGATAAAAAATAAGGACATAGAAGAAATTTCAGCCATTAACACCACAGCTATAGCAAACATTAAATACAGCCTAACTCCTAGCCAGAAAAACATAAAACCTCACACACTAAGTGCCCATATGCCTCAGTTCCTTTTACCTGATGCATCATATGTTACTTTCAACAAAATGTTACAAAGCATGCTAAAAGGCAAAAAAAACACAGTCTGAAGAGACAAAAAGTAAGCATCAGAATCAGACTCAGATATGGCAGAAATTTTGGAATTGTCAGACCAGAAATTTATAATGACTATGATTAATATGCTAACAGATCTAATAAAAAAGTGAACAATATGTAAGAACATCTGAATAATGTAAGCAGAGAGATGGAAATTCAAACAGAAAATCAAAAGGAAATGCTAGTAATTGAAAACACTGAAACAGAAATGAAGAACGCCTTGGATGGGTTCATCAATAGACTAGATACAGCTGTGGGAAGAATCAGTGAGCTTGAAAAGAGGTCAGTAGAAAATTCCAAAACTGAAATGCAAAGAGGAAAAAAGCAATGAAAAAGACAGAATAGAATATCCAAGAACTATGGGACAATTACAAAAGGTGCAACATATATGTAATAGAAATAGCGGAAGAAAAAAAAGAAAGGAACAGAGGAAGTATTTGAAGTAATAATGACAGAATTTTCCAAAATTTATGACAGACATGAAACTACTGATCCAGAAAGCTCAGAGATCACAAGCAGGACATATACTAAAAAATCTACACCTAGACATATCGCATTTGAATTGTGGAAAATCAAATATGAAGAGAAAATCTTGAAAGAAGCCGAGGGATAAGAAAAGAATTGCATTTGCCTTCTCTTCAGAAACCATGCAAGCAAGAAGAGAGTGAAGTATTTGAAGGGTTGAAAGAAAAAAACCCACTAACCTAGAATTCTTTATCTGGTGAAATTATCCTTCAAAAGTAAAGGAGAAATAAAGATGTTCTAAGGCAAACAACAGACCTTCCTTGAAAGAAATTTTAAAAGAAGTTCTTCAGAGAGAAGGAAAATGGTATGTTAGAAACTCAGATCTACACAAAGAAGGAAAGACCATTAGAGAAGGAATAAATGAAGGTAAAATAATACCTTTTATTTTTCTTATTCTTTATTGACCTAGGCGAATAAATGAAGGTAAAATAATACCTTTTATTTTTCTTATTCTTTATTGACCTAGGAGAAAACAGTTTGCTCAAAATAATAACAGCAATAATGCATTCAGTGATTATAGCTTATGGATAGGTGAATTCATTGACAGCAATATGATAAGGGACAGGAGGGAGAAACTGGAAAATTCTGTTAAAACGTACTTGTATTACCCATGAAGCAGCAGAGTATCATTTGAAAGTGGATTTTTATTAGCTGTAAATGTATATTGCAAACTCTAGGGCAACCAACAAGAAAATTTTAAAAAGAAGTATTACTGATACGCTAAGAGAGAAAATGGAATCACATAAAATGCTCAGTTAAAATCAAAAGAAGGCAGAAAAGGAATGGAATTAAAAAAAAAAAAAACAAGGGCAATGAATGGCAAAGAGATACAAACTTCTTGGCCAATATGGGGTATAGAGGAGTATGGGAGCAGAGGAAACTACAGGGTTCCAATGCTTTAAAAAAAGTGTCCAAAAAACCACTGCTTTAGAAGAAAAATGATCTTTGAAGTGTGCCTCCTGATGCTTCCCCCCTTTACAATGTCTAACTCTTTAGAGAATTAGGAATGGTAGTTCCTATTTTGAATATACTTTCTGGGATCATAATAAGGTGAAAGTCTAAGGCTTCCAACCTGCTAAGCCAGGTCACAGTCCTTGGAGCTTCTGAGTCCTGAGGCCAACAGATGGTGAAGGTTCATCCTCCCAGATCATTTATTTCAGATTCTCCTTTCCCTCCAGGAAAGAGGATAGGAGGATGTATGTCTGGGTTCTCTCTGCTATAAGTGTAACTCCAGTTAATAAGAGGGCTTTTGCCTTTTAAAGGTCTTCTCTTGCTACCCTAACAGTTTATCTCAAAGAGTGGTCTGTGGAATGCCCGTATCACAAAGACAACTAGGATGTCCATTAAAGAGGGAGATTCCTGGGTTCTGCTCAAGAACTACTGAATCAGACTCTCAGAGAGTGAGCCCAGGAATCGGCATTGCTAGCAAATGTTACGGTGAGTCTTATGCACACTAAAGTCTGAGAACCACTGCTTTAATACACGGTTTCTTTAGAGTGGGATAGGGATAGGGATAAGGTGGGGAAGGCTCTTCCCTCTATGTTTTGGGTCAATTTATTGCTAGGAATATTAGTCCCCTAACCACTTGCCGAATATATCTGCTAACCAAGTACAGCTAACCCTTGAACAACACTGAGGGTAGGGGTACTGAACCCTTCACAAAGTTGAAAATCTGTGTATAACTTATAGTAGGCCCCTGTATCCACAGTTCCTCTGTATGTGCAGTTCTGCATCTGTGGATTCAACCAACCACAGATCTTGTAGTAATGTAATGTTTACTATTGAAAAATATCTGCGTATAAGTGGATCTGTGCAGTTCAAACCTGTGTCGTGCAAGGGTCAACCGTATAGTGAGTGCTCAAGGAATATTTGTTGAAAGACTACTTGAGGAGCAAAACATAGTTCCTTAACGTGGGCGATAAGCAAAACATTTTGATTCTTCTAACCTAGATAGAAGTCATTTTATCCTAAATAAGTTAAAATTTTTTTTATAGTCTTGTATGTCGTGTGTACAGAAGAGACTTCGTTTTCAAACTGTGGAAGTAAAACAAGCTAAACTTTATTTAGATGATAGGCTTGCTCTAAAGCAGACCATCAAAAACTCACTTGAGCTTCCATGTTAGTTAAATTTGGTTTAAAGAATTCCTGCAAAAAAAAAAAAAAGAAGAAGAAGAAGAAATGATTGAAACATAAGCTGCTAGAGAAAATTTAAATCCCAACCAACAAAAACAGAAACGTACACAGAGTTGTAAGAAGGATCAAAAAAGTTAACAAATGTGTCAGCACACCCTAAATGTTGGAGGGACTGTGAGGTTGGTCTAAGGGGTGGGGGAACTGACAGAGGGCACAGTGGGTAGGATAAATCAGAAGAGAAAAGAGATGAGCAGGCTAAGAGCATAAAGGCCTGCTCGTCAAACCCTCCCAAGAACCAGAAAACTAAGGATTTTCAGAAACAAAAATCTAAGCTACAAGACGGAAGATGAGAGAAAAGGGGCTTTTACTGGGTTCTTTAAGTATTCGGTCAATGGGTTACACACATTACATTATACTAGTATACTACTTTGTAAGGGCATTGTTAAACTCTAACGCTAGTATCAAAACTGTATAATCACATCAGTATCTGTATGAGAGAAGGACCCCAGCTTGATTTTCAGTTCTTTATTTTCAGTTCCTTCTTATATTCCCATCTTGGGAAAGTGGAACTTAGAAAAATTCAGCTTGGGAAACCTTGGGATACTGAGCCCACTCTTCCATAAATGTTCTTTGTGGAAGAGAAGACTAGATAAGGAGTAGACAGAAGGAATAAATTATCATTCCCCAGGGGTCTTCCTATTCAGGAGACTGTGCCATTCAGAAGGGAGGCAAGGTGCTCCTAGCCATCAATTTACTACTGGACAGTGTAAGTCTATGTGTGTGTGTTTTATGTGTGCACTGTGCAGGTGTGCATGTGCATTAGTGTGTGAGTCAGAGGGACATGGATGGGACTGATCAATTCAGTCTATGACTTATCTTGTACCTATCAGCAGCAGCGTATACACTTCCATGAGTGCTGTCACTCTGGAAGTATAATGTAGTGTTGGGTATATGTCATAGTCTTTCCTCCTCAGCAGAGGAGAAAAAAACAGAGACAGACGGAACACACACACACTCTGAAATTCTCCTAACTTGGGGGTCAGAGCAGTTGGGAAGGAATCAGTCCTCATCCCTTCCTACCCTCTCCAGATGGCCAGGTGAGAGGTAGAGTTCTAACAATAAGGAAGAAAGAACTGAAGACAGACTATCACATGAAACTCACTCTGGATGTTGTGGGAAGATATGGTCTTTTTCAAAGACATAGCGGAAGCAGCAGACTTGAAATTTGTAAAAGATGGTGTGGCTGCACAAAAATAAGAGAAATAAGGGAAACAGTGAAGTAATCATTAACAAAGTCCGTTAATATTAATCTGTAATAGAAGATAACAAAGCAACCCTGTAAGCAAAAAGCAAAAATTACCTGCAAACAACTTTGTTTCTAGTTCTTCTTGAATTTTAAGAAGAATCCTTTCCTGTTCTAAGGCTTCTATGTACTTTGAGTAGCACCAGGTTGGCTAAAAAAACAATTTTCAAAATTAATTTTGGAAATATTTGCCCCAGGAAATAAACTGAAGGTAAGATAGTATCAGCTCCCTCATTTAAACCGTTTACTCTAGAAGAACACATATAAAGTAACATGCACATTTCAAAAATTTATATGAATTTTCACAAACAGAACTTACTGATTTAAACTTTTAACTGGGTACCAAAAATTATTATGGATCTACATTTATGTAGATATATTTATGATGAAGTAAAGGGATTTTTCTATAGCCTTGACCTAAATTTTTAATAATTTAATTTTTCTTCTATTTTTATTGAGATGTAATTGACATATAGCACTGTTTAAGTTAAAGGTGTACAACAATAATGATTTGACTTACACACATCATGAAATGATCACAAGAGGTTTGGAAAACACCTATCATCTCACATAGACATAACATTAAAGAAATAGAAAAAAGAATTTTTTCCTTATGATGAGAAGTCTTAGGATTTACTCTCTTAACAGCTTTCATTTGTAACATACAGCAGTGTTCATTATTTTTATCATGTTGTACATTACCTACTTAGTACTTATTTATCTTATAACTGAAAATTTGTACTTTAGATTACGTTCATCTAATTCACCCTCCCTCCACTCTCCACCTCTGGTAGCCACAAATCTGATCTCTTTTTCTATGAGTTTGTTTGTTTTGGAAGTATAATTGACCTACAACACCACGCTAGTTCCTGGTGCACAACACAGTGATTCGATATTTCTATACGTTAAAAATGATCACCATGATAAGTCTAGTTGTCATCTGTCACAATAAAGATATTACATAATTATTGACTATATTCCCACACTATACATTTCATACCTCTGACTCATTTATTTTGTAACTGAAAGTTTGTACCTCTCACTACCACTTACGTATTTCTCTCCTCCTACCAATACCCTCCCCTCTGGCACCTGTTTGTTATCTGTGTCTAAGACTCGGTTTCTGTTTGGTTCCGTTTGTTCATTTGTCTATCTCTGACTTATTTCACTTAGCATAATACCCTATAGGTCCATCATGTTATCACAAATGGCAGGATTTCATTCTTTTTTATGGCTGAGTAATATTCCGGTGTGTGTGTGTGTGTGTGTGTGTGTGTGTGTGTGTTTACCACTTCTTCTTTATCCATTCATATATTGATTGGCACTTAGGTTGCTTCCATATCTTGGCTACTGTAAATAGTCTTGCAATGAACATAGGGGTGAATGTATCTTTTAGAATCAGTGTTTTTGTTTTCTTCACAAATACTCAGTAGTGGAACTGCTGGATCTTATGGTACTTCTAGTTTTAAGTTTTTGAGGACTCTCTGTACTGTTTTCCATAGTGGTTACACCAATTTACATTCCCACCAACAGTGTACAAGTGTTACATTTTCTCCACATCCTTGCCAAAACTTGTTATTTGTTGTTTCTTGTTTTGTTTTATTTTTATTTACTTATTTTTTAACATCTTTATTGGAGTATAATTGCTTTACAATGGTGTGTTAGTTTCTGCTGTATAACAAAGTGAATCAGCTAGATGTATACATATATCCCCATATCTCCTCCCACTTGCGTCTCCCTCCCACCCTCCCTATCCCACCCCTCTAGGGGGACACAAAGCACCTAGCTAATATCCCTGTGCTATGCAGCTGCTTCCCACTAGCTAACTATTTTACATTTGGTAGTGTATATATGTACATGCCACTCTCTCACTTCGTCCCAGCTTACCCTTCCCCCTCTCCATGTCCTCAAGTCCATTCTCTATTTCTGCATCTTTATTCCTGTCCTGACCCTAGGTTCTTCAGAACCATTTTTTTCCTTTTCTTTTTTTTTTAGAATCCATATATATTTGTTAACATATGGTATTTGTATTTCTCATTCTGACTTACTTCCCTCTGTATGACAGTCTCTCGGTCCATCCAACTCACTGCAAATAACTCAATTTCGTTTCTTTTTATGGCTGAGCAATATTCCATTGTATATATGTGCCACATCTTCTTTATCCATTTATTTGTCGATGGACACTTAGGTTGCTTCCATGTCCTGGCTATTGTAAATAGTGCTGCAATGAACATTGTGGTACATGACTCTTTTTGAATTATGGTTTTCTCAGGGTATATGCCCAGTAGTGGGACTGCTGCGTTGTATGGTAGTTCTATTTTTAGTTTTTTAAGGAACCTCCATACTGTTCTCCATAGTGGCTGTATCAATTTACATTCCCACCAACAGTGCAAGAGGGTTCCCTTTTCTCCACACCTTCTCCAGCATTTATTGTTTGTAGATTTTTTGATAATGGCCATTCTGCCTGATGTGAGGTGATATCTCATTGTAGTTCTGATTTGCATTTCTCTAATGATTAGTGATGTTGACCATCCTGTCATGTGTTTGTTGGCAATCTGTATATCTTCTTTGGAGAAATGTTGATTTAGGCCTTCTGCCCAGTTTTGGATTGGGTTGGTTTTTTTTTTTTGATATTGAGCTGCGTGAGCTGCTTGTATATTTTGGAGATTAATTCTTTGTCAGTTGCTTGGTTTGCAAATGTTTCCTCCCATTCTGAGGGTTGTCTTTTCATCTTGTTCATGGTTTCCTTTGCTGTGCAAAAGCTTTTAAGTTTCATTAGGTCCCACTTGTTTATTTTTGGTTTTATTTCCATTTCTCTAGGAGGTGGGTCAAAAAGGATCTTGGTGTGATTTATATCATAGAGTGTTCTGCCTATGTTTTCCTCTAAGAGTTTTATAGTGTCTGGCCCTACATTTAGGTCTTCAATCCATTTTGAGTTTATTTTTGTGTATGGTGTTAGGGAGTGTTCTAATATTCTTTTACACTTAGGTGTCCAGTGTTCCCAGTACCACTTATTGAAGAAGCTGTCTTTTCTCCATTGTATATTCTTGCTTCCTTCATCAAAGATAAGGTGACCATATGTGCTTGGGTTTATCTCTGGGCTTTCCATCCTGTTCCATTGATCTATATTTCTGTTTTTGTGCCAGTACCATACTGTCTTGATTACTGTAGCTTTGTAGTAAAGTCTGAAGTCAAGGAGCCTGATTTCTCCAGCTCCGTTTTTCTTTCTCAAAATTGCTTTGGCTATTCGGGGACTTTTGTGTTTCCATACAAATTGTGAACTTTTTTGTTCTAGTTCTGTGAAAAATGCCATTGGTAGTTTGATAAGGATTGCATTGAATCTGTAGATTGTTTGGGTAGTATAGTCATCTTCACAATGTTGGTTCTTCCAATCCAAGAACATGGTATATCTCTCCATCTGTTTCTATCATCTTTAATTTCTTTCCTCAATGTCTTATAGTTTTCTGCATACAGGTCTTTGTCTCCTTACATAGGATTACTCCTAGGTATTTTATTCTTTTTGTTGCAATGGTAAATGGGAGTGTTTACTTAATTTCTCTTTCAGATTTTTCATCATTAGTGTATAGGAATGCAAGAGATTTCTTTTTTTTTTTTTTTTTTTTTTTTTTACAAATATGATTTTTAGAAATTTCATGTAATGTCTGAAACATTTATATTAACATATTTCCATACAAATAACCCAATGAAAGTTTAGTATTAGTTGTTTTGTTTGTTTTTTTATACTGCAGGTTCTTATTAGGCATCAGTTTTATACACATCAGTGTATACATGTCAATCCCAATCGCCCAATTCAGCACACCACCATCCCCACCCCACCGCAGTTTTCCCCCCTTGGTGTCCATATGTCCATTCTCTACATCTGTGTCTCAACTTCTGCCCTGCAAACTGGCTCTTCTGTACCATTTTTCTAGGTTCCGCATACATGCATTAATATACGATATTTGTTTTTCTCTTTCTGACTTACTTCACTCTGTATGACAGTCTCTAGATCCATCCACGTCTCAACAAATGACTCAATTTCGTTCCTTTTTATGGCTGAGTAATATTCCATTGTATATATGTACCACATCTTCTTTATCCATTCGTCTGTTGATGGGCATTTAGGTTGCTTCCATGACCTGGCTATTGTAAATAGTGCTGCAATGAACATTCGGGTGCATGTGTCTTTTGGAATTACGGTTTTCTCTGGGTATATGCCCAGTAGTGGGATTGCTGGGTCATATGGTAATTCTATTTTTAGTTTTTTAAGGAACCTCCATATTGTTCTCCATAGTGGCTGTATCAATTTACATTCCCACCAACAGTGCAAGAGGGTTCCCTTTTCACCACACCCTCTCCAGCATTTGTTGTTTGTAGATTTTCTGATGATGCCCATTCTAACAGGAGTGAGGTGATACCTCATTGTAGTTTTGATTTGCATTTCTCTAATAATTAGTGATGTTGAGCATCTTTTCATGTGCTTCGTGGCCGTCTGTATGTCTTCTTTGGAGAAATGTCTATTTAGGTCTTCTGCCCATTTTTGGATTGGGGTGTTTGTTTCTTTGATATTGAGCTGAATGAGCTGTTTATATATTTTGGAGATTAATCCTTTGTCCGTTGATTCATTTGCAAATATTTTCTCCCATTCTGAGGGTTGTCTTTTCGTCTTGTTTATGGTTTCCTTTGCTGTGCAAAAGCTTTGAAGTTTCATTAGGTCCCACTTGTTTATTTTTGTTTTTATTTCCATTACTCTAGGAGGTGGATCAAAAAAGATCTTGCTGTGATTTATGTCAAAGAGTGTTCTTCCTATGTTTTCCTCTAAGAGTTTTATAGTGTCCAGTCTTATATTTAGGTCTCTAATCCATTTTGAGTTTATTTTTGTGTATGGTGTTAGGGAGTATTCTAATTTCATTCTTTTACATGTAGCTGTCCAGTTTTCCCAGCACCACTTATTGAAGAGACTGTCTTTTCTCCATTGTATATCTTTGCCTCCTTTGTCATAGATTAGTTGACCATAGGTGCGTGGGTTAATCTCTGGGCTTTCTATCTTGTTCCATTGATCTATGTTTCTGTTTTTGTGCCAGTACCATATTGTCTTGATTACTGTAGCTTTGTAGTATAGTCTGAAGTCAGGGAGTCTGATTCCTCCAGCTCCATTTTTTTGCCTCAAGACTGCTTTGCCTATTCGGGGTCTTTTGTGTCTCCATACAAATTTTAAGATGATTTGTTCTAGCTCCGTAAAAAATGCCATTGGTAATTTGATAGGGATTGCATTGAATCTGTAGATTGCTTTGGGTAGTATACTCATTTTCACAATGTTGATTCTTCCAATCCAAGAACATGGTATATCTCTCCATCTGTTGGTATCATCTTTAATTTCTTTCATCAGTGTCTTATAGTTTTCTGCATACAGGTCTTTTGTCTCGCTAGGTAGGTTTATTCCTAGGTATTTTATTCTTTTTGTTGCAATGGTAAATGGGAGTGTTTCCATAATTTCTCTTTCAGATTTTTCATCATTAGTGTATAGGAATGCAAGAGATTTCTGTGCATTAATTTTGTATCCTGCAACTTTACCATATTCATTAATTAGCTCTAGCAGTTTTCTGGTGGCAGTTTTAGGATTCTCTATGTATAGTATCATGTCATCCGCAAACAGTGACAGTTTTACTTCTTCTTTTCCAATTTGTATTCCTTTTATTTCTTTTTCTTCTCTGATTGCCGTGGCTAGGACTTCCAAAACTATGTTGAATATTAGTGGTGAGAGTGGACATCCTTGTCTCGTTCCTGATCTTAGAGGAAATGCTTTCAGTTTTTCACCATTGAGAATGATGTTTGCTGTGGGTTTGTCATATATGGCCTTTATTATGTTGAGGTAGGTTCCCTCTATGCCCACTTTCTGGAGAGTTTTTATCATAAATGGGTGTTGAATTTTGTCAAAAGCTTTTTCTGCATCTATTGAGATGATCATATGGTTTTTATTCTTCAATTTGTTAATATGGTGTATCACATTGATTGATTTGCGTATATTGAAGAATCCTTGCATCCCTGGGATAAATCCCACTTGATCGTGGTGTATGATCCTTTTAATGTGTTGTTGGATTCTGTTTGCTAGTATTTTGTTGAGGATTTTTGCATCTATATTCATCAGTGATATTGGTCTGTAATTTTCTTTTTTTGTAGTGTCTTTGTCTGGTTTTGGTATCAGGGTGATGGTGGCCTCATAGAATGAGTTTGGGAGTGTTCCTTCCTCTGCAATTTTTTGGAAGAGTTTGAGAAGGATGGGTGTTAGCTCTTCTCTAAATGTTTGATAGAATTCACCTGTGAAGCCATCTGGTCCTGGACTTTTGTTTGTTGGAAGATTTTTAATCACAGTTTCAATTTCATTACTTGTGATTGGTCTGTTCATATTTTCTATTTCTTCCTGGTTCAGTCTTGGAAGGTTATACCTTTCTAAGAATTTGTCCATTTCTTCCAGGTTGTCCATTTTATTGGCATAAAGTTGCTTGTAGTAGTCTCTTAGGATGCTTTGTATTTCTGCAGTGTCTGTTGTAACTTCTCCTTTTTCATTTCTGATTTTATTGATTTGAGTCCTCTCCCTCTTTTTCTTGATGAGTCTGGCTAATGGCTTATCAATTTTGTTTATCTTCTCAAAGAACCAACTTTTACTTTTATTGATCTTTGCTATTGTTTTCTTTGTTTCTATTTCATTTATTTCTGCTCTGATCTTTATGATTTCTTTCCTTCTGCTAACTTTGGGTTTTGTTTGTTCTTCTTTCTCTAGTTTCTTTAGGTGTAAGGTTAGATTGTTTACTTGAGCTTTTTCTTGTTTCTTTAGGTAGGCTTGTATAGCTATAAACTTCCCTCTTAGAACTGCTTTTGCTGCATCCCATAGGTTTTGGGTCGTCGTGTTTTCATTGTCATTTGTCTCTAGGTATTTTTTGATTTCCTCTTTGATTTCTTCAGTGATCTCTTGGTTATTTAGTAACGTATTGTTTAGCCTCCATGTGTTTGTCCTTTTTACGTTTTTTTCCCTGTAATTCATTTCTAATCCCATAGCGTTGTGGTCAGAAAAGATGCTTGATATGATTTCAATTTTCTTAAATTTACTGAGGCTTGATTTGTGACCCAAGATGTGATCTATCTTGGAGAATGTTCCATGCGCCCTTGAGAAGAACGTGTAATCTGCTGTTTTTGGATGGAATGTCCGATATATATCAATTAAATCTATCTGGTCTATTGTGTCATTTAAAGCTTCTGTTTCCTTATTTATTTTCATTTTGGATGATCTGTCCATTGGTGTAAGTGAGGTGTTAAAGTCCCCCACTATTATTGTCTTACTGTCGATTTCCTCTTTTATAGCTGTTAGCAGTTGCCTTATGTATTGAGGTGCTCCTATGTTGGGTGCATATATATTTATAATTGTTATATCTTCTTCTTGGATTGATCCCTGGATCATTATGTAGTGTCCTTCCTTGTCTCTTGTAACATTCTTTATTTTAAAGTCTATTTTATCTGATATGAGTATAGCTACTCCAGCTTTCTTTTGATTTCCATTTGCATGGAATATCTTTTTCCATCCCCTCACTTTCAGTCTGTATGTGTCCCTAGGTCTAAAGTGGGTCTCTTGTAGACAGCATATAGATGGGTCTTGTTTTTGTATCCATTCAGCCAGTCTATATCTTTTGGTTGGGGCATTTAATCCATTCACGTTTAAGGTAATAATCGATATGTATGTTCCTATGACCATTTTCTTAATTGTTTTGGGTTTGTTTTTGTAGGTCCTTTTCTTCTCTTGTGTTTCCCACTTAGAGAAGTTCCTTTAGCATTTGTTGTAGAGCTGGTTTGGTGGTGCTGAATTCTCTTAGCTTTTGCTTGTCTGTAAAGCTTTTGATTTCTCCATCAAATCTAAATGAGATCCTTGCCGGGTAGAGTAATCTTGGTTGTAGGTTCTTCCCTTTCATCACTTTAAGTATATGCTGCCACTCCCTTCTGGCTTGCAGAGTTTCTGCTGAGAAATCAGCTGTTAACCTTATGGGAGTTCCCTTGTATGTTATTTGTCGTTTTTCCCTTGCTGCTTTCAATAATTTTTCTTTGTCTTTAATTTTTGCCACTGTGATTACTATGTGTCTCGGCGTGTTTCTCCTTGGGTTTATCCTGTATGGGACTCTCTGCGCTTCCTGGACTTGGGTGGCTATTTCCTTTCCCATGTTAGGGAAGTTTTCGACTATAATCTCTTCAAATATTTTCTCTGCTCCTTTCTCTCTCTCTTCTCCTTCTGGGACCCCTATAATGCGAATGTTGTTGCGTTTAATGTTGTCCCAGAGGTCTCTTAGGCTGTCTTCATTTCTTTTCATTCTTTTTTCTTTAGTCTGTTCCGCAGCAGTGAATTCCATCATTCTGTCTTCCAGGTCACTTATCCGTTCTTCTGCCTCAGTTATTCTGCTATTGATTCCTTCTAGTGTAGTTTTCATTTCAGTTATTGTATTGGTCATCTCTGTTTGTTTGTTCTTTAATTCTTCTAGGTCTTTGTTAATCATTTCTTGCATCTTCTCAATCTTTGCCTCCATTCTTATTCCAAGGTCCTGGATCATCTTCGCTATCATTATTCTGAATCCTTTTTCTGGAAGGTTGCCTATCTCCACTTCATTTAGTTGTTTTTCTGGGGTTTTTTCTTGTTCCTTCATCTGGTACATAGCCCTCTGCCTTTTCATCTTCTCTATCTTTCTGTAACTGTGGTTTTTGGTCCACAGGCTGCAGGATTATAGTTTTTCTTGCTTCTGTTGTCTGCCCTCTGGTGGTTGAGGCTATCTAAGAGGCTTGATGGGAGCTCAAGAGATTTCTGTGCATTAATTTTGTATCCTGCTACTTTACCAAATTCATTGATTAGCTCTAGTAGTTTTCTGATGGCATCTTTAGGATTCTCTATGTATAGTATCTTGTCATCTGCAAACAAGTGTCAGTTTTACTTCTTCTTTTCTAATTTGTATTCCTTTTATTTCTTTTTCTTCTCTGATTGCTGTGGCTAAAACTTCCAAATCTATGTTGAATAACAGTGGCGAAAGTGGGCAACCTTATCTTGTTCCTGATCTCAGTGGAAATAGTTTCAATTATTCACCCATTGAGAACGATGCTGGCTCTTGGTTTGTCATATATGGCCTTTATTATGTTGAGGTAAGTTCCCTCTACGCCTACTTTCTGGATGGTTTTTTATCATAAATGGGTGCTGAATTTTCTCTAAAGCTTTTTCTGCATCTATTGAGATGATCATATGGTTTTCATCCTTCAGTTTGCTAATATGGTGCATCACATTGATTGATTTGTGTATATTGATGAATCCTTGCATTTCTGGGATAAACCCTGCTCGATCGTGGTGTATGATCCCTTTAATGTGCTGTTGGATTCTCTTTGCTAGTATTTTGTTGAGGATTTTTGCATGTATGTTCATCAGTGATATTGGTCTGTAGTTTTCTTTTTTGGTGAAATCTTTGTCTGGTTTTGGTATCAGGGTGATGGTGACCTAATAGAATGAGTTTCAGAGTATTCCTCCCTCTGCTATATTTTGAAAGAGTTTGAGAAGGAGAGGTGTTAGCGCTTCACTAAATGTTTGATAGAATTCGCCTGTGAAGCCATCTGGTCCTGGGTTTTTGTTTGTTGGAAGATTTTTAATCAGAGTTTCAATTTCAGTGCTTGTGATTGGTCTGTTTATATTTTCTATTTCTTCCTGGTTCAGTCTCAGAAGGCTGTGCTTTCTAAGAATTTGTCCATTTCTTCCAGGTTGTCCATTTTATTGGCATACAGTTGCTTGTAGTAATCTCTCATGATCCTTTGTATTTCTGCAGTGTCAGTTGTTACTTCTTTTTCATTTCTAATTCTATTGATTTGAGTCTTCTCCATTTTTTTCTCGATGAGTCTGGCTAATGGTTTATCAATTTTGTTTATCTTCTCAAAGAACCAGCTTTTAGTTTTATTGATCTTTGCTATTTTTTCCTTCATTTTTCATTTATTTTTGATATGATCTTTATGGTTTCTTTCCTTCTGCAAACTTTGGGGGGTTTTTGTTCTTCTTTCTCTAATCGCTTTAGGTGTAAGGTTAGGTTGTTTATTTGAGATGTTTCTTGTTTCTTAAGGTAGGATTGTATAGCTATAAACTTCCCTCTTAGAACTGCTTTTGCTGCATCCCATAGGTTTTGGGTCGTTGTGGTTTCATTGTCATTTGTTTCTAGGTATTTTTTGATTTCCTCTTTGATTTCTTCAGTGATCTCTTGGTTATTTAGTAGTGTATAGTTTAGCCTCCATGTGTTTGTATTTTTTTACAGATTTTTTCCTGTAATTGATATCTAGTCTCATAGCTTTGTGGACGGAAAAGATACTTGATATGATTTCAATTTTCTTAAATTTACCAAGGCTTGATTTGTGACCCAAGATATCTATCCTGGAGAATGTCCCATGAGCACTTGGGAAAAACAGTGTATTCTGTTGTTTTTGGATGGAACGTCCTATGAATATCAATTAAGCCCCTCTTGTTTAATGTATCATTTAAAGTTTGTGTTTCCTTATTTATTTTCATTTTGGATGATCTGTCCATTGGTGAAAGTGGGGTGTTAAAGTCCTCTACTATGATTGTGTTACTGTCGATTTCCCCTCTTATGGCTGTTAGCATTTGTCTTATGTATTGAGGTGCTCCTATGTTGGGTGCATAAATATTTACAATTGTTTTATCTTTTTCTTGGATTGATCCCGTGATCATTATGCAGTGTCCTTCTTTTCTCTTATAATAATCTTTATTTTAAAGTCGATTTGGTCTGATACGAGTATTGCCACTATGCTTTCTTTTGATTTCCATTTGCATGGGATATCTTTCTCCATCCCCTCACTTTCAGTCTGTATGTGTCCCTAGGTCTGAGGTGGGTCTCTTGTAGACAGCATATATACGGGTCTTGTTTTTGTATCCATTCAGGCAGTCTATGTCTTTTGGTTGGAGCATTTAATCCATTTACATTTAAGGTAGTTATCGATATGTATGTTCCTATTACCATTTTCTAAATTGTTTTGGGTTTGTTATTGTAGGTCTTATCCTTTTCTTGTGTTTCCTGCCTAGAGAAGTTCCTTTAGCATTTGTTGTAAAGGTGGTTTGGTGGTGCTGAATTCTCTTAGCTTTTCCTTGTCTGTAAAGGTTTTGGTTTTCCGTCAAATCTGAATGAGATTCTTGGTGGGTCGAGTAACCTTGGTTGTAGGTTTTTCCCCTTCATCACTTTAAATATGTCCTGCCACTCCCTTCTGACTTGCAGAGTTTCTGCTGAAAGATCAGCTGTTAACCTTATGGGGATTCCCTTGTATGTTATTTGTTGCTTTTTCCTTGCTCCTTTTAATATTTTTTCTTTGTATATAATTTTTGATAGTTTGATTAATATGTGTTTTGGCTTGTTTCTCCTTGGATTTATCCTGTATGGGATTCTTTGTGCTTCCTGGAGTTGACTGACTATTTCCTATTCCATATTAGGGAAGTTTTCATCTATAATCTCTTCGAATATTTTTTTTTCTTCTTCTGGGACCCCTATAATTAGAATGTTGGTGCCTTTAATGTTGTCCCAGAGGTCTCTGAGGCTGTCCTCAATTCTTTTCATTCTTTTTTCTTTATTCTGCTCTGCGGTAGTTATTTCCACTATTTTATCTTCCAGGTCATTTATTCATTCTTCTATCTCAGTTATTCAGCTATTGATTCCTTCTAGAGAATTTTAAATTTCATTTATTGTGTTGTTCATCATTGTTTGTTTGCTCTTTAGTTCTTCTGGGTCCTTGTTAAATGTTTCTTGTATTTTCTCCACTCTATTTCCAAGATTTTGGATCATCTTTACTATCATTACTCTGAATTCTTTTTCAGGTAGACTGCCTATATCCTCTTCATTTGTTTGGTCTGGTGGGTTTTTACCCTGCTCCTTTGTCTGCTGTGTATTTCTTTGTCTTTTCATTTTGCTTAACTTACTGTGTTTGGTGCCTCCTTTTCGCAGGCTGCAGGTTCGTAGTTCCCGTTATTTTTGGTGTCTGCCCCCAGGGGTAAGGTCGGTTCAGTGGGCTCTGTAGGCTTCCTGGTGGAGGGGACTGGTGCCTGTGTTCTGGTGGATGAGGCTGGATCTTGTCTTTCTTGTGGGCAGGAACGCGTCCGGTGGTGTGTTTTGGGGTGTCTGTGAACTTATGATTTTAGGCAGCCTCTCTGCTAATGAGTGGGGTTGTGTTCCTGTCTTGCTAGTTGTTTGGCATAGGGTGTCCAGCACTATAGCTTGCTAGTTGTTGAGTGGAGCTGGGTCTTAGCATTGAGATGGAGATCTCTGTGAAAGCTTTCGCCGTTTGATATTATGTGGGGCTGGGAGGTCTCTGGTGGACCAATATCCTGAACTTGGCTCTCCCACTTCAGAGGCTCAGGCCTGACACCCGGCTGGAGAACAAAGACCCTGTCAGCCACTCGGCTCAGAAGTAAAGGGAGAAAAAAAAAGAAAGAAAGAAAGGAAAAAATATAATAAAATAAATAATGTTATTAAAATAAAAAATTTTTTTTAATTATTAAAAATTAAAAAGTAATTAAGAAAAAGCAGGAAGAGAACAACCAAACCAAAAAACAAATCCACCAATGATAACAAGCACTAAAAACTATACCAAAAAAAAAAGGACAGACAGACTTGTAAGACAAATGGTAAAAGCAAACCTATATAGACAAAATCACACAAAGAAACATGCACATACATACTCGCAAAAAGAGAAAAAGGAAAAAATATATATATAAAAATAAAAAAGGAAGAGAGCAACCAAATTAATAAACACATCTACCAATGATAATAAGCTCTAAATACTAAACTAAAGTAAACATAAAACCAGAAACAAATTAGATGCAGAAAGCAAACCCCAAGTCTACAGTTGCTCCCAAAGTCAACCGCCTCAATTTTGGGATGATTCGTTGTCCATTCAGGTATTCCACAGATGCAGGGTACATCAAGTTGATTGTGGAGATTTAATCCGCTGCTCCTGAGGCTGCTGCGAGGGATTTCCCTTTCTCTTCTTTGTTCGCACAGCTCCTGGGGTTCAGCTTTAGAGTTGGCCCCGGCTCTGCGTGTTGGTCGCCTGAGGGTGTCTATTCCCCACCCAGACAGGATGGGGTTAAAGGAGCGGCTGATTAGGGGGCTCTGGCTCACTCAGGCCGGGGGGAGGGAAGGTACGGAATGTGGGGCGAGCCTGTGGTGGCAGAGGCCGGTGTGATGCTGCAACAGCCTGAGGCATGCCATGTGTTGTCCCAGGGAAGTTGTCCCTGGATCACGGGACACTGGCAGTGGCGGGCTCCACAGGTTCCTGGGAGGGGTGGTGTGGATAGTGACCTGCGCTTGCACACAGGCTTCTTGGTGGCTGCAGTAGCAGCCTTAGTGTTTCATGCCCGTCTCTGGTGTCTGTGCTGATAGCCGTGGCTCGTGCCCGTCTCTGGAGATTGTTTAGGCAGTGCTCTGAATCCCCTCTCTTCACGCACTCCGAAACAATGGTCCCTTGCCCCTGAGGCAGTTCCAGCCTTTTTCCTGTACTCCCTCCCGGCTAGCTGTGGTGCACTAGCCCCCTTCAGGCAGTGTTCACACAGTCAACCCCAGTCCTCTCTCTGGGGTCTGACCTCTGAAGCCCGAGCCTCAGCTCCCAGCCCCCACACGCCCCAGCAAGTGAGCAGACAAGCCTCTCAGGCTGGTGAGTGCTGATTGGCACCAATCCTCTGTGCGGGAATCTCTCCGCTTTGCCCTCTGCACCCCTGTTGCTGCACTCTCCTCGTGGCTCTGAAGCTTTCCCTCCACCCATCCCTGTCTGCCAGTGAAGGGGCTTCCTACTGTGTGGAAACTTTTCCTCCTTCACAGCTCCCTCCCAGAGGAGCAGGTCCTGTCCTTATTCTTTTCTCTGTGTTTTTCCTTTTTTCTTTTGCCCTACCCAGGTACCTGGGGAGTTTCTTGCCTTTTGGGAAGTCTGTGGTCTTCTGCCAGTGTTCAGTAGGTGTTATGTAGGAGTTGTTCCACATGTAGATGTATTTTTGATGTATTTGTGGGAAGGAAGGTGATCTCCACGTCTAACTCCTCTGCCATATTGAAGGTCCCTCATTGTGACTTAGATTTGCATTTTCCAATGGTTAGTGATGTTGAGCATCTTTTCATGTGCCTGTTGGCCACCTGTATGTGTTCTTTGAAAAAATGTCTATTCAGGACCTCTGTCCCATTTTTTTTTTAAATGTATTTATTTATCTATGGCTGTGTTGGGTCTTCATTTCTGTGCGAGGGCTTTCTCTAGTTGTGGCAAGTGGGGGCCACTCTTCATCGCGGTGCATGGGCCTCTCACTATCGCGGCCTCTCTTGTTGTGGAGCACAGGCTCCAGATGCGCAGGCTCAGCAATTGTGGCTCACGGGTCCAGTTGCTCCACGGCATGTGGGATCTTCCCAGACCAGGGCTCGAACCCGTGTGCCCTGCATTGGCAGGCAGATTCTCAACCATAGCACCACCAGGGAAGCCCCCTCTGTCCCATTTTTTACTTGGGTTGTTTGCTTTTTCAATATAGAGTTGTATGAGTTCTTTGTATAGTTTGGATATTAACCCTTTGGATGTATTGTTTGCACATATCTTCTCCAGTTCAGTAGGTGACCTTTTTGTTTTGTTGATAGTTTCCCTCACTGTGGAAAAGCTTTTTAGTTTGATGTACTGCCATTTGTTTATTTTTGCTTTTGTTTCCTTTGCCTAAGGAGACATATCCAAAAATTTTACTAAGACAGGGGGTAGAGCTCAGTGGTAGAGCATTTGACTGCAAAAATTTTACTAAGAGAGATGTCAAAGAATGTACTGCTTATGTTTTCTTCTAGAAGTTTTATGGTTTCAGGTCTTATATTTAAGTCTTTAATCTATTTTGAGATTATTTATGTATATGGTGTGAGAAAGTGGTCCAGTTCGATTCTTTTGCATGTAGCTATTCAGTTTTCCCAACAACATTTAAAAAAAATATTTATTTATTTATTGATTTAGGCTGCACCGTGTCTTAGTTGCAGCATGCAAACTCTTAGTTGTGGCATGCGAACTCTTAGTTGTGGCATGCATGAGGGATCTAGTTCCCCAACGAGGGATTGAACGTGGGCCCCCTGCATTGGGAGCAGAGTCTTACCCACTGGACCACCAGGGAAGTCCCAGCACAATTTGCTGAAGAGGCTGTCTTTTCCACATTACATATTTTTGCCTCCTTTGTTATAGATTAATTGCCCATATCAGTGTGGAATCATTTCTGGGCTCTTTATTTGGTTCCATTAACATACGTGTCTGATTTTGTGCCAGTACCATACTGTTTTGAAAACTGTAGCTTTGTAGTATAGTTTGAAATGAGGGATGTGTGATATCTCCTGTTTTTGTTCTTTCTTAAAAGTATTTTGGCTATTCAAGGTCTTCTGTGTTTCTCACAAATTTTAGAATTATTTGTTCTATTTCTGTGATGAATGCCATTGGTATTTTGATAAGCATTGCACTGAATCTGTAGATTGCCTGGGTATGTGGTCATTTTAACAATATTAATTCTCTCAATCCATGAGCACAGTATATCTTTCCATCTGTTTGTGTCATCTTCAATTACTTTCACAGGTACCTTGTAGTTTTCTGAGTACTGATCTTTTATCTCCTTTGTTAGATTTATTCCGAGATATTTTATTCTTTTGAATGTGACTGTGAATAGGTTTTCATTTCTCTTTCTGGTAGTTTGTTGTTATTGTGCAGAAATGCAACAGATTTCTATAGATTAATTTTGTATCCTGCAACTTTACTGAATTCACTGATGAGTTCTAGTAGTTATTTGGTGGTGTTTATAGGATTTTCTACATATAGTATCATGCCATCTATAAACAGTGACAGTTTTATTTCTTCCTTCCCAATTTGGATTCTATTTAGTTTTTTTTCTTGCCTAATTGCTGTGGCTAGGACTTCCAATACTATATTGAATAAAAGTGACCAGAGTGGGTATATTTGTCTTTGTCCTGATCTCAGAGGAAATGCTTTTAGCTTTCCAACACTGAGTATGATATTAGCTGTGCACCTGTTATACATAGCCTTATTATGTTGAGATATGTTCCTTTATACCCACTTTGTTGAGTACTTTTATCGTAAATGTGAATTTTGTTAAAAGCTTTTTCTTCATCTATTGAGATGATTATATGATTTTTATTCTTCAGTTTGTTAATGTGGTGTATCACATGGATTGATTTGCAAATACTGAACCATCCTTGTATCAGAGGGGTAAATGCCACATGATCATGGTGTAAGATCCTTTTAATGTATTGTTGAATTTGGTTTCCTAATATTTTGTTGAGGATTTTCACAGCTATGCTCATCAGTAATATTGGCCTGTAATATTTTCATGTGTGATATCTTTGTCCAGTTTTGGTATCAGGGTGATGCTGGCCTCATAGATTGAGCTGGGAAGCATTCCTTCCTCTGCAATTTTTTGAAATGGTTTGAGAAGGATAGGTGTTAACTGTTCTCTAAATGTTTGATAGAATTTAAATGTGAAACTATCTGGTCCTGGAACTTTTTTTTTAACATCTTTATTGGAGTATAATTGCTTTACAATGGTGTGTTACTTTCTGCTTTATAACAAAGTGAATCAGTTATACATATACATATGTTCCCATATCTCTTCCCTCTTGCATCTCCCTCCCTCCTGCCCTCCCTATCCCACACCTCTAGGTGGTCACAAAGCACAGAGCTGATCTCCCTGTGCTATGCGGTTGCTTCCCACTAGCTATCTATTTTACATTTGGTAGTGTATATATGTCCATGCCACTCTCTCTCTTTGTCACATCTTAACCTTCCCCCTCATATCCTCAAGTCCATTCTCTAGTAGGTCTGTGTCTTTATTCTCATCTTGCCACTAGGTTCTTCATGACCTTTTTTTTCCCCCTTAGATTCCATATATATGTGTTAGCATACTGTATTTGATTTTCTCTTTCTGACTTACTTCACTCTGTATGACAGACTCTAACTCCATCCACCTCACTACAAATAACTCCATTTCCTTTCCTTTTATGGCTGAGTAATATTCCATTGTATATATGTGCCACATCTTCTTTATCCGTTCATCCGATGATGGACACTTAGGTTGCTTCCATGTCCTGGCTATTGTAAATAGAGCTGCAATGAACATCTTGGTACATGACTCTTTTTGAATTATGGTTTTCTCAGGGTATATGCCCAGTAGTGGGACTGCTGCGTTGTATGGTAGTTCTATTTTTAGTTTTTTAAGGAACCTCCATACTGTTCTCCATAGTGGCTGTATCAATTTACATTCCCACCAACAGTGCAAGAGTGTTCCCTTTTCTCCACACCCTCTCCAGCATTTATTGTTTCTAGATTTTTTGATGATGGCCATTCTGACTGGTGTGAGATGATATCTCATTGTAGTTTTGATTTGCATTTCTCTAATGATTAATGATGTTGAGCATTCTTTCATGTGTTTGTTGGCAATCTGTATATCTTCTTTGTAGAAATGTGGATTTAGGTCTTCTGCCCATTTTTGGATTGGGTTGTTTGTTTTTTTGTTATTGAGCTGCATGAGCTGCTTGTAAATCTTGGAGATTAATCCTTTGTCAGTTGCTTCATTTGCAAATATTTTCTCCCATTCTGAGGGTTGTCTTTTGGACTTGTTTATGGTTTCCTTTGCTATGCAAAAGCTTTTAAGTTTCATTAGGTCCCATTTGGTCCTGGAACTGTTTGATTACTGAATCAACTTCTTTACTGTTAATTGGCCTGTTCATATTTCCTATATCTTTCTGATTCGGTCTTGAGAGATTGTACATTTCTAGGAATTTGTCCATTTCGTGTGGGTTGTCCATTTTAATGACATATAATTGTTTGTAGTAATCTCTTATACTCCTTTGTATTTCTATGGTGCCAATGTAACTTCTCCTTTTTCGTTTCTGATTTTATTGATATGAGCCCTTTCTCATTTTTTCTTGGTGAGTCTTGCTAAAGGTTTATCAATTTTGTTTATCTTTTCAAAAACCAGCATTTGGTTTCATTGATCTTTTATTTACTTTTTTGGTCTCTATCTTATTTATTTCCTCTCTGATCTTTATTATTTCCTTCCTTCTGTGACTTTGGGCTTCATTTGTTCTTCTTTATCTAATTCTGTTACATGATAGGTTAGGTTGTTTATTCGAGATTTTTCTTCTTTCTTGAGGAAGGCCTATATGGTTATAAACTTCCCTCTTAGAATTGCTTTTGCTGCATCCCATATAGTTTTTAAAAATTGAAGTATAGCTGATTTACAATGCTGTGTTAATTTCTGCTGTACAGCAAAGTGATTCAGTTATATATATATGTTATACATATACACACATACATACAATCTTTTAAATATTGTTTTCCAATATGGCTTATTACAAGATATTGAACATAGTTCCCTGTGCTATACAGTAGGACCTTATTGCTTATCCATTCTATATATACTAGTTTGCATTTGCTAGCCCCAAACTTCCACTCCATTCTTCCCCCACCCCCCTTTCCTTGGCAACCACAAGTCTGTTCTCTATGTCTGTGAGTCTGTTTCTCTTTTGTAGATAAGTTCATTTGTGTCATATTTTAGATTCCACACATAAGTGATATCATATGGTATTTGTCTTTCTTCTTCTGACTTACTTCACTTAGTATCATAATCTCTATGTCTATCCATGTTGCTGCAAATAGCATTATTTCATTCTTTTTTATGGCTGAGTAGTATTTTTTTTTTTTTTTTTTTTTTTAGTTGTTTTGTTTGTTTTTTTATACTGCAGGTTCTTATTAGGCATCAATTTTATACACATCAGTGTATACATGTCAGTCCCAATCGCCCAATTCAGCACAGCACCATCCCCACCCCACCGCAGTTTTCCCCCCTTGGTATCCATATGTCCATTCTCTACATCTGTGTCTCAACTTCTGCCCTGCAAACTGGCTCATCTGTACCATTTTTCTAGGTTCCACATACATGCATTAATATACGATATTTGTTTTTCTCTTTCTGACTTACTTCACTCTGTATGACAGTCTCTAGATCCATCCACGTCTCAACAAATGACTCAATTTCGTTCCTTTTTATGGCTGAGTAATATTCCATTGTATATATGTACCACATCTTCTTTATCCATTCGTCTGTTGATGGGCATTTAGGTTGCTTCCATGACCTGGCTATTGTAAATAGTGCTGCAATGAACATTCGGGTGCATGTGTCTTTTTGAATTACGGTTTTCTCTGGGTATATGCCCAGTAGTGGGATTGCTGGGTCATATGGTAATTCTATTTTTAGTTTTTTAAGGAACCTCCATATTGTTCTCCATAGTGGCTGTATCAATTTACATTCCCACCAACAGTGCAAGAGGGTTCCCTTTTCACCACACCCTCTCCAGCATTTGTTGTTTGTAGATTTTCTGATGATGCCCATTCTAACAGGAGTGAGGTGATACCTCATTGTAGTTTTGATTTGCATTTCTCTAATAATTAGTGATGTTGAGCATCTTTTCATGTGCTTCGTGGCCATCTGTATGTCTTCTTTGGAGAAATGTCTATTTAGGTCTTCTGCCCATTTTTGGATTGGGGTGTTTGTTTCTTTGATATTGAGCTGAATGAGCTGTTTATATATTTTGGAGATTAATCCTTTGTCCGTTGATTCATTTGCAAATATTTTCTCCCATTCTGAGGGTTGTCTTTTCGTCTTGTTTATGGTTTCCTTTGCTGTGCAAAAGCTTTGAAGTTTCATTAGGTCCCACTTGTTTATTTTTGTTTTTATTTCCATTACTCTAGGAGGTGGATCAAAAAAGATCTTGCTGTGATTTATGTCAAAGAGTGTTCTTCCTATGTTTTCCTCTAAGAGTTTTATAGTGTCCAGTCTTATATTTAGGTCTCTAATCCATTTTGAGTTTATTTTTGTGTATGGTGTTAGGGAGTATTCTAATTTCATTCTTTTACATGTAGCTGTCCAGTTTTCCCAGCACCACTTATTGAAGAGACTGTCTTTTCTCCATTGTATATCTTTGCCTCCTTTGTCATAGATTAGTTGACCATAGGTGCGTGGGTTAATGTCTGGGCTTTCTATCTTGTTCCATTGATCTATGTTTCTGTTTTTGTGCCAGTACCATATTGTCTTGATTACTGTAGCTTTGTAGTATAGTCTGAAGTCAGGGAGTCTGATTCCTCCAGCTCCATTTTTTTGCCTCAAGACTGCTTTGGCTATTCGGGGTCTTTTGTGTCTCCATACAAATTTTAAGATGATTTGTTCTAGCTCCGTAAAAAATGCCATTGGTAATTTGATAGGGATTGCATTGAATCTGTAGATTGCTTTGGGTAGTATAGTCATTTTCACAATGTTGATTCTTCCAATCCAAGAACATGGTATATCTCTCCATCTGTTGGTATCATCTTTAATTTCTTTCATCAGTGTCTTATAGTTTTCTGCATACAGGTCTTTTGTCTCCCTAGGTAGGTTTATTCCTAGGTATTTTATTCTTTTTGTTGCAATGGTAAATGGGAGTGTTTCCATAATTTCTCTTTCAGATTTTTCATCATTAGTGTATAGGAATGCAAGAGATTTCTGTGCATTAATTTTGTATCCTGCAACTTTACCATATTCATTAATTAGCTCTAGCAGTTTTCTGGTGGCAGTTTTAGGATTCTCTATGTATAGTATCATGTCATCCGCAAACAGTGACAGTTTTACTTCTTCTTTTCCAATTTGTATTCCTTTTATTTCTTTTTCTTCTCTGATTGCCGTGGCTAGGACTTCCAAAACTATGTTGAATAATAGTGGTGAGAGTGGACATCCTTGTCTCGTTCCTGATCTTAGAGGAAATGCTTTCAGTTTTTCACCATTGAGAATGATGTTTGCTGTGGGTTTGTCATATATGGCCTTTATTATGTTGAGGTAGGTTCCCTCTATGCCCACTTTCTGGAGAGTTTTTATCAGAAATGGGTGTTGAATTTTGTCAAAAGCTTTTTCTGCATCTATTGAGATGATCATATGGTTTTTATTCTTCAATTTGTTAATATGGTGTATCACATTGATTGATTTGCGTATATTGAAGAATCCTTGCATCCCTGGGATAAATCCCACTTGATCGTGGTGTATGATCCTTTTAATGTGTTGTTGGATTCTGTTTGCTAGTATTTTGTTGAGGATTTTTGCATCTATATTCATCAGTGATATTGGTCTGTAATTTTCTTTTTTTGTAGTGTCTTTGTCTGGTTTTGGTATCAGGGTGATGGTGGCCTCATAGAATGAGTTTGGGAGTGTTCCTTCCTCTGCAATTTTTTGGAAGAGTTTGAGAAGGATGGGTGTTAGCTCTTCTCTAAATGTTTGATAGAATTCACCTGTGAAGCCATCTGGTCCTGGACTTTTGTTTGTTGGAAGATTTTTAATCACAGTTTCAATTTCATTACTTGTGATTGGTCTGTTCATATTTTCTATTTCTTCCTGGTTCAGTCTTGGAAGGTTATACCTTTCTAAGAATTTGTCCATTTCTTCCAGGTTGTCCATTTTATTGGCATAAAGTTGCTTGTAGTAGTCTCTTAGGATGCTTTGTATTTCTGCAGTGTCTGTTGTAACTTCTCCTTTTTCATTTCTGATTTTATTGATTTGAGTCCTCTCCCTCTTTTTCTTGATGAGTCTGGCTAATGGCTTATCAATTTTGTTTATCTTCTCAAAGAACCAACTTTTAGTTTTATTGATCTTTGCTATTGTTTTCTTTGTTTCTATTTCATTTATTTCTGCTCTGATCTTTATGATTTCTTTCCTTCTGCTAACTTTGGGTTTTGTTTGTTCTTCTTTCTCTAGTTTCTTTAAGTGTAAGGTTAGATTGTTTACTTGAGCTTTTTCTTGTTTCTTTAGGTAGGCTTGTATAGCTATAAACTTCCCTCTTAGAACTGCTTTTGCTGCATCCCATAGGTTTTGGGTCGTCGTGTTTTCATTGTCATTTGTCTCTAGGTATTTTTTGATTTCCTGTTTGATTTCTTCAGTGATCTCTTGGTTATTTAGTAACGTATTGTTTAGCCTCCATGTGTTTGTCCTTTTTACGTTTTTTTCCCTGTAATTCATTTCTAATCTCATAGCATTGTGGTCAGAAAAGATGCTTGATATGATTTCAATTTTCTTAAATTTACTGAGGCTTGATTTGTGACCCAAGATGTGATCTATCTTGGAGAATGTTCCGTGCGCACTTGAGAAGAACGTGTAATCTGCTGTTTTTGGATGGAATGTCCGATATATATCAATTAAATCTATCTGGTCTATTGTGTCATTTAAAGCTTCTGTTTCCTTATTTATTTTCATTTTGGATGATCTGTCCATTGGTGTAAGTGAGGTGTTAAAGTCCCCCACTATTATTGTGTTACTGTCGATTTCCTCTTTTATAGCTGTTAGCAGTTGCCTTATGTATTGAGGTGCTCCTATGTTGGGTGCATATATATTTATAATTGTTATATCTTCTTCTTGGATTGATCCCTGGATCATTATGTAGTGTCCTTCCTTGTCTCTTGTAACATTCTTTATTTTAAAGTCTATTTTATCTGATATGAGTATAGCTACTCCAGCTTTCTTTTGATTTCCATTTGCATGGAATATCTTTTTCCATCCCCTCACTTTCAGTCTGTATGTGTCCCTAGGTCTAAAGTGGGTCTCTTGTAGACAGCATATATATGGGTCTTGTTTTTGTATCCATTCAGCCAGTCTATGTCTTTTGGTTGGGGCATTTAATCCATTCACGTTTAAGGTAATAATCGATATGTATGTTCCTATGACCATTTTCTTAATTGTTTTGGGTTTGTTTTTGTAGGTCCTTTTCTTCTCTTGTGTTTCCCACTTAGAGAAGTTCCTTTAGCATTTGTTGTAGAGCTGGTTTGGTGGTGCTGAATTCTCTTAGCTTTTGCTTGTCTGTAAAGCTTTTGATTTCTCCATCAAATCTAAATGAGATCCTTGCCGGGTAGAGTAATCTTGGTTGTAGGTTCTTCCCTTTCATCACTTTAAGTATATCATGCCACTCCCTTCTGGCTTGCAGAGTTTCTGCTGAGAAATCAGCTGTTAACCTTATGGGAGTTCCCTTGTATGTTATTTGTCGTCTTTCCCTTGCTGCTTTCAATAATTTTTCTTTGTCTTTAATTTTTGCCACTTTGATTACTATGTGTCTCGGCGTGTTTCTCCTTGGGTTTATCCTGTATGGGACTCTCTGCGCTTCCTGGACTTGGGTGGCTATTTCCTTTCCCATGTTAGGGAAGTTTTCGACTATAATCTCTTCAAATATTTTCTCTGGTCCTTTCTCTCTCTCTTCTCCTTCTGGGACCCCTATAATGCGAATGTTGTTGCGTTTAATGTTGTCCCAGAGGTCTCTTAGGCTGTCTTCATTTCTTTTCATTCTTTTTTCTTTAGTCTGTTCCGCAGCAGTGAATTCCATCATTCTGTCTTCCAGGTCACTTATCCGTTCTTCTGCCTCAGTTATTCTGCTATTGATTCCTTCTAGTGTAGTTTTCATTTCAGTTATTGTATTGGTCATCTCTGTTTGTTTGTTCTTTAATTCTTCTAGGTCTTTGTTAATCATTTCTTGCATCTTCTCAATCTTTGCCTCCATTCTTATTCCGAGGTCCTGGATCATCTTCACTATCATTATTCTGAATTCTTTTTCTGGAAGGTTGCCTATCTCCACTTCATTTAGTTGTTTTTCTGGGGTTTTTTCTTGTTCCTTCATCTGGTACATAGCCCTCTGCCTTTTCATCTTCTCTATCTTTCTGTAACTGTGGTTTTTGGTCCACAGGCTGCAGGATTATAGTTTTTCTTGCTTCTGTTGTCTGCCCTCTGGTGGTTGAGGCTATCTAAGAGGCTTGATGGGAGGCTCTGGTGGTGGGTAGAGCTGACTGTTGCTGTGGCGGTCAGAGCTCAGTAAAACCTTAATCCACTTGACTGTTGATGGGTGGGGCTGGGTTCCCTCCCTGTTGCTGTGGTGGTCAGAGCTCAGTAAAACCTTAATCCACTTGACTGTTGATGGGTGGGGCTGGGTTCCCTCCCTGTTGGCTGTTTTGCCTGAGGCAACCCAACACTGGAGCCTACCCGTGCTCTTTGGTGGGGTTAATGGCAGACTCTGGGAGGGCTCACGCCAAGGAGAACTTCCCAGAACCTCTGCTGCCAGTGTCCTTATCCCCACGGTGAAACAGAGTCACCACTCGCCTCTGCAGGAGACCCCCCAACACCAGCAGGTAGGTCTGGTTCAGTCTCCCCCAGGCTCACTGCTCCTTCCCCTGGGTCCTGATGCACACATTACTTTGTGTGTGCCCTCCAAGAGTGGGATCTCTGTTTCCCCCAGTCCCGTCAAAGTCCTGCAATCCAATTCCCACTAGGCTTCAAAGTCTGATTCTCTAGGAATTCCTCCTCCCGTTGCCTGACCCCCAGGTTGGGAAGCCTGACATGGGGCTCAGAACCTTTACTCCAGTGGGTGGACTTCTGTGGTATAAGTGTTCGCCAGTCTGTGAGTCACCCACCCAGCAGTTATGGGGTTTGATTTTACTCTGATTGCGCCCCTCCTACCGTCTCACTGTGGCTTCTCCTCTGTCCTTGGACGTGGGGTATCCTCCTTGGTGAAGTCCAGGGTCTTCCTGTCAATGATTGTCCAGCAGCCAGTTGTGATTCTGGTGCTCTCGCAAGAGGGAGTGACAGCACGTCCTTCTACTCCGCCATCTTGTTTAATCTCCGCGAGACTTCTTTGTAGCGCTGATTTGCCTTTCCAGGTTGCTTGGTTGGCCAAAAACATGGCTGAGTAGTATTACATTGTATATATGTACCACATCTTCTTTACTCAACTGTTGATGGACATTTAGGTTGTTTCCAGGTATTGGCTATTGTAAATAGTACTGCTATGAACATAGAGGTGCATGTATCTTTTTGAATTATTGTCTGCATATATGCCCAGAGGTGGGATTGCTGGATCACATGGCAACTCTATTTTTAGTTTTTTGAGGAAACCCCATACTGTTTTCCATAGTGGTTGTACCAATTTACATTCCCCCCAACAGTGTAGGAGGGTTCCCTTTTCTCCACACCCTCTCCAGCATTTGTTATTTGTAGATTTTTTTAAATGATGGCCATTCTGACTCGTGCGAGGTGGTACCTCATTGCAGTTTTGATTTGCATTTCTCTAATAATTAGAGATGTTGAGCATCTTTTCATGTGCCTGTTGGCCATCTGTATGTCTTCTTTGGAGAAATGTCTGTTTAGGTTTTCTGCCCATTTTTCAATTGGGTTGTTTGTTTTTTTGTTGTTGAGTTGTATGAGTTGTTTGTATACTTTAGAAGTTAAGCCTTTGTTGGTTGCATCATTTGCAAATATTTTCTCCCATTCCATAGGTTGTCTTTTCCTTTTGTTTGTGGTTTCCTTTGCCATACAAAAGCTTGTCAGTTTGATTCACTCCAATTTGTTTATTTTTGCTTTTATTTCTATTGTCTTGGGAGACTGACCTAAGAAAACATTGCTATGATTTATGTCAGAGAATGTTTTGCCTATGATCTCTTCTAGGAGTTTTATGGTGTCTTATGTTTAAGTCTTTAAGCCATTTTGAGTTTATTTTTGTGTATGGTGTGAGGGTGTGTTCTAACTTCATTGGTTCACATGTGACTGTCCAACTTTCCCAACAGCACCTGCTGAAGAGACTCTTTTTCCCATTGTATATCTTTGCCTCCTTTGTCAAAGATTAATTGACCATAGGTGTGTGGGTTTATTTCTGAGCTCTCTATTCTGTTCCATCCATCCATATGTCTGTTTTTGTGCCAATACCACGCTGTTTTGATTAATGTGTCTTTGCATCCCATACAGTTTTGAGTGTTGCATTTCCATTTTCATTTATCTGGAGGTATTTTCTAGTTTCCTCTTTGATTTCTTCATTGACCCATTGGTTTTTTAGTAGATTGTTGTTTAGTAGATTGTTGTTTAGTCTCGTTTCATAACATTTGTTGGAGAAAATGCTTGATATAATTTCTATCCTCTTAAATTTGTTGAGACTTGTTTTGTGGCCTAACATGTGATCTATCCTTGAGAATGTTCCATGTGCGCTCAAAAAGAATGTGTATTCTACTGTTTTAGGATGTAATGTCCTGTAGATATCTATTAAGTCCAACTGGTCTATTGTGTTATTTAAGACCACTTATGCCACACTGATTTTCTTTCTGGATGATCCGTCCATTGATGTAAGTGGACTACTCCTACTATTATTATATTATTGTCAATTTCTCCCTTTAGGTCTGTTAATATTTGCTTTATATATTTAGGTGCTCCTGTATTGGGTGCATATATGTTAACGCATATACTGTTCTCTTCTTGTATTGATTCTTTTATCATTATATAATGCTCTTTCTTTTGTTATAGTCTTTATTTTAAAGTTTATTTTGTCTGAGTATTGTTACTGGAAATTTGTCATTTCCATTTGCATGAAATTTCTTTTTCCATACCCTCACTTTCAATCTGTGTGTCTTGAGCTCTGATATGAATCTCTTGTAAGCAACATGTAGCTGGATTTTTTTTTAATCCAATCAGCCACCCTATGACTTTTTTTTTTTTTTTTTTAATAAATTTATTTATTTATTTTAGCTGTGTTGGGTCTTCATTTCTGTGCTAGGGCTTTCTCTAGTTGCGGCAAGCGGGGGTCACTCTTCATCGCGGTGTGCGGGCCTCTCTTGTTGCGGAGCACAGGCTCCAGACGTGCAGGCTCAGTAGTTGTGGCTCACGGGCCCAGTTGCTCCCCGGCATGTGGGATCTTCCCAGACCAGGGCTTGAACCCGTGTCCCCTGCATTGGCAGGCAGATTCTCAACCACTGCGCCACCAGGGAAGCCCCCTATGACTTTTCATTGGAGTATCTAGTCCATTGACATTTAAAGTGATTATTGATAAGTATGTACTTATTTTGTTACTTGTTTTCTGATTGTTTCTGTAGTTCTTATCTTTTCATTTCTTCTTCTTTTAGTTTATTCTCTTGTGGTTTGATGATTTTCTTTAGTGGTATGCTTGTGTTCCTTTCTCTCCAATTTCTGTGTATCAATTGTGGGTTTTTGATTTGTGGTTTTAATGGGGTTCATATATGTTGATGTAAAACTATATCTATTTGTTTTAAACTGATAGTCATTTAAGTTCAAACATATTCTAAAAGCTCTACATTTTTTACTCCCCTCCCCCACGTTTTGTGTTTTTGATTTCATATTTAACATCTTCATGATTATCCCGTTTATTTAGTTATAGTTGATTTTACAAGTTTTGTCTTTTAATCTTCATACTAGCTTATTTAGGTGGTTGATCCACAGCCATTACTATATATTTGACTTTATTAGTGGGATTTTTCCTTTTCTATAAACTCTTCTTGTTGTAGCCTTTTATTTCCTCTTAGAGAAGACCCTTAAACACTCCTTTTAGGGCCAGTTTCGTATTGAGAAACTCTTTCAGTTTTTGTTTGTTTGATAAGTTCTTTATCTCTCCTTCAGTTCTGAATGATAAACTTTCTGGGCAGATTATCCCAGGTTGTAGGTGTTTCCCTTTCAGCACTTTAAATATATCATGTATTTCCCTTTTGGCCAGCAAACTTCCTGCAGAAAAATTAGTTGATTGCCTTATGGGGTTGTATGTGACGTTTTTTTCTCTTGCTGCCTTTAAAATTTTCTCCTTATCGTTAACTTTTGCCAATTTAATTATGATGTCTTGGTGTGGGTGTCTTGGGGTTCATCTTGTTTGGGACCCTCTGTGTTTCCTATATCTGTATATCTATTTCATTCTTCAGGTTTGGGAAATTTTGAGCCATAATTTCATGAAACACATTTTCAATCCCTTTCTCTCTTCTCGTTTTGGGACCCATATAATGTGAATGTTAGTACACTTGATGTTGTCTTAGAGGTCCCTTAAACTGTCCTCATTTAAAAATTGTGGTTTTCTTTTTCTTGTTCTTATTGGGTGATTTTCATTTTTCTCTCTTCCAGGTCACTTATGCATTCTTTTGTATCACATAGTCTCCTGTTAATCACTTCTAGTGTGTTTTTCATTTTAGGCACTGTATTCTTCAGCTCTGACTGGTCCTTTTTTACATTTTCTAGTCCCTTGTTAAAATGTTCACTGTGTTTTCCATTATTTTCACAAGTTCAGTGAACATTCTTATTACTAATGCTATAAACTCTCTATGTGGTAAATTATTTATGTTTCATTTTTTTTTTCAGAGTTTTTTCTTGTTCTTTCATTTGAGACAAATTCCTCTGTCTTCTCATTTTAACTTTTTATATCTCTAAGAAATTAGGTGAAACAGTTTACCTATCCTGGTCTTGAAGGTGTGTCCTTTTATGGGAGTGTCCCTCTGCAGTCATCATGTGCCCAGTGGTTTGGTGGGAGAGCTGGATATGAAGTGAGCACAGGTCACGTCTTCCCCCAGGTTGCTGTGGCAGCTATCACCTTTGTGGACTGCAGCCAGCACCAGGTATAAGCAAGGGCCTCTCCTATGCTCAGTGTCCATCACCACCCTATCAGGGGTGGGGGTGGGTCCAAAGTTGCTGGAGCAGAAGCACTGAGGATCAGGTCTGAGCTGGTTCCTTTCCCTCTAAGTGTGCACTCTCCTCCCTCCTGACAATGGCACCTTCACCTTAGAGGGAAAGAGCACCAAACAAAGAGGGGCCAGAGCAGGTTCCTAGTGCAGGCTGGGGCATGTGCTGGGATGGCCATGGGAAACTGGCCAGAGCCCTGGGTAGTTTCAATCTGCTTCCTCCACCTTGTTTTGTGAGTAAGCAAGCATGAGTGGAGTCTAGGTTTCTTACAGCCCTCCAGTAAGTCCTGCTGGTTTTCAAACCAGCTAAGGGGACTTGTCTTCCTGATGTTGGGTCTCCGAGCTGGGGTTCCCAATATGTACGTTGAACCCCTTACTCCCCAGGGAGGATCTCTGAGCCCATGATATCCCCCTCCTCTTCTGTGTCTCCTTCTAGGGGTGCAGGTCCTGACCTGATAGCTTCCCCTCACTTCCTACCTGACTCTGTAGATCTTTTCTTACAGCCTTGGTTGTAGAACTGTCTTTCTGCAAATCTAGTTTGTTCTCACAAGTAGATGTATTTTTGATGTGTTTGTGGGGGACCTGAGTTCAGCATCCTCCTACTCTGCCATCTTGATCTCCCAATCAAAAGTAATTTTTGATTGGTATGTTTTTATTGCCATTTTATTATTTGTTTTGGGGTTGTTTTGTCGTTCATTTTCTTTCCTTTCTTCTTTTGTTCTCTTCCCTTTTTATTTTATGACTACCTTAATGTTATGTTTGTATTTCTTTTTCTCTTTGAGTGTGTACCTGTTATAGATTTTTGGTTTGTGGTTACCATGAAGTTTATATATAGCAATCTCTCTCTATATATGTTTATCTTATGTTGCTGATCTCTTAAGATCAAATGCATTTTAATGACCCTTCATTTTTTACTGCTCCCTCCAAATTTACTAGTTATGACTCCATATTTTACATCATTTTGTTTTTTGTATCCCTTAACTACATATTGTGGCTATAGATGATTTTATGACTTTTATTTTTTAACTTTCCTACTAGCTTTATAAGTGGTTAATACACTACCTTTACTATATATTTGCCTTTAACAATGGTATTTTTCCTTTTGTAATTTTCACATTTCTAGCTGCGGCCTTTTCTTTTCCATGTAGAGGAGTCCCTTTAACATTTCTCGTAAGGTTGGTTTCGTGGTGCTAAACTCTTTTAACTTTTGCTTTTCTGTAAAACTTTTGATATCTCCTTCAAATCTGAATGAAAGCCTTGTTGGGTAGGTTGTAGGTTTTCCCTTTCATCACTTTAAATATATCATGCCATTCCCAACTGGCCTGTAGAGTTGCTGCTGAAAAGTCAGCTGATAGCCTAATGCGAGTTCACTTGTACATAACTTGTTGCTTTTTCCTTGATGCTTTTAATAGTCTCTTTTTATGTTTAATTTTTGCCATTTTATTTTATTTTATTTTAGGTAAGAAGTGGGTTTATTTAGAGAGAAACACACTCCACAGACAGAATGTGGGCCATCTCAGAAGGTGAGAGTGGCCTTGGGAGAAACACATTCCACAGACAGAGCGCAAGCCATCTCAGAAGGTGGGAAAGGCCTAATTTTTGCCATTTTAAATAGAATGTGTCTTGTTACAGTCCTCTTTGATTTGATCCTGTTTGGGACTCTCTGTGCTTCCCAGACCTGGATGTCTGTTTCCTTTCCCAGGTTGGGAAATTTTCAGCTATTATGTGTTCAAATAAGTTCTCCACCCCTTTCTCTCTCTTTCTTCTCCTTCTGGGACCCCTATAATGTGAATGTTAGTGTGGTTGATGTTGTCCCAGAAGTTTCTTAAACTGTCCTCATTAACACATTTTTTTTCTTTTTTCGTTTCCACTTCAGTGATTTCCACTATTCTGTCTTTCAGTTCACTGATCTGTTCCTCTGTATCATTTTGTTGATTTCTTCTAGAGTATTTTTAATTTCAGTTATTGCATTCTTCAGCTCTGTTTGGTTCATCTTTATATTTTCTAACTCTGTTAAAAACTTCTAACTCTGTTCATCCGTTCTTCTCCCAAGTTCTTTGAGCATCTTCATGATCATTATCTTAAACTCTTTATTGAGTAGATTGCTTATCTCCACTAGTTCTTCTTCTGGAGTTTTATCTTATTCCTCTGTTTGGAACATATTTCTTTGTCACCTCATTTTGCCTATTCAGTTTTATTTCTATGCATTTTGTAGGTTGGTTATGTTTCCTGATATTAGAGAAGTGGTCTTATGTAGGAAACATACTATGGGGTCAGAAGTGCACTCCTGTCTGGTCACCAGACCTATATGATTTAGGGATGCTCTCTCTGTGGACTGCCTGGGTCCTTCTGTTGTGGCAGGCTGACTGCTACAGGTGTGCTGGTAGGTGTGGCTGGCCCCGTCTGGTTGGTTGCCAGGACCTGCCTTGTGTAGGGGCTGTCAGCCACTGGTAGGGGGGCTAGGTCCTGGCACAGCTGGCTGCAAGGTCAGGGAAGTCCTGGTCTTGGTCCACCGGTTGGCAGGACTGGGTCATGAGACTGGTTTTGGAGCTAATGTAGGCTTGCTGATTGGTGGGGCTATGACCCAGGGCATCCCAGGATGGTGCTGGTCTACCAGTTGGTGGGTTAGGTCTTACAGCTGGCTGTGGGGCTGCTGTGGTCTTGGGGCTGTCTAGGCCCTTGATGTAAATTTTTAAACTCCCTGGCCCTAGGTTGGTGGGGCAGGGATGTGAGTGTTTTCGTGTACTATTTCTCAGTGAATCAATGTTGAAAAAGTTTTATAGCTTTCTTGACAGCTATTCAGTCACATTTATACATTCAATTTGACTATGAATTTAGGTGCTTAGGAAAGATCCAAGTTTTTTTGCGGGGGGTAGTTATGCTTTTGGATCAATTACCATTCTTCAGTGTGCAAAATCTACCTGAAACACATGCATATACAGAGCAGCCACACTTGCAAAATCATAGTGTATTATTATTTTACCAATTACTAGAGTAATTCAACATGTGTACCTTAATAGCAATAATAATAATAATAATTTATATTTATAAAATGCTTTTGGTTTCCAAAAGCTTTTTAGTTTCTTACAAAAGTCTTGAGATATATGACAGGATATCACCATCATAATCATCATCATCATCATCATCATCATTCCTTTCTCTCTCTTTCTCTTTAACAGATAAGGAAACAGGCTCAAAGGAGAAGTGATTTTTTTTTTAGGCTTCAAAGTAATACTGACTTGTAAGTGACAGAGTAAAAATTAGAAGCCTAGTATCTCTAATTCCACATCTCCTCCCTTTATTTTTACACAGTGTTTCTGAAACTTAATGCTAGTTGTTTGCTAATAAATGTACTTCCAAATGGCATTATTAGGTATCACACACTTTTAGACATGTCTTTTTCAATATACGGTTCCACAAAATTGGACATTTCTCTTAATAATAGCTTTGTAGTCTATTGGTTATCTTAGCTGGGTAGCCGAACACATTTGACATTCTCAAGTATCAAAAAGATTGTTTCTTAAGCTAGTATTACCCTATGATACAAACAATTTCAATACCAGTCTTTAAAAATGGACATAAACTTATGAAATTACTGGGACATAATATTAATGTATGTTATACATGTAAGTATAAACATAAAAACTCTACATGTGGGCTTCCCTGGTGGCGCAGTGGTTGAGAATCTGCCTGCCAATGCAGGGGACACGGGTTCGAGCCCTGGTCTGGGAAGATCCCACATGCCGCGGAGCAACTGGGCCCGTGAGCCACAATTACTGAGCCTGCGCGTCTGGAGCCTGTGCTCCGCAACAAGAGAGGCCACGATAGTGAGGGGCCCACGCACCGCGATGAGGAGTGGCCCCCGCTTGCCACAACTAGAGAAAGCCCTCGCACAGAAACGAAGACCCAACACAGCCATAAAAAAAAACTCTACATGTATTAGTTGATGATGATGTATTAGTCAATTTTATGACCACTTTAAAGATTTAAAAAACTGAAACTAGAATGTGACATGCTTTCTTTTCTTGACCCAAGAAGATATCAACCTATATATATTCTCTTATTCTATATCATTATCTCTTTTCCAATAAGATAGTTATTTCAACTTCTGCCACTAAAATCTTCTTCATATGTATCAAGAAATCATTTCCCCTGATTATGTTGTCCAGGATCAGCTGAAATTTTAATGTTCTCTGAAGGCTAAGAAAATTCTCTTCCAATCTCTCTTGGTGATATAATTTTAGCCTCATTTTCAAACAAACACAACTTTACTACTATAAAATGACTCAGTTATTGCATTCTGCTATCCAATGCTCTACAGAAGAAGTGATATCTTTCCTGCTTACCTGTCGGCCGTATGCTTGCAGGCCTAAACCTGGGTCACTGATTAAAGTGGCTGTTTTGATAGCAGATCCTGAAGTACTTGGATATTGTTTGATTCCATCCTGTAATTATATTAAATTAAATTATTCCAAAAAAGGGGTAACACTATATTAACATAATCTTACAGTTCAGAAGTCATAACGTTATATGAAAAAATATTTTGTGGTAAGCACCACACCACAAGGTTTCATCAAGTCAATGTCATGAATATGACATATTCTATTGTTATGATCTTTAATTTCTTTCATACTAATATAAAAATATTAAAAAATAAATGAGAGAAATTACAAAGTAGAATGTAATCATCACCCCCAAATTCTGGCTTCCAAGAAAAACCACTACAAACATTTTCATGAACATCCATCCAAACTTCTCAGTAGACAAATGCTTAGATATAATCTATAACTTGAGTATTGATATTTTATTACCTAAATTTCATATAAATGGAATCACACTATACAAGCTCTTTTAAAATCTGCTTTTTCATGAAAAATATCATGAAAACATTTCTCTGTGAATAAAGAAAGAACAGGAATATAAGGGCAGGGTCTTTGTATCATTCACCAAGTATGCCTACTGCAGAACACAGAGTATATACTTAAATATTTGTTGGATGATGGAATGCATAAATTACATCATCATTTTCACTGGATGAATGGTCTTTTTAAAAAATTTTATTTATTTAATTTTATTTTTGGCTGTGTTGGGTCTTCATTGCTGCGCACGGGCTTTCTCCAGTTGCAGCGAGCAGGGGCTACTCTTCCTTGCTGTGAGCGGGCTTTTCATTGCGGTGGCTTCTCTTGTTGCGGAGCACGGGCTCTAGGCACGCGAGCTTCAGTAGTTGTGGCACGTGGGCTCAGTAGTTGTGGCTCTCGGGCTCTAGAGCGCAAGCTCAGTAGTTGTGGCACACGGGCTTAGTTGCTCCACAGCATGTGGGATCTTCCTGGACCAGGGCTTGAACCAGTGTCCCCTGCATTGGCAGGTGGATTCTTAAGCACTGTGCCACCAGAGAAGCCCTGAATGGTCTTATACACTCAAATATTTGTTGAATGATTAAAGAATAAACTACATTATCAGTTCAACAGGTGAATAATATTCTAGTAAAGGAATGTACCATAGATGATTTAACCAATACCTGAAATTTAAGTCATTTAAAATTTTTACTATTATAAACAATGCTGTATACAAACATTTTTCTGCTTTTTAAAAATTCTCTCCTTTAGAATAAATGTTTAGAAGTCTATCTGCCGGATTAAAAAGAATGAACATTTTAAACAATAAAAGTTGTCAAACTGCCCTTCAGAAACAAAGCACCATTTTACACTTTCTCCAATAACGCATGAATTTGCAGGCCTCTTCCTCATACCCTCAACCAACACTGGATATTTTCTTCTTTGCCAGTCTGCATGTCTTTGGTTACTAGTGAGGTTGAACACCTTTTAATGCTTTTAATCATTTGTATTTCTTTTGAGAATTGCCTGTTGATGCCCTTTGCCCTATTTTTTTGTTAAGAGTATTTATGATTTATTTTTATAACATATCATACACTTTATGTTTTCCCAATTTGTCTTTTAACCTTGTTTTTTGCCATTTAAAATGTAAAAATTTTTATTAATCCTTTGTTAATGAATTTGCCACTGTTCATTTTAAGTACTTGATATTAAACTACATGAAAGTTTTCCATGAGATTGTTTCTCCTGTCATAACTTTCTTCAGATTACCTAGTTTCATTTGATTCCTTTATAAGAATGAGAAATGAAGGATATAATTGATATTAGTATTTTTATTATAAAGAAGGCCAATTACTGCTACAATATTAAAAAGATAATAACTAACATTTACTGTATGACATGTATTATTCTTCACATACTATATTTAATTCTACCCTGTGATGTGAGTTCTATTACTATTTCCATTTTCCTGAAAAAAAAAAATGAGGTTTTGGGAAGTGAAGTGGTTTCCCTGAGATATTAGAACTGATCAATGATAAGGCTAGGATTCAAAACCAGGCAGTCTGACTCTAGAAACTGCACTCCTAATCACTATACTATATTGTCTCAGATCAAATGATACCTTACAATTGTATAGTGAAATACCTTACATGTTCTTTTATTCATATCATTTCAATGAATCCCTTTCAAATCATATGAGATTAATATTATCACCATTAGTTGATAGATGAATTTGAGGTTAAGAGGGTTACGAGTCATGCCCATGGTTACCTAGGGAAATCCAATGTTTTTCATAGTGAGTGATTTTTTTCAGAGGATACATTTTTTTAAAATTAATTAATTAATTTATTTTTTGGGCTGTGTTGGGTCTTCGATTCTGTGCGAGGGCTTTCTCTAGTTGCGGCAAGCGGGGGTCACTCTTCATCGCGGTGCGTGGGCCTCTCACTGTCACGGCCTCTCCCGTTGCAGAGCACAGGCTCCAGATGCGCAGGCTCAGTAGTTGTGGCTCACGGGATTTAGTTGCTCCGCGGCATGTGGGATCTTCCCAGGCCAGGGCTCGAACCCGTGTCCCCTGCATTGGCAGGCAGATTCTCAACCACTGCGCCACCAGGGAAGCCCAGAGGATACATTTTTACATTACAAAAAAAATTTATGAGTTTCCCATATTCACTTTTTCCAACATTTCCTCATACGTCTTCATTGACAATGAAATCCTGGAACAAATGTCGACTCTACTGGTCTTCCTTAGCTTACACTTTCCGTGTTAAAATAAGTGCATGTGCGAAATTTGTAGTTACTAATAAGTGATGGCAATATGTTTATTGTGTAAAATAAGAATATTCAAAAGTAGAATTCCTATGTTTTCTTTAGGATTATTCACCCTACAAAACGAATGTCAATATTTGTACCTAACCCCGTTAGCAGTTACCAGTTGACAGATATGGACAGATCAGAAGATCACTTAAGGACATTTGCATTTCCATAACTGAAGTATAATATGGACGATATAAACATACATTCTGGATTTTCTGGAGAAGCAGCAATTGCAGATTTTCTCTACCCTCATCACACTGTATGTTTCAACTTTTGTTTCAGACAGTATGTTTACCATATATGTAAGCAAACTGAAAATACCTGGGATGACACTTAGAGAGCTGTGAAGTTCTTTATAAGTGTTTAGGATACAGTAAGAGATCTTTATATCCTCCTTACTTCTATATTCTTTATTCAATAAGTATATATTTAGAACCATTTGTTAAAATCCTACTATTTAAGACTAACTCAAATTTACCTTTTCTTTGAGATCATTTACCTTTCCCCCACAAATAATTAATTCCTCATTTTCTGGGATTTCAGTTTTTGTTTATATTCTTTTCAGTTAAGTGTATGTGTGTATCTATCTATCCTTACACTATATGTAAATTATATTCATATCCCTAGCATATGTAGTAGGGATCAATATGAATAGATGATCAATAAAACTCTATGTAGTGGATGATCAGTAAAAGTCTGGTGAAAGAAGGAAGAAAAGGATGAGGAGGGGAGGCTCTTTTGAGAGACTATTTAGGCCACATTAGTAGAAAATGCAGCAGACTCACATGAGACTCGTCTGATTGGTGAAGTTATTCATGTGCCACAGGTGGAATCAGAAAAGAGCTCCAAGCATACATGTTAGACAACATTCTATTTTTTCTCCCTACATCAACCCTTCAAATATATTTCCTTCCTGAGCCTACCAACTTAGGATCACATTCATGCAGCTCAGTCAGACATGGACTTGCCTCAAGGGACTGGAGAAGGTAAATGAGAGGATTTTTATTTAGTGAACTCTGTTTTTAGTCAGATTACATAGATTGGGCCAGATGCATAGTTGGTTTGAGGGGGAAATCAGCTTTTGTATTATTTGATCTATCATTTATCGCCTAAACCACTGGAAGGGAAATAATTGCAGAAATTGTTAAAATAAATAATCCAAAAATAATTATATTTAAGTTTAATAACACTTCATTTCCATACATGGGATAGATATGTGTATATATTGGCTCCATGGTTAAATAACTCACAATACATCAACAAAAATATGTGAAGCCACATTGTGAAGAACTGATTCAGTAGAAGCAAGATTTTGCAGACACCTCTTCCTATTTTCTTGCTCTTATGTCTTCCCTGATTCTCATTCCCTGAGGGTACTGGAAATACCCTCAAACTCCAGATGATAGAATACATCAACCAAAGATAAGCTTCTGAAAATGTGATAATTTTTTGTAGCATCATTCATATGAAAATGTTATTATATATTAAATACTTATAAAAACATTTATAACACTCACATAAGATATGAATAACAACAATACCACCAAAGCTTAAGAAATGCAGTATCACCAGTACCTCTGTTCCCCTTTGTGTCACTCTCCAATCCCATCATCTATCTCCACCCAACCCATGAAGGTAACCGCTATGCTGAATTTTGTATGTTTATCATTCCTTTTTCTTTTCAAACTTTGGGTTTATTTATTTATTTATTTATTTATTTTATTTATTTATTTATGGCTGTGTTGGGTCTTCGTTTCTGTGCGAGGGCTTTCTCTAGTTGCGGCAAGTGGGGGCCACTCTTCATCGTGGTGCATGGGCCTCTCATTATCGCAGCCTCTCTTGTTGCGGAGCACAGGCTCCAGACGTGCAGGCTCAGTAATTGTGGCTCACAGGCCTAGTTGCTCTGCGGCATGTGGGATCTTCCCAGACCAGGGCTCGAACCCGTGTCCCCTGCATTGGCAGGCAGATTCTCAACCACTGTGCCACCAGGGAAGCCCCCTTTTTCTTATTTATAGTGTCCCACATTTGTATTGATTAGTTTTATACGAATTTTAACTTTATATAAGCAGAATTGACTGGTTCTATTCATTTGCAACTTTTTCACTCAACGTTATACTCCTGCTATATATCTATGGTTATTATTGTGATTATAGTTAATTTGTTTTCCATCACAGCACTGTGTTCTACTACATGAATTTGTTTTTCCAATCTCCTGTTAATAGACATTTGAATAGCTTCTGATTTTTTGCTATAGAAAGCATGGGTGCTATAAACCATGTGCATGTCTCCTGATATTTGTGTCCATGAATTATTCTAGGATATATCTCCTGATATTTGTGTCCATGAATTATTCAAGTAGATTTGATAAGTTGAAGGCTAAGTGCATCTTTTAATTTACTGGATAAAGTCAAATTGTTTTCTAAAGTGACTATCAATGTACACTCCCATCCACAGTGTATAAGAGTTCTGACTGCTCCCTATTATTGGTGGTTAATGAAAATATAAGACATTTCAAAATGAGCAGAAAATGGCAGGTTATATGCATATAAAACCATTACAAGAATAAAACAGAAAATGAGAACTCCAATATTTTAGCTGATGACACTACTCTCCAAGAAATCTAATCATGAATCAGAGGAAAACTCTAACATAGGAGCCCAAAGTGGATAAAATATCCCTACACAAACATTTTCATATATGAAATACTCCAAATCATAAATGCAGAAACTCAGAACACCGAATAGCCAAAGCAATCTTTTTTTTTGGACTTTATTTATTTTTAATATATTTATTATTTTTGGCTGAGTTGGGTCTTCATTGCTGTGCGCAGGCTTTCTCTACTTGCAGCAAGTGGTGGCTACTCTTCGTTGCGGTGCATGGGCTTCTCATTGCAGTGGCTTCTCTTGTTGCGGAGCACGGGCTCTAGGCATGTGGGCTTTCAGTAGTTGTGGCTCGTGGGCTTCAGTAGTTGTGGCTCGTGGGCTCTAGAGTGCAGGCTCAGTAGTTGTGGCACACAGGCTTAGCTGCTCTGCGGCATGTGGGATCTTCCCGAACCAGAGCTCAAACCCGTTTCCCCTGCACTGGCAGGCGGATTCTTAACCACCACGCCAGCAGGGAAGCCCCCAAAGCAATCTTGAGAAAGAAAAATGGAGCTGGAGGAATCAGGCTCCCTAACTTCAGGCTATACTACAAAGCTACAGTAATCAAGACAGTATGGTACTGGCACAAAAACAGAAATACAGATCAACAGAACAGGATAGAAAGCCCAGAGATAAACCCATGCACATATGGTCACCTTATCTTTGATAAAGGAGGCAAGAATATACAATGGAGAAAAGACAGCCTCTTCAATAAGTGGTGCTGGGAAAACTGGACAGTTTCATGTGAAAGAATGAAATTAGAACACTCTCTAACACCACATACAAAAATAAACTCAAAATGGATGAAAGACCTAAATGTAAGGCCAGACACTATAAAACTCTTAGAGGAAAACATAGGCAGAACATTCTATGACATAAATCAGAGCAAGATCCTTTTTGATCCACCTCCTAGAGAAATGGAAATAAAACCAAAAATAAACAAATGGGACCTAATGAAACTTAAAAGCTTTTGCACAGCAAAGGAAACCATAAACAGGATGAAAAGACAACCCTCAGAATGGGAGAAAATATTTGCAAATGAAGCAACTGACAAAGGATTAGTCTCCAAAATTTACAAGCAGCTTATGCAGCTCAATATCAAAAAAACCAAACAACCCAATCCAAAAATGGGCAGAAGACCTAAATAGACATTTCTCCAAAGAAGATAATACAGATTGCCAACAAACACATGAAAGGATGTTTAACATCACTAATCATTAGAGAAATGCAAATCAAAACTACAATGAGGTATCACCTCACATGGGTCAGAATGGCCATCATCAAAAAATCTACAAACAATAAATGCTGGAGAGGGTGTGGGGAAAAGGGAACCCTCTTGCACTGTTGGTGGGAATGTAAATTGATACAGCCACTATGGAGAACAGTATGGAGGTTCCTTAGAAAACTAAAAGTAGAACTACCATACGACGCAGCAATCCCACTACTGGGCATATACCCTGAGAAAACCATAATTCAAAGAGTCATGTACCACAGTGTTCATTGCAGCTCTATTTACAATAGCCAGGACATGGAAGCAACCTAAGTGTCGATCGACAGATGAATGGATAAAGAAGATGTGGCACATATATACAATGGAATATTACTCAGCCATAAAAAGAAACGAAATTGAGTTACTTGTAGTTAGGTGGATGGACCTAGAGTCTGTCATACAGAGTGAAGTAAGTCAGAAAGAGAAAAACAAATACCATATGCTAAACATATATATGGAATCTAATTAAAGAAAAAAAAAGGGTTCTGAAGGACCTAGGGGCAGGACAGGAATAAAGATACAGAAGTAGAGAATGGACTTGAGGACACTGGGAGGGGGAAGGGTAAGCTGGGATGAAGTAAGAGAGTGGCACTGACATATATACACTACCAAATGTAAAATAGATAGCTAGTGGGAAGCAGCCACATAGCACAGGGAGATCAGCTCGGTGTTTTGTGACCACCTAGAGGGGTGGGATAGGGAGGGTGGGACGGAGGCTCAAGAGGGAGGTGGTATGGGGATATATGTTTATGTATAGCTGATTCGCTTTGTTATAAAGCAGAAATTAACACACCATTGTAAAGCAATATACTCCAATAAAGATGTTAAAAAAAAAGAAACTCAGAACAGAAACATAAAGAAATTTTAAAAGGCAGTGTAAAATGACAGTTTACTGAGCTTAAAAAAAGACTGTAAAAAATAAAAATCTCTCATAAATGAAGCTATAAGGTACCCAAGGGTTCACGAATATCGATCATAAAGAAAGTGTATATATACATATATACACACATATATATAATATGAATATAAATTCACCTCTTCCAAAGTTGGCAAAAGATATAAACATACAGACTCAAGAACTTGAGTAACGCTCAAACAGAATCAACCCCAAGAAATCTGCACAAGACACATCATAATCAAAATTCTGAAAACTAAAGACAAAGAAAAGAATCTTGAAAGCAGTAAGTGAGAAACAATACCTTACTTACAGGGAAAAAAGAAAGAAGAAAATAATAAATCTTGGAACATCAAAAAGGAAGAAAAATAGCAAGAGCAAAAGTAAGGGTAAATACAGTAGACTTTTCACCTTGAGTTTCCTGATTTATGTTTGATGGTTGAAGCAAAAATTATACAATTGTCTGATGTGGTTCTCAATATATGTTGAGAAATATTTAGGATAATTATAAACAGGTGAGGGGAAAGAGACTTAAAGGGAGGTAGTTTCTAGACTCAAACTGGTAAAATGTCAACACCAATAGACTGCAATAAGTTATGCATGTATAATGTGATATCTAAAGCAACCACTGAAACATCCAAACAGAGATACAGCAAAATGAAATTCTAAGAAATGTTCAAGTAAATCCACAGGAATGCGAGACAAAGGAAACAGAAAAAAAGAAACAGGGAACAAATAAAACAAAAAATAAAATGGCAGATTTAAGAACTAACATATCAATAATTACATTAAAGATACACAGACTAAATACACCAATTAATAAACAGAGATTCGTAGAGTAGACTAAAAACAAAAATCAAACACCACCACGACCCAACTATATGCTGTTTACAGGAAACTTAATTAAAATATACTGATGTAGGCAGTAAAGTAAAGGAATGGAAAAATATACCATGTGAAAATCAAGAGAGCAAGATGGTTCTGTAGCTTGGGAGAAGTTTGGCAGTTCCTCAAAAGGAGCCATCAATTCAATTTCTAGGTCCCAAGAAAAATTAAAACATGTCTATACTTAAGGTTGTACAGGATGTTCATAGCAGCATTATTAATAATAGCCAAAAAGTACATTAACTGATGAATGGATAAGCAAGCTGTAGTACAGCCATATAGTGTAATATTAGTCGGCCATAAGAAGAATAAAGTAGTGAAACATGCTACAAAATGGATGAACCTTGAAAATATCATGCTAAGTGAAAGAAGCCAGCCATAAAAGACCACATGTTATATGATTTAATTTACATGAAATGTCCAGATATAGAAAGTAGATTAGTGGCTTCCAGAGGCTGAGAGGGAAGGAGTAAAGGGGAGTGACTGCTAATGGGTACAGAGTTTCTTTTTGAGGTGATGAAAATGTTCTAAAATTAAGTAGTAGTGATGGTTGCACAACTCTGTAAATATACTAAAACCACAAAATTGTACACTTTAACAGTGTGAATTTTATGGTATGTGAATTAAATTTCAATAAAGCTATTATTAAATAAAAGCACTCAAATAAAAGAATAAGAAGAAGGAGGAGAAGGAGGAGAAGAAGAAGGCAAGAGTGACTACATTAGCATTTTATTGTAATAGCCCAAAACAGGAACCAACTCAAATGTCCTCTAATGAGTGAATGGTTAAAATGTGGTACAATGTACCACAGAGCACTACCCAGCAATTAAAGAGGATGAACTATGGATATACACAACAACGTGGATGGATCTCAAGGGTATTTATGTAGAGTGAAAACTGCCAGTCTCAAAGAGTCACATATTGTATGATTCTATTTATATAACATTCTCAAAACGACAAAATTTTCTAAATGGGGAACAGATTCATGGCTAACAGACATTATAATGGGTAATTGGATGGATATGACTTATAGTCATGAGGGACATCTTTGTGGTGCATCTTGAATATAGTGTTGGTTACTTGAATCTACACATGTGACAAAATGGCATAGAACTATACACACACCTTGTATCAATATCAATTTCCTGATTTTACTATTGTATATAGTTAATGTAAGGTGTAGCCACTGGGGAAAACTGGGTGATGGGTACATGGGACTTCTCTACTACCTTTGCAACTTCCTGTGAATGTTAATTATTTCAAAATAAAAATTTTTCTAAAAAATAATTTGGAATTTGAAATTTAAAAATATAATAGCAATAGCATTATTTTGAACATGAAATACTTTGGAATAAATTTCACAAAATATACTCAAGACCTGTCATTGAAAATGACAAATCATCGATGAGAGAAATGAAAGAATAACTAAACAGAGATAAACTGTGTTCATGGAGTAGAAGACACAGTATTGTTATGACATCAATTCTCAAACTGACCTATAGGTTCATTACAATCCTGATCAAAATATCCGAATAGTTAACATGTGAAAAGTTGTTCCACCTTACTAATAATTAGGTGAACGTAAATAAATGCATCAGCATGATGACATACCACTTGTCATCAACAGACTGACAAAAATTTCAAAGTCTGAACAAACCAAATGGGGAGAAGTAGGAATATAGATTGACACACGCTCATACTCTCTTACTCAGCCATTCCAAAAACATTTTTATACATGTGAATATGAAGACGTTTACAGGAATGTTGTCTGCAGTGCTGTTTGTAATGGTAAAAATTGAAAAAAATCCAACAATAAAGAAATAGTTAGGGACTTCCCTGGTGGTGCAGTGGTTAAGAATCCTCCTGCCAATGCCGGGGACATGGGTTCGATCCCTGGTCCAGTAAGATCCCACATGCTGCGGAGCAACTAAGTCTGTGTGCCACAACTACTCAGCCTGCGCTCTAGAGCCTGCGAGCCACAACTACTGAAGTCCTCGCACCTAGAGCCCGTGCTCGGCAACAAGAGAAGCCACCGCAATGAGAAGCCCGCGCACAGCAAGGAAGAGTAGCCCCCACTCACCACAACTAGAGGAAGGCCGTATGCAGCAATGAAGACCCAACGCAGCCAAAACTTAAAAAAAAAAAAAGAAATAGTTAAATAAAAATAGTATATTTATTCATATGATGGAAATGCAGCAATTAAACTGATTAAATGAGATCTAAGTAGAGCAGTGTGGGTAGAATTAAAAGACAAAATTGAATTTAAAATGCAAGATGTAGAAAGCACAATATGTGCTATGGAATGAATTGTGTCTCCCCAAATTCATACGTTGATGTTCTAACTTCCACTGTGTCTGTATCATGAGATAGGGTCTTTAAGAGGTACTTAAGGTTAAATGAGGTCATAAGGGTAGGGTCCTAATCCAAAGGAATTGTGGCTTTATAAGAAGAGGAAGAGAGAGAGAACTCTTTTTCTCCCCAACTTGTGAGGACACAACAAGAAGGTGGCCATTTTCAAGCCAGGAGGAGAGGTCTCACCAAGAATCATATTAGCTGGCACCTTGATCTGGGACTTCTAGTCTCCAGAACTATGAGGAAATTAATTTCTGTTGTTTAAGCCATCCAGTCTCTGATATTTTGCTATGGTAGCCTGAGAAGACTAATAAAATATGGTACCATTACGTAAGTTAAAATACATACAAAATAGTCCTCTGAATTGTTTATGAATCCATATACCCATATAAAACACTATCTTAAAAAGGAGCTGGGAGAACATACCCCAAACTTAATGGTTGCTCTTGGAGATGGGGAGGGTAATAGAACTCAGGGCTGAAGTTAAGAGAGTTTACTGTTCTGCAGTATTTCACTTCTTAAGGAAAAATGAAAAGCAAATGAGGAAAATGTTAACTGTTTATTTTGACCTGTGCAAATATGGGTGTTATAATTATATTACTTTTATATCTTTAGATTATCTTTTAAATTTCTTTTAAAAAACAGAATAGGGATAAACTTACAAATAAGATGAAATACATTACTTGTTATCCCTTTTCAAGTCAAGGAAAATAGGTAAATATAAAGATAGAGGAATTGATAAATGAATGGACAGACTAAAAGACAAATAGGCAGGCTGGACAATTTATGACTTATATTTGTAAATTTCACAGTCAATATATCATTCTCTAATTTTAATATTGAAAATGCTGCTCCCAGTACATAATATTTTTTCATTCATTCATTCATTCCCATATTTATTTGGTAAACAATAATTTATAATTGAGCATGTGCTGGATAGTGGTAGAAGTGTTTAATAAGACAGATGGTATAATTGAGGATCTCAGTCCAGTGAGAAAGACAGATGCAAAAACTTATTCACAAGACAATATAAAGTGTTCTCCAAGAGAGGTACATAGAAGAGATGACATTTGAGATAAATTTTTTAAAATTCAAAAACAAGTCTGAAACCTCTGAATGAAGGCTTTAAAAACCACTAAAATCTGTATTCTATAACTTCTCTGTATTTTTGCTCAGCCCAAATTCTTCTACATGTATCACATAACTTTTAAAAGTCTGATTAAACCCAAAATGATTCTTGTCTCACCTTTGCAAATTTTTCGTCTTCTGTGACTACCAATTTTTTTTTCTGCTTACTATATTCTTGTCTTCTCTCCAAAACACTCATAATTTTTTCATCAGTTAAGTTCTTCCTAAACTCACAAAACTGAGGCCAAAATTTAAACAGAACTCCAAAAATTGTCATCTGTATATAAAACAAAGTATGTCTCAGATTACAGTTTTATACAAATGTACCAATTTAAACTCTAATTCACCATAATAATGGATTAACTATTCTATTCTTTAATATACAGCATGTTTCCTCCAACTTATTGTCTCCAGACATCTTGGTATAGTTTAGTTCAGCACATGCTTATCATCAATGTTTTTTTACTACCAATGAGAAGTCTTTCTTTTAAAAAAAACATACTCTTAAATACAGTTAAAAGTCACTTTATGCTTTATGTTTCCCTATCCAGTTGATTGTATTAATAAAGAATCCATTAGGTCTTTTAAAATAAGAAATTTATGTTTTCTTTGAAAACATATACCAGTTGATCTGCCATACACTCTGCTGTTTTATGCAAGTATTCCAAATATTCAGTTCATCAAGGGGAACTCCTCTCCGGTCCCCTTTCCTTTCTTTTAGAGAAAGGAAATACCATTTTGCCTCTGGAAAAGCTCTTAAACAAAGCTGCAGATTTAAGAATAAATCTTGAGTAACTTTTAAATGATATAATCTCTCTTTTATGTGAGAGCAAGAAAAGTAACATTTAAAAAGCAGAGTGGTATCCTGCACAAATGCTTTCTTAGGACACTCTACATTAAGTGATTAATTGTGATATTTATAGAGATAAGAATTGTTGCTCAAATTCCCATGCCAAGTTTTTCCATTAGTTCCAGAGGCATACATTACTTCCAAGAAGGTAGGACTTGCCACATCAGATCAAGTCCAACGTTTTGTTGCTGGGAATGGCCTATACCTAATGCCCTGGAGAAAAATGAACTATCCCATTAGGCTCTAAGCCAACTCTTCAGGGGGAAAGTGGAATTTTTAAAAAGTAAATGCTGCAGTGATCAACAGCGTCCTGAATTGATATATTTCATGACTCCTCGTTTCTGTACATGAGTATCATTAGTAAAACTATTTACTCCCTTTACAATACTATCTTGTCATTGAATGCTATAGCCTCTTGGGATTGTGAACACAAAAGCTAAACATACTTTGATGAAGTGCAGGCTTTTAAAAAATTTTCATTTACATTTATCTGTCATGCATTTAATTAAGTAATCCCCTTCTCCAAAGTTAAACGATCATGGTAGTTTTTATATGCACTTTTTAAACTTAAATACTCCTCCTCCACCTCTATTTACCAACTATTGACCCTACTTCTCAGTTACCCCTCCAAAACCTAAGTCATTCCCAGCTCTCAAATATATTTATTTTCATCTAGAAGGCTTTCCAGTAAAAGTCACCCTATTAGGACACAATTTTTCAAGGTAGACATAAAATTGCTCTATTTCTAGAAGTTGCAATTAAGGTTAATAACATACATGTTATTCATGAAAATTGTCCTATGCCTCCAAAACCTTAAAAGATAACCAAACTGTGGGTAAGTAAATGTTTTAATAAATACAGAGCTACTTTGTTCACTGCCAGCAGATGGGCAATGCTCTAGTATGAGTGAGAAGGGCCAGTGAAAATATGGCTGGGTGATGAAAACTTTCAAGCTATTAGGAATGCAGGTGGGGGACAGGCAGACGCTATAGTGCAGGGGTCCCCAATCCCCGGGCCACGGACAGGACTGCACAGCAGGAGGTGAGCGGTGGGTGAGCCAGCAAAGCTTCATCTGTATTTACAGCCGTTCCCCATCATTCACAGTACTGCTTGAGCTCCGCCTACTGTCAGATCAGCTGCGTCATTAGATTCTCAAAGGAGCGTGAACCTTACTGTGAACTGCACATGTGAGGGATCTAGGTTGCGCGCTCTTTATGAGAATCTAATGCCTGATGATCTGAGGTGAAGCTTAGGCGGTGATGCTAGCACCGGGGAGCGGCTGCAAATACAGATTATCATTAGCAGAGAGGTTAGACTGCACAGAGACCATAATAAATCAACTGCTTGCAGATTCATATCGAAACCCTATCAGTGAGTGGCAAGTGAAAACAAGCTCAGGGCTCCCACTGATTCTGCACTATAGTGAGTTGTATAATTATTTCATTATATATTACAATGTAATAATAATAGAAATAAATTGCACAATAAATGTAATGCGCTTGAATCATCCCAAAACCATCCACCCACACTCCCGCCCCTAGTCCGTGGAAAAACTGTCTTCCACGAAACTGGTCCCTGGTGCCAAAAAGGTTGGGGACCACTGCTATAGTGAAATAAATACTAAAACAGGCAATTTTTATATTTACTATTCAGCCCTTTTGCTCAACTTTGCTCTCATGTCCAGTTTGATCTATTCCTGTCATGATCCATCTATTCTCACATCATTCATTCATATGTTCAAAAATGTTACTGAGTGTCTATTCTATGCCAGGCACTCAGGCCGCAAAGGCAAATAAGAAACATTCCCTACGCCCAAAGACCTTACAGTCCGATGGGAAAGTGAGGCATGAGAATAGCCATTTTCAGTTCTGTGTGATAAGTGTTCTGACAGGGACAAATACAAGATATCATAGAAGCATAAGAGAGAGAAGATGATACTGTAAAAAGCTCTGGAAGCAAGAAAGTAAGCCCTCTTTATGGAAGTACAAATATTTCAGTAAGACTGGGAGACAGATGGCAGGGAGTGGGAAGACATGTGGTTAGAGAAATATGTAGTAAGGAGCTTGGTCTTCATTCTGAAGACAATGGGGAGTAATTGAAATTGAAAGCAGAGAAATGACATGATCAAATATACATTTTGAAAAGATGGATCTGTCTGCAGTGAGTTAAATGGTTTTGAGAGAGCCTAGAGGCAGGGAATTCTGGTAATCAATGTGAGACATTGCAGATGTGAACTGAGGTAGCGGCATGGAGTTGGAGAAAAGTAGATAGAATAACAGATAAGAAGGAGACAAATGGATACATATAAGTGACTGAAGATCCCCAAAGGTAAGGAATGAAGGATAGGGAAGACATGAAGATGGCAACCAGATCTCTGGCTTGTATACCTGGGTAGGAGATATGCCATTCTCTGAGCTTCCTTACAGAAAACAGAAACAATAGATTTGGTGAGGTGAGGCCCCTAAATATTCTCTTGTGTTCTGATACTCCAAAGTCCATATTTAAGATATGTTTGGGACTTTGATTTGGGAAATCAGGTAGGAGGCATAAACTAGAGGACTCCAATAAAGTTCACTGGCTGTAATCCCTGGACAGTGCGGTGGAACCAACCTACGTAAGCAGCTCCAGACATTCACCATCAGACTTGAGGCTAGATGGTCTCCTTGCTATCAGGAGACCTAGGCTAGGCTAAGTGATCTTTTCATTAACAGATGCTACAATTCTGACACCATGTTTTTTCTATTTCTCTCTAGCACATCCTCAATCATTCTTCTTTATTTTTACCTATTTCAATGCATAATTGGATGGTGAGTCTACTTTCAGTTCCTTTTAGGACTTAGAACACAGCTGGCTTGCAAATGAATATTAAGGAATAATGGTCTTTTTCCATGCTCAAGGGCAATCATACCCTAAATCTCTGTTTCATATCACTTAAATAGTGACATGGCCTTCCCTATTACCCCTATTATAATTTATTTTTCTTAATCATTTTTCAGGAACATCACTAAAAGGCTTTTCAAAATGCAAATAAATTATGTTCAGCAACTCACTGTTTTCTATTATTTGTCTTAAAAAGAAGTAACTTGAGCAGGTTAACAGCCATGATTTTCCTTTCATGAGCTTGTGTACTTTATGTTGGTTGGGTACTTAAATCTCCTCTCACTTATTTTATGAGCTATGTGAATATTCCAACCTTTAAAAATACACAAATCTTGGGACACACATACTTTACACATTTTTGTGGTAGCAGATATTTTAAAAGGAAATATGAATGGTGGGAAAGGAAGGAGGAATTAGCTGGAGTTTTATAAGTTAGAAATAAAATGATAACCATGCAAAGTCAAAGTACAGAATTTAAATAATTGTATTTGCTGTATATTATCATCAACAAAATAGTAAGTTACTAGTTTCTATGTTCTGTGGCATACGCAACATTTTTTAAATTAAACAGAATAAATCCCAGGATTAGGAGGATTAGAGCTTTGCCAAATACGAATAATGCAAAAACTTTTAAAGAATATCTAGATGTTAATCTGTTTTAAAGTATGCTTACTACATGCCCTGATTTCTTACCTGTGCCTCTCTAAATACATATGGTCCCAACTCCTTTCTGTGTTCAATAATCTTCTGGGCTTGCTCTAATGGAATGTCAATTTGTAAAGCTGGTGGAATACTGGAATTAATAAAGCAGTTGATAATAGTCATGATCTTCTTGTGGATGAGGGACTCATCACAATGAGAATGGCACAAGTCCTACACAAGGAGGAAAGATAGAACAATATATGATTAATACATTAATAGAATACTTTATAGAATGTGTCAATATGTCTGTCAGTTAATATATATATATTTTAATTTCAGATCAAGAGGTTACTGGGACATGTTCAAGACTATCTTAAAAAATCATAGCTTTTATTTCTCTTGGGTTTGAAGAACCTAAGAAATTTTTTTCTTTTTTGCTCCTAGCCTGTGTCTTCATATCTATGTGTGTCTCATGGATAGCATCTAGTTCCATGTTTTTCCCACCCATTCTGTCAATCTCTGCCTTTTAAAGGAACCTAAGACTTTGATGCACATACTTTACGTAAATACGGGTTTCATTTAATCCTGATTCTTTCTTCTCCTGGCAAAGGAGCAGCTTTAGTGTCTACTTTGACTCATTTAACAAATTCATATTAAGTTCCTGCTACATGCCAGACACTGAGCTGAGCCCCAAGACACAGCACCTGTCCTTTAAAGCCTCAATATCTACTGGCATCATAAATATCAGATCAGAAATTAATGAAAAAGAAATGAAGGGAACAATAGCAAAGATCAATAAAACTAAAAGCTGGTTCTTTGAGAAGATAAACAAAATTGATAAACCATTAGCCAGACTCATTAAGAAAAAAGGGAGAAGACTCAAATCAATAGAATTAGAAATGAAAAAGGAGAAGTAACAACTGACACTGCAGAAATACAAAGGATCATGAGAGATTACTACAAGCAACTATATGCCAATAAAATGGACAACCTGGAAGAAATGGACAAATTCTTAGAAAAGCACAACCTTCCGAGACTGAATCAGGAAGAAATAGAAAATATGAACAGACCAATCACAAGCACTGAAATTGAAACTGTGATGAAAAATCTTCCAACAAACAAAAGCCCAGGACCAGATGGCTTCACAGGCGAATTCTATCACACATTTAGAGAAAAGCTAACACCTATCCTTCTCAAACTCTTCCAAAATATAGCAGAGGGAGGAAAACTCCCAAACTCATTCTAGGAGGCCCCTATCACCCTGATACCAAAACTAGACAAAAGATGTCACAAAAAAAGAAAACTACAGGCCAATATCACTGATGAACATAGATGCAAAAATCCTCAACAAAATACCAGCAAACAGAACCCAACAGCACATTAAAAGGATCATACACTATGATCAAGTGGGGTTTATCCCAGGAATGCAAGGATTCTTCAATATACACAAATCAATCAATGTGATACACCGTATCAACAAATTGAAGGAGAAAAACCATATGACAATCTCAACAGATGCAGAAAAAGCTTTTGACAAAATTCAACACCCATTTATGATAAAAACCCTCCAGAAAGTAGGCATAGAGGGAACCCACCTCAACATAATAAAGGCCATATATGACAAACCCACAGCCAACATTGTTCTCAATGGTGAAAAGCTGAAACCATTTCCTCTAAGATCAGGAACAAGACAAGGTTGCCCACTCTCACCACTATTATTCAACACAGTTTTGGAAGTTTTAGCCACAGCAATCAGAGAAGAAAAAGAAATAAAAGGAATCCAAATCAGAAAAGAAGAAGTAAAGCTGTCACTGTTTGCAGATGACATACTATATACAGAATCCTAAAGATGCTACCAGAAAGCTACTAGAGCTACTCAATGAATTTGGTAAAGTAGCAGGATACAAAATTAATGCACAGAAATCTCTTGCATTCCTATACACTAATGATGAAAAATCTGAAAGAGAAATTAAGGAAACACTCCCAATTACCATTACAACAAAAAGAATAAAATAGCTGGAATAAACCTACCTAAGGAGACAAAAGACCTGCATGCACAAAACTATAAGACACTGATGAAAGAAATTAAAGACGATACAAACAGATGGAGAGATATACCATGTTCTCGGATTGGAAGAACCAACATTGTGAAAATGACCCAAAGCAATCTACAGATTCCAAAAAATCCCTATCAAACTACCAATGGCATTTTTCAAAGAACTAGAACAAAAAATTTCACAATTTGTATGGAAACACAAAAGACCCCGAATAGCCAAAGCAATCTTCAGAAAGAAAAACGGAGCTGGAGGAATCAGGCTCCTTGACTTCAGACTTTACTACAAAGCTACAGTAATCAAGACACTATGGTACTGGCACAAAAACAGAAATATAGATCAATGGAACAGGATGGAAAGCCCAGGGATAAACCCAAGCACATATGGTCACCTTATCTTTGATGAAGGAAGCAAGAATATACAATGGAGAAAAGACAGCTTCTTCAGTAAGTGGTACTGGGAAAACTGGACAGCTAAGTGTAAAAGAATATTAGAACACTCCCTAACACCATACACAAAAATAAACTCAAAATGGATTGAAGACCTAAATGTAAGGCTAGACACTATAAAACTCTTAGAGGAAAACATAGGCAGAACACTCTATGACATAAATCACACCAAGATCCTTTTTGACCCACCTCCTAGAGAAATGGAAATAAAACCAAAAATAAACAAGTGGTACCTAATGAAACTTAAAAGCTTTTGCACAGCAAAGGAAACCATGAACAAGATGAAAAGACAACCCTCAAAATGGGAGAAAATATTTGCAAATGAAGCAACTGACAAAGGATTAGTCTCCAAAATATATAAACAGCTCATGCAGTTCAATATCAAAAAAACAAACAACCCCATCCAAAAATGGGCAGAAGACCTAAATAAACATTTCTCCAAAGAAGATATACAAATTGCCAACAAACACATGAAAGGATGTTCAACATCACTAATCATTAGAGAAATGCAAATCAAAACTACAATGAGGTATCACCTCACACCAGTCAGAATGGCCATCATCAAAAAGTCTACAAACAATAAAAGCTGGAGAGGGTGTGGAGAAAAGGGAACCCTCTTGCACTGTTGGTGGGAATGTAAATTGATACAGCCACTATGAAGAACAGTATGGAGGTTCCTTAAAAAACTAAAAATAGAACTACCATACGACGCAGGAATCCCACTACTGGGCATATACCCTGAGAAAACCATAATTCAAAAAGAGTCATGTACCACAATGTTCATTGCAGCTCTATTTACAACAGCCAGGACATGGAAGCAACCTAAGTGTCCATCGACAGATGAATGGTTAAAGAAGATGTGACACATATATACAATGGAATATTACTCAGCCATAAAAAGAAACGAAATTGAGTTACATGTAGTGAGGTGGATGGACCTAGAGTCTGTCATACAGAGTGAAGTAAGTCAGAAAGAGAAAAACAAATACCGTATGCTAACACATATATATGGAATGTAAAAAACAAGTGGTTCTGACAAACCTAGGGGCAGGACAGGAATAAAGACGCAGACGTAGAGAATGGACTTGAGGACATGGGGAGGGGGATTGGTAAGCTGGGATGAAGTGAGAGAGTAGCAATGACATATATACACTACCAAATGTAAAATGGATGGCTAGTGGGAAGAAGCAGCATCGCACAGCGAGATCAGCTCGGTGTTTTGTGACCACCTAGAGGGTTGGGATAGGGAGGGTGGGAGGGAGACTCAAGAGGGAGGGCATATGGGGATATATGTATACATATAGCTGATTCACTTTGTTATACAGCAGAAACTAACATACCATTGTAAAGCAATTATACTCCAATAAAGATGTTCAGAAAAATATCTACTGCAAGTGAAGCATGAAAAACGTTTTTCCAATCTGAGATAGTTAATAAGTGGCATGATAAAGGTATAAACAGGGCCCTAGGAGAGCACTGAGAATAGGCACCTTACTCAACTTACAGGTGGATGCAAAAGCTTTTTCTACATAACTGTTTCTACAGCAAGGTGATTTAGGCTCAAAGAGGCTAGCAACACAAGCGGGAATGTCGGTGGTTACAGGTGTATTATTATGCATCTTTTAGGAGCTATATTTTTTCAGATAACCTATTACATTATCATCTTTATAGCTAAAGAATTTAAAAACAGTAATTGTACATTAAAAAGACCCAGTTTTATGTCACAGATGTAAGGCTATCACTTTTTAAAATAAAGAGGTAGCTTAGCTTGAATTATGACATTTTTTATGAAAGACATTGTTCTCTAAATCCCTAGAAAGCACACAGATTTGGAAACTTGTAATTCTAGGCCAGAAATAAGCCAACATTTATTAAGTAGTTACTATATGACAGGCATTGTAATAACTATCTTACAGACAGTATTAAAGAAAGAAAATTTCTAGTGCTTGCCATATAAAACTTTACATATATAAATTTGGCGTTGTTATATGTGAAAAATCTTGATATAAATGTTACACTGAGATAACAGCATTTTTTACTCAATTTAGTATTCCCTCTGAAAATGCCTATTTATAACACATATGTTTGGCATGTTACCAAAAACTAAATTTTTTGCCATTACTAGGGAAATGATCATATATTTGGTAAGCCTGGCTTATTATTATGGAATATAAGGATTATGAAATAAAAACAAATTTGTGAAATTATATGGTTTTAACTTTGAGAGTATAGAGATAGAATTTAGATAGAATCAGGATTGGTATTTTTTCTAGTTGTTCTGCCCTATTATACCTGTAGCAGAGTTCACTTTTACCTATCGTTAAGGCCTATGTGTTAAGCACATAGTTGACCCTTGAACAACGTGGGGGTTAGGGGCACCAACCCTGCCTCGCAGTTGGAAATCCACGTATAACTTTACAGTTGGCCGTCTGTATCTGTAGTTCCACATCCTTGGATTCAACCAACAGTGGATTGTGAAGTACTGTAGTCTGAATTTACTGAAAAAAATTCAGGTATAAGCGGACCTTGCAGTTCAAACCTGTGTTGTTCAAGGGTCAACTGTACTGTCCTCTAGTAAACTTTCTGTGTCTCCCCCAGTCCAGGAGATGGACATCCTAGGTACTTCCATTTTACCCTGTGCTTCTCCCACCACTACACTAATCACACTCTTATAATCATCTTATCTATCACTTGTCTGTCCCTCCCCTAACACTGTAAGCCCTGACAGGAAAGACTGTTTTGATCACAGTTGTATCCTCAGGATTTAGCCTGGCCCTTGATAGGTGCTGAAAAAGTATTTCTTGGATGTGTATTTCCTTCAGGTCTTTTCTCTGTGGGGATGGACACACACACACACACACACACACACACACACACACACACACACTTTATATTAAATCATACTGCTTTCTAGTAGCTAGGTTTTAAAAAAATCAGTAAGATGATTATCTTTTCTCATTGATTAATCTCCTAGAGCATAATTTTTAATGGCTGCAGAGTATTCTACTGTATAGATGTATCATAATTAAAATAACCCATGTCCTGTTGTTGTACATCAGGGTTCTTTCCAATTTTTCACAATTCAGAATAATGTTTGACTAAGATCAGTGTAGCCATCTTTTAAATATTACTACAGTCATCACTGGGAGGGAGCATAACTTAGTGATTAAGGGCACAAATTTTAGCAATAGAATGTCTTGGTTCAAATTCCAGCTCTACTACTTAATTAGCTGAAGGATGTCAGAAGTTTCTTAACTTTTCTGTGCCTTAGCTTCTTCATCTGTAAAATGGTGAGAATTAACAGCTTTGACCTAGGATTCTTATAAAGAATAAAGTCGTTATTACATGAAAAGCATTAAGGAAATATCTGACAGATGTAAACACTTAATATGAGTAAGCCATAGAAAAGTGAGCACAGTAAGACTTGCTAGGTGGAATGCTTTCCCCCTGGCAAACTTCTTCAAGACCCAATTCAAGTATCATCACTTCTTTTTTATTTATTTATTTTAAATTAATTAATTAATTAATTTATTTATTTTTGGCTGTTTGGGTCTTCGTTGTTGCGCGTGGGCTTTCTCTAGTTGCAGCGAGCAGGGGCTTCTCTTGTTGCGGAGCACGGGCTCTAGGCACGTGGGCTTTAGGAGTTGTGGCACATGGGCTCAGTAGTTGTGGCTCACGGGCTCTAGAGTGCAGGCTCAGTAGTTGTGGTGCACGGGCTTAGCTGCTCCGCAGCATGTGGGATCTTCCCGGACCAGGGCTCAGGCCCGTTTCCCCTGTACTGGCAGGCGGATTCTTAACCACTGCGCCACCAGGGAAGTCCCACTTCTTTTTTATTAAATTTTTGTTGGAGTATAGTTGATTTACAATGTTGTGTTAGTTTCTGCTGTACAGCGAAGTGAATCAGTTATGCCTATACACATAACCACTCTTTTTCAGATTCTTTTCCCATATAGGTCATTACAGAGTATTGAGTAGAGTTCCCTATAAGTATCGTCACTTCTGTTGAGATCTCCCTGAGCTACCACCCTCCCTGAATCATTTTCCCCTCTGTGCCCAAATTATAACTAGTTAGAACAGGGATCATAATCAATGTTATTTCATGATATTTTGTTTTCATGGATGAGTCCCTCCTTGAAGGAGGGCAGTGTAGTTTATCCATTTTTTTTATTCCTACAATCTAGCATAATAGTTGGCACATTAGTGATTTAGTAAATGCTTATTGAATAAACAAATTCACCCTTAAAGCATGATTTTTAATAACTACCTAGTATTATATGTCCTCTGTTCTATACCACAGAAAAGATACTTAAATGAAGACCAAGGGAAGTCTTGAAGGAGAAACAGTCACAAAGTTAAGGGTTGACTATGTATGAGTCTATGTTTTCTTAAATGCTTATTTTGCACAGTTTATCTCATTACCTCTTATCCTAGCAGGGTTGGACTTACTCATGTTCATTTTAGCTTCAAGACTGTTCTGCTCACTCATAATAATTTCCTGTTATGGAAAACAGACTCTACCTCCTTTTTAATTTTCAAAAAAATTATCTTAATATTACTTATCTTGTGATAGATTTTTAAAAATCTTATCTCAAAATCCTTTTTTTTTTTTTCCTGAGGAAATTTCTATGTTAACAAAGGTACAAAAACTGGTGATAACAGAAAAGGGTAGAAAACAGTTTCATGGAATGCTGGAGAAAGTCTGGAAATAAGATTGTATTGAGCAACTACTAACTATATAGAATAAATATGCTGCAGAGTATTAGTACTGCATAATATTATACATACGTAGATTGTAGGCCAATTGAAAGCATTATCCTCTTAAATTCCAGCTTTATTTTTACTCCCTATTTTTATAATGGGATTAAATAGGCTGCTTGCAAGGAAATGAGCCTGCTAACCCTGGGAGCAGGGATGCCTACTCTTAGGTATTTCTAGACAACATTCCTGTATTCAAGTCTAGATTACACAACCTAGGAAGTCCTTTCCTCCTCTTCAGTGCAGAGATTCTATATGATTCCATCAAACACTTAAACCTGACAATAAACTGCTTTTGCACCTAATAACTTGTTCTTTCATTTATTTATTTTGTTAAGAATTTGGCCATTCTAATAGTAAAGCCTCTCTCATCTCTGTTGGTTTATTTATCTGTAATCCACTATCTCTAATTACTATTGCTGCAAATATGGTTAGGAGGAATTCTTGTAAACAGGTCTTGGTTAAAGTACTGAATATGAATATCTTCAGCAAAAATGTGTATAGTACATTTATAGATAAGCAATATGCAAAAATATAGTTAAAACTTTTCAGGAAGATTCTTGTTAGATCATAATATACGTGAAACCTTGAAAAACCTAATACTATCATTTCAGGGTTAACTCTTACTTTTCACTGTATAATAATAAATGTATCTAACACAGAACAATAGATACCTCAATATTTACACATTGGTATGAAAACATCGAAGTTGGGATATCTTATATAAATCTTGCCCAAAAAGTTAGGAAACTGATATGTTAATGCATCTCCTCCTTAAAAAGAGGTGCTTTTCTCCAGCTTCTAATACAATACCTTATATTTTTGTACTTCTTGCCAAAAGAGCACCCCATTTTCCAATAAATCTCCTTTTAGAGCCACAAACCGTTGAAACTGCCTTGCGGTAATTGGATTCAATAATGCTTTACGGAAAGCAATGATTTCACAAGATGACGATATCCACTTACTCTCCACAGGCTGTCCAAATCAGAGAATACAGAAAATTAGCTGTGTTCCAGAAGTTAATAATAAAGTCATTTATTAGGCTAAAAATTACCAACTTCTATCTCCTTTATTTTTGTCTGTTGAAATTTATGGCATGGATAAATAGAATTTGGCAGCTTTCCCCCTCTGTTCTCCCTTTTGTCTCTTTTGTATCTTTATGGCATCAGTTTCTTAAGAGGTGGAGAGAAAAAGAAATGATTGGATGATTTAGAACATATGACTACATTAAGAATGTTAACAATCATTACAGTTTGGGACTATGGTGAAAAACTACACTTTGGTGTACAGTATGAGTTCTGTGCTTAAACAGAACAAAGTAATCATAATGTTATAATTATATACATTATATGTTATATATTAATATATAACTTTCCTGCCTTTTAAAAAGTAAAAACAGTTGAACATTTAAGATATTTTTCAAAAATTTTAGAAAAAATTACCAATTAATCTTATTAATTTAAATAGGAAATTTACTGTGGAGCTTCACTATAATTCTATCCTAGAAAGATCATGTTTTTTTTTTTTTTTTTTGGCCACACTGTGCCGCTTGTGGGATTTTAGTTTCCTAACCAGGGATCGAACCTGGGCCACAGCAGTGAAAGTGCTGAGTCCTAACCACTGGACCGCCACGGAATTCCCGAAAGATCATGTTTTTAGGCGAGACATCTTTATATTATTTTAATAATAAATTACTATTAGTAATTAATAACCAGAGGAAATAATTATCAGTGTATATTTTTAATAATAAACTTTCTCTGACCCAGGATTTACTTTATGCAACAAAAAAGCCATGTTGTTTTACTAATGTTTAAAGGTATTACTTATTTTATCTTCACAATTCTGAAGTATATGATGTCTACTTTTTTTACCTTGACCATTTTAGATCACATATTCATCCTCCTTTAGACTCTTAGATTTAAAAAAATAATAGATTTTATAGAATTTACTGAATAGATTTTTTTTCATTTGGTAAATTTATTGAAGTGCCCCAAAACTGAGTTTAGCCTACAACCATGCAAGGAAGCATCACTTTAAAGGCAATATTTTAGATGAACTTAGGAATTATAGTAACAATCAATGACAAATATCCATTGCACATGATAAATATCCATTACTGACAATGCATAAAATAAGTTTCTTGAAACAAATCATATGTGACCAACAATAAAAGTGTTTTAAGAGAGTTATGTAAAAAAGTCTATGGGAATGCAAAGGAAGGAGTAACTAATTCTGCCTGAAGGAGTAAGAGCTTTACAGAGAAGGGCTTTGAGGATGACATCTGAGTTGGAAACTGAAAAGCGAAGGCAACTCCAGGCAGTCTAGACGAATGGTGGTGCCTTTACCCCAGATAAAGTGAATAGATGTCTATCACTATTTTAGTGAGGCACATGTGGTGTTCCAAGGACAAAAAGTTAAGACCATCACCAGATGGTCCATATTAAAATTATAGCCCTATAAATAGGAACAACTATGTATTAGACTGGGATGTTTATTTAAAACCCACTCAACAAATAATGTTTTAAGACCTGCTTCTTAAGATACTAAAACTTAGTAATTTAACTAAAACCCATAATTTAACTAAACAGAAAATAACATAATATATAATGTACGATAATATGACATATAAGCCCATTCTATTTAGTATTTTTAAAAAATACATAGCAAAGGACAAATATAAGAACAGTTTGTTTCCTTTCAAGAGGAAAATACAGGAAAAAAGCATCCTAACAGATACATACGCTCCTCTAACAGTCGAATAGATTTTTATCTTTGTTAGGTTGTAGGGGGTCACCTGGGTCTAGTTTGACATTTTATCAAGACCTATAGAAGGATGAATACACATACATTTGTAGGCTCAAAAAGAAGACTGTGTTTATCATGCTTGTTAAGAAGCAAAATAGGCAATTTCTAGGAAGGTATCATATTGTAGTGGTTTAAATAATCACCAAAATGATAGCTATCTTAATTCTTTTAAAGTTAATATGTAATTCTAAATAAAGAGGATAATATAAGATAATTTAAGTTGCTGATTTTGCTGCATACTCCTCATTCTTTTTGTGTAATCCACTCCCAATAATAAATAAACTACCATATACTGGAATGATCAGCCTGTCTCAATAAATTCATCACAAGCAAAACAACTAAAAATACACATTTAAAGTCCAATCGCACACTTCTAGGGTTGAGCAGGTCAAGGAACTCTTTAAGAAGAGGGCTCTAGGGCTTCCCTGGTGGCGCAGTGGTTGAGAATCTGCCTGCCTATGCAGGGCACACGGGTTCGAGCCCTGGTCTGGGAAGATCCCACATGCCACGGAGCAACTGGAACCGTGAGCCACAATTGCTGAGCCTGCGCGTCTGGAGCCCGTGCTCCGCAACAAGAGAGGCCGCGATGGTGAGAGGCCCGCGCACCGCGATGAAGAGTGGTCCCCACTTGCCGCAACTAGAGAAAGCCCTCGCACAGAAACGAAGACTCAACACAGTCATAAATAAATAAATAAATAAATAAAAGAACGTGAATTTCTTTAAAAAAAAAAAAAAAAAAGAAGAGGGCTCTAGTAGAATCACACTTTCCTGCCGATTCCATCAGCCAATTAAGAACAGTGTCAGCATCTGGTGGCTTAGAAAGCATTATCTACAATGAGGGTCTCTGTACAAGAAGAGGAAGAAAAACAATACTCTGACAGTGGAACTTACAAGAGGAAGAACATAACAAATATTACTTGCCTTCCAGACTCCAATTTTCCTTTCACGCTTCTGTAGTAAAAGCTCTTCAGCTATGTCTTTCATCTGTACCTAGAAGCAAACCAATGATTTTATCCGAGTTATTCAGAATGTCTACAGTATTGAAATCATTTACTGATTTAACAGCTTTAAAAATGAGGTGAAGGTCAGTGTGAATAAGAGAAAGAACAGGAGGAAGAGGATAAGACTTAGAAACGGAAGCCCTGTCCAGTTCCCCGGGCAAGTCACTCAAATTCTCTTAGCAGTCTCCTCATCTGCAAAATGCAGATAATAGTGCCTGAGTGTATTGCCCCAAAGGTAGACAACAGTTTCACTTGGGCCCCATAGAAACTGAAGCTGGAAGGATAATTAGGACTCCCCACATTTTTGTGTATTCTCTAGCCACAACTAATTTGAGAAGAGTACAAAAGTTACTCAACACAGGGAGGTAATACAGTAGATACTTCTTGAGGTTATTGCCTATTCAAAATATTTTCCCTTTTTTGGGAACCACTCCTGCCAAGTATGTGCTATGTGACTCTACCTCCCTGTCTATAGCAGGTAGATCCAGGAGCTGACCCAGACAGACAGGGACTAGAATCACTGCTGCTGAGTCTTTTGGTAGCCACAGCCTGGAGAAAAGATCTGAGAATTCTTCTTGCTGGGTTCCCAGGGCTGTCCTGGCCCCTGGCCTTTGTAAAGCTTGGGTGTCAACTCTTCCCCTAAATGCGTGAGATGCTCCAGCATCATTTTATTAAAAATTCTTGATCTTCCTTCCCTTTTGTCTTTGGCTTAAGGTTGCCAGAATCAGTGAATGTTGTTGGCCACGCAAAGAATTGCTAAGTTAGGAAGGAGCTGTAAATTACAATAAAATTATTGTGGTAAACATAGTGAGAAAACACGGTAAACAATATTAATGAGCCAAATATCTTTTTACTTGGCTTTGGATAGACAATTAGAGTTAGCCTGAAGAAAGGAAATGAGGAAATCTGAGTTGTCCCAAAGCTTACTTCCAGGAACTTTTTGCCTAAAACAAGTCAGGTCTTCTTCCCCATACTATAAGTTCTATGTTCCCAGCTGTACTGTGTTTTCCGTAACTTAAGGTGCTAAGAAGACTAAGGATATTTCCAGATAAGTAAGACTCAAAGTGTTTGATAAATTAAATATGGAGGGCAGCTTTTCTACATTCTTCCTGATCAATACTAATGGCATGTGCTTTGCACACTGAAGTCCAAAATTACATGCTCTCTACTCCTTGTGTTCTTTTTGTAAAGATCAGGTTTGCCTGTTTTTAGGTGTGATGATGACTTTAAAATTATTGAAGCAATACATGCTTCTTATAAAATAAAAACTAAACAAAGCAAAACAACAACCAAAAAAACCCTACTTTACAAAGTAAAAATCCTTCACACTCCCCATACCCATTCCCAGGAGGCAGATCTTTTCTTTGATCTTTGTTCATAAACATAAATATAGATAGACAGAGAGGAGAAAGAGAAATGCATAAATAGACAGACATCGAGATATAAGTACATATAACAGGATTATCTTCTATGTATTGTTCTGCATCCTGCTTGTTTCACTCAATAAATAACATCTTTCATTATCAGTATATGTGGAAATCTCATTTTTATAATCTCATTTTATATGGAAAACTGCATAGTTTTCCATAGTATGGAATTCTTATTCATTTAACTACTCCCCTTTGTACATCCTTGCCCATTTATATGAAGACTCAATAATAATAATGTAAAAAATAATAACTATATTAATAGACAGTATGTGAGTGTTTGCTGTGTACCAGGCACCACGCTAAGAAACTACACATATATCATTTCATTTCCTCTTCATAACAATCTTATGAAGCTATTACTCTTATTAACTCTATTTCTTTTCCAAATGAGAAAACTAAGGTTATAAAACTTAGTGTTGTACAATTAATATGTGGCAGTGTTGAGATTAAAACTTGGGAAGTCTGACTTCCTGCTCTTAACCACTATGCAATAGAAATACAATGGCTGAGTCAACAGGCTTTCACATTTGAGGCTTTGAGAGGTGCTGTCCGTTGCTATCCCAAGATTATACTAATTTACATACCTTTATCTTTTGACGTGCTGCAAACTGTTCACTTGCAAGAAACAATGGCAACCAGACATTTTCTAGCCTATTTAGGACATGCTTCTGAATTTCAATTAGAACAGCTGCATCAAGCTGCTCATGGAGAATCTTTCCCCAGCCACCACTTAAATGCATTATCTAAGAAAATAAAAATGAAACAGAAACAACAAACTTCTGTTTAGGTAAAGAAATGCTAATCGTCATTCATTTATTCATTCACCCCAAGACTATTTGCTGAGCACCTGATGGGTGCCAGAATTTTCATTTTCTGTAAAATAGCTCCTGGCTTTACTGTGTATAGTAAAGACAGATAACTCCCCTAACATCAAACAGAGAATTGTGGTTTATGTGATGGTTGTTTTAGATGTATGATTTTGCTTATGATAATATATTTCAAAGAACACAGGGATTTCTATCCTGTGTGACAACTGCAATGCCATTTTTTTCTCCATGGCTACAGTTTCTTCGACTGTAAAATAAGGGCATTAGACTTTTAGTTTTCTAAGTTCTCTTCTAGGTCTAATATTCTAGGAATCTCTGATTCTACTCAAATGGACTTGTTTGAGAAGGCATTTTCTTTTGTGTCTGAGAAAAATAAGGCATTAATTAGTTAAGAAACAACCTTGACTCAGACATTATAAATATGCATATTACCAATAAACACTGGGTTGGAGATAGTGGAATGATGGTGGTGGTAGCAATGTAGGGCTGTTCCAACAACTTCAAAGAAGAAAACAGAGATAGCAGGAAGTAGAAAAAGGCCAGGTTATACAGACAATAGTCTCTGACTTGCACAAGTAGCCCTTTTATAAGACAATTTCTCTGTGGCCAAAATCTTCCTTCTATATAATTACTGGCTTCCACGATACTAATGGCCATAAAAATTAATTAATTAAAAAACAATACTAATGGCCAATTCCTACTATAAATCATCCTGTTTCTGTGTATATACCACTCAAAATTGGTGAGTTTTTTGTACACAGAAAAAAACTGGGCTCCTCGTTGGAGTCTTAGCTCTCCTTTGATTAATAAGATTAACTTAATCCTAATAATAATATTGTTTTATATAAAAAAGAGACTCTCTCAGCCATCCTTTAATAATATTAATCAAATAATATTAACAATAATATGGTTTCTATATAAAAATAAGAAGAAAAGAGAATAAGAGAAAAGACTACTTTGCTAATCAAACTGCAAATTGGCCACACAACTAGGATTAGAACTAGCATGGTCTATATAAAACATAAGGTGATGCAGAAATCCTTAAGTATAAAATATGTAAATAAAAATAATAGGGGGCTTCCCTGGTGGTGCAGTGGTTGAGAATCTGCTTGCCAATGCAGGGGACACGGGTTCGAGCCCTGGTCTGGGAAGATCCCACATGCCGCGGAGCAACTAGGCCCGTGAGCCACAACTACTGAGCCTGCGCGTCTGGAGCCTGTGCTCCGCAACAAGAGAGGCCGCGATAGTGAGAGGCCCGCGCACCGCGATGAAGAGTGGCCCCCGCTCGCCGCAACTAGAGAAAGCCCTCCCACAGAAATGAAGACCCAACACAGCCAAAAAATAAAAAAATTAATAAATTAATAAAAAAAATAAAAAATAAATAAAAGTAAAGACAAAGATGAGGAAGAAGGGTCATTTGGAAAACTCCTCTGTAGTAAGTACAATCATTTGCTATGACAGCAATGGGTGACTTTTTCCACTGAATTTTTAATTCTCAGCAAGTTTTACTATGGAAGGTTCACACAGTAGCATCAGATACCATGAAACCTCACACAATGTAGCACAAGCCAAACAGAAAACAAATGCTTTCCATGTGTTTATTTCATACTTATGCTTATTGAGATACTCCCAGCCACTTTTGCTAATACATCCCAGATTTGTATCTCAGGGAACTAATGGCAAGACATTTTTGTTAAGGTTGCTTAATTCTAGAATTTCTTCTCCCTCTTACTCCCAAGGACTTTTGTTTATTTTCCCCTCAAAGATCTAGATTTTTAATTTGGTATGCCCTACTTGTGAATAGCTCTGAATTTTTCTTTAATTTACTGAATTAATCTGAGATTTGTATTTTACAAATGTATGCCATTAGGGTACACATCCTTTTAAACTACGAAAATAAAGAAATCAAATGCTACACATTTGATCTAGCAAACTTCTAGTATTCGCAAACTTCAGGTTAAATAAATTATAACACTTAATTTTATATTTCAAAGGCATTAAAATTGAGCCATATCTCATGTGATCAGTTACATGAACACTCAAAACCACCGCTGAATCCCAGTCTGACATTTTTGCTGTAAGTAATGACACCATCTAGTTATTAATAAGTTGTGATTAAAGCCATATGATCTTGGCTCAACAAAATGGAAAATCTTTGTTCCTGGTCAATAAAAATTGTTTTGGGAGACAGTACAATGGCAAACAGGATTTTTCAAAGATCAGTTATGTTTGGAGTAATTTCAAGTAAGAGAAGAACAGAAAAGGGGTAGAGATGGGGCTTAATGGCTGATAATGGCTGTTTTCTGCTTTTGAAAGGTGCAAGGACTTTGTCCTCCTTGTTTACCACTTATCCTGAGCACCTAGAACAGCGTCTGGCATATCACAGGCACCCATATTTGCTGAATGAATGGGTGAGTGGATGAATGAAAGTTATTTTTATTCCATAAATTACTTTAAAAATAACACAGTTTTAATAATATATAGTACTTGAGTGAATTTTAAGGCATCTGTAGAGGGACTTCCCTGGTGGTCCAGTGGTTAAAACTCCACGCTCCCAATGCAGGGGGCCAGGGTTCGACCCCTGGTCAGGGAACTACAGCCCACATGCTGCAACTAGGAGTTTGCATGGCTCAACTAAAGATCCCACATGCCGCAACTAAAGACCCCACATGCCGCAACTGAGACTCGGTGCAGCCAAATAAATAAATAATTAAAATTATGGAAAAAAATAAGTAAACAAAGGAAGGCAGCCTTTATTTAAAAAAAAGACATTTGTAGATAATTATGAATACCTAAAAAAAAGATATCAAAAGTGTCTAACATATAAGTCATAAAAGCAAAAGAAAAAAAGAAGACGTTCAGATTGTTGGCAAAAAGAAATAAATTACTAGTTTTCATACTTAAATGTAGAAAATATGTCTCCATGTTGATACCTGGTCCTGTTGATATAGAGAAGCTGGACTGTTGGGTCCAAAGAAATATTTTTTATTAAAGTACTTGTTTTTAATGTACATAGATTTTGCCTCCCTTTGCTTTCGATCTCTGTAAGCTATTCTTCGGAACTGTTCAATGTCTGTCCAGCACATAAGGTCCATGCTAAAATGAAAAAGTACAGCCCTTCTTATTTATTTCTTTCAATTCTATTAAACACCAAACAAGTTGCTGTTTTGACAGAATTTAGAAAGTGCTGTATTGAGTAGTTAGCACAACCGATTAGACCACGGAACTAATGAGTACAATATTATTAATATTATTATTAATATTGTCTTATCCTGGCTAAATATATGAATGAATACAAGGAGTGCTGGGATCAGAGAAGAATCTACCGCCATACTGGTAGGGTCTCAGAGTTCTTCCATTAATGATGAACTAGTATTATCAATTTCAAATATGGAAAAATTTCCACCTATTGCATGTCTATTTGGCAACCTGCTAAATTTAGAATAATTATCATCACAAAGAAGGGAGACTATATATCTGAAACTTGGCTCCCAGGTCTAACCAGTTTTTGTTAACTTGGGAGAAAATTATTGGAAAAAATATGATTAATACTTCAGTTTATATTAGATAAATGTGTCATAAGGTACCAAGATTCTATGCAAAACTATAATGTTTCATTTATGTATTAACTAATGAAAATCACAAAATAGTACAGTAATTTCAATAGCTTAGTGAAATATAAAAGAGACATTCTCAGAAAGAGTCATTAGAGTACCTGTTTAGAAAAATGCAAAAGAAAGAAACATCAGAATAGGCAAAAATAAAACGTACTGGTGTTTTAATTTAGCCAATGGTAAAAGTATCAACAAATATTGTTTGACCACTTAAAATAACATTTTGGAGGCTGCTATTATCAAAATGCAATTCCCAACAAAAAGTTATCCATACAGGTTTCATTAATTTTTACTGAAATGGGTAAAATCTAGCACCAAACCATTTTTATCATATGTTGAATCAAAACAAGTATCTTAAAGAAATAGCAGTTTAGAAAAATATTTTAAGAGAGAAATAAATTTTAAAATGGTTATGTTCCTTACCTTGAAGAATGAGCCTCAAGAAACTGATGGAAATGTTCAAACTCCAGTTTGTTGTTAAGCAGATCATTAAAATTAAAATGCCTATATTCTGCGGGAACATTATTCCAGTATTCTGTTTGTTTAGAGACATGAGGAAGTACTGAAATACCAGATCCAATTTCACAAGTAGTGTCCTAATGAAATAATACTTTTCATAAAAATCTCTTAAATATAACAAATTATTTTCCAAATTTAAAGAGAAACTGAAATAAAAATTAACTATTAGGCCAATGGCATTTATCAGCCCAATGGTAGAACTGGGTAAAGAATCTAGAATCTGGTTCTAACTCACATCAAATTCTGTTCTGTTCCTTTCCATTCCATTCCCTTCTTTTCAGGAACATTAGTAAATATTTACTATACACTTGCTCATAAAATATTAATTTTATTATTTTTGTTGGTACAGAAGTAATATGTCTTTTGTAATAAAAAGAAAACAAAAAGCATACATTGTACTACCATTCAGAGATAACCACCACAAACATTTTTATGTGTATCCTTTTAATCTTTTTTGTACACACATGTGGTTTATTACAAATGGAAATAGGACTATACAACTATGTATGGTTTTGTAACTTGGTTCTTTTTCTTAACGATATATCATGAACATAAAACATTAGTTTGTGTATAAAAGTTTTTTATGTTATAGAGTAGTACAAGATACTTTAGATGTAATCTCCTTCATATAACAGTTAATTGTCAGGTATTTTTAACACCTCTGATGTTTTGCGAACAGTTTACAAGTCCTTCAGGGCAAAGAGCTAGAGAGGCTTATTCTTCAGAAATCCTTCCTATGTAACTCCCTATATAATTAATTCACCTCCCTATTTGTTTTTGAAAAGCATCAGACCATGAGATAAACTACCTATATTTAAAAAAATCAATTTTTGATAGGTATAAGTATTATGAATAGTATTATAAATTAAAAAAATTTTAAAGATACAACTTTATGAATTTTTATGTATCCTTTCCAGATATTAATAGAATTTCAAATAAAGAATTTCTGTGTTTATAAGGCAGTAACATGAAGGTTACATTTAAAAAATAGCTTTACTGTTTGTGTAAAACTTTATTGCAAAAGAATAAAGATTTCAGATAGGTACAAAGTAGAAAATTAAAAGATCACCTGAAACCTTACCACTCAGAGCTAACTTTTTAATATTTTGATGAACATTTTTCCAGATAGCCCTCTTTGCATATATGTATACACCTAGGAATGCATGTATAATTTTAGGTGAATAGGATTACACGATACCAGTGTTTTTGTTCCCCACATTTTTATATAATAATATGTCGGGGGCATTTTCCATGTCAATAAGTATGAATCTAAACTGTCATTTTTATGTAGATACGCACATTTAATCTTATGGCCTTATGGATCTATCATGGTTTACTTAGCCAATCACAAATTTGCAAATTTATAAATCAAAATTAACACTTTAATATCCTAGTCAATCCTATGATCTTTTTATTGACTCTGTTAAAGCCTTTCCATATTTTTTCTTTATTATTTTGCTTATTGCTGTCACACAACACTTCCTTTTCTGTTTGGAAAACTCAATTTAATTCTTTTGTGACTTGACAACAAATAGCGCTGCTGCCATACAGAAAATAACCAGTAACATTCAAAGGAATATAATGTGGCTTGAAGGCTCTTAGCTAAGGCAAACGTGTATCTTGGCTCCCTATGCTACTTCATCTGCTTTATTTTTCTGGCTTTGTTGTTAAATGTGTCAATAAAATGTGACACCTGTCAAATGCAGCATGTTGGGCAAAGAAGCAGCAGAAAATGAAACTGCCTGTCCCCTACTTTATCAATACATGATTTCCTCAATATAGGATCCCTACTCCCTCCCCCGCTCCCCCCCAATATATGCAGTGATAATCCTTCCTAGGTTAAAATCTGTGTTTTTCTAAGTAGAGAGTTTCTTACCTCAGCTTTCTTGGAAACTGTCTCTTTATGCAAAGCCTGTAGCTTTCTGAAGTACGTGGAATCTAGCTGTCGAGTTTCCTCCACCAGCTCCACCTATAATAACACAATAATAAAGTTTGTAACATCAAAACAATGTGCATTATGAAAAAGTGGGGAAGGAATGCACCATTTGCCAATAACAGTGGGCTAAAAAATAAATACACTTGACAATAAAGTAAGTTAGTTTGGAGGCAGAAGCAGGAAGACCCACATAGTGAAAAACATTAGCTACAGCAAAGTCAGGCTTCAAATGATAAAAAATGTATACATTTCTATGTAATGATATAATGCCACCAAAGATCATTCCTCCTTTCTGGACACCCCATGTGAACCAGCAGACAATGCAAACATGTTGGGTGGATCACTTTTCCATCTTCTATTCTTTATAACAGGATAATAGTCATGAAGCTAGGCACTGTTAGCTTTAGGGACCAAATAATCCACAGTAGAACAAAAAAATGACTGGACTCTATTGTTATCAGTCTGTGAGCAAAGGTTTTACTGCTATAGCAAGAGAGGGGAGAGTCAATCATCAAAGTAAACCTCACAGTAGGACTTAGCCTTCAGAGTGCGTATTGCACTGCTTCATACAGTCAGGAGAACAAGATCATTTTCCATTTCTCTATTGAGAAAAATCAGTTTGTCCGACTGAGAACTCCTGTATTTAATAATTCATTTTGGTTAAATCTTCTTGTTTATCCCTTTTGGGAAAGAGTCTACATAATCCAGTCAGCTGGACTTTTAGAGGAGTCCTCTGGGCTGAACTTAAGAAGTTTATAGAATTAAGAGAAATTTATTTTTCCTCTTATTAAAAAGAGTGTATAATTTGTCCCAGGCATTTCATAAGAATCACTGCTAATGCTAAAACTTCTTGGTTTAGGGAAGTCAGTTATAATTCTGAATCTGTTTTGTCATCCTAGGACCATATCTTATACCCATTTTCCTCTGTACCATATACTGTATTTAAAATCATGACTGGGGACTTCCCTGGCTGTCCAGTGCTTAGTACTCTGCGCTTTCACTGCGGGGGCATGGGTTCGATCCCTGGTTGGGTAACTAAGATCCCGCAAGCTGTGAGGCGTGGCCAAAAAAAATTTAATTAGTTTAAAAAATAATAAAATCATGACTGGAGAGAATTTTTCTTTTCTTAAAAAAAAAAATTATTTATTTATTTGGCTGCATCAGGTCTTAGTTGCGGCACGCAGGATATCTGCTGCCACATGTGGGATCTTCATTGTGGCATGCGGGATCTAGTTCCCTGACGGGATGGAACCTGGGCCCCCTGCATTGGGAGCACAGTGTCTTAACCACTGGACCACCAGGGAAGTCCCTGGAGAGAATTTTTTAAAAATTTCATATAATATCCCAATTTTCCTAGTGTAAAATAAGTATTTTTGTAGTAGAAAGGATACAAATGCTAATTTTTCAGGACAAAACGAAATCAGGACTGAAAAATTCATTAGTTTGGTCAATGAATTTAGTGAGCCGTAGAGTTGTGTTGGTCACTATCCAATAAGGTGACTCTATCCGAGGTGCTTGGTATTAATTTCATCTTAATTACCTCACCCATCCTTTCTGGGCGAAGACATGACCAAGAAGTTGTTCAGGAGATCTGAATGAAGAAGAGCAATACAGAGACAGCAGGGATCCATCTGAAATGACCTCATGTACAGGGTACATGCATTAACTTAATATTAAAAATACCCACAAATGGTTTTAATTTGTGATTCAAAATAAACATTTAAAGAAATTTCCTCCACCCATCAATAAGAATAGTGAAAATATTCAAGCACTGAGACTTAAAATGACCTCTTTTGGAATGAAAAAAGATGTGTTGATACTTTTATCAAATCAAGCAGTCTGACCTGATGAACATCTGAGGGTGCTTTAAGTCAGAGAATGTGCTTTCCACAGTATATATGAAACGTTTATATTTTCCATGGGTGTAATATTTACTGTAATTCATCCAGAATAAAAATAAACAGCCTCCTTCCATTAATCAAAATTAAAGTCACTGCTGAGAAATGGCAAGAAGTGACAAAGTCAGTATATTATCATGGCATATTTTATTGGTTCACAGGAAACCAAAACTCAGATTTTTCTCTGCTGACATATTTGTAGACAGACTTAAAAATGACATCAATTTTAGCCTTTTGTTAGGACACAACAGGGAAACTGGCAAAAACTAAGTTAATAAATACTTTCCCTGCCCCAATTTTGTGTCTGCCCAAATCTTAACTCTGAGTCCCTGGCCCACATGAAATCTTTTCCAGCTTTTCTCTCTTGTGAGTTAACAATGTTGGCCATCATCAGTTTTGGAGTAAACCTGAATTGTTCACACACAATTCATCAGTGCCACAATACCTTTCTGTAAGCAACTTGGTCTGATTTTGCCATCTTTGCCCAAGGCTCAAGAAGGAGGAGAAGGATATATTCTTCTGCTGTGTCGAAAAGGTCTTCAAATGGCGGCTGTATTTTCATATAAATTTCTTTCTTCTTTTCCTGTTGGAGTCCAATGTCAAGAGTGGCTGAAGGAGCAATGTATGTGGCAAAAAGATGCTAAGGGAGAAGGGGGAGAAAGGAGAGGATATTGGAAGAAACCATAATGGTTAGTAGATTCCTCAGCAAAGCCATTTTTAAAAAGTTAAGAGAAGGCAAACAAGCTCAACTGATTGTTTTTCTTGAAAAGATGTGTAAAACTACTTAAGACAAAGCAATGTGTTTATTCAAAACCTTTGCTTTTCATTTTCTTTTCCTATTTCTTTGTTGGTTATTAGTCAACTAGTCACTGGATCTTGTATAAGTGTACGTGATTTGGGTATTCCATTTTTTCTCAGATTACTACTATGTATTATTATGATTGATTCCAGGTTATACGTCTCTTTTCCTTATGTTCATGACATTTCTAACATATTTGTGTTACTTTCCAAAGTGGTTTGAAATGCCCTTTTGGGAAAAAGAGGCAAGAATTCACCAGGGCTGAAAACTGACTATCAATCTAGAGACCCAACAGACTACCTCCCCTACCCAACTGAGTTCCAGAGTTCTTAAATGTCTCCATCTGGTGTCCAATGCTGTGGAAGAGATACAAGAAGGAATTAAGAGTGGATGGAAAGATGTACATGGAACTTCTAGCTTCCTAGACAAAGCTGCATAAATGTCTCTTCCATTCTACTCATTCGTCTTGTCTCTCAATAACAGCTATTTAAATCTGAGAAGCAATTTAATAACATTTAATTTTTAAAATGTTACATACTGGATATGTCATGCCTTGCACATCACATTTAACTGAAGTTTTTGTTACTGCTTCATACTTAAAATTAATGAATTTTATGGCATGTAAATTAAACCTCAATAAAGCTGTTAAAAATAAAAATTAAAAAAAGAAAGACTATTGGTGATTTCTCCCAAAAGCGACACACTCCTCCGTTTTAAAGATTATCTGATTTCTGTCATAATTTTTTCTTCATTCTGTTCTATTTACATCACTATATCAAAATAAATAGTTATCTAAAAAAAAGAATCTCTAATTAATTGCATTTTATTTCAATTTTATTTTTATACTTAGACTTTGGAACTGATAATGCCTAGATTCGACCCAGGCGATAAGATAGATAGGTAGACGGATAGATAGATATTTGTACCAAATACCGAATAATTGTCCTATGTAAAATAATCTTTTAAAAGTTTTAAAGGGTTCACATTAATAACATAAGCATTTACTGTGTATCCACTACATCTTAGACACTTGGATAGGTGCTACGTATGTAAAGATTAATGAATGCCTGCCCTGAAGGAGCCATTTGGTGTGATATAGAGATGAAAACCAGTGGTTACAACACAGTATGCTAAGTATTACAATAAAGGTATGTATTGAAAATAAGATCTTCAATAATTGTCTTTCTTTTTAAGCTCACCTCCATTAATCACCTTTTAAACTTTACACTCAGATACGCATTTTTCTGTAATTCCCTAAACCTTGATGTTTTGCCATTCTATACCATTGCACATATTGTTCCTTCAATCTTGTATATATGCCCTACCCCATGCACCTTGTCTGCCTGATAAACTCTGATTTATTCTTAAAAACCAATATGGATTTCTCCTCTTCTCGGAGCCCTTCACTCATACCCTCCTCCCAAGATCATGTTTTTTACTACTACACTTATCACACTATAATGCAATCATGTATTTATGTGTCTTCTCTTCTAGAACAAGGATCTTGAGGGCAAATAATGCAGCTTAGTCCTCTCTGATTCTCCAACTCCTAAAAACTGTTTTGGTAGAGAGTAGATGTTATAAATGTTTATTGATTTGTACTGAATCCACAGAAAAGACTCATTTTTGTCTTGGAATGGGGAAGGAAAAGGTTCAGAAACTCTTCCAAGAGAAAGATAAGCTTCTTCCTTAGTCTTTAATCTGAATCTTTAAAGATGAGTTGGAGTAAGTCAGACAAGAGAGGGGAGTTGATGAGAAGGATAGTCCAAGAAGAAGGAAAACATGGCCCAAGGCATGGAGGCCTAAGGGGGTTTTATAACCTATAGAGAGAGTCTAGGCTCCAAGTAGATAACACTGGCTAAAGGAAAGAGGTAGAATAAGAAAGGAGGATATAAAGGGAGGAAGGCTCCAGAGCATGGATATGATCTGTTTCCCTTTGGTAAGGAATTTGAATTTTTACCTAAAGATATAAAATGGGGAATCTCTGAGGAGTGACATCTTTAGATATGAATTTTAGAAATAAATCACTGTGGCATCATATGGAAGAAAAGGTTTGAGCAGATCAAGATTTGAGGCAGTTTGGAAGTTATTTTAATAGCCAGACAAAAAATTACAGGCCACCCTCATCTCTTGTTTGCTTTTTTGCAATAGCCTCCTAACTGGTCTTCTCAGGTTCTTCTTTGCTTCTTCATGGTCTTTTTTTTTTTTAAACCACAGCAAACAGAGAAATTCTTTTGTGTATTACTCCTCCATTCAAACTCTCCAGTGACTTCCCATCTCACACAGAATAATAGCCAAAGTCCTTATAATTACCTATAATTGGAGTATTTGGACGTTTCTCAGCACTGAGAGGACAAGGATTATAGTTCAGGACCTGCCAGCAGGGAAGCCCCTATAAACTCCAGGCTCTCAAAACACTCTAAGAGCAGGGGTGGACCTGATACAGACTCTTGCCTTGAGTCTTTAAAGGGCCAAAAGAAAATAACTGCTAACCTATAATTCTATACCTGGTAAAAAAAATACTCTTCTAAAATAAAAAGGAAATAAAGATGTCATAAGTCAATAAACAAAACCAGAATTCATCACCAGCAGACCTACACTAAATTAATTAATTAATTAAAGGGAAGCCCTAGACAAAAGCAGGATGGAATATAGAACAATATAAAGCATAAATATGTAGGGAAATATCAATACATATTGATTGTAAAATATAATAATAATGAATAAGGTCAGAGGAAATCGTAAAAGAGCCTAAGAAAAAGAAGTCAGAATTGAAGGTTCAGATTTAAAGTGCAGTTGAAATGACCAACCATGAGGCCCATTATAGGTAGAAAAGCACATGAGGTTACAGTCAGGGTAGTAATACAATAACAAGAAGGGCAGAGTATCAAAGAAGTAGAAGTGAAGATAAAGGAGAAGCCCATGTAGCATAGTTAAAAGGAAGGACTATAAAGTTCAGTGTATAATAGGCACTCAATAAATATTTGCTAAATGAATGAATGGAAGATAGTGGCCTAATCTGAAATTACGATCTGAAAGGGAAATTTCAGAGTTCAAAAATTTTAAGCTGGAGTAGTTCCAAATTATGATGAATTCTGATATATGGCCATCCCTATAGCTAACTTAGGAGAAATGGAGATAAAAGACATTGGAATTGGGTAAATTAAGAAACACTCTAGCACATATGTTATAAGGATTATTAGTTTGGGTATTGAAAAAGCTTCAAGGTGATAAAAAAGAAAAAGTAGGGAGAAATTTCATGAGTCATGTATTGAAATTTTCTAGGAAGATAAAGAGAACTGAAAAGGTCTTTAGATAACATTAGCGAGGTTAAGGAGGGGGGAAAGGAGCAGATGGAGCAGACTCCAGCATTTCTGAAGCTATTAAAAGATGAGTCCTGAACAGCAGCAAAGAACATCTCTTTCTTCCTAAGGGTTGTGAAATACGGGAGAAGGGGCATATTTAAAAGCCATTCTAGATGTTCTATTTAATTAGATAATCTGCAAGTCTGGAAAGTCCCTTCCCTAAAATATAGGTACATAGCCTGCTGGATTTAATAGTCCAAAGTGAACCATACTCTTACCAAATGATTCTAAAATATTTTAAATGAAATTTGCTTCAGACACACATGGCAATTTTTCCTAACCTTGGGAGTTATTTAGAAGAATGACCTAAATCTAACCTGTTTAACAAGCTAAGATTGTATCAGATTAAAATCTACTCTTAAACATTTTCTAAACTGCAAGTTTTAAAAAGTGCACTAATTAAAATAGTGTCTATACTAAGGTAAATTAAGAAACTAAAAACTAACATGATCAAATTAACAACATTAAAAAATGTCTCTAGAATTTGTTTCAGTAATTTCAAATTTACCCCAAAGGAAAGTAAATTTGACCCCCCAAATCACTTAAAATCAGTTCCTATTTAGCAAAAAAGAAAAGAAAAGAAAAAAAAATCAGTATTCAGGTTTTATTGGGGCAGGAATATCCTCTAATGGCAAAATAAAGCAACTGTTTTATCACTGAGTCAGCTACATTCAAAACTGTAGTTTAAGGAGACCTTGCTGTGCCACATACCAAACTCTTTGTATAGACATCAAGGTGATTCCTTTGATTTAAAAGCATAACAGTGAAGAGGGTAAAGTACAAAAGAAGCTGAAATGGTGACTAGAATAACAGTGATAGAAGTGACTGTCAGCTTCTGGTGGACACCCAAATCTATTCCTTTCCTTTCGACTCCCAGTCTTGCCTTCACTCCCTCATGTCTTTTAAAATCTACTGCTACCCACAGTCTTATGAGACCCTAGATGTCATTTATATACTCCATCATACCTTCTGGAATTTTGCTTTATGATTTTCTTCAGAATGACCTTCACTTCACTTTACCATTTACTATATTAATAGCACAGCTTTCTCGCTCTGACCATTACTCTTCATCTTTTTGTACCTCTCACCAAGCTTTGCTTTACTTTCAGCACAATCTGCGGTTTCTTCCTGTCCTCTAAATAAATCATGCACCACCTACTTTGTCTTACTTTCTCACACAATTTGGACTGAAAACTGCCCATCATTTCAACTACACTCTTAAAACATCCTTAATTCCTCCCACCTCAATCTGCTACCTTGTTGAGGCCAAACTCTGGGTCACCTTAATCATTCGTTCATTTTTCCAGTTCTATACTCAAGCTCCCAATAAAAGCTATGATAGTTGGTTCAATTATAAATACTCTTTAAAATACAAACAACGACAAAAAAACAAAAAACAAAAAAAACCCCACCTCAGCTGTGATCACAAAACTTGGCAAGATTTTGCTTATTTCTAAACTTTGCCATGCTCCTTAGAGCTCCCAACTGTACCCTTATGCTTCTCCACATTCAGTGGACTTTATCTTCCACTCAACTGGGAGAAACCACTGGTATGGATGCCCTCAACTGTCCCCTCAAGAGCTTTCTTCTAAATCTTTCTCTTTCTCTGATGTTTCAAAATTTTCCTTCCCAAGGCTAAATGATTCATGCATGCTGTTGACTCCATTTCCCCAGAAACGTGCAACACCAATTACACCCTTAATCCACCTTTCCTTCGATTTCATCTCCTTTCTAATGCTTCAAAGGTGTTCTAACAAAGCATCTCTCCTATTCTAATTGTCACCATCTTGTCCACAAACTATCACCCTTTCTCTCTTTCCCTTCCCAGCAAATCTTCATACTCACTTTTCTATCATTCCTCAATCTATTGCAATCTGGTTCTCATGCCAAAGAAACTGATGTCGCAGATTACTAAGAACCACGTAATTGCCAATTCAATGGTTTCTCTCCTTAATCTTCATCCTACTTGATTCCTTACGCAGCTTTTTTTGTTTTGTTTTGCTTTTAATTCTTGGCTGCGTTGGGTCTTCGTTGCTGCGTGCAGGCCTTCTCTAGTTGTGGTGAGCAGGGGCTACTCTTTGTTGAGGTGCACGGGCTTCTCATTGCGGTGGCTTCTCTTGTTGTGGAGCACAGGCTCTAGGCATGGGGCTTCAGCAGTTGCAGTACGTGGGCTCAGTAGTTGTGGTACACGGGCCCTAGAGCGTGTGGGTTTCAGTAGTTGTGGCACGTGGGCTCAGTAGTTGTGGCTCGCGGGCTCTAGAGCGCAGGCTCGGTAGTTGTGGTGCATGGGCTTAGTTGCTCCACAGCATGTGGGATCTTCTCGGACCAGGGCTCGAACCCATGTCCCCTACATTGGCAGGCGGATTCTTAACCACTGCACCACCAGGGAAGTCCCCTTACGCAGCTTTAACACTGTTGACTCTCTCTTCTGCCTTCAACACTTTCTCCTGATTCGCTGCCTATTTCCATTCTTAGGCTCCTTTGTTGATTCCTCTTCCTCCATATCCTCCCCTTAAAGGAAGGCATTCATTAAAGTTCTATGTTCAACTATATTTTCTTCTTAATTCACACTCTTTCAGTTTCACACACATGCCAGGCACTCTCTCACAAGACTTTCACAGTATGTGCTCTATGCCCTCTCTATACTCCACCCTCCTCCTCTTTTCCCCTTTGCTGGGCTTCTATTCATCCTAAAGGACTGAGTCTTCCTTGACTCCTGAAGTCTGGCTTAGGTATCTTTCTTATGTGTGCCCATAGGACCCTGTATTTGTATGTTTCTCCCACTGGACTATAAACTCTATGAAGACAGATTTGGTCTACTTTGTTTATTACTGTATCCCTAGCATCTAGCATAATGATACATTTAGAATGAATGAATGGATGAATGAATGAATTAAAGACTTCATCCATTCTCAGAGACTTAACAATCAACTATATGTGGAAGAAACACAAATATACACAGCTTTAGACCTGATTTCCTTCCTGAACTGAAAATCTTTGCTTCTAGCTGCCTACTTATTATAGCTACATGGATAGCCTATGGACCCTCCAACTCAATGACTCAGTAATATAACACATTATCTTTTCCTTTTCCAGTTTTCATACGATTCACAGCACAGTCTTTGACTCTTCCTCACTTTCCTACTTCCTCAAATGCAAGTCCTATGAATTTAACTCTCTACAATAAAACAAGAAAAAACTGACAAATATAAAAATATGAGGAGGAAATAAGGGGCAGCAGTTCCATCCCAACAAAAACCATAATAAAACACAGTTTTCTCTCCAAGCTAGATCAGACCCTTTCCAGGCTACTCCCTACTTCCTGACCTCACACTCTTACTGTGCTCTATAAAGTCACAGGGCTCCATGTATACTTTTTGTTGTTGTTCAACTATTTTGTTCCAGTTTTTTTTTTGTTCCAGTTTTATTGAGATATAATTGACATATAGCACTGTAAAAGTTTAAGGTGTACAGCATAATGATTTGACTTACATACATCATGAAATAATTACCACAATAAGTTAACATCCGTCATCTCATATAGAAACAAAAAGAAAAGACAAAGAATTTTTTCCTTGTGATGAGAGCTATTAGGATCTACTCTCAACTTTCATATATACCATATAGCAATGCTAACTATAGTCATCATGTTGTACATTACATCCCTCGTACTTATTTATCTCGTAACTGGAAGTTTGTACTTTTTGACCACCTTCATCCAATTTTCCCTCCCCACACCGCCCACCTCTGGTAACCACAAATCTGATCTCTTTTTCTCTGAGTCTGTTTTTTTCCACAAATGATTTAACTGCATATCCCATAACCTCAAGGAGCTACAATTAGGGTAGCCATGTGACTTCATTCTGGTTTAAGCCTACCATCCTGGCATAATTATTAATATTTCCCCCTTTATTTTTGAAAGAATCCTGGTTTAGATGATAAATTATATGGTCTCTCTATATTTAACTGCCACCAGTTAGACAAAATGAAAGTTTCTCTAAAACAAGACACCTGGAAGTGCTCGACACATATTTAAAGCTAAAAATAAAGGAAAGAAAGGCAGAGGAACTCCTTTCTAAGGAACACACATTTGTCTAATTTGAAATCATATGAATTGAATACCTGATATCAAAAGCCAAAAATCCCAAAGCAGGAATATTTTATTTAGAACTTGGATTGAAGTTTCACAGACTTCCCTGTTAAGAATAAATGTTCTAAATCAAAATCTTAAAAGAAATTTTAAAATATTTCCTCTCTCTGATTGTACCTAAATGTAGGTATTTGTTCGCCCTCCGACTTTTTTTTTTTTTTTTGCTTTCTCGAAGCCAGTTTATCAGAACATTGTTCGTTATCACCTAAGTAACTTCTCTTTGTTCAAATATCAACCCCCGCTATGATAACTAGCATAATCCTTAAGAGTAATATACTACCCTCGCCTTCTTGACTCTTTACCAGTTTTATCATAAAATCACAGAACTGGAAGCATTAGAAAGGGTCTTGAAAGCCCACGTTGTGCGCATTTACTGGCTTCCTTTGAGGCTTGGTCTCTGGTCTCTCCCTCTTCCTCCCCTCTCCAGGAGGGTGGGGACAAAGGTGGTTACAGGGGTAAGGAGGAGAAAACTGATTTATCAATCCTTAATTAGGCCACACAGTAAAATTATAGTATATTCAACTTAATTTTGCCATTACATCTGAGAATGTCTTTCTAATATGTGATTCTAATAATCCAGAGATCATCTTTAAGTGGATAACTGACCAACTGACTATATATAACAAACATAAGGGATGTAATCATATATATGAAACAAAATTAAAAAGCTAAACAACACATTTAAGATCTATATAAAGATGGTGAAAATCATTTGTACGTTGATGTAAATTGACTTTATAATGAAACATAAAGATTATGCTTTATTATAGCTAAGTAATATAGTCTAATCACAGGTTAGAAACATCATTTAAGTATCCTGCATCATTTGCTTTCTTATTGGCCACCCAGTTCTTCCTTTTCAGCCACTGACTAAATAACAATGTAGCTAATGTTGGAGGGGACAATGCTCCCTTCATATCCTAGTCAGCTACTCAGATTCACATTAAAGTGGAGATTCACTCACAAACAGCTGTGGCCGACGTGACTCCAGTTTAAACATTAACCTATGATTCTTTAACAACCCAGCAGGGAAGTTTCTGAGAAGGGATACAAGCCTGTCTGTGATCAGACTGCCTGGCCCTGCACTCAGCGTGGCTCTCTCTAAACCCCATCTCTCCTGGAGACACTCAACGGTTATGTAAGCAGGAAATGCACGATGGGCGGCTTGCCCGGCCCTGCTCTATACCTGTGCCGGTGACTCACTTTCTTGGCATCTGTATCAGATATGCAAATAAAAAGCCATGCCTCCCCCTGAAACATCTCTTACAGTCTTGAAATGCTGGGAGTTAATTTTCTTGTTTAGCTAAACCCTCAAGACTATGAAGAAAAAAAGGTGTAGGATAGATACCTTGGAGACAGGAGGAAGAATGGAACTGGAAAGTGGAATGGAGAAACAAACTGGGAGAAATGAAGACAGAGAGAGAGAGAGAGATTTTGATAAACCTTTGCCTTCTAAAGGACAGTAAGATGACAAACAATATTTAATTTATTTTTAATACACATGACCTTGTTGGAATTATAGGAAAAAATACAAAAATGTGTCTGCTTGCCTTTCAAGGAAATCTCAGATGCTTCATTACTTAGAGCTAATATCCTGAACACAACAACTGTATTGCACTACATAGGAGACGGCTCAAATTAAAATATGATACTTCCCATTGCAATTTATATTTTTTCCAATGCTAAAATACTTTCCATGCAAGGTTTCAGCATTGCCACTTAATAGCTTTCAAATTCACTTTGAAAGTGTATGTGATGAGCATATTCTTGGATGAAAGTGGATACCAATCTCCTTTCAAATATATCATAATGCATTCCAGGCTTGGCTTTCCAACATTTTATTGATTTTCATAGACCCTGAAATGTATTGATGTTTTCTTACTGCATCATAAAGTCTAGATGAACATACCTGAGGAAGGAGAATTTGGGGTTTATTGAGTTTATTCTTGTTTTTAACAGTGTAAAAAGCAAAAAAATAATGAAATGGCCTCCAAAACTTTCTGTGCTATTTGGGTTTCTCTTTGTACCAAGGACTAAATGATGCCAGCTATGGGGTTAGATTCCAATTATCATGCTGTAGAAGCACCCAACGAAGTACTTTCGCTGTGCCAAAGGTGAGCACAGTCTTTGGGAAAGCATCTTTTCCATAAGTAGGGGCCATTTGATGAGCTGCAGCTTGATACTCATCTGTGTTCCAACGAAAATAAGAACAATTTCTGTGTAGCCTTAAAAGGCAAAGTCAAGAATAACACCAAATGCTGTAGCACATGTGTTGATCTGCTATGTTACATTTCAGCTGTTAGTTATGTTAATGGAACAGTTTCACATAATTTGTCTTGATGTATTTATTTTAATGATCATGTGTATGTATCTTTCTATGATTGCCTGGTAACACTGATTGCATGATGTTCTGCTGTCACCTCCAGGCCAACTGCAGAACTGTATGACGTAAAATGAGTCCCTCAGTAAACTAGGTACGAGATGTGTAAAAACCTATATGCTGTGAGATCTTAATACCGGATTACAGGACAACTAGCAGAGCATATCACCAGGTTAATAAAACTGGGGACATGTAAAAAGAAGATTTTCAAAATAACTTATTAAAGTATTCCAGAGATTAGGAGAAAACATTCATGCTTCAGCATTTGGTGTCTTTAGCAAATCCTTTTTTCTTAGACCCATTACTCCACTGCAATAGTAAAAGAAGTAACTCTAATCATGTAAGGCTACACAAAGATATGTATCTTTCACCATCTTCTAGTAACTGTCCAACATGCCCACCAAGAGCGTAGAGGAAATATAAAGCTGTCTGCTGTTGCTATTTCCTTCTACTTATTGGGAGGTAGCATTAGGGTCCTGCCAGATGGACTGACAGGGTAGTATCAACAAAGACCTCGCTGGCCCCTGAGAAGAAGAAATATCCCATAAAACCCATGACACTATTTCATACACTCAAAAGATAAAAGACGAAAACAACTTTGGCTACTGAAATATACAAAGATTTTTCTTAAACTCCTTTTATTTTCAGTTTATACTAAACAAACTGTGCAGGCTCTGGAGATTCTGGAGCAAAGATAATATGCTTTCTTTGGTAGGTACAAGCGAGGAGTTCATTGGCAGTCTCTAAAGGGTAGAGGAAAAATTTGAAGGTGGAGGGTCAGGATCTCCAGCGATAACATTAGAGAAATATAAGATTGAGAGGATCAGACTGATCCTTTACCCTTGTCATTATCTCTTCCTCCACTGTAAACTGAAGCCAGCTTACAAGAGCTAATTCACGAATTTTCAGGAACTTGGTGAGTGGGTTGTTAAATTCAGTCACTATCAAAAATTATATAAACTTACAATTAAGCAAATTATATCAAAAACAAAGATGATGAATACTCAAAACCGATTACATCCTAATGATTTTACTGTTTTACGACTGTCCATGCTCTTGAGGTTATTTACCTCTATTCTATCTGTCTGGTGGAAATACTGTATAATGGTGGGCTGCTGCGCCTCTCCTCTCAACTCTGTGCTCAGTAACGCCACGTTGGCAGCTTGTAATCGTCCACGGTGAGAGTATTTACACCCAGAGATCAGCAAAAGCTACAAATCAGGGCTGTTTATCCACCGCCCAGAGAGGTGGTTATTAAACATTTATCATCATACCACTGAGTATAAGGCAAAGATAATTCTCTTTTCCTATCATGATTACCAAAGAAAGAGAAATAAAGTAGGAAAAAAGCAAATGACACCAACTAATTCATATACTCACTGGAGGCAAAGCCACATACCAGAATAAACTAATTCGGGCCAGAATATGCCAGTTTATAACACAGTTTACTTCAATACTGTTTAACTGGCATCCATTTTTAAAAATACGGCTACCGTAAAGTTCTTTTTAATAGTTAAAGTCAAACTACAGGAGCAGGGCAAGTAAGTTTTTCTTTAAAATTGTTTTTTTACATCCTGAATAGTCTTTATTTGGAAAAGGGAAAAGTTAAACTTCAAATGTTAAATTTAACTTCAGTCGGATTAGGAAACCAGAAGAAGTAAGAGTTTAGTTGGGAAAAGCTTGCTAACTTGTTCTCATGAGAAAGTATAAGGAGAAGCTACGAAGGAGAAACATTAAAGCATCATGAGAAATAAAACTAACTGGTACTAATGGATCTTGATGCAGTGTCTGGACCCCAAAGAGACCAAAATCACTTCACTGATAATCTTGAACACAGCAGAGCAGATGTCCACTACGCTGTAACAACAACAACAAAAACTTATTACTGTACTTGAAGGCAAATAGCAAGTAACGTGGGATCTTCTCAACTGAGCTCAATAATTCCATCCTTGGAGTTCATATAAAAAAATGAAATGAAACTGTGCTCCAAAAAGCTAAGGCAAAGAGTCCCTAGAGGAGTTTACAAAAGGAATGTAAATGCCCTGATATGGGATACTTTCAGAAATCACAAAATATTTACTTCAGCAAAAAGAGAAGTCTGTTTTCATAACTTCACAGCTCTAGCAGACATAGAACATCATTATCTGAGTTCATATGAGGAAGAAGAAAAATAATGAGCAAGTTCAAGCAATCCAATGTTGTTGTTTTTTTCTGCAAAAGGAGGAAAAAATGATGATTTTTAACGACCTCTCATACCCCACAAGGAACTCAAAAACTTTACTGAGGAGCTATGCCGAGAGGGAATAAATTACAGATGGAGCTTTCCACAAATGGATTTTCATGTGAAGGACCTTGGGGTTTTTCAAGTAGGAATCTTAAAGATGGGATCTAGAGATTGCAACATCCTGATACTGAGAGGCAAACTACTGCAGAGATCAACACAAGATGGAGTTGCACAAAAAAGATAATGTGATGACAATCAAACAGAGAATTTCTGGCCATTACTCAGACTCTACTAAGCAGAATTCAGTGCAAAAGAGAACCTAAGAAAATGCCAATAGGATAAAAGAGTAAAACAAACTTGAATCATTTTGGACAGAATGAAAAATCAAAAGGGAAAACAACATGTTAAGTAAAGCCAAAAACAAACCACAAACTGAAGGGACAAAACAGACTAGGCTTAAGACTGACTCGGGCCATTGCTTAAGGTATTTTAAGCAAAATCAACTCAGTATATGATGGAATAAAATTTTTTAAAAAAAGAGTTATTATTAAGCAGTTTAGGCAACCTAAGCAAAAAACAAGGATTTTATTTTTATAATTTTTGGATTCAATTTAAAAAACATTTTAACAGACAAAAGCAAAATATATATTTAAACTAATGGAATTATTTAACCTCTAATAAAAATAATTCCTTGAAAATCAGTGAACAAAGAATAATTCAGTAAGAAAAGCATGACTATATTAACATTTTGGGCCTAAAAAACCTGCCTCACAGAGAAGCTAACCCAGGCCAACAAAGCACAAGAAATTGATACTAAAACCAGGGCGTTGAAGAATTACTTTACAATGAGAAAATCAACCACCAAACAGATGGGATATTTACATTCACCAGCATGGCACCTTGGAAAGCAAGCTCAAATGTAGCAGGTTGCTTGGAGTCAAAATAAGGGAAGTTAACTATGATCCTATGAATGTTCTTTCCTTCCGGATCTATCAGGCTGCCCAGCTGCTCACAGGAGCAGCTGGCTGAGGATAGCGCTTCAAGGGCATGGTCAAGGACTGCCTCTGTAACACCTCTCTTTCTGGATGCTGCTGCTGATCAATGCCTCTTCTTGCCCGGAACACTCTTTTTTTTAGATGTACTGGCATGTTCATTAGAAGTCTTGAGGCCTGTGAAGCCATTCCGTCTCTAGACAACTGCTCATATCCATTCTGAATTATTACACACTGATTTCATAGTTTAAGTTTCAGAAAACAACCTTACTTTTAAGTTCCTTGAGTGAGGTGGGAGGAGACAGGGAGATTTCACTGTTGCTCCAGTGAAGCTTGTAAAGGGCTCCTTACTAAGAGCAATCTTGGACTATAAACACAGTATGTCTGGAAAGACAGAATTTTGATCATTGTTGAAGCTGGGTGACGGTATATGGGGGCTCATGAAGCTATTTTATTTAAAATTTTTTTAACAATTAAAAGCACCCAGCTGGCAGTCATTTATAAATAATCAATTATTATCTATAATTAGGCTTACAATATGTTGCTAAGAATATAAGCATGCCAATGAGTTCATTCAGTCATTCAAAAAATATTACAACACTTTTTATGTGCCAGCTCCAGTTCTGAATATATGAGGTAAACAAAGCAGACTGTCTTCTTGGAACTTATAGTCCAGTGGGGGAAACTATTAAGGGTGAAATTTGATATTCAATGTTCATAAAGATATTTTAAGATACCAAAGTGAAAAATTAAACAAGGTGATAAAGAGATACTACTTTTTTTCTAGAGACAATTAATCAGAAAGCAATGACTTAGAAGTTAAGACTACAGAGTCTGCAGTCAGAATACTTGGTTCTAATTCCAAGCTCGCTAATTGCTAAATGGAAAATATTGCCTTAGGTAATTACTCAACTTCTCTAAGTCTCAGTTTCCTAATCTGTAAAATGGAGAGGACACCAATATCTACCTCTTAGAATTGTCAAGAATTAAATAAAATTATCCATGTAAAGTGATTTCCACAGAACCTGACAGATAGTAAACATTAAATAAAGGTCAGGTATAATGATAATTATGGTTTAGAGAAGTTCAGGTGTTGATTTTTCTGGAAACAAAAGGATTAAAAAAGGATCTCTTTTGGTCCAGAATCCTATAATATTCAAAATCTTAGGATTGAACATGGGTAGCTGGTATGAACATCAGGAACAGGGAAAACGAATGAATAACTGTAAGCCAGAGAGCTGGCTGCTACATGTGTTCTTCCTTAGTCCAGTTCACCAGCAAGTGCCACAAAATGGGATGCAGGACAAGAACCCTGTGGATTCCGTGCTCAGTGATTCATAGTGTTTGACAGTCCAAGCCCGATTGGTACTTGAGACACCATCTCTCTGGTAACAAAAACAAATAATGTAACAAAGCCTGAATAATAACAGGCCTGATACTCAGAAACAACCTAATTATGAAGATTCTGAAATTTACCATTAAGCTATAAAGAGGTACATGATTTTCCACATTTAATCATCACCCCAACCTGACCCCTCACCCATGCCCATTCATCTTTTAGGAAACACAGCTTGATTCTTAATACTACTGCTGTATGAAGAAATAATGATCTTTGTTAGTGCACCTGAAAATACACCATCAGCCTAGAGAAGGAGCATTTAGCTCATACCACTTTAATGAAAATGTCAGGACCACCCTGAAGTATTTAAGTCCTGTAAATGCCAAGTAAAGAGAGGAGCTAAACAATTAATGTAATGGATGACAGCAAGCAAAGAAAAAGCTAAGCTGATTATCAAAAAAATCTTCAACACTGCCCCTCTTATGCCATAAAATTTTTTCAAAGGAATTTGTGGTTAACACCCAACGTTTTGGTTACCTAAAATTAGCTCAGACTTCATTGGAAAACATTGTCAGGACAATGCAAATTTCATAGAGAAAGAGCTACACGGTCTCTTCTTTCTCAATCTTTCTAGGACTCTCTGGAAAAGGAGGCAAAAAAAAGAGCATATTCTTTTTTTTATTTAATTTAATTAAATTAATTTATTTATTTATGGCTGTGTTGGGTCTTCGTTTCTGTGCGAGGGCTTTCTCTAGTTGCGGCAAGTGGGGGCCACTCTTCATCGCGATGCGTGGGCATTTCACTATCGTGGCCTTTCTTGTTGCGGAGCACAGGCTCCAGATGCGCAGGCTCAGCAATTGTGGCTCACGGGCCTAGTCGCTCCACGGCATGTGGGATCTTCCCAGACCAGGGCTCGAACCCGTGTCCCCTGCATTGGCAGGCAGATTCTCAACCACTGCGCCACCAGGGAAGCCCAAGAGCATATTCTTGAACTTTGATAGTATTTAGGTGGTAGCACCTGTATGTGCTTTGTTCCTCAAAGTGCTTCCAGCATGGATCAGAGCCTCATGTACTAGATGTTTGATAAATGTTTGTGGAAATATCTGCAACATTTTTAGGCAAGGGCAAATGTGCTTGTAACTGCTGGTCTAAGTGCTACCCAGGTTATGTTTATTTCCTGTTTCTACAGTAATAGAAAATGGAGCAGGAGCAAAGGGGCCAAATACATCGACATTACTGTAGAACCCTGAGGTAGGGCACAACTTGGAATGAACTTCATTTGGATCCACACTGTGCCTAAGATCACCTAATGGAAAATTTAAATGAGTTGGGGCCAGAGAGGTTGAGAAGGACAGCAATAAAACATTGTTGAATGAATACATAAATGAATTCTACATTATTATTATATCACAACTTACAGCTTCCTAAAAACACCAAGAGATGGTATAGGCCTGATGACATTAATTGACTTGGTTTTTTAGTTTCCTTTCTCTCTTGTGAAATTTTGCAGATGTAAGAGTAAATCCTATCAAGCCTCACTAAATTTAAGAAAACTGAAATCATATCAAGCATCTATTCCGAACATAACGCTATGAGATTAGAAATAAATTACAGGGAAAAAAACATAAAAAACACAAACACATGGAGCCTAAACAATACGTTACTAAATAACCAAGAGATCACTGAAGAAATCAAAGATGAAATCAAGAAATACCTAGAGACAAATGACAATAAAACACGACGATCCAAAACCTATGGGAGGCAGCAAAAGCAGTTCTAAGAGGGAAGTTTATAGCTATACAAGCCTACCTCAAGAAACAAGAAAAATCTCAAGTAAACAATCTAACCTTACACCTAAAGGAACTAGAGAAAGAAGAACAAACAAAACCCAAAGTTAGCAGAAGGAAAGAAATCATAAAGATCAGAGCAGACATAAGTGAAATAGAAACAAAGAAAACAATAGCAAAGATCAATAAAACTAAAAGCTGGTTCTTTGAGAAGATAAACAAAATTGATAAACCATTAGCCAGACTCATCAAGAAAAAGAGGGAGAGGACTCAAATCAATAAAATTAGAAATGAAAAAGGAGAAGTTACAACAGACACTGCAGAAATACAAAGCATCCTAAGAGACTACTACAAGCAACTCTATGCCAATAAAATGGACAATCTGGAAGAAATGGACAGATTCTTAGAAAGGTATAACCTTCCAAGACTGAACCAGGAAGAAATAGAAAATATGAACAGACCAATCACAAGTAATGAAGTTGAAACTGTGATTAAAAATCTTCCAACAAACAAAAGTCCAGGACCAGATGGCTTCACAGGTGAATTCTATCAAACATTTAGAGAACAGCTAACACCCATCCTTCTCAAACTCTTCCAAAAAATTGCAGAGGAAGGAACACTCCCAAACTCATTCTATGAGGCCACCATCACCCTGATACCAAAACCAGACAAAGATAATACAAAGAAAGAAAATTACAGACCAATATCACTGATGAATATAGATGTAAAAATCCTCAACAAAATACTACCAAACAGAATCCAACAACACATTAAAAGGATCATACACCATGATCAAGTGGGGTTTATCCCAGGAATTCAAGGATTCTTCAATATATGCAAAGCAATCCATGTGATACCTCATATTAACAAATTGAAGAATAAAAACCATATGATCATCTCAATAGAAGCAGAAAAAGCTTTTGACAAAATTCAACACCGATTTAAGATAAAAACTCTCCAGAAAGTGGGCATAGAGGGAACCTACCTCAACATGATAAAGGCCATATACAACAAACCCACAGCAAACACCATTCTCAGTGGTGAAAAACTGAAAGCCTTTCCTCTAAGATCAGGAACAAGACAAGGATGTGGAAGTCCTAGCCACAGCAATCAGAGAGGAAAAAGAAATAAAAGGAATACAAATTGGAAAAGAAGTAAAACTGTCACTGTTTGCAGATGACATGGTACTACACATAGAGAATCCTAAAGATGCCACCAGAAAACTACTAGAGCTAATCAATGAATTTGGTAAAGTTGCAGGATACAAAATTAATGCACAGAAATCTCTTGCATTCCTATACACTAACAGAAAGAGAAATTAAGGAAACAATCCCATCCACCATTGCAACAAAAAGAATGAAATACCTAGGAATAAGCCTAACTAAGGAGGTGAAAGACTCAGAAGACTATAAGATACTGATGAAAGAAATCAAAGATGACACAAACAGATGGAGAGATATACCATGTTTTTGGATTGGAAGAATCAATATTGTGAAAATGACTATACTACACAAAGCAATCTACAGATTCAATGGAATTCCTATGAAATTACCAATGGCATGTTTTATAGAACCAGAACAAAAAATCTTAAAATTTGTATGGAGACACAAATGACCCCGAAGAGCCAAAGCAATCTTGAGGGAGAAAAACGGAGCTGGAGGAGTCAGACTCCCTGACTTCAGACTATACTATACTACAAAGCTACAGTAATCAAGACAATATGGTACTGGCACAAAAACAGAAATATAAATCAATGGAACAGGATAGAAAGCCCAGAGATAAACTCACACACCTATGGTCAACTAATCTATGACAAAGGAGGCAAGAATATACAAGGGAGAAAAGACAGTCTCTTCAATAAGTGGTGCTGGGAAAACTGGAGAGCTACATGTAAAAGAATGAAATTAGAACACTCCCCAACACCATACACAAAAATAAACTCAAAGTGGATTAAAGACCTAAATGTAAGACCAGACACTATAAAACTCTTAGAGGAAAACACTCTTTGACATAAATCATAGCAAGATCTTTTTTGACCCACCTCCCAGAGTAATGGAAATAAAAACAAAAATAAACAAATGGGACCTAATGAAACTTAAAAGCTTTTGCACAGCAAAGGAAACTCTAAACAAGACAAAAAGACAACCCTCAGAATGGGAGAAAATATTTCCAAACGAATGAACAGACAAAGGATTAATGCCTGATATACATAAACAGCTCATGCAGCTCAATATTAAAAAGCAAACAACACAGTCAAAAAATGGGCAGAAGACCTAAATAGTCATCTCTCCAAAGAAGACATACAGATGACCATGAGGCACATGAAAAGCTGCTCAACATCACTAATTATTAGAGAAATGTATATCAAAACTACAATGAGGTATCACCTCACACCAGTTAGAATGGGCATCATCAGAAAATCTACAAACAACAAATGCTGGAGAGGGTGTGGAGAAAAGGGAACCCTCTTGCAGTGTTGGTGGGAATGTAAATTGATACAGCCACTATGGAGAACAGTATGGAGGTTCCTTTAAAAACTAAAAATAGGGCTTCTCTGGTGGCGCAGTGGTTGAGAGTCTGCCTGCCAGTGCAGGGGACACGGGTTCGAGCCCTGGTCTGGGAAGATCCCACATGCCGCGGAGCGGCTAAGTCCGTGTGCCACAGCTACTGAGCCTGCGCATCTGGAGTCTGTGCTCCGTAACAAGAGAGGCTGCGGCCTGCGCACCGCGATGAGGAGTGGCCCCCGCTTGCTGCAGCTGGAGAAAGCCCTCGCACAGAAACGAAGACCCAGCGCAGCCAAAAATAAATAAATAAATAAATAAATAAATAAGTGAAATTCTAGAAGAGAATAGCTGACAATGCTAAATACACATACACATACTGCTATTTAAATAAATAAATTAATTAAAAAAAAAAAAGAAAACTAAAAATAGAACTACCATATGACCCAGCAATCCCACTACTGGGCATATACCCTGAGAAAACTGTAATTCAAAAAGAGACATGTACCACAATGTTCATTGCAGCACTATTTACAATAGCCAGGTCATGGAAGCAACCTAAATGCCCACTGACAGACGAATGGATAAAGAAGATGTGGTATATACATATACAATGGAACATCACTCAGCCATAAAAAGGAATGAAATTGGGTCATTTGTAGAGACATGGATGGACATAGACTGTCATACAGAGTGAAGTAAATCCGAAAGAGAAAAACAGATATCGTATATTAACACATATATGTGGAATCTAGAAAAACGGTACAGATGAACCCGTTTGCAAGGCAGAAATAGAGACACTGATGTAGAGAACAAACGTATGGACACCAAGCGGGGAAAGTGGGGCCGGGGGGGGGGGCAGTTGGTGGTGGGATGAATTGGGAGATTGGGATTGACGTATATACACTAATATGTATAAAATAGATAAGTAATAAGAACCTGCTGTATAAATAAAATAAAATAAAATAAAATTCCAAAAAAAAATAGAGTAAACCCTTAGAGATCCTGGGCAAATAGGGGTAATCACTTACACTGACTTATTTGCCATGGGACCCATCAGCTGATTTCTTTGTAGGGATATAGATGCACAGGAGTCGCTCACTAGAGCATTAGGTCAGAATATTTACAATCTGTCAAATTACTGGGTGGAGATGTCAGGAATGGGACTTCCAAATGTCAAGATTTCATCTAGCTAAGATTAAAGACCTAAATCTCAACTGTAAAAGATTTGAGATTTAGTCTAAAGTTGTTGAGATGAATAAAACTGGACGGTATAATATTTTTGTTTGAAGAGTTGTCACCCAGAAGACAGAGATTTATTTTGTATTGCTTCACAGAGCAGGAATAAGACCAAAGGAGAAAAGTTTTTGGCTCAAAAAATGGAAAAAAAAAAAAAAAAAGGAAATAGATATCTCCCTTCTACAGGTATTTGAAAAGAAGTTGATTTAAAAAAAAAAAAACGATAACCAACTTTTATCTGCCAGTAAAGGAAGAACTTTAATTTCCAGTTAAGATGCTATTATCTGGTTTTATTTTAAATGTGACTGAAGTACCTCCATAATTCTCTCTCTCCCCCACTAGAAAGTGAGCTCTTTAAGCCAAGAACTTTCTCCTAATTATCTTTGCATTCACAGAACATTACTTGGCACATACCAGGCTCTCTGTGAATGTTAATTAAGAAGTGAGTAACAAAATATTATAAAATATAGCTTAAAAGGTTGTAATTATATGAAGCATATTTTGATTTAAGTGGTATTTTTAATCTCAGAATAAGTTATAGTATTGGTTGAATGAATAGCTGTTGGTTTAGGAGTTGCTGTTCTTCTATCCTATTTTCTTCAAATTCCTATCTTCTTTCTCCATTAACCAGGCAAGTGATAGAACCTTAAGTATTGACTCTAATAATAATAATACCTACTTATTTCATAGAGTGCCCTACATTAAACTACAAAATATTTCCACCTACATTATCTTATGCAGACTTTACAAAGTCCTCTGAGGTAGACGTGATGAACTTTTATACGTAGAGCAGAGAAGGCAAAGTACAGCACTGAAGTAGGTTTTGCACCTCAAGTTTGAGCTTAAGTTTGTTCTCAGCTACGAAACCTTGGCAAAGTTAACATTTCAGAGATCTAGATTCTTTTTTATCTATAAAAAATAGGATAAAAATACCTCCCATTCTTACTATGGGTATTAAATTAGAAAATATATGACTGCTTCTTGCAGAGACACCCTTTTTTGGTACGTTGGCAGGCTAGATTACTTGAACCTTTTTCTCTATAAACTGCCTAGAAGTACTGGATAAAGTATAACTAATATCCTTTTAAATGCATAGCTGTGGTAGTAAGGAAAATTACCATGGGTAAAAATTAAGGAGTGTACTGAAAACCAGGGTGCTAAGCATGAGCTGATGATGACACTACCATGGGGTGAATCAAGGATGTGGGTTATAAGAGCCACAGGGTACAGGAGATAAGGCCTTGGACCCTCACAAAGTGAAAATGTAACACTGAGACCCATACGTACACCATGGTCCTTGAAGGGGTACACACAAAGTGAAACATAGAGTGGGAAAAAATGTACATATATACACCTACCAAACCTAGGACACAAAAAAGAAGCTTGCTTGTCTTGGCTTATACTCTATGTAAAAGAAAAATATCTCCTGAGGATGCACTATCATGAGTTTACCATCATTTGGGTGTGTTTTTCAAGATTACACTTGGCAAAGGAGGAAACCCCAAGATGACAAATTAGCATTAAAAATGTGCCTAACAGAAGCACCACAGATAAAATACTTCACTATAAGAGCTCATAATTCAAAATTACAAAGCACACAAGGAAAGAATCCACCATGTCAGCAGAAATAATAAATAGCAGAATTAGTTCTCCCAAGAACTACAAATCATGGAATTATTGGATATTGTAGCAGCCAGACTCTAGGGTGGCACCCATGAACAGTGTCTCCTAGTGTTCATTCCCTTTCATAACCTTCTCCCTCTAAGTGTGGGCATAACGTATGGCTTGCTTCTAACCAACAGAATACAGCAACAGTGATGAGATTTATGTGACTACGTGTACATGATTATGTTACATAAGATGGTAATGCCAGTCTTACTAAGAAACTCCCTCCCTTGCTGGTTTTGGAGAAGCAAGCTGCCATGTTGTGAGCTACCATGTGGAGAGGGCCACATGGCAGAGAGCCGAAGTGGCTGCTAGCTGACAGCTAACAAAAAATGAGTTCTTATTCTGGTGGCCTGCAAGGAACTGAATGCTGCTAACAACCAGGTGAGCACTGAAGCAGACTGTTTTCCAGGTGAGACCCAGATGAGAAACCAGCCCTGGTCAATATCCTGATTTACAGCCTTGTGGAGGACCCAGCAAAGCTGTGCCCAGACTCCTTATCCGTATAAACTGTGAGGTAATAAAGGTGTGTTGTTTAAGCTACAAAGTTATGATAATACCCTTGTGTAGGAATAGATACCTAACACAGCTACAGACTATAAAATATGTTTAAAATGCTTAGAGACATAAAAGGAGAACTAAAAACATGAAGAAAAATAAGACAAAAAGATAAATCACCACGAAGATTTAAAAAACACAAGTAGAATGTCTAATAATAAAAAAAAGTAATTCCTTAAATGATTTAACTCAATGGATGTGTTAAACAGCAGATTGAAATCTGCTGAAGAAACAAAATATGAACTGGAAAACAGATCAAACAAACTGATCTTGTTCAGTTTTAAAACATATAACACAGATATTACAAGATGCAGAAACTTGAGAGATTAAGCGAGATATGGGATAGACTGAAAAGCACCAACATTGACCAGAGAATCCAGAAAAAGAGAAGTAGAAAGACTGAAAGAACTAATGGCTGAGAATTTTCCAGAATTGATGAAAGACATGACTCCTCAGATTCTAGAAGCAACTTAGACCCAAGAAAGATAATTGTAGTAAACACATTGAGGTGACATACAGAACCCCAAAGTCAAAGGGAAGATTGTAAAAGGAATGAGAAAAAACATCCTCCCTCAAGGGAGCAACAGCAGACTCTTCAACAATAGCAATGGAAACCAGAAGACAGTAGAATAATATCTGCAAAGTGCTGAGAGAAAATTGTCCACCTAGAATTCTATATTCAACTGAATGATCAATGAGAGAATAAAATACACATTTTCAGACAAAAAAAATCTGATTTTTACCACTAGTAAATCCTAATGAAAAACCTACTAAAAGCTATTCTTCAGAAATCAAACCCAAAGGAAGGAATGTGATGCAAAAACCAATGGTAAGCAAGAAATTTGTGCGTGATATGTATAGCTGATTCACTTTGTTATAAAGCAGAAACTAACACACCACTGTAAAGCAGTTATACTCCAATAAAGATGTTAAATAAATAAATAAATAAATAAATCTACACAGCATTGATGGTAATAAGAAAAATAGTTAAGACTACTTACTGGGTATAAAACAAAATTAATATACATATATTCTGAATCACTTTGCTGTACACCCGAAACATTGTAAATAAACTATACTTCAATTAAAAAATGTGTTACCCTGATGTTCAATTCAATAAGGCAAAAATCTCACACTGCTGCAAGAATATCTTTATATTAAATAGCACTCTGTGGTAAAAGTGTTGTGGATTTACCTAGTAATCCTCTTATTCCTCACTTCCATTTCATTCTTATCTACCCTCTCTACTCATTAATTCCTACATTCTCCACATAATTTTTCTCCTAGGCTCTAATTTATACTCTTTTTTTCTCTCTTCCTCCTTCCCACTGATTTTTTATTTTGAACATGTTTGTGTATACATATGTGTAAACATGTATAATACTTATGCATGTATAATACATTTACTAATTTTTTAAAAATCTCAATGTATATGCTTTGGAGAGTGGTAAATTCTAAATGTGTAGTTTTTGTTGGGATACAGTTTGAAAGATTTCTACAAAGATGGAAGAACTTACAAAAGACTGTGGTACCCAGATCCACTTCATTCTATTGTAATGGTCTATCACTGAAGCAAGTACGTAATGTTAAAAAAACAGTAGGACTATCGGCAGAAATCCTGGTTCCAAATCTTGGCAGTGATAGATGGTCCACTGGCAAGTTGTTGTGAGGATCAAAGACTGTATCTCTGCACTCTGGTGGTGTTTCTCTTCCTCCTTGCCAAGATCATTTCATTTGGTTTCTAACTGAACGATTCTATCTGGAAGCTGTGCAATGAAACCTTCAGGATGTGCCCAAGACTGTCGTTCAAACTCTTGGACCACAGTTAGTCATGCTAAATCACTATCACTGATCTCCCATCTACTCTGCCTACAGATATTTCTGCAATACTTCTTGAGGTAGTAAAACTTCAAGGTATGTAATGTGTCGATCAGCATACAGAAAAGCATGTAAGTCTTTTGTAATCAACTCTTGGTCTCCTACCACGCAGCTCATCAGATGTATAAAAACAAAATAAAAATCAAGTTAATGGCAACTTTAACACAGTGCCAGCTGATTATATTCTGCCATTGGCTTGATCAATCCAAAGATCTGTATTGTACATGTACCCTTGAAGGAAGTTATACAGCATTTCTATTATAAAGAAACCAATGGTATTTCATATTGTGAAACAAATCTATAGGATCATGGTATTAGAAGCAATTCTTATATCTGGAGGCAGAAATCTTGGATAATTAAAACCTAAACCAATTTAGACAATTGCTCCACTAACCAAAAAATAAAATAACCACGGATGCAAAAAGCAAGCAAGTCAAAAAGATTACATGATTTGCTCTTTTTATTTCCCCCAGTTAAACTAAAACCAATGTCTCCATCACTCCCCTCCCCCCATACTGTTTTGACTCTTCAAAAGAGAAGCTAGGGAAGGATAAAAAGCTTATAGGCCTCGATAACCCCAAAACAGAATATCTCAGAATAACCAAAACGTGAGTGTATCCTGTTTCACAATCATTTATAGCTAGTTGAATACCATTACAAAGAATTAACATCTGCCAAGCTCAAACAGAATTTCCACTTTTACAAGTGTATGGAAGTATTGTGATTACAACAGCAACAAAAAAACCTACTTAACTGAGTGAGCTGCTGAAGATTTTTAGAGGAGTAAGCCTTGCAGTGGTGAAAACATAATAAAAATAATGGTGGCACTTTAGCAGTCAGAGACAATAGGTTAGGGAAAGAAGGATAAGTAGAGAATTACAGATAAAGGATTAACAAGCAGAAGAGCCAACTGTGTGGTCTCAGAAAATGGTACTGGCAAATTAGAGATACAGTTTCATGATTTCATGGAGCCAGATCTGGGTTCTGTAGGAACCGAAGCCCTAATTCTCATGGTAAAAAGTACAAAGCTCTGTCAGCTGATTTATAAAACATAGTTATTAATGCCAAAGTCAGGGTGGTGGAGGTAACAGCAAACACCCGGCAGTACTCTCTGATGTCCTGAATAAGATAATAAACAATATGACGAAGCTAATCTCCTCAGCATTGCTCGAGGAAAGGTCCCCTGGAATGGGGTTATTTCAGATTATAAGAACCACTTAAGTGGTCAACAGATACAGAAGTGATTAGCAGTTTTCTAGGCTTGATGACCTCTCTCCATAAAAGATTAGGAGAGCCTAAGAATAAAAACTGAAAAGGTAAGTTAGCTTGAGTCATAATTCTATTCCCTTTCCTTCTCCCCTCAAAAAATGGCTACTCTCTCTTTCTCTTTGCAGAGAATCCTCTGTTCTTCGTCCTCTATTTTGCTTTGGAGAGGTCTCAAGATGTTCTTTCCTCCAACTCTGAGTATCTGTCTTGCATAGCATGTAGCACAGAAGGTCAGGTGATGACACAAGGCCTATGCCACACGGAATCAGTCAACATTCTTTCCCCATCTTTAGACAGGCCAACAGCCTAAGTATCTCCAACAGCTGATTGCTGCAGGAAGCTCAGAGAACATCTTTGGTCAATGCCCCTGCTCCCAATCACTTCAATGATTCATTACAAGTCCTCTCTCAGGGTTCTCTTTTAAATTACTCACAACCAAACTAAAAAGGCATAAATTAGAAAAAAAGATAAGATGTCCTTTGTTGGAAAACAATTAATCGGCAGCAAAGAGAAAATAAGGCATACCAAATAAAATAGATAAAACTGAGAACCCACAAATCAGATTATAAAACAATATTCTGCTGACATTTAAATAAAGTAATTCAATGGCAACAATTTACCTGCTGCCTTTTTGCCCACACTCCCAGATTTCTCTTGTTTGAGGCTGGACACAACTTTTCATTTCTGTGTACTTAGTGCTTCACATTGAACCAACATTATTTACTACTTACTTGAGCTTGCTTGCATACTTTAAAAGGGTGAATTGTTTCTTGGTAGAAAAGCTGATGATAAGCTTGTAGGTCAAACCAAAAGTACACACTGTTCTTCCACAACTGCAGACGGAAAAAGTACATAAATTACTACCACCCAATTATTAAAGCTCTACAAAGCTCTAATTTCAAATAAAAATAATTGTTTAGCTCCTCGGTGTTACTATAAATCAGGTTCAATTTAAGGTGGTTTTATCTTGTATCACAAACTGGCAACATACAAATTATTTATTGGTATTGTCACTGGATCATTATATTTTTGCATATATGTTTCTCACATAATTGGTCATCAAAATAGTAAGTGTTCTAGTTAATAATTAAAAAGTAATCACGCTATCTCTGGCATGAAACCAAAATCTGAAGGTATTTGGATATATATGGGCAAATGTGTGTTATACCAGAAGCAAACACTACTCTAATAATTGAGCTAGTGAAATACTTTTCATTTGAGCAAAATAAAGACTGTTTGTGACAACTAAAAAACAAGCAAACAAAAAACCTAGAAATAAGTTTGTCACTATTCATTGCAACTGTCATTGTTAGACTTATTAAAAATAAAAAGTAAAGGATTGATAGAAATCAGCACTGAAGTTAATATACATTACACTGAAACAAAGTTATATGAAAGTAATCTATTGTTAATAATGCAAGTCAATTCTTGTCTATCTGTATTTTACTTTTCTTTGTAATTTTAGTAGGAAAATGAACCAAAGAGAATTATAATTAAGATATTTAAAATTTTACTAAATATTTAGCATGAGATTTCTTACCAGAGGAGATGGGAATTTTAACATCAAATATGACTACTTGAGCATTAAATTATTTCAATCTCTCATTTTAAATGAAATAAAAGTATAAAATTAGATTTAAAATAATTATCTTCTACCTTGTTCCCTGAGTTCTCACAGAATTTAGTAAAGAAGAATCCAGCTCTATTTTCTACATACAAAGATTGCAACAAATTTTCCATGTGAAATCCTCCCAAGGCACCATCTGCCATGGTTTTAATCTAGATAACAAAACAGAAGTACATTATCCACCCAGAAACATTGTTATTTTTTTATGGCATTGTACAACAACAGGGTTTCATAAATTCTACCAAGCTGTCATTTCCCCACTGGACTATTTTATTTTATTTTTGTACCATATATGTAATTAATGCAGTATGTTTGCATCTGCCTGTCGCACAAGATTCATTTATGGAGCCAACTATAGCAGCAGAGTTCATTCTATTATAAACCAATCTGATTTCAAACTTAATATTAAACTGACTTCCCAACCTCAACTATTTTCACATTTCAGGCACCGTGACACCATTTTAGGAGTCTTCCAAATCTCTGTTGGTGGCCTCTTTCCTACGTATTTACTGTTATTTTAGCCTTGAACTGCTGCTATAATAGCTACAAGAGTTATAAAAAGAAATATCTTCAAGGCCTCTCAGTGATGCTCATTATCTGTCCTTACGGGGTCCCTCTTTGGACAGTCTCACTCCATACAGGTCACGGCCTTTAGAGTGTAAATGGCAGTATAAGTTCTCATAAAACTTTGCTATTTATGGGCTTCTCTGCCAACAGTGCTGGCAAGCCTAACACCGTTTCTGAAACACAGAGAGCTGGCTATTTCTCCAAGCACAAGAGTAACTCTAGAATAAGAAAGGGCGTCCACTATTCACATGAGTTCTTTGCTATTTGTTGTGTGGAATTCAGACTTCTTCTCTTTAATCTTAAGATAACTGTGGAATGGACGATTTAGGGTTTAAGTCAGGTTCTTGCTATCTCTGTTATAGTGTCTCTCTGCCTCTCCCTTTATCCCCCTACTAAACAAATTCTGAGGTAAAAATTTAATGTTTTTATGATGTTTAACCATTAGCATTCCAAAGCTAAAAAATCATTATTTGGGTAGGAAATAATACTAAATAGAAGAAAAGGAGAACTGTTTGCTTAGAATAAAATAAATAGTCCAAAATTATATGTAAATGTTCAGCCCATACTAGGACTACGAAGGTTTCTACCTAAAGTATAATTGCTAAAGAATGTGAAATTTTCATTTAGAACTGGTGTATTAAATCCACATTATCAAGGTAACCACACACTGGAAATACTCTGCTTTATAAAAGTTCTAAACATATTTCCAAAACATAACATCGAATATTATGTTTTATAAAATGTTAAAAATTTAATAAAAATCCTAGAGGGTTTTATTTTGTGTCTGAGGTATGATCATACCAAAACAAGAACATAGCTGTTTTTGAAAACAGTAATCAACAGAGTATACAGCAACATGGTACTACAAAAGGAAATAGAAAGTTTTTGCATAAAAATCCTTTTGCAAGGAAAAAATAATTTTTTTGTTCAGTAAAGAAAAAAGTCATTATGGTAAATCAATAAAAATTCTCTAAATTCAGGGGACATTGAATAGGTTAAATGAGGAATCAAATTACTCAGTTCTCAAAATACTTACCACAGGTTCTTCTGTATAAGTATATCTTCTACCCAGCTGGGGCTTCAGACATTCAGAAATGTCAGTGAAAGATGTTAAACGAATAACTTTGCTGCTTTCTGACATGTGCCTTGACCTAAATTATAGGGATGAGAACTAATTGATCAACAAATATTTTGAGCACCTTTGGTATACGAATCTTAGGCGTGCTCCTAAGCATTGTGGGAGAATTAGAAAAAAAAGTATCAGCATCAAGTCCAGCCCTCAAGAGGCAGTTGAGAAAATGAGGTACAGTCATACATAAAGACAACTCTCAATAAAATAACTACTGGTTGAATGAATTCGTGAACATATCACAGATGCCAAATGTCTGGGACGGATAATAAAACTACGGGCGTGTAAGAATGAGAAGTCCCTTGGAGCTATATTAGTAATTAAAGAAATGAGCTTTTTCCTGAATAATGGGTGGAAGATAAATTCTGTGTGTGTGTGTGGGGGGGGGTGTGTTTAGAGGGGTTCTTCAGATGGGGAGAAGAGTGAACAATGTATGAAGGTAAGTAGGCAAAGTCTTGTTTAAAATGCAGCAAGTTAACCAATTTTCTTAGGTCAAGAGAACACTAACAGCTAAACTACATACCAAACATTGTGCCAAATATAATTCATATGATCATATTTAATCCTCACAACAGGTGGGATTCACAAGGGTTTATATGTGGTAGTTTGAGATGAGATGATGGAAGACTCTGGAGTTAGACTAATAACTTTCGACATCATCTTTCTATATTTTCTCATCCAGCTCCCTCTCCCATAGACCACTGCAATTATTCCAAACTTCATTTTCCAGCTCCATAACACATGCCTGTTCCAACTCACCAGCCTTCCTCCACTCCAATCCACCAGCAGATTACTCTGCAGGTTCTTCTCAGACAAAATGTAGGTACAACATGTTTCAGTTTCCCCTGCGCCATGTAACAGACACTATTAATTGACTGGCTAACTCAACACCCATTTCTGACAACATGATTCTATCACCAGCATCACTAAAATACTAAAAAAGCTGAATATTCACTTATCAAGACTCCAGGTAGGCAGGGGTTGTCATGTAACACAGTTATGATTGAGATATAAAATGAAGTCTGCTGGGGAGCTTCTATGAAAGCCTGCTTTCCTGACTACAGGGAGAGAATTAATGGATATTGCCCCTCCTCCTTCTTTATGATTTGAAAGCCTGATGTCAGGCGCTGTAACACCACTGACTATAAAGGAATGGCCAAGAGCATTACAAAGACTTAGGCCACAATACTCCTGATCTGGTGAACCAATACTGGCAGTTGCCTACACTCAGATTTCTTGTTCTGTGAAAAAAATAATTCCATTTGTCTAGGCCATTGTTAGTCAACTTTTCTGTTATTTGCAGCTGAAAGCATTTCAAATTTATCTATCAACAAATATATTCACCTACACCCATCCTTACGTCCTTCCATCCTGTCTCAGGAAGAAGTGTCCTATTTCCTGTCCAAGGTAGCCTCATTGCCTTGGTTACTGAACCCTTCCCTCTCTTCTCCTTTGAAGGGAAAGGTACAGAGAGTAGATGGGTGGTTACCGGGGGTTGGGGGAGGGAAGAGTGAGGAGTGATTGTTAATGAGATGGAGCTTCTTTTTTGGGTGATGAGTTGTTTTGGAATTATATAGTGGTGATGGTTTTACAACTTTGTGAATATACTAAAAGTCACTGAATCGTATACCTGAACATGATTAAAATAGTGAATTTTATGATAGGTAAATTTTATCTCAATAAAGAAGAATAAAAGTGAAGTAATAAATCCTTAAACAAATAATTATCAACCAGCAGACTCCACACCAAAGTTAACACCAAAGGGTATTTCTTCAGGCTGAAGGAAAATAACTCCGTTTGAAATAAAGAACAATGAAAAGGGTATATAGGTGGGCAAATCTAAACGAATTTTTAAAATATACTGTATTAAATAAGTACAATATTATTGAGGGTATTTTGAGTTCTCAAGCTTGAGAAATATAACTGAGCAGGGAAAAGAACTGAAGGGCAATCTCAGAGACGTCTTTTGATTGTACAGCTCATGAGAAGCTAGAGATCATAACTACCACATCTTTAAAATTACCAATCTTAGGCGTTCTACAATTAATTAGAGTATGCATGGGAAATACAACCCTCTAATATCTATCCCTGAAATATAAGAACTCATGTAAAAAAATAAAAGTATTAGTTTTCAATTTCTATTTAATTTTTATATTCTTCAAAAATCTTACCATTGCAGTTCCAGCCCTGATCCGGGAAGATCCCACATGCCGCGGAGCAACTAAGCCCGTGCACCACAACTACTGAGCCTGAGCTCTGGAGCCTGGGAGCCACAACTACTGAGCCCGCGCACCACAACTACTGAAGCCTGCGCGCCTAGAGCCAGTGCTCCGCAACAAGAGAAGCCACCGCAGTGAGAAGCCCGCGCACCGCAATGAAGAGTAGCCCCCGCTCGTCCCAACTAGAGGAAAGCCCGCGTGCAGCAACAAAGACCCAACGCAGCCAAAAATAAAAAAGTTTAAAAAAAAAAAAAATCTTACCATTGCAGAAAAGCACTTGGGACACAAAAAGCTGCACCTACCCTTTCTTAATCACATCATCCTTAGAAGAAACTGGATTCAAAGACTCACTCTTCCAAGGTTTTTGAATTGCTGTTTTTACTCTAGGTGGTTTCTTGGGAGATTTAGAAAGTTGTGATAATCTGGATTCTTCTTTCTAAAAAGCAGTAAGATAATGAACAAAGTGAAAAATGGGCAAAATGGGGAAAAAAGGACAGAGAATAAAGCATAGCTCTCCAAAAATACCTCAAAATTGTTTTGATCATTAGAGGATTTCTTTCCTCACTCTACCACTTACTATGCTATGTTTGAGAAGGAGAATATTTTTTGTTCTCCTTCTCAAACTCCGACTTTCATGCAACCAGCAGGCTGAAATCCCTATACCTATTTAGAGTATTAAAAAAACAAGGCCAAAGGCTTTACATTATTATGAAAAAAGACTCTTTCCTGGAGGAAGAACTTTGTAAAAACTTTATTCTGTAACTGAATAAGTTTTAGTGCTCTGTGTGTGTATGTGTATGTGTGTGTGGTGGGGTAGGGAATGCAGGTAGCAGGGCGGGAAAAGATGTGTGGACACCACTGGTCCATAAGAGACTTATATCTTAACAGAACTATTTCCTTCCATTTTTGGACATTTTATTTTCATGGGTATTCTTCTCATTCTTAAATGTTCTTTATGGTAAAAGTTAATTATTTAAATCTAGAACATGAGATGCTACATACATGAATCAAAAAAATACAAACACCTAAATAAATGTCCAAAGAGAGGAGAAAGAAACAATTATATATACTTATACATGTATTTATATATATATTATATATAAATGTAACATTATATAATACTTAAAAGTAAGGATTATGAAAATTATGGAAAAATACTGATGAAGATGTTAAAAGAAATTACCAGAATCGAAAAATATAAGTATATTACAATTAAAAATTCACAAAAAGCCTAAGAGAAAATAGGTTAATAGTTGTCTACAAGTTGGTGAGATCAGAGTGATTTGTCTCTTCAGTTTCCAAATTTACAGTAGTTTTATTATTTTTATAATTTGAAAAAGAAACAAACTTTTCTTATATGTCAACTTCAATTAGAATGTAATATGTGCTGCTGGAGAGCAAGAAATTTATTTGCGATGCTTTATTATCCAGAACAAACAATAAAATCTTATATACACTCTAGGTGCCTAACAGCTACTAATATTTTTTTAAGAATTCTCTAAACAAAATTAATTACTTAAGTATGTTTTACTTATAACATTCTAGGTATCAGGGCTCACATCTGTTTTAGTAATTTGGAACAAAGCATGACATTAACCAATACTCACTAAATGAGTGGGACCACAGGGGACTGGGCTTATGAAAAGTGTATCATACAGAAGTGGCAAATTCATAGACACAAAGTAGAATGGTGGTTACCAGGGGATGCAGGAGGGGTTGGTTAATGGGTATATAGTTTCAAATTTGCAAGGTAAAATAGTTCTGAAGATCTGTTTCACAGCAATGCAAATATACTTACTACCTCAGTGTACACCTGAAAATGGTTAAGACGGTAAATTTTGTTATGTGCTTTTTACCACAATAAAAAAGTTTTCTTAATATAAAAAAAATTTTTAAGTGTATTATACTTAAAATGAGAGGATGGCCTTAAATTAGAATTTTTGAGCTTTCTGGCTTGGGAGAAAGCAAGAAAAGTAGCCAGAAATAAACTGATAGAGAAAAAACTGACAAAAGGGCACAGCAGAATTGGGGGGTGGGTTAAGGAGCTGCTCTATATCATGATTGTGATGGTAGCTACACAATGTATATATTTGTCAAAAATTACAGAACAGTACACTAAAAAGGGTGAATTTTACTCTACATAAATGATATCTCAACTTTTAAAACAGGAAAAATAAAGAAAATAGAATCGAGTTCCATTCCTTACACTGTTTTCTGCGGGGGAAACAGAATGAGATCAGAATTAGTTATCCAACTAGAAAACACCGATGACCACATATAGTGATGGTACTCAGAAAGCCAAATGTTATCAGATGATGTGCTCCCTACACCACACCTCTAAGATTTGTATTAACTTGGTGACTGGGTCACAAAGTCACATGAGCTAACAAGGAAGCTCAGATTTATCAGTAGAGTGGCATACAAAAAGGCCACAAGTGCAAAGGAGGTCAGAAAAATGTCTAAACAATGGATAAGAAACCATTAGTTCACTACAGTGACACTAACTCAAAGTGTGGTCCCCAGACCAGCAGCAAAAACATCACGTTGGAGGGAGCCTGTTAGATATGCAAATCCTTGGGCCCCATCCCAGACCAACTTAATATTGATCTTTAGGTGCAGCCCTGAAGTCTCTATTCTGACTCAGGTGACTCACGCATGCTGAAGCTTGAGAACCAGCAGCCTGTAGCAATGCTTTGCCTACGCATCACCTAGGAATCTTATTAAAATGTAGGTTCTAAAATGTGATTCTAATGTTCAGGCAGGATGAGAACTTCAATTCTAAGCCAACCTCCTGATTTTACAGTGACTCTCACCCAGTCTATATCAATTAAATCAGACTCTCTGAAGGTGGGACCCAGGCACCAGTATGTTTAAAAGGTCTCTATGTGATTCTAGTATGTATATAGGATTAAGAAACCACTAACAGAAAAACTGTAAGGTATTTCCAGCTCTAAAGCACTACTTGTAGAAGCAGAATTTTAAAAACTGTAATTATACATCTTCCTGACTTTTAAAAATAAGATATCCTGATCATAAAGTAATCTTTTTTTTGAAGGGCTTGTGTGTGACTATGGCCAATAACACTTAACATTCTGTGACACCTTTAAAGCTAGAAAGATTAATAAGGCTCCTTACTTCTGAAATGCAGGTGTTAGCTACATTTATTATATCTCTATGCCAAAGCATATAGGATTATTTACTTCTTCTCTGTAAAGTTGGTTAACTTTTCTTCTCTTTGTGGACTTTCCCCCCCTATCTTTTGTACTATCTTATTCTTCCCCATTGTGAAAAAATGCTCACTATTTCTAATTTTGCTGTTGCTACTTTTCACTCATTTGTTCAGTTTATATTTATTAAGCGCCAGGCACTGTTCTAGGCACTGAGGAAAAGCAGTTAACAAAGAAAAATCCCTTATATTCTAGTAGGAGCGGAAAGACAATAAACATAAATCACGTGGTCTTAAGTACAATAAAGCAAAATAAAGCAGAGCAGAGGGCTCCGATAGTGAGGGAGGGTATCTGCGCTGTCCTGCACAAGTGTGCTTACATGGAAGAGTCAAGGATAGCCTCTCTGATTAAGGGATATCTGAGCAGACACCAAAGTGAGTGAGGGGCAACATATCCGGAGGAAGGGTGCTGCAAGTGAAGGGAACAGCAAGTGCAACCCTCCCAGGTTTTTGCTTGGTGTGTTCCAAGAACAGCAAAGAGGCCAGTGTGGAGTGGTGTAAGCTAGAGAAGAATGCTAGGAAATAAGGTCAGGAAGTTAGCAGGGGTGTGAACAGCTGTGTAAAGACTTTGGCTTGTATTCTGAGTGAGAGAGGAGGCCACTAGAGAGTTTTGAGCAAGTGAGTACATGGTCATGCATCTTTAGAAGATCACATTGGCTGATTGGTGGAGAACAAACTATAGGTTTTCTTATTTCCTAATTGTTGCAGCATGTACATTAACAACAACAACAAAAGGTTTATGATGAAACTTAAGTACTAGTGTACAAAACCCAAGCATGGATATTTTATTACAAACTTAAGAGATCAAAGTATCGATGTACATTCTACCTGCATCTCAGGTATCTGTGGAATGCAAGATTTAGGTCTTAATGGCAAGAGGGTTGCCATTTGTGGAAAAGGGTCGACATCCTTCCTTGGTTTCTCTTGACGAAGGTGCCAGAATTTCAGTTCAGCACTAGCATGTTTTGTTGAGGGTGAATGAGTAACACAGAATCTTGGTGCCCTAGTTGGAGGAAAAACAAATTTAAGATTAAACTACACAATAAGCCTCAAAAATCAAGAGGCTACCAAATGTATAATATCTGTGCTCACAATTATCAGTCTTGCCACATCCCTTTTCTAATAATTTCTTCTTTTTCTGCTGCTTAGCTCCTCCCTCCAATGTTATTCTATGATATATCAACTGCCTGAAATCACATTCACTTATACAATATAAAGAGGCAATATACACGAAGAAAAAATAATTAATAAAATTGCATTCAAATTATTATCTGCTTGATAAGAAAAAGAAACCTATATATCTATTCGATGAAGGAATTTTAAAAAATAATTTACAGTTTCTAGTAAAACAAAAATAAAATGTACCTGTGATCTGTTTTAAAGCAGTTTACAATTTATCTATAATACCAAACTAGTGGATGAAATTAACATTTAAAAATATATAAACATTTTTATAATGCTGAAGTATACTACTAAAGTGGATTATGAATCATATGATCTATTTTCAAGCCTTAAATTTAAAGGTAAGAATTAATTTTATAACAATTTAGATAATAAATGAAAGACCTACACTGCTGCCAGAAATTTAGGAAAAAGAATGTTTGGCACAATATCAAGGCCCCACTTAACTGGATGGATATTCCCATACTCAGTCTGTGGGCTAACTCTATATTGCCTATGGGGTTAACTCCAGCAGTCAGGGCCTGTTGTTAATTACTTCTTGGACTAGGTTTTCCCCCTGGTGCCACGGCCCAAAGACTAATTCCCACTTCATATTTCAGGTCCTGGTAGAAAATTGCCTCCCTTTAAAAACAGGAAGATGGTAGATACTTTCCTGATGTAAACACAGGTTAGGAGTGGAAGAGAACCCAAAGTTCATAATTAGTTTAGGATCAGAAAGCACCCTGTAAAGATCTGGGTGGTCATTTTACACCATATTTCAAAACCTTTACTTGCAAACTTGGAAATATCTAAAATTACCTCTTATTTTCATGCCAATTAGTAAGTGGGCATATTTACAAGACCCTTATCAAATAAATCATACATGTGCTGGACAGGAAATCTGGGTGTATCAATTTTCTAATTCCCATCATTACAGTATATTCACATGACCCCATTTTAATCTTGCATTCTTATTTAATTCATTGCATTAAGTTTTTATTAGCCACTACGTGAATTCATCAAATATTGTGGACTACATTTCACAGTCAATCCTAAACAGGTATTGTATTCTTTTTCACGCTTCCATCATACAGGTTCTCATGTACATCGATTGTACACCTCAATCTGAAGCTCTAGAGAGCGGGAGAAGGTATTTGCCACGCAGTCCACCAAAGGAACTGCATCCAATATATGTGTGTGTAAACACGTATATATATGTACATACATGTGTGTGTATGTGAATGTATGTATATCTATCTATATCTATTTATCTATCCATCTATCTATGTATCTCGCAATAGAAAAATGGGCAAGGAAGATAAACAGGCAATTCATGAAAGCTGAAATCCAAATGACCACTCAATATTGAAAAGGTTATCAACCTCACCAATAATCAGGGAAATGTAAGTGAAAAAGCACAAAACACCAATGACATACCAAATACATAGGCAAAAATTTAAGAATCTGACAATATTAAATGTTACCATGGATTTGTAGCAATGGATACTCTCATATTCTGGTTGGTGGGAATGCAAATTGGTACAACTACTTTGGAAAAATGGATATGTGTACAGCATTGCTTGTAATTGTGAAAAGAGAAAATGACACAAATTTTTTAAAATCTACATGACTGGCTTACTATAAAAGGATATAACTCAGAAATAGCCAGATGGAAGAGAAGCATAGGGCAAGGGATATGGGTGCACCTCTACATGTTCACCCATCCAGAAGGTATGAAAGACCTTTTTAAGAAGACTTCAGAAAGCTTGTCTTTAAGAAGACAAGCTAAAGACTGGAAGAAAATATTTGCAAACTATATATCTGACTAATGGCTACTATCTAGAATATAAAAATAACTCTAAAACTCAATAATAAGAAAGAACACAATCAGAAAATGTACAAAACACACAGATATGTCAATGAAGTGTATATGCAAATGACAAATAAGCATATAAAAGACATTCAGCATCATTAACAACGGGAGAGTTTCAAAGTAAAACTACAATGAGATATCACTACACACTTATAAAAATAAGTAAATAAGTATTTACTGGCTAAAATAGAAAACTGTGGCAACATCAAACAATTGCAAGGATGCAGAAAAACTGGATCATTCATACACTGCTGGTGGGAATGTAAAAGGGTACATCAACCCTGGAAAATAGTTTGGCAGTTTCTACTGAAACTAAAAACAGACTATATGACCCACTAATCTCACTCTAGGACATTTATCCCAGAGAAAGGAAGACTTACGTTCATGCAGAAACCTGTACATCAATGTTCATAGCAGCTTTATTAGTAATATCGAAAGACTGGAAACAACCCTAATGTCCTTCAATTAGTGAATGAATGTATAACATCCATACAACAGAATACTACTCAGCAATGAAAAAGAACAAAACAACTTGGATGGATATCAAAGGAATTATGCTGAATGAAAAAACCAATCCCTGAAGATTACATATTGTATTATTTCATTTATATAATAGATTAGTAGTTTCTAGGAATTATGAGAAAGAGGGAAGGAAAGAGGTAGGTATGGTTATAAGAGAGCAGTACAAAGGGAGGCATGTGGTAATGTTAACTGCTCTGTATCTTGACTGTAACAGCAAATGCATGTGATAAAACTATATAGAACTAACTATACACAGAGAAATAAATGCTTGTAAAGCTGGCAAAATATGAAGAAAGATTGGAGAGTTACATCAATGTAAATTTCCTCATTGCAATATTGCACTGCAGTTATGCAAGATGTTACCATTGGAAGAAACTGGGTGAGGTATACAGAATCTCTGTATTATTTCTTACAGCTGCATATGAATCTACAGTTCTCTCAAAACAAAAAGTTAAATTTAAAAAAGGAAAGCTTCTACTGTATTAGTAATGATTTTTTAAGTTGGGTGGTGTGTACACAGGTGCCTATTATAGTATAATTTACACCTTTCTGCATTTCTTAAATATTTAAGAATAGAAGTTTATAGAGAAAGAGAAAAACAACATTCTCTCTATATATGGAAAAATAAAAAGTTTACAAGTAATCTGGAATACCTAGATGGGAGATAATGCCAGAGACATAGGCAGGGACAAATCATGATAATCTCAGGGTATATGCCCAGTAGTGGGACTGCTGGGTCACATGGTAGTTCTATTTTTAGTTTTTTAAGGAACCTCATACTGTTCTCCATAGTGGCTGTATCAATTTACATTCCCACCAACAGTGCAAGAGGGTTCTCTTTTCTCCAAACCCTCTCCAGCATTTATTGTTTGTAGATTTTTTGATGATGGCCATTCTGACTGGTGTGAGATGATACCTCATTGTAGTTTTGCTTTGCATTTCTCTAATGATTAGTGATGTTGAGCATTCTTTCATGTGTTTGTTGGCAATCTGTACATCTTCTTTGGAGAAATGTCTATTTAGGTCTTCTGCCCATTTTTGGATTGGATTGTTTTTTTGATATTGAGCTGCATGAGCTGCTTGTAAATTTTGGAGACTAATTCTTTATCAGTTGCTTCATTTGCAAATACTTTCTCCCATTCTGAGGGTTGCCTTTTCATCTTGTTTATGGTTTCCTTTGTTGTGCAAAAGCTTTTAAGTTTCATTAGGTCCTATTTGTTTATTTTTGTTTTTATTTCTATTTCTCTAGGAGCTGGGTCAAAAAGGATCTTGCTGTGATTTATGCCATAGAGTGTTCTGCTTATGTTTTCGTCTAAGAGTTTGATAGTGTCTGGCCTTACATTTAGGTCTTTCATCCATTTTGAGTTTATTTTTGTGTATGGTGTTAGGGAGTGTTCTAATTTTATTCTTTTACATGTAGCTGTCCAGTTTTCCCAGCACCACTTATTGAAGAGGCTGTCTTTTCTCCATTGTATATTCTTGCCTCCTTTATCAAAAATAAGGTGACCATATGTGCGTGGATTTATCTCTGGGCTTTCTATCCTGTTCCATTGATCTATATTTCTGTTTTTGTGCCAGTACCACACTGTCTTGATTACTGTAGCTCTGTAGTATAGTCTAAAGTCAGGGAGCCTGATTCCTCCAGTTCCGTTTTTCTTTCTCAAGATTGCTATGGCTATTCGGGGTCTTTTGTGTTTCCATACAAATTGTGAAATTTTTTGTTCCAGTTCTGTGAAAAATGCCAGTGGTAGTTTGGTAGGGATGGCACTGAATCTGTAGATTGCTTTGGGTAGTAGAGTCATTTTCACAATGTTGATTCTTCCAATCCAAGAACATGGTATATCTCTCCATCTATTTGTATCATCTTTAATTTCTTTCATCAGTGTCTTATAATTTTGTGCATACAGGTCTTTTGTCTCCTTAGGTAGGTTTATTCCTTCAAAAAGAGTCATGTACCACAATGTTCACTGCAGCTCTATTTACAATAGCCAGGACTTGGAAGCAACCTAAGTGTCCATCAACAGATGAATGGATAAAGAAGATGTGGCACAGATATACAATGGAATATTACTCAGCCATAAAAAGAAACGAAATTGAGTTATTTGTAGCGAGGTGGATGGACCTAGAGTCTGTCATACAGAGTGAAGTAAGTCAGAAAGAGAAAAACAAATACTGTATGCTAACACATACATATGGAATCTAAAAAAAAAAAAAAAGGTCATGAAGAACCTAAGGGCAAGACGGGAATAAAGACACAGATCACTAGAGAATGGACTTGAGGACACGAGGAGGGGGAAGGGTAAGCTGGGACAAAGTGAGAGAGTGGCATGGACATATATACACTACCAAATGTAAAACCGATAGCTAGTGGGAAGCAGCTGCATAGCACAGAGAGATCAGCTTGGTGCTTTGTGACCACCTGGAGGGGTGGGATAGGGAGGGTGGGAGGGAGGGAGACGCAAGAGGGAAGAGATATGGGGATATAAGTATATGTATAACTGATTCACTTTGTTATAAAGCAGAAACTAACATACGATTGTAAAGCAATTATACGCCAATAAAGATGTTAAGAAAAAAAAGGGGGGATGTGATTGAGCTAATGAAATAAACACATATCACTGAAAAAAAAATCATGATAATCTTATTTGTTAACTTAAGGAATTTGAACCTTACACTGAAAGCCTTGGGGTAACTAGTTAAAGACTTAAAGCAGAGAAGTAACATGATCAGATCCATCACAGCCACACTGGACAGCTCACTGATCCTCAGAAGGCACACATTTTCTCCACTAGGTCCATTCTCTTTCTCTTGTTTAGAGTCCCTCGAGTCGCAGGTGAAATATTACCTCTTCTCTGTATCCTGTGCATTCACCACACTTTCTTTTATTACACTCATTTTATATGTATGTTCCTCCCACTAGACTAGGATCACTAGACTTGACTGTGTTTTACCCTTGTATCCTTAGCACAACACTTGGCCCATAGAAAGTGCTCATGGAATGTTTATTGAGACAAATCTAACTCAAGCTACATGTACACATGCGCACACATGCACACACTCACACACACACATCAATTTCATGAGGTCCTGAGCGTAAAAAGGTCAGGGGTAGAAGGATATGCTCACAAAGTTCAAACGGAGCTTAAGTACTGTCTAGTCTTATTACGGATTTAAAGTCCCTCAAATATCAAAATTATCTAAAGGATAGGTACTTTAGAGAAGGCCAAAGATATAATAATCTTGCCATTTAAAATTTCCATAAATGTTACAGCCTTAAGACAAAAAAGTATAACTTGCAACTAGCTTAAGAAAAGTGAGGGCTTCCCTGGTGGCGCAGTGGTTTAGAGTCTGCCTGCCAATGCAGGGGACACGGGTTCGAGCCCTAGTCTGGGAAGATCCCACATGCCACGGAGCAGCTGGGCCCGTGAGCCGCAATTGCTGAGCCTGCGCGTCTGGAGCCTGTGCTCCGCAACAAGAGAGGCCGCGATAGTGAGAGGCCCGCGCACCGCGATGAAGAGTGGCCTCTGCTTGCCACAACTAGAGAAAGCCCTCGCACAGAAATGAAGACCTAACACAGCCATAAATAAATTAATTAATTAATTTAAAAAAAAAAGTGAAAGCAAATAACTTTGATTCATATTATTTTTTCTTACCAATAAAGAAGTAAGGGTTTTACAACCTCAGTCTGAATATTTTTTAAGTGTTCTTCATTCCACTGAGATCCATCTAGCAGTTTAAATTTTGATAAGATTTCTGCAGAAAGGTAGCAGTCTCCACTGCTCACTAGATAGCATTTTTTCATCTTCTCAATATGTCTGAAATAAAACACATACACAAACATACACACACATTGACACAATATTCAACTAGCCAAATATTTTCACTTCCAAAATATTTCAGGCAAGTAATGAACTATCTTAAAACCAAAAGTGAGTTACAGGGAGATAAAAATATTTCTCACAGATATGGGAATGGGAAGGGTATTTTTGGTAGGCCAAACAATGGCCTTACAAAGATGTCCATATCCTAATCTCCAGAACCTAAGAATGTTACCTTACATGACAGAAGGCACTCTGCAGATGTGATTAGGATTTTGAGGAGATCATCCTGGCTTATCTAGTTGGTGCTAATGTAATCTTAACAGTCCTTCTAAGATGGAGGCAGGAGGGTAATAGTCATAGAGAAAAGAAGTGAGGATAGAAGCAGCGGTCAGAGAGGAGAAAAGATGTCATGCTGCCGGCTTTGGAGATGGAGGAAGGGGGCATAAGCCCAGGAAAGTAGGTGGCCTCAGAAGCTGGAAAAGGCAAGGAAATGGATTTTCCCCTAGAGTGCTCAGAAGGAATGCAGCCCTGCATACCCATTTCAGATTTCTAACCTTTTAACTGTAAGAGAATTAATTCGTGTTGATTTAAGCCACTTAGTTTGTGGTAATTTATTATAGCAACAATAGGAACTAACACAGTATTAATTCTGAAGAATCTATGTAGGTTGCTTGCATATCCCGTCCCTAACATGTCTTGGCAAGTGGTAGTGTCCTTCTACCCTGGGATCAATCAGGTCATGCTTCATAATTAACCATTTGGTAATCCCTGCTCTTATAACTGTGTACAACAATGACGTTATGATCATTATGATCAACAACAGTGGCATTATGATCTGAATGCCACTGAGATAACTGGAGTAATCCAGTCACTAGTACTTACTCAGTCAAACCTTTAATGGGAACTGCGGTCTGCTATAGTTGATCTGCTTCAGAGTTCAGAGCAGATCAGGAAAACACAAGATAAGAACTTTCCTAAAGCAGGGTCCTCTTAAGGTTCTTAAGACTTATAGTGACCTAAAACATATGGAGCGGCCAAAGACCTGTGCCCCATCAGACTTTTAAGAGGCTCTCTAGAGGATAGCCCGCATCATATCTAGCAGCTATCACATTCAGATATGAATGTCTAAGTGGCACCTGACTAAAGACCATAGAATTTGTTAACTGAGCAGGCTGCTAGGAACAGCCAGCCCCTTACGCTGGCGTAAGGTATCTTTTACGTAAATCAATATTATTATAATAAAATAAATCTTATTATTATTCATTCCTCTAAAAGTATAAATTACATTTAAATATTTATTTCAGGCTTTCTGCCGGTGCTTAGATGACCCAAACTAATATTCTATAATTTGGTTTTAAAACTGTTTTGAAAAATAAAAAAGTAGAAATACCTTTGATGTCTTCCACGATCCTTAAGAACTTTTAACCTCTCAATATCCATCCAGAGCCACCAATATCTCTCCCCTAATGTACCTTTTATAAATTTCTTAAATCTTTCAAACTCCTTTCTATTGCCAATGTCATAAGTTTTGTGAGAAATACACCAATTAGCCCTGCTTTCTAGTCCAACGCTCTCAGTTTTTGAAACTGCTTGTGCTAACATGTCTTCCGACTTTTCCTTTAGCGTTTCACTCAGCAAAACATTCTTGCCAGAGGTAGTCCCCAGACACTCATCAAATACCACTTCTGTTACATTTCTGAAATTTATATAATCTGGGCTTTCTCTAAGTGGTGCTCCAAGTATTTGATGAATTGCCACTCTCAAAATAAAGTTTATATAAGATCTTAAAAACTCTTCACATGTTGAGAAATGCAATGTCAGGCTTTCATCAACATCCCGTCGCTTTTCAAGGTACGTCCTCAGAAGAGCTTGAGAAGGAGTGTCTTGTAGAGATACAGGCCCATCTTCTTCAAATTCGGTAATTAACCTAGTGGTTGTAGATGGGCCCTTTTCCGTCCTGGGGTGAACTCCATCATCAAAGATAAAACTCTCTGTATTAAATCATAAAAGGCTATTAGATCAGATATGAATGTAAAAGTTTTCTTTTAATTATTAACTAGATGTTATAGAGCTAGGATGGCAAATGGGTTTATCATCGGTAGTGACTGCAGGGACCAGTGTCATGAGGAGTCTAAGGCTACATTTGGGATCAGTAGAGAAAAAAACTGCCAACAAGGATTAGCCATGTCTTCCCTGGACACGAAAGGGGATATTGGTGGCAGATGAATTAAATCTTTGATATCCTTAATAAAGAGGATCTTCAAAAAGACATTATACACTTTTAAAATGTAATATTCCAGGCTGAAAATGTCAACATACAAAGGCCAAATCTATTAAAGAATTAGAATGTGTACATCAAACAACTGTATGTACTTTAATATTTCATGTGGTATGGTAAAATAAAATTAGCTGCCATAGGTGATGAGATGATAGATGAACAGACCAGAACTGGAGTCATACTAGCAATTAAAAAAATTCACTATTTTATCAGAAAGATTCAATTACTACTATACTTACAACCTATCATTAAAATTACAAAATTGCATAAGGCCCTTGTGAAGACTTACAAATACAAATGGATTGCTTTTACACTTTTTCTAAAGATATAGTCTAGCCCCTATTCTTCTGTCTTTCAGAGATCAGTGAAATATCTGATAGCAGTGCTTTATTTCACATGGCAAATCTACCCCTTGCAAAGCCGTGGATCAGGAAAACCCTGATCCATGTGTCCCACTCTCAGTTTTCTCAGTAAAAGATTTCAAGTCTCAATGAACTGGAAATGTTTCATTACAATTTTAGTTGAAAATAAATATACTAAACTTCCCCAAAATTGAGATTAGACTTTTGTAAACCTGTGAAAGGATACTGGGTATACACTCAACCCCACAGACTTGGAGGTAAAGTGCAAGCCTGGCACTTCTGCTCACTGCCTTCCTGCTATCCTTTCTCTTCCTGCTTACTAACGTCACTCTCCAATTTTCTACTTTACTATTTGGGGAAAATAGCAAGAAATCTATAAATTCAGCAATTTCCAGTTAGGAAGATGATTTCCCCCTTTACCTAGATTTGGGTTCAATCCTAGAGAATCCAGACTTATCACCTCCAGAGGTTGCTTATACTTTTCAAAGGAATTATGTAAGAATTGTTAGTGAATTGCTGAGTTCCCCTCCTGAATCACATTGCAAGATTTTTTTTCCCTCTAGCAACATCATATTTAATTACTCCCATTTCTGGAAGGTTTCCTTTATTTATGAAAAGTTTGTATCACCCACAAAAGTTCCCCACAGTAGAAATTTATCTGCTTTTCAAGGTGAGAAACAGTCTGAACTTAAAAACAGAAGGAAAACTCAAGTTCCATAAATCACTATTTACTTTGGGGAGAAGAGAAAGGTTGCACCCACTCCATTTCAAAGGCTTAATAATAAGAATTTGTAAACTGTGACAGGAAATAATGACAAGACAAATATTTATTGACTGTCCATTAGGTACGAAGCACTAAGCATTTTCTATAAATTCAGTATGTATGCATCATTAGTCTAATCTTACAGATGACAAAAGCAAAGTTCCCAGAAGTGGAATTATTTGCAGAAGTCACAAACTAATAAGTATCAGAGTTGGGTTCTAAACCAATCCTCTTTTCACTATATCAGGTTGTCTCTTGAAAAACAGTAGAAAGTGGTGTTGCAGGGGAGATAATTTTTTCTCCCCACCCACTAAGTGTTGTACTGTAAGTTTAGAATAACAACAGAAGATGTAAAAAGGAGTTCTGAGGTCATTCTTGTCCTTTTCTGCTTACCAGAAACAGATGAAATAACTGGTGATCCAATTTTGTTGTGGAATACACAAGAAGGTAATGAAAAGGTTGATACTGTTTGCTGACTTTGTTTTGCTAATGCAAACCAATCTTTTGTTTGAGTATAGGAGGCCTAGGAAGAAAGGAACACATTTGTTTAACATAAGATTAGCAGTATTCTTCCAGTCATGAATCTGGACAAGTCATTCTGATAATATTCATTTGCATAGTGCAATATGTAAAGGAAAAATTATGCCGTGAAAGAAAAGAATGTTGTACACAGAAAAACTCATTAACTGAGAATAATGGTAAGGAAATTTCAATTCAGATTATTTTCATATTAGATGATCAAAGGAAAGAAATGAGCTCACTACCCATCAAATTCTTCACTCTTCCACCAGAAGCTTGCAATCCTACTTCCTGGATTCACTACAAATTCACACCATCTAACTTTAACTTGGCAGTCACCCGCGGCTCATCAGTCTTTGGATGCATCTTTTGCCAGCTACTCCCATTCACAACTTTCCCAATTATTTCATGCCCCCAATTCTGTCTGGCCTGGCTCAGTGTTTTTAACAACTCCTCCCTAATATGACAAAAACTTAACTCTCAGTAGCACTGGAAACCTCTCCATGCTCAACTTCCCCTTTACCTTAGATTCAGTTTTCACAACTTTGCTTGGATTGGATGCTTCCTGAAGGCTGATTCCTGACTCACCTGCCCCTGGATGGAGCCTTCAATGTTTCCTTTCTTTTATGTACTCCTGAGCCAGCTGACCCAATTCTCAACCTGACACACGGCTTCTAGAACCCCAGTCCTAAGAAACTCCATCTCAGATTTCCTGGGAAGATTCTTCTTCCTGCTTCTCTTAGTCATGTCCTCACCTACTCTTCTAGGATAATCCAGCTTGTTCAACAGAAGCAGAAAAGGGAGTGTCCAGCATTACTCTCATCTCTCCTTTCTCCAACCTGGTTGGCCCTTAGCCTACGGAACACTCACAGAGGGGGCAAGGCTCAAATGGAATAGAATTGTTCCCTGACTATTATGCAGAATTAGCAGGGTAAGTCAGGCCACACAATAAGACCAAAAGCAAGAGAAAGAAATATCAGGTGCCATCGGTGTACTCACTGCCCCTCTTAGAAGTAAGGTTTCCTTGGTAGATAAAAGCTTTGAATCTAATTGCCTTTTGTTTCCTCTTTTCCTTCCTCTAAAACCAAGTCATTTATTACTAATTATATGTTCATTCAACATATTTATTGAATGACTACTCTATTTCAAGTAGTATCCTAAGCACTGAGAAGAGACCAAAATAATTAAGGAACTTTCAAGGAATAGAGAGAGACCAACATACAAGAGTCCTTGCTATTTCAACTGCACAAAAAAGAAGAGAGAGTAGAAGATAGGGGAGAAAGAAGTAGTTAGCCAGACATAAAAGCAGTTAACTATTCTACTTTATACTCTTAAAAGATGGGTTAATTGTTTGTGTTTAGATGGTATAACTGAAGACTCAAAGAAATATTACCAATTATATGGATTAATCCCTATCTATAGTCATGGTTTAGTGATTTAAGGGCCCAAAGAAAACTGAATCCTCAAAGTTTAAAGGCTATTAAAAAAATATATAGTTCAAGTATTACTCAAGTTGACAGAAATGAGCTTTTTCCATCACAGAAAATAGTAAAAGTAAACTAGCTTGGATTTTTATTCTCTTATATTTGATTAAATTTACCTGTAAGGAATCAGAACTTATTCCCCTAGATTGATTCTTTCCTTTGTATGTTTATTGACCCTTACTATCGGTATATTTTTTGACATCCCTAACATTATTATAAAATATGGGTTAACATAAAAAATAAATACCTAAAAACAAATATAAGAGGAAAGAAAAATGTGCCTTCAGTACATCCCTGAGCATTATTCAGAGGGAATAATGGGACTGGCATGATTTTTTAACATTTTTGCCAAATATTGCTGATAGAACTGTCAAACTACGAAATTAAATAGGAGCTTACACATGAAAAAAATGTTCACATAAGATAGGATAAGGATATCCATTCCAACAGAGATGGCAAATAGTTTTCCTCTTGTATGACATCTTTGATCACTTGGAAGTGCCTGCCTAGAATGCTGTGTTGAAAAAGAATTTGGAGCCAAGTCCTAGCTCAGCAGGAAAATTGCCGTAATTGATTAGCAATCTCCGTCATGAATGCAAACGAGGAGAATAGCAACACATGGGTAACATATTTGCAATTCCTGGTTTTGTAAAGAACTGTGTATTAGAAATGTGTTCCCAGAGAGAAGATATGATAAATAGAGGCTAAAGAGAAGCAGAATACGTGACCCCAAAATATGCCATGGCACTGTGGATTATTGTGAGCTGAAGGAGATCACGACCCAGAAGACTCAAGAAAAACACTTACCTCTCCTTTAACTACCTAAAAGAATTTACATAGGGGACCTGGCTCAGAGACAGCCAGTACCAGAGATAACTTTTATCTGAATGACCGACCTATGTATATGGCAGGTAAACATCTAATTACCAAACATCTGGTCTTCTTATAGTCCTGTGAATTACCCTCCTCCACTTTGAAGCCCCAGGCCCCTACCACATTCCTTAGCTCAGGATGGCATATATGCCTCAACTGCCCAACTTGCTCTTGGGTCTTATATTCTTATAGGGGTCCCGTACATACTAAATTAATTTGTTTTTTTCCTGTTACCCTGTCTTATGTCATTTTTTTTTTTTAATAGACCAGGCAAAGAACTTAGAAGGGTAGAAGGAAAATTTTTCCGCCCTGGCAAAGGCAAAGATCAAACAACAGTTTTCACTAAACTGTGATTCCCCAAAAGGACATTTGATTCTAGGTTAGATCTCTTCAAATGTACCCATACCACCCAACATTCTCCAATTGTGAAGGGCAAATTTATCTGATAACAGCTAAACAGTTATGCATTTTATTACTGAAGAATAATCTTGACAATAGGGAAGAGAAGGCCCAATTTATTGTTGTTTTGTACAAAAATCACAGATTCCAAATAATAAAAAATTTGGAATGAACAATGAAACCCTTGCTTCCCAGGTGACATTGGGGATGTTCTTCAATTTTGCATTTTTCCTTTGTACACATGAGGATAATAATTCTAATTACATTTCAGATGAAAGAGTGTAGGGCAAATAAGTCAGCATAAATCCAAAAGAATATTTGCTAAATCTACTTTAGAAGTATTTGAAATCATTTTCCTATTCAAGTGGTACAAATGAAATTCATATCCCTAAAATGAGAAGTTTCACTGAAGCGGCAAGAGACAAAGAAACACTCACACTTTTACCTCGCCAAGAGAAATGTAGAACTTTTTCATAATTATAGCATCATCTTCTTCAACAGGAGGAGGTGGTGGAGTGGTTGGTTTTTTCAGGACCCAGGGAGAAAAATCTGCACCTAATGTGATATTCATGCCTGATTCACTCCATCTTACTTGTGAAACCAATCTGGCTAACCTGCATTTCAGAAATCATACAAACTAGAAATAAGTTTCAAATATGGTAGAATTCAGGAAAAAAAAAAACCTAAAATTTTGTTTTATGTATTCAAATCAATCTCCCGTCCTAACTCTGCAGGATGATTCTCTTAGGATCTGCTAAAATTAATGGCTTATTCATAGAATTACTAATTAATAATTATTCTGTTTTAATTTGTTTTATTTTTATTTTAAAAAACAGTTGTTCTAAGCAAAAGTCAAATTTTAGTAAAACTTCAGAATGTTTAGGTACTTAAACTTTAGAAGTCAGGGAGCACAAAAGAAAAACATGGCCCTGCACTACAACATTCTGTCTTTTTTATGACACTCATATTCATTTTTTAACACCCTGAACATAAATACCTTTACAGAAGTAGAAAAAAATTTTAAATATAATGATCAAAGAAGCAGAATTGAAATACATTTATTAGGTACTGTTTCTACAAAATCTCTTTGCAAAAGTTAAGTGATTTTTACCAATGTTCTATCTTATACTATATAGCAAGTGGAATATAAACTCAAATGAGTTTAAAGGTATACAATTTTATTAAGAAAGTACAGAAAAATTATTTTTGGTGAAAAAAATCATTTAAAAATATGTATATTGATAGGATTACAATACCTGTATTCAAAGTAGCAATCACTTTCCAGAAATGCTGGAAGTCTTTCTTTTTTGACCCAGTGAATACCTTGTTCACGATTGAGACACTATTAGAGGACAAGTGAAAAAGAAAAAGTGTGTCAAAGAAATTCACCATTCAGGATAATGATGGCTTAATCACTAGAGCAATATTACCTCTAGCTCTTACAGGGAGGCCTGCCTGTACCTTCTATTTGGACAGGAGAGAGTAAGAACCCTGAGTCACAAGTACTTCTTCAATTCTCTCAACAACCCTATATCAACTATTATCTACGTTTTACGGATTAACAAGCTGAATCCAGAAAACTTAAGTAACTTACTGAAAGAGTGACAAAAAATTCAGTCTCAGTATTTTCACAGTCATAAAATGGGTTAAAAATAATCACAAACAGAAAAAGAACTAACCAGAAAACTTGGTAAGACTGCTAGAGTAACTGCAAGCCCTTTGTCCTTCCAATTTTAGGAAATTATGTTAAATATTTAACATCACCAGGCATGATCATCGAGGATACCAAGGTTAACAAGAAAGAGAAGGCCCTTCCTTTAAGGAGTTTGCAGATAATTCAATAAGCAATAATAACAGAGTGCTGTAAGCACCAGAAGTTCAGGATTCTGTGGGAGGCCACATGGGCACGAAAACCAGCAAAGGTTTCCCACAGAACATGACTAGGGGGGCGGGGGCACAGAGTCAACATGGAGGAATAGGAGGATGTGGAGTTCGCCTCTCCCCACAAGTACATCAAGAATACATCTACTGGGCTTCCCTGGTGGCGCAGTGGTTGAGAATCTGCCTGCTAATGCAGGGGACACGGGTTCGAGCCCTGGTCTGGGAAGATCCCACATGCCGTGGAGCAACTAGGCCCGTGAGCCACAACTACTGAGCCTGCGCGTCTGGAGCCTGTGCTCCGCAACAAGAGAGGCCACAATAGTGAGAGGCCCACCCACCGCGATGAAGAGTAGCCCCCGCTTGCCGCAACTACAGGAAGCCCTAGCACAGAAACGAAGACCCAACATAGCAATCAATCAATCAATCAATAAATCTTTAAAAAAAAAAAAAAAAAAAAAAGAATACATCTACAAATGGAACAATTCTCACAGAGCACCTGCTGAACACTAGCAGAGGACCTTGGACACCTAAAAGGGCAAGAAAAATCCTCACGCAACCGGGTAGGACTTAAGAAAGAAAAAAAGAAGAGGAAACAGGACAGGACCTGCACCCCTGCAGGGGAGCTGAAGGAGAGGAGAGGTTCCCACACTCAGGGAAGCCCTCTCACCTGTGGGGAGACCAGCTGGGACAGAGAGGGAGCTTCAGGGGCTCGGAGGAGAGGGCAGCAACCAGTCTGTGGCAGACAGGACAGAGTAAGACCTACACGGATGGTCCAGATGGTCCGTGCCGCAGCCCTGAGCTCCCCAGACTGAGTCCTGTGTCTGCTGGGACGGAGCGGGGCTGCATGCTGGAACATGGGGTCTGGAGAGTGGACTCAGGAAGGGGACAGCTGTTGGCTGTGAAGGGACAGCCTGAAGGGACGGGAGTAAGGAGCTTCACGACTGGGAATGTTCGTGGAAGAAGCCCAGGCCGCCATAGAAGCGGAGTGCCATTGTTGAGTGGCACGCAAGGGGTGAGGCCACCATTGCAGCCCCCTTCCCCATGCACTGGCCCCTGCCTCGGGGGGCACTAGTATGGTCACCTGCCTGAGCAGGCTCGCATGCCCCACCCGTCGCCGCCTCCACCCCCGCCCACCTGGGTGGCTGCATGTGCTCTGGGACAGCCTGAAGAGCAGATGCCAGTGGGAGGAACACATACAGAGGTGGGGCTGAAACCACAGCTGAGCCCCAAGGGCAATGCAACTAAGGAAGAAGAGCTGAAATCTCTCCTCGAGGCTGCAGGAACCACGGATTTACACCCCCGTTGTTGGCATTGTAAACTCAGCAACTGAGGAACGTCCAAATGGACGAGGGCTCCCGTAGCTGAGACGGGTCTAGCTTTAGCAGCTGTGGGCTTTGTGGGCACGTACACACGGGGATTGGACCAGGCCAGAATCTGAGCTGCCTCCACAGCTACCACAGTGGGTCCAGGTACACGACTACTGCAGTCCTGGGATATGACTTCGGTGGATCTGCACTGGTGGCCTGGTGAAAACAACGCCTGAGAGACACCGGGGCCAATTGCTGGCATACCCACGGTTAAGGGGGCGCTGAGAGCAGTTCCAACAACAGTGTAATTTGTGAGCCAACACAATGGGTGAAAAGTGACACAATAGAGTTCACTCACAGGTGAACAGCTCCAGAGAAGGAAAACTCAGTGGCTTCTCTCCCAGTGGGAGTGCTCCAATCTCACCTACTGCAGATTAGAAACACAGCTCAGAAACAGATCTGAGGGTCTCTACTACAACAAGTAGGGAGCAGACCCTGCCCCTGACAGGGAATTAACAACCACAGAGCAAAGAGGAGGCTGCGCTCAATATCCAGTGAAGGCTTAGGTCACCACAACATCAGTCACGCCTCCTATCAAGGGATAACGGCCAGCATACACTGAGGAAAGAGGTAGCAGACATCCATACTAAAAACAGCCCTTGCACCAAAAAATATTAAACACACAGAGACTACATAGGGACATTCCCACATAAAAATAGACCTTCAAGACAGTCTCATGGTCAGGCATTAGGAGGAAGAACCCCTGAGTGCAGGAGCTCCACAGGGCTGGAAGAAACAGACACTCTACTCTTGGAGGGTGCACACAAGACCTCGTGTGCGCTGGGACAGAGCACAAAGCAATACCTCCATAGGAATCACAGCTAGACCTGACTAGGGTCTGAGAGGGTTTCCTGGGGAGGCGGGGATTGGCTGTAACTCACTGTCGGGGCAGGGGCACTGGTGGCGGAGGTGGGGCTTTGTGGGCACCAGAGAATACTGGACCCCAGAGAATACTGATCAGTGTGAGCTCTCCTGGAGGTCCCTATTTTGCACTAAGACCTGGCCACACCCAACAGCCTACAGGCTGCAGAGCTGGAATGCTTCAGACCAAACAACCAGCAGGACAGGAACACAGCCCCACCCATCAGCAGACAGGCTGCCTAAAGTCATACTGAGCTCATAGCTACCTAAAACACACTCCTTGTCACAACCCTGCCCATCAGATGGACAAGGCCCAGCTCTACTCACCAGAGGGCAAGCACCAGTCCCTCCCACCAGGAAGCCTGCATAAGCCCCTGGACCAACCTCACCCACCAGGGGGCAGACACCAGAAGCAATAAGAACTATGGTCCTGCAGCCTGTGGAAAGGAGACCACAAACACAGAAAGTTCAACAAAATGAGATGACAGAGAAATATGTTGCAAAAAAAGGAACAAGATAAAACCCCACAAGAACAACTAAATGAAGAGGAGATAGGCAATCTACCTGAAAAAGAATTCACAGTAATGATAGTAAAGATGATCCAAGATCTCAGAAAAAGAATGGAAGCACAGATCTAGAAGACACAAGAAATGTTTAACAAGGAGCTAGAAGATATAAAGAACAAACAAACAGATGAACAATACAATAACTAAAATGACAAAGCACACTAGAAGGAATCAGTAGCAGAGTAACTGAGGCAAATGAACGAATAAGTGAGCTGGAACACAGAGTGGTGGAAATCACTGCCACAGAACAGAATAAAGAAAAAAGAATGAAAAGAAATGAGGACAGTCTCAGAGACCTCTGGGACAACATTAAATGCACCAACATTCATTTTGTATGGTACCAGAAGGAGAAGAGAAAGAAAAAGGACCTGAGGAAATTTTTGAAGATATTATAGCCAAAAGTTTCCCTAACATGAGAAAGGAAACACTCAAGTCCAGAAAGTGCAGAGAGTCCCATACAGGATGAACCCAAGGAGGAAAATGCCGAGACACGTATTAATGAAACTGACAAAAATTAAAGACAAAGAAAAAATATAAAGAGCAACAAGGAAAAAGCAACAAGTAACATACAAGGGAATCTCCATGAGGTTATCAGCTGATTTTTAAGCCAGAAACTCTGCAGGCCAGAAGGGAGTGGCACAATATATTTCAAGTGATGAAAGGGAAAAACCTACAACAAAGAATACTCTACCCAGCAAGCTTCTCTTTCAGATTCAACAAAAAAAAAAAAAAAAAAAAAAGCTTTACAGACAAGCAAAAGCTAAGAGAATTCAGCACCACCAAACAAGCTTTACAACAAATGCTAAAGGAACTTCTCTAGGTGGGAAAGAGACCAGCAACTTAAAACAACCTTGTACCTATATAGACTGCTGTATCAAAACCTCATGGGAACAGCAAACCCCAAAACTGCAATAGATACACAAACAAAAAAGAAAAGGCAACCCAAACACAATACCAAAGATAGTCATCAAATCACAAGAGAAGAGAACAAAAGAGGAAGGGAAGAAAAAAGACCTACAAGAACAAATCCAAAACAATTAAGAAAATGTCAATAGGAACATACATATCAATAATTATCTTAAATGTAAATGGATTAAATGCTCCAAACAAAAGATACAGACTGGCTGAATGGATACAAAAACAAGACCCATATATATGCTGTCTACAAGAAACCCATTTCAGATCTAGGGACACAAACAGATGGAAAGTGAGGGGATAGAAAAAGGTATCCCATGCAAATGGAAACTGAACACTATGGGATTAGAAATCAATTACAGGAAAAAAAAACTGTAAAAAACACAAACATGTAGAGACTAAATAATATGTTACTAAACAACCAATGGATCACCAAAGAAATAAAAAATACCTAGAGACAAATGACAATGAAAACACAATGATCCAAAACCTATGGGATGCAGCAAAAGCAGTTCTAAGAGAGAAGTGTATAGCTATACAAGCCTACCTCAAGAAACAAGAAAAACCTAAAAAAAAAAAGCCTAACCTTACACCTAAAGCAACTAGAGAAAGAGAACAAATAAAACCCAAAGTTAGCAGAAGGAAAGAAATCATAAAGATAAGAGCAGAAATAAATGAAATAGAGACAAAGAAAACAGTAGATAAGATCAATGAAACTACAAGCTGGTTCTTTGAAAAGATAAACAAATTGATAAACCTTTAGCCAAACTCATCAAGAAAAAAAAGGAAGATGGCTCAAATCAATAAAATTAGAAATGAACAAGGAGAAGCTATAACTGACATCACAGAAATACAAAGAATCATAAGAGTCTACTACAAGCAACTATATGCCAATAAAATGGACAGCCTAGAAGAAATGGACAAATTCTTAGAAAGGTACAACCCTCCAACACTGAACCAGTAGGAAATAGAAAATATGAACAGACCAATTGCAAGTACTGAAATTGAAATGGTAATTTAAAAACTTCCAACACACAGAGGTCCAGGACTAGATGTCTTCACAGGGGAATTCTATCAAACATTTAGAGAAGAGTTAACACCTATCCTTCTGAAACTCTTCCAAAAAATTGCAGAGGAAGGAACACTCCCAAGGTCATCTATGAGGCCACCATCACCCTGATACCAAAACCAGACAAAGATACAACAATAAGAGAAGATTACAGGCCAATATCACTGATGAACATTGACACAAAAGTCCTCAACAAAATACTAGCAAACCAAATCCAACAACACATTAAAAGGATCATACACCATGATCAAGTGGAATTTATCCCAGGGATGCAAGGATTCTTCAATATATGCAAATCAATCAATGTGATATACCACATTAACAAACTGAAGAATAAAAACCATACGAGCATCTCAATAGATTCAGAAAAAGCTTTTGACAAAATTCAACACCCATTTATGACAAAAACTCTCCAGAAAATGGGCATAGAAAGAACCTACCTCAACATAATAAGGGCCATATACAACAAACCCACAGCAAACATCATTCTCAATGGTGAAAAACTGAAAGCATCTCCTCTAAGACCAGGAACAAGACAAGGATGTCCACTCTCACCACTTTTATTCAACACAGTTTTGGAAGTCCTGGCCATGGCAATCAGGGAAGAAAAAGAAATTATAGGAATCCAAATTCGAAAAGAAGTAAAACTGCCACTGTTTGCAGATGACATGATGCTATACATAGAAAATCCTAAAGATGCTACCAGACAACAGCTAGAGCTCATCAATGAATTTGGTAAAGTTTCAGGATACAAAATTAATGTGCAGAAACCGCTTGCATTCCTGTACACTAACAACGAAAGATCAGAAAGAGAAATTAAGCAAACAATCCCATTCACCACTGCAACAAAAAGAATAAAATACCTAGGAATAAACCTACGTAAGGAGGTAAAAGACTCAGAAGACTATAAGACACTGATGAAAGAAATCAAAGATGACACAAACAGATGGAGAGATATACCATGTTCTTGGATTGGAAGAATCAATATTATCAAAATGACTATACTACCCAAAGCAATCTACAGATTCAATGCAATCCCTATCAAACTACCAATGGCATTTTTCACAGAACTAGAACAAAAAATTTTTAAATTTGTATGGAAACACAAAAGACCCCAGAGAGCCAAAGCAATCTTGAAAAAGAAAAAAGGAGCTGGAGAACTCAAGTTCCCTGACTTGAGACTATACTATAAAGCTACAGTAATCAAAACAGTATGGTACTGGCACAAAAACTGAAATATAGATCAATGGAACAGGATAGAAAGTCCAGAGATAAACCCACACACCTATGGTCAACTAATCTATGACAAAGTAGGCAAGAATACACAAGGGAGAAAAGACAGTCTCTTCAATAAGTGATGCTGGGAAAACTGGACAGCCACATGTAAAAGAATGAAATTAGAACACTCCCTAACACCATACACAAAAATAAACTCAAAATGGATTAAAGACCTAAATGTAAGGCTGGATACTATAAAACTCTTAGAGGAAAACATAGAACACTCTCTGACATAAATTGCAGAAATATCTTTTTGGATCCACCTCCTAGAGTAATGAAAATAAAAACAAAAATAAACAAATGAACGTAATTAAACTTAAAAGCGTTTGCACAGCAAAGAAAACCATAAATGAGACAAAAAGACAACCAACAGAGTGGGAGAAAATATTTGCAAACCTAAGTGACCGACACGGCATTAACCTCCAGAATATACAAACGGCTCACGCAGCTCAATAACAAAAAACAAACATCCCAGTCAAAAAATGGGGAGGACATCTAAATAGAAATTTCTCCAAAGAAGACATACAGATGGCCAAAAAAGCACATGAAAAGATGCTGAACATCACTAATTATCAGAGAAATGCAAATCAAAACTACAGTGAGGTATCACCTCACACTGGTCAGAATAGCCATCAACAAAACATCTACAAACAGTAAATGCTTGGGAGGGTGTGGAGAAAAGGGAACCCTTCTACACTGTTGGTGGGAATGAAAATTGGTACAGCCACTATGGAGAACAGTATGGAGTTTCCTTAACAAACTAAAATTAGAGCTACCATACTATCCAGCAATCCCACTCCTGGGCATAAACCCTGAGAAGACCATAATTCAAAAAGATACATGCATCCCAATGTTCACTGCAGCATTATTTACAATATCCAGGACTGGAAGCAACCTAAATGCCCATTGACTGAAGAAGAGATAAAGAAGATGTGGTACATATATGCAATGGAATATTACTCAGCCATTAAAAAAGAATGAAACAATGCCATTTGCAGCCACACGTATGGACCTAGAGATTGTCATACTGAGTGAAGTAAGTCAGACAGAGAAGGACAAACATCATATGATATCACTTATATGTGGAATCTAAAAAAATGGTACAAATGAACTTATTTACAAAACCGAAATAGAGTCATAGACGTAGAAACAGTCTTAGGGTTATGGGGGGAAGGGGGAAAGGATAAACTGAGAGATTGGGATTGACATATACACACTACTATTATATATAAAATAGATAACTAATAAGGACCTACTGCATAGCACAGGGAACTCTACTCAATACTCTGTAATGACCTATATGGGAAAAGAATTTGAAAAAGAATACTTGTATATGTATAACTGAATTACTTTGCTGTACACCTGAAACTAACACAACATTGTTAATCAACTATACTCCAATAAAAATTTTTAAAAACTATAATTGACTGGAAGCATGATTAGCTAGGTTGAAGAGGGAAGCAGGAAAGAAATAAAGATAAGTTTAGTTTAATAAACCACAGGGTAAGATTTGAGAGATGGAGGGAGGAAGGCTGGAGAAGTAGGCAGGGCCCTGATTATTAGTCTTTTAAATAACATTATGGAGTTTAGATTTTACCTTGAGGTTGTGAGGGCCATATGAATTTACGGAAGAGTTACTAAGTTGCTATTCATCCTAAGACATTTATACACTATTGTTTCTATTTTGTCTTATATTCACTTTTCCCAGAATTCTAATCAATGCCAGTACCTCGGACACTAAACAAATGCCAATAATAAGTAAAACAACCAATAAAGTACGCATTTCAGTGAGGCAAATGTGTCTGCACTATGTGGCTTCCATTGACTGTCTGCTAAAGCAAAAATTTTGCTGTGATATTAACGTCAGAGTCAACGCAGACCACTGCTATCTCCTTTGAGGAAATCGCAGGCTCACAAAGCAGTGCTGCCACCATCTGAGAAGCTAATGTTCTTGAGGGTGCACCTGTGCTCAGCAATGCTGACATGTGGCACCAAGTCATTAGGCTCCCCAGGACTGGAAAACTGAGCAAACAATGGTTTCCTCCTGTTTAGCCAAAAACACCCACTTGCCTTTGCCAAAGACTATCTTCTGGGTACTGAAAGAATAGAAGAAACTTCGGAAACAGCCAGCACCTGAACAGTAGCATCTTGTTGACTGTCTCACTGCTTATCAGTGAGATCTGAAGGACATTTGGATCTTGAGTAAGAAGGATTCCACATATGCTACACACTGACAACCAACCACACAGGAGTCTTGAATTCTCATGAGCAATGCATTCAATGTATCACAGAAAGATACCAGACCGCACATAAAAATCGACATAAACACTTGAGGAATTCTACAAGGCTGTGGAACTAGTCAGTTCATACAAAATCAGTTTGCATAATATTTACCTAATGAACAGTTCACCTATAACTCTTTCCCTTTTGTATGTTTTGCATCTATTTGATCTAAAAATTAAGTGAAAAGTATAAAACAATAAAATCAAAATTGAAGAAGTCTTTAGTCAAACTGCTAAAAAATCCTTTCAAGGTGTTTTTAAGTAACTAAAATATAATGACCAAAGAGATACAAAACAACCCTGCCAACCATAGAAGGATAAATTAATAAATACTATAAGAAACACAAAAATAATTTACCTAAAATAAAATTATTTAATCCTTAAAACTAAAAAAAATGTTAAGAAAGAAAAACAGATAACCAAAAGGTTAGGGGAAAGTGGCTGTCGGTAAATCATTCTAGAACTACTTCCAATTAGCCATACACAAGCTCTTTAAACTGTCACCAGGATTAGATTAATAAAAATTATATTTAGATGTACGAGCAACTAAATAAAGCATGGCTATCTGCCAATGGACAAGATTTTCTGTCTAGTCATTTATTGAGGTATAAATTACATAGAGTAAAATCCATCCTTTTTAGTACACAGTGCTACAAGTTTTGACAATTACATACAGTCATGTAACCATGACTACAGTCAAGATGTAGAATAGTTCCAACAGCTCCAAACTTCCTCATGACACTTTGCAGTCAATGACTCCCTCTAACCCCAGGCCCTGGCAAACACTGACAGGTTCTCTATATAGTTTTGCCTTTCCCAGAATGTCATATAAATGGAATCAATATAGTATGTAGCCTTTGACTCTGGCTTCTTTCATTTAGCATAATGCATTTGAGATTGATCTGTGTTCTTCCATGGATCACTAGTCCATTCCTCTTCATTGCTGAGTAGTACTCCACTGTACTGATGAACCACATTTTATTTATCCATTCCCAGTAAGGAAATTTGGGTTGTTTCTAGCTTTTGGTGATTATAATAAAACAACTAGAGACATTCACATAGAGGTTTTTATGTGAACATAACTGTCTATTTCTCTTGGGTTAATATATAGGAATAAGATAGATAGGTAGTATGGTATATGTTTAACTTAGGAAGAACTGCCAAACTGTTTTCCAAAATGCAATTTGCATCAACAATGTAAGAATTCTAGATGCTCTGCATCCTGGCTAGCATTTTGTATTGTCAATATTTGCTGTTTATTTTGTACATCATAATAGGTGTGTAGAAATAGTTCATTGTGATGTGTGTATGTGTGAACACTTTTTTTTAATAACAGCTTTGAGATATAGCTAGATATAGCTTACGTTTCACACAACTCATCCATTTAAAGTATAAGCCAATGATTTTAGTATATTCAGAAACCATCACCACAAATTTAGAACATTTTCATCACCCTCTCCAAAAAACCCATACCCATTAGCAATCACTCTCCATTCATTCCAACTCCTCCACCTCACCTCCCAATGTTGAATGCACTTCTCTTATGACTAAAGATGTTGAGCATCTTTTCATATGTGTATTGGTCATTTTTACATCTTCTTTGGAGAAATATCTATTCAGATCCTTTGTCCATTTTTAAATTGGGTTGTCTCTTTTTTTTTTTTAAAGATTTATTTATTGATTGATTAATTACTATGTTGGGTCTTCGTTTCTGTGCTAGGGCTTCCTGTAGTTGCGGCAAGCGGGGGCCACTCTTCATCGCGGTGCGCGGGCCTCTCACTATTGTGGCCTCTTTTTGTTGCGGAGCACAGGCTCCAGACGCGCAGGCTCAGTAGTTGTGGCTCACGGGCCCAGTTGCTCCGCGGCATGTGGGATCTTCCCAGACCAGGGCACGAACCCGTGTCCCCTGCATTAGCAGGCAGATTCTCAACCACTGCGCCACCAGGGAAGCCCCAGGTTGTCTCTTTATTGTTGAGTTGTAAGAGCTCTTTACACAGTCTAGATACACAGTCCTTATCAGATATATGACTGGCAAATATTTTCTCCCATTCCGTGGGTTGTCTTTTCACTTTCTTTAGACCATAAAAGTTTTAAATTTTTATTTATCTATTTTTTTCTTTTATTGTTTATGCTTTTGGTGTGATATCTAAAATATCAATGCCTATTGATCATGAAGACACATGTAATCATGAAGATTTACATTTGTGTTTTCTTCTAAAATATGCTTCATTATTAGTATTTTTTGCATTGCTAGATTCAGTTTGCTTTTTTTGAACTTTTTTGTGTCTATGTTCATGAGGGATATTAGTTTGTAAGCTCTTCTTTTCTTTGAAATTTCTTTATCTAGTGTTGGTATAAGGATAATGCTGGCATCATAAAATGAGTTGGAAATTGATCCCTCTTCTTTTGTTTTTTTTGGAAGAGTTTTCATAAATTTAGTATTACTTCATCTCTAAAGGTTTGACAGAATTCACCAGTGAAGTCATCTGGACCTAGAGTTTTCTTCGTGGGAATCTTCTTCCCCCAAGACTTATTTTTTTGGAGCAGTTTTAGGTTTACAACAAAATTGAGAAGATAAAGATTTCCTACATATCTCCTGCATCCACACATGCATAGCCTCCCCCTTTATGAACATCACTCACAGAATGGTACATTTTTTACCAAGAATGAACCTACATTGACACATCATAATCACCCAAAATCCATTGTTTACCTTAGGGTTCACTCTTGGTGTTGTACATTCTATGGGTTTGGACACATGTATAATGACATATATCCATCAGTGTAATATCATACAGAGTATTTTCACTACCCTAAAAATCCTCTATGCTCTGCCTATTCATCTCTGGCCCCTGGAACCCCTAGTAATCACTAATCATTTTTTTTTTAATATTTTGACGTGCTTGATTTTATTCTGTATTTTTTTAAACATCTTTATTGAAGTATAATTGCTTTACAATGGTGTTAGTTTCTGCTTTATAACAAAGTGAATCAGTTATACATATACATATGTTCCCATATCTCTTCCCTCTTGCATCTCCCTCCCTCCCACCCTCCCTATCCCACCCCTCTAGGTGGTCACAAAGCACCGAGCTGATCTCCCTGTGCTATGCGGCTGCTTCCCACTAGCTATTTATTTTACATTTGGTAGTGTATATATGTCCATGACACTCTCTCACCCTGTCACATCTCACCCCTCCCCCTCCCCATATCCTCAAGTCCATTCTCTAGTAGGTCTGTGTCTTTATTCCCGTCTTGCCACTAGGTTCTTCATGACCTTTTTTTTTTCCCCTTAGATTCCATATATATGTGTTAGCATACTGTATTTGTTTTTCTCTTTCTGACTTACTTCACTCTGTATGACAGACTCTAACTCCATCCACCTCATTACAAATAACTCCATTTCATTTCTTTTTATGGCTGAGTAATATTCCATTGTATATATGTGCCACATCTTCTTTATCCATTCATCCGATGATGGACACTTAGGTTGCTTCCATGTCCTGGCTATTGTAAATAGAGCTGCAATGAACATTTTGGTACATGACTCTTTTTGAATTATGGTTTTCTCAGGGTATATGCCCAGTAGTGGGGTTGCTGGGTCGTATGGTAGTTCTATTTTTAGTTTTTATTCTGTATTTTTTTTGAATTTTATTTTATTTATTTTTTTATACACCAGGTTCTTATTAGTTATCCATTTTATACAAAACCACTAATCTTTTCATTGTCTACATAGATGTGCCTTTTCCAGAATATTATATAGTTGGAATCATACAGTATGTAGCCTTTTTCAAATTGACTTCTTTCACTTAGAAATATGTATTTAAGGTCCCTCCATGTATTTTTTGTGGATTGAAAGCTCATTTCTCCTTACCACTCTATAATATCCCATTGTCTGGATGTACACAGTTTAGTTATCCACTCATCTAATGAAGGGCATCTTAGTTGATTCCAAGTTTTGACAATTATGAATAAAGCTACTATAAACATCCATATGCAGGTTTCTGTGTGGGCATATATTTTCAACTCTTTTGGGTAAATAACCAGGGAGTATGATTGCTGAAATGTATGCTAAGAGTATGTTAGTTTTGTAAGAAACCATCAAAATGTCCTCCAAAGTGGCTGTACCACTTTTGCATTTCCACCAGCAATGTATGTGATTTCCTGTTGCTCCACATCTTCATTAACATTTGGTGTTGTCAGTGTTCTGGATTTTCGCCATTCTAATAGGTGTGTACTAGTATCTTACTGTTGTTTTAATTTGCATTTTCCTGATGACATAGAATGTGGACCATCTTTTATATACTTACTTGCCATTTCTATATCTTCTTTGGCCCATTATAAAATCAGGTTGTTTGTTTTCTTATTGTTAGTTTGGATAACAGTCCTCTATCAGATGTGTCTTTTGCTAATATTTTCTTCAAGTCTTTGGCTAGTCTTTTAATTTTCTTGATAATGTCTTATGCAGAGCAGAAATTTTTAAATTTAATGCAATTCAGCTTAACAATGATTTCTTTCATGGATCATGTCTCTGATATTGTATCTAAAAAGTCACCTTACCAAAGGTTATCTAGGTTTTCTGCTGTATTATCATCTGGCAGTTTTATAGTTTTGTGTTTTGCATTTAGGACTATGATCTACTTTGAGTTAATTTCTGTGAAGGGTGTCAAGTCTGTGTCTAGATGCATTTCTTTTGCATTGGATGTCCAGTTGTTGCTGCACCATTTGTTGAAAGGAGTGCTTTTTGAAATAAACCTGCTTTCACTTAAAAATAAAAAGACTGTTTTGCTCCACTGTGTTAACTTTGTTCCTTTGTCAAAGATCAGTTGACTATATTTACGGGAGTCTATTTTGGGGCTCTCTATTCTGTTCCATTGATCTATTTGTGTTTTCTTTCACTGATATCACACTGTTTAGGTTAGTGTAACTTTACAGTAAGTCTTGAAGTAGGGTTAGCATCAGTCCTCCGACTCTTTTGGCTCCCTCCAAAAAATTTAGAATCAGTTTGTTAATATCCATTAAAAAATTTGCTGGGATTTTAATTGAGATTGCATTGAATCTATAAATCAAGTTGGGAAAAACTGATATCTTGACAATATCAAGTCTTTCAATCCATGAACATGGAATATCTCTATTTGGTTCCTTAATTTCATTCATCAGAGTTTTATAGTTTTCCTCATATAGATCTTGTACATATTTTGTTAGATTTATACCTAAGTATTTCATTTTGGGGGATGCTAGTGGTATTATGTTTATTATTATGGTAAACGGTATTATTATGATAAATGGCATTGTGGCTTTATTTTAAAATTCCACTTGTTCATTGTTAGTATATAGGAAAGCAATTGTCATTTGTATGTTAACCTTGTATCCTGCAATGTTGCTATAACTGCTTATTAGTTCCAGGAGTTTTTTTTGTTTCTTTCAGATTTTCTATATAGATGATCATGTCATCTGTGAACAAAGACACTTTTATGTCTTTCTTCTCAATCTGTATAACTTGTATTTCCTTTTCTTGCCTTACTGTATTAGCAAGGACTTCCATTACAATGTTGGAAAGGATTGGTGGGAGGAGACATCCTTGCCTTGTGCCTGATCTTAGTGAGAAAACTTGAGTTTCTCACCATTAAGTATGATGTAGGAAGATTTTAAACTATGAATCCAATTTCTTTAATAGATTTAGAACTATTCAGATTACATATATCCTTTTGAGTTAGCACTGGTAATTTGTATCTTTCAAGGAATATGTCTATTGCATTTAATTACTGAGTTTATGGACATAAAGCTGTTTGTATTCCCTTATCTTCCTTTGAATGTCTGTAGTATCCATACTGCTGTCCCCTCTTTCATTTGTGATACTGATCAGTTATTTCTTCTCATATTTTTTCCTCATCATTCTGGCTAAAAGTTTATCAATTTCATTGATTTTTTTTCAAAGAACTAGCCTTTATTTTCATTGATTTCCTCTCTTGTCTTTCTGTTTTCCATTTAACTGATTATGTCATTTACTTATTTAATTTGGGCTTAATTTTCTATTTCTCATTTCCTAAGGTAGAAGCTTAGATCATTGATTTGTGATCTTTAGTCTCTTCTAACATAAGCACTTAATGCTATAAATTTATCTCTAAAGAATTATTTAGTTGCATCCCACAAATTTTATGTTGCATTTTAATTTTTATTCAATTCCCCATAATTTCTAAATTCCCTTGGGACTTACTTTGAGCTATGGGCTATTTAAAAGTCTGTTGTTTAATTACATATTTGGGGATTTTCCAGGTGTCTTTCTGTTAATGACTTATAGTTTAATTTTGTTATGGTCAGAGAACTAATTTTGCATGGTTTCAGATCTTTCAAATTTGTTGAAATTTGTATTACAGCCCAGAATTGGTCTATTTTGGTAAATATTCCAAGTGTACTTGAAAAAGACTGTGTACTCTGCAGTTGTGAGGTGAATTATTCTAGAAACATCAATTAGATTGACTGGATTCCTAGTGTTGTTCAGATTTCCTATATCCTTACTGATCTTCTGTCTTTTTTTATTGGATTACTGGGAGAACAATGTTTAAGTCTTTAACTATAACTATGGATTGTCTATTTCTCTTTTCAGTGCTATCAGCTTTTATTTCATGTATTCTGAAGCTCTTTTGTAAGGTGCACAATTATGGGTTGTTCTGCTTTCTTGGTGAATTAATTCCTTTATCACTATGTGATGTCTCTTTATATCCATAGCAAGATGCCTTGTTCTGAAGTCTACTTTGATATTAATACAGAAACTCCAGCTTTCTTTAAATTAGTAATTGTATGGTATAGCTTTTTCCATTCTTTTACTTTCAACAAAATTTTGTATTATATTTAAGGTGATGTTCTTAAAGACAGAAAATAGCGGTGGGTCTTTTTTTTAACCCATCTGACTCTGACTCTTAACTGGGGTGTGTAAGTCATTTAAATTTAATGTAATTATTCATGTATATTATTAAGCTGCTGCTAATTACTGATGTGGTTTGCTCAAAATTGACCATCTTGTTTTCTGCTTGTTCCGTATATCCTTTATTTCTTTTTTCCTCATTTTCTGCCTATTTTTTTTAAAATTATTTATTTATTTATTTATTTATGGCTGTGTTGGGTCTTTGTTTCTGTGCGAGGGCTTTCCCTAGTTGCGGCAAGTGGGGGCCACTCTTCATCGCGGTGCGCGGGCCTCTCACTATTGCGGACTCTCTTGTTGCGGAGCACAGGCTCCAGACGCGCAGGCTCAGTAGTTGTGGCACACGGGCTTAGTTGCTCCGCGGCATGTGGGATCCTCCCAGACCAGGGCTCGAACCCGTGTCCCCTGCATTGGCAGGCAGACTCTCAACCACTGCGCCACCGGGGAAGCCCCTCTGCCTATTTTTGGTTTGAGTACTTTCTTATTCTTTTTGGTCTCCACTATTATTATATGATTTATACCTCTTTAAAATATTTTAAAATTGTTGTCCTATTGTTTACAATATGTATATTTAATGAATCACAGTCTATCTCAAATATATTGAATAAGATCACCTTTTAGATCTTTTTGACAGACTGTGTCAAAATACATAACTCAAGTTAAGAAGCTCTTTGTACACAGATATCGAATCATTATGTTGTACACCTGAAACTAATATAATGTTATATGTCAATTGTACCTCAATAAAAAAAAATAAGAAGCTCCTAATAAACAGTTTTTAACAATAAAGAAGTAGGTTATAAAGACTTCCATGAAATAAAAAATTTCTGTTCACTGAAGAAAGTGAATAAACCAATAAATATCACTGTCCCAACTAGGGAAAAAAGTTTTTAACTAAATGTTTATACAGTGCTATACTGTCCATAATAGATTTCCTTGTTTTAAATTCAAAATAATGCTGTAACATAGTTGTTATTACTATTTTTACTTTTGTGTGTATAAACATTATTTATAAATACTGTTATTATTATTAATACATTTAATTTGATGAAAGTAAACAAGAAAGACAGAAATATATCTGAATTCAGTAAAAGAAGAATTGAAGACCTTCCAGGCTGGAGAAGAGCTATGTTTTAAGTATTAGATATATGTTAGCTTAAAATGTACATCAGACATTTTAAATCAAGAGAAAACAGTATTGTTAAACATTATTATTTTCATTTGATTCACACAACAAACCTAAGTAGTAGGTATTGAAGGCATCGTTTGACAGATGAGGAAAATGAGGCTCATCAAAATGACTTGTATAAAAGCACAGTGCTAGTAAGGTGAAGAGCCAATATTAGAACCCAAGTCTTTTTACATCATGCTAGGGAGACAAAGTTCAGAAGCTGAGAGAATTTAACGCCAGGGAGTCAGAGGCACACAATGTAATTTCAAGATCAGAAATCCCAACCCCGTGCAGTGCAACCTGGGAATACTCAACCTGCACCCACTCCAGCTACAGTTATCTTGCCAGAGCAGCCCTGACGAGGCATGCCTGGGGAAACCCTGGAATGGGTCTACTCCAATTCGAACCATCCTACCAAGGCAGCCCCAATGCTGTATGTCCTGGGGACCCCCCCATCCCAGTCCACATCCTCTCCAGCTCCAGCTGGCATTCCAAAGCTGCCTGGCACAAGCACTTTACACAAGGAATACTCCTACACAAGGCCACATCTTCAAAATCAGGAGAGGTAGCTGTTTTGCCTAATTCACAGAATCAAATACAAAAAGTCACTGAACCAAGATGGTGGAGTAGAAGGACGTGCACTCACTCCCTCTTGCGAGAACACAGAATCACAACTAGCTGCTGAACAGTCATCGACAGGAAGACAGTGGAACTCACCAAAAAAGATACCCCCCATCTAAAGACAAAGGAGAAGCCACAACGAGACGGTAGGAAGGGAGCAATCACAGTAAAATCAAATCTCATAACTGCTGGGTGGGTGACACACAGACTGGAGAACACTAAGCCCACAGAAGTCCACCCACTGGAGTGAAGGTTCTGAGCCCCACGTCAGGCTTCTGAACCTGGGGGTACGGCAACAGTAGGAGGAATTCCTAGAGGATCAGACTTTGAAGGCCAGCGGGGTTTGATTACAGGACTTCGACAGGACCAGGAGAAACAGGGACTCCACTCTTGGAGGGCACACACAAAGTAGTGTGCGCATCGGGACCCAGGGGAAGGAGCAGTGACCCCAGGGGAGACTGAACCAGACCGACCTGCTAGTGTTGGAGTGTTTCCTGCAGAGGCGGGGGGTGGCTGTGGCTCACCATGAGGAAAAGGAAACTGGCAGCAGAAGTTCTGGGAAGTACTCCTTGGTGTAAGCCCTCCCAGAGTCTGCCATTAGCCCCACCAAAGAGCCCAGGTAGGTTCCAGTGTTGGGTTGCCTCAGGCCAAACAACCAACAGGGAGGGAATGCAGCCCCACCCATCAGCAGTCAAGCAGATTAAAGTTTTACTGACCTCTGCCCACCAGAGCAACACCCAGCTCTACCCACCACCAGTCCCTCCCATCAGGAAAATTGCACAAGCCTCTTACATAGCCTCATCCACCAGACGGCAGACAGCAGAAGCAAGAAGAACTACAATCCTGCAGCCTGTGGAACAAAAACCACATTCACAGAAACATAGAAGGATGAAAAGGCAGAGGGCTATGTACCAGATGAAGGAACAAGATAAAACTCCAGAAAAACAACTGAATGAAGTGGAGATAGGCAACCTTCCAGAAAAAGAATTCAGAATAATGATAATGAAGATGATCCAGGACCTCGGAATAAGAATGGAGGCAAAGATCGAGACGATGCAAAAAATGTTTAACAAAGACCTAGAAGAATTAAAGAACAAACAAACAGAGATGAACAGTACAACAACTGAAATGAAAACTACACTAGAAGGAATCAATAGCAGAATAACTGAGGCAGAAGAACGGATAAGTGTCCTGGAAGACAGAATGGTGGAGTTCACTGCTGCGGAACAGAATAAAGAAAAAAGAATGAAAAGAAATGAAGACAGCCTACGAGATCTCTGGGACATTAAATGCAACAACATTCACATTATAGGGGTCCCAGAAGGAGAAGAGAGAGAGAAAGGACCAGAGAAAATATTTGAAGAGATTATAGTCGAAAACTTCACTAACATGGGAAAGGAAACAGCCACCCAAGTCCAGGAAGCACAGCGAGTCCCATACAGGATAAACCCAAGGAGAAACACACCAAGACATAGTAATCAAAATGGCAAAAATTAAAAACAAAGAAAAATTATTGAAAGCAGCGAGGGAAAAACGACAAATAACATACAAGGGAACTCCCATAAGGTAAACAGCTGATTTCTCAGCAGAAACTCTACAAGCCAAGAGGGAGTGGCATGATATATTTAAAGTGATGAAAGGGAAGAACCTACAACCAAGATTATTCTACCCGGCAAGGATGTCATTCAGATCAGATGGAGAAATCAAAAGCTTTACAGACAAGCAAAAGCTAACAGAATTCAGCACCATCAAATCAGCTCTACAACAAATGCTAAATGAACTTCTCTAAGTGGGAAACACAAGAGAAGAAAAGGACCTACAAATACAAACCCCAAAAAATTAAGAAAATGGTCATAGGAACATACATATCGATAATTACCTTAAACGTGAATGGATTAAGTGCTCCAACCAAAAGACACAGGCTTGCTGAATGGATACAAAAACAAGACCCATATATATGCTGTCTACAAGAGACCCACTTCAGACCTAGGGACACATACAGACTGAAAGTGAGGGGATGGAAAAAAATATTCCATGCAAATGGAAATCAAAAGAAAGCTGGAGTAGCAATTCTCATATCAGATAAAATAGACTTTAAAATAAAGAATGTTACAAGAGACAAGGAAGGACACTACATAATGATCAAGGGATCAATCCAAGAAGAAGATATAACAATTATAAATATATATGCATCCAACATAGGAGCACCTCAATACATAAGGCAACTGTTAACAGCTATAAAAGAGGAAATCGACAGTAAGACAATAATAGTGGGGGACTTTAACACCTCACTTACACCAATGGACAGATCATCCAAAATGAAAATAAATAACGAAACAGAAGCTTTAAATGACACAAGAGACCAGATAGACTTAATTGATATTTATAGGACATTCCATCCAAAAAGAGATTACACTTTCTTCTCAAGTGCGCATGGAACATTCTCCAGGATAGATCATATCTTGGGTCACAAATCAAGCCTCAGTAAATTTAAGAAAATTGAAATCACACCAAGCATCTTTTCTGACCACAAACAACACTATGAGATTAGAAATGAATTACAGGGAAAAAAATGTAAAAAACAAAAACACATGGAGGCTAAACAATACGTTACTAAATAACCAAGAGATCACTGAAGAAATCAAAGAGGAAATCAAAAAATACCTAGAGACAAATGACAATGAAAACACAACAATCCAAAACCTATGGGATGCAGCAAAGGCAGTTCTAAGAGGGAAGTTTATAGCTATACAAGCCTACCTGAAGAAAGAAGAAAAATCTCAAATAAACAATCTAACCTTACACTTAAAGGAACTAGAGAAGGAAGAACAACAAAATCCAAAGTTAGCAGAAGGAAAGAAATCAAAACGATCAGAGCAGAAATAAATGAAATAGAAACAAAGAAAACAATATAGCAAAGATTAATAAAACTAAAAGCTGGTTCTTTGAGAAGATAAACAAAATTGATAAACCATTAGCCAGACTCATCAAGAAAAAGAGGGAGAGGACTCAAATCAATAAAATTAGAAATGGAAAAGGAGAAGTTACAACAGACACTGCAGAAATACAAAGCATCCTAAGAGACTACTACAAGCAACTCTATGCCAATAAAATGGACAACCTGGAAGAAGTGGACAAATTCTTAGAAAGGTGTAAGCTTCCAAGACTGAAGCAGGAAGAAATAGAAAATATGGACAGACCAAACACAAGTAATGAATTTGAAACTGTGATTAAAAATCTCCCAACAAACAAAAGTCCAGGACCAGATGGCTTCACAGATGAATTCTATCAAGCATTTAGAGAAGAGCTAACGCCCATCCTTCTCAAACTCCCACAAAATATTGTAGAGGAAGGAACACTCCCAAACTCATTTTATGAGGCCACCATCACCCTGATACCAAAACCATACAAAGATACTACAAAAAAAGAAAATTACAGACCAATATCACTGATGAATGTAGATGCAAAAATCCTCAACAAAATACTAGCAAACAGAATCCAACAACACATTAAAAGGATCATACACCATGATCAAGTGGGATTTATCCGAGGGATACAAGGATTCTTCAATATATGCAAATCAATCAATGTGATACACCATATTAACAAATTGAAGAAGAAAAACCATACGATCATCTCAATAGATGCAGAAAAAGCTTTTGACAAAATTCAACACCCATTTATGATAAAAACTCTCCAGAAAGTGGGCATAGAGGGAACCTACCTCAACATAATAAAGGCCATATACGACAAACCCACAGCAAACATCGTTCTCAATGGTGAAAAACTGAAAGCATTTCCTCTAAGATCAGGAATAAGACAAGGATGTCCACTCTCACCACTATTATTCTACATAGTTTTGGAAGTCCTAGCCACAGCAATCAGAGAAGAAAAAGAAATAAAAAGGAATACAAATTGGAAAAGAACTAGTAAAACTGTCACTGTTTGCAGATGATATGATACTTTACATAGAGAATCCTAAAGATGGCACCAGAAAACTACTGGAGCTAATCAATGAATTTGGTAAAGTTGCAGGATACAAAATTAATGCACAGAAATCTCTTGCATTCCTATACACTAATGATGAAAAATCTGAAAGAGAAATTAAGGAAACATTCCCATTTACCATTACAACAAAACATATAAAATACCTAGGGATAAACCTACCTAGGGAGACAAAAGACCTGTATGCAGAAAAGTATAAGACACTGATGAAAGCAATTAAAGATGATACCAACAGATGGAGAGATATACCATGTTCTTGGATTGGAAGAATCAATATTGTGAAAATGACTATACTACCCAAAGCAATCTACAGATTCAATGCAATCCCTATCAAATTACCAATGGCATTTTTTACAGAACTAGAACAAATAGTCTTAAAATTTGTATGGAGACACAAAAGACCCCGAATAGCCAAAGCAGTCTTGAGGGAAAAAAACGGAGCTGGAGGAATCAGACTCCCTGACTTCAGAGTATAATACAAAGCTACAGTAATCAAGACAATATGGTACTGGCCCCAAAACAGAGACATAGATCAATGGAACAAGATAGAAAGCCCAGGGATAAACCCACGCACCTATGGTCAACTAATCTATGACAAAGGAGGCAAGGATATACAATGGAGAAAAGACAGTCTCTTCAGTAAGTGGTGCAAGGAAAACTGGACAGCTACGTATAAAAGAATGAAATTAGAACACTCCCTAACACCATACACAAAAATAAACTCAAAATGGATTTGAGACCTAAATGTAAGATCGGACACTATAAAACTCTTAGAGGAAAACATCGGCAGAACATTCTATGCCATAAATCACAGCAAGATATTTTTTGATCCACCTCCTAGAGTAATGGAAATAAAAACAAAAATAAACAAATGGGACCTAATGAAACTTGAAAGCTTTTGCACAGCAAAGGAAACCATTAACAAGACGAAAAGACAACCCTCAGAATGGGAGAAAATATTTGCAAATGAATCAACGGACAAAGGGTTAATCTCCAAAATATATAAACAGCTCATGCAGCTCAATATTAAAAAAACAAACAACCCAATCCAAAAATGGGCAGAAGACCTAAATAGACATTTCTCCAAAGAAGACATACAGATGTCCAAGAAGCACATGAAGAGCTGCTCAACATCACTAATTATTAGAGAAATGCAAATCAAAACTACAATGTGGTATCACCCCACACCAGTTAGAATGGGCATCATCAGAAAATCTACAAACAATAAATGCTGGAAAGGGTGTGGAGAAAAGGGAACCCTCTTGCACTGTTGGTGGGAATGTAAATTGATACAGCCACTATGGAGAACAGTATGGAGGTTCCTTAAAAATAGAATTACCATATGATCAGCAATCCCACTACTGGGCATATACTCAGAGAAAACCATAATTGAAAAGTACACATGTACCCCAATGTTCATTGCAGCGCTATTTACAATAGGCAGGTCATGGAAGCAACCTAAATGCCCATCGACAGACGAATGGATAAAGAAGATGTGGTATATATATACAACGGAATATTACTCAGCCATAAAAAGGAACGAAATTGGGTCATGTGTTGAGACATGGATGGATCTAGAGACTGTCATACAGAGTGAAGTAAGTCAGAAAGAGAAAACGATATATTGTATATTAACACATATATGTGGAACCTAGAAAAATGGTACAGATGGACCAGTTGCAGGGCAGAAACTGAGACACAGATGTAGAGAACAAACGTATGGAAACCAAGGGGGGAAAGCGGCGGGGTGGTGGTGGTGGTGTGACGAATTGGGTGATTGGGATTGACACGTATACACTGATGTGTATAAAACTGATGACTAATAAGAAACTGCTGTATAAAAAAATAACTTAAATAAAATTAAAAAAAAAAAAAACAGAAAGTCAAACAGAGGAGAGAGAGGAATATGTTCCAAAAAAGGGAACAAGCTAAAACTCCAGGAAAAAAAAAAAAGCTTAATGAAATGGAGATAAGAAAGGTACCTGATAAATAGTTCAAAGTAATAATAATAAAGGTGCTCGCTAAACTTGGAAGAAGAATGGAGAAATACAGTGAGAACTTTAACAGAGTTAGAAAATATAAGAAAGAACCAATCAGAGCTGAAGTATACAATAACTGAAATGAGAAATACACTAGAGGGGATTGATAGCAAAACAGATGATATGGAAGAAGAGATCAGCGATCTGGAAGACAGAATAGTTGGTATCACCCAATCAGAAGAGAAAAAAAGTGTTTTTTTTTAAATGAGGATAGTTTATGGGACCTCTGAGACAACATCAGGCATACTAAAATTTGTAGATGACTCAGAAGGAAGAGAGAGAGAGAAAGGGGCAAAAACTTATTTGAAGAAATAATGGCTGAAATCTTCCCTAACCTGGAGAAGGACACAGATATCCAGAACCAGGAAGCACAGAGAGTCCCAAAGAAGAAGAACCCAAAGAGATTCACACCAAAACATATCATAATTAAAATGGCAAAATTAAAGATAAAGGAAGAATTTTAAAGGCAGCAAGAGAAAAATAACTAGTCACATACAAGGGAACTTCCATAAGACTACAAGCTTATTTTTCAGCAGTACCTTTTCAGGACAGAAGAGAGTGGCATAATATATTAAAGGGCTGAAAAATAAAAACTTACAACCACAAATGCTGTACTTGGCAAGATTATCGTTCAGAATTAAAGGAGAGATAAAGAGTTTCTAAGAGAAGCAAAAGATAAAGGAGTTCATCATTTCTAAACCACCCTTATGAGAAATGTTAAAGGATCTTCTTTAAGTGGAAAAGAAAAGGCCATAAATAGAAATAAGAAAATACTTGAAAGAAAAAAATTACACTGGTAAAGGCAAAAATTATATACAGTAAAGGCAATATCAGCTACTTAAAAAGCTAGTATGATGCCTAAAAGACAAAAGTAGTAAAATCAACTATAACAACAATAAAATAAAAAGGTGTAAAATATGATGTCAAAAACATAAAACATGGTGGAGTAGTAACAATGTGATGCTTTTAGAATGCATTTGAACTTAAGCAACTATCAACTTAAAATAAACTGCCATGTATATATAGGTTATATTCATGAACCTCACGGGAATCACAAACAAAAACCTATGATATATACACAAAAAATAAAGATAAAAGGACCCAAGCATAACACCAAAGAAAGCCATCAAGTCACAAAGGAAGAGAGCAACAGAGAAGAAAGGAACAAAGAAGAACTACAAAAAGAACCAGAAAAAAATTAATAAGTATATACCTATCAATAATGACTTTAAATGTAAATAGACTACATGCTCCAATCAAAAGACATGGGGTGGCTGAATGGATAAAAAAACAAGACCCATCTATGTGCTGCCTACAAGAGATTCACTTCAGATCTAAAGACACACACAGATGGAAAGTTAAAGGATGGAAAAGATATTCCATACAAATGGAAACCAAAAGAAAGCTGGGATAACAATACTCATATCAGATAAAATAGACTTTATTTTTTTAAATCTGGCCAGAACCTTTATTATTTCAGAAATAAGCATCCTATGTAACTTGAAGTGGTTAGAATAGTTATTTATGGATTACTGTAATAAATATTTGTCAAAACACCAACTACCTCAATAATCATACACTTATTTCATTCATAAGAACTTCCAAAAATAACTCTTCCGTATCAAAAAATTTACAAATGGCACAAGAGAGTTAAATAATGGTCTGTGGAGGAGAGAAGAAAAATTCTGCTAGGGGAAACTCTAATGAAGCGTTTTCTCCATTACATTTTTGATTGATATAGTTGATCAAAGAAGCCTCACTTTGCCTTCCTTTTTTTAGTGATTCCTCTGAAAGGGAATGCAAGAAATCAAATCTGAGGGGAAAAACTGTTTTCATAATCTCAAGTGTAAACCACAAACAGGCTTCTCTGATAAAAGCTTTAAAGCCTGAAGAGATGAGAAAGGCAAGCATGTATTCTTTTAAACATTTCAATAAATTTGTAAAAACATTCAGCAACTATGCACATGTTGTTTGTACACTTAAAAATGCAACAATTTTCATGCTTTGAATATTTTTTCCTGAGTGTTTTAAGGATATTTTGTTCTAGACGATTCAAAAGTAAGGCTTACACACACACACATAATATATATAACAGGAATTCTCCATATGATTAGCACTGTGGACTCTCCTAACAGTGTCAAACAATGAAAAGCCAAATATGACCACATCTATACTATGAGGAGAGCCTGGAGAATCACCTATGTCTTTGTTTTCTGCTCAACACTTCTGACAAGTTCAGCAGATGTACAGCCATGACTTGTTTCCAAACATCCAGACCCCTTCACTGGCTCACTGCAATTACACGACTGTTAAGTTCTAAGTATTCGAAGAAAGACTGCAGGTGTCCCTTTACTTCTCTCTGGTCCCTTTACCAAACCCCTACATCGCTTATGACATTACTTGTTAATATTCCACATTCCAAATGAAAAATGCAGGTACACAAGTTTGCTAAATTTCACTTAACCAAATAAATTTAATAATAGATAAAATACTTAAATTCCTGCAACACAAAACTTGGTTTTCACATTCATTAGAACATTTTAGAATTACTCAAACATGAGAATTGAAAATGTGTGTGCTATTTGGAAGAGAACTACTGAATTTATTCTCCAAAAGAAAAAGCAGACCTGAAGCATCATGTTACTGGAACACTTGAAACATGTTGACAAGTTCTTATCTTCTAAATTTCCATGAAAGCTGCTTGCACAAACTATTTAAAGAATATCTGCCCCTATTAGACAAGCCAGATATCTGATGTATTAAGGAAGTCAGAAGCTGAGTCACTTCACTTCTTTCTGTTGCCTCCAGTTGCTAGAATACTGGCAACTTGCATAAATATGTTTAAAATGTCCATGTAGATTCCCAGCATCGAATCGATGGGATCATATTTTTTAACTCCATACACTGGTACTACTTCTGCATGCTTGATTACTTTCTGTGTATCATACAGGAGAAACGTGCTGAAAAGAACTAATCCACCATAAATTGCCACTGAGTACAGAGTGGCACCAGCCACAGTGGTAGGTGGAAGAAACATAGATCCTAGTGAGGACACAAAGACGACACCCAGGCCCACACCCAGGGGTGCTGCCATGTTCAAAAACTTCTCATTGGGCACACACATGGCCATGGTGGAGAGGCCTCCCACAATGCCAGCTGTGTACCATACAGCTCTGACAAGAGGCCCCCCTAATATCATCAGAAGAGCCACCACTGCACCCATCACACCAGAATGTAGTAACCAAGCAAGATGCTTTGGGCCTGGGCTCCGTACCAGCATTCCAGCTTCAATCATGCGTGCAAAGGTTGCACCAGTTGTCACCCAACAGCCTCTCATCATGAAGTTCATGAGAGCAGGAGTTCTGCTCACTGCCAGGGCAGACAAAGCTGTTATGCCAATACTTCCTGCTAAGTACATATAGGTGGAATGAATTCTATCCTGCACATACTGAGGCCAAATTACAGCTTTTTCAATAGCTCCAATCTCATTAGACAATGGCATTCCCAAGCCATAGGAGCACAAAGCTCCAAGACCAACTGTAGCAATAAACCATCTTTCCATCTGATCAATTTAAAATATTTTTTCCAATGATTGTTCCAAAGCTGTCTCCTTGAGTTCTTGGCTAGTTTTCCCATGCCAAATTCCAATTCTTGTCTTGGTGGCGTATTCCCTGCTGGGTGTTAAGAGCCACTGATTCTTTGTGATGGAATTCTTCACAGTAGGGGAGGCCTTGGTGAAACCTTGGTGGAAAACCCTGGAAGGTAGTTTCTGGAGACACACAAGTCTTGTGGCCAGCATGGTGGTGCACCAGGTTTACCAAGCAGATCTGAAATGCTCAGTCCCTGGTCACCTCAAGCATGCAGTTCCCCTACTGGGCCGGCGAAACACAGCCACGCACATCTCCCGCATCCTCCGCCCACCTCTTACTGACTGCGCATGCCTAAAATAGACTTTAAAACAAACAATGTAACAAAAGACAAAGGAAGGCATTACATAATGATAAAAAGGTCAATCCAAGAAAAGGATATAACATTCATAAATATTTAAGCACCAACATAGGAGCATCTAAGTATATAAAGTAAATATTAACACACACAAAGGGAGAAATAGACAGTAACACAATAATAGTAGGGGACTTTTGTGACCAACATACATCAACAGACAGATCATGCAGACAGAAAATCAGTAAGAAAACATTGGCTTTAAATGACACAGTAGACCTGATACACCTAATAGACAGATACAGAACATTCCACCCAAAAATTTCATAATACACATTTTTTTTCAAGTACACATGGAACATTACTCAGGATAGCTCACATGTTAAGCCACAAAACAAGTCTCAATAAATTTAAGAAGACTGAAATCATATCAATCATCTTTTCTGACCACAATGGTATGAAACTAGACATCAAGTACAAGAAGAAAACTGGAAAAGACACAAACATGGAGAGACCAAATAACATGCTACTAAACCACCAATGGATCAGTGAAGAAATCAAAGAGGAAATAAAAAATACCCTGAAACAAATGAAAATGAAAACACAGCTTTCCAAAGTCTATGGGACACAGTAAAAGCAGTTCTAAGAGAGAAGTTCATGGTGATACAGGCCTTCCTCAAGAAATAAGAAAAATCTCAAATAAGCAATGTATCTTTACAGCTAAAGGAACTAGAAAAAGAAGAAAAATGATGCCCAAAGTTAGTACAAGGAAGAAAATAATAAATATCAGAGCAGGAATACATGAAATAGAGACTTAAAAAAAAGAAAAGATCAATGAAGAGCTAGTTCTTTGAAAAGATAAACAAAATTGATAAACCTTTACCCAGACTCATCAAGAAATAAGAGAGATCCCAAATAAATAAAATCAGAAATGAAAGAGAAGTTACAACAAATATCACAGAAATACAAAGAATCATAAGAGACTAGTACAAACAATTATTTGTCAATAAACTGGACAACCTAGAAGAGATGGATAAATTCCTAAAAACATACAATCTTCTAAGACTCCATCATGAAGAAATAGAAAATCTTAACAGACAAATTACCAATAATGAAATTGAATTAGTAATAAAAAAAAAAAACACCTCCCAACAAACAAAAGTCCAACACCAGAAGGCTTCACAGGGGAATTCTACCAAACATTTTAAAAAGAGTTAACACCTATCCTTCTCAAACTATTACAAAAAATTGAAGAGGAAGGAACACTTCCAAACTCATCCAACAAGGCCAGCATTACCCTGATACCAAAATCAAAGATACTACAAAAAAAGGAAAAGAAAATTACAGGCCAATATAGCTGATGAACAAAGATGCAAAAATCCCCAATAAAACATAGAGGGTAAATTCAATAACACATTAAAAGAATCATAAATCAGATGAAGTGGGATTTATCCCAGGGATGCAAGGATGGTTCAATATCGACAAATAAATGTGATATACCATATTAACAAATGAATAAAAATCATATGATCATCTCAATAGATGCAGAAAAAGCATTTGACAAAATTCAACATCCATTTATGATAAAAAAAAAGAAACTCTCAACAAAGTGGGCACAGAGGGAACATACCTTAACATAATAAAGGCCATATGACAAACTCACAGCTAACATCATACTCAATGGTGAAATTTTTCCTCTAAGATCAGGAACAAGACAAGGATACCCACTCTTGCCACTTTTATTCAACATAATATTGGAACTCCTAGCCACAGCAACCAGACAAGAAAAAGAAATAAAAGACATCCAAACTGGAAAAAAAGAAGTAAAATGGTCACTATTTGCAGATGACATGATACTATATATAGAAGACCCTAAAGACTCTGCCAAAAATTATTAGAACAAATAAATTCAGTAAAGTTGCAGGGTACAAAATTAATATACAGAAATATGTTGCATTTCTATACTCTAATAATGAACTACCAGAAAGAAAAATGAAGTAAACAATCACATTTATAACTGCATCAAAAAGAATAAAATACATAGGAATAAATTTAACTAAGGAGGTGAAAGACCTGTACTCTGAAAACTATAAGATATTGATGAAAGAAATTAAAGATGAAAAAATAAATGGAAAGATATACCATGCTTGTGGATGGGAAGAATTAATAGTGTTAACATGTACATATTACCCAAAGCATTCTATAGATTCAAAGTAATCCCTAGCAAAACACCCATGGCACTTTCCCCAGAACTAGAATAATCCTATAATTTGTATGAAACCACAAAAGACCCCAAATATCGAAAGCAATCTTAAGAAAGAAGAACAGGGCTTCCCTGGTGGTGCAGTGGTTGAGAATCCGCCTGTCAGTGCAGGGGACATGGGTTCGATCCCTGGTCCAGGAAGATCCCGCATGCCGCGGAGCAACTAAGCCTGTGTGCCACAACTACTGAGCCTGCGCTCTAGAGCCCGCGAGCCACAACTACTGAGCCCACGTGCCACAACTACTGAAGGCCGCGTGCCTAGAGCTCATGCTCCACAACAAGAGAAGCCACCAGAATGAAAAGCCCGCAAACCGCAACAAAGAGTAGCCCCCACTCGACACAACCAGAGAAAAACCCGCACGCAGCAATGAAGACCCAATGCAACCAGAAAAAATAAATAAATAAATAAAATAATAAAATAAATAAAATTTTAAAAAAAAGAATAACAAAGCAGGAGGTATTACGTTCCCTGATTTCAAACTATACTACAAAGCTACAGTAATCCAAACAGGATGGTATTGTCACAAAAACAAACATATAGATCAATGGAACAGAATAGGGAGCCCAGAAATAAACCCATACTTATGTGGTCAATTAATCTATGACAAAGGAGGCAAGACTATATCATGGGGAAAAGACAGTCTCTTCAATAAATGGTGTTGAGAAAACTGGACAACTATATGCAAAAGAATGAAACTAGACCACTTTCTTACACCATATACAAAAATAAACTCAAAATGGATTAAGGACTTAAATGTAAGACCCAAAAGCATAAAACTCAGAAAAGAAAACATAGGCAATATGCTCTCTGAAACTGGTCTTAGCAATGTATAGTTTTTTTGGATCTGTCACCTCAGGCAAGGGCAGCAAAAGCAAAAGTAAACAAATGGGACTACATCAAACTGAAAAGTTTTGCACAGCAAAAGAAACCATCAACAAAGCAAAAAGGCAACTTACTGAATGAGAGAAGATATCTGCAAATGATACATCTGATAATGGATTAATATCCAAATTATATGAAGAACTCATACAACTCAACAACAACAACAACAAAATCCAATTGAAAAAATTGGCTAAGGACCTTAATAGACATTTTTCCAGAGAAGACATACAGATGTCCAACAGGCACATGAAAAGATGCTCAAGATCACTAACTGGATGGGAAATGCAAATCAAAACCACAACGAGATATCACCTCACACCTGTCAGAACAGCTATTATCAAAAAAGACAACAAATAAAGTGTTGGAGAGGATGTGGAGAAAAAGGAACTATCGTGCACTGTAAATTGGTACAACCACTATGGAAAACAGGATGGCGTTTCCTCAAAGAATTAAAACTAGAACTACCATATGATCCAGCAATTCCACCTCTAGGGGCTGGGGAATGGGCACAATAGGTAAAGGGAATTAAGCGGTACAAACTTCCAATTATAAAATAAGTCTCAGGGATGCAAAGTATAGCATAGGGAACATACTTAATAATATTGTAATAACTTTGTATAGTGACAGATGGTAACTAGACTTATTGTGGTTTTCATTTCACAATGTATAAAAATATCAAATCACTGTGTTGTACACCTGAAACTAATATAATAATTAAAAGACAGAAATCTCAATTCCCAAATGCTTGATAGGATAGAACTCAAATGAAATAAATTCACTGCACAGGCATAACTTGTTTTATTGTGCTTTGCTTTATTGTGCCTCACGGATACTGTGTTTTTTACAAACTGAAGGTTAGTGGCATCCCTGTGGCAGGCGAGTCTATCAGCACCATTCTTCCCACAGTATTTGCTCACTTCAGGTCTCTGTGTCACATTTTGGTAATTCTTGCAATATTTCAAACATTTTCATTATTATTACATTTGTTATGGTGATCTGTGATCAGTTATCTTTGATGTTACTACTATGACTTGCTGAAGGCTCAGATGATGGTTAGTGTTTTTTATCAAGAAAGTATTTTTTAAATTAAGGTATGTACATTGTTTTTTTAAGACACAATGCTATGGTACACTTAATAGACTACAAAGTAGTGTAAACATAATTTTTATATGCACTGGGAAACCAAAATAATTGTATGACTTGCTTTATCATGATATTCACTTTGTTGTGGTGGTCTGGAGTCAAACGTGCAATATCTCCAAGGTATGCCTGTATACCCACACTTTCTAGAATGCATCCAAACTGTAAAGCATACATACATTTATACTGCCCCAAATTAAACTTATTTTCTAAATATTCGAAGTAAATTACATGAACCTTCTCATATTGATAATCAAATATCAACAAACTGCCAGACTAAACTGGCCATTTGATATGAATAAGATGATACAGTAACTAACAAATACTTTGTGCAAATACAATAAAATTTAATAGATACAGTTACACTTCAGAAAGGGAAGCCCAAGGAACCTGATGTTAATCTCACTTAATGCTTTATCTATCTAGCAAGATATAAACTCAAATATACTTTCTTACCATGATATTGTAGTTGACATTAATGGTCTCATCTTCATAAGGGGCATTCACTTGAACAGGTTTAACATCACTCTTTCCTTTTCTTACAACATCATAGATGGGATTTCGAGGTTGCTGGTTTAAGAGAATTTTTTTCAGTTGCTTTTCCAGAAGCTGTGGAGCATTGTTAACTACTTCAAAAACTCCATAGTCCACATTAAATCTAATTGCCTCTGAAAAGGTCTGCAAAATAAATTTGTGGAAATACGTCTTACAATTTTAAAAACCAGAAACTCACTGTCTCCAAGAAGACTTGATACTTAATGTATGCATATATACTTACACAAAGTTTTGTATTCTTAATCATTACCTCTTTCCTTTTAGAAGCTTAGAAATCTCTTGACTACAGGTAAGGGAACCCACTGAATCCTTCTTTTCCAAATGTACTTAAGCCATGAGATAAGTGTCAGGATATATTATGGCAGAAATTCCTTTTGCATAAACCTCTTATCTCTGTGCTTCTTTGGAACTGGAAAGAAATACACACCTGGTCTCTATGAAGCAATGTTATTCTCTTAGAAGGGGGTGGATTACTAGGGAAGAATGAATAAAGTAAGAAGAAATAACACTCCTGTTGTCTCTTTCATCCCCAGGAGCCATGAAAGCTAAGTCTCCCTTGCCCAAAAGGAGAAAATTAAGTACAATGTGTTCTTCATTTAAGACTATTTCAACACCGTTCCATTCACTGTGACCAAAAAAAGGAGAGAGAGTGAAAGACAATATTTCTGAGCTTTTCTCAGTAATTACTAAATGCTGCCAACTTTTATTTAAAGTCAGTCAGTTAATATACAACAGTCAGGAGTCTTGAGTTTGAATACCAGCTTGCCAGTAAGTAGCTCTGTGACTTTGGGTAAATCACTAACATGTTTGGGGCCTCTATCTCCATAGCAAGTATATGGTGGATTGGCTGTGTCTTTTCTCATTTTGCCCTCCAAGTTCAGAATCAGGTCCCTTTTCCAGAATATTAATTTATTTTAGGATTCCTTCAGCAAACTGCATACTCATGTGGATTAATTTATATATATTTAGCCAGGTAGTAGAAGACATTAAGCCCTTCCCCTTGGATCAGTAAGGGTACTAGGGAGAGCATCAATTCTTCCAAGTTTTACTAACAGATTGCTAGATATGCTAGATATACTATAGTTAAAATTTAATAAATGGCAGGATGTTACAAAACTGGAGTTAGAAATATATGTGTATATGTATAAATACCTATTATGTGTTTGTGTGTGTATATGTGGGTATATATATATATATATACACACATATATTTTTTAATAAAGACTCATCCTACAGTAAGATGGCGTCTTAGGAAGATCCTGAATATGCCTCCTCCAATGGACACACTGAGTCCACAGCTACATATGGAACAATTTCCTCATAAAGAAGCCAAAAGGCTGGCTGAGTGATGACTACACACTGGGCAAACAAGATGCAAACCACATCAAACAGGTAGGAGAAGCTGGGATACAACCTCGTCATAAACCCCACCCCTGGTGCAGTGACCCTGCGAGGCAACTCGAAACCCAGAGCTTCTCCATGAGTAGCAAAGGGTTCGAACCCCACATCAGGCATCCCAACTTTAAAGACCTGCGCGTGAGAGACGAGCCCGATTTTGAAAATCAACAGGGCTCACATCCCAAGACATGAACTGAGATGTGAGACGAGGGAAAGGGGTCCTACAGTCAGCACATAAGGTGAAATCATATTTAGTCAAAACTATCCCTTGAAATCCTTGAAAACACTTAGTATCGTGTTGTTCTATCTTTCAAGAAGTTTATCACAGTCAATTTTTCCTCTGACATTGAAATGTGTCACTACTTTATTTAGGGACCAGATAAAGTGGTGGGCTTGTGTTTAAAGCTCATGTTATACAAAAATATGTATGTTTACCACGAGAATCACCCTCAGCATGAGAAGATGACTACACTAAGAGGCAAGAGGGAGAAGAGCCACTGAGAGAGTGGCAGATTCTCATCTTCCATCTCACACGCTCTCTAGGATGTTCACAGACTGGTCTATGTGTGTTTGTGGACTGGTAAACAGTCACCCTCACTCTTTAAATCACCCTCGCTCACTCTGCAGAGCACGAATAATTCATTTTGAGTAATAACCCGTGTATAAGGCAAGTCCACTTTAACCCACAGTAACTACAATAGAAGTATATACAAACTAGAGTGATGGCACAGAAGGATTTGTTAACTATCTTTAGGAAATTAAGGAAGTTGTATAGAGAAAGCTGAGTCTGGAAGAATAAACAGGCAGTCTCAACAGCCAGATGAGGGAGAGAAGGGAATTCAGCAAAAGAAATAGCAAGTGTATCGAGATACATGCACCAACAATAGACAAGGAGCACCAGACAACAGGGCGCTTTTGAGGACCTGGAAGCAGTTTGACGGTGCTGAAGCTTAATATTCGAGGGGAGAATAACGAGATGGAAGCCTGGAGAGAAAGGCAGAGGACACGTTCAGCAAGGACTTGCTATTTATGCCATAACTCTCAACTTACTCTCTCAAATCAGTGACTCTAAGAGGGTGTCCCTGGACCAGCTGCATCAGCATCACCTAGGAACCTGTTAGAAACGCAGATTCTTGGGCCTCACCCCATAATCAGAAACTGTGAGGGTGGGTCCCAGTAGTCTGTGTTTAACAAGCCCTCAGGTGATTCTGATGCATGCTCAAGTTTGAGAATCATTGCTTTAGAATGACAGGGAGCCACTGCAGAGTTTTTAGCTGGGGGGAGACAGAATCCAGGTTAAGCAAACTTCAAAGCCCACATTCTGTTTCCTACTTCATGCTGACTTTCATGCGTGTTCACATACATGGAGGGGCTGGCCATCTATGGTCTATACCATCTATGGTCTATAGGAGAAAGAACCCTGGGCTTTATTCTCCCAAGTCCTGTTGTCTGCTTAAGAAGAATCTCTCTCACACGTCATGTCCTCTTGTTTTTACCGTTTCTAAGCTCATCTACAAAATCCCTCAAATTAGTTTAGTACGTGACAATAAAAGACACATAAAGTGGGGGAGACAGAAATGAACGATGGAGGAAGACTTTCCCTCAGAAAGCTGAGTAGGCTGATTTAGAGAACACTCAGCTTTTAATCATATGATAGGAAAAATCTTCAGTTTGAGCCTCAAACCCAATCCTCTGCAAGCTGTTACAGACTGCTCTTTCCCTTACTTAATTTTCTTATTTCAAGGGTATCATTTTCCAAATGTTCTAAAACGAATTGACCTGAAGGTGGTGAAAGCTAACTTTGTAGTACCAGTCATCCATGTGCGAAAAATATTTTCACAGAAAAAGCAAGTGCATGAAAATATTTTTACCACAATAAATTGCTGGTTCCACATTTCTTTGAAAAGAGGAGGAAAAAAAAAACCTGTGAATAATTAGTGATGTGCTTTAACTGCCAGCCCAGCACCACTGAAACTTACCGGGTGCCAAATTATTTAGCTGAACAGTATTTAAATTAAAAACTAATGACTAGGTTAATTTAATACACGTTCATCTCTGCTCCAACTCTGTCTCTACTAATTGAGTTCCAAAGCTATATTTTAAACATGCATCTTAGTCAGTGAATGAGAAACATCTGACAACTTGAATATAACAAGTCAGTTACCAATAACAACTTCTTTTAATCTAAGCTTTATTGTCATTTTAGATGCTTAACCATAAACTGTTTACTGGACATATTCACCAGTGGGATGGAAGGAATAATGTGCCACATAAAATGCAGAGAAAATATCATTAGTTAATAAAATGAGTTACATTAGGTAATTTGAGTGCTTTATGTTTGAGCTACAAGGCTTATCAAAACACCCATAGGAACAAATGCTGAACTAAGCAGTACTACCTAGGGCTCCAACAACACCTTTAAAAATCAGTCTCTGAGTATTTAAATCTTGGCAGGGGAAGACCCAAGTCCTTCATCCCCACTTCATCCCACCCATTCCCCAAATCCATACTCTCTCTCCTTCTCTCTCGCTCTCCCCTTACCCAACAATCTAACATATAACTCCTTCATAAAGCTGCAAGAAATTATAATAGTTTACAGATTTTAAAAAAGTGTGGAGAATCATTCCAAAAAGAGAAGTTATGGTAAAATTCCAAAGGCACATAGCTAAGCATGGTCTGGCAAACACATGACATACCTATCCTTGCAAGGAGGGTAGAGAATAGGCCACCCCTTCAGCTTCTGCAAACCATAAATGTCACAAACATTCTAAACCACCCACAGAGGACCAACCTAAATCTGTATGTGGGCTCATCTACTCAATCCCACAACAGTCACTGAGCATAATACACACAAAGCAAAACCAAAAGGGAAAAAAAGTGTTTTCACACTATAGCACAGAAGAAAATTTAATAAGCAAACACTTGTCCATAAAGAGTTGACAGCAAAAAAAAAACCCTCCCAGACACCAAATGAAAACAATATCTAAAAGTGAACCTGGCACCAGAACAAACGGAATGAAGTTATGAAAGCTAGGATTTGGAAAGTGCCATAATCATTTATAATAGCAGCAACTGTCCTGGATTCCCCTCATCAAAAAATAACATGGAGGCAGGCTACCAGCCATCAATTTCTGGATCTTACAATGTGTCCCAAGGGTGTAATGGTGTAATGGAAAGAAATGATGTAGGAGACAGAAAGCCTGATTCCTAGGCCCATTTGTGCCACAATTCAGTTATGGGACCTTGGGCATTGCACTACATATGTGAAGGAAATCTCAGAAATCTAGACGACTTAAGAGCTCTTTTAGAGAGAGAATGTTATAACATGTATCTACACTCTTGGGCTTAGGTTGTTGGGCCCTTTTTTTTGGAGGGTGCAGGTGGTAGAGAAGCGAAGGCAGATTAGAAGGTTTACTTATTTATTTCAAGGATCTTACGTGGAAGACGTAAAAATAAAAAGAAAATCGTCCTCAAGAAGTTTAGGGAGACACAGAAGAAAGGGACCTATCCTGTCCCCAAGAAATTTACGGTGTAACTCCTGAGATTAAGAAATACACGGTTAGAGGAGAAGAAATTAATCAAATTTTCTTTGGCTGAAAAAGTCTAATCTCCCACCCAGTACATATATCCCCTATAAAATATTGCCCCAAATGATTACCTATACCTGAATATCTTCAATCACAGGGAGTTTAGTTCTGCACAAGCCAGCCATTCTATTGTTAGAAAACAATCTTTAAACATTTTTCTTCTAGTGAGTGAAAATCAATTTCCTCATAAATGCTGGTCCTGGTTCTGCCCTCTAGCTTCACAGAATATGTTAACCCTTCTTCCTCAATCAGATCTTCAAATACTTGGAAAGCGCTCTTCATTACAACACTTCTACCCATTCCCAAGCCAGGTTCAACACCGACTCGTCTTTCAACCCTCACTCATCTGACATGGTTTCCAGAGCATCCATTAACTGAGTCTTCCTGAGTCTGGTTTGGCAGAGCAACTCTTAACATACAGCACCAAGAATGCAACACAATATTCCAAATGCAGTCTGACTATTCAATCCGATTCAAAAAACCATTTACTGAGTGCCTGCTATGCTTCAGACTAATATTTTTCTTGATCTTAACTACATTTCTATTAATGCACCCTAAAAACACATTAGCTTTGTTTGTTTTAGCCCATTTCAGACTACCATGACAAAAATGAGACCAGATTCTGTTATCCAAACTATTAGTTTATCCCTCTGCTGCCATGTCTATAGTCACTACAGTGCAGTAAGACAAGTTTTTGAGCCATGTGGACCTGAGTGGACCCTGTCACTTACTAGCTGAGTGACCTTAAGCTGGAAAAACACTGGTCCACTTGCAATGTTTCATCCAAGTCTCCGATAAAAAATAATTTTTAAACATCAAAGCCAATAACAGATTTGCATGGGACAGACTATTCTCTAGAATGACAATGATCCATCAATCCAATTAAAGAGTGACCACTCCTCATGTTTCAGGAATGGATGACAAGATGGGCTAGTTAGTGAAGGGAAAGGAAAGAGAAGCACTAATTCTGTGCCAGGCACTTAATGTACGTTACCTCGTTTCATAACAATCTTGTAAGATAGTTGTATTGTTTTGGTAGAGAGAGGAATCGAAGAATTAGGTAATTAAGGAACGTGTCTAAGACCACATGAGTAATGAGTGGAGGGGCTGAGCGCAAACAGTTCTGCCTGCCCCCCCTTCCTAGCCACTGCACTGGGAGATGAGCACAGGAAGAGAACGTGTGGTTAAGGTGAGGGAGGGTGATTGGGGGAAGCAGGACAGAGCGCACAGGGTGACATAAGAAGTACAAAGCTAGAGACAAAGCTAGAAAGGCTCTACTGAGGCCATGTTGCAGAGTCCGTATTAAGGAATTTGGATTTCAATCTGTCGTCTGTTAAGAGTCAACCCCTTCTAGCTGTGATTAGTGAACTCTTTCAAATATTTGAGAACGAATTTCACAGATCATGATAGGGCTTTGCAGACAAATACAGCAGCATAAGTGGAGCATGTGTTTCGTGTATTGTTTTAGACAAGGTTGGGAGGGAAGGCTTCCTGAACAGAAGCAATATAAATCAGAGAGAAAGTGATACAGATATCTCAGGGAAGAGCCCTCCAGGCTGAAAGGCCCTTTGGCATATTCATGTTTGAGAAACATAAAGAAGGCCAAGTTTTCCAGTTAGGCTGGAAAGGAATTAACAAGGGGAAGAGGCTTAGGAAATAAAGACCAAGAGATGGCAAGAGCCAGGTCATAGAGAATTTTCGATTTTATTCCTAGTGTAATGAGAAGCCACTAGACAAAGTTCTGAGTAGGAAGTAACATGGTTCAATTTATTATCATTATTATTATTTACTGAAATCCTAATACATTAAATTTATTGTTCCCTAAAGTGCCAGTTCATAACTATCCAAAAAAAAGAGAGATTAGTTTGGCTCACTAATTCTCAGTAAACCCATGCTGGCTTCTAATTCTTAGCTAAGTGCTCATAAACCAAACATTACTAATCTGTTCTAGAATCTTGCTAGGAACTTGGTTTGAGAATCCATTATTCCTTTTCCTCCCTGCCCCCAAATTCTTTTTGAAAACCTGTGACATTTCCCCTCCTCCCATCTTATGGCATGAAGCACGGGTAGTTAGTAAGTAGATTGTGTGGTACCAAATGTAAATGCAAAGGAACGAGAGGAAGAGAAACAGAGACAGAAAGAGAGAGCGAGAGACAGAGAGACAGAGAATGTAAAAGCAGAAGAATTTGGAGAGACAGAAAAGAGAGAGAAGTGGCCCAGGTGGGCTGCATGGGACATATGAAGGGGCGAAACTGCTGGGGAGGGATGAAAAATATTATTGCAGAGACAGAGTTCAACAGAAACCACACTCAGTCAATTCAACTAAAGCCTTGAAGCAAATGTACAAAAAAAGGTCACGTCTATTCTAACTGGATGGCAGGACTTCAGCCGAGTTTCTCTTACGTTTGAAGTTAATTTTCTATACTATTGTTATATTTCTTCTAGAATTAAAAAGTATTTTTAAAAAGAAAGTTAGGCAGGGGGAATTTATTTTCTAAAGCAAGTAAAAGTCAAGATAATCATAAATCTTGAGACAATGAAATGTAAATCTTGAGAAACTGAAATTAGACCCAATATAAAGATTCTTCTTTTTAAAACTTCACAAAAATGTACTTTTTTTGGAGGAAGAATGGAGAATGCAGAGCCTAGAGGAAAGACTACACAATCCAGAAGAGCAAAATTCCGACAACTTTGTGACTCTGCTGGGTTTTTTATAATATACAATTAGACAAAGAAAGTTGAAGAGTCAGACCACAAAAGAATCTCCAGGGGTGTCCTGTAATGTGGCTCAAGCCTGATGCTGGAAGGCGAGAGCGTGGCTTGGTGTCTCAACCTGACCCCCATAATGGTTCCAAACACCTAGCATGCCAGGTGGAGGAGAAATCGCAAATTCTTTTTGGAAAGAAGGAAACAAAACAAACTTGCATGCATAGATACATACATATACACAAAAGCTAACCTAGGCAAAAAAATACATCTAATACGTTCCCTTCAAAAATCATTTTCAGTGGTTGGGATTTAAGAGATTACTCATTTTAGGGTCCAGTCCCTTTAAAATTATTTGTGACTTTTTATATTTCAAATTTTGCCTAGTAAGTATCTGAATGAAAAAAGTTTTCATAACAATAATAAAAACCATTTCTTATCTAACTTTCTTTCATCTGACATTCCTGATGAACTTTATTTCTATACAACAGTATAAGTGTTTTTAATGCATCCCCATTTCACTTTTTCTAAATCCCTCAATACTTACTCTACCAGTCACTGCTGTCTAAGACCAAAAATCTCTTATTTGGCATCTACCTATGTTACACCAACAACAGTGTCTTGAGTCTTATTTACTATGGATATAAAACGCTAGTTTCCTTAAACACAAATTCCACTTTAATATCTGTCCAAGAGGATGACAATAATTGCCTAGAGGCAAGAAATTTAGTTTCTTAAATTTTTTTACATTCTCTCCTTATCACCTTAGTTCAAAGTGTAAAATGATACCCAAATACAACTGTATCCGATTTTGTACAGAATGCTTTTGATTGTTAGAAAAATTCCAGGTTTCTTTTTTTTTCTTTTCTTTATTTATTTACTTTTATTGTAGTATAACTGACCCAGCTTCTTCAATAAGAATAATTCCTAAATATAATTCAAACCCAAATGATTAACTCCATAAAAAGGCAAAACTTTATCTAAATGCTTTAATTAGTATTTAAAAAAATATTATCCCTGATAAATTTGTCTCACAAGATAATCCAGTGTTTACAATATTTTGCTTTGATAATATAGTCCACAGAACATAATAATACACTCACTGGAAGGCTTAGGAATTCATTAAAGTAGTCCACAAGGAAATCATCTGTTGCCAAAGAATCTTCCTGCAAAAATACAGAAACAATATTATGCTTACACTAAAATATCTTAAAACATGCCAATATTATTCTCTATTTCTGATACCAACAGATTATAATGTAGGTCTTCAAATCATTTTCAGTCAGTCAAGAGTGAACCCTCACTATAAATAGAACACAGTGTTACAATCTCTGGAAGGAAGAAATAAGAAAATAGAATGGAGCATCCTCTTAAAAGGCCTTGCCACTGTACTTAGCTGGAAAACAGAGCACATGAGAAATATAGCATGATGCTCAAAGAAACGTCAACAAGTACAAAATACTACACACAGTAAATTTCCCATGGACTTATTAAATATATTTATTTCATAAAAATAAAGGCAGAGTCAATAAAGACAGAACCAGTGTTTGGGGTTAAGATGAAATTCAGAATGAAGAATTTCATGAATTGCCTAAAAGAACTGATAAACTAAGTGAAGAAAATATTCCACTGCCTCCCCCTTAGAATGAGACAGTTTTAGTAATCTGGGTCCTGCGTAACTTTTGCATGAAGAAACTTTGACAATGCATGTGTTCTAAGAATAAGGATTGTATACATTTTTTTCCCATAACTTCTCATCCACCAACATAGTCACTTTTAAAGTTGGCAAATTGGAAAGCCACTGCCAATAACAAAGTCTCTCTTCCAAATAAAACACCTTATTTTATTAGTAATTGTTTCCATTGTGTCAAAAGCACATCATCACATACCCTGTTGTATAGTAAGTGTGTTTATTTTGTTATTCATAATTATATTTCAGTTTCACAAATCTAACATGAAAGTTGACAATACAACACGATGCTATTATTTCCATATGGCTGGTTATTTTCTTCTTATACGGGCCAACTTTTAAAAATTTGTTGAAGTATAGTGTGAAAGTATAAGGACGATATTATAGAATATTAACACCTACTTTGGAAAACAGATTTTCAGGGTAATTTCTTTAAGTAATTGCAGTATCAGAATAGAGTTATGAACAATCACTTATAGGATTTATATCAAAGAACTTAGTAAAAATATGAACTGGTTAGAACAACAACTAAGGATTTAGTTTACTAAAAATCTCAGCTGATTAAAACAACAACAATATCAAACTCAGGATCTCACAAACATACTACCCTCATAGTGGTACTTTAGTAATACATGCTCAAAAAAATTCTGATTGGCAAAGGTCAAATACAGCAGAACAAGGCAGATAACATTTGGTGGAGGCTAAAAGTCTAATCATCTTTCGAATTTCACCTTTCAGAGTTACTTTAATTTTCATTTAGCAAACTAATAAATAATTCAATAAATATTTTTAGGATTTCCTGGGTAAATTTCCTAGGTAAAGGCATTGTACTACAATAAGGGTGGCCAAATTTTACACTACTGGGCTCATGATCAAAAATCCACAGATGGGAAAGTTGAGTATTTTAAATTAGTAACTGTAATGGAGTACAGTCCCTGTTAGTTTTTCTAAAAGAGCCATTTCGTTTTTAATTTTTAGCAATAAAACAAAATGCATATTTCATAAATCCTCATAGACCTAAATGTCACCTAGAATTTGGTCAGTCACATTGCCAGAAATTTCTACAGAATCCTCAGATTCATATATTCATTTCCAGATGCCTCACACTTCTAACAGACTCTAATCAATGCTTTCCAAGCCACCTGTGATGAAGTACTTGTTTTTGTTTTGTTTTCTCCCTAATCGATTTCAGACAGATAACTTTTGTAAAATACAATAAGAATGAATTATTAGAAAGTGAAATAAAAATATACATAATACAAGCCCAACATTTTTATTATTAAATTCCATACTCTGTCAGACAAATTACTGTAAGGTTTCTAAACATTTACTCTCAATTTGTGAACTCATCTCCGGATAGATGGACAGGAGTTCTCAGGCGGTACCAGCCCACACACCTGACTCCAGCAGCACTGCCCTGACCCTTGGTAAGCAATGTGCTCTCAGCTCCCTCAGGTCCCCCTGAGGCACCACACGAGAGGGCATTCCCTGGGTGTACAGTCACATCCTCAGTTTGCACTTACAACCATGGACGTTATTATTCAAATACATCAAAATCTGTATTTCTTTTCTGAAACTGTATCTTAATTTCTACCAATATTAAACACAAGTGTTTCTGCTGATATCAGGGCAGTTAGTTCCACAATGGAAATAAGTGTAGCCTTCAAGTGCCATCTGCTCAATCCTCTTGTCACACGTTAATGGGAAGTCCTGCACCTCCTCTAAATAACTGAGCATATTTTCCCACTGCAGTTTCTAGTTCACTGTGTTCTGATATCTTGTCACATCAGTAACAAAGTCTTGTGAACCTATGAGGATCTGATAAACTCTTTATTCTCCAAACCCTTTAGTTTAAAAAAAATTTTTTTTAAGGCCTTGATCTGGAGAAGCAGCTCAGTTACTCGCAATAAATTTCCACAATCCAGTCACTTGGCTGTAGTAAAATGAACTAAGTCTCCATATTCAGGTTTAATATCTTCCAAATAACCAATAAACTGGTGACGGTTAGTGGTACAATCAAGAAGAAAATTGAGTTACAATCAATTCCTCCATTACATCATTCCATGAACCTGGCTGCAAAATTTGCAACACAGATTCTCTGCAGAATGATGCAATGGAAGGCAGGAACATTTTTTCAGAATTGAATGCACTCTTGAAACCTGTTTTTTCATGTATTACAGGTGTGCCATCTGTGAAAGTGAGGTCAGCTTTTCCATTTTTAGTCCAAACTTCTCAAATTTCTTCCTGACAGAGGGTTAAACAAAATAGTTTATATGTGCTTGCTAATTCTAATAGGTAAAAATTTTTATTGCTTAAAAAATCATTTTGCTGGACTCTCAAATGAGATAAACTACAACTTCTTCACAACTCTAAAAGATGCAAGATATACAGAGACCTTCTAAACAAGGAAGAGGAAATGAGATAAATACAGACAAAAACCATAGTCCAAGAAAGAATACAATACATGCCATAAGAAAATTACAACATAAAACGTTTCCTCCCAAAGGAGGGAAAGATATTATTTGGTAGGGGGAATCAGAAAAGAATCAAGTGGGGAAAATGGCATTTGAATTGTATTTCAAATAACTTCAAATTCTATATTTAGAAGTATACACATGAGAGGCAATAATGCAGAGTAAAGAGAGAAATGCATGAGGAAAGAGAGGTTGGAAAGCAAAACATAGTAAAGGTAATCAGTTAGCTAATGGCACAACTAGAAAAATAATCCAAGTTTCCAACTTCCTTTTAAGCCATTCACACATTAGCCAAAGCCATTCATCTTATTTCCAATGCAGAAGCCTAAACTGACACACTTGAGACTGGGAATGCTATCATCGATCAGGAGATAGGTATAATTTTGGAAATAAGGTCTAAGCCTATCAGGATGGACCTATTTTTGCTTCTTCTTCCTAAAGTACATATAAATTCTTTCTTTTCTCCTTTCTAAACAGGCCAGTCACTAGACCAGAGCCTCCCACCCGGTATGGCCATGACACGTGGTGGTGTGCAGACAATGGAATTCAATGGGTCAAGTGAAAGTGGACCTCTTCAGACCTCAAGGCTACCAGGCACAGTCAGGGATGGCTGGTGCTCCCAGGATGGTGACCTCTGGTTGTGAGCAAACTTGTTTGGGACTCCTCAGATCCAACTCCTTTCCCTGGAGTCAGCGATTTATCAGCCACATCCCACACCCAGACACTGAGCATAGCCAAAGAGCTGCTCAAGCCCCTGGACATGGATTTATTAGCTAGCTGCAGAGCATACCACTGCGCTACGAAGCTGCTGGAGGAGTTTCTGTTTGAGATGTCCAAGAAGACAGTTCACAGCCAAAAGGTGCTAACAGCTTGAAGGAAAGGGGGAGGGGAGACCCTGGAAGGATGATGGCCCCAAATCTGGCCTTCACATACAACAGATATTTCTGTCTGCTGGCAACTGATGGATCCTTGTAGTAGTATACCAGCTAGATACAAGGCAATTACTTGAAAAATATATGCAATATACTGCAGTATAGAGTTTCATCATTATTTTGAAATAACTGAAACATTTTATTGACTTCTAAATTTGTTTTTCCTAAGAATTTTTAACATTATATTTGTCATGAAAAGAGGGAGTACTGTTAAATTTAAAATTTAATTTCAACTCCTGAAGTTTTCAATGGTTGTAAAAAAGTCTAAAAAATGTTAATACCTATTAGGAGATACAGTTTCTCACCAAGAGAGACTATACAAGAATATTAAAAGATCAACACTGAAAGTCTTGATTAGAAATTACATACAGTCATCTCAAGCATAAAACCTAATATTAAAAAGTTATACACCTCAGGGGACTGCCCTGGTGGCCCAGTGGTTAAGAATCTGCCTTCCAATGCAGGGGACGTGGGTTCGATCCCTGGTCAGGGAATTAAGATCCCACATGCTGAGGGGCAACTAAGCCCATGCGCCACAACTAGAGAGCCCCATGTGCCACAACGACAGAGCCCAAGCAGTCTGGAGCCCATGTGCCACAACTACTGAGCCCACGCCCTCTGGAGCCCACATGCCACAACTAGAGAGAAGCCCATGCACCACAACTAGAGAGAGGCTTGAGCGCTGCAACAAAGACCCCATGCACCGCAACTAAGAGCCTGTGCGCCACAACGAAGAGCCCATGTGCCCAAACGAAATGATCCCACATGCTGCAACTAAGACCTGATGCAGCCAAAAATAAATAAATAAATAAATAAATAAATAAATAAATAAATTTTTTAAAAAAAGTTATGTGCATCAAAAAAGGAAATTAAGAAAATAATTCATTTCAGTAGCAGAGAAAAGAATAACAACCAAGGAGGCAAAGACTTGTACACTGAACTAAAAAATTGCTGAAAGAAATTAGAGAAGATATAAATAAATGGAAAGACATGCCATGTTCATGCACTGAAAGACCATATTGCTAAGTTGACAATACTACCCAAAGCAATCTACAGATTTAATGCACTGTCCATCAAAATCCCAATGCCTTTTTTTTTTTTTTTTGCAGAAATGAAAAACCCATCCTAAAATTCACAATGAATTTCAAGGGACTGCAAACATCCAAAATAATATTGAAAAAGAACAAAAACTGAAGGATTCATATATCCTGATTTCAATACTTACTACAAAACTACAGTTATCAAAATAAAGTGGTACTGGCATAAAGACAGATATACAGACCACTGGAATAGAAAAGAGTCCAGAAATAAATCCTCTCATATACGGTCAAATAATTTTCAACAAGGGTGCCGTGACAATTCAGTGGAGAAAGGACATTCTTTTCAACAAATGGTGCTAGGAAAACTGGATAGCCACATGCCAAAGAATGAAGTTGGACCTTTCCCTTATACCATATACAAAAATTAACTCAAAATGGATCAAAAACCTAAACATAATGGCTAAAACTATAAAATACTTAGAAGAAAACATAAGGATAAACCTTCATGACCTTGGATTTGGCAATGGATTCTTAAATATGACATCTAAAGCATGAGCAAAAAATAAATAAATAAATGGGACTTCATGAAAATTTAAAACTTTTGAATCAAAGGACTCTACTAGGAAAGTAAAAAGACAAACTACAGAATGTGAGAAAATATTTGCAAATCATATAGCTGATAAGGGTTTAATATCCAGAATATATAAAGAACTAAACTAGAAAGAGATAGAAAACCCCAAATTTTTTAACGGGAAAAGGACTTGAATAGATATTTCTCCAAAGAAGATATACAAATGGTCAATAAGCACATGAAAAGATACTCAACAACAACAGCAACAAGAGAATGCAAATCAAAACCACAACAAGATATCACTTCACATCTACTAGGATGGTTACGATTTTTTTTTTAAATGAAAATAACAAGTGCTGGTGAGAATGTGGAGAAATTGGAACTCTTGTGCATTGCTGACAGGAATGTGAAATGGTACAGCCATCATTCCTCAAAAACTTAAACATATAATTACCATATAATCCAGCAATCTACTTCTGGGTATAAGAACTGAAAGCAGGGTCTCATACAGATATCTGTACACCTGTGTTCCTAGCACCATTATTCACAACAGCCAAAAGGTGGAAATAACCCAAATGCCCACTGATGTGTGAAAGGATAAACAAAATATGGTATGTATATATAATGGAATATTACTCAGCCTTAAAAAGGAATGAAATTCTGATACATGCAATGACATGGATGATCCTTGAAAATGTCAGGCTAAATGACGTAAGCCGTACACAGAAGGACAAATATTATATTATTCCACTTATATGAGTTACCTAGACTAGGCAAATCCATAAAGACAGAAAGTAGAATAATGGTAACTGGAGGCTAGAGGAGGGGTAATGGGAAGTTATTGTTTAAATGGTACAGAGTTTCAGTTTGGGATGATGAAAAAGTTCTAGAGATGGATAGTGGTGATGGTTGCACAATGTGAATGTGCTTAATGCCATTGAAATCATACACTTAAAAATGGTTAAAATGTTAAGTTAAATTTTATGTATATTTTACCACAATAAAAAATTATGTACACGCCAGAATCATGCAACAACATGGAGAATCTCAAAAACATTATGCTGAGCAAGAGTAATTTTACGCAAAAGAAAACTAACTGTATGATTCCATTTATATGAATTTGAATCCATAATCCAATGGTGAAAAAATAGGACAGTGGTCTTTGGGGAACGGAGGAAGAATCAACTGGAAGGAGGCGTGAAAGGACTTTCTAAGATTATGGAAATGTTCTATATTTGATGGAGGTTTGGATTACACCGGTGTATACATTTGTCAAAATTTGTCAAATGGGACTCAAAAGTTTTCCATTTCACTGTGCATAAATTTTACCTCAACATAAGAACCATAAACTAATATTGAACACTAGTTTATGATATAAAATGCTGAAATGTTTAGGGTGATCTGTATCATATCAATGTCTGCAGCTTATACTCTGAAATACATAAAAAAATAAAATGGATTGATGGACAAACGGTGTGATGGACAGAAGGACAGAAACATGAAAAAGCAAATGTAGCAAAATGCTAATAACTGTGAAACCTTGGTGATGGGTATATAGGTATTCACCATACAGTTCTTTTAACTCTCCTATATGTTTAAATTTTTTCATTAAAAAAATGTTGGGATGGGAGGACTTATGTACAAGGAAACAGTATCATGTTTCTCTGCACTTATGGACAGCCTTCTTAGCCTCCTGTGTACTAAATGATAGATCCCAAATCATTATCACCACATCTAGAATCAGTCCCTGGTTATCTGACAATCTTCTGACCACTACCCTGCGATCCCATGTACTAATGGTCAGACCCCTGGGACCTCTGCTTCACCCTTCTGCCCATAACACGCCAAACCTCATCTTCCTACCTCTCCTTATCACCATTACAGTATAGATCAATCTTCCTAACACCACCACAATCAGTACAAGAGTTCCACCTGTCTCCCAATCCCCCATCCTTTTCTAACACACAACAAATGGCTTATGATGAATGCAATTTAGTTCCTGCCCAGCTGTCTAGCCTCATCTCATACTACCATGCTGCAGTCACAGCAATTTTTTTAATAGTTCTGCACCTTGGCGCACGCTGATTATTCTACTTGGAAAATCTTTTCTCCTCTTATTTACCCATCTATCCTTTTTTCTTCTCCAAAAGAAGAGAAGAAATGTGATGTTTCCCCTATGATATGTTTACCCTATCATATCTTTTAATACTTCAGACTATAATTGTCTGTTTAGATATCTCACTCTCTGGACTGTGAATTTCTGGAGGAAAAAGACTGTTTCTTACTCACTTTGAAAATTCCCAATGCTAAAAGAATCTGAAAAAGAATATATATGTATAACTGAATCACTTTGCTGTACTCCTGAAACTGACATATCATTGTAAATAAACTATACTTCAATTAAAAAAAATCCCAATGCTTCAGATAATAGATGCTTACACTTTTGTTGAGTGAATGCTTGAATGATTATACTGAGGACATGAAACCTAAAGAGAAGAGACTGATAACCTAAGAAAGACTCTAATAAAGCAACATCAATAAAATAAAAAGCAGAGATGTTGCCAAAAAAGAAAAACAAAAAGAGAACACAAGGGGAAACAAACTTCACAAAGTGGCTTGTTGAAAGTATATCTTGCATAGATCCAAGGCACTTTGGAAACTTAAGAGCCAAAAGCCCATTTATCAGATCCTCACGGGATCGCAAAATTGTATATTGTATTATGAATATAGTTTATGAAGGAAGGAGAAAATAAGAGTGGCTCAAGCAATGAAGAACAAAAGTATGGATCTCCTTTGATACCAAGGTTTATCATCACATATTACAATCAGCATCTACCCCGCGGTACTTTTCCATTTGGTTTCTGTTCTCACGCTCTCTCCTGGAGGAAATTCTCAAAGGCCTGGAGAAGGTAAAGGAAGCTCTCAATTCCCATTTTATCCAATCACACTGTCTAATTATACCTACTTGGCTTCAGTCAATTCATTTGGTGAAATACCCTAAGGCTTTCTCCCTGTACAAAAGTTCTTACAATCTGATATCCTAATTTAAAAGAGAGTATCTCACACTCTTTATCACCTTTTCTCCCATGCCACACCTTACCTACGGATAGAAAGCTTCTCTAAATGTGCTTTTGGTTTAAACCTCAAAATTCACACTTAAATATAAACTGTGTGTCCTCATTGTTTCATGTTAAAGGCCACCTCGCCAATCAGAAGGTATACAACTTTTGGGAATAGCGACGGACAGTGTGTGTCCCCAGTAGTGCCTAATACAATGAGAAGTGCAAGTTGTTGCTTAATAATATACTTGTTGACTATCATATTGATGGAACTTCTAACGCACTTCCTGCAGTTCCAAAAAGCATTAGAGAATTTGATTCCAACCAGAGAACTGGACTCCACAGAGATGGAAGGATTCCAAACAGCCTACACTTTCCAAAGGACCTCTAGGACCAGTCTCAGTTTCCAAATGACTTGTTGGAAACACTTCTCGCACCTCGCTCTGCACCCTCTTAAAAGAAAGCAGGGAAGCAGGATGGTACCTCCATCCACCTGCCCCTGCCCTCCACCACTTCCCCATAACGCCACCTAGCGTGTCAACCGAGTGTGCTCTCACAGTTCATTCAACCAACTGATGTGCAGTCAGCCATATTTACAATCTGAAAAGACAAATACCAGTTGGTCATTAATGTTCATATAATTAGACAGTCTTGTTCATGAGGACTGGAACATATGGATTTTTTTGCATATTACATTAGAATAATGAGAATATCCTCATGCTTGGGAAATGCTCTGTGTTTATAATAAATTCATTCACCCTATACAAATAACAGAATATGAATTTAAACAGACTAAAGATTAACTAAAAATAAATACCATTTTTAACAAGTAAAATACAGAAAATACTGCTTGAAACTACAGTCTCAATTTTATGGTATAAATAAAGAGCATCTGCTTTTTTAAAAAAACTCTTTTCTTTTTTAAATGGCATCTGCTTTTAAAGTTGAAACTGAGTTTTATATATCAGAAATCCTTCAACAAAATAGATCATTATACTACAAAATTTTTACTCTACAAAGACTATTTTTGAAGCATGACATATCTGCATAGTTTCAATTTTTAAGGCACAATAAAAAAATATTATTTTGAATTTAAAGAGTCAAGTACTTAAGTCTTTAATACTAATTTATTTTCTATTTTAAAGTCAAAAACAATTTTAGGGGTCACTCTAAAATTTAAACTTTTCTCAATGTATACCTAACACATAATCAAATCTCAATGTATCCTAAAGTGGTCTGAACTCTACTATTCTTGCTATGACAGATTTATACTTCAATTTTTATGGAATATGAAAAAGAGTATGGGATTGAGGGAAGTAATGAAGAGAAGCATTCACTTTATCGCTTTTATTATTTGAATTATTTACAGGAATGTATTTATACATTGCTTATATAATTAAAAATATACCCCCAAAGGAACTAATGAGAAAACTGAATATGTAAGTTTTTTGTATATATTTTCCCTGAGAAAATTATCAAAGACCAAAGTTAATAAAGACACTAAAGTAGAAAAAATGCTACTTAAAAATGCTGAAGTAGAAAATATAGAATATATATCAAATGAAGCTTTGCAAAAAATTGTAAGTGAAGCAATTACACTAATTTACTAATCATCTAATAACATATTCTGGGAATTGTGCTATTAACTATAGGGAATATTAAGGTGTACTGAGTCACAACACTAACCCTCCAGGAGTTCACAATTTTGTTAAGAAATTGCAAAATTTACAAACAAAAAGTTAAAATATATACAAGGCAATGTGTCCCTGACAACAAATGATTTATTCTAAATGTTATTCTCTCATTTGAAGACGTAGGGTTAAAATATTTTGCAGACATACTTAATAGCACTGTAGTTTTTAGATCACTGGTTGAGAAAATGAAATAAGCAAAAAGTTCCTATGACTATGGAAGCACTTTATATTAGAACAGGACTCTGCTGCCAGTAATGGAAAACCAAGATAACACTATTTAAATAACACAAAAGTTTATTTCTCTCATGTAATTATAAGCAGTTCAGAACTGGCATACTGGCTTCCCAACATATCACGAACCCAGGCTCCTTTGATCTTGTGACTCCGCCATCCTCAAGATGCCACTTCTATCTCAGAATCCAAGATGGCTGCTTCAGCTCCAGGATCACATCCTCATTTCAGCCAGCAGGAAACAAGACGAAGGGCATGTTCTCTCCCTTTACATTTATCTGAGTATTACAGTCAGAATGACACAGGTTCTAATTGTGGCCTGACCAGTTACTAGCTGTGTGACCCAGGGGTGAGTTATTTAATCTCTGTAAACATCAGCTTTTCAGAAGTATGACACAACACTTCTGCTTACATTCCATTGTAAGCAGAATTTGGTTACATTAGGCTGCAAGGGAGGCTAGAAAATGTTGTAATTATTTTGGAGAGTAATATGTCTGGCATGTATTATGGAAAATGGTAGAATGGATTTTGGGAAACCAGAGATCTCTGTCACACAATTTCTTCTAAAAATATTAATGAGAAAAAAATACTTTTATACTTTTGAAAAACAGAGATAAATATTATGTGCAAGACATATGAATTAATTAACCTATAGATAATGCTTGGTGAGCATATGAATTTGAGGATCTGGTCACAAACTGGTCACAACTGAAAGCTGCAAAGGGCTCAAAGGCAATCTGGATGATTTTAGGTTGGAAAGGTTTCACGGAGGAGATGAGCTGAACCTTGAAGCATGTGCAAGACTGTGAAATGGATGGGGAAGGGCAACTGAGGCAAAACTCAACAGCAAAGGCAAGGAAGCAAGCAGGGCAGTTTGGCTGGAGCAGAGGGCATGTGGAAGTACTTTATAAACCTAAAATGGTATGAACATTGTCTTTATCACATAGAAAGTATTGGAAGGTAAGGTTTAAAGAAGGCTGAAACGTTGTAGAAAAGATTTTGAATGCTAAAGGGAGGCTTTTGACATTGTGGCTCTGCCAGTTACTAGATGTGTGGCCCCAAGCCAAGTTAGTTAGCCTCTGTGAACACTGACTTCCCCATCTGTGAAATGTGGGTGTTAATAACCACCTAATAGAGTTGTTTTGAGGTTAAATATTAACATGCAGCCAGCATTCAGTAAATAGTAGGATTAATAAAGCTCTGAGTAATTGAGTAACATGGTAATTTTTTAAAGAGTTAACAGCAATCTGATAGCCAAGGTAGGACTGATGGGAGAAGGAAAAATATAAAGGCAGAGCAAAGCCATAGCAAGTAATCCAGCAGAGCTGACGCACAGGAGTCTGCTCTTTAAGCCTTAGGCAAAGGAAAATTGAAGTTGGCAGAGGGAATATTGGAGGCAGTGATATCAGGGAGGACTACTGCCAAAGTCCATGCTCAGGGATGAGGGCCTGAATAAGACAGCGCTGAGGATGGAGAAAAAGATCTGGCTATGAAAGGAACCTGCTAAATGACTGCAGGTGGGAGGTGAAGAAAAGGGAAGAAAGGTTCTGATGTGGGTGACTGAACAGCCAGTGGCACCATTAACCAAAATAAGAAAAAGAGGAAGAAAGACAGAATGGGGTGGGGTGATTAATTCAGTTTAGACTATTGAAGCGATGCAGGGACATCCAGATGATGTAAGTGTCCAATAACCCAATAGATACAGAGTTCTAGCATCATAAGAGGTGTGTGGGCTGGAGATGTGTAGATTTGGGAGTCCTGTGAAATAAGAGTAGCTGAAGCCATAGGAGGAGAAGAGGAGTCCTCCCAGAGAATCCTGAAGAAGGTCAACACTTTCATGGGTAAGAAAAAAAGAGAAGCCAGAAAGGGGGACATAAAAATGAGAGATGGGATAACTGGGAGACAGTGGTACAAAGAAACCAAGAGGAAGTGTAGTGGCTAGTAGAATCTTCAAGATGTTATGAGTTCCCATAAGTTGGGAAAAGACCTGGAGAGGTTAGCAGACAGCTCAAAGGGTAATGTCGCTGGGTGCTTGTCAGAGTTTGTGCTGGAGTTGTATGGGAAAGGGTTATCTCCAGAAATGCTTACCTACCTCCTGCTGATGTGAAGAACAGTTCAGGAAGCAGATTAAAGAAATTTGCCACTACACAGAGAGATGCCAAGGCAACAGGAAGATGGTTGGAGTTTCTGACACACTCTTTGTGCCTCTATTTTGGTCTCCCTCTCTCAGTGGTGGACCAAAGGTCTGGAAAGGTGAAAGTGGAAAGTACTAGCAAATGAAGCTAGCAGAGAGCCTCCATTCTCATAGCCCCTACTAGACTGTGAACTTTTGGAGACTTATCCTCAGCGTCTAGCACTGCACTGTGAATGTAGAGGCACTCACGTTTGTTGAATAAAAAGTCAAAAGCAAATAAGATAATTGACCAACAAGAGAAATAAGTGCTGTAGGACATAAGCAAATAATCTAGAGAAGTGGTTAGAACTGCTGGAATCAAACCCTAGTAGGAATGAGGCTCTACGGCCTCCTAGCTAATGTATAACCTTGGGCAAGTTCCTTAAATACACTGTGGGAACCACAGCAGAGCCCACCACCCTAGATATAGCACTCACCTAAATGACAACAATTACAATGTACTTGGCCAAGTACTTATTATTACTCAACTCTCCAGAAGTCTGACCTGAGAACATATTTAGCACATTTTTAAAGGAATTATAACCATAAATAGACCACTTATTATCAATCAATGCCACCTACTAATGTTTACTGTAACCAGGAACTGCACAGCCCCATCACAATAAAACCATGGAGATGAAGTCTACCTCTCATGGAGTCATTAACAAGTTCAGCAAAATTAAATGAGGCCATTTATGTAAAAGAACTTTAACAATGAATAGCATCCACCATAAAAATCAGTTGGCCCCTTCTTAAAAATGTACCCGTTAAAAAATAAGCAATTCTTGTACTCAGCACCCTTGTTATGAAACGGAAGCCTCTATTATACTCATTTGGCAAAAAGAAGAAAAGAAACAGCTTTTTTTTTTTAATGATCTATGATTTGCTATTTTTAAAAAAAGCCAAGAAAAAAAAAAGCAGCCCTCTAAATTGTACTTACAAATCCTTCTTCTGTAATAGTTGGTGGCTCTGAAACAAGATAAAATATTACATTATCTCACTCAAATCTGATTTCCTTTTAAAGTAAATGAAATAATTTGAGACAGCACTTAGCCCTGCTTTATACGTGGGCAAGCTCAGTAAAATTCTTGGCCCTCTGTTCATTCTCTGCACATGGACTGAATTTTAAGTTGGAATTCAAGGTGGAAGTGGGGAGGAAAGGCCTCTGGAATTCAGCTTGGTCACTAATTGAGTGTGACCCCGGAGTTAACCTTAATAGACGGAGGCCTCCATTACTCCCGCTGCAAAATGGAGAACTAAGCAAGATAAAATAGGACGGGGCCAACGAAGCACTGGGAAAGGGGTGAGGGGTTAAATTCCTTACAAAATGCGGTGAGAGAACTCTGGAGCCAGTGCTACGGGACGCGCGGGAACCCAGAGGCGGTGCGCAGTGGGGCCGCCCCGCGGGCGAGAGCAGCGGCCCGCGCGCCCCGGCCCCGACACCGACCCCGGCCGCCCCACCTACCGGCGGTGAGCCGCCTCTCGGGCATGCCGCCGCCGCTGCCCGCGCCCCCGGCACCCGTGCGGGCCGTCAGGCCCCGGGAACGGATGCCGACGCGGAGCGGCGCGCGGCCCCGGACTGCGCCGGCCGCTGTGGCCCCGCCCGGCCCGAGTTGCTATGGAACTGAGACAATGCGGGCGCCGAGCAGCGGGCAGTCACGCGCCTTTCGGGCTCCCCGGGCCGAGGAAGGTACGCCGTCCGCCCCAGCCCGTCCTCCTTCGGGTCAGGGGCCGGCCCCGCCGCCAACGGCTGCGGGACGGCGCGCGCCGAGCAGTGGGCAGTCACACGCCTTTCGGGCCCCCCACGGGCCGGGGAAGATACGCTGTCCGTCCCAGCCCGTCCCCCTTCGGGTCAGGGGCCGGCCCCGCCGCCAACGGCTGTGGGACGACGCGCGCCCAGACCCCGGCGCTGCCACCGCTAGGGCCCTGGAGACGCATCGCCCTTAGAGCCCGAACTAGCTGGGGTCTCGTTACTGTGGTGACTGCGGCTCAGGCCTGTTCTCCCCGCACAAGCTCCCGCACAAGCTCCGCCCACACCGTCCACAGTAAGAAAAGACCGGCTCCGAGCGGGTGCGGGGATGGAGGCCTCTCTGGCTCGTCCTGAGAAGACGAGGAAGGAAGGGAAGAGTTTTCTAGGTACCGAAGGAGGGCGAGTACTCGCCACACACAGCTCTTGAGCGCGTTCAGTTATATGAATGCCTGTATAAAAAGTTAAATATTCACGTGCTTTAGGAACCAGATCTTCCTCACACTTTTCCTCCAATCGGTTAGGGCAGCCAAATTCTCAAGATAGCTAAGATTTTAAAATTACCGAAGGAATCATGAAGAGGGGACAATATACTGAGGTTGCCCATAGTGTATGTTCCCGGAAAAGTTATGATAGAGGAGTTTAAGTGAAGAGTGAAATTTGAAAAAAGAAAAACAATACCTCTAATTAGGAAAAAGTGAGCGTTTCTAGCAACGTCGTGGCTAACTCAAAGTTCCAGCCCAGACCTCTCCCCCTGAACCTGAGAACCCTAAATCCAATTTCTACCCGTGGTAGCTCTTCCTGGATGCTTCCAAATCAAAATGTCCAAAGGGAAATTCACAATTTTTCCCATTTCTTATTTTCAAATTTCATCTTCTTACATAAATCCCATATTCAGTAAGCGATACCTTCTTCCACCAAGTGACTCAAGCCAGAAACACCATATTCACTCAAGCACTAGGTCCTGCCAATTCTACCTTGAAGTATTTCTGGAACCTTCTCTCCTTTCCCACTAACAACCAGAGTCCTAGGACAGGCTGCCATTTGGACTGTAGTAAAAAACTTCCTAACTTGTCCCTCGGTCGTTGCTTCCAGTAGAGTTCCCCTTAAGTCCATTCTCCATGCTGAAAGCAAACTTATCCAAATGCAAATGTGACCTACTTGAAACCCTCAGTGGCTCCACATTTGCCTCCTAGGGCCTGCAGGTGTGTGAGTGCTTAAGCAAACAAGGAGTAAGACAAGGGGTGCTGGTACTGCAAGAAACCCTAACACCTGCTTAGTTATATTTATTTCCTCTTCAGCAGTACATAGGCAAAGACAAAAAAATAAAGCAATAAACCGCTACCTTGGCCAAACAGAATCAGCGGGCCAAATGAAGTCAAGGGAGACTAGTGAGGAGAACAGGAAGGGGATGGGTGAGGGAACAAATCAACAATGGCTTTGTCGGCCCTCATACGGACTCTGGCTTTCATTCTGAGTGAAACACCAACTACAGGAGTTTGAACAAAGAAGTACCACGATTTTACTTTTATTTGAAAATGATCGCTCTGGGTGCTGTATAGCGAATGCAGATGGGCCAGGTAGTAGCAGGCAAGAGCGGGTGGCTCAGAGCAGGGGAGTAGCAGGTTTGAGTAACAGGTTTGAGATGGACTCAAATCCCGCATATATTTAAAGGTAGGGCCAAGATGATTCCCTGACAAAGTGGATGTTGGAATGAAAGTAGTTGAGAATAATTCCAAGGTTTTTGCCATGAGCAGCCAGGAGGATGGAGTTGCAATCATTGGAGATGGAGAAAGCTGTGAGAGGAACACAGGTAGGAGAGGTTAAGAAGCCTATTAGCCATGCAAAGCAAAGATTTTGAGTTTGCAGTTGATATAGAAGCCTGGAATTTGGGAGATATAAATTTGAGAGTCGACAAACGGGCTTTTCAGGCATTTGCTTGCACCGTTTTTCTGTCACCAGGGAAGCCCTTCTGGCCTTTCTTTATCAGGCTAAATTTTCTCATTCTTCAATACTCAGCTTGGGTGTCATCTCCAGAATACCTTCATGTGAGCTCCTTTCATTGACCTCTCCTCTTGCTCCTATGTAGTTAGTACAAACTCATGTCTTAAAGGGATACCCTCTACTCTCAGTGCCACTCACCAGACAGTAAACTCCTGGGGGTGAAGGAGATTCATGTTCTTTTAACAACCCCCCACCCAGCACCCACTACTGAGTGCCACTGCTCAGTACATATTTGTTGAAACATCTTCTCTCCATTGCAGTCATTCTGCCCTGCTCACAGACAAGATACGTTAATTCCTGTTTTAGGTAGCCATACTGATGAGAAGACAATAATTTGTTTCCACATTAAGTGTGGCTAACACTTATTGCACATGCTGTGGGCCTCTAACAATAACCATAACCATGGGAGATTGATATTATCCTCAACAATTTAAGAAACTGAGACTTGGACTTATAAAATTTGCTCAAAGACAAGCAAAGCCTGAAAGTGTTGAAACCACCAACTCATCCAGGCCTGTCTCATCCAAAGCCTTTTCTCTAACAACCAGGCTAGGCAGCTTTTCTCGCTAAAAATAATCTCATTAGAGATTTTAAAAAACAGCATAAGAATCATAAAGGCAGTTACTTGAACCCAAACGCTTAGATAAGAAGCTATTCTAATGTTTTGATGATTTTTTTTGGTAACAGTTTTATTGAGATGGAATTCACATATCATAAAATTCACCTATTTAAACTGTATGATTCAGTGGGTTTTAGTATATTCAGAGTTGTGCAACCATCACCACAATCAGTTTTAGAACATTTTCATCACCTCAAAGAAACCTCATACTCTTAGCTGTCACCCCTATTATCCCGTCCCCACCCAAACCCTATGCACCCACTAATCTACCTTCTGTCTCTATATATTTGCCTATTCTGGACATTTCATATAAATGGAATCACACCACATGTTAGTCTTTTGTGACTGGTTTCTTTCACTTAGCATAATGTTTTTAAGATTCATCCATGTTGTGGCATGAATCAGTTCTTCATTCCTTTTTGTTGCTGAATAATAATCAATTGTATGGCTATGCCACAATTTGTCCATTCATCAGTTGATAGTCATTTGGATTGTTTCTACTTTTTAGCTATTATGAATAATGCTGCTATGAGCATTTGTGTACAGGTTTTTGTGTGGACATGTTTTCATTTCTCTTGGATATATACCTAGGAGTGGAATTGCTAGGTAATGTGGTAATTCTATGTTTGTTTGGCAGCCCTGTTTAATTTTTAGGGAACTACAAGACTATTTTCCAAATTGGCTGTACCATCTTATATTGCCACCAGCAGTGGATGAGGGTTCTGATTTTACCACAGCTTCTCTCACACTTGTTATCATCTGTCTTTTTGATTCTAGCCATCCTACTGGGTGTGAAGTGGTATCTCTTTGTGGTTTTGATTTGTATTTCCCTGATGACTGTATTTTACTTACTTTTAACACATTTTATTATGTCTCTGCCCGCCAAACTAGCTAGTATTTCCAAAAAGGCCTTTTTATTTTTTTTTACTACTAGTCTATACCATTGTTGAAAACCTAGGCAGTTCAAAACCACATTTGTAATAAGACCTATATCTACATAAATGGAATTAAGTTTTTGTTTATTCTCTTCTGATTCTGGACATATTATTAGAGAATTTGAAGGATGTATTTGGGATAGACTTACTAAAACATAGACTTTGTAGTACACCTGAAGTCAATTGGGGGGAATCTTGGAGAGCATCTCAGACAGTCTCCCTGCAAAATAGCTAAAACTGTGATGAAACTGCGGAACAGGACAGAAGTGATATCATGTAAAGGTGCTGTAGACAAAGAAAAATGATCAGGTCTCCAAATATGAATCCTAAACCAAAAGTCACAAGGGCTGATCTGAATTGCAAGGATTAATTTGCATTAGGGCTACTCTTTGTAGCCTGCTCAGGGTGAGAAGCTACAAGGATTTATCCAACGATTCTCACAGGTACTGCTGGAGAGACTGGAGTGTATGTGTATATATCTCCTTGACAGTGAAGAGCAGATTTTTCAGGCATCCTACCTGTTTAGTGATTTAAACTTATTGGTCGTTCCTTGGGTTTGGTGTGGTAGGGTCAAACTTAAGCCTAGTTCCAAACCTTTCTAAATGTGAACAGGAATAGCATCAACGGGATAAAATTCATATTACCATTGTGATTTTAATTTTTGATAGTAATGGGATATTTAATAGAAAGTCTGACTGTACAAATGGACAATGGCCAGACCATATATGACAAGAGAACTTTAATGACCTCTGTAGCAACCAGCCTGGGAAGCCAAGCCACAACTTCTGCAGCAATAAGCCCCAAATGGTCAGGACTTCATCAATAACTGCCAGTTTCTCTCATTTTTGCCCTCACTTCCAACTCAGGACCAACCAGAGAAAACCAAATATGCTTCCCTAACTAGTAACATAGGATTCTAGATAGCCCACTTCCAGCTTCCCCTGCTAACAAACTCCAATCAGAGCACACCTGAAGTTCTCCCCTTTTTTCACTATACAGCTTTCCCACTCTCTTGCCTGCCTTTGAGCCACTGCCACATGCAAATGATGGTGGCTGACTCCTTTGCTAAAACAAGCTCTGAATAAATAGCCTTTGCTTGTTCTCATTTGGGTTGTTTTCACTTATTTCCACATAGCTAAACTATATCCTTAATTTTTACATGAATCATTTTTATTCATGAATAAATGAATCAAAATGACAGGATAATGCAGTAGAATGTTTTTCCTAGGAGCTGGATGGCAACTCAACATCTGATGATATACAATACCATCCCCCATTCCAATCCCTAAAATAAGTGCAGTTGTGGCAGTTATAACATTTACATATTGTTTCTTTACATTTTCTTTTTGATAATCACTGATTCTTTCCTTTTTGTGAAATTACATATCAATACTGGATAACAACTACATACACTCCGTATCACACTTAACTAGAAAACAGCATTCTTTTTTAAATTTTTTCACTTAACAGTTCATAATTTTTTGAAGAAGGAACATAATTAGTTTAATACATTCATTAGGCAATTTCTTAACTTATTCAAGATAACTACCCTCTGGACCTGCTGGTTTAGATTTATTCTAATTGTCAATATATTCCATTACATTACTTTGTTTCTTTCACAAACTGATGAGATAATTCAATTTTTTAACGCTTCCCTAAAGTTTTAAAACTCTAATATTGCTCTAGGGTTTTGTAATTTTTACAAATAGAGAATACATTATTTTTTCTTTTTCTCCTCCTTTTTTTTCTCCCCTCCTCTACTTTTTTTAAAAAAATGAATTTGAGCCCTAAGGGATTTTTTGACCTGTGTGGGTCTCTCCTGCAGGCCCAGCACCTAGAACAAAACCTGCCATGATATAGTAAATGCTCAATAAATGTGTGTTAAATTAGTGAATTATATTTAATGAAGAAATAAAGATTTTATTATTGGAAGTTATAAAATAAAACAACAATAAGATACCACTACAAACCTTTTCAAAAGGTCAAAATCCAAACACTGACAACACCAAACGCTGGTGGGGATGTGGACCAACAGGAACTAACCACAACATTGCTGGTGAGATGGCAGAATGTTACAGCCACTTTGGAAGACAGTTTGGTGGTTTCTTATAAAACGAAACATACTCTTACCATATAATCCAACAGTTGTGCTCCTTGGTATTTACCCAAAGGAGTTGAAAACTTATGTCCACACAAGAACCTTCACATGGATGTTTATAGCAGCTTTATTCATAATTGGCAAAACTTGGAAGCAACTAAGATGCCCTTCGGTAGATAGATAAACTCTGGTACATGCAGACAATGGAATATTACTCAGTGCTAAAAAGAAATGAGCTATCAAGCCACAAAAAAACATGGAAGTACCTTAAATGCATATTACTAAGTAAAAAGCCAACCTGAAAAAGGTTACATACTGTATGATTCCAACTACATGACATTCTGGAAAAGGGAAAACTATGGAGACAGTAAAAAGATAGGTGGTTGCCAGAGGTTAGTGGAGAGAGAGGTGAATGGGCAGAGCACGGAGGATTTTTAGGGCAGTGGCACTACTCTGTATGATATTATAATGGTGGATACAAGTCATTATACATTTGTCCAAACTCATAGAATGTATACCACCAAGAGTGAACCCTACCTAAGGTAAACTATGGACTTTGGGTGATTATAATGGTATATGTAGATTCATCAGTTACGGCAAATGTACCGCTCTGGTGGGGATGTTGATAATGGGGTGGCTATGCAAGTGTGGGGACAGAGAGTCTATGGGAAATCTCTGTAACTTCCTCTTAATTTTGCTGTGAACCTAAAACTGCTCTAAAAAAGTCTTTTTAAAAAAGTTATAAAGAACATTAGTAGATTGGTCAAAATAAAAGATCTCTTAATTTTTAAAAATTGAAGTATAGTTAATTTACAGTATTGTATTAGTTTCAGGTGTACAGCAAAGTGATTCAGTTATACACTTATGTGTATATATATACTTTTTATTCTTTTCCATTATAGTTTATTACAAGACACTGAATATAGCTCCCTGTGCTATACAGTAAATCCTTGTTGTTTATCTATCTTATATATGGTGGTGTGCATCCCATACTCCCAAATTATCCCTCCCCCCCTTCCCCTTTGGTAACCAAAAGTTTGTTTTCTATGTCTGTGAGTCTGTTTCTGTTTTGTAAATAAGTTCATTTGTACTATTTTTTAGATTCCACATATCATATAATACTTGTCTTTGTCTGACTTGCTTCACTTAGTATGATCATCTCTAGGCCCATCCATGTTGCTGCGAATGGCATTATTTCATTCTTTTTTATGGCTGAGTAATATTCCATTGTGTGTGTGTGTGTGTGTGTGTGTGTGTGTGTGTATGTGTGTGTGTATACCACATATTCTTTATACATTCATCTGTTGATGAATACTAGGTTGCTTCCATGTTTTGACTATTGTAAATAGTGCCACTATGAACATTGGGGTGCATTATCTTTTCAAACTAGAGCTTTCATCTTTTCTGGATACATGCCCAGGAGTGGGATTGCTGGAAGATCTTAATTTTTGATCTGCCAGTCAGGTATCAGTGATCAGGAAAAATAAAATGTCCATTAGCTTGAATTTCCTATCTCCTTACCTGAAGCCAAGACAACAGCAAGTGATTCTCTAATAATCAGGCAGCAGGAGAACCAAAGTTTTGCTGCCATAGGAGAGGGGTACTACTCAGGTTAGTATGAGCAGGCAGAAAGCCAAGTCTAAATATCTGGAGTCAAACAGCCATCATTTTAACCTCAGCCCTAAATTCACTAGTGGGGATGAACACAATTTTAAACTCTTCTAAGCCTTATCTGAAAGGGGAAAAAAAAGCAAATAATGGTACCACTCTCATAGCATTGCTCTTAATATAATGAGATAGTGTCTGTAATATACATCGTTCACTTCCTGGCCAAATTAAAAATTAGCCACCAACAATAAAGATCTATAAATATTTTAAACTGAGATCACTGTCTCAGGATTCCACAGTCCATTTAGTCAACATTTACTGTGTCTCTGATTATACTAGTAGACTCTAGAGCACTAGAGAGTGGTAAGAAAGAACAGCCCCTGCCCTTGGCACATTTACACTCCTCATGAAACAATTCAAAGTTACTTACAAAGTAACTTGAAAATGAGTGCAGATTATCCTCTGTATCAGTACAAAAGGAGAGAGGCAGCAGTGTACATTTCCCTGGCAGCAGAGAATAAGGGAAAAAGAGGCCTTTCATGACAGCAGTCTTGACAACCCCTCGTTTTCAACAATGACACAGAGCTCCCGCTCTCTGCGCCCCAGGGCACCCAGGGCACCCCGTGTATACCTAACCCAGGCTAGGCATAGGGGAGGTGGCGGGGAAGACTTTTGGCAAGCAGTGAAATTCTATTCGGTGCTAAGGGACTAGACTAAGTACTGGGGACTCAGACACAGGTCAGAGGACTTCACTGGCTAACAAAGAAAGCATAAAAGTTCTGATAAATGCTGTGAGAACACAGATACAAAGGGTCTCCAGAGAGTGACATAACCAGCCAGGGAGTGGGGGGAAGGTGATCAGCCCTGGTGTCCACTGAGCAGAGTTTTAAAAGGCAAACAGGAGTGAGGCAGAGGGGAAGAGAGAGAATGACAATCCGAAGGAGAAAGCAGCATTGCCATGGGAGAGGGATACTGGTTAGAGGGCTGGAGCAAAGAGAGTATGAAAGGGGCAGTGGCTCAGTTTTAACCCTCTCAAAAGCAAACAACTATATTCGAAGTACTCTAGCATATCAGCTTAAAGAGTAAACTGAGATTTCGATAAATTTATTTGATATCAGCTGAAAAAGAAAACAGATTTGGATAAAATTTATCTTATATGGTAACCAATTATTATTAATTCATCAATGCAATTAAGATTTTAAACAAATGAGAGACACACTCAAGATGTGTACTTCAATAAGATCACCCAGATCATAATTGTTTTGTCCTTAACCCATGACATTATTATTATTAAAATATTTATTTTAAACATTTAAGATCATTCAGCTCTTCTCAGGTGACACCCAAATAAGCTTCAAGTCATTAATATTTACAAAAACACATGAAAACATTCAAGAAATAAAATTACATTCAGTTAATCTAAGATTAACAAGTTCTGGGGATCTAATGTACAGCATGGTGATTATAGCTAATAATACTGTATTATACACTTGAAAGTTGCTAAGAGGGACTTCCCTGGTGGCTCAGTGGTTAAAAATCCACCTGCCAATGCAGGGGACATGGGTTCAAGCCCTGGTCCGGGAAGATCCCACATGCCGCGGAGCAACTAAGTCCATGCGCCACAACTACTGAGCCTGCACTCTAGATCTCATGAGCCACAACTACCGAGCCTGCGTGCCATAACTACTGAAGCCCATGCGCCGATAGCCCGTGCTCCACAACAAGAGAAGCCACCGCAATGAGAAGCCCATGCATGGCAACAAAGAGTAGCCCCCGCTCGCCGCAACTAGAGAAAGCCTGTGTGCAGCAACGAAGACCCAACACAGCCAAAAATAAAACATAAATTAATTAATTTTTTTAAAAAAAGAAAGTTGCTAAGAGAGTAAATCTTAAATGTTCTCACCAACAAAAAAAGAAATAGTAATTATGTGATGGGATGGAGATGTTAGCTAAGAGTACGGTGGTAATCATTTTGCAATATATAAGTGTATCAAAATAACATGTACAACTTAAACTTACATGATGTTATATGTCAATTCTATCCCAATAAAGCTGGAGAAAAAAAAGAAATAAAATATTTTTTTCCTTTAAAATAAGTACTATAGGGCTTCCCTGGTGGCGCAGTGGTTAAGAACCCACCTGACGGGCTTCCCTGGTGGTGCAGTGGTTGAGAATCTGCCTGCCAATGCAGGGGACACGGGTTCCAGCCCTGGTCTGGGAAGATCCCACATGCCGCGGAGCAACTGGGCCCGTGAGCCACGATTACTGAGCCTGCGCGTCTGGAGCCTGTGCTCCGCAACAAGAGAGGCCGCGATAGTGAGAGGCCCGCGCACCACGATGAAGAGTGGCCCCCGCTTGCCACAACTAGAGAAAGCCCTCACACAGAAATGAAGACCCAACACAGCCATAGATAAATAAACTTATTAATTAAAAAAAAAAAAAGTGTTACTTTAAAAAATAAAAGAACCCACCTGACAATGCAGGGGACACAGGTTTGGGCCTTGGTCTGGGAAGATCCCACATGCCACGGAGCAACTAAGCCCATGCGCCACAACTACTGAGCCTGCACTCTAGGGCCCATGAGCCACAACTACTGAGCCCACGTGCCACAACTACTGAAGCCCGTGCGCCTAGAGCCCACGCTCCGCAACAAGAGAAGCCACTGCAATGAGAAGCCCACGCACCACAACGAAGAGTAGCCCCTACTCGTTGCAACTAAAGAAAGCCTGAAAAAAAATAATAAAAAATAAAAAGTAAAGAAAGCCTGCATGCAGCAACGAAGACCCGACACAGCCAAAAATAAATAAATAATTTTTTTTAAAGTACTATATTTTGAACGTATATTTCCCTCTCTTGAATACCAACACACAAAAAAATTAAATATCTTTGCCACCCTAGCACATAAAAATTGGAATGTACTGTTTACTTTCTGCATGTAGTAATATACCACTTAATCATAAAGTGATGCATATTTCAACTCTAAAGGCCAAAATCCTCTGCCCTTAAACACCTAACATATGTGTATGTATATACACATCCATGCGTGCATATCTTAATTCTCATTCCTCATAACTATTATATTATATATCATTATCATATGATTCATTATCATATCATGTGATAATCATTATTAATTCAGCAATTCAATTAATACTTGCAACATCTATTATGCACAAGACATTCTGCTAAAAGACGCAGAGAGGTGAATAAAACAATTCTGCTCTTAAGGAACTTGCTAATGGTGGAAAACAAGAATTTAATACAAATAAAACATGCCATAAATACCATAAGAAAGGTATGAATAAACACTAGATTCAAAGAAGGTAAGAATTTTGTCTTGTTGGAGAGATCAGAAAATGCTTCATGGGAGCCCTGAACCAAGATGGTGGAGTAGAAGTATGTGCTGTCACTCCCTCTTGCAAGAACACCAGAATCACAATTAGCTGCTGGACAATCATCAACAGGAAGACACTGGAACTCACCAAAAAAGATACCCCACATCCAAACACAAAGGAGAGCCACAATGAGATGGAAGGAGGGGGGCAATCACAGTAAAATCAAATCCCATAGCTGCTGGGTGGGTGACTCACAGACTGGAGAACACTTATACCACAGAAGTCCACCCACTGGAGTGAAGGTTCTGAGCCTCACGTCAGGCTTCCCAACCTGGGGGTCTGGCAACGGGAGGAGGAATTCCTAGAGAATCAGACTTTGAAGGCTAGTGGGATTTGATTGCAGGACTTCGACAGGACTGGGGGAAACAAAGACTCCACTCTTGGAGGGCACACACAAAGTAGTGGGTGCATCGGGACTCAGCGGAAGGAGCAGTGACCCCAGGGGAGACTGAACCAGACCGACCTGCTAGTGTTGGAGGGTCTCCTGCAGAGGCGGGGGGTGGCTGTGGCTCACCGTGGGGACAAGGACACTGGCAGCAGAAGTCCTGGGAAGTACTCCTTGGTGTGAGCTCTCCCAGAGTCTGCCATTAGCCCCACCAAAGAGCCCAGGTAGGTTCCAGTGTTGGGTTGCCTCAGGCCAAACAACCAACAGGGAGGGAATGCAGCCCCACCCATCAGCAGTCAAGCAGATTAAAGTTTTACTGACCTCTGCCCACCAGAGCAACAGTCAGCTCTACCCACCACCAGTCCCTCCCATCAGGAAACTTGCACAAGCCTCTTACATAGCCTCATCCACCAGAGGGCAGACAGCAGAAGCAAGAACTACAATCCTGCAGCCTGTGGAACAAAAACCACATTTACAGAAAGATAGACAAGATGAAAAGGCAGAGGGCTATATACCAGATGAAGGAACAAGAAAAAACCCCAGAAAAACAACTAAATGAAGTGGAGATAGGCAATCTTCCAGAAAAAGAATTCAGAATAATGATAGTGAAGATGATCCAGGACCTCAGAATAAGAATGGAGGCAAAGATCGAGAAGATGCAAGAAATATTTAATAAAGACCTAGAAGAATTAAAGAACAAACAAACAGAGATGAACAATACAATAACTGAAATGAAAACTACACTAGAAGGAATCAATAGCAGAATAACTGAGGCAGAAGAACGGATAAGTGACCTGGAAGAGAGAACGGTGGAATTCACTGCTGTGGAACAGAATAAAGAAAAAAGAAAGAAAAGAAATGAAGACAGCCTAAGAGACCTCTGGGACAATATCAAACACAACAACATACGCATTACAGGGGTCCCAGAAGCAGAAGAGAGAGAGAAAGGACCTGAGAAAATATTTGAAGAGATTATAGTCGAAAACTTCACTAACATGGGAAAGGAAACAGCCACCCAAGTCCAGGAAGCGCAGCAAGTCCCATACAGGATAAACCCAAGGAGAAACACGCCGAGACACATAGTAATCAAATTGGAAAAAATTAAAGACAAAGAAAAATTATTGAAAGCAGCGAGGGAAAAACGACAAATAATGTACAAGGGAACTCCCATAAGGTTAACAGCTGATTTCTCAGCAGAAACTCTACAAGCCAGAAGGGAGTGGCATGATATACTTAAAGTGATGAAAGGGAAGAACCTACAACCAAGATTACTCTACCCAGCAAGGATCTCATTCAGATTCGATGGAGAAATCAAAAGCTTTACAGACAAGCAAAAGCTAAGAGAATTCAGCACCATGAAACCAGCTCTACAACAAATGCTAAAGGAACTTCTCTAAGTGGGAAACACAAGAGAAGCAAAGGACCTACAAAAACAAACCCAAAACAATTAAGAAAATGGTCATAGGAATATACATATCGATAATTACCTTAAACGTGAATGGATTAAATGCTCCAACCAAAAGACACAGACTTGCTAAATGGATACAAAAACAAGGTCCATATATAGGCTGTCTAATGAAAGAGACCCACTTCAGACCTAGGGACACATACAGACTGAAAGTGAGGGGATGGAAAAAGATATTCCATGCAAATGGAAATCAAAAGAAAGCTGGAGTAGCAATACTCATATCTGATAAAATAGACTTTAAAATAAAGAATGTTACAAGAGACAAGGAAGGACACTACATAATGATCAAGGGATCAATCCAAGAAGAAGATATAACCACTATAAATATATATGCACCCAACATAGGAGCACCTCAATACATAAGGCAACTGCTAACAGCTATAAAAGAGGAAATTGACAGTAACACAATAATAGTGAGGGACTTTACACCTCAGTTACACCAATGGACAGATCATCCAAAATGAAAATAATTAAGGAAACAGAAGCTTTAAATGACACAATAGACCAGATAGATTTAATTGATATTTATAGGACATTCCATCCAAAAACAGCAGATTACACTTTCTTCTCAAGTGTGCGTGGAACATTCTCCAGGATAGATCACGTCTTGGGTCACAAATCAAGCCTCAGTAAATTTATGAAAACTGAAATCATATCAAGCATCTTTTCTGACCACAACGCTATGAGATTAGAAATCAATTACAGGGAAAAAACGTAAAAAACACAAATACATGCAGGCTAAGTAATACATTATTAAATAACCAAGAGATCACTGAAGAAATCAAAGAGAAAATCAAAAAATACCTAGAGACAAATGACAATGAAAACACGACGATCCAAAACCTATGGGAGGCAGCAAAAGCAGTTCTAAGAGGGAAGTTTATAGCTATACAAGCCTACCTCAAGAAACAAGAAAAATCTCAGATAAACAATCAAACTTTACACCTAAAGGAACTAGAGAAAGAAGAACAAACAAAACCCAAAGTTAGCAGAAGGAAAGAAATCATAAAGATCAGAGCAGAAATAAATGAAATAGAAACAAAGAGAACAATAGCAAAGATCAATAAAACTAAAAGCTGGTTCTTTGAGAAGATAAACAAAATTGATAAACCATTACCCAGACTCATCAAGAAAAAGAGGGAGAGGACTCAAATCAATAAAATTAGAAATAAAAAAGGAGAAGTTACAACAGACACTGCAGAAATACAAAGCATCCTAAGAGACAAGCAACTCTATGCCAATAAAATGGACAACCTGGAAGAAATGGACAGATTCTTAGAAAGGTATAACCTTCCAAGACTGAACCAGGAAGAAACAGAAAATATGAACAGACCAATCACAAGTAATGAAGTTGAAACTGTGATTAAAAATCTTCGAACAAACAAAAGTCCAGGACCAGATGGCTTCATAGGTGAATTCTATCAAACATTTAGAGAACAGCTAACACCATCCTTCTCAAACTCTTCCAAAAAATTGCAGAGGAAGGAACACTCCCAAACTCATTCTATGAGGCCACCATCACCCTGATACCAAAACCAGACAAAGATGCTACAAAAAAAGAAAATTACAGACCAATATCACTGATGAATATAGATGCAAAAATCCTCAACAAAATACTAGCAAACAGAATCCAACAACACATTAAAAGGATCATACACCACGATCAAGTGGGATTTATCCTAGGGATACAAGGATTCTTCAATATATGCAAATCAATCAATGTGACACACCATATTAACAAATTGAAGAAGAAAAACCATATGATCATCTCAATAGATGCAGAAAAAGCTTTTGACAAAATTCAACACCGATTTATGATAAAAACTCTCCAGAAAGTGGGCATAGAGGGAACCTACCTCAACATAATAAAGGCCATATACGACAAACCCACAGCAAACATCGTTCTCAATGGTGAAAACTGAAAGCATTTCCTCTAAGATCAGGAACAAGACAAGGATGTCCACTCTCACCACTATTATTCGACATAGTTTTGGAAGTCCTAGCCACGGCAATCAGAGAAGAAAAAGAAATAAAAGGAATACAATTTGGAAAAGAAGAAGTAAAACTGTCACTGTTTGCAGATGACGTGATACTATACATAGAGAATCCTAAAGATGCCACTAGAAAACTACTAGAACTAATCAATGAACTTGGTAAAGTTGCAGGAGACAAAATTAATGCACAGAAATCTCTTGCATTACTATACACTAATGATGCAAAATCCGAAAGGGAAGTTAAGGAAACACTCCAATTTACCATTGCAACAAAAAGAATAAAATACCTAGGAATAAACCTACCTAGGGAGACCAAAGACGTGTATGCAGAAAACTATAAGACACTGATGAAAGAAATTAAAGATGATACCAACAGATGGAGAGATATACCATGTTCTTCCAATATTGACTGGAAGAATCAATATTGTGAAAATGACTATACTCCCCAAAGTAATCTACAAATTCAATGCAATCCCTATCAAATTACCAATGGCATTTCTTACAGAACTAGAACAAAAAATCTTAAAATTTGTATGGAGACCCAAAAGACCCCGAATAGCCAAAGCAGTCTTGAGGGAAAAAAACGGAGCTGGAGGAATCAGACTCCCTGACTTCAGACTACACTATAAAGCTACAGTAATCAAGACAATATGGTACTGGCAGAAAAAGAGAATCATAGATCAATGGAACAAGATAGAAAGCCCAGAGGTAAACCCATGCACCTATGGTCAACTAATCTATCACAAAGGAGGCAAGGATATACAATGGAGTAAAGACAGTCTCTTCAATAAGTGGTGCTGGGAAAACTGGACAGCTACATGTAAAAGAATGAAATTAGAACACTCTCTAACACCATACACAAAAATAAACTCAAAATGGATTAAAGACCTAAATTTAAGACCGGACACTATAAAACTCTTAGAGGAAAACATAGGAAGAACACTCTTTGACATAAATCACAGCAAGATCTTTTTTGATCCACCTCCTAGAGTAATGGAAATAAAAACAAAGATAAACAAATGGGACCTAATGAAACTTCAAAGATTTTGCACAGCAAAGGAAACCATAAACAAGACGAAAAGACAACCCTCAGAATGGGAGAAAATATTTGCAAACGAATCAACAGACAAAGGATTAATCTCCAAAATATATAAACAGCTCATGCAGCTCAATATTAAAAAAACAACCCAATCCAAAAATGGGCAGAAGACCTAAATAGACATTTCTCCAAAGAAGACATACAGATGGCCAAGAAGCACATGAAAAGCTGCTCAACATCACTAATTATTAGAGAAATGCAAATCAAAACTGCAATGAGGTATCACCTCACACCAGTTAGAATGGGCATCATCAGAAAATCTACAAACAACAAATGCTGGAGAGGGTGTGGAGAAAAGGGGACCCTCTTGAACTGTTGGTGGGAATGTAAATTGATACAGCCACTATGGAGAACAGTATGGAGGCTCCTTAAAAAACTAGGGGGCTCCCCTGGTGGCGCAGTGGTTGAGAATCTGCCTGCCAATGCAGGGGACACGGGTTCGAGCCCTGGTCTGGGAATATCCCACATGCCGTGGAGCAACTAGGCCCGTGAGCCACAACTAATGAGCCTGCGCATCTGGAGCCTGTGCTCCGCAATGAGAGGCCGCGACAGTGAGAGGCCCGCGCACCGTGATGAAGACTGGCACCCACTTTCCACAACTAGAGAAAGCCCTCGCACAGAAACGAAGACCCAACACAGCCAAAAATAAATAAATAAATTAATTAATTTTAAAAATAAACAAAAAAACTAAAAATAGAATTACCATATGATCCAGCAATCCCACTACTGGGCATATACCCAGAGAAAACCGTAATTCAAAAAGACACATACACCCCAATGTTCATTGCAGCGCTATTTACAATAGCCAGGTCATGGAAGCAACCTAAATGCCCATCGACAGACAACTGGATAAAGAAGATGTGGTACATATATACAATGGAATATTACTCAGCCATAAAAAGGAACGAAATTGGGTCATTTGTTGAGACGTGGATGGATCTAGAGAGTGTCGTACAGAGTGAAGTAAGTCAGAAGAGAAAAACAAATATCGTATATTAACGCATGTATGTGGAACCTAGAGAAATGGTAGAGATGAACTGGTTTGCAGGGCAGAAATTGAGACACAGATGTAGAGAACAAACGTATGGACACCAAGGGGGGAAAGTGGTGGGGGGTGGGGGGGGTGGTGTGCTGAATTGGGCGATTGGGATTGACATGTATACACTGATGTGTATAAAATGGATGACTAATAAGAACCTGCTGTATAAAAAATAAAATTAAATTAAATTTAAAAATAAAAAAAAAAGAAAACAAAGACTAAAAGCTCAGTAACAACCTATTTGTCCATCAGGAGGGGTTTGGGTTCTATTATGGTACAACTACAGGCAGCTAGTGAAAAGAATGAGGCAGCTCTGTATCAGTGATAGATAAGGAAAAGAGATAAGGAAAAAGTAAGGTGCAGACCATTGTCACCACCCACAATGAGTGGGTTTCTTATTTGTTTGGCTTAAGAGATATGGGGATATATGTATATGTATAGCTGATTCACTTTGTTAGAAAGCAGAAACTAACACACCACTGTAAACCAATTATACAAGATGTTAAAAAAAAAAAAAAGAAAATGATTCATGGAAAGAAACTAAGGATTACCTGGATTTGATGGGATTTACAGTGGCAAGAGAGAGAGGAAGCAGGAGAAAGCACAGGGGAAGTTTAGAAAACAGTAAGGAGTCTGGTTTGGCTGGAACAAAATGTACAGTGGAATAGTGGGAGAGATTGCTAGAAAGTTAGGACCATTAGGAGATCCTAAATTCTGCCACATCTTTAATAGGAAGCAACGTAATTGGAGCCATGTTTTAGTACAAATAACCTGGCAATGGACACTTAGGACAGAGTCAGATGGGGAGAAAGTAGAAGCAAAGAGACCTGTTAGGAGGCACTGAGCAGAATCTAGGCAGGATGTGATTGGGACCTGAACCAGCACCATCTTTCTGCAGAAATGAGAATTCCAGAGGGAAAAAATTGGTAGCATGCCATCACCAGTCATGATCAGCACTCACCTCCATGTTTCTACTGCTCCTTCCACTCCTCTGGCTCCACAGTCTGTGATGAACACAGGGAACACAGGGAACACAGATGGCCAAGTTACAGACCCAGCCGCCAACAAGGTGTTCTGCTAAAGTCATCCCGGAAAACAGTACACTCTTGCAAGTCAGCTCAAGTATTTTAATTACCAACTCTTAGTAATAACTATTACCAAAATTTATTCTATATACCCTTAAAAATTAAGTCAAGGAACATTTCCCCTATCTGGCAATGTCACACCACATCAATATCAAATATATAAAAGCGAAATTTACTTTTTTTGAAGGGTAGCCAAAATCACCATAAATGAGTCTTTGGTGCCCCCTTGTGGAATGTTTAGTGTGAGCTTTGAAATATTTACCCTCCTCCACACAGAAACAATAATGGGTATTTCCTTCTTTTAATATATTATACTATTTTTAAGAGACACAATTTAAAATAAATCCATATAAGTAACTTAATGCAAACCAGGAACATAAGAGATCAAATGTAGAAATGTTCAGTAAGTTTCCGAGTCATAAATTTTTGACGGTTTTGCTTTGTGTCATAAATTAAGGAAAGGTAATCAAAAAACTTAGCTTTACGCAGTGCTACATAAGTATCAAAAATGTTTTCTAAGTAGTACTTTTACCATTAAATTATTGATAAGAATTCCATAAGACCTTATTAAGCCTTTTAAATAGCTGGAATAGATTTTAAAATCTATTATTTTCGCCCATAGAAATGTTATAATAAAATGATCAGATAGCTCTTAAAGTGTTGTTTCACTTTATATGACTTATCACAAGTTTATCACCATTTTTTTCCAAACTAGGGGGTCAAAATAAAAAAATATCCATCATTCCTGGAATCAAGTAGAAGTCAAATAGAAAGAATATTCTTGCCCACTTGCTAGCAAGGCTGCAAGGGAGGCACACAATAGGGGGAAACAACAGAGAGACTGTTATCCTAAATCAGTAGGACGTAAAGAATTTATTGGTTTTCCCCAGAATTAATACTAGTTCTTTTCCTAATGTCTTCATTAAGAAGTGAAACAGAAGAATAAAGTGCCAAATTTAATCATCCGTCTTGTTTTGGAATCTTCTTGGGAACTGAGTAGTCCCATCAAGAAATGATCAGTGAGCTTCTTCTTATTACTTACTCTCACCCAATAATCAGAACCTATAAGAATGTAGTCATTACTGGAATGTGGTAATACTTATTCTTGTCTTCATGCCTTGCATCTTTAGATTACACAGACCTTGGGATGGAAGCAGTGGCCTTCTTCTGGAACTGAGCTCTCAAGATAATTGTATTCATGCAATTCATTTAGTTTATCAAATGAGATAGTTGTTTAAGCCACATGAGCTAAGGAACTACTCTATTCAGGCAGAATTGTTCTAACTTAGAATTTTTTTTCCTGGTATACCAAAAGATTTTTCTTAAATGGCAAAACAGTCTTCCATTAAAGACATGGTAATTATATGCATCTTGAATTTATCAACAAGGGTTCTGCAAAGAGTTTTGTCACATACAAGTGGCAGACTACCTCTGCTAGAATCCTGGCTCCCCACACTTGCTATCTGTGTGACTTTAGATTATTTAACCTGATTCTTGGTTTCCTGATATAAAAAAGGAATGATAGTAACTGCATTATAGAGTCGCTTTGAGGAATAAATGAGTTAACTCATGTAAAGGACTTAAAACATTGCCTGGACATAGCAAATGCTCAGTTAATGGTTTGTTGAATTTTTTTTCAAACCAGACATTTTTCACAAGCAGGTTAGAGGTTGACTTTACAGTTTCATTCAGCATAGTGTTAATGATATCAAGATCATATGCTCTATCCCCACAAATGTTATTTCACTTTATTGTATTCACATATAGCCAAACGCGTAGTTAACACTGATTGGTGTTAACAGGGTAATTTCACAATACATCATTTCTTTTAACTTCCCTTATTTATAGTTAAAGAAATATACTCAGAATCAATAAGTGACTTGCATAAGGGCACAGCTAGTAAGTAGTTCAGGATACCAACCCAGGCTTTTTGATTCCTGGCCTAGTATTCCTTGCATTACACCCTAACTAATCATAGAAAAATCAGCTAAAAGAATGAGTAGACCAAACAAATCTATTGATTAGATTACATGTTTAAAATCAATTTAAGAAATCATTTAGATTCTACTTTTTTTGGTAATCAAGCATTAATCAATGAAATCAAGCATTAAAAATTAACAAATTATTAGGATAGCGTTATAATGGTTTACTTGGATAAAAAGTTAACACTGGTAGCACTAAAGAAAATCCACTCATTCAATAAATATTTACTGAGCACCTGCTACTTGCCTGGTACCAGGCTAGGTGTTAGGGATACAATGGTATTTAAATCAAATATGACAGGCCTTCACAGAGCTTACAGTCTCATGGGGAAAGAAAATTAAAGAAACAAGTTAAACAAAGTGAACTAAGTGCCACGACAGAGGAAACACAGGACGCTATTGGAACATATGGCTAGGGTAGCTGCACCAGCCAGTTACTATAATACATAATAATTTACAGCAATTAGGATAATGATGATTATTTTTTGAATAGCTGGAGACTTTCATAAAGTTATTCATGAATATGGATGGAATGTGTTAATAGTTATTCTTGTCTTCATGCCTTGTATCTTTAGATTACACAGACCTATGATTTTCCATAGGTAGACCTATGATTTTCCATATGATTTTCTTCCAGTTAACCTACCTACCTCTTGACCTCATCGCAAATGTAAAACCTACCAATGAGAAGCTTGGACTTAGCTTCATTCATTACCTTTTGAATTTCTACTCTGATCTTTTGTCTTCAGAAAGTTTTATTTTTATTATAAACTCATTTAAATATGTGGTATTAAGTCCTTACACTATTTCACTCATATTGACTTTATTACAATACTCATCCCGATTTAAAGCCAGAAAAAAATTTTTTTTAATTGAACTTCCATCGTTTAACAGTTCCTTCAGTAGAGAGGAACACATGTAGATTACTGATTTCTAAAACTAAATGTGGTAAAATCTTCTTTTTCACCACCAGAGTGAAATAAAATACTACATTCTTAATGGACTGAGTAACCATAAGATGACAAATGTGACACACTGAGAGGGCAATGTGATTGCAATACATAAAACAATAACAAAGTGCCTCCTCATAGACCAGAGATAGGATTCCAGATTTCTACATTGCACTACTGACAATTTCATGTGTAACAAGGGTAAAAGAAACTTACGTGTGACTTATGGGTGTTTATTACCTAAGACTCTCATGGTGAATAACCACATACATCTAATAATTTACTTTTTACATCTTCTTAGCTATCAATATTAAGTAAATTTTATTTAACCAGAAGTCTGCCCAAATATGACACTCACTAAATTAAGAGAAAGATTGAGATTATAGAGTAAATTCAACAGAACTTCTGAAAACATTTTATTTATATTTCATTTCAGTCAAATATTCAAAGATTTTGAAATCTATAAGGGCATCTATCTCAAGTTCAGAATTTTTAATACTATTTGGAAAACTATTTTTGAAAAGTAATCAAAGAACATTTCAACACATAGTGATGAAATGCACAATTTTTAAATGTTACATGAAACAGTTAAATACATATATATAACACTGAAAATTCTTTATTTAAAAACACTAAATTATTAAAATGAGTAAAAATGACATCGTAAAATAAGATTTTTTCAAAGCTCACTACTTTAAAGAAAACATACAATGACATGGATCACAATATATACAAAGTAGGAAATAAATCATCATCTGTCATTGATGGGAAGACTTGCATGCTTTCAAAATATTCATAATTTTAAGTCAAACAAAATGTTGCTTAGAGGGAATGCTTCTCTTATATGTGAAGTCTCTTTAGAGGCGTTTTAAATTCCGCTTACTCTGGGCACTTCCTGGAAGAGCATCTTTTCTATTCCTTGGCTTTGCTGCTCCTCTACTACATTCTTCAGACCCATGATAATCACACAAACATAACACACAAAAGTCAAAACCACAGGCTGTGCTGCTACACAGTCCCCTTTTCTTATAAGGCTGGTACTTAGCAGGGGATTGGCACCTTGGGCAAGGTTTTAATGCTTCATCAATAAAAAGTGTTTTGGCAACCTGCAGTAAAAGCACACAAACTAAATCTTCCATTTTCGCATAGAGAATTGCTTTATTTCAAACTCTGCAAATATTTACTTCTAATAACTTATGATAAATACTCACCTTAACATATTCTTCCTGTTTACTACTTAAGTGAGTAACAGAAGAACTCGCTATAGGTGTCAAAACTTCTCCCCAAGGAGAAAATGTTGAAACTTGTTCTTTCTGAAAACCTGGTGTCCTAGCCTGTGCTTGCACAGATCTTAAAGCTGATCGATTTAAAAGATGGAGCCGAGTGGCAGCATCATCAACATTTAATATAGCCCCCTGTGGTAAAAGACAAGAGGGGTCAACACTGTAATATCAAAAGTTCCAGGACAGCTTTCTGATGCACATGTATTTAAATGTTTGGAAGTGGTTTTACACTACTGGAATTTTCTCCCTAAACGTTTCCTTTTTAGAAAAAAGGAAAAAAACAAAAAAACAAAAACCCTCTCATCTAGGATTTAAAAGTCAAAGAAAAAGAAAAAGAAAAAATTAAGACCATAAATGCTAGCTTTAAGTTTGCATGCTTGGTTATTTTTCTGTTTAGAGCATGGGTTTGCAAACTTTTCCTGAAAAGGACCAGATAGTTGCAAGCTACTTAATTGTTGTTTTAGCAAACACAGCTATGGAGATATGTAAATGAAAAAGCAGGGCTGTGTTCCAATAAAACTTACTTTAAAAACACAGGTGATGGACAGGATTTGGCCCACAGATCAGAGTTTACCAAGTCCCCTTTTAGGCCAAGGTGTAAGAGGAGATGAATCAAAGCGGGACATCATGGAATTCTTTGAAGGTTTCTTACCTTAGCCACATGTCAGAAAAATAATGGGCCTGGTTAGACCATGAAACCCAATTTGTTTGGCTGGTTTTTACAAATACCAGATACTTGCAATACTTGATTAATTTTTACACTTGAGTTTTAAACAGCTCTGATATTTTAAAAGGAGAAAAAAATGTCTCTTATTTGAACTGGATTTCCACATTACTCAAATATTTAGCCAAGAAATATTTTCAATGAATAATCCTTACAGCCTTCTATTTTGTTAAGGTTGGGAATGAGAAAAAATAGTAAGTTTTTTTTTTTTTAACAAATTGGCATTCATAACCAATTATCAAAATAAAATGTACTACAGGTGAATTTCCTCAAGTGTCCAACTATAATTGTGTTTCCTCTCCCTTGATAGTCTCCTTTTGCCAGAGTTGGCTCCTAAATGGGGAGAGTTAAAAACATGAGAAATGACAGTAGGATAAGAATAGGAATGAAGTTAGCTGGCCATGAAAACTTATTCCATTAACAGTTTAACAACATATGCATAAGTGTAATGGATGAAAATTGGTTTTCAGAAATTAGAATGAATACAGTTGAACTTATTCAAGGACTCAATACATCTCTTTATGTTACACTTTATAAATGATTTGCAGCCTAAGCTAGAAGCGTATGACACAAGAGCATACTAAAAGAAGACACCCATTGGATTTCGATGCAGTTGGCAAACACAGTGATGCTGCATGCACCAAAAAATGAATAGAGATTTGTTGTTGAAGCAAATTTCATCCACAGAAGAGTCATTCATTCACTTAACAAATATTCATAAAACATCTACTAGGTGCCAAGTGAATAAAACAGTCTAATCTCTGCCCTCTTGGAGCTTAAAATGTGTGCTACTATCTCTGAACAGTATAAGGTCAAGTAGTCAACAAAGGCATGCATTCGTGAGCACCAACATTTTTCAAAATATAGTCACCATCACGTTACCAGAAAATATTTAAATGTGACAGGGGAGTCATCTTACTGATGTTCATTTCCATGATTATAAGAGAACAGTGAAGACTACAGTAAATTAAGAAATTCAATGGAAAAAGTGTGATATTCTGATTTTAATGGTCATTCTCACTGCTGCAAAGCAAACAGATTAAATAGAGATCCTATCACACGTAGCTGGTGTGTGCCTTTTAATTTTTACATATAAAGGGCTTTCAGTGACACTATACAAGTATGAGGAAAACCACCAAACAACTTTGTTTTATAATTTTTCTGTTTTGGTTAATGATATACATTAGGATAGTTCAGTACACACCTGTACTGTAATCACCTGTTTATACCAGTATCACCCACAGGGTATGAGCGCCAAGAAAGCAAGGGATCATGTCACAAATGTTCACCATTGTAATCTGAGCAACTGCATGTAGTATCTACTCAAAAGACTGGATGGGAAAATGCTATAAGGATGTCTAGCTATGAATAGGGTCCAGCATATCCTATTCAAATGGTATTCAAATACTGCTAACAGCATACACACTTAACAACAAAACCCAGTAAGACGTTCTTGATGTCAGTTAGTCTACTCCACTGATGCACTGGGTAGAGACGGAGTTTGGGAAAAATAAAGAGTTTATGAGTACGTGAGCTCCCTGGTGGCCTAGTGGTTAGGATTCCAGGCTTTCACTGCCATGGCCCAGGCTCAATCCCTGAGATTCCACAAGCCACACGGCATGGCCAAAAACAAAAAAAAAAGAGTTTATGGGTCAATGTTGGTAAATGGAAAGGTTAAAAGATAGCAAGATAGCAGGAAAACCAAATGAGGTTGTCCAGCCATATGGGATTATTAGATATTTATACAAATCCATTTTAGAATAGTATTATATACATTACCTCAGAATCTGTTTTCAATTGTGTGATATGAAATTTCCTCCTCTGATTTGCTTTTTTATCTTGAATAATAATTTCACGCCAATTTCTGCTCACTTTCCAAACACTGTAACAGAAAGATCAGTCCTTATATTGTATATATTCCACAGAATTAATATTTTTCACACATGACAATAAGAAAAATTCATTTTAAAGATTTTGGATAGTTTATTTAAAGCTAAAATTTTACATTAAAAATATGACTTGATCTGCATAGTTGTGAAAGAATACCTATTAAAATATGCCAGCATCATACTGACAGATTACTATCTCATAGATGGTTAAGGAAAAAACAAAGTTTCATATAAACCCAAATAAGTCCACTGTGAGACTAATTAAGAGGATTTAACTTAAACATGACACTAAGATTAAAAATTTGGAACATGACATGCAGCAAATGATTATCAACTGTAGTGCAAGAGATTCTATAAATTTCTCCTATTATTGTATTTAACAAATTTCTGTCACTTTGATTAAATAAACACAAAAGCAATCAATCCTTTATTGGAAGTACTAAGTGCCAAACACAGTTGATCCCTGAACAACATGGGTTTGAATTCTGTGGATCCACTTACAGGTGGATTTTTTCAATAGTAAATACTACACAGACTCTGGCTGGTTGAATCCAGGGATGCCGAACCGCGGATACGGAGGAAACTCGGATATGGAGAGCTGACTATAAATTATATAAAGATTTTAGACTGCATGGCAGAGGGTCAGCGCCCCTAATCTCTGGCTGTTCAAGGGTCAGCTGTAATAAACATTATTATGGGTAGCACTACAAAGTTCCTATTTTATAAACCAAAGTTTATGAGACTAAAGCAGCTAAAGAAAAACACAATTTATGTCTAGTGATTGCTTATTTATCAATAACTTTGACTATATTAATTATTAAAGAAAAGCTAATCCTGCAGCTGTTAACATGGTCTTTTTTATTACTTTAACTTAACAAATCACTCAAAGTGAATGAGGTCAGGAGAAGGTTATGGAGGGCCCCAGGTTATAGTTGAGTTGTCAACACTACTATTCTTCCAGTTACCGTGGCCACTTCAACTGCCATTGCCTCTCCTTAAGCCGATACATGTGTCTTATATCAGACAGATGGAGAGATATAGGCAGAAAGTCACTCATTAACGGGGAAGAAATGAAATACACATTTGGGTATTTGCCTCAGCTATTTCAACTGACCATAATTTCTCATATTACCAAGAATAAGCACTGCCAAGATTATACATGCACTCTGCAATACAAATACCATAAATCTAGAGGGATGGCAGCAAAGGCAATTATTGAACTATGACTGAATATCATTTGTTCCTACAAGCGAGCACCCAAAAGAGTCACCCAAGTTTTAATTTTAACTGGTCTGTATCCAAATACTCCAGCATATAAAAATAAAATTCCTATATCGCAGCCATCTCCTTATTTTTTTAAACAAATAATTTATCTCATTTGAACATTTTTAAAAGGCACATGTATGTAGGTCATTAATCTGCTTATCATCCTATTTGGGTTACACCAAAGACATTCCTAATCAAGGCTATTCTGAAAGGACTTAAACCTTAATAAGAGTTTTGGGGAAATATGGGCTTAGAAATCAGAGGGCTCAGCTGTAGACCTGGATCTGTTTCTGTCTCCTTGAGTGACCATTGGCAGGTCACTTCTCTGGAGCTCAGTTTTCTCACCTGCAAAATACATGATAGGACTAGACATTTCAGAAGACTTCCAGCTATGAGATTCTACAATTCTCTACAATAGCCTATACTTAATTTATGGCGAAAAGGTGAAGAAGGGTTTTAATAGAAGCAGGGGCCATAAAAGAGTAAGGATTCAATGAACCCAACTCTTCACATATACCTATGGAAAAAGAGGCTCACTAACTCTCTTGCATGTCCTCCCCCAACCATGATCTTGCAAAAATCCTGTTCCACATGGCTTCCCTACTTCCTGGTCACGGCATTCCCAAGGGGCTTGTCTTCTGATAGCCCTGCACTTTGCAAAATTGCCAGTATAAACACAGTTTCTCTTTAGTCTTGTAACTCTAGTTCCTACCCTCAATACTCCTATATATGTGACTTAGTTTCTCTTTACTTATGAAGCAACATTCAATATACTGAAATTTCTGTGAAATTTCTGAGACACTGAAGAATTTCACTAAACCACCTTTGATAAAATATAAAGTAATCAAGATAGAGATGATAAAACAAAATTTTTAAAAAGTACTCAACTAACAGAAAAGCTTTCCAACTTAAAAAAAAAGTGATAAAAGGCAGTTTTATTTCAGAAAAAAAAAAAAAATTCTTACCTGCATAGGCTTTCTGCAGCCAAGGAATCTAAAACCATAGCAAGAACATGCTTTAAATTTCTGTATTTTAATTCTGTTAAGATGTCCAGTTTTTCTATACCCATTTTCTTGCCAATCAGTCCGGCAAGTACACGCTGTAGTACAGCTATTTTCCCCCCGTCCCTTTCTTCTAACAATTCACGTGCACCGCTTTGCTGGAATATTTTCCTTTTGCTTTTCATAAAGAGCTCATGCACTAACTGCAAGGCTGGGGTCTTTGATAAATTCTTAAAGCTTAAACTCAAATCCCCACTCGTATTGTCACTGCTTGGCTGACTCTGTGAGATGTCTGAAGTGGCCACTGGTGTTGATTCAGAGACAGAGAGGTTGGGCTGCTTTTCTTCTTCTGTCTCAGATTGTGAGCCTTGCTCCCTAAGGGTGGACAATCTTCTTAATCTTCCAAGACGCCTTGATCTTTTTACCGTGTCCCTGACTTTGAGAGTTCCCTTATGTTTCTGAAGCAGTTCTTGGAAAGAGCCCTCTTGGTCAGCGAGGGAATCTTCTGATTTATCCAAGCAAAGTGAGTTAAAACCACTGTCTTCAGGTGTTGAAATATTGCGTCTCACTTCACCTAAAGGAGAAAGCCTTTGACTTGCATTAAATTTAACATTTGCTACAAGATTACTTATTGGAGTCACAAATATGTCCTCATCTGTTCCACAAGTTGTTCCACTGACCGAAGAGCCCAGAAGTTCAGGATATGTATTCTCATCATTAATACATAGACTGCTGTCGCTAAAGTCATGTGTGATAGAGTCTTTAAAACTACTGCCTTGAATTGGAGATATACATTCAACTTCAAATAGGCTACAGTTATCTTTGGAATCATCAACTGTGGACGTCTTCTGTTGAGAAAAATTAAGTCTCAATTTTTGACTGCTGGAAGTCGCTTCTTCTGTTTTCAAAGTGCTAGTAACTAAAGAACTAAAATTATTTTGCCTTGGGAAACCTAAAGCACTGCTTGGAATATTTTTTTCTAAATTGGGAACTTGGCTTGTACTACTTTCAAGAGAACTATTTTGTGATTCAAAGTCCCCCTTTAGAAGAGAGAAAGATACGTCCAATCTTCTACGCAGTAAAAATTTTTTTCCACTGACTTTAGGAGTTTCACAAAGGTCTGGGGTTTTATCCTTTTCCTTCCTGGGGAAGACAAATCTCTTTCTTTGAGTGGGAGACTCTAAACTATGTGTTAAGGCCAGACTTGAAGTTTCAGGATGTTCATGGATTAATGTTGAGCCTCTTTCTTTCTTTCCAAATGATTCTTTATCTGTATTATCAAAGCTGCACGATTTTAACAGCTCACTGTAGCCACTATCTTGAAATGAAGACGTGGAACAAAAGTCTCCAAAGCTGGACGACTTGACATTGACAATAGGAGAGTCCACCTCATTTCCTGCTCCAGTGCCAGCTTGACCTGAATGCCTTTCTGACATCTTCAAAATCTCTGTTTCTACAAAGTGAAAACAAATTTTATTCTTCCTTTGAAATGAACAGTCTGGCAGCTTACACCAAAATACATTACTTGTTATGAGCACAAATAATAATGGAAAATTGTATGGCAATAAAAAAGTTACTTTAAAAAACAAATCTACTCTACACTATACTCATGTGTATCTTATTTAAAACAATGTTTTAACATCATGAAGACCAAAATTTCCAGGAAGTAAATATTCACAGATTACCTGACTAAGCATAGTCTAGGCACCATGCACAAATATTTTCTTGAACTACACTTGAGAAAAAAAAAATCTCATGGCATCATTTTTAGATGATTTTATTACTTTATAACTTTTACAGTGCTAAAGTACATTATTGTAGTTTTCATATTCTAGCTTATTTGTGCTGACCTATATTTAGTCAGTTGGATATTTCCTTTTGAGGTTTTGCGATGTAAATAAAGCTACTTTAAAAAAAAAACTATATGCTGATTTTTAAACATGTCTTTGGGAAATGTGTCAAGTAAGTGCTGCCACTAGACTAAACTGCAATATGGCTAAACAACTCTAGGATAATGTCATTTATACTTGTAACACGGGCCTGTCTCAGAAACTCAGTCCTCCTCATCATTCACAAGGTGTAAATTCCCAGACTTTCACCTTTGCAAAGACTCTTTGGCTCACTAATAAATTACTAACACATTCTTGAGTTAGCGAAAATGAACCCCTGCCCCACAGATATATGGCCATCTCAAACCTGGCAAGTTATACTCATTCAGGCTTCATCTTCTAAATATTTTCTATCTGGGGGACACCCACCCTTTATAATATTCTTGAAATTGCAAATAAAGAATTCAAGTACATTCATTAAAGAAGAAATGTGATTCAGTAATTATATTTGTAAGGAATGACACTAGGAAATACTTTACTCTTTTTTTTAAGGAAACACTTTACTCTTTCACCTTTTCAACGCTATCATTGCATTCCTTCTTTATGGAAACTTGAATTACATCTTAGCTCAAAGTATAAGAAGAAAAGATAAAAAGTTATCATAGCATGTATTTCTGCAGACTATTCAAGGGACACTAAGAAAATTGTCATTCGTTCAAAGTTTTCTCCAGACCAAGTACACGATTTTTTTCTATTAAAAAGATCTTGGGAAGATATATTTTAGTTGAGTATAATGGGAAAGTAATTTATTTATGCTTAAGTTACATCAGTTAAATATGTAAATGAATGAGCTTTAAAAAAATTGCTACAATAACCACAAAACTAAATAGTTTCTTTACAGTGTAATGATCATTAGGAGATCATTGTTACTGGGCAAAGTATCTAGGTGTTTTTCAGTCTTTAAAACCTATATTCCGTTTTGGTAAATCTCACACATGTTCTCTTCTGATTTAGATTCCCTCAGATTGTGACAATCACTGCTCTCTTCTGTACATGCTTACCAGCCAAACTTATCAAACTTTGCTTTCTATAATTCATATTATATTTTAAAACAATTTTGTTTTCAAAATATTAAGTTAATAAGATAGAGTGTGTTTTCAAATTACACTTCCATCCACGAATATTTCCCCCTCTCTGAGAATCACTCTATTAAGTAACAGTTTTCACTCATATCATTTGGTAAAGTTAGGTCCGAGCCTTTTTTTAAAGTTACAACAAATGTAACTATTCTGCTACTTCACCACTAGGTGTCTCACCATGCTAGAATTTGGGAATCTGAGAGGTAAATTGTTAGAAACAAAAGTAGGGGTGCAGAGATCATCCTCTCCCTGCTAAAAACCATAAACTGGTTGCTTTAAACATACAAAAAACTTCCTAATTTTTTCTGTTCATCTACACATTTGAAGTTGCTTCCACCGTGCTTTCTCTGATGTCATCATTTTTTTTCATCTTTCATCATTTTCAACCCAAGACATTGGTCTCAAACAAAATGTGGTTATTCAAACTTTAAATTTAAAATTATTTATGCAAAATCGTGGAATGCCTGTTGACTTGTTCAATTTTACTGATTCAACAGTTCACTGATGAATCAAACAAGCCTCTTCAATATTCGTTTTTTAAAACCAGACTCCTGGGCTTCCCTGGTGGCGCAGTGGTTGAGAATCTGCCTGCCAGTGCAGGGGACGTGGGTTCGAGCCCTGGTCTGGGAGGATCCCATATGCCACGGAGCAACTAGGCCCGTGAGCCACAACTACTGAGCCTGTGCGTCTGGAGCTTGTGCTCCTCAACAAGACAGGCCGCGACAGTGAGAGGCCCGTGCACCGCGATGAAGAGTGGCCCCCACTTGCCACTAGAGAAAGCCCACGCACAGAAACGAAGACCCAACACAGCCAAAAATAAATAAATAAATTAATTAATAATAATAATTTAAAAAAAAATTTAAAAAAAAATTAAAAAAAAAAAAAAAAAAAAAAAACCAGACTCCTGATGAGGATTGAGAACACTTATCTCTATAGCGCTCTTAAAAAAAAAAAAAAAAAAAAAAGCACTGATTAACTCAATGAAGTACTTACAATATGATAACAAATTAGAACCAAATTTCCTTCATTTGTTAAAGTGTAAAATCTTACCATCAGTAAAGCTTGAGTTCTTAGACGTCAACGTTATGTAGGCTTCCAAAAAAGGAAATTTCTCACTTTGCCTTTAAAATTCGTACCAAAGTAATACCACTTAAAGAGAAAATTTTAATTTGAACAATTCATTGAAACGTGCAGTAGCACGATACCGGCTAAAATTTGGATACGTGAAGTACATGCTACGGGGATTAGTTCTAACACTTGAAAAGGCCTAAATCATTTTGAATTTCCTCCAGCTTTCCGGACAACAGTAATTTTAATATCTTTGTTTTCTCCAGCTAGCCTTGGAACGGAGGAAACTTCCTAAATTGGGGTTTCTGAGATGCAGTGTAAGCTGCAGCCCGGTCATCTCCTCCCCCGGGAGCAGTCGGCGGGTGGGTGGTTAACGGTCTCCGCAAGGCGTCAACTGGGCCTCTCGTCCCTCCGCGGACCCTCCCCAGGCCAGGCTGTCGGAGGGAGGCCCGGCCTGGCCACAGGGCCCAGGAGGCCACCGACGGGCTGAGGGTGGGTGGGCGTCCCCTGGAGCAGAGCGAGGGGAAAGTGAACGGCGTCAGGGCGCCTCTCTAGTCCCGTAACCCGGGAAGCAGAGCGAGAGCGGGCGCGGGGCCGGGGACGCCCGGAGGCCGGCCAGCCCGCACACACCTGGCGTCCCCCGCTCCTGCCCACCTGGAGACCCGGGGCGGCCGCCCCCCCGGGGTCGACGGGCGGGCGAGGACCGAGGCGGCTGCCGCTGGAGCACAGGGGAGGAGCCGCGGCCTCGCCTCCAGCCACGCCAAGCTATGGCAACCCCCACGCCAGCTTCGCGTGGGGCCGCCGCGTTTCCCTCCTTCGGTTTGAACGGCCCGCCCTGAGTAACCGCTGCGCGCCGCCCCGCGCCGCCCCTTCCTCTCGCTCCGCGGCGCCCCCGCCGGCGGCCCCGCGACCCGCAGGCCCCCGGCCCAGCCTCCTCCCGAGGAAGTCTGTACGCGCTTTCCCATCCCTCCATGCCCACACCCCTCCGAGGCTCCGTGAGGGCTTCCTAATTTGATAGGCTCTTCCCCTCCCCATTTTAACTTTGGGGAACACTGTATAGAAAGGTTAATAGGTCCTACAGTGGGATGCTATTAAAAATAATGTAGGAAAACATTCACTTGCAAATGTTTCCGGAGATGAAATCAAGCGTGAAAAGCAGGTTACCAACCGAATGACTCATTTTAGGTTAGAAGTACAGCTATACACAGGATAAGGTCTGAAAGGTTTGACTAACTTGGTTACAGCATCTCTAGACATCATTATGCTTGTTTATTTAGGCATCTAAAAAGGGATGTTTTATGTGCCAGGCTCCATCCTTGTGCTCTTGGCAACTTCTTCCTAATCTCTTTTTTCCGGCTTCTTTTCCTCTGCTTACTGTCTAAATGGGCGTCCTACCCAACATTTTTCTTACTTTACCATTCTGTGCTTACATAATTCTCATTCAGAGTTAAAAGCATTACTTTAAAGCCAGTAACAGCCACTGCTACCACTCTCCTCCGACAGAACATTTCTCCATCCGGATGCCCCACAGTTATCCTAAATGCCATATATCCAAAATCAAACTCACTAACAATGATTAAGTTCTGACTATGTGCCAATTATTGGGCTAGGTACTGGGAATTCAAAGATGGAATGGTGCAGTTACTGCCCTGAAGGGCTCACTGGTGTAAGTGCTATAGTAGAGGAATGGTAGTAACACAAAAGAAAAGGGATCAACTAAATCTACAGCGGAAGAGTGGGCAGAGCTACCTTTATATAGACTGTGATATGAGGTGGATTTTGAAGGAAGGGTAGCATCTTTAAAGACAGATAACAGGTGATTCTAAACTTGAAACAAAATGTACCAGCAGGAAAATTGAAACAGTTGGGCACATTAGAGAAACTACAAATAATTTGTTACAGCTGGAAACTAAGACTGGTTTGAGGAAAGGGCAAAGAAAATTCTTGACAAGGGGAAGAAGCCAAGCCGTGGAGAGTTTTGGATGCATGTTAAGAGTCTGAAGTTTATCCTACGCACGAGCTTTCTCTAGTTGCAGTGAGCGGGGGCTACTTTTCGTTGCAGTGCACAGGCTTCTCATTGTGGTGGCTTCTCTTGTTGCAGAGCACAGGCTCTAGACACGCGGGCTTCAGTAGTTGTGGCACGCGTGCTCAGTAGTTGTGGCTCGTGGGCTCTAGAGCGCAGACTCAGTAGTTGTGGCACACGGGCTTAGCTGCTCTGCAACATATGGGATCTCCCCGGACCAGGGCTCGAACCCCTGTCCCCCATTGGCAAGCGGATTCTTAACCGCTGTGCCCCCAGGGAAGTCCCAGGCAATGTAGGACATTTTAGAAGGACCACTCTGGTGGCAGAATGGAAGACAGAAGGAAGAGAGGTGAGGGTGGCTTAGGAAGCTACTGCATTACTCTGGAAGATAATGGGGGTGGAGAAGAACCTACACCTGCTTCAGTTGGCAGATTCAACTGCATGCAGCAGTGGGTGAGGAGCAAAGAGTACAGGTTTGGGAGAAAATAAGATGAATTTAGTGCGAGGTTGTTACGTTTGTGGTACCCGTAGGACTTAAGGTAAGGAATTGGTGAACTACACATTCTTCCAGATGGCACCTCCCTGAAGCCTCCTTCACACGTTTGGATAGAGTGAGTAGTGTCCTTTCTAGGTCCTCAAACCAGTCTCTATTACAATCAAGCCTCTATTTTGCCACTCCCTGCCCAGCACTTGCAATCCTCCTCTCCTGAATTTTCTCCATATAATTTATCACCTTATAAAATACCGTATTATTTACTTACTTTGTGTAAGGTCTGCTCCCCACTCCACTGTAATGTAAACAGGGCAGGGGATTTTGCCTATGGTTAAATAAAAGCCACACGACCCCAAAACACCATTAAACATTGCCCTTTTCTCTTTCTCTAGTAATTCTTTAGATATTTTGTTACAACTGAAGAGTAAAAGAATGTATCATAACTCTCTTCTATTCACTCAAAGAATGATTTTACACCCCTCCCCACCCAAAAAATGGCAAAAAGACACCTAGGTACATGTAGCTTGCCCTAGCTTTACTCATATACCGCAAGTTTAAGCCACTGAGCTATATTTTCCTATTCTTTACACATCACAGTCTTTGGCCTTTTCCCTTCCCTTTCTGGATTGGGTGTAATCTCATTACTGACCTCAGAATTCTAAAACCCATATGTTTTCCACAGGCCTAACGCTTCTTTTGGAGACCATCCAGGAAAACATAATGAAAGGGTTTTCCATCACCATGATATTCAAGCTATGCAGGTATACTTAAATGAGTATGATCAAGAAAAAGGAAAACACATATTCAGGGGGAAAAAAAGCAACTTGCATCTCCATAACCATATTATTGCAATGTAAGCATTTAAAAACACTAGTATCCAAGTTGGCAAAACAAATGCCCTCATTAAGAGAGAGCAATGCGATGATGTCTGGCACATAGCAAATGCTCAAGAAAAGTTAGCTGTCACCATTGATAACAGCTTCCACAGACCATGCTCCAAAATGATCCTAAAATTACTGGTTCCTGCTGACAGGAAAGATAATGTTGCATTGGGAACTAGCCTTGACATGAACTCTTGTTGAAATTCTGGATCTCCTTGCTATAACTTGTCTTTACCCTAACCCTCTGTAGGGTCCCAGGACCCATTTGTATTCTACATGTGTTGATCCATTCTGATCTCCACAAACTGTGTTATGTGCCAGCATCATCTTGATAACCTCAAGCTGCATAGTCAGAACCCAGGTCAGTTTGCAATGATTAAAGTTACACTTTCTGGATCACTCCATAATCTTTATCTTATCATGACAATGGTTTTACCTAATATTTCTTGAGTGAAGCTAATTTTGACTGTTCTATTGGATTACCTCTTCCCTTTGGCTAAGAGGAGGGGCATTTCGTAAGAGAGCTGATGATCAAAATATTTATGTTCTATCTTAGCCTATCTGTGGAGAAAGAAGCAGGACGGTCCACTCCGTTTCCTGGAAATTTAAAAATCGGCAGCAAGGAAGACTGAGAAAATCGAGTTAAATCTCTCAGGCTGGTCTGTAGAGGTGCAACCAGTTGGAATTCCTCCTGGAAGTGAAAGGTGAGGCTCAAGGTTCTGAAGTTGCTGGATGGAAGACCGAAAAGCAGTATAGCCTGCTTAATAAAAACCAAAGTAGTGCATGTTGGGGAGAAAGAAACCTGCTTCTCAGATTAACTAAAATAGTTATTAACAACTGGTTATTCTCTAAATTTTAATAACTTCATTTTCTTCTCCCTCTTGATATAAGTAAAATACCTGCTGTGAAAGAAGCAAACGAATGCAAATGTTGTGAACCCAACAGTTACTAGTCTCACTAAAATTTTGATCTTTGAAAGAACACGCCTCCACTGAGCAAGTCGTTTTGTTCTTCTGGGGAGGAATGAATACATGGGATGAAAGGAGGGTCGATGGACGGCTACCACTACCTAAATCCCTTAGCTTTAAGTGGGAGTAATTGACGTAGCTGCCCGCAAGCCCACCTGTGCTTTCAAACGAGTAAAAAGAGGGGGTTACAGGGATGACGGGAGCCTAGAAGAGAAAGGGGCGAAAAGCAAAAACGAAATTATGCTAAGGATAGGGGCGGCTGCTCCACTGCCCCAGCACAGGTATCAAACGACTTGAAATGCATAATCTGAAAAGTGCTTTTCTCCGTGGAAATGAGCGGTGGAGCCGATTCTTCTACGTTCCTCGGAGTAACGGTCAGCCTAGGATTCCACGAGCACTTCACTTGGGTTTCTCTTCTAACCCTCTGCCCTCCTGGAAAACTGTTACTTTCTACCGACTTCATATGTCAGAGAAACAAACCTCCTTCGACTTGAGAAGCTTCTAAAACGCTTTACTTCCCTGAAAAATGAAAACAGGTGACACCGAAACAAGCACTTTTGTCCAGAGTCTAAAACACAAAAAAAGAACCAGCTTCACCACCTGCGCTTAATCCGGCTTTCTCCGCCACACCTGGGGCGGAAGGGGCGGAGACTCCGCTTGCGTCATAAGCCAGCGCCGGAAGTTGGCTGCGATACAGCGGCGAGTCGGAATCTGCTCGGAAAGGCAGAGAAGTTTCTCCGTGTTACGTGGGTAAGGAATTGGCGGATTGGGGGGGTGGGTATTTGGGCCAAAACTGGAAAGACGCTAGGGGCTAAACAGGTCTGGTGTGGGGTTAGAGTCGGGAGAGGCTGGGGATAGAGTCTATGCTGTTAGTTCTTTGCCTCTTTAGCTGTTGGGTTGTCTGTTTAGCTGTTGGCTTTTTAGCCGTTCGGAGTTATTTCTTTGTTCTTCCCTTATCTTCGGTTCGCATGTTCTCCTGTTGAGGGATTCAGTTTTTTGGCAATCTCTTGCTAAAGTTTGGAAGAATGGAACTTGTGTTAAATGAAGACGTGAGCTTTGCAGTCAGATCTAAATCTCTGACTCTTAACAGGTGAATAATCCTGTCCAAATTAACTTCCTTAAACCCCAGTTCCTTCATCTGTAAAGTAAGAGTAATACCTCCTAGAATTGTTGTAAAGATTATAATGAAATAGCATGCATAATTGAAATGACATATGTAAAGTGTTTATTATTGTGTCCAGTTTGGGGGTAAATGCACAATACGTTGTGTTTTTGTTTCGACCCACCTATAGGATTTGGAAAAAGTACAGATTAGGAATTGGGACCTTTTTAGCTTTTTCCTAGAAAAATGAGGCCTGGTTAGATTTGTGAGGAGCCCATTTGAGATATTAAATATTTGAGTCTGTGATTTCAGGGACAACAATGGACACCCAGAAGGACGTTCAACCCCCAAAGCAGCAGCCAATGATATATATCTGTGGAGGTAAGAGTAACACTCACAAAAGTAAGAGTATTTCACCTTTTTAAAAAATTATTGCATTTATCTTTGTCTTAACTGAGTCATTCATCTTTAAAGTTAGAAAGCAGAACAACTTTAGCAATCTTAAAAAAAATCCTCTTATTAAGATTTCATTTTCTTTCCTAGGAAAAATGCATTGCCCGCCACTCTTTTATTCTTTCTCCCTTAATATATTGGTAATGGCAACATACCCTTGAGATTGAGTATACTGTATTTTAGTGCTTTGGGTGAAAAGTATGGTTAAGATAATTTGCTTGTCTGTAATATTTCTCTTTTAGGCATTGAATAAACGTGTTTTGTTTCTAGAATGTCACACAGAAAATGAAATAAAATCAAGGGATCCAATCCGTTGCAGAGAATGTGGATACAGAATAATGTACAAGAAAAGGACTAAAAGACGTATCCTTCTAACTAAGCTTTCTGAATATGAGATAAGAGGAAGTGAAAAATAATGCATGGTTTGATAGTCAAAGACTAATTTCTGGTAAAAATGGTAACAACTTGGATTACTTACCAAAAAAGCAAAAGGCGTGATTAGCATTTTCATGGACCAGTACTCCAGTGTATAGACATATACTAAATAATCTAAATACTAGTTGATTCTGGCTTTCATAAGTGTATTTTTTCAGGGATTCTGTATATAAGTACTCATTCTTGAGCTTCAGTTTATGGGCAAACTAAATGATACAAGGAGAAATACAAATATTGAGTTTGTATGCTACCTAATGGAATAAGTGAGGCTTACAAATTAGGTGGAAGACTGAGAGTAAATTGTTATGTAATAACTACCAGTGTTTTTTAGATCACTAAATTATCACTTTTAACACTGCTTTAGTGTGTCTTGGTGCGTTGGTCTTTTGTATCATGGGGGGGGCTCATAATTAAAATAGTTTATTTTTTTGGTTCATTTCTAATTATCATAGTAAATAGTGAACTTCATTCTTTTGTGCATTTTAGATTAAATAACTAGCTTATTGCAAAGAGAAAGTGACTTGGAAGTATTAGATTTTTAATATAATTTTAAAGTACTTTTTTTGTCCTTAACTCAGTTTTTGTATAGTGGTGGTTTTTGATGCTCGATGAAACATGAAATTCAGAGGAATGTCTTCATTTGGATTTGGATTTGCTATTAATGTTGTCGTATAGCTTTTGATTAGTGTACTTTATGAATATAACTATATACACATGATTTCATTTTAAAAACCATATTGTATTTAGGTATCTATTAATAGCTTATATAAAGATATTTTTGTTCAGTTACATGGTTTGTACTTTAATTTTATCGTATATGTAATCTGACACACAATGAAGGTTAAAAGTGCTTCTCCAAACTACACTTTAATCAAAACCTAGAATCATCTGGGGCCCTTGTTAAAAATGAAGTTTGCTAGGGCCCTCTAAAGGTCTGATTAAGTAAGTTCCTAGGAAACCACTGTTTTACATCACCAATTGTTTGTAAACTCTCCAGCCTCATTTTGTATAGAGTATACCAATGCACTTACTGTCAGTGTGCATACCTCATTTTGAGTTCTAATTTTCATTTGTTAACTTGGCATAGGCCTTTCTGTATTTGTATATAATGCTTGACTGTTTTTTAAATCTTCAGCAAGGGAAAAGAAACTTTAATGGTTGCTTTCTCTAAGGCAAAATCAACCCCAAGTAAAGTGGATGAAGCAGACTATTAAGGCAGGTGCAGTTTCCCAGGTGTAATCATTCATTAAGGTAAAAAACTCTGCTTCCAGGATATAGAAAAAATAGGAGTTGGTTTACACTGAACTGGATGAATGTTTAAAGCTTTTGCCTTGATCTTAGGGATATGGATGCTCAGATGCTCCATCTGTTCCAGGATTCGATTAGATATATTTCAACTTTGTTAATAGCTTTGTGTGTCTCGCACATTCAAAGTATTAACTGTGCAACTGTGCCGTTTAAAAAAGAAAACAAAACATTGTTTCTACTACCATCCTCAAATATTAAGTTCTGTAAATTTATTATGTGCTATACAAAGTACTACCATACTCAAGATTTTTAAAGAGTGCTTCCTTGGTCCAGGTTTTCCTGGACTGTGGCTTTCATAATTTTGTAATTCTGCCATGTTCCTTCTTGAGCTTGTCCTTTTTGTACAAGAGTCCCAATAAATATCTCTTTACGACAGGCTTCTAAACCATAACTCATTGGGTAATGTTGCTCTTAACTATTCTAATTTCATCATAGGTCCTTTGTGTATCAGTAGTTTAATTGAATACTGTTATTTGGTTAACTAGACAGTGGTTTAATGGGAAAAGTATTATCACTGGAACTCAAGACCATCGTTTCAGTCAGTTACCTCTTCGTGTCCCCATCATCTATAAAATGGAAGTAATTTTACTTCTTTCCTACCTGGACAGTTTTAAGAAAAGGTAAAAGAGGTATAAAATTGCTTTTAAAAGATCCTTTTGAATAGTGCTCTATAAATATAAAAATCAGTAAATCTGAGCTTGAAGCTAATACATAACTTGTCCCCTACTAAACTGCTTACCAATGACTGTAGACACGCAGGTCCATGAAAAATATCAATACATGGAAATTGGTTCAAATCCAGCGCTGCTACTCAATTACTGGCCAGTTTATTTCTTTTGACTTCAGCTTGTCAAAGTCAAGGAATTAATGATAGTTCAGTGCTTTTAGACTCTGAAGCTATCTTCAGAGATTGAAGTTAATGACATTCAAAACTAGTAGATGAAATCATAAATGACTAATTTTAAGAAGATTAAAATATCACATAAAGTGAGAAAGTGTAAACTGAGAACACATAAAAACAAGTTGCCTCCTTACATGTACAAATACATGGACATCCATCCACCCTCCACCCTCCACCCTCCACCCTCTGCCCAGACTTAAAAGATTACTGGGTCTGTTCTGTGGGAACGGACAATATAGGGACGGGATGGTGGGAAGCCAGTTAGGGGCCACCTGTAAAAGTTCAGGCTAAGAGTAATGGTGGCTGGGCCAGGGTAGGCGTAGAGGGAGTGAGAAGTAGCTGGTTGTGAGATATATTTTGAAGTTGAATAGGACTTACTTGTGAATTGGTTAGTACTTAGGAGCACAATAAACAATATGGACTTCGGCAAAAGGCTTTGGGTCCGTATTCCCAGAGTGTCCCTTGTTCGATGCCAGTGACTACCAAGATTCACTTTCCTTATTTGTAAAATGGGCAAATGGGCATGAAATAATAGCACCTATGTCAAAGGTTTGCTGCAAGATAAAATTAAATACTCCATAAAAACTCTTAATCTAATAAATGTTAACTGTTAACACCATTACAGAAAGTATTAGCATTTTCTGCACAGGTGCTTGTATCAGCCTTAGGATTAGTCTCAGTTACCAGTCTTGCTGTTTTCCATACTCTTTAGCTTGCTCATTGTAGAGTCCTAATCACTGGACCACCAGGGAATGCCCAGCTTGCTCATTGTAAAATAGAAATTGCACAGCACTGTCTTGCTGAAAATTCTTAGTAGCTTCCCATTCTGATAAAAACTATTGGGAATAGTATATTTGGGAATAGTATAGACTCCTTTCCTGCCTCTGTCACCACTTCAACCCACCTCTCAATCTTGGTTTTAAGGAGATGTTTGCAGTTCCTTAAGCAGATAACGGACCTTTTTGCCTGTGCTCCTGCTTTTCTCTCTGCCTGAAATGACCTGTCTTGTGTTCTTCACCAGTGTCAGAATGTCATCTAGTTTTCTGTATTATTGTGGAGAAGTCCAAAACTATTCTTCCTAATGCTTTGTATGTGACCTGTTTTCGCTCTAGAAACTTAGAACTTTCTTTGCTGGTGTCCTGAAATTTTGCAGTTTGTGCCTTGGTATGGGTCTGTTTTCCTTCCCTGTTTTGGTCACTTGGTGGGTGCTTTCAGTCTGGAAACTCAAGCTCTTCAATTCTGGAAAATTTTCTTGAATTGATAACTTCCTACCCTCAGTATTCTCTTCTCTCTAGATCTTTTAAATCTAATATTAGACCTAACTTTTTCATCTTTTTCGATTTCCTTTTTTTTCTTTATCTGCTCTGTGAAAGATTTCTTCAACTTTACTTTCTAATCCATCTATTAATTATTGGACGCAATGTCTTTATGAAGATGATAGTGGTAATTTTCATTTGCCTGCATAGTCCATTTCCTTTGAGTTAGTTTCTATCCTGCTTGTTTATTCAGCATAATTGTATATGTACATAATTATAACCAGAAAAAAAAAGTGCGTGAAAAGAAAATTACAGGGCACGTGGAATTGCAACTGTTCTTATTTCTCGGCTAACGTTCTTCTGTCCGGGTGAAGCTGGGTCTGCAAGGCCAATCAGCCGGATGGCAAACCGGAGACTAGCCAGTCATCACGCAGAGGCTCTAATCCCCGCCCCCGGCAGTCAGCCGCAAGCCCTCGGGTGCCGGAGTGGGGGGGAGTGGGGCGGGGCGACACGCCCCTCCCTGGGTACGAGCCGCGCGGCTGGTGAAGTGTGTGGCTGCGGCCTCCGCAAGGCTTGGGGTCTGAACCAGGTGAGTATCTGCCAGCCAGGAGTAAACTACGTCTCTCCATCGCAATCCTTTCCTCCGGGAGCCAGGGTGAAAGACGGACCCGGAGGAGTAAATGCACCGTCGGACTGCAGTTGGAGGGATGAACAACCTTGTCGGCCGGGGAAACAACCTGGGGCCTTCCGTTTCTCGGGGCTGACGGTGGCGGATGTTGGGGCAGAGCGGCAACGCGGAGGTGGTGGTGCGGCGGGGAGGTTCCCGGGCTCTGGCGGCGGCCACCGGTCCTTGTGAACAAAGCAGGGGAATGGGGAGCAGTTTCGTAGAGTCCTAAAGTGCCCCTTGACCGTTGCGGGTTGGCTGTAGAGCTCTCGGATCTCAGGCAGTCCCTGACTCGCGCTGTACATAGAAACCGTTGCTACGGCTGGAGGATGCCGTTTCCTTTCGGTCTCCGGCTGCAGGTGGCGCCCAGCCCTGTGGATGCTGGAAAGAACGTGCCTAGGTGGAAGAAAACCATTTTTCGTGTTAACTAGCCCATTGCAGTTTGCGCTGGAGGTATTACTGATAAACTGATTAGGAAATATGGGAAATGGATGTGGATTAGGATGGTGGAGAAGAAATTAACGCCAATTAGGACCAAAGTTTTTTCTAATCAGAGACAAAGAAATTGCAAGCAGATATGGAAGAGTTCTAAATAGAGCAAACAAAGTATTGTATGACTTGTTTTTTGGAGTTTGAGAGTTAACGTTTAGTGGTCTTGAGAATGTCTCTCCTACCCCCCCCCCCCCAAGTGGTAGTTTTCAAAGAGGATTCTCAGAAACGTTGAAACAGTGTTCAGAATAAAATTCGCTTGATTAGATAAGAGGTGTCTTTATCATTTCAAATGTTTTTCACCATATTTTATTCAAATCATAAAATCTCAGGGGTTTCAAGATTCCTTTAATTCGAGCGAATCTATTTTAATCCCATTAGATGCTTAAGTCACTCCCATCAAAGATCCTCCAGCTCTTTGGAAAAATTCTCCTAAAGACAACTCATTCTATTCTGGGCAGCATCAATAATTTTAAAGTTCTTCACTGGCTTTCATGTGACCTCCACCCCGAAGGCTATCCTTGTGATGGGAGACATTCATCATACTGGGCCCCTGCTAGCATGGTGTGAAAGCCATATTCTCACTTCTCAGCTGGATCTCATTCGAAAGCTGGCAAACTGTCATCTATATTCTATACCCAAGCCAAAGCCAGCAGGAATACGGAGAAACTGACAGAGCATCCTCTTTCTCTGCAGAGATCTGATATATGACCAGACTCCCAGAGGGCAGGCATGCTGAAGGGAATACTGCTAATGAATTAGACCCATTGCTACTTGTTTTAAAATTTATCACCCAGTGTGTTTTAGTGCAGTGTTTTTTTTAAAAAATACTTTGACAATAACTCATAATATATTTTTCTTTGCAACATTTATGTACACAACATTCGTGTGTGCATTTATATACACATATATTTATAATTTTTTTATATAGACATGAAATAAAATTTTCTATAAAACAGTATTTAATGGTATGTGTCAGGTAGTCTGATTTTATTGCTGTTCTATCTCATAAAACAATGCTGATTGCAGCTCACGAAATTGATTTCTTGGGTTGCCACCTGCAATTTGAAAAGCACGATTAAATATGATGGTTAAGTATGTGAGCTCTGTAGTGGCCTACTGAGATTCAACTCTTCAGTTCACTACTTAAGAGTTATATGACCTTGAGCAGTTTATATACTTGAAACGTCACCTTTCTCATCTGTAAAAAGGGAGTAATTATTAATATCTTTCATGAAAGTGGTTTTGAAGATTGAAATAATTCATGGCATATAGAAATTTAACTCCATAAATGTTGACTATTATTACTGCTCTCTACTTAAAATCTACTTGATATAGTAGTTGAAGGATTAAATGAAGTAATAATATAAGTAAAGTACATTAAGAACTACATATTTGTTGCTGTTATTGTCACCATCATTAGCAGCATATCAATAGAGTGAAACTGTCCAGGGCCGTCTTATTCCCAATTCAGTTGAATTTAGCAGGTATTTTTTAAGGGGTATAAGACAGTATTTACTATGTTAGACCTGAAGCTCTTGAGATGAATGAGGTAAGATCTCTCGTGATCTAGAAGGGAAGACAAAGAAACAGAATTTGGATATGTACTATGTGATATGAGAGAGGTATGTACAGAGTGCCTTTAGAACACAGCTTTGGCAGCTGTTCATTATGGGAGTGGGCAACTGAGAATGTAAGGAGGCAAGGAATAAGGAAGAGGGTGATATTAAGGAGAGTTACAGAAAAGATGTTATTTATGTTTGTGCTGAATCACGAAAGGATGGTTGGGATATTAACAGCTAAAGTAGAAGATACCAAAATCAACATTAAAAGATATCTTAAAAAGCAGTTTGAGCACTAAAGAGGATCAGAATATTCCACCCCCAAGTAGACCACTTTGACATGAAGATTATTTTGAGCTAAAGGCAATTAGGAAACAGCAGACACAGGAAGAACTCTCGGCCTTCCCCTTTTTTGCCAAAAAGCAGGGCATAAATTTCCCTTTATGAAGGTGTTCCCTCCTCTCCTTTCTCATACCAAGATGAAGAGAACAACCCTTATCACAGTAGATGGACAATCAGCACTGAGGTGAGTCTGCATAAACAAACCTTATTAAAATAACCCTTATCTGCCATTAGTTTCTTCCATAGATTTACCTTCTAGAAACCAAAACCCCTTTTCCTTTGTCTAATCATTTCTACACAATTTATCACCCTTTGTTAAAATGGTATATAGTTCCCCAGGCCTAACAGTTTCTTTGAGTTTTCACTTTTCTGTGAAGCCCCAGGAGTATATAAAATGAACCTTTTCTCCCGTTAATATCGTTTGTCAGTTTAATTTACAGCCCTCAGGTGCTGAACCCAAATGGATACAAGAAAAAAATGTTTTCCTCTACAGCACCAAAACCTGCTCTGTTGTTGTATTTCAATTTTGCTTAAGTGAAGATTAAGTAAAATAATCCATCTGTGGTATATAGTAATTTATTTTTATCTATTTATTTATTTAGTTATTTTTGGCTGCGTTGGGTCTTCGTTGCTGTACACGGGCTTTCTCTAGTTGCAGCGAGCAGGGGCTACTCTTCGTTGCGGTGCACAGGCTTCTCATCGCAGTGGCTTCTCTTTGTTGCAGAGCACAGGCTCAGGTGCACGGGCTTCAGTAGTTGTAGCACGCAGACTCAGTAGTTGTGGCTCATGGGCTCTAGAGCGGAAGCTCAGCAGTTGTGGCTCATGGGCTTAGTTGGTCTGCGGCATATGGGGTCTTCCTGGACTAGGGCTCGAACCCATGTCCCCTGCATTGGCAGGCGGATTCTTAACCACCACACCACCAGGGAAGTCCGTATATTGTAATGTAGCCCCATGAATGTTAACTGTTCTTATCGGGGAGAGAGAATTTACAATGTGTAGCTTCCTCCTTAGAAGAAATACTCCATCTCCTTTTCTATAGAAATGAAAAATAAATATTACAGAAGTACCTAGATGGTTACTACTATCCAAATTGAGTATTAATGTATTTTTAGATTCATAACTATTTTCCTACACTATATTTCAGCCATGACTGCCAAAGATTATCCGTCATTGTGGGGCTTTGGAACAACAAAAACATTTAAAATACCTGTTGAACATTTGGATTTCAAGTATATTGAAAAATGTTCAGACGTTAAACACTTGGAAAAAATTCTTTGTGTGCTCAGGTAAGCGTTTAAAAATCATATCATGTTTCAGTTTGCCAATTTTAATTATATTGTTGACTTCTAAAATTCAAAGCTACATTAGAAATTTTGGAGCAGATTTTCCAATATTGAAATTGTTGTTTTTGTCCATGTTAGGTTCCAAAATAGTGGTTTTGATCCTGTGGTTAGTTTGGCGGGTTCTGGCTAGATCTACTTCCAGCACAAGACTTAGGCTAATTAGTACCCAAGAGGGCATTTTTCTTGCTTCCTGGCACTTTCTAGGAACCGGTAAAGCATCTGTTAGGAGGCACCTGCTTATGCTGATAAAGTGCTTTGGCACTCTCCCACTTCACACTATCTGCCAGCAAAGGTGGGTGACTCACTGGGAGCCGTTGCATGGGGGATGGGGTGGCGGGGGAGAAAGTAGGACCAGAAGTCAGGGAATCAAAGCCTTTTCTGGGTAAGAGCCCTGTGGCTGTGATTCTCAAACTTTAATATTTGCCAAACATGGTGGTTAGAAAATGCAAATTTGAGGGCACCACTCCTGGAGATTCTGCTTCAGGAAATCAGGAGTGGAGCCCAGGAACATGTGTTTTTAACAAGCACACTGGCTGATCAACATGCGGGTGGCCAAGGGAACTCTACAAGAAACATTGCCCTGTGGCCTACCAACCTGTGCCAACTGTTTGGGGTTTCTTGAGGGTTTTGCATTTGGAGGGTAGCCTCATTATTGCAGAAGTACTTGTGAGCACAAACTGCCCATTTCCGGGACATCAGTAGTATTCCTTTTGCTCAGCAGTGGTTCTCTCTTTTCTTTCCTCTGATGCCCTTCCTTACTGCTGTGTCCTTTCCTTTTTCTTTCTTATCACCTTTAGCCTCCTGTCCTTCCTAAGCATCCCTGCTTGTCCCCAGCCAGTGTTGATGTAATAGCCTCATCATATCATTGTTTTCCCTCTTGTTTTTCTCAACATATAAGAATGTTTTCATTTTTATTTGATTAAAGACTAAAAGAAAATGTGAAGTTTATGGGATGAAAGAGTTTGAAAGACATTTTATGAATAGCCTAATTAAATTGTATTGACTTGGGACTATTTTTTTTAAATTTAATTTGAAAATGGGATTTATTTTTATTTTTCTAAAAATTTAGAAGTAAACAGATTCACAAGAAACGAGGAAAAGATTGATTTTCCTTAAAAAAAAAAAAAAAAGCAAAAAAGAACACATGTCTCTGTTTAACTCTCTAAGGAAGGAATTCTGTTCCTTGAGTGGTTGAATTTAGAGGTGTGTTGTTCTAAACTGTTCCTCTGCCATTTTCTTCCTATCCCTTTGGGGGAAAAAAAAAATGAGCCAGAACAGTAACTCCTCATTGGAAAATAAGTCCAAAGTCTCATTCTTTGCCTGTCTCTAATAATGAATTTCCATTTATAAGTTTAAAATTACCTTATGTACAAAATGAACATATGTGTGTTAAAGAGGAGAGAAAATGTTATCTATTCAACTTTTAAAGCGTGTGATGGAAATTGATGTCTTTGGAGCTCCTTTTTTTCCCCCTTCATCTCAGCACTCCATAGATTAGCATGTGAAAGTGGAGGTTGCTCTAATTGAGGACGGTGAGGGGGAAGGCAGCAGCTCAGCCTTCATCCTCGTTCGGGGCAGACCGTGAGATCTCTGTGGAACCCCTGGGCTCCATGGAACCCAGCTTGCAAACCACTGGTCTATATGGTCTCTAAGTGAAGTGGTAACTCTAAAATTCTGAATTTTTTAAAAGGTCTGGTGAGGAAGGATATTATCCTGAACTTACTGAATTTTGTGAAAAGCGCCTTTCAGGCTTGGCTCCTGGAAGTAGAGCTTTGAGGAGAGAGAAACCTGCAGCGACAGCAGCCAGTTTCACAGCAGAAGAATGGGAAAAAATTGACGGTGATATAAAGGTATAGAGTAACATCACTTTTTGTGGCATTGTCATGGATATATATCTACTTTACTTATCTGAAATCCTAGGCTTCCTTTTTTGTCAGTAAAGGGCTTTTAGTGGTAATTACTTAGGTGGTACTGGTTGCTTCTTACACCTAGGAGAATATTGTGAATGTGTGTGTGTCTCTGTGTGTGTATGTCTGTGGATTTGTTGGTGGGGGGTGGGGAGGGCATGCTCATGTATTTTATTTTTTGTTTTTTATTTATTTTTAAAATAAATTTATTTATTTATTTATTTTTGGCTGAGTTGGATCTTTGTTGCTGCGCGTGGGCTTTCTCTAGTTGCAGTGAGCTGGGGCTACTCTTCGTTGTGGTGTGTGAGCTTCTCATTGCAGTGGCTTCTCTTGTTGCAGAGCACGGGCTCTAGGTGCACAGGCTTCAGTAGTTGTGGCACGTGGGCTCTAGAGCACAGGCTCAGTAGTTGTGGCGCACAGGCTTAGTTGCTCCACGGCATGTGGGATCTTCCCGGACCAGCGCTCCAACCCGTGTCCCCTGCATTGGCAGGCGGATCCTTAACCACTGTGCCACCAGGGAAGCCCTGCACATGTATTTTATTTTATTTTATTTTTTTTTAATAATTTTTTTTTTTTTGAAATTCACGGTCTTTTATTTATTTATTTATTTATGACTGTGTTGTGTCTTCGTTTCTGTGCGAGGGCTTTCTCTAGTTGTGGCAAGTGGGGACCACTCTTCATCGCGGTGCGCGGGCCTCTCACCATCGCGGCCTCTCTTGTTGCGGAGCACAGGCTCCAGACGTGCAGGCTCAGTAACTGTGGCTCACGGGCCCAGTTGCTCCGTGGCATGTGGGATCTTCCCAGACCAGGGCTGGAACCCGTGTCCCCTGCATTGGCAGGCAGATTCTCAACCACTGCGCCACCAGGGAAGCCCTGCACATGTATTTTAAATGACTGAATAATATCCCACCCTATGAAAGGAACATAATTCAGTCAGCATCTATAAATAGTGTTATGTTTGTTCATAATTTTTTTGTACCATCCTGGTTGTTTCCTAGGGATAAATTATTAGAATTCAAGTTACTTGATCAAAGGATCTAAATATTTTTAAGGCTGTTGAAACACATTTCTGTATTCTCAGGAAGTTGTACCTTTGTACTCTCCCACCATCAGTGTGTAAGAATGCTCACTTCAGGTACTCTTCACTGGAAACTGTAATCATTTTTTACATTTTAAAGTCAATTAAATAGTTAAAAAATGATAGTACGTAGTGTATTGTTTGTTTACTAGTAACGTTAAATTTTTAAAAATCTGTCACTTGAATTTCTTCTTTTCTTAATGACCTGTTTGTGTCTTAACTGATTTCTTTTAATCAGCTTTATTGTTATTATTTACATTCAATAAAAATTAGCTATTTTATAAAACAAACAAATGTATGCAACAAAGCAGAAACAGTCTCACAGACATAGAGAACAAAATAGTGGTTACCAGTGGGGAGAGGGAGGAAGGAGGGGCAGGATAGGGGTAAGGGATTAAGAGATACAAACTACTGTGTATAAAATAAATAAGCAACAAGGGTGTACAGCGCAGGGAAACAGAGCCATTCTTTTGTAATAACTTTAAATGGAATATAATCTATAAAAATATTTAATCACTATGTTGTATACCTGAAACTAACATAATATTGTATATTAACTGTACTTCAATTTTTAAAAAATTAGCTATTTTATGGTAATTTCACTGAGTTTTGACAAATTGCATTTGCTGTGGAATATTTCCATTATCCCTAAAAGTTTTGTTTTGCCCCTTTGCAGTCAGTGCTGACTCCACACCCTGGCTCCTGGCAACCGCTGAACTGCTTTCTATCATTATAGATTTGCCTTTTCTAGACTTTCATATAAATATAATTATATAGTATATCTTATTTCATGTCTGGCTTCTTTCACTTAGCATGATGCTTTTGAGATTCATCTATGTTGTTGCATGTGTCCACAGTTCATTCCTTTTAATTGCTGAGTAGTAGTGAATTGTATGGATATCTCACAGTTTAACCATTTACCCATTGATGAACAAATGCCAAAATGTTTTCCAAAGTGGCATCAGTCCTGCCAATAATGGATAAAAGTTCCTGTTGCTCTACATTGTGGTCCATGCTTATTAGTATTGTCAGTTTTGTTAATTTTAGCTATTCTCTTAGGTATATAGTGGTATCTCATTGTGGTTTTCATTTGCATTTCTCTAATAACTAATGATATTGAATGTCTTTTCATGTACTTATTTGTCATCCATATATCTTCTTTTGTAGAGTGTCTTTAAATCCTTTGCCCATTAAAAAAAATTAGATTTTTTGTGTTCTTATTGAGTTGTAAAATACATGTCTTTCATGTATTTTACACACAAAGATACATCTTTGCAAATATTTTCTGATATTGTGTGGCTTGCCTTTTCATTTTTTTAACAGTACCTTTGAAAGAGCAAAAGTTTTTACTTTTGATGAAACTGATTTTTCTTTTTATAGTTTGTGCTTTTGTGTTCTATTAAGAAATCTTTGTCTCATTCAAGATCCCTAAATTTTCTCCTATGATTCTTCTAGAAGATTTATAGTTTTAGCTCTTAAATATACGTCTAAGATCTGTTTCATTTTTTAGACACACACACAAATATATACATACACACACATACATATATTTGTACATACTAACATGGATAGCCAAAAGTTCAAGTGTCATTTAATGAAAGATTATCCTTTCCTCATTGAAATTCTTGGTACCATTGTCAAAAATCAACTGCCCACGTATGTGTAAGTCTATTTCTGAACTCTCTCTATTCTGTTCATCAATCTAAATGTCTGTCTTTACACCAGTACTGCATTGTCTTGATTACAGTAAGTCTGTTTTTTAATTTTAATTTTATCAATATATTGGAGTATAGTTGATTTACAGTGTTGTGTTAGTTTCAGGTGTACAGCAAAGTGATTCAGTTATACATTTTTATATATATCTATTCTTTTTCAGATTCTTTTCCCATATATGCAGTCAGTCTTGAAATCAGATAGTGCAAGTCCTCCAACTCTGTTCTTCATTTTCAGAGTTGTTTTGGGTGTTCAGGTCCTTTGCTTGCCAATTTCTACGAAATAGCTTGCTTGTATTTGAGTTGGGATTGTGTTGAATTTGTGGATCAATTTTGGAAGAATTGATATCTTAACAATATTGAGATTTCTTTTTTTTTTTTTTTTTTTAATTAATTTATTTATGGCTGTGTTGGGTCCCCATCTCTGCGCGAGGGCTCCCTCCAGCCGCGGCAAGCAGGGGCCACTCCTCATCGCGGTGCGCAGGCCTCTCACTGTCGCAGCCTCTCTTGTTGCGGAGCACAGGCTCCAGATGCGCAGGCTCAGTAGTTGTGGCTCACGGGCCTAGCCGCTCCGCGGCATGTGGGATCTTCCCGGACCGGGGCACGAACCCGTGTCCCCTGCATTGGCAGGCGGACTCCCAACCACTGCGCCACCAGGGAAGCCCTAAATAACAACTCTCCATCCCACCCCCACCACCAGCCCCTGGCAACCACCATTCTACTTTCTTTTTTATTATTTTTTTTGATATGTTTACATTCTTTTTTCTTTTTTCTTTTTATTTTTTTATTGAAGTATAGTTGATTTACAATGTTGTGTCACTATCAGGTGTACAGCACAGTGATTCAGTTATACATACGTATATATCTATTGTTTTTCAGATTCTTTTCCCTTATAGGTTATTATAAAATATTGAGTAGAGTTCCCTGTGCTACACAGTAGGTCCTTGTTGATTATCTATTTTATATATAGTAGTGTATATATTTTAATCCCAAACTCCTAATTTATCCCTCCCCCCCCGCCCCACCTTTCCCTTTTGGCAACCATAAGTTTGTTTTCTATGTCTGTGGGCCTATTTCTGTTTTGTTTATAAGTTCATTTGTATCATTTTTTTTTCTTTTGGATTCCATATATGAACAGTATCATATGATGTTTGTCTTTCTCTGTCTGGCTTTTCACTTAGTATGATCATCTCTAGTCCATCCATGTTGCTGCAAGTGGCATCATTTCATTCTTTTTTATGGCTGAGTAATATTCCACTGAATAAATATACCACATCTTCCTTATCCATTCACCTGTTGATAGACATTTAGGTTGCTTGCATGTCTTGGCTATTGTAAACAGTGCTGCAATGAACATTGGGGTGCATATATCTTTTCCAATTACGGTTTTATCCAGATGTATGCTCAGGAGTGGGATTGCAGTATCATATGGTAACTCTATTTTTAGTTTTATAAGGAACCTCTATACTGTTCTCCGTAGTGGCTGCACCAATTTACATTCCCACCAACAGTGTAGGAGAGTTCCTTTTTCTCCACACCCTCTCCAACATTTATTATTTGTAGACTTTTTGACGACGGCCATTCTGACCAATGTGAGGTGATACTTCATTGTAGTTTTGATTTGCATTTCTCTAATAATTAGTGATGTTGAGCATCTTTTCATGTGCCTTTTGGCTATCTGTATGTCTTTTTTTTTTTTTTTTAAATAAATAATTTATTTATTTATTTATTTTTGGCTGTGTTGGGTCTTTGTTTCTGTGCGAGGGCTTTCTCCAGTTGCGGCAAGTGGGGGCCACTCTTCATCACGGTGCACGGGCCTCTCACTATCGCGGCCTCTCTTGTTGTGGAGCACAGGCTCCAGACGCGCAGGCTGAGTAGTTGTGGCTCACGGGCCCAGTTGCTCCACGGCATGTGGGATCTTCCCAGACCAGGGCTCGAACCTGTGTCCCCTGCATTAGCAGGCGGATTCTCAACCACTGCGCCACCAGGGAAGCCCCTGTATGTCTTCTTTGGAGAAATGTCTATTTAGATCTTCTGCCCATTTTTTTGATTGGTTTTTATATATATATATATTGAACTGTATTAGCTGTTTGTATATTTTAGAGATTAATCTTTTATCATTTGCATCATTTGCAAATATTTTCTCCTATTCTGTTGGTTGTCTTTTCATTTTGTTTGTGGTTTCCTTTGCTGTGCAAAAGCTTTTAAGTTTAATTAAGTACCATTTGTTTATTTTTGTCTTTATTTCCATTATTCTAGGAGATGGATCTAAAAAGATATTGCTGCAATTTATGTCAAAGAGTGTCCTGCCTATGTTTTCTTCTAGGAGCTTTAAAGTATCCAGTCTTACATTTAGGTCTTTAATCCATTTTTAATTTATTTTTGTATGTGGTGTTAGAGAATGTTCTAATTTCATTCTTTTACATGTAGCTGTCCAGTTTTCCCAGCACCACTTATTGAAGAGTCTTTTCTCCATTGTATATTCTTGCCTCCTTTGTCATAGATTAATTGACCATAGGTGTGTGGGTTTATTTCTCGGCTCTCTATCCTGTTTCATTGATCTATATTTCTGTTTTTTGTGCCAGTACCATACTGTATTGATTATTGTAGCTTTATAGTATAGTCCGAAGTCAGGAAGCCCGATTCCTCCAGCTTCATTTTTCTTTCTCAAGATTGCTTTTGGCTCTTTGGGGTCTTTTGTGTTTCCATACAAATGTAAAAATTTTTTGTTCTAGTTCTGTGAAAAATGCCATTGGTAATTTGATAGGGATTGCATTGAATCTGTAAATTGCCTTGGGTAATATAGTCATTTTGACAATATTGGTTCTTCTAATCCAAGAACATGGTATATCTTTCCATCTCTTTGTGTCATCATCGATTTCTTTCATCAGCGTCTTATAGATTTTGGAGTACAGATCTTTTGCCTCCTTGGGTAGGTTTATTCCTAGGTATTTTATTCTTTTTTATGTGATGATAAATGGGATTGTTTCCTTAATTTCTCTTTCTGGTCTTTTGTTGTTAATGTATAGAAATGCAACAGATTTCTGTGTATTAATTTTGTATCCTGCGACTTTACCAAATTCATCGATGAGCTTTAATAGTTTTCTGGTAGCATCTTTAGGATCTTCTATGTATAATAAGTATCATGTCATCTGCAAATTGTGACAGTTTAACAACTTCTTTTCCAATTTGGATGCCTTTTATTTCTTTTTCTTCTCTGATTGCTGTGGCCAGGACTTCCAAAACTATGTTGAATAAAAGTGGCGAGATTGGACATCCTTGTCTTGTTCCTGATCTTAGAGGAAACGCTTTCAGCTGTTCACCGTTGAGTATGATGTTAGCTGTGAGTTTGTCATTTATGGCCTTTGTTATGTTGAGGTATGTTCCCTCTTTGCCCGTTTTCTGGAGAGTTTTTATCATAAATGGATGTTGAATTTTATCAAAAGCTTTTTCTGCATCTATTGACCATTCTACTTTCTGTTTCTTTGAGTTTGGCTAATCTAGATACCTCATATCAGTGGAATTTTAATTTCAATTTCTACTTGTACATTGCAAGCTTATAGTTATCTAAAATTGGCCTTTCTGTATTGACTGTGTATCCTGTGTCTTGTTTAATTCAAACTAACACATTCGTTCTAGTAGATTTTTTTGTAGATTCCTTGGATTTTCTTTATGGAAGATTATGTCATCTGTGAATATTGAAAGATTTTCTTCTTTTCCAGACTGACTACCTTTTATTCCTTTTACTTGCCTTATTCCATTGGCTTGGACCTCTAGTACAGTGTTGAAATGAGAGCAGATATCTTTGTCTTGTTCCCCATCTTAGGGGAAATCATTTAGCCTTTCATTATGTTACTTATAGATTTGTATAGTTCTCCTTTATCAGGTTGAGGAAGTTCCCTTCTGTTCCATGTTTGATGGGTGGAGAATTTTTATCATGAATGGATATTGAATTTTGTGAAATGCTTTTCCTGCATTTATTGAGATGAACATATGGTTTTCTTAGTAGTCTGTTAATAAGGTAATTTATGTACACTGTTTTTGAGTGTTATAGCAACCTTACATTCCAGGATAAACCCTACTCATCATGATGTATCTTTTTTATATGGATTGGATAGCTAAAATTTTGTTAAGGACTTTTTGTGTCTATGAATCATGAGAGATATTGGTCTGTAGTTTTCTTGTAATGTCGTTGTCTGGTTTTTGTATCAGGGTACTGTTGACCTCAGAATGAGTTGGAAAGTATTCTCTATTCTTCTGTTTCCTAGAAAAGCTTGTGTATAATTGATATTATTTCTTCCTGAAATGTTTTCTAGAATTTACCGTTGATGCCATCTGGGCCTCAAGTTTTCTTTATTGATAAGGTTTTAACTATTAATTCAGTTTCTTTAGTAGACTCTGGGCTATTCAGGTTATATTCAGAGCTTTCTCTCTGTCCACCTCTCTCCTCTCAGAAATCTTACCTCCTCAATTCTTGCAGTCTTGGTCCCAGTCTGACCTCCGTTCTTCTAAATTCATTGAGACCTAAGACTGTTTCCTTTCCCTATGCTGTAGCCTGGAAACACTAGGCAGTCAGTTTGGAGCAAATGTAGGGTTTACCTCATTTGTTTCCCTTCTTTCAAGAATTATTGTCCTGTGCTACCTATTGTCCAGTGTCTGAAACTATTGTTTCATATATTTTTTCAGGTTTTCTAAAGTTTAGGCAGGAGGGTAAATCTAGTCCCTGTTACTTTGTCAGAGCCAGAAGCCCCTTTATTGACTTTTCTATTGATATGTTTCTTATTTATTTGTAAGAGTTCTTTCCTACATATTTTAATTTTCCCCTCAATTTGTTATTTGCCTTGTAAGTTTTGTGTGTGGTGTTTATTCATTTATTTATTTTTATGTAACCACACCTCTTGATTTTATCCTTTATGATCTTTACATTTGTTTTATACTTAGGAAAACTCTGTCTCCACCGGATACATATTTACCTGTATTGTCTTATAGTTCCTTTGTGGTTTCTTTTTGCTTAAGAAATATATATTTTTTAAAACAGACTCTGGAAAAACAAATTTTTTTGGTTTTACTTTATTTTATTCAGCGTATTTTTTCTGAGGTAAATCATACACTTGAAAACAATTTTGAGGTATGTGTATTCTCTAACTCAGAATGCTAATTTTTAAAAACTTTCAGCTTTCTCATTTTGTCATTTTATTGACTTGAGTTTGAAAAATTTGGTAATTAATCTACAGGTTAAAATAGCAGTTCTTGTCCAGCGTTCTTTGGCTTTATTTTCTGAGGGGTAAACAGCTGTTTTAATTGCAGGGCCTGCTTTCCCCCCAGCTGTGTGTTCTTTCTCAGTCAATTCTTAAGTTAGTTTCCTTCTCATCTCCCTTCCTTCATACTTTTCTTGCCACTTCTCCTTCGTTCCCAGTTCTCTCTCTCCCTTTCCTCCTCTATAATCCTTCCTCTCTCTTTTTACCTTTCTTCCCTTGTTTTTCTTTTTCTCTTCCTGTTTCTCCTGTTTGCCTCCTTTTCATCCTCCCCGCCTCCTATATGGGTAGGACAGTTAATATAGTTTATCCTAGCCCCTATTTGAAGAGTGTCTGACAAATATTAGACCCTCACTATATATCTGCTGAATAATAAATAATAGAATTTCACAGATAATAAGGAAATATCTTACTCAATTTTTCTGGCCTCTGTGACGATTCAGTTTAATAAACATTATTGTGAACCTAGTATATGCCAGACAATGTGCTAGGTTTTTTTGTGTTTTTTGTTTGTTTGTTTTAAGTACTTCAACGTTTCTTGTATCTAAGTTAAGTTTTTCAGGGAATTTGTTTATTTTATCTAACTTGCAAAGTTATTGGTATAAATTTGTCTAAAACATCCCCTTGTCATTTTTTTAATATCTGTAGAATTATTAGTGATGTACCTCTTTTATACCTGATACTGGTAATTTGTATTTTTTCCTTTCACTTTCTTTTGACTAGTCTTGCTGAGGGTTTGTCAGTTGTATTAATTTATTTCCAAAAAAACTAGTTTTGAATGTTGATTTTCTTTATTTTTCTATTTTCTGTTTTACAGATTCCTACTCTTATTTTTTAATATTTTTATTTCCTTCTACCTACTTTGGCTTTAATGTGTTTTCTCTCTCTTTATTAGTTTTTTAAGGTAGAAGCTTAAATAATTGGATCTTAAGCCTTTCTTCTTGTTTAAAGTTGTATATTTCCCTCTAATACTTTATCTGAATCCTACAAATTATATGTCATGTTTTCTTTATCACTTAGTTCAAATTATTTTCCAATTTCCCATCTGATTTCCTTTTTTAACCCATGATCTCTTTATAAGTGTATTGTTTAATTTCCAATTACTTGGGGATAATCTAAATACTTCTTATTACTGAATTCTAATTTAGGTCTGTTGTGGTCAGATACCATACTTTGTATAATTTCACCCCTATCAAATTTATTGAGACTTTTTTTGGCCTATGTTCCATGTGCTCTTGAAAATAACATAGAAGTCTTTAATATTGATTAGGTCAAGTTGGTTAATGTTTGCATCTGCTATAACATTACTGATTCTCTTTTTGTCCACTTTTTCCCTGTGTCCATCCTACTGTTAATCAAATAGATTCATTTTGGATACTGAGTTTTTCATTTTCAGGATTTCCATTAAATCTTTTTAAAGTTTCCATTCTTCTCCCAAAGTTCTCAATTGTTCATGCATGTTGTCCACCCTTCTCACATATTTACTGTAGCTGTTTTTAAGTCCCTATTTGTTACTTCCAACATCCATCCACTCTATGTGTCTGCTTCTATTGACTGTGGGTAATGTTTTTCTGCTTCTTTGTCTTTCTTGTTATTTGTATATTTTATACTGACCACTGTATATAAAAAAAATCAGTGGAATCTGAAGTAATTAATATTTACCTACAGAAAGGAGCATGTTCCTTCTGTCAAACTGCTAGAGTTGGAGACTGGGTCAATCTAATCTGTATGTTAAGTTGCAGCTGACATGCTAAGGTTCTTGAGATTAAGACATAGGCTCTGCCCTCAAGGAACTTACAGTGTGGTAAGAGGGACAAACAGTAAATAGAGGATTTAAAATCTCTATGCTAAACACAGAGGAGGAACACTTTTAGCCCAACCAGGAAGTTCAGAGAAAGCTTGCTGGAAGGGATGATGTAAAAGATCTTGTAAGATAAATAAAGTAGGAAGGGCAACAATGAACATACTGAACAATACTGAACTGTACACTTAAAAATAGTTAAGATGATACATTTTATGTTATTGTGTATTTTCCTACAATTGAAAAAAAAACGAGAGAGTAAGAAGGGCATTTCAGGTGGGGAAAATGGCATGATCAAACTGTCACCTAAAAATTGACCCACAGTAAACTATGATGATGTACAGTCCTTTCTAATGCCTGGTTAATTATTTCAAACTGTATATTTACCTTCTTTTTTCCTCTCTTCTTCTCAGAGTTGGGTATCAGAAATTAAAAAAGAAGATGATAAAATACACTTTCAAGAAACTGAAGCATTTCCAGCAATGGAAGATAATTTGCCTCCAGTTCGTGGTTCAAACAGCCATCTTCACGTTGCCAAGGTAGGCCTTTTTGGTGTGGGGTGTGGGTGGTAGGGGGAGAAAGTTGTTGTTTATTAAGAACATTATCTTGGTTTAATCAGTGTAGCTGAAGTGTGATGTCCTGTAGGCAGCTGGGGATTTTTTTCAGGTGATCGTGTGTTATCACCTTCTGGAGTAGGCCTCACCTGGATATCAAAATGAAACAGTATTTTCATTTGAAGACTTGCATCTTGGGTTTACTGCCTTCCTCATTTTTTCTTTTGCTGTTCTGTCTCTTCTACTCTGACAATTTTTGATGAGTACTTATGATCCAATTCAGTGTGTAAGAGTTTCAGGGAGTAATTTCATGTATCCAATAGAGGTATAGAGGGAGTAGTTTGTTACACAATTAAGTATGGATTTAAAGCGTAAAACAGATGGATTAATCTGTTTAATTAACCCATTAAACTTGGATATCAAGCAGTTATAGATGTCATTTCTCTGTTTAGTGCATTTCTCCCCCCATCTCCAGCCCCTCATTTTTATTTCTCTGAGATTGGTCCCTATTTTGCCATGCAGATCTCTCCTTGGTAACCCATGGCTTCCATAGAGAAGGGGCCTGTTGGAGTTCCAGGTTCACTTAACTTCAAGTTAAAATTGAGCTTCTTGGCATCCACCTGACCCTGATATTAAAGAACCCAACCCTTGTCTCCAGTGGGCTTTCGCTTGGATCACACATTCCATTCCCTCTGCCCTCCTTTTTTTTTTTTTTTTTTTCCTATTATTCCTATCATCTTTAAGAGGATGTTTACCTAAGTCTCTTCATTTTGGGTTGAGTCATTCTTGTTTTTCTCGTCTCTTCTTTGAGTCCCCAATTTTATTAGAAAAACATCCATAGCCTTTTCATCACTCTGCTCCTTGGTAATTTACCTTCCTGGGTCTTTTTACTTCTCATTAGGAATTACTCAGGTAACTGAGGTACAAAGTAAGTAAGTATAGGAAGGATACCACTGTCTGTAATCAATGAATTCGTATTTATTGAACACTCATTATGTGTTAAGTCTGTGTCCTGAAACTGTAACAACAAAAAACATTTGGTCTCTGTCCTCAAAGAGCTTATAGTCCAGTAGGGATAGACAGACTAGTGGTACAGTGGTTCTCAAAGTATGACCCGTGGACACTGGTTGTCCCAGAGATCCTTCTAGGGGATCCAGAAAGTCAATGTTATTTTCAAAAATAATGCTGATGCTTTTGTCTCTTTCACTGGGTTGACATTTGCACTGAGGGTAAAACTGCTGGTGCCTTACCATGAATCAAGGCAGTGGCACCAACTGTGGACTAGCGGTCATTGTTTTCTCCACTGCTGTGCACTCATAGTAAAACATTCCAATTTAACTTAAAAGTGTCTTTGATGAAACAATAAAACCTTTTTTGTCATTAAATCTTGAATCTTGAGGACACATCTTTTTAACATTCTGTGTGTACCAAATGTAAAATAGCTAGCTAGTGGGAAGCAGCCGCATAGCACAGGGAGATCAGCTCTGTGCTGTGTGACCACCTAGAGGGGTGGGACAGGGAGGGTGGGAGGGAGACACAAGAGGGAGGAGATATGGGGATATATGTTTATGTATAGCTGATTCACTTTGTTATACAGTAGAAACTAACACGCCATTGTAAAGCAATTATACTCCAATAAAGATGTTAAAAAAATATTCTGTGTGACAAAATGAGGAGTACACAGAAGGCACTTCACTGTGAAATGAAATATGATGGTTATCATAAGAAAAAGCACTTGTGTGATTGACTGCCAGCTGAATTAGCAACTTTTTCCTGGAACAATTTTTACTTGAAGAAATGACTGACAGACAAGCTATAGTTATTCAGAGTTGAGTTTTTGGCAGACATTTTCTTGGAAATAGTGAAATGGTCTATCACTTCAAAGAAATCAATGAACAGTATTTGTTGCCAGTGCTAAAATCTGAGCTTTCAGGTAGAATTCAGAGTATTTCATATTCTTAGGGGCTCTCAAATACCTACTTGTGACAAAAAAATTTCCCCTTAAGGGAGACACTTAATGACTTTTATGATGAGCTCCATGAGGATTTTTTTTTTTTACTTTTAAACAATTGAGATATAGTTGATGTACAATATTATACAAATTACAGGTGTTATAACAGTGATTCACAGTTTTTAAAGGTTATACTCCATCTATGGTTATTATAAAATATTGGCCATATTAGCTGTGTTGTACAGTATATCCTTGTAGCCAATTTATTTTATACATAATACTTTGTACCTCTTAATCTCCTACTCCTGTTTTGCCCCTCCCCCTCCCCTCTCCCCATTGGTAACCACTAGTTTGTTCTCTGTATCTGTGAGTCTGTTTCCTTTTTGTTATATTCACTAGTTTGTTTTATTTTTTAGATTCCACATATAAGTGATATCATATAGTATTTGTCTTTCTCTGTCTGACTTATTTCACCTAGCATAATACCCTCCAAGTCCATCCATGTTGTTGCAAATGGCAAAATTTCATTCTTTTTTACGTTTGTATACACTACTTCTCCTTTATCCATTCATCTGTTGATAGACACTTAAGTTGCTTCCACATCTTGGCAATTGTAAATAATGCTGCTGTGTACATTGGGGTGCATGTATCTCTTTGAATTAGTGTTTGTATTTTATTCAAATATATACCCTGGAGTGGAATTGCTGGATCATAGGGTAGTTCTATTTTTAGTTTTTTGAGAAACCACCATACTGTTTTCCACAGTGGATGCACCAACAATGTACAAGGGTTCCCTTTTCTTCACATCCTCTCTAATATTTGTTATTTGTGGTCTTTTTGATGATAGCCATTCTGACAGGTGTGAGGTGATATCTCGTGGTTTTAATTTGCATTTCCCTGATGATTAGTGATGTTGAGCATCTTTGCATGTGCCTGTTTGTGAACTCCATGAGGATTTTAACAGATATGATTTTTTAATTGTATAATGAAATGTAGGAATATTTGGAAGATCTGTGTAACTCCTAATGACCAATGTACAATGATACAAAATCGTGCTTGTATAAATGACCCATTCAAATGGTTTCAAATTATGACTTTTAAGAAGCCATTTAAGAAACTATTTGTGAACTGTTGTTTGCTTTCCTCCCATTCCCTTCAAGGTGCTTGCAGTGGACATGTGACCTGGGTTGAGCCACTTAATAGCACCAAGCTAGTGCTTGGTCAGTGATGGGCCCATAACCCAAGCTAGCCAATCAGAGTCCTTCCCTGGGATTTCTCTAACTAAAGATGGAGAGAAGAGTCACTCTCCTTTTCCTTTCTGATTGGGAGGCCTGTCAGGTTATAATCCCAGACTGTGTGTGGCCACATTTCCAACTACATAGAAAAAGCAAGCAGACAGCAGGGAAAACAAAATCAGGGAGAGAGAAGCAGAGACTTCTGGGGGAGAGAAGGAGAAAAGGGGAGAGAGGGAGAGCTGTAGAAAGAGGGTATATGAATCCTTTATCCAGCAATACCCCTGCCGTTTCATCAGTTTGGTTACATAAGCCAATAATTTATTCTTTTTAACTAAAATTAGTTCAAGTTGGGTGCCTGTCATTGCAAGCAAAACAGCTCTGTCTAACATAGCAAAGTAGTTATTCTTATTTCTTCAATGCCTAGGTTTTAAAAGAATGAATGATAGTTTAGTACTTTATTATTATAAGAAAAATCAATAATAATCACATTTCACACATATAAGTTTTAAAATTTTATATATGTACTTAAAGTCTTGCCCATCACTCTCATAATTAACTACAAATTTAAAATCACTTTTTAACCTGCTGTATATTATTATGTTAAAAAAATTATAATACTGGAGTTGTTGTAACTTCAAGGGTACCTATTTTTCCTACCCATTCAATTTGTGTACCTTAATCCAGTACTACACATTTAAAGGAAAATCTGCTAATCTTATATTAAATATCTCATAAAATATAATTTTTTCTTTCAGGAAAAAAATTCTAAAAGTAGACCAGCTAAAAAGAAAATTCCGAGGGACTATGCAGAGTGGGATAAGTATGTTTTATATTTCTTTATATAAAAATTCTCTACCATAAAATACTGTAATAAATTCTTTATTGTTTTAAACCTGAACATATCAAATATCAAGTTATGTCAGTAGAGTACTAAGAGTATTTGGATTAAGCACTCTTGATTTTGTTTTTTCATTAAATAAAAAACTACTGCATCCTTTTATTTATAAGAGTAACTAAAAATAGCTAATGTAATACTTATACCCATCCAAAATAAAAAATAACAAATTTTTAAATTAAGAGAAATTGGTTACAATTTTAATACCAAAGTTCCACGCAGTTTAGGTCTGATTAATATTTAAGTCCTCACTAAATTCCATGTTTTCTAGGAAAGAATAGAGGTGACTTCTAATACAAACCTATCATATATTTTTGGAATATTATTTCTAAAGGCACAGTGATACAAATACAAGAATATCAATAATAAATTTTACTCTCTTGTTTGTATTGAGCTTTTTTTTTTCTAGTTTTATTATTTTTTCATTTAAGATTTGACGTGGAAAAGGAATGTGCGAAAATTGATGAAGATTACAAAGAAAAAACTATAGTAAACAACAAGTTGCATTTGTCTAAAATTGAGACAAGACTAGATACAGCAGGTAATTGGGGGAAAATAAGAATAATTTAGTAGTCTCTAAATTTTTTGAAATATAATAAAAGCTGTTGACCCAAAGACATTCTCTTTAAGTGCTGCAGATTTCCATGAAAAGTTTATGGATTTTCTCCTAGAGCTTACCACCTCTAACAAATTCCATTCTATCCTTTAACTTCTTAATTTTATGAGTAAGAGTTACGATATTTAAATTTAGTAAGACTTAAAAATATATATATAAACCTATTTTTTTACTGTAATTCATTTTTCATTCCCTTTTTCAAATCTTCTTTTTCCTCCAAATCCCTCAAATTTTTTTCTTTTTGCCTCAAAACAAAAAGATGGAGGAGGTTGTTTTCACTTGAAGTCCACAGGTGTATAGTACCATTAAAGTAAAACAAAACAATTTATTCAAAAAATCTAAACCTTCAAAAATTCTGAATATTAAAAAAAGAAAAGAAATATCTCTAAACTTAGGAAACTTTTATCTTCTTTTATTTGTTTTATAATTTTCTGCATCTGTTAAAATAAGCATTCTTGGATTTAAATTTGTTAAAGTTATACTAAGTTATATTTTTACTTATAGCAGATAACATTTATTTCTAGGTCTAACTGAGAAGGAAAAGGATTTTCTTGCTACTCATGAAAAGGAGAAAGGAAATGAAGCTTTTAACTCAGGAGATTATGAAGAGGCTGTGATGTATTATACTCGGTGAGCAGATTTTCGTTGTGGTTTAAACTTGCCATATATTTATTTATTTATGTTTTAATTTATTTATTTTATTTTTTTGGCTGTGTTGGGTCCTCATTGCTGCGCGCGGGCTTTCTCTAGTTGTGGCAAGTGGGGCCTACTCTTCGTTGGGGCGCATGGGCTTCTCATTGCAGTGGCTTCTCTTGTTGTGGAGCACGGGCTCTAGGCACACGGGCTTCAGTAGTTGTGGCACATGGGCTCAGTAGTTGTGGCTTGTGGGCTCTAGAGAGCAGGCTCAGTAGTTGTGACGCACAGGTTTAGTTGCTCCGCAGCATGTGGGATCTTCCCGGACCAGGGCTCGAACCCATGTCCCCTGCATTGGCAGGTGGATTCTTAACCACTGTGCCATCAGGAAAGCCCAAAAATTGCCATTTAAAAAAATGATAATGTTTAAATTTAATTGTTGAAATGATGTAAATAAGCTAAATAATCAGTGTCAGAACCACTTAAGATATTGTACTTGTGATTTATCATAAATTCATTTGTGTTTGCTTTGTTTTTTCAATAATTTCCTTAAACCTCCAAGCTCCCACTTCATCCCCACTTTTGACAGAGGTTCTAACTTTACTGTTTTACAGAGAAAATAGAAGCTGTCTGAATGGAACTCGACAGAAAGTTCATATAGCTTAGAGGTTAAGAACTCAGGTTCTGTAGTCAGACTGCCTGGATCCTAGTACTTATGGTGCTACCTCCCGCCACAGGGCCTTTGCTTATGCTGGGTCCTCCATCTAGAATACTCTCCCTTTTTCTCATGATTTAGTTAATTCTGACTTATTCTTCAGATCTCAGCCCATGTCTCACTTCTTTGGGGAAGTCTGCCTTTACTTTTCAGACTAGGTTAAACCTCCACCCTACTCAGTTTAACCCCACCCCTCATTTACATACCCATATAGTAATCTTAACTCTACTTTGTTGGAGGTACAATTCAAGTGTGTGTGATTTGGCACTAACTGGACTGTAAGCTCTGTAAGAGCAAAGCCCACTTGTCATTTTTTTAATATCATTGTATCCCTAATACCCAGCAGAGTACCTGGTTCATAGTAGATATTCATTGTATGCTTGCATGAACTTATGAAGCTCTTACAGTCTATGAAAAGTAAACTAATTTCCTGAAATATTGTTAGAGACAAACTGTGCTTATACAACCACTAATGCTTTCTCAGAGCTAAACTCTGTACAATCTTGCTTCCACATTTGGAAAGAAAAGTTTTTTTTTAATGTTGTTGGTGTCTGTAAAGAAGTTTGCTCAACTGTTTAAGTGAACATACAAAGTAAAGAGGATATTGAGGTATCATTCATTCAGTACAGCCTCCCCTGTTCAGGCAGGTGGATGTCAGCTCTGGTATTGTTATTTGTCTTTTTGTAGATTTCTACCAGTGGAGAATCTCTTGCCTATTACAGGGAACAAACTTTTTCTTGTCTTTCTCTTTGAAGAAATCATAGAGGTGAAAAATTAAAGCAGCATATTGTAATGGTTAAGGGAACTCAAATTGCCACTTTTCTGACCTTGGGTAGATTCTTCAACTCTCTTACCTCAGTCTTCTCAATGCGATGAGACTATAACAGTGCCTACCTCAGAGCAGCTGTGAGGATTAAATAAAACAACATGCTGAAAGGCAGGGTAACATGATGGTAAAGAGAACAGGTGCTGGAGTAGACAGTTGGGATTTAAATCCTGACTCTACCATTTCCAAGCTTGTGGCCTTGGGCATGTTACTTAACCTTTCCGTTACATCTGTTTTCTCATCTGTAAAATCGTAAGAGCAGTAATGCCTCCTCCGTGGATTATAATGAGGATTAAATGAGTTGACTGTTTAGTGCCTGGCATGTGGGAAGTACTCAGTGTCAGGTACTCGTGTTATTTATTCTTACATGTATTGTCCATGTTTGGTCTCTACCCAACTGTGTAATTTCTTTATATTCATCTTTAATGATCTTAGTAAATTGACACTTTTTGTGACTTTCCCATTTTTTTTTCTGGATTTAGAAAATTTAGTGCACCGATACCCTTATGTTTCCTATATCTAGGAATACATTATTTTACAGCATTCCAAATCAGTTTTTAAAGCAACAGCCAGGTAGGTTTTAAATTCTTCTTTTCATTAATTATTTTGCATTCATACCCTTAATGTAGCAAAATTTACTCTCTTAAGGTCTGTATTCCTCAATTACTACTACTCTCTTCTGTTTCCTTCAATTAAATTCCTTTGATAAAATTATGATCATTTCCTTAGATTTAAATTTACTTTTAGATTACAGACTAATTTGTATCTGTTAACACAATAACAACTTAATAAAGGATATTAGTTGTGGTTGATTGCTCCTTTTTTTTTGTACTAGAAACTTGTCCCTAAAGAGTAAAAAAAAATGTATTTGATATTTGATGTTAACTAAACTGGGTTTTTAAGAGATCTGTGAGTATTTAAGTGATCATGTCACTTCTAAAGCCAGAGTCAACGTTAAATCTCTTAACTGGATATTTAAGCATCTGTCCAAACATTGATTTAATATGTTTATAGAATTGTATGTTATTATTTTTGATGATGCAAGCCATATTCGTTTGCTAGAGCTGCCATATAAACCGTTACAGACTGAGTGGCTTAAACAACAGAAAAGTATTCTCTCACAGCTCTGGAGGTTAGAAGTCTGAGATCAAGGTGTCTGTAGGGTTGGTTTCTTCTGATGCCTCTCTCCTTGGCTTGTAGATGGCCATCTTCTCTCTGTGTCTTCAAGTGAGCTTTCCTCTGTGCATGTCTGTGTCCTAATCTCGTCTTCTTATAATGACACCAGTCATATTGGATTAGGGAACACCCTCATGACCTCACTTTAACTTAATTATCTCTTTAAAGACTATCTCCAAGTATAGTTACATTCTGAGGTGCTGGGGGTTAGGACTTCAACATATGAATTTGGGGGGACACAATTGCACCCGTAATACGAGCTGTGATTGTTTTACTTACAACTTTAGATGAGTTTCTCTATCTTATGTTTTCCTGTCATCTGCTTGTTGCCATTAAATGTCTCTTTTACAGGAGCATATCAGTGCTTCCCACGGTAGCAGCCTATAACAATCGCGCTCAAGCAGAACTCAAATTACAGAACTGGAACAGTGCTTTTCAGGATTGTGAAAAGGTCTTGGAGTTAGAACCCGGGAACTTAAAGGGTAAAAGTGTTCATAGAATACCTTTAAATTTGCAACAGGATCTGTTAAAGACCATTTGTAGACACTTATATTTACACTAAAAATATTTCAAATGAACTCAAATTTCTATATGTGAATCATTACCTTCCTCAAGTTACTTTTAATTTCAAGTTTAACTTGGAATTTAAGTTCCTAATTATTTGAAGTGAAGTAGCTAATAATCCCAGATGATTGATTGAATAAAGTGTACATGTGTTTTTTTAAAATTAATTAATTAATTTTATTTATTTATTTTTGGCTGTGTTGGGTCTTCGTTTCTGTGCGAGGGCTTTCTCTAGTTGTGGCAAGCCACTCTTCATCACGGTGCGCGGGCCTCTCACTATCTCGGCCTCTCTTGTTGCAGAGCACAGGCTCCAGACGCGCAGGCTCAGTAGTTGTGGCTCACGGGCCTAGTTGCTCCGTGGCATGTGGGATCTTCCCAGACCAGGGCTCGAACCCGTGTCCCCTGCATTGGCAAGCAGATTCTCAACCACTGCGCCACCAGGGAAGCCCCTGTACATGTGTTTTAAAAGAAATATCTCACGCTTGCATTTGAATTGTGGTTTGTGGTTTTTTTTTTTTCTTTCAATTTTTTTTTGTTGTGGTAAAATTGACATAACATAAAATTTACCATCTTAATCATTTTTAAGTGAATAGTTCAGTGGTATTAAGTACATTCATATTGTTGTGCAGTCATCACTACCATCCATCTCCAGAACTTTTTAAATCTGAAAGTGCACCCATTAAACAGCAACTCTGTATTTCTCCACCCACCCCAGCCTCTGGCAACCACCAGTCTACTTTCTGTCTCTATGATTTTATTATTTTAGGTACATCATATGAATGAAATCATACAGTATTTATCTTTTTGTGACTGGCTTATTGAATTGTATCTTTTTATTCAAAAATAAATTTAAGTATAATTTAATATAGATTTAAAAATATTTATTAATATAATACAATAAGTCCACACTAGAGCTCTAGAACTTTCTACCAGCTGCTTTGTGGGCTTTTCCACCTAGATGTCCATAGACATTTTAAATTAAATGTGTCTAAAACTGACTACATCTTTCCACCAACACCTGTCCTCTGTTCTGATTTCCTGTCTCAGTGACTGCACCACCTTGCTGTGGTCCAAGCCTGAAGTATGCAAGTCAGACTCCACTCTCCTTTTCTGTTATCAGGGAGTCATTCCAAAAGGAAGTGGCATAAATTATAACAGACTCATTCTATTTCTTTAAACACTTACGGATTCAGATAAATATAACCACTTAATTTTTCCTCACATGCCTACAAACGTGGGTGGGCAGAAACCATGGTTGTGCTGAGGGTGGATCCCGGTGCATCAGACCGACTGTCATCATAATAGATTGCTCTCCTTTCCCCAGTAGAGTTCTCCTGTGCCTGTATGTTGTCTCTATCACAGAGTACCGGTGGGCTCCCAGCTTTAGGCAGGTGCCTGGTAAAGGTTTTACGATCTCCTGATGGGCCCACACCATCACTGTGCCAGGCCCTGTGCCATGTAGTACATGTATTAACTCCATTAATTTTCACAACGGCTCAGTAAATGTGCAGGCACTGTTATTAGCACACTCATTTTACAAAAGGACACTGAGGCATAGAGAGATTGAACAACTCACCTAAGATCACACTGCTAGTAAGTGACAGAGCCAGGACTCAACACTGGATGAGACATCAGGAGCCCACATTCAACCACTGTGCTACTCTTCTGCCAGTAGAATGGCCTTCTGTTTTCATTCGTCCTTGATTGAATAATTCCTTAAGCACCAGAATCTTCACTATTTAAAAAAAAATTTGACAGAGCCACATCTAGTAATCACTATGGCCATAAAGCATTGAAGTCTTAGGTTTTCTTAAGTGGATAAATATCTTCCACTTCAAAACTTTATTTTTTACTCAAAAAATAATTGTTCTGAATGCAATGTGGTATTTGATTACATCCTGGAACAGAAAAAGGACATTAGTGGAGAAATTGGTGAAATCCAAAGAAAGCCTGTAGTTTAGTTAACAGTATTGTACCAATGTTATTTTCTTAGTTTTGGCAAAAATACCATAGTTATATAAGATGTTAGCATTAGGGAAAGCTGGGTGAAGGTATATGAGAACTATCTGTATTAGCTTTGCAACTTTCTGTAAATCTAAAGTATTTTCCAAAGTAAAAAGTTTTAAAAAATGGTAATTGTTATATCATGAATATTTCTTTATGGACAATCCCTTCTGAAATCTGAGTAGTAATAGTAAAAGCTAAACTTGTACTTATGCTACAATTTTGATTACACTTATGATAAAATGATTTATCCTCTAGACTTTCGTGGCTTTTTCTAGGACTAAAATCAAACTAGTGAAATTTATGTTTTAAAATAGCATATTGGGACTTCCCTGGCAGTCCAGTGGTTAAGACTTCGCCTTCCAATGCAGGGGGTGTGGGTTCGATGCCTGGTCGGGAAGCTAAGATCCTACATGCCTGTGGCTAAAAAACCAAAACATAAAACAGAAGCAGTATTGTAACAAATTCAATAAAGACTTTAAAAATGGTCCACGTCAAAAAAAAAAATCTAAAAAAAAATAAAATAGTGTATTAAAATAAATCAGATATAAATATCTCACTTTTCAGAATTACCAAGACTGATTCTTTTCAAAATCATGTCTAACTACACAAAATTCTCTCATTATATAATTAATAACAATCGGACTAGGAAGGCATTCATTTCAGTATTAAAAAATGATAAAATTAGATATTGTAACCTACCAAAAAAAAAAACAAAACCCTGATACAAATTGCTAAAGTATTTAATTTCTGAACCTAGCTGACTTAATCACCAGGATTCCTTCAGTTTCCTGTGCTATAGAGATTTCACTAACAACCCATATTCTGGGTCAGGTGCTGGTCAGTAATGTACTAAATTTAAAGGAAGGGTTTTCTAAGTTTTCATAAAGTGGAAATAATAGTACTGATGATTATAAGGAGGAACATGTTACTATTTAGTGAAGACCTTCCCAGTGTTGTAGCACAGCATGGTGCCTCTGAGGGGTGAGGTACTGAGTCTCTCAGCCCTTGGAGGAGCTGGTAGGGACTGGAGCGGCCAGAGGGCCAGGTTGTTGGAAGTTGGTGTAGTTTGCACAATTGCATTCTAAACTGTTCTGTGCTACATATATTCTTACACTTGAAAGGTGTGTTATAATCATAATGCCATATGTTAAAGTATGTCTTTTATTTTGGTAAATTTTCAGCTCTTCTGCGCCGTGCCACTACATATAAACATCAAAACAAGCTCCAGGAAGCTATAAAAGATTTGAATAAAGTACTGGCTGTTGAACCTGATAATGAGTTGGCCAAAGTAAGTACAGAAAGTGATACCTCACCTAATTCTATAGTTTGCTATTTCTGTATTTATGTTAAAATGATATCAGTCTTGCTGGAAAAGTGATGTTGAGGATTAGGACACAGATTTAAGAAGTAGGTACGAGGAGCTTCAAGATGGCGGAAGAGTAAGACATGGAGATCACCTTCCTTCCCACAAATACATCAGAAATACATCTACATGTGGAACAACTCCTACAGAACACCTACTGAAAGCTGGCAGAAGAACCCAGACCTCCCAAAAGGCAAGAAACTCCCCACGTACCTGGGTAGGGCAAAAGAGAAAAGAAAAAGCGGAGACAAAAGAATAGGAATGGGACCTGCACCATTGGGAGGGAGCTGTAAAGGAGGAAAGGTTTCCACACACTAGGAAGCCCCTTCACAGGTGGAGACTGTGGGTGGTTGAGGGGGGAAGCTTCGGGGCCACAGAGGAGAGCGCAGCAACAGGGGTGCGGAGGGCAAAGCGGAGAGATTCCCACACAGAGGATCGGTGCTGACCAGCACTCACCAGCCCAAGAGGCTTGTCTGCTCACTGGCCGGGGCAGGTGGGAGCTGGGAGCTGAGGCTCAGGCTTTGGAGGTCGGATCCCAGGGAGAGGACTGGAATTGGCTGCGTTAACACAGCCTGAAGTGGGCTAGTGCGCCACAGCTAGGCCTGTGCCTCTGAGGTGGGAGAGCTGAGTTCAGGACATTGGTCCACCACAGACCTCCCAGCTCCATGTAATATCAAACAGCAAAAATCTCCCAGAGATCTCCATCTCAATGCCAAGACCCAGCTCCACTCAACGACCAGCAAGCAACAGTGCTGGACACCCTATGCCAAACAAGTAGCAAGGCAGGAACACAACCCCACCCATTAGCAGAGAGGCTGCCTAAAATCATAAGGTCACAGACACTCCAAAACACACCACCAGACGCAGACCTGCCCACCAGTAAGATAAGATCCAGCCTCATCCACCAGAACACAGGCACTAGTCCACTCCACTGGGAAGCCTGCACAACCCACTCAGCCAACCATATCCACTGGGGGCAGACGCCAGAAACAATGGGAACTATGAACTGCAGCCTGCGAAAAGGAGACCCCAAACACAGTAAGTTAAGCAAAATGAGAAGATAGAGAAACACACAGCAGATGAAGGAGCAAGGTAAAAACCCACCAGACCAAACAAATGAAGAGGAAATAGGCAGTCTACCTGAAAAAGAATTCAGAATAATGATAGTAAAGATGATCCAAAATCTTGGAAATAGAATGGAGAAAATACAAGAAACGTTTAACAAGGACCTAGAAGAACTAAAGAGCAAACAAACAATGATGAACAACACAATAAATGAAATTAAAAATTCTCTAGAAGGAATCAATAGCAGAATAACTGAGGCAGAAGAACAGATAAGTGACCTGGAAGATAAAATAGTGGAAATAACTACTGCAGAGCAGAATAAAGAAAAAAGAATGAAAAGAATTGAGGACAGTCTCAGAGACCTCTGGGACAACATTAAATACACCAACATTCGAATTATACAGGTCCCAGAAGAAGAAGAGAAAAACAAAGGGTCTGAGAAAATCTTTGAAGAGATTATAGTTGAAAACTTCTCTAAGATGTGAAAGCAAATAGTCAATCAAGTCCAGGGAGTGCAGACAGTCCCATACAGGATAAATCCAAGGAGAAACACACCAAGACACATATTAATCAAACTATCAAAAATTAAATACAAAGAAAAAATATTAAAAGCAGCAAGGGAAAAGCAACAAATAACCTACAAGGGAATCCCCATAAGGTTAACATCTGATCTTTCAGCAGAAACTCTGCAAGCCAGAAGGGAGTGGCAGGACATATTTAAAGTGATGAAAGGGAAAAACCTACACCCAAGATTACCCAGCAAGGATCTCACTCAGATTCGACGGAGAAATTAAAACCTTTACAGACAAGCAAAACCTAAGAGAATTCAGCACCACCAAACCAGCTTTACAACAAATGCTCAAGGAACTTCTCTAGGCAGGAAACACAGGAGAAGGAAAAGACCTACAATAACAAACCCCAAACAATTAAGAAAATGGTAATAGGAACATACATATCGATAATTACCTTAAATGTAAATGGATTAAGTGCTCCAACCAAAAGACATAGACTGGCTGAATGCATACAAAAACAAGACCTGTACATATGCTGTCTACAAGAGACCCACTTCAGACCTAGGGACACATACAGACTGAAAGGGGATGGAAAAAGATATTCCATGCAAATGGAAATCAAAAGAAAGCTGGAGTAGCAATTCTCATATCAGAAAAAATAGACTTTAAAATAAAGACTATTACAAGAGACAAAGAAGGACACTACATAATGATCAAGGGCTCAATCCAAGAAGAAGATATAACAATTGTAAATATTTATACACCCAATATAGGAGCACCTCAATACATAAGGCAAATGCTAACAGCCATAAAAGGGGAAATCAACAGTAACACAATCATAGTAGGGGACTTTAACACCCCACTTTCACCAATGGACAGATCATCCAAAATGAAACTAAATAAGGAAACACAAGCTTTAAATGATACATTAAACAAGATGGACTTAATTGATATTTATAAGACATTCCATCCAAAAACAAGAGAATAAACTTTCTTCTCAAGTGCTCATGGAACATTCCCCAGGATAGATCATATCTTGGGTCACAAATCAAGCCTTGGTAAATTTAAGAAAATTGAAATCATATCAAGTATCTTTTCCGACCACAATGCTATGAGACTAGATGTTAATTACAGGAAAAAATTTGTAAAAAATACAAACACATGGAGGCTAAACAATACACTACTTAACAGCCAAGAGATCACAGAAGAAATCAAAGAGGAAATCAAAAAGTACCTAGAAACAAATGACAAGGAAAACACAACGCCCCAAAACCTATGGGACGCAGCAAGAGCAGTTCTTAGAGGGAAGTTTATAGCAATACAGTCCTACCTTAAGAAACAAGAAACATCTCGAATAAAAAATCTAACCTTACACCTAAAGTGATTAGACAAAGAAGAACAAAAAAACCCCAAAGTTAGCAGAAGGAAAGAAATCATAAAGATCAGATAAGAAATAAATGAAAAACAAATGAAGGAAACAATAGCAAAAATCAATAAAACTAAAAGCTGGTTCTTTGAGAAGATAGACAAAATTGATAAACCATTAGCCAGACTCATCAAGAAAAAAAGGGAGAAGACTCAAATCAATAGAATTAGAAATGAAAAAGGAGAAGTAACAACTGACACTGCAGAAATACAAAGGATCATGAGAGATTACTACAAGCAACTCTATGCCAATAAAATGGACAACCTGGAAGAAATGGACAAATTCTTAGAAAAGCACAACCTTCTGAGACTGAACCAGGAAGAAATAGAAAATATAAACAGACCAATCACAAGTACTGAAATTGAAACTGTGATTAAAAATCTTCCAACAAAGAAAAGCCCAGGACCACATGGCTTCACAGGAAAATTCTATCACACATTTAGAGAAGAGCTAACACCTCTCCTTCTCAAACTCTTCCAAAATATAGCAGAGGGAGGAACACTCCCAAACTCATTCTATGAGGCCACCATCACCCAGATACCAAAACCAGACAAAGATGTCACAAAGAAAGAAAACTACAGGCCAATATCACTGATGAACATAGATGCAAAAATCCTCAACAAAATACTAGCAAACAGAAACCAATAGCACATTAAAAGGATCATACACCATGATCAAGTGGGGTTTATCCCAGGAATGCAAGGATCCTTCAATATACGCAAATTAATCAATGTGATACACCATATTAACAAATTGAAGAATAAAAACCATATGATCATCTCAATAGATGCAGAAAAAGCTTTAGACAAAATTCAACACTCATTTATGATAAAAACCCTCCAGAAAGTAGGCATAGAGGGAACTTACGTCAACATAATAAAGGCCATATATGACAAACCCACAGCCAACATTGTCCTCAATAGTGAAAAATGGAAACCATTTCCACTAAGATCAGGAACAAGACAAGGTTCCCTACTCTCACCACTATTACTCAACATAGTTTTGGAAGTTTTAGCCACAGCAATCAGAGAAGAAAAAGAAATAAAAGGAATCCAAATCAGAAAAGAAGAAGTAAAGCTGTCACTGTTTGCAGATGACATGATACTATCCATAGAGAATCCTAAAGATGCTAGCAGAAAACTACTAGAGCTAATCAATGAATTTGGTAAAGTAGCAGGATACAAAATTAATGCACAGAAATCTCTTACATTGCTATACACTAATGATGAAAAATCTGAAAGAGAAATTAAAGAAACACTCCCATTTACCATTGCAACAAAAAGAATAAAATACGTAGAAATAAACCTACCTAAGGAGGCAAAAGACTTGTATGCAGAAGACTATAAGACACTGATGAAAGAAATTAAAGATGATACAAACAGATGGAGAGATATACCATGTTCTTGGATTGTAAGAATGAACATTGTGAAAATGACTCTACTACCCCAAGCAATCTACAGATTCAATGCAATCCCTATCAAACTACCACTGGCATTTTTCACAGAACTAGAACTAAAAATTGCAGAATTTGTATGAAAACACAAAAGACCCCATATAGCCAAAGCAATCTTGAGAAAGAAAAATGGAGCTGGAGGAATCAGGCTCCCTGACTTCAGACTGTACTACAACGCTACAGTAATCAAGACAGTATGGTACTGGCACAAAAACAGAAATATAGATCCATGGAACAGGATAGAAAGCCCAGAGATAAACCCACGCACATATGGTCACCTTATTTTTGTTAAAGGAGGCAAGAATATACTATGGAGAAAAGACAGCCTCTTCAATAAGTGGTGCTGGGAAAACTGTACAGCTACATGTAAAAGAATGAAATTAGAACACTCCCTAACACCATACACAAAAATAAACCTAAAATGGATTAAGGACCTAAATGTAAGGCTAGACACTATAAAACTCCTAGAGGAAAACATAGGCAGAACACTCTATGACATAAATCACAGCAAGATCCTTTTTGACCCACCTCCTAGAGAAATGGAAATAAAAACAAAAATTAACAAATGGGGCCTAATGAAAATTAAAAGCTTTTGCACAGCAAAGGAAAACATAAACAGGACGAAAAGACAACCCTCAGAATGGGAGAAAATATTTGCAAATGAAGCAACTGACAAAGATTAATCTCCAAAATTTACAAGCAGCTCATGCAGCTCAATATCAAAAAAACAAACAACCCAATCCAAAAATGGGCAGAAGACCTAAATAGACATTTCTCCAAAGAAGATATACAGGTTGCCAACAAACACATGAAAGAATGCTCAATATTATTAATCATTAGAGAAATGCGAATCAAAACTACAATGAGATATCATCTCACATCAGTCAGAATGTCCATCATCAAAAAATCTACAAACAATAAATGCTGGAGAGGGTGTGGAGAAAAGGGAACCCTCTTGCACTGTTGGTGGGAATGTAAATTGATACAGCCACTATGGAGAACAGTATGGAGGTTCCTTAAAAAACTAAAAATAGAACTATCATATGACACAGCAATCCCACTACTGGGCATATACCCTGAGAAAACCATAATTCAAAAAGAGTCATGTATGACAATATTCATTGCAGCTCCATTTACAATAGCTAGGACATGGAAGCAACCTAAGTGTCCAGCGACAGATGAATGGATAAAGAATATGTGGCACATATATACAATGGAATATTACTCAGCCATAAAAAGAAACGAAATGGAGTTATTTGTAGTGAGGTGGATGGACCTAGAGTCTGTCATACAGAGTGAAGTAAGTCAGAAAGAGAAAAACAAATACAGTATGCTAACAGACATATATGGAATCTAAAAAAAAAAAAAAGGTCATGAAGAACCTTGGGGCAGGACGGGAATAAAGACGTAGACCTTCTAGAAAATGGACTTGAGGATACGGGGAGGGGGAAGGGGAAGCTGGGACAAAGTGAGAGAGTGGCATGGACATATATACCCTACCAAATGTAAAACCGATAGCTAGTGGGAAGCAGCTGCATAGCGCAGGGAGATCAGCTCGGTGCTTTGTGACCACCTAGAGGGGTGGGATAGGGAGGGTGGGAGGGAGATGCAAGAGGGAAGAGATATGGGGATATATTTATATGTATAGCTGATTCACTGTGTTATAAAGCAGAAACTAACACACCATTGTAAAGCAATTATACTCCAATAAAGATGTTAAAAAAAAAAAAGAGGTACATCTCAGACACTCCCAGTGTTAACATCTGTTTGAAGTGGAAGAAAGCAGGCTCTTAAATTGTCCAAAATCGTAAACCTACTCCTGAAGGGCAAATAATTTTCTCTTTCCTGAAGCTTTGTAGGCAATTCTTTTCTTTGAGCCAAGTTCAATTTATTATGCAAATGGTGTAGAACTTTCCTAGGTAGGATTAAGCATGAGCTTGATGGCTATAAAAGAGTGTTCATTTCTCAATTTGCATGGTAAGTATAGCATCCCTGACAGTAAACTGACTCAGATGTACACTTAGGGGATCTGTGTTCAAGCCTAAAGAGTAGAGGTAAGTGTCAAGAGCTGTGAAGGGCCTGAGGGTTTACCGTACATGAAAATTAGCAAGGTTGCCTAGAAGAATATACAAGACTCCTGGGTCAGGCACAAAAGACTTTGCTACTCATGGCATGGCAAGCCGATGAGCCTCAAGCTCATGTCCGTTACCCTGGCCCCCAAGTTCCGTGGGGGCAGCAGAAGGCCCAGATAGGTGCTTCACACTTGGTGGGTTTGTGTCACGGCTGAGGAGTCCCAAATTCAGAAAATCCAACACCCATATTTTATAATGGGATACAAGCAAATCTGCCAAACCTCTGTGGCAGAGGGAAACATTATTTTGCTGGAAAACAAACGAACCTTCTCTCCTCTGAAGGGAAATATTCTCTATTTCCCAGGGCTGTTCTCAGTACAGACATCCTTAAAACGATAATCTAGGTCCCTTTCTCCAAGTGCAGACACAGCAGGAAGACAGCTGTCTGTGAACCAGAAAGCAGGCCCTCACCAGAAACCAAATCTGCTAGCACCTTAAACTTGGACTTCCTAGCCTTCAGAACTGAGAAATAAATTCCTGTTGTTATAAATCAAAAAAAAAAAAGAAAAGAAAAAAGTCTAGAACAAGGGTGGTTTAGTTCCTCTGCTTACAATATATTCAGAAATATGGGAAACCCATGGAGAACTGTCTTCCACCAATAAGTTGTCACTGTTTCCACATACCTTTCAGGTTATCTAACTCTCTCTGAGAGGCAGCTGATGTCCCTACTGTATCAGCTGCATTTATCAAGTCAGCATTTCAGTGGATTAGGTTTAGGGTGCAGCTTAGGAACACATCTTGACACCATAGTATTTCCTTTTTATAATGCTATGTTCATTAAAAAGTTAGCATTATAATATTCTAAAAGAAAAAAATTGAAACAAGGAAAACCACCTTTAATTTTACTATCCAACATAAGTTCATGTTTACATACTAACTTCAGACCTTAACCAAATGCATTTTTACCTTAACCATATGTAAAGATTAACTCAAAGTGGATCATATACCTTAATATAAAACTTGAAGTATGAAAGTTCTAGAAGAAAACATAAGAGAAAATCTTTATGACCTTGGATGAGACAAATATTCCTTAGGTATGACACAGAGGCATAATCCATAAAAAGTTGATAATTGGGCTTCATCAAAATTAAAAAGTTTTTATTTATTCTATCAGAAGAATAAAAAGACAAGCCATAGACTGGGGAAAAATATTTGCAAATCATGTATCCAACAAAGGGCTGTATCCTGAATATATACAGAACTCTAAAAACTCAATAATAAGAAAACAAACAGGTTGATGAAAAATAAGCAAGATATTTGATCAGACACATCACCAAAAGAGTTATGTGAATGGAAAATAAGCACATGAAAAGATGCTCAATGTCATTAGTCACTAGAGAAACATAAATTAAAACCACAAGAGATAACACTACAAACCTGTTAGACAGCTAAAATGAAAATGATTGACCATACCAAGTGTTGGTGGGCATGTGGGAGAACTGAAACTTTTGGGAATATAAAATGATCCCACTGCTTTGGAATACAGGTAAAAAGTTAAACAAAATAATCATACGCCTACCGCATAACCCAGTCATTCCACTCCGAGTATTCACCAAGAAAAATACAAGCATAGGTCTATACAAAGATTTAAGCACGAATGTTTATAATGGCTTCATTTGTAATTGCCAAAAACTGAAAACAGCCTAAAATGTCCATCAATAGGTGAATGGATAAACAAATCGTTTTATAAGCATATAATAGAATACTACTGAATGATAAAAGGGAATGAACTAATAGGTTCATAAGACGACATGGATAAATTTCAAAATAATTATGCTAAGTGAAAGAAGCCAGACAAAAAGAGTACATGTAGTATGATTCTACTTATATAAAAAACTAGAAAATGCAAACTAATCTATCGTAACAGAAAGAACAGTGGTTGCAGGGATGAGCAAAAGAGAAGCATAACAAAAAGGAAGAAACGTTTTGTGAATGATGGATATGTTTATTATTACGTCAAAATCTATTAAAACTTGTGCTCTTTAAGTATGTGCAGTTTATGTCAATTATACCTCAGTAAGGTGTTAAACATGAGGAAGGAAGCAAAATGGTTTGATATATTTTTTAAAATTTCTAGTTGGCATAAAATATTAAAGAACTTTCAACATGACTCTTAAAAAACATGTATAGTATGGTTTAATTTGTATAAAACTAGACATCTCTGTGTGTGTATATGCATACAAATACATCTAGGAAGATGATCATCAGAATGTCAATAGTTTATCTGAGTGGCAGGATTTCAGATGATTTTCTTCATCCTTCTTTTATACTTGTTATGCTTTAAGTTTTTTACAGTGGACATGTATAGTTCTAATCAGAAAAAGCAGTGAAGTTGTTTGAAAAGAAAAATAAAGACCACCATAAGAAGCTTTATCTTAGTTATCTTTATTCACTTTTTAATATCTTCATATTCTTACCTGCAAGAATGGTTATTTTTTTTAACTAAAGGAAAAATTTTTCTTTAATGTGGCGATTATGTTTCAGAAAACCTTGTTAGAGGTTGAAAGAGATCTGAAAAATTCTGAACCTGCATCTGAGACTCAAACCAAAGGGAAAAGGATGGTTATTCAGGAAGTAGAAAACTCAGAAGATGAAAATGAAAAGGACAGTGGAAGAAAACATGAAGATGGCATTGGAGATAAGAGTAAGACATCTTTTCTCTTTGGTTTATGCAAAAAAAAACCCCTATCTTCTTATATGATGAGCTGGCTCAAATTTTCTATTTGTACAGAAATTCTTAGTCTACCAAATTTTTCTAGCCTTTACCTTGTAAGTCCACAAGCAGGTTTTTCCTTCATCTTTTTCTTAATACAGCTCATTTCTTTTTCTTTTCTTTTCTTATTGCGGTATAATTGACTTATAACATTATGTTAGTTTCAGGTGTACAACATAATGATTCAGTATTTGTATATATTGTGAAATTATCACCACGATAAGTCTGGTTAAAATCTTTTTCTTAATACAATCTCCCAAACCCATTTTTCTTCATAATCTGACATCTTTTCTAGTGCTCAATTTAATTCCTGATTATCACCTTTAAACACAAATGGCTGCCTTTGTGACACCAACCATTTGCAAGTTAACCTTATGTCCATCTCTTAGATGATTGTTTTATATATAGCTACTTGGTCAAACAAATATGTTGGCTTCAAAGGGGTTGTTTGCCTAAACATTAATGCACTGTTGGAATGCCCTGTAGCTATGCGTGCCTCTCAAATAAATTTTTAAAAAATATGCAATTTCACTTTTGATGTAATTTAAAAAAAAAGAATCTAGACTATATAAAGTTTAATCTTCATAATATAAGACAATGAAAATTACATCAACTTTAAGGGGAAAAAAATCTGCCTTTTCATTTGACCAGGGGGGAAAAGTTTTTCTTTTTTGTTGAGAGCCCCTGAGCAGCTGAGGGGGAAATGTCAGCTTTGAAAATCATTCACTGGTAAAAATCAACTTTAAGTAATTTGACAGAATATTTTAATTTAGAGAAATATAAAATGTTCAAGTCATTCAACTTTAAAGAAAGAACAAGGAGTATAAGTTTTTATTTTTTCGTGGCAAAATACATAGTGTAAAATATATACATCAGCTTAAAATATGATCAGTTAAGCTAGGATAAAGACAAAAGCACAGAAAGGAAGGGGGAGAGAGATGAGGAGGCAGAGTAGAGCACCCAAGAAAGATGGAAAAGAAAGTGAGAGCATCAAAGGGATAAAAAGGAGAATTTAAGGTAAGCAGCTTTTCAAGGATTGAGGCTCACCTTTTTTATCTTCAATTTATTTATTTATTTATTTATTTTTGGCTGTGTTGGGTCTTCGTTGCTGCGGCAACGGGCTTTCTTTAGTTGCGGCAAGCGGGGGCTCCTCTTTGTTGCGGTGCGTGGGCTTCTCATTGCGTCGGCTTCTCTTGTTGCCAGGCATGGGCTCTAGGCACGTGGGCTTCAGTAGCTGTGGCACGTGGGCTCAGTAATTGTGGCTCGTGGGCTCCAGAGTGCAGGCTCAGTAGTTGCAGTGCACGGGCTTAGCTGCTCCACGGCATATGGGATCTTCCCGGACCAGGGATTGAACCCGGGTCCCCTGCATTGGCAGGCGGATTCTTAACCACTGCGCCACCTAGGGAAGTCCCGATTGAGGCTCACCTTTAAGCAAGTTCTGGGAGCAAATGTTTTTCTTATGTTTATATTTAGCTTCAGATAATTAGCCAAGCATCTTACAATTAAAGGAAATCATTTAAAATCTTATCTGGAACAAGATATAATATAAACTGTATCAATTGCTACTATTTTTAAATTATTTTTTAAAATTTACATATAGTAAAAATGGACTTTTTGGTATACAGTTCTAACACGTGTATAATTTCATGTAACAACCACCACCGTCAGGATCCAGAACAATTTTATCACAAATTGTTGGCTAAAAGGAAAGCAAAAAAGAACACCTCCTTTTAGCCAAACCCTTCCCTCACCCCAAGCCTTGGTAGCCATTGATCTATTCTCTGTTCCTGTAGTTTCACCTTTTCCAGAATGTCATATAAATGGAATCAGAGAGTATATAACCTTTTGAGACTAGCTTCCTTCACTTAGCATAATGTCACTGAGATTCATTCATGTAGTTGCATGTATCTTTGATTTATTCTTTTTTATTACTGAGTAATACACCATTATATGGATATACTGCAGCTTGTTTATCCTTTCATTTGTTCAAGGACATTTGGGTTTTTTCCAGTATTTGGTATTTATGAATAGAGCTGCTATTAATATTCATGCACAGGTTTTTGGGTGAACATACGTTTTCATTTCTCTGGGGTAAATACCAAGAGTGGGACTGCTGGGTCATATGGCAAGTGTATGTTTAACTTTATAAAAAATCTCCAGACTGTTTTTCCAGAATGGCGGTACCATTTTTCATTCCCATTAGCAACACGTGAGAGTTCTAGCTGCTTCACATTCTTGCCAGCATTTGGTATTTTATTTAAAATATTTTTTTAGCCATTTTATTAGGTGTATAGTGGTTTCTCACTGTGGTTTTAATTTGCATTTTACTAATGGCTAGTGATGTTGAACATTTTTTCATGTGCTTATTTGCCATGTCTATATCACTTCTGGTAAAGTATCTGTTGAAATTATTCCACCAGTTTTTAAAGTTGGGTTGTTGCTTTCTTACTGTTGAATTTTGAGAGTTCTTTTTATATTTTTGATACAAGTCCTTTGTTAGATATGAGATCTGCAAATATTTTTTCCCTATTTGTAGCTTTTTTTTTCTCATTCTTTTATCAGTGTCTTTCACAGAAAAAAAAGGGTGTTAGTTTGGTTAGAGTCCAGTTTATCAAAATTTTTTAATGGACTGGTGATTTGGTGTCATATCTTAATGCTTTGACTAAGCTAAAATCATGAGGATTTTCTCCTATGTTTTCCTTTAAAAGTTCCATAGTTTTATGTTTTACACTTATATACCATTCTGAGTTAATTTTTTTATTGAGATATAATTGACATATAACATTCTATTAGTTTCATGGGTACAACATGATTCAATAGTCGTATATATTGTGAAGTAATCGCCACAATAAGTCTAGTTAACAACCATCACCATACACAGTTACAAAAATTTTTTTCTTGTGATGAGAACCTTTAGGATCTCTTTTAGAAACTTTCAAATATATAATAGAGTATTATTAACTCTAGTCACTATGCTGTACATTACATCCCCATGACTTACTTATTTTATAACTGGAAGTTTGTGCCTTTTGACTCCCTTCACCCATTGCACACGTGTGCACATGTACACACACACACACAGAAACACACACACACAGATACACCTCTGGCAACTATCAATCTGTTCTCTATGAGCTCAGTTTGGTTTTTCTTTTTAGATTCCACATATAAATGAGATCATATGGTGTTTATCTTTCTCTGTCTGACTTATTTCACTTAGCCATACTGAGTTAATTTTTCTATGAAGTGTGAGGATTAGATTGAGTTTCACTTTTTTGCATATGGATGTCCAATTGTTCCAAAACCATTTGATGAAAACTATCCTTATTCCTTTGAACTGCCTTTGCACCTTTGTAAGAAAAAATCAATTGGCCATATTTGTGTAGCCAATAGAATCTAACTCTGGGTTCAGTTCTTTTCCACTGATCTATGTGTCTGTCCCTTTGTCAATACCACACTGTCTTGAGTGCTGTAGTTTTACAGTAAGTCTTAAAATCAGGTAGTGTGATTCCTAAAGCTTAATTTTTCTTTTTCAAAATAGTTTGGCTATTCTAGTTCCTTTGCCTTTCACATAGTTTTAAAATCAGGGTTTTTTCAATTATATTTTATTTTTCACAGGCTGCATTTCTCCTATTTCTCTTAATATTCAGGTATATTCCTTTATTACATAAAATCACTTAACAGTCACATACATTTGATGACTATTTTACCACAAGCCTGTTTGTTATATTACTAAAATCTATATTTCTACTCCCTGCAAAACACAAGGAATTTCCCACTGTATATCACTATAGTATATAGTAGAGTATAATTGGACAGCAAATATGAGGTAGTTAAATCAGTTCTTTTTGATTGGAACTGCATTGAATTTATAGATCAATTTAGGGAAGAAATGACATTGTAACTATATGGATTTTTCCAGTCCATGAACATGGTATATCTCTCCACTTATTTAGGTCTTCTTTGATTTATTTCATTAGTGTTTTTTAAGTTTTCAGCACACAGATACTGCACATACTTTGACAAATTTATACTTAAGTATTTAAATTTTTTGGAGCTATTGTAAAGAATGTTTTTTTAATTTCAGAAAATTGAAAATTGAATTGTTCATTGCTAGAATATAAAAATATCATTTATTTTAAAAAAATATGTTGACCTTGTATCTTGCAGTCTTGCTAACTCACTGATAAGTTCCAGGATGCTTTTTGTAGACTCCTTGGAATTTTTTTCATAGACAATTACATGGTCTGCAGATAAGAACAGTTTTATTTCTTTAATTTCCAATCTATACCTCTTTTCTTTCTCTTTCTTACTTTATTGCACTGGCTAAGGGCTACGGTGTTGAATAAAAATGGTGAGAGTGAACATCCATGAGCTTTGTTCTTAATCTTAGAGGGCAAGCATTCAATCTTCCATCATTAAGTTTTCTGTTAACTGTGGGTTTTTGAGAGATGGGCTTCATCAAATTAAGGAAGTAACTTTCTATTTCTACATGACTGCGACTTTTTATCTCAAATTGATGTGAACTTTTCAAATACTTTTTCTGCAGCAATTGATTTGATCATGTGGTTTTTCTTCTGTAATCTGTTAGTATATTGGATTATGTTGATTGATTTTCAAAAGTTGAGCTAGCCTTGAATTCTTGGGATAAACCCCATCGATCATCATGTATTATTCTTTTCATATATTACTGGATTTTGTCTGTTATTATCTTGTTGAGGATTTTTGCGTCTATATTCATGAGAGAAATTGGACTATAATTTTTCTTTTTTTTTTGTACTGTACATGTCTGGTTTTGGTATCAGGGTAATGGCAACGTCAGAAAAGTTGGGAGCTGGGATGTGCTTCCACCACTTCTATTTTCTGGAAGAGATTGTGTGGAATTGATATTACTTCTTTAAAAATTTGGTAGAATTTGCCAGTGAAATCATCTGGGCCTGGAGGTTCTTTTGTGAAAGATTTAAAATTACAAATTTAATTTCTTTAATAGACATACAACGGTTTAGGTTATCTGTTTTTTTCTTGGGTGAATCCTGAGTTTAGTAGTTTTAAGAAATTGGTCCATTTCATCCAGATTGTTGAATTTATAAGCACAGTTCATAGTACTCCCTTATTATAGCTTTAATGTCTGATTGATCTGTAGTGATATCCTCTCTTCCTGATAGTGGCGATTTGTGTTTTCTCTCTTTTTTGTTTGTCATTCTGGTTTGAGGTTTATCAATGTTATTGATTTTTTCAAATGTTTCATTGAATTTTCTCTGCTTTTTTTTTTTTTAACATCTTTATGGAGTATAATTGCTTTACAATGGTGTGTTAGTTTCTGCTTTATAACACAGTGAATCAGCTATACATATACATATATCTGCATATCTCTTCCCTCTTACGTCTCCCTCCCACCCTCCCTAGCCCACCCCTCTAGGTGGTCACAAAGCACCAAGTTGATCTCCCTGTGCTATGCAGCTGCTTCCCACTAGTTATCGATTTTATATTTGGTAGTGTATATATATGTCCATGCCACTCTCTCACTTTGTCCCAGCTTACCCTTCCCCCACCCCCATGTCTTCAAATCCATTCTCTAGTAGGGCTGCGTCTTTATTCCTGTCCTGCCACTAGGTTCTTAATAACCATTTTTTTTTTTTAGATTCCATATATTTGTGTTAGCATACGGTATTTGTTTTTCTCTTTCTGACTTACTTCACTCTATATGACAGACTCTAGGTCCATCCACCTCACTACAAATAACTCAATTTTGTTTCTTTTTATGACTGAGTAATATTCCATTGTATATATGTGCCACATCTTCTTTATCCATTCATCTGTCGATGGACACTTAGGTTGCTTCCATGTCCTGGCTATTGTAAATAGAGCTGCAATGAACATTGTCATACATGACTCTTTTTGAATTACGGTTTTCTTAGGGTATATGCCCGGTAGTGGGATTGCTGGGTCGTATGGTAGTTCTATTTTTAGTTTTTTAAGGAACCTCCATACTGTTCTCCATAGTGGCTGTATCAATTTACATTCCCACCAACAGTGCAAGAGGGTTCCCTTTTCTCCACACCCTCTCCAGCATTTATTGTTTGTAGATTTTTCAATGATGGCTATTCTGACCGGTGTGAGGTGATACAATACCTCATTGTAGTTTTGATTTGCATTTCTCTAATGATTAGTAATATTGAGCATTCTTTCATGTGTTTGTTGGAAATCTGTATATCTTCTTTGGAGAAATGTCTATCTAGGTCTTCTGCCCATTTTTGGATTGGGTTGTTTGTTTTTTTGATATTGAGCTGCATGAGCTGCTTGTAAATTTTGGAGATTAATCCTTTGTCAGTTGCTTCATTTGCAAATATTTTCTCCCATTCTGAGGGTTGTCTTTTCCTCTTGTTTATGTTTTCCTTTGCTGTGCAAAAGCTTTTAATTTTCATTAGGCCCCATCTGTTTATTTTTGTTTTTATTTCCATTTCTCTAGGAGGTGGGTCAAAAAGGATCTTGCTGTGATTTATGTCATAGAGTGTTCTGCCTGTGTTTTCCTCTAAGAGTTTTATAGTGTCTGGCCTTACATTTAGGTCTTTAATCCATTTTGAGTTTATTTTTGTGTATGGTGTTAGGGAGTGTTCTAATTTCATTTTTTTTTTTACATGTAGCTGTCCAGTTTCCCAGCACCACTTATTGAAGAGGCTATCTTTTCTCCTTTGTATATTCTTCCTCCGTTATGAAAGATAAGGTGACCATATGTGCGTGGGTTTATCTCTGGGCTTTCTATCCTGTTCCATTGATCTATATTTCTGTTTTTGTGTCAGTACCATACTGTCTTGATTACTGTAGCTTTGTAGTATAGTCTGAAGTCCAGGAGCCTGATTCCTCCAGCTCCGTTTTTCTTTCTCAAAATTGCTTTGGCTATTTGGGGTCTTTTGTGTTTCCATACAAATTGTGCAATTTTTTGTTCTGTTTCTCTGAAAAATGCCAGTGGTAGTTTGATAGGGATTGCATTGAATCTGTAGATTGCTTTGGTAGTATAGTCATTTTCACAATGTTGATTCTTCCAATCCAAGAACATGGTATATCTCTCCATATATTTGTATCATCTTTAATCTCTTTCATCAGTGTCTTATAGTTTTCTGCATACAGGTCTTTTGTCTCCTTAAGTAGGTTTATTCCTAGGTATTTTATTCTCTTGTTTCCATGGCAAATGGGAGTGTTTCCTTAATTTCTCTTTCAGATTTTTCATCATTAGTGTATAGGAATGCAAGAGATTTCTGTGCATTAATTTTGTATCCTGCTACTTTACCAAATTCATCGATTAGCTCTAGCAGTTTTCTGGTAGCATCTTTAGGATTCTCTATGGATAGTATCATGTCATCTGCAAACAGTGACAGCTTTACTTCTTCTTTTCCAATTTGTATTCCTTTAATTTCTTTTTCTTCTCTGATTGCCGTGGTTAAAACTTCCAAAACTATGTTGAATAATAGTGGTGAGAGTGGGCAACCTTGTCTTGTTCCTGATCTTAGTGGAAACGGTTTCAGTTTTTCACTATCGAGGACGACGTTGGCTCTGGGTTTGTCATGTATGGCCTTTATTATGTTGAGATAAGTTCCCTCTATGCCTACTTTCTGGAGGATTTTTATCATAAATGCGTGTTGAATTTTGTCGAAAGCTTTTTCTGCATCTATTGAGATGATCACATGGTTTTTCTCCTTCAATTTGTTAATATGGTGTATCACATTGATTGATTTGCGTATATAGAAGAATCCTTGCATTCCTGGGATAACCCCACTTGATCGTGGTGTACAATCCTTTTAATGTGCTGTTGGATTCTGTTTGCTAGTATTTTGTTGAGGATTTTTGCATCTATGTTCATCAGTGATATTGGCCTGTAGTTTTCTTTCTTTGTGACATCTTTGTCTGGTTTTGGTATCTGGGTGATGGTGGCTTCATAGAATGAGTTGGGGAGTGTTCCTCCCTCTGCTATATTTTGGAAGAGTTTGAGAAGGATAGGTGTTAGCTCTTCTCTAAATGTTTTGTAGAATTTTCCTGTGAAGCCATGTGGTCCTGGGCTTTTGTTTGTTGGAAGATTTTTAATCACAGTTTCAATTTCAGTGCTTGTGATTGGTCTGTTTTTATTTTCTATCTCTTCCTGGTTCAGTCTCAGAAGGTTGTGCTTTTGTAAGAATTTGTCCAGTTTTTCCAGGTTGTCCATTTTATTGGCATATAGTTGCTGTAATAATCTCTCATGATCCTTTGTATTTCTGCAGTGTCAGTGGTTACTTCTCCTTTTTCATTTCTAATTCTATTGATTTGAGTCTTCTACCTTTTTTTCTAGATGAGTCTGGCTAATGGTTTATCAATTTTGTTTATCTTCTCAAAGAACCAGCTTCTGGTTTTATTGATCTTTGCTATAGTTTCCTTCATTTCTTTTTCATTTATTTCTGATCTGATCTTTATGATTTCTTTCTTTCTGCTAACTTTGGGGTTTTTATGTTCTTCCTCTAATCGCTTTAGTTGTAAAGTTAGGTTCATTTGAGATGTTCCTTGTTTCTTAAGGTAGTATTGTATTGCTATAAACTTCCCTCTTAGTACTGATTTTGCTGCATCCCATAGGTTTAGTTTTGTCGTGTTTTCATTGTCATTTGTGTCTAGGTATTTTTTGATTTCCTCTTTGATTTCTTCAGTGATCTCTTGGGTATTAAGTAGTGTATTGTTTAGCCCCCATGTGTTTGTATTTGTTACAGATTTTTTCCTGTAATTGATATCTAGTCTCATAGCGTTGTGGTCAGAAAAGATATTTGATACGATTTCAATTTTCTTAAATTTACCAAGGCTTGATTTGTGACCCAAGATATGATCTATCCTGGAGAATGTTCCATGAGCACTTGAGAAGAAAGCGTATTCTGTTGTTTTTGGATGGAATGTCCTATAATATCAATTAAGTCCACCTTGTTTAATGTATCATTTAAAGCTAGTGTTTCTTTATTTAGTTTCATTTTGGATGATCTGTCCATTGGTGAAAGAGGGGTGATAAAGTCCCCTACTATGATTGTCTTACTGTCAGTTTCCCCTTTTATGGCTGTTAGCATTTGCCTTATGTATTGAGGTGCTCCTATGTTGGGTGCATAAATATTTATAATTGTTATATCTTCTTCTTGGCTTGAGCCCTTGATCATTATGTAGTGTCCTTCTTTGTCTCTGGTAATAGTCTTTATTTTAAAGTCTATTTTGTCTGATATGAGAATTGCTACTCCAGCTTACTTTTGATTTCCATTTGCATGGAATATCTTTTTCCATCCCCTTTCAGTCTGTATGTGTCCCTAGGTCTGAAGTGGGTCTCTTGTAGACAACATATGTACAGGTCTTGTTTTTGTATGCATTCAGCCAGTCTATGTCTTTTGGTTGGAGCACTTAATCCATTTACATTTAAGGTAATTATCGATATGTATGTTCCTATTACCATTTTCTGAATTTGTGTGTTTGTTATTGTAGGTCTTTCCTTTCTCCTGTGTTTCCTGCCTAGAGAAGTTCCTTGAGCATTTGTTGTAAAGCTGGTTTGGTGGTGCTGAATTCTCTTAGCTTTTGTTTGTCTGCAAAGATTTTAATTTCTCCATTAAATCTGAATGAGATCCTTGCTGGGTAGAGTAATCTTGACTGTAGGTTTTTCCCTTTCATCACTTTAAATATGTCCTGCCACTCCCTTCTGGCTTGCAGAGTTTCTGCTGAAAGATCAGCGGTTAACCTTATGGGGATTTCCTTGTATGTTATTTTTTGCTTTTAATATTTTTCCTTTGTATTTAATTTTTGATAGTTTGATTAATATGTGTCCTGGCGTGTTTCTCCTTGGATTTAGTCTGTATGGGATTCTCTGCACTCCCTGGACTTGATTAACTTTTCCTTTCCCATGTTAGGGAAGTTTTCAACTATAATCTCTTCAAAGATTTTCTCAGTCGTTTTCTTTTTCTCTTGTTCTTCTGGGACCCCTATAATTCGATTGTTGGTGTGTTTAATGTTGTCCCAGAGGTCTCTGAGACTGTCCTTAATTCTTTTCATTCTTTTTTCTTTATTCTGCTCTGAAGTAGTTATTTCCACTCTTTTATCTTCCATGTAACTTATCCATTCTTCTGCCTCCGTTGTTCTGCTATTGATTCCTTCTAGAGAATTTTTAATTTCATTTATTGTGTTGTTCATCATTGTTTGTTTGCTCTTTAGTTCTTCTGGGTCCTTGTTAAACGTTTCTTGTATTTTCTCCATTCTATTTCCAATATTTTGGATCATCTTTAGTATCAATACTCTGAATTCTTTTTCAGGTAGACTGCCTATTTCTTCTTCTTTTGTTTGGTCTGGTGGGTTTTTACCTCGCTCCTTCATCTGCTGTGTGTTTCTCTGTCTTCTCATTTTGCTTAACTTACTGTGTTTGAGGTCTCCTTTTCACAGGCTGCCGGTTCGTAATTCCCGTTGTTTTTGGTGTCTGCCCTCAGTGGCTAAGGTTGGTTCAGTGGGTTCTGTAGGCTTCCTGGTGGAGGGGACTGGTGCCTGTGTTCTGGTGGATGAGGCTGGATCTTGTCTTTCTAGTGGGCAGCTCCACATCTGGTGGTGTGTTTTAGGGTGTCTGTGACATTATGATTTTAGGCAGCCTTTCTGCTAGTGGGTGCGGTTGTGTTCCATCTTGGCATAGGGTGTACAGCACTGGAGTTTGCTGGTCGTTGAGTGGAGCTGGGTCTTGGCGCTGAGATGGAGATCTCTGGGTGATTTTTGCTGTTTGATATTACATGGAGCTGGGAGGTCTCTGGTGGACCAATGTCCTGAACTCAGCTCTCCCACCTCAGAGGCACAGGCCTGACACACGGCCAGAGCACCAAGATCTTGTCATCCACACGGCTCAGGATAAAAGGGAGAATAAAGGAAAGAAAAAAATAAAATAAAATAAAGTAAAATAAAATAAAGTTGTTAAAATAAAAAATAATTATTAAAAATAAAAAACAATTAAAAAGTAAAAAAAGAAAAAAAAGAGGCAAAGAAAGAAAGAAGAGAGCAACCAAACCAGAAAACAAATCCACGAATGATAAGAAGCGCTAAAACCCATAGTTAAAAAAAAAAAAAAAAAAGGGCAGTCAGAACCCTAGGACAAATGGTAAAAGCAAAGCTGTACAGACAAAATTACACACAGAAGCATACACATACAAACTCACAAAAAGAGAAAAACGAAAAGTATATATATATTGTTGCTCCCAAAGTCCACTGCCTCAGTTTGGGATGATTTGTTGTCTATTCAGGTATTCCACAGATGCAGGGTACATCAAGTTGATTGTGCAGATTTAATCCGCTGCTCCTGAGGCTGCTGGGAGAGATTTCCCTTTCTCTTCTTTGTTCGCACAGCTCCAAGGGTTCAGCTTTGGATTTGGCTCTGCCTCTCCATGTAGGTCGCCTGAGGGCACCTGTTCTTCGCTCAGACAGGATGGGGTTAAAGGAGCAGCTGATTAGGGGGCTCTGGCTCACTCAGGCCAGGGGAATGGAGGGGTACGGAATGCGGGGCGAGCCTGCAGCGGCAGAGGCCGGCATGACGTTGCAACAGCCTGAGTCATGCTGTGTGTTCCCCTGGGGAAGTTGTCCCTGGATCACGGGACCCTGGCAGTGGTGGACTGCACAGGCTCCTGGGAGGGGAGGTGTGGATAGTGACCTGTGTTTGCACACAGGCTTCTTGGTGGCTGCAGCAGCAGCCTTAGCGTCTCATGCCTGTCTCTGGGGTCCGCGCTGATAGCCGCAGCTCATGCCCATCTCTGGAGCTTGTTTTGGCGGTACTCTGAATCACCTCTCCTTGTGCATCGTGAAACAACAAGGCAAGAAAAAGTCTCTTGCCTCTTCGGCAGCTCCAGACTTTTCCCCCCAGACTCCCTCCCGGCTAGTTGTGGGGCACTAGCCCCCTTCAGGCTGTGTTCACGCAGCCAACCCCAGTCCCCTCCCTGGGATCCGACCTCCAAAGCCCGAGCCTCAGCTCCCAGCCCCCACCTGTCCCGGTGGGTGAGCAGACAAGCCTGTCAGGCTGGTGAATGCTGGTCGGCACTGATCCTATGTGCGGGAATCTCTCCCCTTTGCCCTCCGCACCCGTTGCTGCACTCTCCTCCGTGGCTCCGAAGCTCCCCCTCTCCACCACCCGCAGTCTCTGCCAACAAAGGGGCTTCCTAGTGTGTGGAACTTTTCTTCCTTCACAGCTCCCTCCCACTGGTGCCGGTCGCATCCCTATTTTTTGTCTCTGTTTTTTCTTTTTTCTTTTGCCCTACCCAGGTACGTGGGGGAGTCCCTTGCCTTTTGGGAGGTCTGAGGTCTTCTGCCAGTGTTCAGTAGTTGTTCTGTAGGAGTTGTTCCACATGTAGATGTATTTCTGATGTATTTGTGGGGAGGAAGGTGATCTCTACGTCTTACTCTTTTGCCATCTTGAAGGTCTCCTCCCTTCTCTGCTTTTTTATCTTTTTCAGTTTCATTGATTTCTGCTCTTTATCATTTCCTTCTTTTTGTTTGTTATGGGTTTATTTTCTCCTCTTTCTCTAAGATAGTTTCTCAAATTGAAGCTTAGAATGTTGATTTGAAACTTTTTTCCCTAACATAAGCATTTGACGCTATGCTTTCTTCTAAGTGTGGCATTAGCTGCATCCCATACATTTTGATATGTTGTATTCTCATTGTCATTCAATTGGAAATATTTTCTAATTTCCTTCAAGGCTCCCTCTTTGACCCATATGGCATATTTAGTTTCCAAATTTTTGAGACATCAGTAATCTTTCTGTTATTGATTTAAAGTTTACCTCCGTGTTATACAGTAGAAACTAACACACCATTGTAAAGCAGTTATACTCCAATAAAGATGTTAAAATTTTTTTTTTAATAAAAAAATTTTTAAAAGAATGGAAATAAAAAAAATAAAAATAAAAAAACATAAAATTTACCTCCGTTAAGGTCAGAGAATACACTTTGTGTTACATTATTACTTTCAAATTTGTTGAGGCTTTTTTTTATGACATAGGATATATTATTTCTTGATGAATATTCCATGTGCACTTGAAAAGAATGTTATTCTGCTATTTTTTGGTGGAGTGTTTTATAAATGTCAATTAAGTTGGTTGATGGTGCTGCTTAGTTCTTTATCCTTGCTGATTTTGTTTGCTTGTTATATTCCTTACTTTTATATTCCTTATTGAGGAGTATTGTTGTCTACAGTTGTGGATTTGTCCATTTCTCTTTTTAGTTCTACCAGTTTTTGCTTCATGTGTCTTGAGGCTCTGTTGTTAGAAATATTCACGTTTAGGATTTCTGTGACTTGTTGGTCAGTTGATCCTTTTATCATTACATAATGTTTCTCTATCTTTGGTAATTTTACTTGCTTTTAAGTCTGCTTTGTCTGACAGTAATATAGCTATTTCAGCTCTCTTTGGATTAATATTTTTACAGTATATATTTTCCTAGGCTTTTACTTTAACCTACCTATATAATTAAGGTGGTTTTCTATTAGACAGTAAATAGTTGGGTCTTGTTTTTAATCTTACTAACTCTTGTCTTATAACTGGTATATGTACACCAGTTACAATTAATTAAGTATTGATGTTTGTAGTAGGTCTAACATTGTATTATTTGTTTTTCTGTTTCTTCCCTCTGTTTTTTGTTCAACTTTTTTTCTTTTATACCTTCTTTTGGGTTATTTAAATATTGTTTAGTTTTACATTTTAATATATTGATTGTGTTTTTTTACTGTGTTTCTTTGTACATTCTTTTAGTGGTCCCACTAGGAATTTATATATACATACTTAACTTTCCACATTTTACTTAGAATTAATATTTTACCACTTCCAGTGGAATGTAAAAAAAAAAAAAAATCTTACCACCAAATCAGTCCCTTTATCCACTGTCTTTATGTTGTAATCATATGTGTTATATCTACGTTCATTGGAAATCCCATTAGACAATGTTATACTTTCTGCTTTCAACCTCTCTACATTTTTTAAAGAATTTAAGAGGAGAATAAAACAGTATTTTATTTACTCATTTATCATTTCTATTGTTCTTCCTTCATTCCTAATGGTACAAGTTTCTTCCTGCTATCATTTCCTTTACATATGAAGTATTTCCTTTAGCATTTCTTTTAAAGAATGTCTGCTAGAGATGAATTCTCTTAGTTTTCCTTCACTGAGGATGTCTTTATTTCACCTTCATTTCTGAAGGATATTTTTGTGAGATATAGAATTATGGTTTGACAGTTCTTTCTTTCAGCGTTTTAAACATTTTGCCCTGCTGCCTTCTGTCCTTCATGATTCTGATGAGAAATCCATTGTTATTCAAATTGTTGTTCCCCTATATTTGATGCATTGTTTTTCTCTGGATGCTTTCAAGACTTTTTCCTTTGTTTTTATTTTTTAGCAGTTTGATTATGATATGTCTTGATGTGCATTTCTTTGAATTTATCCTTTTGGTACTGGTATGCTGAGATTCTTGACTCTATAAGTTCATGTCATTGCCACATTCGTGAAGTTGTCAGCCCTGATTTCTTCAAATTTTTTTCTGGACAACACTATTTTTCCTTTCCTACTGGGACTATTATGACACAATTGTTAGACCATTTGGTATTGTCCTACAAGACTTTGAGCCTCTGTTCTTTTCGCCCCCCAGTTATTTTTCCCCTCTCTTGTTAAGATTGAAAAATTTCTCTTGATCTATATATTCAAGTTCACTGACCTTTTCCTCTCATCTCAATTGTATTATTGCAGCCATTTGGTGAATTTTTTTATCTTGGTTATTGTATTTTTCCATTGTAATGTTTCCATTTGGTTCTTTGTTTTTTTGAAATCTTCTATTTTTCAGCAAAACTTTTTAATCTTTCTATTCATTTTAAGAGTATTTGCCTTTATTTCTTGGAGCATGGTTAGTATTGCCACTTTAAAGTCTTCGTTTGAGAATTCATAACATCTGGTTATCCAGGGTTTAGTATTACTTAATTGCCTTTTTCTTTGCCACATGTTGAGATTTTCTTTCTTCTTCACTTGTAAGGAATTTTGTACTGTATATTAGCAATTTTTAATATTATTATATGTGATTTTCAGTTTTGTTTAAATCTGATGGGGAACTTTTATTTTAAAGCAGTTAATCAATCTGGTTAGTTTTGGGTAACAGTTCTCCTACCAGACTTCCTTGGACTATGGTTCTAATGTCAGTTTAGTTTCAAAACCTTTGCAGCACTATTTGGATCTGTCCCACTTGTGCACCACCCCATGACCAACTGGGGCCTGGGTAATGGTTTCCCCCGGAATTCACTTCTCAAAATTTTTGGTAGGATGTTTCAGGTCAAATTTATGCATATGGATCACCTGGTGGGTAAGCTCATTTCAGTTACAATTTTATGCAATTGTTTTCTTAATTTTCCACTTTCCTCTCTGTGGTTCTTCCCTACTCTTTCTGGATCCCAGAGGTTTTCCTTCCTCTTCCTGTGGCTAGAAAGCCACACTTTAATTCTACTGTACACTTCCCATGACTATGTGCCTCCAGTACTGAGCAGCAAGAGGACAGAAAGAGAAAAAAAAAGCAATGGGGATATCCTTGGAACCACAGTTTCTCTGACCAGAGATAAGAGTTCCTCTCCCTCAAAGTTTTAGCTGTCTACTTGGCTGCTACTGCCACTGCAGCTGCTGAAGGATTGCCTGGGAGCTGGGATTGGAGAGAAAGGAAAAACAAGACAAACAAACAAACAAACAGAAATAGGGAATTTCCCCATAGGGGCCAACTATCTTTTTTTTTTTCCTTAAGGTAAATAATAAAGGGGATCTCCTAAAGCTCTTTTTCTCCAGACCCAGTGCACAGTTTTGGGTTTTAAACTGACTTTGACCCACGCTAGGAGATATCAGAGGAAAGAAAAATGAGAAACTCACCGCTGTTTGGGGGGTATTTCCAATTCTAGTTCCTTTCCGCAATCAGCCTGTTAACCATTTACTTTTCAGTGTCCTCATATAACTGCTCCATGAATTCTGTCCCAGGTTTTTAGTTGTATTCAGTGTGAGAGACAGGGTGGATTATGTTTACTCCATCTTGACAGTAATTGCTCTTCTCATTACTTTTTTTTTTTTTGAACAATTAGCACACTTGAAGAACTGTGAAAGTGCTTTACTTAATTATTTCACTTAATACTTAAGGAAGCTATAATTATCCATACTTTTATAGATTAGGAAACAGAAGCTTAGAAAGGTTATTTGCCACATTTGCACAGGTTATAAGTCATATGGTTAGGATATGGCCCCAAATCTGTGAGATTCCAAAGTCTATCTCTTAAACATGGTTATTAGATACCAACTAAGGAAGTACAGGTTCTATAAAACCCAGGCTGAATATCACCGGACTACACTGTCAAAGAAACAGATATAATTTGGTGTTTATCCACTCTTGTGCTGACGCTGTACTAAGAACTCTTATCAGAGGTTGAACGTATGTTGAGAAACAAGTGGGTTAATGACTAATATGATCATTTTTGATTAAAGAATGGGCAGAGGAACTCAATAGACATTTTTCCAGAGAAGACATTTATATGGCCAACAGGTACATGAAAAGGTGCTCAACATCACTAATCATCAGGGAAATGCAAAGCAAAACCACAATGAGATATCACCTCACACCTATTTGAATGGCCATCAACAAGAAGACAAGAGATCACAAGTGTCAGCAAGGATATGGAGAAAAGGGAACTCTTGTACACTACTGGTGGGAATATAACCACTATGGAAAACAGTATGGAGTTTCCTCAAAAATTTAAAAAATAGAACTACCATATGATCCAGCCATCCCACTTCTGGGTATATGTCCAAAAGAAATGAAATCACTATCTTGAAGAGATATCCATTGTTCATTGCAGCATTATTCCCAATAACCAAGATATGGAAACAATCTAAGTGTCCATCAAAGGATGAATAAGTAAAGAAAGTGTGATACAAACACACACACAACACACACACACATACACGAATATTATTCAGCCATAATAAAGAACAAAATCCTGCCATTTGTGACAACATGGAGGGAACTTGAGGGTATTGTACTAAGTGAAATAAGTCAGACAGAGAAAGACAAATACTGTATGATCCCACTTACGGTGTGGAATATTAAAAAAGCCAAATTCATAATAATAGAGTGTAGAATGGTGGTTTCCAGGGGCTGAGGGGTTGGAGGTATTGGGGAGAAGTTGGTCAAAGGGTATAAACTTCCAGTTATAAGATGAATAAGTTCTGGGGATTCAGTATAGCATGATGACTATAGTTAACAATACTGTATTATATACTTGAAAGGTGCTAAGAGAGTAGATCTTAAATATTTTTAATACAAAAATAATAGTAGTTCTGTGACGGATGTATTAAGTAACCTTATTGTGGTAATCATTCTGCAGTATATATGTGTATCAAATCACCATGTTGTACAACTTAAACAATGTTATGTGTCAACTGCATCTCAATAAACATACTAAAATGCCCTCTTCACAAATAGAGATAAACAGCAAAGGGCTAATCAAAAATTAGTAATACATATGGTTCCATGATTAAAAATCTGAGTTAGGATTACTGTAGTGTAATATCACTTAACAGATTGATATGTTTCTCTCTGAATTAGGTGGTTATCCCTAAGGTAAGTCTCATAGGGAAGCAATATTCCCATTCAGATTTCCAAGCAGGCAGAGCTTTAAGAGAACCATTTCTGATCCTGTCATTCATGCCCGCCCCCCCATAATTATTTTGTAGATTAGGGAATATATAAAAGTATACAAGATTCAGAAAACAAAAATGTCTTGATTAAGAAGGATATAAATTTTAAGACCAGTTAGTTCCCTTTTATCAGAAGCAAATCAAGATTAGGTAGGTTAAATGGCTGGAAGCCCAGAAGTAGTGCTTTTAAGATGAAGTAAGAACAATGGGACTATATTATGTTCATTTTTAACAAGTTCCATTGTTAGATAACATGTAAAAAGAGGTCCTGGAGCCTTGGACAAGACAGGAGAAATCCAAGTCACTTTTAGGAAAATAATGTGAAAGCCCAGAGGGAGGTTATCAAACTGGAATCTTTGCCTGTGGTTCCCCTCCCACCACGTTCCAAGAAAGAATTCTTAGTCATTATGGGGTATGATGCAGGGAGCCCTGAAGACCATGGGAAACTGCAGCAATTAGTGTGTTCTATCCTCGGCTGATAATGCTGCTCCCCCGCGGGCTCCACGTGGGTTGGCCAGGCCCAGTTCATCCAGACTAAGGTACAACATAACCAATTGGTTTTTTTTTGTTTTTAAAGATTGATTGATTGATTGATTGCTATGTTGGGTCTTCGTTTCTGCGCGAGGGCTTTCGCTAGTTGCGGCAAGCGGGGGCCACTCCTCATCGCGGTGCGCGGGCCTCTCACTATCGCGGCCTCTCTTGTTGCGGAGCGCAGGCTCCAGACGCGCAGGCTCAGTAGCTGTGGCCCACGGGCCCAGCCGCTCCGCGGCACATGGGATCCTCCCAGACCAGGGCTCGAACACGCGTCCCCCGCATCAGCAGGCAGACTCCCAATCACTGCGCCACCAGGGAAGCCCACCAATGGGTTTAATTTAACAGCTGACAGTTACTGAGCACCTACTCTGTGTCAAGTATTGAGATAAGACAATTGATAGGCTTTCTTCACCTGTCCTTTTGAGGACTGCTATGAAGAAATACCTGTCCTCACCAGGCTGATTGGATCTGGGATTTGAGTTCATGGGCTTTCTCGGAAACTTCCCTATTTGTGGTTTCCTTCCCTAGTAGAGAATATTTAGAAGTGGCCGTCAGAGGAAAGTAAGGCTCTAGACTCCCTTGTAGTGTTGTTGCTTATTCTCCACTTAAAAATGAAATATAAGAAAATTAAACAGTCATTGACAAACAGAAGAATAAAATGTAAATATTTCTCTTGTCCTAGAATTGGTGGGATCAGGAGGGTGGAAGGGTGGGGATTTCAAAGAGTTAAAACAACAGACAAAATCATAAGGAGAAAGATGAATTATTTTGATTATGTAAAAATTAAAAACTTGTATAAGACAGATGCCATAAAAAAAATAAAAGGCAAAGGACAAATTAGTAAAATGGCAAAGGGTTAATGACCTTAGATATGAAGAGCTTTTACAAAACCACAAGACCAAGTTAAAGAGCCTAGTACCAAAATGAACAAAGCATAGGAACAGAGAAATCACTAATGAAGAAATTAAATGATCAATACATTTTTGTATTGCTAATAAAAAGATGAAAGTTAAATATAGATTTTTTTTTTCTCCCATCAAATTGACCAAGATGGAAAAAAAAAAGTATTCTTTGTTGTCAAGGGTAAGGTAAAATAAGCATTCTTTTTAAAAACTTGAGATATAATTCATATATCATAAAATTCATCCTTTACAAATTCAGTAGATTTTAGTATACTTACAAGGTTGTACAATCATCACGACTGTCTAATTCCAGAACATTTTTATCATCACAAAAAGAAATCCCATTCCCATTAGCAGTCACTCCCATCTCCCTTTCCCCTGTCAACTACTAATCCACTTTCTGTCTCTACGGATTATTCTGCTTATTCTGAATATCTCATGTAAATGGAATCATACAAGATGTGGCCTTTTGTGTCTGGCTTCTCTCACTCAGCATAATGTTTTCAAGGTTTATCCATGTTGAAGTGTTGAAGTATGTATCAGTACTTCGTTCCCTTTTTTTTTTCTTCCAGTTTTATTAATATATAACTAACATTAGCACTGTATAAAGTTTAAGGCGTACAGCATGATTTTCCTCACATACATCATGAAATGATTATCACAATAAGTTTAGAAAGCATCCATCATCTCATATAGATGCAACATTTTTAAAATAGAAAAAAAATTTTTTTCCTTATGATGAGAACTCTTAGGATTTATTCTCTCAACAACTTTCATACATAAAAGTGTTAATTATGTTTATCATGTTGTACATTACATCCCTAGTACTTATTTATCTTATAACTGGAAATTTGTACCTTTTGACTGCCTTCATCCATTTCCCCCTCCCCTCATTCCCCACCTCTGGTAACCACAAATCTGATCTTTTTTTCTATGAGCTTGCTTATTTGGTTTCGAAGTATAATTGACTGACAACATGTTAGTTCCTGCTAAACAACTTAGTGATTTTGTATTTCTATACATTTCAAAATGATCACCACAGTAAGTCTAGCTATGATCTGTCACCATATGAAGATATTACGTAATTATTGACTATATTCTCCATACTGTACATTTCATACCTGTGACTCATTTATTTTTGCAGGTGCAAGTTTTTACTTCTTAATCTCCCTCAGCTTTTTCTCTCTTTCCCTCAGCCCCTTCCCCTCAGCCCCTTCCCCTCCAGCAACCATCTGTTTGTTCTCTGTATCTATGACTCTGTTTCTGTTTTATGTTTGTTCATTTGTTTCGTTTTTACATTCCACATATAAGTGAAATCATACAGTATTTGTTTTTCTCTGTCTGACTTATTTCCCTAAGCATAATACCCTCTACATCTATCCTGTTGTCACAAATGGCAAGATTTCATTCTTTTTTATGGCTGAGTAATATTCTATTATATATTTTATGTATATTTATTTATATATGTATGCTACATCTTCTTTATCCATTCATCTATTAGTGGGCACTTAGGTTGCTTCCGTATTTTGGCTATTGTAAATAATGCTGCAATGAACATAGAGGTCTGTATATCTTTTCTAATTAGTGTTTTTGTTTTCTTCAGATAAATACCCAGGAGTGGAATTGTTGGATTTTATGGTAGTTCTGTTTTTAATTTTTTGAGGAATCTCCATACTGTTTTCCATACTGGCTGTACCAATTCACATTCCCACCAAGAGTGTACAAGGGTTACACTTTCTCTACGTCCTCACTAACACTTATTATTTGTTGTCTTTTTGATAACAGCCATTCTGCAAGGTGTGAGGTGATAGCTCATTGTCTTTTTAATCTCTGATGATTAACGATTTTGAGCATCTTTTCATGTGCCTGTTGGCCATCTGTGTGTCTTTTTCGGAAAAATGTTTATTCAGATCCTATGCCCATTTTTTAACTGGGTTGTTTGGGTTTTTTTGCTATGAGTTATATGAGTTGTTTGGATATTTTGAATACTAACTCATCGGATATATTGTTTACAAATATCTTCTCCCATTCAGTAGGTGGCCTTTTCATTTTTTCATAGTTTCCTTTGCTGTGCAAAAGCTTTTTAGTTTGATGTAGTCCCATTTGTTTGTTTTTACTTTTGTTTCCCTTGTCTGAGGAGACATATCCAAAAAAAATATTACTAAGACCAATGTCTTAGTACCTCACTCCTTTTTATGGAAAAACAATATTCTTGCATTGATAATATCACATTTTCTTTTTTCATTAATCAGTTGATGGACATTTGGGTTGTTTCCACTTTTTGGCTATTATGAATAATGCTTTTGTGAACATTCATGTACAAGTATTTTTGTTTGTGTCTATGTATGTACATATGTTTTTAACTTTGGGGGGTATATACTTAAGAGTGGAATACTGGGTTATATGGTAACTCTATGTTTAACTTCTAGAGGAACTGCAAGACTGTTTTCCAAAGTGTTTACACCATTTTATATTCTTACCAGCAATATATAAGGATTCCAATTCCTCCACATTCTTGCAAACACTTATGTTTTGCCTCTTTGAGTATAACCATCCTAATGGGTGTAAAGTGGTAACTCCTTATGGTTTTGATTTGGATTTCCCTAATGACTTATTATGTTGACCGTTTTCCATGTGCTTATTAGCCGTTTGTATATCTTCTTTGGAGAAATGTTTATTCAAGTCCTTTGCCCATTTTAAAATTAGGCTGTCTTTTTATTGTTGCATTGTAACTGTTATTTATGTATTCTGGACATTAGACCCTTATCAGATACTTGATTTGCACATAATTTCTCCCATTCTGTGGGGTTTTTAACTTTCTTGATAATATCCTCTGATGCACAAAAGTTTTTAATTTTGATGAAGTCCAATTTATCTACTTTTGTTACTTATACCTTTGGTGTCATATATAAAAATCCACTGTTAGGACTTCCCTGGTGGTTCAGTGGTTAAGACTCCGTGCTCCCAATGCAGGGGGCATGGGTTCGATTCCTGGTCAGGGAACTAAGATCTCGCATGCCACGTGGTGTGGCCAAAAAAAAAAAAAAAAAAAATCCACTTTTAAATCCAAGGTCATGTAGATTTACTCCTATGTTTTCTTCTAAGAGTGTTGGGTTTTAGCTCTTATATTTATGTCATTGATTTATTTTGATTAGTTGAGGTAGGAAGGAGTCCAACTTAGCTTTGATTTTTTTGTTTTTGTTTTTGTTGTTGTTTTTTGACATGTAGAAATCTAGTTGTCCTAACACCATTTATTAAAGAAATTATTCTTTCCTCATTGAATGGACTTGGCACCTTTGTCAAAAATCAGTTGGCCATATCCACACACTTATGGTCAATTAATCTACAACAAAGGAGGCAAGAATATATAATGGAGAAAAGACAGTCTCTTCAATAAGCGGTACTGGGAAAACTAGACAGCTCCATGTAAAAGAATGAAATTAGAATATTTTCTAACACCATATACAAAAATAAACTCAGAATGGATTAAAGACCTAAATGTAAGACCAGGAACCATAAAACTCCTGAAGAAAATATAGGCAAAACATCCTTTCACATAAGTTGTAGCAATATTTTTTTGGATCTGTCTCCTAAGGCAAAGGAAACAAAAGCGAAAATAAACAAATGGGACCTAATTAAACTAAAAAGCTTTTGCACAGCAAAGGAAACCACCAACAAAACAAAAAGACAACCTACTGAATGGCAGAAGATATTTGCAAATGATAAGATCGATAAGGGGTTAATATCCAACATATACAAACAGCTCCAACAACCCATGTCAAAACAAACAACTTGATTAAAAACTGGGCAGAAGATCTGAATAGACATTTTTCCAAAGGAGATATACAAATGGCCAACAGGCACATGAAAAGATGACCAACTTCATTAATCATCAGAGAAATGCAAATCAAAACCACAATGAGATATCACCTCACATCTTTCAGAATGGCTATCACCAAAAAGACCACAAAGAGCAAATGTTGGCAAGGATGTGGAGAAAATGTAACCCTTGTGCACTGTTGGTGGGACTGTAAATTGGTATAGCCACTGTGGAAAATGGTATGGGGGTTTCTCAAAAAACTAAAAATAGAGCTACCGTATGATCCAGCAATTCCATTCCAGGGTATATATTCAAATAAAATGAAAACAAATACCGTATGCTAACACATATATATGGAACCTAAAAAAAAATGGTTCTGAAGAACCTAGGGGCAGGACAGGAATAAAGATGCAGACGTAGAGAATGGACTTGAGGACATGGGGAGGGGGAAGGGTAAGCTGGAATGAAGTGAGAGAGTGGCATGGACATATATACACTACCAAATGTAAAATAGATAGCTAGTGGGAAGCAGCTGCATAGCACAGGGAGATCAGCTCGGTGCTTTGTGACCACCTAGAGGGGTGGGATAGGGAGGGTGGGAGAGAGACACAAGAGGGAGGAGATATGGCGATATATGTATATGTATAGCTGATTCACTTTGTTATACAGCAGAAACTAACACACTATTGTAAAGCAATTATACTCCAATAAAGATGTTAAAAAAAAAAAAAAAGAAAACACTAATTCAAAAAGATATATGCACCCCAGTGTTCATAGCAGCATTATTTACAATAGCTAGGATATGGAAACAACTGGTGTCCATCAACAGATGAATGGATAAAGAAAATGTCACACACACACACACACACACACACACACACACACTGGACTACTACTCAGTCTTAAAAAAAGAGTGAAATTTTGCCATTTGCAGCAACATGGATGGAGTTGGAGGGTATTATGCCTAGTGAAATAAGTCAGAGAAAGAGAAATACTATATGATAAAACTTATATGTGGAATTTAAAAAATAAAATAAAATAGTGGATATAACAAAAAAGAAACAGACTTACAGACATAGAGAACAAACCAGAGGGGAGAGGAAAGCAGGGAGGGACAAGGTAGGAGTATTGGATTAAGTGGTACAAACTACTATGTATAAAATAAATAAGCTACAAGGGTATGTTATACAGCACAGGGAATATAGCCAATATTTTATAGTAACTATCAATGGAATATAACCTTTAAAAATTGTGAATCACTATTTTGTACACCTAAAACTTATATAATATTGTAAATCAACTATACCTCAAAAAAAAAATAATAAAGATGTATTAAAACAAACAAACAAAAAAACCACCTAACTGACTGACATGGTCCAAAGCTGTGGTTTTTAGAGGTTTCATTGATGTGCATTTGATAAAAATTCAAACATATTTTACCCTAAAAAAAAAAATCACGTGGCCATAGATGTATGGGTTTATTTCTGGACTCTCTATTTCATTGGTTTATATGTCTATCCTTATGTTGTACCACACTGTTTTGATTACTGTAGCTTTCCATAAGTTTTGAAATCTGAAGTGTAAGTCCTTTGATTTTGTTCTCTTTTTCAAGATTGTTTTGGCTATTCTAGGCCCCTTGAAAGTCCACATGAATTTGAGGATCAGCTTTTCCATTTCTTCCCAAAAAGCTGTGGAGTTTTGATAGGGATTATGTTGAATCTGTAGACTGCTTTGTATAGTATTAATATTTTAACAACATTAAGTCTTCCTATCCATGATCAAGAGATGTTTTTCCATTTATTTAATTTCTTTCAGCAATATTTATTATACAAGTCTTTTGCTGCCTTGGTTAAATTTATTCCTAAATATTTTATTCCTTTGGATGCTATTGTAAATGGAATTATTTTTGTAATTTCCTTTCAGGATTTTTCATTGCTAATTTATAGAAACAACTGATTTTTCATGTTGATCTTGTACCCTGAAATCACTGAATTTGCTTATTAGCTCTAGTAGTTGTTTGTGTGTGTGTGTATTCTTTGGGAATATATGTACATTTATATATATATAGGTATATATAGATAGATAATCTGTATATAATCATGTCATCTATGACATAATCATGTCATCTCTGTAGATAATCATGTCATCTATGAATAGAGATAGTTTTACTTTTTCCTTTCCAATATATATGTCTTTTATTTCTTTTTCTTGTCTAATTGATCAGGCTACAACTTCCAGTACAATGTTGAGTAGCTGCAGTGAAAACAGAATCTTTGTCTTGTTCCTGAGCTTCAGGGGAAAGCTTTCAGGATTTCACTATTGAGTATGATGTTAGCTGTTTTTCATAAAAGTACTTCATCATGTTGAGAAATTTTACTTCTCTTCTTAGTTTTCTGAGTGTTTTTATCATGAAAGGGTGTTGGATTTTGTCAAGTTCCTTTTCAGTGTCAGTTATGACGGTGTCAGTTTTTCCCCTTGTCCTTTAATGTCATGTGTTGCATAGATTGATTTTCTACTGTTGAACTACTCTTCCATTCCTGATATAAATCCCACTTGGTCATGATGTATAATCCTTTTAACAGTTTGCTAGTATTTCATTGAGGATTTTTGTATCTACCAGCTACCCAAACCACCCCACCCCAGGGTACTGAAGTCTTTGTGGTCTTTAGATCTAATGATTTTCTTTAGTCCTTATGCAGTCAAAACTCTTGCCCATTCCTTCCTTTGATATTAGTTACTGTTGACTCCTTTCTCCCTGAAATACTCTTTCTTCTTGGTTTCTGAGGCAGTACACCTTCCTGTTTTCTCTCTCATTTCTAGGTACTCCTCCATCTCCACTGGAGATTCTCATCATCCTTTAAGTGTTTTATTTCTTAGGGATCCTTTGGAAGATCTTGGTGACTCCATTCACACTCAAACTTCAGTGATCCTTTTTATGCCAGCAACCCCAAGTCAGTGTCTCTGGATAAGGCTTCCTCTGATCTACATTTGGAGCCACCTCCTGAACAACTCCTCTGGAATGTCCCACAGGTAGTTAAATACCCAACAGGACTCACAGGTCTTTCATGTTCAGGCCTCTGCTTACCTTTGCAGGGAAATGTTAAGGGGCATTTCAGTCTTAAGGAAAGAGGTACAGCATTCATTTCATTTGAATCTCAGTTATGTTGGTTTCTAGCTCTTCATGCTTGAGAGAATTCCTTAGCTTCTTCCTTGTGTTTCTCTTGCTTCATTTGTAATGTGGGGACAATACTTGGTATGAAGATTAATGATAATGAAAAATGATAATGTATGTAAAGGTCTTGACCCATATTAAGTTCTAAATAAATGGCAGCTATTTAGTAATAGTATTGGTCAGACATAAAAGGGAATAGAAAATAACACTAGCTGTCCATCGTTTCTACTGACACTGACTTAAGCTTCCATCCATTTTTATGCTGGGTGGGACTTGAGCAGCAGATACCAGATGAAGAGTACTGGAGCCTTCCTCTGGGTCCAGTCTGGGGATTTATCACTATAATAAGATCATCTTTTTATTGTTAAGCCCCTTTTGGTTAGTGATCCAAAATTGGATGTTATTCTGCTGTATAGAAAACTGTATTTATTAATTAGTGTGTTTTTATACTCATTGCTTGCCTTAAGGTGATCATCCATCCACTGATTTTTATTTAAGTACTAGTGGTTTTCTACTTCCTCTGTTTTTGTGCTTCAAATTCTGGCTTTACCATTCATGAAACAGAATGGGAAATAGATTCATTAAAAATCAGATTAGAATTTGTTACAAGAGAAAGCTGGGAAGTCTCTGCATTTAGTGCTTTGAAATGATGAATTGCTTTGTTTTAAATATTAAGACACCCATCAATGAAATATTTATGCATCATTTGCCTATTTAAATATCAATTCAATAATCAATTATTAAAGCTCTGATAAGTACCTAAAATCTTTCAATCAAGATCAAAGGACTTTTTAAATTTGAATAAGGTATTGTACTGGAAATTTTACTGTCTTTTTAAGGTTCACTTTAAAAACTAGGTGCCTGTTTTATGTGAGTTCTTTGCTAAAATAATTTTTAAATGGCTTAAAAATCACTTGGACTTTTTTTTTTTTCAAATTATCTTCTCCCAGTGCCTTAACATAAGGAAAGGGTGCCCTAACTTTGGGTGCAATTATTATATTCAAGTTTTAGTAACTTCATTCATTCACTTCTAAACTGTAAATGGAAGAAAAGTACATATTTTTGTAAGACCTACCTCGACACGTATGCTTTGATGAATGGAATGATTTTGAAATGCCGGTTTTCACGTCCCAAGCTCTTCAGCGTTTGAAGAGTTAAATCCGGGGTTGGCTTCCGTCCCTAGCCCGGGAAGCCACTAGGGCTCGGAGCGCGGCCTCCGCTGTTAACTCTCTGGGCCGACCGGCCCCCCAAAGGCGCCGGAACCGCCGGATTCCGCCCGAGGGGCGGGCCCACTCTGCCCGGCTTCTCCCGCGACCCCGCCCCTGCGCCGGCACCGCCGCGGCCTCCCTGGTAGTTGCTCGCGATGATGCAAACACTCACTTCCCGCATCCACTCCCCACAGAGGCCGCGGAGCCGGCGCCAGCCGGGCGCGCCGCCGAGCCGCGCGGCATGGGCAACATCCAGAAGAAGCTGACGGGCAAGAGCGAGGGCGGCCGGCGGCCGGAGAGGGGCGCGCCGCGGCGGGGCCGGGCGCTGGAGGCCGGCGCGGACAAGTGGGACCGGCCGCGGACCCCGGCGACGGCGGGCGGTGCCAGTGGGCACCCGGGCGGCGGGCGGGGCGCCGGGGACCCCGCGGCCAGCGCGCCCCCTGGGCCCGGCGCGTCCCCCGGACCTGGCTCGCCGCCGCCGACGGCGCCCGCCGTCCAGGTCGGCCCCGCCGGCCTGAAGAGCCAGGGCAACGAGCTCTTTAAAAACGGGCAGTTCGCCGAGGCGGCTCTCAGGTACTCGGCGGCGATCGCGCAGCTGGAGCCTGCAGGTGAGTGAGCTGCGCCCGCGGGGTCCCTGGCCCCTCGGGCTGCGGCTCGCGAGACCTGAAGGGGCCACCGCGGGAGAGGCGCGGGCCACCTCCCGAATGACAGGCGCTCGCCCTGTAGGTTCCTTCCCAGTAACCGAGGGCAGGGCGGGAGCGACTCCACCTCCGGGAGCTGTACCTTGGAACGCGTAGCGTGTGCCCGCGCCGGGCACGGTTGCAGCGGTCCCTTACGGGCTTGGCCTCTGTGGCCACTGCGGGCACAGGGAGGTCCTCGGAGCTGCATTAGCAGCGGGGTGTAGGACTGCAGTGCCGCGGGAGACCTCAGTCGTCTGGTGAACTGTGATTTCGCTAATGGATTTTAACTGTATTTAATTAACTGTGATTTTAGGAAGTGGAAGTGCAGATGATCTAAGTATCTTATATTCAAATAGAGCAGCATGTTACCTAAAAGACGGAAACTGCAGTGGCTGCATTCAAGACTGTAACAGGTAAACTGCCCGTTTTCAGCTTTGTCAGGAGATTATCATTTCACTGTGATGAATATAGTAAATTTTCTGCATAAGAGTCTAATTTCTTAAGACATTTAAGATGTGTTAATTGGTTAATACATAGAACTCGTAAATCCTTTCACATATATGAAGACAATTATAGAAGATTGTGCAAACTTTTTTCACTTCCACTGCTATCACCTTAATTCATACTCTTTTTCACATCAATCCCAGAGTACTGGAGAAGCCTTCTAACTAGTCTCTCTGCTTCCTCTAATCCACTGTGGCATCAGAATAGCTTTTCCGGAAGCATTATTTTGTGCAGACTGTTTCAGCGGGTGTTCAGTGGCTCAGTATGGTCTTCTAGATAATTATAACCTCCTCTGTCACCACACTGCCCCCCAAAAAAGCTTTCTGCTCCCATTTGGTCCATATCTATAATGCCCTCTGCACATCTTTGCTTTTCAGAAATCCTTCCTCTTCAGCTTCCCCATCCTCTCTGCTTTCCTCGTCACCTCAGGCTCCCTGGTCATCTTCATGGCTGTAATGCTTGCACTGTCACTCTCACACCTGTAGGTACTTATGTCATCCACTGCATTGGATTTTAAGCTCCCTGAGGTCAAGAAGCATGTATTATAGGGTTGCATCCCTCAAGCACATTAGTCACCCATGGTACTCAACAAGTTACTTGCTGAGATGGATGAATATATTTACATGAATAAAAAGTATCGTTTTACCATTAAATAATAAGCCTGCTTCAGGAGCCCTTTGGAAAGAAGCTACTATTAGTGCATCTAAAACATAAGAAGCCATATGTACTGGTTTAACCTTCACAGTTTTGGTTTACTCCGGTAGTCTGGTATAATTGTTAATATCACCCCCTTTCACTCTCAGAAGCCCTAGTTTGGACAATAGCATATGTGGACACCTTGATTATAAGGTAAACAATTTTTTTTTCCATTGATAGTATCAGTTTATTGATATGGATAAAATCTTGCTGGTATCTGTGCCTGCAGTTTAAAAAGAAGGCCGTGAGCTGCTTGGATTTTTTGCCTATTTTACATATTAAGATTTAAAATCAGTAATATTTATATTCACTTTGGTCTGACTCTAGACCCCACCTACTGCTGTGCTTGCTCACACTAGCTAATTGTTACGTTTTCAGGATCTTGTGAGTTGGTTGAAGTCAAGTTGGTAGTTGAAATCTGCCATGGTTGGAGTACTACTAATACCATGAAAATTGGCAAATGCCCCAAATCTGGACCTTTTTCTCAGGAGAGCCAGTTGTTAAACATTTACTGCTGCCCATAACTAACGACAGACCACGTGTATTTGCAGATTATCAGGCACGTTGTGACTTGCAGCTAAGAACCTTTCAGTTCAAGTGTGTGATGGTAATACATTACCCTTCAAACTTGTCTTAGGTCTTCCTTCAGTGAGTGAGTTCAGGACTCTAGTTAAAAACAGCGGACTCACTTTATCCTTAAGTGAGAGAGAGAGAGTAAGGTGGCAGACATTTTCTTGCTAAAATGTGATTCAGTGTAGACCCAGGAGGAAGTCACAGAGGAGACTCTGGGGTCAGGAGTGGGGGCGGGCGCTAGAATGGAGGTTTGCCCTGGAGGAGAGCGGGAGATTGCCTGCAGGGGAGGGAGGGAGGTGGGTGGTGGTTTAGGTAAGGTGTCCTTAGTTAAGAGCTGTGTTCTAGGCCGAGGAATCTGGCTCTGCTGGTCAGTACTGACCTTTCTAGAAACCGACTTACTTAGATGTTTTCTTTGATACCTGGTGTATGAGTCTTAGCATAAGGGCATGGGGTGATTTTACTCCAAAGCAGCGATTCTCAAACTCATTTCAGTGCCGGGGAAACCATGATTTACTTATGCGAACATGCTGAAATATGGCTGTATTTAAATCTGTATAAACTAGGAACCAATTATTAGCAGAAGGATGACTGTTTTCTCTTCACCTCAAAAAGATTACATACATTTTAAAGGGAGCCTATTTTTTAGTTTTTCAGTTAATTATCTTTGCTCCTGTTGGAGAGTTGTTTCCTGTTGCAGGAGCGCTTATTACAAAACAAGTGGTAGCAGGATTCAAACAGCGAAAAAGAAAAACTCCCCGGGGCAAAGTTTAAAATAAGGGAGAGGGGGAACCTATGAAATAACTTTGTATGCATTTTTGGGGAAAAGTCTTTGATTTTAAGTGTCTACACTCCTGGGGCCTACTCCGAAGCACTTCCCTTGAGCTCTTTCCCAGGGGCTTATGGAGAGCAGCTGTTGGGAGCCTGAGGCGTGTTTGAGGAGCTCAGTGGCTGCAGGCCCTGCCCTCTCCTCGCCTCAGCATCTCCAGGTTTCTAGGTTAGGCTTCCAGGTGAAGCATGAAACAGTGTTATGACACCTAAGAAAAGTTTAAAACCAAATGATTTTAAACAATAAAACAATTTCTAGAAATAATTCTAGAATTTCTAGAATTATTTCTAGAAATTTCTAGAAATTCTAGAATTATTTCTAGAAATTACTTATCATTCTTATAATTGCTTATCAGCTAAAAGAAAAATCTTCACTGTTCCCATCTGTCAGAGAATCTTTTTGGGTTATCTAAACCACATCAAAAATCTTTCACTGACTTTCCATTGAGGATATTCTGACAGAATCAAGACGAATGAATGTTGCCTAGTAATCCTCTGCTTTTTCTCATCTTTGCTCCTCGCAGACGGACTTGAAATTAGAAGACGATTTAAGAGTCTTAACTGTGTTAACTTGAATAGTTAAACTTTTGTAAACCCTGGTTTAAAAGTTCTCTGTGTGTGTTTGCTTTTATGAATGGATGTGCTTTTTTTTTTTTTCTTTTTTTCTTCTAGTGGAATTCCCACTTAAAAGCTCACATTCATTTTCAGGATTGTGGTTAAAGAGAAAACACCTTGCATTTACTTGGCTGGGCAATGCTAAAAATTAAACGCATCATCTCATTCAGTTTTAGATTCCACGCCTACCTCAGGTCAATCTTGTGGATAAATAGCACCTTGGGTGTTGGAAGTCTTTGGTAAAATGGGGGTAGTCTTGTGTTTGTGACCTATATTTATAATCACTGTTTGTGTAGTTAATATCCCCTAAGCATTTAACTAAGGTAGATTTAAGGCAGTGGTACAGATGCCCAGAAACCTGTTTTCTAGTGTTTGAGTGTTTTTAATAGACTTTAATTTTATTTTTAAAATAATTTTTACTGGTTACAAGAGTAACACATACCTATTATAGAAAAAAATCTTAAAACCCAGTACAACGCAAAGGAGATCATTAAAATCATCCCCAATCCTAACACCTAGGCAGAGCAAAATTGGTTATTTTTCCAAGAAATGAAGCTAATTAGGTTTAATGACATTTCTTGAACAAATTCTATGGTACGCAGCTGAGGAACACACCCACACGTGCAGTTGAGTATCTGTACAATGTAGAGCAGTGGTCCCCAACCTCTTGGGCACCAGGGACCAGTTTCGCGGAAGACAGTTTTCCTTGGATTGGGGGGGATGGTTCAGGAAGTCACGCGAGGGACTGGGAGGTGGGGAGCGGCAGGTGAAGCTTCGCTCGCTCACCCGCCGCTCACCTCCTGCTGTGCAGCCTGGTTCCTAACAGGCCGTGGACCGGTACCGGTCCGTGGCCCAGGGGTTGGGGACCCCTGAATGGCAGGTGACTCCAAGTTCCTTTATCTGTGGTGCTCTTGTTTCCGTTCGTGGTAGAAAGAGTGTAGGCCCTGCAGGTTCATTTGGGAGGGGTTTGCCGAGTCCCTCCAGTGGCCTGGCAGTGATCTAGGCACTGGGATACAGTGGTGATCAGCTCCCGCAACGCCCTTGCTTTCCTGTAGCTTAAATTCAGAAGAACGGGCATGTGGGCAGACGGCTCCCTGTGTCTCTCCGTTTCCTCACCTGCAACATGAACATATTACTATTTACCTTGCAGGCTTGCTGTGACATTAGGTGAGAATGTCTGCAGAGACTAGCACCGGCAGATGTTGTCGGAGCTTCCTCCTTCCAGATCACTGTAGACAGGAATAGACAGCAGATCTCTAGGACTGTTGGGGAGAAAGTCAAGAAGCCCTCACTCGTGCTTTTCCTGAAGCAAGTTAAATGTCTGATATATAAACTGCTCATGCATAAGAATTACCAAAAGAGCAAACCTTTATCCCCACTGTGGACAGTCTGGCACAGAGATTTGTTAGTGGATTATTAGCTCTTCATAGGATCTCTGCACGGAGTACTTCTTTACAGTTTCAGTTGATTTTGTTAAAACTAAGAGTACAATAGTTTTCATTCATAAATACAATCCTTTGATTGTATGCTTTATTTCAGAGTATAATGAAGTGCCTTAAATAGTGAGGTAGCTTTAAGCAGTTACTTCAGACAAAACCAAGGAACATAACCTTGAAATACATCTCTAGTGATATTGGAAATGCTTCATAGACTAAAAAGTGCAAGGTGAAAATTCATGACTTACAAGAAATCATTGGATACTTACTCCCTTGATTTCCTCGGGTCTATGTTTGAAGCCCTTTGGCAGCAAGTAAATCATAGTCAACTGTATTAAGTTTTGGAGAGCTGATTTTCAAAATGCAGTGTAGGTTTTGTGGTTCTGTGCTAAGTGCCTTATTAAATACATAGGTGCAAATAAAAATTTTCCTTTTAATCTGTCAATAACAAGAACCTGTTGAAAGCCTACTCTGTGCCTGGTGCCATGATGGGCTCTGCTAGTACACAGGGGAGTGGGAGGGAGGGCACCACCTGCTGTCAGGGAGTTCAGTCTCACTGGGGGAAAGAGTAAATGCCAAAGGGCTTCAATACTGGTTTAAAAGAAAGGAAGTAACCACAGATTTGATTGCTCTGCTACTCTGGGTTTGCCTTTCTGGTATGTTGCCAGATCCCCAAGGTAAAATATCAGATATGTATGTGAGAGTCCAGTCCTATCGGATACATTCAGTTAGTGTAAGTTAGGGAGTAATTTTCAAAACAAATGACAGTGTAATATTTCTGTCTCCTTTAGGGCTCTGGAACTTCATCCATTCTCAGTCAAGCCTCTTCTTCGACGAGCAATGGCCTATGAAACTTTAGAGCAGTATCAGAAAGCTTATGTGGATTATAAAACAGTGTTGCAAATAGACTGCGGAATCCAGATAGCAAATGACAGTGTTAACAGGTAACCTAATCAGAGGCAGCCGCCTGAGGTCTAGTTGTTTTCTAATGGAATGAGATTTTATTTTCCTCCCCTCCTTCAAGAACGATATCAAAGTGTAGACGTGTTCTTTGTTACTGGCATTACATGAATGATTGCCTTCTTTCATTCCTTCAAAACCAAATGGTTTTGATGGATGTCTTCATGAGCCTGCTAGATATTTGTGTTATATACCCTTTAAATAGACACTCATCTAGGATGAGTATTAACTTAAACTGGTAAAATAGCAAAGAATTTGGTTCTAATTTATATTATGACCTATTTACCCCCTGGGTGAGAATGAGAAGGTAAGAATTTCCAGACTTCATAAATTGCTTTCAGGTGAACTTTGAAAATTACTACTTGGATAACGTTTCTAGTTATGTATAATATTTTCTGACCCCATTTGTCCAAAGTATAATTTCTTCCAAGTATGTGTACATTACACTGAGCCTCGTGTTGGTCTAGTGTACCATGCCCCACTCCCCACAAAAAGACAGAAAGGGGGAAAAAAAAATGACATAGTCTCTGTCTTTAAGCAAACTAGAACATAGCTAGGGGGAACAACTTAACATAAGACAGATTCTCCCCAAGTGTGAACATTAGTGAGGTGGGGATCACAGAGAGGTCAGGCTGCCTTTGTCTTTGTGGGCCGCAGTTGTTGGAGAGGTGAAGGGCGTTGAGAGACCACGAGGGGACCTTGAACAAAGCTATGGAAAATGAGAATGGCAGGTTTTGGATTAATTCTTTTTTTAAGATCCTGCCTTACCTCCCCACCTGGTCCCACTGCACTTTGGAGAAAAACTCTTGGAAAGATCTGTGTGGAGAGTGGGCAGCCGTTCCTTGGTGCTTCTACCATGTGGTCGCTCAGGACCTGTCTGGTCCCAGCCTGTCTGGAAGTAAAGGGTAGATATTGGTTATTGGATCTGAGTGGGACCAGATGGAACTGTGGGCATTCACAGCTTGGTCTCCATCCTGTAGAATCAGGCATGTCACTGAGAGCTCTCCAAGCCTTTTCTCCCGCCGCACAGCTGCCTTGCTGCACGTCATGGGCTGCCTCCTCATATGTGTCTGAAGGCTCTCCTTCCCCCTTTTTGTCTGGTTAATTCCTTCTTGTCCTGAAGAAGAGGACTTTCCCTGATCCACCATCTCCCCAGCACACGTGCCCTTCAGGCTCCTCTCCTACCACCTGTGCCTTCTTTCCATATTGTTTGTAAATTCTCTGCCTTCTCTTTTTGTAAAGTTCTTTTTCTCTTATTCTTCTAGGAGTTCCTGGAGGTCGGGGTTGTGTTTTACCCGTCTCTGGAGTTGCGGTACTTTGTACAGTAGGCATCCTCAGTAAAATTGTGTGGAATGAATGCATTCTCCAACAGACAGAGCGTGGCTCACCCCATGCTGTGGAATTCTGCTCTTAATTTGCCCATCCTCTGTCTGGGAGTCTCCGAGATGGTTGGGGAAAGTAGGATCTTCTCCTAGGGTTAGGGGTTCTTGTGAAACAAAGAAGTATCTGACAGAGAGACAAGGGGCCTGTTGAGGAGGTGTTTTAGGAAATCTGGTTCATAATGATAGGCTGAATGGTCTGAAGGGAGGAATTTATGTCTGAGAGACTGTGGTCATTCACATTTCTGAACCTTCTGCATTATGCTTTGTTAAAAAATTGAAGTAAAATTCACATAACAAGTAAATTAACTATTTTAAGGTGTACAATTTAGTGGCCTTTAGTACACTCACAGTGTTGTGCAGCCATCACCTTTAACTAGTTCCAAAATATTCCATCCCCAAAGGGAAACTCTGTCCCCATTAAGCAGTCACTCCTCATTCTCCCTTTCCAAGCACCTGGTCTGCTGTCTCTGTGGATTTACCCTTTCTGGATAGTTCATATAAATAGAATCATACGATATGTACCTTTGGTGTCTGGCTTATTTCACTTAGCATAATGTTTTCAAGGTTGGTCCACGGTGTGGCATGTATGTTGATGTCATTTCTTTTTATGACTGAATAATATTCTGTCGTATGGATGTATCACATTGTGTTTATCCATTCATCCGTTGATGGACCTTTCAGCTGTTTCCACCATTTGGCTGTTGTGAATAGTGCTGCTATGAACATTCACGTGCAAGGTTTTGTTTGCATACCTGTTTTCAGTTCCTTTTGGCGTACACCTAGGCATGGAATTGCTGAGTCATATGGTAATTCTGTTTAGCTTTTTGAGGATTGTATTGTAATTTTTATATGTACTCAAGAAGGTTCTTTTACACAAGTTGACTTTTAAGACTCATTCATTTTTTTAAATCGAATGGCTCTTGCTGATACATCATTTGATAAGAAGATGAGGAGGCTTTGTCTGGTTTTGCCATATATATCTCCTATAAAATATCCACTTAGAAAATTTCACTATTCCTTTTCATGAATCCCATATTTATGCTTGCTTTGCCACCTAAGCCACAGAAGCTTTTTTTTTTTTAAATTTAAACATCTGTGCTTATTTTGTCTGTGTCTTCCATTAACCATATCCCTCTCCAGGAATCTTATGTGTTACATTTCCCTGCATATACTTATTTATTCCCAGGCAACACATCATCTCTTTTCAGCTGCTTCTTCCTTACCTCTCTGCTCGTAATACAAGTTTTGCTTGAAAATTCTTTTTTTCTAAAATTTTCTTTCTTTTTCTTCTGCTATTGTGGGTGGTTATACATTTATTTTTTCAAATTTATTTTTTACACTAAAATATATGAGATGTGGTTATCATAACCAAAGATCACTATTGAAATTTCGGTTTATGAAATTGTAGGGAAAGTGTATGTATTACGTTTGCCTCTATATAAATATAAAATTTTTTTCACACAAAAAGTACTACTGAGCTAACTAATATGAATGCATTCTACTAATTACCAGTAACTTTCTCAGTCTTGGGGACCACCTTTTTAAAATTATTTATTTATTTTTAACATCTTTATTGGAGTATAATTGCTTTACAACGGTGTGTTAGTTTCTGCTTTATAACAAAGTGAATCAGCTATACATATACATATATCCCCGTATCTCCTCCCTCTTGAGTCTCCCTCCCTCCCACCCTCCCTATCCCACCCCCTGGGTGGTCACAAAGCACCGAGCTGATCTCCCTGTGCTATACGGCTGCTTCCCACTAGCTATCTATTTTACATTTGGTAGTGTATATATGTCCATGCCACTCTCTCACTTCGTCCCAGCTTACCCTTCTCTTTCCTCGTGTCCTCAAGTCCATTCTCTGCGTCTGCATCTTTATTCCTGTCCTGCCCCCAGGTTCTTCAGAACCTTTTCTTTTTTTTTTTTTAAATTTAGATTCCATATATATGTGTTAGCATACAGTATTTGTTTTCCTCTTTCTGACTTACTTCACTCTGTATGACAGACTCTATGTCCATCCACCTCACTACAAATAACTCCATTTCGTTTCTTTTTATGGCTGAGTAATATTCCATTGTATATATGTGCCACATCTTCTTTATCCATTCATCTGTCGATGGACATTTAGGTTGCTTCCATGTCCTGGCTATTGTAAATAGAGCTGCAGTGAACATTGTGGTACATGACTCTTTTTGAATTACGGTTTTCTCTGGGTATATGCCCAGTAGTGGGATTGCTGGGTCATATGGTAGTTCTAATTTTAGTTTTTTAAGGACCCTCCATACTGTTCTCCATAGTGGCTGTATCAGTGTACATTCCCACCAACAGTGCAAGAGAGTTCCCTTTTCTCCAAACCCTCTCCAGCATTTATTGTTTGTAGATTTTTTGATGATGGCCATTCCGACTGGTGTGAGATGATACCTCATTGTAGTTTTGATTTGCATTTCTCTAATGATTAGTGATGTTGAGCATCCTTTCATGTGTTTGTTGACATTCTGTATATCTTCTTTGGAGAAATGTCTGTTTATTTATTTTTTTTATTTTTGTTTTTATTTCCAATTCTCTAGGAGGTGGGTCAGAAAGGATCTTGCTGTGATTTATGTCATAGAGTGTTCTGCCTATGTTTTCCTCTAAGAGTTTTATAGTGCCTGGTCTTACATTTAGGTCTTTAATCCATTTTGAGTTTATTTTTGTATATGGTGTTAGGGAGTGTTCTAATTTCATTCTTTTACATGTAGCTGTCCAGTTTTCCCAGAACCACTTATTAAAGAGGCTGTCTTTTCTCCATTGTATATTCTTGCCTCCTTTATCAAAAATAAGGTGACATAGGTGTGTGGGTTTATCTCTGGGTTTTCTATTCTGTTCCATTGATCTGTATTTCTGTTTTTGTGACAGTACCATGCTGTCTTTGATTACTGTAGCTTTGTGGTATAGTCTGAAGTCCAGGAGCCTGATTCCTCCAGCTCTGTTTTTCTTTCTCAAGATTGCTTTGGCTATTCGGGGTCTTTTGTGTTTCCATACAAATTGTGCAATTTTTTGTCCTAGTGCTGTGAAAAATCACATTGGTAGTTTGATAGGGATTGCATTGAATCTGTAGATTGCTTTGGGTAGTATAGTCATTTTCACAATGTTGATTCTTCCAATCCAAGAACACGGTATATCTCTCCATCTGTTTGTATCATTAATTTCTTTCATCAGTGTCTTATAGTCGTCTGCATACAAGTCTTTTGTCTCCTTAGGTAGGTTTATTCCTAGGTATTTTATTCTTTTTGTTGCAGTGGTAAATGCGAGTGTTTCCTTAATTTCTCTTTCAGATTTTTCATCATTAGTGTATAGCAATGCAAGAGATTTCTGTGCATTAATTTTGTATTCTGCTACTTTACCAAATTCATTGATTAGCTCTAGTAGTTTTCTGGTAGCATCTTTAGGATTCTCTATGTATAGTATCATGGCATCTGCAAACAGTGACAGCTTTACTTCTTCTTTTCTGATTTGGATTCCTTTTATTTCTTTTTCTTCTCTGATTGCTGTGGCTAAAACTTCCAAAACTATGTTGAATAACAGTGGTAAGAGTGGGCAACCTTGTCTTGTTCCTGATCTTAGTGGAAATGGTTTCCATTTTTCACCATTGAGGACGATGTTGGCTGTGGGTTTGTCATATATGGCCTTTATTATGTTGAGGTAAGTTCCGTCTATGCCTACTTTCTGGAGGGTTTTTACCATAAATGGGTGTTGAATTTTGTTGAAAGCTTTTTCTGCATCTATTGAGATGATCATATGGTTTTTATTCTTCAATTTGTTAATATGGTTTATCACATTGTTTGATTTGTGTATATTGAAGAATCCTTGCATTCCTGGGATAAACCCCACTTGATCATGGTGTATGATCCTTTTAATGTGCTGTTGGATTCTGTTTGCTAGTATTTTGTTGAGGATTTTTGCATCTATGTTCATCAGTGATATTGGCCTGTAGTTTTCTTTCTTTGTGACATCTTTGTTTGGTTTTGGTATCAGGGTGATGGTGGCCTCGTAGAATGAGTTTGGGAGTGAACCTCCCTCTGCTATATTTTGGCAGAGTTTGAGGATAGGTGTTAGCTCTACTCTAAATGTTTGATAGAATTCGCCTGTGAAGCCATCTGATCCTGGGCTTTTGTTTGTTGGAAGATTTTTAATCTCAGTCTCAATTTCAGTGCTTGTGATTGGTCTGTTTATATCTTCTGTTTCTTCCTGGTTCAGTCTCAGAGGGTTGTGCTTTTCTAAGAAATTGTCCATTTCTTCCAGTTTGTCCATTTTATTGGCATAGAGCTGCTTGTAGTAATCTCTCATGATCCTTTGTATTTCTGCAGTGTCAGTTGTTACTTCTCCTTTTTCACTTCTAATTCTATTGATTTGAGTCTTCTCCCTTTTTCTCTTGATGAGTCTGGCTAATGGTTTAACAATTTTGCTTATCTTCTCAAAGAACCAGCTTTTTGTTTTATTGATCTTTGCTATTGTTTCCTTCATTTCTTTTTCATTTATTTTTGATCTGATCTTTATGATTTCTTTCCTTCTGCTAACTTTGTGGGGGTTTTTGTTCTTCTTTCTCTAATTGCTTTAGGTGTAAGGTTAGGTTGTTGGAGATGTTTCTTGTTTCTTGAAGTAGGATTGTATTGCTATAAACTTCCCTCTAAGAACTGCTTTTGCTGTGTCCCATAGGTTTTGGGGCATCGTGTTTTCATTGTCATTTGTTTCTAGGTACTTGTTGGTTTCCTTTTTGATTTCTTCTGTGATCTCTTGGTTGTTAAGTAGTGTATTGTTTAGCCTCCATGTGTTTGTATTTTTTACAGATTTTTTCCTGTAATCGATATCTAGTCTCATAGCATTGTGGTCGGAAAAGATACTTGATACGATTTTAATTTTCTTAAATTTTCCAAGGTTTGATTTGTGACCCAAGATATGATCTATCCTGGAGAATGTTCCATGAGCACTTGAGAAGAAAGTGTATTCTGTTGTTTTTGGATGGAATGTCCTATAAATATCAATTAAGTCCATCTTGTTTAATGTATCATTTAAAGCTTGTGTTTCCTTATTTAGTTTCATTTTGGATGATCTGTGCATTGGTGAAAGTGGGGTGTTAAAGTCCCCTACTATGATTGTGTTACTGTTGGTTTCCCCTTTTATGGCTGTTAGCATTTGCCTTATGTATTGAGGTGCTCCTATGTTGGGTGCATAAATATTTACAATTGTTATATCTTCTTCTTGGATTGAGCCCTTGATCATTATGTAGTGTCCTTCTTTGTCTCTGGTAATAGTCTTTATTTTAAAGTCTATTTTGTCTGATATGAGAATTGCTACTCCAGTTTTCTTTGGATTTCCATTTGCATGGAATATCTTTTTCCATCCCCTTTCAGTCTGTATGTGTCCCTAGGTCTGAAGTGGGTCTCCTGTAGACAGCATATATGTGGATCTGTTTCGGTATCCATTCAGCCAGTCTATGTCTTTTGGTTGGAGCATTTAATCCACTTACATTTAAGGTAGTTATCGATATGTATGTTCCTATTACCATTTTCTTAATTGTTTGGGGTTTGTTATTGTAGGTCTTTTCCTTCTCTTGTGTTGCCTGCCTAGAGAAGTTCCTTGAGCATTTTCTGTAAAGCTGGTTTGGTGGTGCTGAATTCTCTTAGGTTTTGCTTGTCTGTAAAGGTTTTAATTTCTCCGTCGAATCTGAATGAGATCCTTGCTGGGTAGAGTAATCTTGGTTGTAGGTTTTTCCCTTTCATCACTTTAGATATGTCCTGCCACTCTCTTCTGGCTTGCAGAGTTTCTGCTGAAAGATCAGCTGTTAACCTTATGGGGAGTCCCTTGTATGTTATTTGTTGTTTTTCCCTTGTTGCTTTTAATATTTTTTTCTTTGTATTTAATTTTTGATAGTTTGATTAATGTGTGTCTTGGCGTGTTTCTCCTTGGATTTATACTGTATGGGACTCTCTGCACTTCCTGGACTTGACTATTTCCTTTCCCATATTAGGGAAGTTTTCAACTATAATCTCTTCAAATATTTTCCCAGTCCCTTTCTTTTTCTCTTCCTCTTCTGGGACCCCTATAATTCGAATGTTGGTGCATTTAATGTTGTCCCAGAGGTCTCTGAGACTGTCCTCAATTCTTTTCATTATTTTTCCTTTATTCTGCTCTGCGGTAGTTATTTCCACCATTTTATCTTCCAGGTCACTTATCCGTTCTTCTGCCTCAGTTATTCTGCTATTGATTCCTTCTAGAGAATTTTTAATTTCATTTATTGTGTTGTTCATCATTGTTTGTTTGCTCTTTAGTTCTTCTAAGTCCTTGTTAAACGTTTCTTGTATTTTCTCCATTCTATTTCCAAGATTTTGGATCATCTTTACTATCATTACTCTGAATTCTTTTTCAGATAGACTGCCTATTTCCTCTTCATTTGTTTGGTCTGGTGGGTTTTTACCTTGCTCCTTCATCTGCTGTGTGTTTCTCTGTCTTCTCATTTTGCTTAACTTATTGTGTTTGGGGTCTCCTTTTTGCGGGCTGTAGGTTCGTAGTTCCTGTTGTTTTTGGTGTCTGCCCCCAGTGGCTATGGTTGGCTCAGTGGGTTGTGTAGGCTTCCCTGTGGAGGGGACTAGTGCCTGTGTTCTGGTGGATGAGGCTGGATCTTGTCTTTCTGGTGGGTAGGAACCACCTTTTTTTTAAACCAGATTTTTCCCAAAGACGTAATTCAGTTTTGTTTTAAAATCTAAGTATGATATTTTGTAACTTTAAAGTGATGAGAAAGTGATAATCAGGGATGTTATCTCAATATTATGGTAGCCATTAGCAAATGTCATTAATACAAGGGCCCTCGTAGTAGACTCCAATATCCTATTCTTTCATCTTTATGCATATGAAAACAAAAAGAGTAGATAATTTTAGAGATGGAAAAAAACACAAGGTAAAGAGTATCTTAACCACAGGTTTCAGGAAGAAGCACTATTCCATGTAACTGCTACTCCTCATCAGTTTTAGCAGCCAGTGTTATAAACCTGTCTTTCGTATACACTTTGGGCATAGAAATTCCAAAGTACTGCTGATTATTCTCAAGAGTAATACATTATCAATTTAGTAATTATATGAAATGTTATGTAGGGGATATTTCTTCTAGGCCTCCTAAATTTTATACTTCACTTTTTTAAAAATTAAAATTTTATTGCATATATGTTAAAAAATTTTTTAAACTAATTAGAAATGTCTTAATTTTTTCTTGTGATGCGAAAAGGATCTAACGTTACATAGTTTGGGGCAATTTTTAAGAGTCCTTTTTAAGACTGTTTATGTGGACAGCAAATAGCTTGAATGTGTGCTTTCTACAGGGAAGTACAGAAATGCATAGCATTTGTAAATTTTACTCTTGATATGACCTCCAGTAATATAGAAAGCAAATTGCATGCTCAACAGAGAAAACTGATTTTCTTTTTAGGATAACAAAAATTTTAATGGCCCTGGATGGACCAAGCTGGCGGGAGAAGCTGTCACCCATTCCTGCTGTGCCCACTTCTGCACAATTGCGAGCTTGGCGGCCTGTGGCAGAGACGCCCCCAGACCAAGTGGGAGATTCCTGCAGCCATCACCAACCGGGCATCACAGGTAGGGGAAACCTACACTTATTTCTTCTGAGGGTTATCGTGAGCTGTGCATATATTTTCACAGTAAAGCAGAAGGTAAGTGCATGAAATCAGGCGTCTGCTATGGGTTTAAGTTAAGACCCTGTTCTCCCTCTTTCTAACTGCAGAGTCTTAAGAAGTTGCTGCACACCTCCAGTGTTTGAGTGTATATGAAAGGGGGAAATATGAGTAACTGTCTCATGGAGTTATTCTCAGGAATAAATGGAGAGATGCATATGAAATACTTAACACATGTGCTGACTGTGTAAGCTTATAGTAGCCTCTTAATAAATGTTAAGTCAGCATTATTATTAAAAATAAGAAAAAAGAATTGAGTAGCATATAGTTCTCTATACACCTTGTATGTGGCAAGGCTAGTTTAATGAGATTGATGTTTTGGAAATAATAAAGCAAAATAAAGCCCTACAACAATTAGAAAGCTACTGACAGCTGAGCAGAATCACCCTGGCTACTGTGATGAGATTCAGTTATAGAAAGCCAAGGAAGGAAGAGATAGGGGCATTAAAAAACTACCATAATAATCCAGTCAAAAGATAAGGGTGGCTTGAATAAAGAGGGTAGTAGAAGAGGTAGTGAGAATTATTAGATTCTAGTTACAATTTAAAGGTAGAGCTGACTAGTTGGATGTGGGAGAAGCGCTACAGATAATTTCAGGGTTTTTGTCTTGAGAAAGTAGAAGGATGGAAGTGCCATTTATTAGATGGGAAAACCGCAGAAAAATTAGATTTGGAACAATCAAGAACTCAGTTTTGGACACATCAAGTTCAGAAAACCTACTAGACATTCAAAAGAACTTAGAGTTTGAGAGGGGAGGGAGGTTGTATTGACATATAAACTTGGAAGCAGGCAGGTTATAAATGATATTTCAAGTTATGAGGTTAGATGAGATCACCAAAGTTTTACAAAGTATAATTGAGAGATCTAAAGATCAAGTCTTAGGGAATGCCATCATTTATTATAAGAACTTCTATGTACTTCCATATGAATTTTATAAATCTCACCATACAGAAATTCTAGAATGTCAAAGATGCAAGGCTTTAATTTAAAACATCGTTTGGTTGTTTACATTTAAGGTTGGGGATGGGGCTATATAACATCTGACTTTGGTTTTACAAAGCCCAGAGGGAGTAGGAACAAAAATTGTTACTCTGTAGTAGCACCTTTCTCCCATCCTGTGGAGTTTGTTTTGGGGAACATGCCCAGGAAGATCTCTATTAAGTAACAACAAGAAAGTATACATTTTTTTCAGGCTGTGCCGCCATGCCAAGGGAAGGGGCCAGAGCCTCACAAATCATGAAATGACTGACAAAAGTTGGGGTCACATGGATCCTTGTAATTTAATCCCAATTTTCTTATAAAATAAACTATAGGTTTTCAACAACAACAACAACAAAAAAGCCCTACAGCATATATCTAGCAGCAGTACCTCCTTCTGCCTTGTATCGTAGTTGTTCACATCCATACCTACATCCCCACAGTGCTTTCCTCAGAACTTTGTGCAGAGTGTTTAATAAACGTGGCTTCGCGCTTGCCTTCTGCTTGAAAGCTGGCTGAGGCTCTATTTCTCCTGCCTGCTTAGGAACCCCATGTGTGCCTGTGTCGAGCTTCATCTTGCAGACACACTGAGCCGTGATGTCCCAATGGCTCACCCTTTTCATTGCCTAGAAAGAAGATGCAGGGAACTTCTGCCAAGGCTTTTAGATGGTTCAGCAGTCCTGGGAAAAACATGGAGATCTCTAGCTTCTAGAATCCATTATTAATGGGGCCTGGCACAAAGCATTTGCTCAATAAAGGGTAGCTATTCATTACTAATAATGTGCATATACTAACCATACTATAGATATGTGATAGTGAACCATAAGCACAAGAATAATCAGCTCTTTCTGTTCATATTTGTGTACTAATTATTAGTGAGACTGGATACCAAAGGCTTAAAAACAATGTAGGAAGAAGAGCTTGAGGAAAGTTTTTCAGCAAATTGGAAGAAAAAAAATCCTCTGTAATATTCTGTTTTAGAGCTTAGATACACCAAGATTTATGGGGACTGTCATTTGGCCACATAGTGTGAGTTCTTTTGAAACATGAAACATTAGGCAGAAATATTCTGTAATTTGAAATAAAGGATGAAAAGTTAATATGTCATGCCATTTGTGCAGAGGCACAAATAAGATTATTTTTTACATTCCAAGTTTATACTATAAATTCAGTACATCTATCAAGATTTTTAGATCACAGAATTTAAAGTCATATTTTAAAATTTGTTATGCAATTTTATTTTATATCAAGATACTCCATAGAGTAAAGTTATTACATAGATTTAAAACTTTAAATTTTAACATTTTAGGTATGTTAGAAAACTTTGGTTGCAAGTAACAGAAAATCTGTTGACTTATAACTGTAAGGAATAGTTTTGGCTCAAGTAACTGAAAGGGCCCAGACAGGCTCTAAAATCAGGCACAACTTGTCAGGGCTCAGGCTCTGGCCAGAAATAATAGAACTCTAGCAGTTTTAGACTTCATGTCTGCACATATCAATGTCCAAAGGGGGAGAGACACCATTGCTTTTGGTGGCATTAATTTAAGAATGAGGAGATATGTTGCCCCAAAGACCCAGCTTTTTTAGCCTGTTACTCTGTTGGCTGAGCTCTGTTGGTATTTATTCTAATGGGTTATGTGCCCATTGCTGAACCACTCCCTGTAATGAAGAAATGCCATGCCATGAGTTCCTGATCAGTGGGGCTTCCCCTGGACACATGGGCTGAGTAGGAGAGGAGTGATAGCTGAATGAATGCTGAGGTACCCTTAGGAAGAAGGAAATGGATCCTGAGTGAGGAGTCAGCCATGCTCACTGCAAGATAATAGGCAATAGTAATAGTTGGGACTCTGATCGCAGATAACAGAAAACCCAACCATTAATGTCTTAAGCAAAAGAGGTTGTTTATCGGCACCCCTTGTGGAAAAGTCCACAGGTAGGATAGCTGCAGGGATGGCTGGATTCGGCACTCAGAGGTTATTCTTTAGCTGTCTGTCTTGGCCTCTCTCTTGCTCTGTTGGCCCCATTCTCAGACAGATTCTCCCCTTGCATCGCACGATGGCAAAATAGCTCCTCCTTTTATCCTCATGTTCCACGGGAAAGAGCAAGAATTACCTTACCAGAAGCTGCCACTAAAATCTTACTGTAGCTCTTTGGCTCTCATAGGTCCAATTAGACCTAATCTGACCAATTAGATTATTGTGGCCAAGGGAACATAGTGTGCTGGTTAGTAAAACAAAGATTACTCCAAAAGGTAGGGCTAGGGTGGGATTTGCTTTACTTAAACCTTAAGAGCAGAGAGTGGAGGAGGTGTGATTCCAAGGAAACTTGGACTGTTGGAAGATGTCTTAATTCAGGCTTTAATGTGTTTGTTCACTTTTCATGAAATACTTACTACACCAAACACTAGATATTTCTATCTCCAGCAGAGAAAAGAAGGCGTGCTAATATGGATAAAAGGATAGAATCACTTGTATTTTATTTTCTAATTTGAAAAAATAGTGTCATAATTGTATAATCATTTTTACTTATAGCCAATTTATCTTTTTAATTTGTATACAATGTTTTGTTCCATTTAGACTTTAGCTCTGTATGGTTTGTGGTCACTTAATTTACAGTATACTTAAAGTTTTGTAAAGGTGCTTGTATGAGTACTTGCTCTTTTTTGTGTGTGTCCCATAGATGAAAAAATGTTTAAAACCCTTAAAGAAGAAGGAAATCAATGTGTAAAGGACAAAAACTATAAAGATGCCCTTAGTAAATACAGTGAATGCTTAAAGATTAACAACAAGGAATGTGCCATTTATACAAACAGGCAAGTTCTTTGTAACTTTCTATATTTCTTATGTGAATATTTTTGATGGAAAAATTATAGATAATTGCCAAAGTTTATTCCCATGATTCTGAGACTCTATATAGCAAATTGTTTTAAGTGAGTGTTTTTTAAAGAGGTGGGGCTATCGGAGAGATTGAAAACATGCTGTGTCTTGGAGCTGGGAGGTCTGACGTGGGCTGCGTTAGGTTCCCGCTTGGCCATCGCTGCCTTGGCTGGTGCTGCTTTGACTCTCCCTGGCGTGTGGCCTCGCCGCGGCTCGTGAGGAGGCCTCAGTGCGGTCCTCCAGAGTGGGAGCAGGAATCAGTTACCTTTCAAACTAGCGTCTTAGGTGCCCCTTTTCTCTTGAAGTGCTAAGGGAAGGGCCCGGCATCTTCTAATGTGTAGTAGGAATGGGCAGATTTTTCCAGAATGCTGCTCAGGTGCCATGTTTAACACATTATGGTAAAAAAGATAGTTACCTAGAATATGGTGATTTGGGGATTTTTAGGGAGTAGATAGAGTCTGCGGTGACAAGGAAGAATAAGGTATGGTTCCTAAATAGGGGCTCAGCATGGGTTCTCCTAGCCATTTCAGAAAAAATTTTTAAGCTTAATCTCTCACTGCTTTGTTTTTGTACATGTTTTCCTCTTTTGGCAACCTTTTTTGTGAAAAATTCCGTCACTGAACCCAACAGGTATTTTTCTACCTTTCTCCTGTTCGGCCTCAGTGGTCTTGGGCATCAGTGGCCACTCAGTTTTTCCTGGAGACCACCTCCCCGCTCGGCTGCGGTGCAGACAGCTCACTTGCCTGGCTCTCCCCTTCTCACTTCTCTTTTTTCTTTCCCTGCTGTTCTCGGGCTTCTAAAGGCATAGATCCCTTGTCTGCTCGAATGTTCTCTGGGCCATTTAATCCTCTCCCCAGCTCCATTTACCACCTTCCAATTATGTCCCCCAAATCTCTGTGTCTGAGCCCCGGACCTGAGCGCCTCCCTCCCTCCTGCGCTCATGGTGGGTTATCATCCCTGACCCACGCCTCCCTCTCCAGGCTGTCAGCAGCTCAGATGTCCTACCTTCTAAATTCCTCTTGGGCGTGAGCCTTTCTGTCCACCCTCACCGTCAGCCCCTGCTCCGGCTGACGCCGGCTCTCCCTAGACATCTGCAGTGCCCTCCCAGGTGTCCCTGCACAGTCTTGTTCCCTCTGATTCTCCATGCTGCAGCTGGAGCGATCATCCTAAAACATGGTGAACGGATCAGCCTCTGCTTAAAAACCCAACACTGGACTACCATTAACCTTGGGATAAAGCTCAGCCTCCTGCCGGGACCTTTCTGATCTGGCCTCCCACTCTCCCAGCCTCATCACCACCATAGCGCTCTTTTCTTAGTCCATCAAGACACCGTGTTCTCTGTCACTGTAGGACTTTGCACGTGCTGTGCCCTCCCTGCATATTAAATCTCAGCCCAGTGCCTTCGCATTGGATAATTATCACTGTGTACTCTGGGCTTCAACTTAAACGTCACTTCTTCTGGGAAGTCTTCCCTGACTACTCCTCCCCTTGCTTCAGCTCCACCAAATGTGATGAGAGTCTCAGCTCTGTGCTACCAGAGCATCCTCTACAGATTTTATTGTGTTTGCTTCTTTTGACTGTCTCTTCCCCTAGACTGCAGCCTCCTTGAGGGCCGGGACTGTTTTGATTGCAGTTGTATCCCCAGGGTCCTAATTGCAAGTATTGCAAGAAAATGCCATAATTGGAGGAAAATGTTAGGTTTCAATTGCAGCAGCTGTGGTATAGAAACGGACTTATTTAGCTATTTTCTGATTTCTGTTAGTTGTCCAAGTTTATAGATATGTTGTTTTGACTTTCATAATGCTGAGTTCCATTACATACCAGAGCCCTCTGTTACCTGAAGCTGGGCCAGTTTGAAGAGGCAAAGCAGGACTGTGACCGGGCGCTTCAGATGGACCTCGGCAATGTGAAAGCGTGCTACAGACGAGCTCTTGCTCACAAAGGACTCAAGGTGAGGAAATCTTCGTTTTAATATATAAATGTCAGCTCTGAACAGATCATGTGGTTTTCATGAACATGAACTGTGGGCTCAAGGAATGGCAGTGACATTATCCTGGGATTTAATCCCAGTTCTGTACTCAGCAGTCCCAAAACCTTGGAAGATGCCTCAGATTTCCCTGAACTATAATGTGGAGCTAGATAATTTCTAAGATTCCTTCCAGCTCAAAAATGATGATTTATTTCCTGATTTTCTAAGGAGTGTTGTTAGTTATAATAGGTCCACTTTAAAGGACAGGAAGGTTTGTAACTGAATTACTGAAGGCCACCAGCAACGCCACTGAATTCCTCTAGCAGGGGACTGGGGTTGTCTGTACGGTGGAAGGGAGGTATCAGAACTGAAGGTGTGTTCACGCCACGGACGTTGGTAGAGACATGGCAGAGTCTGGGAAGTTCGTTGTGATTTGGGCCTTAAACTGGCCGGTGGTCAGAGTGAGGCTATAGGATGGCATTCTTCTCTAAGAAAACCACACCATTATTTTCAAGGAAAGTATTGTATAATTACATTTTTCTTTATGATGATTCTTCTACGTGGAAAACTTGAGTGAATGTTCACATTTGTAGAAAATAACATGACAAGGAAAAATCAGAACATACTGGGAAATGGCATTTCCTGAAATGGTATTTTTAAAGAATCAAGTTGATTAAGGTTTAATACAATGAAATTCACACATTGTCAGTGTACAGGTCATTGACTTTTTTTTTTCCTCTTTAAAGTTTTTTTTAATTGAGATATAATTGACATTTTATATCAGTATCAGGTGTACAACATAGTGATTTGGTATTTGTATATACTGTGAAATGACCATAGTATGTCTAGTTCACCACACATAGTTACAAATTTTTTTTTGTGATGAGAACTTTTAAGATTTATTGTCTTAGAGACTCTCCAATATACAATACACGATTACTATCTCGAATCACCATGCTGTTCACATCTCCATGACTTACTTATTTTATAACTGGAATTTTGTACCTTTTAAGGGTCTTCAACCATTCCCACCCATCCTCCACACCCCAGCTCCCACCTTGCCTCTGGCAACCACCAATCTGTTCTCTGTTTCTGTGAGTTCAGGTGGTTGTTTTTTTTCTTGGTGGTGGTTTTTTTTTGTTTTCTTGGATTCCACATGTAAGTGAGATCATAAGGTAATTGTCTTTCTCTGTATGACTAATTTTACTTAGCATGACGCCTTCAAAGTCCATCATGTTGTCACAAATGGCAGAACTTCCTTCTTTTTTATGGCTGAATAATATTCCATTGTGTAGATATACCACATTTTCTTTATCTGTTCATTCACTGATGGACACTTAGGTTGCTACTGTAAATAATGCTGCAGTGAGCATGGGAGTATCTTTTCAAGTTAGTGTTCTCGTTTTCTTTGGATAAATACAGGTTCCTGTCTCAGGTGGCTGAGCAGTACAGTGTGATAAAGGAGGGTGTACAGCAGGAGGGAGAGATTTGAGGGAGGAGTGTTGACCTTATTGAGTTTGGTGTATAGCACACAGATGAACAGGCAAGTGAACAGGCAAGTGAAGAGGTGCGTAGGGCGAGGTCCAGAAATGTCCCGCGCGCAGGAGCTTCTGTCCCCGTGGAACTGGGGTGCGTCACCCTCCCAGCATGTGGATGCCCCACTCACCAGCCCAGCAGCTCCACTGTATCCAGTATTCACAGTGTGTTCACTGTATTCCCAGGGCCCAGGCGACCTGACCACTCCCCTCCCCTTTTTTTTTGTTAGCAACATACTCATTTGTAAACCTCACGTAAAGATTTCCTAGGTGGTGTGTGGCACCATGAATTAAAAGAGGCTTCTTGAAAATTTATTCAACTGTTTTTGAACTTAATGGATTTGGGTCCGTGAGGTACTCATGATCTGCATGACTCATGAGTTTATATATATCCAGACCCTTAGAACAGGTTTATCCCATACTGGCTGCCTGACTCTTTGAACTTGTTTACTTTATTCAAAGTCAGAAGTTGTACCTAATGAAAGACCAGAATTTTATACTTCCTTGGAATGAATTCTAGAAATTGTATTATGATGCAGAAAGATAATCCCAATTTTTTTTTTTTTAAAAGATGTTTTCTGGCTTTATTTATTTATTTATTTATTTTTGGCTGTGTTGGGGCTTCATTTCTGTGCGAGGGCTTTCTCTAGTTGTGGCAAGCGGGGGCCACTCTTCATCGCGGTGCACGGTCCTCTCACTATCGCGGCCTCTCTTGTTGCTGAGCACAGGCTCCAGACGCACAGGCTCAGTAGTTGTGGCTCGTGGGCCTAGTTGCTCTGCGGCATGTGGGATCTTCCCAGACCAGGGCTCAAACCCGTGTCCCCTGCATTAGCAGGCCGATTCTCAACCACTGTGCCACCAGGGAAGCCTGATAATCCCAATTTTTAGTAATGCTATCCCACTAGAGTATGAGGCTGGCAGCTTGTTTTCCTGGTTTGATTTTTTATAACTTGATCTGTATACCCTGTAGTTTGAGTTATGTGCCAAGTGAATTTACTTGCAGGATCTTCAAAGGCTACCACTGCTTATAAAACGCATCAGAACTCACACCTGGATCGGCTTCCTCTGTGTGACTGGTGAGGAAGTGGCACAGGGGCTCACAGGGAGCTGGGGCCCTGCCTGTGATTTCTCAGATATTTTGTTTGTTTTCTAGCTTGCTTTATTTTATTTTTATTTTTTCTGTGTGCCAGGTTTGAAAAATATAGGGCTTTCCTTAATGTTCAGCTGTTCTTCATAAGAAAAGATAATTGAACATTTTACTTTTACTTACAATTTATATCTTCTATCGAGTGCCACTCACGTGCTAGGCTTTGGGAGCATAGACATGGTAAGACATAGTGCCTGCCTTAGGGAATTCACAGCCAACCGGGGATAATATCAGGCCAAAAGTATCAAAAAGAGTAATATCGTCTAAAATAAATGCTGTTATTGGAGTTTAAGCACATTTATTAATAGTAAATGTTATCATAAACACATGTGATTATACTTTACCTTTTTTTTTTTTGTTGAGGCCTAATAAGGTCATTAGCAACCTTTAACGTCCTCCTTTTTGCTGGAGCCGCACTTTTCTCTCTGTGTGAGCTCTGTTCTGCCCCTCACTCTGTGTGGCTGGCTTCCCTTCAGGTCTTGTGTTCTCTGACACGCGTGTCAAAGGAGACTCCTTCCCCTCGTTTGCGTCCGTCTCCATCCTTGCTTCTCTTAATTGCATAAATGACAGTGCACGCTTACTTTATTTATTCATTTGTTCACTTGTTTTCTTATTGTTTCCCCTCATAAGACGTAAGCTTCCACGAGGGCCGGGGCCCCGGCTGTCCTTTCCCCTGCGGTGTCCTAGCCGCTGGCCCATGGAGGGGCCGGATCTGGTCTCACGCTGTGGTTACCCATCAGCCTGGCCCCTCCTCTGCCACCGCCTCCCTGCTCCATGGCCGTCCCCGCTCCTCCTGCTGTCGGGCCCTCTCTTCACACTTGCCTGCCTCTGTTTAACATTTATCAAAGTGTATTTCTTGCTTTCTTAGGTTTCTTCCAACCAGACAGATTGGTCTTTAGGCACAGACTTTCCTTGAATGGATGAAAAAGTAGTCATGTCAACTCCTTGCTGGTGGCCTTCTATTTCCAAGGCTGCAGCTCACAAATCGCCATTTTCAGGCCTCTCACTTGAGCTCCAGCACTGTCTTATCATTCACCTTCTGCTCATGGCTGCCTTCATCGTCTCAAAGATTATCTTTCTATGCCTCAGTTTCCTCATCTTTAAATGGGGACAGTAACAGTTAGTATTTATAGGGCTATTGTGGGACTAAAATAAGAATACTTGCAAAATGCTGAGACGGGTAAGAGTTAGCTATTATTACTTCCTCAACTTGCCCCGCTGCCCCCTCTTCTTGCCTTTCGGTATGATTCCATGCCTGGAACACCTAGGATGGAAACACAGTGTCATTTGTTTTTCGTAGCAGGTTTTCCAACTGCGCTGTTGTGACACAGTGCTGTGTGGAGATTGTTGTTAATAGCGCTGATGTACTACATTTTGTAAGTAATTTACCTTTTTAAAAAATAAGTTAGAGCAGGTTTAAGGTTATCCCTTTTAAACACATCACTCTTGCTCTAGTATGTTGCTGGCTGGAGTGGGAAGGGCCGCGGCATTACAGCTCGTCCCCCGGGAGTGTCACATAAGCCCCAGCTTATTTTACCTGTGCTTCAGTGTCCGGTGCATGCTGTTATTATATGTCATGAATCCTTGAGAGGTTACACGTCATTGGAATTCCTGGCCTCCTCACAGAATTAATTTTGGCTTAATCAAAACACGAGTCTAGTCTGTAGTTCTAGAACGTGGCTTGTCACAGCACACTGTGATTCTGTGGTGTCCGTCTCTGCCAGCAGATTCTGTGCAGTGTCTGGTTAAGCGTAGATCCCTTCTCCTTCCCCTCAACCTCTCCAGTGTATTGCCTGACTGTTTATGGAGGAATAAAGGTTGACTCCAGGCTGTTTGAGCAGTAGACAACTCGAAGGGTGTTACAGAACAGGGCATCATGATAACAGCTAACACTGGCCCAGCTCTTTCTAAGGCTAAGCCACTCCCATGTTATTTTATTAATGCGTTGATTACTCGGCACAACCTCGTGAAAACTAGAGTAGAGAATCTCTTCTCATCCTTACTCTAAAGATGAGAGAACTGAAGCTCAGAAAGGTTAAGTGGGATCTCGCTCAAGCTTTCATTGCTAGTAGGTGCTGATGTGAGGCCGTTCGCTCTTTCATCTATTCATTCAGCAGACCACAAATGCCTGTGTGTGCCAGGGACTATGAAAGCTGTGGTGATACAGAACTTAACTTGCCTTCTAACCCCAGATTCTGTGCTCACTCTTCTGTAGAGGATGGCCACTGTGTTGTGGGCTACAATATTTTAGCTCAAGACTTACCTCATAGGCCTAACTTTACTACTGCGGTACTAATGGAACCCACCGCACATGCTCTGTGTACTCGTCTCACCAATTTCACTCCCACCCGGGCTCATCTGTGCCCCTTCTCCTTTTATGTATGAAAATTATTTTCTCTGCCTTCCTGCTTTCAGAATTATCAGAAAAGTTTAAACGATCTCCATAAAGTTCTCCTACTAGACCCAAATATTATTGAGGCAAAAATGGAACTGGAAGAGGTCACCAGAATCCTGAATGTTCAGGATAATGCAGCATCATTCAACAAAGAAAAGGAGAGAAGGAAAATTGAGATTCAAGAGGTATGTATATTTGATTATCTCTGAAAGTACTCTTTTGGAGATCCTATACTCATATGGGATTCTGAGGTCATATTCCTAAGACTTTTAAAAATTTCGTGTTTTTATTCTGATGATCAATGAAGACATTTTAACAAATTATAATGACAAGATTTTTCTTTTGTTGTGATAATTAGCCATTGCATTTCCCAACTTGGGTCCAAGGACCCTTGGGTGTCTGCATTCTTCCTTTCTGTGCTCCCCTCCCCCTGTACCACCTGGCCTGTGGTTTTATTGCTTCCACTCCAGGTTGCCCTGCGAGCCTGTGGCCACTGAACTTTGCTTCCTGGTCGACCCAGAGAACCCTACAGGACTGATTCAGTTTCAGCGGTCCTGCACGCCACACCCCGTAGAGGGTTCCTGATTGATTTAGACTTTTTTTAGTAAACTTGTAAACAAGACCGGCCTCATCAGGGGTCCTGGACTACCCTAGAATCAAACCTACCTTTGTGATTTCAGACAACTGGATGCCTTGTGCTGTAGCCTTTTGTTTTGCCTTTAGTGAGGAATGTCAGCTCTTGGATTACTGTGTCAGCTACCTATCATCTTACATTTCTACTAAGAGTTAAAGGCTAATATGTGAAAGAAGCTAGGGAGTTTTTTCCCTCTAAGGAGGGAAGGAAAAAGCTGTTTTAAGAGAATTGAAAAATGTAAGTTGACTTCTCTATCAAATGTAACGAAACAAGTAAATGTAAAATTTATCATGAAGAAGAGGTATAAGGTTGTTACAGGTCTTCTTTTATACAGCAGCTTTTACTTGTGGAAAATTATAAAATTTCACTGTCACATTCTCAATGTCAAAAATTTTTTTTAAACTTTAAAAAAGAATGCTTTTATGAATGGATACTTATACTTTAAAACTTCTCTTCCTAAAAAAAAGTAGATTTTATGATTATTACAAGTTATATATTTTTCACTTAGAACTTGACTAAACCACAGTCCACCTGTGTTTTTCAGTTCCTTCCCGTTTTAATAAAGGTAACTTACCTTTATGGGGTGTGTGCAGTGGCCGTTGTGTCACAGTGTAATTTGTCTCCCCCTGAAGGTGAATGAGGGCCATAAAGAGGAGCCTGAAAGGACCTCGGAGGACGTCTCCACTGACTCCCGTGCTTCTGAGAAGGGGGACACAAGCAATGGGCCACGAGAATTCTATGAGAAACTACCAATCCCCAAGCCTAACAATGCCTACGAATTTGGCCAGGTTATAAACGCCGTCAGTACTAGGAAAGATAAAGAAGCCTGTGCACACCTGTTAGCCATCACTGAACCGAAAGACTTGCCAGTGTTGTTGAGCAACAAACTTGAAGGAGATACATTCCTGCTCCTCATCCAGTCTCTGAAAAATAATCTTATTGATAAAGATCCTTCTTTGGTATATCAGCATCTTTTATATCTGAGTAAAGCAGAAAGGTTTAAGGTAAGTGGCAAACTATGTTCATGGAGATAGATTTTTTTTTAGGGTTTTTATAACAACTTTAAAATGTCAGTTTGTATGCTAATATAATTTTTCTCCTTCTTTCAGATGATGTTGACACTGATTAGCAAGGGCCAAAAGGAGCAGATTAAACAGCTCTTTGATGACCTCTCAGACAGACCAAACAAACATTTTACTTTAGAAGATGTGCAGGCCCTCAAAAGGCAGTATGAGCTTTAAATAAAGATTATTGTTAGATTTCTTCCATGCATGTATGTGTTCCAGTAATGCTAATGAGATGGTATTGTAATAGAGTTGCATGGATAAAAACCTGGCTTAGAAAAGATCCCTTGGTCTGGACTATAAAATATTTTACTTATTTTTATACATAGAACACATATATTCTACAATCTGCTTTTTATTAGTTGTAAATATTTTCTTATGTACCAGAGCTAACATCTTTATATTTAATAATAAGTATATCTGGAACTTGTTAAGATGCATTTTAATTTATATTATACATTTTCTTTTAATAACTTACTTGTTAAAATTTTGAGTTAAATTACACTTCTTTGGGCTATGAAGGAGTCCTGTTAAGTTTGATAGAAATGTATTTCTTTACAGTTCATTTTTAAAAGTGGAAATCATTAACAGTGATTAGTACATCACTTTTATTTCCTGCTAAGATATATATAAATCCCATTTTATACTACTTGTGGATTACAGGCCTCTAAGATGAAATGTAACACTTAAGTCTATAATATGAAATGATTATTAAATAAATTGTGATTATTAATTTAGAGCTATAAGAGGAACTTATTTTTTTCTAATATGGAAGCATTGCCTAATAATTAAGAACAAAAATTGCCTGAAATTCTGCTCCTTTTTACTAGATTTTTAAAGGCAAGTTTCCCTTATGTGTTGCTTATATAAGCAATAACGAAACAACCACTATATAAAAGCAACTAAGCCTGCATTTCTATTTGAATTGTCACTCCCACATTTCCCCCAAACATTTTGAGTGACTTCTCCCTCTTTGTTTCCCCCCTCCTTTAAGCATGATCATATTTATTCCCTTAGTGCAAAAGGGAAAATGAAGAACTCTTTATATTGAGAGCTCCCTTGTTAACTGGGTCAGAGTAAAGGTGTTTCTTACGATAAAACCTTCAGGTCTCTATCAATCAGTGTGCTGTCATTTATTCCTGTAGTCTTTGGTCAGGTTTCTTTTTCTGAAGCATTTTCTTGTTCTTTAGAAGAGCAGAGGAAAGATGACTATCACATTAGTTATTTCCATATCCATTATTATCTAATATTTGATAATTAAAGAATATTTAAAGAAGTATTGTGGGTAAATGGTTTCAAACTGTGCCATTTTTTAAAAAAACTATTCTTTCCTAGGCTCATAAATGAAAATCTGCTGTGATGGGTATTTAACTCTAGTCTTCAAGCAAACGAACAAAACAGTTTTCTCCTTTTGAATGATACTAAGTTTTTGTGCAAGTACATGAGGGAGTGTGTTAGTAACTTTACAGTAGAAACAACATGAAAAGGAAACGTTCTCTTTTGTTGACAGTTACATACCCAGTACTAGCTGCACGGAGCAGCCTCTCCCGTGGAGGAGATGGGAAGCAGTGAGCAAGTGCCGGGCTGTCCCAACTGTTGGGTCACACCTGGAGAAACTTGTTTCTCCCCAGCCGGAGTCCTGAGGGGGGACCTCCATGACTGAAGGAAGGGAAGAGAAAGTGAAGGAAGCAGATAAGAATATCAAGGGCATTAAAGGAGCACACAGTTCCTGCAGATAGCTTCAGGACTTCAGCAGGAAGTCTGCCCACAAGCCTCTGGGAGTACCCTACTTAGGGATCTCCCCACTGGGTCCGTGGGCATCCCCAACACCCCAAGTGCTAAACCCACACCTCCTGCCATTCTGTGGCCAGATCCTTCTGCATGCTCCTGAGTGCTGCAGCAGTGAGAGCAGGCGCAGTAGTTGGAGTATTCTCAGAAGGATGGACCAGAGTCTGTGGGTAAGGGAGAAATTGCAACTGAAGCTATAACACTACCTTCTGGAAGACAAAAGAGAGGTTTCCAGCAGCCAGTCTGGTGAGTTCTAAGAATAAGGAGAAACATAAAAGGTTAAGAATTCTGCCACAAGGCAGAACAAGAAGAGTGGAGCAGGTCTATCCATTCAGAAACCAAGGAAACCCCTCATATAGCAACACCAATGATTAGTATCCCAACTGAAGGCAACCAGTAAAGATTTAAGGAGGTGTCTGCTACTTCAAATGCAAAAACAGCAACACAAAAATACAAGGAACGTGAAAAATCAAGAAAATATGTCACCTCCAAAAGATACCAATAATTCTCCAACAATCAAGCTCAAAGCCACAGAATACTCTGATGTAGCTGATAAAGAGTTCATAATAGCTGTTCTGAAGAAACTCAGTGAGCTACAAGAAAACTCAGAAAGACAGCTTAATGACAATAGGAAGGAAAATACGTGAACAAAATTAACTCTTTACCAAAAAATCACAAAAAAGAACTAAACAGGAATTCTGGAGCTGAAGAAGTCAATGAATGAGATGAAGAATGTGCACTGGAGAGCCTCTGCAGTAGCACAGAGCAGATGGAAGACAGAATAAATGACTTAGGGGATGAGAATTCTGAAATAAATCAAAATAAAAAAGAGCAAAGAAAGCATGCATGCTCTATGGGACTTGAGACAGAGAGCAAATATCAATACTAGAAGAATTGGGGATCCAGAGGGAGAAGGGGACAGAAAGTTTACTTAAAGAAATATTAGCTGAAAACTTCCCAAATCTGGGGAGACTTGGACATCCAAATTCACAAAGCTAATAGATCACCCTATTATCTAACTGTGAAAATACCTTCTCCAAGACACATTGTAATGAAACTACCAAAAATCAAAGATAAAGAATTCTAAAGGCAGCCAGGGGGGAAAAAAAGTGTAACCTACAAAGCTACATCCATTGGGCTATCATCAGGTTTCTCATCAAAACCCCTGCAGGCTAGGAGAGAGTGGGATTACATATTCAGAGCATTGAAAGATTAAAAACTCCCAGCCAAGAATATTCTATCTAGCAAAGTTATTCTTCAGATATGAAGGAAAAATACTTTCTCAAGACAAACAAAAGCTGAGGGAGTTTATCACCATTAGACCTGCCTTACAAGAAATGTTGAAAGGAGTTCTTCAAGCTGACATGAAGAGAGGCTCATCAGTGACATGAAAACACCTTTATACCTGTAAAGGTGAAAAATACGTGCTCAAATTTAGAAAATTCTAATTCTATAATAAGATGGTGTATTACCCACTCAATTATAGATAAAGGTTAAAGAAAAGAGTATTAAAAGTAACTATAGCTACTATAATTTGTTAAATACACAACATAAAAAGATAGATTGTGACATCAAAAATGTAAAGGGTTGGGTAGTGAAGGGAGGAGTCTTCATTGGTGAATGAAGATGCTGTCAGTGTAAAATGGACTGTTTCATCTATGAGCTGTTTTAGCTAAGCTTCATGGTAACCACGAAGCAAAAGTCTAGAGCAGATTCATGAAAGATTTCAAAAAGGGAAAACAGCATATCACCATGGAAAATCACCAGTTTACCAAGATGAAACAAAAGGAAAAAGAAACATCAGGAAAAAACAGAAACAGAGGGGAAAGAAACAATGGAAATAGAAACCAGAAAGCAATCAATAAGATGGCAATAGTAAGTCCTTACATATCAATAATTACTCTGAATGTATGGATTGAATTCAACAGTTAAAAGGCACAGAGTGGCTGGATTGATTAAAAAACGAGACCCAACTACATGTTTCCTTCAAGAGAGTCACTTCAGCTTTAAAGACACACAGGCTCAAAATGAAGGGATGGAAGAAGATATTCCATGCAAGTGGAAACCACAAAAAGTGGGGATAACCACACTAATATCAGACAAAATAGACCTTAAGCCAAAAACAATAACAAGAAGCAAAGAAAGTCATTATGTAATGATAAAGGGGGTCAGTAAGCAAGAATTTATAACAATCATAAAGATGTATGGGCTTAACGTAGGAACACCTAGATATATGACTAAGTGGGATTTATCCTTGGGATACAAGAATGGTTCAACACATGTGAGTTAATAAATCTTATATACCATATTTATAGAATGAAAGAAATGACATGATCATCTCAATAGATGCAGAAAAAAGCATATAGCAAAATGCAACATCCTTTCATGATAAAAACCTGCAACAGACTAGATATGGAAGAAACATACCTCAACATAATATAGGCCATACATGACAAGCACACAGCAAACATACTCAAGAGTGAAAAATTGAAAGCTTTTCCTCTAAGGAACAAGACAAGGATGCACACTCTCACCATTCTTATTCAATACTAGTATCAGAAGTTCTCACTAGAACAATTAGGCAAGACAATGAAAGAAAAGGCATCCAAATAGGAAAGGAAGAAGTAAAATTTTCATTATTTGCAGATAGATGATATGATTTTATATACAGTCAGCCCTCTGTATCCATGGCTTGAATTGTGGCGTTGATTGAATCTACAGATTTAGAATCCATGAGAGGTTGATATAAGGGACTTGTGCATCTGTGAATTTTGGTATTGGTGGAGATTCCAGAAACCAGTCCCCCACAGATACCAAGGGACGACCATATAGAAAATCCCAAAGTTTCAACCAAAAAAACTGTTAGAACTAATCAACAAATTTAGTAAATTTGCAGGATACAAAATCATCATACAGAGATCAGTTGCATTTCTGTACACTAACAATGAAACACCTGAAAAATAAAACTATCCCACTCAAAATAGCATCAAAAGCAAAATACCAGGAATAAATTTAATCAAGGAAGTGAAGGATCTGTACAACGAAAACTACAAGACTTTGTTTAAAGAAATCAAAGATGATGGGCTTCCCTGGTGGTGCAGTGGTTGAGAACCCACCTGCAGGGGACACGGGTTCAAGCCCTGGTCCGGGAAGATCCCACATGCCATGGAGCAACTAAGCCCATGTGCCACAACTACTGAGCCTGCACTCTAGAGCCCGCGAGCCACAACTACTGAGCCTAGAGCCCATGTTCCGCAACGAGAGGCCACCGCAATAAGAAGCCCGCGCACCGCAACGAAGAGTAGCCCCTGCTCGCCGCAACTAAAGAAAACCTGCGCACAGCAACAAAGACCCAACAGAGCCAATAATTAATTAATTAATTAATTTTTTTAAAAAAAGGAAATCAAAGATGACTCAAACAAATGGAAAGATACCCCACACTCATGAATTGGAAGAATTAATATTGTTAAAATGTCCATATTACCCAAAGCCATCTGTAGATTCAGTGCAATCCCTATCAAAATTCAAATGGCATTTTTCACAGAAATAGAAAAAGAAATCCTAAAAATTTGTATGGAGCCACAAAAGACCCCCTATAACCAAAGCAATTATGAGAGAGAAGAGCAAAGCTGGAGGCATCACACTTTCTGACTTCAAACTATAAAATAAACCACAGTAATTAAAACAGTATGGTACTGGCATAAAAATAGACACATAGACCAATGGAACAGAATAGAGACCCCAGAGTTAAACCTCCACATATATGCCAACTAATATTAGACAAGGGAACCATAAACACCCAATGGGGAAAGGGTAGTCTCTTCAACAAATGGTATTGGGAAAACTGGGTAAACAAATGCAGAAAAAAGAAATTAGACTCCTCTTATACCCCTCAGAAAAATTAACTAAAAATAGATCAAGCACTTATAAGACCTGATACTTTAAAGTTCCCATCAACTGATGAATGGATAAAGAAGATATGGAATATATATACTCAAAGGAATATTATTCAGCTATGAGAATGAAGGAAATCCTGTCATTTGTGACAACATGGATGGATCTTCAGGGTATTATACTAAGTGACATAAGTCAGAGACAAATACTGTTATACCACCTATATGTGGAATCTTAAAGCTGAATTCATAAAAACAGTGTAAAATGGTGCATATCAGGGGGTTAGGGGTGGGGGAATAGAAGAGATGTTTAAGGGTCCAAACTAACAACTAGTAGATAAATAAGTCCTGGAGATCTAACAGCATAGTGATTATAGATAATAATACTGTATTATAAACATCAAACTTGCTAAGAGACTAGACCTTAATTAGTCCCACCACAAAGAAGAAATGATAATTATGTGATGTGATAAAGGTGCTAGCTAGGAGTACAACAGCAATCATATTGTAGTATATAAATGTATCACGTAACATGTAGTACACCTTAAACTTATACAATGTTATATGTCAAATATATTTCAATGTAAAAAAAATTGCAGGTGATATTTTCTTTTAGCTTCACTTTGTGCCAGGCACTGCGCCTAGTTTATCATACATTGTCTAGTTTAATCCTAATAACAACTCTGTTACAGATGAGGAAACCATGGCACAGAGAAAATTTAAGTTAAATTAAATCCTTATGAATTAACAAGGATTACAAATGCAGCAAATGGTCAGTCCAAGATTCAAACCTGGGCAGTCTTTCTTTTGAACTCATATGTACTGTGCTGTGTAATGGAAAATTTTAAATATATGAATGGAATAATGAGTAAGGTGCCTGGCCTTTAAGAGTTACAGCTTAGTAGAGGCAATGGATATGTAAATTACCAACTTTGGTACCCCAATAGAGGTATTTAGAGTGATTACGCAGAGCAAGAGGAGTGCCCAGCCCTGCCGTGAGAAGGTTAGGAAAGGTTTCAAGGGGTTAATGTTGCAGCTTGAGTTTGCCATTTGGATGCGAGAAAAGGATGTGCCAGGCAGAGGAGATAGGAGACGCAAAGGCATCAAGATGCATAGTGATGGTGTGTGTTGAATGAAAGGGTGAAATAACTGGACCTGTTTGGGGAACTGCATTTCATCTTAGTACTAGTGGAGCATAAGCTTTGTGTGATAAAGCCTTAAGGAATTATAATTGGATAAAGCAGATAGCTGCATGCTGCACATGAAATGGTAGCGATATCAGAGTTTTAATTATACAAATAGTTCTTTTCCTAGTCAGGCATTACCACTCTTAACCAGTACCTGGTTTTCTTCTCCTTCTGGGCATACCCAAAACGGTACTTTTCAGCCTCTTTGTGATTGGTTGGAGCCAGGTGACCTCTTCTGCCAATAGGGTAGAGCAGGGGTCCCCAACCCCCACGCCGCAGACCCGTGGTGGTCCGTGCCTGGTAGGAACCAGGTTGCACAGCAGGAGGTGAGCGGCGGGCGAGCGAGTGAGGCTTCACTGCCGCTCCCCATCGATCCGGGTCACTCACGCTCAGCACGCCTGGACCATCCTCTCCGTTCGCTCACGATACCGCCGAATCCCCCCCCCACCCCCGCCCCACCCCCGTCGGTGGAAAAACTGTCTTCCACGAAACGGGTCCCTGGTGCCAAAAAGGTTGGGGACCGCTGGGGTAGAGGTAAAAGCTGTCCGTCACTTCTGGGCCAGAGTATGCACGAGCTGGCACAGAGCCCTCACGCTCAGCCTTTTCCCTCGCTGCAGTGACTGAGAAGGCCTCATGTTCCAGTTAGTGGGTCACAAGATGATGACCCCTCCAGCAGCCTGGTGCTTTGAGTGTGGGTCTGAAGCAGAGGCCTGCTAATCTGCCCTGGACGGCGAGCATAAACAAGAAAGAAGCTTTTTTGTGTTGAGCCACTGAGATTTTGGATTGTTTGTAATTATATCCAAAGACTTAACCTCTCACAGTCTGTTTCTGTATCTCTTCTCCCTTAAGTCCTTAAATCTTTCATGAGTTCCTGGCCTGTAAAGCCAACTTCAAATGGTTCATCTCCACCTGGATGTCTCATTACTACAAATGTAATATCCCCCAAACTAAACTCTGTTCCCTCAAACTTAGGCTTCACTTGTTTGGTGAAAGTTACCAGCATTCATACACTGGCCTCCGCCAGGAACTTTGGCTTCATCCTAGACTTTCCTTGCTCTCTCAAACTCCACATCCAAATACTTCATCCAGGCAACTTGTTTCATTACCCAGTATGGCGCACTCACTCAACACTGACTGCTTTCAGGGCTTCCCTGGTGGCACAGTGGTTAAGAATCCGCCCGCCAATGCAGGGGACACTGGTTCGAGCCCTGGTCCGGGAAGATCCCACATGCCGTGGAGCAACTAAGCCCGTGCACCGCAACTATTGAACCCGCGTGCCACAACTACTGAAGCCCATGAGCCTAGAGCCCGTGCTCCACAACAAGAGAAGCCACCACAATGAGAAGCCGGCACCACAACGAAGAGTAGCCCCCGCTCGCCACAACCAGAGAAAGCCCGTGCACAGCAACAAAGACCCAACACAGCCATAAATAAAATAAATAACTTAAAAAAACAAAACAAAAAAACATTGACTGCTTTTGCACGGAATGTTTCCCTGCTCCCAATGCTCTTCTCTCTTCCCTCTTCCCTCCAAAAAAACCCACAAGAGTGAATTCTTAGTCATCTTTTAAAATCCAGTTCAAATGGATTTTAAAATCCAGAGGCTTTTCCTCACCTCCCTTGGCTGAGTTAGATGATCTGTCTTTGTTTCCTCATGGTGCCATGTGCACAGCTCTATCAATCATAGCTCTAAGCACTGCTGCGGTGTTCTGAGTTGACTTGTCTATGACAGAAAATGTCTGGTTTAGTTCTGTTCCCTATCCTGATGAGCAAAATGCCTGACACAGTAGAGACTCAATAAATCTTCATTGAATGAATGAGAAGCATTGCTAACTTTATCATTATATGTTAGGGTACATATATTAAAGTATTTCAGCAGAATGTTTGCACTTGTTATATCTGATGGGTTGCTGTAAATCATGCATCCAGAAGTAGAAAAGTCTCAAAGTAATTCTCTATTAGAGTGAGGGTGATTTATCATCAAAGTTTAAACTCATGCCTTAGGGACTTTTAAAGCAGTTTCTAGACTAGGAGTGAAGGACAAAATAGTAAAACAGAAAAGGAGAGAAAAAAAAAACACAGGCTCTGAAAACTATACATGACAATATACCTGAGCAAATCATAATCATTAAGTTTGCATATTTTTAAATGATTAGTAGATACCGTTTCACTGACAATCACGTTTGTTGTGGAATAACCTGCGAAAATACCTTTTAAGCTATACACAACACAAGAGACTATCATTATTTCTGGTTCATGGACTATATGAAAGCTCCCTCTGTATAGAACCTGAGTCTAGGATTCTACGTCTCCTAACCATGGCCCATCAGTTAATGTCCAGCCTCTGCAGTTATTACCACATGATCCCATGGTCCACTGCCCTGGCTACCCTCAGCCTCCTGACCTTAGCAGAAATAACTGAGGCCATCCCATATGACTGCTCCAATCAGCTTCCCTTCCTCTTGGCTTATGACCAAATTTTCCCTGCTCCCTCTCTCTCCCAGAAAGCAGTACTCCTCTCCTTTCTAATGCTGATCCTTGATCCCACCTCCAAGAATAACATCTCTTTTGCATCTGCAATATGTCCCTTTCTATTACTGCCCCCCCAGCCTACAAACTTACTCAACTCTTCCCACCTAAAGAGTCCCTCTTTCAAAATCCAAGCTTCCATCCTTTTCTACACCATCATGTTTTCAAAAATAGATAATTTTCTCCATTTTCCCCACCTCCCAAATTTCCTTTTTTGAAAGAAATTTGGCTTCTACCTCCCATCACTACTGAAACTGCTCTCAACAACCTGGATCAAATCCAGAAGCCTTTTCTTAGTCATAGAATTGTGTTATACTCTTGTAGTCTAAAGAAATTTTTTAGAGATAGTCTCACCTAAAGCTAATCCCTTTATTTATACTGAAGCCAAAATAAGAACACAACAGAATATTGTATAGTATGAAATGCTGAGAAGTGCTGACTGGGTTGGTTTTGCCCTTTTGCTGAGATTTGTGGGCAAAGGAGGTGAAACTGGAAGGTGAAGAAGCAAAGCTTTAAGGGCAGCTATAATACCGAATCTAAACTGGCTATTAGGGGCTTCCCTGGTGGCGCAGTGGTTGAGAGTCTGCCTGCTAATGCAGGGGACACGGGTTCGAGCCCTGGTCTGGGAGGATCCCACGTGCCGCGGAGCGGCTGGGCCCGTGGGCCCCAACTACTGAGCCTGCGCGTCTGGAGCCTGTGCTCCGCAGCAGGAGAGGCCGCGATAGTGAGAGGCCCGCGCGCTGCGATGAAGAGTGGCCCCCACTTGCCGCAACTGGGGAAAGCCCTCGCACAGAGACAGAGACCCAACACAGCCATAAATAATAAATAAATAAACAAATAAAGAGTGCATCCTAATATAAATAGGTAGACTTTGGTCAGTAAAAAATAAATAAATAAACTGGCTATTATACTTCTGAATTGCTCAGAATGAGCGCTAATCTATTTAGGCATATTCAGAGAGTACCTCCTTCATGAGCAAGATCTCAAAATGCAAAGGGCTGTACACACTGACACTGCAAAGTGGTGAATATTTTGAGAATCTGATGTTTGTCAGGAAAGCTTCAAAAACATGGAGCTTTAAGTTTAGCCTGTTCATTTCTACTTCTTATGCATCTTGGTGAAAATTCCCTTCATGTGACCAATTTGTGGTGCCTCGCTGTTAGGGATGGTGGACTCTTCACTAAAGACCTTCTCAGAAGGAAGTAAAAGGTTTGATGCTATGTTGTGTGCAAAGAGATTAATCATGAGTTATAGCAAAACTTACATTAGAGTGAGTTCAAAGATAGTTTATTATACTTGCTTTTCTATTATTTCATGGGTTTGCTATCTAGAAACAGGGTGAAGCAAAGCGGGTTCATTAGGAATTTGTTTTACTCTCCTATTAGCCAGTTGGCACCACCCAGACCAAAAGGACCCCTAAGGACTGATGTGGAAGTCATGGGCTGCTGCCTTTCTCAATTCCCCACACAAGAGACGTCTGTTAGCGCGAACTCTGTCTCCAGAATACAATGCATTTCGTCAAGTTTATCGGTTTTGATACCTTTTGCCAAAAATCAAATAAAAGAGATGGTTGAAGGTTAATTAATAATAAAGATCAGTGAAAAAGCAGCAGGAGACAGAGCTGCCCCTTCTTTTTTTTCTGGGAAACTGCTTTAGAGCATAGACTTTGGCATTAGATAAACCTGGAATTAAATCCCAACTCAGGATTTAATTGATACTCAGGAGCTGTATAACCTTGAAGACTTTAGATTCCTCATCTGCAAAATGAGGAGGGATACCTTCCTACCACTCAGGGTTGTAGGATTATGTCGTTCTTGTAAAATGCCTGGTGTTACTTCATAAGTTCCTTATCTTACCTTCTATGTATAGAACTCCTTTCTTCCCATAAGTATAATGATCTCATCTGTATTGTTAGAAAAGGATAATAAAGCTATTTTCAAATATTAGGGACACCTTTATATTTACTTACTGGGTAAGTCACACACATTAAGACCACGCCAATAGAAATGGGATAGCCAGAGAAGTGGTCTGGTGCCATCTCCTGGAAATCAGTCATGTCACAACAGCCAAGAGGTTACTCCACATGTTGAGTTGAACAACCTATTTGTAATAGCATGTGTCTTTTCCAACCTGTCACTGTTTTGAGAGTGAGCCAACATAGACGTATATTCAGAGTCTGGCATAGGTTGGTAGGTGCTTAGCAAATGTTGAATGAATGAATCTAAAGAACACTGCCCTAAAAGATGCCCTGGTTTCCAAAATTCAGATTAGAGAAGTTCCTGTTACTGAGAACTTTACAATGACACTCTAAATATTTCTCAAACAGTAGTTCTTGGAATATTTGCATCAGAATCACTTGGAAATCTTAGAGTCCAGGGGTTGGGAATCTAAATTTTAAAATATTTCTTGTGATTCTTAGGCAAGTTGGAATATACACCCACTGTCCTAGAAGTTGAGTGTGTAATAACTAATATCTGAGTTGCATAAGCATCTAAGTGAACTAAACTATTTATGACCCTCTGAATAAAATATTGTAGGGGATAAATAAAAAGGTAGCTCCTGCTTTTAATGAGCTTATGACTAATTTGGAAGAAACGGAAAATAAAACCAAGTTCAAGAGACTCTAGTAGGAAAAAATAAGCATCAATATAACATTCAAGTGTCAAAGTTATTAAAAGGGCCAAAGTTAATCAAGAACATTTTCAGGAAGAGGTAAAATCTAAGCCATGTTTTTAAATTGACTTGGGTTGATGAGAAGAAAGAGCTCGTTCGGTCTGATTGAATTACTTTACTGTAGAATTTCCAGTGTCACAGTGCACTGGAAACTTAGTTTGAAACTCTGCCACTGTCGGCATGCTTCACTGCGTCGCGGTCAGAAACCAGTCAGGATACTTACAAACCAGAATTGGTTTTCTATTTTTCTTACATGTGAACTATATCTCAATTTTTAAAATTGAGGGGAAAAAAAGCAAACCATCCAATTCAGACAACAACTTAGGGTCAAATTCCAATCATTCCAAACAGGTCACCCCTTTAAGTGTGTCACCCCTTTAAGCATGGTCACCCCTTTAATTTATCAGAAGGAATAAAAGCTATGGATGAGTGAAAGACTAAATACTTCCATGCTACAATGGGAAACGGGATGTCTACTCTTAACCATTCCCATTTAATGCTGCATTGGAGGTTGAAGCCGGTAAAAGAAGGAAAAAAAAGAAAAGTTACTAAAGGCTTCCAGACTGGAAAGGAAGAAATAAAGCTGTCTTTATTTGTAGACATGATCGTCTGTGTAGAAGAATCCTAGAGAATCTGCCAAAAAATTATTAGAATTAATAAATGACTTAGAAGTTTGTAGGATTTCCAGATCAATCTACAAAAATTGTATTGCTATACAGGCAACCTTGGAGATACTGCAGGTTTATTGAGAATATCACAATAAAGTGAGTCATATGAATTTTTGGGTTTCCCAGTGCATATGAAAGTTACATTTACACTCTACTGTAGTCTATTAGGTATGCAGTAGCATTATGTCTAAAAAATTGTATGGACCCTAATTAAAAAATACTTCATTGCTAAAAAATGCTAACCATCATCTGCCACAAAACTTCAGTTTATAAAAACACCATATCTTCAAAGCATATCTTCAAAGCACAATAAAGCAAAGTGCAATAAAACAAGGTATGTCTGTATACTATTAATGAAAAATCAGAAATTGAGATTTTTTTAAAAAATCTACAAAAATACTGTTTTTGAAAACTACAAAACACTGTTTAAAGAAATTTAAAAAACTAAATGGACAGATACAAAGTATTCATGGATCAGATGAGTCAATATCATTAAGATGCTTATTTTCCCCCAACTGATCTATAGATTCAATTGAATCACAGTAAAAATCCCAGCAGGCTTTTTTGTAGAAATCTAGAAATTCCAGTATAAAAACAGTATTCAGATCACAGGGAAAGGATAGATTACATAACAGTGTCATCACAAACAGCTTTTTAAATGGAAGAAAATAAGATTGGACCTCCATATCATATACTAGACATAAATTCAATACAGATTAAAGCAAAGGTAAAAATTAAATAACAATCTCTCAAGAAACCTAGGAGACTAAGTATCATTTAGGAGCAGGGGAGATCTTAACCACGATTAGAGGCCTGAAATATACCATTAGACACATTTGAAAAATAGAGCTTTCATATGGCAAAAAAATAATATATATGAATAAAGAGCGTATGGGGAGCCTCTGAATTATCTCTGCAACTTTTCTTTAAGTTTAAAAATATTCTAGGGCTTCCCTGGTGGCGCAGTGGTTAAGAATCCGCCTGCCAATGCAGGGGACACAGGTTCGAGCCCTGGTCCGGGAAGATCCCACATGCCGCGGAACAACTAAGCCCGTGTGCCACAACTACTGAGCCTGCACTCTGGAGCCCGTGAGCCACAACTACTGAGCCCACGTGCCACAACTACTGAAGCCCGCACACCTAGAGCCTGTGCTCCGCAACAAGAGAAGCCACCGCAGTGAGAAGCCTGCACATCGCAATGAAAGAGTAGCCCCCTAAAGCAGAAACTAACACACCATTGTAAAGCAATTATACTCTAATAAAGATGTTAAAAAAAAGAGAGTAGCCCCCGCTCGCCACAACTAGAGAAAGCCCACACACAGCAACGAAGACACACCATGGCCAAAAAAAAAAAAAAATTCTAAATAAAGTTGAAGAAAAAAATGCACAGCAAGAAAAGTTAAAGTCAATAATCAAACACTAGATTTAGAGAAAAATATAATAAAAATATAACTTAATAGTAATAGATATAATATATAGCTATTATGATAGCTATAATATATAATAATGATATCTTTCAAACTGACAAGGAGAAAACAACTCAAAAAATATAGGCAAAACATATTAAAGTCAATTTAGAGAACAGCAAATCAAATACCATCATTTCCCTCCCCCCATAAAAAAGAAAACCACACAAATTCACTCATAGGGATATGAAAAATCAAGTAGTCGGTATTACTTTATACCAAACAGCCTTGCAAAAACTATAAAGCTCCTAATATCTATTGTTGGTGGAATACACAGGGGAAAGAGGACTCGTGTATTGTTAGTGGAATTGGAAATTGTGACAACCTTTTTGGGAAGGCAATCTGATAATCTTATTAAAATTAAAAATACGTATACTTTTCAATGTAGCTATTTGATTTCCATGAATCCATCTCCCATACTCCAAAGTACCAGAAAACAAGGACTTATGTATGAGGATGTTTCTTGCAGTGTTTGTAGAGAGGAAAACAAAGCAAAAGAGACACAAAGTGAATACCCATGAACATGCAGCCATCAAAACGAATGAACTGGAGCTATATCACGTGACTTGGACTGATTTCTGAGATATTGAGAAAATTGCGACAATAATCAATACATATACGCACTGTATAAGATTATATGAATGTAGACAAAGCTATGCTATTACACATACTTGGTCATTTGCAGTGGTTATGGGGGAAGGTAATGTGGGAAGAAGGGTAGAGAAGAGAAAGGGGGAGCAAAGAAAAAAGAGAAAGGAAAAAGGGGGAAGGGGAAAGAAAGTCTTTTGTGCACATTTTATTTAAACTCTCAGTAGTACTTGTCTCTAAAACATCAGTTTGCACATTACCTCTAAAGCAATGATGATTTCTTTATTTAGCTGAACATATTACATTTTCCTTATACAGAAAAAAAAGCCCCCGGAAACAAAAGTAAAATGCCTTGGCTATACCAACCCTGAAAAAAGATGTTCCAGTGGCTGTCATACATCCTAGAATATTTATGAATTAACCTATGTGGCATAAAACCTTGTTAAAAGTTTCAGCCACTGTCTTGTTTCAAAACTTATTCTAGTGGACAATGTAATGAAGTGATTGGTCACCAACTCTGAGGCCTTGGTCCACAAATATTCTCATGTCTTTGCTCAGTTGTTCTGTCCCATCATAGCAAGCTTATCCTCAATTCCCTCTCCGTAGATGAAGTACTTATTAAGCACACACATAGGAAAAAGTAAAGGAAAGATACAGTTCTTGCCCCCGAGAGCCTACAGTTTCTTTCTTTTTAAGGTTTCTGGTTTCCTAGTATCCTGAATTCCGAATTTGGAGGCACCTGGTACACATGGGGTTGTGAAATATCTAAGTTTTACCTCCTTCATGCAGGCCAAAAGGTAGCAGAAAAGGTGTTCCAACATTATTAGGCAAAAAGCTGCAAAGAAAAACAATAAAAGCAGGACTATGTCAGCACCAGACAACCAGCAAATTGCCACACTCTAGGATTAGCAAACTCTGTGATCACAGAGGAAAGAAATTGCCACGCCTTGCTGCTCCTATTATGTAAATGAAAAGGAATTGCTTACTAACCCTGAAAATGTGGACCTCCGTGGTATTAAAAAAAAAACAATTCAGAAGGTCCAGACAGCCTTAATAACAATTTCTACCAAACATTCAAGGAAGACATAATTCCAGTCTTACATACTCTGATATTGAAGTTTATCCCAGGAGGTTAGTTTTAACATTTGAAGAAACAAATTCACTATGTTAACACATTAAAGGAATAAATCGCAATTACATGATAGATGACCCTCCCCCAGAAATAGCAGCCAATAAAATTCAGCATATTTCCCAAGGTAAACATTCCTGGCAAACTGTTAGAAAAGAATTTAATAATTTTGATAAAGGGTATCTACAAATATAACTGAAATATAAATATCATAATTAATGGTTGAAATGTTGAAAGGGTTCCCTTTGAGATTAATGAGTTAACAATGCCCCCAAAACCACTGCTATTCAGCATTATGCACTTGAAGTCCTAGCCAGTCCAAATGGGCCAGAAAAAGAAATATATGATGTGGCGATCAAAGAGGAAGATTTGAATCCCTGTTCTGCCACTAACCAGCAATGTAATTCTGGGCAAAATGCTAACTCTGTATCTCAGTTTCCTCATCTGTAAAATGGGGATAATGAGTACCTCCTTCACAGGATTGTTGTAAAGAGTAAATGAGAATATTTTAAAAGTACATAGAAAGTGTTTGACACTACAAAGCACTGTAAAAGTGTTTGTTAAATAAAAAAATAATTATTCACAGATGATGACTGTGTATAGACAAATCTCAAAGAATCTAGAGATAAACTCTTGGAATTAAGAGTACTGTTCCCTAGATGCAAAATCATTACATAAAAATTAGCCACATTTCTATATACTAACAAACAGAAAATGATACCTAAAAAATCAAGTACCCGGGAATAAAATTTAAGAAAAGATGTGAAAGATCTCTAGAGGAATAATTATAGGTTCAGTGCAATCCCAACCAAAATTGATGGAATGCAACAAGGTTATTCTAAAATGTTTATAGAAATGTAAAGTGCTAAGAACAGTCAAGACACTCTCCAAGGAAAACAAGGTGGCCAACATATTTCTAGATATCAAACAAATTCCAAGACTGATGTCTAACTCGTCCATTAACTCACCTGGGGGAAGATCTCTTTCTGGAATGTTCATCCAATAGGTATGTCTTCATAGTTCCTCCCTCATTTCCTTTAGATCTTTGTACCAATGTCACCTAAGAAGACATCTTTCCAGTTTGCCCTGTATAAAACAGCACTACCCAATACTTCTGGTCACTTTTTTCCCCATCCCATATTTTCATAGCAACCATTATCTGACATTATTTTAAGGTATGTGTATATGTTTATTATTTATGTCACTCTCTTGACTATAAGCTTGCTGAAACCAGAGAATCTGTTTATTTGGTACAATGCTGTATCTCCAGATTTACTCTCTTTGTTGAATGAATAAATAAATAAATTGGCAGAAATCACAAAGATTCTCACTGGCATAGGAAATGTAGCAATTAAATTACAACTAAACTTATAAACCGCAAACTCTCCTTCACTATTCATATATTAAATGATGGCTACCAAAATGCTATAACTCTCCCCAGGTTTAGAATACTATTTTGGGCATCCAGAAACAACCAGTATGTAAATACTGGCTTTAAGCAATGATATCTCATACTTAAGGGAAATAAATGAAACAAACCCATTAAAAGAGCCATATAAAATATAGCTGAAAATCTTAATTGACTAAAATTGGCAAAATGATATAAGGAGTAGGAGTTTAGGTGTTTTGCTCATGTTATGTATGAATTAATAGCTCTGATGGTTTTCAACATATATTTTATCCTTTGGTGATCAAAGTTTATTTTTTAACTTTTTAATTGAAATATAGTTGACATACAATATTATGTTAGTTTCAGGTGTACTACATAGTGATTTGACATTTACATACATTACAAAATGATCGTTACGATAAATCTAGTAACCATCTGTCTCCAAAGTTATTACAATATTATTGACCATATTCTTTAGGATGTATATTACATCCCTGGGGCTCATTTATTTTATAACTGGAAGTTTGTATCTTTTAATCCTCATCACTTATTTTGCCCACAGCACCCTACTTCCCCCGAATCTGGCAACCACCCATTTGTTCTCTTTATCTATGAGTCTGTTTTCATTTTGCTTTTTTAGATCCCACATATAAGTGAGATCATATGATATTTGTCTTTGACTTACCTCACTTAGCATAATGCCCTATACATCCATCCATGTTGCTGCAAATGGCAGTTTCATTCTTTTTTATGGCTAATAGTCACATGGAAAAACCCGAACGAACTTTTTGGCCAAACTTGTGTGTGTGTGTGTGTGTGTGTGTGTGTGTGTGTGTGTGTACACACACATACACACCTTCTCTATCCATTCACCTACTGATGGGCACTTAGACTGCTTCCATATCTTGCCTATTGTAAATAATGCTGCTATGAAGATAGCAGTGCATATATCTTTTCAAATTAGTGTTTTTGTTTCTTCAGAAAAATACCCAGAAGTGGAATTGCTGGATCATTTGGTAATTCCACTTTCAGTCTCTTGAGGGGCTTCCATACTGTTCTCCATAGTGGCCGTACCAAATTACATTCCTACCAACAGCGCAGGATGGTCCCCTTTTCTCCACATCCTCGCCAATACTTGTTGTTTTTGTTGTCTTTTTGATTACAGTCATTGTGACAGATGTGAGGGGCTATCTCACTGTGGTTTTGATTGGCATTTCCCTAATGATAGTGATGTTGAGCATCTTTTCATGTGCCTGTTGGCCATCTGTATGTCTTTTCTGGAAAAACGTCTATTCAGGTCCTCTGCCCATTTTTTTAACGGAATTTCTTTTTGATATTCAGTTGTATGAGTTCTTCATATATTTTGGATATTAACCTCTTATCACACATATCATTTGCAAATATCTCCTTCCACTCAGTAGGCTGCCTTTTCACTTGATAGATGGTTTCCTTTGCTGTGCAAAAGCGAGTGAGTCTAGGACTGGGCTCCTTTCGAATTTCTCCCTCTGCACTGGGACCCGGAGCATGTGAGATTTTGCATGTGCCCTCTAAGAGCACAGTCTCTCTATCCTATAGCCCTCCAGCTCTCAAACGTAAGCTCTGCTTTTTAGAATCAGCCTGTTTTTAAAAAGCCCTATTTTCAAAACCAGATGTCCTGGGGGCTCATCTTTCGGTGCAGAACTCCTGGGCTAGGAGCCCAACATGGGGCTCAGACCCCTCACTCCTTGGGCAGGACCTCTGTGCTTGTGATATTCCTCCCATTTGTGGGTCACTGACCTGGGGGTGTGAGTCCTGACTATACCGAGTCTCCACCCCTCCTACGCATCTGTTGTGGCCTCTTCTTTATATCTTTAGCTGTGGAAAATCTTTTCTGCTAGTCTTCGGGTCGTTTTCATAGATAATTACTCTGTAAATCGTTGTAATTTTGGTGTGCCCGTGGGAGGAGGTGAGTTTAGAGTCTTCCTTCTCCATCATCATGGGGAACCTCTCCAAAATTTGTATTTAACTAGACAATATGCTATGTAAAATCTTACATATTTACAAATTAACCCAATTTCTGGTGAAAATAAGAAAGATGAATTGTATAAATTTAACATAAAAAGCTTACTAATTCAGTGCTCTGAAGCTGGAAATTTGTACATTTAAGAGAATTCAGTTAAACTGGTAGCCCACACAATGAACAGTAGGGTATATGATCACTATCTGTGTATTCTTTCTCTCACTACTATGCGATTTTCCCCATAGGCCTTAAAGAAAGCAAAGTGTAAAGGGCTTTTAAAAGATTTTGATGTGTTAAAGGCCTGTCTTGAACTGTGGAGTATTCTCTTATGCTATGGTAGCCCAAGGTTGAGCTCCAGAGGAATCTGGTTAGGTCCTTTATTAATCCAAGTTTGAAGGAACTTCTGAAGTCAGTTGAAAGGATTAGACCATTTTTCAAGTGAGACTGAGGCAGTACTGGTTGGGGTACAACCAGGAGAGGGATGGGGTGCACTGAACGCACAGGCCTCCTAACTCGGCACCGCCTTCGCTGTATTCCTCCCAAGATCATTAGCTTTCCATTTACTCTTTAGCTTTTTACAGAAATGTCAAGAAGGCAGTCAACATATTCATACATATTATTTTCATGAAGTATTAACTATGTAACAGGAAAACAGAAAAACCATCTATGTATTTTATAGAGGCTATGAGAATAGAAAGCGTTTCATTACAATCATTAGCTTGAATTTAAATGGCTCTAGTTTCATAATCTAATGTTGCCAGAGTAGAATCTCTTAAAACAGTCTTTTGAGACCTTTTTACTTTTTTTTTTTTTAATCTTTGTTTTTATTTTACGAATTTATTTATTTATTTATTTTTGGCTGCGTTGGGTCTTCGTTGCTGCACGTGGGCTTTCTCTAGTTGCGGCGAGCGGGGGCTACTCTTCGTTGTGGCGCGCAGGCTTCTCATTGCAGTGGCTTCTCTTGTTGCAGAGCATAGGCTCTAGGTGCACGGGCTCAGTAGTTGTGGCATGTGGGCTCAGTAGTTGTAGCTCACGGGCTCTAGAGTGCAGGCTCAGTAGTTGTGGTGCACGGGCTTAGTTGCTCCGCGGCATGTGGGATCTTCCTGGACCAGGGCTCAAACCCGCGTCCCCTGCATTGGCAGGCGGATTCTTAACCACTGCGCCACTAGGGAAACCCTACTTGTCTTTTAAGATGAGGATTTATAATGCTTATCTCTTCACAATTTAAATGATAGATCTATTTACTTTTCAACCAACATACTTTAAAAAAATGAATTTATGTTGATGAATAAAGCAGCTTCTTTCTGGAGTAAAGGCAGGTATTCGACATGAAGAAAGGATAGTTTCTAACACTGTTTGTTGAGAAGTTCAGCAGATGCTTCCCTCTAGGCTGAGACTAGAATGCAGAATCCTCTCAGTGGCTTGCAATATTTACGAATTTGCCACATGGCAAATGTATATTCCTGTTCTTATAAAAATGTCAGTGCACAAACCATAAGGCAGCGATACATTAGTATTTACATTTATTTCATGTATGCAGTTTACACGCTCACTATTGAACAAAATGGAATGCAGACAAATATACAAATACCATAATAAGCATTATCAAATAAAATAACTGGCACTAGTGTTATAAGCATATTAATGGGCCTGGTGAGAAAAATGATGAAAGAAGACTGCAGCCCATGGCATTTTTCTTTTTATCAAAAGAAAAAGCTCTGTAGCACCATAATGGTAATACTTAAAAGAAACACATAAGATGGAATATTTTAACTGCCATCACTGAGGTTAGCCTGTTTTATTTAAGTGAATTATACTGGAAGTTAACAGTATAGGCAATATTTTGGCCAACTTCTGTTTATGTCAGCTGAACGTCTTCCATAAACAAAAGCAAAGGAAAATAAAGCCAGCCATATACAGACCCCTCCTTAGTACTTGGTACAAACTCTGCACCGTGCTTTGATTTCATGATTGGAGAAGATATACATGTGCTAAAAACTGAGGTTATGTAAAGTTATTCACTCAAGCCTGAGTGTGTCTTTGGTAGGCTAATACTTTTTCAGCATTGTTATTGTTAATCATATTTATGTTTCTCTATCCTGTATTTTTCTACATAATCCAAGGTGGCTAGAGAGGACATTATGGAAAACAATACAGCAAAACCCTCAAACAAGCAGGCCCTTAAAATCTACTCTATTCTGAAGGCACCAAGAATCAGTGGGGTGCAAACTTCCCCTTAGTGAAAGGTGACTTTTTTGTAATACTTATAAACTAATGGAATTTTATTTTGCAGTTTTATATATTTTATTTGGTGCTGTCAGTATACTTAATTACCTACTTTTACACTCTTCTTCTAAGATGGCAACAATATACAAGATATATAGGGGACCAGGTATTTCTATTTCAAAGTTGTGCAAAAACTGCCACAATCTTGCTCAAAGTGTCTAAGTATCCAAATGGTAGCAAATGGGCTGCATTAAGCTGTATATATCCACACTGCATATGAAGAAAAAAATGAAATTTATGCCCAGTTATGAATAGAAATGTTACAAAGTGTATCATATACTGAGAGTAACCTGCAAGGTTCTTTAAACAGTATCTTTTAGTGGTTTCAATAAAATGTCACTAACCACTTAGCCCTAAGCCTCAAGTTCTCTTCATAAGAATGCTGTAGAACTGCATTAGTATTTTATATTGATTATAAATTAAGCCAAATTTCTATCTAAATACACAAGTATGTGCTTCAAGCAATGTTTTGTGGCAAACACCCAAAACATAATTCTCTTAAGAATTACTGTCCTTACAATAATGCACTTTTAAAGCCTTCATTTCATAGTTTGGTAATTAAGATCCACATGAAACACAATGCTTTGCTGAACACGGAAAATGTATCTGCATTATGATTATGTAACCCAGCGTTTGCTGGCAACCTGAAGCTTAAAAGAGTCACGTGTAGTTCAGCCAGCTCCAAACAAGGTTTTTCAAGTGGTAATTATTTTGCAGCATTTATAGGTCTATATATCAGTCTGAATTGCAACTTTTAATTCCATTGTCTGACGTGAGTGGTTGTTATTTGCTTCTTTTAGTGCACTGCCAAAATATAAATCAATATTGGTTTTTATTCCACTGTTACCATGTTCTTCAGCAATATGATTCAACTGCGCAACTTCTGAACATGAAGCAGTTTTAGTGAGCACAGAAATGCTACATTGGTGGGGGGAATTTTCCAGACGGTCGTTTTCTACCTCGGGAAGAACGTTAACAGTAGCAAAGCGGGTGTGATAATCAGTGGAACCATGACTGCAAGAAGCTTTCATGCCTTCTAGGTCAGAACAGCTAAATTCGGAAACATGACTCGAGTGGGACTCCGCCACAGAAGGCACGCTGTCACTGAGCGACGGCGCCTCGCACTCACTCGAGTTCGTGCTCTGCTGCTCCAACAGCTGGGCATCCATGTCCTCTCTGGTCTCGTTTATCTTCATGTTACTCTTTTTCCTCAGTTTACCACTTTTTGATTTCTTTCCTGCTGCTGCTTCTTTGGACCACTTGGTGGCACTGGATTTATTACCTTCAGGCAAGCCACTGGACGAACCCCCAGGATGACTTCGGGTGGCACTGCCATCCTCCACACTGCTGCTTCCACTGTTGTGCCTGAATTTGGATGGCTTTGACTCGATATCTACCTGAACCTCCATACTGTTGCCTTCTCTGGAACATAAGAGTAACACATGTAAATTTCTGACTTCCTCTTTTTAAAAAAAAAAAATGCAAATGACAGCAAAGGGGGAGAGGCTTCTGTGTGAAAACTTCAAAGACTATATAAAAGCTATTAGAACAAATTAATGCAGGATACATTCTACTAATAGAAAAAAGTTGCTTGAAATAAGAGGACTATCTTTAAAATAATACTTCAATAAAACAGAAGCAGCAACTACACTCATTGCTTATGCTATTCCAGGTACTATGCTACCTTCTCCATTTTTTTTTCAGAACAGTTGTATTGAGATATAATTTGCATATCATAAAATTCACCTGTTTAAAGTGCACAATTCAGTGGTTTATAGTATATTCACAGAGTTTGCAACCATCACCACTATTGAACTTCAGAACATTTTCATCATCCCCAAAAGAAACCCATTAGCAGCCAGTTCCCATTCTTCCCTCCCCCCAAACCCTAGCAACCACTAACCTACTTTCTGTCTCTATGGATCTGCCTATTCTGGACATCTCACCACTTTCTTTTTCTTTTTGCAGAGAACCTAATAGTAGATAACCATTATTCACAATAATTGTGCCTAATGATAGGGATAATTCTTTACAAATTAATTTTAAAAATACTTCTGACTTGATAACAATTTTTTCCTTACTTGTCCAGTGGGATGTAGGAATTCAGAATGGATCCTGCCATTGCCTTGGTGCTGGCATTATCACTAACTGTTCCCAAACTGACTGTGCCAGATTCTCCACTTAGACTGTACCGTTCTTTCTGTACATCTGCTTGTACTTCCAATCTTAAAGAGAGGGGTATTAGAAAAAGAAAATTACATATAATATCAACACTACTATAATACGAGAATGTATCTTTAAATAATTTAGTAACAAGAAGCTATTTTAGAAACAACTATAAACATTATTTTTTTAAGTTTCCTTTTATTTGATTATTCAAATTCTACTGCAGCACATTGAACAGTACCAGCCAACCAGATAAAATGGTAAAATTAGCTGTTTGCCAAGTAAGGTAATAACAGAGTAATACAAAAAGAACATAAAGGATTTTAACTTAAACATGCTCCAATATTCTTACTTATGATGTGGTGCTTTGCTCGCCACGCTTCAGTGCAAAACACCAAATCGGAATACATTAAAAACCATCCTACCTGACAAATCAGTGACTCAAAAAATCCTGGGCATCTATGTATTAAAAATGGTTCCAAATTTAACACCTGACTCTTTAAAAAAGACATAATAGGGACGTCCCTGGTGGCGCAGTGGTTAAGAATCTGCCTGCCAACACAGGGGATACGGGTTTGAGCCCTGGTCCGGGAAGATCCCACATGCCGCAGAACAACTAAGCCCGTGCACCGCAACTACTGAGCCTGTGTTCTAGAGCCTGCGAGCCACAACTATTGAAGCCCGTGCACCTAGAGCCTGTGCGCTGCAACAAGAGAAGCCACTGCAGCGAGAAGACCATGCACTACAACTAAGAGTAGCCCCCGCTCGCCGCAACTAGAGAAAGCCCGCCCGCAGCAGCAGACCCAACGCAGCCAAAAATAAATAAATAAATTTATCAAAAAAAGAGACATAATATACACCACTATAACTTAAGAGTTTGTGTTTAAAAGCACACTACCTAAAAATAAGATAAATATAACTGATTTATCTTTTAATTCATGTACTCTCCCCTACGTTTAGAAAAACCCCCAAAGCTAATAAACAGAAGTAAAGAAAAGTAAATTAAAGAGGAAACAAGAGAAGATAAAAATGCTTTAACTTATCCTACTTATCTACATGGCTTTGGGTAAAAGACTTCGTGAGAATTAAATAACCATTAATACATAAAAGGAGCCAGGCAGACTCTCTTGGCCTCAGTTCGTGCATTTCCGGATATCCTGACTCCACCTGCTCCCTCAGGCTTCAGCCAGTGTCTCATTTCCTAACAGCTGTGGCCACCTCCAGAGGTAAGGTCCAAGCTTAATCACTGCCTTTACAGTATTCACCGAAGCAGCTCCAGCACTGTCTCATAACATAAAATCTGACAAGTGCAGTGAAAAAAATGGCATAATGTTATCCCTTAGACTTGGTTTTTACCTCATCAAATCTCCTTCCTCACTGTGTACCACTAAATTTCAGTTTTTGAAACCTTACTGTTTTCAACCCTGACACAGTAGGATTATATGTCATCGTCTTGCTTTGTGTTCAAAACTCTCCTCATCTATAATAATTACTAATTTGTAGTTAAGGCAAAACCAAAACCAAACAAAACAAAGCACAGTCTTCTTACCTGTGAAAGCAGTTTACCATGGCACTTCCTGACAGACTCCCTGTGATGCTGGCCCCAGCGAGGGCCATGGTGCTGGCCGTTTCACTCAGGTTGTCCCGGATGGCTCCTATTCGATCCATGTGGCTTCCACTTGCACTCAAACTGCCCGTCAAACCACCAACACTTCCCTCCCCTATGCTAGGGTTGTGTCTTGCTTCTGCTACTGAAGTTGTGTCTAAATGCAAATATGTCAAAGAAATTAAATAAGTGTGATTATTGATTTCCCTCTCCATAAAGTCTGCCATGATTTCAGATAGGACATATTTTCATATTAAGTATAAAACATACACAGGAATAGAAAAGGTGTCTGGAGTCAGGGACACATAACATAACCGTGGGATAAGAGTAAAGGGAAATATCTCACAGGGTAAAGTTGGATTAAGGACGCCCTCAGTTTTAAATGGTCACTACAGGCATACCTTGGAGATACGTATTGTGGGTTTGGTTCCAGACCATGGCAATAAAGCAAATATCACAATAAAGTGAGTCACATGAATTTCTGGGTTTCCCAGTGCATATAAAAGTTATGTTTACACTATACTAAAGTGTGCAATAGCATTAGGTCTAAAAAAAATGTACATACAGTGATTAAAAAATACTTTATAGCTAAAAAAAAATGCTAACCATCATCTATCTGACAACTCAGGGTTGCCACAAGCCTTCAATCTGCAAAAAATGTAATTAGCTGCAAAGTGCAATAAAATGAAGTATGCCTGTACTTTACAAGAAAATTGAGAAGATTTAGGAATTCTATAAAGAACCTGATGGTTGAAGAATTTAGCTGACTTTGAGAAAATTATGTGACAGTTTTCAATAAGGGTGTCATTTAAAGAGCTCAGTATTCTCTAGGTCAATAAGAATGGGTCAAAAGTTGACTTCTTGATATATTCCACAGTTCTGACTGTCTACAAGCTATTTCAAGATCTGATACCACTATATTCCAATCTTACAGTACTTTTCACAGGCTTTATATTGGAGGATTTATTTATTTGCTCCAATATTTGAGTTCCTATTATATAACCCAACTCTGTTTCTAAGTACTGGGGACACAGTGGATCAAAGAGACGAACAACCTGCCCTCAAAAAGCTTACATTCTAGCTGGGGAGAGCAATAAATAAAATTATATGGTGATAAATGCTATGAGAAAAAATAAAGCAGAGTAAAGGGGAGTGAGAGTGATGAGGAGTGCGGGTGCGGGTGCGTGTGTGCACACGCAAGCGCCTGTGTACTGTTTTATACAGTATGATCAGAGAAGGCCTCTCTGATAAGTAACACCTGTAGAGACTCAAAGGCAGTGAAGAGGTGAGCCATGAAATTATCTGGGGGAAGAGTATTCCAGGCAGAGGAAACTGCAAGTTTAAAAGCCTATAAGTGGAAGTATATTTGGCATCCTCAACATTAAGGACAGGTGGTACAAGGGAAGGGTTCAGAGATGTAGCTCAGGAAAGACCAGAGGGGGACTTATGGGCCATGGTAGGGACTGTGGATTCCATCCCCCTGCCCCCGGTACAGTTAGAAGCATTGGGAGAATTCTGAACACAAGTTAGATCTAACTTATGTTTTAAAAATGTCATTATGTGGAATGGTGAGTGGAAGCTGAAAGCTGATGGATCACTTAAGAGGCTATTACTATAACCCAGGATAAAAGGGAGTAGCTTGGACTAGTGGAATAGCAGTAGAGATGGTGAGAAATGGTGGAATTATGGCTAAATACTGAAGGAAGCAGCAGAACTTGCTGACGGATCAGACATAGGGTAACAAGGGAGAAGGAAGAGTCATCATCAGCAAAGGTTCTGGCACAGCAACAGCAAGAATGAAGAGGCTACTTAACAAGGGAAGGATGACTGAGAGGACAACAGGTTTTAGAGTGAAGAGTCTGGTTACAGAGAAGTTAAGCTTGGAATTCTTGTTCGACGTTCCAGTGCAGCTTAGGTAGAAGAGTTAGATGTACAAATTGAAGTTTAGAGGACAGTTCTAGCCTAAACATAAACTGAAGAGTGGTTTGTCTATATATTATTTAACAGAGGAGATTACCTAGGGAGTGAGTGTAGATAAAGAAGAGAAATCTGAGAACCGAGAGCCCTGGGAAACTCCAAAATTTAGAGGTTAGGAGAGGAAAATGAACCAGCAAAGAAAACTGAGAAGGAGTGGCCAGGAGATATGATGAGATGAGAAGTGGTTATCCAGAAAACAAGTACAGAAAATGTTTTAAGAAGGAGGGCATGCTCTACCATGTCAGGTGTACTGTTACAGTAAGGTGAAAATCAAGAATTGACCACTATATTTGGTAACATGGAGGTGAATGGTGACTCTGCTTTGGTGGAGTGGTAGAGAGGAAATTTTGGAATGGAAGGGACCAAAATCTGATTGGAGTGAGTTCAAGAGAGAACGGGAGGTAAGGAAGAGAACATTATCTGTGCACATATGCCTGATTACAGGCAAACCTCAGTTTATTGTGCTTCAAAGATACTGTGTTGGGACTTCCCTGGTGGCGCAGTAGTTAAGAATCCATCTGCCAATGCAGGGGACACGGATTCGAGCCCTGGTCCGGGAAGAGCCCACACGCCATGGAGCAACTAAGCCCGTGCGCCTAGAGCCCGTGCTCCACAACAAGAGAAGCCACAGCAGTGGGAAGCCCCTGCAACACAACGAAGAATAGCCCCTGCTCGCTGCAATTAGACAAAGCCCGCGCGCAGCAACGAAGACCCAATGCAGCCAAAAATAAATTAATTAATTAATTTAAAAAAAAAAAGAAAAAAAGATACTGTGTTTTGTTTTTTAAACAAGTGAAAGGTTTGTGACAACCCTGCTTTAAGCAAGTCTATCAGCGCCATTTTCCCAACATCATTTGCTCACTTTGCATCTCTGTGTCACATTTTGGTAATTCTTGGAATATTGCAAACTTTTTCATTATTATTATATTTGTTATGGCGATCAGTGATCTTTCATGTTACTGTTGTCATTGTTTTGGGGTGCCATGAACTGCACCCATATATGACAGCTAACTTAATTGATAAATGTGTATGTGTTCTGACCACTCCACCAATGGGCTGTTCCCCCATCTCTCTCCCTTCTCCTCAGGCCTCCCTATTCCCTAAGACACAACAATATTGAAATTAGGCCAATTAATAAGATGGCCTACAATGGCCTCTTAAATGTTTAAGTGAAAAGAAGAATTGCACATCTCTCACTTTAAATCAAAAGGTAGAAATGATTAAGCTTAGTGAGGAAGGTACATTGAAAGCCAGGGCAGGCTGAAAGGCTAGGCCTTTTGTGCCACTTAGCCAAGCTGTGAACGCAAAGGAAAAAGTCTTGAAAGAAATTAAAAGTCCTACTCCAGTGAACACGTGAATGATAAGAAAGCAAAACAGCCTATTGCTGATATGGAAAAAGCTGTAGTAGTTTGGATAGAAGATCAAAACAGCCACAACATTCCCTCAAGCCAAAGCCTAATCCAGAACAAGGCCCTAACTGTCTTTAATTCTACAAAGGCTGAGAGAGGTGAGGACACTGCAGAAGAAAAGTTTGAAGCTAGCAGAGTTGGTTCATGAGCTTTAAGGAGAGAAGCCATCTCCATAACATAAAAATGCAAGGTGAAGCAGCAAGTGCTGATGTAGAAGCTGCAGCAAGTTATCCAGAAGATCTAGTTAAGATGCTTAATGAAGGTAGCTACACTAAATAACAGATTTTTAATACAGATGAAACACGTTATATTGGAAGAAGATGCTGTCCAGGACTCTCATAGCTAGAGAGGAGAAGTCAATGCCTGGCTTTGAAGCTTCAAAGGACAGGATGACCCTCTTATCAGGGGCCAGTGCAGCTGGTGACTTGAAGTTGAAGCCAGTGCTCATTTACCATTCCAAAAATCCTAGGGCCCTTAGGAATTAGGCTAAATCTACTCTGCTTGTGCTCCTTAAATGGAACAACAAATCCTGGATGACAGCACATCTATTTACAACATAGCTTACTGAATATTTTAAGCCCACTATTGAGACCTACTGCTCAGAAAACAAAAGATTCCTTTCAAAATATTACTGGTTCATTGACAATGCACCTGGTGACCCAAGAGCTCTGATGGAGATGTAGGACAAGATTAATGTTTTCATGCCTGCAAACACAACACCCATTCTGTAGCCCACAGATCAAGAAGTCATTTCAAATTTCAAGTCTTATGAGTTAAGAAATACATTCTGTAAGGCTATAGCTGCCACAGACAATGAGTCCTCTGATGAATCTGGACAAAGTAAATTGAAAACCTTCTGGAAAGGATACACCATTCTAGATGGCATTAAGTACATTCACAGTTTCATGGGAAGTGGTCAAAATATCGACATTAACAGGAGTTGGAAAGAAGCTGATTCCAACTGTCATGGATGACTGAGGGGTTCAAGACTTCAGTGGAGAAGGTAACTACAGATGTGGTGGAAAGAGCAAGAGAACTAGAAGTGCAGCCTGAAGATGTGACTGAACTGCTGCAATCTCATGATAAAACTTTCATGAATGAGTAGCTGCTTCTGATGGATAAGCAAAGAAAGTGGTTTCTTGAGATAGAATCTACTCCTGTCGAAGACGCTATGAAGACTTGAAATGACAACAAAGGATGTAGAATATTACATAAATTTAGTTGATAAAGCAGTGGCAGGACTTGAGAGGACTGACTCCAATTTTGAAAGAAGTTCTACTGTGGGTAAAATGCTACCAAACTGCATTGCATGTGAAATCATTCATGAAAGGAAGAGCCAATTGATACGGCAAACTTCACTGTTGTCGTATTTTAAGAAATTCCCACAGCCACCCCAGCCTTCAGTAACCACCACCCTGGATCAGTCAGCAGCCACCAACATCTGGTGTACTCTAGCCACCTCCACTGGCAGAAGGATTATGATTTGCTGAAGGCTCACATGATGATTAAAATTTTTTAGCAATAAAGTATTTTTAAATTAAGGTAGATACTTAATATACAGTAGTGTAAACATAACTTCTATATGCAGTGGGAAACCCAAAAATTCATGTCTTGCTTTATTGTGATATTTGCTTTATTGCGGTGGTCTGGAACCGAACCTACAACATCTCCAAGGTATGCCTGTACTTCCCTAAGACAATTTCTTTAATGAGAACTGTGGGAATTTCTTTAACAAGAACACGCACATTTTAAAAAGCTTATTAACTTGTACTCCTAATGGTAGTCTATGCGGGCCTTTGTATGTTCCAGTTTTTGTTATAATTCCTATTTCTTTGAATAACATTAGGTTAAAGATATTTTCTACTCATTGGGCATCTGCATTTCTTCTTTTATGAACTGCAGTTCTCTTCTGTCCTTTTATTACTGACTTGTAACATTTTACACAAAATTAAAGATTAAAAGTCTAGAATTTCTAAGACATTACATTTCCATCGGAGGTTATAGGTACCCAGAACCATTCCACCCTCTTTCATCCATTCACCTTTCCTCAGCAGCTCATTTCTCTGATGTACTTCTGGGTGAATACTATTAGGGCTAGTAAGAGAGCAATGGGAATTCTGACTTGCATGTTACCTATAGCCTTACACAATTACTACTAGTAAGTACATTTTCTTCCTTTGCTGAAAGGACTTACCTACAGCTGTGTTTGTCCCACCAACATTTATATCATTTTCATCATCAAATTCAATCCTGACTCCTTTTCCATTGCCTGCTGAGACTCCACAACCTCCGCTTCGACAGAGAGAAATCGGAACAACACCATAGACATAAGCTAACATAATAGGAACACCAATACCTAAAGAGGAATTAAATTGGTCATTACAAACCAAAAAATAAATTACAGAAACACACATTTCAGAAAGTCTTTTCAAGAGAAGGTGTACAGGAGAAAAGTGTTAGGGTTCTGCAACTCTTGCCAAAAGTGGATTTACCCAACTATTAAAGGATGCAAGCAGATTCAAAGATTCTAGCCTCAGGTGACACATATGAGGTTAAAAAAAAGATGTAAATCTTTTTTCTTTTTCAGTGCCAGGGCTCTAAACGGTATTTTGGTGGGGAGGAAGGGATATTAACCACTAACAACTTACCAGCTATCCCTAAGGCTAGGCTCTTGAGTTTATATTACTTTTAACCAATACAGTTACAGAATGAGAGGCTTTCTGTAGGCTCAAACTGTCCCTAAATAAATAAAAAAAAGTAACTCTTCAACAATATAACGCTCTGTTTTTCAAAATTCTTCCACAAAACTTTAATTCTATAAAATTTGAGGTAATTAGAATTTTTAAGCATTTCTTACCTACAGTTACTGCAGCTACAACTGGAGATACGATTACAGACAATGTTACACCACCTGCTATGGCCAAATTCCGTTTGTGCTTTGAAACATCCTTGCCTTCATATCGATTGTGAATCTTGAATTAAAAAGAAAAATGGGGGTGATGGGTTAAAGAAAAAAAATATTACATATTTAATTTAAATGAAATAGACCTACATTTGTTAGAAGTTTAAAGTGATTTACCTTATAATTTCATAGTTAAGTGTCCAAATTCAAGGTAAACATATTATTGTTCTTAAACCATATTCTTACACATAATTTGCTCCTTATTAATAATCTGGTTACATAAGACAGTGATTTAATAGATTTTACTCTGTGTTTAAACAATCTTGAGTAAAAGTAGTCCTTATAATCTTATTCAAGAACAGTATAAATCATGTTTTGAGCAAAGAAGAAGGAATTAAGAACATTATTTTCAACATAGTTATGAGTTGGATGTTTGATCAATAGGATTACTTCTAAGAAATGTATCATTGCACAGATTTCTAAATAAGCATCCCTAATTAGTAAATATTGGCTCCTAGGAGAGGTTTACACAGTCTTTAAAAAAAAAAGCAATATGTATAGCTGATTCACTTTGTTATAAAGCAGAAACTAACACACCATTGTAAAGCAATTATACTCCAATGAAGATGTTAAAAAAAATAAAAAATAAAAAAAACAAAAAAAACCCTGACCTTAAAAGGCAGTACTAATAAGCAAACATCACTAAATAGAATCAATGTTTTTCTCAGATCCCTTTTTATGAAGAACAATGTTATCAAATGACTCAGGATCCTGGGCTCTCATTTATAGCTCAAAGTAAGGGTACAGAGAGAAAAAAAGAACAAATAGTGTTGCTAGAGGACAGGAGTTAGATCTACTTGGCATCTTTGCAGAGTACAGGTGTTGTTAATAAACAGAACTTAATATCACCATGAAAGTTACTTGTAAGATATTATACGAACTTCAGGAAATAGCTCAGTATCTTTGTTCTTGTGATTTTCAAGGGCTAAAGCTAATAAAGTACATTTCCCCCTGTTTCACGACAGATTCAAAACAGCCTCAAAAGTGTACAGGTAGTCTCTAAAGTAAAATACTTGACTTAAAAACAATATTACAGATGAGGCAATAATAAAGTAATCTATCATTATTATGTGGTTATTTTGAAGGCTGTAAAGTACAATGAATCTTATGGGATGTATTAAACAGTGAAAAAGCTGGGATGGGGAGGTGGGCAAAACATGCATGGGACAAGGAACATTTCTATTTCCTAGTCAGAATTCTGTTTCCCAGAACTGACTATATGTTCCAGGGAATAGGTCTCTACACTTCCTAAATAGTCCATACAGGCAGAGATGGCAGACCTTCCCAAAGTACCTTTCATTATCCTTCAGTACTCTAGCTAATACCTGTTCCTCGCCACCCCCATTCCTACAAAACTCAGCACTGAAGCAGAAAAAAGCCAAAGCTACAAACTGATGGAGCAGACTGCAAAGGCAGGCTGCCAGGAGAGTCTTCCAGAAAATTCTGCATCCTCAAGCACCAGTGTTCAATTACAGTGGTCATATCATCCCACTACTTCTGGTTCAACTTAATTTTTTCTGTTTTACTATTTTGTGCCACATTTTCTATTTGTTATTGTAAAGAAAGGCTCAGCTTTTAGGTACGTTATCAATTTAATAGGTTTTCCTGGGCTGGTTTATAACCCTACACACCCCAGAGAACACTGTTTCAATGGAAAACTAATTCATCAACTTGCAACCATTTGAGTACAGGTTTGAAAAAAGGAGACTTGTTACTGCACCTAAGACTGAACAATGAGGTAAATAATCTCTCCTCTATAAATTATTTGTAGGTGTATGCAGTACAACCGTCTTTCTTTCCCTTCTACTTCTAAGTATCTGAATAGTTTTGTTTTCGGCAAAACCCTGCTTTGGACAACTTATGAAAAGTTATTATAATCAGTATTATGTTTGGGACTTTAAACAATTACCTTCTGAAATAAACATTTGGCCCATAAATATCTGTTTGTCCTCAGTCTCAAGCTAATTAAAAAAACAGTATGTACTGTTATTTCTGATTATAAAATTAATATGTGTTGAACATAAAAAAACATGGCTGTTGTATGAAAGAGGATCAGCCTTGTCTTGAGTCCTGAAAGTCAGAACTAGAATTAAATGAAACAATTAAAAGGGAAATGGATTCTGACTCAACATAAGAATCTTCTAACACTTATAGCTCCCTGGCAACAGAATGGGCTGCCTCATGAGTTGGTGGTTTCCCCATCACTGAAGTGCCCAAATGGATAGCTTGAAATTTATCAGGGATCTTATATAAAGAATTTGTGCATGTGGGTTTAAATCCCAGCTCTGCTTCCTCCTGTGTAACTAAATATAAATTACATAAATTTTCCTAAACTTCAATATTCTAACATATAAATTGCTGTGAGGTTAAAATGAGTCGAAGTATATAAAATATCTACCACACAGTTAGAACTCAACAAATGTTAGTTCCCCTTTTTAAAATTCCTATACTTTGTTCTGCTTGGGTACAGGGTCGGGACTAGATAATTTCTGAGGTTACTTCTCAATTCTGATATTCTACTAATTTAGGCAGCAGCAGACTTCTTAGCCACTTTGTAAATTATCCCTTTAATCTCTCAAAAAATAATTATTTGCTTAGCCAATGAAGTATAATCCATCACTCAGGCCAGTGGCAAGTATTGGGTGTTCGGACTTTCACAAAATTGTTGTAATCTACAAAATAGTTTATTTACTAATAGCAGTAACCTGAAGAAAAAAAAACTTTGAATTGAAGTTGGAAATAATTCAGGAACTGGCTAATTATTCTTTGCCTGAGGGCATATGTTATTTCTCTATTAACCTTATAGACCTGACTTCACAAGGACATACCCATGAGAAAAAATGTCAGGTGTGGATTCTTTAATATTTTATATGTAAAGTTTATAATGCAAATGTACTGAAGTTTTCAGATTCAGATAATTTTAAAGCAAGTCTACTTTTTATGCATACATATAAGCTTGTCAAACACTGAAAATTTATTACCTTATGAAAAAATAGTAACTGTTTTACACTTAAGATACTAAAAATGACCTTTGTCTTTCAAAACAAATAAACAAATAAAAAACAAAACAAACACAAAGCAAAACCATCAATCCTAAATCTAAAGATTTAAAATAAGATAATAAATTAACAAGGAATCAAGCATTTTACCTTACGGCCCACATATACAGGAATGCCAATAATCATGGCAGGGATAGCAATGCCAGCTATTAAAGCAATTCCTACGGGAGCACCAACAAGTGTTCCCAGCTGCCACAATATTTTCTTCTTTCGGCTCCAGGGTTTCTTCCCCCAAAAAGTACATCCTGATGGACTAAAGGAAAAAATTACAATGTAAAGTAACTGTTGCAAAACATCACAGTACCAATTTACTGCAATACATTCAGCAATGACTATAAAAGAATTCTCAAATTTAGGAATGACGGTTTTTTCCCCTTTCTTTGAATTCTGAGTTTACTAAAAGCTAAAAAATCAAGGTAAGAACCACCATAAATTACATTAAAAGGATACTGATAACTGGGATTCAGGTTAAACATTTATCCTTAGTCCTCCATTAGCCTCAACACCGTAGGTTAGTTTTTGAAGAGTAAATTCATGCAAAATATGCTTACTTTATCCCTGTTTTAGGCACATAATTATCTGATTATATCATAAACTCACTGTGGTCTAAATGAGGAAATTTATATATGAGAAAATTAAACGGAAATATTTATGACCTACCATAATTACATAGGGTATTAAATGCTAACTTTCTATTTTAACAAAAAACAAAGCCGGGAATTCCCTGTCAGTCCAGTGGTTAGGACTTGGCGCTTTCACTGTCGGGCCCAGGTTCAATTCCTGGTCGGGGAAACTAATATTCCACAAGCTGCGTGGTGCAGCCAAAAAACAGACAAACAAAACAAAGCCAAACAAAAAAAGAAGAAATTTCTGTTTCCTATTTTTGACTAGTTATTAATCTCAAATGACTGGCACAATAATTGGGTCCCTGTTAAATTTATGTAGCTAGAATAAAATAGATCTCTTCAAGTATCATATAAATTCCAAGCTTAAAAATACTAAGGATAATGCTTTTTCAAAAAAAAGTCCTTTTGTCTTACAACATAAAATTATATTTAGATATAAACAGCCCCTTCTATAAGCTTACCTTAGATAATGTAAATCCGAGATTTCTTTCATACACAACCAACAAAACTCACAACCACAGACAGCACATGTCATGTGATTACAGCTCCCATCATTCATCTTTATTATATAAGCAGCACACCGTGGACATGGTTTTATATCATCAGCTATTAGGAAAACAGACATGTTTAGTATACAAGACTGGTCTAAAAATAACAATTTCTAGTAGATAATCAATTATAGCACTGCCAAAATATCTTAACATGTATAGTTTGTTAACCGATAGCTTTAGCCTGCTAATTTTAGCATATAAAGCACTTTTTTTTTCCCTTCCAAGGAAAGGAACATATTTTACATTAAATTTTCAAACTGTAAACATTTTTCCAACAGTAGCAGAACAATGAGAATAAAGAATAACAAAATAATAAAAAGAGAAATGAGAACCAAGGGCAGCTCTAGGCAAACCGGGAACTATATAAAGTTTGTCTTTGTCCCTACCCCACAGCTGTCTTCAAGGAGCAGCACTTCAAGTTCCAGGACTTTTCTAACCATCACCACTTAAATTAAATGTAGATATTCTGTATACTATTCCTTTAGTGAATGAATACTAACAGGAAGTGACAATTCGAGAGTAACCTGAAGCACTACATAAAAAAAGCACTATGAGTTTACATCTCTCTTCTAGGTAACATCAACTATAGGCACTGTAAAAATAATACAGGTATCTGTAGAAAAGCAGCCTTTTTCTCGTATTTTAATTCATACAATAGACAGATGGGCCTTGCAAAGAATCAGAACTCAGATAAAAGGGAGGAGGCAAGAGGTTAAGTAAGGGTTGTATGGTTATAAACACTTAATGGAAAATAGTTTCAGAATTAAAGCAACCATTTGTTGGTTATGCTCATGACCGTTTTTAATTAGTTAACTTTGTCCATTTTATTCATTTATTCAAATGCTGTGGTATGCTTCGTGTATAGTAATATGGTTACAATGCACAAAGATGCCAAGTTACAATCAAGTGGTACATAACTTCAGGAATCGCTAACACAGAATAAGAGTTATCTCAAATTATGCAACTATTTTGAACTTTGGCATCTATCTAAATAGCAACCAGTAATTATTTACTGTTACTAGTAATCAGCTGTATTTTCGAACTACATATAAGACAGTTAAGAAAAGATATGTATAGTGCAAACCACTGAATTCAAGTATTTGTTCCAATTTCTTACATGATAAGCATTAAGCTATATTCTATTTTCCTTTCTACAAGTTTTATGGTCAAATTTTACCTGTGCTTTATCAGTGAATTCAGGTTTCCTTAGCGCTTCATTTAGGGCCAAAGCTGTTTTTTAACTTAAGAACTGGTCGATGCTCACAATTACTGTTTTAACGATTCAAACAATTTTGAGCAAACTGACAATTCTATGCAGCCAGACCAAAACACATAATTACTAGAATATAAAAATTAAAAAATCCATAAGTCATGATTTAAATGATCCAAAGAACACAAAGTCTGCATGAAAATGTTTTTAACACTGGGCATGAATGAAAAAAAGTTGGCTTTTATCGCTAATATAATAGCTAGTACGTTAAATTAAAGAAATGCTAATACTAACTGCTTAAGTGGCATATTAATTGATAAACTTCCTCATTTCAGAGTATTCTCAAATAGTAAATATCCCAATTAGAGGTGAGAGTAAAAAGACTCAGGCTTTGGCTCTGACATATGCAATCTTCAGAACAAACTGACAGGTGATATTCCCATACATTTTCATGGTTCTAAAAACACAAAAAAGCCTTTTAATATGCTAAGATTACATGTTAGAGAATTAACACCATAAGCAATCTAATGGTATGTGTCTCTTTATATATTTGTACTTGCATGCTTTCACTCTCTGTATACTTGTTTGTCTACAAAAAGCTGTTTTGTCTCCTTTGTCTCGTTTCTGGAACAACAAACTGGAAAAAAAAAATTTTACTGTGCACATTAGATAATGTGTTTCTCTCAAAATTGTCTCAAAATGCAAAAATCCTAAATAAAATTGTTTTAATGATTAGACGGTCAAATGATGCCCCACTCCCCAAGCAACAATTAATCCACAGCTCCTTTATACCAAAAAAAAAAAAAAAAAAAAAGGTTTTCCATTTCTATTTAAAGTGTTTGGCAAAGCTTTTGTCTTTTTAAATTACTATATTTCTATTTGTTGTTAAATTATGTGCCATTGTCATATTAAGAAAAAAACACTGGGTTACCAAATATTATGTTCTCAAAACTTGTTTTGAAACTCCCCTGCCCCTGCCACATTGCCTATAAAGACTTACAACAAAATGTTAACAGTGATTATCTTTAGGGGTGGTAGTAATAGGGGATAGAGGTAGGTGGGGAGCTGAGCCAATTAAATATATTTTCATAAAGACAAAAATGAAAAATATGTGTTTCATTTAAAATGCAGTAACTCAAAGTGTGTTAACTCCCTGGTAGCTATAAGAGTCTCATGTAGATGCAATACTGTCAGAGTTTAAAGACAAATATAATCATAATAGAAATTATTTAATGTACCATATAATTAAGCATACTTATTTAACTTCAGGTAACTGATTAGAAAGAAATAGTCAACCAATTATTATTATTATACCAAGCAATTATTATTAAAAGTGCAGACTATTTTTTAATGTATCATGATAATGAGAGACCAAAAAATACCACGATATCTAGAACAATAGGAATTAATAAAACTATTTCAGATGGTAGTTCCCTTTCCTCTTGTCTTTCCACAAGTCAGTGAAAAGCCAAGTTCAAGGTTTTAATTTTTTTATAGATTACATCAAGGAAACTACCACTGAACTTTTGTTCTGAGAGCTCTGATTTTTGGAACACTGTAGGTGAAAATGCATGTACCTTATATTTTCAGAACAATGAGATAAGATTTTTAAATCAACATGGAAAAATTCCAAATGAAGTTTATTTTTTAAAATAATCACCTTGGGAGGGAGGCTATTCCAACAATGCTACTATTTAACTCAAATCATTTGGAAGTTTTTTTTTCATAATTACTTTCAAAGCTACTTTATATATATATAAAGTCACACTCATGATCATATAAGCACATCTTACTTTGGATCCACACCAAACCAGTGATTCAACTTGGTATGTTACTCTAGGTGTTAAACTTTGCTGCAAAGGAACTTTTGGTTATCCCCAGAAATCAAACTCACATTAAAGGGATAATTTTAAGTGAATGTATAAGGGTTATGACCAGTAAGGCATTCCAGGATAGCACTGCTAAATAAACATAAAATCTCCCACGAAGACTATGAGGAAGACCAACATTCATTGGGATGACTAAATCATGATGTTTACTTTAAAATTAATAACAAAAGTCATCTCTTAGTCATTTCTTTTCTTTTTCTTTTTTTCTTTAATGATGGCTCAGATATATGCAAATCTCTAGCAGGGGACTGTGGTTTCTCTAAGTTTCCCTATCTCATATAGCCAGAGCACTTACTATGAGCCAGGAAATGTTTCAACCTTATGGACTTAAGTATTATTAGTATCTTTATCTTATAGATGAGGCAAGTAACTTGCTCAGGGTCACACAGAGAATAAGTGAAGAAGCTGGAATTCGAATCCAGACGATGATTCCAGAGTCCATTCTCCTACTCTATATGTCTGTGTGTCCTGTAAGCGATAAATATCCATCCCCACTTAGATATCATTTCCAAGGGGGACCACTTAATAGCTATAGCTGACTCTACAGAGGACAGTTTAGGTATACTCAGGTCCTCTCTGAATTGCTTCTGAACCAATACCTACAGATTATTATTAATACCTTTGGAGTTCTACCCCAAATCTTTAGGAAAGGAAATAAAACAAGTCAATCAGTGAACAAGCAAGAAAATCCATGTCCACTGTATAAAATATTAAGTGTTGAATTTAAAGTTTATTTAATTTTAAATTCAACTTTAAATATTAAGACTTTTCTTTTCTAGTAGCATAAAGTACATGACTATTTTAATACACTGCTGGTAGGAATGTAAATTATTTTCTTGATAAATTTCTGTATTTTCCAAGTTTTTTCCTTTTATAATCAATGAAAAAAGTTAATATTTTTCTAAAAATGACTGAAGTTCCAATAAACAGTGAAAATTCTATGAATGTGAAATATTAGTTTTTTTGAATTTTTATTCAAAGAACATTAAGATGGTCAGACTTTTAAAAAATTTTTTAAGATTTATGAGATGTATATGTTTGCTCATGTATAGATCTCCAAGTAATTTTTAAATTCCTAGCCAAAGACACAAAGTTCTTAGTGTACTCCTCACTAAGGTATGATTCTGAATCCCTGATCCTGGAATTGGTAATATCTGTAAATAAAAATTGTATTTCACAAAACATGTAAATGAAAAGGATTCCAAAAATAAATACTGTTTTAAATTTGTAACTGGGTGATATTTATACAATGAGAAATAATCTCTAAGGGTAATATATTCAAAATTATATTTTTGTAAAAATAGTTGCTAAGCTTTGCATAAAACACCTTTCTAAACATCAGTTTCAGACCATCTTCAGCTATCAGTTATATAAATCATCACTGACACTTCCTTTCTTCCTTTTTTTTTGGACAATAAAATCTTTCCAACTCAATACCACTTTCTTCTACAGAAAGAATGAGTGCTTCTGGGACAGAAATGCTAACACGTAAAACACTTTTGAAAATTGAAAGGACACAGGGACTGAATATTGCATTTTTAAATTAAAATAACTGGTGTTCTATATGTGTCAAATATTTACTAGAAGAAGTTGGATGTAAATACCTGCTGCTCCAGACTCTTGACTATAACTAATGGACGAAGAACGTATAGTTCTCAGACGTAAACTCTGGGCTCTCTCCTGTCGAGCAGCATCACAGGTCTGATTGGGGTGCCAAATCTGTTTACAGTGGTAGCAAAACTCTGTTCCACAGCCTTCTCGCCCACAAGTTAATTTTGGACAGCTAGCACATCCAAATGCTATCACAGCATACCTTTAAGGAACAAGAAAAAAGATTTAAAATGTGATGTAAAGTAAGAGATACTCATTAAGTAAAAATACTATCCAATTGAAATGCTATTCCTGAAAAAGTTTTCTATTTATGCATGAGCTAACAGTCATAAACCCTAAAACTATCTATCTCATCAATATAAAAATGGGGAAAAAATAAACAGTTCACAAATGAAGACATATAAATGCCTAAAAAAATTATTAAAGTTTAATTTTCAACTTTTAACTTTCAACTTTTAACTAGGACACCAAACTGTATATATAGCCTAGTCCTAAAATTCTATTAAGTTAGTATTATATGCACATAGAAAAGACTAAAAAGAAATATACCAAATGTCTTAACAGTAGTTTCCCTGGTATTAGGGTTTTTTCTTCTTTATATACGTACATATTTCTAATTTTTACAACTACTTGTTAATGCTAAAATCAGAAAGATAAAAAAATTACCTATTTAAAATTATAATGACTATGGATCAGCTATACCTATCAGTTAATGGCAAATGAGGCCAATTCATACATTTTGTGAATATCTTGTATTTATGCATAAATTCTCATATTTTTGTTTTTAAGATGCACGGCAGAAGTTGTCTTTGGTGCCAATCTCCTAATAAAAGGTATACAAACTTTAATTTCTCCATCAGGAAATTTTTTATTTTGCTTCAGATAAAAGACTGAGAACAGCAGATTTGTGACTAATATCTATTTTCTGAGTTAATATTTTTGGCACTTTAAGAATTTCTGACTTAAAATAAACTCTGGGCACTCTTAGACATTTATCCCAGAGAAATGAAAACTTATGTTCACACAAAAGCCTGTATACAAATGTTTACAGCAGCTTTATTTGTAATAACCCCAAAACTGGAAACAGCCCAGATGTCCTTCTTCAACAGGTAAATGGCTAAACAAATTATGATGCATATATACCATGGGATACTACTCAACAACAAAAAGGAACTATTGATACACTTAAGAACTTGGATGAATCTCTGGGGTATTATGCTGAGTGAAAAAAGTCAGTCTCAAAAAGTTACATACTTTATGATTCTATTTATATAACATTTTCGAAATGACAAATTTTAGAAATGGAAAACAGATCAGTGGTGGCCAGCAGTTAGGAATGGGGTGGGGTCAAGGAGCAGGCAGGAGCGAGGTGGATGTATTTAAAAAGAGCAATATGAGGGATATTTGTTGTGATGGAATTGTTCAGTACCTTGACTATGGTGGTGGATATGGATACACAAACCTACAGGTGATAAAATGGTATATAACTAAATACACACACAAAAATAAGTACAAGTAAAACTGGGGAAGTCTGAATAAGATAGGCAGATTGTATCAATATCGATATCCTAGTTGTGATATTGCTTTATAGCCTTGCAAAATGGTACCACTGAGGAAAACTGTTTGAAGGATATACAGAATATCTCTGTATTATTTCTTACAACTACACATAAATCTACAATCATCTCAATAAAACTTTCAATTAAGGGCTTCCCTGGTGGCGCAGTGGTTGAGAATCTGCCTGCTAATGCGGGGGACACGGGTTCGAGCCCTGGTCTGGGAAGATCCCACATGCCACGGAGCAGCTGGGCCCGTGAGCCACAACTACTGAGCCTGCGCGTCTGGAGCCTGTGCCCCGCGACGGGAGGGGCCGCGATAGTGAGAGGCCCGCGCACCGCGATGAAGAGCGGTCCCCGCACCGCGATGAAGAGTGGCCCCCGCTTGCCTCAACTAGAGAAAGCCCTCGCATGAGCCGAAGACCCAACACAGCCAAAAATAAAAAATAAAATAAATAAAGTAGCAAAAAAAAAAAAAAAAAAACTTTCAATTAAAAAAGTCTAGTGTTTGAAAGAGAAACAAACAAGTCATCTATGCATAAGAGGCTTTTGTAAATATCAAACATTTTGCCTAGAAATTTAGGGGAGTTTTTCAGGGCTCCTCTTCTTACTGGAATAAAATTTAAATAATAGTTGTAACAGAGATTTTTATTGAATTTCAAGATAATCTATTAAATTATGCAAAATGTTAGGAGTAAGGAAGTTTCTCCAATTTTGTACCTCTTGCTTCCTTAGTTTCTCACCCTTTAAACTTAAACTTTACATATGAAATTCCAATTTATTTTTGATAGGCCATTTTCCAATTACCATTGTCTATCATAAATATGTTCAAACACGACTGAATTAAAGGCAATTTAAATCAACACAGGGTAATCTAGTAAAGTTCCATTTCCCTGACGGCTAATTAATTGCAGTCTCAATAAAAAGAAAACAATTTTTGAAAGACTCTTTATTTTCTCCCGAGTTATAATCTAAAGCAGTCTTTATAATAGTAGTAATTTCAGTGAAAAGGAAATGGCATTCTCTTCTAAACCTCTTCTCTATCCTACTTCTTCTTGAAAAAAGGAGGGAAGGCAAGAGACAGAATGGGGAAACCCGTGTGTGTGTAGGGGACTATGTTAAGACCAACTATTTTTTTAAGCCAGTCACAATTTATAAAAGCAGAAGAAAAGTTTAGACTACCAAACTCCACTTCTACCACTTATTACGTGTATAATTTTATGTAAGTTACGCAATCTCCCTACAACTAAGTTTTCCCAAACATAAAATAGGGATTCACTAAAGTTTGGCTTAGCCTCAGTATTCAGCCCAAAACAGCTTCAGCTTTGGCCTTGACCTTTAGAAGGCCAAATAAGCAAATGACTGCTTCAGTGACATTTCTAGTACCTCTGCATTTATGCTTGATTAATGACCATTATCATTTCTACATCTATGTAAATAATGTATGTCATTTAAACTGAATATTAATATCTGAATATTCATTTTAAAATAAACACCGATAGCCTTTCTAGACATAACAAAGTAAAAATCTTACTGCTTTATATGGTGAAATCTTACTGGACAACTGAAGTATAAATGTACACCGTGCTGCAAGAATAAAATGCAGTAATTCTTAGTGATGATTGTGAAAGCCAAATTTAGACACAAGCTTAAGAACTTTCAAATAATTAAATAGGGAAACAGATTTACAGTAAATATGAACATCGAGATTGCTTTAACTAGATAAATCTAGGAAGAAAATATCCTTTCTGAGAAAACAAATATTTATAAAAATATATGAGGTAGATTAGCAGAAATTGGGCTATATCGCAATTCTAACCTTTGTAGAGGCTGTTCAGTGTACTAGCATATCACTAAGCAAAACTTTTAAGAACTGACTTAATTTCTAGTTAGTGATTTAGGCTATCTAGAGATAGCCTTTCAAGAAAAAGCCCTTTTAGGGAATTCTTCACATCTTGACAAGAAGAATTAAAAGCAGAATGTCAATTTTGCCATTTCAAAATTTCACAAGTTCCAAAATCTGGCAAAATATCCATAAAAACATGAAGGGTTATGGCGAAATAACTGAGGACTCATATTTTCTTCTCAATAATCAAATTTCCAAAGAGCTTTATAAACTGCTTTAAGACGAAAATTACTTAAAGCTTTGAGTCTAGAGACTTAAGCTTGTTGAAAATGACTGCTTATAGATATCTATTTAGAATTTTAAAAATATGCAGTGTAATTACCGTGTGTGTGTGTGTGTGTGTGTTTGTGTGTGTGTGTAGGGAGGGAGGGAGAGAAAAAGGAGAGAGAAAGAGAGAGGAGAGAGAGGTGGGGGAAAGGAAAAGAGAGAATTAGTTTACAGCACATCATATGTACTCAAATGTTAGAGATAAAGTACATCAAACTTGTTTTATGCTACTCTGCAGTATTTTTTTAAATAGAAAAGCTAAGATGACCTACCCCAGAGCTAAACATTTAAGTCCCATTCAATCTAAGCAAATTCCAAAGAAAAACAGGATTATCTTTAACAATACTAACCAAATATTTTCATGACTGTGAATTTTGATAACTATAAAAGTTAGGGTATTTTGTCTAGAACTTTTTTCTTATTCTAACAATTATTGAGAGTTTACTATGTAAGTGTTCCGTTTTCACACACATTCAATCCTAGTAACTGTGTTAAGCACATTCTATTATATAATATATCGAGCAATTAAATGTACCTAGCATTCACATATTTTGAAAACAGAATGTCAGGACTCTTGAAGATGATTTTCATTGTGTGGGAACCAAACTTATTTTCCACTGGAGAACAGCTCTCAAATTATAATGGAAGCAAATGGTAAAACTAAATTAAATACAAAATATTTGCTTTAAAGAAAAATTTCAATGCTCTAATGCATTAGGTATTATTTGAGAAAATAACAGGCTCAGCAGGTGGTCACAGAAATAACTGAATAATACTAGTTAACTAACTAAACATCTGTGGCTTAAACTGTACACAAATCTTGGTTCAGAAGATAGTTCCATTTCCTTCTATGATCCCTTATTTAACTCAGGTCTTACTTTCTGTTTCTATTTTTCAGCTGAAGATCTCTAGTTACTTGAAATGTTTAAACCTTCCTACTTAGCAGCAGTGGAGGGATAGGAAGAAAGTGGGAAAGACAGAAAGGGACTGAAACAGGGCAGTTTTTCCAGAAATATTTTCTATTTGTTGGATTGTTAATAGGTGAAACATACTAAGAAAGAACTCAGTGGTCAAGTTAGGGACATGCTAAGCAAAATTACTTTTCTGTTTGGGTTTTTACTATAGGATTTGCTAAAATAATTTTTAACATACCAATAATGTACATATATAGTAAACATTATTTTCCAAATTTATTTGACCATGACATCTATTTCCTGGGAGTGTTTCACAGTACTAGTGTTCCACAAATTAGCATTGAGGAAGTAGGAATACCAACTAGGGTCGTATACTCTGCCTAGAGCAAATTCCTCATGAAGGAACAAGTAAGAAAAACAAACTATACCAAACATGAAATGGAATCCTAAGAAAGATATAATAGTCTCAATAACATTTTTAATTAAAAAATGAGAAAAAAGAAAAGAAAGATTATCCAGGGGTCCAAGATAACTTTCCCCCCAAAGCACAAAGCTTTAACACAACCTTTAAAGAACAAAGAAAATATAATCAGAAATACCAAAATTACTTGATCCAGTTAAGGGGAAAAGTCAAGTTTTATATTCAAATCAATAGGCTCATGATTCCATTAGCAAGAAGTTACTATTATTCCGTGGAAAAGGAGTGACTTAATTAATATATTTGAGAGACGGTCTAGACAAAGTGAGGCTCATCTCCTGGTTCCCCCTTTCAGGATCTGCTTTCCTAGAGAGGATGCTTTCTGTTCTGCTTTCCAGTACATGCTGTAGGGGAGGGGAGGTCTACGGTTGTAGAGAACCGCCCAGATTATTTGCAGAAGTCTGTCTAATTTCAGGGTGGGGTGTTAGGCCATTTGGGATGCATATCTAAACCTAACTTCTTTAGCTAATTAGTAAGAGAAAGCTGATATGTCTCCTGTGTCTTATGTATCAACTCGGTTCTTGTTTTCTCAGACACATGTACTTGTTTCCTTGGGAGAAAATCAAAGTTGGACCTGTTCTCTGTTCTAAAAGGTTAACCTACAAAAGCATTTCCAGCATGTCAAAAGACAGGCAAGTTATGGCTAAAACCCTTCTTTGGAGGATGGGAATGAGAGTCATATAGATAGAATAAAATTCTAAAAATACATGTTCCTTAGTTCCTAAGCCTATGGTGCCACTCCATTATGAACAGTATCCATTATGAACAGTATCTTCCACCAGAGTAAGTTATTACTTAGAGCCATTTAAATGTTAAGCTCAAAGCTTAACAAACCTGATTATAGTTGAGCACATTGCTTAAAAATGGTCTGTTAACTGTTCCTAAGACATATGATTTACATTAATGGCATATATTCAGATTTGTTCATTCAGCAACTCTTTATTGAGCATGCGGTTAACCTGTGGTTAAAAAGAAAAAATACTTTTTATTTTTATTTTTACTCTTGAGGGGCTCACAGACATTAAATCATTAACTATATTCTAGTGTAATGAATGTTCCTGCATATTCAAAGCTCCCCAGTAAAGTCAGAAGCACTCACATGAGATGACATGGATAATGTGTGCTAGTAGAAGGGTAGTCTTAGCCAACTGAAACAAGTGATGACAGAAACCAAAATGCCAGTTTTTTGCTATCTGCCTAGACAATGTACAAACTAAGCCTCCTAGGCAGAGGTAATAGATATTTTTATCCAAGACAGGTCTTATGCTTCCCCTCCTACATGTCCCTCACTGTAGTTCTTTTCCTCAGCCATGGCCAGATTTTTCTCTGAACCTGTATAGACTGGCATGTTCTAGAAGCAGTCCACATAACTCCACACTGGTTAAATCACAGCTCACAGGTTTGGCCTCCTAGACCCCTTCGCAAGAGGGGTTTTCAGAAATACATACTGTCCTTTAAACAAGCTTAATCTGCCCTGGCCCTCAGAAGAGTGGAAAGACTATTAGGTCAGAAACCCTCAGAAGTCTCAAATAGAAACCAGGTCAGGTTTTCTTTCTACTCTGAGCTAAGGGCAATATTTCTCAGTGTGTTAAACTACATGTTTAAGTAAAATTGGTGTCAGATACAGAAAATGGTCATTTTGGTAAGTATCAAAAGCAAGAGGAAAACATAATTTCACATTTAGCATTTCTGGAAAAAAGTCTTTCAAGTGTGTTGTACAATGAAAGGGATTAAAATACTACACGCATGCCTGTGGTCCTAGTATGTACTACTGGCTATGCATAGCTATGAATAACTGTCAAACAGATATTTACCAGTATCCCCTGTGCCATATTTCAGTAATAAATGGAGTTTAGATAAGAAATTTCTCTCTTTGAATCCAAAGATTTTAATAAGTTCCAAGAGGGCAGAGATTTTCATCTTTTGTTAGTTATTAAAAATCCCCAGGGGCTTCCCTGGTGGCGCAGTGGTTGAGAATCTGCCTGCCAATGCAGGGGACACGGGTTCGAGCCCTGGTCTGGGAAGATCCCACATGCCGCTGAGCAACTGGGCCCGTGAGCCACAGCTACTGAGCCTGCGCGTCTGGAGCCTGTGCTCCGCAACAAGAGAGGCTGCGATGGTGAGAGGCCCATGCACCGCGATGAAGAGTGGCCCCCGCTCGCCACAACTGGAGAAAGCCCTCGCACAGAAACGGAGACCCAACACAGCCAAAAATAAAAATAAATAAATTTAAAAAAAAAAAAAAAAAAAAAAAAAAAAAAAAAATCCCCAGTACCTGGCACATGGGTGCAGTAAATATTTGAAGAACTGTCTGATTTAAAAAAATAAAAACAAAACTTCAGAAATGGAGATGAGGAATGATAAATAAGAACTATAAAAAGCTTACTGTGTGCTAGGAATTATGCTAGCAATAACATTAAAAAGCTTCTCAATCCTTAAAACATGATAGGATAGAGACTCAAAATCAGGTCTGTCCACGCTCATGCTAAGTACAATTGTAATTTGTAATGAGGTCTTATGCAGTATTCTATGTTTTCAAAGCATATGTATAAATTTTGTCACAGGGTGATCTTTTCCACATAACACAACCATAAAACCTATAACGTAATCAAGTATATAAAATATGCTCTAACTAATCTAGTGAGCCAGCATAAATTGAATACAAATGAAAATACATAAAGTAATTAATCTCTGTGACATGTTTTCTTTGTCCTTTGTGCGTAAGACTACTAACAACCACCAAAACCAAAAATTAATTTATAGCCAAATTAATCAAGACTAATCCTCTGTTAAACTTATATAACAATCAAGTGGTTTTCATAATAAAGGAATCTATTAAAGTAGGTGTTTCTATTATTTTAAGATTATTTTATACTTGAGTTAACATTCATGTCTTCCTCTCCAAAATACTTAGAATACCTAAGCCATATTATTTTTTAACAATGATGTCTCAATAAGAAGAAAATGTGCAAAATACCTAAGAGTATGAGATTATGAAAAAAATTTAAATTTACTGAGAAATGTCATATATACCAAAGGATTTATAAAGAATAATAAAATGAATACCCCCTGAATCTACCACACAAGTTAAGAACAGTATCAGTAGGGTGATCATATAATTCACAACCTGACTGGAACACCTGAAAAAGAAAGGTAATGCTATTAAAATTTACACCAGTACAATAAGCATGAATTGGAACTATCTTGGGCAAACCAGAACCTATGGTTACCTTGTTTATCTGTGGCTTTAGAAGTTCCTTGATTGCCCCTTTGAAGTTCACATCCCTTCTTCCTCACAAGAGGTAACCATGAAACTAAATGCATTTATCCATTTTACTGTTAATGAACTTTTTTGTTCGTTTCTTTGCTATTATGAACATTCTTAAACATGTCTCTTAACTAGATGTCTCCTGGTACACAAGTAAAGAGTTTCTCTGAGGCATTTAACTAGGAGTGGATCTTCTAAGTTACAGGGTAAATGTGTGTTCAATTTTACTAAATAATATAGCAGTAAGTGAGCTAATCAATCTATATTTTCTTTTAGTTTAATTTTTTCCTTTTATTTATATAACTTACCTCTGTAATCTGTTTTGATTTTGTTTTATTATATGTGGTGACAATCTAATTTTTTCCCCTCAAATAGCTAATTTTCACAATTCTTTTATGGTGAATAATCAATCCTTTCCCAGTTGGTTTGGCATTCTTCCCCCCAAATCAAGTTCTGTTTTTTTAATAAATTTATTTATTTTTGGCTGCACTGGGTCTTCTTTGCTGCATGAGGGCTTTTCTCTAGTTGTGGCGAGCGGAGGCTACTCTTCGTTGCAGTGCGTGGGCTTTTCATTGGGGTGGCTTCTCTTTGTTGCAGAGCACGGGCTCTAGGCGCACAGGCTTCAGCAGCTGTGGCACGCGGGCTCTAGAGCGCAGGCTCAGTAGTTGTGGCGCACGGGCTTAGTTGCTCCGCGGCCTGTGGGATCTCCCTGGGCCAGGGATTGAACCCGTGTGGCCTGCGTTGGCAGGCGATTCTTAACCACTGCGCCACCAGGGAAGTCCCCAAATCAAGTTCTTATACAAGTGAGAATCTATGTCAGCCCTATCTATTGTGTTCTATTAGCTTGATAGTGTTGATATTGTCCACTATGATGACATGATCCATCAACCCAGCACAAGAGAACATACCTATTTAGTGACCAGAAAGCTTGTGCTCCTGGATTTACTCTCTCAGTCTCTCCTGGTCACAGGTTCTGACACGAAAGCCTCCTTTTAATTTGTTCCATCATTTTCACACATTTTCTTTTAAAGCTATTAAATGCTTAAAGGAACTTGTGAAACACCTCTTATCCAGGGGTTCCATGAAAGACAGAAAATCACACTTTGTCCAGATGAAATGCAAAATACTTCGGTTTGAACTCTTGCTATAGGGATACTTGCTATAATGACTTGCAAAAGGCTTTTTTTTTTTTAAACCTAAAATTTGTAATCAACTTGAAATCTACTCTAATGAATGTGCACACCTGCCCTAGTGAAAATATTCTGCAGGGGTCCACGGGATCAAGAGTGATACAATCGTACCTAAGCTCTTCTTCTCTAGTTCAAATTATTTAAAGGCACTGTTCATTATCCCTATTTTCTTCCCATCTTTTTCTTGAGAATTTAACCCTTCACAGGTCCAGAGTTTGCTTCTACCATACACCTGGAAGCACAGCCAACCTTAGCCCAGTTTAGATAGTATCTTTAATATATTATTTTTTAATTTATGTTACAGTACAAGCATCCAGCAGTATAGGAGATCATAATACAAATGTGATACTGAACAGTACCTCCGAGTCCTTCACACAACTAATGAATTCATAAAATGTTAAATAATTAGATAATCTAATATTTTTAATGCTTTATGTTTCACAGAAATCTCTGGTGGACAGTCAAGTGCTAGTGATACCTGGGAAAACTGGTGGAATCTGCACAGGCTAGAAACATACTATTACCTTTCTCATTTAAAATTATGGAATTCATAGACTAAATACAATCTGAAAATTTGCTGCTCAATAAGTTTTTAATAATGGATTTGATCAGACAGAGTCCTGAAACTGTCTTTTGATAAATTAAACTCACATTTCAGCCTTGTCTCTGATTATACCCAGATAATCTTGGAAGTTCTGGGTTTTCCCAAACTCTTATCTATAATCTCTGGCTTACTAATGGTATGCTAAACTCATCCAGGGTTTATGGCTTTCCTTATTCGTGAAAAGCATATGACTATTTTTTTCTAGTTCTGACAACCATACATGGTAAATACTCTATTAACAGGAGCTGCTGTTAACATAATAACCAAATATACAAGCAAAATTATTTTACTTTAAATATTGGGAAAATGGTATTTGTAATTCAAAAACTTGAGGCAAATGAAGTATTACATAACCTCTAGATCTTGTGTCTCAAGAACACATCAACACATGAACACATCATACTGTGGCACGCATTAAGGTGCCTTTCAAAAGGGTCATTTAAGTTTATACGCGTGACTCCCCCACCAAAAGCAAACAAACAAAATGTCTGATCATTTCATCTACTGTAACAAAATAAAAATTCTCCAAATGCATGGGGAAAATCAATAGGACTAGATCCTGCACACTACCATCTCATCCTTTTCTTCTGAAAACAGTCTTAAGTGAATATATGATGCAAAGACAATATAAAAATGAGTAAGACAAGATTCCTGCCTTTAATATCTAACATTGTCCCTGACACATGGTACATACTCAACATATTTTTGTCTACTGAATGAATTACCTGGCATGTTAAGATTTTTCTTTTGAGTAACAGTCAGCAAATTCTTATTTTATCCACAGAGAAAAAAATTAACTCAAGAAAAATCAAACAAAATCTTCTTACCCACAGTCTGGAGCTGGACACCACCTACAATCAGGATCTGCAACGAGCCACCGTCTAAGCATAAATTCTTCATATTTTTCCATTAAGACATCATCACTTAATATCAAGCGAATATCGTGGGGATTAAACCGTTCAGTACATTCTGGGCAACTGATATTAACCCTACTTTCAGAAATTTCTATCCTTAGGTATTGTCGTAAGCAATCCACACAAGATCTATGATGACAAGTCATTATCTCAGGAAATCTGTCTTTAGAATGCCGTAAAAGGCACAAGGGGCACTCTATAAAGTCTCCAACTTGTTTGCTGATAGAAGTTAATCCATTGTCAGAGGAGGTATTTGTAGAGAAAATGGAGTTCTTATCAGTACACATTTCAGAATGTATACTTTCAATACTCGCAATTCCATCCACCCCGCCATTTAGCTCCCTTGATTTACGTTTGTTATCCTTTTTCCTCCGAAACAGAGAGCCTATTGAAATTCTTCTTTTTTTGGGTGCCTTTTTGACCGAAGGCAAGCTCACAGATGAAGCAGAAGACTGAAGATCTCGATCTGAACCCATTTGCCGATGTAAACTCATGTCTAAAATGCTCATTAGAATTGAGTCAGGGTCTGTGGTTACACACAGCCCTTCATTATATTTAGAGATAAAACCTGTTTCTTGTTCTTGCATTCAGATTAAGTCATGATGTAAGAAAATCCTATTCGGTTCCTTCAGAGAATTCTTGAAAGAGTTCAATTTATGGTAGACTTATCACAGATGTTCTGAAAAACAAAAGAAAACAAAAACACCAAGATTATTTAATTGCATGTTTCTTAATAAACTTACAAACTCTCTATGAAACTTCAAACAAGTATGTTCTTTAACCATTAGTTTTTGGTTTTGATTTTTTTAAATAAGGCCAGTTTATTGAGTAGTCTACAAGAGAATATAAAACCAATGCTGATATAACAAAGATATTACTTAAGCTTAAGAGTCTAGATTTGAGCTGACCTTATTCTTAAAATCTTGTACAAAACTTTTGATTTTTATCACACTCAAACCTCAATGATTCCCACTGCCTTTAGAAGTTTAAAAAAAATTGACAATAAAATGGACATGCAAATACAAATGGCTAAGTAGAGCTTACACAATTGTGAAGAACAAAGTGTGTGTGTGGTGGGGGGGCCGGGGGATGCTCTTACACTGCCAGATATAATGACTCATTATAAAGTTACAGTAATTAGGAAGACAGTGTGGTACATCACAAAGATGGATACAAAGACCAGTGGAACAGAACACAGTCCAGGAAAAAAGTCCCACATACACACACGGATACTTGACTTGTTGCCAAAAGTGACACTGCTGAGCATTAGCAATGGCCTCGTCAAAAACAAAACAAAAACAACATAGTACTGTTTTACTGGTTACCATCTGAGAAGAGAAAAGGAACTTAACCTATAGCTAACCCCCTGCATAAAAATCAATTGATGGTTCATAGATCTAAATGTGAAAGGTAAAATCATAACGCTTCTAGGAGTTGATAGAAGAGAATATTTCAACGAAAAGATTTCTTAAACAAAACATACTAAAGTACTTACCATAAAATGAAAGATTGTTAAATTGGACTACGATAAAATGAAGAGACAGTATTAAGGGAGTGGAAGAAGACATTTGCCACATAAAACTAATAAAGGACCAGTATCCAGAATATGGAAAGAATACTTAGACGTCAACAAGACAAAGCAGACAATATAATAGAAAAATGGGTGAGGGACATAACAGGCACTTCACAAAAGAATATGAAAAAGTGCTCAACATCATTTGTTGTACACATTAAAGCCACACTGAGAGACCACTACACACCCAGCAAAATGGCTAAAATTCCAACTGACATTTCCAAATGTTAGCAAAGATGTGGACTGCTGGTAGGAGTTTGGAAAACTACTTTGGAAAACTGTTTAACAGTAGTTACCAAATTTGGACACATGGATACTCTATTACCCAATTTATACTCCTAGATATGAATGCACGAGAAATGAATGCATACATGCACCAAAATATCTACATAACAACATTCACAGCAACACTAGTTATAATAAGCCCAAACACTGGTCACAACCTATATTTCCATCAACGGTAGAATGGATAAACAAGTTGTGGTATATTCATTCCACATTCTGGTATATTCTGGTATACCAGAAAGCAATGAAAATGAACAAAATACTGTTACTCATAAAACAAGAATGAATCTCTCATAAAAGGACATGTACTGTATAATTCCATTTAAATAAAGTTCAAAAACAGGCAGAGCTAATCTATGTTGTTGTAAGTCAGTACTGTAGCTACCTTTTGAGGAGAGGCACAAAGGAAGAGGCACATGTATAGTGGGTACAAAGGTATGTTCACTTTGTGATAAATCACTGACCCACAGACTCATGATTAATGCATTTTTCTTGGTGACTGTTATAACACGATTAAAGGTCAAAAAAAAAAAACAAGCTCCCTGAGGTGATATCCACACATGTTTCACTCAGGCAAACTTTACTCATGTCTATCAGTTTATATTTCCCCATCATCTGCAGCATATTCCCTTAATTCTGAGGGAAATATAGAGTGTGATGGTAAATGAACTAAAATTTTCTGCACATTTTCTTCTTTATAGTTATTATATTCTCTTGCATCTCAAAATGCTTTTTGTACAACAGGGTTCAATAAATGTATCAATGACCAGAACTGTAGAGGGAATCTATCTTGGGGATTCTGTCCTAAGAATTTATCATTTAAAACATTAAACCAGTGGTATTTAATGAATATCAGCTGGAGAATTTTTCAAAACACACTTTTAGAAATTGGATACCCATATAATTAATTATCCAAAAAAGAACCTAGTAAGAGTGAATGGAGGTGCTATTAATATTTAAACTAGGATAACAGGGGCAAACTAGAACATACGGTCATCCCACTTAGGAAGCCTTTCTAAAACATACTGCAAATAAACAAATAGGCATCAAAGGAAAAGAAATTTGAATACTAAAAAATTTAATATTTTTATATGGTAAAAAATACTATAAAGTAGGATGACGTGATAAATTAGTAAAACATGTATAACAATGAACAAATTTCCTTAGTATACAAACAGCTTTTACACATTAGTAAGAAAGAGATGTACAACCTAGTAGTAAAATAAGCAAGTATATAAGGAGGAAGTTTGGAGAAAAAGAATTACAAAAATTAGGAAGATAGGAAACAGTGTTCAACAACACTAAAGAAATGAAAATTCAAACATCAGATACACCATCTTTGTACACATTAGACTGACAAAGGTTGAAAGGGTTGGTGAACATGTATTGAAAGAAGCACCTCACATATTGTTGGGAGGACTGCAAATCGGCACAACTCTGGGGAACCATTCGGCACTATCTATCAAACTTCAAAATGGAACTGTTCTTTGACCAGCAATCCTACATGTAAAATTTATCCTTCAGAAAATATGACACAAGTGTGCAAAGAAATATTGTGCAAGGAAACTCACTGCAGCCTAGCTGACAGAAGCAAACAAAACAAAACAAGGCAAACAAGCCCCCACACAAAACCTGGAAATAACTTGTGTCCCACAGGGAAGTGGTAAAAATAAAGGAACCAACCACAATTTACGTGTAATGATACGGAAAAGATCTCGCTACATAATACTGAGTGAACAATAATAACTGCAAAATAGTATGTATAGTATGAACCCATTTGTGGAAAAAAACGCACCCAGAGAGGTTTACATGTACCTACACCATTTCTGGAAAAATGTTAAACCATTAACAATGGCTACCTTGGGGAGAATAATCTTTAGTATTCACTTTCTGCTTTCTGCATAGTTTACAATTGTATCATGAGCATCTATTGCATACAGTTTTTTAAAAAACCAGCTAATTGAACCCCACAAACGACAACAAAAAACATATTCCACTCTAGAGCTGGGTAGCTGGGTAGGATGTGGTCCAGAACTTGTATATTTTGAAAACGTTCCTCAGTAATTTAGTTGCACACGCTGGTCAAGAACCACTAATTCTAAAGAGAGTCTGCTAAACACTTTCACTTAAAAACAGAATTCTATAGGCTTGGCCTCCAAAACAAGGCTCCTTGTTTTTCATTAGTTTAGGTACTAAAAATAAAAGTGCCATTAAAAAGAAAAAAACAACCTCAGTTTAAGGTCATTTTCAGCCTATGGGGCTATAGTGAGGTAGTACTTAAAAACCTATGTATAGAGATAAGAGAGACATTAAAAAAAACCCGCATAAATTAATGACTATCCTGTAGAAAAAATCCACGAAAGGTGTCTAAAAGCATGTGACCCAACAGTATTGGGAATGCCTCAATCAAGGGGACTTTGGCTTAATTTCAGAGTTAAAGTCTAAGCCTAGCACGTGCTAAACCCTGAGGTTACCACCACAAACAGGATAGACATGGGTCTCTATACTCAATGCGATATGTCTGGAGAAGAAATATATATCACAAAACCAATAGTTATAAACTTATATACATTAAATTTGTCTCTGTTACTACAACTCTTGAAAACAGCTGAGTCCATTTCCACCAGATTTAGAGGGAGTCTTTCAGACATTATGACAAACTATAGGCTATTACAGAATTCATCTTAAAAAGGAAGCCATCTTGCAAGCCACCTACAAGATTAATAAGAGGCCCTGCATAACAGCAGATTCAAAAGATATAGTCAATATTTCACCCCAACACCCCAAAGTGTGGACATATTCGTCCCTCCTTCCCCTCCTCTCAGTGATTTACAATATACAAGTTTTAGCAATATAAAGTTTACTCTAACTTTGCAGATGGGAAATCAGAGACTCAGAGTATTAAGTAAAGAACTAAACCTAATTATTTTAGTGGTATATGAAATTAAGATTATATGGTTCACCCATAACAAAGAGTTTTTAATCAAACTGTTTATTTGCATAAACATTTAGAAATTAGTAAACTAACTTGGATTTCTGAGACTATACCCTTAACCACCAAAAAAACAAAAAAAGCACTACAGAAATTCTGCCAATTTGAACAGATGACAAAAATGTGTGAAATTATAAAAAAAAAACTTTCAGTGATTTAGAAACTTATTTTTAGAAAAAGCTGATTTTATTCTCCAACGAAAAATAAAAATCTATTATTTGCATCATTTAATATAGTATTCTTTTTGAACTCAACTTTTTAAAGTAAACTATCAACTGTATCAATCTGTCAGTACTATTGTTATGTTCTGCCTCAGAAATGCACACACCATTAAGACAAAAATATTATTTGAGTTCTAAAACAAAAAGCTGGGTTGCTGGTTGGAAAAAGAAGGGAAAATACGTTGTATATAATAATACCACTACACAGTAGAGTTTTAAAGTGCTTTTAAAGCACTTTTGATTTAAACTTCATTGTCCTATGGAATGGGTATTATTATCCTTATTTGATAGATGAGAAAACTGAAGTGCAGAGAGGGTAAATATTGCACAGTTAGGAAATAACAGGGTTTAGGGTCAAATTCAGGTCTTCTGATATCTCGCCCTCAGTACCATCATCTGTCTGCAGTTGCCTTCATGAAACAACTCCAGTCACTATCAGTATATCAAAAATTGCCTCAGAAAACAAAAGACAATTATATTTTACATATCATCTAGGGCTGGTCTTAACTATCCCTCAATTCCATGCCTTATTCAAGCCATTCCCCCGTCTGAAATGCCACTCCCTTTTCTCTCCTCCTAACTAAACTGTACTCACATTTTATAACTCAGATAAGAAATTTTTACTGTGTTCACTTGTTTTTCTGCCCTGATTACCATCAATGTTTTAATAAGGTTTTCAATGTAGAACTTGAATATTTGTGATTTCTTTAATACCACACACAGCCAAGATGGTGTCATGAACATAGACACTGTGAATAAATACCAAATGAGTATTTCTTAAAATGACACAATGTCACTGAAGTGATGCTACTATTTCATAAGCACAAGAAAAAATCTTGTTATTTCACTGTCACGCCTCCTAGGCATATACATGCTCTACTTTTTTTTTTTTTTTTAAAATGTTGTGGAGTGTCACATACAGGGAAGTGTAGATTGTAGGAAAGCTCAGTGTTGTGTTTTTTTTAAATTTTATTTATTTATTTATTTATTTATGGCTGTGTTGGGTCCTCGTTTCTGTGCTAGGGCTTTCTCTAGTTGTGGCAAGCGGGGGCCACTCTTCATCGCGGTGCGCAGGCCTCTCACTATCGCAGCCTCTCTTGTTGCGAAGCACAGGCTCCAGACGCGCAGGCTCAGTAATTGTGGCTCCCGGGCCCAGTTGCTCCCCGGCATGTGGGATCTTCCCAGACCAGGGCTCGAACCCGTGTCCCCTGTATTGGCAGGCGGATTCTCAACCACTGCGCCACCAGGGAAACCCCATGCTCTACTTTTTAAAACGTCCAATTAGCTCACACCAAGTTTACAAAGACAAATATGAGGTCTACTGGATCAAATGCAAAATAAATTATGTATTAAAAACCTAGAGTAGTTTACATCATTTCAGAGCAGGAAGAGATGATGAGAGGCAGTAAATGTACTTAATAATTTGAAATATATACAACTCCTAATAATCCCCAACTTTGGATATTCTTTAAACTGATTTACTATCACAAGGATTTGTCGAAGTACAACACATCGATAACATGAAGAAAAGCAGTGGGGGAAAAAGATAACTGAGGTTGGCCTCCATGATGTTATGGCTGTTGGCTTAGTGGGTATACCTTTCCCCTCTAAATAAAAGTATAGATCTGTAATTGCAGATGCTAGAAGAGCTTAGTGAAGCAGAAAAGGAGAGTAAAATACAAGTAGACCCCATATTATGTATTTTCAACCAAGTATCTAAAATCATATAGGAGGCAATTCTCTTAACACCAATGTCACAAGAAATTCCAATCACTTGCTAATTAAAATATGAGAAATGGCTCTCTTTTCCCCTCTTTCCCAGTCTAGCACAACTCCAACAAGTAACGAAGACCCTCTGCCAACTGCTGCTACACACTTTCATCCCCCTGAAGAAACCAGTTGAAAAATTAGTTTTTATCGCTGGCAAAGGAGCCCCACCTCCTGACCTTTTTATGTACTTAAATTGAAGACTACCACCTGAGATTGGTATGAAGGACAAAGACCTGAACCTGCTTACCTAACCTTCTCTAGCCCACAGTGTTTATACCTCTTTAAAGTCAAGATCTCTTTGATTCTAACTTTTTTGTACCTCTTGAGGAATATGTGAGGAATTAAGAAATAGGAATAGCCCACAACAAAGGTATTTCTACCACGTGTCAAAGCTTTATGGACCAAAGATGTAGTAGAAGTGCTGATAACTTCGTACCGACGCATCAAAAAATACATCTAATTTGGCAGCACGCTATTTTTTATTCTTCGTAAAAATTATGGAAGTTGACCATTCCAGGTGAAGCACCTAATAAACAATTACAATATTGTTTGACGTGAAAATGTGTTGCAGATTTTAAATGCTCAACTTATAAACACAGGATAGATAAAAAGAGTTAGAAAGCTCAAATCCATACAAATAGTAGCCCATGTTTGAAAAGCTGTATGTATCAGTCAGGGTCCTAGCAAAAAAACAAAGCAGTTTCAAAGAGATAACTGAAGGGCTCATTTACAAAGGTGTGGGTAGGGTTAAAGGAACCAATAGGGATGGCAAAGTACTCAGGAAACCACTGCCAGCCTTCTGAAAGAAGGAGCAGGGAGGGAGCTGTCCAATGGCAACTGGAAGAATAAATACCCAGCTTCTCTCTTCTCTGGATCTCCAATATCCACCAATGCCTCACACTGGCTAAATCCAACGAGAAACCAACAAAGGAGCCCAAGTGAGGCAGTCCTTAGACTAGGTCAACCTCCTCTGGGGCACAGAGAAAGTCAAGGAAGGATGAGGAGTGGATCTGGAGGGGCAAATAAAAAACACCCAGTCTGGATGGATAAAGAAGAGAATTTGGGAGTCAAGACCTGGTCAGCCACTGTTAGTTATAAAATCTCAGATTATGTCCGTTCCTGAGTCTGCGATCTCCACTACAAAATATGGATGATACCACTTACTTCAAATAGATGTTATGAGAAGAAAGTGAAATTGGCACGTGCTAAAACCTGGCACTATGCTAAATGTTAGCTGAAGTGAAATGTAAGACAAGCTTTGTATCTCTAGTACCTAATACAACTTGTAACTTATTGTAGGTGCCTAATAAACACTGGATAAATAAATTATGATGCAGAACACACATAAGTGGAAGTGAGGAACTGAGGATTCTGTTCATATCTTTGCTTTTGGCTTGTTATTGCTGTAAGATTCTCTTTAAGTGATACAACCTTACCACATTCAGCTTTTTAAACTGTGAAAAGAATCTTTACCCCACAAGTGCTACAGCAGCGGTCCCCAAGCTTTTTGGCACCAGGGATTGGTTTCGTGGAAGACAATTTTTCCATGGACGGGGGTGGGGAAACGGTTTCGGGATGATTCAAGTGCATTACATTTATTGTGCACTTTATTTCTATTATTATTACATTGTAATATATAATGAAATAATTATACAACTCACCATAATGCAGAATCAGTGGGAGCCCTGAGCTTGTTTTCACTTGCCACTCACTGATAGGGTTTTGATATGAGTCTGCAAGCAATTGATTTATTATGGTCTCTGTGCAGTCAAACCTCTCTGCTAACGATAACCTGTATTTGCAGCTGCTCCCCAGCGCTAGCATCACATTCTCAGCTCCACCTCAGATCATCAGGCACTAGATTCTCATAAGGAGCGCACAACCTAGATCCCTCAAATGCGCAGCTCAAAGTAGGGTGTGCGCTCCTATGAGAATCTAATGTCACCACTGACCTGACAGGAGGTGGAGCTCAGGCGGTAGTGCAAGCGATGGGGAGCGGCTGTAAATACAGATGAAGGTTCACTTGCTCACCTGCCACTCACCTCCTGCTGTGCTGCCATGGCAGTGGTCCGTGGGTTGGGGGTGTTGGGGACCCTTGTGCTACAGGATAAATAAGACATGTTGAATATCTTGACATTATACAACTTCAAGAATTACAGATTTAAAATATTCAACCAATAAACATCTCCTAACTACAAACGTTTTAGTAGCATCTACTAACCACCCACATGCCTGTGTGATTTAAGACTCATGAAAGGGTATTTTGGATATAGAAGGCTAGGCAAAATAAAGTTTATAGACAATAAAGAAATTAATTTACCAAGAGAAAATCCCATTATACTCTTGAATATCTGTTTTTGCCTCTGTTATTCAGCTAAAATTAGGTTTCTTCTGTTACTTCTCGCAAAGGTAGAAAGACGGAGAAAATCCAATAATTTTGTGTTGATAAATGCTAAGTATAAGAGCAAAGAGTACCTACGGTTTCTGATTTCAATTTCTTTTACTGATGTCTGACACCCAGATGTTCAGCACCTCTAAAACATGAATGTAATAAAAGTAGAATGCAAAAACACTTAATAGCACTGTTGAAGAGAACGGAAAGAGGACTAAATAAAAAGTTGTTTTTGTTTGTTTGAAGTGAGGAGGGAATAGGTACAGAGATTCCCAGCACAGTTTCTATTGATAATTAATTCTGGTCACTAGTGAAGCCTGAGCTATCTCATACTCAAGTGAGAATAAAGAACATAAAGAAATGAGACTTTCTATTTTAGATGCTACTAAAATACTATTTTATATTACAAAAGCATAACAGGCCATTAAACTTTTTCAGCCATATATACTTATGTTGAGAGGTTGAGAGAAGATGAGGAATAAAGAAAAAATTTTAATGACTATATATTTGGTATTATATGTGGTTCTCAAATGTTTCCAAGTCACATTTCATTTTCTGTGAACTAACCACATGTTCACATCCTGCTGTTGATATAAGGCCTTTTATGTAAAGGAACTTTGTTATTATGTGTCAAATAAATTAAAAAAAAAAAACTGTATGGCAATTTTCCAATGTAGGAATTTAAAATTTTGTGTGTGTGTGTGTTCAAATTCACATATCTTTCTCTTTATGACCTTTGGATTCTATATCTGTCTTGGAACATCTTGCTCACTCCAAGATTATATTTTTAAAATTTGCTCATGTTTCTTTCTGGTACTTCTATGCTTTGTTTGTTTATTGCTTACATGTTTCATCCATTTCAATTTATTTTCATGTTAGGACTAAGTAGAGATCAAAATTTGAGTTCTTCTAAATGGCTAGCTAGTTATCTCAACACCAATTATTGAATAATGATCTCCTTTCTACCTACCTCTGACCTAATTTGGTAGGCTACTTCTTGGTGTATGAATTTCTTGCTACCTAGGTGGTATGGACTTCCAAAATATGTTCTTGAAATAAACTACCGAACTGTTTTGTTCCAATTTATGCTCCCACCAACTGGAAAGGTGCTTACTTCCCTGAATTCTCATCAACACCCTATATCATTTCAATAGCTTTTTCTAAGTGGCAAAAAAAAGTAAGTACTTTCATTTCCATTTCTTTGATTACTAAACAAATTGAATGTTTGTTCAGGCTTACAGCCCTCTTTATTTTTTCAATGATTTATCTGTTCATATTTTTTGCCCATTTTAACGCTGGAACATTAATGGTCCTCTTTGACTTTAAACCTTTCATATTTACTTCCTCTTAATATTTGCCCTTGAATTTTGTGATTTTTGAAGAGGTTTAAGATGTTTATTTAGTCACATCTACCAAGTTCTTCTTTCATTGCTTTATATGCTTACAAAGTATTTTCTGAGGATAAAATCTATTTATAGACATATTTACCATTTCTGGTACTGTTCATTCCTTCTTGTGGATCCAAGTTTCATCTGATGTCTGATGTCATTTCCCTCCAGCCTGAACAACTTCCTTAAGCATTTCTTAGTGTTGCAGGTTTCCTAGCAATGAATTCTCTCAAGTTTTGTTTATTTGAAAAATGTCCTTATTTCACCTTCATTTTCATGGATATTTTGTTCCGAATATAGAATTCCAGGTTGATAGCTTTATCCTTTCAGAACTTTAAATAGGTCATTCCACTGTCTTCTGGTCTCCAATCATTTCTGATTAAGTCATCCTTCACTGATATTTTAATTCCTCTGTAGTAATGTGGGGTTTTTTCCCCTTTGGCTACATTAACATTTTCTTTCCATCTTTGACATGCAGCAGTTTGATTACGATATGCCTAGATGTGGTTTTCCTTTTATTTATCCTACTTGGGGTTCAATGAACATATTTTTTACCCTACTGTCTATGTCTGTCTCTTACCTCTCTTTCTGCTATTCACATGTTAGTTTAATACTGTCCCATTGGCCATCAAGGCTCTGTTCATTTTTTGTAATCTTTTTTATCCATTCTTTGGATTGGCAAATTTTGTTGATCTAGCTTCAAGTTCATCAACTTTTTCCTCTTCCTTCTCCAATCTGCTGTTAAATCCATTCAGTAAAATCTTTATTTCAGATATTGTACTTTTCAGTTCTAGACTGTCTCTTCTTCTTTATAGTTTCTATTTCTCTGTTGAAATTGCCCATCTATTCAGTCATCATGATCATGCATCTCCCTTTAGGTCACTGAATATATTACAGTTGCTTTAAAGTCTGCTAATTCTGCTAATTTTAGGGTCAGCTACAATTTTGGGGTGGATGGTCTTGACACTAAATCACATTATCCTGATTCTTCACATGTCTAGTAGTTGTCTATTATAAACTGGATTTTGTGGATGTTAAGCAGTAGAGACTTTTACAGCTTCTTATCTGCTTTTAAGAGTGAGGATTTTTATTATACCTGGCAGTTAAATCACTGGCTAATAAAGTCAAAATTGTGGAGGCTGGTTTTATGTTTTAGAATGGGTCTCTGGGCACAAATGTTTAAAACCCCTTAATTTGGTGGGAATCAAACACCAAATTGTCTCCCCTGCAGAGAGTAGCAGGTGAAATCTCTAGTCAGCTTTTTCAGCCTAACTGCTATTATTTTCCATTGAGCTCTTTGGAATCTTTCTGCAGAGTTCAGGGGTCACCTAGGTATTTCAGGGGAGTTTTTCCATAGATTTTAGGACTATCCTACTACAACTCCCTCCTTTCTGGGATTTATCCACTTAATTTCCAGCCATTCTGGCAGTCCCAAATTCCATCCCTTGACACCTTAGGCCAGTAAGACTTTAGTTTTCTGCTTGATTTTCAGCTGCCCTGTGCTGCATGAACTTTTCCTCAAGAGGAAAGCTGTATACACTTTGGGGGAAAAACATCTGGCAGTTTTCCAAAGGAGACCTTTACCAAAGGATCTGAGATACAGTATTCTTGAATCTGTATATGATGCTGTCATAGGAAATTTTAGCTTAAGCATGCATTAATTCATTATTCTTTATAATCATTAATTCATTTACTCTTTCAACAAATATGTTCAGTGCCTATCATGTGCCAAATACTCTTCTAGGTGGTAGACATAAAGAGTGAACAAGAGAGACAAGGCCCTTGTTCTGTGGAACTTTCATTCTAGTGCATCCTAACCAAGCACTGAATAAAGACATTTCAGACTATGTCTTCCCCAAACAATAATATTAGTGACTTGGCAAGGATATAAATTATAATAAAGTGATTCCCTTTTTTCATAAGCATAATTTTGAAAGAAAAAAGACTTGATTTTATATTTGAGCATATATGATAGTCCCATAATCTGAACAAATATTTATCAATATCCCATTTAAAGCTTTTTTTCTAAAAGACTATACATACGTGCTTCTGACAGCACTCTATTTTTCACAGTGACAATGGTTTTCTAGCATAATAAATAGCAGACAATTTAAGCTGTACAAAGACGAATCACTAGTTATCTGACCAAATGATCTAGCATAGAGAAAATTAATTTAGCTCACTGTGCATAACTTCAGAAACAAATATGGTAAGTAAACAGTGGGGGATATCCTTGAAACTTAATTCACTTTTTTGGCCTTACTCTTCCTCTAGTGTTAAATAAAGTTCCAAAGGCACTGAAAAAAGGAAATATTTATCTTCCATAGCATTTACTATATACAGAGTTGCAAACAACATATCAAATTTAAATATGCCTAGGTATAATTTGGTAGTAGTTGATTACCAAAAAACAGAATTAATTATCATGAGCCTTCCTTTGATCAGACCACAACTAGAAGTGATGTACTAGAAATGATGTATCTGCACACAAGCTAATTTTGGCCCCAAATAAACAGACCTTTGTACATCTGAACAAGAAGTTCATTAACAGAAATTTGAGGCATTTAAATTACTTGGATTTTCATATACAGCTTTATCTGAACAGTGATAAATCACTAAAGTTCATTATAATGAAGTTTGATATTGCTCAAAAAGGTTATTTATATGTTTAAAGTTATTTTAAGTTAATGTCATTCATCTTGTCAATGTCAAATGTGAAAATGTCATATTTTCTTCTAATAAATCTATTCCCCAATATAGCTGGAAATTCAGCTACAGCAGCAGTGCAGGCTCTGGGCATAATTCTTGCTGTCCAAATATTAGGGAGACAGACTCTCCTTATAAATCTTATAAACACTCTGACTCATTAAACATCTCTTTATACAGTCTGTTAAAGTAAAAACATAATAGGCACGATAATAAATTTTTGGAGAAGGATAAAAATGCTTAAAAATAGCAGCTAATGCATGGATAGGCTTCAGAGAAATCCATGAAATTTCTAAAACTGTATACTAAATTGTGAATATAGGTATATTCTAGAGATAGAATCCATAGCTTTCAAGAGATTCTCCAAGGAGTCTAAAGTATAACAAACTGTTAACTGCTACTGCTGAGATGGCAGAATTTAATTTGCCAGTAAGTTACCATCAGTTTCTGTAAATTGTGTCTGTTCTCACTAATTTACATTATTAGTACAATATTCATAATTATTAGCTCAGTTAGAACATACATCTATTCCTTTAAGATTTGAAGTTGCAGTTCCTTCCAAAAAAGTTTGGGGGAACATTAAAAAACAACGTTCATCCCTAAACAAATGTCTCAGATTCAGAATGCAAGAATAAATATAAGGTATGTAGATAGCCTAGAATAACCCATCACATGTTTAAAAAACAAAATCTAACAAGTAAAGGCTACCTGTTGTATATTCAAAGGACAATTGAGTATAAATATAAAGATATTATAAAGCAATAATGTCATCTTCACTTAAAATGGCAATTACCACTGAAAAACTTTTTTTTAAGTTTATCATTCCTCATAAGGTAAGTCAATAACAATATTCCTATTTAAAATGTAACAGGCACAAAAAAGTAAAATGTTTGATGCCCAATGAGAAAGAGTCAGCAACTGTGCTAGAAATACAACAGAAAAGCCTTTTAAATTACTGGAATGTCTCCTCAGAAACATGAGCCTATTATACGCAGATCTAAGAAATCTGGGTTCTATAGATAGCTACCAAGTGGTTGTGTGGCTTTAGTTCAGCAATAACCTCTCTGTATCATCTGTGGCAGAGATGATGTTTTATACCCACCTGTTTCATTTTCCTTCCATTTGCAGCTAGATGCAACCATGTGTCCAGTCCTGGCCAGTGCAATGTGAGTACAATGATGGACGCCCTTTCCAGGACTAGTCCCTAAATCATCCTTTCAATCATCCTTTGAGCTCTCTCTCTTCCCTCACTAGCTGGCTGAATATAGTAATTTTAGTGATTGACTCCAAGTAGGCCTCTGGGGACAGCTGAGTCACAAGATGGAAGGAATTGGAATACCTGAGTCATCCACACGGTTCTCTGTGTGAGTGAGAAATTAACTTTTATAGTGTTCCGCCTGAGATTTTGGGGTTGTCTGTTTCAGACACAACTATCTTACCCAAGATAAGGTAAAATGAGGGAATAACTTACGAGTAGCTTGGACGGGAAATTTTTAAAATACTATACAAATATGGGATAATGATAGCATCTTTTTATTCAGACAGTAAAGCACAGACTTTGGAGTCACAAAGTTTGGGTTCAAGTTCAGATTCTGACACTTATTAGCTAGCTGTGTGACACTGCGTTAAATTACTAAGACAGTTTACTCAACTGTAAAATAGGAATAATGAATAACCTACAGTCCACAAGATTATTACTAGGATTAAATAAAATATATAAAGAATCCAGCATGCGTATGACATATTAATCACTTAACAAATATTAGCTATAACTATTACAAATATCTGAGGAGATGGCACAAATGTAACTGAACCATTTACTGGATAAAACTGTTTAAAAAGAGATTATCATGCTTAAGGTTAGAAATAAAATGAAACTGTTGGCTCTGAAATGGCTTGTCTAATGTCATCAGAATAGTTAGCCATTTGCAAGTTTGGAATACATCATTATAGTACACGAATTTCTCCAACATAAATATAGCTTTCACCCTTGTTATATTTATACAGCTACAAACCTATGACAAGTGGTCTAATGTTAAAAGTGGAGTAAATAATTGCAACTTAACTACTTTTATATATGGGGGAGGTGGAGGTAACTCAACAGAGCATTAACATAGGCACATATCAGTTTCCAGCAAGTTTTTTGGAAAGTGAATGCTTATCAAGACTCAAATATACTACCTTGAGCTCTATCCTTAACATAATTTCTATGATCGCCTAGAAACATAAACTAAAAGTTCAGAATAAACTATTCCCATATGCCACAAAGCCTCCCCAAAGAGATAGTTCTTAAACAGCTCCACAAGCATACACCTGTTACATTTATCTGTTTAAGCCTATTCTTGATTGGGAGGTAGAATAGAATGGTACTATGTGGTTTTAATAATACTCATTACAAATAATACTCATTACTCAATCCATTACAAAAATAAGCTGCTGCAGAAAGAAAAAGCATTATTCATTCCATTTTCCAATTAAAAAAAAAAGATTTAAACCATTTTGACTAGCTCATTCCAGGCACTCTTTGTTCAGAAGGGCAAACAATACACCAATAGGGAGAAGGTAGGAAAAGCATAGTGCAAAACGATGGGTATGATAAAGAGGGCCCAGAGATATGAAAAAGTTTTTAAATAGGTTTAAAAAAGATATCCAGCTGTCAAAAAAATGTTTTTGAACTGGTTAAAATACTCATTGCTATATATCAACAGAAGGGAAATATTAACCTAGTCTGATATTAGTCAAGTCTGTCTACTTTTTGAATTTCAACTTCCTTATTTGAAAGCTAAAGTGATTGGATGAGGTAATGTCTAAGGCCCCTTAGTTCTAAAAGACTATGATTCTAATATACAAATATACAGACAGCTGTAATACATAGCATACTCTAGGGTTAAAAGTGGACAATTAATATTTCTTTCTGTTCTTTTAAAAATATCTCCAAATTCACTACAGTGTTGGTATACTCTTTGGTCTTAGTAAAGCCAGTGGAATGAGTATTATCTTTGCAAACTGAATTTTACCAGTTTCATCACTAATCTGAATAATTCTACTATTTGGACAATTACAAATACTAAGTGTTTGGGCTAATTTTGTCCTAACCATTTTTTCTGGAAGTTGTTTTTTGTTTGTTTTTTAATAAAAAGTATTGATAACAGCAGTATCCTGCCTCTCCAATTTTGGAAGTTCATTTGTCTCTTTCTCCTAAAGAACATGAGGGGTGGGGGAAGCGGAAACCTCTGGTTAGGGTAAATCACTGTGTGTGCGTGTGCATGTGCGTGTGCGTTTGTGTATGCTTAATTTTATGACGTATGTACATAACTAGGTAGAGCACAGGCTGGAAGAGCTATTTGATTATAAGTTCTAAAGGCTATTTTTAAAACTTTCTTCAAATTATAAAGTAATTCTCAGAAGGAACAATATCTCTTGGGAAACAAGAGGCACAATAAGCAACATGTGTCTATTTTCCTTTGGATACACAGCATTCATAGAGCTTCTCTCTAAACATGTCCCCCGAAAATAAAAGCAAAACTGAAATACAAATATTTCTTAATTTTATAGGGGAAGAAAACAAGTGAGGGAGTATTTTCTAAAGAAAGCAGAAGAATCCAGGTAAGAATTACACAACAGGTAAACAATCATAAAGGTTTTTCATTGTTATGGCTTTCTCATTAAGAATTCAAAAGAAACAAGATAGATTTAACTATAATTATAAAACATACTATTAAATTAGATGTATTAGATATTTAACTATAGGAAGCATCAACCTAAAGACCAATTTAAAAAATCAGCAATCAAGAGACAGAGGGGATCTCAAATAAGTCATGGAGATACAACAAATGAAAAGGATACAAACCTGGAACTGTTTCACAAATACTAGTCATGCACAGGTGCATCTGCTAGCTAGATACCCATTTGCTTTTCTCAGAACACTGCATCAACTTTATTTGGCTGTGGAACCTATCCTTCTAGTGACACTAATGTTCCAACCTAATCTTACATTTTATAAGTGAGAAAACTGTATTCTAGAGCTACTCAGTCGAATGTATCATCACTAGCCATATGAAACTAAGTTTAAATTAATTAAAATTAAAAAAAATTAAACTCCAGTTCCTCAGTTACACTAGTCACATTTCAAATACTCTATAGCCATATGTGGCCACTGGCTACCATACTGGACGGTGCAGGTCTAGAATGTTTCCATCACTGCAGAAAATTCTATTGGATAGTGCTGGTCTGGAGATTATTTGATTTATCCATGCAGCTAATGTGGCAGAGCCAAAGTCTCAGTCCTCTTTCTACACTACTTTACTTCCTCCACAAGACCTTCATTAATCACCTGGTTTCTGAATTATCACGTTGGCCTTTTGTTAAGTTCTGCTTACAAACATCCATTTGCTTCCCACAGGTAAACTTTAAACTTTGCATGGCATTCCACAATCTTACCTTAGTCTCTCAACATTCTCCTACATAAAAACACACTCTAGCCAACTGGTCTACTTGTTAAATATATTAACAAAACATAGTTTCACCTCCATGACGTTTCCTATGTCTTTGTCTCTGCCTGAATACTCTTTTCCACCTTCTCTGCTCTGCTTATTTAAAGCCCTACTCTTCTTTCAAGGCCCAACACCTACCTTATTTCCACAAATCATTCTAGGTCAGTAATTACAGATAAACTACTAAAAATTGTTTCATACTTTTATATAGAAGTTTACAATTTTCTAAATACTTCACCTAAATATTTTACTGTGATTCTTTGCTAGAATGTGGGAAAAAAGTTAAGCAGAGTTAAGGTAATCAAGAGCGTGTGTATGTGTGGTGCTGATTACAACTTTTTAAAGGGTGATCAGAGCTTACTGAAAAGATGACATTTAAACTAAGACTTGAAGGGAGTTAGCCATGAGGAAATCTGGGGAAAGAGCATCCAAGGCAAAGGCAACAGCCACTGCAAAGGCCTTAAGGTAGGAATGTGCCTGGTATGTTCAAGGAATAGCCTAGAGGCCAGAATGCTGCCAGAGGGAAATGAGCAAGACAAAGAATATACGAGACAGGTCAGAATGTTATGGGGCCAGGTTGTGTATGGCTTTACAGACCACTGTAAGAACTTTGGCTTTTATCCTAAGCGAGATGGGAAAACTTAGGGGGCTTCTAAACAGAGACAGTTTAGAATCTGAATAATTTAAAAGGATAATTCTAGTGTTAAGAATAGAACGGGGGGGCTTCCCTGGTGGCGCAGTGGTTCAGAGTCTGCCTGCCAATGCAGGGGACACGGGTTCGAGCCCTGGTCTGGGAAGATCCCACATGCTGCAGAGCAGCTGGGCCCGTGAGCCACAATTACTGAGCCTGCGCGTCTGGAGCCCGTGCTCCGCAACAAGACAGGCCGCGATAGTGAGAGGCCCGCGCACCGTGATGAAGAGTGGCCCCCGCTCGCCACAACTAGAGAAAGCCCTTGCACAGAAACGAAGACCCAACACAGCCATAAATAAATAAATAAATAAACTACATTCCTTTAAAAAAAAAAAAAAAAGAATAGAATGGGAAGGAAGAAGTAAGGACAGTAACATGGAGAACAGTTTAAAGGCTACTGCAATACTCTAGGAGAGAGATGATGATGGGCATAAGGATATGTTTTGAAACTAGAACTGACAAAACTTCCTGATGGATTCCAAGAGGATTTTGGCCTGATTAAGCAGAAGGCTGAAACTGCTGTCCACTGAAATGGAGAAGGCTGTGAAAAGAACAGGTTTAGGGAGGAGCTAAGAGCAGGGGTTCATTTAAAGACATTCAAGAGATGCCTTTAAATCTTAGGTGAGAATGTACAGCCAAATACCCACATGACAGGCATGGAGTTCAGGAAAAAAATCTGGCCTAGAGATAAAATTTTGGGAAGAGTTGTTATACGAATGGTGGGTAAAATCACAAGCATGGATGAAGTTCCCAGAGGAATAAATAAAGAAGGGTAAGGACTGAGCCCTGTGGCATTCCAACTTTAAGATATAGGGTAGAAGAGGAGGCTCCAGTAAAGGAGATAGGGAAGGTGGAAGGAATCACACCCTCATGAGACAAAACCTCTTGGTCTATCCCATCAGTATTACACTTGCCCCCTCCCTAAATATAAACTGTATCTTAAGAACGACCTGAGAGACAATAACAATGTATCTTACATGATATAAGCTATTTCTTAGGCCTGTTCAGACTTGAGGGTATTAAGACACTTCCTCTGATACTTCTCAGAATGGATAAGAATTCTAAAGGAAGGGCTGTCTGGTCTCTGAGAGTCACAATGCATGATACAAAACAGAAGTAAGCACAGATCTTTTTACTTTTGACTGTATATTAGTTTCCTGTTAACAAATTACCACAAAGTGGGTGACTTCAGACGACAGAAATTTATTTTCTCACAGTTCTGGAGGGTAAAAGCCTCAAATCCAGCAGCGTTACGATCCCTTTGGGGTTGCACAGGAGAATCTGTTCTTTGCTTCTTCCAGCTTCTGGTGATTACAAGCATTCCTTGGCTCGTGGCCACATCACTCCAGTCTCTGCCTCCACGCCTCACATTGCCTCCACCTCTTCTGTGCATCTTCCCCTCTTCTGTCTATCTGTAATTTCCCTCTGCTTTTCCCTTATACGGACAACCTGCCATTGAATTTTGGACCCCTCAGATAACTTGGGATGATCTCCTCATCTCAAAATCCTTAATTACATCTGCAAAGACTCTTTTTTCAAATAAGGTATCATTCACAGGATCCAGAGATTAGTATGTGAACATCTTTTTGAGGGCCACCACACAATCTACTACATGACTCCAGAAATTTTTGCTAAGGTCATCAGTAAAGTGTGTTATGTTTATGCAAAAAGCCAAAGGATGTTCATCTATAATTTTTTAAAAGTTACTATTATTATTATTTTTAATGAAAGGACATGGCTATAAGGAGATACCCATTTGATTTGGCTATGTATTTGATTTAGCTATATTTGGCTATGTGTAACTGCTTAGCAGGTAACCACTGTAACCCCTGGCTTGGATAAAAGAATCAGTTACTGTGCTATATAGTACATATCCTGTACTATAGGATGTGATGACAGACTTTTCTAAATGGTTGCTTTATTTTCCCCACTTAAATGCACTTAATCAGCCCCCACCCTCTCTTTCCAAAGGACCTTATTTCATGATTTTGATTTAAGGATGCCTATGTAAGAAGTGTTGGTTATTCATGCAAACAAAAACTGAAGGATAAATTAGTTAAGGCAATATTTAAATAGATCAGAGGTTTAAAATCTGGTTCTGGAGCAGACCTAGTCAACTCTCCTGACTCAATACGTTACAAGAGCATCTTGTATTGATTCATTCATTGTAACTTATTCCAGTGTGGGAGGTAACAGGACCTCAGCACCAGTAGTCTCATGGGTACTTTTTCCTTCTGTTTTTATACTGAGATTTGCTATGACAAGTTACTAATAATTTAAAAATCTATTTTGTAACAGTCTTGTCTGAGTAGTTAAGAAAGTGTTTCAAAGACATAATTTATACTAATCAAATGAAACAGATGATAGCACATTCTCCCTCATTTTACAGACAGGGAAAGAGAGTGAGGCAGAGCCATTTTGGGAAAGTTGTACAAACGAAAGAAGTCAGGTATCCTGACTTTCAATTCAACTCAGTAATTCCAATTCAATGACATATGTGCTTCTGTATTTGGACTCAAAAGACATGTTAGAAAGAGACTATCAAAAAAGACAGGGCTTCCCTGGTGGCGCAGTGGTTGAGAGTCTGCCTGCCGATGCAGGAGACACGGGTTCGAGCCCTGGTCTGGGAAGATCCCACATGCCGCGGAGCGACTGGGCCCGTGAGCCACAACTACTGAGCTTGCGCATCTGGAGCCTGTGCTCCGCAACGGGAGAGGCCGCAACAGTGAGAGGCCCACGCACCGCGATGAGGAGTGGCTCCCGCTCGCCGCAACTGGAGAAAGCCCTCGCACAGAAACGAAGACCCAACACAGCCAAAAATAAATAAATTAATTAATTAATTAAAAAAAAAAAAGACAAAAGAATTTCTGTGGAAAGGAAAAAACATTTCATACAAAATACTCCTAGAGCTGTGCTGTCCGGTGTAACCACATGGTGGATCCAAGACTTGGTATGAATAAAAGAATGTAAAGTCATTCACTAATACATGCTGAGACAATAATGTTTTGTATATGTTGCGTTAAATAAAATATATTATGAAAATTAATTTCACCTGTTTCTTTTTACTTTTTAATGTGGCTAACAGGAAATCTTAAATTAATTTATGACTTACATTATATTTCTATTAGATAGCCCTGCTATAGAAAGAGTTATGAAATAGTTACATTACAATACATACTTTATTCAGTTAGCAAATACTTATCCAACACCTATCATTGTCAGGCCTTATGCTAAGTGCTGAGACCTTAAGAGTGAACAAAGATAATGGTCCCTAGCATCATACAGTTTACATTATCTCCTACACTTCTACTGCACATTTCATATGTATTATCTCATATGCATAAGAATAACTTAGAATACTTCACCATTTGGGGAGCAAATGCCAATACCTGACTTAGAAATCACAAAATATAAATCATCAGTAGATTTATAGTAATGGCCATCTATTTTTGTGATACATTAGTTATATTATTATGCTATATACAATTTATCTGGAAGCCTAACACTATCTCACTCCCTATAGCTTCTCCTGGTTTCTTGTTCCTTCCCTCTAACTAGTTTGCTCCCTCCTACGGCTCATCTCTACCAGAAGTCTCTACAACTGGCAACCTTGCTTGCTATTCACATTACAGCAGGGCTGTTTATACTTTCAGGGGTCTCCAGAGGAGGACAGAGATCGAAAATGTTAAGTGTACATAATTTTAAGGGGCTAAGTTCAGTTTTTTGAACCCAAGACTGAGTTTTGAAGTTTCTTTTCGGCTTAAACAAACTAGGGTGATTTCTGAGGATTTTGCTTCAAAATTCAACGCACAAATTTATTTGAGGGCTAAAACAACTCCTTATTAGTTTTATCCTACTGAGGATTTCACAGAAGAAAACTCTACTCGGGGAGGGGGAAGGGGAAGCTGGGACGAAGTGAGAGAGTGGCATGGACATATATACACTACCAGATGTAAAACAGATGGCTAGTGGGAAGCAGCCGCATAGCACAGGGAGATCAGCTCAGTGTTTTGTGACCACCTAGAGGGGTGGGATAGGGAGGGTGGGAGGGAGACGCAAGAGGGAGGGGATATGGGGATATATGTATACATATAGCTGATTCACTTTGTTGTACAGCAGAAACTAACACACCATTGTAAAGCAATTTACTCCAATAAAGATGTTAAAAAAAAAAATGCTGGTGTACTCACACACAAAAAAGGAAACTCTACCAAGCAGGACTTCAAAAACAAATTAACAAGTAGCATTTCTCAAGTAAATGACTTTTAAAAGAAAATAGTAGGTAACATCAATAGAACAAGAATGTATAATGTTTTTTAAGCTAATATCTTAGCTTTCGAGAAAATGTCACCAATAAACAAATTAATTGTTCAGGTTTTATTGACAGCTACAAAGACAGCAATACAAGCAAAAACTACTTTATCAAAAGGGGCTAATTTTTCTCAGTTTAACACAGAAAGTATTACTGACATATGACAGCTACTGAGAAATGAACGAAGTATCCAAGTTTTAAACACCCAAAATGATTTCACTGCCTTTTTTCTACCCTCGTCTGAAATACAGATGTGTTTAGCAAAGAAACAGTATCCCACAGTCTTTAGCTGCGCAGGTGTGGTTATATATATAGTTGTTGCAGGGTTATACAAAGCTAACAAAAGCTGGTACCTCATGACTTAAAAATTAAAAAGCCAAAGAAAAATAATAATTACTCCTGACTGGAGAAAAAAAATCACCTAAGGAAAATTTAGCTATCTCCATAAGTAATCAGATTAACATTTTGCTTAAAAAAAGATCAAACCAAAACCTTTAAGCTAAAGTACTTCATATACGACCATGGGTCCTTTCAGACCATCATTAAACTACTAGTGCTAGTTTGCCAAACACAATGCCAATACAATCAAATATAAATTTAGAAATTCAACCTTTTTTTGGCCTTCAGCCCAAAATGGCCTAATTTTTACATGGGCCTTAAATGATAAAAGATCATAAAGCTTAGCACGAAACCAGCCCTGCATTTGACAATCAACTGTCACCTGTTAGAAGCATCAGAAAAACAAATAACAATTCTCTAAGATTTCCTTTATAACCTGAGTAGGGAAGAAATATAAAGAGGCAATTCAGATATAAATGCAACAAAATTTATCCCTAGCTTACTCTCTGCCCAGCACCTGACCAGGGATTTTGACGTGTTATCACAAATATTTGTCTTCCTTCTCTTCCTTGAAAAATTCAGAAAACTACGTTTTTCAGTCCTCAGCGTCCTCCAGATTGGGGGGATGGGGGTGGGGCGGTGTGGGCAGGGATGATTAGAAACCAAAGAATTTCTGTGATAAATCTAAGGAAGTGTTAAGGATAAAATCAGAAGCTGCCATAATATACAAGAGATTCTTTCAAATGATAAAAGAGTTTGTTTTAAATTACCTATATTGAATTCCATCTAACAACCCCGTGAGAATAATATCTTTCAATCTGATCCCATTGAAGAGAGGCAACCCCAAGTGTCTTAATTCACAACTGCAAAAATATGACCTTACAACTTCCTCTATTTCAAATGTGTGAAGTGCATTTATTTTCCACTAAAATGCTGAAGTAGCTTTAAAAACAGACAATAATCTTAGTATCTTTCATATGTTAGGTAGAAAAAAAAGTTTCATTTAATCAAGTAAAAAGGCACCCAAAATTCTACAAATCACCACCAAAATTTTAAAAATTCCAATATTGGTCTGAAGACAGTAAAATGGACCATTCTTTATATAAACTCTAATGATCAACTGAGGCGTCTTTCAAATGAAACAACAATATTTCAAGTAGCTACTATCTGGAGACTAAAAATTGAGTTGTGTTTCAACTCCTAAAATAAGGCTACAGTTTTAAAAGTTAATCTTACTGGAATCCTCCTGGAAGTCACAGATATTGAAAACCTACACTGACATTAGTTGCCAAATGTAATTTTTTTCCTCAGAAAGACACCTTGTGGTGACATTAAAATAGTTTCTGAGGACACATGAAATTTAAATTTCAGTTACACTGTATACAATAATAGAAAGGGGAATAAAACTAACTATAAAAATAAAAAGGGTTTTTGTTGTTGTTGTTGCATAATGCGGTTTAGGTCCCAAGACTTAATTCTAGATCTTTACCATGGAATTGCACGTAGCAAGCAAAGAACATTTGAAAATAAGCGTCAACAATAGATCATCGCCATTTTCTAAATAGAAGTATTTACATTTTGATTCAGTTCTGACAGTTGGGTGTTAAGGAAGCATAAACAAGCCAATATGGTAATAACAGCTTGACTTATAAAGATGCTCATTAAGATGGTTAATGGCAAAACCGAAAATGAAACTTGGGCATACCGTCAGACTTCACATAACAAAAAGGGTCAAGGAATTAGGTTAAAATAAAAAATACATATGTATAAATAAAAAGACAGCCATGTTCCTACCAAAAAAAAAAAAAAAAAAAAAAAGAAAGAAAAGTGGAATGCTAAGGAAAAATCACAAACATTTTAAGGCAACCGATCAGAGAAAAGAACTGCTTTATTCCTCCACCGTTTACTAACATTTAATACTAGCGTTTGCAGCCAACACCTGGGTTTGAAAACTGCAGAGGCATTTAAATGCTGTTCTTTCCAACGTCCACCCAACAGGACGTTCCGCAACATTTTGAATAGTAAATATTAACCAGAATAAAACATCGTTCGTATATTTCTACCTTTAAGAGCTAATGGGAAAAAATTAAGACCTTTCTTTCTCCCATATGTAGCCTTAACCATTCTCTCCCCTCTTTTATTTACTGCCCTTTGTCGCGAGGTTAATGAACCCTGAACTTATTTCCCTTCTTCCCATTAATGAAAAGGGCGGGGGGTGGGGGGAAGGGCAACGGCAGAGGGGAAGCCAAATGATAGGAAAAACTGGAAATTAAAAACAGTGGCATTACTCGCTGGATGAAGACTGAGAACTCCCTGAAGGTTTAGCGTGAGGAAGACAACCCTGGAGGACCCCTCTTAAGACATACTTCACCCCAGACCACACCATTTTTCGTCTGTTTAATTTCTGCTTTTGCAGGGGGTGGCAGTCCCCCGGTTGAACGTTCCCCAGTGCCTCCCTCTCTTTTCCCCGAGGCCTCCAGCCACAGGGGGTGGGGGCGCTGGCCCCGGCTCCGAATTTGCAGCGAGGCCCGGAAATCGGTCCCGTTAGAGCCGATTTCACCCATCAGGAATGCGCTCCGCCCCCGCCACCTCCCCGCCGCGGCCGCCCTCCGCATCGCCTGCTCCAGGGGCCGGGGAAGTGCAGGAGGGGAGCGCCGCCTCCGCCCGTCACAACACCGCCGGGTCGGCCGCCCTCGCCCCAGACTGCTCGGGCCAGGAGGACACGGCTCGGGGCGTATGCCACGCCTCGCCTCCGCCCGCGCGGCCGAGGGGACGCCAGCGCCGGGGCCAAGCCGGGGACGCGGAACCAGCCCGAGACCTGACCCCCGGGCCGCCCCGGCCCCGCGCCGAGCACGAGCAGGGGCTCCTTTCCCGTGGGATTTCCGAATCCATTTCCGTCCCGGGGAGGGGCGCAAGGGTAGCAGCCGGAGCGCCCCGTGTCGGAAACTGGAGCCGCCCCTGCCCTCTGGCTCCCGGGCGCAGCTTCCCCCAGTACCCACCCGTACCTTCAACTCCTCGGGGCGACGCAGGGCGCAGGGCTGCGGGCGAGCAGGCCCATCTCCTGGCGGCGGCAGCAGCCAAAGGAAGTACGGAGGAGGGTTCCTCAGACCCGCCAAGGCGCCTCTCAGCTGGGGCGGGGGGAACGGAGAGGAGGGGTCCAGACGGCCGCTTTCCCGAACTCCTCCTCCGCAGTTCTGTCTTGACTGCTGTTCCCGGGAACCAGCGCCGCAACTGCCATTCTCCCCCTCCCGCAGCCCCCGCTGTCTCCGCCCCCTCCTCCCACTCCTTCCTCCCGCCCCCGGCCCGCCCCTGCGCACCGCCCACGTGCCTTGCGTCATGGCGTCACGCCCACCCGGCCCGTCGCGGGCGGCTCTGGGACGCGGCTGTTCGCTCGCTCGTGTTCGCCCCGCGCACGCCCGGGAGCTCCCCGCCAGCGACTCGGGCGGCCGGGAGTGCGGCCCCTCCCGCCTGTCTCCCCGCCCGGGGCTGTCAGCGGCCCTTCCTGCCCATCATCCCGCAAGACTTCCCCGAAGCGGGCCGGGCTGTGGGGCAGGTGTCTCCTCCAAGGACGGGTGGGAGCGGCTGGAGGTGTAGGGAGATGCTGGACTTGCGGAGCCCGGCTTTCGGCGTTTCGCACGCCATTATTCATTCCTTTGTGTTCTCACGGTTCACCTGCTAGATTGGCAGCCCCAGGGAGAGCAGGGCCGTGGTGCTGCAGCGAGTTTCTAACCTCTCCGGGAGGAAATGTCCTTCCCTCAGGGTGGCTGCGCCCCGCCGCCCCCTTCTTTTAATGGACCTTAGTTTTCCGCAGGGGCTGCTAGGAGCAGCCCTTAGCCACAGTTGAACACCTTGCGTGAGGGTTCGGAGAATATCTTCCAGTCACCTCTTTTTTTCCCACTTGATATCACAGAGTCCCTTAAGAATTCATAATTCATATTTCAGTTATGTTTGATACCTTCTGAATTACTTTAATCCACTTTTTCCGTTCCACCCCCTCATATCCTTGAAGCCAGCCATACCCCCTTTGAATTTTTTAACCTACACATGACTGGGTATCAGTTCATCTTCGTTGAATAAACACATTCAGTCCATTCCTTCCTAGTTGATTTCAAGATTTAGTCACTCTTTGGAATACTGAGAAACAGGAATGTTATAGATGCTGGACAGAATGTCCTTTCGCCATCTGTTACTTAACTAAATATATCCCCCTATCAATCCTTGTTTTAGTGTATCTAATTTAAATTAGAAACAAACCAAGGAGCCATGGTCTTTCAGAGGGTACTTGGTATCTTTGGTAACCCAGTAAATATTTACCAATTAGAAAACTAAACAAGGTTTCTAAGCAGTTTAGGTCTAAGTATATTTGACCACAACTCTTAAAGGAAGTAATGATGGATATATTCCTTTTCATTTATCGGAAGTTTTAAAGCTGTTATATATTCCTTTAAATGCTATTTGGAGGCTGCCAGCAATTTAATCAGTGGAATACTTTAAGCCGACAGGTAGTACAAGAATAGTAAGTTAAATGGATTTATAGAATGGTACCCATCCATAATATAATCCTTCCTGTAAATATATCAACATGTTGAACAACATTTCAGAACAGATGGGGCATTGTCTTGGAAGGGAGTTTTGAGGAAAGAGTCTGCAGAGTGGCAATGGTCTTGTACTCTGTCATAATTTCCGGAGATGCCTTTTCCTGTCATCTTAAAAACTAGAGGGATTTCCTGTTCTTCACTAGGGCAACGTAAATCTATTAAAGAAATAGCTATTGAACATCTCCACTCAAATCCCCACAGGCCCTTCAAACTTAGCCTGTCCAAGACATAATTTGTTATCTTTTTCTCAAAACTTGCCTCTCTCTTTTACCCAGGCCCAAGCCAGAAATCTAGGATTCTTCCTAGGCACCCTCCTTTTGATCAGTTCCAGTTTGTAGTTAACCACCAAGTCCTGCTTACTGCATGTCCTAAACACCCCTGCACTCACTCTCCTCTATATCCCCCTTCTGCCTTTGGGGCAGTGGTTTCAGCTTGGGCTGCATGTTAGAATCTCCTCTGGAGCTTTAAGAAATATCCTGACGCCCAGGCTGCATCCACCAATTAAATCAGGAGCGCTGAGGATGATGTTCAGGCGTCAGTATTTTTAAAAACTCCCCAGGTGATTCCAATGCAGAGCCAAGGTTGAAAACCACTGGAGGGCCTCATTATTTCTCACTGGATTACTGCAAAAGCATAATAATTGGCCCCAGGTGCCTTCATTTTCGGCGGCATTCTCCCTTCTTTCCCTACTCTCTTTTAATTCTTTCAATATCAATTCAATAAATATTTATTGGGTGCCTAGTTCGGGCAGAGAGTTTTGCTGTTATTGAAACTGGGAATACAGCAATGAAAAAGACAGGCCTTGTTTCTGCTCTCATAGAACATATATTCTGGGGCACAGAGTTGGGGAAGGCAGAGTAAATAACAACAGAGACATAAACAAAAAGAAATAAATTTACCAGAGTAACATATAGAAACCAGGGAGCCTGTTACTTCAGTTTGGTGTCTCAAACTAAAGTCCACTCCTCGGACATTTGAGCTGGGTTCTATTAGGTTGGCCAAAAAGTGCCTTCGGTTTTTTTTTTTTTTTTGGTTTTTAAGTTTTAAAAAAAAAAAGACATTTTTCATTTTCACCAAGAACTTTATTGAACAACGTATTCACCCTTTTGTTCCACTACCTTCTGCCATTTTTCAGGCAACTTCATAATTCCGTCTTCCCAAAACATATTATCTTTTTCAGCAAAGAACTGTTCCAGGTGCCTTTTACAGTCTTCCAGGGAATTGAAATTTTTTCCATTAAGAGAATTTTGTAAAGACCTAAATAAGTGGAAATCCAAAGGTGCAATGCCTGGTGAATACAGCAGATGAATCAGAACTTCCCAGCCAAGCTGTAACAGTTTTTGCCTGGTCATCAAAGAAACATGTGCCCTTGCCTTATCCTGATGGAAGATTATGCATTTTCTGTTGACTAATTCTGGATGCTTTTCATCGAGTGCTGCTTTCAGTTGGTCTAATTGGGAGCAGTAATTGTTGGAATTAATCATTTGGTTTTCTGGAAGGAGCTCATAATAGAGGACTCCCTTCCAATCCCACCATATACACAACATCACCTTCTTTGGATGAAGACCGGCCTTTGGCTTGGTTGGTGTGGTTCATTTTGCTCGCCCCACAATCTCTTTCATTCCACTTTATTGTACAGCATCCACTTTTCATCGCCCATCACAATTTGTTTTAAAAAGGGAATGTTTTCATTACTTTTAAGTAGAGGATTGCATGCGGAAATACTGTCAAGAAGGTTTTTTTTGCTTAACTTATGTGGAACCCAGATGTCAAAGCGATGAACATAACCAAGCTGGTGCAAATGATTTTCAGTGCTTGATTTGGTTATTTTGAGTATGTCAGCTATCTCCCACATGTATAACATTGATTGTTCTCAACCAGTGGCCCGATTTGATTGCTGTGACCTTCAACTGGTCTACCCGACCGTGGAGCATCGTCTAGCAAATCTCCAGCACGAAACTTCGCAAACCACTTTTGACACGTTTGACCAGTCACGGCACCTTCTTCATACACTGCACAAATCTTTTTGTGCATTTCAGTTGCGTTTTTACCTTTCTTGAAATACTAGAGCATAATATGCCGAAAATGTTGCTTTTTTCTTCCATCTTCAATATTAAAATGGCTACACAAAAATTCACCAATTTTGATGTCTTTTTTTTAAATGCATGCTGATATGACAGCTGTCACATACAATCGAACAAAATTGTTTCAAATGAAGTTAAAGACAACTAAGTGCTACTAGAGCCATCTTATGGAAAAAACCAAATGAACCTTTTGGCCAACCCAATACAAGATAAGAAGGAGGCAAACAAGTTACGGGGTGGGGAAGGCAGAGGAAACAGCAGATGCAAAGGTTCTAGCAAGACAAACTTGCCAAGTTCAAGGCAACTAGAGGCTGAAGCATGGTGAGTAAGAGGGAATATGATGTAGGTTTAGAGAGGTAAGAGGCAGCCAGATTATTTAAGACCTTTTAAGGTCATGATAAGAATTCTAAATGGTTGGGATGATGTGCGATGGGAAACAATAGATTTTTAAGTGGAGTGACACCCAATTTACCTTTGAAAAGGATCACTCTAATTGTTTTGTGGATCAGATTGTAACAGAGCAAGAATAGAAACAGGGAGAGCAGTTAGGAGGCTACTACAAGAATCCAGGAAATAAATCATAGTTCTTTGGACCAAAGTGGTGACAAAAGAGGATGGTCTTGGTATTTGTTTTAGAGGAAGAATTGATAAGACTTGCTTGGAATGGGGTAAAAGTAGGGAATAAGAGAAAGAGAGCAATGGGGTTACAATAATAACTACTCTTTATTGAATACATATTATATGACAGGCACTGTTTTAAGTGCTTTATAAGTATTAGGCCATTTAATTATGAGTCCCAAAAGGTAGGTGCTATTATTATCCCATTAACAAATGAGGATCTGAGGCTTGAGAGGTTGTCATTTGCACAAAGTTACATAGCTGGTAAGTGGCAGAGCTGGCATTTGGACCACGCAGGCTGTCTGGCTCCAGAGCTCCTACCCTTCTCCCATCCCTACACCAGCCCCCTCCATTGGTGACAGTCAAAGTGAAAATTTCTTCAACCACACAAAGCTGCTTGCAGTACCACAAATCCTCTCTCCTTTCTCCCTTCCTGTCCTTCTTTTCTCTCTCTCTCTCACACATGAGCATCTTCTTTGCTTTGCACATGCCACCGACTCTGCCTAGAGCGCCCCCTCCCCTCTCTCTGTCTAGCTCAATTTATCAACCTTCGCTGGCCCTTACAGGCTAAGCTGAGCCCATCTTCTCTGGCTCCACAACAATCCTGTGCCTATCTCTGTAATTTTCTGTGTAAAGCACTTCATTATTTTTGTAGGTCTTTTCCACTAAATTTTGAAGTCAGGTAGCTTAATCCTGACACATAAGGAAGAGAAGAAGGAAGCAATCAAAGATGCCTAGCCATGCACATGTGGCATGCCTTCCCTGGGCAATGAGAGACACAAATATGGTAAAGTATTGTCCCTGCTTTCAAGAAGTTTGTAAATTTGGCAAGGAAACAGACACATAGAAAATCACTCTAATACAAGGGCCAAAAGTGTGATAAAAACATGTAGGAGCACTGGACAGGATATTGGAAGCAAGAAGCTCAGCCTTAGGGTCGTTTCATTGGAAAATATGCAACCAGGAAGGGGAGCTTGGGGTTTTTTTTTTCACCATCATCATTTAACACGGTTTGGGGAGGCAGTCTTGGGACCTCATCCAGGAAGACTTGGGAGATTCTCAGTTGCCACAATTGGTTCACTGGAATGTGCTACTTCCTAACTGCTCACTCTTACCTGTCCTTTTGTGATTAAATATATTGATTCCCAAATTGGTCCAGTTCCCTTCCTGGCAGGTCATAGAAATGTCTTCTTAGCCAGTTCCCTCCTTTTTCTCATCTATGAGGTTTCAGAGCCTGGGTTCTAGCTGCGGGACCTTGGGAAATTTACCGAACTTCTATGACCCACAACGTGGGGCCCAGCACGTAAGACTGTGAAGGTTGTGGCCTGCATTACCACAAGGGTGCCGCAGACAGAGACCACACTGTGTACAGTGCCCCTTGGGTGTACTCAACATTCCCCACCATCAAATGGGGGTGAAAATAATACCTGCCCCATTGGGTTGTTCTCAGGGCTAAATGAGTAAATGCAGATACAACACTTAGGCTTGGCATGTAGCAAATCATCAGTAAATGTTAGCTACTATTTCTAGGTAAAGGGAAACTCACTAGAGTGGGAGATATTCCAGCTAGGATTTAATTAATTAATTAATTAATTTGTTTATTTTTGGCTGTGTTGGGTCTTCGTTTGTGTGCGAGGGCTTTCTCTATGCGGCAAGCAGGGGCCACTCTTCATCGCGGTGCGCGGGCCTCTCACTATCGCGGCCTCTCTTGTTGCGGAGCACAGGCTCCAGACGCGCAGGCTCAGTAGTTGTGGCTCACGGGCCTAGTTGCTCTGCGGCATGTGGGATCTTCCCAGACCAGGGCTCGAACCCGTGTCCCCTGCATTGGCAGGCGGATTCTCAACCACTGCGCCACCAGGGAAGCCCCCAGCTAGGATTTTAAAGAATGGGGTCGTCTGTGTCCCGGCTTGGGTGGTTCTCTTAATTGTTAGGACCATATAGAGAATCTGGAGAGGAGAGACCTTTTCTCTTCCAAATTGAGAACCTAGGCCTCTCAATGGAAAAGTCGTTCAAGTAGCTGAACGCTGAGCGGCTCTGATCCACTTATCCCACTGCTCTGACCTTGCACAGGGGAACTGGCCTCCCCAAAGCCCACCCAAGGTACTCTTCCTTGTAGGAAGGTTAGACTCCCTGAAGGGCTATTTAATAAGCCTTTAGGATGATATTTCTCAAAGCATAGGCTAGACGCATCATTGCTAGAATCACCTGGGGTGCTTACTAAGATAGATTCCTGGGTAATTCATAGCACATGTTTGAGAACTATAGCTTAAGTGCTTCAGCCATTATGACAAAATCCCAACTTCAAGCAGTTTTCTTCCATTAGATCTCTTGATGGGCCCTTCAGAAAGAAGTGTATCTTTTTCCTCTTCATGGTATCCATTCAATTACCTAAAACTTGATTCGTTCTCCCTCTTACCCATTATCCAGAAGTGATATCTCCTTTAACCTTTGCTTGTTGGAGACTGGATCCTCAGGGCACCATTGCCTGTTGCTTACTCCAGTCTTTCTTGATTACCTTCCTTCTTTGGCTGACTCATGAGCAAGCCAACCCCATGCTGGTGACCTGGGCCAGAAACCCCCAGAGTCCCCTATAACTAGAGCTGGTTAGACTCACTCCAGGTTGGACAGAATGAGTTCGGCTGACTAGGTCCACAGTGGTGGGCTGCAATGGGAGCAGGATGTCACTGGGTGAGGAACAAGGACTTAGTGTAATCGTATGTCCCAGGTGGCTCAGGACACACCTGGCTTATACCTGTGTGCGGGCTTAATTAATAGTACCACCTTTCTTTTTTTTCGGGCCATGCTGCGGGACATGCAGGATCTTAGTTCCCCAACCAGGGATCGAACTCGTGCCCCCTGCCGTGGAAGCGTGGAGTCTTAACCACTGGACCACCAGGGAAGTCCCAATAGTACCACTTTTCACTTTCAAAGGGGCCTGGGTTAGACAATAAATTATATGGTCATCCTGGTAATGAGCTTCATGTCAAGAGCAACAGTTGCAATGCCATAGCCCCTGGATTGTGCCTATACTACCCCCTTCCTACCTTCCCAGCCTCCAATACCATACCGTGGTTCCTTTCTTCCCTCTGATTTCTTAATGAACTTACTTTGGTATCATACTTTGGGCCTACATTAAAGGATTTATAAGAAAGCACCATGAAATTTGTTGCTATATTTACTCTCTCTAACAATATCTGGAAAATGTTTTTCTTTAGTTTTAGCACCTGGTATAGTTGTGTTTCCCTTGTGTATTATCCCCATTTGTTTTGTCTTCTGGATACCCAATTGTGGGACTGACAGTATTTTCCTTGGCTGCGAGGAAGCTTACAGCCATGTATGAGGCATCCTTCCGGCCTGTGTATAATATTGAACAGGATGCACTTTACATACTTAACTCACTTCTGACTTAAATCCTCGGCTTCCATGTCTTCACTGAATTCAGATTTAATTTTTCTGGTGTTATTCATATCTATCTCTATCTATCTATCTATCTACCTATCTATCTATCTAATCTGTAACCCAGCTTTTATGCTATTAGAAACAAGGCAGGTATAAAAAATATATATGAACACATGCCCACAAACAAACTGGTACTGATTGCTAGTTATATAACTGAAAGAGATTATTTTTAAATGTACACAAGGAATACTTTTCTCACTTACGAAATATAATGTTAACAAATAAATAGCACTTTAAGTAATGCTGGGTATAGCATTCTTCAACTACATTATTGTCTAAAAAGTGAAAATATTCCAAACAAAAGAAAACAAACAAGAGATTAGATTAATTTTCAAGCTGAAATATTTTTAGCTATGACCCAGAACCTTATACCAAATCATGTAATGAAGAACGCTCACTACCGAAACCACATGGCCTAGTTAGATAGCAATCAGGAGTGTTTACCTTCACAGTGAAATCCTGTGCTGTTGGAGATGAAGAAAGGGAAAGGAAGAGGGGTGGCCAGGGAATCAGATTTGGGGATGTACAGTCCAGGTAATAATGATGACCCACGAAGAGGAGTCTTTTGCCAGAAGCGTGTGGCCCGTTAACAGTCCCCAGACAACTGTTCTTTCTGTTGGCCTTGACAAGATTGCAGGAGTCTTGGGGGCTGGCTCCTTGCAGTTTGCAGCTCATATAAAACCACAAAATTCACCTTAATGAAATTACTGTAGAATACATTTTATAACTAGTTTAGTTTGGAGGTTGCACTGAATTTATAAGACTCAAAGCTAGCTGTTCTATGGATGGTATACTGAGTTACTTTATGAATAAATTGGGCAAGTTAAATCTGCTTCAGAAAAGTTTTACCCCAAAATTATGGAGATAATGCTCTGTATAGTGATCCCTGCCCTTTTCCAGCGTGAATATACCTATTTGTCTTTCTTAAGATGGAATTATTTTTAAAATATAAAAAATTTTCAGAAAATAAAGTAGCAGACTTGTAGCTCTTGACAGAACAAATGTTAACATATTCTCATATTTGTATTATTTTCTAAAGCAAAAGAAATGAGACATAGAGTTGAAGCCTACTTTGTACCTTCCCCCCATCCTATTCCTTTCCTCCCAAGGTAACTGTTATCCTGAAAGTTCTACCTTTCTGGCTCACATTTTTATCCTTTTACTATAAAAATGTATATTTCCAAATAACATATTCTGTTGTTTTATGTTCCAAACATCGGTTTTACTAAATGATATTATATTTTTTACATAAATGATATTATAAATTCATATCATTCTATAGTCTTTTTTTCCCTACACAACATTGTTTTCAAGATCTATCCATGTTGATACATGAAAATCTAGTTTATTCATTTTAACTGCTATATAAATGAGCATTCTTATACATATCTCTTTTTGTATAATGGGAGAGTTTCTCTGGGGTATATACGTAGAAGCAGAATTACTAAAGATACTCTTTTAAAAGTTTAAAAATACTATAATCCATCTTGTGGCCCCCCTCCACTTTGATTATACTTGTAGGTATTAATATTCAGTGGGTGAAAAAATACATGTGTGCACTTGGATTCTCAGAGCCCTTCCAATAAAAGGTCTCAAATTACTAGTACAGGCAGATAAATGCTCATAGATCAAGGTTCCATTATATCTGTTTCATCTTTATAATGAGGGTAATAAAAATATCTCCCTCTTAGAGTTTCTGGTAGCATTAGATGAAATAATAAAGGTAAAGTATTTAGCACTGTACCTGGCACTTAGTAATAGCTCAGTAAATATTAGCTGTTATCAATAGTATTATTTTAAGATGAGTGGATATTGGATTCAGTGGCTTTTATTTGAAGATAGTCTGTCATAGGAAAATAGAATTGTAAGGAAGAAAGAAAATGTTATTCCTCCCTGTAATACCATTTTGGGAAGTTTTACCTCTATGTTTTTCTTTTCCTTTCAAATCGTGTTTAGTATTTTTGGCAGAATCTCAGCACTGAAACAGTAAGAAGATACAAAACATTTAAGCAGGGAGAAAACACTGGGGAGAGACAACTAAGTCCGAACGAAGCCCTACTGGGAGTGGACAGCTGTTCTGCAGGTGCCATCTTTCACCCTTTTCTGCCATCCATGCTGTTCAATGGAATTGTCACTTTAGCTCCATGTATGCTAGCCAGGAAACTCATCAGCAATTACCAAAAACAATTCTGTTTCTAGTATGGTTCCAATTTTAAAAATCCCATCTACCTTTGCCAGGGGAATCCCATCAGAAATGTGTTAGGAGAGGACATATTTAAACAGTTATTTCCTAGCAAATGTGGCTGGAATCCAAAATGGCTAACTGAAAAGTCTATGCGATATAAAAAGATGGACGAGAGATGACATGTCATACCTTGAATGCATCAACTGACATTTAGGGCTAGAGGGGAGAACTTAACTTCGTTAACTTGTTGAAATTCATACTTGGGAGTTTGCAAAAAAAAATAAAAAAACACAAGTTTGGAGCTAAAATGACTGTGCCAAGCCAACATTCCTGTCCATGATCAAAGAGAATAAGATTTGAAACCAGTTGGATAACTGAGCGAGGGAGAAAAATATCTGAAGTCTCAGGGCCAGAGATCTGTATTCAATCTCAAATTGTTTCTAGGGGTTTTATATCCTGTGATAAAAGCAAAAATTTTAAACAATATATCTCAAGGACATGAGGGGGAAACTAAACAATTGCTACAGTGCTGTGATTTTGAGATGGCTTTGTTCAAATAAAAATTCCCACACACTAAAGTTGTATGATAATTCATTTTTTACCAAGAACAGGAGGGTGCCCAATCCAGATTTTGTACAATGTTGGTTCCATACATCACATGAGCTCTTTTAAATTATCTTCTCTGTGATTCAGCATTGAATAGAGGAAAAATAATTTAGTAGCAAGCACTTTGGGATTTAGAAAGAATACTTGAGACATACTATTTTTAGAAGCATAAATCTGCAACACAATCAAATACAAGGACTTGTATGACTAAAGTAGATGGTCAGTTGCAAAGAGGTATTTCTTTTGTTTCCACCTCAATATTTTACTGATTTATAGACCCAATAGGAAAACAAGTGTAGAGTTTTTGCTTTCCTTTTAAAGGAACAATGGATTCCCTTGAAACATTGAAACATTCAAAACTTTCCTAAGTTTTGAAGACTTAGGATATCTGGAGGAGAGTGGAAGTTCCTTTCATTCTCTTCTCCCACCTCACTCCCATCTGACAATGAGTCACTGTTTCTCTTAATTAGGCTTCTAATGCACCTTTGCATTGATATTTCACAAGTGAAGAATTTCCAACCTGAGAATCCTAAGTATATGAGTACATGTATTTGCAAAAGAAACGACATGAACAAAATTAAAAGAACCTTATAAAAAAAAAAAAAAGAACCTTATAATAACATTTCAAGAAGAGATGATAAGAAAATTAATTCCAAAGATTCACCTTTTAAATAGAAAATCCTAGAAGGGAAAATATTGATATGTTTGATACTGAAGGCAGAGAGCTTAAACAGCTGACGGGTTTTAGCAAAGGGTTTGACGTTGGGGCCTTCCAAAGAGGCAAATACAAAGTAATTCTGGATTTTGACTTTCTATATGGTACCCGCCAATTTGTCCCTCTGTTTGACCTGGCTAGTGCCACAGTCTTTGATCCTGGTGAAACTGTGTCATTTCTAGGCCCTTTCCTTTCAGTAACTGGGCTCTGGACAAGGAATTTGGTTCTGGTTCTCTGTCCGCAGCAATTCCAAATCTCCAGCCTGTCCCCAGCCTGTCCCCTGGGTCTTCAAGCCCAGTATTTACCAGATCTTGGCTCCATCCTACCACACAGAAGATACAGCAGAACTCAACTAATTGACAGATTTTCCAGTCATTGCTATCAACCCCAATATTGCAGAAAATATCTGGGGATCTTTATGATGGAATGTGTATTTGTGAATAGTATTATACATACACCCCCAAATACTTATATAGATTTATAGACACAAAAAATCTGAGTAGCTCATAATTTTAATAGACATAACACATGTCAATCATGTCTTCTTTCTTTTTCTCCTCCCTTTTTTATTCATTTAATTAACACACTGGGCTACAAGAATTTGGGCTCTAAGACACAATTCATGTCTGAATATTCACAGAATTTAGAGTAAAAATTTGAGCTGGAGGCTCAGCCTGTTACAAAGCTATATGCTACACTGGTGTTTTAAAGGGGCTCTTTGCCTAAAGCACTCAGAAGTATTTGTAATCTTGTGACCTTGGCAATCTATTGTTGCTTTCAGTCTGTCCCCACCCTTGACCCCATTTCCAGCCTGAACTTCAGCACTCTCGCAGGCATACTAGACCCTCTTATCCTTTTTCCATTCCGCTCTCTTGGTCACGCCAGTTCCCATCTGTCTGCATTTCTGTTCTTGCTTCTGAATTTCAGAGAAATGCTGATTCAATTTAAATGCATACCACCCAACCTCAGATTAGCAACCTCATTATTCGTTTCTGGTTGATTCCTAACATAGCCATTCCCAGCATGTCCCACTCTTCTAAGTCCCTAATGCCCACACTCTTTCATTCATTTTATTCAACGAAAACTAATTGAGAATCAACAATGTGCCATGCACTGTGCTAAGTGGTGGGGTAATACGGTAGGGGACAAAACAGATCCTGTCCCTGCCCTAACAGATCTTACAGTCTAGTGAGGGAAAAAGGTAGCTTCCTGCCCTTATTGCTTTACTGGAAACATCCAGGCCTTTAGGGAACCATCAACCCTCTCGTCTTCCCTTTCTCTATGTCATCTCTCTCTGTCTCTTACTCAAGTCTTTCTTATTTTTCCTCCTGTCTCAGAAGACGAGCCAATCTTACATCCTTTCCCATGAGTCCTTGAATTCATTCCCTTCTTCCCTCTTCTAAGACCTTACTCCCGATCATTCTCATTATTTTTTATTCTGAAATAAATGATATTTCTCTTAAATCCTTTAAACAGTCTGTATTAAACACAAAGCTGTACTTTGATGAAAAAACACTGAGTACATTTGCTAATATCTTCAAATTCAGGATTGGCAGAGTTTCTTTGAATGCTATCTTGTGTTTTTTTCCTTTTGAAATTTGTGTTCTGTCCCAAAACAATCAGCATAGGAGCCAGGGGATTGACATTCTTGGATCTGGTCTAAACATTCTGGTGAACAGTTCCTCGGCAGATATGTCAGCATTACTTCTTTTTAAATGATTTTATTTGGATTGCCTTCCAGGTACTTTCTATTTTGCTCTGAAAAAGTCACACACATCTAAGCTTGGTTTTTCAGTTTTAATCTTAGACTGGTTAGCAAATATAAAGAAAAATTATTTTAATTTTCTGACCTACTAATTTTGGATTGGTAAGGAATTCCAGTATCTAGGAACTAGAAAATTTCCTGTTAGATTTAGTAATTACTTCTTATAATCTATTTACTGCATTGATTCATGAAAACCTCTCTCCTATAGGTGATGTCATCCATTACTTTATTGTGGTCATAACCTAGAAAATCCCGAGTGTATGGTCTCTCAATTCCAGTGTCTTATTTTTCAGAAAGAAGGTGTTCGAAATTTCCCCTTAGGAAAACATCTGGTTCCTCTTTTTAAAGTAGTACAAAAAGGGCATCACACAAAACAAGTTTGGAAAGGTGATGAGAGCATCACTGATGGTTTTGCTTTACCATTGCTCTTCAAGCCAGCATTTCTTCTTCAGGGACACAGAATATGTGAGCCAGAAGCACAAATATATCATCTCTTTATTGCTGTTGATACGATCTGACAATGAGCTACTATAGAGATGTGTGGGAAAACTGAGAACTAAATCCTAGCAAACAGGTAGGCCCTTCAAATGTTTGAGGTGTGAATCCTATACTGTAGTGAGAGTCTGAGACCTAAGTCCTTCTGCTTTAAGGGTGACTGCACTGGGTCTTGAATGCATGCATTACAGGAGACAGGATGAAAGGGCAGCTGGTATCTACCCCTGGCACAATGTACCCACCCCTTCTTTGGGTCAGAGAAGAGGTTCCACTTTTGACCACACCCTCAGTGTCACAGTTGCACATTTTCTTTAGTTATCATAATTGGCACTTTCCCAGAGCCTCAAGTACTTAGCACCTCCTGGTGCAGAAGCAGGCTCAAGCTGATAGGAGGGTGGTATTGAGGCTGAGAGAGCAGTGGAGATGAATTAAAGCAAACGTGGAGATGAATTAAAGCAAATGTGGAGATGAATTAAAGCAGTGGAGATGAATTAAACCTCTCCCTGATAGAGGCAAGCTAGCCTCTATCAGGGAGAGGTCAGCAGTCAAAATCATCAAGTCCAAGGAGCAAGGTGAATGCTAGTTCACTTTGGAGGGTCTATATGCAAAGGGTCTAGTCTGGGGGGCCTGGGGTGATGTGTAGGAAAAGGCTTCTAGATATTAGCTTTGTAAGAAAATAAGTGGTGTGCAAATCTTAGATCAAGGAGGCCTTTCCAAATTCTGGGGGCAGATGTATCGTTCCTTGAAAAGTGTCTTCTATGAACCAGATGAGGGATTCATAACGGAATCAGGACCTTAGATGACACAGCAAAAGTAAAGCGGGCTTTAGTTCCAGTGAGGACTGGGGCAGGGTGGGGGGACATCTAGGAACCTGGGACTCTGGTCGAACGAAGACTCATCAGACAGTTTGGCTACAGGGTGATGGTTAGTTAGGCCTCTGACAACTCTGCTTTAAAGCACAGGCCAGGTGTGACTAATTCTAGATCTTTCTGGAGCTGACCTGGCTGCTACTGTTTCATTGGCCACGGGTGTCGGGGAGGGGACAGCTTATAGGCACCGGTGTCTGCTCATCTAGAACAGCTGGCACAAAGCTGACTGACCTGAAACACAGGTCAAAGCTCATCAACTGTTACACACACACAAACAAGCTATGGGCTAGAAAGGCTGCCCACTTATTAGTGGTGCAACATATGACCAAGGCATCAGCAAAGAATAGAAACCAGATTATCAGATTATTTAGGAATCAGGCATGAGAACTGACCCACGCATAAGCCAAAGATGAGTTGGGTTAACGGAATGCCAGAGGGTTCTTCTTTTGCAGCAAGGTCTATAGGCCTTATACCACCAGGTTATAAAGAGTCACATTTTGGCAGGGAAGTAACAGGGTGGAGTCTGAAAGAAACAACAAGAAGAGACTGAAAAGAAAAAATTAGGAAGTTCCATTCTTCTGGCTCAAAAAAATACCACTTGCATAGTTACAAAACCTGACTTGGCAACCATTCATGAGAAAAAAGACCTGGGGATTTTATTGGTAACAAGCTCAAAATGGGAGAGTTTGTGCAGTGTTGCAAAAAAAAGCCAATGAAATCTTAAGTTGCATTAGCAAAGTATAGTGTCCAGATAAAGGGAGGCAATAAAGATAAAGATAAAGATATAGAGAGACACATATAAATCAGTGTGAATCCAGAGAAAGACAATTAGGCTGTAGAAAAAGCTGGAAACCACGTTGCCTGATATGTGGTCAAAAGAACTGGTTGTGCTTGGCCGAAAGAGAAAAGACTGGGGAAGGAATGTAAGTGTCTTCCAACTCTTAAAGGATCGTCTGATGAAAAGAGTAGCCTTGAGGTTTGTTAACCCAGAGGGCAAACTGAGAACTAGATTTCAGCTCAATGAAAAGCAGACATTTTAAAGAATCAAACCTGTATGACGATGAAATTAAATACTTTCCGAAATCATGAGCTGTCCGTTATAAATATGTTCAAATAGAGTCCGAATGGTCCTGTAAGGGAGCCTAATTCATGTGTGGAGGCTCGCAGAAAAGAAGTAAGGGAGCTGCATTAGGTGGCCTCCATGATCCTTCCCACCCCTATGAGTCCATAATTATTTTCTACCACCAGTGTTTCCATCTGAACACCATCACTTCCCATGTCTTCCAGAGTTTGCTCCAACAATTTCTCCCACCATCTCTAGCATCTTGACTTTTTCTCCCTCCAAAGATTCTTTCCAATTTTTATTATCAAAGAACGGAACAATATTCATTTGATCTTTTGTTTTTGCTTAGAGTGGAGTGCTATTACTGTTTTTACTTGTTCAGCACTTTGTGTTTGGAAACAGCACCCTGATTTCTTTGGAGGACTACCCCTCCCTCACTCTTGGTTCATAAGATTAGAGTGGTGTTAACCCTTTAGCGGTGATCATATGACACTTGCCTGGTCTTCTAGCAGTTTGAACAGGATTATTTCAGGGATGGGCATGTGATTCAAGTTGTCCAGTAAGTATCATTTCTAAGATTTTACTAGAACTGTTAGGAACTACTGGGACCACTTACTGGTTAATTATAAAACTGGAGTTGTCAGAAGCCAGCACGTGTAAAGAGTCTACAAGAGAATAAATCCAGCACAGAAAAGTGGGTGTGCGGGGTGGAGAAAGAGAAAGAATATCCTAACTGATACTCTCAAATCTCTCAACTTTCCAGTTACACAAGCCAATATAGTCCCTCTTTGGTTTAGACCTGTTTCTTGAAGCCAAAGTAGTCTGAACAATACGTCTGGGCTTTCAGTTTCTTTCTGACTTCTGTCATTCATTCTTCTCACTCCATTGCATCCTGTCTAGGGCCCGTCACAATGGGCCCCGCCCACCTCTCCAGCTTCCTCTCCACAGCTTTGACATTGCTGTAGACAACAGCGCTGGTACAGAAGGAGCAGGCTGGCACTGAGCCACTCCTTCTGAAGTCTGATACCCTTGCAACATTTTTGCAAGGTATCTTCTTTACACTCCTAAATGCCTCTGTCTCTGACTCTTCCTTTCACATTGACCTGTTTCTTTCTATGGCGGCTTCATTTTTCTGTTCTTTAGATTAGAATCCTGGAAGTCATCTAAGACGTGTTTATTAAACACCTCCCATCTGGGCTAGATGCTGGTGATTCAACAGGGAAGTCAACGTTGACAGCCACTGCAAACTTGGGCTTACAGTCCAGGGTAGAATGCTAACAATACAGCTTTCTCCAAATCACAACTTGGAGAGAATCCAAGCAGCTGCCTTTTTGAACCTTGGCTTCACACAATGTAGAAAAGCCATACTCTTTTTTTTTTTTTTAATTAATTTATTTTATTTTTGGCTGTCTCGGGTCTTCATTGTGGTGCATGGGCTTCTCACTGCGGTGGCTTCTCTTGTTGAGGAGCGTGGGCTTTAGGCGTGCGGGCTTCAGCAGTTGTGGCACTCGGGCTCAGTAGTTGTGGCTCACGGGCTCTAGAGCGCAGGCTCAGTAGTTGTGGCACACGGGTTTAGTTGCTCCGCGGCATGTGGGATCTTCCCGGACCAGGGTTTGAACCCGTGTCCTCTGCATTGGCAGGCGGATTCCCAACCACTGCGCCACCAGGGAAGTCCCAAGCCATACTCTTAACAGTCACATTTTCCCATCGTAGATATATGACACAAAATTCAAAAGGAACATAAGGATAGAGCGAAAATTCTCTTTGTTAACCTCCGCCCTTCGGTTCCCACAATGCCCCTCCCCCACGCAACTATTATTGTCAGTGTCTCATGTATCAATGCAAAACAAGTTTGTGCACATACAAGCAAATGAATATCTATCCTCCCCACCCTCGCCCCTTTTACAGAGTGGTAGTCTTTGCACCTTACTTTTTTTTTCAACAAAATACCTTGGAGAAATGCTGTATCAGTACCCACAAAGGCACACTGTTCTTTTTAATGGATGCATAATATTCAACTGTACAGATACACCATGTATTACTTAAATAATCTTCTATTGACGTACCTTAGGTTGTTTCCAATATTATGCTCCTATAAACCAATTTGCAATGATTATCTGGGTTATATAGTATTTTGTGCAAATTGTGAATTATCTGTAGGATAAATTCCAAAAGTAGAATTGTTGGGTCAAACGATATGTCTACTTTCCACATTGATATCTATTGTCTAATTATCCCCCAAAGTGATCACATAAATTAACAGTACATCAACCGTGGATGAGTGACTGTTTTCCAACATCCTCCTTGAGAAAGTCTGTTATTAAACATTTTGGTCTTTGCAAATCTAAGTGAAAATGCTATCTCATTTTCATTTTAACTTACATATTTTATTGTGAGTGAGGCTGAGTATCAGTTTGTGTTTAAAAATCCACTTGTATTTCCTTTTCTAGAACTATTTGTCATGTCCTTTGCCCGTTTTTCTATTAGATTGTTGACCTGTTGATTGGTATAAGCTCTTTGTATTTTTTGGAAAGCAGACTTTTTTCTGCCATATGTGTTGCAATTTTTTTCTAGATTGCTATCTGACCTTTCATTTTGTTTATTTATTTATTTTTTTGCTTTCTCTTGTTTATTTTGGCCAAGAACTTTGAATCTTCTCTCTTTTTCATCCTCAGTATATTACTAATTCTAAAATTTGTTTCTTCGTACTATTTCTAGATGGGAAAAGAGAATGGACAAATCATTCATACAAGTGGTTAATAGGCACATAAAAAGTTCAACTTCACAAATTAAAAAAATACAAATTAGATTTCATTTTTTTACTCTAGCAAATTAGGAAAGATAATTAGATTGAAAACAGCATTGCTTACACTCTGTTGGCAGGAGTGCAAATTAGTTCAATACTTTGAAATGCAAATTCTCAGTAAGTAGCAACAGCTTTAAATTAAAAAAAATTTTTTATTCAGTAATGGCATATCTAGGAATTTATCTTATGGATATAACCACCAAGATGGGCACATTTAATGTATAGAGATATACTTCTACTCAGTACTGGTTTTTTTTTTAATTTATAAATTATTTATTTATTTATTTATTTTTGGCTGCGTTGGGTCTTTGTTGCTGTGCATGGGTTTTCTCTAGTTGAGGCCAGCGGGGGGCTACTCTTCGTTGCGGTGCGTGGGCTTCTCATTGCGGTGGCTTCTCTTGTTGTGGAGCACGGGCTCTAGGTGCGTGGGCTTCTGTAGTTGTGGCTCGTGGGCTCTTGAGAGCAGGCTCAGTAGTTGTGGCACACGGGCTTAGGTGCTCCGCGGCATGTGGGATCTTCCCGGACCAGGGCTCGAACCCGTGTCTCCTGCATTGTCAGGCGGATTCTTAACCACTGCGCCAGCAGGGAAGTCCTCAGCACTGTTTTAACAGGGGAAGAACTGAAAGAAATTTGAAATCTATTGTCCTACAAATAAATCACAGTGCATCCATACCAATAGAGACAACACAGCTAATGTAATAATAAAGTTTAAAGCTATTAAGGGTGTAGAAAAATTCTCACACATATTATATTAAAGATGGGATACAAAATTGCTTAGACAGTGAGATCACAACCACATAAAAATATATGAAAAACTGGAAAAAATATGTCAAAGCAGTGGTTACTTGTATTTAGAGAGATTATGCATTTTTCTCCTTTTTACTTTTCTGTGATTTCTCAAATTTTATAATGTGCATATATTATATAATCTGATAAAAATCAAAATAAGCACATACAAAAGGAATGTACAGCTATTTCTAGGATTTACTCTTCATCTGTTTCTATGCTAACCAATAGGCCTTCAGGGTTTTCTTTTCCACACTGGGATTATTGAAACAATCAATATTACTCAGTCTTGCTATCTCTGGTCTCCTCCAATATTCTGTTAGATTACTCAAAAACACTGCCTATTATTACTGAAAACCCCAGGACAGCATTCCTATTTCATGACATTTAAATTACTCAGGCTAATACACCAGTCCTCTATAATTTGGCCCCAGTCTACTTCAATCATCCAAGTGCATTTCCTACTACTCCCCAGGAATATCCTGCATCCTCGACAGAGTGGTCTCGTCACTGTTTGTGCCACCCCATGCCCTTTCTTTGTTCATTCCGTTCACTGTTCTTGTAACTGCCTTCCCCAGGCTCCCTTTGTGCCCAGATCTGATTCATCCTCAGGAGGTTCTTGTCTCCTCCATGTTGACCTTCACCTCACCCTTGGCTGAACTCTCAGAGCACGTCCCTTCAATCACAGCCACAAAGTAATGCTTCGCAGTTCTGCGACCATTTCTTGTGTGCTAATATTGACTCCCCAACTGTTCTGAAAGCTCTGTGAAGGCAGGCAACGCTGATCACAATCTTCTCGTCTCCTCCCACTTGGTTTCTACCCAGTGCTGGGCAGAGGGTAAGGCCTGGCCAACTCCTGAGGTGGCTGCAATGTTGAGCAAGCAGGTTCTTGGGCAAGGTCTTCTTTTCTCCTTTCCTCTGTTCTTGCCCGGAAGCCTCTCTTCTGAGGAGGGCCTGCCCAGTGGCAGAAGAAAATTAGAAGAAGCCCTAGTGCGGTTCCAACCCTGGCTACACATTCTAAGCATTTGGGGAGCTTTAAAAATATGGCTGCTTGCAGGGAACTCTGCTCAATACTCTGTAATGACCTATATGGAAACGGAATCTAAAAAAGAGTGGATATATGTATATGCATAACTGATTCACTTTGCTGTACAGCAGAAACTAACACAACATTGTAAATCAATTATACTCCAATAAAAATTAATTTTAAAAAATATGGTTGCTTGCCCTCTCCCATCCCCTGTCCTACCCCTGAGGTTTAGAATTTAATTGGCCTAAAGTGGGAGCAGCAGTGATATGTTTTCTAAAGGTCCCTCACTGATTCTAATCGTTTCATTGAGTGCTACTTCTTTCGGGTCTCAGCCCTTCTGGCGTGCACCCATTCCAGCACTTTCCTGTCTTATTTCCAGGCAGGAAGTCAACCTAGAACTGGCCAGAGACGCCAAAGAGACTGACTTTAGATAAATCCTTTGGCATCAGCTATAGCCTTTGTTGTTTTTCAAAGGTGTTTACTTTTGAATTGACAGCTATCCACGTAGGGGCCCGCTCTGAAGGTTGCCTTGCCAGGTTGCCTTTCAGTCTAGGCACCAAGATAAGCTAATGGATAGACAGACCAGCACTAGGGTTAAAATAAACTCAGATCCCCCCAAACAAAACACTGTTGTTATAGAGTATAGCAAGTCAGCTGAAGCAGTTTGTTTCATGTGGAAATACAATACATAATTTGTGTGACAGAGCTAGAACAAAATGTTAAAGAGAATATATATGTACAAAGAGGAAAATCTCGACAGTTATCAACCATTATAAAAATCCTACTAATGTATTAGTACATAACTCCCTTATTTATATAATAATAACAAAACAACGGCAGCAATAATAATAATTAATTTTTAGCACTAACTATGCACCAGGTACCCATTCTAAAGGTTTTATTTGGAATATTTAGTTTAATCTGACAATTCTACAAGATAGGTACTATTGTTATCCTCATTTTATAGATGAGGCAGTTGAGGAAATGAATTACTAAAGATTTGGCTAGCTGGTAAGTGGCAGAGCCCGGATTAGAACACTTTCCAAGCTTCTGTTCTTAGCTTTGTAGGACTAATTCCTATTTCAATGGAAAATGAAGTTTTTTTGGTTGTTGTTGTTGTTGTTTTTGTTTTGTTTTTACCATCCAAGGTTTCTCAAAGATCTGAATACACATTAAATACCTTCCATTATTTTTACTTTCATGATTTTCAAAATTCTTCCAAAGCGTACTACACACATCACTGTTTCCTTAGACAGAGAGCACTGAACACAATTTAACCTTCTCTTAAAGACTCCATGTTAGGATCATGGACTTTGAGGAGGCTAGATGGAACCTGATTCTCTCAGTCTTTTTAAGGTTTTGCAGAGTTAGGTCCCTCAGACTTCGCCGGGCTGGACAATTACTGCAGACACCTTTCCCTCAGCCCCAACTAAAGGTACCTGCGCTGCTCATGGGCCCTGCTGAGGTGTCAGCCCCAGACAACTGTGTTCTGTTCTCTGCAGGCCCTGCGGTTCCTCAGCCACACCTGATAACACAGAGTGGACTCCTGTCCTCAAGCAGCCATGCTCTAGGCTGGCCAGCAGTCTACAACACGGACCAGTGGAAAAAGTTTAGCCACAACTGGGCGGTGTGGTTCGGATTCTCCCTTTGGGGAATTTGAGCTGGGAATTACTGGTGAACAGTGGGAGCTAAAAACATGTACACAGAGAGCCAATGGGGTAGAATAAGCCAAAGTTATGAGGAAGCAAGTCTGATGCTAAGCACAAGCTGTGAGGTAGAAAAGAGGTAGAGAGCAGGAATCACAGACTCCGATACCTTCAGCTGCGGGGCGGGCTATGCAAACGAGAGAAGGGGGCGTGGCGAAGGTAGCCGGGCCTGGCAAAGATTCGGGTGACGGCCAAGTTCATGCCCCACCCTAAGACTTTGGAATTCTAAACGTGAAGGCACCACACCGGCCAAACAGAATGAGTCTGCAAGTTGCAATAGGTCAAGAGCTGGCAGTTTATAAATTCCAAAGAGGGGTTGAGGAAGTGGGTCAGGGGAGACAGAGAAGACGCAAGACACTGCTAAGCGCGGCCAGAGCGGAGAGCTGAGGCCGTAAATAACTGATCACTGAGGTGACGATGTGCGATGTTGAAGTCCTGGGGTAACCTTGGATTCTCGATGGCGTCCTGGTCCCAGTCTTCCTGAGGTCTGGCGCTGCTACAGCGCCTGGTCTTCCAGAGGCTTGGTGATTTGGCCGTTGGTGGTTCCCACGAGGCCCTGAGGGGCTGAGATCCTTGTTTTCTTCATTCCTTACAACTCCTTCCCCTAATATTAGATGTAACTTGAGCTGTTCCTCAGAACTAGAAAAGCCTGACGAAAACACTCTACATGGCCCCAGATTGCTCCTTTTTTCCCCGTTTGGAATTATTGTTCTCCTATTTACAGTTTTTCTATTTCCTCCTTTGCTGCAGTGTGCTAGCTTCTACTAGCCATTCTCTCTTCGTTATTAAGGCTACTCATAGAGTTAGACATGAGATCTGGAAGCTTGGTGGAATTAAAACAAATTTAAAGTAAACAGGTAATTAAAGAAGGGTGCATTTTATAGTATGTGAATTATATCTTAATAAAGCTGTTATAAGAAATTAAATAAGCAATGGAAGACTTTTAGTGTCACGTGAACTTTAGCAGATAGTATTTTCGAAATGTAATTTGACTGTTCAGATGCCTTTCTTGTTTACTTTTGGCTCTAGTCCAATCAGTGAATGGCTTATTAAAGTATCCCTTGAGGGCTTCCCTGGTGGCGCAGTGGTTGAGAATCTGCCTGCCAATGCAGGGAACACGGGTTCGAGCCCTAGTCTGGGAAGATCCCATATGCCGCGGAGCAACTGGGCCCGTGAGCCACAACTGCTGAGCCTGCGCGTCTGGAGCCTGTGCTCCTCAACAAGAGAGGCCGCGATAGTGAGAGGCCCGCGCACCGCCATGAAGAGTGGCCCCCGCTTGGCACAACTAGAGAAAGCCCTCGCACAGAAACGAAGACCCAACACAGCCATAAATTAAAAAAAAAAAAAAAAAAAAAGTTACTTAAAGTATCCCTTGATTCTCAGGAACCAAAACACACTGGAGACTGCACAAGGAAAGGAAAGGAGACTTATATTAAGACATTATTCAGAACCCAACTGAAGGAAGTATTCATGGTCGGAGAACTTCTCTCTCATTCTCTTTCTTTCCCTTTCTCCTTCTAGCTACTTGGTTCCCTAATCTCTCTTTGTCCTGTTTCACATCTGCTCCACCTTCCTCTCTGCAGATTAGTTATTCTGCTTCTCTGTAGAGTTTTCAGTTTCTTTTCCTTCTTAACACTGGCTTTGGGCTGCCATGCTGTCGATTTTGGCAATGCATGACCTTGCATCATGACCTTGCGTCTTCAATGCCAGCACCCTCCAATTCAGCCTTCCTGTCTCTGAAAATATGATTGACTCAGTTTGGGCCAAGTATCTGTCCCTGGTCAAATTAGCTGGTCAGAGAGCAGGGCAGGGCCCTCCTCTTTACAGAATGCTCTTCTAGCCTGCAGGCAACAGGCTCTGAGGAGACTTTGGCAGGGGGAAAATGACTGGCATTTCAGCCAGAGTGAAATTTCTATATTTCTGAACTCTGATAGGTGATGTGTTATTACATATTTATGTTTCCTCTTCTTTGTTATTCTCCATTCAGTGCTTAGAGTCTTGCTAACAATAAACAAATTGTTGATGATATTTCCTTCACCATCTGGAGTTAGATGATCTAGCCTAGTCAAAAGTCACCATCTTGGTTTTCTTTCATGCATAAATACAAAATATATTAAAGGCAATTCTTCCCCTCAATGCTTGCCTGTCATCTCTCAGGATCCTATTACTGGATTATCTTTGTAAAACTTTAGTTCATGTTAAACCAAACATAAGGAAAATTTAATTTTTAACAACGTAGCTAAGAGTTGTTGATGTTTCTGTGAAAAAACACTTTAAACTCCACATCGCATCTACATGGAGATGCTTTCCTGACCCAAAAGTTGTCACAAATGTAGGGGTGATTTGACAATTTGTCTAAAATCACTACTTTTGAAATCATGTTTCCTTCTTTTCAACAAAAGTATGAAATGATTACAAGTCAATCATGGGTGGAAGAGTTTATTATTAGTTTTTCAAAAGATGCCAAGTGTTGGAGGAAATTTTTCTCCCTGGCCAAGACAAGAACAGTTTCATTTTAAAAACAATCAAATGCAAATTAAATGTTCCTCCATTTTTAGTCTAGCATTTGAATGATACTAAACAGTTTTCAAGCATTTTCTTATGCATGATTGAACTTAATACTCAAAACAACATTCTGAGGGTGGTAGTATCATTTTGTAGCTGGGAAACAGGCTCAGGGAGGTTACAGGACTTGTCTAAAGTCACAGTGCTATGTGCTCCAGATACAAACTGGTCATTTTACTCTAAATCTTGTGGGTTTTGAATGGCACTTTGCTGTCCCTTTATTTTGTCCCTAAGAATTTGGGGGGTGGGGGGCCACGGGGTGGCATCAGTTAAGTGCTGTATCTAAGTGTTTCAAAATCCACAAATTCTCAGTATAATCCAGATTTGTTTTTCTAACTCCAAGGCCCATGCACTTGATGACATAACAAAACTACCACCTAATTATTTGTGATAAATGGAAAGTGATAGTCTGGGGGTTACCACTTAAGACAATGTTTGATCCTGTCCCTCACAGTTGAAATCACATATGCTATTTCATTCAGTGAATCCCTTTCTAACCCTTTCTAATTTTGTCAGAGATGTAACCCTAATTCTTGAGATTAAAATAAAATGTAAATCTCTAACGAAACCATTCTTGGAAGGACTAACTCTCAGTGCTATCCCAAGAGCAAATTAGTCCCCTAAGTGAGACTGTGATTGTGTGGTTAGGATGCTAGCCTACTTAAAAGAAGAAAGGTTTTAAAGGAGATACATGCATTTGCTATTTATATTTAAATTGATCCTACTAACTACCCAAAGTGTTATTCGATCATTAGAGTAGGCAAAGCTTAGAAAACCCTCCTTAGCAGTTCAAGTTACTCTAGGTATAGGAAAATAACACAACGATTTGGCTTTTAAAAATAGTCCCTGATTCACATTTTTCATGAATTTAGATTTGTTTTTCCTTCTACTAAGTCTAAAATGAGCAAGATTTTGTGGTGTTAATTATTATACAAAAGGCAGACATTAGATTGGAATTTAGGTCCTCTGTGTGCACGATTCACTAAATCTCGTTTCTTAATATTACATTTGGTGCTTATAACAGGATTCTCAAGACTGTGCCAAGGAGAGGAATTCTAATAGTTCTTATGGTCTAAAGTACACAATCAAGAAATAATCCACATGGAATAAAATACTAAGAAACTGCCAATACATCAGTTATTTCGATTTCTAATTCTTACTTCTTTATGTTGACTGTATTCCTAATCTCTTTGCTTCAAGGTACTTAGGATCACTTTGGGAAGAAAAATCATCCAGACATTTAGGAAACATTTTAGGGGAAAGGAAAGCAAGTGCAACTGATAGAAAGGAATGAAGATGTGAGGGTTGCAGTTCAGAACAGAGAGGAAAAGTTCGAGCTAAACATAGGGAAACGGCAGCATTAGACTTCTGTTAAGGGTAAAAGAAGGTGGGTGTTAGGAAGAAATGAGAAAAGTTATTTAAAGAAGCCCACAAAAAAAAAAAAAAAAAAAAAGAAGCCCATAAGATTTGAGAACTACGAATATAAAGAGACGTAGATAGTCCCCTTTTCATATATGAGTTTGAGAAAATGTGAATTAGAGTAAAATGTGTGAAAGCTAAATAATAGAATTATATATTTTAAGGGAGGATTTTATTCCTGTGTGTGTGTACAAAGATTACAAAGATGTAATCTTTGATAATATGGTTCTAGCACTTTACTCATATTCTCAATTTTGCATTTTTCCATCACAACTGGATAAAAATTAATCAGTTGAAGTCTAAAAAGCATCTGAGGAGGCTGAAGGTTTGCTCCTTTCTGACTGTCATGGTTGTATTAAATTTATAAGACCAATGCTTCTTATTCCTATTATCAACACTTTTATCTATATTCTATACTCTTTTAATAAAGGCAAAATGCAGTAAGCTATTCAAATATTTGTCCAAACAGTGTGAGGCAGACTGTTGCCTACCAGCCAACTTCCCTCTCTGACCTTAAATAATTATTTGTTAGCTGGAACACAAAGAATCCAAGTTCAGCACATGGAGGAAACTTAGGATGCTAGCCTACTTAAAAGGCTAGTATATCTAATACTATATACATAGTATATATACAATATCTAATATATGACGGTGGATTGAAGTCAAGAAAGTCAAGTACATGGAAGGCCTAATGTTGAAATCATTTCTTCAGAAATATTTGCAATGTATTTGGATGTATATTAGTAAGAAAGACAAGAGATTAGATAGAAGGAGGATTTTTTTTTTTTTAAGTAAAGGGAAAAGACAGTAGAAATTTAGCTATCCTGAAAAGGCAAATGTTTTAGTAAAGGTTCAAAGGATTTTGTGCATTTTGGTCATAATCTCCATCGGGCTAAGTGCCTTGGACTTGGAAAGTCCTGAGTGACCCTGGGCAAGTTCTTTCCTTTCAATGGGCTTCATTTTCCACACCTGACAAATGGGAAAATTATTCCTTACTGTACTGATGTAAAGATCTCTAGGTAAAATACACGAAGCGCTAATGCAGTGACTGTCACTTAGGTACTTAAGAAATGGTAGCAAGCTTTTGTTAGATGGGTATTCTAAAGGATAACGACTTCTGATGATCACAGACTGCTCTTTACTGTTATCATAGTTAGCAGAAAGCTACTCCAGCTGGCATTAGGGAGGAAAGCTACACCAACAGCCGCAGCTATCACTCCATGGTTTGTTTAGGTCTCCCAAGCCTGGTTTAGGGGTAGTGTTTTACAAAGACAGGAATCCTATGGTAATAATATTTTCAGGACACTTTCCCTTCACCACCCTCTGAAATGGTTCTTGAATTCATCCTCTTCCTTTCCTTCCTACTGCCATTGCCCATATTTATGCTCATGTTCTTTAGCTACAACCATGGCAAAATCTTCTAAGTAATCCCCTTCACTAATTTCTTCCCCCTACACCTGGCCTCTAGTCACATCCTTATAAAACATTTATAGTAATGACTTGCCTCTTAAGAACCTGTGGTAGCTCCCCCTTGCTTACAGAAGAAAGTCCGTCCTCTCTGCTGTTTTATGCAGCCTTCCACAGTGAGGCCCCAGCCCACCTCTGAAGCCCTATCACCTTACACCCAAGTCTCTAAAACCCTATCCTACCACCACCAGCAAAGTGAGATGTTTCAAGATTACATCCTATACTTTATAACTTCTGAATCTTCGCTTTTTCTGTTTTCTTAGTCTGGAATGTCCTTTTCATGGGGGAAATTCCAATCATCTTTCAAGGTTCAGCTCAAACCTTATATCCTCCAATTAGTACATCAAGCTGAAATTAGTTCCTTTTTTCACGGCTCCTATCATGTACCATTTTTAAGTCCTATAATATGCTATATATTGTGATTATGAATTTCTGTTTTCCTTCTAGACAGTAAGCTCCTAAGGGCAGAGAATTTTCTTATTCATTTTTGTAAAATGTTTTTCCTGGAAACCACTGAAAATGAGCACTTTAATGCTCCCCTTCCATTTTAATAAAATTCTTCTTGGTAAGTGACCAAAGACCTCTAACGGCCAACTCAATGGAGGCACTTCAGTTTTATCTCATTTGAACTCTTAAGATATTTGAACTGTTCATGCCATTCTCCCTTCAACCTCTTTATTCCCTTGATTTTGGAAGCACCACTCTGTCCTGATGTTTGATTTTTTCACAGATTTCTACACTGGGTCCTTTACTATTCAGTAATTTTCAGTATTCTTCAGGGCCCTAATCCTTAACCCTTCTCTCTTCTTACTCCATGCTCTACCTAGGAAGCTGCCCATACTTTCTCAAAGATTCAACTACTAAGTATGTATCTAGCTAGAAGCTTTTGTTCATCTGTAAGAGAGATCCCCCAAAATAGTGGCTTAAACAAGATAGAAGTCTGGACGTAGGCAGTCCAGGGCTGGTTGGAAGTTTCACGGTGTCAACAGGGACCCAAGTTTCTTTTCTTTGATGATGTTATGGCATCCTCAAAATCCTCAAAATCCTGTTTGAGGATTTTATTTGCAAGATACAAGGTGGTCTAAGTTGACTGACAGACCTCCAGCTCTCATGTTTGTGTTATAGGCAGCAGGAAGGAGGAGGGAGGGAGATAAACACCTGCCACCCCCTCACCCCAGACCCCTGTGCTTTTAAGGAGACTTCCCGGAAGTCCCACAGAACAGTTCTATGAGAATTTAGTCACAAAACCACAACTATATATCATATATATATTTCATATACATATATACAGACTTCAGGCAACACTATGTCTAGTTAAAAAAGGAGCTTCTGGAAAAATGACCATTTTGCAACCAACATGCTAAAAATTGATCTGGACAAGAATCATCAGAGAATGCTCAATCGGACTTCCCTGGTGGCGCAGTGGTTAAGAATCCACCTGCCAATACAGGGGACATGGGTTTGAGCCCTCGTCGGGGAGGATCCCACATGCCGCGGAGCAACTAAGCCCGTGCGCCACAACTACTGAGCCTGCGTGCCACAACTACTGAAGCTCGCGCGCCTCGAGCCTGTGCTCCGCAGCAAGAGAAGCCACCGCAATGAGAAGCCTGTGCACCACAATGAAGAGTAGCCTCCGCTCGCCGCAACTAGAGAAAACCCGTGCGCAGCAATGAAGACCCAATGCAGCCAAAAATTAATTAATTAATTAATTAAAAAAAAAAAAAAAGAGAATGCTCAATCCAGGGAGGGACGTTTGCTGCAGAGCTGAACATTTATATGGTAATAAAGTATTTCCCCACGGATTGCTTATTGGTCAAAAAGGGAAACAGTAACTGTACAATGGAGCAACAAGACAACAACCTGACTGGGTGATCAAGATGAATACAACCAATGAGGAGCAGGCAGACATCATGTGGCCTCCAGATGTGACCCTGTGAAGGACATGACATTACATATGTGGTATTCCAGCTGGAAATGCATAGCCTGAATCGCATCATGAGCAAACACCAGACAAACCAAAACTAAGGAACGGTCCATAAAAGAACTGACCTGTACTTTTTAATAATGTCAGTGTCATGAAAGATAATGGAAAACTGATGAATGTTTCCCAATTAAAGGAAACTAAAGAGACAGCAACCAAATACAATACATGATCCTGGACTGGATCTTGGACTGGAGGAAAGCAAGATGCTCTAAAGGGCATTATTGAGACATTTGACTAAACTGGTAGAGATACTTCAGAGAGAGAAAGGACAAGACCTGATGACTAGTCTTGAATCTGTTTTCTCCTTTCTATTCCCAGAGTCACTGTCATAGTTCAGTTTCTCAGCATTTCTCCCCTCAGCCTATTTCTAGAATCTTCCAAGTAATATCACAAAGTCCAATGTCTTTCCTTCCAATCTGTCCTCCATATTGTCACCAGAGTGATTTTTTTTAAAGAACAAATCTGATTATGCCAAATTCCCTGCCTTAGTCCATTTGGACTGCTATAACAAAAATGCTATAAACTTGATGGCTTTTAAGCAACAAACATTTATATCTCATCGTTCTAGAGGCTGGGAAGTCTAAGATCATAGAGCTGGCAGATTTGGTGTCTGGTAAGAGCTTGTTGTCTCATTAAGGGTTGCCTTTTCCCTGTAACCCTACATGGAGGAAGGGGCAAGGGTGCTTTCTTGGCTTCTTTTATAAGGGCGATAATCCCGTTTATGAGGACTCAAACCACATGGCCTAATCATCTCCCAAAGTCTCCACCTCCTAATACCATCCTGTTGGGGGTTGGGATTTCAACACATGGATTTGGAGAGGGCACAATGATTCAATCCATAGCACTCTTAATTAGAAATCATCTGTGCGGGACTTCCCTGGTGGCACAGTGGTTAAGAATCCACCTGCCAATGCAGGGGACACGGGTTTGAGCCCTCGTCGGGGAAGATCCCACATGCCGCAGAGCAACTAAGCCCTCACGCCACAACTACTGAGCCTGCGCTCTAGAGCCTGCGAGCCACAACTACTGAAGCCTGTGTGCCTAGATCCCGTGCTCCGCAACAAGAGAAGCCACTGCAATGAGCAGCCTGTGCACCTCAATTAAGAGCAGCCCCCGCTCGCCACAACTGGAGAAAGCCTGTGAGCAGCAACGAAGACCCAACGCAGCCAAAAATAAATTAATTAATTAAAAAAAATCATCTGTGGTCTAATCCTAGCCATTTAAGACCCTTCTCTACATGGATTCACAGTTCCTTATGGGGCATTTCCCTCCTGCACTCCCATCTCAAATGGTTCCTGTTCTTGAATGTTCCCTCCACCTTTCGTAATCATGACACAATGCCCAGGATGACATAATGAGGACAAGAAGGGGCTGTAGCAAGCCAGTAAGATAGGGAGTTATTTTAAAGCTTTTACCTAATTTGAAATATAGGCTGGACTACCATGTGAAATGACTCCATTAAAATTTTTTAAAGGAGTTAATTTTTCAGAGAAATAAGTAAGTGTCTACTGTTTATGCCAACTCAAAGGAAAGGGCAAATGAAGATGGGCTTGTTGGCTGACTTCCACCCTAAAATTTCCTGTGAGGCTATTAAATGCAGCCAGCTAAGGATCTCATTATCTTAGTCAGAATTATTCTATCAACAGCCCTTTTTCTCTGTCACAGCTGGTGCTGAGAGCCGTATGTCATAAAACTTCTATACTCCCAAAGTTTAGAAGCTTTGCTGAAATGAAAATATATCACTGTTGTTGAATCAAGTGACCTATGGAGTTCCCAAAAGAATTGTCCTTTATATTTTATAGTTATACAGTGAAAACTCATGATTTTTCTTACCCATGTGGCTTTTCTCCCATTTCCCATCTGTTTACTCCCTATAATTTTTCCAAAATATTATTCCATCAATCTGTTCAATAAAAAAAGATTGCTTACCTCACTTGCTCTCAGGAATAAGAAAGCATCGCCAGAATTGCATTTAGTGATGAGTTGATATAATTCTTTTTCTCTGGACTTATCAAATAAGATTACCAGCAAACAAATACCCGTCTAGAATTCAATACAGAAGATCCAGCTATTATATATTAATATCTATTCCATAGATCTATATCTATACCCAAGCTCGCATTTTAAGGCATTAGTTTTAACCGTTGTCAAGCATTCCCTTAAAAGTCAAGTCTGTATTAATATAATGAACAGTGAGAGAGGATTGGGAGTATAATTGTGAATTGCTTGAGTTAAGATTATTCATTCTGCACCATGTATTCTGTCAAGTGGAATTTTAATTTGTGACCAAACACCATGTTCATTTCCATAAAGGAGAGGTGGTCTATAGAGCTCCTGATAGCTTTGTATTTCAAAGGCATGCTGCTACATCATTTTATACCTAATCTATGAATTTGGCATGTCTATTTCTAGTTTGCTCTGTGAATTTAAAAAGTTACTTACCTTGTATTCTTGGAGTAAGTGAAGTAATATATTATTTGTGACAGCAACAATTTCTAAGCTATGGAACCATTTAATATAAGTTATTATACTTAGACTCCAAAATCATCCAAGATTTACAATTAGATTCCAGGAAATTGATGGAGAAAATCTGAGTTACTCTGCTGATTCATCAATGTCGATGTAAGTTTCCAAAGCATTGCCAAAAATCTTACATGTTTAACACTCCTAAATACAATAGATTAGTGATCATTCTTTTAAAAGAGCAGATAATAACTTCTTTACCCATCTCACAGGCTTGTGAGAATCTTATAAAGAAAAATAAAGTGTTATTCTACTATTAATTACTATTATTAAAAATAACAAGTTTCTTAAGTTGCAGATATGATCAGAGAAACATAACTCTTGAGAAGCCACCTAATATTATTTTCTGATAAAAAGTAGACAGAGGAAAAGTAAGTTCCACAGCCTGGTCTCATTATTTATTGCCTGTGAAATCAACAGAGCTTGGAAACCTGTCTTGGGGTGAGCCTTCTAGGGCCTGGACTTGACCTGGATCATGCCTCCCCCTTTGCCTATTGAAAATATCTATGGTAGTATCTTTTACTAAAACCTTATTTTTCCCATTCTCTATAACAGTCAACAACCACAACACACTCAGCGTGGGGTGGGGTAGAGTCCTATGGAAGGAAGGCTGGCATTCATTCTGATTGATCAGAACCTGTCTTAGACACCCTATGAGGTAGATGCAATTTATTATTACCATCATTATCATCATCACCATCATCATCCCTATTTGAAAATTAGGGAATTGAGAGGTTAAATAACATTCCCAAGGTCATATAGCTAATAAGTGCTAGAGCCAGTATTTGTATTCAGACAGTCTGTCTCCAGGATCTGTGCTCTTAACCTTGACACTACTGACAAGTAGCTGAGTGCAAGGGCCTGTGGAAAAGAGTCATATCCAGGATGTGCAGGGGAATCAGATGCATGGAGAGGGTACAAAGAGGAGATGGAAGAATCCCAGAGGTAACTCTGTCTGCCCTACCCCTAGAAAAGGCCTGGATGGAATATCTGTAACTAAATATTATACATTCAAGGAGCGTTTGAACTGGATGGGAACTTGAGAAAACAGATGGATGCCTTCCTTTTACAGATGAAGAAAATGCAGTACCAGAGAGTTTGCATGAGGTACCTAGGGAGACATAGCTCATTAACTCAATTAATCATTCATTTAGTCAAATACCGTGCTAGGTGCCCAAGAAATAAAGATAGCAGGTCACGTTGCCTGCCTTTGAGAAAGTTATATTTTAGTCAGAAAACCAGATATGGTAAACCAAAATTATGAAACAGCAAAAAATACTCTAAAAGAGACTGAGCAGAGTGTATAAGAACCCAGAGACTTTCCCTGGGGGTGTCCTTGAATGCTTCCCAGAGTAAGTAGCACTTGAGCTGAGTCTTGAAAGATGAGTAGGAGTTTCCCAGATGAAGAATGAAAAGAAGGTCATTTCATGCAGTCCAGCTGATTGGTGGTAAAGTGCAAACTGAAACTCCCATATCCTCACTCAGTCCAGCCCTCATCCTTCCATACCACCAGGGAAAGAAATCCCCAGCCTTGGGAAGCATTCTTGACAGGACTGTTCTATAGATCACAGGAGAATACAAGCCAGGAAAATACACAAAATCGGTGGTAACTTTGAAAACTTTAAATCATTTCTTCTCTCCTAATCCAAGGGTTTCACATCTCTTACTACTGACTTCCTTATACCTTGCAGCTATATGTAAATTACATGTAGAGGATATTTTAATGTATCTGCTTTCTTCCTATTTCAAAATGGCAGAGATAATTTACTATACAACTTTCTCAAATTACTCTTAGGATTTTTTGCTTAAAGAATTCATGAGGAAAATTGTTTTATTACTATTGCTATGCTTCATATATGATGGAGAGAGTAACCACTAGTTTTCAATTCCAATCTCTGTTTGGCAAACCATTTACTAACACTTCCGTCTAAGAATGATCATATATCTTGTTTTCTGCTTAGGATCCTAATTCTCTTACAAGAGTAAGACTGGCCCTGGCTTTCGGGATTCAGTCTTCCTGATCTTGAGCGTTTGCAAAAATTTATGTAAAATCCATAGACTTTGTTATTTTTTAATTAAATGACATTTTTCTTCCAAGTTTTTTTTCCATCAAATTTAAATAGTAACTACATTGGTTAACTGTGCTCAGATTATGTGTTAAGGTTAGGTGCTGAACAAGGGCTCCTGGAAAGAGGGGCAATTGGGAGTAAAGTCCAGCTTGAGCCTTGTCAGGCTCAAGAAATGAAGACTTTTCCTGACTGGCACATAGGTGCCTACTGGGCTAGCAGACTTTTTGGTTATTCAAACATAGATTTGGTCTTCTGTGAGAAATTAGGAGGACTTAGAATCCCCAGTCAACTTTGCCCTTTTAGAAAGATTATCACTCATGGTTGAGTTCTAATTACACCATTAGATTAGCTTTGACCACATGATAGACCAGGACTTGAATTCAGTCTGACTCTAGAACCCTTGCTTATATCCATCAAGTTGTGTTGATGCCACTGTGCAACTCTGCCTCTAATAAAAAGTGTCAAGTCACATCACAGCATTGGTGCCTGAAGTTCCTGTGCCTGCAGGCTGTCAATCCCCAATACCCTCTCACCCCAAGGCCCCACCAAGTAAAGAACCCTCCTTCCCTGGCTATTTTGGGCAATTTGCTAAGGTAGGGGAAGAGGCATGGAAGTGCTCACACACTTGTTGGTTGGCAGAATCCAGCCTTTTCCTTCTCTTCTGTTCCTGTTCCCTTCATCAATGCTTACTGTCTGGGAAGGTGCTTGAAGGGGTCTCATTATTGCCACAGGCAATGGTGTCCTTCCAAAGAGGGTTATAATAAGTAGCAAATATTTATATAGCACTCACCATGTTCCAAGTACTGTTCTAAGGGCTTGACACATAAAACTCCTTTGATCCTTTAAACAGCCCTGTGAGGCAGATACTATATTATCCCTCCATTTTATAGATGAGAAAACTAAGACACAGAAAGATTAAGTAACTTGCCCAATAAGGTAATAATGAAGCTAGTCTGATGGCAGTGCCCATCGTCTTAAGCCCACTGCTTGTACTAATGTCTCAAGACACACTCCTGATGCTTCTAACAGTTGAGGTAAAAGAAAGGCTCTGGATTCCTTTCAGGAGTGATAAGAAGGGCCTGCTCCCAACTGGGGCTACACTCAGTCCTCTCAACTCTAGGGCATCATATGTGCTCAGATTCTCTCAAGCCCTTTAATGTGAACAGCTCCTTGGTTTTCTCGAGTAAATGCTTCCTAAAGAATATTCATGTTTTCATAAGCACAGGCAATGATTTACCTGCACTTAAGGGTCAGTTTCCTACAGAGAAAACTTTTTTTTTTTTTAATTGGGGTATAGTTGTTTTACAATGTTGAGTTAGTTTCTACTGTACAGCAAAGTGAATCAGCCATATGTATACACATATCCCCTCTTTTCTGGATTTCCTTCCCATTTAGGTCACCACAGAGCACTGAGTAGAGTTCCCTGTGCTGTACAGCAGGTTCTCATTAGTTATCTGTTTTATACATATTAGTGTATATATGTCAATCCCAATCTCTCAATTCATCCCACTCCCCCTTTCCCCCCTTGGTGTCCATATGTTTGTTCCCTATGTCTGTGTCTCTATTTCTACCTTGCATACAGGTTCATCTGTACCATTTTTCTAGATTCCACACATATGCGTTAATATACTATAATTGTTTTTCTCTTTCTGACTTACTTCACTCTGTATGACTGTCTCTAGGTCCATCCACGTCTCTACAAATGACCCAGTTTTGTTCCTTTTTGTGGCTGAGTAATATTCCTTTGTATATATGTACCACACCTTCTTTATCCGTTCGTCTGCCAATAGACATGTAGGTTGCTTCCATGCATGACCTGGCTATTGTAAATAGTGCTGCAATGAACATTGGGGTGCATGTGTCTTTTTGAATTATGGTTTTCTCTGGATATATGCCCAGTAGTGGGATTGCTGGGTCATATGGTAGCTCTATTTTTAGTTTTTTAAGGAAACTCCATACTGTTTTCCATAGTGGTTGTATCAATTTACACTCCCACCAACAGTGCAAGAGGGTTCCCTTTTCTCCACACCCTCTCCAGCATTTATTTTTTGTAGATTTCTTGGTGATGGCCATTCTGACCAGTGTGAGGTGATTCCTCATTGTAGTTTTGATTTGCATTTCTCTAATAATTGATGATGTTGAGCATCTTTTCATGTGTCTCTTGGTCACTACAGAGGAAACTTGGAAGCAGACACAAGTCTGTAACGACGCAGCTTCCTACTGCACACAAGTTATTTTATGCTTGTTTATTCATATTTTTCCCCCAGCAAATAATTAGTGAGCAGCTGCTCTGTATTCACTGATATGGTGATAAGTCAAACAGTCCAGATTCTTGTCTTTATGAAAGTCATGTTTTTTAAACAGCAGTTTAGCTCCTTGGGGTCATGTCTCAACCATTTCCATGTGAGAAGAGGTTCTACACTCCCCATTTGAGTAATTAAATGGCCCCATGGCCGGTTTCATGTGGCTGCACCCTGTGCAATTCCACAGGGGCCCATGCTTAGAAGGGGTGTTTGTTTTAATGCTCTGCTGTCACCATTTTGGAATTTTTACAAATTTATGAACAAGGGTCTTGCATTTTCACCTTGCACTGGGCCCTACACATTATATAGCTGGTCCTGACTGGCCCTTATAGATGTCCTTGCTCATAAGACTGAAAACTGCTTGCAGTCTTGAAATGGCTATTTTTCCATTCACATTTCAGAAATCTCTGGGTCAAGTTTTTAATCAAAAATCAGACTCAATGTCCCAAAATGATGGCCATTGGGTTCCTTCCCTATCTCATTCCAAGAATCATTGTGCCTTTGTTGTACATCACTTGGCTCCTGTAACTCTGAAAACAAAGATCGGTTGAAGAGTTGAACTTGCACTGGGGTACTGACTAACAAGAAAATAAGGTTAAACTCAAGGAATCGCACCTCACCCCAAACCATTGACTTGATCTCTTTTTGGCTCCCCACTTGCAATCCATTTACTTTTTCTTCCTCCCATGTCTTAGATAGTGACAAGAGGAGTGAGCTGTTTGCCTTTGGATACCACATGGGGCCAAGGGGATGTGGCAGAACTGGAAATAGGAATCCCTATTGACCCTGCTTTTGGCTAGACTGTGATGTAGGCACTTGGACTCTAGAGCCTGCCATGACCCTTATTCCCCTTCAGTGTCCACGACCCATTTGCTCTTTTCCCTTTTCTTAAAACTTGCCCTGTGGGAAAGTGGAAAAGAGATACAATCAACTACTTGTTATCAAAATGCAAATGACTGATAAGACTTGATGTGTATCTCTTCTCATGATATTTCAATTTTAACTTAGTGCAAAACCCATTTGATTACACTCAAGGCTGAAGAGCTGATAGGAGAATTCGAGTTCAGTCAGGAGGGCCTTGGGGCTGTGTGGGGAAGAATGCAGAGGAGATGAGAGAGGAAGAGAGGAGAAATCTTTCCCCTGCTCCTGACTCTCATTCAGGAGTAGTCCTGAAAGATCATTCCTGCCTCGAATAAAATGGAATTGTCCTGTGCTTTCGAATACGGAGGCTGTAGGCCAGTAGAAAAAGGTAAACTGAAAACCAGGTCATAGACCTCAAAGCCCAAAGAAATAAGTAAAAGTTTCCAATGGTAACTGGGGCATAAACACCTTTGTGAATTAGAATGGAAGGAGATTCGTCCTGCTGGTGCCCCAGTTAACACGCTTGTAATTGTCTGTTCTGACTCAGACTGTTCTCAAAGTGGAAGCAAGTCTATCCACAGACCTTTCTTTTTCCTGATTGTCCGTCTCCCTTACCTATGAGCCTCCTTTGTTGCTGGCAGATAAATTATGTCTCAATGTTGCTGTTGATCTTTTGGCAGCTATGCCCGCAATTTAAATAAAAAACTAGCACAAAGGAGTTGACTATGAGGGACGAATAGTCTAAGAATATACATTAGAGAGACAGGGCTCTTCAGTTAATTCAACAGAGTCAGCTTGCTGGAGAAAGCTCCTGGGAGCAAATGAATTGGATTACCGTGACATTTTTTGCCACGATTTTGTTGTGTAAGTTTAGGCAAAGTGCAACTGTAATGAGAGACTCTAAAAAAGAGGGGGCAAATGTCAGGGGGCTGAATTTATTCACTGAGCTTGGAGAGCTCCTCTGGGGGAAGAGAGGAAGCAGCTGGAGGGAGAGAAGGAAGCAGTAGGCAGTGGAGTACTAGAGTTGATTTGGGGGCCAAACTTCCTCCTTCAAGAGGAGTAAAGCGGGGTGCACAGGACCAAATAGCATGGCTGTGAGAAGAAGCCTGACCCCAGTTCAGGCCGAGTGGTAAGGGGCGGCCTGGACTTCTCATGAAGAATGGTGTGGCTTCCTAGGGGACAGGTGTTGGGGATGGGTGTCAGGGATGAGTGGCACAGAGATGGGATTGCCTCATCTATTGGACACATTGTTTAGTAATCAAACGAGGCCAAAAGTTATATGTTTTACCTTTTAGGGTTATAAAAGAGAGGCAAATGTGAAAATATGGATAGCATCAAAAGACAGACTCAAAACGACCCTATCAAACCCTCACATTTTCTTTTGGGGCATCTGAGGTTCTAGTTCCTGCGTGGAACTACAGGCATGTTCCTTCTCTCTGGGGCAGAAGGCAGGAGTTTGATGGCAACAGGGACACCTAGAAGGTGTTCCGGGAATGCAGCAGAGCAAATGGACGGGTTGGATATGGAAGAAAAAAAAGAAATGCTTCACTGGGGTTGGCATTTTCACTAGGCAGGGTCATTGGGGTGGGCATGAATATTTGGGGGGATACTAGTTCCCTAGACACCTAGGAGTAAAATAGACCCCATCTGTAAGACCTTGACATCTGGAGCCCCACTTTGAAGCAGGGGGTCCATTTGGGTCGGGCAGAAGTTTACAAAGTTGGAAAACCCATGCCATGAATATTTTGGGGGAAACTGTATCATCCCCAATCCGTTGATCTGAAAACCACCTATTATATAACCTTTTACTCCATCTTTTTACTCCCAATCAGAATAATAAATTCAAATCTTCCTCCTAAGATAATATATAAAAAATGCTTAGCAGATATTTGTTACTTAGAAAAATTTTTCAGAAATTCAAAAGCCAGTATGTAATTAAACCACAAATCAAAACTTGCACTCCTCCCTCTTGTCAATAAGGAAAGCCCACTGGGGAGGAGAGAGATGCAGAACTCTGACCATAGTTCTTCAGTAGTTGTGGCGCACGGGCTTAATTGCTCCACAGCATGTGGCATCTTCCTGGACCAGGGCTTGAACCTGTGTCCCCGGCATTGGCAGACAGATTCTTAACCACTGCACCACCAGGGAAGTCCCCAGAACACCCTCTTATACAGTCCCTATTTCATGCTCCCAAGAAGCTTCTGAAGACAGGTACCAGCATTTCCGTCTTACAGATAAGGACGCTAAACCTCCAAAAACTTGTGGCTTGCCCAGGATGTCACAGCTGATTTGTGGCAGCCCTGGGACTCAAAGCCTGTCTCCTTGTCCCTGTATTGTAAGACATCACTTTAATTCACAGATAATGAGCAGTATTTTAAACAACAAACTAGGATTCTGGACCTCAGGGTTCCTGTTTTTGGCCAAAGTTGAATGGGATATGTGGTTACTTATTGGGGATAAATATTCCATGTTTGTTTTGGTGAGGAGGATGGGGGAGGGAGAAGGATGGGTCAAAGGTCGGCTGGATCAGCGTGGCTCAGAAATGTGAGACAAAGGGCATTTACTTTCTCTTACTGTGAAGTGTAGCTAGAATAGCTGCTGTTGCCAGCATCAGTCTCTTAGTAGGTTAACTAGAATTTATTGAGTATCAGTTGCAGCCAGAGTCCAGAGTGCTACAAAGATCCAGCAAGCCCCCATCTACCAACAGGACGGAGAGGGAGACAGAGTTATCCTATAAATATACACGTCCACTAGTTAGTTGCAAAATTGCTTAGAAGAAATGTCACTTAAAGGTTGTTTTTGCAATGTCTGGCACATAGTTTTTGTTCTAAATGAGTGGATGTTGGTTGAACAAAATTATCAAATGAATGAATGAGAAAGATAATGAAAAATTCCTGGAATTAAGTGAGTTCAGTGGTGAGGTGAAGAAGAAAAAGCATAGAAGGTGTATGTGTGTATGTGTTGCAGGTGGTGATGGGGAGGTTGGGTTTAGTAGAAAGAAGACGATTTCTCCAGGGATCTGGGCAGCTTGGAGAAAGACTCAGCGGTGGTGGAGTATAGAACAGACGTTGGAAGGCATCATAAAGGCATCTTGATGGAGATGAAGCCTGGGGTTTTGGATAAGAGAGACATGGAAGAAAGCAATGGAAGAAAGCAATGGAAGAAGCTCAATCAGTAAGTAGCTCGTTGCCACATTTGCTTCTTTCCCACATCTCTGAGAGAAGCTCCCAGACATACTGCCTACATTTGTAATGGGAATTCTAATACAGGCACACATCCAAGCCAACTAGCCTGCTCTTCTGATGCAGTTTTTAACTCCACCCCACTGTCCTAGTATCCTGTGAAACCTTGACACAGGGTGAGAGTGATGATATGCTTTTGTATGTAGGAAACTTTTAGGGTAAACAGCACCATCAGTTTCTGAAAAGACTATACTTCGTGCAGCCTGTAAGGCACAAAACATTAGGTTTGTGAATGTTAGTTAGTCAAGCAGGACCCTTGAGCTTAATTTTAAAACAAAAGATCAAAGAAATGTCACCTTTATTATAAAGCATGAACTGTTACTACCTTATTCTTTTGTGTTCTGTTTAACAGATGTATGCCTTTTATTTTGTGAAGACAAAAAATAAATTCTATTGAAATCTTCCCTCATTTCTCATATAGACATCAATTTTCTCCACCAAAATAACTTAACAGAAATAGAAACAAAAGAAAAAGGTATTTTTTTTACGTGACATAGAAATTCTAATGGCAGTTATACATCAAAGTGGTTATTGAAGATATTTATATTTTATCTTGATGTCAAACCACTTTGTTTAGACTACTAAAGAAAATGTTTATGGGATGTGTAATATATGGCCTTCTCTAATTGCATCATTTTTCTTCTTGATAAAAATTCAAATGGGCATACAGCAGAATAACAAACATCTATTGGACTTGGAAGGAAAGTGATTTTGTCTATGATGACTTGCTCTACTTTATAACCTTTCATATTTTATCAAACCAGGTTTGACTGTAGGCTGATTCTTCTTGATTATATTATTTAGTTCTGCCAAAATATATAGCTATTTAGAGTGCAATAATACGTTCCTCTTATACCATAGTTCTTTGCTAGAATATCTAGTAGTATTTGAATTGGGTTCCAAATAATTGTGTTCTAGTAAGGGACTCCATACATTCAAGAAAGCAGTATGGCATAGTATAGTGCTTAAGAACATAAGCAGTGAATTGGTTAAGAAATAGGACTCTGAATTTAGATGGCCTGAGTTCAGATCCCAATTCTGCCATTTACTATTGTGTGATCTTAGGCAAGCCACAGTTTCTTTATCTGTGGGGTGCTTATCTTATAGGTTATTGTAATAGATGAGTATTTCTAAGAGAATACTTAGAAAAATTCTGGTCCTTAATAAGCACTCAGTACATATAAACTGTTATTGAAAAGCCTAGTTTTACTTAAATGTGGAAGATCTACCACTTATGAGTCTCTGAACTTTTTTTAGTAACATCTTTATTGAGATATAATTCATGTACCGTAAAATTCACCCTTTTTCTCATTTGGTGATGTATCTGCAGGAAACTCTATTCATCATTGTCTTTACATATTTGGGCAGCTTTAAGCATAACTTTGTCTTCAGGGAAGGAGAGAGTAATCTCAGTGGTATTATGAAGAAGCTTCCCTGTTGACTCAGAAAAGGATAATGCTTTGCTGATTTTAAAATGCTTTATAAGAATTTTTCCCCTCTGGTTTTATGTTATGGGTATTTTACATTTCAAAATTTAATACTGGGGTACTATGGAATGCTATGGTTATATTGTATATGATTAGTACTGTTGCTGGGAGGATATAACTGAAATTAAGCAATGGGGAATTTTTCCTGAATTATTCAAAAATAAATAGCCAGTTTGTAAAAATAACCTGATTTTTTTCCAATAAATTTCTTGCCTCTAAATTAGGGGTTAGCCTACAGAGAGATTTACCTTTCCATGTCCATGTAAACTGTCTCCTGAGCATTTCAAACATTTAAACTTTAGAATTTATACATTTGAAGTATTTCAAATGTCAGTCATCTTTTTGATGGTTCAGGAGAAAATGCTGATGCCGTCTTTTTTTTTTTTTGGTGAAAAAAAGAACCATCCAAAATTTATTCTCCAACAGACAGACAGCATCAGCAGGTAAAAACTACAGGGGTTTCTCCGTAGATCATACATTCACAAGGCACTATTAGCTTAACAAGTGAGAAAGCCTCTGGTGTATTTTCTGTAACAATATCCACTTCACAGTGTAAACAGGTCCTATTATTGTGTTCACTTACAATTCCAGAAGGAAAAGCACAACTTGACAAAACAAAAAAAAATTTTTTTGGATCCTAAAATCAGGTGCAATTACCAAGAGACAGACTTGAGAACAGTCACAACCCACTTTTCCACATAGAGGGGCAAAGACTTCACCCAGAAATGTGGGTCTTTCTTTTCCCTTCCTTGTTAAATCCTCAAGAGTAACGCTTCATTGTCTGCTTAATATCACATGTACAAAAGGGGGATTAAGAAAAAAAGAATCACAACAACATCTTGAACTTCCAGCTGTTCCCACGAATACATCAACTGTTAGGTTTACGACAGGGCCTAGGAACATTTCAGCGGTCATCAAATAAGAAAATAGAGACTATAGCTACAAAAATAACACATGAATGACGTAGATAAATTAAAGCTTTCACACCCAAGACTTGCCTGTTCCAACTTGGTAGCCTTATGCAATACTCAGGGAAAAAAAAAAATCTTCATAATTACTTGGCATAAGTCACAATCAAGGAACTTCTGGTACAAATTAGTATAAGAAGTTATTAGTATATAAGAAGAAAACACACCCTTCTGGTGAGCTTGTTTCTTCAAGAACGGGTACCCAGCTCTTCAGAGTAGGCACCGGTGAACTAAATTAAGTCACCTGAGATTCCCTGCTCAGGTGCTCACCTCTCCTGGTTTTAGGAAGAAGAAGGGCATCTGGAAAGCATAGGGAGGACCTTGGCACTCTTGGGGCTCCAACTGAACTGCATTTAAATAAGCAGCAACACACATGTTGACTCTCTAAGGACTAAAATCTGTCCACTTGAGGGCATTCTACTTAAGGTTCCAAGGTTGAAGAAAAATTTGGAATTCTACAAACTTGGTCTAAAAAAAAAAAAAAGTACATTCAAAAAAGAAGAGAAAAATGGGTGTAGGGTTGGGAGAATACAAAACAGGTCCCTAAACAGACGACAGACCTTGTCCATTTACCCGCATACAGTCACCGCAGAAGTAAGTATACAGTACCCACCCACCCACCCCGCCAACCCCCAAACAGGCAAAACAGTTGTCTTCTCCATGGTGGTTCAACACCTTCCAACCTGAAATAGGTGACAGTCTTTGGAAACAGTTACTCTAGGTTGTACAAAGGTTTTACGTACATAGTTTGTTGCAAGTAACAAAAGTACTCTGCAAGACACGCTTCTTTCCAAAATTAAAAAAAAAATACTAGTCTGTATTTGTTTTAGTATGATTTTTTTTTTCTTTTTTGTTTGTTTGCTTTTGCAAAGCAGCATAGCAACATTGTGATTGTAGGATGTGCCTGAGTTTGCGGTCACAACTCAAAACATTATTTGCACATCAGGAAGAAAACTGGAGGAGATGGGGGTCTTTAAGAAAAACAAGCAAAAAAGGTACAGTTCTAGAGAGGTCACTGCACTGCTCCTTCGACGTGCACTCTCCTGTAGCTTAGCTGGCGGCCATCTTGTTTTCCTCCAGGAAGTGAGGGAACTGGTGTTTGGGGACGCTGTCGGCAGCTCCCGGCTTCTCCACCTCGGCACTCATGGCCGACTGGGAGCCATCCATCTTGGAGGTAGCGGTGTTATTCACCACGGAGCTGGCCCCCAGTGACACCGGGAGGGTGGGAATGCCACCACTCTGGATCACAGAGATTTCGTTGGTCTTCATGGCCAGACCACCACTGAGCATGGTGGTGTCCTGGTTCCACACAACAGGGTCCACAGTCACTGAAGGGGCCAGGGTTTCCTTGGGAAATATCTCGGGGACCCTCTTTCCGTCCGTTCCTAATAGAGCCATGGTGTTCTTGATGGCCAGCTTCCTGCCACAGCGTGCTGAGCTATTGTTGGCCCCATGCGTCATATAATGGACCTTCAAGTTGCCTTTGGTGGTAGAAGCTCGCCCACAAATGTTACACACGAAAGGCTTCTCCCCAGTGTGAGTCTGCTCATGAATCTGAAGTGCGCTCGCAGATGAGAAGTTCTTCCCGCACCTTGTGCAGCCGTGCTGCTTGGCCTGTCTTCGGGGTTGGACTGCCAACAAGGGTGTCATACCTGGGGACATGGTCGTGGGACGAACAAATGCACCAGGAACTTCAACTTTAACATAGGTGGGCTGGGCTCAGATAAATGTCGGTGGGCCACTGCTCCGACCTTCCATCTCAGTGCGGCTGTTCTCCGAGCTGTCCACTTTGCCACCAGCATCAGGAGACTTGGACTTGACACTCTCCGCTTGGCTATTGGCTGGGGAGACTGCCTGGAAGGATGTGGTCTCCAGGACATCTGGACTTCGGCTCGGATACTCCTGGTCCCCCATTACTGAGGAGGAAGGGTCGTTGGTCAAGCCATCGCTCTCCACTGAACCATTTTCTTGGCTGCTCTGTCACTGCAGGGCAAGACCAGTGAGACCCGCCTTCCCCAGGGCATCTAGAGAAGCCACCGAGGCCAGCCCTAGAGTAGGTGATGCCGAGTGGATGCTGGGAAGGGGCATGGGGACCTTCGAGGAGCTTCCAGGGGCCTCCTGGGAGCAAACTTCATCTACATTGATACTCTCGACATCATCATGACAGACAATGCTTGTACTGCCATTTTCACCGACCATCATTGGCTCGGGACACATAAAGTCACAGGGATTCTCTGGCAGAAGCGTGTTGGGAATCTGACCGCCCATGTGCATCCAAATATGCTGCTGCAGCATGACCGCGTTGGTAAACTTCTTCTGGCAGATGGGGGCATGAATGCTGTGTCTTTATGGACGTGTTGGTCCAGTGCACCCCAAGGTGTGTCTTCAGGTTGCCTTTGGTGGAGAAGGCTCGACCACAGATCTTACACTGGAACGGCCTCTCCCCGGTGTGGGTGCAGTAATGCATCATGAGGGAACTTTGGCAGCTTAAGACACGGTGGCATATGAGACATTCGTTGGGGTCAGTGGTAGTCTTGTCGATGTTCTCCACCAGCTGCTGCAATTTCAGGGTCTCTGACCCCGGCTCGGGTCTCCCACTCCCTTGGAAGCCACCAACCCTCGGGGAATTATGGTTTAGCCCCACCCCAGGTAGGATGGATCCATCCTCACTTTCCGGAGAAGGCTTGGGCTGCAGGTCATTGGGCAACGGGCCACCTATGAGGTCCTTGGTGTTAGTCCCCGAAGAGAGATTCTGAGGTAGCACTACATTGGGGGTCCCCGTCGCAAGGACGGGCTCTCCTTACAGGATTCATCTACGGAGACAGGGCCAGAGAGCACGTAGGGAAGGCCACTGCCTGCCGTCATCTTGTCATGGAACTCGGCAAACAGCTGGGGGTTTGCCTTCACCTGGGGATGCTGATGAAAGTGCACCATGAGGTTGCCCTTGGTGGTGAACCGGTGGCCGCAGACAGAGCACACCAAGAGTCTCTCTCCAGTGTGGGAGTGGAGGTGGATCTGCAAGGAGCTATCAGTCCCCAAAACCTTGCTACAGTACGTACTCTTGTGCTTGAAGAGGACCTCGTCCTTGGGTTTGACATGTACCGGGGAGACACTCGGTGGCTTCCTTTCCCTTTCTTGGACGGGTCTAATGCCACGGCGGAGAATGGGCTCTGGACGAGCACAGAGCCTGGGGCCTGAGGTAGTAACGCCCCCGAGGGGCGCGACAGGACGTTGGGGAGCACCTGGGTCCCATCTGGCTTCAGGGCGAAGGGCGTCAGCCCCGGGGACAGAGAGCTGGCAGCGGAAGGGATGCTGGTGTGAGGTAGCTTGGCTGGTTTCAAGGTGTCCAGGGGGCAAACCCGGGCTTCCCGCTTTCCGGCTGAGCAGAGCCACAGCCGCCGAAGCCTGCTGGGACACGTGGCCGCCCAGCGTCTTCGGGGAGTTGGCTCCGGCCACGCCGCTGGAGTGGAGGGCATGGGAGGCCCACAGGTTCACCTGCACGCAGATCTGCTCCGCGAGCTGGATCTGCTGCTGCTGCAGACACAGGATCTGCTCGAGGACCCAGGGGCTGCTGCTGGCGCCGGGCAGCGGGGCTGGGGGCGCGTCCGCGCTCCGCCGGTTCACGGCCGCCTTGGTGCCCCGTAGTGCTTGACGCGTGACATTGGTGTTGGCCACTTTGCCTTTGGGTAAATAGCTTATGTCCTGGGATGTGGGTGGCAGGGCGGCCTCCATCTTGAAGTATATGACGGACTCTGCCCCCAGCTTCTCCTTCGTGTCCCCTGAGCTGCCACCGTCCTCTCTGTGACCGTCCTTCTTGCTTAGGCTGGATTCTCCCCTGAAGTCTCCAGAAGGGAATGCAGCCCTGCCAACACCTTGATTTTAGCACTGGGACCCATTTTGTACTGCTGACCTCCAGAACTGTAAGATAAATTTGTATCCTGTAAGCCACTAAGTTTGTGGTAATGTTACAGCAGCAAATAGAAAGCTATTACAAAACCGCATCTAGATTCCAGGAGATGTTTTGCAAGACTGATGGCCCTTTTACTTAACTTCCTCACCGCCTCTCCCTCCCTGATTCTATAAAAGAAACTGGCATCCAGACCCAGATAAGATGGTTTTTCAGAGACACTAGTCTGCCATCTTCTCGGTCTGCTGGATTTCCAAATAAAGTCGTATTCCTTTGCCTCAACACCTCGTCTCCGATTCATTAGCCTGTCGTCCAGCGAGCAGAGCGAGCTTGGACTCAGTAACAAATTTGGCTTAGCCAGCCAGGAGCCTTGCTGCTCATGGCTAGCCGGCCCCGCTCAGGGAATATTGGGGCAGGGCCCTAGCAGCTGCCAGGACCATTGTCCTGAGGATCTTCCCTTCAAAGTTCCCTTGAAGCGGCACCAGCTACCCCAGCACTTGGCAGTTGAGGCAAGGAACCGACAAACTTCCATTTGGGGAACTTCGGTTCCATCTGGGGCTACAAGTCGACGGACTTGATTCGATTCTGGAGGGTAAGTCACTCTGGCATGCATGCTAGGAACATATTTCCCCCTCAGTCTGGGTTTTTCCTTTATGGGAAGGCCAATCTGGTGGGGGTACCCTGCTGGAGGGGGGAATTGTTGTTGGACTCTACCTGATTCTGGGAACCGGTTCACTGGGAACTAGTTCGTTGGTTTTGTAGGGTAAGTCTACCCGATCTGGGAACTGGTTCGTTGGTCTTGTCTTGGTTTTGTCTTGGTTTTGTGTGCATCAGTGCTAGAATTTGTGCCTTTTGTGTTGGAATTTGTCTGCGTCTTTTCTGTCTTGGTGTTATCAAACTTTTAAAAGTGGAAAATATCTATCCTGAAGGAGAGCCCTTTGGGGAATATATTAGATAAATGGGCAAAACATACCCATGAGCCTATGACTAAGAAAGACATGATGTATTACTGTAATAGGGTGTGGACCCAATATATGTTAGGATCAGAAGAACGATGGCCCCTGAATGGCTCACTCAATTATTACACAATCTCGCAGCTAGAAATGTTCTGCAAAAGAGCAGGGAAGGACTTCCCTGGTGGCGCAGTGGTTAAGAATCCGCCTGCCAATGCAGGGGACATGGGTTCAAGCCCTGGTTCGGGAAGATCCCACATGCCGCAGAGCAACTAAGCCTGTGCGCCACAACTACTGAAGCCCGCGCACCTAGAGCCTGTGCTCTGCAACAAGACAAGCCACCGTGATGAGAAGCCCGCGCACCACAATGAAGACCCAACACACCCCAAAATAAATAAATATATAAATTTATTTAAAAAAAAAAGAGCAGGGAAAAGAGATGAGATTCCATATGTAGGAGCATTTATGCTATATTGCATCAGGAGGAAAAGGAGTCAGAGGGCTGCCACCTTATGGGCAGGGGTCTGAAAGGAAACCCAAGGGGAAACCTGTTCTACAAGTGAATAGAAAAAAATGAGAGTGGGGACATGTTATTTCAAAACTGAAACCCCCCTCCAGCCTATCCAGCTCCCCCAATGGCCGAGCTGGCTGCACTGGCAGTTGTTCCAACTCCCCCCTCCCATGCCGCCAACATATTCACTGCCTCCCGTTTCCCCTACCCAAGGGGATCAAATAGAACTTTCTATGGTAACCTCCGGGACACAGGGACCTGGTTTAGTATCATCATCTAAGACCAGACAGGGCACCCAATTTGGACCGGGAGCCACTTACGCAGAAGGGCAATTTCCCTTGCCCCAATAATCTTGTCAGAGGCCAGCAGACTTCCTTGCACTTGAGGTATCTGATTCTGATTTCCCCACAGGGGCCTGGGTAACATTGACAGTGGGGAACAAATTGATTGATTTTCTAATAAATATGGGAGATCTTAAGAGGCTTGTAAATACTAAACAAAGGGGAAACAAAGTCATCCTAGGAGAAACTTGCCTGTATCTTTGAGATACAAATGTCCTATCTGGTCTTCTCAAGAACCCTTACCTCTGCCATCTTTTTAAAATGCAAATTTTGAAAAAGCGGATACAGTAATTTAGAACTTGACTTGTTTTCCATAAATATTAGTAGAAAGGGTTTAGCCATCTAGACAAGTGAGTTGAATTGTTCCATCTGCCAGAAAACCAACTTTAATCCAACCTCTTTTGTAAACTGATGGGTTTTACATTGCTGTACCTGACTCAGGGATGAAATTTTGAAATGAGAACTATGATGTCTCTCTGTTTGTTTGTCTATTTATATGTGTTTGTGTCTTTGGATAACATTGCTGAGGTTAATCTGTAAATGATTTCTATTTAATTGGCTTAAAGAAAAGTAAGTGCTTACAAACCAAACAATTCTAAATACAAGAGAAATTAAGCTAAATGAGTTTCAGGTTCATGTGAACTGGAAAATACATAGTATTAAATTAATACCTGGTATTAATGTTTGTTTGTTGATCTAATTAATATAGACATGTCTTTAGAGCCATCAACATTAAGTATAGTACTTTCACTGCACCTAGGTTTAATGAAAGTTAAATGAAATCTTGTTATATCTGTTGCAAATTTGTCAGCAAGAAAAATAACTTGATATGATGAAACTTTAAATATAAATGAGATAAGAGCTTTTAGGTAAACCATAAGAATAATTATGTTCTAAAAATCATCTAAAATAGTTTCTCCAGATTTTGGTAACTATTACTTGCCTCTTGGTTGTCACTGGAAATTAAGGTTTTTAAGAATCGGGGATTCTAATTTAAATATATAATTAAAGCTACTGAAAATAATAAGACATTAAAAAAAAAACACACCAAATCCAGCAACAGACATAAGAATCATACACCATGATCAAGTTGGATCCATTCCAGGGTCACAAGGATGTTCAATATATGCAAATCAAGCAATGTGATACACCACATTAACAAAAGAAAAGACAAAAGCCACATGATCATCTCAATAGATGCAGAAAAAGCATTTGATAAAATTCAACATCCATTCATGATAAAAACTCTCACCAAAGTGGGTACAGAGGGAACATATCTAAACAAAATAAAAATCATTTATGACTAACCACAGCCAACATAATACTCAATGGTGAAAAGATGAAAGCCTTCCTGCTAAATTCAGGAACAAGACAAGGATTCCCACTCTCACCACTTCTATTCAACATAGTATTAGAAGTCCTAGCCACAGCAATCAGACAAGAAAAAGAAATAAAAGGTATCCAAATTGGAAGGGTAGAGGTAAAACTGTCACTATTTGTAGATGACATGATACTTGATATAGAAAACCCTAGAGACTCCACACAAAAACTATTAGAACTAATAAATGAATTCATCAAAGTAGCAGGATACAAGACTAATATACAGAAATCTGTTGCATTTCTTACAATTATACTAAAAGGAAATATCAAAAAAAAGATAGTAAAAAACATTTAAAATTGCATCAAAGCAAACAAACAACAACAACAACAGCAACAAAAAAACTAGGAACAAACTTAACCAAAGAGTTAACTATAAAACTGAAAACTATATGCTGAAAACCATAAAACATTGATAAAGGAAATTGAAGATGACTCAAAGAAATGGAAAGATATCCCATGCTCTTAGATTGGAAGAATTAATATTGTTAAAATGGCCATACTATCCAAAGCAATCTACAAATTTAATGCAATCCCTATCAAAATACCCATGACATTTTTCACAGAACTAGAACAAATAATTCTAAAATTTATATGGAAGCACAAAAGACCCAGAATTGCCAAAGCAATCCTGAGGAAAAAGAACAAAGCTAGAGGCATAACCCTCCCAGACTTCAGACAATACCACAAAGCTACAGTAATTAAAATAGCATGATGGGACTTCCCTGGTGGTCCAGTGGTTAAGAATCCATCTTGCAATGCAGGGGACACCCGTTTGATCCCTGGTCACAGAACTAAGATCCCACATGCCGCAGGGCAACTAAGCCAGGGTGCCACAACTACTGAGCTCGCGTGCCACAACTAGAGAGAAGGCTGTGCACCGCAATGAAGAGCCCACACATCGCAACAAAAGATCCCATGTGCCACAACTAAGACCTGATGCAGCCAAAAAATAAATTAAAAAAAAAAACACTTTAAGAAAAAAAAACCAGCATGGTACTGGCACAAAAACAGACATATAGGTCAATGGAACAGAATAGAGAGCCCAGAAATAAACCCACACACCTATGGTCAATTAATCTACAACAAAGGAGACAAGAATATACAGTGGAGAAAAGACAGTCTCTTCAGCAAGTGGTATTGGGAAAGCTGGACAACTACATGTTATTCAATGAAATTAGAGCACTCCCTCATACCATTTAAAAAAATAAACTCAAAATGGTTTAAAGACCTAAATATGACATGATATCATAAAACTCCTAGAAGAGAAAATAGGCAAAACGTTCTCAGACATAAATTGTAGCAATATTTCCTTAGATCAGCCTCCCAAGGCAAAAGAAATAAAAGCAAAAATAAGCAAATGGGACCTAATCAAACTTAAAAGCTTTTGCACAGCAAAGGAAACAGTCACCAAAATGAAAAGACAACCTATGGAATGGGAGAAAATATTTGCAAATGATGCAATGCAACTGACAAGAAGTTAATATCCAATATATACCATCAGTTCATACAATTCAATATCAAAAAAACCAAACGACCCAATCAAAAAATGGGCAGAAGACCTAAATAGACATTTCTCCAAAGAAGACATACAGATGGCCAACAGGCACAGGAAAAGATGCTCAACATTGCTAATTATTAGAAAAATGCAAATCAATACCACAATGAAGTATCATCTCACACTGGTCAGAAAGGCTATCTTCAAAAAGTCTACAAATAATAAATGCTGGAGAGGGTCTAGAGAAAAGGGAACCTTAGTATACTGTCAGTGGAAATGTAAATTCGTGCAGCTGCTATGGAAAACAGTATGAAAGTTCCTTAAAAAACTAAGAATAGAGTTATCATATGATCTAGCAATCCCACTCCTGGGCATATATCTGGAAAAGATGAAAACTCTAATCTGAAAAGATACATGCACTCCAGTGTTCATAGCAGCACTACTTATAATAACCAAGACATGGAAACAACTCAAGTGCCTATCAACAGACAATTGGTTTATGAAGATTACATATATATATGTATATATATGTATATATGTGTGTGTGTATATATATATATATATATATATATATATATATATATATATATATATGATACACACACACACAATGGAATATTACTCGGCCATAAAAAAGAATGAAATATTGCCATTTGCAGCAACATGGATGGATCTAGAGGATATCATACTAACTGAAGTAAGTCAGACAGAGAAAAACAAATATTATATGATATTACTTACATGCAGAATCTAAAAAAGAATACAAGTGAATCTATATACAAAACAGAAACAGACTCACAGACATAGAAAACAAACTTATGGTTACCAGAGGGGAAAGGGAGTGGGGAGGGATAAATTAGGAGTATGGGATTAACAGATACAAACTACTATACATGAGATAGATAAGCAAAAAGGGTTTTACTGTATAGCTCAGGGAACTATATTCAATATCTTGTAATAACCTATAATGGAAAATAATCTGAAAAAAAAGTGTGTATATAACTAAATCACTTTGCTGTAACCTGAAATTAACACAGTATCAACTATACTTCAATTTAAAAAGTGGGGGGGGGGGGGGGGCGGGGAGGATAGAAAGCTAATACAAGTTATAAATGCTCAAACTATTGTACTGAGTAGTCCAGTTTTCCCCATTGGGTACTATTCTAGCCGTTTGAATGTGAAGCAGAGAATTGGTTTTCTGTATCTTGCAAGGCTTGCTTATAAATCTACATAAGGACCACAGCTGGCAATCCTTTTGTTATTTGTTACTTCACCTGTCCAAATCCAGTGAATTAAGAACCTTTTTTCCAGCGTCTGATGCTGTTTTTAACATTAGCAAATCTGTACAAGCTGCACAAGGACATTGAATATTAAATTCTTTTAAATTTCTTGGCCAAGTTTCACTTAGTTCATGATGATTATATTCTCCAGGGATGTTTCTCAGTCTCTTCTGTTAACATGGAGGATGTCATGTCATCTATTGGTGAAAGAGAACCGCTCTTTGTTCTTTTTCTTGGTAAAGCTCCTCCCCTACTGCCATCACGAGGTACTAATGGGTGCTCAGCCTCCTCATGGTTACTGGTCCTGGCACCACTGTTTGGCTCAGAGATGGCCAATAAGCCAGCTCTTCCCCGGTACTTCTGAACCTGGGGCCTGAGAGCAAGTGTTTCAATCTCTCTGATGGTGAAGCAGTGAAATACTGGGGATAGAAACAACTAGTGTCTCAGCTGAAAGAATAAAGCTGAATAGAGGAGCAGGGAAAAGTGAGAGAGCAAGAGAGGAAAACCTCACAGTCTGAGTTCTTGGCACCTCTTATACTTGAGGCACAGCTTAATCGAAGACCTTCCCAAGGTTTATTTATATGAGCAAATAAATTTTTTTGTTTGGATTTGGTTTGGTTTTTGCCTAGCTTAGTTTGAGTTGGTTGGGTTTCAGTCAACTGGATCTTAGTCTGCAAGGAAGAGAATCCTGATGAGTACTGACAGGGGTCTATAAACTCAAGTTTTCATTGATCTTGCTTCTAACCATGAGTTAGGGGTTTCCAGATCTGCTAAAAATGCCACCAAATAATTATCACTATTACACATTCTTTGGACAATTTTCAAAGTCCTTTCACAAGTCGATTTTATTCCGGTATCTTGTTTTCAGTAATTTTCAAAGAGTGTTTTATAGAACCATGTTTACTGAAAGTGATTTATTAAAAATAAGGTTATAAGGATAAAAGTTGGGAAAAGTTGAACACTATCACTTGGAGAGTCACAATACAGATAATCATATTAAAGTCTCTGAGAAGTGTTGCATTAAATAAAACTGATCAGATAGTTTACAAAAATAACTAATGGATTTTAAATGTATGAAAAAAAGTTCAAGTCCACTTATAAGTAAACACAAATTTTAAAACTATCACTATTTAAACCAGATTGGCAAATAAAGAAAATTATGTTACTAAACTGTTTTGGGTAGGATATGAGGAAACAGGAATTTGCATGCATTGTTGAAGGCAATGTAACTTGCTATATTATCTTTGGAGGACGACTGACAATATTTATGATAAAAATACACACAAACTTTGACTCCCCCCTTCTGCTTACAGAATATTATCTTATAGATATGCTTCTGCAATTGCATGAGAATATTCATTTCAGATTTTTTTTTCTAATAAAAGACTTGAAATAACCTAAACAACCACTATATTGCACTGGTTATATAAATTATGAATCATCCATATAGTGGAATAGTATGTGCCCATTAAAAAGAATAATATAGATCTAAACCAAGATTTCAGCAGCACCATTGCTGTTCTGGGCTAGATAATTCTTTACTGTAGGAGATTGTTCTGTGCATTGTAGGATATTCAGCAGCATCCCTGAACTCTACCCACTAGTTGCCTGTGGTACCCACACCCCCCAAGATGTGACAATCAAAGATGTATCTAACATCACCCCCAGTTGAAAACTACTGATCCAAGTGAACCAATATTTCCCCCGAGATATATTAAGTGAACAAAGAGAGATGCAGAAGTGTGTTTAGTGCGCTACCACTTATGTAAGCTATTTACCTATATCTAGCTATATATTGATTAAATAAGATGCTTATAAATGTGTACAATGATTCTGGAAGAACAAGAAACTGGTACAATTCTTGATTTTGTGAAGAACTGGGGGACAGAAGGTGAAGTGAGAAGAAATCTTACTTTTCATTTTATGCGCTTTTCTACTGTTTGAATTTTTATCATGTGTTGAATATATATGCATTGCTTTTCAAAGGAGCCTAGAAACTGGTTTAACTTTGTTTAACCCAACAGCTCCTAAATTATATAATTCCATGATTTTCCCCACTGAACAACACGCAGAATGTACTTTAGGAAACGTTTCCTTGGTTCCCTTTCATTGTATCATTTTTGAGGATCCAATAGTTTTCTTATTTGAGTCTAAGAAGTTACTAGTTTTAGAAGGTTTTGATCTGAGAAGTACAGAGAAGCCCATTTGACAAACTTGACTTAAGCAGAACCACTGTAATTGAGTTCAGTTATGCCAAAAGGCTAAACGTTTATTAGTCTTGCCTGCCTTCCAAAACCCTGCTGATGCAAATTAAGCTGTTCTTTCCATACAGCATTCACTTTTAGCTGGCCTAAAAAATTTTCCCTCCTCTGTTTCTTATAAACATGGTTTCCAGTTGTTCTGTGGTGATGCTCCAGTACTTGCTTGAATCCTTGCTAAACTCTGCTGTTTAAGATTGAACATGGTACTTTCTTATTAGAGTAAACATTTACTAAGGGTATAGTAGGTGTCTAGTACCATAAAAGGCACTTTGCAAACACTGTCTCTGTTACAACAACCTTGCAAATGTGATATTATTGTTCCCATTTTTCTGATGAGGAAGCTGAGGTTCCAAAAGTCACTTGCCCAAGGTTACTCAGCTTCCACGCGATGGGATTCAAACACACCTCTTTCACCCTCGAGAAAGTCTGCACTCTTTCTGCTGAATTCTGATTCCTTACCCTATTCTGCTATCACAGGTCTTCTGTTTCCTCAACAATTATTTTTCTGCTACTTTAAATTTCATCTCAAGCAAGATTTTTCCAATTCTTCAAGGACTGTGCTAAAGGCAGTCAGAGGTTGGTAAAAATGCTACTTCTGTATCCCATAACAAAGCCTGTGTTGTCAAGAGTCAAGTCTTATCCCCTGTCATCTGTTATATTTTGAAACAAATTTGTAAGAAACCACCCCCCCCCACACCCCACCCCTGGTCTGAGCCTATTATTATTTTAATCTCTGCTGAAGAGATACAGCTGCCCAAGCTGATTAAATTAAAATGCAATTTAGAATCAGAAAGTTGCATGTCTAAAGGAATAAAATGTACAGTTTCCATAAATGAGTTCCTAAGATTCTAGCTGTCCAAGGTACATTTGGGTGTCTGCAGCTATTTGCAAACGGAATTGTCTTTGTTCCCCAAGATAGGGATGATTTATTCATCTCTGCATTAACCAATCTCGACCAAATATTCATTGCCCACCCAAATCTGTGTAACTTTTCAAAGGATTGAGATACAAATGCCTTTTGTTCAGCCACAAAGGACATCAACTGAGCCTAATGTTAATAGTTTCCTCATGCAGTTACATTTAACAAGATACACAGTCCATTAGGCTCTTGTTTAAGGCCTTGGGCATAAAATGAAAAATTTTCAGCACTTAGTTTGGCAGAATTTCTGGCTCTTGAGGTCCCTGAGGCAACCTGTTAAAAATCAGTAATGACTAACGAGATCATTTTCATCATTTTTCTTTTAAATTCACTGTATCAGGCCTTTCCTTTAGTAGTTTTCAGCTATTTTAGTGCTCTTTTTAGATTGCATAGTGTTTTCCAAAGTATTTTCAGGAGGAAGCTAGTCCCCAAAAGTGTTCTGCAGTAGAAGAGTTTCATAGTTAAATAAGTTGGGGAAATGCTGCATTCTATACATCTTTTTTGGATAGCTGCAATATGCATAAGCAAAATAAAGGCTCTGAGAGGTGCTATAATAAAGAAACGTGTTTAATTTGTTTTAACCTAATTTCTCTGAAATTTGTTGAACCAGAGATGACCCCTCTTCTCCCTCTCTCTCTAACACCCATTAAATCTCACAGTGAATTTATTTACCTTTGGAAAACACTGACATTGGTTACTGCAAGGTCAAGGGGACAGTTTACTCCTTTAACCCTTTCTGTAGCGAGACAACTGGGAAGTTTGGAGGATGCAAATTCACGGAAACTCCAGACTTCAAGTGAGACTCATGGCAGGGCGCCTGACGTGTAGGCATTTGCTAAATGTTCACTGAATGAATAATTCCTTCCGTGGAAAAATGAACTTTATTTTTTTAGATCAGCTTCAGATTGACAGAAAAGTTGTGAAGCTAACGCATAGAGTCCCCATATACCCGGCACAAGGTTTTCTCCTGTATTAGCATCTTCTGTTATTGTGGTAGATTTGTCACAATCAATCAACACTGATATGTGATTAACCAAAGTTCATACTTTAATCGGATTTCTTTCGTTTCTACCCAGTATCCTGTTTCTGTGCCAGGACCCCATCCATGACACTAATACATTTAGTCGTCATGGCTTCTTAGGCTCCTCCTGGCTGTGACAGTTTCTCAGACTAGCTTGTTTTTTTGTCACCTTGACAGTCTGCAGGAGTACTGATTAGAATGGTTCCTTTTAATTTTCCTCTTCCCCTTTTGCTATTTAATTGGTGGAAATCAACCATTGGGGGTGCCCTTTACAGTTTTTGCATAAACCTGTGAACAAACTCTTCCAAATGGGAGATGAAGGACCCCTGGATTGGGAGAGCCAGGAGCACAAGCGAATGCTGAACGAACCAGGGTGTGGAGAGCATTGCAGCTGGTGTACTATTCTTGTTTGTACCACCTTTTTTTGTTTCTTTTGTTTTATAATTTTTATTGGGGTAGAGTTGATTTAAAATGTTGTGTTAGCTTTAGGTGCATAGCAAAATGAATCTGTTATACATATACATATATCCACTCTTTTTTAGATTCTTTTCCCATATAGGCCATTACACAGTATTGAGTAGAGTTTCCTGTGCTATACAGTAGGCTCTTCTTAGTTATCTATTTTATATATAGTAGTGTGTATTTGTCAATCCCAATCTTCCAGTTACCCGCCGGTAACCATAAGTTTATCTTCAACATCTGTGGTTCTATTTCTGTTTTGTAGATAAGTTCACTTGTAGCCTTTTTTTAGATTCCACATATAAGTGATGTCATATGATATTTGTCTTTCTCTATCTGACTTACTTCATTCAGTATGACAATCTCTAGGTCCATCCATGTTCTTGCAAATGGCATTATTTCGTTTTTTTATGGCTGAGTAATATTCCATTGTATATATGTACCACATCTTCTTTATCCATTCCTCTGCTGATGGACATTTAGGTTTCTTCCATGTCCTGGCTATTGTCAATAGTGCTGCAAGGAACATTGGGGTGCATGCATCTTTTTGCTTGCACTGCTTTGCTTTTTGCTTTTCTGCTTTCTCCTTTTTTATCTTCTTTTGTTACTAGCAGGTGCCTTGGAGGTAAGGAAATGAGATTTTTCAGCTTTTCACATCCCTCAGTGAGTCCTCTTTAGTTTACAGATCTCATCTGTATCAAGTGCATACTCGGAAAAAACAAAGCCCACTGGGACTCGACTTTGGCAAACACTTGTGCGCCTGTGGTCTTCATCTCTGGTCTTCATCTTAAAAAGGAGAAATGCTTTGCTGGGCTTATTCTGGTATTTTAACCATCCCTATGCCTGTGCCTAGAAATCTTGCTATGAGGTCCCTAGGCTCCAAGGATAAAACCAGATCTTCTCTGGTGTTACCATCACTGGGGTTTTTCTTTCTTTCAAAAAAATAAGATTTATGCTAATCAAGTGAATGTGTATACTTCTTAATTTCTATTTTTAAAAATAATATCCTCGTCTTTTTTCCATGTAGGCTTTCCCTGTTGATTATTATAGTCTTTTAACATTAAGGTTTTACCACTGAAATTGCTGCTTGTTTCTTCGTAAGGGATTCAGTGACTTCTCGTAGAGAGACCTGACTCCTCAGCTCATGTGCTGGAACAGGCAAATTTTGTCAGGAGTTTTGAGTTCACCTCTGTCAACTGGTCAGTTCCTCAGTTGGGTAAATACTAGATTGTTTCAACAACATTTGCTCAGTTAATCATCTTCTCTAACTGGTGTTACTGCTTGTTTGGAACAAATTTCTTTATGACTTTGCTTAGTCTTCTCACTGTCTCCCTCTTTCCCTTTCTTTGTCTTCCTCATTTACTTCCACCTTGTTTTCTCCCCTCTGCGCTGAGCTCAGGTGTGATTACGTCCAATAAGAATCAAAGTGTGAAGAATGGTGTGCACTCTAAAGTTCTCAGGGAGTATTTGCAGTTTGTTAATCAGAAAGGATTTCTGAACTGAGGCTGTTTTGGGGGATGGGGTGAGGCGGGGGAAAGGGAAGAGGTTTGGTCCGGTATTTCTGGTGCTATTTGCTTATGCTAGATACGGGTAAACTTTTTTTGCGAAGGGCCAGACAGGAAATATTTTAGGCTTTAGGGGCCATACAGTCTTTGTTGCAACTGCTCAGCTCTGCCGTTGTAACAGGAAAGCAGCTGTAGACAATACGTAAGCAAATGAGCATGACTGAGTTCAATAAAACTTTATTTATGAACACTGAAGTTTGAATTTTATGTGATTTTCATTTGTCACGAAATGGTATTCTCTTAAAAAATGTTTTCGGCTATTTAAAAATGTAAAAACCTGGGCTTCCCTGGTGGCACAGTGGTTAAGAATCCACCTGCCAATGCAGGGGTCACGGGTTTGAGCCCTGGTCCGGGAAGATCCCACACGCCATGGAGCAACTAAGCCCATGCGCCACAACTACTGAGCCTGTGCTCTAGAGCCTGTGTGCCACAACTACTGAGCCCACGAGCCGCAACTACTGAAGCCCACGCGCCTAGAGCCTGTGCTCCATAACAAGAGAAGCCACCGCAATGAGAAGCCCGCGCACCGCAACAAAGACCCAACGCAGCCAAAAATAAATAAATAAATAAATAAATAAATAAATAAATAATAACAACAAAAAAAACACTAAAAAAAAAAAATGTAAAAACCTTTGTTATCTTGTGGCCCAAAACAGGGGGAGGGATAAATTTGGCCTGCAGACTCTAATTTGCCATCGCCTGGCTTATGTCAAGATTCCAAGATCCCCCTTATACCAGTCAACTAACAACCAACCAGAAACCAATCAACCACCAAATAAACAACAAACAAACCATGCAGCAGGGTTAAAGGAGGTAAGGGAAGGTGTCTTGTAGAGGATCAAGCCATCTGAGTTGATAAGGGGGAGGGTGTTCCAGGCAGAGGGACTGAGCTGTGCCTGATGCCCTGTGCCTGCTAAAGCTCGAAGACAGGGCTAGCCAGGGCCACTCATGCAGTGACATTGGCACCTCTCGGGCAGGTCCACATTAAAGTCAGCTACCATTTATACAGTGCTCACTCACCGGGCGCCGGCAACTCTGCTTGAAACTTCTGATGGACTCCTCACTTTCTTGTGCAGTAGGTGTGGTTGTCCCTCTATGAGAGACACAGAGCTGCTGAACACCTTGCCAATGTCAAACAGCTGGTGACAGAACCAGGATCTGAACCCTGGCTGGTTGACCCACAGCCTCCTTCCGTCCCCCACTCCATGCAGCCTCTTCTAGGAAAGATCGCAGAAAATCAAGGCAGTTATTGTGTCCACAACCTCATCCTGCTGGAGTTCCCAAAAGCAAGCTTTATCATGCCAAATAGGAGACAGCTTGTAAAAACTCGTCAGTATCTGTTAGGATCAGCAAAGGCTCTGAACTGCTGACTTCCTTCATCTGCCACTTTAAGGGAAGAGGCAAAGAGATATAATGGGAAAGAACACCTGAGCTTGACTCCTGGCTCAGCTGTTTACTACCTGTGTGATTTACTTAGCTCCCTTAGCCCCAGTTTTCTTATCTGAAAGGTGGGGAATAAGAGAAACTGCTTAGCAGACTCATAAGAATTTAAAGAGACGGTGCATGCAAACCACTGGCATAGTGCTTGTCACAAAGTAGGCACTAACTCAAGGCTGCTACCCTTCAAGCAGTCATTGCTCATTCATTCTATAAGCATCTATTGAGTGGCTGCTGTGTGCTGGGCACCCGGTAAGCATTGGGATAAACACATGAGTCAGACAGTTCCTGCCTCCAGGGAGCTGACAGTTGGTAGAGTGACAGGCACATAAACAAATAAGTTTGACCACATGCCACAGGAATACGTGGGGCCAGAGTGAGAACACATATGAAGGAGTGGGTATTTCTAAGTGAACAGGTGAAGGGACACAGAATAGGCTTCAAAGAGGAGGTAGCCGAGTTTATATCCAGGCAACTCAAGCTAGCTGGTCCTGTGCAATTCCTGTGGCTGATCTCTCACCAACATAAATCTTGTCTCATGGAAAAGATGAAAAAACAACCCACTTTTCCCAAAAGCATTTTAAAAATCTATGCAAATTTTGGAAAGCAAAACAGGAAGTCAAATTATAGGCAAGGAAAACACTCCTTCCTTCGCAAGTCTCTTTGCTTGGAAGTTTCCTGCCAGGATGTTGACCGGAGAGAGAAATAGCCTGACTAAGAATCATTTGTTCCTCAGGAGTTTCTTTAAAAAGAAGCTGATTTCTTTCTTTATTTTCACATTCTCTGTGGCCTTGGGAAACACCTTCTACAAAAATAGAACTATCCAAAAGAGATTAGGGAGAAACGACTCCTTTCGGGTTTAAACTGTCCATATATGACAGTGGCATTACTGCCTTCGGGTCTGCAGAGTTTTTATATAAAGCACATTACAGCGGGAGGGGGCTGGGACAGGCTGCCTGAGTTTGGGTTCTGGCTCCACCATTAAATAGTTATGTGACCTTCGGGCTGTTGGGAGAGATAAATGAGATGATACCCATAAGGTGATGACCAGGCCACCTGGCCCAAGAAATGTTAACATTTAGTTAACATTTTGTTTCCCTTAGAATTCATCTATTACAGCCCATGAGGCTAAGCATGGTCTGTTCCACCTTCCCCGTGTGGTTCTGTGCTCCTGGTCACTGTGTCCTCTTCTTGGTTCAACACACGACATCCTCCCCCACTGAGTCTTCTCACCGCTGTGCCTTTACCGTGACCAGCTCTCACCTCCCCACTTCATCTGTCTGACTGCTATTCATCCTCTGCATCTCAGCTCAAACAGCTTGCTCAAGGAAAACCTCCCTGACCTCCCAGCCTAGGTTAGGTGCCCTGGTGAATGTGCCCATACGTCTGGGAAGTTTTCCATTGTGACAATGTCATACTTGCAGTTACTTGTTCACGTCCAATTTCAAACTAGAATGTAAGCTACGAGAGGCTGCTGGCTCCAGGCATCTAGCCTGGTACCTGGAGTGTAATTATATTCTATAGATACCCGTTGACTGGGCAGTAGGTAAGCAGGTATTACTATCCCTCTCACAGAGGAAGAAACCAAGAAGCCAGAGAGTATAAGAGCAGACTCATGATCACACAGCTAGGGGTCTCAGGAGCCAGGACTTGAATCCTGGCCTTCTGTCTTGAAACACAGTGGTGCTTCCAGGAAAAAGCCCCAGCGACTGAGTTTAGAGTACTTGGACTCTCATTCGTCTACTCTATAAATGTGCAGAAATGTCAAAAACCTACTATCATGCCACAGAAATATTGGGGAGCTGGGCCTCTCTTTCGATGAAAACCCTCTCTTTTCAGTCCCAAGCAGGGTCCTTTCTCAACCCTTTCCTTCTTACTGATAACACAAGTCCCAAGGATGTCGTCTGCTTACCTCTTCTTCCCAGGGTTCCGGTGACTCTTCACTGTGAGCCCCTTTCTTTGCTTAGTTTGAGTTTCAGAATAGTGTAGAGGCATGCATCCCACCCTTCAGTTTCATCCTCTGCTGTGACTGTGAGACAAGCACACAATCTCATTTTTATTTTTAAAGGTTTTTACTGCTTGGTGGAAATAAAGTCACATGCATACATATACACATATAACTAAAGACAAACACTGGGGGGGGCAAAAAATCTTCAAGAAATCTCAAAAGTCTCCAGTAGTAATTGTCTCTGACTTTCATCTTTCCTGTCAGTTCTCATTTGAGGGGACTGTCCTGGATGCCCCCATCCCCATCCACGTGCTCATGTGGCTGATGGGGGAAGGCCAGGATCAGGCATGGTGCCCTAAGTTCACAGAGGAAGGCTTTGTAATGAAACTCAAAATAGGAAAGAAGAGAGACATTTAAAAAGTATAATAAAGACCTAGTGGGTGCTAATTGCAGAGATTAACCAGAAGATGATGTCTTTAGGGAGTGCCACCAGTGAAGAGGGGACCACGTGTGGAGATGGCCTAGCTAGAGAAGTAGTAACAGTGACTCCTCGGTGGACTTCCTTCTCCCCAGAGAAGAACTACAGATATTTCCTCCAGATCAAAGACAAGGAGGAAAGTCCAGGAGTTGTGGGAATGGGAGGAATCAAAGCAAAGGAAATACAACCTTTCACAGATGTATATTTTCATAGTTTTCTTCCCATCCTCTTGTCTTAGATTTCCTTGGGACAACTGGTATACCCTATTCCATCACTCTTTTCTTTCTTTTTTTTTTTCCCTGATGGTGGACCTTCTTCGACTTACCAGGTTGTCATGCAAGATACCCAGATAATCCTGTTAGGGTGAAACAATAGGAGCCAATCAATTGGTTTAAGTGTTCTAGACCCAAGTTTCATTTTGTTTCAAAGCAACAAGCAAGGGACTCCCCTGAGGTCCAGTGGTTAAGACTCCACGCTCCCAACGCAGGGGGTCCGGGTTTGACCCCTGTCAGGGAACTAGATCCCGCATGCTGCAACTAAGAGCCCACATGCCACAGCTAAAAGATCCTGCGTGCCGCAACAAAGATCCCACACGAGGCAACGAAGATCCCGCGTGCCGGCAAGCCAAGACCCAGCACAGCCAAATAAATAAATATTAAAAAAAAACTTATTAAAAAAAAAAAACGCAACAAGCAAGTCTCTTCCCTCCCAAATCTCACCTGCAGCATATAGGAAAAGTCACATTAGGCATTTCTGACGCAAAATTGTCAGGGGGCCCGGGTTCGATCTCTGGTCGGGAACTAGATCCTGCATGCACGCGACAACTAGGAGTTTGCATGTCACAGCTAAGGAGCCCATGAGCCGCAACTAAGGAGCCCACGTGCTGCAAGTAAGGAGGCTGCTTGCTGCAACTAAGACCCAGCACAACCAAATAAATAAATAAATATCTTGAAAATTTTGTTGGAGTAAGGAAAGAGGAATGAGAGAGGTAGATTCTTTCCCCTGACAGACATTCATCTGAATGTCTTTTGTAGGCTTGAACAGTAGGGTCATGTGGTGTAGCCCCCGTCCCTGAAAAACATGGCAATTCCTAGGAAATGTTCTATCCATGTGAACCAATGATTGAAGGAGTGTTAAGTATATAAAAAGAAAGGGGGAAGCTATGTGCCCTTCCTGTCAAGAGCAGAAACCATGCCTTAGTCTTCTTTATATCCCCACAGCATAGTGTAGGGCTTGGCATGAGAGATTGTGTCAATAAAGTTCTGTTGAACAGAAGAAAACTTTGGAAATGAGGAGAGCTGAGAGCTGTGATTCGATGCAGGTTGAATGACTGCTGGGAATGGCCTTTAGGAACAGAAGAGGAAGAAGAAAAGATTAGGGGAGCTGACTGGAGGTGTGTGTTCACAAAAGGGGAAAGCGAGTTTTGGGAAATTTATGTGAGCAGGAAATTAGGGGAGGATCATGACTTCCAATACCCAGGGCTGTATGTAGTGTAGTCTGGCCTGATTGTGTGGACGTGACCTGACCCAGATAGTAGGACTTTATTCCTCAGTGACAGAATAGATGAGGCAAAGGACTGTTGGTTGGGCTGGACAGAGGATGTAATTAAGAAGTAAATCTGGTATCAGCTATAAAATTGGAACTGCAAAAAGCTCTATCAAAGTAATTTAAGTAATGAGACTATGTACTTCTGGGGATGTTCAATCACTGAGTATGTTTTAATCAGACAAGACACCAACAAAGAAGGATACCAAGGAGAATGATGGAGAAAGCTATGTTAGGAAACAGTGTGGTCTTTGGAAAAGAAAGTCTTCGACAAATTGTGAAGACAATGAAATGAAGGAGGAGGGAAGATAAAGAATATTTTTAACAGGGTGAGTGAGAGAAAAAAGAACAGAATTTTATTTTTTATATTACTGAGGATTAGTTTGACTTCAAGTAACAGAAAATCCCCCAAAGAGCGGCTTATACAAAATATGAGATTATTTCTGTCTCCTGTGATGGTCCAGTTAGGCGACCCAGGGCTGGTGTGGAAAGTGCTTCAAAGTCCTCAAGGCCCCGGCCCCCTCGGCTGCCCACTCTGTCATCCCTAAGAGTGGTCAGCCTCTTCATGGCCCAGGATGGCTGGGTCCTGGCAGAGGGGCTGGAGAAAAGATGTAAAAGAGCAGACACTGGGTGTCTTGTAAGGAAAATCCCCAGGCGCTGCCGCATGATACTTCTGTCCCCATCTCATCAGTCAGAACTTAGCAACAGGGCCACATCTAACAAGGGAAGCTGGGACATAAGGTGTGGTGTCTGAGAACCCATATCCCCAGCTGAAAAACAAGGGATTCTGTTACTGAAGGAGATTTTTTAAAATGGATATAGGGGCTTCTCTTGTTTTCTCTGCCACAGTGTCATAAAAAAATATTTTTTAAAAAAAAGCATGGCTAAGAGGTTGTATCTTCATAATAGCTGAAAATTATTCTCCAGATCTTAATGAAAAGAATTTTTAAAGTGACGATTCCATCCTAGAATCTCATCTTAAAGTTGATTAGCCTTGAGACATAATAATCCCCTCACTTGCAGATAACACTGGATTTTACTCCACGGCCAAGGCTGTCTAAAGCAGTGAGAGCGTTGGTTTGTCCAGGTCTTTATGACCCTGGCTTACTAACTCTTTCTCAGAGTCGTTTTTAAAAGGAAAATAAATCCATTATCATCATTACATTGTTCAATTCAGTGAACTGTAAACCAACAATGTGAGCCTCATGGAAACCCTGTCCGAGCTCAGAAACACAGCTTTGCAGTAATTGCCACACTGCGTTCCTTTGGCTCTGAGCTCCAGTAGCCAGCTCCCTTGGTTTACTTTGTATTGTAGCCCATCCTAGTGCATCTCTCCCCTCTGCTGTCCACCCTGCCCACCAATGTCCGAAGAATCTTCCGAGGGCATTGCTGACAACATGGAACTGTGCTTACCATGTAACTAACATATGGCGCTCCAGTGCCCACTACCTTAAAACAACTTCTTGGCCTGGCCTCCCAGATCCATCAAAATCTTACTTACCCTACTAATCCAACCAGAGTTTCCTCTGAAATGTTGCTATTATACCTGGTATTTGGGGGAAGATGTTAAAGGTATTTTGTGCTTTCATCCACCATTCTATGACCTTTGCCTCTTGTTGTTACCACTAGGTGATTAGTGGTCCGCTCACTTAAGTAATATAATGGGCTCTGTGGTTTAAACAACATCGGTTTTCCAACGGGAATGTTAAGAACCCCAGAGAAGTAACATACCTATATTTAAATGCATTAAAAATAGATTTATAATGGTAAACATATATTAATTATTAACATGAAAAAGTAAGCCAATGTACCAACTAGAAAAAGAATTGAAAAAAAATTTAAGTACAAGCAAATCATTCTATCTTTTTTCTTCTTGTGGTAAGAACACTTAATATGAGATCTACCCTCTTCACAAATTTTTAAGTGTACAAAACAGTATTGCTAACCATAGGCACAGTATTGTGAAGCACGTGTCTAGAACTTTCTTGCATGACTGAAACTTCATAGCAGTTGGTCAGCAACTCCCCTTTCCCCACCCCCCGGCCCCTGGCAACCACCATTCTTCTCTCTGCTTCTAGGAGTTTGACTACCTTAGATATCTTTCTTTGAAAGAAACCAGTTTGTTTAAGTGTTGTTGGTTCTGCTTTTTAGAAAATGCCTATCATTCTCTCTCTTTCCTCTCCTTTACTCCTATCGATTACCTATTTAAGTGCGAGAGATCTGTGAGCAAAAGGGACTACTAATATCTACTCTAATTAATATTCAGTTTATTAAAGTTGAACACTTTATTTTACCTTTTTTAAGTCTTCAAACTTAACCTATAAATCTAACTTACAAATTCTTTTTGTAAATATAGTGATTTATGTAAAAATGAGACTGACTGCTTTTTTTGTTATTTGATTAGTGTTCAATTAACTTATATATTTAAAAAGATTAAATTTCCTCAATTGACCACATTTACACATGTAATTAAGTTTCCTAAAATATTTTTAAACTACCCTTACAAATTTAATATATTTGATTTTCTGAAATATTTCAAATGCCTGATGGGGCAACACAAACCCCAGCAAGTAAAATCTTTCTACATCTCAATTAACTCTTACAAATCTAATAAAACTAACTTATACCTGTCGTAAATTGGGTTCTCTTAAACATTCAAACACTATTTACGAACATGTTCAATTATTTTACAACTTTCAAATGAAAATCACAAATGGAGTACCAATTTATCATTTCAAAATAAAATCACAAGGCTAATTGGTTAGATTCTCTTAAACATTTCAAACTCCTTAAATAATACACACAGACTTAACTCGTAAAACTTAACACGGAAGTAATAATACTACAAGTTTGATTGGCTTCACCATCTGCATATTTTTTCTACGTCTTTTCCATGGAAGTAAAGTCACTTTAACCAGCCAAGGGGAGCAGGAAGACAATTCAGGCAGGATGGAGTTATTTAGAACTGCCATACAGATTCTCAGTAAGACATACAAGACTAGGATTATTTTCCTGGATGATCCCATCTGAGCAACGGGTTAACACACTGAGCTGCTTTTCATACTTGGATTGGTCTGTCTACTGTGTCACCAGGGGGGGGGGGGTGTACCATGCATCCCAGAGTGTCTTTCAAATTTCACCCTTATCCTAATTTTATCATAGCCTCTTTCACTTTTTAACACATGATTTGGGTAGATAGAATTCTGCAGTCCCCCTTGGGGTGTAGCCTATCTTTTCACCAAGTGATTAGATTTAATTGAATTTTCCATCCCTCTTCAGTTTATAGAACTCTTTGTATCTTTTACTTCATTATCTGTTTCATTGTGGCAGAGACTGGCTGGGTCCTCACCTCACCTGTTTCCTCTTCTTCTTGGGCACAGAGCCAGACTTCATTTCACAGCTTCTCTGGCAGCTAGGTGTAGCCATGGGGCTGATTTTCGGCCAATGAAATATGAGTAGCCTGCCCCATTAAACCTCCCCAGCCTCCATCATCCAGGATCTTTCCTCTTCTGCAGGCTTGATGCTGACTGAGCAGCAGGGCCATCATGGAAGCCATGTATTAAAGATGGTAGAGCCATGAGTTGCAAGGGCTCTGGATTGGAAAAGGGGTTATCTCACTCAAGGTCGCCTGGTGAATCAGTGGCAAAGCTCCAACTAGACACAAGGTCTCATGAGTCCCAGGCTGGTCTCTTCTTCAAGTTAAGCTGCATCCATTGTGGACTTGACCTGAGTGAAAAATAAACTTCAATCATGATGCTAAAGCAATTATGTATTTTTGGAACTGTTTGTTATGTTAATTTAAATGCCCACTAACCTTTGTTTATTGTCATTAGAGTGAAAAATCCTTAAAGCTGGTGATAGTGATGAATCAAATTCATATAATGTTAGTTAACACTGCACGTCCTGAGTCAATGGGAAACATAAGTGGAGGTGTTGGGTATATGATTGGCCAGAGTCATTCTTGCCCTTTACATCAAAACCTGACCTAACTCATTTTTTTTCAAATAGAAACTAACACTGTGAGACTTGTGCACCATTTTGGATACCTTTTTTAAAAACATCCAATAAAACAAAAATCAGCAGCCCATTCACAATTAAATCAGCTACAATTCATGAGATAAAAATAAACCTATTGCTCAGCTATAAATATTCTCAGTTCTATGATCAGACAGAAGAATTTCTCCAAGGGCCTTGATAAACAGGAAACTATGTGATACAATGGACAATATCCTTGACAGACAAAACAATATATCAGCTACTCAGAGTCTCTTAAACAGACCAGATGCACATATTCAAGGCATTAAATTGAAAAAGATTTAAAATAGAGATTTTTTTTCTTCTAAGAAATAAAAATTTAAAGGTATAGTACTGTAACAAAGTTCAATAATAAGGCTCCCATTCTTTTTTTTTTTTTTGCCTCTGGTTACTTCACACTCTGCTTTTGGCATTTGAGGTTGCTAAAGGTTATGGATTTCTGAAAGTATTGTCTTCATGCACAAACAAGCCTGTAGTCAGACAGCTTTGTGCTTACAGACCAGTCACAGTTTCCCTCTTTGGTTCTACACCAACTGGTTCTGCCATGTGTGGGTTGCAACTGCCTCAGGAAACACTTTAATCTAAATGGAGCAACACACATTAGATTTGAAAATAAAACTACTCATGAATGTATTTGTTTCAAAATTGATTTTGTAAATCTCCCCCCACCACATGCAAAAAATTAAAACTTAAACCTCTCTATGAGAAGAACCTGCAGGGACAATAAAAACAGACTTTAGTACTGAAATCCACAGGAGAGAGAAAAAGAGGCAAATGATGGATATTTAGGAAGAAGTGTTAGAATAAATATTAGTAAAGCAGAGGATGGCTATGTAATGAAGTTCTTTCCATAAATTGTACCAGTGATCAGTGCATTCAAGTAGCCAAAATCTGACTAAAAGTGATTTCAACAAACAGGGTTTACATTTCTCTAAACACACAAAGGGTAGAAGTAGGCAGTTAATGAGGTTGATTCATCAGCTCAGTGATGTGATGCATGCTAATATCTCTGCAGTTCTCTTGGCCTTTCTTTATCCTAACAAGATGACGGCCCCCAAAGTCTGCTGTAGCGCCAGGCATTATACCACTTTCAAGGAAGGAAGAAAAGGAGAAGTGGGTCACAGTGAAAATACTTTCCTCTTTTATCAGAAAAGCAAAAGCTTTCTCCATGTAACTGTGTCAAATGGACTTTCCTAGCTACGGAGGCTAAGAAAGTGAACACGTAATGATTGGAGATGGGCAAGAGGAGATGGGAAGGGCCCACAGGTGGGTCAGCCAAACAACAGGTGCTGTAAGAGTGGATGGCTTGTAGTACTCACGCCTTCTTGATCTTCTCACAATGCATTCCTGAAGTCAAATAATTCTACACGACATGCTTTTCTCAGTTCATGTGAGACACATGAGTAGGACTTCATGCTTTAGAGAAAAATAATGCTGAACTTTCCCATTTTGTCCTGCTATCAAGTAGTGACTTCCCCCAGCTCATCTTCCTCCCTATCTCAAACATTCAAATACTCATAATGAAATCCTACCTAAACTTCCTAAGAAAACACACCAAATTATCCATGAACATGGCGGAGGAAAGACTTCCTGGTTTCTGAAACGTTTCACCTATTCCAAGGAAGAACTTTGAAAATCGGCTAGCAAAGGAATTTCTAGAAAGTAACAAATGTAAAAAAGACAATCACCAAATCCAAAAATTCTGAATGCCCAATATAACCTATTAAAAGAGATTTGAACATTAAAAAATAAAGCCAAATTCCCCTTTTATACTATGATAGATGATAAATCCACCTGGAATGGACCCAATGGTACTACTGCTTTCCCAGTTATAGAACCTTCACATTTGGGGGATATTTTATAATACAAGGAAAGCATAGCAAATTCCTGCTGAAAAAGAGTGAATGGCAGCCCAGCCTCCCCCCCCCCCCCCCGCCTTACCCCTACCCCCAACCCACCCCAAGCTCTGAAACAAGGCAGTGAATTTTATTTAGCTGTGGTTTAAATAGGGCTGGTTTACCTCTGATCCCAGCTGTGTATTCAGCTGGGTATGCTGCTAGGTGAACTGTGCTTGAGAAGAATTGGCTCAGTAATCCTGGGCTATGTTCAGGTACCATTAGGCACAATGTCTAGCAGGATTTTCCTCTGTGATATCTTATTATACTTAAGCAAGGGAATTAATTACAGGGCAGCACTTGCCTGATTGCACCTCTGAGTTACATTACTGCTAAGGACAGGACAAGGTGGTCACAATATCCTGGCTGAATTTGAAAGCATGCTTCCTGTTATGAGGCCTCTCCAGCTGAATAGAAGAAAGAGTGTGTACAAAGAGGGAGAAAATTAAGTCCACATGGCGAGTTGCATGCAATGAAATTGCCTGCTAGAAAAGGGCTGCATGCTCCCCAGATCAGATACGTCTAAGTTCTACCTCCAGGAAAATATCTTCAGAGGGAAAGACTCTTACTCTTTTTTCAGTCTAGAATCTGCTATAGAAAGCCCATAGAGAGCTCTGGGAGTTCCCTGGTGGTCCAGTGGTTAAGACATTGTGCTTCCACTGCAGGGGGCACAGGTTCAATCCCCGGTAGGGGAATTAAGATCCCACATGCTGCAGGGTGCAGCCAATAAATAAATAAATAAATAAATAAATAAATAAATAAATAAATAATCCAATGTCTAATTGTTTAAAAAAAATTCCATAAATATAGCTAATAAGATGGAATGAAGCACTGATACATGCTACCATATGAGTAAACCTTGAAAATATCACACTGAAGTGATAGAAGCCAGACATAAAAGGTCATATGATTCCATTTACATGAAATGTCCAGAATAGGCAAATCCATAGAGACAGAAAGTAGATTAGTGTTTACCAGGGCCTGGAGGAAATGGAGAATGAAGAGTAATTGCTAATAGGTACAGGGGTTCTTTTTGGGGTGATGGAAATGTTCTGGAATTAGAAAGCAGTGGTAGCTGCCAACATAGTGACTATACTAAAAACCATGGAAGCATACACTTTAAAATGATGAATTGCATGTTATGTGACATATACCTCACTTTTTTAAAAAGCTCACTTATGGGAGGAAGTAATTGAAAAAAATAAATGATGAGGGACTCCCCTGGTGGCACAGTGGTTAAGAATCCGCCTGCCAGTGCAGGGGACACGGGTTTGAGCCCTGGTCCGGGAAGATCCCACATGCCGTGGAGCAACTAAGCCCATGCACCACAACTACTGAGCCCGCGGGCCATGACTACTGAAGCCCACACACCTAGAGGCCGTGCTCCGCAACAAGAGAAGCCACCCCAATGAGAAGCCCACACACCGCAATGAAGAGTAACCCCTGCTCGCCGCAACTAGAGAAAGCCTGCACGCAGCAACGAAGACCCAGTGCAGCCATAAATAAATAAATAAATAAATAAATAAATAAAATTTATTTAAAAAAATAAATAAGGACTATACTAATGCACACATAAGATGGAATAGTGCATATTTTGGGATGTTGAACATTGTGGTAGAAAAAGCAGTGGGCTGAAAATCAGGAGCCTAGTAACTCTAAAGTCACTTAACCTCTCTGGGCCTCAATTTTCTGGTCCTCACACAGCATGCAGACAACCCTGGCAGAGATCCTACTACCTTCAAGGTGCTCCTCAAAGTGGGAGTGGCTTGACCCTGCCTTTCCTGAACCCAGTTCTTTGGGGTCAAGTGCTTTTGGGAGCCAGACAGCCTCCTTCCTTCTCTCACAGCTTCCACCTCCTTCCCTCAAGTCAGTCCAATTCTGTGCCTCTGACCAGGGTAGCAAATCTGAGGCCGGAGTTCAGGCACAAGATCCATGTACAAGTTTTTAAACATTTTGAATGACAGTGAGTCCCCTACATTTGAACCTTCAAGTCGTGAACTTTCAAAGATGCAAACGTGCGTTCCATCAGTGTCATGCATGAGTGAAATTGCAGCTTGCCCTCCATCTCCTATTGCTGACGATCCTTCAGCTCTACCATCTCCCACTTCCTCTCTCTCCTCCAGTTGGTAACTCTTCTTTCCTGTTCACTCGATGCCAGTCCCTGTATGCCAGCTGTTGTACTGTACTACTGTACTTTTCAAGGTACTGTACTATAAGATTAAAAATGTTTTATTTCTTGTGTTTGTTTTTTATGTATTATTTGTGTGAAAAGTATTATAAACCTATTACAGTACTGTACTATATAGCCAATTGTGTTAGTTGGGTACCTAGGCTAACTTTGTTGGACTTAACAAACAAGTTGGACTTACGAACGCACTCAGAGAACGGAACTCGTTCATATGTAGGGGACTTACTGTATCTATGTCTTTAATTTCTTTTAGCAATGTTCTGTAGTTTTCATTGTGCAAGTCTTTCACCTGCTTGGTTAAGTTAATTCCTAAATATTTTATTCTTTTTGATGTTATTTTAAATGAATTGTTTTAAATTGTTTATGTTTCCTTTTCAGATTGTTCATGGTTCATGTACAGAAATGCAACTGATTTTTATGTGTTGATTTTGTATCCTGCTACTTTGCTAAATTCATTTATTAGTTACAACAATTTTTTTGTGTGGAATCTTTAGGGTTTTCTACATGTAAGATATCAACTGTGAACAGAGATAATTTTACTCTTCCTTTCCATTTTGGATGCGTTTTTTACTTCTTCTTGCCTAATTGCTCTGGCTAGAACTTCCAGTACTATGCTGAATAGAAGTAGTGAAAGGGAACATCCTTGCCTTGTCCCTGATCTTAGAGGAAAATCTTTCATTTTACCAATAAGTATGATATTTGCTGTGGCTTTTTCATATATAGCTTGTATTATATTGAGGTAGTTTCTTTCTATTCCTAATTTGTTGAAATGCAAGCGTAGTTCAAGATAAGGGAAAAAACCACATGATCATCCCAATTGATGCAGAAAAAAGCTGTTTACAAATTCAACACACTTTCATGATAAAAAGTACTTTGGAACTCTGGAGTCTGTTGAATTTTGCCAACTAAGATCATTAAAAAGCACTACTGTCTACTATTATCATTATTTTATAAATTTCTTTATTTCCTGCCACCAAAAAAATATGTCATTTGGGATGGGCATATTCTTATTCATTCATTCAACAGGTATTTATTGACTACCTACTATGCACCAGGCACTGTGCTAGATGCTGAGAATACAATGGTGAATGAATAAGATGGATATGATTTCTGCCCTCTTAGAACATCAATCTAGTGCAAAATATGAGCCTGTTTAAAAAATCACATAAAGCAAACAAATTTATAAGATAATATCAAGCCATTTAAGTGCCGTAATGGAAATAACCGAGTACAGAGAGTAGACTTAGCAATACACCATTGCTGGGGAAGCAAGTCAGTGAAATGGATGAGGAATGGAGTTGGTGGATACACAAGTATCTCTTATTATGTTCTGTGCTCTTCCATATGTTTCAAATATTTCATGGTTAGGTAAACTTTAAACAATTAAAGTAAAATAAAGAGGTATTCTATACCTCTTTATTTTTGCCTTTTTCTTTTTAATCCCAAACTCAACTTATGCAACACTTTAGAAATCTATTGTGTGAGAGTTGATTTCCAACTCTACACACACATCAGAATCACCTGGAGCCCTTGTTAAAAATACAGATTCCCCTAAACTTATTGTGGTCATCATTTCATGACGTATGTGAGTCATATAATTATACTGTACACCTTAAGCATATACAGTGATGTATGTAAATTTTATCTCAATAAAACTGGAAGAAAAAAAGACTATAGCTAATAGAAAATTTAAAAACACACACACACACACAAATAGATTCCACAGATTTCCATCTCCAGAGATTCAGATTCAGTAGGATTGGGGAAGGGCTCAGGAATCTATTTTTAATAAACACCCTGATGATTCTGATGCAACCATGTAGGATTCTTATTTGGGAATCACTGGCTCAAAGCAAGGAGTATTGGTTGTGTGCCTAGAAAGATGCACGTATTTTAAAAAGAACTTGCGGGCTTACCTGGTGGCGCAGTGGTTGGGAGTCTGCCTGCTAATGCAGGGGGCACGGGTTCGAGCCCTGGTCTGGGAGGATCCCACATGCCGCGGAGCGACTAGGCCCATGAGCCACAGCTGCTGAGCCTGCGCGTCTGGAGCTTGTGCCCCGCAACGGGAGGGGCCGCGTTAGTGAGAGGCCCGCGCACCGCGATGAAGAGTGGCCCCCGCTTGCCGCAACTGGAGGAGGCCCTCGCACAGAAACGAAGACCCAACACAGCCAAAAATAAATAAATAAATAAATAGATAATAAAATAAAAATAAAAAGAACTTGCTATTTAAGAGAAGACAGAAAGATAAGTTTTGTAAAGAAAAGAACTCTTTGTAACATGAATAAAAACCAATCAGTTCTATGCATCCAAATATGTATACATTGTATTTCCTTCAAAGAGGGCACATGTATAAAGAAGTTGTCTAGGAGCATTTTTCCAACAGAGAAAGTTGGCCCCTTCTGCCTATCCATTATTTTCATCTTAAACACCAGTTTGGATATGTTAAAGTGAAGCTTTAGTTAGTAACTTTGGTTAGGTCACAAGCTCATCTCTGGATGTATCAATGAGCTGTGTTTTTTCTCTGGCCATGACCAGCCCATGTGCCCTACAGAGACCAACCCCTTGTAAGCCTCTCTCTGATGGTGGTGTCATAGCGTCCTGTCTGCTGGGTCTTTTAGGTATTACCTCTCTGGGCTCCAGCAATATTCACCCTCTTCTCCCACCCCCAGCCCCTCTGCCCAAGCAGGAGAACCCTAGAGAAGCTTCCAAAGGACTTTGTCAACGTTTGGCAGATAAAGATGATAAATGTCAGCCAGGACTACAACATCTCCTGTAAACTCAAACTTTAAATCATTGTGCTATTTCAACACTGTCACTTGCTGTGGGTTTTTTTTTTTTTCTGATTAGTGTTTACCATTGCATTTTCTTCCCTCTTCCTTGTGTGTAACCAGGAAGCTGAGCAGGGCAGCCTGTGAGGAAGGCCGGCCTCCTGCTTGAGTGCTCTTGGTGAGGAAAGCCCTGTTCCCAAGTTTCTCAGTGCTTTGGGGCCCCTAAAGGATAACCCATCTGAGAATGATTTCCAGGTAACTGAGCTAGCAGATGCTGCCCAGCTCAGGAAAGAAGGCTGCCCTGGGTTTTGTCACTTTGTTGAGAGGCAGCTGTACATTTGCTGGCCCTTCCTGTCTGGTGCAGGAGGGAAGGAAGGAGCAACTGTTCTCTTTCCTTCCAACTGCATTGAAACCCATGACACACGGGGCTTTCTCCCAAGGTCCAGGGTGACTCAATTTCAGGTGTCAAACATATTTCCCAACGCTGCCTATTAATTTTAATGAGTTAGACAAATGATGATGCAGAGGAGAATAATTTTCTAATCAATAAAATTGATTAGCAATGTAATGGTCTAGACTATAATGTAGGTGTTTATCAATTAGCTCCTGAAGTGAGCCAGGATCACTAATGGTGTTGATATAATGATATAATGCTGGAGCAGACACACCTGCATTTGATGCTTTCCAGTTGGGTCTCTTACCTATGTACACTTGAGCAATTTTCTGAACTTTTCTGAGCCTCAATGTCTTTATCTATCAATATAAAATGGAAATAATATTACCTGCCTTTTAAATTTGCTATAAAGATTAAATAAAACATTATATAAAAGCACCTAACATGGAGTCTGGCACCTATTGGGTATTCAATATATAATAACACACATACGATACCTGTAGACTTAGCGCTATATATATATATCACTTTATTTAATCTTCTCAAAAACTCTGTGAGGCAGGTAGTATTATGATCCCCCATTTTACAGATGAGAAAACAAAGGCACAAAGAAGTTAAAGAAGCTTGCCCAAAGTTGGCAGCCCGAAGTGGTAGTCAGAACTTGAACCCAAGCTGTCTGGCCTGGGACTTTGTGCTTTCAACCGTTTACACTAGTGCTCTTCTAATACATGTTTTCTTTCTAACCTTCACCCCTGCCCAAGTAACTACAAAATGCAAATTTTTAGGCCCTTTCAGGATACAAAAAGGAGATGCTGGCTTAGGGAGCATGGCTTTTCTCTCACATTATCTATAAACCCAATAATATGTCACAGAGTCTCTTGGGCAGAGCAGGGATACCAAGAACTAGCGGTTATTCTGGCCAGTGTGTATCTTGTTAAGTCACATGGCCAAGGTCAAGAAGATGTGTTTTCCTGTTCTGGGGCTTCAGACTGCTCATGTACCTTCCCCTTCCCCTCCTCCATCTCTATTTCAGGCAGTCATCTTGCAAAAACATATTCTTTAGTCATAAAAGATATATGATTGGAGTGCGTGGATGAATGCATTCAGATTCATCACTGCTAGAAACATCTTTATGGGCAGAGAATACCATTGTTATAGAAAAATATGGGCTTCTCTTTCACAACTCCCCAACTCTGCTCACAAAGAGGGATTTCAGAAAAATCTCTTCTGCCCACATTGTCTTCTGGTTCCGTGTGTGTGTGTGTGTGTGTGTGTGTGTGTTTCTGTGCCTACCCTTCTATCCTAATTTTTGTTTAAGGGATTTGGCATTTATGTGTATGATTTATGAATTACTAAAGAAAACTCTGGCACTTCTTCCAGGGCTACTTAGTAACTATTAGAATCAAGTGGTGTTAAAACAAGAAAGGATTTAGGAATTCAAAGATAGCACATCTGAGTATCCTGGCCTGTTTCCAAAATTATGTCTAGTGCAAACTTCCTCTCTCATAAAATATCATTATAGTGTATTATCCTAATAAAGATCCACTCTGGGAAGGGCGCTGAAACAAGGCATGCCAAAATTTGGCAAGGCCGAATCTTTATCAGGCAACTATAAACTTCTAAAATTTTATTGTGAAAAATAATCCCACAGCCTGTGTAAAATAATAACAAACATGCAGTCCTCATAACAACTGGTTAATGTCTAAGCATTTTGAGATTTTGAGTGTTGCATGGAAAGGAAAGTGAGTCTAACGGAAAATTCTGATTAATGCCAATTTTGAGTCTAATAAAGTTCCTTTGTTAGCTGCCTAAATTATTAAAACTTACCCTATGAGCCCTTGTTTCTGAAAAAATTTTTTCTTCCTATTTACACTCATACAAGGACATCTTAAAATTGCTGACTCTTAACCTCTGCTTCTCAAAGTCTTTTAACCCGTCAAGTCTTGGTTTTCTAGGCTGTGTTGCTGTGCCTGTCCTAACTCACTGTTGGCTTTTTAAGTTGTATCATGGTAGGCTTTACTCTTCACCATTATGATGGGACTGCTGTTTCTAAGTGCTCAAACCCATCTTCTCTGATATTATTGGGAATGATTCCATTGCTTCAAAACACTTTTGCTGATCTGATGCCCAAAATGAATTGCCATAAATTCTCTTAGAAGTGGAAAATAAAAGAATACATTTTTTTCCTTTAAATCACATTTGTGATTTTTCAGAGAACATCTTCCCAGTAAATGATTAAGTAGGCTTCACTTACAAAGGGATTCTCCAGTCAAGTGTAAATTTCAGCTAGGCCTCATCATCCAAACATTTGAGTTCACCAACCTATTTCTTCATTTTTATTTATTTATTTTTTAAAAAAATTTATTTATTTTTTATTTATTTTTTTAAACATCTTTATTGGAGTATAATTGCTTTACAATGGTGTGTTAGTTTCTGCTGTATAACAAAGTGAATCAGCTATACATGTACATATATCCCCATATCCCCTCCCTCTTGCATCTCCCTCCCACTCTCCATATCCCACCCCTCTAGGTGGTCACAAAGCACCAAGCTGATCTCCCTGTGCTATGCGGCTGCTTCCCACTAGCTATCTATTTTACATTTGGTAGTGTATATATGTCCATGTCATTCTCTCACTTCGTCCTAGCTTACCCTTCTCCCTCCCCGTGTCCTCAAGTCTATTATCTATGTCTGTGGCTTTACTCCTGTCCTGCCCATAGGTTCTTCAGAACCATTTTTTTTTTTTAGATTCCATATATATGTGTTAGCATATGGTATTTGTTTTTCTCTTTCTGACTTACTTCACTCTGTATGACAGTCTCTAGGTCCATCCACCTCACTACAAATAACTCAATTTCATTTCTTTTTATGGCTGAGTAATATTCCATTGTATATATGTGCCACATCTTCTTTATCCATTCATCTGCCGATGGACACTTAGGTTGCTTCCATGTCCTGGCTATTGTAAATAGAGCTGCAATGAATATTGTGGTACATGACTCTTTTTGAATTACGGTTTTCTCAGGGTATATGCCCAGTAGTGGGATTGCTGGGTCGTATGGTACTTCTATTTTTAGTTTTCTGAGGAACCTCCATACTGTTCTCCATAGTGGCTGTATCAGTTTACATTCCCACCATATTTCTTCATTTTTAGACTTGGGAATGAAGACAAACTTTTCTCTTGTATCCTTAGAACTAGAGCTCAAAAACTATCCTCTCTTGATCCTAATTCTTGATGACATGGTGGGGTGTGGTGTCGGGGAGACCAAGACAAAATAGCTTCTAAGTGGTCCAAAAGACATGTCTGGACTAAACTGTTCTTATTGGGACGCATCACTGGGAGCCAATGAGATTTACTTACATCGCAGAGGAAACTCATTATCTCTCCTGCTACGTGCAGAAAACAAAATCCTCTGAGCAAGGTCCTGGGAGATTGCGTTACTTATGAATAAAATATACTTTCTTTAGTACAGAAAGTCCATGCTATGTACTTTAGCTGCCTTTTAGAGGACTTCCCGGTTCTTGGCTTACAGACCTCACAGGACGGTTGTTATCAGTTCCACGAGCCACTGTGAAGGTGTCTTACCCAGTGTCCAATGTATAGAAGAAGCACCAAAATATCAATTCTCCTCCCCACACTCTTCCATCTGAACAAATGAGGTGGTACTGTGTGTGGAGTCCAGGTAGAATGATGCTAGCAAAAGGGTTAACTTGGCTTATTAAGGCCCATGCTTGCATTTGCTGTAGCACTCAACAGCGGTATCACATGCTCTTGAAGTTTGCAACAGAGGCAAAAGCCCGGCCAAGGTTTAGTGTCTGTTCCCAAACCTACAGTAGCCTCGTCATGTTCAAAACTGTAGTATTCCCATACGCCTCTGCCTCTCTCTCCCACCCAGGATGAGCACAGGTGGGGAAGCAGAAGTCTGGGATGTGTCCACTTCATCCCCCAGCTAACTGTGAGGGATGCCTGGGCAGCCTTGTTGAGACATCAGCGCCTCCCTCTTCACTTCCAAGTTCTCAGCCCTGAGGACTGGAGATGCCTCCAGTTCAGGATCCATGAGGAGGAAGCGGGAGGGACAGAGCTGCTGTGGTGGGGAGCCTGGTGGTCATGCCACAGACCCCACCAGGAATGCGCACTGTGTGCTGTGCGCTGGGCTACAGGCTTTACTGACCTTATCTCAAGACATTCTTTTAAAAACCCTGTGAGTGTGGAAGGTAGGGTCAGTCGCCTGAGACTCAGAAAGAGTTAGCAAATTTTTCACTGCCATATGGCAAGTAAACGGCAGAAACAGGTTCAAGTCCATACTGGCTGATTCCAGAAGTCAACACTCTTAAGAACTCAATGACTGGAGGAACATGGAAGTGCCATGTGAAAGATTCCCCAGGTTTTCCCTCTGCTATACTCTTGGCCGTAGTCTTAGCTTATATCTATCAATGTACTCTGCATGTTATGTTTCTATTATTTGTTCATATTGCATCTCAAAACCATCTTATTGATCTTGATAAACCAGAATCTAGGCACATATCAGAGTTATTTGGACAGCTTTATACAGTTTTGTTTTTCCTTTGAGTTAGATAACTAGGCTAGAAGACAAAATCATGCAGCCCTTTTCCTGTCCCCCTGAGGTGCTGAGCAAAAATGACATTCAAGGTCCTGTCTAGACAGCTGGAAAGGAAACCTCCCAGGCCCTGCCTGCACTTCGGGGTCATTGTCCCAAGCAACTTTCAGCATCAGCTCAGTGGAAGAAGAGAAATAGACCAAAGTGCCAGCCATGGCCATCCCCTTGATAATAAGTATGTTTTATAGTCAATTAAGCATAAGCATTTATACAAATAAAATTTTAAAAGATTAAGTTATTGATTTGGGGTCCTGTCATTTTCTGCTGGTTCCATCCTAGTTAGTGGGAGTGCTGAAAATTTTATCAATGTTTCCTAAGTTGTCTCTGCAATTGAAGTGAAGTAGAAGGCTGAAAGGTTCCCTGAGTTCCTGAAAGATAGAGGCTAAGAAAGTTTTCTAGGAAATTCAATAAACAGTCTAGGTTTGAGAGCTTGAGCTTTCTAGAGAGCAAACTCTGCTGGTTATGGCATTACAGCCATATCACGCTCAACACACACACATTTTTTTTTTCCTACTGTAAGAGTAATACCTGTTTTGGGACCTCCCTGGTGGTCCAGGGGCTAAGACTCCACGCTCCCAATGCAGGGGGCCTGGGTTCGATCCCTGGTCTGGGAGCTAGATCCTTCATGCTGCAACTAAGATTTCGCATGCCGCAACGAAAGATCCCGCATGCCGCAACTGAGACCCGGTGCAGTCAAATAAATAAATAAATACTAAAACAAAAAGAGTTGTACCGTTTTTTGTAGACATTTTGGAAAATACGAGGATGGAGGAAGAAAACAAATCATATAGATTTTTACCATCCTGAGAAAGACAGTTACTGATTGGGGAATTTCCTTCCAGTCGTAACACATATATTACAACCAAATACGGATCATACTGTAGACATTGCTGGTTAGCCAGATTACACAATATTTAAAGGATGCTGCTCTGGGCGACTAAAACTCATCTTTAGTAGACATAATACAGATGTGGTGTGGCACTAGCTGGGGCGCTCCATCCTTGGGAGTTTGGACAAAGGGAAGGGAAAGCTTAAGTAACTAGTCAAGGGCTTTAATTCCAGCCTAAACAAGAGCTTTCCTGGGTGACTTCACGGCTGTAGTGTAAACCAAGCTCCCTGACAATGATTTCGAGGCTACTGCCAAAAAGAACAGGAGCTGACCCAACAAAGCATACAGAATTCCTGGGTATATATAATGACAAACATTTTAGCTAATACTGATCCATTGGAAAATCAGATTCCTTCCTGCCAGGTGCTCTGATGAAGGCTATTCAGAGAGCCACAGCTAATCATTCAACACAGAGGGCTGTGTTGAGAAAAATTAAAGGCTATGTGGTTTGGAACTTGTCTATAAAATGCATGTTGTTGACAATGGTTTCTCCCCATAGTCTACAGAAGTAAATTTGTACAAAGAAGTGGCTGGACTAATTTATTAAGTGCAAGATTGGAAGCGAGAAGCTTAAATCAGGCCTCTGCTGCTGACATAGTATACAGTTCTCACATCGTCATTTCTCAGTCTCTTTTCCAGAGAAACTTTCAGGGTTGACAAAGTGATCAATTGTGGTGGCTTGGCTTTGGGAGGATAAAGTTTTGGGGTTCGGTCTCTTATTGCATGAGTTCCTCAAGGCTATTTCCAGATGGCATGTGGTTTTGCACTAACACAGGATGAAGTTCATGGCAGAGGATTATGGAGGTGGTTTTGGCCAAGGCATAAGTCATAAGACTGTGAAGGCTCAGCTCAGCCATGCTCAGCTTTCTGGAACCTTTCTCTGAGAAATGTGTTATCTCAGAGATGAAGTGTGTAAACAAAAAGGCCTTCATAGCACCAGCCCCAAAGCAGTTCCTATAAGCAAGGGAGAGGGATTTTCTGCAGCCCTGCCAATTCCTGCAGATACTTGCCAGTAGAGACCTCAGATTCTCCTTTTCCATGAGGGCATGAAGCAATGCCCACAAATGAGCAAGGAAAAGCATCTGCTCTGAGCCAGCGTTTCAATCTGTTATGGAGGATGGAAAATGTGCTTGAGGCTTGGAGTTGGGGAAATGTGTTTTTGTTCACTCAGCTCCCATTATAACCACATCTGTTATCAGGAGGGCGGGCTGTGTTAGTATTAATAGCATGACTTTCTCAAGCCTGGAGCTCTCCTCTGTGATCTTTTGGCTGAGAGCATTAAACTGAGAAGGCTGAGAAAAGCCACCTCACTGTGCTGGGGAAATGGCCCCTTGAATCCTTCTGGAAGGCCTGACTCTGGGCCTAAGCTAATTTATATTTTCTCCGTTTAAGAACCTAATCTAAAAGTGAATCAGAATAAAGAGCTGCTCTGTCTTTCGTTTCTGGCTTCTCAGGCATGCTACCAAGTTTGGTCAGTTCAAAATGTCCCAATTTTCCCCATTCTCTCTCCACAGATGGGCTTAAGTTTTCTCTGACATTTCCTCAACTAGTATTCTGTGGCCAAATGGTTGGCAATAATAGGATCATCCAGTGTCAGAGCTGGAAATGACTTCAGGGATCCTCCAGACCAGTAGCTCTCAGACTCTACTCTTTGGAGGAGGTGACTCTCGGATCACCAGGGGAGGGGAACATGAAAAGGAACCAAGAATGCACCCCAACACACAACACACATATAACACACACACACCCCTCCACTGAGAGCCATCTTCCAAATAATACTCTATTTGAACAAAGAGTGATATGGCTAGAGATTGAAACTCCCAATAAATTCTACCCCCTAATTTTACTGGTTAAGAAATAAATTCCAGAACTTACCTGGTGGTCCAGTGGTTAAGAATCCGCCTTCCAATGCTGGGGATGTGGGTTTGATCCCTGCTTGGGGAACTAAGATCTCACATGCCATGGGGCAACTAAGCCTGTGTGCCACAACTACTGAGCCCACGTGCCACAACTAGAGAGCCCACACACCGCAACAAAGAGCCTGCACACTGCAACGAAGATCCCACGTGCTGCAACTAAGACCCAACGCAGCCAAATTAATTAATTAATTTAAAAAAAAAAAGAAAGAAATTCCTAGGGAAGTTAATTGACTTACCTAATTGGTTACTTTGTGACAAAGCCAAGATTAGAACGCAAGTGTTCTTACTGGCTTTCATTCTTTCACTCATTCGTTCATTCATTCATTCACAAATGCTTTCTGTTCTAGGCATTGGACTAATTGTTATATCCAAAAAGACTTATTAAACAATTTAAATGTCACATGTATTTGAAAAAAATTATTTTCCGTGAATTTGAGCACTAGGTTACATAATAACTTATCTTTCAGTGACTTAGTTAAACTAAGTCTTTCCTTATTAAATATCACATTTCTTCTGACTGCCCTGAGGAATTTGTGGTAAAGTCATATTACCATTTAAAATATGTGGAATATATTAACATTTGCAAATTCTGTTCCTTTTAAAAGCATCTTTGTAGTTTATGTTAGTGGGGTCATAGTTGGCATATATTCAACTATATAATACACTCTGTATTAGGTTTCTTTCAATGAAGGCAAGATTTTCAAAATGAACCATTTTTCATGAATATGATTTGTATAGTCATAATATGCTGTGTATAGCTTGGTCAGTACACTAACCACATTATTTTACAATTATCTATTTATGTGTTTGTTTCTCCCCAGCAGAATATGAGCTGCTTGAGGGCATTACAGCATTCTAAGCCATTTGCCCTTGCAAACGGATACACAGAAAACCATCTGATAGATCATGTCTCTCCAGGTCATTAGACATCCTGAAAGCCTTTTCTACCTGTAATGGTATGTGATAATGAAGTTGTATCTCTGAGATTCAGCCACACTCTTTGTATTAGTCTACATAATGAAGTACCACTGGCTGGGTGGCCTACACAGCAGACATTTATTTTCTCATAGTTGTAAGAAAAGACTAGAATTCCATGATCAAGGTGCCAGAAAATTCGGTTTCTGGTGAGAACTCCCTTCTTGGCTTTAGACAGTTACTTTCTTGCTGTGTACTGGTGGTAGGGATGAGTGTCAGTGAGAGGCAGCTCTCTGGTGTCTCTTCTTAAAAGGACACTAATCCTATCAGATGATGGCCCACCCTTAGACCTCATTTAACTCCTTATGACCTCACTTAACTTTCATTACTTCCTTAGGGGTCCATCTCCAAATACAGCCACTTGGGGGTCAGGGCTTCAACATATGAATTTGGAGGGGACATAGAAATTCCGTCCATAACCTTCTTAAACCGTCTCATGTGTTGCCTCAAATATGACAAATTGGGAAGTAATTGGAAAGAGGGGCCAGAGAATGAAGCTCCTCAACTCTAGGAAGCAGCTGATGATAGTAGTTTGATGGCACTGCTGTTTGAAAGGGGGAGACCTGCCTCCCCGCACTGCCACAGTCTTGCCCCTGCCTTCTCTCTCTCCAGGCCTTCATAAGCTCTGCAGAACTCAAAGAGCACTGCCCAGTGCACAATCTAATTTCAAGTGAGTGGAGAGTATGCACTGTTTGCCTTCCCCGTATCCATTTCCCCTTCGTCAGCAGCAACTTTTAGGTCCCCCGATAGCCTTCTCTTGGTCCGTGGGTCTGGGTGGATGTGCCACTCCAGCTCTGAGGCCAGCAGCTGGTCCCAGCCCCTGCCAATCAGTGTATCTCATTTCCTTGGCCACAAAGATTGAGTTAGTAGTTGACATGTGATCTAAGCTGATCTAATTGGAATGACTCTGAAAATCTTTTGGAAAAACAACTTTTCTCTTTTTACCAACTCTGAACCTTAAGAATATGAGTCTGGAGAATTCCCTGGTGGCTCAGTGGTTAAGAATCCGCCTGCCAATGCAGTGGACATGGGTTCGAGCCCTGGTCCGGGAAGATCCCACATGCCGCAGAGCAACTAAGCCCGTGCGCCATGACTACTGAGCCTGTGAGCCCCAACTGCTGAGCCTGCGTGCCACAACTAATGAAGCCCACGTGCCTAGAGCCCGTGCTCCACAACAAGAGAAGCCACCACAATGAGAAGCCCATGCACCACAACAAAGAGTAGCCCCCACTCGACCCAACTAGAGAAAGCCCGCGTGCAGCAACGAAAACCCAACGCAGCCAAAAATAAATTTATTAAGAAAAAAAAAAAAAAACAGAATATGAGTCTGGAAAACCACAGCTATCTTGTCACCACAAGGTCAAACCCTTATCCGAGAATGTAGCCAACCTGGGGGAGGCTGACCTGGACAGCGGAGAAAGAGCAAGTCATGTTTTTGGTGACGTCATTTAGGCCCCCTGTGTCAGGCTGTGCTGAAGCCAGCCCAGCCCTTGGATGCCTCAGTTTGCTAAGTCAGTAAGTTCCAGACCGCTATTGTTGGTGTTGCATGACTTATAACCGGGGGTACCAGATAAAATATAGGACATCCACTTAAACTTGAAATTAAAATAAACAAAAGACAATTTTAAATTTATGAGCATGTTCCAAATTTTGCATGGGACATACTTATACTAAAAAATTATTTGTTGTTTATCCGAAACCGACATTTAACTGGACAGCCTGTATTTTTATTTGCTAAATCTGGCAATCCTACTTGTAACTAAAATGTATTAGTGATGGGTGGTGAAACACTGTGTTCACAGAGAGGATCTGAAACCTCTGTTGTTTTGGTGAATGGGCGACAGGCATCCCTGGCTGGGCCTAGATGTTACAGATAAAGTCTGAGGATGCTGCTACCAATCTTGTTTCCAAAACAGGTGTCACATGTTGGTGTTTACAAGGCTGACACGGGTGGGTGAGTGGCAAGAAGACAGGGGTCTGAGCTGAGCCAAAGATTATCAACCATCAGGAAAGCCCAGACCTAGACATAACACAGAAATAAAGGTCAAGAGGAAATGCAGTTGAGACACATCAGAAACACATATGGTTCACTTTGTATTCAACAGTACAGGCAAGGAAGTGGGAGAGGGAGGAAGAAGAGAAAGAGAAAGAAAATAACAATCGAAATAATGTGGATGCTGAGGGTGGTCCCGAAGAGAGTTTAGGGGGTGACTGAGTGACCAAGTCCCTCAGCTGGCCTCTCACGGTGACAGCATCTCCCCGCTGAGTGTCTTTCAAGGGTCTCCACTCTGACAGGGCTGATGGCCAACATGTTTAACAGCTGGGACTCCAGACTGGTGTGTACGGTTTCTGGTGAGAACTCCCTTCTTGGCTTTAGACAGGCTTTAGACAATTTTCTGCTGATGGTCAGCTCTGCTCTGTTCGAGCAATTTCCCCTTGACACATTGACGTTAGCCCTTAACTTCTGCGTAAGCGGTCACCCTTTAGAAGGTGAGAAATGAGGCGAGCAAGCAGAAGCCAGGCACCTACAATTACCAGAGGTCATAGAACACAGAGGCACGAGAGGGGTGGGAAGGTCAGTTATCAACATGCTTTGCAGTGCTGTGGTCTCCTTGTGTTTCCCCGCCCTGTCATACCCTGAGTCTCCCTCTAAGGGAGTTGCTGGGAGTCCCGGGCCCTCCCCTTTGCTTGCCTACTCTTGTCTTCCAGAGAGTCCCCAGCCCCAGCCTTCATTCCCGAGTAACTTTGGCCCTCTCCTGGAATCAGGAGGTCTCCTTCCCTCTCGAGTCTAGCCCTTCAAGGGCCAAAACTCACCATCAGGTTTGCTAAAATTTTCTGTGTCAGTTATGGATTTCCCAGACCCAAAACCTTTCCAAGCCTCAATGTCATGCCCCATAGGAAAAAAAAAAAAAAAAAATCAATCTCACTCTTCAAAAATAAACTGAGAACTTGCAAAAAACCAAACCAAAAAACCCGACAAAACTGCGTTATTTATGCCTAAAGTACAACCGTTGTATAGATCTGCTGTTGCCCGCCCACCATTAAAGGGCAGAGAGTGGAAAGCACTGACCTGTGACGATGACGTGGTGAGTGCGGCCGGCAGGGCGTGGAGGCTCAGGCAGCAGAGGGAGGGGTCGGATCACCGAACACTAGTGCAGGGCTGAGGGGCAGTGAGGCGACTCCACTAGGCTGTGTTTCACCCAGGTATTAGGGATGCATAGACCAAAAAAGATCAGGGAACATGTTTGAATTTAAAATAACAAGGCAAAAATATTTCATATATTTGTTGCGTAACGCGAATATCACTGGACCTCCCTAGCCTGAGGGTACCCAAGAGGCCACAGTGACATTGGAATTTGAACGTTACTAGGCTTGGAGAGGGTGCCGGGAGGTGAGAGGGTCTCGGCTACATCGAGTCAGTCTTCCAAGGATATACTGTTTCTGGAGCATTAGTGGATATTAATGTCAGACTACAGTGAAGTACCAGTACTGAGCAAGGGCTCCCGTAACAAGGGCCTGATAGGGTTACCCAAGATGCCGATGTTACCGCATCTTCAGCAGTGGCCTCCCCCTCCTCTAGCTTTAACAGGCACAGGGCACTATTCCTGGAGCACCTCCTTCACCTGCTATCTCTACCCCTTCACACCTGGCTCAGGCAGCCTTCTCCGAAGTATTGTCCCGGCTACATTTTCAGGGCCCATGTGACAAGGAGGCGTGTTGGCGGGGGTTGCATAAGGCTTCCTGAGGAAGTAAGGAGCAGCCCTACATGTCATACCCACCCGTGTCCACTACCACTGTCCCTCCCAAACCCATCCACCCATATCACACTTTAGAAATTCTTTAGGGCTAACGAAACTCACTTTGTTTCAGGTGTAAATACTTCCTGAGTTGAAGGTTAAGTCTAGTGACCATTTTTCATACCTTTCTTTCATTTGCCTTCATCACACCTTAGCTAAGCACAGAGGAGGGAGACAGAGAATGGAGAAGAGGAGGAGGAGGACGGGGGTGGGGAGGAGGAGGAAGAAGGAGCACAGGAGGAAAGGAGAGTCAAGGGCTGGGGAGCAGGTCTGCACCCACGTGACTTAGACCCACTTCTTTCCCTTCCACCTCTAGCCTGTCTCCATTTAGGATGAATTCTGGGGAAAATCCCTATTCACAGGGCCTCTACCTGATGGCAAACTACATGAAAATAATGTTCCTCTGTGGTGTGAGGTTTGGTCCCAGCTTTTGTCACCAGCTCTGTTTTTGGTTTCTGGACTACAGTTGTCTCCTCCTCCCCCCCCCCCCGCCGCCCCCAAGTCCAATCTCTCACACACTCTTTTCTCTCCGAAGCCTCTATTGCCAAGGCAACACGATTCCTCCTGAAGCCTTCCAGCCACGGCCCACGGAGGGCCCCTCCCCCGCAGACTGCTCTCCTTCCCGTGAGTCCCTTGTTTGGTGCATCCTGGTCTGGGTGGGCGCACCACTTGCCCCACCACGGTCAAGGGGAACTCTGTACCCTTCCACATAGTGCTGTCCTTCTGTGAAGCCAGAAGTCAAATGGCTTCTCTTTCTCTGAACTCCTCTCCCAGAAAAGAACCCACGTGACAAACGCAATAACGAGCATGGCAAACTTTCGGTTTATGTTCAAAGAGGAGAGGAGGAGAGAATTTAGGTCCTACAATTCCAAAATCAACGACTTGAAATCCACCCTGGATATTTCTGTTCTCCCAAGTTTATTTTCAGTGCTTCCCTCTCCTCTTCCCAACCTAACCCTCCCTCCTCAATCTTCCCCCTCCCTGTCCCCCACCATACAAGCGGTTCAGTCTTGTCCCAGCTCCCGTTTTACAATGGTTCATCAACCCTCAGGGCAATGCTCCAGAAGACCGAAGTTCTGCCTGTTCTATTTCAGCTCCATCAGACAGCAGTGATTGGTTAAAAGTGCAGGTCTGGACCCAGATTGCAGGTCAAGACCTAGCTTAGATACTTTGTAAATGTGAGAATTTAGGCAACCTACTTAACTTCTCTGTTTCCTCATCTGTAACATGAGGATAATAGTATCTACATAGAGCATTGTTATGAGGATCAAGAGGGATAATATATAAAACTTAGACCCTGGCACACTGTAAATGCCACACCTGGTAATATAGTTCTTACTTTAACGATTTACTCTTGGGAGTTGGCTTATCAACCACTGTTGATAAGTGGGATCTAACCTCTACCCCAAGCACACTCCTTCTAAGGATGGTCAATGCTCTCAACCAGAGGGTTTATGATGAATGAAATATTCTTCATCGAAATACCTTTAAGCCAACCCTCATTCATTCATTCATTCATTCATTGAATCAATTAATGGCCACCTCAAAGTCCTTCACCATACATTAAATCACACTGCTTCATTCCAGTTTCTCCACACGGCCTCCCTGTGTCCTTTTAGTCCACCCCCAAATCAGTTTGAGCAACGGCCGTGGTTCCCGGCTCTCATTGTGTTCCCTCCTGTCAAATGATTATGGCATCAGCACATCACAAAAGCACGTTTACAATTTTAGAAGAATCTACAGGAACATAGGGCAATACAAGCCACAATGAACTGTGGAGCTGAATTTTTCTAAAGATAGCTATTAACCGTTGCCTCAAAGCCCCGTTATAGTTGTAGGATTTCATCAGGCTTTTATGTTCCCATGGTAACCAATGTACATGCAAAGCTTATAAACATATATTAAGAGGGCCTGTGAGTGGAAAACATGCAGTGTTGAGAGTTGGAAGAGCCAGGTCTAACCCCAGCTCTGCAGCTCATCAGCTGGGAGGTCTGGGAAGCTATTTGTAACTGTCTGAGCCAGTGTTTCAGACTCCATCAGTGTTTCTCAAAGTATGTGCCTCAGGTCACCTACATCAAAATCAGTGGTTATACTTTTTTAAAGTGCATATTCTTGGGCCCCTTCCAGAATTACTGAATCTGAATCTCTGGGGGTGGGGACCAAGAATCCCATTGTTAACCAGATTCCCATGTGGTTCTTAAACACACTGAAATCTGAGAATCATGGGACTCTACAGTCCCCCTCCAACATGTTATAGTTCCTTGCTTATTCATGCAGGCCAGAATTTGATTGCTTTGGACCCAAAGAATCATTGCAGACGTCCCTGAACAACATCAGGCAGGCAGAATACACTCTTCAGAATACTTTTTCATTACCACGTATTCACCCAGCACTTCCTATGGATCAAGCACTATTCTTGGGACACATCATTCAAAAGAGAGAAAAATACCTGTCCTCATAGAGCCTACATTCTAGTGTGCGGGAGCAGAGACAATAAATAAACTATTAGTAAATGTAAAAATAGGTGAATTATATAGCATGATAGATGGTGATGAGTGTGGTGGGCAAAAAATAGAGCAAGGTAAAGGGGTCAGGATGGAGAGGTGTTAAAATGTCTCCTAAATTATATGTAGCCACAGAAATCAACTTACATATTTATTACAAGCCTGACCGGTGAGCCCAGCTGCACCTTGAAGGGAATGTAGTGGATGCTCTTGGTGCCCTGCCCAGATCCCCTTTAGGGCCTGTGCACCCCCCTCTTCCTCACCGCCCCCCCTAACTCTTCCACGCCCTGTCAACGACTCAGTGACTATTGATGGCCCCTTGCCTCAAGGTGGGGTCAACTTGGTGGTATAACTTGTGCTCCCTGAGCTCTCGGGGAGGCTACATCCTTGCTAGCTCCCCCTTCCCCACCCCCTCCTGCTCCCCCCCTCCCCTTGTCCAGGGAGTACTCTCTGTAAATCACTTGCACAAGAATCCCTGTCTCAAGTTCTATTCTAGGGAACCCAGCCTAAGGCAGGCTCCCAACCCCAGTGGGGTTCTACAGACCAGGAGGACTGATGGCTGTTATGGCAAATCTTCATTGTTCCATTTCATCCTCGATGTATATTTAATATTCAGTCTTTTGGGTGCCCGACATTGCCCTGCAGAGGGAAGCAGGTGAGGCCCTGTGAGATGTGTTGCCTAGTGTCTGCTGTGTTTCTTCCACTCCTTTGCCCCCTGTGGCCACAGACATTCCCTGAGTGCCTACATTGTGGCAGGGGCTGTGCTGGGCTTGGGGACACAGCATAGCATGAGCTCCTCCACGTCACATGCTAGGACACTAGCGTCCAATTTCCGTCAAACACCTAATACATACTTGAAAATGACCAAACTTTTTGTACGATCAGCTGGCTTAAAGATAATGTTCATATACCTTTCTCATCAGCAACGTTTTTTTAAAAACAAATCCAACTTTGACACATCTCTGCGCAAATAAATGAACATTCCCATCCTGACTGCCTCTTTGAAGCAAACGGAGAGGGGAAGGCAAAGCTAGTAGGGACCGGGGCCAGCAGCATGTTCTATGTAAGGAGAGATGAACATGTGTACTCCACTGGTTTTCATTACAAAAAGAAAAGCCCCGCTTCTCTTTCATAGACCCTACTTTTCACATTCACCACATCAGAGGTGGATTTTTAAAAGGCTGTTGATGGATGCTGAAGCAGACATTCCTCACAGCCTTGACAGCACAGACATTCTTGAAATAGTTACAAGATTAAAAAAATGCTTGGGAGGTTTTCCTTTAAAATAAATTCTGTAATATAATTCTTTGCTCCTCGCACTTGGTGGGGAGCTACATGGGGAAAAGGAAAGGGGGGCCCGTCTGTGGAAGTTTGCCAGTGACCTCCGCCGTGGTTAGGGTCGACCTGCCCGCTAGTCTCAGATGGCTGAGGATGAGGTCTGCGGCTGGAAAGAGGGTGGTGATGAGGGTCTTGAACGGGCAGACCGCCCTTCATTTGAATGCAGTCAGAGCCTCTATGAATGCTTTTTGAACATGGTTTCCAACAGGCAAAAGAGAATGAAGAATTTTGCATAAATAAAGGACTTGGGGCATTCACTCTGGTTTTCACCTCGCTGGAGAGGGGAGGAACCCGGTAGAACTTAGAAAAAGCAGAGTGCCAGTGACTCACTGCTGAAGTGTCAGGCTGTCAGCGAGTTTCCCCACAGGCAAGAAGGGCTGGCTAGTTACACACAGCCCACTTTCTCCCCGGCCTACATGCAGGCCTGCAGAGGAAAGTGTCTGAGCATCACAGCTGAGCTCTCTCGCTTTCTCCTCCCAACAAAGAGGGGAGCCTAGAGCTCATCTCCCCGCTCAGTCAGGGTGTGCAGGAGAATTAGCAGGGGGTCTGGTTAACTACAGAGTTGGCGTCAGTAGCTCTGGGTGGGACCCAACTGTCTGCATTTCTAATAAGCTCACAGGCGATTCTAATGCTAACGTGGTCTCTGAATCACGCTGGAATAGCCAGAACCTAGCTGGTTCAGAATCAGCCACAATGAGGGGATGGAAGTTGCCTCCTGTGGCCACTATATAGATAAAGGTCGTTTTTTTCTGGTGACAGCAAATCTCCAGTCTTATCCCTGGTGATGATCCCAGTGATCGCGTGCCGCCATCACCGTCTCTCACTGTCCTTCTTTATCTATCACACAGTCAGGCTATACTTAAGGCTCGGGCCATCATTCCTTCCTGCCTCCTGTGACTGGGCCCAGAGCAGGCCCCCTGGAAGGGAATATTCTCAAGACACAGAAGTGGAAACTGAAATCTCGCATTCACCAGGCGATTTTCTACTCCATCACGCTGCTTCCAGCTGCTTTATGAGCGGTGGCTCAGGAAGGCAGCCCTTTCCCTGCTGCAGCACGGCGTGCGCTTCTAGCTGGAGCCCCCGGCGGGGAAGTGTGCCTTGCATTCACCAGCCGCTCCGGATGAAAGGGCCACTGGCTTCTAAATGCATAAATTGCTATTTCTTTATTGCTCTCGTAATAGGGAGGGGCTGCCCTAAAAGTGGCGTGGAGGGCTCCCGGTTGGCAGTTTCTCCTGTTTTCCAGGCTTTGCTCATTTTTCACGGCTCTTGAACTCTCCCTCTCAATTCCAGCCTGCCTGAGTGGGGGGTGGGGGGAGAGCAGAGGATGGGGTGTAGGTAGAGCCTACTAATTAGCTCAGGCTAAGAGCAGCCTTGGCAAGAAGCCACGAGAAGGGGAGGCCTCGTCAGTCAGGTGGAGATGATGACTCAGGGATCACAAAAGAACCTGCATAAGGAGCAGTTTGGGTAGCAACCAATATCTGGCTTGAGTCACTGATGGATGTTTACTGTGGTATTAGGAGGCAAGCTGGAGCTATGATGATTCCTAAAGAAGGAAAGACAGGTTGACAAAGACATGAACGCTGTCAAGTCAGAATAGGCACGCCTGTGAGCTTTGTCGCCAGGATTTTTCGTTCTTTGATTAATGCCACAGAGCATGGAGCAGTGTGCAGATGGCTGTCTGGAAGCATCCTAGCATCAATCAAAGAGTGCCCTCCTGGGTGGGGAGGGGAGTGGGCAAGCTGCTTCAGGGAGGGGGAAGGACCTTCTCTCCTTCTTGGAGGCCACCTCAGCTCACCAAGGTGTCCTTGAGACTGGTCACTCCAGAGCTGACTTCTGAGAGGCAGGACTGGCTGACAGGTCCTTCAAGAAACTGAATAAACACAACTTTCCTGACAGCCCCTCCATGGTCTCCTGGGGGCATTCTCAAGGGTATAGGTACATGCGAATATGGCCTGGATTCCACTGGGGGTGAGGGAGGCCCTTTAGGTAGATAGGGGAGTTAATATGTTTAAAGAGCTTAGATCAGCATCCAGCCTTATATAAATAATAGCGATTACTGTGAGGCAATTCGATTCACTCCAGAGATGCCCCCAAACCCACCTGGAACTGGACAGCATCAGCCTGTCAGAAGTGACCATCTTCCCCGAGCTTCTGTAAATCAGTCTCCACCAGGTTGTCATGACCAATGTAATATATGTTGCAAAGAGTTCTTCACTGTTCAAAGAGTACGTATTTTCTACTGATTTATGTCTTTTAAAAATAATTAAATTAGAATGGATTTGAAGTTGCTCTCTGAATAGTAGAGAAAGTTAGTCGTAGTTAACTCTCTGGGAATTATACGTAACCAGCAGCTTTGGCGAGCTATGCTGTGCTGTAGTGTGCTTATCAGCATATACACTGCATGGGTTTAACTGCTGGCTCCTCCGGTCACCAGCTGTGTGACTATCTTTACGTTCTTTTTTTTTTTTTGGCTGCACCGCGCAGCATGTGGATCGAACCTGAGTCCCTTGTATTGGAAGCGTGGAGTCTTAACCACTGGACCGCCAGGGAATCTCTACCTTTGCCTTCTTTACCTTAATTTCCTCGTCTGTGGAATGGAGGATATAAATGTATCTTAGAAGGTTGTAATGAGAATTAAATATGTTCACGTGTGTAGAGCACTTAGCACAGGGCCTAGCACATAATTGTGCTACTCTGTTGTCATCTCTTTGGAGGTGTTGGTTGTCCTTGGTCACATGTCTTATCAATAGAAAGAAGACAGGGAACCACTATACTAGATTATCTATTGGTCATTCCATCAATATATTGGTCAGTATTTATCCAGGGTCTTCTTGTTTGAAAACTCTGTGCTTCACTTACGGAAAACCAATTCTGTATATCCAGGTTTTCAAAGCTGATATTTGGGGATTAAGTGAATACCAAGGAATCATCTGCTTATTTTTTCAAAGATTTGATGTAGATATCCTTTCAAAATCCAGCTCCTTTAGTGCATTCAAAATGTAACTCAATGAAAACATTGATTTCATGGATTGTTCCAGGATATCCCCAGAATTTGTTCTGCATTTTCACTATGAACCAAATTCCAGAGTAACCAAGCAGCCCTAGTAAATGAAGGAAGATTTTTCTATGTTGGAGTTATGGAGGATTTGAATTATGAAGGAAATGACACAGTTAGAAAATGGTCATTTTGCAGACCCTAATGAAAAACTGAAACAAGTGATGATCATCAACAGAGGGTAAAGTAGAGGTTAATGAGGAACTTTACCACAGAGCATGCAAGCTATTACCAGCCGAAGTCACTGAGCAATCTTGGCATCACTAAAAATGCAACCGAATATTGTATACCTCCAGATAGGATGTAAAATGAAGTAAATAGGATCACCAGTGAAGTGTACTTGGAAAAATAATTGAACTTGGGCCAAGTCCAGCCATTAATTCTAACTTCCAGGCCATAGAAAATCAAGTGGGGAGACAGACATGTTAAACAGCATCACGAGAAAGGAATCAGTGAAAGCTGGGATGTAAGATACCCCAGAGAAGCTGACTTGGTTTCCTCAACAAGTCAATCACTTGTAAAGAAACATGCAGGGATGACTCTTCTAAATTAAAAGAGATTAAGAGATGTAAACACCACACACAATGGATGGACTATTTGGATCCTGATTTGAGCAAACAACTCTAAAGATAATTTCAATAAGTGAGAAAAGTTAAATATGGCCTGGGATTAGATGCTATCGAGGGATTAATTGTTAATTTTAGTAAGTGTGATGATGGCCTTATATAGGGACATATCCTTTCAGGGAGACACGTGGAAGTTTTGAAAGATGAAATGACATGATATTTGGAATCTCTTTAAAATATTCCAGCAATAAATAAAACAACCACCAAGAAAAAGCAGAGGGAGAGGGTGGATGAAATAAATCTGGCAAAATGTGGTGGTTGTTGAAGCTGGTGATAAATACGTGATTGTGTGTGTGGATTTTCTCCTTCTGAGTATGCTTAGAAATTTTCATAATAAAAATTTTAAGAAAACCCCCCCAAATAAACATTATTAAAACAAAAATAAAACAAATTTGCAACATTCAATACTCTCCCTCTGTTATAGGCTGAATTGTGTCCCGCACAAATTCATATGTTGAAGCCCTAAGCTCCAGTACCTTATTTGTAGGCGGGACCTTTAAAGAGGTAATTAAGGTAAAATGAGGTCATATGAGTGGGAACCTACTCCAATATGACTAACGTCCTTATAAGAAGGGGAGATTAGGACATAGACACACAGAGGGAAGATCACATGAAGACACATGGGGACGATGGACATCTACAAGCCAAGGAGACGGGCCTCAGAGGAAACAAATGTGCCAACACCTTAATCTTGGATGTGTGTCTCCAGAACTGTGAGAAAAACAAATTTTTATTGTTAAAGCCACCCAGTCTGACCTAGCAGACTAATACCCCCCTCTCCTGCTTGGTTTTCTTTACAGCATTTACCACTGTCTAATGCACTGTATTTTTATTTCCTTTTTGCCAGTCTTCCCCCACTAGAATGTACACGAGGGCGGTAAATTTTGTCTATTTTGTCAGCTGCTGAATCCCCAGCACATATAACAGAGCTTGACCCATTGAGCACAGAAGTTGTTCAATAAATAAATGTGAAATGTTGGATTGATGAATGAACATAGAATAGAGGTACTTCATGATTACCTGCTTGGTTGACAACATTTTTCCAGGGTAAGAATCGTCATCCAGCCCATTCTACCTCTGTCTATCTACTGCATCCTACAGTCTGTCCCAAATTTCTGAATTTGACCTAGAGACTAAGCACTTTGGGAGTTTGGCTTGCAGAGAAGCTACTCTGTATTCTGATTTTCTTCCAGCCTACAGTAAGCCCAAGACCCTTTGTGCATCTGTACACAGAGAAATTTGGGGGAGGCTCCAAACTATTCTAGTGTCTCTCTATAGGGGTCTGAAGAAGCAAAGTATAAGTGAAGCTTTGGAGAGGTGAAAATGTGTCTAGGAGGAAAAAAGAAGAGCAAAATGAGAGCCTATCCATAGGGGACATTTGTCACATTTCCTGGGTGCATGCACAGCACCTACTGAAAACCCTTCCTGTGTTTGGAGAAGGGCCTGCCTCATGAGCCCTGGATCCCAGGGTGGAACATTTTCCCAGGCTCCCTTGCAGCTAATACACAGGCATGTGACCTTGCCTTTACCAATCAGCCACCAAACCTGCCTGAAACTTTTCTTTGAAAGTAGGCAATGTAAGAATGCCAGCACCATCTAGAATCTATTTTCTGGGAAAGATGGTAGAGGGGATTTTGGGCAGTGGCAGTGGCTGAAAGGTCAAGTTCTTGATGTAGAAGTGCCACTGGTGCTGAAGGCAGTTGTACTAAAGTAAGCTCCCCTTCTAAATAGCAACATTGCAAACTGGAGCACCAGGGCCTGGTGGCCATGGTGACAGCACAGTTCTGCAACATGGCTGTGAATGCTTCTCCTTAGGAACATCTCCAGTCCTCCTTATAATTCTGTGAGCTACCCAGTACCCTTTGTGTATACTCCTTTTCTACTTAACCAAAGAAATTTAAACAAAAGGAGTACAGGTTCGCGAACCACAAGACACATTTAATGCATATCCTTGGAAAGAGAATGAAAAAAGAATTTTTTTGTGGTAAGATATACATTTAACCCTTTTTAAGTGCACAATTAGTAGCATGAAGTACATTCACAACGTTGTGCAACCACCAGCACTATCCATTTCCAGAACCTTGAGAATGAAAAATTTTAACGTGGGTTCATGTCTTTGAAGATTCTAGATTTCTAGGTCACTTTTAGTTCAAGTTAAAGAGCATTCACTGTCTAATTTCTGCAACGTAAGCTCCACAGCTCTGTTATTTATTGCTGCATTGCCAGCATCCAGCAGGTGCCTGGAAAATATGTGTTTGAAATGGGAAGGTCAAATGGGATATTCTGTAGTCCAGTACTTGTACAGTCTGAATGGGGTGTCGACAGGTATATACACACACTGTGTGTGGACATTGTGTGTTCTTTTAGTGGGAAGAAATGATATTACTGAATGGGTGAAGTAGCGGTTCCCAGCCCAGGCACTCCTGTCTCCTGGGTGTTGGGGGCTGGAAAAGCTAATATAAATTTTACTTTGACCTGGGATGAAGCTAACAAGGTCTACTAAAGACCCCCATGGCTGGAATTAGAACAAGTGAGTGAGGGCACGTCAGTTAGTTTCTGCTTCTTAGTTGCTCAGACAGGCTTTCAGTGATATAATAAGAATTTCTAATATTTCTGTGCGGAAAGTTGGTAATAAAACATTATTTGGTGGTAAAAGAGTTGGGGGGAACATTCAGTCATTCATTCAACAGTATTTATTGAGCATCTGTTTTGTGTCAACTTCTTTTCTGGGTACTGAAGTCTCTGCCACAAACAAAACAGACACGTGCCTTATATCTAGAGCTCGTGCAGAGAGAGACAGAAGTTAAGCAAATGTCAGATATGTCTGGTGGGGAAAGTGCTAGAGGTATATGTTATTTGTCATACAGTCATCCTGGAGGGTCCCTGAGAAGGTGATATTTGAGTGGGAACCTTAGGAAAGTGAGAGAGGGTATCACATTGACCTCTAGAGTGTTCCAGACAGGGAGAGCAGGAGGTGCAGCGCTCTGGGGTAGGAATGCGCTTGGCAGATCCCAGGAACCAAGGGGAGGTCAGTGTGGCCAGCGTGCAGTGAGGGGAGAGTTGTAGGTGAGAAGGTCCAAGAGGCGGCAGAGAAGATATTTTGCTCTGGAATATTCGGAGTGAATATTGTAAGACACAGCGAACATACCTCTTGGGTCTGAAAGATGTTTTCTTGAAAGTGTTTACCGTCCTGTAGGGCAAGGGGGACAAAGGGACCACTCCCTCTTTTCTCACAGGCTTTTTGATTGTTCTTTCTCTTGGGTGCTAGCTATCAGGGTGAATTGCCACTTTTACTTTCTGGCTTCCTGGGGCTAAGCTGGTTTTTCTGCAATGAGATGGGAACATTTGTGTGCCTTGTGCAAGCCCAGGGCAGAGTCTGTCCCCTGTGCCTGGCAAGGGGCCAACTGTGTTGTCAGTGAGTGGGATGCGAGACTTATCAATAAGGTAAAGATGCTAGTATGAGAAGAAAAGGAAAGATCCAGTGTGGAGGACAAAGGGAGGAGAGAGAACTCCAGGACAAAAAGCCTGTAAAGGGTGGAGTGCTGACGATGGTAGAAAAATACCCTCTCCCCCGGCCCCTCAACATTTGCTTGGGACTCTTGAAAATGATTGCTTGTATTTCTGCTCATAGTTTCCCATTAATTTTCCTGATATTAAGAGAAAAGACAAGATTGCTGGAGCTGAGCAGAGAGTCTAATAAACAGCAGGTGCCCGTGGTCCTCCCCGGGATGCTCATGCCTGGGGAACGTGTCATATTTGAAACTGGCATTGTGGAGCCAGCCAGGGCCACGCGTATGCCCTGTGCAGGTGAACATCTGATTAAATACAAGGGGAATTATGCTGTTTTCTTTCAGCCTGTTCTTTGCTGGCACAAACTATTCTTTGATATGAAGCTGAAACTATCATATTCTGTCTGATACGTAATCTCAGTATCCCCATGTTTCCAGATTTTCTGTAAGCTCCTCTTTTTAATACCCAAATGTAATAGCCTGAATCTTTGTTCTGCATGACTGCAGGAAACCAGTCCCCTCTGGATATTTCTGAGGGGGTTGGCAGGTGCTTGCATGCCCAGGTGCTGCGTGTCACTTACTCCCCACCTCCCACCCACGGCGCCTTCTGCTTTTCTGTCAATGGCTGTCCCATCACTCTTTTCCATGCTACTACTCTCTCTCTGCTCTGCTTCAACCCAAGCGTGGACACGGCCCGCTCCTTTATTCCCCACTCACCTCCAAAACCGAGCTGGTATGTGTGGAGGCATGGATGAGAGTCAACACATTTAACAGCTGCTCTGGTCCAGGGCATAACCAGTCAATCCTAAAGGATCCTGGCTGTGTTGGGCAGAGTCCGTTAGTGTCTGGATCATTGGGGAGGTTAAAGGGTCCTGGGGCTGGGAGCCAGGGTGCTCAAGGCAGTGGTGGTGGGAACTGGTAGAGAAGGCTCAGGACAGAGGTTAATTTACCAATATTTTAATAATATTTTAACACCTAGTATAGCTATATTGTATGTACTCACTAAATAGTCTTGTGCAACAGATTTGCTGAAGGAGTGAAGATATTGCTGGGGCAACTTAAAATTAGGTCTCAAACATGGCTGTAAGCCTATCAGTCATGCCCCATTGGAAGGAACCCCTCACTGGTGGTCTCTCTCCTTGGGCACCAGCTGGCCGCCATGATTCTGGGGTCTCTTCCCTCAGAACTGAGTTCCTTCTCAAATCTACGTCCATTCTCAAGTCTAGAACTCCACCCCCCCACCCCCCACATTCAGCTTAGCTCAAACATTTGTCAGGGAAAACTGAAAATTTCCTCACAAACACGCCCTCCAAAGAAATCATAGTCATGATTTTACTTCATTGATGAAGAGCAGCCTCAGCCCATCTTACCCGCCCCTTTGCATAGCCATAGTGCCCCTGAATGTTTTCCTCGTTACCCGTCCCTCTGCAGAGCCAAGTGCCACTGAATGTTTTCCTCAACAGCAGAGCAGTTTCATCCCTAGGATGGGTTCTGCCCCCACCCCCTAGAGCAAGGGGTACAACTTATAGCCATCTTTCAAAATAGCATTTTGAGTTTTCTACCCTAGACATAGAAAGCACTTAGCTAGTGCCCAGTAGATAACAGAGGCTGAATAAGAGACATTTTTGTCCATTACTCCTTAGTCACAGCTCTTAGTAGTTTCTCAACAACTTTATTGAAGAAATGGATTCATTCCTTCATTCATCTGTTCAACAAATATGTATCCAACTATGTGCTAGGCACTGTGTTCGTTTGGGGAAACAAAAGAAAACCAAAAAAAGCCAAAGATCCCTGCTCTCGTGGAGCTTATATCTTAGTAGGGGAGACAACCATCACAAAATAGGTGAGTAAAATTCAAGGCATGTGAAATAGTAATAAATGCTAAGAAGCTAAAAAGCAGGAAGGATGAATAGGTAGCGCTGAGGGGATTTTAGATAATGATTTTGATTTTAGAGATAAAGATTTTGTGTGATAGAGAACTGGGAAGGTGACATTTGAGTAGAGAGCCCCTGCTGCTAGCTGGGGGTGGGATGGGGAAGAGAAAACCCATTACTGCACAGCTAGCAAAACCCGTGACATTGGGAAACCAGTTTGTAATAATGACTGAATTGAAATACAGACAAGTGCTCCAGGTGGTCCCTGATTTTCTCCTTCATTGAATAAAAATGAGGTTTTTTTGTTTTTGTTTTTGTTTTTGTTTTTAAGAAGGAGCTATGTTTTCTCACTTTTAGTGCTTTTGGCAATCATCACACTTTTCCTTCCATCTCCCTAAGCTATAGGAGGATAAATATCTCCAGCACAGTAGAGGCAGACTATTAAACTTATGGTTTGTTTATGTCAGGAAATAAAGACAAATGTGACATTTCTTCTCTTGGTGCCCTGCATTTTTCCAAGTAAATCAATCACGAATGGTAAATTTTGGGCGGCTTTTATGTACCTGAACAAGGTATAGTTGTTCCAAATAATTTCACTTTGAAATAACCCAATAATGAATTTTGCTATCACATTTCCAGAGCGTATCTTCGTTGGGCAGTTTTGTTGACCCACAAACTCGAACTGTTGTCTGTAGCAAGCAAGTGTTTAGATTTAGGCTGATATAGGAGGCTGTAAGAAGTGATAAATTTTTAGAGGTTTTCAATGTTGAAAAAAGAGTTCTGTCCTCTAGCAACTCATGTTCCTGTCATATCTTATGCCCTTTGAGTTTGGAAATGGCATTCTTATTGATAACAAAACAGTTCAGTGCTTATTTGGTGCTCTGTAGCTATGGCCAGTTATTTTTAGATAAGGTTGCTGTGTGGAACTCCACTTTTGTCTTGTATATCCTTTGGAGAGGGTGTCATCCTTGGAAGGAGTGGCCAGCCTATACTCAATAGCCATGCACCTGGCCTGGCCAGCCAGTCTGCCTCTCTTCTTTTCAGCCATGCCCTTCAATAATTTGATTAAATGACCTGCCAGAGGAAGTATTGTCTGAATGGTTAATCCTGGAAAAAATCCTGATAGAACTCACAGTTAGAAGAACTGAGTTCTGATTCCAGCTTCCTCATTTATTTGGGTAAGTCATCTCATTTCCCTAAGCCACAGTTTCCCCATCTATAAAATGGGAAGACTAATAGCAATCTCACAGGGCTACGGTGTCAACTGAATAAAATCATGTCTATAAAATATCTCACATGCTGCCCAGCTTGGAAGTAAATCATGGGCACTATTATTTGAGATATTTTGAAGATCAAATGAGTTTCACAGTCATGGAAGCATTTTGTCTCTTGTAAAGAATTATCACCTAGAGGGCAGACAGCAGAAGCAAGAAGAACTACAATCCTGCAGCCTGTGGGAAAAAAACCACATTCACAGAAAGACAGACAAGATGAAAAGGCAGAGGGCTATGTACCAGATGAAGCAGCAAGATAAAACCCCAGAAAAACAACTAAATGAAGTGGAGATAGGCAACCTTCCTGAAAAAGAATTCAAAATAATGATAGTGAAGATGATCCAGGACCTTGGAAAAAGAATGGAGGCAAAGATCAAGAAGATGCAAGAAATGTTTAACAAAGACCTAGAAGAATTAAAGAACAAACAAACAGAGATGAACAATACAATAACTGAAAAGAAAAATACACTAGAAGGAATCAATAGCAGAATAACTGAGGCAGAAGAACAGATAAGTGACCTGGAAGACAGAATGGTGGAATTCACTGCTGTGGAACAGAATAAAGAAAAAAGAATGAAAAGAAATGAAGACAGCCTAAGAGACTTCTGGGACAACATTAAATGCAAAAACATTCGCATTATAGGAGTCTCAGAAGGAGAAGAGAGAAAGGACCTGAGAAAATATTTGAAGAAATTATAGTCGAAAATTTCCCTAACATGGGAAAGGAAATAGCTACCCAAGTTCAGGAAGCACAGAGAGTCCCATATAAGATAAACTCAAGGAGAAACATGCCAAGACAAAGAGTAATCAAACTGGCAAAAATTAAAGACAAAAATAATTATTGAAAGCAGCAAGGGAAAAATGACAACCTACAAAGGAACTCCCATAAGGTTAACAGCTGATTTCTCAGCAGAAACTCTACAAGCCAGAAGAGAGTGGCATGATATACTTAAAGTGATGAAAGGGAAGAACCTACAACCAAGATTACTCTACCCAGCAAGGATCTCATTCAGATTCGAAGGAGAAATCAAAAGCTTTACAGACAAGCAAAAGCTAAGAGAATTCAGCACCACCAAACCAGCTCTACAACAAATATTAAAGGAACTTCTCTAAGTGGGAAACACAAGAGAAGAAAAAGACCTACAAAAACAAACCCAAAACAATTAAGAAAATGGTCATAGGAACATACATATCGATAATTACCTTAAACGTGAATGGATTAAACGCTCCAACCAAAAGACACAGGCTTGCTGAATGGCTACAAAGACAAGACCCATATATATGCTGTCTACAAGAGACCCACTTTAGACCTAAGGACACATACAGACTGAAAGTGAGGGGATGGAAAAAGATATTCCATGCAAATGGAAATCAAAAGAAAGCTGGAGTAGCAATACTCATATCAGAAAACATAGACTTTAAATTAAAGAATGTTACAAGAAACAAGGAAGGACACTACATAACGATCAAAGGATCAATCCAAGAAGAAGATATAACAATTATAAATATACATGCATCCAACATAGGAGCACCTCAATACATAAGGCCACTGCTAACAGCTATAAAAGAGGAAATCGACAGTAACACAATAATAGTGGGGGACTTTAACACCTCACTTACACCAATCAACAGATCATCCAAACAGAAAATTAATAAGGAAACACAAGCTTTAAATGACACAATAGACCAGATAGATTTAATTGATATTTACAGGACATTCCATCCAAAAACAGCAGATTACACTTTCTTCTCAAGTGTGCACAGAACATTCTCCAGGATAGATCACATCTTGGGTCACAAATCAAGCCTCAGTAAATTTAAGAAAATTGAAATCATATCAAGCATCTTTTCTGACCACAACGTTATGAGATTAGAAATCAATTACAGGGAAAAAAACACAAACACATGGAGGTTAAACAATACGTTACTAAATAACCAAGAGATCACTGAAGAAATCAAAGAGGAAATCAAAAAATACCTAGAGACAAATGACAACGAAAACACGACAATCCAAAACCTATGGGATGCAGCAAAAGCAGTTCTAAGAGGAAAGTTTATAACTATACAAGCCTACCTCAAGAAACAAGAAAAATCTCAACTAAACAATCCAATCTTACACCTAAAGGAACTAGAGAAAGAAGAACAAACAAAACCTGAAGTTAGCAGAAGGAAAGAAATCATAAAGATCAGAGCAGAAATAAAAGAAATAGAAACAAAGAAAACAAGAGCAAAGATCAATAAAACTAAAAGCTGGTTCTTTGAGAAGATAAACAAAATTGATAAACCATTAGCCAGACTCATCAAGAAAAAGAGGGAGAGGACTCAAATCAATAAAATTAGAAATGAAAAAGGAGAAGTTACAACAGACACCGCAGAAATACAAAGCATCCTAAGAGACTACTACAAGCAACTCTATGCCAATAAAATGGACAACCTGGAAGAAATGGACAGATTCTTAGAAAGGTATAACCTTCCAAGACTGAACCAGGAAGAAATAGAAAATATGAACAGACCAATCACAAGTAATGAAATTGAAACTGTGATTAAAAATCTTCCAACAAACAAAAGTCCAGGATCAGATGGCTTCACAGGTGAATTCTGTCAAACATTTAGAGAAGAGCTAACACCCATCCTTCTCAAACTCTTCCAAAAATTACAGAGGAAGGAACACTCCCAAACTCATTCTACGAGGCCACCATCACCCTGATACCAAAACCAGACAAAGATACTACAAAAAAAGAAAATTACAGACCAATATCACTGATGAATATAGATGCAAAAATCCTCAACAAAATACTAGCAAACAGAATTCAACAACACATTAAAAGGATCATACACCATCATCAAGTGGGATTTATCCCAGGGATGCAAGGATTCTTCAATATACGCAAATCAATCAATGTGATACACCATATTAACAAATTGATTAACAATGTGACACACCATATTAACAAACTGAAAAACCATATGAACATCTCAATAGATGCAGAAAAAGCTTTTGACAAAATTCAACACCCATTTATGATAAAAACTCTTCAGAAAGTGGGCATAGAGGGAACCTACCTCAACATAATAAAGACCATATATGACAAACCCACAGCAAACATCATTCTCAATGGTGAAAAACTGAAAGCATTTTCTCTAAGATCAGGAACAAGACAAGGATGTCCACTCTCGCCATTATTATTCAACATAGTTTTGGAAGTCCTAGCCACGGCAATCAGAGAAGAGAAAGAAATGAAAGGAAAACGAAGTGGAAAAGAAGAAGTAAAACTATCACTGTTTGCAGATGACATGATACTATACATAGAGAATCCTAAAGATGCCACCAGAAAACTACTAGAGCTAATCAATGAATTTGGTAAAGTTGCAGGATACAAAATTAATGCACAGAAATCTCTTGCATTCCTATATACTAATGACGAAAAATCTGAAAGAGAAATTATGGAAACACTCCCATTTACCACTGTAACAAAAGGAATAAAATACCTAGGAATAAACCTACCTAGGGAGACAAAAGACCTGTATGCAGAAAACTATAAGACACTGATGAAAGCAATTAAAGATGATACCAACAGATGGAGAGATATACCATGCTCTTGGATTGGAAGAATCAATATTGTGAAAATGACTATACTACCCAAAGCAATCTACAGATTCAATGCAATCCCTATCAAATTACCAATGGCATTTTTTACAGAACTAGCACAAAAAAATCTTAAAATTTGTATGGAGACACAAAAGACCCCGAATAGCCAAAGCAGTCTTGAGGGAAAAAAGCAGAGCTGGAGGAATCAGACTCCCTGACTTCAGACTATACTACAAAGCTACAGTCATCAAGACAATATGGTACTGGCACAAAAACAGAAATATAGATCAATGGAACAAGATAGAAAGCCCAGAGATAAATCCATGCACCTATGGTCAACCAGTCTATGACAAAGGAGGCAAGGATATACAATAGAGAAAAGACAGTCTCTTCAATAAGTGGTGCTGGGAAAACTGGACAGCTACATATAAAAGAATGAAATTAGAACACTCCCTAACACCATACACAAAAATAAACTCAAAATGGATTCAAGACCTAAATGTAAGGCCGGACACTATAAAACTCTTAGAGGAAAACATAGGAAGAACACTCTTTGCATAAATCACAGCAAGATCTTTTTTGATCCACCTCCTAGAGTAATGAAAATAAAAACAAAAATAAACAAAGGGGACCTAATGAAACTTAAAAGCTTTTGCATAGCAAAGGAAACCATAAACAAGATGAAAAGACAACCCTCAGAATGGGAGAAAATATTTGCAAATGAATCAACGGATAAAGGATTAATCTCCAAAATTTACAAGCAGCTCATGCAGCTCAATATGAAAAAAACAAACAACCCAATTCAAAAATGGGCAGAAGACCTAAACAGACATTTCTCCAAAGAAGATATACAGATTGCCAACAAACACATGAAAAAATGCTCAACATCGCTAATCATTAGAGAAATGCAAATCAAAACTACAACGAGGTATCACCTCACACCAGTTAGAATGGGCATCATCAGAAAATCTACAAACAACAAATGCTGGAGAGGGTGTGGAGAAAAGGGAACCCTCTTGCACTGTTGGTGGGAATGTAAATTGATACAGCCACGATGGAGAACAATATGGAGGTTCCTTAAAAAACTAAAAATAGAACTACCATACGACCCAGCAATCCCACTACTGGGCATATACCCAGAGAAAACCGTAATTCAAAAAGACACATGCACCCCAATGTTCACTGCAGCACTATTTACAATAGGCAGGTCATGGAAGCAACCTAAATGCCCATTGACAGACGACTGGATAAGAAGATGTGGTACATATATACAATGGAATATTACTCGGCCATAAAAAGGAATGAAATTGGGTCATTTGTAGAGATGTGGATGGATCTAGAGACTGTCATACAGAGTGAAGTAAGTCAGAAAGAGAAAAATAAATATCGTATATTATCACATATATGTGGAACCTAGAAAAATGGTACAGATGAACCGGTTTGCAGGGCAGAAATTGAGACACAGATGTATAGGAGAAATGTATGGACACCAAGGGGATAAAGCGGCGGGGGGAGGGGTTGGTGGTGTGCTGAATTGGGCTATTGGGATTGACATGTATACACTGATGTGTATAAAATGGATGACTAATAAGAACCTGCTGTATAAAAAGTTAAATAAAATAAAATTAAAAAAAAAGAATTATCACCATCATCACTGCCGTCACCACCGCTGTCATCGAGGAGCCCTGTTTTCTCTACATAATTATAAACCCCTCTTCAACTTAACCCAGTTCCAAGTATCCAAAGGACATTTAAGGTATCTTATTTGCTACAGTCTTCTATGGAGTAGGACATGAGACTAAAATCAGAAGTCTTGTGTTCTAGTTACAGTTTTCCTCTAGATCTTTATGGAACCTTAGAGAAGTCACAAACTCTGAGCCTTTCTGACCATCTGTAAAATGGGAAAGTTGAACTCCTTAATTTCCACAGTGCTCCTAACTTTTACAACCCCGTGTAAAGTGAAGGCAGGAATGGAATTGTGGGTTTAGATTTCTGTGAAATGGGAGATGAAGGAGGTTTCCACGTCAGCCCTGGCTTCTGTGTTCTGCCTACCTTCGGCCTCACCCTGCAGGTGAGTCAGCCAGAGCATCTTTCTGAAATGGAACTGCAATTGTCACTCATCTGCTTAAAATCTAGCGGGGGCAGGGGGTGGGCAGGAGAGATAAACTAGGAGTTTTGGATTAACATATACATACTACTATATATAAAATAGGTAAACAACAAGGACCTCCTGTATAGCACAGGGAACTATACTCAATAACTTGTAATACATTAGAAAAAACATACATGTCCCCTAATGAGGAAACAAACTGTAATATCTTAATAGTTAGAATATTATTCTCAAGTTAAAATAATGGTACTGAGACTAAATAATAACAGGGAAAGTGGTTATAATGAAGTTTAAAAATGCAAGCCAGCGGGCTTCCCTGGCGGTGCAGTGGTTGAGAGTCTGCCTGCTAATGCAGGGGACACGGGTTCGAGCCCTGGTCTGGGAGGATCCCACATGCCGCGGAGCAACTGGGCCCGTGAGCCACAACTACTGAGCCTGCGCGTCTGGAGCCTGTGCTCTGCAACAGGAGGGGCCGCGATAGTGAGAGGCCCGCGCACCGCGATAAGGAGTGGCCCCCGCTTGCTGCAACTGGAGAAAGCCCTCCCACAGAAACGAAGACGCAACACAGCCAAAAATAATTAAATAAATTAATTTAAAATAATAATAATAATAAATTAAAAAAAAAATGCAAGCCAAAAATAGTTTGCATATCGTGTGATTATAACTATACTAAGACAAAATAGCTTACTTTTTAAAAAAAGACGATTAAAAAAACCAGAAATATGAAGAGTAGTTGATTTGAGTAATTTTTCCTCCTTTGTAACTCTTATTTTCCAATGTTTCTCTTTGATGAGAGCATATTATTTTTTTAAAAATTACTTTCATTGCTTTTTTTCCTTATTCCAAAAATAAGCATGTTCATTTAGGAAACTTCAGAAAACCCAGCTAAGATTAAAAAAAAAAATACCTGTACTCCCCACCTGTCACAAATAACCACTGTTAAATTCTCCTGCATATTTTATGTATACATGTATATACAGACACACACAAATATATTCATACACAAATATATACATATATATACAAGAGGATTTAATGGTGGTTTTATATATGAAAAATTTTTTAATTATAAAAATTCTGGTACCCAGAGTAGGCAAAAGCAGGCGAACAGTCCCCTTTATAGGTTCTCTTAATGAGGTTCACTCCTACCGGGGTGTCACACATCTTACATGAGGGTTACCGGCATTCTCTACCCTAGGATGGCAGCCCCGTTTTCTACCTTCAGGATTCACACGGTAGAAAGTGCTTCCGGGTCCCAGGAGAGGAAAACTGCTTTCTGTGTGAGAAGTTTAGTGGCTTTCTTATTCTCATTTTATTCTTTATGCTCAGAATCTAACTTTAGAACTCTCAATATAACAACGGAGGCATGAGTCAAGGATATTTAATCATCTATAACACTGAGATCCTGACCAACTTCAGGGGCTCTGTTCCTTAGGATTTCTAACTAGGTGGCACCCCGCTGTGCCTCTGGCTGAAGGAGCTGAAAGGTGAGTGTAGGACCAGGCCGTTTTCTGTGGGCACAGCTTTCCTGTCCACAGCCGGGTATTAGAGACGGGAATCAGAGTGATGAACACATTCATTCGCGCCCACAAAGATAGCTTCACCAAAACTGGAACCTGGGAGGAAGACTTTTATAGAAACTCAACCCACTCACCAAGCCTGATCCTACTGGGAACTGAGCTGTGGGACTTGCCCAACCAAACCGTGAAACAAGTTCATTCATTCAACAACCACTTGAATGGTGACTGCACAGATGTGCCAGGTGCCAGGGGTACAAAGATTACCAAGACAGCAAGATCGCTTCTGGTGGTGAAAATGTCCCCTCCTCTCAAAAAAATGGGTAAACCTGGGAGCAGTCAGTTGTGTAATGGGCAGCAGGAAGAGTTTTCCAGGCAGAGGCTGCGACATGAGGAAAGGGGGTGGAGAAGAGCTCGCTCTGTTCAAGGAACTGCAAATAGACCAGTGCAGCTTCCGAGCGGGGAACAGGAAGTGGCAAACGATGAGGTGGAATTCGCAGGGGATTGAAGGCCATGGTGGAAAGTGTGGATTTCATTCTCAGGGCAGTAGAGAGCTAGAAGGAATTTAAACAGACTAGAGACGTGAGGATGGACTTCGGCCACTCTGGTTTCCCTTTCACTCCTCTCCAAGGTGTCCATTCTCCTGTCTCCCCCTCATCCTCACCTCCCCACCATATTCTCAGCTCCTCTTCTCAGGTCCCTCGATTTCTAAGGTTAAATTTCAATCATAAGAGGCCAGAAGACATTCCCAGGAGTTTGCACTGTAATGGTAGTTAAAGCCTTCAGACAAGGGCTGATTATCTGACTACAGAATTGTAGGCATTGGCCAGGAGGTAGGAGAGAACTGGTGGAACATTCTTTAATCCTGGGCTATTCTTCCAACTCCGGTCACACACCTCACAAAGGATCAGACTTGTCTCCAAGGAAGTCAAGTAAGCACCTGGTGCCTACTTTCCTGATGGGGGACCACAGCTCCATCCCCAGGATTTGAATTCTAGGATAAAGGGCAGGATTTGAATCCTAGGGTCTTAAGAACAGGAGGGATCTTGGAGTTTCCCTGGGCCATAGCCCACATCACCCAGGCTCTTCTGGAGGGCAGGCTCAAACTATTTCCTTCATCTTTATCAGATTTGAATAATTGGTATCTCATCATGTTTTCCATCTCTTGATCACCTACTGAGAGGGGCTGATGAATGGAAAAAGAGCCAGCAGGGTCGAGGTAATCCACAAATTAGACACCCCATCTTGCTGTCATCAGAAGTGGTCTGTGTTCCATTTTCATGAGAAAGAAACTTCAGCCTTGAATGACTAAGCTGAAATTCATGGCATTATCTCCCCTTAGTCTTACCATGCAGGGTTTTTTCCCTAATATATCTTCAAGTCTCCGTCAAATCTTTGAAATGTTATCATGTAGCTGCTGTAGTACATCTTTTGAATTATGGAAATTTTAATGCAATAAAGCTTCTCTGTTGCCTGCCGCAGTGCCAAATATTATCTGGTAGATCTCATATACCCCAGGTGTATCTCTCTCCCACACCACTCCCCCCACTCATATCCCCTTCAAAACACCAGCCTCGACTTGGCACCGTGGGACTCCTCAATTCACCTGTGTCAACCAACCGTTCAGCTCTGGCTGACCCATTTCCTGCCCCAGCTGGCATGGGGCTGAACGGTGATGTTCCATTTACTCTGTTAAAAGTTAAATGTCACTCTCTGATGTTCACTTGCTTTGAAGTTTCCTAGCCATGGTACCTGGGGAAACTTTTGTCTCCATCAAACTCCCCCTCACCCCCACCCCGTTCTGTGTGCAAACAAGCCCCTCTTGTTGTGATTGCTCATTTCTGCCCTCACATCCTTTCAGTTGTGGCATTTCTTATTGTCTTACTAACAAATATAGCAACAATGTTTACCCGGGACTTAACTGTGAGTCAGACACTCTTTTGTAAGCACATTTGGATATACGAACTCATTTCATCCTCACAACAAGCATTCGAGGTCGGTGCAGTTATGAACCCTACATTACAAACAAGGCACTGAGAGGTTGAGACCTGTCCAAGATCACCCAGCTACTGCGAGGCAGAATCTGTGCTCTTAATCAGTGGGATTTGACACCCCTGTCTCTCATTTTCTTCTTTTCCAACTATCTCCTATGCAACCACGTTCACCCAACACTGATTACTCTGTGCCAAGCACCATGCCAGGCACTTGGGATTCAGGGATGATACTTTGAAACCCTTGCCTACGGTATGATGGAGGAGACTTGCAGGCACACCATAAACCAGAGTGTGCTGGGTAGGGGAGGGGAGGCCTGGACCACGGGCTGTAGGACTTTGAAGGGTGCATGGGAGCTTGTGACACCTCATCTGGGACATGGAATGGGCATTTGTGATAATGTTGTAAACAATAAGTCTCTCTTCCACCATCAGATATTGTTCTGTGTGCTACTTTCTCTTTCTGCAGTTTTTGAAACTTCAATTTTCTTTGCCTTTTGCCCCGGGAGAGCAGCTTTTGAACTTAACTGTGTATTAAGCTCACCCACTGTGGCAGCGACTGGCTGGTTTTCCTCTTGGCTACATGACTGACACGTTTTTCAGTCACCCTCACACTCAGAGGTGGCGTGTGCCTGAGTCTGGCCAAAGGGATGGGGGTGGAAGCAATGCCAGCCTCCTCTAGGCCTGGCCCATAAAACTGCCCTCGAAATCCTCCTCCCTTCCTGTCCAATCCCAGGATCCAGTGGAGGCCTCGGGAACATTCCAATGGACACGAGGGATTGAGAACCACCAACAATCAATACTGATTTTAATTGCTGCCTCGTTGCCCTGGCTACAGCAAGATCACCTGACTTGATGTTTCTTGGGAGGTTGACAACCACGGAATGTTATTTTGGTCCTTTAAATGTTCTCTTAGAAAACCCTCCTCCAGCCAGTGTTTGCTATTGGATTTACCTGTAAGCAGATAAGAGCTGTGGGTGTCTGTGGGCCCTAACATGCATTGGAGTGATCAGAATAAAAAAAGCATTTTTTAGGATCTAAGTCATGTCATACTGTATAAGGGCAGAGACACTGAGAGGGACCCTGCCCACAATAAACATAATAAAAATATAACACAAATAATAAATCATAAAATAGGTATTATTTTGATAGAATCCAATAAACATAAATACACACATATATGAGCAAAATAATATTTGAGCATCTGGTATCTACCAAGCACTATGCTAATCATGCTACATGCCGTATCTCATTTAATCCCGACAACAACCCTCAGACGCAGGCATTACAATTATTATCCTATTATACAGATGAAACCAAGGCAGAGAAGGGAAGTTATTTGCCCAGGGTCGCATGATAAAGGAGACAAGCCAGGACTGAAAGGCCATCTGACATGCAGGCCCACAGGACAGTATATGTAACACTCTACATACAGGACCATCACAGAGCTGCCCCCCGCACCGCAACCACTGCCACCCCATCCCACCCCATCTCGGTGACCCCTCTCAATCCAGACTGGGCCGTACTTCCCTTATCCACTGCCCAGCACACTTTCTATAATTAAAATTTAGTCGATTTGAACAAAGCCCCTGAACCTCATGATTCCCTCTAGTTTTCTCCATACAGTTTGAGATTCCCCAGCACCATGGCAACCAGATTTTTAGATGAAACTGGATCCCTGGAGGTAAGGAAATGCAGGAATTTAGTGAAGCGCCTTGAAGACCGCTGTGCTGGTAAGTGGTTCCTTCAAGGGGTATCCACTGAAATTCTCACCAGCCTCACCCTACCTCATTCAGGGCCATTTTAGCCATTAAGTACCCTCAAGAGCCTACAGAAATATTTAAAGCTCTTCTAAAAAACTTGTAGGGAATGCCATAGGAAGAAAAGAAAACTCCAAAATTGAAATGGAGGTTCGATTAAATGCCTGCAAAAAAATCATGCTAAGCTTCATGAATAGTTAAATTTGGAATTCATAAAAAATTCATGATGCTTCAAAACAATAAGGTTTGCTTTTCTTACTCTGCAGAGATTTTCTAGTTTGCATAATGATTGTTGAGGAATCATGGCCCATCGTAAATTGAATTTATTCCTTGTAGGCAAAATCATTTCAAAAGCAGAATTAGAAAAGTCGTTATCATATTTTTACAGCCAAAATATTAAATAATTTGTTCCAATTGGCCAGATATTGAACACATGAGATGTGGGTGCTTTCTGTTATGTTCGGTATGATGTGGGGCGAAGTCTCCAGAAGGAAGAATCCCTAAAATCCCTTGGAATCGCACCACCTCCCCAAATCCTGAGAAAGTTCAGTGTAGGCAAGAAACAGAGCCAGGTCACTAGAGGTAAAGGGTGGCCCTGATGGGGTACCCCTCAGCCTGGAGTGGGGAGGCCCAAGAGGGGAAATAGCATTCTCAAATGAAACACAGCAGTTATCCAGCCAGCCCATCGCGGGAAAGAGTGACTGCTTGAATGTGACCAATAGATTCCAGCTGCCCCGACTGGAAACAAGCCAAGAAAAGACTGCGCCCCATTTTCCCTTCGCTGTAGGAAGGAGATTGGGAGGCTTTTATTTTTCAAAACCAGGGAGTGAGAGGGGTTGCAAAGTGCCAGTGTTATTCTTCCCCCTTCAGGACTGGGGAGCACGCCTTCCTTATCATTCAGCTCTGGCCCCAGAGCTCATTTTGATCGGCGGCATCGCAAATTCGCATCTGTTTTCTTATCAAAGTCCTGGACAGTAGGGAGAACGCAGCAGCTCTCTCCCCCACTTCAGGACGGGTGCAGGGGGAACTCTGTGGTTCTGTGATAAAACGAGAGCTGGGAGCTAATCAGGGAGCTGCCTTCCTCCTTTGTCTGGGCTGCCAGCACCTCTTGATAACTCGGCAGAGACCCGAGGAGCTCCTGGGTTCTAGGGTGCAAGCCCTTGTTGTAAGGAAGTCTTAGGACCTTGGTTTTCTCACTTGAAAATGAGCATAATAATTCCTGCCACTTTTTCCTATCACAGAAATGCTGGGCTAGAATGGGATAACGGATACAAAATTGCCTTAAGAGATTTGCTACTCAAAGTGTGGCCCTCAGACTGGCACCCTCAGACTCACCTGAGAGCCTGTTAGAAATGCAGACTCCAAGGGCTCCAAAATCTACAAACAGCTCATGCAGCTCAATATCAAAAAAATAAACAACCCAATCAAAAAATGGGCAGAAGACCTAAACAGACATTTCTCCAAAGAAGACATACAGATGGCCAAGAGGCACATGAAATCATGCTCAACACCACTAATTATTAGAGAAATGCAAATCAAAACTACAATGAGATATCACCTCTCACGAGGCAGAATGGCCATCATCAAAAAGTCTACGAACAACAAATGCTGGAGAGGGTGTGGAGAAAAGGGACCCCTCTTGCACTGTTGGTGGGAATGTAAATTGATACGGCCACTATGGAGAACAGTATGGAGGTTCCTTAAAAAACTAAAAACAGAGATACCGTATGATATACCGCATATATCCAGAGGAAAACATGGTTTGAAAGGATACATGCACCCCAATGGTCACTGCAGTGCTGTTTACAATAGCCAAGACAAGGAAGCAACCTAAATGTCTATCAACAGATGAATGGATAAAGAAGATGTGGTACATATATACAATGGAATATTAGCTATTAAAAAGAATAAATAATGTCATATGCAGCAACGTGGATGGACCTGGAGATTATCATACTAAGTGAAATAAGTCAGACAGAGAAAGACAAATATATGATATCGCTTATATGCAGAATCTTTAAAAAAAAGTGATGCAAACGAACTTATTTACACAACAGAAACAGACTCATAGACTTAGAGAATGAACTTACGATTACCATGGGGAAGGGTCGGTGGGTAGAGACAGATTGGGAATTTGGGATTGACATGTACACACTGCTATATTTAAAATAGATAACCAACAAGGACCTACTGTATAGCACAGGGAACTCTGCTCAATACTCTGTAATAACCTAAATGGGAAAAGAATTTGAAAAAGAATAGATACATGTATATGTATAACTGAATCACTCTGCTGTACACCTGAAACCAACACAACATTGTTAATCAACTCTACTCCGATATAAAATAAAAATTAAAAAAAACAAAACAGAAATGCAGTCTCTCAGGCCCCGCCACAGACCTACCAGAGCAGAATCGGCATTTTAACAAGATCCCAGGTGACTTGTATGCAAATTAAATTTGAGAAGCCCTGATTTAAAAAAAAAAAAAAAACTCTGCATGTCTTGTAAGCTATTACTTACTGGGTGATGATCTGTTGAAAGTCTTCTCTTAGCTTCGTGAGGCCAGGCCCCTAGTGGCTGGTTCCCCACTATACCCCACTTTTTGGCTCAGTCCCTGGCATAGAACAGGCACTCAGTATTTGTTTAGTTAATTAATAAGCCTTATATCCTGTGTGACTGACCACACAGAAAGTAGGAGGAAGAGACAGGGTAGTAAGCTCATGCCCAGTGAGCCCTGCGATCCACCTGGTGAGGGTAGCCTGCATTTGGCCTCTGGTGCAACGCCCAGAGCAGCGCTGCAGGTGTTCTCAAACCTTACCATGCATCAGGATCACCTGGACGCCTTGTTAAAGCAGATGGCTGGGCCCCACCCCTGGAGTCTCTGATTCAATAGGTCTGGGTGGAACGGAGAATTTATATTTCTAGCAAGTTCCAGGTGATGCTGGCACTGCTGGTCCAGGGACCCCACCTTGAGAACATGGCCTAGTACCTTGATGATGCCTGAATAAGTGTCTTCACGTTTTAAATGCAGAATAGGAGGCATTCACAGTGACAAAAATATCAAATGGGCAGGAAAGCGTTTTCGGACCAAGGGATATGGTGGCTATTTCAGGCCTTGGCTCCTCGTCAGGTGACTGGGGCAGCCTGAGACGGGGGCAAGGACAGGGGGACCGAGGGGTCAGGGGATGGGTGGTGCTAGTGGCCATGAGTTTATAATTTGGGGCTCAGAGGCATGGTTCCAGGTCCTGGCTTGGTCAGCATCACTTGTGTGACCCCTAAAGGCTACAGTTTTCCTCCTCATGCCAAGATTCCTGGATCACCAGGGTGGGACTCGGGTGTCTGTTCCGTGTGTCAGTCAGACAGGCTTTCCAGGGCTACTTGCTAACAAACAGTAACAGGAACAGTCATTCCCTCTATGCCAGGCCTTGAACTAAGTACTTTATATACATACAGACAGACAAATAGATATGTATATTTTATGAGATTTTATATATATGTATAAATTTTATATATTAAAAATTTTTATATATTTTATATATAAAATCTCATAAAGTCATCACAGTAGCCTATGAGGTAAATATATTACTTTTCTATTTGTGGTTGATTTTACCTCCAGATTTCCTACCGTGACCTGCCAAGCCTGAGGCTCCAGCCCGGGCCTCCCTCTTCAGCCCACTTAGTGTCTCTCTCCCTTGCTCGCTTCCCGCCAGCTCAGGGCCTCCATCTCTTTCCTTCCTCGGGACCTGCACACAGCTGTTCCTTCTGCCAGACAAGCCCCCACCCCTGCCCCTCTGCCCGTGAACTTCCTCCCATCCTGTGTCCCATCTTAGCAGCCACTTCCTCCGAGAGCAACTCTCTGGCCCTCAGGTGAGAGCAGCCCCCTCTGTTATTCTGTCCGTGCACCTGTTCCCTTCCTATTGCCATCTGCAATTACTTAGACAGTGGTGCTGTGTCCACCGTGGCCTCAGCTCAGACGGAAAATCCAGCTGGTTCTATTCAGCTCCTCCTACTACTCCATTTCCACAGAGGTGTCCAAGTCTCATCCCCTTGGTTTAGATGGATCTCCAAGTGCCTGGGATGCTTGACGAGGTGGGGAGTTGTGTGTGTGTGTGTGTGTGTGTGTGTGTGTGTGTGTGTGTGTGTGGTGGGGGACTGGCCCTCAAGGACAGCCCAGCCACTCCCTTCCCTGGTCCTCCCCACAGAAGGCAGCCCTTCCTCTCCATGTGAAGACTGCCTTACTCCGCTTCCCCCCTCTGCCCCTGTTCTTTGTTGCCAGGCTGTCTTCTCACTGTCCTCTCTCCAGGCCCTGGCTTATCTAGGTTCTTATCCAGGAGAGGAAAACAGACTCTACAAGCTTCATGCATCCAAGCATCTTCCTGCATTGCTGTATAATGACCAGGTGTAGTAGTGAGAAGGAGGATGGAGATAGAAATATACAGAAAACCACCAGGTTAATACTTGCCATATAATAGTGCCCCATATCTTTTTATCTCTGTGTTTATTGATTTACCATTCAATACCCTGTACTGGGTTGAACAGTGTCCGCCACCCTCCCCCCAAATTCATATCCACCTGGAACCTCTGAATGTGACCTTTATTGGGAAAGAGTGTCTTTACAGATGTAATTAGTCAAGAGGAGGTCATATTGGTTTAGGGTGGGCTCTAAATCCAGTATGACTGGTGTCCTTATAAGAGGAAGGACATTTAGACACAGACACAGAGGCACACAGGGGAGAAGGCCATGTGAAGACAGAGGCAGAGATTGGAATGAGGCATCTACATGCCAAGGAACGCCAAGGGTTGCCAGCAACCCCCAGAAGCTAGGAAGAGACAAGGCAGAATTCTTCAGTAGAGACTTTGGAAGGAACCCAGCCCTGCCAACACCTTGATTTTGGACTTACAGCCTCCAGAACCGTGAGACAATAAATTTCTATTGTTTTAAGCCACTGCATGCGTGGTCTTTGTTACAGCAGCCACAGAAAACTAATACACACCCAGTAAGACTCTAAAGCCCTTGAGGGCAGGAGCCATGTCTATTTTGTTCACCTTTGAATTCCCAGTGTCTAGCAGTGTCTGGTGTGGTGAAATGGTCCAAAATAAACTTTTGTCGAGTGAAGGTAGCTAAGCCTGAGCAGGTGTGACTGAAGCAAGAGGGAAGAGGGAGGACTGAGGTGTTTTGTTTGGTTCCACAGAGAAAAACAGCAGCAAGAGTCAGCAGTTGAACCTGGCTCTTTCTTCCTGAGCTCACTCTCACATGCTGAAATGACTAATTTTGGTGAATGCAAATCATAGCTGCAGCCAATGTCTTGAGTCCAAGGCCACAAACGCGTGAGCTGAGCCAGGGTTACAGTCACCAGAGTTTATTTTTAAAGTAACCACGCCTGACCTACAGGATCAGAGGCCTGAGGGGTAGACTTTCCCAAGGGCCACCCCTGTGTGGCCACCTCTCCTCGACAGAGGAAACCACAGGCTTCAAAATGGAAGAGGCCCTCAGCCTTCCCCCAACACAGCCAAGGAATAGCTCCCCTCCCATCTGTTACCTACATGCTGACCACTTTCTGGTGTGTTTCACACCCACAGGTCACAGGCTGCTGCTCGTGGCTTGCTCCAGTTTCTGGAATTAAAATGATAGGCGTGAGCGTGCTCTGTGGCCGACAGGGTACGGCTGCTGGGGCCAAATGCTCTCCTCCAAAGGTGGGGAGCTCCTGCTCAGCCCTGGGGCTTCCCCGAGAAGGGACAGCCAAGCGTTCTTCAGAACTGTTGGATTTGGGGGGTTTTCCTGCTAATTGAGCCATAACCAGCAATCAGCTCTCCATGGGTACAACATAGGTTGCCAGAGATGGAGATCCTCCTTTGTCTCCGGGTTCTCCCCAGGACCTGGGTTAAGAACGCGTTTCTTGAAGGTTCAATCAGGATTCGAAAAAAAAATAAGGAAAAATTTTATTAACCTGGTGGGACTCAGGGTAACTTTTTCTTTTTTATTCTCACAAATTGTACTTTTCTTATTTAGTCTTTGTGCCAAAGAGGGATGACTCTGACACTCTCAAAAAAAAAAAAGAGAAGAAAAAAAGAAAGAATACATTATCCATTTGTCCCCAAGCTGGGCTTCGTTGGAAGTCTTTGCATTCACCCTCTCCCACCACGAGAACTCCTGTGGCCTTATTGAAAAAAATGAACCCCAAACTCCATATATCTGATTCTAAAAATATCAAGGAATGATGTTGACTTTTACTGGAGGTTTCCAAGGGAGGAGAGTGGGGGTATATATACTATGTCACACAGCATGACCTTCTTTAAAACTGTCCTTTAACATATCTTTCTTTACCCCACAGCTTCACCCCTTGCACTGGCTTCTCTGGCTACCTTCTCCATCTCTATCTTCCAGGCCCTGTCTCTCTCCTCAAACTTGCAGCCACACAAGCTCTCCTTCCAGCTCCCTCCTCTTTCCAGCCTCTCCCTAGAAGACTCCTTCACCTGGGTAGCTCCTTCAGCTTCTCTTACACAGAATCATTTGGCCTCTCTGATTGTCCTCTGTACCCATCACCCCACACAACACAACAGCTGAACTTGTTGTACTGATAGGATGTCCTTCCTTCCTGGAAAGCATGTGGTTTCCCACTCACAACAGAAATCTTTGGGGGATATAAACAACCACACCTTTAGTTGACATACATGACACCGGGGTGTTCTGGGTGGTCATATTTCATCCTCCCCATTTCCTGTGAGGTTGGAGAGCTAGAAAATGTGTGGTAGAGACGGGGTAGGAGATGGCCAGGACTTCAGCTCCAATTCCATGAAAGGATCGAGGGTTAATGAGAATCAATGAGCTCACCCTGTGGAGATGCATCAGACATGGCACTGCCCTTGAGGAGTTTATAATGTGATTGGGAGAAACGTATATGAGACAATTCTAGAACAAGTTGAGACAGGGATGTGTGCTAAGGGCCCTAAGAGTTCAGAAGGGCAGGTGGGTACAGTCTGGAGAAGTCTCAGGAAGTGTCAAGGTGGACCTAGAAGATGGGCTGGGTCTAACCAGGTGGAGGGGAAGGGAGAAGGAATCCCACTGAGGAGCATCTGTGTGAACAAAGACTGGGGGTGGAGGTGGGTGGATGGTGCCACATAGTGGGGAACAGAAAGGAGGGCCACTTGGCGAGTGATCCATTTCCCCAGGCATGTACCTCAACCAGTCTCATTACTTTAGAACTGAACATGAACTATACCCCTCCTGGACCTTCTCCCATTCCCATCTGTAAGGAGGGCTATGGTCTGGTGGACAGGCAACCAATCCTCCACTCGCCAAGGACTGAGGTTCCAAGACTGGTATTCAGATTGGTTGATTGGCTATGAGCATGCGTTTTCCCATAGAAACAAAGCCAGACATGGGGGTTAGCATAGGTGGAATAAGACTAAAATATGGGTGTGTTGAGCTGGGGTCAGGCTGGTACATGGGTCATTTTAACGCAGTTGTGGTAGGGAAACCCTAAGCAAGTAAGAAGCTTCATGAAAAAATTCGATTTTTCTTTTTTTTTTTTTTAACTTTTTATTTTATATTGGAGTATAGTTGATGAACAATGTTGTGATAGTTTCAGGTGTACAGCAGAGTGATTCAGTTATACATACACATGTATCTATTCTTTTTCCCATTTAGGTGGTTACATTATTTTTTTTTGAAAAAAATAATGTTTTTCAAATGAGTTATTTTAAAAATTCAGAGAAATGTCAGGTTTCTACAACCTTCCATGGGAAGTTGGTGAGCAATGCTCCCCGGATGTTACACTGAGTGTTAGGCTTCTCAGCTGTCCTAGAAGTACTAATGGTCACCCTGAGCCCTGTCTCCCCCAGAGTCCAGAACCAGAAGCACGAGGCCTGCTGGGGCTTCGGCCATACGGCAGTGCAGGAGAGACCTGCGGCTTCACTGCAGGATGGGGCTGGGGGTGCGTCTAATGTCTTTAATGTGTGGGGACTTAGCCGAGGTCCAGGCGGCCATCATGGCTATGCCTAACCAAGGGGCAGGGCACCGCAGTGAAGATCAGGTGGAAGGAAACATGCAAAGGCAGGCAGGTGGCTGGGGTCTGCTTCAAGGGGTTTATCTTATAACCCGCACAACCTCCGGCACCGCCTTGTGCTTTTGAAAGCAGCATCTAATACGCCAAGGAAGGGTCTAGAAGAGCTTGGTTTGGTGTTACGCTCCACAGTGATGGCTGAGATCCAGAAACTGGGCCTCAAGCTGTCTAGGCAAGTTGATACAGAATCCCAGTCTTGTGAGCTGAGCCAGTGTGGCCGGGATCTAGAATGGTATGACTTGGGTGGTTCACATTGTGGCCAAGAATCAATCACCTCCTTCCCTCTCTTCCTCCGTCCCTTCCTCCTTCCTTCCTCCTTTCCTTTTTTCCCTTCTCTCTCTCTCCCTCTCTTTCTTTCTCTCATTCGTTTGCATTCTGTGCCAAGCCATTTCCTAGGTTATGAGTATACCACAGTGAACACAATTCCTACCCTCCTACCCTCATGGAGCTTATGTTTGTGTGTGTGTGGGGGGCGGGATAGACACACAACAACGGTTACATTTGTAATGAAATGATTCTAATTGTAGACAGTGTTCCACAGAGGTGTGGCATTTAACAGCATTCAGAGGGAACTTCATCAGATCTGGTTAGGGGTGTTGGGGGAGCTCAGCAAGGCTTCCCCGGGAAGTGATGAGAAGTCAGCCAGGCAAAAGGGACAAAGGAGATAAGAAGAGGAAGAGTGGTATAGACAGAGGGAAGCAGCAGTGCCATGTCACTAAGGCAGGAAGGAGGATGGCTTGTTCTGGGAAATTGCTGGAGTGAGCAAGTGGGATGAGGTGTGAGACAGTAGGAGCAGATCACTGAGTGCAAGCCTAGGGCTGTTCACCGTGGGCTGAATCTCCAGTGCCTCTGCGTGGAGCTGAGTCTTGGGGTATTAATGACGATAATAATACCTACCTCTTATGAGGCACTTCCTATGTGCTACACGCTTTCCATGCCTCATATTATTCAATCCTCATAATCCCCCTAAGGAATTAGTACAGATATCTTCCCAGTGTGCAGATGAGGAAAACAAGGATTAGAGACATAAATGGATGTATCTAATGCTGTGCAGCCAACAACTGAAGGAATTCAAACTTGAACCATGACCTGCTTGAATGCAAAACCCTTGTTCAGAAAACTTTCGCCTACTGCCTTTTGGTATCAGTGACTTTTGCTGAGAGAGCCTGGGGAGGACGTCTCCAAGATTTAGCTCCTCTGAGCCCTAAGAAGGGTGGGGAGGAGGAAACGGGATGGGGGACAGGGCGCTGGTGGCTCTGGCTGTGGTAGAGTATTGTTGAGGAGAACTCCAGTGCCGGGGGTGGGGGAATGCACCGAACTTGTTCGTGTGCATGAATCATTCACAAGGCGAGGATGAGTCAGAGGCCAGCTGCATTGTTACGGAAGCAGTGGGCCGGGTGTGGACTCAACCTGAAGCTGGGTTTTTTTCTGTTATGGTGACAGCATGAACCAGGGAAGCCAAGCCAACTTTTTTGGGGGGGGAGGTGACTTTTAAGTGGAAAAACATCTTCACTAATGCTTGCAGGTGACTTTGAGGATTGTGGAAGAAAGATCCACTTTCGAGAATTTATGAAGTCCTTGACCAGATATGGCCAAAGCCAGGATGTCTCACCTGCAGAAGAAATCTGGCACTCCATTCTATGGGCTGGTCACACAATCACTAAGCAGCACCTGGAGAAGATTTAAAATTACTTGGGGGAGGAATTCATCGCCAAGATAACTCAGGGACTTTCTGGCAAATCTTTATGCCTATGATTCAGAGAGAACTCCCAAACCCCTTGAGTGCAATAGAGTTGAAAGAAACCTGAAACTGGCTTTGGTGAGATAGATAGCAAAACGGTAAAAAAAAAAAAAAAAAAAAAAAAAAAAAAAGGAACCATTGTAGAATTTAGAAGAAGCAAAATAACTGCTCTTCTTGGAACTACCTCTCCTACCTTAACTATGGCCCGGGTGGGATGTTCCCCTATAATTTTCAGGATGTCAGACTGTGTGGATGGGATGTTTCCCATTTTAATTCGACCCTAATATCAGCGATCCAGGTAGAATTGCTGTTCAGACACCAAAATGTGGAACAGTCATTGAACGTTTGTCCTGTAAGGGACATTCATTTATTCGTGCAACCAAAATTTCTACGAATGTATTAATACCAAGCAATTCTTTAGGCCTGTTACATGTTACCTCTAATGGTCCTTGGGCTATTCCAAATCTCGCAGTTAAGATTAGGAAGTCTTCATTAATAATACTGTACTTTATACTTGAAAGTTGCTAAGAGAGTAGATATTAAATGTTCTCACTATAGAAAGGAAATAGTAATTACATGACATTATGGAGGTGTTAGCTAACACTATGGGGGTAATCATTTTGCGATTAAAAAAAGTTTAGGAAGTCATCTTGCCTAAGGTCCACAGTTAGCAGCTGCTTCTGTGGCTAGCAACAGTTGGGGTTCCCTTCCATTTTTTTTCAGCAAGGACCAGGTATAGAATATTCTAAAAGGAACCTCTGAGCATGAGATAATCTCTGCACTAACTTATGGAGCTGCAGTCTCAGCTTGAGAAGGCAGTGTGGTCCATGGGAAGGAGCTCTGGCTCTCCCAGTGCAAATCCATTTCCTAGGTGTGACCTCAGGCCAGGGCCCTAACATCTCCTCAAGCTTAGATTTCCTTGCCTGGACAGTAGAAACAATTAGATCTTCCTCATTGCATTTTTGTGGGGATTAAATGAAATAATAAGCAACAGGATTGAGGGCAAGTTTTAATGATCTTATATATTTTTTGGTACACTGCACATTTTCCAAAACATGTAGATATCAAAAACATAATCAGATTTTTTTTTAATTAAAAAAAAATGTAAGGAGATTAGTGTGTCTAAAGCTTTTACTACTGTGCCTGGCACAGAGGAAGCCAACATGAACCTTAACTCTTAATAATAAGTGGACACCCCCTAAGATGGAGGCATGTCCGAGCAAGTCCAGGGATCGGGAAGGGCAGCCCACTTGGGCTATATTTGTAGAAGATCTGAGGCTACTCCTGAGAGAGAATTTGTGCTAAAGGAAGAAACTTGAAGTTCCCAAATTAGATCAATGGCAGTAGGTCAAAGTAGGCTTCTAAGCACAGCCTTGTGTCACATAGACTGACCACTGCCCGGTCCTCGGGGACTCCTGCCTGAGCACTAGGGGAGGGAGTGACAAAACTAAAACACCATTTCCTAAAATCTCTGTTAGAATTTGAGAGCTTTAGGCAGTCTGGTTTGTGACCTTTTGACCTGCTGTACACCAGGGGAACAAAGGGGACTTCCCTTCCCCACCCCCTGAGGGTGTCTGCTGGAGTCTGGAGAACAGGGCACCAGGAACTGAGAAGGTGTCTTGGTGCAGAACCTACAAGGCAGGCTTTACTGTAGGGAGAGAAGGAGAGGAGGGAAACAGCAACCATGTGTACTTGAGGGGATTACCTAGGCACACCTGGGACATTTTTCTAAGGATGTTAGCTCTCTTTAGGAAACATTTATTGAAGACCTCAGAGTGTTACTGAGTGGCCACCTGAGCCATAGCCTGGGAGCTGGGCCATGAGAATGGGGGGTCTCCCAAGGAATTGAGGCCTGCCCTGTTGGTTGGTGGGTAAGCAAGCAGACCTGTCTTGTTTTCCTCTACTGGGTTTTCCTTGTGGCTTTAACATTTGCTATGTCAACAGCTACCCTTAAAAAAAATGCTGCCAAAGCAGTGCATTAGGGGAATGTGCTCAGGGAGAGCAAAAGATCCTCTTCCTCTATCTCAGCTATACTTTTTTAAAGTTCATTTTTAAAAATCGTGGTAAAATATATACTGTTGACCCTTGAACAACCCAGGTTTGAACTGCATGGGTCCACTTATATGCAGATTTTCTTCAATAAATACATTCTATGGTACTACATGATCCACTGTTGGTTGAATTTGCAGGTGTGGAACCATGGATTCGGAGGGCCAACCGTAAAATTACACAAAGATTAGAAGATTTTCAACTATGCAGGGGGTTGGTGCCCCTCACCCCCATGTTGTTCAGGGGTCAACTGTATATATAACATAAAATTTGCCATTTTAACCACTTTTCAGTGTACAATTCAGTGGCATTAAATCATGAAGATTTTCCCTAATGTCTTCCCTAATGTTTTACAGTTTTAGCTCCTAAGTATAAGTCTTTGATCCATTTTGAGTTAATTTTTGTATATGGTGTAAGGTAAGGGTCTGATATTGTGTGTTGATTTGTACCCTACAACTTTGCTAAATTTCCTTATTAGCTCTAGTATGTTTCCTCCTTGTGCATGCTTTGGGATTTTCTACATATAAGATAATGTAACCTGCAAATAAGATAGTTTTACCTCTTCCTTTCCAATCTGAATACCTTTTATTTCTTTTTTGCCTAGTATCTCTGGCTAGAACTTCCAGCACAATGTTGAACAGCAGCAGTGAAACCAGCCATGCTTGTCTTGTTCCTGATCTTAGAGAGAAAGTTTTCAGTCCTTCATTATTGACTATGCTATTAGCTGTGGGCTTTATCACACTGATAACTCTACTTTTTATCTGAGTATGTCTTAATTTTTAACCTCATTTTTGAAGAACAGTTTTGCTTTATATAGAATTCTCAGTTGACATTTTTTTTTTTTTTTTTTTAAATTTCAGCCCTTTAGGTATATCATCCCACTACCTTCTGGCCTCTACGGTTCCTGATGAGAAATCAACAATTAATCTTTTAAAGGATCCGTTGCATATGATGAGTCACTTCTCTCCTGCTGCTTTTAGGATGCTCTCTTTTTCTCTTAGGTATGTAGATTCATGTCTTTAATCAAATTTGGAAAGTTTGTGGCTATTAATCTACAAATATTCTCTGTACTCCTTTCTCTCTCTTCTTCTGGGACTCCCATAAAGCATATGTTGGTCCACTTAATGATGTCCCACAGGTCTGTTAGGCTCTGTTTTGGTTTTTTTTTTTTTTTTTTCTTTTTCCTGCTCCTCAGACTGGATACTTCTTTATGGTCCTATCTTAAAGTTTGCTGATTCTTTCTTCTGCATCTTCAAATTTACTATTGAACCCTTGTAGTGAATTTTTCATTATAGGTATTGTATTTTTCAGCTACAGAATGGTTCCTTTTTACAATGGTCTCATTTTTTTTCATACATCGTTTTCCTGATTTCCTTCAGTTCTATATGCACATTTTCCTTTAGTTCTTTGAGCATATTTAAGACAGTTGTTTTAAAGTCTTTGTCTCATAAGTCTGATGTCTAGGCTTCCTCAGGGATGGTTTCTGCCCATTTATTTTGTTCCTTTGAATTTGCCAAACCTTCCTATGTTTTGCATGCTTTGTGTTTTTTTTGTTTTTGAAAACTGGACATTTGAATATTATACTGTCATAACTCTGAAAATCAGAATCTTCCCCTTCCCCAAGATTTGCTGTTTTCGTTGTTGCATTTTTTTTTGCTGATTGTTGAAGGCTATGATTGCCTGTTTGTTTAGTGACTTTCCAAAATATTTTTGCAAATAATATTCCTTGGCATGTGTGGTCACTGTTCCATTTGCTTACGTTCAGCTAATGTTTGACAAAGTTTCCTTAAATGCCAGAAGTTAATGCAAAACAAAAATAAAACACAAATCACGAAAAAGATAAACACAAAAAAGCAAACATCTCTCCCTGTCTTCACAGACTGGCTTTCTGCTGGGTTGTCCCAGCTCAGTCAGGCTTATACTGAGCCTAGGGATTGGCACAAGGTGAAAGCTTAGGATCTTCTCCGGTCTTTTCTGAGCATGAATCTTGCCTTAAGCATATGCATGGCTTTCTAAATTCCTCTGTATACCCAGGTGCTTTGGGAATGTCCCAATTTCCCAAAGAATTTTCCCCAGCTTTTCCTCCTGGGCCTTAGGTAATCTATTGTATGTCTGGACCATAATCTTTTGCCCTAGGCTTCTACATATTGTTAGTTTACCTACCAACATTTTTGAGCAATGTCCAACGCTTTTCTGGCTTGAGGTCTGAGCTAGGCAAAACTGAGACAAGCACCTTCAAGTAACCCCCAGAGAGGTTAGAACAGGCATACAGAATAATGTGTGAACAAGATTTGCTCTGCTCCTTCTGGAACCAAGGAGCAGGAGCCCACACTGGGAACACAGGCAGGCATCTCTTCAAAATTGCCTTCACACTGGGGAGGGAATAGGGCAAGGGCAAGTAAAAATGCCACAAACTTTCCATTTTCAAGTTGCTTTTTTCTCGATTCAGCATTTACTTGGTCGCTGTAAACTTTGACTGTTTTCTGGAGTTCTAACAAAGTTGGTTCTGAGAGTTTCAGCTTGTTTTTTGGTGTTTCTGTGGGGAAACAAGAGCTTGCAGCTACCCACTCCACCATTTTGCTGACATCGCTCCCCAGCTATATTTTTGATAGTGATTTTATTTTTACCTCTATACTACTGTGGCCTGAGGAACTGGGTTATACTCACAAAATCCACTTTGACCAAATCCTTGAACTGGTGTATGACACCATCTTTTTGTAGAGTAAGTTAAAAAGGCCATGTGAAACAGGCCAGATATAAATTAAAAAAATCAGTCTCCGCAGGCCATACTTTTTACCTGTGCATGGTTGTAAATACTGTGTAACAGTATCTACATTGCAAGAGAAGGGTTGCTAAAGTTTGTCTTCATTTACAATTAATAGTAAAATGGCACTTTCTAAAATGTTGGCTTGAATGGTTATCAGTTCTTGTTGGTCCCCTAGACGCGTGTTGGCAAATAAATTTAATCTCTTTTGGTGGTGGCTGCCTGATGCAATTGTGAAGGGTTACAAAGCTATGTCCAGGCTCAGGGGACAAGAGTTCCATAATCAATTGGTGTTATTTGTCCTGGGCATAGGAGGAAGGAGTGTCAGTGTGTGTATCTGTTGCTGTGTAAAAAATTACCTACAAACTTAGTGGCTTAAATCAACAACAAACAATTACCAACTCTCACAATTTCTATGGGTCAGGAAAATGGGAGTAGCTTGATTGGGTGTTTTTGGCTCTAAAATCTCAGATGAAGTTGCAGTCAAGGTGTCAGCTGGGATTGTAATCACCTGAAGGCTTGGCAGGCTGGAGGATTCATTTCCAAGAAAGCTCACCTACATAGCTAGCAAGTTGATGCTGGCTATTAGCATGAGGTTCAGCCCTTCTCTTCCTGGCCCCTTCCATAGGGCCACTTAAGTGTCCTTAGAACATGGTAACTGGTTTCCACCAAAGAAAGCAATCCAAGAGTGTGCCAGGCAGAAGCTACTGTTTTTATGACCAAAACTCAGAGTCACATAGCATCATTTCTGCCACATTCTATTCCTTTGAAGGAAGTCACTAAATCTGGCCCATACTCAAGACAAGAGAAATTAGGTTTTACCTTTTGAAGGGAGACATGCCAAAGAATTTGTGAATATGTTTTAAAACCACCACATAGCACTGTGCCTACTTCAAAATACCCCCTTGAACCCTAAAATTATCTGAGTCACACGAAGTACTGACTTATTTTACAAAAAAAAGAAAAATGTTACGCAGAATCAAAGGTAGAGAATACATATGTTGTGTATGTGTGTGTGTGCAATAGAATAGGAAGAAAGGGAGCTTCCTGGTTTTTTGGAGAATTACTCAAAAACAGCTTAAGGGAACTCCAATAATATAACAATTCCCTAACTCAAGGAGTGCTACATCTGAAATCTATCTCCTATGATATTGACAGAGAGAGGAGGGCATAAAATGGGTCTGATTTTGCCCCTTTCACTCTCTTGCCCTCAGAAGTTTCTGCCATAAGTTAGGATTTCAAATCCTGGGGAAGACTCTGCATTAAAAGCAGGCGATTTGAGCAGAGCATCCCAGTTAGCTTTGGTCAATGCAAACAGTTCCCTTGCTTACTAGAAACAACCCAACAGGCCAATGCCATTGGCAAACAGAATTGCAACATGGGAGGTACGTATGCAAATGTGGACACCTGCATTCAATATTCCTCACTTGGGCTCAACAGAAAAACAACTACTCAAGCACAAAATGGTGATCCTGTTTTCTGAACCTTTGGCCCTGAGAGTCATATGGTCTGTGACCTCCTAGCTTTTAAATACGTCTCTTCTTATTTTAAGTAGCAGATTCCTCTTAGCAAGAGAGCACTGTGTACCCTCCAAGCCTGGAACTGGTAGGTTTTCAGAGCTGAGTGAAAATATTCTGTTGACAGCCCTTTGCCTGCTTAAAGCAGCAGGGTTGTTTACTTGGGCTGGAGCACAGCTTTGTTGAGGCAGAGAGTCATGGTCTCATCATCAGGGCTGCCTAGCAACAGGTCTATGCCATGCCACAGAATTTCACAATGGGCTGGACCACAAGTACCATTTGCGGGGATTTCCACATCACAGTTTTACTCCCACTCTGTCATATTGCTCCTAAAATCTGAGTAACATAGCAAGATGCAAGAGTAATTATTCAGTGTCCCCCAGAGTTCTCTTCTTGGAAAAATTAGAAAGAATATTTGTTTGTTGAGTCCATTTCTTTAAATACTAGAGAGACTTAGTCACTCTAGATTATTGAAAAAAATCTAATTGTAGTTTAATTGCATCTTATTCTGATAAGCCAGCTTAATATTCAGCAAAGTAGCTGAATGTGTACAGTGATCATTCTATCAACAAAGAAGATGCATTTTAAAAATATACTTTGTCATTAGAAATGTTATTACCAGGGAAAGAAATCATACATTGGTGTAAAGGTATATGCTTCCAACAACAGATTGGAGGGATTGGATGTGATAAAAAAGACACTAATTTATTCATTTATTAAACAAACATTTATGGAAGGACTACTAGTTCTGGGCAGCTAGAAAAGTTAACAGAACAATTTTCAACTGCCTTCCTAGACCTTATAGTGTAGCAAGGAGGAGATAATAACCCCACATGTTGTAGAGAAATAGAAGTGTTTGGGAATTATAGTGTGTAGTGGGAGTAGTTAAAGGAAGGGAAAAAGGGTCTGGACATTAGAATGTGCTTGAGGAGGGGGGTTCTCCATGCCGAGGGTGAGGATGGGGTATGCAGTACACCTCCTAGCTACTCCTGCAAATAGAGCCAACTGCGACATACCCCCTTCCCGACCAATAGAAACCGGGAACAGAATGGTATTTTTATTGTGTAAAATTGTGAAACTGTGTCTGTGTGTGTGTGTATCTTTGTGGTAAAATTGATGTTGACATTGGCCCTACGTTGCATTATTTATGATTTTAAAAAGCAATATTGATTCTGTCATAAAGGGACTATTTCTCCTTGGAGAGTTTTGTTGATTAACATTTGTGGCAATTAAAGTCCTAATGTAGCCACTACTGACTCTGGTCACTTAATCCTTCTATCAAATGTTTTTATTAGCTACTGTGCATTATGTATTTAGGGACTTAGCATTAAGTGGATCTATGTTCAGATCACATTGAAGATTTCGGTTAGGAATTATGTTTCTTTTTCTCTCTGTTTCAGTCTTTAGACACTCTTTGTGGATAAATTCAAGGTTAGCAGGTTAATATCAATTTGGATTATGTATTTAGGGACTTAGCATTAAGTGGATTTATGTTCAGATCACACTGAAGATTTCAGTTAGGAATTATGTTTTCTTTTTTCTCTCTGTTTCAGTCTTGAGACACTTTGTGGATAAATTCAAGGTTAGCAGGTTAGTATCAGTTTATGCCAATTTGGATCTTTAACCAGAATATATACAAGGCACTTTATTGATCTTAAAATACTGCCTCTAGGGCTTCCCTGGTGGCGCAGTGGTTGGGACTCCACCTGCCAATGCAGGGGACACGGGTTTGATCCCTGGTCTGTGAAGATCCCACATGCCGCGGAGCAGCTAAGCCAGAGCACCACAACTACCGAGCTTGCGCTCTAGAGCCGGCGAGCCACAACTACTGAGCCCGCGTGCCACAACTACTGAAGCCCACGTGCCTAGAGCCCATGCTCCACAACAGGACAGGCCACCTCAATGGGAAGCCCGTGCACCACAAGGAAGAGTGGCCCTTGCTCACCGCAACTAAAGAAAGCCCACGCGCAGCAACAAAGACCCAATGCAGCCAAAAATAAAGAAATAAAATAAATAAATTTATTTAAAAAAATACTGCCTCTGTTGACTCTTTAAGGGTATAAACTAAATCTTTCCATCTTGCTTTTTATAGTAACTTTGAAAAATCATATACAGATGTTGAATGTATACTTTTTGTAATGATAATTGCATACTCATTGCTGCTAATTACAGAACTATGGCTGACATTAACTAGTTAATTCAAATACCAGCCACATTTGCTGAGTACTTCTAACATTTTGAATCCCAATTTAGGTTTATCTGGAATGTTTGAAATATTCAGTTCGAGAATCATTTCAGATCATATTTACTCATTTTACTTCCTGTTAAGATTAGCTGGCTAATATCTAGCTAGGATGGGTCAGATAGCAGGGGCAGAGAGCAAAGAAATAGATAAAATAGTTATTACATTAAAAGTGACACAGTTGGATCACTGATAAACTGTTTTGAATAAATTACAATAAATAGGAATCTTGAGACAAGTAAGGCTAATGAAAGAGTTAAACCAGATAATCTTGCGATAGGTCTAGCCTAACAATACAACCACATGGTTTTATAATTAAAGTAGAGAAAAATAAATATAGATGTTTCTTACCTACTCAATTTAGCTCTTGTTCCTATCTTTGTGTAAGGTTCAAATTTCATGGTACAAAGTATGTTCTTGGGATCTGCGGTTTTCTCCAAAATGGATAATCATCATTTATTTTCTAATGCAATGCCAAGAACTTCAACAAATAAAATTTAACTATTCATTGCTTTTCTTTTTCTTTAGCTTATTCTTTAAAATGCTTCTCAATTGTGAAACTGGTTCTCATCCAGAAATGGCATATATTATATTCTTCCTTTAAAATTTGAAATACCCAAGACATTATTTCTCTTTCAAAGATATTTCACCTTATTCTCTTCATTGTGTAATTACTAAGGGTTAGAAAGTTGTTTTCATTGATTTGCCAGAGAGGGAAATAGTTGCAGGATCTTCTGAAACTTGGACCTCTTTGGAGCTGGACAGACCTGGGTTCACATTATGTTATACTTTACACTTCCTATTCTATACTTCTTAGTAATAGAACCTTGGGCAAGTCACTTAGACTCCTAAAGCCTTCATCACTAATATTTAAAATGAGAAGAATGATGCAACTACCATATGAAGTTGTTTTTAAGGATTAAATTCAAGTTGACTGTGCAGTATAATTCCAAACACTTAGTAACCATTCAAGCAGTGTTAACTATTTATGTAATTCTCATCAGTAGTACATGTTACAGGCTGAATTGTGTCCCCTACCCCCAAATTCATATGCTGGAGTCCTAATCCCCAGTACCTGGGAGTGCGATTGTACTATTTGGAGATAGGGTCTTTAAAGAGGTAATTGAGGTAAAATGAGGTCATGTGGGTAGGCCCAAGTCCAATATAGGAAGAGGAGATTGGGATGTAGACACACAGAGTAAAGGCTAAGTGAAGACACACGGAGAAGGTGGTCACCTGCAAGCCAAGAAGAGAGGCCTCAGCAGAAGCCAACCCTGCTGACACCTTGATTTAGGTGTTTAAACCACCTAGCCTGTGGTACTCTGTTACAGTGGCCCTAGCAAACTAACACAGTACTACTGACAAAAAGAGTGTATTTCTAAATTACCTGTTAAACAGTGTGAGATAAGGAACCTTTCTGAAAACTACTACGTTTGTTCTGTTTCTATCATTTTCTTGCATGGAAAAAAAAAAATCAACTGTATGTGCTGTACTCTGGCCCTAAGCTGCCATCTGTGGGATTTGGCTAGCCCAGGTTAGGCCTCAGATGAAACAGACACGAAGATCACATGGCAGTTGTAACCAAGATGCCCCAGAGCATAATATCAACAGCTTAATGATTTGGCATTTGTTATGTCAATATCGGTTAGAGCAGTAGGTCTGAGCGCAGGAGGCAGAGGTGAATGGAGTGAGTTTCACGTTTAAGCATCACTCCCTTAGAATGGTCTGTGTTTTTCTCCAAACAGAGCTAAGATGTTGTTGGTTCATTTAGTGTTATTATGGGAACAAAATCATTAAACCCTATAGATTTTTTTTCCTTAAACCAGATTGAGTCATGGTTTCCTTGGAACTGGGGCTAACAATGCCCACGTGAATGGCTTGATTGCTCTTGGCAGACTCTGAATGCCAGGTGATTTCTTTTTCCTTCTTAGCAGTTCTGAGTCCTTTTCCAAGGATTGGATTCCTTCTTCCAAGCCCGTCCTTGCTGACTGCTCACGTCCTTCGCTCTGCTTTCCCTCCTCCGGCAGGCCAGCTAGGCCATGTGTGGGCACGCGGATGACTGACAGCAGCAGAATCCAGGTCACTTGAGTCATCTCGTCCTCCTTTCATTCAGCCCAGGTCCAACTCCTCCAGAGGCAGGAAGTGAGGACTTCCCCATTCCCGCCACCTTCAGGAAATCTCTGCAGTCAAACTGAAGCCCTGAATGCTCCCTGGTTGATTCAGAGCAACTTGTCTATTGTCATTGGAGGGAACAAAGAAACCAAAATCATTAGAACAACTACCTGGGAGAGTTCAGGAGGTTGGCGCTCCATCAGTGAGGCTGAGGCATGTGTTTGTAAACTGAGGCGGTAAGAAACGGCCTTTAGTCCGAAGCTCTGCGAGCATTTCAGGGGGCTCGTGCAGGTGCAGGATCCACAGCTGAGATCAGTGCTGGCCTCAGCTTTGCATCCCGGGTGACTTGCTTGCCTCGCTCCAGGCCTGCAGCCACTCCTCGCCATCGGCAGGATGAACAGGGAACAGCCAGCAAGGGAGAAACGTAGTTGGTAGAGTCCAAGCATCATAGACCCCGGGTGGGTTAGAAATAAGAAACAATACCATTTAACAGCGGGCACGGTCACGTACGCTCCGTCACTTGGTTTAAACCTCGTGACCATCCTGAGAGGCAGAGCAGATAGTATTTTCTCCATTTACTCAGGCCACTGACTTGTACAGGTCTTGGGAGAAGAACGGGGGCTAGGCTCTAAGTCTTCGCACTGTCATGACGCCCAGATCACGCCTACGCGGCAGCAGTCTCCTTGGCCGATCCGCAGCTTGGCTGTTCTCAGTCAAGGGCAATATGCAGATGGGTCACAACCTAGCGTGAACCCGGCAGCCTTAGTCAGCCTCTGGCTACATTGTTTCTTGTATCTCACACCAACAATGTCATTTACGGTGAACTTTTATTATTGTGGGACATCTGAGGGCTGCCCGGAACATTCCCTGACCTGCGTTTTCCAGAGAACAGATTAGCACAAAGCCCTTTATCTCTGCCAACAAGAGTCTGCCCGGCTCTCTCGGCACCGTAACTGCTTTGCCCGGTGTTTCCTGCTCTATCTCGCATCCAGAAAAGGAGATGCAAAGAGTACAGGTTGGAGGTACATGTCCCCCGCCCGGATTTTCCCCAACGGGGAAGGGCCGAGCCTGGAAACTGTGCCCAGTGCCCTGGTGACTACGGTTTTGCCTGCCTTGCTTCACAGAAACAACTTGGCCTGATGGAAGCCGCAGTGTGAAACTCATAGAAATTGACCTTGGGCCCGTTAGGTGATTATATATTGATTTTACACTTTGTGCCAAAACGGATTACGGCTTGGCCTGCTTGTTTCCAGCTTACACAATAAGGCGTTTCTGAGCCCTGGGGGTTGGCCGGGGCGACGGTGCTGGGGAAAGAAAACCAAGGCATTTTGTGCTGAGCCTCCCAATCTGTGTGCCAGCGTTCTTGAGCAACCAGCACTCTTTAGGGCTTGGAATTCCCCTAGAGTTTCCCATGGAGACTCCCGAGAGAGTTCCCCACCCCCAGCCTGGAAGGAGCAGGAAGATCTTGTGTCAGTGAGGAAGGAGGGTCCAGAGGGGCCAGGCCGGAGCCGGGGCGGGTGACCCCAGTGCCGGCCTTGTTGAGGACAGGCCTCGGTAAGAAAAGCCGCTACTTACACGTTCTGCTGAGAGGAGCATTTCTGTGGTACCCTCGCTCCAGATGGTTTGCAAACTCCCTTGGGAAAGCCTTGGGGATCCTAAAAGGGTGAGAGGGCCTGCTCACAGGTCCTCCTTCGGCCCCGACGTAGCCCAGCTCTTAGCCAGCGGTCCGCCACCCTGAGCAGCCACTCCTGGGGCAGGAAGGAAGGCAGGGCGAGCTGCTCAGTGGGACTTGTGGCTGTGAGAATCTAAATGCTTGGATGAGAAGCAGGAATATTTGTGTCAGTCTGCTTGCCCCGGGACCCTTTGTGTCTATTTGTTCATTCATTCATTTATCCAAGTAGAGCTCTTGAGATCTGCTATGTGTCGGGTTGGATGTCCAGCCCTGGGGCACACAGGTGAGCAGGCCAAAGTCACTGCTGAGCCCACAGTGGGGAGAAGAAGCAAATTTGAGTGATTATAGTGCAGGAGGCAAGCGCTGCCACAGAGGCCTCGTCCCCATGCCGGAGGATACACTAGAGAAGAGGGGCCCCTAATTCAGTCATGCAAGATCAGGGAAGGCTTCCTGGAAGAAGTGACAGCTAAGCTGAGACCTTAGGCCTAGGTCAAATGCAGGCCCCCACTTGGACTGTCTGTGCACGCTGCTCCTTATCCTTCAGTGCTTGGGGCACTGAGCACTCATTTCAAGTGCAAATTCCTACAATTGTTCTAGAATTGTTCTCCTAGCACCTCACTAGGTCTGAGTTCACCCTACATACAGTCTTTTTGGCTGTTTGGTAGGAAAAGCAGTCTCCCGACAGTGGGATGGACGAGTGGAGTGACAAACTGGGTGAGAAACTGGGACTCGGGATCTCCAAGTTCAATGCTCTCCCTGTGACATTGGGAGAAATGCCTGTCTTTCCAGAGCCTGTTTCCTCATCTGGAAACTAAGGGAAATTTTGCAGTTTTCCTCTGAGGAGTATTTTGAAGAGTAGTTACAGACCATTTTCCAAGTACAAAGTGTCAGATGTACAGAAAGAGTGTTGGCGTTTCAGAAAATATGCAACTCAGAAGTTTTCAAATCCACTATTATTTCCATCTAGGGACATTTTCCTAAAGAGGGGCCAGGTTTGTACCAATGGATTCAATAGTGTATTCAACCACTCCTGAAAAACAATATCAAAGTTAGTTGTTTATTCAAGCTTTGTTTGAGACATTTCAGCCCATTATCTTGTAGCTGGACTGCTGAAATTACACAGAAATGAGAACCAGCTGCTTAAATAAACAGTTGCATATGGAAAAGAAGCAGGAAACGCCTTTCCAAAACTAATAATATTAACAAACTTCCAAGGGACACACAATCCATAATTAATGACAATTTGGGGGAAAAAAAGACATAAAAACTTGGATTTGAAATATGACTCTAAGAACAGTCTGGTGTTTTGGGGGTTTTTTTGTTTTGTCTTTTTTTTTTTTTTTGCTTAGAATCTGTCCACCCTTTTTTCTGGCCCCTTTCCCTTCTGACAGCTGCATTTATTCAAATTCATTCTGTAAATGTCTTTAGTCTGCAGATTTAGATCCTGGGATTCAAGATTTCTTGCCTGGACTCCCAGAGTGGCCTGTCAATAGGAACTTATTTAAAAAAAAAAACAAACCTAAGTCGTGTGACCAGACGTAACAGATACTAGCTAAACCCACAGGAAGGATGGTGTTGCTCTCAGAAATCAGTTCTCTGGCAGAACTTGGGGGTCAGATTCAGGGACACTGGACCACAAGCCAGTGCAGACCCCAATCCAAGAGGCTTGGCCAAGATTCAGCAGCCCCAGATGCTTGCAGAATGGGCTTGACCTCCAAGATCCACTCCTTGAGAGAAGCTCCCATGTAAGTTCCTGGAGCATCCCACTTCCAATGCAGCCCATACTATGCCGAAATCCCAGTGCCATTCACCAGTGCCCTCCACCAGTGTCATTCGCCAGGCCATCATATCACTCTCCACTCTGTCTGTCAAGTGTGCCTGTGAGCAGAATGGCTGGTTGATCCCTGAAGAGTCATTCTCCCAGAGTGTAGAGCTGCTGTTGAGAAGCAGCTGACCAGCCAGGGACTACGTTTCTGAGCCCTCCAACCCACCTGGGTGATTGATTCTGGCTAGTGAAATATGAGCCCAAGGGATGCAGCACTTTCTGGTAGTTAAATAACTGGTGTGTCCCTCTCACTCTCTTCTCACCTCTGTCACTAAGGGGCAGGGGCCTGGGCCCGGGAGAGCTGCCTGATCTGGCATGTCTGATAAGAGTTGATGTGAGTAGTAAACTTTTGTGTTCAGCTGTTCCTCTACTGGGTTGTTTGTTGCAGCCGTTGGCCTGCACTGAGATAATGCCGATGCAGCATTTCCTAAAGCAACGTGTCTTGTGACGAGTGGGATTTTCCCCAGCTCCTATCTTGCTTCGTGCCGAAAACACCAGTCCTGCCCACATGCCGGTGGCCTTGTTTGAGTCTCTGTGTCTCTCTCTTTCCATGCTCCCAAATGGAACCTTCCTTTGTGAGGAAACAATAAAGCCTGAGTAGAAGTTAAAGCATGGTCTCTGAGTCATATTGCCCAGGTTCCAATCCCAGCTCCACCACTTCCTAACACGGGAGCAAATGGTTTAACCTCTCTGAGCTTTAAGTTCCCCTTCCACAACAGAGGGATATTCCCTTGCAGAGTCATGAGGAATAAATGGAACATTCTGTGTAGAGTACCTGACACATACTCAACCCAGTAAAGATGAACACTACTGTCATTATTTCCTGAGCCTGTTCTGGCATCACACACACGCAGACTGCAGCCAATCAGCGTCACTGCGACTCCCGTCTCTCCTCCTGTTTTCTCTTCACACTGATAACTTCTGCCAATAATTCACAACAGTTTTCTTTCCTAGGCATTGCTATTTCTTCTACCTCCGTTGCACAGGTGTCACCCCACCTTCTGCTTCTCACCTGAGGTGCTACAACAAATTTAGAAAAAAGTATTCTGCAGAATGAGAAAGTAGGCAGATCCTAAGGAAGTGGGCCCCCATGTGCATTGAATGAACATCATCTGCTTTGGTAGATTTGATCCTGTGCAAGCACTACTGTCCTCTTGTATAAGCACTGCCCTCCCTCGCCTTACCCAGGGTACTGTGTTGCCAGACCAGCTCTCAGGAGCTTCTGTAATGCGGATAGCAAAAGGGGCAGAAGGAAAAGAAGTACCCAGACTAGTATTGGAGAGGGTTTCCCCCAAGATTTCAGAGGAAAAAGAAGCTAGAGCACGTGCGAGGTAAGAAGGATGCAGATGGAAGAGAAAAGGACTGCAAGTTACATAGAATTGCTTCCTGTGGCTGACTGTCTTTCATGCATCATGATTTTACTCTGAAACTGGACCGTGTGGGCCACAGCTTAAACAGGGTCATTACACATTTTTGCATAATGTATAATATGCTTAACAGATTGACATTCGTTTTAGATTCAGATTAAGAAGCTTATTTGAAGATTTAAGTTAAAATTAAATTTGCAGCATTTGTTCAGCTGAGTAACGGGGTCGAGGGGTACGGCTGGGGCGACAGCTAGAGAAATATAGTGAGAAAGCCTGCAGGTTTCCAAGGAGGCGACAGGCCTGTGCCTTGCTCTTAGCTCTAAATATTGAATGAGCAGAGACCAGTGCAGACAGCACAAAGACAGACGTCCCCAAGCCCAAGAGTCTGAGATCGTTCCCCTCCTGTTGTGATGAATAAACTGTCACTGTCGTCTGAACATCTGGGCTGCTGGCATCGGTGCCTTGATCGCTGGTCCCATTTCAGGTTCTGATTAGAATCCAGATGCGCTCACAGCCCGCAGGCATCTAAGCCCTGACGGAAACTTTCTTCACAGTTCCTCGTCGAGGACCCCTCCTTTGCCCCCATTTTCACAGGGTTGTGAGCCCGGCCCAGAGGGCTCCAAAGATCATAAAGTGCAACTCCCTTATTTTAGACAGAAGGGAACTTGAAAAACCATGGATTCTCCTTCTCCGGCACACGCTTTGCTAAGCTGAGATGGTAACAGAATCTGAACTTGGCTGGTGGGACGGAGGCCAGCATTTCCCTGAGTGTGAGGAGAGCAAGTGAAGTTCCAGATGGGCTCCCTTCCTCCTCCAGCCCCGTGCTCTTAATCGCCTGTGAGCCGAGGGCATCAGGCGTTCATCCAGGTGCAGATGCCACGGGACTGCCTACTCCGCTCACTGCACCATTCCGTCCCTCCGGGTGGCTTCCTGGGAAACACTGTGCTATCACTCAGTGATCCTTAGCACGAGGGCTCAAAGGTGACTGATATTTTACAAGAGGAAACTGAGTCCTCTGACTTCAGTCTCTGTCCTCTATTAAACGCAAATATCCTGGAACAAGAGGCACCATCATGGGAGAGTGAAGAACTGGATTCCAGTACCAGTTCTGCGGCCAGTTCCTGAGAGACTGTGGGCAGCCTCCTCAAACTGGTCACAGGACACCTCCCTGAGGGGCCTTCAGGGGCGGCCAGGATTACAAGGTAAACAGATAAGAATGAATGACCCTCACACTTGACTGTGGTCCTTTTCCAGAGTGCAGCTTAGGGGGAAATGGATGCGACGAGGAATTGGGAGACTGTGAGCCCTGAAAGGGAACTTTACTATCTGGCTCGGGGCTGCCCAACACAGAAAAGTCAGCGCTCACAGCTTAGAGTCATAACATGCTTGATGTTCTGGACAACTGCGTCTTGAGCCCTTATGAGGCTTAGAGGAGAGAGGATTCTGGGATACTCCTCTCTCCGGCATGAGACTATGGAATAATGTAGCTGGAAAGGAGAGGTACCCAGTGAGGACTTGATAGTTCCTTAATCACACACAAAAATGCCCCCTGAAGGTTTTACGCCATAATCACTGCTTGCCAGTTTTCTCCAATAAAAGATGAGATGGCTCCCATTATTTTTTGCTTTTTTACTTCTGAGGGCCCACTACTGTTTGAATTTGAGTTTGAGTTATACCCATTTCAGGCAGAGGAGTTGTTTTAGCTTGCATGTAGGAATGCTGAACTGCGTTAGGCAGGGAATTTTGTTGTAGTTGACCTTGTGCATGACATTGGTGGGTGGTGTATGCTGGCCTTGGGTTGGCTAAGGGGTTGAGTGAAATAGAAAATTGCAATGTTCCCTGACTGTCTGGCAACTTTTTAACCCATCTTTGCTCTTTGGGGAAATTCCAGCTTTATGAGTCCTACTTTCATTAGGAAGGAACCAAAAAATTAGTTCCCAAACTCCTCTGCAATTAGAGTGCAGACATATGAACTGGGTTCCACCAATCAGAGTTACATTTGACTTGGAAGTGAGGACTTTGAGGAAAAACGCTCTGGGTGGAAATCATTTTGCTGGAATGGGGCGGCCAGGGTTTTTTTTTTTTTTTTTTTTTATAGAAGAAATGGGGTAGAAATAGTGTCAGTCGACTGGCAGTATTTGTCGCCTCTTGGTAGGGCAGCCCCAAGGCAGCAGCCTCTTCATCAGGGCAGTTCTGTAGTGTAGATTTGGAGGTTGTTCCATGAGATTGGTTCTCCAGGCTCCCACCGATTCTGTGAGCTAGCTGATTTCCTTTTCATAAACTCCTTCCGCTTGATGACCAGAATCAGCCTCTGTGGCTTACAGTGGAGGGCCCCAAAGGATTCAGCAGCCAACTACTAAGTCTACTCCTCCTCCTCGCAGACGCTCTGGCCCCGAGATCTCCAGCCGCAGAAGGAACGGGCGTCTCAGCCAGACCTTCGGGAGTCTCCCTCCTCCCACCTTTCCCTCTGCAAATTTCTTTTCTGCCTGTAAGATCCATGCCTCCCATACTTTCCCTTTGGACCTGTCTTCTCACATTGCCAAGCTAACAGCCACGCTATGGGGAAACACATTGGGGCAGAAGTGGTCTCTAAACCCCATGTGACCACATGAGTTGTCCTCAGCCTGGTTTCAAAGAGCCAGCCCGTCCTTAGAGAGACTCAAGTCCCTTGCTCCTGGAGAGAGAGGCCCGGTTCTTCTCTAGAATGGCTCCCTAAAGGAAGCCACTTTGGGGTTTCCATTCAGCTTCTGAATGCCTGGCCATCATTCCATTCACAGAGCCTTTGAGTTCTTCTTGCTTAGTTAATTCACCGCTAGCCCATGAGACAATCCAAAGAAATGCCCACTAACTTAGGTGATTTCTGCTTGCCTCTGATTAGAAGTATTAACACAATGTAAACTCCACGAGGACAGGGAAGTGTTCCCTGATGGATTAATCCAGTGCCTAGAACCATTCCTGGCACACACGGGGTGCTGAATACATCGCAGTTGAATAAATGATGAATAAATGAATGAATTCATTTATACTGCAAACTTTCTGCCAGATAATAGCCTAAAACATACAGTGGTAGGAATAAGCAATATGACTTTGGAAATTTGTCATGTCTTGAGAGTTTCACACACACAAAACTTTTCTACCCGTCTATTCTAGAAGCCTATAGCCATGTGAGGGAGGCCCAATATAAGGCCATAGGGAAGAAGAACGGGTCACGCCTTCATGTTAATTTTGGTACTACCCCTAATAAAAATTTGTTGACACTTAAGATATTTTTATTCTAGGCAGATCCTCCAAATCTCTACTGTCTGCAAATCACCTTGTTTTTAAAACAAAAATAGAGGGGCAACCCTGCATATTGACATCTTTGGTCTCAAGCCTGCTTGAAACTGGTCTTTACTGCCCTTGTGAATTAAACACAGGCCTCCCATGACGTCCTCCCCTTGCACATGGCCTTCAGGAGATTGTGGAGAGTCTCATGTCAAATTCACTTTTAGCGTGCGTGTGGCTGATTTCACACGAAAATGTTTGCATGCATCGCCACGTTTATCCTCCAAGGCCCTTGAAGGATATTAGTCATATAATAATCTCCATTTAAACAGATGGAGAAAGTGAGGCATTAAATTATTGGCTAGTGGATGGTGGTACCCAGATTGTAACCCCGTCCAGCTGACACCAGAGCCTGCAGCCCTAACCGTTGAGTGTTCTGCATCTGGTAGACAGGAGGGTTTCTGGGGCCCCTCTAATATCTGTGTATGAGAACAAATACTCAAATATTATTGTCACCCAAAATATCCAGTCTTCACTCTGAGTCTCACAGCACCTATTTGAAACCCAATGGGAGGCACCATGAGAACTTATATATCCCAGCGAGACTCACTGTTTCTAGGATATTACTCTAGTCTTGTACCCTGGTATGCCCCATTCACACAAACGCAATCTTTAAAAACCAATTATCTAGAAAATTCTCTGTGTGCTCATTCAACAGAATGCAAAGACTCAATTTTCTATCTTATCTTTTCAGTCAAATATTCTGTTTTCTAACCTCACTCTAAGCACATTGGACCCACTGTTGCAATTCCTTTGAAGGAAAATTGCTCCGGATTGCCATGCGACTTCAGTCGTAAAGATTTGACAGCAAAAGTATTTGCTTTAATTTGCCAGGAGGACAACTTTGTCTCAGTTACTCCGGTTATTTCAGACTTATCTTCAGTTTGCCAAAGAAAGTTTGCCTAAGAAAGTTTGCCTGAATAGTTTAAACATTGGTGGGAAGTGGAGTAGTGTAGAGTGAGGTTGATTCCTCTGTCTGTTTTCCAATCGCTTCACCCCATATCCACCAAAGGAAGAATGAAATGCATAGACTATTTTAAAGATAACAGCCTCTCAGTCACAGAGCTCTTTGAGAGTAAGCTACAACTAAATGATTTTTCAGATGCTTCAAACATAGTATGTTTGTGGAGAAAGGTTTTATCGTTGTTCTGAGGCCCAGATGTAAGCTGGACTCTGTGGAGATTAAGTTGATGGAGGCCCCTATCTGAAATCTCTTATCTTTTCTCTTCTTTTTTCACAGGAAGGACATTTATGGACATTTCCCTTCTTAGGACAGTGCACTGGGAACATCCCCCAGAAGTCACGTGAATGTTGGCCTGAGGTGATTCTGTGCTGGAGCTCTTGGCCTGGCCTCACTGTTTTCTCTCCTGCTATCCAAATTCAAACCTAAAAATACAAACCCCAAGTTTGTAGCCAACACCAGGGTAAAAACAAACAGAAAAAACAACTATTAAAACCATTTCTACTTCTTTGCCAGAATAGGAAGTCATCACCCAATAGAGGAGGCTGATGCTTAAGTTTGGTAGAAACTGAATTACAGTGATTGATTTTTTTAATGTTGAAACAATTTTTGCATCTTTGGAATAAACTTTACTTGGACATATTAACAACAACAACAAAAAAGTTTGGTAGAAAGACCAAGAAAAAGGAACCCAGCACAGTTAAGCCAGTTTTGGGGGTGAGGGCGGGGTGGAGTAGTCGCTTCCCATCCTCTCGGGGAGGTTGCTAAGGAGAGTATCTCATTAGCTGCCGGGCATTGGGAAGGAGCCACGTGGTCCCAGGGAGGGGGATTTCTCACTGTCCTGGGCTCACCTAGGAAACCAGATCCTAAGACAGCCCCTGATTACTTTGCCATGTTCACGATTTAGTATTCTTCCTGGAATCGGAAAACAGCTAAGAATGCCGGGCAAGTCCTACTTGCTCATATGATTCCCGTCTTTTGGTTTCTTGTCCGCTTTTTTGAAACCTGGGACCAGTTCCAGCACTTCCTCATAAGCGTGGGGCTTGCAGTTTGGTTTCAGTTTGATTTGTCCCAGTATCTAACCCAGTATGGAGTTCAACGAAGAATTTTATAAACACTTTCTGATGCCAATGTCTGTGTCTCACAATCTAGACATCTGGATGTAATGTTAAACAAACATTACCCGCCACAAAAACCAGTTGGATCTGTTTGTGGATACTTCAGCCCTGAGAAATTCCTTCTTTCAAGATTCTGGCCTGATACCTGTGGGAAGTAGCTTTTGACCCCATCAGGCTGCTGGCTCAGTGAGGTAAAGCTATCCCTGAATCATTTTCTTCTTTTCTCTGACCTATTATACGAAGCTGTATGGCCCAGCTCCTGCCTAGAGGACGACTCAGCATTCTTCCTCTGGTGCTAACCCTACTTGTGACAGTTTCTGTTGAAATACTTTTCTATGGGCCAGATTCTCAACAAAAACACTGCAGGGTCAAGATATGATTCTCCTCATTAGCTTAGAGATCCAGGCAGCATTTGAGAGCAGACATTTAGAATTCCATCCTACATGACCTGACCCCTTGGAAAAGCTTTCCACCTGCCATACATACCACCATTTGTCCTGAATATAAGATAGAGATGCCACAGTGGTTGATTCACTAGCATTGCCTAACCAAAGTTTCTATATGTGGCTCATATGCTACCCACAGTCTTATAATTGCCAATAATAACAATAGCTAACTTTATTGATAACTTGCTATATATGCAAGGAATTGTTAAGCCCTTTGCGTGCACAATCTCATTTAGTTCTCATAACAACCCCGTGAGGTAAGTATCACTGTTATTCCATTTTTCAGATGGGGAAACTAAGGAGTAGTAAGGCAAACTAGCTTGTTCAAGGGCATACAACTTATAAATGCCAGAACCACCACTAACCCAGGTATTTCTGACTTGAAAATCCATGACCTTAATCATGACTTTAAACTGCCTGTCAAGTCGGGGTTGATGAAAGAGAAAAGAAATCCCAGTGTTATCACTGATGCTAGTTGTGTGACATGTCAGAAGCAAGTACACAGCTCTGGTCCATTCCAAGGTCCCTCTCTCATGGTTGTCTTTCTTCCTTGCCCAGGATGCCAGCAAGCACAGAACTCCAAATGGAGGATGTGACAGAGTGAAGGAGTAGTTTAAAGATGGAGCAGAGGGAAGGGAGGGAGGAAAGTCGAGGGTGGAAAGGAGCTTCTTGGGGAAGTAAGGAGAGAGAACGTTCTCTGAACTGTCTAGAAAGGGTCAGCTGAGGGGTCATCCTGGAATGATGATTTTGTGCTTCCAAGAGGACCAGTATTTTGACTGTCTGTTCCAGAATGTCCCGGCACCAGCACCCAGACATCAAAGGGGCTGAGGGTGGCTTCCTGGCGGTCTCCATGGAAGGGGGTGGTCAGTCCTACACCATCTTGGCATTTGTGGTCTCCAACAGCTGTATGCTTCTTGGGGGTTGACCAGACTCTCCAGCCCTGTTTCCACTCTTAACCACCCAAAGGAGAAACTCACACCCACTCGATCTCAACCACACAGCAGAAGAAGGCACCAGTAAACACCCCAGCTTGCTGCCGGCAAGAGTTAAGGGCAGGATGTCTGCTGTAGCAAGGTCTCGGCTTACCAAGACTTCTTTCCCTTTGCACCCCCATTCTGCAGGACGTTTTTATTGGCTTATAAGTTTTGGCATAAATAACGAAAGCTCGGTTAGCCTTGTCAGAAATAAACATGTGCAGCTGTGCTACCCTGTAGCTTTGGGGGGTACGTGTGTTTGTGTTTCTCGCAGATAGGTAAACCTTGGTGATGTATAAATCCACATTCCAGGGGTCACGTTCCCGTATCTGCTGGAGTAAATTGAAAGCATGATACGGTCAGCTTCCCTTCATTCAACCAAGCAGCTAGGGGAGCCAGGGCCAGCTGGCAGCGCCCATGTACCCACGGGCAGCTGTGGGTTGTAAACACATGTGTCTAGGTTAATGTTTATTTATGTTTATATCTTCCCTGATAGGTGGGTGGAATTTGCCTAATGACTGTATTTCCCTGGAAAGCTAATCAATGACTAAAGGAGCCCGTCACAGACCACCACGGACGTGCGGTGAAGTTGGCCTCCGAGTGCTTGTTCCCAAGGGCTGTGTTCCTGGGGTCAGGGCAACAGGAAAGTTGCAGTGAGCAGCGCACGTGGCTTGAGGAGCCCAGGGCTCTACTGCTGGTGAACTGTTGTACACCTTATGCAGAGCTCTCAGCTCCAAACACAAGGGGTGCCCCTCCAGAGCATAATGTGACCTGTCCAGCCAGCACACCCGGTTATGGGCCTGCTTTCTGCAGGTCCCTTTATCACCCTGACCAGGGGAACTCTGTACCCACTTCATCGGGGCTGTTCATCCTGGAGTTCTCAGTCAGAGGGCACTTTCATTCCCGCAAACACATATTGAGCACATATTATGTGCCAGACCTTAGGGGTACCAAGAGGAAGAAGATGGGTGAGATCCTAGCTCTCAAGCAGAAGAGAGAGAAGAATGACAAAAAGACAATTACAAGCTGGTGTGTGACATGTTACACTAGGGAGCCTGACCCCTGAACATGGGGGAGGTCTCTCAGAAGAGAAAAAGAAAGTCTGAGCAGAACCCAGAGGGCTGATGGGCATTTGCCAGGTTGGTGGGTCCTCACAGATACGTCTACATCCTGATCACCAGAACCTGTGAATGTCACCTTGTATGGCAAAAGGGACTTCGCAGATGTGATAAAATTAAGGATCTTGAGATGAGAGGTTATCCTGGGCCATCTGGGTGGCCCTAAATATAATCACAAGTGTCCTTCAAGAGGGAGATTTGACTTCAGCAGAGGAGAAAGTAGGTTGACCACAGAAGCAGAAACTGGAGTGATGTGCTTTAAAGATGGAAGGGGGGACCACAAGCCATGGAATACAGGTGGCCCCTAGAAGCTGAAAAAGCCAACATTCAACCCTGGGTCTGTGGCTGTAGCAGCTCCCGTTGGATTTCAAAGATCTCCTCTGAAGTTCCAAAGACTCAGCTCAGTTTCACTTCATTCAATTAAATACTGAATACTCAGTTAAATACATTCCTAACTTGTATAGGAGTACTCAAGTTTGTTCTTCATGATAATTGACTACAAATGTGACTGTGTTGGGCTTGAGTTTTGAGATATAAAATTAGGCTGTGCAGGTAGATTTTTCCAACTCTATCTTGTGTAACCATAAAGAGAAACCTAAATAACTTGAGATAGCAGCTGGGCCTGGAACTGGTGGGCTGGTACTTGGGGCCTAGGGAGCGTGTTTCTATGTCTTTGATGATTATATTCAGATATGAACCTACTACTGCTGATCTCTCTGGTCTTTGGACCCTTTACTCAGGTTCCAATGGCTGAGCCAAAACCTCGGGTGCCTTGTCCTCTTCTAGATGCCCCCAGATAGAACTTGCTACAAGGGTTACAAACCTAAATGCCTGCAGGAGCCAGTCAAAACCTAATAGAGATGGGTGGTGCCTGTCCTTTCTAAAAGCATTTGAATTCAAATGTTTAAAAAGTACATCCCATGCAGCCTTCAGGCCAACTTTATAACCCTGATGAAACTAAGCTCTTTTCAAAATCAACCTTCTCTCACAGTTTCATCAGGAGGCAGGAGGTTTTTCTTAAGGAAAACCCACCACTGTGGCTTTTTAAAAAGTTGATCTGTGGTATGGGGGCGCTGGAGGGGGAAAATCTGAGTGGAGCAGGTGCCAGAAGCTTCCTGATGTATATAGGCTTGAGGAGTCGACAACACCAGCTCTCACTCCTTGCCGCCTCCAGCTGTGCCAGCCAAGATTTAGATAAAGTTTAAAGAACATTGCTAATGATAAACCAAACCTCTTAGGCAACGGGAATGTTGTAGCCTTTCAAATATAAATAAAAGACAAAAAAAAGCTTCATAACAGGATGTCCTTATTTAACAAGAGGTCTGGGGGGGTCCTCCCAGGCCAGTATATGTAACTCATGATAAACTTTTTTAGGCAAGCTCATTTCATTGAAGGAGTAGGGTGATGGGTGGCGACGGGAAGATGACAACTGAGTAACTTAGCAAAGAACAAGAGGCCTGGAGCCGTAATTTCTGACTTCTATTTATAGTTTTGGCATCTTCAGTCTTTGTAAAATGGTGATAATTAACTTTGCCCCAAACCCTGTGTATCAAGTACTGGAAGGAAAAAAAAAAACCCAGAATTCTATATTCAGAGAAAATACACTTAAAGAAATGAAGGCTAAATAGACAATTTCATATAAATGAAAACTATTGATAAAATAATTAATCACCGGCAGACCTGAACTACAAGAAATGTTAAAGAAAATTCTTTCATGCTGAAGGGAAGTGAGATCAGATAAAAACTCAGATCATCAGTAATGAAGGACATTAGAAATGCTAAATATGTGGGTACATGTGAGAGTCTATTTTTCTCTTAACAAAATGTATAGCATTGTATTGTAAAGTATACAACATATGTAGATGCAATACATATGACAATTATAGCTCGTAGAAAAGGCAGTGAATGAAACCATATGGTTGCAAAATTCTCACATTTTTGTGAAGTGGTTCAATATTGACTCTAAGTAAACTGTGGAAAGTTAAGGATATTTATTATAATCCTTAGAGCACCTACTTAAAAAAAAAAAAAAAAAGCAAATGCAGAGGCTTCTCTGGTGGCACAGTGATTAAGAATAAGCCTGCCAATGCAGGGACCCGGGTTCGAGCCCTGGTCCAGGAAGATTCCACATGTTGCAGCGCAATTAAGCCCGTGTGCTGCAACTACTGAGCCTGCACTCTAGAGCCCACAAGCCACAACTACTGAAGCCCGCGCACTGCAACTACTGAAGCCCACACACCTAGAGTCTGTACTCCACAACAAAAGAAGCCACCCCAATGAGAAGCATGTGTACTGCAACAAAGAGTAGCCCCCTATCGCTGCAACTAGAGAAAGCCCACATGCAACAACGAAGACCCAACGCAGCCAAAAAAAAAAAAAAGAGAGAATAAAAAAACTAATGCAAATAGGGATAGCTAAAAAACCAGCAGATAAATTAAAATATAATTCAAAAAAAAAATCAATTAACTCCAAAGAAAGGAGGGCAAAGGAACAGAGGAATAAAAAATAGAGTAGACAAACTAAAAGCAAATAACAAATAACCACATCAATACATTAATTACATTAAATATGAATTGACTAAACATTCACTTAAAAGTGAAAGATTTTCAGAGTACTGGTGATGCCACTCTCATGATAATTAATATCCTTATGTTATTTGATAAATGATATAAATATGATAAATAGGACTTCTGGGTGATGCTGAAGAATCTACAACAGATGTTGGATGAGATGGGTCTTCCCATGTCAGACCTTGAGCCTGGAGCAGGCTGGCTTGGTAGGGAGGTTGGGCTTTCTCCTCCCTACCCCCACACCCATGCAGCTAATTTTGACCTCTGGATGGTTTCCCAGCCTGGGGACCCTCCCTACCTCTTCTCCATTTATTCCATTCCTCCAAAATCTTTAAGGTTCCCCTTCCTCCTAAGACTTTCCCAACTCCCGCTGAGCAGAATCTTATTGCATTGGTAACCTGCACAATTCCTGTTCTGCAGTATTCCTTTTTTAAAACTGGAAATGTTTATTCTTTCATATTCATACTTTCTGTTCCTGTACTAGATATGGAAGGTGTGGTGAGCATCTGTCATTTGTTTTGGCTGCCCTGCAGCTGAACCCCCTCCCAATGTTTGGGGAATTCCCCATCTCATGCATGAGTACCCACCTCCCACTAAAAATCAGAACCTTCCAGCCTCCCTTGCAGCTAGAATGTGGGCATGACTTAGAATTGGAAGCCCTAGAATCCTAGCCTTGCAGTGGTGACAGTGGTGTCCTTACCAGGTTGTTCCTATAGGGTTACACAGTTGTACTTCCCACTCTCTAGCCTCTTGTGGTTTCTGCCCGTTTTCTCAGCCTAGTTCCCAACTATACTTTTCTACATTTCTTTTCTTCTTGAACCAGTCAGAGTTTATTTCTGTTGCTTGCAATTATGTAGCCTAAGACAAGTAGAGGTGATCTATATAAGCATTTAAGATACTAAAATTTAAAGATTCAGGATTCAACGTAAGACCCAGAATCTGTCCCTTCAAGAATTTTCCTGGCCATTTAGGCAGGCATGCTTACTTTTGAGGTCCTTTGTGTAGTTCTCTCCAGAGAGTTTAGCTCTCCATCCAGATTGTAAATCCCTTGAGGTAGGGGCTGTTCTGAATACCTCTTGTATCCCAGCAGAGAGGCTAGTCTGTAATATTGCTCTGTAAATACTTGCTAATAAAGGTAATTTGCTTTCTACAAGCCGAACAATCCTTATGAGCCAATAATTCCCACTTGTTCCCATGTGTGTTTATGTGCATTTTCTAGCTACAACAAGAGTCCATTCACCTTTGGTTATGTCTTAGCTTGTTGTCTGAGGGCTCACTTAAGCTTTCTCCAACTTCCTTTTGGTCTTTAGCTTAAGAGCAAACTTGTTTTACCCATAAAAGTTTAAGTGTTCTTGCAGCCATGTCCATGACTGGTGGGCTCCCTCCCTGCATATCTCAGGGCTCTGTCTTCTCCCTTTAAGCTGAGACCCAGGAAGCACACCAAGGACTGTCAACATGGCCCTGATCCCAGAGAACAAAAACCAAAACTGTGTACACAAGTTCAGTCTGGCCAAGCCATTGTCAAGACACTCGAGGTCAACCTCATTCACTCACCAGTATTGGCTCTTTCTTAGAAAACACACCTGTGCTGATGTCTGCCTTTCCTGACTCATACCAAGAGTCTCTGCCCAGTTGCAAATCTGTGGATTGTGAGCATAAACAACACAGCGTCCTCTTCCTCTAGAAAGATCCCGAGGAGTGGAGAGGGCAGCATTAATTAAAGCTACTGTCTCCTCTTCCATGTCTTTTTGCAGGTGTGTCCTGGATCTGTGACCTCATCAATTGACCTACTGTCAGGGGTAGAGTGAGTACTTACTATGTGCCAGGAGGTGGCCCCAAAGAAATAGGGGAGACAAGACCCTGCCCTCAGGGGTCCTAGGTCAGTTCAGCAAATATTTATAGATTGCTCACTTAGGCAAAATGGTGTAGGATGATATGCCAAAGCCAGAGGTGAATCTTGGCCTGGAGCTTTAAGGTGGGTCTACCCGTTCTCAGCTACTGAAGCAGGAGGCCCTAGGATCCCAGGGGATGCTGCGAGTTCCTTGGGGTGGAAGTGCCAAGGTGACAGCATCCTGTGCCAAACAGCTAGCTACAGCCAAGCTAAGACAATGCCTGATACAGATGCAGATTCCCGGGACAGCACCTTCAGAGGTTCTGGTTCACCAGTCTTAGGGAAGGAGACCAGGAATCTGCATTTTAACGAGAGCCACTGGTGGTTCTGAGGCACGTGGTCCAAGGACCACACCCAGAGACACTTTCACCTCTGGAGGCATCTGGAATAAAAATCTCACCCAAACCTCTTAATGAGACAGGAGGGAAGGGGGCAAGGCACAACATTTAAAAGAATGACATAACTAAAAATAGAGTTGCCATATGATCCAGCAATCCCATTCCTGGGCATATATCCAGACAAAACTATAATTCAAAAAGATACATGCACCCTTATGTTCATAGCAGCACTATTTACAATACCCAAAACATGGAAACAACCTAAATGTCCATCAACAGATAAATGGATAAAGAAGATGTGGTGTATATACATACAAGGGAACATTACTCAGCCATAAAAAAGAATGAAATAATGCCGTTTGCGGCAACATGGATGGACCTAGAGATTATCATACTATGCGAAGTAAGTAAGAAAAAGACAAATACCATATGATATCCCTTATTTGTGTAATCTAAAATATGACACAAAGGAACATATCTACAAAACAGAAACAGACTCACAGATACACTAAGTCCCCTACATACGAACCTTCAAGTTGCGAACTTTCAAAGATGCGAACATGCATCTGGTTTCAGCAAGGAACCAGAACCTGTGCCATCTATGTCAGGTGTGAGTGAAACTGCAGCTTGCCCTCCATCTTCTTGCTGATGATCCTTCAGCTCTACCATCTCCCACCTCCTGTCCCTCCTCTAGTCAGTAACTCTTCTTACCTGTTCTCTCGATGCCAGCCCCTGTATGCCAGCTGTTGTACTGTACTACTGTAGTTTTCAAGGTACAGTACTGTAAGATTAAAAAGATGTTACAGTACTATATAGCCGATTGTGTTAGTTGGGTACCTAGGCTAACTTTGTTGGACTTATGAACAAATTGGACTTATGAATGCACTCTCAGAATGGAACTTGTTCATATGTAGGGGACTTACTGTGTAGAGAACAGGCTTGTGGTTGCCATGGGGGAGGGAAGGATTGGGAGTTTGGGATTAGCAGATGCAAACTAGTATATACAGAATGGATAAACAACAAGATCCTACTGTATAGCACAGGGAACTACATTCAATACCCTATGATAAACCATAGTGGAAAAGAATATGAAAAAGAATATGTACATGTATAACTGAATTGCTTTGCTGTACAGCAGAAAATAATACAACACTGTAAATCAAGTACACTTCAATAAAATTTTTTAAAAAATAAAAGAATGACATAGCTATTGAGGATACAACATAAACTGGTTAAAACCAACTAGCTCCAAGATGGTGGAAGATTCGACTTCCAGTAGACCTTGAGCCTCATTATACGCTTATTTTAATACATTAGCATATGCTAAATGACACATCCACTGGCACCATGACAGTTCCGAGGCCGACCATAAAAGGCCAAAAAGTGGGCAGTGGCCTGATGCCTGGAAGTCCCTGCCCCTTCCCTAAAATAGTTGGAATAATCCTCTCACTCAGCCTATGAAATTACGCAGCACGTAAAAACTAACCACTCCATATTTCAGGGCCGCTCTCGCCTTTTGAAATGCGCTGCATTCTGCCTGTGGAATGTGGATCTCTGCTTTCACTTTACTATGGCTCACTCTTGAAGTCTCTCCTGCTCGAAGCCAAGGACCCTCACTTGGCGTCCGTCCCAGGAACTCGCCTGAGACCTGGGACATGACCATTCTCTTGTTGCAGGAAAGAGAGTGGGGTGGGAAGGATGGTCATATCTCAGGTCACGTCCAAGTCCCTGGGATGGCCTTCGAGTCCGGGTTCTTGGCTTTGCACAGGAAAGAATTCGAGAGCGAACCATAGTAAAGAGAAAGAAGGTTTATTCAGGGAGAAACGGACTCCATAGACAGAGCGTGGGCCATCTCGGAAGGTGAGAGAGGCAAGAAGCCAAGAGAGCGGGGGTATGGGGTTGTCGGTTTTTATAGGGCCCAGTAATTTCATAGGCTAATGAGTAGGAGGTTTGGAGGGGTGGGGATTTCTGGGAATTGGGCCCCACCCACTTGTTGGCCTTCCCTGGTCGCCCTCAGAACTGTCATGGTGCCTGCAGGTGTGTCATTTAGCGTGCTGACGTATTACAGTGAGCGTATACTGAGGCTCAACGTCTAGTGGGGGTCGACTTGTCCACCATCTTGGACCTAGTTCGTTCCAACCAGCTCATGTCGTGTCGTCGGGCTGTGTCATTCTTTTAAAGGTTGTGCTCTGCCCCCATCCTGTCTCACTCTCAGGCCTCATTTTCCCACAACATCTTTACAAAGGATATGATATTAATAAATTTACTTCTTACCTATCACTTTGCCTCTTGCTGAATTCCTTCTGTGCCAAGACATAAAGAACCTGAGCTTCATTAAGTCCTGAGACAAGTTGTGCGGTTTCAGTTGGAAGATTGTGTTCGAGTCCCATCTGCAGTGCGGTTTCACTGAGGCTGCAACCATAGCCACAAAACAAAGGGAGGGATTACTCCTTTTTGACCACAGTCACTAGAGAGTGGATTCACCTGGTATTTCTACACTCTCCACCACGTCAGGGTGTGCTTTCCACCCTTTTGTGGCTGAAAGCTTCTGTTAACTAACAGGGAGGGGCAGTTGATTGTCTCTGATATAATTCCAGTAGTTTCTTCCTGCAGAAAATCTAGAGTTTTTGCCCCAGTAGAGGATTCTGCTTAAGGCCTGCTCACCTGGGCCTGGTAATGACACAGGAGGGAAGGGGGCAGGGCAGAACTTTTAAAACAAGCCATTGTGGATACGACATAAACTGGTTAGAACCAATTAGGCCGAAGATGGCAGAAGGTTCAACTTCCAGTGGACCTTGAGCCTCATTATACCCTCACTGTAATACATTAGCATAGGCTGAACGACACACCCACCAGCGCCGACCATAAAGGCCAAAAAATGGGCAGTGGCCCGATTCCTGGAAATCCCTGCCCCTTCCCTGAAATAGTTGGAATAATCCTCCCACTCATTAGCCTATGAAATTACCCAGCCCATTAAAACTAACCACCCCATATTTCAGGGCCGCTCTTGCCTTTTGAGACAGACTGCATTCTGTCTGTGGACTGCGTATCTCTCTAAATAAATCCTCTGCTTACCTATCACTTTGCCTCTCACTGAATTCCTTCTGCACTGAGACATAAAGAACCTGAGCTTCATTAACTCCTGAGACCAAGTGTGCGATTTCAATTAAAACACAGTGTGTTCCAGGGAGATCAGCTCCGTGCTTTGTGACCACCTAGAGGGGTGGGATAGGGAGGGTGGGAGGAAGGGAGATGCAAGAGGGAAGAGATACGGGAACATATGTATATATATAATGGATTCACTTTGTTATAAAGCAGAAACTAACACACCATTGTAATGCAGTTATACTCCAATCAAGATGTTAAAAAATTAAAAAAAAAAAAAAAAAAAGACAGTGTGTTCAAGTCCCAGCCCATGGGTTCAAGTCCCAGCCTGGGTTTTGGCTGGGTTCGAGTCCCACCTGAGTTGTGAGGTTTCAGCAATAGCTACCCGAGCGGAGGTAGAACTCAAGAAATCTCTGCGAGCTCATCAGAGGAGGCTCTCTGGAGGGGGCGGGCAAAAAGGGACAGACCAGGAATTCCAGGCTGGGAAAAACAGCAGGAAAGAGGATTCTGAGGTGGGAGTGACCCTCGTTACCTGTGCAGGCTCCAAGGTCAGGCAGCACACACCGGAGGCCCCTGGCTGTGGGGCAGGAAGAGGACAGTAATGGGGGATTTGGGGCTGGAAGAACTAATCCCTCTGCAGGCTGAGGAGGAGGGGGAGGAGGGTGGCTTCTAGCGATGTCCGCGCCCTCGGGTGTCCGCTTGCAGTCTAGGCACTGGCTCCCCTGAGGGCCGGCCTGGGGGAGGGGCAGCATCGGGAGGTTCTCACGGGGAATTCAGGCCCAGATACAGGCAGGGAGCAGTCGAGGTGGAGAGGGCTGAACCTGGAAAGGGGGGTGGTGTGGTTACCAAAGTCACACGCCAAAGAGTGCCAGCAAGTTTTTGTTTTTTTTTTTTAACATCTTTATTGGAGTATAATTGCTTTACAATGGTGTGTTAGTTTCTGCCTTATAACTCCAAAGAAGATATACAGATTGCCAACAAACACATGAAAGAATGCTTAACATCATTAATCATTAGAGAAATGCAAATCAAAACTACAATGAGATATCTCACACCGGTCAGAATGGCCATCATCAAAAAAATCTAGAAACAATAAATGCTGGAGAGGGTGTGGAGAAAAGGGAACACTCTTGCACTGTTGGTGGGAATGTACACTGATACAGCCACTATGGAGAACAGTATGGAGGTTCCTTAAAAAGCCAGCAAGTTCTTAAGCCCTGAGACAGTGAGGGATGGGTGTCAGGACGTGCAGAGGTCAGTCAGTGGATTAGCGGCAAAGGCAGGCCCCGGCTGGGGTGCACTCACACTTGGAACAATTAGAAAGAGAAAAGGGAGCCTAAGGTGACAAAAAAAAATTGGTGAGTGTCGCCTAAGGCAGATGGCTACCTCCAGTTGGACAAATTCCCATGGACCACTATCGTTTCCGGAGGTGCCACATTGGATCCCCCCTTCGCCCCTCCCCCATCTCTAAGCCAAAAGTGCACATTATTCCACAGGACACCCAATACATATCCAGTGCTCCCCTAAATTGACTTGACTTCTCTTGTACCTTGGTAGAGGAGGAACCAGCCTCAGCTGGGATGGGGGTGGAGGTGTCAAGGCCTGTAACCCCAAGTCTGGTCCGGTTTTCCATTAACAGTATCATTAAGGCAAATGTGTCTGAATGGGATCCTGAGAACTTATCCAAAGATTAATATCACAAGACTGATGCTGAGCTCGAAGCCCTGAGATGCATTTGTGCTCAGGGAAGATGTTTGCTAATGTTTGGTTTTTATTTCCCCTGGAACTGGTACACATCAGTGAGGCTTGGGGATAATGAATAACAGCACGGACAATAAATTTTAAGGCAAACAAAGTAAAAACTCCAAGAATGCTAATGCAGACCAGTGCTGTGATACGGCGTGTGTTACTAAGACAGCAGTGGTGAGTGAGCAGATTCTATTATCTGCTCCTTAGAAGCCGTAGGTGGCCGACTCTTGATTGTCTTAGTTCCTAGGTTGTAAAATTTTCAATACGTCACATTGCAAGGGTGGCACGTGGGGCGAGAGCAGGAAGGCAAGGGAGCGTGGACTGGAATGGGGGAAGAGGAACGGTGTCTGTGGCGGGGCTGTGGGCTTTCCACCAAAACCCATCTCTCTCTCCCTCTTGCTGGGTGAGAGCCAGGCAATATTTCCCAGCCCCTCCTGCAGGTGGGGCGGCCATAAAACTGACTTCCAGGCAATGCAGTGTGAGGAGCTTTTGAGGCAGCAGCATGATTCCTTTAAGTTCTTGTTTCCCTTTCACGGGCTCAGGGCCCTTGGGGATGATGGAGCCGCAGCTGGAAGGACCCTGGGTCACTGACTCGCCATGTGGCTTAGAGCCACCTGTTGACCTGGAATATAGCCCTGGGATGCTATTTGATCTAGAAATACACTTCTGTCGTATTTGAGTCAATGCATTTGGTGGTCTAGTTGTTCGGCGGTTCAGCCTCCCCTAACTAAAGCAGGGCCAATCGGCATGCCCGTCACAGGAATTCTGCAATGGGAGGGAGGGTCACAGAAACGTTGCTTTTCATGAGAGCTCACTCATAGGGCTTCTGGGAAAAAGATGTAGGGGACCCTGGAGCTGAGGATCAAGACCCGGGATACCAGAAGCAGGACCCCTGAGCAAAGCAGGGGATGGTGGGCTGTCCCCCTCCTGAGCGGGGAGGAGGGTCTCAGTGAGCAGGGCTCTTCTTGGGCCACACCTGGGGCAGAAGGAGGAGAGACTTTGAGTGTGACAGTCATTCAAAATGCTCTCTGGAAATTAGGGTCCATTTCTTCATTGGAAGGACCCAGAGGTTAAACAAACCAGCCAAACTAATCAAACGCAACAGGCTTCCTTTGGGGAGTTTGGTAAGAATAAAAACCCAAGGAAGAGCTGTCAGCTTACAGGTGACTGCAGTACCAATGGCTCAATGTACCAGGGGCTCCTCTATAAATTGGTCCCCCAAGGGCACCATGGGAGAACATGAACACAGAGACCCTCAGTGGGGTCAGGAGCAGCTGGCCCCAGTGGGGCCCCAAGGGACTGTGTGTAAAGGTCCCTGACAGCAGCAGAACCTCGTGAGAAAGGCCTGAGACTCAGGGGCTTGGAAATCTGAGAGACATGTCCTTGAGGTTGAACTCATGCCCTTGATCATGCCCTTGCTTGTCTCCTCTTAGACTGTGACCCGGGGAAGTAAAGAGGACATTTAAAAACATGTTAAATCAGTATGTGAATGACATTGCAATGATGCTCATGGGTACATGTATCTGTAAAGACTGACTCCCATGGAAAGACATTTTCAAACTGGAGGAAAAAACAAGATAGTTTTCTCCAAAATATTCATTCAATTAATATTTACTTAGGCATTACGAAGACAAACAAGGCCTACCTCCTGCCCCATTGAGCTAATAAAAAACGAGTGTGGTTTTCCAAAGTAGAGGTATGTGTATCAAGAAGACGAAGGAACAATTCAATAAGAAAACAGCATTCAGGAAAGAGAAAGAAATGAAATATATTAAAATTCAAGAACCTAATAATGTGTGTACAATGAGTTCAGTTATATTCCAGAATTATACCAAAAATTTACTGTAAATCCTATTGACTTTCTAAATGATTTAGCTTGACATAAATGACATCTTTGTGTACACTCAGCAGAAGCTGAATTTTAACTGCTTGTAAAAGCTGTACAACTACTTCCCTGCCCTGCAGAAGGTGTGAACCAGGCCTTGGCATGGAACCCTAGCTTGGTGGGTCTGAGAGCAGATTTGTCTGTCTCCGGAGAGTGGGGAAGGACAGAGAGGCTGAGAGGTGGGGACAGGAGAGAGGATGGAGAGCTAGACCTTTGTACTTGAGAAATCTCCTGCTCCTGTTGAAAGAATTGCAAATCCCCAGAACAACTTAAGCACTCCCACTAAAAAACATAATGTCCAAAGTAAAATTAAGTTTAAAATACTGTTTACAAAGCTAAACATACTCTTACCATACAACCCAGCAATTGTTCTCCTTGAAAACTTAACTTTCATGTAAAAACCTGCACACCGATGTTTATAACAGCTTTATTTATAATTGCCCAAACCTGGAAGCAGCCAAGATGTCCTGCAGTAGGTGAATGGATAAACTGTGGTACCTCCAGACAAAGGAATAGTATTCAGTGATAAAAGAAATGAGCTATCTAACCATGAAAAGACATGGAGGAACCTTAAATGCAGATTACTAAGTGAAAGAAGCCAATCTAAAAAGGCTACATGTTGTATAATTCCAACAATTACATGTGACATTCTAGAAAAAGTGAAATTATGGAGACAATAAAAAGATCAGTGGTTGCCCGGGATTGGGGCAGGAGGTGAGAGGTGGGGAACTGGAGGAGAGGGAGGGATAAACAGGTAGAACACAGGGGATTTGGGGGGCAGTGCAACTATTCTGCTCAGTACTGTAGTGGTGGATACATATCATTATGCCTTTGTCCACGCCATAGAATGTACAACACCGAGAGTAAACCTTAATGTAAACTCTGGACTTTAGTTAATAGTAATGTATCAATATTGGGAATTCCCTAGCGGTCCAGTGGTTAGGACACCGCACTTTCACTGCCGAGGGCCTGGGTTCGATTCCTGGTCAGGGAACTAAGATCCCACAAGCCGCGTGGCACGGCCAAAAAAAAAAAAAAATAGTGTATCAATACTGTTTCATCATTTATAACAAATGTGGCACACTAATGCAAGGTGCTAACAATAGGGGAAACTGGGGCAAGGCGGAAGGATATGGCAGAGCTCTGTATTTGCTGCTAAGGTTCTTCAGTCCTCGGTCCTCTAATTTCAGCTCCCAAGGTGTCAATCTAATAGTTCGAGTGGCTAATCTAGAGCTGTCAGTGCAGCTGACAGCAGTCATCCTGATTATTTCATTTGAGCTAAGGGGGAGTTAGCCCTAGTCGGCACTGACTGGCAGGGAGGCTGTGGGAAGCCAGCCCCGGAATTCTGACCTGCCAGGAGAGGCAGGAGCGTTTGCATCCTGGAGCTTGGCCCCCTCAGCAGCCCGCACGCTGGCCGTGGGTTCCTCAGCCCCCTGGCCCTTGCCTCCCCCGGTAGGAGACGAGTGAAGAGAAGCAGGGCTGACAAGGGAGGCTGGAGGGTGCAGTGGGGAAGCTCACAGGCTCTGGGTGCAGCTGATCTGGGCTGGAGTCCCAGGTCTCCTCTTACTCATCTGTGAAATGGGGCAATAATAGTACTTACTTTATGGGGCTCATGGAGGGAACAAGTGAGATGTTAGTTATAGGACAATGAGCACAAAGTCTGGCATGTTAAAAAAAGTTTAACGCATGTTTTATTTATTAAAATAAAATTTATTTTATTATTGATTATAATAATAATTATAATCAAAAGCATAATTAGTATAATAATTAGTATTGCTATTATACTTCCTTTCTCATGGGTTTTGGCAAGGAATACATCAAAGGACAGAATATGTATACTATAAATACCTGCTAGAGGTTGGAGCAGAGTTTACAGACAAGAAATGGCAGCTTTATCATTACAGTGTTATTTTGTTGACAGTTGTGACACAGCAAAGGACAAATATAGATGCTCGAAAAACCCCTGGGTAAATTCCTGCTGGGCTCTAATCATGAAGGATGCAGTTCTAAAAAGAAAAAAAGTCCTCCGTTAAAACACTTACTAGAAAATCCCATTGGGGTTTGCATTCTATTATTTGGCCCTGATGGGCAACCAGGGTACATTTCCAGAACCGGTGCCCTGAGGTAGAGTCATCTCCCTCCCTGGCCCGCTTCCACACTCGCTCCCGTGGGAGCATCTTTTATGAGGCAACAGAACAGGACTTCATAAATACGCCGCCCCAAACATAGATGGACTGCCGGGTCTGCGGGAGAGAGATGGCTGCATTTAGTCTTCATGACGGGGGTCCAGCGGGCCGTCAAAGCCCAGGCAGGGCCTCCAGGGTGACCAGCTGTCCTGGCCCTTAGCAGACGTGGCCTCCTGCAGACTCTTGCTGGGGGGCAGAAGTGACCTCTAGCCTCCGGGCAGCTGGGCGCAGTGTCCTTGATATTTCTGGCTATGGATTGTTGGGGTGCAGGAAGCAGAATGGGGGGTGCCCGAGAATAAATTCCTGCTGTTGTGGAGGGCTGCCTGCATGTTCTGCATGCCCTGGGACCCTTTTCAAAAACCTGGTCCAAGAGTGGTAACAGGAGGGAAAGAGACTCTGGCCTCAAGACACAGAAGCTGTCCAGTGGTACATGCACAATAAACATCTCTGGATTTTTCCATCCGGGCAATGCAGGGGGTCCCAGTGTGTGATCTACGAGCCACACACTGGCTTGGCTTGTACTGTGAACAAACTCTGTGACTGGGCCACCACGTATTTTGCACTTCCGTGGCCATGATGAAGATTTGCAAAGAACTCTCATGGGGAAAACAGCTCCCACCCAAGGGGAACACAGGGGTGCACTGATTTGCATTGGGCAGATAATACCAAGGTCCTTTCCCATCCCCAGCACTTTTGTGACTCTCTGGTGAGCAAAGAGAAGCAAGGGGTTCTTAGCTAACCTGGGAGAAGACAAAGACCAGGTCTGTTTAGAGGCACCACTTCTCTGAATGTCCCTCCCCTGGGGACTGTTCTGGGAACGGTGTGACATGAGCTAAACATAAAAGTCACGGCTAAAGTTTAGGGTGTTTATAATGTGCCAGGAGCCATAGCAACCTCTGCAGTAGAAATTAGCAGGGTTAATATTTAGCAGGTGTGCCTGTACTGACTGGCATTCATTTAATAGGTTAGTGCCAAAGCTGGTTATTAAGTGTTTTCGAAAGCAGCCCTGGGTACTAGCACTGGTCCCCATTTTACAGATTAGGAAATTGAGGTTGAGAGAGGGTGGCAGACTTGTCTGAGGTCAGACAGCTTGTCCGTGCAGAGCTCTGATGCAAAGTCAGGCTATCTGGGTACAGACCTTGGTGCTTCGCCCTTGCGTCCACTGCATCCAAGCCCCAGGGTAAATACCTGGATCAGCGTGCTGTGTGCCTTGCAGAGACAAGCCTCCCAAACCCCTGCACCCATGCTCCCACACACACATGCACAGAGCAGCAGAGTGGGGTCAGTGAGGCGTAGCTCGCTGTCCTGTGCAGAAATCCCACAGGGGTGGTGGGAGCAGGGCTTCAGAAGTACCAACTCTTCAACAAGAAAAGACCACCAGGCCTAAGGAGGAAGAGGGATACTGCTGGGAAGGAGGGAACCAAGAGAAATGAGGCAAGAGGTATGCCAGGCCCAAGGCTTGTCCTCTTGGGAAAAAAGTCAAGTCTTTGAATCATCTTCCTCTAGGGTCCTGAAGCTGGGATTTCTCCGACACATTCCTCTACATGCTTATTATGTGCAGAGCGCTACGTTAAGTATTTTGCATGTATTATCTCATTTAACCCTAAAACAACTCAGTGTGGGTGAGTTACTACTACTGTGCCCATTTTACAGATCAGGAAAGTGAGGCTGAGAGAAGTTAAAGGACACATCAGATCTGACTGCTGTATAAGCCCACGATGCCTGTAATCATTATACTGGCCCCCTTTTAGGGACTTCAAAACTAGAGCATGATGCTGTGGCTTTCATACATACATATTCTATATTTCCTCAGCACCTGCTATGAACCAGGAACATCTGTTCTTTGATTCAACTGATTTGTTAAGCCTTATTACATGCCAAGCCAGGTGCTGGGCAGTCACTGGTGAGGCTCAGCAGTGGTCCCTACCTCACGGGTCTTTCAGTGTTGGATGAGGCAGGCGGAAGGAGGACGGAGGAAGGAGGAGGGGGAGAAGGCAGTGGGAAAACTGGTTCACACAGTTGAGAGTTTCCTGTGAGCCAGACACTGTGCTGGGTGCTAAGGGATATGTCATTTCACCCTCTCAATAGACTGTCAGGTAGATTATTCTTTTTTTTTCCAGCTGAATTATAGTTGATTTACAATATTGTTAGTTTCAGGTGTACAGCACAGTGATTCAGTATTTTTGCAGATTATACTCCCTTATAAGTTATTACAATATAGATAATGGCTATAGTTCCTTGTGCTGTACAGTACATCTTTGTTTCTTACCTATTTTATACATAGTAGTTTGTATCTGTTCATCCCATACCCCTAATTTGTCCCTCATTTGTCCCTCTCACCTTCTCTCTCCCCTTTGGTAACTGCAAGTTTGTTTTCTGTATCTGTGAGTCTGTTCTGCTTTGCATATACATTCGTTTGTATCTTTTTTTAGATTCTACATGTAAGTGATATCATGCAGTATTTGTTTTCTCTGACATTTCACTAAGCATAATATTCTCTAGGTCCATCCACGTTACTGCAAATGGCAGTATTTCTTTTTTTTTTTTTGGCTGAGTATTATTCCATTGTGTATATATATATACCACAGCTTCTTAATCCAATCATTTGTTGATGCGCACTTGGGTTGCTTCCATGTCTTGGTTATTGTAAACAATGCTGCTATGAACATTGGGGTGCATGTAATGTTTCGAATTAGTGTTTTTGTTTTTTCCAGATACGTATCCAGGAGTGGGATTGCTGGATCATATGCTAGTTCTATATTTAGCTTTTTCAGGAACTTCCATACTGTTTTCCATAGTGGCTGCACCAATTTACATTCCTACCAACAGTGTATGAGGGTTCCGTTAGACTATTCTTATTGTCTCCATTTCATAGATGAGCAAATGGACTTGGAAAAGTTCAGTAATTTGCCCCAAGTCTCATAGCCAGAACACAATGGAGCTGGGTTATGAACTCAGACATCTGACTCCAAAGCATGTGCTTTTTATTTGCTGCTTTATATTCCCTGCTTTTCACATGTATTACAGCCCCCAACCTGCAGAGGGCCATTATCAGCCCCACGGAACTGATAAGGAAACCCAGCGTCAGAGGGGAAAGCGGGTGGCCCAAGGTCTCTCTGGCTGGAGCAGGGGTCTGAACCCAGGGATTCTGGTGCCAAGTCCAGGGCGTGCTCCTTACGCCGCATGGCCTCTCTGTGACACAAACCTGGGGCCAGGAACCAGGAGGTAGGGGCTCCCTCACCCTTCTGGCTGGGCTTCTTCCAAGCACTGGTGAAACGAATGTCGTGCGGCTGGACACTGTTTGGCTAATGCGTTTAGGGCTGGCATCCAAGCATCTCCTGAAGCGCTGTAGGAAGCCAGGCAGGTGGAGAGTGCGGGCCTGAGGAGCATTCGCAGGGCTGGGTGTCCAGGGAAGCCCCCCACCAAAAAAGGGGACTGGAAACCTTTGTGCTCTTTCTCCTGTACTGCACATTCCAGAGCCATACCCTGTGATTTTCACCATTTCTGTATGAGAAGAAAGAGGCTGCTGATTCACAGCGAAAGGAAACAGCATCTGTTCTGAAACTTCCTGTTTATCTGGTATCTGCAAGGATATCTGTGTTATGCAAATATCCTTACTCCTGAAAAATGCAGGCGTGTACACACACACACACACACACACACACACATACACACACACACACACACACACACACAGACCCTCTGCTCGGCCCTGTGCACCGGGTCTCCTCTGTACCCAGTAAATTGAAAAATGATTCCATTAACATGGTAGCCAGGGTACTGGGGGAACCTGCTGTAGGAATTTATGATCATTAAAATAGCAGCTTTTGCATTTGGTTCAGAGCTTAGCAGATGTTCCTACCAGGTAAGCCCTTGCTCTGGCTCCTGGCCCAGAGCTAGTTTGGTTTCTACCTGGCAGAGCCTGGGAGTTAGGGATCCCTTATGAGGGAAGCAGATGTGTGAAGGGATCTCATACAGGCCTTGGGCTCCACTCCAGCCCAGGAACTCCATTTCCTCACGGCCCATCTTTTTCCTGCTGGGCTCCTGGAATGTGTGCAGGCCACTCCCAAGCCCACAGTGAATCGAGATAATGACAGACGTTGAAGATTTTCTGTTGGTTCATTGTGACCTCTTTCATGTCTTTCTTTCTCTCAAAATAAGTTCAGGTCTGAGCCTAAGACGGCAACTTGCTGAGATGGTCTGTGCTCCCAGGGAGGGATGACCTCTGGCTCGGCCTGAGACCCAGCCTGTGCCGCCAGCTGCTGGCTGCCTCTGCACCGGGACGCTTTTTAAAACGCTGAATGTAAGCTTCAGTTTTAATAGGTGAAAGTGAAAATGACATGTGACTTCCAGAAAATCTTCAGAGATTCAAAAGAATTGTTCTTTGTAATGAGTTAAATAGCACTCTTCAAACGGCTGAATGCTTTTCTCATATTCACAGTTGCCTGAATTAGGGGAAACAGATATAAATTGCTGCAAGAGAAAATCTGGTTAGCTATAAATTAAAAAGAAATTTATTTTCACTCTACTGTCTTCCTGCCCCCACCCGGAACCCTCACCTGGGCAGTGGGAGGGTGGCCTTTCCTCCCCCCGTTTAGAAAGTAATGAAGCTGAGGTTCCAGGGGGCGCGTGCGTCACTGGCTCAGAGCTGAATCCTCAGATTCTAGGCCAGTGCTCACCCCATTACAAAAGGGAGTGGCCCCATGGCAGGAGTGTGGGCTGGGACAGGTCAAACAGAGTGCACTGCTTGGTTCTGCTATCTACCAGCTGTGTGACCTTGCCAAGCCTCAGTTTCCTCACCTGTAGAATGGGGTCATGGGGATGACAGGAGGCATATGGATATAAAATATGCCTGGGGCTGGTCCGGGACCTGGAGCCCAGGTCAGGGTCGATCAGGGAGGTGTCATGATGACCATCTGCTATGGAGATGCCCATTGCTCTTTATTAGGGCCTCAGTCACTGCAACAGGTCACATGGGACCAGAAAGATCTTCAAAGAATGTCTCTAAAATCTGTCTTTGAGGCAGAAGTTTGCCTCAAAGCCTGCTCTTGCTTTAGGGATGCTTTTAGGGAGAAAAAGCGTGGGATGAATAGTGAAAACTTTTGCGAGAAAGATTCTCTCCACCCCTTGAGAGGGGCCAGTGTCAGTTTCTACACTTATCTGTGAACTTGACCCGCTGTGTCTTTGCCGGCTCAGGCTCTGAGGAAATGAGAGGTCAGCCTGTACTTCTCCACACCTGCAGATATGAGACAGGTCCAGAGAAAAATGGAAACAAATGCTCTAGTGCCTAACCCCCGTGAGGCAACCAAAGACTCAGATTCAGCCCATCTGGCCACCGAGCACTCACTGTGCACCTGCTGAATGCCTGGTGTGCTGTCGAGTATTGTCACCCTAGAATAATAGCTGTGTCCCTACCGCACACCAGATACCGGGATGGGTGCTTTGCAAACGGGGTTTCATTTAACCCTCCCAGGAGCCTCTCAAGTAGGCATTAGCGTCCTCACTTCTCAGGGAGGCACAGAGAAGTTAATTTCCTTGCCCAAGGCCACAGTGCAGCAGGTTGGACTTGCACGCAGGCCCGTCAGCTGCAGTCTGTGCTTGCCAGCTCCACTCTGTAGTAGTGTAACACACACCCTCCAGCCTGTAGGAATTAAGAAGCAGGAGATGAAACACACAGCCCCAAACTCTGAAATAAGGATACAGAGGCCAAAGAGCCCAGAGGAGAACACAGACAAAGGAGGGGAAGGAGGTGGAGTGGGGATGGGACGGGAGCGTCTCTGGGGAACGGAAGGCAGGGCCAGGAAGGAAAGTGGAGAAAGTGAGAAGGTGCACACCTTGAGACCGGACTCAGCTCTGTGGCGCGGGGGCTCGTCAGAGGCCTCTTCTGGTCCCCCTGGAACGGGGGACAGAGCCCCGGGAGGAGGCTGGGCCCTTGGAGTGTGTGTCACCTGTGGGTTCCTGGCTCTGGGGAGGCCCTGGTGCCCTGGCAAGTTCTCCCTGCTCCTTCTGACTCCTGCACCGTCTTCAGTGTTGGCTGGCGGTTGCCTTGGAGGCTAAGAGTTATCTGGACGGCTCCCAAGCGGATGGGCCAGGCGTCTGTCCCTGGGACGCTGGCGTGTAAAGCAGGTCTTTCTCGTCAGTGGAGCCAGGTAGGTTGGGTTGGAGCAGGGACGCTGCAGAGGAAAGAGGAAGGGGACAGGGTTTGGGCTGAGGCCCTGGGCCTTAGAGGGGTGAGGGTCAGAGAGGTGGGGGGATGGGCAGAGCCCCGCCCTGCGCGGAACCCAGCATGGCTGCCTCAGCAGGGGTCAAGGCCCAGCCTGAAAGCAAAAGCACAGCCTAAAAGTTGAGAATTATGTTTTATTTGGCAGACACAACTGAGGACTTAAGCCTGGAAGACAGCCTCTCTGGATAGCCCCGAGGGACTGCTCCCAAGGGGTAAGGGAGGAGCCAGGGTATATAGGAGTTTTTGCAACAAAAACTAGGTAGTCAGAACATCGAGATTACTGTTAATTAGAGAAAACCAGACATCTCAAGTTAATGAATGTAGCGCTTTCCTAATGTGTGCGAAGCTGCAAGAGTCTGGGCTCACTGAAATCGTGCCTTTGACGTGCACCTTAGCGATCTAGGGCCGGTATCCTGCTGTGAACAAACCGTGAATCCCCTCAGGGTGCACAGCTGGGGGCGGCTGGCTGCCGGCTTGACGGCCACAGTGCAACATTCTTGGTTCACGGATGTGACAAGGCAACATTTTCACGCACACCTGAACGGCTGTAGGACCCCCCCGACGGGCACCATCCTGGCGGCTGCGCTGAGATTCTGGCCACGCCCCTTCGCAGGCTGCAGATGTTGACGGGGGGGGGGGGGTGGGCAGAGCAGGAGAGGGAAAACACCTCCCAAGGGAGACTCCTGACTTGCCCCCACCTGTTCTCCCTCCCATCTGCGTGTCTCAAGCAGCCGGGGCCAGAATTCCAGGGGTCAGGTTCCACTCCTCTCCCATACCCGTCCCATTCAGCACAATCTTGTCCCACCCACCGCCAAACGGTCCCTTGATCTAACCGGTTTCCTCCAGCGCCACATCCAGCCGTCTTATCCAAGGGCCGTTTTCTTTGCCTCAGCCACTGCCATGGCTGCGCACCTTGACCCCCGCCCCCATTTCCACCTTGGCTTTTTCCAAGCCATTCTGCCCAAAAGAGCCAGAGGAGCAGTGATAAAACACAAACCAAATCACTTTTACCCTTGCTTCATCAGCTTCCCAAGGAGGAAAAGACAAACTCCCCATCGTGGTCCCAGGGATCCTCCCTGGCGGTCCCTTCCTGTGCTACGCATTCATTCACTCTCTCATTCGTTCATCCAAGACACATTCACTGAAGGCCTATCACGTACTGTTTTTAGACCCTGGGGGCAGTGACAAAATAGACAAAAACCCTCATCTCTTAGAAGGAAGTTTTAGTGGAGGGGAGGGGAGACGATCAATAAACCAGTGTATAAGATGTTAGATGGTAGGTGGTAAAACTAGAGAGAATATAGAGCAGGGACGGGAACTAGGGAGTCAGGGGCTGGGGGTGGGTGCCGGGGAAGGCGGCATCGAGAAGGTGACATTTGGACAAAGACCTGAAGGAAGTGAGGACTGAGTCACGGGTGTGTGTAGGGGGAAACTCCTTCCTGCAGAAAGAAGTTGTGACCCAAAGCGGGAACACACACGGATGCTTGGGGTATTTTTAAGGAACACCCCATCTCCTGTTGGTCGCTGTCAGATTTTTTTAATCACAGCGTTTCCATAATTTATGAGGGTATATTTTTTAGACTATTCTGTGTCTTCCCTCAGTAAGCTGTCAGCCCTCTACCGTCTGTGATGTGTCTCTCTCGTTGACACCTGAATCATTCATATGACATCATTAGCACAGGGCCTGGTGTCTCGAAGGCATGCAGTAAACTTCTGTTAAATGAGGCAATAAACCTGGCAACTGGCACTACAAAGGGACACGGGTGAGGAGTCCCTTTGGGGGCTTCCGGAAAATGACTGGGGACTCTCTGAAGGGAGTGGAGTTCTACCTGAGCTGGTGGTTACATGTGTGGTGGAGGTGGGGTGCGTCACTGTGAGTGGGCATTACTAGGACACCACTGTGTATGCAGGCGGCTGACCTTTGGGATGCCCACTTGTGCTGGTTTATGAAATAAAAAAGAAGGCATGCTTCCTTCTCCTCAGCTCCGATAACTTGTTTCCAGCTGTCTTCTTCCCACTGCTCATCCTTCCTAAGGATGGGCTAGAGCAGAACTCTTCTCCGAGACCTCCTTTCTGGTTCCAACAGCTCTCCCACCTGTGGCGGCGGGGGGAGTTCCAACTTGTATGTTTACACCCCTCCCGCTCTTCCAGCGAGTGGTATGGAAAACCTGAGAAGCAAATTCTACTTTACAAGAATTTCTTGCCGACCCTAGAGACAGGCTTATTCTTCTTTAATGTGAAGGTTCCGGCCAACCAGTAGCAGGAACGTTAAATATTGATAAGGAGGAGAAGATAAAATCTTGTCACCCTCCAGGCCCTAGAATTTCCCCATTCCAGAGCCCAGCCTTCCCTTTCTGAGAGAGAGACTACCAGTGCCAACTCTATACCCAACCTCCCCTTCTGCCTTACTGGAAGTACCTGACTGGGGAGGGGAAGCCACACACCCAGCTAAAATACTGTATTTCCCAATTCTCTTGAAACTAGGGACAGCCAATGAGGTATAAATGCAAGGGGTTGGGTAGGGCTTCCTAAAAACCTCTTTAAGGGAGATGGGAAATGTCTCTCCACCCTCCCCTCCCCTGTTTCTGCCCCACTAATGTGACAGCTGGAGCTCTAGCAACCATATTGGACTATGAGGCAACTTTGAAAAAGGAAGCCACAAACAAAAACATTGGCTCTCAATCTCTGAAGTCGAGAAAGAAAAAAGCAGCCCCTGACATCTGAAAACTGGCCTGACACTTTCAGGTAGGCCTTAGTTTTGTTAGAACCTGGTCTAGATGTTTTGTTTTTTTTTTTAATTTATTTATTTTATTTATTTATCTTTGGCTGCGTTGGGTTTTCATTGCTGCGCGCAGGCTTTCTCTAGTTGCTGCGAGCAGGGGCTACTCTTTGTTGTGGTACGTGGGCTTTTCATTGCAGTGGCTTCTCTTGTTGCGGAGCACAGGCTCTAGGCACATGGGCTTCAGTAGTTGTGGCATGTGGGCTCAGTAGTTGTGGCTCACGGGCTCTAGAGTGTAGGCTCAGTAGTTGTGGCTCACGGGCTCTAGAGTGCAGGCTCAGTAGCTGTGGCGCACGGGCTTAGTTGCTCCGCGGCATGTGGGATCTTCCCGGACCAGGGCTTGAACCTGTGTCCCCTGCATTGTCAGGTGGATTCTTAGCCACTGCACCATCAGGGAAGTCCCTAGATATCTCTTGTTAGACATAAACAATCTCACAGAATACCAATGTCACACAAGGTTATTCTGTGACTGTAATAAAGTGAGTCAAATGGACCACTTCATAATTTTATCCAAACACAGACAAAAACAACCACAAAATACAGAACACCTCCCTCTCCTGGCTAATATGAATAACAGCTGCTTCTTTACCACTTGTAACTTTAGCTTTGATCTGGTCTGCCCTCGTTACAGATAAGACTTGCTAAGATACTTGACCATAGAATTGCCCCGTTTCCTGGCAGCACCCAATCCAGAGCAAACCCCTGCTTTCTTGGACCCTCCCCAAATTCACCTAACCAAAGCCCAAGCTCCCAGGGTGAGCCATCTGGCGACTTGGGCTGCAGTAAGTGATTACGCCAACTTGTTCAACGACAGGTATTCAAGTAAATCACCTGGGGATTAGTTACAAGGCAGACTGTGGTTCTGAGCTATAGAGTAGGCCACAGCTGTGTTTCTAACCCGTTCCCAGCAATGCCAACGCTGTTGGGCATCAGGCCATGCTTTGAGTAGCAAGGCAGTCAAGGACAGTGGATTCCAACGGCAGAAGTACTTGAGTTTGACCACAGGGCCCCTCTTGGAACCCTGGACTGCTTTCTAGAGAAAATATGCCTGTATTTCGATTAAGCCACTGCTGTTTGGTTCTCTATTACTAGCAAGCTAATCCAATACCTGGTCCTTAGACGGACATGGGGTTCCCGCTGCAGAAGCTATTGACGGGGCCTTGTGGTGCCTGGGTGTGTGCAGGAGCTCAGGGAACGGTCGACCAAATGTGTTGCCTTCGAGGTGAAATTTTGAGCAGAGAACCACGTCATTCCACTTAGTGGACTGGTTGAAAATCCTCAAACGGTCCCGTGCTAGCTCCACGCTGGGTTCTCGGGCTCAAGGACCAGAAACATGAGAGGTTCCAAACCGCCCTCCAGCTGAGGTTGTCTGGGCCTCGCCCCACCTCGTCCTCCAGCCCCATTTCTCACCACCCCTCACCTAACAGCACCACGATGCTTCCTACCTCTTTGGCTTTGCTGTTCCATCAGCCACGGTGCCCTTCCCCCTCCCTTCACGTGGTCAACTGCTAACTCTTACTCAGCTCAGCCTCCCGACCCCCTGAGGCAGCCCGAGTGCCTTTCTCTGTGCTGCCAGGGAACCCTGCCTCGCTCGACCCTCACTCCTTCTCAGGTTACACGGCACTTATTTATTTTGTGTTCATCTTTCCATTGGTCATCAGCTCCTACAGGCCAGAACCATGTTTTATTCATCATCGCATCCCCTGAATAGTCCCCAACACTAAATAAATATGAAAGTGAACTGAAGGCTCCCATCTCCCACCGCCTGCCCCTTAACCTCTAACCAACTGGGCGAAGGTTAGAGAAGAACAATGAAAGAAACCCTTCACTCATGTTTCCCCTTTTCAGCTTCTGTGAAACTGGGGGATCCCAGAAGCTTTAGGCGTGAAGCTCTAGGTCATACCCGCCTTGGAAACTTGGCCCCCAAGAAATCGTAGGCTTCTGAAGGACCACAGGTGCATGAGTTAATGTTTAGTAAATGACTCCGCCTGAAAGTTGGGACTCATCTATACCTGGGCTTCTCATGCTTGAATCTACTTATGAATCACCTGAATAGCAAATGCATTTTAGCCCCAGGTGAGTTCCACACGCTGAGGCCTGAGCACTGGTATCACCTGGCAGCTGCTTGGAAATACAGATTCTTGGAACCCACCCTGGGTCCTTCCGAATCAGAATCTCTAGGGGTGCGACCCAGGCATCAGTATAAAACTCTAGGTGATGAAACCCAGGTTCCCGGAAACAATAAAAGAATGGTTAATTATAGTTAATGGCTCTCACCTAAACAGGTGGGTTTACATTGTGATTTGCTTACTTTCCAATCTTACAACAACTGAAGGGAAGCCGATAAAAATAGACTTTGAAAAACCACGGAAAGAGAGAAATGCTAATGGCAATACCTGTATGATGATGATGGCAATGATAACAGCAGCATAGACTGTGTGTGTGCTGGGGCTGTAACTATGAAAGTGTGTCTGGGGAAACCTTTGTAAGGAAATAGACTAAAATGCTCACAGTGGCTGGATTATGAGTAATTCTCCCCCTCTTCTCTAATTAAAAAAATAAATTTTTGTATTATTTGTATAATAGAAAGGTACGTGTATTCAATTTAAAAATATGTTCTCACTTCCCACTGTAGGGGACAAAAGGGGCTGTGGGCTGGGATGGTTCAGTAGCCTCATGGCACCTGAGCCTTTCTCAGTGTCGAAGGCGGGAGAGGGGCTTCTGCGGCCACAGGAGGTGGAAATGCCATCAGAGTATTTTTTGGAACAATTTTAGTGCAAGAGACAAAAACCAAACTCAAACTGGATGGACTGTGCCAAAATAAGTAGGAGAGAGAGAGAAGGAGAAGAATGAGGAGGAGGAGGAAGGCAGGGAGGGAGGGAAGGAAAGGAGGGAGGAAGGAAGGAGAGGGGGAGGGAAAGATGGAGAGGAACTTGCTTGGTTCTCTAATGAAAAGACCAGCTGGAGCCGGAGCTCCGAGGATGCTCTCAGGACTCTGCCCTCCTCTCGGCCTCCCTTCCCTCAGCATCAGCTCCACTCTCGGGCAGGCTGTGCCCTAACTCGAGTCTAGCAGTGCCTGCCGAAGTTACCTCTGACTGGCCCAGCCTGGGTTCTGTGTCCACCCCTGGGGCCTGGGCCATGCGCCGCTACAGAAGCATAGGAACAGAGAAGGTTGAAGAGCGCTCCCCAAGGAAAGCCGAGTGCTGCTGTCAGAAGAAGGAGATGCAGAGCAGAAAACACCTTAGATACCTGCTCCAATCAATCAGGTTATTGGTGCTCGGGAGACTGGCTCTTAGGTATGTCCCAGGCATTTTTCAGACTTGGGCTGAGACTTTGGATAAGACCTAGGGTGGCTGCAGTCTTCCAAAAAGCAAAGCTGCCCTCGGAGGCATGGGGGCAGTGGGGTGGATTCTTACCGAGGTTCACACTGCATGCGCTGTTCTCGGGAGGAAGTGGGAATTTCCACATGGTAAGTTTCCTTCCCTGCACAATGAAATACTATCTTGATGAGAAACCCGTGGGCCGCTGGTTGAAAAGAGAGGTATTCTCTGAATGAGAGGGAATTTACCACCTTTCTTTCAATGGTGACAGTGCTGGTGTCACGGCAGGGTGTGGACTGATTCATCTACAGATACACACATCTATGCAGACACCATACCGCTAGCCTCTGCAAAATACACACCTGGAGATCATTTCTGCCGCCCAGGATATGTCACCTTTGTCCCAACCACTCTCTCCACCACCCCTGCACCCCGCAGTCCCAGGCGTGTGGGCCTGGAGTTCCCCAGTTGGAACCAGATGAGAGCTCTCTGACGGCAGGGATTGCAGAGGCGGGGCTGGTGAGCTGGCTGGCAGTGACCAAGGGCCTGTCCCGGGCCTCTCTCTCCCGGGCTGTCTCTTCTCCCACTGAGTTTCTAACCTGAGCCTTCAAGCTCATACCCATCTCATCCCCTGCCCTGGGGCGCTCAGATTTTCCTTTTCCCTAAGCCCCCAGCCAGAGCTCGGAGCCCTGGCCATTGTTCCCAGAGCTCCATCCTTCCAATGAGGGGAAAGAAGACACACAGGGCCCACTGTTCTGGATTCTGAGTTGGAGCCAAGGGGCTCCATCTGCTGTTTCCTTCTCCTAGAATCCTCCCTCACAGTCCCCTGCAGAGGGCTCCAGCTGCCACAGCTCTCCATGACAGATGTCCCGCTCTTTCCTACCCAAAGGAAAACACGGGCTCTTCCCCAGCCCTGGAATTCCCTGCTGCACTGAGCTCCTGTCGGCTGAGGAGCCTGGGAGAGGCGCCACCCCTCCCACAAGCACCAAGGGGCTCTGCTGGATGACCAGACCTGACGCCTGGTTCCGTGGAGCTCTCAGCCAGCGCAGGGTCACCTGGGAAAACTGCCCTGATCTCAGAAGGTGGCCTGACCTCCAGTAGAGCCTAAGGAAATTAACTGTGGGTAAAAGTGAAATTATTATGAGCAATGGCAGAGACTCTAAGAGTGAAAAAATTTTTCAACACTTACTGAAGAAGCCAAAGATACTCTTACAATATTTTGCTCTCCACAGGATCACTGTTATCAGCCTACAGATAGGCTGTTATTTTCCCCATCTTTTATAAAGAAAGCTTTCTCTTTAAATAAATGATTCAACAAATTAATAAATATTAGTAACTGATAATAAATAATAAATTAACAAAAAAGAAGGAAAGTCTCTTCTACAGAAGAATTCCAAATAATACATGTAGCTACTCCCCCCTCCAGGAGGTGGAGCTTAAATCCCCTCTCCTTGAGGGTGGGCTGCATTTAGTGACTGGCTTCCAAAGAGTAGAATATGGATAGGGGAAAATAGTAACTTTATAGGAAAGAAACCTGGTGGACACCATCTTCACCAAGTGATGAAGGTAACATCACCACCAGTGATAAGCCATGTGGTTACCATGTACCCCCCGGTATGATCTAATGAAAAGGGCACTTCACCCCTGGGGTGTTCTTCCTTAAAACCCATAACCCCAGTTGAATCATAAGAAAACCTTAGACAAACTCAAAATGAGGGACACTCTATAAAATACCTGACCGGTACTCTTTAAAACTGTCAGGGTCATGAAAAATAAGAGAATACGGAGAAATGATCACAGATGGGAGAAGACTGAGACATGCTGACTAAATGCAATGTGGTGTCCAACAGAAAAAGGACACGAGTGATAAAATTGGTGAAATCTGATTAGAGTTTGTAGTTGGGCTGTTAGTATCATACCAATGTTAATTTCTTAGTTTTGACAAATATACCATGGCTTTGTAAGATGGTAACATTAGGGGAAGCTGGGCCAACAGTATACCAGAACTCTCTGCAAACAAACAAACCAAACTTCCTCTACAATTTAAAGACTGACAGTATCAAGTGTTTGGTAACTCTGTGGAGCAACTGGAACTCATACATTGCTGGTTAAAATGTAAAATTATGTAGTCATTTTGGAAAACATTTTGGTAATTGATAAAATTAAATATACATTATGATATGACCCAGCAATTCTACTCCTAGATATCTCTCCAAGAAAAGTGAAATTTATGTCTAAACTAAGACTTGTATACAAATGTTCATAGCCAAAACAATCATAATAGCCAAAAACTGGAAACAATTCAAATGTCCAACAAGTGAATGGGTAATCAAGTGTGATATATCCATACAATGGAATACCACTTAACAATATGAAAGATGGAGCTATGTCTCAAAAATATGTTGAGCAAATGAAGCTAGACACAGGAGTACCTCACGTATGATTTAACAGATGAAATTCTAGAAAAGGCAGAACTAATCTCAGTGACAAAAAGCAGATCAGTGGTGCTGGGGATGGGGGTAGTTACGGTGACAAGGACCATGAAGGGGCACGAGGGAATTTTGGGGGGGGATGATCAAAGTGTTATATACCTTGTTTGTTGTGGTGGTCACATGGATGTATATATTTGTCAAAACTCATTGAACTGTATACTTCAAATGTGTTAAATGTAAATTATGCCTCAATATTTATTTTTTGGCCACGCTGCACAGCTCGCAGGATCTTAGTTCCCCGACCAGGGACCGAACCTGGGCCCCAGCAGTGAAAGCACCGAGTCCTAACCACTGGACCGCCAGGGAATTGCCTAAAGTTGATTTTTAAAAGAAGCTTTCTCTTGACCTCACTTACCCTGCCAGCTACCCTTCTGCAAGACTCCTGAAGGAGTTGTCTGCACTCACTGTCTCCAATTCTGTCCCACATATTCTATCTTAAGTCTACACCAGTCAGGCTTTTGTTCCCGTCGTGCCTTGGAAACTGCTCTCATCAAGAATGCAGTGACCTCTATGTTGCTAAATCCAATGGCCAAATCTCATTTCTCAGTCACATCTTACTTGACCTGTCAGGAGCATTCTATACAGTTCTCACCTTTTTCCTTGAAGCACTTTCTTCCTTTGGCTTCCAGGACACAATAGTCTCTTGGTTTTCCTCCTCACTATTCCTCAGTCCCCTTTGCTGGTTCTCCTTATCTTCCCAACATCTTAATGTTGGAGTGTCTCGGAATACTCTTTTTTGTACTCACTTCTCAGATGACTTCATTGAGGCAAGGCGTTAAATTCCACCCATATGCTGGAAACTCTCAAATCTGTATCTCCAGCCCTGATCTCTTTCCCAAATTCTAGACTCATAATTCCAACTGCCTACTTGCTATTTCTGTTTGGATGTTGAACAGACATGTCAAATTCAACACGTTCAAAATTGAACTTCTGGTCTTCTCCCACAAACCTGCCCACGTGCAGCCTTTCCTATCTCTGTCGATAGCCCTGACATCTTACCATCTGCTCAAATCAAAAGTCCCAGGAGTCGGGACTTCCCTGGTGGCACAGTGGATAAAACTCCATGCTCGCAATGCAGGGGGCCTACGTTCAATCCCTGGTCAGGGAACTAGATCTCACATGCATGCCGCAACTAAGAGTTCACATGCCACAACTAAGGAGCCCACGTGCCACAACTAAGGAGCCTGTGAGCAGCAACTAAGGAGCCTGCCTGCCGCAACTAAGACCCAGTGCAACCAAAAAAGAAAAAGAACCCAGGAGTCATCCTTGACTATTCTTTCTCCCACCGGCTCTACCTTGAAAACATTAGCTATTCTTCATTATGTTCACTGCCACTATCCTGGTCCAAGCACCATCATCTTTCACCTGGATTGTTGAAATAAGACTCCTAACTAGCCCTCCTGCTTCTGCTCCTGCCCTCCTCCACTCTATTCCCAACACAGCAACCAGAGTGGCCCTGTTGAAATTTAAGTCAGAGCAATGCTATTCAAAACTCTATAATGATTTTCTCAGAAAAGCCAATGTCCTTGCAATGATCTGCAAGGCCCTGCATGATCTAGCCCCTCACCACCTTGTCCCTGTGATTTCATCTCCTAATACTCTCCCTCTTGCCATTCCTCCCCAGACACACTGGTCTTTTTGCTGTTTCCCGAACAATAGTGTCAGGTTATGTTCCTGCCCACCTGAGGGTCTTTGCTCTAGTTGTTCTGTCTGGATGCTCTAGTGGCCAACTTCCTTCCTCCTTCAAATCTTTGCATACAGACTTGCTCAAAACTCACCTTCTCAAGGAGACCTACTCTGACCATGAAATTTAATACTGCAACCTGCCCCATCCCCGGCACTTATTTCCTTACCTTGCTCTATTTTTTCCTTTGTTTCCATAGCACTTATGACTTTCTAATATACCCTTCGATCTGCTTACTTATTTTGTTTACTTTTTATTGTCTGTCTACTCAAGGGCAGGAATCTATTTTGTTCACTGCTGTATCCCAAGTCCTAGAACAGTGCCTGGCACATAGAAGCTGCCCAGTAAGTACTTGTTGAGTAAATTAATGAAGTTTCTCCAGAAGGAAAAAACGTCCCACTCCTGGCCTATCAACCCATACCTGACAAGGCTGAAACAAGAGACTACAGAGAAAAGATGAATCTGGAGGGATCCCACCCCATGTCAGGACTGCAAAAATTGGGGGAGGCTTTGGACGACTCCTGATTTGGGTTGTGTTCTAAGATCTCAGAGTAAGGCCTCTGGTTTGCTGGCCTGCAGCTGTGTTCTCAGAGCCAGTGCCCACTTCCTAGGGTCATATCTCAAGGGAACCTTCCCAGGATAGGTGACATTTGTCTGTAACTGCACTGTTCAGCAATAGTAGCCCCCAGCCCCATGTGGATACTGAGCATTTGAAACATGGCCGGTCCAGACTGAGGTGTGTTGGAAGGGTACAATTGCAAAGACTTAGTACAAAAAAGAATGTAACATAGCTCATTAGGATTTTTTAATATTGATTCCATCTTACTATTTTAGATGTATTGGGTTAAATAAAATATACTTTAAAAATTAAGTTCACCCATTTCTTATTACCTTTTAGAAATGTGTCTACTAGAAGATTTAAAATTCCTTCAGTGGCTTGCATTGTATTTCTATGGGACAGCCTGATCTATGAGGAAAAACTACTCATGTCTAGAAGTCAAATCCCGTGAGCTTGAAAACCCACTTCCTAAATGCAAACTGATGGTTCCTTTATTTCAAGTCATATTGAGATAGAGTAGAATTCCATTAAGACAAAGGCCCCTTCAGGATTTGACTAATTGGGTTAATGGGGACTTTTAAAGAAGCTTGGCTTTGTTTTTATTTTTCTATCATCTGGCTATGCTTTGCCTGAGGGGCTGGAAGCCCTCCCAGAGACACACATGGTCTCCCCCGTGGTTCCTCAGATGTTTATTGAAGTCCCACGTGTCCAGGAACCGGGTGGAGCAGGAGGGGATTGGGAGGTAAAGAAGGGCCGGCTCCACGCCCTGTCCCAGAGCCCCTGCCCTGACCCTGTGGCCTGGCGGGCGCCTGCTGTGCCTGGGGCAGTGTCAAAGCTGAGGCGGCCTCCAGCTCACACCTGCAGGATGGCAGTGGTAGGCCGCCACTGTGGGCACCCAGGCTGGCAGACCTGTGCTGCTGAGACCTTAGGCCAAAGGGAAGGGCTCCTGTAATCAGCACGAGCACAAGGGGCCCGGTGCTGCTGGTAACTGATTCAGGGATGGAGATGTGAAGCTGTGAACAAGGGTCAGGAAAGACTAGCTCCCAGAGTCTGGGAGTACCGTGGAGGCCAGGCCCCAGGCGGAGGATGCCCCAAAACTGGAGGTTGGGGTGACAGGGAAGACAGTATGAGGGGCTCAGTGACCTAGGAACCTGGCGCCAGGTAGACACAAGGATGGAAGGAGGGGTTGAGTTAGGGAGACTGTCTCCTATCTTCCAAAATTCTGTAATCTTGCCATATTGTTTTTATATAATTGAAGAGAGAGAGAGAGAGAGATGCATTTCTTGAAAACTTGCCCCTGGATGTAAGCAATGTGCCTCTGGTCTTGCCTGGCAGTGGTCATTCCTTCCTGACTCAGGGCTGGGGATCTGGACTGGGAATTATACTCTTTAGTTTCTCATGAAAAGCAAAATAGAATTTCATCCTCTGTTTTCTCTCTCACTCACTGTGCCAACTGTAGGGGAAAAAAAAGAGAAGAATATGAAAAGCAAAAAGGATTCGCAAGAGATTGCAAGGCTAGAAAGTGTATAAGAAAGGAAAACAACAAAATATTATTTTTAATTTGCTTTAACAGCAACTCAGAAATGCAGGTCAACCATTTACGAGAGGGAAGCGGGCCCCATTGTGCCAGCTACTCCAGGGATGGACTGGGCAGGAGGCAATTTAGGATGGAGACCAGGGAAAACACGTCCCCAGGCAGCTCGCCCCTGGGTTATGGGGTCTGCTCAGCAGAGAGGGGATTGCTGGGGATTTTGCCAGAAGCACCAGGGAAGCAGGGCTGCTGATGGCAGTGGCGGGGTGAAGGACCCAGCCTCTTGGGAGCTCTTCTTCCATCCCAAAGCCATTGTCCGCCTGTGACTGCACTTTCATCAAACTGTATTTATGGCTTCTTGAAATTTTCCAAACGAAGTAACTTTTTTCCCCAGACTGTTTTCTTCACAACTGAAATCGGATCCCCACCGTTCATGGAGACAAACAAAACAGCATGACATCACCCACCAGGGAATTGTCACTTCACACACCATAGCAGCCTTTTATTCAATATCAAATGGATGTGATTTGCCTTGTGGAGGTCTTCACATCCTGCCCCGGCAGAGGAGGGGCTGGTCCCCTGAGCTCGCCTTGAGGAGCTGGGAGGGAGGAGGGTGGCAGGTGCGCTGAGCTGCCTGCAGGGCGGGCCTGGACAGGAAGGGCCCGGTGGGGAGGTCTCTCTAACTGCAGAGATGCTGCTCCGTGAGTCGTGCCGGGGACAGCCCCACCCGCCAGGGACACTAGCCCCTGTGTCCCTCCTCTCTCGGCCTCCAATGCTCTTGGTGACGGCAGCCGGGTGCAGAGAGCGCTGACCTGGAGGATTAGGTGGCCTAGATTCAGCTTCCGTTTTGCCTTGCAGAACTTCTAAGCCTCCAGTTTCCCCCTCTGTAAAGGTGGGGAGGGTAAAAAAAAAAAAAACCCAGTTCTGCTACCTTACAGAGATACTCTTGGATCAAACAAGAGAATAATAAGTGTGTGGACCTGGAAAGCACAAGGCCTATTTTGTTCTTGCCCTCAGATCTCTCAACACTCAGAGGGAAGTGTTCTGCAGCTTCTCAGCTACAAGACCCTTGGCTTCCTTACAGAACCCTACAGGAGGGTTCTGGGGGGATTGGCAGCGACTGTGACCCACATCCTCTTGAGCTAATAAGGAAGGTATTATTTAATGAAAGCTCAAAGAAGAGGGGAAGCCATCCCGTCATCTGCGAACCCCATCAGCCAGCACCTGAGGGCCTGACCAATCACAAGAGAACAGAAGTTGTCCTCTCTTTCTGCAAATAAAAGCTTTTTAAAGTGGAGGGCAGGGGCCGCCACAGTTCTAGGTAGCAGATGGCCTAAAGGGGAAGCAGTCGCATAATTATGCTTATAATTGAGAGTTACTGTTCACCAGGCCCCACGCTGAGCCTCTGAGCCTCTGACATGTGTTGTCTCCTTCAGCCTCTAGTTACCGTCACTACTGTCAGCTAACAGTCGATGACCCTGAGGCTGGGGAGAGGGGGTGGGTAACCTGCCCAAGGCCACTCAGCTCTAACTGTGGGCTTGGGATCCAAACCAGGTGTGCCTGACTCCAAGGCCCAGGTGTTTCACCTTCACACCATTTTGCCTACTGGTCACAAAAAGAAGCTGACTGTGCAAAGGTGTGCCTTGTTTATTTTGTTTTCATATGAATCTGGTAAATGGTAGGGCAGGAAGACGTGTGTGTGTGTGTGTGTGTGTGTGTGTGTGTGTGTGTGTCTCCCTTGGGTGCTGAAGGTGGGGCACCTCATCTCCTCCTTTCATATCCATTGTTGCCACTTGGAAGCACCATATCGACTCTGTTACAACTTATTTTACCTGAATTAAATGATCAAGAAATATCATATATCCATACATATTTTAAAAGGCTGACATTTAAAATAAGTTGACAGTCCATATTTATTCCACAGCTGAGAATGTTACTTGAGCAGTTGTAAGCCAGGGAACCAAAACTGGACCACTGTCTGGGTCATTAGGACTCCACTAAAGACAATAAAGAATTTCAACCAGCGGGAGAAAAAGGGTACAGCCACATAACTTTGGAATTGGAATAATTTCTTTCTAATAAGAATAAGCCTCTTGGGGCTTCCCTGGTGGCGCAGTGGTTGAGAATCTGCCTGCTAATGCAGGGGACGCGGGTTTGAGCCCTGGTCTGGGAGGATCCCACATGCCGCGGAGCAACTAGGCCCGTGAGCCACAACTACTGAGCCTGCACGTCTGGAGCCTGTGCTCCGCAACAAGAGAGGCCACGATAGTGAGAGGCCCGTGCACCGCGATGAAGAGTGGCCCCCGCTTGCTGCAACTAGAGAAAGCCCTAGCACAGAAACGAAGACCCAACACAGCCAAATAAATAAATAAATTAATTAATTAAAAAAAAGAATAAGCCTCTTGATTTAATAGAAGCTGTATTCTACGCAGGGGCAGACGTTTAGTTTGTAGAAAGAGAATCGTAATTCTGGGGAGTGGAAGCTCCGGGCCCCTTCTACTCATAGCATTATCTGAGTCAGGACCAGAGAACAAGATAATTGCTTGCCTTCCAAGTCTCAATCTCTCTTTCCTCTAACTACAGCTCAAGACTAGGGCAGGGTAGGCCTTGGAAAGGTATAGGGTTTGTCAAAGGAGAAATAAGAAAGGGCATTGCTTCTCTGTGTTGGAGGCCGGGGCTGCCACTTTCCAGAATGGGAATTCCAGAATGACTGAAGGTTTGTTGATTGAGGACCTAGTGTGTTCCCATATCATGGACCAACACATGTATTTTGAAGATCATAAGAAGTATAGTGGGTTTCTAAGCTCAGCCAAGAAAACATTTTTGTAGTTAGGCAAGACGATGTCATGACAGCACCAACATAATCACAGATACAAAAACCAGGAGAGAAAAGTTTCATGCTTCCTAAACAGAAAACAAGCTCAGTTAGAAAATATAAGCTTCCATAATTCTCATTTCCAAGTTAGCAACAAGAGCACTTCTATTAAAGGAATCCCTTCGAAAAGAATTTAGCAAATGTGGCCACTAATATCTGGATCTTTTCTCACGGAATTCAGTGGAAATCACCCTCTTGAGTCTTACAAGGTGCGCATTTGGAATTTTAAAATGTCACAGGTGTTTATAAAGGTACTTCCCTTCCCAATGTATACCTGAGATGGGACAGTTCAGAGGTTATGAGCCGGGGCATTTCCCTTCTCCTTATCATTGGAGAGGTCTCTGGGCTCTACTGATGGCTGAGAGGCTCCTTTACTGAGGAGGGGCAAACAGAGCTAATGAGATGATGCATGGAAGGTTCTATAAGGCCACTGGTATGAAAAATAATGGATGAGGGTTGTAATTAATAAAGCAGCTATTAAAGTTTCCTTATCAGAAATTGTGTGATAATGTGTAGATCATTCGCTCATAAAAAGCTAGAGTTCAGTCAATAAATCACATAATTTATTCTGCTGAGAGAAAAGAAGAAGTAACTTGTATTGAGTCCCTATAAAGTACCAGGTACTTTCAGATGTGGTAACTCACTTAACAGGAGAAGCACCATGTTCTAACGGCCACACGCAAAATCACTGGAATTGGACAGAATCTTGGTTTGGTCTACTCCATGAACTTAGGAAGCATACTTAACCTTTTAAGCCTTGTCTTCTTTATGAGGATAACAACAGTATCAACCCTTGTAGGGCCTAGTACACATGCAAACACACAGCACTCAAATAGACAGTTTTATTATTATTATTATTAATTATAAGTATCTTGAGAAGGGTATTATTTCTGTCTTACAGATAAAGACAAAGGTTCAGAAAACCTAAATTATTTGAGCAAGGTCAGTCCATAGTAAGTAGAGATAGGATCTTGCAACTCCAAGACTACACGTTTTCCAGTATAACTACAGCCTGCACCATCTGATCCAAACTATAACTTAAACTAAAATAACAAATGAATGTGGATAGTTCAGTAAGGTGAAATACAGAACTGATATCTGATTAAATGTCTCCCCTCCCCAAATCAGGGGCTCTACTAAAATAAAGGAGAATCATCCAAGCCTAAACTTACAGGTAAGAATTTAGGGAACCTTACATTTTATTGTCTCCTAAATTTGAGTCAGAGTCTAAGAGAACAGCCTGTGCTGATGGAATTGTACTAACTAGGACTATCCAAAGTAAGTTATAGCTTTTAGCCAGCTTTCTGTGCCAGTAACCTAGAAACTATTTCAAAACCTATTTTTGTTTCTTAGGGGCTGAAATTTCAGTGCAACAGTCCGGCCAACTCCGACCCAGAGTCTTCAAATTTAGAAATTAATCCCCAAAGAAAGGGAATATTAATTTTTATTGTGACAAAGAATAACCTTCTCATAGCCCAATTATAGGAAGAAACAACTATCTCTGCAATGCCGCACTTCTAAATACTTGCAATTTATAGCATGAAGATGCAAGAGAATTAGGCTAGCAACTGTCCTTGAACCTCCAAAAAAGGAATTTGGCTTATGGACACACACCAAACGTAAGTATTCTGTAGTGCTAACATTGCATACCACATAATTTTAAAAGCCCATCAAGGGGTACTGTAAAAAAAGGAGAAAAAGAAAACAACTAAAATTTGCTGAAATATATTATTCATAAAATAATATATGTATACATTAATTTGTAATGATTCCAGCAAATAAAAAAATTATCCATTTTTTTTTTTTTTAAATCTCAGGAATAGATTTACTATTGCACATTTCAAGTTGGGATTATCCTTGGTCAGAGCTTATTATTAAGTTGATCCTCAGACTAATTGGACATGAAAAAAATAACCCAGAAGTAAAACAAAACAAAACCTTTGGGAAAAGAAAGGGGGGAGAAGAGTCTAGTGAATACCCCTAAAATGAGTGATTCCTAAGCAGATACAGTGATAGCATTATCCTGGTGTGGGTTATTTTCCTATCTTCACACATTTCTCTTTTTAGAGAGGCTTCCAAAGATGTGGCAAAGGACACACAGGAACACTTACTGAAGAGCTCAATTAACACCCACAAGACATCCCTGACACACTAGGGAACCCGGCAGTGAACGGCCTTGTTAAACACCATCAGGCAGGGCATTTTATAACTCTAGGGCTTGAGTTTACAAATGGTCCTGTAACCATCCATCTCCTAACTTGAATGAAAAGTATGTAGCAGACAGTAGTATTGAAGAAATAGTTGTTCTAGTAAGAAGTACTGTGGGGAATTCCCTGGCGGTCCAGGGGTTGAGACGCTGCGCTTTCACTGCCGAGGGCCCAGGTTCAATCCCTGGTCCGGGAACTAGGATCTCACAAGCGATGTGGTGTGGCCAAAACAAAAAAAACAACAACAAAAGGAGAAGTACTGTGACTTACCAGGGACACAGTGGTACTCTGGAACTTTCTACTTAGCTTCCTCACAGCATTTCCACGGTGTAAGGCACTTTATAGAGAAAGTCCATTATTTGCTGCAGGTTTTTTTTTCTTTTGAGAAGTGAAAAGATTTCTCACTTAAAATGTTTATCAAGAGAAGATATGATAGTTTATGGTGATTCTCCTGTTCATAAAAAAAAAGGAGACTTGGGTGACAGGAAAATACATCCTTGGCTTATGACAGCATCAGCTTACTCACAGGTCAGTATTTTGGTTAATTATTAAAATACACAGAACACAATGCGAGGTTTATCTTTATGTATCTAACGCCAGATACTCACATTTTAAAATAACATTTAGAATAGTATGTGGGGGCTGGAGAGATGGAGACCATGTGAGTAAGGGGCAGTGTAGTTGAGGTAAGCGTAATAGAATGGATTCACCTAACATTTCTGCCCCTTTCTTACTTGAGGGACCACAGTCATTGAGTTCTTCTTGGTCTTCTACCCTCCCCAGATGATTTCTAATGGCCACCCATCTCTAAAATTCTATGATTATAGTACTTGTTAATGTTGATTTTTCAGGCTTCACTCAAATGATTCACCAAAATGCTAGAGTAGAACTAGGACATTTGATTTCCAAAGTTTAGACTAATACCTGCTTATTCAGCTGAACTCAAACCCTTTTCGGAACAAGGAGAGACAAATAAATGAGGTAAACTAACAATTGCAGCCATGACAAAAACCATAACTGCATTTTGAATAGGAGGCCACAAACTATTTTTTCCAACTGCAAAAAGTCAATGCATTTTCTGTCATTAGTTTCCAGAAACTGACAGGTAGTTTTGTGGTAGTTCTTTCCAAACTAATAACTGTCTAATTAACTACCCATCCCCCCATCATGATCCAAAAATGATTTAAGGGGGCTTAAATAATACAGAATAGCATAAATTCAGAGTGAACATTTAGAATAGGAAAATAAAACTAAAGATGAGGATATAAAATAAACCAGGAATGAGGTTCTAATAAATCACCATAATGACCAATATTACAATTGCTTCTGGTGGAACCCAAATTTGACATTAAGCTTTTCAGCATCTGATGTGAAAGAGAGATTCTACCTGATCAACTACATAATTCATAGAGAACATAAGGTGGAAGCAAAGCTCAGCAGAAATGCAGTTATCTGTGGTTGTGAAAAGCAATTGGGGTCTTCATACTGAAGAACTGTGCCAACAGCATGCTCAGTAACTTTCCTTAGAATAGATGCGATGGTTAACACACTGGGCTAGTCCTCGAGACAATTCGTACTTCAAGATGATGGCACCACAACTAAGCAGACGGAGGCATCACAGCGCAACGGTTAGAAGAGACTCCAGTCCTATCCTGTCAGACTTCAAACCCCAGCTCTGTCACTTAATAGCTGTGTGACCTGGGGCGTTTTTCCAACCTGCCTCAGGTGACCTCATTTGCCCTGGGAGGTGGGGATACAACAGCAATTTGCTGAGGATTAAGTGAGTTAATAAGCACTGTTACAGTGTTACCACTTAACAAAGAGCTCAGTAAAAGCAAATGCGGTGGAAACTGCCTTAATACCGTAGCTTAATTCCGAAGCTAGCTCTACCCCGAACCGACGAGCCCAAGGTAGATTTGAGAACAGTGCTGTCCAAAAAAAGTTTCTGCAAAAATGCTGTCCAATACAACAGCCTCTTGTGGCTACTGAACACTAGAAATGTGGCTAGTTTTGTTAAATGTAAAATGGAGTTGGGTTTCAGGCTCAGATAACTGTGCTAATGAAGAACTGAATTTCTAATTTAATTTAAATTAATTTGAGTAGCCACAATGATGAGTGGCTACCACACCAGACAGCACAGAAACAGAAAATCTCCACCACTGCAGAAAATTTGGACAGTGCTGACCTAAAAGAGCTTCCAAGGAATACTCTCTTAATACTGTTATCAGCTGAGTTTTTGATGACTATTAGGCAACAAGGAACTCCAGATTGTATTATTCCTTGACATCTAACTGGAGCGTGACCAAACCTCTGTTGCCTAATGAGCGTAGACCCCTATGCCTTATGTGGAGCTGTCCGCTTGTGATGTAAAATGAACACAATGAACACATGAGCGACTGAACAGAGTGCCAGCCTATCTGCACTTTGAGGGAAGCCAAGGAGGTACCCATAGCAAGGCCAAGATCCTCCCTAGAAAACTGTTTTGAATCGACTTCAGAGCTGAAAGGAATGGGCTTGATCCCAAAGTCCTACTTCATCTAGCACAGCTGGGACTGTTTCAGCTTGAACAATTTTAAAAGGTTTAACCAGATGCTGGCTTCTTTTCTTCTCCCCAGTGTTCTATTAACTTTGAGAAATGCTACTTCCTGGTGTACCCTCCAAGATAAACTACTAGGAAAAGGTGTACCAAGATGACTAAAAGAAGCTCTAGTATACATCCCAGATAAAAATGAGTAACAACTGCTGAAATAAAATGATTTAATATAAATCATGTAATATAAAGGAAAAATAAAGGGAAAGTAATTGATAACAAAGTGTGCATTTCAATACGTGAAGACCCAGGCACAGCTACACTGGAAGAAACAATGAAGTCATCAGTAGCCACACAGAGAATTATATGGGGGACTCAATTATCATCAGTAACACCACCTTCAATAACAAGATTTCTTGGAAGAGGTATAATTCCTGGTCAAGCTTTGAACAACATAGAGTAGAATCTCCCCTCAATTATCTTGTGGTATTCTTAGAAAATTCAGGGTACATTAAAACCGTATGAAAAAATACTTTAAAATGTGAAATGGAGTTAGGGTTTAGGCTCGGATAACAAACTTAAAAAAAAAAAACCAAAACCACCCATATGAATGACCAGCAGAACATTCAAGAATCATGTGGGATGTGGAATGATTCTTTGTTGTGCTAAACTGCCCCATGTTCTGTAAGACATAAAACATCTACGGGCCCTGCCCACTTACTGCCAGCAGCACCTCCCATCATTTCTAAAACAATTGGTCCAAGCCAATCACATTAATCCTACCAACCCCACCCTCCCCGATGACTGATCCATCAAGCTAGGCCTAGTAAATCAGTGCATGGCATTGGCTGGTTTGAGAATAGGGTACCCGATGTAATGTCGGCCAATGAAACCAAGAGGAAGTTGGCTGGGGACTCTGCAGGAAAAGCTTCCTAGGAGAACACCAGAGGAAAGATGGTTTCTTTCTTCTTCTCTACATGGTCACAAATGCATGTCAGGCCTGAAAACTCTGGACTCATCTCAGATCCAGCTGGAGGATGAAACCAACAAACGGGAGGACAGCGCAAAAAGCAGAGGGTAACAGAGCTAGATTTGGATTATGTCACCCTTGGGGTCTACTCTACCTCTGGGCCTCCAGTTACATAAGTCAGTACATTTCCTATGGTTTAAGCCACTTTGAATTTGGATTTTGGCTTCTTGCAGCTGAAAGCACTTTGATACATTCATAAACAATTTCACAAGTCAAAGACTGAGGCCTGGTTAAAATAAAACAACAATAACAACAAAAGGTGACTATTGTTTCTGGACTTCTAATACCATGCGGTAAAAAAGATAGCAACTATGCTTTTTAAAAAAACCTGTGGTAAATGTGAGGCAGGCTATACTAGTGGAAAGCCTGCATGCTCTTACATAAAGAAGCCAGGGGTACAAGACTCTAGCCCTTCCATCCAGCGGCAGGCATACTGCGGAAGAAGAATGGTCAGCACATTCACACATGCAGCCTGTTGGAGGAAACGTGTGAAAAGCACGTTTAAATCTGAAAAGAAAAAATACAGTTATTGTAAAAAGAAGTCTTTGTGTTCAAAGAGTTCTACAGGGTGCACTGTGAACAAATAGGAAAGGAAAAATAGACGAAGTCCCTGCTCTCATGAAACTTATAATCAAAAAGACCAAAAAAAAAAAAATTCAGTTGAGGACTTCCCTGGTGGTGCAGTGGTTAAGAATCCACCTGCCAATGCAGGGGCCATGGGTTCGAGCCCTGGTCCGGGAAGATCCCACGTGCTGCAGAGCAACTAAGCCTGTGCACCACAACTACTGAGCCTGCGCTCTAGAGCCCGTGAGTCACAACTACTGAGCCTGTGTACCACAACTACTGAGCCCATGTGCCACAACTACGGAAGCCCATGTGTCTATTGCCCATGCTCTGCAACAAGAGAAGCCACCACAATGAGAAGCCCATGCATCGCAACGAAGAGCAGCCCCCGCTCGCCGCAACAAGAGAAAACCTGCATGCAGCAACGAAGACCCAACGCAGCCAAAGGAAAAAAAAAAAAAAATCCCACCAGGCTTTAAAAAAAAAAAAATTCAGTTGACCCTTGAACAAGGGTTTTAAATGCATGGGTCCACTTACACCCGGATTTTTTTGGTTAAATACGTAGTACAGGGACTTCCCTGGTGGTCCAGTGGTAAAGAATCCGCCTTACAATGCAGGGGATGTGGGTTTGATCCCTGGTTGGGGAACTAAGATCCCACATGCCGCAGGGCAACTAAGCCCACGCGCCACAACTAGAGCCCACGTGCTGCAAACTACAGAGCCCACGCGACCTGGAGCCTGTGCGCCACAGCTAGAGAAGAGGAAACTCGCGCAGCACAACGAAGAGCCTGTACACCACAACGAAAGACCCTGCATGCCTCAACAAAGATCCCGGGTGCCGCAACTAAGACCCAGCGCAGCCAAAAATAAATAAATAAATAATAAATAAATCTTAAAAAAAGATACGTAGTGCAGTACTGCAAGATCATCTACTGTTGGCTGAATCTGCAGATGCAGAACCATAGATACCAAGGGCCCCCTGTCAAGTTACTTGCTGATTTTCAGCTGTGCAGTGGTCAGTACCCCTACTTCCTAGTAACCCCTGCACTGTTCAAGGGTCAACTGTACCTGTTTACTGAGTACGGTAAGTGATGAGGAATGACAGAGAAGTGGGCAGTCAGATACGTTTAACTATGTTAGGTTTTCTGAACATGCCAGGGTTTGAGCTTCAATGTGAAGGGTTAGTAATCCTGGGAGGATGTGGAAAAATGGTGCATTATAGGAGGAAGAAAAGTAAGTATTTAGAAACAGGAGTGAAAATTTTAGTAACAGGTGTTGCTGAGATGGCAGTAGGCAAGATTCTAGATGGTTCCACTGCCAGACTCATAACAGACAGCAGGGCAGAAGGAAAAAGCAAACTTATAATTGGGGATAGAGCCTGAATGTGGAATCCCTATTCCACTATGTCCTAGCTGTCTGATATTGGACAAGTCACTTAAACCTCCTAGTATCAGTTTCCTCATCTTATAAAATGGGGAAATACAGCAGGGGTGGGGTGAATATAAGGATGAAATGAGATGAGGCACGTGAAGTGACCTGTAAAACTGGGAGGTGCTTAATCATGGTCGTTATTATCACTCTTAAATCCAAAAGCAATTCATCCAAATTAGTGTCAGAACATTTATAAGGCTAACATACGTGAAACGTGATATACATATTACATCAGGTTTGAAAAAAAAAAACTTTGTTTTTATGAACAGCCAATTGGAACCCACTTAAAAAAATCCTAAGTTAAAAGAAAAACAATGATACCTAAGCAAACAGATTGTGATTAAGAGATTATAAATACGTTTATTGGTAGTATTACTGAATACTGAACACAGAGAATACAAAGAAATCAGCACTTAAAAGGAAACATAAATCTTTAAAAAATGCAATATATTTACATATATGTTAACCAATTTTGCACATCTGTTTAGAGTTACAAACAAAAGCAAAGCTAATTCCAAAGCTTTTAATCTGAATATACTCTGATTTTGAGTTCTAGTGTTCTCCATTCTGACATCCACGGTTTGCTGTATTTACACCAAGTATAATTAATTTTGTTTGTATCTAACCTAAAAGCAAGATGCTGTGAGCTGATCCTGAGGCAGCCAGGTAAATCAGAAATCTCAGAACAGCTCTTTAAGACAGGATAAAGTCACATGAAAGAAAAATGCCTCAATCCTAGATATATAAATGCAAAAGAGAAAATATTAAGAAGCAAAAAGAATCACAGAAATACCAATTCTGCTTTAAATTATAATTTCTAATTCTAGCAACAATTCAATTAGCAGTAGCTTAGATGACTTATGTTCTAAAAAATAAAACCGTTAGTTCTTTCACTATAATTTTCTGACTACACCCAATGAATAATTCTCAAGTCTTCATATCCTTTTTTAATAACCCAAGAATATGACTTAAACATAGCAGAATCATTAACAAAAGAGGCCTTCAAACAACTGCTAAAAGCTTCAATATAGTTTGGGGGCCATATTTCAATTTACATAATATTAGCGTTCATAAAGAGTTTATGACACCTAGTACAATAGTGTTCAGCACTGTTAATTCAGAAATACACCATCCATTCTTGCCACCAGAGAACAACTGACATGGATGGGATTGTCACCACAATTCTAACAGGGCCTCTAAACCGGATTGCACATAAAATGAAAAAATTATTAACTATGATACAATTGTGACAACACAGCTAGCTTACAGAACTGAGTTTTTCACCATAATAATAGTACTACAGAATTACAGTGACATTTAAACATCAGAATTATTTTCCCCTGCTAACTACTGAGTAGAGAAAGTTTTCTGACTGCATTTTTGATGAACAGAATATCTCTGAAATAAACACTAGGGGAAATGGACAAATGAACAAAATTAAGTTCTCAAGTTCATTCGTCACAGATATCAACAACAAGCAAAGCAGCTTAGAAAAAAATCAAAATTATCCTAAAAACAAATAAATATAAGATCAAATCAGTCATTTTTGAGGAAAATACAGCTCATTTTCAAAAGTTCTGTTTGGTTTGTGACTAGACTTGAAAATATTAAAACAAACCAAACATTCCAAAAATACTGATTTGCTCTACAGGATTTGAAAAAAGCACTTCAAGTTTTAAGCTGAATGCTTCATTCTCCCCTAGCCCCCGCCCCCGATATTCCCCAGAGAAAGTAAATAAAAAGAGAAAAGCAGCTCTTGCAAAAATAAACAAAAACAAAACAAAACTACCAACCAAAACTAATCATATAAGACAATCTTCAGACACTTCACTTTAGTTGGTCTTTTGTTACGGTAAGGTTTCTGTAGCAAGGATTTCCTAGTCTCATCCTCTATCTCTCATTCTTTAGTCACTTCCATGTTTTTATCAAACAAGGCTATGCAGAGCCTTTCCTAAGAAGTCAGGCTGAGTTGGAGGTAGCTTTAGGACAGTATACTTGACTACAGTATGTAGTTAGTTCTTCTACAAGGATTATAATGTGTAAAACTGCAAAAAGAAAAAACGTACAGCCCTCACTGCCTTGCACCAAGAGAAAACTTTGAGAAACTGAGAACAAACAATGGAAGCCAGGACACTGGCATCTGCCTCCTCTCCCATGGGCTCTCCTAATGCACCAGTTCAGGCTGGTTTTCCACGAAGGGTAGCACCCCACTCACATAGTAGGCGATGCCAAGGGACAGCAGAGCAATGACAAAGATCAAGAGCAACACCCTCCAGAAGCCCAGATCCTCTACAAACTCCTGCCACGTGGTTCGGAAGCTGGACAGGACCCCCTCACCTTGCTGCAGGTTGGGATTGAGGAGGGAATGGCTTTCCATGGCACTGTGAGAGAAGCAAAGGGAAAAGAAAGGGCATGAAACAACACATTTCAGAAACATAAAACCACAGGAACTGCATTGTTTAGAAAAGACCAACCTTAAAATACAATATTTATAAGAAGAAAACTGACTTATATATATATATTCTCACCCATTTGTGTACTGATTTATATACGTGCAGGTATCTGGACAATCTACCTTTAACTATAAACTGCTATACAGTAATGATTATGTTTCTTGGTTTAGTATCTAGAAGAGTCAGTTAAAAATCCTTTTCTAATAAAAACGTCCCAAGCAGAAGTCTTGAAGTAGGTCAAATGAGTTGTTTCCACCAGGTACTAAAGCAAAACACATTTTGGTTATTTGAAATTTAGAATTCAACACGAGGATTCAAAATTTGAGAATTCACGTTAATGGAATTAAGCAAAGACGGGCAAATCTAAAACACTGTTCTATAAAGTGTGTGAATCTTAAAGTGAAAAGGGAATGTTTATTAATTTAGTTCAATAATCTGACCAATGAAGGAATTCCTTCTTTAAACTGCAACACTCCAGTAATGGATGCTTACTCTTCAGTCTGCTGTACACCTGGACAGGGCTAGCCATTAGGAATTCCTCTTAATAGGTGCCTCCGACTGGTTTTAGTTCTGTCTTGTACAATAACACAAAATACGTTTGTTTCTCTTCTATATAAAGGCTGAGTCTAGTTGAAAATAAGGCAGCACAAATACCATAAAAACACTGATTCAGGGCTTCCCTGGTGGCGCAGTGGTTGAGAATCTGCCTGCCAATGCAGGGGACACGGGTTCGAGCCCTGGTCTGGGAAGATCCCACATGCCGCGGAGCAACTGGGCCCGTGAGCCACAACTACTGAGCCTGCGCGTCTGGAGCCTGTGCTCCGCAACAAGAGAGACCACAACAGTGAGAGGCCCGCGCACCACAATGAAGAGTGGCCCCCACTCGCCGCAACTAGAGAAAACCCTCGCACAGAAATGAAGACCCAACACAGCCAAAAATAAATAAATAAATAAATAAATAAATAAATTTTAAAAACACTGATTCAGGTTTTCATAACTATATAAGCGAGAAATATGACCACTACAAATCCAGTATATCTGACATTGGTATTTGGAAGGCTGCACAGTGATGAATTTGAAGCTCTAAGGGATTAGCACCCACAATTATGTCACAACATGCAGGACCAACAACAGGGTATCATTTAGATTAAAGCCACAATGACCATAATCATAGGTATCAACTATCTACCGCTGTTACTATCCTTCCTAAACTCCTTCTCTTCATATTCTTCCAACCATCTTGGGGCAGCACAATGGAAACAGCACAAAACAATGTCTTAAGAGTCTGGTTCATCATGCAAAATTGACAGTTTTTTTTTTTTTTGGGTAACCTACAACTTTATTTTACTTATTGACACTGTTAAACAAAGGCACTTCAGCGTTTACTGGCATTTAGAGTCTTCTCTAATCATGGGAAGGTGATTTCTTAATGGGCCAATATGTCTGACATCCAAACTTTTTTTTATATTTATCTTCTGAATAGGAGAAGACATTTTCAATGGGAATCTACAACAACACAAAAATTTAAAGAAAACTCAAGCAAGTTCAAAAATAAGATTAGAACTTTAAGAAGTTCAGGAGAGGTTAATTTTGACTTACATGAAATTTATTGACTACGTCTGAGTCAACATGCTCTCATACTTAAAAAGTGTCAGATATACAGGTATCCCCCATTTTTTGAAAGTTTGCTTTATGCCACCTCACTTTTAAGAAACATCTACAATACTACCAGTATGTGCTAACTGAAAGTAATCCCAAGAGGATTTTTGCTTTTATACGAAAAAAGGTGAAATGCAAAAACAGTGTTCAATGTTTACTTTGCAGCAAGAGTGGCCCCACCAAGCTCCTTCCCCAGGAACTGCACTCAGCATCTCAGCATCCAGCTGCAGTATCTCTGAACTGTGCCTGTGAGCATCTGTGCTTTATCTCGATTTATTTTGTGCATCCATTAGTAAGATGAGTCCTAAGGCAACTGCTTCTTTGCTTTATGCCATCTTGGCTTAAGGAAAGGTTTCCTAGGAACACTCTACTTTTGGATAGTGGCGGGTGGTGTAGGGACCTGTAAAATGAGAATTCAGTTGCACGTTCTCTAGGAGCCCATGAAGTTTTGCCAATCAGAACTGTCTATAGCAACCTGATCCAATGAAATATTTTCTACTGTCTAGGAAATACCTGATTCTAGCATGATGGTCTGTGTGTGCATGTGTAATCTTTTTTGTACATGTGTCACCTACACTGTCTCTGTCATCCCATACCTACAAAGTAAAAAGGAACTAAATTAAACTTAGGATATAAAGGGGTGTAGGGAAATGTTTTTCATCAACTTGACTGATAGGCCCTTAAGAAGTTATGCTATGTTTCAGGGAATCATAAGGGAAGTGGAAAATACTAAATACATTCAAAATCTTGCTTTATCTTCTGTTCTAGAAAAGGCCAATCATCACACAGCTATGCCATGTACTAGCCAATCCCTTTAAGCTTTTCCCCCACTTTTTTTATTTTTTAAAAAATATTTATTTATTTGGTTGCACAGGGTCTTAGTTGTGGCAGGTGGGCTCCTTAGTTGTGGCTTGCAGGCTCCTTAGTTGCAGCTCACCAGCCCCATAGTTGCAGCACGTGGGCTCCTTAGTTGTGGCATGCAAACTCTTAGTTGCAGCATGCATGTGGGATCTGGTCCCTTAACCAGGGATCAAACCCGGGCCTCCTGCACTGGAAGTGTGGAGTCCTATCCACTGTGCCACCAGGGAAGTCCCTCCCTCCCTTTTTTTAAATTGATGTAATTCATGTACCATAAAATTCATCTTTTTAAAGTATGTGATTCAGGGGCTTCCCTGGTGGTGCAGTGGTTAAGAATCCACCTGCCACTGCAGGGGGACACAGGTTCCATCCCTGGTCCGGGAAGATCCCATATGCCGCGGAGCAACTAAGCCCATGTGTCACAACTACTGAGCCTGTGCTCTAGAGCCCACAATCCACAACTTCTGAGCCCGCACGTCATAACTACTGAAGCCCGTGCACCCTAGAGCCCACGTGCCCTTGACCCCACGCACCACAAATACTGAGCCCGTGTGCTGCAACTACTGAAGCCCACTTGCTCTAGGGCCCACGTGCCACAACTACTGAGCCTGCATGCTGCAACTACTGAAGCCCACATGCCTCACGCCCATGCTCTGCAACAAGGGAAGCCACCGCGATGAGAAGCCCGCGCACCACAATGACGAGTAGCCCCCACTTGTTGCAACTAGAGAAAGCCTGCACACAGCAACAAAGACCCAACGCAGCCAAAAATAAAAATAAGTAAAATTTAAAAAATTAAAGTACATGATTCAGTGGTTTTTAGTAAATTCGCAAAGTTGTAGAACCATCTCCACTATCTAATTTTAGAACATTTTGGTTGCCTCTATAATAAACTCTGTACCTTCAGCAGCCACTTCCCACTGCCCCTTCCCTGCTCCTGGCAACCACTACTTTCTATTTGCTGATTATGGACACTTCATATAAATGGAATCATATGACATTTGGCCTTTTGTGCCTGGCTTCTCTCATGTAGCATGTTTTCAAAGCTCATCCGTGTTGTAGCACATACCAGTATTACATTCCTTTTTATGGTGGAATAATGTTTCACTAGATGGATAGATGACAGTTTATCCACTCATCATCGATGGACTTTTGGGTGGTTTCCACGTTTTGGTTATTATAAATAATGCTTCTATGAAATTCATGTACAAGTTTTTGTGCGAACATGTGTTTTCAATTTTCTTGGGTGTATACCTAAAAGTAGAATTGCTGGGTCGTATGGTAACTCTGTGTAACTTTCTGAGGAGCTGCCAGACTGTCTTCCACAGCAGCTATGCTATTTTACATTCCCACCAGCAATGTATGACGGTTCGGATTTTTTCACGTCATTGCCAGTACGTGTTATTGTCCATCTTTTTGATTGTAGCCATCCTACTGGGTATGAAGTGGTATTTCACTGTGGTTTTGATCTGCATTTTCCCTAATGACCAACGATGCTGCTTTAAGCTTTTTAATTTAAGCTTCAACCACACCTTCCTATCATGACACTGAAGAGCAGGAGTAAGATAGGACAACTAGGTAGTACAAATATTAATAATTCAATTTTCAAAGAATAGACTTTACATAATGCCGTAAATAATGCAAATTCTCATGCTGAAGTGCAATGGCAGGTACGTGAAAGAAGTAGGAATAAATACTTCATATTGCATTGCTCAAATGACTAATCACTTCTTAGTTAATAAGTAATCACAACTGAGGCAAAACAAAGTATATTTCTAATAAAGAGATGCCAAGAAATTGGCTATTAACAAAATATACCAAGCAAAGTCCTGAATATATACCAAGAAAATGCACATTCTTGGACATTTTTCACAGTAAAGAAGCTTAAAGTAGTTTTGAAAATAAATTTTAAGTTATTTTGCAAGAACATAATCTTTAACAAAAAACAGATAACTCAATGTTATTGAATTGCTTATAGCATCCTGACTGCCAATCCAGAGCACACAGGTGAAAAGCAGGGCTTCCCAATGCACCTCTGGCTCATTTTATGTACTTGCCAGCCTTCAGTGATAACTCATAAGGAGCATGCACTGTTCTAGAAGTAAAACTGTTTAATTTCTTTGGACAATAATAAGTATGTGAAACAAACAAAATAATCCTAAACTTGAGAGTAGAATTAATGGTCCCCAAGGAGTACACCAGGCAGTCCATGAAGAGGGAGGAAAGGAATCACGGGCACAGAGGAATCAAATTAAGGGTGAACTATGAAAAACAGAGGATTTCATCTGGAACTCACAGAAACAATGATCCCAACAGTCTAAGTGGACCATATGCTCCTAATTCAAAGTCTTGGTCAATCTGCTACTGGGTCAATAGCTAATGAGGGCCCTAGTCCACTGAAAATTTTGCGAGGACACTATAAAGCTCATCATCCTTCTTACCCTGTAATACCTGGAGAGCTTCAACTCCATGGTGGTCAACCAAACTACATGCTAGTACAACTAAGTCTGGCCGAGAGACTTTACCTGTTGAGCCCGTGATGCCAGAGAAAAGATGACTGGTCACCTTTTCAGAGCTCCCTGAACTATGTTCTAAACTGCTTCTAGACGAGAAATGATGAGATATTTGAGACCCTGTCAGTCACTACATCTTAGTTTCAATTACTTACAGGAGCCCACATTTCATTTGTTCCATCTCATGTAAAAGTCACTTTCACATCACTGAACGGTGTATGTGTTAAGTCTTGTCTTACTCTCCTCCTGTTTTACTTTTCCTCAGCACTTTAATTCCCTACCTTTGAAAGGAAGCTTTTTGGTCGTTTCTAATACTGTCCAAGTTCTTGTCCTGACTTATCTTTCTCCTCCTTTTTCGAAATTCCATTCTTTTTGTGACCTGTACTTAAATTCTCAGACTCCTGTTTCCCTCCCTCCTATTCAGCTCTTCTCACTTGTACTATCAATACAGCAGGCTGCCCTGCCCAGTGGCTAACAGAACATTCTGTGCATGTGGGCACATAGTACTTTCTGTTAATAGCTTTTCAATTGTAATCTGGAGCCATAAGGACTAATATAAGTTCAAAGAAAGTATCAAAGCACTTTACTTGAAAGCAAATAAATATAAAGCTGACAAAAAGTTGTCATAAAAGATTCACTTAAAGTGACTTGCCCCTTAAAAAAATGATATCTTAAGTACCTTTCACTCTCAGCTGTCTGCATGGTCTCCAGTTTTGAGTGAGTTCCTCTGTTAAATCCTTTTACCTCCTGTTCTTCCAAAGATTCCAGCAATCGGATGACATCTTTATTCACTCCCCTGCGCTTTGCCAGAACTAGGGGTGTAGCACCTTGATGATTGCTAAAAAGTTCATAAAAATAGAGGTTATATTATACTGTTAGTAGCCATTTGTGTAGATCTCAGTGAGGAAGGCATGGGCCCCATTAACTCAAAATTAAAACCCAGAGCAGAACCCGCGGTTGAGTTGGAACCTGAATTTTGAGTCAACCATTTTTTTTTTCCTTTTAGGGAAAAAGGAAAAAAAAAATATACAGGCAAGAGTAGATAAATGAGAATAAATAAAAGAAAAAGAGGGTATCTTCCTAGAAATTAACTGGAAAATTCTAGATTCATCCTTATCCGACATTTATACATTTCATGAGAAGAGTGTATAATTTTTTTAAATGTCTAAGAATTAAACAAACAACAAAAAAAACACCCACACTCAAAAGCAATCAAATAAGCTGCTTTGGTTCACCTAGCTATTTAACAACAGGAGAGAGCCCAAGTAACACTGAATCCTAGTTAATTCCCACCACATCTTGTTCTATAGTAGCAGAACCATTTACTGTCTTATTCAGATTTAGGGACATTATAGCACCAATAAATTAGGGCAACATGAAACTGCAGCTTAAAGGTCAAGGTCACTTTTTAAAGTGGCCTGATGTCTTTCCCACTCAAGAGACAAGGAATCACTAAAACAAACCAAAAAATACACTACTTCTTCACATTGTTGAGTATCAAAAGGACTGTGAGCGCCCCAGAGAGATTATGAAGCTAGCATGGCATATTATACCATAGAGGGCAAACAAGCTTTGCAGTCAGGTGGAACTAGGTTCAAATTCCAGCTGTGTGACCTTTGTTAAGTCATTTCACCCAGAATGCTTGTCTCAATTATTTCATCTGTAAAATGAATACCTACCTTAAGAGTTATTCATTCTGAGGATTAAATGAGCTAACACAGTACGTGCAGTGCCCAGGCCGTAATAGATTTTCAACAAATGTTAGTTCTTTTCTTCTTTTGCCCTTGTCTTACAATACACAATTAATTAGTAGCAGAACCTAGCCACTATTTTCATAGAAAAACATACACTGCTTCAGCATAAATCTAGAAGTCAGCCTCTTGTTCCCTCACTCATTGTCCTCAATACCCTTCTGGACTTGTCACTATGCTCGATCAGTGAGGAAACAATATCAACAGACTCCTAGATGATTGGTTGAGAGACTAATGGGAAGAAGTGACAAGACTTCAAAAACCACAGAACTTACCAAATATCAATTTTGAGTCCATTGGAAACTAAGAATTGAATAGTATCCACATGGCCACAGAGATGAAGAGCTGTGTTTCCCTGATAATCTGTGGCCAGGAGATCAGCACCAAATTTATGTAATAACTGGCAGATGTCTACATTCCCTCGGGCTGCTGCGAGGTGAAGGCCTGTTCTGCCCCTGCTGTCACGAATATTTGGGTCAAAGCCACTTTCCAAAAGCCTCTTGGAGTAGTTAAAGTCTCCATCAATACAGGCTTGTAGCAGGGGCACATTAGTCTGAGAAGAATCATTCACAAAAACGTAGGACATTGTTCAGATGTGGTGGATGGAATGTGCCTGTAATGAAATATGAGGTGAGCAAGATTCAGAGAAGCCAACTAAATCAAGACAATGAAGTCATTTAGAAAAGCGCTATTTCTTTTCCTTCTTGGCCTCCTGCCTCTAATAAATTACCTCATCAAACAGAAACAACAACAGAGTTATTATTATATTTTATTTTCCATTAAAATGTCTCATTTTTTTCATATCTGTTGAATCAAAATTGCAATTAAATTACCATAAAGCCGTATTTCACTTTTCATCGTATAAAAAGACTGAGATTTTTTTTTTTGGCCGCGCCATGCGGCACGTGGGTCTTAGTTCCCCAACCAGGGATCAAACCTGCATCCCCTGCATTGGAAGCGTGGAGTCTTAACCACTGGACCGCCAGGGAAGTCCCTGGATTGAGATATTTTTAAAGCGAAGCAAGATATAAGTGCTTAGATTTAAGTTTATTACATTGTCAGAAGACAAAGACAGCATGTTCCTTAAACTTCATACAACTACCTATACACGCACATACACACACACAAATGCTACTACTGGTAGAGATTCTTATTTAAAACAAAGTAATTCTCTTTCATATATTTGCTTTTTATTGTATTTGAGATATTCTATATGGTAAAACAGAATTATCAGCTCAAAAGTTAACTAAATCAGCATGAAAAAACCAATAACTTAATTCACACTCAATAAGGACCTGCTAAATGTTGTGTTTAGAGCACAAACTTCAAATTTTTCATAGAAAGAGAAAAGCTAAGGAAGGCAACAAACTAAATTTAAAAACTGAAAATATCATGAAATTAAGAATTCTGTCCTTTTTACAGTATTGATCCTATTCTGCTTTGTTCTGTGGTTATCTAAATATCTGATTTTGCCAAACTCCCACTGTCTGAAGATGGAGAGATGAGGAAAAACAGGTCTCTGTGGGAATGCAGAGGCAGGACAAAGGCAGCAATCCCAGCTGTGTCCATGCTAATACTTCACCCATCTGAGTAGCCTCGGTTCACCAGTAGGTGTTTCCACACATCCTTCATCGATACTTCCCTGCCCTCAGCAATCTCTTGGTCTCTCAGTGCATGCACATGTGCGTGCGCGCGTGAGTGTGTCTCCACCCCACCTGCAATTGTCCCTTCCTTGGTTCATTTAAGAAAAAGTTAAAGCCTGACAAAAGAAACTTTACTAAGAAGTTCAAGAGAAAACAAACCAAAACAAGAAAACACAAAGGCAGAGACCGATGTGTTTGTTAAGATGGCTCCCTTACTCTAAGGTTAAAAAAGCTTAGTCACAGATGAGCTTGGCTTATAATTTATCAGGCAAAGTCTTCCTGGAACACAGATGGAACTGGATGCTAGATCAATCTATTGTGCCTAACCTCCCGGGGATTTAGGAAAGCCTGGCTCTGGAGTTCGGTGAGATTCTTGGCCCCCACTCCTTTTAGCCTGGTTTCCAGCAGAGCCACTGTCCCTCTATTCCTGGGCCACCTTAAGCTCTGCTGCTACCATGCGTGCAAGGGGGACATTAACACAGCCTGAGAGCCTGTTCCGAGCCAGCCCCTGCATTAAGGGTGTTAATGAATTGTATTTAATCTTCCTAACAAGTCCACAGTAAGATTTATTATACCTGAGTTTTAGTAAGGAGTCATTGAAGGATTTTAAGTCAAGGAAATGGCATGGTCTTAGTATATTAGTCTTTCAGAAAGATGACTTTCTGGCAATACAGAGAGGTTAGTTTGGAGGGGGTCAAGACTGGAGACAGGGAGATCAATCAGTATGTCATTGTAGAGATCCAGGCAAGAAATGATGATAGCCTGATGTAAGGCAGTGGCAGAGAGAAGGGGGCATACTGGAGAGGGATACACTAGATAGAATGAACACAACTGAATGACCTGTTGGATATAAAGGGTGAGAAGGAGCTGTTAAGGATAATTCTAAATAACGGGAAAATATGTTTATGATTAAGAATTACAGGGATCAAGACAAGATAAACCTCAGATTATGATACTATATAATGTTTTTTAAAGAAATTAACCCAATGGGAAGATGTTTCTCAAAAAAACAGTCAAGAATTCTCTTCCAAGGGTAATCTCCCTATTTTCCCCTACAGTAGTCATTGGATTGGATCATAAAAAAGACGAGGTATCACAAGCTTTTTAAAAATTAAAATACCACATATCAAGTGCTTTTCAAGAGGTACCGTGTTTTGGTTAAATTCTCTAAGAATAGATAATGAAAAACAATCTACTTGGTATTTTTGGGTTCAAACAGTTAAGAATTCTTGTGGTTTGCAGACTGGGATTCTTTCAAATATCAGCTCAGTAAAAAGGACAAGTCTTTCTTGTCTATTTTTTAAGTGAGAATAAGCATGGTTTATTTTATGATTTCTCTGTGTCCTTGAGAAACTACTAACCTCCAAATTTAATAAAACCAATGATAGATAACATTTTTCATCTTGACTACAGAACTGAATCTGCCCAAAAGCAAGGCCACAGTTCACTGAAGCTTTCACATGTTGTGAGGGAGTCCACCGTAGAAAATACTCACGTAAGCCTTAAGATTAGATCTTTCTCTCCGTGGTCACACGGCAGTTTCTCTGAATTCTTAAGAAGGTTCAACAGACTATCCAGAAATGTGCCAGCAAGGATCTATAATAAATAGAATATTCAGTTATAACAAAGATGCGGTGTGAAAAAGGACTTGCTATTCTACTAAACATAGACAAGGTACAGGGACCTGTAGATATTTTCCAGAAAATCTATGGGTAAGGCGTTAACTTATGAGGCTACTAAAGTCACTGACGAGTAATAAAGTGGTGAAAAGGAGGAAAGAAGGGCTTAATAAGGAGAAGCTCTGTTGCCCACTAACAAGAAAGCACGGTCAGAAAGATGAAAGAAAGAGTCAGATTATGTTACCATCAATAGAGGAGAAACTATGCTCTGAAAATTCACTCTAACTTACCAGAATTTGGAATGCATATTTTTCCCATTATAAATGGTGGCTTCATCTCAGGTTAGCCTACTAAAGCAATTTTAGAAATAAAATGCTATTTGCAGTGGGGGAAAAAATTAAAAACAACCAATACTTGGGTTTAAACCAAACAGGTACACTTAAGAAAAAAAAAATGTCTAATCTGTCTTGAATACTGGTACTTAAATCTCCTCCTGAGATTGTCCCCCTACCTTTTCTTTTCAATGTGAAAGAAAACTGGCTCAAATCTATCTGCAGTCTTTTCCACATGCCTGACCCCCCCCCTCCTGCATCTCGGTGCAGCCCCACGCTCACACTTTCGCTGGGACCCCCCCTCAGGTTTCCCCTTAGGGCACTGACAGACATTTGGAGAGTCCCCCGTCGGTCCCACTGCACTCTTCTCTTGAGGGAACGTGGAAGCGAGGGGGTCACGAACAGGCAGCACGGACGATAAAAAATCAATAGTAATTTGTTAGGCAAACATTTACTGTGTGCCCAAAATGTTCCAGATAATATACTAAGTGGTAAATCTGGAATATAAAGTCTAAATCCCAAATTTATAGTTCCAGCTGAAATTCATGACTTTTACTAGTCATTTATGCTGTCATCAAGTCCCTTTAAATAAACTTATAGGGAATAATCAATGGCATTTTATGAAGCTCCATTTACCATACGTAAGTCAGGTTGTATCATAAGGGCTATCAGTGCGAGGCTGGAAGTGAAGACAAACTACATGTGAGGACCAGTCCCACAACAGTTCAGCAAATACCATGATGACATGATAATATGCAAAACATCCACCCTCTTCAACTGTTCCCTATGTTTCTGCAAGTCTGTAATACCAATTTAGACAGACTTCATTATCACTGAGCCACTTAATTGATTTCCCTGAACAAATAGTCTGTGTTCACCCAAAGCCTACTATTTTCCTTTTTTGTCCTGCCCACTAGAGCTGAGTCTTCATGACTAAAGTCTCTCTCTAATATATTAATATAAGATGTGGCTTTTTCAATGTTAAAATGGTGCAGGGGTTATTCTGAAGATAGTAGGGTTTATATTATGAAAAGGACAAGTGTAGCTGTTTATTTGGAGATAGAATTATAGATTATATAGTTATGTGCCCCCAAAGTAATCCTAATGTTTCCTTAAATCCATAAGAAAGGCCATTTTCTGCCAGTTTCTTTTGATATGACAAGGCCACATAAGAAAATAAATGATCAAATTACAAATTTATATGATTTCAAACTTAATACTATATAAATGCATTAGACCTAATTACTAGAAACCTGCCAGGAAAATGCTGAAGACCCTAAATAAACCACTAGAAAGCTACTGATAGATTCCCCAAGAAATAACAGAAATGAATACAAATCGGGACACGTTAACTATTGTCCAAAGGGTGAAGAGGACTAAAGATTTTTTAAATTAAACTTTTTATTTTGAGATAATTGTACATTCAAATTCAGTTGTAAGAAACAATACAGAGAGATCCTGTGTACCTTTCACCCAGTTTCCCCTGATGGTAACACAGAGTAAAACAATAGTAGTACCGTATCACAACCGGGATATTGGCATTGATACTGCCAGGATACAGAACATTTCCAGCCCCACCAGGATCTTTGCCCTCTTACAGCAACACCTACTCCCCTCCTGCCCCCACCTCTCTTTATCCCCTGGAAACCACTAGTGTCTTCCATTACTATAATTCTGTCATTTCTAGACTGTTACATAAATAGAGCCATACAGTACGTAACCTTTGAGGATTTTTTTTTTCACTCAACATAATTCTCTGGAGATTTATCTGGGTTGTTGTCTGTATCAACAGTTTGTTTCTCTTCTACTGCTGAGTAGTATTCCAAGGTATGGATGTACCACAGTTTAACTGTCTACCTACTGAAGGACATCTGATTATCTCCAGTTTTTGGGCGTTATGTTAAGGCTTCTAAAAACATTCAGGTACATATTTTTATATTAAGTCTTCATTTCTCTGGGATAAATGGTCAGGAGTGCAATGTCTGGGTCATATAGAGGCCTAAAGATTTTGATGAAAAGATTGTTGAGTCTAAATGTGCTCATCTTCTCCATGAAGAAAGGAAGGAAGGAAGGAAGGAAGGAAGGTCTTCTTTGAGGTCATTTCTCTGGGTGCTAGGAGAGTAAGAGGTTATTTATGGAAGAGTTTGTAGGACCTACCATTTGGAAGGGCTCAGGTAGAAGCCCTGGTATTTACCAAAGGGAATGTGTCATAAGAACCATTCCACAAGCAGAGTTAGAGGCACTACTGTGTGATATCTTTCAAGATTCACAGAAGGCTGAGTCTGTCACCTTGTGAACGGACATGGGCATACTGGAGGCTGCTTTAGAGGTGGGGAAAGCAGAAGGGAGAGAGACGTGATACAGTCTGACTGTCCTGAGAGGCGCTACTTTCAGGAGTGAACAGTACTCTACAGAGGCAGTTTCTCTACTGTCAGATGTTCAAAGAGCTTGGCTACTCCACCCAGAATGTATCTGGAGCTGGAATGCCTGGGTCTGAATCCCAATTCAGCTACTTACTAGCTATATGACTTAAGCACCCAAAAAATAACAGTTATTACTCTCCTGGGGCTGGGTACAGTCCTCAACTGTGCTCTAGCTTGCATAGAGCACTGATCCCCTGGTAACACAGCAGTTTCTAACAACTGGGTGACCTCTAGTGGGGAGTAAAGACCTCCAGGAAAGAAAAAGAGAACTGGTTCCTCCTGGCAGAAGAAAAACCACAAGAACAGTCAATAATGGGAATAGTCAAGCCCCAGAAAGTCCTCTGGTTGTTCCCCATAGCCTGGTTCTGATTCCTAAGGGACAGTGTCCATAAGGGACAGTGTCCAATGACTGGCTCAGAGGCTAACTCCCTGGGATTGTTAAAAGCAGGACTTTGGGGGTCAGATCTTAGACGGCTGGCACAGCTTAGTATTTAAAACTCTAACTCCATGCTCTGTGGCACTGCCCAGGAAACTTCATGAGGATGGAGGCACTCATCCTTTGGGACAAGGCAGTCACCCAGACCTCAGTAACAAGAGCTCCTAACGCCAAAGAGCACTTGTCTCAACCCACATAACAATAAGGAGGTTTTAGTGAAAGCTTGTGAGTCCCCAACTTGATAAGAAAGTTCTAGTTAATACTCTCTTTCCTTTATATTTTATTTTATGTTACTCTTAGGTCAATCTACACAACTTTAAGATAAGTATTCTTGATGGTTAAGAACTAATGGAGAAAATGTGTTCTATTTTAACATATACTTATTGTAACATAACTTTAAATTTGTCTTCCATACCCAATATCACCAACCATACATAATGTATTGACTTATTTTTCATTTTGAAAGGTCACTGGGAAAGGCAAGACTAAGTGCTACAAATGGTTCAAATGGACTGACAGCCTTATGCCTATATAGCAACTTTGATCAGAGATCAAAGCACCAGACAATTCAACAAAATTCAAGGGAAAAATGGCGTACCTGAAGAGATGTGCTATCAGATCTCAAGGCCTGCATTTTCTAATGTCAAAGGAAAGTACTAAAACTGAGAATGACATACAGTAAATGGAACCCCCAAATCTGGATTCACTATACTTCACTTGGTTATTCTTACCCTTTTAAAAGGATACAGTTGTTTTTAAAATATAAAATAACCTCAAAGAACCATAAAACAAGAACATCCAATGAATTCATTAAGTCCTAAATGCTTGCACTTTAGAATTACTGTTCTTAAAACCTAAGCACTGCACAGATCCACAGATATTAGGAAAGGGTAAAAAAAAAAAAAGCCCAATCTAAAAGAAATTTAGCTGTGAGCAAGTAAAAATTTTAACAATAATTTAAACCCCTTCCCAAAATATCGATAATATATTTCTTCAGTCTGTTTATCTTCAGCAGCTATACTTCTCTAATAGTGTGGTCTTAATAATTTCCAAGGCTCAGAAAAGTTAATGTGTCTAAGGCCATATTACTGTACGTGGCAGAGTGGACTTCAAATTTAGTCTATAATATTTGCAATATGCCATGCAGCTTCTATAGTTATGAAGATAACCAGGAGAAAACAGTTCATACAAAGCTTTGTTACTTGTTCAGAACCGTTCTCTAAAATTCTTGACAGACAGTCTTCCTCTAGAAGACAAAAAATGGGTCTGACCTGTCTGTGCACCCTGGCAGATTACACAGTGCTTGGCATGTTATTTCTTGAAATCTAGACATGAGAGAATCCAGTAATTCTTTGCTGAATGTACACTCAATTAAGTTCATTGTAACAGGATTTCAAAGTAACATTTTTTTTCTTATGACTAGTTCTACAGTTCATTGTAAAATTCTTAAAATAAACATGAACAAAGAGAAGAAAATAAGTTACCCATAATCCTACCAACTAGAAGTAACTATCATTAACATTTTGGTGCTATGGTCTCACAGCTTTTTTCTCTATATATTTTTTAAATTCATAATATACATACTAATGTTAAACTTTTTAAATTATACTGTGAACATGCTTCCATGTTACCAGTCTTCTATAACAATTTTTAATGGTTATGTTATATTGTATGCATGTACCATAATTTTCTTACTGAATTTCTTAGCACACTAAAACAGAATTTTCCCTATACTTTTCTAATTATTACACAGATTCAAATTCACTGACATTTTAAGCCAATCAAAATGTAGATAGTCTAAGAGAATTTTAAAATAATATTTTTGGTCAAAATTTGACTATTACAATGGGTTTTCAGGCAATGTGACACAGATGGATCTGACTATAATGTAAGGCTGGGGAACCAATTTCATTTTTTTATTGGCAAATGGTTTCACTGTGATAGCAATCTTGATGCAATGCTCGTTTTGCTCACTATAAAACTTCCAAGATCCTGGTTTACAGTTCATCTTAAACTAAGTTGGATTTAGGATCCTTATTTATCTGTTTTTTTGAAGATTGTCTTGGGTCTGAGATTCACATAGATCTTACGGGTAGGATTCCAAATTTCAACCTTTGAGGTATCTACCCAAACAAAGGCAAAAAATATGTAAATATTTACTTTGAGTTCTTAAAAAAAGGAAAAGCGTAGTCCCCCTTCTGAAAGCATGGTAGTAAGTAAACAAAAAAAGAATTGCGAATACTATCCTTTCAGGCTATCGCAGTACCATGAAGAACATTTAAAGGAGGAAGCTTATAAGTAGAACCTTCTGAACTTTACTTCCAAGGCTCAAAAATAATTAACAGAAGTCCAAAAAAGAGTAATTTTTAGATAAATCTGGACCCACCACAGATACATTTTTACTTTATATTTAAATTTGTGGAGAACACATGTTTTATGGTATTTCCAAGTCGAATCTGGTAAAATTTTTAATCTTGTGATTTCTTCAATGCCAAGCTATCAATTACTTCATAATTAAAATTTTTTTAATGCACTAAAGGGGAGGTTAATTTCAAATGTGTGAATTACAGATGCTACTTTAAGAAAGGCCAGTTCATTGTGTTTAAGTTCATATAATAATTAAAAGTAGGCTAATCGGGTATTGCTTAGGTGGTGCTCTTAGGGAACAAAGGATTTATTTATGTTTATAAATATTTATTGTTGTTTATTATTTATAATTAAGAAGGAAAAATGATTTATTTGTATGTTTGCTATTACTCTGCCAACAACTGCTTAGCAACATGTTTAACATTTATTAAGTTATTATTACTCCAGGTACTGTTTAAGGGTTTTTCCTGTAATAACTAATTTAGTCCTCATGAAAAAAACCTATATGGTAAGTACTATCGTTATCCTCATTTTATGGGTGAAAAAACTAAGTCCCTAAGTTTGTTTTCATAAGATTCTTTTTACATAATGAATTAGTTTAGCAAATCTTTTCATCAAAGGTTATATAAAGGGAAACATCAGACTAGCCCACACACTCCGAATTAACTCAGAATTATTTCATTAAAAGTAAACTTTTTAAACTGCGGAAAAACAGATAAAAACATATCTGGAAATGTTTCTTACTTTACAGGAAGCATCTGTCTAACACATATATTCTGATTAATTCTTTGCAATCATTTCACACAAAGTAAACTTTTTTAAGTGTGAGAAAAATAAAAATATTTGGAAATATTTTCCACTTTACAGGGAGTGGCTACATTCCTGGACTTGTTATTCTCAACTATTTCTTACTTGTTGGGATAGTGAGAAAACACTTGCCTAAGTTTTTATTTCTCCATCAGGAAATCAAAACACACCAAACAAGAGTTTCTGATAACATTGTCTATCTTGGATATTTTATTTTACTCTAATGCCTTTCAGTATTTTCCAAAATTTTTACTGTTTACCGTGTTTAAAATTCTTAGCAAAGAACCTCCTCCCATAGAAGTTTCCAATTTATAATCTATAATTATATAATAAAGACATTAAATAAGCACAGAGAGGTCAATGTGAAGTCTTTCATGCACATGTATTACTCTGTAATAAAGTTATCTGATTTTTTTAAAAATCAGTTTTTTCCTAGACACAGCTGTATTTTATTTACATGACCTAATGGTGCCACCTTGTGGCCTACCTGGGCTTCAAGAGCAATGTGAGCATCTAGTACTGGTATAAAACAAGAGGAGTGAGGGCCTTTGAAGTTTCCCTTTGTCCCATTTCACAGTCACTTATTATAATTCTCACTAATTTTGAAACTGTTCAGAATTGGGATGAAGTTCAATTTTCCTTAAAAAAGAAAAGTTTACCTAATATAATGTTGTATGCCAATCATATCTCAATGAAGAAAGAAAAGAAAAGAGAAGAGGTATTCCCTGGCGGTCCGGTGGTTAGGACTCAGGGCTTTCAGTGCCATGGCCCGGGTTCAATCCCTGGTTGGGGAACTAAGATCCCGCAAGCCGTGCAACACGGCCAAAAAAAAAAAAGACCAGTTTACCAAGCAAATAAATAGCATAAATATGATTCCAGGCCTTTTAAAAAATCTAAACCTCATTAAACCCACCTTATCAGACTTCATTTATACAGAATTGTTAAAGTGCTACAATGATGACTTTCTTATTCATTTCTTTGGTGTTATTTTAAAATATAGGAATTACAACTTTTGTAAATTATTCCTTATTTCCTAAATAGTTCACAAAATTTAACCAGACTTCATCTCAAATAATTTGAAAGCACAAGACTGTGTTCTTAGGAGAAACTTAAGTATTTCTATGAAATTTTTACAGCTGAAGGGCCATCCAGGATCATCTAACCTAGATCATCTAACCCAATCTCCCTGTTTTACAAATAAGGATACTGAGAACCAGAGAGGCTGTAACTTTACAGGCCAACCCTCACCTCTAAGGTTCTAGCCCTATTCATGATCTATGGTAGAAATATAAGGTACATCATCTTCAACATAATAGGTTTTCACAGTTCTCCCATAATCTGTTCCCATTCATGCTCTGAATTATGTGCTAGATGGAAGCTAGCATGTATTGCATCCTTAATATAAAACACCCGTTCTAGGGACACAGGACCCTCCCTAAGCTACACAACCCAAGAGAGGACCTAGTGGACTTTGAGGTATGGTCTGACTGCTGGTAAGGCTATGCAAATCATTCTAGTCTAGAGCTCCATGATGTTTACACTTATGGCCTAGGTAGACCCTTAAAAATCAGGAACTCCTTACACATCATCATTAGACCCAAATCCTACTCCACTCATTCCAACCTCTAGGGAACCTGGTAAATAATAAGAATACGCAATGAAAAAATGACTAAAGACAGGCCTATGGGGCTAACTTAGCCAAACCTTCAAAAATGGCATGTTTATGTACAGATACCACATGGGGTAGTAATTTCCTCTTTCTCCCCACTGGAAATAAGAATTAAGGATGAGACCTTTGGTAGGAAGTGAGTACAGAGTTTTAATAAGAAAGTTGAGGAGTGTCTGAGTCTTTAAAGGGAGCCTTTGGTTCTTTTCCTGCTGTCTCTCCTTTGGACTGTGGCTAACCTATTTCGGGAGGCATCTTTTGATACCCTGAGAAAAGAAAGTAGTGAGTTATATGCTTAGAAATGGCTCTAGGTTCAAGAAAGAGAAATAGGGATTTTTTTTTTCCACTAGGTTTTTTCTGTTTTTTTAGCCCAGCTTACAAGGATAAAAATAAGTATAGGATTACAAGCAGAAGCTATATTTTTTGGCTGGAGTTTTCCCCATGCTGCCACTTAGGAACCTAAGATGTGGGGCAAGAAATGGGAAATGCCAGGATTGTAAAGTGGAACTGAATCAGCAGTCCTGGTAGCTTCTTTAGTAGAACAGCAGTTCTGAATAGAGGGACAATGAACCGCAGGAATCCTCTTTCTGACTGAGACCTGGCTCCCACACATTGGGTCTGTGAGTTGGCTCAGTTTACTTAGGTCTGGTGTAATCAGGTTCTAGGGTATCTTTCAGAAACGGGAATAGGGGCTGGCAAATCCCTGTATCAGTTTCCCATGGAACTATTTTTATAGACTGCCCAAAGACCTACCAGGCCATTGTGACCAATATGGGAAAGAGTGGTCAGTGATTAAGGTCTCACGTTTTAATAGATACATGGCTCTTCCAGATGTACTGAAATGTCTTCTCAGCAGAGTTTTTTTCTTAACATTGTCAATTAAAATTGTTTGCTAAATTTAGCAAATACAAACCTCATTTTCCTTCTGGTCCTTATTTTCAGTCTCTTAAAACGATTTAGTATTTTGTCATTTGGTCTGTGACAAATACTGAAGAGACTGGGAATAATATGGTAAATGTCTTCATTTCAAAATTTTTTTTTCTGTATGAACTGTAGATAGTGTCATGATGTACTATAAAACTGTTAGGAAGAGTCTTTTTTTTTTAAGTTTGAACAATTGCTACTTTGAACATTTGTCCTTGTACTCAAGAGAACTGCACTGTCAAGCAAAGATAATTATGATAGGAAAATTATTCTTTAAAATACTATGAAAAGATAATTACTTCATGGTCTTCACATAATAGATGGGAGGATAAATTTCTTATATTTAGATAAATGAAACAAATTACATTCTCAGAATTCACAAGCTTTGGATTTGGGAAAATGATCTAGGAAATGAAACGTTTAGCATTTTAAACTGCAGAAAAGCATTAAGAACAGATACAAAAACAAACTAAAGGCAAACTTCTGAGTTCAAAGTAACTATTAAATTTACTGATATTCTAGCACATCACCCCCAGTAATACAAATACAAATAAACCTAAAATTTTTTACAGTATATACTGTCTTTTCATACCACTTTCCTTCTATCTTCTCTGGCCCAAATTTTAGTTTTTAATTATATTTTACTGGATGGTTTCCTGTGTGTAACTTATCACTTAAAAAAGATTAACCCAAGAGTTCCTCAAATTTCTCAATGTCAAATACCTTTATCTCCACTTCACTTCAGTCTCCCTTCCTTGGACTTTGTCCTCTGGAACTTGGTTCCACCACCCAGATCCTAACCCCGAACTCTCTCTTAGGACAACTATCTCTGGATTATCTTTTACCCTTTCTACTCTATCACACCTTATAAAATGTCTCCCATTTACATCTCTCAACCTCTTCTTTAGCCCCCTTTTGGCTACCTGGAGCAGAAAGAAATGTCTGTACAACTGTCCATCTCTTCAGCCAGCTTCTGGTTCCTTTTAAGGTTCACTCACTTCTAAGGTTCACTCCCACTTCCACCAGGGAAGAAGGTGCCTTCCCCATCCAGAGGACCATGACATATAGAAGCAAGGACAATGTGTATAAGTGTAAGGTCAGAGGGGAAGGCCTAAGGGGACTGACAACTGGATAAAAGACTAAAAAATAACTTCCTGAAAAAATGAAGAATTCTATCAAATTTCAGTGTCAGGGTTCTGCTAACCCAAAGGTACCACTTCCCTCTCAATCTAGGTAAGGTTGAAGCTAGAAAAATGACCAGTTAGGTGCTCATAAGCTATAAACAGTAAAGGCAGACCTAAAGACTTGAATCAAGAGATTTTTGCTCTGTGAACTTATCAAGAACTATTCTTTATGATAGGCACTGAGGACTACATATTAATCAAAAGATTTGCATCTTAGGTCCTAACTCTGCCACTTTCTAGGGTACGATCTTAACCAGTCAGTCTCTAAGAGCCTTGGTTTCCTCATTTGTAACATTGGGATAATAATATCTGCCGTATCTCCTTCACAGTGTTTTTCTACAAAAGGACTTTGAAAACTATAATGCAATATATAAATATACTATGCTAGATTTTTTGCTTAGTTTCCTAGTGAAAGTTCCCCTTAAAGAAGTTCAGCCTGAATTAAGGGTAAAAGTATTTCCACATCTTGGTAACAACAGGTAAAAAGATTTCTGCCCCGCAGGAGCTCAGGGGCAATGACAGGAGCAACTCTTAAGAGTCGGGTGCTCTGAAAGGGCAGAGTGAGCAGAGAAATCGAAAGAGATAGTAACAGTACTGTACATTGGAACGTGAGTACACAGGGCAGTTCTATACAGAGACCCATCTGGATATCTTGCCTTCACTTCCGCATCACATCTAACACCCAACACTCCACACACACACCCCCCCAACAAAAACACTTTCAAATTTCTGTCAGTGGTAGAGTTTTTCTTGGGGTGTGTGTGTGTGTGTGTGTGTGTGTGTGTGCGCACGTAGATATGATGTTGAGGTGAAGGCAAGATATCCAGATGGGACTCTAGTAAACCACGCTTCTAATCACCATCCTTGATGCCTTCTTTTCTCCTGACACTGAATCACACACAAAGTCCTGTCAACTCTTCTTTCGTTGTCTCTCAAATTCTTTTTCCTTTCCATTTATACTATTTCCACTCTTACTTTGGGTTCTGACAAACAACCTTATATGCGAAGTTTTCCAATGCTTTCCCAATTGGTCTCTCAGTCTCGTTCTCTCCCCTATCACCCCCATCCCAGTCAATCTACATTAGGTTGCCATGTTCATTTTCTCATTTCATTCTTTGTGAACATCATTTCCAAGCTAAAAAAAACTCTTTAGTGGTTCCCATGGTCCAAGTATGACCTTTTATCTAGCCTACTCCGATAAACTCCTAACCGTTCTCCACTTACACCTTCACCCCTCTACAATTCATTTTCCACATGTAAACAAAATCTTTCAAAAACACAAATCATTTCATGTCATTCCTCTGCTTTAAATAAGTCGATGGTAACCCAACACATTTAAGATAACATTTAAAACCCTTACCATGGCCTACAAAAGCCCTGAATGATTTCGCTCCTGCCTACCTCCCCAATTTTAGCTTTCACCATCCTCCCCCCACCCCGTCTTGCTCTCTATACTCTAGCCCCGCCTGCCTCCTTCATGCTCCCTGAAGCTCTTTTCTACCTTAGGGCCTTTGCACTTACTCTCCCCTCTACTGGAATGTACTTCCTCTGGATAGATCTTCACTTAACTGGCTCATTCTCAACACTCAGGTCTCAGCTCAAATGTACTTATCCCCACAACTTACTTCTCACATCACCGTTTACTTCATTCCTGTTCTTACCACAATCTATAATTTTATTATTTGCTTATTTGGTTAATCATTTCCTGTATATCTCCATTTGAAAATAAGTTGAGGGCAGGAGCTTGCCTGTCTTGATAACATGATCCACAGTGTCTAGCAGTGCCTACTGCAAACTAAGTGCTCATTTCATACTTTTTTGGTTAAATGAAATGTATGGTACAAATGTAATGTAAAGTATGCATTCAAACATACTTTCAGTGGAGTATGGAAATTAGCATACATAACGCCTAAATGGTGACAACAGGAATGAAGACAACCATTGAAGGTGGCCACAGACTATAACTACACTAAAAAGATAAACAACAAGGTCCTACTGCATAGCACAGGGAACTATATTCAGTATACTATGATAAATCATAATGGAAAAGAATATGAAAAAGAATGTATATATATGTGTATAACTGAATCACTCTGCTGTACACCAGAAACTAACACAACATTGTAATCAACTATACTTCAATAAAATAAAATTTCTTAAAAAGTTACATGAAACACCAAAAAAAAAAAAAGAGAGAGATAGTGACTCTTCATCAACATGGTGAAACTGACCTTTGTTAATCTTCTAGGTAAAAATAGTAAAATGTTGTTTTACTTTGTCTACTACTGATTTCAAATAAAGCTGAAAAACTTTCAAAAAAAAAACCTCACACACACACAGAAAAAGGGAAACCATGTTCATATGACTACTTCTTGAAAGTCTTTTGATGTCTAAGAAGTAGGAATTACTTAGAAATAATAAACCAATATTTGTTACCTCCTTCCATAGCAGGCACATGTTAGCTAGAAATGAAATATTAAAGCAAAATGAAAGTATGGATATTTCAATACTTATTTTATATAATATGGAAACATTAGCATTAATACTGGTTATTCTATTTTTTAAAATTCAGAATTCATGTTTTAACAAGTAAAATTTAATGTTCAATATACCTCAAAAACATTAATAACATTTCAGAGTATCAAATAAAAATATAAACTGATAAAAACATAAATGGGCATACACTATCATCCTAATACAAATCAGCAGAAAAATAAAGTGAAATATTATCTAAAAATAAACCACATGAAGTGATAAAAAAGGCAAGAATCCCAAAAAATTGAAAACGAAAACTGAATTTGATTTTTTGTGACAGCATAATTTTACAAATGCATTACTAGCAATGCAAATGAGTTGTGAGCAAATTTTTGTGCAAATTTTTCCAGCTGCTGAAAAATCTATGTTAACTGGAGGCAACATAACAGTAATATAATTCCACATCTTCTGATTCCATCTTCAAATCGTTTGATCTCTTCTTTAAGGTCCCTCTCTTCTTTTAATTACTTCTTTATTTTTGCAGAAACTGCAATCTTATTATTGCTAATGAGCTTTTAGCTGTGTCAGAGAAAACATTTCCAATTTGTCATCTCTTAATTTCATCAGGGATATCTCAATCAATTTCAGTACTCTCAATTTTAAATTTTGCTTATTTGGAAAGTTTCTGAATTAGTTAGGATTATTTTTACAACAGAAGATTGATTTGACAATTTTCTTTCTCCTCTTGAGATAATGGAAATACAGAAGAGAAATTTTTTTAAAACACATGTAGCACCATTCAGTTTGAAATTAGAACATGTAATTCCCTGGCAATGTCCCAAGGCATATATACATAAGGTTTTAAAAAATATCCCCAAACCCCACAAAGATATATCTTCAAAAATACTTTAAAATAGCACTAAATACGAGAACACCAGACTGCTGAGAACCAGTGTTGCAGTTATTAATGCTAGGTACCATACATTTAAATTTTAAATAGCCTTATATGGTCATAGCTATGTACTGGACAATGTGGCTCTAACATGTAACAAATTTCTGTTTATGTGTATCTCTATTGTGTTCCCACAGTCTATGAGACATATATGTGTCAAAACCACACTGTCTTAATTACTCTGGCTATATAATAGTTTTTGGTATCTTGTATGGCAAGTCTCCCAAATTTGTTCTGCAAAGTAACAATTATTTGCCATTCCCTATTCCACCTGAATGTTAGGATTACTAACAAATGTTATTTTGACATACATGCTAATAATTTTTCTTAAAGTCTAAAATTATCCAGAAATTTTATTCTGAGTCCACTATAACCACGACAGAACATTCCATTTCGTGATTGTTGTCTAGAGTTTAATTTTACCTTTAAAAAAAAAAAACATATTTTTAAAAGAATGGTTAACTAAATTATCAACATTTTATCAATCAGACCACTCTTTTTAAAAAAATCCCATGCCTGTAGAGTCACTCTTCTGACTGAAGTTCATCCTTCAGTCCTTTAATGAGGATCCGTGAGTAGTAAACTCTTTCAGTCTTTGGAAATTTTAAAGTGACTCTGAGTTTATTTTTGAATGATAGTTCATGTGATTACAAGGTTGTAGCTGACGGTTACTTTCCCTCAGCACTTTGAGGCTATCACTCCACTGCTTCCTGGGATCCATTATTGCTAGGAGATGTCCGCTTTAGTTTAATTGTTGCACAAGAAAAGACTTTTTTCTTTTTCTTTATTTGGTTTAAGAGTTTTCACTTTATCCTTAATGTTCTACAGTTTCACTGGGATCTATTTAGGAGGATTTACTTATTCTGTTTGGAATTCTGAGTGTATTTATAATCTAAGGACCATGTCTTTCTTCAATTCTGGAGAATTCTCACTTATTATCTCTTCAAATATTGCTTTTCAGCCATATCTTCCTACTAGATATATGTTGGAAACTCAATTTATGCTTTTCTTAAAAAAAAAAACCAAAACTCTTCTGTGCTACATTCTAGGTACAGTTCTCAGCACTACCTTCTAATTCACTTATCCTCTCTGGCTGGATTGAGTCTAAAAGTTTATCACACATGAAAAAAACCCTCAACTACTGTGCTTTTCTAAGAGTTCTAATTTTGTCTTCATATCCATCTGCTTGTTACTTTTCATTTCATAATTTACTGTTCATTTTTAATAAACGCAAGTCCTTTTTCTACATGAGCATAACGACAATTGAAGGTCTTTGTTGGAGCAACAAAGATATACTATATAGCAGAGGGAATTATAGCCATTATCTTGTAATAACCTATACTGGAGTATAACAGGCAAAAATACTGAATCACTATGCCGTACACCTGAAACTAATACATTTTAAAGCAACTATACTTCAATTAAAAAAAAAAAAGAAAAAAAAACTTTGTTGGATGGTTTCCTAAAATCATTTACATCAGGACTGAATTTGTGTTCCAACTCTAACGCCGTTAGATGGATTTTTCTTTGCACTGGATCTTTTTTCATTTGTTTTGGAATTTTTGCTGCAAGCTTATTTTGGGAGAAGGGTTTGTTCATTTTTGCTCTCCATTCCTCCTCCCCCATGCTTACGCCTCCATACAGTTGCCTCCAGCTGGCCACCTGACAACGAAGTCCAGAACCAGGTCTTGTATAATTGGCCAAAACTGTTTTTCATTCCCTCAGAGGCCCAGTGCCACTGTAGTGGATATAACAGGTTGCCTATCATTTCTACCATTTTCTGTCCATTAGTACCCAACACTATTACTCTTGGTTGTCTGTATGTATGTTTTGAAGGGATCAGCTTGGATTTTAAGCTATGTAACATATTACATTCTTCTAGCTGTGGTGGTTTATTTAGAAGTAGACATATTTCAGTCCAATAAGACCCTTTACTTGGAATGCTAAAAGTGATATATTCTTTTTTTCTGATAATATGGTGCAAACATGACATCCAAAATTGCTTTAGTCATTTTGAGATATATTTCAGAAGGGACACAGAGACAGAGAGACAGAGAGAGAGAGAGAAACAGAGCTAGAGAGGTAGAGAGACAGAGAAAGAGAAGGGAAGTATACAGGGTATGGCAGACAGAAAATCAGCAATGCCTTGATTAAACCTCACATGAAGCTCATACTAGCTCTGGACTTTTCAAATACAGGCATCAGTAAAGTCCCTTTTTTACTGACAGTTTAAATTAGGTTTTCTGTTACTTAGAACCAAATATTTAAACGACAAAGAACCTAGAGTAATCATTACCACTTGATTCCTACTGCCATATGCTTCTGCCACTGCTTTCTAAGAAGGAAAAGAAATATTGCTTGTGTTACATGTTTCAGCAAAAGACAAAGGTCAAAGGAAGGGTTGGGTGTAATGATATCTAACTCTCTTCAAGAAGGAGTTGAATTAAGGTCAAAGAAATCTCATGTTTAAATGGAACAAATAGCACAGGAGGTTGGAAGTAGACTGAAAGCTGGGTAAACTCTAGGAGCTCACCAAGGAGAAAACTTGAAGAACAAGTTGAATGGATACTCTGAATAAATAAGTGAGATAAAAATAAGCTCACTGTGGGGAAAACACTTACAGACAATACCAGTGTTTGTTTTGGCTGCCCTGGGTCTTCGTTGCTGCGTGGGCTTTCTCTAGTTGCGGCTAGCGGGGGCTACTCTTCCTTGTGGTGTGTGGGCTTCTCACTGCGGTGGCTTCTCTTGTTGTGGAGCATGGGCTCTAGGCATGCAGGCTTTGGTAGTTGCAGCACGCGGGCTCAGTAGTTGCGGCACGTGGACCCTAGAGTGCAGGCTCAGTAGTTGTGGCACACGGGCTTATTTGCTCCGCGTCACGTGGGATCTTCCCGGAACAGGGATCAAACCCAGGTCCCCTGCATTGGTAGGCGGATTCTTAACCACTGCGCCACCAGGGAAGGCCCAGTGTTTGTTTTGTTTTTGAGAAAAACAACCAACAGGCAAAACATAGCCCCAAATGGGGAAGTGGCAGAAAGAGATTTAAATGAAAGAAGCCGTGCCTTTTGGCTCTTGGAAAAAACTGATACTGGGACTAAAAATGCCACCAAAGTTAGAACGCCTAGATAAACTGTCTGACAATGTCACACTCAGGACATTTTAAACAAATTTAAATTAGGCTAAAGGAAAAAAAGACACTATAATATAATAAAATACAGGGTTTTTGGCTAGTTTTAATATACTTAGTTTAAAAAGTAAAACAGCAGAGTATCTAATCTCATAAAGGCCCCATGTGGGAAAGACAGCTAAATAAACCATTTGTGTTCTTGCATTTGTTTCTGACTGACTTGGCACCATCCCTAAATAACAATGTGCACGTATCTTTTAATTGACTATATTCAGAAATGTGTTAAAAGTAGTACTTACTGGATAGCTTACTGAATACACAGAATTATCAGTATTTCGTTGGCTTATGTGTGTTTATGGCCACATGACCAAGAGCTAGGGACAAAACAAATCATCTATTTTTTATCAAATGGGTGTATGTCTATTGTTTATTGAACATATTTTAGTCTTAGAATTGTTTAGTTTCTCTAATAATTACTGGCAAGTCAGAAGCTAAATTATTTAAGGTTTGTAAACACTGCAGTGAACAAAGAGGTCTAGAAAAACTGAAGAGCGCTAAAAAAAAAACGGACAAGTTCTTCTTCAAGTTCTATACTTCTGGGTATATATCCAAAGGAAATGAAATCTTATCTCGAAGAGATACCTGCATGTTCACTGCAGCATTATTCACAATAGCCATTATGGAAACAACCTAAGTGTCCACTGACAGATGAACGGATAAAGAAGATATGGTATATATACACAATGGAATATTATTCAGCCATAAAAAAGAAAAAGGAAATCCTGTCATTTGCAACAACATAAATGAACCTGGAGGACACCATGCTAAGTGAAGTTAAGTCAGACACAGAAAGACAAATACTGAATGATCTCACTTACATGTGGAATCTAAAAAAGTCAAACTTATAGAACCAGAGAGTAGAACAGTGGTTGCCAGGGGCTGGGGGAGGGGGAAATGGAAAGATGTTGGTCAAAAGGTACAAACTTTCAGTTATAAGATGAATAAGTCCTGAAGAGCTAACGTTCAGCATGGTGACTATAGCTAATAATACTGTCCTGTATACTTGAAATTTTCTGAGCAGATCTTAAGTGTTCTCATTATACACAAACATACACTCAAAGGTAACCATGTGAGGTGATGGATGTATTAATTAACTTGATTGGGGTAATCACTTCACAGTATATAAGAATATTAAATCATCACATTGTACACCTTTAAAAAACCACACTGCATGAACACTATATACAATTTGTATTTGTCAATAATATTTCAGTGAAGCTGGAAAAAAAGGAAAAAGGACAAGCATCTATTTAATTTGGAAATTAGCTATTCCTTTGTCTCTGATTTTATTTATACATTATTATATATATTTATATATAAAGTTTAAATTGATCATTCTTATGTCTGAATGCTGGTTTGGAACAAAAGGATTTTATTACAAAGATCTAAACCGTAAACCTAAGCAATAATACTGAAAATAATTTTAAATAGGTAAATCTTTTTCAAACACCACAATACAATCCTTTACAGAACACCTACACAAAATCCAATTCTCTATTTTCCTTGTAAGCAATCTAGAAAAAGTCTTTAGTAGAATGGTACGGAACAAATTTGGTAGAACAAATTCAATAGTATAGTGATAATCTCAAAAGTTCTTCCATTTTTAAAGGATGAATAACAAAAGAAAGTCAACATAGAGTTAATGAAAAATTCTGCACTGTAAGAAGTTCATTAGCTCTACACAGAGATAAGCAAACCACCAAAGACCATTTACTAGAAAAAAAAAAAAAGAAAGAAAAACACTGGATTAGGAATATACAAAAAAATTAAGAACTCAGGGTATGGAATAAAAAAAAGTACCAAATGAAAATTGGGATAAAAAAAGACTATGAATTTGATAAAAACATAAAAGAAAATTTAAAATCCAAATTGTAAACAGTAAGGAACAGAACAACTATTACAGAAAATCAAATCAGCTTCTAACTTAAGAAGCTCTGCAAAAGAAAAGTTACAAAGGACGTGTGAAATGATTATGACAACTAGACAGCAGAGTCAGCCCATGAAAAATTGCCAGAGGAAAAAACAAGAACAAAAGACAAACTTAAGAAAGTACTTCCCTCAACTTAAAAAAAGATTTCCATCTGTAGACTGAAGGATGCATCATCTTCCAGATAAAATTAATGGATTACAAAAAAAATCAGTAGATATAACCCTAAACTTCAAAATATTTTATTTAATCACTTTAATTCTTTACAATGCATTAGAGGGCTGTACTTGCTATGAAAAAGGCACATACCAAGACCATGGAAAGAGTTTATATTCACAGTAAAGACGGTGTAAATCTGGTATATACTGTATACTTTATAGATTATTTTGTATTTGGGCATTAATTTACTGAGGGCAGAAACAAGAACCTAAACTCATGTCTTTAGATAAAAAGATAGCATACTTCAAAACAAATCCTGGTTCTCAATTTTTTTGTGCATGTACTTTGTTTTAAATGCACAGTTCGTAGCACCTCTAAGTTAATTTTAACTTAAGGTAAGAACAAAGGCAAGTGACAAAGGAATACTTTCCACCAAAGTGCTTTTATGAGCTCTAACATGAATTATGTAAAAAGGACAAGCTTCGCTGTGTATTGGTTTTGGAGGTTAATAATACATTATCATCATCATCAGTAGTAGTATAGTTATTTTATTTCCACCAGTCACTGATAAAATAATCCAAGTCTGACTGCTAAGTAGCTGAAGCTGGAAATAAAATTATTAACTGTGGAGATACTACAGTGCTTTCAAATAATTTATATATGAAAAATTTACAGCTAACCTCCTCTAAAGAGCTGTCCATACTTGCAAACTCCAATCCCTCTCCCCCTATTCTCTCCTTAAACCACAACAATCAGATTTTCTCCCCACTCCTTAAAATGCTCTTGCACTGTCACCAATGAAATTCACATTGCTAACTCCAACGCTCATTTCACAGTCCTCATCTTACCTGACTCATCAAATCAAAGACTTCTCCTTCTCAGTCTCCTTTGTGGTTCCAACCTCTGAATGTGGAAAGTCCCAGAGCTCAGCCCTCATTTCTTTAGACCAGATCTCAAATAATCTCTTGGCTTTAAATACTATCTATTTGCTAATGACTCCCAAATTTCTGTTTAGAGGCAGGACTTTTCCACTGAACTCCAGCCTCATAAAACCCCACCTCATGTCAGGCATCTCAAACCTGACATGTCTAAAACTGAACCCTTGATTCCTGCTCTACCCGTCTCCCCATCCCTCTCAATCCTCAAGTCTTCCCCATGTCAGTAAAGGGCAACTCCATCCTTCCACTAGCTCAAGCCAAAGGCTTTGCTGTCATTCTTCACTCTTTTACTCTCACACCCCACATCCAATCCATCAGCAAATCCTGCTAGCCATACCTAGAACATGACTGCTTCTTACTACTCTACTGCTACCACCTGGTCTAAACCCCATCGTCTCTCGTTCCAATACTGACCCAACCTCCCAAGTGGGCTCCCTGCTTCCATCCTTGCTCCTACCGTCCATTCTGAACACAGGCACCAGAGTGATCCGTTACACCAGGGGTCCCCACAACCCCTGGGCCACACAGCAGGAGGTGAGCAGTGGCCGAGCAAGCGAAGCTTCATCTGTATTTACAGCCGCTCCCCACTGCTTGCATTACTGCCTGAGCTCCGCCTCCTGTCAGATCAGCGGCGGTAGTGAGTGGTATAATTATTTCATTATATATTACAATATAATAATAATATAAATATAGTGCACAATAAATGTAATGCGCTTGAATCATCCCCAAACCATCCCCCCCACCACCACCCCCATCCGTGGAAAAACCGTCTTCCACAAAACTGGTCCCTGGTGCCAGAAAGGTTGGGGAACGCTGCTTTACACCCATTAAGCCAGATCCCCTCACTCCTCTGCTCAGAGCCTTCCAACCACCTCCCTCTGCACTCAGAGAAAAGGCCATAGTCTTTACCAGGACGGGTTAGTTCTCAGACCCCACCTTGCCCTCCCTTCCTCTGCTCAAACCCACTGGCCTTCTTGCTTGTCCTCCAACAAGCCTGGTGGTTTCTGGGCTTGTGCCTCTGCCTGGTGCACGTGACCCCTACACAGCTGCACGGCTGTCCCCAACTCCTTCAGGTTTGGCTCAAGAGCCTTCTCCATGAAGCCGTTCCTTGCTCCTTCTCTGGCGCTCCCTAGCCCTCTTCACTGCTTTGTTTTTCTTCTAAGCAACTGTTACCATCTGACTGGATATATTTTAATTTTTATAAAGTATTTAATTTACTGTCTCCATCCCCACCTTCCTCCAGTGGAATGTTAGCTCCCGGAGAACAAGAATGCTGTTTTCTTTTGTTCCTCTTGCATCCCCAGTGCTTAGAACACTGCTTGGCCCTGGGAGGCACTCAGTGTACATTTGCTACAGGAATGCTGAATAGGCAAACTCTGAAATCCTGATAAGGCTAAGTGACTTAGGACACTACAGTATCTAACTTCTTTCCACAAAAGGAAATACCACTTCCCTTCTAACATTGACAGAAACTGGAAATTCTTTCTCTTCCATGTAGTAACACAATTTGCCCTAAATTACATGCCCCAAACCTCTTAATTCCTTTTTACTTCAGTCTTTCCTACATCCTCTAAAATATTAACTTTCTGTCATCGAAAAATCTTTCATTTCCCTTCTACACTACTGTACATAATATTGCAAAGGCAAAGTGAACTCACTAAAAATGCTATCAAAATGCAAATAATAAAGAAAAGCAATGAAGCTCATTAACAACCAAATAAACCCAACTCTACTTCAAATCAGAGTGGTGAGGGCCCTAGTTCATGCTTAACTTTATTATCACTACACTCCTTAATGAGCAAACATTTTTCTCATTAAACTCCTTTTAAACTAAAAATAAGTTGGTACAGGACTCTTGCATTTAGCCATGAAAATTAAACCTGAGAGAAATCAGTTCAAGCTACAAGTCAAATTAATAAACAAATAAAAGTCTTAGGGAACTGTCTGGATAGGTAACAAGTAGGAGCATTGGAGTGAGGGCGATGAGGTTGAAATCCCAGCTCACCCTTTACTAGCTGTCTGACCTCGGACAAGTAAATTCAGACTCTGTTCCTCAGTTTCCTTATCTGTAAAATGGAAACGGTACCTCCTACGGTTGCTACAAGGATTAAATAAAGGTACTAGGTTTTTAAGCACCCAGCACAATGACATATAGTAAGCACTGAAGAGAGCTATTACTATGATTCCTACATCACTGATAATACAGCTCTTTAAGCTAGGAGCTCCTTGGTACCACCGTCATTTTTTAAAGAGTGAGAAGGGTTACTATTCAATGGTATATTTTTTTTACCTCGTTATGTTCTGTAGCCAATTCTGAACACTGGGGACCTTTCTGAAGAATAAACGTGTTTTTCTAGAGGCAGAGCACTGTACTGGAAGACAATCTGCTTCCAGCACTGCATGTGAATAAGAGGCAATGCTGTCTTTTAACCCGGGCACCCGGGGTCGTGTGCCATCGGGACAGTCCACTAACCTCTCAGCAGCTTCTGTTTACGCCTAGACGGCGTTTACTAGGCGGGCGCCTAGTAAACGGCCACGTACTATCTGTGCCAACGCCAAGACACAGAGCACCTTTTCGGGCCCGACGCCGAGAAGCCGGCCGCGGGGTTCGGCTCGGACCTCCTACCGTGCGAAGCCCAGCGAGCACGCCCGCCCCAGCCCCGCCCGCCGCGGCCGACCGCGCAGCCTTTACCCACAAAACCCCCAGAACCCTCGCAGGCCCTCCCAGCTCTCGCGAGCGGCCCAGACCCGCGAGGAAGCCACCCGTCGCAGCACCACCGGTCTGGTTCCCTGCGGCCAGGCCCCGGGCCGAGGCTTTCCAGTGCTTCGGGGCTGGCGGGAGAGGTGTCAGTGGCTTCCGTCCGGAGGCCGCTCGCGGGCCGAGGCCCAGGTACCTTTGAGTCGGCCGAGCAGCGGCGACAACAGCCGCACCTTCCCCGCGGCGGCGGCGACGGCGGCAGAGGCTGCAGCGCCAGGCGGAGAGGTAGGGCTGGCCACTGAGATGAGCGGGGACCCCAGCTGGCCAGAGCGGCCTCACTGCGCCGCGGCTGGTGCTCCCCCTGGAGGCGGGCTGCCCGCACGGCGGCTCTGCCGGCTCTGAATCAGAAACTCAGTGATTCCGCTGTGAACTAGGCAAAGTACCAAAACTGCGACGGGGGAGAAGAGAAAGACAACCGAAAGAGGTTTCATCGATTTGAGTCCAGGAGCATTTTGCATTTTTCACGTCTTTTTCTAAAGAAACATCCCACCCCTAAGCTAAATGAAGGCCTCAAAGGCAAGGACAGTTTTACCAAGAGCTGTAGGCATCAATTAATAGTTGCTGGCCTAATTTAGGTAAGTCTTCTCTATAATCCAAATTGATGTATTAGTAATAGCAACTATCGACTGGCTGCTCTAATTCTAAAATATGACCCTGAGCTTTTTTCTAAAAGCGTTTGAATACTTGCATCCCACTTTTTAGGATTCCCAGACGAAATGCAACACGTGTCCAGCCCAAACTATAAAGGTGGCAGGTCGTGGGAAGTTCATTTACTGGAAACTTTTTTTTTTTTTTTCGGTTTACCAACAACTCCAGTCCTACAGCCAAGAAGACTTGCCCTGCACAGTGATCCTCCCTTCCCTGAATTCTAGCATACTCGCTCAGCCAAGCCACCCTCTAGGGGATCTCAAGCCCTTCCATTCAATGGCTATTACTCAGTCTAACAGTTTGTTCCTGGAAATGTCATGTAAATGTTTAGGATTATTGTCAAATTTGAGAAAACCTCTATCAAATATCTTTCACATAAGAATAAGATTTCAGGGACTTCCCTGGTGGCACAGTGGTTAAGAATCCGCCTGCCAATTCAGGTGACACGGGTTCGAGCCCTGGTCCGGGAAGATCCCGCATGCCACAGAACAACTAAGCCCGTGCGCCACAACTACTGAGCCTGCGCTCTAGAGCCTGTGAGCCACAACTACTGAAGGACGTGCACCACAACAAAGAGTAGCCCCTGCTTGCCGCAACTAGAGAAAGCCCACGCGCAGCAACAAAGACCCAACGCAGCCAAAAATAAATAAATTAATTAAAAACAAAAGATTTCAGGCATTTCACATTTTCTTGTGCAGTGACTAATCATAAATATTAAATACTCTTTGAATTGATGACATTTATTAACCAGTTTGTCATTGATGTCCTCCTTGAGGTTGTGTGTTAAGTGTATATCTTCCTTGATGCCTGTAAATTGTGTCAAATCAGCAAAGAATTTCAGCCTTCTCCCAGTGTATTCATACAGCTCCCTCCTTTTCATTAATTGGTTTATCAAACAATTCATTACTGTTCATTACTTCTGTTCAAATGAATTTCTCCACCTTCATGAACTACTGCTTTTGTTTGATCTGAAAAAGTGTAGAGACCGTTAAGTGTAAGCAGTGCTGCTTTCCTTCTGGAGGCTCTGAGAATCCGTTTCCTTGCCTTCTCCAGCTTCTAGAGGTCACCTACAATCCTTGGCTCATGGCCCCTTCCTCCATGTTCAAAATCAGCAGCTTAGCATCTTTTCAGCTCTCTGACCTCTGCTTCCAACCTTGCATCTTCTCTAACTTTGACCCTCCTGCCTCTTTATAAGGACCCTTGGATTATGTTGGGCACATCTGGATAATCCAGAACAGTCCCTCCATTTCAAGGTCTTTAATTTTAATCACATCTGCAAAGTCCTTTTTACCATGCAGGTTAACATAGTCAAAGATTCTGGGGATTAGGACATGGACACCTTTGGGGGAATGTTATTCAGTCCACCGCAAGGGCCCTGAAGCTTAAACTCCATTTCCTTCAGGTAAATCTACCTTTTCTTCCTCATTACCAAAATCTGTTTGGTCCTGAGTTCTGACTGTGAGAGTTCCAACAGGGAGGAATACCTGTAATTATAACTGGGATAAGTGTTATGAAGTAAAAGAAGAGAGATGTTATATGAAGGCAAACAGTCCAGGACCTAATTTAGATGGAAGGGCAACAATGCCTTTGAATAAGTGATATTTAACTGAGATACAAAGGATGAGGAATTAATTATACAACAAACAGGGGGAGTGTTTCAGACAGAGGGGACAGCATGTGTGGCCTGGGAATAATGATGTCAGAAGGTCAGTGTGGCTGAATTGTGCCCCTGCCATCAAATCCTCAGCACCACCACAATGAGTGGCACATAATTGGTACTCAAGATTATTAGCTTAGCAGTTCTTAGCCCTGGCAGCACATTACAGTCACTACAGGACTTTAAAAATACCAACACCCTAGCCGAGACCAAGTCAGAATTGTTTGGAAGTGTGGCCCAACATCCATAGTTTTTAAAGCTGCTCAGAGAATTCTAATGTGCAGTCAGGGTTAAGAGCCACTGTGTCAGATACAACCGCAGGAGCAAAGAATGAAAGAATGACAAAATATTTGCTTGGGGTAGGATTTTCTCTAAGGAGGTTTCCTTCTGTTTAAAGAAAAGAAGGGTTTTGGCCATCTTGATTATACATTCCTATGCAGTCTTAGAAAATGCAGAAAAGTCTTTCAAAAACGTTGTTAAAATAAATAAGCTACAAGGATATATTGTACAACATGGGAATATAGCCAATATTTGATAAATAACATTTGTAATATAAATGGAGTATAACCTTTAAAATTTGGGAATCACTATGTTGTACATCTGTAACTTATATATCAACTATACCTCAATTTTTTAAGAAGAAAAAAAAACCACTTAGCAATAGAACGCTTATCAGAAGAGACTCAGAGTGATCTAGCAACCACCCCAGTGTAACCAGTTGTCTCAGTAGAAAAGAGATGTGTTGGAATGGAGAGGTGTTTAAAAAACACACCGTATCTACAAAGGAAAGGGCATTTCTTGGTTTTGAGCTCTATTTCCCAGAAGGCGTTCCAGTTTTTTGTAGTACTAATGAATGACCATCAGAGGGAGACATGCTCCCAGAAAGCTTGGCTTCCCCCAGTCTCCAGTCTACACCAGGCTAACAAGTATCAGGTGTTTTTAACAACACTGAGAGCTCTCAAGGCATTAACCATGGAGTGAGCAAGTCACAGGATTAGAGATAGGTAGCATATATTTATCTATGCCAGAGTTCGGTTCATTTCAGTTCTCCAACAGTTTAAGCATTTAAACCACCAGAAAAAAAATGAATCATGTAAGTGTGTCAGGTATTGTATTTGCAAAACTAAGGAAAATTTTCCTTCAGCAGACAGTACAAGTGGAAATGAAGTATCAAGCAAATCTTTCGGAAAGAGATCTCTTGTCTTTTGTTAATTGCAAAGAAAACATCATAGGTCTCCTTGAATTTCTGGAGTTAAAATCACAGCTAGACCCCTCGGGAAGAAGAAACGAGCTCGGCTACTTGCTGAAAACCCAATTTGCTATTTTTCTTTGCGTTTACCCACACATGGCAGAACCACACAGGGTTTAACATATACATTAGATGAAATAACGTATGTGATGGGAATGTATATAGTGCTTAGCCCTAGTTAACCTTCCCTTCCGAAAGTAAAGTAACTGATCATTAGCAAGGGAATACCTTTTGCAAAGGTTTAAGCAAACGCATTGCTTTGCAAAGCCTTTAAATGTGACTGGTGAGAGGTGGGTTCAGTCAGGGAGGGAGAACATCTGTGTGAGGGGATAATGGATTTATTGCAGGCATTCCGTCTCACACAACTGGGGGAGGAGTCCAGGAAGTGAAGGTTTGGAAGGAGATGCTTTAGGCTCAGATAAAAAGTTACAAACTAGTCTGCCTGAGGGGGCCCCGCTGAAGTGGGACCACAAAGGGGATCTTTAGGACCTGCTGCCTCTGTGCGGCCAGCTACTGCTGTGTGAGCCCCCCACCAAGCATCTATCTGGTGGTGGGCCTGTGCTCTGTTGCTCAGCGGGGCTAGAAGGCAAGAAGAAGAGCTGGACATGAAGTGGAGGGGGACAAGGACATGCCAGAAACTGCCAGGAACTTGACTTTCCATGTCACTGTATCTGATTGTGAAAAGACTATCAGAAGATAACGGCCACTGCCTTGCTCTGTCTCCCAATTCTCCTGGAAAGTCCTCCTTGTGCTAATTTTAAACTGGAATCATACCGGAAAGGGGACACTGGGAAACATAGTTCGCACATTAACCAAGTTGACCAACAAAACAAAACAAAACAAAAAAAACAGCACACATATAGGCTCTTACAACTAATTTTGCAGATGAGAAAACTAAGGGCCACATAGTTAGGTAAATTGCCTAAACTCACATTACTATCTCAAAGCAGAAGCAAGCTCAGAATTCAAGTCAGAGGGGTAATCTTCCACTCCACTATCATGCCTCTCATCCCTTGTGGTACTTAAGTATTTCAAGAAAATGGTAGAAAAATTTCATGCATCACTTCTGAGTTCCCTTCCTAGGCTAAGAGTCTTTGAGTAGCCAGTGTACCATCACTAGGCATAAATCAGACTATCTTGCCCAGACTATGTCTGGGCATCTGGGTTACAGGGGCTCTTTGATGAGAAGTTATGCCTGTGGCCACCAGATCTCAAAATCATTGAGTAATGGGATACGTGCTATTAGGCATGTGATGGATCATCTTACTTGGGGTGTAGGATTACGTGAGAACTTGGATTCCAAACCACTTAAGAATTGATTGCCCAGACAGCACTGTTGCATATCATAGAAAACATCAATAAAAACTCTGCAGAGTGCCTAAGAAATTATGATGTCCATATATTTGATCATTTCCTTTATACTTCAAAACAAGCACCAGAAACTCATAAAGTCAAAGGTTTGTAAATTTTTTCAGAAACGGACAAGGAAAGCCAAAAGGAGATAACATGGGAAAGTCCAGGCTAGCTTTGCCTTTTTCTATTCCTTTCTGGCGCTGGGTTTCCTTTCTAACCCTTTAATATTCTCAGTCCTTAGAAACCATGCTAGTTCAGGGTTTGTTACATCTGGCCAAAGAAAAGCTAAGGAAGGGCTCATACTGATCCCAGAAGGCTCTGACATGTCTTCTTGGTCCAGATAATGAGCAGTTTAGAAGATTCCAGCAATCTGTGTTGTTAAAGGGTCCGCTTCAGCCCTAGAATGACACTTAGCTCACCCCAGGGGCTCAACCCAAACTGAAATTTTAGGCTGAGAGGGATCTTAACTCTCATCTTAGTCTCACAACAAACTCCTGGTGATCATTCAAACAGAAGCAAAGCACATCTTAGTCTTGAAATATACTCCAGGAAGTGAATTTTATCAGAACTGGCCTCAATTCCACTCCCTTTCTCTCAAAACACTGATCCTGTGGTTTCATTTTCATCTTCACAAAATTTTGATGCCAAAGTCAAGATAAAGTCCAAGGCTGTTCTACTCTGACAATTATTTTCTGCAAATACAACTGGACTAAAGCATCTTCTGACCAACAAGAAAGGAAACTTCTGACATTTTTATAGGGAAAGAAAAGGTGGATAAGTCATACAAATTGCTCTTAGCCTATGCATTTGTTTTTAGGCAAACAGAATGAGAAAAGACTTACAAATGATTTTACTTTTTAAAAACCCCAAAAATGTATTTTACATGTTTACCTTCCAATCTCACAAGGTACATTAAAAAAAACAAATGGATTTAGTTACTTTTTGTGTTTGTTTTTGTTTTGTTAATCATCTAGCAGGATAAGTCCTAGGTAAGCAAGTTTGCAATAGGGCAGTAAGGTTTTAGGATTTTTCTTCAGTGAATTCACTACCTAAGATCTCAGCCTATCTTCACTGTAATCCCCAGACTGCATGTCACCTGTTTTAATTTTGACAAATGAAAAGGAAAAAGAGGAGATGAGGTAAGAAAAAGGGGAAAAAAGAACATCTGTGATACGGACAACCCATAGTTAATTGCAAAAGACTCATATTTACATACATAACAGATATAAATTCAGTTACCTGTAAACATCTTAGGTTTAACCACTGTGGTACGTGTTCAGTCAATACATGAAAATAAACTCTGATGTACAATCTTCCTATTTTCTTCCTTAATGTGGTGCTATACAAGTGGTGGGAGTGGAACTGCATTCCCTCTGAACATAAGGATGTGTACTTGTTGGACTAGTGCTTCTGGAAAGCATGAAGCTCCACCAGCTCTTGTGAAGCAAAATCCGGGAATCAACTCTACGATTAACTGATTTTTGAATAAAACTCGTCTCCAAGTTGTTGACTTCTGCAACATATATGTTTAATAACTGCCATTTCACTTGTCTTACTCATCATTTTTGTTCTGACCTTCCCTTGATTGGGACCCTGAAGTAGTAAATTTACATCATCTCTTCCTCTGCTCACTAGACCCCATTCCAAAGGATTGGAGCTCCTCAGAAATTCCACAGGGACCAGTTTCTAGTGAGAATAAGAGCACGCATGTGCACAGCAAAGCCAACTCAGACTTTTCAGACTGCTGCTCCGAGCGCTTCCACCCCAGACAACTGCTGTACCACAGACCCCATCAAATATGTGCTCATGTGGACAGATGGAAAACCCATTAGGAAGTACAGCCAACTCTGTGTTCCCACATTTGCAGGAGAGAAACCACATTTGGTGCAAGAGCAGTGCAAAACCACTAGGGTCAGTGCCTTTAAATCAACTGAATGTCTAACCTCTTCTAAAATATTACACAAGCAAAGCCCATATGGTTAGCTAAAGACTACCTTACAAAATGTACACGGACTGGGGCTACACCAAAGACCCAAGCCCACTATGTATTTTTTCTATAGCTCTAATTTTTCTTATTTGGAAAATTGTTATACAAATGATTTGCTTATTAAGAATACTAACAAATAGCTATTATAAAGCAACTTATAAGTACAATTATAGCTCAATAAAGTGGGGGGAAAGTACAATTAGAAGACTTAAAAGCCATCTTATTAGGGATTATTAGTTTGCCATACTTCTTCTAAGTTAACTCAGCACATCTTATTTTGGGGTGTTATGAACCAGCAAAATGTACCTAACTTTTTCTGGACTTTTTTTTCTGGAATCACTGATGGCAGGATTGAGAGCTTCCTCATGAAGGAGAGAATCGCTTTCTACTCCATCTCCTGAGTCCACATGGGCCCCTCCTTGAGCCTGCCTGGTGGACCACTGTCCACACACTGCAGGAGGAGGGATGACCAGAAAGCATCTGGAGAAGTAGCTGCCTCCATTGTGGAGTTTTCTTTCGTTCTGTATTTTAGGGTCATTTTGGCCATTATTTTCCCACTGAGGCTTGTAACCTATTTGGTTTTCTGCAAATTAAGATCCCTTAGCTCTTCTTAAAATCACTCTGAGGGGGAAACGTAAGGTAATTTCTAGTTTACATATTTCACATAAAATTTGCTTCCCGATTGTCCACATGGGGACGTGTGCAAGCCGTAAGCTCACCACATACTGGTGGCTTTGGCAAGACGTCAGCTCTTCAAACAAAGCCCGCGCGTGCTTCCCTCCGTGGGACGCAAAGGGGCTCGGACCTCCAGGCCTGACTACAATTTAATCAGCTCTGTCCTTTTTTTCTCATAATTATTTTTGTGAACTTTTGAAACCCAAGTGTGTTTGCCCGTGGGCAGAGTGCTTATGACAGTTATTTTAGGAGTTTATATCTCAGTAGAAACAAATACATATGTCTACGCGTGGAGAGACGTGATGTTGGTGAATGTAGGTGTATCAGGAGAAAATCTGGCTGAGTGGGGACCACGAGGAGTGAATCTATAGATTAAACCATATGCTAATTTGCAAAGCCACGTCGCACCCCTTAGGAGTTACTTGAAGGAATTCAACAGTTGCCTACCTTTATAACTCATGCCCTGAATGATGTCTTCTCCCCTGCTGGATGGCTGTGCCGTTGGGAAGGTCCCGACCCAGCAACACCACCTGAAGAGTGAAGGCATCACCCCCAGCAGAGACGGGGTCTCACTCTCCATCTTCTCTCAGAGACTGCAGCAGGGCAGGCCACTCTGACAGGTGGAGCTTAGGCTTTTTACTCAACGATGAAGTGCTTCGATCCACAGGTGATTCAAACTCCCAACGCCGTCTAGAGAAAGATAGGCCCAGTAACCCCCAAAGGGGCTAACAGCCCCTTCTTCTCTTGCATAGCTGCTGAGGAATTTTATTTTCTGCTATCTCAGTTCCTTTATTCTCCACGTTATATACTGTAGAATGTACTTCATCACTTGTATTTTTCTTCACTTGTATTATTCTGATATTGATGATAATCTCAATGTCTTGGAAAAAAACTATTAAATTCAATGTTTCAATTTTTGCCATCTTCAAATGGGGATAAATCGCTCTATTATATTATAGGGATGCTGCAGTCATGTACACATGTATACTGATCCTTCTTTCCTCTTATCTCCTAATCACTCCCTTAATCTCAAACTTTACTAGCACAGTTGCTTATCCTTCCCTAAATACTGTACTCACTCTCCCATCAGTGTCTATCCTTTCCTTTTACATGTGTGCCCCCATCTCTGCCTCTACTTGTCTCTACTCTTTCTTCAAAGTCCCTCTTCCCCTCAGGCCTTCCTGACTCACCCCACCCACCACCTTCCTATGACACACAGGTCCACACTACACATTGGACACCTACTCCATGCTGTCTTGGATTACTCGCAATTATGTATCAAGTTGCAACATATGAAATGGGTAACATTCAACTATTTTTGTCCTACAAAACAGCAGTTACATATGGTTCAATCTAATATATGCATCTTCTCACCCCAAATACAAATTCTCTTTGCATTCCTAGGGTCTTCAATAGATCCTTATACAGTGTAGGCATTTGCTATTAAATAGAAATAGACTTTGACTATTCCTAAACTGGCGAAATAGAGGATAAGCTTCTATTTTAATCTGAAAATGCATCCTAGCCCATTAATACACTCACCATGGGTGATCTGGGATGTTTATGATTCCCCCTTGCAAAAATGTCTCACTACAGCCTAAAATATAAATATAAAACTTTATGGCGCTAGAAGTTATGGCTAGAGACATTGCTTTATAAATATTATAGGGCTTTAATAGATTCTACACTTCAAAAAATGATTCACAGAATTTTCATCAATAAATTCTATGTTCACTAGAATATATTTCATATTTATTATATAATTACACAACCCAGTTAGAAAAGAACATTATAATATGGCACTTTACCTAATTACATTGATTCCTCTGTCCCTCTCCCTTACTGCAATCTTAATTCTATATATAATTCTATTAATTAATGATGAACTGAAACTGGATAAGAAAAAGTCTAGAGAAAAAGTATACATAGTTTTAAAGCTAAGGTATCTGATATCAAGTGCAGGGCCCCATTGGTTTCCAAAATAAAAATATTCAGAATAGCATCATGACTACTGAACTGAATTCAGTATTCTAAGAACAGAATACAACTACAACAGTGGAGAAACAGAGAACTGGGCAGCCTATTACTTTGAGTACATCCATATTGGTAGGCTCAGAATTATATAAGGAGACAAATTGGTATTTCATCTCCTCCTTGCTCTGGGGATGGATTAGTGAAGTCCAGATTTCTTTTTCAATTATTTCATTTCTTAGAGCCACAGCTGATGAGTCATGTCTTCAGATCTTAACCCCAAATGCATTTTTAGTGTTTTATATTAAGCCTTTCATTCATGCAATATCAGAACATATAAAAGGTTTCATGAAGCCAGGTAAATATCTATTTTAGGGGAAAAAAAACCCTAACGAGCTTTGTACTAATTGGTTCAGATTTGCCATTTGTCATTTATAAGTCACTAAAAACAAACTATATAACTTCGTTTTGCATTTCCTTTTAATCTTGAGATGAGTAGAGTTCTGAAGTAGTCTTGATGAATGTGGTCCATCTTAATGTGAAAAAAATGGGAAGGAGTCACATTTCTTCCACTGGTGGTAGGAAGCCTACTTTCAACCCCCAAGCTCTCTCATGGTCAAGACAGCCTTTGAGAACATTTTAAAAAGTTAGACTTTCTCTTCAAAGACCTTCTTCCTTTATGGTCCCCAAACCACAGTCAACTTCAGCTGTCTTAATCTTGCTTTTTCTTGGCAGAAAACTAGAGTAGTCTTTCTGTTACGAAGTAAACAGAGAGGTTAGAAATATATATGAGAGGAAATAATTTCCATAACAACAATAATAGTTAAAAAGCCAAAGTTTAAAATAATATAAAAAAGGCAACTAAAAGGTTGTATCTGTTAAGCACTGGTTGTTTTAAATGGTTTTATCCTGTAGAAGCTTTGTTTCCGAGGTAGGTATACATCTGTTAGTGCTGAGTGCTTCCTACCGGTATGGAGAGGTACGCCTGTCCAGAGCACCTTTCCAGGCACTGGGATCTCTCCAGGTAACACTTGAACTCTGCCTCTCTTGTCTTTTCCCCCTCTCTTAAAGCCATGTGACTTTCAATTGTTAACTTCACCCAAAACCTTTAGTGTACATCCCACACAAAGTTTTAAAAAGTATTATAGTTATTTTAAAATATTTTAAGAAGTTATGGTTGCTGCAGACCTTCAGTAAGTGAACAGTTGGCTTTCAGTGTTTATAAAATCTCTAAGACAGGGCCATGGAGAGTGGGGCTTTGGCCCTGGTGAAATAAATGTGTGGCAGCTCACCAGGCAGAGCAGCTAAAATTGTTTTTTCTCTGAGAGATTTGTCTTGATAGAGAGGCCCCATGGCAGAGTGGTTAAAGGCACAAATAAACTTTATTTGTTAAATAACAAATAAAGACAGTTTGGGTATGGATACTAACTCTGTCATTTACCAGCTGTGTGACCTTGGGCAAGTTACTTAACCTTTCTGTGTTTTCAGCTCCCTTGGCAACAAACCAAAGATAATAATAATACTTGGGTTGCTGTGAAGATTAAATGAGTTATATGTGGAAAGCAATTATAACAGTGCCTAGCTCAGGATAAGCTCTCTATAAAGGTTGGCTAAAATAAGTTGGAATTCAATATAATTGGACACCAGGCCCCCTTCTGACATGCTGGCCCTGCTCAGAGCATGAGGGAAGTTTGCCTGCTTTAGCATTTCTGCTCACCCATGCTGACTATTGTGTTGTCTGTTGTTCTAGGACAGTGGCTCTCAAACTCAAACATGCATCAGACTCAACTGGAGGGCTTGCTAAATACAGATTGCTGGCCCCCAACCCCAGAGTTTCTGATCCAGTAAGTTGGGGGCCCGAGAATTTGAATTTCTAGTAAGTTCCCTAGGGATGCTGACCCTTCCGGTCTAGGGACCCCACTCTGAGAACCACTGTTTTAGGATAATAGTTCCAATCCTGGCTGTGCTTTAGACCACGTGGGGAGCTTTAAAAAATTCTGCTGCCAGGCCCCTCAGATCAGTTACATCAGAATCTTTGAGGGTGCGGCCCAGCCATCATTAGTTTTTCGAGCTCTCCAGGTGATAACAATATGCAGCCAAGGTTGAGAACCACAGCTCTATGCCATCACTATGCTGCCGAAATGGATGAATTTAAGTGACGGAGTGATTTTACAGATAAAGAAGTTGAAGCTTGGTGCAGTGTTTCCCATTGGCGTTCTTGCTATAAATGCTGATTTACTGAATCCACCTTTTGGGGTGAGGCCCAGGAATTTGCATTTCAGTAAGCACCCCAAGAGTCCCTTATACACATTTAGTTTTTTGATCTGCCTGAAGACACACAGCCAGTAATTGGTGGAGTTCTCACCTCCTGTCTCTGATGTAAGCAGCCAGGAATGCTGTTATTATGTAGGGGAGACAGCTCTGCATTTAATCTGTTTTTAAAATTTTTCTCTGAGCTCATTCACTCGAGGAAGGACCTTATATATTTATAAATACTGTACTTATATACTATCTTTATATACACAGTGGACTCTGTGACGGGAGCTGGACCAATAATAAATCCCATTCAAATGCTACTTAGAGGCTACCTTTATTTTGTTCACCCACTCTAGGATTTGAACCTTGAAAGGAAGCGTTAGTTGAGGGCACGGCTCCGGAACCAGACTGCCTGCTTCCTTCTACCATTGATAACTGTACAGCCTGGAGCAAGTCACCTAACTCTCTGTGCCCCAATTTCCTCAATTGATTTATAGGATCATGGTAAGGATAAATGCATTAATCTACAGAAAAGTGCTTCGAACAGTGCCTGGCAATGAGTGTCTATTAATGCTTCCTATTATGATATTTATTGCTATTGCTATCTGCACAGCAGACCTAAATGCTTGAAAAACTAGTTTATAAACTTAAAAGTTCTTTTCTACAGAGTTCACTGCAGAAAGTCAATGAAACTAAAATATACAAACTAGAAAGAGGATTTTTAAAAAATGTATGGAGTGTAGAAGAAAATTACTAAAGAATTTTGTGTGCTTCTTGGAAGTTTTCTATATATAAATTCAGGAAAGTATTTCTCCTCACCCAACTGGGTGCCATGGTAAAAAAACACTATTTCTATGATGGTTGTCCAATTGGACCAGCCTACATGGAGGAGCTTCTGTGAAAGACAATTCTGGCTTAACCTTAAAAGTAGAATGACTGGTAACTTAAAGGGGAAAAACAGGCAGATTTATCAGAATTATAATATAGCCATTACATAATTTTACTCACAGACCTGGCTTTGTTGACTGTGGTGTTTTTTACTTTTGCCTTGTTCTGGAACTTCAATCTGCTAAACAGATTAGTGAAATGTCAGTCAGCACAGCCGGAGAAGCGAGCACACAAATAATCTATTTAACCAGCACATTTCTCCTTCCACAATAATCCTCTTAATGGTCCCGAAGGCTGCCAGTCAGCAGGACACCTGCTCGTCAACTGCACAGGCCCCCTTCGTTTGCAAGTATCTCAGTGTTACAGAAATTGAGTCCCCCAAAAGTGAAGTGAAGCTTAATGTTTAACATTGGAGGCTGCCTGTGGATGTTGTGATTTAACACAGCTTTTAAAAGGACTTCACACGAAATGAACTCCTGAATCCAGAAATAATCCACAGAGCTCCAATCCACATGCTGAACCAAAGCCAGATGGGGCTTTGATTAATCAAAAGGCATCATTAATCAAGGGAAGAATCAAACCAAAGTTTAAAATACTTGAATATATCTCATGCACATAAGGTAAACTTAATATAATGGTAAGGGGCCCAGCAGAACACAGATGGCCCACTCCTGGGGTAACTAGCGGAGTTTCTAAAAGGAACTGCCTAATGGGGGTGTGGGGAGGATTCAAGTGAATCAGTGACGGGGTGTGGGAACCCTCAGAGGCTAGCAGTGAGGGGCTAGGGAGGGTGGGAGTAATTCTTACCACTTCTAGGCCTGAAGGGGCGAGGGCAGCAGCTGGTACTGGAACCAGAGTGGCCGTAGCAGCAGGGAGGAGAGGTCACCTACAGGAGCTGTGGCCCTCAGTAGAGGGCCGGGCCAACCCCAGAGACCCAGCTGGGACAGAGCTGGAGAAATAAATACCCCAGTCTCCATTTTCTCCCACTCTCCAGCCTCACTGGGTTTCCCCATGGCTGACACTGGTCGGAGGCTGGAGGTCAGAGGGCAAGATCACGGCACACATAGGTCAGTCTCCTAGCCAGGGTTTAGGGGAAAGTGCTCTTAGACTCTCCTTATAGAAAAAGAAAAGAACTGCTATTAAACAACTATGCATTATGTGCGTATCTCAACTTATCACTCTATAATCTTGAGTGTTTCTGTACTAATTGCCTTTCTCCCTCAACAAATAAACTTCTTAACACTGGATTCTCAGTTTCTAGCCACTGTATGGTAAACATAGGCATTGGTAAATGATAGAATGAGGGGGTGAATTAACTAAGTTGTTTATTATTGCTTATTACTCATGAGACTATAGAGTGGGACATTACAAAATAAGTGGGATAAATAACATGACACTGCAAAAGAGCATTATCTTTTAACTTAATTTTGCCATAAAATACATTGCTTTGAAGGATACGTAGGACTTCCTTTAGGTTAATATTCTCAACAGAGATGGTTATATAGTTGAAGCCTATCTCAATAGTTTTAAAAAATCATTATTAGGTCTTGGTAAATGAGAAATTAATGTTCTGATATCTTATGTGTTTCATTATTATTATTTTACGATATTACATTATAGTTTGTAAGTAGTCTTGTGCGACGAAATACAGAAGTTGGGGGAAACCTCCCGGAATTTTTCTCTCTCCTAGTCTCCTTCCCCTCCCCCTCCCCATGTAGAAATGCAATAAAATAGAACCCACTACAGATGTTAAGCAATTTCTGATATAATCAGTTTCCTTGACTTATTTCAATAGGCTTTATATATTTTATATACTGGGGTAATAAAGTTGGGGGGAAAAGGTAATCCTTTTTTCATAATGCAGTATTCCTGCACTCTCCCTCTCATCAACAGAATTTCTGTTAATAATATAACCCTTCATTCCTGCACAGTAACTTCCCCCTGGCTCTCTAAAACTTTGTCCTCCTGCTGTGCTCAGACCATTCTTCTGATGACTGTAATGTCAGTACACTTTCTGTTTCCTGAACTGGACCAGCTGTGCAAAGGCTGCCATTCTTGGGACATCACATAGCACTGCCCTTGGTGTTTCCCCTTCTCATCACATAGCAGAAGCACACTTCAAAGCACCCATCTCTGAACCCAGTGGCCTTTTACATAGTCTGATCTTGCCCCAAATGAAAGAGGAGTGGAGAGAGAAATATTTATGGCAGTGGTAGTTGGGGAGGGGAGGGGAGGTATGAGGTAAGCTGGAATCAGAAGGTTACCTGTTCTTTGCCATTTTTCGGAAAACCAATTTAGAGATTCAGACCCACTGAAGACGGTAGAGCAGAAAGGTCTCTGGTGACATCATGGAGTCACCATCCCAGCCCCAGACTGCCTACTTCTTGGCTTCTTTTAGATGAGAGAGAAACAAACTTTTATCTTGTCCAAGACACTTATTTTGTCTTGTTTTGTTTTTTGTTACAGGAAGCCAAATCTATTCCTAACTAATAGACTTTATTTTCAAATAAAATAATCCTTTAATTCTGTTCTATTTACAAGTAGCAAATATTAAAAAAAAACAATTTAGGTTTTTGTGTAGGAGCATAGCTCTAAGAAGAATGTTACACTTCTTTTTCCCTTTCTGGTTTTCAATTAATACTGTCTGAAGAATTTAACATGGTTTTTGTTGCGTGTTTACATTTTCCTTTAGTGCATTTGTTTGACTTCAAATTTTAATGATCTCTTCATAAATGGTTCAAGTCTTACCTTTGAAAGCATTGCTTAAAGCTAACTAAGCTAATTAACTTTGTTGGCACTGAATTTCTTCTTTCACTCCTTCCTTCTTACCAGGATAAAACAGTACTATTTAATCTCCCTAGGGACCATCTGCTTTATTCATGGGGCTCATTTGGTTACAGTTTTCTTAATTTCTCTTTCCCTCCCCAGATTCTTCAAAGTTATCAAAATCTTAGAATTTATTCTGCCTGCAAATTAGAGACCTCTGTATCTTAGTCCATACAAGCCTTCTATAAGCGATAGGTGTCAGTTCAGACGTTATGTGTTTACCTAGAAAATGAGTGAATGTCACAGTCAAACATTTATATGGCTACTTTAAGCTCCATAAAATGACTTGTTCTCATCAATTGTGCTTTGTGAGGAGGTCTAGAACTTAGTCGCAGTTAAACAGCTGATGTGTCTGTTCTATTTCCCTTCCAGGGTCCCATTCAACCCAGGGGTTTGTAGATGAAATTCCAGACTAAAATGTGGACTATTCCTACAACATCCAGTTTTCAAGAGGAAGGCTCTTAACTTTTCTTTCTAAGAACCAAAATAAGGGAAGAAATAAAGAGTTCGTGGAAATAAAACGTCAGTATTTGGATAAAGCAGTACAAGTTTTATTGACTACCATGCTGATTTTGCTGTCAGCCACTGGGATAACTATAGATTTTAATTTGCGTGCAAATCTAAGGAATGTGGTAGCGTGCTTGTTTTTCTTGAAAACTTTAAATAGACTACTACCTTCTCCTATTATAGAGCAAACTCTTTTGCTATTCACTGTACAAGTGTTTCCTGCATCAAATAGCTTACACTTTACTGAACAACATTTGAGAGTACTTCTCCCTTTTAATGGGGCTACTTTAATTACTTTTCTCTCTCTGTCTCTCTGTATCTGTCTCTCTCTCTCTCTCTACATATATATACACACACATATGTATAATGACGTGATATATTTATGTTTATACATATTTATCATATATATATATGTAAATATGTAAATTGGAGCCTAAGAGGGTCCATCCTGCCTAGGAGGTTAGATTTTATTACTCTTTTAAAAAGAGCATCCTTGGGACTTCCCTCGTGGCACAGTGGTTAAGAATCCGCCTGCCAATGCAGGGGACACAGCTTCAATCCCTGGTGCAGGAAGATCGCACACACCGTGGAGCAACTAAGCCCGTGCGCCACAACTACTAAGCCTGTGCTCTAGAGCCCACAATCCACAACTACTGAGCTTGCGCACCGCAACTACTGAAGCCTGTGTGCTCTAGGGCCTGCGTGCTGCAACTACTGAGCCAGTGTACGGCAACTACTGAAGCTTGCATGTCTAGAGCCTGTGCTCTGCAACAAGAAAAGCCACCACAATGAGAAGCCCGCGCACCACAATGAAGAGTAGCCCCTGCTAGCCGCAACTAGAGAAAGCCCATGTGCAGCAACGAAGACCCAACACAGCCAAAAAAAGAAAAAAAAAAAGACACGTTCTTAATTTAAAAAAAAAAAAAGCATCCTTGATTCTTTTATTGCTTTGATTTGCTACTTTCTAGTACATTTTGAAGTGTTCGAACACCAAGGGGCAGTGAATTTTATCTTCCCTGGGAAAATACTTTCAGTTCTAGAAGAAAGAGAAGTAAGTATAAAAAGCAAGTTTTTTCTTAGAAAAAAGCTGCTAAGTCAAATAAAGATCAATGTTAAACTAATGGTATTATCCACCCTTTTATAAAACACTAAAATTAAATGAAAACATTAGGGAAAGTTTTCAAATATTTTCTGTTGTATTTTTAAAGACCAGTGTACTATTCTGCAAGAGAATTATGTTTATAAATGTCAAGCAAGCATTAGTATTTGTAATCATTTTTTATTTAAAACCAAACTGTACTATCTTATTTGGGACAAGCTTTTTTCATGATGGTGACAAGGCAAGTAGAAAGTTTAAAATCTCAGGAACTCTCTTTATAGCACCAACACTTTCAGTGAGTAACTAGGCCTTTATTGAAGAGATGAAGACTAGAAAAACAAAGTAAATTTTACATTGAGGAAAAATTATAGCCTTGAGAGCTTCTTTTACTCAATGGCTTCTCCAAACTGCTAAAGGCATTTTAATTTGGCACCGTGGAAGTATTAAGAGGCTGTGAGTTCTTTCTAGAGACAAAACTGCAGAGCTTATGTAAGCTCATCGCTGCTGTGTTAAAGACCTCTTAAGATCCTGTCTTTATGATGTTGCTTTTGTGGTAAATCTGGAGTCTTCCGTTTGGGCGAAGGTAGAAATACAAGGATACAGAGTAGAGGATTAGAGAGTTCTCAGCAATCCAAGGATGACTTCTCCTTGGAAAAAATGGCTTGCATTCTGAAGACTGAGCTCCCAGAAGGCAGAGAAGCTCAGTTCTGGGCAGTTGGGTTCTTCCCTTGAGGACCAGACTTGTGGGCCCAGGGAATTCATCAGTGTAGTTTAGTGTCAGCTGATGGTGGAAACAAAGTGAAACATATATACAGATAAGAGCACTTACCATTTCTGGATTCTCTGCAGCTTGCTTTACCATCTTTTCTGAGATCATCTTTTTCAAGCAGCTACTCAGCAAAAAAGCCTAAGAAACCCAGAAATAAAGAACTCTCTCAGTTGGTTGAAGAGATCCTCATTCTCTTCCTTCCCTCTTCATACAGCGAAGCAGATTTTGTGTTCTGCCCTACAACAGTATACTTTTAAGAATTTAGGGGACTTCCCTGGTGGCGCAGTGGTTAAGAATCCGCCTGCCAATGCAGGGGACACGGGTTCGAGCCCTGGTCTGGGGAGATCCCACATGCTGTGGAGCAACTAAGCCCGTGCGCCACAACTACTGAGCCTGCGTGCCACAACTACTGAAGCCCGTGCACCTAGAGCCCGTGCTCTGCAATGAGAAGCCCCCACACTGCAACAAAGAGCAGCCCCCACTCGCCACAACTAGAGAAGGCCCTCATGCAGCAACAAAGACCCAACGCAGCCAAAAATAAATAAATAAATTAATTAATTAATTAAAAAAAAAGAATTTAGAGTTCTTCTTTAACTTTCATTAATTTGCATAAGATATAATTAGCAAATAACCATAAATTTTCTCAATTACATGGATATATTTGCAGTAATTTTTTAAAAGGTAGATTAAAAATGACCAGGATCTCATTACTAATCTTTTTCCCTTTCAAAACTCCCCCCTTACATCCCTTTTTTTTCTATTACTTTGTAAACAGCTCACGTCTTATGAGCAACAAATAATAAAAACTGCTTATAATTGCAATCAAATCAACTGATGATGGTCAATCTTATATTTAATTGTATGCATGACTGAGAGACCTATTATTAGGCATACATACTAACCTGCTTGAAAGAATATATTAGTACCTTATGGCTTTTACTGAACTAAAGACAAAATTAGTTGTTTTTCTTCATTTTTAAATTTTCTGGTAGTTTTAATCATTCACTGTCAAGACTGTCAGTTGCCGCCAACATCACCTGTGGCTTATTTCTGGCTCATCGCTGTTAGTGCCAAGACACACGTCATCCACCTTGCTGCACAAAAGCCGGGGCTTCCTTTTTCCAGGAACTTCATCCCATGTGCCAAATTTAAGGTTCCCTGTGATTTTCCCATTTGCTCCTTTCCCACAAATCCTTTTTTTCCCCTCTTTTTTTCTGCTCTCAACTCTTGGCTTGTTCTTTTCTTATTCAGCCCGACTGAGGTTTGAGACAACTGAAGCTCAAAGCTTGAGGCTATAGAACTTTAGTATAAATTTGTGACGAAGGATGGTCACTGAACAGGGTGGCTGGGGACTGGGGAAATGACAGAGAGAAGGAGGGGGGAGAGGGAGAGAAAACTCAGCTGGGGGTGGTAGCCGATATAGAACACTCTTGGAGGACAGGACATAGAAAGCAGAATTAGAGGGCGACTGGGTTACACAGAGGGAGCATTCCAAAGTTTTGCAGGACTGTAGAGCATGATGGGTTGCATTTTATTCAAGGGGAGAGAAAGGAGGGAAGGAAAAAGAAAGGGCTTCCACCAACAAGGAAAAGAGTCACAGATGTGGGGTTTATACACAGAAACAAAATTTGCCTTCCTGGTTTAGCTGAAAACTAACCCTGTTTATCTGTGCATATATATAACCTACACAAAACCAGGGTACGAAATAGTTAAAACAACAAACTGAGCTGATGCAGCTAGGAAGGGTGTTTAGTGGTGTCTCACAAGGTGGGGACTGATTCCATACTCCTGTACAAAGTACAGAGATATGTAGGTTAGGATTCTGCTATAAGCCAGGTAAGGTTTATTAAATATGAAGGGACTGAGCTTCCGTTTAAGGGGCTCAGGAACGATTTGGGCCCCAGCCCTTTTTTGTATTTGCAAGGCACACAAGCCACATTTCTGTCTTTTGCAGAAGCAGCTCTTGGGTGCATATCAATAAACCCACACTCCAAAGGAAATACGACCTTACCAGGAATCCTTTAAAAGAATGTTTATTGCACATCTCTATAGTGGCTTAAACTCATTTGCCTCGGACTAGATTAAAAGACCATAATAAAATTTAACTACTGCACATAACATTCTAGCGGAAGGGCGTGGTTTCACTGCCAAAATCTCTCTGTGTCTCTCCAAGTGACTGCAGATCTTGCCTCGGCAAACCATCCTATCATTTCCCTAAGAATGTTTTCTATTTAAGGTGAACCTGGGGAGACATTTCTTTAACCTAGGATGTTGGTTTAGTACTTTGTGTTTTTCAGAGGACGTTGTATCTGTTATCTCCTGATCACCCCTGTACCAGCAGAGAGTTGAAAGGGAGCTTTGTGCCTGAAACCAGAATGCTCCATGGAACACAGAAGTGAGTATGATCACCAGGGACTCAGGTTGAATATAATGTTGATGCAAAGATTACTTTGATATTTTGGTTTCATTTTAGAACTTCTGTAGTTTTGACTCCAAATTGAAATAGTTTATCTCCGTAAAAAGAATTTTCAATTGGATTTGGCATTTAGAAAATTAGATTTTTTAATGGATTTTTTATTTCAATTATTTCAAATTTACTTCAGATTTAATTATTGCTACCCAACAGCCATTGTTCCTTCTTCCCTCGTAACAGAACACTGATTTGGAAGTACCCAGCTCTAGGCAATGATGCTTATTCTAAACTGATCATGAATCCAGTTCCTCTATGCTAAGTGCTTGATTCCCAGACTCTCTTGCAGCTAGGAGTGCTCATGTGACCCAGTTCCAGCCAACGAGACAAAATGGAAAGTCTACTGGGGGGCTTCTGGGGTAAGGCTTTTGCTTTCCAGATAAAAGGGATAGCTTTTATCTACTTGGAAAATGCCAAAAGAATTATAGAGATGCCAATCATTTGCCTCCAGTATTCTTATTAAATGAGATGATAAATATCTGTATTGTCTAAGCCAGGGGTTGGCAAACAAATCTAGCCACCCCACCTCTTTTTATAAATAAAGTTTTATTGAAACACCCATTCGTTCATGTATTGTCTGTGGCTGCTTTTGTGCTACAATAGAGTTGAGTAGTTGCAACAGAGGCCATATGAACCTCAGAACCTAAAATATTTACCAACTGGTTCTTTGAGAAAAAGTTTACTGACCCATGGTCTAAGTCACTGTTACTTGAGTCTTCTGTTACTTGGTAACTAAATTCATTTCTAACTGATATGAAAGCTTTGGTGACTAGTAAAATAAAATAAAATGAAACCAAACAAAATAAATGACATTACAGGCTCAAAAGAGCATGTGTAGCAAACTCTAGTACTCTGCTCCAGTTGGTTTGGGGTAATGTGCTTTGTCCACCCCAGAGTGCAAGAGAGCATTTTAGCACAGAAGGTTTTCCTGCTCTGCCTTAAGAACTTACCTGTTTGGTGTAAATAACAAACCACTGCCAGTGACTATCCTCACTATACTGAAATCTGAGCTCTAAGTTCTGGTTGAGAGTTTGCTGGGGCCCATCTGTATCCAGCAGAGTTCCCTACAAAGGAAAAGATATTATTTGATATTCAGTAGGAATGTAAGTGGCTATTATGTGCTGGGCAAAATATCAAAACAAGTGAGACTATTCCTATTCTCAAGAAACTATAAGTATCAATCTATTTGGGATCCATTAAAGCAAATCATCATAGTGTGATATAATAAGTATAATATTATAAGGGGAATGAATACAGGTCTATGGAAGTAAATAGGAATGGACACCTAATCCAGACTAGAATGTAAAGGAAGGCTGGAGGAGGCTGGGGCGGTGGGGGGTGGGGGGGCGCGGGGAGGGGGGTGGTGTTATTTGAGCAGAAGTAGAAATTATCCAAGTTTGTTGTATGTTTTTTTGGGGGGGAGGGGGGTGATGGTGACAAGTGGTTCCTGGTAGAAGAAAAAACAAGTGCAAATGCACTGAGGCCTGAGGGAACCTGGCACAGTGGAGTGTGGCTGAAGCACAGACTGCGAGGCGTGGGGGGGGGTGGTGAGAAAAGGGACTTAGAGGAGCAGGGTAGGGCCAGATCCTGAAAGCCTGGAGAAAGCCCCTGTGGTTTTTGCTATACAGCATCTATCCCTTTCTCTTCTAGTACTGGAGTTTCAAATTCCCTTGGGAAAAATTTCCCTCCTCGCTGTGGCTCTCTAGGTAGGACTGTCAGGAAATGCTGCCTTCCTGGAGGGTGGCACATGTATTGCATGGTTTATGAACTACATCTCACTAAAACTGTTACAAAGGAAGAGAATGATGGTGTGGTATTGGTGGAGGGATAGACACGAAGATCAGTGGAACAGAGCAGAGAATCCAGAAATAAACCCACACAAATGTGCTCAACTGATTTTTCACAAAGGCACAAAAGCAGTTCAATTGAGAAAAGATAGCCTTTTCAACAAGTGGTGCTGGAGCAATTGGACTTCCATAGGCAAAAAAAGGGAACCATGTTCTAAATTTCACACCCTATATGCAAATTAACTCAAAATGGGTCATGGACTTAAATGTATAACCTATAACTATACAACTTTTAGGAAAAAAAAAAAAAAAAAAACACCCAGGGAAAAATCCTTCAGGATTTAGGGTTTGGCAAAGAATTCTTAGACTTGACACCAGAAACACAATAAAAAAACAGATGAATTAGACTTCATCAAAATTAAAATCTTTTGCTCTGCAAAAGGCCCTATTAAGAAAATGAAAAACTGCAAAGTGAAAGAAAATATTTGCAAACCGCATATCTAACAAAGGACTAGTATCTAGAATAAATTTAAGTACTCTCAAAACTCAACAGTAAACAAACAATCCAATTGGAAAATGGGTGAAAGATATGAAAAGACATTTCACCTAAGAAGATATACAGATGGCAAATAAGCACATGAAAAGATGTTCAACATCATTAGCCATGAGAGAAAAGCAAATCTAATCAAATCATTAAATACCATTAAACACTTATCAGGGTGGATAAAATAAAAAATAGTGAAAACACCCAATTGCTGAGGAGGATCCAGAGAGACTGGATTGCTCATACATCACTGGTGGGAATGTAAACTGGCACAGCCCCCTTGAATACAGTTCGGCAGTTTCTTAAAAAATTATATATGCAACTTCCACATGACCCAGAAATTGCACTCCTGGGCATTTATCCTAGAAAAATGAAGACTTGTGCTCAGACAAAAGCTTATACATGAATATTTATAGAAGCATTATTCATAATAGCTAAAAACTGGAAATGACTAGATAATAGTTAAACAAATTTTAGCCATTCCCTACCATGGAATACTGCTCAGCAACAAAAAGAAACAAACTACTGAAATACACAACAAGCTGAATGAATTTCCAAAGAATTATGCTAAGTAAAGAAAATCCCAACAGGCTACATAATGTTTGATTATACTCATGTAATATTATTTTATTTTTTAAGGTAATCAATTCCTTGTTTTTATTTATATTTTTACCTCCTAAACACAGTCAATTCTTATTATTCACAGTAGTCATGTTCTATAATGATACCATAAACACTAAATTAGTGGGTACTGAAAAACAGCCCAAGGGGAAATATAGGTTTAGGTTCCTGTGAACCTCTGGTCACAACATTTTCATCAACTGATCAATACATAACCTTGTTTTATGTGTGTTTGTTTTTTCAGTTGAGGTATAATTGATATGCAAAAAACTGCACATATTTAATGTACACAATTTGAAGAGTTTGGACATATGCATATATACATGAAATCATCACCACAATCAAGTAATAAATATATCCATTACCTCCAAAAGTTTTATATAATATTCTTGAAATAATACAATATGAAAATGTCAAATAGATTAGTGGTTGCAAGGGTTTAAGGAGGGATGGGGGTGGGAGAAAGTGTATGCAGCTATAAAAAGCCAACATGAGAGATCCTTGTGGTGATGGAAATGCCTTGACTCTTCACTGTATCAATGTCAATACCCTGGGTGGTGATGTCGTACTATAGTTTTGTAAGATGTAATAATTGGAGAAAAGTGGGTAAAGTGTATGCAGGATCTCTGTACCATTTCTTTCAACTGCATGTGAATCTACAATTATGTCAAAATTAAAAGTTTACCTAAAAAATAATTAACTGTTTAAAACAAAAATAATTATAATATAGCATGAGGCTTATATGTGGAAATAAAGTATAGCAACAAATACCACAAAGGACAGAGGGACAAATAGAGGTACACTGTTGTAAGGTTTTTACCCTTTTTGTGAAATAGTGTAATATTTGAAAGTAGACTGTAATAAGTTAAAGATATATATTAAAATCTCTTAACCATAAATTTAAAAGGTATTAAAAAAAAACAACAGTGCAAATGAGTAGAATCATAAAATAGTCACTCAGTCAAAAGAAGGCAGGGAAAGAAGGAAAAAACTGATATATCTCAAAGAAATGGACAAATCCACAATTATAGTTGAAGATTTTAACACTCCTCACAATAACTGACAGAACAAGTAGAGAGAAATGTGTAAGGAAAGAGGCTATTTGAACACCATCAACTGCTTGACATAACTGACATTTATAGACTATTCTACCCAATAGTGGCAGTGTATATTTACATTCTTTTCAAGTGCACATTGGACATTTCAAGATAGACCAAACTTTGGGCCACAAAACAAGTTCCCATAGTTTAAAAAGCCTGAAATCATATGATATATTTTTTTCTGACCCCCAGAGGGAAAGAGTGGCACAGAAAGAAGGGTTAGGAGGCTGTGGATTTCATCCAGGCAGGAAATGTTGAGACCAAGCTGTGACGGCAGAGAGGAAGGGAGAGTTTTGAGGGATAGCAGGGTCATAGAATAGATAGGTCTCTATCAGCAATTAAATGTATAAGGTGGGGGGAGGATAAATTAGGAATTTGGGATTAACAGATACATACTACTATATGTAAAGTAAACAACAAGGACCTACTGTATAGCACAGGGAACTATATTCAATATCTTATAATAACCTATAATGGAATAGAATCTGAAAAAGAATATATATATATATATATATATATATATATATATATATATATGGAACTGTATCACTTTGCTGTACACCTGAAACATTGTAAATCAACTATACTTCAATAAAAAAAATTTTTTTTTTTAAAAACCATGTAAGGTAAGAGAAAAGCCAGAGATTATTTCAAGATTGCTGGTTTGGCAATTAAGGAGTGGTGGTAGAGGTTCCCTTTATCAAGATAGGGAACACAGGAGGAAGAACCTTAGGATGGGCATGAGAGGGAAAACATGAGTCTGGCTTGGGGAAAGGTTGAGTTTGCGGTGTCTATGAAACACTTGGTGAAGACGTCATGAATGCAGTAGGAAATACTGGACTTTTAACCAGTCGTCTGTAATTGATTTCAGGAAATATGTAGGGGAAAGATGCTAGAAATGGAACCCCAGGAAACACCAGCATTTCAGGAGTAGTCAGAGAGAGAGGCAGCCCACAAAATTAGGGGAGGAAGCAGGGGAAGTTTTGAAAAGGAAGACATGGTTGACTGTATCAAATGCCACAGACAGGCCTAGTACCAAGCCAGCTAAAAGATCCCTGTGGGTTTCATGGATTTAGCAACTGGGTCTCATGGTTGCTCTAGTAGCATTCATCCTCTACTAGTTAACCTCCATTTCCTGTGTAAAGGGGATAATCCCTCTTAGCTCACTGGGTTATTTTTAAGAACTTAATTAAATAGCAGATGTGGCATTGCCCAGCACAGCACCTGGTACAAAGTAGGCACTCAGTAAGTCTGATCAGAAGGGTTTCTCTTGGGAGGAGATGACAATGTAGATATGATGCCAGGGATCCTTAAAAGTAGCTCTGATGGGCAGCGTTCAGTTTCCAAGCATAGAGATCTTGTCGGTACTGAGTACGTATTAAGTGCTCAATAAATGGTAGCTGTTATTGCTACTCGTTGTTATTACTTTAAACACCCTTCAAGTAGTAAAGAAGCCTGAAGGTGGAAGGTGGGAAGATGGTTGTCTCTACAGAAAGGATGGGGAACTTGTACCAGATAATAGACAGGTTTTTACCACTAGGTGATGTTTACCGTGGCTTAGATGTCAGTCCACTCAAGGTACTGATTCAAATGGCAAATCTGTCTCCCCAATACCACTGTTGTCATCCAGGAACACTATGATTTTAATATCATGGGTGGAGGATTTAAATCATGGGTAAGGCAAGCTGCCAAGATACTCACAAGGAAAGTGACCTGCCAGCACTTCACTCTGTTCATCTGGAAAATGACATCCTGGGTCTGGTTATCAGGCAGGGTTATGCAGCAGCTGATCTCATTATTGCCAACAGAAAGAACGGTGCCACAGCCGGGTTCTGGGTAGTCACAGGTACAGGGATCCAGCTGCACGTATCCATAGTGCCACACCTCTTGGGATAGCTCCAAAAACTGCTCCAAAGGGGGGTGGGGGATGGAGGAAGCAAAAGACTGCTTGAAGCAGATAAAAATCTCATGTCAGAAGCTACTACCATTCTAATGCAACACGTGGAATGGAGTCACAGGAAAGCACCTTTTTCTTCTGGATGATACAAATGAAGACAATGCCCCTTGTGCTGACAATAAAGGCTGCGCACGTTCATGGTGTGTCCTGCCTCGTTGACCATTGTGTTCCTGCTCCTGTTACAGTGCTCAGACAGAGTGGAAATAAAAATATTCGATGTGTGAATGAAGAAGGAAGAAAAGAGTAGAAGGAAATCGAATGAATAGTTAGGATTCTATCTCAGCAGATTATAGCAGCAAAATAAACAAAAAGTGTATATTTAAAATGCTGTGTTTTAAAAAACTAAGCTGAGATCAGGAAAGTAGTTCATTTTTACAGGCTGTTTTATATGCTGGTGGCATTAATTGTCAGAGACAGAGTTTTTGGAAATGGCAACAAAATGAGGGCAAGAGTGAGTCTTCTCTCTAGGTAGAGTTCCATAGCCCAAAAGTGCCAAGGGAATGTTTAATGTTAGTGATGCTTAAGGTTTAGATTTTCCCTCTGCTTCTGATGTTACTCAAGAACAGACGACAGCTGCATTTCACACCTGTGGTCCTGGCATCCTGTCTTGTTAATGTCTATTGAGGACTTTTTTTTAAAAAAAAGTGATTATTAATGACTGCATTCAAATAACCTGATATCAGTTTGGTGACCTCCACCTTGTTCTTCCAGCCTTCACCATGGTCCTGCCTGATGGGGTGGGAGATGTGTGTTCAGAGAAGGTAGTTCTCACTTTACCACATGGTTAAGTCAGAAGGACCACCCAGTGACAACTTGGCTCTCTCCCAATCCTTCCCTGAAGCAAGGTGACTGACACCTCCCTTTCAAGGACTACATGAGCGCTCTCTGATAAAGGGAAACCTGCTGAGACATATGCGGTGAGGGACAGCTGACTCTTGCTACTAGATGGCAGAGGATTCCAGGCTACTGTCCCTCCCGGCCACATGTTGGACGAGCTCATTGTGCTGCAGCCCATGCATTCAGTTTAGGAGATGCGTTAAGCTGCCGGGCCTCCCTCTGGGTCAGTGGGCAACAACAGAAATGACAGGTTGTAAGTAGATGCTACCTACCTGTGTGGGTGGGGACCCGGGCTGAGCAATCTTGCCACAGAGCATTTAGAAGAGTTTCATGGCTTTTACCACAAAAGTTCTTTTTTATTATATGGTATAAATCTCTAATTTAATTAATTTAAATTAAAATAAATTTAATTTAGTTTATTCTTTGGTAACACTTAAAAAATTTGTAATAAACTCTTGGCTGCAACGCTCTAAAAGAGATGAAAGTATTTGTTTAATTAAAAGTTAAGCTCCATTTCTCAAGAAAGTTGTTGATGAATAAGTACTTTGCTCAAAATGCTGGCTGGCATTTGCCATTCAAAGGAGGTGCACTGATATTACTGACTGTGTGAAAACGAGAGGACAGAAATCTAAAAGGATTATCTATTTGAAAATTAGTTCTGTTTTTGTTTTTGGCTGTGCCGCACAGCTTGCAGGATCTTAGTTCCCCAACCAGGGATTGAACATGGGCCACGGCGGTGAAAGCATAGAGTCCTACCCCTGAACCACCAGGGAATTCCTGAAAATTAGTTCTTTTAAGAAGTACTTTAGAGGGACTTCCCTGGCGGCCCAGTGGTTAAGACTCTGTGCTCCCAGTGCAGGGGGCATGGGTTTGATCCCTGGTCTGGGAACTAAGATCCCGCATGCTGCATGGCGTGGCCTAAAAAAAAAAAAAAAAAAAAAAAAAAAAGTGCCTGAAAAAGATAATTTAACATGTGTAACTGCTGAAGGTATGGTTATGTATTTTCATTTAGATCAGGGTTTGGCAAACTTTTTTTTTAAAAATAAATTTATTTATTTATTTATTTTTGGCTGCGTGGGGTGTTCATTGCTGCGCACGGGCTTTCTCTAGTTGTGGCGAGCGGGGTCTGCTCTTCATTGTGGTGCCGGCTTCTCATTGCGGTGGCTTCTCTTATTGTGGAGCACAGGCTCTAGGCGCCCGGGCTTCAGTAGCTGTGGCACGTGGGCTCAGTAGTTGTGGCTCACGGGCTCTAGAGCTCAGGCTCAGTAGTTGTGGCGCAGGGTTTAGTTGCTCCGCGGCATGCGGGATCTTCTCCGACCAGGGCTCGAACCCATGTCCCCAGCATTGGCAGGTGGATTCATAACCACTGTGCCACCAGGGAAGCCCTGGCAAACTTTTCTGCAGAGCCACATAGTAAATATTTTCAATTGTGTGGGCATATGATCTCTATCGCAGCTACTCACCTCCTCCACTCTAGCACAAAGGCAGCCTTTGACAATACATGCATGAATGAGCGTGGCTGTGTGCCCGTGGACTTCATTTACACAAACAGTGGCCCATGGGCCATAGCCTCTCTCTGGTTTAGAACAAATGACTGCTCCTTTAGATTAATTTCACTCATTTTCAATTCCAAGTTTTCTTGTACATGTGCATAAAATTAAGCAATAGTTGTTAATGTGTTCACTCCATTAGCAGAACTTCACAAACACTTAAATAATGCTGGTTTTATAGCAGTATTCTCAGATGCTTCAAGAGAAAATCATTTGTTAACTTGAATAATGGTTCAATATTTTTTCAAATGAAAAAAAATCCCACACATACCCTGTCCCAAAGCAGTATAGATGAGTCTGACAAACAAGACATATTTTAACAAAAGAAATGACCTCTGCTTCATTGTGTTTTTTTTTATTCTTTATATTTGGCCAACCACTAAAGCACTGATTTTGAACAAAATGCAAGGAAAATTTAGAGGACTAAATTCATGCACTCAAAGTGAGCTTTTTAAAAGACCACTATCAAAATAGTATGATAAAATCAGGTAAAACATTCAACATAGAAAATAAAACTTAGGGCTTCCCTGGTGGCGCCATGGTTAAGAATCTGCCTGCCAATGCAGGGGATACGGGTTCAAGCCCTGGTCCGGAAAGATCCCACATCCCACATGCCACGGAGCAACTAAGTCCGTGTGCCGCAACTACTGAGCCTGCGCTCTAGAGCCCGCAAGCCACAACTAATGAAGCCCACAGCAGAGCCCGTGCTCTGCAACAAGAGAAGCCACCACAATGAGAAGCCTGCACACCACAAGGAAGAGCAGGTCCCACTCACCGCAACTAGAAGAAAGCCCACGCACAGCAATGAAGACCCAACACAGCCAAATAAATAAATAAATAAAACATTTTTTAAAAAAAGAAAAGAAAATTTGTTTTGTGGCAAAAATACAAATACAAATTTTGGTAGAGCCAAGCAACATGGTTAAAAACGGCATTCTTACTAAATTAAGAAGTTTATAGAGCAGAAACGTCCTTAGAACTGGTAACTGTATCCAAAGTAGTAGCAATATGCTGTCCATCAAAATAGAAGCTGTAATTATAAAAATTTACAAATACACAGAGAAACTGAACTTCAAAATTTCTGAGACAAAGCTGTGGTGGAATACTAAGGCGGGAAATACTAAATCATGGCAGTATATGCTTCTTCTCTTTTTTTGCAGCTCAGCAATAAAATTCTCATGGTAGACTTTGAAGAATTACTTTCTATATCAACCTAAGTATAAATGAGTCCTCTAAATTTGTTGGCATTTTCTTCAAAATCAGTGCTTTGGTGGTGAACACTCGTAAAGTATAAAGGATAAAAAAAAAAAAGACAACACAATGAAGCAAAGGCCATTTCTTCTGTTAAAATATGACTTGTCAGACTCGTATACACTGCTTGGAGGAATGTGAGTTGGTACCATATTTATGGAAGTTTTAAAAATGGACATTTAGAAATATATCCTAAAGAATAATAGAACATGTATTCAAAGATAGAGGATGTTGGCTGCTGTGTTCAGGGACTTTCAGCCAGGAACCATACCAGGTGTTGGGAACACACAGAGTATGTATAAATTAGACTCAGTCCTGGGCCTCATGGCGTTCGCTGCCAACGTGATTTATAGCAGCAAATCCTGGAAACGACCTGACTTCCGATAATAGGAAATTGGTTGGCTAAATGATAACATAACTATAAAATGGAATACTCTGTGTCATTAAAAATGATGTTGAAGGTCTATATTAATTAACCTGGCAAAGGACTCACAATATATTGTCTGTATTTTTTAGAATCTTTAAACAATAAGCCTTTATTAATTTTATGAAAAGAAAAATCAATGAAGGTATTCTCATTTTTAAAAAGGCCCCATTTTTAGTGCTTCATGGGTTTATAAATTACAGAAACAGCTCAATTCGTCTGTTTCTTTAACTCCTTTCCAAGAGATTTCTCTTGGTGCAATATTTCATTCACCTTAGTTTGGTTGTCTTCTTTCTGGAGAGCCTCTAATTTCTGCCTCTGCACCTCTGTGGGTTTGGCCCATTCTTTTTCAATGTCCTGTATTGCCTTAAAACAATATAAGTTGTAAAATTAGCAAAATTAACAGAAATGAATTAATCTGACAAAAACATACTTGTGTATGAAAGGCTATGAAAACAGACCCAAGTGGACACATATAAGGATTTAGCATGTTATAAAGGTTACTTTTTAAATTAGTTGGATGTGGGAAGTAATTTCTCAATGGTTTGGGGACAACTGATAGCACTTAGGAAAGAAAATAAAACTAGCTCTTTCCCCACACCACCCAATCAAATAAACACAGATAGGTTAAAGATTCGAATGTAAAAACCATAAAAGAACCAGAAGGAAATAAAAGGTATTTTTATCTGATATTGTGATAGGAAATACCTTTCTAAGATACAAAGATAAAATGTCATATAAATGAATGTATAATTACATAAAAATATAAAAACTTCTGTATATAAAACCACCAAGAACAAAACTAAGAAGCAAATGGCAAACCAGGGGAAATGACTGCATCATATGTGGCAAAGAGTTGATCTTATTTACGTAAACCAACAGTAAAAATGTAAACATCCCTAATAGGAAAATGGACAAAGGATATGTATCAGAAATTAATAAAAAGGAATTCCAAATGACAAATATAGATTGAACCTCACTAGTAGTCAAAGAATCTGTTTGCCTCTCAAATTGGCAAAGACAAAAAATATATATAATATTCAGAGCTGGCAAGGGTTTGGAGAAACAGGAAGTTTCATATAGATCTGATGCAATTTAAACTGGTAAAATTTTATGGAGGTGACTTGGCATATAAATCTAAAACCACCTATAGGCATGATAAACATAGATGTGGGAAAAATGTACTGATAAGGCTATTATTACTATTGTTTGTAATACTGAAAAATTTTCAACTATTAATAGTGGCAAACACATGTATAGTGCTTACTATGTGTCAGGCAATCTTCTAATTGCTCTAAAACAAAAGTCAATCCCACCCCCTCCCCCTCTGGTAACTACTAATTTGTTCTCGGTATCTATGCATTTGTTTTTGTTTGGTTTGGTTTGTTCATTTATTTTATCATATTATTTATTGATTATTTAATTTATATTTCAGTGAAATCATATGGCATTTGTCTTTCTCCATCTGACTTATTTCACTCAGCAAAATGTTGTATTTCACTGAGTGAAATACAACATGTCCATCCATGTTGTCACAAATGGCAGGATTTCATCTTTTTTATGGCTGTGTAGTATTCCAGCCAAGGAATGCTCAGAGCCACCAGAAGATGGAAGAGGCAAGGAACAGAAACTCCCTTAGCACCTTGAGAGGGAACATGGTCCTGCCAGCACCTTGATTTCAGACTTCTGGCCTATGGAACTGTGAGAGAATAAATTTCTATTATTTTAGCGCTCCTCCCCCCACCCCCACCCCGCATAAAGAAAAAAGTCAACCCTCACAGCCACCCTATGAAATAGGTACTATTATGAAATGCCCCAAAATAGGTGATTGAGTTTAGGTACAACCAAATAATAGGTTATGTTATCATTTAAGACTATATAGAATATTTAACAACATGAGGAAAGTCTGTGATGCATTGATAAATGAAAAAATGTCAAGTTACAAAATAAGGGCATAGTAGTAGATCCTGGTTTTTATAAAACAAAAAATATATATAAAACAAAACCCAAAAGACCTTGTATCCACACTTAGGAGTCAAGAAAATGGATGTATATATGAGCGAAATGTAGTATATGAAATAAACACATCAAAAAAGTTGAGTTTATACGTATGGTCGATTTAAGATTTGGGATGATGTTTACTTTTGTTTTTGAGCTCTTCCATATTTGCATATTTTTATAAGATGAAAACAAATTTTACAATTGAAAAACAATTAAAAGTGAATACACTGTTAGGCCCTTTTTGCTCAGCTTTGGGTAACTGCCACCAGCTAGTGTTCCCAAACTCCAACTCCCTGATGGGCTGCTCAGTTTTGTTTCCTAATCTGCACTGACAATTTAAGCAGAACAACACTGGTCTTAAAGACAGAAATCACCTGAAGACAACTTAAGCCCTCAGCAATTTCTTCTGTGCTCTTCCCTTCTTTTCCTGGCATCCAGCCTCCCTTACCCCTTTATCCCGCCTGGCCCCAGGGCAGGCTCTGAGATCAGCTTTCCATCTCATCAGCTGCATACACTTAGCCTGTGCTATGCTGCCATCATGCTTTAAAAGAGTTTTCCAGGGCTTCCCTGGTGGCGCAGTGGTTGAGAATCTGCCTGCCAATGCAGGGGACACGGGTTCGAGCCCTGGTCTGGGAAGATCCCACATGCCGCGGAGCAACTGGGCCCGTGAGCCACAACTACTGAGCCTGAGCGTCTGGAGCCTCTGCTCCGCAACAAGAGAGGCCGCGATAGTGACAGGCCCGCGCACCGCGATGAAGAGTGGCCCCCACTCGCCGCAACTGGAGAAAGCCCTCACACAGAAACGAAGACCCAACACAGCCAAAAATAAACATAATAAATAAAAGTTTAAAAAAAAAAAAGAAAAAAAAAAAAGAGTTTTCCAGTGGTCCTCAGACTGTTAACACCTCAAGGAAAGAGCCTGAATCCTTTACCTCAGTGTATCTTGTCCAATGTCTTACATACAGCAAAACTGCAAACAATTCTTCGCCAATTATCAGCACTTATTTATAGCTTAGTCTGAATGTAAGTCTATGTGTTATGTCCCTCATATCACTGAAGGACAGGTTATGCCTTATCTCCAAAAGGAGAAAGAAAAGCTGAATAAATTTTTGACTCTGCTCTTTAGGTTGGAGGAAAGGAGATGGATTTAGAGAGGAGAAGAAGAATAACTACTATTTGTGGAGAACCTGTTTTACATAAGTTTTCTCATTGACTTTTTCCAAACTGCTCTGTGGGTTAGGAACATTTACCCCCATTTTACAGATGGGTAAAATAAAGGTCCAGAGAGGTTATGACTTTCAAGACATCCCAGTAAGTAAGTGGCAAGGGTTGATTTAAAACCCAGATCTGATCACTCCACCAAGCCCTCCTCCTATTGCCCAAGACACTGAATTCTGACCACGTAGGCAGCTACACACCCCAAGGCTTTCTCCTTGTTGCCAACTATTCTCAAAACTGAACCTAGATACCACAGCAGAATGGAATCAGCATGGGTGTGAAGAAGAAAACACCTTTTTCTTTCCAGAATTCTACTTGATCTTAGAGCCCTGTAAGGACTGTTAGAACAGGGCAACGATGTCAAAGAGAAACATGGCTAAAAATACAAGGTAAACAGCAATCATGGCGGTTAGTACGTAAGTACTAACCAAAGATACATCATTCATCATTAGAAGATCTGTGAGTCTCAAACACAGAGATTTACATGTCCTACAGGAGAGGTAACATAACTGTTTTTGTTTTACTACCTTTGAAAACCTTTGCCCCTGATTATGACTTCAGAAGTCATCACTCAAATGTATTATATACAGTACCTCACTGCAGGCAATGAGAGAGTCAAGTTTAGATAAATGTCTCTACTCAGTTATATGGCTCCCCGAAGACTGGCTGATGGAGACTCACGTGGAACCTAATTTTTAAAATTGCATGAAATCACGTAAGTCAAGGTTTTCATGAGCTTCAGTCACGCATACGCTAGTGCCCTCTGCAGAGGCTTTTGTAGTGAGAAATGGAGAGTGCATGCCTTTTTAAACAAGGCATCAGCCACTTGGCTCTGGGTGTTTGAGGCTGAGCAGAGCAAGGCCAGGAATGCGGGAGCAGATTGGGCCCATACAAGGGCACTGAGTCATGGGGGTATTAGGAGACTAATGGTCAGCCCACACTCCCCTTATCGTACCATGGGCCCTGATGCAGGGCTGGGCCTGCCTGGGGGAAGGGGCACCTTTTTCTAATTTGCACAAATTGTAAATGGGCCAGTGGTGGCCCTGCTGAATGTAGGCCCAGAATTGACTGAGCCTTCAGTATTTTTTAGAAAATCCAGAAACTTATACTTTTATATGCAATCTTCCATTTTGTTTAATGTCACTCAAATTTTAAAAAAGAAGGAGGAAGGAAACACCTTGCAGGAGTCCACTTGGCTCGTGGGACATCACTGGACACGCTTGCTTTAAAAAAATTGAGAGTATTCCTTAATGGTTAATTATGATGGCACTGTTATTTATCAGAACTCCTCAGAACTTTTTCCATTAACTTTTTAAAAGGATGATTGCTTCTCACTCACATATCCTAAGCACCCAGGACACAGTCTGTGCCCTTGGCCATTCAGAGTCTAGCTAGGGAGATACTATGTGAACCAGTATTCACAATACCAGGTGCGGGCACCATAATGGAGGGCAGAACAAAATACCACAGGGGCAGGGAGGGAGAAGGCAAGTAAGGCTTCCCAAAGGAGGCAGCACTGTGGTTCCCTCCCTCCTGCTGCCCTGGGGCCCCCTTTCCATTTCTCAGTGGCTCCGCTCGAATTCAAGGAATGATAATGGCACAAGATATTATGACATCAACTACAGTTTTTTGAAGACTTTGCCAGGCAAAGAGCTAAGGTTTGAATGTCAGTCTGTTAAAGCTGGAAGAAAACTTACTTAGAGACTATCAGTTCAGTCTCGTCGCTTCACAGGGAGAAATTGTAGTTCCAGTTCCAGAAGGATGAAGTGACTGGCCCAAGGTCACCCAGAGAGAGAGAAAGCCAGTGACAGAGCAAGGGATAGAATGCATTTTTGAAACTACAATTCAGTGTGCTTTCCATGAAGCCATCTTTCCCCCAGCTATAAGAGGAGGAGACACCATCGATACCTCTCTGGTTTACAACTCCTTAATGAAGACAGGTAAATATCATATTATGATGCTAGCAGTTCCTAATTCTCACTACTCTGTATCCCTGGAAACCATGCCACAGAAACAATATTAGAATTAGGTGATGCATTCTCAATGAAGGATGTGCTGGCAAATAAACCAGACACTAATAATGTATCATAACAGTAAGAATGGCACAGAGCCTCAGTAAGCATTTAAAACGGTAAATTATGTTCCAGCTCATGTAACAGGGGTGTAAGTACACTGAACATGGGTATACATGGATCAAAGTGGGATATGAAACGAGCTCAAAACTATATCCTAGCCATAAAAAATACCATAGTGAACATTAACTATTTAATAAGTGATATTTTGATTTGCCTTCTTAGAATTTAGAAGAGTTTCGTGGAAATCATTTACTAGATGGTCTTGGTCTCTTAAAAAATCACCTAAGGAGAAATGTGTATTAAGGTTGTGAGTCCTGTGACATTCTGGCTGCTGGGGTCTGCTGTGTCTCTTCAGTTATACACCCAGATTCTCTGCCCTGTGCTGAAAAAGCCAAGGCCCCTGTGTGGAGCTGGTGGTCTAGTGGGGGAGATATACACACAAATGATGCTCTATTTTGTCAAACTGATGATTCCGTTGATTTTACAGTACAATGGTCTTGTGTGACACTAAGAAAAAACACTGCCAATTGAATTATAACACAGTGCCATGTGGCAGTCCTGTGCAGTGCATGAACTGCTCATGCCAGTCTCTCTGGCTGGTAATTGTTTTCATTTCTTCTGAGACATGTGGCAATTTCTCTCACCTTCAGCAGCACTGCTCAGCCTGTGCTAGGCAGTCCTTTTGCTTAATATTAGTATAAAATGGAGCAGTTTCCTCTCTCTGGGAACATAAAGCACTTGGTTGTTGCTTTGCGAGAAAATGTGAAACATGGAACTGTGGTCATTTCTTCAAAGATGAACATTTGCTTTTCCAGTATAAAAGGGAACCCTGCCACCCACTCTTTTCCTCTCTGTGTAAGCAATAACTCCCATTCCATGCAGAATCATACTTTATGAAGTAAGTTTAAATGACAATTAGACTCAACACATATGTCAACAACACACCTAATTCAACTAAAGGGAAAACAGTATGAACAGCTATGTATCAGTTAGCTATTGCTGCATAACAAACCACTCCAAAATGAAGACTTGCTTAAAATAATCCAATTAAAGCAATGTAATTGCTTAAAACAAAACCAGAAGTCACCTAAGGAAGTGTGTGCTTTTCCTCTTCTATGCTCTTTCGTAAACCAAAGCATCAAAATCCACCCTTTCACTTTTTTGCTACAACCAAAGTACTGCAGGAGGTTCTATCAGTGTTTCCTTGTCCCCTTGCAAAGCTCATTAAAAGTAATGTCTGACCTGACACTTCTCCCCTCTCTTCAATTCTACCTCCTTAGTTTATGAAAAGCCACAGAGTATAGCAGCTTAGAACCGCACTGCATAAAACCCACCTGCAAATGTGTTAAATCCCTTTTCTAAACCCTCCACATCTAAGCCTACTCAATCCTTTGTCAGCAAACGTTATTTTTTCTTTTTCTTAAAAATGCAGATGGTACCAACTGCCTGACAGAATTATTATGAAGCTTAAATGAAACAATGCATTTAAAACAGTTAGTACTGTGAGAGGCCCCCCAGGAGGCTTAATGCTAAGGTCATGCTGGGAATAGTTCTAGTTTCTGGAGATACAGCAGTGAACAAAACAAATTCCCAATTTCATGGAGAAGTCATTCTAGCAGGGACAGAGACAGTAAACAAAATGTTATATATAGTGAAATGGTGGAAATGCTAAGGAGAAGATAAAGCAAGTACGTCAGGATGTGGGGCTTAGTCTGAGGGAATAGAAAACCGTGGGAGGGTTTGAACAGGCCAGGAGTTCGATCCACCATTCTGCTGCTTGAGAACAAACTGAGGGATAACCTCATGGAACACCTTAAAAGAAGTTTCCAAACCTCCCTCCCAGAACTAGCAAGCCAGGCCTGGGAAAGGATCAGGCCTCCGAAGATGCTGCCTCATGAGGGTGAAGAGTGGCGGGGAGCTGGGGAAGCAGGCGGGAGCTGAGATGGGGGTAACCAGTGGGGCATCACAGAGACAGCCTCTGCTGACCATGGCTGAGCAGAGCCTTCACCACGTTAAGTAGGGAAAGGAAAGGAGGCCAAACTCTAAATTTACTTTTCTGGAGACTGAGGGGCAGGGGTAAGGCAGGACTGACTACATAATTTGCAGGGCCTAGTACGAAATGAAAATGCAGGGTCCCTTGTTAAAAAATTAAGAATTTCAAGATGTGACAGCAGAGTATTCAACAAACCTGGGGCCGTCTGAGCACGGAGGGCAGGGGCCAGTGCCGCGCCACAGGCCACTTGCCCATGAGGCTGGCCCTGGGGGCAGGTACACTACTTGTTGGTTTAGGGAAAAAGAAGATTATGCTAAAGTGAGATGTGGGGACCACGCGTGACTTTAAATTAGCAGGGATATCCTTTCCGGGCTCATGTAAATTAGCCTAGGTGATGGAGCGTCAGCTGCCAATTCGGAGAGACTGTTAGAAAGGGGTAGAATTCTTTTCCCTCTAAACTCTACTTCTTTAAAAATATTTATCTATTTATCTATTTATATTCTATTTATTTAGTTACTGTGGTTAAAATATACATAACATTTATCATTCTAACCATCTATAGATATGCAATTCAGCGGCACTAAAAACACTGACAATGTTGTGTAACCATCACCACTCTCTATACCTAAAACTTTTTCATCATCCCTAGCAAAAATTCTGTACCCATTAAACAATAACTCCTCTCCTCCTCCCAGCCCTGTGTAACCTCTATTCTACTTTCTGTTTATATGAATTTGCCTCTTCTAGGTATGGAGGTAGAATTCTGAACTGCCACAGGTGTTCTGTAATGGTTTCAAACTCAAAAGGCCTATAGTATCTGGTGTCTAATAGCTCTTGGTTCGCCTCACCTGCATGTAGATCAAATCTACAGCTGCTCTGCAGTCCATCAGCCTGGAGTCGAGGGACGGGTCCAGGTACCTGCGTGATTCAGGAGCGTTCAGTTAACTCATGACACGGCTAATGGGCACACCTGGGAGGGCATGCTCTCTGAAGTGGTGGTCCTCGACGCCTTGAACCAAGGCCCCCTCTTCTAGCAAAGCCACAAGCCTCTGCTTGCCTAGTCTTCACCTGTCCTTCCGCCTCTTCTGTTTCCTATTGTCTTTATATTGTAAGCTTACCTGGTGGGCTCTGAGAATAAAAATGCAAAAAAAAAAAAAAAAGCTTGAAGGGAATGGTGCACATCACCGTTCACACCCAGCCCCCCTCCTGGCCACCAAGTCTTCACGCCCTCTCCCCACCCGCAATTCCTGGCATAACGATCTGCCCTGTACCCACATCTATATCACTGCCCGGTACCCAGGCCACGTCATCTCTTGCCTGAGCTGCTCCCGTGACCTCCTCACCAGACTTTCTGCCTTGGATGTGTTCCCTCAGTCCCACACTCCACATTCTAACTGGAGTGGTCTTTCCCAAGTAACTTTTCAGACTCTCATAGTCCCAGGAGTTAGAGCATTTATCCTGTTTGCTCCCAAGACCCCAATGTCATTTCCGGTTCCATCTCTGACCTCTCTCCCCTCCCCCACACTCTACATTCCAACCCTGTTTTCTCTTCTCTCCCTCCACCCCGAAGACCACTCGCCTCATCAGCCTCTGTCCCGGCCTTATCCGCCTCTCCCACAAGCTTCATCCTCATGTCCCCTTCTCTGGTCTCTACTCCCCGAGTCTGTGTTAGCAACCCACCCACCCACTGTGCTTCCTCAGCACCCTGAGTTTATCCTGACTGCTGCTCTGATCAAGCTGATCTTGACACCAGGTGTGAAGACCCCTTAGATCAGGGCTGGGTCCTATTCAGACTTGCCCCTCTGGACAAAGGGACTTGCAAATAGCAGGGCCTCATGTCTGTCTAACAGCTCTAGAATTGCCAGGATGAAGTGAAGTTACAAGTACTGTGTGAGCCCAGTAGCAGGCTAAGAACCGACAGAGACCATCAGGAGAGGGTGCACCAGGGCTGGTCTATCACCAGTCTGAAGGCACAGGTGAGCAGAATCAGGGCACTCAGCAGTGGAGGGGGAGGAGACAGTGGGATCGGCATAGACCAGGAAAAAGATGAAAATGTTGCTTGAAGATCAGCTTCATTCTAGGGGCTGCTGAGGAGAAGCTGAAGTATTCCTCCCTGTATTCCACTTAGCTATTTCACCCCTTCTCCCCAGGTGCCCCGTGTGGCAGAGAATAGCAACTGTTGCACCAGAGTTGGAGAACTCCCGGACCCACCCCAGACTGGGGCCCTGCGAGGCCAGGGCAGGCACCCTCTGGTCTGGAAGGAACTATACCATCTTAGGAGAGATGCACCAGGGAATTCACAGACAGAGAAAAATCCCTAAAACTTGACTAGGTCTCACTGCGAGGCCTCACCTGCTGGGAATTCCACAGCTAGTGTTAGTCAAGCGAGCCTCCCTGCTCCAACCCAATAAGACCTCACTCTGGACAGAGGGCCAGGCACCTGCGGGATCCTTTCTCCAGGCTCTCCCCTTCCAGTGACCTCATCCTCAGCTCTAACAGCTGAAGTGGGACCTCCTTTCCTCCCAGTCCCCAGGAGCAAAGGTAATCTGCCCAGATCTGAGATACAGGCTGGTGATGGGGTAGACATTTTGTCTTGCACTTATGATCCAGAAGTTATCTATTTAATGAAGACATAGGCAAAGCCCAATTTCCAATTCAAGCTTCGAGGTGAGGGACAGAATCCTCATCTCCTCTTTGATCTCAAGTTCTCTGGAGAGTCCATGGACAAAACAGTCTAAGCCCCAGGGATTTGGGGGGTAGGGGTGGTTACTATTATCATCAATATAACAATAATAAACATGACCAAAATTTATTGAGCATATAGGATTACTCCATTTAACTCTCACTATAATCCTATGAGATAGACCCTATTATTATTATTTCCCATTTTACAGATAAAGAAACTGAGGCTTAGAGAGCTTGAATAACTTGACTAAAGTTCAGCTGAACCCTGCGATTCACATACTCAGATCCTAGGAACAACTATGCTTAGCCACCTGTTATTATGGGCAGCTTCCAGAAGAATAACTACTCTCTAAACTCTCAGACAGAACTGCATCCTTTTCCCCTTCTCAGGGCTCCATGCCACAGGTTTTGACCGTTTCTCAGAATACTTTTGAATAGCAGTATATGAACTTCTAGCCCTGCTGGGAAACTTCTTCCAAAATTCAAAGGCACAGCCTGGAGCTCTAGCAAGGCATCACAAGGTCAAGATATCTACTATTCCTCGATGTCAAAATGCCTTTCTTTGAAAACTTCTGTGTTTAGATTACAGATTAACTGGGCTGGGCGAGAGTGAGCCAAAGAAGCAATCCAATACAGCCACAGTAATAAACATTGGGAATTACAGATTAATTCCCCCATTCCCCCATTGTTATTTTGTTTGTTCTTCAGAGGACCCCTTGTTTCTGGGAGAAATAAAAGTATTTTCTGCAAAAATACTGCAGATTTTTTTCCTAGATTGTGTCCTATCAATCTAGGAAAATATGTCTGGCTCTAGTAAATAAGCATGTATTGTTGGAACCCTTTAGGAATATAAGCCAAATACGTAGAGTTCAAATTCACTGTGGGGGAATTCCCTGGGGGTCCAGTGGTTAGACTCTGCACTTTCACCGCTGGGGGGGGGGGGTGGGTTCAATCCTTGATCGGGGAACTAGGATCCCGCAAGCTGTGCAGCACGGCAAAAAACAAAAATCACTGCGAATCGGCTGAGTCTGCTCTTTGCCCTCAGGGAATACCACAGTTCAACAGATAAATCAGACTTGCTTGTAATCATCAACAAAGTCCTTCAATTAAATACAGTCAGTCATCTATTCCAAAGCAAACACACGACCTATAATTCCTCACCATTACCTGCTTCAATCCCCAGCCCCACCACCCCCAGCCTTACCTTCATGGCTGCCATCCTCATGATAATATCCCTCAAGTTTTTAACTTGAGACCAGTGAAAGTCATCCTCAACGTCCTATTCTTTAGGGCAAGTGTTCTGGTTCATTCCCTCCTTTCTCTCCTTCATTGCTTTCCTGGACCTTCCCCAAGCTCCTGAGCTCCCTGGAGCTGTCAGACTGTGAGCTGGATGTGGGAGATTCTGACAAGCTCTGATCTGCAAAGCTAAGATATTCTGAGATACCTTCTGTCACAGTAAATGCTTACTCACCACTTCCTGAGTCCAACCTGGAAGTTTTCCACTTCAGAACTGCAAAGGCTAACATAAGGGAGTTCAAAGTCCACCAATTTTTTAATGACTAGAGAAAGGGAAAAGAGTCTTATTGGTTGAAACAGCACAGATAGTTTTCATACAGTGCAGTGCTTTAAAATGATAAAATAGAGCATTACTATTGGAAGAATAATAATACTGTCTTGCATTTATATGTAATTTTTAACTTTCTGAAGTTCATTTAAAAAATAAGTAGCATGTGATCCTCATAAAAGACCAATGGCTTAAGTAGGGGACATTTTCACTGTGATACAGATGAAGAAACTGGGGTCCAGAGAGGTCCAGTGCCTTCACCAGCACACCACAGCTCCTGGTGGCCAAGCAAACTTCCACCTCCAAATCACCTCCCCACAGCTTCTGAGGACATATGTAAACTACTCGGAGACAACTGATACCATCTCACAACAAAAAAAGTTGTAATATCTAGAAATGCACTGTAGAGAAAAGCAAAAGCTATATGAAACAATGTCATTGGTCACTATCTCACTGCATGTATATTTTTTAAAGAACCTAAGAACTTATTTACATCATCCACATTTCATAGCAAATATTCCTTAACGAGGAGATATTCCTTAACAAGGTCTGATGGGATCGGCTGATGCCCTGAGTCCAGCACTCCATCCACAAGGGGGTTGTGGCGTGGCTGGAGACCAGCCCCCAGGGTGCAGGGATAAAGGTGCACCGGACAGCAGCGCTGGGACTCAGGAGGCACAAGAGGAAGTGTGGTTACTGGAGAGAACTGATGTCTTGCTCCTGACCACGCTGCCTCTCTGGAGCTGCTCACCCCCAGCTCACCTTGAACAAAGGCACAGCCCCCCCATCCCCAAATGTCCGGTTCAGGGGCCGAGAGTCGTAGTAGAGACCACACACTAGGGCGTTCCCCTGGGGGGGGTGACTGGCCCCTCAGCTGCAACCCCGCATCTCCTGGCTGAGTGCCTGCCCACACCTGCCCACCCCGTCTCAGGCTGCCTGCATTTCCTTCTTTCCTTACCAGACAGCTTGCCCTCTTTGTAAGACCGAATGAGAAATAGTCCAAAGTATCCCAGCAGCTCCTGACACAGTCCAATTTTGCGTGATACCACCTTTAACCAAAGATGGGAAAGAGGAGGGAAAAGTTAGGAGTGTCCGCCTGTAAATATCAATAAAAAGAGCTTTAAGGGGCCAATGGATATTAAGAGAAATCTTTCCCGAATCTAAAAATGGTATATATACTCATTTTAGAAAATTTGGAAATTTAAAAAAATTACAGTGAAAAAAATAAAAATCAGTCCCCCCAACAATGGACATGAACCGGCCCCAGCTGAGACTGGTTTGTCCCATCTGGGATGAGGACTCGTCTCCCAGATCGGTTTGGCCTCTATTGTCCACTGGAGGGCAGTAGCCATTCTCCAGGATCATCAGCCCTTCTGTAATACCTGCCCCTGGGGCCCACACTCCAATTTACCTTCCCTGGGGGCTGGATTACCAGATATTGGGAAAAGGGATGTTCCCCACCATTGGCTGGCATATACAAGTATACAGGCTAATGTCCGCCTATGACACTCCAGGCCTGCTTCTCTCTGATGTCTGCTGGGATGCTCAAGTCTAATTTATGTGGCTTTTGCTCAGCGAAACCTCAGATCCCGGGCACAGGCTGCCCTCATTTCATATTCCTCTTTGACCTTTACCTCAAACAGCTTTCATTTCAACACCAGTGATTTCGTTTTTACCAACTGGTCATGAGGCTGTAACCTCGAAACATTTCACATCCATTCACCCTCCCTTAGTAGGAACATTCATGCTTCCACAGACTCTTTCCCTCTTCACTCGGCCAGCCCACCCCCTCTTTAAGGCTGGGTTGCTGGGTGATTTCTTTGCATGCCTAGTCTGAATTCGCTAGATCACCTCTGCAACCCTCTGTGCAAGGGTCCACCTGTATGGCTCTGTGCGTAAGCTGACCCTTTGACCATGGCTCCAAGTTCTCAAGGTGGCAGCTGTACCAGGCTCAAAGGGGTACTTTCTTGTCAGAGGTCTATAAATTACCTTAGGAGACAGTCTGATTAGGTGGATGGTATGAGTAGATGTTCTCAGTATAGCTCTGAAAACAAAGAAGAGCCTGGGAACTTTTCACAACTTCTACTCAATGTTTATCCCCATTCTCCTTCTTTCTACCTTACCCTCTTCCCCATGCCCTTGCAAAACAAAAACAAAAACAAAACAAAGCAAAACCCTGAACCAAAACATAGGGCACCTCTGTGTGTGGGGCTGAGTATGCACCAGTGATAACAGATTACAAAGTCATCTTCTCCTAGAGTAAATATGAACCCATGCCCACTCAAATTAGATTTCTCTCTTCTCTGACTCATTCAGTGAAAACAGCAAGCTTACATGCCAAGGAAGACAGAGGAGTGGGAACGGAGACACTTTCTATAATTTATAAAGACATAAATAGAGACACCTTTCGAGGAGGAGAAAGCAGCACAAAAAGAGACACAATAGTATTTCCTTCTTAGCAAATGTTAATGATGCTTCAAAACACAAACACCACCAATAAAACATTAGCACAAATGCATAGAAAGCAAAAAAGAGATTTTAGTTTGTTGCTGGTCCTTAAAGAGCCCATCAGGATGGCTGGAGAAGCAAAGTGAGCGTGGTGACAAGTATGCTTGAGAAGATACGGACAATAATTTTTAATTACAAAATGTACGTTACATTTTTATGTCAGCTAGAGAATTTCCCAGCCCCTGGAAGAGAATTCACATCTGTGCCTGGCCAATACAGGCCTTTACCTTATACAGAAACGCCTTTACTTCATTTTACCTCCAGTGTTAATGATGTCCATGCTATGGATTTGAATTTCTCACGAGCCAATGTGATGGAAGAGGGGAAGTACATTTTTCTGAGGTTAATATACCTCATTCAACTTCTGCTATCAGTTACAAGGGGAACTGGACAAAACAAGTTGCACTGTGGAAACCTAGACTTACTGCCCTACTCAATACTTATTCAGCACTCCCTCTAACATCAATACTAATAATGATAAAGAACCGTACTCAGCACTGCTGACGGATCGTGAGCTATTGCTATAATTACTTAGACATCATTTCAAAAAATTAAATAACTTACCCAAACTCACATGTGGCAGCTCTGTAATTTGAATCTGGGACTTGTCCTAAGCCCAGCAGATAGGAGACCCCACACTCCCACCAGCAGCCAACTTCAGCTACAGTTATGTCTAGTTTGGCCAGCGAGCCCAGTGTGTATAAAACATGTCAATAATGGTGTCCTTGGGCAGGGCAGCTGCTCTCCGGTTCTGTGTAGGCCCAACCATTTCCAAATGAGCTTATATCCTACAGCTGCACCCCTGACTTACCTGCCTGGCCCCAGAGTACCTGAGTTTGTGGTCCCTACCCTCACTATTTCTGTCTTCTCCTCTTTCTATTACGTGTCTGTCTCCCACTTTGTAAGTCCTGGGAGGGCAATTTAGGGAACTGTGTTTTGTGTTTTGGGGTCTCTTGGTATAAATCCACTCAAGTGTTAAGCATCAAGGGCCCTTGATAATTTCTAGAAAGATCATTCTAGAAATCAGTACAGATTAGCAAGATTGGAAGCAGGGAGATTAGTTTGGGAGCTGCTAGGGGCATGGGGATGAAGGGGAGGAAATTGAGAGGGGGATGAATAGGAGAGAGACTTGGGATGTAGTGTCAGTAGGATTTGGGGGAGTGAAGGAGGAGGACCCAGGGTAACTTCTCAACGGATGGCCTCAGCAACCAGGTCACAATCCAGGAGCCAAGAAAAGGGTGTATGTAGTGACTTTAGTAGGAAGAAAGGTGCAAAATAATCATTCTTGAGCAGAGCAAGATCTAGAGAAGGAGTATTTCCTAATCTGAGGACTCAGCCAGGAGGGCATAGGTGGGCTCAAATCTCCAGGCTGGGAAGGGGAGCCATGATGCAGAGGAGGGTCCCACAGTCTCAGGTAGAGGCAGGCTCAAGAGCTGGGAGCCCAGCAGGCAGCACCTCCGGTCATCGGCTCAGAAGGTGGCAGACACCAGGACCCCAGCACAAGAAATTTCCGTCCTTGGAAAGGTCCTAGAAACTTTCCGACTTCCTCCTGTTTATAACTTCTTATTCTCCCTTGAATATTTCTCTGGAGGATTAGAATTTGTGAAAGAATTTCGATCTAAATGGAACCGGAGGATATAAGATGGAAAGCCCCACAAGTGTGCCTCAGGAAGACAAGACGTAAGGACTGAGAGGCTGATTTCCCGTAAATGCCTAATTCACAGAAAACAGATAATATTGGAATTTTCTTAAATGATAGGGAGTTAGTCCGGGGTTGCCTCATATCAGCCTTGGGAAATTTTGCTCATGGTTTCTAGAGACCCAAACAAGATAATGACCCAGGTCAGGTTGGTCTCACAAAATAAGTGGAATTGAGCTTTGTTTGTGTGACCGGACTGGTTTTGTCTGCTGGGGGAATTTTCAAATCTGGTCTCCATTTGTTTTGATTTTGGTAGACTCTAACTGAACTCTCCCCTCTTTACATTCCTGGCTCATAAATAAAGCCTCCCCCAAACCCTCAGCAGACATGCCGGCAGCCTTTCCAGCTTTCATGTCCCCAGCTGCAATTCCTCTGCTATTCCTGAATACACTCATCTTCTTGACAATTTTGAACTACCTCATTTTACCTTTTTATTTAAGTTGACAAACTAAAACCCTCCAAAGGCAAGGGACCTGGGAGCTGGCCCTAGAGCAGTGTGTGGGTGTGAGAAGACAGAGTCCTCTCTGAAGCCCAGCTCGAGGAAGGAAGGGCCTCAGGGACAGAGCTGGTAATGGCTGCATCTGCAGAAGGAAGGATGCTTTCTGGGTCTCGTCCTCTGAGTCCTCAGAGAACCGACCAGAACTCAGTTCTGGCCCTGTGGACCCAGAATTAGAAGTGCTGGGCATTGGTTTCAGGGGTTTTCCCCTGCGAGGGAGGAGGGACCACTCTTTCTGGCTTTGACAACCCCACTGTCACTCTCTGCCAGAAGCTGTCACCAGCCCACCTGGGTAGTCTCATCTGGGCTCCACCCTCCTTCCTGCTCCTAAGTAGGGACATCCTATAATAAGGCACTTGGCATATTTGCAGGGCACATCCCTGGCTGAGTTCCAGAGAACCAACAGCAGCTTTCGCAAGGACCTAGAAAGTTGATGCCCACAGAGGGGGAAAAAAAACAAAGAGACACTGGGGATTGGCTGTAGCTGAGATTCCTCCAACAGTCTGTCAGAAAAAGCCAGCATCTCTACAGATAAGTCATCCAGAGTAAAATGATAGGCAGGAAGCTTCTGGAAGGTAACCGTATCCTAGTCCCTGCCTTCAAACAGAATGATTCCTAAATTCAGTTCTGGGGCTGGAATTTGGATAGAATTTACCTCTAGGACTCTTTCGGCAGTATCTGATGTTAGAATTTCGACTTTAATGCTCCTTCCATCGGGCAGAAATATATCCAGAGACGCTTTCTTGGTAGTGATACTAAATGTGTCCTATAAGCAAAAGGAAGCACAATAAGCTTTGGCGCCCTTCCGTGGGGCACATCGACGCAGGAGACAGTCATCTTCCTCTCTGTGGGCCCTTGGGGCATACAGTATCCAAAGCAAATGAAAGCCAAGTGCAGAGATTTGGGGGACTGGTTTTGGGGGTGGGGTAGGGGTGAGGAGAGGGTGGAGAGGAGCCCAGGCAAAGCAATGACATGCAGCTTGAATAATTTCCAAATAAACAAGGCATCCGTCTTAGGAAAAAAGCTTTTGAGAAAATCATCCACGTGACTCTTGGTCATCCCAGATTTTAACTCTCATACTGAATATTGCCAGACATCCCTAAAAGTTCATAATATGCGCTAATTTATGGTTCTGCTGCAGCAAAACTCTGAAGCCGCAAACTCTGAGGCCTGTGCGGGGATCCGGTCTCTATCTGGTGAATGGGTACCCAGCTAAGGGGCCAACACCCCAGCTCAGCAGAGCCCTGCCTGCACTTTTGCATTCTGGCCTTCTGTGAGGGGATGCGTGTGTGCCAGAGGGGACTGCGAGTCCGGGCACCTGTGAACCTCTCGGATGGAGCATTCTAGTATGTCAGAGACATGCTAGAGACAGGGGAAGCCGGTCCGAGTTCAGGAAAGCGTGAGGCTGAGGTTGGCACTCAGTTACCGTAGAGAGAGTGACCCTGGCAGGGAGGCAGGGCCAGCGGCTGCCCACACGGGCCTCCAGGGCAGCTGCATCTGGTGGGGGGGGGGGAGCTGTTCTCAGTGCCTCTGAAGGGGACCCTGTCAGTCCACAGAGCTGCTTGTCTCTGGGAGGCTGATCCTGGTCACAGCGTTCTTATCTCAGGTTCCACGATGGACTAAACCCTGACGCAGCCACTGCATGCAATGTGTTCACTTCTCTCCTAGGCATTTAGAATGGCACTAGTGATGTGTCATCCTTGGGAGAAATGAGAAAAGAGCCATTCAAATCATTTTCTGTGTTCTGAGCCTGATATAAGCCAGAATATTAGTAATTAGCAACACAGTGTGTGGGGATGGGGGCGGGGGGTATGCGGGGAGAGGAAGTATCTCTTTTTAGTGACCAGAAAATTTACATCCAGGTCACCTCCTTCCTGGTATCGGTTTGGGGGAGGGAAGATCCTGATGACTGATCAGAAGATTATTGGGGGAACACGGGGTTGGGGCTCAGGTCAGCTGACCAGGTGAGACCCCTTTCCCCTCAACAGGCAGCACCTCGCCCTCCTTAGTCCTCCTGACCACCGCCTGCCATTCACAGACACAGCGGATTAGGCACCAGGCTTTGTAGGGAACCGGGAAATCCAACAACCCAATCGCACTGCCCAGGTACCTCAAAAGGTCCATCATGTTAGTGACAGGCTTATTTTTTCCTAATTTTGTTATCCAAGGGCAAGCTTTGACTTTAAATCTTAACCACGCCTACCCTGAACCCACTTACAATCACTAAATGTCTATGATTCTGAACCTAAGTACTTTAGAAGAGAAATGCTGCTGTTCCCCGGATTCAAAGGGTTCGTCCACAAAAGCAGCAGTTTGTGAATGTGTTATATCTACATATACAGGCAACTTGTAGAGATAGCATCTCATTTATGAGTAAATATAATATCTATGTATTTATTACATACAAATATATTATTAGATCACGATACTGATAATTGTGCTCTGTGCTAACTGCTTCACATACATTGATAGTAGCACATGTAATTCTCATAACAACTCCATGAGGGATATGCACTTATTAAGCCCCCTTTTTCAGATGAAGTACAAGTTTACAAAGGTTAAATAACTCCTCCAGGACATACTGCTAGTTGGTGGCAGAGGCAGGATTCAAGGCCAGCTCCTCATGACTCTACAGCCTGGGCTCAACTAGGTTGGACTTAACTCCTGGCTGGTCCAGGAAGGCTGGTCCAGCATTGCCTTGGAGTGAATATTTGTGTCCCTTCTCCCTCATTCATATGTTGAAGCCCTAACCTCCAATGTGATGGTATTTGCAGATGGAGCCTTTGGGAAGTGATTAGGGTTAAGTGAGGTTGTGTCCCTCATGATGGGATTAGTTTCCTTGTAGGAAGAGACACCACAGACCTTGCTCTCTCTGCACACACACACAAAGAAGAAATTTATTTCTCACAGTTTTAGGAATTTCTGTTAAGATTCCCAGTTATGGCAACCCGAGCAGACTAACGTATCATAACAATCATAGTGTTCCTTCCACTCTCAAAAGTGTCTGAGTTTGGATAAGTTACATGGCTGCCACGTTACTACCATAGTACCAGCATAAGGGACCATGTTATGCTGCCCCCTCCATGTACAATAAGTGTCTGTCTGCCTGAGTGAATCTGCCACTTATTGAACACTGTGCTGGTCAATTTTCAAACAGTCCTGTGGCTTCTCCCTGTCAGTACTAGCCTCCAAATCAGCAGATGCTAAACCAACCACCTGCCAGGTTTCCCCTTCAAGCATCCAGTGCTGGGACAACCCACCTCCTGGGATCCTGTGAAAATCACTCCAAGCCCTCCCACAGCATGTCAGGGGCACTGGTTTCCCGCCTACATAGCACAGGCCCTGAGCTCTCCCTACACAACCTCAGCCCTACTTTCTTCACTTCTACCTTCCTGGGGGGAATTGTGGCAGATTTCCCCACTTCCCCTGCAGTTATGGTAATTGATAACAGTAGGGCTCCCAAGACCCCATATCTAGCAGAGTAGTCAAGGGTCAGGGGTTTCCCCAGAGCAACTGTTGCAAATAGTCCCTTTCTAGGTATACCTTTGCCTAGGTCTTAGGTTCTTAAAGGTATTTGGCCTCACAAACACTTCTTACCTCCGAGGAAAAACACTCTTGAAATGAACGGAAAGATGTCATTGCCTTTGGATATGATTTAAGGAAAAGCTACCATTAATTTGTTACTTCAGTGCAACTCCCAACTCAAACTATATTGCAGACCAATAGATATCTAAATTATATAAACAGTTAAAATGATAGAAACGCATATCCATATTAAATTCTTCTGCAAAAGAAAAGTGAGGAAGCAGATTGCATTGGTAGAGTGGGTCAGATTATAGATGGCCCTGAAATCAGACACTTGAGGATTTTATTTAAAAAGGCAAAAGGGGGCCATGGTGGTTCTGGATCAGGCACATGGAAGGATGTAAATGGAGTCATGGAAAGATGTGTCTGGAACTGTGGTGAAAATGAGCTAGAGGAGGGACTGGAGGATGTGAGAGACTTGAGCGAAGCTGGAGACAGTCATCCGTGCGTGAGGTACCGAGGGACGGGGCTAGACCGTGTGCTTAAGAAACGCATGATCCACAGAGCAGACTGCTTGGTTCCAAGCCTAAGTCCACCCTCACTGCATGTGACCCTGTGTAAACCTTGACGGGTGACTTCCCTTCTGTGTACTCCATTCCTTCAGCTCTAAAAGTAAGGATGGCAAGAGTGGGATGCCATTCATTGCAGACACTCAGATGACAGCTTTATTGTTTCATTATTGTTAGCAGTAGGAATGATGAGGTCGTTATGTATCTTTGATTTGACTTAGTGGCAACAGATAAGAAATAAAAGAGTCAAGAAAAGATTCAGGGGTGGGACTTCCCTGGTGGTCCAGTGGTTAAGACTCTGCACTCCCAGTGCAGGGAGCCCGGGTTAGATCCCTGGTCAGGGAACTAGATCCCACATGCCGCAACTAAAGATCCCGCATGCCACAACTAAAGATCCCGCGTGCTTCAACTAAGACCCACGCAGCCAAATAAATAAATAAATAAATAAATTTTTTAAAAAGAAAAGAAAAGATTCAGAGAGATATTTTCAACACTCATATCCAATCAAGTTCTGAGTCCTGTATATTCACATCTTAAAGTATCTCTTCAGTCCATCTACTTCTCTTCATCTTCACCACCAGCACTCTAGTCCCAACTGATATGTCCTCCCCCCTAGACTCCTGCAATGGCCTCCTTATAGGTCACCTTGTTTCCATTCTTGCCCCACTCCCCTGCTCCCCACAAGGCACTCTCCACACAGCAGTCAGAGAAATATTTTTTTAAATGCAAACCTGAAAATGTACCTCTCATGCTCCAAACTCTCTAATGTCCTTACATCATTCATGGGACACTAAAAAGAAAAACACTATTTTTCTCTACGCCACTCACGTCAACATTTTTGACACTAATTACGTGTTAGCACAGCCCACACGGATTAAGGACCAAGTCCCACAAGTCTGCCCCTCCCTCACTTCAGAAGCCAACTGCAAGTCCAGGCCTCCCATACTTCTGATCAACTCGCTATAAATCTGGGATTCCCAGCACTCCTCACTTGAGTTTGATAATTTTCTAGAATAGCTCATAGAACTCAGGAAAGCTCTTTACTTACTACAACCCATTTATTATAAAGGATACAACTCAGGAAGAGCCAAATGGAAGAGAAGGATAGAGCAAGGGATGTGGGTGCACCACCCTCCCAGCTCCTCTACATGTTCACCCACCCAGAAGCTCTCTGAACACCATAGTTCAGGGATTTTTATGGCGGTTTCATCATGTAGGCATGATCAATGATCAGCTCAATCTCCAGCCCCTCTCCCAAACCAGGAAGCCAGGGGGTGGGGCTGAAAGTTCCAACCTTCCAATCATGCTTTGGTCTTTGGGGTGACCAGCCCCCATCCTGAAGCTCTGTAGGGGCCCCCAGCCACCAACTATCTCATCAGCATGCAAAAACACACCCTTAGCACTCCAGAGGTTCCAGGGGCCTTAGGAACTCTGTCAGATGCTCCTATCATCCCCATCACTCAGGAAACAGCAAGGGTTTTTGGAGCTCTGTGTCAGGAACCGGGTTCAGAGACCAAATATCTATTTCTTTTTTTTTTTTTTAAGTGTTCCACAATTTATTTCTTTTCTCATGTGCACATAAAATGAGAAGTTAATATTTAACATATTTAGGATCTTATATTTTAGTTTCCTCTGACTCAGTTTACAAATGGACATGAAGATAATCAGCATCGTAAAAATGTTAGCATTGGGGCTTCCCTGGTGGCGCAGTGGTTGAGAATCTGCCTGCTAATGCAGGGTACACAGGTTCGAGCCCTGGTCTGGGAAGATCCCACATGCCGCGGAGCAACTAGGCCCGTGAGCCACAACTACTGAGCCTGCGCATCTGGAGCTTGTGCTCCGCAACAAGAGAGGCCGCGATAGTGAGAGGCCCACGCACCGCGATGAAGAGTGGCCCCCGCTTGCCACAACTAAAGAAAGCCCTCGCACAGAAACGAAGACGCAACACAGCCAAAAATAAATAAATAAATTAAAAACAATTAAAAAAAAATGTTAGCATTGATGTCAACATCACCAGTGATAAGTCATCTTGAGAGTACATACCCTAGGTATGATGTGATGGGAATGGCACTTTACCTTTGTGATCTTCCTCACCAAAAACTCTGAAAAACTTCAGAGTCTAAATATCTATTTCTTATTCTGTCTCGGAGACCCAACCCTTTGCCATTGGTCAGGATGAGGCAAGTCAGTTGGCAGTTGCCCTTCACTCTCCTTCCTCCTTCTCTCTAGCAATCACCCTACAGGTTGCCTCAGCCAGTGGAGCTCTGACCCCATCCGAGAGAGGGAAAGGAGGGTGCTCTCCTTCAGGTGGGGCTGCCAATCCTGAAGCAGAGGCCATGGCATGAAGACGCTCTGTGAGAATGAAATCAACACAGAGGAAAGCAGAGCTCGGGGTAGGGAGTGGAAAGAGTGTGCCGGCCAAGCTTCCCCAGCTTTTCCGTTAAATGAATACATTTCCCTTTTATGGTTGTCCCTTGCGATTGAAAAAGGCCTGACTAATATGGAAATAGTTGAACTCCACCTTACCTATGCTAAGTATTCATTTCTTGCATGCTCTATTTTTTTTTTAATAAATAAATAAATTTATTTATTTATTTATCTCTGGCTGCGTCGGGTTTTTGCTACTGCGTGCGGGCTTCTCAATGCGGTGGCTTCTCTTGTTGTGGAGCACAGGCTCTAGGCGCGTGGGCTTCAGTAGTTGCGGCACGCGGGCTTCAGTAGGTGTGGCCTGTGGGCTCTAGAGCGCAAGCTCAGTAGTTGTGGTGCATGGGCATGTGGGATCTTCCCGGACCAGGGATCGAACCCATGTCCCCTGCATTGGCAGGTGGATTCTTAACTACTGCACCACCAGGGAAGCCCTGTGCTCTTGGCTTTTTTATACGTAATTTGTTTAAAGCTGGGTCAGATGGCTGCTTAGATGATAAACTCCTTCAGAGCAGGGATTAGGCAGTACATTTATTTTGAAGGGTGCCCTGTGCAAACAGATATTTGAATAATCTTGGTGCCATATTTCTCAAAATAATCCAAGTGAGAGGATCAAAGGAACTATGATAGTGGCATCTAAAATGGCACATTTAATATTGATTATTTATGCACATAACCTCCCTCTCGAGCCCACCACTCCATATTTACATGACCTCGATTTGAGAAGAGAATGTTAAGATTAAAGTCTCCAGTGTTCTGTTTGACACAGCGACACTGGTTTCAGTTGGGCAACCTCCTCTCCGTGGGTAACCTCCTCATCAAAGGAGGTACAAAGTTTAAGTGCCACCCAACTCTTTGCCATTGGTTAAAAGGAGACGCGTTGGTTGGCAACCGGCCCTCAACTGCCCGCCCCTCCAGCTTGTCCTCTTGGTTGCCTCAGCCAGCGGAGTTCTGACTCTCACTCTGCTTCAAGCTTTCCCACTTTCCCCAAGACTCCAACCATATTTACCTCCTCCCTCATCCCCACCAGGTGACCTCACCTCTTATAAGTCACAGAGGAAACATCAAGAGGGGACTCAGTCTACTTCATCTCACAAACCTCAGACCTGCCTGTAGCCTCGCCCAGTCTTTCTCTCTGTCTCACATTCATTTCAGGAGGACTCCTTCCTCCACCCAATCCCAGTTCGTGTTCAACCCTCCTTCCTCAAGGACTTGGTCCCATTGATTATCAAGGCCAATCCCATCTCCTTCTCCACTGGCTACTCCCCACCGGCAGGCGGATTTACTCAAATCTCTCTCAAACATCAGAAAGACAGAGACTCTGGGTGGATCACCTCCAAGAAAAGGATCTGACTGGTTTGACCGTGGGAGAAGTTCTGCTTTCCGTACTGCTATGGGTATGGATAGAGTCATATGTTTAAAAACAACTAAGCATTTTTTTTTCTTTTAAATGATGCCATTTTTAACTCCCCCCCAAAAACCCACAAAAGTTGTTCAAGAAAGTAAGGGTAATCATAAACATTATTTGTTCAGTAGTAAGAAATATTTATGTATTATAATGATCAAAATATTGACTAAGGATTTAATTTTTTTTAATTGTAATATAACAAAATTGGGGGGAAGAGGGGAATGAAAGAAGGTGATACAAGAAGGCTGAATTCTCGTCCCCCATAACAGGCAGTCAGTGGATAATGTCTTCAAATTGAAGAACAGGGGAAAGAGATGTATATCGTTAACCTCTAGATATTTAAATATCTAAAGAAAAAGCTAAAAGATTTGAAAGCCATTGCCTCTGGAAAGCAGGAAATGGTTATAGTATAATCCTTTCTAGCACTATTTTACTTTTAAATCCTTTTTAGCACTATTTTACTTTTAAATCCTTTTTAGCACTATTTTACTTTTAAAACTATCAGCACATTTTGCTTTGATTAAAAAAATAAACATTTTTAGAACAATATGGTAAAGAGGAGAAATAAACCATTGAAAAACCTTTGTATTATGAGATAAAAGCAAGTGAACAACAGATAAAACATTTGGAGTGGTGATCAAGGAGGAATTTGGCTCTATTTGTGATATTTGAATTTTACTTTACATATATAATTTATAAAATGTAAAAGCCATACAAAAACGCAATTAGAGGAAAGAAACCAAAGTGGTGGGTTCGGATTGTAGAAAAACAAAACTTAACTCATCTTGATCTAGGGCAGATCAGGAATTAAAACAATTCACAGTAGTAAATGGAATGCATTTATCTTTAAGAAACCTCGAAATCCTCCAATACCATGGGCTGCCTTAACACATTTTGAAACATGTGCTAATTCTTTTCAAGTCGAATGTAACACCCTGAGAAATTGTTTAATTTATCAAAGAAGCTCCATCAGTATGCTTTATTGATATTCTGCTCTGAGGCAGAAGAATGTCTGGTAGCCACAGTGCTTACCCTGAGCTTTATTATCCAAGAAAATCCATATTTGGACTCGCCAACCTCTAAATTTCCATCACACTTAATAATCGGCCCTAATCATTTCACTCCAAGGGACACAGAAAACATTCTTAAGAGGAAATGGGGAAACAGTCATTTCCTAGAGCCCCCAGAGCTATGGTGGGCAACACTTCCCAGATACATAAATTGCCCCTAACTTCCCAAGTATACAAAAGCCATTCCAAATACCTTCTTAGTCTCCTTTTTCTCAAACATGTTGTTCACACTTTAGATTAAGAACCAGGAACATAAAAAGTCTTTAGTCTAAAGACTTTGGTTTTGCCTTTTCAAAAGTCCCTTCATCTCAGAGGCAATCGCAGGGCAAAAACACAGAGCATGGTAAGTCGGGGGGCGAGGGGGTGGGTGGAGGCTAGACACACACAACAAGGGGTACTTGGTGGGGGGCGGGGCTGGGGGGCGGCCACCACTCTAGAAATATCTCATGGCATCAGTGGATCCAGGCTCGCTGGGCTTCCACTTATGAAGATGTGGGTCCTTGGACAAATTACTTAACCTGAAAAAGAGATACTAACAGCACCATCCTCCACAAGTTGTGAGGGATAAATGAGATACCACACAGAAAGCACTGGGTCTGGCCCAGACTGAATGCCCTGTACAGGCAAACCCCTCTGATGACTGCAGCTTGCCTTTGGCCATCCTTGATAGAGCCTCCTCGGAAGTCTCCTACGCGGTCACATGTATTCACGTTTCTCACACGGCGTGTCCTTGCCCAGAGACAGGAAGATGTGCTCGTACTTGCTGAGCCCTGGAGAGCCACGCCCGTGAGCGTGTGATAATTTGGCAATAACCACTGGGAAACTGCAGGCCAGGCACTTATCAAAGGCAGTGAAAATATTTAGGTGGGGTCTATATAATACTGCGGTGGGGAAACTTCCCAATCCCTGCTCCCTGGGTTCCTTTAATGGTCTGGCAGACCCACACCTCACCATCTTTGAAGAAGTTGAAAATGGTCCCAAGCCTGGACAACTGGGTTTTCAGAGGGGCTGTCTCTGGTGAAAATTGGGTCTGGTCAGGGAGGAGGGAAGCAGAGGTACAAAGATGCAGCAGGCAGGACTCAAGCCACATAGAAGCTGTGTTAAAGCAGTTCATCAGGAGGCACTAGGCAGGTCTGGGAGCACAACTCTGGGCCCATTTGACACCACCTAGTGTCTGGGGAGAGATGTGCTGGCGCCATCTTTGCCGGAAGCAATCTCTCAGCAGGCTGGGAAGAGGAAAAAGGACTGGCATTGGTAATAGCAGGAGGACCTCACAGGTGTTATGACATTGGCCAGATTACATTTAAGTGCCTTAAGAGCACTGGCTCACTTAATCCTCCCAACAACACTAAGAGAGGAGCCATTCTCCCCATTTTAGAGATAGGGAGACTGAGATACAAAGAGACTAAGTAAATACAAATCCAAAGTAGGGCAGCCCAAATTTGAACCTTGGCCATCTCACTTTGAGCCTGCACTCCTAACCACTAAGCTAGTTCTGAGGCTGATTAGTCAGCAGGATGGTTGCAGATGTGATCTTGATAAGAGAAACTGTGGTTTGGGTTTCACTGCAGACATGACGCTCTGGCCTGGGGCAAAGTGTTAGTGAGAAAGTCCTCAGAAACGGAGAGGCAAGATCCAGAAGTACGGCAGACAGGTTCCACCAGCTCAGCTCCAGCAACTCCCAACACCGTGGGTCAGCCATCAGCTGGCTCACTGAATGCACCCCTTTCAAAGCTGACGGATCACCTGGGAAGAACCAGAGGCAAAAATCCCGCAAGAAAGGAGGAAAGAAACATGACCAACTAAGGGTGAAAAATATATCCCCCCAAAAGTGATGCCACCAAGGAGATGAAAACAATGGCTGTGTTAATCAAAATAAGGCTTCTCTGAACTCAGACCTCAAAGAACAGATCAAGGTCTCAAAAAAGAGGTAAGCGAATAGACATGAAAGGAAGCTGGCCAAGTTCACGGAAGCAACAGAAGCGAAAAATAAAGCCATTGCAAAAGTGAAAATCTCATCAGAAGAAGCAAGAAGAGACACTGCAAAATGCAGCGGGGGCAAAAGGTTTCTGTGCAGAGTTATACAGATAAAAAAATACTGAGAGCACTAAAATCAAATAAAACAGATGTAGAGAACAAATGTATGGACACCAAGTGGGGAAAGGCGGGGTGGGATGGATTGGGAGATTGGGATTGACATATATACGCTAATGTGTATAAAATAGATAACTAATGAGAACCTGCTGTATAGCACAGGGAACTCTACTTCAATTCGCTGTACAGTAGAAACTAACAGAACATTGTAAAACAACTATACCCCAATAAAAAAGAAAGAAAGAAAGAAAGGAGGAAAGAAAAACACATTAAAAAAAAAAACAACAACTCCTTTAAATTATCAGGAAAAAAAAAACACTCAAAACAAAGCTCCAAAACACTGCCACCCTCTGAATGATTTTTAGAAAGCATTGAAAGCAAAAACCATAATGCACACAAAGATGACAGAACCACGGCTGACTGTACCTCCATGCATTCGCATAGAATGATTTGCAAGATGTAAACTTTGAAAAACAAGGTTCAGAAAGTGGGTAGAGTGTGTGCTTATCTGTAAAGCAAAAAAGGATATGCATACATATGAATGCTTGCATGTGCATGGAAATGTGTAGAAGGGACATACATTAAACTGTAAACAACTGTTGTCTCTGAGGGGGGGGCCCTGGAGATCCGTGGTGGGTGCGAGGTTACTTTCATCATAGACCCTTTTGTGCTGTTGGAATGTTACCACCAGCACCGCCTCAAAAACAACCTTTTCAAAGAAAAGAAAAGTATGTACATATACATATATATATATACACACATACCATTAAGTGTATGTGAAAGTACGAGCAATTATACAATGGGAGGGGAGGCTCTAGGGGCATTTCTCAGTTGGCTGGACCAGTAAGTTTGTCAACACACTTGAACAACTGAGTAAATGCAAATTTGCTCCCAGTTTTTACACGTCTGATCAAGGTATCATTCGTCCCTGACCTAAGGAGCCAGTTCAATAATATCACGTCATCATGTAATTTCAATCCTTTTGAAGCTCTTCCATTCAGTCAAGAATGTACACGCAGGGCTTCCCCGGTGGCGCAGTGGTTAAGAATCCGCCTGCCAATGCAGGGGACACAGGTTTGAGCCCTGGTCCGGGAAGATCCCACGTGCCGTGGAGCAACTAAGCCCGTGCGCCACAACTACTGAGCCTGCACTCTAGAGCCCGCGAGCCACAACTACTGAAGCCCGCGTGCCACAACTACTGAGCCCGCACGCCTAGAGCCCGTGCTCCACAACAAGTGAAGCCACCTTAGTGAGAAGCCCGCGCACCACAGCGAAGAGTAGCCCCCACTCGCCGCAACTAGAGAAAGACCGCACGCAGCAACAAAGACCCAACGCAGCCAAAAATTAATTAATTAATTAAATCTATATATTAAAAAAAAAGAATGTACATGCGGCATAAAAATGTTCCCATGTGTACCACCTGAATGGGTGTTGTGCTAAACAAATGTACTTGGCCAAGTTCCAGCCTCTAGGGGACAAGAGGCCAGTTGTTCTTTAGACCAACAAAGGAAAGGGAGTTGCTGTCTGTCACTATGTTGAGACTGAATTTTCTCCATGATCCGTTTACGATACAATTAGGAGCAGAGGGGGCTTCCCTGGTGGCGCAGTGGTTGGGAGTCCGCCTGCCAATGCAGGGGACACGGGTTCGAGCCCTGGTCCGGGAAGATCCCACATGCCACGGAGCAACTAGGCCCGTGAGCCACAACTACTGAGCCTGCGCATCTGGAGCCTGTGCTCGGCAAAGAGAGACCGCGATTGTGAGAGGCCCGTGCACCGCGATGAAGAGTGGCCCCCGCTTGTCGCAACTAGAGAAAGCCCTCGCACAGAAACGAAGACCCAACACAGCCAAAAATAAATAAATAAATAAATAAATATTTAAAAAAAAAATTAGGAGCAGAGAATATACAAGTGATACATGGCTATTACTGCTGTCCTGAGGTCTTCACTGTGGCACACTTGGAAGTCCCAGATACAAAAGTAGGGTCCCACAATTGTCATGGGGGCCCTTAATGGTAAAATGTTCTCTTCTCCATGGCCAGTTTTGAGATGCACAATGCTTAAGCTACAGGAAAAAAGGTATCTGCTTAAATAAAATGGGCAAAAGGTCAAGTGACACACTTAATTTTCCATCTAGAATCTAAACTTCCAAAACAACAAAATAGGAACCATTTTCCTGTTACTCCAAACGAATGTATTTTATCTGAATCCAGGCTCTGTAGGGCTGATGACCAGAAAAGCACACATGGAGACATATTCTGCAGTGAAATAATGACCTTAGTCAAGAAAAGCAAGCTTACCAGCTGCACCAGTTTCAAAAAATCAACGAAGACATCACTTCTCAACATGTTTGGGTCCATGGTTACTGAAAAACAGGGACAGCGAGCCAGGTTACCACGGGGCTGGGTTGACTGCTCTGTCCTCCAGGAAGCCCTCCAGGCCTTGCCAGTGCACCGCTGCCTCCTTGAAGGCGATGGAGCCTGTGACTTCTCAAATTCAAGAAAATCTACAAAGCCCGCCTCCTCCAGGCAGCCTCGCAGATGGCATGAACCCATCACACCAATCCGGCTGACTGTTTCCAGGAATCCTACTTTATTCATGCACACCCATGGCCCAATATCCATCTAGCTGCCCCTATAGAAGGATTATGAGGTTAATACGAGGTAGCAATAAGATCTAAAAATTTGGACCTAGACTCCCACTTTAGCAAGATGCTTGGTAATTTGAAAATTTTAAATCAACCAAGAAACACTGATTGAGAGGACCTCTTTTCACGATAGGAGCTCTCAAGAGGTTACCAAAAAAAAAGCAATTATAAGGCCGTCAGATATTTAAAATTTCATTCTTCTATACTTATAAGAGCAATTTCCCCCTTAGTTTTAAGGCTCCAGATACCAATACCCAGCACTGTGGCCCGAGCAGATGGGCCAAGACTTTCCCCTGAGGACCTCACACTCACACGTGAAGTGCTTCTCAGCGGCTTCCTCACTTCTTATCTTCCTCCCCACAAGTCCTCTCCTGGACCCTGCACTTGAGCTAAACTTATCCAATTTCTAAATCTGTATTAAATGTCTTTCTTTTTGTTGCTGTTTTACTGATTTTGTCAAATAACTTCTACCAGCATTCAAAACTAGCACTGACTGAGGTCATTTGAGGTAGTGCTTCCCAAACGATGCCATGTTTTTCAAAATAAAGTAACTAAGAGAGAGAGTGTCTCTGTAACAGGAGAAACTTTTTTTTTTTAAAGGGGGAAAAAGCTCTTGTCTTATTTTCTGGAATATGTGTACCATGTATACAAACTAATCATTATAATCATTAGCGTGGATCCTTGGGGATGGGGAAAGCTATTGAAGAAGTGTTCATCCAACTAGTATTTACTGTACAACTGTTAAGTACCAGGTACTATGCAAAGCACTTGGTATATTTTAGCTCACTTAATCTTCACAACAAAAGAAGATTACCTGAAGTAGATAGTATCTCCATTTTACAGATAAAGACACTGAAGCTCAGAGAAGGTAAGTGTCTTGCCCCAGGTCACACAGCCAGTGAGGTGCAAACCTGGGACTTGACTCTAGGTCTGAATAGAGACTGTGTTCACAGTCACAGCACTATGCTGCACTGTCTCCTTCCTTCACCTTCCAAGAGGATGCATGAAGCATCCTGACTACAGATAAAGGCCAGGCCTGGAGAAGTGACCCTTTAAGCAGTGTGATCATTTGTGAAAAGGCCAGTTGTTAAAAGGAGTATTTCACGAAGATATGAGAACACAAACCAAGAAGGAATGAAAATTCAGAAGATATTACATTTTGAGTTTGAAAGGGTTTATTTAACAGGTCTAAAAGAGGTATAGTCTCCACTACAAAAGATGAATGGAAAATAGATGACTTCTAGAATTTCTATTTACCATGTTTAAAAAAAATATGTGCAGCCCTGAGAAATAATGAGGTAAATCTATAATCTCTCACCTAAAATGACCTGTAAGAGTAATATTTTAAAAGGAATAAAATCAGCATACAGAAGAGAAAGCTTTTTTTCTTTTGTTATGAAGGACATTAGTGGGGTAGTTGGTGAAGTTTGAATAAGGTCTCTATATTAGATAGCATTATTATATCAATGCTAATTGCCTGATTTTGATAACTATACAGTAGTTACAGAAGAGTTGTCCTCCATCTTAGGAAATACACATAGATGTATTTAAGGGTAAACTGGCTTGTATATGCAAAACAAGCATCTCAAAAAGTTATATATAATATATATGTATGCACACATTCATAATACAAACAGAGACATGGGAAAGTGAGAGAGAATGATAAAGCAAATGTAATATGTTAACATTTGGGAAATCTGGGTAAAGAGAATACAGAAAATTTTGCATCAGGTTTGCAACTTTTCTGTAAATCAGAAATTCTTTCAGAATAAAAAGTTTCAGAGACTCAGATACAGAAATGTGTATAAGGTAAGTTTCAATTTGTGTTTAACCAACAGGGATGTACCCACACACTAGAATACACATGATGGTTTCTGAGAAATACACAAGCCACTTGTAATAGTGTTTTCTTCTAGAGGCTTGGGAATCTGAGGTGGAAGGGAATGTACCTTTCATTTTATACTCTTTGGACGGGCTATATTTTTAAAACATTTTATGTCTATACCATTTCCCCCTTTTTAAACCTTTAAATATTTGAATGCCAGTGTTTCTATTTTTCCCCACCCCGTTCTCTTTGTGAGAGCTCAGTCCTGTTGTGCACAACACTTTTCAGGAAACCAGCAATGGGCCAGGACCTCTGTATTGCCAACCTCACAAGGCCAGAGTAGACCTCAGAGTATCCCTGGTGCCTTAGCATGGCTCCTGGGGAAGACAGAGATGGAATAACCAACTCTGGCACTGCCAGTAAACATCTCCGCTATCTCCTGAGAGCTTTCACATAAGCAGTTCATTTTATCTGTTTGTTCAGTCTTAATCCAGAGATATTTCTTTGACTTCTACAATCAAAGCCAACACAGAGCACCCGGGGGCAGGGGCTGCGGGGTGATGAATCTAAACAAAGCATTTTTTTTTTTTAATATTTTATTTATTTATTTATGGCTGTGTTGGGTCTTCGTCTCTGTGCGAGGGCTCCCTCCAGTCACGGCGAGCGGGGGCCACTCTTCATCGCGGTGCGCGGGCCTCTCACTGTCGCGGCCTCTCTTGTTGCGGAGCACAGGCTCCAGACGCGCAGGCTCAGTAATTGTGGCTCACGGGCCCGCTCCGCGGCATGTGGGATCCTCCCAGACCAGGGCGCGAACCCGTGTCCCCTGCATTGGCAGGCAGACTCTCAACCACTGCGCCACCAGGGAAGCCCAACAAAGCATTTTTAAACCAAATACAAAGACCACATATTTTATGACTCTATTTATATGAAATATCCAGAGCAGGCAAATTTATAAAGGCATAAATTAGTGTATAAAGACAGGGGCTGGTGGAGGACAGAAACAGGGATTGACTGATAATAGGTATAAAATTTCTTTTTGGGGTGGTAAAAATGTTCTTAGATTAGATTATGGTGATGGTTGCACAATCCTGTAAATATACTAAAAACCACTGAGTATATATATAAAATGGGTGACTTTCACATCTCGATAAATCCGTTTTAAAAAATCCAAATACATACCATTTTGCAAATACTGTTCCAACTGGTCCCTTCTCTCATCAGCCATAGATGCGGTCATCGCGAGATAGTACTTTGGTGGAAAGGGTGGCAGGCAATTTCCAAACACCCGCCTTAGCTGAAAGATCCAGAAAACACACGGTTAAGGCAAAGCGCCTGAAATTCAGGGTTGGTGAGATACCAAAGCCTCCTCTTAGGGCAAGTCTCTCTCCAGCACTTTATTCAAAATGAACCCTTCCTGGTGGCCAAAAGGAGATACCTTGATTTTCTTAAGGAGCAATTTATTTCTGTATAGGTTTCTAGAACACTATTAGAAATATCATGGACTGACAACTCCAGTCTGAGTTTGGTAGATTTGGGGTACATTTTAATTTTTCATTTGTTTTTACAAAACTGCCCACCAGTCACATCATACAATATTCCTTTAATTAATTCCCCAATAGCATCTGTGACGTCAATGATGAGAGTTAGGAATTTAATTCCCCCACCATGCCCCCCACCCAATCTGAATATAACAGCAGATGTTTACAGCTGTGCTATCTAATTTGGTAGCCACTGACAATGCAGCTAGTCCGAACTGAGATGGACGGTAAGAGTAAAATACACTCCAGACTATGAAGACTTAGTACAGAGAGAAGAGAATGCAAAACATCTCGTTAATAATTTTTTGTATTGATTACCTGTTGAAATCATATTTTGGATCTGTTGGATTAAATAAAATATATTCTTAAAATTAATTCCACCTGTTTCTTTTTATGCTTTTTAACATGTTAAAATTTTAACAGAAAATTTTATATTACATATGTGGCTCACGTTATATTTCTAGTGGACAACGCTGGTTTCTAGAATTCCTATAGTGCTGACAGATGATCCCGGTAGAAACCCAGCCAGGCCCCTTCCTCCTCCCCACACACATATGACCCAAGACCATGGCGGAAATTATTTTTATGCAAGCTCATAGTGGATGCATCAAAAATAATTTTTAAATTAAGATAACCAAAAGTGCATCTTCCTTCATTCTGGCCTTACACTTACAGTGATAGCTTGAAGATAAGATACCTCATCATTCTCTTTAAAATAGGAGAAAGGAAACCAGTAAGAAACCCACTGAGATTTTAACATGGTACCTCTGGAGCAGGAAGGCTCAGTGGTTTAAAGAAAATGAAAGCAGATCTAAGAGAAATGAGACTGCAAACAAATAAGAACTTTCATTCCATGACCTCTGTCAAAAATACAGTGTGTGTTTGGCAAATATTTACCTTGCATAGGCCTTAACTTCAAAATACAACCAGAATCTGACCACATCTCTCCACCCCCACTGCCATCACCCCGGCCCAAACCACTGTCATCTCTTCCAGTTTATTGCAGTAGCCTTCCAACAGATCTCTCTGCCTCTGTCCTTGCTTCCCTTCTGTCTATTCCTAATACAGAATCTGAGGTTATAACTTAAAAATGTAAGTCAGATCATTCCTCTGCCCTGTGCAAAATCCTTCATGGCATCCCATCTCACTCAAGTACAAGCCAAAATTCTTAGAGTGGCCCAGAACTGTACCATCCGATAAGATGTCCATTAACTGCCTGTGACTCCTTAAATTAAAATAAAATAAAATTTAAAATTCAGTTTCTCAGTCATACAAGCCACATTTTAAATACTCAATAGCCACTGGAAATGTGGCAAGTTGCTACTGAATTGGACACAAAAGATATAGAGCATTTCCACCAGCACATAAAGTTCTATTGGACAGTGTTGATCTAACACCTAGAAATGTTATTAACTGCCTACCTGTAGGGAAGATACAGCTCCCTGATTTGCTTTGTTTGGTCTGCTAGGTTGTTTGTTTGACTACTAAAGAATTTTCATTTGATGCCAACATTTATTTTTGCAATTAAAAAAATTTTAAAGTTATGTCCTGGAGAGAATACAAAATGGTACAGCCACTTTGGAAGATAGTTTGGCAATTTCTTACAAAGTAAACATAGTTTTACCACATAGTGCAGCATCCCACTCCTAGTTTTTTACCTAACAGATTTGAAAACTATGTCCACAAAAACCGGCATACAAATGGTGCTTTATTCATAACCACCAAACGCTGAAATCAACCAAGATGTCCTTCAGTATGTGAATGGATAAACAAACTCTGGTGTATCCCTACAATGGAATATTACCCAGCAATAAAAAGAAATGAGTTGTCAGCCATAAAAAGACATGGAGGAATCTTAAATACATACTGATAAATAAAAAGCCAGTCTGAAAAAGCTACATACTATATGACTTCAATTATATGATATTCTGGAAAAAAGCAAAATTATAGAGAGAGTGAAAACATCAATGATCACCAGGAGCTTGGGATGGGGGTATTGAATTGGTGAAGCACATGGAATTTTTTAGGGCAGTGAAACTAGTCTGTATGATACTGTCATTGTGGATACATGAGGCTATGCATTTGTCAAGCCTACTGAACTTTACAATACAACCTTAATGTGTCCAAATATTTTTTAAAATAATTTAGGAAGTGGGGAAAAAAACAGGATGGAATGCAGAATGTGAGAAAACAATTTAACTATATTACAAATATATGAAACAACTGCAATGAAGGGGATGAGGGAAAAGGTGCTGACCTAAGTCACTTTGCAAATGAGTGGAGTCTGTAACAGTAAAGGCAAAAGAAGCTGTACAGAAGCACTGCGCTTTAGCTGATAAAGTTGTTTCCTACACAGGTACAGGTTAACAATTCTAATACCACTATATGTGTGTACAGAATGGAATAATTAAGTAAATGGATGGCAGATGGTGGGAGTCAGGTTTCTTACTGTTGGAATGAGAGTTTTCGGGTAAGTAAAGGGAATAGGCTAGCGTAAGCCATGTGGTAATGGATTATTGTCAGAGATATTGGTATGAACTCATGTTTAACTTAATAGACATACAGATGGTTACACATAGAAGTATTTACAGACATGCATATATACACATATATTTTCTTGCTGTGTCAGCTGAGAGGGCCTAGAAGCAATGACACTGCAGTAGCAGGGAACACATCTGGTGCCCAGATCTTGGTTTCTAATATCATTCTCCAATAAAAGCAACTAGGGCTCCAGGGAGAAATGGTTGACTCTAGGACCGAGGCAGGAAATATACAAGGTGAGTCTGGGGTATCTTGTAGCACCAGCAAATAAGAAAGTGTGCAAAACAAACAAGAGTCAACAACAGGGGTGTGTCAAAGAAACGCAGGAGCAAACTGAAAGAGCTCCCATAGGACAAGCTGGAACAATTTGAACAATAAAATAAAGTCTTACTGAAGTATAACCTAAAGTATAAAGTAAATATCTAGGAGTCTACATATATATAAATTATTGAATAGGTGGGGAGTAACCATGTCGAGTCTGACCCGGTTGCTGGACTGTCGCCGCTCCGCTCCGCGCAAAGGATCCGATGGCAGCGCCTGCGCTGATGGACCCACCTCAGGGCAGTGTGACCTTTGAGGATGTGGCCGTGTACTTCTCCTGGGAGGAATGGTGTCTTCTTGATGAGGTTCAGATACACCTGTACCTCGATGTCATGGTGGAGAACTTTGCACTTGTATGCATGCTGGGTAAGGCCCTCACACCCACCCCTATCTTCTGAGCTAGGTTCTGCCTTTCTGCTTTTCCCTAGGGGCTGCTGTGTCATTCTCACATCTGGACCATGGATACTGCTTTCTTCTTCAACTGCTTGGTCATATGTTGTGGTTACTATGGCTAGCCAGAGTGCATCCCTACTCCTTAGTGCCCTAACACCAGTAGCCCCAAAGTTGCAGCTAAGGATTCAGGCTTGCAGTGTCCTAGTTCCCTGACCAGGGATTGAACCCAGGCTAAAGCAGTGAAAGCTCCGAGTCCTCACCACTGGACTGCCAGGGAATTCCCGCAGGCTCTTTTCCTGGAGTTGAGGATGAAGAGACACCTTCTGAACAGAGCGTATCTGCAGAAGGAGTGTCACAGATGAGGACCCCCAGGGCAGGTTTGTCTCCTGAGAAGACCCAGCCCTGTAAGATGTGCACCCCAGTCTTGAGAGACATTTTGCACTTGGCTGAAGAGCAAGGAACAAATAGGGGGCAGAAAGCATACACATGTGGGCCATGCGGGAAACAATTCTATTTCACTGAAAACCTTCAAGAGCACCAGAAGCCGCATATTAGAGAGAATCCCGTACGATATGATATGGGGAGACCCTCATTTTGGAAGAGCTGCACAATCCACACAATAGGGAATCTACCTACCTACATGGAGATTGGGAACGACTTCGTGGCCAACATGGGACTTCAGCCACAGGCCACTAACACCAGGAAGAAACTGAACAACAGTAAGGAGTGTGAAGCTGTTTTTCACAGTGGAACAGGTCATCACAGCTGGGGAGAAGGCAAGAAAGCCTCCAGCCACACAGAAATACTTGTTCAGGATGAGAGAGTCCTTACTAGTAAAGGGTTTTGTGAGTGCAGCAAACGTGGGAAAGCCTGCACCCACACATGTAACTTTATTCAGCATGAGCCAGTTCACACTGGAGAAAAGCCTTATGAGTGCAGTGAATGTGGGAAATCTTTTACTGCTAGGTCAGGCCTTCGTGGTCATCAGAGAGTTCACAGTGGAGAAAGGCCTTATGACTGCAGTGAATGTGGGAAATCTTTTACTGCTAGGTCAGGCTTTCATGATCATCAGAGAGTTCACAGTGGAGAAAGGCCTTATGACTGCAGTGAATGTGGGAAATGTTTTACTGGTAGCTCTAGCCTTCTTCGTCATCAGAGAGTTCACAGTGGAGAAAGGCCTTATGACTGCAGTAAATGTGGGCAATCTTTTACTACTCGATCCTCTCTCTATGATCATCACACAGTTCACACTGGAGAAAGGCCTTATGAGTGCACTGAATGCGGAAAAGCCTTTAAGCAAAGACAGCTCCTCTGCATCCATAGGAAAATCCACACTGGAGAAAAGCCTTGTGAGTGCAAGGAATGTGGTAAATCTTTCACCCAAAGGTGCCACTTGATTAAACATCAGAGAGTTCACAGTGGAGAAAGGGTCTTATGAATATCGCAAATATGGCTGGCAATGATGTTGAAGGAGTTTCAGGTGGTAAGAGAGTAAGAAGAACCCGTACAGCTAATGGACCCTTTCTAGAGAGGAAACTGAGGCACAGAGATGATGTGTCATCTGTTTGTGATCTTCCAGAAATGGACAGGGATCTGGGCTTCAATGCCAGGTTGCCTGGTTCAGGATATCAGGAGTCTGGTCACTTCACTCCTCCCCTGCCCCCCACCCAGGTTTGGGGACTGAAAGAACACCTTGCCCATCCTGACACTTCTGCCAGCCGATCCCCACACCAGGAGCCCTGCTCATACCCCAGTCCCATGCTGATGGACAGGATTATCTTTTCTCTGGGAACCAATATTGATGACTTTCCTGTGACTGACTCCATTTATCTACTCAACCAAACCAGTGCTGTGATTCAGTTATTATTATTGCCATTTATGAAAGGAGGGGTGTCCAGCTCAGAGAGGTTGAGGGACTTCCACAAGGGCTCACTACTGCCAGGACTTTGATGAGAGTGGTTCATCTACACACTGCACCCATCCACTGGCTTCTCTCCTGCCCCTCCGAGCAGGGCCTCCATTTGCTGTGTCCTGACCATGAACTACCCACACCTGACATCTGCATCTCCACCAGGGTCTCCAGCTTCATTTTCACCAGTGCACATCTCCCGGAAACACCCTCCTGCTTGGGAAGTTCTCCACAGGGACAGCAGCACTAAGCCAGGCACTCCGGACTGGGTTATTGGTGTCACCCCAGATTTGACACTGGCTCCATTGCCATATGCAGTGATTCGTTTCCAAGGTCCTGTCCATCTTCTTTATATACCCACCTCAGGTTGTCCCTGTTGCCCTGTTATGTGTTTGACCCGCTCACTGTTCTGGGCAGTGTGAGGGACACGTAAGGACTAAGAATGTCCCCTGTGGCTCTACATGGCCTGGTCCCTGAGGCTCCTCTTCCTAAGCCCTTGATCCATTGCCTCACTGCTCCTCCTACTGCTCCAGAAAAATGTTAACTCACCAAAATGATGATTGTTAATTAGCAAGAACTTGCCCTCCCCCCCTTGGGACCCACACTTGATCAACTTACCTTAAAAGCTAAGACTGAATGCAGGCTGACCCCTCCCATGAAGACTTAAAAACCTGTCTATAAAAAAATTATGATTTTACGGGCTTCCCTGGTGGCACAATCGTTAAGAATCCACCTGCCAATGCAGGGGACGCGGGTTCGATGCCTGGCCTGGGAAGTTCCCACATGCCGCGGAGCAACTAAGCCCATGTGCCACAACTACTGAGCCTGCACTCTAGAGCCCGTGAGCCACAACTCCTGAAGCCCCCACGCCTAGAGCCCGTGCTCCGCAACAAAGAGAGGCCACCGCAATGAGAAGCCTACGTATCGCAACGAAGAGTAGCCCCCGCTCGCCGCAACTAGAGAAAGCCCGCGCGCAGCAACAAAGACCCAATGCAGCTATAAATAAATAAATAAATAAATGTATGTATTAAAAAAAAATAAAGTATTGAATAAATAAACAAATCGGAGAGAATAGACACATTTCCAAATAATGTATGTAGATACTTATCCTACAAGGAGATGGAACATAAATCCCTACTCTTTAAGTGTGGGCTGTGCATGGTGACTTCCTTCCTAAGAGCACACTGTGGAAAAGGAGGGAAAAAAGTAACTTTATATGGAGAAACCTGACAAACACTACCTCAGCCCGGTGACCAAGGTAAACATCGATAGTGTTAAGTCATGTCAATATCAAGTATCCTAGCCATGATGTGATTAGAATGGCACTTGGCTCCTGTGGTTTTCCTCTCAAAATCATAACCCCAGTCTGGTCATGTGAAAAACATTGGACAAATTCCAATAGAGGGACATTCCACAAACTACCTGACCAGTACTCCTCAAAACTGTCAAAATCATTCAAAACAAGGAAAGTCTGAGAAACTGTCACCGTCAAGAGGAGCCTAAAGAGACATGACAATTAAATGTAATGTGGGACCTGGGTGGGATCTTGGAACAGAAATAGGACATTGGGTAAACACTAAAGAAGTCTGAATAAATAACATGGTATCAATACTGGTTCATTAACTGTAACCAAAGTATAATACTCATGGAAAACAACAGGGGAAACTGGTTGCAGGGTAGATGGGAACTCTCTGTACTATCTTTGCAATTTTTTAAAATAAATCTAAGATTGGGCCACAAAAATAATGTTTATTAAAAAAAAAGAAAAACTGATGTTCTGGCTTCTCTTGAAAAATCAGAAGGTCTGGAATCACCAAGTTTACATTCTCTCAGGCTGTTCCCACCACCCACCACTGCCTCTCATCTGATCCATGCCTCTCATTTAAATTACCTGCCTGACCCCAGTAGCCATTTAGTTTGTCATCTTTCCTCTAAATCTAGTAGTATAAAATATTAGAGGAACGATATGTTTCTTTTAAATTCAAGGAAATTTTCCTGCTGTGACAGAGATGGTCCAAAGGCCCCCCAGTTAGAGCACCATCCCAGGCAGGGCTGCTCCAACGACCTGGGATTTATGCACCCCATCTCTGCTAATTCCATTAAGTAGAAGCAGGAATTTGTCTTCTTTGCATGCAATTATTTCTTGATGAACTGAGTGAGTGATCTTTAAAAGGCAATTGTCTTCCTTGGCATGTATTCATAAATGCAGCAGATGCTCCCAAATTGGTTGGAATCATAGCAGCCTTGAGCCAGTAGGGCTGCCTGGGTTACCCATCTACAGGGGAGCATCTGGAGGGGGGGAGCCCTAAGGCCAAGAGCTGGGGAAAAAGTCAACAAGGATTAAGGTCCTAATACCCAACCCAGAGCAAAAACTCTCCCAGCAGGTTTTACAACCTGAGCTGACTTCTCAAGGAATCTTTCCCCTCCTTTCTTGAGCACTGGTCTAAGGGGGGGAGATAAACACACAATAAACTGAGCAGTTAAGTCCACCAAAAGTCAATCACCCACTCCACAAGTTCTTCAACTCTATCAAAATACAGTCTTTTCCACTGGTCTCAAATAGCACATAGTTTAGCTAGTAAAAGCACTCACATACTAAGAATTATCTGGCATTAGAGTTTAGCTCCATCACTCTTTCAAAAGCTGTTTCAAGAGATCAAAAGGAAAACACACCTCTTCTGTTCATTTATTATGAGGTGTTTTTGCTTGTTTGTTTGCTTTGAAAGACCATGTTCAGATAGCATTTTTTTTTTATGGCTGTGTTGGGTCTTCGTTTCTGTGCGAGGGCTTTCTCCAGCTGCGGCGAGCGGGGGCCACTCTTCACCGCGGTGCACGGGCCCCTCACTGTCGCGGCCCCTCCTGCTGCGGAGCACAGGCTCCAGACACACAGGCTCAGCAGTCGTGGCACACGGGCCCAGCTGCTCCACGGCATGTGGGATCCTCCCAGACCAGGGCTCGAACCCGTGTCCCCTGCACCGGCAGGCAGACTCCCAACCACTGCGCCACCAGGGAAGCCCCAGATAGCATATTTTTTAAATCCCAGCACAATCTCCTGTTCTAATTTCTCCATCGTACAGTTCTGCCTCTTAACATGAAGAGAACTTTACTGGCCAATTGAAAATGTCACCTCCTTCCCCATCCCATGCACTCACAGACCCCTATTCTTATCCAACAATGGTGACCTGGGACAAGTGGAATTACAGTCACAAATGCTGTCCTTTTTACAGTCTCTTTTTCTACTGTTGACTCATTCATCCCACCTCTCCAAGGCCCCTGGTAATAAAAATCTCAGATTCTCCAGATAAAGGGCCACAAGCTCAAAGCAATCTGAACTGTGATATCTTGTACCAAAGAACACTAGCCTTGTATATTATTCCATTTCTTCCTCAAAACAATCCTGTGAGGTAGATGATCATTGCTGCCATTAACATTGTCATCCTCCCACCTTGACAATGAGGGCAATCTCACAACATCCTTCCACCTTGACAACAGGGTTCCTTGACAATATGAGTAACCTGAAGCTCAGGCAGCTGAAGTGACTTAAACCAAGATCCTACAGCAGCAGAACTTGGACACAGTCTTTTTACTCTTTTTTCCTTCTCCTTGCCCTCTTTTCCTCCCATCCTCCTCCTCCATCAACTCTCTATTGGGCATCTCCTAAAGCACGATTCTGTGCTGGATACACTATGCCTACAGCCTTCATTCATTCCTTCATTTAAGTATTTGGGTTTTTCAACTAAATAAACAGGGGAAACAAGATCTTCACACACACAAAAGGAACGCAACAAGGTCTAAACATAAAGAGGCACAGGAATCAGAGAAAGGCATCTTGTGCAATCAAGGGGGACTTCCCAGAGGTGGTGAGGCTTAAGGTGAGCCTTGAGAAAGGGCTGGTCCCTAACCCATGGGCCAGAAAGCAGGGGTCTTCCCAGAAGGGGGAAGTGAGCCAGGCAGAGGCAATGGGCTGCTTGATGAGAACAGAGGGTCTGAGTGGGGGAAAGAGGGGATATCCGGTGAAAGAAGGGAAGAAGCAAGGCTGAGTCAGCACTCGGCAGGGAGGAAGACTAAGCCGGTGTGTAGCCCTCCTCTCCCACTGAAGGATCCTTTGCAAGCTCCCACGGCTTGTCTGCATTGCCATGTCTGGCACTGGCAGGGTATTTTCAAAGAAGCAAGCATCCTTTCCACAGAGTCTACCCTCACTTACACAGGATGGCCAAAATGAGCTAGTTAAAGGTTTCTTTTACAGATTTCTTTAAGTCCCCTTGAGGGAGGCGGTACAGACAAGGGCATAGATCCAACTGGTTTTATTCATCTAAAGGCACAGAAAGCAGTCAGGTCAGGCAGTTCACACAGCGGAGAGATGGGCAGCACTCAGCAGCCGAGGGAAGCCGCCAGACCTTAAAGGGAGCCTCAGTGGGGACAGGGCCGCCAGTGATGTCTTCAGAGAGCGCAGCTGACCTCTGGGAAACACAACCATCTCTCCTCAGGTCAGTCTTATAGGCATTAGTCTCCGCACAGCTTGGCTGAGAGGAGCAGGGGCCACTTCACCTGGGCCAGGTTCTCCTCCTTGATTGCAGAGTTCCCCAATACACAAAACAGAAATCCAATTCGTAAATCCAAAAATCACACGTGCTAAAGTCAGAGTCTTCACTTAATTTAACATAGTGCTTGGTATTTAATAGGTACTTCGTAAATATTATTAAGTAAATGAGTAAATCAGTTAACTCTATTAAGATGAAATTTCTGTTCTATTGTGATGCAGAACTTCCCCAAAAATCAATTGGAAATGAACTTATACTCACCAAACATACACATAACACACACACACACATAAACACAGATGGGGCCTTTATACTGTTTCCCTTTTTTATAGTGCTTAGTATTAGATCAGATTAAGAATTCTGAGCCATTTCACATCTTCCATGGAATAGGAAGAATAAAAACTAGCTGAGAAGTGGCTGGGAGAAGTCACCCAACCCTTCAGTCTCAGACTTAGGGTTGCCAGTTAAAATAGAGGATGACCAGTTAAGAGTACCCCAAATACTGCATGGGACATACTTATACTAAAAAAGTGTTTGTTGTTTACCTGAAATTCACATTTAACTGGAGATCCTGTATTTTTATTTGCTAAATCTAGCAACCTTACTTGGACTCTTCATCTTGCAATACCAACCTTACAGGGGCTTCCTGGGCAGGTGGAATAAAATCCTGTGCCTGGAACTCTAATAACAGAAATCAGATGTTGTCTGGGGCTAGAGGTGGAGGGAGGGGACCAAGGGCAAGGGGACAAGGGAACATTATGCGTGTGGAAACTGTTCTCTGTCTTGATTATGGTGGTGGTAATTGTATATATTTACCAAAATTCATCACACAATACATAAAATTGGGGAATTTTATTATGTTATGCCTAACAGGATGGTAGTTTAGGATGCAACTGTTTTTCTGATGCAATTTATTTTGTCAACTTTGATAAGGAACCACAAAATGTAATGGGTTAGAGCAGGTTCTAGAGATCAAATCCTGGCTCCAACACTTACTAGCAGTATGACCTTGGGCAAGTTGTGCCTCAGTTTCCTCATCTGTTAAAAGGGGCTAATTATAATCCTAACTCATAAGACTGTTGTAAAACTTAAACACGATATGACATGGAAAGCTCTTGGCACCAACCTTAGCACAGAGTAACTGATGTTAGTTATTGTTTTAAATTAATAATAATACCAATAGCCACCTCCTAAGATCTAAGTAGTTTCTTTAAAATGAAGTTGTTCCTACAGAAAAGGGAAACAATGACACGTGTAAGGTAGTTAGAAACTGGATAAAGAAATCCCCACTTTAGAATTTTGAAAAACCTGGGACAGATATGAAGTATTCATTAATATCCCTTGTATACTTCACAGAGGGCACTGGGCTGTGGCAATTCCATATGTAAAAGTCCACTGCAGGGACTCCCCTGGTGGTCCAGTGGTAAAGAATCTGCCTTCCAATGCGGGGGATGAGAGTTCGATCCCTGGTTGGGGGACTAAGATCCCACATGCCGCAGGGCAACTAAGCCCGCACGCCACAACTACTGAGCTTGTGTGCCTCAACTAGAGAGCCTGCGTGCTGCAAACTACAGAGTTCACGTGCTCTGGAGCCTGTGTGCCACAACTAGAGAGAGAAAACCCGCACACCACAACTAGAGAGAAGCCTGCGTGCCACAACGAAGATCCCACGTGCCGCAACTAAGACCTGACACAGCCAAAAAAATAAAGAAAAACAAAACAAAAAATCCACTGCAGTGAATAACAGACGGTTTCTTGTTCATGGCTTCCAAAATAGAAGGTCAAAAGAACTGGCTTTATATCTCCACTTCTGGACCTTCTAAGATTGGATAGGTCCAAATTTTCCTGAAAACAAGCATTTTCCTATGTCTGTTGGTTAATAAGGACCAGATTCAGGAATTCTCCAAGCATCTGAGTCAGTAAATGTTAACTGAGCACGTAAACTATGTGCCACGCTCTGTGAGAAACTGGACCCTAATCTTCATAAGTGCCGTGTGAAGTTGACATCCATAACCAATTACCTGATTATTTCTGAAAGGGAAATTGAAGATCAGAGAAGAGGTGAAGTGTCCAGCCAGGAAGTGGTCAGTCAATCCCACACCCTCCCTGCTCCTCCCGGCCGTCTCCTGCTTTTACCCCGTGATAGTCACCTCCCTGATCACACCTCACACACAGGAAGACAGATGAGGGCGGGATATGACCCTCAAATTCCTCCTCCAAATGCCTAAATGACCTGTACTTTCTCTTCCTTTGAGATCCGCATCTGCCTTCCTCTGCAGTCCTCCCAACTCCCCAGAAATGTTTCGGTCACAAGTAGCCTGTCATCCTTCAGAAGTCTGAATCCATGCCCTTTTTATTCAGCCATTGACAATCATTCCTGAGGACCTACCAGGTCACAGGCACTGTGTTAGGTGCTACCGACTTAAAGACAAGCACAGAAATTAACTAACGACCACATTACACCTGTTTTCGTTGATTCCAAAGAAACTTAGTCATACCTTGAAAATGGACTTTTCCAATGCACTATGATGTATGAGCAAGAAGGCTCACTGCAATGATGTTTTTAATAGCAGAACAATGGAACTGAGCTATCAACAGAAAATGGTCTTAAAGGAAACGTGATGTATCTACTCACTAGAAACCAGGATTGTCTGAAAGGACTCTCCCAAAAATGTTAATAGTTGTTGCCTAGGCAAGCATCTTTCTTTCCTTCCTCTCTTCCTTCCTCCCTCCCTCCATCTCTCTCTCTTTCTTCCTTTCTTTCTTTCTCTCTCCCTCTCTTTCTTTCTTTCTTTCAACTTTAGGTATGTGCTCTTTATAATCAGTACACAAAATCTTAAAAAAAAAAAACAATAAAACACTGTGCATGAGTGTGGGGGAAGGGTGGAGTTCCTTTCAAACTCCTCTAACCCACTTTGAAGACTTGCAACACTTCCTTATTAGGAAAATAAAAACCCATTAGGGCAGGCTAATAAATCAGTCTACCTCCCGGAAGAAAATGCCATCGGGACTTGTGAGAAACTGGAGTGAGAAATGGCCTTCTGACTTGATAAGTCGTCTGTTTCCTGGGTTTCCAGACCGCCCGTGTTTGAAGCCTATGAATACCCTCGTTTGAAAACAAAAATAAAGACACACCTTTTTAAAGAGAGGGAAATTAAACTCTGGGAGAAAAGAGATTACCCATGTACAAGATTCATAAGACTACGCCTTGATCTAGACTTGGTTTGCTCATTTTGAACAGGGATATTGTCCTGGGGGAGCAGCTGGCACTGAGATGCAGCCCAGGTGGGGCTGGTGGAGATCACCGGGCTGGAACGGGTCGGGATAATTACCTGCGCCCTGTTCCCTCATTTCACAGCTATAGGTGATTAGGGGCGATATCATGTACTCATTGAGCTGTATGCCAAGCAATTCACAATTAATTGTTACCACGACCAGGATTAAGAGCCTGAAGCCCTCAAGAGGTACAGTGTCGAGGCTTCCCTGGTGGCACAGTGGTTGAGAATCTGCCTGCCAATGCAGGGGACACGGGTTCGATCCCTGGTCTGGGAAGATCCCACATGCCGCGGAGCAACTAGGCCCGTGAGCCACAACTACTGAGCCTGCGCATCTGGAGCCTGTGCTCCGCAACGAGAGGCCACGACACTGACAGGCCCGCGCACCGCGATGAAGAGTGGCCCCCGCTCTCCACAACTAGAGAAAGCCCTCACACAGAAACGAAGACCCAACACAGCCATAAATAAATAAATAATTTTTTTAAAAAAGAGGTGCAGTGTCCTGCCAGAGTCAAGCACCCAGAGCCCCCTGGGCGCACTTTTCCTCACCTGCCTCAGGTGGGCGGGCTGGTACCCACCGCGGATACGCTCACCTGTTCGTTCCAGCGATGCAGCTGGCTGTAGCGCACCTTGCAGAACAGGAACCCGTCCAGGTACACGGAGTACAGCTGCAAACAGAGTCATCACGTCCGGATTAGCCGAGCGAGGTGAGCTCCCGCCCCCGCCTTGTCACCGGCCTCCTCCTCCCTGCCCAGTCGGACCCCGACCCCCGGCGCACCACGTAGCGGCCCCCCAGCGCGTCGGGCCGCTGCTGGGACACTGGGATGCAGAAATGCATCTTCATGGCTCGGGCGGAGGCCCCGGAGCAGCGCTGGGAACCCGACCCGTGGCAGCGGCGGCGGCGCTTTTAGCGAATCCGGACTCCGCGATCGGCGGGGAAGCCGGACCTGCGGCGGCGGCGGCGGCGCGGTCCTCTGTTCTGAGCCCCGCGGCGGTGGGTGCAGTGGGCTGGCCCCGCGGTCCGGGGCGGGGCCGGGCTCCCGCTGACCCCTCGCCTCTAGTGTCCGCAGGTGGGGCCGGCCTCCTGGTCGCCGCCCCGCTCCGGCTGCGCCACTCGGGTCCCGGGAAGGGAGGGAGGCGGAGCGCGTCCACGGCCAAGGGCCCGGGCCCCGTGCACAGCCCCCAGGCAGGCCTGCGCCCCGGGCAGGGCTCCCAGGTGCGAGGCGGGGCCTGAGACGCAATTCAGGGTAGAGAGACTCTAGAAAGTGCCAGTGCCTCCCTCGGGCCAGGGGTTTCACCCTGGGGTCTATGGACTCCTGGGGGCTCTTTGGGGGAAAGTTGTGCGTGGATGGGTGAGGTGATGGAATTCTTCTGGGGAGAAGGTCCAGGGTTTTATCGGATTTTCAGAAGGTTCCTCGAACTCACAAAAGTTAAAAATCGTTGCTCCAGCTGCATAGATGTCCCGTACCCCCGCCTGATGAGTAATTCACTAACTACTCCCCACACTGCCCCAGCATCTCGGCTCAGGCTCCTTGCTGGGGGTTAGGGGTGAGGGAGGCACAGCTGAGGAGAAGCCCCTCTTCTCCAAGCGCCCGCCCCAGGGCCGCGTTCTGATCTCTGTGGCCTGCAGAATGTCCAGTCTGCCTTCCATTGGGTCTGGCGTGAGAGACAGAGACAGATCACATTCAGACCGACCCTCAAACTCAAAACGTTGACATTTTCTGCAAGTCAGTGCCCTGCCAGGGTTGAAAAAATTCTGTGTCCCATTACCTGCCAACACTGCCTGCAGTACACTGTGAATTAAGGTTTTCAAAATATGCATACATCTAGCAATTACCCTATGACTAGAACATTTCTATTAGGTTCAGTTTTATGTGTTAACATTTGTTAAATGTAACACTTAAGGTATGCCGCAGTATTTATAACCCTGCTTTAGTATTTTTTAAATACTAAATATTTTTCCTTTTAGAAAAACTTTTTTTTCCCTAATATACGAGAAACTTCAACAATTTTTTTCCCCTTAATATACCAGAAACCTCATCAACTGGAAGTGGTTTGGGCAACTCTTGATCCCCAAGAAGCCCTGATTTCAAATAGGTGCCAGCACCCAGTTAGCTGGGTTCATATAAACCCTTTGTTCTCTGGACTAACCATCCCAAGTTCTTTCAACAGTCTCTCATTGTTAGTTGCTGTGGAAAGTAATCCTCCCAATTCTGTTATTTTAGTTAAACCAAGATAGCGTTCCTCCCGCCTTGCGGTGGTCATCAGGGTGGAAGGAGGCTGGAGGGAAGCAGCAGTCACACGTGTGTCCGTCATAGGCAGGCATGGGGCCCTCTCTGTGCTTCCTGCCCTTTAATCCTCCTGTAACTCTTTCAGGTAAACAGTAAGAGCAACATCCCACCAATGACAGGCCCAGAGAGTGGAGTAACTTTTCCAAGCTCACAGATCACTTTTTCATAGGTCTGAATAGTTTATTCTAAGATTTCATCAGAATCATGGAAAGTCCTTAAAGATGCAGGTCACCACTGGGTGAGAGCTGAGGGCCTGACATGGGAATCTGAGACGAGGGAAGGAGAACAGCACCGCTGAGCCCCCATTCATTCTCACAGGCTTGCTGGGTACCAGGCTCTGATGTACATCATGCCGTTTAATTTCCCCAGTAACTTAGAGCTAGGAACCTTCGACTGTTCTGGTTTTTCAGAAAAGGGAATCGAGACTTAGGGCCTTAGAGTTAGGGAGACTGAATAAGGCAGCGGCTAAGAGAATGGCAGCAGGAATTCATATCCCAGCTCAGCGGCCTCTGGCTCAGGGGCCTCGGGCATGTTAGTGGATTCTTAAACTACACTTTCCTCCTATGAATTCATGTTAATCACTCTACCCACTTCAAGAGGATTTTCATTGCATCCTTTGCCTGTGGGCCATCTCTGATCTGGAGGGCTGCTCTATAGCAAGGCAGGGGTGTCCCTGAGCATCCCCTTGACTAGAGGCTAATCAGGTATGCTCTGGGATCTGGTCCAGTCTTCAGGCAGCAAAGCAAAGCATCCTGGTCAAGCTTCTCCTCCTGGGAACTTACTTCTACCTGTGAAGGGCCTGGGCCCTGGTTCAACCCCCATGGCTATGTCCAGACAAGGCCATTTCCTTCCTTTAACTAATGCCACACCTGAATCTGAACTAAAACAGGTCTGGCCTCTGTGTAAGTCCCTGCCCTCCTCCATCCCCAGTCTCTGCCCCTGACAGTCAGCTCTTAATCACTCATTGCCAGTGAGCAATTTTTTTGCTAGAGTATTTTTTTCCCAGCTTTGAGATATAAATGACATATAACATCGTGCAAGTTTAAGGTGTGCAATGTGGTGATTTGATACACATATATACATCACCATAATACAGTTAATTAATACATCCATCACCTCATATGGCTACATTGTTTTTTTTCATGAGAACATTTAAGGTTTACTCTCCTAGCAACCTTCAAGTACATAGTACAGATTATTAACTACAGCCACCATACTGTACATTATATCACCAGAACTCTTTCATCTTTTTTTGTTTGTTTGTTTATTTTTGGCTGTGTTGGGTCTTCGTTTCGTGCAAGGGCTTTCTCTAGTTGCGGCAAGTGGGGGCCACTCTTCATCACGGTGCGCGGGCCGTTCACTATCGCGGCCTCTCTTGTTGCGGGGCACAGGCTCCAGACACGCAGGCTCAGCAGTTGTGGCTCACGGGCCTAGTTGCTCCGCGGCATGTGGGATCCTCCCAGGCCAGGGCTCGAACCCATATCCCCTGCATTGGCAGGCAGATTCCCAACCACTGCACCACCAGGGAAGCCCAGAACTCTTTCATCTTATAACTGGAAATTTACACCTTTGACCACCACCACCCATTCCTCCAGCCCCAGCCCATGGCAACCATCAGTCTACTTTCTGTTTCTATGAATGTGTTTTGTTTTAGATTCCACATATGTAAGATCATATAACGTTTGTCTTTCTCTGTCTGACTCATTTCACTTAGCATAATGCCCTCAAGTTTTATCCATGATTTTTGCACCAGGCAGGATTTCCTTTTTCATGGCTGAATAATATTCCATTGAGTGTGTGTGTGTGTGTGTGTGTGTGTGTGTGTGTGTGTGTGTGTATTCATGGACAGTTAGGTTGTATCCGAGTCTTGACTATTGTAAATAATGCTGCAATGAACATGGGGGCATATTTGTCTTTTCAAGTCAGTGTTTTTTGTTTCCTTTGGATAAATACCCAGAAGTGTAATTGCTGAATTATATGGCAGTTCTATTTTTAATTTTTTGAAGAAACTCTCTGTTTTCAACAGTGGCTACACCAATTTACACTCTCACCAACATCGCACAAGTGTTCTTTTTTCTCCACTTCCTCAATAATACTTGTTATTTCTTGTCTTTTTAATAATAGCCATTCTAACAGGAGTGAGGTGATATCTCATTGTGGTTTAATTTGCATTTCCCTGATGATTAGTGAGGTTGAGTTCCTTTTCTTATACCTGTTGGCCATCTGTACACCTTCTTTGGAAAGGAAGATCTTCTGCCCATTTTTAAATCAGATTTTTAAATTTTGCTATTGAGTTGTATAAATTCTTTATATATTTGAGGTGTTAACCTTTTATCGGATATATGACTTGCAAATATTCTCTCCCATTTGGTAGGTTGCCTTTTCATTTTATTGATGGTTTCCTTTGCTGTGCAGAAGCTTTTTAGTTTGATGTAGCCCCCTTGTTTATTTTTGCTTTTGTTGCCTTTGCTTTTGGTTTCACATCCAAAATTCATTGCCAATACCAATGTCAAGGATCTTACCACCTATGTTTTCTTCTAGAAGTTTTAAGGTTTCAGGTCTTACATTCAAGTCTTTAATCCATATTTAGTTAATTTGGGAGGTACTGTGTAAGATAGTGGTCAAGTTATCCCAGCACTATTTATTGAAGAGACTGTTTTTTCCCCATTATATGACTCTTTTGTAGTAAGTTAATTCACCTGTATGTGTGGGTTTATTTCTGGGCTCTCTATTCTGTTGCATTGTCTGGTTTTGTGCCCGTATCATACTGTTTTGATTACTAGAGCTTTGTAATATAGTTTAAAATCAGGGCACCTGATGCTTCTAGCTTTGTTCTTTCTCAAGATTCCTTTGGCTATTTGGGGTCTTTTGAGTGTCCATACAAATTTTAGGATTGTTTGTTCTACTTTTGTGAAAAATGCCATGGGAATTTTGATAAGCGTTGTGTTAAATATGTAGATTGCTTTGAGTTGTATGGACATTTTTTAAAAATTAATTAACTTATTTACTTTTTATTTTTGGCTGCGTTGGGTCTTCGTTGCTGTGTGCGGGCTTTCTCTAGTTGCAGTGAGCGGGGGCTACTCTTTGTTGCAGTGCTCGGGCTTCTCATTGCTGTGGCTTCTCTTGTTGTGGAGCACGGGCTCTAGGTGCATGGGCTTCAGTAGTTGTGGCACGTGGGCTCAGTAGTTGTGGCTTTCAGGCTCTAGAGCGCAGGCTCAGTAGTTGTGGTGCACGGGCTTAGTTGCTTCGCAGCATATGGGATCTTCACAGACCAGGGCTCAAACCCATGTCCCCTGCATTGGCAGGCGGATTCTTAACCACTGCACCACCAGGGAAGTTCTGGTATTAACAATATTAATTCCTCTAATCCATGAACACGGAATACCTTTCCAATTATTTGTGTCTTCTTCAATTTCTTTCTTCAGTGTCTTGTAGTTTTCATTGTATAGGTCTTTTACCTTCTTGGTTAAATTTATTCCTTTTTTATGCAGTTGTAAATAGGATTGCTTTCTTCTCTTTCTGGTAGTTTGTTGTCAGTGTATAGAAACACAACAAACTTTTACATGTTGTTTTTTTTTGTTTGTTTGTTTGTTTGTTTTTAATGTCTGAAACATTTATATTAACATATTTCCATACATATTTCCATACAAATACAAATATAAGATTTTTAGAAATTTCATGTAATGTCTGAAACATTTATATTAACATATTTCCATACAAATAGCCCAATGAAAGTTTAGTATTAGTTGTTTTGTTTGTTTTTTTATACTGCAGGTTCTTATTAGGCATCAATTTTATACACATCAGTGTATACATTTCAATCCCAATCGCCCAATTCAGCACACCACCATCCCCATCCCACCGCAGTTTTCCCCCCTTGGTGTCCATATGTCCATTCTCTACATCTGTGTCTCAACTTCTGCCCTGCAAACTGGCTCATCTGTACCATTTTTCTAGGTTCCACATACATGCATTAATATACGATATTTGTTTTTCTCTTTCTGACTTACTTCACTCTGTATGACAGTCTCTAGATCCAACCACGTCTCAACAAATGACTCAATTTCGTTCCTTTTTATGGCTGAGTAATATTCCATTGTATATATGTACCACAACTTCTTTATCCATTCGTCTGTTGATGGGCATTTAGGTTGCTTCCATGACCTGACTATTGTAAATAGTGCTGCAATGAACATTCGGGTGCATGTGTCTTTTAGAATTACGGTTTTCTCTGGGTATATGCCCAGTAGTGGGATTGCTGGGTCATATGGTAATTCTATTTTTAGTTTTTTAAGGAACCTCCATATTGTTCTCCATAGTGGCTGTATCAATTTACATTCCCACCAACAGTGCAAGAGGTTTCCCTTTTCTCCACACCCTCTCCAGCATTTGTTGTTTGTAGATTTTCTGATGATGCCCATTCTAACAGGAGTGAGGTGATACCTCATTGTAGTTTTGATTTGCATTTCTCTAATAATTAGTGATGTTGAGCATCTTTTCATGTGCTTCGTGGCCGTCTGTATGTCTTCTTTGGAGAAATGTCTCTTTAGGTCTTCTGCCCATTTTTGGATTGGGGTGTTTGTTTCTTTAATATTGAGCTGAATGAGCTGTTTATATATTTTGGAGATTAATCCTTTGTCCGTTGATTCATTTGCAAATATTTTTTCCCATTCTGAGGGTTGTCTTTTCGTCTTGTTTATGGTTTCCTTTGCTGTGCAAAAGCTTTGAAGTTTCATTAGGTCCCACTTGTTTATTTTTGTTTTTATTTTCATTACTCTAGGAGGTGGATCAAAAAAGATCTTGCTGTGATTTATGTCAAAGAGTGTTCTTCCTATGTTTTCCTCTAAGAGTTTTATAGTGTCCAGTCTTATATTTAAGTCTTTAATCCATTTTGAGTTTATTTTTGTGTATGGTGTTAGGGAGTATTCTAATTTCATTCTTTTACATGTAGCTGTCCAGTTTTCTCAGCACCACTTATTGAAGAGACTGTCTTTTCTCCATTGTATATCTTTGCCTCCTTTGTCATAGATTAGTTGACCATAGGTGTGTGTGTTAATCTCTGGGCTTTCTATCTTGTTCCATTGATCTATGTTTCTGTTTTTGTGCCAGTACCATATTGTCTTGGTTACTGTAGCTTTGTAGTATAGTCTGAAGTCAGGGAGTCTGATTCCTCCAGCTCCGTTTTTTTCCCTCAAGACTGCTTTGGCTATTCGGGGTCTTTTGTGTCTCCATACAAATTTTAAGATGATTTGTTCTAGCTCCGTAAAAAATGCCATTGGTAATTTGATAGGGATTGCATTGAATCTGTAGATTGCTTTGGGTAGTATAGTCATTTTCACAATGTTGATTCTTCCAATCCAAGAACATGGTATATCTCTCCATCTGTTGGTATCCTCTTTAATTTCTTTCATCAGTGTCTTATAGTTTTCTGCATACAGGTCTTTTGTCTCCCTAGGTAGGTTTATTCCTAGGTATTTTATTCTTTTTGTTGCAATGGTAAATGGGAGTGTTTCCATAATTTCTCTTTCAGATTTTTCATCATTAGTGTATAGGAATGCAAGAGATTTCTGTGCATTAATTTTGTATCCTGCAACTTTACCATATTCATTAATTAGCTCTAGCAGTTTTCTGGTGGCAGTTTTAGGATTCTCTATGTATAGTATCATGTCATCTGCAAACAGTGACAGTTTTACTTCTTCTTTTCCAATTTGTATTCCTTTTATTTTTATTTCTTCTCTGATTGCTGTGGCTAGGACTTCCAGAACTATGTTGAATAATAGTGGTGAGAGTGGACATCCTTGTCTTGTTCCTGATCTTAGAGGAAATGCTTTCAGTTTTTCACCATTGAGAATGATGTTTGCTGTGGGTTTGTCATATATGGCCTTTATTATGTTGAGGTAGGTTCCCTCTATGCCCACTTTCTGGAGAGTTTTTATCATAAATGGGTGTTGAATTTTGTCAAAAGCTTTTTCTGCATCTATTGAGATGATCATATGGTTTTTATTCTTCAGTTTGTTAATATGGTGTATCACATTGATTGATTTGCGTATATTGAAGAATCCTTGCATCCCTGGGATAAATCCCACTTGATCGTGGTGTATGATCCTTTTAATGTGTTGTTGGATTCTGTTTGCTAGTATTTTGTTGAGGATTTTTGCATCTATATTCATCAGTGATATTGGTCTGTAATTTTCTTTTTTTGTAGTGTCTTTGTCTGGTTTTGGTATCAGGGTGATGGTGGCCTCATAGAATGAGTTTGGGAGTGTTCCTTCCTCTGCAATTTTTTGGAAGAGTTTGAGAAGGATGGGTGTTAGCTCTTCTCTAAATGTTTGATAGAATTCACCTGTGAAGCCATCTGGTCCTGGACTTTTGTTTGTTGGAAGATTTTTAATCACAGTTTCAATTTCATTACTTGTGATTGGTCTGTTCATATTTTCTGTTTCTTCCTGGTTCAGTCTTGGAAGGTTATACCTTTCTAAGAATTTGTCCATTTCTTCCAGGTTGTCCATTTTATTGGCATAAAGTTGCTTGTAGTAGTCTCTTAGGATGCTTTGTATTTCTGCAGTGTCTGTTGTAACTTCTCCTTTTTCATTTCTGATTTTATTGATTTGAGTCCTCTCCCTCTTTTTCTTGATGAGTCTGGCTAATGGTTTATCAATTTTGTTTATCTTCTCAAAGAACCAACTTTTAGTTTTATTGATCTTTGCTATTGTTTTCTTTGTTTCTATTTCATTTATTTCTGCTCTGATCTTTATGATTTCATTCCTTCTGCTAACTTTGGGTTTTGTTTGTTCTTCTTTCTCTAGTTTCTTTAGGTGTAAGGTTAGATTGTTTACTGGAGATTTTTCTTGTTTCTTTAGGTAGGCTTGTACAGCTATAAACTTCCCTCTTAGAACTGCTTTTGCCGCATCCCATAGGTTTTGGGTCGTCGTGTTTTCATTGTCATTTGTCTCTAGGTATTTTTTGATTTCCTCTTTGATTTCTTCATTGATCTCTTGGTTATTTAGTAACGTATTGTTTAGCCTCCATGTGTTTGTGTTTTTTACATTTTTTTCCCTGTAATTCATTTCTAATCTCATAGCGTTGTGGTCAGAAAAGATGCTTGATATGATTTCAATTTTCTTAAATTTCCTGAGGCTTGATTTGTGACCCAAGATGTGATCTATCCTGGAGAATGTTCCGTGCACACTTGAGAAGAACGTGTAATCTGCTGTTTTTGGATGGAATGTCCTATATATATCAATTAAATCTATCTGGTCTATTGTGTCATTTAAAGCTTCTGTTTCCTTATTTATTTTCATTTTGGATGATCTGTCCATTGGTGTAAGTGAGGTGTTAAAGTCCCCCACTATTATTGTGTTACTGTCGATTTCCTCTTTTATAGCTGTTAGCAGTTGCCTTATGTATTGAGGTGCTCCTATGTTGGGTGCATATATATTTATAATTGTTATATCTTCTTCTTGGATTGATCCCTGGATCATTATGTAGTGTCCTTCCTTGTCTCTTGTAACATTCTTTATTTTAAAGTCTATTTTATCTGATATGAGTATAGCTACTCCAGCTTTCTTTTGATTTCCGTTTGCATGGAATATCTTTTTCCATCCCCTCACTTTCAGTCTGTATGTGTCCCTAGGTCTAAAGTGGGTCTCTTGTAGACAGCATATATATGGGTCTTGTTTTTGTATCCATTCAGCCAGTCTATGTCTTTTGGTTGGGGCATTTAATCCATTCACGTTTAAGGTAATTATCGATATGTATGTTCCTATGACCATTTTCTTAATTGTTTTGGGTTTGTTTTTGTAGGTCCTTTTCTTCTCTTGTGTTTCCCACTTAGAGAAGTTCCTTTAGCGTTTGTTGTAGAGCTGGTTTGGTGGTGCTGAATTCTCTTAGCTTTTGCTTGTCTGTAAAGCTTTTGATTTCTCCATCAAATCTAAATGAGATCCTTGCCAGGTAGAATAATCTTGGTTGTAGGTTCTTCCCTTTCATCACTTTAAGTATATCATGCCACTCCCTTCTGGCTTGCAGAGTTTCTGCTGAGAAATCAGCTGTTAACCTTATGGGAGTTCCCTTGTATGTTATTTGTCGTTTTTCCCTTGCTGCTTTCAATAATTTTTCTTTGTCTTTAATTTTTGCCACTTTGATTACTATGTGTCTCGGCGTGTTTCTCCTTGGGTTTATTCTGTATGGGACTCTCTGCGCTTCCTGGACTTGGGTGGCTATTTCCTTTCCCATGTTAGGGAAGTTTTTGACTATAATCTCTTCAAATATTTTCTCGGGTCCTTTCTCTCTCTCTTCTCCTTCTGGGACCCCTATAATGCGAATGTTGTTGCGTTTAATGTTGTCCCAGAGGTCTCTTAGGCTGTCTTCATTTCTTTTCATTCTTTTATCTTTACTCTGTTCTGCAGCAGTGAATTCCACCATTCTGTCTTCCAGGTCACTTATCCGTTCTTCTGCCTCAGTTCTTCTGCTATTGATTCCTTCTAGTGTAGTTTTCATTTCAGTTATTGTATTGGTCATCTCTGTTTGTTTGTTCTTTAATTCTTCTAGGTCTTTGTTAATCATTTCTTGCATCTTCTCAATCTTTGCCTCCATTCTTATTCCAAGGTCCTGGATCATCTTCACTATCATTATTCTGAATTCTTTTTCTGGAAGGTTGCCTATCTCCACTTCATTTAGTTGTTTTTCTGGGGTTTTTTCTTGTTCCTTCATCTGGTACATAGCCCTCTGCCTTTTCATCTTCTCTATCTTTCTGTAACTCTACATGTTGATTTTTGTATCTTTACTGAATTCATTTATTAGTTCTAACAGGTTTTTGATTGAGTCTTTAGTTTTTTCTAAGTATAATACCATGTAATATGCAAATAGTGGCAGTTTTGCTTCTTCCTTTCTGAATTAGATGGCTTTTAGTTCTTTTTCTGGTCTAATTGCTCTGGCTAAGCCTTCCAATATTATGTTGAATAAAAGTGGTGAGAGTGGGCACTTTGTCTTGTTCCTGATCTTAGATGAAAAGCTTTCAGCTTTTTATCATTGATTATGATATTAACTGTGGGCTTGTCATATGTGGCCTTTATTATGTTGAGGTATGTTTCCTCTATACCCACTTTGTTGAGAGTTTTATCATAAATGAATGTTAAATTTTCTAAATGATTTTTCTTCATCTATTGAAATGATCATATGATTTTTAAAATCCTTCATTTTGTTAGTTTGGTACATCATATTTTTTGATTTGAGGTACTGAACCATCCTTGCTTCCCTGGAATAAATCTTACCTGATCATGGTGCATGATCCTTTTGATGTATTGTTAAATCAGCTTGCTAATATTTTATTGAGAATTTTTGCATCTATGTTTATCAGGGATATTGGCCTGTACCTTTCTTTTCTTGTGGTGTCCTTCTCTCATTTTGGTATCAGGGTATTGCTGGCCTTGGACAATGAGTTTCGGTGTGTTCCTTCTTCTAGTTTTGGAAGATTTTAAAAAGGAATTGTGTTAATTCTTCTTTAAATGTTTGGTAGAATTCACCAGTTAAGCCATCTGGTCCTGGACCTTTGTTTTTTGGGAGATTTTTAATTACTGATTCAACTGTCTTACTAGCAATTGGTCTGTTTAGATTTTCTATTTCTTCATCATTCAGTCTTGGTAAGTTGTATATTTCTAGGAATTTATCCATTTCTTCTAGGTTGCCCAGTTTGTTGGCATATAATTGTTCATAGTAGTCTTTTATGATCCTTTAAATCTGTGGTATCAGTTGTAGCATCTCTTGTTTCTGATTTTATTTGAGTCCTTTCTTTTTTTCTTGGTTAGTCTAGCTAACGGTTGTTAATTTTTAAATCTTTTTAAAGAACCAATACTTAGTTTTGTTAATCTTGTCTTTTTCCTATTCTCTATTTCATTTATTTCTGCTCCAATCTTCATTATTTTCTTCCTTCAGCTAACTTTGGCCTAGTTTATTCTTTTTCTACTTCCTTGAGGCATAATGCTAGGTTGTTTGAGATCTTTCTTTTTTCTAATATAGGTATTTATGGCTATAAACTTTCCTCTTAGAACTGCTTTTGCTTCATCCTTTAAGTTTGATATATTGTATTTCCATTTCTATTTGTCTCAAGAATTTTTTAATCTCTCATTTGATTTCTTCTTTGATCGATCAGTTGTTCAGGAGAGTGTTGTTTAATTTCCATGTATTTGTGAATTTTTCATATTTCCTCCTATTGATTTCTAATTTTATACCATTGAGGTCAGAAAATATACTTGATATAATTTCTATTCCCTTGAATTTGTTGAGACTTGTTTTGTGGCCTAACATGATCTACCCTAGAGATTATTCCATGTGCACTGAGAAAAATGTGTATTCTGCTGTTGTTGGATGGAATATTCTATACATGTCTGTTCAGTCTGTTTGGTCTATAGTGTTGTTCAAATCCACTGTTTCCTTATTGATTCTCTGTCTAGATGATCTATCCATGATTGAGAGTGGGGTATTAAAGTCCCCTACTATTATTCTACTGCTGTTTCTCATTTTAGTTCTGTTACTATTTGCTTTATATGTTTCAGTGCTCTTATGTGAGTTGGTAAATATTTACATTTGTTACACCTTCTTGATGAGTTGATGCCTTTGTGATTATGTAATAACCTTCCTTGTCTCTTGTTAACATTTTTACCTTAAAGTATATTTTGTCTCATATAACTACAGCTGCCTTGCTCTCCTTTGGTTACCATTTGCTTGGAATATATATTTTCATGTCTTCTCTTTTAGCCTGTGTGTCCTTCAGTCTAAAGTGAGAGTCTCTTTGAGGGAGAATGTCATTGATTCTTTTTTTTTTTTAATTCATTCAGTCATTCTATGTCTTTTTATTGGAGAATTTAATTCATTTACATTTAAAGTAATTATTAATAAGTAAGGACTTATTATTGCCATTTTATTAATTGTTTTCTGACCGTTTTATATGTCCTTTGTTTCAGTCTTTCTTGCTGTCTTCCTCTGTGACTTGACGCCTTTTGTGGTGGTATGCTTTGATTCTTTTATCATAATCTTTTGCATATCTACTACAGGTTTTTCCTTTGTAGTTACCGTGAAGCTTACATAAAATATCTTATAACATCCTAGTTTAAGCTGATAACTTAAATTTGATAGCATATAGAAATTCTATGCTTTTGCTTCTTCCCCTCACATTTTAGGTTATTGATGTTACAATTTATCAAAGAACATTATTGAGCTCCTTCTGTGTACCCAGCACTATGCAAGATACATTGCTCAAACATGTCCAAGAGATAAGTATAATAATAATAGCTAACACTTTAAGAACTTACTCTCCCAGGCATTGTTCTGAACACTTCACATAAATGAACTCATTTAATTCCCACAATAACCACATGAAGTAGGTACTAATATTATCCTCATATATGGATGAGAAAACTGAGGCACAAACAGTTGAGAAACTTGCTCCAAATGGCAGAATTTGTAAGTGGTGGAGCTGGGATATGAAGCAGGCAGTCTGCATCTACAGCCCATGTTCTAGGAAGTTGCTTTTCAAGGGTTCCTTGTGAAATCTCTGCCATTACTTTACCATGATGCCCTTTATAGTTTTTAACAATTAATGCAGTTTTAAGTAAATAAATTTTATGGTGCTCAATCTCTGAATCAACTCTGTATTATTTTTAAGGGGTATTTAAGGGGTATTTTAATTTACTCTGTGCCTGGCACATGGTAGGCATTCAACAAAAGCTTAACATTCCTTCAGTCAAGGACTATTTATTGAATGCCTCCTATAGGCTGGGCACTGCCGTGACAGATTCAGTATCCCAACCTCATAGAACCTACAGCCTAGTTTATAGATTTTTTTTTTAAAGGTTATTTCTGTAGTGTGATCCGTAGTATTACCAAACATATACACCATTTACTGCTTTTTTTTGTTTCCACTGCCTTTATTACTAATATAAAAAACGTTAAAAAGAAAAAAATTAATTCTCAGTTCTCCAACAGCTCTCATCCCTCCCTCTTGCCTACACAACTCCTGACATATTTCGTCAGGGCCAGTTCAAAACTGAACCTGTTCATTGCCATTTTCACAGGAAATAACCAGTGCCAGGGATGTAGGGGAAGACGGTTGGAAGAGGGCAACAGTACTGTCGCCCAGTTCCCCCACAGGAAGACCAAGTGGAGATTCACCGAATTCAAACGAAAGGGCTGGTGGCCTAACAATAATGTAGTCTAACTAAAATGGGCCGGAGAGGAGATAGGGTAGGCCCATCCAAGGCTTTAGACGACATCTCTTGGGCCTGTGTGAAACCCAGAGAAACCGACACTGGGAGAATGGGGAGGACCAGAGAGGCAGTCTTGTGGAAGTTTCACAGTTTTCCCATGTCAGGAGTTGGGGAAAGTTTAGAGGGCACCAATGGCCCCACACATTTTGGCAGACAAACTTACTCTAGTGTTGGGAAGTCACAGAAATGCCACAGACACTGAGAAAGGCCTTGAGGGGATGCTCAGTTTCACAAGGCACAGTGATCACAGACCACAGTGGTGGGGATCACGCTGCTGACACAGAAACCACGACATGCAAAAGCAGGGAACGTGGCCTCTCAGGAGTGACTCTGCACCAGTCATCCCAACTCGACCCCAGGTCAGACAACCTGGTGAGTGGCACAGAGCAGCTGACAACATTGGCGGGGAGGGGGTGTCACATAAAAAGGACTTAGAACAAGCAGCTTGAAGAAGGGAATGGTAGGAAACTGCTCCAGGGCTCTCAGGAATCCAGGGCAATACCAAGGGCTGGGTGGACAGATGCACAAGAAATGGCACCAAAGAGGTTTCCTGTTCCACAGTCAGCTGGCGAGGGGGAAGAGGATCCAGGAGGCAGTTGAATGGAACAAAGATAGGGTCCAGGAGGCGAGTCTCTAGAGGCTGGATTGGAAGAAAGGGTGCACACCGTGCACCAGTGATGGAACATGATTCTGGACCCCAAGTAAGGGAGGTGGTGGTGGGGTTGGACTGACTGAGGGTGGTGGGTGGAACAGCCTCACGGTAGCCATCACAGGGCCACAGGGAAGTATATGGCCGCTAGGTCAGAGAGCTCCGTCCAGTGTGGATGGGAAGGCACAGTCTCACAGAGGAGGTCCATTGACGCCTGGGTGATAGAAGGCACAGAGGTCCTCGTATCGACAGTGGCCCTTTTTGGCAAAGTGTCGGCAGGCAGGGCGGTCGAATTTGTCTGACTTGGGGCCACCAGTCTTTCCATTGGTCATGGGGGGGGGCCCAGAAGCCTGGGTGGTCCAATGGGACTCATCCTCCTCATCTCCCGGCTCTTCCCGCGCTGGCAGTGGGGAGGGGTGGAGGGACTGCTGCTGCGGCGGCGAAGGCTGCTGATTCTGTTTCTTTCGTTTGGGCATCATGGTTGCGGCAATCCATCTACTGCTTTTTAAGCCTTTTAAATGTTATTTGCATATAGCCCCTTATCTACTTTGTGTAATTTTTTGGTCCTTTGCTGTATGGTACCCACACCCACAGCTTTTGAGGTAAAGATAGATGTTTTGATGTAGGGGATAAAGAACAAATGACCTTTTGTAGAGAAATGGGCTATAAAGTGAAAGCACACTGTTAAATTATTACAGGTGGTGTAGATGTCAACCATGATTATGACACAAACACAGACCTTGGACATCAGAGTTCAAAGACCATCCAAAGCATTACCCAAAAGCTACAATGGAAAGGAGTTTGCTGCCTCTCAAAAGTTTCTCAAAGGAAAACTTAATCCAGGTTGTAGAAGAGTCTGAATAACCACTGCTACTTAATATTGACGATGATAATAATAAGCACAGCTAAACCTGTAAGGGTTTTCTCAGTGCCAAGCTCTATCTACTTTCCATATACTGTATTAACTCAGTCTTCACAGTGACCCTGAGATACATGCTATTATCCCCATTCGACCTTTGAAGAAACAGGCACAGTGAGGTTGAGAAACTTTCTTAGGGATGCACAGCCCTCATCCCTCCCTCATGGCCTCCTCCAGCTTCCCCTCACCTCTTCAGAGACTCTCCATAGCCCCCTTCTCTGTGTTCCAGGCGTGGGTCCCATTGCACCTTCAGCATGTGCGGGAGGGTTGGTCATTTCCCCTTTATACATCAGTTCTCCTCTGTGAGGGCCATTTCAGAAGGGCGAGGCTCACCTTTGCCTTTGCCCGGCCCTGCCTTTGGGTTCACATAGGAGGTTCTGAGAGCAGGGCAGGTGTTAGCAAACAAGAGGGAACTGTTCCCCTAAAACTCTGTAAATTACAAGAACACAAGCAGTACCACCTGAGGATCCCCCAGACCAAGCATCTTTTGAAAAGGAGATCAAATATTATGGAGCTTTGACATCTTAATGTTACTGATCTAGGTTCTTGGACTCTTTAATCAATAGAAATTGCTAAGAGGCCAGACGAGAAATTCAGGCAAGGCTTTATTGAGTCTCCTGCTGCTGCACGAGGGAGTGAAAACCAGTAACAGGTGCCCTTGCTTGCTCCCCGAGGCGGGGTGAGCTGGTCCCTTAAATGGGGTGAGGGTGGGAGTGGATTGGTGGGTCAGGCCAGAGGGACGGCTTAGGTGGTCTGCCTGCCCCCGGGGGGTGCCGTGTGCAGGGATCATGGGCAGCCCCTGCTTTTGCTCCTGGCACCTCAGAAGTGGAAGCTGGGTTTTTGTCTTTTGGTATCTGTTGTTCATAATTTGCCCAACTGAGCATTCATGCAGTTATTTTTAGTCCCTTATAGTATCTTTGTATTCGGTTGGCCAAAACGTTCATTCAGGTTTTATCCGTAACATCTTACGGAGTTTGTTGCGCAAAGAGTTGTCTGTCCAGGTGCAAGCACTGCAGCAAAGGGTCCCAAGTCCCAGCCTATTTCATTAAAGGGCCCCATTCCTGAACCTTTTCTGCCCCCAATCTTGCCAGTTTCTTAGCATCGCATATCTTTAAATATCAACACACATTAGTCACCACCTGTGACCCATTACTACTGTGAAAACATTCATAAACTCATGACTTTTGGTTTAGACCCAGGCAGCGCTTCTCAGCCTTGACTGCCCATTAGAATCACCTGGGGAGCTTGTACTACTGAAGCCTAAGTCCCACCTTCAGGGAGCCTGATTTAATCGGTTTGGGGCTACATCCTGGTTATCTGGTTTTTAAAACTTCCCAGGTGTGAAAGTTACGGGAGGGTGAATAAAAGCCGTTGCAGTCAGAGCCCCTCATAGGTTTTTAGGATTCTGAAGGTTGAGTTTGGCTCCAACGTGCTCTTTGCGAGATGATGTCTAGTCTTGAAGAGGTGGGTCCCTAGGAGGCTGCATTAAGAGCTTCATCCAAGCTGCTTGCTGAGATAAAACTGAAGTCTCTGAAGCATCGCCTGGGATTTTATTCAAAGTCTTTTTTCATCCATCTGCAGAGTGAAGATTTGCTTCCCATGCTGCTGGGGACCTACTGAGGGAGGTAAGTGGATGCAAAGAAACTGAGATACAGAGAAATTAACTATCTCACCCAAGGTTACACAGCTGGTAAATCCCAGGATTTGAAATTCGACTGTTTGGGCTCTGCAATGAAATGTAAGACAAAAGAACAGTGGTGGCGCATGGCCAAAGTGGACACATGAAATGCTCCTGGGATCACCATACTTTTTAGAAAGTTCTTTACGGTGACTTCCGGTCTCGGTTTGAGCAGGGATGGCCATGAACCGGTGACAGTGTTTCATCACTCTTGGTGGGACCCAGTGACTAATAGTCTTGGGGGAATTCAGGGTCCAATAGGGTTAGGCTCAAGCTGAGTCATACAGGTAGAAAACATGTGGGTTCAAGAAGAATTGAGATTTACATATGGATTACAGAGCAAGATCTAGCATTAAGGGACATAAGGAGGCTTGGGGACAGCATTATCTTTTTCATCTGGGTGTCAAGGGGCATAGCAGGACCTTCCTGAAACTACCCAGTGGCACAGCTTTCAGAGGCGGATGCCTGAGCTGGCAGATCATACTTCGGCATTTTAATTCTTTTTCTGTTTACAGCTGATGTTATCTTTATTGGTTAGAGGTAACAGGAATGTTTCTTGCTTTTCTGAACAAAGGTAGCAATTCCATACCAGAAATACTTTGGTTTGGCTTTTTTTTAAGTTTCTTATTGAAAAAGTGATGTCCACTCGTAGAAAATTTAGAGAATACAGATAAGCTGAAAGAAGAAAGTAAAAAGCTTAACCCTAAGTCAAAATGTGACCACCGTTAGTGTTTTGGTTTATACCCCTTGGCACATACTTGGTACAATTTTAGTTTGCATCTTTCCACTCTTTTTCACTCCAGGTTTATAAACTCCCTCTCACCCCTAAAATGAGATCTTCTAACAAGTGCTGTTTTTTGCAAACACCCCTGTAGGCTCTCTGGAGTGATACTAAACAACTGTCTTTTTCTAACACAAGGGATCAAACCAGTCCCTGCTACACTACTCAGCAGCAGACTTTAACTCATCAAAGGGCAAGGGGCCCTGGCCAGAAGGAAGAAGCTTTGATAGGTAGCAGAGTCTCCACCTGGAAAATTCCTGTATAAGATGATCCAGCTAACACTGGCCATGCCTCTCCAAGTGGCCTGGCCTGGGTCCCTCAAGACTCTGACACCTCTGAATCCCTCCTCCTCACAGCCTGATGAGTAACCATAAGAATGAGCTAAAACGGTATTCATACAAAAACCATAAATCCAAGTAGTATTTGTAAAAGGGGCTGCTTTAAGAGGTGCTTAGTCTCAAGCTCTGCTGGCAGACCAAGTCCTGGCAAATACATCAGATATTCAAATGAATACAGCACATGTCAGTCCCTCGTGTTTGCCTAACACTGTACTGTGTTTTGGAGCACTTTGATGAACATTTCCACATTCAACCTTCACAACTTTCCAGAAAGGCAGGTAGATATAATTTCCATGTTCCTGATGGAAAACATGGAGGCTCAGAGTTTGTGACTTGTCTAAGGTCAGAGCACTAGTAAGTTACAAAATAATAAATTCTCAAAAGTAGGAGAGAATCAGAAAAGCTCATCTAAACCAGGGATAACCAATAGGACTAGAATTGAGTGACTCTGATCCATTAATGACCACCTGGGGTGCTGTGTAAACAAGGATGGGATTAGTGGGAAATTGTAATGGCTGACATTTTTTAAAAGAAGTTTTACTGAGACATAATTGACATACAAGCCGAACATTTAAAGTGTATAATTTCATCAGTTTTGACATGCATACGCTCCTGAAACCATCACCACTGTCAAGACAGTAAACATATCCATCACCATCAGAAGTTCCCTTGTGCCCCTTTTTCTTCCCTCCCACCTCTCCAGTCCCAAGAAACCTCTGATGTGCTGTCACTATAGATTTGTTCGTTTTTTCACGAGTTCTGTGTAAATGGAATCAAATAGTTTTTTTGGTCTAGGTTCTTTCCTTCAGCACAGTTATTTGGAGATTCATCCAGGTTCTCGTGTGTGTTAATAGTTTTTCCTTTCATTGCTGAGTAGTATTCCATTGTATGTATATACCACAATTTATCCATTCATTGGCTTGTTGATGGGCACATGGGTTGTGTCCAGTTTTTGACTTAAGAGCTTAATATTTTTTGAGTACTTACTTTGGCCAAACACCATATATATATATATATCAAATCACTTAGTCATTCAGCCAATCACACAGTATGAGGCAGGTACTCTTCTCCTGCTCCTTTGTCGATGAGCTAACTGAAACACTATGTGGTTGAGTAAACTGCCCAAGGTCATGCAGGTGTTAAAGGGCAGAGCCAGGATTCAAACCCAGACAGCATGATTCTAGAGCCAACATTCTCAACTGTCCTGCTTAACTGTTACCAAAACTTAGCCACCCCTGTCCTATGTGGGAGTGGGGAGATGGCAGTTGTACCTTGTATTTGCAGTGCCCAGGCTTTTAATAACTGCCATCATTTGTCATCTAAACGGTCCTACCACATGCTTAAGTCCCCTTACAACATCTATTTCAGGTGTTCATTGAATGGAAAATGAATTTGTTTAGCACTAGAAATTTCTCTTCCAACGATAGAATATCATAACACAGTTGGCCTTATCTTTTTAAAAGAATAATTTTGACTTCTGAAAATCAACAAAAATCAGGAACACATGATTGCCACTGAATAGTATCTTTGTATTTGAAAGTTTAAAAAGAGAAATAACTCTTTTCCCAACAGTACAACTGGAAATGACCCAAGCCACCCTCTTCTGAGAGTACAGGGCTTTCTTGGAATGCCTTTTCGGAAAAGCTTTGTTTCTGCTTTTGATTCTTTTTGGCCCCTCTTCCTCAGTTGCGAGGATACCATGTGAATTGCAGTGATGCCCCCCAGCTCTGCAGCAGAGCTGGGCGCTCCCTGCCTCTTGGCCCTCTATTGTTTAAGGATTCATTTAAAGAAGATTTGGTTCCTTCAAGAGAAATGAGAGCCACAGGTCCATGGCTGGCGATGAAGACAGTGCGTTACCAGCCAGGCCAGGACACTCTGTCAACAATAACCTGCCTGGGTATGCCCTGCCTGTTGAGCCTGTCTTACTATTCAGCTATCAGACTTTGCTTTTGTTGAAACAAACATGAACTTGAGGACAACCAGCTTTTCTGCATCTCTAGTCGGTGAGTTGGAAGGGCAAGGTTGAGCTGGTGGTTCCAGCAGTGAGCTGGTTCAGCAAGATGCACTGGTATTCAGCCAAGAGAGAGAATGTTTAGTGGAGATCTACCATGTGTCTGCCCTGTGCCCGGGCTGTGGGTACCTGGGGACCGTGCAGATGTTGTTGCAGTGCTCACACAGTCTCAGACATTCAGCAAGAAAAAAATCACAATAGACTCTAAGCACAATCTGTTCTATGCAGGACAGGCATAGAGCACAGAGCATGCATGGGGTTGGGGAAGGGGGGGTCATCCCTGAGTCAGGGGCAAAGGCAAGGCTTCCCTGAACCAGGGACAGTTAGCTGAGACCTGAGGTGTGAGTCAGGATGAGTCGGATGAAGAGCCTGTGAAGAGAGTGAGAAAGAGAAGTGTTTAAAGTAGAAAAATGGGCAAGTGTGAGGAAACCCTTAGTTCAGTTGGAGAAACAGAAATAAGGCCATTGAATTGGAGTGGAGGAGCAGGAGGTAAGATGGGGCCAGGTGAGGCCCATTGTGCTGATGAGGAAAATGAGGCTCTGGGAAGCCACTACTGTGCCTACGCTTTTGTAGCTGGAACTCACAATCATCACTCATATTCATGCAGCATTTGACCATGCCGTCCCCCTTTATTCCTGTAAGTCCTTAAAAATGTGCCTATTTTAGAGATAAAGAAACTGAGGCTCAGAAAAGGTTTTCTCAAGAGGACATAGCCAGAGGCATCAGAGCCAAGACTTAAATGCTGAAGTTCCGCCTCCGAAGCTCTCACTGCCTTGGCAGCGACTCAAACTTGCATCGAGTGTGAGACAATGCTTAGAAGCTTTAAAAAAAACAATTCTGACCTCAACCTCAAATTATCTAAGTGGGGCCTTGGACAAGTCACTGGTCTTGAACCACTTCAGCTTCCTGATCTGCAAAATAAGGGAGCAGATCCTCATTTTCTATAGTGAGAGGTCAATAGATGATGCCTGATCCCGAAAAATATGCGGCGTTACAAGCGTGGTATTTGGTGGCATGGAGGTTATCAGCCAGATACAAGGAAAGATTGCCTCTAGGGAGGGTAAGATGGTGGTGAGGTCTAGAGACTGCTGTTTGCCTTCATAAACCTTATAGAATTAGTTGGCTCTCTAACCTATATGCAACTCTAACCTTTTAAAAATTAAAAAAATTTAAATTAAACAGGGTGGGGATTGGACTAGATAACCTTTAAGACCCAATCCTCCTCTATCATTCTGTGCTTTGTCAGAATTTCAGATTAAAATTCAAGTGCAAGAGAGGCATTACCTGTTGTGCCGATACTGAGGAACTGGTTAACAGCTAAGAGCAAGGTGGCAAAGAGGAAAGGGGAGGACGTAGGAGAAATATTTACTGAGCCCAGACGACTGTGCTGAGCACATTTCTGTCTTCATCTCACTGAGCTGCCATTGCAACCCTGGGAGCTAGGTTGTCATTATTGTCCCAAGCTTAAAGATCAGGGGAGTTAAGTAACTTACCCAAAGAGACAGCTGATGAAGCTCAGAGCCTGGATTTCTAGATTTGATTGTGAAAGCCTGTGGTTGTTTCTTGTGTTGACCTTTGATTAAAGCCAAGGGGAAGCTGGGACGAAGTGAGAGAGTGGCATGGACATATATACACTACCAAATATAAAATAGATAGCTAGTGGGAAGCAGCCGCGTAGCACAGGGAGATCAGCTCGGTGCTGTGTGACCACCTAGAGGAGTGGGATAGGGAGGGTGGGAGGGAGACACAAGAGGGAGGAGATATGGGGATATATGTATATGTATAGCTGATTCTTTTTTATAAAGTAGAAACTAACACACCATTGTAAAGCAATTATACTCCAATAAAGACGTTTAAAAAAAAAAATGAAAGAAACTCTGAAAAGAAAAATTAAAAATAAAGCCAAGGGCAACACTTAGCTCCCCACCACCTCTCCCAACCCCCTGGTTCTGCAGGGACAACCCACCCCCTTACCCTCACCATGCAGTGTGGCTTCCTGGTGATCTGATTTGATGTGAGGAGAAAACTTAGAATACCTATAGGAATAAAGTGTTAGATTAGAATTCTTTAGAGACAAGTAATAGAAACCCACTGGAGATGTAAACAAAGAGTGGAAATTCACTTAAAGATACAGGGCTTCTTAAAGAGCCCAAGAGCAGACTATAGTTGGATCTTGGGAAGCAATGGGTCTTGGAACTAGAAAGTTCCTGAAACTCTGTGTCTCTTTTCCTCATTCTATGTATCTGCTAATCAGTTTCTCCTATTTCCCGAAGCCGCCAGGCAGAATAAAGCTGCCTTACAGCTCTCCCCCTCCCCGACCCGAGTGCTCATTGTTACCTGGTAACAGTTCCAGCCCTGGAGAGAGTGCTTCAGTCCGCCAGGCCCTGGGTTGTAATTCCAGGGAAAGAGAATTTGAGTGGTGCATCCCTGGTCCAATCAGTTATACCCAGAGAACGTGACCATAGTGTATGAATATGCTTGCTAGAGTTCATGTGTGTGTGGGGGTGGGGTGGGGCAGGGTGTAGATCAATTCCATGAGAAAAAGAGAAGGTAGAGTCATTTGCTCATACGCTTTACTAAGTCTGACCTATTGGAACGTAACACCCTAGAGTTCACCTTCCCTTTCTATTCCTACTTTGCAGGAGAAAAAATAAGTCAGTAGTAATGATAAAATATCACTGAACAAGCAAAAAAAAAGTAAAGTTGTGTCTACAACTGCCGTTTTTTTTTTTAAATTAATTAATTAATTTATTTATTTTTGGCTGTGTTGGGTCTTAGTTTCTGCGCGAGGGCTTTCTCCAGTTGCGGCAAGCGGGGGCCACTCTTCATCGCGGTGCGCGGGCCTCTCACTATCGTGGCCTCTCTTGTTGCGGAACACAGGCTCCAGACGCGCAGGCTCAGTAGTTGTGGCTCACAGGCCTAGTTGCTCTGCGGCATGTGGGATCTTCCCAGACCAGGGCTCGAACCTGTGTCCCCTGCATTAGCAGGCAGATTCTCAACCACTGCGCCACCAGGGAAGCCCTACAACTGCCTTTTGAAGCATGTATTAGACTAAATTTTTGTTTGCACATGTCAGAAACCAAACGCAACAAAAATGACATTTAATGTTCATGTGAAGGGGAAGTATAGATCTGACTTCAGGCATAGCTGGATCCAGGAGCTCAAATAATATCTTGAGGACTCTGCCTTTCTCCCTTGCCCCCTCTCTGTTCTGCCATCCTCTCCACGTTGGCTTCATACATAGCTTCCACAAATGGCTGCTTCCATGAAGCTGGGAGAGAGGACCGCAGGCAGCCCTAGCATAAAGTTCACCATCTTGGAACAGTGCTACTCAATGAGAGGAATGGGGGGGGGGGGCGGCAGCAGCACCCCCCTAGAAGTCATCTTGGAAATCTTTGGGGATGGTTGGAGTTGTCACAATGACAGTGGGGAGCTACTGCTTGAATTTCATGCTAGACATCCTGCAGAGCACGGAGCACTCCTATACAAAGAAGAATTCTCATGTTCTACACAAATTTCTAACCTCCCACTGGACATTCATGTAGGTGGAAAGCCTATTTATAATGAACTGAGTCTAGACTTAACTCTGCAAATGACTTTATATATAAAATGGGGTTATCTTTAATTGAGATGTATATAACATAATGACATAACATTAGTTTCAGGCATACAACATAATGATTCAATACCTATATATATTGTGAAATGATCACCACAATAAGTCTAGTTAATTTCTAACACCACACATAGTTACACATTTTTTCCTTGTGATGAGAACTTTTAAGATCTATGCTCTTAGCAACTTTCAAATATACAATATAGTATTAACTATAGTCACCATTGCATTATATTCCCATGACTTTTTTATAACTGGAAGATTGTACCTTTTGACTTCTTTCACCCATTTTATCCACCCTCCACCCTTGCCTCTGGCAACCACCATCTGTTCTCTGTATATGTGAGCTCAGGTTTTTATTCTTTTTTAGATTTCATAGATAAGTAAAAGCATATGGTATTTGTCTTTCTCTGACTTATTTCATTGGCATTATGCCTTGAGGCCCATCCATGTTGCCACATGGCAAGATTTCCTTCTTTTTTTTAAGGCTGAATATTATTCCTGTGTGTGTGTGTGTGTGTGTGTGTGTGTACACCACATCTTTTTATCCATTCATCCATTGATGGACACGTCCATGTCTTGGCTATGGTAAATAATGCTGCATTGAACATGGGGGTGCATATCTTTTCAAGTTAATGTTTTTGTTTCCTTTGGATAAATACCCAGAAGTGGAATTGCCAGATTCATATGGTAGTTCTATTTTTAATTTTTGAGGAAACACCATACTATTTTCCATAGTGTCTGAACCAGTTTACATTCCCACCAAAAGTTCACAAGGCTTCCTTTTTCTCCACATCCATCACTAACATTTATTTCTTGTCTTTTTGATAATAACCATCCTAACAGAAGTGAGGGGATCTCTCATTGTGGCTTTGATTTGCATTTCCCTGATGATTAGTGATGTTGAACATGTCTTCATGTGCCTGTTGGCCATCTGTATGTCTTCTTTGGAAAAGAATGTCCTCTGCTCATTTTTTAATCAGATTTTTTTTTGTTGTTCTTGAGTTGTATGAGTTCTTTATATATTTTGGGGTGTGAACCCCTTATCAGATTATATGATTTGCAATTATTTTCTCCCATTTGGTAAGTTGCCTTTTCATTTTATTGATGGTTTCCTTTGCTGTGCAGAAGCTTTTTTAGTTTGACTTAGTCCCACTTATTTATCTTTGCTTTTGTTGCCTTTGCTTTTGGTGTCACAACCAAAATTTCATTGCAAAGACCAATGTCAAGGAGCTTACAGCCTATGTTTTCTTCTAGGAGTTTTATGGTTTCAGGTCTTATGTTTAAGTTTTTAATTCATTTTGAGTTAATTGTGGGTATGGTGTAAATTAGTGGTACAGTTTCATTCTTTTGCATGTGGCTGTCCAGTTTTCCCAACACTGTGTATTGAAGAGACTATCCTTTCCTCATTGTGTATTCTTGACTCCTTTGCCATAAACTAATTGACCATATATGTGTGGGTTTATTTTGGAGCTCTCTATTCTGTTCCATTGATCTGTGTGTCTGTTTTTATGTCAATACCATACTGTTTTGATTACTGGAGCTTTGTAACATAATTTGAAATCAGAGCACATGATGCCTCCTGCTTTCTTCTTCTTTCTCAGGATTGCTTTGGCTATTCAGGGCCTTTTGTTGTTCCATGCAAATTTTAGAATTTTTTCTATTTCTGTGAAAAATGCCTTTGGAATTTTGATAGGGATTATGTTGAAACTGTAGATTGCTTTGGGTGGTATGGACATTTTAACAGTATTTATTCTTCTAATCCATTCTTATGGAATATCTTTGCAACTAGTTGTGTCTTCAGTTTCTTTCATCAATATCTGATATTTTTCAGTATAGAGGCCTTTTACTTCATTAGTTAAATTTATCCCTAGGTATTTTTTCTGATGTTATTTTAAATGGGATTTTTCTTAATTTCTCTTTCTGACTGTTCATTATTAGTGTATAGATGTTGCAACTTTACTGAATTCGTTTATTAGTTCCAACAAGTTTCTGGATGGTATCTTTAAGAATTTATATACATAATATCGTGTCATCGGCAAATAATGACAATTTACTTCTTCCTTTCCAATTTGGATAACTTTTATTTCTTCTTGACTAATTGCTGTAGCTAGGGCTTCCAACATTATGTTGAATAGAGGTGGCAAGAGTGGGCATTCTTACTTTGTTCCTGATTTTAGGGGAAAAGTTTTGTTTCTTATTCTAGGGGAAATTTTTTCACTTTTTTTTTTTTTTGGGTTTCTTGGTTTTTTGTTTTTTGTTTTTGTTTTGTGCTGTTGAGAATGATGTTAGCTATGGGCTTGTCATATATGGCCTTTATTAAACACACCATATATGTGTGGTACATTTCCTCTATAGCCTCTTTGTTAAGAGTTTTTTATCATAAATGGATGTTGAATTCTGTCAAATCTTTTTCTGCATCTATTGAGATAATTATATGGTTTTTATCCTTTATTTTATCAATGTGGTATCACATTGATTTGTGGATACTGAACCATTCTTACATCCCTGGAATAAATTCTACTTTATCCTGTATGATACTTTTAATGTATTGTTGAATTCAGTTTGCTAATATTTTGTTGAGGATTTTTGCATCTATGTTCATCAGGGATATTGACCTTTTCTTGTGGTGTTCTTGTCTCATTCTGGTATCAGTAATGCTGGCCTCATAAAATGAGTTTGGAAGTGTACATTCTATTTTTTAGAATAGTTGAGAAGGATTGGCATTCTTTAAATGTTTGGTTGAACTCACTAGTTAAGCCACCTGGTCCTGGACTTTTGTTGGAAAGTTTTTGATTACTGACTCAATCTCCTTACTACTCTTTGGTCTGTTCAGATTTTCTATTTCTTCATCATTCAGTCTTGGTAAGTTTCTAGGAGTTTATTCTGGGATGTCCAATTTGTTAGTGTATGATTGTTCATAGTAATTATGATCCTTTATATTTTTGTGATATCAGTAGAAACATCTCTTTCATTTCTGATTTTGAGTCCTTTTTTCTTGATGAACGTAGCTAATGTTTTGTCATTTTTTTTTAAACAAGGATTTAATTTATTTATTTATTTATTTATTTTTGGCTGTGTTGGGTCTTCATTTCTGCGTGAGGGCTTTCTCTAGTTGTGGCAAGCGGGGGCCACTCTTCATCGCGGTGCGCGGGCCTCTCACTATCGCGGCGTCTCTTGTTGCGGAGCACAGGCTCCAGATGCACAGGCTCAGTAGTTGTGGCTCATGGCCCAGTTGCTCCGCGGCATGTGGGATCTTCCCAGACCAGGGCTCGAACCCGTGTCCCCTGCATTAGCCGGAAGACTCTCAACCACTGCGCCACCAGGGAAGCCCTGTCATTTTTATCTTTTCAAACACCTTAGTTTTTTTTTATGTTTACTATTGTCTTTTTAGGCTTTATTTCATTTATTTCCACTCTGATCCTTGTTTTTTCCTTAGTTCTACTACGGGTTTCATTTGTTCTTTTTCTACTTCCTTAAGATGTAACATTGGGATGTTTTATTTGAGATTTTTCTTGTTTCTCTATGTAGGCATTTATTATTGTGAACTTCCCACTTAGAACTGCTTTTGCTGCATCCCATAGGTTTTGGTATGTTGTATTTCCATTTTCATTTATTTCAAGGTATTTTTTTATTCTTTGACCGTTGGTTGTTCAGTAGCATGTTGTCTAATCTCCACGTATTAGTGAATTTTCCAGTTTTTTTCTTGTAATTGATTGCTAGTTTCATAGCATTGTGGTTGGAAAAGATGCTGACATGATTTCAGTCTTCTTAAATTATTGACTTGTTTGTGGCCTAACATATGATCTATCCTGGAGAATGTTCCACATACACTTGAGAAGAATGTGTATTCTGTTACTTGGATGGAATGTTCTCTAAATGTTTAAGTCTATCTAGTCTACCGTGTTGTTTATGACCAATGTTTCCTTATTGATTTTCTGTATGGATGATCTATCCATTGATGAAAGTGAAGTATTAAAGTTCTCTATTATTGTATTGCTATCTATTTCTTTCTTCAGGTCTGTTAATATTTTATATTTAGGTTCTCCTATGTTGAGTGCATAAATATTTACAAATGTTATATATTTTTATTGGATTGATACCTTTAGCATTATGTAATGCCCTTCTTTGTCTCTTATTACAGCCTTTATCTTAAAGTTTATTTTGTCTAAGTATAGCTACTCCAGCTTTATTTTGGTTTCCATTTGCATGGAATATCTTTTTTCATCCCTTCACTTCTAGCTTGTGTGTATCCTTATATCTGAAGTGAAGCTCTAGTAGGCAGCATGTAATGAGTCTTGTTTTTCTTATATCTATTCAGCCACTCTGTTTTTTTTTTTTGGTTGGCAAACTTTTAATTTTTGAATTTTATTTATTTATTTTTTATACAGCAGGTTCTTATTAGTCATCCATTTTATACACATCAGTGTATACATGTCAATCCCAATAGCCCAATTCACCATACCACCACCCCCACCCCTCACTGCTTTCCCCCCTCGGTGTCCATATGTTTGTTCTCTACATCTGTGTCTCAGTTTCTACCCTGAAAACCGGTTCATTTGTACCATTTTCCTAGGTTCCACATATATGTGATAATATATGATATTTGTTTTTCTCTTTCTGACTTACTTCACTCTGTATGACAGTCTCTAGATCCATCCATGTCTCTACAAAAGACCCAATTTCATTCCTTTTTATGGCTGAGTAATATTCCATTGCATATATGTACCACATCTTCTTTATCCATTCGTCTGTTGATGGGCATTTAGGTTGCTTCCATGACCTGGCTATTGTAAATAGTGCTGCAATGAACATTGGGGTGTATGTGTCTTTTTGAATTATGGTTTTCTCACGGTATATGCCCAGTAGTGGGATTGCTGGGTCATATGGTAATTCTATTTTTAGTTTTTTAAGGAACCTCCATACTGTTCTCCATAGTGGCTGTATCAATTTACATTCCCACCAACAGTGCAAGAGGGTTCCCTTTTCTCCACACCCACTCCAGCATTTGTTGTTTGTAGATTTTCTGATGATGCCCATTCTAACTGGTGTGAGGTGATACCTCATTGTAGTTTTTTTTTTTTTTTTTAAATTCTTTCTGATTTGCAGGTTCTATTTTTTTTTTTTTTTTTTTTATTTATGGCTGTGTTGGGTCTTCGTTTCTGTGCGAGGGCTTTCTCCAGCTGCGGCAAGTGAGGGCCACTCTTCATCGTGGTGCGCAGGCCTCTCACTATCGTGGCCTCTCCCATTGCGGAGCAAAGGCTCCAGACGCACAGGCTCAGCAATTGTGGCTCACGGGCCCAGCTGCTCCGCGGCATGTGGGATCTTCCCAGACCAGGGCTCGAACCCGTGTCCCCTGCATTGGCAGGCAGATTCTCAACCACTGCGCCACCAGGGAAGCCCCTCATTGTAGTTTTGATTTGCATTTCTCTAATAATTAGTGATGTTGAGCAGCTTTTCATGTGCTTCTGGGCCATCTGTATGTCTTCTTTGGAGAAATGTCTCTTTAGGTCTTCTGCCCGTTTTTGGATTGGGTTGTTTGTTTTTTTAATATTGAGCTGCATGAGCTGTTTATATATTTTGGAGATTAATCCTTTGTCCGTTGATTCGTTTGCAAATATTTTCTCCCATTCTGAGGGTTGTCTTTTTGTCTTGTTTATGGTTTCCTTTGCTGTGCAAAAGCTTTGAAGTTTCATTAGGTCCCATTTGTTTATTTTTGTTTCTATTTCCATTTCTCTAGGAGGTGCGTCAGAAGCGATCTTGCTGTGATTTATGTCAAAGAGTGTTCTTCCTATGTTTTCCTCTAAGAGTTTTATAGTGTCCGGTCTTACACTTAGGTCTCTAATCCATTTTGAGTTTATTTTTGTGTATGGTGTGAGGGAGTGTTCTAATTTCATTCTTTTACATGTAGCTGTCCAGTTTTCCCAGCACCACTTATTGAAGAGACTGTCTTTTCTCCATTGTATATCTTTGCCTGCTTTGTCATAGATTAGTTGACCGTAGGTGCATGGGTTTACCTCTGGACTTTCTATCTTGTTCCATTGATCCATGTTTCTGTTTTTGCGCCAGTACCATACTGTCTTGATTACTCTAGCTTTGTAGTATACTCTGAGGTCAGGGAGTCTGATTCCTCCAGCTCCATTTTTTTCCCTCAAGACTGCTTTGGCTATTCGGGGTCTTTTGTGTCTCCATATAAATTTTAAGATTTTTTTGTGTTAGTTCTGTAAAAAATGCCGTTGGTAATTTGATAGGGATTGCATTGAATTTGTAGATTGCTTTGGGTAGTATAGTCATTTTCACAATATTGATTATTCCAATCCAAGAACATGGTATATCTCTCCATCTGTTGGTATCATCTTTAATTTATTTCATCAGTGTCTTATAGTTTCCTGCATACTGGTCTTTTGTCTCCCTAGGTAGGTTTATTCCTAGGTATTTTATTCTTTTTGTTGCAGTGGTAAATGGGAGTGTTTCCTTAATTTCTCTTTCAGATTTTTCGTCATTAGTGTATAGGAATGCAAGAGATTTCTGTGCATTAATTTTGTATCCTGCAACGTTACCAAATTCATTGATTCCATCTAGTAGTTTTCTGGTGGTATCTTTAGGATTTTCTATGTATAGTATCATGGCATCTGCAAACAGTGACAGTTTTACTTCTTCTTTTCCAATTTGTATTCCATTGATTTCTTTTTCTTTTCTGATTGCCGTGATTAGGACTTCCAAAACTATGTTGAATAATAGTGGTGAGAGTGGACATCCTTGTTTTGTTCCTGATCTTAGAGGAAATGCTTTGTTTTTCACCATTGAGAATGATGTTTGCTGTGGGCTTGTCATATATGGCCTTTATTATGTTGAGGTAGGTTCCCTCTATGCACACTTTCTGGAGAGTTTTTATCATAAATGTGTGTTGAATTTTGTCAAAAGTTTTTTCTGCATCTATTGAGATGATCATATAGTTTTCATTCTTCAATTTGTTAATATGGTGTTTCACGTTGATTGATTTGAGTATACTGAAGAATCCTTGCATCCCTGGGATAAATCCCACTTGATCATGGTGTATGATCCTTTTAATGTGTTGTTCGATTCTGTTTGCCAGTATTTTGTTGAGGATTTTTGCATCTATATTCATCAGTGATATTGGTCTGTAATTTTCATTTTTGGAGTATCTTTGTCTGCTTTTGGTATCAGGGTGATGGTGGCCTCATAGAATGAGTTTGGGAGTGTTCCTTCCTCTGCAATTTTTTGGAAGAGTTTGAGAAGGATGGGTGTTAGCTCTTCTCTAAATGTTTGATAGAATTCACCTGTGAAGCCATCTGGTCCTGGGCTTTTGTCTGTTGGAAGATTTTTAATCACAGTTTCAATTTCATTACTTGTGATTGGTCTGTTGATATTTTCTATTTCTTCCTGGTTCAGTCTTGGAAGGTTATACCTTTCTAAGAAATTGTCCATTTCTTCCAGGTTGTCCATTTTATTGGCATAGAGTTGCTTGTAGTAGCCTCTTAGGATGCTTTGTATTTCTGTGGTGTCTGTTGTAACTTCTCCTTTTTCATTTCTAATTTTATTGATTTGAGTCCTCTCCCCCTTTTTCTTGATGAGTCTGGCTAATGGTTTATCAATTTTGTTTATCTTCTCAAAGAACCAGCTTTTAGTTTTATTGATCTTTGCTCTTGTTTTCTTTGTTTCTATTTCTTTTATTTCTGCTCTGATCTTTATGATTTCTTTCCTTCTGCTAACTTTGGGTTTTGTTTGTTCTTCTTTCTCTACTTCCTTTAGGTGTAACATTAGATTGTTTATTTGAGATTTTTCTTGTTTCTTGAGGTAGACTTGTATAGCTATAAACTTCCCTCTTAGAACTGCTTTTGCTGCATCCCATAGGTTTTGGATCATTGTGTTTTCATTGTCATTTGTCTCTAGGTATTTTTTGATTTCCTCTTTGATTTCTTCAGTGATCTCCTGATTATTTAGTAACGTATTGTTTAGCCTCCATGTGTTTTTTACATTTTTTTCCCTGTAATTGATTTCTAATCTCATAGCGTTGTGGTCAGAAAAGATGCTTGATATGATTTCAATTTTCTTAAATTTACTGAGGCTTGATTTGTGACCCAAGATGTGATCTATCCTGGAGAATGTTCCATGCGCACTTGAGAAGGAAGTGTAATCTGCTGTTTTTGGATGGAATGTCCTATAAATATCAATTAAATCTATCTGGTCTATTGTGTCATTTAAAGCTTCTGTTTCCTTATTTATTTTCATTTTGGATGATCTGTCCATTGGTGTAAGTGAGGTGTTAAAGTCCCCCACTATTAATGTGTTACTGTCGATTTCCTCTTTTATAGCTGTTAGCAGTGGCCTTATGTATTGAGGTGCTCCTATGTTGGGTGCATATATATTTATAATTGTTTTATCTTCTTCTTGGATTGATCCCTTGATCATTATGTAGTGTCCTTCCTTGTTTCTTGTAACATTCTTTATTTTAAAGTCTATTTTATCCGATATGAGTATTGCTACTCCAGATTTCTTTTGATTTCCATTTGCATGGAATATCTTTTTCCATCCCCTCACTTTCAGTCTGTATGTGTCCCTAGGTCTGAAGTGGGTCTCTTGTAGACAGCATATATATGGGTCTTGTTTTTGTATCCATTCAGTGAGCCTGTGTCTTTTGGTTGGAGCATTTAGTCCATTCACATTTAAGGTAATTATTGATATGTATGTTCCTATGACCATTTTCTTAATTGTTTTGGGTTTGTTTTTGTAGATCCTTTTCATCTCTTGTGTTTCCCACTTAGAGAAGTTCCTTTAGCATTTGTTGCAGAGCTGGTTTGGTGGTGCTGAATTCTCTTAGCTTTTGCTCGTCTGTAAAGCTTTTGATTTGTCCATCGAATCTGAATGAGATCCTTGCTGGGTAGAGTAATCTTGGTTGTATGTTCTTCCCTTTCATCACTTTAAGTATATCATGCTACTCCCTTCTGGCTTGTAGAGTTTCTGCTGAGAAATCGGCTGTTAACCTTATGGGAGTTCCCTTGTATGTTATTTGTCAATTTCCCTTGCTGCTTTCAATAATTTTTCTTTGTCTTTAATTTTGCCAATTTGATTACTATTTGTCTCGGCTTGTTTCTCCTTGGGTTTATCCTGTACAGGACTCTCTGTGCTTCTTGGAGTTGGGTGGCTATTTTCTTTCCCATGTTACAGAAGTTTTTGACTATAATCTCCTCAAATATTTTCTCTGCTCCTTTCTCTCTCTCTTCTCCTTCTGGGACCCCTATAATGCAAATGTTGTTGCATTTAATGTTGTCCCAGTGGTGTCTTAGGCTGTCTTCATTTCTTTTCATTCTTTTTTCTTTATTCTGTTCCTCAGCAGTGAATTCCACCATTCTGTCTTCCAGGTTACTTATCCGTTCTTCTGCCTCAGTTATTCTGCTATTGATTCCTTCTAGTGTAGTTTTCATTTCAGTTATTGTATTGTTCATCTCTGTTTGTTTGTTCTTTAATTCTTTTAGGTCTTTGTTAAACATTTCTTGCATCTTCTCAGTCTTTGCCTCCATTCTTTTTCCGAGGTCCTGGATAATCTTCACTATCATTATTCTGAATTCTTTTTCTGGAAGGTTGCCTATCTCCACTTCATTGTGTTGTTTTTCTGGGGTTTTAGCTTGTTCCTTCATCTGGTACATAGCCCTCTGCCTTTTCATCTTGTCTACCTTTCTGTGAATGTGTTTTTTGTTCCACAGGCTGCAGGATTGTAGTCCTTCTTGCTTCTGCTGTCTTCTTGCTTCTGCTCCAGCCACTCTCTTTTTTGATTGGAGAATCTAAGTCATTTATATTTTATTATTGATAGGCATGTACTTATTGCCTTTTTGTTAATTGTTTTATGGCTGTTTTGTAGTTCCTCTGTCCCTTTCTTCTTTTCTTTTGTGATTTGATGATTTTCTATAGTGGTATGCTAGATTCCTTTCTCTTTATCTTTTGTGTATTTATTATAAGTTTTTGCTTTGTGGTTACCATGATGCTTATATAAAACAACGTATATTTATAACAATCTATTTTAAGTTGATAACAACTTAAGTTTTAACACATTCTAAAGCTCTACATTTTTACTCCCCACCCCTACGTTTTGCTTTTAATTTCACATTTTACACCTTTTTTCTTGTGTATCCCTTTAATTATTATAATTAGTTTTACTACTTTTGTCTTTTAACCTTCACACTTGCTTTATAAGTGATTAATCCACCACCTTTACAACATTAGATTATTTTGAATTTTACTAATATTTACCTTCACCAGTGAGATTTTTAATTTCACATGTCTTGTTACTAATTAGCACCCTTTGGTTTTAGCTTAAAGGAGTCCCTTTAACTTCTAAGGCCAGTTTACTGGTGATGAACTCCTTTAGCTTTTGCTTTTCTGGAGAACTCTATCTCTTCAATTCTGAATGACAACTTTGCCTGGTAGAGTATTCTTGGTTGGCTTTTTGTTTTTTTCAGCACTTGAATGAATATATTGTTCTACTCCCTTCTGGTATGTGAAGTTGCTGCTAAAAAAAACTGCTGATGACCTTATGAGGGTTTCCTTGTATTATACATAACAAGTTGTTTTCTCTTGCTTTTCAGATTGTCTCCTTGTCTTTAACTTTTGACGTGTTAATTGTAATGTATCTTGATGTAGGTCTCTTTGAGTTCCTCTTATTTAGAATTTTCTGGGATTCCTGAATCTGGATATCTGTTTTCTTCCCCAGTGTGGGAGGTTTTTCTCCATTATTTCTTCAAATAAGTTTTCTGCCCCTCTTTTTTATTTCTGGGACCCCTATAATGTGAATGTTGGTCCACATGATGTTTTCCCATAAGTCTCATAAGCTTGCTTTATTCTTTCTCATTGTTTATTTCTTTTTGCTACTCTGATAGGGTAAGTTCCACTGCCCTTTCTTTGAGCTCACTGATCCTTTCTTCTTCTGCATCTAGTTTGCTGTTGAACGCCTCTGTTGTATTTTTCAGTCCAGTTATTGTATCTTCAGCCCTGTGACTTATATTTGGTAATACCTTATATTTTCTATGTCTTTTTTGAAATTCTCACTTTGTTCATCCATTCTTCCCCTCAGCTAGGTGAGCATCTTTGTGACCATTATTTTGAACTCTTTATCAGATAAATCACTTATCTCCATTTGATTAAGGCCTTTTTCTGAAGTTTTATCTTGTTCTTTCATTTGGAACATATTCCTCTGTTTCATTTGCTTTGACTCTCTGTGTTGGTTTCTGTGCATTAGATAAAGCAACCACCACTTCCAGTCTTAAAGGAATAACCTCATATTGGAGATGAGCCTTTTTGTTCAACCCTGCCTAGCTGTTTTTTGTCCTCAAACCTTTGTGCAGCCTTTTTTTTTTTTTTAAGTGGCTCCTAGTAGTTGAGAGTGTGCAAAGACCTGTCAGTGTCTCAGAGGAGATGACCTCAGTCAGCACCTAGATTCAGGCTGATAGAAGAGTAGATCCTCAGGCTGAAGCTTTTAAAGTATGTAAATTTTTTTTTCTGGGGGAAGACTGAGATGGCTGTTTCTGTCTGCTCCCTTTGCACTGAGCCCTGGGGTTATAGCCAGTTAAGAATGGCTTCTTTCTTTGCTACAATCTTATTTAACTTGTGAACATAAGCCCCACTGGATACCACAGACAGGTGATATAGGGATGTCCCCTGGGTGGCAGCCACAAAAACCAGGGTAACAGATGTAAAAACTGGGGCACTGCCAAGAGTACCTGCCCTCTGAAGCATGGCAGAGAACTAACGCAAAGATAGCACCCACACTCTGAGGTCTTTGGAGAGGATTACGGATGGCCTTAGGTGTGTGTCTAATTAGAAACCTGAGCCTCAGGCCATAGCTATGAAGATAAGCTAATAGACCTCTTTCACAGAAAGACTGGGTTCCTCAGTCTGTTGCCTCTCTGCTGCTCTACTCTCCCTGGGGGTGGTAGCCAGTTAAGAACTCTTCATTTTTACAGTTCTGTGGGGCCCATAAGCATAAACCCCACTGGCCACCAGAGCCAGGTGATCTAGAGGAGTCCCCTGGATGGCAACCACCAAAATCACAGGCCAGAAGAGTATATAAGCTCCTTTCTGGGAGATACTGGTGACCTGGAAAGAGGCAGAAGAACAGAGAGCAAAGATAGAGTACCCTGGCCCCCATCCTGAGAGAGCACATTGGTAGGCCCCTAGATATGCTGTGCAGTTTTTTTTTTTAACATCTTTATTGGAGTATAATTGCTTTACAATGTTGTGTTAGTTCCTGTTGTATAACAAAGTGAATCAGCTATATGTATACATATATTCCCATTGCTGTACAGTTTTAATATACACTGAATTGTCCATGAATACTACCATGTGTAAAGTGAGGGAAAAATTGTACTTTCTTTTGTTTGGAATTTTAACAAGGGCTGTTCACTATTTCAGGTATCACATCACCAATGGTAATGTCACTAATGGTATTAGAGGTACCATACAGCTCACCTGTACATATCTCCGTCTGTCACTGTTCTGCTCACAGTGATTATATGTTTGGGGCAAGCATATAATTATCTTATATCTTCTAGTGTAGGCATGCCCATGCATGTATATATTGATGCATTATTATTCCATTATAAACTGTTTCTATAAACTATTTTTATTATGTTATTTTTTATGAGCGATTTTTCTCTTTTGCATTAAAGTTAGGGCAACATTTTTTTAACGGCATATGTATTATCTATGAATTCCCTTTTGGTGTGTTAAAGGGATAATAACAAAATATTTATAAAAAGGAAGTGTTGGCTTTAAGAACCACTGTCCTAGAGGAAGAGGGCAGCCTGCTCCCTCCTAATGAGCATCAGTTTGCCAACTCATTGTGAGGACCCTGATCGTCTAGAATGGGTCAGACCCCATCCCCGAACCCAGGCTCACTATGGCTAGAAGGATGTGCTCTTCTTGGCTAGCCTGGGTAGCTGAACACCCCTGGGGCAGGGGCAAGGAGGGAGGCAGGGGAGGCAAGACTCCAAGTTACACAGCCCAACTAGGGACACGAGGGTCGGGGAAGGGGTCCCCAAAGTAATACTGGAGTGCTGTTTCTGCATGAAAGCAGAAGCTGGATAGGCTAAAGTGACAATTAGGCACAAAAATAAATACACACAACTTAGAACCCAAGTGACGGAGTAGTGTTAATCAAACATTCCCTACCACAACCTCCAGGGCTGACAACACAAACCCACAATGAACCAGATTGCCAAGGATGAAAAGAAACAAAAAGTTATCATTAAAATGCAAGAAAAACTGCAAGAGAAAACCATCATCCTCTCTAAACAACACTGATGATGCAATAACAACAAAGCTTCCACCTAAAATTGGCAGGAATTCCAGCTATGCTGTGCACACGCACAGTGGGAGATGGCAACACCTGAGAACAGGGTTTGCCATCCAGGCTCCCCCATTGAATGGTAAATCAGTCCTTAGGAAACACTAGCAAAGCACTAATTTTGGTAACACTTGGCTGCATATAAACGATTGCACAAAATAATGGCATTCTAAGGAATTATATCCACTCCATGCCAGAAGCACTCCTCCTCCAGGTGTGACAACCAAAAATTTCTCTCCACATTGCCTGGTGCCCTGGTGCACAAAATTACCCCTGATTGAGAATCACTGATCTAGGGGAGCACTTTAAAAATAATTCTTGTCCACACAAACACTTGTACATGAAGGTTCATACCAGATTATTCAATAGCCTAACACTGGAAACAACCCAAACGTCCATCAAATGATGACTTGATAAATAAATGGTGGCCTATCAATACAATGGAATATTATTTGTCCATAAAAAGGAATTGAATAATGACACATACTACAATATAGATGAACCTTGAAAATATTATACTAAGTGAAAGAAGCCAGTCACAAAATACAACATATTATATGATTCCATTTATATAAAATGTCCAGAATAGGTAAACCTATAGAGACAGAAGGTAGATCAGTGTATGCCTAGGGCTGGGGTGATAGCGGGATTGAAGACTGATGATGAATGGGCACAGGGTTTTTTTTAGGGGGTGATGAAAATGTTCCAAAATTGGTCATGGAGATGGTCGCATCACTCAGTGAATATACAAAAAACCACTAATTGTGCATTTTAAATGGGTGAATTGTAAACTATGTGAATTATATCTCAATAAAGCTGTTAACCAAAAGAAGAAAGAAATCTCTGCCACATGTGCTCACTCACTTCCTATCCCAGAACTACTGAGTGAGGTTCTATAAGGAGCAGACCCTGAGAATCAGGCATGTGTTGAAAACTCCCGATGTCATCCTGATGCAACTGGCCAGCTGTCCAGTGTTTGGGAATCTCCACCAACCCCATGGTTCTCTCCAAATCTCAGGCTGAGTCACAGACCTTTTTTTTTTTGTTGTTGAAGTATAGTTGATTTACAATATTGTATTAGTTTCAGGTGTACAGCAAAGTGATTCTGTTATGCATAATATATATATACCTTTCCAATTATTTTCCATTATAGGTTATTACAAGACATTGAATATATAACATAGTTCCCTATGTTCTACAGTAAATCCTTGTTGTTTATTTTACATATAGTAGTGTGTATCTGTTAATCCCATACTCCTCCCCCAGCCCTTTCCCGTTTGGTAACCATAAATTTGTTCTCTATGTCTGTGAGTCTGTTTCTGTTTTGTAAATATATTCATTTGTATCACTTTTTAGATTCCATATATAAGTGATATCATACAATATTTGTCTTTCTCTGACTTACTTCACTCAGTATGATAATCCCTGGGTCCATCCATGTTCCTGCAAATGGCAATATTTCATTCTTTTTTATGGCTGAGTAATAATATTCCATAGTGTATATATGTACCACATCTTGTTTATCCATTCATCTGTTGATGGACACTTAGGTTGTTTCCATGTCTTGGCTATTGTAACTAGTGCTGCTTTGAATATTGGGGTGCATGTATCTTTTTGAATGAGAATTTTCACTTTTTCCAGATCTATGCCTGGGAGTGGGATTGCAGGATCATATGGTAACTCTATTTTTAGTTTAAAGAACCTCCATACTGTTCTCCATAGTGGCTGCAGCAGTTTACATTCCCACCAGCAGGGTAGGAGGGTTCCCTTTTCTCTAACCCTCTCCAGCATTTATCATTTGTGGACTTTTTGATGATGGCCATTCTGACCAGTGTGAGGTGATGCTTCATTGTAGTTTTTGTTTTTGTTTTTGTTTTTTGTGGTGAAGGAAAGTGCAGCATTTATTGCAGGACACCAAGTGAAGAGTCCAGACAGCTAGTGCTCGAAACACTGGGAACTCCTCAATGGGTTTCAGCAAAGCATTTTTTAAATTAATTTTTATTGGAGTATAATTGCTTTACAATGTTGTGTTAGTTTCTGCAGTACAGCAAAGTCAATCAGCTATACATATACATATATCCCCTCTTTTTTAGATTTCCTTCCCATTTAGGCCACTATAGAACACTGAGTAGAGTTCCCTGTGCTATACTCTAGGTTCTCATTAGTTATCTATTTTATACATAGTAGTGTATATATGTCAATCCCAATCTCCCAATTCATCCCACCCCTCCTTCCTCCCCTGGTATCCATACATCCATTCTCTATGTCTGTGTCTCTATTTCTGCTTGTAAATAAGATCATCTGTATCATTTTTCTAGATTCCACATATAAGTGATATTATACAATATTTGTTTTTCTCTTTCTGACTTACTTCACTATGTATGACAGTCTCTAGGTCCATCCACATCTCTGCAAATTGCACAATTTCATTTCCTTTTATGGCTGAGTAATATTCCATTATATATATGTACCACATCTTCTTTATCCATTCTTCTGTTAATGGATATTTAGGTTGCTTCCATGTCCTGGCTATTGTAAATAGTGCTGCAATGAACACTGGGGTGCATGTATCTTTTTGAATTATGGTTTTTTGCAGATATATGCCCAGGAGAGGGATTGCTGGGTCATATGGTAGTTCTATGTTTAGTTTTTTAAGGAACTCCATACTGTTCTCCATAGTGGCTGTATCAATTTACATTCCCACCAACAGTGCAAGAGGGTTCCCTTTTCTCCACACCCTCTCCAGCATTTATTATTTGTAGATTTTTTGATGATGGCCATTCTGACTGGTGTGAGGTGATACCTCACTGTAGTTTTGATTTGCATTTCTCTAATAATTAGTGATGATGAACATCTTATGTGCCTCTTGGCCATCTGTATGTCTTCTTTGGAGAAATATCTATTTAGCTCTTCTGCCTATTTTTTTTATTGGGTTTTTGGGGGTTTTTTGATATTGAGTTGTATAGCTATTTGTGTATTTTGTATATTAACCCCTTGTCAGTTGCATTACATCATTTGCAAATATTTTCTCCCATTCCATAGGTTGTCTTTGCATTTTGATGATGGTTTCCTTTGCTGTGCAAAAGCTTTTACGTTTGATTAGGTCCCACTTGTTTATTTTTGCTTGCATTTATTTATTTATTCATTTAGCCTTAGGAGACTGATCTAAGAAAATATTGCTACAATTTATGTCAGAGAATGTTTTGCCTATGTTTTCTTCTAGGAGTTTTATCATGTCATGTTACATTTAAGTTAAAGTATTTTTAGTTTATTTTTGTATACGGTGTTGAGAGAATATTCTAACTTCATTGATTTACATGAGGCTATCCAGCTTTCCCAATACCACTTGCTGAAGAGACTGTCTTTTCTCCATTGTAGATTCTTGGCTCCTTTGTCGAAGATTAATCGGCCGTAGGTGTGTGGGTTTATTTCTCTAGGCTCTCTAGTCCATTCCATTGATCTATATATCTGTTTTTGTGCCAATACCATGCTGTTTTGATTACTGTAGTTTTGTAGTATTGTCTGAAGTCTGGGATGGTTATGCCTCCAGTTTTGTTCTTTTTCCTCAAGATTGCTTTGGCAATTCTGGGTCTTTTGTGGTTCCATATTAATTTTAGGATTATTTTAGCTCTGTGAAAAATGTCAGTGGTAATTTGATTGGGATCACATTAAATCTGTAGATTGCTTTGGGTAGTATAACCATTTAAACAATATTAATTCTTTCCAATTCCAATTCTTTCCATTTCTTTGAATCATCTTCAGTTTTCTTTCTTAACATTTTATAGTTCTTAGCATATAGGTCTTTCACCTCTTTGGTTAGGTTTATTCCTAGGTAGTTTCTTTTTTTGACAGTTTTAAATGGGATTATTTCTTTACACTAACAATAAAATATAAGAGAAAGTAAAGAAATGCAACAAATTTCTATATGTTAATCTTGTATCTTTCTACCTTGCTGAATTTATTAGTTCTAGTAGCTTTTTTGTGGAGTCCTTAGAGTTTTCTATATAGAGCATCATGTCATCTACATATAATGACAATATTACCTCTTCCCTTCTAGTTTGGATACCTTTTATTTCTTTTCCTTGTCTATTGTTGTGGCTAGAACTTCTATTACTATGTTGAATAGAAGTGGTGAGAGTGGGCAACCTTATCTTGTTCCAGAATTTAGTGGGAAGTCTTTCAGCTTTTCACCGTTAAGTATTATACTGACCATGGGTTTGTCATAAATTGTTTTTTATTATGTTGAGTGTGTTCCCTCTATACCCACTTTGGTGAGAGTTTTTATCATGAATAGATGTCAAATTCTATCAAATGCTTTTTCTGCAGCTATGAAGATGATCATGTGGTTTTTGTCTTTTCTTTTGTTGATGTGGTGTATCATATTGATTGATTTGTGTATGTTGAACCATCCTTGCAACGCTGGAATGACTCCAACTTGATTATGGTGTATGATCCTTTTTATGTGTTGTTGGATTAAGTTTGCTAATATTTTGTTGAGAATTTTTGCATCTGTATTCATCAAAGATATTGGCCTATAATTTTCTTTTTTTGTAGTGTCTTTGTCTGGTTTTTGTATCAGGGTGATGGTGACTTCATAGAATGACTTTGGGAGTGTTCCCTCCTCTTCAATTTTTTGGAAGAGTTTGAGAAGGATAGGTGAATGTTCTTCTTTGCATGTTTGGTGGAATTGCCCAGTGAAGCCATCGAGTCCTGGACTTTTGTTTGCAGGGAGGTTTTTTGGGGTTTGTTATTTATTTTATTACAGAATCTATTTCACTTCTAGTGACCAGTCTGTTCAAATTATCTGTTTCTTCTTGACTCAGTTTTGACAGCCTATATATTTCTAGAAACTTGTCCATTTCTTCTAGGATGTCCAATTTGTTGGCATATAACTGTTCATAGTATTTTCTTATGATTTTTATTTTGTATTTCTGTGGTATCATGGTATCAATTATTTCTCCTCTTTCCTTACTTACTTTATTTGGGTCCTCTCTCTTTTCTTCTTGGTGAGCCTGGCTAGAGGTTCGTTGATTTTGTTTATCCTTTCAGAAAACCAGCTCTTAGTTTTATTAATTTTTTTTTCTATTTTTTAAATCTCTACTTTATTTCCTCTCTGATTTTTATTTCCTTCCTGCTGCTTACTTTAGGTTTTGTTTGTTCTTCTTTTCTAATTCTTTTTGGTGGTGGTTTAGGTTGTTTATTTGAGATTTTTCTTTTTTTTTTTTTTTTTGAGAAGCCTGTATTGCTATGAACTTCCCTCTTAGAGCTGCTTTTGTATTGTTGTGTTTTCATCATCATTTGTCTCGAAATATCTTCTGATTTCCTCTTTGATTTCATGATTGACATATTGGTATTTTTTAGTAGCATGTTGTTTAGTCTCCATGTAATTATTTTTTTCTGTGTTTTTAGGCTATACTTTAATTCTTTTTTTAATTGAAGAATAGTTAATTTACAATGTTGTGTTAGTTTCAGGTGTACAGCAAGGTGATTCAGTTATACATGTATACATATATTCTTTTTCATATTCTTTTCCATTATAGGTTATTACAAGATATTGAGTATAGTTCCCTGTGCTACACAGTAGGTCCTTGTTGTTTATCTATTTTATATATAGTAGTGTGTATACATTAATCCCAAAACTCCTAATTTATCTCTCCCCTCCCCTCATTCCCTTTGGTAACCATAAGTTTGTTTTCTATGTCTGTGAGTCTATTTCTATTTTGTAAATAAGTTCATTTGAACTTTCTTGTTTTTCTTTCTGTGGTTAATTTCTAATTTCATACCATTGTGGTCAGAAAGGATGCTTGTAATAATTTCTATCTTCTAAAATTTGTTGAGGTTTATTTTGTTTCTTAGTATGTGGTCTATCCTAGAGAATGTTCCATGTGCACTTCCATTCTGGGTTTTGTTTTTTGTTGTTTTGGATGTAGTGTCCTATAGGTATCAGTTAAGTTCAACTGTTCTATTGTGTCATTTAGGATCTCTGTCTTACTGATTTTTCTGTTTGAAAGATCTGTCCACTGATGTCAGTGAGGTGCAAAAGTCTCCTTCTATTATTGTATTTCCATCAATTTCTCCTTTTTTGTCTGTTAGTATTTGTTTTATATGTTTACGTGCTCCTATACTAGGTGTATATATGTTAATGAGTGTAATATCTTCTTATATTGATCCCTTTATCATTATATAGCATCCTTCTTTTTCTTTTTTTTATGGACTTTGTTTTAAACTCTATTGTGTCTGATATGAGTATGCTACCTCCACTTTCTTATTTCCATTTGCATAAAATATCTTTTTCCATCCCCTCATTTTCAACCTATGTGTGTCTCTCACCCTAAAGTGGGTCTCTTGTAGGCAGCATATTGTAGGTTCTTGGGTTTTTTTGTTTGTTTGGTTTTTTGTTTGTTTGTCTTTAATTAGTGAAAGTATATTGTGCACATATGAAAAAGATAGCTTGCAAACCAGAAGCACTCAAACCAAAACATGGAATGGGGCTCAGGGGTAAACTGTTATAAAGCAGCTTATATAGTGAAAAAACATTACCACTTATTCTTCACAGTGGTTGGTTACAGTATTAGAATTTTCAGTGGTTGGGTCATCTCAACCTAGGGAAACAGTCCAAGTTTTGCTACAATTTCCAGAGATACATGTAAGAAATGACCCAGGTCACGTTAGTCTCCAAAAATTGGCTAAATTAAGCTTTATTTCTTTGACTAAACTGGTTTTGTCTGATCAGGGAATTTTCAAGGCTGGTCTCCCTTTTTTGTTTGTTTTTTTGAATTGAAGTATTGTTAATTTACAACATTGTGTTAGTTTCAAGTGTATGGCAAAATGATTCAGTATATATATATATATATATATATATATATATATATATATATATATATATTTATTTATTCTTTTTCAGATTCTTTTCCATTACAGGTTATTACAAGATATTGAATATAGTTCCCTATACTACACAGTAAATCCTTGTTGTTTATCTATTTTAAATACAGTAGTATGTATGTTAATCCCAAACTCCTAATTTATCTCCCCCTGGCTATCCCCACCATAAATTTGTTTTCTATGTCTTTGAGTCTATTTCTGTTTTGTAAATAAGTTCATTTGTATCATGTTTTTAGATTCCACATATAAGTGATATCATATGATATTTGTCTTTCTCTGCCTGACTTCACTTAATGATAATCTCTAGGTCCATCCATGTTCCTGCAAATGACAATATTTCATTCTTCTATATGGCTGAGTAATATTCCTTTGCATGTGTATATATATATATATATATACACCACATCTTCTTTATGGGCATTTAGGTTGCTTCCATGTCTTGGCTATTGTAAATAGTGCTGCTATAAACATTGGGGTTCATTTATCTTTTTGAATTAGAGTTCTCATCTTTTCCAGATATATGCCCGGAAGTGGGATTACAGGATCATATGGTAACTCTATTTTTAGTTTTTTAAGGAACCTCCATACTGCTCTCCATAGTGGCTGCACCACTTTACATTCCCATCAGGATTCCCTTTTCTCTACACCCTCTCATCATTTATTATTTACTGTAGGTTCTTGTTCTGTTATCCAGTGTGCCATTCTATGTCTTTTAATTGGTGAACTTAGTCTACTGACATTTAAAATAATTATAAGTATGTATTTATTGCCATTTTGATCCTTGTTTTCTAGTTGATTTTGTAGTTCTTTGCTCCTTTCTTCTTTTTGTTTTTCCTTTTGTGGTTTGATGGTTTTCTTTTGTATTATGCTTGAGTTCCTTTCTTTTTGGTTTTTGCGAATCTATTACATGTTTTTAGTTTGGGGTTACCTTGGTTTTCAAGTATGTTAAGCCATAACTATATCTACTTGCTTTTAGACTGATAGTCATGTAAGTTCAAACACATTCTAAACGATCTACATTTTCTTATTCCCCTCCCCTACATTTTGTGATTTTGATGTTCTATTTTACATCTTCATGTTTATCCTTTTGCTGTTCATTGTAGTTATAACCGTTTTCAGAAAAATTGTTCTTTAATCTATGTACTGGCTTATGTAAGTGATCTTCAATTCTTTTATATATTTGCCTTTCCTGTTGTGATTTTTCCCTTTCCTATAGATTCTTGTTTCTCTTCTAGAAGCCCTTTTAATATTTCTTTTAGTTTAAGTTTAATATTGCTGTATTCTTTTAGTTTTTGTTTATCTGAGAAATTCTTTATCTCTCCTTGTATTCTAAATGATAATCTTGCTGGGTAGGGTATCCTAGGTTGCAAATTTTTTCCTTTCAGGACTTTGAATATATCTTGTTACTTCCTTCTGGCCTACAGAGTTTCCGTAGAGAAATCAGCTGATAGCCTTATGGGGGTTCCCTTGTAACTGACTTTGTTTTTCTCTTGCTGCCCTTAGAAGCATCTCTTCAACTTTTGCCATTTTACTTACGTTATGTCTTGATGTGGGTCTGTGTGGGCTCATCTTGTTTGGGGCCCTCTGTGTTTCCTCTACCTGGATATCTGTTTCCTTCTTTAAGTTTGGGAAGTCTACAGCCATAATGTCTTCAAATGCATTTTAGATCCCCTTTTCTCTTTCTTCTCCTTCTGGAATCCCTGTTATGTGTAGGTTGGTATGCTTTATATTATCCCAGAGATCTCATATGTTGCTTTGATTTTTTTTTTTTTCATTTGTCTTTCTATCTGCTGTTCTGATTGGGTGATTTGATTGGTTCCTCTTTATAGTTTCTAGTTCCCTGTTACAGTGATCTGCATTTCTATTGATAGTCTTTCTTAATTCCTTTAACGTTTTTATAACCTGCTTTTCGAACTCAGAGTCTAGTAGACTGGTGAGGTCTATTTCATTGTTTGTTTTTTCAGGGGATTTCTCTTGTTCTTTTAATTGGGAGTAGTTCCTCTGTTTTTTCATTTAACTTAAATTTCTCTGGCTCTATGAATTTAGGAGAAACAGTTATCTACTGATAGCCTCCGTGAGTCTAATATTTTTGGTGCGAGGGCTGTTTTTGGTATGAATGCCTGCCACATCTTTCCTCAGAGTATACTGGCCATTGTCCCCTTGATAGGGGGTGTGTTTGGTGTTGTAGTGACCAGAGCTTGCACTGGACTTTGGGCGGGGCCTCCTCTGCTCTGTGGATGACACAGCCCTGTTGGGGGCAGGGTCTGCTCCCCCATTGTTGGAGTAGAAACCCCCAGATCTAGTTCTAAGCTGCAGTGTGAGGTAGGCAGGACTGGAGCACTCCCACTGGGAAAGGAGCCACTGTGTGTTCCTTCCCAGGGGCTGTCCACCAAGAGGTGCGACTCTGTGGCAAAACCCACCACCAGCTGTGCACGCCTACAAAGTTTGCTGCTGCTGGCGCTGCCCCAAGACCCGCCCCCACTGCAGGAGTGCTGGTACTCAGCTCAGATGTCAGTCCCACCTCTGAAGTCCACTGAAGCCCCACCTGCTGTGGGAGTGCCTATAATTGGCTCCAAGTTTGCTCCCCCTCCAGCACATGCCCACTCACAAAGCCTGAGGTGGCCCAAACCAAGCCCTGCCATGAGCATGCTGACAGTGAGTCTCTTACGGTGGACCTACACCCCACCCTTCGTGCACTGATAATGGCGCTTCTTTGGCGGACCCGCGCTCTGTCCTGCTCATACCCACAGTGGAGGCCCAGACCACACTCCAGGCCCTTCAGGCTGTCCAGCACAGCCAAACAGAGTCCTCTCCCCAGGTCTGTTAGCTGAAGCCCGAGTTTCAGCACCTAGCCACTGCAAAGGAGGTTTCCAGGGCGAGGGAAACTTTCCTCTTTCACCGCTCCCTCCCAGGGGCTCAGGTCCTGTCCTGATTTCTTTCCTTTCTTCTTTTTTCCCTTTTCATCCTACTCAACTACGTGGGGATCTTTCTTGCAGCTTTGGTTGTATAACAGATCTTCTGCCAGGTTTCAGTTGGTATTCTGTGAGAACTGTTCCACGTGTTAGATGTATTTTTGATGTGTTTGTCGGGGGAGGTGAGCTCCATGTTCTTCTACTCTGCCATCTTGATCTCTCCCTAACCTTTTCTGTTTTTAAAGTATATATATATGTGTGTGTGTGTGTGTGTGTGTGTGTATATATATATATATATATATACACACACACACACACACACACATATATGTATATATATATATATATATACACACACACATAGAGAGAGAGAGAGAGAGAGAGAGAGATAATTGACATGTCACATTATATTAGTTTCAGGTATGCAACATAATGATTCAGTATTTGTATGTATTGTGAAATGATCATCATAAGTCTAGTTAACATTTATCAACACACATAGCTACAAATTTTTTTCCTTATGAAGATAACTTTTAAGATCTACTCTCTTAGCAACTTTCAGATATACAATACAGTATTATTAACTATAGTCACCATGCTGTACATTACATCGCCAGGATTTATTTATTTTATAACTAGTAGTTTGTACTTTTTAAACCCCTTCACCCATCGTGCCCACTCCCTATCCCCCTACCTCTGGCAACTACCAATCTGTTCTCTGTACCCCTGAGCTCAATTTTTTGTTTGTTTAGTTTGGTTTGGTTTTTTAAGATTCCACAAAATCTAAGTTGTGATTATTCACTGGGAACCTGATTGTGACTGGAAACCTCACTGTGGTTTTGATTTGCATTTCCCTGATGGTTATTGATGTTGAGCACCTTTTCATATACCTGTTGGCCATCTGTATGTCTTCTTTGGAAAAATGTTTATTCAGATCCTCTGCCCATTTAAAAAATCAGATTTTTTGGTTTTCTGCTATTGAACTGTATGAGTTCTTTATATATTTTAGATGTTAACCCCTTATCAGAAACATGATTTGCAAATATTTTCTCCCATTTTTCAGGTTGCCTTTTCATTTTGTTGATGGTTTCCTTTGCTGTGCAGAAGCTTTTTAGTTTAATGTAGTCCCACTTGTTTTTGCTTTTGTTGTCTTTGACTGACCTTTTTTGAAAAAAAAAAATCAACCAATCCCATCAGAAGAGGAGTATAAGTTAATAAAGACAAGAGATAAAAACAGAATTGTCATTTGTTTGTGTGTAGGAGTTGTTTGTGATGTTCAGGTGTCTAGTGACAGAACAGAAAATTCCATAAATTATGAATTGGCATGCAATGCCCCCCTGTGGACTATTGCAACAAGAAGTCTCAGTGTTTACATTGCTTTCAGATATTTTAACCATATAACTCAATCTTTCCTGTTGGTATCATCTTCTTGTCAGTTCACCTGTCTTAGAATATTAGAGACAGCGCACATCTTAGTCCTTGGAAATACAAAAAGAGAGAACACACCTTAAAAGGTGACATTCACAGAACTGGTGGAATTTCAAGAACAGATTTCCTCAAGGTCAGAGAGATCTGGTCACATCTCGTTCTTTCCTGTTACCATCACAAAAGGATCCAGCTCCTTCACGTTTTCCTCATCCCTTCATTGGCCATTTTCAGTTGGTGATAACAAATGTTGGTGAGAATGTGGAGAAAAGGGTACCCTTATAACTTCATTAACGGGAATGCCAATTGGTAAAGCCATTATAGAAAAACTGTGTGAAGGTTCCCCCAAAAACTAGAACTACCATATGATCCAGTAATCTCACTCCTGGGCCTATATCCAGGGGAAATGAAATTAGTTGGTGAAGCAGTACTACATGGTCATGTTACTACAGCATCTTAACTGCTCTAGTGGCAGATGAACCTGAGTGCTCCCTCCTCTCCTTTTGCTGTCTCCCTTCTTACTAGATGGACCATGGCTCCACATGCTTCCTAACCATTCAGACAGGCCTGGGCTCCAGTTCTGGCGTGCCTGGGCATGTTGGCATGTGCTTTTCCTGTATTATCTTAATCAACTATCAAAACAATCCTATGAGAGAGATGCGGTTATTATTAGAGTCTTCAGATAAGGACACTGAGCCACCAAGAGCTTAGTTCAATTATCTGAGGGAAATTGGGTATGAAAAACACAGGCCACAGTGCCCGCATGCAGCTGGGTCACATTATCCTTTGCCTTATCCTCCAAGTTCTATTCTGTTCTTTGCTGATTTAGTTTGATTCATCCTTGTTAAGTGTTTATGTCTTCTACTGACTCATTGTGTTAGCACTTTCAAGTAACACATTTGCATTTTTACAGGGACCTTCTAGCAATCAAACCATAAACTCAAAACCTGAATCCCTAAAGCTGAGATTTCAAGTGCTCCAGCTGATGTGTGGAAGGTTAATTTTGGACAGAGGCTCTTTCCAGGTGGCTCTCAAAGTACCATCTGGACACATAACATTAACTCCAATTTGCTGAAAGCCTTTCTGCTTGGCACTTTATATATTCTCTCTGTTTTAATCCTCCTGATAACCTGCAAAGGTATTATTATCCCCATTAAGAGCAGAGGAAACTAAGTAAGCCTCAGTGTCAGTGAGCAGAAGAGCCAAAATCCACATCCAAGACTTTCTGACTCTTACCAGCATGCTGCTGCCCTACCCATCATGCAGCCTGTCAGATGTTAGCTATTTCCCTCAGATGGTATGGAAAGACCTGAACAAACCTTTTGGCCAGCCCAATACCTGACAGGAGTTCTGAGCACTTTCTATCCTGTCCACATCTGTGCCCCACCCCCTAACAAACCATACTGTAGGTCTCTCAAGGAGACTGGATCCTATCCATCTGTGCTCCCTATGGAAACTCTGGTACACATAGTAGGTACACAATACATGTATGTTGCAAGAATGGATGGCTGGTTAGATTGGCTGCTGCTTGTTTGCTGCAGAAATGGACTCAGCCTTCGCATGAAATAGTTGAATCATGCCCCAGATGCTTGCCGGCAGGTTACAGCCAACTTCCCTATGGCCGATGGCCGTCAGCATTCATGCCATCTAATTGTAGCAGGCAAAATTTGGCTTATCAAATACAATTTTAACTTGCCTTTAGGCTGATTGTTTGTTAAAGGCCTAACATAATGTATCTCCAGTCCTAGCTGTCTTGGCTCATGCCACCAGGTTAACTTGCCTTAGCCAAGAATCTTTCTGTTGCAAGTCACAAAACCCCAACCAGATTGTATAACCTGGGGTCTTACTGGCTCTCACAGCTGGGACTGACTTGGGGAGGCTTGGAGAACTTGGGGGAGAGCTCCGAGCTCAAGGCCTGGGATGGAATAAGGGACGCCACTCTGGCAGGACCTGTCTCCCCTCCACTTGCCAGGTTTCATCTTGTGGTAAGACGAGCACCATAAGGCAGGGAAGATGGTCATCTGCAACCCAGAGCCTGCCTCCTGGTAGCTCACGAGCCCAAGACAAAAGAGAGCAATTCTCCTTCACCTTTGACTTGGGAAATCTGGGGAAAGGCTCCAGTCAGCCCAGCCTATGCCGGGTGCCTGTCACTTGGACCAATTCATTGTCAGTCATTCAACAAATATGATGAGCAAAATGACACTGTAGTCATGAAGCTCATAATCAATAGGGGGAGACAAATGTAAATCAATGGCCACAAGTGCAAGATTGCACTGTGGCAGGTGCCTTAAGAAAGAGATAGGTGGTGTTATGAGAGTGTACATAAGGACTTGACCTTGGAGGTCAGGGAAAGCTTCCGTAAGTAAATGATGTTTGAGCTAAGGTCAAAAGGATGAGTAACCTAGGTGCAGAGTTAGGGTAGAGGTATTTAGGGTGGAAGGAACAGCATGTACAAAGCAGCATGTTAATACCAAGGCCTGGGACTGCAAGAAGGCCTGAGTAGCTGGAACGAAAGTACCCTGTGGAGAGTAGTTCAAGTGAGACAGGAGAAACGGGGAGGCAGCAGTCCATGGAGTGCCATGTGGGTGACATTAAAAAAATTTGTCTTTATCCTAAGGCCATGGGAAGCCAGGATAGAAATGGGGAATGGATGGAGTGACACAATCATATTTGTCCTTTGAAAGAAGGACTCCAGCTGCAGTAGACTGGATGGAGGTGACCGAGGTGGATGTGGGAACATCTGTTAGGAAGCTATACAGTTGTTTGGGAGAGAGAGTAACAGCTGGGATTAGGGTGACAGGAGAGATGGACAGCAAAGAAATGTAGGTGGTGAAATTGGCAGGCCTTGACAGCTTGGATGTGGCAGGTAAGGGGGCAGTTGGTATCAAGGATGACATACTGCTTTCCAGCTTGCTCAATAATGTCCAAAGGTAGGCAGGTCCAAGACTGGCCTGGCAGGGTCATAACCTACCCCTGTAGACAGGATCAAACACAGTGGCTTGTCAAACCCACTAGAGTCACCTGGAGTTGGGGGGACATTTCCTGAAGGAAAGGGGGTACTGTTACCAGGAAAAAGGAATGGGAAAACCAGCCGAAGAGACCCCAGCTGTAGCTACTACAGCCCACTGCAGAGACAACATGGAGGGTCCAGCCTCTGGGCTCCTTGAGACACTGGCAATCAGTGCCATGCTTATTTAGTAACGTATTGTTTAGCCTCCATGTGTTTGTGTTTTTTACGGTTTTTTCCCTGTAATTCATTTCTAATCTCATAGAGTTGTGGTCAGAAAAGATGCTTGATATGATTTCAATTTTCTTAAATTTCCTGAGGCTTGATTTGTGACCCAAGATGTGATCTATCCTGGAGAATGTTCCGTGCGCACTTGAGAAGAACGTGTAATCTGCTGTTTTTGGATGGAATGTCCTATAAATATCAATTAAATCTATCTGGTCTATTGTGTCATTTAAAGCTTCTGTTTCCTTATTTATTTTCATTTTGGATGATCTGTCCATTGGTGTAAGTGAGGTGTTAAAGTCCCCCACTATTATTGTGTTACTGTCGATTTCCTCTTTTATAGCTGTTAGCAGTTGCCTTATGTATTGAGGTGCTCCTATGTTGGGTGCATATATATTTATAATTGTTATATCTTCTTCTTGGATTGATCCCTGGATCATTATGTAGTGTCCTTCCTTGTCTCTTGTAACATTCTTTATTTTAAAGTCTATTTTATCTGATATGAGTATAGCTACTCCAGCTTTCTTTTGATTTCCATTTGCATGGAATATCTTTTTCCATCCCCTCACTTTCAGTCTGTATGTGTCCCTAGGTCTGAAGTGGGTCTCTTGTAGACAGCATATATATGGGTCTTGTTTTTGTATCCATTCAGCAAGCCTGTGTCTTTTGGTTGGAGCATTTAATCCATTCACGTTTAAGGTAATTATCGATATGTATGTTCCTATGACCATTTTCTTAATTGTTTTGGGTTTGTTTTTGTAGGTCCTTTTCTTCTCTTGTGTTTCCCACTTAGAGAAGTTCCTTGAGCATTTGTTGTAGAGCTGGTTTGGTGGTGCTGAATTCTCTTAGCTTTTGCTTGTCTGTAAAGCTTTTGATTTCTCCATCAAATCTAAATGAGATCCTTGCTGGGTAGAGTAATCTTGGTTATAGGTTCTTCCCTTTCATCACTTTAAGTATATCATGCCACTCCCTTCTGGCTTGTAGAGTTTCTGCTGAGAAATCAGCTGTTAACCTTATGGGAGTTCCCTTGTATGTTGTCATTTTTCCCTTGCTGCTTTCAATAATTTTTCTTTGTCTTTAATTTTGCCACTTTGATTACTATGTGTCTCGGTGTGTTTCTCCTTGGGTTTATCCTGTATGGGACTCTCTGCACTTCCTGGACTTGGGTGGCTATTTCCTTTCCCATGTTAGGGAAGTTTTCAACTATAATCTCTTCAAATATTTTCTCTGGTCCTTTCTCTCTCTCTTCTCCTTCTGGGACCCCTATAATGCGAATGTTGTTGTGTTTAATGTTGTCCCAGAGGTCTCTTAGGCTGTCTTCATTTCTTTTCATTCTTTTTTCTTTAGTCTGTTCCGCAGCAGTGAATTCCACCATTCTGTCTTCCAGGTCACTTATCCGTTCTTCTGCCTCAGTTATTCTGCTATTGATTCCTTCTAGTGTAGTTTTCATTTCAGTTATTGTATTGGTCATCTCTGTTTGTTTGTTCTTTAATTCTTCTAGGTCTTTGTTAATCATTTCTTGCATCTTCTCAATCTTTGCCTCCATTCTTATTCCGAGGTCCTGGATCATCTTCACTATCATTATTCTGAATTCTTTTTCTGGAAGGTTGCCTGTCTCCACTTCATTTAGTTGTTTTTCTGGTTTTTTTTTTCTTGTTCCTTCATCTGGTATATAGCCCTCTGCCTTTTCATCTTGTCTATCTTTCTGTAAATGTGGTTTTTGTTCCACAGGCTGCAGGATTGTAGTTTTTCTTGCTTCTGCTGTCTGCCCTCTGGTGGTTGAGGCTATCTAAGAGGCTTGATGGGAGGCTCTGGTGGTGGGTAGAGCTGACTGTTGCTGTGGCGGTCAGAGCTCCGTAAAACTTTAATCCACTTGACTGTTGATGGGTGGGGCTGGGTTCCCTCCCTGTTGGTTGTTTTGCCTGAGGCAGCCCAACACTGGAGCCTACCTGGGCTCTTTGGTGGGGCTAATGGCAGACTCTGGGAGGGCTCACGCCAAGGACTACTTCCCAGAACCTCCGCTGCCAGTGTCCTTGTCCCCATGGTGAAACAGATCCAGTCCCCGCCTCTGCAGGAGACCCTCCAACTCTAGCAGGTAGGTCTGGTTCAGTCTCCCCCAGGGTCACTGCTCCTTCCCCCGGGTCCCGATGTGCACACTATTCCATGTGCACCCCCCAAGAGTGGGGTCTCTGTTTCCCCCAGTCCTGTTGAAGTCCTGCAATCAATTCCCACTAGGCTTCAAAGTCTGATTCTCTATGAATTCCTCCTCCCGTTGCCGGACCCCCAGGTTGGGAAGCCTGACGTGGGGCTCAGAACCTTCACTCCAGTGTGTGGACTTCTGTGGTATAAGTGTTCACCAGTCTGTGAGTCACCCACCCAGCAGTTATGGGATTTGATTTTACTCTGATTGCGCCCCTCCTACCGTCTCACTGTGGCTTCTCCTCTGTCCTTGGACATGGGGTATCCTCCTTGGTGAAGTCCAGTGTCTTCCTGTCGATGATTGTCCAGCAGCCAGTTGTGATTCTGGTGTTCTCGCAAGAAGGAGTGAGAGCACGTCCTTCTACTCCGCCATCTTGGTTAATCTATGCCAGTGCCATGCTTATTTTCTCCATTAATCACTAGTTTGCACTTGCCATCAGGCCAGATACCAAGGGACACAATCTGGCTGCTTTCAGGGAGCCCCTGGGAGAGGTTTCTGATGGTGAAGTTCACTGTCATAGACACACCTGTAGGGGGCGGTGTTACTCTTCTCACTCACTTCTCTGGTTCCTGAGGTGGCCAGCCAGGTGTCATTTAGATCGCAGTTTAAATCACAGGTTAAAAGGGCGGAGGGATTACTTCCAACCGTTTCAGCCAAACTGGGAAGTGGCAGAAAGAGCTAAAGCAGAGCTGCCAGGGACATTTAGTTCTGGTTTTGCATAAACACTTGCTCACATGTTCACACACTTGTTGGCATTCTTCAACTCTTTCCCCATCACGGTGACACAGATCTTAGGAAGAAAAAATGCTCTTTGTTTATCTTAGGAATTTCTTTCAGTGATACCTGGAAGCCATTGGCAAATATGTTAGAATTACAAACCCAAATGATAAGACAGTGAGGAGGTTAAAATAACAAGAACTGGTCTTTCAAGGTCCCCTAAGATACTCAGCAAAACCAGATGTATTAACGAGAAAGTAAAAGAAACCAGATTGCCCAGGATGTTTGTCTAAGAAAATGATAGTGTCCCTTTTCGTGTATCCAGTGACAAATGTGGATTTGCCAGGGTTCGCTAAGTCCTTGTGAAGGGACAGTGGTGGCTGCAGGCTTTATCATGGAAAAGATGAGTGTAAGGTCAAATGCTCTATCTAGTATGTTGGTTTTTTGTTCAAGTATTGTTCAAAAAAAATGCTTTGGGAGCAGTTCAAGTAGTCAAGAAGGGAAACAAAACTCGAGGAAAGAAAAGATACTGTGCCATAAAATAACAACAAACAGGAAAGTCCTGGGAATTTGTCACAAAGGTGTTAAATAGTAAAGGAAGCTAGTTGCCTTCTTCTCTAAGATGGTGGGAATATTGAGTAAAAGTATTAAGTAAATCGATAGCACTTCCAAGTTGGTGGTTTCCATACATCCTGTGCGACGGGTCTCTGCGCCCAAGCCCACTGTCAGAGTAGGCGGCCTTCTCCAGGGAGGTCATGTCTTTGCTTGTGGTAGTTCTGCTCAGTAATAGTAGCTACTGTTTGTGGAGAATTCACATGGTCCAGGTGCTCCAAGAGCTTTGCATGGGTGATTTCCATTACATTACATCTTCACAAGAACCTGTGAGGTAGGCCTACACTCATCCCCATTTTAACACGAGGTCATTGAGGCCTAGTGAGGAGACATAACTTTCTGAAAGCCCTACAGCTGGTAAGTGATGGTGTTGGGATGTGAACCTGGAGGTCTGCTTCTAGAGTCTTCCAGCCTAAGACACTGTGATCAACTAGGCCCCCCAGACTTTCAGTTCTACCTTGCTGCTCCTTGAATTCTGGCCCTTGCTGGGCAGAAGGTGGGATGGGCAGGCATGATGGTACCAGAGCCTAAATGAAAGGCAGATTTTACCTCTGGGCTTCAACTCTGGGTTGGCCCTGGTGACCTCCCTGCTGTGCACATATGGGTGATTGGCAGCTGTGCCCAGTGTCGGCTGCTGCTACCAACAACTTCCCTACATGCTGAGAGGACACAGAGGGATTACCAAAGGAGGCCAGAGGGACAGATTCCTGTAACCTTCCCAATATGCATCCTTCCCTTTCACCCCTAGAAACAGATTGCTAATTTTACTCTGGGTGGCAATGGGCGCAGCTGGAAAATCTAGATTTTCCTGCCTCACTTGCATGCAGCCAGGTGAATAAGTTTGAAGCAATGAGCTGTTAGCAGGACTGCTGTGAGGGTTTTCTGGGATTAAAGGAAGGTGACGCAACAGGGAGGTGAGTCCTTCTGCCTTCTTCCTTCCCGATGCCTTAGATGCAGCTGTGACACCTGACACGCCAACAGCTGGCTAGGACACGGCAGTCTTTACTCTACAGGTGGGCCGTGTGTCTCAAACTTTAATGTGTGTGTGAATCACCCTGGGGTTTTGTTAAAGATGTGTACTCTAATTCAGTAGGCCTTGGGTATATTCCCTAACACTTTTCACTGAGACAGCTTAGGAGCAGAGACCCTCTTAATATACACAAGCGTATATATAATATATACACCCAGGTCTTGGTTTATAAATGCTATTTTCCACTAAAAGAAACCAGGGCTCCTTAGAGAAAATGGCTCATTTTAGGGCTGGAGCAGGAAAAAGATAAGAAAAGCCTGGAATATCTTGTGGCCCAAAACAAGAAAGTGCTCAAAGCATAATGGGAACATGTCAAAAGGACACATAAGCCAGCTTGAACGGACTGCTGGACAGTGGCACAATTGGCACACAGTAATTAATAATGAGAGTAACAGATTATAACCTATTGAATAAAGTAGGGGACTATGACTCCATACAGATATAAATGAATCAATGAATAAATGGAATGTTTGAGGAGAAACTGGGCATGTACATAGTTTCAGAATATTCCTTACAAAATAGTTATTAATTACAAAGGGAAAAATAGCTACTTTACAGGGTCAGATACCAACTTAATCAAGTGTTCCAAATGAACATCACCAGTCATGGGACAAATGGAAACTGTGGGCCACCTGACAGGATGTGGTGAGAAGAAAGCACCAGTTCCATGACATTCCCACCAAAAATGTATACACTCTCAATCTCATAATGAGGAGACATCAGACAAACCCAAATTGAGGGCTATGCTATGGAATAACTGGTCCATCATGCCCCACAGTGTCCAGGTCAGGAAGTTGAGAATAGACTGAGGATTGCCCCAAATCGAAGAAGACAAAAAAGCATGACAACTAAATGTAACACATGCTTTTAAACTAGACCCTTTTGCTATAAAGGACATCACTGAAACAATTAGAGAAACTTACATGGGGTTCGAGGATGGTGGTATTATGGTTCTGCAGGAAAATGTCCTTTTTAAGAAAACAGGCACTGAAGTATTTAGGGTAAGGGGCATCAGGTTGGCAACTAACTCTCAAATGGTTAAGAAAAAACAATTCTTTGTACTATATTTCCAACTTTTCTATAACTTGTGATTGTTTCAAAGTATAAAAAATTTAAATTTGATTGAAAAAACAATATGCTCAGCAGTATAGCAGGACATTTCCTTCTAGCTTCTCCATTGCAGGGCATATCATGATTTGGAGGTTTGAACATGGACATGAGTGTTTTGATTTGGCCATGTCAATCTCTTGCTCAAAAATGTTAAAACCATTCTTTTAGGATGTAAGAGACATTTTCGAAGTTTTCCTTCATAACTCCCCATCCCCAACACTCCCCCATCCCCCCTCCACCCAGTTACTTTCTGCTTTATTTTGAATAGTTTTTAAGAGGAGCTATTATTTTTAGAATAAGCAAAGGGAAAAACTAATACAGACACTTTTTAAAACACATGCTATGGGCAAAGTGAGTGAATAGGATCAAAAGGTACAAATTTCCACCTCAAAGCTTTCAAAAGTGTGCAGTAATGTGTATGAGGGTACAGATTAGTATATATGTGCAGTGACATCTCAGCACTTTCAAGATTGCTTTCATGCTATCGTTTCTTTGAGTGTTGGTATGCAAGTATACATGTAAATATTTATGTGGTACTTACTTTTCTCCTAGGACAGTTCTCAGCTCCGAAGACTAACAAATTAGTAAGTCTCTGTGATTGATACTTCTAAGGAATAAGTGCAATACAATCTACTTGCCTGATTGTGCAAGAAAAAAGTAAGGCTCACTGACAGTATCTAGGGCACTATATGTGTCTGGTACTATTATGGCAACAAAGCCACCAACGTGTGAGTTTGCAGATGTTTCTCCTGTGTCTATCCCCTCCTTTCTGTATTAACCGCCAGTGTCTAGATTAGATGCTTAGCCTCTCTTGCTTGGACTATTGCAGTAGGCCACATCCTGGGTTTGTATCCCCAGTTTCGTCCCCCTTACAATCTCTACTGCCCATCAGACATTATCACTTCCTCAATATAACTTCTCAATGACTTAATGTTCAACTACACTCAAAAAGACATAACTCCAGAATCTGAGTTTCTAAGGACCTATGGCATACTGTCTCCCAGTAGGGACCAGGGTCTTCTATTCCCTCACTTCCTAAATCCTGTTGAATCCAGTTGATTATGTCTTATTTATCATCTTTGCATCTCGGGGGCACTAAGTTGCCTGGCACCTAAAGGCAATTTTCCTGATCTGAGAGTCTAAAACAGACTTCTCAAGAGCGTTCTCCTCAAGGGTTGATTTTGTTTTCTTCTTTTTTTATTGTTATTTGAGACTAAAAAAAAAACCCGGTAATTGAAGATTGAGGAGTCAGATCAAACTGTTCCCTAAATATTGGTATATGACATAAATTTATTTTATTTAGAGGTATACATTATTTAATTCCACTATAGTATTTAATTGCAAAATAACCAGAGATGTTTTCATTTAGTTGACACTGAATTTCTTAAAAATCAGCATATAATAGTATCACTAACTTTTGTCATAATCACTGGTACCATATGATGATATGGATAATTTTTTTCATCAATACTTAGGATTAGTCTGAAAATAGGCTTAACTTTAAAAGAAATTTCATTTGTGCTAAAAATACTTTTTGATTTATCAACTGATTTTTTATGACTTTTGTCAGGCCCTGGGTTTCTGGATACATTGTATAATTAATGTAAACTGGAGGAACCTTATTTTGTCTTGTTTTGTTTTGTTTTAATGATCTAAAATTAAGTTGCTTTTAGTCACAGGATTGCTGTAAATACAAACTTATGTCAGAAGAGGCCTTTTATTTACTTTTTGATTCAACTCAGCATGTTTATTTAATCTGCAATGATTCAGCTCACTGGCCGCTTTAGAAACTTGGAGTGTGTGTTCTCATGATGGCTGAATAAGTTGATGGCTTTGATCTGAACAGTAAAGGCATTTTTCCCTACAAAAAAAAAAAAAAAAGGTACAAATTTCCAGTTATAAAATAAGTCATGGGGATGTAATGTACAGCATAGTGACTACAGTTAATAACAGTGTATTGTATATTTGAAAGTCGCTAAGCGAGGAGATCTTAAAAGTTCTCTCCACAAGAAAAATTATAACTACCTGTGCTGATGGACGTCAGTTAGACTTATTGTGATCAATTCGTGGTACATACAAATGTTGAATCATTGTTGTACACTTGAAACTAATATGTTAATTACATCTCAATTTTTTAAATGCCGTAACTTATTGTCTTAGCCTCTAAGGTTTTGCCGCTTAGTGTCCCTCATCACCCTGCTCCAACAATCATACAGGAATTTAACAATATTAAGCATAATACCTTTACTGAGTACTGAGAGAGGACCTAAATAACATGAATCACATAGGAAAAAATTGATATACTGAACTTTATAAAAATTAAAACCTCTGATCATCAAAAGATACCACTAAGAGAAAGAATAGGCAAATCACAGAATGGGAGAAAATAGAGAGACACACACAGAGAGACACACACACACACAAAGGGCCTGTACTTAGAACATATAAGGAAACTTCTACATCTCAGTAATAAGGGGGAAAATAAGCCCAATTTTTAAAACTTGGGCAAAAGACTTGAACAGATATTTCACAAAACAAGATATACATACAAGTGGCCAATAAGCAAGGAAAAAGTGCCCAGTATCACTAGTGGTCAGTAGGTAGGAACCTTTAAATCAAGAGAGGCTTAAGAGATGTGTCAGAGATAAGTCAACCAAGACCAATAAATTGAACTTATTTAAATCCTGATTCAAACAGACAACCTGTTGCCAAAAAAACAAAACAAAACAAAACTGAAACAATTGGATAAATATGGACACTGACTAGATATTTTATGTATTAAATATTGTTAATTTCTTTTAGCTAGAATGATGGCATTGTGATTATTTTAAGAGTCTTCTTTTATAGATACCCTCTGAAATAATTACAGATAAAGTGATATGCTGTTAGAAGTTTGCTTCAAAATAATCTGGGGGCATGTGGGTTCAGGGAAAGGTAGATGAAACAAAATTGACCAGGTGTTAATAATTGTTGAAAGTGGGTGATGGGAACATTGGATTTATTATAATATTTTCTTTGTTTTTGTATACATGTACAAATTTCCAAAGTAAAAATTAAAAAGGTCAAAATGACAAAAATAAAAATTTAGAGAAGGGAAAGAGAAAGAAGGAAAAGTAAAATAGGATAATTGACTGTAGGTAGTTAATACTTAGGAGTCAAAGGATAGCCTTAAAAATTCAATTATGGTAATCCATTACATCAATAGGCCAAGGAAGAAAAATCACATTATCACATCATTAGATGTGGAGAAAGCATTTGCCAAAATCCAACACATATTCATGATGAAAAGCAAACTAGGAGTAAAGGGGAACTACTTCAACTTGATAAAGATTATTTACAAAAACCCTATGGTTAACATATACTTACTGGTGAGACTCTCAAAGCTTTCCCACCAGGTACAAGGCAAGGATGTCCCACCACTGCTTTTCAACATTATACTGGAATTCCTTGCTAACACAAGAAAGACAAGAAAAGGAAATAAAAGGTATACAGACTGAAAAGGAAGACATAACACTGTCTTTGGTTGTAGATGACATGATTGCCTATGTAGAAAAGAAAATTGACAAACTCCTGTAACTAATAAATAATTATAGCAAAGTTAAAGATACAAAGTTAACATACAAAAACCAATTACTGGGACTTCCCTGGTGGCACGGTGGTTAAGAATCCACCTGCCAATGCAGGGGACCCATGTTTAATTCCTGGTCCAGGAAGATCCCACATGCTGCGGAACAACTAAGCCCATGTGCCACAACTACTGAGCCTGCGCTCTAGAGCCCGCGAGTCACAACTACTGAGCCCATGCACCAGCACTACTGAAGTTCATGTGCCCTAGAGCCCATGCTCTGCAACAAGAGAAGCCACTGCAATGAGAAGCCTGCACCGCAACAGAATAGCCCCCGCTCGCCGCAACTAGAGAAAGCCTGTGCGCAGCAACGAAGACCCAACGCAGCCAAAAAAGAAAAAACCAATTACTTTGCTATACACCAATAATTAACAAATGGAGTTTGAAATTAAAAACAATACCATTTACATTAGAAAAAAAAACTTAGGTATAAATCTAACAAAATATGTACAAAATGTATATGAGGAAAACTATAAAACTCTGAATTAAATCAGAGAACTAAATAATGGAAATTTCATGTTTATGGATAGGATGATATTGTCAATATTGTCAAAGGTGTCTGTTCTTCTCAGCTTGGTTTATAGACTCAATGCAATCCCAATCAAGTTCCCAGTGAGTAATTTTGGGAATAACAACAAAATGATTGTGAAGATATGTGGAGAGACCAAAGACCCAAAATAGTCAACCCAATATTGAAGGAGAAGAACAAAGTTGGAGGACTGATGCTATCTGACTTTAAGACTATGAAACCACAGTAATCGAGATAGTGTGGCACTGGTCAAAAGACAAATAGATCAATGGAACAGAATAGAGTACCCAGAAATAGACTCCCAGAAATATGGTCAGCTGTTCTTTGACAAAGAAGCAAAGGCAATAAAATGGAGCAAAATAGTCTCTTCAACAAATGGTGCTGGAATAGCTGAATATTTTCATGCAAAAAACAAAACAAAACAAAGCAAAAAGAACCTAGACACACAACTTACACCCTTCACAAAAATTAACTAAAAATGAATCACAGTCCTAAATGTAAAATGCAAAGCTATAAAACTTCTAGGAGATAACAGAGATAACATAGGAGAAAACCTAGATGACTTTGGATATGGTGGTGACTTTAATTTTTTTTTTAGTTCTTTTTTTTTTTTCTTTTGGTTGCATTGCACAGCTTGCGGGATCTTTGTTCCCCAACCAGGGACTGAACATGGGCCTCTGGCAGTGGAAGCGCTGAGTCCTAACCACTGGACTGCCAGGGAATTCCCTGGTGGTGCCTTTTGAGATACAACACCAAAGACACAATCCATGAAAAATAACTGGTAAGCTGGACTTCATGAAAATTAAAAAGTCTGCTCTGTGAAAGACACTGTCCAAAGAATGCGAAGACAGGACACACACTGGGAGAAAATATTTACAAAAGACATACCTGATAAAGGACTGTTACTAAAATGTACAAATAACTCTTTAAACTCAACAATAAGAAAACAAATAGTCTGATTTTAAAACGGGCAAAGATCTTAACAGACACTTCACCCTAGAAGATATACAGATGACAAGTGATTATATGAAAAGATGCTTCACATCATATATAATCGGGGAAATGCAAAGTCAAACAATGAGATACCACTACACACCTATTAGAATGGCCAAAATCCAGAACACTAACACCACCAAATGCTGATGAAGATGTGGAGCAACAGGAACTCTCATACATTATTGGGGATGTAAAACAGTTTGGTCATTTTGGAAGAGTTTGGTAATTTCTTACAAAATTAAGCATATTCTTACCATATGATTCAGCAATCATGCTCATTGGTATTTACCCAAATGAGTTGTAAACTTATGTCCACACAAAAGCCTGCACACGGATATTTATAGCAGCTTTATTCACAATTGCCAAAACTTGTAACCAAGGTGCCCCTCAGTAGGTGAATGGATGAGTGAATTGTGGTACATCCAGACAATGGAATGTGATTCACTGATAAAAAGAAATGAGCTATCAAGCTATGAAAAGACATGGAGGAAAGTTACACGCATGTTACTAAGTGAAAGAAGTCAACGTGAGAAGGCTACATACTGTATGATTCCAACTGTGTGACATTCTAGAAAAGACAAAACTATGGCGGCAGTAACAAGATTAATGGTTGCCAGGGATGTGTGTGTGTGTGGGAGAGATGAATAGGCAGAGCACAGTGGATTTTTAGGGCAGTGAAAATTCTCTGTATGATATTATAATGATGGATATATGTCATTGTACATTTGTCCAAACCCATTGTATATAAACCCAAGAACATACAATGTGAATCCTAACGTAAACTGTGGACTTCAGGTGATTATAATGTGTCAATATAGGTTTATCCTTGATTAAAAAGTGTACCATTCTGATGAGCAATGTTGGTAATGAGGGAGGCTGCGCATGTGTGAGGCCACAGCAATTTTGTTATAAACCTAAAACTGCTCTAAAACAAAAAGTCTTTAAAAAAGAAAAGTAAATGAGGTAAAATGTTAAATTTCAGTGAATATGAGTATGTGAAAATTCTCAATACTCTTCTTGCAACTTCTCTGTAAGTTTGAGATTATTTCAACGAAAAGTAAAAACTAAAAGTATGCCATCCTTCAAGTAATTAGTTTCTCATTTTAGAAAGTAATAACCTGAGAAGAAATAGTATTTGATGTTTGAACCGTTGATTCAGCAAGGATTTACTGAATACCCACTATGTGCCAGGCACTAAAGCTAGAGAGAACACTCGGTAAGGACCCTCCCCTTAAGTGCCCTAGCAGAGAGGGAAATCCAGCTCTATTATCTACTTTTATCTATTTTGCTGAAGTCACCTTCATCTAGGATCTTAGCAGTAGGGTCGGATTTCAATGCAAATCCCTGAATCGTCATCATCACCTTTGTTATTATCATCGTTATTGCAGTCCACTTCTTCAAAGAGCAAAAGCCCTTCCCAACAGTTGAGAAAAGGGAATAAAGAGAAAGGAAATTATATGTAGGTTTGTTGGAAAGTCATAACAGTAAATATAGACTTCAAGACATCTCATTTTATTAAGACACTAATAGTACACATTTTAAGATTTGCTCTGATTTTGCAGCACCTTGAAGATATTTTTCCCTTTGTTTTGGGGATCACCATATAAACAATGATTATATTGCAATGAACAATGAATTTATATTGTCTCTGGAGTTTGGGGCTTGTTCTAGAGCACTAAATCAAGTTGTAGTTTGCTGGTGGCCTTAGCAGAGCAATTGTCACTACAGTATATGATATCCCACTTGTTGGGTTTTCTGTAGTTCAAAGGCCTGGTCACAAGCTTGTTTTTTCATAACAGCCAAAGACTGAAAACCCAAGTTTCCATCAACAATGGGATAAATAAATTGTGGCATATTCATACAGTGGAATACTATACAGCAAAGTAAGCAAACTATTGCTACACACAATATGGATAAATCTCACAGACATAATGTTGGACAAAAGAAGCCAAGCACAAGAGTCCATTTTGTGTGAATTCATTTCTGTGAAGTTCAAAAACAGCTAACACAAATATATGGTGAGAGAGGTAGGAAAAGTGTTTACCTTTGGAAAGAGGGGAGTGAATATTAACCGAGTGGGGTTGCAGGGGAGCCTCCTAGGGTACTGAAAGTGTTCTGTTTCCTGGTGTGCGTGGTGATTACACGGTGATTATAAACATTGGCTAAAAATCATAAAGCTGTACTCTTTAGATTTTTGCACCCAAATGAATATAAATACCTCAATATAAAAAATAGAATTCATGTAAAAATGAAATCTGGTTGTAGTAAAAACAAACAACAAAAACCCTCAAAGCAGGGCATGGGGTAATGTTCCCAAATTGCCATGTATCAAAGATGTTATTAGAAGGAAATACACCAAGGATACCTCATTTACAGTATGCTAAAAGTCTCCTGGCTACACTCACACGTGATAAATACACCATCTCTCCATAAATCCACGGGTTTGTTTCTTCATGGGAAGAGCTGGGATGAGATCTATGTTTACATTCAAGTGTCACAAAACATAAGTATTGGTCATCTATAAGTTTTTCTATTGAAATTTATTTGGCATATAATGTGTAAATTTAAGGTGTACAATGTGTTAATTTAATACATTTATATATTATGATTGCCCTTGTGATAATTAGCACCCCTATCATATTACATAATTACCATTTCTTTTTAGTGATTGGAAACATTAAGTTCTAGTCTCTTAGAAAGTTTTACGATTATAATACATTATTGTTGACTATGTTTGCTACCCTGTGCATTAGATCTCTAGGACTTATTTACCTCTAGTTGCAAGTTTTTACCCTTAAACAATATCCGTCCTATCCCCCAACTCCCAACCCCTGGTAACCACACCACTGGTGGCTACATGAGATTGGCTTTTTTTTTTTTTTAAAGGAATTCCTTTACTTTTATTATTTATTTATTTATTTATTTATTTATTTATTTATTTTTGGTTGTGTTGGGTCTTCGTTTCTGTGCGACGGCTTTCTCTAGTTGCGGCAAGCGGGGGCCACTCTTCATCTCTGTGCACGGGCCTCTCACTATCGTGGCCTCTCTTGTTGAGGAGCACAAGCTCCAGACGTGCAGGCTCAGTAGTTGTGGCTCACGGGCCAAGTTGCTCCGTGGCATGTGGGATCTTCCCAGACCAGGGCTCGAACCCGTGTCCCCTGCATTGGCAGGCAGACTCTCAACCACTGTACCACCAGGGAAGCCTGGAGGTTGGCTTTTTAAGAACATTATTTAATTTCATATTGATGTATAATTGGCATGTAACATTATATTAGTTTCAGATGGAGAGCATAATCACTTGATATTTGTATCTATTTTGAAGCGATCATAAGTCTAGGTAATATCCATCACCGCATATAGTTAAAAATTTTTTTCTTGTGATGAGAACTTTTAAGATCTACTCTCAGCAATGTTCAAATATGCAATATAGTATTACTAACAGTAGTCACCATGCTGTATATTACATCCTCAGAACTTACTTATTTTATAACCGGAAGTTTGTACCTTTTGATCCCCTTCATCCATTTCACCCACTCCACACCTGACTCTGGCACCTGCCACATGTTCTCAGTATCTGTGAGCTCAGGTTTTTTATTTGCTTTTGTTTTATAGATTCCACATATAAGGTGAGATCCTATGGTATTTGTCTCTGTCTGACTTATTTCACTTGGCATAATGCCCTCAGGGTCCATCCACATTGTTGGTTGCAAATGGCAGGATTTCCTTCTTTTTTATGGCTGAATAATTTCCCATTTTATATATGTGGGAAATTATATATATCTATGCATATATATATTGAATATATATGCATACACACAGTCAGACCTCCATATCTGCAGATTCCGCATGCATGAATTCAACTGAGACAGAAAAAAAATTTTTTTTAATTCTAGAAGGTTTAAAAAAGCAAAACATGAATTTGCTGCATACTGGCTGCTATTTACAAAGCATTTACATTGTGTTAGGTATTATAAGTAATCTAGAGATGATTTAAAGAATATGGGAGGATGTGCATGGGTTATAAGCAAATACTATGCCATTTTATATAAGGGGCTTGAGCATTGGAGCTTTTGGTATCTGTGGGGGGTCCAGAAACCAATCCCCCTCAGGTAAGAGGGATGACTGTACTACATTTTCTTTATCCATTCATCCATATCTCAGCTACTGTAAATAATGCTGCAGTGAGCATGGGGGTACGTATATCTATTCAAGTTAGCATTTTCATTTCTTTTGGATAAATAACCAGAAGTGGAATTGCCAGATCATATGGTAGTTGTATTTTTAATCTTTCAAGGAACTTCCATACTGTTTTCTGTGGTGGGAATGTAAATTGGTGCAGCCATTAACAGTGCACAAGTTTTCCCTTTTCTCTACATCCTCGCCAACACTTGTCATTTCTTGTTTTTTTGATAGTAGCCATTCTAACAGGAGTGAAGTGATATCTCATTGTGGTTTTGACTAGCATTTCCCTCATAATTGGTGATGAGCACCTTTTCATGTACCTGTTGACCATCTATATGTCTGCTTTGGATCTTTAAGATCCTCTGCCCAATAATTAATAGAATTGTTTATGTTTTTACTGTTGAGTTGTATGAGTTCTTTATATATTTTGAGTGTTAACCCCTTATCAGATATATGATTTGCAAATATTTTCTCCCATTTTATAGGTTGCCTTTTCATTTTGTTAATTGTTTCCTTTGATGTACAGAAGGAAGACTAAAGTCAAGGAGCTTACCACCTGTTTTCCTTTAGGAGTTTTATGGTTTTGGTCTTACATTTAAGTCTTTAACTTATTTTGTGTTAATTTGGGGGGTATGCTGTAAGATAGTGGTCCAGTTTTATTCTTTTGCATGGAGCTGTCCAGTTTTCTCAACACTATTTATTGAAGAGGCTGTCCTTTCCCCCACTGTATATTCTTGACCCCATTGTCCTAAATTAATTGGTCATATATGCATGAGTTTATTTCTGGGCTCTCAGTTCTGTTCTGTTGATCTCTGGTTTTGGCATAAAGAGAGACACATACTGTTTTGATTATAGACCTTTGTGATATAGTTTGAAATCAGAGCACATGATGCCTCTAGCTTTGTTCTTCTTTCTCAATATTGCTTTGGCTATTTGGGGTGTGTGTGTGTGTGTGTGTGTGTGTGTATGTTTTAGTTCCATACAAATTTTTGAATTGTTTTTTTCTATTTCAGTGAAAAATGCCATTAAAATTTTTATAGGGATTGTGTTGAATCTGTAGGTTGCTTTGGGTAATATAGACATCTTAATCAATGAGCATGGAATATCTTTCCATTTATTTGTGTCTTCTTCAATTTCTTTCCTCAATGTCTTATAGTTTTCAGTATACAGGTCTTTCACCTCCTTAGCTAAATTTATTGCTAGTTATTTTATTTATTTATTTTTTTTTTATAAATTTTTTTTTTAACTCTTGGGTTTATTTATTTATTTATTTATTTATGGCTGTGTTGGGTCTTCATTTCTGTGCGAGGGCTTTCTCTAGTTGCGGCAAGTGGGGGCCACTCTTCATCGCGGTGTGCAGGCCTCTCATTATCGCGGCCTCTCTTGTTGCGGAGCACAGGCTCCAGACGCGCAGGCTCAGTAATTGTGGCTCACGGGCCTAGTTGCTCTGCGGCATGTGGGATCCTCCCAGACCAGGGCTCGAACCCGTGTCCCCTGCATTGGCAGGCAGATTCTCAACCACTGCGCCACCAGGGAAGCCCTATTTTATTATTTTTGATGCAATCGTAAGTGGGACTATTTTCTTAATTTCTCTTATAGTTCATTATTAGCGTATAGAATCTTGTATTAGTTCCAACAGGTATTCTGTGGTGTCTAAGTTTTTCTATACATAATATCACATCATCTGCAAATAGTGACACTTTAACTTCTTCCTTTCCAATTTGGATGTCTTTTATTTCTTTTTCTTGCCTAGTTGCTGTGGCTAGAACTTCCAATACTACGCTGAACAGAAGTGGGGATAGTGGGCATCCTTATATTTTTCCTGACCTTAGAAGAAAAGCTTTCAGGTTTTCTCTGTTGAATATGATATTAGTTGTGGGCTTGTCATATATGGCCTTCATTATGTTGAGGTATGTTTCCTCTATACCCACTTTGTTGAGAGTTTTTATCATAAATAGATGTTGAATTTTGTCAAATGTTTTTCTGTACCTATTGAAATGATCATATAATTTTTATCCTTCATATTGTTAATGTGATGTATTACATTGATCATATTATGTTGAGCCATCCTTGCATACCTGGAATAAAACCCATTTCATCATGGTGTATGATCCTTGTAATGTATAGTTGAAGTTGGTTTACTGATATTTTGTTGAAGATTATTGCATCTTTGTTCATCAGGGATATTGGCCTGTAATTATTTTTTCTTCTTGTGTCCTTGTCTTGTTTTGGTATCAGGGTAATGCTGGCTTTGTAAATGAGTTTCGAAGTGTTTCTTCTTCTCGTTTTGGAAGAGCATGAGAAGGATTGCTGTTAATTTTTCTTTAAATGTTTGGTATAATTCATAAGTTGACTCGTGGTCCTGAACTTTTGTTTTTTGAGAGGTTTTTGATTAGTGATTCAATCTCCTTACTAGTAAGCAGTCTGTTCAGATTTCCTACTTCTTCATTTAGTCTTGCTAAGTCATATGTCTCTACGAATCTATCAATTTATCCTAGGTTATCTAAGTTGTTGGCATATATAATTGTTCATAGTAGTTTCATGATCCTTTGTATTTCTGTGGTATCAACTGTAACATGTCCTCTTTCACTTCTGATTTTGAGTCTTCACTCTTTTTAACTTAATGAGTCTAGCTAAAGGTTGTCAAGTTTTTCTTTTTAAAAAAATCAGCTCTTAGTTTCATTATTCTTTTCTATTTCCTTTATCATCTCTATTTTTTTTCTAGTTCCTTGAGATATAAAGTTAGGTTGTTTATTTGAGATCTTTCTTGTTTCTTGATGTGTAAGCATCTATTGCTATGAACTTCCCTCTTAGAAATGCTTTTGCTTCATCCCATAAGTTTTAGTTTGTTGTATTTCCATTTTCATTCATCTCAAGGTATTTTTTGATCTCTTTTGATTTCTTCTTTGACCTATTAGTTGTTCAGTAGCATGTTGTTTAATCTTCACATATTAGTGAATTTTCCAGTTTTTTTCTTGTAATTGATTTCTAGTTTCATGCCACTGTGGCCGGAAAAGATGCTTGGTATGATTTCAGTCTTCTTAAATTTATTACGACTTGTTTTCTAGCCTAACATATATCTAACCCAGAGAATGTTGCATGTGCACTTGAGAAGAATGTGTATTCTGTTGCTTGTGGATAGAATGAATTCTGTAACAGTTATATCTGTTAAGTCCATCTGCTTTAATATGTTGTTTAAGGCAATGTGGTTTTTTTTTTTTTTCTTTGTCTGGATGATGTATCCATTGATGAAAGCAAGTTATTAAAATTTCCTACTATTATTATTATTACATTGCTATCTATTTCTCCCTTCATGTCTGTCAATAAATATAAAATATATGCTATGTTAGGTGCATAAATATTTACAAATGTTATATCCTCTTGTTGGATTGATCCCTTTATCATTATGTAATTCCTTTTTTGTCTTTTATTACAGTCTTTGTCTTAAACTTTATTTTGTCTGATATAACTACCCCAGTTCTTTTGGTTTCCATTGCATGAAATATCTTTTTCCATCCCATCACTTTCAGTCTGTGTGTTCTTACTTCTGAAATGAGTCTCTTGTAGGCAGCATATATTGAGTCTTGGGTTTTTTGTTTGTTTTGTTTTTGTCTTTTTGTCCATTCAGTCACTCTGTTTTATGATTGGAGAATTCAATCCATTTACATTTAATTATTGATAGGTATGTACTTATTTCCATTTTGTTAATTGTTGTGTGGCTGTTTTGTAGTGTTTCTGTTCCTTTCTTCTCTTGCTTTCTTTTGTGATTTGATGATTTTTCTGTGGTGGTATACTTAGATTCTCTTTTCTCTTTTGTGTATTTATTATAAGTTTTTGCTTTGTAGCTACCATGATGCTTATAAATAACAACTTACAACAGTCTATTTTAAGCTGATAACAACTAAAGTTTGAATGTATTCTGGAGGTCTACATTCTTATTCTATGCCCCTCCCCCCCATCATTTTATGTTTTGATGTCACATTTTACATTTTTTATCTTGTGTTTCCCTTTAAAAAATATTGTAGTTATAGTAATTTTCACTACTTTTGTATTTTAACCTTCATAGTAGCTTTATTAGTAACTAATCTACCACCTTTACAACATTAGATTTTCTGAATATTACTGTACATTTACCTATACCAGTGAAATTTATACTTTCGTATATTTTCCTGTTGCTCATTAGCACCATTTTGTTTCATCTTAATGAAGTCCCTTTAACATTACTCATAAGGCCAGTCTAGTAATGATAAATTCCTTTAGCTTTTGCTTTTGTGGAGCCGAGTAGAGTATTACTGATGGGCAGTTTTTTTCTTTCACACCTGAATATATTGTGCCACTCTTTTCTGGCCTGCAGTTTCTTTAAAATCTACTGATGGTCTTACGGGGGTTCCCTTGAACATAACAAGTTGTTTTTCTCTTGCCACTTTTAATACTCTATCTTTGTTTAACTTTGATACTTTAATTATACTGCATCTTGGTGTTGCTCTCTTGGGTTCATCTTTTTTGGAACTCTCTGGGCTTCCTAGATCTAGATTTCTGTTTCCTTTTCCAGGCATGGGAAGTTTTCAGCCATTATTTCTTCAAATAAGTTTTCTTCCCCCTTTTCTCTCCCCTTCTTCTGGGACCCCTATAATGTAAATACTGGTCTGATTGATATTGTCCCATAAGTCCCTTAAGCTATCTTAACTTTTTCTTTTCTGCTTTGCTTGGGTAAGTTCCACTTTCCTCTCTTTGAGTTTATTGATTCTTTCTTCTTCATCTAGTCTGCTGTTGAACCCCTCTACCTCTAGTGTATTTTTCAGTCCAGTTATTATATTCTTCAGCCCCATGATTTCTATTTGATACTATCTAATATTTTATTTTAATGATTTTTTCTTCAGCTAAGACAGCAAAAGATTTGATTTATTGTACATGTGTTATATTCAGCCACAACTGAGAACAGAACTAGTCCAGAATGTCACAGGTCCAGGGCAAAGGACGAAAAGGGACCATTTTGATATGAGCAAGGTGGGTCTCTCAAAGGTGGGAGAGGCTACCAGAATGGCCATAGATGTTCTAGATCCATTGAGACAAGTTCTAGACAGTAGGCATGCAGTCCAACAATTTGTACCAGCATCCCTGGCCTCTGGTTGCCCTTGTTTCTGTTCCTGTGGCTTCCATGGGTGTACAAGTTTACTTGGCCCTCTGTCTCATCTTTCTTCTTTTGCACTCCAGCCTGCACATTTGCTTCTTCCTCCACTTTGCTCTAATGGTGTGGAGGTTTCTCAGAAGATGGCGCTAGGGCCAAGAGCTATATTTTCTATCTCTGTTGAGATTCTCACTGTGTTCATCCATTCTTCTCCAGAATTTGGTGAGCACTTTTATGACCATTATTTTGAACTCTTTATAAGATAAATCACTTATTCTTATTTCATTAATGGATTTTTCTGAGGTTTTATCTTGTTCTTTCTTTTGGAACATATTCCTGTTTCTTCATTTTCCTTGACACTCTGTGCTAGAGTCTATGTATTAGATAAAACAGCCACCTCTTCTTGTCTTGAGGAAGCAGTCTTGTGTAGGAGATGAGCCTTATCATTCAACCTTGTCCTATCTTTTATTTGTCTCTCAAACTTTTTTGATTGTCCAAGGAGCCTATTTTATTTTTCGTGGCTTCCAATAGTTGAGGGTGTGTCAAGACCTGTCAGTACTCCAAAGGGAAAGATCTCATTCAGTACCTAGATTCAGGCTGATTGAAAGCTAGACCCCCAGGCAGCAGCTTTTAAAGTATGCAGATATATACAGACCTGTGGAACTGCAAGCATAAGTCCTGCTGGCCACCAGATCCAGGTGATCTTGAGATGTTCCCTGGGTGGGAGTCACAAAAATTGATGCAACAGATGAGTATACTATTGGGTTGGCCAAAAAGTTCATTCGGGTTTTTCTGTAATATCTGATGGAAAAACCCAGACGAACTTTTTGACCAACCCAATAGTTCCTTTCAGGAGATACTGGTGACCTGGAGCAAGGTGAAGAGAATGGAAAATGGTATCCACTGGCCTCCATCCCTGGAGCTGAGCAGGCTCCTAGATGTGTCAAACCAGAAGCCTGCCCATCAGGTTGAAGCTCCAGAATAAGCAAACCGGTCTCTCTCACAGAAAGAGTGTATGTGGGGGTGTGTTTCAGTCTGCTTGTCTGCACAGTGCCCTGGGCATGGTAGCCAGCCAAGATCTGTGTCTCCATTTGTTTCAGTCCCATGGGACCCAGGGACACAAGCCCCGCTGGCCATCAGAGCTAGGCAATCAAGTGGCATCCCCTAGGCAACAGCCACAAAAACCAGGGCACCAGATATGTGTACAGGCTCCTCTCCAGGAGATACGGGCACTCTGGAGCATAGCAGAGGGAGGGCATGAAGATAGTGCCCACACTTGGGGTCTCTGGAGAGGATTACAGTGGACCGTCACATGTGTGTTTAATTAGAAGCCTGCCCTTTAGGCCACAGCTATGAAGATAAGCTAATAGGCTTCTTTCACAGTAGGACTGGGTGCCTCAGTCTGTTGCTTCTTGTGCTCTGGGGGTGTTAGCCAGTTAAGAACACTTTCTCCATTGGTTACATGCCTATGGGACCTGCCAGTGTAAGCCTGATTGGTCACCAAAGCCAGTCAATCTCAAAGGTATCCCTGGTGGCAGCCACAAAAATCAGTGTTAGAGGAGGGTACAAGCTCCTTTCCCAGAGATACCAGCAAGCTGACATGAGGCAGAGGGAGAGAGCAAAGATAGCACCCACGAGCGTCCATCTCCAGAGGGTACCCCAGCAGGTCCCTAGATGTGTGTTAAATCAGGTGCCTGCCCCTTAAGTCAGTGCTTTAAGGTAAGCAAATAAACCTTTATCACAGGACGTCTCAGTGCCTCTCAATTGGCTCCCTGTGGTGGGTGAGTCTGAGCACACAAGCCCTTTAGGAGTCATTTCTCAGTTCACTGTATCCTTGTATTTATTATGGACATGAACCCCATTGGTTTTTCAAAGCTAGATGTTTGGGGGACTCGTCTATAAAGTGCAGGTCTTAAAAGTTGAGGTGTCTGATACAGGGTTCAAACCCTTCATTCTTCAAGAAGCAGCTCCAGATTTTGAGTTTCCTCCCAATTCAGGGTTCTCTGTGCCAGGGGTGGGGTTTATGGTAACATTTTGTCTCAACCTCTCCTACCAGCTTCAGTATGGGTTTTTTCCTCATTTGCCTGATGTGTAGGAGTTGCTCAGCCTAGTTTTGGGTAATTTCCCAGAGGAAATTGTTCCATTTGTAGCTGTAGATTTGGAATATCCGTGGGATAAGGTGAATTCAGGATCTTCCTACATTGCCATCTTGAACCGGAACCCTATGAGTTTGGCTTTTGTAGATTCCACATATAAGTGAGATCATACAGTATTTGTCTTTCTCTGTCTGACTTACCTCACTTAGCATAATGTCCTCAAGGCCCATATATGTGGTTACAAATTGCAGGGTTTCCTTTTTTAAAAAAGGCTGAATAATATTCCATTGTATATATGCCACATTTTCTTTATCCATTCATCTGTTGATGGACATTTAGGTTGTTTCCATATCTTGACTATTGTGAATAAGGCTGTAATAAACATGGGAGTGCATATATCTTTTCAATATCCTGTTTTCATTTCCTTTGGGTATATACTCAGAAGTGTAATTGCTGGGTCATAGGGTTTTTGTCTTGAAAGGATGTTGTATTTTGTCGTGTTTTTTCTGTATCTATTGGGATGAACATGTGATTTTTATCTTTCATTCTTTTAATATGATGTATTACTTATTGTTTTACCTATGTTGAACCATTCTTGCCTCTCAGTGATAAATCCTACTTGCTCATCTTGTGTAATCCTTTTAATATGTTCTTGAATTCAGTTTGCTAAATATTTTGTTGCGAATTTTTGCATCTACATTTATCAGGGATATTGACCTAGAGTTTTCTTGTAGTGTCCTTATCTGGCTTTGGTGTCAGGGTAATGTTGGCCTTGTAGAATGAGTTTGGAAGTATTCCCTCCTCTTCAATGTTTTGGAAGAGTTTGAAAAAGATTGGCATTAATTCTTCTTTAAATGTTTGGTAGAATTTGCCAGTGAAGCTGTCTAGTTCTGGGGTTTTCTGTGTTGGGAGGTTTTGATTATTGATTCAATCTCTTCACTCATTATCGGTCTGTTCAGATTTTCTATTTCTTCCTGATTCAGTCTTGGTAGGTTGTGTGTTTATAGAAATTTATCCATTTCTTCTAGGTTATCTAATTTGTTGGCATATAATTTTTCATAGTAGTGTCTTATGATCCTGTGTATTTCTGCAGCAATCAGTTGTAATGTCTCCTCTTTCATTTCTAATTTTATTTGAGTCTGCTCTCATGTTCTTATTCTAGCTGAAGATTTGTTGATTTTGTTTATCTTTCTGAAAACCCAGCACTTAGTTGTGTTGATCCTTTCTATTTTTATCTGGTCTCTCTTTCACTTATTACCACTCTGATATTATTATTTCCTTCCTTTTGCTTATTTCGGGCTTAATTTGTTCTTCTTCTGAAGTTGTCAAGTTAGGTTGTTTATTGGAGATCTTTCTAATTTATTAATACATGCATTTATTGCTTTAAACCTTCCTCTCAGAACTATTGCAGCACAGGATTTGATATGCTGTATTTTCATTTTATTTAAGATAATTTTTTATTTCCCTTTTGATTTCTTCTTTGACTCATTGGTTATTCACAAATATGTTATTTACTTTCCACATGTTGATTTTCCAGCTTTCCTCTTGTTTTTAGTTTACTGTTGTGATCACAAAAGATAGATGATTTAGATCTTCTCAAGTTTATAAAGACTTGTTTTGTGGCCTAATATATGATCTATCCTGGAGAATGTTCCGTGTGCACTTATAACAAAATGTATTCTGCTGCGGTTGGATGAAATGTTCTATATGTCTGTTAATCAATTTAGTTAAAAGTATGGTTCCAATGTTTTCTTAATATTTGTGGGGATGATCTATCAATTGCTGATGGTGGGGTATTGAAGTCCCCTACTATTATTGTATTGTTGTCTATTTCTCCCTTCAGATCTGTTAGTATTTGCTTAATACATATAAGGTGCTCCAATGTTGAGTGCATATAGTTTTATGATTGTTATATCTTCTTGATGTATTGACCACTTTATCATCATATAATGACCATTTTTGTCTCATTACTGGTTTTGGCTTAAAGTCTATTTTGTCTGATATAAGTATGATTGCCCTCGCTTTCTTTTGGTCTCCACTTACATGGAATATCTTTTTCCATCCCTTCAACTTTGAGCCTATGTGTCTTTAGGGCTGAGAGGAGTCTCCTTCAGGCAGTACATATATTTGGGTCTTTTTTTTTTTTTCAATCCATCCAGCCATTTGGTCTTTTGATTGGTGAATTCTATGCATTTACATTTAGAGTGATTATTGATATGTAAGGACCTACTACTGCCATCTTATTGTTAGACTTTTGGTTGTTTTGTATCTCCATTGTTTCTTTTTCCCTCCCTTTCTGCCTACCTTTGTCGGTTTTCCATGGTGGTATGCTCTGCCTCCTCTCCCCTGCTTTTGGTTCCTGAATCTACTCTAGATTTTTTGCTTTGTGTTTACCATAAGGCTTACTTAAAACATCTCATAGATAAAACAGTCCTTTTTATGCTGATAGCAACTTATCTTCATATGTCTTCATATATAAGACATATAAGTCTTCATATATAAGCCTTTATATATAAGGCTCTACCCTTTTGTTCCTCCCCTTTTATATTTTTGATGTTATAATTTACCTCTTTTATGCTGTGTATTCATTAACAAATGATAGTAGCTGTTTTTTAATACTCTTTTCCTTTAACCTTTATGCTATAGTTAAATGGTTAATACACCATTCTAATATTGAGTTAGTTTTCTAATTCTATTTTTCACCTTTCCCAGAGTATTGTATACTTTCATATGTTTTCATGTCTCTAATTAGCATGTTAATTTCAACTTAAAAAACTCCTTTGAGCATTTCTTGCAAAGCAGGTCTATTGGTGGTGAATTCCCTCAGCTTTTGTTTGTCTGAGAGAGTATTAACTCCTTCATATCTGAAGGATAACTTTGCCTGATGTATTCTTGGCTGGTATTTTTTATCTTTCAACACTTTGAATATGTCATTTCACTCGCTCCTGGCCTGTAGAGTTTTTGCTGAGAAATCCACTGCTAGCCTAATGGGGGTCCCTTTGTAGGTTACTTTTTCTCCTCCTTGTCTGCCTTTGAGATTCTTTATCATTGATTTTTAACAGTTTCATTATGTGTGTTGGAGAAGGTCTTTTTGCATTGAAGTAATAGTCTGTTCTATTAGCTTTATGGTATGTATGTCCAGGTTCTGGGACGTTCTCAGCTTTTCTTTAAATAATGTCTTATCTCTCTCTTCTCTTTCTGGTACACCAATTAATCTTGTCTTTCATATTGAATTCAATTAACTCTCATATGGTTTTTTCACTCTTTTTAGATCTTAGTTCTCTTTCCTCTTCTAACTGAATTATTTCTATATTCTTATTCTCCAAGTCACTTATTCTCTTTTCCATCTGGTCTGTCCTGTGATTGATGCTCTCTATTGCATTCTTCATCTATTTAATTCTTCAGCTCCAGAATTTGGTTCTTTTTTATAATTTAAATCTCTTTGTTAAAGAATTCCTTCCATAACTGAACTACTTTGCTGTACATCTGAAACTAACACAACATTGTAGATCAACTATACCCCAATATAAAATAAAAATTAATTTTAAAAAAACCTCCTTCTGTTCATTCATTTTATTCCCTAGTTCATTGAATTATCTTTGAGTATTCTTGGAGCTTAATGAATTTCTTCATCAAAGCAATTTTGAATTCTTTATCAGTTAGATTGCCATCTACTGTGCCTTGTGTTCAGTTGGTGAATTATTTTTCTTTTTGTGATACCATACTTCTTTGATTATTCATGTTTGTAGGTACAAACTCCTGCTTTCACATTTGAAGCAGCAGTCACCTTAACTAAGGTTTTATGTCCTCCTTGGTTCTTACAGTTCAACAGACTGGCTATTTAGAATCCTTTCTTTTGTATTTCAGACTGTGGTTCTAAAGCTCAAGTTTGTGGCTTTCTCCCTTGACTCACCGAGCTTGACTTGCTATCTGGGCATCCTGTGTGTCTATTGGAGCTAGCTCTTGGGATGTATTCAGAAGTGTGCACAAGGAATTGGCAGTAGACTGGGGTGGAGGTGAGTCTGGCACTTGAGGCAATGATGGTGCCCACAGCCTGGTGGGGGTATCCTTGAGTGGAATACTCCCAGAGGTTTGTTGGTGGACTTCCTGTTAAAGTCCTGAAGCAGACACCAGGAAATGCATTTCTTTAATGCCCTTTGATATCCTTACCTCTTTCCTCTCTCCAGTCATGGATGTCTGTTCTCAGAAAACTTGGTGCTGCTGGAGAGAGATGGGTTTCTCCAGCCAAACTCTGCACAACTGTGGTAGTCAGGCATTCATTCACCACTTTTGCTCTCCACCTACCTTCTCCATAGGCGAGGTCCCCACTTTCCACTTCCTCCGCCTTAGAGGCTGCCACTGCTGCCACCAAAAGCCCAGCGCCTTGCAGTGCGCTCTTGGGGAAGGCGGCTGCCTGTGTGAGTTCTTCCCTCTTCTCTGCATCCAAACTCATCTCTATCTGTGTCTATGCTGTTCTGATGGCGTGCTGGAATCTCCCGAGGCAGGCTGGACTTCCACCAATTCTCTCTCACCTGTGAATATCTGCCCAGTTTTGCACTCTCCAGGCTTTTTTTTTCCCCCATCATGGCAAGTGGTGGTGGGTAAGGCAGGTTCACCAAACCCCATGGATCCACAGCCCTTACTACGGACCTGTTATTTTTGCACAGGTGGGCTGGTGTGTCCCTTGGTGTAATGTGCAGAGGCACTTCTGTTCTGTTATGAAGGTCTAGTTAGTTGTTATTAAAAAAGGAGTGAGAAAAGAATGACTTAGACTGCCATGATTCTGACATCACTTCAGTGATCTCTGAGACCAGGTGAAAACTAAGTTTAAATGACGACCAAAAAAAAAAAAAAATCTGTCTTTACAAGTTGTTATCCATTAATATAATTGGTAAAGAAAATACAAAGAATTCCTGTCGAAGTTTTTTCACCTTAAAGGATTAGCAAGAGAAATAAAAACTAAACCAAAACAAAATGAAAGTTAATAGCACAGACTCGAGTCAGAAAGCCTGGAATTCTAGATTTGGCCTTGCCACTTACTGGCAGTATGTTACTTAAATAAACATACCTAATTTGTCGGAAATTTCTTCTTTAGCAGCAGCCAGTGGCATTTTATCTATTTGCTAATAACTGTTGAGAAAAGGTTGACATCTTCCTAAATGGCACAGAAGTACAATACAGGGTCAGAAGTTTATTCCTCAAGTTTTATAAAAACTCAGGATAATTAAAAGGTCTTGGTTAAGTCCATTTACAATTCCAAGGGAACCTAGAATGAGAATATGAACAAGCTCAGAAAAATGATCACAGGGTTGATAAAGGAAATGTCTGATATTCCCAGGCAGTCCAACATGCTCAGAAGAAAGGAAAATATTCTGATTTAGAATTTTAGGCTCAGCTTGGTCAAAGACCTCTTTTAACTTTCTAAATAATAACTTTCTCTTTCCCTGTTTTTTGACTGCCCTAAAATGTGAAAACAAAAAAGCACCTTTATGTTTTGGCTTACTCTCATGCGCTTTGATATACTTGTATCATCCCATCTCCCATGCCCAGGCTGAAGGTAGCCCGAGCATCTGAGATTTTATGGAACTTTACTTTTTCGTAGTTCATAGGCAGTTTACACAGAACCTGAGAGCATGAACTGTAGGTCTGGATTCAAATCCTAGCTTCACTACAACTTACTATGTGACTTTGGGCAAGTCACAAAACTTCTTGAAGCTTTAGTTTCCTCATCTGTAGAATGAGAATATGATTGAATCAAACTTATAGGATGGTAATAAGAATTAGATATAGTGCATGTAAAGAGTTCACTTGATAAGTGAACGTGTAGCACATGCTCAATATTCAAAAGCAAGCTTTTCAATGTTTAAAGAAATTCTGATTTTCAAACAATGACCCACCCATCTTAAGAATCCCTGCTCTACAGAGGTGCCCATAACCGCTCTCTTCGTGCACACGATCTCCATTCCTCAGACACTTATTTCACGATTTTTGTTGCTGCCCATAATTATGGTGCCACCAAATTATCACTGTATCATAATTGGTACTGTAAATAATCACCAACATTTGCAAATGCTTACAAAAAATGAGATTTAACAAGTTTAAAAATTGAAAGGATGTGTTTAGCATACAATTTAGCATATTACAAGAAAATGGTCAAAATGTCTTCAATAGTTTGGGAAATATTAACTTTTTGGATGTCAGTCTGGCATGTTTACTTAGCAATTTGAAAATCAAAATAAAATATTGCAAGTACCACATTTTACTTGGGGCTGGGGGTACACAGAAACAGAACCCCATGACCAATCACAAATCCATCTGCTTGTGTTTATCAACTGTGTTATTACTTATTTTGTGGATCTAAGAAAGATTGACTTCCAATGTAAAGAGCTTTTTCTCTACAGAGAGAATGAGAATGTTAGTTTAGGCTAATGAATAACCTGTTTCACGTTTTCTGGGGAATATGTCAGTAACAACGTCAATAAATAAATTGCATGTTTTTCTGCCTTTGCAGATAAGACAATTCCCCCCACCCCCGAACCTTGCAATTGTGGACAGACGGAAAGGTAAATAAGGTAACATGTAAAATTTGAAATAGTTACCTTCTTATTCTGCCAAATTTACACATAGTACTTGCAACCAGGTGGCTGACACAGCAACATCCACGATGTATCAAAGAAACTAAAAAACCCTTCAATTTAACTAGTTAGATTGTCTAATTGAAGATATGTTATATGCACAGAAGAGTCAATGTGAAGCCTAGAAAAAGGGAGGCCAGAACTCATCAGTGTAGCACTGGTCTCCAGCAAAGCAGCATGCATCAGACCATCACGGCTGGTCAGAGCTGGCCAGCTCTACCCACTTTGCTTCCAACTTGAACCAAACTTCTGATTTTGTTTCCATGAGAACTGGTCTTACAGGGAGAATGCACTTATTAAGCACAACTATCCAGGTCCTCTTCAGTCATTTGCTCACTGCACATGGAATAGGGACCATGGTTTTATGTCAAGAGTAAGAAAATTTCAAAGTACTCTCCAAAATGTCACTCATTCACTTGTGATCCATTAGTCTGATAGGAGAGAAGTATAATCAAAGGTAGCATCCTGTAAACAAGACACATTACTTTAGCTTGTTTTATCCATGTAAGTCTTAGTGTACATGAACTGGAGAAAAGGAGATTCTAGGCTAAAAAAGCAGTTTCCAAGTAGCCATTATATATCTACTACCCACAGAAAAACTTAATCAATTTAGTTTATCTCAGACCTTCCAATAGAAGCAGCCATACATATGCCTTGTGTACGGTACAGTAGTGTCAGCTGCCTTCTTCTGCTTCACCTCAAATCCTGCATGAAGTTAGGTGGTTTAAAATAACTACTGTCGATGATGAACCATACATTTATCAGACACTAGTCCTCATTAATTGTGGAGATTGTTTTGTGAAGTCTTGTTAACACTGTAATTAGTTAATACTGAATCATTGCTCCTAGAGGAAATAATAGGGTTAGATACCTGTGAGCCCGTCACATTTTCATCAACTGATACATAGCTTTGTTTTATGTGTCATTTAAAACACACACACACACACACACACGGCACACAAGAATGACCTTGAAAAGGATACTTGTTTATGAGAGCTGAAACAAGAAGGCAGACTTTTTTGACCTCAGCTGGGAACATGTGCATTTCAGGAGACTCAAAATTTGATGCTCTGTGCATGTCTGCCAATGACGGAAATCTATTGTTTGCACAAGTAGATTTTTGGGGTTACAGGTAACTTTTAGTGAATTTGCAAATACAGAATCATCAAATAATGAAGACTGACTTTTTTTGATGTCAATTCCTGCAAGTAGATCACAACTACTTGAGTTTTGCTGCCTCCGCTAAGAAAATAGACATTTCAAAAATAGAAATGAGTTATCTTCATATCACACAAATACCAAATTCCAGCTATCCAATGTATAAAGCAAGCTACCGTCTGTGCAAACCCTATCTGTAACTCTAGATTTGGAATGGTTTCCAACTGTGAGAACTTTAGCTTGAGACATCTTAGAAGTTGCTCCTTTAAAACCTACAGGCTTGAACCATTTTGTAGTCAAATTTTGATAAACATAGTATATATTCCTCTGCCTTCCTAAAGCACTGAGGAACACTTTCATGATAACTCAAAGATTGTTTTCATCTCAACAAACTGTCAGAATAGGACAATGGCCAGGCAAAATACAAAATCATCACTATAATGCCTACTAGGTGCACTGATTTAAGCCATGGGATAGGAGGTGGGGTTTGGGTATATCTTGGGTTCCAAATGAAGCCAAGGTGAAAAGCATTCCAGGTACAGAAGCATCATAATGCTTCAACATGCAGGGAGGGCTGCCATTGTCATAGCCAAGGTTTTATTTGGATTTATTTATTTGCTCCCAAAGGCGAGAGCTAGAGTTGAGATCATTCTAGCATGGTGATGAGATAATCAGATATGCAACTTAGAAAGCTAACTCTGGCAGCAGTATGTAGAGAATGGAATAGAGTTAAAACTAGGCCATTCTCTAAAGTGCATTGAAATTGCCAGGGATATCTGGTTTAATGCATGTCCTGGGCCCCAATCCTGATCTTCTACATCTATTCTCTAGATGCAGAAGCCCTGTATCTTCATTATTCACAAGTACTTTGGATGGTAAGATATTACACTGAAATAAGTCACAATCATCAAAGGACTTTTAAAAAGAAGGCTTAAAAAAACGAATCCTAAATTTTGTACACTTAATACATCTAGTCTTCAGTGTAATTTTTATCTATACCCTCCTATCCAACAAATACAGTAGTTACTGTTTTATACCACATAAATGAGAGTTTAAGCTAGTTATCTGCCAGCCTAGAAACCTTAACATAGTCATATACTGGCATCGTCTCAAAAGATGTTAAGGTCATTTAACAAATAAAATATATGCCTTGATTCAAGAACTCACATGGAAATCTAAATTCATAAACTGCATTACAGACATTGTCTTATGCCTCTTTTCCATAAAACTAAGAAACTTCTGAAGTACCTTTCTCATGAAAGAGGTTCTTACACCAATTCCAGCTTATCACCTATTATTTACCCAAGCCAATTACAAAGAGAAATAAAATAGCATACCATCACTGTGCACTGTTTAAGGAATTTTTATTAAAGCAAGAATTTTATAATCCAAATTACGTTTCATTGCTCAGTTATCAATTCTGTTATTTAAAACAGAAGTGACATTCTGAGCTATGCCACAGTAAAGAATTAATTACAAAATTAAAGAAAGGAATGCTTTAAATTTTTGTACTTTGCTGAAAATTCTTTTTCCCAGGGTCTATAAAACATTAATTTGTTTTTATATTTTACTATTTTTTTGTGTTTTTTTTTTTGTTTTTAAATCAATAAGTAATCTAGGACTAGCATTACGTTTGCTAGACCTGGCATTTGCTCGGTACATAAGGTTCAAAGTTTCCTTTCCTTTTTTTATTTATTTTATATTTTGCAATGTTTTTTTTCCATAATATTTAAGTTTTTCGATGTTTAGGTATTTTTCTTCGGTGAAGCACGGGTTTCTTTTCGTGGTCCCTGATCATCTGTAAATGTGGGGGGAAAAAAGATTATAATCATCAAATTTAAGAGACAGAACTTAATGATTCCAACCACTAAAAAAAAAGGATCTTTACCTAAGTGACTGACAGAGGTGCTAATTATAGCTATAATGGCAGTCATATTACAATATATAAATGATTCCAATTAACATGTTACACACCTTAAATTTACAGTGTCATATGTCAAATATTTTAACAAAACAAGAAAAATAACAGGACCAATACTGGCACTTGTTAGTATTAAAGCCCTTGGCCAAATTCAGCCTGTTTACAGGCTGCTTCTTCTGTAAAGCTCTACTGGACCACAGCCATACCCACTGGTTTACATGTTGTCTGTGGCTGTTCTCACACTAACGGTGGAGCAGAGTAGCTTCAACACGTAACACGGCCCCCAAAGCCCCAACTATTTCCTATTTTACAGAAGAGCTTTGCTCATCCCTGGCTCTGGCTACACAGCTACATCACCCCATTTCTTGGGGGTAACGAAAGGCAACAGCAGAGGCCAAAAGGCAACTGTCATCGCTGCCACCCAAGAACATGTATTAAGCTATGAAAAGTCCTCCAAGAATAGCTATACAGGGCCAACCCCTGTTACAGCCATTTAATACAAATTACTATACAAAATGCGTGAAAGGGCTCTGATCTTAAGAATTCAAGTCAATACCAGGGTTAACAGGTAAAGTTTCCTTTAATTCCTCTGTATCTCTACTTCTCTTCGAAAAATTTGCCATGTATTTGAATTAATGGTAAAATGAGTTTTTGCTATGTTTCAAAACATGCTCAAACTGTTAGAACAGACTAAGGCGCCAACACAGGAGGCGGGCTCACTTCACACGGCTGGAACCCCGGTGGCACTGTTCACTGCTTTCTGGGCAGCCTCTTTTGCTTGGTGGGCTTGTAGGACAGCTACAGCTTCATCAACCTGAAGAAAAGAAAAACTGGTTCTGAAAAATAATAATTAGACAATAATTTCAAATTGACAACACACAAATGTCCAACAAAGGCAAATTCCTTTCCTCAGATGAAAGTGGAAACAACTGTTATCGAAAAACATTCCAACTATATCCGTATCTTTTGGGTTCCATTCCACCACTGTTCTACAATTATGAACCTCTTGCACTTCTTACTCTCTCTCCACCAAAAATCCCCCAAAGTTGAGAATTATCAGCAAACATCCCTTTCTCCAATAAAGATGTAGCACAGTTAAGAGAGCACGAACGCTGGAGTTACAGTGACTGGATTTGAAACCAAGCTCTGCCATTCACTAGCTGCTTTGTGAGCACTGGGCAAATTACTTAACCTCTCTATGCTTCAGTTTCCCCCGTCTATAAAATGGGGATAACAGCACCATAGGTTATTATTAGGATTTTCAATTAATATTTATAAAGCTCTTAGAACTGTGCGTGACTTGTATAAAGCACTTATAAATGTCCTAGAAAATTAAGTTCCTACAAAACATCCTGGAATATGTACTATAAGAAGCTACTAGATAAATGATAAAATTTAAATTACTTTAGAACGGAGAGACTCTGGAGACTCAAGCATATGAAGAAGTTCTGAATTATCAATCTCCAACAACATGCCAGTGATTTTACCAGCAAGAGTAGGGTGCATGGCTTGAATTAGAGGAAAGAGCCGTTCACCTAGGAACAAAAACATTCAAACACTCCTTCAATCAAAAAAACAAAAAATTTTTAAGGCATCTACCATATTAAAACTGGGGTTTAAGAACCTTTTGTTTACAGCAAATAAATGTTAACCCATAATCCACCATTTCATTATCTTTCATAAGATTGCTATAAAACGGATTAAGATCTACCACAAGGCAATTAATTCTTGGCAGTTGTCAGTTTGCCAAAAAAAAAGATGAACTGAAGCTATGTTTACTATTAAAGTGTTAAATCTGTGCTCAGGCAAAATCAAAGTGGTTTACTCATTTGGTTCAAATTCTTTCTTCCAAAAATGTGGCAGGGTACATGGCAAGCAATGCCCTATTACACTATCAATCAAAGGCAACATTTTAATAGCTTTTCCAAACAGACAAACTGTGCCATCATAATCATTCATGCCGATTCACATCCTGCCACCCTAGCTGTCATTTTTAGGTACAGAGGAGGTCTAAATGTCTTCCTATTTTCTAGTGTCTCCATAACTGACTAGGTGGGACAAAGGTACTTACCCAACATTTGCTTCTGTTCTTGAGGAGGGGCAGATGCCAACATGGAAGCAGTCAAAGGCTCCTGACCTTGTACATGAACAGCAGGCTAGAAAGAAAACGGGAAATTTCCTAAGTTTAAAAAGTACAGAAGTAATGGCCAGTACAAACACAGCCATCACTGGAAATTAACTGGATAAAGACTGTAATCTAAACATAAACAGAAGCTGAGTGATTCAGAAATACAGCCTAAGATAGCTATATTAACACCTAAGTGCTCAAGTATTATAAGCACAGGGGATGTTGAATTTTCTTTTTTATCTGGAGTATTCTTTGGAATCATACTTCTACTATGATCAATGACGATTTTGGTCCTAGGGTCAAAAAAAAAAAAGGTAAGGCAAATCTCACAACTAAACTTTATTTTACCCTTTCTTACAACTATGCCAAACAAAACCCTCATATCACATAAGTAATTCAGGATGAGGGACTGCTGAATGCTTGTCTAGTTCCTAGAGTATAGCACATAGAAGACATTTTTACATACTATCAATTAGTGGCACCTCAACAAGGTGTTCTACATGGCTTAAGCTCTCATGTATCATACAGTTGTCTTCAATGTCTTTGACTGAGATCAAGGACTGTCATCTTTATAAAGAAATCATTAAATCCACACCTGCTGCATGGTAACTTGTGGCTGTGCGTTAAGATGTTGTTGAGGATTGCGAACTCCCGCAGCGTATTTATACTGTGGAACGGTGCGAACAGCAGGAGTAGCTGCAGCTGCAGCAGCTGTGGGACGTGGACCCATTGTCTGTGTTGATGTGTTAGCTAAAAAAATAAAAAGATTTTCGTATTTATCTTGCTATTTCAAATTGGAGACCAACTTTTACAGGAAGGGTTAAGACTCACCAACACGCTGTGTTGACATGACTCGTGGAACCTGTGAAGAAGCTGGTCTCATAGTACTAAATGGTGGTCTAGGAGCGGCTGGGCGGATAGCACCGGGCATATTTTGGAATGCTACGTTTAAAGATATGAACACACATTAACTGGGAAAAACTCACCAAGTGTTCATGCTGCTTTTTCAGAGCTGAGGTTTGCACAAAAGGCTATAGATGACCAAACATAAACAAACCATTTTTAAAAGCTTAGGCTCCTATATGCCATTTCTCCAGACTTAATCATATCAGAGCATCAGTAAATAAAAAATTTTCATTCATACAAGGACAAGTACTTATTAATATCTGAACATGATACATGAACCTGATTCTAAGTGTTCCTGCAATACAGCACTATTCCACAGGACAAGGCTGAAAATGCCTGGACCCTGGTCCTCATACATGGAACAAGATCTTTTAAAACTACTGCCTAACCAAATATGAAATTGAGTTGGATGCATTCCCAAACTTGTCATAAATGAAAATCAAAACAACATAGATATTGCTGTCTTAAGGAATGGTGAAACATTTTACAATTCTTTTTTAAAAACAAAATGCTAGGATCCCCAAAATGAACACCCATAAAAATAAACTATAAAAAGCAACAGCTAATATACCATTGGGATATAACAGCCAATTCGCCTCATTTATGTTTTTAGTTCAAATACTTTGCAACCTTAAAAAACAACAACAAAAAGCTTACGATGAGGTCTGGCACCCTGAGCAGTCCAGCGAGGACTTGGTCTTAGTTGAGCAATTTGGCTAGGAGGATAGTATGCAGCACGGTTCTGAGTCTGGAGAAAGCAAGCAAATGTATCAGCTAAAGAAAAAAGCAAATCATGCAACTAGTTATGCACTCAAAACATTTAGCAGGTCCTCACACTCTAAGCATTTTTCAAATCCAATCATAATTAACATCTCTTCATCTTAGGGCTTTATTTATTTTTTAGTGGGGCACAAAACATTAAAGATGACTGAAGAGGAAAACCTTCATGAGGTTTCTGTTCTCTTGTAAAAAAAAAACCTACCTGTGGGATAGCTGCCATGAAGTAACCTGAAGGAGGTGCTGGCTGATAGGGGTTGATTACAGGGTTGGGCACAGCTCTTACACTTGCCATTCTCTGCATATACTGGTTAGTGAGGTGAGCCTGGCGCTCTTCTTTGCGCTGAGCTAAAGCTACATACAATGGCTTGGTGGCCACAATTCTACCATTCATTTCTGTAACTGCTTTAGTGGCTTCTTCTGGGGAGGAGAAACACACAAATCCAAACCCTTTGCTGCGACCACCCTCCATCATAACCTATTAAAAGAAAATGGAAGAAACCACATGGTTAATGCAATGGTAGGATGAGGCACAAAAAGCAGAGTATCAACTATAGCCACCGACTCACATTTAACTAAATCCTGTCAATGCTTTCATCTTTTTTTCCCACAATTTTTCCCTTGATATCCAAATATTAAGGGTAAATACATGCATGCATTATCCCAGCCAAGCAAAAGAAGTAAAGGGGTGGAGGTACAATAGCAACTTTGTAAAAGTTTTAGATTTTCAATATTAAGGTTTAATTTCTAAATACAATCAAGGCCTGCTAAATTTTAGCACCACTAAAAACATGCACAATTAAAATTTGACTATTCTAGCAATTCGAGCTGACAAGATGCTTTATTACTCGTTAAGAGGGGAGGAAAAAGCAGTTGAATATCATAATATCCACATTTTAAAATTAAAATTTCACATTCAAGACCGTAAGGGCCATAAATACTGGGGTATAAACAATATTCAGGAAGCTCACAATGACTCAAAATCTTTTAAACAAGCAATGAGGAGACGTGAAGAACTTCTCAGTAGCCCTGCAATATACATAAGCATGCTATACAGCTATATTAAACAGCAAGCTGGTGGCACAGAACAAACAAAACAGCAATCAAACAGAGACCAATGATCTTACATAAATGTGGAATCAAAAGAACAAAACCAACAACTGGGCTCAAGGATACACAGAACAGATGGGTGGTTGCCAGAGAGGTACGGGGTGAAGGTGGCTAAAAAGTACAAACTCCCAGGTATAAAGCAAGTCATGGGGTCGTATTGTACAGCATGGGGACTACAGATAATACTGTATTATACATCTGAAAGTTGCTGAGAGTAGATCTTTACAGTTACCATTAAAAGAAAAATAATGTTTAACTATGGTAATGAATGTTAACTAGACTTACTGTGATCACTTTGCAGTATATACAAATACCAAACAATTATGTTGTACACTTGAATATGTTTTATGTCAATTATATCTCAAAAAACAGTCCAGAAACATACCCATGCAATTATGGGAACTTCGTATGTTAAAGCTTACATTTTAAAACAGTGGGGAAAAGACGGACTTTGGATTATCTAGTACGTGGTACAAAGGGATAATTCTGAATTAACTTAGAGCTCTTATTCACATCACATTGAAAAAAATCAAATTGCCAGATAAGATTCTGTATCTGAACATAAGATGAAAAAATACAGGGAAAATCTAAGATGACACAAGACCCCCAAAGTCCTAAGTGGAAGACTTGGAGAAAATACTTGCAACATAAAACAAAGCGCTGACATGAAATTTCCCCTAAATCAATAAAGATAACCGATGCAGTATAAAAACATGCAAAGAATAGGCTAAACAAGTAAACACATAAAAAGCACATCTCATTTAAAAAGATGCATACCACTTTCTACTAAATTGACAAGACTAGTAGTAATTTAATTTGTTCACCCTTTTTGGGACAATTCAGTTGTATGAAATTTAAATACACACACCCACTAACCAGAAACTTCAATTCTTGAACTTCAGAAATACTGGTATGTGTGCAAAGATATATGTATAAAGATGTTTATTAGAGTGGTGGGTCCAACACTGTTAGTAGCATGCAAAGCAAACCAAATGACCAATAATACAGGCATAGTAGAATAAGTTATGGTACATCTATACCATGAATATTCAGCCCTTAGCGAAAAATGAGAAAATGCCTGAAATAAATATGTACCTAGATATGTTAAATAAAAAGACAAGTTGCAGAATAGGTATACTATGATCCTGTTTCATAAAAACTGTTTATACGTATACAAAAAGTATACAAGCATGGAAAATTATCTGGAAAGGCCAACCAAACTCCTTTTGAAGACTGAAAATGAAAAATGGAAGGGTCACCTTTTTCTACTTCTGTCTTGACCAATTTGTTTTTCAGCAAGCATTATCAAATTAACACAATGACCTCCTCTCCCAGAATTTCTGCAAAAACTTTTTCACCTCCTTGCCAACAGCGATATGATCCACAAAGGACTTTTTGAAAAGGACTTAATAAAGACCCTCCTTTGTAAAACATGCATGCTTCTTCATACATTCAAAATAAACTGATGCACAATATTCAATTTAAATGATTTTCAGGGAACATACTGAGGATAAACAAACTCAGGAATAGATTCTATCATACTCCAGGTTCTCCTACAAAAGCACAGGCTGAATGAAACAGAAGACAACTACATCACTTGCATTTTTGTGTGTATTCCTCTACTGTGCTCCTTAACATTCTATCGTAGAAGTTCCCTCGGTCAGTGGGGTTGCAGAGTAGAAAGATCAGCTACGAGGTCACTCCAGAGCACTCAGTTTTAATTTTTCCTGTTCTCTTTTGAGAATCTGTTTGAAGTTTTAGATACTCTTCCCACCCCTCAAGGTACATACATAACAGAACTTTAAATACAGAAGGATTCTTGGGCCATGGACACCAGAAAAAACACCTAAAGTAGAGGTTCTTATATCAAAATTCCAGAATTTAGACTAGAATCTTACTGTTGTTATTTCTTAATTTCTGATTTCAAGTAAAAGCAAACACGATCTCTACCTTTACTGTTATAGGGGGCTTTAAGTTTGACTCCCCAGAGTGAATTCTGTAAGCAAATATAGATTAGCTCAAATAGTAACAATTACAGTTCCCCAATAAGTTGCTTTCTTTAACCAGTAAAATAACTAGTTTAACAGAGTACAGAACAGTGCATATCATGTGATGATCGATCACTATGGTCATCTAATGCAGCCTTTCCAGCCACTTCAAATCTGAATATAAGTTGTTTTTTTTTTTGAGTATAAGTTTTTGAAGTAATGAAGCAAAGATATGATTTTCTGAAAAATGAAAGGCTGATTTTTTAGAGAAAAGGAAAAACGATTTGTCCATTCATTTATAAAGAAAAACACTCCATATGAAATATAAAATTTATATACATATATCCATGGGCATGGATTTTTCCCAAATCTTAAAAAAAAAGTGCATCATATGCTTTACCTTTGCACTAGTGATTGTACCAAACGGAGAAAACTCTTTCCGGAGACGTTCATCATCAATACCATCATCAAGATTTTTCACATAAAGGTTAACACCCTAAAAAAAAAATAAAATAAAGAAAAAAAATTTAGAAAAAGGAAAAAGAAAACCATAGTGGTACTTAAGCATACTTCCTATTATCTTATCCCATGTTTCCTCTCCTTTCCCCCTCTCAAACCCTCCAGTTACCTGTCAGTAACTGAAATGAACATAAAATAGGTTTCCTCATCCCTGTCTTATTTTTGCTCTTTCAGTTAAAAAATGAACCTGGTATCTGGTGATCCTATCTTGCTTCATCTGTTCAAATTTGCGCTTAAGTTCCGTCTGCCGTTCCACTTTTTTCTGGGCTCGACCAACGTAAATTTGTTTTCCATTGAGCTCCTTTCCGTTCATCTCATCCACAGCCTTACAAAGACCACAAAATTTTAATTACTAACTTGCAATATATAAATTCATTTTTTAACAATAAAGAAAATTTGTTAGATTATAAAAGCTAAAGATGGACCCACCATAAAAACTAAACTTTGAGGTTTTAAGACAATAGAGGTTTTCAATTTATACTCTCAAAATATATAAAATGCAAGTAATTCAAAACAATACATGTGGAGATGAACATGTAGACTAGCCGTTGGTATGCATGTGTATTTCAATGCAAGAGCAACTCAACTTTATACCCCCACATCTTACTATAAAATACAGAAAAACCCACACTGCCTTTGGTTAGTATATTTTAAGTCTTACTTTCTGTGCATCTTCATGCCTTTCAAAGCTTACAAATCCAAAACCTTTGGATTTTCCACTCTCATCGGTCATTACTTTCACACTTAAGGCAGGTCCTAAAAAAAATTTTTTTAATGATTCAAAGGTATTCCATACAACATTTAGTTTATACATTTCAAGTTTCAATACACAAACAAAGCCATGAAAAAAATATAAAAATGGGGATTAAAAAAAAACCTCCAATCCTCCAGAAATGTATTCCTCCTATAACCACCCTCTTCTCTCCCACCATGGGCACTAAATATTCTCTTTAAGACCCTTTATTTCTACTAAGAAGCTAAGTAAATACTCTATTCCCTGAAACACTCCTCCTTCCATTTAAGGAGGTATGTTTTAGAGAAATGTAAATGATGATGAAGTTTTATGCTTAGCATTAGTACAAAACAGATGCATTATTTTAAAACAATTTGCTTTTCTTTAAGAATTTTTAAGCCTTGGCCCACTTGATTTTCAACAAGGAGTAGAGGAAACACGGGGTTTGACCTTTGACATAGCAGAAGCACCTGGAGGAGGCGGCATGTTTCTGAAGACACATATTCCCCCACCACCCCCTCAAATAAAACAGACTTAACTGAAGTGGTAAGTATTATCTCAGGTAGGTGGGGAAAAAAGATTAAAAATCACATCTGATTACAGAGAATCTGCAAGATGTATGGGCACACATCAACTGTTTAGAGGGTTCAATGTGGCATCCCAGCTTGGCAATAGTAAAGTATTAGATTTCCTCATTCTTTATGATTTGGAATGCTTTTAAAAAGGGGACACTTATTTAAGTTAAACAAAAAGGAAAGCAAAGGTAAGGGGCAAGTAAATCACCTGCAAGAGTGCAATTTAAAGTTCGTTTTCTGATCAGCTACACAACTATCTAAAGTGAGACCGGTTACACACTTCACGGGAAAATCTGGATCTTTGTCTTTAAAAGTCATTATTTTAAATTGCTCAAACACGATGCTGAGACTGGCCAAATATCCTAAAGCTGGCCAGCTTTCCTGTCCCATAATTAAAGACTACATTCCAACCTAAGTTGGCTGTGTCTCATGCAATGCCTCTGATGAGATGGGATCTGTTAGTGCATAAATCCAGCACAATTTCTTAACATAGCAAAAGCTTTTAAAATCTGTTCCAATTACACAGTCACACCTTACGGTGCTAATACAATGCTATTAACCTTTAAACTGGATAGGATTTTATTTATAAGCTAGTATAATGGACTATCAGTAGCTTAATCCAAATAACTACAATATTTTAAAATATGTGAAGTCCCATTTATTTTAATATAAAATATTAGCCAAAACTAACATTGAACAATTACTCAGAACTGAGTATAAAAATTTAATTCAGACACATTACCGAACTTGCCAAAGAGATCCTTCAGGCGCTCATCATCCATGTCTTCTCCAAAATTCTTGATGTAAACATTGGTGAACTCTTTTGCCCTAGCTCCGAGTTCTGCTTCTCGTTCCTTACGAGACTTAAATCGTCCAACAAATCTAATAAAATAGATAAGAACTATAAAATTAGGTTCTATTTTATGAAGTTCAGGTTAATTAAGCCTGATGGTTGACTCTGTAATAGTTACTGGTAATTTCAGAATCTCTAATAAAAAGCAAACTATAAAACAGAAATAGGGCCTTAAGTGCAATGTGAGAACAAACCTCTTAACTATAATCACGAAAAAGAACATTTTTCTTAATGCACACTCCTCTCCCTTCCTTCTAGCTAACCTAGGGTTAAGAAGATTACGTCCAGCAATACAAACTAGTGGAGTATGCCTGCACCACTAGTGAAAGACAGCGAAAAGACAGGAAAGCTTTTATCGTTGCTGTTTCAACATGGCTCTTGCACTTTGTTTGCAATCTCCTAAAATATAAATTTAAGCTACCGAAGTCTGTACTCTAACATACAACGGCCTGGAACAAATTTCTTTGCAGCATTATCAACAAAATGTGTTTTAAAAATTGAGGTTTTCCCTAAAAGTAGTACATGTGTCATTAAAGGATATAATATACATCAAAAAACCATCGCCCATAATCCCACCCAAATTGTGACTGACTTTTCATAGGCCTTTTTGTTCCCTGTGCTTAAGAACGTTAGTCCAGCACAATTCCTTTCCATAGGAGACACCTACATTTTATTCCCTTAGCCGCACCCCACACCTTCCCCCACCCATATGGTGCTGCTTCTCCATGCAATTAGTTTTATAAATGTTCTCAGTGGGAACATGATATTCCATTGTGGACAACAAAACTTTCTTTTGTAAATAATGCCGCAACATTATGAAACTTCGTTATTTGTTCTTAGGATAGAGTTGCAGAAATCATGGCAGCTTGAAAGGTATATAAATGATCTTAAGTTTATACCTACAAACTGCTTTCCAAAAAAGGGTTATATCATTTTATACTCAAAAAACAGCAATAAATCAAGTTCTTTACTTAATCTAGACCTCCACCAGTGGTAGCCATTCTTTTTTTTCCCCTAAAGCACTGCTGACAGGCAAAAGATAGTTTCATCTCTGAATACTAATGATGCTGAACATTTTTCTCATTTAAAGGTGTATTATTTTTAAGAATTACCCTTTGTAAACATTGTTCCCACTGAGGAGTTGCTGGTTTTCTTAGACTTGTATGGGGTTCTTTACATACTACAAAGTCTTTCCTTAATCATGTAATTGACAGAACTCACAACAGGTACCACCATGTGCATGACTCCTCCGTGTACAGACTGACCATACCACTTGATGCAGATTTATGAGAACCTCACCTTAAGAGTGATGCAGTTGACCTGTAAGAACCAAACCCAATCTGCATGCCATCACTGCAGTTTACATGAGCTCACAGCTCACTTACAATATGACCTCACAGCTGAATTTGCCTACTTAAGCAAAATCCACTGGCACTGAGGATAAAATTGAGATTTGTAATTTCTTTGGGCTCATAAAATCTGTATTTTTACAACTTGTAGCAGAAAGTCTTATAGAGGCTTTATCAGTGTCATTATTTTAAAAGTTTGCAACTTTTAAGAACAAGTTTATTTCAGAAAAGATTAATCATGAAGACTTCTGGTTTAATTACGATTTATCTTTACATGGGGAAGGGAGCCAAAAGGTGTTGAAACAACAATTATGACAATCTTTAAACTCCATCAATAAACTGTGGGAGTAAAGCCAAGCAGAGAGTCACCCTGGGCTCTGAATTTAGACCACTGGGTTTGTATCGCAGTTTATCTGTCACACCAGTATGTAAATACAGGCAAGTTATTTTAGCTTCAGCTTTGAATGTAAATGGGGCTAATTACTACCTTGGGAATTATGATTAAGTTTCTGCCTGGATTTCTAGTTTTTCAACTAATACACACTTATTTTTGAAAAAGCTTTATATTCCAGCATACCTATCTTCTGCTGTTTCTTTTCTGTTTGAATGCTGACCAGCTGTATTAATTCACTGTTACTTGTATGTTACACTGAATGTGGAGAAAAGACAATTATAAAATCTACCAAGATGTGGTTTATTAATTTTCACTTTAGCTGTATCTCTTTTAAGAGCACAAATATATTACTTGTAAAATGCATGAATTGAACTATTAAAAGCATCTGAAGTATGATTAACTAAATATTTATACTTACACTTTGCGATCATTTAGAAGCATCCCATTCATTTTTTCAATAGCTCTTTCAGCTGCTTCTTGTGTCTCAAAATGCACAAATCCATAACCCTTGGAACCATTTTCATCACAAACCACCTAGGGAAAAATGTGTAATAATTTTTCATTACTTGCTATTGATTTAGCATTTTTCCAGTATTCAGAGATAACTTGTCAGCTACCTAACCTGGGCATTTGGGAAATAAAGATATCCATTAACACAGAGCATGGTTGCTATCTTCAAGAATAAACTACAATTAAACTAAAACACTGTATGTTTACCTGTCATATTTTTGCTTACCTTACATGAAAGGATGTTACCAAAAGCAGAAAATGTATCATACAGTGCTTTATTATCAATGGATTTGTCCAAATTTTTAATGAATATGTTGCCCACTCCACTTTTGCGAAGTGATGGATCACGCTGAGACCACATAATGCGTACTGGCTTGCCCTTTATAACATCAAAATTCATGGTGTCCAAAGCACGCTCCGCTGCAGGAAGGACATTTTCAAAATAAATATTATTTCAAAACTTTTACAGCCCACTTAAATTTATATAAACTATTGTGGAGGGAACAGTAGGGCACATGGTCCCTCTACCTCTTTAAACTTCAAGATGGCTGAACCTTACCTCATATCAGTCTAGATTTAAATGGTACAACGCAAAAAGAGAAGACAAATATCAAAAAACCCCAAATTTCCCATGTTAATTTGTTAATGGATGACGTATCGTTAAGAACTAACTTATTTCTGAAACAACCTCTTCCTTTAATTGCCATGAAATTTAAAAGCACCTTTTTGTTCCTAGTCAACTGTAAAACTGTAAAAGCGAGATTCCCCTTCACAATCTGCTTAATAAGCAATATAAAAGACAGTAAGCAATTGTAGATTATCCACAAGCAGAGCAGTTTATGGATTTTCAAGCATTTTAACTTCTTCTCTATTACTTGTCAAAATTGTTTCTTGCTTATCACTGTCAATACTGTACAAAAATTAGTCCATTTTCTAAAAAAAAAAAAAAAAAAAAAAATTCTTGACTTATTGGGGGGATTTCAGTGATTCATGGCACAATTCCTATGGCCATGTTAAAAAAAAAAAAAAAGGCTTTATCCATTCAGAAAGACTTGAATCAGGCTTTCAAAAACTAAAGTGAAGTTGGACGTACTTAGCTATGTAACACAAAACTTTTGAAATACCAGGTCTACGATAGTCACAATTCACTTTAAATGCTTTATTTATATATAAAACCATTTTTATCTTAGATCACTCATTTACTCTTAGATCAGTCATTACATTAATAACTGATGATTAATCAATTATTTCTGAATAGTGCTAGAAAATTTCAAAATCTACCCTATGATTACATCTATGAAGGATCAAATTATGTGCACCCGTACCATTAAAGAAACACTTATTACAGAAGTTTAGACTCTAAATGGAAAAATATATCATTAAGTAGAAAACACTAGTCCCTAAAGAGTGGGAACACACAGTCCACTTGAAGTCCTGAAACACCAATTTTCACAAATTCCATGCTAGTGTTAACTGTAAAATTAGTGAGAGGACAAATTTTCCAGCCACTTCTTTCTATAAATGAAAGTTTTAGTTTCTAGAAGATAGTGACAAACAACTGTCAGCTCATTTATCAATTGACCACGCCTACTCAGCTCCCCTAGTTTTTTAGCTGACTCTGCTTGAGTTTCTTTTGAATGAGTCACCTCTTCCTGTTAAATTGGAAACTGGTCACTTTCAGAAGCTATTCTACAAATACATCAATGTAGCAATAAATAAGGGGGAGAAAAAAACGGAAACCACTGGAAATAATATTTGGAAAGACAATAATTTGTATATATAGAAATGAAATAAATGGAAGATGGAAAAATGCTACCTTCTTTTGAGTAGTTACAATACTGGCCTACTGCAATAGATGGATAATACACAGTGAGTATACTGTAACCACGGTAACCTGAAGTTCAACTTTTCTAACCCCAAGAAATTTTTAAAATTGTTTTTTTCGGATTTAAAATTGTTAAATTTAGAAAGAATACCAGCCACTTTCAGAAGTTTACATTTCATGCTCTCTAGAATTTGTCCAAGTTTTCTCTATCAACTCTTCAGTTTGTGATTATCTGCCCCCAAATTATCTTCCTTGATATTTCATTCAGCGATAAATCTTGACCAGAGTTGGGAGGAACCGTTATGGAGTGACATTTGGAGCTACTGCCTACAGAGCAAAAGGGCAGAAAACCTGCAGTGCAGTTTTACAACTTCGGGCTTGCTGTCACTCAATAGCCTGCCTACCCAAAAATCTCAGTATTAACTTTACCTAGTGAAAAGCTGATCACTAAATAACTCCAGATCTGTTAATGAAATAAAAGTTTCAATTCCACCTTTAAGGCCTTTCCTACAAAAATAAATTCCTTATATTTTGTAACACTTGACATATATTCAAGTAGCCAGGGGAAAGAAGGGCAAAAGTGGACCATAAAATCAAGTGAAAATGACTTTTGCAAGTCAATTGATCCAGATATAAAGAAAAATCCTGGCAAGTCATCAGGTCACATATCTGTTTGCCAAATTTTGGATTTTTTTGCAAACTGTTTAACTTTACTTTAAAAATACAAGGTTAGCTGCGTCTTTTTCCCCATAAATTTCAAGCTGACTCCAGTGCTCAATCATTCCCCATGATGTATGGATATTCTGGACTACTTTAAAAAAAAGGAAACCACCACTAGAATGCCACATAAGTATAAGAGTCCAGTCCACACGACACTCACAAGTAACATTTTCCAGTCAAAAGTGGTGACGGCATTTTTAAGTAAAATCCTTCAAAACCATAGAAACTATTTCAGAGAAAAAAAAATATTCCGAACAAATTACCAGTACTACGAAACTAACTCGATTAAAACAATCACAACTACCTAAATAGCCTGAGATAAACGATGGCCTCCAAAAGGGTTCTCTTCCACATCCCCTCCCTCCTAACCTGCTGTTAAGAGTGAGAAATGTCTGAACTGGGGGAAAAACCCCAATGCACGTCTCATTGGTAGTTTATACTTCCAGGGCCATCAGTCACTGACAAGTTATTAAGAACGGAATCAGAAGCCTGATGACCACCACCAGACCACCATTATTAACTTTATTCTAAGTCCCCGTGGCTCCCCCAGGCGATTGGGCCAGTAGCCGGAACAGGCCTCGGGCCTGTGAGGTTACAGGGTTCAACACGTGGTATTTTTCGAGCAACGAAATGCACTTCCTGGGGCGTCCTGGGGCGCCGGCAAGAGCCTCGGGTGGTGGGAGCGCCTCCACCTATTACCGGAAAAGGGGGCTCGGCGCTCAACACCCCAGAATCCCGCAGCTACTGGCGGGAGCGTCGTGTTAGAACCCATTCTCACCCACCCTCCCGGCGCGTCATCACCCTAAAGTTTGAGAGCGGCTGAGGCCGAGAAAATGGTCGCAAAGGAGGAAGTGGCCCGGCGTAAGAGGGGCGTGCGGCTGCCGGCAGCGCGGGTCCCTGCGGGCACGGGGAACCGGGGTACTGGCGCCCGAGCCTCGCCCCGCTGGCCCCGGGGAGGGCTGGTGACATGCCCTCCTGCCCCCTCCCCCCGGGCCCGCCGGCCTAACCCGCCCGCCGCCGCCGCCTGAGCCTCATGGCCGCCCGCCCGCCGTCGGGCCCGGCTCTCACCGTCTGCCGGCTGCTGGAAGTTCACATACGCGTAGCCCAAAGAGCGGCGGGTGATCATGTCCCTGCAGACCCGGATGGAGAGGATGGGCCCGGCCGGGCTGAACTTCTCATAGAGCATCGCCTCGGTCACGTCGGGGTGTAGGTCCCCCACGTAGAGCGAGGCCATGGGGTAGCTGGGGGCGCTGGGGTTCATCTCGGCACGGCTGCCCGCAGGGCCACAGGCCGCGACCTTTCCGTGAGAGAAGAGCGAGTGCTGGGGTCGCGGGCCGAAGCCGGGGGGAGGGGAGCGGGGGCAAGCGCAGAGGGACAAAAATCAACCGGAATCGAAAACTACTCAACAGCCGCAGAACGGAGTCGATCCGCTGCCGCTGGCTGCTGGCTGCCAGCTGCCGGCTGGGGAGCGAGGGTGGCGGTGTCGGGTCCGGGCAGCGGGAAGGCCTCGGTCTCTTGGTTCCTTCTTGGAGCTGCTGCGGGGCCGCGGGCGGGCGGGTCGGTCTCGGTTGCTTCACCGGGTTATTTTATAAAACAGGAAGAAAAAAAAATAAAAGTCTCCGGCGGGGGAGACGCGGATTTTTTGTAAATTTTTTTTGGGTTTTTTAAAAGATTTTTTAAGATTTTTTTTGGATTTTTTTAATAATAAATGTGTGTTCCGAGGCCGGAGCACACACTCCGCACTCTCAGCACTAACCGCCGGGGAGAAGGGGAAGCACCGCCTCCTGCACCCTCTACTTATACCCCGCGCTGCAGTCGCCCCGCCCCCGCGCGTCTGACGCCAGGGCCCTACGCGAGCGTCAGCGCCGGAGGAGGAGGAGAAAAGGAGGCGAGGGGGAGGAGGAAAAAGAAAACAGGAGGAGGAAAGAGCAAAGAGGAAGAGAGAGGTGGCGGAGGAGGCCGCTGCGGGGGTGGGGGTGGGGCTGGGGCGGAGGGCGGGGCTTCTGCGCACGCGCCGCGGCCGGGGGGGCGGGGCCCACGCGGCGTAGGGCCCATGGGGGAAGGGAGGGCTGGCTTGCCGGCTGCTCTCCGAGGAGTCGGGTTGGACGGCCCTTCCTCCCACACATCCCACCCCACCTCCACCCGGGAGAAGCGTTAACCCGTCACCGAGGCGGTGGGCGGCGCGCGGGGCTTCCGGGTTTCTCGGCTCTAACCACCCCCCACGTGCATGGCCACCCGGGCCTCTTCGCGCGGCAGCCAGGCCTGCTCCACTCGCATCCGCCCCTGAGGGTCGCTGGGCACGAGTGGACCGGTATGATCCCTTTCAGACCCAGTTTCCGAAACGTGGGTGAAAGGAGCCAGGGCTGGCTCCCCAGTTCTCCTACCGGACCGCACTACGAGTCCCAGCGGGCAGCGCCGCCACGCGCCTCGGCCGCAGAAGCGGTGCCTGCTGGGAGCTGGAGTCCCCAACGGCCGCGGCGCTCGCTGACTCCAACTGGCCGCGGATCCTGGCCGCCCGCTCGGGAACCCCCAACCGTCCTGGCGCTGGACCCCGGTCGCCGCCCCGCGGTGCTTCCAGTAGAGGAAGGGGGAGGGGAGGGGCCCTCGGACTCCTGGTCCTCTCGGTTCCGAGCCCTAGACTCTCCCCGGTCTCCCCACTGGGTGCTGTCGTTGGTCAAAGTGATTTTAATTGGGGGAAACTGTCTTGGGGTCTTTGTCCGCTTCCCTTTTTAAAGTATCGTGATCACTATTCACTTAAGGTACTAGGTTGGAATCTGATTCGTGCTCTTTCTGCCAGAAATTTCTTTGAGGTAGAAAACAGGACTCCAGAAAAATAAATGCTTTTCTTTAAAGTATGAGTCTATCACAGTCATACATGGCACCACAGACCTGCAACCAGGCAAAATTAGAAATAGTCTAAACGCGGTATTAAAAATGTTTAAAACAATTTTGTAGTTAGTTGGGATCTTTAATAGGAATGGTAGCTGTAATGAATCGATAGCAAAAATACCAGTTAATAGGAATGACATTAAGTCAACATACAAATCCCACTTTAAAGTAGTAATGTACTTTACAGTTTTTAAAGCACTTGCATAAACATCCTATCATTTGTTCCCTACAGCAATCTTGTGTGGGAGGTGGAGCAAGTAGTAATAATTTTATCTTACTGTTAAGGGAATGGTCTCAAGTTAAATGATTGCCCAATTCATTCTTTTATTCACTAAACTTTAATGCATGTCAAATATATTGCCAGGTGTGGACTGGGTACTTTATTCTCATTTAATTCAAACTTAAACCTGCAGAATCCCACATAAGTGCTATTTTGTCCCTGTCTTGGTTGGAAGAGGATAATATTTTGGAAAACATGTTGCCTTATGTGCTTTATTAGGCAAAAGAGCAAGACTGAGGGCTGTGCATTAGGAAGACACATCTATTACTAGATGACAAATCACCATTCAATCTATTAGAACTCTGTGGTTAAAATCAATCCATTCATATGTTTATTGAATACCTACCAAGTGTATCTGTATGTAGGGAAAGTACATGACAGACACAAATTGCTGTCCTCAAGAGGCTGCGGATGAGCTCTCTGGTAATCACATAAATATAAGCATTACAGCGAGTACAATAAACATCCAATCCCAGTGTTTAATCTGGCTGTGACGATTTTCTATTAGATTCTAAATGTGTTTCCTTAAAAAGAAAAAGAGGATGGAAATTCCATTATTGGACTTTAGAAGAAAACCTGACTTCATTTTAGTATTTTCATTAAATTGCTGAACAGAGACTATGAAAAACCAAAAAGGAATAAAAGAAGAGGTGCACTCATTAAAAGAAATGTGAAAGGGGGTCATCTCCAATAACTTGGAAATTATACCAAGAGCTAAAACTACCAAAAAACATACATAATTACTAAGATTATATATACCTCTGGTAGAGAAAAATGAGGGTGCAGTTTCTGGTGAACCTCACTAAAACATCATTGTAAATAACAAAGGTGGGGAAAAGATGGTCTGCTTGGAGTCTAGAAAATTTTGTCAGAGAGCAAGAGTTTGGCAAGCACCCTCTAAGGTGGATTTAGGTACTCCAGCCACTAGAAAGACCTTACTCTCAGGTTTCACCAGAGGCTGGATTAAATCACTCTCAAAAGATTTCTCTTTATGATAATCCAGTTTGAACAAGCAACCTCCCAATTGATAAGTTCAGTTAATAGTTGAACCACCACGGCACCCTGACACAGGGAAGGATGCTCTAGATGGCAGACGAAAGTATTCTAGTCACTGAAAAGGTATATCAGCTCTTTGTAGATTAATAAATACTGTGGGAAGCAAGTTGGTCAGGATTTCTATGCAGCTGCGGTTCTTGACATTCAGTGGGTGTCACTCTAACATTTCAGGGAGGTACAGCTGAGTCTGAACAAGAGAGACTAGAAGCAAAGTCCATCCCTGGGGGGAGGGAGCTAGTAGAATCAGAAGTGGGAGTCAGAGCCCATCTCAGGAGGAAACAGGAATGGGATCTGGAACTGGAATCAAGAACCTGTTCCCTTGATACATCATTCACCTCTTTCTCTTTCTCTTCCACCAGCTCCTTTCTCTCTGATTAGAAACCTGTTTTTCTGATCAAAAGTCAAGACAAACTCCCTTAATGATATATTCCTCTCTAATTTACTCTTTTCACAGCCAAGATTTTATTTTCCACTTCTCGCCTCCCCTTAATTCCTCAACATGAACACGACACTGACTTCTCACACCTCCACCTCCCCAATAACTGTCCTGTCAACAGGCATCAATGATCCCTCTTCTGTTTGTCAAATCCAATGGACTTTCTTCAAGTCCATCTTGTTCAATATCTGAAGAATCTGACTGTTTTCCTCTTCCTTCTCTCTGTCTCTCTTTTTTTTAACACACTCTCTTGGCTTCTGGGCTGCAACTCTCCTGGTTCTGTCCTGCTCTCAGACTATCCCCTGTCTCCTGTTACCTTCCCTGACCACCAGATTGGGCTGGGTACCCTTCCTCTGGCCTTTACCCACACCACCCCTCTGCCACTACATTTACCACATTATACTGAAGTAGTCTGTTCTTGAGCTGTCTCCCCAAATAAGCTGTAAGCTCCAAAAGAGAGCCTAGGTCCTATTTGTCTGTATTCCTATCATGGAGCATGAAGCCTGGCACATTGGAGATGCTTTTTTCTTTTTTAACCTAACTTCAGGGAGAGGGCCAGCCAGGCTTGTAGCCTGACCACACAGAATAGGGGTCAATAGGGAGATCTCAACCTGAAGTTCACAAGGGCAGCTAGGGCTGTGTTCAAGTCCAGACCACGTGGCCTGCTGCAGGGCACTACTTCCAAACTCCACCCTACCGGAGGGGGTATTTCCTAACATATTGGCTTGGCACTCATTTCCAGTCCTGGGCTTGGAGGTAGACTTTAGTACCCAGAGTCAGGCAAGCAGGGACAAACAGGGCTGCTGGATAAAAGGAGTTTCTGGACCTCCAAAGCTGAGGACACTATACCATGGCAATTCCATTAGTGTTCTGTCACTCTTCAGAGGCTATCAGACAGCTTAGCTGTCTGACTTTAACAGTGTGATCATTTCTGATAGAGGTAATTAAGGCTACAAGTAAAAGGCAGAAGATAGAATATGTGTCAATTCCCTTTGACTTGATTCACCGCTCTCATTTTTCCCTCCCATCATTTCTTTTTGGTCTTAAAAGAATGTGCTGTCTATGTTTATCTGGCTTGCCTGTGTATTTCTAATTTTAGATTGCTGTGGGACAGAATAATGTCTTGATATGTGCAGCATCTCACTGTGGGTGCCTAAGAATGTCTAATGACATCAAAATCATTCAATTAACCTGTTTTTCTCTTAGCAAATAAAATGTAAAGTTCTCCAGAGAACTTGTTCACTTGAAGCTCACTAGAGATTTATAAATAATTTTCAGGCTATATCCAGTGTATATTCAAAATATATCCAGAATAATTTATAACATTTCATGTAATGTATGACAAACTAAAGTTGACTGGTCTTATAAGATCTTAGGTAATCCTGAGATATATTTGAGTTGAATAATAAGGGAATATTATAGCCTCCGCCCAACTGAAGGGATATACTTTCTGTAGATCCCTGAAATAGAAAAATATTAATGTCCATGATAAGACCCAAATTATACAATGTTTAAGAATATTAACTATCTGCTTCATTGGTTTGCTTGGCTGGTGAGGAACACAGCACCTACTCAAATTTGTAAATTGTCATGCTCATGATCAGAAAGATTTCCTATAAGAGTCCCATTCAAATTTTATGTTTTCTTCCATACACGTTACATATTTTCCTCATACCAAAAGAACAAGGAAAGGGATTTATAAAAGAGTTTGAAATTGGTTCTGACATTGTGTGTCAGATGATGTAACGTTAGTTCTGAGAAAATGGCTGCCAAGTAAGAAGACATAGATCTTGAAACAGAGACCCATTTAGAGTCATAAACATAGACTCATAAACAGAGAAACAATCTTGGGAGAAAAAGATAATTAATGGCTTTGTTGTGGAAGAGAATAAGAAACTCAAAGAAATTTCAGCACACTTAGGTTTCTTACAAGATGCTCTTCTAATGACATAGCCATCTGTGTTAAATCAGTGTGTGTGTCATAATGGTAACAAAAGGGATACTGCTACAATAGGTGTATTACCACCTACCTAATAGGATTATTGTGAGACCTGAATAAGATACTATATGTAAACATAAGTTACATAATGCACAGTGCTACCATTTATTGAGCAGCTCCTATTTCTGTGACTATACCCACACATCAATTTGGCAGATACTAAATTCAAATTCATGGCAGAAATATTACATAGAGTCATATACAAACAGACATACAAAAGATACAACTGTCACTGTCCTAAGCATTAGCTTTGGAGGATAGAAAATTGCAATGGCTACATTAAGACAGTGTTAAATATTAGATGAATAACAACAGCAACAACAAAACTAACATCAATTTCTATCTAGGGTGTGGATTATGTGGGGAGGGGGTCAACATGAGAACTTTGAAATGTATTCTACTCTAGGACCATGGTTCCTAAGGCACAAATAATCTAAGTACATAAGTTAAGGTATAAGGAATAACAAAAACATATTTCAGGTAAATAGGAGAAATTTTATTAATACTAAGAGCTAATATTTATTGAGTACTTAAAACAACCCTATCAGATAGGAAACTACAGTATTGCTGGTGAGGAAACCAAGGCTTAAAGTCAAATAACCTTGATTCAAACACAGGCAGTGCAAGACCAAAGGATGAGATCTTTGATCTGGGAATTAAGGGGGCTAATACTTGGAATAATGAGAGGAAAGGGCATTGGAAAGTGGAGGAAATAACATCAGGAATGTCATGGAGGTGGGAATAAGCAAGATGTGTTGAGGGTATGAGAAAATTGTATGGCTGAAACATGACAGACAAACAGGGGTAAAGGTAATAAGTGAGAGCGTGAAAGAGGGGGGCAAGTGCAAGGAGAGATAGATTAGGGCTTTAATACTGGAAAAAATAGATTGGGGCATGGGATCTAATCTTGTGACCCTGTGTTTTATCAGAAGGTAATTCTGGTGGCAGTGTAAAAGTATTCGTTCGAAAGAGGAGAGACAAAGAGAGACCAATTAAGGTATTCTTAGAATGGTCCCTCTTTGCTCTTCCTGGAAGTGAATTCAAAGAAAACAAGTTCTTACTGTCTAATGAAAAGAAGCACGCAAGGTTTTTTTCAGGAAGACAAACTTTTTTCCTGTAATAAATCTTAAAAAGGAATTATTATGTAACTCTTTATATGAAGGATACTGAATTATAGAATTCATTCATTTGTTCACTACAAATCAAATATTCATTTAGGCCTACAGCATATGCTTGTTTAAGGGCCTGCATATAAAATATTAAAACCAGTGAAGGCTCTACCCTTGTGGAGCTTACTTTCTAGAAAATTGGGCAACTGTCTTAGTGATTTTACAAAACAAAATGCAGGAACAATTTTCATGTGGATGTTTTTCTTTTGTCAGCTTTTAGTAATGGCTAGTTATAATCCAGAAAAAGTTCTTCTGTTGAGAGCTGAATTTGACATAAAGCTTACCAAATCTATAGAAAATGATGGCCGTGTAGCCTTTAGGCAACATACTTCAAATATCTGTGGGCTTTTTAAAAAAGGTAGATTGAAGTCACTTTCAAACTGAGGTCTCTGGTAGGTGACTAAAGGACACCTATTCTGGATTGGTGATTAAAAAGAGGTCTATATATTTACATGTATACTTAACTCATTCAATATATATTTACTGAGTGTTATATTAAGTACCTTGAAACACTGCAGATACAGAAATGGACAAGAGAATCTCTACCTTAAAGAATGTATAATGACATTAACACCATTTAATTCACCTCTGGTGTGGATGTGTATTTAATCTTAGTGAATGGATTGCAAAGTTCTCTAGAAAACTTGACTATCGGATTTCCTTAGAGATTTGTAAATAATTTCAAGCTATTGCTCTCTAGGATATACCTAAAAAAACTTACAATACACTTTATTATGTAAGGTAAATCAGGGTTTCATGAGGTATTTAAGTCTAACATTAAGAAACGTATTTGATATGAATAAAGAGGGAATATAGCAACTCCCAACCGGAAAGGTAAACTTCCTGGAGACCTCTATAATGGTAAAATATTACATGAAGGAAATATAGTTAGGTGGGGTGACAGACATGATTGCCACCAATCACAATGCAGCACAGTAAGTGGTATAGTAGTAGGTGAGCACAGAGTATTCTGGGTACACAAGCAGGTGCACTGAACTCAGCTTTGGGCATTTGGGCCCGGGGGCATGAGAGAAGCAATCAGGCTGAGTTTCTCTAATTTAATAACAGCCGCCATTTACCAAGCTCCTTTACTCAATACACAGCTCAAGGGAGGAGCAAAGCAAGGCCCAGGGAAGGTCAGCACAGAGCTACCCTCTAGCCCACTAGCAATGCATTCAGCGATGGTACCACCTCCTCTGGGTTAGGCCCTGACAGAGCACTGCAGCTACTCTCAGGAGTCAGTAGTGACCTACCCGCCAGATTAAATGTAGAAAATCAGTTCCGGTTCCGTATCACTAATGATTAGGCAGCTCCATAACTGTGGTTCATTGGTTTATTTTGTTTTTTCTTCTAGGAAACCAACCAGGTATGATTAGTTTCCTTTTAGAAATCTTCCTTTGGGCTCATTCATAGGTTAAGCAAGAAAATCTGTTTATGCTAAATGATGGATAACTGCCTCTGTCCTCACAGGAGTATGTTGAATGATTGTAGTGACAAAATTATGTGTGTAGGTACCTGTCCAGTATGTCTCTGACTTGCAAAACTATAGCTGTATAGTTTGGATTTTAAGCCTACTTTTAATTGGTTAGAATTACTTCAGGTTTACCCAGTGATATCATTTCCTTTTCACTAATAATTTTGGAACATTGTCCATTTCTTTCCATATAAAAATCTATATGTAAGGTGAAGCTAGCCTCTCTGCCATTAACTATTGATGAGATAATTCTCATTTGAAAAACAAAATCCTAGTTTCTCGAGAGGAAAAAGTGAGAAGCTGAAAGCCACTTCATCCAAGAACTCAGGTGTCAGTTGTCTGCCTACTGATGCCCTCAGATGGACCAAGACAAAAGGACTAGAGCCTGCACTTGTAAGTATAACATAAGCATGCAAAATGAAGACTTACTGAGTGGCAAAATTGTTGGTCTGGACATCCTTAGTGAGATGCATTCTAAGAGAAAAGCAAAGAAAAATTTGAATGTTATGTAGTAGTTTCACTGTTAGTATTACTATTTCTAAATATTACTGTATTATGCTTTTATCATCAAAGAAATGAGTGATTGTGGTAACTTTGTTAAGAATCCAACATTTTTATTGAGAGTGATAATTGAATGTTTCATTGAATTATAAAACAAAGGAAATATAATTTAGATGAAGAATAAAAAATTGAGGTAGGCATACTGTAATGTGAGGACTAATTTGGAAATATTAATATAAACTAATACCATTTAATAAAATACATCTTTTCTAGCTCTGTTCAATGAGATGGCCAAGGAACAATATTACTCCATCATCACGAGGCTGATGCTATGCAATCCTAATTTCTAAAAGTTGGGGTCTGATGCATTTTTCACTTAAAGAAAACAACATGCCTAAAAAGAATGACTGATTCATGTCTGGGTCTGGGAAGGTACAGGTGAGTCTTAAAACATTTTATTAGTCCAGAAAGCAAGAAAGCTTTAAAAAATAATGGTGTTGGGTGGAAGAACACAGAAGCCAGCTTAAAGGGACACTCATTGGCTAACTTCTGTCAATTTGAGTATCAGAAGGAAAATGATGACTATGGTCAGTTAAATTGTGTTAAAAAAAATAAATAAAATGTGTTAATTTGTGAAAAGCTGTGGTCATAAATGACAGCAAAAATGAGAAGAGTTGACAAATTGTACTAAAGAAGTTGAATATAATTGAGTCTCATTACTCACCCTTATCATGTTAGTACTGTTGACTCATTTATTGAATCACTGCAGAATATCAAATTCAGTAAATATCAAGTATGTTAGTTTTACTTAATCTAAGTTTACATTTAGAAAAATAATTCTTAACTCTCAGGCCATTAACTGCCAGTGTTTATACTAGTGCAAACTGATTTTTTTGTAGTGACAAAATTATATCCCTGCCTGCCTTAGAAATCTAGTGGCGGGAGTTTTGATTATACCTCAAAGTACCATCCTAGTGAATCATCTTGGGGGAATTAGCATTGGAATATATTTAAATTACTGTACTCCTGAGTCTCTATGTATAAATCAGCTAAGTCTTGAGAGCTAGATCAGAACCCTAGTGGTATTTTGCATAAGTCTATGTAGCAGGCTATCTGAAAGAACTTTCCATGATATGGAAATATTCCATCGATATATCTGTGCTATACAGCATGGTAGCCATTAGTCACATGCAGCTAATGGCTATTAAGCCCTTGAAATGTGGCTAGTGTGACCAAGGAACTGAATTTTAAATTTAACTTTGTTTAAATTAATTTAAAGTTAAATAGACACATGGCTCACAACTACGGTATTGAACAGCATTAGGTCTAGATTTTAAACTTCCTTTTAATTATATAGAGTAACTTTAGGCTTACTCAACAATGCAAATTCCTTCTCATCAATTTTGAGACATTGTCCGTTTCTTTTAAGATAAGGATCTTTTTTTGAGAAACTAACAGAACATTGTGAATCAACTATCCTTCAACTATACTATAAAAAATTTATTTTGAAAAGGTAATATGTTTACATTATTTAAAACATTAAAAAATATAAAAAGGTATACAGTAAGAATTCTCTCCCACTGTATTCCCCAGCTACCCAGGTCTCTTCACCATTGGTGTGACCAATGTTATCAGTGTCTTATGTATCCCAGAGATATTTTATGCATGTACAAGGAATGACAGCACACCTTTGTTTTGCACAAGGCTTTTTCTTCCTAACATAGTTTAGGGATATGTCATATTAGTACATCAGCAGTCTCCTTTGTTATGACTGCGTAGCTTTAAGAATCTAATAAAGGATCCCTGAAGGTGACCTCTCTGCTGATGAGATAGCTTGCATCTGGAATGTGAAGAATCCTAATTTCACAAGACAGGTAAGGATAACAGCAGGCAGAACCTATGACAGCTCCTACCCAGTGCACCCACCCATATGGAGGAGGCCCAAATTTTAAAATGCCTAGTCCTTTTTCTTTTAAATGTACATTTTGAAGCAAATCATGCTAAGCTTTGTGAAATGGCCCAAGGTATTTATAAAACTGACTATGATTTAAAAAAAAATAGTATAATTATAATTTCAATGATATGTAACCTCCATTAGTGGCTTTCCGTTGCATGTAGGATAAGATCCAAATTCCTCACCAAGATCCACTGGGCTTTGCATGATCTGGCTCCAGATTTCTTAATCACTAGGCTCCAACCACATAGGCCTCTTAACACAGCCAGCCCTTTCCTGCCTCAGGGCCTTTGCACTCACTCTTCTCTCAGTCTGGCATGCTCTTTCCTGGGCTCTTTCTGTGGCTCTCTACTTCATCCTCCAATCTCAGCTTAAACGTCACCTCCTTTTTGATGTCTTTCCTGAATGTGCCATCTATAGTGATCCCTCACCCTGCCCCCTCACTACTACTTTCTTCGTAGCCCTTATTATAATCTATAATTAGTTTATTTACATGTTCTCTCCCTTCCATTGGAAAGTAAGATCCCTGAGAACAGGAACTTGAACTGTCTTCACCAATATAACTCCAGGACCTAAAGCAGTGCTTGGTATACAGACGGGGTACAATTAATATTTGCTAAAACAAAAAATGTTGAATGAGCAAATATTGAATGCATTTCAAATATAGTGCCCAGAACTTGCGAGAATTTGGTCAAGTGCCATGCCTTTCAAATAGTCCTGCATAATTAATAAACACAGTAAATTATTCTAAAAAATACACTGTTTTTGTATGAGGTCTTTGATTCCATTAATATTTATCTGGAGTCCTATTTACTTCTTTTGTAAGTCGGAGATGTTCAGTATGCTTGAATCATTAAAGCTACTTGCATCTGCTATGATAGGCCATCTATGAAGTGATGCTGCTTATGCCATAATGGTATGTGCTCTTCATCTTGTAATCTTTCTGAGTCACTAAGTCAACATGCATTGGTCATTATGTCAACATTTATTAGTGCACGTGCTTACCTCGCATCATTACTGAAAAACATACATTTATATGGTGCTTTAAAGTCTGTAAAAAAAGTCTGATATCAATTTACTTGGGCTTCAAAACCCCTTCTACCCTGTAAGGCATCTTATGGTCATTTCACTGGTGAGGTTACTAGAACTCAGGAAAGATTAAATGTTGCTTAAAATAACATAACTGGTAAAAGATGAAGCTAGTAAATGAACTCAACTCTTCCAATTCCAACTTCCAAGTCCAAGTCCTTGTCTTTTTCAGCCACCCCACACTGCTACTCCAACACTATATTTGAATAAAACTTGGTAGTTTACAAAGTACTTCCACATAAACTATCTCATTTCATTTCTTTACAACCCTTGTGATTGACAAGGATGGTAAAATTCCTTCCCTCAAGAATTTATATAGTTTCTTTAAGGAAACAATACAGGTGGAAAACTGAAGACATTGTTACAGAGTTATGTAAACACATGGAAGTTAATTATTGAAATGTATACAGATACCAAGGAGATTATGAACTGTATACAGCTAAATGAGATCTATTATAAAGCCTAGAAAGAGGTGAATCCTAACAGGATTCAGGAGAGGAAGAAACTAGGTTAAAGGCATCAGAAACGAGAGGGATCCCAGGCTTCCACACAGAGGCAATGGGCCAAGCAAAGATGTGCTTGTGGGCACAGTGTCATGTGGAGAGCAAAGCCAGCAAATTAGCCTGACAAAAATAGAGGGGCTGCATCAAGAAATAATGAAAGCTGAGAATGCTAAGATGAGGAGTACTTCTAGTTGACAGAAGACCTTAGATGTCAAGGGGAGCTTAGATTTTATTCAACAGACATTGGGGAGTTGGTAAAAGCTCATGCAAATAAAACATTAGAGATGAAAACAAAGTTTGATGACTCTTCTGGCAGCTCTGTGTAGAATTAATTGCAGCAGAGGATACTGACCCAAGGCTGGTACAGTAATCCTGGTGTAAGGCCACGTGGTCATAGACTGCAGCGGTGACTGAGAAAATGGGAAGGAAAGTGGACCTTGCAGAGAAAGGCCCATCAGAACTGGGTGATGGATTTAGAGTGGGAGAGGAGAGAAAAGAGTGAAAATCGGCTACGAGGTTTCCAGCCTATTGATCTGGGCTTATTGTGGTGCGATAAACACATTATTTTTACAGGGAAGCAGTTGGCTGAGGCCAAGAGTAGAGAGCTAGGGATAAAGAAGAATGAGCTGAGTTTTTAAAATACAAAGTTGAAGGTGGTGCAGGATGTTTAGTTGAAGGCAACAGAAAAACAAGTCGGGAAAGAAGGCGAGAAGTCAAGAGTTTATATTTTGTCATTTTTATTAACCTCTGTCTCTGTTTCCCAAACTGCACACTCACCGCCTACTCACACAGCCTCAAATGCTCCTTTCTTGACAATTCACTATTGAGCAAAATTCACATTTATAGATTTGTATATTTCCTTGTGAACCTTCTGTATGGTAGCATTAAAAAAATAGAAGAAAGGATTTTTAAAATGCATTAAGACTTTTCACCCTGAAACATTTATTAAGAAGTTACTTTGGTTTTTAAAATTAATATTACTTCCAAAATCAAAATTTGTGCATCAGCTTTTACATGAAGTACATCCATTTATTCTATTTATAAATCTAACAAACTGATGTCTGATCCACTTGGTTAATCATTTTAAACTGCATTTGTTCATTTAATAATTTGATTATGTCTTTCAAACACATCAATTTTCTGATTAACACACCTTCCCAAGTTCTTAAGTAATTCTCATAAAATTAATAAATCAAACAAATATAGTGCTTCCCTGGTGGCACAGTGGTTAAGAATCCGCCTGCCAATGCAGGGGACACGGGTTCGAGCCCTGGTCTGGGAAGATCCCACATGCCGCGGAGCAATTAAGCCTGTGCGCCACAACTACTGAGCCCGCGTGCCACAACTACTGAGCTCATGAGCCACAACTGCTGAGCCCGCGCGCCTAGAGCCTGTGCTCTGCAACAAGAGAAGCCACCGCAATGAGAAGCCCGTGCACCACAACGAAGAGTAGCCCGCCGCTCGGCTGCAACTAGAGAAAGCCCGCGAGCGGCAACGAAGACCCAACGCAGCCAAAAATAAATAAGTAAATAAATTAATTAATTTTTTTAAAAAGCCTGCTGCTTTTGGAATTTGCACTGGAATAGAGGTAGAAGAGGGAATCATTCTTTAAACTTCTCCCCATTCCCCTCATCCCCTCACCTTGCCTCCCCTCCAAGGCCTTGGCCCCCTGTTTCTGACAAGCACGGATAATGTTAGAGTTTCTAGTTTCTATTTGGCTGCTACAGAGAGGCCTCCATCAAGAACCTGGAAATAAGGTTGAGTTCTCAAACTATGAAATCCACACTTAAAGGATCAAAGCAAAAGCCAAAAGGATGGCCTTAGCTAACAAGCCTCTTCAGTAACTTCACTAAAGAATTAATGAGGGAGAGGAGCACTCAGACCAGGGGGCAGGGGAAATAAAACAGGAATGACAAAGACTAAGATTGGCAGTGACTATCCTGGCTTTGGCCAGGGAAAAGGGAACATTAGTTAACAGACTTCTAATATTACGGTCCCATTGGCAAGCCCTTTCCTAATGTGGAGATAGAGGCATCAGATTTTTCAGCCTGATTCCAAGAGTTGTTTGATTCATCTAACTTCCATTGTTCTGATTCTCATTCGCCTCTACAGGTAGGTCTTTCCGCAGGGAAAGAAGGCACTGGTCTCTGGCACTCCAGGATTGCCATCCTTAGGAAAGTTATAATTCTTATTATAATTAATTTTTGATATTCTGACTTTATACATTTTTCAAGAAGTTAGGTAATTTGAGTCTGCCACTAAGAGATGGATCCATTTTCAATATGCTGATGAAATCAGGTTTCTGAATCTGCCAGGTTGAGTACCAGACGCTGGACTGGTAAACTCACCAAGGGAAGACCTTAGGAGACTGAGTGCTGGTCTTCCCAATTACTCCCTAAGACACATAGTCACAGGATAAATGACAGGGGGCCGCAAGCCACCTGAGGATTCAGAGGAGGGTTCTTGGACATGATAACATCTGAGTTGTATCTTAAAGGCTGAGTGAGAGTTTGCAGGTAAAGAGAGGTGGGCAGGGAGGTCCCAGCATAATCCAGGGCACAGAGAAGAGAATGAGCAAGTGTAAGTTGCGGGGTAGCTGGAGAAATAGAGGGGTCAAATCAAGGAGAGCCTCAAGTCTAATGGGCAGGAGGGAGTCATTCGAGTTTTTTAAGCAAGAGGATGACAGGGCAAATTTGGATGTATCACTCCTGCTCTAGGAGAACATGAATATGAAATCTATCGGTAGGATATGGTTTTAAGAAGCAGCTGGTCCAGAGGCAATTAAGAGGTCATAGCCCAGAAGAAAGATAGTTCTGAATTCTTACAGTGGAATTGAAACATTTCAGAAGCAAACACCAACAGGATTTAGCATTTGGACGTTCAACGTCAAAAGGAAGGATCAGGGAGACAGGAGCCTAAGCGAATACCCAGGTTCTGGTTTGGGTGTCTGAGTGGATGGCAGTGCCATGAACTCACATATGGAATAGAGGTGGGAGCGTCCCAGGGTTTGTTTCATAGAATCTAGGGGGTGAGGGATTAAGTGGGGTGAAAATAGTGAGGTTAGCTTTGAAAATGCTAATAGTGAGGTATCCGCGGGATCTCCAAGTAGAGATGCTCAGCATTTAGTAGTATATAGTTTCTGGGTGCTCAGAGAGGAGGTCAGTGCTAGATGTAAAGACGTGAAAGTTCTCCACAGAGGTGGTATTTAAAGCCTGAAACTGGATGAAGTTGCCCAAGCAAGACAAAGAAGGACTAGGGTCCAAGGGAAAATCCTTGGGAGCAACTTTTAGTGGGTAGGCAGAGGAAGAACCCATGCAGAGGAACAAAAGCCCTGATACCAAAGAGGAGAAGCAGAATGGAAGAGTTTCAGGAGCCAAGGGAACCGTTTCAAGGAGGAGGGGCGGCAACTCCCAAGAGAGATCCAGGAACTAAGGACTTAAAAGTATCTCCTGGGGGGTTTCCCTGGTGGTGCAGTGGTTAAGAATCCACCTGCCAATGCAGGGGACACGGGTTCGAGCCCCGGCCCGGGAAGATCCCACATGCCACAGAGCAACTAAGCCCGTGCGCCACAACTACTGAGTCTGTGCTCTAGAGCCCGTGAGTCACAACTACTGAGCCCGTGTGCCACAACTACTGATGCCCACGTGCCTAGAGCCCGTGCTCCGCAACAAGAGAAGCCACCGCAATGAGAAGCCCGCGCACCACAACGAAGAGTAGCCCCCACTCACCACAACTAGAGAAAGCCTGCGTGCAGCAACAAAGACCCAAGAAAAGGGAGTCTTCAGTAACCCTGGGAAAGGTAGCCCCAGGGGTGTGGCAGGAGCCAATGGGAGTGGAGGAGGGGAAGACAGTGAGAGTGGATCATTTTTTCATAAGGCTGGCTGAGCTTCTCAATCCTGAGATGCTGGTGTAGACCACAATCATTTTGTTGGGCCCCCTTTCCTTTCTGCTTTCCCTCTTGCCTAAGAGTCAAGTGATTGGGAACAAGAACCCTAAAGTAAAGGAAGAACCCCTGAGGCCAATACTGGTAGAGGATTCAGGGGTGTTCTCTTTCCCCCAAATCACTCCACTTAACCTTCTCCATCTTTTGCTTCCCTCCACTGGTGGATAATGGATTCCAGTCTCCCATGCCAACAGAGACCCCTCTCATGGGGGAGCAGCAACCCACAGGGCTCCGCAGAAGTGATTACAGCTCTCAGGGATGCAATATGGCAGGAAGGAGAGAAAGACCATCTGTCAACCCTCAGAATCAGCATGCTTTCCTGAGCCCCTTTCCCTTTAGTTAGTGCCCCTGCTCTGATTTCCTCATACGTTACCCAGCCCCTCAATTTCCAGTGTCTAGAGAGCCACCATATTGTGGAGTATCAGATTCCCAATTCCCATGGGGCCCAGGCTCGTTCTGGAGGAGAAACTGAGGATGTGACTTGGGACTTATTTAACGTGCATTCCTCTAACTTCCGGGGGAAGGGGGAGCCCTAGGATGTCCTTCCCTCCCAGGTCAAACTTGAACTCAGTTAAAATGCTGTGTATGACGCTTCTGAAGGAAGGCTGGTCTTTCACCTGGAATCTCTTAAAAGCAGGGAAGAGTGAGGAGGAATTGGGCCCCTTCTCTTCATCACTGTTTGGTCCTTCTTGCCCTACTCCAGGCCTCAGCCGGATCCAAAGGCTTCCTCATTTACCATCAACATGGAAGCCAGCCCTGTAAGGAGGAGGGAGGCCTACTTAGCCTTGAGCAGACCCTGGCAGTTCTGTTCCAGCCAGAGTGATCTGACCAGTCACCCGGGTCTTCTTTAAGTTTATTAAAACTTTTCATTAAAAGAAAAAAACAGCTTGTTAGAAGAGAGGCAAAAGAGTAGGAGTTAGTGGAGGGCACAAGATTCACTGATGGACCTTTTGTCTTGGCATAAGAGACTTGAGCAAGCTTGAGAACAAAGAGCCAATGGGCAAGAGACACTCAAGATACAGGAGAGAAAAAGTTAATGATGGAAGAGGATGTTGGAGGAGACAGGATGAGGGGTGCAGTGGGATCACCTGTGGAGGGTCTGACTCCAAACAGGAAGGTAGAGACTCATCCTTGGAGACCAGCAGATGCTGATACTACATAGAGTCAGATGGGGACAGTCACGTAAGACACTTTTGGGTGAGGTCATCTGAATTTTCAGTGGATCCTAAGTTATTTAACAAACCAAGGAATGTCTACTTGGTGAGAGCCCATTTGCACATATCATTTCATTTCATCCTCACAACAGCCCTACGAGGTAGATACTGTTCTGATTTTACACTAGAGGAAAGAGCCTCAGGGAAGTTAAGCAACATGGCCCAGGTCACACAGTTCACAGGAAGCAGACACAGGCTCTGAATCCAGGCCTGTCTAGCACATGTTCTTTGTGTAACTCCACATTGCACCGTGTTGCTTAGGGCAGATGAGAGGGCACTGTGCTGTCCCAGAAGGCCAGCGAATCTTTTCATCTCGGAAATCACCACATGGGTGTTATCTGCCTAGGTGTGGAGCTTGTCCTAGATTCCAGATTCTCTAGTTTGTCTGGAAATCTGTTCAACTACAGTAAACAGCATAGGCCCACCCGGGGCCTTGAAGAGTCAGGTGATAGCCTGGTAAGAATTTGAATTAAAAGTCAGCAAACAGCAGATGCAAACCATTATATACAGAATGGATAAACAACAAGGACCTACTGTACAGCACAGGGAACTATATTTAATATCTTGTAATAAACCATAATGGAAAAGAATATGAAAAAGAATATATACGTGTATATATATACATACATATATATATAAAACTGAATCACTTTGCTGTACACCAGAAACTAACATAACATTGTAAATCAACTGTACTTCAATAAAATACATTTAAAAAAGAAAAAAGGAATCAGCGGACTTCCCTCGTGGCTCAGTGGTTAAGAATCTGCCTGCCAATGCAGGGGACACGGGTTCGAGCCCTGGTCCGGGAAGATCCCACATGCCGCGGAGCAACTAAGCCCGTGAGCCACAACCACTGAGCCTGTGAGCCACAACTACTGAAGGCCGCGCCCCTAGAGCCCGTGTTCCGCAACAAGAGAAGCCACCACAATGAGAAGCCCGCGCACCGCAACGAAGACCCAACACAGCCAAAAAAATAAAAAATAATAATAATAAATAAATAAATTACATAGGTATTAAAAAAAAAAAGTATCGGCAAACAGTCTCCTGATTTTGTGTCTGATATTCATTACATAGTGTCTTTGTGATCATCAAAAATGTGGGAAGGGCTGGAGAAAATATTTGCAGTCCCTAAGTTTCTTAACCGGTAACCTTATCTAAATCCCATGAATTAAGTAACCGTCTATCAGATGGTCAAAGTGGTTGCATCCAGGAGAAGGGACCTAGGAGACTGCCCAGGGCCTATGTACATACATCACTGAATCAAATACGTTCAAAATCATCCCTCTATAGGAGGGCATAAGCTGACTTATCAAATGCCAAGTAGTCAGGTAACTTCCCAAAGGCAGGCCTTTTGCTGCACTAGTTCTCCCTGAGCACAGTTACCGCGAGAGGAGCCAGATGCCACGTGGGTCCCTGTGCTCCACAGCCCACAGCGTGCAGAGCCTTTGGACCTGCATTCAGAGACCCCCCCCCCCCCCCCCACAGCACCCTCTGCCAGAAACCTCTCTCCCATTGTATCAGCGCATCCCATGCGGAGTGGTAGGGAAAGGTGGGGTGAGGAAGGAGTCTCTCTTTCGGAACCCTGTGTGTTCTGAGAATTAACACCAGCAGGAGGAACAGGTCCCCAGGCTGACACGGTTGTTATATAAACTTTCTCCTGGAGTTGGGCTAGAGATCAAATTGATGAGGGGGACATGCAGGAATTTAGTGAGAAGAAAGAGTAAGGATACTATGAAGAAAGGTTTTTAAGAAAGTGTCTGGAAATACCAAAAAAGATGGCTGGGACCAGTGTGTGGGATTTGTGAACCTCCCCGAATCTCCCACCTTTTCCATGAAGCCTCTCAGAATTGGCCAGAGAAGAGAATTGTGCTTTCCTGTGCCTTGATGAGTCTAGACTTGGAATTACATTAGTTACCTTCCCCATAAACTCTTAAATATTGGGCAGGTCTTATGTGCTCGGCTCTGTTCTAGGTTTTTAGGAATACCAGGGTGAATGAGGACAAGGTTGCTCCTCTTTACTTTCTGATGCAAGCAGTTAGAAAATATCAGGTGTTATGAACATGCCATCAGAGTGATGAGCCAGAGAGGACTGGCAGGCTACTTTAGATGAAGACAGTCATACAAGGCCTCTCTGAAGTTTAAGCTGAGACCTGAGTGAGAAGGAAGAAGTGGACTTTGGGATGAGCGTTCTAAGGCAGAGGGAACAGCAAAGGCAAGCTCTCCTAAGCTGAGAAACATAAAGAACAATGTGGTCAGACTGAAGGGAGCGTGGGGAAGAGGTGTAGAAGAGGAGGTTGGAGAGATAGGCTCCAGCTGGGGTGGGGAGCCTGGATTTTATTGTAAGGGTAATGGGGAGCTATTGAAGGTTCTAGGCAGAGGACACACATGATCCTATTTATGAGTCAAAAGCTCTCTTTGGCTATGATGTGGAGAAGAGATTATACACGGCAGAGAATCAGAGAAAACAGGAGGTAATTGCAGAATAATTCAGGTGATAGGCTTGAACCAAGGTGGAGATAAAGGTGGAAGAGGAGAAATGATGAGATTCTGAATATGTTTTGGAGACAGAGTCAACCCAGCTTGCTGATAAGTTAGGTGCAGGAGATAAGAGAAAGGAATCAGGGATCATTTTGAGGTTTGGAACAGGGCAACTATGAACTTTTCCTTATTTCCTACTGCTAATACATACCTTAAGAAAAAACTTAACATTTTAAATTATAAAAGCAATATACATTTCTGTAGAATATACAAGAAATAAAATTAAGAAATAGAAAAATTCATCAGCCCATAATTCACAGGTAATTACTAATCATCGTTTGGTTCATTTACTTCTAATCTTTTCTTGTTTTTATAAGGAAAACACTTTCCAGGTAATAAAATTATACATATTAATTAGAAACAATACAGAAAAAAGTAAACATAGAAATTAAAATCACCCAAGTATAACCAGAATTAATATTTTATGAATGATATACACATATGTATTCAACTGATTTTGAACATTCTCAACACATGGCTTGTATTTTGCTTTTTTAAAAAAAATTTGCCATGGGCACTTTCCTGGTGGTCCAGTGGTTAAGACTTCGCCTTCCAATGCAGAGGGTGTGGGTTCGATCCCTGGTTGGGGAGCTAAGACCCCACATGCCTCGCGGCCAAAAAAACCCAAAACATAAAACAGAAGCAATATGGTAACAAATTCAATAAAAACTTAAAAAAAAATTTGCCATGAACTTTAACTCACTATCATCATAATTTTTTTTAAATATTATTTTATTGGTTTGTAGGCACTTATTCCTGATCTATGTGAAACTGTCACAACAGCTCTGCCTTACTAAAGGTCCCAGGTTGCTACATTTTGGAATTTTGCCTTCACATTAACCTCTGCCCCCAACTGCCCCAATCCCCCATGTTAGAATCTTATAGTTGCCCAGAGGTCCCTAAGCTGAGGCAGGGTCTTCTCAATGACTTGTCTCAGCCCCCTCAAACCACCACCTACCATCACTGCCACCAAGAAGCAGTGCCCTTGGTGGTGGCCTGCCTGGCATCATCTTTTGCAACACGAAAGGAAAACATACCTGAATGTATTTCAGGTGAATCACTGCATGATCCCCCCACCCACCCAACCGTCGCCCCCCCTCCCCCCAGGGGTAACCTATTTTCCAGGAATGAATTCCAGGTGGCTAGTTTCAAGGCCCACCCTCCCCAAACTCCTGGGACCATCTGCTATGGCACAGGCAGAGTCACCAGGTATAGCCACTTGGATCGTCATCCCTCCCTCCAAGAGGACATGTGTGTTTTCTCCCTGGTCTCAAGCCTGGCTCTGAGTTGCTTTCTGAACTGCTCTCACATTTACCCTGCTTCTAAGCCTGCCCTCCCTGTGTGAATCTCCCCACCTTCAATCAGGCGGGAGACGATAAGGCTGGTATCACTTGCTCATTTGGAGGAGGTAGATAAGAAAGCCCAGTGCCACCTGGAGAGAGGTACTCAGAGCCTGCTTCTTGATTGATTGATTGATTGATTGAAAGATACACCCTTTTCATTTACATCACTATAGTTAGTTTCTTACCATAGGCAGATAGTGCTATAGTTATTATCCCAAAGAGAATTTGGTTTATTTTTAAACCATAGATGAATCTGAGTTTTATAATCATCAGAGTCTGAGCAACTGCCACAAGTAAACGTACTTCAACTGCATAAATCTGAACTGATGCAGAGTGGAAAGCTGAAGGATAATAATGCTTTATATTTGTAGCACACGATGCATGTTTCCACACCCTCCCAAATTATCACATTTGCTCATTACAAAACTTGTTGAGACAGGCAGAGTTGATATTTGTATTTCCATTTTATAGGCTTAGTTCATCAAACATTTATTGATTCCTTTTTATATACCTGGCCCTATGCTGGGTACCAGTGATACTGAGAGGAAGATAATACAGTTTCTATCCTCAGATTGCTCACCGTCTGGCCGGAGACACAGATATAGCAACTAACTAAAGTACGTGTGGTGAGCATTATGCATTTTGTAGGAACAAAATGTTATAGGCGCCAAGAGGAAAGAGTAGAGCAGGGAGTGGGGAGAAGCAAACATCACTGAGTGCCTACTAAGTGCCAGGTATTGGGCTAGGGCCTTGCTACTCAAAGTGTGGTCCACGGACCACCAGCAGCTACATCCCCTGGGTGTTTGTTCAAAATGCAGAATCTCAGGCCCTACTACAGACCCACTGATTCAGAATCTGCATTTTAACAAGATGTTCAGGACATCTCTATGCTCATTAAAGGTTGGGGAGCACTGAGCTACGTGATTTACAGATTTTATTTAATTCACAGCCCAGCGAGGTAGTTTTTATTAGCCCTGTATTACATAAGGTAGGAGATGGAGTTACAGAATTCTGTCTAAGTCTCACAGCTATGTCATGGAGCTGGAATTTGAAGTAGGCCTACCCTGTGATGTTTCTTACTCTCTAGGGGTTTCAGAAAGGCCTCACGGACAAGATGGTGTTTGTGCTGGACCTGGAAGGACCTCACTGGGAGGAGGGAGGGCCTTCCAGTCAAAATGCCCCTTGAGTGAATGCTTGGTATGGCAATGGAATAGTGCCTGTCGTGGGGAGTGTGGGAACTAAGGTGAGCAAAGAAGATTGGAATCAAATTATCCAGGGACTTGAATGCCACCCTAAGGAACTTGAATCTATCCCATGAGTAGGTGTTGCAACCCGCTGTGGAACTGCGATTGTGGAGAGACTGCTTGTGTCAGAAGCCCAGGCTCGCCACTCACTAGTTCCATAACTTCAGGCAGGGTCGCTGGTGGGGTTCTCTGAGATGTACTTGGGAGTGCGAAATGGCTATTAGAAATCAAGGCCTGGGAGGAAGAGGGAAGAAACAGTGTTGGGCAGAGGAGGAAATCAAAGGGTGGCCCAAAAAGTCTCGGCCAACCTGACAGGGAGCTAAGGAAGATGGCCAATCCAAGTTGTCCTGTATCAGGCCGAAACGACCAGGGCTTTATCCCTCACCGTGCCCAGGCACCAGATGCCCAGGCAGGGCATGACCTCAGGTGATGTGGATCTCTATGGCTGGGGCAGACCCTGAAGGAGGAAGCTGTCTGCTGACAGCTAGGCAGCAAGTCCTCCTCCCTGGAGGGGCTCTGAGCAGGGCACCCTCGGGGGCTGCCACAAACAGTTTCCTTACTTCTGTGTCTCTGTCCCTTCACTGGCAAAATGGAAATATTAGTAGTCGATCCCCCACGGGGCAATTATATGCCTGGCATATAATTCCAGGGATGCTAGTTATTATTATTATCTGCCTTGACAAGATATTTACTGTCTACTTTCTCCCTTGGAGCACTTGGAGTTTGAAAATCTCTCAGTGTGGCCTGAGGAATATGAGGATCCTGCCCAATTCCCAGTTTGCCTGGATTTCTGCCCCTTTTCACAATGTTCCAGGTCTCATCATTTGTCAGGATACCTGGTTGAGTTAACCTGTGCTAGGCAAAAGGCAAGATTTGAGAAATTGGGGCTTCCCTGGTGGCGCAGTGGTTGAGAATCTGCCTGCCAATGCAGGGGACATGGGTTCGAGCTCTGGTCTGGGAGGATCCCACATGCCGTGGAGCGACTAGGCCCGTGAGCCACAATTGCTGAGCCTGTGCGTCTGGAGCCTGTGCTCCACAACAAGAGAGGCCGCGATAGTGAGAGGCCCGGGCACCGCGATGAAGAGTGGCCCCCGCTCGCTGCAACTGGAGAAAGCCCTCGCACAGAAACGAAGACCCAACACAGCCATAAATAAATAAATAATTAATTAATTTTTAAAAAAAAATAAAGATTTGAGAAATTTAAAACGGGAATGCCAAGTCAGATCAGTGATTTGAAAATATCATGTAAGTTGAATCATAAAGGATGGACTCCAGGGTGCATATTGGGGGTATAGGCTAAGCTTCTGCACCATAGAGACTCAAAATAAGACCCAAACAGAAGAGTTTCCTTCTTTCTTATGTTAACAGTCTAAAAATGAGTGGTCAAGGGCCACAAAAATGGCACTATTCCATAAGGCCATTTGGGGACTGAGATTCCTTTTCATCTTGTTTCTCTACTATCCCCCAAGACAGTGGTTCTTAAAGTGTAGTCCCTGGGCCAGCAGCATCAGAATCACCTGGGAACTTTATTAGAAATGCATATGGTGGACTTCCCTGGTGGCGCAGTGGTTAAGAATCCACCTGCCAATGCAGGGGACATGGGTTCGAGCCCTGGTCCGGGAAGATCCCACATGCCGCAGAGCAACTAAGCCCGTGCGTCACAACTACTGAGACTGCGCTCTAGAGTCCGCGAGCCACAACTACTGAGCCCGTGAGGCACAACTACTGAAGCCCGTGCTCCTAGAGCTTGCGCTCCACAACAAGAGAAGCCACCGCAATGAGAAGCCCGCGCACCGCAACGAAGAGTAGCCCCGCTCGCCGCAACTAGAGAAAGCGCGCGCGCAGCAACGAAGACCCAACGCAGCCAAAAATAAATAAATAAGTAAATTAATTAATTACAAAAAAAATAAAAGGAAATGCATATGGTGGGGCCCGGCAATCTGTGTTTTAGCAAGCCCTCCAGGTGATTCTGAGGCACACCCAAGTTTGAGAAACACTCACCTAAGAATTTTTTCCTCATCTATCAGGTCAAAACTGTGGGATGAGCCTGCGGAAAGGTGGAAAGGAAGCAAAGAGAGGGCAAACTATTTCCTTTTCAAAGAAAGTGCCTGGAAGGTGAATGCATAACTTCCTCTGACATCCTATTGGCTGATACCTAGCCATGTGTCCATGTGGCCACCTAACTGTGAGGGACCTTGGGAAACGTAGGCTCTAACTGGGCAGTCTGTGTCCAGCTAAAACTTGCAGTTCTGTACTAAAAGAAACATCAGGGAATGAACACTGGCAGAAAATTAGTAGCCTCCGTCACTACTGCAACAGGACAGGCAAAAAAGTGACAGGAACTACTCCTATTAAAGTAGTGGTTATGTATTGGAGAGGAAGGGATGTATTTGGGAAGTAGATTCTGTTTTGATCCTACGGTGAGGGAGAGGAAGGAGAAGTGACAACTCCTGCGTTTCGAGGTGGGTAGATGGTGATGGTGTTGCCTGGGGTAGAGACTCTAGGGGAAGAGAAGAGAAAGGAGAATATGAAATTTGACCCTAGACATAATGAATTTGAGCTGACCGAGGAATGTCCAGGGAGAAATATCCAGATCTGTAGGCAGTTGGAAACACTTGTTCAAGGACCCTGAGAAAGGTTGGTGCTGGAGACAGAGACTGGCAAACGCCATGGTGATGGGAGCTTGAGCGTGAACTGGATTGCCCAGCATGTGACACAGGAAGGGGCACTAGGGTGGGGGACACTGATATTCAAGGTCAGTGCCAGAAGACAGGCTCAACGAAGAGTGGTCATTGTGGTACTGGGACCAAGACAAGGGCATTAGAGAACTCAGTGGAGGAAGGAAGGCACCTTAAGGTCAGGGTGGTACCAGTGTCAAATGCTGCAGTGGTGACATATGGGACAAATCCTCAGAAGTGGTCTTTGGTGACAGATGAGAAAAGCTGCGACTCGGACAACTTAGGAGACATACCGAAGGTTCCACAGCTAGTAGGCAGCAGAGCCAGACCAGCCACGTCTTCTGGCTCTAGCCTTCCCCTTACGAGGTGTTGAGGCAGCCATTGTTGCTCCCTCCTAACACTATCTGTGCCGGAGGCCTTAGCATTCTCCCGACACTGAGCTGGGGTATAAAAGGTGACTTCTGGTTTGTGGCTCTCTAGCCGTCTGTAGGACTGGTTTCCAAAACTGTCATGGTTCTTTCTGCCTCCCATTGGCTTGCACTGACCCATCCCGAGTCTAATTGTGACACCAGGTCGGGCTTTATGGGCTTCCCTTTCCTCCTAAGCATTCCACAGTCATGTTGCCCTTGTCCTTGTGTCATGTCTCACCCTGCATCCCAGCTTCAGAGCAATGTGAAACAGTTGTTGTCACACCCTTACCTACCATGCTCTGCCAGCCCAGTGCAAAAGAGGAGCTTGATGACTAAAAAGCAGGACCCAAGTTCAAATCCATCACACAGCTGATCCTACCTTCCATGCATTTTCAAGTGCAAACATCTTGACTTGCTGAAGATGCTGGACACCTCCATCAAGGACAAACCCCACTGATGTGACCTTATTCACTGCAGGTTGATCATGAACTTGGCACCATGCAAAGTTGCTTATCTCCAAAGTGTTCAACTTTTTTATCCTATGTTCCTAAGTGTTTGATAATTGTGTAACAGGGTACTTTCAAGGCAGCTGAATTCTATGGCAGCTTTCAGCATCCTGCTCTTGGTGAATGTTTTTGCCTGTTGGAAGGACTTTGCAGCTACAGGCAGACTCCCACCATCCACCGACGGGCTCGTTATCAATCCACAGTTGTGTGCTGACTGCAAAGTGGCCCCAGGTTTTTGCATATATTGTGAGATCACTATGGGAACACAGTCATTATGATACAGCAGTTCTGTCTTGAGTACTTTAGATAGCTTTTTTTTATGGTTTTCTTTCCTATTGATATGAAAGAGATTCTTGATAACCAAAGATAAATATATCCACAAATTTCAGGTTCCTTGTTTCATATATGAGCATGACTTCATCATCTAAATTGAATAAGCCCAGATCTGTGATGCAACTGTGTATTCTTGTAGCAGGTGAGTCAGACAGGACTCCATCAACTCTGACATGTTGGATGACCTTGAGAATTCAGTGATTTCCTATGATGTAGAACAAACCAGGTTAGTAGCTGCCAGCAGAAACCAGGCATAAATACTGCTAGTAAATACTTCTACTGGTTCTAAAATATATACCTATCAGCTCATACTTCATGTTTTGCTGTTACCACCAAAGTCCAAGCTATCATGACACAATCACTAACCTGGGCCCTTAACCAGTCTCCCTGCTTTCATTCTGACCCCCTCCATCCGTTTTCCACACTGAAGCTGGAGTCATCTTGTATGTAAAATGTATTATGTCAGTTGTCTGCTTAAAACTCATCTGCGTTCCATCTCATCTCAGAATAAAATCCAAGATTAACACCACGGTCTATGAGGCCCTATGTGATCTGACTGCCGCCTGACTCTCCCATCTCATATCATACCACTCTCTTCCCCTTTGTAATAATCTGTCTACACTGGCTCTCCTCCACCTCATAATGATCTATCCACACTGGCTTTCCTGTTTCTTGCCCACAGGACCACCATGTACAGACGTGCAGGCTGTGCACTGCATAACTCTGGGAGGGGCATTCGGTAGGCTGCAGGGTGCGTGATGGACCCGGAAATGCACAGCATGGTGGTCCAGCTCACACACACCAAGATTTCAGCATTTGCTGGTCCTTCTGCCTGGTACATCCATCAGGTTCTTTGCACAGCTGGCTCCTTCTTGCCATCCATTCAACAAATATTCCACAAAGCACTATTCTCTACCAGGCAGAACTGGTTACATAATTTCCAGGGCCCAGTGCAAAATGAAAATCAGGGCCTCTTATTCCAAAGTTATTCAGAATTTCAAGATGGTAACAGCAGAGCATTAAACCAAGCAGAGGCCCTTCTGAGTATGGGGCCCTCTGTGACCACACAGGTCTCACCCCCATGAAGTTGGCACCGGCCTCGGTCTCAGTTTAAATGTCACTTTCCTGGGGGGCCCTTCCCAACCACCCAAGCCAAAGGAGCCTTCTGATACTGTGCAAAGGCGAGCTAAGGACTCCCTTTCCTTTCCAGGTAAAATCACAGCATTTTGAATTACTGATGAAACAAGAATCCTGGGTTCCACTCGCACTGTGTTTTTAGGTTGAACATCCAATCAACTTAAAAGGTTTTGTGTTTCACTTTAATGAAGTCTTGGACGGGTTCTCATTTTTCTATAGATTGGCCCTGAAGGAGCTGACGGGCCTCACAGGCCAAGGAGAACTTTGCTGTACAAAGATCAAAAAGGATCCATTATAACATTAAAAATTTGAAAAGGATACTATGATTGGATTTTTTTTCTAATAAAAAACAACAATGCACATTTTATGGAGCTAATGATTTCATGTGTAGTAATAAACTCAGCGGTATTTTAAGGTTTAATAGAAATTGCACAGTTACTAATTGGCTAGCATATATTTCCCCCTGCCTTTGGAAATTAAAGTTTTTGCTTTTGATGAAATAAAAGTTATTTAAGTACAATTTCATCCTCGAAAAGTTAAAGTTTTGTTGTTTTGTAGCACTGTGAAATTTCTTATATAACATATGGTTAGTTCAAAATACACATTGCTATCATTCATAAGACATTTATAAATAATGGATTATAAAGTTCCACATATGGTATTTGACTCAGAAAAAAAGGATGCATAGAACAGTTTCTTTACAAGATCTTCTCATCTTGTTATGGTTTCTCTCCTACTCATAGGAATCTAATACTCTCAGCCTAATAACAGGAGAAGCAAAAACTTCAAGGCTCTGTGACAGTGAGATAAGGCAAGAACATGTAATTTTCAGAGAGACTGCCATTCCTGCCACCATCCTCTGGCTAGGCAATGCCATCTGGGGGTTTCAGATATGGTTTTCTGTAGTGGATTACCCTTGGGTTACTGCCAGGAGCAAAGCAGTTGTAAAAATGCAACTTCCTAAAAGTGTTTGCAACCAAGGGAGAAAACAAGTTTCTGCCCCAGTTTTTTGCTAATTTTGTAAGCAACCATAAAAAAAAAAAAAAAAAAGAGAGAGAGAGAGAAAAAAAACCCCTAAGAACGATATGCGTTTACATTTGTGTAAGGCAAAGAATGAAAGTAAAAGCTAACCATGCATAAGGTACCTCACTCAAGAAGTCTAGTCCTAGACTGAATTATGAAGAAAAGAAACCCTGACTTCCTGCCTTCTTGCCCCATTTGCTCTCAGAAAAGTAGCTGATAAACTAATTTATACTAAGGTATAAATGACTAATAAATGTTAATGGATTATCTTTTGCAGGAGTATTTGCTTTAGAGCAGGGAAGAAAGAGTCTTTGCCAAAGAGCTGAAAGTTTTAGTGGTAGAATTTCAGCAGAGCCCAAAACTCATCCACAAACTGTTGCATCTTAAGAGAAGAGAGAGTTGTCTGTACTTACTAGTTCCTTTTTATCTTCTCTCATTTCTCTCTCTCTCTCTTAACTTTTTGTTTTTGTTTTGGAATAATTTCAGGTTTACAGAAAAGTTGCAAAGATAATATAGAGAGTTCCCATGTATCTCTCACCCAGTTACTCCCAATGTTAACATTTTATATTACTATGGTACATTTGTCAAAATAAAGAAACTAACATTGGAACATTCCTATTCGCTGCACTCCGGACTTTATTAGGGTTTCATCAGTTTTTCCACTAACGTACTTTTTCTGTTTGCTCCAATCCAGGACACCACGCTGCATGTAGCCCATTCTTTTTTATTCCCAATCTAATCTTTTATCCCCAGAATTCCACATGTAAGTCTGGTTATGTTACTTCTTTATTCAAACACCCTGATGGCTTCCTTCTCACTCAAAGCAGAATCCAAAGCCGTTACCAAGACTACAAAGCACTACATGATCTGCCCCCTCCTCCAACTCTCTGTCTTAATTGCCCACCAGCTCTCTCCCATTTATCCCATTCCAGCCACCCTGGCCTCGCTCTTCCTTCGACCTTCCAAGCGTGTTTTGCCTCAGGGGCTTGTACTTGCTATGGCCTCTACTTGGAATGTTTTGCCCCTCGGTATCTTCCTGGTTTGTCAGGAAGGGAGGTAAGGTTGAATGAGCAGGGTGGGGTGACCAACTCCTCCAGGTTTGCCAGGGACTATCCTGATTCTAAAACTGAAAAGCCGGGCTTCCCTGGTGGCGCAGTGGTTAAGAATCTGCCTGCCAATGTAGGGGACATGGGTTTGAGCCCTGGTCTGGGAAGATCCCACGTGCCGCGGAGCAACTAAGCCCATGCACCACAACTACTGAGCCTGCGCTCTGGAGCCCGCGAGCCACAACTACTGAAGCCCGTGCACCTAGAGCCCGTGCTCCACAACAAGAAAAGCCACCGCAATGAGAAGCCTGTGCACTGCAATGATGAGTAGCCCCAGCTCGCCACAACTAGAGAAAGTCCGCGCACCGCAACGAAGACCCAATGCAGCAAAAAAAATTTTTTTTAAACCCTGAAAAGCCATGTACCCTGGGAACCCCCTCAGTTCCTGGTAAACTAGGACAGCTGGTCACCTAGCAGGGGTAGGTTTGTGTAGGGGATTTGCCAACATTTAATATGGAGGCTAGAGAAGACCTCATGGACAAGGAGACATTTGGGCGAAGGCTTGATGGAGGCGGGGGACTGAGTTTGCCATTCCTTATTGTTGTATGGTTCCTGGGGGCCTGTCTACAGATCCCATTGAGCACAGATAAAGAAAACCCCAACGTTTGTCAAAAAATACATTAAAAATTTTTTTCTTAAATGATACAAATGAATTTATTTTACTACAAAATTTTATTACAAAATTTATTACTTATTTACAAAAATTTGTGGCTACCAAAGGAGAAGGGGAGAGGGGGGAGGGATAAATTAGGAGTTTGGAATTAACAGATACACACCACTATATACAAAATAGATAAACAACAAGAACCTACTGTATAGCATAGGGAACTATCTTCAATATCTTGTAATAACCTATAATAGAAAAGAATCTGAAAAAGAATATATGTCCCATGTATATCATATATATATATATATATAACTGAATTACTTTGCTGTACACCAGAAACTAACACAATATTGTAAATCAACTACGCTTCAATTTAAAAACAAAAAGAAAAAAATGTTTTTTCCTTCCATTTTTCTTGAGATATAATTGACAAATGGCACTGTATAAGTGTAAGGTGTACAGCATATGATTTGACTTACATACATCATGAAACGATGGTACAAAATTCCAGGTGTAAGATAAATAATTACTAGGGATGTAATGTACAACATGATTAATATAATGAACACCACTGTATCTTATATATGAAATTCGTTAACAGAATAAATCCTAAGAGTTCTCATCACAAGGAAAAATATTCTTTTTCTTTTATTTTGTATCTACAGGAATGATGGATGTTCATTAAACTTACTGTAGTAATCATTTAAAATGTCATTTTTAATAATTGCACTCTCAGATTTTATGAGATCTACAAAGAGTAGCCAAAGAGGCTTTGGAGCCCAGCAAATTTGGAGTCTTGGCTCTGCTATGTGACCTTGAACAAGTTATTTCATTTCTCAAAGCCTGATTTTTCTCACTTGTGAAATGAGGGTTATAAAAACCTCAAGGGTTACTGTAAAGATTAAAAGAGTTAATATGTCTAAGGTGCTTTGAACCATTCTGGCACATAAACACTCAATTATAATCCATTATTGTTGTTCTTTTCTCCCCATGTTTTTGGTGGGGCATCGATACTCAATGTAAGTGCTGTTGTGTGCAGGACACAGGGATATAATCAAGGGCTATGGAAAAGGAGTTAGGGAGAAAGAAGGCCACAAAGAAGGGGATCACAAAAGATGAGTTAATTCAGGTACTTATTTTTAAATGATTTTTGAGATAATTGCAAAAATTTACATGCAGGTATAAGGAATAATTTAGAGACATTGGGTATACCCTTCACTCAGCTTCCCTCAGCAGTAACATCTCACATTACTACAGCACAATATCACAACCAGGAAATGCATAGTAGGTACTCCTCATTCTGTTACTGAAACTAAGACCGTCATCTTCATGGAATTGAACAACTAGTGCTTCCTCCTTGAGGGTGGAGAGCCGGAGGAGTGTAGGCCCATGGTCCTTATCACGTCAATGATGGACCATTGCTGTGGGCGCGTCACCTTGCTCTCTGCTCCAATCCACTGTAAACCACAGCCTGTGCTTCTGATAGGGTCACTTCTTAGCAGTGTTCTCTTTGGCCTTAAGCATAGTCAAATTTATGGCTTACTGAATGTTTATTATGGCCGCAGGCTCTGTGCTAAATATTTTTCATGCATTATCTCCACCTTTACAAGAGCCCTAGGTGATAATATTGTCCCCATTTCATAGATGATGAAACTGAGGTCTCATATGGTTAAGCAGCTGGCCTGCGTCATATATCTAGGAAGTAGGAGAGCTGGGATTAAAATGCAGACCACCTGATTCCAAAGCTATGCTCACCAACCCACTTCCTCCTCACATTCATGGCAGAGTACAGAGGAAAGGGACAGGATTGACAGGTATTTTCTTGCCTTCCTCAGTGAATTCACAATTGAGTTGGGGTGGGGCAGAATATAAAAACATAAATGATAGTACAAGGCAGGATATGTAAAGCACTAATCCAGGGTGATCTAGGCACCCAGGGGCAGGGCAGCTGGGAAAGGCCTTCTGAAGGAAGTAGATGAGGGGAATGGGCTGGGCCTTGGGTGTGAAGAGGTCTTGTCTGGCAGAGCTCACACTGTTATGACAGTTATATCTGGTTTCACCCCACCTTCCCCTGTCTCCCTCCTGACCTTAACCAAACGGATCTGTGGTAGACTGACTTCAGAATACATAATAATCGTAATAGCTGGCCTGTACAGAGTGCTCACATTGGGCTAGTCACTGTTTTAAGTGCTTTATATATGGTAACTCATTTAATCTTCACACGAACCTAGAGCATAGGTACTATTATTAGCCCCATTTTACAGATGAGGTTATTGAGGCACAGAGAGGTCAAGCAACTTGCTCAAGGTCACCCAGTTAGTAAGTGAAAGCCAGGATCTGAACCCAGGCGGTTTGGGTCTAGACTCCCCACTTTGGAGTCTACTCCTGCCCTCTACTTTGCAAGTCCTTTGTACACATCTCTATAAAATCTCACCCAGTCAAAACTCAAGTTAAATAGCACAACACCCATCACCCAAAGGGGAGCAAGCACTTTCTGAGCAACAAACTTCTGTGACTGGCCCTGGGCCCAGTGATTCACATTTCATTTTCACTACAGTCCTGCAAGGTTTGTATACATGAGGAAATTAAGCTTCAGAGATTTTTTTTTTTTTTTTTTTTTGCCTGGCCCATCTTGGGGCCAGATATTCTTTTTTTTTTTTTTTTTTTATAAATTTATTTATTTATTTATATTTATTTTTGGCTGTGTTGGGTCTTCGTTTCTATGCGAGGGCTTTCTCCAGTTGCGGCAAGCAGGGGCCACTCTTCATCGCGGTGCGCAGGCCTCTCACCGTCCTGGCCTCTCCCGTTGCGGAGCACAGGCTCCAGACGTGCAGTCTCAGTAGCTGTGGCTCACGGGCCTAGTTGCTCCATGGCATGTGGGATCTTCCCAGACCAGGGCTCGAACCCGTGTCCCCTGCATTGGCAGGCAGATTCTCAACCACTGCGCCACCAGGGAAGCCCCAGCTTCAGAGATATTAAGTAACTTGCTCACAGGCTGAGATTCCCACCCGAAACCTATGTCCTTCTCTGTATGTAGCTCATGTTTCAAATCCCTCTTTCTCTGGGGCCTTCCTCTTCCCATCACCCAGCAACCATGCATCAGGCCCTGCTCTGTGCCAGCCACACGCATTCTGCACCTATTTAGAAATTTGCACACATGGCCTTAATGATTTTCTCAGCAATACTCCTCTCCAGGCAAGAGTGGTGCAAGTGTCAGGAGACACGGGGCCTGCTTTGTAAGGCTTATAACATCCTAAGATTCCAGATCTGGAAAGTACCCAGAGATAATCAGACCCACTACTCACCCCAGGGAGAGTCTCCTTCTACAGTGATCCCTGATCATTTATTCATTCAGTAATAAATGCCTACTATGTGCCAAGCATGTCCTGAGTGATGGGGATATGGCAACAAACAGGACAGGCAAATTCCTCATTTCCAGGAAGTTCCATTCCGGTTAGGGGAGACTGCCAATAAACATGATTAAAAAGTCGAATATATAGGATGTTGATATATGGTACGGAGAAAAAACTTTAAAATAAAAATTAAAGTATGGAAGGGGAAGGTAAAGAATGGGGTATGTGTGTGTGTGTGTGTGTGTGTGTGTGTGTGTGTGTGTGTGTGAGAGAGAGAGAGAGGTAGAGAGAGAGAGACAGACAGACATACAGAGAGGCAGAGAGAAAGAAAGAGAAAGAGAGAGCTTGGGTTGGCCAGTGGTAACCTCTCTGAGAAGGATTTCTCCCTCAAAGTCCATCAGCCACTATTTGCTTGAATATGTCAGCTACAGAAAAGTCATTCCCTAAAAGGCAAACGTTCCATTTTAAGCAAGCTCTGCTTGTTCTGCAGTTTATCATATCTTCTCCCAGTGACTTCTGCTCTTCATCCTGAGTTCTGCCTTCAGTAGCTGTACCCAGCAAGCTTAACCTCCTCTCCCAGGACAGACCACCCTCCACCTATTGGAGGACATCTGTTTCCTTTCAGTAGTTCCCCGTAACCCTAACAGCCTCAGTTCTTTCAGCTGGTTCCTGAATGACATGGTTTCAATACCTATCACCCTGGTGGTTGCCCTCCTTTGAATGCCCTTTATCTCAAGAACAGAACATTTCCCTCTATGGTGAGTTGATCAGTGCAGAATATTCCAGGTTATTGCTCCCTGGATATAGACCCAGTACTACACAAAAACAAAATGAAACATGTTTTTAAGCTTTATCCTAATCAGAGCTCAGTCTCCACTGGGGGAAGCCAGTCTAGAATCGTCAGAACCTGGAAGCTAGGGGGACATCCGGGGGCCAGTAGAGGGGAAGCCTTTTTTTCTAGTGGGCTTATATCCAGTTGGGGTTTCTAGAAGGAGGCAAGAGGGGGAGTCCAAGATGAAGAGAGGCAGGATGAGGAAGATCCTGCGCTTGTCAGTGGACAGAGGTCCTGGCACGTAGGTAGGCACAGCATCTCAGGAAGCGTGAAGACAAATAGCTTATTGTAGTTTTTGACTTGTCTACTTAACTTCTTTTCTTAGGGTGACGTAAAACATCTTTTTATCTGTTTAAGAGCAAGTTATATTTCTTTCAAACATCCTTTGCAAAACTTTCAATTAGTTTACGGGTCTCTTCCTTGTTGATTTCTAGAAGACCTTTATATAGCAAGGAAATTAACCCTTTGCGTTGTATGGTACAACTACATTTACCAACTTTTCATTTGTTTGTTCATTTTATGGTCATTTTTATTTCTAGGTAGAAAAGTTTTATGTTTTCAGTAGTCAAATGTATCAATCTTTTCACTTGGGGCTTTTTTTCTTCTCCTTCTCCTCCTCCTTCTTTACATATGTCATTTTAAAAAGCCTTCTCCATTCTGTTATTATAAAAATAATCTCCCATGTCATGTTCAACTATTTTTATTATTTCACTTTTTACATTTAAATCTTTGATCCATCTGCACTTTGTTCTGGTGCACCATTTATTGTTCATTTACTGTGTGGGCCAGACATGGTGTTCAGCATTTTACATACATTATCTTATTTAATAATCAGAATTATGGCAACCTCTATTTTACTAATAAAGACATTGAAGCTTAGAAATGCAAACTCAGCCAAGATCTTACATCTAGTGAGTGTCATAATAGAACTCAAGTTAGCCTGAGTTCAATTTTTATGCTTTTCACTATAATATTTATAAAAGTAGCATTCTATGTTGTTTGGAAATCCCCAACTTCATGGCTGCTATTTTAGGAAAAATAGTTGATGAGTATGTGGTGACAACTAACCATTCCATGAGATGTAAAGAACCAGGAAGATGCATTGAGGAGGGGCTACCAGATGTCAATTAGCCAAAGTCGTTCTCCAGCTGGGCAACTGACTCATGCCCCAGACTGGAAGATGATGATTCAAATACTTCTCCCAGCAAAATTATGGATGATTCGATTACATTACACCAGAGTAAACAGAACTGTGACTATTAAATCTTTGAATGTAAGAGTCTCTTGAACCTCCTTTGTCATGGAACAGCATAGATTCCAAAGTTTGGATTGGGTTCAGCCTGCAAGCAGAGCATAATTATTGGATTTGATTGATTCTTAGATACACATCTTTTCACATTTAACATCTCTGAGATTAGGATGCCTCTTCTGATCAGTGGTGTCTTATAATTGTTGTTGGCCAGGGGACAGACAATACGTAGCAGTGGCCACCTGCATTTGTGCCAACCTGCTTTATATTTCTCATGGTACAAATGGACAACAGCAACTCATCAACTTTTCATTCAACAAACCATTTAAGGACCATTTCAGGAAGGAATATAATCTTGGTTGTTTTCTGGACTCTTCTGTTGACACCTTCTGAAAAGAATCAAGAAAGGAGCTGTATTAAAACTTGGGGTTAGGGGCTGGAGTCATTGGCTTGGGAAAAAAACATCCTCCAAAGACCTTTTTTTAAAAAAAAATTTTATTTATTCATTTATTTTGGGCTGCGTTGGGTCTTTGCTGATGCTCGCAGCCTTTCTCTAGTTGCGGAGAGCGGGGGTCCTCGTTGCGGTGCACAGGCTTCTCATTGCTGTGGCTTCTCTTGTTGCGGAGCACAGGCTCTAGGCTCACAGGCTTCAGTAGTTGTGGCACGTGGGCTCAGTAGTTGTGGCACATGGGCTTAGTTGCTCCGCGGGATGTGGGATCTTCCTGGACCAGAGATCGAACCTGTGTCCCCTGCATTGGCAGGCGATTCTTAACCACTGTGCCACCAGGGAAGGCCCCAAAGAACTGTTTAAAGAAATCCTGCATAACTGACACCCCTGCTGGCACAGAGGATGATTGTGTTTGGAAAAACAGGACATATATACCCAACTCTGAAGTGAAATGCATTTCGAAGACTGGACTCTGAATGAGAAGTCTGGGGAATACTTTAACCTATTTATTTCTCTTATGTGTTCCTTTCATATTATGCACAATTGATGTGATAAAATCTATGTCTATTAAACTTTTTTTAGTAATTAATTAAAATAGCTAACTTAAACATCAGCAATGGTGACTTCAACCTATACTCCTGGCTCTGTACTGATTGAAGTAATCTGTTGAACAATCTCAGAAGAGCTGTGTAAATCAATGATCACTTCTGGACTCTCATCTTTTGTTTGTTTGCTTGCTTGCTTGTTTTTGGCTGCATGGCTTGCAGGATCTTAGTTCCCCTACTACGGATTGAACCCGGGCCCTCAGCAGTGAAATCATAGAGTCCTAACCACTGGACCGCCAAGGAATTCCCTGGACTCTCTTCTGAAAGCAATCCCAAGTCCTAGGACCTTCAGCACAAGGAATTTTTCTTGTAGTAATTCTCAGGGTCTTAGTGGAACACCAAGGCCTTTCACTTTGAGGTTCTTTTCCTTTGTGCCTCTAATAAAGATGCCCACACCTTCCGCAGGGGTTTCGTTTCCACTGCAGCTGGTTAATGCGACTCTGATTCTGTGAATCCCTCTCTTTGGCTCCGAGGATGTCTTTCCAGTATCCTTAAAAACTTCCTCACTAACTGTTCCTGCACACGAGCTAACAGCTGAGGGTCAGGAGGTGCCACAGTCACTGCATCTTCTTCAAAGAGCTAGTAAAGTTTAAAAAGTTCCTTCAATCATTATAAAATAAAATGCTAAGTAATATGAAAGCATTGTGTCCTAGTTTAATTGATGCATTCCCTCCTCCTTTCTCAGTGGTACGAAACCACTGGTGCATCTTGCAATCAATGGCCTCTCAAATTAGATGAAATATGGTAGTTTCAGCTTGGGAGGGGTATGGGTCAGGGAGCCAGTGAGACAACGAAGTACATGAGGTCATTTTGTTGTCGTTGCATATTTATCATTTTGAACGTCTATAGGAGACTGACTGTATCAATAGATCTAATTAATCTCCTAGGTTTTGTCTTATGCACTTAAGCTGGGTGTTCCTGATCATACCTTCTTTTGTAATCAGCGTATAGGATTTTACCATGGTCCTTTAAAATTTTTGTCTTTTTGGCTCTGGTCTGTTGTTCTCATCTGCCAAGATCATTCTGGATCATTATTCTCTTATTTACAGTTTTAGCTATCCCTCCCTCTAGCTTTATGCCATGTGTAAATTTGATAAGCCCAACCTCTATATTTTTATCCAAGTCACTAATAAAAATGTTGAGCAGTTCTGGGACAATTTTGTAGACCCATGGCAGCCATTAGTGATTCCCTCAGGTTGGCATGAACCACAGATTGACTCTTTCTGGACATGGCATTTTACCCAGCTGCAACTCCATGCATCTGAGATATAGTGCAGTTGGTAGGCACCCAAGCTTTGATCTCAGAGTTGATCCCTCAACCCTAGCTCCATCCTATCCTTGCCATATGACCCTGGGCAAGTTACCTGATGAATCTCTGCTTAGTTTCCTCATCTGTAAAATGGGACAATTCTTTTTACTTTATAGGAATGGGTAGATGTATAAATTAATTAGTACTCACAAAACACTTAGTAGAGTTCCTGACATAAAGTAGGCTCTTAATAAATATTAATGGTTAGTCCTATCAGTTTTCTCAGATTTCTGCATCTTGTTCAATACATATCATGAGACACTTTGTCAAATGCCTAAGAAAAACTCAACATAAACTAACTTCATCATTCTGCTGTTCTAACAGACATATCAAAAAAATGAGATCAGTTTAGTATGCCGTTTTTATTTATAATTTATAATGACTATTTTCAACAAGGGTTTGTTGGAGCTTAAAATAAAAGACACGTATGGATTTATTTGTGATGACTCCAGGCTGACTATTAATGATCAACACTCTACTTTTAAGTGTTTAGGAACACTGGGAATCCATATACAGCTGACAATTCTGTATTTTATTGAATCTCCCCTTTTGCCATGTAATGGCAACCAATATTTGCCTGTCTCCAGCTTCTAGGGATCGTGCCATTCCCATGATTTCTTAAAGGTTGATGTTGATGTTTGTATAATTGCATCTGCAGGTTATTTTATTATCCTGGATGTATTTCATAGGAGTTGCAGAATTAAATGCATTTGAAGCAGCTGGGACTCTCACCACCTTCTCATTTATCTTGGATTTCGTTGCCTTATAGCCCTTGTCATTCTGTCCTTAAGGGTAGTGGTTTTAAACCTTTAGAGTACATGTGAATCACTTGGAGGAGGGAGAGCTGTTAGAAATGCACATCTCCAACCTGCTTCCAAAGATTTAGGCTTAGTAGGTCTGAAATGGGGCCTGGGAATATACATTTTTACAAACACTCTAGGTGAGTTTCATGCACCACCTGTGAGAAACACCTTATACAGAGGAAAATGATTTTGTAAATATGATTTTTTTCTTATAATGTTCTTGTTATGTTAGCATTATACATCTCTCCCCCAAAATTGATCATAGTCTTACTTGGTTGTTTTGGTCTAAACAAACTTATCAATAGCCCTTTTGTTTAGCATTTTTCATAAACCTTGGATTATTCTCGATTTTTGACCTTCCTGACACTATTCACAAAGCTTATGTATTTAAAAAATAATTGTCCTTGGGAAAAAAAAATAATAATTGTCCTTGGTTCTGGGCCATTCCTGTCATTGTTAGCATGTGTGCTTTGAAAGCCTGAGCCCATTAGCGTGCTCTCTGTGCAGTCCTGCCTTGGCTCCTTCAGATGTCCACAGGGCGGTACACTATACACTTGTGGCATCCAGCCAGGATTTCCTGGTAATGAGATGAGGCTGTGGATGACAGAGAGAAGAGCTATATGAGCTATTTATTAAAATGCCTATGGGAAATCTGCCCAGAAACTGGTCATGTACTGGTGCTCTGCCATTTGTTAGTGGTTGAGGTGAGAAGAGATGAATTCAGACCAAAGCTGAGGCCGTCCAGCCTTCTGAAATTGCTGATGTCAGGCCTTCTTCTAGACCACTTCCCTGATGGCGTCATCCCACTTCTTCCTCTCTGACCCTTTGGACCTTGATATGCTTTCATTGCTGCGTATTCCACACTGGATTTTAGTTGTTTGGTCATGTGTCCACCATTTATTACATTAAATAAAGGAACAATGTCTTCTTTATTTAAAACAAAAACAATATAAAACAAACAAAATCCTGCACTCTGCACACTATTTGACGTTCAGTATTTGTTGAACTAAGCCACCAATAACAAATATTCGACAGGCATGCTATACTCCCAGTCCTGTGTTGGAGCAGACTTTGCTAATGGATCTCTGAACTCTTCCCTCCTGAACTTGGAAGCAGTTTCAATATTCTTTAGAACATGGCTTTTCCATCAAATCTACCAGAACTGACTTGCAAAATGACACCTACTTGCCAATTCTAAACAAAACAGAAGTCCTTTTCTCCTACTACAGTCCAGTTGTTAACTCCATTCATGGAATAAAAAAAAGAAAATAGCTTACAAATACAAATTAAGTACTTGGAAAGTCAAGTTGGTATGATAAATACTAAGGGGAAAACACAGGGAATTTACATTGGATGTAGAGTAGCCAGCATCTTGCAATAAGCAGGTGTCTGGGTTTTCCAGCTTTTGAGACTCTAGAATGATACTAATGATACAATAATGAGAATGATACTAAAACTCAGCATCTCATCTCGTGGGATCAGCAAAGTCTGAAACCTTTCAAGTAATGATTCTCCTATACCACAGAAACTGGGCCCGCGTTTCGGTGAGATCCAAAATCAATGTGTAAGTTGAGAGCTGCGTCTCCTAACGTACATCAGGAGGCAAAGGCAGCATCATTTGGGCTGAAAGGGAGATAAACAAAAGCAGGATGGTCTGGGGAATGTTTTCTTTCCTCCCTCTCCTTCATCTCCCCTTCCCCATGCAACTTTTGAACCCTGATTATTAGCTATCACTTAACAATGTTGACAGTTCCATTTTGCACTGATAAACTTCTTTTTTGTGTATCTATATAACCGGCCCAAACTGGGGCTGCTCTGAAGTAAAGCCAGACCCTCTCCATCTCTGCCTCTTTCCCTCAAACGTGGCCACTATAGTTGTTTTCTCTTAAGTTCCGATTTTAGAGCTCAGTGATACTGAGAAAAATATCCCTTCTTTCAACTCCTAGATTGAAGGCTAAAGGACTGAAAGGTACATTTAGGGTATTTATAAGCTCTGAATTTGCTGGAGTCACTCTCAGAGGGAACATGGATTTCAAGAGGCTATTAATACAGAAATCCTTATTTTTCAGACCCTGCTAGTGAGTGAGATTCTCCAAATCAGAAAAATTTTACCATAAAAGTAATTTAAAATTTTAATTCCTTAAAAATATAGAAAATGTATTAAAGACATTGCATCCCTCTCTGCCTTTAGGAACAACTTCACTGGTTTGATGCTGCCACAGGATCAACACCAAGAGTGTAGACATTTGTTCACTAAGCTGTGAATGGTGCAACGAACCTCCCACAAACTTTTGTAGAATGTTGGGCAAATGCCTCCATGTTCCTCTTCTTGACCTTTTTGGACAGCTTTTTATAATCTTCTCTACTCTTCACCTGTAGAGTTGTCAGATGCCATTCCTGGGTCTTATAATGAGCCTGCCTTTCAAAATGCATGTTTTCCTTCAAGTTATTCCTTTTAAGTGTTTATGGGCTAGAACCCAGACAATGAGGTTTCTTTGAATTGTGTATAAAATAAGAGCTAACTCTGAATGAGGCCTTAAGGACTTCTGATGAATAAAGTACATTAAATAAGGAGACATTCCTTTTGCCATCTAATTGGACTGTATAGGGTCATTTTATTTACTTTTACTCTTGGATTCTTGGGTGGTTGAGTTTTCTGGAAAAGTAACTTCTGCATAAAGTGTTGCAATTTTAAAATAATTTAGTAGTGGTTAGAAAATTAAATTTGGGGGGAGAAAACATTTCTTAGAAAATTTCAGATATTTTCTTGAAAATTTTTATGCATTTCAATTTTTGTAGCCTATTTAAGGGAAGCTTGCAAAGATTCTTTCCCTGAAGTACAAGAGACTTAAAAAACATGTGCTGAGACTAGACATCAATTATAGGAAAAAAACTGTAAAAAATACAAACACATGGAGGCTAAACAATACACTACTAAGTAACCAAGAGATTGCTGAGGAAATCAAAAAACACTGAGAAACAAATGACAATGAAAACACGATGACCCAAAACCTATGGGATGCAGCAAAACCAGTTCTAAGAGGGAAGTTTATAGTAATACAATCCTACCTCAAGAAACAAGAAAAGGGCTTCCCTGGTGGCGCAGTGGTTGGGAATCTGCCTGCCAATGCAGGGGACACAGGTTCGAGCCCTGCTCCGGGACGATCCCAATGCCGCAGAGCAACTAAGCCCATGCGCCACAACTACTGAGCTGGTGCTCTAGAGCCCATGAGCTACAACTAATGAAGCCTGCGTGCTTAGAGCCTGGTCTCTGCAACAAGAGAAGCCACCGCAATGAGAAGCCCATGCACTGCAATGAAGAGTAGCCGATGCTCACCGCAGCTAGAGAAAGCCCGTGCGCAGCAATGAAGACCCAATGCGACCAAAAATAAATAAATAAATAAATTAATTAATTAAATTTAAAAAAACAAAAAGAAACAAAAAAAGTCTCAAATAAACAACCTAACCTTACACCTAAAGCAATTAGAGAAAGAAGAACAAAAAAACCCCAAAGTTAGCAGAAGGAAAGAAATCATAAAGATCAGATCAGAAATAAATGAAAAAGAAATGAAGGAAACAATAGCAAAGATCAATAAAACTAAAAGCTGGTTCTTTGAGAGGATAAAAAAAAATTGATAAACCATTAGCCAGACTCATCAAGAAAAAAAAGGGAGAAGACACAGATTAACAGAGCTAGAAATGAAAAAGGAGAAGTAACAACTGACACTGCAGAAATACAAAGGATCATGAGAGATTACTACAAGCAACTATACGCCAATAAAATGGACAACCTGGAAGAAATGGACAAATTCTTAGAAAAGCACATCCTTCCGAGACTGAACCAGGAAGAAATAGAAAACATAAACAGACCAGTCACAAGCACTGAAATTGAAACTGTGATTAAAAATCTTCCAACAAACAAAAGCCCAGGACCAGATGGCTTCACAGGCCAATTCTATCAAACATTTAGAGAAGAGCTAACACCTATCCTTCTCAAACTCTTCCAAAATATAGCAGAGAGAGGAACACTCCCAAACTCATTCTACGAGACCACCATCACCCTGATACCAAAACCAGACAAAGATGTTACAAAAAAAGAAAACCAGTATCACTGATGAACATAGATGCAAAAATCCTCAACAAAATGCTAGTAAACAGAATCCAACAGCACATTAAAAGGATCATACACAATGATCAAGTGGGGTTTATCCCAAGAACGCAAGGATTCTTCAATATACGCAAATCAAACAGTGTGATAAACCATATTAACAAATTGAAGGATAAAAACCATATGATAATCTCAATAGATGCAGAAAAAGCTTTTGACAAAATTGAACACCCATTTATGAGAAAAACCCTCCAGAAAGTAGGCATAGAGGGAACTACCTCAACATAATAAAGGCCACATATGACAAATCCAGAGCCAACATCGTTCTCAATGGTGAAAAACTGAAACCATTTCCTCTAGGTCAGGAACAAGACAAGGTTGCCCACTCTCACCACTATTATTCAACATAGTTTTGGAAGTTTTAGCCACAGCAATCAGACAAGAAAAAGAAATAAAAGGAATCCAAATCAGAAAGGAAGAAGTAAAACTGTCACTGTTTGCAGGTGACATGATACTATACATAGAGAATCCTAAAGATGCTACCAGAAAACTACTAGAGCTAATCAATGAATTTGGTAGAGTGGCAGGATACAAAATTAATGCACAGAAATCTCTTGCATTCCCATACACTAATGATAAAAAATCTGAAAGAGAAATTAAGGAAACACTCCCATTTACCACTGCAAAAAAAAGAATAAAATATCTAGGGATAAACCTACCTAAGGAGACAAAAGACCTGTATGCAGAAAACTATAAGACACTGATGAAAGAAGTTAAAGATGATACAAACAGATGGAGAGATATACCATGTTCTTGGATTGGAAGAATCAACATTGTGAAAATGACTTTACTACCCAAAGCACTCTACACATTCAATACAATCACTATCAAACTATGAATGGCATTTTTCACAGAACTAGAACAAAAAATTTTACAATTTGTATGGAAACACAAAAGACCCCGAATAGCCAAAGCAATCTTGAGAAAGAAAAACGGAGCTGGAGGAACCAGGCTCCCTGACTTCAGACTATACTACAAAGCTACAGTAATCAAGACAGTATGGTACTGGAACAAAAACAGAAATATAAATCAATGGAACAGTATAGAAAGCCCAGAAATAAACCTACGCACCTTTGGTCACCTTATCTTTGATAAAGGAGGCAAGAATATACAATGGAGAAAAGACAGTCTCTTCAATAATTGGTGCTGGGAAAACTGGACAGCTACATGTAAAAGAATGAAATTAGAACACTCCCTAACACCATACACAAAAATAAACTCAAAATGGATTAAAGACCTAAATGTAAGGCCAGACACTAGAAAACCCTTAGAGGAAAACATAGGCAGAACACTCTATGACATAAATCACAGCAAGATTCTTTTTGACCCACCTCCTAGAGAAATGGAAATAAAAACAAAAATAAACAAATGGGACCTAATGAAACTTAAAAGCTTTTGTACAGCAAAGGAAACCATAAGCAAGACGAAAAGACAGCCCTCAGAATGGGAGAAAATATTTGCAAATGAAGCAACTGACAAAGGATTAATCTCCAAACTATACAAGCAGCTCATGCAGCTCAATATCAAAAAAACAAACAACCCAATCCACAAATGGGCAGAAGACCTAAATAGACATTTCTCCAAAGAAGATATACAGATTGCCAACAAACACATGAAAGAATGCTCAACATCATTAATCATTAGAGAAATGCAAATCAAAAGTACAATGAGGTATCACCTCAGACCAGTCAGAATGGCCATCATCAAAAACTTTACAAAGAATAAATGCTGGAGAGGGTGTGGAGAAAAGGGAACCCTCTTGCACTGTTGGTGGGAATGTAAATTGATACAGCCACTATGGAGAACAGTATGGAGGTTCATTAAAAAACTAAAAATAGGACTACCGTATAACCCAGCAATCCCACTACTGGGCATATACCCTGAGAAAGCCATAATTCAAAAAGAGTCATGTACCACAATGTTCATTGCAGCACCATTCACAATAGCCAGGACATGGGAGCCACCTAAGTGTCCATTGACAGATGAATGGATAAAGAAGATGTGGCATATATTTACAAGGGAATGTTACTCAGCCATAAAAAGGAATGATGTTGGGTCATTTGTAGAGGTGTGGATGGACCTAGAGACCGTCATACAGAGTGAAGTAAGTCAGAAAGAGAAAAACAAATACCGTATGCTAACACATATATATGGAATCTAAAAAAAAGAAAATCGTTCTGAAGAACCTAGCGGCAGGACAGGAATAGAGACGCAGACGTAGAGAATGGACTTGAGTACACGGGGAGGGGGAAGGGTAAGCTGAGACGGAGGGAGAGAGTGGCATTGACGTATATACACTACCAAGTGTAAAACAGATAGCTAGTGAGAAGCAGCCACATAGCACAGGGAGATCAGCTCGGTGCTTTTGTCCACCTAGAGGGGTGGGATACGGAGGGTGGAAGGGAGACACCAGATGGAGGGGATATGGGGATATATGTATACGTATAGCCGATTCACTTTGTTATACAGCAGCAACTAACACAACAATGTAAAGCAATTATACCCCAATAAAGATGTTAAAAAAAAAGAATAAAACATGTGCTTACTTTTTCATATGTTAACTTACTTACAGTAGATCATGTTGGTTTCTAGTTTCTAAGTGTGCAGTTCAGCCAAGCCTAGGAAGATGAGCAAAGGACTTCCATTTCCAGGAATAAGGCAAGATGGGGATCAGACCAACCTCCTACTAGAAACAACAAAAAACACTGACTAAAAAAATTTTTTTATAACTTCTTAAAAGCATCAAAGCTCTGGCAAGATATTAAGAAGTTAAAGCCCCAAATCAAAGGGAGACAAGGTCTCTGAAAGTTAAGTGGCACTCTGAAGCTGTTTTTCAACTAAGAACATTTGTCATTTTGGGCAAACTTGAACTTTGGTTCTGCGGGCTTCTCAGGACAAGGACAAAGCCAAAGCCCAGGGTCTGCTCCTCCCCTCACTAATAAGGGTAAAAACCTCAGGGCAAGGGTGAAACAAAAGTATAGGATCCTCCTCCCTCAGGTCCTTATGATGAGCAGAGCAGGACAGGTGGTAAATGCAGGGAACTGCTCTGAGAAGTTATAACTGCAAGTGAGTACTTTCACAGCTTCCAAATCCATATCAATTTGATGATGAAAAAAATAAATAAATGAACAAAAACAAAGAGAAAAAGAAACCATAATACCATAAAACCCTCTTAAGTTGTGACTTTAAAGTGATTTAAAGTGTCCCTGTGTGCCTAGCAGATGCAAATGAAAGTTCTTTCTGGAGAAAATTAGTGTCAACCTAGTCTTCAAAGAATCCCTCCAAATAAAATTTCAAGGACAACAAACAGTGTACAGTCAAAAATAACTAAGCCTACAAGGACAATAAGCCATCAGGAATGAGAACTAAAAGAAAGAGATCTTCAAAGACTTCAGATTTTGAAATCACTAGATAATCTATAAAAGCAACTATGCTTACTCAATTCAAAGAAAAAGTAGAAAACATATGTACAGAAAAGGAAATGATAAAAAGTGATTTAGCGGATTTAAAAAGAACCAAATAGAATGTCTCAAAATAAAAAATACAATAACCCAAATTAAAAACTCAACAGTCATGTTTAAGCAGCTTAGATATAACTGAAGATAAAATTAGAGAAGTGAAATATAGATCAGGAGAAATTATTCAGAGTACAGTGTAGAGAAACAATAAATATGGCAAATGTAAAAGAGAGGTTAAGAGGCAAGAAAACAGAGTGAAAGGTGTAGCATTCATTTAATCAGACTTTCAGAAGGAGAAGAGAGAAGTGCTTGGATAAAGATAATATTTGAAGAGATAATGGCTAAGAATTTTTCTAAACTGATCAAAGATATCAATCCATAGATACAAGAATAATAAGTAGAAAAAATAAAAAGAAATTTATACCCAGACTCATCATGGTGAAACTTTAACAAACCAAAGACAAATAAGATGCTAAAATTAACCAGAGAAAAGGATGATCTTCAAAGGAGTGGCAACTAGACAATAGCTGAATGCTCAGTAGTAACAAAGGAAGTAACAAAGGAAGCCAAAAGCCAGTGGAATGAAACCATCAATGGTTTATACACTTATGTACTTATATAAACCTGTGGTTTATAAACTTAAATAATTGGCAACCTAGAATTCTACACCCAGCAAAAGTTTTTCAAGAATGAGGTCATAATAAAGTTATTTTTAGACAGATCAAAGCTGAGAGTGTTTGCCACCAGCACACTCTGATTTAAGACCTTTCCTTTAGGTAAAATAAAAGTGATCTCACAAGGAAGACCTGAGATAGAAGACAAAAGAAAGCAAAGAAAATGATAAGTATATGGATACATCTAAGTGAATATTAACTGTATAAAACAACAGTTATAATGTCTTTAAGGGCAAAACTTACAAAATAATAACAAGATAGAACTAAAATATTTGAGAATAAAACATGTCAGGAAGGGTAAATGGAATTAAAATATTTTAAGGTCTTTGAATTATGTGGGAGAAAGTAAAGGCATTGATTAATTTCAGACTTTAAGTTTAGGATGCATATTAAGTTCTAGAATAATCCCTAAAAAATAGAGAGTATATAATTTTCATACCAGTAGAAGGAAAAGAATGGGGTCATTAAAAAATTTCTTTGAACAACCCCAGAAGGCAAGAAAGGAAAGAAAAGGCAATACATAATACATGGGACAAATATAAATGAGATGGTGGTTTTAAACTCTAATATATAAATAATTACATTAAATGTAAATGGATTATATGAGCAAAAGAATATATACCATATGATTCCATATAAATGAAGTTCAAGGGACTTCCCCGGTGGTCCAGTGATTAAGACTTTGCCTTCCAATGAAGGGGGTGCAGGTTCAATCCCTGGTCAGGGAGCTAAGATCCCACATGCCTCAGGGCCAGAAAAGCAAAACAGAAAACAGAAGCAATATTGTAACAAGTTCAATAAAGACTTTAAAAATGGTCCACATCAAAAAGCTCTTTAAAAATAAATAAATGAAGTTCAAGAATAGACATTACTAAAGGAAATTATTTAGAGGTTGTGATAAACTGGTAAATGTCCCCCAAAGATGTCCACATCCTAATCCCTGGAACCTGTAAATATGTTACCTTATAAGGTAAAAAGAACTTTGCAAATGTTATTAAGAATCTTGAGATAGGGAGATTATTCTGGATTATCCAGTTGAGCCCAATGCAAACACAAGGGTCCCTTTTGAGAGGGAGGTAGGAGAGTCAGAGTCATAGAGACAAGAGAACAAAAGCAAAGGGAAGAGAGGACAGAAGGTGCCATGCTGCTGGCTTTGAAGATGCAGGAAAGGGGCAGCCTCTAGAACCGAACAAGGCAAGATAACAGATTCCATCCCAGCCTCTAGAAGGAACACAGCCCTGCAGAGCCATTTTAGACTTCTGGTCTCTAGAACTATAAGATAATTTTAAGCCACAAAGTTTGTGGTAGTTTGTTATAGCAGCAATAGGAAACTCGAAATATATATTTATATGTCTCTATCTATATCTATCTATGTGGCAAAGCAACAAATAAAAGCAAGGAAATGATTATCACAGAAGTCAGGATGGTGATTTCTCCAGTGCTCAGGGAGAGAGACAAGGCAGGCAGGGTTCTGAGGCCCTGACAATTCTATTTCTTGACATGTGTGGAGGTTACACATGTAATAATTATTCTTAAACCATACATATATTTTATGTACTTTTCTGTAATAGCAAATATTTTATCATAATAAAAACTGTAAAATGTAAACATAAAGATCAGGAAGCCTGGAATTTAAGTGGGATTCACAGAATATTTAATTAATGAGTAATGAATTTCTAATAATTGAGAAACAGATTATCCAATCTGTAGAATCTCCCTGCTCTTATAGTGTTCCCTTACAGCCTGCTGACATTTGACCTCTCCTCTGCTCATCAATACCCTCGCATAGTTGAGCAAGGAAAGAATCTGGAGGAACAAGAGCCATCTGTGGACTTTATCATTTATTAATATGTGGACTTAGGCAAGTTACTTAAACTCTCAGTTTCTTAATCTATAAAAATGGCAGTAGTAGTAGTATCTTCCTCTATAAAGTTGTTATAGGAAATAAATGAGATAAAGCACTTAGCACGATACCTATCTAAAAATTCCACCTCTTTTTTATTTCATTTATCCACCCCCACCCCTGCAAGTAATGTTTATGGAGCAGTTGCCTTGTACCAAGCCCCTTGCTAGGTCCTAGGGATGCAAAGCCAAATAATCCATGGCCCCATCTTCAAAGAGTTCTTAGTTTAGTAGAGGAAACAGGTGAAAAATATGTAATTGTAATGCAAAGCGTTAGCAGTACAGTGAGGGTATAAACAATGTGCTGAGGTGTTGTATGAGGGGTCACTAAGTGGGCATGTGGTAGAGTAAGGAAGGGGACTAGGCAGAGAAGCCTGTCCAGAGGTGACCCTTAAATGAGGTCTTGAAGGATGAGTAGGAATTCACCAGCTGGAGATAAAGGAGGGATATTTCTGTAAAGGGATCAGTATAGGCAAGCCTGGAAGGAGATAATGGACAGGCGAAATGGCAAGTTGTGGGGTATTGAGGAGGGAGATGAAATTGGGAGTAATCAGCTGTGGTCATACATCGAAAGGTCACATTTCTCTGTAAAAGAGTTTAGCCCTTCTTCTCTAAGCAGTGGATGGCTATGGTGAGGAGGGGTTAGGATGATCTGAGCCACATTTTAGAAATATCACTCTGTCTCTGTGCAGGTGGGTGGGAAAGATTCTGAAGACTACTACCTACCTAGTTCAGGTGAGAGGGCTTGAACTAAGGCAGTGTTCTTGGAATGGACAGAGATTCAAGAGACATTTAGGAGGTAGAACTAAGTGGACTTGGTAACCTGTTGATTCAGAGTATTGATTCAGAGCTAGTTATCAGACTTCTAGCTTGTGCTAATGATGATGGTGGATAATAATACCATTAATCAAGTTTGAGGAGACCAATAGAGCAGGTAGTGGGGTGAAGATAATAGCCACTTTATTTTATTTTTTTTTAATTGAAGTATAGTTGATTTACAATGTTGTGTTAATTTTCACTTTATTTTAGATTTACTGAGTTTGAGGTGCCTGTGGGACATTTAGGTGGAGATTTCTAGTAGGGAGCTAGAAATTTGGCTCTGAAACGGAGGAGAGAAATGAAATGTGGCCATGGAGATATGGAAGCCATAAACATTTATAAAATGGAGGCTGAAGCCAGAGGAGAGTGTGGGATGGTCCAGTGATCAATATGCTTGTTGAATCTACTTGAAAAGAATGAATAGTGTGCTAACCTAAGTGCTTTTTCCCTAGCATATATTTTGGGTCTCGATTAAGAATGTTTTCATAAAATATCTTTCTTTACCCAAGATCATATTGATCTCTCCTTAGAGTGACTACTTATGACTTGAGCTCATGTTACAGCTTTAATTTAGAATGTTGGAGTTGACCAAAGTCATTTAAGAATGATAGATGTGGAAAATTCTATTGGAGTATCCTAACGGGCAAATCTTGTACCTGAATACTAATTATGTAAAAAGTTTGCACAAAATATTTAATGTAATAGGAAGAGCTCTGAGGAAGTCAAGATACGTACTCTTCTCAGAAAATCAGTAAGCAACTTATTTTAAAAATTAAGCATAAATAAAAAATTCCTTAAGTTTAAAAACTTTTTAATCTAATATTGTGATTTTCAGTAACATACCTCAGAAGTTTCAGACCTTTTAAAGCCAGAACCACAGAATTATTAGCCCTGGAAGAGATCTTAGAGGTCATTTAATTGAATCCTTTAAGTTTTCAAATAGAGACTAAAGAGAGAGTGCTACGCCGTGGTCACTCCACACCATGGTCACTGGGCCTGGGATGAGTGACTCAATCCCTAGATCATTCTTTCCTCTTTATCCTTCCTTTCAATGGAATCCAATTTGCTAAAGTTTCAGGATAGAAATGAACTAAACTTCAGCTGTCTAAATGAGAGGTTTTCATTTATTTATGAATTTAATGCATATCTGTGACACTTGGAGCTAGACAGAACAAAAGGCCAAGTGTGATTAAGATTCTTCCTTTCCCTCATTCTGTCTCAGGCTTCTTGGCAGAATGAATTATCGGAGTCCCACAAGGACAGACCCAGAGGATAGGACAATGACAAGAGTCTGATCTTGAGTAGGGCTGCCAGATTTAGCAAGTAAAGATAAGAGGCTGCCCAGTTACATATGAATTTCAGCCAAATAATGAGTACTTTTTTTAGTGTAAGTATGTCCCAAGTATTGCATGGGACATACTTATGCTAAAAAATGTATTCATTGTCTATCTACAATTGAAATTTAACTGGGAGTTGTGTATTTCATCTGGAAACACAAATCTTGAAGTCAAGGCCACAGACTTTCAAGCACTTAGACATGAGGGAGGCAGTTAGCCCCACTAGAGGTAGCTGATGTTTCACAAAATTGCAAACTTCAAAACAAAGACCTGCTACTCTTTGTGCAACAGTGAAGGAGCTGTCATACTATGGCACTACCATCCCCAACGAATTGTAGTATACCGTGAAACTGATCTTTCAGGAGATTGACAAGGATGGTGGCGGAGGCGGTGGGACTTATGGACCTGGAGGAGCCATCTCTGTGTGTTCTAAAGCAGCTGTATCTCCTGTGTCTTTAATAGTGCAGACTGATTTTGCCAGAACAGAACCAGAATTCATTATATAATCAGTGATTACAAAACCAAAGCTAAAGTGTGGAACAATGAAATTTCCCTTACAGAAACCGTAAAAAAGAAGTATTCTGCAAGACAGTGTCTCACCCTGACGTCCAAGGCCAGGACCCTGCACATAATCCTCATCTAACAAAAGGCTGAGCATGAAGTCTCACCAGGAAGCGGGAGCTTTGTCACAAAACCGGGGCTAAGTGAAACAGGCAATGAAACGCCAGTCACGTGTCAGCATCTTGGCAGAGTTTGGCCACATGCTCAGAAGCAGCAAGATGTCATGATAACACTAACTCTAAGAGTGACTTTCAAGTTCAGCTAGTGGTCACAGAAATGCCAAACCTAGGCTGAGGGCCCAGGTATGAAATTATCACCACAGGTGGCTCAGGGGTCCTCTGTTGGAAGTGGTAGGAGCAATGGCAGTGCTGGTGGGAAGAGGGTTATGAGTGGTTGCACAAACCTGGGGAGGAACACAATTTAATTAATCAACAGTGTTAGGGTATATGCAAGCATACCTGTAAAGCTGTACCTAGAGCCATGGCCAAAATTCCTCACAGCACCATTGGGAATCATGTAGTTGATTTCAGTTTTGATCTGTTATGCTAAACAGAAATGCTCTTACAGGACATGTGAGCCTAATGTTTTTTAAAAAATTCATCATTCAGTCTTAACGTTGCATTAGAATAAAAAATGAATGTTGAAAACCACGTCATAGTGGGGTTAAGAATGTGGTTAATTATAAAAAACAAATGTGGCTGCCATGGTCAAAAATCACATGGAACAATTACATAATAGTTCTATTTTCTAAAAGTTTAGTGAAGGAGGAAGCTAATGGTATTTGTGTCCACTATGGGCTGGGGCTTTATAGGAGCTTTTAATCATCTCATCTAATTCTTTGAATTTTCTTAGTATTTTTGATTGTGGTAAGATATACATAAACATAAAATTTACCACCTTTGGGGCTTCCCTAGTGGTGCAGTGTTTGAGAATCTGCCTGCCAATGCAGGGGACACAGGTTCGAGCCCTGGTCTGGGAAGATCCCACATGCCGCGTTGCAACTAGGTCTGTGAGCCACAACTACTGAGCCTGCGTGTCTGGAGCCTGTGCTCTGCAACAAGAGAGGCCGCGACAATGAGAGGCCCGTGCACCACAATGAAGAGCGGCCCCCACTCGCCGCAACTAGAGAAAGCCCTCACACAGAAACGAAGACCCAACACAGCCAAAAAAAAAAAAAAAAAAAATTTACCACCCTAACCATTTCCCAGTGTGCAGTTCAGTGGCATTAAGTACATTCATATTGTTGTGCAACTATCACTGCCATTCAGCTCCAGAACTTTTTCATCATCTCAAGAGAAACTCTGTACCCATTAAACAACAACTCCTCATTCGCCCACTGCCCCCTTCCCGGTAACCACTAATCTACTTCCTGTTGCTGTGAGTTTGCTTATTTCAGGCACCTCATATAAGTGGAATCATATTTGTCCTTCTGTATCTGGCTTATTTCACTTAGCATACTGTTTTCAAGGTCCACCCTTGTTGTAGCATATATTATCTCATTTAATTCTTATAACCTGGAAAGTAGGATTTATTATTACCTTAACGAAATGACCCTGCCCCAAGCATGCATACTCTGGCTCTGGAATTAAGGTTGAATAGTCTATTCTGGTGGGATTGCCCTATTGACACCATAAAGTATGCCCACACCCTGGGGGTCAGGGGCCCAAGCCCTTAGAACCGTCCGGGAGGAGGGAGTGGTGGTGCAGTAGGAGGTGTTTCTAAATTCCTTCAACCTCCAAGGAGGGAAGAAATGGGCTTGAGTGAGGAATAGAGCTGCCTGGTGATTTCCTGGGGACAGAGCCAATTTGCTGAAAGTAGCATTTAGAGGCCCTGAGCCCTAAAATGATTCCAGTGCCTCATCTTCCCTCCCAATACGTAATTCACAATAGAACTAATACTAAACCATTTAACAATGTGAGGAAATCTTACAACAGTCCCATTACTTTATGCTTTAAAAAATAAATGTTTATTTTGACATAATTTTAGACTTACAGAAAAGTTACACAAACAGTACAGAGAGTTCCCCTCTATGCTTCACTCAGCTTTTCCTAATGTTAACATTTAGCAGAGGGTGGAGTCAAGATGGCCTATTAGGAGGATGCGGAATTCGAGTCTCCTCAAAACTAGTGCACCTACCAGGCACCAGTGGGGGACCATGGACACCTAACGGGACGGGAGGAACTGCCAGCAAACCAGCTTGTGAGATCTTGGTTCCCAGGCCAGAGGTCGGGCCCAAGCTCCTGTGATGGGGGCTCCGAGTCCAAACCGCTGGACTAACAGAGAACCTTGGACCCCAGGGAATATTAATCGGAGTGAGGCCTCCCAGAGGTCCTCACCTTGGCACCAAGACCTGGCTCTATCCAACTTCCTGCAAACTCCAGTGCTGAACAACTCAGGCTAAACAACCAGTAAGGCAGGAATACAGCACCACCCATCAAAAAGAGAAAAAAAAAAAAAAAAAAAAGAAACAACAAAAAATTATGTTACAGACGAAGGAGCAAGGTAAAAACCTACAAGGCCAAATAAATGAAGACGAAATAGGCAACCTACCTGAAAAAGAATCCAGAGTTACGATAGTGAAGATGACCCAAACTCTCAGAAACAGAATGGAGAAAATACAAGAAACATTTAACAAGGATCTAGAGGAATTAAAGAGCAAACAAACAGTGATGAACAACACAATTACTGAAATTAAAAATACTCCAGAAGGAATCAATAGCAGAATAATGGAGGCAGAAGAACGGATAAGTGACTTGGAAGACAGAATGATGGAAATAACTGCCAGAGAGCAAAATAAAGAAAAAAAAAATGAAAAGAATTGAGGACAGTATAAGAGACCCCTGGGACAACATTAAATGCACCAACGTTCAAATTATAGGGGTCCCAGAATAAGAAGAGAAAAAGAAAGGGGTTGAGAAAATATTTGAAGAGATTACAGTCAAAAACTTCCCCACACATGGGAAAGGAAATAGTCAATCAGGTCCAGGAAGCAGAGAGAGTACCATATAGGATAAACCAAAAGAGAAACATGCCAAGACACATATTAATCAAACTATCAAAAATTAAATACAAAGAAAAAATATTAAAAGCAGCAAGGGAAAAGCAACAAATAACATACAAGGGAATCCCCATAAGGTTAACAGCTGGTTTTTCAGCAGAAACTCCGCAAGCCAGAAGGGAGTGGCAGGACACATTTAAAGTGATGAAAGGGAAAAACCTACAACCAAGATTACTCTCCCCAGCAAGGATCTCATTCAGATTTGATGGAAAAATTAAAACCTTTACAGATAAGCAAAAGTTAAGAGAACTCAGCACCACCAAACCAGCTTTACAACAAATGCTAAAGGAATTTGTCTAGGCAGGAAACACAAGAGAAGGAAAAACCCCACAAAAACAAACCCAAAACAATTAAGAAAATGCTCATAGGAACATACATATCAATAATTACCTTAAATGTAAATGGATTAAATGTTCCAACCAAAAGACACAGACTGGCTGAATCGATACAAAAATAAGACCTGTACATATGCTGTCTACAAGAGACCCACTTCAGACCTAGGGACACATACAGACTGAAAGGGAGGGGATGGAAAAAGATATTCCATACAAATGGAAATCAAAAGAAAGCTAGAGTAGCAATTCTCGTATCAGACAAAATAGACTTTAAAGAAAAGACTATTACAAGAGACAAAGAAGGACACTACATAATGATCAAGGGATCAATCCAAGAAGAAGATATAACAATTGTAAATACTTATGCACCCAATATAGGAGCACCTCAATACATAAGGCAAATGCTAACAGCCATAAAAGGGGAAATCGACAGTAACACAATCATAGTAGGGGAATTTAACACCCCACTTTCACCAATAGACAGATCATCCAAAATGAAAATAAATAAGGAAACACAAGCTTTAAATGATACATTAAACAAGATGGACTTAATTGATATTTATAGGACATCCCATCCAAAAAAAAAAAACAGAATACACTTTCTTCTCAAGTGTTCATGGAACATTCTCCAGGATAGATCATATCTTGGGTCACAAATCAAGCCTTGGTAAATTTAAGAAAACTGAAATCGTATCAAATATCTTTTCCAACCACAACGCTATAAGACTAGATATCAATTACAGGAAAAAATCTGTAAAAAATACAAACACATGGAGGCTAAACAATACAATACTTAATAACCAAGAGATCCCAGAGGAAATCAAAAAATACCTAGAAACAAATGACAATGAAAACACGACGACCCAAAACCTATGGGATGCAGCAAAAGCAGTTCCAAGAGGGAAGTTGACAGCAATACAATCCTACCTTAAGGAACAAGAAACATCTCAAATAAACAACCTAACCCTACACCTAAAGCAATTAGAGAAAGAAGATCAACAACAACAACAAAAAACCCAAAGTAAGCAGAAGGAAAGAAATCATAAAGATCAGATTAGAAATAAATGAAAAAGAAATGAAGAAAACAGTAGCAAAGATCAATAAAACTAAAAGCTGGTTCTTTGAGAGGATAAACAAATTGATAAACCAAGAGCCAGACTCATCTAGAAAAAAAGGGAGAAGACTCAAATCAAGAGAATTAGAAATGAAAAAGGAGAAGTAACAACTGACACTGCAGAAATACAAAGCATCATGAGAGATTACTACAAGCAGCTATATGCCAAAAAAATGGACAACCTGGAAGAAATGGACAAATTCTTACAAAAGCACAGCCTTCCAAGATTGAACCAGGAAGAAATAGAAAATATAAACTGACCAATCACAAGCACTGAAATTGAAACTGTGATTAAAAATCTTCCAACAAACAAAAGCCCAGGACCAGATGGCTTCACAGGCCAATTCTATCAAACATTTAGAGAAGAGCTAACACCTGTCCTTCTCAAACTCTTCCAAAATATAGCAGAGAGAGGAACACTCCCAAACTCATTCTACGAGGCCACCATCACCCTCATACCAAAACCAGACAAAGATTTCACAGAAAAAGAAAACTATAGGCCAATATCTATGATGAACATAGATGCAAAAAATCCTCAACAAAATACTAGGAAACAGAATCCAACAACACATTAAAAGGATCATACACCATGATCAAGTGGGGTTTATCCCAAGAATGCAAGGATACTTCAATATATGCAAATCAATCAGTGTGATAAACCATATTAACAAATTGAAGGATAAAAACCATATATCTCAATAGATGCAGAAAAAGCTTTCGACAAAATTGAACACCCATTTATGATAAAAACTCTCCAGAAAGTAGGCATAGAGGGAACCTACCTCAACATAATAAAGACCATATATGACAAACGCACAGCCAACATTGTTCTCAATGGTGAAAAACTGAAACCATTTCCTCTAAGATCAGGAACAAGACAAGGTTGCCCACACTCACCACTATTATTCAACATAGTTTTGGAAGTTTTAGCCACAACAATCAGAGAAGAAAAAGAAATAAAAGGAATCCAAATCAGAAAAGAAGAAGTAAAGCTGTCACTGTTTGCAGATGACATGATACTATACATAGAGAATCCTAAAGATGCTACCAGAAAACTACTAGAGCTAATCAATGAATTTGGTAGAGTAGCAGGATACAAAATTAATGTACAGAAATCTCTTGCATTCCTATACACTAATGATGAAAAATCTGAAAGAGAAATTAAGGAAACACTCCCATTTACCACTGCAACAAAAAGAATAAAATACCTAGGAATAAACCTACCTAAGGAGGCCAAAGACCTGTATGCAGAAAACTGTAAGACGCTGATGAGGGCTTCCCTGGTGGCGCAGTGGTTGAGAATCTGCCTGCCAATGCAGGGGACATGGGTTCGAGCCCTGGTCTGGGAAGATCCCACATGCTGCAGAGCAACTAGGCCCGTGAGCCACAACTACTGAGCCTGTGCATCTGGAGCCTGGGGTCCGCAACAAGAGAGGCCACGATAGTGAGAGGCCCGCGCACTGCGATGAAGAGTGGCCCCCGCTTGCCTCAACTAGAGAAAGGCCTCGCACAGAAACGAAGACCCAACACAGCCAAAAATAAATAAATAAATAAATAAATAAATAAATAAATAAATAAGACCCTGATGAAAGAAATTAAAGATACAAACAGATGGAGAGATATACCATGTTCCTGGATTGGAAGAATCAACACTGTGAAAATGACTCTACTACCCAAAGCAATCTACACATTCAATGCAATCCCTATCAAAATGCCAATGGCATTTTTCAAAGAACTAGAACAAAAAATTTTACAATTTGTATGGAAACACAAAAGACCCCGAATAGCCAAAGCAATCTTGAGAAAGAAAAACGGAGCTGGAGGAATTAGGCTCCCTGGCTTCAGACTATACTACAAAGCTATAGTAATAAAGACAGTATGGTACTGGCACAAAAACAGAAATATAGATCAATGGAACAGCATAGAAAGCCCAGAGATAAACCCACGCACATATGGTCACCTTATCTTTGATAAAGGAGGCAAGAATATACAGTGGAGAAAAGACAGTCTCTTCAATACGTGGTGCTGGGAAAATTGGACAGCTACGTGTAAAAGAATGAAATTAGAACACTTCCTAAAACCATACACAAAAATAAACTCAAAATGGATTAAAGACCTAAATGTAAGGCCAGACACTAGAAAAAAATTAGAGGAAAACATAGGCAGAACACTCTATGACATAAATCACAGCAAGATCCTTTTTGACCCAACTCCTAGAGAAATGGAAATAAAAACAAAAATAAACAAATGGGACCCAATGAAATTTAAAAGCTTTTGCACAGCAAAGGAAACCATAAGCAAGATGAAAAGACAGCCCTCAGAATGGGAGAAAATATTTGCAAATGAAGCAACTGACAAAGGATTAATCTCCAAAATATACAAGCAGCTCATGCAGCTCAATATCAAAAAAACAAACAACCCAATCCAAAAACGGGCAGAAGACCTAAATACACATTTCTCCAAGGAAGATATACAGATTGTCAACAAACACATGAGAGAATGCTCAACATCACTAATCATTAGAGAAATGCAAATCAAAACTACAATGAGGGGCTTCCCTGGTGGTGCAGTGGTTGAGAATCTGCCTGCCAATGCAGGGGACACGGGCTCGAGCCCTGGTCTGGGAAGATCCCACATGCCGCGGAGCAACTAGGCCCGTGAGCCACAACTACTGAGCCTGCACGTCTGGAGCCTGTGCTCCGCAACAAGAGAGGCCACGATAGTGAGAGGCCCGCGCACCACGATGAAGAGTGGCCCCCGTTTGCTGCAACTGGAGAAAGCCCTCGCATAGAAACGAAGACCCAACACAGCCAAAAATAAATAAATAAATTAATTAATTAAAAAAAAAAAACAAAACTACAATGAGGTATCATCTCACACCAGTCAGAATGGCCATCATCAAAAAATCTACAAACAATAAATGCTGGAGAGGGTGTGGAGAAAAGGGAACCCTCTTGCACTGTTAGTGGGAATGTAAATTGATACAGCCACTATGGAGAACAGTACGGAGATTCCTTAAAAAACTAAAAATAGAACTACCATACAACCCAGCAATCCCACTACTGGGCATATACCCTGAGAAAACCATAATTCAAAAAGAGTCATGTACCACAATGTTCATTGCAGCACCATTTACAATTGCCAGGACATGGAAGCAACCTAAGTGTCCATCGACAGATGAACGGATAAAGATGTGGTACATACAGACAATGGAATATTACTCAGCCATAAAAAGGAATGAAATTGGGTCATTTGTAGAGGTGTGGATGGACCTAGAGACTGTCATACAGAGTGAAGTAAATCAGAAAGAGAAAAACTAATGTCATATATTAACAGATATATGTGGAACCTAGAAAAATGGTACAGATGAACTGGTTTGCAAGGCAGCAATAGAGACACAGATGTAGAGAACAAACGTATGGACACCAAGGGGGGGAAATTGGTGGTGGGGTGGTGGCGGTGGAGTGAATTGGAAGATTGGGATTGACTTGTATACACTGATGTGTATAAAATAGATAACTAAGAACCTGCTCTATAAAAAATAAATAAAATAAAATTCAAAAATTCAAAAAAAAAAAAAAACCATTTAGCAGAACCACAGTACAAGGATCAAAATTCAGAAGTCAGGACTTCCCTGGTGGCACAGTGGATAGGACTCTGCGCTCCCAATGCAGGGGGCCTGGGTTCGATCCCTGGTCAGGGAACTAGATCCCACATGCATGCCACAACTAAAAGTTTGCATGCCACAACTAAGGAGCCAGCAAGCCGCCACTAAGGAGGCTGCCTGCCTCAACTAAGACCCTGGTGCAACCAAATTAATAAATAAATATTTTTTAAAACAATTTCAGAAGTCAACACAAGTGCAATACTATTAACTAAACTACTGCCTTTGTTCAGATTCCACCAGTTTTTCTACTCATGTCCTTTTCCTGTTCCTTTCTCCAATCCAGGATCCCACACTATATTTAGTTGTCACATCTAGTTGGCTCTTCCATGGCAGTTCTTCTGTCTTTCCTTGTCTATCGTGACTTTGACACTTTGGAAGAGTATTGGTCAATTATTTTGTAGAATTGTCTTTAACTTGTGATTGTTCAGTGTTTTCTCATGATTAAGTTGAAATCATACATTTTTGGTAAGAATACAGTTCTCAGTGCAAGATCTTCAGAGGGTACACACGTAGATATGTCTTAATACTGGTTATCTCAGCCTCAATTGCTTGGTTAGGGTGGTGTCTGCTGCTGCATTTCTCCACTGTAAGGTTACTATTTCTCTCTCTCTCTCTTTTTTTTTTTTTTTTTGGCCACACCACGTGGAATGCAGGATCTTAGTTCCGCGACCAGGGATCAAACCTGCGCCCCCTGCATTGGAAAAGCAGAGCCTTAACCACTGGACCACCAGGGCCCACTATTTTCTCTTTGTAAATAATAGGTACGATGGGAGACACACTTTGAGACTATGCAAATATCCTGTTTCTCCTCAAACTTTTGCCTGCTAATTCTAGCATCCATCAGTGGACCTTGCACGTAGCAGTTATTACTGTGGTGTTCTAACTGTGATTTTCTATTTTCTTCATTCTTTCTACATTTATTAAGTGGAATTCTTTTGTAAGGAAGAGCTGCTCTTTCTCCTACATTTATTTATTTGTTCAGTTATTTATTTATACCAGGATGGATTCATGGATATTTATTTTATACTTTGACGCTTTAAGAAATTAATCAAACGTCAAATTATTTGTAAAAATTCCCTCTTCTCCCTCCCATGTTCACTTTCCATCCCTTCCTCTTGTGCCCCAGACTTGTTGGTACCCTAACTCCTGGCTGTCGAGTTGTTGCTCTGAAGAGATGGGAGTGAGTTCGTGGACAGCGGCCATTCAGAGGATGGTCCGGGAGGCCTCTTCATTCTGGGCTTGGGGGCAGGTACTGCGAAGGCGTGTTCTCAATGCTGCTGTGACTCACTGGAATGAGGGGCTGAACCCCTGAGGTCCAGGGTGGGGAAGGGGGGGATCCTCACCTCCAGCCATGAAGGGCAGGAAAGAGGAAAGGAGTGCTTAGGAAAGCCAGGATGTCGATAATGTCTTACACCTGGTATTTCTCAAGTCCTATGGCTCTGGTCTGAAGAAAATATGATTACGTAGGTCAAAGTCTCTAACCGTAGAAAACCAGGCATTGGCTGGGGATAATCTCAAGGCCACCTCCGTAATGAATATCTGTTTACTCTTTGTGTTAGTCCTGATTTGGGCATGCGAGGACCAGGTGATTATTTGGGTTAAAGGTCTCCTTCATGAAAGGATTCACTTTGAATGCAGAAAACACCCCCCTCTTCTTCCAAGTACACTTGATAATTATTCCTTTTTTTAAGGGGTCAAACTGGGACTTGGTAATCCAGCCAAAATTGGATTCAGGGGGTGAATGAGCCTTATTGACCATCCATGTGTTCACAGATCACCTTGCAGTTTCCAACCTGACCTTGTGTATGGCTGTCCTACCGAGTCAGAGGTCCCCAAAGGAGCAGGGGAGATTGTCTTGTTAGGAAGAAGAACCCAGGCTCACCTCCCACCACTGCAGGATTAGAACTCTTCATAGACAGACTGCCCCTCTGCGTGGTCTCTTAGCCTCACTTCTGCAGGAAATATAAGGCTTTTCCCCCAGGCGAGTAATTTAGGGCAAGGCAGACCTGTACTCTGCAGTAACCTTGGTTTTCCTGTCACCCAGTGTAATGGTTTGTGCGTATGTCTGTCTGCCTGTCCCTTGCTGAGCCTCTTCTATGTACCAGGCCCCAGGCAGAATGCTCTTCTGTCATAACGAAACTTTCAGAAGTACTGTTAGGCCACTTTACAGGTGAAGAAACTGAGACCCAGCGGTTCCCATCACTAGGGAGGGTGGGGCTAGGACTGAGGTCTCTCTAGCTCCAAGGTCGAGCCTCCTTCCATCAGGCCACACCACCTTTAGGAGGGAGTACGTCCAGTTTCAGCCCTTATTTCATTCCCTGTCCTCGTGATCGTCAAATGTTGTGTGTTCGGAACCTCTTTCTTGGCTTTAGGCTTTGGGTTTCATCTCCACAGTGCCAGGAACATGTGCATAGCCTTCCAGGGAAGTTCTTTTTCCAAAAAGTGCAGGGCCTTCAGTGATAGGGCTGGTGGAAGGGGAGTCAGTGCCTCCGAGTTTGATGTTTCTCCTCGGTGAATTCCAGAGTGACAGGAACAGGAGCAGATCAATCCTCATTCGAATATTTTGTAATAAAAAATTCTAGTCTGTACTTCTTGAGTATTTACAAAGTGCCAGGCATTGTTACAAGCACCTCATACACATTATTTCCCTTAGTACTTCCAATAACCCCAATCCCTTATTCAGATTCCACACAGATCCCCTGGTATGCTTCAGAATTCAGGATCTTTCATATTTGTGAGACACAAACCTGTGCATATACTGGACTATTCATAACACCTCCATAACACCCATCCATCCTCATACACATTGATGTTTCTGCAGCAAACGTATGGATAATCATGCTTAATGGGATAAATAAAAACTATATAAAGTCTCACATTAGTTCAGTTCAGGTTTTGCCATCAAATGAATTTCCTGCAAACTTAAAAAAATCTGTTTTTCAGAGCCCTTTGGATTTCAGAATTGCTAAAAAGGGATATGGATCTGGAATATTATTATTCCCATTATACAGGTGAGAAAACTGAGGTTTAGATCTATGAAGAGCCTATCCAAGGTCATACCATAAGTGACAGGGCCAGCATTTAAATTGTCTGTGCTCAGCCCATTGCACATTTCAACCTCTGCTTGACTCCAAACCTTCACGTGGCAGGAAATAAAAGTACTCAGAGCTGCTCTGCTTGGTTTCCACTTGAGAAACTAGTTATGGCTGACATTCAAATTCATTTTCACTGGGAATGATGAGTAGATTTTCTTATAAATTGATAGGCTAGAGAGCATCTGGGAACACCTTCTCAAAGAGATTAGTGAAACAAAACTCCAGGCATGTTTGGGGAGGGGAGGAGAAGGGTGTGGGACTTTCCCATTCTCGCTAAGGAAATACCTTGTCCTTTCTGTTTTTTCCAACTTCGTGTGCTTTCTTCTTTGGTTCCCTTTCTGCTCTGATTAATGGACTACCAACCTCGGCTCTCTGTTCACATGGGCTCCAGGAGTTGTTGGCATTTCCCACTGCTGCCTCCCCACGGCTGCTGGGAAGCCTCTTCCTCTTTTCTTAAGTCAGGTCTCTCTTTACCACGTCATTGGCCCCATCGGTCAAGGTTCTCGCAAATCCTCTCGTCTGCTGACGCGAACCCGGTCGCATAACCACCCGTTAACTGAATAGCAGAGAAATAGGATGATTTCACATAAACATCCTCCGAGTCATTCTAGAACTTAAGGGTTTGACATTCTTACTGTTTCAGGGGATTGGAGAGGACAGAAGTGAGATGTATGTGTGTGTCTAGGTGCCTGTGTACATGTGTGTTCGTGTGTGTGTTATTGCCGCTCTGCCAAGGCTCCTGCCTCCTCCAAGTCACCAAGAATGTGAGTACCCAGCCAGCTACTTAGCAAGACACCAGCTTCCAGGGAGCAGAGGAGAAAAGCAGAGAGACACTGACTTTTTGGCCCTTGAATCTCTGCATTTCAGCTGGACTTGACCTCATTAAGTTATCGTCACAGGCCATTCCCTCTGGATAATGAGGAGAGATTGTGGTGAATTTACACACAGTTGGTTAACTTCACCTTTATATTTTTTCGAGTAAGTATATTGTCCTTTGGAGATGTTTGAAGCATGTCCAAACTTTGGTGGGGCACAGCAATTGCTAGTATTTATTCAGGTTATTTGGTGGAGTCTGACATGGGCAAAGGAAAACTAAAAAAAAAAATGGATCTGCCCCTTTTAAAATTTTATTTTTCCACACTGATCCCTCTTCTTGTGAAATCCTGTTTACCCCTGATGATTCTATGAAAGATACTCTTTTGTTCTTCAACTTAGAAAACAAGCCACGGAAAGTAACGGGAACGTTACTGATTTTTATTAAGGGCTGATGAATACTTGGGTCAAATCTCTTAATTACAGAGATCAAAGGAGAATTACACATTTTCACTCAAGTTCTTTTTTTCTTCGAAAGAATAGACCTCAGTGAAAACAAGTATTTCCTAACCCAATAAAGAACTCTTTGACAATCTATTTTACGAGCTAATTTACTTCTGTGTTGAAATTATGCATGGTGTGGTGAGTCTTGCCCTCTCTGTGTTTTTTACAACTCAAGCCAGTGAACTAAATACCAGCAAAGATTTTCACGGGCACAGTTTCTTCTGACAATGAAGCAGTCCCTCATTGCTTTGTTTACATATTCCCAGACTCACAGTTCCCATCAAAGCCTCTCTTCTCTCACCTTTGATTCCAGCTCATGTTCTCTGCCCTCGACATTGCAGACTTCTGGTGACACATGGTTTTATATTCAGCTTCTTTATCTTCTTATTCTATACACTGTCCCTCTGTGACTATCCAATGCTATGACTTGCTTGCTCACCTAGAAGCTGGAGACTCTGATGTGTATTCATCCCTGTTAAGCTCTAGAGCTCAGAACTCAATGTCATCCTCTTGGATTCTCTGTTGGGATATTCCACAAGCACCTCAAACTCAACATGCCCCAAAGTGTACTTGTCATTCACAGCTGCCCTTCTTCCCTCCATCACTACCAACTCCCTCCTCCTCCTCCTCAAACCTGTTCTCTCTCTTAGTCTTCAAGCTCAATGGATGGTGTCATCATTTATCCATCTCCTAAGCTGGAGTCATTCTCAGGTCACCCTCCATGACTCTGTCATCCTTCAAATCTGATTAACTCTTCTTCCCAACCACGTTCTTCAGTCACTCTACTTTCCAACCAGCTTTGGGGGCCGTTCCCCTTCTCCATCTCACTGCCATTGTCTTGGTGTAGACGCTCCTTTTTCCTAACCTGCACTCCAAGACCACTAGACACTAATTCCTACAGCCCTGGGTTAGCTTCACTCCCATCCATCCTAACCCTCACCTCAAACCAGCCTTCACACTGTGCTCTCCACTGGAGCTAACTTTCTCAAACACAAATCTGATTTTGTTTTCACCTCCTTAAAGCTCTTCAAGTGTTCCTCTTCATTTTCAAAATAAAGTCCTACCTCCTTAGCACCATATTCCAGGCCTCCCATGTTCTGGCCTCATTGTCTGCCTCTTCTCTTGCCGTATCTTGCCTTGCATGTTTAGATAATTGGCTACTTTTCACGGATCCTTGAACATAGCAAGTGGCTTTAAAACTTTGGGTCTCTATACGTGAAATTCCCTCTACCTAGAATTCTCTTTCCCCTCCTCCACCTAGAAGACACCTACAAGTTCATTCGACAAACATCAATGGGGGTCTACTATGTACCTGAAGACTGTGCCAGGCACTGAAGACAAAAAGAAGGCATGGCTCTTTTTCTAACCATCCAGTTGAAATATCACTCCTTGAAACTTCCTTTAAATATCCCCTCAGCAGCCACACCACCCCTGCATAGTAGACCAATTCTTCCTTTTGCTTTGTGTATCATTTTTCATTGCATGTACATGATATCATTTTTGTTTGTCTGCCTGGGCTCAGAACCAATGCCCATAACCTCGGGGAGAGGAAGTGAGTAGTTTAAAGAATATGTGGGCACTGACATCTGTGTGGTAGGCAGAATTCTAAAATGGTCTCCCAAGATTCCTGACCCTTGGCAAATTCTATGATGCTGATGAATCTTAGATAAGGTCCTGGAAACAAAATCTTAAAGTTGCAAAAATATTAGTATTCTTAGAGAGTACTCCAAAGGAGGTGTCTGTTAATAAGATATTCTCCTCTCCTGACCACTCTCCTGAGCCAGTAACTATCTCTTACCACAATCAAGTATTAATATCCAGATGTTTGTGTTGAGGGTTGATGGTATTAGTGTAGTGTTTTGCCAGCTGTTAATGCAAAAAATTTTTTGATCGAATGATAAAGACAAATTTGAAATTCTTACTTTATTCAATCAAACATCTTCAAATTCCTAGTAATAGGAGGGATATTATGACCTAAGAGTAAAAATAAAGGGAGTACTTATATATAACAGGTGATGAGATTTTGTTTTATTTATTTATTGCTCTGAAATGATATGGAAGACTCAGTCACTGATAGAGGGAGGTAAAAGAAAATCCTGCTGTAACTGTTGCTGCTATAGTTTGTACTCACACAACATATTTAATTATAAGTATGATCATAACTATTGACTTGTCATTGGTACATTTGGCAACTGTCTTTAGACTAAGATCCCAGAGGTATCCTTGCTTATTATCCAGGGATCTAATAGAATGTTAATTCTCTGAGCTATGTTTCAACATCAAGAGATGTCTCTGGCTAATCTTGCCTCTTAACAAGAGGAAATAGGAGAGGGACTTCCCTGGTAGCGCAGAGGTTAAGAATCCGAACACCAATGCAGGTGACATGGGTTCGATCCCTGGTTCGGGAAGATCCCACATGCCTCAGAGCAACTAAGCCTGTGTGCCACAACTACTGAAGCCCGGGCACTCTAGGGGCCGTGCTCTGCAACAAGAGGAGCCACTGCAATGAGAAGCCCGCACACCACAACGAAAAGTAGCCCCAACTCGCTGCAACTAGAGAAAGCCCGCACTCAGCAATGAAGACCCAATGCAGCCAATAAATAAATAAATAAATAAATAAATAAAAATAAAATGGCAACAGATACATTTTAAAAAAAAGGAAACTGAAGAAAAGTTTCTAGCAGGAGCAAGCCTTGGGTGGAGGGAGATGAGGAATCCCATATGATACGCAGCGCTAGCTCTATCCTGAGCCATAAGTCTTATGTTAAACTTTTTCCTTCCAGTTTTATTGAGATATAATTGACAAACAGCACTGTATAACTTTAAGGTGTATAGCATAATGATTTGACTTCCATACATCATGAAATGATGACCACAATAAGTTTAGTGAACATTCATCATCTCATATAGATACAAAATTAAGGAAATAAAAAAGTATAGTTTTGGGACTTCCCTGGTGGCACAGTGGTTAAGAATCCGCCTGCCAATGCAGGGGACATGGGTTCAATCCCTGGTCTGGGAAGATCCCACATGCCGTGGAGCAACTAAGCCCATGCGCCACAACTACTGAGCCTGCGCTCTAGAGCCCGCGAGCCACAACTACTGAGCCCACGTACCACAACTACTGAAGCCTGTGCGCCTAGAGCCCGTGCTCCGCAACAAGAGAAGCCACAGCAATGAGAAGCCTCTGCACCGCAATGAAGAGTAGCTCCCACTCGCCACAACTAGAGAAAGCCCACGTGCAGCAGCTAAGACCCAACGCAGCCAAAAAATAAAGAAATTTATTTAAAAAAAAAGTTTTCCTTGTGATGAGGACTCAGGATTTACTCTTAACGATTTTTATATAAAATGTACAGTAGTGTTAATTATATTTATCATGTTATACAATATATCATTGGTATTTATTTATCTTATAATGGGAAGTTTGTACCTTTGGACTGCCTTCATCCAGTTCCCCCTATCCAAACCTCCTGCCTCTGATAACCACAAATATGACCTCTTTTTCTATGAGTTTGTTTGTTTCTTTTTGAAGTATAATTGACCTACAACACTATGTTACTTCCTGGTACACAACATAGTGATTTGATATTTCTATGCATTTCAAAATTATCACCATGATAAATCTAGTTACAATATGTCACCAAAAAAAGATATTACATAATTATTGACTATATTCCCCACACTGTACATTTCATACCTGTGACTCATTTATTTTGCAACTGGAAGTTTGTAGCTCTTAATTCCCCTCACCTATTTCTTCCCTCCCCCTTCTCCCCTCCCCTCTGGCAACCACCTGTTTGTTATCTGTATCTATAACTCTGTTTATGTTTTGTTTTGTTTGTTCATTTGTTTTGTTTTCTGGTTCCACATATAAGTGAAATCATATAGGACTTCTCTGTCTGATTTATTTTACTTAGAATAATTCCGTCTAGGTCTATCCATGTTGTTGCAAGTAACAGATTTAATTCTCTTTTATGGCTGAGTAGTATTCCATTTTATGTATATATCATATCTTCTTTATCCATTCATCTCTGGATGGACACTTAGATTGCTTCTACATCTTGGTCGTCATAAATAATGCTGCTATGAACCTAAGGGTGTATGTATCTTTTCTAAATAGAGATTTAATTTTCTTCAGATAAATACCCAGGAGTGGAACTGCTGGATTATACGGTACTTCTATTTTCAATTTTTTGAGGAATCGCCATACTCTTTTCCATAATGGCTGCACCAATTTATATCCCCACCTATAGCGTACAAGGGTTCCGTTTTCTCCACATCCTCGCCAACACATGTTATTTTTTGTCTTTTTTGATAATATCCATTTTGACATATTTGAAGTGATATCTCATTGTGGTTATTTATTTATTTGGTTGTGCTGGGTCTTAGTTGTGGCAGGTGGACTCCTTAGCTGCGGCTTGTGGGCTCCTTACTTGTGGTTCACTCGTTCCTTAGTTGTGGCACATGGGCTCCTTAGTTGTGGTATGCAAACTCTTAGTTGTGGCACGCATGTGGATCTAATTCCCTGACCAGGGATCGAACTCGGGCCCCCTGCATTGGGAGTGTGGAGTCTTAACCACTGCACCACCAGGGAAGTTCCTCATTGTGGTTTTGATTTGCATTTCCCTGATGATTAGTAATGAGTAATGTTGAGCATCTTTTAATGTGCCTGTTGGCCATCCATATGTCTTCCTTGGAAAAATGTCTATCCAGATCTTCTGCTCATTTTTAATCAGGTTTTTTTTTTTTTTTGATGTTGAGTTGTATGAGTTATTTGTATATTTTGAACATTAACCCCTTGTCAGATATATAATTTGCAAATATCTTACCCCATTTGGTAGGTGATGTTTTTGTTTTGTTGAGAGTTTCCTCCACCATGTGAAAGTTTTTAGTTTGTTGTAGTCCTATTTGTTGATTTTTGCTTTTATTTCTCTTGCCTGAGGAGAAATATCCAAAAAATATTACTACGATTGATGTCATTTAGCCATCAAATGATACCTACATTTTCTTCTAGAAGTTTTACGGTTTCAAATCTTACATTTAAGTCTTTAATTCATTTTGAATTTATTTTTGTACAAGAGAATAGTCTAGCTTGATTCTTTTGCATGTAGCTGTCCAGTTTTCCCAATACCATTTATTGAAGAGGCTGTCTTTTTCCCATTGTATATTCTTGCCTCCTTTGTGGTATATTAATTGCCCATATAAATGTGGGTTTATTTCTGGTCTCTCTATTCCATTCCATTGATCTATGTGTCTGCTTTTGTGCCAGTACCATACTGTTTTTATTACTGTAGTTTTTAGTATAGTTTGAAATCAGGGCATGTGTTACCACCAGTTTAGTTCTTTCTCAAGGTTGTTTTGGCTATTTGGAGTCTTTTGTGTTTCCATACAGTTATTAGAATTTTTTGTTCTAGTTCTGTGAAAAATGTCATTGGTATTTTGATGGAATTGCATTGAATCTTTAGATTACTTTGGGTAGCATGGTTATTTTAATAATATTAATTCTTCCAGTCCATGAACATGATATATCTTTTCATCTGTTTGTTTCATCTTCAATTTCTTTTAACAGTGTCTTACAGTTTTTCGAAAACAGGTCTTTTACCTTCTTCATTAGATTTACTCCTAGATAGTTTATTCTTTTTGGTGCAATTGTAAATGGGATTGTTTTCTTAATTTCTTCTTCTGGTAGCTTGTTGTTAGTGTATAGAAATGCAACAGATTTCTGTATATTAATTTTGTATCCTACAACTCTCAAATTCATTGATGAGTTTTAGTAGTTTGTTGGTGACATCTTTAGGATTTTCTATGAATAGCATCATGTCATCTGCAAACAGTGACGGTTTTACTTCTTCCTTTCCAATTTGGATTCCTTTTTTTCATTTTCTTCTCTGATTACTGTGCTAGGACTTCCAAATTTATGTTGAATAAAAGTGGCAACATCCTTGTCTTGTTCCTGATCTTAGAGGAAATGCTTTCAGATTGTCACCATTGAGTATGATGTTAGCTTTGGCTTGTCATACATGGCCTTTATAATGTGGAGAGTTTTCATCATAAATGGATGTTGAATTTTGTCAAAAGTTTTTTCTGCATCTATTGAGAGGATCATATGATTTTTATTTTCCAGTTTGTTAATGTAGTGCATCACATTGATTGATTTGTGGGTATTGAAACATCCTTGTATCCCTGGGATAAATCCCACTTTATCATGGTGTATGGTCCTTTATGTATTGTTAAATTCTCTTTGTAATATTTTGTTGAGGATTTTTGCATCTACGTTCATCAGTGATATTGGCCTGTAATTTTCTTTTTTTGTGTTATATTTGTCTGGTTTTGGTGTCAGGGTGATGCTGGCCTTGTAGAATGAGTTCGGAAGCATCCCTTCCTCTGCAATTTTTTGGAATAATTTGAGAAGGATAAGTGTCAATTCTTCTCTAAATGTTTGGTGGAATTTACCTGTGAAGCCATCTGATGATCCTGGACTTTTGTTTGTTGGGAGTTGTTCTTTTTTATAACTGATTCAATTTCATTACTAGTAATTGCTCTGTTCATATTTGCTATTTCTTCCTGGTTCAGTCTTGGGAGGTTGTACATTTCTAGGAATTTGTCCATTTCTTCTAGGTTGTCCATTTTATTGGCATACACTTGTTCACAGGGATCTCATAACATCCTTTGAATTTCTGTGGTGTTGGTTGTGACTTTTTCTTTTCCATTTCTGATTTTATTTTATTGGGTCCTCTCTCTTTTTTTCTTGATGAGTCTGGTAAAGGCTTGTCCATTTTGTTTATCTATTCAAAGAACCAGCTCTTAGTTTCATTGGTCTTTTCTATTTTTTTTTTCTATCGCATTTATTTATGCTCTGATCATTACAATTTCTTTCCTTCTACTAATTTTGGATTTTGTTTGTTTTTCTTTTTCTGTTTCCTTTAGGTGTAAGGTTAGGTTTTTCATTTGAGATTTTTCTTGTTTCCTGAGGTAGGCTTGTATCACTATAAACTGCATTCTTAGAACTGCTTTTGCTGTGTCCCCTAGATTTTGGATCATTGTGTTTTCATTTTCATTTGTCTCCAGGTATTTTTTGTTTCCTCTTTGATTTCTTCAGTGACCCATTGGTTATTTAGTAGCATACTGTTTAGCCTCCACGTGTTTGTGTTTTCTGCAGTTTTTTCCCCCTGTGGTTGAATCCTAGTCTCAAAGTGTTGTGGTCAGAAAAGTTGCTTGATATGATTTCAGTTTCTTAAATTTACTGAGAATTGTTCTGTGGCCTAGCATGTGATCTATCCTAAAGAATGTTCCATGTGCACTTGAGAACAGTGTGTACTCTGCTGCTTTTGGTTAGAATGTTTTATATTTATAAAGCTATTCTGGCTTTCATTTCCATTTGCATGGAATACCTTTGTCCATCCCCTCACTTTCAGTCCGTGTGTCTTTAGATCTAAAGTGGGTCTCTTTTAGGTAGCTTATATATGGGTCTTGTTTTTGTATCTATTCAGCCATTCTAGATCTTTTGATTGGAGTATTTAGGCCACTTAATTTTAAAGTAACTATTGATGGGAATGTACTTATTACCATTTTGTTAATTGTTTTGGGGTTGTTTTTGTAGTTCTTCCTTGTTCCTTTCTTTTTTTGCTCTCTTCCTTTGTGATTTGATGACAATCTTAACTGTTATGTTTGGATTCTTCACACTTTTTTCTGTGTGTATCTATTACAGATTTTTGGTTTGTGGTTAGCATGAGGTTTATATATAGCAATTTATATGTGTGTGTGTATGTAATATATATATATATATATAATTGTAAATTGCTGATCTCAATTTTGAATGCATTTTAACAATCTTGAATTTTTACTCTTCCCCTCCTCTTTTACTGTTTTTAACATCACATTTTACATCTTTTTGTTTTGTTCCTCTCTTAACTACTTATTGTGGAGATAGATGATTTTACTACTTTAGTCTTTTAACCTCCCTACTAGCTTTATATGTGGTTGATTTACTTCCTTTACTGTATATTTGCCTTTACCAATGAGATTTTTCCTTTCATAATTTTTATATTTCTAATTTCTTTTCTGCTTGGAGAAGTCCCTTTAACATTTCTTGTAAAGCTGGTTTGGTGGTGCTGAACTCTTTTAGCTTTTGCTTGTCTGTAAAACTCTCTCTCTCCGTCAAATCTGAATGAAAACCTTGCTGGGTAGAGTATTCTTTGTTGTAGGTTTTTCCCTTTTATCACTTTAAACATATTGTGCCACTCCCTTGTGGCCTGCAGAGTTTCTGCTGAAAAACAGCTGATAGCCTTATGGGCATTCCCTTGTACATAACTTGTTGCTTTTTCTCTTGCCGCTTTTAAGATTCTCTCTTTATCTTTAATTTTTGTCATTTTAATTACAATGTGTCTTGGTGTGGCCCTCTTTGGGTTGATTCTCTTTGGGACTCTCTATGTTTCCTGGCCCCCAGTCTGGTTGGTTGCCAGACCCTGCTGTGTGTGGAGGCTGCCAGCCACAGGTGGGTGGGGCTGGGTCATGAGGTGGCTGGATGCAGAGTTCTGGGGGGTCCCAGGGCTAGTGTTGGCATATTGGTGGGTGGAGCTATGTTCTGGGGTGGATGGTTGCGGGGCCAGGAGTCCCAGATCTAGTGTTGGCCTGCTGGTAGGTGGGGCCAGTTCCTGACATGGCTGGCAGAAGTGTCCAGTGTGTCCCAAAGCTACTGTCAACCCACTGGTGGGTGGGCTGGATCATGCAGCAGCTGGTTGAGGGGTCCAAAGTGTCTTGGAGCTGGTGTTGGCCTGCTGGCGGGTGGGATCAGGGCCCAGGGTATCCCAGAGCTGGTTCCCACCCACTGATAGATGAGGCTGAGTCCTGGGATCTCCGGGGCCAGGGCCTGGGGTTTGGGAGCAGGTGTTGTTCTGCTGGTGGGTGAAGCCAGGTCCTGGGCCTTCTGGTGGATGGCACTGTGTCCCAGGGCAGCTGGGGACTCAGCAGGTCTTAAGGCAGCTGGCCTGCTGGTGAGTGGGGCTCTGTCCCCACCTGGCTAGCTGCTTGGCCTGAAATGTTCCAGTACTGCGCTGACAAGCTGGTGGGTGGGGCCATGTCCTAGTGTTAATAAGCTGGAGGGAGGATTCCAAAATGCTGCTTGCTAGTACCAGAGTCCTCTTGGTAGAATAAGTTCCCCAAATGGCTGCTGCCAGTCTCTATGTCCCTAGGGTGAGCTCCAATTGCCTCCTGTTTCTCTGGAAGGCTCTCCAAGATCAGAAGGTGAGTCTGATCCAGGCTCCTTTCAACTTACGGCTTTTTCTCTGGGTCTCAGAGTGTGTGAGATTTTGCGTGCACCCTTTAAGAGTGGAGTTTCTATTGTCCATAGTCCTCTGGCTCTCCTGAAAGTAAGCCGCACTGGTGTTCAAGGCCAAACATTCTGGGTGTTTGTCTTCCTGGTATAGGACCAGCAGGCTGGGGAGCCTGCTGTAGGGCTTGGACCATTTAATCCTTAGGAAAACCTGTGCAATTGTAATTATCCTCCCAGTTGTGGGTTACCTACCTGTCTCCACCCCTACTACTCATCTTGTTGTGGTTCCTTCTTTATATCTTTAGTTGTAGGAAATCTATTCTGCTAGTTTTCAGGTCTTTGTTGTCAATCATTTTTCTGTAAATAGTTGTAATGTTGGTGTGTCTGTGGGAGGAGGTGAGCTGAGGGTCTTCCTACTCCACCATCTTGGCCACTCCCTCTATGTTAAACTTTTCAGTTCAGAGCAGAAGACTGTGTTCCCCACGAAGCCTCAGATAACCATACTATTTGAGCAACAGTTTGTGAAGAACGAGGTCCAGGAAGAGTGACTAGTTAACTTGTGTGTGTATGTGTTTTGTTTCTGTGATTCTGGGTGGGTAGGAATGTAGGTTAAGGGGTTAAACAACTCCTACTCACCCACACCTGCTCCCAGCAGACTGTTGGCTGTCCTAGGGTGGAGCAGGGGCAACAGAGGGTTTTGGGATCATTATTAGTGTCCCGAGGGAGGAAAAAGCCCCATGTCACTTAAAATGGCTTAACCTTACCTTCCAAGAGAGGAGAGGAACTGGTGGGCCTAGGCAGGGAATAGAGAGAGAGGTGTCAGTGATCATCAAGGGAGGGAAGGGAGGGGATAAATGTTCCAGGTTCCTAAAGATGTAAGGACCTCAGATAGGCTGTGAACCCCACTCCTTCAGGGGGGTGACCACAGCCAGTACAGCCCAGGAAGCTGTAGCTCCTTCATTGCCTCCTGTTCCAAACACTGGGGTCAGAAACCAGACTCAGGCAAAACACCAGGTCCTCGGATATCCTTGCTTCATGAAAAGTGCTCCTTTCCCCCTCATGAAGAGGTGCAGGGTAGGGTAGAAAAGCCCCTGTCCTGGGCTCTGGGAACTGAGTCACTTGTAGAGTGCTTTGAGGTTACAAAGAACCTTCCTCTGCCCGGTCTCACTGAGTTAGCACCACAGCCCCTGAGACAGAATTGTTATTCTTACCGTGATTATTGTGCAGTAGAGGAGGAAACGGAGTCTTCATGAAGTTAAGGGGCTTTCCCAGGATGACATAGCCAGCAACTGGTAAAGACGACTCCTAGCTCAGGTCTCTGTAGCTTGACCTTCTTTTAATCCTGTGCTCCATCCATCTGATGCTCTAGGGTAAGAGAAGCCAGAGTAGGGATCATGTCCATTCCCAGGCAGGGACCGCAAGACCCTCCTCGACACCACGCTTTCCTGGGCCACACTACAAGTCCGTTCAGGCAGCGGCACTTGGGCTTGTCCTCTGCCTGATTCTCTAGTTTAGAGGGTTCTGTGGGATCATAGACTGGAGTCTAGGGGAAGCTTTAAACACCCTCAGCTGTGCACGGTGAGAGACGGCACCAGGCGGAGGTGGATGTAGGAGTACGCGTAGTGGATGTGAGGCACTTAGTGGGAGCATCAGCGGGGGTGCCTTCCTGCCCAGGTGGGTGTGTGGAGGAAGCCCCTCCCCCGCTCCTCTCAGGAGGCAGGAAAGCCCAGGTCAAGAGCCTGAACTGTACAGCCTGACAGGCCTGGGCCAAGCCCCACCTCTACAATTATTAGTTATATGACCTTGAGCAAGTTATTTATTTTTTCTAAGTCTCTGGTTCCTCAACAGTAAAAATGGGGAAAATAATTGCACCTCCCTTGTGTTGTTAAGAGGATTACATGAGATAAAGAATGCAAAGCACTTAGCACAGTGCCAGACCCACTGAAAGAATGCTTTAATGACATAACAACACACACAATGGAATGCTCACTCATTCATTCATTCGGCAAGAATTTATTAAATGTCCATTCTATGTATAGCAAGCAGTATGCCAAAAACTCAGTCCCTGGGGCTTTACCAACACTGGTCTCTTTAGGATCTAATCACACAAAAGATCCTTTATTCATAAGTATTACAATATGAGCTGGTTTTATAAACATGGAAAATGGTTTTGATGCTTAAGTTATTTCTGCCCTTTATTCCTCCTTTATTTCCAACACGAGAACATAACTGGAAGCAGATGGGATTTGGAGTGAGGGAGACCATGTTCTAGTCACGAATACCTGAGCAATCGCCTCCCTCCTCTAACTCTCACCTTCTCATCTGCAAAATGGAGAGAATCATACCTTCCCCATAGGATTGTTGAAAGGAGAAAATGAAACAATGGATCAGGTAAAGCACCTGATTTAGGGCAGGTGCTCAATACGTATTAGTTGTCTTTCTACTTTTCAAAACATACAGATGGAACTTCTGGTTTCTGGTCTGGTACGTAAGGAGCTTGAAAGTCACCACTCCATCCTAGCAACAAGTAAAAAGCTGAACACACTGAAAAAGTAGCAACTTTTCTTAGATCCATAATAGAAGTGAGGTCACAGGGCAAATCACTGGCCCCCAAACTGGAGAGCATGACAGGCAGATACAGAGAATCACAACTTACCAAGGCAAAAGCCTCCATGGGAACCAGTGCCATGTTAGGGAAACCTGAACTGTAATTGATGAATTGCTGGAGGCTCAGTGTGGACAAATTAAAAACTCCAGGGGGATCCAGTCATCAGGGCACCCCGACACTTTTGTGAGTTTTGCTTCCTGGAGCTCCACCAGATTCTCACAGTGAACACTGGAGAAAAATTCTCTCATGCTTCTGGCAGGGGAAGTGGAAACGAAGCCATTTTGAAATATTTAATAGCATTCTGTTCTTAACAAGGTCTACTCTCAAGAGAAACTATTTAGCCAGATCCTCACCTGCTGGGGTTTTATCAGACCCTAACTGATTCCAGCTGTCGGTAGCCTTCCACATAGGTGAAGGGAAATACCAAACTCCAACCCCCTCCAGACACCCTGTCTCACCTAAAGTGAGGGGACTGCTGAGAAGCACTTGTGAAGTTCGCAATTCAGAGGCACAGGCTCACTAAAAGATCCAGCCCTAATCCTAGGACTATAGAATGCTTCCCCTAACCCCGCAACTCACCACTTCACCAAAGGCCTATTTACAGTAGTTCCTTTTAGCCAGTACATCATGTCTGGCTATCAAGCAAAAATTAAAAGGCATAGTAAAAGACAAAAACACAGTTTGAAGAATCAGAGCAAGCATCAGAACCAGACTCAGTTATGGCAGAGATGTTGGAATTATCAGACTGGGAATTTAAAACAACTGTGATTAATTTGTTCTGGGCTCTAATGGACAAAGTGGTCAGCGTTCAAGAATAGATGGGCAATGTAAGCAGAGAGATGGAATTCTAAGAAAGAATAAGAAAGGAATGCTAGAAATCTAAAACACTGTAACAGGAAACAGAACAAAACAAAAGCACAAGAGAAATGAAGAATGCCTTTGATGGGCTTATTAATAGACATGGCTGAGGAAAGAATATTTCAGCTTGAGGATACCGCAATAGAAATCTGCAAAATTGAAAAGCAAACAGAAAAAAAGACACACACACACACACACACACACACACACACACACACACAACAGAACAGAATATCTGAGAACTATGAAACAACTACAAAAGTATAACATGTGTACTGGGAATACCAGAAGGGGAAGAAAGAGAGGAAGGGACAGAAGAAATATTTGAAACAATAATGACTGAGAATTTCTCCCAAATTAATGTTAGACACCAACCACAGATCCAAGAAGCTCAGAGAATACCAAGCAGAATAAATAGCAAAAAAAAAAGCTACACCCAAGCATATAATTTTCTAACTAGAGAAAATCAAAGATAAAAAAAGTCCTGAAAAAGGTGGGAGGGAAAAATTCTTAACCTATAGTGGAGCAAATATAAGAATTATATCTGACTTCTCCTCAGAGACCATGCAAACAAGAAGAGAATGGAGTGAAATATTTAAAGTGTTGAGAGAAAAAAAAAACAACTCCACCAACCTACAATTCTGTACCCTGTGAAATTAACCCTCAATAATGAAGGAGAAATACTTTCTCATATAAACAAAAATTGATTGAGGGAATTGTTGCCAGTGGATCTGCCTTGCAAGAAATGTTAAGTTCTTTAGAGAGAAGGAAAATGATGTAGGTTAGAAACTTGGATCCACATAAAGGAAGAGCATAGGAGAAGGAATAAGTGAAGGTCAAACAAAAACTTTTTTTTATTCTTAATTGATATAATAGTTTGTTCATAATCATATTAGTCACAATGTATTTGAGCGTGGGTGAATGGATGAATAAACTGTGGTACATTCAGACAGCGGAATATTATCCAATGCTAAAAAGAAATGAGCTATCAAGACAAGAAAAGACATGGAGGAATCATAGATGTGTATTACTAAGTGAAAGAAACCAATGTGAAAGGTTACATACTGTATGATTCTAACTATATGACATTCTGGAGAAAGCAAAATTATGGGGACAGTAAAAGGTCAGTGGTTGCCAAGAGCTTGGGGTAGAGGGATGGATGAATGGAAAAAGCACATAGGACTTTTAGGGCAGTGAAACTACTCTGTATGATATTATAATGGTGGATACATGTCATTATATATTTGTCCAAAGCATAGATTGTACAACACCAAGAATGAACCCCAATGTAAGCTATGGACTTTGGGTGATTATGATGTGTCAATGTAGGTTCATCAATTGTAACAAGCGTACTGTTACCCAAAAAACTGGGTTTGCCTCTTGGTGGGTGTTGATCCAAAAGATGCAACCAAGCCAAAGACTGGGAGAAGGAAGGATTTATTACTTGCAGCAAGTAGGGAGAACGCCGGGGATCTTTCCCAAAGCAGTGTCTCCATGAACAGCAAAATTGGGGAAGTTTTAAGCTGAGGGTACATGTATATTCATGAAAGGGCTTGAGCAAATGAGAATTCAGCATAGAATTGGGGCAAAGGTCCACAGAGTCCAAGCTTTAGTTGAAGTCACGAAGGCCAGAAAAAATCAACATCATCAGGCCTTAGGTTCCAGTCTATCTGGAGGTTGAGGCTTCAGGCTAATCTTTACTATTGAAAGAGAACTCGGAATCCTTACAACTGATGTATTACCTTTACTATTGTTACTTCTCTTGCCGATAATGGTCATTTGTTCCTGCATTCTTTTGTTCCCTTAAGACCACTAATTACTGAGACCTGTTCAAGGACATGCACTGAGACCGGGCTTAGATCACAAAATGGCTTAGGCCAAAATGGCTTCTCTTAAGTCAAGAAAGCCATGCCTGCTTCTCTTTCTCTGGGATCCCCCTACCCTATCTGCTCACAGTACCACTCTGGTGGAGGATGTTGGTAAAGGGGGAGGTTATGTGTCTATGGGACCAGGATGCGTGGTGGGAAATTTCTACACCTTCTGCTCCGTTTTGCTGTATCCTAAAACTGCTGTAAAAAATAAAGTATATTAAAAAAAATAATGGGAAAAGAATAAAAAATAAAACATTTTGATGAGATTGAGATGTGTTAGCCCATGGCTGTTCTTCAGTCCACTAAAGAGGACTCCGGCCAGGCCTGCCCAGTTCCCCATCTTCCCTGAGGCCTTGCCAAAGGCAGTGGGGCTTTTATGAAGGAGATTTCAGAGAGGAAGCGGAAAGAAAGGTGGTAAGAGGTTGAGGGCCCAGAAGGCTGTTAGAGCTGCTGGAGTGTTTTGGGAGGAGAGCTACGGGCCACTCAGGAGCAGCGGTGCTGGTGGGGACAGCGGCCGCCTGTCCCCTTTCACGGCATTTGAGAAATCTGGGTACAAATGAACTTATTTATAAAACAGAAACAGACTCACAGACATAGAAAACAAACTTATTGTTACCAAATGGGAAAGGGGGTGGGGGAGGGATAAATTAGGAGTGTGAGGTTAGCAGATATACACCACTATCTACAAAATAGATAAACAAGGACCTACTGTATAGCACAGGGAACTATATTCAACATCTTGTAATACCCTATAATGGAAAAGAATCTGAAAAAGAATATATATAACTGAATCACTGCGCTGTACACCTGAAACTAACACAACATTGTAAATCTACTACACTTCAACTAAAAAAGAAAGAAAGGAAAGGATCTGAGGAATTTTGAAATTACCTTCTTTTGCATGGTCTATTTTTTCACTTTTGTTTCTGGCTATTATCTGATCCCAGAATCAGTTCAGAGCAGAGCGTCCTGGGTCATGGCTGCATATGCACTTATATCTACCTTCCCCTGGGTCTGGTGGGAAATACTAAGACAGGTTTCTACCTTTCCTTGGTACCATCCCTGTTGCTAGATATGAGTAAAGAACATATTGAACAACCATTTGGAAATGCAGGCTTCAAGTTCCCTGGGTTCTCCTTACACAAGTAGCTTCCAGACCTGTTGATTAACCTTTTGACACATCCTTTACTTTTTTCTCTCCCTCTTCATCTCCTACTACCAAATCCCGACAGCGGCCCCCCAATGCATCTTCTAGCCTCCACTCTCTTTGTTGCCAGCCCATCCTACACACAGCTCCTGGACTAGTCTTCCTAGAGCACGGTTGGTAAACTTTCTCTAACAAGCCCGATGATAATAAATATTTTAGGCTTTGAGGGTCACTGGGCCTCTGTTACGACGGCTCAGTTCTGCCATGGCAGAGCAAAAGCAGCCATATTTTGGGATAACTTGTGACGCAGCAATAGTGACCAGAACAATTTTTATTCAGGTTCTCGAGAAAGAAGACTTAGCCTGGTTGATTTTGTTCTTCAGGTTACCAGCCAGTCTGTCGCCTGCATTTGGGTTAGGTGCCCATCCCAATGCCCTCACCTGTGGCTGGGGACCCTGATCACGAGAAACAGACATGGGGGCTTAAAAGAGGCTCTGGATAGGAAGCTGAGTAAACACGTGTGGCCCGTGCCCCTTAACTGGCTCCAACCCACCTTCCAAACTTTTTCCATTGATGCCCTTAGCCAAGCACAGCTTCTCCTGCTTTCCTCACTCTGTGGATTCTCCTCCTTTGCCTTCTGCCCTCAATGTTCTTGCTCCAACCCCTACCTCCACCCACTTCCAGAAGCTGCCCAGCCATCAAGGCCCAGCTGAAATGACCCTTTTCCCCAGCTGGAAGCCATTGTGTTCTCTCTTCTGAGTATCCATATCACACTTTATTTCTATCTCTTTTAAGACACTTTCTGTTTCTATCTTACACTTTTGTCACTCCTGGTATAAGTTGTCTGAAAGCAGGACACAGGTCTGATTCATATGTGTATCCTACAGTTTGTGCTGAAAATCCGACTTAAAAAATCACAGATCCTCAGGAACGGTTGCTCAGAGAATGAGTGGATGAACCAATGTAACTGTGATGGAGGCCCATTTTGTCTCCTGAGAAGCATGAGTAGGAGACCATTTAGCAGGAATCATGGAATATAATAATACAACAGTTGTTGAATACTTACTGTGTTCCAGGCATTGCACTAAGAGGGTTTACATGGATTTTTCTCCTTTAGTTCTCACAACAACTTGGTAAGGTCTGGTTGGGCTGCACCCCACAGACCTGCAAGCCCTGTACGTGCCCAGCCTCAAGACCCAAGAAAGAGCCCGGAGTCAGCGACAGAGACATCAGTGGTTTAATGGATAGGGGATCTTACACGTCTGAAGCAAGGTCCTGGAGCGACACCCCACCGCCTGCAGCAGAAGGCAGGCAGACCATGGAAGTAGTCTTTGCTCCCCGGGGAGAGGCTGCGGTTACCAGTTATAGGGGGAATTGACGTCAGTTGGCTCCTCGGTTATCAGGGAAACCAGCAGAGAAGCACGCCCCTCACAGCCCGTTTGAGAAGCTACCATAGTGGAGAAGTTCTGGTGGTCCAGTGGTTAAGAATCGCCTTCCAATGCAGGGGACGCGGGTTCGATCCTCGGTTGGGGAACGAAGATCCCACATGTCGCGGGGCAACTAAGCCCACATGCTCTGGAGCCCACGCGCCGCAGTGAAGATCCCGCCGTGCCGCAACTAACACCCGACGCAGCCAAATAAATAAATAAATATTTAAAAATAAATAAATAAAGATTAGAACAATCACTAGCTGGGGCTGGGGGCTCTATGATTAAGAAGGCAGGTCAGTCCAGTCAGTTATGTGAGTAGGTGTAGGTGAAGCAGGCACTGGTCGAGCAGGGGATGTACAGAGAGCAAGAGAACAGCCATCTTGGGTGGCCTGATGAGACAGGTCGAGACAATGATTAAACTCACTTACAGATGGGTTTAAGAAGGCCCTGAATGGTTAAGACCTTGCTCAAGGACATCCAGCCAGTGGCAGAGATGGGATTCAAACCCAGGCAGCCTGACTCTAAGACCCAAGCTCCAAACCACCTCACTCTGCTGTCTGGGAAGTTCACTTGGGATTTACCAGGGATGTGGGGATATACATCATCATGCTGTCATTCCTACATGACGTTGACTCTTCCGTGCAGGGTCCCCTGTTATTCCGGGCAGGCATGGAATGACTTGGGAAATCTAGCTTTGGGCCTTTCAGAGTCCAGGATAATTCCCGGTCACGTAGCACCAACATTCATTTCCCAAGGCGTTAGAGGCTCTTGGCAGGCAAGGTAAGTGCAGTGAGGCCCAAATGAAAGAAGAGAGGCAGAAGGCCAGGCAGGAAATGAATCTCTGCTCTGCGGAATCTCTCCCTATAGCCTTCCTTTTGCTGATTGGTCATGGACTTAACATCCTTTACCAGGCTGCTTCACAGTATGTTTCTGAAAAGTTTAAATGCTTTTTTTCATTCCATCATTGCATACCAGTTGAACCACTACTGTGTACCAGGCAGTTAAAACAATAAATTTAATCACCTAGGTCAACAAAAATAATGAGGAAATAAGAGGTTGAGGGAGTGAGAGGGAGAAAGCGAGTTCTGATACGTTTCTTATACTCATGCCAATAATTAAATCTTTTCTTAAGAAGTGCCTTCCTTAGTTCTGCATTCCAGGTGAAAGTAGAATAGAAACCTCACCATTTTACTTGGCTAAAGCTGAACATTTGGCTACCCCATACACCAGTGTGTCCCATATATGTCTACCAAAGTGTCCTGTGATAACTGACAAAGGCCACACACCCCATTTCAGTGTTTATTCCTGAACCTGCCCCTCTGCCACGCCCCAGCCATCTCTTATTTGTTAGTAAGATATTCACATTACTGAAAGCCTGGCCCTGCCAACACTTTTGCCCCTGCCCCTTCCCAAATTAGTGTGATTCCCTGACCCATCCTTTCAGAAGATGCCACAGTCCCCATGCCCAATGCCTCCCATCTTAGTCTAGTAGAGCTAAAGGCTCAGGAACCCCCTTGTTTGCCCTTCTGCTGGCCACCACTATGTTTATAACAGACACACGTCATCCTAGAACTGACTTAGTGGGGGTCACCTAGGCTAAATGTTTACACTTATTTATGTATTTTTAAAGCTATATTCCGATTTGGCAAAAACATGCCTGCACGTGCACACACACACATGCACACACGCCTGCACACCACTTCAGTATAAATTAGATTTTGGACAAGTCTCCTAGAGCAGCCAGAAACGCCCTAACCTACAACTGGGCAGTCACGTTGAGAAGCAGGGCTCCAGGATGAAAAACAACCTTTGCTGAAAGCCCATGAACAGCGGCTATTTGGTCCTCGGGAGGACCGAGTCTCAGCTTTCCTAAATGCATGTCCTACCAAGGAATTCTGCCAAGCTTTCCCTGGATCATTATATGGCCCATTTATTGTTGTAAACAGGTATGTGACATTGTGATCTTATTCCAGACCCTATTTATAGCAACCTCATACTGAATAGCTAAGGGATAATTATACTATCTTGCCCTTTGGAAGAACCTTTCAGCAAAAGATTTCAGAGAATTTCATCAAACAATCCCACTTCCTCTTCCTCCCATTTGACAGGTAGAGAAGCTGAGGCATGGTGAAGCCAGAAGCACATAGTCAAAAGGTGAGTCAGAGATGGAACAGGCTGCGCCTGGTTACACCTTCTTGCTCACATATGCTTACCCCCCACCGTCACAGACTTCCTGGAAAGGGGTAGATTCTTTTTGACTTATCTGGTGAGTAAGCATCGCTATGAGCTTTCAAAAGTTCCCCCAGGTCGGAGGAGGTTGTGTCTCTGAGAAGGAAGTAAGAAGAAAAGGGCCCCCTTGGTCAACACTGGTTTCCCTGTGCAGGTTTATTTGCAGCCCTCAGAATCCAGCCTCCTCCTATTGTGATCTGCTGCAATACCTTTCAGCAGTTTCTTGGCAAATTACTGCTTAGAAGTCCTGCAGTGTCACATCGCTTTCCCCACCCAAATCCTACCCCAGTTTGTAACAGCAAAACTATTTGGGATGGCGGGGTCATCTGTTTCACCCCCTGTTATATTATCCCGTGTCCATGAAGATAAGCTTTGCTAAACTTTTTGCCCCTCCACTTTACACACTGCCACCAGCTCCTTGTCTGGTCTCTTTCCCAGGGACGCTGCTCACTCTGTCCTAGTCTGAAGGGAGAATTTGGAGCAATGACATTTCTCCCTCTGTCACGAATGAGACTTACACTTGTCAAGATCTCACAGAACTTAGGATTTATAGAGTTAGGGGGAAAGAAGAAATGCTCCCGAGGATAAGAAAATAGAGGGATCTCTGATTCCATAGAAACAACCATTACACTAAATTCCAAAACAACTTCATCTGTTGCCAACTGGCGATCATTCCTTTCCATTTTCATAGTAAGAAACTGTATGAATATATTTTTAAAAGGTAGGTGTGAGTGAAAGCAGGTTTGGTTTCCATTTTTTCCTTTGGTCGGTAATAAGCTATGAATGCTTTCTTTAAGAATATTTGTAAATGTGCCCGGAGGTTAGTGAAAAATAAGAACATTTGATACAGCAAATAATACCAGCTTTGTGTTCTCCTGGAAGTTCCCCAAGTTTGGATCCAAGCTAGAATCATTTTCTCCAATATCTTAAAAGACTACATAAAATAAAAGGTAGAGAAACTTGGTATAACCTGGGAAAGTAATGTTTACAAACAAATCAAAGAACTTCTCAATGTTCTGTAGATAAGCGGAACTTTAGGGAAAAAAAAATCACATTCAGAAAAAAATCTCTGAGCAGCTAAAATAGTTGTGACAAACCCCAAGCACTTAAGCATCCCTGACTAAGAGGGAGACCCCCTCCATCATTCTTCAGGGCTTATTGGCTCTTAGTTTGCACACATTCCTACAAGACATGGTGTCTGATGTTCACGGACAATTTGAAAAAGGGTGATTGATGCAAGCAGGGCTCACATAACAGAAGTGACAGCTAGGAGTGACAGCTAGAGAAGAGAAAAAAAAACTATTATGTGAAAGCATAATTTAAGAATTACTAGCCATATTACTCGTCCATAAAAAGAAACGAAATTGAGTTATTTGTAGTGAGATGGATGGACCTAGAGTCTGCCATACAGAGTGAAGTCAGAAAGAGAAAAACAAATACCGTATGCTAACACATATATATGGAATCTTTAAAAAAAAAATGGTTCTGAAGAACCTAGGGGCAGGACAGGAATAGAGATGCAGACATAGAGAATGGACTTGAGGACATGGGGAGGGGGAAGGGTAAGCTGAGACGAAGGGAGAGAGTGGCATGGACATATATACACTACCAAATGTAAAATAGATAGCTAGTGGGAAGCAGCCGCATAGCACAGGGAGACCAGCTCGGTGCTTTGTGACCACCTAGAGGGGTGGGATAGGGAGGGTGGGAGGGAGACGCAAGAGGGAGGAGATACGGGGATATATGTATATATATAGCTGATTCACTGTGTTATACAGCAGCAACTAACATAACAATGTAAAGCAATTATACTCCAATAAAGATGTTAAAAAAAAAAAAAAAAAAGAATTACTAGCCATAACCATCAGCATGATTCATTAAGAAAAAGTTAGATCATGTTCATCACCCTCTGTATGTAATCCCTTTTGGGTTTTCTGTCAAAAGGTGGTTACAAGGGTGAGCTGCAAGTATGTGAAACATTCCCTTAGGTGGACCGTGACCTCATTCAACAAGGAAGGCTTCCCCGGGCTTATTTAACATCCTTCCGGACTCCTGCTGATGAAGGGCGAGACGATGGCTTCCTGCCTGACTCACTGGCTCTTTACAGGCAGCCGCTGGCTTCTCAGGCCGCTTCCCCTCCAGTAAAAAGGGGGAAGAAGCTCACCAGTACTTGGTAGGGAGCCCGGGAGACCTTTGATGGCAGGCTCTAAAGCAAGGCCCGCTTCACAATAGGGCAATTACGCTTTAGGCTAATTGGTGCAGAGACGCTGTAAAAGCATCTTTTTGGAACACAAACAAAATAGCACGAGGGTGTTGGTGTTTGGCAGCAACGCTACAACACTTAGAGACACAGGGGAAGCCCACGTGAAGTCTGGAGATGGGCCAGCCCTCGCACCAGTCCCGGGCCAGGTAGGACCACGGAGGGGGCGGCCTCCGGTTGACCCCTTGCTAGCTTCTTGGTCCGTCGACAACCTCCCCACCTCCCGCCAGCCCCGCAGCACAGCCCAAGCAGCCTGCCAGACACCCTGAGGGGCAAGTGTCTTAGAGGCACTCAAGCGATCGGAGAAAGAGCCGGGTGACGGCCAATTTCCTCTGCGCCGCGTCCCTGCCGCCCATCCCCCGCCCACCCTTCCTTCTCCTTCGGAGGCCAAGGCATCTTCTGGGGCCTCATGTGCGATACTGGAGATGCCCGCGTGAGGGTGGGAGGGGCCGTTTTAAAATACGAGGGAGGTTTTTCTCCCCAGTTTCCTGACTCCAGTCTGTGAAGCCACCTGCCACATGTGGCCACTGAGCACCTGAAATGTGGCTAGTGCAAACGGGTGTGCCCTGAGTGTAAAATATACACGGAAATTGAAAGACAGTGCAAAAAAAGGGAAATTATCTCATTAATAACTCTTTTTAATGCTGATGGCATATTGACATGATAATGATTTGGATATATTGGGTTAAGTAAAATATGATAGTAAAATTAATTTCACCTGTTCTTTTTATTTTTTATTTTTATTTTTTTTTGTTTTGTGACTATACTTTATTTTATTTTATTTTTTTTTCACACACACACTGTATTTTATTTTTACAAGAGATAAATCGACTGACACCAAGCATTGTACATGGATGACCACAACAAAAGCAACAATGATTGCAATTACCAAACATGAAACACACTCATTCTTTTTATATTTTTTAATGAGGCTACTAGAAGATTGAAAATTATCCATGTTTGTGGCTTGCCTCTGTGGCTCAGATGAACTTTTTACTGGCTGGGGCTGCTCAGCCTGGCCATCCTTGGGAAGGCAGGGGCTCGAAGGGAAAGGGGTCTTTTATAGCCTTTCAGCTTCAATAATTTGGGCCGATTGGGGACAGATCCTGGAGAATCTTTGGCAATGACATAGGGCAAGGGTCCCCAAGCCCCCTCCCAGACTTCTCAGATCTGGTGAGGACTCCTCAGCTTGGAGGGAAGGAGGTGAGAAGGTTGGCGGGGAAGTGAGGAGAGCTTAGGTTCTGGTGTGTCCCAGAGAAAGGGGAAAGAGTCCACTGCAAATATATGTTAAGCATCTGGCCTGTGTGCCTAAGATACTGTTCTAAGGTGCTGGGTTCCTACAGTGAAAAGCAGCCGGAGTCCCTTTCTCCACAGTGTGTGAGACAGAGACTAAATGGGAACAAATAAATACGAAAACTACAGGTATTGCTAAGTGCTACAAAGACTCTCTGATGGGTTTGTGGGCCTGGTGAGCACGGTACTAATTGGGTCCCAGACTCCTGTCCTTTCTGCTAAATGAACTTTCTAAGAATGTCTGGTCCTAGTCATTTTAGCTCTTTACAATCCTTTTTAAAAATAGTTTTTTTTTGGTTTTTTTTAAAGCAGTTTTAGGTTCACAGCAAAAATGAAAGGAAGGTACAGACATTTCCCATATACTCCCTCCCCTGCCCCCATGCCTAGCCTCCCCCGTTACCGACATCCCCCACTAGAGTGGCACATTTGTTACAACTGATGAACCTACAGTGACACATCATAATCACCCAAAGTCTGTAGTTTACCTTAGGGTTCATTCTTTCTATTTATTTATTTTTTTAATTTTTATTGGAGTATATTTGATTTGCAATGCTGTGTTAGTTTCAGGTGTACAGCAAAGTGAATCAGTTATACATATACATATATCCACTCTTTTTTAGATTGCTTTCCCATATAGGCCATTACAGAGTACTGAGTAGAGTTCCCTGTGCTATACAGTAGGTCCTTATTACTTATCTATTTATATATATAGTAGTGTGTATATGTCAATCCCAGCCTCTCAATTTATCCCTCCTCGCCTTACCCTCTGGTAACCATAAGTTTGTTTTCTACATCTGTGACTCTACTTCTGTTTTGCAGATAAGTTCATTTGTACCCTTTTTTTTAGATTCCACATGTAAGTGATATCATATATTTGTCTTTCTCTGTCTGATTTACTTCACTCAGTATGACAATCTCTAGGTCCATCCATGTTGCTGCAAATGGAGGGTTCATTCTTGGTGTTGAGCATTCTGTGAGATTGGACAAATGTATCAAGACACGTATCCACCACTACATAGAATAATCTTACTGTCTGAGAAAATCCTCTGCTTTTAATTTTAATGAAATCTAGCTTATCAATTATTTATTTCATGAATTGTGCCTTTGGTGCTGTGTCTGAAAAAGACAGCACCATACCCCAAATCATCTAGGTTTTCTCTTATGTTACCTTCTAGGAGTTTTACAGTTTTGCCTTTTACAATGAGGTGTATGATCCAATTTTTGTGAAGGGTGTAAGGTCTGTGTCTAGATTCACTTTTTTGCATGTGGATGTCCAATTGTTCAGCACCATTTGTTGAAAAAAACATTTATTTTTTTAAAGTTCATTTGTTTCATTGATTTGTAAATGTATTTCATTTATTTATATTTTTCAGCTTGTGCCTCTGAATGTAATTTCTCCTTGGAGGTTTTTGCCACTGTGCCCAACCCAGGGAGTCTACTCTCTGAGCTTTAACCAACATTTAGGTTTTCTCGCTATAATTAAAGTGAAAAATGTGTTGTTTAATCTGCCTTGCAGAGAAGCAGGAGCCCTGCTGGAATTCTTAAAATGTTTTGTAATAATCTATTTAGCTTGATATTAGAATTTTCCCTGGTGTTTATAATTTAAATTTTTTCCCCTGAACTTTATTTCAGTATGTCTGATTGTATCTGCTATACAATGCTACTTAATTTCTCAGTCTTTCTTTGTGTTTTGAACTAATACATGTTTAACTACTGTACAGTTATCCATCCCTCCAACTGATATTAAACTGCCCTGTGTCCCCAGACCTCCTACATCAGAGCTGGCAGGGGCATCTGTGGGCTAAGCTTTGGTCTCTCTCATGTGCGAGTAACAGGGCTTCCTCAGTGGGAAGTGGGGCCTGTCCCCCACCAGGATGCACACAACTGGCATATCCTTAAAAATAGGAAGAGGTTAAAATGCTTGGCCCCAGTCCCTCAGCTGCCAAAGCTTGACTGTCCCCTGTAGTTAAGCAAGCCCTAAAGAGATATATAACTTAGTACCTTTATGACAGGAGAGTGAGGGACAGATGTGTGATCTGTGGCCTTTCTTTTCCATCTCTAGCTTCTACCTCTGTGGAAGTAGAAAATGTACCATCAGGAGTGTGTAACTAATTGGTTTTTCTTTTGTTTGTTTGCTTGTTTTTATTTTTTAATTAATTTTTATTGGAGTAGAGTTCATTTACCATGTTGTGTTAGTTTCTGCTGTACAGCAAAGTGAATCAGTTGTAAATATACATATATCCAATCTTTTTTAGATTCTTTTTCCATATACGTCATTACAGAGTATTGAGTAGAGTTCCCTGTGTTATACAGCAGGTCCTTATTAGTTATCTATTTTATATGTAGTAGTGTGTATTTGTCAATCCCAATCTCCCAGTTTATCCCTCCCCTCCCCTTTCCCCCTTGGTAACCTTAAGTTTGTTTGTTCTATATCTGTGACTCTATTTCTGTTTTGTAAATAGGTTCATTTGTACCATTTCTTTAGATTCCACATATAAGTGATATCATATGATATTTGTCTTTCTCTGTCTGACTTACTTCACTCAGTATGACAATCTCTAGGTCCATCCATGTCACTGCAAATGGCATTATTTCGTTCTTTTTTATGGCTGAGTAATATTCCATTGTATATATGTATCACATCTTCTTTATCCATTCCTCAGTCGATGGACATGTAGGTTGCTTCCATGTCCTGGATATTGTAAATAGTGCTGCGATGAACATTGGGGTACATGTATCTTTTCAAATTATGGGGGTTTTTTTCCAGATATGTGTCTAGGAGTGGCATTGCTGGATCATATGGCAGCTCTATTTTTACTTTCTTAAGGCACCTCTATACTGTTCTCCATAGTTGCTGTACCAATTTACATTCCCACCAACAGTATAGGAGGGTTCCCTTTTCCCCACACCCTCTCCAGCATTTATTGTTTGTAGATTTTTAAAAATTAATTAATTAATTTATTTATTTATTTATTTTTGGCTGTGTTGCGTCTTCGTTGCTGTGCGTGGGCTTTCTCTAGTTGCGGTGAGCGGGGGCTACTCTTCATTGTGGTGCGCAGGTTTATTGTAGTGGCTTCACTTGTTGCGGAGCACAAGCTCTAAGCGCGTGGGCTTCAGTAGTTGTGGCACACGGGTTCAGTAGTTGTGGCTCGCGGGCCCTAGAGCACAGGCTCAGTAGTTGTGGCATACAGGCTTAATAGCTCTGTGGCATGTGAGATGTTCCCAGACCAGGGATTGAACCCATGTCCCCTGCATTGGCAGGCGGATTCTTAACCACTGCGCCACCAGGGAAGTCCTGTTTGTAGATTTTTTTGATGATGGCCATTCTGACCTGTGTGAGATGATACCTCATTGTAGTTTTGATTTGCATTTCTCTAATAATTAATGATGTTGAGCATCTTTTTGTGTACCTCTTGGCCATCTGTATGTCTTCTTTGGAGAAATGTCTATTTAGATCTTGCACCCATTTTTTGTAACTAACTGTTTTATAGGAAAGATCTGTAAGTGGCACACATAACTTCTGCTCACAGGCTCCTGGGAGGAACTGAGCTGCAAGGCAGACTAAGAAATGTAGTCTTTGCCTGGGCAGCCATGTACTCAGCTAAACCCTGTTACTGTGGAAAGAAGGGGAGACTGGATAGAGGGGCAACCAGCAGTCAGCCACAGGTATCAGGCCCCATTCCCACGTAGAACTAAAATCTCCAATTCCAGGAACCAGGAACCCAAGATGATAGCTGGGAGTTCTCAGCTTGTCAGATAACTGACAAGTTCTCTGAACATCTGCTGCTGTCTCCAACATCTTGTCTAGTGTCATCTTAAAGGCATTGTGTGGCCTCTGACACCATGACTACTGGAGGATTATTTTCAGGAGTCCACAGGGCCAACAAACATGTTACCCACCAAGGTCTTTTGAGGATTTAAATTCTTTGGCATATCTTAGGCTTTCTGGCACACTTGATGAATTTTAGCTGGTCTTCCTATGCCTACAGTGACCTTAGTTTTAGAAAAACAAAGGACATGACACATAGTCTGACAATGGAACAGGATACCTAAAATTTGGACAGTCCTGGAGAAACTAGCACATATGGTCACCCTGCCCACGCTCATGTATTGCGCTACTCCTGTAACAATCCATTGAAGGGGCCTTGGGGAATCATCTCCTTTCCCAATAGAGTTGTCACCCACATAGCTCCAAGCTCCTTCTTGGCAAAACACTTTTGTGCAAAAACATGTGGCATGAAAGCATGGAAGAAACAATAGTTGCCTAAAATAGATTGCTTTCCAATTAAAATGCTTACAAGTCAGTATAGAATCCATCCCTTGCAATACAAGAGAAAAGGAAAGATTTTGCAGCCATGTCTCCACTATAGTCACTAAACAATGCTGTCTGGAAAAAGACAAAGTCACAAGCATTCAGCAATAGAGAGCAGAGACCCAGACAATTAACCGAAGATAAATTCTTATCACTGGGCTGGTCACAATAAGATGTTCAAAGGTGGTAAAAATATTAATCAAATCTTCATTGTTCCCAGCAAAGAAATCCAGACTCCTTAGCCTGGCATTCAAGGGTCTTCAAAAGTTAAGGTCCTATTCTCATTTAAGGAACATAGATGCAAAAATACTAAAAAAAAGAAAAAAAAATTTAAAGTAATGTTTTACTTAAGCACTATGACCAAAGCAGTTCAATTTTAGGGATGCAAAAGTGGTTCAACGTCAGGAACTCTATTAATATAATGCAGTACATTAATAGATTAAAGGAGGAAAATCATTTGAGTTTCTCAGAGATGTCAAAAAACTTTTCATTAAATTCAATACCTATTGCTATTAAAAATTCTCAGTAAGGAGTTCCCTGGCGGTCCAGTGGTTAGGACGCTGCACTTCCACTGCAGGGGACGCGGGTCCTATCCCTGGTTGGGGAATTAAGATCCCACATGCTGTGCGGTGTGGCCTAAATAAATAAATACTTAAAAACAAAAAACAAAAAACCTCTCAGTAGATGGAGTAGGTGGAAACTTAGCTACTGGGACCACACAACAAACAAGATACTTAGGGTTGCGAAAGTAGTATTCCCACAAAGCCAGGAAAATGATGGTATTATTTTCTACCTCTGCTACTATTCACTGGAATCTACTAAAAATCTTACTAAATCAATAAAATCAGTACACGAAAAGAAGTATAAAGACTGAAAGGAAATTATCACACTACGTGAAGTAAGCCAGACAAAGACAAATATCATATGATATTGCTTATATGAGGAATCTTAAAAAAAAAAAAATGCAAATGAGCTTGTTTTTCAAAACAGAAGAGACTCACAGACATCAATAACAAACTTATGGGACTTCCCTGGTGGTACAGTGGTTAAGAATCCGCCTGCCAATACAGGGGACAGGGTTCAATCCCTGGTCCAGGAAGATTCCACATGCCGCAGAGCAACTAAGCTCGTGCGCCACAACTGCTGAAGCCTGCGTGCCTAGAACCCGTGCTCCACAACAAGAGAAGCGACCGCAATGAGAAGCCTGCGCACAGCAACAAAGAGTAGCCCCCGCTCGCTGCAACTAGAGAAAGCCCGCGTGCAACAGCGAAGACCCAATGCAGACAAAAATAGAAATAAATAAATAAATTTATAAAAAAGTAAATAAATAAATAACAAACTTATGGTTACCAAAGGGAAAGGGGGGCAGGGGGGGATTAATTAGGAGTTGGTATTAACATATACACACTACTATATATAAAATAGATAACCAACAAGGACCTCCAGTATAGTACAGGGAAGTATACTCAATATTTTGTAATAACCTGTAAGGGAAAAGAATCTGAAAAAGAATATATATATATATTTTTTCACGTATGTGTGTATAAATGAATCGCTGTGCTGTACATGTGAAACTAACGTGATATTAGAAATCAGCTATACTTCAATTTAAAAAAAACCTGGAAAGAAGGATTCAACTGTCACTATTTGTAAACAATATCACTGTCTATATAGGAAATGCAAGATAGTCAAATGAGATATTATGAGACTAATAAGAAGGATACAAAAGCAACACACCAGGATTCTATTTATTATTGCAATACACACAAAAATACTAAAATAGGCAAAAATATTATCAGAAATATGTAAAATATGAATAAAATCATAAAAGTTTACTGAAGGACATACAAAAAGACCAAAAGAATGGAAAGGCATTCTAGCTGCTGAATGAGATTTGTTATTGTATAGATGTCAAGTTTCCCTCAGATTAATCTATAAACTCAATTCAATTCTAATGGAAATGTTAATTGAATTTTTTTGGCAGAACTTGATAAACTTATTTTAAAGTTCATGTGTATGGGCTATTTCTAGAAGGGCAATAAGAAACTAGTAATAGCAGTTCCTTCTTGACAGAGAATTGAATGATGGGATGTAGTGGAGAGACATTTACCCGCTGTTTACCCTCCTGTGTCTTTTGTAATATACACCCTCCTGTGTATATTCCCTAAACAACAAATGATATAAAATGAAAATATAGGCCTTGTGTGAGGAAAATCTTTTTTTTTTTTTTTTTTTTTTGGCTGCACCATGCGGCTTGCAGGGTCTTAATTCCCCAACCAGGGATTAAACTCAGGCCACAGTAGTGAAAGCGCTGAGTCCTAACCACTGGAAGGCCAGGGAATTCCCAAAAATCTATTTTTTTAAAAGAAGATTTTTTTTTGAAAAAAAAAGTGTAATGATATCAAATAGGAAGATATACAGTAAATGAAGCCATAATGAAAGGCTTCGGTATTGAGGCAGAAATAGCTGGACACATCAGTGGAGCAGAATAGAGAGTTAAAACAGAGTCATGTGTATACCGCAATTCACTTTATGTTAAAGGTGACATCGTAAATCAGTGGATAAAAGAATGGACTATTAAATAAATATTGAGCCTCTCAGCTCCTTCTCTGTAACTGGGGACAGTGACTTCCTAGGATTCTTGGGAGGATTCATTGAAATGATGTGTGTAAGTGTTACACAAAGTGCCTGTTTAATAAATGCGATTAGTAATGTCAATAATAGTAATAGTGTGATTACAACAGTTAATAAATGATAGAATAGTTTAAAAACTTAACCATGGGATATATATTAATTATATTTATAATTCTAGGCTGTTAGAAGCCAGTAAGGAGCCCAGAATATTTAAAGTGGACTTGCATTTCTACAGTGATTTTTGGTGTTTTTAAGGCACTTTTCAGTATGTCATCTCATTTAATCCTCTCAGCGCCTGAGCAACAGTTTTTGGGTTTTGCTGTTGTTGTTATCCCTCAAAGTATTATAAACAGGGCATGGGCGACAGACACCCAGGTGTAGCAGGACATAGATTTAAAAGAGGGCTTTGTAAATCCCTTTACCAGTTTTGCTTAAAGACTTTCCCATGAAGTCTCTGAAGCTGCTTTTTTAAAGGTGGAGATGGGGTGGAGAAGGGGCTCAGGTTGTTGTCATTTTGAGCAGTGTTTGGGCTTCCTCCATAAGAAAGCAAGGTGACCAGGGCTGGGTGGAGACAGGGATGGGTGTCGGTGTTGATGGCAGAAACAGTGGGGCAGCAGCGCCAGGCCAGTCCTCTCTCAGCAAGGTTCTGATGGACGTATTAGCACGTGGGACCAGGGAAGGAGGAGAAAAAAGCAGGTATTTCTCATGACTGTCCTTTTTGTGTCACTCTTTTGAATCATCACCTTCCCCTATTCTTTGCTTTTCCCTCTGGACACAGTTTCTTTGTCAGGGTCTCTAGGAATGGATGGAGAGGAGAAAACAGGTATCCTCACGCCTGTCTTGACCTTTCTCCTGGTGTAGGATGGAGTCCACCGCATACCTCTGCCTTGCTTCTAGATGCCAAGTGTCAGCTTCCCCAGAGCCTACCTCCCACTTCCTTAGCCTTCTCACCCATGGTCCACCCACATATAAGGGCCCTATTAGACCCTGGCATCCCTCCTGCCTCTCCTCAGAATAGGCTGCAAGCTCGAAAAGGCTCTCTGGCCACATGGATCTTAGGACCCAAGAAATTCTGTGCCCTGGAGGATTTCCACTGTGCTCTGTGGATCTGAAAGCCGTCAGCTACGCTCAATTTACAGTGGAGTAGGGGGTAACAAAATGAGTTAAAAATTAATTACCCTGGCATCTTTTCTTCCACTAAATGACATTCTCAACTCTCAGCAGAGAGTTGAACTAAACCCAAAGTAGGAAACTGATATTTTAATTTGAATTGAAACTGAACTCAAATAACAATATTGTTCTCTCTTTGAAGTTTGAACTGGATCTGACCTGGACAAAATCCAAAAAATTTCTTACCCTATTTCTTCTCTCCAAAAACAACCCACAAGACTAACCTAGATCTTTCTCAATGCTGAAACTGCTTCATGTTTTGCTATATTTTTCCAACTGAGAAGAGTAATATGTTAAATAATTTTTTTTAAAAATATATTTTATTATCATGATAGAGGCATGACCTTTTAAATACAGATTCTATCTTTGCTTTTGAGAGAATATTAAAATGAGTTGGTAAGTTTCAAAAGTTTTTTTTTAATTAGAAAAATTTTGAAAATCAATATGAAATTTGATTTGAAGTTCCATACTGTATTTCCAGTTTTTGTGTGTCTTTTTTCAAATGATGGATTCAAGTAGCTAAACAGAAACAAAATTATAAAACTTGGTGACCATTATATTGCCCTATTTTTCTCACTAGGTCTTTAAGGAAGAATTTCAGTAGGAGAGGGTAAGGTGGTAGTAAATGTAGATTCCTTGAGTCAGTGGTGATCTCTCCTCAAGACATGGCTTAGCATCCTGAACACAGCTGGAGCTCAGTACCTATTTGTTGAGTGAATGAATCGAGAGAGAGGCCGCTCAGCCTTCTTCTATTCCAGGACATACTTGCCTCTGTTGCTCTGTAGACCTTTGGTCTTGATTTCAGGTGTCCTCTCAGTTCAGCTCTTTTAGTCTTCTAGGCTTGTCTCTCTCTGTCTCTCTGTTTCTCTCTCTCTCTCTCTCTCAGAACTGCAACCATCTGTCTCATTTCCTGTGAATATCTATGTAATTCATTTTCTTCCTGACTTATTTTATTTTTTAAATTATTTATTTGGTTGCGTCGGGTCTTAGTTGTGGCAGGCGGGCTCCTTAGTTGTGGCATGCAAACTCTTAGTTGCGACATGCATGTGGGATCTAGTTCCCTGACCAGGGATCGAATCCGGGCCCCCTGCGTTGGGAGTGCAGAATCTTTTTTTTTTGGAAAATTTATTTATTTATTTATATTTTTGGCAGCGTTGGGTCTTTGCTGCTGCGCGCGGGCTTTTCTCTAGTTGTGGCAAGCGAGGGCTACACTTCATTGCGGTGCGCGGGCTTCTCATTGGGTGGCTTCTCTTGTTGCAGAGCACGGGCTCTAGGCACGCAGGCTTCAGTAGTTGTGGCATGCAGGCTCAATAGTTGTGGCTCGTGGACTCCAGAGCGCAGGCTCAGTAGTTGTGGCGCACGGGCTTAGTTGCTCTGTGGTATGTGGGATCTTCCCGGACCAGGGCTCGAACCCGTGTCCCCTGTATTGGCAGGCAGATTCTTAACCACTGTGCCACCAGGGAAGCCTGGGAGCATGGAGTCTTAACCATTGCTCCACCAGGGAAGTCCCCTTCCTGACTTTTAATTCATTATAGGTATGTGTGTGTGTTTATGTGATTTTTCTAAACATTTGATCTCTAATATGATCTATCTTTCTGAATAACTATTTATTAGAAGCTTTAATTTAATTTTCTTCGCAGATGGAAATGTGTACTTTTAAAAATATGCACAAGAATAAAGAGGGACTATGTTGATTGAAGACATTTATTTCTTTTTTCTTTAGACACCCAAACATAGGTTAGCCCTTATGCTTTGGCTCAAAATTTGCAAATTTTTTCCTTTTCTTTCTTCCATATTTGTCTTGTACCTATGTAAAAGCACTGGTACCTTCCCTTGGGCACAGCTAATTGGGGCGTTTTTCCCAAATTGTACATGGCAGCTCTGAAGAGCAGTGAACAGGAAGAGAAGTGATTGTCCCTCCTCTCCTCACACACATCTCTGAAGGATGCTCTTTCTGACATTGCCTCCCGTTTCTCCTGTACTCCCTCCTGCAGTACTTTCTCTGTTGCTGTTTCTACTATTTCCAGTCTCAATTCTAATGACCAGTGCTGCATTAAAACTCACTCCAGGGCTTCCCTGGTGGCGCAGTGGTTGAGAATCTGCCTGCTAATGCAGGGGACACGGGTTCGCGCCCTGGTCTGGGAAGATCCCACATGCCGCGGAGCAACTAGACCCGTGAGCCACAACTACTGAGCCTGCGCGTCTGGAGCCTGTGCTCCTCAACAAGAGAGGCCACGATAGTGAGAGGCCCGCGCACCGCGATGAAGAGTGGCCCCCACTTGCCGCAACTAGAGAAAGCCCTAGCACAGAAACGAAGACCCAACGTAGCAATCAAGCAATCAATCAATCAATAAATTAAAAAACTTAAAAAAAAAAAACAAATTAGCTATATGTAATGCAAAATACTTTAAAAAAAAAAAAAAAAAAACTCACTCCAGTGAGAGCCTACCTGCACATCCCTAGGGAAAGCCCAGGTGAGTAAATACACATGGGGGCATCCCTTGCGCAGCCTCCGTGTCTCCATCTATTTCCCATGCAGACACTGCCCCCATCCACGGCACGCAGGTTTGGTGAGGCTGTCCCTCAAGGTGCCCCACTCCCAACCAAACTAAGTGAATGGGGACTCTTGTCCTGTGGAAATTAGATCTTGGGCCTCATGACACAAGGACCCAAAATGGCAAAACAGTTTCATCCCCAAGGACAGGGTTGCTCATTACTTCCTGCTTCCTGGATCCCTGAGCTGCCCTAGTTCTGCCCCTGCTGAGGCCTTTTCCTGATTCTCTGGGCTGCTCATAGTCTTTCAATACTCTTCTTTTTGTCTTCAGTCATCCAGAGTTCCTTTCTGTTGTTTGCAACCCAAGAGTCCCGAGTGATACAAGTGTTTGCAATTATTTGAGAACTTCCTCTATTTCTTCCTTGTGGTTTATCTAAGACTCTTTTCTGCTGCCACATAGATCGGTGTGGATCCTTAAGCCTTGGCTACCAGGTTGTTGGTCTCTTAAGGCTACTTTCTCCAACCCTCTCCAGGTACCTGAGTATCCACCTTTGCTTCCCTGGATCACCATTGCCTTTGGACAATGTGGAACTATCCTGTTTATATTAAAATCAGCTATCACTTTGGGATGACAGGGTACATTTCACTGCCATTTGGAAACCAGCTGGAGCTCTACCCCTACTCATTTACTTAAAGAGAAACCAGCTACCTAGAGAGTATCATACTAAGTGAAGTTAGACAGAGAAAGACATATGATATCACTTATATGTGTAATCTAAAGAAATGTTACAAATGAACTTATGTATAAGACAGAAAAAGACTCACAGACATAGAAAACAAACTTGTGGTTACCAAAGGAGAAAGAGGGGGGAAGGATAAATTAGGAATTTGGGATTAACATACACATGCTACTATATATAAAATAGATAAACAACAAGGACCTACTGTGTAGCACAGGGAGCTCTACTCAATATCTTGTAATAACCTATAATGGAAAAGAATCTGAAAATGTATATATATATATATATATATATATATATATATGTGTGTGTACATATGTGTATATATGTGTGTATATGTGTGTATATATGTGTGTGTATACATATGTATGTATATATGTGTGTATATATGTGTATATATGTGTGTGTGTGTATATGTGTATGTATATATGCGTGTATATATGTGTGTATATGTGTGTGTATATGTGTATATATGTGTGTATATGTGTGTGTATATGTGTGTATATATATGCGTGTATATATATATGTATATATGTGTATATATGTGTATATATATGCATGTATATATACATGTGTATTTATGTATATGTGTATATATATGTGTATATATCTGTATATATATGTGTGTGTATATGTGTGTGTATATATATAATTTGTGTATATATATGTGTGTATATATGTGTATATATGTGTGTATATATATGTGAATATATGTGTATATATGTGTATATGGGTGTGTATATATGTGTATATATGTGTGTATATATATGTGTGTATGTATATGTGTGTGTATATATATGTGTATATATGTGTGTGTATATATGTGTATGTATATGTGTGTGTATATATGTGTGTATATATATGTGTGTGTATATATATGTGTATATGTGTATATATATGTGTATGTATATGTGTGTGTGTGTGTATATATGTAATGGAGCAGGACCCTATGGGGCCTTCCTGGGACAGGCCCCCCCCATCCCCTCTGCTTTAGCTCCTCTCTGAAGTACCTAGATAATAGTATTTGATGCAAACTTCCTGAGTTGTTTTGCAGATGTGAGTCACCCACCCCCCCACCCCTACCAAATGGAAGAACTACTTGATGACCATAAGCGCACAGCTCCAGGCCTCCTGGAGCCTAAGGACTGATAATGTTAACCCCTGTGACACCACCCTGCTGCCTCACTATCAGCTAATCAGAGAATTGTGTGCAAGCTGATCACGTACCCTGCCACCCCCACTCTCCCTGCCTTTAAAAATGTTTTGCCGAAACCCCTTGGAGAGCTCGAGGCTTTTCAGGGCATGAGCCACCTCATCTCCTTGCATGGCCTTGAAATAAAACTTTCTTTGCTCCAAACTCCGCCGTTTCAGTTTGTTTGGCCTCACCGTGCATCTGGCGCACGAAATTGCATTAACATATGTATATGTATGTACGTATAACTGAATCGCTTTGCTGTACACCTGAAGCACTGTAAATCAACTATACTTCAATTAAAAAAATTAAAAATAAAAACAGAAACCAGAAAAACCAGAATGAAATCAGCCTACTGGACTCCCCTCTCACTTCACTTTCCACCTGGGCTCCGTCTGACAATAGGTGACCTTTGGGTGAAGTTGGCACAGAATGGCGAGAGACAGGACTCCCAGTTGGATGACATTTTCAGCACAGAGCACGTCTTTGTGAAGCAGCATCTTGGAGAGCTTTCCTCAGGAACGTCAGGCATCTTATCTGTGACTGGCACTCTGCTCCCTCTCCCCCCACCTCTTGCTACCTTCCCTCTTCCAATCTCTGTTTCTGCCTCTCTGTACCTTTGGCCAACTGAGGTTCCCTCTGCAGAACAATGCCTCTGGAGAAGGCTCAGGGACTCCTCAAAGACCTCATGTCAGAGTCAACACAGCCCTTTTCCTTTTTCTTAGTGGGCCTAACTGAGAGACCTGATGGCCTTAAGCAACAATGGTGGTGGCTTTTTTTTCAACAGTAGGACAACATCCACCCTGGCAGTCCTGAAATGAAACTGAGAAGGACCCTATGGAACCCTCCAGGGTATAAAAGGCTTTCTGTGTTTCTTGTTTATAGGGAAAAGGCTTCAGCCTCCTAGACCTTCCCTGAGTTCCAAAGGGCAGATTCAAACAGTTACTAATTAGGGAAGGGAGGGAGCGAAGAAACAAAGGAAAAGCAGTCAAGAAACAATGTGCAGCCTTGGGGCAGGGTCCTGGTTCCTCCTCAAAGACTATAAATAACAGTATCTTTGAGTTCTTCTGCAGGAACTAAGGCCCCCACCCAGGTGGAGCAAGAAAACTTTAAGCTGAGCGCAAGATTCCTGGGGCACCACCCTGTTACCTCACCACCAACCAGTCAGAAGAAAGTCACACACCCTGCAGCCCTCACCCCAAATTTTGCCTATAAAAACCTTTCCTTAAAAGCCACTGGGGAATTGAGGTCTTTTGAATACAAGCTACTAGTTCTCCTTGCTTGGCCCTGCAATGAACCTTTCTCTGCTCCAGATGTTTTGGTATGTTTGGCCTCACTGTGCATTTGTAACAGGGAAGAGCAAATTCTGACTCCATGTTTGTTCTGCATCTTTTACTTTAACCTTTGCTTTTCGTTGCTTTTGTTATTATTATAATCACTGTCTATAGCTGTAAGCATACATAATGGCCTGCCACAGGGAACCTTGCCCCTCTGCCTGACTGTTAAACTAAAAGACCTTTGTTCAGCTCATAGAGAGACATTCTGACCCTGCCCACCTGTGAATGGCTGCAGAAAAGAAGAAATTAACACATCCCCTCCCCGTGCAGCTGAGCGAGGAGATTTTGCAAGACAAATGGCCTTTTTACTTTACTTCCTCACCTCCTCTCCCTCTTTGTTGTATAAAAGAAACTGGCATCCAGACCCCAGTAAGACGGTTTTTTGGGTACGCTCGTCCGCCATCTTCTTGGTCTGCCAGCTTTCTGAATAAAGTTGCTATTCCTTGCCTCCACACCTCGTCTCCCAATTTACTGGCCTGTCGTGCGGCGAGCAGAGTGAGCTTGGACTTGGTAACACATTGGGCATACGGACTTGTGTTAGGCAAAAGAAGCATTTAGAGCAAACCACTCGGCACGCTTGGTGTGAGCTTCTGGAGGGCAGGGTCTCAGTCTGGTTCCCCCTCTACCCTGGCTTATAGAATAAACAGTTGACTGCAATATATATAGCAGAGCACACACAATTACTTAATTTTAATCCTCATCTAGCACCAGGACTCAAGAGTCACTGAAGCAAAGAGGAGAGTAGGAAGGTTTCCAGAGCCTTCCAGAGGAGGAAGAGTTTTACCGTGAGTAGCTAAGAGCATGAACACTGTACTCAAACAGATCTGTGGGTAAGAACCAACAGCTCTGCTACTTAGCCATTAATTTAGGCACATTATTTTTGTCCTCAGAGCCTGTCTATAAAGGGGAGATAATATTAATACTTATAGGATTCTTGTGACAATTTTTTTTAACATCTTTATTGGAGTATAGTTGCTTTACAATGGTGTGTTACTTTCTGCTTTATAAAAAAGTGAATCAGCTATACATATACATATATCCCCATATCTCCTCCCTCTTGCGTCTCCCTCCAACCCTCCCTAACCCACCCCTCTAGGTGGTCACAAAGCACCGAGCTGATCTCCCTGTGCCATGTGGCTGCTTCCCACTAGCTATTTATTTTACATTTGGTTGTGTATATATGTCCATACCACTCTTTCACTTCGTCTCAGCTTACCCTTCCCCCTCCCCATGTCCTCAAGTCCATTCTCTACGTCTGCGTCTTTACTGGTTCATCAGAACCATTTTTTTTTTTTTTTAGATTCCATATTTATATGTTAGCATCTGGTATTTGTTTTTCTCTTTCTGACTTACTTCACTCTGTATGACAGACTCTAGGTCCATCCCCTCACTACAAATAACTCAATTTCGTTTCTTTTTATGGCTGAATAATATTCCATTGTATATATGTGCCACATCTTCTTTATCCATTCATCTGTCAATGGACACTTAGGTGGCTTCCATGTCCTGGCTATTGTAAATAGTGCTGCAATGAACATTGTGGTACATGACTCTTTTTGAATTATGGTTTTCTCTGGGTATATGCCCAGTAGTGGGATTGCTGGGTCATATGGTAGTTCTATTTTTAGTTTTTTAAGGAACCTCCATACTGTTCTCCATAGTGGCTATATCAAATTACATTCCCACCAACAGTGCAAGAGAGTTCCCTTTTCTCCATACCCTCTCCAGCATTTACTGTTTATAGATTTTTTTGATGATGGCCATTCTGACTGGTGTGAGGTGATACCTCGTTGTAGTTTTGATTTGCATTTCTCTAATGATTAGTGATGTTGAGCATCCTTTCACGTGTTTCTTGGCAATCTGTATATCTTCTTTGGAGAAATGTCTATTTAGGTCTTCTGACCATTTGTGGATTGGGTTGTTTATTTATTTGATATTGAGCTGCATGAGCTGCTTGTAAATTTTGGATATTAATCCTTTGTCAGTTGCTTCATATGCAAATATTTTCTCCCATTCTGAAGGTTGTCTTTTCGTCCTGTTTATGTTTTCCTTTGCTGTGCAAAAGCTTTTAAGTTTCATTAGGTCCCATTTGTTTATTTTTGTTTTTATTTCCATTTCTCTAGGTGGTGGGTCAAAAGGATCTTGCTGTCATTTATGTCATAGAGTGTTCTGTCTGTTTTCCTCTAAGAGTTTTATAGTGTCTGGTCTTCCATTTAGGTCTTTAATCCATTTTGAGTTTATTTTTGTGTATGGTGTTAAGGAGTGTTCTAATTTCATTCTTTTACATGTAGCTGTCCAGTTTTCCCAGCACCACTTATTGAAGAGGCTCTCTTTTCTCCATTGTATATTCTTGCCTCCTTTATCAAAGATAAGGTGACCAAAGCTGTGTGGGTTTATCTCTGGGCTTTCTATCCTATTCCATTGATCTATATTTCTGTTTTTGTTCCAGTACCATACTGTCTTGATTACTGTAGCTTTGTAGTATAGTCTGAAGTCAGGGAGCCTAATTCCTCCAGCTCCGTTTTTCTTTCTCAAGATTGCTTTGGCTATTCGGGGTCTTTTGTGTTTCCATACAAATTGTGAAATTTTTTTGTTCTAGTTCTTTGAAAAATGCCATTGGTAGTTTGATAGGGATTGCATTGAATCTGTAGATTGCTTTGGGTAGTATAGTCATTTTCACAATGTTGATTCTTCCAATCCAAGAACATGGTATATCTCTCCATCTGTTTGTATCATCTTTAACTCCTTTCATCAGTGTCTTATAGTTTTCTGCATACAGGTCTTTTGCCTCCTTAGGTAGGTTTATTCCTAAGTATTTTATTCTTTTTGTTGCAATGGTAAATGGGAGTGTTTCCTTAATTTCTCTTTCAGATTTTTCATCATTAGTGTATAGGAATGCAAGAGATTTGTGTGTATTAATTTTGTATCCTGGTACTTTACCAAATTCATTTTTTAGCTCTAGTAGTTTTCTGGTAGCATCTTTAGGATTCTCTATGTATAGTATCATGTCATCTGCAAACAGTGACAGCTTTACTTCTGCTTTTCTGATTTGGATTCCTTTTATTTCTTTTTCATCTTTGATTGCTCTGGCTAAAACTTCCAAAACTATGTTGAATAATAGTGGTGAGGGTGGACAACCTTGTCTTGTTCCTGATCTTAGAGGAAATGGTTTCAGTTTTTCACCACTGAGAATGATGATGGCTGTGGGTTTGTCATATATGGTCTGTATTATGTTGTGGTAAGTTCCCTCTATGCCTACTTTCTGGAGAGTTTTTATCATAAATGGGTGTTGAATTTTGTCAAAAGCTTTTTCTGCATCTATTGAGATTATCATACGGTTTTTCTCCTTCAATTCGTTAATATGGTTTATCACATTGATTGATTTGCATATATTGAAGTATCTTTGCATTCCTGGGATAAACCCCACTTGATCATGGTGTATGATCCTTTTAATGTGCTGTTGCATTCTGTTTGCTAGTATTTTGTTGAGGATTTTTGCGTCTATGTTCATCAGTGATGTTGGCCTGTAGTTTTCTCTCTTTGTGACATCTTTGTCTGGTTTTGGTATTGGGTGATGATGGCCTCATAGAACGAGTTTGGGAGTGTTCCCCCCTCTGCTATATTTTGGAAGAGTTTGAGAAGGATAGGTGTTAGCTCTTCTCTAAATGTTTGATAGAATTGGCCTGTGAAGCCATCTGGTTCTGGGCTTTTGTTTGTTGGAAAAATTTTAATCACAGTCTCAATTTCAGTGCTTGTGATTGGTCTGTTTATATTTTCTATTTCTTCCTGGTTCAGTCTCGGATGGTTGTGCTTTTCTAAGAATTTGTCCATTTCTTCCAGTTTGTCCATTTTATTGGCATAGAATTGCTTGTAGTAATCTCTCATGATCCTTTGTATTTCTGCAGTGTCAGTTGTAACTTCTCCTTTTTCATTTCTAATTCTATTGATTTGAGTCTTATCCCTGTTTTTCTTGATGAGTCTGGCTAATGGTTTATCAATTTTGTTTATGTTCTCAAGGAACAAGCTTTTAGTTTTATTTATCTTTGCTATTGTTTCCTTCATTTCTTTTTCATTTATTTCTGATATGATCTTTATGATTTCTTTCCTTCTGTTAACTTTGGGGTTTTTTTGTTCTTCTTTCTCTAATTGCTTTATGTGTAAGATTAGGTTGTTTATTTGAGATGTTTCTTGTTTCTTGATATAGGATTGTACTGCTATCAACTTCTCTCTTAGAACTGCTTTTGCTGCATCCCATAGGTTTTGGGTCATCGTGTTTTCATTGTCATTTGTTTCTAGGTATTTTTTGATTTCCTCTTTGATTTCTTCAGTGATATCTTGGTTATTTAGTAGTGTATTGTTTAGCCTCCATGTGTTTGGTTTTTTTTACAGATTTTTTTTCTTGTAATTGATATCTAGTCTCATAGTGGTGTGGCTGGAAAAGATACTTGATACAATTTCAATTTTCTTAAATTTTCCAAGGCTTGATTTGTGACCCAAGATATGATCTCTCCCTGAGAATGTTCCATGAGCACTTGAGAAGAAAGTGTATTCTGTTGTTTTTGGATGGGATATCCTATAAATATCAATTAAGTCCATCTTGTTTAATGTATCATTTAAAGTTTGTGTATCCTTATTTGGATGATCTGTCCATTGGTGAAAGGGGAGTGTTAAAGTCCCCTACTATGATTGTGTTACTGTCAATTTCCCCTTTTATGGCTCTTAGCATTTGCCTTATGTATTGAGATGCTCCTATGTTGGGTGCATAAATATTTACAATTGTTATATCTTCTTCTTGGATTGATCCCTTGATCATTATGCAGTGTCCTTCTTTTACTCTTGTAATAGTCTTTATTTTAAAGTCAATTTTGTCTGATATGAGAATTGCTACTCCAGCTTTCTTTTGATTTCCATTTGCATGGAATATCTTTTTCCATCCCCTCACTTTCAGTCTGTATGTGTCCCTAGGTCTGAAGTGGGTCTCTTGTAGACAGCATATATACGGGTCTTGTTTTTGTATCCATTCAGCCAGTCTATGACTTTTGGGTGGAGCATTTAATCCATTTACGTTTAAGGTAGTTATCGATATGTATGTTCCTATTACCATGTTCTTAATTGTTTTGGGTTTGTTATTGTAGGTCTTTTCCTTCCGTTGTGTTTCCTGCCTAGAGAAGTTCCTTTAGCATTTGTTGTAAAGCTGGTTTGGTGGTGCTGAATTCTCTTAGCTTTTGCTTGTCTGTAAAGTTTTTAATTTCTCCATCGAATCTGAATTAGATCCTTGCTGGGTAGAGTAATCTTGGTTGTAAGTTTTTCTCTTTCATCACTTTAAATATGTCCTGCCACTCTCTTCTGTCTTGCAGAATTTCTGCTGAAAGATCAGCTGTTAACCTTATGGGGGTTCCCTTGTATGTTATTTGTTGTTTTTCCTTTGCTGCTTTTACTATTTTTTCTTTATATTTAATTTTTGTTAGTTTGATTAATATGTGTCTTGGCATGTTTCTTCTTGGATTTATCCTGTATGGGACTCTCTGTGCTTCCTGGACTTGATTAACTATTTCCTTTCCCATATTAGGGAACTTTTCAACTATAATCTCTTCAAATATTTTCTGAGTCCCTTTCTTTTTCTCTTCTTCTTCTGGGACCCCTATAATTCAAATATTGGTGCATTTAATGTTGTCCCAAAGGTCTCTGAGACTGTCCTCAATTCTTTTCATTCTTTTTGCTTTATTCTGCTCTGCAGTAGTTATTTCCACTATTTTATCTTCCAGGTCACTTATCCATTCTTCTGCCTCAGTTATTCTGCTCTTGATTCTTTCTAGAGAATTTTTAATTTCATTTATTGTGTTGTTCATCATTGTTTGTTTGCTCTTTAGTTTTTCTAGGTCCTTGTTAAACGTTTCTTGTATTTTCTCCATTCTGTTTCCGAGATTTTGGATCTTTTTTTTTTTTTTTTTAATATTTATTTTATTTATTTATTTTTGGCTGCGTCGGGTCTTAGTTGTGCAGCCTCTTCGTCGTGGTGTGCGGGCTTCTCTCTGGTTGTGGCTCGCGTGCTCAGTAGTTGCAGCATGCAGTCTTAGTTGCCCCACGGCATGTGGGATCTTAGTTCCCTGACCAGGGATCGAACCCATGTCCCCTGCATTGGAAGGTGGACTCTTAACCACTGGACCACCAGGGAAGTCCCCGGATCTTCTTTACTATCATTACTCTGAATTCTTTTTCAGGTAGACTGCCTATTTCCTCTTCATTTGTTTGGTCTCGTGGGTTTTTACCTTGCTCCTTCATCTGCTGTGTGTTTCTCTGTCTTCTCATTTTGCTTAACTTACTGTGTTTGGGGTCTCCTTTTTGCAGGCTGCAGGTTCGTAGTTCCCGTTGTTTTTGGTGTCTGCCCCCAGTGGCTAAGGTTGGTTCAGTGTGTTGTGTAGGTTTCCTGGTGGAGGGGACCGGTGCCTGTGTTCTGGTGGTTGAGACTGGATCTTGTCTTTCTGGTGTGCAGGACTGCGTCCGGTGGTGTGTTTTGGGGTGTCTGTGGCCTTATTATGATTTTAGGCAGCCTCTCTGCTAATGGGTGGGGTTGTGTTCCTGTCTTGCTAGTTGTTTGACATGGCGTCTCCAGCACTGTAGCTTGCTGGTCGTTGAGTGGAGCTGGGTCTTAGCACTGAGATGGAGATCTCTGGGAGAGCTTTCGCCATTTGATATTACGTGGAGCCGGGAGGTCTCTGGTGTACCAATGTCCTGAACTCGGCTCTCCCACCTCAGAGTCACAGGCCTGACACCCGGCCGGAGCACCAAGACCCTGCCAGCCACACGGTGTGCCTCCAGGAGGGCTGAAGAATCTCCAAACTCTTCTCTTGTGACAATTAAATGAGATAAAATCTAAAAACCTCCAGTATGCAGACTGTCCCATAATAAGAGTGCAATAAACTTTCGCTATTATCAATCATCAGTAACTTGCTACTGGGAGAGGAGCAATCTATGTACGTTTGGCTACCACTGGGACCTTTCTGGAAGCAAAGGCTGTGGAAGGGCCTCTGCAGTGAGTCAGGACTAGAAACTATAGTGGGGACTCCCCATGCCCCCTCCCCCAAGCCTATTCCCTCACATCACAACGGAGGTCAGCATAGGCCAGACCAAAACCGAGAAGAGTTAGCCCTTCCCCACCAATATCAGGCTATTGCATAAGCCCTGAGATTTAGAACTAATCCTAGGGAGGAGGAAGAGGGGAGGGTGAATCATGTGGTTGCATAAGTTTGTGAGTGGAAAATAGTCATACCTGTTACACCTGTAAAGGTCTGTCCTGGAAGAACTACAGCAGGGATGCAGACGATTTGGCATATGGAGTGAAGCAACCCACCTCCCACCTGTACCCTACATCCTCGCCACCATCCTACTCTCCTCAAGGGAAGGATGAAAGTCTGGTTAAAAGAACAGTGGGACACTACTAGAAACCTTCACTCACATTCAAATATGGAAGACTAAAACCCTGCACTTGATCCTGAAGGAATGGGTTCTATTGCTGGAGTTTGAGCAGGGAGGTGGCATGGCCGTATGGGGTGATGACTGGCTTGCTAGCAGAGCACACAGTAGTTTGGTGACTGCAGAGACAGGATGATGGAGACGGGAGATGAGAGGTGGATAGAGTGGGGATGGAAAGGAAGACACGGATTCTGCAGAGGTTCTTGAGTTTTTTCCCGAGTAAAAAGTGTAGGAGATGCACAGACGGGAAATGTTAGAGGTGGCTGAGGGAAAGACGATGCCAGAAATTGAGATGTCAGGAGAAGGAATGGCTTAAGGGTGAGCAGGGCTGGTGAATATACTGTTAGTCAAGTTGCATTAAGGTGCTGATGGGATGTCCAAGTGCAAGTATCAAGAACACTATTGAAAAAGTTATTACAGGCCTAGCGTGGTGGTTCTCAAACTTTTGGTCTCAGGACTGTATTACACTCTTAAAAATTATTGCGGAGCCAAAGAACTTTTGATTAAGTGGGTTTTATCTACCAATGTTTATTGTATTAGAAATTAGAACAAAGACATATAAAATTTTTAGTAATTTGTTTAAAAGTAACAGCAAACCAGTTACACCTTAACATAAATAATATTACTGTATTTTCCAAAACAAAAAAATCTCAGTGATTGTTTTACACTTTTGCTAATCTCTTTAATGTCTGGTTAAGAGAAGACAGCTGTATTCTCAGATCTGCTTTTACATTCGATTTGTTATGACAAATTGTTTTAGTTGAAGTATATGAAGAAAATCTAGATTCACGCAGATATGCAGTTGCAAAAGGGATTATCTATAGGATTTACCCCCCTCCCCCACCAGGGACCTTGGAACCATACTTTGAGGACTGCTGATCTACAGAAAGGCTTTTTTTTTTTTTTTTTTTTGGCCACACCGTGTGGCTTGTGGGATCTTAGTTCCCCAATCAGGGATTGAACCTGGGACCATGGCAGTGAAAGTGCTGAGTCCTAACCACTGGACCACCAGGAAATTCCCCAGAAAGGCTTTAAAATGAATGTTTTGAAGTAGTCTGTCTGGAGATGATAGTTGACAATGTAAGAATAAAGCAGCTCTTATTGGAAGAGGAAAGAAAAAAGTGCAGAGAGCCGAGATCCTATCTTTGGGTGCATTTGTACAGTTTATTCTTGTTATTCATAAATTCTGTCTTTGCAAATTTGCCTACTTGCTAAAATTACTTTGTAACCCCCTAATCAATATATGGTGCAGATCAGTAAAAAATCTGAGTTGCCTGATGCATCTGTTCCCAGCTGAGAAAAGTATCCAAATGGAGGTACTGATCAACTTGTCAGATAACAGCAGTGGAAGCAGAAGAAACACCCTCTCCTGCCTAGACAGGTTCTCCAAGCCTTCAGCCTGTCTCTACAACTCAATAAAGCCTCCAGGCTTGCCCCCAAGCAGAGCGTGTGGTCCTTCCTAGGAATGTAAGGAGAGGGGAGGGGCTCCTCTACTGTACAAAGAGGGGAAAGGAAAATAGAAATAGAACGTGTTAGATGACAAAGGTGAGCTGATTGGAAAAGGAGGGTTCTGAACTCCTGACTTTCTCAGGGGTGAACAGAAGGGTGAAATTTTTCAGCAACAGCATGCTGGGTTAAAACCTAGACCTTTATAGCCAGGAATTGCCAGAAAGGCAAACATCTTTTGATGAACTCCAGGTTGAATATGGCTGAAAGGAAAGGAAGTCCTAGCTCACCGTGGTTTTAAGACGATTAGAGGCAAGGTGAGCTCAGCTTCTCCAGCTACCAGTAAGATTCCACGGACATGGCCCACTTCCACCACCTGGTGACCACACACTTAAATTGCAAGGCCTGCTTTTAGAAGCCAGGGGGACATCCTTTGGCTGAATGGAGAGAGCCAATGAAATTAACTTATAGCAAAAAACTGCTAATTTTTTTAACCTAGAAATAATAACTGATCATTCTAGATCAACCTATACTGATCACTCTCTTCTGTGGATTAGTGTACCTTTTTTGATGTGTTTTTTGAACAATACCTGGTAGATACTGAACTGCTCTTGACTTGACAACGGACGTTAAATAAAAGTCAACTGACTGTTCAACAGCAGGGAAGACCTAATAGCATCTTCTCCTGGATCCCTGAAGACTTTTAAACCAGGCCCCAGAAGAAGCTGGAGCTCAGCTATCTTGCTACAAAGACAGAGTTTGGTTTTGCTCCCCTGGTGTGATCTGAAAAGCCAAGGAAGACACACCTCTGAAGTGCAAAGGGCCCTAAAATCCCTGCATTAGTAACCAGGTCTATTTCCTTTCAAGTGTTCTCTTTGAAAAGGTAGACACCCATTGTGAAGAGGGAGCTGTTAATTCATTAGCACTTCAGTGTGAAAAACTGTCTTAGCCATGCCCTTAGAGCATCCTGGGAGAAGGGTGAAGAAGAGGGCCCAAAATGGGGAGGAGAGGGCTTCACATAAGGTCTTTCTGATTATCCTGGGCCAACAGGGTCAGGGAGGACCCCTGGTGAGAGCCTTGCACAGGGTAACCTGCTTCACCCCAGGCTGCAGGAACATCGACAAAACTGTTGACCAGCTCACCAGAGAAAGCCATGTGTGGAGTGACTGGAGGACACTGGGGGAAAGGCTAAGAAAGAGTGATTCCCTCAGGATCCCACAGAGATTCTCTAGCTGGGGGACACTTTTGTTTCTTTAAAGCAGAGCGTGCAAGGCTTGTGGGCCCGCTCCTCTCCACAGATATGAATTGCTTAATTCTCAATATGTAAAATCAGGAGATTTCACATAAAAATCTGGATTTCCAGCTTTTCCTGAAAAAAGAATAAGAATGAGGAGAATGGTGAGGAGTCCGGCATTTTTCTCTGACAGGAACTGGCTGGAACTGACTCGGGGCTGCTCCCCCGGGAGGAATGCGCTCACTCCACAGTCCCCATCCGGCCCACATGCCTCATTTACGTTCCTGGCCTGGGTCTGAAACCATTTGAGGTTGCAACTCAGCTTTTCAACAATAATTAAAACAATGAGAAAAATCCTGCAACTATCAGTAATAACCAGTTATTTAATGTTACTACAAGTCAGACATTGTGCTGGTGATGTTATCCAAAGATTATCATTAATTCTCACAAAAACAATGGTGTTGGGACTTCCCTGGTGGCACAGAGGTTAAGAATCCGCCTGTCAATGCAGGGGACAAGGGTTCGATCCCTGGTCCAGGAAGATCCAGCCTGCCGTGGAGCAACTAAGCCCGTGCTCCACAACTACTGAGCCTGTGCTCTAGAGCACGTGAGCCACAACTACTGAGCCCACGTGCCACAACTACTGAGCCGGTGCACCACAACTACTGAGTCTGCGCTCTAAAGCCTGTAAGCCACAGCTACTGAAGGCCGTGCACCTAGAGCCTGTGCTCCACAACAAGAGAAGCCACCACAATGAGAAGCCCACACACCGCAACGAAGACCCAACACAGCCATAAATAAATAAATAAATAAATAAATAAATAAATAAATAAATAAATAAAAATTTTTAAAAAACCACAACAGTGTTTATATTCCCATATTAGAGAGAAGGAAACCATGGGACAAGGGAGAGTTTTATATTCACATGTTCCTTTTCATACTTGTTTAGAATATGGCCACTGTAGACGTTCTTGGGTATTTATTACATAATTTGTATTTATTTATCTTTATTCTCATTTCATTATAGATGCAGGTAAAAATGACTAGTACTACATTCCCTTTCAACATAAGCAACAATCTAACTCTGTCTGTAGCACCAAAATCACCACCAAACTGCACATCCTACTTGGTCTCACCTCTGCTACAATTCAAGAGTCAGAGCAACACCCCTCTAACTTTTCCCATCTTGCCCAGGAGATAATGGAATTTCTAAGACTTCTTTCTAAACCACAGATATTCATGGCTCCTTATTATTTTGCTAATTCATTAACAACTATGCTGTATTTCAAATGACCAAGTACATGTGTGCCAACAGGGGAAAAAAGAGGCATTTCCATTTGTGCCCATTTATTAACAATGAAAATCGATTTAAGCTGTTGTTTCTCTGGCTGTGAGGGGTAATCCTTAGGGAGCCAGTGGAGGAAGGCTCAGAGGGCAGCAAATGGAGCATTCTTTTTTTTTTTGTCCAGTTTTATTGAGATATAATTGGCATACAGCACTGTATAACTAAGTTGTACAGCATAATGATTTGACTTACAAGCGTCATGAAATGATGATCACAGTAACTTTAGTGAACATCCATCATCTCATATAGATACAAAATTAAAGAAATAGAAAACATTTATTTTCCTCGTGATGAGAACTCGTAGGATTCACTCTTTTAATGACATTTTTTTCCTTTTTTTTCTTTTTTTATTTATTTTGGCTGTGTAGGGTCTTCGTTGCTGCACGCGGGCTTTCTCTAGTTGCGACAAGAGGGGGTTACTCTTCATTGCGGTGCACGAGCATCTCATTGCAGTGGCTTCTCTTGTTGTGGAGCATGGGCTCTAGGCACGCGAGCTTCAGTAGTAGTGGCACACGGGCTTAGTTGCTCCGTGACATGTGGAATCTTCCCAGACCAGGGCTCGAACCCGTGCCCCCTCCATTTGCAGGCGGATTCTTAACCACTGTGCCACCAGGGAAGTCCCTTTAATGACTTCAATATACAACATACATCAGTGTTAACTATGTTTATCATGTTGTACATTACATCCCTAGTACTGACTGCTGTGGCTAGGACTTTCAAAACTATGTTGAATAAAAGTGACAAGAGTGGGCATCCTTGTCTTCTTCCTGATCTTAGAGGAAAGCTTTCAGCTTTTCACCATTGAGTATGATGTTAGCTGTGGGCTTGTTGTATGTGACCTTTATAAGGCTGATGTATGGTCCCTCTATACCCACTTTGTTGAGAGTTTTTATCATGAATGGATGTTGAATTTTGTCAAAAGCTTTTTCTGCATTTATTGAGATGATCATATGATTTTTGTTCTTCAGTTTGTTAATGTGTTGTACCACATTGATTGATTTGTGAATATTGAACCATCCTTGCATCCCTGGGATAAATCCCACTTGATCATGGTGTATGATCCTTTTAATGTATTGTTGGATTTAGTTTGCCAATATTTTGTTGAGGACTTTTGAATCTGTGTTCATCAGTGATATTGGCCTGTATTTTTTTTGTCATATTTTGCCTAGTTTTGGTATCAAGGTGATGATGACCTTATAGAATGTGTTCGAAAGCATTTCTTCCTCTGCAATTTTTTGGAATAGTTTGAGGAGGATAGGTGTTAACTTTTCTTTAAATGTTTGGTAGAATTCACCTGTGAAGCCATCTGGTCCTGGACTTCTGTTTGTTGGGAGTTTTTTTGTTTCTGATTCAATTTTATTACTGGTAACTGGTCTGTTTATATTTTGTATTTCTTCCTGATTATTTCTTAGGAGATTGTATGTTTCTAAGAAATTGTCCATTTCTTCTAGGTTATCCATTTTATTGCCATATAATTGTTCATAGAGATCTCTTATGAGCCTTTGTATTTCTCTAGTGTTAGTTGTAACTTCTTTTTCATTTCTGATTTTATTTATTTGCACCCTCTCTCTGTTTTTCTTGATGAGTCTGGCTAAAGGTTTATCAATTTTTTTTATCTTTTCAAAGAACCAGCTCTTAGTTTCATTGATCTTTTCTATAGATTTTTAGCCTCTATTCATTTATTTTTGCTATGATCTTTATGATTTCTACTAACTTTGGGTTTTGATCTTTCTTCTCTATTTGCTTTAGGTGTAAGGTTAGGTTTTTTGTTTGAGATTTCTCGTTTCCTGAGGTAGGCTTGTGTCACTGTAAATTTCCCTCTTCAAACTGCTTTTGCCACATCCCATAGATCTTGGATCATTGTGTTTTCATTATCATTTGTTTCCAGGTGTTTGTTTTTTTTTTTAATATTTTTTTTTATTTTTGGCTGTGTTGGGTCTTCGTTTCTGTGCAAGGGCTTTCTCTAGGTGCGGCAAGTGGGGGCCACTCTTCATCGTGGTGCGCGGGCCTCTCACTATCGCAGCCTCTCTTGTTGCGGAGCACAAGCTCCAAACGCGCAGGCTCAGTAGTTGTGGCTCATGGGCCTAGTTGCTCCGTGGCATGTGGGATCTTCCCAGACCAGGGCTCGAACCCATGTCCCCTGCATTGGCAGGCAGATTCTCAACCACTGTGCCACCAGGGAAGCCCTCCAGGTGTTTTTTGATTTCCTCTTTGATTTCTTCAGTGACCCATTAGTTGTTTAGTAGCATATTGTTTAGCCCTCATGTGTTTTGTTTTCTGCAGTTTTTTTCTTATAGTTGATTTCTAGTCCCATAGGGTTGTGGTCAGAAAAGATGGTTAATATGATTTCAACCTTAAATTTACTGAGACTTGTTCTGTTGTCTAGCATGTGATCCATCCTGGAGAATGTTCCACGTGCACTTGAGAAGAATGTGTATTCTGCTGCTTTTGGATGGAGTGTTCTATATGTATCTATTAAGTCATCTGTTCTAATGTGTCATTTAAGGTCAGTGTTTCCTAACTGATTTTCTGTCTGGATGATCTGTCCATTGATGTAAGTGGGGTGTTAACATCCCCTACTAGTATTGTGTTACTGTCAATTTCTCCCTTTATGTCTATTAATATTTGCTTTATGTATTTAGGTGTTCCTATGTTGGGTGCATATATATTTACAATTGTTATATCTTTTTCTTGAATTGATCCCTTGATCATTATGTGATAGCCTTCTTTGTCTCTTGTAAGTCTTTATTTTAAAGTCTATTTTGTCTGATATAAATATTGATACCCTGGCTTGCTTTTGATTTCCATTTGCAATGGAATACCTTTTCCCATCCCCTCACTCAGTCTGTGTGTGTCTTTAGATCTGAATTGAGTCTTGTGTAGGCAGTATATATCTTGTTTTTGTATCCATTCATCCACTATATATCTTTTTTTTTTAATTAAAAAAATTTTTTAGGCTATGCCACGCAGCATGAGGGATCTTAGTTCCTCGACCGGGGATCAGACACGTGCCCCCTGCAGTGGAAGTGCTGAGTCCTAACCACTGGACTGCCAGAGAATTCCCCACTATATCTTTTGATTGGAGCATTTCGTCCATTTACATTTAAAGTAATTATTGATAGATATGTACTTATTACCATTTTGTGAATTGTTCTTGGGTTGTTTTATAGTTCTTTTTTGTTCCTTTCTTTTTCTTTTGCTCTCTTCCTTTGTGAGTTGATGACTATCTCTAGTTTTATGTTTGGATCTCTTATAGATTTTTGTTTTGTGGTTACCATGAAGTTTATATATATGTAATTATTTTAAGTTGCTGCTCTCTTAAGTTTGAATGCCTTTTAACAGCCCCTGCATTTTTACTCACACACCCCACATTTAATGTTTTTGGCAACATATTTTACATCTTTTTGTTATGTGTCTCCTTAAACTAATTATTGTGGATATTGATGATTTTACTACTTTTATCTTTTAACCTTTCTCCAAGCTTATAAGTGATTGATCTACTACCTTTACTGTTAGTTTGATCATGTATTATGTGATTAATGAAAAACAAACTATCCCAATGACACATCTTTTGATATTCCACAAACTTTGTAACTTTCTTTTCTTCCTTCTCTTTTTGTTTATTTGTTTCAACCTCAGTGATTTTCTTTTTATCATTTTATTTCTTATCAAAGTTATCTATGATGATAAAGAGTCAAATACAAGGTTTGTTACAAAAATGGCAGATACCTCACACTTCATTTCCTAATACAACCCCTTTCAAATCTCCAAATAACAATCTTATACTGTATTCTATATATTTTTCAATTTTATATTTTATTTATCAACTTCCTACTATGGAAGATAAGGATTTAGCTACCTTCTCTCTCTCTCTCTCTCTTTTCCTTTCTCTCTCTCCCTTTTCCTCTCTCTCTCTCTCTCTCTCTCTCACACACACACACACACACACACTCTTTCTAACTCCCCATCTTCCCAAAATAGTTAAACAATTTTTGTTAGTTAAGTATTTAGTGTTGAATTAATCAAGGTCCAATCAGGAGTCAGAAACTGCACAGTGACTTGTAGAGGGAAAGTTTAATATAAGAATTATTAACTGCATGCAAGAGGGAAGAGATATGGGAACATATTGTATATGTATAACTGATTCACTTTGTTATACAGCAGAAGCTAACACACCATTGTAAGGCAATTATACTTCAATAAAGATGTTTAAAAAAAAAAAAAAAGAATTATTAACTGCAATATAGGATCATCTATGGAAGAAAGAGAACTCTGGAATATACCCTAGAGATGAACAAAGCTACTCAAGGAAGAAACATCCCTTCCTGAGGCTGAGATGGCAGAGAAGTGTACTGAGTTGCTCCAGGCCAGAGCTGGTCAACAGTTACTGGACAAGCAGGAGACACTGCTCCAGGGTGCAGGTGGGTAGAAAAGCATGGCCAGGACTAGCAAGCAGAAGAAGCCTCTCTGAAGGGCTGTCAGGCCAGGGCTGAGAAGTCAACCACTGGGGTGCTGGCATGATTCAGTGGGAATCTACTCATTGGAGTGCTGCAAAAATTTGTTAGGAAGCTCTCTGTGATGTACCATTGAAACTTAATATAGGTGAATGCCACTGAATGTCTTCCCCAACCCATCCACAGCTGGCACCCAAACAGTAGGAGCAAGAAGAAGGAAAACAGAAAACACTGGTACTGGGAAGAGAAGCCTCTTCCTCCTGCAGTTTCCCTCCAGTGCCCTCTACTGACAAAGCTTTTAACACCATGTCAGCGCAAAGGAGGAACTGAGGATCCAGATCAATTTTCACAGGTCAAGAAATGGAGTTTGAATCTGGGGCCAAAGGCAACAAATTGCTAACTGGTATAAGTGTTTACCTTTTATGATTGTAAAAATCTTACTGACAGCTGAGCCGTGTAGTGTACTATAATCACTTCTCCTTCCCTACTTGGTTTTTTGTTTTCTCTTGAATTAATAATTAACTTTGTTGTTTTTGTTTCTTTAATTATCACCAATCCCCAAATTCTCCCCCAAGTTATGTAAATCTCCCCTCCATTGGGGGAGCAATAGTCTCAGTCCTAATTCTGGCAGCTTTCAGTACCAGAACCACTAGTTAGGTGAGGAAGGCTTGGCAGCAGAGACCATCGTTATTATTTGAGGAAGTTTATGCATCTTCAGCAGGATTCCCCACAATGGCCTTGGGGCCAATTCACAGAGGCCACTGACTCTTTTCTCTACCATCTCCTTTCTTCCCCCGAGGGGTGATCTCACAAATGCTGTGCCCTCTCCTTCATTAACTCACTGCTCTCCTGGCTTCTCAGCATCCCATTTATTAATTAAAACAGAGCAGTAAAGATGGCTGATAAGCATGAACGGTGGAGCAACACACTGTATTAAAAACAAGGAGAAGAACAATTGTGACATAATTCAGACCCATGCCATCAACCTCTAACCCCTTGAAAAGGGCTCTGAAACTTTCTGGAATTTCCACAAAAGTCATTCTCTTTGTACTAAACTTTTAACTTCCTTAAGGACTATCATTCTAGATAAACAGACTGTGTCTTATTAAGTTCTATTGTTTTCCTCTTTTAATCACTAGTATCATATCTGAAAAGTATCCCTTGTAACAAATGTATATAATTTCAACTACCTCTCATAGAAAATGTGTATAATTTCAATCAAACAAAAAATCTATAGTTAGGCTGGTTCTCACCACTACTTAGAATCTTATTTTTATAGTGACATAATTTCTGAGTTTTGAACCACTGATTTAGAAACAAACCTTTGAAATTCAACACATTTGTGGATTGGAAACTACTCATTTTCAAGGTCTGACTGTGAAATAGAAAAATTACTTTCACAGTATTAGTTATAATGTACCATGTAATATCACACCATATATATAACACATAAATTTATGTATTAACTCAACAAATTTGTATTCCATCTCAAAATTATTTGCATCACAAATGTTTGTTTTGTTGTCATGCACTTTTTACTGCCTGGAAACACAGGGCCAAGACACATAGTAGGAGCTTAAGAAAGGCATTGGATTAAATGGGAATTTTAATCCAATTGAATATTTAATCATTAAAATCACTTTATACCTGTTATTGTACTATTATATAATGTGTTATGTTATTTTAGAATTAGGACTATTAATGTATAATATACCAGCATTGTGTGTAGTTATAAATTATTGAGTCTGTTTCGTAAGATTTAGAACTCGCCTTTCTGCAGTTTGAAGCTTTACCCCAACCTTTCACTCCCAGGCACAAACATTTCATGCTGGCTTGTGCAGAACACTAAGTGGCCCCAAAAGATAAAGCCCAAGTTTTTTAAAGTTCAAATATATAAATAGTTTTCTTCCATGGATAGTGTTTTTCCATTGGTTTTGAAAATCAAATAACTTCAGGATTCAAAGGAATGTGAAAGCTGTAAGTACACATTCATATGGGTTGATGGTAAATTGCTATACACAGAATGCTGTTCAAGCCTGAAATATTAAGGAAACTCATTGTTTCCTTTAACAAAAAGTTGGCTTTAGTTGTTGGTCTTTTACTGAATGAATGGATTTTCCAGAAAGACAAAAAGTAGTTTTCTACAACTAGCAGAGAAAGGGAAGGAAGAAAACTGGTTTCAACGGGCCAGTATTCAGATAATGGCAAATCCAGGTCTCCTGTCTGGTTAAAAGCTTATGTCCTTAGAGACTATTTTGAAGCTGTTATTTGAAGAATAAAATGGCAAACAAAGTACTTTAACTGGCAAAAAACAGAGTCAGAACTTACCCCAAATTATATTCCAGAATGATTAAAATTTGAATGTAAAATAAGGCAAATATATAAAAGTTTAAGAAGAAAGTGTATGTACATGGTTATGTATCTCTGGTGAAAGAGGCCTTGCTAAGCTAACATATCACTGCAGACAAAAGGCATCAAGAATATGACTGACAGATTAGACCACATGAAAATCCAAATTTTTCCTGTTATGGACTGAATGTTTGTGTCCCCATAAAAGCCATAAGTCCTAACCCTCAATGTGATGGTATTTGGAGATGGGACATTTGGAAGGTAGTTAGGGTTAGATGAGGTCAAGAGGGTGAGGCCCTCATGACCTTATAAGAAGAGACACCAGAGAGCTTGTTCTCTCCCTGCCGTGTGAGGACACAGCAAGAAGGTAGCCATCGGTGAGCTTGGAAGAAAGCTTTCTCCAGAAGTTGACCATGCTGACACCTTGATCTTGGAGTTCTAACCTCCAGAACTGTGAGAAAATGAATTTCTGTTGTTTAAGGTACCCAGACTATTCTATTTTGTTATGGCAACTCAAGCGGACTAATACACAGCCTAAAGGAAGTTTAAAAACCAGAAATGTGAAGAAAAAGATTTGCATCATACATAATAGGCAACACGTCTATAATTCCAAAATATATAATTTTTGTTTTACAAATCCGCTAGAAAAATACAAATATCTTAATAGCAAAATGAGCAAAGGTCACAGAAAGATAATTTATCAAAGAACTACAGATTGTCAATAAATAAAACATGCTCTATATCATTAATGTGACAGGTAGAAAAATGACCCACCAGAGATGTCACGTCCTAATCCCCAGAACCTGTGACAGCAAAAGAGATTTTGCAGAAGTGATTAAGGATTTTGAGATGTGATATTATTCTGGGTTATCTGGGTGGTCCCAAAGTAATCACAAGGGTACTTATAAGTGAAAGAGGGAGGCAGGAGGGTCAGAATCAGAGAAGGAGATGTGAGGAGAGAAACAGAAGTTAGACTAATGATGGTGGAAGGGGCCACAAGCCAAGGAATGCAGGAGGCTTCTAAAAGAAAGAAATAGATTCTTCTGTTTCAACATAATAAATTTATGTTCTTTTAAGCTACCAAGTTTGTGGTAATTTATTACAGCAGCAATAAGAAAGCAATATAATGACTAATCAAAGAAATAGAAATTTTAAAAATGATTTTGCCTTTATAGCTTTATAAAGGCAAAGTGTTGGTGTGGGAAACACAGGCACACATATGCTTTTGGTAGGAATGTAAATTAGTATACCCTTTCAGGAGTCATTTGGCAGTATGTATCAGATCTTTAAACATGCATACTCTCTGACATAACAATTTTAATTTTCCTTGACTATGTCCTAAAGCACTGGATTTCCAGCTGCATTTAGTGATGGAGCTCTTTCTTCTCCCCAAATGGAGCCGAGAGACGTGAACCTATGATTGCTGAAGGAAGATTAAGGGCTGAAACCCTGCAGCCTTCACCTCACCCCTGCAGGAGCACCTCGCGCATTTCCACGGGCTCCATGGAACACACTTTGAGAACCAGTGTCCTGGGAGAAGAACTGGACAAGCAAACCAAAGACCCCCAACACGCAAGGATGTTTATCACAACATTGTTCATAATTGCAAAAAATTAGAAACCACCTACATGGCCCTCAAAAAAGTGACTTATGGTTTATTTATAAGCAGTATACAATACTACGTACCTATTAAAAATGATGACATGCAACTATATTGACATGGAAAGAGTTACGCATTTATGGAGTGGGAATAGGCTATAAAATATCTTTGCATGGTAAGGTTCATTTCTGAAATATATACGTACAGATATGCATAGAAAAGACGTCTAAGGGGATATAGATCAAAGCATTAACAGTGGTCATCTCTGTGTGGTGGAATTAAGATGAGTTTTACTTTCTTTTTTACACCTTTATGTATTTTAAAATATGAATATATATTACTTTTATAATCAGAAAAAAAATCTGGCTGGGGACTTTCCTGATGGTACAGTGGTTAAGAATCCACCTTCCAATGCAAGAGACGTGGGTTTGATCGCTGGTCGAGGAACTAAGATCCCCATGCCACGGGGCAACTAAGCCCGCGTGTTCTGGAGCCCACACGCCACAACTACTAGAGAGAAGCCCGCACGCCGCAACTAGAGAAGCCCATGCACCACAACGAAGAGCCTGTGTGCCGCAACAAAAGATCCCGCATGCCGCAGTGAAGATCCCACATGCCACAACTAAGACCTAACTCAGCCAAATAAATAAATAATAAATAAAAGAAAAAAATCTAGCTGTACCTTGAATAACAATGAGCAGCAAACGAAGGAATGGCTAGAACATGCGTGGGTTGGGGGGAGCTGAGAGAGGGAGAGAGAGGGAAGTGGTAGAGTGAGATAGAAGCAGATATTTAAGGTGAGGACGTTGGAACAAAGCCGTCAGTGTTGTATATCTGCCACTTCCCCCGCTAACTCCTCTTTTTCCCTTTTCCTTTCTGCTCTGTGCGTGGGGAGCAGAAAGGAAAAGGGGAAAAGAGGCTCCATTCCACTGGGGTGGTAACACCTAAGGTCACTCAGTATGGGACTTACTCCACCACCTACTTTTCCCCAGTTTCATGCCTAAGAAATGGGGAGCTTTCCTGGTGTCAAGGCACTGGCCGGTGGGATGTCATTGGATGTCACTCCTGGGACACCCCATTGCTCCTCTGTTCTCAGAGAGCGATTCAAGAGTTTCAGTGTTTCCTTCTCCTCCTTCTATGCTGTCCACAGGCACGCAGGTATTGTTCTGCTCTTCCTGTCATATTCTGGGGTGTAGGAGACTGGGAGGCTGCCTGAGCCCCATCATCACATCATATGTACAGCCACTGCTTCTCTAGGTTTGGCCACTCCCTTAGGGCTTTGCCAGGGGAACATGACACACACCCCTCTGCTGCTCCCACTCTGACCTTCCATGATGTATCTTACAGTCTTCCTGGGTCCCAGCTTGTGGTCCAGGCTACAGGGCCTCACTCTTTGGGACCCACCAATACCCACCCTTAAATTGTTCCCCCAGCAGCTCTACTGCCCCCCAGTCTAGGAAAAGTATTTTCTAGTCTGATTGTGGGGAAGCTTTCTCATTATACATTCTCCTAAATATTTGGTTTAGTAGTTATTTAATCTATGCATGCTCACCTATAAGGCCAATTTGATAGTGATAACTGTGAATGTGGTACAAAACCTAATTACATCAAAAAAGTTCAGCATCATGACAGGTGAATATGTAGAGACTGTTAACAGTCATTGTTTTTATTGTCTAATTTTCTCTTTCACACACTTTATACAGTTGGGTGCATCTAAAACTTTGGGGAGAACAGGCTTAAAGTAGACTTACGGTACTTTTTATTAAATACAATACCACACTAAAGATGCTCAACACTGCTAATTATTAGAGAAATGCAAATCAAAACTACACGGAGGGCTTCCCTGGTGGCGCAGTGGTTAAGAATCCGTCTGCCAATGCAGGGAACGTGGATTCAAGCCCTGGTCCGGGAAGATCCCACATGCCGCGAAGCAACTAAGCCCGTGTGCCACAACTACTGAGCCTGCATTCTAGAGCCCACAAGCCACAACTACTGAAGCCCACGCACCTAGAGCCTGTGCTCTGCAACAAGAGAAGCCACCGCAACGAGGAGCACAGCAACGAAGAGTAGCCCCCGCTCGCCGCAACTAGAGAAAGCCCACGCAGCAACAAAGACCCTACGCAGCCAAAAAGAAAAAAAAAAAAAAAAATTAAATAAATAAAAAAAAAAAAAAAAAAAAACTACACGGAGGTACCACTTCACACCAGTCAGAATGGCCGTCATGAAAAAGTCTAAAAATATTAAATGCTGGAGAGGGTGTGGAGAAAAGGGAACCCTCCTACACTGTTGGTGGGAATGTAAATTGGTATAGCCACTATGGAGAACAGTATGGAGGTTCCTTAAAAATCTAAAAATAGAGTTATCAAATAACCCAGCAATCCCACTCCCGGGCATATATCCAGAAAAGATGAAAACTCTAATTTGAAAAGATACGTGAACCCCAATGTTCATGGCAGCACTATTTACAATAGCCAAGACATGGAAGCAACCTAAATGTCCATCAACAGATGAATGGATAAAGAAGATGTGGTACATATATATATACACAATGGAATATTACTCAGCCATAAAAAGAATGAAATAATGCCATTTGCAGCAACATAGATGGATGTAGAGTTTATCATACTGAGTGAAGTAAGTCAGACAGAGAAAGACAAATATCATATATCACTTACATGTGGAATCTAAAAAATGATACAAATGGACTTATTTACAAAACAGAAACAGACTCACAGACATAGAAAACAAACTTATGGTTATCAAAGGGGAAAGGGGTGGGGAGGGATAAATTAGGAATTTGGGATTAACAGATACACACTACTATATATAAAATAGATAAACAATAAGGAACTACTGTATAGCACAGGGAACTCTACTCCATATCTTGTAATAACCCATAATGGAAAAGAATCTGAGAAAATATATATATATATATATGCATATGTTTGAATCACTTTGACGTATACCTGAAATACTGTAAATCAGCTATACTTCAAGTTTAAAAAAATACTGTACTCCTACAAGTGGAAAACCTGTACATTCCTTCTCTTTCAAAGTAATTTAACCTAAAGTCTCCCAATTGGAGTATGTACAAAAGTCTCATAAATTAGAACTTTTTCAAGTCACTTATTTGGAGAGGATCTGCTAGGGCTGCAGATACAATTTTCTGCCACTAGATGTCTCTGAGTCTTAAAGAAGCACAATAATGAGGTCTTCGTCTATTCATACACACAGATCACCTACCTCCCTGTTACAGAGTTTCATAATCCTCTTATGTAATGCAGGGTTGTCAGTTACAGTTAATCATCATTTGGGAAACGGGCAGGCGGGCGCCTCAAGAGCTCCATGTCCCCAACACAAGGCCGGAGGTGTTGAGAGATGGGTCTGTGAGACCCTGCAGAAACCCACAACCCTGAAATGTGTCCCTGCATTGGGCAGGGAAGGCATGGACAGGGAAATTGGGCAGAAGAAACAAAGAGCTGCCTGGGGCATGTGACCAGATGGATGTGGAGACCAAATCCTCCTTTCTCTTACCGCTTGGAACCAGCAGAGGAGCTGGTGGGCTGAGTAGTATCTCAGCCCTGCATGTCTCCCCTGCCTGCAGGCATTTCTTAAAACCCTGATGCCTGGGACACCTGCCCACCCCTCCCGACCAGGGAGCCCAACAGTCAGCAAAAGCCACAGAATGCTCCCCGGCCTCCTTAGCACCTGTCAGGCCATCTCATCAGTCTGCTTTCTGTGATGTGTACATGGATGCGTCTGTTAGTCTAGACAGGGACTCCCAGCGGGTGAGGACCCTTCTTCAACTTTGCAGCCCTTACGCCCTGCGCCCAGTGCTTTTACACAGTAGGTGTACAGTGAACATCTGTTGAAACCAAAGTGTGATCGTTGAAGTGTGAGAATGATGAAATTATTCTGCTCTGATGAGTTTTTGAATCTTAAGAAAATAGCTCAGATCCTCCTCTAAGAGAAATCGCCTTTAATGAATGCACCCCACCACCCCCATAGTTATTGGGAGGCTGATTTAAGCAGCTTTTTAAAGCCTAGCATTTCAGCGCGAGGGTTAAGGATATGAACTCTGGAGTAAGATTAGGGTAGATCTCAGCTCCAGTATTTATTAGTTCTGTGATCTTGTGGTCAGGGCTAGGCAATCTTTAGCTCAGTTTGGGCTTTTGTAAAATGGGAATAATAATAGCACTCATTTCACAGATTTGTTGTACAGACTCAGTAGGTTAATACTCATAGCACCGTTAGCCCAGCTCCTGGTATATAGCAGCTGCTCAACAGTGGTTAAGACCTAGGGGCCAAAGCGAGAATGCCTCAGTTCAAACCCTTCTCCTGTAACTAGGACAAGTTACCTAAACTCTCTTAGGCCTCGGTTTCTCCATCTGTAAAGTGGGGTAACACTGCTTGCCTCAGAGGGTTGGTGTGGGAAATCAGTGGGACAGGCAGCTACAAGCACACCTTAGCTGTGATTATCAGTACCCTTCAGCACTTACAACATTAAGTAAACAGCCCGTGGATAGGTCCGTCACGAGATGGGGAATCAGTCATTACGCTAACATTCACAATACTGGCAACCCCCTACCTTTTCAACTCCTTCCTTTTGTATGATTTTGTAAAGTATTTTTATATTTATTATTTCACTTGGTTCAAAAAACCCCTCCAGCTCACTTTAATCCACAGGTGGGTGGCGATTCGCGAAACACGTGGTTCCAGTCTAGTCCCTCATCAGATCCACATGGAAACCCAGGAATGGAGACAGCTGGGCAGAGGGAAGGAGGGGAGGGAGGAGAGGTCGGGAGTGGCTTGAGAGCTTTATCTAAGCCATTGGCTCCCGTCCTTTTCCAGTTGGTGGTGCTTTTAGTAATGCAATGAAAGCTATGAATACTCACCCAGAAAACTGGACAGGCACACATTTTCATAGAGTTGATGTTGCCAGAGCTGCTCCAGGTCTTTGCTCACAACCCTCCAACCCGCACCTTTGGCAGAGTTAACATAAATCTTTAAGTTAAAGCGTTCAGAGATTAGAAGGGAAGCTACAAACAAACAAACAAAAGCCAGATGGAACCAGCTGAGACCAAGATGGCGACGAATCCGACCTCCACCAGACGCTTTAGTCTCATTATACTCTGATTTTACTACATCAGCATATAAAATGACACACCTATCCGCGACCAGGACCCGACAGTAGGGACCAAAAAGGATAAAAAGAGGGTGGCGCCTCACTCCCTCAGAAGAAGCCCTGCCCCTTCCCAGCAGACTAATGCATATGCCTCCCCCTCATTAGCCTCACTCCTCCTCCTTTTGTCTTTACTCTAAAATTAAATCCCTCTCGCCACGTGGGTGAGAAGTTAATCTGTGAACTTAGTTCCCGCTTCTCCATTCTTTGGTCACTGAATAAAGTTTGCGCTGTCTCCATCTCGGTTATTTGTCTACTTGAACCTGAACAGAAAAAGAACCTTCCCACTCCAACGCAGAGCCTCGGCCAGCCTAGGGCCTGAGCTAGGTCCCTATGACTTAATTCAGTAAAATTTACACAGGGTCAGATTGAGATCTGGGGCAAGCTATCATTTTGCATCCCCTTCAAATCAGTTTTTAACAAATACTTATTAGCAGTAGCAGAGAGAAATTTTATATTAATACAACTCCTGGGAGTTCCCTGGTAGTGCAGTGGATAAGACTCCACGCTCCCAATGCAGGGGGCCTGGGTTCAACCCCTGGTCAGGGAACTAGATCCTACATGCACGCTGCAACTAAGAGTTCGCGTGCCACAACGAAGGAGCCAGCGAGCCGCAACTAAGACCCAGCACAACCAAATAAATAAATAAATAAAAACAAAAAACTCCTGCACCTCTTTGTGCTTGAGTTTAGAATTTACTCATATACACGCAGTTTTCTGAACTTTTTGAATTCATTTGAAAGCTAGTGAAATAAATTACTAGCTTCCGGTAGCCAGCACAACTCCATGATTTATTCCATTGACTGCGAATGTCAAGTAGCTGTCTGCTGGCTGGGCACCGTGCAAAAACACTCAACAGAAAGAACCCCAGTGAGGAATGTTCTCTTTCTTCGCTACAGGCTGAGAACAGGGGCAGTTGAAGTGTTTCCACCTGGGCAAGTGTTGCCTGTGGAAACTTTAATTAGGAGGCGCCATCTTTCTGAATCCTCCAGTGCCACTTGGGGGCACGTTACAGATGACACCTGTGACCTACCCACCCTGTAGTCCATATTTGGGCTCAGGGCCCAGGTTAAGACACGTGGACCAGAGAGTCCGGGTTTAAACACCAAGGAGGTCGGCAGTAGCTCTGTGTATGCACAAATCCCTCTCTCTTCACCTGAAGTTCATAGTGATGGGTAAAGGGAGAGAGAAGAGGAAACTTGTGACTCTACCTGAAAGCCAAGGAGGGAGAAACCACTGGGCGTCCATGGAAGCTCTGAGAAGGAGAATCAAGTCAAGTGGGGCTGCCCTGTAGCTCCACGATTGTCTGTAACGCTGATATACCTGAGCTGGCCTGAGCCGCTCCCCACCGCCAGCCCCGGCCCGTGTCTCCGGTTGTGAGCGCTAGGTCGGGGCACACACAGGCTCTTTAAGGCCGAAGGGGAAGAGGCTGAGGCGGCTGTGGAGTGGAGTGTTCCTGCCTTAGCTGCATGGGGTCTTGGTATCAGCTGACACAGGAAGCAGCTCTCAGACCTCCTGCCGGCCTGGCTTCATCTCTGGGCCTCCCGCTCCGCCTGCGTGCAGAGGAGGGCCGGGGGGGGGGGGGGGGGGGGGCGGTTGGCTGGGAAAGCAGGGGGAGTTTTCGCATCAGTTTTCAGAGCCAGGAATCCACGGGTCTAATGTTATGAAGATTTGGTTCATCCCCAAAACACAGGGTGGTGCTTGTCAGCAAGTCTGCACCACAGAGGACGCTTTGTGTGGACCATCAGCTAAGCAGAGGGCTGGGGCCTCCCTGGCGGCTTTTGCTGATGCTGCCGAACTGCGTGCTGGGAGCGGGCAGGAAAAGACGGCCCCTAGGCTGCTCCCAGGCTGCGCGCGCAGCAACAGTTTAGCAGTCAGTACAGGAACGGCGTCACGCCTCAGAGGAGAAGGCGGCGTTCTGCACCGCAGTGGTTCTCAAAGTGGGGTCCTCCTCGCCGAGGTAGCTGCAAGCAGCTGGGACCTTGTAAGAAAAGCACATTCTCGGGCCTCGGATGCTCTGGGGGCGGGGCCTGGCGGACTAAGCCCTCCAGGGGATTCCGACGCGCACTCGAGTTCGCGAATCACCGGGAACGGGCCCCGCAGTCACATGCTAGCCTGCCTTCTCACACCGTGGGGACTCCCAGGGGCCAGCTGCCGAGCAGACGAGGGTCTAGCTGGCCAGTCCCAACATCCATTCCAGCACCTGCCCCTGAATCCAGGCTTGGGGATCAGTGCAGGGAAGCCAGGCCGGAGGCTCCTCTGTCAAATCCCGCGCTGTCCGCAGCGGCCCCAGGTGGGACCCAGGAGCGCAGCTGGGAAGGCTGTTCCCCGAGGAGAGCGCTGGTCCCTGGCTCCCGGGAGGGGCTAGGGGGATGGGAGACCCCACCCTCCCCTTCCTCCTTGGGCGCACCAGGCTTCTGCAGACATGGGCGAGGGGGCTTCAGAGCAGGAGGCCAGGGTTATCAAATGCCAGAAGAGAAGGTCGCTACCCTCGCTCCTTCTGATGGCCTACTTACTCCAAGGCCAAAGGGCTGGGGAGGCGGCTTGCCGTTTCTGTGCCGCCCAGGTGGCTGCGACAGGATGAACGTTCGTTATTGAAGACCCGGCTGTGCGTAAACATGGAGACACCAGTGCTTTGTCCTCTGCACCAGGAGAACAGCACCGGGGCCAAAGCAGACTCTTAGCTCACGTTTATAAGGTGAAGAGAGAGGCGGGGGATGCAGAGGCCCGCCGGGGTTACACCCAGCTCAGGGGACTCAGTCCCCAGGAGTCCAGAACCTGCAGAGAGACAGGAGGAGCCTAGAGGTGGCGCCCGCCCCTCCTCCTGAGAGCCCACCTCACCCCTCTGGTGGCAGGGCCTGCACTCATGAGGTTAAAGCAGAGGAACCAAGAGAGGACAAAATGCAGATTCTCTGAGCAGTTTGTTTTCATCTTGACCCTCTATTTACTGGAACACACATTCCTTAGCCCCAAAAAATTCAACAAACCACTGCCATTGGGAGAGTCCAAAATAAAAACACAACCAATCACATAAACAACTCTCCAAATAAAGTTCTACAGCTCACCAGGTTCCACTTTTAAATATCCATCTGGCCAGGGAGCAACACTGCCTTTGCACAGTGCAGTAGTGGAGCAAACAAACCCTGGAGTCAGACTTTCTGGATTTAAAACCCAGCTCTGCCACTTACCTGCTGTGTGACCTCAGGCAGCTTACTTAACCTCTCTGTTCTCAGTTTCTCCCTCTGTAAAATGGGGATATTAATAATAATAGCTACTTCTTAGGAGAATTATAAAAATGCGTTAATATACATACAATGCTTAGAATAGTAGTTGGCACGTATTTATATGTGTGCTATATGAGTGTTAAGTATGATTTCCAAGTGAGCTGTGGTGGCTTTGTGATAGGCCCGCATGGCTAGGCTGAACTACATTTTTCCAGAATTCCCTTCCCTGTATATTTTGGTTGGGTTTGGCCACAAGAGAGACTGTTGAGCGATTTTGAGGGTGGAAGTGAATCAGCAACCAGCTTGCAGCTCAGATTATCGGTGGGCTCATCTCCTGATGAGCAGCACCTGCTCCATCTTCCCCTGGATCCTCCTTCAGCCTCTCTGACTCCTGGGCTGGGTGTGTGTTTGGCCCCATGACCAAAGACGGACACCCACTCCACACCACCAAGGGCAGAGGCAACACAAACAGGCACTGGTGTCACTCCGTCCTCCCTGTGGGGCACAGCTCATACTTGGGGTTCCACTTTGTCCATGCTCTTCCCACTTCACCCCCATCTTCCCCTCCCAACGGCCTGCCCGCAGGCCTTCAAGCTGATTAATGAGTTCCAGAAATAGTGAACATGGAAAATAAGGGTGAAAAATCATCAAATAAATAACAGAAAATAATTTTCTCAAGCTGAAGGACATCAATCTTCAGAGTAAAATATTTATAATATTAATATTTATATTTATAATATACAAATATGCATCTATTATGTATATAATATACAATATTTAGATATGTATAATGTAATATATGCATATATACACCTTTATAATATACAAATATATAATATTTATATTTATAATATACAAATATATTTATAATAAGAAATATTTATATTTATAATATACGAGCATATTTGTAATATATAAATAATATAATATATAATTGACAAGAAAGTACCAAAAAATAAGAAAAAAGAAAGAAAGGAAAGAAAAGAAAGGAAAAAAAGAAACCAATTCAGAGAAAGGCAGATCTCAATAGCAACAAACATCTGAAAAGATGCCCAAACTCACCAGGGAAATGCAAATTAAAGTAACTTTATATCTACCGGACTGGAAAAAATGAAAATAGCTAGAACACCTTTGTTGGCAGTGATACAGGGAACTGTATAAAGGGAACTCTCAGTGATAAAGGGAACTCTCTTGCATTGTTCGTGGAGTGGCAAATGGTTAGAGGCATTTTGGAAAGCAATCTGACAACATCCATTACAATAGAAAAATTAAAGTTTTGACTCAGCAATTCCACTCCTGTGAATCTACCCCATGGAACCTAAAGCACCCAAGGATAATGTCCAGGGATGTTTATAGCCACATTATTAGTAATGGAAAAAACCTTGGGGGGTTGGGAGGTGAGGGTGGATGAGGCAGGATAAATCCTGGGACCTCAGTGCACATCCCTGGCCGGCCCCTGGGAGCTTGCACCTGCCCTCCCTCTAGGCTCACATCTCTCCGTTCCTCCACCTCCACAGGACAGAGAGGCTGCACATAACTCCTCCAATTTGCCCCCATGGCCAGCAGTGGTGGCCTCCCTGCCCTTGGTACCCATTCTTTGTTGGTGTGGCAGGAAGGGAGATGTATAATCTTGCATGCCTCTCCCTGGTAAGAACAAGGATGCCTTCCTCCCACCAAAGCACCTCGACATCTCCTCATACGGTAAGAATTAGCCCCTCTTCCTCTCTGAGGTTTTCTCCCCACTGACTGCTGTTCTCAGCTGTGGTTCCCGATGGTAGTGCAGCAATACAGCCAATAAGTATCCGTACAATAGATCCACGCTGTCCTCAATATGCACCTGGACCTCTGTCTCTATCCATACACCCACCTCTCCATCAGAGCTCCCTCAAGCTGGGGTAGGCTGCAGTGACCTGTCTCTTTTTCAAGAACTTGGAAGCTCCATGGAGGCCAGGACCCGGCCTTGGGCACCATTATGCCCTCAGGGTCCAGCATGGTGTCTGCTGGGGGAGATTTTGATGGGTGCAACCATATTAACACCTGTTCCTGCTTTTCCATCTTCTCCTTTTATCTTCTCCCATCCACTAACGGGGTAGCTTTTGTGATACAGAAGCTGGAGAGAGGACAAGCTGGAAGAAAAGGGGAAAGGTCTTAGCAGAGTGGCCGTGACAATTTACAGAACAAAGAGCTGCAAAGCAGGGAGCAGAAAAAGAGGAAGAAAAAAGCCACCTGTGCTTGAGGGAGTCTGGTTTCGGATGCTGGAGACTCCAGAGGAAATGTGGGACTGTGAGAGCCACCGAGCCGAGGGGCTCAGAGACACATTGCTGTGGATTATTCCCTTGAGTGTTCTTAAGACACCCAAGTAAAGATCAGAATTTCTTTAAATTACTATCACGGTCAGAGGGTGCTTTTTTGCATGAAACTCCACTTAGGACCAAAATGTAGACCGAAGGTGGAGCATTGGAATAACAAAGATTCGGAAACAAGATTGCCTGCAGGGGGGTTAATGATGAAGCAAGATCGTAATGGCTGCACGCGGACTAGGAAAAATCACCCTGAAAGGGAGTGGCTTGGTTTCAGCTGGGAAGCTGGAGGAGAGCTGCCTGAAGGCATTCACACATCCAAGAAAAAAATGTGCAAATCCAAGGAGACCCAATGATGTAAGTGTCTGCAGGGTGGGTGCCTTGGCCCACAAAGCAAGTTCCCCCATCTGTTTGCAGACGCTGCAGAGCTTGGGAACATCTGCAGTGAGGACCACTATCTCTCTACCATCTCAGAGCCCATGCCTAGCAGGCAGCTTCCTGGCTGTCATCTAGTTTTCCATGTACTTGCATCTTCAAGCCTCAAGGAAGAGCAGGTGCCAGCAAAAGCTCACCTGCATCTGATCTGCTTGATAGCTCTTCTTTTCACCCACTTAGGGGTTTTTGTGAGGCAGGTAACTGGAACCCATTCAGCCCTGGGGTAACTGACAACTGAATTTCTCAACCTGTACAGCAGGGGCCAGACGTGGTATGTGGGACCAGGTCAAGGAGCTGCCACAAGCCAGGCACCCATGTGAGGGACAATGGCCTTCCCAGGGTGAATTCTTCCCTCCCCCAACAACCTCCCCACAAGCTCTCCTTCATGTGCAGTCAGAATTAAAATAAAGACAAGGCTAAGAATGAAACAATTTGTGTTCTAGTCCAGCCCAGAGCTGGGTGCAGGTTCTAGCTTCACTACTTGCTGGTTTCATGAGCTTGAGTAAGCTTTTTAAATCTCCCAAGCCTCAGTTTCCTCATCTGAAAAGTGGGGATAACAATAGTACCTCTCTCTAAGGTTATTGAGAAGAGCAGAGGAGATGATGGGCACAGATAGCTTAGCACAGCACTTGACACATAGTTAGCACTCAGTGTCAACGTGCTTATTACTTAACCCTTTGAGCCTGAGTCTGTATTGTTTAGGATGTGTTTGATTAGTTGCAAATAACAGAACCCCTTAAGCCTTCTATAAAAGATATTTAATTGTCTCAAGTAATCACACATCTAGAGGGAGGACAGCTCCAGGTTTGATGTGGTGTGGCTTACAGCACCATTAAGGACTCAGGCTCTGTTTGTCTTCTCATTGTCTTGTTGCCTCATGGTTATAAGATGGCTGCCATGGTGCCAACAACAGTGGTAAAGCAGGAAGAAAGGATATGAGCAAAAGGCATGAGCCTTTGCTTTTCTATTCAAGGAGAAATTTTCCTTAGAAACTTCCCTTGGGTAATCAGAACAGATCAAATGCTGGTTATAGCCCTGGAGCAAAGTCTTGGAAGCCCCTTCTATGCCAGAAGTAACCTTGTAGATGCTGGATTGTAGGGAGATGCAGAGGATCTGGGGCAAGGGGAGACGAGACCAGGGGAGCAGTATTTACTGCCTGGTGCAGAAACATTTCACTATTTTAGTAACTAATACCACCATTCTGATGTGCTCCTACTAAACATCAGTCCTGCTCTGTCTTATTGATCAGACCAGGCCACACACCCACTTCTAGGCCAATCACTGCACAAGGAAACCAAATTGCCACAACTGATTTGGACTAATCATGATTCATTCCTGGGGATAAAAGAAATGTCCACCTGCTAACCGAGTACAGTTGGGCCTGTGACCAGGTACTCATTAGGCTGATCACCTGACAAATACTTATTGAGCCCCGCATGCCAGGCACAGCATGAAGGATGGTGGAGGTGTGGCACAGGGAACACGAATGGTGGGTAAGTAGCTGCCACAGTTTTGTTTTTTTGTTTGTTTGTTTTGAATTTTTTTTAATTGAAGAACAGCTGATCTATAAGTTTCAGGTGTACAATACAGTGATTCACAATCTTTAAAGGTTATACTCCATTTATAGGTATTATAAAATATTTTCTATTTCTGTGTTGTACAATATGTTTTTGTTTGTTCTGTTTTTTATTGTAGTTGATTTACAATGTTTCAGGTGTACCTCGAAGTGATTCAGGTATATATATATACATTCTTTGTCAGATTCTTTTCCATTATAGGTTATTACAAGTTATTAAATATAGTTCCCTGTGCTGCACAGTAGGCCCTTGTTGTTTATTTTATGTATAGTAATATGTATCTGTTAACCCCAAATTCCCAATTTATTCCTCCCCTCCCTTGTTTTGTTTTTCTAATCAACCAAAATCCATAGTGCACATTGGAGTTCACTCTTTGTGTTGTGCATTCTATGGGTTTTGACAAATGCATAATGACACGTATTCACCATTATAGTGTTACACAGAGTATTTTCATTGTCCAAAAAATCCTCTGTGCTCTGCCTATTCGTCCTTCCCTCCTCCATAACCCCTGACTTGTTACCGTCTCCAGAGTTTTGCCTTTTCCAGAATGTCATATAGTTGGAATCATACAGTATGTAGTCTTTTCAGATTGGCTTCTTTCACTTAGTGATATGCATTTAAGTTTCCTCCATGTCTTTTTGTGGCTTGATGGCTCATTTCTTTTTAGTACTGAATAATATTCCATCATCTGGCTGTTCCACAGTTGATCCATTCGCCTTTTGAAGGACATTGCCACAATTTTTTTAACCTGTAAAATGGTGACAATCATATTAATATCTACCTCATGGAGTTATTACTAGGATAAAACAGGAGGATATTGGTACTTAGTAAATGGTTTCTCAAACAAGATTCGCAGCTAAAGACACCAGCATTTGCCCCATAGGCTTGCCCTTTTATTGTTCAATTACTTGCCTTTAGGCAGAACTACACTTAAATCATCTCAAGCCAATGAGAATTCAGGGTTTTTTTCTTTTTTTTGTGGCTGTGCCATGCGGCTTGCAGGATTTTAGTTCCCCAACCAGGGATTGAACCCGGGCCCTCGGCAGTGAGAGCGTGGATCCCAACCACTGGACCACCAGGGACGGCACTCATGGCTGCCAGGGCAGGAGACCCCACCGCCCTCCCGTCCAGCCCACTCCATGTCTCACAGTCTCCACTTGGAACTCAGGGTTTTTATGTACAAGGCGTCACTGGAAATGTGAGCTGCTTGCCTTTCTTTTCTTCCCTGGGGAAAGTTTATTTTTAAATAATTCGTTGCTTTCAGAACAAGGCTTGGATCTTACTGTTTAGTCATTTTATTCCAAAGTGGATACAATAGTTTACCTTAACTCACCCCAGGACTTGGGGGTGCTCACGACAGTGCCTGCAGCCGGCCTCACCCATCAGCTGGCGTTATTAGTCCCTCCTTCTGCAGGGCTGTCAGCGGCCTCAATGCCCGGTGAGTGCACTGACTCTCCACTTCGTCAGAAGAATAGGATTAAATAAGATTCCTTCTGTGAGCCATCCTTCAGTCATCGATCTCACCCAGACCTGCCACTCTGTCACTGAGTCAAAATAGAGCATTTCTGATTCAACTCACTTCTCAGGGAGGGAGATCCTATTTGATCCCCCAGTGAAACCCATGATTCTGCTAAAAGCCGACTCTGCTTTGTGAACTGTGAATGTTTCCAGAAGCCCTGGAGCTTGGTTGTAATCGATGCTGTCAGCCTGGTTGTCTCCCCTCCTCGGGAAGAGAGCCTGGGGTCCAGGTCCAAGTGCTAAAGACGTCCTCGTGGGTGGTTTTTGTGCAGAGTGACGAGATGCAGAGCCCCCTTCTCTTCCTCGGCTCCCCCGGCCCAGAGGAAGCGGAAGAGCCAGCCTGGAGCTGCTCTGGCTTGTCAGGCCAGGAAACACATTCTCTGCGCCCTGCCTGTCCCCCCCAGCCCAGACCACTGGCCCAAGCTGCCTAGCTATTCCTCAGGGTCAAGGCTACTGTCCTGCAATTACCCTAGACCAAGAGGGGCCCATGGGGCAGGGCCTCATCACGGGACACAGACCAAACTGCAGGACAGCAGAGCCTGGGCCCAGGCACGGTTCTCTGTGGCTGAAGGGAGAATCCAGGGAGATTCCTCCTCTCTGGTTCTCCACTGGCCTCTGCAAGTTGCCCCTTTCTCCCATAAAGCATGTTCCTTAATCCATGCCATGTGAATGGTGGGATTCATCCTAACCCCTGGGGCAGCACAGGTGGGGACTACGAGGCGCCCACCTTGCTTGGCACTGTCCGGGCGTGGCCGAACAATTCCTGGGTTGTGCTCCAGGAGAGGGACCCACCCCCTCTGCTTCCCTTTTATGTAGGGACTCCAGGCGGGGACAGGATAGCACCTGGTGAGCATGTAACAATGCAGGCATCTGCGGTCCTTAGAGTGGTCTTGCTGGCAGAGAAAGGCTTCTTGGAGGTGCACACTGAAGCTGACAGCAGCCGACGACCCCGCAGGGGGGTGAGCACAGCCCCTCTCCTGGGGGAGGGGGAGCCCCGTGTCTCAGCCAGCTCAGCGCCGGGCAACCTGGAGTTTGTACCTAGTCACTCAGCAGAAAAACCTACCTGTCTCATTTCACACGCCCGTTACCTACCGGGCTCGAAGGCAGGTCTTATGAACCCTAATTTAAAGAAGGGAGAACTGAGGTACAGAGAGGTTAAATGACTTGCCCCAGGTCACTTGGCAGACAAATGGGTAAGACTAGAATTTAAAGTTATCTGACTATAGAGCGTTATGCTTTTCTTTTTTCTGCTGTGTTACTTTACTAAACTAATGTGATTGGGTAACTATGAAGGATGATCAACAGCTTTTAAGGACTTAAAAAAGAACCAGAATGCATTTCTCCTCAGAAGTCAGGAGGAATAACTCCTCTGGAAATGGAAAATGAATGAATGAATGAATGAGTGAATGAATGAGTGAATGTATTCCCTTGATTACAAATAGAACCATTATCCACAGCCTCCTTGCATGTTCTATCTTCTCTCACACATAGTTACCCAGTTCAGGAGGAAGTTCCGGCCGTCGTCATCCTGGGGTATGTGCCATCCTCTCCTTTCCTTGGGCAGAAGCAGGAGACCCCCAAAGAGGGAGTTAGATACCTGGGTGTTGATCCCAAGACAATCTCCCCTGAGATTTTTAGAGCTTTGGTGACTCCACTCTAAGAGGGAACGGGAAGTGCCACCTCAGAGGTGATGTGAGCCTCCGATGAGATGAAGTGCCTGAAAGCAGCTCGCCAAGCATGAGGTCCCGGGGGACAGCTTTGGAATGACGATGGTTTTACAGCTCTTCCCAGCCAGCGACCTGCTCTGCACAAGGGCTGGACACCTGGTCCCCACCCTCCAAGTGTAGGGACGCTCTACAGTTTGACCCACACCTACCTTTCTCTCACTTTCTTCCACTCTTCCTGTCCTGATCCTGCTAAATTACCCCTGTGCAGATATGAATTTCATAGATCATTCAGAAATGCAAAAATGGAAGTTTTTTTTTCCTATAAATGAACATAACTTTGCTTGTATGCTCATGAGGGGCCTCAGAGAGAAATTCATTATAACCTGAATGATTTTCTACTTTTCCTCCAGCTGGTAAGACATTCGTCTTCTTTCTCAGAGATGGGGAAACTGCTCTCCCAGCATCAAACCCCTTCTTCCACGCCCTATTTTCCTTACTCTACGGTTGATGGCAAGGGTTGGCAAACTTTTTCAGTTATTAAATACTGTTGGTTCTGTGGAACATTCTACCTCTGCGGCGACTACTCGACTCTGCCATTGCTGCAGGAGAGCACCTATTCAACATGTATATGAAAGGGTGTTGCTGTGCGCCAGTAAAGCTTTATTCACAAAACTTATCTCATGACAGCAGTGGTTCTCAAAGTGCAGTCCCAGGCCAGCAGCACGAGCATCCCCTGGGAGCTTGTTAGAATTACAAACTCTTGCATCCCAACACGCATCTACGGGATCAGAAACTGGGTGGGGCTGGTAATCCATGTTTTTCCAATCCCTGCTGGTAATTCTGATGCGCACTAAGGTTTGGGAACCCTACACTACAGCTGTGCATCCTGCAGGCTGTTTTTTCTTATTTTTGTTCATCCTATTTCCTCCTCCCACATGCTTCTGCCACCCTCCTTCAAGCCATTCTACCTTTAAAACTCATCTAAATATTGTCTAGTACCTTGTGACAGGTCCCAAAGTATCTCATTGTTATTTACTTCTTTTCCTTTTAACTTTTTGCATGTTAATGTGTTGCCTCTGTAATGGACCAAGAAGCATTTTACAAATAAGAATTGGGTCTTAAACCTCTTTGCAGCTCTCACATCACCTAGAGAACATTCTGTCTCTGGTCAGTTTCCTTGAAAGGATTCTGAGAAAGGATCTCAGAGCCTGTGACTTTTAGAGGCAGTGGCCTGAGGGAAGACTTATAAGGGGGTTAGGGGAAGCCCGAAACAGAGAAGGGAAAATGCTAAGCAAGGATGTGGCTCAGGTCAACACCAGCCATGATTCTGAGGGGCATAAACCCTCTCTGATTTGAAGCAAGGGGTTGGCATCTTGTCTGCCCTATCAGTCAGTCATGGGCTATGGGCCAGCCTGAGGGGCACCACTTCCTGGGTGGGGAGGCACCTAATGGCCGAGGCCACTTCTTCAGAGAGGGAGGTAGCTGCAAGCCATCTGCGGCCACCATGCTTTGCAGCTGAGGGCTGAGAACCCTGACCCAGGCAAGAGGATCTGGGCAGGGCTCAAACACCATCCCTATATATGGCGGTGAGTGTGGACACGGGGGTGTGGAAAGGGAAAATGGACCATCTGGAACCACTGAAAAGCAGGAGGAAAAGTTACACAAGTACCACAACCTTCCTTGAATAAGTGCAATTTTTGTGTTTCATCTTGAGTATGAGTCATTTCCCACTTTCTTCCCCTCAGCCTCCCCAAAGTCCAAGTCAACCAGAAAGCATCTCCAGATGGCTCACCCACAATTAGGTCCTCTTTGATTGTTCCAGGAGGATTAATTAGTCACCACTGCGAGTATGAAGACCAAATCCAGAGACAATATGGCAGAGAATGAGGGAGGGAGGGAGATCCTTGCCTGCGGATGAGGCGAGCACAGAAGGGCCCACAGATCAAACAGATGGCGTGTCATTCAAGAGCTCTTCTGAGAAACGCCAGCGTAGGTTGGACCAGACGTGTTAAACAGTCCAGCTCAATGATTCACAGTCCTGGCCGCACACTAGAACCACCTGGGGGCCCTAAAACATGCTGATGCCCAGGCCCTGCCCCTGAGGTTCTGCTGTACGTGGTGCTTCAGAGCCTGGAGATCAACATCTCTTTTTTTTTAAAGCTCCCTGGATGATTTCAATGTGCACTTAGTGTTGAAGAACACTGTTGTAGGCTTTGCAATTTATTTGAACTGCAGTCAAGGTTTAATTGCTTTCCCCCCAAGTATTTCTCATCTATCTGCCCAGTCCTGTGTTTGACACCACGGAGAAACCAAAGAAATGTGAAACCGGAGGGGGCAATAGACTTGGGGAGTCAAAAGGCTTGGGCTCCAATTCCAACTCTGCCACTTCCCAGCTGGCTGACTTTGGGAAAGGCACTTGGTTATTTGGTTCTCAGTTTCCTCACCTCTGAAAAGCTGGGGTAAGGGCTCAGAGACAGGAAAAGGAGAAAACCAAGGGTTAACGCCTTCCTCAGCTCTTAAACCAAAGCAGCATTCACATTAACAACAATTAACCATTTCTGGAATCACTGAAACGTCACAGAATTTTCCTTCCTGTTGGAGTGGTAAAAATCTACCTGGTGACATGGGTTTCCAAAGCTCCTCCTGACACTCCAGTGATTCAGCCACTGCTCACAGAGTCCACTCCCAGGAACCCCATGGCCCTGATTCTTATTCCTCTGCCTCTTTGCTCATGTTATTATGCCCTTCTCATATACCTTCCACCTCCTCAACCCTTAAGTTTCAAGTCAAGTCCCTTCTCCTCTAAATCATCTTTGGGAAGTAATTCTCCTTTTTCTCCCATCTCTGAATCCCTTACCATCCACGGAGATAACTGAGCAGCACATTGTTCCCTCATTGCCACTTGCATTGTTTTCCCCACAGCACTGGGACTCCTCAAGGGTTTTCAGGGCAAGAGTTCTAATCTTTCTATTATACTCAATAGCCAAAGCAATCTTGAGAAAGAAAAACAGAGCTGGAGGAATCAGGCTCCCTGACTTTAGCCTATACTACAAAGCTACAGTATGGTAGCTTGATTAAGACAGTATGGTACTGGCACAAAAACAGAAATATAGACAAATGGAACAGGATGGAAAGCCCAGAGATAAACCCACGCATCTATGGTCACCTAATCTATGACAAAAGAGGCAAAGATATACAATGGAGACAAGACAGCCTCTTCAATAAGTGGTGCTGGGAAAACTGGACAGCTACATGTAAAAGAAGGAAATTAGAACACTCCCTAACACTGTACACAAAAATAAACTCAAAATGGATTAACAACCGGAATGTAAGGCCAGACACTATAAAACTCTTAGAGGAAAACATAGGCAGAATACTCTTTGACATAAATCTCAGCAGGATCTTTTTTGACCCACCTCCTAGAGTAATGAAAATAAAAGCAAAAATTGACAAATGGGACCTAATTGAACTTTAAAACTTTTGCACAGCAAAGGAAACCATAAGCATGATGGAAAGACAGCCCTCAGAATGAGAGAAAATATTTGCAAAAGAAGCAACTGACAAAGGATTAATCTCCAAAATATACAAACAGCTCATGCAGCTCAATATCAAAAAACAAACAACCCAATCAAAAAATGGGCTGAAGACCTAAATATACATTTCTCCAAAGGAGACATACAGATGGCCAACAAACACATGAAAGGATGCTCAACATCACTAATCATTAGCAAAATGCAAATCAAAACTACAATGAGGTATCACCTCACACCCATCATTAAAAGATCTACAAACAATAAAGGCTGGAGAGGGTGTGGAGAAAAAGGAACCCTCCTAGCTGTTGGTGGGAATGTAAATTGATACAGCCACTATGGAGAACAGTATGGAAGTTCCTTAAAAAACTAAAACTAGAACTATCATATGATCTAGCAATCCCACTACTGGGCATATACCCAAAGAAAACCATAATTCAAAAAAAGACACATGTACCCCAATGTTCATTGCAGCACTATTTACAATAGCCAGGACATGGAAGCAACCTAAATGTCCATCAACAGAGGAATGGATAAAGATGATGTGGTACATATATACAATGGAATATTAGCCATAGAAAGGAACGAAATTGGGTCATTTGTAGAGACGTGAGTGGACGTAGAGACTGTCATACAGAGTGAAGTAAGTCAGAAAGAAAAAAACAAATATCGTATATTAACACATATATATGGAATCTAGAAAAATGGTATAGATGATCTTATTTGCAAAAGACAAATAGAGACACAGATGTAGAGAACAAACGTATGGACACAAAGGGGGGAAAGGGAGGGATGAACTGGGAGATTGGGATTGCTATATATATATATACACTATTGATGCTATGTATAAAATAGATAACTAATGAGAAACTACTGTATAGCTCAGGGAACTCTACTCAGTGCTCTATGGTGACCTAAATGAGGAATGAAATCCAAAAAAAAGGGGATATATGTATACGTATAGCTGATTCCCTTTGCTGTATGGTAGAAACTAATACAACACTGTAAAGCAACTATACTCCAGTAAAAATTAATTACAAAAAAACTAATCTTTCTATTACACTCTCCACCAATTACAGAGTACTTACTATGTTCCAGGAGCAGCTAGGTGCTTCACTTACATCATTTCTAATCCTCAAAGCAAGCTGTAACATAGTAGGTGCTCCTTGGACTTCCCTGGTGGTGCAGTGGTTAAGAATCTACCTGCCAATGCAGGGCACATAGGTTCGGTCCCTGGTCCAGGAAGATTCCACATGCCATGGACCAACTAAGCCCGTGCGCCACAACTACTGAGCTTGCACTCTAGAGACTGTGAGCCACAACTACTGAGCCCACGCGCCACAACTACTGAAGCCGGCGCTCCCTAGAACCTGTGTTCCGCAACAAGAGAAGCCACCGCAATGAGAAGACCCGCGCACCGCAACGAAGAGTAGCCCCTGCTCGCCACAACTAGAGAAAGCTGACGTGCAGAAATGAAGACCCAACGCAGCCAAAAATAAATAAATAAATATATACTTTTTTAAATTAAAAAAAAAATTAAGAGTAGGTGCTCCCCGTGCTTTACGGATGAAGACCTGAGGCTCCAAAAGATTGTGTAAACTTATCTGAGGTCCTGGTGTAGGAGTCAGGGCTCAACCTTAGACTTGTCTGACTGTCAAACCTGTTTCTATCACTTTGTTGCCTCTGTAGTAGAACATTTGTCAAATGATGGATTTAAATATCCATGAGTAAATCCAGGTAATATATGTGTAATCAACAACTTGAGGGAAAAGCAGGGAAATCTCTTTGGACTCATCTTTTGAACAGAAAATTGACACATCTGCCCAACCCCAGCCTGAACATCTGCTTCGTATGGTTAATGTGTCAATTCAGTTTGATGGATTATGTCCAAGCCGACATGGAAATTATAAATTCCTCAGGGGAGTGGCATTATGTAGCAGAAAGAGAACAGGAAGGACTAAGGTCAAGGGTTCCAAGTTCTAATCCTATCCCCTTTGCTGTTAACTGGCTGTGTGACCTTGAGCAATCATCCAGCCTCTCTGGGCTTCCATTACTCTGTAGGTAACAGGAAAGGGTGAGACCACGTTGGTGATTTCCAGACTTTGTTTTGAGAGGCAGAACCCTCGTGGTGGAGGTGTTTTGATTGCAGAGTGAGAAGACAAGACTCATATCCTTAGGGACCCCCACGTCCCCTTCCAGAAAATGTCAGAGGTAATGCCAGGGGACTTGTTTGAAATGCACGGGGCTGGAAGATGTTCTCTCAGGACCCCTGCTCTAAAGTCCTGTGGTCCTGTCTCTCACTTACTCTGGACAAGCCCTCCAAGCAGTACTTTGTGCACTCGGAGCTTACTGAATACTTTCAGATGATGAGTGGGGATTGTTCCTGGATCTTGTCCACCGGCACATTTTCCTAAGTGCATTGCTAATTCCTCCCCCCTGACTTCCTTTGCATCCTATCATTGATTTCTTCTACTTGACATGTTTGTCTTAATTGCTGACCCTCTTTTCCCAGCTCTTCTTTCCTTATAGGATGAGCTGGACTTAAGGACAATGAATAGTATGTCCACTGGGGATTCTAGAAAAGAGAGGACTTCCCAAAGTATGCATTTCTGTGATTTCCACAACTCTACTCTACCAGGGCCCTTGGGCTGCCTCACTCAGCCCTGAGCTAGGAAAGCGATATCTACTCCATTAGCTCAGCTTTCTCCAGACTCCATTAAAGGAGGAGGAGACAGGGTGTTTCCTAATCGATGATGCTTATTAAAATTTTATACCTTGCCAGTTGTTACAGGGCCTAGGTCAAAACGAGGAAGTTATGGTTACAGGGAGAAATAAAGAGTCGTCTCCAAATCTTCTAGGTCAGTTCAAGTCTTCTGAGAAACAGATACCAAAGTGGGATGAGATGTGCCAGAGATATATTGAGGGAAATACCTGTGAAGGATAAAGGGGAGGAATCAGGAGTAGGCAGGGAGAGGCTTCAGACCACATTGCAGGTCTGACACCTGTGCAAGGAGAGTGGGAAGGAGGGGCCCCAGATAAGAATAACCTCTAACGGTGATGCAGGTTGAGAAAGTCTTAGCTGGACAATGCGGAGTCCCTCACTGGGCAGGAATGCCCAGCTCCAGAACCTTCATTGTGCTCAGCCATTAGCTGAGAGCAGCTCTGGGAAAGCATGATCTTGGCATTGAATGCCATGGTGGAGACAAATGTATACAGCTGGAAGTTGTCAGTTACCTATGCTTCCTGCTGGTCCTCTTGAAAGGAGATGGGAGGAGAGCACCTCCTTGGCCGCCACACCTCCACCCTTGAACCAGCTGATGTAGATTTCACCCAAAGGACCCCAAGAAATTGCAGCACCCCTGTCATGGGCGGTACAGACTCTGTTGGAAGGTAGTCCATTGGCTGGCTCTGGGTGTAGCTGGAGATGATAGTTGCTTAGGTGGCAGAATTTGAGGACCCTGGAAGTGCCCAGTCTCCTTGAAATATCCCCACTTTCACTAGACTTGCTCTTGGACATTCAAGCCATCGTGTTGGGTGAAGCCCCTTTTGAAATGCAGATGTGATGATCGTGTCCCCCACAGTGAAGAGCACATCTCAGCTTAAATCCATCAGAATATGATTGGGCCGTGACAGCAGCTCTGAAAGATAGTCTAGGAAGGTATCATTTCTTCCCACTTACAGATAAGAAAACTGAGGTTCGGAGAGGCTGAAGTGACTGATCCAAAGTCACAAGAGTTAGTAAATGACAGAGGGCTGCATTAAGAGCAAAGTCCTGATCTCCTTCATTCACTCAACAAATATGTTTGTTGAGCACCTATTACGTTTCAAGCACTAAGAATACAGCTGTGTCTTGTTAACAGACAAAAACCTCTGCCTTCAGGGAGCTTATACTGCTGTTGGGGGAGAGAGGCAATAAACATATAAAGCGATTAATTCAGATAGGTAAGTGTTATGAGGAAAATAAAATAAACCAATAGGTCAGAAAAGGACTGGAAGAGGAGAGAAGTGCCCTAGCAAGGGGGGTTGGAAAGTCTTCTCTGAGATGTGAATTTCCTCTGAAACCTGAATGATAAGGTGCAAGCCATGGAAAGATCTGAGGGAAGAGAATGGTCGATGGAGAAGACCGTGGGCCCTGCAACAGGACCAGGCTGAACTGGGGATGTAAAGGACGGATGTGGAGACTGAGGGAAACAGGGACAGTCGATGGACCAGAGAATTGTCAGGGGCTTTGTAGGTCCTGGTGAGTTTGGATTTTTATTCTAATTTCAATGAAAGCCAATCTATAGGAGATGCTAAAACAGAGGGAAAGTCCTTGCCAGCTGTCATATTTTTGGTAAGTTTCTGCACTGGGGTTAGGGACACATCCTCTGAAGGTACCTCAAGGTGTAAGATGATCACTAACCAGCTTGTTGGAGGGGGGTCACCTCACCCAGGGGACTTGTTCCTGAGGGGAAGAGGGCAGAGGAAATACACTTCCCTTGTACCTCCTCGTTCTCCACCCTTCCTCTGCAGAGTACTCAGGCTCTCTCTCAAAATCATGGTTCTTAACCCTGGCTCTCAAGGAAATCATTTGGACAGTTTCTAAGAAAATATTTAAGCCCGAACCCCTGGATCCACCAATTCTGATTTAATTGATCTGGGTTGAGAGACTGAATATACAAACAGACAATGGCGAGACCACATATGACAACAGAACTCTGACCCACTGTCTGCAACAACCAGCCCAGGAAACCAAACTACAACTTCTGTAGCAACTGGCCCCGAACACTCAGTACTTAATATCTGCCAGCTTCCCTAATTTTGGCCTCTGCTTCCAACTCAGGAAGAACCAAGGAAAGTCAAATATGTGCCCCTAACACAAGAGGAAGCTCTTCTTCTAGTAAGCCTGCTTCCAGCTTCCCCATGTCAACAACCCCAATCAGGGCACACCTAGAGCCTTCCCTTTTTCCACCATAAAGCTTTCCTACTCTTCTGCCTGCCTTTGAGCCTCTACCAAATGCAAGTGATTGTGGCTCTTTTTCTTGCTAGAGCAAGCTCTGAATAAATAGCCTTTGATTTTCCTTGGGTCATCTTCATTTATTTCCACAGGGTACAACTCGGGAGTTGAGTGTTTCAAAAGTTCTAATGTACAGCCTAGTTTGAGAACCATGGCTCTAAATAAAATTTGAACAGGTATTTAGTAATATTGGTTTGAAGGGTCACCAAATTGTTAGCCTCCTGGGGATGCTCACGTGTCTTCAAGTTGGAACAGTGTTATCTTCACCCATGAATAATAACTTATTGAGCAACTACTGTGTGCCTGCTGCTGTTCTAAGTACTTCACATGCATTAAATTGTATAACAATCCTATGAAGTATGAACCATTATTATTCCTACTATTATTCCAATTCCTAGTCAGGATTCAAGCTCAGGAAGTCTGGCACCAGAGCCTGTCACATAGTCTTCCATTCTAGTTGGCTCATTGCCATTTGGCTCGTTGCCCGGCACAGTATGTAATAAATGCTCATTTTTAATTCTGAATGTGAAATGTCAAAGATATGGGGCCTGAAAGAGAATTCTGATGGAATGGCATGTCCAGGGAGATAGGGAACTTCAGGGGTGGGGTGAAGGCAGCAGGGGAAGGAAGAGGGAGGTAGGGGAAGCCAGGAGGCTATGTGAGCCTATCAGGTAACTGCAAGAGGATACCGAAAGGGGGAAGAGAAACAGCAACGTCAAACACCACTCATTGCCAGGTTCTGGGGGATGCCCGAGATCAGCCATGGGACCGCAATGTTCTGAGGACACAGTGAATTTCCAGCCAGAAAGGAAGCCAAGGTCAAGCCAGAGCCTCTGAGGTGCTTTGGGGAAGTCGAGAATGAGCAGGATACAGGTTTGATTCCTCAAGCCCCTCTATCTTTCCTCTTCTGTAGCAGCCTCACCTTGGGGCTATTTTTGAAGGCGTCTCCAACCCTAGGTACCATGTATACACAGGGAATGCATACTTGAGATGACTAGACAGAATTTTGAGTCACAAACCTTCATTTTGCCAGCACTTCAAGAAGCTCTGCAAATTGGGCTACGGACAATGGGATTAACGAAATGAAGAAGACTGCGCCCTGCCCGCAAGGAGTTTGCAGGCTAGTGCGGTGTCAGACAGGTAAACACAGAGCCCGGAGGCTAAGTGCTACAATGGTACATAAAGAAAGCCCCGAGGCCACAAAGGAAGGACTAAAAGCTTCAGAAGGGAAGTTATACATGAACAGTGCCTAAAAGGGTTGCAGTCTCCCAGACCCACGAGGTAGGGAAGGGGATTGCAGGCAGAAGAAACAGCACGACCTAAGCCCTGGAGTGACGAGAGTGGAGGAGACGGTAAGGAAGCAATGAATGGTTTCGTGGCTGATGTGAAAGATGAGTCCACAGGAAGAACAGAGGGAAGGTGGAAGAGTTAGCAGGAAACGTGAGGAAGAAAAGTAGGGGTCAAATTAGCAGGGGCTTTGACTGTACGTAAAAACCACTGAAGTTGACTTAAGCTGAACAGATGGATTTGCTATAAAGAAACAGGAAATCTCTCAGAACCCAAAGACAGGAGCACACCAGCGTGCCAAGAAGGACGAACACTTGGAAGCAGAAGGTCATGGTGAGCCCAGGCAGTGTTCACACTTCATTTTTTACACTTCTCTCTGCAGACAGGAATGTTTCCTTCTCTCTCCTTCCAGACGGGAATTCTGGCCAATCCAGTCTATGGGACAGAACACCTGTCCTGCTCATAGCTCTAGCGTGTCCATAGAACAGACTCAGACACACAGAGAAAATAATTCTGTGGTCCTAATTCCAATTCTTGGTGCAAGATCTCTGGCTGGTACAGCGCCAGTCATGGGACCACCCGTGGTTCAGTCAACTACTGCTAAGGGGTGTGGTCACACTTTGCAAATATGATGCCTGATAACCCAACCCTGGATGAGAGAGGGAACAATTCCCAGAGAAAGGGGGATCTGTGACTCGTGGACTGGGTGAGTACCCCAGAAATTCTCACCCGAGACCTTGTGAGGCACGATAAGGGGTTCGGACTTTATAGTGTGGGCAACTGGAGGGACTGAGGGGCATGACAAGATCAAATTTGTCTTTAGAGATGTTGTAGACAACATGGAAATGGATCCTAATGAGGAGAGACTAGAGACTGGGAGACCACTTGGGAAAGTGTTGAAATAACCAGCCCACAAAATGACGAGACCCAAATTAAGAAAAGGTAGTGAGGATGGAGAAGCATTTTAAGAATTGACACAATAGGACTTGGTGACTGATTGAAAGTGGAGGCTGATGGTGAAGGAGCCGAGAGGTTCCTTGGTTTCCTGCCAGGGTGATAGGGAAGAGAAAGAGTTGGTAAGTAGGACAGAGGCTACAGAAGGAGGAGGAGTTGAGAAGGAGGGGCACAGAACATGGAGTGTGGGGAAGTAAGGCTAGCTTAGCACACACTGAATTTGAGAGATGACCAGATGAAGAAATCAATGGATCCCATTCCCTGTTCCTTTTCCCAGACAGGCCCCTTGAAACAAGCTGCACTGCTAATAAAAGAGCATTGGGAGGCATCATAAAATTATTCCCATCTCATTGGTTGGTAATTGTGAAAACAGGAGGAAGCTAAGTCTAGAAGACAGAGTGTGGGCTTTGGAGTCAGTCCATGTGTGTACAAGTCAGCTGTGTGACCTTGAGAAAAGTACTCAACCTCTCTGAGTCTCAATTTTCCCATCTGCGAAATGGTATATCAGGCTAATCTTATCGAATTATTATGACAAATAAGTGTAATAATATCTGTAGAGTCCTTACAATATGGAAGGCCCTCAGTAAGTGGTCATTAGGATCATTATTGTTTTTCTACATCACATGGTCTGGATCTTTGCTTGCAGGCAGAAATGCTATATCGACAGTCTCAGGACTGAAGCTAGGTTTCCTTAAGAAGCAAGCCCATCCACTCCCTGACATAAATGCCACCTGAAATGATTAATCAAACTTACTTACCATTTAATGAAAATCTATCATAGCAATCGAAAGCTAAGTGGAGGCAAAATTTGGGTCTACACCAGTGATCAACTGACTCCGAACTAACTGATAAATTTGACTATGTAGTGGATCAAATTGATGGTGAAGACAAGAGCAATAGCCATCTATTGGCTCTTTATTGCATGTCGAACACAGTTCTGGGGCTTTACAAAATATAAACTCATTAAATCCTCACAAACAACCCTACAAAGTCAGTGCTATTATTATCATCCCCATTTTACAGATGAGGAAACTGAGGCCCAGAGATGTGAAGTAATCTACCAAGATTGTACTGCTGGGATGCAGTAGAGCCAAGACTGCCTCCCAGGAAGTCTGCCCCAGAGCTCACAGGATCATCAGGTCACAAATACTGCATAATTCACACTGGTTTTTCATTGTTCTTCCAGAAGACATCTCGCTGTTCAGTTGAGCATTGATTCTCAAGTCTGTCATAATCCAGTGTGAGGAATGTTGGAAATAACTTCATTTGGGACTAATTTCCTCTTTGAAATAAATTGGGGCAGTTAGCTCCTCACACACCCTCGCTTGCATTCAAATATTCTCTTTTGAGGAGGAAAGGGACTCCTACTAAGGGAGCAGAGATAGTTCTAGCACTTGTGAGCCAGGTGGTGCTCTGCTTCCTGCCATAATTTGGGGGTGGAAGTGGGAGGGATGTCAAAATCTGAACACACGACGGGAGGGCATCCTTCAGCTGGAGGTCTCCTACAGAGCTCAGAAGACCGAGTCTTAGAGATGTGGAAATAGATCAAGATTCCTAACCTTTGAGGGGTCAAGCACCCCCTTGAGAATCTAAAGAAAGCTGCAGCCTCTCTCCTCATAAAAATGCACAAGCACAACTCTAAATAAAATCCCATTAAATTTGGGGGAGGATGGATCTCCTGAAATGCATCACTGAACCTCAAGTTAAGAAGCTCTGCCACAGAAAATAGACTAGCCAGGCACTTTAATAATCATCCCTCCAAACTCATCTCGGCTTATTAATTTGTAATGTAACACCCTGGAAATCTCTCTGTAATTCTGAAATTCATTATGCTCACTTATCTTGCTCTGCCCTTGAGACACTTGTGAAATTAGCTGCAGAGAACAATTCGGATGGGCAGGCACCATTTCTCACCTGACATGGCATTATATAAGGAGTTATACCCTGCCTTGCCAGTCTGGAGTACAGGATAAGGTTGTATCTCTTTGAAAATTCAAATACAATGACTCAGCCCTCATCTTGACTATGACAGAAACTCTGTTCTTATTATAAGCTTCTCCTCCCCTAAATAATTTCTGAAAACCCTGAGACATGGTTACATAGTCTGTGATCAATCCTTCTGGCTGCTTCTGAAGACCACCCCACCACCCTTTGGGGTCGTTGCTGTGGTGGTCAATACATGAAGTGCTCCACACACCCGAACAAGTCAGCAGATCAATAAGGAGTTCTCTTCAAACTCCTTAATTTGAGAAGTCACCAATGTCCCACCCTGCAGCGATGGCAGCAAGGCCGGCAGCAAGGCCAGCAGCAGTCTTGCTAAGGTTTCCACTGACCAGTTCTTCCAGCTAACACATTTCTTCATGCATTACTGAAGTGGTGGATAGTAAAGCCATTCATTGACTCAGGATTTACAGGAACGCAGTTGCTTATAAACTCTCTAGTTCGGTAACATAAGTACATGTATAAACTCAATGTATTTACTTATGCATTAGACCATTCAAGTGATAAAGAAATGATCTGTAATAGATTTCAAGCCAGCGAACATTATATACATTTCCTCTAGTTCTTCCCAGCAGGACAATTCTAGCCCACAGATTAAGTAGAAAGAGGTCAGGGGTCAAGACAGGAAAGGCTTGGTCCTAAGGTATCTCCCACTCTTTCCCAGGGCCTGAGTGTAACAAGTGTAGCACTAGTTAGATAATAGTCTCACTCTCCGTTGTGAATTTGTTGAACTATACAGCTATTTTCTCAAGGACTCACAGGTTATTCACAGCTGGAGCCTGGGAAGATTAATGGAGGATTGGGAGGAGTTCCCAAGCAAAGCTGGGAAACCACGGCAGGATGTTCTGGCTAGCCAGAGAGCAATGAGTATCTAGGGAGTGACATTTCCATCAGATGCGCATGTTGGAAAAAGGAGAGAGATAGGATGTCTAAGACAAACTTCACCTGATTTTTAATTAGACCCAAGGCCAGTACTACATTTCCCCGACCCACCCAAGAGGTGCCTAAGCTAATGGATGCCTATTTCTCCATGGGTCAGATGAAGCTTCTTTCCCCACAGCTTGATGTCATTTAGATTCTGCCTGATTCCTTCTTCACACTGGACCTGTAATAAACTCTAATTTGCAAAGTCATTCTACAATCCCTTGCAAAACAAACCACTCCAAAACTTAGTGGCTTAAAACAACAACCATAACTATCTCAAGTAACTTTTAACAAAGTATTTGGGCCATATACCCTGAAGCTAGAGACAAAAGTTAACCTGTAAACATTGAACTCAGGTCAGTAGTTTTGTTTTGCTTTTTTTCTGCCGAGGTATGGTTTAACACTTTTGAAACGACTTTCTATATATTCTAGGGTTAAGAAGATAAGACATTATGTCATGGATAATAGGACCCAGGTTTTTCACTGTTGGAAGAGGAAATTATCAATATAGAAAGTGAGAGAGTTAGAATAAAGCCCTATGGTATTGGCTTAGAATGGGAGGTATCAGTATGAACGTGTGGTTTGAACTAATGGTTTTAAGATAGATAGATAGATAGATAGATAGATAGATATAAAATAAAGTGTGGAGATATATATCTCTATCTATATATTTAAATATATATTTGTGCATGTGTATATGTACATATATTTCTGACTTCTTTCCACTAAGAAGGCCAAAAAGTGATGACATTCAGTAGCAATGAACATGCTTAGCACCCAAATCATGGTTTCTAAATACCTTTCCCCACTAAAAAGCATTGGGGCTCCTTAAGAAAATGGTTGATTTCAAGGCTGGGGCAGGGATGGTACAAGATGAGCCTGAAACATTTTGTGCCAAAAAAGTATAGCAGGGCTCAAAAAATGATAGAACATATGAAAGTACATAGAGCCAGTTGAAGAGGCCCCTAAATGCCACCTCTTGGACAATTTAAGCATCAGAATAAATCACGATAATAACCAGTTATAACCCACTGAATCAAATGTAAATAAATTAGTGAAAACTGATATAAATAAATAAATGGGAGAGAAGAGCTCTTTCTTACACTGGAATAAATTAAACACAGAAGGAATGATGAAAATAGAAAATTGTCATTTGGCAATCATCATGGTAATACCTGATTCATCAATGCATCAATGGATACTAAAGCTAGTGGATCAAAGTATCGTGATAAACAGGATATTTACATGGTCTCAAAGAATCTCTCTGTAAGACACTTATTAATTACAAAGAAAAAGATAGTAACTTAACATGGAGAAAACTGTCACACGCCATCATAACCAAGTTCATATTCAACATCACTGGTAATGGGACAAATCAGCATTGCATATCTCCTGATACGATGCACTAAAAAAAATACAACATCTCTTCTGTAGTATTTCCTGCCAAAAATGTATAACCTGAATCTAATCATGAGGAAACAACAGAAACCCAAATTGAGGGACAGTCTACAAACTAACTGGCTAGAACTCTTCAAAAGTGTCAATGTCACGGAAGGCAAAGAAAGCTAGAGGAACTGGTCCACGTTAAAGGAGATTATAGAGACATGACAAGCAAATGTAATGTGTGATCCAGGATTTTCTTTTGCTATAAAGGACATTTTTGGGACAACTGGCAAAATTTGAGCCAGGTATGTAGATTACATGATACATTATAAAAATGTGATTTTCCGATTTTGTAATTCTACTGTGCTAATGAAAGAGAATTTTCTTGTTTTTAGAGAGATACACACTGAATTATATAGGGATAAAGAGTTATCACGTTTTACTTTCAAATAGTTTACTTTCAAATAGCAGGTGTTGCAGGCTAAGGGCCAGGCGTGGTGCTGAGTCCTGGAGATGCCAAGACGGGAAGGAGAAGGCTACAGGAGAGGCCCCGCAGGCAGCACGGGGACCCACGGGAACGAGTTCTTGATTCTACACGGGGGCACCAGGGAGCCTTCACAGAGGAGCTGAGACTTGGGGGATAAATAGGTGTTTGCCAAGGAGAAAAACAACGAGGACGTTCCAGTCAAAGGAACAGCATGTGCAAAGGCACAGAGCTGTAACGGGAGCTGGAATATTCTGTCAACCAGAAGCAGTTAAGTAGGGCTGGATGACACGGCTCGAGGTGGGAAGTAGCAGAAGGTGAGGTCAGGCTGAGAAGTGTGACTGTTGCTTGATGTGCTGAAGGAGGATACGGGAAAGGGACAGGGTGAGATCTGTGACCGAGACAGGGTAGGACTCAAGGTCAGGCGACCAGAAAGAGCAGTCGCTATGGACTGAATGTTTACGTGCCCCTAAATTCATATGTTGACTCCTAACCCTCAGTATAATGGTATCAGGAGGTGGGCCTTTGGGAGGTGCTTAGGGTACGAGGGTGGAACCCTCGTGCAAGGGACTGCATAAAAGACCCCAGAGGGCTCCCTGGCCCCTCCCGCCACGTGAGGATGCAAGGACGAGTCTCCTGCCCAGAAGAGGGCCCTCACCTGGCCATGCCTGCACCTGCTTTCAGTCTTTCAGCCTCCAGAACTGTGAGAGATAAATTCCTGTTGTTTCTAACTACCCAGTCTCTGGTATTTTCTTACAGTAGCCTGAATGGGCAAAGGCAGGAGCCAAGAGGGGAATGAGCTCTGGGCACAGCATGGCAAGGTGGCGGTCAGAGGCTTGGCGGTTGAGACACTACCTGGCCGTCGGACAGTTCCTTAACCTGTCAGGGTCTCTCCTGTGAAATAGCGTAGAATCTGCACTTGAAGGCATTGTGATTATGAGAAATAAAGCAGGTGCCTGGCCTATAGGAGGCCCTCAGTGTGGAGAAGCCATGATTCGAAGTACAGTGGAGGCCCACTTAGTCACACTGACACTGTGCAAATTCAACTAGCTATGCTCAGCAATACCCTCCGGCCCCCAAAAAAAGTGCAAGAGAAAAAAAGGATTTCATTTTACTTATTGTGGTGCTTTAAAGATGGCCACAAATTCTTTGACACTCCTCCCATAGATAGTTGAGGTTTGTGTCTTGTCCCCTCGAGTTCAGACAGGCTCCGTACATGCATACAATGGAAACTTATTCAGGTATAAAAAGTGAAGTACTGATATCTGCTGCAACATGGATGAACCTTGAAAACAGCATGCTAAGTGAAAGAAGCTAGACAGAAAAAGCCACATATGCTATGATTACATGAATATGAAATGTCCAGGTTAGGTAAATCCATAGAGACAAAAAGCAGATTGGTGGTTGCCAGGGGCTAGAGGGAGAAGGAAACGGGGAGCAACTGCTTAATGGACATGCTATTTCCTTTTGTGGGTGATGAAAATTGTTTAGAACTAGATTGAGGTGGTATTTGCACAACACTGTGAATGTACTAAATGCCACTGAATTGTTCACTATAAAATGATTAACATTGTGTTACGTGAATTTCACACAAATACAAAAATAAAGGTAGTTGCTTTTGTGGAGCATAAAAAAGTATTTCTCATAATTTGGGGACTTTTATCCCCCGTTGTAGAGAGTTTCAAAGGATATTTTGCATTTGTCAAAAATCACACATACTGGCCTGCCACAGAGGACTGAGTGCAGAATAAGAGAATAAGCCTTTTTCTTGCGGGGGAGGGGGGGTTATTTATTTACTTATTTACTTGGCTGTGCCGGGTCTTAGTTGCAGCATGCGGGATCTTCGTTGCCGTGTGCGGGATCTTTCGTTATGGCATGTGGGATCTAGTTCCCTGACCAGGGATCAAACCCGCGCCCCCTGCATTGGGAGCATGGAGTCTTAGCCACTGGACGACCAGGGAAGTCCCGAGAATAAGCCATTTTCTCTGACAAACTTGGCAGCATTTCCAAAATGATAAAATGGTTTTAATCACATTAGTAACTGGAATATACCCAGACTACTGGTTTAATATGTATATTCCTAGTAGTGTAATATCCTATATGTAGGAAAAAATCCACTAATGTGATGAGCACTTAGAATTTGTAGACTCCACCTAAAATTCTGTAGAGAATTGTTCTCTCATCAGGAGCGTATTGATTAAAGGGTAACATTTTGAGGACTAGATGTCCCACATGTTAATGCTGGGGGGCGGGAGGGAGTGGCTAACAGAAGCAGGGAAGGATGAAGCTTGCTTCTGGAGCTTGAGTATTTCCTTTAGCGTTCCTGGCGGTACCAAGAAATGGTGAGTTGGGTGGGAATCACTGGGAATGCTTTGGCAATAAGATGGGTGAGTTGAGGAGGAATTCTGGGGAATGGGGACAGCGTGGAGCTCAGAAGCCTGACTATTATGGTCTTGTGTGGGGTTAAAGCCCGGGAGAGCAACCAGGGAGACAAGTGCTGCTTTGAGAGGGCAGTGCCGCCCTAGTTCCTAGGGAGCTGATGTCCTTTAAAACCTTGCCCTAGATTCGCTGAGCAGTCAGTCCTTGGAGCAAGGTGAGGGCTCTCAGAGGTGGCACCTAAAAAGCCTTCTTCAAGGATCGACTTAGCATTTGGGGGGGTCATCACAACCTATTTCATTAAGGTGGAGACAAATACAAGGATTCAGATTAAGAGCACAGGAAATAGCCCGATTCGGGGTCAGGAGACCCGACTTACAGTCTCAGTCATGTCACCAACTGCGTGACGTCAGGCAGGTCACTGAGCTTCTCTGTTGCCCGCTTCTGTCAAGTGAGAGGCAGCCCCAGAAGCCCTCCCCAGCAGTCGGTTCTAAGTCGGTGTCATTCCAGAAGAATACAAACATATAGTTACACTGACCAGCTGATCTCTAAGCTAGAAGCCTGGGGGTGAATATGCTTTATAGACTATAAAAGCCATGCGAAGGTAAGGAATTTTTTTCTGGAGACTGAAAACACTAAGGTATATTTAATTCTCTCCATCAACAATCATACATAGGGCAACAGATACTTAGTGAGCTCTGTGCTGGGTGCTGAGAATACAAAGAAATGTAGAACAAGCCCCTGACTTGGAGGAGCCTAGAATCAAGAGAGGAGACAGCCAAGGGCAGTGACTGTTGTGGGGTTGGGGGGTGGTCCTTGCACAAGGAGGCATTCAATCTGAGTCTCAAAGAATAATATTGTAGCCAAGGTGCATTTGTCTTCAAGGAATAGAAATGTCTTCGAATTAGGAATTGAGAGATCTCCTGGAATCTAAGCCAGGAAATGAGTTATGTAGCCCAGGGTCATTAATCTGGAACAGGACACTGGAAAGTGTAGAGGAGACACAGAGGCTCCCTGCCCCTCCCTTCCTCTCTCTCTCTTTCATTCCCCCTCTCTCTCACTCTTTCCCTCCCTCCCTCCCTCTCTCTCATTTCTGATTCCCTCTGTGTGTCTCTTCCTTTTTCTCTGTAGATCAGCTTCTCTGCTGGCTCATCAGCTTATAAATGATCCCCAAATGGCTGCCATAGGCTCCAAGCCCAGAATCCAAATAAACTTCCAGTACCATTTTTGATTTGCTCTGTTTTTGTTTATTTGTTTTATCACTACCTGGCCACAGTGTATAGAAGCTGATTGATCCAGCTCAATTCTCCAATCCAGGACACCCAACTCACTAGCCAGCCAATGGTCAGCTGTTTGGGGCTCAGCTGACCATCTCTGGTCCAATCAACAGAGCGTGTACTATTGGGAACTCTCTCTTCCAAGGGCCAGGCAAGCTGCAGAGGAGTAGCTGGCTTGTTTGTTGATGTTGTTGGATCTGGTGGAGAAGAGATAGGAAGAGAGATGGAAAGGGCAAGGAAGTAGCATGTGTGAAGGACCGCAGGTCCATCTTGGCATAGTGAGGCATCTTGAGAGGTTCCGTAAAGGACACCTCCATCCAGAGGTACTATTTGAATAACAGCAACTTAACTGGAAAGGCCTGGGCACCAGCCCATCAGAACAGGCAGCGGCTGTCAACAGCCGGAATGGAATTCATGGCTGAATTATCAGGCCTGCCTTTATGTATTATAAAAGCTTTTCATGCATCTGCATTTTTACTAAAGGGTGTGGCCCTCTCTTATTAGGCTCCCCTGACCTCACTTTCTCTTTTCTCAAATGGACAGTTCTCTGACCGGGGAGAAGAGTCGGCTCTGTGGGCTGGGCCCGGGCTGGGCTTCACTTCCAGGCCGCCTGTGGAGTGGATGGCAGTTGTCCCTTCTGCCTGCTGCTTGGGTCTTAGGGGACTTGATCTGCCTGAGGGAGTTTAGGAGCTGCTTTTCCCTTTCTCAGCCTTTCTGGGGATAAGGAGAAGGAGAAAGCTAAGTGTTTGAGCCCCACTGGAGGCTGCAGAGGATTCTGGATGAGTGAGTACTAAAAACAGGGGAAGTTTCTGAAAAGGGTTTCTCAGCCCTTTACTTTAGCCCTGGCTGGGGCGAGTCACTGCCATTCTGTGTGTACAAATGACTCATGGGAGTGACTCTCTCCCTTGCCAGAGGGGCCACTGGTACTTATGGAGCACCTCCTATGTGCCGGACACTGAGCTAGATGTGATGTGTATCATCTCATTCAATCATCCCCACACCTTGCAAGGATTCGATCCCAGACTGTCTCTACAGCCCACACGCAGATTCACTGCATGAACTTTACTATCCCAAACATCCTCAGAGCCCACCTATTTCATATGAAGCTCTGGGTACTGTCAGAAAAAACAACCAACATTTGGAAATAAGGCAGACAAGGTGGACGGCACATCCTTTCCATATCATAGCAGGAAAAGACCACCCAAGAGTGTCTGGAATTACCCTGCCCAATGCAATAGCCACTAGCCATTGTGGCTAGTGAGCTTCTGAGTGGTTGCCTCTGAATTGAGGCATGCTGTAAGTGGAAAATCTACACTGGATTTCATAGACTGAGCATGGAAAAAAATTGTAACATAGCTTATTAATAATTTTCATGTTGATTACATGTTGAAGTGATAATATTTCAGATATACTGGGTTAAATAAAATTTATCACTAAAATTAATTTCACCTGCTTTTTTAATATGGCGACTCGAAAATTTAAAATTACTTATGTGGTTTGTATTTTATTTCTATTGTAAGCACTCGACCAGTGGAATGTACTTAGTACATCTCATTGTTTCCTATTGATTAAAAGTCCCAGACTTAGTGAAGTTACTTGTTAATTTATAGATTTTGTCTAGGGGCTTCCCTGGTGGTGCAGTGGTTGGTGGTGCAGTGGTTAAGAATCCACCTGCCAACGCAGGGGACACGGGTTCGAGCCCTGGTCCGGGAAGATCCCACGTGCCACGGAGCAACTAAGCCCGTGCACCACAACTACTGAGCCTGCATGCCACTACTAGTGAAGCCCACGTGCTTAGAGCCCGTGCTCCACAGCAAGAGAAACCACCGCGATGAGAAGCCCACGCACCGCAACAAAGAGTAGCCCCTGCTCGCCGCAACTAGAGAAAGCCCACGTGCAGCAACGAAGACCCAACGCAGCCAAATATAAATAAATAAATAAATAAATAAATAATACATTTTGTCCAGTAAAGAGGCAGATAATTTCTGTTGAGTGGAACAAATAACCCTTAAGGTTTAACTGGTTTTATATCTAACCCAGCCATTGTGTCCTAACATTTTGTTATTAAATTTCGTTGTTAAACCCTAACATCTTGGTTTCTCACATATTGGTTCCCTCATTAATTAATGAATTTCAAAAAATCCTTGACACGTTCATGACACAGTTGTTTGAGAGTTGTGATTTTTACTTTTGAGACAAGCACTAATAGAAATAGAATGCAAGCCGCATACGTAATTTTAAATTTTCTAGTAGTCACATTAAAAAGTAAAATTAATTTTTAAAATATATGCCTTTTAATTCTATATGCACCAAAAATTATCATTTCTACCTATAATCAAGATAAAAACATCTTGATTGATAAAAACATTATCAATGAGATACTTTACATTCTTTTTTCATACTAAGCCTCAGAAATCCAGCACAGCTCAGTCTGGACCAGACACATTTCAAGTTCTTCACGGTCACCTGTGGCGAGTGGCTCCTGCATTGGACAGTGCGGGTTTTGACTTTATCCTTAGAAGTAAAGAATATGACCAACAAATAAAGGCAGCTTGAGACATCCGGGGTCCATGTGTGAGCTGGAAGGCAGTTGTCTCTATAAAGACAACCAGAGGCCTGGGCGGAGCGGGGCTGTACCTGAAAGTGCGTCCCAGTGTTCACATCACTTCAGTGGGACTCCTGAAAAAAGGGCACAACCTGAAACTAATGAGAAAACATCAGGGAAAAATAAAGGAAACAATAAAAAAAAGAAACATTCGATAAATTAATTGGTCTGTACTCTTCAAAATGCCATGAAGACAAAAACCGAGAAGTTGTTCCAGATTAAAGGAAACTAAAGAGACATAACAACTAAATACATACAACTGAAGATCCTGGATTGAATCTTAGACCCAAACAAAAAGTTTCTTTCTTCTGCCACAAAGGTCATTTGTAGGATAACTGGTAGATTTGAATAAGGTCTGCAGATTAGATATTAGTATCACATCAGTGTAAATTTTCTGGTTTTGATAATTATATAGTTTCACATGAGACTATCTTTTTTTTTGGCTGCGCTGTGCACCTTGCGGTTATCTTAGTTCCTGGACCAGGGACCCGGCAGTGAAAGCGCTGAGTCCTAACCACTGGACTGCTGGGGAATTCCTGAGACTATCTTTTTTTAAAGAAATAAACACTCAAGCATATAGAGGTAAAGAGGCACCATATCTCTCAAATGATTCAGAAAAAAATATTTAGGGAGAAAAATGTGGTAATATATTGACATTTGGAAAATCTCGGTGAAAGGTACATAAAAATTCTTTGTACTATTTTTGCAACTTTTTTGTAAGTCTAAAATTTTAAAAAGACTATTTCATGTTTGCTACTCTAGTTAAGAATATGCAACCAAAAAAGGCCTTTAACTCCAAGTCACATGAAGTTCCACAATGCTGATTCTATTTCTTTGATGAGAGGCCACTCTCACAAGTTTTGCTAAATGATACAATCAAGGTTTTAAATATAAGATACAATATATAATATATAAATTTTTTTTCCTTAATAAAAGACAAGACTTTATTCTCAGGAAAAAATAGTTGCGGTTTTGTGTCATTAGGCAGAAAAGATTTTATTTCCTGGGAAAAGTAAAATTCCTTATTGTTAGTGTTTTGCTATAAAGTTCCTTGAAAGAAAAAAAAAATGAAACAAAAAAATCAAGTAGGAAATAGGAACATGTTTTCTTAGTTTATTGAGCTGGGTTTTAGTTCTAAATTCGATTACCGGCCAGATTACTCAATTACCTGTTCAATTCATTTTTTTCAGTGTCTTTTTTTTTCATTTTGGTTTCTATTCTTTCTTTCACCTTCTTAATATATCAAACACATTTTATAGCTTCTTTCAGATGGCTCTTTCACTCAGGCTCTTGGTGTGCTAATCCTTTGTCTTTTGCAGACTCACCCTTGTCATTTTTCACTGAGCTGAGATTGTTATATAAGTGGGGATGAAGAGCTAATTGCACTTCCTGTTAAAGCTCCTTTCCTTTGTGGTCCACTGCTGGACGGACTTTTGGGCAGCTTCATTCTCCATGTCCTCACCTGGCCCACTCCTCCCTCAGCCACTGGCTGCACTGGCTCCACCGTGGTTGCCTTGGGTGGGGGGCGGAAAAGGTCTCACAGGATGGAACCTGAAGGAAACTGGCTATTGCTCTCCTCTGACCACGACAGTTGTTACAGCCAACTTTCTTAGTCTCTCGCTGATTCTTTGGAGACAAGTCACAGGTTAGATCTTGAGCACTCTCACCATGGGCTGCTGCTGCTCTGCCCCTCAGACTACGGTACAGGGATCCTATCCAGGTAGCCCTTTTAGGCCAAGTTCCTGGTCTTGATCCTGGCTTCCTGGAAACACGGCTACGTTCTTCGCCTCCACAAACCCTGAGAGAGCGGCCGATTTCTGATGCAGTTACTTGTCACGGCTCTGCCATCAGCATTGCCAGCTAGACACTGTCTCGACTTGAGAATTTCCAATGAGCCTAGCTTCACTCTGTGTCATATATTAGATTCCAGAATAGCTTCAAAGTGCCCCCCTCCTCTCCTCCACTGAGCAGGCAGGTGATGGTGGAGGGACATGCCCAGCACTCTAAAGCATTCTCCAAAGAAATTGTCTCATTTCCAATTTTTCTGGCTCTTCTACTTCGATCCTTCATAAGACCCTCCAAGTATGGACTAAAGTCACCAAAAATGACTTTCTGGACACCTCTCTTGCAAATCCTGGAAAAGAAAATAAAGGACCAACAACCATATGTCTATTTGACCTAGTACCGTTTATGGATCATATAGATTTTGTACTTTAAACTCAAGTCAGTAGACTTTCCCTACAGAAGCCAATTAAGAACTCTTGAAGAATCCAAGATGAGGAAAAAATAGTGAAAAATTTAAGACTTGGCTATACATAGGATACGATAGGAGATGCCTCAGTGATTCAGGTCTGAATGCAGCATGTTTCCTCTAAAGGTTAAGAAGTGAGGAACCTTAGGCTGAATCTGCTGAAGTGGTTTGGCTGATATGACAAAATTCCTCAGGCCTCACAAGGACGGACTCAGAACGTGCTACCAAAAGTTCTTGAAGACTTTCCTCTTTCGAGACCCTTCACGTTTCACTCGCTTCAGTGTTTCCTAATACAGCCTTCCCAGCTCAGTCGTTCTTCTGCCCGAATCTCTGGTTCTTGCTTCCTGCTCCTGCAGAGTTAAATGGAAAGGATCGTAGGACAGTTTTAGGGTGTAATGTATGGGGTGGTAATTTTTAAGTCTCTATTGACAGTTTCACATGCTGTTTCATCAAACTTGCTATTTTTCGTATTTTAAAACTGTGCCAATCTTTTTACCATTCAAGCAAGCCTTTGACTAATGAATTTATTGGCCTACTGTACTGTTTCCATTTAGTTCCTTTCCTTTCTGTGACTTCTAATGCCCAGAACTGGATTAATCATAATCCTTGTTTCACCCGTTCTTGAATGGATCTCTTTCTGAGTATTTGTGAACCCACCGCCCTGCTCCCAAGCTGATAACTTACACTTACTTTGCCTTCCTGTCCTAGCCTGTCCCCCTGCTTCTTCTCCAGTTAACCTCTATTCTAAATTTTGTACTTGTCATTCATATCCTTGGTAAAGGAAAGAGAAAGTTTTGTCACATATATGTATGCCTAAGATCTCATTTTTGAACTTTATAAAGATATTGTACTGTTTTATATAGTTTACTGGGGCTGTTTTTTCCCTCAATATTGTTATTAAAATTCAACCATGTCCCTGACTGGACTATAGTTGACTTATTTTCACAAATGAAGACGATGTCATCAGGAAAATATTTATCCATTTCCTTTCAATGAACATTTGGATCGTCTCCAATTTTTTCCAATTCAAATTGTACAGCTCTGAATAATCTTTTTCAATTTCCTGAGGGCACACATGCAAGTATTTTAAACACTTAAAAAAAAGATATGCTCAAGAGAGAATTGCTCAGTTGCAGGGATGTGGAATGTTCAACTTCACAATACCAAATTGTTTTCCAAAGAGATGTACTAATTTAAACTCCCATCAGCAATGTATGAGAGATCTCCATCCACATCATCTCTAATGTCTGGTATGGCCAGACTTTCAAACTACACTAATCAAGATTACTTTAATTGTGGTCTTGGTTTGCATTTTCCTGGTTAAGCCTCTTTTCATGTATTTATTGATCAGATATCTCTTCTATAAAAATGCACTTTCAAAATCTTTGTCCATTTTTCTATTTTATTATAATTCTTTATATATTTACACCAATTTTTGGTCCATTAGCTTGTCTTTTCTCAGGTGCTTCTTTCCACTTCCAGATATAAAAATTTCTATGCAGTTGAATTTATATTAACGTTCATATATTAAGATTCTGAATTTACATATAATTTTTCTAGTTAGGTTTTGTGTCCATCTTAAGAGATCTTTCCTTACAGACTTCAAGGTCAGCAAGTGATTCACTTAAATCTTATGAACATTCCAAAGTTTGCTTTTAAATCTTTCATTTTTCTTAATTTGATTTTTGCCACGCCTCGTGGCTTGTGGGATCTTAGTTCCCCAACCAGGGATTGAATCCGTGCCCTCAGCAGTGAGTCCTAACCACTTGACTGCCAGGGAACTCCCTGGATTTGATTTTTATGCATGGCAGGAGTTAAGGAAAACAGTAGAAATGGCATTCATTAAAAATACAAACAAAAACCCCCGTAAAATCACGTGTTACCTTTCTTCTCTTGACACACTAGAAGTTTTAAAGTACCTACCTGTTTCCAAACTAAACCAGGATCATTAATGTGAAAAACCTTTTGTGACAGGTAAACTTTATCATTAATCTCTGCTTGGGAAACATGATCTGCTGAGCAGATCCACAAACTTTTGTTTTGCAGACTGAAGTTCTCAAGTTTAGAAACAGCTTTTATTTTTGGGGGGTGGGGGCCGCCACGGTTTTACATGCCCTTGTTTTCCCGAACGTTACACGTTCCCTCTCCTCCTATAGATTTCAGCAATGTGGACACTAAGTTATTACAGCTCATGAAGTATATGCATATCCCTGGGCTTTAGAAATTAGAATCCCAGAGACTGGGTGCTGGGAATAAGCACTTTAACCCTGATTTGATCAAAACCATTAAAAGTGAAAGCCACTTGCCTGTCTGTTACTTATAAAGCAGAGCCTATTTCTTCTTCCTACACTCTCTCAGAGTTCCTCACCTGTGAGTGCACAGAAGTCGTCTTTAAATTCTCCTATCTTGATGCCTTTGTTCATACTCCATCGGATACCATCCATTCTGCAAGTTTGACTCAAACATAAATCTTCTCTGAAAAGTCCTTCTTAATCACTCAGAATAGTAACTGGCCCTAACCAACCTCCGATAATAAAAAAAAAAAAGTAAGCCCCTACTGAAATACTGATAGGTTTTAAAAGTTCTTGAATTGGAAATAAATTTACTACTGACAAGTCTTCGATTAACATTAGTTAAGTCTGGTCTTTCAGAAATTTTATGGAATGGACTTATAAGAAAAAAGTACTCATCACCAACGGAGTCCCTGGCGTCACCTAGGATTGATAATAGCTGTGCCTAAATATATGCATTCAATATATTCTTGGTTTCTGCATCCAAAAGACACATATGCTTGCTTGACCAGCAGGATGGTTGGATATTCTTACAAACTGAGTAATTATGGTACACAGGTGAGAAGCGTATGTCTTCCAAATAGTTGGTCTACCATCAAGTTTTGAAATACTTGGGGGTTGACAGTCATACATAAAGTAGACTTCAAAGGACGCAGGTGAGTAGCAAAACCAGACTTGGATGTACACAAGCAACATTTTTAAGGTTAGTTTTCAGACTTTTAAAGCAGATCTACCACTGTGATGGGTTCCTGAATACCATTTTGTCATCCAAGAATATCAGTTTCCTTAGAGGCCTGTTGTAAAGTTTCTAAAAAAACAAGAAACAAAAAACCTACAAAGACCCAGCAGTATCTTATGTTTAGGTCTCTAGTCTATTAAAAGGAACTAGAATTAATCGAGATAGTGACTGCTATAGGTCACACTAAAAATAACAGAAAAGTACTTTACAGATGCAATTTCACATTCAGAAAAGTATCCAAGTCCAGCCATTTTCCAAGGGCCCCGTCTAAGCCAACACCTTAAGACTGTAGATATTTCAATTCCACCACTGTCATTTCCTATATGGTGTATAACAAAATATAATAAAGCAATTTATTTAATGATTCCTTCACCTTTTCCCACAGGAAGGTGTATATCTCTGAGCACCAGTTAAAGTTCCTCACACACTGCAGGCTCTCATGCAGTGACTACGATATACTTGCATCCAAATAAACTGCCATTCTCTCCTAACGGAGAGATAAACGATTAAATGATGCCACCACCGCTGAAAAGTGTCAAATTCTTAGATCTACATTCAGAGCCTACTAAAGATTTTTAAACATCTCACCATTGTTAGAGCTCCCAAGTTATTCCATCAAGTTGAGACCTGACCACAAATAATCTAAGATTGCAGATTACAAATTGGCCTTAACTAGTTTTAAAATATGCGCTGGGCCATGGCAGGATTGGTGACTATTTTTAGGGAAGACAGGAAAAGAATTGAGCTCCTATAGTTAGTAAGCCACTTGACATTACATTCTTTTAATTCTCTTTTACTCCCCCACCCCAATTTCTATCTTCATAGCACAAAAAACAGCTATTAACTGGAAAAGCCAAGACCACAGGCCAAAGTGGCAGCAAAATCCATCCTTTTAACCGATCACACTCCTGCCCTCTCTCAAGGCACAACTCTGAAGTGGATATGTACATTTAACAACTCCAACACTACACACACACGCCAAATACATTACATTGCTGGAGTCTCCAAATTCCTGAAAGTGTTGACAGAAACAGACATGAAGCCTGAATTTGGGGCAATTTAAGAAATGTTATAAAAAATTTATTATTCAAATCTCAAGGCAAAAAAATCTCAGGTTGAAATCTTCCTTTATCTACTGGGCACTACGATGTAGAAACCTATTAACAGCTAATATTAATGAAGTATTATCACAATTTATTTCAGAATCAAACTAGTAGATGAGACTGAGGCACATAAATAGGCAAATGAGACAAGCTTTAGATTTTATTTGTAATTTACTTGAATAAAACCCATCTCCTCAGTCTAACTTCATTCTCTGTAGCTATAAAATGATTATTTCATGTCCTTGGCCTGGGGGTCAGGAGAAATCAATAGATAAAGAAAAGAGCTGTGCGTGAAGATGCATTATGTTGTTGTCCCAAATGCGTAAGAGATCTTTTTCTCCTGGAAAGAAAGACCCCAAGGCCTCCATTGCACTTTTATTTGAATGTAACATTTGGGACAATTGTCCCAAAGGGCTGATATTTCCCAATTTAATCTGAGGTCATAATAAAACAAGCAACAAAACAGTATTCGGGGTTTCAGTTCTCACCCTTATCATCAAGACTCACTGCCTCCCATCATCAGTATTTATTGAGCATTTACAGTGTACTAGGCACAATAGAACATACAGAAAACATTGTCCCTGCTCTCGAGGAGCTTACATTCTAAAAGAAAAAAAAAAATACACCTCTTTTAAAATGGTATTTTTGTTTGGTGTTTTCTGCAAGGTACTGAGGAAATAGCTTGTAGGGTGAGCTTTGGGTATAACTTAGCCCCATCATTATTCAAAGAGAGGAAGAGGAAGGATTTTAAAGGCAAAGACAATGACAGACCATTCAGGATAGGTAGGGTTTACAGGGAGATAAACACAATCTCATCAACTAGGGAGAGATTTGCTGCAGTGTATAGGATGAGGGAAATAGTTTGTGGGATGCAAGCAAAGGAAGCAGGGTATCCTTAGGCATTGAGTGGAGCCAGAAAGATCATGCGGCCTTTTCCCCAAGTACATGGCCACCAAGTAGGAACGGTTGGTGACAAGACACAAGGCTTAAAAAAGGTAATCCTGTGCACCTGACAAATAGAAAGAATAAAAGATCAAAATTGAAGGCAGGCTGTAAGAGTATCAAGAAATTCTTAAAAACAAAAGTGATTTGGAAGCACGAAACTTACAGTTAATGCTACCCAATGTCATGATGGGCCAAGAACATTGCGGCTTCCTAAGTTAGAAAATGCCATATACCAAAATTTTAAATGGAACACATTACTCTTTTTTTCAATCAATCCCCCTGTCTCTGAAAAAAAAAAAAAATTTTTTTCAGGGGGAGGGGGGAGTATGGGACATGACTGGGAACAGTAGTAGTTATCTTAGTAGTATTTTGTTGTTATGATAAACTTTGTATTCAAACTTAGTAAAAGCCCATTAGCTGCCAAGAGGGAATAAGGAATAAATTTCCAAAAATGTACAATTTTCTTTAGAGAAGTTTCAGAACCAAAAGACTAATTTACATGAAAAGCTGTAGAGAAAGTAGTTGAAAAGTCCATTCATAAAACTTTTATTCCACTTACATGAACTTAATACACGTGTTCTTAACAATTATGCTTGGATTGTTCATGAAAATCTCATAAGACATTAAACAAAGCTAGCCATCATCTCAAGTTATTTCCCTGTTAACTATTTTTACAGCACATGCATGTTAGGCAAGTATCAAAAAAAAAAAACAAAACAAAAAAAACCCCAAAAAACAAAACAAAAACAAAACAAAAAAAACCCACAAAAGCAAAAAAAAAAAAAAAAACCTAAAAAATGTTAAATACATGGGTTTTTTGTTTTACTGCTGTGCTTGATACACAAGAAGTAATGAATATCAAGCAATTCATTTTTACTGCATCTTTACTTGTACATTTGTTCTTAGGTTGCCTAAAACATTTAAATACAAATAAAATGAGTGTAGCAAAAATAATGAAAGCAAACAGCAGGTAACTTTACAAATAATGGAATGTGAACCGTTTCTGCCCTTATCCAGAGTAAATTGGGTCACAACTAAAGGAACACTTCTGTAGCTGTAGTCAATGGTGTGCACATTGAGACTGAGTATTCCACAGATAACACATGGTTTAACATGTAATATCCATGGGATATCTATTTCTACTATAGCCTTATAAGTGCTCCAAACCTTAAAGTACCCACAGCTACACCTGTGACTGGAACCAATTATCCCTTTTATTCCCCACCAGGACAAACCAATACGAGGCAGTTTTCTTTGCTTAGACATGGAAGCAGTTTTAACACTGGCCCTCGTGAAGCCACAATGTACCAAAAGTACTATGCCAAACATTTATAACTTGTATAAAAATTCCACATCCCCATATTGGCCACCTCAAGATGAAAACAGATAACTCCCTAAATGTTAACTGGCTCTACTCCCCTAATATTAAACATAAAAACCACATGGGAAATATAGAAATTCAAATAGAAGTAACATAAACCTGTCATAAATCGTAAACAAAAAACTATTTGTGGGACAGCATGGATGACAAATGGTCTACTGTGTAAATTTTAGAATGAGGCAGACAAAAGTTGGAAGGCCTTTTAATTTTCCCCTCCTTCTCCTGCTTCAGCTTCGTCTCCTTGGGTATCCGATGTCCACAACTAGTTAAGAGGAGGGAGGGAGGGAGGGAGGAGGGGAGGGAGGGAGGGAGGAGGGAGGGGGGGAGGGAAAGAGAGAAATTTTAGTATATTTCAGTTTAAAAAAAACCTTAATATATATGCCAAAGTACCAGAATCTAAGCAGTTTTTGTTGGAAGGCTTTCTTTAAAAAATTGCAGCATTTAAGATAGCTTCAAGATGTAAAACGCCTCCAGGGAATTATATTCAATATCCTGTGATAAACCACAATGGAAAATAATATGAAAAAGAATGTATATGTGTATAACTGAATCCCTTTGCTCTACAGCAGAAATTAACACGACATTGTAAATCAACTATACTTCAATACAATAAATTTTTTAAAAAGATATAAAAGGCCTCAATATAATACATTTATTTCCTCCCTAATCATTCTGTAAGCATTGTAAGTACACAGCAGAGATGTCTTCAAATAACAAAGTCAGATACAGGAAATTCTTGGTTATTCATAGAAGGTAAAGAAAAAGTAGAAGAAATCATAGAAATGCTACAGTTCTAAATATCAATAGCTATCAGAATAGTAGGTTGTCCCAAATAGCCCCAGTGAGAGACGGATGTATAAGTTTAGTGCAACTAAACCAGAATCATCAAATTCAGCCCATGCTCAAGGAGCTCAGGCTGACTACTTTCCCCTGGTAGACTTTAGACTGCCACTCTAAAGAGAATACCACACTCCATGAAATTCAAGAGTCAGGATCAAGTCAGAACTAAACTACAAATTTAACTAACATTTTTAGTTTACAAAAAAAAAAAAAAACAAAAAAACAAAAAACTACCTTTGTGAATTTGTCTGATTCAAAATAAATAGATGAACACAACAGTATGGTCAGAACCAAATCTTCTAAGAGGTAAAAACTGAATTGTCCCATAGTAGTAGGACTATGGTGTCTATTTATTTTTAGATTAATGTTACAGTTTTTCAGCAGTTTAAAAACATGATTTCAAGATTATCTCAGCTGTTCCAAATATTAATTTTTTTTACAAGTCTTAGCACTCTATAATGATTTTTAGAGGCAATTATAAAAGGATTGTTTCAAGATACCTTGAATTTTATATTGCTTATACATTGCAGAATGAAGGGGGGAAAAGCTCAATATTTTTCTATCCCCCAAATCACCCATTAGTTTTATTTATTTATTAACCAAATATGTTACTGGCCTGGAAAGGAGACTTCTTTGAACATCATACAGTTAGCTGAATGACCTCTAGAAGTCTGTAAGCTTCTATTAAACTGGTGGTCTTATAAGACAAGATGAAATTATTTTTTTATCATCTCTTTCCAGTTCTCTCATAGACCCTTGTTTTTTCCATATAAACATTAAAAATTTGATGAAGGATATTTATATTTATCTTCCTAGGGTTATGTGTTGACAATACTGGTCAACCAGATCCAGACTCAGATACTAGATAGTTTTGACAAAATTTCTTTACTTGACAGATAAGTGATCCAATCAACCTATAATGATAACAGGCAATATGACTAGAGCTCAGAGAAGGCACGTAGTAAATAGTGACGGAATCAGAATCAGAACCTTGGTTTTCTTCTTACTCAGCTCTTGTAATATGCTCTTCATGCTATACTGATACCAAGATTCAGCTGGAAGTATATATTTCAGATCAGGCCTTCTCAAAAAGTGATGACAACACAACTCAGTAGTGACTAGGTCTCAAGTTCTACCTTTTAGAACTATCTCATCATTTCAAACCAGAAAAATTTGAAAAATTCTTAATATTAAAATTAATATTAAAATTAGCTAACAAACTGAAGTGCTTCTTTCATTTGATATGCATAAAAAGATCCACTCTTTAAGGAACTATACCTTACCCTCTTGACTAAAATAATCTCCAGAGTGTGTAGGTAGCCTCCAATTATACTTTCTAAAATAATTTTCAGTGTTTAATAATAAACAAGTACATAATGACATTCAAAAAACTGCTGAGAATATAACTGGTTCAGAAAATTGGCAATGGACTAAAAAAAATAAAGCTGAGAAAAGTTAAATGTATATACAATGATGCTGTACAGTCCCCAAAACAAATGCCCCAAAGCTAATAAAAACCAGTAGCACTAAACTATAATCTTCATTCCTAGCTCTTTATCTGGCACACAGCAGATACTTGATACTTTTTTTCACCCAAGCCTCAAAACTTCAAATTTAATATTTATGTGAAGGAGAAGAATGTGAAAACCTATGGGACCAAAGAGACATATCAACCAACTGCAATATATAGACTATTTGGATCCCAATGCAAATAAAAAACTGTTGGAAGAAAAAAAAAAAAAAGACAATACAAAGAAACACAAAAAGACAACTGGAAATTGAATGCTAGAAATTTAATATTATTAAGGAATTAACTAAATATTTTTTCAGTGTGATACTGGCATTGTGGTTTTTTTTTTTAGTCTGCAGTATACCAAGGACAATCATGACCTGCCACAGTTAAGTCATTTTTTTTTTTTTAACTAAGAGACTAGGCAAAATAGATGTCCACTTGGACTCCATAGAGTATCTGAAATTTTGTAACTAAAGTTATTAATGCCCTACCATAGCTACATAAATATAGAAGCAACTTTATGGTCTCCATTTTTAATGGAATTTAAATATGAAGAGAGGGCTTCCCTGGTGGCGCAGTGGTTAAGAATCCTCCTCCTGCCAATGGAGGGGACACGGGTTCAATTCCTGGTCCAGGAACATCCCACATGTCTCGGAGCAACTAAGCCCATGCGCCACAACTACTGAGCCTGCTCTAGAGCCCACGAGCCACAACTACTGAGCCCACGTACTGCAACTACTGAAGCCCGAGTGCCTAGAGCCCATGCTCCGCAACAAGAGAAGCCACGGCAATGAGAAGCCAACGCACCGCAACAAAGAGTAGCCCCACATGCTGCAACTAGAGAAAGCTCGTGCGCAGCAACGAAGACCCAACACAGCCAAAAATAAATAAATAAATAAGAAGAGAACTTAAGGGACTTCCCTGGCGGCGCAGTGGTTAAGACTCCGTGCTCCCAATGCAGGGCACCCAGGTTCGATCCCTAGTCAAGGAACTAGATCCCACATGCATGCCACAACTAAGAGTTTGAGAGCCACAAGTAAGGAGCCTGCCTGCTGCAACTAAGACCAGCACAACCAAATAAATAAATAAAAGTTATTTTTTTTAAAAAAAGAGAACTTAAGTATGCTTTTGATACTAAAAGCAAAACTCTTCTGTGACTAAAATGGAAAGAACAGAATCACCTATATTGAAATGAAAAATAAAATGGCTTATGTAATTGAAAGTTCAAAACCATGAATTACAAAGTCATTTTAAAAACCAGAATTTTAACAATGGGTATATGTAACTAATCAAAGGACACATATTTAGTCCTTAGTCTAATATTTCAGTTTCTGTAAGATGGTTTTCTTCAGAGTTTTAAAAGCAGATAGGATCTTACATTTAAAAAAAAAAAGAAAAAAAAGAAAAAATAAAAAACGAATATAAAAATAAACTGAGTCACACGAATTTTTTGTTTCCAGTGCATATAAGTTATGTTTACACCATAGACTGTAGTCTATTAAGTATGCAACAGCATTATGTCTTTAAAAAAACCAACATACATACCTTGTTAAAAAATACTTTATTGCTAAAAAATGCTAATCATCAACTGAGCCTTCAGCAGTTGAAATTTTTGTTGGTGTAGGGTTTGAAACACTGAAAATTACCAAAATGTGAACTCAAGAGACATGAAATGAGCAAATGCTTTTGAGAAAAACAGCACCCACAGACTTGCTTAACACAGGGTTGTAACAAACCTTCAATTTATAAAACTCGTAGTATCTGTGAAGCACAATGAAACAGAGCTATGCCTATAATCTCTTCGCCATGTTAACCACTCATGATGCTGATATGTACTTACTGTCAAGTTGTCTCTCAGTAACTGCATTATTAGTGTGCTGTCTTTGTATGACTCTTCACTTAATGTATCAAGTTCAGCAATGGCTTCATCAAATGCCTGTGATAAAAAAGAAATAATTTCAATGCTCAAATAATACTGATTACTAAATTTCCACATAACAGGTAAAAAATACATACTGTTTTTGCAAGAGAGCAGGCTTTCTCAGGGGAGTTCAGAATCTCATAATAGAACACAGAGAAGTTAAGGGCCAGACCCAATCTGATAGGATGTGTTGGCTGCATTTCCTTTTTGCTGATTTCAAAAGCTTCTTGGTATGCTTGCTGTGATTGATCCACAATCCCTGGATAATAAAATGCACCAAAATATATCGATAAAAGTTTGCACTTCACCTTCACCCCTCAAACCAAACCATTACTATCCAATTATAAACTCTGAAATATTAAGCTGTAGCAACCTTAACTGATTAAGGCTCCTAAATTTAAAAGAGAAGAAAAAAAAAAGAAAAGCTTCTCCTGGAAAACTACACTAGCCATTGATCAATGTCAAGACAAAATAACTCTAATCATCTCAGTATTATTTTTAATAATTAGTTTGTACTGCTCTACAGTTATACTAAAACCACTATTAAAATTGTGAGGAAACATTCCTATACATAAAATTGGCTTGTTAGCAAGCATACATTTCAGAATACCAATTATTCGGCAGTAGATACATAGTTGACCCTTGAACAACAAGGGGTTTAGGGATGCCAACTCTTCATGCAGTCGAAAATCTGAGTATAATTTTGTAGGCGGCCCTTCATGTCCAACCTTGGATCATGTAGTACTGTAGTATTTACAGAAAAAATCTCTGTGTAAATGGACCTGTGCAGCTTAAATCTGTGTTCCTCAAGGGTCAACTGTTTAGTTGAAGGAAGGATGGGGGGAGGGAAAAAGGGAGGGGAGGGGAGGGGAGGGAAGGAAGAAAGAAAGAGAGAGAGAGAAAGCGCAAAGTCCATTATTACTCTTCATTTAGTGCTCTGAGCAATTAAAAAACAACAAAACAATTCTCTACACTCCAGAAGGGACTCCTTCCATACTGTGTCATTTTCTAAGCGTCCAGCACACAGGCTGAGGCAGCATACCTTTCTTGTCATCACCTGCAGCAACCTCAGCCAAATAGCGGTAGTAGTCTCCTTTCATTTTCAAATAGAAGACTTTACTCTCTGCTTGTGAAGCATTGGGGATCAAGAACTTTTCCAAAAGAGACTTGGGAAGAAAAGAAACAGTCATAATAAGACTAAAATATTTACAAAACTGAAAGAATCTGCATTTTTCAAGAGCATACTATAGCCTAAGTTATAAAACTTTAATACCCAGTCATTGCCAATGATACAACTTTTGAATGCCGTAGGCTCGTAAATTTGTGGTTTAAAAGCAGAATGCTTTGGACAGCAATACTTAAAATTTGAAATTAGTGTTCAGCTTATTATTTAAGGATGATAATTTGAATATTGGCCTCTCCCCCATAGTACTATCAATTTACATGCTGATAAAGACTGCATGTTTCAATGAATGTGAAAGCATGACAGCTCATAATATTATATGTTATTATGTTTTATTACTATATTACTTAACAAAATGGCAAACTTTTCATTTTCAAGGTAGTCATGACACTAGAATGCAAAGAACATAAGAGATTAACTTTCTGGTACTCTGGAGGAATATATGACTTAAGCAGAAACCGACAGTATAATAGACACTACCAGAGTCCATGACAGAGGAAGCAGAACAAAAGAACAAAACGTCATTTATAAGACTACAATTAAAGTAATACCTCACAACAGGTAAAAAGCTGTTCAAAGTTTTATTCTTCCTACCTAAATTAAGACACTGGTAGGAGTATGAGAATTAAAGATCTGAAGAGTTGGGGCTTCCCTGGTGGCGCAGTGGTTGAGAATCTGCCTGCCAATGCAGGGGACACGGGTTCGAGCCCTGGTCTGGGAAGATCCCACATGCCGCAGAGCAACTGGGCCCGTGAGCCACAACTACTGAGCCTGCGCGTCTGGAGCCTGTGCCCCGCAACAAGAGAGGCCGCGATAATGAGAGGCCTGTGCACCGCGATGAAGAGTGGTCCCCACTTGCCGCAACAAGAGAAAGCCCTCGCACAGAAACGAAGACCCAACACAGCCATAAATAAATAAATAAATAAATATTTTAAAAAAAAACGATCTGAAGAGTAAACCTTTAGTTTCATTAAAGGGATTTTCAGCTAATAAGATACATATTTACCGATCACCCCAAACAGGTAAAACTTCATTCTACATAATTCTGTTCAAAACTATAACAATGTAAGCTAAGTAAATCCTAACATGCTAATAATTATATTCTACAATGGATTTAAAGAAAAACTTGATTTCACTGTATTAGGGGGATAAGGCACAATAAACTAGTGATTTTTTTTTTAAGGGGGAGAAAGATAATATTCCAGTAGTAGAATTAGGCAAATTTTTTTTTTTTTTAAATACTCCACTTCTTCCTACTAAACACACTCTAGGAATCAAGGTGAAAGTCAATTTTCAACTGGGCTTAGCCCCAAACAAGTCTCAATTTTTACAAGGAAAAAGGGTATCTAATTCTTGGTTTCTATTCTTCTGGTAGTAACCCAGTAGTTTATATAGCACCTACTTATATGCCAAACAGGTTGAAAAACGCTTTTAAAATAATAACTCTCACTTTGTATGTCTACCCCATTATGTTCCAAATGGTGAGTGGGAGAGTAAGCTTTAACCCGGCTTCTCCCCCTTTCTGCAACTTAAGCAACAGATACTCGGATGAAGTGGGTAGTTCCAAGTTGGCAGTAGGAGCAGGTTGCAACGCATTACAGCAAAGGGTTGGAGATGAGAGAATTCAACCTGAAATTATGTTTCCTGTGATTATTAACTGATATTTGAAACCGTTGGCCTGAAATCAGAAGACCACTTTGGTTAGGATAACAAAATTCTTATTACACCATCCCCAGACTTTCATATTCAAAGATCTCTCAGCTGCAAAAGTGTTTTGGAATTCATTCATTCATTGATTCATTTAAACTTTGAGGCAGCTTCTAGTGTGAAATCTCAACCAAACTAGAAATAAAGGAACCCTCTGGGCTTGGAAGACCACTGCTTCCTCTGAAGAAGGAATGCCTATAACCTAAGACTTGGCAATATTCCAACTTGCCGTCATTTTTGTCCTTTAAACACCATCATCTTCTTTGAGGCATGAACACTCTGTGAACACTATAGCTGCTCTTTGGGGATCTGCCTAAACAGCAAAAGATAGTTCCATTTAATATAGTAAGTGGGTTTTTTTTTTAACTTAAGAAACAAATGACCAGGCTTTTTCAAGTTTTATATCTTAATATAAAATGCATTATTCATTCCACTATGGGAGACGGTATAGCATAATGGCTTTGGATTCAGAAGTCTAGGTTTAACCTGTGGCACTCCACACTTGGAAGGACAAATTCCACTTCTGATTGGCTAGGCTAAAAGTTAGACTATGAAGTCTAACTAAGGAAAAAGTATATTGCGATTAACCAGAATTCACAAATCACTTCAAATTAAATAGCGGGAAAAATATATATAAATCTAAAGAAGGTTCCATATACAATTCGATTGTGAACTGCTCTCTGGCTCACTTATGTATATTTAAGATTGACAAAGAATATTTTCAAATGAAAGAAGTGACAACAAGTAAAAGCCTAACCATGAAATCAATTCTCTACCTAGGCATTTCTATTTCGTATTTTACTGCTTCAACATATTTTTTACATTCACTTATTCTTCAATACTTAAATGGCACTGTGCTAGGCACTGAGAATAGTGAACAAGACAGTCTCTAAGTCTGAGGATAAAATGTCTAGCAGGGAAGACAAGAGAAACAGAATAACACTGCCTCGTCATGTCCTTCACTTTTCAATGACTTTTATCTAACCCACTGTATATATGTAAAGATGAGGGCCACAAACATGTGCAGTTAGTTAAGGGTGAATCACTTAAAATGTAAAACTTTAAAGTATACATCTGAAAACTTGCAGAAGTTATTTAGGCAAGGTGTCAATAAATGTCATAAGAAATTGTAACTCATCTTTTATGAGTAATAACTTCTATATCTCTAAAAACTGTTGTTTTACATTTGGGTAACTCACACTGAGAATTTTTAAATTAGCAATTAAGCACCTCTTCCCCCAAGGTGAACACTGAATTTAGCCATAACATCTGATTAAAACAATAACAACGGCAAAAACTACTTTAAAGCTATTAACCAGAACCTACAAGTAACAAGAAGGCAAGATACCAGTAGTCAGGCTGTTTATTGGCCTAATGATAGACTAAAAGGACCAAGGATCAACAGTGGCGAATGTTTCTGGTAAAATGCTGACTACAAGAAGTTGAAAAAGCAAACTCATCACACTGTACCCATTAAATAAATATGCGCAGTTCTTTGTATGTCAATTATACCTCAGTAAAGCTGTTAAAAATAAAAGAAGTTGAGAAAGGGATAAATGACAAACTTTTAAAATCTTCTGATGACATAAAGGTAAGAACCATTAAGACTTAAAAAACAAAAAGCAAGAAAGACTGGATTAAACATTAAATTTGGTTCAAAAAGCTAACTATGAAAGAACAGAATGTCCTCCACCAATTCCCCTACCATCCCTGTTCATGTATGCCACTCCTCCTGTCAAGAGGTGGAATTCATTTCCTTTCTCCTGAGTCCGAGTTAACTTTGTTGTCTTGCTTTAACCAGCAGAATGCAGTGAAAATGACTCCTGTTCCAGTTCTAGGCCTAAACCTTAAGAGGACTAGCAACTTCCCTTTTTGCCCTCTTGGAGCCCTAAGCCAGCATTAAAAAAAAAAAAAAACAAAAAAAAAAAAACTATCTTGCTGGAGAGAAAGGTCAAGTCAGCCCCAGTCATGGAACATGTTTAGTGAAGCCATCTGGATATTTCAGCCCCAGATGAAGACAGCAATGAGTGACCACAACCAACACCATGTGAAAAACTGTCCAAAAGAATCCAGACAAGCCACAGGGTTACAAAAAAGAATAAATCACTGTTTTAGTTTTGATCGGTTTGTTATGCAGCAATAGACAACTGAGAAAAATAATAAAAACATCATTTTCAATAATAAACATGCCATTTTTGACAATCACTTTACATGGATTAATTTGATCCTTCCATAACCTTACCTATGAGGTACAAACTACAATTATCGCCATCTCATAGAAGACAACAAACGGCGCCGAGCTCAAAAACCACAGCTAAGGGGCTTCCCTGGTGGCGCAGCGGTTAAGAATCTGCCTGCCAATGCAGGGGACACGGGTTCGAGCCCTGGTCTGGGAAGATCCCACATGCCGCGGAGCAACTAAGCCCGTGAGCCACGGCTACTGAGCCTGCGCGTCTGGAGCCTGTGCTCCGCAGCAAGAGAGGCCACGATAGTGAGAGGCCCGCGCACCGCGATGAAGAGTGGCCCCCCACTTGCCGCAACTAGAGAAAGCCCTCGCACAGAAACGAAGACCCAACACAGCCAAAAATAAATAAATAAATAAATTAAATTAAAAAAAAAAAAAAAAAAAAAACCCTGTGGAAAAAAAACAAAAACAAAAACAAAAAAAAAAACCACAGCTAAGTTGTGAAGGTACAACTCCAACTAGGCAATCTGACCTGTTCTACATTATTCTACATTTTCTCTGCCTCAACAGGATGATATGCCTACTAAGAAGGAGAATATGATTCCAAGATATTAATTAGAAATCAAAATGAAGGATGATGATTCAGTTCTACACTGTGCTGAGGAAACCAAACCTAGAGTATACTGTTCCTTTAAAAATAGGGACTTCCCTGGCAGTCCAGTGGTTAAGACTCCGTGCTTCCACTTCCGGGGGGTGGGGGTGGGGGGCACGGGTTCGATCCCTGGTCAGGGAACTAAGATCCCACATGCTGCGTGCCTCAACCCGCCCCCCAGCCCCCACCAAAAGTATCAAGTAAGGCTTTGACAAACTGGAGAGTATCCAGGAAAGCAAGCAAGAGTGTTGATGAAAACTGGAAACAGTCATGAAAACTGAAAGAATATGACATGAATGGCTCCAGAAGACAAGACTAGTTAAATTTGGGCAGAGGTAGATTTCTGCTCAGTATGAGAAAACTTACGAAACAAATTTGGAATAGGCCACCTTGTCAGATAGCAAGTTCTACTCTTCTTACAGAGATTTTCAGGAGAAATGAGAAAAATCACTATTTTTTAGAGATTCACAAATAAGATGTGGTCTCATTCAACTCTAAGATATGGAAGATATAGAGTTCACTGAATTAAGTTAATTGTAACACTACAGAGATGATTAAGTATGTTAACTTATCAAACTAACCAAAGAGAAATAAAAGTTCAATTTTCCGGCTTTAAAAGCCAGAGGAGAAAGGCAAATGTAGGGAGAAGACCATGATGGAAATAAAAACAGAGGGGGAAAAAAGGAAGCAGCACTTATCACAAAGCAGCAGTGACAAGAAAAACTGAAGAAGAGAAAATGAAGAGAGGAAAGAACTAATAGCTATTTTCAACATACAAAAACTTCAGAAAATACCCTGTGCTAAGTATACAACTTCCTATATTTCATTCATGTGTAGTAGTAAAGTAAAGGTGATGACAACTGTGGGACATTGTGAGAATCTGAATTTAAAAGGAGACATAGCATTAATATAAGGAAAGAAGCAAATGAGGTGTCACAATTTCTACTTATAAAACAATGGTTAGGCTAACTACTGATGAACCTTCCACTTGTAAAATTCTCCACATAACACTGACTTTCTAATCTAAATGTAATTTGTAACAGAAAAGGATTTTCAGGTCAAACACAAACTTTAATAACATCTTACACTCAAGCACCTGAGACTACAATGTTAATATTGAGCTGATCTCCATTTTAGCCAGAGAAAAAAATAACACGAAGGAGCATGTAGTCTAAAGTTAGTACCCACTGCCCTCATGTACATTCCACTGGTAAAAACAGTCACTTGCCTGTATTTAAGAGGGACACTGGGAAATTTGGTCCAGCTGTGTGCACAGGAATTAGAGGGGAGCCTCAGTTTTAGTAAACAGATAGCAGTTTCTGTCACACAATTGATGGAAGCATTTTTTCTTAGTTACTGGTATTGATTATTAATTAATATGAAATTGAAAAGAACTAGTGAAAATGGAAAAATGGTGTGAATTTTTTGTAGAAAAAATTTAAAAGCTAAATCTTTTTATACTCACTACCTATATGATTTTTAAAAAATTTTCACATCAGCATCATATGCTAAATATGAACGTTAAAATGTTATCAAACAATAGGGAGGGAGTAGTTACTTGTCTGAAGAGCAGTTGTACTATATATAGTGTCAATAAGGATCTTGCTGAAATAGAATTTGATTTAGAGATTCACAGTAGTTCCCCTCAAGCAGTTTAAAAAAATGTCTGTGATGACAGCTACTGTCTTTTAAAGATAACCATGGCCATTTAAAAATACCCAAAATTAATCTGCTGAATTAGAGTTAATGCATATTCTGACTTTATACAGTAGTCATCCCCACTTAACGTTATGTGGAATTGAAAGCATGAGGCCCACATCTGAAATGTCTCTGTAAATGGTTCATAGTCCACAGCTAAATACATGCTATAGTTCTGGAGAGGGCGCTGAACCTTAATCTAATCAATGGATAAATTATGTTGAGCTTGAGATTTTAGAGTTAAAAGATTTTTTTTTTCCTCTACAGCACCATGTACAATTAACCTCTTAGGTTGTAAGAACACTTAAGATATGGGGTCAAGTAATGATTTTTCCCCCAAGCCAGTCAATTTACCCAGGGCAGAATATATTAACAATAGTTTCTAGCACGTGCTTGATCCAAAGATGGTCTACGTAACATCAATGCTTTGACTTTGGAGCGTATTAACATTAAGGAACCACACAAACTGACAGGTTATCTAGTTCTGACTGCCCTTCTTGAGGTAGGCTCAACCTGCCCCCACTAGGAATTTCAATAAACATTCAATTCTAACTGTGGTCAAATATTTCTAATAAAAAGTTTGTAAACTGAAAATCCATCTCTATTCTAGTGATATACCTCTCTCACTGTCCTTTAATATGATTACAGCTTGAAATTAAGAAGAGATCCCACTCTCATCAACTTTGAGATCTCAGGCAAGTTAATCTCTCAGAGCCTTAGTTTTCTCATCTATTAAAGAATTAAATGAAATTTAATTTTATAAAATGATTTTTTTTAATACAAAATATATTTACAAATGATTAAAATGAAAATCTACTTCAAAAGGCCGCTACGAGGCCTAAATGAGAGTATAAACAGGAAAGCACCAATCACAGCTCCTAAAAGAGTAGGTACTCTACTCAGTTAGATGTAAATATGACATGGGGATCTTGACATCCAAAAAATCTGCTTTAGTGCACTTGTACTCTCAACTTTAGTACTTCAGTTCGGGTTCAGTAATCAAAAATTTGTGTATCTAATAAGAGTGGTGAAATAATGCACAAAAAACCTTTCATTTAAAAACACAGGATTAAAGAGGGCAGGGACTTGCTGAGCTCTGGGCTTCCCCACCTGGTTTTGTGGCGCCTCCTGAAGGTTCTGGTGAAGGAATAAACTGAAGTAATTACAGCAAAACAAAAACAAAAACAAATCCACAGGATTAAATTATATCAAAGTACGAAAGATGAAGGAAACATTTTCCGTTAGTACTTGGTTCTTTTTACAGCAGACTTGTAAAAGGCACAAGCTTACACTGCTTACTACCTATGTTCAAATCCCAGTTCACTGCTTACTAGCTATGTCAACTTGACGAAGTTCTGAAATTTCTCTGGGCCTCAGGTTTCTCATCTGTAAAAGAGCAGAAAATAGGTGTGACTTCATGAATCCCCCCCCAGCAGGACTCCCAGGGGTCCACAGATCACTCTTAAGAACTGTTGACTGACTTAAAGTAATCTGTACCATTCACCTACCTTTCAATATACCCAGCTCTAACACTATGTTCTCCCTCAAGCCAATTCTCAAAAATATTCAGTTTAGTCCCAGGTCTAAACAGTACGTGCCAGTATGGAATGAAGCGTAAGATATACATCAAAATGTTGTGTGTGTGGGTTCAACTTACAGAATAGTTTGTATATGATCCTACCTGTGTATATTCTTCAAGGACAGAATTGTTTGCGTGGGCACTGCAAGTTCCCAGGAGGATACAAAAAAGATTAGACATTACCTCTGAGGAAGTGGGATGACATCAGAAGAGTTTTGTTTTTTGAACTTTACATCCTATGCTCTGCAACATGTTATCCAGAGCAAGTGTAATTTAAAATAATTATGATTTTGCACCTTTGACTTTTCACATATGTATTCTTAATCTACTTATAGGCTCCTTAGAGACAAACGTTTTGCACACATTAGGCACTCAAACATCAAATCCCCAGGCCGAATTAGTAGACTAATTTGAACAGCTTCATTTAAATATAGCAGAGGAAACTTAGAACAATCTTAAAGGAGAAAAGCCTAACATCGAGAAGACTATCAAAAGTTCATCATCTTACCAAACTTCTAAATATAGTTAAAATAAAATGTAGTAAAAATTATTGAGGTTGATATTGTAGGTTAGATAATGAATATTTTGCTCAAAAAGGAACAATGTTCTGCTTCTTTAAAGACCTAGAAATTGCACAAAAATGACAGGTGTTTGGGTGCTGTACTAAGCACATATATTCAGAAACAGCAGCCAAAGGGCAGGCTAGGTATATCCTAATATGCTTTCAGGGCCCTTGGATAAGCGCCAGGTACTACGTAATGCCTCTGGAGGGGACAACTAAGGGAGACAAACAACTACAAAACTTCACCAGAGATGGGGTGGGAGGACAGTTCCAAGCAGCAAGGTAGAGTAAATTTGTTTGCAAGTCAGGACACCTAGATTTTGGTACTACAACTCTGCCACCAAGAGGAGTGATGGGAGTTTCAAATACAAAATCATGACACCTCCTCATTTGATCTTCTTGTGCTTCACAGTAGCATTCATTTCAAAACCTTCCTTCCAAATTTTCACCCCAGGAAAGCTCCTCTAACGCAATGAACACATCCCGCCCCCCACCACTATTCCTCACTTGTCCTTTCCTTTTTTTCTTAAATGGGAATCAGACAATGTAGAGAGTAAGGGTCCTTAGACTAAACTTTAAAAAATTAACAAGAACTCATTGTAAACCATTTATATATTTATTTCAGCCCTAAAGAATGACCACCTGCCACTATGCACTCAAATTAAATCACTGGGCTAGTGGCTGTGATTTAGCTTGTCAATTAGAATACATGAAGCCAAGTAATGAAAATGTATTTCAAAGGAAAATCACAAGTTATAGAGCTGGGATTTCTTTCCCCTTTCAAAAGAGTAATCCATTCATTATAAAATTACATAACCCATTTAAAAAGGACTTCGGCAAACTATATTTAGTTCTAACCTTTGATAAAGTAATCATACTTATGGGGCATCTATCTTTAAAAAAAAAAAATTTATACTTTTACACCACAGGGTGTTTTTAGAAGTCCTCCCTGCTGTTTAAATTAGAAAATATAATGTCCTATCTAAAGATAATGGTTCAGTAACAGAACAACATGTGTCTCCTAATACGATGCACCAAGGAGGGCACGATATCATTTCCAGGAATTCTTCCCCAAAATGCACAATCTGAGTTTACTCATGAGGGATCACCAGACAAATCCAAATTGAGGGATATTCTACAAAACAACTGGCCAGTACTCTTGAAAAAAGTGGCAAAGGGCAAGGACTGAAAAACTGATCCAGATTAAAGAAGAGTAAGGAGACATGACAATGAAATGCAAACTGTGATCCTGGATTGAATTCTGGACCAGAATTAGGCAATTATAGTGGTATAATTTGTAAGTGCTATAGGTTATATAATAGTTTATTTTATCCATTATTTTATTAATTTATTGATTTTGATCATTATACTGTAGTTACACATGTTAACATTTGGGGAATCAGGTAAAGGATATATGGGAAAACTTGAACTTATTTCAAAATAAATAAATGGTTAGAAAGGCAGTTTAATTACCATATGTAGAAGAAGCTATTTTCCCTTTTGGTTAGTTAATATTACACTTATATAAAAGTAAGTTTTAAAGAAAAACCTTCTTAATAGGACTATTTCTGGGGGACTTCCCTGGTGGGGCAGTAGTTAAGAATCCACCTGTCAATGCAGGGGACACGGGTTCGAGCCCTGGTCCGGGAAGATCCCCACATGCGGCGGAGCAACTAAGCCCGTGTGCCGTAACTACTGAGCCTGCGCTCTAGAGCCCACTGAGCCACAACTACTGAGCCCGCACGCCTAGAGCCCGTGCTCCACAACAAGAGAAGCCACCGCAATAAGAAGCCCGTGCACCGCAACGAAGAGTAGCCCCCACTCGCCGCAACTAGAGAAAGCCCATGCACAGCAACGAAGACCCAGTGCAGCCAAAAATAAATACATAATTTTTTTTAAAGTGATTAAGAAAAAAAGTGATTATTTCTGGAAGATGGCATTATCAGTGAGTTTTGCTCTCCACCCTTATACACTTTATGTGCTCATCTATGTTTTTCAAATTTCCTTATTGGGCTGGTAAAACTTGTATTTAGGAGAAAAAAGTCACAAAAATAAGTGATGCGTTTGCAAATAAAAATGAGGGGTGGAGAGGAGGTTCCCACTTCGTCTTGGAGAGTATTCCAACAATTGCTTATACTGTTAAATTTAATTTCCATTAATTAATATACATTAAAAAGTCACTAAGCAAACAGTAAATAGTCCCAGAATATTAAACCAAAAGAATCAACCTCTAATGAGACATTTACGGACTGCAATTTGAAAACATAGCTGGGCAAGTGTCTCCTTTGACTTGATTTCACCAGATGTGTGCACGGGAAAGACCAAGCCTCTACACCCATTGCTCTGTTTTAGACTGTACTATCATGGCCCTCTTCCCTAACACAAAGGAAAAGAGGCCAGGATATAGATACTAGGCTTTCATACCAATCAGGCACAAAAAATGCCAATGGCTGAAAGGGAAAAGGTGCCAAGAACTTGAGGCACAAGGCCCTCAAGTGTGATTCTTGCTATTTTCATTTAAGTATAGAATCCTAAAATATAGTCTAAAACTAAAGCCATCACTTTTAATGAAATTAAACAAAGTGGTAATTTTTCCAGTTACAAGATGGGATTTAACCTTCTCTAAAAAACACTTCTAACTTCTCTAATGTCCAACTCATTAAACAATTCAAATACATGAAATTCCAATGCAACAAAAATTGGGCACTCCTCATAAATTAAATGCAACAGGATCTCTCCTAGATTAACAAACATGCATACAGGTCACGCAACTGGACAAAGTCTTATTTTGCTTCAGCTTCTTGATCTGTGAAAATGAAAAAGCTAGGGTAGATGCTCCTTCAAGCCTCAAATCCAATGATTCTATAAAATTCACCTCCCAATTTATTTTATTATTCAATTAAAAATCTCAAAAGCCCCACAAATGTCATTTTAAATAATATCCTCAATATGAAGTTTAATTCAAATTCTACAGCACAACGTAGAAGTTCACAATTCTGGTCCTGCACAATTCCCTTGTGCACAGAGAATTTTCCCAGAACTTTCACTTTATTCTGTAGAGCCCCTGAGACTTTTATCATTCCTAAAGTCTCAAAATTCTAAAAAGCAAACAGCTATTTTCGTTGCAACAAAGGCCCACCAATTTAGAAATTATTCTCTTACTCCCTCTTGTGGCTGCATTGCTTTCCTTTCTTTCAATTGCAACTCCACCAGTTGCTTCCAAAAGTCCTCCACCAAAACTGCTAATGAATTAGATGGTGTCAAGAACTAATTTGGTAGGGATCTGAAGACTTTCTGTGCACTCACCTTTCTGTGTAATGTTGGCACACAGTAAAATTTTAGGTGTTCTATAAATGATAAAGTCACATAGATATGAAGGGACAGAGCTTCTTAACTTCAAGGATGGAATCACAGAGGACTCTGACCAGTCACTTAACTGAATGCATTTTCCACTAATAAGAAATAGATGGCAAATCTGCACCATCTAACTTTTAAAATAGCAACAAGGAATTTGATAAAGGCAAGATATATTATTCTCTGGTGTTTAAGGAATGTTGAAACCAGCCTAAAATTTCATTTTAATTCTTGCTAAAAAGCCAGAGTAGTTGGCTCCCTGATTCTTACCAAAAATGAAACAAAAGATAACCACATAAAAACTCAATGCTGATAGAAAGCCTGGAGTGTTCTAAAATGGTTTTTTTTTGAAAATTAGTATTTTAGTCATATTTGAAATGTACCTCCTAAGGATTAAAAGATGGTGAAAAGTACCAAAAAGAAATTATTGAGCATTGAGTGATAACTGCTAAAACTGTCTGACACTAGGGGGCTTTCCTTCTCCCCTTCCCCCGAGCCCTTCTCAGAGCCGGCATTAATGTTGACCTACTTGGGCTGAAGTTTCTCACCAATCAAGGCCCCATTTCCCAATATTTCCATCACAAAGCACTTTTTGTTTTAAAAAACCTCATTTTTTATAGTGTTTTTTTAAACTTGCACATGCACATTGTGTGTTATTATAATTCCTTAGTGGGACCAGATTATCAGCCACTTTTAAAAAGGAAGGTTGAAGACCAGCTAGCTCTTCTGAATTTGACCAACACACAGTACTTTCCCCTCTAGGTTGCTGAGATTCTTTTTATGAGCAGAGGCTTTTTATATTTATTATGTTTTTCTTTATGCACAGGGCTTATAAAGTAGCAAGTAATCAATAAATATTAAATTTAAAGTTTAAGCAGTTTATTAAAATTCTCTTAAATTTAATCTAAAATTAATAAATCAAGCCACAATGAAGTGATATCAAAGAAGCACAAAAGAAGGTAAGCAGTATATTTGCTATCTACTATTACCACGGGGATGTATTAACTCTATATAAAATATCCTAGAGGTAGATGCTATTATTATTTCCATTTTGCAGATGTGGAAATAAGAGTCACAGAGATGTAATACCCTGCCCAGTCATAAAATGAATTTAAAAAATTCGAACACCAAAAGTCTTCATAGTCTGTGCTAGGTTGTATCACCCCTTTAAAGTAGAGCAGCACACATTATAGTTTATTTTTTAGAAATATTACATAAGATTATTCTTCAAGTCTTATCCCTATGATCCAATTAAATTTAAGTCTGATGATAATCCTCTTATCAGATGGAAACTATCAAATGGGAAACTGAAGGGAAAAGTCATTACTGTTAACAAAGTGTTATGATCCATTTGATGTCTTATTTCCAAACATCTTCTAAACACCGTAGTAAAATACTCATCAAATTATTGACTTGAGAATTTGCTTGTTCTAAGAATACTACTGCCTACCTATACACTGTCCTCAACTGTCAATTTCCCAGAATCACATTTTAAAGGTAACGTGTTTTGAGTAGGATTTTCATCACGTGTCCCTTGGTTGAATGTGGTCCAAGTATTCCTTTGAAATTCTGGGCAATGGTGTTTAATGTATGTTGTTTTAAGGAGCAAAAATAATTATGAGTTGACAATTCATGAGTCTTGGATCAACAAGAGAAGTAGATTTTTCTCAGAAAAGCATTTGTATTTAATCACTTAGATGAGAAACATTCAAATCACCACTGGGTTCCTTGGTAATACCGCTAATTTAAAAAAACTCGTAGATCCTGAAACTTGTTTGCGAGATGGAAGTTAACCTCCACTAAAACATTTCTAACTTCTCTAATGATGTCCAACTCATTAAGCAATTCAAATAAATGAAATTCCAATACTACAAAAATTGCACCTTTTCTAGGTTTTAAAAGAATGAACATGCATACAAGTCAACCAATTGGACAAAGTCTTAGTTTGACTTACTTAACTCTATAGATTAACATTTGACTGACTGTCCTTACATTCTTATTTTGCCATCCTACCTGTAGCTAATACCATTGTAACTGTATTTTTATTTGGGGGAGAAGGGAAGAAAACTCACAAATTCTGTTGAAAGAAAGAAACAGCTTACATGCTGAAACCTTTTAGTTATCTATTCCAATACAAACAAACGTGAATGTGCCATGCAACAGGACCATACTGGTAGAAGTCAGATATATTCAACCATGCTTTGTTGCCCCCAAGTTCCACATTATAGCAAACTAACGTCAACAGAAAAAAATTAGTGAAATCTGCCAAGATATAAGACTATTTTATACTACATCACTACTTATGTCACATTATACCTTACCAGAAAATGCAAAACTATATCAGTGACAAACGACAACTGCTACCGCATAGCAATTTTTACAGATACAAGTTTTTCATCATTATAGGGAAATGCTCACTAGAGAATAAAGGAGAATGACCTGTTACAAAGAAATGTACTTAGTACAATGGGAACTGATAAGAATGTGGTGGGCTAAGCATGCCATTTCTCCCAAGCCAAATTCAAATTTGTGCCACCTAAATATTAAGCGTATCATATTCCTTCAGCATACTTTACATATTAAATACCACATATGTCAGTGGTCCTGTTTTTAGGGGGAATAAAGAAATAGAGCCAATCTTCTAAAGTTCAAAAACAACATGGACATCAAAATTAAAATAAGTTGCAAATCAGAGTAATGAAACCCTCAGGAAACCCTTGGGCCATAAAGATGGGAATTAGCAATGGCCTGTGTCAGGGAAAGTAAGACCACCAAACTAGAGATGAAGGCTTTATAGAGGGTATTCTGGCAAAGATGGAGCAAATGAACAGAAGGAAAGCACTGTTTTATAAAAAGGTAAGAAGAGTAAGAGCTGTCTGTATATAGCATAGAACCGGGAAAAGAACAGTAAAGATAGCAAGTCCGAGTGAATGACCACCACTAGCTGTAAAAGGTTTACAATTTAGCTTCTGTCCATTAAAATTAGGTCAAGTTTACCCTTCCTTACACCATCACTTTCTTGCCAATATGCTTCTGAGTGGGAGAGTAAGGGGTAGAACTACTACTAACTAGTACAATGGCAATGGCAAATAATCCTGGGTACTACCCACGGGAGTGCATCATACAAATGAGTATCAACAATGTAAAGGGTTGAGAACCTATGATGTAGGCAACACAGCAATAACTTGCAATCAGAAAATGAAGTCAAAGTTGAGCCCAAGATGTCATTTTGATTAAGTCTAGAAAATGTGCTAAAAATTAAGAGGTTAGGAAGGACAGGTAGTTTCAAAAGGAAGATGAACTCTTGCTTGTAGCACGTTGAGATTGACAGCAATTCTAAATCCTCTAAAGAGCAGTGTTCATTCTCAATGTAAAACCCTAATAAAGAAAAGAGCTATGGAAACCAGGATGAAATCACAAGAGGAATATCTCAGGAATTCTAGAAAAAAAATTCTAATGCTTATTAGAATTTCAATGGACTACATTAAATTTTTAACTTAGCTGACATCAGAACACCCGTAATTGACTTTAAAAAAATTTCTCATACACACAAATGTTCTTCAGTATAACTGTGTCAAAGATCACCTATTTTGGAATAAAAAACTTGTGGTCAAATTAATCTAAATGGTCCAATAACATTTAATTTAATATTATAAATGAAGAACTATTTCACATACTGGGCTCCCTCTATGTGGTAGAACCAGTCATCAGATATGAAAATAGGTATTATATTCATGGGGGGGAAAAAAAAAACCCTATGTCTTTCATAGGTTAAAGCCCCAATTCCAAACAAAACCCCAAGGTTAATATATAAATGATGATAAACTATGATGGAGGGCACTGAGAATCTGTTTCTGACATTAGTAAAAGGCGAAAGTTAGTCCAAAGAACAGAACCGGATGATCAGAAATCAAAAAAATTGGTCAAATCAAAAGCTCTGATTTTCTTTATAAAAGCAGAATTGTTTTTGCATGTCTATCAACACACCTTGTAAGAGGCAAAATCTGGTGTCATTTCCTTTGCCTGAAGTTTTCATATGGCCATTAAGTCCCACATTCCTTAATTTATAACATAGTAGACCCTTCATGATCTAACCAGTACCCCTCTCTCTCCTCCTCATCTCTTGCAAAATTATTGGAAAAGGCTTTTAAATAAAGCAATGTTCCCACCTACTGTTCCGAAAGAATGAACCATCACTTAATTTGCTGTATTAACCAAATCCTACTTACTTAATAGACTGGCTTTACATTAGGCCTTTCATTCCTAAGTAAACATCAGTCATGTCCATGACTTTGGGCTAAATACTTCAGATAGGTTTTTTGGCTACTCTCTGGAACTCCCTTCAGCTTCTATCAGCAGTTATATCCTTACTAAGAGTCCCATATTTGTTCCCCGAACTATGCCATTATACTTGGCTATAATTACTTAAAATGGTATGTTACTTAAGTGTTATGAAATATAAGTATGAAAAGAAGTGTTCCTATGAAAACTAAGCTGAATGCGTCGAACGACTGGTTTTGAAAGGAGAGTCACACACTCTCTCACACACACACACACACACGCACACCACTTGGGTTATTCAAACAACTAAAAGATTAGAAAAGTTGCATATTTCTAGGATTATGAACTGATTACTCTTCTAGCTTTTAAGTTCTCACTCTGCTATGCAAACTCAAACAGCATTTTGTAATGGACGCATCTATTTTAGGGGTATCTAGTAAATTATTTTCAAACTGTGGATCTATGCATATTCAGAGAAAAGGTCTTAGCTCCACATTAGCAATGGGCAAATGAACATACACATCTGTTTTAATTGAAAATAAATGTTTAGACCAAGTATGAACACATACTTGAACCACTTTCCAATTAACCAACTAACTTGGGTCTTCTACCGTACCACTGTTGAGGTGTTACCAGTAATATTTCTTTACTGATAAAGTTGGGTTTTTAGAAGAAAAAATGAAAAGCAAAATTACTCTCCATATGCTATTACAACTCTAAGGTAGCTTTATTTTCCCTCCTTTCTAATTCAAAAGCCTCTGCTAGGGCTGAATACAATTTCTTCCTCTTTCTTGGGCAGATTAGATGCTCAAGTGTGCACGTTCCTCCTCTACTTTAAGATTTTACTCAGGTTTTTTGTTTTAAGTCCTATTTTGAATCCTTTCATCTTTTCCTCTTAGTTCACTTTTCACTATCTTCACAGCTCATCTAATCACTAAACATCTCTAGGTCATCTATATCTCCTCCTAGAACAGGCAGGAAAGACTTCATTCTTATCTAAGTATTGCTATGCCAGAAAAGGACAGGTAACCTGTTGCTCTTGATCAAGTTGTTATTCTTCCCCTTCCCACCAAATGGCAAACATCTACCTTTCCTTTCTTTGTTCCTTTATTTTCTTTCATTTACACTTCACACACCTCAGACTTCCCAAATATACAAAATACCCCACCAGGGTCAATATTTAATGGTTATCATGAAAACTCTTTTAAAAAGACTACTGAATTTTATTCCCAAAAAGACTATCCAATGTACTCCTTCCTGGAAGGGACTGTTGCTATCTGCTATGTCACATAAGGTCTTTGTACTGAAACATACCAAAAGCAGTTATTTGACAAAAACATGTAAATATATACAGTCGTGAAAATGAATATGACACTGCAGAATTCTTCTGAGAAGCCCTTATTCCAATAAGTGAACTGCCTAGTAATTTTCAACTTAAAACTCTATATAGCAGTTTTTAAAGCCTAAGACACATATTAACACATTATTGACCAGGGGATTTCTGCAGAAACTAACGCCTGTGGCCATAATACGTCTCTGGTCAAAAATGTGTTAACATATTCAGACTAGGAAGGACCCCAAAGCTGCCTGGTTTCCTAGCTTGCTCCTGCTTAATGGCAGTTCTATGAGCTAGAGATAAAAACCAGTGCCCAGCAACCACACCTTAAAAACCACACCTTAAAAACGTAGAGAAGCATAATAAAATGGAACGCAGTCAAGTTAACTGAATCACACAACTACTGTTGCCAACTGTTACAAATGGCAGACTCATGATTTTACTGATTTGTGAAAGGAAGCCATTCTTTACCTTATACCAGTGGCTTTCAATTTTTAAATGAAACCTTTGAAAATTTTCTGGCCAGTATGGGCCCTCTGCCCTAGAAAAATACACAATTTTTAAGGCTTCTTGGATCTTTTAAATCCCATTCTTGGACTCCTGACTTAAGAGACCTCTATATTATTAGAGGCAGGTTTGTACTATTGTCACTGCTTTAAACAGAAGCCCAAAACTGAGATAAATTGGGGCACTAAGAGTACCTGATTTTCTTTCTCCACAACAATCCTAAGGGGTAGATATTATTCCCATTTAATTGAGCTCAGTTTTCTCTGAGGGATGAAAGATTTCTTTAGGCCACTCGGCTATTCAACGGTAAAAAGTCGGTTTGACTCAAAACCTGGAGCTCTTTTTACGACGCTACATTCTTCTTTGAGTTTGAATTAGGTTCAATCTAGTATGCATATCCTCATTTCATTTTCCATTTCATCATGTTCAAGATAAACTACCCAATTTTTTGGCTTCTTGTGAGTTTAGGCAGAAGAGGTGTTGATCCCCTCCCCCACTAACACGAGAGCTTTTGGTCTAAGATCTGGTAGAAAAGGCAGACTGCATTAGTTCACAATTTAACGACACAAGGAAGAAAACTGCAAATTTTCTGGCATAAAGAGAAGTCCATGTTGTGAAGAATAAAGCCAGTGACCATTTTCCACAGTAATGCTCTAAAACTTCTGTCCAAAGTAACATGTTCCCTGCTCTTTCTCTGCTTAAGTAAATGGTATAAATTAAGCAAACACTTGATAAAGTGCACATAACCAGAATGGCGGTAACCTAATAATGGACTAAAGAGCTCTTCAGAAAAACTTTGAACCGTGGAGGTTAGTTCCCACTAATAGGAAGAAAGAGAATATGTTCTTAGCCAGTATGACACAGGTACTCAATAGAACAATGAAGTCTGGTTCATCACCGATGCCAATAATGTTAATTCTGAAAAGGAATTACCTGCTTGTTTTCCTCAAATTAAAAGTCAAAGTTCAGAAAAAAACTAGAGTAATGAAAATTGTAACTGGTTATATTTTTATAAGTAAGATATTGAGATATAATTAAGCACACTTTCATTAATCATCAAGTAAATCAGTTCAAACAATTTTTTTCTCTAGGAGAAATAACAGTTCTGCTATATTTTACTCTTCCATTTTACTAAAAAGGGGAAAAGGAATTTTATGCAAGATGTTTCCAGAGTCAACATGACCTGCCTGAAAAAAGATGACAGGGAAAGAAAGAAGCCTGCCTGTAACGAATCACAGTATCTGTAAATATCGAATTTTCCCAAGTTGAAACAGAAAAGGCCTTGGAAAATTAGCAGTGCTGCTGACCTAGTTCTATTATCCTCTTTTCCAAAAGAAGCCTTTTTGCTCATTTACTTAACAAATACTTGAGTATCTACTATATGTTAGGAGGCATGAGCCATGCAAAGATCACTAATGGAGCTTTACTTTAGAAAAGACTAAGGCGGGAAGCAAAAGCTTGTTTAGGATTCTCTGAGTCTTTTGTATAATAAAAGAATTAAACTTTCATTTTTCTATACTTTCCAAGTGGAAATTTCGTTTAGACTTGGTAAGAAGCCAGTGCTATTCTGAAGAACATGGGTAGTGACCAGTATGAAACCCCCTTAATAATCATATCAACAAGGAGAAGCTATTTAGAGATTAATCCAGTTATTCTCACCCACTGATCCTATTTTTTTTCCTTGATAAGGAAACCAAAGGGAAGTAAAGTTAAAACTGCTATAGTCTTTTCCTAGGAAAATCCTCACAATGACAGGACCTTTTATACTTCTTGTGTGGAAAACATGCAAATACCTACCTGGAATCGCAAATAAGCTGTAAGTAGAGGGTAAATGTTACTGCGTACCCCATTTATTCCTAAAATTGACTTTTGTCTTAAGGGAAATTATAACTTGTAGCAAACTCTTTGAAACCAAAATAAAAATTATTTGATCTATTAGGTGTAATAATTGGAGGAAAAACATCAGAGCGAACAAAACTCAGTAACGTACACAGGTACTAATCAGTAAACAGAGCAAGGTGGGAAAAGCTCGACATGTTCTATATTATAGGAAAATATCATATTTTCAAATTTTAAATATTCTTATTACCTTAGCAAACCACAAGATGAGCATTTGTCATTTAGTATAAATAAAAGCCAGAACTCCCTTCTCATCTTAGAAATGAATGATAGCTATCAATGTAAAGATTTCAAGTAAGCAATCAAAAACAAACCACACACAAGACAGATACCACATAAGACTGTGCGCCCACGTTAAGATAAAAAATATTATTGTTCTTTAAAAAGATAGCCTAAAGAAAATTATCATTTAAGAAAAAAAGTCATAATTTAGGAACTGAAGATATTCCATTAGTCTCAGACTAGTATAAAGGAATCATAATACCATTATAACTTTAACAAAAACTCCAAACCCACAACATGAGAAATAATCCTATATCGCTCGTTACAGTAGTTCTTCCGTGAACAAGGTTCAAATAATTAAGTAGTGCAGCTGGATTTGCAGAGGAATTGGGATACTGCATCTCTCTATATACCAGAGCCCTGCCATACTGAGACCCAATGTGTAACCTGAAATCCTGAAATACAAGAGAAATCATTTAGTAAAACCCACTTCAAATATTATTCCAAAAACTCCTGCTTCATTAAAAGGGGAAAGTATTACTGTATATAGGTTGTTACATGCTAAATGGTTGGATCTCCTACCAATTTATCCTCAGATTTAAACTTTTCTGACACAGAAAATCATCATTTGTAGGAAAATTTTAAAATTAACCAAAATGTAATGTTCAATTCTTTTAAGCTATTTAGAGAAGCAGTGCTTCAACAAGTAGATACTGAATACTTAAAATACTTCTTGAATGAACCTGGAAAAATCAAGCTTCAGTTTTTCATAATCTTTTATTGTGGTTGTCAGTGTTCAAAGTTGACCTCCAACACTTAAATGCAGGAAGAGGCAAAAGCAACTGTGAAGCCAGTTTTCTGCATGGCTGACTCATTACATTAACATTATAGTGGCTAATCCAGGGAAGGCTATTAAGTCTACAGTGAGTCTCCTGTTACATCTTACCTAAAACAGGGTATGTAAAATTCCTGCATCCATATATGTACTTTAAAGAAAATCAGCTCTAGAACTACTACAAATATTCTAACCATAACTGAAATGATATACTATTACTTTACCTTTTCAATTAGAACAAAAAACACTACTAATCTATTTGAACTGATTGATAATCATCTTTGCATTTACCTTATACAATTGTCTTAACATCTTTTAGTAATGACACCCTGAAAGACTTGTAAATCTAGAACACCCCATTTTTAAAAGGAAAAGAAAAACCAAAGAAAGAAAAAGTTGAGAGTACCCTAACTGATACGCATTACAGGAACTCTATATTATAGCGACGCTAAACTGAATGGTTTGATTCTCACCAGTACATCATTGCAGATATCTCTTAGCTCGGTCTCAATTTTCTCTCTGTATTCTCGAGCCATCTGCTGTTTTTTCTCAGCACCTTCCGTCTTTTGCTCAATACTTGAGACGACCCTCCAAGATGACCTACGGGCTCCTACAACATTTTTATAAGCAACTGAGAGAAGATTCCTCTCCTCGTTGGATAATTCAGCTCCTTGCTCAGTTACAGACTTCATGCAGGCCGCCATGTCGTCATATCGCTCAGCCTGCTCGGCCAGTTTGGCCTTCTGCACCAGCTCATTTTTATCCATGACTGGATGTTCTGCCGGGGGAAAAAAAAAAGTAGCATTTAGATATTTTTTTCCATTAAAACAAACAGACTGAAAATTATACCTTTTGTAAACAAGCTATGTTAACACCTCAAACCTAATTACCTATGGAAGATTTTTTACATGAGAAATTTAATGCAACCTCACAAAAGAATGCTAAGAAAAAAAAAAAAACCTGGCATGCTCAGCATGCAGAGGGTACATTTAAAGCCATTAACACTGGTTTAGCAAAACTAAAATTGCATTACCTCATCTTTGTTCAGAAGATCCTAATTTCACAAAAGGTTATTAAAGCATTTCACCAAGAGGCGGCCTTAAAAACCAACCGTTATCTTACTTGGTCAAAATCTCAACTCCAGTTTCAAGTATCACTAACTAATCCAAAATTAAGCAGCTTTTAGTGAAAACACCACCTATGAAAAACATTATACTATCACACTCCCAGAATCACGATACCTGTCAGTTGAATGTAATTCATGTCCTTTTACTTTGTTAATAGCTACGCTTGTCAAGAGTGTTTAAATTTTAGTTGGTATCACCCCCACCCCAAGTCCACTGATCTTTGCAACAGCTGATCGTAGCATGCCAATTTTCTGTGAGAAATGACCAAACTGCTTGTTTTAAGATACTGTGAATGTAAAACCACCACCAAGGATCAATACATAACTGACCCTAACGTTTCATTTATCTGTACCTTGTTATATGCACACAGGCTTAAAAAATAACACCCATGAATCCTGGAACTTCATTCTTACTATCTGCGAGCACTAAAATGTATATATTAAGTGCTTCCCGGTGTCACCAGTGTTTCTGATGTCACTGTTCAGTTTAAATGCAGAATTACTGCATTGTTCCTAGTAGTCAAAATTTAATTGAATACATTATCACCCGAGCTGCCCTTATATCGTAACTTCCTAATTCTTTCTCATTTTAAAGCTCCTTCGACTTTTCAATTTCCCCCGTTTTACTACTCCTTAAGATATCCTTCTGAAAGGTCCTAAAGCAGCACAGAAAGCTACTAACCCATACAGGGGTCCCACAGGGTACAGGATTTATGATGAACAGAAGAGTCACTGTCATTCACTACGGGAAATGACTCCCTTTCTTTACCTTCCCAGGGAAATCCCACAATACTTTCTTTTTAAAAAACCAAATCGGCACAGGTCCTCTGTGTTTGAACAAGTGATTAGCGAGCTTGAATGGGAACTAGACTGTTTCAATGAGAAAATTAAAATTTGTGATCGCATAACCTCCCCACCCCCCTCTTCTTGAAATTACTAATTTCTCCCCTAGGAACTCAAAAACGCTCTCGGACTAACGCTGCTTCTAATGAAAATTATCTAAGACCAGTACAAAGGTTTCTCTCCCCAACCCCTCGGGTACAAGCGGGAAATGGATTAGGTTTCTTAGAATAACCAGCGCTCCAAGGACTGGCCGCACCCATTTAACCCTTAACCGGCCTAAGACGTCGAGGAGGGTGAAATGAAAACGGGCCGACTGCGACTTTAAAGTGCAAACCCTTCCGTCCGCGCCATCCGCAACCCCCCTCCTTGGCTCCGCCCAAGCTGGTGCCTCCGCTCGGTCCCCGAGTCTCCCTCTTTGTCATGGCGGATCTGTGTCAAGGAGCCCAACCTACTGCCGAGTGTTAATTCCCCCACCGGGGCCGGAGGGAGGAGCCGCGCGCCCCCGCCCGAGCCGGGGAGGGGGAGCCGCCCGCGCCGGGGGCACCGACGCCAGCGCCGCCCGCAGAAGCGGAACCAGACGGGCCGGCCGCGGACACACCCCACTCTCCCACCGGCGTCCGTCCGCCACCGGCCACCGCGGGTGCTTACTTAGTCTACGGGGATCCGACAGCTGCGGCAGGTGGGGGAGGGGCGAGCCACACCCAGGCGAGCCGGGCCACCGCCGGCTGTTATGCCCCGGCTCACCCGCCCCGCAGAGCGAGGTCCCCGTCTACACACCCAGACCAGGACCCTTCAGTTTCAGCCCCCGCGGGAGCGAGCGAGACACGCGGCCCACCGTCTTCCCCATCCCCATCCCTACCTGGGCTCCCAGCCCCCCTGCACCCGGACACAGAAAGCCAGCCCATCCCCCACCCCGCCAGGAATATTCAAGTCCCCCCCCCGCGGAACCCAGGAAATTCGGCTCTGGGTCGCGGGCGAGCCCCACCCCGGAGCCGGGTCGCCCGAAGTGCGGCCTCGCCCAGGTCTACCTGGCGGGCGCTTCCGGGCCGCCCCGGCTCGCAGCCCGGTGCTCGGGCCTCCCGCCGCGCCACCGCCCGGGTGGGGGAGGGCTGGGTGCCGCCGCCGCAGCGCGGGGCGCGGAGGCTGCGCCGAGGAGCGGGCGGGAGAAGCAGGGGAGGGGAGAGGAGGGGGAGGCGGCGGGGAGGGGGCGGCCTCACCTGCGCCACTGCAATGCCCGCAGCCGCCGAGTCATTATCTCAGGCGGAAGCGGGCAGCGGGGCGGCGCTGAGGAGGGAGCTTCGGGGGCGCGGGTGGGAACGGATCGCAGCCGGCGGTGCCTCGGCCACCCCCGGGAGCCGGCGACCGGGCGGGTCCCGGGGATCTGGCGTGTGGGCGCCCTTCCCACCAAGGGGGACGGGACCGGGGCCGGGCGCTCATCGCGGCCGAGGCGTTGATGCGGAAGCAAGTAGCCCGAAGCAGCCGCGAGCCGCCCGCCCGAATCCAGCGGAAGAGAAGCCGCCGCCCGTCTCCGCCTGAGGAGACTCCGCCTCAGCCCAGCGCCGCTCCCGCCGGGCGAGTGGGGCTGAAGGGATGCGGAGCGGGGACGGCCCCCGCGCTTTCGGAAGGCTGGCCTGGGACAGGAAGGAGCCGGGCGAGGCGGCGGCGGCCGGGTCCCTTACCTGTGTCCGGAGTGGGTGGCGACGGACGGACGGGGCTCAGCGGTCTCTGGGCGGCAGCGGCGAGGCTGAGACTCTGTCCCTGGATCTCGCTGCTCACAGGCTACAGCCGCTCCGCAGACACGGGGTTTCCTCCAATCACCAGCCCCGGCAGCAGGGGCGCCACACGCACGATGACGTCAAACGCTGCTATGGCAACCGTTGATTGGTGCCCACAGCTCAGGGGGCCCAGAGCAACCGCCGCTCCCCAGCGCGCGGCCGTCTTGCCCGCCCGCACTAGAGGGCGAGCGGAGGAGCGCGCGTCCTCTCCGCTCCCAACACTCCTCCCCAGCCCGCTCGGCTTCCAGCTTCTCTACTCCTGTCCTGAGTGCGCCTGAACAGGAAGCTCTTTTTTTTTTTTTTTCTCCTGGCCACCAATACCCCCACCCCTCACTCGCCTTCCCTTCGGATCCCCCCGCTACCTCCGCCGGCTCACTCTTCTAAACCAGCCAGCAGGAAATTTCTCCCCACCCCCACCGTAGCTTTTCGTTCGATCCTTCTGCGCCTGCGCCAGTTACTCTCTCTAGAAGGGGCTCCCGTTCAGCAACATCCGGGACCTTTCACATCCTCCCCCCCCCCCCCCCCACCACCACCTCCCAGTCGCCTGGCCCGCCCCGCCCTCCGTGTTTCGCGGTGGTAGCTGCCCCCGGGGCCATCCGAGGGGCGGGATTACGAGAGCGGCTCCGCGGTGCGGGCGTTATGATCTGGAGTTGGGGGGGTGGGAGGGCGCGGTCAGAGGGTCGGGGAGGGGCGTGGTGGCGCGCTACCCCGCTAGCCCGCCGCTCCCCCACGCCGGGCGGGGCGACCGGGGCGCGCGGCCCCTCCCTTTCTCCCTTACGCCGCCGCGGCTTTACCTGCTGGCTTGCGGAAAGCGGCCGGAGGCCTTTTAAGGCTCGGCAGAGAGTGAGGCGTCCGGTCCCAGAGGGTGGGCTGAGCGACGGGATGGTTTTCCAATCGGGACTTGGGGATCAGCGCGCAATGACAGCTGCGAGGGGACAATGGGTGGGCGCGAAGTGGGGCTGAGGTGGGGCGGGCGGGCGGAGCTGAGGCCTGGAAGGAGGCTCTCAAAGCCTACAACCTCCGAGGGGAAAAGACAGCTTCCTTAGATGGAGGATTTGAGGTGGCCGTGGAGGCCTTAACAAGAAGGGAGGCAAAGAAAGAGGTTTGACCGTATTGCCTCGTTTCTCGTAGGTTACATTTTTCTGTCCAAATAAAGCTTTCACTTAAAGGCCTCATGCTGCAGTGGTTTAAAACGTAATGATGATTATGTATTTTCTCCTGAAGCGAGGTTTTAGGGACTCGGGGGTTCCCGGGGCCTGGATTGACCCAGCTGGCGGTGGGCCGCAGGCAGGGCGAGGAGCAGGGACCCGGGGCCAGGAAGAGAGGAAAGAGAAGGGCGGAAATCGCAGGTGCCGCATTAACGTGCCAACCTAAAACGGTAGGGCCTCCACCCAGTCAATTTAAGGAAGTTCTAAGAGATATATTCACAGTGTGAAATGTCCCTGATCCGTCTTCCTTTAAATGTATTAGAGCTTAGAAAAGATGAGTGCCTGGTTGACCTGCAAAACCAGTTGCAAAAGTCGTCTGGAGTTTATAGAACTCAGAGCTCTTCCTACTACCCATGTGTAAACTCCATCTTGGCCTCATTGACTTTTCCAACATCTCTTTACTGAGCACCTACTAGGGCCCTGCTTTAGGCACAGCTGACAAAGGAGCCTCACAGGAGTTCAGCCTCAAGTTCCGCAGAGGATCGAACTTACCGGTAGCAGACACAGAAAATGTTTCCTCCTTCGTCCAGCACCTGGTTCTTCGGAGCACCTTGTCTTTTTCTGTATGATGGATACAGTGTCTGTGCCACAAGACTGTTCTACAAATGACGTTTTGCCTGAAGTTCCAACTGGCATTTTAGATACTAAAAGATAAACCAGGAAGAGAGTTTTCCAGTGACCGGTTCAATTTCAGTGTTTTTTATTTTCCCCATCGGAACAGAGTCATCATAGGCTGAATGGATGAACAAATTGATCAGGGTTTTTGTTTCTGGGATATTAAAGTCACCTTTCTTTGACTCCCAAGCAAATTCTTTTAGTGAGTGAGTCACTTAAAATGACTAATATTTCAAAAGATTTCTTAAAAAAAATTTTTTTTGGCCTCCAGTTTTGTGCTAGGCACCAGAAATTTGACAGAAGATACTAAGTTTAAAAAATCTTTCTTAAAAGGAAATTGATGGGAGTTCCTGGTGGCCTAGTGGTTAGGATTCCAGGCTTTCACTGCTGTGACCTGGGTTCAATCCCTGGTCAGGGAGCTGAGATCCTGTAAACCATGTGCCCCCCACCCCCCACCCCCAGAAAACTGATGTTTCTTTAATGTCTCAAATACATGCCTAGATAGAATATATGCCCTTTGTTTTAGAGGAAGTTTAGGGATTTCTCTGCATAAATAAGTTGTGGATTTACCTTAGGAAACAGCTAAGTTAGGTTTTTGCCTCCTGCTTTAAATAGCAAGGCTTTTTTGGTGAAACGACAGGAGCTATTAGGTTTTACATACTCAGATCAACATGCTCATGGAATAAAGTGTAATGAGGTTGCAGGGGAGCAAGAATAGGGAATGTCATGAAAGCCCCAATTGATAAGTATTTTGAGGAACAGGAATAATATATGGCAAGGATAATTGAAAACAAAGAAATAGAACCTATGAACTTGAACTCTAGGACAATTACTGCAGACTTTCAGTGGTAGCCTAACCTGTTTTTATTTTCTTCACTGCTCAACTCTGTTGCCTCCGTCAAGTTGCTTAACCCTCTGTGCCTTGATATCCCCATCAATAAAATACTGGTAATAAAAACACTTAACTCATTAAGTGGTGTTGAGGATTAAATGAAGACATATATAGGGGACTTCCCTGGTGGTCCACTGGCTAAGACTCTGCGCTCCCAGTGCTGGGGGCCTGGGTTCGATCCTTGGTCAGGAAAATAGATCCCACATGCTGCAACTAAAGATACCACGCCACAACTAAGACCCGGTGCAGCCCAATGCATAAATAAATAAATATTTTTAAAAATAAATAAATGAAGATATATATATACACATACATATATTTATATATACATATATAAATGTATAATAAAGGTATAATAAGTATCTTATATAAGCAATTATATAAGTATCTTAAAATGTGAAAGATATACATATGTATAATATAATGTATAAGTGATCTATATCTTATATATATTATAGATATATATTATACTTATACTTAATTATTCTTATTATAATATATACAATATTATGTATTTTATATACATAGTGCCTAGCAGCATTCCCTGCTAACTTAGCTATTATTATTCATTGAATAATGAATTATTATTATTATTCATGAATAATAATTCATTATTATTATAGATGGATATATCTGATGTCTCTGCTCTTCAAAGGGTTGTGAATATAAAATGAAACCATATATTTAAAACGTCTTTGAAAAGTATGAGGTATAAAGGTGTTCACTCTGGAAATGCAACTTTGTTAGTCTGTTAGCGCAAAGGAGCCGTAAGTGATAGGTCAGTGACTATTGCTCCATTCTTGTACAAGAGACTGCAATGATCTCCTCAGATCTATGTTATACATTAAAATGGGAAAGCGTTCAGGTAAATTAATGTAAGTCCATCGTTTTAATTGGAAAAACATCTCACCGGATGGACTCTATTGATGATGTGGCAGTTACGTGATCTTTTAAGCTTAATCACAATTCAGTCAGGTTATAATCTCACTTCAACATTATGCTTTAATTGGAGAAATGCAGCATAGTGCAGTGGGCTTTGGAGTCAGAATGGGATACAAATTTTCGTTTGTCATTCAGAGCTACGTGACCTTAGGCTACTAAATTGGACATACTAATATCCAATTCCGTCAGATTATTGCAAGGATAAGTAGGAGATAGAGTAAGGAGAGAGCTACACATAGTGCTCTATGTCACAATTATCTATTGTTGGAATAACAACCTAGAGTTTGTGGTAGAGGCAGACTAGTTATTCACCAAACCTATTTTTCTCTCTCAGAGCCTCAGCTGGACTCCATTGCCCAGTCTCCCTTGCAATTGGGTGTGGCCACGTGACTAAGCAGTAACTAATAGGATATGACCAAAGTGATGTGCTTCACTTGTGGCCTTGGTCCATAAAATCCTCCCTGTTTGAACCTCTGTTAGGTCCCTTAATGCACCTCTATTTGCCACCTGAAATGGAGAGGATTTCAAGGCTTTAGAGGAGAGGGACTGTAAAATGAAAGGAGCCCGAGTCCCTGAAAGTCTATGAAAGTTGGCCTTGAACATTTTGGACTTTATCGAGGGATATCTTCTCTTTTTTAAGCCACTGAGATTTAGGATTTATCTGTTATAAGAGCTAGCACTGTAATGTCTGTAGATGTCATTGGCAAATCCAAAGCATGGTAAAGATTTTTTTTAAAGAGAAAATGGGAAAGAAAAAAGGGGGGGTGGGAGGGAAAAGAAGTGAGAGAGTAAGAAAAGGGAACCTGATCTTGTGATAAAAGGTATTTTATGTATTCGCGACTAATCTCTTGACTTTTAGCATGACCTTAGGAAAGTAACATTTTCTCAATTCTAAATCAATCTAAGGGACTTCCCTGGGACTTTCCATCTGCCAATGCAGGGGACACAGGTTCGAGCCCTGGTCCGGGAAGATCCCACATGCCGTGGAGCAACTAAGCCCGTGTGCCGTAACTACTGAGCCTGCTCTCTAGAGCCCATGAACCACAACTACTGAGCCCTCGCACCTAGAGCTCGTGCTCCACAACAAGAGAAGCCAATGCAATGAGAAGCCTGCACACCATAACGAAGAGTAGCTCCCACTTGCCACAACTAGAAGAAAGCCCGCGCACAGCAACGAAGACCCAACACAGCCAAAGATAATAAATAAATTTAAAAATAAATTAATCTAAGAGTCTCACTACTTTACTTTTTAATTTACTATTTACTTGATGCCATCCTCATTCTTTTGTCTACTACTTTAGCCTTATTTTTCTAAAAAAAATTTTCAGTCCATACGTTTTAACTGTATCCCCACATCCCAGACTCTAGCCCTGTGTTCTATGATACTTTGGTCACAGACCGGGTTTTTTGCATGCTGATTGAAAAAACAAAAATGTAAACCAATAAGAAAGCCAAGTCAACTGTGAACTCTCATTTCATACCTTCATCGGGCACTTAACTAGGGCCCACTGGTCAGAGATTATGCTGCACTGGAGGGGTAAAAATGCATGGATTTTGCTCCCTCCCTGAAGAAGCACACAGTCTAGGGACAGAGCCAAACACCAAATGCAATTACAGTGAAGCACAGTGAAGTAAGGGCTTGTAAAGGTAAGCAGATTGTGTTTTGAGAAATCAGAGCTGTGAGCACTGTCCATGGAGAAGTGAGGAAGGTTCCCCGAAAAACTGATATTCATCCTATAAATTACTGATTTGATCATCAGCAGAGTCAATTTTGCTTTTTTGCCTCCAATGGCATTTTTAATTCCACAGTGAAATTTTTAGCTTCCTTACATTTTTACCTTACCAGTGACTGATAGATACCATATCTCCCCACATCCTATTAAGTACACAAAGAGACATTTTCTAAAGTTTTCTTTTCCTATAGCAAATTGTCTTCAGTTGTATACTCTTCTTTGGAGTCTTCAGATAGCACTCTGTTGCCTTGTGCTATAGAGTTTTTTTCGATCCTATGTTGGGGTGATGACTGTTTTCCTATTACATGTCAATAAGGGAAGTTCCTTCCAGTCTCAGAGTTGGCCAACTGGCAGATGAAATTTCCTCTGCTTCTCTTTACCATCCTCTTGAAAACAGACCTAAAGTGGTAGGGAGAGTGCAGGACCACACTCACCTACCCAAATGCTGGAATCCTGCAGACATTCACATTTATCACCTGTTGAGCAACCGCCATGACAGGATCTTCCCCTGACCCATTGTTCAGTTGTCTGCAAGGAGGAGAATTTATGTTGACAAGAATCAGAGGCTATCTGGTGTTCTTCTTTAATCAGCTGTGATAAATGGAAAAACTACAATCTTGAATGCTGAAGGCTGTCAGCATGCTTCCCCACGATGCTTTATCTGCAGCCTCTTATGCCAGGGGTCTATCCATCACGTTCTGTAACCAGCCACCCCTGCCTCCCTGGTCCTCTGTAATTCTACTGTGCCTTCTCCTGGGATTTGGAGATTCTGACTGAATAACAGTGTGAAGGCTTAACTTCTTCCTACCCATTTTGCTCTTCTTTCTCAGAGGATAAAATATTCATGATAAAGTTTCTTGGTTTAGTTTCCTCTGCACTGTAGTCAGTGGAAATGCCTTTTGCAAATGGCTGACTCTTATTTTTCAAAAACTTTTTCATGATATTTTAATGGCAAAATGGGAACCATTGTAGCAAAGATTGTAGCTTGGCACCATTTTAACATCTTAACCTTTAAGTCTCCTGTTGCAGTCTCCAGTAGAATTTATTTTAGGTTCACAGCAAAATTGAGAGGAAGATACAGACATTTTCATATAGCCCCAGCCCCCCCTTATGCATAGCTTCCCCTATTTTTGACATCTCCCACCAGAGTGGGGTATTTGTTAAAACTGATAAAATTGATTTGTTAAAATTGAGTGGTATTTTGTTAAAATACATTTACAAATCATTATCACCCCAAGTTCAAAGTTTACCTTTGGGTTCACTCTGGGTGTTGTCCATTCGATGGGTTTGGGCAAATGTATGATGATATATATCCATGATTAAAGTGTCATATGGGGTAGTTTCACTGCCCTAAAAATTCTCTGCTCCATCTATTCATCTCTCCCCCCAACCCGTGGTAACCACTGATCATTTTACTGTCTCCATAGTTTACCCTTTCCCAGAATGTCATATAGTTGGAATTATACAGTAGCACCTTTTCACATTGGCTTCTTTCATTCACTTAGTGATATACATTTAAGATTCCTCCATGTCTTTTCATGGCTTTCCTCCATGGATTTTCTTTTCTTTTTTTTTTTGGCCATGCCCCACGGCATGTGGGATCTTAGTTCCCTGACCAGGGATCGAACCCTCGCCCACTGCAATGGAAGCGCGGACTCTTAACCACTGGCCCACCAGGGAAGTTCCCTGGATTTTCTTTTCTTTTATTTTATTTTTTAGGGCTGAATAATATTTCATTGTCTGGAAGTACCACAAAACTGTGATACACCCGTTCACCTACCAAAGGACATCTTTTGTTGCTTCCAGGTTTGGATAATTATGAATAAAGCTGCTATAAACATTCACGGGCAGGTTTTTGTGCAGACATTAGTTTTCACCTCCTTTGAGTAAACACCAAGGAGTGCCATTGCTGGATTGTATGGTCAAAGTATGTTTAGCTTTGTAAGAAGCCACTAAACTGTCTTCCAAGTGACTATACCATTTTGCATTCCTGCCAGCAATGAATGATAGTTCCTGTTGCTCTACATCCTTATCAGCATTTGATGCTGTCAGTGTTCTGGATTTTGGCCATTTTAATAGGTGGGTAGTGTTATCTCATTGTTCTTTGAATTTACATTTCCCCAATGACATATGATGTGGAGCATCTTTCCATATGCTTATTTGCCATCTGTATATCTTCTCTGATGAGGTGCCTGTTAAGGTCTTTGGTCAATTTTTTAGTCCAGTTGTCTTCTCATTGTTGAGTTTTAAGAGTTCTTTGTATATTTTGGATAACAGTCCTTTATCAGTTATTTGCAAATATTTTCTCCCAGTCTGTGGCTTGTCTTCTCATCCTCTTGATCAATTATGTTTTTTAATATATTATATTTTTATATTTTGTAAGCAAAGGTAAAAACTTTAATTTGGTGTTAAGCATTAAAAAAACTTTTGGAAGTTACAATTGAGATTAGTGGCACAGAAATGAAGGTGCTGGTTTATGATATTTACCAGAAATGTCTTCTGAATTCAGGAATCATTTCATATGAGAGGTACTCATATATACAAAGCAAAATGAAAAAAGGTACAGGTACCACCATATCTGATCATCTTTTGGAGGTTGCCACCATTTGATAATGGTTTGAGCCGGATGAAAGCAGCTGGGAACTCACAGTTTCAAAAGTGCATCATTTACAATTCAAAAGTAATCATGGAGTGGAAAGGTCAGAAGAAAAATTTGTCTCCTTCTGGCCTGTATTTCAGTCCTGAGTACCCAAGAATAAGCAAAGGGAACATGTGGAATTCATTAAGGGTTGAAAATACAATAAGAATGCATATATATCAGAAGACTTAAAATAAAAATTCCCTCCTTTAGGCATCTGGAAAAGGCATCAAGGGCAATGTGAATTTCTGGCAGTTTTCCCAGGACTTGATATAAAATTTTTCTGGACCTAAGAGCAGAATTTCTGTATTCTAGTTTCCCTGCTCTTTCCTCTGGGGCAATTGCTCTCAACTTGAAATTATTTTTAGGAGGAGTTCACACACTTTCTTAACCATGAAATCCTCAGGAATCCCTGAAATATTTCAATATTTCAGCGACTAGATAGGAAATTTAAACCAAACCCACTCTATAGGACATGAGATGGTTATTTGGGGCAGTCATGTGTGTTTTTGACATGACTAACTTTCATACAGTTAACGCCTCACTTATTTGTTAAACATTGATTTTTCAGTCAGGTTAGTATAGTCAGCAGGCTTCAGGCTTGGTCAATTAAAAAATGAATAAGTAACAACTGCAGGAACACTTAAATTGGTAAGGGACCAGTAGAAGGAAAGGGCACATGTGTTGAACTGTTTCTCTAAACCACCATTGACCAAAAGATCTATCTAAGCAATTTATAAGATGAGGTCACCTTCCTTTTGTGACTTTCCTATCACAGCTTTGCAGCGAGCAATAGCTTATGCATGCAAGTGGCATAAATAAATCAAAGCGTATCTGCTAGGCAGCGGCTATATATATGAGAAGGTAGGGATTAGAAACAGTACAAAGGTCAAGCTTTAGAAAGAACAATCAACCCTGAGCTGCTGACAAAGAAGACTTGATTGTTTTATTAGAGTAAGTTGAGAGTCAGAGGTCAGGGAGAAGTGAGTGTTGTACTTGACTGAGAATAGAGGGAAATATAAATGCAGGAAAAGCACCGACATCTGCTGCAGAGAGACGGAGAATGGAGAGTGCATTCTAGCACAGGCCTTCTGTATGGTACCCTACTGTTCTCCTTTGCTGAAACATCTCAAGGGCCTTTTTGGAAGGGCAAGTAAATAATATCAGAACCAGGGGATTCTGGAATGTCAGTGAAACACTCAACATCATCATGGATTGCCTTCATTATCTTTAGGAAAACAGAACAACATCAATGGATCTGGGTTCTGGAAAGACCACATTTATTCTTTCATTCTGAACAGATGTTTATTGAATAGCTACTTAAATACCACATGTAACAGGTGCTGAGAGTGGAAAGATGGAAACTGCTAGACCACAATAGAGTCACATTTTGGTGGGAAGGACAAATATATTAGCCACCTCTTTGTAGGTAATTGATAAAGACTGGTTGAATGGAGGAATAATGAATAAATAAATGGACTTTTAAAAGAGAATAGCATTTTGGAGATTACTAATATTGCTACATATGAATAATAACATGAATAAATGAAATTCACTGATAAACACATTCTCAGTATATATTTAAACCCAGAAATACTAGGAAGTATTTCTTTATTAAGAAAAACTGAGTAAATTTACTTTATGTTCATTTCTCTCCAGAGGACCCCAAGAGAGATTTGGTTAGCGATGAAATGAGGTAGGGGAATCAAAGGAGAAGAGAAACAAGTCCTGGATAATCCAGTTACATATAAATATTGAAAATAAAAGGGACCTTGTCATTTTAAAAATATTTACTTTATTCAAGGGACAGACTCAAGACATAAACTTAAAAATGGCTATTAGAATTAAAATATCACCTTCAAGTCTATTTCTGAAAAATATACAAATAAACAAAGGATTATATTATAACAAAAAAACCTAGTATTCTTTAAAAGCCAAAATTTAATCCCTTGTTGGGTAGATCAATTTTATAGAACTTTTTTTTTTTAACTTCAGACTATACTACAAAGCTACAGTAATCAAGACAATATGGTACTAGCACAAAAGCAGAAACATAGATCAATGGAACAGGATAGAAAGCCCAGATATAAACCCACACACCTATGGTCAACTAATCTATGACAAAGGAGGCAAGGATATACAATGGAGAAAAGACAGTCTCTTCAATAAGTGGTGCTGAGAAAACTGGACAGCTACATGTAAAGGAATGAAAATAGAACACTTCCTAACACCATACACAAAAATAAACTCAAAATGGATTAGAGACCTAAATGTAAGACTGGGCACTATAAAACTCTTGGAGGAAAACATAGGAAGAACACTCTTTGACATAAATCACAGCAAGATATTTTTTGATCCACCTCCTAGAGTAATGGAAATAAAAACAAAAATAAACAAATGGGACCTAATGAAACTTAAAAGCTTTTGCACAGCAAAGGAAACCATAAACAAGACAAAAAGACAGCCCTCAGAATGGGAGAAAATATTTGCAAATGAATCATCGGAAAAAGGATTAATCTCCAAAATATATAAACAGCTCATGCAGCTCAATATTAAAAAAACAAACAACCCAATCCAAAAATGGACAGAAGACCTAAACAGACATTTCTCCATAGAAGACATACAGATGGCCAAGAAACACATGAAAAGCTGCTCAACATCACTAATTATTAGAGAAATACAAATCAAAACTACAGTGAGGTATCACCTCACACCAGTTAGAATAGGCATCATCAGAAAATCTACAAACAACAAATGCTGGAGAGGGTGTGGAGAAAAGGGAACCCTCTTGCACTGTTGGTGGGAATGTAAATTGATACAGCCACTATGGAGAACAGTATGGAGGTTCCTTAAAAAACTAAAAATAGAACTACCATATGACCCAGCAATCCCACTACTGGGCATATACCCAGAGAAAACCATAATTCAAAAAGAGTCATGCACCCCAATGTTCATTGCAACACTGTTTACAATAGCCAGGTCATGGAAGCAACCTAAATGCCCATCGACAGACGAATGGATAAAGGAGATGTGGTACGTACATACAATGGAATATTACTCAGCCATAAAAAGGAATGAAATTGGGTCAGTCGTAGAGATGTGGATGCATCTAGAGACTGAGTGAAGTAAGTCAGAAAGAGAAAAACAAATATCGTATATTAACACATATATGTGGAACCTAGAAAATGGTACAGATGAACCGGTTTGCAGGACAGAAATTGAGACACAGGTGTAGAGAACAAACATATGGACACTACGGGGGGAAAGCGGCGGGGGGTGGGGGTGGGGGTGAGATGAATTGGGAGATTGGGATTGACATGTATACACTGATGTGTATAAAATGGATGACTAATAAGAAAATAAGTAAATAAATAAACATTTTTTAAAAAACAAAAACCAGGTATTGTTAAAGAAACCACAGATCAATAGTAAGGGTTTTGGTTTTTTTGTTTTGTTTTGTTTTGTTTTTTTGCTACTAATAATGAGGGATTTTTTTTTTTCCCTTGAGTGTGTCTTTATCTTAATGATTTAGCATCTAGCACAGTTTCTTGAAAAAAGAAAGTATGTTTATTGAATGGATGATGAGCCAATTAATGAGTGTTGGGTGTTTTTTTTTAATTGAAATTTTTATTGAGATAATATTAGATTCACATACAGTTTTAAGAAATAATACAGAGAGATCCCTTGCACCCTTTATCCAGTTCCCCCAATGATAACATCTTATAAAACTGTAGTATAATATATTGACTACCATATTGACACTGATACAGTCTGCAGATTTTATTCAGGTTTTCCAGCTTTACTTGTACTCGTTTGTGTGTGTGTGTGTTAATTCTATACCATTTATCACATACGTGGTTTCCTCTGTCTACCCCTAAAGTTAACTTACAGAACAGTTCCATCACAGGAGGGATCCTGTCGCCCTTTTATAACTACGTCCATTTCTCTCCTGTATCCCCACCTCCTTTTTCACCTCTGACAACCACTAATCTGTTCTCCATTACTAAAATTTTGTCATTTCAAAGTGTTACATAAATGGAATCATATAGTATGAAGTTGTTGGGAATTAGCTTTTTTTTCACTTAGCATAACCTTGAGATAATCCCCTTGGGATGCATCCAAGCTGTTACAAGTATCAATAGTTCATTCCTTTTCACTGCTGAGTAGTATTCCATGGTATGGGTGTACCAGAGTTTGTTTGACCGTTCATCTGTTAAGGACATCTGGGCCATTTCCAGTGTTTGGTTATTTTTTTTTTAAACATCTTTATTGGAGTATAATTGCTTTACAATGGTGTGTTAGTTTCTGCTTTATAACAAAGTGAATCAGTTATACATATACATATGTTCCCATATCTCTTCCCTCTTGCACCTCCCTCCCTCCCACCCTCCCTAGAGTGTTGGGTGTTTTATATTTTTATAGAAAAGTCATATTTTTTGTTCAGACTTTTCAAGAAAAGAGAGGCTTGAGAACCATCGAAGAAACAAATGTAAATGTGGCCTGTGGAAGAGTCTGCAAGTTTTCTCCAATACATCTTCTTGCTTTCTTCTAGAAAGAGTAATAGAATTTCTGATATTCCGCTGGGCACAATGTTCCCTGGAAAAAAGACCACATTTCTTACCACCCACCCAACTAGGTGGGCCTTGTAACGGCCAAGACATGTAAGGAGATGTTTGATGTGAGACTTCTGGAAAGTGTCCAGAAAGGGCAAGGATGCTCACTGCTTTGTCTCTTCCCCTTCCTGCTGGCCAGAGTGTGGACGTAGTGAGGGCTAGGTAAGCCAACCTGGACTGAGGCAGAATACCAAGAAAAGTGGAGCAGCCAAGCAGAAGGAGCGTGGGGCTCGCACAACTTCTCGGAACTGCTGTACTAGCCCTAACCTGCATTTTTGTTGTTGTTTCTGTTAATGAGATTAAGCCCCTGCTAATTCAGAGTGTCTATCATTTGTAGTCAAAAGATTGGGATTGACATATATACACTAATATGTATAAAATGGGTAACTAATAAGAACCTGCTGTATAAAAAAATAAATAAAATAAAATTCAAAAAAAAAAAAAAGTAATCCTAGGGACTTCCCTGATGGTGCAGTGGTTAAGAATCCGCCTGCCAATGCAGGGGTCACGGGTTCGAGCTCTGGTCCGGGAAGATCCCACATGCCGTGGAACAACTAAGCCTGTGAGTCACAACTACTGAGCTTGTGCTCTAGAGCCCATGAGCCACAACTACTGAGCCCGCGTGCCACAACTACTGAAGCCCACATGCCTAGAGCCCATGCTCCACAACAAGAGAAGACACTGCAATGAGAAGCCCATGCACCACAACAAAGAGTAGCCCCCGCTTGCCATAACTAGAGAAATCCCATGCACAGCAACAAATTAATTGGACACCTACTATGTGCCAAATTGTGTGCTCAGTGCTTTATATATGAATTCTCACAAAACTAACACAGCCTAAATAAATAAATTTATTTTTATTTTTAAAAAAAGTAATCCTAGCTAATAGTGGCATAAATAGTCCTAAAATTGTTACCTGTTTTGTATACTTGTTGTGGATTCTATGACTCTAGTTTGAGATTCAATTTTCTTTTTTGCCTATAGATGTCCAATTGCTCTAGCATCATTTTATTTTTTTTTTTAGAAAGGTATCCTTCCTGCATTGAATTGTTTTTGCACCTTTGCCAAAAATCAGCTGGGCAAATTTTTGTGGATCTATTTAGTTCATTCCTTGTTATTACTGAACAGTGTTCCATTATATGGATAGACCATGGTCTCTTCATCCGTTCACCCACTGCTGGACATCTGGTTGTTTTCTTGCTTTTGACTATTATGAAGAAAGCTGCTGTGAACACTGACATACCCATTTTTGTGTGGACATCTGCTTTCATTTCTCTTGGGTAAATATCTAGGAGTGGGATTGAGGGGTCATGTGGTAGGTGTATGTTTAATTTTTTAAGAAACTGCCAAACTGCTTTCTAAAGTGGCTGTACTATTTTCACAAGAAATGTATGAAAGTCCCAGTTGTTCTATATCCTTGGAAACACTTAGTATTGTCAATCTCTTTAATTACAGCTACTCTAGTGAGTGTGTAGGGCTATCTCATTGTGGTTTTAAAATGCATTTCCCTAATGACTAATGATGCTGAGCATTTTTTCATGTGCTTACTTGCCATTTGTATAGCATGTTTTCTATATTTTTAATTTTTTTGACTTATTAGGTACATGTTTAAAAAACACCAAATAAGTATTTGAGGGAGCTTACCTTTAAAGGAATTCTGAAGTGCTTCTTCCCAGCTTCAAGGGATATTAGGTCTTTAGGAAAACAAAAGTCGCTCTTCATTAAAAAAAAAGAGAGAGAGAGAGAGGACAACTTTCTTAATTTATTTGGTGTGTGTATTTGGATTTCCATGTACAGTACTAAGTTGTTTAAAGAAAGATATACAACAGAATAACTAAAAAAACAGTGCTTACTGCTCATCCTTCATTGAATTAAAGTGAACATGATATTTTGGTGGTCATATTGCTAACCGAATGTGAAGAACTTAACTTTTTCAAGCCAACATGTTAGCATTTTAGCGAATAATTCTTCCTAGCAATTTTCTGACCCTTCTCAAAGGTAATCATTCCTTTCTCTAACTTTGAGAAGCCTCTCTGTGTTGCAAAAGATGTGTCTCATGACATGCCTCTCCTAGGAATGGCAGTAATTGCCACGATCCAGTGTGGTAGTGGCACTAGAGATGGGTGGAGGGTAGTAGAATCTTCCATCTTGCTTTTCGTTTCAATCCAGTAGATTGAAGACCAGTAGTAGATTCTAGGCCAGAGTCCATTAAGCACATCTGACAAGAGTGATATGGAAGTCAGCAATTGGTTACATTGTTTAAAATAAATTAACTTTATTTACAGATTAATTTGATGGCATCACAACTCTTAGAGGCAATATGGCAGAGTGAATAGAGATTAGGTTATAGAGTCACTTGCAGCCTCTCTGACCTTCTGATCCTCAGTTTCTTCATCTATAAATAGAGAAAATAATATCACATATAATGTGAAAATTAGTGATATGTAAATAGTGTCTGCCACTATGCGGGGCGAATAGTAGAGATTCAATAAATAATAACTCTTATTCTCATATTTCAGTCTTCCTAGTCTACAACTCAAGTTAATCACTTAAAAATTAGAAGTGATCATTGTGATAAGGTTTTAACTTCAGGTTACGTTTTATTATAGATCGTTTTCATTAATTGGACATCTACTACGTGCCAAATTCTGTGCTCAGTACTTTATATATGAATTCTCACAAAACTAACATGAGGTAGGTTTCCTTATTCTTATTTTTTTTTTGAACAGGAGAAAAGCATACCAATTTTATTGAATATTTACATATACACGGGAGCCCTCACAAGAGAATGGTGACCTGAAGAAATGACCAGAGCAGGATGCTTTGATACAAGGAAAACTTTAATAGCCTGGTTTTCCACTTGCTGTCAGGTAATCCACTTGTTGTCTGATGGGAAAGTTGACAGATGTTACTGCAAAATCTCTGCTGAGGGGTGGTGTTGGTGATGGGGTTGTGACTCACCCCGGGGTCATAGACACTGGTTCAGGCATACTGGAGAACATTCAGCCATGTGAACAGCCCTGGGGACTGACATCTTGGATCATCTCCCTATTCTTATTTTACAGCAAATAGAGACCCACAAAGGGGAAGTAGTTTGCTCAAGATTCTTCAGTTAGTTGAGGGGCAGAGCTTGAATTCACACCAAAGCCAGATTCTGACGCTGGTATTTTAACCACTGCGATCTCCTGCCTCCCATCTTTATTTTTATTTGCATTCTAAGCTTTACCTAATCTATACCTCACCTTACCTTAAGCCCCTCAGCTATGTTTGCAGATATCATTGCAGATATTATTCATCTAAGTTATTGGAATTGCAGCACATATAAACTTGAAAAATATGTTATCTGTTTAGCATTTCTGAGTTTTCTCCCTGACAGGCTCTGAGATCTAGAAGCTGACTTCTTCCAACTCATTATTCCATTCAGTTAAAAATATCCAAAATTTCCCAAGGACTAGTGTAGAGGATGAATATTTTATTTGTTGGTATAACTCTGATTTTTAATTAACGTATTGAAAAGAAATGTATGAATTTGAGTATTACCCTGGTAACTTTTTCTTATTTCTTCTTTTCTTTTTCACCTTTAAGCTCTTTAAAATTTTAATTTTCAAACTACAATTTTGATCACTGTTTTAAAAATTAAAATTCCCTGCAATACCTCTTAGTAGTTCCCCTTTTCCATTTTAATCTGGCTCCTGCCTGGGAATAGACGATCCTTATTCTATGACCTGAAGGTCGAAGAATTCCAAACCTGTAGTAGAGGCAGGGAATTATAGAAACAGAACCCTCCCCTGCTTCTAAGTTGTACACGTGTGTGTGTGTGTGTATGTAGGTGTGTGTGGGTGTGTGTGTGTGTAGCTTAGTTCTGGTTTGAAAGCATGCTTTTAAGGCTTTTCATGCTGGGAGGCTACAGAGATTTGGCATTAACAGGTAGTATTTATTATTATTATTTAAAAAAAAATTTTTTTTTTGGCTGCGTTGGGTCTTTGTTGCTACGCACATGCTTTCTCTAGGTGCAGCGAGCGGGGCCTACTCGTCGTCACGGTGCGCGTGCTTCTTATTGCAGCGGCTTCTCTTGTTGCAGAGCAAGGGCTCTAGGCGTGCGGACTTCAGTAGTTGTGCAGTGTGGGCTCAGTAGTTGTGGCTCGCGGGCTCTAGAGCACAGGCTCAGTAGTTGTGGCGCACGGGCTTAGTTGCTTTGCGGCATGTGGGATCTTCCTGGACCGGGGCTCGAACCCGTGTCTGCTGCATTGACATGTGGATTCCTAACCACTGAGCCACCAGGGAAGTCCACAGATAGTACTGTAAACCGTTTTAATTATGTAGAACAACTTTAAATAAGGTCTGCTTGAGATAGGGTCCTGCTAATTAGATTGTGAACTGTTGAGAGTTAGTTCTTTGTATCACCTGCAGCACGTAAAGAATGCGGCAGGCAGATTAGCCTGACATTCAAAATTTAGAGACATGACAGCTCCTGCTCTGGGAAAAACCACCACGGAAGGCGAGGAGGCAAGTTGGATGTGCTCAATGCTTATGAAGTTTGCCGAAACCAAAAACTAAAGGACAGTTCTTAGAGTCTCAGAGTCAAACTTCATCTTTTCACCCACTTTTTACAAAGAAAAAATACCCATCAGCATTGTCATTTTGAAATTCAAAGGACAGACTCTAAGGAAATGGCATCCCCAGATCACCTGTGATGACAGGAGTTTCCTGCAAGGATACTGGGTAGCAAAGGACATGTTGCCTCTTCAGGCAACAGCAGGGTGGATGCCGACTGCTCTCTGGCCAGCTCAGTGCAGCAGGTGAGGGGGGAACAGCACTCAGTGCCCCTTAGGATGAAGCCTGAGCACCTGCTTCAACCCCTCCTCGAAACTAACAGGAGTGTTGAGTTAGTTTGTCCTCATTCAAAGTGGGACCATTTCACATCAAGCCAATCCCATCCTGCATGTGGCCTTCTTGGGCCTTGGATCAATCCCCTGGTGAGCCCTATAAGTTGCAGCTAAGGAGCATGGCTGGTCACTCAACACAGGGGGCAGAGGCCATGGCAACTTAGGCAGAAAATAATTGGACTACTTTCAGTAAAAGGCAGCTGTGGGTCTCGTGGGAAGAGGTTACATCCCATCCAAACTACGTCTGCTGATGGCAGTGCTATCCTAATTGTCAGGGTTCTCCTTAACCTCTTCCTATAGATCTGACCAAGCACCACGAGTTGCCAAGACTTCTCTAAAATGTCTGTCAGATTCTCCCATTCCTTCCCTCCTGGGGCGGACAGACACGTGTTGCTCAGAGCCCTCTTCAAGAAATGAGTGGCTGCCCAGCCACAGGGTGTGTGATTGTCCAACAGCCTGCAGCCGTCAGCTCCTTCAGGATCTGCTTCAGCTCTTCAAGTCAAGGTCACAGTCTTCTGGGGGGATCCCCAGCCAAGGGCTGAGTAAGATGGCGGTGCTAGCCTAGCCATGTCCCCTCAACGCAAGACTTCCCTGCCAGGCAATCCCTGTGACTGAGCTCCTCGTGGGGCTGGCAGACTCTGTCAAGTCTGATGGCCTTCGGACCACTCTGCCTGCCCAATTCTGCTTTCTCCCCATCTCCTTTTATAGGTCTTACCTCCCACTAGACCTTTTGTACCCCCTACTCTTTCTCAGCATCTACTTCCCGGAGAACCTAACCTGCAACTCCCCTAACCTGAGGTATGTCAGATTCCACTGCTAGACGTGCTGTGGAGTTTGCAAAAGTCTCCCAAGATCCTGCACCCCTCCCAGTGGTGTTGCTATTTCCCCCTGGGAACAGTGGAAAGTACTGTTGACTTTTTACCTAGAGAGGAGACGTGTAAAGGAAAACACAAAAGATGTGTTCAACACTTGAATAAGCATCATGTGACCACAATGAAAAATGGGTACAAATCACCCGGTCTGGGTTCAATATTGGAGTTTTTTTCTTTCTTCTGTTCTTCATTTTTTGCAGGTTCTTTTTAATTTTTTCCGTAAAACTATTCACCACAGGATCATCTTAGAATGGCTCCATGATGCATTTAAACTCATTGATTTATAAGATTTGAATGTACACTTCTCTTCTCTCAGAAAGTAGCTATCAAGTTAAGTAGCTATAATATGCTTGAAATAATTGTTCTTCAGTATTGTAGGGGACACATAGTGATAGATTTGCTTTTTTTTTTTTCTTTGCTTTTCTATGGCTGAAAATACTTGAAAGAACTGAAGAAACACTGAAACATGACTTAAAAGAGGCCAAGAGGTTCTGAAATGAGGAATGAGGATCCAAAACAATCCATCATTTTATGTTGTGAAAATAATAACAACAACGCAGCCAGTTTTGCGCTGAGGGTGAATGAGACATGGTGAACAAACCTTTTGCATGTGACACACATGTAAAGTAATGTTGAGATGGTGAAGCAGGCTTGATTTGCCCCACTTGGTGAAAGAGGGGAACTGACCACGTTTTTCTTTCACTTTTTAATTGTTTTAAGTAGCTATTATTTTCACACGACTCAAAATGCAAAAAGTACAATATGCGTGAGCAGTCCCCTGTCCACCCCGTCCCATCCCAGGGGAGCACTTTGAGCCCTCCTTGGCTTTTGAGCCCCCACATCAGTCATTCACTCATTCCACAAACATTTATTGAGCACCTACCTGGTGTGAGGCACCACTTGCAGGTGTAAGGATACAGCAGAGTATCAGCAACGTCCCTGCCCTACTGGAAATGACATTTTAACAATGCAGAGACCGACACTGAAGACAAACAGAATATACAGTCTAGCTGATGGTGATAATTGCTATACAGGATGAGGAGTAGCAGATTGCGGGGACGCCGGGGGTGCTATCTGTAAAGATTGGTCTTGGAAGGCCTTTTTGATAAGGAGATATTTAAGCAGATACCTGGAGGAAGTAAGGAGGCAAGTTGCGTGGCTATCTTGAGAAGGCTTCCAGGCTAGAGGGAACAGGAAGTAAACAGGTGCATTTGAGGAAGGCTGGTTTCCTGTACTGCTCTACTTTAAGAGTAACTTTTAGGAACTATACTCAATATTTTGTAATAACCTATAAGGGAAAAGGATCTGAAAAAATATATATATATAACTGAATCACTTTACTGTACACCTCAAACTAATAAATACAACATTGAAAATCAACTATACCTCAAAAAAAAAAAAAAAGAAAGAAAGAAAGAAAAAAGAGTAACTTCTGTTCCTCTTCCAAAGGGAGATTTATGGGACAAATCACCTTTTCAATATTTTATTTAAAGCCAGAGGTTGAACTTGACTTGGTCATGGTGTTGTCTTTTTTTTCACGCCTAGCCACAATATGTATTAATTGGGCCATTTACTTATAAGAAAGAATTGTTTTATGTATAGATGTGCTTGGCTTAACTAAGCTCTTATTTATTTTTTATTTTTTGGAAAAAATAAGTAATGTGTTGATTGGATTTTTGTAAGTCAAATATCTTAAAAAACATTGTAAAATTTTGTACCTGCCCTGAACCCAACCAGTATTGTACTTCTAACCTCTCTTCAATGACTACTTCAGAGCAACGGTTCTTAAGTAGGGATGTTTTTGCACCCCAGGGCACATTTGGCCATGTCTGGAAGCATTTTTAGTTGTGACAGTTGCGTTGCAGGGAGGACTTTCCACTGGCATCTAGTGGGTAGAGACTAGGGATTCTGCTAAACATCCAACAGCAATGAACAGGATTGCCCCTCAAACAAAAACTTTTCTAGCTCCAAATAACAAGAGTGCCAAGGTTGAGAAACCCTGCTCTAGGATCATAAACTTAAGCTAAAACTTAAGGAGAGTGGAGAGGCCTGTGGCACATGCATTCTGACCAGGTTAAAGCAGATGGTGTGAGGCCATGTTTTATGTTGCTCTTACTCTAATTCACTCATTTATTCATTCATTTGTTCAACAAATACTTGCTGAGTGCTGGTATTTGTTAAATATTACTGTGTACAAATTACTTCAAAACTTAGTAGCTTAAAACCACAATGATGTGAATGTGGTCACAGTTTCTTTTTTTTTTTACAACTGTTCTGTGACTTTTTTTTTTTTTAACATCTTTATTGGAGTATAATTGCTTTACAATGGTGTGTTAGTTTCTGCTTTATAACAAAGTGAATCAGCTATATGTACACATATATCCCCATATCCCCTCCCTCTTGCGTCTCCCTCCCACCCTCCCTATCTCACCCCTCTAGGTGGTCACAAAGCACCGAGCTGATCTCCCAGTGCTATGCAGCTGCTTCCCACTAGCTATCTATTTTACATCTGGTAGTATATATAAGTCCATGCCATGTTCACAGTTTCTGTGGGTCAGGAATTTGGAAGTGGTTTATCTGGGTGGCTCTGGCTCAAGGTCGCTCATGATGGGATCAACCAAGACGTAGTCATCTGAAGGCTTGACTGGGGTTGGAAGCACTGACTCCAAGGTTCTTCTCTCACATGATGCAGACTGTTGGCAGAAGACACAGGCCTTTCCAGGCTACTTGAATGTCCTCACAATATGGCTTCCCTCACAGCAGGTGATCCAAGAGAGAGCAAGGCAGATGCCATATGATTTATTCCCCAATCTTGGGTGTCACACATGGTCACTTCTGCAATATTTTTTTAAAATTAATTAATTAATTAATTAATTAATTTTTGGCTGTGTTGGGTCTTCGTTTCTGTGCGAGGGTTTTCTCTAGTTGCGGCAAGCGGGGGCCACTCTTCATCGCAGTGCGCGGGCCTCTCATTATCGTGGCCTCTCTTGTGGAGCACAGGCTCCAGACGCGCAGGCTCAGTAGTTGTGGCTCACAGGCCTAGTTGCTCCGCGGCATGTGGGATTTTCCCAGACCAGGACTCAAACCCGTGTCCCCTGCATTAGCAGACAGACCCTCAACTACTGCGCAACCAGGGAAGCCCAATTCTGCAATATTTTATTGGTTGTACAGGATGTGTTGGTTGTACTGAACTCTGTGACAGACAATACCCGGCCCTCACAGAGCTTTCGTTCCCAGTGAGAGGAGATAGACAATAATTAAACTGATGAACAAACAGGGTAAGTGCCGGAAAGGACATGAAGCAGGGGTGAAATGGCGGTGACTAGCTAGGGAAGCAGAGGCACTCAGTTGGATGGGGCAGTCAGGGAAGACCTTGCTGGGGAGGCATCCTCTGGGCTAGGACCTGAATATAAGGAGGAACTGCCAGGGAATACCCAGTGGCAGAGTGTTCCAGGCAGAGGGAATAACAGGTACAAACTATTATTAACAGTAACTAGTGGAATCTTGATTTGCACATGAGGCTGAGGACGTAGAGCAACCAAAAGAATATTTTGTTTCGTAACAGTTACTCCTTATTCAATTAAGGCAGGAAGTAGTATAGAGTCATGATGTGAGTATGAAATAGGACAGACACTTTGAAAACTTGTTCAGCAGGATCTACTGAAAGCTGAATGTGAGTCTCCTTTTTCAGCCAGGAATCCCACTCCTAACACCCAAGAGAAATGAGTGCTTAAGTCCGCCCAAGACATGTAGACAAATGTTGACAGCATCTTTATCCATAGTAGTCCCAAACTGGAAACAACCCAAATGCCAACAACTGAGAAGAGGTAAATTGTGATGTAGTCACACAATGGAGTCCTACACAGCAATGAAAAAGAACAAACTACTGCTATATGCACCAACTTGCATGAATCTCATAGACATAATGTTGAGTGAAAGCAGACAGACAAATGAGTATCTACTATATGATTCCATTTATATGAAGCTCAAGGATAGGCAAGCTAATTGATGGTGACAGAAGTCAGTAACAAGGGCTTCCTGCAGTGGGGTGGGGTGTTTTGACTTGGGAGGGGCAAGAGGAGACTTTCTGGAGAATTGGAAATGGAAAATAGAAAATTGGAAATGTTCTATACCTCGATCTGGGTTGATTATGGCTGTGTCCACCATGCGTAAAAATTCCCAAACCCAAGTGGCAAGGCACATACATAATTCTTATTAAAAACAGCAATAAGGAGGTTCAGTTTTATATGTGATAACATTGACTCAGATGAGACAGTCACAGAGAATATAGGGTCCTCAGGTTTACCTTGTGGGTCCAAAATTTTATCCAGTGCCATAATTGGCCAAGCAGATCCCATTTTTTTCAGAGGTTGATCCCCACAAAGACAAAGCCACTCAACTCCCAGAAACTCACCCCCCAGGAAGTCCAGCCTGGCCCAGTGGATCCTGCTGGGTTTCCTGTTTCCTAGGCCTTCCTTTTCTCTCTTTCATTGGGTGCCTTTTTATTCCCTTCCTCTGCCCTAGAAAAAAGGTGTTTTCTTCAATATTTTAGAAAATATATTGCATTCAGGAAAGAAAAAAAAGTTTTAAATCGATGGCTATAGCAGCTTGTAAAATTTTCTTCTCAAAGCTTTTTTTCAGCTGAAGTAATGGGGGTGAGAAAGGGGTGAGTGTGGGGAGGAGGCAGGAGCAGGGTAATGACTTAGTCACCCAGGAAACCACAGTCTGAGTGGAAGAGCGTCACCACGGCTCCTTAGTAGCAGGAGAGAAACCTCTTTTCTACTAGGTTTGGGAAAGGTTGGGAATAGGAGGGGATGTCAATTTTTATTGGCACCTAATTTATATTGCGTTTGGTGCCACTTTATGTAAAAATAAAGAACCAGGGGAAAATTGGTTAGGCATTACTGGAAACTACTTATAGACGCTTAGCGATGTGGCGTCCCTTCTCAGCAGTATGGATGCGCGAGGGTATGAGCTCTGTTTTTTTCTGCTGTGACCTTACTACAAGAATAGCTACCTTTTTATTGTGGGCTTAACAGGCAGGTGCCATGTTAAACACCCTATATCCATTTTCTCATTTAATCTTTGGGACACCTCTACAAGGTAATATGTACAAGGTGTTATTACATATTTTGAGGAAGTGGGGCTCAGAGAGGTCAGGTAACATGCTCAAGGGCACACAGCAGAGACAGGAAAGAAATGAGGACTCCTCACACCTGAGTTCTTAAGTCCCTGCTGCCTGCCTGACCGCTGTGACCTAGCTTTCCTTTTTGTGTTCTAAGGAGGCACTGAGAATGCCTCCCGTTCCCTCTCCTTCCAAATGAAATATAAGCATTTCCAATACAACTCAATGAAGCAACAAACACTTCAGTAAGTTTTAAGGGTGGAATATGTCACATTTCCCCCTCCTTTGTAGCTCTCCAACCCCACACCAGATGACCAAGCCTCTTCTGAATGTTTTGGTATTTTACCTACATCATTTCAAAAGCATCACATTTCTCTTTGAATCTGACTTTTATACACACACACACACACACACACACACACACACTCTGACCCTTAGTTCCATGGGGATCCCTGTAATTCCACAGCTCTTCGTTCACATTTCTGATATTGCACACATCATGTTGTGTTTCATTCATTCAGCTTATATGTTTGAGTCCTTCACATGCTGGGCAATGCTCAGGTACTAGGGATTCAGCCACGCATCCCGACACAAAATCCCTCACTCACAGAGCTTACATTCTAGTCAGGGGGAAACTGATGGTAAAATAGTAAAATATAGGGCATGTCAGATGGCGATAAGTGATATGGAGAAAAATAACGCAGGGAAGATGGCGGGGTGATGGTAGAAGGGGTGGCATTGGTGGGTCTTTTTTTTTTTTTTTTAAACTATTTTTTTAAATAAATTTATTTATTTATTTTTGGCTGTGTTGGGTCTTCGTTTCTGTGCGAGGGCTTTCTCCAGTTGCGGCGAGCGGGGACCACTCTTCATCGCGGTGCACGGGCGTCTCACTGCCGTGGCCTCTCCCGTTGCGGAGCACAGGCTCCAGACGCGCAGGCTCAGTAGTTGTGGCTCACGGGCCTAGTTGCTCCGCAGCATGTGGGATCTTCCCAGACCAGGGCTCGAACCCGTGTCCCCTGCATTGGCAGGCAGATTCTCAACCACTGCGCCACCAGGGAAGCCTGGTGGGTCTTTTATTATTTGTTTACTCCTGTGTCTTCTCAAAGGCAGAAATCAAGCCAGTCTTGGAGTCTTGAGTCCTTACCTTTCACACGGCCTGACCCTGTGAGGCTCAAGAAATATTTGTTGATTGAATATGGGAGGCAAGTTTCATGGAGCTCATTTGGTATGGAAATAGTTTGCCTTTCGCAGCTTTTGATGAAAGAAATATTGGTTGGACTACGAATGGCCCTTCCAAGAAGGAAGTGACTGTTTATCTTTGGGGTGGGTTCTCCACTTTCTATGGTTTTATCAGGGCCCAGTGTACATTGGCAGTTTTGAACAGAGCTTCAGCATAAGCCCACAGAGAACAAAAAATAGACAGACTTGGTCAGCAACGACGAAGGTTATTCCTTTTATGGAAGACATGAGAAATGAGAAATTAGAAGTCAAGAAAGAATGCCAGTGCCAGAAAAGGAGACAAGAAAAGGCAATGAAAGGAAACAAGGAAGAAACAACAAGAGAAAAAGGTAAAAGAGAATGAATTGGTAGAAAAATCCAAAGCCATGGTGGGAGAAACTCACAAACTCTAACTCTGATGAGGCTGAGAGAATTGGCAGGAGTAGGGAGCAGGGAAGCGTGGAAACATCCAGAAGCAAACCCAAGGCAGGGAATCCTAATTTCTTTCTATTTTTGACCAATTGGAGCTCTCCCTGAGGGTCTGGTAAGAGGTTATATCTCCACCCACTAGTACAACTATCCTAACTCGTCTTCACCATCCTTAACATCAGAAGGGTGAAGTTTGAAAAGGAGCAGCTCATGGACAAGACTTTAATGTGACAGAGGGGTCAGGAAGCACGGTGAATGTGGGCTTGTACAGGGTTCAAAACAAGTCCTCTCTTATGAAAGTTAACAGTGGAAAAGCAGCAGTTAGCAAACGTGAAATTTTCTTAGGTCTATAAGGAGAGCTTTGCTCATTCTACTTAAAAATACTCCTCCAAAATACTCAGAAGCTAGAGTGAGGTCTCTTTTAAAGACCATTTCATGATAATTTGAATGTATTTCGTGTCTGTCTTACAGGGCTGAGGGTTCTTGGCTATCTCTACGTGGTTTCACCAAACACACCTGCTCTTTCTCTAGTGACTGTTACTGACAGTTGCAGGTGAGTGGCAGTTGGCAGCCAGGCTGAGGGACCTGAAGATGAGGATGGGGCACTGGTGAGGGCTCCCCATCGCCCATCACAAAATGTCAAGCTCTCCTCCTCCTGGTAGTACTTGTGTCCTCTCCTTAGACGGTACCTCAACCTGAGACCCTTGAGAAAGCTCATCACATTCTCCAGAACCTTCACCATCTCAGAGGGATGGGAATTCGCACCATCTACTATGAATTTATTCCAGTAAATCCACATATTTTCTTCCTTTGCCTTCTCACAAAAGTTCTAGAAGTAAATGGAGGCACGAAGTGGTCAGTAACTTACTCCGGGTCTCACGGCTAATAATGCTGGGGGTCAGAATGTGAACCTAGCTCTGCCTTTCTGTTTGTGTGTTTCTGATTACACCTGGCTGCTCCATGGGGTTCACAGGAGGGCAACCGCAGAGCATCGAGAGGATGAAAACATAACAGGGAGGCATTTGTGATTGTTTGCTCCATTTTTTTTTAAAGAACTCCTCTCCAAATTAAAAAAAAACAACAACAACGTTTTGTGTAGGCATATTTTAAAAATAATGAATACAATTTAAGATGAGATATTCATAAAGCTTTTTTTTTTAATAAATTTATTTATTGATTATTTATTTTTGGCTGAGTTGGGTCTTCGTTGTGCGTGGGCTTTCTCTAGTTGCAGCGAGTGGGGTTTACTCTTTGTTGCGGTGCGCGGGCTTCTCACAGCAGTGGCTTCTCTTGTTGCGGAGCACGGGCTCTAGGCGTGTGGGCTTCAGTAGTTGTGGCTCACGGGCTCTAGAGCGCAGGCTCAGTAGTTGTGGTGCACAGGCTTAGTTGCTCCGTAGCATGTGGGATCTTCCCGGACCAGGGCTCGAACCCGTGTCCCCTGCATTGGCAGGCGGATTCTTAACCACTGCACCACCAGGGAAGTCCCGTAAAACTTTTTAGCTGTATCTTCAACAAAATAAAAATTTAAAATGTGATCAAAAGAGCCTTACAATGAGTGATACCCTACATCTTGTTTTATCTCTTCCGTGTGTACTTGATCAAGATCTTCCACTGCTGCTGGTTTGTTTTTGTTTGTAAAGCATCATTGCAAGGAGCATCTAATCATTAGCCTCAAGAAATCAAACATTAGAAGCTATCAAATAAAAAACATTCCTGGCATCATTGCTGATCCAGAGAGTGGGGGAGGGGTAATGACAAGACAAATCTATATTTTCTGGAACACTTACAGTCTACAACAGAAAATTCATCCTGGCAGGAAGTGCTTTAATTATTAAGATCAGCGTGGTGGTTTGTCCTGTAGGCAGGCTCTGAGAAAGGTCTCTTAGAGTCAGAGTATGATGGGGAAGGGAATCTGCTTAAGTAGCAATTAGTGGAGTGTTGTCTTTCAAAATATTTACCTATGAATGGAGAGAGGGGTCACGGCTTTTATGAGACCAACACTCCAACAAGGTTTGGGTTAGCTTGTTTCATGGAGAAGAGAAGCGCAAACGTAAAGTTCACAGATATCAGTTATCAATGTGGGAGGCCCCACAAAAGGCAGGGAGAGGTGACTCTGGTTGGCTGACTCTGCAGGAAACAGGGGCGCAGTAGGGGAGAGAGGGAAGGAGAGCGAGTTGCAGACTACAATAAGATTTTCTTTTCGTGGCCCAAACTTGCTTCCTCGTGACATCATCGAGTTGGGTACTCTCCAGAGCTCCGGGAGATCCAAGAAAGGGATAAGCAATATAAAAAGCTATTCATAGGAAAGTTGCTGTCTTCAAAAGAAAAGCATGCATAACATAAAACAATGTCATTGAAAACCCTAGGAAATTGATAGAAAAGTTGTGGTTCTGTCCTTCAGGTTTTCTAAAAAATAAAGAGGCTATTTAAGAAAACAGGGATGAGTGACCGCTTTTTAGTTCCTTAGCTCTAAGGATCACTGTACCTGATGAAGATGTTGTCTGCAGGTGGCCTTGAAGACTTTAAAGCCAGTTTCATGCCACAACCCAAAGACGGGAGGAGGGGAGCATGGGGCTGGAGCCTCAAGGGTATGTTTAAGAGCTTTCCTTTTATCTTCAGATGAAGTTAAACATAGTCCCAGAAATGCCTAATGGGATTGAAACATAATGATCTTTATACAACTTTGACTTGAGGCAGACAACACGCTATACCAGTACGAATTAATATTTAATAAATTCCACAATTCACTAGCCTTATTTAACTTCACTGTTTTTTATTATTACTTATTATTATTCATTATATTATTATTGCATTGCATTTGTGTGTGTGTGCATGTTTTACTTCGTTAAAACTAAGCATTTAAAAAAAATACCCCAAATTTTTCCCTATTTTCAATTGTCTCCATTAAAAGAGAAGTAGACCCGGAGCTTCAAAGAACGGAAGTGCCTCCAGCCTTTTTTACTGTCTCAGAGGCCTGGTCTCAAGCCAAGCGCCCCTTTGCCAGCTACCCCTCAGGCAATCACCTTGACAAATACAATTTTTTAAAAAAGACTTCAAGTTCATTTCCACCTGGAAGGATGGGAGGAAACAAATCGAAATGCTTAGTAAGAGGCAGGAAGTAGTCCGAACGTGGCAAAGCTCTTGGATAAGAAGGCCTGAACATCCATTATGATGTTCCTGAGTTTGTTGGAATTACAAAGCACGCTTGTCCACTGATGTTGCGGATATAGTTTTCAGTGGAGCAGGACAGGAAAAGGTTCTTAGGTGTTTTGTCCAGATGTCTGGTCTGGGATTCTGCAAACCACATCCTTCCTTCCTTGGGATGCGGGTCCTTTGTGCAGCTCCACCACTGACACCACTCACGTCTACTACCCTGTAAAACAGGAATCTGCCTCAGTAGATACTTAGGAGGAAGAACGCGACAACTTGGCCATTAGAAAAGTAAAGACATATGTCCCAAGAGAAATCCTCTGAGATGATTAAAATGAAGCAGTAGGTGTTAGGACTCTTCCTGGAGTAGTTTAGAGAAATGAAGGATATGAGATAGTTATTTGTGTGGGGCAAAAATGTGTTCAGCAGGGTTTTTTCCTCCTTTCTTTCTCTGCCTTTTTCTGAAAATGGGTGGGTACTTCTTATAATTACAGGACACTTAATGGACTCACACTCATAAAGTGTGTTTTATAGTGATGATAGTTTATCCTTTTTTTAAAATAAATTTATTTATGTTTTATTTATTTTTTGGCTGCGTTGGGTCTTCGTTGCTGCGTGCGGGCTTTCTCTAGTTGCAGGGAGGGATGGCTACTCTTTGTTGCTGTGCGCGGGCTTCTCATTGCGGTGGCTTCTCTTGTTGCGGAGCACGGGCTCTAGGCGCACTGGCTTCAGTAGTTGTGGGGCATGGGCTCAGTAATTGTGGCTCGCGGGCTCCAGAGCGCAGGCTCAGTAGTTGCAGCGCACGGGCTTAGTTGCTCCGTGGCATGTGGGATCTTCCTGGAGCCGGGCTTGAACCCGTGTCCCCTGCCTTGGCAGATGGATTCTCAACCACTGTGCCACCAGGAAAGCCCGGTTTATCCTTAACTTGGCTCCATCCCTCACAAACTGGCACACCCTAAAAGATGCTATCAGCAGCTTAGAATTACGTGTGTGTTAAGAAGTGCAAACAGTTCAGAACAAAAGTCAATCAGCATATTTATAATTAAGAAGGATTTATTTTAAAGGGAAAATATATCAAGAACAATAATTTTGTGGCAAAACTAAATTACACATAATATCTTTCCTATTTTCAAACAGGTTACTTTTGACTTATAGAGTACTAAAATTAAACATTGACCTTACTTAATTTAAAAAATTTCTCTATACCCCTCTACGCTAAAGGACTACAAAATTTTCTCTCTCTAAAAGTAGATGAACTCTCCTTCTCACAAATGCCGCTTCCCCCCGTGCCTTTGGTTCTTTATGTTGGCAAGGAGTTTCAGTCTTTAGTGATCTTGTAAAAACTTGGAACCCTTGAGCAGTGGGGAAAAACAAATGCCTAGGTCTCTCCTTTAGTTCTGGGCCTCCACGGGACCCCCCAGGGGGCTGTCTCTGATTTGCCCCTCAAGGCGGCCACATTCCGGGTGAATGCTAAGAAAATATGTGTTGACTGATGTGTCCAAATGCAAGTCATTCTTCTCTGGAAGTGTGCTTGTTATTTATTAAGCACCCACAATGGGTGAGAGAGTCAATGAATTTCAGAGCTGGAAAGGATTTTAAAGGTGACCTGGTCCAACCCCTTCATTTTATAAACAAGGAAATTGAGATCCAGAGAGAAGGGACCTGCCCAAGGTCAGACACCTGGTACGTGGCAGAGCTGGAAACAAAACACCAGCCCAAGCTCTTTCCTCCTACCACAGCTGCTTTATCCCTCATCGGACCTGATCCCTGCTCGCTAGAAATTTATAATTTAATAATACCAACTTTTTGTAGCTTAAGATATTTGCATAATCGGAATGATGGAGTTGGGATCTACTTTTGGATTTAGGGAGAAACTGATGAGAAGACAGAGATAAGGAGAAAAATGAATACCCCTAACATCTATATTTTCAAAATTGATTTAACTTTATTTATATTCTACTTCGTTCCAAAAAAGATGTTAAGAAGCTTTGAAAGGGACACATACTACAACACGATAAAACAGGTAAGAACAGTACTATAAAAACGAGTAAGAAAAATGACAAAAAGGAAAATAAATATATTTTTAAAATTTTCAAAAATTTATTTTTGACTGAGTTGGGTCTTCGTTGCTGCACGTGGGCTTCCGCTAGTTGCGGCGAGCGGGGGCTACTCTTCGTTGAGGTGTGTGGGCTTCTCGTTGTGGTGGCTTCTCTTGCTGCGGAGCACGGGCTCTAGGCACGCAAGCTTCAGTAGTTGTGGCTCGCAGGCTCAGTAGTTGTGGCGCACGGGCTTAGTTGCTCCACAGCATGTGGGATCTTCCTGGAGCAGGGATCGAACTCGTGTCCCCTGCATTGGCAGGAGGATTCTTAACAACTGCACCACCAGGGAAGTCCCCAAAAAGGAAAATAAAGGTAGTAAAGGAAGTTGGGAACTAGAGTGAAATTAGTGCACAAAATACGAGCCTTAAAGCCCTAGATATTTGCTACAGGGAGGCTACAGATTTGCTGCTAAGCCTCCTAGCAAGAAGCAGGAACTGTTACAAGAGTCACAATTCCCAGATAAAAAAACAACTCAGCCCTGGAAAAGCACAACATTCTTCATTAATGAGGCCAGAGAGAAGGTTCTCCCATGTGTCCTCATATACCCTGAAGTCTACTAGGATAAACTGGAGTTGGAATCCCAGGCTTTTTGAGGCGTTGGGGACCATCCAGTTCAACTCCCTGCCCAGGAGCTGGAACAGAGACTTCTCAAGGTCACATCCTGGCACTGAGTCTCCTGGATTTGGAGAAGGAGGAGGGAATCCAGGCAACCTCTTCTCTTCCACAGCGGACCTCTGGAGAAGGTTGGGATGTATCCTGATTAAACACAGATGCCCTTTTACCTGGCCAAGAAGTCATCTTCCTCCTCTTCAAGTGTCCGGAAGCCAGAGGGTTCAGATGCCAGAGAGCTGCAGCTCCTCCAAGTTACCCTGTCCCCCCTCCCCTCCCCTGCCACTGTCTTGAAGATGCCCCAAGGGAGACAGAGGGAAGAATCTGGGGCCAGCTTCTAAAAAGACTGTTTATCCTGACTGGCTGGCAGGATTGATTTAAAAATGCAGAAATTACTTCCCCGGGTAAAAGGAAGGGGACCATTTAGAGCTTTAAATACACAGCATATGAAAGAAGGAGGACAAATTATCTGTGTGAGAGGGAAAGGGGGAGGGGAGGTGATTTACCATTTCCCCTTTAGGGGAAACGAAAGAGAACATCTGGGTTCTCTGTGCCCATAAAAATGTTGAGAGTAAAGATGTAGTATTTAGATTGCTTTGTAGTAGAGGTGGAGGGAAATCTGTTACAAAAAGTGATTTGTATTTTTTTTATTTCTCAATTTCTTTTCTAGTCTACCGAGGAAATTGCTGCCGAGAACAATAAAGTGGAACTTGGACAAGCTCAAAAATGTTTAGAAGGATATCCCACCGCATAGGGGAAAAGGAGTACGGGTGCAGATAGAAAAAAATTTTTTTTTCAGTTTCAAACTTTCCCCTTTGATCTTGATTACTAAAGTATTACATAATCATTGTGTAAAATACAAGAAGTAAATTTTAAAGGAATAGAGGATAAAATCCCCTCGAAGCTGATATATCTTAAGGTTCTGGTAAATTTCTTCCTGTCCTGTATTTTTTTGTTTTTTTTTTTTAAATCTTATTTATTTATTTATATTTATTTTTGGCTGTGTTGGGTCTTCGTTTCTGTGCAAGGGCTTTCTCTAGTTGTGGCAAGCGGGACCCACTCTTCATCGCGGTGCGCGGGCCTCTCACTATCGCGGCCTCTCTTGTTGTGGAGCACAGGTTCCAGACGCGCAGGCTCAGTAGTTGTGGCGCACGGGCCCAGTTGCTCCGCGGCATGTGGGATCTTCCCGGACCAGGGCTGGAACCCGTGTTCCCTGCATTGGCAGGCAGATTCTCAACCACTGCGCCACCAGGGAAGCCCCTGTCCTGTTTTTTATGTGCGATTTTTATACATAAATATGATTCGATTAGAAAATTAACTAATTTGAAGTTCAATTTCAAGTTGCAAGATAGTTCTTGAATTTGCTTCTTGTCCGCATTCTCTAAACCTGGAAGATTGGATTTCCTCTGCAGAAAGTCTGTACATTTTAACTATGAGGTAAAGATGCTGATTTAGCAAATCTCTCAGAATTTAACCATCTAAAATTAGCAAGTCCCCCTCAAGGTAACTTGGGAGACAATGACATAATACCACCACACATTTCTTTTAATGCTGCTGACTTAGCTCACAATGTTTCTGGAATTCCTCCTATGGAATTACCTTCTGAGTCTACGGCACTTTCTTTTGAATGTTATCCGATTGACAAGTTCTCCCACTTTGAGGGTGGGTTTGATATTTAGAAACTTCCAGAGTTATCAGATCTGATGAATAAGGTGTGTGATCCCTCAAGTTGAGCAATATTGTTTTTGGTTAAGAATATATTGAGTCCTAACTGCAATGAACTTATTTTCTCATACAGTAACAAGGTTTTAGTGGAAGGGAGATTTACCCTTTCTCTGAGTCTCAATGAATTACATGGTGTGAAGGGGAAAATTGTCTCTGTAATTTTCCCCTTCACTAATTCAAATTATGTTTTCTGACTTGTAATTACACTTTTGGTGGCCAAAATCTATTTGTTTTACAACCTCCAAGATAATTCTATTCTCAGTTTCTAGCAAAGCAAAAAGTGTTCCATATTCAAATGTAAGATAGTCACCGAGGCAAATTGTTCTTAACCAATTAATTAGCTAAAACTACACTTGACATTACCATTATCTCGAGATGTGGAAGGCTTCATGCTTTAATTATCCTGTTACTCATTTATAATGTTCCTTCTATTCATTTCAGCCTGAACATTCCTTCCCTAGTTTCTGCATCAATCTGGAAGTACAAAAGAGAAAATTAGATGGCACCGTTTGTCAGTACAGATTGTTAGTATTTCTGAAGGTTGCATACAGAGTCATGTGTAGCTTTCTGAATTCTCAAGCTTGCATAATATTTTAAGTACAAAGTATAACTCTACTCAGTGTTCCTTTTATCATGTTTCTTATATTTGACAGCAAAAGATTGCAAACTTTTTTATAACTCAAGGATTTTAGTAAACATCTTGAAGAAGAACCAACAATATTTCCCTTTATATTTTTTTCCTACAAATTCTTGTTTCTTCATGAGAAATTGAGATATATAAATGGTGAAACTGGGGGAAAATAGATACATATATTTAAAAAATTATTTACTGTCTTCTTAATATTCACGTTTTCTTATTTCTTGAAGACTGGTCCCCTCTCTTTCACTGAAAAATGTTATCCCCCTCTGGGTTGGTCAGTTCTGTAAAAGAAAAAATAAAATATTATCTGTTGTCTGTGTGTATATTATGCTGCCATTTGGCTAAAAAAAAGGTTTGGGGTTATACATGCATACATATTGCTTGTATGTGCAGAGACTATTTCTGGAAATATAAAAAAGACCTTGTTCGTCTCTGGGAAGAGAAATTGGGTGGCAGGGGGTAAAGAGGGAAGGAAATTTGATCACCTATCTCTTTTGAACCTTTTCAGTTTTTGGACCCTGTAGAACGCAATTACTCATTAGGGAAAAAAAACAAAAAGCAAAAAACAAAAAACCTGACAGTTTAAAAAAAGAAAAGAAGAGAAAAATCAAGGGGGAAGAAATACTTTCTGTTGATCTGAGTCTGGAATTTGTAGTGAAGATCAAATAAAAATGATTCCCTTTCTTACTAAGTCCATCTCCTCTTCTCCATTCCTTCTTCCACTCTGGCCAACAACTTTTAGCTTCTATTGATCCAATAAGTACTTAGAACCCACAGGTAGCCAAGACATTAAGTGTCCTCGAGCTGCCCCTAAACTCTTGAGAATCCTAAGCAGACACATGGATGTCCTTCATGGAATGTAGATGGAGGCCACCTCCTCTGGTTTCCTCATTACAGCCTTAGCCTGCACATGTGGCAAGTAAATACCTTTTAATCAGTGTGTTCAAAGCCACGTCCTTCTTGAAGAACTTTAGGAATGTTCTTGTCCTTTGCTGTTCATTAAGTACCCATGTTTCTCTCACCTCTGAGCCTTCTGGCACATGACTATCTCTTTGTCTAGCTAACTCTTACCAGCTCTTAGGAAAGGCCTTATTTCTTGAGCTCACTGAGACTTAACGACTGACTAGTCCAGGCTATCTCCCCCCTAAGTACAGGAGGAGACGCACAGGGCCCCCTGCTTTTGCCTCTCAGTGTTTGATACAACAGATATCTCTAGAATAAATAGATGAATAAATAAACAAATGAAAATCATGTCCACTTGCCCTACTTTACCTTCTAGCTGGAAGAGATGCATCACATCAGGGGATCTCCATCTCTCCAGAGTTTCTGGGTGGAATTCCCAGGTCTTAGCGTTGTAGGCCATACATGTTTGATCTTCACAAATTGAGTGCCCATGAAGTTGAAGCATGCTGGCATTCTCTTGCCGCATGATGGGTAAACATTATCTAATTTGAGTTTAAGTAGAAAACCTATGCAAAATAATAATAATAATAATAATAATTTCAAATCCTACCTCTCAGAACTTTTATTTTCTTATCCAGTACCATAAATCTCTATCTTTCCTGCTTCTTTTTCAACCATTTGTTTATAAATGGCTATAATAGGGCCAGAGACTTTAGGTCAACAGTCATCTTTTAAGCGCTAAACCATACAAAATTTTATTATTCTATGGAAAATATACTTATAAAATACATATATGCTATAAAGTTGGAAAGGTTGATGACAAAAATGATCCTAAAAGTTTTTGAAACATTGAAAAAAGTTGAAACTAAAAAAAGAGGAAGTTTAACAGGATTAAATTAAAGCTCTGTATCTAGGTTTAAAAAAATCAGTTGCACAAGGAGAGGGTGGGGTAAAGCAGGCTCAGATAGAAGCTGCTCACATGGAGAAGGTCAGTTATAACTGACTCAAATGTTCAGCCAATGGTGTGATGGTGTTACTTTCAAATTCAATGCATTTAGGTTTCCTTAAAATAAAGACACTAAGTTCTGGACTCCGGAAGTAAAAGCCCCTTTTGCTTACTCCAATCAGTCTGCAGCATCAAGGCACTACCCTCCAAGAATATTTATAGGCCGGAGTGCATCTGAAGTAGTGATTTTCTAACTATGGGTTGCCACTTATGAGTGAGTATGAAATCCATTGAGTGGATAGCAACCTGCCTTTACAAAATAAAATAGAACACAATACATTGAATAGAATAGAGTTGAATTGGAAAATATACAAGTTTGCATCTGCTCATAAGGCTACTTATTGTTTTATGAAACTTCTGTTTCATTTACATGCAGGTATATGTGTACTGATGATATGTAAAATAGATTTCTTTCTGTGGGTCATAGTCAACAGAGTTCGAGAAACACTAACGTAGAGAAAGATATTCAGATGGTGAGAGAGATGGGCACCTGGTTACTTAAGAAACAGTTGCAACAATCAGGAATGTTTGGCTTGAAGTGTAGAAGACTAAGCGATGACAGAAGAGCTGTTTTCCAATAGCTGAAGCACTGCCGTGAAGAGGAGACAATGGATTTTTTCTCTGTTGTTTCAGGAGATGGGGGTTCAAGGGAGGCAGTTTTTGGATCACCATCCAGATAAACTATCTGACAACCAGAGCTGTCCATCAATGCCACTGCAGAATAACACTCTCTAGGGGTGCTCAAGCACAAGACGGGACCATCTGTCAGGGTTCTGTGGCAGAGATTCCTATATTGGGAGGGAGGTTGAATTAGATATCCTTGAATGTCCCTTTCAACTCAAAGTTTTGACCATTCTATTTTGACCATTCTATGTGCTTTAGATCAGGTAATTAATTCAGGAGATACTTTATTTATTTTTATTTTTTTAATCATTTTATTTTTTTCAACATATTATTTATTTATTTATTATTTTTTTAACATCTTTATTGGAGAGGAGATACTTTAAACAAGGGTTTCTCTTATATGCTTATAATATCATGTGTCACAACATTTACTTTTTAGCCACGAAATATCTATTTTACAGATGAGATTACTAAGTCACTGGACACTTGGGTAGACGTGAGAACAGGATCCAGGTCTCCTGAATTCTAGGCTTTCCACTTAATTATGGCAGCCTCTCAAATCTGAGTCTCAGCACTGACATCGTTCAGGTTGTGGCAGACTCTGTTGGGTTCTTACCTCAGTATCTGTTCTCTTTTTGCTTGTAACAGAACTCCAGTTTTTACCGGGGCCATGAGTGCTGTAAATAACATATTTCCCAAGCTCCTTTGCAGTGATAGATGGTCAGTTGGACTAATTGTGTCCATGTAATATGAATGGAAGGCAGTTTCTGGCAAACTTGCCAAAAAAACAGCTGATGTGTACCCAGCTGAGATAGAGCAGCTTTTCTACCTCCTGCTCCTTCCCTTCCTCCTTCCTGTTGGGTGGATCTCAAGCAGCCATCCTGAACCACGAAGTGGAAACCATGTGCCAAGGATGGCAGAGCCTGGGTCCCTAAAACCATGCAATTGCTATACCAGCCCTAGAGTGGTTCTTTTACAGGATGAGAAAGAAAGCGATTTCTGTCTTACTTAAGCCCATGTTATTTGTTTGCTGTAAGCAGTTAAAGCCAGTCTTAATTGATAAGCAGTGTTTTTCTCTCACCTGTGGATATTGGGTGTCCCATCCTTATTTGCTCTAACCCTGACAGGATGCCAGATCTTCTGAAATTAGAATTTCTGCATCTCAACATCTTTCATTACAGGTAAACACCCACAAATGTTGGGCCAGTTTCTGTGTAGCTATTCCCACGGTTAAAATGAGGCATATTTGCAAGCAAATTGCTCTTTTTGTATCTTCAATGCCCCCTTCCTTAGAAGGTGCAATTAGGGAGACTTCCAAAGGGTCCTGACTTAAGGCACTGAGAGAGTTGAACTCATCCATCGCCCTTCTCTCCTTCAGACAATTTTTGCAATACCAATAGCCCTTCCCTCTTTTCCTAGTTTCAGTTCATCCTTGCAACCAAACTGGACCTTGGTTTATCATCCTTTTTTTTTACCACTTATTACAACACAATGGGATTTTAGGTGACTATGATTCTGGGCAGGCCCTTATTTCAAAGAACTCAGGGAGTTTGTACAACCCTTCCCATTTTCTCGAGAAAAGGGGAGTCTGAGATGCTCTCTGAGTGCTCATACAACAGTCTGGCTGAAAGATTATCACAGAATCCTTGTGCAAAGAAAAAGAATGATGTGTAAGACCTGTAGTTGGAACGTTTCCATTTCTACTGCCACTGTCTCTTGTTAGATTTGCGGCAACAAGTGGAAACTGCTGGATCTTTTGGTCAGTCTGATTCTATAGCTAGACCTGTAACTTTATCTGGTGAATCAAAATCACTGTGATTTTTGAGGATAATAGTAGACTTGATTCCTGATTCAGAACTTTACCCATAATGGTGTTCAGTGGTCCCTGTTGGTGGTACTTTGGGATAAATTCGATATAATAGAAGTTGGTATCATAATACCCGTCCTTTATAAACGTATAATGTTAGAACAGAGAAAAAGTAATAGAAAGGTGAGTCATGGTTTTGAGGCTGTGATTCACATAGCAGCCAGAGTTCTAATGATACTGGGAATTTGATGGGTTTATGGTATTACAGAACCTTGATCTAACATCTGAGGTTCTGCCAAGATTTCTTTTAAAAGTTCATTTTACTTTAGAGTTTTAAAAAAATCCATGTATTTTAATGATATGCTATGTGTATACCATAGGAGAAAAAAATTATAATCCACTGAATAGCATAGCTAAAAATGTTTATTTCAAAGACAATCCAGAGTCTCTATAAGAAAGTTCCAAATTGGACTAAGTGTAAAATAAACATGGTTTTTACAAAAGCATCTGGTATGATCCAACGCAGCCAATAATGCTCCTTGAAGGATTACCTCAACCACTTAACACTTCCATACATATTTTCATTAGTGCCTCCAAAAAGAAAATCATTTTTTAAAGACTCCATAGAGACACATCAAAGAAATTTAGCATGTTAGACCTCTAAAATGTGACTCTGTAACACATGCCCACATATGCTCTTTTCTCTTCCTCCCAATTCCCCCTTCTTTAAAGTGAACTCCCAGGCTATCATTTTTATAAGAAAAAACAAAGGGAGTAACCTATTAAAGCAGAATTGCTTAATTTACTTTTCGGATCAAACCCTTTCAAAGTTTATTTTGTTTTTGTTTTTGCTTTTGTTTGGTATATACCTTTAACATGAGAAACAGATGACAAAACCTCAATAGCTAAATATCCATGAAGGATGAAGTGTGTCAAGTGTCAAGTGGTTAGGACAGGAATCTTTGATTTCCTATTTGGCATCCCCCGTGTCACTTTGGACCAATCAGGTTTCACACTGTTTCAGTGTCACCAACTCTAATGGCGAAAGCAGTACCTGCTTCTCAATGATAGAAATGCAATATTATCTTGACTTAAAGGAAGGCCATCCTCATTACCACAAATAGGAGAATAAGAATCATTTTGAGGCTTCATAGCTCAGTAATTTAAAAAAAGTTTTTTAAAGTCTTTATTGAATTTGTTTACAATATTGCTTCTGTTTAATGTTTTGGTTTTGTCCGCGAGGCATCTGGGATTTTAGCACCCCGACCAGGGATCGAACCCACACCCCTTGCATTGGAAGGCGAGGTCTTAACCACTGGACCACCAGGGAAGTCCCTGAGTAATTTTAATACAACAAAATTCTGGTGGAACAAAAGAATCAGGACAAATACACTGATGCTCATTGAAGCAACATTTACCTTTGTTTAATCTGCACAAAATCATCACAAGGACCAAATCTAGTTTAAATGAGATGCCTCTAACATTCTCCAGCTTGAAAAACTTCACTTACAGGAGTTTGCTGACAAAGAGGTATTTCTCTGCTGCCCCTACAGAAGGCTGCATTCATTACTCATGCTCAACTTTGCCCCTCCCAGGTGACTCCACCCAGCTTGATCACCAAATAAGGCAATCCTACAAGTGAGTTTTCCTCCTATTTACTGGAATTGTTCAGTGAACGGGAGGATTTTTAAAGGACTAGCTGGTGCCATTTCCTTTTCAACATTCTTGACTCATCAGCCAGGGAGAGGATTGGAGGCACAGAGGAGAGTGATTCTCAAACTTGGTGCACAACAGAAGCACTTGGGGAAATTTAAAAATACTGATATTTGACTTATTGGCCTGGGCATTGGGATTTGTAAAAGTTTCCCAGGTACTTGTAATGTGTGTGTATTTTGGGGTGGAGGGAGTTGTTGAGAACCACCATTAGAATTAAAATTTGTGCCCCCTTAATTCCAGAAGCCACAGGTGATCACTAATTGAGCACTCCTTGGGCCCAGCATTCTGGTAAGCGCTTTACTAATGATGTCATTGTCTCCTCCCCACAACCGTGTGTCAAGCCTCAGCGATAATCTTCATCATCGGTCTAATGCAGCACATATTTATTGAAACGCCATCATTGTTCTAGGCAGCACTGTGAATACCTAGATGAGTAAGACACAGTTCATGTCCTTGAAAAGCTAATAATGATAACAGGGATTCATTATAACCATAATACAATGAAGAAGACTTTCACGAGAGAGTACAAATTACTAACGAAGTTCAGAGGAGGGAAGGAATATTACAGCCTGGGCGTATCAAGAGAGGTGACACTGTAGGTTCAGTGGTGCACTAGAGCCAGCTCATTCTGGTCTCTGCATCTTCAGAAATTTTGTGAGCCAGTTGATATCAGGTTGGTAGCTTGCAATTGGCCATAGTGGGAGTTTTTACACTATGAAAATTGACAAAAACTACAAAGCAGGGGTCTTTCTGTCTGCAGAGCTGGTTGTTAAATATTTACCAGCACATCGCTGATGGACCTTAAAAGATGTATAGGATTTCATTCTGGAGAGGTGGGATAGATCAGGAAAAAAGAGTATGATCGGACTTCTCTGGTGGTCCAGTGGTTAAGAATCCACCTGCTAACGCAGGGGACACAGGTTCAATCCCTGGTCCAGGAAGATCCCACATGCCAAGGAGCAACTAACCACAATTACTGAGCCCTGCGCCACAACTACTGAGCATGGGTGCTGCAACTACTGAAACTTGCACGCCTAGAGCTCATGCTCCACAACAAGAGAAGCCACCACAGTGAGAAACATGCACACCGCAATGAAGAGTAGCCCCCACTCGCCGCAACTAGAGAAAGCCTGCGCGCAGCAACAAAGACCAGAGCAGCCAAAAATAAATAAATAAATAAATAAATAAATTAATTAATTAATTAAAAAACAAAAAAGAGTATGATGAAAAACAAAGAATTGGGAGAGAATTCAAGCTTGCTCAAGTGAGAAAGAATGAGTAACCTAGTTTGCCTGGAGTAAGATACAAGCAGGCAAATAATAGGAGTTACGACTGAAAAGCAGAGGGAGGGGTATGTTAATTAAGTTTGAAGCTTCAATGTAAAATGTCTAATAGAGCCCGACACATAGTAGGTGCTCGTAAAAAGTTAAAACCTTTTATCTCCGCTTCATTTCCCGAATAAGTTCAAACTCTTGACATCAAAGTTTTTCTAAAAATGAGGTAGGTACTTCTTAAATAGATGAGACTGGGATTCAGAGAGATTAAGACACTGGACCAAGGACACACAGTTAATGTTTGAGCCTTATGGCAGGAAAGTAAAGCAGATAATGACCCTAAGATGGTGACTGGGAGAATGGAGGATGGAGGTGCTGTCTGGAGAAATGGGGAAGTAGAAGAATTAGGCGAAATCCTCTAAGTCCAAGGGCTGGCTGTGCTCACATGTGGCAATACCAGCAGCAAAGCTGGAGCTGGGGAGAGAAGCAGGGGCTAGGGTATGGTTCGCAAGTGGCTACCCAGGGCCTGATGAACACCACCCCCCTCCCATTTCTTAGGATCCGTTGGGCTTGATGAGCTATGGGTTTTCTCTCTCTCAATCCCCTCTTGGAGGCTGGGAAGCTCTTTGCTTCAATCAGCAGCAATTTCAGGGATCCGGATCAGCTGAGGCTCACCAAAAGTACTAAGAAGTCCAGGCACTGTGTGTAATGTCCCCGGAGACTCAGGCCAACCTCTGGAAGCTGGGATGCTTCTTGGGAACATCAGACCCCACCAGGCTCTTGAACTTTTAGCTGTGACTTCAATTCTCGGGTGGAGGCGCTCTAATCCAACCTGGTCTCTTTCTGCCTCTCAGAACCAGGAACATCTGACCTTTGGTGAAGGGAATGAGGCAGATTTCCTGAATCCAACCCAGTTTAGGCCTGACCACCTCATGAGAGCTGGCTAAGAGCACGCCTTTCATCACCCCGTAACTGGCTCACAGCAGACAGTCCATCCAGCAGAGTTTGTAAATCAAGCATAAGGATGGGCTTGAGGCTCTTCTCTGGTGGGAGTCCCAACCTGAGGATTCTCCCTCCACATCTTCAACAAAGTCCTGAAGTACCAAGACCAGGCAGGTGTGGAAAGCCCTGCTTTCTTTTAAAACCCTGCTTTCTTTTAAAACATGTCAAAGAACATCTTTTAATCCTAGACTGCATTAAAAAATTTCTGGGTACAGATTGTTCCAATTAGATTTTTAAATGTCAAAAGTTTCTTAAAATAAAACTCCTTAAAATAAACCAAATCAGCCATTCTGGATTACAGCCAACATAAATCAAAGTACCAAACCAGATGGGGATTCTGTAAACTAAAGGTAATAGCAGTTGTTCACAGCTTAGGGCCTAAGGAGAAAAAGCAGAAGGCATCGAGAGGCCAATTTTCCTCTTCAGATTGTTTTTCAAAACACAGGGTAACATCCTAATAAACAAATGAATCGTGCTTCCTGCAGCACCTGTTCACAGAAACCCGAAAATATGCCCGTGACGTTCTGAAAAAAGAAGCTGTAGTCCAGTTAGCAAAACAACTGAATTTATTCAGAGCGAGGGAGGAATCCAGCAGCTGCTTGTCTAACCTGGAGAGAAGCATGTGGGAACTATCACTTACTCTAGGCCTCCATCAGCCTGAATGAGGGCATCAGCAAGATGCAGGCCGGACTTGACCCAGCACATGTGGTTCTCCGACCACTGAGACCTGCCAGGGGCATGGCGCCGAAAGATGCAGCTGTGTTAGACATGGTTTCCTGCACAACCACTGATTGTATCATACACATTCACCCTGCAATGAGCCTGAATTATTGTCCTGAGAGCAAAAAAGAATTCTATTAGGAAAGAAGCGCTTTCTAATAAATTGAGAGGAAAAAAGCTGCCATTGCCTATCAGCTGGGGAGGGATCCTGTGAGCTGTCGACACTGGTATGGGAGAAGTGGGGCAGAAAACGGCCCAGGCCAAGGTCAGACACAGACAAGAACGGAAGCAAATGTCCAAGCCTGGGCTACGGAGCTGTCAGCACACAGGGCACTGGGCAAGGGCAGTGTGGAGCCAACAACCGAAGATGCCAAGTGGGAGCGGGGGTACTCCATTCGCTGGTGGTCTCCAGGGAACAAGGAGATCCCCTTCTTTCTTAGCCAGGCTCACCACTACTCATCCTTTAGGCCCTTGGCTCAGATATCATTTTCTCAAGGCAGCCCCAAGACCCCACTGTCCCAACATGAGGCGGACCTGTACCCTCTTAATGGCTGCATCTCCAGGACCCAGCACAGCACAGTATGTGGCCCACTGTCAGCCCTCAAGACATCTTATTGGGAGGAAGGAAAGATGAATAAAGGCTACAAGAGAGAACAGAGGGCTAGAGGGAGGATAGGAGGGGAAATCAGAGGGTGGTGCACACAGAGCTTCACCCTGTTCCAGGTCCCCTTTCTGAGGATCTGCAGGAAGACTTGCAAATATAAGTGGGCGTGACTGGTCCTGAAGGCATGATACACCCAGCCCAGCAACTGACCCATGAGATGGATACTTGAGGGCATACAGTTTAGGAAACTAAAACATGAGTCTCTCCTGGAAAAATGGTCTCATTTTTCTTCTTGGTGTTTCATCTCTTGATGGGGATTTTTATCTTTCTCTGGTGTTTTGAGATGAAAACAAGCTGTAACCTGAACCTATAGATACTTTGCAAGGATGACGGTATGTTGAAAGAATGTAGTTAAAATGCTCATTAGAGATCATCTGCAGTTGTAAAGAACTGGGTAGAGAAAGAGATTCCTGCAATCCTTGGATTTACTCCACAGGATTTTCCCAAAACAGGATGAACCTCTGAAAAAAAGAAAACCATTTACAACACCATTACAAAGAAAGTTTAATGAAAGACATCTGAAGGATACAGGCAAAGGAAGAGCATTAAGAAGCCTGCATTTTATAGGCAGAGAGCTTTACCAAAAGCTTTGATATCCATAGAATTATTGATGTTGGCTATCAAATCAGTGGCAGATGGGAGCCCCAAGAGTGAAAAGGTGATTGGTACAGTGGGTTTGGGACTATTATCTGGGGAGAAGCAATGCTCCTCAAAGTTTAATGTTCTTACCTGGGGTTGAGTAGATGTGGGGTGAGGTCCCAGATTCTGCTTTTCTTTTAAAAACAATCTCACAAGTGATGTATATGTAGGTGGGGTTTGGACCACACTGTGAGTAGCAAGCCTGTAGGACACCACAAGAGGATGTGTTGCTATGGAGAAAAGCAGAGGAGAAAACAGTAAGCTCCTTGCACATAGGGACCATCTCCAGGAGGTTTGTTTTTCCCTGCAGTCTCTTGTACACAATAAACACCCGTGTATTTCCATTGTACTCAGATTCTTTGGGTTGCAAGGATTAAAGTGTCATTCAACCTAGTTCAAGTGATGAGCTTTGTGGGGAAGAAATTGCAAAGCAGTGAGGGTGACAGAAACTGTAGGAAAACAGGACCTGTGGACTATCCAGACCTCACAGAGACTGGAACCAGATATGTCCTGAATCCAGGGCAGCTCAAGGGACCTCGCGGGCAGGGATTTGTGGAACTCCTCAATGTCTTCCTATTCCTCCAAGGGCTTTCCTCTGTCTCATAGCTTTGACTCCCCTTGCTTCCTCAAAACTTCCTTTCTCCTACGGCCTCTCTCCACCACCACTGACCCAAGCCTCTTTGTCAGCTTCCTTACATTCCCCCCCCCATCGTGCAGGACCCCCCCCCCCCGCCCCAGTTCCCACTTCAGGCTGCAAGAGCGAGAATCTGACTGGCATCCCTCGCAAGTCAGGGCAGATCACCCAGGTTTTTCCACTCAGGGCAGATGTGCCCCAGGGCGGGGAGGATGGATGGCGGACGGAGTGGTCCAGCGTGACTGCCAGGGCACAGATGTGGAAAGGGGAAGGGTAGGTGTCATCGAGAGGTTGACATCTGAGCAAAGCCTTGAAGGAGGTGAGGGAAGTTTTGAGAGTTTTGCAATATCCCTCAGGACAACACGTTAGAGGCACCTTGGAGTCTTGTGAAGCCAGCCCTGAAAACTCAGGGAATAAACCATGGAAGAGTAAGAGTGTGACAGGTTAGGAATATTCCATGGCTTTGCACCAAGAACAACCCAACACAAATATTTTAAGAGCCATGGCAGTGAGAAGGTTTGAGAAAGGAGGGTCAAAGCAGCAATATGGGAAATGGTGGCAAAGTCAAGGATCATTTCAGTGTATTATTCTTTCAATTTGTCTGTAGATTTGAAAAATTCAAAATAAAGTTGGGGAAAAAGTTTTCGTTGTGATAATGGTATGGTGGTTATGTAGGAGAATCACCTTATAATTAAGAGGTGAAGTCAGGGAAATATGTCATGATGTCTGCAACTTTCTATCAGATGGTACGTAAAAAATATTTCATGAAGACAGAAAGATAAAGTAAATACAGCACGATGTTACCAACTGAGAATGGAGGTAAAGGATGTATAATGTGCTGTTCTTTCAACTTTCCTATAGATTTGAAAATTTTCAAAATGAGAAGTTGGATTCCACTCTTTGGTATCTACTCAAGTGAAATGAAAATATATGACTACACGTAGACTTGTATGTGACTGTTCATGGCAACATTATTCATAATAGCTCCAAACTGGAACCAATCCAAATGCCCATCTATTGTAAATGGATAAAGAAAATGTTGCATATTCATGCAATGGAATACATCCAGCAATAAGGAACGAGTTACTGATATATACTACAATGTGGATCAACCTTAAAATCATTATACTACATGAAAGAAGCTAGGAGCAAAAGACAACATATTATGTAATTTCATTTATGTGAACCATCCAGAAAGGGAAAAATCTATAGAGACAGAAAGCAGATCAGTGACTGTCTAGGGCTGGGGGTGAAAATGGTGTTTGGACTGCAAACAAGTATAAGGGAACTTTGTGGGGTGTTGGAAATGTTCTAAAACTGGTTTGTGGTGATGACTGCACAACTCTATAAATTTACTAAAAGTTATCACATTGTACACTTACAGTGGGTGAATTTGGTTGTATGTAAATTATGCCTCAATAAAGCTGTTGGAAAAAAAACAGTTAAGAAAAAAAAAAAAAAAAAAAAAAGGTTGGGCTTCCCTGGTGGCGCAGTGGTTGAGAATCTGCCTGCTAATGCAGGGGACACGGGTTTGAGCCCTGGTCTGGGAAGATCCCACATGCCGCGGAGCAACTAGGCCCCGTGAGCCACAACTACTGAGCCTGCGTGTCTGGAGCCTGTGCTCCGCAACAAGAGAGCTCGCAATAGTGAGAGGCCCGCGCACCGCGATGAAGAGTGGCCTCCGCTTGCCACAACTAGAGAAAGCCCTTGCACAGAAACGAAGACCCAACACAGCCATAAATAAATAAATATATAAATAAATAAAAATTTAAAAAGGCAAAAATGACAAAGCTTAATCTTAGCAAGGCTATAAGGGCACGTCATTACCCCAGGGAACAGTTTAAAAAAAAAAAAAGAAAAAAAAAGTTTATTTCTCTACCTGGGATCTGATGGTGAGACTTTATTCGTTCAACAAATATTGTTTTGAGATCTACTGTGTGCCAGGCATTGTGTGCTAAACCCTGGGGCTACAGTGCTGAATCAAATAGGCACGAAGTTTGATAAGTTTTATGAGCTATTTGCTTGGTACGCTTTCTATGGGACCTGCCTAGTGGTGGAGGGGTGGGCTAGATAAACTGTATTTCTTTGGCAGCTTGATTTGTTCGGGTTCTACCAAAAACAAAGTCTGAGACGAGTGTGAGTTGTTTATTTGGCAGGTGTAGTGGGTAGAATGGTGGAACTCAAAAAGTTATGTTCATGCCCCAACACTCACCACCTGTAAATGTGACATTATTTGGAAAAAGAATTTCTGCAGATGTGATTGAGTTAAAGATCTCAAGATGTGAAATTATCCTGGATTACGTGGGTCCTAAATCCAATGACAAGTGTCCTTAGAAGAGAAAGAAGAGAAGGCACAGACACAGAGGAGAAGGCTATGTGGAGATGGGGGCAGAGATTAGAGGGATGCTGTCACAAGCCAAGGACACCTGGAGCCACCAGAAGCTGGAAGAAGCAAGGGAGGATTCTCCCCTAGAGCCTTCAGAGCGAGTGCAGCCCTGCATCCCTCTTGTGGACTTCAGGGAGAAAAAGAATTCCTATTATTTTAAGGCACAAAGTCTGTCTGTCGTCATTTGTGATGGCAGCCTAGGAAACAAATACAACAGGTGATCCCAGGTGAGGGAGGGGGGTCGTGAGACACGGATGGTAGGCAAGCCCATAAAGAGAATGTGAAGGGGTGCATTTCTGCCCTGGGAACCCTCCTGAGAGACCGTGAAGAAGGGGTGAGAAGGCTTGGGGATCCATAGCCCACTCTTCGCTGGTTGAGGGTAACTTCTGTTTATTAATATTTAATGGAAGGTGCTCGTGTTCCCATTACATTTGTCTTACATGTGAGCTCTATAATCGTGCATTAATATCCTAGAAATGCTGCCAGATGCTTTGCGTGGAGACTGACTTTTGCATGACTCTGGACCTCACGGCACCCAGCACAGTGTGGAAACCCAGCAGGTGAACTAGAAAGCCTGTCAGGTTTCTCACTCCCCTTCCTGATCTCTCCCCCTGCCCACTGGACCCCATCACAGTCACTGCCAAGCAGTGCTTCCCTCAGCTCTCATTTTTTTTTTTAACATCCTTATTGGAGTATAACAGTTCTCATTTTTGTCTGTCTGTTCTTTGTTGCTTCCAGCCAGCAATGTTCTCTTCTTGTTCCTTTTCTTCTAGTCTCCCTGGGTAGAAGCCTACAGTGCTTTTTGCCAAGACTAGGTGGGGAGCTCCCAGTGACTCTCTATATCATTTATAAAGCTCCCAACACCAGATCTGGTATTTCATATCTAGCTTTGAACAGCGGTCAGCTGGTCACCCACACTCCTAATGAGGCTCAAGGGTACCATTTAGCACAGAATAAATGTGCACATCTGAAATTAAAAATTAAAATGTATCTGCTCATTTCAAAACTCGGCTTCTCCTTTTCAGGGTGTAGAAGGCCCTGGAAATGGCATGTCTTTGCATGTGAGCTCTCACCAGGGCCTCCTGGGTAAGATCCTGGCTGTGGCTTCTCTCTTTTCTTAGCTGTTTACTTCTCCTATGAGCTGGACTCAGGAGAGAAGAGTATCCAGAAGACTAAGATAATTTAATTTCTAGCCATCTTTGGCTTGAATCCTTCCGGCACCCTCAACAAACAAAAATAGCATCCTCTATCTGCACTAAAGCCTGGAAGAAGTGATTTTTTCAAATGCCCTAATAATAATAGCTCATATCTACTGAATGCCTACAACACTTTAAGCTCTGTAGTAACTGCTTGGCATTCTTTATCAATTTTAATCCTTACAACAACTTTATAAAGTCCCTCCTTTATCATCCCCATTTCACAGATGAGGAAACTGAGACTTGGGGAGTTCAAGCATGTGTCTGGAGTCAGACAAGTGGTGGAGCTACGATTCAAGCCTAGGTCTGTGTGACTTCAGGACATATGTGTTGAACCTTCAGGGCATGTGCCCTTAGATTAGAAGAACCCTCATCTTTTATTCCTGTTCGGAGAGAGTTAAATGCAGAATTGAAAAAGCAACAGCTTCTGAAAGTGTCCTTAGAAAATCCCACAGTGAGAAGCCAGGTCTCTTCGAATCAGGGCAAATCAAGCAAGAGATGCTGGCCAGACAGAGAGTGGGCTTTTTCGTTCAGAAACATAGGATTGCCTCTAAAAGGAGAGTCACTGAAATGGACATTAGAAAGAAAGAGTGAACACTGGACCATGGAGATGGAGGGGGCTTGAGGCCTGAGCATCTCAAAGACCATTTGGGGCAGCAAATGAGAGCAAAGCTCAAACCATATGAGTCTGCTGTTCATGGGGGGCCTGGGAAAAAACAGGCAAGAAGTTCTGACTGTTGGGCATTCGAAGCTTATCCGGCGGCTGACAGCGGGAATGATATGGGGTCACTGGTGCACAGAGTGTCAGTGAACCAGTGGTAAGCTGACTCCTCATCCAGTCAGAAGAGAGACTTTGGCTGTGAGAATTCTGGCCCAGCATGTTCTCTGCCTGAAGTGTGGCCTGGCCTCCTGTCTCTCCTGGCTATCTGGCTTTTATCACACAGAAACAGAGGAGAAAAATAAATTGGGAATATGGATAACATTTAAGTGACTCTGAAAAGTTTTGTGACAACATGGACCTGTTTCAAGAATTATTTTTAACTGCAGACATTTGGTCCCAGTAGGAAATAAAACTTAAAAGGACAGTTATAATTAGGTCACATTTTGAGAAACTTATTACCTTTTGCTGTATGTCCCAGGAGTAGTGTATCTTAAATGATTTTAGTATTTAGATTCAATCATAGCACAGAATTCCATTTTTCTATGCAAGAATGGGAAGCAAATAAGAGAAATTATGATACCGGTATTAGATTAGCAGTAAAGCAAAGGCAGGAATAAATTTAATTTGGAATAGAAGAAAGAAATATCATATAATTTGTCTCCTCACTCCCCTCTCTTTTCTTCTTGTCTGCATCCTAAAAAAGTGTCTGTGGAACGACCCTGGATCTTTCCATCTGTATTCCCCATTAAAAGCCCTTTTTAATTTAATTTTATTTTATGTTAATTTGTGTTATATTATGTTATTTTTCAACTTTTCAGAATTTTGTTCAATATCCTTGCTCTGAGTCAAACATTACTTTTTTTTTTTATTTTTTATTTTTATTTATTTATGGCTGTGTTGGGTCTTTGTTTCTGCGCGAGGGCTCTCTCTAGTTGTGGCAAGCGGGAGCCACTCTTCATCGCGGTGCGCGGGCCTCTCACTGTCGCGGCCTCTCTTGTTGCGGAGCACAGGCTCCAGATGCGCAGGCTCAGTAGTTGTGGCTCACGGGCCTAGCTGCTCCGCGGCATGTGGTATCTTCCCAGACCAGGGCTCGAACCCGTGTCCCCTGCATTGGCAGGCAGATTCTCAACCACTGCGCCACCAGGGAAGCCCCAAACATTACTTTTTATTAAAATTTTTTTTAAATTTAATTTTTATTTTTTTATTGGAGTATGGTTGATTTACAGTGTTGTGTTAGTTTCTGCTGTACAGCAAAGTGATTCAGTTATACAAACACACACACACATACATACATACATATATATATATATATATCTCCACTCTTTTTTTAGATTCTTTTCCCATATAGGCCATTACAGGGTATTGAGTAGAGTTCCCTGTGCTAGACAGTAGGTCCTCATTAGTTTATTTTTGCTCTGGATGAAAATTTGACCAAAGACAACCCTTTCATGTCTTAAGTACAATATAGTGAAGCAATTTAGTGGAAGAAAGGCTGGTATCTCACTGGGAGCAAGAAAATAAACATTAACATTGGCTGTAATACTGTTTCTATGATCTCTGTACAGGTCTCAGCACCGAGTCCCAAGTAGGACTAGTTATTGGATCCTTGGGAGTGAGGCTGACGGGAAAGGGGGAGAAAGTGTGAAGATGGGGTGAGGAGACGACAGTGGCCAAAGCAGGGGTCACACCTCTCTTCTGTGAAAAATGTCCCTTGAGATCTTTACTAGACTGGAGCCTGGGAGAATTGAAGGTCCTTTGCTCTGTGTTCTACAGACACATGATGAGGTCTAGCCAATCTCTTTTCCATCTCATGAACCTGTGAAATTAAAAAAAGGAACATTAAAATTTATCTGTATGGCGGTGCATTAAAATGGGCCAGGGATGTTTTCTCCCATTGACAAATACATAATATATTCTTATAGTTAAATGTTTGCCTACAGAAATGATTTTACTAGATTCTTCCTAACCTTTTTAAATATAAAAGTTTCATGAAATCTATATATTTGGGAATTCCTTGGTGGTCCAGTGGTTAGGATTCTGTGCTTTCATTACCAAGGGCCCGGGTTCAATCCCTGGCCGGGGAACTAAGATCCTGCAAGCTGCATGGCGCGGCCAAAAAAAAAAAGAAAAAAAAATTGTATTCTTTACCATTCATCTGGGATTAAATCATGATTTGCCTTGGATGAGTGGATGTGTTGCTATTTATCGAGTTAAATAAGATGATAGAAGAATCGTGTAGAGAGATCAGAGCTACACATACCAAAAGCTCACTTGCATTTGATGCACAGAGATGTTGCTTACGGGAAAATGGCACAGTGGGTCCCCTCCCTGACTGGAGAAAGTGTGGGGAGTCAGCCTCAGTAATCAGCCATGTGAGAGTGAGTTGTAGCCATTCGTCACGTGGTGGCCTTTGTGAAAGCTCGTACTAAGTGTCCTCTCTTGGCAGGTCAGCATCTCTGCTGCTTCCTGCCTCAACTGCCCTTCATTTTGTACCTATTCTACTTAGAAGTCAGAAAGTGTGTTTTGCTGCCATGCAATCTATATTGGGAAAGATCTGTGGGAAAAAAAAATACTCAGCGAAGTCAGGGATTAGCAGTTAATGAGCTATCCTACCTTCCAGACACAACAGTCCAATTGACCTGGCAATTAGTCCACCCCAATCCTTTATCATACATTCGAAAAGGAGGCCTTTGCCTTCTGTCTTCCTGTCTGACAGACCTTCCAATGATACGGTAGACTAGTCTTTATCAGTGAGTGATGGATGTGTTACAGCTTCTAGAGTGCACACCAACACCTTAACTTAGGTGTCACCAACTCCAACACTTACAGGAGCCAGGCAAGTGCTATGAATGAGCACATGTTGAGTGGGGACTAGGAGAAAAGATGCCCCTTCATAATATGGTTGTATGGGCCCATTGTTGTCAAAATTCCCAATTTTTTAGAGAGAGTTTGGGAATCTGGATTTTTATATGATCTCCTGACACTGAAATGTTGGGTAGTCAATTCAAAAATTAAGTAACTCTCATAGACCAAACAAACAAATTAAAACACACACACACACACACACACACACACACACTCTGGATCCTCCATGAAAGCCAGTTAATTACATCTGCATTAACTCAGGTGGATTTAGAGTGTATGGTAGAAAATATCTTGGCACACCAAACTGTTGTCGCTGGTTACCTTTGGGAACAAGAGTGGGTGTGGGGGGGAACTCTTACATTTTTCTCAGTATACTTTTGTATTGTTTGAATTTGGGGCAATGAGAATACATTTGTATATTACCTATGTAGTTATTTTAAAAAAACAACAGTCTGAAAAATACAAGGGACAGGCTTTAGAAGTTGGAAGACTCCAACATTTAAAATGGCTAGAGACTTAACATTTAACATGGCAGATTGATTGCATGAAAGACAGAAACCAAAAGAAAAAAAAAGAAACTTTAAGGAAGCAGAAAAAAAAATCAAAAGGACTATCAGTTTATGAAATGAGAATAGGGTCCTATAAAAATCAGAGAACAAGAAAGAGCTCTTTGAAGTTAAAAGTGCAATACCAGAATAACATTCAGTAAAAAAGTTAGAAGATAAAGTTGATGAAATCTCATAGAAAGTAGGAAATTAAAGATACAGATTTGGAAAGTAGGAGAGAAACACTATGAAACTGAGAGGGTTGATTTAGTAGTTTCACATTCAACTGATAGTATATTCGGAAAAGGAGAAGAGAGAAAGCTGAGGAAAGGAAATTACCATAGAAATAATACAAGAAATCCCATGGAGTGCCCAAACACAAGAAATAATAATCGTAAAATAAAACCTCACATCAAGGCACATTATCATGAAATTTCAGAACACCAGGAATCAAGACAAGATTCCTGAGAGATTTCCTGAGAGAAGAAATAGGCCACAACAAAGGGTCAGGAATAGAATGACAACAAGCTTCTCAACAGCAATACTGGGTGCCATCAGGAAATGAAACGTTTGGAAAAAATATTTCTGAACTGGTACATACAGTTATCCTTCAGTATCCATAAGGGGTTGGTTCCAGGACCCCCTGCAGTTACCAAACTCTGCTCATGCTCAAGTCCCTTATATAAAATGGTGTAGTATTTGCATCTAAGCTATAAGTTTTGCTTTGGGGAACTTTCTGAATTTTTTTTTCCTGAATATTTTTGATCCACAGTTGGTTGAATCCTAGGATGCAGAACCCATGGATATGGAGAGCAACTGTAGAGTCAAACTAACACCAAGTGTAAGGGTATAATGAAGACATTTTCACACAAGAAGGGTCTCAAATTTTTTCTATGTACTCATTCTTAGGAATCTATTTGAGGATGCTGTACTTTACTAAAATGAGTAAGCAAATCTAGGAGACTTGGGATCCAGACCACAATGGATCCAACACATGAGATCGAGTGGGCAAAGGAAATTCTCAGGGTGGTAGTAAAGATAGGCTTGAAGATGACAGCTGTGCAGCAGGTCTAGAGGGAAACCAGTGCATAATACAGCAAGAACATGAAGGGATACCATAGTAGTATCTCCAGGGGAAAAAATGGAACTAATGGAGGATCCCAAATGTATGACACATAGGATATTTGGGGAATGAATTATTTTTTTAATTTTTATTTTTAATTAATTAATTGATTGATTGATTAATTAATTAATTTTTGGCTCTGTTGGGTCTTCGTTGCTGCACGCGGGCTTTCTCTAGTTGCGGCGAGTGGGGGCTACTCTTCGTTGCAGTGCGTGGGCTTCTCATTGCTGTGGCTTCTCTTGTTGAAGAGCACGGGCTCTAGGCGTGCGGGCTTCAGTAGTTGTGGCTCGCAGGCTCTAGAGTGCAGGTTCAGTAGTTGTGGCGCATAGGCTTAGTTTCTCTGCAGCATGTGGCATCTTCCCGGACCAGGGCTCGAACCCATGCCCCCTGCATTGGCAGGCAGATTCTTAACCACTGCGCCACCAAGGAAGCCCTGGTGATAGACATAATACTCAAAATATTGAATATTAATATAACAAAAAATTGTAATGTAACCATTGGAAAAATGAAGGATAGTGAATAGCTCCATGTGTGTGAATTAGGAGTGGGAGATACATAATAAAGTTAAATACTTTTCTTCATTAGTAGTCAATAGATAATGCTTAAATTGAAAATCAAGAAATAATATAAGCATTAAAAAAAGAAATATAGGAATAAATATCTGAAAAATCAATTAAAAATTTAAAGCCTTTGGTAATTGAGAACTGGCGATGGGAATGGGGTAGAGCAGGGGATGGATTTTTTTAAACCTTTGGCTCAGAAAAAACCAAAAAACAAACTAGTCACTGGGGGTGTTCCCAGTGTTCTGCTAATACCAACAATGCTGGAATGAATAACCGCATACATATGTTATTTCATTTGTATGCAGATATAGCTGGAGGATAAATTTCCAGAGGTCAAGGGGCAAATGTATTTGTACTTTTGATAATGTCTAATTGCTCTCCACAGAGGTTGTATCATCTTATTCTCCCACCAAAATTGTGTGAATGTGGTTATTTTCCCACAGCCTCATCAGAAGAATGTACTGTCAAACTTTTGAGTTTTTATCAATCTGCCAGGTGTCAATATGACTGCTCTTATTATAAGTAAGATTAAGAATCTTCTAAATGTTTAAGAGCCATTTACATTTCTTTTTCTCTGAATGCTCTGATTATGTTCTTTGCCCACATTCCTATTATTTTTTTTATCTTTTTCTTCTTGATTTCTAGGAGCTCTTTATATTTTAGGGAAATCAATCATTTGTATCGCAATTTCTTTTCCACTTTGTTGTTTGTCTTTGCCACTATTTTCTGCTAAGTTTTTGATGGATATGTAGTATATTTATAAATATTTTCTTTGATAGATTCTGGATTCTGAGTCATAATTAGAAAGACCCTCCCCACTCAAAGCTTATAAAGCAATTCATCGATGTTTTCTCTTAGTGACTTTAAGTTCTCACTTTCTACGTTTAAATCTTTGATCCATTTAGAATGTATCCACATATATTGATCCAGCTTCATCTCTTCCAGGTGGCTACCCAGTTGTCCCAACTCTATTCACTATTTGACTCTCAATTTAAGTACAAATATTACCAGGAAAAAAAAAAAGGGGGGGGCTGTGCGGGCAGAGAAGCCCTGCTGATGACCTAAGTGATGAGGGAAGGGAGGAAGTGAGAAGATCACCTCCTCTTTCCCAACATCCCGGTCCCCACACTGCCATTCATACGGCCATTTCCATAGAGTTGTCTCGCCCTGTGGCTGGTTCGTGAGGAGGGATACTTGGCTGCAATGAGAAGTGTGAGTTTCATACCAGACCCCGGGAGGCATGAAGCAGGAGTTGCTCCAGGAAATTCCCTGTCGCAGGATGACTCAGCTCTAACTGCCTTCCCGCATGACGGCACTGGCACTTAAAAGTTCCAGTCCCTGGGAGAGAAAATCTGATTGGTCACTTGCCCATCTCCTGTCAGCAGGGGTCCAAGTGGCAGGATTAGCTGGACATCAGAACCAAGTGGGTGGGAGTAGGGAGGGGCAATTCCAAAGGAAGAGATGCCAGGCAACAAAACCAAAAAAAAGCCCCTGCAACAGCTGTCCACAACATTTGCAAAAATAGTCACAATAAAAATAGCAGCTATTTGTGGACTATTTCTATAAGCCAGGAACTGTGTTAAGTGTTTTATCTCATTTACGTCTCACCAGCTGTGTGAGGTTGACAGGTGAGGAAGCTGAGGATGAAGAGAGGTTAAGAGACTTCTCTGACAACAGCTAGTAAACGGCGTAACCAGGATACAAACTTGGATGATCACCCCTGCCCAGCCTGTGCCTTTTAACCATTCAGGGATACTGTTCTCTGAGTAGGAATAAACGTTTTCCTTGGTGTAACTCAGCTTCTGCTGCCTACACCCCCGGCTGTTGGCCTCTGTGGGCTTTGGACGTGGCCGTAGGTGACTGACCTGGTACTCCCGGGGCTCCTTCAAGTCCCCATTGGTCATCCTGGTGCTCGTTGCCTGCTCTCCTGGGAAGCGTCTGGTGGCTACAGCACCTCTAGGACCAAGCTTTCTCGTTCCTTCTCTCCTCACGGCCATCTCCGGGCAAGGTCCTCTGGGCTGGGCATTGACCTTGTCAGGGAACCATCTCTTCCTACATGCACAGATCTCCCTCAGACCCTGAGCCATTGCCCGGGTCCTCTTGTGCGCCTCTACACTCTCTTCCCTTGGGATGGGGTCCTTCTCCATTAGACATACTGCATGGGAGATTGAGGGGTGGCCTATGTCCCAGAGTGTTAGTCACCACACCCTCTAGGTCAGTAACTGCTCCTTGAATAGGGCTCACACATTTCTGTGTAAATACCCCTCACCCTTCCTTCCACCTGCCCTGGGGCTCCTCTAGCCTGCCTGGATTAGAACTGGGTGCCCCGTGGAATCCTCCGGCACCAGCCCTACACTGCTTCATCCCTTGCTCCTCAAGCCCCAGGCTGCCCATCGGCAAGGGTCTCCTGTGCACTGACCCGCCTTTGGCCACACTCAAGCCTGGAGTGTCTTCTTCTTCCAACTTCCTTCCTTCATGATTCTGAAGCCTCCAAAGTTCTGCCGTTCTCTGGGCTGGGCAGCTCCTGCTGGGTGTTTTTTTGTGCTCGCCTCCAGTTGTAGAAACACCATGATTGAATTTAAACTAGAATTACGCACTCAGCATTGCACAAGTGCTGCTCTTCCAAACGTGATCGCTGCAGGACTGAGTGACTCACTCTCCCTCCCCCTCGGATGCTCTGTGTTGTACACACAGGCTGCCTGCCACGTGTCTCAGCGTGGCGCACGGAAGCTCCGTCTGAGCAGTCACGAAGGTCACCTGCAGCTGGGGGTAGCCATCGGGATACTTTCTCCTAGGTGGTCTAGGGGTGGGAATGCCAGCTGTAGGGAAACTCCTCTCCCCATATGCACCCACGAGGGACCATGGTAGCAATGACCAGGGTTCACAGGGACTTGGTTCCCTGGTCATACACTGCACGCACGACACAGCCCATCACCTCTCCAAACCACGGCCTGCCCCACTCCACCTGCTCAGTGAGGACAAGTCTGATGGCTCTATTTAAAATGTAACCTGGCTCTGGGATTCCAGAGCTCTCTCCCTCCCCGTCCCTCCCCCTTCCCCCAAGCACTTAAACTGCAGCACACTATAAAATGTACTTATTCTGCTTACTGTTTATTTTCTGTCTCTCTCCACTAGAATTAAACTTGACAAGGGCAGGCAGGGATGTTGGTCTGTTTCGTCTAGGATGTATTCCAAGCATCTACAACAGTGTGGGCACATAGTAGGTACTCAATAAATATCTGTTAAGTGAATGAATTATGCATCCCTAAATGTCTGTGATGGTTTTTTTTAAATTAATTAATTTATTTATTATATTTTTGGCTGTGTTGGGTCTTCGTTCCTGTGTGAGGGCTTTCTCTAGTTGTGGCAAGCGGGGGCCACTCTTCATCGCGGTGCATGGGCCTCCCACTATCGCGGCCTCTCTTGTTGCGGAGCACAGGCTCCAGACACGCAGGCTCAGTAGTTGTGGCTCACGGGCCCAGTTGCTCCGCGGCATGTGGGATCTTCCCAGACCAGGGTTCGAACCCGTGTCCCCTGCATTGGCAGGCAGATTCTCAACCACTGTGCCACCAGGGAAGCCCTGTGATGGTTTTAAAATAAGCTCATTAATTCTGTGATACTGCTCCCTTCAACAGTGGAGCTAATTCACATGAAAAAATGTGCAACATCGTTAATCACCAGAGAAATCCAAATCAAAACCACAATCAGGTATCACCTCGCACTGGTCAGAATGGCTTTCATCCATAAGAACACAAATAACAAATGTTGGCGAGGATATGGAGAAAAAGGAACACTTGTGCACTGTTAGTGGGAATGTCAATTGGTGCCGCCCCAGTGGAAAACAGTATGGAGGTTCCTCAAAGAACAAAAAATAAAACTACCATATGATCCAGCAATTTCACTCCTGGCTATATATCCAAAGAAAACAAAAACATTAATTTGAAAAGATACATGCACCCCAGTGCTCATTGCAGCATTATTTACAATAGCCAAGGTATACAGGCAACCAGTGTCCATCAGCAGATGAATGGATAAAGGTGTGGTATATATACATACAATGGAATACTACTCAGCCATGAAAAAGAATGAAATTTTGCCATTTGCAGCAACACAGATGGACTTTGAGGGTATTATACTTAGTGAAATAAGTCAGACAGAGAAAGAAAAATACTGTATGATATCACTTGCATATGGAATCTAAACAGGAAAACAAACCAGTGAATATAACAAGAAAGAAACAGACTCACAGATGTAGAGAACAAATTACTGGTTACCAGTGTGGAGAGGGGAGGGGGAAGGGGCAAAATAGGGGTAGGGGGTTTAGAGGTACAAACTATTAGGTATAAAATAAGCTACAAGGTTATATTGTACAACACAGGGAATATAGCCCATATTTTATAATAACTATAAATGGAATATAACCTCTAAAAATTGTGAATCGCTGTTCTATACACCTGAAACTTCTATAATATTGTACATCAACTATAACTCAATAAAAAAAAAAAGTGGAGCTAATTCCCTCCCCAGCTGAGTGACCGCCTCCCCTCTAATGAATAGAACGTGACTTCTGAGGCTGAGTCATAAAAAGGGCAGCTTTCACCTGGCTCCCTCTAATGGATCACTCACTCCGGGGGAAGTTGTGGCCTTGTTGTGAGCACATTTAATAACCTGGCAGGCTCATGTGGGGAGAAAGTGAGGCCTCCACCAATAACTGCACCAACCTGCCCGCCATGGGAGCAGGCCATCTTGGAAGCGGACCCTTCAGGTGACAGCAGGCCTAGCTGACATTGTGACCATAACCTCATGAGAGCTCCCAGGCCAGAAGTGCCCAGCTAAGGCACACCTGAATTTCTGACCCACAGATATTGTGAGGATAATAAATATTCATTATTGTGTTATGTGCTATGTTTTGGGGGTAATTTGTTATGTAGCAACAGAGAACCAATACAATTCCAAGGTCACCTAGTGCATCGAAAATGTGACTTGCTTTATAAAAACTCCACACACACCCCACCTTATAAGAAAGCAATGCTGGATAAAGCGGCCTACAACTGTTGATGTGTAAATGGAGGTTGCGTGGGTTTGGCGGAGAAAGAACAGTCCCGGGGACATAAAATATAGAAAACTGTCAAATAGGCCCCTGTCTGGCACTTATGTTGGGAATATCATTTTGAGGCAGTGAGTCCCTGGGGGAGGCATGTGTTAGCCAGGAAGATGGTACCAAGACTTGAGCCCTAACCCAGGGGCGTGTGCTCAGTGAGAACACTTGTCCGCTGATTCGAGTGCCCATTGTTGGTTATGAATGGTGCTCACACAGAATGAAGTGCGCCGCTGGGGCCTGCTCAGTGGCTCACAATCTGGACCTCAACAAAGGCGGCAGCTGTTGTTGTCTTCACTTAACTTCAGAGCGACCTGACATTACCATCCCCCAGTGGTGAAACAGCCAGAATAGCACACCGTTGAGGACGTTAATTACCCCCTACAAGATACACAAGGTAGAAAATAACCACTTGGAGAGCTGCACAGTCTCCCGAATTCTCATCAGATCAATGCGGCTGCCATCGCTCTGAGAACAATTCTGTTTAGTGCCAGGAATGGTGCCAGATGAGAGGCTCTAGGGGCTTCCAGCCTCCTGCCCTTCTGCCACCAGGGATCCCCAGCCAAGACCTGACGACTTGGTCTGACAGAGGTGTTTGGTCCCTGGAGTCCCCTCCGGCTCTTGGTGTTTCTGCCTGCAGGGCTCACAGAGGTGCAGATGCCACGGTCTGGCTGGCCATTCATCTGTGTAAGAAGCGTGGTCCTTAATGAGAAGGGTTGGATTGCCTTTGACAGAATGATTGGAGGTTCTCATTGGCTGAAATTCTCTTATCTGGGAGTTTCACCAGATCATGGGGGAAAACACTGAGAGGGCTCTAGCCACTGGCCGTTCACTGGCTACTCCTTTTACAGTCTTATTTAATGGATGGAAGACAAGACACACAAAGCGTGGGTGTTTATGAGTATCGCGGGAGGGCATTCAGAGTTTCCTGGAGACCTTGCTTGCTAGTTGTAGTAGTGATAACAGTAAGTAATAATGAGCATTTGTTCTCTGTCCTGTGCCATGCTAAGCACTTTATGTCTAAATGTTCCTATTTAAGGACTCATGACTCCCCTATGATGTAGCTACTATTTTTTTTTCTTTTTTTTTGGCTGCGCTGGGTCTTCATTGCAGCATACGGGCTCTTCACTGCGGGCTTCTCTGTAGTTGTGGCGCACAGGTTTAGTTGCCCCGCAGCATGTGGAATCTAACTTCCCTGACCAGGGATCGAACCCGTGTCCCCTGCATTGGAAGGCGGATTCTTAACCACTGGACCACCAGGGAAGCCCCCAGTAGCTACTATTTGTATCCTCATTGAACAGATGAAGAAACTGAGGTTCAGTACAGTAACTTGCTCAAGGCTACATGGCTGAAGGAGGGTCTCGCTCCAAATCCACCTACCAAAGAACTGATGTCCCTAAGTAGTTAGTGGTCACTCTCCTGAACATTGGTGGTTCCTGGGTATCTGCCTGTTTCCAAGGTTGGTGAACTTGTTGCATCTCAAGCCTGTCACATCCAGACAACGCCTTACATCAAGGAAGGAGAAGGCAGAAAACCCAGACAGGAGGCCCAGCCCTGAGCACCCCGTCCATACTGCAACGCATGCTCCTAAGGATGGTAGTGGATTAAAACAAAAAAGTTAAGTCATGTGCTTTGCTTGGAAAGGAGAGAGGTGAGGACTCCCAAATGATTAATATTTTGGGAAAAGTGTTGGTTCTCAAAGGGAAAAATTTCTGTTATCTAGGGTATGCAGAATACTGCATTCCCAATACCACTGGGTCAATGAGGTATCTTCATATTAACATTCTAACATACCGATGTACTTTGAGATGATATGATTTTCCCATTTTGCAGGATCCCGTAGGTGGATCAAAAGAAGAGGAAACTATTCCAGTGTGCTATCATTGGATTCTCCCTGCTCTACGTAGAACTCATCATGGGCTGCTCCAGGCTTGGCCGTCTGGTTTATTTAAACCGACACGTCAGTATCCCTACACTGGAGGAATGACCCATACCGCATCCACACGTCGATGGTAATAATGTTTGCATGTATTTGCTTTGAGCCAAGACACTGCGCTAGGCACTTGCATGTATTATTTCCTTTTATCCTCTTATTTTCTCCATGGGGTAAGTATTATTATGCTCATTTTACAGATAAGAAAACCAAAGTAGAGTGAGGCTCAAGTAACTTGCTTAAGATTACAGAGAGAGTAAGTAGTTGAGGCCCAGATTTGTACACCCATCTTTTTCCAAAATCCATGCCTTTTTCAGACAATCTCATTGCCGTGGGTCCTCATGGGCAGAGAAAATACCCGGGACAACTGGGGATCTTCATACATGGAGAGAGAATTGAGAACAACTTCTGTAAATATAATATTGTAAAATCAGGTTGATTAAAAACACACACACACACATACACATATGTGATCTGGTTACCCAGAATGAGAGACATTCTTTAAAATTGTTGTCTTGGGAGACTATAACTCCTTCCAAACATTATCTAAAATGCTTTCAATTCCTCTTTGAAAATTGTATTCACAACTAGTTGACACTCTTCCTTCACTCCTGGTTTCTTTTGGCTACAGCTCCACCAAATAATGATGTCTCCCAGCATGATCACTTACCTTGGTCACCAGGTTTACCCTCAAATACTCCAGTTGTTTCCAAATAATCAAATCGACCCAAGGAGGAATATTTGAGGCCATGGAGAATTTTTCATAAAAATCTACAGCAGGCTCTAGGGACAATTTTAAAATATGGTGAGCCATGGTAACGTGGTTTGAAAAAAATTTGCCACTTGGATGTATAAGCTCTGATTTCTTTGTTAAAATAATAAATAAAGTCATACCATTTGAAGTCACCTAGCATGTTACAGGGACTTCTTTCCTTATACTTTGTTAGCTGCCTCTGGGTTTCTCAGTTGAGATAGAATTTGGAAGCCCACTAATGAGGCTACATCTCATTTGGTACAATAATAGTTACGAAGTACAGGATTTGATGACAGCCTAGTGTCTTGATTTTTTTGTGAAGGTAAAGATTCCTTTAGTGCTCATGGGATCACTCTTCACTCAAAGGGCATTTTGTGGGCTTCTGATTTGGATCTAGGAAATTTGCTATGGGGGAATGGTGAGAGAAACATGGACTTAAAGGAGCAAGATTGTTATGGGTTTGAGGTTTTTCTTAGATAAGGCCAGTATAAAAAGAATAGTGGGGTTTCCCTGGTGGCACAGTGGTTGAGAATCTGCCTGCCAATGCAGGGGACACGGGTTCGAGCCCTGGTCTGGGAAGATCCCACATGCTGCGGAGCAGCTGGGTCCGTGAGCCACAATTACTGAGCCTGAGCTTCTGGAGCCTGTGCTCCGCAGCAACAGAGGCCGCGATAGTGAGAGGCCCGCGCACCGCGATGAAGAGTGGCCCCCACTTGCCGCAACTAGAGAAAGCCCTCACACAGAAACGAAGACCCAACACAGCCATAAATAAATAAATAAAATTTAAAAAAAAAATGTATGTTGTTAAAAAAAAAAAAAAAGAATAGTGGAAAAGGAAGAGGTAACAGTAGGCAGAGAACAGATGATGTGGTCAATGTTTGTGACATCCTCTTTTGTTCTCCCTGAGGTTCCCTTATCCTGGGCTTGAATTATCTCTGGGTGGTATAGGCCTAGGATGTTGGGAAGCTAATTTTCCTTGGTGTTGCCCCTAATTTCAACAGACCAAGCCTTGATTCTGCCACTTACCATCCATGCGAGTTTGCTCGAACCCTCATATCTGGAATGGAGCCAAGAAACATCTAGTACCATGGTAGTAAACCAGCTCGAGGCTGGTCTGAACTTGATGCCACAGAAACAAGGGACTATTCAACTGGTTATTGGGATAAAGTGTCAGCATCATTATCAAAAAGCATGTATTGAGACACCAGTAAGCAGGTAACATTTTAGCACCCATGAAGCATTAAGAAATACTATTTATTTATTTAATTTTTTTATAAATTTATTTATTTATTTATTTATTTTTGGCTGTGTTGGGTCGTCATTTCTGTGCGAGGGCTTTCTCCAGTTGCGGCGAGCGGGGGCCACTCTTCATCGCAGTGCGCAGGCCTCTCACTGTCGCGGCCTCTCCCGTTGCGGAGCACAGGCTCCAGACGCGCAGGCTCAGTAGTTGTGGCTCACGGGCTTAGTTGCTCCGCGGCATGTGGGATCTTCCCAGACCAGGGCTCGAACCTGTGTCCCCTGCATTGGCAGGCAGATTCTTAACCACTGCGCCACCAGGGAAGCCCCAAGAAATCATATTTATTAATGTACTATATTCTGAGTATCTAAACCAGGGGTCCTCAAACTAGCACAAATAATTACATGGACAACTTTTTCAAAATGCACTTAACTCAGCCCTATCTCTTGAAATCCAGGTCCTAGGAGAGCCTAAGCATCTGTAGTTTTGAGGATTCTGCAGCTGAATATAGCTCATATCTAAGGCTGAGAACCAGTGGTCTTTGTGGAGTACTGGGAGCCCGTGGAGAAAGCTCAAGAACTCTAAAAAGAAGTGAGCATGTTAAAAATAAAATTAATATATCTTTCCTTCCATTACACATTTGCTTTCAACATAACAGAGTGAAATCATCTAGGGGAGAACTAACATTTGTTGAGATGAAATGCGTTAAGCACATTGCATACTGTGTCAGTAAGAATTCGGTCAGGAAAACAGAAATTATACAAGGTATTTCAACTGGAGGGTATTTAACATAGTGAGTGAATTTCACAGGTGTTGGAATATTCAAAAGGGAGCAGTGAGGTAAGTAAACACAGGAAACAACCTGAAGGTAGGGGGAACAAGAGGAAAGAGGTATAACCAGAACCTAGGAATGCAGAGGAAGGGCCACCACCTTAGGAGGTAGGCTGCTACAGGGCCGTCTTGTACCTGGTAGTGGGACTGCCAAGGGGGCACTATGTAGCTAGTGATGGGGCCTCTGAGAAAGTGGCTTGACATTGGTGCTAAGAGTGTCAAAAGGTGCCAGAGTCATAGCAGTCCAAAGAAGGCGTGAGGAGGAAGAGAATTCCTTCCTCTCTCCTCCGGCCTTCCAATCTCCCACTTGTGCCTCCCAGTTGCAGACCCTAACTGGAAATCAGCTAGCAAGGGAATCTGGGAAATGTAATTTTCAGACTCCAAGCCCACAGTATTGCAAATAAAAGTACAGAAGGGTGTGCACGGAACTGAGAGATAATAGAAAATGAAAAACACGTAAGTCAATTCTTTGAATACTCCGCAAAACTGTGAATAAGTAGAACCAAAGTTCAAACCAAAGTCTAACACCAGAATCCTTGACTTTGCAGTAAGTTTTAAACAGTTTAACTCAGTTTACATTTATACTCTGCCCTTGACATTTTTTCTCGTTATATTTATTTAGCACCATCTATGTGCCAGGTCCTGTGCTAAACTCTTAGGCTATCCTTATCCTGTTTAATTTTTGAAACAGTGTGGGGTAATGTTGATACAAAGTTGCCCAGTAAACAACTGAATGAGAAAACTAAATAAGAATAGAACTTGTTTCTTGAATTGTAAAGGTACTTGTGTACATGTGTGTTTCTTTATTTATATTGATTTTAATTATGCAGAACACAGGTTAAAAAAATACCATAATTAAAGGAGAATAAGAATATTGTCCTAAATTATTCAGCATGTCACTTTAATCAAATTCAATTCATTTCAAAGCATAATTGTTAAATACATATGTGTGCACAGCACTGAGCAAGAGACCATAGAGGATACAAGAAAAATATATGATAGGGACCTTGTTCTCAAGAAACATATTGTCTAGTTCTGAAGCTAAGACTTAGCTACAGGGAGCAGCATGTGAAAACATAAAGATCAAGCAAGGCTATGGAAAGTCCGTGTGGGCTGGGGTAGTCAGGGAAGGTTTGGGGGAGGGGATGAGACTTGAGGCAATGGTGAAGTCAAGACAGGTGTGGAGAAGTGGGGTGAATATTCCATGTTAGAGAAGAGCATGAGGTCAGAGGTGGGGCATGAACCCACATTTTGAATGACAGTAAAGAGACTGGGGGTATTGGTGAGAGAAGGAATGTTAAGTTGGCTTGGGGCTGAGTCCTAGTTGTACTTCCCCATGTCCATTCTTCCCCTTCCCTATAGGAATAGAAGTTTAAGCTGGTCACTCGGCCAGCTTCCCTTGCAGCTAGGTGCGACAGTGTAACTAGATTCTGGCTAATGGGGCATCAGCAGAAATTATATGTGAAATTTCCAGGTCATGTTCCTAAAAGGAAATAAGTTTATCCTCCACTGGTCCTCTTTCTCTTTTCCTGTAGGCTGGAGCGTGGATGTGGCACTGAGCCTTTTTGGACTGTGTGGATAAGGGCAACATCGTAGGATTAGCAGATAAACAATCTGGAAGGAGTCTAGATCCCCAAAATTGCGAAACTGCCATACCAGCCCTGGAAAGCCTACACTGAGTGATAAATGAGAGGAAGGATTCCATCTGAAAGGCATGGAGAGCCACTGCTCTCAGCCACCCATAGCGCTGATTAGAGATTCTGGCATTTGTTCTATCTGAAGTAGAAATGTAATCTTACCTTACCCACACATTTGTATAATTGTTACCAGGAGTATCTTTTGGGAAGACCTTTTAGAATGGGTACAGCAGTGGGAGGAGTGATTTTCTCTCCGTATGTCAGGCAAGGACACTCAAGACTTTGGCCGACCATGTTCTGAAGGAATATGAGGTTCGCTGCAAATCCAGAGAGCTGCTGTGAGATCTTACAGTTGGTGTGGGGGAGGTATTAAAAAACACTAATATTTCTGGAATGGGAGCTTTAATTGAATGTAAGAAAATAACATAACTTAGAACAAAATTGCCTTCGAAATCAAATACATCTTTTGCAGATGATCTGACCCAACTTTTGGTTGGCACTTTTCAAAATAATCCCCACGAAAGGATGAGTCATTGCATTGGCTCCAAATCTGCACCATCTTTCTCTTCCCTGGTATAGCAAGAAGCAAATATCCTAGAACCAGACTTAGGGAGGAGAGGTAGAATTGATGGTTTTCAGATTCTGAACTCTTTCATGTTAAAGGGTTAAGTGTTAACTTTTTAAAAAATTGAGGTGAACTTCACATAAAGTAAAATTAACCCTCTTAAAGCAAACCACTCATTGTCCTTTGGCACATTCACTATGTTGTGTGCAGCTATCTAGTTCCAAAACATTTTCATCGCCCCAAAAGGAAACCCTGTACCCACTAAACACTTATTCCTCCTTCTTCCCTCCCCAGACCCTGGCAACCAACAATCTTCTTTTTGTCTCTAGGATTTACCTATTTTGGATATTTTATATACATGGAATCATACAATATGTGACCTTTGGTGTCTGGCTTCTTTCACTTAGTGTAATGTTTTCAAGGTTCATCTATGGTGTAACATGTATCAGTGCTTCATTCATTTTTATGGCTGGATAATACCCCATTGTGTGGATATACCCCATTTTGTTCATCCATGCATTTGTTGATGGACATTTGAGTTGTTTCTACCTTTGGGCTATTGTGAATAGTGCTGCTATAAACATGTACATACGTATATTTGTTTGAGTACTGAGTGCCATTTTTAATGAATGTAAAACTTAAGACTCAGAAGAGAATTAGGAGCATCTGAAAGTTCACCAGAACCCTTTCCACCTCCCTCAACATGTCAGAGGAGCGGGCCACTATGAAGGGACTGCTGCATCACACAAGCCCAGTTCTAATGGCCCCCCAGAGTTGTGTAACAGAGCGGTTCTGAGCGTGAAGGAGAGTGCTGAAGTATGGACCCCAACCTCCCGCCTTGCTGGGGCTACTTCCTTTCTTTGCAAATCCAGGCAGCCACGGTGTTGAGTGAGGTTGAAGCCCATTTCCTCTCTCTGTGATGCATGACCTGCCAGCTGGTTCTCATCACTGCTGTTCTATTCAGTTGGCTCAAGGCCAACTGCCCTCACACACTCTGAAAGATGCCTTCCTGGCTGTATCGGACAAAAAAAACTTCCCAGGTTAGACCTGAAGGGACCCCAGGCCTCATGATTAGAGACAGAGGACAACTAGGAAAGGGGACCAGTTCTGCCAAAATAATAATAGCTGCTATGAATTGAGCATCACCTGGAAACAAGACAATGTCTTATTTAATCCATTCAATAACCCTAGGAGGCAGGCACTATTATCCCCATTTTATAGGTAAGGAAATTGAGGCTAGCAAATAGTCAATGCTTTCTTAAGTTTATTCAGCTAGTAAATGGCGACGTCAGGGATCAAACTCAGGCAGTGTGACCCCACACTGGAACTCTTCATCTCAACTCCCACGAGGGACTTACTGCTAGGCAAGCCAGGGAAGAAAGGATTTTGGCTGGAAATAGGTTCTGGGGACCAGATGAGTGATGTTGACAGGGAGCCAGGAGAGGGGGATGCAGCTGGATCAAAGCAGCAGCAAACTGAAGCAGAAGGACAGGCCAGGCTCAACAGGGGTTCAGGAAGGAGTGGTCCTGGATCAGAACTTGTTCCTGCGTGGAGTCCTGCACACAGCTCAGCTCACCACTCGTTCATAAGGGATGACCTGGACCAAGAGACATTGGTGACAATCTGCTTTGGAGCTGCACCCACCCCAGGATGTTTTGACCATCCTTGTATAACCAGCTCCTGACACAATGCCTGGGGCTTGTGGTTGGCACTCGATAAAGATCTGTGGAGGGCGATGAATGGACACACACGTGTGTATCATTACAGTGTCTCTGTGGCTAGGACACTGCATTTGCCTCCCCTCAGGCAGTGTGACACTGTATATTTTGTCATTTGGATCTATAGTGCCTGAGACAACCTCCAGGGCCACTAATAAGGGGTGCTAGTTTCCTGGGGCTACTATAACAAATGATTACAAACCTAGTGGTTTAAAACAACAGAAATTATTTGTCTCCCAGTCCTAGAGGCTGGAATTTGAAATAGGTGTCTGAAGGATCTTGGGGGGAATACATTATTGCCTCTTCTAACTTCTGGTGGCTCCAGGAGTTCCTTGGCTTGTGTCGGCCTCCACTGTCACATGGCCTTCTTCTGTCTCCAATGTCCCTCTGCCTTTTTCTTACAAGGAAACTTGTTATTGGATTTAGAGCCCATCTAGATAATCAGGATGATCTCATCTCAAGGTCCTAAATTTAATTACACCAGACAGAGATAAAGAGGAACCACGGGTTCCAGTGGGGCTGAACTTCTCCATCTGTGTCATCATAGTGGGTTTCTGCCTGCTCCTAGCACTCTCTCCTGCAACCACTGATAAACTGTGAACCTGTGAAGAAGAGTCACAGGGCACCCCAGGAATAAAGAGAAGGAAGCCCAGATTCCCTGGGCTGCTCGCTAGGTCCCCACAAGGGTAGTCAGGCTAAGCCAGGCCACCATGATCTGTCTGGGCTCATTTTAGGAGCTCAACAGTAATTCCTTAATAAGCTTGGAAGTAAGACAGGTAGCAAGGCTTCCTTAGGGAAGAGGGGGAGGGTAGTTACAGAGATGAACAGAGTGTAATAAGCTGGGCTGGCTTTTCCCTAACCTCCTTCTGTTTGGCCACTCTGAGGCCATATTTCCCTTTCCCTCTCATAGTACCAGACTCGTTCTTTGGCTGAGTCTTCAGCATCTGGAATACTGACCCACTGGCTCCTAAGACCCAGGCTATGGGCCTGGGAATGTGTGATGGCTAATTTTATGTATCAGCTTGTATGGGCCAAGGTGCCCAGATATTTGGTCAAACATATCAAGTTTTTAGATGAACTTTCCTTTAAATCAGTGGACTTTGAGTAAAGCAGATTGCCCTTCATAACGTAGGTGAGCCTCATGCAATCAGATGAAGGTCTGAACAGAAGAAAAGTCTGACCTCCCCTTGAGCAAGAGTGAATTCTGCAGCAGACGAACTTTGAACTTGAACTGCAACACTGGGTCATCCTTGGGTCTCTAGCCTGCCAGACTATCCTGCAGATTTTAGACTGGCCAAGTATCCATAATCATATGAGCCAATTCCTTAAAATAAATCTCTCTCTCTCTCTCTCTCTCTCTGTGTGTATATATATATATATATATATATATATATATATATATATATATATATGCACATTTTATTGGAGAATCCTGAATAATATAGAATGTCTCCACCTTCCCAACCTAGGCATCAAGGGTGGGACTAAGGTCTTCTCTATGTTCTGTGCTCAGCCCCATGCTTCTTCCCTCTCCCTCTGGTCTACATCCAGACCCCAAAGTTTCTAGCTCAGAGAAAAGCTGGCTTTGAATGTGGATAAGAAACTCATATTGGGTGTGTGGTATAGCGCTCTTTGTTTCAAACAGGTGATTACAATTTGACCCCAGCCAGGAGCTAACTCAGTAAGATTCATGGAGGGGGAACATTTGAATATGAGAAATGGCAGGAACAGAATAATGGTATTGGCCAAGCTAGGGGTCCAGAGGTGCCAGCCAGGCTGAGAAGGGCAGCACCAATGCAAGAGAATACAGAGATTGCAGCCTGGGTGTAGTAACAGCTAATCAAGTTCTCCCAACAAGCAAGGAGGACCTGGGAACATCAGGGCCATGTGGGTAATGACCTGCCTGGCATGATCTGAAAGTGAACACCAAGGAACCAGAAAGAGTCCATGAACCAGGGGGTGTGAGGAAACAGGAGGAATGGGGCTGATGAATTTTACTGACAAGGGGAATTGTTTCAGCTGTCATTCAGCCCTGTTTTTGCCACTTGATAAAGGACATGTAGGGCTTCTCACAAGGAAACCATTTGGTCGTAAGAAACCCCGTCCCCAGTGCTTTGACAGTCCAGCACAGGGAAATGGGAGAAATCATCTTTCTAGCCCGCAGGCTGTTCGAGAGTTCTCTTCTCTATGACACTGGAGGAACAGTGCCCCTCCTTAGGGGGCTAGAGGGAGACAGAGCCCCTGGTCGATACCAAGGGGTCTTCTGTCAGGCATTTAAAGCACACCCAGGGGCTTCCCTGGTGGCGCAGTGGTTGAGAATCTTCCTGCCAATGCAGGGGACATGGATTCGAGCCCTGGTCTGGGAAGATCCCACATGCCACGGAGCAACTGGGCCCGTGAGCCACAATTACTGAGCCTGCGCGACTGGAGCCTGTGCTCCGCAACAAGAGAGGCCGCGATAGTGAGAGGCCCGCGCACGGCGATGAAGAGTGGCACCCGCTTGCCGCAACTAGAGAAAGCCCTTGCACAGAAACGAAGACCCAACACAGCCAAAAATAAATAAATTTAAAGCACACCCAGACTTCAGAAATGCAGCCAGAAGTCTGTTCTCTATGTCTGTGAGTCTGTTTCTGTATCATAGATAAGTTCATTTGTGCCATATTTTAGATTCCACATGTGAGTGATATCATATGGTATTTGTCTTTGTCTGACTTACTTCACTTAGTATGATCATCTCTAGGTCCATCCATGTTGCTGCAAATGGCATTATTTCATTCTCCTTTATGGCTGAGTAATATTCCATTGTATATATGTACCACATCTTTATCCATTCATCTGTCAATGGACATTTAGATTGTTTCTATGTCTTGGCTATTGTGAATAGTGCTGCTCTCAACTATACTTCAATTTTTTTTAAATTTAAATTGTTGTACAAATGTAAAGCATTTTTCCCTTTACTTTTTTTTGGCGGGGGGGGGGGGGGGCTTTATTTATTTATTTATTTACCTTTGGCTGAGTTGGGTCTTCGTTGCTGTGTGCAGGTTTTCTCTAGTTGCGGCGAGCGGGGGCTACTCTTTTCTGCAGTGCATGGGCTTCTCATCGCGGTGGCTTCTCTTGTTGTGGAACATAGGCTCCAGGCGTGTGAGCTTCAGCAGCTGTGGCACACGGGCCCAGTTGCTCCACGGCATGTGGGATCTTCCTGGACCAGGGATCGAACCTGTGTCCCCTGCATTGGCAGGCGGACTCCCAACCACTGTGCCACCAGGGAAGCCCCTATACTTCAATTTAAAAACAATTTTTTTTCAAGAAATGTAGGAAAAATTGTGAAAGATTTTGAAATTTAGTGGGTATTCTGGTCAGCTCAACCATCTGTCTTTGTCTTTGAAGAGACTATTTTACAACTCTGTAGAGGTAGACATTTGTTTGTATGAAACTAATTGTAACAATCCCTAGCCATAGGAATGCAAATCGTGTCCACTGGAATGCAAGTGATAATCTCTCTGTGGATATTGAACAGTTTTGCATCCATTTGTCAATTCGTTTTAGCATTCTTCATCTAACCGGAAATGTGTGGGACTCCGAGTTCCCTTTGACCTTTTTTTTGAGGTACCTACTGGTTCCCTTGTTAATTTATCAGTTAAAATCTTTGACACGTGATCATTTTATATCTGTATGGAAGTCACGATCTTACCTTTTTTATCCTTTAACAGACCTCAGCCTCTGTCAAGCTTCCCCCAAATGAGACGACATCATCTCATTTGATTGCCTCCCCAACAAATAAATCCACTAACATGGATTAAGATTATGTTATAGAGCTTTAATATGGACACAGAATGGGATTAAACCCTACAAACGAGTAGAAACATTTTCAAAATGTCCTATGCTCCTTTTCTCCCCCCGTTTACAGCTTTATTGAGATTATGCTAAACTTAAACATCATAGTAAGAAGATAAGCATACTCTTGACAGAAGAAAGGAAAATGATATTGAGTCATCTTTTTAGAAAACATGGTGTGTTTTCCCATTTGTTTATGTGTTCTGCTGTGTCCTTTGGTAATGTTTTTTGTTTATTGAGGTATAAGTGACGTATTAGTTTCAGGTATACAACAGAATGATTTGATATTTGTATATATTGCGAAAAGATTCCGACAATAAGTCTAGTTAACATCTGTCCTCTCCTCACACTTACAATTTCGTGTGTGTATGGTGAGAAGTTTTAAGATGTACTCTCTTAGCAATTTTGAAATATGCAATATGGTGTTATTGACTATTGTCACCATGCTATACCCCTCCCCTCCTTTATCTTCAAAGCAGAGTATTTAGAAGGACCAGATGTGCATATAAAGTTGCCCCTTTTTCCTTCTTTCAGTCTAGCTCAGCGGTTCTGAACTTTGAGGTATGTAAGATGTAATGTATAGGAATTTGTACCTAGGACTGAGAATACTGTTCATGAAAGAGATTTAAAGGACTTACTGTATTTTAAGGAGCGCCTATGGTAGTACTGACAGCCTGAAGATTTTTGTGTTCCATGATTCTGAAACTACCAGACCACCTCCTCTTCCCCACCAAACACGACTACCCTGGAATTGCATTCATCAGCAAGGTGTCTGGGCCCCTAGTCAGTTGCTTTGATTTCACATTGCATTTCCCTGGGAAGGCAGGTCTCAGGTAAACGAGACCCTAACTTAAAATATATATACGTATATAGAATTGAAGCAAAATTCACATAACATAAAATCAACCATTTAAAAATACACAATTCATTGGCATTCAGGGCATTCACAATGTTATGCGACTACCACCTCTATGAAGTTCTCAAACATTTTCCATCACCCCAAAAGGAATCCTGTAGCCATGAAGTAGTCACTCCCCATTCCTCTCTCCTTCCCCCAGCTCTGGCAACCACCAATCTGCTTCTGTCCTCATGTATTTACCTATTCTGGATATTTCATATAAATGGAATCATACCATATGACCCAGCAAATCCACTCCTAGATATATACCCCAGAGAACTGAAAACAGAGACTTGTACACAAATGTTCACAGCAGCTGTCATTGCTGTCTTGCCTGGGCCCTCTCTACTTGCCTCGTCGTGGTTCTGCGAGCAAATATCCCTTCATCTGAGTTGGACAAAATGAGGCAAAAGCCAAAATGAGGACGGGAACAGGAGACAGGCTCCCTGAGCTGTGACAACCCAGTGTGATGGATAAATGCTCCCCACCGAGGGTGCCGGACAATGATGAATCAAACACACCCAGAAAAGAAAGGCTTGGCAGACACGGTCCACTGGTTCACCAGCTTCACAGGAAACTGGGCATGCCCCGTGGTGGAAGCCACAGAAATGGGAATAGTCGAAGTCCCTCCTGCTTAGAGATGAGTGTTGTCCTGAAGCCTGTTATATAAGTGAGCTGCACTCACAGCCTAAGGGAAAGATGTGCAGGAGAACCTGCCTCAGTGGGGGGGGGGGGGGGGGGCGGGGGGGCAGGGTCCTTGTGGTCATCATGGTGACTGCCAGTAATGAGCCCAAGCCTGGCAGATCCACTGGTAAAGCAGGCCTGTTTCTAAATCTTTTCCCACCTCATGAACTGTCCAAGCCCTCTGTGAGCTCAGGGGCTTGGCTGGCCCTACAATCTTTGGTTTGCAAAAGAAGGAACTGAAGCTGAGACCTTTTCCAATGTATTCTTCCCTGCTTTCACTTCCGGCAATTATTATAAAGTGCACTCCTCAGCCTTACAATGGTTCGGAGATTAAAGCTTAATTTGGCCTGTTATTTCTGCAGCTTTGCCTTAAAAGCATTTGTAGCTGTACCGGCTCCACTAGGCTGTGAAGCCAACAGATTCTTAAATCACCAGAGGCTGGAGTTTGCGTCCTCATCTTGGTTCCTATTGGTCTGGCCAGAGGCAGTTTTCATGAGAACATTTTAATGGGTCACCAGGGTTTTCTGTGGGGACAGCTATCTCTGTAATAGGCAAAATGGGATTCTCTTAAGAGAAGAGCTGGCCTGCAGGAAAAATGATGAGGCTGGAACTCTAAATGCAGTGGCTGAATAGGGCACCCTTTGTTGAAAGCAAACGCAGATGAAGCTGCTCTTCTCTTTCAGGAGGTTCACGGTGTGCATCTGGGAAGCAGACAGATCTGAGCGCGAAGCCTGCCTCTGCCGGTGTTCTGTATTCCGTGTATTATTCGGACATATCCTTTCATCTCCCTGAAAGTCAGTGTGTCCAGCTGTGGAGTGGGGTGGTAGAACCAGAGTTATTGTACAATTGAATACAGTAATTTAAGGAAGTAATTTAGGAATAATACAGCATTATTATTCATTTTATTTTATTTTACTTTCATTTTAGTACTAATAGTTGCCTCCAGTTTGAGTTGACCCAAAAGGATCAGACAATTTGGGGCCTTTTTAGTCTTAGAAGCAGCGGCTTCTGTGATGTCGGATGCATTAGAGCTCTCCAGACCTTGACATGTTGTAGGGATTCTCGCCTATAGTACTGGCCCCTCCACTCAACCAGATATGTGGTTTATTTCATCATCTGGGGGCTTAGCCAGGTTAAAGTAGCATTTTTAGGTCCATGATTCCTGGGTGGGGGACAAAGTCCAGAGAAGCCAGTGGAAGTGTAAAGAAGTATAGATGAGTAAGAAAGAATAACCTGATTTTTTCTGTGTTGCATTCAAAGCTCTTTTGGTTCTATGAGTTAACCGGATACTTTTCCATTTATCAGTCATTCAACAAATGTTAACTGAGCATTTGTTCTGTGACTGCCTGATAACCCGGTCCCTCCTTACACCCGCCTTCCTACCTCCTTCCTGCCTGCTCCCTTAGAAAGGTCACTTCTAAGTGTAAGATTATACACAGTTTTCTCCCTAAGAGGAAGGGCCATGTGAGATGGCTGGAGGATAGTGTGAACAAAGAGGGTGTCTGAGAGAAGGAAGACAGACAGGTTCTGGAAGGAGGTGGGGGGTAGGCATGATGGTTTCTGTTTAGCAAAAATGCCTACTGCCCCGGGGCACCCCTCTCTCCCCAAGCGTGTGCCGCTGGAAATCACCCCTGGCAAAGGCAGGCAAAGGCATGGAGAGTCTAGCTGAATAACCTTGGCTAGAATTGCCCAAGGGATTAGAAAATTGCATGCTCGCTTGCGTGCGCGTGTGCGCGTGTGCGCGTGTGTGTGTGTGTGTGTATTGCAATGTTTCTCCATCCCCTGATAGAAGAAATGCTTCCATTTAGTTCCACTACTCTCAGGCTTTCTGTCTACACACACTCTCTTGGTCAGGCTCAGGGGACTCTGGAGAGGTGTGGTCCTGCCACAAAGAGCACAGCCAGATTCGAAGGGCAGGATCTGGGAGGCACCAGGCAAAGGAAAAGACAAACGCGCGGGAGAGGGGAGTCGTGTCTTCCAGCCTGGCTTGTTTATTATTACAGCTCAGGAAGGAGGAATGTGCAAACTGTTCTTTTATGGCCGAAACCATGCCTGCTCAATTTTTTCTCCTCTTTTCCTTTCTCTTTAACATTCTACTCCCTCAATTCCCTGACAGCCCAAGACAAATTCTAATCACCAGCAGTGCCCTCATCTTCCCAGTATTCGGGAAAAGTGTTGCTAATGCCCTCTGGGTAATTTGTTTCATTAAAGCTCAGGACATGTGTTGGTTCCTGGGATAGGTGAAGAAATGGAAAGAAAATGAGAGGTCAAGTGAATTAATTGCCCACGGCCAGATCCATCAGCTCCCCTGATTTCTTGTACCCTTTGTTAGCCAAAGAAAGGAGCAAAATGGGGAACCATGACTAGATTTTTAACTGTTTGTAACATACGTGAAAAACAAAGTTATGGATTAATTGTGGTCCACGATGTTAAGCAAAAGGTACTACACATCTTTTTATAGGTTGGATCCCTACTTGATTAAAATGGCAATTTAACTTATACTGCCTTTGTTGATTGTGCAACTTAATCAGACCTGCTGTCTTGCCGCGCCAGTCCCTAGAAAACCAGCCTCTGAGACTTTGAACGTGAGTCCTGCTGTTACACTGTGATTATTTTTATGGCGTCAACCATTTGAAGGAAAGGAATGGCTGATTTAGTTGGGTGCAGTATCTCGTATTGTAATGTGTTTAATATTATTCATCTGTCTTCAAATATTCAAGGGAAATGGCTGTGCAAAGCAATTCAACAGGTCCAGTGTAATCCTCTCCCCAGTCCCCACCTTCCCCCAAAACCTGGAATCTGGAAATTTCTGCATATCCACTAGATACATTGTGATAGTTATTTTTCAATCTCAAGGTATGATTTTTTATGATATGATATAGTTATAGTACCATTTCTTACTCATAAGTATATGTTTTAAAGGCTTCATTCACTTCCTCACTCATTAAACATATATTGAGTGCTTACTGTATGCAGGTATTGCTGTTTGTGCAGGAGAGGCAAAATTACATCACCCTGGGTGACTCACTTCCCCTCTTCTTTAGCCCGTCAGCCTCCTGGTACCATCCTGCACCTTGATATTCAATCAGAGAGACCTGATGAAAACATGGTCCCTGGACACTCTAGGGTTTCATTTATCAACTTGTCGGCCTCATGGAAACAGACCATTTCCTCTCTGATGGGTCCAGCAAAAGCCTGGGTATGTTTCCCACTCTGAGGAGCCTGGTTTGGGTCACGTGACCACACCTGACCCAATCTCTGTGGTAGCGGGTGGTGGATTCTGCTTGGACAGCCTGGTTAAATGTCGACTCAGATAGGTGAGGGGGTCAGTTCCTCACAACCACATGGTTTCCCAAAAGTGTAGTTCAGCCAAAACAAGATAGGTAGGATGGTCAGGAAAAAAGCAGCAGATAGTGACTCTACAACTAAACCTCTCTCATGGGTACCAGACCTGGATTAGCTAATTGCTTACTCAACATCCTCACTCGGATGGTTCACATGCACCATCTCGAAAACGATTCAGTAGCACACGTGCAAAAGGACTCATCATCCTTCCCCACGAATTTACACCTTCCCTGGTTTACCTCATCTTGGTGAAGCATATCACAATCTACCCAACCACCCAAACCAGGACCTGGCCATTGACTTACAAACCTCAATCCCCTTCATCCCCCTGGTCAACTGTCACTGTGTCTGAGATATTTCTTGTCTCTGTCCTCCTCTAGCCCTACCGCCACCCCCTTGGTTCAGATCATCATCGTCTTACCCAAATGACTGCAGTGGTCTCCTGACTGACTTTTTTCTCTCTAGACTTGCCCCTTTCCAATCCAGATTGATCTTTCCAGAACTAGAATATGACCATGTCACATGCCTGTTTTAAAGTCATTCGATGACTACCCAGTGCCTTCGGGATAAAATGCAAGCTCTTAAAACTTGGCATACAGAGGTATGCCTCCCATGCCAAGCCCCCTCACCTGGCTTGGGGACCACTCCTCTGGCTCTCACTGCCCCTCCCCACCCCTTGCCCCATACTGCACTGATAATACTGTAATGTCTGTTTGCTTGCCTGGCTTTCTCCCTAAGCGGGAGCTCTTGAAGAGCCAGGATGATGTAGTGTGGCTCACTCGACACCCATTCCAAAGCCTTCATACCTTGCTTTCCTGTTTGAGCTGGAAAGCTAACAATTGCATTTATGAGACTCCCTTACAGCTGGGGTATAGGAATGTGACCTAAGTTCCATCAAGCAGATATACTCGTATGAAACTTCCACAGAAGCCAACAGTGAAGACTGGATCTTCTGGCAACCTTGGTGGTGATATCTCGTTCTTCTGGAGTCTTTATGCTCCAGCCCCTAGCACAAAGTGGCTATAGTGATGGTGTTTCCATTCCACATCCTTGGTGTCATTGGTCATTTTTCTCAGTCTGCATAGTTCTCAGCTGCATTGCTGTTGTCTATATTCTTAGACACCAAGCCTGGCCCTGACCCTACCCAAGATTCTGTGAGCTACTCGATTTCTGTAATAAAAGTCTTTCTGTTTGAACTAGTTAGAGTGGATGCTCTTGTCTGCAAGGAAGCACCCTGATTAATAAATGGTGCCTAATGCATCTTTGTGCCCGCAGCGCTCAGCACAGTGCCTGGCCCAGGAAAGACGCCACATGCCTGTTATCGAATAAATGCTTTTTTTTTAATTAAAAAAAAACTTTAAAAAAAATTTATTTTTGGCTGCGTTGGGTCTTCGTTGCTGTGCACGGGCTTTCTCTAGTTGCGGCGAGCGGGGGCTACTCTTCGTTGCGGTGCGCAGGCTTCTCATTGCGGTGGCTTCTCTTGTTGCGGAGCACGGGCTCTAGGCGTGCGGGCTTCAGTAGTTGTGGCTCGCAGGCTCAGTAGTTGTGGCGCACGGGCTTAGTTGCTCCACGACATGTGGGATCTTCCCGGACCAGGGCTTGAACCCATGTCCCCTGCACTGGCAGGCGGATTCTTAACCACTGCACCACCAGGGAAGTCCCTGAATAAATGTTTGAATGGATGTATTTCCTCTGTTCTTAGAGAGCTCACTGTGCAGTGAAGGAGGCACACGTGAGAACAAATATTTCAAGGCAATGGGTTATAATAGAGCTAAAAGGTCATGAAAGTGCAAAGATGGGACCATTAGGACCATCTCAAGGAAGGTAACATTTGAGATGGGCCTCTAAGAATCAGTAGCAATTCATTAGCTAGAAAAGGAGATAAAGGTCATTCCAGGCAGGAGAATGGCATCTGTAAAGGTGCAAACATATGAGATTGTAGGACACGCTTAGGGGATGTGTGTGGTTGCGTAGAATATGACCCTCTGGTCAGGAGATACAGATGGAAAGGGAGGGGAGAACAGGGTGTGAATAGCAGCAACAATTATAAAAGTGAGTGTTTCTGGTATTTTTGAGACACCAGATACTGATCCATGTCACTTATATACATTCTCTCATTTAATCCTCACTGTTATTATTACTCTCATTTTACAGGTTGAGTTGCAAGTGGCAGAACTCATATTCAAAGTGAGCTCTCTCTAACATGATAAAGGGTTTAGACTTTATCTTCAAAGGAATAAGAACCAATGAAGGTTGGACAGTGATATGATTAGATGGTTGTTGTCAAAGCGCTGGAGAAAGAGAGCTTGACAGGAGGACTCGTTAGGTGTCCAGAGGAGAGATGATAACAGCCCAACAAGTCAAGAGAGGTGAGAATGGGGAGGACTGGCTATAACTGAGAAGTATTTTAGAGGCTCAGTAGACAAAGCCTGGAGACCGATCCCATATTGCAGAGTGAGGAGGCAACAGGAATCAAGGATGAAGCCAAGACATGGGCTTGGGTGGCTGGATGGATGGTGGCTCCGTTCATCAAAGTAGAGAAAACAGGTGAAGAAGCTGGTTTGGGATTAATGAATGATTTTGGTTTTAGACGTGTTAAGATTTGATTCCTTCGGAACAATAGCTTGGAGATCATCAAGATATCCATTTGCCCAAATCTGTAGTCCCCGTGACCCTGGAGCAAGACCTGGTGCCCTGAGTGTCTTGGCAGCTGTTGAAGCATGGCTGGAATGCGGCTCAGCGCTGGCCGGGTGAGCACAGGGCCACGCGTTGCTGCATATTTAAAATTACTTGTCAGGCAAGGGAGCTACAGAGAAGAAAGGCTCTGGCTGGGGCAGGCAAACACCCGCGCCGTTCAATAATTCAGCGCAGAGCTTGTCTTGGCTGTTACCATCACAAGGAGCAGTTTTAAAGTCAAACTCAATTTCTGTGCTACGTCATGCCTGAGTGAGCTGGCTAGTTGCCAAAAGACAAGAGAAGACTCCAGGCCTCTTTATGAACAGGCCCTGACAGATGGGGGTGCTGCAGGATGAAGCTGTCAGTCAGGTCCCAGCAGTGCCGGCACGTGACTCATTTGCATATGTCACATCCTTCAGCACAGCTCGGTCCGCAGGCCCGGGCTCCAGACCCGTGGGCACATGAATCTGTGCAGCACAACCTCTGACTATCAGATTCAAGCTTTATTAGATGCAGGGATCTGGCCTCCTATCCCTCCTCTGTATGCTGCTCTGGACCAACTCACAGCCCCTCCAGCCAGAGTGGAGCTCTTCTGAGGGGGGGTGGCATTTCAGAGGAGTACCCCAGCTCGGCTTTTTTGTGGGGCTGGAGAGGGGAGTGGCTAGAGCGCCATTAGCATGCTGCTACCAGCAGCCAACTCGCAAAGCTCTGGAAGGACAGGCTGCGTCCGCTTTCCCGGCGGGCCGCCTCGCAGCTGGCCACGAGGACAAGTCCTGTGTGTGGGGCTACCTGTTCCCTTGCTTCTCCCTGGCCCTGCTTCCGTGCCTCCTTGATTAGTCCTGGAGCCCTGTGCTACCCACAGTGGGATTCAATTACTAAGCAGGGGGCCTCTAAGGAGACCTTGATTGGACGTCGATGGCGCTGCCTAAGATCTGGTATTGATGCTTGTTGACTGGTTAGCTGACTGGATAGGGCTGGATTCAAGCATTCATTTTCTTTTCTTTCTTTCTTTTTTTTTTTTTTTGATATGAGTTAGACACAAGGCTGCTCCCAGCAGGAGGGATCTGCCCTGGTTGCCCCATGGTACTGTCCTAGCCTTCCTGGCTTCCCTAAGGGCCAAATGCATCTATATTTCAACTGGTCCATAACCCACTAGCAGAGCCAGCAGTTAGCAGAAACTAGGAATAACAGAAGTGTGTCTTTTCCTGCAGGCTGGCTCATCCCTGCACCAGGATGCCAGGCTTGGTAGACAGGACACAGGCTAGATTTCAGCTCCCACCCACCCCCCCATGCCAGGTTCTCTGTGCTGGTCACCAGCGGCACAGCCCTGCTGGGGGCCCTACCCGTGAACAGTCCATCAGCGTGCTATGATATGCCAATCGGTCAATTCTGCTTTAGAGACCCTTCTGCAACCCCCCACCCCCATTATGTGTTCCAAATTCTAAAATATACTGACTCTTAAAACACAAACTTACTTGAGTGTTGAAATTTTAATGACTTTACTTGAGACGTTTGGATTGCAAAACTTTTGGTTCGGTTCTCACTGAAGGTGAATTTTTTGTAGCTTTGTTGGAGGCCTGTGCTGGGCTGGGTCTCTAAGCTCACATTTAGTGTGCCCACTGGGCAGTCCAGCTCAGCCCCTGTGGCTAGACCTCCCGATGCTGCCCTCTCTCAGGCCCCACCCCATGCCTCCTTGATCCTCCTCCTTAAAGAGACTGCTCGGACCTTGGGTAACAGTGCTTACACCTGGCTCCTACTTGCCCCCTTAGGCTGGTTCTCTGAGAGCCCCATCCCAGGAGTGACACAGTTTTGACTGTGTTCTTACGTTTAGGTACCCCTAATCTTTCCTGACTGTGTCTGATTCCCAATCCCAATATTGTCAAGTGGACCTTCCTCATGCTATTATCTCTGGATCCATAATAACCCATCACATTTAGGGGATCAGGATAGTGGAGGCAGTTCAGGGAATCTAGCTTCCTTCATGGCCTTTGGTGATTTTAAAACAAGTCCATGAATTATTTGATACTCCTCCCTTCCAGAGCTGGAGTTTAATTCTCTCCTCTCAACTGTGGGCTGAACTTAGTAAGGGGCTCCTTATGAACAGAATGTGGTTTCTTTCTTTCTCTTTCCCTTGGATCCTTTACTCTGGGGGAAGCCAGCTGCCATGCTGTGAGGACACTCAAGTAGTCCTAGGGAGAGGTCCACATGGGGAGGAACTGAGGCCTCCTGCCAACAACCAGCATGTGGCAGTCCTCTGAGTCACCATGGAAGTGGACCCTCCCACCCCAGTCAAACCTCCAAGTGACTGCAGCCCTGGCAATATCTTGACTACAACCTTCTGAGAAACCCTGAGCCCGAATCACCCAGTCAATCCATTCCCAAATTCCTAACCTCCGGCAACTTTGCAAGATCATAAGTGTTTATTGTTTTAAGCCATTAATTTTTGAGGTAATTTGTTACACAGCAATAGATAGCTAATACACCTCCCAAAAGTGAGACTGGAGAGAGAGATGGGGGGACTCTTCTCAGAATGGTTTTCTGTACAAGCAGCTTCCGTATTGTTTAATAACCCCTTCCACATCCTAATGGCTTGTTTGCTTCTCTATTCCCCAGATAAACTGTAGGCCCTTGAGAAGAGGGTCTTGATAAACTCATCCTTAATTTAGCCAAGTTCTAAGGATACAAGCTTAAAAGCATCAGTAATCTAAAATTCTCTATTTTCTGTAGCTTGCCCTAATATCTCTTTTGGGCATCTGTTCTGAGAGTAACATACACAATCAATACTGGGGGCCCCCTACCTCCCAGGTCCTGTTTCTCTCAGCTCCTTCCATGTCCCCACTGGGTTATGGGAAATACTTGGTTGTCTCTGTACCCTGCAGGATGTGGGAAGTCCTGCCAACTGTTCTCAAGTCCTCTGGGACACGGTTTGCTCCTTCTGGGCCTCTTCTCCAGAAATGAGACCCCTCCAGGCACTTGCCTGCCATGATTCACCCCATGAACCAGTGGCTCAATGCTTTTTTCCCCAAGAGAAAAGAATGAATTCACTTGGACTGCTAATTATAAAAGTGTCAGCAAAGGGACCCTTTCAGGCTTTGTTAACGATAAACCTTAACCTTCCCGGGAAAGGAGATCAATGCCCCTGCCTTCAGTTTCTCTGCAGCCCAAGGATCTGTGTCAGCAACTACAGCTCCCGGGATGGTACATATTTTCAGCAGGAACAAGGATTATGATTGATTAGTAGTGCTGTCTGCATAAGAGAGGGAGAGAGTAAATATAGCTCTGCTCTATTAACCACCTCTGACCTGTACTTTTGATGCTACCCTGTTACTTCTCCAAGATGTTGGAGAAACAGGCCCTTGGGTGGCAAAACGTCTCCTGTCCTTCTAGAAGGCCCAGTTGCTGATGCTGTTCCGCAGCTAGCTGACCTAGAAGGGCTCTGCCTGGATGCGGCCTGGGTAGCAGCACTCTTTTTGTAGCTAGGCTGAGAAGATAAAACAACAGCGGCGGAGTTAGAGTATTATTACCCCAGACCCTCTGTGCTGGGTGCAGATCAGTACAGATTTCTGAACTGGCCTCATTTCTCATTGAAGGTCCAGGCAGCAAGTATAAAGGCGCTTTCATTACTTGGCATCCTGATGGAGGTGTGTGCTTGTCAGGGACAGAATAAACCTCACAGGTCCCGCCATCTCATCGATTCCGCTGATGAAAGAACACAGGCAGCCTGGCCACAGGAATTCCAAGTTGCAAGGGCAAAAGGAGCAATTCCAACCCGTATCCACTTTCCTGCATGTGCTGGCCCTACTGGGGTGGCCTGTCCATTGAGGGTTCATTGACTTCTTGCTTCTGCTAACTGGTCACAGTGAAAAATGAAGGCTGAATCTCTGGGCTGTAAATAAGAATACAGCAGAACTCTCTCCCCTGCCCTGAAAGGGATTGACAGGTGTCTACTTGTGCCCAGTGGAAGCAAAGACTCTGAACTGAAATATGTGCTTTCACCCTGCAGGGTTCCTGGGGACCCCTGGGGGAGGGGCACACGTGGGCAAGGGCAGCCAAGAGGAAGCTGCTGAGGGCCAAGCTCTGATGATCTCCAGTCCTCACTCACTGCAGATCAAAGCAGGCTCGCTGTGTCCAGACCATATAAATATTGAAAGAGGCTGCTTGGAAGATTTGAGATCCTTAAAGGAGTTAGAGGGAAGAGGATGAGTTCAATGCAGAAGATGGTATCAGAAAATGCTGACCCTCAGCTAAGAGCTAATACAAAAGTCAGCAACAAAAGAGTGAGCATGGATTCTATCAGGCATGGCTTCTATTCTTGGCTTAGAATTTGCACATGCATTACTTCCGAGGTATAGCTGTGCAGGAATTTGACTGTCTGGGTCAGAACAGTCAGGAGGAGGAAAGCATTCATCTCTCTGTTTGGTTTCCTAAGTCTCCTCCCTTACCTGGAAGTGCAGCATGTTAACTCCAGGTTCCTTCTGTACTACAAGAGAGCTTTCCACCCCATCGCAGGATACACGCGCTCAGGGTAGGTCATTCTCTGAGGGACCCCAATCGGCTAAAGAGTCATTTTTGCTAAGAAGCCTTCCAAACACCCCAAATCTAGGCCAGGCCCCACTCTCTGCACCTCCGCAAGCCCCACTACTCATTTCCGTCAGAGCACACATGACCCTGGCTTGTATAGGTAGCTATCTCTCCCACTAGACCACAGCAATGGGGCAGGCGGTGCTTTACTCGCCATTATGTCTCTTAGCAAAGTGCCCAGGTATGCAGTAGATGCCCCCAAGACATGTATTGAATGAATACACAAGAAAGTATATGGGGAGCCACAGAGCAGGCTGTGCTGAACAGCTGCTGCTAAGGCGGCCCCCCGGCCAGAAGGTGCCTCTGAGTTCTTGTTGTGACTTCTCCTGGCTAATTGTTGGTGCCACGTGGGAGATTAGCTAGGGATGATTCTCTTGCAAAGGCTGAGCCCCAGGTTTTATCATCTGACCCCTTTCCTTTCCTAGTGGTACCCACCAATCACCCAGCTTGTCTGCCCTGGAGCACAGCACATCCAGGAGGCCAACTTAGAAGCCAGGAAATTCTCCTTCCACAGTGTGGTGAATCTGGGCACACAGCAAGTGGGACTTCCACTGCGTGGTTTAGGGTTAAAGCATTTGCCGAGTCTCTTCCCAGACTTTCCCGCCTCTCTTACCATCTCTGGCTGCCCTAAGTCCACACTCACGGGGCTTTCTGTCCTTCTTCATATTTTCCTTTAGTTACTCTCCTTGCCAGAGGCTGAGCTATCTCTCACTCCTTTCCTCCTTTGTGGGTTCCTGGGAGTGTGGGCACCGTTAGGTCAAGGTGCCTAGGTTTCCAGCTGAAATCGCTCTGCTTACAACACCCTGAGAGATGCTGCGGCCCCGCCCTGAATCCCTGGTGTTCATACGCTGTCCTTCCTAGTTCTCCGCTCTCTGCCCTCCAGGCTCTCCTGAAAACACAGCCCACTGAATGCATGTGCCCAGGCCTCACGCCCCATTAGGTTTCACCACCCCCAGGGCCCCCTCCACAAGCCCTGCCCTGTGGAAGCTTCCTCACTCGGCCACACTGTCCCCTGGGCCTCATACGTCTCTGCCGCTCACAGGGCCTCACCCTGACCCCAGGTCTTGACTCACACTGCTTCCCAGGCATTTGCCCAGCCTGGGCCTCCCCTCAGTTCTCTCCGATTTGGAGAAAGAGCCTCACAGCTTCACATCGGCACTCTCCCCTGTCCCCACTTGCTCTTTGTATGAGAAGGTGCCACAGACCTTGAGGAGGTGAGCAGTAATTTACCAGGAGGAAAAAGGGAAAATCTCATTCCAGGAAGAGGAAACAGCCAATAATACAAAGGCCCCAGGGAAGAAAATCAATGAAAGAGGGACAGCCAGAAACCTGGTGTAACCTGAAGGGACGGGGTGGAGTGAGGTGAGGGAGAGTGTGGAAGTGGGGATGGAAGGCCTAACCTTGACATGAATTTGATGGGAGATCGTCAAAACATCTGTGGGCAAGAGAGTTATTGATTAGCTCTGTGTTTATATTCACTGTTCCTCATATTACAGACAAAGGACTAGTGTCCTTGATAAGAGTTTGAAATTGATAAGAAAGTTGATGAGAAAAATTAATAAGAAACTGACTTTTAAAAATAGACAATAACTCCAGAGAAGAATGAGCGAAAGATACGATCAGACAGTTCACAGAAAAGGAAATACAAATGTCTCTTAAACATATAAAAGATGTTTGACCTCACTCATAATAAGAGAAATGCAAATTAATTCTTACTGAGATTCCATTTTCACCTATTGTATTGGCAGAAATCCCAGAATTTGATAACTCGTTCTGTTGGCACGTTCAATCATTGCTGGTAGAAGTGTAAATTAGCACAACTCAATGGAGGGCGATTTGGCAATATCTACCCAAAGTACAAATGCTATACCCTTTGACCTCCACTTCTGGGATTTTACTACAGAGGTATACTGTGCACATGTGAAATAATGTATATTCAGTGTAACTAACTATAGCGTTGTTGAAATGGTAAAATATAAGAAGCAGCTAAGTGTCCATCAATAGGGTACCATTAAATTGATGATGTCTTGTTAGGGAACCGTTGACTGAAACCTCCTGCTTAGCCAGGCACCATGGTAACTACTTGCCTGAGTTGTCTCACAACAGGAGGTTCCGATAAAGAATGCGGTGCTGCCACCCAAAACTAACGGGGAGAATTCGTGAGGAGCCAAAAGGAGGAGGGAAGAGACCATATGTCTTGCCAACCTCCCAGAGACCCTCACGCTCGAATCCATCTTGGCTGAGAGATGCGTGTGCCACCAGGAAGGACCCTGAGTCAGAATGTTTGTCCAGAGACGACCTGGAAACTAACCCCATTACCACGAAACCCGAGACTGCGAGCCACGTGACAGAGCAGTTCTCCTGGGTTCCCTTACCCTGCTGCTCTCTGCCCAGGCACCCCTTCCCAATAAAGCCTTTTGCTTTGTCAGCACGTGTGTCTCCTCGGACAATTCATTTCCGAGTGTTAGACAACAGCCCACTCTGGGGCCCTGGAAGGGGTCTCCCTTCCTGCAACAGACTAACTACACAACTGTGAAAAAGAATGAGCTGTGCTCTCTGTCCTGACAGGAAAGAATTCCACGACATCCAAGACAGTGATGAGATGATCAAGTAAAAGATAGACTAGTGTATACAGTTGGTACATTTTGTGTAAAACAAGGCGGGGAGAAATGAGAACATATATTTGCATTTTCTTGTGAAAGCATACAGGAACTTGGGATGGGTCCAAAACGGCCGCCCAAGTGGACGTGGGAGAGGTGTGGGAACCAGGCAGGCAGGGGATGGGAGTGAGAAGGAGAGACTTTTCACTGTGAACCTTTTTATACTTTTTCTGAATTTTGAATCATGAGACTATGTACCGTATTCATAACATTACATTAAAGAAACAGAATTCCTGTTTCCATAGTCTCTCACAATAGTTCTTCTGTAGCCTGGCTTCGCAGAGGAACCCAGCATCTGCTCTTACGACTCACAAACCACCCCCAGTGATCCCCAAGTGTGAACAAATACTCTCCCCGGACAAATTCATAAGTGTCTTCAGAGGACGGCCACGCAGTATCACCCAACTGTAAGTCATTACAACTCCCTCGAGGTTGAAAAATACCTCCTCATTCTTCTGGAGCTCTGATTCAGATTTCTGCATTTTCCCATGTGCTTCTTTCCTGCTCAAGTCATCCTTTTCAGGTGGTATTTTTTAAAATTTATTTATTGAATGTATTTATTTTTGGCTGTGTTGGGTCTTCATTGCTGTGCGCGGGCTTTCTCTAGTTGCGGCGAGCGGGGGCCACTCTTCATTGCAGTGTGCGGCCTTCTCATTGCGGTGGCTTCTCTTGCTGCGGAGCACGGGCTCCAGGCACATGGGCTTCAGTAGTTGTGGCTTGCGGGCTCTAGAGCGCAGGCTCAGTAGCTGTGGCGCTCGGGCTTACTTGCTCCGCGGCATGTGGGATCTACCCGGACCAGGGCTCGAACCCGTGTCCCCTGCATTGGCAGGCGGATTCTTAACCACTGAGCCACCAGGGAATCCCCTCAGGTGGCATTTTGATTGAATAAAGCCTGTGTCTGCCCTTTACTCTGGTGTCTTTCTTCCTCAGTCATCCCCTCCCTAAAGCGACCTTGCTGAAAAGTTCTGTGGCAACCGGTCACTCTTGGTGTTTTGTGATCACTTTCCCAGACCCTGCATATCAAATGTGGTTGCCCAATTTGAACACTTCGTAAAAACAGTAAAAATCACTTGGTGAAAATCCTTCAAACAAGGAGCAGCTGTGCTGGAGAAAAAGCCAGCTGGGTGCTCACCACTTTCTTAGAAGTGTGGTGGGAAGCACAGTGTTCAAGAATTCCAGGAGGTGAATGGCAAAGTTTTCCTACACGTGCCCTTTGGTTGGGATAGGATTGCGTGAGAAATGGTCTTCTCCACCAGCTCGTTGACAAAGTTGCCCTCTTTAGAACACATGGTCAGGAGTTCTTCTAGGAGAGCTTTGGGTCTGGGCTTCCTTCTTCTGGCTTCCTTGCTCTGTGGATGTGACACCTGTTATCAGGCCTAAGCTAAATTACCACCCACACATCCGCAAGCAGGTGCTGAATGAAAGCTTTATAAGCTCAGGTCTGACTAGATTGACTCCCTCCCCTGCTCTTCTGCCTTAAAGCTGATCTTTTGTAAAAGTTCTATTCACTCACGTGTGGCTCGTTTTATTCCCCAGATGAAAAGGGTCTATAGCTTTGATAACACATATATGCGCCCAGCAAACTCCTGGCGTATAGGGACCCAAAACATAGCCAACCCTCCATAAATATTCGTTGAATAAACAAATGAATGAGTGGTTAAGTGGATCTCTAACATTTGCTGTGTATTTAGAGCCGGTCTTATCCAATAGAAATTTCTGTGATGGTGGAGACGCTCTATAGCTGTGCCGTCCAATACTGCAGCCACTAGCCACGTGTGAGCACTTGAAATGTGTCTGGTGTGACTGGGGAGCTGCATTTTAGATTTCAATTAATCTGATTTAAAGGGCCACATGCCCCTATTGGCTGCCATATTGAATGGTATAGATTTAGATTATTGGCTATATAATTTGCTCATCTACATTGATAAACCGTGTATCCTTCTCAGGTTAACTCTTCTTGTTTAACACGGCACAGAAACTTTCAACAACCATTGTGGAAGCAGTGGAAAGGCATATTAGTACTTCTCATGGCACTTGCCATCATCACCACCGGCAAACGGAAGCCAGGAGGAGGAAGAGGGAATAGAAATTGGTTCTGCCTGCTTTTTTCTCACAAAGTCTTGGGTCACCCCGGGAGTGTAAGTGGTCAGCCTCTTGGTTTATGACTTACCCAAGAGCCACCCTCTATGACTGCTCCAAGTCCCCACCAGCCGGCTGGGCATAGAGTCAGGGTTGAGTCCGAGGGAGGAGTGCCACGTGGTGAGTCATCATTACCATTTCTCAGAACAGGTGTTCTTCAGGGAGCCTCCTCGAAGGGTTCCACACCCAACCTGCCCTTACCTGCAGGGGTGGCTGTAGCCTGAGGACAGGCATGGAGCTCCATTCCTGTTCAGTGTGGAGTTACCAGAAACTTGTGCTCAAAGATCCCACAACGGGGACTTCCCTGGTGGTCCAGTGGCTAAGACTCCGAGCTCCCGATGCAGGGGGCCTGGGTGCCATCCCTGGTCAGGGAACTAGATCCCGCATGCCGCAACTAAAGATCATGCGTGCCGCAACTAAAAAGACCCTGCATGCCGCAATGAAGATCCCACGTGCCACAACTAAGACCCAATGCAGCCAAATAAATAAATAAATATTAAAAAAAAAAAAAAGGCCCCACAAGGATTTGGATCCAGGGGTGGTTTTGTGCTCTGGCCACTTGGGTGGTAGCTGAACTCCCCTGCATGGGTACCAGCAACAACTTTAGCAACTTTAATGCCAAACTGGGACCCTCTCTTTAGCACTTGGCCCATCTGGTTCCATCCACTGTTGCCCTGGCAGAAAGCAGAGCACGTTCTCACGCTTTCTGGAGAGCCTGGGGCACTTCAGTCGCAGCAGAAGGGATGGCTGCTGAGTCGGCCCTTGTGTGTGACTATGTGTGTGCATGTGATCCCCTAGGTGCCACTGTCCTCTAATGGACGGAACGGGACAATCTCTACACCCGAGGTGAGCAGGACTCGCTTCTTCTGCTGAACGAACGTAGTTCTTTTGCTTTCTGAATTAAGAAATGTCACAGATGCCAGGTCACAAAGCCAGAGCCCCCAGAGCATCTTCTCTCATCCCTCAGGGATACAGGCAAAAGGTCCATGCCACCTAGCGCTCCTCAGTCCTGCACTAGCCTGCTTGCCACCATTCATCTGAAAGACGAAAAGACTGCAGCGACAGGTCCCTGACACAGCAGAACTCCCGAGGTGCCTGAGGCCCAGGGCAGTGCCTGGGAGCGGTCTTCCATTGCTGGTGAGCCATATTCTAGAGCCTAGAGGTATTTCCACATATCCAACATGCCCCACAGGCCCAGCAGGCAGGGTGGGGAAGCCCATACTGCACGACACACGGGAGAAGGTCTGGTTACCAGAAGCGCAAACAATGCCTCGCGCAGGGGCTCAGGTAAGAGTCAGGGTAACCCGCCACTCCACACTGATGCACCTCGCCCTTCCCTCACTCTGCTGCTTCTCCTCCCAACCTCATCTTCCAAATCCTTGGGGGAGGGGCAAGCCTAAGTCTGAACAATTGGTGTCCAGAAACCCAATCCTTGCAAGAACAATGTGCTGACAGCATGGCAGTCTACTGTCACCTTGTTATTTGACCCTTTGCTTCTTGAAATCCCATCCAGCTGTGTCTAAACTGCCTACAGTTTCCATCACTGCCTTACTTGTTCAGAGCTACTCATCCCTGCAGACGGTGTGGCTCTTTCTGGGTCAAGCGTGACTGAGAAGGCTGGTGTGAGTGGATCTCCCTGGCCATTCTGGAAGACCCCTAGTTCCCTGGAGAAGGAGTCTGTCCCAGCCTACTGTGTGTGGCTCTGTGACTCTCTTGGGACACTGAAGGTTACTACCTGCAGAAATTATTCCCTAAATAAAGAATAGTTATTTGAGGGCAAGTCTATCTCTGTGTAGCATAGTCATAGAATTTTAAATTTTGAGAGCTGGAAGAAAACCTAAAAATCACAGCTTCATTTTTAGGGTGAAGAAAACAATACCAGAGAGGTTAAGTAGTTTGGCCAAAGTCATTAAGCTTACAGACACAGCTACTAGAACCTAGAAGAGACAATTGCCAAGACTTGACATGTAAGTCAACGAGTTGAGGTTGACTTCAAATGGAAATAGGGAACTTACTATGGACTCCTCACTTAGAAGAAGGGGTATGGATTCAAAATTATTTTAAATAATTTCTCCCTTTTTTCCCCAGTATCAGATACTCTAAATTTTATCCTATATTAAGCAGGATAATCATGTTCCTCTCTTTTACTGTAAAATGTTTTGCTGCCCTGCCCCCCGATCCCACCCCTGCTTAAATTGTACCAACTGGATTTATGTAATTTGGGATTCACTTGGTTGACAGAATCTGCTCATAGGGGAAGATCTAAGTGAAAGTCTTGCTGCCCAAAGGGCAAGTAAATCTTGCCTGGAGCCATCCTTACATCTCCAGGGCTCTGGATGGTGCCATTTGTCAAAAGATGCTGAGACCTCTTGGGACGATGACCTCCAAGGTTGAACTGGGGTCAAGGCTTGCTCTTTCCTTTCTCCTTGATAATGTACCTGTCAACTCTCAGGAGATGTGGGCTGCTATGATATTGAGATGAGAACGGGAGGCTGATACCACCTTGGGACTTACATAAATTTCCGTCAAATGAACCCCTTTGAACCAGGTGAGAGGTAGCCAAAGCCCATTGCCGTGGAACAGGATGCACCCGAGGTGAGTAAAGGCTCTGCTTTTTTATGAGCCATATAGGTCTCTTTCCTCCATTTTATCCTGGAAATGCGGGGGTCAGCGCCTCTCCAAGTAGGGGCTGGTAAAAGGATCAGTTAATGTTTTCCACAAGGTTCTTTATAGAAGTTTTTTACTTTTCCTGCTAGAGGTCATTCCAGTTCTGTTTATGAAATAGTTGCTAGTTAAGAATCTGGCTGTCATCCATCCTTTATGTTGGGCCACTTTTGTGGTGGGAATCCTGTTTTTCTGGAGATATCAGGGTTATAAATGGTTCCTGGGATGATGGCTCATGTATCCTACCAATCTAGCACTGTATTTTATGCTATTCTGTATTATTCCTTCAACAAGATTGGGCATTCCTTGAGCCCAAATAACGCAATTTGTATTTTCCTTAATTTCCTGTCTGGTACACAGCCTAAGCGCACTGTACCTATGAATAAGCAACTTGATTTGAGTTATTAATGGCTTCAATTAGGCAGAAACATACATTAGTAGCAAAATATTTGTGTATTGTATACAGAGTAAAAATTTACAGTAAAAATACAGTGTTACTTGTTCAAGTCAGCAATGAGAAATGGAAACTTTTTTTAGAAAAAAATGATCTCAGTAAAAGACTTTGATTCAAATGTCCCAAATTTTTCAATAATGTCCATAAAAAAATCGATCGAAAATGTTGCAGAGGGCGTTAAGTCAGCTTGGAAGGTACACACTTTGCATTCACATACGTGAGGAAGCCGGACCACACCTTTGAAAGCTTAGAAGCAAAGAAAGGTTGAGAAATGTGACCGATATGGAACACAGCTCTGAGACTAGATGGTTTGTCACACTTGCATGTGTTGTGAGGACAGTTTCGGCATAAGTGCCAGGTATGTGGACAGATAAGGGGAAAGCACATTTCAAGAATGCCCTCCCAGAGCTGGAGAGCCGTGGCTTGGATGCGACTAACAGCCACCGCGCGGCATCCTTTCGAAGGGGTTTTCACATACCTGAGGCCTGACATTCTCCCAGGGGTGCTTGCTGCCTGAGTGCACCTGGAAATTAAAGGAAGCATCTGGCTCCTGTTCTGGGAGCTGAGTCAAAGGCAGAGTGGTGCCCAACCATTTTCTTGTAAATTTTAACAACGTGAGGGACTTACGCAGCCCTGCAATGTCTGCGTGATCTGCGTGATCCACAGCTGCCAGGGCAGAAAGCAAGAGATGGCACTCAGACTCCAGAAAGCAGCACTTTACTGGAAGATAATGAGCGAGAATAGCTAGCATTCTTAAATCCAAACTGCTCAGTCCTGGAAGGCTGTGTGAGGGGAGGAACCTGAGGATGTTTGAAAGGAGGAATTGTTCTGCTCTCTTGGGTGCCGGTCGCAGATTAAGTATCAGCAATAACACGTGCACTTAAATCGTTCCATTGGGCTGGAGAAGTTTTAGCCGAAGGTCACTTATTTCCGGTTCTGAATAAAATTATCTAAGCTGTTGCCTTAACATTTTCAGATGCATTTTTGAACTGGACTTTGGGCATGCTGTCAGGCAGGCGTTCAGGGAAATGTTGTTAGCTTTGGCCCTCTTGGCCTGGAGGAATTAATCCAGTTCCCGAAGCTTCTCTTTGGGCTTGGAGACCTCTACGTGCCTCTCACTTGCTTTTGTCCTGGTTTCTGGTTGAAGCCCACTGAATTGCCCACCTTTGCTTTTCTGGAGGACTTTCCCAAGTCTGAGGACGACAGCAAACAAACAAAACTCAACCAAACAAAAACCCACACAAGGGGTAGGATGTCTGTGTCTGGTTGTTGCTTGGAGTATAGTAATGTCATGGCTGTTCCTTAAAAAGGTATCATTGACTTCTGTTTTCAATGGTCAAAACCAAAGTTAAAACAAGATCTGGTGTCAGAAATAAGGGCCTCCGGCAGCTCAGCTCGAGGGTGATAAGATGGGCCCTGAGGAAGGGGTGCTCATGGCCATGACCCCCTGGCTCACCACCCATCCCATGGGAACAGACACCCCCTTCTCCCTTCTTTGTGGGGAACTCCATGAGCAAATCGGGGGTGATGAATCCTGAGCTCCCCTAAAACTCTTCTTCCTTTTCCCGGATGAGACAGACCTGCATACAGGAGTTGCTTCGTTGCCGAGTCAGGCAGCACCCACTTGCTGTGACTCTCAAGCTGAGCTGAGCTGTGTAAGATCAAAAGCGCAGAGACGTGGAGCCCCAGAGGCCCCTGATGCAGGTTGAGGAGGGCTCAACCAAGTACGTGTGACTTTCTGCGCTCATCTCTTGACGGGCTCAGACATCTGGTGAGGGCTGGATGCATCCTCATTCCAAGAATGGTACTGAGAAGGTCCCCTTTGGCCCCAGAAAGGAAAGGAACTTCCAAGATATACATGTTTCATGTTTAACAACTGGCTCTTGATGGGGGAAGCCCTGGTTTTGTATCATTTGCCAATCTCTGTGGTGTAAATGCTCCCAACATGGCCAATTTCAAGCTTACAACATGATGGCAACTGGCTTACAAAATTCCTGACAAAAAACGGTGGCCTCTTGTGAGTAGAGGCGAGCTCCAGCTCCCCATGGGCACTAGCCTGGCACGGCATTACTGAAACTAACCTGAAGACACAGAGCGTCGGCATCAGAGCCAGACAGACCTGGAGAGGCCCCCTGCCCCCAGCGCGTGGGAGGTGTGTAGCTCAGGCATGTTACCTAACCTTCTGAACTTTCGTATACTTAACCAGGAAACCAGGGTGAATAGCCATCAACATTCTTTCAGTTGTGAGTGGCAGAAATCATCTGAAGTAAAGAGGAAAGGGGGAATTTATTGGTTCATGCACACAATCGAGGAACTGGAGCATTGTGGGATTTGTTCTTCTCTCTGTCTCCCTCTGTCAGTGTATTCTTTCCTAAGGGTAAGAACTCAGGCTCATCCACAATTTCAAATTTATATTCTCACGGTTGAATGACCAAAGGTGAGCAGCTCTTTCCCTGCTCCACTTTGGGAAATCCCAGGCTTGGCCACCTAGTGTGTCATGTTGGGTCACGTGTCCATCCCTGGCGCAGTCTCTGTGGCCAGGTTGACGGAAGACCATGACTGGCAGCACCCATCCTACCTCGTGGTCCAAGTTAGACTCGCCCAGAAGAAGATGCTGTTCTGAGCAGACGCTACCCCCAGTGGCCACCTTGGGAGTTATGTGCTGATCTTGAGGTTTTGTTGTGAGCCTGGGATAAGACTGTGAGTGGAAAGGGCTGCCCTACAGGAGGGATTCAGTGTTAGCTGCCGACTCCTCCCCTCCCATCCTTCCCATCCCTCCTGCTTTCTCCCAGTGAAGTCCCAGTGAAATTCTGCCGGACAGACCATGGGCCATTGATAGGGGTCTGGCTCACCCATTAGAAACAGCCTGTACACTTTGCCTCCTGTCCGTGCAGGGAGAACAAGCCTGGACAGCACAGAATTGGGAGGTGTGAGACATGGACATTAGTGTGTCCCCACCGTCATTTTCAGTATCTTTTTCTTCAACCTCCTTGGCCACTGATTTATATCCTGGATACTGTCCTTAAAGGGCTTTGCTCTTGGTCATTGTGAATTATATGTGAATTACAGCCACGTCTCCTAGAGATGAGAAGATGTAGAACACTCTGCCAGTGCCCTACTGTGTCCTTGGCTCTTACCAAGCCATGCGTACCCCTCTAGCTGCCGGCTGCCGGCGCTGGCATTTTGCTCTCTAGGGGCTTCTCCTCACTCCTGGGGCACCCTCTGCTCTCTGATGGCAGCTGAGAGTGTCTCCGGGGAGCATCCTGCAAGCAATAACTGATGAGCATTGGTGATGAATACCCACGCCCCCGCCCCTCTGAGGGCTGTGTTTTACGTGGAGCCCCAGAGCTTCCCGGACAGCGTTAAGCTCCGTCACCCACACTGGCAGCTGGCTAGTTCAAAGACCCTCTATTAGCTGCCTTCCCTTCCTAGTCTCTCTTCCCATCCCCATCTGGTTTTCTCTGCACCTATTTGTGCTTGAATCCTTGTCTCAGGGTCTCCACTCTAGGGGGAACTCAAACAATCATAGGGGATTTCTGAAACAGCCAAAAGAATAATTCTTGAATTGGAATTCCAAATTCTGTTTTCTGATTTGGAAATAGCAGAGTCTGACATGTGCACATAAATGGGTAGGACAGAATACTTGAAGTGGAAATTATCCAGAAAATCATGGAGGTTTGGCTGCTACCGTGATAACAATTCAAGGGAGGCTACTTTGGAGTGGAGATGCTGCTCCAGACGCCGAGGGCCAGAACAAGCAAGTAGCTTCCTGTCTCGAGGAAGGACAGAGGAGGACAGTCCTATAAAACTTGGGCTTAGGCTCCTGCCTGTTGTTGGTACTGGCCCTTACAGGACACCTGGAACACATCCTAACTCTCGTCTCTGTGTCTCACCAGATCCTTGAATAAAATCCACCTACATGTGGGAGCCATTCCCATGGAGGGCCAGACTCCCTTTGCTGAGGATAAATTGCTATTTCTTGGGACAGTAGAAGGGAGAGCAGAAAGCAGGAATTCCACTGCACATGTCTTTGTTAAGCCCCTGCGTATATGAATCTGTGCTTGGAGCTGGAAGGGACTCCGGAGGATTATGACCTGCCCTCAGGGAGCTCCCAGCCTGAGTGGAGAGACAGACAGGACACCCACTAACTGCAGAACAGAGCCGCGTGAAAAAATGCCCTGGAATCTTTGCCAGTGAAATGCTGAGGGAAGGTGGGGAGGAATGATCGATTCTGATTCACAGGGTTGGAAATGACATCCTGTATATGATGAATGGATATAAATCTTCTAGCAGGGGGTCAGATGTATCAGAGGATTGATTCGCTTCTAGGGTCTTTTCCACACTGAGAATTCTGTGTCTAAGTACCAGAGAATATCTAGTAGATGTCTGATGAGTTCTCGCTACAGTTATCTGCAAAATGAAAGGCAAGAGCCAAGGGCCTATTTGTAGCTGAATTACCGAACACCGGGAGGATCTGGCTGGTATTATCTGCATTGGCTGTCCTTGCTGCCAGAAAACGGTGCACAGTTTCCTACTATCCAACTCACTTGGCACTGGTGGCCCTGGCATCCCAGTGCTGGATACTGGGGGGAGGCGGGGCCCTCAGTGGGAGAGGTTACCTATCCGGGGAGGATCCAGAACACAAGGGGCATTTTCAGCACCAGCCTCTGCAGCCTTTTTTGCTGTCCTCACCGAATTGCAGTGCCTTCCAGAAGGGACTGTACTGGAGGGTGAGCTTCTGCAGGGAAGGCTCAGACACCAGACACATTGGCATTTGCAGGGGAATTTGCTGTGGTGCCCGGTGGGTGGGAACCGTTCCCAGGGTATGTGAAGGGGTGGGAAGGAGAGAAGGCAGGGAAAGCAGCGGATTATTTGCGCCCAAGTCCAGGACCACCCTGCGAAGCCCTGCAAGGCTGCGTGAGCCATCGTCATCTTGAGATTTAGGGGAGCGCTTGCAGGCTGCACCCGGGGAATTCTCCCCAGCCCTCCCACACAGCAGGAAAGATGCAGTGCGTGTTTGCTGCCTGTCTGCTGCCAGGGCGGAGACTCTTGCTCTAGCTGAGCAGCTCTGCTTGAACACAGAGCTGTGGATGGGTGTGTGGGAGTGCGGGTGTGGTGTGTGCCAGGGCGGGCCTTTTGCCATCCTAAATGGCAGGGGGGCAGCTGTTTTGGGATGAGAGGCAGAGCAGGAGGGTGTCTGAGCTAGAGCAAAGGTAATGGTTAGCTGGTTTATCTAGCTAGCTCCCGCGGAGGAGGCCAGAAAGCAATGATTTGTAAGCGCTGGTGTGTGTGGGGGGTGTGTGTGTGTGTGTGTGAGAGAGAGGGAGAAAGTCTTAAGAAAACAACTCAGGGAAAATAGGCAATATTTATCTTTAGTAACTTTTACACTAATCATAAGTAATCGAATTCAGTTCACAAATGTATTTCTTTGTAAAATCGGATGCAATTGTGTATCGGCTTGTTGGGGTTTTTGCTGGCTGGTCGAAGAGATGTTACAAGGGAATGAAAACATTTGCTGAGGCAATCAGGCCATCCTCCCTACCCTACCCACCACAAAACCTGAAGAAAATCCTTAGAGAAAAATATTTTTCCCCCTCCCTTCCCACGGCCTCTCACCACTGCAACTACTTTCCCTCCTTTCCCTTTTTCTCTTCCTTGCCAATTTCCTCTGTTTTATAATTCATTCATTCATTCAGTCCGTCAGTCAACACACATATTATAGGCATATATGCCAGCATTAGTATCTGTGCGTGTAAGCTACTACGTAAGCAGATTTTCAGTTTTCACTTAGTCTAAGGAAGACTTCTCTGATTAATTTCACTCCCAAAGGCAGTGTGTTCTCCATCAGGGAACATGTCTGATTATTTGAGTGGCAGCAGCCAGCTGGGGTGCTTATGGCGGATTCCTGCTTGATGTTGGGCTTGGCTGAGATATCACCTCAGGCTGCTCCCTGTGCTGAGATGCCATGATTTTGTTGTGATAATTTTTAATGGAATTAAATAGACACCGAGGAAGGACTGTGGTCCCTAAATTGGATTTCCACCCCCTCTACTCCCAAGTGATCAATTCCAACAAAGAAAATGTCAGGCTGATTCCCCACTTCACCCTGAGCTCTGCCTTTTCTCCAGCATTTGCTGACTTGAAAGCTGTCTAGACTGAGCTGAAGAAATTGAGAAATGCGCAATGTCAGTTCTGCAGAACAGACAGACTTTGTGGAGAGGAGGCAGGCCTGCTACATCCAGGACGTGGCACGATTCACCCCAAAACAGGTAGGAGTCCTCGCTCAAAACTAAAGGTAACAATCGAAAATGAAGGACAGGACAAAAAGGCAGATAACTAAAAACAGGGCAATTTTCTAACTGGAGATCCGGCAGCCTCTCCAAATCACACTGGGCAGCATGAAGCAGCAGGGGCTTCACTTGGGGTAAACTGGATTCACTCTAACGGACACGTTTTGCGCATCCCCGCTGCATGAGTCTGCGCTTTGGGGACCTGCGGGAAAGCTCTGCTCTGTCTACCCAGATCAGACGGTCCTGGGCCCGATGCCCGACTCCACGCGGGTGGGGACAGGGCAGGCTTTCTTCCTGGAGCCTGAGATGACTTCCCTTTGCCTGGTTACCATTCTCATCCGAAACAGGGGGATTCTTGCCTTCAATCTCAGTGATTAACACGAAGAAGAGTAAGTTCTGACTTTAGTAATCCTTCCGAAGATGAAGAAATTCTCCCTGGAGCCCACCCTCCTCTAGACTTGTGTTCACAGGTGATGTATAAACCTGCACCTCTCCCCTCGCCTTCCCCGTCAGGGTGCTGGTGTATAAAGCTGCCCTTAATCAGGGAGACCAGGCAGTGGAAGCGTCTGTCAGGAAGGCTGCTTTTCTAATCGAGACCTGCCTGTGTGGGTGATGAGGTAATTTCTTCTTAAGCTTCTGGTTGGTATCCAAGGAGGAAAAAGAACAACAAAACAAGGTCTGTTAATAAAGGTGTGAGAGCCTCTGGGTGTTTGCTCTTATTAAAGAGACCCCAAGGAAAGCTGCTTCTGGGGTGAAAGCAAACCTTTGTCAAGGATTTCATTTTAGAACGTTCAAAAGACACCAGAGAGAGAGAGAGAGAAAGAGAGAGAGAGAGAGAGAGAGAACAAGAGGCAGGAAGAGGCAGGCACAGAGAGGGGAAGAGATGAAGGGAGGGAGAAGCAGGAGAGCCCGTGCCTCACTGAGATGTCACAGGAGAGAATTACAAACACAGGCTCCGGCAGTTTGATTGCTGGAAAAATGTTTGTTAAGGGTTGGTGCAATGGAAGAGAGAAATTTCTGGATTTTTTTCAAAAAAGATGTGCCTTTGCTCCTGCAGCTCTGTTCACCTGGAATGCCCTTTTCTGTCCATCTTTAGCCCATCTATTCTAAAAGGCTCAGTTCAAATGCCCCCTCCTCCATGAAGCCTTCTTGATAGCTCCAGTTAGATATATAATTGCTTTACTTTCTGCAGGTCAATAGTAATATTTTTCCATTTAAAATTTTGAAAAGTTTTTAAAATTATGGTAAAATACACAGAACGTAAATGTTACCATCTGAAACATTTTTAAGTGTACATTTCAAGAGTGTTAAGTGTATTCACATTGTTGAGCACCCAACATTCAGAACTTTTTTATCTTGCAAAACTGAAATTCTGTAGCCGTTCAACATTAACTCTCCATTTTCCCCTCCCCATTCTACTGGCAACCACCATTCTACTTTCTGTCTCTATGAATTTGACTGCACGAGGTACCTCGTAGAAGTGGAATCAGACAGTATTTGTCTCTTGCAACTGGCTTATTTCACTTAAAATAATGTCCTCGAAGTTCATCCGCATTATATAGCACGTCAGAATTTTCTTCCTTTTTAAGGAATAGTAATTTGATTTGATTTTTGTAATGGCAATTGTAACATGCTGTCTTATTTTTAAGTTCTGTGTACACTTTATATCTCCCCTAGAGAATTCTAGATGCCTTGAGGGCAGAGTCTGAGTCTCCCCCACTGAGTTCCATCATACCTATTAGCCCAGCACATGGCTGAGAGTTTGTGCTAACTGAATATTTGTTGAGATCAAAGGAAATATGCTGTAAAATACGCTGTAATACTGTCTTGAGGGGGCTCTTCTCTCCATAACCACGTAACTTCTCTCTTCTCTCCGTATCCATAACTGCACCCCACACAAGACTCAACCACAGTTTAACCCAATCTATGTCATCAAGTTGAGGTGAGGGGAAAGGAGTTGGCATCAACAGTTTAGGGCTCATCTACTTACCCTGCAGCTTTCAATGAGTCCTGTATCTTCTCTTGGCATGAGTCTTCTGCTTCCTTCTGGGAGTTATTTCCTTTGGGAAAAGAAAGCAGAGCCAATCGTAAAAGACCAGAAAGCCAGGATGGAAAGAGTAAGGAGAGAGGGCGATGGTTCACGTAGAATGGAAGCTGATATTTAGAGTTAGGTTTCCCATCCTGTTAGCTTTCTGGTTGTGTCATCACTTTTAATACTCATCTTCTGATAAAGATGAGGTGGTAATGGGGGGCAAGGGACTGTGGAGGTCTTCTTATTAACTGTACCAAACATCCTTTCCCACCCACCCCCTCACCAACTTGTCACTATGGAAGATTTGCTTATTTTGTAACTCAGGACCGATAACGGAAGCTTTGCTAAAATTCGGTTTGAGAACTTGGAGAACTAAATGAAACTTCATGCTTGGTCTGTAATAGTTATTTTTGGAGTTGCTTTAGTTAGCTTGTCTTAGAACTCTGCCTTTCCCTTTGTTTCTACAGTCATTTATAGACTGTGGAATGAACCTAGGCGTTGAGTCAAGCAACCCTGTGTTCTACTGGTGGTGTGACCTGGGGCAGGCCAGTTCACCTCACTGGACCTCAGTTTTCTCATCTGTAAAATGGGGAACATACCCTCTTCCTCACCAGACTTTCCTGAGGAGTCAATAGGACCGCGAATATTAAGTGTTCCGTGTGACACACTGCAGGTGCATAACAGATGTGAATTTCCTTCTCTTCTTCTCCTGAGTTGACCTGATGTCCCCCTTCTCAGGCTGTGGCTGAATTGGCTCCATTTGGCTCCATGATTTCACATCAGCCACACTCATTTCACTGCCTTTTTCTCTTCCTCAGCAACCCCCGACCCCCATGGAAACCCTGTGGCAGTTCATCCTTTTGGGATACCTGAGAACAGCATTGTGGTGTGGAATAGGGCTCCTTTCAGGCCTAACAGAGTCTTGTTGGAAGATGGAATTTTCACACCCACAAGAGCATTCATAGAAGAACAAACTACCGCAGTTAGATTTCTCTCCAGATGGGGCAAGAGGCTCTGTGTTGTACCTGCTATTGGAGCTACTGGAGCCGACCCTGCAGAGGAGCCTTCAGTTTTGGACCCGCATCACCTTTATTAGAGAAGATGAGTCCTGAGGGTCAGCAAATGGGTAGGTGCTCAGACAGCCCAGAACAAGCAGAAATATCCAAAGCAGTTTCTGCAATGGTGTAACAGAGCTGGTACCCTTATCCACCCAGAAAGCCAAAAACCAAAGCCTCAAACTTTTCTCAAAGTTTTTGAGAAAAAAGTACATGAAGTGTATCTGAGTTACTTGGCTCCTACTCATTTACGTGTTGTTGCATTTATCTTCTTGAGCACAAAGTAGCTGTTCTTTCCTTCATCAATCTCTTCTCCCTTGGACTTCAGAGAAGGAAATGACTACTTCCTATAAGTAGGTGATTTGCCAAGGCTTCATGGAGGTGGCATTTGAGTCTAGCCTTAAAAGATGGGTAGGGGGACTACCCTGGCGGTCCAGTGGTTAGGACGCCACACTTCCAGTGCAGGGGGTGCGGGTTCGATCCCTGGTTGGGGAACCGATCCCACATGCCACGCAAAAAAAAAAAAAAAAAAAAAAGAGATGGGTAGGATTGGACAACGTAAATATTTGGAAGCATATAGGCAGAACACTCTTTGACATAAATTGTAGCAACGTTTCTCTGGCTCTATCTCCTAAGGCAAAGGAAACAAAAGCAAAAATAAATCAGTGGGACCTAATTAACCTTAAAAGCTTTTGCACAGCAAAGTAAACTATCAACAAAATGAAAAGACAACCTACTGAATGGAAGAAAACATTTGCAAATGTTATGACAAATAAGGGATTAATATCCAATAAATAAATAAATATTTTGAAGCAGGCATTCCTGGCAGTAAGAACAGCAGCAGTAAAACACAGAATTGGAAGCTTGTAGTGACATTAATGGAGAATAATTTGGGGAATAAAATATACAAAAAGAATAATAAAAATATGGAACATTAAATAAACGCTATGGTAGGCATTCTCTCAAATGGCCCCCAGTGATCCCCGCCTCCTGACCCGCACACTCTCTGTAATCCCTCTCCCGGAATGTGGGCTGGATTTATTGACTCACTTCTTTTTTTTTTTTTTTTAATTTATTTATTTCATTTATTTATTTTTGGCTGTGTTGGATCTTCGTTGCTGCGCGTGGGCTTTCTCTAGTTGCTGCGAGCGGGGGCTACTCTTCGTTGCGGTGCGCTGGCTTCTCATTGTGGTGGCTTCTCTTGTTGCAGAGCACGGGCTCTAGGCGCGCGGGCTTCAGTAGTTGTGGCACGTGGGCTCAGTAGTTGTGGCTCATGGGCTTCATTGCTCCGTGGCATGTGGGATCTTCCTGGACCAGAGCTCGAACCCATGTTCCCTGCATTGGCAGGTGGATTCTTAACCACTGTGCCACCAGGGAAGCCCTATTGACTCACTTCTAATGCATAGAATATGTCAGAAGTAATGGGGTATCCCTTCAGAGATTAGGTTATAAAGAGACTGTGGCTTCCTTCTTGGGCTCTCTCTCTTGCTCTTATTCTCTCTCAGATTGTGTGCCCTGAAGAAAGCCAGCTGCCATGTCATGAGGCATAGTGAGGGGCTGAGGATGAAGTAGTGGGTTTACAGGTGTCCCTCTCCACCTCCAGCCGAGCTTTCAGGGACCTCGTGGCCAACTGCTTGACTGCATCCCTTGAGAGACCTTGAGGTAGAAGCATCTAGCTAAACTGTGCCCAGCTTCCTGACCCACAGAAGCTGAGATGATGTTTGTTGTTTTAAGCCACTAAGCCTGAAGGTAATTTGTTATACAGCAACAGGTAAATAACATAAGCACTTAGTCTAATGCGCCAGACACTAAAAGTGCCTCATATATGTGATGTCACTTAATCAACAATATTAGGTGGGTATTATTATCCCAACTTTTTTCAGTTGAGAAAACTAAGGTTTAGACACCTGCCTGTCATCTATCTAGTAAGTGGAGGAGCTGGGATTCAAACCCAGGCTGTCTTACTCCTGGGCTGGTGCTCTTAACTTGGACACTGTATATTCTACGAGGAGTCCCTGTGGGTTACAGTTTGGTCCACTCCCCCTGCCCCTCTGCCCTTCTCCAGGTCCCCTGTTGGTTACCCAGTCTTCATGTCTCAGCAGATCCTGGAAGGAGACTTGGAATTCTTCGTAAGTTTTTGAACAGAATCTCACTCTCTACACTCAGTTACCTCTGCTGGACTCTGCCATCTGCTTGTTGAAGCTCCATCCCTGCTGTTGGCAGTGGCCACCCATCCCCAGGAACCTCAGCCTGATCTTCATCTCCTTGCCGCTGCTTGTCCTGGGCAACACCTGTGGGTCTCGGAAGTCAACGCTAGTGGTGCTACACTCAGGTGGGGGTAATGGCAGTATTTCTCTTGCCCGGGGCTCGAGGTTGTTTCCTTGGAGACCACATCCTATTCTTCAGGACCCAACAAATGTAATTTTTACATTTACTTGTATCATGGAGCTGGGAGAACCCAGAAGGTTCTGCTCCCACTCCAGGGGATGGAGAACTCTAGCCCTGCGAGTCTTTCCTTAGTCTCTGATAAGAAAATAGAACACAGCCCAGCCTTACTCTGCTTCCCCCACAGTTTAACTGGGCAGTGGTTTGTTGCGGGGCGTTCCTGGGAGATTGACACTTGCCTCTGCTAGTGTGTCACACGAGATAGTCCCTCTCTGGGCCTTTGTAGGGATGCAGGGGTGCAGATGTGTGGGTCGCCACATGCTCGGTCCTGAGTGACCATGGTCTTCCTTCTGGTCACAGCATCTATGGGCAACTCAGTGAGACCTTTGACACGTTGGCTGAGTCTCAAGAGGTCTATGGATGAATGATTATCTTTGGCTAATATTAACAACAAACAAGTAAAGTAATCAAACCTTATGAGTTAGAAACGACCTTTCATGATTGATAAAGACATTCTTCACTGTTGACCAAATATTACATTTTGCCGTAGTGTGTGTGTGTGTGTGTGTAAGCTCATAAGCTCAAAGGAAATGACTGCTCACAATGTTAGCTCCAACCAACTGGACTTTACACCTCAGTTCCCTGTTAACCCTGAGTGGGAATGAGCAGCGTCCTAAGATTCAGAAAGAATTTACAATGGATGAACTGGGGTCTAAAGGCAACCTCTTGGAACTTCCCTGGAGGTCCAGTGGTTAAGACTGTATGCTTCCATTGCAGGGGCGAAGGTTCGATCCCTGGTCAGGGAACTAAGATCCTGCATGCCACGCAACGTGGCCATAAATAAATAAATAAATAAATAAAGGCAACCTCTCCCTGGGGGCAGAAGAACTGGGCTCTTGTCCCAGCTCCAGCTGGTCTCTGGATGATCCAGGGCTGTTCACCTCACCTCTGTGAATATGTTTCCTTATATATTAAAGCAGGAGGCTGGAGCAGGTCACTCCTAAGAACCTTTTTAGTCTTGACTGTGGTTTATGGGACTTTGTGATTGTCACTAGGGCTGGCCTGTGAGCAGGGCACCACCACCTCCCTTTCCTCCTCTCACACCGGTTCCCTAGTCCCACTGCCTCTTCTTGAAGCAGTACTGGTTTATCTGAAACAGGGTTTCACCTGGAAGCACCCTCTGGCTCAGAGGCTGAGCGCTCCAGGCCCAGCACCTGCAGGGTAAAGGAGCGAAGTCTTTGGCCTCCCAGATCGTTCCTAACAAGCCCAGAGCGTCCTTTCAGAAGGGTAACGTACTGGTCTCTAAATACCCACAGCAGCCATCCCACACTCGTTGGGAGATGAGGGACAAGGTGGGCAGTGACGAACATCTAGACAGCTCCCTCCTTCCGGGAACTGGGCACCAGGCTGGAGACCCACACAAAGACCTTTTGAATAGGTTTCGTTTTACAGAGGCGGAAAATCAGCAAATGCTAGAATCAAAACTCAAACTCAAGTTCATGACAGAGGAGACATTAATGACTTCCATAAATATTTATTAGAGTGAAAGGGACCTCAACTCAATAAATCATCTGAGCCGGCTTCAAGGCAGTTTCTCAAGCAGAGAAGTAAAATGATTTGCTCAGTGTCATACAGCCAGAGAATGCCTTTGATTTGCATTGTGCGTCAAGACGTTTTTCTCTAGGGGGACGGTCTCAGGGCCCTTTAAAAATAAGCTCAAGAAAATGGAAGTGGGAGGCAGTCAGTTACTCTGCCTTCCCTCTGGCTCCTAACAGGACTTCCTTTACTTTTCCAGAGGATGTTCTTTGGCCTCTACACCAGAGGACCCGCCCGGAATCGAAGGGCCCTGGGTAAACACCCTTCCTTCTATCTTATCAGAATCCCTCCTGCCTGGGTTTATCAGAGGTGACTCACTTCCCAGAGCCCTTTGCGAGCACCCGGCTGGAATTGCAGGGCTGAGCAGGAAACAGCTTCTCCACCCTCTTCAGGGAAGGACATCTTAAACTTCCCCTCTTCTCCATCCTCCCCACTGCTGGGAGCTCTGCCGCCTGCATTTAGGGGAGCTGGACTCCAGAATTTGGTCCCTGCTTTCCCCACAAGCCTCTTCCCTGTCGCTGGCCTTTAGGGGCACATGATCCCCAGACAGCTGGGGGGACATGGGAAGCGGGGCTGGTGAGTGTAAGAAAGAGCGCAAATGCTCTGAAATGTAAGCCAGATGGCGGGTACCCCATCCCCATTCTTGCTGGAGGCAGGGCACTCAAGGAACACTTCATTTCGAGCTAGAAGTATTAGCTGCTCCCACCTTCAAGAAATACATTTTTGAGAGTAAGACAAATGATGGTTTGGTTAAAGAGGCCAAAGCCCTTAATACTCCCTGTATTTTCATCATCATCAAGGTCAGATGTAGAACAGCAACTCAGGAGAAACGTCACATTGGTTTCTGCGTCCCAGCTGGGGCAGGCCCAGGGCAGCGAGCTGCGTCACCTACGTCCCCAGTCAGAACAAATGGATGGGTTTCTCTCTCCCTCCCTCTTTCTTTTCCTTCCTCCCTCCCTCCCTCTCTTCCTTCCTTACTGTTGAGTGGGGACCATCTGCCAGGCACTGTACAGGGTACAGGGAATCCAGTGGGAGCAGGGGTCCTCTGGGCCTCTCAGTTCCACTGGGGGAGAGAGACAGACACCCAGACATGGCAGCTGTGAGGAATGTTGCAAAGAAGAGGTTATTGGGGCCTCAGGGTGAAGTGACTGGTCTGAGAGGCCAAGACAGGCGCTCCGGAGGAAGTGATGTTTGAGTCGGTATCTGAAGGGGCAAAAGGTGAGAGGGAGTGGGGGCCTCCCAGGAGGAGGGAAGGGCTTATGCAAGGGCCCGATGGGAAAACGGCAGAGAATGGAAAGGTGGCCAGTGTGGCCCAGGGCAGAGTGGGAGGGGACCCAGGAGGGAGGCGGGGCTGGAGGACCAGCGCAGAGCACGAGACACTTTCAGAGTCTTTATGCCCGGAGCCTAGGGAAGCCTTCAAAGGGATGGGAGCAGGAAGTGACATTCAGGCAACGCTGGATGTATATGCGGGCGCCCAGTTCAGTGGAAGCCACGGGCCCAGAGCCTCTCCGCCCTCCCTGTCAAGCAGTGCCAATGGGTGGGGACATTCCGGGAGCAGCGAAGTGAACCAGGACATGGTGGAGGCAGGGTAGGGACAGATGGTCGGAGAGTGGGCCCTCAGCATCACCTCTCAGTCCTGTCCTCGCGGAGCTCGGGCCCCCAGGTCTGCCTTCCCCAGATCCTGCACACACACCCGCTCCTGGAGCGGCTGAGCGTACCAGCAGAGGCTTCCGTATGCCGCCTCTGCCCCGGTTACAGCACAGGTGCCGTGAATCAGCCACCTGCATGGTGAGTCAGGGGAGGAGGTGAGCACGCCCGTGCTGAGGAGGCTGGAAAGGCAGGTGGGTGCTTGGCAGGTGCCCAGCTTGCGAGGGTTGGTGGGGGCAGGGAGCAGCCCCTTCCCCCAGGAGCCTCCTCAGAGAAATCCTTTGGTCCCATCCCCTGCAGTTTCCCTCTCCCTCTCCCCTCCCTCCCCGCCACCCCCTGGGCTGGCAGACTGCCACCATCACCATGGCTACGCTTGCTCCAGCTTGCAGCCCCACAACCAGCAGGAGTCAGAGCAGGGGGAGGGCGGCGGGGCTCATTAGTCTTCCTATTGAGCTGAGTTCTTTTAAAACTGGCCCCTGGTTGCACACTGCAGATGCAAGGCCTAGCCGCTCACCTGGAGGGCTCACCTCAAACAAGCACAAGATGAGAACGACTGAATAGAGCATATATACCAAGGAGGCTTATTTGCACCATGCACGGATGCACCATAGCTTCCCTTTAAACACTGATGCATAAGAGATTGTAGGACATGACTGATTACTGGAGATTTAAGGCCCACCCACTGTGTGACTTGAGGTAGATTTATAAGGCGTTGGTGGTTAGAGGCTATTTGGAGCCAGACAGATCTGAATTCAAATCCTGACCCTGCCACTTATCAAATGGTTGAACTGGCACAAGTTATTGAAACTTGCCGGGCCTCAGTTTCCTCATCTGTAAAATGGGGATAATAATACATACCGTGTAGGTTGTGGTGGTGAGGATTAAAGATAATTTATGCAAAATGTTTGGCACATAGTAGGTGCTAAAAATGGTTATCGTTGTTGTTGCTGTTATCATGACAGTGTTCTGAGCCCTTTGAGATGGTCCACTTGTATTGGTTGATTTGAAGCTAACACAAAAGGCCAACGTTAGCTTAAAGGCTGCCAGGACCGTGAGTTTTAAGATGGTGGGTAGAGCATTTTCCACCCCGTCCTCAGAAGTCTCTTAGACGTTGGAGACATATGTAACCCTGAACCACAGTACATGAAGACAGTGGAAAGGTGAAGGAATCAGCAGGGAGAAGGAAAGTCCACACTGAGTGCCTGGGGACAGGGGTGGCATATACCAGAGATAAGGCTATGGCCTGTAGAACTGTGGCAAGCCTCAAGAATTGAGGCACCAGACTTCCCTGGTGGCGCAGTGGTTAAGAATCCACCTGCCAATGCAGGGGACACGGGTTCGAGCCCTGGTCCGGGAAGATCCCACATGCCGCGGAGCAACTAAGCCCGTGTGCCACAACTACTGAGCCTGTGCTCTAGAGCCCGAGAGCCACAACTACTGAGCCCACGTGCTACAACTCCTGAAGCCCGTGTGCCTAAAGCCTGTGCTCCACAACAAGAGAAGCCACCGCAACGAGAAGCCCGCGCACGAAGAGTAGCCCCCGCTCGCCCCAACTAGAGAAAGCCTGTGCACAGCAATGAAGACCCAACGCAGCCAAAAATAAACAAAAATTAAAAAAAATTTTTTTTAAATTTATGGAAAAAAGAAAAAAAGAATTGGGGCACCAGGTGCTGTGGAAGGGAATGATGTGGGGCCTGAAGACAGAGGGATTCTTTAGAAGTATTTGTAAGAGGCACGTAGACTTCTGCAGGTCCCAGCTCCAACTTTACCTTTTGCAGAAGAGAGGAGGTTTATTTTTCTTTATTATTATTATTAGATTTTTGGCCACACTGCGCGACCCGTGGGATCTTGGTTCCCTGACCAGGGATCGAACCCTTGCCCCCTGCAGTGGAAGTGCAGAGTCCTCACCACTGGACAGCCAGGGAAGCCCCAGGAGGCTTATTTTCTAGAAAAACTGAACCAGAGAGACTTTGTGGCATCAGATACGGAGGGAGGCTGGGGTGTAATCTAAGTAAGCCCCCTCCCCTCCCCTCCCCCGCCTCGCCTCAGAACACCAGGGCAGGAGATTGAAAGATTCTTTTCTGCAGAAACGGACCCACACCAGGAAAAAGACCTACACATATTGACATGTGGAGGCTTCTGGTGAAAAAGCCCATTGTCTACCTGATCTTCCTAGAATAAATCCCATCCATGTACACAGAACTTCCAGTCTGCTCTTCAGGGCTTCATCCTTGAGCGGCAGTCAAGGATCACAGGTGAGAAAGTATCCAACACGACAGAGAATAAAATAATCAGGCAGGAAAACAAAAGGATCTCTGAAGGAAGCAGAAACAAAGAGTGAGCAGCAGAAACTGAATGTATTTGATATCTTTAGAGGCATAAGGGAAGACACTAGATCCATAGGATGTGATGAAAAAGAAACAAGTAGAGCAAAAAAGAATTCCTGGAAATAAAATGAACAAAAAATGTACCAAAAATTCTGTAAGTGTTGGAAGATATAGTTAAGGAGATTTCCCTGAAAGCAAAAACAGAGAGAATAGACAATAGGAGAAAAAAGGATCAGAAAATTAGAGGAGTGACTCAGGAGGTTCAATATCCAATAAGTAGTTTCAGAAATAACAGAGGGAAATTATGGTAAGGACATTATCAAAGAAATAATATGAAGATGCCCTAGAACCAAAGGACACAATTCTTTTTTTTTTTTTTTTTTTTTAAACATCTTTATTGAAGTATAATTGCCTTACAATGGTGTGTTAGCTTCTGCTTTATAACAAAGTTAATCAGTTATACATATACAATATGTTCCCATATCTCTTCCCTCTTGCATCTCCCTCCCTCCCACCCTCCCCATCCCACCCCTCTAGGTGGTCACAAAGCACCGAGCTGATCTCCCTGTGCTATGCGGCTGCTTCCCACTAGCTATCTATTTTACATTTGGTAGTGTATATATGTCCATGACACTCTCTCACCCTGTCACATCTCACCCCACCCCCTCCCCATATCCTCAAGTCCATTCTCTAGTAGGTCTGTGTCTTTATTCCCGTCTTGCCACTAGGTTCTTCATGGCTTTTTTTCCCCTTAGATTCCGTATATATGTGTTAGCATACTGTATTTGTTTTTCTCTTTCTGACTTACTTCACTCTGTATGACAGACTCTAACTCCATCCACCTCATTACAAATACCTCCATTTCATTTCTTTTTATGGCTGAGTAATATTCCATTGTATATATGTGCCACATCTTCTTTATCCATTCATCTGTCGATGGACATTTAGGTTGCTTCCATGTCCTGGCTATTGTAAATAGAGCTGCAATGAACATTTTGGTACATGACTCTTTTTGAACTATGGTTTTCTCAGGGTATATGCCCAGTAGTGGGATTGCTGGGTCGTATGGTAGTTCTATTTGTAGTTTTTTAAGGAACCTCCATACTGTTCTCCATAGTGGCTGTATCAATTTACATTCCCACCAACAGTGCAGGAGAGTTCCCTTTCCTCCACACCCTCTCCAGCATTTATTGTTTCTAGATTTTTTGATGATGGCCATTCTGACCGGTGTGAGATGATATCTCATTGTAGTTTTGATTTGCATTTCTCTAATGATTAATGATGTTGAGCATTCTTTCATGTGTCTGTAGGCCATCTGTATATCTTCTTTGGAGAAATGTCTATTTAGGTCTTCTGCCCATTTTTGGATTGGGTTGTTCGTTTTTTTGTTATTGAGCTGCATGAGCTGCTTGTAAATCTTGGAGATTAATCCTTTGTCAGTTGCTTCATTTGCAAATATTTTCTCCCATTCTGATGGCTGTCTTTTGGTCTTGTTTATGGTTTCCTTTGCTGTGCAAAAGCTTTTAAGTTTCATTAGGTCCCATTTGTTTATTTGTGTTCTTATTTCCATTTCTCTGGGAGCTGGGTCAAAAAGAATCTTGCTGTGATGTATGTCATAGACTGTTCTGCCTATGTTTTCCTCTAAGAGTTTGATAGTGTCTGGTCTTACACTTAGGTCTTTAATCCATTTTGAGTTTATTTTTGTGCATGGTGTCAGGGAGTGTTCTAATTTCATACTTTTACATGTATCTGTCCAATTTTCCCAGCACCACTTATTGAAGAGGCTGTCTTTTCTCCACTGTATATGCTTGCCTCCTTTATCAAAGATAAGGTGACCATATGTGAGTGGGTTTATCTCTGGGCTTTCTATCCTGTTCCATTGATCTATATTTCTGTTTTTGTGCCAGTACCAAATTGTCTTGATTACTGTAGCTTTGTAGTATAGTCTGAAGTCAGGGAGCCTGATTCCCCCAGCTCCATTTTTCGTTCTCAAGATTGCTTTGGCTATTCGGGGTCTTTTGTGTTTCCATACAAATTGTGAAATTTTTTGTTCTAGTTCTGTGAAAAATGCCAGTGGTAGTTTGATAGGGATTGCATTGAATCTGTAGATTGCTTTGGGTAGTAGAGTCATTTTCACAATGTTGATTCTTCCAATCCAGGAACATGGTATATCTTTCCATCTATTTGTATCATCTTTAATTTCTTTCATCAATGTCTTATAATTTTCTGCATACAGGTCCTTTGTCTCCTTAGGTAGGTTTATTCCTAGATATTTTATTCTTTTTGTTGCAATGGTAAACGGGAGTGTTTTCTTAATTTCACTTTCAGATTTTTCGTCATTAGTGTATAGAAATGCAAGAGATTTCTGTGCATTAATTTTGTATCCTGCTACTTTACCAAATTCATTGATTAGCTCTAGGAGTTTTCTGGTAGCATCTTTAGGATTCTCTATGTATAGTATCATGTCATCTGCAAACAGTGACAGCTTTACTTCTTCTTTTCTGATTTGGATTCCTTTTATTTCTTTGTCTTCTCTGATTGCTGTGGCTAACACTTCCAAAACTATGTTGAATAATAGTGGTGAGAGTGGGCAACCTTGTCTTGTTCCTGATCTTAGTGGAAATGGTTTCAGTTTTTCACCATTGAGGATGATGTTGGCTGTGGGTTTGTCATATATGGCCTTTATTATGTTGAGGAAAGTTCCCTCTATGCCTACTTTCTGCAGGGCTTTTATCATAAATGGGTGTTGAATTTTGTCGAAAGCTTTCTCTGCATCTATTGAGATGATCATATGGTTTTTCTCCTTCAATTTGTTAATATGGTGTATCACATTGATTGATTTACGTATATTGAAGAATCCTTGCATTCCTGGGATAAACCCCACTTGATCATGGTGTATGATCCTTTTAATGTGCTGTTGGATTCTGTTTGCGAGTATTTTGTTGAGGATTTTTGCATCTATGTTCATCAGTGATATTGGCCTGTAGTTTTCTTTCTTTGTGACATCTTTGTCTGGTTTTGCTATCAGGGTGATGGTGGCCTCGTAGAATGAGTTTGGGAGTGTTCCTCCCTCTGCAATATTTTGGAAGAGTTTGAGAAGGATAGGTGTTAGCTCTTCTCTAAACGTTTGATAGAATTCACCTGTGAAGCCATCTGGTCCTGGGCTTTTGTTTGTTGGAAGGTTTTTAATCACAGTTTCAATTTCAGTGCTTGTGATTGGTCTGTTCATATTTTCTATTTCTTCCTGGTTCAGTCTCGGCAGTTTGTGCGTTTCTAAGAATCTGTCCATTTCTTCCAGGTTGTCCATTTTATTGGCGTAGAGTTGCTTGTAGTAATCTCTCATGATCTTTTGTATTTCTGCAGTGTCAGTGGTTACTTCTCCTTTTTCATTTCTAATTCTATTGATTTGAGTCTTCTCCCTTTTTCTCTTGATGTGTCTGGCTAATGGTTTATCAATTTTGTTTATCTTCTCAAAGAACCAGCTTTTAGTTTTATTGATTTTTGCTATTGTTTCCTTCATTTCTTTTTCATTTATTTCTGACCTGATCTTTATGATTTCTTTCCTTCTGCTAGCTTTGGGGTTTTTTTGTTCTTCTTTCTCTAATTGCTTTAGGTGCAAGGTTAGGTTGTTTATTCGAGATGTTTCCTGTTTCTTGAGGTAGGCTTGTATTGCTATAAACTTCCCTCTTAGCACTGCTTTTGCTGCGTCCCATAGGTTTTGGGTCGTCGTATCTCCATTGTCATTTGTTTCTAGGAATTTTTTGATTTCCCCTTTGATTTCTTCAGTGATCACTTCGTTATTAAGTAGTGTATTGTGTAGCTTCCATGTGTTTGTATTTTTTACAGATCTTTTCCTGTAATTGATATCTAGTCTCATAGCGTTGTGGTCGGAAAAGATACTTGATACGATTTCAATTTTCTTAAATTTGCCAAGGCTTGATTTGTGACCCAAGATATGATCTATCCTGGAGAATGTTCCATGAGCACTTGAGAAAAATGTGTATTCTGTTGTTTTTGGGTGGAATGTCCTATAAATATCAATTAAGTCCATCTTGTTTAATGTATCATTTAAAGCTTGTGTTTCCTTATTTATTTTCATTTTGGATGATCTGTCCATTGGTGAAAGTGGGGTGTTAAAGTCCCCTACTATGATTGTGTTGCTGTCAATTTCCCCTTTTATGGCTGTTAGTATTTGCCTTATGTATTGAGGTGCTCCTATGTTGGGTGCATAAATATTTACAATTGTTATACCTTCCTCTTGGATCGATCCCTTGATCATTATATAGTGTCCTTCTTTGTCTCTTATAATATTCTTTATTTTAAAGTCTATTTTGTCTGATATGAGAATTGCTACTCCAGCTTTCTTTTGATTTCCATTTGCATGGAATATCTTTTTCCACCCCCTCACTTTCAGTCTGTATGTGTCTCTAGGTCTGAAGTGGGTCTCTTGTAGACAGCATATATACGGGTCTTGTTTTTGTATCCATTCAGCCAGTCTGTGTCTTTTGGTGGGAGCATTTAATCCATTTACATTCAAGGTAATTATCGATATGTATGTTCCTATTCCCATTTTCTTAAATGTTTTGGGTTTGTTATTGTAGGTGTTTTCCTTCTCTTGTGTTTCTTGCCTAGAGAAGTTCCTTTAGCATTTGTTGTAAAGCTGGTTTGGTGGTGTTGAACTCTCTCAGCTTTTGCTTGTCTGTAAAGGTTTTAATTTCTCCATCAAATCTGAATGAGATCCTTGCTGGGTAGAGTAACCTTGGTTGTAGGTTTTTCTCCTTCATCACTTTAAGTATATCCTGCCACTCCCTTCTGGCTTGCAGAGTTTCTGCTGAAAGATCAGATGTTAACCTTATGGGGATTCCCTTGTGTGTTATTTGTTGTTTTTCCCTTGCTGCTTTTAATATGTTTTCTTTATATTTAATTTTTGACAGTTTGATTAATATGTGTCTTGGCGTGTTTCTCCTTGGGTTTATCCTGTATGGGACTCTCTGTGCTTCCTGGACTTGATTAACTATTTCCTTTCCCATATTAGGGAAGTTTTCAACTATAATCTCTTCAAATATTTTCTCAGTCCCTTTCTTTTTCTCTTCTCCTTCTGGGACCCCTATAATTCGAATGTTGGTGCGTTTAATGTTGTCCCAGAGGTCTCTGAGACTGTCCTCAGTTCTTTTCATTCTTTTTTCTTTATCCTGCTTGCAGTAGTTATTTCCACCATTTTATCTTCCAGGTCACTTATCCTTTCTTCTGCCTCAGTTATTCTGCTATTGATCCCATCTAGAGTATTTTTAATTTCATTTATTGTGTTTTTCATCGTTGCTTGGTTCCTCTTTAGTTCTTCTACGTCCTTGTTAAATGTTTCATGCATTTTGTCTATTCTATTTCCAAGATTTTGGATCATCCTTACTATCATTATTCTGAATTCTTTTTCAGGTAGACTACCTATTTCCTCTTCATTTGTTAGGTCTGGTGTGTTTTGACCCTGCTCCTTCATCTGCTGTGTGTTTTTCTGTCGTCTCATTTTGCTTATCTTACTGTGTTTGGGGTCTCCTTTTCACAGGCTGCAGGTTCGTAGTTCCCGTTGTTTTTGGTATCTGTCCCCAGTGGGTAAGGTTGGTTCAGTGGGTTGTGTAGGCTTCCTGGTGGAGGGGACTATTGTCTGTGTTCTGGTGGATGAGGTTGAATCTTGTCTTTCTGGTGGGCACGCCCATGTCTGGTGGTGTGTTTTGGGGTGTCTGTGGCCTTATGATTTTAGGCAGCCTCCCTGCTAATGGATGGGGCTGTGTTCCTGTCTTGCTAGTTGTTTGGCATAGGGTGTCCAGCCCTGTAGCTTGCTGGTCGTTGAGTGAAGCTGGGTCTTGATGTTGAGATGGAGATCTCTGAGAGATTTTTGCCATTTGGTATTACGTGGAGCTGGTAGGTCTCTTGTGGACCGGTGTCCTGAAGTTGGCTCTCCCACCTCAGAGGCACAGCCCTGATGCCTGGCTAGAGCACCAAGAGCCTTTCATCCACACAGCTCAGACTGGAAACCTTTCCTCCTTCGCGGCTCCCTCCCACTGGCGCAGGTCCCGTCCCTATTCTTTTGTCTCTGTTATTTCTTTTTTCTTTTACCCTACCCAAGTACGTGGGGATTTTCTTGCCTTTTGGGAGGTCTGACGTCTTCTGCCAGCGTTCAGTGGGTGTTCTGTAGGAGCAGTTCCACGTGTAGATGTATTTCTGCTGTATCTGTGGGAAGGAAGGTGATCTCCGCGTCTTACTCTTCCGCCATCTTGCCCCTACCTCTCAGGACACAATTCTTGATGAAAATGCCCAGCACAATAGTTGAAAATGGACCCAGACCAAGATACATCATTGTGACACTATAGAACTCTATGGGAAAAAGGAAATCTTTAGAGTTTTTAAAGAGAAAACTAAAAAGTTTACATATAAAGCATCAAGAATCAAAATGGCATTGGACTTCTCAATAGCAACGCTGGAAGTTAGAAGACGTTGGAAAAATGCTTTCACTATCCCGAAAGAAAATTATTTTTAGCCTAAATTTCTATTCCTAGCCACACTATCAAATAAGTATGAGGGTAAAATAAAGATATTTTCAAACATGCAAAATACAAAAAATATTTACATCAATTGTATTCGTTCTTGGGAAACCACTGGAGGATACTCCATCATGATGAGGGAGTAACCAAGAAAGAGGAAGCCTTGTGATCCTATGAAGGACAGGGGAAAAGGGAATTTCCAAGATACTGGTGAAGGGCAGTCCCAGGAGGACAGCTATGAGGTAGGCCTAGGAACCAACTGGTCGAGGTTAGAGCACAGCATTGAGGACTCCAGGAAGAATTTCTCCAGGAAGTTCTGATTATCAACAGGTTTGAGATGTTAAAAAACAAAAACAAAAAACACTGAATAAATTGGTTTGCAGAGTTGTTGGAAATATGGAAAGACTTAGATGTTTACAGAAAACAAAGCAAATGCAAAATAGGAAGGAACAATCAACCCCAGGAAGAAGAAAATGTTGAGAAAAAGAAATGTAATCTCGATTCACTGCTTGGCTCAGTAGTGAACAATGTTTATTGTTTATAATCATAATAATGAAAACACTCTGTGTGGATCTAACCCAAAATTGATAAACAATTATATTGGAAGGATGCAAAGCACAGGAAGAGGAGGAGGAGTGATCTAAAATATTCACTTACTATAGAGTGGAAAATATTTAAAGCAAGTGACTCAAGAGAGAACTGTATATGCCTATTATCTAAAAATATGAATGTAAATATGAAAAAAGACGGAGGAGGAGGAGGGGAAGAAGAAGAAGAAAAAGAAGCAGCAGCTATGAATGTTGCAGGTGGTTGCCTCTGGGAACAGAAGGAAGATGAGGGAGGAAAGAGGTCAAGGGACTCTTACAGATGTTATATTTTGATTAAATACAAACAAAAATTAATTAAAATCCAATAAAGGAAGTAAGACTGGACCTGCATTGGTCAGATGCTGACCTTACCTCCCCCAACATAAACTGAGGGTGCTTTTCAAATCCTTCAACCACAAAGCCAGCAGAGTCAAAGTGACAGACACATGCACAGCATTAGGAGAATTCTGGAATTGGGACTGCCATTCCCGCTAATAGGAAAACAGCATTAGGAGAATTCTGGAATTGGGACTGCCATTCCTGCTAATAGGAAAACACCGACAGTAACAACTAGCAATGGTTGCCATAGGTTTTCAAGGCACCCTAGCAAGGTAGGTACCATGTTACTCCCTGTTTTAAAGGAAAACACCAAAACTCAGAGAGAGTCTGGATTTAATGGAAGTCTTTGATATACGAGTGGTAGAGGCAGGACCTAAAGCCAAGTCCTCTGTGGTAGATTTTATTTTCTATGATGGACTAATCCCTCATGCTCTTCTTCCACGCCTCCATCAAAAGATGGGGTCTGTTCCTCCACTTCGTTGAATCTGGGAAGGCCTTATGACAGCTTGGACCAACATAAAACTGTGTGAGTGATGCTGGGTGACTTCTCAGGTCATAAGAAGACTTGCAGCTTTTGCTCTGGTCTTGTGAGATGTTCCTTCTGGAACACTCCCTCTGAAAAAGCAGCTTCCATCCTGGGAGAAGCCTAAACTACATGTAGAAGTCATATAGGCACTTTTGTCAACATCTCGGCCTAACAGGCATCAACTGCTGCCCATGTGAGTGAGCTGCCATCTTGGACATCCAGCTCAGGTAAACCTTCAGCTGACTCCAACTCCAGTCACTACCTGACCGCAAGCACATGAGAAACCCCAAGTGGACCTATTCGCCTAAGATGTCAGCCCACAGAACGGTGAGAGAGAATAATAAGAGTAGAATTTGAAATGATGAAATTTGGGGAGTGATTTTGTTACATGGCAATCGGTAATTGGAACATCATCTGGACACCAAGGTCTACATTCTTTCCTCCACACCACCTGTAAGTGTTTCCCAACAGAGACATTATTAGAATTTGGATGGGAGAATTTTTTATTTTTCAGAACTTCCCTACACACTGTAGGACCCTTAGCACCCATAGCCCTTGCCCACAAATCTGATACCCCTCCCCCCATACCATAGTGATACTAAAAATGCCTTCACATTTCCCCAAATGACTCCTAAGAATAACATCCTCAGGTGAGACCTCCAGGGAGACAAAGCCACCTTGAGATTATTTACAACTGAATCACACACGTACAAATGGAAAAGCTGGGGCAGCTCTGTCAGTGGGAAAGGACAGAAAGGGAAAGCACACAGGGTATAGTTACCAGGTCCAAACGCAAGGTCTCTGCTGCCCTAGCTCTGCCATCTGGGTTGCTGGTAGAGATCTTTCTGGCCCCAGCCTCCCTAAGTCTTGCAGAAACCATTTGGTAGTAACCATGCCCGTAGGGGGAAACAGTGTGGAGGAATGACAGACCCATAGAACACTGATCTGGGAGGGAACCGACAGATCTTCCAGGCCCACCTTCTCACCTGACCACCTACTGGAGCCAAAGAGGGGGGTGTGTGCCAGGATGACACCCCAGGCCCTCCCGCCCCAAGCCTCGTGTTCTTTCTACTCCTCAAACAAGGAAAGAGCTGTGGCTGGGGTTATTAAGAAGGTGAAATGGGTGCATTCAAGTTGGCATGTAGAATCCAGCCATTCAAGTCAGCATAACAGGAGTGCTGGTTGTAGCAGTTTGCCAGGGCTTCCGTAACAAAGGATCACACACTAAGTGAATTAACAGAATTGATGGTCTCACTGTTCTGGAGGCTAGAGGTTCATGATCAAGGTGTGGGCAGGGTTGGTTCCTTCCAAGGGCCATGTTCTCCTCCAGCTTCTGGTGGCTTGCTGGCCATCTTTTGCATTCCCCTGACTTCATCTTCACATGGCATTCTCCCTATGTACATCTGTGTCCAAATTCCCTCTTTTTATAAAGACCCCAATCATATTGGATTAGGGCCCACCTTATGTCAGTATAACTTCATTTTAACTTAACTTCTGCAAGGACTGTTTCCAAATACAGTCACATTCTGAGGTACAGGGGGCTCAACATATGAATTTCTATTGGTGGGAGGGACAAAACCTAACCCATAAAAAAAGGGTTCCATGAACTCACATGCTTTCTGTTTTCCATGTGAAGTGTCACCTTAGATTTCCTAAGTTGGCATCTTGTTTTGTCTCTTGGCTTAAAACCATACTGTGCAGTGAATTCATTTGAAAAAATCTTATTAGGCCAGACAAACCTGGGGATCTGTCTCTTTTACTGAGACAGCAATCTGCAGCCCGAGATCTGCTTCGGCAACTCCCAGAAGTCTTTGGTGGGGCTTCCAATCTGCTTCTGTGGACACACCTGTGACAGCTGTGACGGAGGTATGAGTCACATTCTGCCTTCAGAAGGATCCCAAAGAAAGATATTAGCTGGCTGAAAACACCTGGGAAATGCAGCCACCTGGGGGGGTGAGGAGCCTTCCAGCTTTGGAAGCACAAAATATTTATGACAGACAATGGGATGTGAAAGAATATGGGGAAATCCTGATGTCATTGGAGTTCAGGAAGAGGTATTTAGTTAATTATTCATACATTTTTTCAACACGTTCTCAGTAAGCACCCAACGTGAGCCAGGCACTGTGACACTTAAAATCTAGTGGGGAAGGGCTTCCCTGGTGGCGCAGTGGTTAAGAAGCCACCTGCCAACGCAGGGGACACAGGTTCGAGCCCTGGTCCGGGAAGATCCCACATGCCGCAGAACAATTAAGCCCGTGCACCACAACTAGTGAGCCTGTGCTCTAGAGCCCTCGAGCCACAACTACTGAAGCCCACATGCCACAACTACTGAAGCCTGAGCGCCTAGAGCTTGTGCTCTGCAACAAGAGAAGCCACCGCAATGTGAAGCCCGCGCACCACAACGAAGAGTAGCCCCCGCTCGCCGCCACTAGAGAAAGCCCGCGTGCAGCAACGAGGATCCAACGCAGCCCAAAATAAATAAATAAATAAAATTTAAAAATAAAATGCAGTGGGGAAGGACAGTAAACACACAAGTAATTTCTGGTTGTGATAGGTATGAAGGAAACAGTGTGTAATAATAAGGAACAATAGGATATCAACTTTTAAAGGTGGTCAAGGCGCCCTCTCTCATGAGGTAACAATTAAACTGAGACCTGAAGGATTCAGGCCAGGGTGCTCTAGGTGGCAGGAACGGCTTGTGCAAAGGCCCTGAGTTGGTGATGAACTCGGTGTGTTTAAGGAACCCAGAAGAAGCAGATGTGCAGTGGTGGAGGCGAGAGATGAGGCTGGAGAGCAGGATGTGGGTCAGATCACACAGGGCTCTGTGGGCCGGGAAGGGGAGGCCAGATTTCACACAGATACTGTGCAAAGCAACTGAGGAGTTCTAAGCAAGAGAGTGAACCGATTTGATTGTTTGTTTTAAAAAAAAAAAAAAAATCATTCTCGGGACTTCCCTGGTGGCGCAGTGGTTAAGAATCCACCTGCCAATGCAGAGGACACGGGTTTGAGCCCTGGTCCGGGAAGATCCCACATGCCGTGGAGCAACTAAGCCCGTGCGCCACAACTACCGAGCCTGCACTCTAGAGCCCACGTGCCACAACTACTGAAGCCTGTGTGCCTAGAGCCCGTGCTCCACAACAAGAGAAACCACCGCAATGAGAAGCCAGTGCACTGCAACGAAGAGTAGCCCCCGCTTGCCGCAACTAGAGAAAGCCTGCACACAGCAATGAAGACCCAACACAGCCAAAAACAAAAAAACAAAAAATCATTCTCTTTGCCCATCAGATTGGCAAAGAATAAAGTTTGAAAACATGGTGTTGGCAAAGGTGTGGGAGACAGACAGACTCTCACATGGCTGGTGGAGTTATAAATCGGTATAAACCCTAAGAGGAGCAATTTGGCAATATTTATCAGAATCAAAAATGCACAATTTTTACCTAGGGGCTTTATTTCCATGAATTTATTCTACACATGTATATTTCAAAATCGATGTATACTAGGTTACTCATTGCAGCATTGTGTATGATTGTAAAAGACTGGAATAGTCTAAATATCAGTAAGTGACTAAATCCAATGATCTCGACAGATAAGGGCTTGGATGAGTAAATGCTGGTCATGCACACGCTACACTGCTGGGCAGCGGCGGGCATGTCCTGACATGGCTCAGCCTCTGAGATGTGCATGTAGCCAATGATTAAAAGCAAGTTTCAGGGCCGTGTGTATAGTGTACACCTATGTTATTTGCGTAGGAAAAGGATGTGTGTCTGTGAGTTTGGTGTCCTCCAGGAAGCAGACACCAGAATGGAATTAGAAGCGCAGAAGATTTGTTGGGGGAAACAATGTTAGAGGATAAAGGGGAGACAAAGCAAGAGTGAGGTGGGAAGAGCTTTCAGATCCCAATGTCGCTCTGACGCCAGTGAAAAAAGAAGGGAAAGGGAGGAGATGCAGCTCTGAGAAGGTCACAGCCACAGAGCAAAGACCAAGTTACAGGAGTCTTGCGTCCGGCAGGAGCGCTGCCGGCTCCATCATTGACCGGGAGCAGCAGGGAGGGTGCGGCCCCGGCCTCAGCACCGTGGTGAACCCTCAAGTGTAGCACCCCGAGGCTATGGACTGCCGACACCCCTCACAGTCGTACGCCCTGGAAGGTAGGTTTGAGCTGTACACCTCCATGGCTGCCACGGATTTTTATGCTTGGAATATTCAAGAAAGAGGGTAAGAAACTGTGCAACACAGGTTACCGCTGGGGAGAAGAAACTGAGGGCCAGAGCATAGGGGTCGGAGGCAGATTTTCCCCATACAGTCTTTTGCATCATTTGAATTGTCTCTTTTTTTTTTTTAACTTTTAATTCAGTGGCATGTAGTATATTCACAATGTCATGCAACCACCGCCTCTATCTAGTTTCAAAATGTTTCATCACCCGGAAGGGAAACCCTTTACCTGTTCAGCAGTTGCTCCCTCTTTCTCCTTCCCCCTCTATCCTCACTGCTCCCCCCAGCCCCTGACAACCACCAATCTGCTTCCCATCTCTACAGATTTACCCATTCTGGATATTTCATATAAATGGAATTATACAATACATGACCCTTGATGTCTGGCTTCTTTCATTTAGCATAATGTCTTTGAGGTCCGTTGTACCATGTGTCACTGCTTGACTCCTTTCTACAGTTGAATAATATTCCGTCGTATGTATATGCCACAATTTGTTTATCCTTTCACCTGTTGATGGACACGGGTTGTCCTTTTGGCTATTGTGATTAGTGCTGCTATAAACATGCATGTACATGTATTTGCTTGAGTTGAATTTTTAGTTCTTTTAGGTACATACCTAGGAGTAGAATTGCTGGGTCATATGATAATTTCATGGTTAACTTTTTGAGGAAATGCTAAATCATTTTCACAGTGGCTGCACCATTTTACATCCCCATGAACAGCGCACAAGTGTTCCAATTTTTCTACATCCTCGCCAACACTTGTTATTTTCCTGTTTTTTTTTTTTATAGTACCCTCCTACTGGGTGGGAGGTGGTATCTCATTGTCATTTTGATTTGTATTTCCCTAATGTTTAGTGACAATGAGCATGTTTTCATGTGCTTATTGATCATTTGTTTATCTTCTTTGGAGAAACGATGATTCAAGTTCTTTGCCCAGTTTCTTAAAAGGTTGTTTGTCTTTTTGTTGTTAGACGTCTTTATACAATTTGGATACTATATCCATATCACCATTTGAATTTTGATCCATATAAATACGGAGACCTTCTCGAAAGAGACATAAAATTAAAACTTTTTAATTTGGGGCGAGTGGAAGCAGCGGGTACAGTTCAGAAGCTGCCTTGGTGCTGGGCTAGAAATGCTGGTTCGGATGATGGCAGGGCCAGCAGAGATGGGGAGAAGTGGGCAAATGTGAGATGGGAGAGCTGGACCGGATATAGGGGTGTGAAGAAAGAAACGAGGAATGAGGGACCCCTAACCAGGTTTCTTGCTTGCATTCCTGGACGGGAGTGCTATTTACCTGGAGGAGAGGCAGCCTTGGGATAGGGTGTAGGATCTAGCTTTGGACAACGTCAAGTCTGAAGTGCCCAAGAGTCATCTGAATTGAGATGTTGCACAGGAGACACGACTGTGAGTCTGGAGTTTAGACTTCTTGCTCCATCCTTTCCCCTTGAAATACTGCCAGCATCTGTAAAGACAATTGGCCATTTTCAGATGACAAGAAGAGGCAAGAGCATTCCCAGGAGGGGAGAAGTGAGTGCCAAGGCATGGCAGATAGTACTTGACTGAGACGCCACAGAGGGTTTAAGCCTAAGAATGGCATGACGTGGTTTGCTTTGTAGAGAGTTCTCTCTGGTGGTAACATGACAGACGCATCAGAGGGAGCCAGCTAGGAAGTTCTTGCTGGAATGAAGGAGCCGAACACACTTGGGGTCAATGGGGATGGAGAAGAGGGCACTGCTCGAACGTGGATGGGACGTGGGGTGGGGAGGGGTGGACGGGCCTAGAATTGCTCCCCACTTTCTGGCTCAACTGATTGCAAGGGGCGGGGGGTCAAGGGGGGCCTTCCCTAAAAACAAAGAGGGTGGCAAATCCTTCATTGACTTCAGCTTGACTCTGTCCCCAGGCCCAGTGCAGTAAGAAAGCTTTCTCGCAGCCTGTCTCTCACTCTCACCACGTCCCACGGCAGCCCTGAGCGAGGAAAGCCGGGGGCTCTTGTTCTATCACCGCCAACTTGGATTCTTTCTCTTCTTGGCTCCCACATCAGCTCCATCACTGATGCCTCAAAATCCTGCCTTCAAACTATCTTGCTTCTGTCCTCACCTTTCCATTCTTACTGGGGCCTAAATGGTGGGAGATGGCCAGGGCCTCTCGGGGCTTCTGGGGGCCTGTCGCCGGCTTACAGGACTCATCTTGCTGAAATGAAGGCTGCCGTGCCTGAGACGACCTCCTCCAAAACGCACGTCAAGTCGCTGGCCGTTACGAGGCGCGTGATGGCAAGCCCTCCGCTTCCTCTCATGGATACTGCGGGCTGAATCCGAGGGCAGGATTCAGCGGAGGTGCTTCTCAAGTTCCGGAACTGGGGAGTCCTCTGATGGGCGGCTGACCGCTGTCCGTGCAGCTGCCTCCCCCGAGAGAGCCTGACCGCCGCGCACAGAATGCCTCAGGCCACGAGGCCCCGGCTCTGGAGGGCCCGCCGCGCCCTGTGGCTCACAGAGCCCAGCTGTGCCTCAGCTCCTCATCTTGCAGCTAGGGACTGAGGGGGTCAACAGCAAGCCGGCCAGGTGCCTCGTGTCAGGAGTCCAGCTAGGAGAAGGGACGCGCACAGCGTGTGTGTGTGTGTGTGTGTGTGTGTGTGTGTGCTGTGTGGTCTGTGTGTGGTGTGTGGTGTGTGGGGGGGGTTATGTGTGTGTGGTGTGTGGTGTGTCTGGTGTGTGTGTGTGTGCTGTGTGGTTTGTGTAGTGTGTGTGTGTGTGTGTGTGTGTGTGTGTGTGGTTTGTGTGTGGTGTGTGGTGTGCCTGGTGTGTGTGGTGTGTGTGTGTGTGGTTTCTGTGTGTGTGGTGTGTGTCGTGTGTGTGTGTATGGTGTGTGTGTGTGTATGGTGTGTGTGTGTTGTGTGTAGTGTGTCTGGTATGTGTGTGGTTTATGTGTGTGTGTGGTGTGTGTGTGTGATGTGTGTGTGTGGTGTGTGTCGTGTGTGTGTGTATGGTGTGTGGTGTGCGGTGAGTGTGGTCTGTGTGTGGAGTGTGTGTGTTGTGTGTTGTGTGGTGTGTGTGTCTGTGTGATGTGTGGTGTGTGTCATGTTGCGTGGTGTGTGTGGTGTGTGGTGTGTGTGTGATGTGTGTGTCTGCTGTGTCTGTGGTGTGTGGTGTGTGTGTGATGTGTGTGTGGTGTGTGTGTGCTGTGTGTGTGTGATGTGTGTGTGCTGTGTGTGTGTGGTGTGTGGTGTGGGTTGTGTGTGTGGTGTGTGTGTGGTATGTGTAGTGTGTGTGGTGTGTGCGTGGTGTGTGTGGTGTGTGCGTGGTGTGTGCGTGGTGTGTGTGGTGTGTGTGTGATGTGTGTGTCTGCTGTGTCTGTGGTGTGTGGTGTGTGTGTGATGTGTGTGTGGTGTGTGTGTGCTGTGTGTGTGTGATGTGTGTGTGCTGTGTGTGTGTGGTGTGTGGTGTGTGTGTGGTGTGTGCGTGGTGTGTGTGGTGTGTGTGTGATGTGTGTGTCTGCTGTGTCTGTGGTGTGTGGTGTGTGTGTGATGTGTGTGTGCTGTGTGTGTGTGATGTGTGTGTGCTGTGTGTGCGTGGTGTGTGTGGTGTGTGTGGTGTGTGTGTGATGTGTGTGTCTGCTGTGTCTGTGGTGTGTGGTGTGTGTGTGATGTGTGTGTGGTGTGTGTGTGCTGTGTGTGTGCTGTGTGTGTGTGGTGTGTGGTGTGTGTGTGGTGTGTGCTGTGTGTGTGGTGTGTGGTGTGGGTTGTGTGTGTGGTGTGTGTGTGGTATGTGTAGTGTGTGTGGTGTGTGCGTGGTGTGTGTGGTGTGTGCGTGGTGTGTGTGGTGTGTGCGGTGTGTGGTGAGTGTGTGTGATGTGTGTGTGGTGTGTGTGGTGTGTGTGTGGTGTGTGTGTGTGTTGTGTGGTGTGTGTGGTGTGCGGTGTGTGGTGTGTGTGTGATGTGTGTGGTGTGTGTGGTGTGTGGTGTGTGGTGTGTGTGGTGTGTGTGTGGTGTGTGTGTGTGTTGTGTGGTGTGTGTGGTGTGCGGTGTGTGGTGTGTGTGTGATGTGTGTGGTGTGTGTGGTGTGTGGTGTGTGGTGTGTGTGGTGTGTGTGTGGTGTGTGTGTGTGTTGTGTGGTGTGTGTGGTGTGCGGTGTGTGGTGTGTGGTGTGTGGTGTGTGGTGTGTGTGGTGTGTGGTGTGCGGTGTGTGGTGTGTGTGGTGTGTGTGTGGTGTGCGGTGTGTGGGGTGTGTGGGGTGTGTGTGTGGTGTGTGTGGTGTGTGTGGTGTGTGTGTGTGGTGTGTGTGGTGTGTGTGTGTGGTGTGTGTGGTTGTGTGTGCAGTGTGTGTGGTGTGTGGTGTGTGGTGTGTGGTGTGGGTGTGGGTGTGGGTGTGTGGGGTGTGTGTGTATGGTGTGTGTGTGTGGTGTGTGATGTGTGTGTGGTCTGTGTGGTGTGTGGTGTGTGCGGTTGTGTGTGTGGTGTGTGTGGTGTGTGTGTGGTGTGTGTGGTGTGTGGTGTGTGTGTGGTGTGTGGTGTGTGGTGTGTGGTGTGTGGGTGTGGGTGTGTGGTGTGTGTGTGGTGTGTGTGGTTGTGTGTGCGGTGTGTGTGGTTGTGTGTGTGGTGTGTGCGGTGTGTGTGGTGTGTGTAGGGCGTGTGTGTGGTGTGTGATGTGTGTGTGGTGTGTGTGCGGTGTGTGTGGTGTGTGTGGTGTGTGTGCGGTGTGTGCGGTGTGTGTGGTGTGTGGTGTGGGTGTGGGTGTGGGTGTGTGTGGTGTGTGTGTGTGGTGTGTGGTGTGGGTGTGGGGGTGGGGGTGTGGGGTGTGTGTGTTTGGTGTGTGGTGTGTGTGTGGTGTGTGTGTGGTGTGTGTGTGGGGGTGTGTGTGGGTGTGTGTGTGGGGGTGTGTGTGTGTGTGGTATGTGATGTGTGTGTGGTCTGTGTGGTGTGTGGTGTGTGTGTGCATTGTGTGCGGTGTGTGTGATGTGTGTGGGGTGTGTGTGTGTGTGTAGGCATGCACCCACGTACTGTGTGGTCATGCTCAGGTGGAGGAAGAGCACTGACTTGGGAGGAGTCAGCTGGACGGTGTCAAGTCGTTGCCAAGGCTACTTGTGAGTCATTTCACTTCTCTGAGGGCCACGTTCATGGCTGTCAGATGAAGGGTTTGACCAGATGCTTTAGATGCTTTGTAGGAAAAAAAAAAAAAAGGAAGCACCAAACTTCTAAAGTCTCTATGATTCAAGGCTGTACTCAGACCACTACACACTGTCCGCTAAACATCTTTCGCGTACACTTGGCCATGTTAAGCTGAATATTTCTACTGTCTCTGGAGTGAAGGTTGCATCTTGGTGACCTGGGAGTTGAGGAGGACTCTTCTCCCTTCCAGCTCACCCTCTGGGTCCACTGACCTCCCTGATTGCAGTTATGAAGTAAAAAGTGTGAGTGGGTGTGTTGTGTGAGTGTGTGTGTGAGCTAGGTGTGTGTGTCTGTGTGTTGTATGTGTGTTAGGTGAGTGTGTGTATGTGTGAGTGTGTATGTGTGAGTGCATCAGAACAGGATGGCAGGAAGGCTCCTGCCAAGGTCTCTGGATGGCAGAAAAGGTGCCGAGAAGAGGATGTCAAGGGAACGGGGAGGTGGTCTTGGGCTTTTCTTGCTCAGATGTACTGCTTCTCCTCTGAACTGGTCACATTTGGAAGCTGGACCGGCGGCCTGAACTGTTTCTGAGAGCTTCCGAGAATCCCGGCACGGTGGTCCGGAAGGTGAGGGGGAGAAGGGAGTAGGTTTGCCTTCTCACTTGCCTGACTCATGGTTGTAACTTGTCAGCACGCTGACAGGCTTTTTGTTTTTCAGTCAAATGAAGCTTTTGTTGGATGTTTGAGTGAAGAGCACGACACACTCACAGAATCAAAACCCTACCGTGGGGGAGAAAATCAGCCTTTATCGTATGAGCAATTGTATCTTCCTGAAAACCAGAGAGTATAATTTCAAGCACAACATCTAAATAGACTTCTCTTTTTAGACTGATCGAATGCATTTTATGTGCGTGTATGTGTATGCGTGTGTGTCTGTGTGTGTGGGAGGTAGTGCAGGGATCTACTTTTGCTTTGCCCTCTGGGGCGGGGTGTGCTCCTGGGCAGGGAGGAGCCGAGCAATGCGGTCTCAGGATCTTCCACGCTCCGCTGGCGCCAGTCTCCATCTTCACCTCTGACCCCTGCCGCCCGGAGCGTCCAGCACTGTGCAGGGCACATCCTGAGCCCTCAGGAGGTGCTAGTGAAGGGGTAGCTCAGAAAAGGGCTGGATGAGTGACGAATGTGTCCATATCCGGGGCCACAGCAAGCTTTGGGGGCAGCTGTGTGACTCTGGCCTGTCACCACTGAGCTTTCTGACCCCTGGGCTATATCCATCAGGGTCACCTACAAGACCTGTTGACCTTAGACCCCGCGGGGTTGAAGCTCATGTCCTTGGACCTCACTAGGTGCAGCCAGGGTCACTCCCCTCGCTTCTTCGAGATTGACCACCTGCCTCTCTGCCACCTTCTCAACTTCCTCGACTACAATTCTTGGTGATTTCAGTATGCACAGAGTTGGGAGGTTTTTTTGGCCACGCTGCACCAGGGAAGTTCCCTCCCTTGGCTCTTTTAATAGAGCTTCTGGAACTTTGATGAGAGTTCTTAAAGAGCTAAAAAATAGGGTTTTTCCTTGAAGCAAAATAAAAATTAAACAAAGACCATATTTCTTCATTTGGTCCTAACAAACTCCTTTTTATGGCCGCATCACATGGCTTGCGGGATCTTAGTTCCCCAATCAGGGATCAAACCCATGCCCCCTGCAGTGGAAGCACGGAATCTTAACCACTGGACCGCCAAGGAAGTAACAGAGTTGGTCCTGTTAACATCCTGTCCTTTTGTTCCTGGCTCGCTCTCCTTCACAGATGCTAGACCTTCCCATTATCAAGAACTGCCTGGAAAGTCTCTGTCGCCTCTTCTTCAACCACGTGCTACCTTCTCAGCCCTGCTCATTATTTCCAGAACCCCAATTCCCACCACTCCTCAACCAGATCAGGACCTCAAATCACTGATCCTACCACATTTGATGGGTCCCTTGCTGCCCTCATCTTCTCTATTTCCTCCTTATCCAGCTGAAATTCCACGGCCACTCATGATAACAGCTCCCGTGTACGCATAATAACATCCACAATCCCTCACGCACATTGACTCCTCTACCCTTCTCTTGCTTTGTGGTCCTCACAAAACTGCAGCCCTGGTGGAATTCAACCTTTCGTCAACTCCGCCCCTGTCCCACCCCCAACCTCAGCTGCCCATCCTCACAGTTGAATACGGACGAGGAAGCAGATGATAAGCAGGCGGATTGGTGTTATTTTAAATCTAAGTGAGCCCTCAGTGCTTCCTGAACCCAACCGTGTTCCCTGGTCCCTCCACTCTCCCCCGCTCCTGGATGACGGCTTTTCACTTCTGTCCTCCAAGCTCCAACGTCTCCATCCTCACTCCCAGGAGGTGACACTGCTTCTGATTTCACTTAGGAAATAGTGAAATTGGAAGAGAATTTTAGGAGACTCCTGTAATCATATCTTTATTAATTTACTAGAGCTGCCATAACAAGATATCACAGACTGGGTGGCTTAACAGACATTTATTTGCTCACAGCTCTGGAGTCCAAGATCAGGGTGTCGGCAGGGTTGGTTTCTCCTGAGGCCTCCCTCCTTGTCTTGCAGATGGCCGCCTTCTCCCTGCGTCTTCACACGACCTTTCCTCTGTGTGTGCCCATCCCTGGAGTCCCTTCCTCTTCTTATAAGGACACCAGTCCTGTTGCATTCGGGCCACTCATATGAGGCAGAGCAACCCCTTCCCAGCAGCTCCAGCTCCGCCCAGGAAGCCTGAGCCCCTCAGTGAAGGCTTCAGGGGCAGAGCAAACCCCCTCACCCCCTGCACTAGTGCTTTATTTTACTTTTAAACAGATCTGATTTTTCAGTCACTTCCCTAAATGCCAGCAAAACACAAAGAAACAATGGGATTCCAGGAAGGTCAAATTTTTTTGATCAAACGTTTCCTTCGTGTCTGGTGATGGAAGTCCTGCGGTTGCCCCTTCTACCCTCGGATGCCTACGAGACAGGCCTGGGAGGAGGCCCGTGTGTTCTCCCCGTCTCTCCACTGTGCTTCAGCCTTCCTGGCTGTCAGATGCCCATGGATTCCGTTCCGCGGTCCTGTCCAGGAAAGCCAGACCCGGCCCAAAGGGGAGAAGAGCGCTGGGGCAACACAAAAGTTTATTGATAACCGCATTAGGTACGAAAGTCCAACTGAGCCCAGTGACTCAGAGCTCTTAAATTGGGGAGGGCAGTGAGTTTGGAGAAGAAAACAGTGTCCTTGGATTCTTTTATATTTTTCTAAATTTCTCCTACTTTTCCACTTCATTCTGGTGTTTGGAGAGAGAGAGTTAGGGAGAGATGATTTTATCTCATAAAGATTTTATATCCCATAATCTTAATGATGGAGGGAGTCTCCAGTGTTTATTTGTTTCTGAGACCTATAAACTTGCCCTGCTCCTGACTCAAGTCACCTTGAGGCCCCCGCCCAGAAGACTAATGATCAATTAAAATGTGGAGAAGCTGCCAAAGCGAGTGGCATGTGTGAAAATCAAGGGGACGTCAGTTGTAAAAGATCATTTTCTCTTGGGCCTGAGGCTGTTTCTCTTCCTTCAGGCAGCCTCAGAGAATCAATCAAATCTGCTTTTCTGAAGAGAAAGAGATTCCAGATTTTTCTTATTAACTCATTCCTCATTACAATGAAGGCGTTTCTCTTCACCCGGAAAATCTTCCCAGCCGCGGCTTCAGTGTCAATATAAATTTGTTTTCTACAGTTTTCTGTCTCCCAGGGTTAGCCTTTCTTAGTTAAATTTTTATTATTTTTCCTTTGTTTTTTCCTACTTTTATTATCATGATTCTTTCCTCTTCTTCTTCTCCTCTTCCTCCCCCTCCTTCTTCTTCTTCTCATTATTATTATTATTATTTCCTCTCTTTGCTAATCCTCTGATTTCATAGTTATAGCTCCAAATGCATGGTGGATATTAAATAAACATTTCCTATTAATAAATGTTATGTCACTTGATCTGCAGTAACAGCTCATATTTACTGAGCCTTTACCATATGCCAGCTCTGATGCAAGCTCCTACAATGCATTACCCTGCCGAACTCTCAGAGTTACCGTGTGAGGTCTGTAGGAGAGCTGGGGCTAGGATGAGGCAAGCAGGACACCTAGGGCACAAGATTTAAGGGGGTGATCACTCTCAGAGTCCCACAAGTGCAGCATCAACACCTGAGAATCTCTCAGTGCTCCCAGCCCTGGTCATTACTATAATCTCCATCTTCATTTTAACATCTAAGGAAATGAGGCTCACAGAGGATAGGTCAATTGCCCAAGACAACAGAGCTAAAGAATGAACAGAATTTGAACACAGGTCTAGCTAACTCCAGAGCCCAAGCTCTTAAGAATTATAATGAATATGTACCCAGGACACCATCCTTAAATATGAAGAGAAAGCCAAGCACCTTCAGACATTTGAGAAAAGCTTCTAACACAATCACCAGAGATCTAACTAAGCAAAGAGACAAAGAAATGCAGAAAGTCCTAAAGCTGAAATAATGCAGGAAGCAGAAGAAAATTTCAGCCAAACTGAAGTTTATATCCTTGAAGAATTAGAAGACTTTGCTTCCATGAAATAAGAACAGGATAAAAAAGAAACATTCAGAGAATAAGAAAACACTTGTAGAAATTAAGAAGTTCAGGGAATCCCCTGGTGGTCTAGTGGTTAGGACTCTACATGTTTGAGGACGTGAGGGTGCAGGTTCAATCCCTGGCTGGGGAGCTAAGATCCTGCAAGCCATGCAACGCAGCCAAAAAAAAAGAAGAAGAAGAAGAAGAAGAGATTAAGAAGCTCATAAGAGAAATGAATCTCTCAGTAGAAGAGTTGAATAGTAAGGTTGAAGAAGTCTCCCAGGAAATAGAATAAGGCAAAAAGATGAAGAACAGGAGAGAAAAGATAAAAGAGAATCAATCCAAGAAGCCCAACAACAAACTTACAGGAGTTCCAGGAAGAAAGGAGAGCAAAAAAACGGAGAGGAGGAAATTACTGAAGAACTGATAGAAGAAAATTTGGACCAAGTGCTGGGAACATTAAATAAATAATAGATAAGTTATTGTAAAATTTGAGAACCAAGAATAAAGAGATTATCATAAAAACTTCTAGAGGAAAATACAGAAGATCAGAAATTCAGATTTCTCACTATCACCATTGGAAACTAGAAGAGAGTGGAGAAGTACTTTCAAAATTCTGAAGGAGAACAACTTCCAAATGGCCAGTTGAATGTGAGGATAAACCGAATACGTTTTTCAGATAGGCAAAATCTCAACAGATTAACTTTCTCAGCAAACTACTAAAGGATATGCTTCAGCGAAACAAGAGAATAAACCAACAAAAGGTGACCCAGGAAATATCTAGTCTAACACAGGAGAGAGGTGAAGGGAAGTCCCAGGGCAACATGGTACAGTTGGTACAGGTCTAGAGAGTTCTCCATTCAGAATGGAGCTGCAAGATGGAGGGCACTGGACCTCTGCATTCATGCCGTAACAGGGATAAATGATCTGAGTTTACACTTCATGTGTTTGTCCATGTTGAGAAGAGTCTAACGAGAAGTTGGAGGAATTAGTGAGAGGCGCTTGAAAATCTGAGCAAATGTAACATGGTGATTAACTCCAGGAAAAGCAAAACACTGTACATGAGGGGAAATGTAATTATAGCAAACTCTGAGGCTTAGCTGTGAGCAATATTTAACAATATTTACCGGGACACAGCAACATAAATTCTGAGTATTCATTAATCCAAAAGAGGTGAAATACCATACTGAAGAATGAGTATGAATGTGCTCATGTGTACAAAATGCAAAAAATGAATTTTCCTCTGCCATAGTAAGAAGTTGATACATGTCTATAATGGGAAAAAATTGAGAAATATAGTACTTAAAACTATGGAGGAAAATACCAGAAAAATGTCCAAACGAGTTGAAAGTGCACTCACCCAGAGCTCCCTCACCTCCTCCCTTACTCAGAGCTCCCTCACACCCTCCCTTAAAAAAACAAAAGAAAAAGAAAGAGTCGAAAGTGCTTTCCTCTGAAAAGTAGGACTCACAGGGAATCCCTGCTTTTTATTATAAGCATTGTAGTACCTTTTGATATTTAAATAAGGTATATTTGTTACCCTGAAAAAATTAATCATAAAAGGTAATTTCATTATCAGCTATTTACTTGCCTTTCTTTTTCCCTCTAAAACTAGAAGCTAGAGTGGGAAAATGTCACTTCTCTGGGCCTTTTTGCTCTTTGAACAGAATACACTGTCTTGGTCCTTCCTCTCCTGTGTTATTACAGAACAGAGCAGCAGTTTTAATCACTCCAAACAGCAAATAATCCTCAACCCGATATTTGACTTTGAAATTAATTTTACCATTATATTTGACTACACTTAGGTCATAAAGTACATTGCGAAAAGCCAACTCATGAAACATTTAAAAGCTGGCTACCTTTCCCACCTGCCTCCCCTCCAGGGTAAAGGTTACTGTTTCTGTGAGGGAAGGTATCAATGAGGGCTAATTTTGCCCTCATTCATGTTCCCACACCTTGCCTAGAACTGGCTGTCGAATTCAGGGTTTCGAACCCTCCAATGGCCTTTGGGTCACTAACTCAGTAATGTTTATGAAGCATCCCAGGAAGCTCAACACCATCTTAGCCCTGTGTGGGGAGAGAAAATAACCAGAACCAGTCCCCGACTTGAAGGAACTTAAAGTCCAGCTGAGAGAGAGGGCCACGGACAAAACACCATCATGAACAAAGCAGAATTAAGAGAGCAACAGTGCGACGCAAGAAGAAGTGAGGCTTGCATCCTGAGTAGGGGAGACCAGAGAAGGTGGGAATGGCCAGATCAGCCTCCAGGGAGGAGGTGGAACTCCGCCTGTGTGCTCAGAGTCACGTCCTGCTTCCAAACTATCCTCCTGGACCCCCTTGACTTGGCACTTCTCCCTCCTCAAAGTTAATCACGCTTCCTCCGGGCTAACGCTATATTTTGTATGCGCTCTGGTGCTGCAGCCATCATGTGGCATGACACTTTGTGACTGTGTGTGTTTATCCCACGAAACCGTGAGTCTACCAGCTCCTGGGCTGTGTATTTTGGCAGCCTCAGTGCCCAACTCAGCCCAAGGGCTCGAGGATGTGAGCCGAATGAGCGAGTATTGTCTCATGCGAGGAGGAAAGTGACGACTGGCAGTGGGTCCCCCCGGCCCCCCCGGGCCCCCCTTTCCCACCCTGACAGGTTTGCACCTGCCTGTGGAAAAGCTGGCAGGAGAGCCAGTCAGGAAGGCAGACAGGACAGGGGGCGGGAGTTGTCCCGAATCGTCGGGCGGGGGGGCTGAGCTCTGGCTGCGTCCGGTACGTGGAGGACTCCCACAGAATCCACACAGCATTCCCCCCAGGCCCTGGCGCTTCCTCCTTTCTGCCCCATGTAGCCCCCAGGAGACCGAACTGTCCTCTCCTGATTTCTCAAGAACACAGAGCAAACCAGAGCGCTCAGGTGGCCTTGTGGGGAGCAGGTGGCCGAGGTCCATCGACCTCCCCGGATCTGCAGGCCTGGGGCCCCCTGAGCCCATGTTGTGAGTCACATAGGACAGTGAGAAGGGACAAAAGTGAGTGGGGCAGGCGGGGTCTGGTGGCTCCCGACCACCATGGGGACGCCGCCAAGCAGAGCCACTCAGGCTGCCCACAGGCTTGGCAAAGCTGGCGCCAGTCTCGCCTGACATGCCTGTGTGTCCTCTGTCACGGCTATTTAACTTCAGCCTCTTTGCTTGTCAAAGGCCCTGACACCACCTCCCTCATGGGGCGTCCACAGGCCAGGCTGAGATCAAGCAGGAACCCGGCCCGCACGGGGCCCGGTACCCTCCCCGCCCTCGCCGGTTCAAGGCTCTCAGCTTGTTGGTACTGCTTCCCACCCCCTCACACTGTAGAACCAGCTCTTACATGTGGGAGATGCAGAGCACAGCAGCGTCCCGAAAAATGATGGGAGCACTAACCGTGACTTGCATTTTCTATAATTCTGGTTTTCTCTTGACCCAATTAAAAAAAAAAAAAAAAGGAGGCTTTTTGCTCCTTTTCCTCTTGGGCCCAGGGGCTGTGCTAGTTAGCCCGGCTGCGGGTAGATGGTGTCAGTCAGAGGGCGTTGTGGGAGGGACCCTCGGAGCAGTCCCCAGAGGCAGTGCTAAGCCAAGGTCAGGGCGAGAAAGTCAGACTCCCCGGCCTCTGCTCAGCGGCCCTGTGGGGCAGGGGGCTGGTGCAGGAGGGGGAGGGAGCAGATTCGAGTGGGCAGTTCCTTGCCCCCCATGCAACTTCCGGGCCCTTCCTGACCAGCCCCGGCCAGGGAACCACCTGAGACGCTTTTGGAAAGTATTCATGCCCAGCTCCCACCCCCTTCCCGTTGGTCTTGGATGGGACCTCATCATGTCATCCAGCAGTCCCCAACCTCTTTCGGCACCAGGGACCGGTTTCATGGAAGACAGTTTTTCCACAGGCCGGGGAAGGGCGGGGGGATGGTTTCAGGATGATTCAAGCGCATTACATTTATTGTGCACTTTATTTCTATTATTATTATATCAGCTCCACCTCAGATCATCAGGCATTAGATCCCAGAGGTTGGAGACCCCTGATGTCATCGGTATTGTTAAAAAGCTCCCCTACTGGTAACAAAGTGCAGCGGAGGTTGAGAAACTCCCAGCCTAATGTGACCTGGCTTCTGAGTTAACCCTTTCTTGTAAAGTCATCCTTGGAGCTCGTGCTCACGAGTCAGGTCACCTCGGTCTGCATCCTGGCTTTGCCACTGCTGGCTGCGTGTGACCTTGGGCAGGTCAATCAGCAGCCCTGAGCTTTGGTTTCTTCATCTCTGCGATGGAGAAGATAACAACAGTCCTTCCTCACAGTGTGTAGTGAGCATTAATGAGATCCAGCATATAAAGTGGTTAGCACAAGAATTGACATGTCATTACTGTTAATTACTATTAATACTAATTATTATCATCACTTGGAGAAAATGCTCTTATTTTCTACCTAATCTTGCAAGTGCAGAAAGCCTTTGGATTATTCCAGGCACTCATCTAATGGATTCTGCAAATTACCATGTGGACGGTGACACCCTAGGCCATTTCTTTTCTCCCTACTCTACTTGTAAGTCCCAGGGAAATCTTCCCAGATTGTTAGTCTCCAATGGCAACAGAAATATAGTTCTGTAATACATAAACGTTTCCAAAGCATTTTTCAGGCATCATTTCATAAACACTAGCCCCTGCCCCTGTGAACATTTCACAGCTCCTTCCCAACTTGAGTGACAGACTGAGGCAGGTCTCTGGGCACAGCGGGCATGGACAAGCCACAGAGGTGGGCAGCTCGGGCGCCAGCTCTGGCCTTGAGAAACCTAAATCTCAGACATGTGTGCGCACGCTGCCTAGTCGCTCTTGCTGACGCCTAGCAGTGCAGCAATTGGGCTTAAAAAAAGCAACTCTCGCTTCCTCTTTGGGGAAGGGTGCTGCGCCTCAGCTGCCACCTGCCCTCCCCCGACCCCCAGCAGGTGATAGCGGGCACAGGGGTGCACGGAGGACCAGGTGTACGCTCGCAGGAGCAGGGAAGCCATGGAGTCGCCGAGCAGTCGGGGAAGCCCAGACCTCATCCCTCTTACTGCTTCTCCTCTTCCCAGGGGCCGTGTCCCGTGACGTCTCTACCAGGTGAGCAGAGGGGGCGGCTCCCTGCTGGGACTGCTCCAGGCAAGGTCAGAGGTCACTTCCGGAGGAAGGAAGGGGTCCCTCGAAGAACTGAAACGAGACCATGTGGCCGGCATGAGTGAGCTGAAGGGGCCAGGGAGCTGAGTGGGGTGCCCGTGGGAGCTTTCAGGCTGGGCTCAAGGACTGTCTCTACCCTCAGACAATGGGAGGCCACTGAGGGCGCTGGCAGTGGGGTGCCATGACCAGAGTTATATTGTGTGCTGGCTTCAGTTCTACTCATAACCCCTTTATTCTTTCCAAGAAAAGCTCCACCAAACACAGCAAGCAACATAGGCCAGCACTACTTACCCTGTGGCAGGCCATGTGCTGAGTACTCTACCTGAATCAGCTGCCTCCCCTATGGGGTGCCACCCCATGTCCAGGAGGATGCCAGGGCCCTGTTTTGTCCCCGGCCCATTCCAGGTCTCTTTCTGCAATGGAGTGAGGGGTTATTTTTTATTTTAATTATAATTTTTTTATTGAAGTGTAGTTGATTTACAACATTTCAGGTATATAGCAAAGTGATTCAGTTACACACAAACACACACACACGCACATATTCTTTTTTTTTTTTAATGTTATTTTCTTCTTGACCTCTGGAAGCAAGTGGCTTTATTTTTATTTTTTACTTTATTTATTTATTTATTTATTTTTGGCTGCACTGGGTCTTTGTTGCTGCGCGTGGGCTTTCTCTAGTTGTGGCGAGTGGGGGCTACTCTTCTTGAGGTGCGGTGGCTTCTCTTGTTGCGGAGCATGGGCTCTAGGCGCACGGGCTTCACTAGTTGTGGCTCGCGGGCTCTAGAGCGCAGGCTCAGTAGTTGTGGCGCACGGGCTTAGTTGCTCTGCGGCATGTGGGATCTTCCTGGACCAGGGCTCGAACCCGTGTACCCTGCATTGGCAGGCGATTCTTAACCACTGCGCCACCAGGGAAGTCCCACACACGCATATTATTTTTCAGATTCTTTTCCATTGAATATAGTTCCCTGTGCTCCATAGTACATCCTTGTTGTGGAGTGAGGGGCTCTTTTTAGCTCCCAAGGTGATGTCACATTTCACATCTGAGAATATCAAGTGTTCTCAGAACCAGAAGGACACCCGACATTCACCTGGTATGCACTCTCACCAGCTCCTTGAACTCACCCCTCTAAAAGCCACTTCTGGGAGTCAGGACGGCAACAGAAAACATCCCTCTGGGCTGAGTGCTTAGATGTGGTGGCCACAGAGGTTTCCTAATCCTTCCCACCCCAAGTGAGCTACCCCCCAAATGGCAGACTTCCCTCCCCTTGCGGGGCCTGCGGCTGCCAGGACAGCTGACCTCAAGGGCAAGGGTGTCTACAAACAGAGGGCCTAGAGGGCCTGAGCCAGAGATGTACAAACTCGTTAAATAGTCAAGTCACCGAGTTCATTCATTCATAAAGTCCAGAAGCACCTACTTCTGAGCCCAGGTAGGAATGAGGAAAGGGCTGGTGAACAGTGTTCCCTAGCTACCACCATTGGTTGAGAAACTAGTAAGCACCTGGCACTTGATAGACATGGTCCTTGTCCTACTGACAACCTATTTCACAGATGAGGAAACTGAGGCCCAGAGTGGTTATCCAATCTTGGTCATATATGCCTCTTAAGTGGCTGAGCTGGGGTTTGAACCTGGAGCTGCACAGCTCAGTGACAATATCATCCCTTCCATGGGTGCAGAGTGGCCTGGGCCTCTCTGGTGAGCAGGACCCTGAAAAGAGGCATTGTTTCTATTGTTCATACCAGTCTGGTCTTACTGTCCAGCAGCTCAGCTCCAACTGGTTTTAGCCAGTTTAACCAGCAGCCGATTGCTGAGCCAGCACTGGGGGGTGAGATAATGGGCTCTCAGAAGCATTCCCTTTTCTGTTTACACCCAAGTACAAACTGCACTAAGAACCTCCAAGTCCTAACGAGGCAAGGAAGACAAGCCTTGCTAGTGCCAAGTTACAGGCTATCCTGGGCCCTAAATTGTATGCAGTCACAAAAATCACTTAAATGATTTTTCACTTTCAAAACAGGATCCTGAAATGGATCCTGTAAAGTAGTGAGCTGCATGTCATTTGAGAGTATCCAGTAGATGCTGGATGTTGCCAGAGCTGTGGTAGAGGTGCTTCCTGGACATACTGGACATCCAGGAAGGGCAGACTAGATGGCATCTATAGTCTAAACAAAACTAATGTAGGAAACAGTGTGTGTGCCGCTGGGCACTTGTGTGCGCATGTGCACGCATGCATGGTGTGTTTTGGGTTGGGGGGAAGGAAGGGGGAGCTGGGTATCCAGGAGGGTCTCCGGATGTCCCTCCCTATTATTCAACTGTTAATTTGTTATCTACTGGAGGCCTTATGCTAAAAACGGAAAAAACACTGCTAGAGGGGAATGGTGAGTTAAGGAGGAATTTTGAGCAGAAAAGTGAGGTGGTAAGATTTGCATTTTAGAAATATCACTCTGCTTGCAAGGTGGAGGATGGGATTGGAGGGAAGCAAGAGTGGAGGTGCTAAGACAATTGGGGGGGTGACTGCAGTATTGATGGCAGCCAAAACCAAGGCAGTGGCAAGAGAAGGGGCAGAGAGAAGGGGCATTTTGGAGGTAAAATTAGAGAGACCAGGTGGTTCCTGCAAGACGCGAGCTAGAAGAGGAGGCATCTTGCACAGTTCATTGGTTCAGGTCTGGGAGGACGGTGGTGGGGCCGCTGGGGTGGAGCACACAAGCCAGAGCAGTTTCTAAGGAAGATGGATGAGCTGAGTACTGGGCACATGGGTGTGACCACTCTGTGGGACATTCTAAGGATAGGTGGTAAGTTGGCAACTGTGTTTTCAAGTCCTCAATGGAGAGCTCAGGGCTTTAGATATCAGCTTGGATTTTCAATATTGAAATGTCTTTAAAGTTACATGGATGGATGAAGTAACCAGGGGGAAAGTATAGCTAGAAAAGGGAAAAGGGCGCGAGAATAAGCCCTGAGAAACCCCTAACATTAAGGGGGTGGCAGAGAAACTGGAACCAACCAAAGAAATAACAAAGTGGTTGTGTGTTAGTGGGCAACTGGGTTTAAGGCTGAAGCTCAAGGAGCACTAGGTTCAGATGTGTGAGTCATCGGCATCTAGGATGTCAGTGAAATGATGGGAGATGATGGGAGTAAGAAGAACTGTGAGCCTTGGAACACCAACTTGTTGTTGATGGGGAGGGGGAAGAGGAGAAAGCCTGGAAAAAGATGATAAAGGGTCATCCAGAGAACAGGGACAGAGTAGAGTCTTAGAAGCTGGATCAGTCAGGATACTGCTGGCTACAAGTAATAGAATAGCTGCCTAAAATTGACTTAGGTAATAAGAACATTAGTTCTCTCACAAGAGGTCCAGAAGTAGGCAATTCCAGGGTTGGTTCAGTGGCTCAATAAGTCAGGCTTCTCTTTGGCTTTTCCTCATGTTTGCAAGATGGCTGCAGCCGCTTCAACATCAATTTTCTTTTTTCTTTTTTTTCTTTTAACCAATAATGTGGCTTTTTCTTTGTGTCCCTCCTTCCCCTTTCTCAGAAAGTAAATCTTTCCTAGAAGCTCTCGCAGGTAGACTCTCCCTCAGATGCCATTACCTAGTCCTAGCTGCAAGGAAGATGGTAACTTGAATAACTAGTATTTCAGTCACAGTAGAAACAGCTCTCACTACAGGAGGAAGGCGGGAGAAAGGCTGGCAATCAGGAGGGCGACTAACAGGGCTTTCCTCCAGAGCCAGAAGAGGTTCCAGAAGTAAAGAGTGGTAAATATTCCACTAGAGCAGTGTGACTCAGTGCCATGAACACAAGTGATTTTACAATACAGGGTAGAGTGAGTGTTAACTAAAGCAGTAGATTGGGGAAGGAGTAGACACTGAATTATGAGTGAATTGAGGAGTGAATTCAATTATCTTGGATATCCTGGGATAAGAAAATAGAATAAATAATGTAAACCAGTGGTTCTCAGCATGGGGAGATTTTTGTCCTCCAGGGAACATTTGGCAAGGTCTGGAGACATTTTTGGTTGTCACAGCTGGGGTTGTCAACAACTATCATGACTCGGGGTGGGGGGACGTGCATCATAACTCTCACTACTGGCTTCTAGTGTCCTTTACCATCTTTCCAAACTGAAAGGAATGCCTCTCTAGTGGGCAGATGTCAGAGATGCTGCTAAACATCCTACAGCTCTGCAATGGACTGAATGTTTGTGTTCCCCAGAAATTCATATGTTAAAGCCCTAACCCCAAATGTGACAGTATTCTGGTGGCAGGTGGGATGGGGCTTTGGGAAGTTGTTAGTGTTAGATGAGGTTATGAGGGTGGGGCTCTGGTCTGACGAGATTAGTGCCCTTATAAGAAGAGTCGTCAGAGAGCTTGCTGTCTCTCTCTCTCCTCACACTCAGAGGAAAGGCCAGGTGAGGGCATGAAGAAGAGGTGGCTGCCTGCATGCCAGGAGCAGAATCCTCACCAGAAACTCAACTGCCAGACTTTGACCTTGGTCTTGCAGCCTTCAGAACTGTGAGAAATAAATTTGTTTTTAAACAACCCAGTCCATAGTATTTTGTGATGGCAGCCCAAGAAAATTGAGGCAAACACACAGGATGGCCCCCACGATAAAGAATTATCTGGCCCCAAATGGCAATAGTGCTGAGATCGACAAACCCTGGTGTGGACTATCCTTTTAAGAATTCAGGTCGAATGGGGAAGTGACATGAAAATGCCGTGGCAAAGAAGAAGGGAGAGACAACAGCATGTTGCTGGGCTGGGGGCGCCAGTGCAGAGGAAAGGCCAGAAATTCTGAAGAGAAGGTTGACCACTGATGGAGAAGGAGCCTGGAGGGCCAGGAGGGAGAGAGGTCAAAAGGGAGAGGAAGGGGGCTTCCTGCAGCCTTAAGACTGAAGAGGAGAAAACAAAAAGGGGGTGGAGGCAGGTGTGCTTCCAGGCTTGGGGCTGGACTAAAGGCTCTTCCTGCTCAGGACCATGATCATCAGGAGTCACAGGACGCAAGAGCATCTGCGGAGTGTGGGAGGGGATGACGGGAGTCGGGGGGAGGCCATTCTGGAAGTGTTGTTAAGGAGAACGAAGGGAGGCCAGGCCAGGCGTGGAAAAAACCTTGTGGAGCAGGTGAGGGCCTGCCTGAGCCCGGGCTCTGTGGTGGCCACAGTCCTCAGTGTATGACTCTCCAAGCTGCCAGCACCCAGGGCCGGCCCAGGGAAGGTGCAGTGCGGGACTCACGGGCGGGGCAGAGGCTGAGTGTACAAAATGAAAAGGATCTCAGAAAGGGATGGGAAAATGGTTCCGGGGATCAGCCCTGTGACCTAGGCCCCAGGCAAGTCATTTAAACTCTCAAGACCTCAGTTTCCTCATCTGTAAAATGGGGTTAATGGTGCCATTTTTCTCTGTCGCCTCATGGGGTGGTTGTGAGGTTCAAGAGAGTTTATGAGAGAGGCTTTGTCAACTAGGACTCCTTCCCTGAACTCTAGTTATTATCACCAGTCCTTGGTGGAGTGCATGGTGACCAGGACTTTCATGGTCATCTTTGTTAAGTATCTCGTACCCTCCCTCCACTCCTGGGTGTACAGAACTGAGGATTTCTGTCCTGGTGTGACAGATGGACAAACAGAATTATCCCAGGACACACAGTGAGCCCTCAGACCTTCCCTCTGTCTCTGGTGTCAGGTCATGGCCGCATAAGGAATCCTCCTGCTGCCCCCCACGCCCACCCCCCCAGGGCCCAGGCCTCTCTTCATCCCGTGTCTCCAGTGTGTCGTGCACAACCCTTTGATGAGCACTTGGAAGGGAGAGGGTGTCGTCATTGCCACCTGCTGCATCATTTAATTAGAGTTTAACGAGAGCCATGGGGAGCCACGGAATGGGGAGAGAGAAAAAAGTTAGAAAAAAGGGATAGGGAGTGAGGAGAGCAGCTGGAGACCCAAGATGGCAAAGAGTTGGAACCAGACAAACACGGGAAACAGGGAAAGGTGGGTGTTCCAGGGGCTTCGTCCACCTGGTTTCGCAGTGTGATCTCTTGCTCTTTCAGGCTGGATGGAGTCCAGGTGACAGGAAGCTGGGGCCAGGCCGGGACAGAGGTGGGAGGAGGGAGGGCCGGGGACAACCGGAAAGACCCTGGGCGGCAGGACAGCAGGGCTGGGGAGGGGGGCGTCCCTGGGACACCAGAAATGGTGTCGCCAGAGCGGTAACCCATTTCAGACGGAAGAGCGGGTTAGTCATCGTCACTGACTTATTTTTTGGCTATAATTTGTGTGATCACAACAATAACGGCTTCCATTTGCAGAGCACCTACTCAGTGCCAGACACACTACCAACAGTAGCTTATTTAACCATTAGCCACGAGGTCGCTCTCAGTATCCCCAAGGACAGATGAGGAAACTGGGCCCCCAGAGGCCACGTGACACCCCAGGCCACACAGCAGTACGAGGCGTAGCCACTCGGACCCAGCTCAGAGGCTTTGGAGCCTGAGTCCCAGACACTGCTCCACCACAGATCACAGCGGCGGCAGCGATCTCCGCAGAAACTCCCAGCACCCCGTTCCTCCCTCCTCGCACACTGGGATGACTTCTTCCCAGGCCATAGGCCTCACCTCACCTCATAGGCCTGCTGCCATCCCAGCAGCCACGGCACACGGCCAGTCACTGCCATCACTCCAGTTCCCGAGGGGCTTCACAGACCAGAGCTCAAAGGGACGCATCTCAATAGCAGATTCACAGGCCCTGAAAATTACAAGAGGAAATAGTTTTGATCAGGGGGTTTTCGTGTCTGTCTCTCTACAAGCCATTAACTGATTGCTTCATCCATCCATCCATCCATCATGTATGCGTCAAGAGTCACTATAGTATAATGGTCAACGACATGGACTCGGGAGTCCATTCAGCCATGCCCGGTTGCATCCTCACTCCCCGTTCCTGACTTTCATGAACCCCATCTGTCTGTGTGTCAGTTTCTCTACCTGAGAAATGGGAATAGCACCTCCTCGGGTAGAGGCGAGGGCTAGTGGGTTAACTCAGAACAGTGCTTGGCCCTGGTGGATGCTAACCTGGGCCAGGAGATACCAAGTCCAGTGGGACACAGATTCTGCCCTTGACATGCTCACAGCCCAGGGCGGGCATCAGTGCGGATCTGTCCACCCCACCTACCTACCGGCCAGCACAGGGCAGGACAAGGCCAGATGCCCTCGGGCCTCTCCTCAGCCTCTCCAAGGGCCTTTCGTTCAGAGGCAGGTGCTGCAGGCTTGGGCGCGGGCCCAGAGGGGTAGAAGGCTGCTTTTGAGCTGGGCCCACACCAGCCTTGCCGCTGGGAATTGGCTTCAACCCCCAGGTGTGCGGGCCTGTTTGAGGCCGTGCCCCAGTGTGCGCTCTGCTTACTTCCTTCTTCCCTGAGTGCAGAGACTGGGGAGGGAGGAGAGGCTTTTAGGACGCCAGGGGCTGGCTCTAACAAGGGTCCAGCTCCCTAGGGCGGCTGGTTGATGAAGAAAAAGTCCCAGGGCTCAGCATGCTGACCCCAGACACCTTACAGCAGAAGGCAGAGCCCAATAAGGGAAGTCACAGCCAAAAGTAGGGCACTGGCCTGGGCTTTGTCACCTGCTAAAGACATCCACTGCCCCCAGTGCTTTGTGATCCGGATCCTGGCGGCTTCTCCAACAAGACGGCAGCCTCTGATCTCTTGCTTTTGCTGGAGCTCAGGCAGAACAAGGCTGGAGTCTCATTTGTCTGTCTGAGATGGAGGCTTTCAGAGCCAGGCAGCTTGGAGAAATGAGGTGACAAAAAAGAAGCCGGCCAGCAATTAGGTAATGCCAGCCTGCCTGCCGGCAGCCCCGCACAGAGCCTGCCCCCAGAGTCCACCGGGAGCCCAGGCGAGAGCGGACACGTGATTGCCGGGGCTGGAGGTGCACAGCCATGCATTAGAAGAATGGCCAGGACGTGTGAAGGCCGGAGGGGCCCTGGGAAGTGGCCAGTGACCTAGCATCTCTGAGCCCCACCTGTGTAATGGGGTGGAGAAAGCTTCTCTCACTGGGAGGCAGGAGGCCCTAACCTAATCCTCCTGTGATCACAGGTGCCAGGACCGGTGGTCTGTACAACTACTGAGCCTGCGCATCTGGAGCTTGTGCTCCGCAACAAGAGAGGCCGTGATAGTGAGAGGCCCGCGCACCGCGATGAAGAGTGGCTCCCACTTTCCACAACTAGAGAAAGCCCTCGCACAGAAACGAAGAACCAACACAGCCATCAATAAATAAATTAAAAAAAAAAAAAAATCTTTACCCAAAGCCTCATTCTTCCTTTCTGCAGAATTCACTGCAACACCCTCCCGTTTGGGTGGGCCTTGGGAGCCAAACAAGGCCCAGGATCGCTTCTCTAAATATCTGAGTCTTTCTCTCTTTAACCAGGTACTTATTCTGGTGTTTGTTTTTGTTTTTTTAAGTATATGTGGGCCTGCGTTTCTATGTGGAGCGTGGGAAATGTCCAGAAGTTCTTTGGTCTGGCTTCACTATTTACTAGCTGTGTGACTGTAGGCAAGTCACTTAACCTATCTGAACCTCAATTCCCTCATCAAATAATAGTTTCTATAAGTGTTTCCCTCACATATTGTCTCAGCAGCTCTTCAGAATAGCCTCATAACAAAGGAGTTCTTAGAAAGTCCTACTTTACAAATGAAGAAACAAAGGCTTTGAGAAGTTAAGTTCCCTTAACTGTGTCTCTGGGACACAAAGCTAGTGACAGAACCTTGACTCTGAACTCCCCATTCTTTCTATGGGATCGGGGAAGATAAGGATCTCTTTCTGGTTTACTTCTCAAAGTTGTCACGGAAGTCAAAGGACACCGTGCATTCGTTTATCTAATAGACATTTGCTGGGTGCCACGGTGTGCCAGCCTTGGTCTCATGGAGTGAGGGGCTCCATAAGCGGTAGGGAGCTGGGCAGGTGCCAGAGAAGATGGGGCACCACCCCCCTAGGGCAGCCTGCCGAGCGGTCTTGCAGAGGAGCCCCCCCCCCCCCAGCGTGGCGCCTGGCACAGGGCTCCCCTTTGCCCTTGACGAACGATTCCCTTCCCTTTCCAGCCCAGGCTGTCTCGCACTTCAGCCTCACAACACCCTGCTTGGGAGGTACCATGAGCCCCATTTCACAGATGCAGGCAATGTGGATCCCAGGGGTGGTGGAGCTCAGGCCGGGCTGCATGTGAAATCTACAAAAGCCAATGCCCAGGCTGAAGCCCAGGCAATGAAATGAGGAACTCAGGGCTGGGGCCCGGGTGTCAGTGTTTTTTCCAAAGCTGTGGAGCCATTCCAAGCGCAGCAGGGAAGAGACCGATGGTCTTGGTGGCTGGGTGCCTGCAGTGGGTGCTGATGGCCCGGGAGCTGATTAGTTTCTGTTTATTTCCATCTCCTCCAGAGGAAGTGAAACCCAGGTCCGTTCTCCCTCTTAGTGGCAGCACTGCTCGGAGGCTGGAGGGACCTTGGAAACAGGCAGGGAAAGGCTTGGCGAGGCGACTGGAGTCGGAGACTGGCAGGTCCATCTCCATGCTTGGCCTAAGTCTGGGCCTGGAGAATTAAATGAAGGGAACCAGTCTGCTCTGGGCACGTGCAGCCTCCCAGCTTGCTGGGTGCAGCTGCTTCCTTAATAGGCTGGGGGCAGTGGTCACCCTCTGTCCTTGGAGGGAGGTTTGAGAAGCAAGGGTGCCAAGAGGCAGCCAGAATAACAGCTTCCCTGGGTATTTGTGGGCCAGGAGCAGTGTTACTCTAGGATGGAGCTTGGCTCGGTGCCTGGAGCATGGCAGGAACTCAGTCAATCCCTGCCTTGAAATGGTATCCTTTGTGCGTTTCATCCCTTTTCGCTGCACCCCGTGTCCCAGCTCTTCGTGCAAGACTTCTCCCCATGTCTGTCAGAGGCATCCTTGCTGCCTCAGGAAGTTCGGGGTTTTTATTTGAGAAGCATCTTAGTGAGCTTGGGCTGCCATAACAAAATACCATAGACCACCATGCACCTTAAACAACAGGAATTTATTTTCTTGCAGTTCTGGAGGCTTGAAGCTCAAGATCAAGGTGCCAGCAGGGTTGGTGTCTGTTGAGAGTCTTTCCTGGCTTGCAGATGGCACCTTCTCACTGTGTCCTCACATGGCAGAGAGAGAGAGTAAGTAAGCTCTCTGGTCTCTTCTTATAAGGACACTAATTCATGACAGGGGGACCTTATAACCTCATCTAAACCTGACTACCTTTCAAAGGCCTCATCTCCATACCATCATGTTGAGGGGACACAGTTCAGTCCATAGCATTCCATCTCTGTCCCCCCCAAATTCATGTCCTTCTCACATGCAAAATATATTCATTCCATTCTAAATCCCAACAGTCTTAACTCTAATCAGCATCAGCTCCAAAGTCCAAAGTCTCATCTCAGTATCATCTAAATCAGATATTGGTGAGACCTGAGATACAAGTGATCCTGAGGCAAATTCCTCTCCAGCTGTGAACCAGTGAAACAAGTTTCATGCATCCAGAATACGATGGTGGAACAGGCACAGGATAGGCATTCTCATTCCCAAAGGGAGAAACAGGAAAGAAGGAAGGGGTGATGGGTCCCGAGCAAGTGCAAAACCTAGCAAGGCAAATTCCATTTAGATCTTAAGGCTCAAGAGTAATTCTCTTTGGTTCAACGCTCTGCCTTTCCAGACTCACTAGGACCGTGGTTCTGCCTCTGCAGCTCTGTCAAGTGGAAGTAGGGGTCTTTCTCAAGGCTTTCTGGCCTGTTAAACCCTAGGTGGTGGTCTGATAATCTCCGAATTGCCTTCAGGGTCCTTCTTCCCTTTCCTTGAATAACAGCGTAAGTTTGTAACCAAAAAGCTCTGTGGTCTGGTTTTGTGGAACTCAAGGAGTCTGACCATCTTCTCTCCTGTCTTGCTTTCTTGGTCCCCTTTAGTTCAAACCAGCAGCATCTCTGCTAGTATAATCCCATCTCCTGACCCCTCCCCCCGCCCCAGACTCATTAGATCTGCGGTCACACCCACGGTCTCTTTATGGAATGGTTGTTCAGCCACACCCCTAGTGTTCTATTCAGAACAAGCTTTCTCTCTCTCTCTTTCTTTTTTTTTTTTTTGCAATATGGCACACAGAATTTTCTAAATCTCCAAATTCTGGTTCCTTTCTACTTAATTCTTGCTTCAATTCATCTCTCTCCTTTTGCATTTTACACTAAAGATTCAGGAGAAACCAAGCTGCTCCTTCAACACTGCTTAGACATCTCCTCCGTTAAACATCCAATTTTATGGCTCACGTGTTCTACCCTCCACAAAACACTACAACACAGTTCAGCCAAGTTCTTTACCACTTTATAACAAGGATCACCTAGGGAATTCCCTAGCGGTCCAGTGGTTAGGACTCCGAGCTTCCACTGCAGCGGGCCTGGGTTCGATCCCTGGTCAGGGAACTAAGATCCCACGTGATGCGCGGCGAGGCCAAAAAAAAAAAAAAAAAGGATCACCTTTCCTTCAGTTTCCAATACTGTGCTCCTCATTTACATCTGAGACTTCACCAGAATTGTCTTTAATGTCCATATTTCCAGCTCAGTGTGACAAGAGGGGCCACCTATACAGGGGCCAGTGCCAGGCTGCTGTGCGGAAGACCAGTCGGCTTGTGAGGCTAAGCCTGCAAACCGTTCCCCTGCAGGCGGTACTGCCAGCGCCTGGGCGGGGAGCCACATCACCATGCACGCCTCACTCTCCATGCGCCTCTGTTGAAGGCTGCCTGCACGTCACCAGTGCATCAATCAGATGCTTGTTTGTACTCAGACCTTTTCCAAAGCCCCTCTGAGTGTCCCACATACACACCAATTTTCAAAGGTCCAGAAGAGTCACAAGCTCTCCCATAGAAGGGAGTCTCTGCACCCACAGGCAGGGTGCTGATGGGATGGAAAAATCCCAGCATCACTGCATTGGTGGGTCAGGAAGAGCGGGGAGCACCCCTCCACCCTTATTACGTAGTCTATACACTAGCAGCACAGTGTAGCGGGTTGGTACCCAAGCCTGGGAGCCAGATTACCATGCTTAAGTTCTGGCTTTGCCCCTTCCTGGCAGTATGATCCTGGGTTAAATCTCTCAGTATCTCTGTTTCAGTTTCTTCCCCTGAGAAATGGAGATGATAATAATACTAATTCCCATCTCATGGGGTGATGGTAAGAATCAAATGCTTAAATTCTAGTAAAGTGTTTATACTAGTTTGTGTTATTGTACATAGTAACTGCTCAAAACAATGTTAGTCATTATGATGCACTCATGAGAACATGCCTGGCTAAATGTCTGACAGCCAATCAGGAGCAAGGAGGCAAGAAGAGGCATGGTCAAGGCATGGTCAAGAGGAGGGGCTGGAGGAAACAGGCCAGGATGGAGATGGGGCCACCTTGGTACCCAGCCTCCCTGAGCTTCGGTTTCCTCATTTGTAAAGTGGGGATTACACAAACTAACACTTGCAAATCTCTTCTTACAATATCTGACGGTAGTAAGTGTAAAATAAATATTTACAACTACATTTTTCAGATAAAGAAACTGAGGCACAAAGAGGTAAGAACTTGCCCAAGGTCATTGGCCAGTAAGTGGAAAAGCTGAGGCTTAAGCCAAGGCCATCTGTCTTCAGAGTCATGAGACCTCACTTCAAACAAATTGTTGAAAATATAATATTCACTCATGTTTTTCATTAGGAGCAGTTAACAGGATAATATGACATTGGCCAAGCAAGGGGACAAATTTGTTCTTAAACTTAATTTCCAGTGATTTTTGTCTCTATCCTCTTTTGATAGACTAGCATCCTTTAGAGATTATATAAAAATCCATTCGAGTTGACATTAGCCATAGCAGACTCTTCTGGGGGCTCAAGCTCATTAGTGGTGGATAGGCTTAAGCTACAGTGCCTATAACCCAAATCCACATGCCATGCTGGAACATCATTCCGAGAAAATCACGTAGTGTGGAAATGCCAGCTGATGCTGCTTATTTCGGGATGTACTCAATACCACCAAAGCAGAAAGAGTTTAGAAGCTTCCTAAGGATGGCTGCAATTCAAGTTTGGCCTGTGCTCATAAATTAAACACAGGCATGGGGACCTGGTGACCCTGGCTTGGCTCCCACTTCTGCCAGCTTCTAGTTGTGCCCCCTTGCAAACTCAACTCATGATCATTCGGCAGCACTCATTTGTGGTTAATACATCTATGTTCAGGGGAACTTCCTCAAAATCAGTGACACTCAAAGTGAGGTCTACCAAGCATCTGCCGAGAAAACATCAGGGTCCTTGTTAAAATGCAGATTCCACGGCTTTACCCGGTTCTGTTGAATTTCATGCCCTGCGAACAAGGCGAGGGAATGTGCATTTCTGACAAATCCTCCAGGTAACTCCAAGCCCGCCCTCTCAGCCCGTATCGCATACCTCAGGCAGGTGTGGGGACATGGGGCAGCTCTAGAGGAACCTTCCTGCACCATGTCACTGCCAAGTCTGTCGGGGAGCTTTGCCTCAAGCCTCAAAATCATGATCCCTTTGGAGGTGGCATGGGGGTGGGGGACGGACGGTGGTTCCTGCTCGGGGCTGTGTGAGTGCTGGGGTGACCTCAGTTACGGGCTACGAGTAATGAGCTTTGTAGAACAGAAGCCACCGCTCCCTGGCTTTTGTCTCTTTGGCTTCCTCATGATACACGCCAGCTTCAGGAAAGGGACGCACTCTTCCGCCTGGGGCCATGTGGCCACGCACCCAGCAGTCGGCCGTGACTCAGCTCCGGCAGCTCGCGCCCAGGCCTGGGGCGGGGCCGGACGATCAACAAAGAAGCTTCCGAACGCGCCCTCCCGGGGCCGCCCTCACCTGCCCAGCCGGCCGGCCCCGCCCCTCCCGGAGGCGGCCCTGGGGATGGCCGAAGCGGGGCCGCGGCGGGGCCGACCGGGCCCGGAGGGGAGGCTGCGGCTCTAGGGCCGCCCCCGCCCTCTGAGTCACCCCTCCCCGCCCGAGCCGAGCCCGGCGCCTCCCCGCCCCCACTCGCCCTCTGCGCCTGCGCGCTGCGCTAGTTCGCCCGGCAGGGCTCCTGGCGGTGGCGGGACCAGGAAAGCTCACCCGCGTTGCCCTCCCGGCACCCGGACCAACGGGGTTCCTCCCTGAGAAGGAGCCCGCTATCCCGCGTCCCTCCGCAGCCGGTGTCTGTCCAGCCGCGCGCACCAGCGGGCAGGAAACCCCGACGGTCACTGTCCGGTCACTGGCTCTTCCGCGGCCTCCCTGTTGCTGTTCCCACCCCCCTTGCCATGCCTGGAAAAGCTTGGCAAGTCGCTAGTGGCACCAACCCTGCACAAACGTCAGCTTTCCCCTTTCTCCTGCCAGTGGTTCTCAAAGGTTGCTGCCCATTGAATCACCTGGGGAGCTTTTGAAAAACTGACCAGTTAAATCAGAACCACGGTGAAGTAAGTCAGAAAGAGAAAAACAAATATCGTATATTAACGCATGGATGTGGAACCTAGAAAAACGGTACAGATGAACCGGTTTGCGGGGCAGAAATAGAGACACAGATGCAGAGAACAAACGTATGGACACCAAGCGGGGAAAGTGGGGCGGGTGGTGATGAATTGGGAGATTGGGATTGACATATACACTAATATGTATAAAACGGATAACTAATAAGAACCTGCTGTATAAAAAAAATAAAATAAAATTCAAAAATCCAAAAAAAGAAAACACACACACACACAAAATCAGAACCACGGTTGTTGGACTCGGGCATCAGCGTTTTGCTAAGCTCCTCCGGTGATTCCAGGGTTCAGCCTGGGCTGTGAACCACGGACAAGACGTGGGCTTCCCAAAATTTCATAGGCATTGAAATCACCTGGAATCTTGTTAAAACGCAGATTCCCTCTCAGTAGGTCTGGGGAGGGGCCTGAGAGACTGCATTTCTTTTTTTTTTTTGAAATTTATTTATTATTTATTTATTTATTTATTTATTTTTGGCTATGTTGGGTCTTCGTTTCTGTGCGAGGGCTTTCTCTAGTTGTGGCAAGCGGGGGCCACTCTTCATCGCGGTGCGCAGGCCTCTCACTATTGCGGCCTCTCTTGTTGCAGAGCACAGGCTCCAGTCGCGCAGGCTCAGTAGTTGTGGCTCACGGGCCCAGTTGCTCCGCGGCATGTGGGATCTTCCCAGACCAGGGCTTGAACCCATGTCCCCTGCATTGGCAGGCAGATTCTCAACCACTGCGCCACCAGGGAAGCCCTGAGACTGCATTTCTAATAAGCTCCCATGTGACGCTGAGTCTGCTGGTCTGAGGGCTACATCTGGAGCTGCATGACATTACATGCTCCTCATCCCTTTACCTTTTCTCTTGTGTAGTGATAGAGGAGACATGGGCTTTGGAGCAGACGGACAGGGGTTTGAATACCACCTCTGCCACTTGCTAGCTTGGTGAAATTGGACTCTGGTTCTTGTGTGTAAAATGGGGGCTTGATACTTTACCTTGCAGATTTCTGGTGAGGATGACGTGACATGATGTATGGAAGGCACCTGGCATTCGGTGAGTGTTCAGTGAAGATCAGCTGTATTAGGATGGCTTAGCTCTCCAGTGGCCCTCATGGCTAATTCAGCCAAGGAATAACAGAAGCAGAGAAGGAGTCTTCCAGGTTCCCTCTTCCCTGCTCTCCTCCCTTCTAGGAGGACTGGGTTGGACGCCAAAACACACCACTTCAGGGGGCAGGGGGAAGAAAGGAAGGGGCTGGGTTATGGGAGCTGGAGGAATGCGAGGTGGCAAGGAGGGTCCACGTGAGAGCCCTGAGGAGGGTAGTGGGACCATTCATGCTGGTGGTGGAATCCACCCTTGATCTGGCTCTCCTGAGACTTTGGCCAGAATGTGTCTCATTTGATGGCCCAGGGAAGGGGTTGGAAGTCAGAGCCTCTGCATTAAAGCTCACTGCCTTGCTTGAGGCCAGTGATGATGGGGATGACGTGCAGTGAGACTGTGCACGTAGTGAGATATATGAATGCTCCGTTAGGCTCTGCCCAAATGCAAGGCACATTTAGGATCTTCTCTTCTTAATGCACGAGATTGTAAGACTGCACTTTCTTTTAAGCCATAGGTTCCAGTGTTCCTCCGATGGGTAGCTCAGTGGGCAGGATTTTTAAAAACAAGCTTTCTTCTCTACAGAGCCCATAGCCTCTGATAGCAAGGCACCTGCATCTGAGCCGTGGAGCTCTGGTCCTCGGGCTGCCCCCTCTGGGCTCCTGCAGTCTGCTCTGAACACTGCTGGCCCTGTGTTCCTGCACTGTTGTATAATCATTGTTTCGTGTCCTTCTCCTCCCCTGGACAGTCAGCTTTGTGAAGGCAAGGGCTGTGTCCTAGCCCACCTTGAGTTCCCATCACCCAGCAAAATGCCTGACACCTAATGGGTGCTTACTAAGCGCTCACTGTCAACACAAGAATAACTGAGCGGCAGGTACTCACGTCTTAGTTTCATCTTGGGCCTCAGCTTTTTCATGCGTAAAATGGGGTTCGAACTAAATTTGATCTCTTAGGCTCCCCCTGGCTCTAACAGTTGATGAGTTTGCATTGTTCTTCATCTGATTGTAATCCACTTTATTTTTCCTTCCCAGGTACACATTCCTACACTTGACCTTGATTTTGTGTTTGACCCTTCCTCAGCCCATTTGTATGATGGGCTTTATAAATGCCCTGCCAGTTAAGGCCTGAAATGCCTTTCTTTTCTCACCAACTTCTTCATGCCGAGGCCATCTATCTGGTTTTTGTTAGATGCACATTGGACTGATCATTTTAGGCGAATGGGGCTAGTTTTCTCTTCCATGCTCACCTTGGCAGCTTCTGCAACATCCTTGGGCATATCCCTTCTGGGTCCCCGGTGGAGCCAACACCCCCTTGCCCTCTTTCCTTTGCCCAGGGTTTGCTCTTGGCAGAGAGAACGTGCAGATTGCCCAGACCAAGGGAGGTGCCATCCCCTCCTCCTAGTGTGTGATGCAGGCACTGGACCCAACTGGTCACACAGCCCCCCCGAAATGTCATCACCCACAGGAATAAATGTGTGACAGCCCTCAACTCCTCTAAAATACCTCTCATATTTACCTGTTAGGGCTTAAAGAGTCCAAATAGAATGTAGTTTCCGGCGGGTAGGGGTGGTCTTTTCCTTTCCAGGAAAGCTGCCACAGTAGGATTTTCTGTAATATTGGCCTAACCCTTGGATATCTGCCACTAACAAGTCACCATGTGTGGTGCTGTCCGCAAAGATGGCCATGCACTGGCTGCCCCTGTTTAAACACGTGCTGCTCTTCTCATCAAAAGGTATGGTCTGGGGGCTTCCCTGGTGGCGCAGTGGTTGAGAATCTGCCTGCCAATGCAGGGCACACGGGTTCGAACCCTGGTCTGGGAGGATCCCACATGCCGCGGAGCAACTAGGCCCGTGAGCCACAACTACTGAGCCTGCACGTCTGGAGCCTGTGCTCCACAACAAGACAGGCCGCGATAGTGAGAGGCCCGCGCACCGCGATGAAGAGTGGGCCCCCGCTCGCCGCAACTAGAGAAGCCCTCGCACAGAAACGAAGACCCAACACAGCCAAAAATAAATAAATAAATAAATAAATAATAAAAATAAAGGAATTCCTTAAAAAAAAAAAAAGGTATGGTCTGTTCCTCTCCTTCCCCTTTTTTTAAAAATTTGTTTAAGTTTTAATTTTGAAATAAATTCAGATGTACAAAAGAGGCAAAAATATTACAAAGAATTTCCATATATCCTTTATCCAGTTTCTTCAAAGTTTATACAAACAATTATCAACACTTGGAAATTAAATTAATACAATACTAATGTTCCCCTCCCCTTGAATCAGGGGCCTTAAGACTGGCTTGGACCAATAGAAGGAGACAGAGGGGGCGCTGTTCCAGTTCTGGGCTGAGGTCCTTTGCTTTCTTGCCATCCTGAGCCACAATGTCAAGTCCAGGCTGTCCTGCTGGTCAGAAAGCCAGCTGCCAACCTCGAGGCCCCAGTTGCGTGAGAGAGGCCCTACTCCCGCCAGCCTGGTCGACACCACATGGAACAGTCCTGAGACAGCACTGCTGAGCTCTGCCCAGAGTCCTGGCCCCCAGAATCAGGAGCAAGAAAATGCTTTTGTGGGTTAAGCCGCTACGTTTTAGGCTGGTTTGTTACACAGCAATAGGTAGCTGAAGCACCATACTCTCTAGATTCTAATTTCTTCATTTGAAAAATGATGGATCTGTCTTCCATCTTTGAAGGCAAGCTGATGCTGCCATAACTGGTGTCAGAGCCTCTCACCATAAATAAGCCTTCTGATATCTGGGCCCCATTCAAGGGTTTGAAATCAAGAAAAATACCCTTGAATCCTAGAGACTACAGCACTAATGCAACTGAAATTCATCAAGGAAAACAAAAGAACACACCATCTCGAAGCATTGATTTTGGAGTGGGAGTCCCTGGCTTTGAATTCCAGTTCTGCCACTTCCTAGCCATCTGATCTTGGACAAATTTCTTTCTCCAAGTCTCAGTCTTCTCATCTGTGAAGTGGGGATAATGATATTACCTACTTATAGGATTAATGTGAGGATTAAATAAAATAATGTCCATACATTGCTTAGCGTGGTACCTGGATATTGAAAGTATTCAATAAACATTAGCTGTTCTCTTTATTGGCTCGGATAATATTTTTTGCTTTTACATCTGTCTATAGAGGGACTACGTGTTAACCAAAACACGATAACCTTGCCCCAGCCAAGAAGAAAATGAAATTATACATTAACAGGGGCACTCATAGCATTGGTGTATACTAGCTCTGTAGGTTCAGAGAAAACATGTAAGATTTCTTCTGTGTAAAGAAATACAGACTGCATGGGAGGGGCAGAGAGAAGATGCTGGGTAATGATTTGCTTTTGTTTCTAGGAAGATATTGCTCACTGAGTTTATGATTAGAGAGGAAGGTTGGATGAAAAGGATTTAAAAAATTAATCCGTGGCTTTGTCGAAATAGAGCACAAGAAAGGGGCGCGTTGGTTAGCACATTTTTAGAGAAAAACAACAGTGGAACAAGAGAAATTAAAACCTAAACTTCTACCATCTGCCACAGCTGATTCCGCAGCTCTAACAAGAATCTCATTAGCATCTTCTAAGAGGCTGGTTGTGTCACCAGCACAACAGTGATGGGGAGAGGGACACCCACACCCACGCAGCACACACTCTCACACAACCTGAGCCTGCTCTGGTAGCGAGGTGGCCAGACGGGACTTGGTCCTCTCTCCCAATTCCCTCCTTTGCACACAGGAATTCCATAAGCCTGCAAAAGCTCCGGTTCAGCAAGGAGAGAGTTACCCTTTAAAAAAGATCTGCTTCAGGCAGCAAGCACAGCGAGGAGGAGTGCTTGGCCTAGCGAAGACAAGAATAACACCGCACACCCACATTTGCTTCTCATTCTGGGCCTCCTTGGTCTCCAATCGCCTGGCTACATTTTCAAGTGCTGCATTTTCTGGAGCTTTTTTTTTCAACCTGGGCCTGCCCGATTTGAGGTGCCAGGAGAATGTCCTCCCCTCCCCAGCTCCTCCAGTCACCTTCCCATCTCGCTTCCCAAAGGAAAGCAAGACAATAGAAGTCTGTTCTTGAAGGGCTTTCACCTACTTAGCTGCTGGGAAAAGAATTTAGAGCTTTGAGATGAAAAATGTCACAGGGGGAAAGGAGGCCAAGTCCAAGAGATGATTCCCAAGGAAGTTTTAAGGAATTCTGGGGGTGGGGGCTTTTCAGCATCTTTCTAATTCTTTTCTGGAGAAGTGTGTGAGTCTGGAGCCGGGGTGTATATATACCTACATATACATCCATACACATATACACATACACACACACACACACACACACACACACACACACACACATACACATACAATGAAGCAAATATCACCTAGTGATTTACTCTCTCTATGAAGATTGGAATCCATGAGATTCCAGAAATCCACCAAAACTTTCAGGAACTCCTGATTCAACCAGACCCTTTTACTGGGGCCAGAATTAGAGAAACTCAAGACCAAAGAGTCACTTTGATCCAGTCCAGTGTGATTTCAATTCAGAGCCACTTGACTCCTTTGCCCCAGTCTCCTTGTCTAGAGACGTCCTAGGTCCCCAAGCAAAGCACAGCCCAATTTAGTGTCCCCTTGTTTCCAAACATTCTGACTGCATGAGCTTGGGGCTCCTTTCTTTTAGGGGGTCCCCAAGGATTTCAGAGGCCACATGGGCAGATTGGTCAGTCTATATGGAGGGTAATGAAGTAAAAATAGACCACATAAGCTCTGGTGGTCAGTCAGTAAAATGCCGTGAGCTCTTGGGCTGGAACACTTAACCTGCTAGGTTCATCATTCATGAAACTGAATAACACTGAATTACTTTCAGGAGAATCTCAGCTAAGGCTGTGAAAATTCGCACTACTCAAGTCGAACTTACCATGAACCAGTTAATCCTGTAAGGTTGTGAGGGACCTCAAACCCAACTAGCCTGAGCAAACAGAGGGGATGTATTGACATCTATCACTGAGCAGAGCAGGAGGGGTGGGCTCAGGCAGAACAAAGCCACCAGAGCTCTCTTATTTACCTATTTACTTCTCTCCTTTGGCTTTATTCTCCCCATGGCTGATGGGTAAAGGGAGGTATGGATACAAACAGTTCCTTTCTTATGGCATCACAGATCAGCAACCCCCGTGGAAAGAAAGGGTCTTCTCCCAATATCTGTAAAATCGAAGGGAAATTTCTGATTGGTGCAGCTCAGATCATGCATTCACTCTTTGGGCAAACACTAAGGACACGGGCATGGGTCTGTGAATGACACCGGGTGGGGATAGGGCAGTGATTCCAAAGAACGGAGGGGATGCCATTACCAAAATAGAGGACAAGGGACCCTGTGTGTCCCATGTGCATATGTTACCTTCAACATTTACTAGATCTTTCCCTTTTCTTGCCTTCAGATTCAGTTTTCATAGCCTAGGAGCTAACTGAAGGGATTCTGAGTCATGGTCTGATGTGTATTTTCCAACACTATCAACCAGTTCTCCAGTTCTCAGCGGACGTTGACTGGTGCCCTACAATTCACCTCAACTCTGGAGATCGCATCGGATCCCACAGGTTAAGGGCTCAGTCCCACAAGACCACCCCCCACTTCAGATGCCAATTATAAATCCAGGTTGTCGTCTGTGCTCCTGACCAAATGGCTGTAAATCAGAGGTTCCCACAACCCCGTCCTTGGATTTGAGTGATTTGGTAGAGCAGCTCACAGAACTCAGAGAAACATTTACTAATGCTTACCAGTTTATTATAAAGGATACAGATAAACAGCCAGATGAAGAGGTATACAGGGTGAGGTCTGGAAGGGTCCAGAGCACAGGGGCTTCTGACCCCATGGATCTGGGGTGCGCCATCCTCCCAGCACTTGGATGTATTCACCGACCCAGAAGCTCATCAAAAATATTGTTCAGGAGTTTTTTATAGAGCCTAATCTGCGGCTGCCACCTCCCCTTCTCCTCCCCAGAGGTCAGTGGGTGGGGCTGAATTCCAACCTTGTAACCTCTTGGTCTTTCTGGTGACCAGCCCCATCCTGAGGCTATATAGGGTCCCACTCTAAGTCACCTCATCTGCATGAACTCTGTTGTACTCCAAAGGGGCTCCTTATGATAACAAAAGACACTCCTGCGGCTCAGGAAATTCCAAGGGTTTTAAGATCTTTGTACCAGGAACTGGGGACAAAGGCCAAATATATTTCTTATGATACCATGCATGGTTAAACAGTAAATGCCAACAAGAGCAGAATAGAAGGCATTAGGCAGGGCTCCTGTGTACGCTTCCAGGGTTAAAGCCATCCCGGGCTGGGTTCGCTCCTAGCCTGGGCCACGGTGCCCTCTGCCCGCAGTCCTGTCCTTACCCAGTTACTGACCTGATCCCAAAGTGCCAGGTCCACCCACCCGAGGGGGACGTTTGCGGTTCCTCCACACCCTGGGACTGGTTATTGGAACAACTGTGAAAGAGCTCCTTCTTGAGACAGACCTACCCTCTTCAGGGCCAGGGTGACTCACAGCTAACACCACAGTATGCCAAGCATTGTTCCAAGCACTTTAATTGTATTAATCTAGTTCATACTCACGCTGCCCTGTGCAGGGTGTTTAACTATTGTAATCCCTACTTTATCGTCGAGGAAATTGAGGCACCAAGGAGTTAAGTAACTCACCTGAGGTCATGTGGCATCTAAGCGGCAGAGCTGAGAAGCCTTAGGCATTAATGTGAAGTGTGAAGGAGGCAGACCCTGAAGTAAGACTGACTGTCCTACCGTGTGACAATTTAAAAGCCGTCTACCTACTGGTGATTCTCAAAGTCAGATCTTCGGGCTGGCTCTCTCCCTAGAACTCTTGCCTCTTGAACATTGACACTTGAAGGTTCCTTTGCATCTCCAACGTAGCAAAATGGAACCTGCTTTTCCTCACCGAATTCCTTCCTCGCCCCCGTCCTCCTGACCTCAATGCGTGGTACCCTCCACCCCCCCCAGGTGCTAAGGCTAAGGCCCTGGAATCTGAATTGCATTCCTCTTGCTGCTCACCCCGTAACCAATCTTCCATTAAGTCCTATTGGCTCAAGCTCCCAAATATCTCCAGAATGCTGGTCGTGTTCACTGTTTCCACGGCCACAGCTGTAGTCCCAACCCAGAGTCTCCGGCCCAGATCACTACCTGGCCTTCTAATGAGTCTCCCTTACTGCATCCTTGCTCCATCCCCGTAAATCAGACCATTTTCACATCTCTGCTTAAAACCCTTCTGTGTTTTCCCACTGCTCCAGGATAAAATCCAAGCTCCTGTCTATGGTCTACACGATCCTACTTAACCTGCCTCTGCTTCCTCCTCCAAATCCTCCTACCTGCTCTTTCCTTCTTGTTCTGTGACAGCAGGCTGCTCGTCTATTTTGTCCCCTGCTGGATCCCCAGAGCCTAGAATAGCAGAAGCTCAGTCTCTATTTCCCTGTTGAATGAATGAATGAATGACTGTGTGCCAGCCTCACAGACCCCCGTCTCTCCCCAAACCCACCACGCTTTTTCCTGCCCCAGGGCAGCTGCACTTGCTGTCCCTCTGCTTCTCACACTCTTCCCCATGCCCTGCATGGCCACGTCCTCCCCAGCTTTCAGCTGGTGACTCAGATTCAGCTTCTCAAAGACACCTCCCGGAAGACTTCCCTGGTGGCGCAGTGGTTAAGAATCCGCCTGCCAATGCAGGGGACACGTGTTCGAGCCCTGGTCCGGGAAGATCCCACATGCTGTGGAGCAACTAAGCCCGTGCACCACAACTACTGAGACCACGTACCACAACTACTGGAGCCCGTGCACCTAGAGCCCATGCTCGGCAACAAGAGAAGCCACTGCCATGAGAAGCCCGCGCGCAGCACCGAAGAGTAGCCCCAGCTCGCCGCAACTAGAGAAAGCCCACGTGCAGCAACGAAGACCCAATGCAGCCAAAAATAAATTAATCAATTAATTAATTTAAAAAAATAAAAAATAAAAACATCCTCATTAAACTCACATGCTGCACACTTGAATTCTGTGTTACCTCCCTCCTTAATTTCTGGGCCTGAATATAAACCTGGAATGTTTGCAGGGTTTGTTGCTGTACTTTTTCCTCCTTCTGAATTGTCCTTTTTTTTCCTCTCTAGTTTTCATGTATTACTTCGATAATCCTGGTGGCCAAATTCCGTCTTGGCTCATTAACTGGTTCACCAAGGTGAGATCCCAGGAGGCAGGAGGGGAAGTAAAAAAAAATTTTTTTTAATAAAATAAATAAATAAATAAATTCACATGCTGCTAAAAAAAAAAGACACCTCCCAGGAGCGCTGCACAAAGCAGCGCCCTCCTCCATAGAGCTCCATCCCATTACACACTCTATTCTTCATAGCCTGTGTCAGCATCTGAAATGATCTTCTCTGTTTATTTAGGTTTTATTGCCTGTCCCCCCCACGAGAATGTGTCTCAACGACACGGACCTTGTCTGTCTATTCACTGCTCTATCCCAGCACCTAGATCAGTGCTTAGCACATAGTAGGGGCTCAACTGCAAACTGACTGATGAACACTTAAGGTTGTTGTGATGATTAAACATATATTAAAACAACCATGTTGGAAAACTGGCCATTTCTAATAAAGCTAAGGATACACTTACGAGGACCAGTGATTTGACCCCGCAGTATATACACCAGAGAAATGAGTACATACATCCAGAAAACGCCTTGTACAAGAATGTTCACAGCAGCCTGATTCACAATAGTCAGAACTGGAAGTAACCTGAATGTCCATCAATAAGGGAACTGACAAATTGTGGTCATACAAGGGAATAAGAAGGGCTTAACATGGATGAATCTCCCAGACGAAGCGCTGACCAAAAGAAGCCACACACAAAAATGACACACTGTGTGATTCTATTTATATGAAATTCAAGAATAGAGGAAACTATTCCTGGCTGTGCCTGGTGACCTGTTTCCAGCGCCGCTCACGGGCCAGAGTGACGCAGGCAGCTTTTTTTGGGAGGAGGAAGTGAGACAAACTCAGTAAGAAAGGGGAAGGATTTGCATTCACAAAGGTGGAGGGTCATTGCGGATCCTGTGGGTGGAAAGAATGCTGACAGTAATTTTGGAAAGCTATGTGCAAGGCCGCCCTGGCCAACAAAGGTTTGTGGAACAGCTGGAAAAACACAGAACTTTCAAAGAACACCGAAGAGGATGCTGAGGCTTCACGCAGGAATCAGATCTCAAAATGCAAAGCACACGACGAGGGTGACCTCAGCAGTGACCGTTGCTGCGGCAGGTGGCTTCCTGCCCGGCGTGGGGGAGGGACGAGGGGGGCTGACAAAGGTTGGGTTGGGTGGCAGTAGATCCTTTTCCTGGCCCTTGTCTCCAGGGCTGCACGGGAGAAGGTATTCCTCCATCTAGTGGTGGAGCAAAGCCCCTTTGGGGGCCCTTTTCACTTCAACTGAAACTATGCAAAGTGTGAGCAAAACAGGAAGAGGCCTGTAAGGCATCTACTTAATAACCAAGAGATGGAGACTTCCTTTGTAATAAAAGCCCCCAGAGGCAGCACACACAATGACAAGGGCCCTCTGTCCATCCCTCCCCCAGCACCCACCTTGCAGCCGTTTCCCCCCATCATTCATCTGTCATGTTGCTGCAATGGCTTCAGTGGGTTGGGAAACTCTGAGATCAAAATTAGCTGCTCAGTGTGTCACCAGAAACTTGTGAAACCTAAAGTAAGCTGAATTCAGAAAACATGCAATGACAGAGCCCCAGAAATAAACCCCAGAGAATGAGATCCTTGGGGACGCAGATATGCAGGGGAGCAGCTCTTTGATTATGCTGCTCGTTCTGTTAATTACACACAGGTATTTACTGTGGTTTGTCTCCTCAAATACACTTTGCTCCAGCTGGCTTAAAAATTCTTTACTTTCTGGAAGGTTGGGAATGTGTTTTATTGTTCTCGATATTGTCCAGTTTAAAAAAGGGAATCTGCTGAGTGCTATTCACCACATGTGGATGAGCATACTCTAGGATTTTAATACCATGTGTAATTCCAATCATCTTTTGGTTTAAAAAAAAAAAAAATGCATTCCTAAAAGAGCTCCTCCAACCTGAAGATAAGCAAGTAAAGGAGATGAGAGGGACTCCCCTGGTGGCACAGTGGTTAAGAATCTGCCTGCCAATGCAGGGGACACGGGTTCAAGCCCTGGTCCGGGAAGCTCCCACATGCCACGGAGCAACGGAGCCCGTGCGCCACAACTACTGAGCCTGCGCTCTAGAGCCTGCGAGCCACAACTACAGAGCCCGTGTGCCAGAACTATTGAAGTCCGCGCGCCTAGAGCCTGTGCTCCTCAACAAGAGAAGCCACCGCAATGAGAAGCCCACGCATCGCAACAAAGAGCAAATGAAGAGTGGCCCCCGCTCACCACAACTAGAGAAAGCCCGTGTGCAGCAACGAAGACCCAACGCAGCCAAAAATCATAAATAAATAAATAAATTTATTAAAAAAAGAAAAAGAAAAGGAGATGAGAGTTCAAAAGTTCGAGGAAATGGAAACTTGGGTTTCAGTTTGAATTGAAATACTGTGTAGTCAGTACCAAGAGTGACAGTATTGTTAGAAAATGATCCCAGAGTGAAATCAAGAGGGACACTTAAGAGATCAGTCATCTGTGGGTGTGACAAGGAATCAGTGAATAAGCGGCTCCAGGGAATGAAGAACTGCAAATCCATCCAGGCAGCCGGGAGACAGACCAAGGGACAGACCAGGCATCGTCCCAGCCAAGCAATAATCTCCTCACTTGCAGTGGTTAAAAGACTTCAAGACAAGACCCCATCAAGCCTAAATCTTATTGGTTACGAAAAAATGGCTGAAGCAAATCACGCTGATAATAAATTACACCAAGAAAAAAAAAAAAAAAGATGAAGTGTAACTAGTCTTACTTAATCAGATGATGTGTACAGACTTTTCCTGCTCAGTCCTTTTAGATCTTTGAGGGACTTGCTCTGTCTCCAGGCCAAGTGTTTCTGGTAAGTTGTCAATCAAGATTCCTGACCACAGGGGTGGGTTTGTACCCCAGCCCTTAGCAACAGTGATTGGAATAAAAAGGATAAGGAGACCCAAGCAGGACAGATCCATTGCTATGTGGATGCTGGGAGAAAGAACTTTGTTATTTAAAATTTTTTTTTCTGTTGAGATTGTTATGGGAGGACACACATGGAAGCCGTGGAATAGATCTCTGTAGAATGAAACAGAGAACAGCGAAGACCAGAGGCCGATGAACTGAGATCTGGCAGGAGTTCTCAGCCGGGGCTGCACGTTGGACTTGCCTGGGGAGTTTTAAAAACTGGAATTTTTATTTGATTGGTCAGGGATGCAGCCTGGGCCTTGGGACTCTAAAAAGCCCTCTGGATGATTCTTATGGGCGGTCAAGGATATGAACTGTTTGTCTAGAAGGACCACATCCGATCCCCAAGGCCTTGATCCCGGCAGCTCTTCCTGATCCTGTAACCCACCTCGGTGCCCTCAGCTGCCAGTGACTTTCCTTGTCTTGCTTAATTTAGTTTGAATGGCATTTCTGTCGTCTGCGGCCAAAAGAAATCTAACCAAAAAGCTGAAAGAGACTCTGTAATCCTAGCTACCACTGATTCAGCACGAGTGATGGGCTAGGCACTGTTCCAAGTGCTTTCCTTATACTAACTCATTTAGCTTAATCATTACAACATCCCTGGAATTAGAAAACTATTATAGTTCCCATTTTACAGATAAGGAAATGAGACATCAAAAGATGAAGGGACTTGCCGATATTTACACAGCTTGTAAAAGCAAGGCTGGAATGTGAACCTAGAAACTTCCTTAAAAACCTCACCTCAAGGTAGAACCAAGAAAGGAGGCCACTTCTCTGCAAGAAGCTCAGAAAGGGGGTCTCCTGTGAGAATATGAGTGCTTTTATCAGGAAGAAGCTTTTGGCTGTAAAACAGAAAACCCCAACCCCAGCGGCTTGTGCAATTATTTAACCCATCAAGAGGAAAGGAAAGGGGGCAGTTCTGGGGTTGGCTGATTCAGTGGCTCATTTTAAGTCACCGGGTACCCCGCTTCTTCCCACCGTTCTCCTCTGCCTGCTCCCCGCATTGGCCTCTTCCTCGGGCTGGCTCTCTGGATGACAGCGAGATGATAGCGGTCCCCAGGCCCCATATCATCATAGAACAACCGCAGGCAGAGAAAGGTACCGTTTACGCACCTTGTGTTTCTTATTATCAGGTAGAAACACCTTGTGCCAAAGGCCATCAGTAGCATTCCCCTGGTGTTTCATCACAGGACGGGGGATGGGAGCACCGGGGTTCGCTTGGATCTGTCCTTCTCAACTGGGACATTGGAGAAATGTGGAGGAGGGCGTTTTCTATTGTTTCAATGATTCAAGGCCATTAGCGGCCTTGAATTAGTAGCTAGAGATGTAAAGACAGGAGATGGTTAACGACCCACAATGCATGGAACACCCCTTCTTGTGACCTTCATGAATTTTGAACATTCACACAGGTGAAGAAACTGTTCAAAATATTGGAGCTAAACCTAACTCTTTTTATCTGTAAAACCAAAGCATTTAAAAAATGCACTGTATTTTCCAGGCAAGCAGTTACTGCATACATCAAGGGAACACTGAGCTTTGTTTTATTTAGAACTTTTCCAAGAGTTTGTTCCCCATTTTGGAAAATCACATTAGCAATGTCAGCACCACTCACGGAGTCTGCATCTTCACTACAACAGACCTGTAATGGGCCTGCACTGCTAGCTGCCACCTTCACAGTGATTCTGGGTATCGAGCACCTACAACATTGTTATTCATTTCTTCTAGGGTAGTCCTGCTGAGCATTTGCACAGTTGACAGACTTGCTCTTTTATTGTAAATTATTTTCCTTTTAATTCTACTTTGTGCTTTAGTCAGTTCCTGCAGTTGGCTTATCAACAAGAGAAATTTATTTCTCACAGTTCTAGAGGCTGGAAATCCAAGATCAGGGTGCCAGCATGATCAGATTCTTATGAGGGTGGATGGCCATTTTCTCTTTGTATCTTCACTTGGTGTAGAGGGACAGAGAGCTCCCTGGGGTCTCTGTTATAAGGACACTAATCCTATCCATGAGGGCTCCACCCTTAGGACCTAAGCAACTCCCAAAGGCTTCCACCTCCTAATACCGTCACTTTGGAGGTTAGAATTTCAACATACGAATTTTGGGGGGGGATACAAACATTCAGTCAATAACACTTTGTAATATGATTATTGAATTTTTTAAAAAGATGTGTACATATTATATTATCTATAAAATTCATTTCAGTGTAATAAAGGTGAAGTTATAAAAATACTTGTTATAAAAAGAGGGTGTTGGCTCCAACAGGATGAGAGCTACTGTTCGAGTGCTTGAGACAGGCGGCACAGTCATCAAAGTGGATGGGATGGACCTCGGCAAGTACCTCTTACAGGCGTGATACTTTCTTCTTTTCTGTATACAAATGGGCTTACGTTACTTTTAAAATTAGGGAAAATGTTATTAAAGTAAGTTATTAGAAAGAGTTTTTGAATAAATGTCCATGAAGGAAATAGAAATGTAAAAAGGAAATACCAGGTAATTAAAACATCTGCAAGAACAGTAGACTTTGGACCCTGAGGAGGCCTTAGGAGGTGTGGTTAGAAAATCAACAGCAGATGGTTCTAGAGGAGTTGATTCTGAGCTGTTATTGTCAAAGAAATCCTAGGAGAAGAGCCTTTGCTGTTAGTTAGGCTGGTAAGGTTTCACTCATTCACTTAACTATTCATTCAATAAACACTTTTTCGTACTAGGTTCTGGGAATACAGAGATGGGTAAGTCACCATCCTGTTCTTAAGGATCCCACATTCCTGTTGAGTGGCAGATAGGTTAACAGTTACAAACAGTGGAATGTTAAAGGTGCCATTGGAGAATTTGTGAAAGGGGACAGCAGGGACCCCAGAGGAAGGCAGGCACTGTGTCCATTTGACCACCATTTTATCTTGAGAGGAATGGTACCCTCCTGTCTACTCTTTCCCTCACACCTATTTTTGTTCACGGTATTAACTCCATTCTTAAGTTCTAACACATGAGGGTTTGAAAGATTCTACAAAGAAAAGTCCAAATAAACCACTTGAAGATACCAAGGCAGAACTGCTGTAACCATGCAGATGTATGGCTTGATTTCATATGCTTTGGGGTCAAATGTAGCTAGCGGGTGCTTCCATCACGACAATGTCCCCCACCTTAAACCAAGGAATTAACTTTCTTTGTGCTCCCAAAGGGTAGACTATTGGTTGTAATTTTCTGTATGGAGCCGCGGGGGGGGGGGGGGGGGAGGGCAGAAATGTAGGGGCCTCTACTCAAAACCACGAAGAGTATCAACTGTCAGGACAGAAACAGTGCTCCAGAAGTCTGATCATTCAGTCTTAAATATTAAGAAACTATCACTAATTTGAGGGGCGAGGGTAAGAGTAAACTTGACCCCATTTAAGATTGATCAAAATCTGGTTCTATTCTCCAGTATTTGGGTTCCCAGTAAAAGTCTACTCTGATTTGCCAATCCCTCATGTCTACAGGTATAATAAAAGAGAAGTCACAGATTAGTTTTGATTAATTACCATCATGAGGGTTGGTTTTCAGGGAGAGAGTAGGGGAGGAATGACATAGGTGATGAAAATCCACAGATAGCACAAACACCCAATTTAACCAGCAATTCCAAATCCTCCTCCAATGAATTTTTTTTTTTTCATTAGAGGTGCCAAGTAGCAAGGCTCAGCCCACCTTTTAGGGCTGGATCTAACAACATGTGAACTCATCACAAGGCAGGCAGGTAGGTGCAAGAGGAACAATGAGAAGCTGGGGGTTGCTGGCCTTTCTGAAATTGCATATTGGCCACTCTTGCTCACTCTGTTGGTTTCATTGAGCTGAAGCACCGCATGAGCACTGTTGGTTAACATTGGGGGCTGCCAGGCAGAATTTTTAGAAAGACCAGTTCACTCTTTGGTCACCACTAAAACGCAGCTCACAGATAGAGGACCCCCCTGTGTAAAATGGGTTTGCAGTGACTGTAGGCAGAAAGATGTGATGGAGCAGAGGCTGAGCTCCTAGAGCAGAGGCCCTTCTCATTTGCCTCAAGTTCCAGTTTGAGCTTCTGATATGACTCAGACTCAACCCAACTTGCAACTGCCACCTATTTAGACTTCCTCACACCCAGCCCTTCCCGAAGGCCTTCATATGGCCTCCCATCTGCCTGCCATCAAGGCTGCACGTGACCTAACCCAAGTCAGACCTCACTTCTCACTACTCTCTAAACCACACACGTCAACATCTGCCCAGGTTTACCCACTGGTTTTGGCATTTATCTGACTTCCCACCATCTTGCCTTTCCTCTGGTCATTCCTTAAACTCCCTTCTCTTGCTGAAAAAGTAGCTATTTTTTCAAGGTCCAGCCCTTCCATGAAAGCTTCCCTGTTTCCCCAAACTCAAAGTGATCATTCTCTCCTATGACAGCACTTTGTTTGTCTTTTATGACACTTACCACATTATGCTTTTCATTATATCACAGTAGCTTATGTACCCTATGACTTTAATGTTCTCCAAAATGTGGGTCAGGAACCACCAGTGAGTTTTGAAATCACTTCAGTGAGTCATGACCTGAATTTTAGAAAATGAAATAGAGTCAGACAGAAGATTTTAGAGTGCATTACATGTAAACATATTTCTCACTTTGGTTTATGGTCAAAAAGCTTGAAAATCATCGCCTTACTTAGTAACGTTTTCAGCTTCTACGTACAGAAAGCCTCCATCCAAACAGTTTACATAACAAAGGATTTATTATTTTCTATAATGAGAAGTCTGGAGGTAGGGGCAGCTCTAGGTTAGTTTATCAGTAACTTATCAACATCAAGGACCCAGATTTTTGTCATCTCTGTAATCCTTCCAGCTTCCTACCCTCATGTTTGCAAGATGGCTGCAGGGGTTCCTTGTATCACAACAACATCCAAAGGCAGAAAAAAAGGAGCTTATTCTTCAGATCTCTTTTTATCAGAAAAACATTTTTCCCAGAACTCCCCCCAAGCCCCTAGTAGATCTCCTTCCATTTCTCTTCAAAATAAATTGAAATAAAATGAATGATATGCCTAGCCAAGTGTGGCAGGGAAAACCAAAATTAGTTTACATGAGGATAAGAGCACCTTCCCTGAGTATTTGTCTGATCAGAAATATGGGGAAGACTAATGAATCTGAGGTAGGCAAGCAAAAGTATCTGCCAGCCCCGCACAAGATACATCGGAAAGGGGTAGGACTAGGGTCCCTTTCTCTTCATAATCTCTGCAAGGCTTACCATGTAGTAAGTCTAGACAGTCACCTCAATTTCCAGTGATAAATTAAATCAATCACTTTGCCTCAAAGTATAAATATTCATGGGCTACATAGATCAAATATCTAATTTGAGATACTGGAGGCATTCTGCAGACATGATTTGCCAATATATAACTCACCAGAGGCTAGGATTTTTTGTCTTAATTTTTCTATTGAAATTTTAAACGTGAAGGGCTAGACTAGCAGCGTTGTACATTGTAATACCATTTAAATAATAAAACACATATTTGTCACCGTGCAGATGGCAACTGAAAATTCCACAGATGGAATTGTGGCTCTCCAGAGGAGACGGTAAACTTGTGACGGTGGGTGTAGAGAGACGGCTGTATTGGGGTGGAGAGACATTACGTCATCCCAGATATGGGTTTTCTTTGGGAACCTGGCAGGATTACTGCTGAATCACTCAGCTAGGCAAATTATTGGCATGTTAGTTGTACGAAGGTCCCTGTAATTAAGCCCTTGTTCCACCACTCTCCTTGGCATCTTTCTGCTTATGTTGCCATTTAAGGCCAGACTTGAAAATAAGAATACATACAATAATCCTATCTGCAAGAGTCAGTGGCTTAAAGTATGGAGCCAGTGCTGTTTCTCCCCTCTTGCATGCACACGTATGTGTGTACACAAACACACACATCAGAGAAACCACAGGTTCAGGGGACTTTGAACTGCAGAAAGACTTTTGTCTCTGAGATGGTTAGAATCTTTCTCTTTGCTCCTGTTATAAATGCAAGATCTTCCCATCTGACCAGTAGATAAGACTAGCCTTGTTAGGTGCCTTGCAACTCCTTCAAAAGTACACCTGGGGCTTCCTTGGTGGCGCAGTGGTTGAGAATCTGCCTGCCAATGCAGGGGACACGGGTTCGAGCCCTGGTCTGGGAGGATCCCACACGTTGCGGAGCAACTAGGCCCATGAGCCACAATTACTGAGCCTGCGCGTCTGGAGCCTGTGCTCCGCAACAAGAGAGGCCACGATAGTGAGAGGCCCACGCACCGTGTTGAAGAGTGGCCCCCGCTTGCCACAACTAGAGAAAGCCCTCGCACAGAAACGAAGACCCAACACAGCCATAAATAAATAAACACACATTAAAAAAAAAAAAAGTACACCTGAAACTAACATGATATTGTAAATCAACTATACTTCAGTTAAAGAACAAAAGAAAGAAAGAAAAGAAAAAAGAAGAAGAAAAAACAGAGGCCTTTAAGTTCTGGAGTAACATGGCAAACTTTTTCTCACCTGCTGGACCACAGGATGCTGAGAGTGCATCTGGTTGGCCTGGTGGCAGTAGACTTGGGTTCTACTCTTGCTTCTGCTACTAACTTGTTACCTGGTTGTAAGGCCGTGTTGGGACTGTGGGTGCTCTCCCTGCTCTGCCAGAACTTGCTTGAAGTTCCATGTTCAGTTTCAGGGACCTTGTTTTAAGAAGGTTCTTGGCTGGCAAACTCAGTGGTGTGCTTGCAGCTATAACATGAGATGTCCAGAAACTGTGGAGAAACTCTGAAGATATGACAATAGAAATAAGTACCATTGCACAGGGCTTCTACATACATTAGTTGATTTGTTCCCTCTATCAACCTTATAAGGTATTTACACTCATTTTAAAGAAATTCTAGAGATCGTAGGTCAGAGAGATTAAGGTTGGTGCCCCAGGCACATTCTTTTCTTTTTTTCTTTTTTGGCCACACTGAGCAGCTTGTGAGATCTTAGTTTCCCGACCAGGGATCGAACCCGCGCCCCCTGCAGTGGAAACGTGGAGTCCTAACCACTAGACCACCAGGAATTCCCTCCCAGGCACATTCTTAACTGTGTTATTTAACAGATGGCTTAGAACTTGGAAAGGAAGTGGCAATTACAGAGGACCACAGGACTGCACCCTCATTTCCTTTCGATAGCATTACCCCATAATTGATAATAAGAGCTAAGATGTATTGAGTGCTTTCTAGGTGCCCTGCACTATGCTAAGTGTTTCAATGCATTTAAGCTTCACAAAAAATCACGAAGTGGGTGCTATGATTATTTCAATTTACAGATGAGGAAACTAAGCCTTAGAGAAAGAAGCAATTTTTTTCTGGTTGTGGCTATCCCCTGTTTTTCCTCCTGTTCTTTAAAAGACTCATTCTTCAGGACTCAGCTCACAGGTTCCCAGTGAGGCTTTCCCTGACCCCTCTCCATCATCTACGGTTGCCCACTGCCAACCTCACGTCCTCCGTCACACGCCCCCTGTTCATTTCATTCACAGGACATACTAGAATCTGTAGATAGCTTGTTTACTTACTGATGTGCTTCTTTATTTTGTCTTTTCTATTCAGATATAAATCTGTGAGGGTAGGGACTCTGTCCTCCTGATTCTCCAATGCTAGTGTCTAGCAGGGTGTATGGAATATATTAAGTACTCAATAAAAATTTGACTGAATGAATGAGTACATGCATAAATGAATGAGTATAGTCAATCAATGGGATTTGGACATGAGTTTGTCTAATGACAGAGACAAAGCTTTAGCCCCTCTGCTCATGCATTTACTCACTCATCCTTTCAACAAGCATTTATTAAGTTTATCAACAAGTGCCAGGCACTGAGGTAGGTGATAAGAATCAAAAGAGTAAGATAGAGTCTCTGTCCTTGAAAAATCTCACCTATGAGGGGTGGAGGTGGTAGTTTGGAGGAGTGATTAAGTGGGGTTTATAAAAAAGCACAAATAAAAGTATAATGTGATATGGTTTAGAATAAAGTACAAAATGACACAGCAGGAAAGAAAGGGACCTCGGTGCCCCTGCTGGACTCGGAAGACTTCTGCAGAGCAGGTGACTTTGAACCTGACCTTGAAAGAGGACTCTGAACTGTGGAGGAGAACTCATGGTGCATCTGGGGACAGCACGGAGCCTGTCTCCTGTCCTGCACTGTTGAGTCACATTTTGATCACCGTGTCCAGTTGTTAGAAGGGCTACTGACCAACTGACCTTTCAGTGGAAATGTCATGGAGGGGAATCCTGCCAGGGGTAGGGGTGGGAGGGCACCAGGAGGTAGGTCTGAGTGGCCTCTAGGTGTCCTCCAACCCTAAGAGTGACATGACAGGGAGTACTGTTTCTCAGAGGAAAGTACCAAAAGACAGAACCAGAGTACAGCATGGAAACAGCCATATTCCTGCCCTAAATATAGAGAACTTCCTGACGAGAGAGCTGACTATAACCCAAGTGTATATATTGGCTTGTAGTTTTCAAAACATCTTCTCAAACATGATCTCATTTGATCCTTCAATAGCCTGCTAGATATTCTGAGGCTCAGCAAGACCATTTATTATTCATTTATTTGGTCAACATTTACAGAGGGCCAAGCCCCATCCAGACCCGGGCAATGCAAGGGGGAAGAGTACAGCCTCTGGCCCCAAAGCACTTAAGTACAAAGATGCAACGAGGGCACAGTGTAAAGTGCCGTGACTCCACTCAGCATGTAGGAAAGAGACTTAGCCCAGGGGACACATGAGCCGAGTGCTAAAGCGGTGAACGACAGTGTGGGATCCTGAGTCAGGCAGTCTTGGGTTCGAATCCTTGCTCTGCGCCCACTTGCTGTGCCACCTTGGGTAACTAAATGAGATCGTTAAAAATAAATGAAATGAAATAATACATGTGTACTACTTAGGTTGTAGGCTGGCTGCTAAAACAAAGACTTAAATAGACAGTCACTTATCCAAGATGGAAACTGAATTCTCTTCTCTTTCACATACACATTCAGCCAGGCTCTGCTCTAGGAAGTCATTCCATCTCAGGCTCTTTCCACCTAGATGCTCTGCCAGGTCCAAGGGTTTGACCTCATCTACCTGGTCCAAAATGGCTCCTCATCACAATGCATGCTGTGTTCAGGTGCAGCTTGATACAGGACCTTAAATGGCATCACCAGGACCCCATCCTCTCTCAGCGTGGCTTCCTTCTCCTCTGGACATTGGCTGCAGTCTCACATAAGCTCTCCCATCATGGTTGCAGGAGGATTTGGGCAGCTTCCAACTTCATGTGCTCTTAACTTTCTGTCCAGTGTCTCCTTTCTAAGAGTTGAATCGGTAACCTACACTAATCCCAGTGGTCAAGTGGATGGGAGGAGTTGATTAGCTAAGACTAATTAGGGCTCCCTCACAACGGCATCGCTTAGAGTGGCGGCAGAATGAGTCCCTACATAAAACTCTCCATACTGCTTTACCAGGAGAAGGATGAATGTATGCCAGACGGTTAAAAAGAAAAAAAAAAATCCCTCAGGGATGCCTTTCTAGTTGCTAGACGGGATGCTGCCTGATTCATGAGTCGTTGAATGAAGGCAATTGAGCTTCAAATTTACTTGGTTGAGAAAAGAAAAAACCTCTATTCCTTCTTTCGATTAATTATATGCACTTCTAGAGTACTATAATCCACAGCAGTGGTCTTTAAACTTCACCCCAAAAGCCCCAATCTTGATTATGCACCCAACTAGTACATTTATTTCTTTGTAAGTATACATATGTGCTATCCTACTACTAACACATTACTATGGTAAAAACTGCTAGTGGCGTCCCGTGTCCATCCTTCCCCGCTTCCTTAGTGTAGCATTTCCTAATGGGCGCATGGCATCCTACAATTTCCCAGGACCCTTTGCAACTAGATGTGGTCACATGACTAAATTCTAGCCAATGAAATGTCAGAAGTGTAAGGTGCAATTTCCGGGAAGTGTCCTCAATGGAAGGAACATGCAGTTCTTCCCTTCTTTCTCCTTCCTGCTGCCTCGAATGTGAGCAGGATGGCTTGACCATGAGCAACAGCCTTGGACAACGGAGTGGAAGCCACATGTTGAGGATGTGGAGCAACCAGAAAAGACACCTCACCAGTTCTGGGCACCCTATCTCCAGACTCCATTTGCATGAGAGAGAAATAAACTTCTCTCTTGTTTAAGCCTTTGTTGTTTTGGATATTCTCTTCTTTCTTTCTTTTTTTTTTGTTTTATAAATTTATTTATTTTATTTATTTATTTTTGGCTGTGTTGGGTCTTCGTTGCTGCACGCAGGCTTTCTCTAGTTGCGGCGAGTGTTGCAGTGCGTGGGCTTCTCATTGCGGTGGCTTCTCTTGTTGCAGAGCACGTGCTCCAGGCATGTGAGCTTCAGTAGTTGTGGCTCACGGGCCCTAGAGCGCAGGCTCAGTAGTTGTGGCGCAGGGGCTTAGCTGCTCCGTGGCATGTGGGATCTTCCCGGACCAGGGGTCGAACCCGTATCCCCTGCATTGGCAGGTGGATTCTCAACCACTGTGCCACCAGGGAAGCCCCTTCTCTTCTTTCTTAATCTCAGTCAAATCTGATCCTAGGTGATAAAATTTTATACGTTATAATACATGTACCAAAATACATATAACAAGAAGAGATAAGATAACTCTAAATGAAAGTTCTAATATTTCTTGTACCCCACCGGATGGAGGTTCACATACCCCTGGGGTGCATACCTTCCCCCCCTTCATTTTAGAGCCCTCTGGTCTCCTTGGTCCTGGCCCTGTGGTGCCCCGTGGGGTTAGATGCATTTGTGAGGCTGTTTGCCTCCTCTCTCTGAATGCACTTTGCTCTTTGAGGCAGTGACCCTGAAGCGAGGCCTCTGAAACGCCTAGCCCAGCTGGGGCAGAGTCCCTCCCTGGCCCTGCCTTTGCTGCCTGCTGACTCTGTGTCTGTTTCTATCATCCAGATTTTGCTTTTGCAATGGGGAAAGCAGACCAGAAAATCTGACGGAATCGATAAGATGAGATACGATCTGAACCCAAAGAAGTAGGCAATCCATAATTGTCAGGGAAAAAGACCTGCCCCTTTAGCCTTGCTGTTGCAGCCCAGAACTTGAGCTAATTGGCCTGATTCTGTAGGGAAAGAGAGGGGGAAGGGAAGAGGCCAAGAGCTTTGTCATTCTAGAGCTTTCTCCGAGGCCACGGTTTTCTCTTCCCAGGAAGGCGACAACCGTGGGCCCACGCCCACCTCACCACATCAGACATGATCAGAGTGGACCCAATTCTAAGACATCGAGGCTGGGCCGGGGAAAGCCGACCCTGCCCGGTCTCTTTAGGATCTGGGTGAGTCCATTCTCCCTCTCTTCACCCCCTTGAGGCATCAGTGTCCTGATGGTATCACAGCTTCAAAATTCCCTGACTCATGCCATCCTCGGATTTTAAAAGAGCTTATTCAAGTGGTGTAGGCTGCATGCTCCACCCTCCACTCAGCTCAGCAGTTCAGTACAGCACTCGTGTGTGTGTGCGTGTGTGTGTGTGTGTGTGCGCGCGCGCGCGCGAGTGCATGTGGGACAGAGGGGCCAGAGAAGGAAGGGGCTGGAGTGGGGGAGAGGGGCTCCTGAAACCAGAAGGAAAAGTTCTTGAGGGAAACTTGTGCTGCTCTCATTATGAAAGCAATGAATTGGTGCCCCAAAGAGCGGCTGGCCCTTACCCCCTAAGTGGGCAGGTCAGAACGGGAAAGTGCTGCGTAGGTTTGCTCAGGAAAAGCAAACATGCTGGGGAGGAAAGCATCTTCTCTCTCCATCACAGTCTGAGCCGGCTGTTCTCCTACACTTCTAGGGAGCGAGGCTATCATGTGATTTGCTGGTAACCATGGCAACGAACCTTGTTCCGCGAAGCGTAAGGAGAGAAATCCCACAGAAAGAGATCTGTCTCTTTCTGGATGTTGTCCTGTACCCAAGGGCAGCTCGACTCCAACTCAGTTTGTTCTCTGTCACTGCTGTGGCAATTGTTGTTGGAGGAAATGACAGTGATTTGCTCTCTTCTGAGCTGGAGACCTTGGCTTTTTTTGGTTCTCCTCCTGACACTTGCATCCCCTACTTTGGAACAGTCTCTGAAGACGAAAGACAAAAATAGCTCTCTCCGAAGGAGAGGTTGCTAATGCATGCCCAGCTTTCAGAGATGGGCTTCTCTTTGTAAAGCGTGCACCTCCAGTAAGTGAAGCCTGGGGGCAAGTTCCGCTTTCTTCCCTGGCCACAGAGAAAGCACTAGTGACACTGGGGGAGTGATCGCACTGCTCTCTGCCGGGAGAGGCCGGAGCGGTGGTCTGTACTGAGGAAGCCTAAACAGCAGTGAGTGGGGTGCAGCCAACCTGACTGTGGGCACTCACCACTCCCCTGCTCGCAGGCTTAGCGGGAGGAAGTGGCTCTGATATTCTCTGCTGCAAACGAAGGACATAATTATTATTTGGGGAAACGCACACTGTTACATGATGCAGCCAGAAGACGGCTGCAGGGTGATGGGCACACACAAGGTGCCCCCTCTGAGCTGCAGCTTCCATCTGCCTTTAGGAGACCAGATAGTGGGTGCTGCCTTTTCAGTGGGATGCCATCACGTTTATTGCCTCAGTGACCTTGAACGAGGCACTGAGACTCTTTGAGTGTCAGTTTCTCCATCTTTAAAAGAGGCAGAGTAATATTTCTGTAGCCTTTCTCACTGGGTTTTTGTAACAATCACATGTGATGATCTAAGGCAAAGGAGTTTAAAACTACAGATCTCTATGTGGTACCATTATCCTGCTTCTCAGTTACAGAAATATCCATTCTTAAAGGATTCTGAAAGTTGGAATGAGTAAGTAATTAGGTCAAAAAATTATGATAGTGCAAAGCCATAGCTGTTACCAAGAGAGTGTTTTTAGCTAATGTTTAATGAATGCAAAGCAAATTGCACACTGCATGTAATCCTAACAACACCTCCGTTGGTATGACAGTTTGCATTTTACGGATGAGGCCCAAATTCACATAGCTGGTGACAGAGTTGGGATTCACGTCCTGGCCAGTCTGATTCCCAAGTCCAGGGTCTTAACTGCTGCTGGGGCCTTGTGCTAGGGGAAATTCACTGAAACATTTCCACGCTGCTGGAGTTAAGTTAGCAGGTGGTTTCCTGTCAGTTCACAGAGCAGCATGGGGGTGTGTATGCGTTTATAAAGAGGGGCTGTCTTCCTTCCCCACCTGGGGGGCACCCATTCTTCCCATGCAGACATGGCCATCTCTTGGCTCCTCATGGAAAACTCCAGTAGCTAAAAGCTGGACTGCCTGGGTTCCCACTCCTAGTACTGTCGAACCGTCAGGCCTTGCCATGTTTGCTCTTCCAGAGTCATGCTTGACTTTTCTCACCCTGCTCATGGCCTGAAGGCCCACCCCTCTGGACCACGGCTGCGGTTGCGTTTGGCCACTGGGGAGCCCTGGCAGGAGAAGAGTGAGGCCAGGGAGTTTGCTCTTCCAGCTCCCTCCCTCCTGGGTGGCTGCCGATCTCATCCCTTCAGGAGGCATAAGGACTCCAGCTGTCACCAGCCCCAGGGATGACACTATTCCTTGCAGGGTTCCTTAAACCCTGCTCAAACTTTTATAAAAATCCCTTTATTAAACATTCCTCAGTTCCCCAGCTTGGGTGAGCTAATCTGTCCCCTTCTGGGCCCCTGCCTGACGCAGTAAAACAATTTCTCCCTCCTAGGACTATTATGGGAATGAAATGAGCCCGTGAGCGTAAGTGAGCGAGCTGTGTGCTCCGTAGGGGTCAGCAGGTGAAAGTGGGATGAGTGCCTCCCCCAGTGCCTCTGCGGGCATCATCCTCTCCAGGGGAGACAGTGGCCAGCAACCTCCCCAACTGCCCGGCAGCCTGTCTTGTCCAGGAGCCCAGCCTCCATTCTTCCTCAGGCGTTGGCTGGTTTGCAGTAGGAAACAGTGCGCACTAAATAAATAGAAGTCGATGATTTATACGATGTGAAAAAGGAAACAAGAACATTAAGCTCATTGAAGGTGAAAATGAAAAATCAAATAAGCACATACAGCAGTTATTCATTTATCCTAAAAATATCTATTGAGCACCTGCCATATGCAAAAGATGTAGCAATGAATAATACAGACCTGGCCCCATTTTCTCACAGAGCTTGCGCTCCAGTAGCGGAGACATACGGCTAAATAAAGGATACTGAGAAATCTTTTCCCATCTAATTAAAATTGTGGGGACTTCCCTGGCGGTCCAATGGTTAGGGCTCCACGCTTCCACTGCAGGGGGCGTGGGTTCGATCCCTGGTTGGGGAACTAAGATCCCACATGCTGCGCGGCACAGCCAAAAAAAAAAAAAAAAAAATGTGTTGCAGAAGTTGGAATGGTGGTGAGGGAAGTGACTGTCAGTTCAGTACTTACTATGTGCCAGGTACTGGGTAAGGCATTTCATTTGTATCATCTCATTTAATTCCACAACATAGGGTAGAGTTATCCTTTTTCTGCAATGAGGAAGCTGAAACCCACAGAGTTTATCTGATTTATACCAAGGTCAATGACCATTCAAAAATCATTTATAGAGCACCTGCCTTGCTCTGTCCCTGCTTTTCAAGAATTTACATGTAGTAGGAGAGATAGGTGTGCAAACAGATGTTTATCAAACGCTTGGTTATGTGTGGTGACAGTGATGTGTTCAGGGCGTAAAGGGAGCGCTGGGGGTGGGGGTTGGGGGATTCTTAGCCTCACGTGAGATGTCAGGAAAGACTTAGGGAAGGGAAGGTCTCAACTGAGTTCTAGAGTTGATAATAGCCAAGTTGGAGGTAAGAGAGAGCAGGGGTCTCTTGGGCAGAAGGGGTTCCATAAACAAACACAGGCTGCAGAGCAGGGAGTGTGGATGGGGAGCTGTAGGCAAGGGCAAGGCTCTGGCAGAATCTTATTTTATAGCAAGAAACATGGACTGAAAATCCTATACCTTACCTTCCAGGTAAAGAGTTCAAACAGAGCAGTAACATGGTCAGATTTGGGTTTTAGATACATCACTCTGGCTGTTATGTGGAGGACAAATTTGAGGTGGACAAGAATGGGAGCAGAGAGAGAGACTTTTCAAGAAGCTTAATTGTCATCAAGGCAAGAGATTGTAAGACCCCAAAGGAGGTCAGAGGTCCAAGTAGTGGAGAGGAGGCAACTGTTTGGAGAACTACTTTAAAAGGTAGTGTCAGGGGCTTCCCTGGTGGCGCAGTGGTTAAGAATCCACCTGCCAATGAAGGGGACACGGGTTCGATCCCTGGTCCGGGAAGATCCCACATGCTGTGGGGCAACTAAGCCCATGCGCCACAATTACTGAGCCTGCTCTCTATAGAGCCTGAAGGCCACAACTACTGAGCCCGTGTGCCACAACTACTGAAGCCTGCGCGCCTAGAGCCCGTGCTCCGCAACAAGAGAAGCCACCACAGTGAGAAGCCCGTGTGCCACAACTACTGAGCCTGTGCTCTAGAGCCCACAAGCCACAACTACTGAGCCCGTGTGCTACCACTATTGAAGCCTGCGTGCCTAGAGCCCGTGCTCCGCAACAAGAGAAGTCACAGCAATGAGAAGTCCGCGCACCACAACGAAGAGTAGCCCCCGCTCGCCACAGCTAGAGAAAGCCCTTGCGCAGCAAAAATAAATAAATTTAAATAATAAAATAAATAAATAATAAAATAAATAAAATAAATAAATAAAGACCCAACGCAGCCAAAATAAATAAATAAATAAATAAATAAATTTATTAAAAAACAAGAAAAGATAACAGGGTTCCATAACTTCTAAGCCACCACCCCACACAAATCAGGTGCTGGGTAAGCATTGTATGGAAATTAAAAATAAATAAATAAAGGTAGCGTCAGAATGTAATCATTGGACTGGCTTTGTGATGAGAGGGAGAGAGAGAGAACCTTCTTCCCAGTCTAGGTGGTAGATGGATGGATGGCAGGGTTACCAATTGAAATGGAGAATGTAGAAGAAAAAACAGTTTTGGGAGGCAGAGGCATGATGGCTATTGTCTGGACCCTTTGCATCTCTTGTCCCATGTTATTGCTATAACAGACCCAAGAAGCAGAGCCATGATCTAAGCTGGCCGTGTCAAGTTCATGCCTGGAAACTTGAATCTATGCAGTGACCTGGTTCTCGCCTCCAAACACTGTGTTGTTCAGTGGTTCCTTTGACTCTAGGAACTACCTTGCAATCCTTCCAACTACTCTCCTCTATGCATAGGCTAGTCAGGATCAGTCCCTGTTGCTTACGACCAAAGAGCACTAATGAGAGATGAATTCAGCTCTGGACATGGTGGGTTTCAGGCCCATGTGACTGCCACCACAGGAAGACCAGCACCTCCAGGAAATATGAATCAGAGGGGAAAGGTCTGGGCTGGAGTTATCGGCGTACGAATCGTGGTTGAAACTAAGAATAAATCAGACCACTGGGGGCGGGGGTGAGAATACGGGTGGGCAGAGGGCGGCACCCAGGACAACAAGATGTAAAGGCCGGGAGAGGAAGAAACAGGAACTTAAATGCTCAGAGAGAGCCCAGAAGAAGCAGGAGAGCGTGATTTCATAGACACCAAAGGAATAAGAGTTTAAAGAATGAATAATTGAAGGTTTCACATACAGGCAAGGGGCCAAAGTAAACAAGGGGCTGAACTTTGACTTGACAAGTACATTGTTGATGATCCAGGGGGTAGCGTCCCTGGCGGGAGGAGTAAGACGGAAGCCAGACTGTGTGAGGATGCAAAGCATATGGGACGTTAGGGAGAAGAGGTAAGTGCTCTGGAGAGTTTTAAATGAGAGACTAGATCGGAGAAACTAGATAGTGATGGGGAGGGGGCAAGGTCAAGGGAGGGCTGTTTTTAGTAGCTCCAATCAGGATTAGCTGACTCAAAGTCCGAGCTCCTGGGACTTCCCTGGTGGTCCAGTGGTTAAGGCTCCATGCTCCTAATGCAGGCGGCCCGGGGTTCGATCCCCGGTCCGGGAAATAGAGCCCGCATGCCACAATTAAAAGATCCCACATGCCTCACCTAAGACCCGGCGCAGCCAAATAAATAAATAAATATTAAAAAAAAAAAAAACCTGTGCTCCTTCCATTCAAAATCTGCTTTCCTGTGCCTGGAGAGAATGGGGGTTTGACTGGTGAAAAGAGCCCTGGCACAAAGAGTATTCTTTTCAGGTTGGTGGTTTTGTCTGCTGTCAGATGCCCCTTTGGGGCTTCATATCTGAGTGGGGGAGGGGCTGAGGAGCATTTGGAAAGCTGACAAAAGGACAAAAGCTGGTGGATTTCTTGCGCCTATTTCCTGCCTGACTTGGTTCTGTATAGGCCCAAAACCAAAACAACAAGAAAAAGAGGGAAAACTTGATTTGCTCTTTTATATTCAAATTTATAAGCCCCTCTGCCCCTCCCCACCCCAACACCAAATTCAGGGGGAAAAAAACAAAAAAGCAAACAAAACAAAACCTCGAACCATTCCTGGGAAATGAATTCGTGTTAGAAGAACAGTAACTGCCTGTGTTGTCTGGGGCGTTTGTTCCTTCAAGGAAGACGTGGCTTGGCAGGTCCACCGTGCTAATGCTTCAGATAGACTTTTACTTTAGATATTTATTGGCAAAGGATGGATGAAATAGAGTTGAGCCAATGACAAGAGTTTTAAAAAATCATTTTAAAATTCCTTGATATTATAAAACTTATATATGCTCATTGGAGGAAGTTTGGAAAATACAGAAAGACCTAAAATAACCTGAAGTCCGACCCCCAGGAGGACCATCTTGGAATACTTCTTTCTAGTCTTTGTATCTAGGAGCAGGGCCAATTTTTGAGAGCTGTTTTTATGGCCGATCCACTAATGTCAGTTGCAAGGCCATTTCCGGAGCGACTGTACTGCAGGATCCTACCAACAGTGTGCGAGGGGAAGGGAAAAGGATGATAGGTGCAGGGAAAGAATGGTCTAGTGCTAACATCTATGGCAGAAAATAGCAACAAGAGAAAGGCTGAGTATGCCCCAGAGATAGATCTGGAACCCAGACCTCCTGACTGCAGTGTCAGAACCCTTTGCACCAGACAGATGGCTCTCATGTTCCAGGTATGCCTTGCTTTAAGAAACCTGACGTCTGGGGTATAACTTGTATTTCAGTTGCTGTAGGTGGTTGGATTCTTATTCCCTAGTCTCTCCTCCTCCCATCGCGTGACCTTGTGGTGCCTCCTGGTAGAGCTGGCCTACTTCCTCGACCCATTGTCTTTGGACTTGGCCACGTGACTTGTTTGGGCTAATAGAAACATTAGTGTGGGTGATGTGAGCAGGGGCTTTATATATGCTTTTTTTTTTTGGAAGATTTTTTTTTTTTTTAATGTGGACCATTTTTCAAATGTCTTTATTGAATTTGTTACAATATTGCTTCTGTTTTATGTTTTGGTTTTTTAGCCGCAAGGCATGTGGGATCTTAGCTCCCCAACCAAGGATTGAACCCACACCCCCTGCATTGGAAGGCGAAGTCCTAACCACTGGACCACCAGGGAAGTCCCTAAATATGCTTTCATGGCTTGGCTTGGTCTCCAGCACTTCTGCCATCTGCCGCAAGATGAATTTGCCTACCTAGCCTCTGGTCCCAGAATGAGGAGACACTTGGAATAGACCTGAACACAACTGGCAGCTTCAGCTGAACCTATCTGGTTCCAGCCATCACAGCCAATCTGCACACCCATAAGCAATAAATAAATGCTTATTGTTGTAATGCACTGAGATTATGGGGCCGTTTGTTACACAGCACTTTAGTAGCAGACACCTGACTACTATAATGGCTCAGATGTGCAACTTTAGTCATCTCTGACATTTGCATTTCCTTTATCCTCATAGCCATACTTTGTCAAGCCCTTGTAAGCTCCTTTGAACCATCTTCCAGATGATTCCCACTCCACTGTCCTCACCCTTCATCACTTTATCCTTGGCTTCCTGCAAAGGCTTCTGTTTTTTCAGAGCTGAAGCAGCCCAGCAACTCAGAGCTAAACTTTGTGCGGTTTTAATAACCAGGCTTAGCCTAGGGTTCTGGTACAATTCTTTCCCCTGCTTTCCATAGGTCTTATCTTTTATCTTTATGGGATGGTCCTAGGGATTGTGGGTCATTTTAGTTTAATTCTCCTCAAGTCATCTTTTTAGAAGTAACAAATATAAAGTTCTCTTCACATTAAGGTCAAATGTCTCTCCTTGATTTCTCAAGCCCTGCTATAATTTGGCCTCACCTTATCCATTATTTAACACAAAATAATAATCATACTTATACAGCACATTGAATTGCTTACTATGTGCCAGACATCACTTTGTCTTTCACATTGTATAGGTTAAGATTAGGTTCAACCATGTAATTAAGGCCCCAAATCACAAAGGCTTACATAAGATAGTCGTTTCTCTCTCTCTTGTGTAAAAGCACGGAAGTAGGTAGCCAGGGGCTGCTACAGTAGATTTGTTCGTGAAGTCTTCAGGGACAAAGGCTTCTTCCAGCTCACAGCTCCACCATCCTTACGGTGTTACCCTTATCCTCAGGTCTGAAATGGCAGCTAGGATGCCAGATATCACATCCACATTCCAGGCAGCAGGCTGGAAGAAGGGACAAAGAAGACAAAGGGAGCCAAGAGTACATGCTAGCTGGCCTTTCCAGGTAGAAGCCAAGTAGCATCTGCTTATATCTCACTGGCCATAGTTACATGGCCAGGCACAGCTACAAAGGAGGCTGGAAAGTACAGTTGTTATACTGGGAGGCTATATGCCCAGCTAAAAATTGGAAGCCATTACTATGGAAAAAGAGGAAAAAGGGTATTGTGGGGTAACCAGCAGCCTCTGTCTCAGATATATTCACTCATTCAATCCTCAGGACAATCCTATGGGATAGATACTACTCTTATGTTCACTTTACAGATGGCGCAACTGAAGCATACAAGGATAACTACCTTGGCCAAGGTCACACAGCTAGGATGAACTCAGGCAACCTGCCTCTGGAAGCTGTGTTCTTCACCCCCAAGCTACCCAACTTCTGTGGGAATGAGCCTGGCCCACCTGACTCGTGTAATCCCTCAGCTGAGGTCTCCTCTGTCCCGTCCACTGCCCCTCAGGACCCAGGTTCAGGCCCTGCCCTGTCCTCCTGTAAATTCTCCCCTGTGGCATCACTGTCGTGGCTCGCAATGCCCAAGAGGGAGAGACACAGTCTATGCAGCAACAGAGTACCTACTCCATCTAAGGAGTTCGATGTAGTGATTAAGAGCTTGGGCTCTGGAGTCCAGCAGAGTGATGTGTGAATCCTGTGTGACCTTGCACAAGTCACTTGACCTCTCTGAGCTCAGTTCCCGCTTCTATAAAATGGGAGATATGAGGGAACCTGCCTCATAGGACCATTATGAGGGGCAAATGCTCAGTACAGGGAAGCTTCTGTGATTCTGCCAACATTATGGATGCTCCCGCCATCCAAACAGAAGTGCTTTAGACACACAGAGGAGGGGGGACCTTTACTGGAGGCCTTTCCATTTATGCCTCCCTCTCTTCTCTCAGGGATCTGCAGAGGCTGCTTGAGAACGTTCATCTGTGGCTCTGATCCTTTAGACACGGTCCTGAATGACCAGGAGGAGTTACAAGTTACAAATTCCTTGATTTGCAATACAAACTGGCCACCAGTGGAATCTGCTTAGTGGGGAAAATGCTAGTATTTAACAGATGTGAAGAAATACCGTTCTTGGACAGAACACAAAGCAACAACGGTATCCACCAAAGAGAATGATTTTTATTATTACACAAAACATTTCCTATCGGAGCACATATAAATCCAGAGAACAGCTGCATTTTCAAAACAAACAGATTAGATACCTTTGATGAATTGAGTGGGGTGGGGACTGGGAGACGGGAAAATGAAGCACATTATTTTAAAATTTGGTAATGCTTTTCCTGAATTTAAACAGAAATGAAAATTAGGACAGAGTGAGAAAAAAACACTTGTTCATGAACAAAATGCCTTCTCAGGAGCAGAGCTTACTGTGATGCTCATTGTTTTATGCAGGAAGAACTCGGTTCTATCAATATTTCCCGGGCTTGGGACGAGGCAGCAGCACCCATGCCTGGCACGGCAAAGCAAAGGCTTCCTGGAGCCCACTTTTCTGAATCCCTAAGGTGGCTAAGCTAATGTGCTCCCCAGATCTGCCCTCCCCCTCCCCAGCAGCCTTCAGCCAAGCTCTGTTTATTCTCTCTTACATCTGTTCCTTCCAGCCCATTCTCACTGCTCCCACCCTTATTTTCTCACATCGGGGCTAGTGCTGTAGTTTCCAGACAGTTTATAGGAACCTTTCCTCTCCATGCCACTATAATCACACAGCTAGAGTCTTAAAGGCTGACCTTTTACCCATCGTCCCTCTGACTGTATTCTTCTGACCATTTTCAGAGGTGGAGAACTCTCTCAAGACAGCCCATTCCTTCTTTAAGAGTTCCAGTTTTTTCTTCTAAATTCAAATCTATGCTTCTGATAACTTCCACACAGCTGAGATAGAATTAATCAATTGACTTCCTCTTTTACAGTTTTTCTTCTCACATGGAATTCTTTTTCTCCTGTAGCTGATTGTTAATTGTCTTCCCAATATCTATTTTCTCCTTCAAAAGTAATAGTTTTAGCTGGGCATGAGGCTACCAGTGAAGGACTACATTTCGACTTCCTTTAGGCTGGGTGTGGTCACGTGACTAAGTGCAGGCCAGTGTGATATGAATAGAAGCCATATAAGCAACTTCCTGTTATGTCCTCAAAGTGACTGAGTGGTACATCTTGGTCTCTATCACCTTTCTGGCTGGGAACGGTGAGGACTGGAGCAGTCACCTTGAACCCGCAAGTGGAAGCCTCATATCGAGGACAGTGCAACTTGGTTGGACAACCTGCCACCTCAAGCACTGAGAGAGAAATGAACTGTCACTGTGGTAAAGTCTCTGTATTCTGGACTCTCTTTGTTACAGCAGCTTAGCCTGTACCTTAATCGCCTCATGTCCATTTAAAACAGTCCTACTCTGTAAGGCTTCACTCAACCAGAAATGTGCCTCTCCATCCTTTGACTCCAAAGCCTTTTGACCTACCTCTTGTGTTGGGCCTCATACTTTACCTTGTACTGCATTGGTCTCTGCATGAGTCTTATTTGCTCCCTGAAGTTCAAACAGGACAAGGGGCCAAATCCTAATCATCACTTTATATTACACAAAGCCTAGTATGCTGCCTTACACTTGACTGGTTGTCAACAAACGAATCAAATGAATGCAGAGATTACACTTCAATGTCTATGTACGTGATGAATTATAACAAAATATAGTCATATGTGCTTAAATAACCATATCCAAAGACTGCAAGATAAGATGTCACTGCCAAGGGACTTCCTTGGTGGTCCAATGGTAAAGAATCTGCCTTCCAATGCAGGGGACGTGGGTTTGATCCCTGGTCAGGGAACTAAGGTCCCACATGCCACGGGGCAACTAAGCCCACGTGCCACAACTACTGAGCCCACGCTCCCTGGAGGCTGCACATCACAACTAGAGAGAGAAAACCCGCATGCCACAACTAGAGAGGAGCCCGAGCCCCACAACGAAGAGACCTCACGCTGTAACGAAAGATCCCGCATGCCGCAACAAAGATCCCGTGTGCCACAACTAAGACCAAATGCAGCCCAAAAGTAAGGAAAATAAATAAATAAATAATGTTTTTTTTTTTTTAAATGCCACTGTCAAGCTAGAGAGTGAGATGCCAAGCTGGCAAGCTACTGGTCTTTCTCCTGTTCAACATTTGTATCAACAACTGCAGTGAAAGAGTCAGCATACCCATCACATCTGTGGGCAACACAATGGGACACCAGTAAACTAGATAAGAGAATCAAGAATCAGAAAGATCTGTACAGACAAGAACGAGGGATGAAAATTAAACTCTAACAGGTGAAGTTTCTGAATATCAGTTCGAAAGCAGGTAAAAGGAAAGAATGGAAGAAAACTAAAGATTACATTTTTAGGGCTTCCCTGGTGGCGCAGTGGTTGAGAATCTGCCTGCCAATGCAGGGGACACGGGTTCGAGCCCTGGTCTGGGAAGATCCCACACGCCGCGGAGCGACGAGGCCTGTGAGCCACAATTACTGAGCCTGCGCGTCTGGAGCCTGTGCTCCGCAACAAGAGAGGCCGCGATAATGAGAGGCCCGTGCACCGCGATGAAGAGTGGCTCCCACTTGCCGCAACTAGAGAAAGTCCTCACACAGAAATGAAGACCCAACATAGCCATAAATAAAATAAATAAATAAATAAATAAACCCAAAAGTTAAAAAAAAAAAATTATATTTTTAAAAAGGCTTAAAGATTTTATTTGACTGGAAGCCCAATATGAGTCAAGAATACAATGTGATGGCCAAAAAATGTTAGTGCAATTCTGGGCTGAACAAATTTAGTCAACAACTACTTATTGAGTGCCTACTAAGCATGAGGTGTTGTGTGGGAGACGAGGATGAGGAAGGGGTGGCCCATTTGTGAGGCGCTTACAAAGACAAGGCACGTGTTCCACCCACAGCGCCAGGTAGAAAGCAAGCATTTGGTGCTGCAGGAGCAAAGAGGTGGGAGCTTGGCACAAGTACGATGAAAAGGGAGTAGCTGAATTTAGCTTGAGTGTGGGCCCGTGAAGAGCACGGAGCGCTAAGGGAGGAGAGTTGGACACCAATCTGCAGTGTTTCCTCAGTGCCAGGCTAAGGAGATTGGGATGTATGTGAAAGGAGGGGGCAACTGAAGGATTCTGCAGAAAAAAAAAAAAAGAAGATCAGTATTTTAGGAAGATTTCTTTGGAAGCAGTCTGTTCAGCAGATTGGAGTGGTGAGACACACAGCAGATTAGAAATGGAGGCATCTCTTTAGAGACTGTCTTGTTCAACATCTTCATTTTATAAGTGGAGAAACGGAGGCCGAAGATATAAGTCATGTACCTAAAGCCACAGAGCTGGCAGAACCAGAATCCAGGACTGGGGGCTTCTTTGTCCTGGGGGAGACAAACCAACAGCAATTAGACCTTGCATAGCAATCGAAGTTTAAGAAAGCATTTCTGGTCTTCCCTGGTGGCGCAGTGGTTGAGAATCTGCCTGCCAACGCAGGGGACACGGGTTCGAGCCCTGGTCTGGGAAGATCTCACATGCCGCGGAGCAACTAGGCCCATGAGACACAATTACTGAGCCTGCGCGTCTGGAGCCTGTGCTCCGCAACAAGAGAGGCCGCGATAGTGAGAGGCCCGCGCACCGCGATGAAGAGTGGCCCTCGCTTGCCACAACTGGAGAAAGCCCTCGTACAGAAACGAAGACCCAACACAGCCATAAATAAATAAATAAATAAATAAATAAATAAATAAAATTAAAAAAAAAAAAAAGATAGCATTTCTGGAGAGACTTGAGGCAAGAGAACCAGTTAAGGGACTATTTCCACGGTCAAGGAAAAAAATTTGAGTAGTAGAAGTAGGAAGAGGGTGAGCTGTGGGAGAAATTGCTTGGATGCTGGGGCTTGGGAGAGAAGGAGAGGCAAAGCGACTGCATTTTTAGGGCTGGGACACACAAAGGACGGCAGTGGGATTCATGCACACTGGAAACATACGGATGGGGAACAAGTTGGAGGAGTCCCATTTTGGGTGGGTCCCATCTTAATAAAACTGGAATGTGTCAAAGGAATATGTCCAGAAGATGGTAACTAGAAAGCAAATCACAGGAAGGTGTGATAGAACTGCTTAGTCTGGAGAAACCTAAAGTGATTGCAAGAAGCAGAGTTGAGAAGATTTCTGGAGAGATATGGTAGCTGGCTTCACATCTTCACATTTTACAGAACATTTGTGAAACTGCCTCCTAATTAGCATGGCACCAGTGGAGGGTGCTGCAGGGCACGGGCCAAATGACTGGGGTAAATAATCTCCTCTCTGTGAAGCACTGTAGCAGGAGCAAAGGCTTTGCAGTCACACAGACCTGGGTTCTAGGCTCAGCTGTGAGCTGTGTGACTTTGGGCAAGTTGCTGAGCCTCTCTGTGCCTTAGTTTCCCCAGATCCAAAATAAAGAGGCTAGATTGGAAGACTTGAAAGATCCAGTCTAGATATAAAATTCCTTGGTACCAAAAATGTGGCTTATGTGCATAAAATAAACAAATGGAGATTTTAAGGTTATCTTATTTGGATTTTGCTCCTGAACTTGTACTATTATTGGTGATCAGTACGAACAGCCAGCTTGCTTCTGTTGCACTCCACGATGGCATGTAATGATGGAAAAGAGCTGACATGTTCACAAAAGCACTTTTCTCTGTGGGTAGGAGTGGGAAAGAGTCCCATTTAGCTGATATCACTAATTTTTAAAGAAAACCATATGAGCTAAAGAGAACTGAAGATGAATGTGGGAGCTATGAGTCAACCACTGAATTTCAACTGCATTAATTTTACATTATAAATGACACAGTTTTAAAGTTTCTTAGATTTTATAAAACTTGTGATTTTTCTTTAAAAAATCTCATCCAGATACATGCCAATACATGTTAAAAAAATACTGAACATTTATTCCCATCCTAAAGCATCTTTAAAACAATGACTATGCTCTTAGCTATTTGCAATACAAAATCCATTTTCTAGCAGCCTTATAAACTGATAACAATACTTTTTGTGAAAACTAGCTTCTTCTTATAAAAAACAGTCTGTTATCCTTGTGTGATTTTTTTTTTTCCTTTTCAAATTGTTTTGTAAGAGATAATGTTGCTTAAAAACATCCAGCATTTCCATTAGAAAGGAAATATTCAGAAGGCTTCTGGATAAGCAATACTTATATACAGTTCCTTTAATCTTAGATATCTAAGTTTTAACAGCAGAAATAAGAGATTGCTTTCCTTTACTGTGGTAGAATCAAAGTAGCATTACAAATTTTCAGGTAGAGAACTAAAATATAAGACCTAGAGATTATATAAGAGAGATCTGTGTTTGCCATCCTCACCTCAAAGCAAAACAAGACCCAGAGGCAGAAAAGCATTTCAATGCCTGACTTAGAGGACTATGGAAAATACTTCTATCAAATCAAATTTTAGGACAATCTTGAACTGTGGCAAGAAGAAAAGAACATTGTTAAAAATAAATATTCCTTCTCTTTTAACCATAGACAGTTCTGCAACATCTTACATTAGCAACACAGACAGACTGGACCCAGTTTTAGTTCATTCTCAGTCACTTAACTGTTCCCAGCCTCGGTTTTTTTCATCACCAGAATGGGGGTTATGTTATTGCTATTTATTTACTGCCAGGGTGAGTGTGAGGCTGAAATGAGACCACGTGTGTGAAATGTTCTGTAAGCCATACAGCACTTCACGTCACACCAGGGCTGTCCTGGTGTGGGTGGAATCCGGTCACGGTCATGCTAACGGCCTGGAAAGGACTAGGAGCTGTTGTCTAGTAACACACGTTGCTGGTATCAAAACTGCAATGGGCATTCAGTTACACATAGCATTATTAAGGGGAGAAACTCTGCTCTGCCTGTCGTGACTGCGACAGGGTGCTGCTTCTTGGCGTAGACCTGCCACTCTAGCTAAGTTCCACAAAGGTAGAAAGATTCACCATGTGGACTGAAAGGACAGAATTGTCTCTGGCTTTGGGTTTGTTTGTTTTTTTTTGTAACAGAAAGCAGAATTCTCTTTGTTTAAAAAAGAATGTGGGGGAAGGAGAGTGTATGTGGGTTTGTTCAAAGGCTTGAGAAAATGGTTTAAGCAGCAGGAGGAATAAAGGAAGGAGCGCTGAGGAAAGGATGCACAAAGACTAAAGGTGGAAGTGACCAGGAATGGATTGCACTTTGGTGACAAGGGAGGCAGGTAATGATGGGAAGGCAGAATGCTCGCATATTGAAGAGGCACCCTTGGAAAACAGGCTTTTCCTTTTAATTAGCTTTGCTGCTGGAAGAATCTCCTCCTGCCAGTTCCTGACCATTCTCCCAGCCCAGAATCTTGCTTGCCGTCCTCACGACGTCCTAAGGGTGCTGTGGGCCGGCTCTGATTGGGGGCGGGTCCGTAACTGCAAGGCCACCTCACACACTGAGCCCAGAGTCCCAGGAGGAAGAGCTCCTGTGACAGCGTTCCCCCTCGAAAGGAAAACCAGGGGGAGCACAGCCTTTTTGATGGTGACTTAGATACTTTAAGCCAGATGTCGTTCTTCGGATGAGGTAATGTTTCCTCCCTCCCTGGCCCGCACAGTCCCCCTCTGAAATGTTCTATTTTCCAGGAATATGCTGGAGAGACTACTTGTTGTTCCCCAAAGTCTGTTCCCTTCCTCCCTCTTAATAGAATCTGCTTTTACTGGTTGCCCAAAATAAAGACAACATTTACCAGCTTCTCCTGTGGTTGGTTAAGTGCTGGGAGCATCTTCTGGGGAGACAGCATGCTCTGCCTCTCTCTCCTGCCTGGGCCGAGGATGTGGCCATCTGGACCATGCAGATGAGGGCCATCCCCCAGGAATGATGAAGCAGTAAGACAAGGGGAGCTTTGGTCTCTGACATCATGGAGCCACTGTATAAGTCCTAGATGGCCAACTTTCAGCCTATTAGTAAGAGAGCAATAAACCTCGATATTGTTTAAGCCATTGATACTGTAGGTCTCTGTTAGAGGCAGCTGAACCAATAGTCTAACAAATGCACCTCCTTGACTCAGTTTTACCTTCTTACTCTGATGATTTATATTCAGAGAATTCATTTAACTTTGTCTACATCTGGGGGTAAAGACATTTTTGAAGGACCCAGCAGCTCTTCAATAAATCTAATTTTCTCCAAAAATATTCCAGCAAATTCATGTGATTGGGAAATTAGGCTACTAAGTAGGGACAAAAATGGGGTTTTTCACAGGAGATTGTTTGGGAAAGCAAGCATATCCAAAATATAGTCCTCAGCTACGTCTGCAGAATGCTCTTAGAGCCTGTCTGCTCAATTACGAGTTGGTGAGCCTGGAGCCTGTGCAGAGACAGAGAATGTGGACGCACACGCATGACAGCAGGCTGGGCCCTGGACACCTATAGGGGAACAGAAATCAGCTCAGCTGTGCTAAAATGGTTCTCCGCAATATCTGGATAAGAACTGAGCACAAGTGAGTCACCAAAGTTAAAGATGAAAAACAACAGCTGAGGTTGGACTAAGAGACCAAGAAGCCAAAGCCAAGTCTGTTATATATTATTTTACAGTGTTACAGGGAGAGGGAGAGGTTTTGGAAAGGAGCAATGTGGAAGAATCTGCGTTGGGCTAAGCCCCCCCCCAGATATGTGTGTGTATATATGTGTATATGTATATACATACAGTATTCCAGGGTTAGGGTATAACATCACTTTGGACAATATTCTTTAAATTAAAATTCATTTCCATAATAAACAATTTAACAACTATAGCTTTCAAAGAATCTTAGAAGTAGAAAGAAGACCCCTTGGGATATGGTTGTTCAAGCAGCTGTAAATTCACACAAGCTGCATAATAACTCAGTCTTCATTCCACCACCATAGAGTGAGGATATTCTGAGTAATCTTGTCAGATGTAGGGATAACTTCCATCACCAGCACACCCCCCTAATTTACCCAAATAGGAATGGTCTACCCTTCCTTACTGATTCCTTTTTTAATAAAGTTTCATAAATTGTCTTTTTAATTAAGCATTCTACATTTTCTTCAAGGAAAACAGATTCAAACTCATTGGCTTGTATTGTCTATGAGTCACCTTTTGGACAACCGGGTTGCTGTGTTCTTGAGTCCTGTCTTTGGGTCACTCATTTCTCATGAGCTGTGAGAGCTTATGGCTACTCAGTTATACCTGCAAATCTTTTCAGTGCCCTGAAAGCAAGTTTTTAGGACCTAGAGACAAATATATTTTGTACAGCCACTTATATGGAGTGTTCTCTTTTAACCATGTTTGTTTCATCCTTTCTAATTCTGAGAGCACTATTTTTGATGGAGAAGAAATGGAAAGGAGTTATTTGTTGATTTGAAAAGAAACAGGTATCATGTAGAATAGAGCCTTTAAAAAGTGTTACATTTTTCTAACATCTAAACAGCAGTGGTTCTCCACCCTGGCTGCACATCAGAACTGCTTAGAAAGCTTAAAACAAAATAAAACAGAAGAAAAACCCCACAAAACACAAAAATACCGTGCCTGGGGCCCCACTCCAGATATCCTGACTTAACTAGTCTGAGGTGTGGCCTGGGTATCTGTATTTTTCTAATGTGCAGGATTGCAAGAATCACTGCAAATCTAACCATTAGAAAGTATAACTTTTTTTTAAAGGTCTTATTCTATAGGTAATCTATGGGTCCCATAAGTTAGGTTGCAGCCAGGCTTTGGCAGATAAAAAGGCATTTTCAGGCTGTAAGCCCACACACTCACGAGGGCCCTGGGCAACAAGGTGCTGGCAGACTTGACTCAGCCCAGTGGTTCTGAAATTCTCTCTGGATGTAATCTCCTGAGGACCATGTTTGAAATGCAGATTCCCAGAGCCCCCTCCACGCTTAGGTGTTCTGAATTGGTTGGGGAGAGAAGGAAGGTAAGGGCGACCAGGAATCTGCACTGGTAACACAAGGGCCAAGCAATTCTGATGTTGCCATCTCACAGACTTAGACAGTGGCACGTGGCCTCGTAACACACATGAACTACACATCTTGAGCATAGTTTAGTGTATTCGAAGTAGAGCTTTTCAGTGTCAGGTGTGAACCTGACCGACCAGGGCTGGCTTAGAGTTCAGGTCTGCCCCTTGACCCGCAGACCCAACAGGAAAAAAGCCTGATTCTGGACCAGAGAAACACACTGACCAAGCCATGTTATCTGGGTGGTGCCCATCATTTCTGGGGTCTGTCTTTACCAATCCCTCCCCAACACAGGTTCTGCTATTTCTTCTCACTGTCCTCCTCCCTTAACCTTTGCACACAATTTCTAAGTATTGACTAGCCCTGGCTGGAAAGCCTCAGCCTCACTGGTGTAGGCCTTCCTGCCGGTTCCCACCGTCCACTGGAGAGCTCCACCACGCTCAGGGTCTTCGGGGCACCTGAGCCACTTCCTCCTCAGGTCAATCATGTGCTCGTGTGACGGAACGGCCTTCTTTAGGACTCCATCTCTTTTGCACCATAGCCCCTTTTCGTTTCTGGCCATGAAATCCTACCTATAGTTTTCTAAACTCTGTAATCTACACCTCATGAAAGGCGAGCCTTCTAGACCGCAGAGCTGGACTCTGCCCTGTCTCGGAGCGAGATCTCTGCTTATCCAGGCCCTCCCCGGCTAGAAGCTGGGCACAGCTTGTGCTTTTTTGTTTGAGTTTTCACACTTTTCCACTTTGGTCTCAATACCTTTCTACACATCACTGTGATCTTGGCAATGAAGCATTTTTCCTTCTTGGTGAGAAGTATATCTAGATGGTTGACCCTCATTTTTCCTTCATCTTCTCAAAGATGAAACTGACATGTCAAAAATCTAACAAATGCACTCTTTTAGCAGAGTGAACATTCTAGTAAGGGTTCAAAGAGCTGAAACACATTATTTTTACCACATCTTGCCCCTCGTTGGATTCGGGATTAGGAAGCCATGGCCTACAGACGCTGGTAATGGCCTGCAGTCCCTAAGTTCTACAGAGCCCCCATGGTGAGATCACTTCTGAACTTCTCTCCTTTCATCTCCACCCAAATACTCTCCATCACGCTTCTTCATGCAGGGTTCCGGCTTTCTGTGTACTTTTATCATTTCTGGACATTTACTGCCCCTCTGCCACCCCTTATTTCAGGGCTTCCATATTCCCGTCTGAGCCCTCGGTTTCAGGGGGTATCTGGGAAATACTGATTTCTTCCAGGCGTTAACATCTCAAGTTCCCTTTGCTTAATACTCACAATCTCCTAACTTGAAATCAGATTTTCCCTTTTTTTTCCATGCAAATTAAGGGATTCTTCAGTTGCTCACTATGTCACACATGTTTTCTGATGAACAAATAGCCAAGGGCTATAGTTTCACCTGAGTGATTTTCCCACCCTCTCAAATTCCAGCTTAAGTCTTCTTGGTGAAGTTACCGCATCTCTGACAAGCACATCTTCCCTGACCTTCACAGGGTGAGTTCTGGCCCTCGCCAGTAGTCCATCTTTCTGGCATGACAGTTGTTCCCCAGGTCATGTGCCTGCCAAAGGCAATCAAGAGTTTTGGAAACCCTTACAAAAGAAATGACAAGAGCTGGCTTGGGCTCGTGACTGGCCGCGTTGCTGACACGCGGTGGTGCTTTCTGCCCCACGGCCCGGAAGCCCTCGATGGCGGCTCACGGCGCAGCTGATCTCAGAGCCAGACCTCATTACTTGTTCAGCGTCGGTCTTAACGTTCCTAAGTCCCCAGTGCTGACCTCTGTCCTGCCTGTAGCTGCTGCTCGCATTTGCTGAGGTGGGAGAAGGCTTCTTGCCCCTCCTGTTACAGTTCCTTTATTCGAGTCCCCGGAGGCAGCCTTACTTACCAGTCAGCATTCCTAGAGGAGCCTCGGATTCACCACCTCAGAGCTGGTCAGACGCCTGAAGGACACCACTCAGACCCAACGTCCAAGGGCTCTTGGACACTGGCTTCCTGCTGACGGGGACCCGCCTCCCAGTCCCTCAGGGCCCGGCCACCCTGACGGCCCTGAGCAGCGGCAGTCCTGCTGACCCGGGCGCCGTCCACCCAGTAGTAGCTGGCGGCAGCTTGCGTTCTCTTTTTGTTTGAGAATCTAATCCCAGCGAAGTGGGGTGAAGACTATGAGTTGCAGTGTTCTTTTTTACAACTTCTACCTAAATGAGAATTTAAGACCCCCCGGGCCCCACGTCCTCCTCCTCTCTGTCCCCTCTCACAACAAAACTCTTGAATCGGGAGGTCTAAACAGGCTGTTTCTACTATCTCATCTCCCATTAATCTGGCTTCTGTCCTCACGACGCACTTGAAAATGATCGTGGTAAGATCACCAGTGTGCCCTGCTGTTGCCAGGACGTTTCTCGTTCCATCCTGCTGGCCCTGGTCTCTGAGGCACTGGACAGCGAGTGTTCCCTCCCTGAAGGACCCCCCCTCTCTGTGCTGCTTGACCCTCTCCCCAACCCCGGTTCTTCTCTCCTTTCCTGCCTCCTAGTCCTCTACCTGACTTCTGCATGTTGGGTTCCTCAGGGCTTGGGCCTACTACCTCTTCTCTTTTCTAAGTGATTTCACCCAGTCCTACAGCTTTCAATACCTTCCACAGGTTGACAATTCTGGAATTTATACCTGCAGTCCCCAGAATATGTCCACCGAGCATATGTCCACCAAGACATACATGCTTCAAGTACAATGTACTGGACATTACCACTTGGCTAACGCACATCCCAAACATGTCCAAAGGTGAGTTATTAATTTCCTGGCAAACTCCTCCCAAATCTGTTCCTTCTCTGATATTCTCCACCATCTCAGTATATGGCATCACCATCCACTCAGCTGATAAAGCCAGGAATCTGAGAGTCCTCTTTCATTCCCCCCTTTCTTTCGTCCATAGAGAAGCCAACAGCAGGCCCAGGTGGTTCTACCTCTAAAATACCTTCTACACCAGCCCACTTCTCTACTGCCCTCACTCAGGTCCAAGTCTCCAACGTCTTTCGCTTGGGTTACACTCTCCTCATCTGTCTCCACTACCACACTCGTCACCTTCCAAGTGACTGTCCACATGGAGGAAGAGTGCTCTTGACAAGACGTCATAGCATGTCACTCTCCTGCTCTGAACATATCTTCAGTTCTTCCCACTGCATTTAAAATAAAGTCCCAAAGCTTCGCCACAGCCAACAAAGCCTTGTCTCCTGCTCACCTCTAAACCCCAGCCCATGCCACTCTATCTCTGCAGTGTTTGCTTCTCTCCAGCATATAAGCCCTCTTCCTATTCCTAGAATAGGCTAAGTTCTTTCCTGCCTCAGGCCCTCTGTACTTGCTATTTCCTCAGCCTGCAAAGCCCAGGTCACCTGGCCTCCAGAGAGGGACCTGATGACCACCCCATGTGCAGGTGCAAACACCTGTGATACTCTCATGGGACCCGGCTACCTGTCCGCCCAGCAGACTACAAGCTGCCTGAAGGCAGGGACCCTTCTCTCGTGCACCGGGTTGCAGCCCCAGTGCCTGATACATAGATGATCAAAACTTAACAGTGATCTAGATATGGGTCCTTTCACCTATAGGGTTCTTAAGGGCCTATCTTCATATGCCACAGTTCCCCAAAAAAGGTATGCAATTTAGGGTCTGCAGCACCCCTGAAAGTGTGCTGCTAAAATCTCCTTCAAGACAACCAGCTGTGGGAAGTCTAGTTGACCGACAGCCCCAGCGGTTGCCTGTTTGGACCCACTACTGTCTTCATGCTAGGCTATGCTCTCCACCCCCTCCCCAGGCTGCCCCCAGCCACTGACAGCTGAGCGAGGGGAGAGTGCTGGCCCATCCCTGCCCCACACGGGATTTCTCTCCTGGACAACTTCTGAGGGCACCCCATCGGTCTGGCAGAAGCTTTCTCAGAACTGCACTGCAATCTGAGGGTTTTGCTACCCCATTCTTCCCTTCTTCTCGCCTTTCTCCCTTCACAGGTTTGAGAACTGCACCATGGTCCAAAGGCTTTTATAGGCTATTCCCGCTCTCCCCCTTTTATCCTTCATAGGCTCTCCCCCTAATCTGTTAAAAATTCCAATCCTGTTTTGACATCGGTTTCCCAGGGGCCCCTTCAGAACCTTGAAAGATTGGAGACTATAAACCATGGTCCAGAAAAACAAACTTATTTGACACTATGTATAAAACCATCTGTTCACTTCCCATACCCCTTTTCCAGGCATGACCTTCAACTAAGAGAGATTTAAAAATACCACCTATGCCCTGGAGCCCTGGTTTACCCCCCAGGGCTCCAGATCACTATAGATAGTGATCCAGTCCAGATTTCATTTCACATTCGTTCCCACAGGAGAATGGGTAACCACTTGCAGACCTGATCAATTCTGGCACAACTCAGGTCCATGCTCCAGAAAGGCAGCCTTAAATTCATGCTCAGGCATCTATAAATCCCTCAGTCACCAACTCCTGCCCCTTGTTTTGGTACTAGTGACATAATGTTTGCAGCAGCTGGTGACTAGAAAGCTTCAGTAATTTTGTGGAGGATAAAACCTGCTCTCTTCAGGAAAGAGAACCATATGTGATTTTATAACTTGTATGTATATACAAGTATACATGTGGCATTTCTTTGCCTTCTCTGATTGAAAATCAGTATTTATTTAGTCCTGCTCTGTGTAAACTCCATGAACAACAAAATTGTATATTTGCTTCATTGCTGTACCCCATAAAGGCACTCAGTAATTATTTGTTGAGTAAACTGTCCTATAGGTTCTTTCACATTATCTCATTTAAGCCTCAAAACAACACTGGGAGGTAGGTATTATGTTCATTTTACTAAAACTCAGAAGGATCAAGTGACTTTCCCAATGTTACCTGGCACTCTCCAACAATTCAAACACCAAACATTCAAATACCTTATATGGGGTCAGATAATTAGGTTGCTTATTGTGTTTGGCTTACATTTATTGAATACTCTGCTCCAAGCACTTAATAATACTTTTATCACATTTAAGAGGTAATTAACTTTTTATCATCCTTATTTTATGGCTACATTGAATGACTTACCTAGGGTCACATAGGTAAGGGGCAGGGCTGAAACTCAAACACAGGTGAGTTCAGAGCCCATGTTCTAAATTCTCACACCACACTGCTTCATTCCAAATGACAAGAAACTATCACTGCCCCCCAAATGATCAGACTTTAAAAGAACAGGTAGCTACATCTTTGGGAGACTAACAAAAGGTCTGGTAGAAGCAGTAAACCACAGGGCAGAATTACATTTTACCTTTCCCTAAAAGAAAAGTAAATGGATCTCAGTGTTAAAACAGTAGCTTGGGGAGATCAGGTTTGACAGCGATCTTGTCATTGGCAGTATTCTGTTGACACTGACACTACATGACTTAAGGTACCCACGTCAAGATCTAATGATAAAAGGACAAAACAAAACGGGCAATGTCCTCTCAGGCTGCAGTGGAAAAAAAAATTGTGTATATGAAAAAGAGAGAAGGTACGACAGTACAGAAGAGTTCAGAGAGCTAAGCAACCATGTGATGTTCTGCCTGAGGTTTGGTGTTCCCAGCAGTTTGGCATTTGACCATTTTAATCATACATCACATTCCTACACTCAGTACTAAGAAAAAATTTGCCAAATGTAGGTTTTTGGATTATCCACTAGTGTGCCATTCAGCCATCCTTGAAATAGACAGGGATGAACATTCAAAATATGGTATTTAACAACTAGCAGGGCATGGGCTAAGCAGACCAGATCCTGGACCAGTGCTGGTATGTGGTCCAACAAGCCCCTCCTCTGCCAGGTGTCACCCCTCTAACTGCTGCATCATGAGGAGGCTGGTGGGGGGCTGAGGGACAGGATGGCTGAAGCAGTAGGCATCACTTAGGGTAGGCAGGCCAGTGGTTATTCCTAAATAGACAGAAGTATTTTAATATGGTAACTGGAAGGGCCATACAGGTTGGTACGGCTAAAAATCAGCTCTGGACACAGGTTAATTGGGCACCAACTAGTTTCAACCTTTTAAGTGGAAATGTTTGACACTGGACTTTTTCCTTATTTTATTATAATCATTTTAATAAAGAACCAGCTTAGAATATGAGAGAGCCAAGCCTCTATATTTGGACTTAAAGGTCACTTCATTGTCTTGATGCATTAGAAGTATTTTCTTCGAAATGCATTTTTCCTTTTAATCTGTCTCCTCCCAGGAATCTGATGGTAGTCACAACAGCCCACAACAAGTAGATTTATTCCCTTAGGCTTGTAGTTAGACTTTCAAGAACCAAACCAAAAAATACTAGTAAACTTCACTTTCTATGGTCATGTTGACATTCTTTATGGAAATGGCATTGAAAGTTGAGCTGTGACATCAAGCTGCACGCCTCCCTCACACTGGGAGCTTTTGCATATACCAGCAGTCTGTGGCATTTTGTTAAAGTGGCAGGCTCTCTTATTAGAGCCTAACAGAAGCCAATTAAAATCTGGTTTTATATAGAGTTGGTGAGCTTTGTAGTTGGAGCTTGCAAGGTGTTTTAAATCACAGTGACCCAGTTTAGTTCAGGAGCAGTCTTTGTCAATAGGTTGACCACTGGTCATAGGAATTTCTAGCTGTAGACAATGCAAACGATCGTTAAAAAATAGTGGCATTTTGAATTTGAAATATCAAAACACAAACTAATCAACAAAACCAAAACAAAAGGAAAACCACTTGCACGGTATAAATGAAAAAATAAGGGATTTTACTTATTTTATATCTGTATGTATTGGTTGAATTGTTTATCATGAAGAACTAAAAATGACCCTCAACAAGACTAATAAAAAACAAGATAACTTTGAAGAAAAGTTCCAAAGCATTTAACAGCTAAGGTATTTCCCACTGCTATTCCTTCAAAATATCACAATCTTCAAATATTTGGAACACTCACACGTATCCAGACTGGACGCCCCGGTCCAGCAGCGCATTTGCACAACTGCCTTTTCCAGGGAGTGCTACCTTGTGGACAGCTAACAAGAAACACATTTTTGTGATTTAATTTCTACCAAGTACAGGAACAGAGCTAAATGCTCATCACCCAATAAAGCAGGTGGTTACCCTCATTTCAGAGAGGAGGACTGTGCGATTCAGGGAAGTGACTTGAGTTTACTATTCAAAGTCACTTAGATTCTAAATGGCAGTGATGGATTTGAACCCAGGTTTACCTACAGGCTGAGAAAGAAGCCTGTGCTATTTCCTCTACATCACTGACTCTAAAATATTTTCTTCCTGCTACAAGACACAGGCCATTTGACATTTGCATGTCTGACACACAGACAGGCATACCTAGGGCCATACATATGATGCCTGACTTGGTGGCTTTAATTGGGTTCTTTCTTTCCCTCTGGAGAGCGCATGCTGAAATGCAACTAAGTGGTATTCTTGTGAGGGATAGTCTTGAATCCATCCTAATTCACAAACAGTCTACAAACGTTGGTACTTAAAACAATCATGAGTTAACATCCAGCTTTTCATGGCTGGAAGCCACACACTAGCACACTGCACATCAACCCCCCCTCAAAGGGCTTTACACCTGAACAAAAGCACTTCAATGTACTTTTAAAAACTCCTCATGGTGCTACCAAGGGCTTCCAAATGGCTCCTCCACCACTTCCCCAGGCAAACGTTCTGGACACACAGCCTTGTAACCAATGACAGCCAGTGTGTGTATCTTTAACTCAGAAATTCCACTTGTAGGAATTTTTTCAGGAAAATAGACACTGTCACATTTTTTGATTTAAAAGAGTAAAATGGATCTCAGGGGTTAAACTGTGGCCAGAGAGGATACCACAAGGTTCGTATCTCCTTGTTCAACCAACAGTGAATGAGTAACTCGAGGTATGCTCTATTTTCATGCTACCAGTGAAGGCTGGTACATTTTATACATCCCTGAGGTTGGAAACATCCAAGAGCATGGGTTCAGAGGCTATATTTAAATATGGCCTATTTAGTCATTTCTAAATATTTTACATCAACATTTTAATTATAAATTAAGCCTAAAATTATAAATTAGGCCTAAAAAATGAATGCCCTCACAGTTCCTTTTAAACTGTCAGCACTTCTTCCTGTCAACTGCAAACAGGTTTCTCCGGCCATCAGTGCTTTAGGTCTCTCGGAAAAAGGCCTTGATGGCGTGGATAGATATCTGCCATGTGACATTGCCTTGCTTTTCCAGTCAGTGGTCTACACCTGCTCCTTCCTTGCCACTCAGCTTCCATCCCTTCTAGTTTCCTGAAACCACACTCCCTTGACCTCAGGAGAACATCTGGAGGATGAACCCTGCTGTTAAGAGTGTGTTTAATCCACACTGGCACAAAGTGGCACTCACTGAGTGAATGGTAGTTCACAGCCCTGACAACCCAGCTTTTTTTTTGCTCACTCTTCGCTTCTGCGGGCCTGTATATCCTGGTACCCCTCCTACCCCTTCGAATGCTCTTTCAGTTACGGTTCCTAGCTCCTTCTCTACCCATCCTCTAAAAGTGAGGGCTTTCCAAAGTTTTATACTGAGCTGCTTGTTCTTTTGATTATATATTGCCTTACAGATATCATCTATTTCTAGGTTTCAAAGCTCACCTTATGCATATTAGTGCAAATCTCTCTTCAGTCCTGACTTCTCTTAAGTCCCAGCATCATGTTCAAAACTACATGTGCTAAATACTCAAAAACAGCTGCCACCCGCCCCGTACCAGTCTACTTTTCAAGGGCATGCATCTTACATTCTTCACATGCTTTGCAAAACATTTTATACACAGCATGGACCCTTCTTACATTTCATATCCTTTTATTAATTTACATAGATCTATGCACCTGTAAGTTGCTAGAAACTCTTCAGCTTAAAAACAAAAGGGAAACCAAGATCCCAAGTTCTATTCCAAAGAGCAATGGTTTCCAAAGTGAGGTACGTATGTCTCAGGTGCTAATGCAAGATGATCTACTGGGATGTGGAAAGAATATATTAGAATTTTTTTTTCATATTATCCTATTTTAATGTCTTTTTGTGAAGGCTTTATAATTACAACAAAAGTACATGCATATGATTTATAAATACATTAGTAGTGTATAGAATTTTTTTTACTGACAGAACTTGTTATTTAAGTATGGAGTCCACTGACATCAAGAATGGTCTTGACACACTATATTTATATTATTACAATACCATTTGCCAGGTGATAAAAGGAAGCACCTCTAAACTAAGTTTGACATCTAAGGGCCTATTAAAATACTGACCATAAATACACCCTGCTGTCAGATGCATATCTCAAATCCAAATGTGATGAAGGCATCCTGTCTCCTATCCTCACTCAATATTCCCATTTAAAATTTATAAGCAACTGAGAAAGATGAGAAAAAATAAAGATCAGTTTATATGTTAAAATAATAAGATCAGTTCTTCCCACTACTTTTTCTATTTTCCTTTTGATAAAACTGGATTGAAATACAGAACAATCCAAGCGCCTCCAGCACTGTGAATTACCTGATATCACAGAATTGCTGAGTAAGAAGAGATCTCAGAGCCTATCTACTTTACCTCCTGCCAAGTACTAGAAAATCCGGCTGCACTGTCCCAGACATGATCAGCAACACCTTTGCTAAGAACTTTGGGGAAGAGATGCTCATTCCACTTGGTAAGCCATTCTGCTACTGGATAGATCCAGGCATTGTAATGATTCTTCTTACAGTGAGGTCATCTCCACTCATGGCTTCAGATCTGCCCCCTAGGACAGCAAAACACTGCAAGGGAGACGCCTGGAAAGCTGCTAACACGGGCTACCGTCTACTCACCATCCTCGGCCTCCTCCTCCTTTGAATGGAATCTAGCTAAGTAATGTTTCACTTAAAACAACAAAGAGGGCTTCCCTGGTGGCACAGTGCTTGAGAATCTGCCTGCCAATGCAGGGGACACAGGTTCGAGCCCTGGTCTGGGAAGATCCCACAGGCCACGGAGCAACTGGGCCCGTGAGCCACAACTACTGAGCCTGCGCGTCTGAAGCCTGTGCTCCGCAACAAGAGAGGCCGCGATAGTGAGACACCCGCGCACCGCGATGAAGAGTGGCCCCCGCTCGCCGCAACTAGAGAAAGCCCTCGCACAGAAACGAAGACCCAACACAGCCAAAAATTAATTAATTAATTAATTAATTTAAAACAAAACAAAAAAACAACAAAGACACCCAAAATCAAACACCAGTTGCAAATGAGAACTGGCAATCAATGAATGAAGATTGCTTTGTGTGATTAATGCGTTCTAAACCAAGGTTGCATTCCCACCTTTTACAGCAGAGAAATCATGCTTGACCCATAAAAAGCCTGCAATAAACTAACACATTGGCTCTCACGTGAAAAAATGCCAAGACGGATTCCTGTCCATATTTTGGACTTGCAAATGCAATTTCTATAAATCCTAACTAGATTTACATTTCTCCCACCTAAACTGTTTCTTGTTGGTTTTATTTGTGTTTCAGCCCAAAATCTTTCTGAATTGTAATTCTCTTTTAGCTTCCCTCCATACTTTGTGTCCCCCGTAAACTGATCACATGCGCATGCGCATATGTGTGTGCATGCGCATATGTGTGCACACGCGCACACACACACACACACACACACACACACAGAGTTTAAACTGGACAGGACACAGCTTTATGGAACTTGACATGTTGACAAATAACTATTAAACACATCAAAATAGAAGTTCAAAATTAGTTTAAGTCCACTCAAATGTACTATTGCCTATATGAAATCTTGCTATCACGATTACAATAAATTACTCTGCCTTGCTGAAATTAAGATATATTATCAAGCTGTCCCTTGATTTCTTCAAGTGTACTTTTAAATGCATCTCATAAAAGGACAAATATTTTTCAAACTATAAAGTATTCTACATGTACAGCATTGCCTGTAACAAGCACTCTTTATGGCTTAAGTTACCTAAAAAAGTAAATCCAAAAAAGTTTTAAAAACAAATAACCCACAAAAGCAATGAGAATGGTTTCTTGCAATTTACGGAAAGCTCCATTTGAAAACAGTTGCATGCTCTGCCACAAACATTCAAGTAGGTACAAAAATAAGCCAATTCCTTTTCTTAAGGATCCTAAAAGAATGGTACAAATAATGCTGAAAAAAGGCTACTCCAAGTGGCTATGAGAGTTAGAATTGGAGAGTGTCAGGAAAAGTTAGAGACAGGCCTCAAAGGAACAGAAGAGAAGAAAGGTGGCACTCTAATTAATAGGCAGAAAAACTGTGTGGAGGCAAGAAAGGGGTAGTGAGAGTTACTCAGGAACAGCAAGCAATTCACTGTAGCAGGAGCATGGGATCAAATACGGCAGTGGAAGACGCTGGCTGCTAAGAACGCGCTGGGGCCAGATGTGGGGGACTCAGTCACAGCCAAGGCTTGTGTGTGCACCTGGTGGGCAAGGGGGACCCCTAACAGCTCCAGAGGAAGGGGGTGTGGCTGGAACTACACATGAAATTAGTTCACGTGAGGAAAAGGGAGGTTCACGGTAAAAAGATAATGTATGTATTTACCTAGAAATTAAGAGCACATTTACAATCCTGCACATCCTTTAATATTCTCTTCTGTGCTTTTTGAAAATCAAGACACAAATTACCTATCTCTAGCCTTCTGGGTAGCTTCTCATCTGTATCACTTTCCTAGAATGACAGTAGTTCAGATTCAACAATGTCAAGTTCTACAAATTCTTATAGCTTTCTGAGTTGTAATTAATCAAGGCCAAGTGAAAACTCAATGAGCCCATGTGTCCCTTTGGGATTTCATCATATGGGGTTTGTTTCATTTTTACAGTGAGACTTTTACAAAATACATGGCACATAAATAGGACTTGCTAAGGCAGCGCTACCCAACACCCATTCCTTGTTATCGCTGTTTAACTCAGGAACTTTGCCCTTCTAAAATTTAGTCTCCTGACACTATTTTTAACAGTTTGCAGTCATGTTTCATGTTTATTGTGTACTCCTCTTTCCCACATTTAGTACATTTTTTAAAATGCTGACCTTCAAGAAAAAAAAAAATCAGCATTTGAGTTGAGTACAGAGGAAGGGATGGTATTAAATCCACATGAAGAGACTGGGCTTAGATGGAGAGAAGAGAAAGCATTTCAGTTAGAAAAAGCACAAGCAGAAACAGGCACAAAATAAGAAGGGTATGTGTGAGACACATTATGTACTGAATACTACATTTCCGTAGAAGCGCAGGGGAAAGGAAGAGAGTGGGAGGAAAGCTAACAGTTACTGAGCACCAATAACTGGGCAGGTACTCATACTCAGGATGTCATTTACTCCTTAAGTCAGAACAATCCTTTGAGGTAAGTATTAGTTTCTGCATTTTATAAGGGGACTGAAGATACCGTAGCTCAGAAAGGTGAAGTAACCTGTCCGAGTTCACTCAGCTAAGGAAAAGCAGAGCTATGTGAACCTAGATGTTGACCTTTTTCTTACTGGGTTATTTAACTACAGCTTTAGATAATCTCCTATTTAGGAAGGAACTCTGTTCCTATCAGAAATACTCCTGGCTATTCAAAGCAAGGGTTAAATACAGTCTATTTTGTTACTATGAAAATCCATATATGGAATTATGAAATAACAGAACTTAAATGATGAGAAATCTAGAGATCTAGAAACACGAAAGGCTATTTTGTTACTGTAACTTGAACCGACTTAACATACTAAAAATTACTGTCCTATTTCTTCATTAACAGGCAGGTATCAATAAATCAAAAGCAACTTTCATCAGCCCCGAATAGAAAATATGCCTTAAATGCAAACCGTGGTTTTATACTTTATCTGTTAAGACGTCCAGCAAGTAGTGTAGACAGGTCCTATAATTTTTGTACCTTGTGTAAAATAAGTTATGGGTTTCACAACCCTAGCTGTCTATTGTCCCCTGGCAAGTTCCAGTTCTTCTTAGTTTACTGTGGATAGCAGACTGAATGTAGTTAGAGGACCCCAACAAATAAACTGGCAATGGACAATTCACAAAAATAGGAACTATAAACAGTTAACAAATTAAGATGTTCAAGCTCCACTAGAAATTAAGGAAATACGCCATGCTTAAGCTACCAAATTCATGGAAAAGTGCTAGTATTCAAATGAAGGTGATGCAAAAATATTCAAGGTCAAGTGTAACCTCCTCCCCTATACTATCCAGCCTTCAACTCAGGTTCTCTCTCATCTTCTATTTTAATAAACTACTACACATTCTTCAGAATCTCATCCCCTATCTCCTTGCAAGAACTTTAAAGTTTATGACGCTTAATTCTAAACGGAAATAAAGCCTTCTGCGTAAATTTGAGAAAACCTAAATGATCAACAACAGGGGAATTGTTAAACAACACAAAAACGTATAGCAAATTTATGCAATGGATCATTATACAGCCACAAAAATTCACTTACACAAAGTTTATAACATGAAAAAAAAAACTCCACTTGTTATAATGTGAAATGGCAAAGTACAAAAACATAATGTGCAAAAAATGACATGAAAGTATGCATTAACTTAAAAAATACATTTGCATGTATGCATATGCACATGTGTGTGTATGTGAGAGAGAGAATATGCACCAAAAAGTTTCTGTCATGGTGAAGTTTTAAAATTCAACTTTAATATATTCTCTAGAATTCAATATATAATAAAAATGTATCACTTTTATAATGAAGTAGACAACAAATATCACAAAGAAACATACTGTGTATAGTCTGGGACCACTTAGAGCACAGGCAAACATCCCTAAACACAGCTCTTTGGGTCCTAGCAGTACCACTGCACTACAGCAGAGCAAACTTCTACCTGTAAATCTGCATTCTTAATGACCTTGAATGATTCAAAGTTAAATTATGGACAAGGAAAGTGCAAGAGGTTGTAAAAAAGATCTCTATCAAAACAGTACCAACAGCATATCTCACTGTTAAATATTAATCCTCCTAATAACCTAATAACATGCCACTCCCCTGTCCCCAAACCCGGAAAGTATCCCCACAGTGTTGTCAGTAATATGAACTATTCACTGCAGGGTGCGCACATCGCACAATCCAGTCCCATTCTAATGCCTGCTCCCCGCTCTCACCCATGGGCTCAAAGGCTCTCATTCACAAGCCTTATGCTCTGGTTGGCCTACTCACTTTCTCTCAAAGAAACTTTATGTACTTGCCTGAGCTTTTGCTCACTCAGCCACCCTCAATTTGCTTCCCTTATTCACTCCTCCTCCTCCCCAGTGACTCCCCATCCTTCCAGGCACAGACCAGCCTCTCCAACCCACACATCATCTCCTTCCTATACATTCCTGTAGAAGTTATTGCCTATAAAACACACGAAGCACTTAACCCTATAGCCTAAAATTATGTAAATAAATGCTATCTCCTAAAATGCATTGTAATTTCTAAAGATGAGGGACCTTTGTTATATTTTTTATAATAATAAATTGCTTTTATATAATGCTTTAGTTTATAAAGCAACTTCACATATATTATTCTCAACAAATATGTTGGTAACTTAGAATGCTTTAAGAAAACAGAAACAAAGAAAAATTTTTTAATGACAAAAGATTTTTTAAAAAGAGAACACTTCAATAATGATGGGCAGAAAAGTACTCACTCAGAGTCCATCACCTAAAGATCTGGGAGAATGATACTTTTCTTCCCCACAACACACAGATATATTAGTTAATGGTGGGAAAAAGTTCAACATTCATAATTAAAAACAACAAAACAAAAAAACCCTCATACCCAGTGTCCAGATCTTGGTTTCTAAACATCATTCTCTAATAAAAAAATACCATTCTCCAATCAGGTCTCTCTGGAGAAATAGTTCATTCCAGAGCTGGGGCAGGGGACATAAAAGATTAGCCAGGAGCTTCTTGTAGTAATAAGGAAATGCTCAGAAAGGGATGGGGCATGTCAAAGGGACGTGTGAGCCAATCTGAAAGAGCTCCCAATGGCCAAAGCCAGAATAAACTGAATAACAAAATAAATAAGAGTATTGGACTTTCCTGGTGGCACAGTGGTTAAAAATCCACCTGCCAATGCAGGGGACACGGGTTCGAGCCCTGGTCCGGGAAGATCCCACATGCCGCGGAGCAACTAAGCCCGTGCGCCACAACTACTGAGCCCGCATGCCACAGCTACTGAAGCCTGCGTGCCTAGAGCCCGTGCTCCGCAACAAGAGAAGCCACCACAATAAGAAGCCCACGCATCGCAACAAAGAGTAGCCCCCGCTCACGGCAACTAAAGAAAGCCCACGTGCAGCAACGAAGACCCAACGCAGCCAAAAATAAATAAATAAATAAATTTTTAAATAACAAAATAAATAAGACTATTGGATTATGAGTCCACATGGGTATAAATAAGTGATTCAATAAATAAACGTGGAGAAGAAACAAATCTTCCTTATGGAAGAATTCCAAATTATATACATATTTTCCCCTCCAGCAGGTGGAGCTAAATCCTTACTCCCCTTGAGTAAGCGCTGGACTTACTTTGAAAAGATAGCATATGGAAAGAAAAAAATAGTAACTTTCCATTGGAGAAACCTGACAGACAGCACCTTAACCAAGTGACAGAGGCTAACATCACTAGTGATGTCATGTGGGGATCATCCATCCCCAAGATGATAAGAAAGGCACTTCACCTTTGTGGTCTTCTTTCCAAAAACCTGCTACCCCAATGTAACCGTGAGAAAAACATCAGACAAATCCAAATTGGAAGACATTCTACAACATACTTCCATGCATCTCAAAATTGTGACGGTCGTAAAGAATAAAGTGAAGACTGAGAAACACAGACCACAAGAGACCAAGAAGAAATGATAACTAAATACAATATGACTTTCTGGACTGGATCTTGGAACACAAAGGATATCATAGATAAACTGGAGTTGATGGTAACATACCAATGATGGTTCCTTAGTTTTGACAAACAAAATAATGTAAGATTATAACATTAGGGTCAACTGAAATTGGGTGAGGGGATACAAGAACTCCCTTGTACTATCTTTACAACTTCTCTGTATGCCTATAAGAGTTTATAAAACAGAAAATTGCAGAGATCCAGATCAAATAATATGTAGAAGCATCCTGTATCAAATCAAAAGATTTGCCCTAAGTTTTCAATACTGTTAGCCTAGAGGATGTCTAACTTGCAGCCAATGCTGCAGACTCCCTTTCTTCCTCAGTAAAAGTGTTCTATACTAACAGGCAGCACCTCTAATCCCAACTGGCAATTATCCTAAGTCCTTTGGATGAAAGGATGATCAGGAGACAAAAGTCTGAACAACATGGTACAAACAACATAAAGTTTATATGAATGTTTGTAAATAAGGCATTTCACAGTTTTAAAATCTAGTTAATTTTACCAGATGTTTAAGTCTTGGTAGGATATATTTTTAAAAAATTAAATAAAATAGATTCAAGGCCTTTAAAAGACAAACCTTGCCAGTACGCTATATTCCCATTTAATGAGTAAGGATTTCTGGGTATCATAGTTTTCTTAAAAAACCTACGTTTAGAAAAGCACTTCAGGGATTTCCCTGGCAGTCCAGTGGTTAGCACTTGGTGCTTTTACTGCAGTGGGCCTGGGTTCAATCCCTGGTCAGGGAACTAAGATCCCGCAAACCATGCGGTGTGGCCAAAGTATGACTTCAGCTGTTCTACACAGGTGACCTTATAAACTGATGACGCGTGTGAGTAAAAAGGGGCAATATTAAGATTTATGAGATACCTTATAAATAACATTACTTTGATATTAAATATCAATTAATATTAAATCAATATTTAAGCCAAGGTGGTCTTTGGCAAACCAGGATGTATGGTCACCTTAGCTATAGACCTCATTATGAGAAACATTGTTACATCGTTATAGAGGAAATATTATGATGGCCTATTTTCTAATTAAAATTTTAATAAAATAGAATCCAAAATGCAAGTCCCATTCTGAATTTTACAAGGCAGAAGGTAGTGATAAAGTGAGGTGCTTATGTCTACAAAATCCTAAGCCATTAGTATTAATATCATGCAAAGAAACAATGATGCTCATAAATTAAAAAATGATTAGAAAGGAATATGATTTTTAACATAATTACTTCACAATATAGATATGCTCATATGGCTATAAATAAATGACTGAAGTCTGTCTGTATATGTGCAGATTTTAAATTTGCAGCCACATTACACACAAAAAAACTGGAGCTAAAGAATGGCTGTTCAAAAACAAAAACAAACAAAAAAACTCCAAAAAGATGGTAACTTAGTAAACAGCTTAGCCAAAGAACATTTAAAATAGAAGATATTTAATTTTCAGTTTAATATGGTAATCCACAATTAATAAAGACAGGTTGTACTTTCATTAATAAAACATCTATTTTCTCAGCCAAGCAGACAGATGTTTTATTAAATCTTCACATTGGGAGCACTTAAGATTTTTCTGAAACTTTAACAGATAAAATTAAGCTAGCCTGAAAGATCTCAGAATGTAAAGTCACAGTAAACACAACCCCCTAGTGTTGATCTTCATTGCAATACACTCTAAAAAGTATATTATCTGTGACCAAAACTAAACCAGACCAAAAACTACCCCCAAAATGAAAATTCTAGCACAAATGAATTAATGCAGATTCATAAGTTTAAATATATTTCAGTTATAGTTTGGACTGTGATCGATCACTGTATTATAGAAAAAGGCCTCTACATTAACCACATTTTAAAACAGGTACAGTATATTCCACATATTTAAAAAATGAAAAACAAAGGTTTTGGGGGGTAAAATAATAATGTTGGTAAAGCCTATCTTATTCATGCTACATACATCCCAGTATGATATGATTAATTAGCTATACAATATCTTAATATAAAACCAAAAGTGTTATCTCAAATCTGAGTCAATGTCTTTAAGGACTTATCCATCCATTCAATTCAATTAACTGATCTAAGCATTTTTTGTTTTAGTATTATTTTTATATTAATAGCTAATTACTTCCCCCTTCCAACAGCTTACACTTATTTAATATAGCAAGGTTCTAAGCAACGTTTTTCCTTTTATTCTTAAGAATATTCTATAGATCTCAAACAGATAGACTAAAGGGAAAACCTTGGGAAATGAAAGAAATCTCTTGCCACCCTTAGAACTACCAAATTCTACACTCAAGAGACAATTCTAAATTGAAAAGTTTAAAAAAAAAAATGGGAAAAGGCAATATAAAAATCTCCTAAAATGTAGAAGAAATTAGACTAATTTAGTTTTCTTTAATATCTTCTTTAATAAGACATTACAGCACACAACTGAGCCCCCAGTGTGTCAGTTAAACATGGGGATGTAGATGCATACGAAGGAGAATGGAAACAAGTTTAATCTTAACCCCATTCCTTTTGGCAACTAATGGCAATACAGAATACAAAAGGAGCAATTCTGTGTATTTGATCAAGTCTTTGAAGACACCATAACAGTTTTATAATGAACTTTGCTGTGATCTGTTAAAGAATCTTCAAATTAAATAATGAGGATGTTTAAAAATTGTAATCTTCCCCTTACAGCCGATTTAAGCCAAACACAAAAAAAGGGGACTGCACTAATAATCCTCACATGAAGTATAAGAATTAATGTCTTATGCTATATCAATGCAGCCATCTCCCTATCACTGAGATCTAAAGTTAAATATGGTGTCCTCAGCTGCTTATAGAAAAAGGGTTAAATACAAGAACATAAAGCTTTTATTCTGAATTAGTCAGTAAAACAAATGGAAAAAAAAAAATTAAACCAAAACTTGTGAAAGGTTTTTAAATGATTTGTTACTAACATAAACATACATATGCTCAAAGCACTTTTAAAAACTTTTAAACTGTAATTTAACCAGAACTTCTGTTAATAACCACTATAAGCAATTAGGCCAACTCTAATGTTCTGGTAACCAACATATTGGGAATTAACAAATAATAAATCTGAAACTGAGAAAATCAAATACGTGAAAAAAATGACTATTTTAAAGTAAGAGTATAAGAATAGGAGTTACTAAGAAACTATCACCACTGAAGCTTTTCCTTGGAAATATCTTATTTTAAACTTACAGTGAAGACAAACAAGGTGGGCAGAGTATGTACAGCTACAAAACAAATGCAGTGACGAGTTACAGCAGAAGGAGGGAATGCATTTTGTAATCCACAGGATCAGATTTGCGGCTCTAAGCAATTACCAGTAAATATTTGAGTGTTCTTCCTATTCTATCAACTTTAAAATTTAAACTGAGTTACAGCGGTTTCACTTGTATTAATAGTTGGCAAAAGCAAATTAGAAGAAAACTAAATTAGTCTGTTTTAACTGGGTAGGATTTACCTCATTCATCGGAACCAACCCACTTCCCCATCCTTAGAGCCAAAAAAATGTGGATATTGGCCTATTTTAATATTTTTCTAGTTCAGACGTAAGTCATACTGTACACAGCCTTTGATTTTAGGAACCAGAACAAAGTAAAAATCAACTACTCACTTAAAAAGGAAAGGAAGGAGAAGGTTCTGGGAATTAACCCAGTCCCAAGCCATTCCAATCTTTCTGTTAATGCAAAATCCATTCATAAACTGGCCAAATTGTTATTAACTTCCAAAAACTCCTTCGAAAATTATGAGTTTCAATTTCAAATGAAAGAACTTGAACAATTTTCAAAGAATCAAGTATAATTTATAAAAGATAGATCTTTACCAGTTCACATATGTTCCATCATATTTTGTATTGAACAGTAGGCTGATTACTTCATTGTGGCATATACTTCAAAACCTAATTTTTCAGACGGGCTGACTGACAATCCAACCACTTTAAGGAATTTATCAGTTATCTACAAGTTATACCTGGCTGGCAGGTATAGCCAGGTCACACAGCAAGTTTAAATATTCCAACCTCAATCACAAGAAACAATCAGAGGGGAAAATGACACATGATTGCAATATACTAAGGCAGCTGGTAAGTCATTCTTCACCTAGGTCAGCAGCTGCCAATAAAATCGTGTGCACAAATTTAATGAATGAGTCTGCTCTAGTTTAACTATGAACATGCCCCTGAACTTAGAAAGGGAGATAGGAATTGCGCTTGCAATTCTAGCTGATGAATTCATTCGATTTTTATAAGGCAAATAATGTAGAAAGTTAGAACAGAATTTCTAGAACCATTTATCCTGTGATGTTGTAAAATCAAAGTACTACTTTATTAAATGAGTTATTTTATACAATATGAACATCAATATAATTACAATTGTAAAAAAATTTTTTATAACAAGGATGGACTGATTTTCAGATTTCCAAATCAGAGTCAACTGTACATTTACACAGAATTGTCTTTGCATGAAGCCCAAAAGGGAACAGCATAAAAATGAGTGTTTCTGTAGCCCCTTTATTTTTGCTGATCAACAGTTTGTTAGAAAAGCAGCTGCAGGTTTGTTACCTAAGGTCTGAGACAGGAGAAGAGTCAAAGGTGTCACGAATTCACCTACAAAACATAAGCAAGATTTTCAGTGAACGTAAGCATTACACAAATGTGATTTATATGCATTTCAAATGTCTTTAAAAAAAAAACCACAGGATGAATTGGGAGATTGGGATTGACATATATACACTAACATGTACAAAATAGATAACTAATAAGAACCTGCTGCATAAAAAAATAAATAAAATTCAAAAAAAAAAAAAAGCACAACATGCCTAAGCTACGAAGTTAGTCTGATAGATCTGTCAGCTAAATTTTTATAAACAGATCTTTGATGAACTTACTTTGAAAATAATACTCATGCATATACCATCACCACCATTTAGAAAAAAAATCCAACCACACAAAGTATGAACTGATTATTTTCAAGCAACTACCTAGTTTATACAGTGAATGCCTACATTTTGCCTTATATTTTAATGTACTTAGAAGCTCTGCTAAGCATTCTAAGTAAAATACCTGCAAAAAAGCACTCATAAATTTTGGTCTGCATCATTTCTGGGAGCAAGACTCTCAAATACCTTTACAATAGTTATTTTCTCTAAACTGAAAACTTTCTTCCATTCTTGGACCAGAGTTGGCCAGCATCACCTCATGCCATTTTTGGCTACCGTGGTTGAAAACGTGGATGTTTCAAAGGCATTGAAAGGATATGGTCTGGGAAAATGGACTTTTAACAATTGTAAAGTTAAACATTAACTTAAAAGGGGGCAGTAATGAAGTCTCAGCTAGAAGACAGAAATCAATTTTACAATTACAGAAGATAATTCTGCTCTTGTATACAGCCCTGCCATTAACGAATGAAAAGAAGAAAAGGTCAATTACCTGTAAACAACTTTATGCCTGAACATCAGCTAATTCTGGAGGAAGTGGAGTCTTAGGATGCTTGCTCTCAAAGTGCTGCTTGAAGGTCTTAGGGTCTGGCATTTGTGTCTAATTTAAAAAATTGTGCAAAAAAGAAGAGTTACACCTGATTCATGAAATAAAAATGTGCTAACTTTTAAAATCCTGAGCCTACTCACGATCGACAACTATTGCAAAACACTTTTAAATTCCTATAACTTAACGGCTGGCATATGAAAAAGGACCCCGTAACAAAGAAATTCCTAGCATATTCCCACATTTCACATATAAAGGGTCACACAGAATGAAGTATTCTTATCTGATTAACAGTAAACAATAAGTAACATTTACCGAACACATTATGTTAAGCATGTTACCAAAATTCTCATAGAACCTTCCAGTAATCTTAAATCAGGTCCTACTATCCTCATTTTATGTGCTAAGGAAACTTAAAACCTAGAGATTAATTTGTCCAATACCTATGTTTAACCTAGTACTAGGTACTTCAGATCTCAAATACTACACTATACTGACTTACCTGGGCAAGGACCTTCAATTATTCTTTAGCACATTACATTAGACAAAACATGAAATAAACATTTTTTGCTGTTTTGAGTTTTTAAATATATGAGCTACTCTAACACCTTTAGGTCAAGGTATTTCTTCATTAGTAATTTAGTGAAATTTACTTTTACCTTGCCTCTTTCCAAACAGAATCTGAAGCTGCTCAATTTCATTATTTTGAGTATATCAAAGCTCACTATGAACAGGTTATTTAATGTAATAGATTTCCTCTCTTAGATTAATGAGAACTTTTATGTAATTAGGAACTTCTATTTCATCAGTAATGACTTCAATAAATGATAAACTTTAGTCCAGGAATCAAGTCTTATCAAGATCCCTTCCCATCCATACTACCAATTCTACCTAGGCATAGGGCTTTGGGGGGAACAAAAAAAGTTTGTTGTAACTGGACCGACCTCACTATGCACTTTTCCTTTGGCACTTTTATTCACTAAATTCAAGGGTAGTGAGCTTGAACAAACAGGCAAAAAAAGAGACCCTGGCTTGGAATTTGAGAAAAACTTCTTTGAGGCAGTGTGGTATAGTGGTCTAAAAGGTGGGCTCTGGAGCTGGACTTTCTGGGTTTAGATCCCAGCTCTTCTGCATACTAGCTGGGTGACCCTGCACAAGTTATTTAGTCCCCATGACTCAATTTACTCTCCTGTAAAATGAGAATAAAAGTACTTTATGCCATAGGGTTGTTATGTGAATTAATGGGCTCATGCATGTAAAACACTTCGATCAGTGTCTGGCACCTGGTAAGCACTCAATAGCAGCTGTTATGATTATTCTTCAAATCTAATAAAACACATTAATTCTAGTAAAAGCCCTCAATGTGAATATACTCTAGTTTTGCAGACATCATAACTATGAATTTAGCGAAGAAAAAAAAAAACCTATTATATAACCAGAGGTATATTACATAGCTCTAAATTAAGAATGTAAATCTGACCTTTTTTAAAGTTCAAAGTGTATTATTTGCCCTTAAGAAGACATCTTTATTCTCCATGAGGAAACGGATTTCGCTTTGTTCACTCCTTTTCACTAACACCAAGAGCCTGGCCAAAGGAGCTATCCAAAAAATGTAATTGTTGGGACTCCCCTGGCGGTCCAGTGGCTAGGACTCCACACTTCCACTGCAGGGGGCACAGGTCCAATCCCTGGTCAGGGAACTAAGACCCTGCATGCTGCACGGCACGAACAACAACAACAAAAAGCATATATATGTGTGTGTATATGAATATATACGTACATATATAAAATTGTTGAACAGATGAATGAAGATGGGTTCCTAACACAACCAGCTCTCAAATTTCCTATTTCAAGTAAAGCATTTATCTCACCATGTTTGCAAAATTTTAACCTATACAAACCAATCTCTAATGAAAGGACTGTCCACGAGAAAGCTATGTCTTTCAATTCCCCTTACCCTACAGACAGTGCAGGTATATATTAAGGCAGCTTTGGCAGCAGCCTTTTGATCATGTCCTTGTTTCTTCTTTTGTCCAGCTTGCTTTTTGGCATTTTTCTGCTGAGACTGAATCTTCTGCTGTCCACGAGCCATATCTAAAAACAGATGTTGAGGCATTAAAGTGAAATCTAAGTATGATAACACTCTCAGAGTTTGACAGTTGTTTTATAGAAAACACTTGTCAATCAAAATGTATGGATATACAATGTTACTAGAGGATAAATTGATATAACCACTGTAGAAAACGAGTCCTCTACTCTATAATCTCACAATTCCACTCTTGGTATATAGTCAACAGAAATGCAGGTACACTGTTTCTAAAACTGGAAACAATCCAAATGCCTACTAATAGTAAGATGGATACATTAACTTGTAGCAGATTTCTACAATGGAATACTATGCAGCACTCAGAGAAGAAACTATTGTTAAACAACATGGTTACATCTCAGCATTAAGGAAAGAAGCCAGATACAAAGAACATATTGTATAAAGTTCAAAACAGGCAAAACTAATCCAGGAAGTAACGCTGGGAAGAAAGGGCATGAGGGGGATTTTTGGGGTACTGATAATGTTCTGTGTCTTGATCTAGGTAATGGTTATACAGGTATATTCACTTGTAAAAATTCACTGAGCTATACACCTAAGAATTGTACACTTTCTTATATGTAATCTTCAAAAGTTTACCAGAAACAGTTTAGCCCCTTCCTCAATCATTTGTCTGATCATTTTGCAAAGGTTCTCTCCCCTTCCAGTACTCACTGTGTGACCTGAGATTCTTACAACTTTAAGAGAGATAAAAGCTGTCATCTAATGTCTCTAAAGGAGCTCATATGAGCAATGGAAACCGTTCTCTTAAATACTTAGGTTTCATGAAACTACTGTGCTATTCTTTCTTAAAAAAAAAAAATGGTATTCATAGGATTGCTGGACAAATTATTAAATAAGATTAAGGGTACCTTTACAAAAATGAAAGATACCACTTCTTACTACTGATGATCTGAAATGAACATGGGTTAAAAATTAAGGGAAAAGAACTACTTTTACTTTTTCATTAAAATTAAAGACTCCTTTAAGACAACACAAGTTAAATCTGTTCACAAAAGGTATATAATGAGTCTCAGCTGCTTTTTTTTAAAACATCCTTATTGGAGTATAATTGCTTTACAATGGTGTGTTAGTTTCTGCTTTATAACAAAGTGAATCAGTTATACATATACATATGTTCCCATATCTCTTCCCTCTTGCATCTCCCTCCCGACCTCCCCCAGCTGCTTTTTAAATACTTTAAAATAGGATCTAAGGAGAATTCCTATGGATAGTTTTGACTAGCACTGCAATTAAATTTTAAACTTTTAAGTCATTGCAGGACATGAACATACAATGGATCTATAACTTCACCAGAAAATAGTGCTAGTTTTTTCTGACTGGTTAACAGATATGAGGTCAAAGCATTTCATTGAAACACCTGAGCTTCTCCCAAAAAGAAAAAGGGAAACTGAAAAAATAAACACATCAATTGGACACGTTCCCACTAGCACTGAACACTGAACCAGAAGTCAAAATATAAAGGAGGATCAATCCTTTTCTAGGAAGCTGGCTGAATATTTTAACAAATTACAAAAATGTTTAGTATGCTAGCCTAATATAAGAACCCCATTCCCACCAAATAAAGGTAAATATTACCAGACGTCTTAGCCCTTGAAGACTACCATTTTTGTTATTTTTTAAACACCAAATTCTTATTAATTCCAAGCCGAATGAAATGATTTTTTTTTAAGTATATTTATGGCACGCTTACAAACCTATTCCCATGGAAACAGATTTGGATACTTTTGTATTATTTGGATGATAGGTATTCAACCTTTATGCATCCTAATGTTTATGGCACTCTTAATGTCTCAGTGTCTTAGTATCAGTACCTTATGTTAGAATACTTCAGTCCTCTCATAGATCTGAACTCTTCCACATGATGTATGCTATGCTACGTATGTTAATACACTGTGTGGGTAACCTCTTAATTGTTTTACATTGAAAAAAAAACTTATAAAATGGTAAGCTACTAATTCTAGAGGTTTCTTTGATATCTAGAAGTTATTAGCTATTTTGATAACATTTTCATGCAGTGATCTGTAGAAAGCAATGCCATTAGATACATATTATTTTTAACTTTTGCAGTTACCATTTCTCCTCAAATATAACATTAGCAATACATTTAACCCATTTTCATTGTCATCTAACAAAAGTAACAAAAAGCCATAGAAGTTTTAATAAATAGAAGACTGTGGTTGCTTGTTCTTATTTTTAAAACAGAAAACACCAGGTAAGGGAAACTGAATCAGTCTTAACGCCTGAGATAGGCCCCTAAGTTCTAGCAACACGCTGCACTGATTTCCTTTCTGAAAGCAGAAATGCAAACGAACAAACCACCTGCTTTTGGACAGCTCGACTTAGGACTTACTCTCAAGCCAGCTGAGTTTTCTACAAGATCTAAGCGTAACCAAGCATAACTTCTCCTCCTTGACTAAATGCAACAAACCGAGGAGCAAGAAGTCCTTTATAAGTACCTAAAAGCTGGCTTTTAATATAACTCTTATTTTGTATGGTCTTCTGAGGGGGCTCCAAAGAGGGAAGCAGTAGAGGGAATAAGGAGTTCTTCCAAAATGAGGAGCTCTTACAGGAGGCAACAAGTATGCACTGTCCCAAAGATCCTCTTAAAACCAAAACAAACGAGTAAGAGAGAAAAAGATTTTGGATCCAAGAAGTTGGATCATTGTTCACAAGTATCTAAAACGAAGAGGCCCAAGCAGTGACCAACATTCTGACCCTAGCCTTTTAAATACATCCCTTTTGGAGAGAAGAGAGGATGAAAGCACCAGCGGTGAGGTCTATCTCACCCAGCACTTCGCTGAGCCCAAGCTGCAGCCCCGCGCGCCTTCCTTCCCAAACCGGCCTCTCCCGCCTGGGAGAGCTCCCTCCTCTCTTCTGCCACCCAGAGCCACACAACCCCTACCTACCCGCCACTCCTCACGGACCCCGGCCCGAGACGCGCCTCCTGGAGGCCTCGGCTGCCCGAAACCCGGCCCCTTCGGCCACGGGGAGCCCCAGCCTCGAGAAACCGACCAGCTGCTGTCGCCGGCGGGTTACCGCTCCGCCGCCGCGGCCGGCCTGCGACGCGGCCACCTGCAGGGCCTGGCAGGCGCCCGAGCTTCCCGTCCTTCCGCGGCCCGCGCCGGGACAGGACGGGCTCGGCCGCCCCCAGGGAGGCGGGGCAGGCCGGCGGCCCCTCGCGACCCGCGATGACCCCCCACGGTCCCCGCCGACCCCGCCGGCAGAGCCCCCACCCGGCTCCCAGGAGTCCTGCGGCGTCAGTACCGCCCCACAGCCGCTCACCCGGGCCGGGACAGTCTTGCGTCGGAGAAACCGCGCAGCGCGAGAGGGCCGGGGGAGGTGGCCGGAGAGAGAGGAAGGGGAGCGCAGCGCGCCCAGTACCGCTTCGGCCTCCTCCACCCGCCAAGGAGGGGAAAGGGGAGAGCCGGGAGCACAACAGCCCGCGCCTCGCACCCGCCGCCGCGCGCGCCCGCCGCCGCCTCAACCTAGGGGGAGGCCACTACACCTCGTGCTCGCGCACGCCGCACAGCTCTCCCAGTCGCCCCAGCGCAGCCTGCTCTGCGCAGCCCCCGCCCACCGGCCTTCCTGCCGCGGCCTCCCTCCGCCCCCACCCGCTTGCGCGCCTGCGCCCTTCCGGTCGCGCGGGCCAATGGCAGCGCGCCCCTATTACATAAGCGGGAGGGGGCGGGGCTTCGCGGGGACGGCGGCCCCTCAGAGACGGGAACAGCAGGGGACGTCGCGCTCTGTCCCCGGCGCACCGCCCCCCCCCCCCTTCTCCTGCGTGCTCCATCTGGGCGGCTTCAGCCGGCCCTGGGAGCCGCGTGATCTCGGTCCCGGCGGGTGACGGTCCGCAGTGTGATTCACAAGTCGCTTGCTCACTCACTGGGGCGGAGGCCAGGCTTCGACCCCTGCGTCCCCTCTCACGAGCCTCCAGTCTCGGCGGCGTCCTCCTATGCCCCGGCCTGGGGAGGGTCCCGGAGAGGCGCGTCAGCGCCGCGGCGGTGTGGGTCACCGACCCCGGAGCCCGCCACCCGGGCACACCGCCGCTTCCGCCCCCAGTGCGGCCGGCGGGCCGGGAGGCCCTGAACTGGGACGCGCCGCCTTTGTTCTCTCACCACCTACCCTTTACCTCGTTCCCACGGAAACCTCAGTTATTTGACCATTCTGGGAGTTTTAGTGAGTTCAAGATTCACGCCTGACTGTCTCACTGAAAATTGCCGGCTAGGCCCCCCTGACCGTTTCAGGCTGACTACTTAACAATATACTGAGTTGTTAATACTTAGGGAAATGGTTAAGTTGTGGGTTTTTTGGTCTTGATTTATAGGCCACGACAGCTAATTTCCAATATCTGAATCAAGAGCGATGGCGATTGTAACGATTATTAAATGTTTATCTGGAAAGGGCAGCATGTTTAGACGTCGGCTTTTTCTTCACCTTCCCCCGCCCCCCGCCCCCCAGCACACATTGGTTTGTAATTAGAACTACAGATAAAACAACAAAGGAGGGTCTTGCATTTGACTGTCCCACCTTTACCCATAGCCTCCGCTCTCCCAAATTGGGCTGTCAGTGCCCAGGAAATGTTAGTTGAACATAAGTACATCGCAAGTTTTCTGGACTGGGATATGTGTATCACAAAATTGTTTAAAATAGCCAGGAAGGGGTTAACTGCTTATTGCATTTGGGTGGCATACGACAACGAGCTGGTTGTTCAGTCCTTCCTTTTCAACCTCATTTCAGTTCCTCTCACCTTCACTTTTCACGCCCTCCCGTATTGCAGTTTTAAGTTACATGTTCAAATTTTATTAATATCTCTCCAGTATTCAATTGTAAGCTCTTTTTTTTTTTTTTTTTTGAGGTAAGCTCATTTTCACTACTATATACCCAGTGCTTAGCAGCGTATGAAACATGGTAGGAATTGAAAAGAAAGCAGGACTTCTGGTGACATTTCATGAAGCCATAGCTTAATTATTAGTAGTCACCATAACCATAATAACTATATTAACCTGGCTAATAGGAGGTGGATGAGGTACTTGGAAAACCTGAAGACAGGAAATCCAAAGAGCTGTGTTTGTCTAGCCATGAATGAGATTGGACAACAGAAAGGGACAGGGAAATCTGATTGGCAGAGATAAGTCTTTTTAACTAGAAAGGTGATTTCTGTTGTGAAATAGGGTTAATATGTCACTTGTTACCAAGGCCTAGATGAAATATTCATTAAAACCAGTGTTTCTTAAATTTTTGAGTTTACCACTTTCAAGAAATTGGTAAATGCTATGGACTTTGCCCCTAAAAAGTTCATGTACATATAAACTTATCCCCATTGGTAAAATTTCTGAACCTTGGTATTAATCACATTTTGGGCTGGATAATTCTTTGTTATGGGGGCTGTCCTAGGGACCGTAAGATGTTTAACAACATCCCTGTCTTTCTACCCTCTTGATGTCAGTAGCACTTCATCTCCAGTTGTGACAACTGAAAATTTCTCCAGACATTGCCCAATGTCCTCTTTGGTCAAAATCTCTCCTGGTGGAGAACCACAATAGAGGATATGGTATTACGGTAACTTTATATGATGGTTAGGGCATTTAAAATACAAAGGGAAAAAAATGAGAGGAGGAATGAATAAGATTCAACACCTGTGAAGTGACAAACAGTAAATGAAAGGCAGATGAATTCGCATAACTACCAGCTGGTGTCCTACTTATGTTATAGAAATGTGACAGCAAATGGGATATGAACTCGTTGGAAAAATTTTTATACATAGTTCTGGTTTTAATCGTGAATGCTACAGTACTTCTACTGACTGTTTTTCCTCTTCTGCCTGAGACAATTACTCTAGGTTAATATGCAGTAGGCCCATGCCTATTTTCTATCCCAATCACAATCAGGTTAAAGTGCTGCTCCGAAGACCTGAAAGACTTATTTATTTATTTGTATTCATGTCAGATTTTCAGGGGTGAAAGAGCTGGTGGTTTGTCAATATATTATTTCTCAGATAAACATGGATTTATCTGTGGCATGTAGGTTAATATCTATATGTAGTGAAGTGCTGGGAATTCCCTGGTGGTCCAGTGTTTAGGTGCTTTCACTGCCGAGGGCCCAGCCTGGGTTCAGTCCTTGGTCGGGGGACTAAGATTCCACAAGCCACGTATTGTGGAAAAAAAAAAAAAAGTAGTGCAGTGCTCAGCTCAAGGGTTCATTGGAGAACAAAGGAGGCAAAGGAGGTGATTTCCGGCCCCTATAGGTCCTTCCATCTAGTGACAAATAATAACAACAGCAATAATGACAATAATAGACTCAAAACAAAAATGTTACCTTTGCTGGCTCTTCTTCCTCTGCTCAACTTCTACTTGTTGAGATTTCTCAGGGCTGCAACGTGGATTCTCTTGTCTTCTCCACCCTCTTAGCCCAAAGGGAAAAGTTGTGGCTTTAAATAATGAACTTCATATGACCTATCGCCAGTTCAGACCTCTCTTCTGATTCAAATTAATATACCCAAATGCTTATTTTTCATTTCCACTTCAACGTTTCACAGACATTTCACATTTGGTGCTATATGGTATTGAATCTAAGAAGCTATTGATTGTAAGTCACATTTATGTCCACCAAGATAAAAAAATTGCTTCCAGTTGAAGGCATTATACTAAAATACTGTTGATTGTAAGACACATCACAATTTCAGAGGTGTTAAAATAGGTTGAAAAATAATGTGATGGGGCTTCCCTGGTGGCGCAGTGGTTGAGAATCTGCCTGCCAATGCAGGGGACACGGGTTCGAGCCCTGGTCTGGGAAGATCCCACATGCCGCAGAGCAACTGGGCCCGTGAGCCACAATTACTGAGCCTGCGTGTCTGGAGCCTGTGCTCCGCAACAAGAGAGGCCGTGACAGTGAGAGGCCCGCGCACCGCGATGAAGAGTGGCCCCCACTCACCGCAACTGGAGAAAGCCCTCACACAGAAACGAAGACCCAACACAGCCAAAAATAAAAATAATAAATAAATAATAAATTAAAAAAATAATAATAATGTGATGTATTAGAATAGCATCAAGAAGAATAAAATACTTAGAAGTAAACTTACCAAAAGAAGTGCAAAACTTACATTCTGAACACTAAAAAACATTGTTGAAAGATATTAAAGAAGACATAAATAAATGGAAAGGCATTCCATGTTCACGGATCAAAAAACTTATTATAAAGGTGGCAATAGTCCCTCAAATGCTCTGCATATTCAACACACTTCCCTATCAAAATCTCAACTGATGTCTTTGCATAAATCAACAAGGTTATTCTGAAGTTCATTTGGAAGTTCTAAGGAACCCAGATGTGGTATAGTAAGAAATGTATTTGGTCTTTTTCCCTGTCCCGTTCCTAAAAAGTTTCTAAAACCCCCAGAATGTTTGAATGATAGCAGTGTTTTTTGTAATTTATAAGAAGCTCCTTTAGAGCACCCCTGAATTTATGCTAATAAGATGATTTAGGTTGTGGGCCATAGATGGCCTCAGGATGGGGCTGGTCACCAGAAAAACCCAGGTATGAAATGATTAGAACTTTCAGCCCCACCCACTGACCTCAGGGAAGGTAAAGAGGAGAGGGCTGGAGATCAAGCTCTATGAAATCTCTTGAACAAGATTTGATGAGCCCTCCGGTTGGTGAATGGGGCCTTCACATGCTGGGAGGGTAGCACATCCCAGTTCCATGGGGACAGAGGTTCCTGTGTCTAGAGTCCTTCTGGACCTCACCCTCTGTCCTATGTAACATCTTTTATAATAACAGTTTAAACATAAGTCAATGTTTCTTTGAATTCTGTGAGCTGCTCTAGCAAATTAAATCAAAGCTACAGAGTGGATCGTGGGAACTTCTGATTTATAGCCCATCAGTCAGAAGTGCAGGTAACAACCTGGACATGCAATTGGCATCTGAAGTGGAACTGGCATCAGAAGTAGCAGTCTTGTAAGACTAAATCCTTGTAAGACTAAATCCTTAACCTGTGGGATAGGATGCTATCTGTAGGTTGATAGTGTCAGAGTTGAGGTACATTGTAGGACACCTACCTGGTGTTGCAAAATTTCTTGATGTTTGGACAACCTACATATCTGGTATCAGCAGTGAAGTAGTGTAGTGAAGTAAGTATTGAGAGTAGAGGACACACACAGGAGTGTTCTTCCTCACACCAGAAGAGCCAAAACAATGTTGAAAAGAGGAACAAAGTTGGAGGGCTTACACTTCCCAATTTCAAAACTTGCTACAAAGCTACAGTAATCAAGACTCTGGTACAGGCATAAGAATAGACATATAGATCAGTGGGATAGAATTGAAAATCCAGAAGTAAATCTTCACATTGATTTCAAAATAGGGGCCAAGAAAATTCAATGAAGAAAGGAACAGTCCTTTCAATAAACGGTGCTGGGACAACTGGATATTCAAATGCAAATAATGAAATTGGACCCCTACCTTGCACCATATACAAAAATAATCAAAAATGGATCATAAACCTAACTGTATACGCTAAAACTATAAAATTCTTAGAAGAAAATATAGGAGTAAACCTGCATGATCTTGGGTTAAGCAAAACCTTCTTCGCTATGACACTTAAAGCATTGATGACAAAAGACATAACCCAGTTAAAAAATGGGCAACAGATCTGATTAGGTATTTCTGCAAAGAAGATATACAAATGGCCAATATGTACAAGAAAAGATGCTCTCCATTATTAGCCAAAAGCAAAATCAAAACATTGAGATAGTACTTCACACCTACTAAAATGGCTACAACTGAGAATTCCCTGGTGGTCCAGGGTGGTCTCAGCGTGCAGCGGCTTGAGGCAGGATCTCAGTTCCCCAGCCAGAGACTGACGTCTGGCCACGGCAGTGAGAGTGCTGAATCCTAGCCACTAGACCATGAGGGCCAGTGGCCAGTGACAAGGGCCCTGGCCCATCAGCTTTGTAGAAATGAATTTCCACAAAGAGACGGAAAGTAGTGAAACAAGTAAAGTGTTTATTAGGACCTAAAAGAGTACTTGTGAATAGGCACACGTGGGCAGACTCAGAGGGAGGGTCGCACCCTTGTGGTAGTTTGAATCACTTATATGGGGCATTTCTTCCACATTTCCTCTGGCCAATCATCTTGCTTTGCCTGGTTCTGAGTCCATATTTGGTTTATCTCAGGGTCCTCCCCTGTGTGCACACGCATCTCTTAGCCAAGATGGATTCTAGTGAAGAGGCCTATGGGTAGGTTGACATCACTTACTATGGGGTGGTGTCCCCTCCCTTTTAGGCCCCCAAGAAGCCTTTCTGCACGTATGTAGTTGGGAAGGTCTCCTTGACTTCGAGAATGAGGAATATGTGGTCTCTTTATCTTTTATCTGGACAGGCTCAACTCCTCTTCGCTTTTGCCATTTATCTCTATCTTGGATTATCTGTCCACAGGGGACAGACTCCAGCTGCTCAGGTTGGGGCCCATCTATCTCCTGCCTCAGTTACTAGGACTCAGTGCTTTTACTGCCGTGGGCCTGGGTTCAATCCCTGGTCAGGGAACTAAAATTCTGCAAGCCGCGTGGTACGGCCAAAAAAAATTAATTAATAAAATAAAATAGAATGGCTATGATAAAAAAACAGACAATAAGTGGTGAACAGAATATGGAGAAACCAGAACCCTCACACACTGTTCGTGGCAGTGTAAAATAGCGAGTCCTTTGGAAAACATTCTGGCGGTTCCTCAAAAAAGTCAAACATAGAGTGACCATATGACGTAGCAATTCCAATCATAGGTCTATATCCAAGAGAAATGAAACATACATCTACACTGAAACTTGTACGTGAATGTTCAAAGCAGCATTTTGGCTATTCATAATAGCCCCCAAATATAAATAACTCAAATGTTCAGCAGCTGACATATTGATGAATAAAATGTAGTATATCCATAAAATAGAGTATTATTCAGCCATAAAAAAGAATGGAGTTCTAATACCTGCTACAAAATGGATGAATCTTGAAAACATTATGCTAAGTGAAAGAAGCCAGTCACAAAAGATTAGATTAGGACTTCCCTGGTGGCGCAGTGGTTGAGAATCCGCCTGCCAATGCAGGGGACATGGGTTCAAGCCCTGGTCCCAGGGGATCCCACATGCCGCGGAGCGGCTGGGCCCGTGAGTCACAATTGCTGAGCCTGCGCGTCTGGAGCCTGTGCTCCATGACAAGAGAGGCCGCGATGGTGAGAGGCCCGCACACCGCGATGAAGAGTGGCCCCCGCTTGCCACAGCTGGAGAAAGCCCTCGCACAGAAACGAAGACCCAACACAGCCATAAATAAATAAATAAATAAATAAATAAATTTTAAAAAAAAAGGATTAGATTAGATATTGCGTGATTGGATTTATACGAAATGCCCAGAATAGGTAAGTCTATAGAAACAAAGTAGATTAGTGGTTGCCTAGGGCTGGGAGAATTGCAGGGAAAACGGAAGTGACTGGTAATAGGTATGAATAAGTATGGATTATCTTTTGGGGATGATGAAAATGTCTTAAAATTGATTGTGGTGATGATTGCACAACTCTGTGAATATACTGAAAACCATTGAATTGTACACTTTGAGTGGTTTGTATGTGAATTATATCTCAGTAAAGCTGTTATATATTGAAAAAACCACTTGCTTTAGAATAATAAAGAGCATAGTGTCCAATATTCTCTCCACTGCCATGCCCACATCTCCTTCTCATCAATCTATCCTATCTCAATAAGGGCACTGCTATCCACTGGGATAATCATTTCGAAAGCCTCATTGTTAGTCCTGGTACTTATCAGTCCCTGAGCCCGCATTTCCAATCTATTGCCAAGTCATGTTGATTCAACTCTAAAATATACATCGACTCTGTCCACTTTTCACCACCTCCACTGCCATTATTCTAATCCAAATCACCATCTTTCATCTGCTTTGTCTGGGGCATGAACGTACCAGGAAGTGGAGAACTTCTCCAGCTCCGCCCTCCCACCCCTATTTTTTTTTTTTTTTTTTTTTCCGGCCGTGCCTGGCGGTTTGCGGGATCTTAGTTCCCCAACCAGGGATTGAACCCGGACCCACGGCAATGAAAGCGCTGAGTCCTAACCACTGGACCGCCAGGGAATTCCCTCCAGCTCCTCTTTAATACAATCACTTCTAGGCAATCAGAATGACCTTTCCAAAATAAGGATCTGCTCAGGACACTTCCGTGCTTAAAACCCTTCACTGGCCAGCCATGGCACACAGAATAAAATCCAGTACTCTCATCATGTCTCACAAAGCCTTGTCTGGGCTCCTGACACTTCTCTCTTGCTGTGCTCCAGCCTCAGTGGTCTTTCAGCTCCTCAAGCCTACCAAGTTCTTTCCGACCCTGGGGACTTGATATACGGTCTACCCTCATTTGTGATATCTGTAATGTGCTTCTACCCCCTCCGTCTACTTTCTAGTCACTCTTCGATTTCCAGCAGAAATGTCACATTCTCAGAGAAGCGTTCCTTCCTTGAGCCCCCATCTAAACGAGGATTCCTCTGGTTTAGTGCTCTCATAACACCCTGTACTTTTCATCCTTAGGACTTACACTATGTAATTTATTGTAAATACAGTGTATATACATGTATATAGGTATATGTGTATATGTATATATATCTGTAGAATATACATAAAATGTCTTCTTTCCATTTGACTCCTAAAATAATAAAAATATGTAATACTTATATAGTTCCTACTATCTACCAGGCACTGTTACATGTGTTTTACATGTTTTGTTTTTTTTTTTAATAAATTTATTTATTTATTTTTGGCTGCATTGGGTCCTCATTGCTGCGTGCAGGTTTTCTCTAGTTGCGGTGAGCAGAGGCTACTCTTCATTGTGGTGTGCGGGCTTCTCATGGCAGTGGCTTCTCTTGTTGCGGAGCACGGGCTCTAGGCACGTGGGCTTCAGTAGTTGTGGCACATGGGCTCCATAGTTGTGGCTCGCAGGCTCTAGAGCGCAGGCTCAGTAGTTGTGGTGCACAGGCTTAGTTGCTCTGTGGCATGTGGGATCTTCCCGGACCAGGGCTCGAACCCATGTCCCCTGCATTGGCAGGTGGATTCTTAACCACTCAGCCACCAGGGAAGTCCCCGTTTTACATGTTTTGATTCATTTAATCCTCCCAACAACTCTTAGGTAAGTAAGGTACAAAATGGTTAAGTAAATGACCTAAGATTACATGGCTAAGGAGTAGAAAAGTTAAGATGTGACTCCTGGCACTCTGGTTCCAGAGGCTGGGCCACTGTCCTACACCATATGGGTAGGTTCTGTATGAGTTCTTTTCACCCGCCGTGTGTAACCAACATTGAGCATAGTGTCTGGCATGCTGTAGGCATCCTATAAATACTTGTTGAATGAATATATGCCCGGATGATCCCTCCAAACTCGGTTAGGAGGCCTCTTAAGTACCGGAGAGAGTGCTATGAATAGCATTTATATAATGATAATAATGTAAATGTGGATCTAACCACAATTATAAATACAAATATACTTTTCCTGGGAGGATGGGGGAATGAGAAAACTCTATGTGTGGTGAGGCCGTGTAGGGGGATGGGCTGAAAGAGAACTAAATTCTCCCCTACCATAAAGTCCCTAGATAATGCCCAAAACTGGGAAAAAACTTTCAAGAAATAATAGTATAAGAAGACTATTCAGGGCTTCCCTGGTGGCGCAGTGGTTGAGAAGCTGCCTGCCAATGCAGGGGACACGGGTTCGAGCCCTGGTCTGGGAAGATCCCACATGCCGCGGAGCAACTGGGCCCGTGAGCCACAACTACTGAGCCTGCGCGTCTGGAGCCTGTGCTCCGCAACAAGAGAGGCCGCGATAGCGAGAGACCCGCGCACCGCGATGAAGAGTGGCCCCCGCTTGCCGCAACTAGAGAAAGCCCTTGCACAGAAACGAAGACCCAACACAGCCAAAAAAATAAAAATAAAATAAATAAGTAAATAATAAAAATAAAGGAATTCCTTAAAAAAAAAAAAAAAGAAGGCTATTCAGAGATATAGAGAAAAATACCAAAAGAATTGACTTAAAGAATTATAAGTAGCTGTGGTTGAAAAGAGAATTTGGCAGGTGGGAAAGCACTGTTTTTCATAACTAGTCTTGTAGGACTAGCTGAATTTTTAAACTGTGTGCATATGTTACTGTGATGAAACCAAAACTCAATGAAATGACTTTTATTTCAAATAATTTTCTATCTGTGTTTGCTTTCAGGCAGTATGCCTGTCATCACAGTGCTTCAGAAAGATACATGAATGTGGCCAGCCATCTCAAGCACCCTTGGCATCTCTCACGGTTAGAGCCTCTACTTTTCTCTCCCCATGAGCATATGCCTCAGGTTGCACTATTTCATTTTTCTGGTTCTCTGCGTACCATCTTTATCATTAGACTCTCAGGCAGCTGAATGAGCAAAGGAGAAGAGAGTATCCAAATTTAATGTGCCTGGCCTGCTGTCTTTCCATTATTACTCTTAAGCAGGGGGAAAACCAAAACAAAACAAGGAGATCAAGGATGGAGTGATTCATTCTTCTCCAGACATGAACTCATTGTCTATTGAGTGAGGACCTTTGCCTTGATCTTAAATGTAAAGCTGTCTCGGGCTGGGCAATGGTCTTGATGTTGTCTGAAGTCTGCTGAGAGCACTGGTGATGGCGGGATGACTCCATATAGAGAAATCTGTCTTGAGAATGACTCTCGTAGTTTTTCCTAACTTCTGATGACCTGCAGAGACTTTTTTCTTATGTCTCCACTTTGAACTATTACTTTGGAGGAGAGAAGACAAGCCAAGAAAAAAGTTTCCTTACACTCTGAAATTTAACCTCTTTTTGGCTGAGAATGGTTACTAATGCTTTTAATTACGTGCTTAATTATATTCTATGTTTGATCTTAATAATAGTAAAGGCATTAAGACTCAGAAGAATTTTTATTTTATTATTATTTTTTTAACCAGGAATTTTTATTCTTTTTTTTTTTTTTAAACATCTTTATTGGAGGATAATTGCTTTACAATGGTGTGTTAGTTTCTGCTGTATAACAAAGTGAATCAGCTCTACATACACATATATCCCCATATCTCCTCCCTCTTGCGTCTCCCTCCCACCCTCCCTATCCCATCCCCTCTAAGTTCAGAAGAATTTTTAATGACTGATTCCCCAGATATAAAATGAAAGTGTTGGTCTGAGTAACTTCCAAGACCCCTTCTAGTTTTTGAACTTCTATGACTTAATGACTCTACATGAACTTCAGGGTCTTTTAAAAGAACACTATTTATGAAAGGCAGCATAACAATCACTGCAAACTCCCTCCAGATGAAAATTTGAAAGCAAGGCTGCTTGCTATTTACTTATAAAATGAAAAGGTAATTTCTATATACCATAGGAGAGAACTAAGTGATGGAGGGATGAGTAAAAAATGGCATGAAAGGGAAAATACTTGTTTGAAATTTCTGTGACTGTATTAATCATGTTTTATTTTCTGTATATTATGAAGCTTTAATACTTTGGGGGCCTTCTAGCCCCAGGGAGAGACTGCACATCCCAGCGCTAGCTAATTCCTAAAGATAATAACAACTTACCTAGGAACATGCCTTTTGTATGCAAACCAACCAATCTCGCGTCTGCGTGGTGTGGCATGCCCTCTCCTCTCTGGAGACGTAAGTAGTCAATTCTTCTTTCAGTGGCATTGATCTCTCTGTATCCTCATTCAGTCACCTCTATAAATTAAAATCCCATGGGTACATTACAATGAAAAAACTCTAGTGTTTAAAGTACTAACTCTTGATTACTAGTAAAAGTATATATCCAGTGTGACATTCCCTGTAGGTTCATAATGGCTGAGATTTTCTTGTATTTTTGTTCAAAAAATTAAACTCTAATTGTTCTAAGTTGGTCAAATTGTTTATAAATACAGAATTCACTTAGGTCAGAGGCTGAAATGAATACATCAAAAAACACAACAAATCCAAAGGAACTTAATGGTATGTGATTCAAATAAACCTCACATACAAATTCTAAAAAAAAAAAAAAATCCCATGGGTACAAATGAGACAGTGACCTACGTTCAATTATGTCGTCTGTGTGAACTGGGACGGGGGGATTCCCTGTCCTCCATGTGTTACAGAGTCTAAGCTCATACTGCTCACCATACGACAGGCCAATAAACAAGAGACAAGCTGTTCGGGCAAGGAATAACAACTTTATTCAGAAAGCCAGCAAACTGGGAAGATGGTGGACTCATGCCCCAAAGAACCATCTTGCCTGAGTTAGAACTCAGGCTTCTTTTATACTAAACGGGGAGGGAATAAAGTCAAACACTTCCTGGTTCCCATAGGCCTCCGAGGGGTGTGTTAATTTCTTCCTGCCCGCAGTCATTCACAGGTGGACCTGGTCGGGATGTTTCCTGTGAACTAAACAAAGGTATTTTGGCTTAATGTTCATTACCTGGGAAGCAGGGTTCCCAGAGATGGGCCATTACATATAATTTAAGGTTATAGGCAATATCCCTTTAGTGATTAACTTGTAATAGAATACATAGGTTCTTCCCTATTAACACATGTTCCATATGGAGCTGAGAGGTTGGTTCACTTGCTTAGGACAACTTACAAAGGATCACCCAGACTTCTAATTCAGTCCCCATGTGTGCCATGTAGCTTTGCTTCATGTTCACACATCAAACCCCTAGACTAGGCCAAATTCTCAAAGTAAATGACTTATTTCAAAGTATAGGGTGACAAAGGCATTTGGAGATAGGGAAGAGAATGACAGATCATCACTGCAGCTATGACTTGTTTCTTCTGGAACAATTAGCCATAGAACATGCCCTACTGAAGCTGGGTCCCCAGTATAATCTTCCCATATAAAATTGAATTCATTATTGCTCAAAGCCTCCTAATGATAATAATAACAGCTATAATTTGGGCCCATGCTGTGTTACTCTAATCCTCACATCGGACCTTCACAGTACATCTCATTGTCCCAATTTACTGATGAAGAAACTAAGACTCCAAGATATTAATTTTCTTATCATCACACAGAAGGAGAACTAGTAAGTAAAAGAGCTAGGATTGAGAATCCAAATCTGATTCCAAACCTGACCTTCCTTCCCCCACACCACACAGCCTCAGGAATGGATTCCAGTGTGGAGAGTTCCTCTTCCATTTGGCTGAGAACCGCTGATGCCAGACTTAGAATGGCTAACGTGGGCAACATTGTTCTTTCTATTGTCACGACCATGCTCTGCTACTCATCTGGGTTGCACAGAGAAATTGCTTATCATTTCTGACTCTTGTTTCTTAATCTGAAAAAAAAGTGAGGGACTTGGAGCAGGTGTCTTTTATGATAACAATTTGCATTTTTAAAATATGATTGTAACTTTAAGTATGATGTATGAGAAAATTTATATTTTATACACTTCTTATTCCCAAAGTAGATTTGGAGTACCCAAATACCCAAGTGTTAGTTTTATTTAGCTGACATTTTAACTTTTTTTCTTTCTTATAATTTCAGAAAGTCAACAGGGAACATGAATTGGTTAACATTAAAGAGAACTATCTTTAGTGGCTCGGAATTTAAAGTACAAATAAGAGAAGGATGTCTTTAATAAACAAATGATGTGTCATTTGGGACAAATGTAATATGATGTGTGGGTTCGTCCAACACAGTCATCAGGATACTTCATCATACTTGGCATAGTTAAAATTTCCAAGGTACATGTGTGTTCGTGTCAACCTTACTTAGTGTGTAATTTCACCACTGATTGGCGTCAGTAGGGCTTGTGTTTTCAGCTGTCTTTCTGTCAGTGGGGTTGGACGGATATACACAGATCCTTCTCTTCCCTGATCCATCTTTTGATTTATGGCTTACTTGTGTCAGATGTTTGGCTCACTAGAAACTGTGATCATAATAGTGCATGATTATCTGACCCTCCAGGGGCCTAGTCCCATTAGCCTTAGAATCTAGTCAACTATCTTTACCTATCACTCCGTTCAGGAGATGTGAATTTTATGCATCAGCTGGGCAAGTTGTGCTACCTCATTATGCCTTAGTTACTACATTTTTTTCACAGGAATCATATCCTGTGATACTTAATGGAAGCCAATATTTTGCCTGATGGTATATGTTGACTGCAAGTAGCTGAATGGCTTATAAAATCATCCAATTAACTGGAGGGGAAGACAGTGTACAATGTTAAAAGCAGTTTTATGGACTAAAACCTAATTAAAACTAAGTTTAAAATTGGCTTTTTTAAAAAAAAAGAAATGTTTTAAATTTGTGGAAAAAAGATACAGGGAAAAGAAAGAGAAAGAAATTGAGAGAAATAGGAAGATAATTTTTTATTTTTTGGGATCAAAAGTTTTTGAGGAAATCTGCCTATTCTAATCCCTGACTTTTCTTGCTGTTCAATAAAATTTGCTGTAACATGATGATTCTGAGTTCTTTAATTGTGAGACAAACTGTCTTTTGCTGTTATATTATTATTGTAATTAGAGAGTATTTTTCAGCTGACACAGCATTTCTTTTTTCATAACATAAAGGCTTAGCCTGAATTGTGACCAAGAAGTGGTAGAGTTAAAACGACAGATCATAAACACGTATTGAAATGTGACTGACGGTAGCAGGTCCAAAATATTAGAAATGCAGCTGAATAAGCATTTGAAGCAGGGTGTGATTCTAAATAACACCAATATATCTGGTTCCTGCCTAGTTAGGAAAGGGATGAGTAGACTTGCTAGACGAGTTGAACGGAGACTAACTCAAAGCCCTGAAATTGTGAGAATGTTCTCACATTCTGTTCCCATAGGATAGCATTTGTCAGGTTAAAAAAAAGAAAAAATTGCCATGCAATGTACTTTCAACAAAACATAAAAGAGACTTTAGGATTTTAATGTTAAAGTGGAGTTTTGGTATTATCAGTGCAGTTAGTTTTTGAGAGCAGTTGGTTGATGTTTTTCATCTTATAGCTCAATACTCCACAGGCCGTGTCACTGACTCCTTTATGCCAAAAATCTCTTGAGCATCCCAGTAGCATGATTCATCTGCAGAAGTACTAACAGAGAGTCATTTTCCATCATCCAAAAAGATGATTGTTCTATTTGCTAAACAGAATTCTGGCTCCATAAATTTGATTTTTATTTTCTTATTCATCCTCTTCTTCCTTCCAAACAAAAAATAATTTAGGCAACTGTTGACATTTTCTTAATGCATCATTGCTTCATTGCCATCTTTTTTGCTTTTTAATAAATTTATTTATTTATTTATTTATTTGCTGCATTGGGTCTTCGTTGCTGCGTGTGGGCTTTTCTCTAGTTGTGGTGAGCGGGGGCTACTCTTTGCTGTGGTGCGCTGGCTTCTCGTTGCGGGTGGCTTCTCTTTGTTGCGGAGCACGGGCTCTAGGTGCGCGGGCTCCAGTAGCTGTGGCATGCGGGCTCAGTAGTTGTGGCTCGCAGGTTTAGTTGCTCCACGGCATGTGGACCAGGGCTCGAACCCGTGTCCCCTTCATTGGCAGGCGGATTCTTAACCACTGCGCCACCAGGGATGTCCTCATTGCCATCTTAAAGCATGTGTCAGAGGAGGGAAATGTAGAGGGATTGTCTTAAATCAGGGTGCAGACCAATTAGGAATCCCTCTGGAAAATTACTGGAGACAAATCAGGGCCTGCTCAAATGGAATAATCATGAGCTCCATCTTATGTATAAAATGGATGTTGATTTCTATGAATAACTCAAATTGTCTAGTCTACGTATTAACGTCTTTGCAATTATATGTAGGGAATATTTTTTCTTGTTCTCTTTACATAGCTACTTTGAAATCTTCAGCACAGCAGGTTAAGCATTTGAGAGGAGGAGTACTTAAAGATCTGCTAACAGCGATAAAGAACTTAGAAGCTCCGTGGCTTCTGAGTTCTGGCGTAAGAAGGGAGGCTGAAAGCACTGTGAGATGAATGAGAGTGATGGATGCGCTTGGTTCATCATGTGAGCAGTGAGAAAGGATAACTGCATAGTCATTCTCTCACACATAAATAGAAGATAACCTCTGAGAGAGAGAGAAATTGTGCAAACGAGCATGGCAAATTAGAATAATCACCATTTTTTAAAAAAGCAAATATCCTCAGGCATATTTGCTTCAGATTTAGATTGCACCTTTAGTTCTGTGTCCTGTATAGTGAATTTCATGTTAAAAGCCTGCAAATCTTTTCTAGTAACAGAAGTAATAAGATATTTTCCATTACTCACTTAAATTAGAAGTGTGCAAGTTTTCTGTGATTCCATTTCTCTGCCCCCTGGTGGATTTTACTTAAAACTGCGGTAGTAATGTCCTGGCTATGAGCATGTCAGCTGATGTTTATGTTTTATGATTTATCTCATTTGAATTTTTCCAAATGATTGATACTGTTAATAAACACTTTTAAAGCCCATCATAGGTTAGTAATAAAAATCCCAAGGATACCTAGGTCCCTTTTAAGACTCTTTTTAAAAGAATTTTTATTATTAGATTATTTTTTACTTAGGCCCATTTCTAAGCAGAAATAGAGTGGTCATAACTTTGGGCAAGAGTCTTGGTTAAGGTTTCTGATTTCTTTCAGATTTTTTAAAAGGCAAAAACTTTCGTGCATCCAGGAAAGCTGAAAGACTTTTACAGTACATCACTGTATACTCCCACAGAGATTCTACCATTCACATTTTACTTTACTTGCTTTCTCACATATCATGCATATACCTAACCCTCTGTCCATCCTTTAAACGAATTTTAAATTAAGTTGTAGACATCAGTACACTTCCCCCTAAATGCACCCTATTAGTGAATGTTTGCTTGCTTATCATATAGACCCTATGATTTATGACTGATTCTTTCTTTGGTCACTAGGAAGCTTAGGAATTGTGACCTACCTACTTTGCAATAATTTCTGGTATATTATATTTTTGTGTATGTTACCCATGACTTCATTTTACAATGCCATCCATGATTTTCTCTAAATCTCTTCTTTTTAAAAAAACCTATTTTGATCCTTCTGTATTTTGTAAACTTCCTCAAATAAATTCTGGACTAAGGTTAAAATAAAATTAGGCTGGTTTGGTATACTGTTTAAAGCACTGATTATTCAAAGATAATGTTGCTAGTAATTGCCATGTATATATTTATAAGAAATTGGAAACGTTTGTAACAGAGGTGAATCACAAGAACAGATTAAATACCATTCTTTTGTAATTAGGGTTATTAGAGTTGCTAGGCATTTAGTAGTAGCAGCATTATTCACAATAGCTAAAGGGTGGAAACAGCCTAAGCACACATGAACAGATGAATGGATAAACAAACTGTGGCATATACATATGATGGAATATTATTTGGCCATGAAAATGAAATTCTGATACATGCTACAACATGGATGAACCTTGAAAACATGCGAAGTGAAAGAAGCCAGACACAAAAAGACAAGTATTGTATGATTCCACTTGTATGAAGTATTTAGAATAGACAAGTTCATAGAAACAGAAAGTAGAATAAAAGTTATCAGGGCTGGGAGAGGGAAATGGGGAGTTATTGCTTAATGTTCATAGGGTTTCTGTTTGGAGTGATGAAAGAGTTTTGGGAATTGATAGTGGTCATGGTTACACAACATTGTAAATGTACTTAATGCCGCTGACTTTTACATTTAAAAGTGATCAAAATGGTGAACCTCATGTTATATCTATTTTACCAAAATAAAAACTTTTTTAAAAAGCAGGTTAAATATCATTCTTTTTGCGATTAGGACAATTAGAGTTGCTAGTCTTTCAATGGGTTGTTTGTAGTTGCCATGCAGTTTTTCCACAAGGCATCCTAGAACTCATACCACACAGTTGATCATTACAAACAAGGTAACGTTTTATTAAAGGAACAATTTTATAATTGAAAATTACATTTCAGGGTACATGACCAAGGAAGCAGTATTATGTAAATTGCAGAGATGACCAGAAATATGCCATAAAAGCCAGGACACTACAATAATTGTCGCAACTTGGGGCTATTGTGTGTGTTCCCACACGAAGAGGACAGTAGGGAAAGGCAGCCTAATGGTGACCCTGGGTATGTTCAGAAAAATGGTCTGCCCCAGGGGTCAGAGCAGTGAGCAGGTAGTCTGGAAAGGGAGCCATGACAAACAGACAGGCAGACAGTTCTACCTGTGTTACATTACCTCTAGCCATGACAGGTAAAGGCAGACAGGAAGTAGACACCTGGAAGGCTTACATATGAGGGGCAAGGTCCCACCCACTGCAAGAAGCACACAGCAGGACTCCAATTCCAGGATAGAGCTAAGGATTTACTCAGTGTCACATATCAAGAACACGGAAATAGAGTGCCTGGGAAAGCTATCAAAAGCCTTGATAATAATTATATACTTCAATATAAAAACTTATTGATAAGGCATTTATTCCACAAAAGTAATTATTTAGCATAAAGATGTAACTATTAGTACAAAGATTCTTATCACAATAGTGCTTAAAATAATACAAAATTATGGTTAACTTAAATGAACTCAACAATAAGGATATCCATCCAGCAAAATAACTGGAGCCATTAAAAATGCTGTTGTGGAAGCATTCGCAGAGGCATGTAAGTAAAAATGCTTCCACTTTTATATATACTATAACTATTCCTTGGTTAGATATGCAAGTACTCCACTGAACAAACCAAAGGAGATTACACTGCCAGCATTTTATATCTGAAGCTATCTACGTTACTCAGAACTTCTTTTGGTTGCAGAGTAAGCTCATCTTACTTTCTTTCATCATCTTTCTTTCACTCATTTCATCTAACGATATTAAAGTATTTTACTACCTTTGTATATTTTACAGAAAGAATACTTTCATAAAGTTTTGTGTAAATGCAGAGGCAAAAGACTGTATTAAAAAGTTTGCTTTATGGGCTTCCCTGGTGGTGCAGTGGTTAAGAATCCGCCTGCCAATGCAGGGGACACGAGTTCGTGCCCCGGTCTGGGAAGATCCCACATGCCGCGGAGCAACTAGGCCCGTGAGCCACAACTACTGAGCCTGCGCGTCTGGAGCCTGTGCTCCGCAACAAGAGAGGCCGCGACAGTGAGAGGCCCGCGCACCGCGATGAAGAGTGGCCCCCGCCCGCCGCAACTGGAGAAAGCCCTCGCACAGAAACGAAGACCCAACACAGCCAAAATAAATAAATAAATAAATAAAATTATAAAGTCAGTCATTATAAAAAAGAAAAAAAAAAGTTTGCTTCTATTATTGCAGAGGGGAGAGGGGCCCTGCTCAGTAATAAATCCACTTTCATTCATTCAGTCATTCATCAAACACCTGCCATGTGCCCAGCATTGGTTAACACCAAACAGAACTCTTGGTTATAGGCTGCTTACATTCTAAGGGGGAGGGTGGGACAGACCACCAATAAGTAACCATACAGTATTGTAGGTAGTGATAGATGCTATTAAAAAATTGAACAGGAGAGAGCAAGACTGGATGGGAAGGCTGCTTAGGCAGAGTGTTCAGGAAAGTGCTCTCTCTGAGAAGCAGATGTATAACCAGCCATGTAAGTCATTGCCAGGAGGAAGTATCCCACACTTGACACTTCTATAAAATAATAAACAATGTCACTTCATACAGTCTATACTTATTTGCTCTCTGTTCAAGTATGACACGATGCTGGTGGTGTGCTATTGAGAAGAAATTTTCAATAAATGTCATTCTTGACTCTTTGGTCGTCTGCAATTAGATCACTTCAAAGTGATCTTTGGTGAACTTCACCAAAAAGCCGTAAAAGATATCACCAGGTCATTAATTCGGACTTTACAAAGTGAGCTTCAAAATTCTGCCCAGAAAATTTCTAGGACACGGCTCTAAGTGGACTCCGTCCTATAGCTGCCGGCTCAGGGCACACATGCCCGGCTTTGGCTGGGGAGATGGGCAGGATGTCCCGGGCACCCAGCCAGTGCCACAATAGCTCCTCCCCTTCCTCACCCATCCCCCATCAGACCCTGCATGAGACCAGGTTTGTGCCAGCCGATCTGTTAGAGACGACAGAGTTCTTTTTATTCACTTATTCAGTGAATATTTACTGAGAGTTCAGTGTGTGCTGGGCTCTGGGGGTAAAACAGGGAGAGAGACAGAAACACTCCCTGTGCACAGAGCTTGTAGCCTAGAGGGAAAGGCGGACAACTAACAACCAGCAATTACAACAAATTGTAACAGTGTTATGGTAAGGTGCCATGGGGCCCCCGAGCAGGGCCCTGCTTGGTATAGAGGTGTCAGGAAAGGCTTCCTGGAAAACGTGCTGTTTGTTTAAGCTGGGCTGAGAGGTTGAGTGGGAGTCAACTAGGACAAGGAGGGAAGACTGGAGAAAAGAGGGTTCTGAGTGGAAGGAACTCGGGAATGCTTGGAGGTTCAGTACTGGACTCTGAGGGGCTGCACGTTCCTGTAGCTGCAGCACGGAGCCGTGGAGAGTGGGGAGGCGAGGGGACTTCTCAGGTCTCTTCGCCCAGTACATTTTGAACAGAAAAATTTCAAACATACACTGACGTAGAGAGAATACGTAATGAACCCCTAAACCCAGCACCCAGCTTCCATAATTATCAACTCATGATCAATCGTGTTCTCTGTACCTCTTCTGCTTTACCAACCCCCCCCTCCTCCACTCCTTGGGTTATTTTGAAGCACATCTCAGATACTGTTTCATTTGTAAATATTCTTTGATTTATTCTGTATTACTTCTTCTCTAGCTCCTGGTACAGTATCTGCTCATGGTAGGTGCTCAGTAACTAAGTAGACTTGTTGGGTGAACCAATAAACAATTGAGTGGATGAGAGAAAGGCAGGCAGGTGACGGAGTTTGGACTCAGTTGTGTGGGCACTGAGAAGGCCGTACAGGGTGTTGAATTGGGGAGTGACATAAAGCGGTCACTCTACTGAAAGTGGAGGAAGAATTGGAGGTGGACACTGCCACCACAGAGGGATTTCTAGGAGGCTGCTGTACAAAGCCTGGCAACCAGATTACAGTTATGTGTGGGAGACGGTAAGAAGCTGGAAGAAGGGAGGGGAAGGGCAGAAAAAATCCCCCAAACACCTAGAGAGAGAGAGGAGAGGAAGGAACGTAGACCGGGAGACAGAACAAAGGAAAGAAGTGAGTCAGAGAAAGATGAAGGAAAGGTATAAAAGGGGCATATGCTAAGAAGTGCTAAGGCAGAGGGGTGCAGAGGGCACGGGGGACGGGGGCAAGAGGTTCTTACAGAGATTCTCACTGTGCCAGGCCAGACCAATGCCAGCTGGAGGGGACCGTTTCCTGCCAGCTCTCTTTGCCACTGTGGGTGAAGTGCCAGCAACACTCAAGGCGAGAAGTCTGGTGTCGGTATTTGATCCAAGAAGCAGGGGTGGTGGGGAGGGGCGGAGGACTGGCACAAGTGCAGCATAGTACTTCTCAGGCTTGCGTGGGTCTCCAAGGGGCATCCGGACCATACGGGGGAGGTGAAATCCAGGCAGGAAAAGAGCTGGCAGGAAGCAGGCTGAGGGGAGAGCCTCCAGCCAACTTCACAGAGGTTCAGGGCCAGGTCCTCTCCCTGAGGGAGCTGGAATGGGAACAGAGCATCGGGACTCTGGGCAGATGACCAATGTCCATGACACATCCAAGTGCTGTTTAATAGAATGTCAGTGGCTCAAGGATCTCACAGACACTGGTGACAGGGGAGAGGGCAGGCACCCCGTCCCCAGGCGCACAAAGGTACGGGAGCCACTTGCTGTGTGTAGGTCCCACTTCCAGACCTTCAGCTCAGGGCATCGGAAAAGCAGATCTTGAAGTGAACAGCCTTGAAAACCCAAAGCTTGGCAGGCAGGGGACCACTATTTGAAATATTCCTATTTTCTAAACTGGCAAGATTTAATAAGGTTTCCTAACCGTTGTGAATATTCACTTGTTTTAGGGTTCGACAAACATGGGGGCTGCCTCCGCTCTCTGAGCTAGACGGTGCTGCAAGGACTTCCCTCAATTCAGCCTGGCCTCTTAGCCCACCCCTTCCTCTGCGGCCTGAGGTGGGTGAGTCCTTGGCTAGTAGGTGACAGTCGTTGGTCTGTGTTTGTTTATTGCGGGGAGCGATCTCCCCCAGCTCCTAAGCCTGCGTGGACGGAATTTGTTCCTGGTCTTCATTTTCTTTCTGCACTGGCAAGACGCTGCCACCTGGAAGAGCGTTTGCGGATTCCACCTTCCCCTGGGTGGAGGCTGACCTTGGACGGGGGTTAGCAGGCCCTGAGCTGTGCTTCCTAACCAAGCCTTCATCGGCAGCAGAGGTGGCCTTTGGTTAGCTCTCTGCCACTTCTCCAGTCCGGAACTTGGGGACTTGCTGTTCTTAGGCCTGGGAGGACCTGGAGAATGCTACATGTAGGCGAGCCTTGGCTTCTGGCAGAAGAGGAAGACGTCCTGACTCCCTCAGGGACTTTGTTACTCCCTCAGGACTGGTGGTGAGATCCCCTGACCCTGGCTTTTTGGTGATATACATGCACAAGTTTCTCCCAAACTCTGTAGGGAGACATTTGGATCAAAAGAGAAACTAACAGGAACAGTAAACAAAAGAGGTCCTAAGCAAGGGATTGGTGGATGTCGTTCGTATTCCCTTGGGACAAACCACATATATCTAATAGACAAGGGAACAGCACACTTAGATTTTCTCGCTCAAGAACGCTGGTCACAATCTACTGTGCTCTTCATTCCTGTAAGAAAGATGGTCTGTGACGCTGTAGATGCTGGGAGCTTCAGGGCCCCCTTTGACATTTTTCCTACTTCTCTCCCTGTCTCTCCAGATGGGGCTGGGTCAGATCGAATGTGAACCTCTGCCCTCTAGTCTGAATGTCTGTGCTTTGAGCTGGTGCCCCTAATGGTACAATACAGTAATAGCTCAACATGCATTAGCAGAAAATGGTTCTAGATAAGGGCGTTTTCTCTGAAACATGACAATTTAATTCCTGAAATTCATGGTTTGTAGCCATTTTAGAAAGAAAGCTTTCAACAATACGTACTCATTACTCTGCCTTAGTTAACAGAATGAGTGGGGTATAATTTGAAGTTCTGTTAATTTAGGATTGCTGTTGTTATCCTATTCGGCCTGTGGAGGAACATGGCCCGTCTTTTCCCTGAATTCCACCAGATTATCTCCACCGGTCAAAGAAGCAGCCATCTTTGTTTTAGTAGTTTAAGTTTAGCAGTTTAATAGTTCAATAGTTAAGTTTAAGACTTTGGCACCAGTCTCCCTTTAGTAGGCTCTCTAAACCTACAGCTACTCATAGAATGAGAATTTTTAGAGCTAGAAGGAAATGGGAGCCTTTAGTCTTGGATTGTCACCGAGGGCGGAACTGCAGGTTGCCAAGGAAACCAGAGAATGCAGTGTTGTTTGTAACATGAAGTCAAAATTATTCTCTGTGCATCTGAAGGAAAAAAGTATCAAGACTTTGTCACAGGGACTTCCCTGGTGGCGCAGTGGTTAAGAATCTGCCTGCCAGTGCAGGGGACACGGGTTTGAGCCCTGGTCTGGGAAGATCCCACATGCCGCGGAGCAACTAAGCCCGTGTGCCACAACTACTGAGCCCGCATTCCACAACTACTGAAGCCCACGTGCCTAGAGCCCGTGCTCCGCGACAAGAGAAGCCACCACAATGAGAAGCCCCCACTCGCCACAACTAGAGAAAGCCAGCACAGTAACAGAGACCCAACACAGCCAAATATAAATAAATAAATCTTAAAAAGAAAAAGAGATGACTCAGTTCTAAAAAAAAAAGACTTCGTCTCAGTTGTCTTTTGGAGGTCAGAGTCTTTTAAACTGACTTACAGTTTATTTTCATGGTCACTATAAATCTGGAACCAGGCCCAGATTCTATCCCCTCTGAAGCAAGAGTAAGCGTAATAGGGTTTGCAGCCATCTCCATTCCCATCTAAGGCTCACGTGCCTCTGGAGTCAATGTCAGATGCAGCCAGAGGTAACACTGGGTACTTGGGAGGCGTACGAAATAGTCCACGTGGAAGGTTAGGGAATCATGATGGGAACAGAGGAGCACCCATGTTCATCAGATGTTCCAAAGTGAGAATTGGCTGGTTTGGTGACTGGTTTCTGGATAAAGTGTGATGGGGCGAGTAGTCCCAGGTAAGCCAGCAATCTAACTTGGCTGTGACACAAACCAAGATTTAGAGCACAAAGATAGGAGCTATATGAAAAGTGTAGATAGCAGGTTTCTCTTTGTACATGGGTTTGAGGGGACATGCAGGGGAAATACAATCATCCCTGGCTTAACAAACATTCAGATCACAACTATTCTGAAAGATATTTACAGAATTGCCCCAACTGTGAAGGTCAGGTGGTAGAAAGATGCAGGACATTAGTTCTCTTGGGCCAGGTTCTTCCACTAATCAGCTATGTTCCCTTAAGCAGGTCATAACTTTTCTGCAACTTCCATTTTTTAAAGTATCTAAAATGAGAATATTTTCAAGGTGTGTTTTAACTGTGACAACTATAGCAAGATGTGCTTTGATTTGCTCTGTCTCCTTTCCCAGGGTGGTATACTTGCTTGTTTTTTCAGTCAATACATTTGTGTATTGCCAGGAAGACAGCTGTGTCAGTCAGTCTCACAGATTTCTCAGCCAAGTTTATTAGAATCCCTGTGGCTCTGTCAGTGTATTGCTTTCCTGGTAGGGATTGAACTTAGTGCATTGTGTGATGGTTACTTTCTATTTCCTTAATTTCTCTTTCTGATACTTCGTTGTTAAGTGTATAGAAATGCAACAGATTTCTGTATATTAATTTTGTATCCTGCAATTTTACCAAATTCCTTGATGAGCTCTAGTAGACTTCTGGTGGCATCTTTGGGATTTTGGTTACTTTCTAAAATAGTGAGAGGACTAGACTTCCAGCACTGTGCTAGTTCATTTGCTAAACCATCTCTGGGACTCATTTGTTATTGTGCAAACTTAGGAAGGTTTTTTTCTTTCTTTAAATTGTGGTAAAAAAAATCATATAACATGAAATTCACCATTTTAAAGTGTACAGTTCAGTGGCGTTTAGTACATTCACCATGTTGTGCAATCATCATTATTATCTAGTTCCAGAATGTTTTTATCACCCCCAAAGGAAATCCCATCCTTATTAAGCAGTCACCCTCCATTTCCCCCTCCCCCAGCCCCTGGCAATCACTCATCTGCTTTCTGTTTCTATGGATTTGCCTGTTCTGAACATTTCATATGAATGGAATCATGCAATATGTGTCCTTTTCTGTCTGGCTTCTTTCCCTTAACATGTTTTCAAGGTTCATCTATGTTGTAATACGTTTCAGAGCTTCATTCCTTTTTATGGCTGAATGCTATTCCATTGTATGGATATACCATATTTTGTTTATCCATGCATTTGTTGATGGACATTTGAGTTTTCTCCACCTTTTGGCAATTGTGAATAGTGTTGTTATGAACATTTGTGTACAAGTTTTTTTGAACACATCTTTTCAATTCTTTGGGGTATATAATTGGGAGTGGAATTCCTGGGTCATATGGTAATTCTATGTTTAACTTTTTGAGGAACTGCCAAACTGTTTTCCACAGCAGGTGAACTATTTTACACTCCCACCAGCAATGTGGGAGGGTTCTATATCCTCACTAATACTTATTATCTTCCAACTTTTTGATTATAGCCATCCTTCAGGGTGTGAAGTAGTATCTCATTTTAGTTTGAATTTGTATTTTCCCAGTGACTAATGATGTTGGTTAACTTTCCATGTGCTTGTCAGCCATTTGTATATCTGCCTATTGAAATTTTTTGCCCATTTTTTTTTTCATTGAATTGTTTGTCTTTTTGTTGTTGAGTTGTAAGAGTTTTTTATATATCTGGATAATAACACTTACTAGATATATGATTTGCATATATTTCTCCCACTCTGTTGATTGTCTTGTCATATATTTAATGGTGTCCTTTGAGGCACAAAAGTTTTTAATTATGATGAAGTCCAATTTATCTATTTTCCTTTGTTGCTTGTGTTTTTGGTGTCATATCTAAGAAATCATTGCCAAGTCTAAAGTCATGAAAATTTACCTCTATGTTTTCTTCTAAGAGTTTTATAATTTTAGTTCTTATATTTAGGTCTTTGATCTATTTTGAGTTAAATTTTGTATATGGTCTGAGGTAGTGGTCCAACTTCATACTTTTCCATGTATACATGTAGTTGTCCTAGCAACACTTGGAAGGTGTTTACATCTATTGGTTTAATTCCACAGCAGCTAACCAACTGTGCTATGATTTCCATATATTGTGGCCATGTATAGTGAACACTGTTGGTTGCCTATCAGTATTATTCCTTCTTTTTTTTTTTTTTTTAATCATGGACTTAAATACTTTAATGTAAAACATAATATTATAAAACTTTTAGAAAAAAATATAGAAGAAAATCTTCAGTATCTAAGCCTTGGCAAAGAGTTAATAGACTTGACATGAAAAGCATAGTCCACAAAAGAGTATTATTCCTTCTTTCTTTCTAACAGAATCCTACTTTTGTTTAGGTATTTACTTCTCTCCCACGTGATTCAGGGTAAAGTGATCCCACTATGTGCCCTAGATCCTGCTAAACCTAAGCCTGTTGTTCTCATAGTGTAGTCCCTAGAACCCTTTCAGGAGTTCCGTGAGATCAAAACCATCTTCATAATTATACTAAGACATTATTTGCTCTTTTCACTTTAGCTGACATTTGCAAGGATGATGCAAAAGCATTGATGGGTAAAACTGCTGGTTCTTTAGCACGAATCAGGTCAGTGGCACATACTGTACCCTCTATGGTGGTATCGATGTATTCTTGCATTCCACCATGAACTTGCAGGGGGAAAAAAAAAGCAACTAGTTTCACTTAGTGTCCTTGATGAAGTAAAAAAAAAATTTAATTCTATGAAAATTTGATCCTTGAGTATACATCTTTTTGATCTCTGTATGAAAAAACTGACAAGTATTCATAAATCCCTTCTCTGCATATTAAAGTATGATGGTCATCTCGAGGGAAAGCACTTGTGTGATTGTTTGGGCTGTGAGTTATTTCAGCTCCTCTTTTACTTGAGAGAATGACTGATAAACTGTGGTTACTTATGCTTGAGTATTTGGCAGACGTTATCTGGAACATGGACAAAGTGAGCCACTTCAGGGTAAACAATGGGCAGTATTTGTTATCAGTGATAAGGTCAAGCTGTTGAGCAAAATTAGAATTTTGGAAAATTTGCATGTGCACAGCTTCCCAATATTTACTGACAGTTTCCCAATGTAAAGACTTTTCTAAGATCAGTGGTGGTATTAGTTAATTGGATTATTTTGATATGTTATAATGAAATGTGTCAATATTTGGAAGACCTGCATAACGCAGTGGACTAATATTTTTCAAATGACCAATGACTTTACAAAATTATGCATGGGCTAAAGATCCATTCAAGGTGCAAGATACAGACCAATAGGTATTAATACCATTTGACAGAATATAAAAAGTTATTGATATGGTTTCAGACCCACATTATAACTAACCTTCAGGAAACTGATCTTGAGTTTGAGTATACTATCAAAGAAGAATATCAACAATTATATGAAAAGGCTATTAAAATACTTCTCCCTTTTGTAACTACGTATCTGTATAAGACCAATTTTCTCCCATATACTTCAACCAAAACAACATTGAATATTCCTCAGTTTTAGTTTTTACTACAACAAATATTAATAAATATAACCCACATAAACAGCGTAAAGGAATCTTGAGACCAAAAGTTTTGAGAACTGCTGGTCTAAGCCATAATGGTATCATTGAATCAGTAATTTTACTGTTCCTGGAGCCTGCCCTAGCTCTGTTATCTTGTTCTGAGTGATATTAACTTTCTTCGGTGTTTAAGTCAGAGTAAGTGAAGGTTTATTATGGCTTACAGCCTAAAACATTCTAAATGATACAGCATGGTACAAGGTTCAAATCAATAGACTCTTTTTCTCTGATGAAATTGTATCTGAAATATTTTCAGCTGTTTTTACTTTCTATGTTCTTCAAAGTCATTTCATCATGTTCTTTTGTATCATAAGCAGCATAGTTATTTAAATCCAAGTAATTTAATTCTTGTTGTCTACCTTCTGCAAAATAGAATGAGCTTAACACTACGCTTGATTCCTTCTGGCCAGCTCCTGCTTTTCTCAGCTTGTCCAAGATGTTATGGCTAATGTTATTATCATTCTGTTTGCACTCTCAAATTCTTCCAATTCCTGAGCTTGTTTTGAGTAAGGCAATAAATATCTCATGAACCTTAGCTTAGAAACCAGTGGGGGCTAGAAAGATATTTGCTGCTATTTACGTGGAATTGGTGCATAGCGGTGAGTTCTGGGCTTCAAGGAGCTCTTCTTGCTGTTACATTCTCTGACCCTGTCTCCTTATTGGTTTCCCTGTCTAACCCTTCAGTTTCCTGTGAATCCAGTAGTGGCCACCCAAGTTTTTTTGTATGCTCAGCATCCATATTGCTGCTTCTGGAAACAGCATTAACAGCATTCTGATTTTCCTTTGAGGAACCAACTCTTAACTAAGTACATGCAGTTTTCTGGGGACTATTATTCAAGGTACTCTGTCCATCACCTGCCAAAGTGAAGGTGAGTGGCCCATGCTAAGCCATCAGGCTCTCTCTCCCCTTGGAAACTGAATTTTGGTTGAAAAGAAGAAAGGATAGAAAACTGCTGACAACAAAGTTGACACTGAGAGAGATTTTTCCCTTTGTCCTTGCTACCTGAATTCTCAGAGTTGCCCTAATTCCTGTCCCTTCTGAGGGCTGAATATTCAAGTTTTCCATAGATTTGTGAACCACCTGTATTTTTAATAAATTATTTTTTGCTTAAGGGAGCTAGTGTCTGAATCTGTTGCTTTTGACCAAGAACTTGGACAGAGATGTGGAAAGCTGCTCTGAGCCACCTCCTAATTAGCTGGAACTCTGATGCTCTCCTTGTCTTGTTGGGACTCTTGTGACTCTAACCCATAGATTAGGGACTTATGAATAACATTGTGGATGGACAATGGATGGAATTAATTAACCTGACTTCCAGCTAACTCACCTGTTTAAACATCCAGCATCCATCCATCAGATCACATCACTGTGTGTAAGGATCACCGTTCTGGGCCAAGCCTTCTCCCTCAGTGTCCATTCAGACAGTGTATAAGTAATATCCTGGATGCCTCCTTGAGGACTAAGTACAGCCTGGTCCCAATTCCTTTCCCTCCCCACCAGTCCTGTGCTTATGAGTCCCACCATTTTTCAGACCCAAGACTTCAGTACACTTATAGTAGAGAAAGGACATATACCTGTTTTATATACATCTTCATAATGCATTGGAAAGAACATGGGACCCAGCATAAGAACACCTGAATTCAAATCTCAACTTTACTACTTGCTATGTAGCTTTGGGCAAATCATTTAATTTCTCTTGAGTCTCAATTTTCTCATTTGTGAAATGGGGGTTGTAATTTTTCCTGTTTTACTTAACCTTTCAAAGAGGTTGTAAGGATCAAATTAGATGATGGATGTGACAGCAGCTAATTGTATCAGACTGAGTTTCTTTTTTTTAATTAAAAAACAATTTTTATTTTATATTGGAGTCTAGTTGATTAACAATGATGTGTTAGTTACAGATGGACAGCAAAGTGATTCAGTTATACCCATACAAGTATCCATTCTGAGTTTCTAAAGGATCAGATTTGTCTTTTACCTGCATTCCAAGTACATGGCACAACACCTGGTTCACAGCAAACACTCACAACATGTTGGTTGAATTAATCCACTTTGGGTAGGAATTGTTCCAAAGCTCAACTAGAATTGGGACTAAATTGGTGATGGGAAAAAGAAGCAGATCTGGGAGCATGTGGCTTCATTATTCTGTCGTCTTATTGGTTAGCTCCTCTTTCAGGGTCCTTTACACTGGACTGAGTTTCTGTAACACTGAAAACCTGGGTTTTTTTGCTTCCCCCAGTTGCCGTTGAAATCGGAACTGCCTGAAAGAACAGCTGAGCAATTCATCAGGCTCTTGTGGCTTAGAAGGAGCTGCTAGGATGAGATTTCTAATGACACACAGGCTCCAGTGGGGATGTTACAATTTCACGGTCACGCATTGTTCAAAGCCTGCATGAAAGATTTTGCTAAGCCCAGCTGCCTTGAGCTTTGCATCAACCATTTGGGCAAAGTGCCAACCCCTCTGCCACATTCTTTCCAGACCAAAAAGATTGTTGAGTATCCCTCACAGATTTTTCTTGGGTGAAACAACCCAGCAGATATAGGTATATGTGCCCTTGGACTGAGGCAAAGGCCAATGGGATTTTTGTTGTTAATTAAAATTTTATTTTTATTGAGATAAAATTTATACACAAGAATACTCCAAGATCTTAAGTGTACAATTGGATGAATTCTTTCAACTGTATATGCCTAACTAGCCCCCCAAATAAGGTGTAGAACATTTCTGTCACCCCAGAAAGTTGTCTTCTGTCCCCTTTAATCTCTGCCCCACCCAGTAGGCAGCAGTTTTTGCTTTTTCTAGAATTTCATATAAATGGAATCATGCAGTGTGTCCTTTTTTGATCTACTTTTTTTGTGTCTTTCTTGTTTTTGAGATTTACCCTTGCTGTTGCATGTATCCATAGCTCATTATTTTTTAATTGCTGACTAATATTTCACTATATAAACATACCACAATTTGTTTATCCATAATGTTTTGAGATTTATTCTGGTTTTTGTGCATATCAAACTTTTGTTATTTTTTATTGCTGAGTAATATTCCATTATGCAAATAGACCATAATTTGTGTATCTCTTCTCTTGTCGAAGGACATTTGAGTTGTTTCTAGTTTTTGGCTATTATGAATAAAGCTGCTGTAAAGATTTCTGTAAAAGTCTTTTTGAGGAAGTATCTTTTACCTAGGAGTGCAATTGCTGGGTCACACAGTAAGTGTCTGTTTAACTTCAGAAGAAACTGTCAGAAGTTACTATGAAGTTACAGTTGTTCCACATCCTCACTTATCCTTGTCTTTCATTTTAATCATTTTAGTGGAAGTAACATGGTTGGTATCTCATTGGATCAGTGGGATCTTAATGGAATTTTCTATATTTGCTACACACAATTCTAAGCCAGACAGATGAGAGCAATAGGAGAACACTGGCAGTAGTCAAGGGTTCTGGTACTTTAAACTCACCTTCTCCCTACCCTTCACCAAGTTCCACAAATTTTTTCCTTCATAGTCTCCCACAGATTTGGCCCTTTTCCATTTTCAGAGTTATCACTATACTTAGTGCTCTAATGGTTTCTATTTTGGGGTTAAATCCCTGAACCTAGGACAAACTGCAGCTCCTGTTCCAGGAGAGAGGGGGTCCTTGAGGGGAAATGATATCGAAAAAGGTGCTTCCCTCTCACCTCCACCTCATCTCAGCCTTTTGGCCTCCTTCAGGATTATAATTTCACTGGAATATGCAAGACAGAGCAGACACCAGGGCTGTTCTATCATGTGGAACAGAAAGTTCTTTGGGTATTGAAGCTGATTCCCAGGAATCAGAGAGCTTAATCCAGTTACCATCAGAGCTTCACCAAGAAAATACAGTCAAGGATGACTTCAAGGTTTTGAGTCTAAAAGGCTCTCTCTATAGACCCTTCGACTTTCATCTTTATAAGACCGTTGGTTTATGGGAGCTCTCCAGGGTACTGGACTTCTTCCTGAAAACATCTCTGATACAGAAGACTAACGTTCAGTGTCTGCATCTAACTAATGGTTCTCTGTGTTTTGAACATTGTTCTCCTTATTCCAACTGTTAATTCTAATGCAAATTCTGCATGCCTATGACTATCTTTAAGACATCCTCTCTACTTTTCCATCTCCCAGCCACTATGTTAGGCCAAGCTACCTACTGTGGTCTTCCAACTTAGCTCTACTCAAACTTTAATGTGCAAGTGAATCACTTGGGATATTGTTAGGATGCAGACTCTGATTCCAGGTTTGGGGAGGGGCCAATATTCTGCATTCCCAACAAACTCCTAGGTCAATTTGTGCTGCTGGTCTGTGGACCACAATGAGTAGCAAGGCTCTAGTTTTCTCACTTCCACCCTTGCCTCTCAACACTAGAGTTACCATTTTGAAAACGTAAAACCTTTCAGTGACTTCTAGTTATGCTTAGAATGAAATCTAGACTCCTTATTGTGGCCAGAAAAATGCTGCTGTGTGGACTGACATCTGTTTACCTTCCTTGCCACATTAGGTTCACCCTTCCCCTCCTTCTCTACACTTCAGTCATGCTGGACTTTGACCGCACTTACAGAGGACCACATTCATCCCAACCCCAGGGATTTGTGCGTGCCATTTCCTCTCCTTGGAACCCCCTCTTCTGTGTAAGACTCCCTCTTTCTAATACCACAAGCTCTACCAAACTGGTCTTGGTTAACGTAGTCTTTTATCAGTTACAAATAGATAACTTGTTTTTCTGTCTGGTACTCCAATCACTGATTATTGTGTCCTGAACAATTGCCCATAGCTTTCTAACTGTATCTCTAGAATTTCCTGCTTGTTAGCCCGTCATATGTTCCATCATCAGTTAATGAACCTAAAGCACCTGAATATGTTTATATCCTAATGCCCAGAACCTGTTATTCTGGTACCACACATGGCAAAAGGGACATTGCAGATGTGATAAAGTTAAGGATCTTGAGATAGGAAGATTTTCCTGGATTATCTAGGATCAGAGTCAAAGAAAAAGGTGATGACAGAAGCAAAGGTGAGAGAGAGAGAAAGAGATTCAAGGCTGCTTTGAAAATGGAGGAGAAGCGGTCATGAGCCAAGGAATGCAGATGGCTTTTGAAGCTTGAAAAGGCAAGAAATGGATTATTCTCTAAAGACTCCAGAAAGAACACAGTCCTGCTGACCTATTTTAGACTTCTGATCTCCAGAACTGTAAGATAATAAATGTGTGTTGTTTTAAGCCACTACAGTTTTGGTGATTCGTTACATCTGCAATAGAAAACTAATGCAGTTAATAACACAGGGAACTTTTCAAAAACCAAGTTCCCAGCCAAGGGGACAGCTATGCGAGCAGGTCCTTCTAAAGAGCAACATCAGGCCTACAGTGTTAACTCTTTCCTATACAAGCTGTTAGCCAGCCAATTACCAAACATGTGAGAGGGATCAGCCAAGATCAGCAGAGCTGCCTAACCCAACCCACTATGAGTGAGCCCAGCCAAGACAAAAAGCACTTCTCAGCACAATTATTATCACGGACAATAATGAATGCTTGTTTTAAGCCACTGAGTTTTATAGTGGTTGTTATGCAGCAATAGCTAGCTAGATCACATGGAATTTAAGGTCTTTGAGTAGGAATTCATGAGCCCAATCTATACATCCCACCTTATCTCTTGTTTAGTACTGTTTTATTTATACTGGTCTACTTCTTTTTTTTTTTTTTAATTTATTTATTTATTTTTGGCTGCGTTGGGTCTTCATTGCTGCACGCGGGCTTTCTCTAGTTGCAGCAAGCAGGGGATACTCTTCATTGTGGTGCACGGGCTTCTCACTGCAGTGGCTTCTCTTGTTGCAGAGCACGGGCTCTAGGCACATGGGCTTCAGTAGTTGTGGCGCATGGGCTCAGTAGTTAAGGCTCACGGGCTCTAGAGCACAGGCCCAGTAGTTGTGGTGCACAGGCTTAGTCGCTCCGTGGCCTGTGGGCTCGAACCCGTGTCCCCTGCACTGGCAGGCGGATTCTTAACCACTGTGCCACCAGGGAAGCCCTATACTGGTCTATGTCATGTCACCCAAGCAATCCTTGTTCCCTCCTATCACTGTACTTTCCTCCATGTCATCACTGTATCTGGAGTGCTTTTTCCATTCACATCTTTGCCTCCTATTTCAGAATGTAACTGACAGGCAACTGGCATGTACTTTCTTGAGCATCCAAGCTTCCAAGCCTAGTCAAGTGATGCCATTTGGAATTTGGTTAGGATCATTCAGTGTGTTACTAGTATTAAAAAGGCTTTTAAGGCATTGCCATCTGTCAGCTCTCAAAAGAACAAATACTTTAGAAAACACTTTCAGCTTAGATAAAAAAGTAGAGTTGGTGAGAGAGCTGCCAAAGTTATTTGTTCTTCTGTTACTGAGAGGGAGGTTTATTGATTTTTTTGAGCGCTTATGGAACTCTTGTTTCCTAGGTCCCACAGCTGAGCGCTCTGGTACTCTCACTGGCACTTTATTATTATTATTTTTATTTTTTATAAGCAGATATTCATTTTTAATTATTTATTTATTTATCTATTTATTTTTGGCTGTGTTGGGTCCTCGTTTCTGTGCGAGGGCTTTCTCCAGTTCCGGCAAGCGGGGGCCAGTCTTCATCGCGGTGCACGGGCCTCTCACTATCGTGGCCTCTCTCGTTGCGGAGCACAGGCTCCAGACGCGCAGGCTCAGTAGTTGTGGCTCACGGGCCTAGTTGCTCCGCGGCATGTGGGATCTTCCCAGACCAGGGCTCGAACCCGTGTCCCCTGCATCGGCAGGCAGACTCTCAACCACTGCGCCAGCAGGGAAGCCGGCACTTTATTATTGTGTTTATAAATACTAAGAGCATATCTGGCCCAAAGTTAGGCTACTTGCGTATTTCATTGCCATATAAGAGTTAAACTAGCTACAGAGTCTTGAAACCAGGCAGAGTTCTAAGGTAAGAGCTGCAAATCTTGTTGCCAATGACAAAATGGCAAGTCGGCAAATGCTCTCACTGGGTTGTAAAACAGAAACACAACAGCTAATATTTCTGGAGTGCTTACTCTGTGCCAAGCCTTGGGCTCACTTACGGGGGTACAGAGGTGATAAGACAGAAAAAGTCCTTAACCTTATGGAATTTATAACAGAGAGTAAAAGCAGTAATAGTTAAAGTCAGAAGAAAATATTTCCTAAGGTCAGCCATGAGCTATAAAGGCATTTGAAGGTGAAAAAAAAAAATCTGAGAATAGTGATGTAATCCCACGAATATCCTAATATCTTTTGTATAATATAACCTATTCATTTCTAAATTTTGTGTCAATATTCCCCTACACAACAAATATGTCTTGAATGCTAATATATCAGAGGCACTCTGTCTGACACCAGGAAGACATGGAAAAGACCAATATAATCCCTGCCCTCATGAATTGGATATCCCATCTAAACATTAACAGCAACGGGGACAAAATATCTGGGGCCACAAAAGTGTGGTTCATATTGCATTTTTTGTATTTTTTGCATTATTGAAATTTGTATGTTTTGTTAAATCATCCAACATACTCCTGAAACTTAGTTCTTTTTCTGGCTAAACTCTTTGATAGATATGTAGGTTAATCGGATGGTCAGAGTTAGATTATGAATGAACTGCACCAATAAAAGAGCTGGGACTTCCCTGGACGTCCAGTGGTTAAGACTCTGCACTTCCAATGCAGGGGGCGCCGGTTCGATCCCTGGTTAGGGAACTAGGATCCTGCATGCCATGCGGCATGGCAAAAAAAAAAAAAAAAAAAAAAGTATAAGAGCTAACCCTAGGACTTCTGGTGATGTTTTAAATGGGTTCCCCATGTATCTCACTATTTGGTGAATGTAAAAAGAGCCCTGGACTTGAAATCAAGTGTTCTAGTTTCCATTTTGCCATGAAACACAGCTGTGTGATTTGGGGCAAATCACTTCACCTCTTGTGTCCTATGAAAACAGGAATTTCAGCTCCTCTCAGCCCCGAAGGCCTGTAACCCTCTGATGTATTTTCCCTATACAGTTGTTATTTGTATTCCTCTGAAAGTTTAAATTTGTTAGAGAGAACCAGCTATCCTGAGATAGAACTTTTAGTCTTATAGGACTAACTTCATGTGTTACTATCACTCATTTCAACAGCAAGAACATGAAGTGGCAAAGAGCAGTTGCTCATGGAAGAAGGCTTCTTTGTATTTAGACAAACGGGATTTGGAGCACAAGCCACAATCAGTGGGATCACGGATTGTGAAAGCCTGTTCTAGCAACTGTTTCAAAAAGGACACTTGGCTTCAATTTCAGGATGTTAGCCCTGGCATGGAGAACAGAAGAGGGATGGGGCCAGAACATGTGTGGCTTTTGTCATTCTGCCCACCCACAGACCCAGGGGCTGAAAATAGTGCATGGATTTGTCCTTTGAATTTTTTTTTTCTGCTGCGGAGCCTGAATGGTTCCACTTTAGCAGCCAGGTAACCTCTGGGGATTCAGACTTTACAACCCGGTCCCAGCAAAAGCCACCAGGGTCAGGTTAGGGAGATTTCTTAACTTGAAGATGTAAAGAAAGAGTCAAACAAAATGAAAAATATGATAATATTATTAAAATCCCCTGAACAAATAGTGATGCTTTAAGAATTTCAGGATACTGGTTAGAGTGAGCCCATCCGATTGCTTCTCACTAAGGAATCTTGCCCATAAAATCGCTGACAGCACCAAATGGATGGCTCACTCCTTAAACCCTGGGTGAAGAATGATGACAAGGGGAAGTAAATATTCATGAGGCTATCTGGGGCATCAGTATTTATGAAGAACCATTAGTGTGTTAGATTCAGAGGGTACAGGTAGCAGAGGACACACTCTCCCACAAGCTGCTACCTGGCAGCAAAGGAATCCCTGCACCTCACTGACCAGCATCCTCCCAGACACTCACTCTCTCCCGCCTCACACCCCCGAGGCGGCCTCTTGACTTAGAGAGTCAACTTCTTGTTTTTACAAAAGGTGTGTTTCGGTTATCCGTGGTTGAAAATATCTTCCATGTATCTTCATGGCAAATATCTAATCCAAATGTGGTACCTCCTGTGCCCCAGTGGATTCTGGAGTCTTCTCCTGGTTTCTGTCACTGCTCCTCAGTGGACGCAAGAACATTTTTTTTTTTTGGCGGCACCAAGCGGCATGCGGGATCTTAGTTCCCCAACCAGGGATCGAACCCACGCCCCCTGCGGTGGAAGCACAGAGTCTTAATCACTGGACTGCCAAGGAAGTCCCAAGAACTTTTTTTTTTTTTGGCTGCGTTGGGTCTTCGTTGCTACACGTGGGCTTTCTTCAGTTGCGTCGAGGGGGGCTATTCTTCGTTGGGGTGCGCGGGCCTCTCGTTGCAGTGGCTTCTCTTGTTGCAGATCACAGGCTCTAGGTGCGCGGGCTTCAGTAGTTGTGGCTCGCGGGCTCTAGAGCGCAGGCTCAGTAGTTGTGGCGCACGGGCTTAGTTGCTCCACAGCATGTGGGATCTTCCTGGACCAGGGCTCGAACCCATGTCCCCTGCATTGGCAGGCGGATTCTTAACCACTGCGCCACCGGGGAAGTCCTCAAGAACATTTTAATATTAGTCTGAGTAAAACCCACTGTGAAGGTGAGTCTCTTCTGTGTGAAGACGCCTTTTAGACGGGCCAGACACCAGAGTTGTGAGAGCAGGGTGTCTAAAGTAAGAGGGACCTAGGTGTGCAGGCCACCTCAGGTCCCTGCTGGCTGGGTGAGGCCAGGCCAGTTAATTCGTTCACCTAGCAGCCTGTTTTTTCCATCTCTAGAGTGGAGACTCTAAAGCAATGCTACTTAAGTCACAGGGTTGTCATTAGGATTAAATGAGCAAACGCATATGAAGTTCTTAGCACAGCCTCAGGCATATGGGAGACCCTGATGCACTGCATCAGTTTATCCGTAGGAGGGGGCCCTGGCAGGAGCCAGACAGCACATGCAAACGGGGTCATCTGAACAGGGTTTAGTAAAGGGTGTTCAGGTGCTTACAAATGTATTGGCAGGGTTTAAGGGTTAAGGACTAGGGACGTTGCAGTACAGTGAGACTCCTGACTGTGTAACCACCGAAGGGGTCAGGGGCGGGAGTGGTTCCCAGAACCCAGAAAGGGGGGCCTGCGTGGGGAGGCCACCCCCATGGCAGCTGTGTCCCTCTTAGAAGAACACAGCTAGTCCACGTGATCTGAAGGGAGTGAGCATCAGGCCCTGGGGAATAAATACTCCTCCTTCACTCTCTTCTCTCCCTCCCTCAGTTCCTGCCAGTACCGCCTTTTGGCTGAACCCAACTAGAAATGAACCTATTTTTACCGCCTATGTGGGTCAGCCTCCCGGGGCTCAGAGTAGGATAGAGAGACAAAGCAGAAAATACCCAGTAGAATTAGTATTAAAAATCTTGGGCTTCCCTGGTGGCGCAGTGGTTGAGAATCTGCCTGCCAATGCAGGGGACATGGGTTCGAGCCCTGGTCTGGGAAGATCCCACATGCCGCAGAGCAACTAGGCCCGTGAGCCACAACTACTGAGCCTGTGCGTCTGGAGCCTGTGCTCCACAATGGAGAGGCCGCGACAGTGAGAGGCCTGCGCACCGCGATGAAGAGTGGCCCCCGCTCGCCGGAACTGGAGAGGGCCCTCGCACAGAAACGAAGACCCAACACAGCCATAAATAAATAAATAAATAAATAAATAAAAATCTCATCTGTTCCAACTAGCTGAGGAGACAACTAGTCAATCTAGGTTAGAGAGATATCTGAACCACTGACTAGCCAACAGAGATCCAGCATGGGAAACAGGAGAGTTCCCTGGTGGTTTACCTCAATAAGTAAATAAGAAACCACTTCTAACTAGTACCTCAGTTGTATGTAAATAGTACTTCTAAACCAAATGAGAGTTTGAAAACAGTTTGTTCTCTTTAGTGATGTATGCTTTCTCTTTTATATTGTTTATTCAGCAAACACACAGATAAACACAGTGGCAAAATTTTGAGTGATCTTCTGAATTCATCATAATTCCTGATCCAGTTGAACACAATGAATAAAAATTCTGGTACATCTCAAGATTTCCTTGGTGGTCCAGTCGTTAAGACTCCAAGCTCCCAAGGCAGGGGACCCGGGTTCGATCCCTGCTCAGGGAACTAGATCCTGAGTGCTGCAACTAAGACCCGGTGCAGCCAAAAAAAAAAAAAAAAAAAAAAATTCTGATACATCTCAAAGATCCAGTCAAATGATTCTGGAATATTCAAATATGGAATTTGTATTGGTTTGCTAGGGCTGCCATAACAAGGTATCACAAACTGAGTGAACAGAAATTCATTGTCTCATGGTTGGAGGCTATAGAAGCCTGGGATCAAGATGTCTGCAAGGCCATGCTCCCCCTGAAGGCACTAGGAAAGGACCTGGGCCAACCTGTCTCCTGGCTTCTGGTAGTTCTTGGCTTGTGGCAGCATACCCCAGTCTTCACATGACGTTCTCCCTAAGTGCTCTGTCTCTATGTCCACATTTTCCCTTTTTATAAGGACATCAGTCATATTGGATTAGGGCCCACCCTAATGACTTCATTTTAGCTTGATTACCTCTGTAGAGACCCTATATCAAAATCAGGTCAAATTCTGAGGTATTGGGGGTTAGGACTCCAACACATATTTTAATGGGGGAGATATAATTCAACACCTAACGGAATTCTCGGGGCCACTGCTTCCTCTTCGGGATACATAATGAGAGCTGGCTGTGGGTTTGGCTCTGTGTCCACTTACATCGAGCTATATAAGCATCTTCCTATGTGGAATGATAGCCTCTAGCTGGGAGGAGCTTCATGAAATGCTGGGTCGCAAGTGAGATGACTCTATGATACTCTTCAAGAAACAAAGAATAAGGGCAAAATTAGTATAAATCAACCAGCTTAGAGGCAATTCAGGGCTGAGCGTGAGAAAACAAAGTACCCAAACAAAGCACTCCACGTTTACGGTAGCAGCAGGACACAGGGCCCCTCGGGGGCTTACAGAATGCTTATCCCTTCCGGACACTCTTGGAGGCAGTCTTTGCCCAGGGCAGCCTTCAACGCCGGCAGCAAAGCTTCTGGGAGTCTGCCACACATCTCAGGCCAAGTCAGACATTACCTGAAACAGCTTAGACTGTTTTAACTCCAAAATAACTTGAATGTGGTTAGCTAGGTACTTCCTAAGCCAACCTCTTGCCCCTATAATCCTTGGTCAAGGGCAAAGGCAACCCACTTTGTCTCCCTTTCCCCAGGCCCCTCTTTTCTCCCTCCCCTCTCTCATCCCAGTATCTCCTACCCTTTCTTGTATGCTTATCCCCTTATTGTTAAACACCCCACTGAATGTTATCGTTTCCCAGGATTTTGTCCTTGGCCCATCTACTTTCTCCCTTTGTACACTCCAAAGATAACCGTATTCAGTGTCATGGTTTCAACCACAGTCTATCCAGTTTCTCTGTTCTCCAAGTCTGTGTCAGAGCCCTGCTAAACAACTTGCCACCGTGAATGTTTTTTGTCTCCTCCACTAAACTATGTCTTGTTTGTCACTGTATTTTCTGGTCCCTCAGAATGAATTTATTGAATGTCATTCAATAAATATTTGTTAAATTGTGCAAGACAGAATGACTCCAGAATATTTATCTTGACGCCCCTCCTGAGCTTCAGACGTCTACTTACGTCTGCCATCTTGTTCTTCCATAGGTGCCCATGTGTCCCAAACTGAACAACTCTCAGTCTGCTTTGCCTCTCTCTGCATGACCCAACCACTGCCCTCATCTCCCACACTGGAGGCCCGAGCATCCATTCTTTACTCCTCTCTCCTGCCCTCCCATCTCCAAACAATTATGAGGCCCTTCCAAATAAATCTCCTAAATACTTCTCAAATCCATTCCCTCTGTCCAGTCCACTCCCCTACTAGAATATAAGCTCCATGTAGGCAGGAATCTTTATCTGATTTGCTCACTACAGTATCCCCAGTGCCTAGAATAGAGCCTGCCGCATAATAGGTGCTCAGAAATGTTTGTTGAATCAATAACTACTACTAACACCCTAGTTCAGAGCACATGCTATCTGTATCAGTTATCTGTGCTACGTAACAAACATCCCCAAAACTTAGTGGTTTCAAACAACACTAATTTATTATTTCCAGTGGGTGGTCCTTGAGCTGGTCTTGCTTGGGCTCGCTGATATTGCTGTAGTCAGGGAGCTGCTGGGACGGCTACCTGACCCGTGAGCCTCAGCTCTCCACATTGCTTCCCATCCTCCAGTTGGCTAGACTGACTTCTCTGCAGCATGGTGGTCTCAGAGTTCCAAGAGAAAGAACGTGGAAACTACATTGCCTCTTAGGGGACAGCCTTGGAAGTCACGTAAGGTCACATCTGCAGCATTCTACTGATAAAATCATGTTGCGAGGCTAGGGTAGACTCAAAGGTGTGAAGAAATAGACTCAGCCTCTTGATTGGAGGAGTGGTGATGTCATATCACAAAAGGGTGTGAACACAGGAAGGCATGGTTCATTGGATGTCATTATGATAACGATCAACCACACCGTCTCTCCCAGTTCACCGCAGCAGCCTCTAATTGCCTGGGGTTGTGCACACTTCAAATCTGTTTTTCACATAGCTTCCAGGATGATCTTCCTGAAGCACAGATCTGACCCGGCTGTTGTCTTCCTTCATTTTCTTCTAAAAGATAGAAGCTATCAAAAAGACATCTTTTGAATAGCAAATGATTAGCTATAATTACAGCTCCATCTACCTTCCACTGACAGTACTTTGGTGCAGTGGAGAAGGAAATGCAGAGACACATGCCTCCCCAGGCTGGCTCTGGTGGTAGCCCACAGGGACACTTGAACGCTCCGTGGATGGCACAGAGACACCCCCGTTGAGCATGGCATCGGCAGCCTGCAGTGATCTTACAACTTGGCCAGCTCCCCATTTTGACGGTGAACTGAAATCTTACAAAAAAGGAAGTGGCGGAGGAAAAAACTAAATACAGTAGAAGGAAAATTCAGAAACAAATGGCAGGTGGTTTGGAAAATGTGAAACCTGTGGGAAGAGGGGGCGAGAAGGGGAATGAAGCCAAGATCTTTTCTCCCTCCTGCTTCAGTTCTCTTCCGGTAACTAAGGCACACTCTGAAGCTGCAGTTTTGGAGAATGTGCACTTTCTTTATCTTTTTATTATTTTTTAAAATTTCGGTATATGGATTTTAAATGTTTTTGTTGGTTTTGTTTTTGTTTTTGTTTTTTTTAAAGACAGTTGATTTTTTTTAAAAGTATGTATTTAGGCTGCCCGGGTCTTAGTTGCGGCATGTGGGATCTTCATTGTGGCATGCGGACTCTTAGTTGTGGCATGCATGTGGGATTTAGTTTCCCGACCAGGGATCGAACCCGGGCCGCCTGCATTGGGAGCGCAGAGTCTTACCCACTGGACCACCAGGGAAGTCCCTGGATTTTAAATGTTCGAAAGGCATGGCAGGAATCTTAAATGTTTTTGCTGACAATCTTCATAGAGCTGAGTTGCCATCATGAGCATCTTGGGGAAATACTTCCTGAGCGCCCACCAAATGCTCCTGTGCAGTGTTTCCTGGTTTTATTTCTGCACAGGCTGTGTTCTCAGAGCATCCAGCAGGAGATGATGGAGAATCCCCAGATAAGATGAATGCAGTAATGTCCTAAGATGCCCAAAATGTATCTCCGCTTATTCCATTAGTCCTGTACATGGTGAGATGCTGTGGGATTAATGGCGGATGGATCTTCGTTACAGGGAAAGGAGAGAGTGGGCAGATGAGGGATTCAGCTCAAAATGCAGCTCCTCCAACCTTCATTCTTAGGCCCCAGCACCGGGGGCGGGGCGATGGGGGACACTTGGAAGTTCTTAACATTCTGAACAGAATGACAGAGCGGAAGGTGTTAGCAGCTTAAATAAAGAATTAGATGTGGATTTAGGACAATGAGGAAACCGGAAAAGAGGATGTGCCCTGGGGACAATCGGGATGGGGCATTTGAGGCCAGGTGTCATATATTTGAAGCCTGTCTGCTTCCCTACTTTAACCGGCAGGATGGTGGGAGCTAGATTGTCCACTCGGTGGCCACCAAGACAGATAACCCTGGGGCTTCAGGAGTCTGGGACCTTGGAAGCTGAAGAGGCTGGAAGAAAACGGACATGCAGGCTAGACAGGATGGAACTGGAGTACATACCGACCAGCTGACTCTGCCTTCACCCCTCCCTGAGACTCGATCCTGAGATAGAACTTTGGGAATTGGGGGTGCCAGTTCCCACCCAGGGGACAAGGTTTCCTAGTGTAACCACAGTCTCTTTCTCTACCGGGTTGAGGACGAGGACTCCCTAGAGCTGTGTCCCAAGGTCCACCCCTGAAGCCCCTCATGCCTCCATTAGCAGGAAGTCCACACTTTCTCTCTCCAGGTCATCTTTCACGATATCCCAGAGCCCCAAGGGGCTTCCCCAGTGCAAGGGATCAGTCCTATCACTCCAACCTCGTGGGAACCAGAGGTCTGGTTGTTCCATCAAAGGGACTTCTTCTCAGCTGTCATTACCACTGAGTGGTGAAATCAGAAGGCCATCATCCCTGCAAGGTCTTGCCCACTGTAAAAAAGACCCACATCATCTTCAGCAGCCTGAAGGCTTCATAGAGGAGCAGTTCTTGGGCAGGTTCTTGCTCAGCAGCATGTGGGATCTTCCTGGACCAGGGCTCGAACCCGTGTACCCTGTATTGGCAGGCGGATTCTTAACCACTGTGCCACCAGGGAAGTCCCAGAACTTTATGTATCTTTTTATCTACATTGCTGAGAAAAGTGCCAAATCCAACCTGGTAGTTTAGCAAATGAATGAATGAATCCATCCATTGATCAATGATTTTATGTGATGGGTCAGAGGGAAGCAGTGTGGTCTGTGGAAAGAGACTTGGAGGAGAGAAGTCTCAGTACTCTCTGCGCTGCTTACTAGCTGTGCTACCTTAGGGAAGTCACTCAACCAACCTGGGTCTCAGGTTCCTCACATAAAATCATAGTCATAGTAAACACCTGAACCAATAACTGCAGAGGACCAAAGAAGCTATTTATTTATTTAATACTTGAACGTATGCTTTTCTAATTATCAATGTAAGGAAATTAAATATCTTTTGATGCCCCCTATGGAACTGGAAGGTTTCAGCCTACTTGTACTCTCCATAGTCCTCCTTGACCCGTTTGCAGGTCTATATGAATATAAGTTGGGATTGTAAATATTTCCTAAAGTAACATTCTCTCATTGATTCATTCCACAAACACTCATCCTTTATGTCAGGCACTATTCAAGTTCTGAGACCCCAAAATGACCTCAATATGCAAAGAAATAATAGCAAGCCTATGTGGAAAGCGCTGTCAAAGAGGTGTGGTTAAGAAGACTGTTATGAGGACTTCCCTGGTGGCACAGTGGTTAAGAATCCTTCTGTCAATGAAGGGAACAGGGGTTCGAGCCCTGGTCCGGGAAGATCCCACATGCCGTGCAGCCACTAAGGCTGTGCGCCACAACTACTGAGCCTGCATATCACAACTACTGAAGCCCGTGCACCTAGAGCCCGTGCTCTGCAACAAGAGAAGCCACCGCAATGAGAAGCCCGCGCACCACAACGAAGAGTAGCCCCCACTCGCCGCAACTAGAGAAAGCCCATGTGCAGCAAAGAAGACCCAATGCAGCCATAAATAAATAAATAAATATATATATAATTTAAAAAAAAAAGATACATAAAGTTCATAATCTGGCAGCACAGAGGGAGCAATTCCTTCTGCCTCGTGGGTCGGAGAAGGCTTTACAGAGAAGTGACGTCTGAGCTGGGCCTGCCCCTCCTGATTAGGCCGATAAATCACCTTTTTGACTTAAGCCATTATGAACTATGATATGGTCAGTTGCAGCTAAGAAGTTCCATGTGTGTGCTGAATGGATGTATCAGAACTTACTGACCAATTCTGTAAGACATTTAGGTTGTTTCTAAAAGTTCAGTATTATTAACAAGATTATGAATTAACTTTTTGCATATCCGTCTTTCTGTGCATGTTCTGTGGGGTCAGAGGTTATATCTTTGATCCCTGTTACCTTATTGCCTTCCAGAAAGATTTATCAATTACTCTTCCACCATAATGTAAAAGAATGTCATTTTCTCCCCAGCAAGCTGCCTCCTAATTGCAAGGCTCTGTATTAGGATCAAGATAATATGCATAAAATACTTTACAAAGAGTTATTAAATTTTTATTCATTATAAAACAGAGCTTTTCTCTTAAGAAGGGAAACTCTCATTTATTGACTGCTTCCAATGTTCCAGATACTGACTAAGAACTATGCATTATGCTTTATAAACTTCACAGGCCTTTGAGAAAGGGATAATTATTATCCCCACTTTTACAGATGAGAAAACAGGCTTCTAGAAGTGGAGCAATTTATCCAAGGTCAAATGCAAAGCCAGCATTGGAACCCAGGTCAGTCTGATTGCAGACCTTCACTTTTATCACTGCTTATGTAGGTCAAATGTGCAAGTATGAAATAGTGGGTGTGTCAGACATACACACAGCTAACCATACTACCAGGCAAAGTTAGATAACAGACAAGTTAAACAGATGGATAACAAGCTAAGTTTGTGTCCTTTCTAGGATGACTCAGCCCCAGCTCTGTGACGGCAGTTGAAAGCGAAGAAATAAGCAGCCTGGGAGATAATACGTTCCCAAGATATTTTCCCCTCAATTTTCTTTTCCACCAGACACACCCCTAACTCATCCTGAGCATTCCTCACTAAAGACAAGCCTGGACGATCCAGAGCCTCTTTCATTTCATCCTCAGCAAAATTCTTTAGTTCATATAAAATCTTAAAATGTTTTAAGGTTCCTAATTTATTCTTAATAGCGGTCAATTAATACACAGTTGTTAGCCCAGTAAAGATCAGTTTTCCTCTCTTGTCCCTTTGTATTTTTATTAAAATAAAAGAGCTTCACCTCATTATAAAAGTAATTCATTTCTAAAGATATTTATTTATTTGGTTGCACTGGGTGTTAATTGCTGCAGGTGGGCTCCTTAGTTGCGGCTCACTGGCTCCTTAGTTGTGGCATGCGAACTCAGTTGTGGCATGCATGTGGGATCTAGTTCCCTGACCAGGGATCGAACCTGGGCCCCCTGCTTCGGGCGTGCAGAGTCTTATCCACTTCGCCACCAAGGAAGTCCCGAAATTCATTTTTATGCTACTACAAAATGAAAACGTGAGTCAAATATACCAGAGACAAATACATTTCTCTCTTAGCACCTATTAGGATGCTTTGCAAACTGTGCACAAACTGGTTTCCAGTCTCCCAGGGGCTCAGGTACCCAAGTCCCAAGCTATGGCTCTCAATTAACACAAATAAGTCTTATCAGACTGGGGCCTGAGGCCTTGGACACACCTGCCCCACTCCCATGTCAGCTCTGTGGGACAAAGTGGGGTGAGCTGGCTGGACATTGCCAGGGCGACGTGAGACCTTGTAGCTTCCTGGTAAAGGGATACAGGGACTCTGCCACTTTACTACATTTATGGCCTTAGACCAGCTTCTCATTTGTTTCCTCCTCTGCAAAATGGTGATGAATGTCCTTCTCAGGGCCTTTGTGGGGATTATGTGAGATAATGTATATTAAACTCTTAGCGCCATAAGAAATCTCTTTGCACTCTACCTGGCACACGCAGTGCTCAAAACATAGGCATTCTGAGTGGCCTCACGCTGGGAACAAGAAGAGAAAAGATGTCCATTGTGACTGCCATCTTGAAAACTCCAAGAGCTCTGCCTCCCCGTCCCTTTGGCTCCATATTCCTCTGACCTTTGGGGAGAGGAAAGCAATAATGGAGGAGACCACAACACCCCTGTTAGCAGTCTCCCTGCCTTCGTTGTAGATTTAACCACTGTGCCCTACCTCAGCTGCATATTTTTAGCTATTACCCCTGTTCCTCTTCTTACTTGGCCTCTTGCACTGTTATTGCATGCAGAACACTTGGAGCTGCAGGATTTAAGATAAAGAATGAAAATGATGAATTCATATCATTTGCACATAAAAAGCATCTGCTTTCATCAAAGCAGAAGGTAAAAGAACATTTCTAATCTACTTCAAATCGTTTGAAGTCCCATTCTTATAACAATAATAGGCAAAAGATTTGCTTATAATTCTTTGATCATGTTCTACTCTATTTTAAATCAGCACTTCTCAAAGCATGCTCTATGAAATAGCTGTTCTGAAGAATATTAGGAGTTAACACAACATTAAAAAGAATCCCTTGCTAGTAAAATATAAGAAAAGGTGGGCTCAACAAAATTTAAATTGTAGGACCTCTCAGAGCTTTGAAATGATACTGCAAATGTCTAAGGGGCGTTGTGGCATGCAATATTTTCCAAATTAGAGTGCAAGCTCTGTTTGTGAGAAACATGTCACAGGACTCGTGTTCTTCTAAATCCACTTTGGAAAACAGCTATCCACCCAAGGAAGATGAAACCACATTTACTGATGGTTCTATAAAATGAAAAGTGGAAGTAAAGCTGAAAATGACATACTTGGGGACAGCCAGAGAATTTGTCCTGTTGCCAGGAGGATCCTTAAGAGGGAGGAGAGGACAGTGGTTATTGATGCACCAGCCAGTCAAATGGGGGCAGCAAGTTTTGGGGACAAAGCAGCACAAATGTGGAGAACTTTTCTGGATGCTTGTTGTGGAAAGGGAAAATAAAGTGTGCCTAAAGAGAGTATATGTCATGTAAACATGGCATGGGGGAGGGGGCAAAGAGGTGTGTGTATGTGTGTGGGGTACATTCCTCTCTTTACCTTTTTGGAAATACGGTAGAACTGTGCAAAGAAATTAAGCCAGTGCCATAAATTATTAAATAAAGACCCAGTTATGTATTTCTGAAACAGTATACAAAAATCACAAAATGTTTAACCACATGGAAAACAAAAAAGAAAACAATGAGTGCTTCACTTTTGCCTTGTTTAGATTTTTCACTGCTAAATCTGAGCAGCTTGTACCTCTCCCCCAAGCCCCTCCACATTTCAGTCAGGCTATGCGCTTAGCCACTGATATTATCCCCACCTCTGTGCCTCATCCTAATCTCAGATAAGGTATATCATTTTGTTTAGGACTATTTCACTTGCTTCTGGCAACAAACAAACAAAATGAAATGTATAAACAAAGCCTGGCTTGAACAAAAATGGAATTTATCGGGTCACCTAACTGAAAAGTTCAGAAGAGTCTGATTTCAGGCACAGCTTTGAGAGGACCTCAAACAAGGTGATCAAAGGCCCAGGTACTCTTTCCATCTTTTGGCTCTACTGCCCTGCGTGTTGACTTCATACTCAAGCTCTGTATCATGGCAAGATGGCTGCAGTTCTTTCTCACGCTCCTCCAATCCAAAGTCCAGTAGATAGAGTGGTCTCACACCCAGAAGTCCTTGCAATGGTCACCGTTGAATCTCATGGGCTCTAATTGGGTCCAGTCCCTGGGCCTAGGGAATGGGATTCTCTGATCGGCTTAGGCCTAGGTCACATGATCCACCATTCCAACCAGAGTACAGAATGAGCTTGGGGAAGGAGCTGATTTCCCAGAGGAAAATCGGTGCTCTATTTAATTACCCACAGAAGATGAATGGCTGCTGGGGGGCACAAATGAGAGACCTTCACCATGTCAGGCTTGAGAGGTCATTTAGTGCTACAGTCTGAACGTTTGTGTCCCCCCCAAAATTCATATGTTGAAATCCTAGCTTCCGAAGATGATGGTATTAGGAGGTGGGGCCTTTGGGAGCTGCTTAAGTCATAAGGACAGAGCTCTCCTGAATGGGATTAGTGCTTTTATCAGAGTCTTCAGAGAGATCCCTAGCTTCTTCCACCATGTGAGGACACAGTAAGAAGTAGGCAGTCTGCAACCCAAGAGAGGGCTTTCCTTTGCCAAATACAACCGTGCTGACACCATGATCTTGAACTTCCAGCCTCCAGAACTGTGAGAAGTAAATTTCTGTTGCTTATAAACCACGTAGTCTGTAGTATTTTGTTACAGCAGCCCAAATGGACTAAGACATTTAGTGTACAGGTGGTCCCTGATTTATGATGGTTTGACTTAGGATTTTTCAACTTTACAATAGCGGCACCTTCTCAGCTCCGGGTCTGCAGCTCTCTGGCTTCCCTAGCCAGTGTCTAAGCCCCAGGTTCTGAGAGAAGAATCTGATTGGTCCAGTTTATCTGATCCTGCTAGGCCGAAGGGGAATTATTTGTTTAGGGTTTTCCTCTCTGTTGACTATAAACATCCAGAGGAAAGAGACTTGAAGCTCTTGTTCACCACTGTATCCCCAATATTTGTCACAGAGCTTGGCATGTGGTTGGTCCTCAAAAGATAATTGCTACATGAATGGATGGCCAGTTTATGGAAGGATTGCCTTCATCTTTCAGGCTATGGGCATAAGTGACAGTGCGCCCAAGAGGGCAACAAGGGCCCTGGACACAGCCAGCATCCTTTGCAGGGCCAGTAGGCATAAGGCACCGTGACTGACATCTCTAGTGTGTGTAAGATCATTAGAACATCATTGAGTTGCTGGCTTAGACTTGGTGGCTATAAAGCACAGATTTAAATTTTGGGCTTAATTTTAGCAACTATCTTCAGCTTAGGTTTTTCCTATACAAGCATTCCTATCTGCTCCTTGGCTGACCTTCCCCTCCATCCAAAATTTTATGAATTTTTCATTAATGATTATTTTAATGGCCCATTGCCTCTGTGTCTTTGTGAAGTTCCCTATATCTTCAAAAAGTTATGTCTTAGCAAAATAATAACAGTCATAAATGATAGGGTGGAGACAGATGGTTCACGGCCATGAAGGTCTGGCCCCAGAGGCACTGCCTGTCTTGAGGGCACATGAGAATGATTCTATACTCCAGGCCCTGAAGGAGAACAAGGGCTCTTGCCTTTCTACTCCTGAAGAGGGTGTTGGGCTCTGCAGGTCAGATCTGATGGAAACAGAGTAAACAGGATCTCTGATCAAACCAGTAGTGAGAGTAGAGGCAGGTACTTTCTCATTTTAATACAGTTGTCTCCTTCTATCTGATCTTTCGAATATTCTAAAACCTTCAGCTTTATCTTTCAGCCACACGCTGGGGGTTCATTACAGGATTAACCAGGCTAATACACATATGACTGGTGTGAATTTTGCGGCTGGGGCTATGTTCTGGATGCTCTTGTTCTGTGCCATTGATATTCTGGATCCAGCCTTCATCTGCGAGGTAGCTCCTGTCTCCCCGTACCCCAGACTCCCCAGGTCACGAGCATCCCTCTCTGTCATCCCACTTCTGTTCATCATCTGTGCTTCCCCAGCCTCCCCTGTCTGCCTTGCACCCTCTAGGAGTGTGTAACAGGGTCCTCCTTAGAAGCTCCCTGGCCGTTGGTGACACAGGGTATTGTACTGTCCCTGTGGCCTTTTCAGAGGAGGCCTTGGAGAGATGGGCATCCCTATCCCTCCATCCCATTTCTTCCTACTGGCAGCACAGTATGTAGATAGATATGCTGGGCTCCCCACACCCACACTGTCCCGTTGCCTTAGCAACAAGATTGAGAAAGTTGGGTTTCCTGGTATCCAAGGTTACACTGTGTTCAGACAACTGCTGCCTACTACATGGACATATGGATCTACGGTTGGTTCGATGAGAGGAAGATTTAATTGTATACAGGTATATACAGGTGACACAGCAAATCTGGGTCTGATCATGAGATTCTCTTTCATTTGTAAAACTAGAGCTCAGGGTTATAACCAGGAACATTTTGCAGTGTTTCATGTGATCTTCCTCAGTCAACAGAGAGAGCTTTCTCCCTAGGAGTAAGGAAAGTGTGTTCTTAAAGGCAGGGAGGAGAACTGGGGAGAGGGTGGTTGGAGAGGGAGGATGAATGTTATTATTACTTTTTATTCAGTAACATTAACTTACGAAAGAAGAAGAGATGGGGGCATCTTAGGACGGTATAGTTCATAGTCCTGGGTGCTGTTTCTGGGGTCCCACAGACCTTCTCCCCCAAGATAGCCAAGGTCAAGCTTGTAGTTCAAGGGACACACAGCTCACTCCAGATACTGGCATCTGAGCAGAAGTGGCAGACCCTCAACCCACAGTCCTCTGGTGCTTGGCCCTGGGCCGTCCTCGCAGCTCTCTCCTGCAGCCCAGGAGGAGAGCCTGGGCCCCGGCTCTGCTCTGCCTGTGGCCTCTCGGCCCAGCTTAGTTGCGCAGCCTTCTCAGCCGGGCACAGGTTCTCAGGCCCTCGGGTCCAGGGCACCTGGCTCCCTGCTCAGTTCACAGCAGAGAAGTTTCACAGGCATCACGTATGATCTTGCAAAAATTCAAGGGGGAGGAAGGTATTCTCAGGCTCATTTGGCAAGTGGGCAAACAGGGCAGCCCTCTTGTTAGCTTGGAGCCTCGGCTGGACCTTGGTGCCCCGGGTCCTGAGGCCTGGGATCTCCTCTCTCCGGGAGATCCCATGACCTGGGAATGTGGTCCTCCCAAAGCCATATCTGCCATCCAGTTTCAAAGGAGACTTGGCATATCCCTTCTACCTGGGGTAGAATTTTTCTTTCAGAGAAACTGGAAGAAATTAAGATGATCCCATCAGCTCTAGTAGTATAGTTCTCAATAAATAGTTTACAGCCACAGTGACGATATTTCCAGACTCAAAAAATAAGACATGTGGTCTCACCAAGGATTCTTGCTAATTTCTCTGAATCTGGTTTTATGAAAAAGAAAGCTCATAAAATTGAAATCTCATTGAGCTATACATTTAACCAATTGCACTCAGTAGAAAAAATAAAATGACTCGATCAGGATTATCCCAGAAAGTTTGGGACAATTTTGGCTGTATTTATGATGCTATGTGGTATATAGCCATACTTAACTTATTTTTTAAATTCTCTGAGGGAGATTAAAGTGATTTACGAACGACTTGTCGTATTCTTTTGTGAATATTGAAATTGAGTTCAGTAGAAATTGGTTACTTACTAGGCTTCTTCAAAGAAACCAGGCAGAATTAATATTTAAGAGAACTGTAGAATTCTGATTGTTAATTATATATTCAGATTAGGAGATTAGTAAAGTTGACCATTCAAACTTGAAAAAAAAATGTGATCTTTGATTTATGTCATGATACATTGTCAAGGCTTTTAAATGAAATTTTATCCTAGGTTTCAGGTTTCTTTTTTTTTTTTTTCTGGTTTCCTCTCAAGGAAGTTTCAGAAGGATTTAATAAACATCTAAGTCAGGTAAATGTCTGGAATTTCTAAGAATGAGATTGTAAATTCTTTGCCACCAGAGCTCTCCTTAGAAGGAAGGCTGGTGATGGCAATGGGCCAACAACTTTATTTTATGACAATTAGAAATAGTGAGATTTTAGTATTAATCTGATTAAGCTCTGCTCCAGAAACACCGGCAGTCACATATTTCTTATAGGTTTTAAAATTAATAAAAACCTAACTGCAGTATAATTTTATGACATTTCTATATTGCTTGTAAAACTATAATTATATAAATATGAAAATAGGCTTCGTTATTTGAGTTCTCTCATTTTATGCAGCTCTTGGAAGAATTTATCCTCCAATATAACACTAAACACTTTTAAGCTGCCTATTTTACAACATCAACAAAATTAAGCTCCCTGTTTGTCTTAACCTAGACTATCTTGCAAGAAGCCATTCTTAAGATTTAATAAGTGTTTTGCAGTTTTAAAGGGAATGTAAGTAAACAGAGTCACATGATAATTTTTTAAAATAAGTTTTGCGGGACTTCCCTGGTGGTCCAGTGGTTAAGACTCCGCACTTCCCCTGCAGGGGGCACGGGTTCAATCTCTGGTCAGAGAACTAGGATCCTGCATGCTGTGCTGCGTGGCCAATTGAAAAAAAAAAAAAATGAGATTTGCATTCTCTCTGCAGGTGACTATAAAAAAATGTTTTTTAAAAAAACAGAATGAAAACTCAGAAACATAACAAATGTCATGGACACTAAAGCTCTACAGTGCTTTCCCACCTTTACATACACATTTGTTCTTGCTTGACCTTTAAAATTGTAAATTACCAACTGCCATGTCCAGTGTCGTTCATGGCCACGTGTCCAGGAACTTAATTTTCTTCCACTTCGGAGATGCCCTGTGTGAAGCTTATTTACGTACATATTCAGAACTCGCAAGGTGCACACGGCTACATTTTACAAAGATAGTCGCACCTCCCTTGCATCTGACTGGTGTTACCTGTTCCGAATGTGAACAGGTGAGACACGTGGTCTCTTCCAGGTCTGGGGTGATGAGACTTTAGTAACTACGCACCAGAGAGAAACCTGGTACCAAATGTATCCAGGTGGAATCGGATTCTAAAAACAGCCACCAGATTTGCCCGGACTTGACTCTGATAACACACAACCAGCTGCAGTTAAAATGGGTCCCAGACACAGCTTGTGTCACAGAAGTGGCCAGGTTTGGGCACTGCAGCAACATCTTCCTTTTTCCTTTTCTCCTCCTTGCTTTATCTCTTGGCCGCACCAAAGGCTCTACACCAGCATAACTGAGCCTCTGTTTGGCTGCCCACCCAGCAAAGTCAGCGGGGCTGCCTATTCTTGTGTTTTCCCTCCATCTGCACAGAAACAACCCTCCTCCTAGTCTCTAAATCAAGATTCATGCCGTGGGCAGCAGCTTTTGCTAATAGAACTTGAAGGATGAAAGAGAAAACAGAATTGAGTTGCCTTTTGGGAGGTTAATTGAAATTAATCCTGGATGGAACGAAGAGCTTGAATGTCACCACTCTCCTCTTCCCCAGCCCAGCCCTCTCCTGCCCCACCCTCTGTCCCCAGGGCTGTGACACCTGGCTCCCGACACAGAGTCCTAATGCCAGCTTCCCTCCAGAGCCTCTGCACAGCACTATCATTCTCTCCAGTCCAGCCGGTCATTTGCAAGTTCAACACATTTACTGGTTTTTCCTATGGGCCAGGCATTGCGCGGGGGAGGCAAGGATCCATTCATTCAATCAATCAGTTGTCAATATTTGTTCAACCACTCTTATGTGTTCTAGGCGCCAATTATACAGCAGAAAACCGAACAGCCTTCATGGAGTTTATAATCTACAGGGAAGGTGGTGGAGACAGAGGGACAAATTACACATATAAATATGTACTACGTTAGATAAGTGCCTGAAGAGAAACACAGCTGGAAGAGGGATGGGGCATCGGGAAGGCCACACTGTCATGACTTAATTGCAGACCTGTGGGAGGTGAGGAAGCATGCCATGTAGACATCTGGGGCAGAGCTGTCTAGACAGAGGAAAAGCCACGCAAAGGCCCTGAGGCAGAAGGTACTTGGCGAGATCAGAAAGGAGTCAGTAATGTGGCAGGGGCTGCGTTTGTGAGGGGGGCAGTCGTAGGAGATGAGATCAGAGAAATAAAGCGTGGGGGTAGGTCACATAGGTCTTATAAGTTACGGAAAGAACTTTAACTTCACCTCTGAGTGAAATGGGGGGCCACTTGGGGGTTCAGGGCAAAGGAGGGACAGATTTGCTGTGGTGACAATCGGCTGGTTGGGGAGGGGGAAGGGTAGAAGCAGGGCCACTGCAGTGACACAAGGGAGAGGGGATGGAGGAGGGGGTGGCGGTGGTGAGAAGCACCCGAAGTCTGGGTAGATTTTGAAAATAGAGCTGACGGGATTCGCTATGGATTGGATATGGGATGTGGGAAAAAAGAGAGGAGGTAGGACTAAGATTTTAGGCCTGAAAGCTGAGAAATAAGGCTGAGACACCATACCTGCCCCGGAAGAGCCCACAGTCTAGTGAGGGCCTCACGCGCTGGGGGAGATCTTGTGCAGGACACCAGGGAGGGGTCTGGGTGGGCGCAGAGTAGGCACTGAGCTGAGCTGTGAGGGAGGAGCAGGGATGTGCCAGGCTGGCAAGGTGCGGGAGTGGAGTCCGAGCTGAAACCCCACAGAAGGGCAGGGAGTTCCGGGGGCCCTGGGTCAAGCCCAGCACACCGGGCCAGCAAGCAAGTGGCCTCCCATGACTTTGAAGCCAGTGTGGCTTCAATGTTGCCAGAATGAGCCGCGAGTCCTTCCCACCTCCTCCTCCCCTGACAGCTTATCATGGCTGGGAAAGCTAGATCCCCATCTTCACCATGTCCTCTGCAGGTTGGAGTGACCAGGTGACACAGTTCTGGCCAATGTCACGTAAGCTTGTATCTGGCTGGGGTTTGCAGCGGAAGCATGCTTTGCTCTCTTTTTTTTTTTTTTTTTTTTTAATTTATTTATTTATTTTTGGCTGCGTTGGGTCTTCGTTGCTGCCCACAGGCTTTCTCTAGTTGTGGCGAGCGGGGGCTACTCTTCGTTGCGGTGCACAGGCTTCTCATTGCGGTGTCTTCTCTTGTTGCGGAGCACGAGCTCTAGGCACGCAGGCTTCAGTAGTTGTGGCACGTGGGCTCCGTAGTTGTGGCTCACGGGCTCTAGAGCGCAGGCTCAGTAGTTGTGTGTGGCGTACGGGCTTAGTTGCTGCGTGGCATGTGGGATCTTCCCGGACCAGGGCTCGAACCCGTGTCCCCTGCATTGGCAGGCGGATTCTTAACCACTGCACCACCAGGGAAGTCCATGCTTTGCTCTCTTAACGAAGGAGACAGCCATGGCTGCTGGTGAGGAACTCATATTCCTGTATTCTTGTCCTGTGTTCCTCTAATACAGACGTGATGTGGAGTTGCAGCAAACAGCTTGCAGCCTTGAGGCAGTAAACCCACCTGTAAGGAGGGAAGTGGGAAGCTGGAAAGAGAACGAGACTTGATGAGGGCGAGCCACTGCTCCAGCTCTGATCACCTACATCTAGACCGCTCGTATGTAAGATGACGAAAGGTCTTTGCTTGCTTAAGTCTCTGTAAGTCAGATGTTCTTGAAGTGCCCCAAGGATTCCTGAGTCATGGGGTCAGAGCCTTGCAGATCTTGCTGGGTTGCTCAGACCTGTGGGCAGTGGGGAACCGCCGAAGGGATTATAGGGGAATGACGTGATCTGATTTTTATTTTAGAAAAATCCCTCTGGCAGCAACATGGAGCTGGATTAGAGGTTGGAGGCAGGGAGGCCCAGGAGGAGGCTGCCTCACGTGATCAGCAGAGCTTAAGGTGGGGGCAGCGATGGGTGCTTCTTGCAGTCCTGTTGGCCTGTCCCCTCCGGCCCTCCTGCTCTCTCTGCTCTACCTTCGTGCAGGGCCTCCCCTCAGGCTCCCACCGCAGCCAACCTCACAGGAGGCTGTGTCTGCCTTCCCTTTCCCCTCGTGACCCTTCCTGAATTCTGGCCTCATCCACCCACAATTGTGACTATGGAATTATGTGGAACAGGAGGCCCTGCTAAGAGTTCAGAGGGCTGGATTCTAGCCCAGGCGCTGTTTTTATTGTGCTGAGGAGCCTCGGACAGACTACTTTAACCTCTGCAGGCTGAGTTCCTTTACTCTAAGATCAGGGGGTAGAAATGGAAGGTCCCATGCTGCTCTAACAGTCTCTAATCCGGAGACATCTGGCCCTAACAAGCAGGCAGACAGGTGGCTGCTGGGCTGGGGGGCAGCTCCTGGAGGCTGACCATCTCCAGGCAGTGTCCTCTACTCTACATCATGGGGCCTGAAGACCCACCAATAGTCATTTCCTTCCTTTGGGTCCTGAAGACCTTAAGACTTTCTATATGCTCCTGCCGATGTGCATATACCCCTGGAGGGGGCTCCCTTTAATCTTCATCGACTAGCTGGGGAAGGGGGAGGAAAGAGAGGGACTTGACAAGAATCTATAAAACTTTCCTACTATGAAAGGAAGCCGGGGGCAGGAAGAGGGGAGAGGACTGATTTGAAAGGTCCAGAACCAGACTATCCTTGCTTAGATAGTGGGACTATCCTCCCACTGCCTATGGCTTTGTCCCACTGTGACTCTCTCTGGACTATATAGACTAGACAATGTGTAGTCTATTCCCTTGGAAAAACCCTGGCCTAAAACCACGTGGCCCCAAGAAACTTCTGGTCGGTAAAGAAGATGTGCAGTAGTTTTCAGGTGCCCACTGCTCTTCCATCCTGGAGTTGTGCCTCCACTATAACTAAATGATTCTCTAAGCTCACATATGGCTTTCATTTCCTAAATATTGTAGGGTCAACTATCAAACTAGTTGCCTTTCTTGAAGAGACCAAATACTAAAGGCCGTGTCAAAATGCCAAGAAGCTGTGCATTTTGGTACATTCTTTTTCCTCTGAACTGTTCAAGGGGATTATATAATAACTGTTACCTATGTGCATGGGTGTGCATGGATGGGTGTAAGGTGTCACTGCATCTCTAGTTGAAAGATGCTATTCTCATCCCATTCCAATGCTGTCTCCCTGTTAACTTTCTCTTTTTTTACATGTATTATTAGCTATTGCAGTAGCTTTTATTTTGGTTTTTACTAATTAATAGGAAGAACATTTAGCTTTATCTTTTTTTTTTATCTCCTAAAACTTTGAGTACTAAAACTTGCATTTAAATGAAGAAAATGAGTTTCACTTTCTTTTAGGTTGATGGTTTCAAATTTTTGATCTTGTACCCCAATCAGTAAGATGTTTTAGCATGAGAAAAAAAAGGGGGCATGAGTTGTGCCTCATGTGCTGCCCTGTCTCCATCACCAGATGGCCATCCCCACATCTTCTCAGTCAACTCCGTGACTCAGTTCTTCTTTTTTTTTTTTTTTAATTTATTTATTTTTGGCTGTGTTGGGTCTTCGTTTCTGTGTGAGGGCTTTCTCTAGTTGCGGTGAGTGGGGGCCACTCTTCATCGCGGTGCGCGGGTCTCTCACTGTTGTGGCCTCTCTTGTTGCGGAGCACGGGCTCCAGACACGCAGGCTCAGTAGTTGTGGCTCACGGGCCTAGTTACTGGCTTCTCTTGTTGCGGAGCACGGGCTCTAGGTGCGCGGATTTCAGTAGTTGTGGCTCGCGGGCCTAGTTGCTCCGCGGCATGTGGGATCTTCCCAGACCAGGGCTCGAACCCGTGTCCCCTTCATTGGCAGGCAGATTCTCAACCACTGCGCCACCAGGGAAGCCCCGTGACTCAGTTCTTGAGTCCACTTCTTATCACTACCTCCACTCCCAACTGGCCTCTCCTCATAGGTGACAACTTGCCCATTTCTTTTCAAGGCTTTGAGACGTCTGCCAAATGTTTGTTTATATTGTTAAAGAGAGAGGTTATATGAGATACTGGAAGGTGGTAGATATTTTTGCTCTGAATAATTCCATACCCTGTTCCCCCGCCACGTATGCCCTCCAGGTCTCCCAGACCCATCAGGTAGTGATGTGATGGTGTGGTCTGGGGTTACCTGGGAAGAGGCTTTAGTCCCAGGTGGAGCCAGAGGTGTGGAGAGCCTGTGTGCTCGAAGCTGGAAGACTCTTAACCTTGGCACCTCCTGCTCGGCTTCTCTAAGTACCGTCTGTGTATGTAGGGGAAGCAGGAAAGGGGCAAGAAGAAATTCTAATCTCTGCCCTTTCTCACTGAAGTAGTTTCTAGGCTGCACAACAAACTACCATAAACTTAGGAGTTTAAAACAACACCCACTTATCGTCTGGGAGTTTCTGTGGGTTAGGAGTCTGGACACCGTGTAGCCAGGTTCTCTGCTCAGGGCTCACCAGGCTGAGATCAAGACAATCAGCTGGGGCTGTGATCTCACCTGGAGCTGGGGATACTCTCCCAAGCTCGTTCGGTTTGTTGGCAGAATTCAGTTCTTGGGGTTGTAGGACTGAGGTTTCTGCCTTCTTGCGGCTCTCAGCTAGGGTGGCTCTAAGCTCCTAGTGGCCTGTCTCAGGTCCTAGGCAACAGGCCCCGTACACAGTTCTCAACACGGCAGCATGCTTCCTTCTCTGAGGCCAGCAGGACAAATCTGTCTTGCCTGTCTGCTGAGATGGAGTTGCATGTAACCAAAGTAATCCCAGAATGACTATCCCATCACATTCCCAGGTTCTGCTCACAGAAGAGAAGGGGGTCAGACGGGGCATACATACCAGGGTGGAAGCTGGGGGGTCACTTGGATTTCTGACTCCTCTAAACCCATTGTCCTCCCTACCTCTTCTTTCCCCTGTTCTCTGCACTCTTTTGGGACTTAATCTCTATGTACTTCCTGCCTCTAGAAACATGTGAGTCATATTCTAGGATAGGAATTTTATTGTCAAAAGGGAATTTTAAGTGAATCAAAGGATTTCAGATAGACCTGAACCTGGGACTTCCCTGGTGGCTCAGTGGTTAAGAATCCGCCTGCCAATTCAGGGGACACAGGTTCGAGCCCTGGTCCGGGAAGATCCCACATGCCACAGAGCAACTAAGCCCGTGCACCACAACTACTGAGTCTGCGCTCTAGAGCCCGTGAGCCACAGCTACCGAGCCTGCATGCCACAACTACTGAAGCCCGCGTGCCTAGAGCCCGTGCTCTGCAACAAGAGAAGCGACTGCAATGAGAAGCCCGCGCACCTCAACAAAGACCCAACGCAGCCAAAATAAATAAATAAATTTATAAAAACACCCAAAAAACAAAAAACAAATAGACCTGAACCTCACTCACTGGCTAATCTGAAGTCTACCAGATTTATTTTCCGCACCATAGTATTTACTGTGTTCTAGGTACTGCTGTTAAATGCTTTATATATGTACATGATTTTATTGAATCCCCTCAACATCTTTATGAGGGGAGCATTGGTGCCCCATTTTACAGACGAAGAACCTGAGACTCAAAATGAGTCCTCCAGGTAGCAAGCAGAGGAGGCCAGTCTGTTCATCTTGCCTCTGGCTATCACCTCACCAGGGGGCGTGTGGAGGGGGTGCGGTGAGGAACAACAAAGGCGCCTCTAGGAATGACATACCTCCTTGCATTAAACAGGAGACTACCCCAGCTTGCGAAGCCATACTCGTCTGGTGCATCAGACAGCCCCCTTTGGCCTCTCTCTTCGTGACTGATGGGGTCCGACATTTTCAAATTAGCCTTCAGGCATCCTCATTAGAAGCACAACTTTGAGTAAGAGAAGAATAATTTTAAACCTCAAGAATCAGAAAGAAGAGATTGTGTGTGGGTTAAACCTGAGGCAGAGCTTCCAGCTTGCAGGACTTGCATGCATTCCGGCTAGAAATCAATGGAGCATGAAATAGAAATGCTGAGTGACCCCTAAGCAAAGCACACCCCTTCCTTGCGCCAATCGCCCAGGCCTCTGCACCAACCAACGACGCCTGGCATCGCTTCTTCAGGATTTAGCTCTTGATTGGTTGCGGCCGGGCTTTTGACCAAAGCTTTCAAAGGAGGCAGGAAGCTACGGGCACAAATGGCCACATCACTTTGTTTTAGAATCTTCGTCTACACTCGTTGACCAAGAGAGCACCATGGAAAGCCTGGTGAACATATAAGGGGAGCAACTTAGCGCAGCGGTAAAGACCACAGACGTTGGCCCAGCTTCTGTGTTTAAACCCCTGCTTTCCTGTTTGATAGTTGTTTGACTTAGGGAAGTATTTTTTTAAATGATACAACTTTATTTCATTCACTGTTACACTGCTACAAGTTAAATATAATTGAGTAGTGATCTTTTTTTTTTTATTGAGGTATAATTGACATATAACATTATATTAGTTTCAACATAGTGATTCAGTGTTTGTATATGTTGCAAAATGATCACCGTGATAAGTTTTGTTAACATCCATCACATACAGAGTAACGAATTTTTTTTTTTTTTGATGAGAACTTTTAAGACCTACTCTCTTAGCAACTGTCAAATATACAATATAACAGTATTAACTATAGTCACTGTGCTGTACATTACATCCCCATTTAGGGAGGGTTTTTTTTACCCTCTTTGAGCCTCAGTTTTCTTATCTGTAAGCTGGGCGCATGAATACCTGCCTCTGAGGGCACTTAAATGAGATACTAAATCACCTAGCCCTCGGTATTGCCCCTGCCCCTATAATTGTTTGATAAGGGACAACTCTTGTTACATTGATTTTGCAGCTGATACTTTCCTGCTCTGAACTGTCTGCCAAATTCTAGCAGAGTTACCTCCATGCCCCAGTGGCAGCTTAATCAAGTTGCAAGCAGGAAATGTCACATCTCCTAAGAAACTTTCTTTTAGGTGAAGCTCCTAACCAAGCCTGGGAGCGTCAGAGAAGCTTCTAGTAGGAGAGGAGGCTCAGAGATACACTGATGGATGCACAGGAGTCAGCAAAAGAAAAGAGTGCAGAAAGGGGGTCTAGGAAGAAGGAGCAGCATGTGCAAAGGCCCGGAGGAGGTGAGATATGGTGCATCCCCCGTGCTCTGTGGTTTGTTATTGCTGGAAATTAAGTCCTTCATGTTTTACCTGCCCTGATGTCTAGAAGAATGTGTGTAGGAGTTTAAAGCATATGCAAGTGTCACCATCTGTATCACTTAGAGATTTAAGTGCTTGGAAAAGTTTATGTGTATGTGAGCAAGACACACACATACACACAGAGTTAAACACAATTACTTTAAGGCAACATTCTCCAAAAGTTCAGTGATTCCAGTCTCAGGAATCAGAGCCTATTTTATAAACTGTGACCTGGAGGAAGCAAGCCAACTGGCTCTTTGATGCAGGTACGCTTGGGAACAAAACTTCCACTGCATTTTATTTGTTTATTTATTTATTGGCCACGCTGTGCGGCACGCGGGATCTTAGTTTTCTGACCAGGGATGGAACCGGTGCTCCCTGGATTGGGAGTGCAGAGTCTTAACCACTGGACCACTGGGGAAGTCTCTCCACTGCATTTTAAAGTAGCAAACCCAAGATCCAGGCCCTGTGGACAGCACTTTACCTGCGTGATGCAGCTATGCTATTGTCTTTATCCATTTTTCATAACTCGGTCTGCAGGCCGTTTCCTTTCCTGTGGACGCAGAACGTTTCACGGTTAAGAGCATGCCTGACTCGGCAGCTGGGGTTTCTGCCTGTTTGTTTGTTGCTCTTGTTGTTTTTGAAGCCTGAATGGAGGCTTTTTGTACCCATGGCCTTGTAACCTGGAAAGGACAGTGACCAAAGGACTGTTCACACTGGCGAAGGGGACAGGATGCTCTCAGTCTTGGGACCTTGCAGCTATTCCTTTCGGACTCTTTGATTTCATCCCTATATCGTATTCACCTTTGTTTGTATCCTGTCTCTTTCAAACTATGCCATAGAATGACATCATCTGAAAACAAATGTATCTTCCCCTAGATCTCCTGAAACAGAAAGAACAAAGGAAAGAAAGAGGTAGAAAGTCCTCATGTCAGCCAAGTGAAAACCAGGGCAATGTCACTGTTCTTGGGCCTCCAGGTACTGTAACTTACAAGCAAATACAGCTGCAAAAGAAATCACAGACCACCGCACCCTCAGGGCCCGGATCAGGCCCTCCTGGCAGGGTCAGGTCTGTGGCAAGCCAGCCCAGCCTGCCTGCCTCTCTCTCCTTGCACCGTTCTGAAGCTTGGGTTTCTTCTGCATTTTTACCCCCTTCTCTCTGGAGTCTGCTGTTCACACACAGGGGTTACTATGGTAATAGAAAATCCCTGTTGTGTTAGAAATTTTGTAGAAATATAATTCAGGAAACAGCATGAAACTGGTGTGTTTATCTTTTTTATGGGAATGGGAGCCTGAATGCTGAGTTTCCAGGGTCATTGCCTGGGCCGCTGGACCAGAATGAACTGTCAGGCCCGGGTGAACCAGAAATGGCTTAGAAGAGAGCAGGGGACAACAGTCCTGGCCCTCACTCCTCTCGGTAAATTGTCAGCCTCTGGGCGTGCTCATCAGGCCTGTACCTGAGAAATCTTTGCGGGTGAATAAGTGAGCACGGGGCCTCGCTTTCTGTTCGTCCCCTTGCTTTCTTTCTCCCCTGAAGAGTTGTATCAGGGAGAGGAGGCTGGACGGAGAGCCTCCTGATACCAGGGCCTGAAGCTTATTTGGATTTTGTCCCCTCTTCCCCGGTTCCTCATCTGGCCCCCATTCTAGGCTCGGTGGATGCTTGATAAATGCTTATGTTGACTTAACCCACAGCACTGGAGACCAGGAGAGAAGGTTTCAGCTGTGCTGTGAAAGGAGTTAGGTAAATGCACGGCCTCCTCTACAGAGACCTGTCTGAGCGCAGCTCCTGGGATGAGAGGAGCTTTGGGTTATCGGTTATCGCATGAGTCTAAAGACATCGCTCTACAGAGGCTGGGAAAGTGACCACCCTCTCCATCCCCCAGGCAACCCAGGGCAGTTTCAGATGACTCTATTATGTAAAACATTTCTGTGACTCATGACAGGACCCACCGGCATATCTCCTCCACCCCAGTCCCCCTACCCTTCCCCCATTTTTAAGGCTAATTATCTTTTCCTTTGCTTGGCAGTATAAATCATAGGGAGGTATCTGTCCAAGAGGATAGAACAAAGAAGAAGGAGGAGGAGGAGGGAGAGAAGGAGAAGGGGAAGTTGAATACAGGGATAATAGGTATCACCCTGGGAGCTTTGTTTTTCTCCCCCAAAAATCATGGTACCCAGAAACTGCTGTGAACTTAATTTTCTGGGAGTGGTGCTGATGCTCTAAAAATAAAGGGGTTGGAATATATATTAAAAAAAAAAGGTGCTGGGAAAATTGGACAGGTACATGTAAAAGTATGAAATTAGAGCACTCCCTGCCACCATGCACAAAAATAAACTCCAAATGGATTAAAGACCTAAGTGTAAGGCCAGACACTATCAAACTCTTAGAGGAAAACATAGGCAGAACACTCTATGACATACATCACAGCAAGATTCTTTTTGACCCAGCTCCCAGAGAAATGGAAATAAGAACACAAATAAACAAATGGGACCTAATGAAACTTAAAAGCTTTTGCACAGCAAAGGAAACCATAAACAAGACCAAAAGACAACCCTTAGAATGGGAGAAAATATTTGCAAATGAAGCAACTGACAAAGGATTAATCTCCAAGATTTACAAGCAGCTCATGCAGCTCAATAACAAAAAAACGAACAACCCAATCCAAAAATGGACAGAAGACCTAAATAGACATTTCTCCAAAGAAGATATACAGATGGCCTACAGACACATGAAAGAATGCTCAACATCATTAATCATTAGAGAAATGCAAATCAAAACTACAATGAGATATCATCTCACACCAGTCAGAATGGCCATCATCAAAAAATCTAGAAACAATAAATGCTGGAGAGGGTGTGGAGTAAAGGGAACACTCTTGCACTGTTGGTGGGAATGTAAATTGATACAGCCACTATGGAGAACAGTATGGAGGTTCCTTAAAAAACTACAAATAGAACTACCATACGACCCAGCAATCCCACTACTGGGCATATACCCTGAGAAAACCATAGGTCAAAAAGTGTCATGTACCACAATGTTCATTGCAGCTCTATTTACAATAGCCAGGACATGGAAGCAACCTAAATGTCCATCGACAGATGAATGGATAAAGAAGACGTGGCACATATATACAATGGAATATTACTCAGCCGTAAAAAGAAATGAAATGGAGGTATTTGTAATGAGGTGGATGGAGTTAGAGTCTGTCATACAGAGTGAAGTAAGTCAGAAAGAGAAAAACAAATACAGTATGCTAACACATATATACGGAATCTAAGGAAAAAAAAAAAAAAAAAAGGCCATGAAGAACCTAGTGGCAAGACGGGAATAAAGACACAGACCTACTAGAGAATGGACTTGAGGATATGGGGAGGGGGTGGGGTGAGATGTGACAGGGTAAGAGAGTGTCATGGACATATATACACTACCAAATGTAAAATAGATAGCTAGTGGGAAGCAGCCACATAGCACAGGGAGATCAGCTCGGTGCTTTGTGACCACCTAGAGGGGTGGGATGGGGAGGGTGGGAGGGAGGGAGATGCAAGAGGGAAGAGAAATGGGAACATATTGTATATGTATAACTGATTCACTTTGTTATAAAGCAGAAGCTAACACACTATTCTAAGGCAATTATACTTCAATAAAGATGTTTAAAAAAAAAAAAGAAAAAAAAAAAAAAAAGGTGCTGGGAAAATTGGACAGGTACATGTAAAAGTATGAAATTAGAGCACTCCCTGCCACCATGCACAAAAATAAACTCCAAATGGATTAAAGACCTAAGTGTAAGGCCAGACACTATCAAACTCTTAGAGGAAAACATAGGCAGAACACTCTATGACATACATCACAGCAAGATTCTTTTTGACCCAGCTCCCAGAGAAATGGAAATAAGAACACAAATAAACAAATGGGACCTAATGAAACTTAAAAGCTTTTGCACAGCAAAGGAAACCATAAACAAGACCAAAAGACAACCCTTAGAATGGGAGAAAATATTTGCAAATGAAGCAACTGACAAAGGATTAATCTCCAAGATTTACAAGCAGCTCATGCAGCTCAATAACAAAAAAACGAACAACCCAATCCAAAAATGGACAGAAGACCTAAATAGACATTTCTCCAAAGAAGATATACAGATGGCCTACAGACACATGAAAGAATGCTCAACATCATTAATCATTAGAGAAATGCAAATCAAAACTACAATGAGATATCATCTCACACCGGTCAGAATGGCCATCATCAAAAAATCTAGAAACAATAAATGCTGGAGAGGGTGTGGAGTAAAGGGAACACTCTTGCACTGTTGGTGGGAATGTAAATTGATACAGCCACTATGGAGAACAGTATGGAGGTTCCTTAAAAAACTACAAAAAGAACTACCATACGACCCAGCAATCCCACTACTGGGCATATACCCTGAGAAAACCATAGGTCAAAAAGTGTCATGTACCACAATGTTCATTGCAGCTCTATTTACAATAGCCAGGACCTGGAAGCAACCTAAATGTCCATCGACAGATGAATGGATAAAGAAGACGTGGCACATATATACAATGGAATATTACTCAGCCGTAAAAAGAAATGAAATGGAGGTATTTGTAATGAGGTGGATGGAGTTAGAGTCTGTCATACAGAGTGAAGTAAGTCAGAAAGAGAAAAACAAATACAGTATGCTAACACATATATACGGAATCTAAGGAAAAAAAAAAAAAAAAAAAGGCCATGAAGAACCTAGTGGCAAGACGGGAATAAAGACACAGACCTACTAGAGAATGGACTTGAGGATATGGGGAGGGGGTGGGGTGAGATGTGACAGGGTAAGAGAGTGTCATGGACATATATACACTACCAAATGTAAAATAGATAGCTAGTGGGAAGTAGCCGCATAGCACAGGGAGATCAGCTCGGTGCTTTGTGACCACCTAGAGGGGTGGGATGGGGAGGGTGGGAGGGAGGGAGATGCAAGAGGGAAGAGAAATGGGAACATATTGTATATGTATAACTGATTCACTTTGTTATAAAGCAGAAGCTAACACACTATTCTAAGGCAATTATACTTCAATAAAGATGTTTAAAAAAAAAAAAAATCGTAGGGAGGTGATTGAGCTGTTCACACCAGCGTTTTGTAGAAATCATAGTCTCACGGAACGTAAGCACTGCCATGAATCTTAGCTATCATCTGGACCAGTGGGTGATTCACAGTCTTTTTTCCACCCAGCACTCTAAGGGGATGAGACACACTTCCATCAGCAGGGGAATCTTCTACAGCAGTGATTCCACCTGGGGTGGGATGAGGAAGTCACACTCGGAATCTCGGTGAGGGGGTGCTGGTACCTGTCGGGTGTGCTTTCTGTCATCTAGAAGGCAGAGTTAACATAGGACAGACGCATTTTAATAAAGGTGATCAAGAATAGTCTGGATCACATAGTTGGAGGAAATCCTGAACCCCCTACACCCCACGATTCTGATACCCCATTGTCTAAGTTGAAAATCAACAATCAAGTTAACATCTCGTTTTTGAGGTGTGTCAAGCCCAGGTCTCCTGACTCCCAAGCCAGGTCAGGATGTAGCACAACATCTAGCTCTCTAAAAAGGACTCTGCTTTCTGAAAGAGAGGGGTAAAGGATATTGATCTATTCACTCATTAGATTAAAATACGGGATGAAGGAGGAGCCAAGGAACTTTTTGAAAAGGGGCTGAAGAAGGCAGGGGAGGCTGGGCATCGGCCAGAGGCAGGGACAGTAGGACTGGTGCTCGTTCAGAAGAAGGCTGTTCTTCAGGATCAGGGGCTGGGAAGGGGGGTGCAGGTGTGCTGGGTGAGGCTGTCTAATAGAACATCCTGCAATGATGGAAGCGTTCTAGGTCTCTACTAAGCATATCTCTAACCACTAGCCATAGGTGGCTATGGAGCTCTTGAAATGTGGCTCATGTGATTGGCAGGCTGAATTTTTAATTTTGCTTAATTTGAACTAATTTATATTTGAATAGCCACATCTGGTCTGTGACTATTGTATCGGCATGTGTCTAGAGGACAATCTTACTTCTTTCATGTCCACCCTTCATAGCATTCAAACGTGTTTTGATTTGTTAAAAACCAAAGGTTGAGGGTTAATAAGGAAACGGGGTAGCGTGAAAACGCTGGCTTTTGACAATTCCTTTCACCTGTTTCTCTGGAAGAAAGTTGTGAGGTTGGAGGACCATGATTCACTTAACGCAGTTGCTGTTCATAAGAGAATCCCACTGGCAGGACTCACAAATCATAGACTTACCTGCTCGAATTATAAGACTTGTGCCACCCAGTATGCTGGCAGGTCCTATAATAAGTTCAAATAAAATTACTCCAGGGACTTCCCTGGTGGTCCAGTGGTTAAGAATCCGCCTTCCAATGCAGGGGACGCGGGTTCGATCCCTGGTCGGAGAACTAAGATCCCACATGTTGCGGGGCAACTAAGCCCATGTGCCGCAACTACTGAGCCTGCACTCTAGAGCTCACAAGCCACAACTACTGAGCCCAAGTGCCACAACTACCGAAGTCCGCATGCCTAGAGCTCGTGCTCTGCAGCAAGAGAAAACACCGCAATGAGAAGCCTGCGCACCGCAACGAAAAGTAGCCCCTGCTCACCACAGCTAGGGAAAGCCCGTGCACAGCAACGAAGACCCAACGCAGCCAAAAATAAAATTAAATTTAAAAGAAATTACTCCAGTGTTCTCCTGGTAAAGTCCTTCCAAATCCAAGCTAATTTAATACCCCTTGTTCTTTTTTTAGCCACATGTTCTTAGAGACACTGTTTCTCATGACCTTGAGTTTATTAAGTTGTCATGAGAGGTTGAGAGCCATGTCCTTTGGAGGAACATTGAACACATTTTCCTAGGAGAGAATGTTGGCTTATAACCATTTGTAGTGTAGAGAAAGAAATCACAATCTCTTCTGCATGAAGGGTTAAGTCAGGCTGTCCATACGGACTGAGGGCCCTCGTCATTATGCAGTTTTGTGTTGTGACCAGTCATGTCTCTTGCTGTTGTTGAGACAAAGGATGCAGGATGGTGACAGATAAGAGCTTGGGCTTTGGGGTCACTCAGACCTGGAGTGGATGCCTGTGTCTTCCTCTATGTGACTGTGAGACTTTGAGCTCATTACTTGATCTTTTCCCATCTGCGAAATAGACATCATAATACTACCCAGGCCAGCACATGCCTGGCACTCAGCAAATACTGACATCTTCACCATTGTCATCAGGCAGACTCAAGTTCCAATCCCAGCTCAACCGTTTATTGTGTGACCTTGGCCAAGTTGCTTAACCTGTGTCAGAATTTCCTCACTTTTATAATGGAGATAATATCGAGCTTGAAGGATTGTAAGGAATAAAAATAATCTGTAGGCAGTAGTTGGTATGCAAAAGGCACTAATTATGTAATTATTATCATACCTTTTTTTCCCTCTAGTGATAGTCACATGGGAAGCATGTAACAAATGCTTTCTGACTTGATTTTTTACCCTTTCTGCTGAAAAATACCAGGCCTCTTTGAAATCATTTTAGTGGACTCCGAAATTTATGTAGTGTTCTATGAAGATACGTTGGGGATATTCTCTCATTTGACTTCTTGTTTTTACTGACTATAATCAGGGATAAATTTTGTATTTTACATTTATATTTCAGCCATATTTTGTGCATACTCAAGTCCATTTCAGGGATGAGGAGTCTGGACTAGGAATAAACAAACATTATCTGAGGACTTTGTGTCCAGCACTGGGTCTAGATTTACCTGTACAATCTCATTTTGTCTTTATAGCAATCCTTTGTTATTCCTCTAAGGGGCTATTATCACACCCATTTCACAGATAGAGAAACTGAGGCAAAGAGCTGTTAAATAGGTGGTCCAGGGTCACACAGGGCAAAGCCAAGTTGCAGAGCCTGGCTGTCTCCCTCCAGAGCCCTAGCTCCTCATCACTCTGCTTATTCCCTACACTTCTCCTCAAGGATCTCTACTCTGGCAAAATCTTATCAAAATGAGTCTCAAAGACATACACCAAAGAGCCCTGCACAGCCCGAGGAGGGTGTGTGGAGAGGGGCAGAGCTCCCTCGTGGTCAACCCCGGGGCCCGAGTGAGGCCTGACCTTGGCCATGCCAACATCAGCCCGTCTTTGAGTTCCTCTGCTCTTTCCTCTCCCTGAACCGCTGGGTCCCAGCAGCAGTTCAGCCCCTGGCCCTCCCTTCCTCAAGGTCTAGGTGGACAGCAGCTGTCCCTACTTGCCACCCCATGGGGACAGCTCCTGTGCTTGCTTTTCTGCAGTTAAAGAGCTCAGTGAAGCATATAATGCGATAATGAATTTCCAATTGCCTCAGTAACATCTTGGTAAATGGATTTCCATCCGCTTCCACTGCAGGCCTTTGCCACTGTGAGGAAGGCCAGGTGGGTGACGATTTGTGCACAAATGGGAATGCAGGGTGTGTGCCGTGCATGATACAGAGAGTCAAAAGCAAGGTTGCTGGTTGGGTCTAATCTCTGTCTCCCTCTTGTCTCTCTCTCTCTCCAGCAAACTGAACGAATGTTATTTCATGAGCACAAGTGTGGCAATATCCCTTCTTTTAAAGCAAGATGGCCTCTTCTTCCCAGGCTTGCTGTGGTGGCTTGAACGCTAAACATGCACTGGATCTGGGCTGCACGTCACATAATTCACATTCCTGGCTTCCTGAGTCACTGTCATTACCTAACCTTTCCGGAGAGCCTGCAGTGTGTGGGCGTCGATGGACAGGAAATCAGATAAGCCCCATCTGTGTGCACATCTGCTCTGGACCTCTTTACCTGTTTCTGGGGAAAGAGCTTCGCATTTAAAGTAACGTGACTGAAAAACTCTTGTCTGCATTTTTAAATCCCTCGTTGGAGTCAGTGGAGTTTCTCGACTGGAAGGCATAGGGCTGCCGTAAAAGGCTGAATCAGAAGGCAGAAAGCTTCTCTTTCAATCCAGGGCCTCTCTAACTGTGGACTGAAACATCAGAGGTTAAACTAGTCACAGCTTGTAAAATTATTCGCAGAGCGAGAAGCATTCTCCAAATCTAGTCTTAATTCCAAACCTGTTCCTACTCTTTTTAATCCCACAGCTGTTGGGAGAGATTCTTCTTCTGCACTAAACGCCAGCCCTCTTCAAATAGGAGGCACCTTTGGAAACTTTCTCTTGAGAGGTTATCCCTAAGTGGTAGATGTCTCTGCCACCTCTCTCTCCATCTGCCCACGTGCCCACTCCCTCCATCTTTGTCCCCTGGTTTGTGTAGAAAGCCTTAATAAGAAATGAGTCTGTGAGGGTTTTCCAGGGTCTGCAGTGAGGATGAGATGGGGGCGGGGAGTGTCCATTACACCCCACAATGGTCACTTTGTGAGGTCCAGGCTTAGGATCGGGACACCCATATTCTCCTGAGGAATTCGTTGGCTTCTATCCTGGGGACCCTGTAAACTAAGTCCAGGGTCCCAGACTCAAAGGCCCATGGGACAACGCAGGTAACAGATGAGGAGCCACAGGGAGAATCGGCGAGCATCTGTGAGCTTCAGAGGGGACGGCTGCGTCAGCTCCAGCTGACTGCTGCCAGGTGGGAAAGCAGGCCCAGTGCTGCTGCATCTTCTGATTTTTTTAATGAGGAGCAAGAAATACTTTTGAACCACTTAAAATCTCTCAATTTTTTTAAGGTTGGCAAGCAACCAACTGAAAAATAAACGAACGATCCTGGAAAGGCCCAAACAGAATATATGCATCGGCCACATTTGGCCCACAAGCTACCATTTGCATCTTCTGGCAAGACCTCCTTGCACCGACTACTAAACCCACGTTGGTGGCCTAACTTCGCAAGCCACAGAGGATGTCACACTACGCATTTTTTGTACTCCATTGTATTTTGAGCTTCCTTTTGTGTATCCTTGCTTTTTTAAAAATGCATCCTCATCACTTAATCCTATTAAATATTATCTTGTTAAATTGCGCTGAATATCACTGAAGGGAGCTTTTTGGAATAATAAAGGAAAGCCATCAATTGCTTAGTTGCCGCAGGCCTTTCTTCCCTGTACTCCCAGGCCCACCCGGCTTTGGACTACTTTTCAGGTGAATGCTGATTAGTCTAAAACAATCATGGTAATTCCACTCCCCTTGCGTGGTCATGTGACATAACTTGCATTGGGTTAGGCATAGTCATGTGACATAACTCTGGCCAATAAGATGTAAGATAAAATCCGGGGCAGGGGCGTGCACTCTGGAAAAGTTTTCCTTGATGAAAAAGGTCCTGAATCTTGATGTCATCATGAGTTTCAGAGCTAACAATCCTGGGCCCCTTGCTGTCTGCCCCTGCTTAGGTGAGATAATCAATTTTCCTTCTTAAGCTAATTTTAGTCTAGTGTTTCTGTTGTTTGTAGTCAAAAGCGCCCAAACTGGTACAAAAAAGAACATTTCTGGGTCTCTAACCATGCTCCACTCATGAGATCAGATGAGTCACCCATCAGTGGGCACAGGCTGGCTGCCCGCTCAAGGGCTGTTCTATCTAGACCAAATCGAAGACTCTGCCCCTCTCTTGTTATTGCCAGGTGGTGGAAACAGGTCACAGGCATATTCATTCCATAATGTTTAGCCAGTACCTACACGTGCAACCCTCACCTGCAACCATCGCCTGGCTACAAGCAGGAGGAACTAGGTTGTGTGTTTAGTGACACCCTCACAGAATTCCAGAGATGAAAACTGAAGTAAGTGATTCTGGAAAAGGTCACATTTCCTTCTCAAAACCTGTCAGGATTCCTAAGCTGTCAGGATTAGGCCATTTTTTGCTTATTTTCTTTCTCGCATCAACATTTTAGCCGTATTTGACCCTCTTACTCTACAAGATGCTAGAAAATGTGATTTGTGACTCCTGGCAGAGGCACTGGGGACCCAGACACCCTTGAAGGGTCTACAGTGGGATGAAGTCGAGGGTGTTCATTACATTCCCAGCGGCCACTGTGCCCAGATGTGCACCCTCTGGTCTGGGAGCCTCTTCCCTAATTCTGGGTTCCTTCCAACACTTTCTATTTCCTGAGAACATTGAGGCTACAGGAAACACTATTCATAAATAATGACGATGATGCCAGTAGTAGTAGTAGTGATGGCCAATCCATATTGAGACTTCGTATGTGTCGGGCACTGTTGTAAATGCTTTTCATATATTAACTCATTAACTCTCACAACAAACTTCTGAGGTAAGTAATCCTCATTTTACAGATGAGGGAACTGGGGCCAAAGCCACAAAGCTAGTCCCCCAGCAAAGCTGGGATTCGACGGCAGACAGTCTAGTTCCAGAGTTTGTGCTGACACTGTCCTCCCCGTGTTAACAGTTCTCACTGCTGGGCATGGGAAGAGCGGATGAGGGATGTTTGCTTCTCACTCTGCATGATTGGGATTTTTAAAATCTTGAACGTGTTCTACTTTTTGCTGAGTTAAAAATATTAGACGTGACAGCCAGCACACACTCATGGGAGTTTGTGTCGAAAGACTATTCACCTAACCTCTGCTGTGTTATCCTTCATAAACGCCTTCATGTCTTATGCCTACAAACCTCCACCACTCTCCCAACTCATAAGAGGCTGGAAGAGGAGAGATGAAGGGTGCATTCTACAGTAAGAGTTTGGGGCGCTCATGCGGTCCCCGGATAACCTTAGCTAAAACACCTCTGACTTGGGGGAATGGAGGGAGAAATTAGTCAAGTAAAGACAAGGAGCTGAGCTTGGGCAGAGTATTTATCATGGCTCTTAGGTTGCAGGGTTTATAGCATGAGAGTCAGGGCTGGTGATATGTTTTTACAAAGTGAACATATGACTTTCTTGATTAGAGGTCTTTCTTCATTAAATGCCATTGGGTGCACATGTTCCAGTACTAGGTCTGCATAACAATTATCCCCTAAACTTAGTGGCATAAAATAGCCACTTATCATGCTCATGCGTTCTGTGGGTCAGGAAGCTGGTCAGGGCGGAGTGAAGATGGCTTGCTTGTGTCCATTCCACAGGGTCTGAGCCTCAGTTGGAAGCCTTGAAAGCCGGGGGCTGGGACCTTCTGAAGGCTTGTTCTTTCACACGTCTGGTGGTGGATGCTGGCTGTTAGCTAAGGGCCTCAGTTCCTCTCCATGTGGTTTCCCCACTTGAGCTAGTTTGTGCTTCCTCACTGCATGGAGGCTGGGTTCCAAAGTTGAGCATTGAGAAGGTGGTGGGGAAGGGAGGCGGAGAGAGAGAAATGTGAGCGTCAGGTGGAAGTTGTAACCTCCTTATGCTGTAGCCTCCGAAGGCCCATAACATCACTTCCACCGTTCTCCAGGGGCCAGAGCAGGCTTAGGCTGGTGCCCAGATTCAAGGGGAGAAAAAAACAGACCCCACTTCTCAGTGGGCGGGGCATCAGTCACATTATGAGAAGAGCACGTGGGATGAGATAGGTATCTCCATCTTTGGAAAATATGGTCTGCCCCATCATACGATTGTGGCCGCAGTAGAAGTAATGGCGGCAGCAGCTGAATGAGCCTTGACCATCCTTCCCACGTCTACCAGAGAGACTACCCACCCCTGTTCTGGAAAGACCCCAACACTATTTTTAACAGTTACCCATCCTATATCTCTTTCCACCAGAGCCTTGTTCTGAGCCAGTTAGTCTGAGAAACTCATGACTGTTAATAGGTGCTAATGGGTTACTCATCCCAGGAGACCTAATTGCAGTTAATAGGGATCTGCCTCCTGGAGATACGATTACTTAGCCTAGAAAGTGACTTAATAATGGCCCTAGAAGAAGAGAGTGGGCACAAATGGCTCTCTTCTGGTGCCACTCAGTTCATACTGTGTGAGCGGCCACCTGTCTCCCCCAGTGCAAACTAGGATCTGTGTGACAGTTCAACTAATGCAAGATTGCTAAGTGCAAGTATCCCTACAACATGAGCTTAGAGAAGTCATTTATTTTCTGGGTCAAAAATTTCCCTTTTGGGGGGATATAAGTGCTATAGGCTGCATCTAGATACTTGAGAATTCCTGGAAATCAGAGACTTTAAGCTTAGCTCACCTCACCTTGAAGTGATTATGTAAGCCCTCTTAAACTGGTATGTCAAACTAGGAGGTGCAACTTGTTTGTGTTTCCGGGCTGCCCATCTTCCCAAATTTCCAAAGATCCCCTTATGTGCACTGACTTCTGTTCCCCCTCAGAAGTGCAACTGAATATATCCTCAAAGGAGCATATAGCACATCTATTTCAGGGCTAGCCTTCATATATGTAATAAATCTTAGCGTAGGAATATCCACTGAAATCTATACCAGTTAACCTTCTTGCTCCCCTTTCCACTATCACTGAGTCTTAACTCCCCACTGGCTTATAGAACTCTCAATTTTTTTTTTTTTTTTCATTCTAAGAATTCACAGATAACACAGTAGTCACTGCTTACCCACTCTGGTTTTTTTTTTTTTTTTTTTTTTTTTTTATTTTACTTTTGGCTGCATTGGGTCTTCGTTGGGTTGCGCGGGCTTCTCATTGCAGTGGCTTCTCTTGTTGCGGAGCACGGGCTCTAGGCTCGAGGGCTTTAGTGGTTGTGGCTCTCGGGTTCTAGAGCACAGGCTCAGTTGTAGCACACGGGCTTAGTTGCTCCCCGGCATGTGGGATCTTCCCAGACCAGGGCTCGAACCCGTGTCCCCCGTATTGGCAGGCGGATTCTTAACCACTGCGCCACCCGGGAAGCCCCAGCCCACTCTGGTTTTAAATAAATCACCAACATTCTATTTAATTTTATCACAAGGGAGGACAACTATTTCTCTTACTGGTCTTTACCACCTTGTTTCTCTCTCCTCTGTGACTTTTACTTAACCCAAGAAAGACATTTCCGGTCTCCACTATCATCTGCTCTTTATTTTTCAGCCTGTTCTCTGAGACCCTTACTTCCAAAATTTCTCCAGCATACACTTATTACAAAATCAAACAAGAAACAAAGCAAGCAAGCAAACAAACAAACAAAAAACCCTAATACAAAACACAACCATTCTCATTTATTTCCTTTCTTGTCCAAATGTTTTTAGTAGCCAGTGCCAAAGCATGGATAGAAGCTGAAACATCCAATGCTTTAGTATAATCTTATCTGGGAGAGTCCACTGTTGCTTTTAACATGAATTACTGCCTATTTTGCAAATGATTTAACATTTGTATCTCCAGGTTAGACTTCTCCTCTGAATTCAAGACCTGTATATTCATCTATTCCTTGACATATCCTTCAGGTATTCCGCAGGTACTTTAAACTCTACATATCTAAAGCCAAAATAATCTTTTCCCAAACCTCACTCTTTTCCAGTCATGCGTGTTTAAATAAATATCATTATTGTCTATTTCCTTTTTAAAAATGTATTTGAAGTTTTAAAAAAATTAGTAGACTTTATTTCTTAGAGCAGTTTTTGATTTAAAGAAAAATTGAACAGAAACATATGGAGAGTTCCCATACATTCCCTTTCCTCCTGCCCTCAGTTTATCCTGTTACTAATATATTGCAGTGATATGTTACATTTGTTACAGCTGATGAACAAATATTGATACATTATTATTAACTAAATTTCATGGTTTACATTAGGGTTGACTCTTTGTATTGTATAAATCCATGGGCTTTGCTAAATGTATAATGTCATGTATCCACCGTTGCAGTATCACACAGAATACTTACACTGCTTTTTACTGTCTCCATAGTCTTACCTTTTCCAGAATGTCATATAATTGGGATGAATTATATGAAAAGTATGTTGCTTTTTTAGATTGGCTTCTTTCACTTAGCAACATGCATTTAAGGTTCCCCCATGTCTTTTTTGTAACTTGATAGATCATTTCTTTTTATTGTTAAATAATATTCCGTTGTATGGAAGTACCACAGTTTGTTTAGCCATTCACCTATTGAAGGACATCTTGGTTGCTTCTAATTTTTGGTAATTATAAATAAAGCTTATAAAATTATAAAAAAAATTTCCCTTTTAACCTGCAAAACAGTATCATGATGTTAAAAATAATTGTGTTTGAGTGGTAAAACTAAGGGTGATTTTTGTTCCCTAATTTTCTCCACTTTCTCATTTTTTTTCCATGAGTATGCATTACTTTTACAGGAAAAGTTTTTAAATTGTTACTTTTAAAAATTTCACCAGTAAGAGTTAGGAAAACAGAAGACCTGGGCTCTAACCGTCCTGTGTCACTATCCACTGTTGACATCTCTGTGACTCCGTTTCCACAAATGTCCATGTTGGCACCATTCCTAACTCTTGCTACTTCACAAGGTTGCCGTGATTATCTCACGAGTGAGCAGTTGCAAAGCATTTGGAAAAGGGCATTATTGCCTTTGTCTTGCTGAAAAAACTTGACTTCCTCAAAACAATAAAAGTGAAGCCAAGTAATTTACTTGTTTACCCTAACACGCAGGGCCATTATGCAGCAAAATCTAAGGCTGAAATATAGGATTCACAACATGTTCTGAAATCCTACTCCTGATGTCTCACACACACACACACACATTTGATGTGACATGAGGCAAATGGAGAGAAGGGTTTCAGAGACACCACACTCACGATCAGAAATCTCCTTTAGCATTTTCTTCTCTGGCCTTCCTGACATCTATCTTATAACTAGATGCAGCACCTGTGCTAATAAATAATGTACCCAAAGAATTCTACCAATTCAGAAAGGTCACCGTTTGTGCATCATTTGTCTGCAAGAGAAATTTTTGGTTCAAAGTGAAAAAGCAAGTTTATTTTGGGGACTGGTGACTTGGAATAACAGCTGCAAAAAGAAATGGGAAATAAAGACCTGCTACTTAATCTTCTCTCTAAATATTCAATTAAAGTCCGACTTTGATCAAATTTGATTGGTCTTAATGGGCGAAATCTTGCCCGATGGGGACGTGAAGAATGGGAAAGCAGCACAACCTGGAATCCGGAATTGCTGGATGTGTACAAGCATTGGTTAAGAACTGAGGGTGAGCACAGCCTAGAGTGGGTGTCAGCCCAACTATGACGTGGTGTCCCAAGCCCTGCCTGCCTTGTTGCACAGCTCAGGAGACGAATGATGCTGCAGAGACCAGGACCACTCTCGCCACCCCCTCCTCGGGTCCCAGAGCAATCCTGATGGAGGCCCTAAGCTTTGCGCAGAACCCCCTCCTCACCCCCATGCCGGGTGACTTGTACTGACCGACTTCAGCCCCACTGTTTCTTATGAGGCTCAGTCCCCCCCCGCCACACGGCGCCATGTTCCCATGACTTTCAACAGGCATCGCACGGACTCGCCAGACAACCCCGAGAGGGAGATGATGACATCCCCATTCTCTCAATGAGGGAACCCTAACTTAGGTCGGAGGGTTTGCCAAAGGCCACCCAAGTGACCAAGCCAAGCGCGCTTGTCCCCATTCCCTCCCTTGTGATGTTTGTGCTGTCCTGCCTCCCTAGGCTTCTGTTGGGCCCCTCGGGTGAGTCTCATCCCCACCGCCCTCTGCCCTCCCTGGCTCAGTGCTGGTTTGTAGGTTTACACCTGTGTCACCCTCTGAGGCACTTCACCGTTGCCTCCCGTGTTCTGTGGCTTGAACATTTCAGGGCTGTAATCACTGGGTGCCAGTCAATTTGGTCTTGAGAAATTTCAACTTTGTTGGGAGGAAGGAACCCTTCCGTTCCTTCCTCAGCCTAAACTAACAAAGATCACGGCCGGCGTTCACAGTATTGGCAATTTCCCTTTCTCTCCAGGCCATGGGACTGGCTTGGAGCTCCCGCTCTGGCTTCAGTTCTTCAATATCGGGCCCAAGGTGCAGCCGATTCCTCTCACAACCAGGGGCCCTTCTTGGGAAGATGGTGCCCTGACCTTGGAAGAGCCAGTTACCCACTCTTAAAGCAACTCCCGCAAGTGAAAAGACCTCAGACACAGAACAGCTAATGCCCTGGTGGCGCTGACCTCCTCCGCCTCCGCAAACTTGGCAGTGGCACTCCCACGGGGGATGGAGCAGTGACGGGCCTGACTTGTATTGTTTTCAAATGCTCAGGTTTCATCTGTTTTCAGTCAGAGTAGGCTAGTCAACCACGAGCAAATTCTTTCATGTGGCTAAAAATGTATGGAAATGCCAGACCAGTTTTTAAAACTCTAAGTTGGACATTCAGCCCAGGAATCTTACTCTGCAAGAGAATAACACGTGCATTTGTCTATATTCTGTCTCAGTGCTTGAGAACAGACTCCCAGATCTTGTAACCAAAGGCCTCGGGTCCCAGAGGCTACACCGGTCTGGTTCCTGACAGCCCTTGGATTCCAGCTTCTGATCTTTTACAGGCCTCACTGTGGACAGACTAAACTCAGAATGTCTTCAAAGGCGGCATTGCAGCCTTGCACGGGCTGGCTGCTTTCTGGGCTCAAGTTCACTCCTTGATCACATGAACTATCTTCCCTAGAGAGGCAGACTTCTTCCACTCCAGCTCTTTAATCATTATTTGTATTAGGCTTGATCAAACTCTTTGAAGGGCAATTGATTTTAAATAAGTAGTCACAGGCTTAAGTGAAGCCTACAAAACACATTTTTATTCCACTGTTGTGGAAGAGCCCATGTAAAACTGTGCACGGCTCAGAGAAGGCAAGAGAGAGGAGGGTCAGCTCAGGACAGGAAGAGAATACACTGTCCCACAAATTACATAATCCACAATTACATAATGCATTAGCAAGGACCACGTGACATCCCAAACTCTCGGGGAGGAAAAAAATACTTTGTTTTTTTTTTTCTTCCCTCGTCCTTTTTTCCCCTCTTAAATGCTGAAAATGAGTTATGATGCAAAATCAGATTACTTCAAACCTGGTGATCAACACCCACACTTGGAGACAATATTAACACAAGCAGGGAACGACTGTCTTCCATTTGATTTCTCCTGTAGTACTGTTACTATAACTACCACTACAAACTACGACATTGGAATAGGCTTTCTCAGATTACAAAGCTCTTCTTATTGCACGTGTCACCACAAACGACTCTGTGAGTCCTCATTTCCATTGTCCCCACTTCACAGATGGGTCGCCTCGTTTATCACTATGGAGAGAGGGGAAGTCCAAGTCCACACTATCTGATGACACTCCGAATTGGGATTTGTGGATGGATACCCCCTAAATTTCCACCCTCAGACCCGATGGAAAAGTGACTGGGTGCACAGTGTGTGTGGTGGTCACCAGATTATCTACTGAGCACCACAGACTACCCTGAAACTTAGAGGTTTAACACTGCAATCAATTTCTTCTATCTCACAGCTTCCTGGAGCAGGAATTCAGGGAGGACTTGACTGGGTGATTCCTCTGCTGCCCGTGGTGTGGACCGGGTCATTCAGTGGTATTCGTTTGCCCACTGTGCCGGTCTGGAGGGTCCGAGGCAGCTTGCTGGCATACCTGGTGCCTTTGTAGGGGCAGCTCCCCGGCTGTGCTCAGGTAGGCTTCTCTTCTCCTCCCAGGACTCTCTGGTGCTCTGCATGGGGGTCTCTCCAGCAAGGTAGTTGGACTTCATGTGGGGAAGATCAGGGCCCCCAGAACCAGTGTTCAGAGAGACAGGACGTGAACATTGCCTCTTTTTTTTTTTTAATTGAAATATACAGTAGTTGATTTACAGTGTTTTTTTTTAATTGAAATATACAGTAGTTGATTTACAGCGTTGATTTACAGTGAGAAGCAGAGTGATTCAGTTTTTTATATATATTCTTTTTCAGTGCCTGATTCCTAAGGCCTGGGCCTGGTCAAAGCAGTCGGAGAGCCTGCCTAGATTCACGGGGGATGGCAAATGTATCCAACGTCTCCAGGACCCCACACAAACCAGGGAGCTCCAAAACGATACTATTTGATGTTGTTAACTGAATACATGTCTAGGAATGAATGCTCACTGTTTTGGGGAATTTCCGCTCACAGGGGAGAAAAGAATACATTGTTATCTGCTTTGGGGCCCACAAATTCCTACCCTGGGACAAATGACCAGCTCTGGATTTCCCCAGAGCACAGTGTATATAAGTGTCCATTGACCATCCCCAGGAGGACTTTAAAAGAAGAGACAGTTCTGAGGTGGTTTGTGAGGCCTGGATTTCCAAAAGCTTGTTCCTTCCCCGTGGTGGGTGAATAATGGCCTCTGAAAAAGTCTGAATCCTAGTTCCCTGAACCCATGAATGTCAGCACACATGGCAACAGAGACTTGCAGATGTGTTTAGGTTGAAGATGTTGAGATGAGGTTAATTTGGATTATCTGGGGGTCCCCTAACAGGGAGGCAGGAGATCAGAGTGGACAGTAGGAGACGTGATGACAGGGGCAAGAGGTCTGCGTGATGTGAGGAAGGAGCCGCGAGCCAAGGAACATGGGCAGCCTCTAGAAGCTGGAGGAGGCCAGGAACGAAATCTCCGCTGGAGCCTCCGGAAGGAACCAGCCCTGCCAACCTCTTGATTTCGGTCCTGTAAGACTCATTTTGGACTTCTGATCTCTAGAACTGTAAGGCAATAAATCTGTGTTGTTTTAAGCCACTAAGTTCGTGGTAATTCATTACAATAGCAATAGGAAACTAATATACTCCCCTAAAGCATTGCTAAGAAATTACCTACAACACCTCACGGGCTCTATGTCAACAAAGGGCTTGACCTCATAAATAATAGAGTAAGATCTCTTTCTGCCCAGAGATAAATTACAATTCAGCATCCTGCCTCTGACTAAATCCCTGTTAACACACTGTTTGATTTTTGCTCTCCTTTTTCTCTCCTCTTTCCAAGTGAACAGCTTTCAGGGAAAAGAATCAAAACTAACCAAGAGCTAAAGACCATCTTCTAATGACAAGGGAGGGAAGAACAGTGGATTTTGCTTTTATTTCAACTTCTGAACTTAAAAGGGTGGTTTAATGTGTGTGTGTATGGGGGGCGGGGGTTGTTTCTCTTTTAAGAACAAGGCCATTAACCATGGAATACAGGGCTTCCCTGGTGGCGCAGTGGTTAAGAATCCGCCTGCCAGTGCAGGGAACACGGGTTCGAGCCCTGGTCGGGGAAGATCCCACATGCGGTGGAGCAACTAAGCCCGTGCGCCACAACTACTGAGCCTGCGTCCTAGAGCCCGGGAGTCTCAACTACCGTGCTTCGCAGCAAGAGAAGCCACCGCAATGAGAAGCCCGCACAACCGCAATGTAAAGTAGTCCCCCCAGGCCCCCCTCCCTCCAAGGGGCGAAGAAACACAGACCCAGTGCAGCCAAAAATAAATAATAAATTAATAAATTTATTTTTTAAAAAACCATTGAATACATTTCTTCAGAATGATCTGGGTGGTTCAGTTGACTTCACACCAAGGTCAACTAATAAATTTTTTACCGGGAAATACTGGAGGTTTGTGTAATAATGTTTATTTACTTTTGGCAAGTGTTTTCACAGACCTCTCTCCATGCGTTTTGAGGCTCCTAACAAGCAAGCTTGTCTTCCCCTAGGAGAGGCTGGGAAGGGAAGACTCATCAGATCCCAGACTAAGTCACAAAGGAGCAGATCTGGGATTGAGTCTGAGCCTGAGACGCACACGCCTTCCACTAAACCTCTCAGTTCAATGTCAAAGGGAAACATTCCCACCTAACTCCCTGCCCCTCATCCAACAAGAAGGGTTGGGGAATTGAAGTGGGTTAAATGGAAAATCAATAAGATGTGTATCAAGTAACAATCTGAACTCAGTTTAAGAGAACTGACTTTTGAGACAACACAGAAATATGAGTATGAGCTAATATGGTATTAGATGATAAAGACTTGGTGGCTGGGAATTCCCTGGCGGTCCAATGGTTCTGACTCGGCTCTTTCACTGCCGGGACCGGGTTTCAATCCCTGGTCGGGGAACTAAGATTTCGCAAGCCATGCCGTGTAGCCAAAAAAAAAAAAAAAGACTTGGTGGTTATGTTTAAAAGTCCTATCAGTTAAAGATGTCCCTCTGGGACTTCCCTGGTGGTGCAGTGGTTAAGAATCCACCTGCCAGTGCAGGGGACACAGGTTCGATCCCTGGTCCGGGAAGATCCCACATGCCATGGAGCAACTAAGCCCGTGCGCCACAACTACTGAGCCTGTGCTCTAGAGCCTACAAGCCACTACTGAGCCCGCGTGCCACAACTGGTGAAGCCCATGTGCCTAGAGCCCGTGCTCCGCAACAAGAGAAGCCACCGCAATAAGAAGTCTGCGCACCGCAACTAAGAGTAGCCCCCGCTCGCCGAAACTAGAGAGAGCCCGTGCGCAGCAACGAAGCCCCAATGCAGCCAAAGATAAATAAATAAATTTTTTTAAAAAAAGATGTCCCTCTGACATATTTATGAGTAAAATTATAGGTTGTCTGAAACATGCTTTAAATTCCCCACCCCTGCCTCCCGGAATTAATACCAAGAGATGATACAAGATTGGCAACCTGTCACAGCTGGGTGATGGGGTCCATGGGGCTTCACTTTACTATTCTTTCTACTTTTGTGTATGTTTTGAATTTTCCATGATTAAAAGTAAAGAGGGAGAACTGTGGCCTTGGGTCCCAGGACAAGACCAATGGAGATCCCATTACAGAGGGTCTCTTCTCCTAGCACGTCCTTCCGCAGCCTGGATCCTTAGACTGGCCTCCTTGAACATCTCAGTGCCTGAGAGCAAAGATCTTACCTGGAGCACAAGTCTGAGGAAGGTGGAGGTGGCGAGCTGCTCCCGGTCAGCATTTCAAAGGAGGGAAAGACAATCTCCAGCTTGTCTGAAAGAGAAACAAGGAAATGCCCATGGGGCAGCCAAGCAGCATCTGTCACCAGCTCTCTGTCGGGCACCGGTGGAGATGGGACCCCTGTGTCCTGAAGGAGGCAGAATTGGGGTCAGCAGCTGAGGGCTGGAATCCATCAGGCTCCCAGAGCGCAGCTGTGCCCACTCATCAGCTCCAGGATCTAAGACCCCTCTCCCCTAAAGATTCTTGATGAGTTCCAGAAGAGAAGGGGAAGAGGCAGGCAGTGCAGGTACAAGGTCCGAAGAGATGGGGGGGTCGGAGAAGCAGCTCAGGGGGGCCATCTGGGGAGGCAAAGGGTGCTCGCTACTGTAAGACACAGAGATGGTAGGACAGCCCCCTGCTCCCAGGCAGGCCGCTCGAGGGAACCCAGGCGGGGGCAGGACAGGGCAGTGGCCACGTTTCCCCTGATCTTCAGAAAAGTGAGATGATTCAGCAGCCCAGACGACTGGCAGAGCACGAGGCGTATTCTGGCTTGCTGAGTGAGCTCTGCTGTCCAGCTCGCCTCGGTTCCAGGGAGCAGCTGGGAGAGGGCTTTTGTGCTGCAGCCAGCCCTACATCAGGCAGCAGCAAAAAAAGAGTCCCTTTTCATTTAGCTTGGGGATAATTCCCTACCAAGGCATGTGATTTCCTGCCTAGATGTTTAGAGTTGATGGTTCTCAACCCTGGGTGTGCACAAGGATAACCTGAGAGACTTAAAACTCCCAGTGCCCGGACCCCACCCCTGACCAGTTAAGGCAGCATGCTCGGGGCTGGGCCCGGGCACCAGCCTGGTTAAAGCGTCCCAGGTGATTTCAAGGTGCACCTGAGGCTGGAGCCACCTACTTGGAATCCTTCAGGGCTCTGCTCACCTGTCGCCTCCCCAGACGGGCTCTCTCAGACCTGCCCACTAAAAGAACCTGCTTATTTTTTCTTCAGAGCACCTGTTGATGACAGCCATCACATGATAGAGTTGTTTGTGTTTTTATTGGACTTCATTTAATCATCTGTTTTGTTCAGCTCTCTATCCCCAGCTCCAAGAATTGTGCCTGGCACATGGAAGGCACCACTGAACCATCGCTGAATGAACGAATTCATTAGTCGGAAGCAGTTTTATACATGTAGGATCCACTCACAGGCTGGTGGTAGATGAATAGTGTCTGTAAGGTTGCAGAGGAGAATGAATCAGAGCGGAGACTGGTTCTAACTCCAGGCTTTGGGGGTCAAACCCTCCTGTTTGGGGGTTGGTAGAGTCCCTTAAAAATATTGAATACCTTTCGATCGCTCTACAGAGCGCGGTGCACAGCGCCATCTGCTGGATAAAACATAACACTGAGTTTATTCTTCTAAGCCTGGACCGTCACTTCAAAGCAGCTCTTCTTGGAAAAGAGCAGCCGGCAAGCCTCATCTTGGACACATTCACTAGTCTGGGTACAAACCGTCGTGGATGTGAGTGTATGTGTGTGTGTTTATGTACATGTTGACAGTGATTGAGATTTTACCTAAGGCACAAATGCAAAGCCAGTCCCCACTACTCTTTTAGGACTAGATCCAGGCAGTGAAGAATCTCTGGGTCTGTGACAGAAAAGTCAAACTTAAAAATCTTCAAATAACTCTAAAAAGTAAAAAATGCCGAGCTTGAACTCTGTGGGAGATACATGAAGGCTAATTTGTGGTCTTTGATCAATTTCCTAGAGCTGAAATGACAGAGGACCCAGCTGTTAGAAGAGTTATTCCAAGTATTTAAGTGGGTTTCCAGATGCTTACATTATGTTCATTAAACTTTAGACTGATTTGCTTTTTATATTGTAATCTGATCTTTAGAATGAAACCTCCATAATCTCTGTCTCTGTCTCTCTCTCTCAGACACACACACACACAAACAATTTAATATATTTAGAAGCTTCTCTTAGACCCTTACAAGAATAGTGTTTTCTGTTTCAACTTGAAAATATTGGACAAGGCCAGAAATAATACCTGGGACAACTGAGATTATTCAACCCAGAGAGGAGAAAATTGATTTAATAGAAACTTCAAACCAAGAGCAGGCCTTGATTAGGTAGGAATAGGACTGAAATGCGAGGGCCTAGTTACACCATGGGGGCGTCCACTTTGTAGGGTTCTGTTCTGGGGTCACCCCGTGCTCTGCAACAAGAGAAGCCACCACAGTGAGAAGCCCGTGCACCTCAACGAAAGGTAGCCCCTGCTCGCCGCAGCTAGAGCAAGCCCATGTGCAGCAACGAAGACCCAGTGCAGCCAAAAATAAATAAATAAATTTTTAAAAAAGATGCCAATGCTCAAAAGGAATGGTATGACCCACATATGTTCTGAGTCTATGTTTTATTCAGCTGGGTGCTGAGACTCCCAGGGGTCCCCTCTGTGTCCTGGAATATCTCAGAAAAGGCGCAGGAGAAACTGCTGGAGCCTTCTTCAGCAGACACAGCAGCTGGGACACAAGAAGATGCACGATCCACCAGGCTCACCTGAAACCCAGCTCAGGAGGTGTAACCTACTCAGCATTGCATGAAAGCATCATAAACAGATTTCTACTTTGCTATGTTTGTAAATTATAATCTTATACAGATAATAAACCTGCTCTCCTAGGCACTGAGAGGTCTACAAGCCTCTTTCTATTTTTCTAGGAGGAATAGCCTCCTTAGGTATTTTGAGGGTGGTTTATCTCCCTTATCTGAGATTTCCACCTACACTGTATTTGCTCCCTCTGATAGGCTTGGTGCTATTTGGAGGCATTTAAAAAACTGAAGTCTTTTTGATATTTCTGGGGTGAGAGTAGCCAAGTGGTTAAAGTTGGGCTTTAGAGTCAGACTCCCTGCGTTCACATCCTAAAAAACATATTGTGGGCATATTAATTATGCCCTCTAGGCTTCGGTTGCCTCATCTGTAAAATGGCCATAATAATGGTACTACTACCTGATAAGTGACCGAGTACACGTGATTAAAACAGAGCCTCAGGCAGAGTCAAAGCCCCGTAGATGCTCTTTCCAGTATTTTACTTCCTGTCCTTGGGTCAAAGTCAGCCTCTCTTTGTTAACATCACGCCTGGCTCCCAGCTGGCCTGGGGCTTTGATTCTTGCCGCAAAGCCCTCTCTTGCCAGACTCCTGCTACCTCCTAGACCTCAGGTCATGCCGCTCTCTGTACAGTCCACACCCGACATTACCAAACTCTGCTTCCCTAGCTCTCTTTCACGCTTCAATGCCTTCGCACATGTTTTCCCAGGATTTTACATCTCCTCTCGGTCGTTCAAACCCAGCAGAGGTCATCTTCCCTGTGAAGACTGTTGGGCAGGGCTGTTCCCACCACCCTCCATCACGACCCCCCCTCCCCCGCCTCCAGAGAGTGGGTGCGCCTCCACCGTGACAGCCTGGGCTTCACTCCTATTTCTATCGCTGCGTCCACTGTGCTGGTGGGTAATTACATCTTTATATACCTGTCTCCCCGCTGCACTGGCAGCCCAAGGACCTCATCTGTGTTTGTAACACCCGGCATCACGGGAGACAGCGGGCACCTGATAAACGGTGCGCACCTGAACTATATCGCTCTGCGAAGATTCGAATCCAACCTGGAGCTCATAGTGAGTAAAAGATGCTGTCGCGGGTGCTTTGCGGGGCACACAAGCTCAATAACAGTGTTCCATGAAGCTGATGGACTAGTTAGGGACTCCTTAGGCCTGTAGGTGACAAGGCCCACGAGGAGTGCAAGGACAAGATAAATAAGCACAAAATCATATAGAGCTGATAAATACCAGGCGAAAGTGCTGAAGGTGAGATGGGGCGAATCTGAGTCTGGAGATAAGGGAAGCAAAGACTTGGATTTGAGGATTCTGGAATAAGGGCAGCCTTGGAGAAACACACGTCCTAGAGGCAGGATGCACATGCCCTGTGCAGGTCAGTAGCCCATGAGAGGAGCCAGGTGAGGGCAGGGCTTCAATGTAAGAATTAGATGGGGAAGACTACCCCATACATCCTTGGGCAAGGGACCCTCGCGAGACATGTCTTATTCTGCTAGTTATTAGATTCTTTTAATAGGAGCCTTTAATAATTATTTATAGAATGAACAGCAAGGAAGGAAACGATGCAAAAGAAAGAAGATGAATTGTGGACTCAAAAGGACACCTGGGTTTGAATCCTGCCTCCACTGCTTGCTAGTTCTGTGACTTAGGTGTGTTCCTTACCTTTTATAAGCCTCAGTTTCCTCATCTGTGAATTGAGGATGATACATGCTCCATTTTTGGGTCAGGTCAGTTTTATTTAGGTGTAATTTACATGCAATAAACATTCACCAATTTTAAGTATTCAATTTGAAGAGTTTTACATTATGTTTATAATTGTGTAACCACCACCACAATAAAGGTATTAAACATTTTAATCATCCCCCCAAATTTCCTCATGGTCCTTAGTCCTTGTTAATTTTTTTTTTTAATAAATTTATTCATTTATTTATTTATTTTTGGCTGCATTGGGTCTTTGTTGCTGTGCGCGGGCTTTCTCTAGTTGCGGCTAGTGGGGGCTACTCTTTGTTGCGGTGCGCAGGCTTCTCATTGCGGTGGCTTCTCTTGTTGCAGAGCACGGGCTCTAGGCGTGCGGGCTTCAGTAGTTGTGGCACCCAGGCTCAGTAGCTGTGGCTCATGGGCTTCAGTAGTTGTGGCTCACAGGCTCTAGAGCACAGGCTCAGTAGTTGTGGCTCACGGGCTTCAGTAGTTGTGGCACGCAGGCTCAGTAGCTGTGGCTCATGGGCTTCAGTAGTTGTGGCTCACAGGCTCTAGAGCACAGGCTCAGTAGTTGTGGCTCACGGGCTTCAGTAGTTGTGGCTCGCAGGCTCTAGAGAGCAGGCTCAGTAGTTGTGGCACATGGGCTTAGTTGCTCCGCGGCATGTGGGATCTTCCCGGACCAGGGCTCGAACCTGTGTCCCCTGCATTGACAGGCGGATTCTTAACCACTGCGCCACCAGGGAAGCCCCAGTCCTTGTTAATTTTGATGAAGTCTCCAATTTATTAATTTTTTCTTTTGTAGCTCATGCTTCTTGTGTCCTATTTAAGAAATCTTTCCCCAACCCAAGTCACTAAGACATTTTCATGTGTTTTCTTCTAAAAGTTTTATATGTTTAGCTCTTTCCCTTAGGTCTATGATTCACTCAGGATTAATCTTTATATACAGTATGCAATAAGGGTTAAGATTCGTTTTCTTACATAACCAACTGCTCCAGCACCATTTGTTGAAAAGATTATTCTTTTCCTATTACATTTCCTTGGCTTCTTTGTCAAAATCCGATTGGCCATATATGTGTAGGACCATTTCTGAACTCTCTAGTCTGTTCTGTTGATCTATATGCCTATCTTTACACCAATACCACTATCTATTATTTTTACATTTAACTTTTTTCCATTATGCTTTATATTCAAACTAGAGCCTAAGTTCCTTGAAGATACCGCTTCAGGAATCAGTTCAGGAATATTATGAAGATTAAATTAAATTGCTGGTGAAACTATCCACCCCAGAGTTTGGTGTATATAGATGCGCAATAGATGTCAATGGCTTGTTTACTAATTCATGTTTTCTGCTATTCATTTAATAAATGTTTACTTGCCTGGCACCATAAAAGGAATTGAAAGGCAAGGTTCTCAGACAGATCTGACATCTAAGACACTAACTGAGATATGTCATCAGTGTAGCTACATGACATTATCATATTTTAAAAGTCTGCAGTTCTGCAGGAAAGTGGTGGTATTTTTGCTACAGCCCACATCAAAGTCCAGATGGAGTGAGGGAGGGATGGAAGTGGGGCCCCATAACCCCGAGGAACTCTCTAAGATTTCATCTCCTAAGTAGTATGGTCCATCTGTTTCTGTAACTTCCTTAGCAACTTAACAAGTGAATCCTTAAATAGTAACTGCCAGCAGTATTTCAGCTTTTTAAATTTCTTATTAGGTACAAGAGCTGTGAAGGACCTCTACCACTATTTGAGTTGTCTGTTGAGCTGCTTCTTTGGACCCATATGCCCTTCCAATTTGTCTCTAAGGGAAGGTCTAGACTTGGTCATAATGAGCCAATGCTCACAAGTCCATCATTTCTGTAAGTCCAGAACCCAATACCCCTACTTGAGGCAGCAGCTCCCTGACTTTCCCTGGACCCCTTCCCCGTTTCAGACCACATGGTTCGGGTAAGGATGGTGCCCCTTGGATAATTATTTATTTAGAGAACCATTCTGAGAAGCACATCTCCTCTTAAAAGAAATATGTAAAAACAACGTTTGTTCTTGCAACTTTGATCTCCTGGATGGTCCTATCTTTGAAGAGTTTTCAAAAAGACAGAGAAAAAATATTTTGTTATTCATTGTGGTTTGATTGGAAGTCTGCTGGTCAGGCATGGGGACATGATGAGTGTCTTCAGACATCAGACTTCTTGTCTCAGATGATGTTTTTCAAATCAGAGCTTTTTGCTTTTATTTGATTATTCTTTTAATGTGACTCAAGCTGCAGTCACCACCAGAGTGCTCAGTACTGTTTATCATTCAAACTCCCCAGTAGCTGGAATCCAACCCTCGGACAGTGTGAGTGTCCCCACATTGCCTGCCGCTGTGGGGTGACATCCGCTGACTGGAACCAGAGCCTTTGTCTTCTCCATCTTGGTTCTCAGCCTCTATTGTCCAAGTTCCCAGTACATGTGAAGCCCAGAAATGGTGACCATAGATAATTTCAGATTATTTACTCCTGATTTTTAAAATATCCCTTTGTCCCCAACCACGTTTGGTCAGCCGGCTGTCTTTTTTTTTTTTTTTTTTTAATGTTTTTTGGTTTTTTTTTTTTTTTAATTTATTTATTTATTTATTTATTTTTGGCTGTGTTGGGTCTTCGTTTCTGTGCAAGGACTTTCTCTAGTTGCGGCAAGCGGGGGCCACTCTTCATCGCAGTGCGCGGGCCTCTTACTATCGCGGCCTCTCTTGTTGCGGAGCACAGGCTGCAGACGTGCAGGCTCAGTAGTTGTGGCTCACGGGCCCAGTTGCTCCGCGGCATGTGGGATCTTCCCAGACCAGGGCTTGAACCCGTGTCCCCTGCATTGCCAGGCAGATTCTCAACCACTGCACCACCAGGGAAGCCCAGCCAGCTGTCTTGATGTTTGGGTTGGTATCTAAAAACTAGAGCGCTTGGTGTCATCACCTGAATTCTTGGCTCCTCCACCCCACCTCTTCCTCTCCTTCGTGGGTCCCTCTTGTTCTTCCCACTTCTGGAATGTGAGTCTTTGGCTTTCAGCCTTTCTTTTGACAAACTGATGACCTTCTATCCTGATGACCATTGTAATAGGCAATGCCATACTTTTCCTCCAGCTCCTTGGGCCTCTTTAAAAAATTATTTTGGTGTATTTCTAACCACAGAAACATACGCAGAGCACTAGAAGTTCCTAGGAATGTCAATCCCCTCCTCCACAGCCCCAAGGCCATTAGACTGTCAGTGCAGGAGCATGGGAGCCCAGTTCAGGCTGGGACAGCTCTGAGGTGAGCCTCACGTTCACAGCTCCCCTGAGGGGTGAGGCTGAAGCAGCCTTGCAGATCCTTTTGCCCTTGCTTGGTGTGGTGGGATGAATCGTGTCCCTGCAAAATTCACATGTCAAGGTCCTAACCTCTGGTACCTCAGAATGTGTCTTTATTTGGAAATAGGGTCATTATAGGTATAATTAACTAAGATGAGGTTATTTTGGAGTCAGGCGAGCCCTGATCCAATATGACTGGTATCCTCATAAAAAGTCGATATTTGGACAGAAAGACACAGACACACACAGAATGCCATGTGAACGTTAAGGCAGAGATTGGGGCCATGCATCTATAAGACAAGGAACACCAAAGACTGCCAGCAAACCCCCAGAAGCTAAGAGAGAGGCATGGAACCAAACCTGCCTGGACCTTGATCTTGGACTCCTAGCCTCCAGACTTGTGAGACAATACATTTCTGTTGCTCAAGCCACCCACTACACAGATGGTAGTACTTTGTTACGGCAGCCCCGGGAAACCAATCCACTTGCTTGTCACCCTTCCCCGTCCTACTCCCACTCCCCCTCTGGGAGCACTGCCGTGGTGAACCACTCACACGTGAATCCTCCTCCCAGGGCTTGCTTCCTGGGAACCCTAGACAGATGTCAAGCCGACATCAGCTGTCCCTCGCCAGCACAGGTCTCTCCTGAGCTGCAGACTGCAGTGCCAGCTGCTACCGAACACCTCCACTTGGACAGCCCTCAGATATTTTAGATTCCACGTGACAAAACCAGATTCATCGCTTTCAAAGTGCCCGTGTTCCCCAATCCTGCTCCTCACAGGTGGAATGGCACCCTCAAACTTCACGGCTCATGTCGGAAGCCTGAGAAGTCCCCTAGCCTCCTTCTCCTCTCTCCCTCCCCTGACGCCCATCATTGTTCAAAGTCCGTTAGGTTTCCCCTCAGCCCCCAAGTCTGGCCTCCCTGCTCCATTCCTACCTGCTGGCAGTGGGAATGAAGCCTAGGCCTCACGTGCCTCTCTTGGGCAACTACATTCATCTTCTTTCCCCAGCCTTCCCTTTTCTATCAACCACAGGAATTTTTCCGTGACATACCCCAACGATGTGACTCTTTCTCTTAAAACTTGTCAGCAGCTCCCTATGCCCAGTAGATGAGATCTGAACCCCTTGGCGTGGCAAGCCTGTTCCCTGCCCCGCATGGTGCCTTCCTCATGGGCCTCACTGAACCACCGGGAGTGCCCCAGGTCTGTACGTTGTGCTCTCTCCTGCCCCCTGCTCTGCACGTGTTCTCAAGTCTAGGACCCCTTCCATTTTCACCCCCTGGCTACCTAGCTCCCCTCGGCCCTCCAGAACCTGGACTTGCTCCACGGAGCCTCCCAGCCGCTCTGCACGCGGCTCCTGTGCTTGTCCGGGATGCCTTGGCCGCACTCCAGATGTTGCCCATCACTCTGGATCGTAACTGTTGCTCTTCCCACCAGACCGTGAGCTCTGTGAGGTGCAAAGGAGAGGACGCCATGAGAGCCAGCGCAACGGAGCTGAGTGGAGCCCCGAGGAAGCTTTTCTAAGACCTGCTTTTAGCGTTGGCTCTAAAACCTCCTGGGAGAAGCCTGAATTCCATGTGGGTGTTACACGTTTGCTTGAAAGGTAACCCAAGCTCTTTGTTATGAAACCAGTGGTGTTGGGGCTTCCCTGGTGGCGCAGTGGTTAGGAATCCGCCTGCTAATGCAGGGGACACGGGTTCGAGCCCTGGTTCAGGAAGATCCCACATGCTGCAGAGCAGCTAGGCCTGTGCACCACAACTACTGAGCCTGCACACCTAGAGCCGGTGCTCCAAGATGAGAGAGGCCACCACAATGAGAGGCCCACGCACAGCAATGAAGAGTAGCCCCTGCTCACCGCAACTAAAAAAAAGAAAAGCCCACGCACAGCAACGAAGACCCAACGCAGCCAAAAATAAATTAATTAAAAAAGAAAAAAAAGAAATGTATGTATAAAAAAAAAAAAACAAAAAACCAGTAATGTTTTCTTTGACATGACGTTCCTGAACATCGCAAGTCCGGAATTCACCTCATCCCCACGCCCCTCTCCTTTCTCCCGTTGGTGCCACCCTTTGCTTGGGGCAGGCAGACAATTGTGCCCAGTGCTCTCTGGTGGCAAAGGAAAGATAAGCTTCCTTCTAAGGCCTTGGGGATTATAGCTGCCTTCTTGGGTAAGCAAAGAGGGTGAAATCAGAACTCAGGAAGGTGAGATTAAGCTCAACTGTAGCCCCATTAGGGTTTTCACTTTCTACCTCTTGTCTGTCATTTTAATGTAAAGGCCTCCACCCTTAAATGAGAAGTCGTCTGGACTTGGAAGTCTCTGGGTTACGGTGCAGGTGATGAGTATCCTCAATGTACTACTCAGATAAAAGTCATTTTATTTTTATACTCACAGAGTTTACACTGAAAAGTTTGTCCTCTGTGACTCTCTGACAAAAAGGTCATTTGTATTGCAGGCATTTACTGAGCACCTACTGTGTGCTGGGCATCGGGCTAGATTCTGGGAATGCAAAAGCGGCTAAGAAATTGTACGTCTGGGGCTTCCCTGGTGGCGCAGTGTATGTATCTTTCTGAAGAACTCAATAAAGGAAATGTAATCTGAAGTTGGCGCCTGCCTGAGTGATGTTGCAAACTATCGTGGTTATTTTGGATTGGAACACAAATTGCCATAATCTGTATTTAGTTTAAAGGTCGTAGCTAATACACATTCTGCACAAACTATTTTATGCACCCAATTGCGCTGTGATGTTTTGGTCAGCAGGTGGCGATATTGTGTCACAAGGGACATTTAACGTCTTAGCCGAAGAGGTAAATGGTGATTTTATTTCCATATCAATACTTCTATTTTATTTTATTTTCTGTTTTTGTGAGATTTTATTTTTTTTAAACATCTTTATTGGAGTATAACTGCTTTACAATGTTGTGTTAGTTTTTGCTGTATAACAAAGTGAATCAGCTATACGTATACATATATTCCCGTAACCCCTCCCTCTTGGGTCTCCCTCCACCCTCCCTATCCCACCCCTCTAGGTGGTCACAAAGCACCGAATAGTTCTATTTTAAAATAAAATAATGGGCTACAATTTGATCGCTTGAATCCTGTCTCTTCACAGGAAAAAAGCAACACAGACATTTCAGGCAGTTCCTTTGGAGCAGTGTTCAGACATCAGGAATGGCGTGCAGTGAGGAATGGGACCAGTATTCTTAACCTTCTGCAGAAGAGCCACTGCACACTGATGGCAACTTCTTGCCTTCTGAAAGCAGGTGCTAGTCCCAGGGTTCAGAGTCACCTAATGGAAGGGTAGGTTCTTCTAGTGACGATAGATATTACAGCAACTTCTCACTTTAGAGATCCCCAATCCAATAATTTCAGCTCAAGACCCAGTTCAAAAAGTGAAATAAGGTGAGGGGGATAAAAGCATTTACAACAAAAAATGGTTGCAGAGTTGATGCACAGAGACAAATTTGTGTAACTTATGCCTGAAAGAGACACGGAGCTTTTTAGTTAGGGGCTGTTATTATTTGGGGCATAATTCTAATCAGGCTATTTAGTTTTCTGGTATATACAGATTGAAAAACAACTGTTTGGAAGAGGGGAAAATTGTTAGAGATAAGTACAAAGATGGACTCAAGTTCAGAAATCAGGGTAGTAAGACTGGGAACAGAAACATGAAAAGAACAGAAAATAAGAACTTGAAGGCCTGGGATTACAGTGTTGGGACAGAGAGCCCCCGGGGGCATCACTTGTCACAGAGTTCAGCCTGCTTATAAAGATGGACCTAGAGTCCGTCATACAGAGTGAAGTAAGTCAGAAAGAGAAAAACAAATACCGTATGCTAACACATATATACGGAATCTAAAAAAAAAAGAAATGGTCATGAAGAACCTAGGGGCAGGATGGGAATAAAGACGCAGACCTACTAGAGAATGGACTTGAGGACACGGGGAGGGGGAAGGATAAGCTGGGACGAAGTGAGAGCGTTGCATGGACATATACACACTACCAAATGTAAAATAGATAGCTAGTGGGAAGCAGCCGCATAGCACAGGGAGATCATCTCAGTGCTTTGTGACCACCTAGAGGGGTGGGATAAGGAGGGTGGGAGGGAGACACAAGAGGGAGGGGATATGGGGATATATGTATATGTATAGCTGATTCACTTTGTTATACAGCAGAAACTAACACAACATTGTTAAGCAATTATACTCCAATAAAGATGTTAAAAAAAAAAAAGACCCCTGAGCCATTGGTCTGTGTGTGAGTTATGTTTGTAACACTTGGTTCATAAGGCAATAAGTGTATAATGAGATGGAGATGAAGAGAGTTCTATCAGTGGGGGAAATAGAAAAAACTGGTAGAGCACAGTTCCAATGACTGGGAAAATGAACTCCTTGCCCAGTGAGAAGCAGTACGAGCTCTTGGGCTCTGGAGGCAGACAGACCTGGGCACAAACCCTAGCTGAGATGTGTTACAGGAGCATCACCAGGTTACTCAAAGTTCCCTAAGGCTCAGTTTCCTCATCTGTAAAATGGGGGTTAAAGTGTTTGGGTGAGCATGCACAGTGCTTACTTAGCCCAGGCCAGGCACACATCAAACATTTTTTATTCCAGGTAAGCCAAAGTGTAAACGTGTGGTCATGACCTCCACTGCTGTTGAGATCCCAGGACCACAGACACACCTTGGGTTTCTCTCTGCAACAGCTGTTGGGCTGAATCCCACCTCTGGGTGCAGGGTTCGGGCTACAGCCCGCAGCACACTGTTCTCTGCGCTTGCTGCGGAGAATGGCCGGGGGTCCCACCCCACCTCTGTAGTGGGGCGTCCCTGGCCACACAGCCAATCTGCCCTCCACATCCCTGGTCACTCTCCCCCCACTCTGAGTGCTGTCTCTACCTTGCGCCTGGACACTGCCATTCCAGCCCACCAGCAAGGTCCTCACGGAGGCCCCATGTCGCAGGGCCCCATGCTTTCAGCTTCCAGCAGAGGCTCAGCAAAGCAGTATCACAAGATGGAGCCCAGCTTCATGAACAGCACTGACCTCAGGATGAGTGCTCCCCACCCAGGCAGTTCCTGACAGGCTGGGCTCGTCCCTTCCTTGTGACCCTTCATCCCCCATGTAACCCCTCCTTGCTTCCCCCACAGAAGTAATCAGCACCTGATGGCTTTGATGACAGCTCAGCGTCCCTACGCTCACTGTACAGTACAACCCCTGGGTGTGCTTGGTTCCTCCCAGATGTGTGATGTAACAGATTCCCACAAGCTTGGTGGCTTAAGACCAGAGAATTGTATTCTCTCAAGTTCTGGAGGCCACAAGTCCAAAAGCAAGGTGTCAGCAGGGCCATGCTCCCTTTGAAGTCTCTAGGTGAGAATCCTTTTTTTTTTGCCTCTTCCTGGATTTCTGGGGCCTCCACTCGTCCCTTGGCTTGTGGCTCATCTCCGCCCCCATCTCCATATGACCTTCTCCTCCTCTGTGTTCACATCCTCCTTCTTCTGTCTCTTATAAGGACACTGGTGACTGGATTTAGGACCCCCCAAGGTAATCCAGGGTGACCTCATCTCTAGAACCTGAACTTGATTACATCTGTAAAACCCATTTTCCAAATAAGGTCACATCCACAGGTTCCAGGTCATGGGCGTATATTTTGGGGGTCACCATTCAACCCACTACACACTCAATGCCTTGATGCTCACTGAAGGTGGGGGAGAGTACTGGAGGATGGCTCTGAAGTTTCTGGTTTTGAATGATTTTCCCAGGCTTTCACATGAATCCATTGGAGGTATCTACTCACCCTTGCCCCACCCCACCTCCCTCTTTCTCCTCATTCCCAGTGCCCTCCACCAATCCAGGCCATCTTCATGCAAGCTAAGAACAGATTGGAAAGATCTTTAGTATCTGGGGACTTCCCTGGTGGTCTAGTGGTTAAGACTCTGCACGTCCACTGCAGGGGACACTTGTTCTTCTATCCCTGGTCGGGGAACTAAGATCCCTCATGCTGCACATCATGGCCAAAGAAAAACCAGGAAAAATGAAAAACCTTTAGTATCTCAAGATCTGCCCACGGAAGGCACTCGGCGGCCACCCTCATGCCACACAATTTCCCCAAACCAAGGCCCTGTGAATTCCGCTAGGAAAGCCCCCAGTCCCCGTGAACCTGTGAAGCCGGGCTGAGGCCCCACTGCGCTTCCTTGGATGTTGACATCACACCATGAACATCCAACTGCAGTCTCACCAGCCTCTGTGTATCACACCAGCCCCACCAGTTTCAGGCCCATCAAAACTCCTTTAGCACCTAAAGTGTACCCATCACACACACACACACACACACACACACACACACACACACTTCAATGCCCCAAAGTGGAATGTAGTACCGTTAATCCAACAGGTATTCTGAAAAATTATATCCAAATCAGAAATTGACTTCTATTTTCCTATGGAATTTCAATGTTTTAGTGATGACCTATATACATTTCTTTTCTCATTACTTTTCTCATAACTTAAATGTGTCTGTGCAATTCCAGGTTGTGATTTGTACATATTAAAGTGAACAGTCAAAAGTCTTGTAAGAGGAGGGGCAGTTCTTCACCCAGCAGGACTGGCCCACACACTGCAGAATGGCTCAGCCCCAGCCCCTCTTACAAACCAGCAGTGCCTCCCCATCAGTGACAATGGAGGACACCTCTCTGAGCAGAACGGGACAGGCAGTGGGCCAGAGAACGAATGTCCCTTCCCTCAGAGAGAAGCAGCGTGAGCCATCCTGTGTGCAGCCGTCAGGGCAGGGTACCCAGAGCACTGGGGCTTGTATTGGTTTCTCTGGATTTTTTTCTCAGTTCCATTTCTAAGATGATTCCCAACCATTAAAATAACTGCAGACCTTGGTTCTCTGGTATAAATCTTGATGCCTATTTGTTCATTAAGCTGATGGGTGCTAAACAGACTTTAGGTTTCAATCTGACAATAATTTGAAAATCTGCTAGATCTTTATGTTTATATATGGAAATTCACCTGTATGCAAATGGCCACATCTGCTGAGCCCAAATGCAAAGCAACCCTTCAGGTCTTTCAAAGGCTTGGGTAGCCTCTGAGAGAGTCGGATAAGCAAAATTCACAGATCTTTGCCCGAGGGAGAACTGCTGGCTGCTCTCTTTCTAAGTCCACAAATCAAGATGTCTGGCGGAGACCTTCCAGTGAGGTCCCTAGCTTTGTTTTTTATGCTTTCCAAAGTGCAACTAACTTCACATCTGCATTTCTAATGACCCACATTCTCAGTGGGACTGTATGCCCTTAGGGTTTGGAAGAGCCCTTAGAATTTTTACTTTTTGGAACAAGATTATTAGGCCACCAGCAACCAGGTGATCCCAGACTCGCCCCTAGGAGCGTGCTTTCACCCGGCCTTGCTCAGCCAGCCAGACGCCCAGAAGCTGTAACTGGGGGAGAAGAAAGAGTTCTTTCCTGCTGGGTAAATATTGACTTATGGTTTGGTATCATGGCCATCAAGGCTTCTCCTGCCCTGGCCTGCCACACGCTGGACTCCCGCTCCCTTCTGTACACTGCCCCCCACCGTTCTATTTCACAGACCATTAGGTTCCCCATAGTAAGCTGGAAAATAAGCATTAAAAAAAAAACCTCTATGTTGTTCACTTGGGTCTTCATCTGGATTCTCTTTCCCCTGCTTTTCTGCCTGGTGAAAGCTTCCTCTTGCTTTCAGGCCTCAGGGAAACCTTGCTGGCCCAGCCTGGCTATCACTCTACCCCACACAGCAGCACTTCCTGCACAGCCTAAGTGAAACCAGGCATCCCAGTTTTGGGTAGCCTTCCTTTGGGAGTCTGGGTTAGCTGATCCTCACATGTGCTACATTAGCATCCTGGAGAGACAAACCACCAAAGCACCATCTCACTGTATCACAACGGTCCCTTTTCTATTGGCAAGGTTTTGCACTTCTAGAGGGCAGGATCGTGTTTTTGTTTGATTGCTTGCTTTTGTGACCCCAATCCTCAGCAAAGTAACTGGCACAGAGAATATATGCTCTACTAAAGCTGACTGAATTAATAAATTAGAATTTCAAAGCTGAAGGAAAGATCATCTACTCCAGAGGTTATCCCAGGTACAGAGAGGCAAAATGGCTTGACTAAACTTACCATCAAGTTTTGGTAGAGTGAAGACTAAACCAAGTTCAGTGAATAAATGGTTCTGGAACACTTGCTTTTTATTTAGCCCTCTGCAAAGCATCATGGGATCAAAAGAAAAACAAGAACATGTTTCTTTTTCCATAAGAAAATTACACTTCAACCCACTAAGTACTAGGTCCTCCAATTATATTGCAGCTAACCCTCAGCGAAGGTTTACTGAATGACTCAGTGAATAAACCAATGGATGAATGGATGAATGAATGAATGACATCTCTTTATTATTTAAACTCTTTAATGTTAAGTACACACGCATACAGAGAAATGCACAAGTTATAAATATATAACACAAAATTCTCAAAGTGAACACATGTAATTACCACTCATGTTCAGAAATAAAACTATGCCAGTACTAAAAACCCTCTTTATGTTTTATCCCAACTATTGCTTATTCCCTCCTCTCCAAAAGCAACCACTTTCCCAACTTAACCATAAATTTGTTTTGCCAGTTTTTTTAATCTTTATATAAATGGAATAATATAATATTATTCCTTTGTGTTTGGCTTCTTTTGATTAATGTCATGTTTGGGAGATTCAAGTATGTTATGGTATATTAGCTGTGGTTTGTTCATTTTCTTTGCTGTGTAGAAGTTCATTGTATGATTATACCATGTTTTTTTATTTTTCTATTGATAAATATCTGGGTTCTTCCTCGGTTGGGGCTGTTGTGAATAATACTGCCTATGAACATTATTGCTCATGGATTTTGGTGTACGTGGACATACATTTCCCTCTAGAATATCTATGGGAATAGACTTGCTATGTCGTAAGGAATGCCTATATTTAACATTAGTAGATAATGCCAAACTACTGATATTTTTCAAAGTGATTCTATCAATTTACATGCTCTCCAGAAGTGTGTGAACATTCCCATTGCTTCACATCTTCACCAAGATTTGATATTGTCAGTCATTTTAATTTCAATTTTTTAATTTTAAAATTTATATGCAAACACTAAAGACCCCAAAGAGCCAAACTAATCTTGAGAAAGAAAAATGAAGCCGGAGGAATCAGGTGCCTTGATTTCAGACTATACTACAAAGCTACAGTAATTAAGAGTATAGTACTGGCACAAAAACAGGCATATAGATCAATGGAACAGGAGAGAAAGCCCAGAAATAAACCCACCCACTTATGGTTAATTAATCTACAACAAAGGAGGCAAGAATATACAATGGAGAAAAGACAGTCTCTTCAATAAGTGGTGCTGGGAAAACTGGACAGCTACATGTAAAAGAATGAAATTAGAACATTCTTTAACACCATATAAAAAAATAAACTCAAAATGGATTAAAGACCTAAATGTAAGACTGGATACGATAAAACTCCTAGTGGAAAACATAGGCACAACCCTCTTTGACATAAATCGCAACAACATCTTTTTGGATCCAGTCTCCTAGAGTAATGGAAATAAAAACAAAAATAAACAAAGGGGACCTAATTAAACTTAAAAGCTTTTGCACAACAAAGGAAACCATAAACAAATGCAAAAGATAACCTACAGAATGGGGGAAAATATTTGCAAATGATGTGACCAACAAGGGATTAATTTCCAAAATATACAAATAGCTCATACAGCTTGATATCAAAAAAACAAACAACCCAATCCAGAAATGGGCAGAAGATCTAAACAGACATTTCTCCAAAGAAGACATACAGATGGCCAACAAGCACATGAAAAAATGCTCAACATTGCTAGTTATTAGAGAAATGTAAATAAAAACTACAGTGAGGTATCACCTCACTCTAGTCAGAAGGGCCATCATCAGAAAGTCTACAAATAATAAATGCTGGAGAGAGTGTGGAGAAAAAGGAACCCGCCTACACTGTTGGTGGGAATGAAAATTGGTACAGTCACTATGGAGAACAGTATGGAGGTTCCTTAAAAAATTAAAAATAGGGCTACTATATAATCCTGCAATCCCACTCTTGGGCATATAGCCAAAGAAAACCATAATTTGAAAAGATACATGCACCCCAATGTTCATTGTAGCACTATTTAAACTAGCCAAGACATGGAAGCAACTTAAATGTCCATTGACAGATGAATGGATAAAGAAAATGTGAGATATATATATATATATATATATATATATATATATATATATATATATATATATATATAGTGGAATATTACTGAGCCATAAAAAAGAATGAAATAATGCCATTTGCAACAACATGGATGGACCTAGAGATTATCATACTAAGTGAAGTAAGCCAGACAGAGAAAGATAAATATCATATGATATTGCTTATATGTGGAATCTGAAAAAAAATAAAATTATTTATAAAACAGAGAGAGACTCAAAGACATAAAAACAAATTTATGGGTACCAAAGAAAGGGTGGGGGGAGGGATAAATTAGGAGTTTGGGATTAACGTATACACACTGCTATATATAAAGTAGATAACCAACAAGGTCCTACTATATAGCACAGGGAACAATACTCAATATTTTGTAGTAACCTGTAAGGGAAAAGAATCTGAAAACTAATATATATATATTTATATATGTGAATTACTGTGCTGTGCCCCTGAAACTAACATGATATTGTAAATCAAGTATACTTCAATTTAAAAAATAAAGAGATTATATCAAAAAAAGAAGAAATTAGGCAAACTAATAAAAAAGGGTGAAATAATACCATTTGCAGCAACATGGATGGGCCTAGAAATTATTATGCTTGGTGAAATAAGTTAGAGAAAGTTAAATACTGTATAATATCATTTATATGTGGAATTTTAAAAGTAGTACAAATGAATGGATATGCAAAACAGAAACAGACTCACAGATATAGAAAACAAACTTGTGGTTACCAAAGTAGAGAGGGAAGGGGGGGCGGCAAGATGGGGTATGGGATTAAGAAATACAAACTACTATGCATAAAATAGATAAGCAACAAGGATAGATTGTATAGCATAGGGAATTATAGCCAACATCTTGTAATTATTATAATCTGCAAAAATACTGAATCACTATGTTGTACACCTGAAACTAATATACTATTGTAAATCAGTTATACTTCAATTTTTAAAAAAAGAAAAGAAAAAAAAAGAAATTAGGCAAACTACTTTTAAGTCATTTCTCCACACAGTCCTCCAACACTGTGAAAGCACAATACAGATTTATTTCACAATTTGTTCTTCCAAACAATTTAGAGAAAATTCACAGTTCTAGGCAGCATATATGTATCTTTTACATATATAATGTAAAAGATACATATATGAAAAAAGTATATATATATATATATATATATATATATATATATATATATACACACACGATGAAAAAAGCATATTTATTATTTGGCTATGATTCATGTTGCAAACATGAATATATGATGTCCAGGGTGTCCTAAATCTACACTGCAGTTCATCTATAGATTTGAGATAAGATTTGAAGAGAAAATTTTCTACTTCTAGCTAATCAAAACCTTTTCCTCTGCTTTGCTTGACGCTTGGTAGGACTCTAGATCTTTTTTTTTTTTTAATTTTTATTTATTTATTTATTTATTTATTTATGGCTGTGTTGGGTCTTCGTTTCTGTGCGAGGGCTTTCTCCAGTTGTGGCGAGCGGGGGCCACTCTTCATCGCGGTGCGCGGGCCTTTCACCATCGCAGCCTCTCTTGTTGCGGAGCACAGGCTCCAGACGTGCAGGCTCAGTAATTGTGGCTCACGGGCCTAGTTGCTCCACGGCATGTGGGCTCTTCCCAGACCAGGGCTCGAACCCGCGTCCCCTGCATTGGCAGGCAGATTCTCAACCACTGCGCCACCAGGGAAGCCCTCTAGATCTTTTTCTTTCTTTTCTGTGACAGTTTAATCATTTTTACTTATTAATTTAGATCAAAATGGACAAGCCAGTATAGCACAGGGCACTATATTCAGTATCTTGTACTAACCTAGAATGGAAAAGAATCTGAGAAGAATGTATATATATAACTGAATCACTTTTTAAAAAATGGACAAGCCAATTCCCATCAGGTCTGAATCTGAATGTAATTTCCTACCACATTTAACCCGCAAACCATGCTCCAGGTAATGACTTCCAGTAATGGTAACACAGTGGGCATAATTACATGCTAATGATATTCATGGGCTACATTTTCCATGATGCTGGTTTCTTATTTTCTCTGGGGGAGAAGTAGGACAGAAGAGTCATTAAAGTTATAAAATAAGGCACCACAGCCTGTGAGATTTGCCTTCTGTCTCAAGTACATTCCTGCTTGGCTAAGTCAGCAGTGGGCCTGGCCCCTCTACCTCCCAGCTCAGTAGGAAGAGAAGGTATGAAACTCTGGCACAGTTTCCAGGGAGCTGGCCTCCAGGCCTAAAGCAAGAGGTGTGTTGAAGCCAGATCGTGCCAGAATGCTAGACCAGTTACACACATCTCTTCCCAATTCCGTGTTCAGTGACCTCACGTTGATAGCTTGAAATTGGCCATGATGGGTTTATTTACACTGAGGGAATTTTCTTTTTGAAGAGCCTGATGTTAAACGTTTACCAGCACATCACTGGCTGAAGTCTTCAGAGCTGAGACCACAGGCTATTAGGAGATAAGGGGTGGCAGACCTCGAGAAGGCTGGGCTGACATCCCTTCAGCCATGATTTAGCTGGTTACACTGCAGGAAAAAAAATCAGCATAAGGACAAAGCTGGCAGGACTGTTCTGGAGAGCAAAAAGCAGCAGCTTGGCTGACCCTTACAGGCTAAGGGTGAAGTGGATTTGTTAAATATGCCTTTCATTTCCCACCCAGCTGTTTTGGGAGAAGGGAAGCGCTTGTTCATCAAGGAGCAGACCTGGCCTTCATGAGAACTAACAAGATGTCAGCAGGCACCCCACAGTGAAAATAGGTCCCTGTTTTTTACAAAAACCATATGATCCCTTTTGATATTAGTTATCATTTTTGGTTCTTCTGTGTCTCAACATCAATGAAGAAATTAAAAATTAGGTAAAGAACTAAATTTTACTTGAAAAGGATAGGAAAAAACTGAATCAAAACTGATATAGAAGAAAAGGTTTGCGTATGGCATTTGTTATGTCTTTATCATGCTGTGAAGTTGTGTCCTTATTTTTCTCTTTGCCTTTGCATGTGTTTATGCATCCTAGCAGAATGTATAAACAGAAACTGTATGATGATACAAGCACTGTCATCCTTGGTGGATTTGGATGGATGAATATCTGCTGGTTAAATAAACGTTGAAAAATTCAGAGTTAAATATTTATTGGATAGTCTGTCCTTGCCGTTATTACTTCCACTGATATGCAATCTAAATGTGCTGCTTCCATTCCAGCTGATGTTATCGGAACTGAACAGAGAGGATGATGGAGTTAATCCACTTAGCAAAATGACATAGACAAAGTAATACCCAGAAATGTGTAGTTTTAAATAGTTTTGTCCCTGAAGAAATGAAAGAATTTCTTTCTTGTCCTTTCAAAACTACTATCCAGCTTCCAGACTCATTAAACTGTCATTTTTTTAAAATCCAAAATTGACATTGCTGGTCACATCAATTTTATTCACATTTAAAATTGTGACTATTGAAAAAAAAGTCACATAAAATTCCCCCTTCAGAAATGTACAGAGATTTTTAAAAATTTCTGTGTGAATATACATAGAGAAGAGTCTGGGCTAATAGCTGTAAGAGTATGAGAGATAGGTAGCATTTAATTAAGTGTATTCTGGATGTTTGGAGAAAACATTCTAGCTTTATCTGACATTTCGGTAATGGCCATCTTTGCAGACTACAGCAAATGTTGCTCTCTGGAGAAGAAAGCTCCTAATCTCAGAACTTATTAAATGCTAACTACCTTGTTGAGGAAAGGCGGAGGTCAGAATGTCAACTCTAAAATGTCAGAAAATTCTGGAGTTCTCCTGGCAATGTTAATTTGCTCTTCTCATTAAGCATTTTAACATTAGTGAAAATGCTGTTAGCGGGCTGGGAGAAGGAAGTTCCCTCTGAGTCATGTTGGGTAAGCTCATCTCAATTAAGCTACCAGGTTCCTCCACTTCCTGGCTGGACACAGAAAAGACTTTGTTGGTGTGATAGGACAAGAAATTGAAATGGGTGGAATCTATGGCTGGGGAGTGTCAAGAAGACAGAAATGCTCCTGGAAAGGCTCTGAGCTCAGAAGGACCATGACCGCCATGACTGTCTTATCATGAAGCAATGGCAACTGAATTTTATGCCTGCGTCACCCACAGGGAAGAAGGCGTCCTTGGCACTCTGGGGGGGCTTGGAATCCAACAGCCCGGAGTCTGCTTTAGTGGACTAAGTCACAAAGTTTTTGTTAAATGGGCCTTAATCCTTGACTCACTGCTGAAGCTATAGCTAATTCCATTGGCTTCAGATCTATTCTTTTGTCCTGTTTCCAGTAGACCATTGAAATGGCACTCAAGTCAATGGCTAAATTTAAAATAAACCTTTGAGATCATTTGACGAAGTATCTCAAAAGTGACCTGGGAAGGATAAGTGCCCAAGTCACCAGGATTGAGACTATGTTGGTTCCCTGGCCCTTGCTGGCTAACTGTATCATCCTAGAAACATCATTGAGATCTCTTACTTGGATCTCAAGTGAAATAGAGACAGACTATTCCATTTGTGTGTGTGTCAAATTAAATGAAATAATAAATTCTAAATACTTAATCAGGTATCTGGTCTAAGACATTATGATTTATTCACTAAGATTCTCTCCCATTCCCACTCCATGCCCCCTCTCCCTGGCTAGATACACATGTTGTTCTAAAAGGATTTAAAAGAGAATACATTTTGTTAGCTTCTTTCTCTTCCTAACTCCAAATTCTTTATCTACTGACCCAGGATTTCTTGTTTGGGGAGAACAAAAAATGTTAAAGTGATGCTCAACTGTCTAGCATTCCTTGCAGCTAAAGACATCCCAACTGCTACCTCTGCATCCTTTCAATCCGTAAAGAATTTCCACTGGGATCAAGTCCAATTATCAGTGGTGGTTTGAGGTATATCCCCTAGGGAACTAATCAGGGGCAATCCATAAATTAATGCAGTGGTTCTCTACCGTGGCTGCACATCGTGATCCCCTGGAAACCTCTGAAAATACTGATGCCTGTAAGAAACAAGAGTCTTTAAAATTTTCACACCATTTGACTTGGAAATTCCACCTCTAAGAATCAATCTATTTTAAAAGAGCAGAGATGTGGACAAAGATCTATGCCCAAAGCATCTCATGTATTTTTTATTTTTGTATTTTTTTTTTACAAATTTATTTATTTATTTTTGGTTGTGTTGGGTCTTCATTGCTGCGCTCGGGCTTTCTCTAGTTGCGGCACGTGGGTTTCTCATTGCGGTGGCTTCTCTTGTCGCGGAGCACGGGCCTAGGTGCACAGGCTTCAGTAGTTGTGGTTCGTGGGCTCTAGAGCGCAGGCTCAGTAGTTGTGGCTCATGGGCTTTGTTGCTCTGTGGCATGTGGGATCTTCCTAGACCAGGGCTTGAACCCGTGTCCCCTGCATTGGCAGGCGGATTCTTAACCACTGTACCACCAAGGAAAGCCCCTCATGTATTTTTTAAAAAGTATCTTCCAAGTTCAATTAAAGGACTGGGGTATGGTTAAATAAAACATGATACATTCATAAACTATTGCAGCTCCATTAAAAATTATACTTATGCTACGGGTTGGAAGTTAAGATATCATTACCCTTGGGGTAGGGATAGGACAGGGAGGGGGTATATAGGGGAAATAAAGGGGCCTTATGGGGTGCTTGTAATATTTCATTTCTTCATATGGGTGCTGGTTATACAATTGTGTTCACTTTGTAAAAATTCATCAAACTGTATTTTTTTTTAATAAATTTATTTATTTATTTATATTTATTTTTTTGTCTGTGTTGGGTCTTCGCTTTCTGTGTGAGGGCTTTCTCCAGTTGTGGCGAGCGGGGGCCACTCTTCATCGCGGTGCGCGGGCCTCTCACTGTCGCGGCCTCTCCCGTTGCGGAGCACAGGCTCCAGACGCGCAGGCTCAGTAGTTGTGGCTCACGGGCTTAGTCGCTCCGCGGCATGTGGGATCCTCCCAGACCACGGCTCGAACCCGTGTGCCCTGCATTGGCAGGCAGATTCCTAACCACTGCGCCACCAGGGAAGCCCTGTATTTTTTATATATACACTCTTCAAAAATCGTGGTGAAATACACATAACATAAAATTTACTATCCTAACGATTTTTAAGTATATAGTTCAGTAGTATTAAGTACATAACATTGTCGTGCAACCAAGTTCCAGAACTCTTTTCATCTTACAAAACTGAAATTCTATACCTATTAAGCAATCATTCCTCATTTGCCCCTCTCCTGGCAACCACTACTCTACTTTCTACATCTATGAACTTTACTACTCTGGGTACCTCATATAAGTAGGATTGTTAACACTTGTTTTTGTATTTTTGTGACTGGTTTATTTCACTTAGTATAACATCCTCAAGTTTCATCCATATTGTAGCATATGTCAGGATTGCCTTTCTTTTGAAGGCTCAGTAATGTTCCATTGTGTGTATAGACCACAGTTCGTTTATTCATTCATCCACTGATGGACATTTTGGTTACTTCCACCTTTTTGGCTCTTGGGAATAATGTTGCTATGAACATGGATTTACAAATATCTCTTTGAGACCCTGCTTGCAATCTTGGGGGGTGTATTTCCAGAAATGGAATTGCTAAAGATACATGCACTTTATATATGTATGTAATACTTCAATAAAAATTTAACTTCAAAACGTTAATGCTTGGATTTTACTTCTAGGGATTTTCATTAAATGGCCTGAGGTCACTCTGGGCATCAGAATTTGTTAAGCCTTCTCAGGGAATTCTAACATGCAGCTAAGATTGAGAAACCTTGACCTAAGAGATGCATTTAGTGCCTTCTTGCAAATAGCTTACTGAGAACTGTGCAGGAGTAAGCATTAGGGGCTAGTGTATCCATTCTTCATGCCAACCTTTGCTATCCCTTCAGGCTTTTTACTTCGAATCGTTCCCATCACATGGTGACCTGGACCAGGATGTTACGTAAATCAATGCTTTTGCCTCCCATTGAGTGCAGGTAGACGAGGCAGCACTCCTGGGTCTTTATTTCAGCTCTTGCCAGAACGAGTGCACAGGACTGGTCTTTCTACCCACAGAACAAGTAGTTATGTGCCTTCGTGATGAGAAGGAAGGAATAGCCAGGAGGGCCTCCTCCACACATACATACAAAACATTTTTCCCCGTGGCTTCTCAAAAGTCTTCGCTTCCTTTTTCGTATGATTTAAAAGCTTGCCAAAAAGTGAGAACCTCTTTTAAAACCCAACTGACCCTGGAAGGTTATACATGGGCTATCAGCCATTCAAACCATATTATGAATTAGCTCAAATAGATGCTTTTCAATAACGTAGCTGTGATTTCAGTACACGAACGCAGGGTTTTCAGTCGCGGTCCTGGTGACATTTTGGGTTGGACAATTCTTTGACGTGGGGAGCTGCCCTGTGCCTTGTAAGATGTTTAGCAGCATCTCTGGCCTCTACTCGCAGGAGGTGCCAGTAGCACTCCAGTCCTTGGCTGGAATCACTGTGAATGTCTCCAGACATTGACAAGTGCCCCTGGGGGTGCAAAATCCCTTCCAGCTGAGAACCACTGTACTGAAGGAATGGGATTCTGATGGAAGAAGAAGACATTTTGCAACATAGGAAGATTTAGAAGAGGCCAGGTCTGGGTAAAGTTGGGAGCAGGTGTTGATACCCTCTTACTTCTCATGATCCACTAGGGTCTCAGCCCCAGAAAACCTTCCTCACTGTTCTGGGGTGGGAGTCAGGTCACCATGAGACATAGGAAGGCACTGAGGACAAAGCCCATCTGTGTGGAATAGCGCCTTGCACCTGCATGGGCGCTGTGTCCTCTGGTGCCCCACTGGTCGCCTCTCCACTTCCTTACCGCCCGAGAAACATGAAATGCTGTGAAATTAGGGTTTACTTATGGGATCCACCCTGCCCCGCCACTCCACTCCCCCCCCCAAAAAATATTTCCAGCTTTTCACAATGACAAATCTACCTCTTGTGAATGCCGTAAACATTGTTCACTCATTGACACGGCGTCGTGTCCTTTTTCACGTGCGAGACCGTAATGCCCGTTCCTGAAGTTCTTTATCTGAATTGCTGAAGTAGAGGCATTCTCAAGTACACAGATGGGAGACGGAGGAGCATTGCCGGCTGAGCGGGGCTCAGAGCAACCCGGAACCTGGGAAATCCACCCTCTTTTTCGCAGGCCCTGTCCCCACCCTGGAGCAAGAATCTTTTTTTTTTTTTTTTTAATTATTATTTAGTTATTTATTTATTTATTTTTGGCTGTGTTGGGTCTTCGTTTCTGTGCGAGGGCTTTCTCTAGTTGCGGCAAGCGGGGGCCACTCTTCATCGCGGTGCGCGGGCCTCTCACTATCGCGGCCTCTCTTGTTGCGGAGCACGGGCTCCAGACGCGCAGGCTCAGTAGTTGTGGCTCACGGGCCTAGTTGCTCCGCGGCATGTGGGATCCTCCCAGACCAGGGCTCGAACCCGTGTCCCCTGAATTGGCAGGCAGATTCTCAACCACTGCGCCACCAGGGAAGCCCTGGAGCAAGAATCTTAAAAGCTATTTCCAAGGCCCCTTCCTGACAGGGTGTGTTTTATGCCTTTTGTCCTTCCGTTGTGTTCTCTTCACCTCAGCCTTCCACTTTATTGGTGTTATGGAACCCCAAGCCCCGCTCTGTGAAGAATACGCAGCCCACACTTTCTCTGCGGGCAGGGGGAGCAGCACCCCTGTGGAGGCAGACACTGCCTGTCTCCTCAGCCTCCACGACCCGGCTCCGCTCAGCTCAGCTTACGACCCTAGCCGGGCGTTCATTTTGCAATGAAAGCCACTGAGTCAACAAAGCGACGGCCCCAGGAGACGGGCTCAGACTTAATAGAGGATGTGTGCAGGCTTTCAGGGTTCCTCGGCCCACAAGCTTTAACCACTGTTCAAACTGATTTAGAACACTAAAGCCCGACTGTTTGCTCAGTGCCTGTGTTGACTCAAGTCCCGCCTCGAAGGCAGGTGGCCTCGCCAGCCGGTCATTGTTCTGACTCAGTTCTCCTCAGTGACGCGGTGGCCTCCCTGTTGAGAGTTCCTTTCTTTATTTCACTTTCTGATCCTTGAAAAGACAGGCAATCAACTCACACTTACAGGTGTAGTGTTTCATTTTTAAAGAGCCATATTTCACTCCAGTCAGAATTTTCAGTGTCGAATTGGGTTTGTTGGGTAAGAGGGACTTTTCTACTTTCCTCTTGCAAAGCAAAGAGATGATTTCCTGGTGACGGGAAGGAGTGTTGTCACCGTTTTGGTATATTAACTCTTCCCAAGCCTGGGGCCTCGTTTGCAAATGGCTTCCCATGTGCCCTAATGTATAATTAAGATGAACCAAAGAGCTTCGATAAACCTCCAGCAGTGCGTAGCTCCACTGTGAGAGCTATGGATTTGACCCAAAGTGGCAACTTGGAAGAAAGAAACGGTGATCTTACTGGTTCACTGGAACAGTAATAGCATCTGTTGAGCATATACTTTGTGTTATGCCTAGTTTTTTTTTTTTTTTTTCTGGTTTTTGGTTTTTGTGGTTGTTGTTGTTTTAGGTGCACTGGCCCCTTTGACCTTCACCACAAACATTTATTCTGGGTATCATTGCTCTCCCTTATCAGATCGGGAAGCCAAGGATGGATCCGTGAAGGAGCTTGCCCACAGCCCCTTAGTGTCCGGAGGCAGAGCAGGAATTTGAGCCGAAGTCTGTTTGACTCCGAAGCCTGAGCTGCTCCCTCTCTAGAACCTGCCACTTCCCTCTTCACCCCACTCGACTAGGAGAGAAGGCAAGCCCACAAGACCCCAGGGAGGGGAGCGCTCACAGGAGTGGTCCAGGAAGCTAGGCCGGTGGTGGCCCTTGTGGGTGTGCTCTGACCCCACCCGTCAGAGCCTGCTTGGCCCAGAGCTGACCTCCTCCCTGTCCGTGGCCAGCGCTGTCCTTGGACAACTTCCTCAAGCTTTCTCGTCAGAGGGCAGAGCTCATGTGTCACTTGATCTGGCTGCCAGTAAAGGAAGTTGGGAGCAGCACACAAACTCACACATTCACACACAAGCACACTCACCTGTGTCATTCAAACAGGCACACATGCACACGTATTCATTCAGGCACACGTACGTGCACTCACATCCCCGCTCTCAAACACGTTTATGCACACACATCTACATGCAGACACACTCACAACCACACACATTTACTCTCAATACTTTCACTCACACACTCATTCACACTCTCACACACACTCACAAGTGCAAATACTCACCTTTACATCCATCACCCACACACGCTCACAAATGCGCTCACACAGGCACAACCCCTCCACTTACATAAATCCATACCACACGCTCACATGCACTCACACACACACGTGATTCACGCACACTCGCACACACGCACACACACACAGGTATATACACTCCCGCACGCGTTCACCTCTCACTTCCTGCGGAGGAGCTGAGGTCACGCTGTGGTGCAAGGTCAGGAGGCCAACACCCAATACGATAAACCTCGGGGGGGGGTGAGGGGGAATGTACTGTGGGATTTGGCGACTCCAAAGCCACTTGAAATAACTGGAGAGCTTACAGCGGGGACATCGCATTTGTCCTAAGGAAATGTGGTCTCTCTCCTAACTTTAATTGCCCTCAGTGTTCATGAGTCAGGTTTTTGGAATCAGGCCCTTTGCTCAGAGTGTCTACTTTGGAGTCTCACACACTAGCTCTGTGACCTTGGGCAAGTAGCCTAACCTCTATTTGCCTCCATTTCCTCACCTGTAAAATGGGGATAGTAATACAGTAAGTCCCCTACACACGAACCTTAAAGTTGCTAGCTTTCGAAGATCCAAACGTGCATTCCATCAACATCAGGCGTGAGTGAAACTGCAGCTTGCCCTCCATCTCCTATTGCTGACGATCCTTCAGCTCTACCATCTCCCACCTCCTCTCCCTCCTCCAGTCAGGAACTCTTCTTGCCTGTTCACTCGATGTCATCCCCTGTATGCCAGCTGTTGTACTGTACTACTGTACTTTTCAAGGTACTATACTGTAAGATTAAAAATGTTTATTTTTTGTGTTTGTTTGCTTTTTATGTATTATTTATGTGAAAAGTATTATAAACCTATTATAGTAGTACTATATAGCCGATTGTGTTATTTGGGTACCTAGGCTAACTTTGTTGGACTTACGAACGCACTCTCTGAACAGAACTTGTTCGTATGTAGGGGACTTAATGTAGTGCCTGCCTTAGAGAGTTATGAGCTACTTGGGCTAAGACATGTGAAGCTCATGAACCGGGCAGGGCATATACATGTTCAGGGACAATGGGCTCTCAGCAGCTTGGGTCTGCTCTATCATTAACGAGTTAGAACAGTACCAAAGTTGGACATCAACTTGAGATTTTGGTATGAAAATGAAGTCCAAGGAGAGATTTACCAAGCTGTAAGTTCTTTTTGCTCTAATGGCTGCAATTTATAAACCCTTACACTTGAAAAACTTCTGGGCAGGAGAGAACTTTTTCCTTCTCAATCTCAGAATGTCCTTGACACCTTAGGCCAGTAGGTGATAAAGTCAGTCCCCTGGGCTCCATGGGCAGCATCTCAGATTGCTGGAAAGGCAGGATTTGCACCTTACTCTCCCCCCATCCCCTCAGTTAAAATGATCCTCATCTTGTGAAAACTTTGCTCAACCCAATTGGAGAAGGAGCCATGCAACAAATCAGAATTTTATTTTTGTGCTCAGTTTCCTTGTAAACAGATGACATCTAAGAATTAGCACATTTAATCTGCGGTTCCAAGACATCTCTTAAAAATGATAGAAGAAGCTGAAGTCATTTTAAGTAAAAGCGGTTAGACCAATGACACACTATTTTATTCTGTTTCTTTTCTTTGATCACATCCAGGATCATTTTTCAAAACCTCCGAGTCTTCATTCTCCCAGTCATCTTAAGTTTCCCTCAGGCCCCCTGGCAGTTTATTGCTTTGGCAGTAACTCAGAGTCATACCTCCTCTTCCCTTCTTTGCTCTGTGATGGTCCACAACTTGGTACTTTCTTTCCTTCAGAAAGTCCCCAAGGGGAACTAGAGGCTGTTCCCCTCCTTTCCATCCCCCCTCCCACCTCTGAGTTAGGCCAACTGTTTGATCCAAAAGGCACTATTTACCTTAGAATTCCAACTATTTCGTTATCAGAGCGCTCATCTCATCAGGGGAAGGACCAGAGAGAGGCTCTTTTACAATCTCTGAAAGCACAAGTTCCTCTCTCTCCTCCACCACAGAGATGAACAGAGATTTCCCAAGCAGTGTTCCTTTGTCATTTATTTTTAAAGTTTGCACCCGTGTTTACAAAATAATTCCTACCTCTGCCTAGAGACTTGTTGGAACGATAGTCACTTAATGCTAATAATAGTTACTTGGGGAGATGATGTGGGGTGATTTTTATTTAATATATTGACTTTTGCTTTGTAGTGTTCTGTACCAATTGACTTAAAAATGAACACACATCATTTTTGTAAAAAGAGAAGACATTTTGAGAAGGAATTTTAAAAAGCATTTACACAAAAATATGGCAAGACTTTTTTCAAATGCTTTGAAATGTGACTTTTTTTTTCCATGGTAGTTTCTGAATACCCTTCTCAGCTGTCCAGTTAAACAGCACCTCTTTCTGAGCTCTGTTCAAGGTGGGTTTTGAGGTGAAAAAAAAAGTTACTCTGATCACGGAGGAAACATTTTCCTTCATTTTGGAAGGCATTGCTGAATTATCAACTCATAAGCTTTTGTAAAATATGCCTTATGGGCTTATCTTGTTTCAAGCACTTTATTGGTCAGATGTCTCTAAAGACAACCAAAATGGTCAACTGGGAAAGGAGTGTTCAGGGGTTGCAGCGCGTGGGCTCTTCCCAGTGTGTGGGCATCTTTGAAAAGAAAGGGGTCCTTTTGGAAATAAATGTCAGTTTCCCTTAGTGAACACCATCAACTATACTTTGGCTATACATCCCTGGGGTTGATTTTAACTTTGCATTGAAGTCTAGCTTTTTTCATTTAAACTCATGAATCTGAAATTCATCTAATTTTGCATGTACTTGTAAATAATTCATTTTCCTTGCTATATGGGACTCTGTTGTGTGAACAGACGATGATTTACTTATCCATTCTACTGTGGATGGTCATGGGGTAGTTCACAGTTTCGAGCTATTATGATCAAGGAGACTATGACCATTCTAGTACATGTCTTTTGATAAACATATGTTTGCATTTCTCTTCGGTGTATGTATAGGAGTGAAATAGGATATGCAAATGTTCAGCTTTACTAGGTACTACTAAATAGTTTTTCAAAGTGGTTATACCAGTTTGCATTCCCACCAGCCAATTATGAGAATTTGAACAGAGCATTTTTTTTTTTTTTACAAGATTTGTGATGGATAGTAACCCTGGAGAGAAATATTTCCCTGAACAAACAGATGATAATGCACGTGAGTCTTTCCAAGAAGTCCAAGGCATCATTCATTTTTCACATTAATTTTCAGATCAAAACATCCCTGGGAAATAGATGGAAGTATGTGTTATGCCATTTCCTCCTGAAGCTGAGAAAATACTACAGAAGCAACTGAAATGCTTTTTCTAAGCCCTGCTAAGCTCCCTATCTCCTACTCTAACCCCAGAGCTTTGATTTTAGGTCCAAATGCCTACTTGTGAATTTGTTACGGAAATGTCACGCTCATGCTAGCATTTCTACTATAACATTATTAGTTTCAAATAACAAAGTCTCATGCCATGAACCCTCATAGAATTTTCCAGGCAATCAGCCAGCAATAAGGGGCATATTCATAAGCTCTCAGGCCTGACCTTGAAGGTCTTCTGACAGTTTTAAATGGAAAAAAGAAGCCTGTCCAGAATTCCTGGCCTGGCTGCTTCTCAGACTCACCTGGGCAGCTTTTCAAAATACAGAATTCCCATCCCCAGTCTAGAACAATTGAATTGACTTGCTCGGGGTTGGGACTTGGGAATCTGTATTTTATAAAGTTCTTTTTTTTTTTTTTTAATAAATTTATTTATTTATTTATTTTTGGCTGCGTTGGGTCTTCATTGCTGCATGCGGGCTCTCTCTAGTTATGGCAAACGGGGGCTACAATTCGTTGCAGTGCACAGGCCTCTCATTGCGGTGGCTTCAGTTGTTGCGGAGCACAGGCTCTAGGCGCGCGGGCTTCAGTAGCTGTGGCACACGGGCTCAGTAGTTGTGGCTCGTGGGCTCTAGAGCGCAGGCTCAGCAGCTGTGGCGCACGGGCTTAGTTGCTCCACAGCATGTGGAATTCTCCCGGACCAGGACTTGAACCCGTGTGCCCTGCATTAGCAGGCAGATTCTTAACCACTGTGCCACCAGGGAAGTGCCTATAAAGTTCTTAAGTGATTCTGATTCAACTGGAGATCACTGGTCAATCTTTGGAATCACTGTTGCCCCCAGATCATTTTTTAAAAACGACAGCCATCCAATGAAAATATTAAATACATTAGCAAAATCCTGAAAATAAGAAGGAAAGATGAGGGCTTCCCTGGTGGCGCAGTGGTTGAGAATCTGCCTGCCAATGCAGGGGACACGGGTTCGAGCCCTGGTCTGGGAAGATCCCACATGCTGCGGAGCAGTTGGGCCCGTGAGCCACAGTTACTGAGCCTGCGCGTCTGGAGCCTGTGCTCTGCAACAAGAGAGGCCGCGATAGTGAGTGGCCCGCGCACTGCGATGAGGAGTGGCCCCCGCTTGCCACAACTAGAGAAAGCCCTCGCACAGAAACGAAGACCCAACACAGCCATAAAAAAAAAAAAAAAAATGTGTCTTCAGATCTCTCATCTATATTCTATAACATGTGTTTACCCTTTCCCAACTAAATTGAGATGTGTGCCACCTTATTAGTGGTTCATTTACATACTCTTTAAAGAATTATCAAAAGAGGTACAGAGGTCTTAAATAAGTGTAAGGAGGGGCTCAAGGGTTCCCTTCCAGGACTGGTGCATAGGGAAAACAGCTTCTGATATACTAGGAAACAGCTTTGTTTATACTCAGCCACTTGGCTAGATCGAATGGATAGAATGGGGTAGGTAGGTGTGCGTGTGGCAGACAGATTTTTCTAACATACTATTTCATTAGTGACAATAAATTACCAACTTTATTTTCAAACCCCTAAGACTTATTCAACAATAACTAGTTGTCAGGTGCCCAGTGGGTACCAAGAGCTTCTTAAGCCCTGGGTCCACAGTGGCGAAAGAGACAGATATGTTCCTGCACCCTCCCTGTTTTCTGAGTAGACTGCTGAGGACCAGTGGATCATTTCTGGAAGAGAGAATGCGAGCGTTGCTCTGGAATCTGACGCTTTATATCATCACTTAACCCGCTCGACATTTCTGAAGCAGTGCACATTTTTGTGCACTTGTTCACCCTTTGGTTTCTGTGCCTCTGATCTGTCCCAGTTTTCATTTTTCTGAGTGCTGGATCTCCTTCTCATCTTCATTATGTCTCCTCTTGACAACTGTGGCTTTTTCTTCCCCGGTCTCCCTGCTCCAGGATCTCCAGCTTTTAATCTAGTTCTCTCTTTCACTTTTTTTTTAAATTGAAGTATAGTTGATTTACAATACTGTATTAGTTTCAGGTGCACAGCAAAGTGATTCAGTTGTATATACATATATTTTTTCAGATTTTTTCCAGTATAAGTTATTACATGATATTGAATATAGCTCTCTGTGCTATACAGTAAATCCTTGTTGCTGGTCTATTTTATGTATTGTATTTTGTGTCTGTTAATCCCATACTCCTAATTTAACCCTCCCAACCCCCTCCCTTTCCCCTTTGGTAACCAGAAGTTTGTTGTCTATGTCTGTGAGTCTATTTCTGCTTTGTATGTAGATTGATTTGTAAAATTTTTAGATTCCACATATAAGTTCATCTTTCACTTTTTCACTAGAGTTGTCTTATGTTTTTTTCCCTTTCCAACTCTAAATAATAATGATTGACAATTGTGTGGGTTTTAAAAACATTTACAGAGAAAGTTCCATCCGCTGTCTGAATCAACAAACACTTATTGTGGACCTGCCTTCTGTGTGATAGGCATGGCGCCTGGTACCAACCGCAGTGGTAAGTACTGAGGCTGGTCTAAGATAACACGGTAAGGATGGGACAGGCTCAAACACAGTCTTCTCACCCTTGATTCTGGTGCCTTCCATCTGTTGCAAGGTGGGTCCCTAGGAAGCAGGCCCTGAGATGACGATTAGCATACAGGAGGTTTATAAGGAACACTCTTGGGACCAGAGCCTGTAGAAGTGGGGGGGAGGAAGCAGGATTGGGCAGAGGGAGAAGTTGAGACAATGTAGTCTCAAAGGAAGTCTTAAGAGTTCTGAACATGGGATGGCGCCCCAGACCTGCCTGCTTTTGAAGTAAGACTGACAGCTGAAGGTTGTCTGCCTGCAGCATTCACAGCAGGGGTGGGGAGTGAGTCCTTCAGTCATGAAATGGGGGTCAGGGAGGTGCAGCTCAGCATTCACCACACCTCACATTGCTAACATTCACTGGAGGTGACCGACTTGACTTGTTGCCTTGAGCCTTAGTATAAAGGGCAGGGAGCTCATAGAGAAAGATAGCTGAGTTCCTGCACCAGGACTATTGCCCCAGGTGGTGGCAGACCAGGAAGAGGCTGGAATGGGCCTGGTCAAGTCCCACCAGATAAATGAGCAAAGGCCAAGGTCAGGTCAAGACAGGCAACCCTACTTCCTGCCTCAGGTCTTCCTTTACAGAGGTTGTTCCTTCTGCCTGGAATGTTCTTCATTCAATCTTCAGGTCTCTGCTTACACGTGTCATCCTTTATGCTATCTCCTTTGGCCCAACCTAAATTAAGATCCTAGAGACACACTTGCTTAATATCCTGAATTTGACCTTTGTCACACTTGTCACTCTATGGCCCGTTGGGGGACTATTTATTCAATGTTTTCTTTCCCATTTTACTGAGAGCCTCAGGAAGGCAGATATTCTTTTTTTTACTGTGTTATCCCCCATGTCTAGTGGGGGCAGGGGCGTGCCTGATGCATAGTACGTGCTCAATAAACACTTTATAAGTGATTAAAACTAAAGTAGGGGCTACCTCAGGGTTCTTTGTTTGCAAGCAACAGAAACTGACACTGGCACAATTGAGCAAAAAAAAGGGACTTATGGAAAGAATGCAGAGAGTCCCACATAGAGACCAGGGGTGAAAATAGGTAGCACCCATCAGCTCTGAGAGTGGCGAGGTGGAGGAATGGGAGGGTTGGAGGGGTGGTCACCAGGCAGGAGCTGCTGGACAAAACAACCATGTTTTATCTTGGCCATTCAGTTCAAGAGTCAATTTCCACATGGGAGAGTGAGGGTCTGCTTGGTCTAGCCTGGGTCATATGCTGTTCCCTTGGCTGGAAGAGGACAGCTGATAACAATCCCACCAGACTATATCGAAAAGGAAATTGGGGGAGACTGAAGAATAGGAAGTGGATTAAGGACAGCTAACAAAAGAAAACAAAAACCATTCCCATATAGGAGCCAGAGGGAGGAAGAAGCGTTTTGACTACCTGGGGTATCAGGGAAGAATCTTCGAAGGTAGGTAGGGGGGTCTACCTTGTTTACCTCTATCCCAGAGCAAATGTTATGCCTTCCACCCATTTTTCTCTACAAAATTCTCAGTCTTGTATTTGATCTCTTTGAATATAGTCAGAACACTTATCTTAAAATCTGCAGCAACTCCATTTTCTGTATCTCCTCTGGCTCTGTTTCTATTGTCTCATGTTTTTCATGGATTTTAGTAATGTTATCTGGTCTCATTGTGTGCTTGGTTATTTTTTGTTGAATTTCAGAAATTGTAGATGCAAAATTATAGGATAATTTAACTCCTACAAGAATGCTGTCTTGGGCTTCCCTGGCGGCGCAGTGGTTAAGAATCCACCTGCCAATGCAGGGGACATGGGTTCGAGCCCTGGTCCGGGAAGATCCCACATGCCACGGAGTAACTAAGCCCGTGCACCACAACTACTGAGCCTGTGCTCTAGAGTCCGCGAGCCACAACTACTGAAGCCCGCGTGCCTAGAGCCCGTGCTCCACAACAAGAGAAGACACCGCAATGAGAAGCCTGCGCACCGCAACAAAGAGCAGCCCCCGCTCGCCGCAACTAGAGAAAGCCTGCGTGCAGCAACGAAGACCCAATGCAGCCAAAAATAAATAAATAAAATAAATTAAAAAAAAAAAGAATGCCATCTTTCCTCAGAGAGAATTTATATTTGTTTCTGGGAGATAGTTTAAGTTCTAACAATCAAGGATCAACCTAACCCCATTTCAGGGCTGGAGGTGATTGGAAGCTGTGTTCTATGTGAAGACTCATCTATTTCCACATTCGCTGTGCAAGTGTAGCCCTTCAGGATCTGAAACTAATGCATTGGAAGTTTACTAGAGGCTCTCTTTTTCAATCAGCCTTATACTCCAATTTTTATTCCCTTAGCGCCTCAAGGCTCTCAAAGTACTGTTGTCTACACCTCTCAGCCATCTACATGTGAGATGTCTCCTGGAAACATCTGGGAGTGGGTGGAGTGGACTCTAAAGGAGAGCAGAATAGTGGTTCCTGTGTAGTTCAGGTTCTCAAAGAAGCAGACATCCTGTCAAAATTAAATGTGCAAGGAATAGATTGACGGCAATGCCTGTGAAGGTAAAAAAGAAGGAGTCAGGGAAGGTGGGGAAAGCCTTCACACCATGGTGCATGTCTGACCCTTGTGAAGTAGGAAGAGTCTCAGATTTCAGACCCATTCTCAGATGGTTTCAGCCAGGCTGATGGGGAGTCCTTGAGCCAACATCTCCTGGTTGAGGAGTCCCATGTCGTGCCATGCTCAGGAACCCCATCATGCTCAGTCATTGGCTGGGAGCAGCCCGTGGGAAACACAGCCATGGTACATACGTGACAGTAGACACAGAGGGGCAGCGTTGGAGCCTTCAGACAATCATGCTTCCATGGAAAGAAGTCTAAGCAGCTCACCTTCATGGTGAGGCCATGTGCTGGTGAGGCCAGCACAGAGAAATATCATTTGTTACAGTCTGTGAAACCAGATTTTTAACCCCAGGCCCGTGTTTATCTACATGGAGAGATTTGGGTTGCAATGGTTACAAATTTTAAAACTCTTTGGGGCTTAAAGAGTTATACTCTTAGTTATCTGGGCTCCTTTATCCAAAACTCTGCCCTTATTCCTTCATGATGTCTGTCAACTGAGGCACCTCTACAGTAGAAGCTATTAAAGGGCATCAAAGAGGTTCTGGAATTGCCAACAGCTTGTACAGAGATGGTCAAAATGAGATTTTCTGGCCTCAGAATATGGAAAGATAACAGATTGTTTGCATTTCTCTAAATGTGCATGGGGTTGGCTAGACTGATAAAGGTGAGAATATGTGAAGGAACCCAGGTAAAAGAGGGGGAACAGTCAACACCCCCTACTCCGGTTGCTCAGAAATACTCCAGCTGCTCAGTTGTCTAAGGAATAGAAAAACTACTTTGTATGCCTAAGAGTTCAGAACAGTGGTGAGAGGAAGCGTTTTAAGGGACTGAAAACCTGAGCCAGTGTGCATTTGCAATGATGTCATTGGTCAGAATGGTCAGTTCAAGAATTATTTGTTCAACTGGTGCTTCAGGCACATCAGGTTGAGCTTGTTTCCCAGCTCACAACACCTAGAGTTACTCCTGGAAAGTGAGGGACATAAATATAGGACAGGGAAGGAAGTGCATAGGTGGGAGCAACTTACTGAGCTTGTTCGGTCAAGAAGTGATGACAGCCAAAAACATGAATAACATCACTATTAAAAAGTTTAGGGACTTCCCTGGTGGCGCAGTGGTTGAGAATCCGCCTGCCAATGCAGGGGACACGGGTTCGGGCCCTGGTCCGGGAGGATCCCACATGCCTCGGAGCAGCTGGGCCCGTGCGCCACAACTACTGAGCATGCGCTCTAGAGCCCACGTGCCACAACTACTGAAGCCTGTGCGCCTAGAGCCCATGCTCTGCACCAAGAGAAGCCACTGCAATGAGAAGCCCGCGCACAGCAACGAAGACCCAGCAGAGCCAAAAATAATAAATAAATAAATACATTTAAAAAAAAAAAAAAAGTTTAGCTAAGTTCATGTTTGACAGATCACTGTCTGGGATTTGAGGGTGCTCTTCTCTGGCCTTTCGAGGGTGACATTGGAGAGATTGTCCTGTTTGTCCCACAACAGTATCTACTTGGGCCTCTGCGAAAGTCAGATTGCTGGACCAGATGTAGATGGTTCTAATTTAAATATTCTCAAGTGAACCAATGAATGTGAGGAAATTCTAAGGCAGCTGTTAACGCCTGTGGCTGTGCTCGCTTCGGAGTATCACACTTCCGTTGGTGTTGCAGGGCTCTTCAACCCAGAAGACAATGTCATGGTCACTTCCCGGACATCTTCATTTGCTCAGCTCTGGAAGACCCTGAAGTCCACCTAGTATGTGAGTTTCCTCTCATGCAGATGTTGAACCAGATGCTGGATCATCTGAAAGAACAGAGATTGCTGAAACCTTTTTCAAACCCGGGATCCTAACCCATGGAAATGGAGCAGCTCTGATTGAAGGGATGGTGGAGAGAGGACTGGGGGCTGAGTACAGACAGCAGGTGGCCTGTGTCCATCCCCATCCTCCTTTTCTGTCCCCACTCAAGTCCCTGTGAGGGGACCTTCTCAGGGCACCATTTGAGTAGCACCATGGCAAAGGAAGTCAATGTATTTTGAGTTGGACTGTGCCATCAGGGACACCCATCCAGGATTGCATGTTTGACTGCATGATTACGAATGCCACACCACACATGGCGAATGGAGATGGACTTCTCTAAAAGGTGACCTGGACAGAACAAGAGCTTTGGAATTAGAAGACCTGGGTTCTAGTCTTGACTCTGACACTTACTAGCTTCCTGACTTTGGCAAATAACTTCTCCAAGTCTCAGTTTTCTGACCTTTACAATGGGGAGAATAACATGCCCCTCAAAGAACTATAGGGAAGAGGAAGTGAGATGCCGGGTTGTCTTGGCCTAGAAAGGACAGTCCTGCTCAAACAAACATTCTCCAGGAGCTCTTGTCTGGTTTTCTGACAGCCTTTTGTGATTTGATTCCCAACGTTGACCCCAGGCGTCCTGTCTTTGGTCACCCACTTTGTACAAATCATTGAGGCCCAATATCAGTGTTTCCTGGGACACAATGCTGATCATCACCCCTTGACTCAACCTTCCACAACCATGGGTCAAAGGCATCAGGTCACTCCTCAGACTGGCCTTGCCAGACTCTGGCTGCTGGAGAGGAAGGGTGGCAGGTAGGCCTCAGGCCTGGAGGCCTGCTTGGTTTCTGACCAGGTTCAGAGTCAGCCTTCCTACTGGGACTTGGGTTGTGGGCCCTATCCAAGCTGAAAAAACCTGCAGTGACTCCTCGTTCCTCACCATAAAGCCTTCTGCCTGTCAGATTCAGGCAGCCCAGTTCCTCACCCAAATAAGCATCTGTCCTGACCACAGGCCACTGGGGGAAATCTTTAGGTCTGCAGAGGATGGCATGCACAGAGAAGGCCAAACAATAGCCAGGACACCAGGGTGAGAAGACAGGTTGGGCTCCTCCCGAATGAGTCCTGTCTGCCCAGAACAATCAGGAAAGGCACCATGGAGAATCCACTCCAGCCACGAGCAGAGATGGCAACCAGACATGTAAGGGGGCGAGGGTGGTGGCCCGAGAGTCAGGAGACCTGGGCTCTGGTCTCAGCTCGGCTAGAATCCAGCTGTCACCATGTGTCATGGCTTCCTTATCAGCAGAAGGAAAAGGCTGGATGAAGTGATCCCATGGACCCCATAGGTTCACAAGAAAGAACGTATGAACACAAGAGCTTGAGTCACATGTGTTATTTACTCCCCAGCGGCCCCCATATGGGCACATGGGAAAGTGGAAGGGAAGACAAGGCTTCCAATCTGGCTTATTTGGGAGAAGAGACCCTCAGCTCTTAAGAACTTGAGTGGAAGCAACACCTCGGCCTTATCACATTTTATGCTAAGCCGTACCCCGCTGATATCTATAACACATGTTCTTGTAATTCCTGATCTCAGAGGATAGGCTCCCTTCTGTTCATTGTGAAGGAGTTAGCAGAAGTGAAAGGGTGTGGGTAGCAAGCAATAGGAAAAGCAGGTTTGTCAAGCCCCATCACCGTGGATGTCCGGTAATTTAATCTGCAGAATATCAGATAAGCAAACCAATCTCTTAATGGTAGGAAATGAAGTCTGGACTCAGCAAACTAAGAAGAGAGATTGGGCCAGCTATTAAAGAGCCCTTTCCTCTCCAGAGGCCATCATTTCTATCTTCTTGCTGATAAAGAGGATGAGTCAGGTGTGTAATTTTACCTGGAACACGAGGCGGTATTGTAGCCACATGCTCCGAATGTTGAGAAGCCTGACAGGAAACAAGAATCACGGAATTCTGCAGAAAGGAGGTGGGAAGACAAGACAACACACACTGTGTTGCCAATAATTTGAATTTCCAGGGTAAATCCTATCTGTTGGGTAAGTTCAATTACCTATTTTAACTGCTTAGGGCCTTTCCCACGGGAGTAATGTTTGGCACCTGGTTGATCACCAGCGGTACAGATCTTGGGGCAGTTTCTTCTCTCTTGGGCTTGGAATATTTATTGCCCATCCCCAGGAATTTCCCAAGCAATGCTCCTATGTGAATCGAAGGATGATGAGCTTGACACCCTTCTCCCCACCCCCTATCATGAAACTTTGCTTAAACCTTCTAAAATCATTATGTGGCCAGCGCCACGCTTTGCCCCTATTTACCACCCTGGCAGGATGTGAGCCTGTCACTAGTCAGGGCCAAGCTCTCAGAACTATGCTGGGTGTTCTAAGTCGAGTCTGGGATCTAAAGGGCTTTGGGATTTCCCAGCACTAGGCCTCCATTTGACTGCAGGTTCCAATCTGTCCCAGGCTTCCTTTCCCCAGTCACAGCAGCGTTGCCTCACCCCTTCCAGACCTCCTACACTTTTGAAAAGGTCCCCTAAAGCATTTCGAATGTCAACCTCCATTTCCTGCAGCGTGTTTGGATGTAAGTTTTCTGGAGTCTTATCAGCATGGAGAATCTCGAGCCCTTTCTGATGTTCTCTGCCCACCTCCCACATCCTCATCAAGTCCTCGTAATTTGATTCCAGATTAAGAAAACAGCAGTTCTTCCATACAAATGAGTGCCGCCTGCCCCAAGGGTTTCACAATTTCTTTGTCCTTATCTCTTGTATAAGGCCTTATCCTTTGCCATTTGAGGAAGACATTCCTTTTGCGTCCTTAACCTTTTTTTTTATTGTTCATTGTTTTCGTCCCTTTGGATGCTTCAAAATGGCCAGTTGCTTTCTTTCTATGACAATGTTTTGTCTTTTTGAACCAGGACTTGACCAAGCTTTAATTTCCTCATCTGTCAAGGAGTTGGACTAGATCAGGGCCAGAAACCTTTTTCTGCAAAGGGCCAGATAATAAGTATTTTCGGCTTGTGGGCCATGATGTCTCTATAGCAACTACTCAACTCTGCCATTGTAGTGGGAAAGCAGCCACAGCCAATACATAAATAAGTGAGCATGGCTGTGTGCCAATAAAACTATTTATGGCCACTGAAATGAAAACTGCATGTAATTTTTGCTTTTCATGTAATACTATTTTACCAACCATGTGAAAATGTAAAAGCCATTCCTAGCTTGTGGGATGCATAAAATCAAGCAGTGGGCCAGGTTTGGCCTTGGACTAGATGATTCTAAGTTTCCTCCTTAATATCGAATCATGACATTTCAGAACTGGGGGGGGTAGGGGGGCAGTTAGAAGCCATCAAGTCCAATTGCCCTGGGTGCCACAGAAGGAGAGACTGGCCAGAAAGACAAAGTGACTGACCCACGCTTACACAGCAGATGGGTGAGGGGCAGCTCAGGACCACAGCGTGAGTCTGTTGGCTCACAGTCTGGGTCAATCCCACCCCTGTGCACTGCCCCCCAGAACGTAAACATACATGCTGGCTTCTATTTATTAGCAGAATGAGATCATTTTAAAGAGTTACAAGTTTGGGGACCACTCTTTACTCTTGCCCGGAAATTTTACACCTCAATATTTAAATAAAAACGTGACTGTGAACACTTTATTCGAATGAACATATAAACTACTTGCGTCTATGAAACACTAAAAAATTTGTATAGAATATGCTTTTGTTGTTGTTATGATTAAGGTCAAATTAGACAATGGCTTAAATCAACTCAGAGCAACTTACAGATATCCAAAATTTGTGACACTTGAATTAAAAAATAAGTAAAGTCAATGTATCTAGAAAACTTTCTTGGATGAATTGGATGGAAGTACTAAATAGAAGTATAATCCCGCATATACACAGACACACAAAAGGGAAAATTTTGGTGTGTCGCCTCAAAGAGTGGTAAAATTAGCACAGATAAGTAAAAAACTACCCCTAGATAAGCTGTGTACAGGGTATGCCACCTCTAACCTCCAAGAAGCCCTGCCAAGTATTTTGACAAGAGCCTGATTTTGCAGCAAGATTGAGTCAATCACAGAGCAGCCAGCTTAAAATATGAAGCCTTATTTTAAAATCTATCAGTCCCCATCCAAATGGATTGACCAGGCAATAAGCTAGGTTATCGCAAAAGTCTGCATTTTCCTTTCCCTGTTTATCTGCTAAAAATGGATAGAGTGTTTTAGAGGGGTGTGTGTGTCTGTGTCTGTGTGTGTGTATTGGGGTGGGGACTGGGCAGTTGTTTTAAAAATTCAGTGCTCCCACTTCCTTTTTTTGGTGCCCAGGAAGGCAGGAAGTGGAAGTTGGGATAAGAAGGAATTTTATTTAAAATAGTCCACGAAAACAAGTTTTAGAATGGTAGTGGAGAGAGGAGGAGGCGGTCCAGAAAGGGAGGACTGTTCAGCAATTCCCATCTGGAACTCAGTTTATGCTTCCTGAATCTTCACACTATTTCTGCAGTCTCTCAACTTCCAGGAGAGTCCCTGCCTCAGCAGCCAACTCTGGCAAGTGGTCCAAGGAGAGACATTACAGCAAAGAGAGAGCAAAGACACGGCGAGTAGCTCTCCAGGAGGCCCACACCTTCCGCTTGTCACCCTGTTGTGGATTGCTGGCTCCCTCGCCTTCCCGAACCCTTCCCCGAGCCTGCTGGCACTCACACCTGGGAAGAAGCATCCCCTGTTGCAGAGGCAGCCCTGCTGACACGAGCTCAGGTCTCTACCTACTAGACACCAAGCTGAGCTCACAACTAGTCAGCAAGATGCCCTAAACGCTCCCAGCCAGCACGCTGGCGTCCAGCCTTATATGTGAACCTGTTCTTGCAGGTGCCAAACCGTTTCCCCTGCTCCCCAGACCTTCGGAAGTTCAAATCTCCATCTCACAAAAGAAAAGGATCTGGGCTTTTTACTTTGCAGGGGAGGAAGTGAGTGGTTTAGCTTTTCCTCTGGGGTAAAGAGGCCCTTGGCCTTAGTTTATCGTCTCCTCCCCTGTTCCCTTAAACACACATACCACTCAGTCAACACCTGGAAGGAGGATCTGGGCATCCCATGTCCACTCGGGCAGAAGTCCAAGACATCCTCACTTTTTGCTCACCTGGTCCATTCTTGGGCATATTTGACTCTTGAGCTCTCAGTTTTATCCCCCTTTTCCTACCCATCTCTAGATCTGTGGCCTTCTATTCATGTTTGTTAATTCATTCATTTATTTCTGCCACCAACATTGGGTGCCGCTGGGTGCAGGCTAATGCTGGTGGAGACAAGATAAAGGCGGTCCCTGTGTGCTTGGGACTTGAGGTGTAGCAATGAACGAGGTAGTTGAGAAAGAATTACATAAGGATTTATAGCCTTACTGTGTGGTGAGTGCTGTGAAGGATATTTGCTCACTAAATATTTGTAGAGAACCTACTCGTGCCAGGCCGAGGGCACAATGTTCATCATCAAGAGATATCCCCATGCCTGTTTTCATGGAAAGAGACCATTAATCTCACAATCACACTCATGAGTGCTACAGTTACACTCTAAGGATGTAGCAGGGGAACCTAGTGTCCTGGGAGTCAGCTCCCAGTGGCTTCTGGGAGGCCATGGTGTTGAAGCAGAGACCTGAAGCCCAGCTAACTTGTTTGGCTTCTCTGCCATATATCCAGGAGTAGGTGTGATGCCCCTGCCTTTTGCCTGTATCTGGTGTTGCCAGGGAACCACCCAAACCTTCCCCTGGGACTACCCCAAGGTCCCTGACAGTGGGTATCTGACACGTGGACCATCCGACTGCTTCAGCTTTGCTCACCACCTAGCACAGGGCCTGCACGTAGTAGTCACTCACTAAATTATTATTAGTAGTCACTCACTAATAAATTATTTGAAAAGAAATTTTATAGAAAGTTAAAAAATAATAGCTCATAAGGTTAAGGGGACACTCAGGCAAAAATATTGGTCTTTCTTTGACAAGATGCATAACACTAAAAATTTTGCAATGGCTGTAATTTTGCAGTCCATGGATGTAATTGGTTGTTAAGCAAGAGGAAAAGGAATTCAGTATTCTGGAATTCATGTGCTTGATCTATTAATGCCATTTTCTTTCTCCTCTCTATAATAAAATCTATGGCTTTAAGAAAAAAAAGTCGGCAGGTGGGCATCCCATTGATGTCAACAACGACTTCCCAATTCTCAAGTTGACCCTTTCCTTCCTTTTAGGTATATGATCTGTGATATTTAATATAAAGTAAGTAATTTCCATTTCTTTGATAACTAGCTCTGCTCCTCTGTGGTTGGGGGTCTCCTCTCACATTATTCTCACATTCCTTTGCCCTCTGGGGAGACCTTGTTGCTAACTTGCTTCTATCTGCAGTATTTATGTACTGTGCACCAACACAAGGCCAGTTGCTAATTTATACTGTAGCCTCTAGGGGGGGTGTCTCACTACTTTGATGAACTGAAACCCATAGCAGTCCATCCTTCCTGGCCTCTGCTGTGCTCGCTTCAGCAGCACATATATTTCCTGGCCTCTGTTTGGGGAGCTGGAAGATTAAACTGGAGGAATACACACGGCTTGAGGGATTTGTAACAATCGGGAGCACAGAAGCGCGGCTGCTCGCTCAGGCAGAGAGCTTGGGTCCCCAGCTCTCATCCCCTTTTACTACTTATTCTTTTCAATCCTTGCTCACCTGAAGCATCAGCCAGGCTCAGTGAACTAAGGAGCGTTCCGAGCCCCAGGAACACACAGTTCCGATTGCGGTTCTCCTCCCAGGGCGGCTCTGAGCAACCACTCAGTGACCGTTGCACGTCGCCTACAAAGAGAGTCACAGGCCAGCCCTGGGCTCAACCCCCGGGGGGGGGCGGGGAGGGCGGGATCCTCATTAAGACAATTTGGAGACACTTAGCAGAGCTGAAGTTCAGGGTCAGTGCGCAGCGGGGTTCCTAATAAAAACCTTGGCGCTTTTAAGAGGAGAGCTGCTGAGGAAAGGTGAGATGCTCCACAGAGCGGCCAGGGAGGGGCTGAGGGAGGGCAGCGCTTGGCCGGCAGCCGGCCACTTGCGATCACTTGGGAGGAGGACATACATGGCCCAGCCTCTTTACCTGTTTCACAGCTGTTTCGTGGCAGTATTCCTGCAGTGGGAACAAGCTGCAAGATCTGATCGTGTTCAAGTGGTCACCCTGTTCCCCTCCTAGGCTTGACTGAGGGACTGTCATTCATGTCCCCAGTTGGCAGGTGGGCGTCCCATTGATGTCAACAACGACTTCCCAATTCTCAAGTTGACCCTTTCCTTCCTTTTAGGTATATGATCTGTGATGACTTGAGGGGCTCCCAGAAACTGCTCAGCTCTGAGCGTTAGGAGAAAGAATTGTTTTAAATCATCTGTATCATATAGCCACATTTTAGAAATAAAATTGAGAAAATTAAGGGAAAACACACATGATCTTGTTAACCTGATATTTTACTACTGTTGCCATTTTGGTGTATTTTCGTCCATCTTTTTCAAGCACACTTTTTTACAATGCTATAATAATGTGTGTTGAATCGTGTCCTATTTTGCTTTTTGTGTCTATCCAGTCTTCATAATAATGAATTGGAGTGGCTCGATACTATTTATTGAAAGACTAGCTCATATTTATTTTAATTATTCCTTATGGCTTTAGATTTTCTTGCATCCAGCTTCTCCACTAGTGTAATGGCACTGGAAGCGCCATTTTTGCACAAGATCCATGATACAGTCCCAGGAAAGAGCCTGAGTCATGTGGCAAAATAACTCTCTCTGCTGAAGGCTGACTTAAATCAAGGGTGCCTCCTGGGGTGTCTGGACTGAGGCTAACTGCACATCAATATCAGGCAGTGCTCCGTATGGTAGATAAGACTCTGTCCCAGATCCTGGATTTGCCACCTGTCTCATTTCTGTCTCTACGAACACCTGCTTCTGGCTCTCTCCACTTCCCAGAACACATGGTAGATGATAAATAGGCACTCCTGAGCTCCTGGGTTCAAATCACCTTTCAAGAAACTGATGTCTGTCTCTTAATCCCTATTCCAAATTCCAGACAGAGGGAATCTGATGGATACATTTAGGCCTGGTATAGCTCTCCTCTATTCCGTCAAATACAGTCAGGGAGGTAAAGTGACCTAGTACTCACTGGAGGCCCACCCTGTTACTCCTATGAGTGATGTGACCTTCCCTGATCCAAGGCCACACCCTCCAATTGTGTCCTGCATCCCACTCCTTCTCACCTTCTCAAAAACGTGGTTCCTGCGACCACGCCCTCCCTCTCCTGCTTTTCAATTTCCCCCATCATTCATGTCCTCTTGTTTATCAGCAAACATGTTCTGGGTATCTTTCAACTTAAATACCAAACCTCCCTTGACTCCATGTCTTTATTTAACACCCAATCTCTCTGCTCCTATTGACTGGTAAGATTCTCAAAAGAATGATCTCTACTCTGTCTCCATTTCCTCATCTTCATTCTCTTCTCAGTCCCTTCAATTGGATTTGCATCCTTCCCGTTCCACTAAAATTCTCCGGTTCAGGTCACCGAGTCCTCCATCTGGGCACGTCTCTATCCTCAACTGTCAACCTTTCAGATATCGTCCATACAGTTGACCACTCCTTTCTTGCAACATTCTCTTCTCCTGGTTGAGGATACCATACGTGATCGATGCTCTGGCGTGCTACCCAGATTCCCCGGCCGGGCCGAGGAACTCCTTCCCCCAGTTGTCAGGCACGTTGGTATTTGACAGCTCAGGGCTCAGTCCATCTCTGGGAATTGCTCTCAGAAGGGCAAACTGATTTGCTCCTTCCTGGGTATAGACCATATCCGAGGACTGGTTGATGTGAGGGTACAAAGCATCCATCTGGGACAACTCTAAAGGACTAGCTCAGTTCCAGAGCTCTCAGCTGGACCGGACAAGCTGAGGCTCCTGTTGCAATAGCATCACATTCAAATTTCTCCCTCTGCCCAATCCCACTTACCTCATTTCCTTCAACGTGCTGTTCCTGAGATCTCCCAAATCTCGGTCTCAGAATTTGTGTCCAGGGGACCTGACCTAGGACAACAAAGTCTCCTGGTTTTCCTCTTATCCCATTTTCTGCCACCCGGATTTGTTACAAGTTCATTCCTGATTTCTTTTCTGCCTCAACAATTTCAAAATACCTCTTTTTCTCTCTCCCTCTCACTCCTTCTGTTCTCTCTTTAGCTTTCTTTGTTTGTTTGTATTGTCTGGTTGTTACACTTTAGAGAACTAAGAAAGTCATCCCACTCTAACAGTTTTCCTTAGAAATACTCACACTACCCAATGACTGTATTCAAGTTTTCTGAAATCTAAGGAAGAGAGAAATTGCAGGATGGATTTTAGATAAAATAAATGCAGCATTATCTATTCTTCCATAATTGGGTAGGTAAGTAGTATTTACCCATAGGTGCAAACCTGCGGACTTGATACACAAATCAAACTAGTGAGGTGAAATTATGTACTTAGCTGCTATTTTGTTGTAAGTGCATTTTATTATTTCTCTTAAATCAGCTGTAAAATAAAGAAGAAAAGGACCAAAAGTTTGGATTTGCAACAGCTGTAAACTTTCCAGTGGGGTAGGGGGAAATTGAACACTTTTTCACAAAGAGCTTCACAAGCTGAGGCATCAAGAGGAAATTGGCTTCCTAGACTACTATGTACAAATGAGATCATCTAGAAAACCAGAAAATATCCATTATATAATGTAGCATTCACGTCTGTAGCATATTAAAAGTACATACACAACCAATGTTGATCTCTTAGTTTTGACAACTGAACCGTGGTTATGTAAGATGTTAACATTAAGAGAAGCTGGGTGAAGAGTACAGGGGAGCTCCCTGTATTGGCTTTGCAACTTTTCTGTAAATCTAAAATTAAAAGTTTATGGACTTCCCTAGCAGTCCAGTGGTTAAGACTCTACACTTCCACTGCAGGGGTTGCGGGTTTGATCCCTGGTCAGGGAGGTAAGATCCCACATGCTGTGGGGCATGATCAAAAAAAAATTTTTTTAAAGTAAAATAGAAAGTTTAAATAATATACAGTTCAATATGTCAGCTCAATTCGATTAGCAAGCTGTTGAGAAGAAGTACCTCTATTTTGCTGAAATTGGGTGTTTGGTGATGCCAGCCATTCAGAGTACAGCTCTGAACACTGAAATCAGAGAAAAGGTCTTTGAGCAGCTAAAAGCTCTCAGGAACTCATAGGAAAGGCAGAGTCCCCGTCAGGCCTGCTCACAGCAGTAGCGCATGAAGCTACAGACAAGACCAGAAGCTGCTGAGAAACCCAGGTTGCAGCAAGTAGTGCTAGAAGGAAAACTACCAACAGACGCACAGCTAGTTGGGGACAATGTGTAGGGGTAAACAGAACCGGGCACGTCATGGAATGTCACTGAATTATAATGCATGTCAATGGAGGGCATTCATCATGATATTCTTGGATGACAAATAGAGGTTGAAGTTATTTTTGGCTTAGGTGGGAAAGGCTTCTTAGAACTTCCTGCTCACCTCTGCCCGCACACCCTCTTCCCAGAGTGGAAATTCAGTGGAGGAGGATGAGCGTGAGCTTTGGAGCTCACATCTCACGCCATCTGACCTTGGGCAAATTCCTTCATCTTTCTGAGTCTTAGTCTCTCCATCTATAACATGCCAATACTGATAGGTATCCTGCAAAGGTTGCAGTGAAGACTCTGTATGAGACAGATAGCAAACGCCTAGCACTCAGTGGATAAGAGGGGTCTGGGAGGTAAAGGATGCACGTCTGACTGAGATTTGGATCCTGTTGCGGCTCCCTCTCTGTTCGGTCTCTGAGCCCTAGATGGACTGATCTGGTCCAGTCAATGATCTTCTTAAGCCCAAGCAATCGGAGTGAAACTTATGGGGTGAGGTTGGAAGAGGTTAGAAGCTCTGGCATCTTTGTGGTCTTGGCTTGACTTTGTATCATCAGCTTTCTGTATGCTTTTTCTCTCTGGAAGTTCCCATGAGGCTGGCAGAGTAGATGGGTCTGGGGCTGCCATTACCCTCCATCTGCAAGGTGGTGGTAGGTTGCTCAGGCCGGTCATGCCCGGCCCGACCCGACCTTCCGACTTATCTCCTGCTGCTCCCCATCGTGGCCTCACGGGCCTCCTTCCTACTTCTTGAAGGCATCAAGCACACTTCTACCTCAAAACCTTTGCCCTTGCTCTTCCCTCGGGGTAGGACACTCTTGCTTCAGAAATTGGGAATTCCCTGGCAGTCCAGTGGTTAGGACTTGGTGCTTTCACTGCTGTGGGCCTGGGTTCAATCCGTGTTTGGGGAACTAAGATCTCACAAGCCGGGCGGTGAGGCCAAAAAAAAAATTGACCAGCTCGGCCGTCACTTCCTTCATGCCTCGACTCCAATGTTACCTTATCAGTCAGGCCTTCCCTCATCATCCACTGCCCAACCCTTACCCTGCTTTCTTGCTCTCCTTTCCACTTATTATCTGGATAGATATCTGCAAGGATAAAGGATGTGACCCTCAGCATATTATACGTATTTATTGGTTTGGTTTTGGCGGTCTCACCCAATGGAAGTCTAGCGCGATGATGTCAGAGACTTTGCTTGATTTGATGATGCGTTTCCAGGCCGGCAGACTGGAGGCACTTAGGAAGTACTTTTGAATGGCTAGGTGAATAGAAATTAACTGGGGCGCTGTGGAGTACAGTGAGGGATGGAGGTAACCTAGATCTAGAACTCTGGTTTTCAAGCCTTCCTTAACCACGGAAGTCTTTCTTTAAGTGTAACCAAAGGGTTGAATGTCGGGGGAGAGTTGAGGGAGTGGAGGTCCATTCATGGGACTCGACTTCTGCTCTTCGAGGAAGTCCCGGGCGTACCTTGGCTGAACCTGCAGGGGTCTGAGGGGCACAATCTAAAGGCCAGTGATTGGGCTTCCCTGGTGGCGCAGTGGTTGAGAATCTGCCTGCCAATGCAGGGGACACGGGTTCGAGCCCTGGTCTGGGAAGATCCCACATGCCGCGGAGCAACTAGGCCTGTGAGCCACAACTACTGAGCCTGCGCGTCTGGAGCCTGTGCTCCGCAACTAGAGAGGCCGCGATAGTGAGAGGCCCGCGCACCGCGATGAAGAGTGGCCCCCGCTTGCCGCAACTAGAGAAAGCCCTCGCACAGAAACGAAGACCCAACACAGCCATAAATAAATAAATAAATAAATAAAATTTAAAGACCAGTGATTGAGCAGATAATTTTAATCTTGTAGCTGTTTATAGTGGTTTAGAGAGTCTTTTTGTCCTTTAGCTATTATTTAGGTTACACATATGGGTTCTTTTAAGATATTCTCTAATTGAATACCTTTACCTCAAAAGAAGTTCCCCCTCCTTCTGAGAAAATAGAATTTGCTTTGTATTGATCAACTTTATAATATAGTTTTTGGAACCTTATGTGGTGAAAAGCAAAGACTTCTTGTGATGGCATTTTGGCGAGGCGTCATTGAGCCAGAACCAAGGAGAAATGTTTAGACTCGACTTTTTGGTGATAGAAACCGAGGTATTCATTATCCAACAAATACTTATGAAGTGGCTGACTCATGCCAGGCACCTCTAGATGCTGAAGATTCAGGTGAGAACTAGACAGACTCCCTGCCCCATGGCATTTACATTTGAGGGGGCCAGGCAGATAGGGAATACACACAAAAATGAATTGTTTATTTTCAGATAGTATGGCATGCCATAAAGAAAATAAATGAAGACTATGTCACAGAGAAAGACTAGGGATTTGTCAAATGACCATAAACTTATTTGCTATTCAATTGTCCACAGAATTAATCAAGCCAACTTCCTTATTTCAAGACTGAACAGTGAATTTTTGTGTTCAGAATGATTGTCCAGAAGATCTGAAAGATTAATTCTATCCCTTATGTTCATTTTTAAGAAAGGAAGGAGAGGGCTTCCCTGGTGGCGCAGTGGTTGAGAATCTGCCTGCCAATGCAGGGGACACGGGTTCGAGCCCTGGTCTGGGAGGATCCCACGTGCTGCGGAGCAGCTGGGCCCGTGAACCACGATTACTGAGCCTGCGCATCTGGAGCCTGTGCTCCGCAACAAGAGAGGCCGCGATAGTGAGAGGCCCGTGCACCGCGATGAAGAGTGGCCCCCGCTTGCCGCAACTAGAGAAAGCCCTCGCACAGAAACGAAGACCCAACACAGCCATAAATAAATAAATTTAAAAAATAATCTATTTAAAAAATAAATAAATAAAGGAAGGAGAGAAAATAGGAGGGAGAGAGGAAGAAAGGAGGAAGGGAAGGATAAAACTATGTTCTAGAAAAATTTCTTAAAAGGTAGAGAAAATCCAATTAACCAAAACATGCTATTCCCAAAGAATTCCAGCTAATCAAGGGTCCATGGAACCAATTAAACCTGTACCTTATTACTTTGACTATTTAGACTGAAAAATCTAGGAAATAGTGCTTATATTTATTTATTTTTCCTGATTTTGAAAATCATCTCTTTTTACTGGAGAAAATCCTGGTGTGGTTTTTATAAATATTGTTTTGATTTCAGGTATATCTATTCCGTAATCTAGTTCCTTTTGGGTTTACAAGTGAAATGTGACTCATCTGTGGTCTTTATATAACTGGAAAAAATATGTCTGCAAAAATGACACATTTGCAAAAGTTACAGTATTTTTTAGATCAAAGCAATCCACTTTAGTTCAAATTGATTCAGGCAGGACATGTTATTACTGACCTTGAAAAGGGTTCAGGGTGCATCCCGGACCATATAATTGCTTCTATTTTTCTTGATTGACTAATAAAAGGCAGGGACATCCTTCTCAGAGTGAGTCCAATTAAACTGAGTGTGACACGGGCAGGGCCTGCATGATTTAGATGCAATTCCCTTCCCATCTATAAATACAGCTTTTAAAGTCAAGGATAAAGGATGTGACCCTCAGCTAGGGCAGAACTGAGATTTTCCAAAGCAGTTTTCTGTCATATTAGGGTTCATGGAGAAAACTAAGAGCTTGGTTAGAGTACAGGCATTCTGGAATGTTCCTGGGCATGGTGGCACCAATCTAGACAGATATAAAATTGTTAGGGGAACCACTGACTGAAACTGCTCACCCTGGCCAGGCAAGATATTAACCACTTGCATGAGTTATCTTAACAAAAGGAGGTCCTGGTAAGGAACGCAAAACTAACAAGCTACCACCAACTGGAAGAATTCTGGAAAGGTCAGAAGGAGAGAGGAGACGCCAGCCTATATGTCCTACCAACCTCCCAGAATCCTTCTCGCTGGAATCCATCTTGGCTGAGCCATGCGCACGCCACCAGGAAAGACCCTGAGTCAGAATACTTGTCCAGAGACAATCCGGAAACTAACCCCATTACCATGAAACCCGAGACTGCGAGCCACGTGGCAGAGCAGTTCTCCTGGGTTCCCTTACCCTGCTGCTCTCTGCCCGGGTGCCCCTTCCCAATAAAGTCTCTTGCTTTGTCAGCACATGTGTCTCCTCGGACAATTCATTTCCGTGTGTTAGACAAGAGCACACTCTCGGGCCCTGGAAGGGGTCCCCCTTCCTGCAACAAAATCAGAACAGTGTAACTAGTAAGAGCTGGAGTTTTAAAACATGGTTCCAGTGGAAATGCCTGAACCATGGTTGGGAGCTGGTTTGTCCTCTCTTCTACCATCAGATGCTCATATAATAAATGCTAACCTTTGAGTACACAGCAGGTGCCTTTGACATATTCATTAGCTCATGCAACTGCCCTGTCATGTGTGTACCATTATTATGCCCATTTTGAAGATGCGAAAATTGAGGCTTAGCTGGAAAATTTGGGCAATCTCACATTCTGGTAACTGAAGGAGTCAGAATTCCAGCAAATGACCCTAGAAGCTGCATTCATTAACACTTCTCTTTGATCCTGTTGTGTGTTGGCATTTCTTGTAAAGTTTTGTTAAAAGAGAAAAAATAGATTAGGTTGTTAAAACAAACTACCCACTCTCCAAACCAGGCTTAAAGGCCACCCACTTAGAATTATCAGAACATCTCTACCTAGTGCTGCTGTACCTGGCAAAGAGGGGTAACTATAATCTCCAGAGAGGTGAAACCTTTGTCCTGGGAAGGGGCTTAGAGCCTTCTCACTGAGTCCAGACACCTGGGATGATAATGAGAAGGAGACAATGGCAATAATTAATAACAACACTCACAATTATTGAGTGCTTGCTATGTGCTAGGCATTAAAGCATTATGCGAAGCACGCTAGGTGGATTATCCCCATTGATCCTTCTTCAAACCTTTTGAGTCAGTACTGTTATCATTCTGAATTTTTTTTTTTTTTTTTCCCTTTAATTTTATTTATTTATTTACTTATGGCTGTGTTGGGTCGTCGTTTCTGTGCGAGGGCTTTCTCCAGTTACGGCAAGCGGGGGCCATTCTTCATCGCGGTGCGCGAGCCTCTCACTATCGCGGCCTCTCCCGTTGCGGAGCACAGGCTCCAGACGCGCAGGCTCAGTAATTGTGGCTCACGGGCCCAGTCGCTCCGAGGCATGTGGGATCTTCCCAGACCAGGGCTCGAACCCGTGTCCCCTGCATTGGCAGGCAGACTCTCAACCACTGCGCCACCAGGGAAGCCCCATTCTGAATTTTAAAAGGAGGAAACTCAGACTTAAACTGTGCACCCTGCCCAAGGTCATGTAGAATTCCTAAGCAACAGATATTTGAACCTTCATCTATCTGACTGCAGAGCCTGAGTCCTTAGCCACTAGACTGTATGCAACCCAAGGTCAAACCAAGCTGAATGTCATGAGGAGTTGGGGTCAGGTTAACTGCCTGAGTCAGAAACAGAAAGATGAGTTTTGCTAAGAAGTAAGTGGCGTAAGGGTACAGCAGTTTAGAATGTATTCACCAAGCCACTGATTCGTTCTATTCTTCAACAAATATTTCTTGCTTGCTCATTATTTGTTAAGCTCAGTTAGTTCCCCTCATGAGCTCATTAATTCGTTCAGCAAACATTTACTGAATGCTTCATCCTGGAGAGATAAAGATAAGTAAGTCCCTGTCCCCAGAAGCTCCTGCTTAGCAGAGAAGTTGTGTTGACAAATTGCTAAGAAAAAAAAAAAAAAAAATCACTAACCCAAACAGATAAACCAAACCCCACCGACCCCAGGGGCTTGGTTTCTGGACTGCCCCCTTCCCACTCACAGATCCTGGTGTCAGAGGGAGCTCACCCCTGCCTAAGGATGCGGGAAACTGGCTTCAGAACTCCTGCTGCTGGAGTATGCTGCCATGGGGGGCACACTCTTTTATTCATTCGTAAGTGTTGGACATCCAAAGACAAACCCAGATCTTAGTGAGGGGAGGGAATGCAGACTGAAACACAGGGAAATGACAGGAACGGGGACTGGTGAGTGAAAAGAAAATACGCATGTGTTGATGGGCTTCAGGATGAGACGAGCCTCATCCCAGGGCAGACATCTAAGGGTGCTCTCTGTGGGCCATAGCTGAAGCCAGAGAATGGTTGGTAGAATCAAGGAACACTGTTATTTCATACATACTTTTAAGCTGCTGCCTGTACGATGCTTGACTGCAGACCAATCCTTCTCTCCCTCAAACCTTCTGTAAGTCTGGTATTTTGCTGTTACTTGTGGGAAGGAGACGGAAAAGCTGCTGTGAGGACCCAAGAGGCAACAGGGAAGCAGGATGCAGACTGAGTGTGGGACCGGCAGCCCCCAGGTAGGCTCAGAAACCTTAAGGGCATTGGGGTGGGCTGCAATAGACAAAGGGGGCGTGGCAAGGGTCAGGAATCAGGAGAGCTGGGAGGGTGGTAACTTCCATCTCTGCAGAAGCAGAAGTACTTCTAAAGTCTAGATGACTGGGGTGACCTTGCAGACACTACGCTGGGGACAGGGGGAGGCAATCTGGGCTGTAACTGAAGGATTTGGGTCAGCACAATACAGGAAGAGCTAAAAAGAGATTTGCCAGGTGCTATGGAGTGCAGAGTGTACGTGTGTGTGGGGGGGGGGCTGGGGGGAGGCTTCAACAGCCAAGGGCTTCCTGGGTGAGCTCATGCTTGAGCTGGGCCTCGGAGGTGAGTGAGAGTAGCCCAGCCGAGCAAGGTGGCGTGAGCCTTCCCGGCAAAATGGAAGAGAGAGAACAAATGTGTCGTTGGGCAAGAACAGCAGGGTCTGTGGGAGAAGCCAAAGGGGTTCTGCATTGCCGATTCCAGGCGGGGCTGGGTGGGAGGCGGGGTCGGTAGAGGAGGGCAGGGCCGGGAGTTTGGGCGCATCTTGGGGAGGCTGGTCGTCCATCCACAAGCCCACGGTTCCCAGTCTGCCATGATGGAGTTTTCACAGGTCCTGCTGAAATGAGAAAAATATGGGCATCTGTCTCCTTCAAAGGACATTTCTTCCTCCCTAAAATTATATTCTTTTTTTTTTTTTTTTAACTGTTTGGTTACAATGACCTTTTTTAATGAAAAGATAGTGATCGTTAAATGGTTATTGTTTCGAATAACTTATTTGGCAAAAGAAAAAGTGGGCAGCTCCAATATTATTTAGTTTAATTTAATTTACATTTTTAGCAAGGGAGAGACACAGATTTGCATTTTGGAGTGAAAACTAGTCAGGGTGTGAGGATGAGATCAGGAGGGTGGGGCAGTGGCAGGGAGATGAGGGGGCTGGAGCCGCAGCTGAAGTGTGGAGGAGGCTAAGCCGGGGCAGCGACCGGAAGGGCAGGACGCAGAGGGCAGAGGAAAGACACATATGTGGGCGGCAAAGTTCCAGAAGCTGAAGGGCCTGTTTTGTTCACCTCTGGATTTGGTTCACCTCTGCGGATGAGTGAATGAACTGGGAGACTGATCGAAGTGGGACGTAAGGGCTAGAGGGGCCGGCTAGTGATTCCTGCTTGTATGGCTGCGTGTATTGTGATGCCCAAGGCTGAAATGGAGGAGAATAGAGAGAGAGGCAGGACCAGGGCGATGACAACTTCTGCTTTGGAGGTGTTGGGTGTTAGGGGCTTAAGGGACATCTGAGTGCAGAGGCACAGCAGGTGGCCCAGCATAGACCTGAGGGTCCAGGAAGAGGTCCGGCCTGGAGCTGACCTTGAGAACACTCCCTGACACCCCGAGGACACAGCCAGGGTCCAAACGCTGTCTTCTCAGGCCACCTTCAGTTTCCTCCAGGGCAGTACCTCTTAGCATATAGACTTACACTTACATATTATTGCTCAGGCAGCAGAGCTGTTTCTGACGGAGCTGTCTTTTCAAGCCAGCCTTGCAGGGTACCTCACCCCCCTGCCCTCACCTCAGGGCCTCCCAAAGAAAGTCATCTGAATGGATGACTCCCGAGGTCCAACGCCACTGTCCCCGCAGAGTGATGATTATAATTCGCAGTTTTATAATTTGGATTTGTTTATTATTTAGGCCCTCTCCTCCAGAGTATAAATTTTGCAAAGGCAAAAGCCTGTGTCTGTTTTACTCACCACTAGTGGTCTCAGTGGTGAGTACCACTTTACTTTACTTTACTTTACTTTACTTTACTATATTGATTGATTCTTCGTGGGTCAAATGGACACCTCTGGTCCAATCAACTGGGCCCAGGGTGCAAGCTCATGTTGACTATGCATTTCTGCAGGCTGCCAGCTTTCTGTGAATGGGTGTAGAGCAGGAAGTTAAGTGGACATTGAAGTTGGGCAAAAATCCCCAGAGCAGTATATCCTGGGCAGAGCCATCTCTGTTATTCCTTTATATCTACACAGCATTTCATACAGTGCTGAGCACACACATGTGATCTGTGGAAGCTGCAGATGGCTTGATTGATTACAGTACTATTTTTACGCTAGGAAAGAAAATCTACCACAGCAGTGACAAGGCAGTATTAGGGGACCAAGATTTCTCAGCCTCCCCAAGTAACCCCGGACAAATAGCAAGTTAATAGATGATCAGTCTCTACGCTGCAGTCCAGTGTTTTCTCCTGTCTCTTCTTTACTCCTTCTTTTTTCCTCTTTTTACTTCCTACATTTCGGAGTCTAAACTTCCATTCTTCATTAGCATTTTTGCTTTATCTCTTTCAATCTCAGCAAATCAGAGTTGTAAAGGGAAAAAACTAAAGCAAAACAGTGGGCAGAGCACTAAAATTTTAATCCAGTTTTGGCTTTAGCACAATCTAGCTGTGTGACCTTGGGCATATGACTTGATTTCTCAGGGCTTTTATTTCCTAAAAAAAAAAAGAGAGAGAGAGAGAGGACATGGTGATCCGCAGGCTATCTTCCCTGGAGACTTGGGGGTCTGCAGAAGTGCATCAGGGGCAGTCACAGGGTAGGAAGGTTGATGGGGGGGCCCAGCCCCATGTCCAACTGCAGGGAACCTCAGGTTTAACAGTAGGTATAAAATTCAGAGTTCTGCTCTACACAGGACTAGTTGACCTCTAAGATTCTTTTCCGTGTCAGTTAAGAATTTTGTTAGGTGGCAAGGAAAGTGTTTACAGGGGCTTTAAAAAGAGAGTGAGTGGTCTACTTTTCCGTCATGTGAAAGAAGTCTGGAGACCAGGGTCAGGATGGGTGCTCCACAATATCAGCAATGGCCTTCACCTTCATTCTTGCTGCTCCACCATTCTTAGCACTGGTGCCCATGCTCACAGGTGCTAAATATTTACTGGGCACCTGTCTGTAAGTGCTTGAATGCCCACATGCATAAAAACCCAGAGACCTCCAGGAATTTCTCCAGGTACCCTGCCTTTGAAGTATTCTACAGGCGGATTTAGTAATTCCCACATCTGGTGCCCATTCTACTTTGTTTATATATGTCAAGTATTGCGTTAACCACATTGTATTATATGTTATCTTTCTGTATGTTAGACAGGTCTGGGCTCTTGACAAAGGGCACCGTGTGTTACTCCTCTTTGGTTTCCTGGTGCCTGATCCAGTGCTTGGCAAGCAGCAGGAGCGTGGTGTTTGTGGAATGGATGAGTAGATGGACGAGCCAATGCATCATTCTGTCCTCAGCTCCCATAGCCCATCTCTAAGAAATGAGGATTAGATTGTTTGGGCATGTTTGCATACCCAGGGGAAAGGGAGAGGAGGGACAGGACACAGCTGATTATCCACAGGTCTGCAGTTCCAGAAGATGGCTAAGTTGGAGGTACATTTGAGAATCCTCAACAAATATGTGGAAGTTAAATTGATGGGATGGATAGATTGAGATCACAGAGTGGGTCAATGGAGAAAAGAAGAAAAGGGAGCTCTAGGGAACACCCACATTTAAGAAGTGGGTAAAAAAAGAGGACCCAGCAAGGAAGACTGAGAAGGTATGCGAAAGTAGGAAAAGAACTGAGGTAGGAGAGAGCTTCAGAAGGAAAACATGGTCAGCACTCAAAAGATACAATGAGGTCAAAAGGGTCCCCTGCTTGGTCCCCTCTGGACCAGTCTCTAGAATTGTAGGGGACCCATTGAACTGAACCCCAATCCTCACTCTCAATCCCCTCTGCAAAAGAACATTTTCCAGAAGTTCAGAGGAATCTATTCTCCACACCCAGCTCCGTCTACCATCGCAACTCTACCTCCTTCGCTATAAGGTAATTTTATCTACAGCAAAAGCCACTTACAACTAAAATCTATATATATTTAAGGAAGGAAGACAGTTCTTGCTGCAGAGGATGTATGGCTGGATGGTCATAGCTTAGGTCTGTCCTGGGATAACAAGGCCAAAATCAAACTGTGAGTCAAGGGAACAATCAGAATCTGAGCCAGTCCTCCAAGCTGGGGTTACAAGTATAGCAATGTTTCCCAAAGCACATGCCAAGAAACACTTACCTCCCTTGTTATAGGGAGGTGATGAGGAAAACAACAATGACAAAAGAATCTCGTGGTTAAATATTAAGAACCAGGAGATGAGAATCAGTTTGCTGAGCCAGAGGCTGAGAGAGAGAAGCTCAGACTCAAGAGTAAGAGAAGAAGCTCCAGAACCGGGGCTCAGATGGTGCAGCAGAGTGACAGCCCAGCTGCGTGAAAACTCTAACAGCGATAGAGACAGAATGCTGAACGAGCACTGGGGAAGGAGAGATGATTCACACCAGGGACCCCAGGACAACCCCCAGATCAGCATGGGCCCCTAGCAGGCAGAATGTGTTCACGCAGAATCAATGATTTAGGTAGGATTTGAGCCGCTCTTGGAAGAATGCAGACAGGGAAATGGGGAAGGTCATTTTGGGCAGAGGACAATATTTGAAAACTAAATAGCCTGGATATGGGGTTAGTTCTGCTGTAGGTGGTTAGAAGGGGCGGGGGCGGGGAGCACGAAGCGTTAGCTTTGCACGCTCTCAGCATCTCCCCAGGGAAGGGAGAGCTGCTTTCAGCCTCATGCTGTTTCAGGGCCCGGCCCTGGAATGAAACCAGACCCAGTGCCATCATCAATGCCGGCTTTTGACTGAGCGTGGCCGAGACCTGGGCCAGGCAGCCCAGATTCCCACCTGGACAAAGCAGACACCCAGACTCTCCTGGCCTGGGCCACCTGCGTGGGGCCTGCTCAGCTGAGCTCAGAGTGGAGTTGCAGGCTCGCAGGCAGGGCCCCCGCTGCTTTGCTCACGGCTGCTCCTCTGAGCGAGAACAGCAATGGTGTATCTCCTCCCCGGCCCAGACGCTCGCTTTGTTCGGTGGGACAGCCCCACCGCTGTGCACTCCATCACGTCCCACTCCAGGCCAAGGGAGCAAGAGATACCGTGTCCTCAGTTTGACAGGCTTGTGAGATCTTGGGTGGGAAGAGAGTGTGGAAAAAGATACGGAGCTAGAATATCTATAGATGGTGCAAAAGCCCAGCCCCAAGCCTCCTGGAAAGACTTCAACTGAACCCTCACTCTCAAAATTTAACATGAGACAAAAATAGGAAGCTGTCCCTTTGTTCAACAGTCACTTATGAGAGACCGAAGAAGGCTAGGAGGCCTTAATTAAAGCGTCAGAATCATTTTCTGGCCTCCTCCGGTGGTTGATCTTTAATTTCTTGGTAGTTCTATCAAGTTCCTAACAGTTTTTCCTGCCTATAAAATGGGTCACCTCAGTCCACAAGCCCTCATGCAGCTATTGTGACAAATAATGAAAGTGTTGATAAAGACACTCAGGGAAGATGAGGATGTCTGGCGAAGACTGAGGAAGCGGATGAGTGAATTCCCCCGTCCCAAATGATTCTCCCAGTGAGCAAATCACAGCTGCTTATGACGAGCCAAGATATTTCAGCAGGAAATCAGGGAGACTTCTGGGCTGCAGTCTTGGCCCTGCCATCTATCTGCTGGTCAAACTAGGTCCAAGTCCTTAACTCAGTATCTTCTTCTGTTAAGTGGAGATAATCACATCTACTTTAAGAGTAGTTGTGAAGAGTCAGTAAAATAAAGGGTGTGAAGCATTTAACAACGCAATGCCTGGCATCTGGCAAGTGCTCAACAAGCGTTAGCCGCTCAGTGTGAAAATCACTGCCCTCCCTGTCAGGGCTGTCCCTTTACACAAAACACGAGGGAACACGCACTCGCACTCATAGCCTTTGATCCAGTAATCCCTCTCCCAGGAATTCACCTTAAGAAAGTCTACAACCAAAAGGAAACAAGAGATAGAGGCATAAAGATATTCTTTACAAAGTTAACAACAATAACAATGCAAAAAAAAGACTGGAACAATTAAATGAGGAAGTACATTTATTGTAAAACATCCATTTTATGAACTATCCTGCAACCATTAAAAATTGTCACAAAGAGGGAATTCCCTGGCAGTCCAGTGGTTAGGACTCGGCAATTTCACTGCTGGGCCAGGTTCAATCCCTGGTCTGGGAACCAAGATCCAGCAAGCCAGGGAAGCGTGGCCAAAAAAAAAAAAAAAAAAGTCACAAAGAATAGCCAAAAGAAAGTTTAAAAAGAAGAACAAAGTTGGAGGATTTGCACAGCCTGATTTCAAGACTTATTTTAAGGCTACAGAAATCAAGAGAGTACAGTACTGGCATAAGGATAGATGCGAATAAATCAAAATTGGGAGTCTAAAAATAAACTGTTATATTTATGATCAGTTGACTTTTGACGAAGGTGTGAAGGCAATTCAATAGGGAAAGGACAGTCTTTTCAACAAATGGTAGTGGGACCACTGGTTATCCACATGCACAAAAATAAAAGAACAAAACAAAAACTCTTAGTCCTTATATTACACCAGACACAAAAATTAACTCAAAGTGGATCACAGGCCTAAATATAAGAATAAAACTTTAGGATACAACAAAGGAGAAAATCTTTGTGACCCTGGGTAAGGCAAAGATTTCTTAGGTATGATACCAAAAGCATGATCTGTGAAAGTTTGACAAATTGGACTTCATCAAAATGAAAAACTTTTCTTCTTCAAAAAAATACTGCTAGGAAAATGAAAAGCCACAGATTGGGAGAAAGTACTTGCAAATCATATCTAACAAAGAACATAAGTTCAGAATATATCAAAAACTCCTGGGCTTCCCTGGTGGTGCAGTGGTTAAGAATCCACCTGCCAATGCAGGGGACACGGGTTCAAGTCCTGGTCCGGGAAGATCCCACATGACGTGGAGCAACTAAGCCTGTGCGCCACAACTACTGAGCCTGTGCACCACAACTACTGAGCCTGCGCTCTAGAGCCCGTGAGCCACAACTACTGAAGCCCATGTGCCACAACTATTGAAGCCTGTGCACCTAGAGCCTGTGCTCTGCAACGAGAGAAGCCACCACAATGAGAAGCTCGCACACCACAACAAAGAGTAATCCCCGCTCACCACAACTAGAGAAAGCCTGTGCGCAGCAACAAAGACCCAACGCAGCCAAAAATAAATAAATTTTAAAAAAACAAAACAAAACAAACTCTTACAACTCAGTAACAAGAAGACAATCTAATTTTTAAATGGGCAAAAGATTTGAATACTCATTGAAGCAGAAAAGATATAAAAAATGCTACTACACATGAAAAGACATTCCACGTTAACTAGTTAAGCAAGCTAAAATCAATGAAATAGCTCTTCCCACCCACTTTGAAGGCTATAAACAAAAAGAGAGACAAAAACAAGTATTGGCAAAGATGTGGAGAAATTGGAACCTTTATACATCTCTGGCAGGAATGTAAAATGTTGCAGCCACTTTGGAACAGTTTGGGTGTTTCTTTAAAAAGTTAAACACAGGAGAGACCTTCAAGATGACAGAGGATTAAGACGTGGAGATCACCTTCCTCCCCACAAATAAATCAGAAATACATCTACATGTGGAACAACTCCTACAGAAGACCTACTGAACACTGGCAGAAGACCTCAGACTTCCCAAAAGATATAAATTTTTTTCCTTTTTCTCTTTTTGTGAGTGTGTATGTGTATGCTTCTTTCTGTGATTTTGTCTGTATAGCTTTGCTTTTACCATTTGTCCTAGGGTTCTGTCTGGTTTTTTTTTTTTTTTGTATAGTTTTTAGAGCTTGTTATCATAGGTGGATTTGTTTTTTGGTTTGGTTGCTCTCTTCTTTCTTTTTTTATTACTTTTAAATTTCTTTACGTTTAATAATTTTTTATTTTAATAACTTTATTTATTTATTTATTTATTTGTTTATCTCCCTTTTCTTCTGAGCTGTGTGGCTGACAGGGTCTTGGTGCTCCGGCTGGGTGTCAGGCCTGTGCCTCTGAGGTGGGAGAGCCGAGTTCAGGACATTGGCCCACCAGAGACCTCCCAGCTCCACGTAATATCAAATGGCAAAAGCTCTCCTGGAGATCTCCATGTCAATGCTAAGACCCAGCTCCACTCAACAACCAGCAAGCTACAGTGCTGGACACCCTATGCCAAACAACTAGCAAGATAGGAACACAACCCCACCCATTAGCAGAGAGGCTGCCTAAAATCATAATAAGGTCACAGACACCCCAAAATGCACCATGGGATGCAGTCCTGCACACCAGAAAGACAAGATCCAGCCTCATCCACCAGAACACAGGCACCAGTCCCCTCCACTAGGAAGCCTACACAACCTACTGAACCAATCTTAGCCACTGGGGACAGACACCAAAAACAACGGGAACTACGAACCTGCAGCCTGCAAAAAGGAGACCCCAAACACAGTAAGTTAAGGAAAATGAGAAAACAGAGAAACACACAGCAGATGAAGGAGGAAGGTAAAAACCCACCAGACCAAACAAATGAAGAGGAAATAGTCAGTCTACCAGAAAAAGAATTCAGAGTAATGTTAGTAAAGATGATCCAAAATCTTTTAAATAGAATGGAAAACATACAAGAAACGTTTAACAAAGACCTAGAAGGACTAAAGAGCAAACACACAATGATGAACAACACAATAAATGAAATTTAAAATTCTGCAGAAGGAATCAATAGTGGAATAACTGAGGCAGAAGAACGGATAAGTGATCTGGAAGATAAAATAGTGGAAATAAATACCGCAGAGCAGAATAAACAATAAAGAATGAAAAGAATTGAGGACAGTCTCAGAGACCTCTGGGACAACATTAAATGCACCAACATTCGAATTATAGAAGAAGAGAAAAAGAAAGGGAATGAGAAAATATTTGAAGAGATTATAGTTGAAAACTTCCCTAATATGGGAAAGGAAATAGTCAATCAAGTCCAGGAAGCACAGAGAGTCCCATACAGGATAAACCCAAGGAGAAAAACGCCAAGACCCATATTAATCAAACTGTCAAAAATTAAATACAAAGAAAAGATATTAAAAGCAGCAAGTGAAAAACAGCAAATAAAATACAAGGGAATCCCCATAATGTTAACAGCTGATCTTTCAGCAGAAATTCTGCAAGCCAGAAGGGAGTGGCAGGACATATTTATAGTGATGAAAGGGAAGAACCTACAACAAAGATTACTCTACCCAGGAAGGACTTCATTCATATTCGATGGAGAAATGAAAACCTTTATAGACAAGCAAAAGTTAAGAGAATTCAGCACCACCAAACCAGCTTTACAACAAATGATAAAGGAACTTCTCTAGGCAAGAAACACAAGAGAAGGAAAAGACCTACAATAACAAACCCAAAACAATTTAAAAAATGGTAATAGGAACATACATATTGATAACTACCTTAAATGGAGAAGGATTAAATGCTCCAACCAAAAGACATAGATTGGCTGAATGGACACAAAAACAAGACCCGTATATATGCTGTCTACAAGAGACTCACTTCAGACCCAGGGACACATACAGACTGAAAGTGAGGGGATGGAAAAAGATATTCCATGCAAATGGAAATCAAAAGAAAGCTGGAGTAGCAATTCTCCTATCAGAAAAAATAGACTTTAAAATAAAGACTATTACAAGAGACAAAGAAGGACACTACATAATGATCAACGGATCAATCCAAGAAGAAGATATAACAACTGTAAATAATTATGCACCCAACATAGGAGCACCTCAATACATAAGGCAAATGCTAAGAGCCATAAAAGGGAAAATCGACAGTAACACAATCATAGGAGGAGACTTTAATACCCCACTTTCACCAATGGACAGATCATCCAAAATGAAAATAAATAAGGACACAAGCTTTAAATACATTAAACAAGATGGACTTAATTGATACTTATGGGACGTTCCATCCAAAAACAACAGAATACACTTTCTTCTCAAGTGCTCATGGAACATTCTCCAGGATAGATCATATCGTGGGTCACAAATCAAGCCTTGAAATTGTTTCAAGTATCTTTTCTGACCACAACACTATGAGACTAGATATCAATTACAGGAAAAAATCTGTAAAAAATACAAACACATGGAGGCTAAACAGTACACTACTAAATAACCAAGAGATCACTGAAGAAATCAAAGAGGAAATCAAAAAATACCTAGAAACAAATGACAATGAAAACATGACGACCCAAAACCTATGGGATACAGCAAAAGCAGTTCTAAGACGGAAGTTGATAGCAATACAATCCTACCTCAAGAAACAAGAAACAACTCAAATAAACAACTTAACCTTACACCTAAAGCAATTAGAGAAAGAAGAACAAAAAGACCCCAAAGTTAGCAGAAGGAAAGAAATCATAAACATCAGATCAGAAATAAATGAAAAAAAAAAAAAATGAGGGAAACAATAGCAAAGATCAATAAAACTTAAAGTTGGTTCTTTGAGAAGATAAACAAAATTGATAAACCATTAGCCAGACTCATCAAGGAAAAAAGGATTAATCTCCAAAATTTACAAGCAGCTCGTGCAGCTCAATATCAAAACAACAAACAACCCAGTCCAAAAATGGGCAGAAGACCTAAATAGACATTTCTCCAAAGAAGATATACAGATTGCCAACAAACACATGAAAGAATGCTCAACATCACTAATAATTAGAGAAATGCAAGTCAAAACTACAATGAGGTATCACCTCACACCAGTCAGAATGGCCATCATCAAAAAAAATCTACAAACAGTAAATGTTGGAGAGGGTGTGGAGAAAATGGAACCCTCTTGCACTGTTGGTGGGAATGTAAATTGGTACAGCCACTATGGAGAACAGTATGGAGGTTCCTTAAAAAACTAAAAATAGAACTACCATACGACACAGCAATCCCACTACTGGGCATATACCCTGAGAAAACCATAATTCATAAAGAGTCATGTACCACACTGTTCACTGCGACTCTATTTACAGTAGCCAGGACATGGAAGCAACCTAAGTGTCCATCAACAGATGAATGGATAAAGATGTGGCACATATATACAATGGAATATTACTCAGCCATAAAAAGAAACAAAATTGAGTTATTTGTAGTGAGGTGGATGGATCTAGAGTCTGTCATACAAAGTGAAGTAAGTCAGAAAGAGAAAAAGAAATACTGTATGCTAACACATGTATATGGAATCTAAAAAAAAAAAAAATGGTTCTGAAGAACCTAGGGGCAGGACAAGAATAAAGACGCAGATGTAGAGAATGGACTTGAGGACACAGGGAGGCAGAAGGGGAAAGTGGGACGAAATGAGAGAGTGGCATGGACATATATACACTACCAAATGTAAAATAGATAGCTAGTGGAAAGCAGCCCCATAGTACAGGGAGATCAGCTCGGTGCTTTGTGACCATCTAGAGGGGTGGAATAGGGAGGGTGGGAGGGAGACACAAGAGGGAGGAGCTATGGGGATATATGTATATGTATAGCTGATTCAGTTTTTTGTAAAGCAGAAAATAACACACCATTGTAAAGCAATTATACGTCAATAAATATGTTAAAAACAAAAACAACAAAAAAAGTTAAACACAGATTTACCATAGGACTCAGCAATTTCACTCCCAGTAGTCTGGCCAAGAAAGATGAAAACATATGTTCACACAGACATACAGTTCATAGCAGCAGTATTCATAACAGCCCCAAATAGGAAACAATTCAAGTGTCCACTTTACTGGTGAGTAAAGTGTGGTATAGCCATTCAGTAGAATGTTATTCAGCAGTAAAAAGGAGCAAACTACTGATACATGCCACAGTGTGGATGGTCCTCAAAAACAGTTTGCTAAGTGAAGTGAGCCAGACACAAATTTACATAAAATTTCTAGGAAATATAAAGCTATGGCAGAAAGCAGATCAGTGGTTTCCTGGGACAGGGGATGAAACCAGGAAGTACAAATGGGCACATGAAAATGTGGGGAGGTGGGTGATGGAAATGTTCTAAAATTGGATTTTCAGCAACTCTGTAAATTTACTAGATGTCCCTAAATCGGACTTCCCTGGTGGCGCAGTGGTTAAGAATCCTCCTGCCAATGCAAGGGACACGGTCCGGGAAGATCCCACATGCTGCGGAGCAACTAAGCCCGTGCACCGCAACTACTGAGCCTGCACTCTAGAGCCCATCTGCCACAACTACTGAGCCCGTGTGCTGCAACTACTGAAGCCCACGCGACTAGAGCCCGTGCTCCGCAACAAGAGAAGCCACCCCAATGAGAAGCATGCACACTGCAAGGAAGAGTGGCCCCTGCTCGTTGCAACTAGAGAAAGCCTGCGCACAGCAACGAAGACCCAACGCAGTCAAAAATAAATAAATAAATAAATTTTTTTTAAACTTAAAAAAAAAAGTCCCCAAATCATACACTAAAATGGGTTAATTTAATGGTATATGAATTATACATCAACATAATACTTTAAAAACTGTTATGAAGATTGTGTAGCAACATGAACACATCGTATGATACCTTATGGAAACACAAACAAGCTAATGCAAAATACAGAAGTAGTTAAAATACAAAATAGGTTAATGATTACAACCATGGATGGATGAGAATAAAGATGAAGAAACTGGAACAATTAAGGTGCCATATTAGCAAAATGGGGAATTGTTTTCTGTCTTTTAACAAAATGTTCTTTAATCATTTTTTGTTATATTAGAAAAGATAAAAAGCTGAGACAGACTGTTCTGTGTTTGGTCTTTTAGCTTTGCAGGGGGTGTGGGAGGAGATAATAACACCTGCTAGCTTTCCAGTTCTTTTCTTCTGCTTTGCTAGAGAGCTTTACAGACATTAGCTCATTAATCCTCAACAATCCACCACGCAGGCAGGGAATAATATTACCTCCCCCACGTTGCTTATTCTGGCTCATTTAAAGGTATAATTGTTTTGAATTTATAATGAGGGATTTATGTGAGGCAAGTGATAATCGTATTTTTATATGTTATAAATCTCCACAGATGTACACACCAGAACAAATGGATTACGTTTTAACTACCTCTTCGGAACTAGGTTATTTCTTCTCCACTCTCATTGTCCTCTTATCCATTCTGAGCTAAAGCTGAGGTGTCACGTTACCTTAGCTTCCAAACAAAAAAAAACTAGGCCTGCTAAATGCTTCTGGTGGGTGAAAATGGGAATTTCTCTTTTTGCGCCTATATCCTTACCTTATCCAGACAGTAGAAATGAATGTCCAGGCACCAGCTTATCCAGCTGATTAATGGCATCTCACTTTGTTTTGGTTAGGACTTAACTTTCTCTCCATCACAGACAGGTCAGGTTCCATGTTACAGAACAAATGACTCCTAAATAACAAATCCTGAAGAATGTCCTTGTCACCCACGAATTCCACTGTGTGTGCTGTCCCCTTGCCTAAGATGCCCTGTCCCACCTTATTTATCAAGTGACCTTCCCTGGTCTTTTCAGGACTGGTATACTTGATAACCCCCCTTTTCTCCTTTACTTCTCTTTAAGTACCCCCCCCCACCTCCATATGGTAAAGCCTTCCCTCTCTTGTGCTCTTATGGGGATGTACAGACCTTTATTTTTGTCCTTAGCTTGTATTGTAAAGTATATTTGTCTATGTGCTTGTCTCCCTCTATTAGATTGTGAATTTACTGAAAAAGAGTTAATAGCATAATCATCTTTGAATCCCAGCACACGATGATGGTGATGATGATGACATCAATGATGTTGAAGACAGTTGTATTAGTCAGTTAGGGCTGCTATAATAAATACCACAGACTGGGGGGCTTAAACAACAGAAATTTATTTCCCTGCAATTCAGAGGCTAGAAGTCCAAGATCAAGATGTCAGCAGGGTTAATTTCATTCTGGGGCCTGTCTCCTTGGCTTGTAGATGGTTATGTTCTCCCTGTGTCTTCACATGGTCTCCCCTCTCTGTGTGTCTGTGTCTTCATCACCTCTTCTTTTTTTCTTTTTTAATTTTAATTTTTTCTTTTTTGGCTGCATTGGGTCTTTGTTACTGAGTGCAGGCTTTCTCTAGTTGCAGTGAGCGGGGGCTACTCTTTGTTGCAGTGTGTGGGCTTCTCATTGCAGTGGCTTCTCTTGTTGCAGAGCACGGGCTCTAAACACGTGGGCTTCAGTAGTTGCATCATGCGGGCTCAGTAGTTGTGGCAACATGGGCCCTAGAGCGTGTGGGCTTCAGTAGTTGTGACACACTCATCACCTCTTCTTACAAGGACACTGGTCATATTGGATCAGGACCCACTCATATGGCTTCATTGTTACCTTAATCACCTCTTTAAAGGGCCTATCTCCAATTACAGTCATATTCTGACATACTGAGGGTTGAGACTTCAACATATAAATTTGGGGGGGGACACAATTCAGTCCATAACAACGGTAATGAAGAGGATGACAACAGTTACAATTTATTGAATGCTTACTGTATTCTGGGTACTTGACTTTCTACCTGATATCTCTTTTAATTGTCAAAAACCCTATAATTATGCTATAATTATGATATATTGTCATTCCTGGCTTATAGAAAAAGGAGCCAAGACTTATGGAGATTAAGTCAATTATCCAAGGTCATAGAGCTAACGTGCAGTGGAAATAGGATTCAATCCCAAATTATTTTGCCTCCAGAACTACACTCTTCATCATCATGCTCTGCTACCTGGTACAAAATAGGTGTGCAGTGCATTTCTGAAGAAAAAATGACAAGGTAAATGAATGAAAAAATGATTAATATGGACAAGTGACATTTCAATTAAGTTGTACCATAGACCATATCATAGTTTCAAGGAAACTTACAAAAATTACACATAGATGATTATCCCAAAGGTAACTTTATTCTTGTCTTCTAATGCCAGATTTTGATAAGGATTCTATCGAATTTAAAATCTAGCATTTTTTTGCTTAAAAAAATAAAAATTGAAGTCATACAATCAAAGAACTTCAGAGATGGCAGAAGTTTCACAAAATACCAGTTCAAATTCTGTCTTTTCCAAATGAGGAAATAGAGGCTCAGTAAGATTAGCTGACTTGCCGTTATTTTATTAGACTGATAACACATTATTAATTATGCACTATTTTTCTCATTATTTATCGTCACTGGGCTCCTAGGTGTGGCGTAATCAAATTACATTTTCCTTTTCCCCAGGATCATTCCAGAGTAGTTGGGGTTAGACCTGGGAGGAGGCAATAGGAGGGGTCAAATCAGCAATCTTTCAAAGCCACCTTCCAAATTCCTTTTGTCCACTTGCCTTTTCTTCCACCGCAATTCATCCAAACTAAAGGAAGGGGGCTTTTGCATTCATACACTGGCTGGGAGGCATATTCCCTAACCATCGCTAATGAAAGGAAAAGCAGAGTCCTGCAAAGTTCCCAGGAAGATTGAGCATGTGTATGGACCGGTGCTAGGGAACCGACTGGAGCTCAAGGCCACGCTGCTCCTGACAGCGTCTGGGTCTGGCAACAGAATCTTGGAAAACCACAGATCATTAGAGAGGAACTCAGAGCCTATTTAGTCCAACTTCTTCAGATGAGGAAATGAGGTTGTAGGAGGTGAGTGACTAACCCAGGACAGATCAGCCAATTAAGGATAGTGTTGGAACCAATCAGCCCCTTCCAGGGATGAACTGGGCAGAGCATAAAGTTTCACTCACATTTAGCACCCTCCTTATAACTGAGCAGGATTTTCCAAAATGTGGTCTGCATGCCAGGGATGTTTTCACACGATGTTTTTAGTTATTTTTTTTTTAAATGGACCAACACTTTTTTTCTCTTAATAGCTATGTACTTTTTCAATTAATATTAGAAAAAAAATGAGCCCATAACGTTATGAATTCACAGGCAAAACTGATTTTGAAGACTTTGACAATTTTATTCAAAAAATATTCTACTTAGATAAAAAGGTGAGTTGACTTTAAGACAAAAAAGTCAGTGAGTAATATTACAGCTGGCATGATAATATAGCAAAAGCTGTGAGGTAGTGTGCAAGTTGTTAAAGTGTGGGACACACTGAACTAAGATAATTCTCTTTTTATCGATGCATTAACTGATGTGTGGAGAGGAGATGGGATCTGCTCGTGAATAGGACAAAAATATTTTTACTTATAGTTGAGGGACCTGGCCTTGCCCTACCCTTACAAGCAAGAACTAGGACTGCTCATTTATGTTTGACAGGTCATGAGGGTTGCTATCAAATAGAGGTTTTTTTCCCCCTTTAGATAAATATTATAAATATAAATACATTGTGAGAACAGCCGTTGTCTTGAACTTTGATGGATACACTCATATGGTTAGTGATGAAATGATGAACCAGAAAAGATCTCGATGCACATGTTCTCAGGGTAATCTGTCACTTACCAGATCCCGGGCTTTTGACTGAAAATTGGCAGATCGGACAGCCGCCAGTCTGTACTTGTCTTCTATAGCTGCTGCTCTGACATGTTTACTGCAAACAAATGCATTTTGTTTTTATAGGGTGAGTAATATCCTGAAAGGGCAACTTAGGTTTCTTATTGCCCAATTTAAGCTGGTCCCAGATATCTTTAACCTTTAAGTAATTCCTTTCTTTATTTAAAATACCTCATTAAATCCTCAAAATTCACAACATTCAGTAATGAATTAAGGTAAGGCTTTCTGTAGAGTTGTTTTGTGATCGTTTCTGTTGTTCACGAAGTTCCCACCTCAAAGATTTGTATCTGGAGCATTTGTAATCAATCAGCAAAGCCTTAACCCCAGTTCAGAGGAGGACCAATCATTAATCCTCAGATCTGAAGTGCATGGGCCCAAAACTCTGGGCTCAGAATCCCCTTCTTAACACAGTCCCCAGAGGCTCTTGAGTAATCTATTAAACCTCCTCCTCCTGCAGAGAGACTCGCGCTAATGTTTTCTTGGAGACGCTATTCAAAGGAGTATCCCAAAACAAATTGGAAAGATGCAAGTCCAGTCCTGGGGTCGGATCTCACAGGCATGTGAATGGCATGAAAGACTACAGCAAACCACAGGGCAATCCCTGGGTTGGTCTTCAAAACTTCCCAGGGGACATTATTTCCAAGGCATTTCTAGAATGTTTCACTCTCCCTTGTGTTAAATATGGCTTAAGACATTTTCCTGGTCTAAGAAACACATCCTTCTTACCGCCGAACCTCCCTTTAGTCAGAGGTTATGAGAATATAGTAGCTAAGAACTTATAAGTTTTCAAACTGAATACAAGTTGACTATTAGAGTCTCACAAGATAAATACAGCTCCAAGCCTGGGAGAGATCTTACGTGCCTGGTACGTAGCTGGCACTCAACAGAATCACTGGGGTGGAGACCTCACCCAGCTCAGCACTCTCATTCTACCTGATTTTCTGACTCTCTCTACTCTTTTTCTTTCTTCCTTCCTTCCTTTCTTTCTTTTTTCTTCTTTCTTTCTTTCTTTGCTTTCTTCCTTCCTTCCTTCCTTTCTTTCTTTCTTCCTTCCTTCCTTCCTTCCTTCCTTCCTTCCTTTCTTCCTTCCTTCCTTCCTTTCTTTCTTTCTTTCTTTCTCTTTCTTTCTTTCTTCCTTCCTTCCTTCCTTCCTTCCTTCCTTCCTTCCTTCCTTCCTTCCTCTTCCTTCCTTCCTTCCTTTCTTTCTTTCTTTCTTTCTCTTTCTTTCTTTCTTTCTTTTTCTTTCTTTCTTTCTTTCTTTCTTTCTCTCTCTCTCTCTCTCCCTCCTTTCCTTCCTTTCTTTTTCTTCAATTTTTAACTTTTTATTGGAGTATCGTTGATTTACAATGTTGTGTTAGTTTCTGCTGTACAGCAAAGTGAATCAGTTATACATATACATATATCCACTCTTTTTTAGATTATTTTCCTGTATATCGCACTGAGTAGAGTTCCCTGTTTATACAGTAGGTCCTTATTAGTTATCTATTTTATATATAGTAGTACGTATATGTCGATCCCAATCTCCCAATTTATCCTTCCCTACCCCTTTCCCCCTGGTAACTGTAAGTTTGTTTTTTACATCTGTGACTCTATTTCTGTTTGGTAAATAAGTTCATTTGTACCATTTTTTTAGGTTCCACCTATAAGTGATATCATATGATATTTGTCTTTCTCTGTCTGACTTACTTCACTCAATATGACAATCTTTAGGTCCATCCATGTTGCTGCAAGTGGTATTTCATTCTTTTTTTATGGCTGAGTAATATTCCATTGTATATATGCACCACATCTTCTTTATCCATTCCTCTGTCAATGGACATTCAGGTTGCTTCCATATCCTGGCTATTGTAAATAGTGCTGCAATGAACATTGGGGTGCACGTATTTTTTTGAATTATGGTTTTCTCTGGATATATGCCCAGGAGTGGGATTGCTGGATCATATGGTAGCTTTATTTTTAGTTTTTTAAGGAACCTCCATACTGTTCTCCATAATGTTTGTACCAATTTACATTCCCATCAAACGTGTAGGAGGGTACTCTTTTCTCCACACCCTCTCCAGAATTTACTATCTGTAGATTTTTTGATGATGTCTATTCTGACCAGTGTGAGGTGATACCTCCTTGTAGTATTGATTTGCATTTTTCTAATAATTAGAAATTAGAGCATCTTTTCATGTGCCTCTTGGCCATCCGTATGTCTTCTTTTTTTTTGACCTTGCCACACAGCACGTGGGATCTTAGTTCCCTGACCAGGGATCGAACCCATGCCCCCTTCAGTGGAAGCGTGGAGTCTTAACCACTGGACTGCCAGGGAAGTCCCTGTATGTCTCTTTGGAGAAATGTCTATTTAGATCTTCTAATCAAAGTATAGTTGATTTATAATATTGTGTTAGTTTCAGGTATAGTTTCAGGTATACTGATTCAGGTTGGGGGTTTTTTGTTTTTTGTTTTCTGTTTTTTTGCAGATTATATTCCACTATAGGTTATTACAAGATATTGGGTATAATTCCCTGTGCAAGTACATCCTTGTTGCTTATCTATTTTATGTATAGTAGTGTGTATCTGTTAATCCCCTACTCCTAATTTGTCCCTCCTTCTCCCTCCCTTTTGATAACAATAAGTTTGTTTTCTATGTCTGTGAGTCTGCTTCTGTTTTGTATATAGATTCATTTGTATTATTTTTTTAGATTCTCTGTATAAGTGATATCATATGGTATTTGTCTTTCCCTGTCTGACTTATTTCACTAAGCATAATAGTCTCTAGGTCCATCCATGTTGCTCTGTACTCATTTTCTAGTATCACTCTAGATATTCTGAGACCCAAAGTGGAAGCAGCAGTTCTTGTCTGGTTTCTGGTCTTGGTTGGCTTTCCTCCCACTCCAACCTACAGCTCCCACCTTGGCTCTCATTCCTACCCAGCTCTTTCATACAACTCCCTTTTCTTCTTATTGTCACCTTCCTATTCCCATGGTCTGAGGTCCTCCTTTCACCTCTCCTTCAAATGGAAACCAGAACCTTTCAGTTGAAACATTTTAGTGTTAACTCAAGAATTTTACACAACACCCTGGAAGACCCAGTTGCTTCAAGTCAACATTCAGAGGGGAAATTTCCATGTTCTCACAGGAGATCTTCTTCAAGGGAAAACCACATCCTAAAGAATTTGGGTTGGAGATACAACCCTTGGAGATTCTCCTTAAGGACTGGAAGAAAATGGTGAGAAAATATACTTTGAAGGAGACGTTTAATCTATAAGGAGGTATCTTGTATTTTGGTAACATCACAGGTAAAATGTCTCCTACCAGATTTTGCTAGTTTCCTGACCTGTCCCCATCTCCTGCTGAGTGGGCAACAAACCAGGTAAGGCTGTTCCTCCACACTCATTTGACTGCACCTGGTGAGGGCACAGGTCTGAGGGATGGTCCATTGGTAGCCCATGACATAGCCTGGCTCAATGGCTAAGCCAGTCAAATTCTTCTCTCAGGATTTAGGTAAAGATGCCCAGAAGGAGGTTAGTTATGGTTGCTGAACCTGGAAGATCATGCATATTTGGGGACTGAATGGTCAGAAATAGCCAGCTGGCAAGGAAGATAAAGGAGGTAATATACAGAGCAAGACTTTGCTGTGAGGGGGAGAGTTGGAAATGTGAAAAAAGCATATCACAGAGCTGCCTAGATTCCTGCCTTTCCTGAGGCTGGGTTTTTTGGCTCTTCCAGGATTCCCATGTATACATGTCCTTTCAATAAACCCCATTATTTCTGGAACAACTTGAATGAGTCTCTGTTCCTTAGTAAGACAAAACCATGGCGGAAGCACTGAGTGAGTTAGTCGTTACGGACACTAACCTGGGTGACCATCAGAGCCCCCTCGAGGGCAGGTTGGTTAGTGACCCTGCTCAGTGTTGGCTTGGACATCAGCCCAGGGGATGCACCCAGCCATGTTCAGCCCTCATACCAAGACTCTTACCTCTGCCATTTTGCTTGAAAGGATCTGCACATCCTTAAATCTCTCTCATATAGAATCATAGACTCTCAGCGTGGGAAAGAAATGAGGCCATCATGTCCAACCACCCTCGCCATGGTTGAATCACCCCTGTAAATTCCTGGCCAGTGATTTTCAAGTCTAGACTTCAGTACTTACAGGGACAGAAAATTATTATTATTTTTTTAATTTTTAAAATTTATGTTTGGCTGTGTTGGGTCTTCATTGCTACGGCGAATGGGGGCTACTCTTCATTGCGGTGCGTGGGCTTCTCTTGTTGCAAAGCACGGGCTCTAGGCACATGGGCTTCAGTAGTTGTATCACGCGGGCTCAGTAGTTGCAGCACGTGGACCCTAGAGTGCACAGGCTTCAGTAGTTGTGGTGCGTGGGCTCAGTAGTTGTGGCTCGCAGGCTCTAGAGCACAGGCTCAGTAGTTGTGGCACACGGGTTTAGTTTCTCCGCAGCATGTGGGATCTTCCCAGACCAGGGATCAAACCTGTGTTCCCTGCATTGGCAGGCGGATTCTTTTTTTTTTTTTTTTTAATAATTATTCATTTATTTTTGGCTGTGTTGGGTCTTCGTTTCTGTGTGAGGGCTTTCTCCAGTTGCGGCAAGTGGGGACCACTCTTCATCACGGTGCGTGGGTCTCTCACTATCATGGCCTCTCTTGTTGCGGAGCATAGGCTCCAGATGCGCAGGCTCAGTAGTTGTGACTCACAGGCCTAGTTGCTCCGCGGCATGTGGGATCTTCCCAGACCAGGGCTCGAACCCGTGTCCCCTGCATTGGCAGGCAGATTCTCAACCACTGCGCCACCAGGGAAGCCCCAGCAGGCGGATTCTTAACCACTGTGCCACCAGGGAAATCCCAGAGAGAAAATTATAATCAAATCATTTCCATAGCTACCATTTATTGAATACCTACTATGTGCTAAGCACTATGCTAACTACTTCACATTCATTCTCTCTTAATTTTTCTGAAAACAGAAAATTTATGTTTTCAAGGAGAAATAGAAGGTAACCAGCATTTATTGAGCACCTACTATATGTCTTTCTCTTCACAGATGCTATCTCATGTTATACTCTAAAACCTACTGGGATTATTTTCAAATGAAGGAACTGGGGCTCAGAGAGGTCAAATTGTTTCCCACAATCATAGCCATGAATCTAGTTAATGGTTGTGTCAGAACTTTTTGCTCACAGTAGAAAAGCATTCCTATTAAGCAAAAATAGAATTTACTGGGGAAACATAGGAAACTCACAAAATTGAGAGAAAGTTGAAGAACAGGACCAGAGATGATAATAATTCTATTCTTCGAGGGCAAACAGCATCATAAGGAATTTAGATTGGAGATATAATCCTTGGAGAGTCTCTTTAAAGGCTGGGAAAATAGTGGGGAAATTGAGCTTGAAGGAGATGTTTAATATATAAGAATGTATCTTGTATTTTGGTCAGTGCACTGCTCAGGGAAGAGTCAGCTCCAGCCATTTTCCACCCTCATGTTACTCAGTTCAAGATAGAGTGTCCTGGGAAAAAGAATCTGACTGGGCCAACTTGGGTCACATGTTCAACTCTTGATGAGAGGTGAATAGTACAACTTGATGAATTGTCCCACCAAGACTGTTCGCAATGGGGAAATGTTATTTCCCCTGAGAAAATCAGGCCATTGCTTTCAGAATAAAGAGGAACGGACTCTGGAAAACAAAAACAACAAATGCTTACTGCAGTGATGGAACTGGCATTCCAACAGTCTTTCCACTGCTTTCCAGTTGAAGGGATAACAAATTCATCTTTATATGGGATCAAAATCTGTTTTCTTCCAACTTCCTCTTATTGGTCCTGGTTTTCCAATTTAGAGCTACACAGCACCATCATATTCGGACAGCTGTTCAATTTTTTGAAGGCAATTAGCATACTCCCCCCCACCAATCCCCCAGTCCTAGTTTCCTCAACTCCTGGCTATAAATATTTCTGGTTCCTTAAACTTTTCTTCACATGACATTGTCTGAGTATCTTTCTAGCCTGGTTGTTCTTTTTAAAACATGCTTCAGATTGTTTATTTTCTTAAAGCACAGCGATCAGAGGAACCCAAAATGTCACTTCTGATACGATTTGTTCAAAGCAGGGTAGAGCATCTCAGAATCACAAAATCTTAAAGACTGAATGGAAATTTGCTTCCACCTCCTGCCTAATGCAGGCTCTAGTGCCTGATGGGTCTATTCTGCATCTTAGCATTGCCATTTGTTAGCTGCATTTATGTTTCACGAGCAGGCTTCCTTCACTGTTACCTGTAATCATAACACATACTTATGGCCACCGTAATTATTAAATGACAGAATGCATGTAGAATAAGTGGCACAGTGCCTGGCCCATAGCAGGCCCTCAGTACACTTATTACTATTTCCATTTGTCATTATTATTACTCTACGCTAATAATAATAATAAGTGGCCATTCAGCCTTTCCATGGTCACTGAAAGTGGGTCACTGCCAGAGAAGCCATATCTATCCTTCAGAGTTTACTCAAAGGCACATGAGGAATGGCTTGGTCAAAGAGCACAGAGTTCAGGATTTATACACACTATCAGAAGGAAATAAGAACAACCTTGCAGGAAAATGTGTAGTGCTACAGGGTAAGGAAACCCCTTTGAAGTACTTCCCTTTGAGTAGGTAAAGTGCAAGCTAACTTTGCTTTATTTTTTTCAGGATTCGCAGGAAGCAGTCCTTATGTCTGAATCTGTGATGATCAAGTTCAATTATCAAGAGGTAAAAACCAATATGCAAATATTAGTTATTGATAAGATACTTAGTAATCGGAGTGGCTTCTCACACCCACAGTAAGCTCTTTCAAACTTGAATTTACTGCTCCCACACAAATTAGGCAAATAAAACAAAGCAGGCCTGGAGTATACATGTAGTATACGGCCTAGAAAATAGCCATTGTCCTTTGCTGCACTAAGACGCTGCTACTGAGGGTTTCTCAGCACAGCTGGGTCATGGCAGAGGTGAAGGTCATGGTCTCTGGTATGGCAATCAGTGGTATCAGAGACAATGGCAGACTTTAAAGTATGTGTACTACTAAGAGGCCGTCTAGAGATAGTCAAGAGAACTGGTATTGGAGTCAGAAACAGTACAGATCTTCCTTCACTTACTATGGGTTACATCCCAGTAAACCCACTGTAAGGTGAAAATAATGCAAATCGAAAATGCATTTAACACACTAACCTACCGAACATCACAGCTCAGCCTTGCCTGCCTTGAACATGCTCAGAACACTTACATGAGGCTACAGTTGGGCAAAATCATCTAACATAAAGTCCATTTCATACTAAAGTGTTGAATATCTTATATAATTTATTGAACATTGTACTAAAAGTGAAAAACAATGGTTGTCTGGGTACAGAATGGTTGTCAGTGTATCGGCTGTTGACCCTTTGTTGATTGCGTGGCTCACTGGGAACCTCAGCTCAAGGCCACTACCCAGCATCACCAGGGAGTATCGCACCACACATTGCGAGCCCAGGGAAAGATCAAAATGTTTCTACTGAATGAGTATTGCTTTTTCACCATCATGAAGTAAAAAAATCAAACGCTGAACCATTGTAAGTCAGGAAACGTCTGTAATCAGACTCTACTGAGTACAATTTGTCTGTGAAGGACCAGCTCTAAGTGTTCATCATGGTCTTGTGAATCCCTGGCACCGTGCCTGTCTCAGAACAGGAGTTCAAACCTGTGAATGAATGAATGAAGTGCCTGGGTTCAGATCCTAGCTCTGCCACTGAACAACGATATCATCTTCGGCAAAAGCTCTGGAACTTCTCTGTGCCTCCGTCTCCTTGTCTGTAAAATGGAGAGCATGGTAATACCTGTCGCAGGATTCTGTGGCGATGAAATGAGAAAATGTAGCCAGCACATAGTAAGAGCTCAATAACCGTAAGTTGTTAATGTTCTGACTTTTCGTTATTATTATTATTACTGACTTTTGATCAATTCTGGTAAAAGGTCTGTACACAATAACCTTCACATTTACACAAATACTTAAAGAGTTAAATCGCCACATTAGCAGCTGTTTTACCACCAGCAATAGTCAACAGTGCGACAGCTAAGTTTTTGTTTGCTTGTTTGTTTCTGCCAATTGAACTTTAAGATCTTCTGCTTCCCTATAATTAACTCTTTGAACTGGCAAGGAGCTTTCAGGGTAATCACCAGCTGCCCATTCTTGCTCACCTCTTCCACCACACTCCCAAGGGCCTCAGTGATGGTATCCTGGGACTCTGCCTTGGGACTTCAGAGCACACAGAGCAATGGGAAGCACGGATCATTCATTGGGAGGGATGTAAATAATTTCTGCACTGAAGAGAGACAATGTGAAAGAAAGGGAGCTTTTATTTTTTAGAAAACTACCTTGGTAAAACAAAACAAAACAAAACAAAACATCATGGGAATTCCCTGGCAGTCCACTTCCACTGCTGGGGGCCCAGACTCCATCCCTGGTTGGGGAACTAAGATCCCGAAAGCTGAGTGACGCAGCCAAAAAGGAAAAAAAATAGAAAACCAACTTGGTAAATTTTTTTAAAAATTAATTACTTGGAAATTTTCAGAGTTTTGAGTTTGTTTGAGCAACGTTCCCTATAACATCGCAATTCTCAGGTCCCAATCTCCCTTGGCTTGGTTTTCCCCCTTCTCATCATTGATGAATATGATACAGGAAGTTGAAGTGATACTACCCAAAATCCCTCTGAGTCAAAAAGAAGTCACGTTATGTATGTGGGTCTGCGTCCAGGTAGATGCTCCATTATACTGTATATTACATATGTGATATTATCCTAATCTCCTTCTATTATTTTAAACACCAAATTACTTTCTTTAATTACATTTATCGAAACAGTATTTTTAACTTTCCAAAGATATACAGATTATGTATTGAGGAAAAAACCCTGGAACTTTGCTTTTCCGAGTGTCTTCTGCAGCTGTATTAAGAGAACCAGCAAACATTTCTAGACTGTCTCACTTAAGCCAGACACTACCATTCAAGGAGCCTATCTTTCCCTCTCAATAATATTATGACCTCTTTAAAAAGAAAAGGGAGAAAAAAGATGGGGGGAGGGGGACATGACTTTTCAATTCTATTATCTTTGGCATTTTGCACCAGTCTGGGGTTTCTCAAGTCTGGAGACAAGAAGAACATATTCATTTTAGACATTAACAACAACAACAGAAGTTCTGAATGCCTTTGCAGTTTCTTCCTTGAGCTGTCTAGAGGGAACTATTTATTTTGCTTCTTTACCTTGCAAACAGCTAACGGCTCCCAGCCAGGGCTCAACCCAACCCTTTTGTACCCTGCAGTCATCTCTGTGGCTTTAAAAGAAAAGCGATTCTCTGGAATGCTGTGCGTGCACATGCCTGTCGGACTCAGCAGGCCCCACCTGCTGAGCAGGTAAACCAGATCCTCCGACCCGCCTCTGCAGCCACATTCCAGCCAGGCAAGCTCCTACTCTCTAATTGTTACCTGTCAAACAGGTCAACCAGGCACTTGGGTCTGGTCCAAACACGCGCATGTTCCCACGAAACCCTAAACCTGCAAACCTTTGACCTTTCCATAGTTCCCAAGTTCCCTTGATTATTTTAACCAGGGCTGATTTAAATCCAAACGATGACTTTTTAACAGGCACACAGGTTCTTTTTTCTCCCTCACCATGGATGGTAAAGCTGATCACACACTGTTTGGGGTTTCTGGACTAGAGCACCGTGGTAATTCAAGATGACCAGAGTCATAGGTCAGAGTAGTTAGGGCTCCTGAAATAAAATCCACGAGTCCTAAATCACTCATGGGAACTGCAGGCTGTCCACACTGACCAAATGGAGACTGAATTCCCTTGGGTGGATAAAAACAGAGGTGACTTACAGGTGAAGATTCCCTTCCTCTCCTTTCTGGCACTGGCTTGACAGCGGAGACTGTGTCCTATGGGCTCAGCCCCAAACCTAAGACAGGTAAGACCTTGAGCAAGTCATGTGACCCGTGTGGGCCTCAGCAGTCCCTCTCTAGTAAAGAGAAGTGGGAGACTACACAGGCTGTAAGCCTCTTCCAGCACCGTTTCTATTTTCTTTCCTTTCATTGATGTCACTCAAGGTAGGGGGATCATGTCACAGGAATGCTGATATCCTTCACCCTTGATATCTGGGGCTGGGTGGGGGGCTTGAGCACTGCTGGAGGGACCCTGGATGAGCTGACAGCCCCTTTTGACTAGCTGACCAGGTCTAGAGACTTCCCTCAAGTATGGAAAAACCCTGGGCTTCCCCTCTTAGGACATCTGGATAGAATACAGAATGTCCATCTTCACCTCAGTTTCCCCTCTGTATCCCACCCGGTGGGTTCAACAGAATATCCATCTTCACCTCAGTTTCCCCTCTGTATCCCACCCGGTGGGTTCAACAGACTATCCATCTTCACCTCAGTTTCCCCTCTGTATCCCACCCGGTGGGTTCAAGCATTTTTGTTGGGAGATGTGATGATTTTTGTTGTTCTGGTAGCACAGACTACCCTTTTATTCTACTGATAATGAATTCAGAATCAAAACTACCAGGCTCACTGAATCCAGCCACTTCATTTTACAGATAAAGAGCCTCATGGAGGGGGTTAAGTTGCCGTACGTCGTGCAAGGAGTCAGGCTTCTCGCTCGAGGGACCGTGGGAGTTCGTGAACACTGTGGCTGGCAAAATCGTTGCCAGAGAAGTGACATCGGAAGATGTTCCCAAGACTGCTCCAATGAAGGAATTTCGAAACCGAGCTCTGGAGCAGGTTTCCGAGATGGGCGGTGCCGTCAGACCAGTTTGCTGGTGGGTTTCTCCACCTGAGCTGGACAGGTTATTCTACAAAGAGCTCGGGATCGCTGTGTGCAGAGCAGGAACTGGTGCTTCCTGCTCGTTCATCCAGCTCAGACTTGTCCGCCAGAGCCGAACCGGTGGGGCTGGCTCCCAGGAGAGAAACTTCCTCGAGGCTCGAGGACGATGGAGTCGGGCAGTGTGCAGGCCTGTTTAGTATCCTTCTCACCAGCTGCTCGCTGTAGGGAGAGCAAAGTGTGCAGTGCATGGACTCGTGGAGGGGAAATTCAACCAGAAGCCTCCCTGGCTTGTTCTCTGGGGTACCATTAACCCACGGGGGCTGCCCTATGCTGTGGGGGTCATAACCCCCCCCCCCCACCAAGGGGCTGGATGTCCTGAAGGGGCCTTCAGAGGTCAAACTGGATGAACAGGCACTTCCTCCTGTGAAGCCATCCGGGAACATGGAGATCACGATGTGGTTGCCGTAAAATAAATCTTAAGCGGTATTTACACCACATACCTGATTAGAATTATTTTCTCATTACCAATCACAAAATCTTTCACAAATAATAAATTGTTTAGCTATCAGCTTCTATTCAACCCAAAGGTCCTAATTTGTATGCTCTTCCCCTGGTTCACTCCACCACGTATTGGCTGTGGAACACTGAGCAAGTCACATTGGCTTTCCGAACCTCAGTTTCCTCATCTGCAAAATGGGAACACTTGTCCTATTTTCCTAATAGAACCATTGTGTGGAATAAATGAGATAAAGTTCTGTGCCTGGTATGGGGCCTCACACATAATATACATTTAACATCAGCTATTTTTATGGCCGTGGTTGATAAAAAGCTTAGTAAAATCGTGACCCACATGGTCCGGTTTCAGAATGGTATTCTGACGATCAAAAAGTAACTGCAGGGCTTCCCTGGTGGCGCAGTGGTTGAGAATCTGCCTGCTAATGCAGGGGACACGGGTTCGAGCCCTGGTCTGGGAGGATCCCACATGCCACGGAGCAGCTGGACCCGTGAGCCACAACTACTGAGCCTGCGCGTCTGGAGCCTGTGCCCCGCAACGGGAGGGGCCGCGATAGTGAAAAGGCCCGCGCACCGCAATGAAGAGCGGTCCCCGCACCGCGATGAAGAGTGGCCCCCGCTTGCCGCAACTAGAGAAAGCCCTCGCACGAACCGAAGACCCAAACACAGCCAAAAATAAATAAATAAATAAATAAATAATAAAGTAGCTATAAAAAAAAAAAAAAAAAAAAAGTAACTGCAGAATAACTCAGAGTTCTTTACTCATTTTCTCCAACACTGTCGGGGAAGGGGGTTATGTTCCTCATGGAGCCCTTAAATTCTAGGCTCCTTCTCCTGCCACTCCTCACACGTCTCACTGCCTCGACTTGCCATTTGTTGGTAAAGGATCAGGGGTTTTAAATAGAGTTTAGCATCAAGGAATCCAAAGCAAGTTTGGAACAGGCACTCTGAAGGAGAGGGTACTTTTGGATTATGGCTTGGGGTTTTTCCACCATGGTCCTCCTCTGTTGACTCAGCTCATTCAAATGACCGCATGGCAGTAGCTATGTTGGGTGACTGTCCCTCTCCAACCCTTTCTTGAGGCCACCATACTGATTACAAAGCAGTGTTTCAAAGAAAGAAGAGTCTAAAGACTGAGAGAATCCACTAGCAAGCGAATTAACTCCCAAATCCTCAAGTGTTGACAGCTCTCTTTAAAGTCCTGGCTTTTCTAAAAGAGGAATGGCCCCAGGGCTACCCCAAGTACACTCCACAGGGCCTGCCCCCAGCAGAAGCAACCTGGCCTCTGAGGATGGATGGGGATGGACAGGTTGAGAGAGGTTTGCTGGACATTCGCCCTAGGGGTTGATAAGGAAGTAAATCAGTCAAGGTCTTGCAAGGAACAGATGGCGTCCTCAACAAACAGTTGTTGAATCCTTGCTGACTAAACCCAGGATGTCCAATGAATCACCAAATCCTGTCAGTTCTACCTCCTAAATCTCTCTCAAATCCATTGACCGCTCCACATCCTCCTGGCTTTGTCTCCCATTTAGAGCACTAAGGTTTTGCATTTGAATTAATGAAGCAGCCTCCTAACTGGTCTGCTAAGAATGGTTTATGTGGCCTTTGATTTCTCTCTCCAGCCTTGCTCCTGGCCTTGCCTCCTCTTTGCTCCAGGGCACACGTTCCCTCGGCCTGGAACACCCTCTCTGCCCAGCCCCCAAGCCTTCAGGTATCTGCTTAAACATCCATTTCTACAGCAACAACTACATTCTACCACCACCCGTCTGTAGCCCCCCCACCAGGCTCTAAGCAGCGCGGTGACAGGCACGCCTTCCATACTGGTCACTACGGCAGACTGTTCAACATGTTGTTCAATGTGTGTGTTTTCATTTAATCTGCATGACTGCCCTAGAGCACGTGTGTGACCATGCCCACTCGACAGATGAAGAAACTGAGGTTTCGAAACATGAAATAACTCGCCCACGGTCACCCAGCTAGGACAGAGGCAGTCTATGTGTTAATCCAGGCCTACGCTTTTAACTTCTACCAGAAGCTGCCGCAGGAATACTCAGTTCACTCCATAATTAAACAAGTCAGGAGGCAAATAGTTAATGAGGTTCTGAGTCAGTAGTGAAGGGAATCAAAAGGTTCTGGCTCCCCTCAAATTCAAATTCAAGCAAACCTGTGACCTCTCAGAGGCAGGTGTGGGCCCCCCTGGGGGCAGCTGCTGTCTGAGGCGCCCTAGAGGAGCCATTTTTACTCTCATATGTATTGAAAAGACTCTTTTAAGGCCACATTCTGAAAAACCTTTTTATAATGGTTGAAAAAGAAGTTTGAATGCAGATGCACGTTTTTGCTTTTAGTTTAGACACTAGCAGTTAGCAAGTTTTATGAAAGAATGAGGTCTTGAAGGGCAGTCCTCCAAATGCAAAAATGTAGAGGGTGGCTGGAGTGGCCTTAGGGAAGAGGCAGAGCCCGAGGGAGGGAGGGTGACAGTGGAAGAGCTCTGGGCAGTGTATAGAGGATGCAGGAATGCTAATAGCCCAGAGCTCCCGACCTCAGAGGAGAGACACTAAATTTGGTGCAAAAGAAACAAAACAGTCCCAGACTAGTGACGGTTAGAGACATAGCAGAGGGAGCTTGGATGGGGGGTGTTTGGGAAAGGACCCAGGAAAGGAGTATGAACCAAAGGCTTCCTAAGGTCTCACCCAGGTACCCCTGAGAGGTCTTCAGGATTAAATGTCTGAGTTAGAGCTGCAAAGGACAGGAGGACATCAACTGATCTGGCTTCCCGCCCTTGAAGAGAATGAGAGTCAACAGTATTTAGCCAAGGGCTTTGGTTAGAAATAAGTATGAACAGAAGCGGATAGCTTCAGACTCTAAGCGCAAAGGGAGCCGCACCCAGTTGCTCTGGCTCCTTTCCGTCCCACCTCTTCTTTGTCCTCCTGCAGGACCTCTCGTTTCTGCTCAGGAGAGGAGAGCATTCAAGACCCTCAGAGATGAATAAGATTATTGATTAGAAACGTACAGAATGTAGCCGGATTTGCTAAACAAATGGTGAGAGAAAAGAACATTTTTCTTAAACTAGCCATCCTAAGTCCTTTCCGAGACAAGGTAAGGTACAAAACGATGCAATAAAATAAAACTTAATATTGAAAGTAAAAAGAAGATGGTGATGGTGTTTATAAAAATTCCTTGAGTATAGGCATATAGAACTAAAATCCACCAAGTCATCAGTAGCACCCATTGGGTTAGCGAAAGAAAAAAATCACGTCAGAAGAGGAAACATTCTTTACAGAAAAAAACGAAGATCTGCAGATCAGTTTGTGCTTTAAGAGTGAGCACCATATAAGAACGTGCAGGCCATATCCCCAAGTGGAAGGTATTGCTCCTGTTTATGGAAGCAATACGTCTAAACTTGAATGTCAGCAAACTATGTGAATCAATTAGCGGCTGAATGAAGCAATTGAAATGCATCCAACTTCCTACCTGGTAAAGGTAATAATGTTTCATAATAATGAATGATAATAACCTGTGATGGTATGTGAACACTGGCTGAAAAACCAGTGTCAAAGGGAAGTGTTTTTTTTTTTTAAATGAACACATACATGCACACATATTCACATGCACACACACACACACAAGGGTTGGTGCTATTCCATGACTTCAACAGGAAGTCCCCCATGGAAAACGTAATAGGACCAAAGACCCATCTGTGTCCAAGGCAAATCAATGCTGACTCTGATGGGAGCTTTGGAGAGAAAGGAACCATATCATGGAGTAATTGGCTAAACCTGGCTATAGAGAAACTCTGGTCTAACTTATCTAGGGAAGAGGAAAGGAAACGTTACACTCTCTGGGTTTTTGTTAATACATTTATAGAATATATTAGGAAAGTACAATTCTTATGCTAGCAAAATTTCAAAGGGATTTTGTAAATTCATGCAGAAAGAAACATCCCACCGGTCTATTGTGTGTCCTTGAACTTGCCAAGGGCTTTCTGAGATAGAGGAAATAGAAGAGACCGTCACTTCCCTCCAGTTTTCATCTAATTGGGTAGACAAAACAAATGCATGTTAAAGTCTAGGTTGTCTAGAACATTGGGTAAGTGAAGGAAGTTTGTGGGGTTTGATGACCTGGGAACACAGAGCGTCAGAGAGCCGAAGAGCATGTGCTCTGGGACTAGCCAGGAGAGTCCCATAAAGTAAGTGAATCTAAAGATATTACTTGGACTTGACATGTCGCAGTTCTGACCAGGATGCCCAAATAAATCATCACAAGGATACATGCTGCGTATCTCCAGGGCTTATTACACAGTAGGGCTTACTACGTGCAAAGTACTTTATGTGTGTCATCCCACTTAATTCTCATACCACCACCAAAAGGCAGGCCCTAACGCCATCCCTGTTTTTCAGATGGGGAAACTGAGGCACAGAGAGGATAATCACCTTGCCCTAAGTGACAGAACTAGTAAGTGGCCTGCAACATGAACCACTGCCTCTACTAGCTAGACAGTAAATGCTAATAAATATTGAGGCTTCTGGTCAAGCAGAAAAACTGTCACAAATTTTAGGTTTAATCTTAATGCTTCTGCTAAAGTAACAACTGCTTTAAAATGTAGAAGTTTGGTTTGGAAATCTCATGGGTATCAGTGCATCACACAACATAGCTATTGTACAAAGGATGTTCAGTGAACTCCTACCACTCAGGATATTTGCTAATTAAGTGTTGAAGTCTTCTCTAAACATTCCATTCAGCTTATAATGTTGATTATAACAAGCAGAGTTTTGGCAAAATTTCATTCTTTCCCAAACCAGAACATCTGATTCTGCCTAGTTTTGTCAGCAGAGGTTACGTTTAACACATACAACCTGATTTCTTGAAGCAGACTTAGTCTTTGCCCCTTTTGAACCTGTAAGAGGTTCAGCTAAGATCCACAGGATTGGAAGTCTTACCCAATGACATTTTGGAACAAGCCAAGAAATGGTTAAATTTCACTGAGATTTCATTTGAGGTGATCCAGTAGTCCCTGCTGGAGACCACCTCCTCTACTAAAATCCAGCTTGACAGAGTATAGGGATTAAATGACACTGAGATCCCAAGATTCCCAGCTCTTTCTGTGGCATTAAGGGTGTATTAGATTGTTTTCTTATAGCCACTTACACATATGTTTGGGCATCATTATTAAAGTCAATGTATTACGAATCACTTGGATTTTTCTTTTTGGTATGTATTGATGTAAAAGTATCCATCATGTAAAAACATATAAGCAATGAGATCTAAAGTATATAGCTAATAGATCAGAGAGGATACTTATCCCAGATAAATTCTCACGCAGGTGCACAAGGAGACATTCACAAGGATGGCTCTTGTAGTGTGGTGGTGCTGAGGAGTTGGGAGCAATATGGGTGAATATCGCTGGGGGTGTGGATGGGGAAAATGGTAGAAGCGCAGACTGGCAACCTCTACAGCAGCTAGGAACACAGACAGGATGTACCCAAAGCAACAGGGATGGAGTGAAAAATTACCAACCAGGATGAGTCTAGAGCACAATACATTTACATAAAGTAAAAGTGCAGGCGTAAAAACCAGTGAAACACATGTTTACAAGAATTCATATACACACAGGTAAATATTGTATATACATCAAGTATATTAGGATGGTTGTCTGTGGTAGGGGGAAGACACTTGGACGAGAGTGCCTTGCATGGACTAATGAAGACAATGCACTTGAACTGATGGATATGACAAACTCAGCTCTGCATCTGAGGTCCAAAAACTAGCAAAGAAAGACATTTAACCCAACAACGTCTTCATCTTGGGTGCTCAGTCCTGTGGCTCCTGAACCAGGTGTCTTCACAGTGAGGTTAATGATTGCCGGGTGGGTTTCTTAAGCTCCTTGGATGTGCTTGGCTACTCCTTAGGCCAGAGGCTCTCAACCTTGGCTGCGCCTGAAAGACAGCTGGGGCAAAGTAAAAAAATCCCACTGCTGCGTCCCACCCCGGAGATTCTGTTTAAGTGGCCTGTGGTGAGGCCCAGGCATCAGTATTTTTCCAGAGCTCCCCAGGTGATTTTAATGGGCATCCAGGATGGAGAACCATTGCTTTAGGCTTTTGCATTTTTTTCTAGTTGCAAATGTTGCATTCTTTGGCATTTGAAAAAAGACCATGAAATCGGATTATTTTCCCCTTACCAAACATAAATTCACTAATTAACAGAGAGCACAAAGGATAACATAATTCATTTATTCGTTTGATCATACAATTAAAACTTTCAGCTGGGCCTCTATGTGTTTAGGGTGGGCACTGCATAATTCTAGGGGATATGTTCACGGTGTAGCTTATGCAAATGGAGCCCCTTGGAGCTGATCAGAGCACAACCTGCTCTGGGTACGAGCAGCCTGTTCCAGTGCCCACTGCATGCCATGTGCTGGGCTGCATCTTGGCCACACTGGTGAATGAGCTGATGTCATCACTGCCCTTGTGGAACATCTATCCTGCAGGGAAGGCGGTCACACACGTGGTTTCCATGAAGTGTGGCTGTGCTAGGGTTGGAGGGGCGCTTCCGGAGCTCAGGTCAGGGCCCCTCACTCAGTCTAAGGGTCAAGGAGGGCTTGCCGGAAGAAATGGAATTTGAGCCCATTGAACGTAGGGAGGTCTGGGGGTGTGGGAGAAGGATGGTGCTGTTCACCCAGAAGAAACATCCCAGAAAGGGCAGGGAGATTCTACCGTGCTCATAACATAACAAAGGAGCTGAAAGAAACTCAGAGGGAGTGAGTATGATGGGCAGGGTTAAGAAATGGGGACTTCAAAGGAAGGCAAGGTCCAGTTACAAGGGGTGTTGTGGGCCAAGTTAAGAAGTCTGGACTTTATGACATGGGCAACGGGGAATGAGCTCATCAAATATGAGACGTAGAGCATTCTGGCAACAAGTGGAGCTGAGGCTGCAGGGAGCATGAAGGACCGGTTATGGGACTACTGTGCCGATGGGGGTGAGTGATGGAGGAGGTTGGTTGAGAGTAGTGGCCTCGGGATGAAGGAAACTGGACGTGTATGAAAGATGTCTGGGAAAGACAGAATATAGAGGTGCCTGAGGGTGGGAAGGTGCTAGACAGAGCAGGTGCCACTCACTGAGGTTAGGCACAGAGAAGAGGGGTAGGGAAGATGATGGCTCTGCTTTGAACATGTTGGTTTTGGGAGACAAGTCTTACAGGGAGTAGTCTTCCTGGGAAGTAGGCTCTGAGACACAGTTTGGTGAGCAGGATATTTTTTTTAGCTGTGTTTTTGAGGGCTACACCAACAGAGAAGAGGGGAAGAAGACAGGCATGGGCAGAGAGAAAAACTGAGATGCAGGGCCCGCCTAATGACGGCCATGGCTGTGGCAGATTATACTCTCCAAAGATGGCCACACCAACTTGTGTCCCATTCTATTACAGTGTGACACTGATGTTCCTCCATGGAGAGGTGGGGTCTACACTCCACACTCTTGAACCTGGGTGGCCTTCTGTAACTGTTCAACCAGAGTGATGCTACATGACTTCTGCAGCTAGGTCACAAAAGGCAATACGGCTTCTTCCTGGCTTATTCTCTTGCGATATGCATTTTAGGAGCCCTGAGTCAACAAGTAAGAAGTCTGGTTCCCCTGGTGCCTTCGTGCTGGAGAGAGCATATGGAGAGACCACGTAGAGAAAGAGATGCCCAGGAAGCCCAGTGGTTCCGACCCCCGGCACTGTGAGTGTGCCCAGTGCACATGCCAGACACGTGCAAGAGGGAGTGAGCTTTGGAATGCATCCAGGTCCAACCTCCAAGCCACCCCAGCAGACACTGAGTGGGGCAGAGACGAACAACCTCCTTGCTCGTTCCCCCACCCAGAGCCCGGCCCACACTGCAGATTCATGAGCAAACTAAACGTCGTTGTTTTAAGCCATTACATTTTGGGGTGGTTTGTTACGCAGCAGTAGGTAAATGGAACATCAGTTCACCCCTCCAGGAGTTCTAGAGCTCGGATGGCCTTCAGAGCTACTCCAAATGGGGCCAAGAGGGCTGAGCCTTTATATTCCTGCTCTGATCAGTGATTGGATGCAGGCTGCCCCAAGAAGCCCAAGAGGTGACATGGTCTTGGACAAGGAGGTCCTCTCCAGCTGAGGCCATCCTGGAAGGGGCTGACAGCTGAAGGCTGGACGCAGACAGCACTCCCTGCAGCTGGAGCAGAAAGTCCTTCCCTGAAGGGAGAAATGGGTGGCGCATTGTATGACTCCTACAGCAAAAGAGACAGCAAGCCGACTCCATACTGCAGAGTTGGCTATTCCAGTCTGGAGCTTGGAAAGGCATGGTATTGGAGAATATTAACCTATGATGCAGTGTCCCATCCTGCGGCGTGAGAGCCAGAAACAGCCAGCATCGAGTCATCTGAATACAGCCCCTTCCCCAGAGCTGAATCTGCGGTCTGAGTTATCACCAGGCTCCCTCAGCCCATCCTCACGCCCACTAACATCAAAAGTCTCTGCGTAGGGCTTCCCTGGTGGCTCAGTGGTTAAGAATCCGCCTGCCAATGCAGGGGACATGGGTTTGAGCCCTGGTCCCAGAAGATCCCACCTGCTGCGGAGCAACTAAGCCCGTGTGCCACAACTACTGAGCCTGCGCTCTAGAGCCCGTGTGCCACAACTACTGAAGCCCGCGCGCCTAGAGCCCGTGCTCCGCAACAAAGACAAGCCACCTCAATGAGAAGCCCGCGCACCACAATGAAGAGTGGCCCCCACGCGCCGCAACTAGAGAAAGCCTGCGTGCAGCAATGAAGACCCAACGCAGCCAAAAATAAATAAATTAAATAAATAAATTTATATATAAAAAAAAAGTCTCTGCATAAGGACGCTATCAAAGCCACGGCACAGTACATGGGGTGCCCCAGGGAGACTCCTTAGGATGAAATGAGAACCCTGGAACACACCACCGTCTGGGAGAAACAGACTGCAAAGGAGATGGGCTGGGGACGAGTCAGGAGCACAAGGGGTTTCCAGGGGGAGCGGACGCAGATTGAGTCCAAGTAGGGTGAGAACGCCGAGTGCCTCCGATTTGGCTCTAGCCGGTGTGGTCAGGGCGGCTGTGAATTACAGGGCACAGCCCTGGTGATGGTTATCCTGAGCTGCTTCTCGGCTGGGGCTCCTGGAGCAGAGGAAGGAACTAGACCTAGGAAGCACCCCGGAGGACCGGATGGGGCTGCCTTGGGGTGGGGCCTCGGTTCAGAGCAAAAAGAAAGGGACTGATGAAACAAAGGCAGCACAAAGTAAGATAGGATGACGTACATGAGTGAGAAGCTAAAAGGAGGGGAAACTACCTACCAGGGACACTTGGGACTAGCCGAAGGAGCAAAAGCCAGAAAAATGTTTATTAAACAAGAACCCCTCCAGGTTTACACACCCACACAAGGCAACCCAGCGCAGGTGCTCAGAGAGTCACTTTCGAAGCCAGGAGAGCAAAGGAGTTTGCAATCAACAGACTTATGTTCCGTTCCCAGCACCGCAGAGGAGTTATCTCCTTGGAAAGCCATTTTAGTTTTCTAAGCAACCATTTCCTTATCTGTAAAATGAGATAATAATGCCTCACTTGCTACTTTGTTGCCAGGACTATAGCTTGTTCATTCATTCATTCAGTGAGCATCTTCTCAGCATTGCCACGTGCCAGGTACAATGCAAGACACAACCCTTCCCCTCCTGGAGATAAACATTAAGTAGATTATAACATTAATGGCATCCCTACCATTGTTAGAAGGGAGAAGAAAGACTAAGTATGTTAGATGTCAAACATGTAATGTCTGGGACATAGTAGGTGCTGAAGAAATGATATTTACAACCCTCCTCACCACTGGGAAGATAGTTAAAGAGACCATGTTCAGCAAAATTGTGAAAAGAGATATTTTACATTCAGTACCTGCAGCTTCCCTCTTTCTGCTATTTTCCTCTCTTGTGGAAGTGTGGTATTTCATGTTTTTCATATCAAAGTTAGTACTTAATTGGCATTAAATAGCTCCAGGAAGAAGTGAGCAGAAAGGGGGCAGAGAGGGCATTGTTTCAGGGTCTTCAAAGCTGCTCTTTGGGGCAACAATCTCAGAGAACACGGGTAGTCGACACTGTCACTCATAATGTCACCTCACTCTTGAATTTCTTACACATAAAAACAAAGGTTTTTAAAGCATTTTCTCCTCCGGCATTCATTTATTAGAAGCAGCACAAAGGTGCTTTCTTGTGATGGTAATCTGTGTAGCATCTTGCCGCCTCTTTTGTTTTTAAAAAATTTTTGGAGCAACATTGACACAAAGCTGATTCATTTAGAAGTAAATTTACCAGTATGCACGGGGAGTGAGTAGGAAAGGCATTTTACAATCTGTCAGTCAAAGGAGTCACCGGTAACAACCCCTGCCGGGACAGCGTGTTCACGTCAAGTATGGGATGTGACACTCTCCATGCCTCCTGACACGGACTTGCAACACAGCCAAGGACATGGAGACTCAGAGCAGTTTACCAGCTCACCCAAAGGCCCGACTGTGGCTGGACCCAGGCCACACGTTTCCCAAAGCTCAGTCCACCACCCCAAGCTGTTTCCACAAGAGGAAGAAGCCAGCATGGGGCCCAGATGCTGGGGGAGACCTGGGAGGGGTCAGCCCCGGGCTCCCGCCTTTCACCCCAACCACTGCTCGCGCAGCAGCCCCCAGGCCCACACACACAGGCTTTGGGTCAGGGACCAGGGTCCAGGCTCAGAGGGAAAGGGGGAGACAGCTGGGCAGCAGCTGCAGGGAGCGTGGGCCTGGGAAAATGCAGTAGGGGCTTAGCCTGGAAGGAAACGCGGGCAGGTTAGTACAGCTGCAGCAGTTTTGTCAGAAGTACGCAGTGCAGGTGAGAGAGAGAGACTGAGAGAGACTGAGAGCGTGTGTGTGTGTGTGTGTGTGAGAGAGAAAGAGAGACTGAGAGCGTGTGTGTGTGTGTGTGAGAGAGAGAGAATGTGTGCATGTGAATGCATGGCTGTATGAGTGTTACGTGAGCCGGGTGTGTTTTTGCATGTGGAGAGAAAGTACGTATAAGCCAGCATGTATTCATGGGTGTATGTGCCTGGGAGCACGTGTGTGAGTATGGATGTGAAACGTGGGTTGTTTGTGAAATGTCTGAGAGTGTTGCATGTGACAGCATGTGTGTGTGTGTGTGTGTGTGAGAGAGAGAGAGAGAGAGAGAGACAGAGAGACAGAGAGAGAGAGGGAGAGAGAGGGAGAGAGATTTCTTGTATAAAGAGTCCACCTGAAGGCGTTCAGAGATAAAGGTGCTTTAGCTGCCCCGGGTTATACCCTGAGGCACAGCCGCTCCTGCTGGGCTAGGACACTACGATTGTTATTAATTCTCATGAAGGGACAATCTGAAGGAACACAGTCCCAGAGTTACCTGAGCCACTAATCCCTGGGAGTGAAATTCCTACACTCCAGCAGGTATCATTTAGAGCCTTTCTCAATTAGCAATCATAACACCTGAAGCTTTGAACAGTTGTATGTTTATCTTTCTCTTCAAGTTCACTCTGCTGGCTCTCATAACCAGCCAAGTTCAAACAACTTTCTGTCTGGCAGCCACGAAGACAATGCCCCCAGCCCTCACCCCAAAACAGTTCTAATCAGACAGAGATTGGAGCCAGTTCCCATGATCTCTGTGCGTGTTCTGTTGCTTTTTTATTTAATTGTGCTTTATGGTGTGCCTGCTTCCAACAAGGATTTGTGCAGGCTTACAGTATTAAAAACACACATCCAACAGAAATGCTTCAGAAACACACAACACTCAGATCAAAACTCAAGCCATAGGATGGGAAAGCTGTTCCAATGTGTGTGTTCCGTGACTTAATTTTCACGTCTGGTAAAACTGAGCCATGAGAAGTGCAATACCGGGTAATGGTTAGGAATGTGTCTTTAGGAGTTACCCTGTCTGGATCCTAATTATTGTGCTGCTTGCTTAAATTCTCCAAGCCTCACTTTCCCCATCACTAAAAATGGGGATGACGGTGATACCTACCTCATAGGATCAAAAACAGAGAAAGATAATGTTCATAGAGTGCTTAACACAGTGCCTGGGACGCAACAAGCAATCCATTTAGTTGTGCTGTTGCCATTTTCACTGCCATTGTGGGATTTCACTCACCCTCACTGCATCTCTTTTGGGTTGCATGCACAGATCGAGGGGGGATCTCCCCCTCTTTGGTCTGACGTGAAGAGCAGTGAAGTCCCATCATCCAGAGTCCAGGAGTGGGCACCATGTATGGCCTGCTCTTGTGCATGGCAGCGAGAGTCTTCAGGTTGCATGGGAGACTGCATGACTCGGGATTTCTTTAATTTTCTGTTAATAGTTTTGGTTTTGTTTGCAAGCTCTGTTGGACATATGCATGAGCTATTTGGTTTGTGGGCTCTATGATCACCAGGTGTGGAGATGAACTGAGCTGAGCTGAGCTGATGCCATGTGCGCAGCTGCAGGTCAGGCTGCATTGAGACTATGCCAGGGTCATGGCCCTGGAAGACCGCAGGCCTCCTCGGGGCAGCCAATCTCAGAGAATGCTGCTGGCGTATTTGATGGACACAGCCGATAGCAGAAACACTTCCATGAGGGTTCTCCACTCAACCCAAGATACCTAGACACAGGATGAATCCATCTCTCATGTCTCCAGTGGGCAGGTGAGAGGGGCTCTATGATCTCCTCAAATGTCATCAAATGCTCAAGAGAATCCCACCGAGCCCTCCCACCCATTCAAGAACCACGCCCTATCTCCCAGCTTCCCCTTGGCATTGCCTCAGGTTCCCAGGTTCCTGAGGCAAGCACCAGCTGGACATGGATGTACTTGGGACTTACCCCAAGAGCCATCAACCTCATCCTGCCCGGTATTTGTTTTCCAAGTGGATGTCTGTCTTCCATTCTCTCCCTCCACCCAGCCAGGTGGGTTCAAAGGCTTCAGTGATTCATTATTTATTCCTGCATCTCCCTCCCCATCTCTCAGCCCAGGTCTACTTGGTGCCTGCCACTTAATAGGTGCTCTATAAATATTTGTTGAATTAGAATGTGAGTATGAAAGCATGTGAACAAAGGAATAAAGCATAAAGCATTTCACAGAATGAGAAAAATATTAAGGCAGAAAAAAACCCTGGAGGCTGTTCGGTTGAGCACCCACATATAACAACAGTCAAGGAGACAGAGGCTGCAGCTCCCTAAAAGGTGACGAGCCTCAGTGGCAGGACTGGAGTCCAGGTGTCCCACTCTTGCTGTGACCCTGTGCTGCTGCTTATTTCCTCTCAGTCTTCATCTATCTATCACTCTTCTCAGAGAGATACTCCGGGAGTCTCCCTGGGTGTCTGTCAGCTCCTCCTCTTGCAGAATCACTAGTTCATTAACAACCAGGGTTCAACCTAGCCCAGCCTCATTACAAACCAAATCAATAAATATTGATTGAGTGCCTACTATGTCGACAGCCAGGTGAGAACGAGGGAAGGCAGGAAGCACAGAAGAGAGAAGCTATGTACAGCTTATCTGCCTTGTTAATGGTCAGTCTGACACCCAGGTCACGTCCATAGAACAGTCCAAGAAGGCAGCAGGAATGCTTGTGGGCTTTCAGCTAGGAAAGATAAGGGGGTGGGGGGAGGGTCTCTACTGGCTCCAGAGAAAGCCCCTTTTCTCCCTCGGGCTAGAGGGAGAGGAGAATGTTGTGTAAATAATGAGCCCACACTACACCCTGTTCATGTACAAGAATTCCAAGAATGATTAAACCTGACTGTGGCTCCAGGATAAACAAAAATTTAACATTGCACCTGCCTAGTACACTTTGTCTCTGTCTCTGTTGCATGTGCGCTCACACACATACACACACACGTGCATGCGTGAGCGCACACGCTGTGCACATCTGCTACCTTGTAAATGGTTCATAAGGAAGGCAGTATAGTCTGATGCAAAGGTAACACTGGGAGCAGTCAAAAGACTTGACCATTGTCCCTGCTCAGCCACTCATTTACTGTGATCCTGCATCCATCAGTTAATCACTCCAGGCCTCTACTTGTCCATGTATGAAAAGTATATTACTAATATCGTTATTTATCTGCTTTACAGTGATGTTGTGATTACATAACTTCATAGATATAAACAATCCTTAGAAGCTGAACTACTGTATGATTCACACAGCTGAAGTATTCTTCAAAGTCAGCTACAGGATTCAATGATCCATAGAGGATCAAAAGGAAATAGAAGACCTGAACAACACTGTAAACCAACTAGAGATAACAGACATCTATAGAACACTCTACTCAACAAGAGAATATACATCATCTCAAGTGCACACAGAACATTCTCCAGGATAAACCATATGCTAGGCCACTGCTATGGACTGAATTATGTCCACCCCCAAATTCATACGTTGAAGTTCTAACCCCCAACACAACTATTTTGGAGTCAGGAAGTAATTAAGGTTAAATGAGGCCATAAGGGTAGGGTCCTGATCTGATAGGATTAGTGTCTTTCTTTTTTTTTTAATTACATATTCTAAACTGTGGTTACAGCCACATTTATGGCTAAGAAGGTTACCCCCCCCTTTCTTAAAAATATTTATTTATTTATTTGGTCATGCTGAGTCTTAGTTGCGGCACATGGGCTCCTTAGTTGCAGCAGGCGGGCTCCTTAGTTGCAACTCTCAGGCCCCTTAATTGCATTTCACCAGCTCCTTAGTTGTGGCATGCAAATTCATAGTTGCGGCATGCCTGTGGGATCTAGTTCCCTAACTAGGGATCGAACCCAGGCCCTGTGCATTGGGAGAGCGGAGTCTTAAGCACTGCATCACCAGGAAAGTCCCAGGATTAGTGTCTTTATAAGAAGTACCAGTGTCAAAGAGCATACTGCCTGTTTATTTCTAGAAGTTTTATGGTTTCAGGTATTACATTTAAGTCTTTAATCCATTTTGAATTTATTGCTGTATATGGTGTGAGAAAATAGCTCAGTTTGATTCATGTGCATGTAGCTGTCCACTTTTCCCAGCACCATTTATTAAAGAGGTTGTCTTTTCTTCATTGTATATTCTTGTCTCCTTTGTCACAGATTAACTGCTCATATAAGTGTGGGTTCATTTCTGGGTTCTCTATTTGGTTCCATTGATCTATGTGTATGTTTTTGTGCCAGTACCATACTGTTTTGATTACTGTAGCTTTGTAGTATAGTTTGAAATCAGGGAGCATGTTACCTCCAGCTTTGTTTTTCTTTCTCAGGATTGCTTTGGCTATCTGGGGGGTCTTTCATGGTTCCATACAAATTTTAGAATTATTTCTTCTAGTTCTGTGAAAAATGGCATTGGTATCTTGATAGAGATTGCATTGACTCTGTAGACTGCCTTGGGTAGTATGGTCATTTTAACAATGTTAATTCTTCCAGTCCATGAACACGGTATATTTTTCCATCTGTTTGTGTTGTCTTCAATTTCTTTCATCAGTGTCTTATAGTTTTCAGTGTACAGGTAGGTCTTTAACCTGCTTAGTTAGATGTATTCCTAGGTTTTCTATTCTTTCTGATGTAATTGTAAATGGGATTGTTTTCTTAATTTCTCTTTCTGATAGTTCATTGTTAGTGTATAGAAATGCAACAGGTTTCTGTATATTAATTTTGTGTCCTGCAACTTTATCAAATTCATTGATGAATTCTAATAGTTTTTTTGGTGGTATCTTTAGGATTTTCTATGTATAGTATCATGTCATCTGCAAACAGTGACAGTTTCACTTCTCCCTTTCCAATCTGGATTCTTTTTATTACTTTTTCTCATCTGATTGCTATGGCTAGGACTTCCAATACTATGTTGAATATAAGTGGTGAAAGTGGGCATCCTTGTCTTGTTCCTGATCATAGAGGAAATGCTTTCAGCTTTTCACTGTTAAGTATGATGTTAGCTGTGGACTTGTCATATATGGCCTTTACTGTGTTGCAGTACGTTCCCTCTATACCCACTTTGTTGAGAGTTTTTACCAACAGGCACATGAAAAGATGCTCAACATCACTAATCATCAGGGAAATGCAAATCAAAACCACAATGAGATATCACCTCACCCCTGTCAGAATGGCTAGTATCAAAAAGACAACAAATAACAAGTGTCAGTGTGGATGGGGAGAAAAGGGAACCCTTGTGCACTGTTGGTGGGAATGTAAATTGGTGCAGCCACTATGGAAAACAGTTTGGAGACTCCTCAAAAAATTAAAATAGAACTACTATTTGAAAAGATATATGCACCCCTATGTTCACTGCAGCATTATTTACAATAGCCAAGATATGGAAGCAACCGTAGGGCCCATTGATAGGTGAATGGATAAAGAAGATGTGGTATTATATACAATGGAATATTACTCAGCCACAAAAAAGAATGAAATCTTGGAACAACATGGATGGACCTAGAGGCTATTAGGCTAAGTGAAATAATTTAGACAAATACTGTATGATTTCACTTAACTGTAGACTCTAAAAAAACAAAACAAATGAACAAACATAACAAAACAGAAACAGAGTTATAGATACAGAGAACAAATATTTGGTTGTCAGAGGGGAGGAAGGTGGAGAGAGAAAAGAAACAGATGAGTGAGATTAAGAGGTACAAACTTCCAGCTGCAAAATAAATGAGTCATGGGAATGAAATGTACAGTGTGGGAAATATAGTTGGTAACTATGTAATACCTTTGTATGGTGACAGCTTGTAACTAGACATATCATGTGATCATTTCAAAATGTATAGAAGTATCGAATCTCTATGTCCTGTGCCAGGAACTAACACAGTGTTGTGGGTCAGTTATACTTCAAAAACAACAAATAAACAAACTTAGAAAAAGAGATCAGATTTGTGGTTTCCAGAGGCAGGGCGTGGGGTGAGGGGGAATTGGATGAAGGCAATCAAAAGGTAGAAACTTCCAGTTATAACATAAATAAGTACTTGAGATGTAATGTACATGATAAATATAATTAACACTGCTGTATGTTATACATAAAAGTAGTTAAGAGTAAATCTTGAGTTCTCATCACAAGAAAAAAAATTTTTTCTATTTCTTTAATGTTGTATCTATATGAGACAATGGATATTCACTAAAATTGTGGTCATGATTTCATGATGTATCTAAGTCAAATCATTATACTATACACCTGAAAGTTATACAGTGCTGTTTGTCAATTATACCTCAATAAAACTGGAAGAAAAAAAGAAGAAATACCAGAGAGCTCGTGCTTTCTCTCTCTACCATGTGAGGACACAGGGAGAAGGTGACAATCTGTAAACTGGGAGGAAGGCTCTCATCAGGAACTGAATAGGCCAGCACCTTGATCTTGGACTTCCCAGCATCCAGAGCCAAGAAAATAAATTCATGTTGTTTTAAGCTACCCAGTCTATGATATTTTGTTATGGCAGCCACAAAACAAACCAATACAGCCACAAAACAAACCTCAATAAAATTAAAAGGAGAGAAATAATACAAAGTATGGTCTCTGACTACAATGAAATGAAATTAGCAATCAATAGCAGGAAAAAATTGGGGGAACTCAGAAATATGTGGAAATTTACCGAAAGACCAACAAAATAGACAAATGTTTAGCTAGATTGACCAAAAGTCATCTCTAAACAGACTTCGCTATGGAAAGAGCCCTCAGATCACTATTCAACTGTGCAACGGCCAAAGAGTCTGAGGCTTTAAGAGCTGGCGGTATGGCCAAGGCAGAGGTAAGACTAGAAACCAAATACGCTGACACCCCCACCAGGGGCTTCTGACACTTTGCTGCCTCATCTAATGTCAAACACCAAATCAATGCTTGTATATCAACTCATATTTGAAAGACAGTAGGAAAGCCAATGAAGAGACTTTTACCATGATGTAAGATGAAAAATCCTTGAGTGAGTCAATCATTGCCTCTTACTTTGTCTTCCACAGGAATCAAAAAGTGTCCTATTTTGACTCATTTGAAGTAGGGATTAGTCCCCCAAGCACTGGACCTGTTTTCTCTGGTTGCTGAAGAACAATCCAAGGCTATAATAGGAGAGAAGGGAAATCATGCTACTATAAACAGCAATTCTCTTTCACAGTCATGGTGACTCTTTCAGAAATATAATCCTGGACAGGAAAACAGCTGGGCAGTGGAAGAGCCAGGGCATGCACTGTATTAGAGAATATGGTCTAGTTTAGGGAATCAGGATCCCTAGAGCGTTCCCTGTGTTTCTCGTAGAAATATAGAAGCACTGAGTGGGTGGCAGAAGCTGAGATGATCCTGCTGTATGTGATTTTAGAGAGAATGCTTGATTCTCTTGAGGAAAGATGAGCTTGGTACTTCTAAGAAGGCAATTAAAATCTTAGAATAGTGTTCTAACGGGGGACCCTACATTGTTCTCTTTCTTGAGCAAGTAGTTTACAGCAGCCCCATGTGGGAGCATGACAACTCACACATCTAGATTTTGCCCCTTTAAGTAAGTTTCCTAACAGGATTCCAGCAACATTCATGCCTTCACAACACCAGCTGAGCTTGCTCTTCTCCCTGATAGGAAATTTTATTCAGCTAATGAGACAGTAGAACCTGAAGGTAGGGAGGGTTTTGTAGTTGTAGTTAAATGAGCTTAGGTCAAAGGAAGGAGTCTTAGAGTCATGATAATAATAGATAATATTTATTGAGCGCTTGTAATATTGCCAATTAGTGTTCAAAGTACTTCACATGGATTAACTCATTTAATCTCAAAAATTCTATGATGCTGGTACTAGTATTGATTCCACTTTACAGGTAAGAAAACTGAGGCAGAGAAGTTAGGTAATCTGCCCAAGGTCACAAGAGGCTGAGATCCATTAAGTCTGTACTCTCTTTTTTAGGGAAAATGAAATTAATTTTTATTGAGCAACTGCTGAATGCTTGCTATAAAATGGCAATCAAACAAAACAAAAAGTAACAATCAAAAAACCTCAACCTTTGTCTCAAAAGAGATTATACCAAAAGAGAAGGACTAAAAATGATCAATATGCCTGCTAAGAATATACCCGCTTTGTAAGTGAAGTTTAAAATAATTTGTGGATTATATTCAACTTTGGCAAAAGAAGGAACATTCATGTTTTAGGCTAAATACAAAGAAGACTAGAACTGCAATTATATTTTATAATCTTTTTAGGAAGATACTTTTTTTTTTTTTAATTTTATTTATTTTTGGCTGCACTGGGTCTCCGTTGAGGTGTGCAGGATTCTCATTGTGGTGGCTTCTCTTGTTGCGGTGTGCAGGCTTCAGTAGTTGTGGCACACGAGCTCAGTAGTTGTGGCCGCAGGCTCAGTAGTTGTGGCTCACGGGCCCAGTTGCTCCACGGCATATGGGATCTTCCTGGACCAGGGCTCGGACCCGTGTCCCCTGCATTGGCAGGCGGATTCTTAACCCCTGTGCCACCAGAGAAGCCCTAGGCTCTTTCTTTAAATGGAATGGAAAGTATTTGACTCTGGAACTCAATGTTCTGTACAAAAGACAGTGGATATACATGTTAAAGTTATAGGGATTGGGGAAGAATATTCACTGACAACACACAGCCATTGCATTTACAGTTACCAAGAAAATATTTATCAATTGCCTCGTCTGTGATTTAAGCCATGTCCTAGGTCCTAAGGATGCTGCAGAAAATGTTAGACATAGTTTCTATCCTACATTCCAAATGGGATTTACAATCTAGCAAGGACATTGACACACACAAAAATAATATCAAGCCTTACATTACAAAGGATACTATAGTTCAATGAAGGATATAATGGAAAGATCTAAACTTGGCTGATGAGTCCGAAGTAGGCTTCCCTCAGGAAATTATGTTTAAGCTGTTATCTGATAGGAGGATAGAAGTTAGCCAAGGAAGCTTTAAGGTGACTAAGTTATTATGCCTTTCTGTTCTTATTGAAACTCATATGGCTTTCTATTTTTCCAGCTGGAATAGCTCTGTTCCTCATCAAGGGAATATGGAGTAAGTATAATGATAAATATATGTTAATCTAAGACTAAATCCCTATATAGATTCAAATATTTTAAATTACTTTGAAAGAAAAAGGGAACAAAAGTGAAAATATTCATTAAATACTCATACTTTTTTTTAAAGAGTTTGTTTTTTGGCTGCATTGGGTCTTCATTGCTGCACGCGGGCTTTCTCTAGTTGTGGCGAGCAGGGGCTACTCTTCGTTGTGGTGCGCGGGCTTCTCACTGCGGTGGCTTCTCTTGTTGTGGAGCAACTAGGCATGCGGGCTTCAGTAGTTGTGACATGCAGGCTCAGTAGTTGTGGCTCACAGGCTCTAGAGCGGAGGCTCAGTAGTTGTGGCTCACGGGCTTAGTCGCTCCGTGGCATGTGGGATCTTTCTGGACCAGAGCTTGAACCCATGTCCCCTGCATTGGCAGGCGGATTCTTAACTACTGCGCCACCAGGGAAGTCCCGAAACACTTTTTAAGCATACTTAAGCCTGGGGCCCTTGAATCAGAACACACTGGGGCAGAGTTTGGACAACTGCATGCTTTTATTATCACCCCCAGGTGAACTCCCTGCCTAGTGAGGGCTGAAAATCATTTATTTAGTCAATATTTGATGGGTTCTTGGTGATGGTGGAATCGTTTTTTATTCCATAGGTAGTTCTTCCCACAACCATCTGGGCATCTTAGAAAAGCAAAGGCACTGTGGGCTGTTGTGTCCTGAATTCTTTCTGTGAGTTAAGAATCACTTTCATAGTGTGTAAACCCCTTCCTGGTATTCCATTAAGCCTGGCGTTAAGTTCAAGGAGATAAGCGTGCTGGAGAAAACACAAGCTTTTGGAGGTAAATTGGCGTGTATTTGTCTAATCCCGAAAGGCATCAGCAGATATCTACACACGTCCCAGCCTTGGCCTTTCCCTCCCTTGGCATGCAACACCTGTGGGTCCCAGACCAACCATCTGGCCCCAAGCTAAAATCAGGCTAAAATCTGGCTAAAATCTAAAGATATTTAGTTATCTAAAAAAAAAGTAATGTGTGGGCCAAATAAACGGCAGGCTGTCTTCCCACAGAAATAATGAGCCCACTTGCCCAGAGGGCAAGTACTAAGGTCCAGGAGCAGAGGAATGAAGTAGGGAGGAGATAGAAAGCCAAGACCCAAGCCTGCCCCCCACCCAGCCCTCCTGCACTAAATAAACAGCCATTTGAATCACTTTACTTCTCCTTTTTATTCTGCACAACGATAAAGACCATCCCTATAGTGTCTGGGGGCTAGAGTGGTATAAAACTGCATTTTGTCAGTTTGAATAAGTCAATTTGAATGACTCAAAAAAATTTTTTTAAAGGCTGAGATCAAACAGAGGTGAAGGAAAGTGTGGGGCGGGGGTTAAATGGTCCATTTGAGATGTTTGCCTTGGGTAATGTGAGAGGGAAAAGAGGGAAAGCAGAACATGCACCACTGGGCAATGCAGGGCTCTCCTAGCTTCCCGCAGCAACGTACAGTAGGGAGAGGAAGGGTTTAACACCAGTCCCTGAAGGACTCAAGGAAGCCTGTGGGAATCCAACTCGTCTGCTAAGACAGAAGTAGCCAGAAGACAAGAGTTAATGAAAGCTCTCTGACGAGCAGAGATGAACAGTGACTAAAGCATCTGGGTCCAAAGAAACAATTGCAATTGGAAAAAAGTAGCCAAAATTGTTTCCTATACTTGTAAATGAAAAGCACAGTGTATGCTAAGAACGTAAATGTTTCAGTGAGTTGTACCTGTGATCAGCTTGTATTGATGAGAGAGGGTATCAATAAAATGATCACAGGAATACATTATTGATCTTGCTCAGATTCTTGAACGGAGCACCTCTGGATTCTGAAATCAGTGTGAATTTTTAAGAATTGCTTCTTTTTTTGCACATTTCGTAGCATACAGGAAGACCAAGCTGCAACGTCACCATTCCCCACCCCCCAAACCCTCTTCCTTCCTTTTAAGTTTGGCTTCTGTGCTAATGACAAAGGGAGCCCCGAGAGGGAGGACTTTCCACGCCAAGCTCCTTCGGTGCCCAGCATGGGCTGGAGTCAGGGAAGGAGGGGGTTTACCACAACTGGAGACAGAGCGTCTCAAACAGGAGCCTCTGCTTTTTCCTAAGGTGGAAGGCACTAGAGATAAGGCTGATCTTAAGGAGAGATAGGGATGCCACTGACCAAGGTTTCTTAACCTCTCTTTATTTTTGGTTTGCATATTCACCAACAAAGATCCTCATTGTTAAGAAGCAGTCTGAAGCCTTTTACATGCATTTAAGCAAAGTGAATTTGCTTTCTCTAATCCCTAGGAGAAGGGAGGAGATTCAATATTTATTAAATTCTTAATACGTGCCAGGTCCCTTACAAACACCCTCATTTTAAATCCTGTAACTTACCCAATGAGGTCAGCATTATTCCTTCCCTTTTTTTTTTTGATAAATTTATTTATTCATTTATTTATTTTTGGCTGCATTGGGTCTTTGTTGCTGCGCACGGGCTTTCTCTAGTTGTGGCGAGCAGGGGCTACTCTTCGTTGCAGTGCGCGGGCTTCTCATTGCAGTGGCTTCTCTTGTTGCGGAGCACGGGCTCGAGGCATGCAGGCTTCAGTAGTTGTGGCACACGGGCTCAGTAGTTGTGGCTCACGGGCTTAGTTGCTCCGTGGCATGTGGGATCTTCCCGGACCAGGGGTCAAACCCGTGTCCCCTGCACTGGCAGGCGGATTCTTAACCACTGCGCCACCAGGGAAGTCCTATTCCTTCCCTTTTATACTTATCTGAAACTAAGGCTCAGAGAGGGGAGGTAACTTTTCCAAGGTCACACAGTAAACCCACGGTGGAGCCAGGTTTCAAGCCTAAGCTTCCTGGGTTCCAGGATCCTCGTTCCTGTTCTCAAGAGTAGGCAGCCTCCCTCCTGCCATTTTCTCTTGGCCCATCATTATCTTTCTCCAGTTCTCTTGCCTCCTGTCCTGAAGGGTGGTTTTACCAATAGCGTCTTCCCTCACACTCTTCTTATCCCTAGTGACAGGGCAGTTGTCTCTGATTGACCCCGCAGAGGGCCTTACTAAGAGTGTGGGAATTTCTGAACAATTTCTTGATGATATTTTATGATCAGAAGAAATAATAAATGATATTTATTCTGATATTTCAATCTTGCTTTTCTCTAGCTATTCTTATGCTTCTTCTTGATCATATGATGACATTTCTTTTCCATCTTAGGTCATAAAGGTTAAAAGCTTAGGCTCTGGAGTAAGAGAGAGCCAGGCTAAAATGCCCTGTGTGGCTTTGTGTAAGTGACTTGCGTTTGTAAAATGAGGATAATCACCCGCTTTTGTCAGCAGTACATGAAATAATGCAAAGAGCTTAGAGTGGTGACTGGCACGTAGAAGGTGCCTCCGTAATGTTTCTCCTCCTCATCCTTATTTTCCTCCTCCTCATCCTTCTCCTCTTTATTATTGTTATTATTTCCCCTGGAAACTGGAGGCAGAGCAGGGGTACAGAATTGTATGTCTGGCCTGCCAAGATGCCACAGTCCGGCCTGCCAGGTCGCAGCCATCCGTAGGCTCTCAGGGAAGCTGAGCACGGGACGGCGGAGGTAAGCCCTCTTGTTTTTGCCATTTTCTCTGGCTCCAGAGACTTCACTGGTAACATGAGTAAGAATTGGGGATGGAGATTGGAGGACTGGAGAGAGCAGAGCAGAGGGGGCTACCTGATTGGAGTTTATATAAAATACAACTGTATGAGCACAATGGAAATAATGTGGGCTTTGAATTTAACCAAATATACTTGAGTTTGCCTCCACTGCTTATGAGCTATTTATCTGGGGGCATATTATTTCACCTCTCTGACTCTCAGTCTCTCCATCCTAATGTTTATTGAGCTGCTATCGTATGCCAGGCACCTTGTTGATCATATATATATATATATATATATATTTCATATACTATATAAGAGGGCTTACACATTCACAGGCACTCTGTAAGGTGTTAACATCCCCGTCTCTTTTACACCACTGATTCGTCTCTACCTGCTTAGCAAATATCTATGAAGCCATATACTGTCCTGGGAACAGGGATATGATAAGTGAAGAAGGCAAGCACTTTCCCTGATGGGGCTTGTATTCTGGTGGTAATTTGAGGTATGAGGGGGTTAGTATGCCCAGCACATAGTGTGTCTTCAATAAATACCAGTTCCCTCCTCCTTTGCCCTAATTCACCCCCACTGTGCTCCACAGGGTTCAACTATTCAATTGAATCACATAAAATTGACATATTTAGAATAAAAAATGGTTAAAAAGCGGCAGTTGCATATGGTCCCAAATAACACAGAAAGGAGAAGTCCTGCCTGGGTTAAAGCAGTAGCAGCAAGTTCCCAGTGGAAGCTCGAGTGGGCTCGTTTTTCTTGACTTTCCAGGATGGCAATTCCATTCCTTACCTTGTTAAACCCAGTTCTAAAAACAAGGCATTAAAACAGACCATGGAATGCTCACCGAGGTAGAAAACCAGAGCCCAGCAGCAGTGTCCCTCACTGGGAGCCAATGGCTGGAAACAAGGGCAAGGGCAGCAGCAGAGAAAGAGAGTCCACCCGGGCAGGGGCACGCTGCTGGCCTCTCTCCTTCCCTGAAGCCAGTCCACCCAAGAGACAAGACCCCAAGAGATCATACTCCCAGTCGGAAACTGGGCAAAGCACTACCGTCAAGGGGGATAACCAGAAAAAGTGTACTCTGCCCCAAAGTAATGCTCCCTCTGCAAAAATTGGGCAGCTCAAGGAATTCGACTCTATTAACATCTAAATGCCTCTGAACAACCATTTGCCTATCACATCTCATCACTAGCTGCTCTCAAGGACAATTATCTATCATTATTGATGCCTTACTTTTGTTAATTAGGTTGATAATGTCCAGTGTAAATAAAATCTTCTTTGCACATTTTAACTGTGTACAACGAAGAGCCTTTTATTCTTTCCCCCTTTTTCTTTCTTTCCCCATAGGGTTCTTTGCACTGAATTTACTCTGGTTCCTGAAGTGTGGAAAAAGTAAACAAAGTTTTGTTTGGATTCTACCCTTCAGTTCCTCTGGACCAGAACATACAAAAGTGCCAGAATTGTCCTGTGCTATGATAATAGTTTCAGAAAATAGTATAGAAAAAAATCCAGAGGTTTTACAATTAAAGAGATGGGGGTTGAGGGTACATTGTTTGGTCTATTTCCAATTGCTTTGTATTTCCATTAAAAGGTAAACAATTAAAAAATTCATGTTAAATGAATTCACGTTTAATGAATTCATGTTAATTTTAGCCAAACGAGTATCCAGGTCATTAAATGAAAATCCCAAATGGTAGATTAAATATTTCACATGCTCATATCAAATTCTGATACAAGAACTTAAGGACTTAAAAACACACAAGAACGCAAAGGAACAAAAACCACAAAGAAACAAAAATCATCTAAATAAGTGACCTTAGTCTTTCTTTGTGGCCCTTAGTGATCCACGTAGAGGAGTCTAGTTAGTAAGGTGACTTATCTCTGGGGACTGTGCTAATCATTGCCAGTGTACAGGTGTCCCTCACACGACACAGCCAGCTTTGCCCTGGAGAAACCACTGGCCGAGCAGTCAGGAGTGGGCTCTACGCCTCGCTTATGGGAACTAGAACATCTCCCTGATGTCCTGAATCCTGTTTTGAGACTAAACTGGGGCAAGACTTATTGAACGGTTTGAAAGTCTAGGGCAGAAAATAACTTGAAACAAAAATGCAAACAGTTAGGTGGTTAGATTACAAATGATCATTATATTCTTTCTCTCCACGGTGATTATTGAAATGAATTTCATTATTTTATAGTAAAAGAATAGGAAATTAGAAAAATACATGATGCTACATAAGGTAACTTAAAAAAAATCCCATCTTAAATGGCCTATTTAAAGGGGGTTTTATAATGGTTAATTCTCATCCCAATTTCTATTTGTATATAGAGGCTTGCAAATGCAGGGTAGACCCATAAAGGTATTCCAGAAATGTATAAAACCTCTCTTCTATTAACCATTAACAAAAAATAGACTTTTTCCCCTTTTCTAAGTCTTTTATTAACAAAATCCTTGAAAATTATCTCTAGTATATTTTTAACAAACACCAAAAATCTATAGAGGATGAATAATATACATACATTTTTTCTTTGATTATAAAAAGTAATACAGGGAATTCCCTGGCCATCCAGTGGTTAGGACTTGGTGGTTCCACTGCTGGGGCGTGGGTTCAACCCCTGGTTGGGAAACTAAGATCCTACAAGCTGTGCAGCATGGTTGGGGAGAGGGGGATGGGGGAGGGGAGGAGGGGGGGAAGTAATATAAGCCCATGCAAATGTTAGAAACTATAAAATAGTACCTAAAAATAAAAAATCACCCAAAAACCTACAAACTGGAATCAACCTTTATCAACATTTCTGTGCAATAGGCAAGAGGCCCACCACAGCTGGGGGCTTCTCTCCAGAAGACTTGGGTCCTCTCAGCTGAGGGGCAAGCGTGGGCCAGGGCGAGTTGTGCTTGTCACCAGACCTGTTTATGCCCCTTGTAATGGAAGTGATTTACTTCAACACCACATAAATTAAGGAAATACAAGCGAGAAAACAAAGGGAGTTGTTGTTTCTATGCAAACTAGAGTGAACGCTTCAGAAAGACACCATGAGGCAAGATTTTTTAAATAAAAAGGATTCTGCACTCAGGTGGCCTTGTAGGGGTCCATCTTGAGACTGAGATGGCCCTGTCCTGGGCACTGCGTTCCACCTTCTAGGACCATGGTGGGAAGGGTGGGCACATGGGCTGAGGCAGCCACATGGGGCACCACAGACTGCTGGCTGGTCACCTCCGTCCAATAAATCGGGATCTGGAAATGAACACTGTGTGACTTCACCTTCCTCTCCCTTTGAGATAGGACCACTGGACTGGAGAGACTCTCAAGGGCATCTGTTAGTTCCATGCACTTTTGAGGATCTACTCCAGGTCCTTCAGGTGAGTGACAACGCTGGTTAAATTACTTTCCGCTTTAACAAAGCGCCAGCTCAAGTTTTCCTCTGCTGCCCCAGGGAAAGGACCTTGCCTTTCCTTTTAGTTTTCATGATTTGGAAAGTGCCCCAGGATGTTTAAGGATGAGTCATACTCAACCAAAGCTATGTTGGTTCAGATTCCCATCCAGATACCCTATTTAAGAATGTTGGAAAGCAGGAAACATTCCTGGATGGAGTCCCAGCGAGGTGCCACGGCTGGAGAGGCCTCCATCTCTCCTGGGTGCCTGCGTAGGGAGCTTCCCAGAGGCTTCTTGGCAAAATGAATGGACCAGGCAGCAGTGACCTCATTTTCCATCCACCTCACCACAGGTATCACTGCCCTGACCGTCCAAGGGGCTCTCACAGTGGGCTCTGTTGTCTTTGCCTATCTGGAGTATAACCCTCTTGACAGTATTGCTGTGGGGACTCTGTCCTTGTCCCATTGGATGCCATTTGGTGGGACAGTCAGTCAGGGTGCTGGGGTGGGAGGCATGGGGCCATTTGACTAGAGCTAGGCCAGTTAGATGCCTTCTCCCTGGGATCTGGATTTTGAGTTAAGGGCAGAAAATGGTGGGACAGCATCCTAAGGAGACCATCAACTCATTCCTGCTGACAGAGAACCTGAGAGCAGCCCCAGTTCCTGTCCTTCCTGAGCCTGGATATACAGATTTCTCTTTGATTCTGTCCAATATCTATAGGTTTCCACTGAAATCTGTTTCTGTTAAAGAAGCCAGAGCTAAATACTTCTGATTGTAACTGAAGAATCCTGAGGGGCATAACTCATAGCGGTGTGTGTGTGTGTGTGTGTGTGTGTGTGTGTACATATGCACACGCATGTGTGTGTTCTGCCCTAGAAGCACAGCCTGGGTCTGTGCATTTTCATAGTCAATCATATAACAAACATATATTCAGTTTACCACATATATTTCTTTCACTAACATCTAGGCCACTGAGCTAGTATGGAAAACAGAAAAAGGAGTAAGATACAATACGTCCTTTCAAAGCTGTGGTGTGTGTGTCTGTATGTTTAGCCAGGAGAAAAATCCCACAAAGTTACTACACCACTACCCAGTCTAGTGGAAACCTACTGGATTATGATGAGCCCAGTGCATCCAAACTGGTGTTGGTGCTGGTGGTTGGTGGGGGGTCAGGTAGGGAGTGTAGCCGTTTCTCCTGCATGCTCCTGCCGGCCTGGCAACAACTGACTGGCCCATAGGGTCAACGCTGATCTAATCTAGGCCAATCATATTTTTCTCCTGGGAACTTAGAATGGGGATGGGGCCAGAGGGGAGGGAGGGGTGGAGAGAGGGAGGCAGAAGGGCTGAGAGAAAGGTGGAGAGAGAGATTTCGGTGGTTTCCTCCCTGTGCTCAACCATGAGAACCTGAGTGGAGCAGGAAGGCATCTTCCGTCCCCCCAGGGTACCAGTAGCAGAGCCAGGTAGTTTGTTAAGAAAGAATGAAGGGATCGTCAGAGAGAAACCAGAGAGGCAGCGAGAAGGTGCTCTGGGCCCTGTGGCCACCCAGCTGCTGGCCACAACCCCCCCCCCTTTTTTTTTGATTTATTTTATTTTACTGTTTATTTATTTATTTATTTTGACTGTGTTGGGTCTTCGCTGCTGCACACGGGCTTTCTCTAGTTGCGGCGAGCGGGGCCTATTTTTCGTTGCGGTGTATGGGCTTCTCATTGCGGTGGCTTCTCTTGTTGGGAGCACGGGGTCTAGGCGCGTGGGCTTCAGTAGTTGTGGCTCGCGGGCTCTAGAGCACAGGCTCAGTAGTTGTGGCGCACGGGCTTAGTTGCTCCGTGGCATGTGCGGTCTTCCCAGACCAGGGATCAAACCTGTGTCCCCTGCATTGGCAGGTGGGTTCTTAACCACTGCACCACCAGGGAAGTCCCACAGCCCCCTTTTGAGACACAGTTGCACGCCTGTCTTGGGATTCTGTGAGAGCCCTGGATCCTGATAATGTATTCCCACTTGCATAACCAGCTCAAGTGGGTTTCCGTGCTTGCAACTCAGAATCCAACCAATACAAGCATAAGTTCCACATACTGTGGAAACCCAACCTACAGGACGACCTTCTCAAGGGGTAAGAAGAGGTTCGAAGGCCACCTGCACACAGAGGAGGTATTTCATTCCTCTTTCGTTAGAACCACAGAATGTTCTCCATTCCTAATGCACCAAAATACTTATCTCAGGTCTGTATCTCCATTGAGTCTTCTAAGGGGGATTAGTCGAATTCCATTTCATAACAGAAAACAACTATGTACAAATGTAACTGCCTATTTTTATATTTAGGATAACTACTCGCAAGAGACTCCCAGGATTAGATATTGCAGTATTGGCATATGATGCTTTGGTGGTCACGTCATACTGCGGTTCAACAGCTTCCATCGGTATGTTCCATGAACAGAGAAATTGTTACCACCACAGAGGAAGATGTGAAGCAAGCCTGACATTGCATTGTCCCTCACAAGAGCACCATCAGAGGTCACACTTAATGAATTTTACTGGTGTAGGCTTACACTGGACAGCACATAAAACCAAACCTTTTCCTGTCATAGTTGCCATGTCTAAGAATTCTCTGGTCCCATCTAAATTCTCATTAACATCATGCGTCAGTAGAGCTAATTGGGGGGCATTGTTCGGACCTGTGCTCTTGTCCATAGGACACACCTTTAGTGATTTTAGAGTGACTTACTTGATTTGAAAATTTGGGGAAATAAACTAGACATGTTGTTTTGGCTTCTTGCTGTCTTTCATCCCCTTGAACAGTACCCGCCTGTGGGCAGCACAGGCTTTCCTTTGTTCTTCCACAGTGCAGTTTGCAGGCCTGGGACCAGGCCCCAGGAACAGGAACTCGATTCAGACTGCAGGCCCAACTTCGTTTTTCCGTTAACTCACGACCTCATGTGTACCTCTCTCAACCGGAAAGATGACATTTTGGCCTCCATCTTTAATCTTTATTTTTTGTCTCATATTTTTTAGAACCTCAGTGATAAAGAGTGCAATTTAATGGGGGCCTCTTCGGAGACCTCAACAAACTATTCCTCCGATTTTTCCAGTCTTATCTTGCACATGCCGAGTTCCAGTGTTTCCCAATTGCTAGTAAGGGACGATACAGTTTGCAATGTTTAAGAGATGCTTTATTTTAAAATTTTATTTATTTATTTATTTTTACTTCACAGAGCTATTGTGAGGATCAAATAAGCTGGATGACCTGAAGGCAAATAATACATATTCTTTAGCAGTCAATTAGTAACAGAAAATTGATAAGAGGAAAACAAAATTTAGATTTAGATGGTAGAACATCTTTTTTTTTTTTTTTTTTGGATGACCACAACAAAAGCAACAATGATTGCAATTACCAAACACGAAACACACTCATACTATATCATAATATTGACATTCAGTCCAGTAATCCTCCACTGTAACAGCTCCTTTACTTTGCAATGAAAATTGATTTGTATATTTTTTGACCCTGAGTCCTTGTGGGATTTTTTTTTTTCTTATTCAAACAGAAAGTCACAAAAATTATAATCATCCTCATCAGTTCACTCAGTCCCATGTAATTAATTTTTTTTTTCGTCTTGGTCTTTTGTTAGCACCTTTATGAATTCATCAGTTTTCCATTAGAGTTCTGAAAATGCTTATTCATTCAGTTCAGCAGTATAGTCAGTTACCAGAAACCTGTACTTGTCAGAGTCTTTTCCATGAATTCCTTGAAGATGAAACCCTTTTATAGGAACATTTTTGCAAAAGCATCAGAGTACACCCTAAGAGATGCTTTTATAAAGCCATCATCTGTGAAAGGTTTAAATGCCCTGACATCAAATTCATAACTGCATTTTGCAGCAACTTCATTGACTTTATTCACATATAAAAACAAACTCTTGACATGTCTATCTTCTTCTTCAGTTTGATAACGTTTTCATCCTGTGTAATCTCATTTATCCTAGCTTTTAGGATGTTTTTTATTTTTATTTTTATTTATTTATTTTTTATTTTGGGCTGTGCTGCGAAGCTTGTGGGATCTTAGTTCCCCAACCAGGGATCAAACCCAGGTCAACGGCAGTGAAAGCGCTGAGTCCTAACCACTGGACTGCCAGGGAATTCCTTATTATGTTTTTTAATGACCATTATTAATTTGTGTTTTTCAGATAGTTTCATTATTTTTTTCCTTCCAGTCTTACTAAGATATAATTGACATACGACCCTGTATAAGCTTAAGGTGTACAGCACAATGATTTGACTTACATACATCATGAAATGATCACCACAATAAGTTTAGTGAACTCCTTCATCTCATATAGATACAACATTAAAGAAATAGAAAAAATTTTTTTCTTGTGATGAGAACTCTTAGGATTTACCCTCAACAATTCTTATATGTAACATATAGCAATGTTCATTATATTTATCATGTACATTGCATCCCTAGTACTTACTTATCCTATAACTGGAAGTCTGTACCTTTTGACCACCTTCATCCAATTCCCTCTCCCAACTCCCACCTCTGGTAACCACAAATTTGATCTCTTTTTCTATGAGTTTGTTTGTTTGTTGAAGTATAACTGACCTACCACACTATGTTAGTTCCTGGCACAGGACATAGTGATTGGATATTTCTATACATTTCAAAATGATCACCATGGTAAGTCTAGTTGTCACCCATCACCATACAAAGATCTTATATAGTTATTGACTATATACCTCACAGTGTACATTACATACCCACGGCTCATTTATTTTGCAGCTGGAAATTTGTACCTCTTAATGTCCCTCACCTATTTCTCTTCCCTCCGCAACCTTCCCCTCTGGCAACCACCTGTTCTCACAGATACAGGCATTCTTTACATAATAAACATCACAATATTCTTTATTTCCGTAGAGAAATAGACTCTTAATTTTCTTAAAATCGGTGGTCTTCTCAGCCTAAATTTTCCCCCCATTCATGATAAAGGCATAGTAGCAGAAAAAATATTAGAAAAATAGTGGAAGAGTGATTAGAAATGACAGCTGACAGCCAGCCCGAGGACTGCAGAGATGCAGAGCCTGGTAGAGGCTGAGCAAACAGGAGGCAACTATATCCACTTGGGGCCATTATTGCCACGTGGGCCCAGTGTTGCCAGATCATCTGATCTCTAAAAAGAAGCTGAAATCAGACTTTTATGTGAAATTTCACTTAAAAAAATACTACCGCAATTAAAAAAAACAAATCACAGAGCATACCAACAAAATACATTCTTTGGCAGAATCCTTCCTAATCCCCTCAAGGGCTGCCAGTTTGCCTATTATCAGAAGCAACAGGGAGCTTCTAAGGTGGTTGGACATAGCCGGCTACCTGTGTCATGAAATCTGTTGGAGAAGGACTGGAGCCCTCTTCAGAATGCGCTGTCTTCCTTTCTAAGGGTTGAGACGCCTGGAGCAGAGAACAGAGTGGGTAGCGATGGTGGGCTGATCCCGGCTAAGGACTCATTTTGCTTTTTGCCTGGGCATCCCAGGCTGCAGGTGACTCCGCAGTGCTTTCTCCAAGATTCCAAGCTGACCACGTCCACTCTCAGACTTTCTTTCCCTTAATTTTTCTTTCCCTTCCAGTCTGCCCATTCTCACTGCTTCCATTTTTTAAACCAGAGAAGTTCAGCTTCAGTTCAGGTTCTGTAGATTGGTGGATACTTGGTAAATTCTACCAACTGAGGGACACGGCTAAACAGCTGAAACAAGGACAACGTTAACTAAACCAGAAAGGCTGAATGTCTGGGATAAAATAGGGAAGCCAGAAAAAACAAAAAAGCATTTCATTTGCTGTGGAGAAAATATAATCATTAAAGAATCCAAAATGAAAACTACTTTTTATAAGAGACATATAGAACACGTTAAACTCTCCTGTAAAACTGATTTGACGTTCTGAGAGGATTGTATACACACCTACATATTACACAACATTTTCACACATGTATATTACTTTTACAAGACTTTTGTAAAAGTAATAAGTTGTATTAAAAACAAGTTTCTGGGGTTTTTTGTTTGTTTTTTTAATTAATTTATTTATTTTTGGCTGCGTTGGGTCTTAGTTGCGGCATGTGGGATCTTTCATTGAGGCGCCCAGGCTCTTCACTGTGGCGCACGGGCTTCTTTTTAGTTGTGGTGTGCGGGTTTTTTCTCTCTCTAGATGCAGTGCATGGGCACCAGAGCGCATGCTCTCTAGTTGAGGTGCACAGGCTCAGTAATTGTGGTGCGCGGGCTTAGTTGCCCCACGGCATGTGGGATCTTAGTTCCCACAGGGGATCGAACCCCTGTCCCCTGCATTGGAAGGCAGATTCTTTACCACTGGGACCACCAGGGAAGTCCCTCTGTTTGTTTTTGAGTACATTTCTGTGTAGAGTGATTATTTGGCTATCCACTTTTTGGAGTTGCTTATTCAAGTTTATTGGCTCATTTCACATTAGATTGTCTTTTTTCATGGATTTGTAGAAGCCTTTCTTTCTTTCTTTGTCTTTTTTTCTTCCTTTCTTTCTTTCCTTCCTTCCTTCTCTCCCTGTCTCTCTCTCTCTTTTTTTTTTTTTTTGGCATACTCTAAGGTCATGAAGATATTTTCCTGTTATCTTCTGGAAGGTTTATTGTTTTACATTTAATATTCAAAACTATAATCCACTTGGAATTAACTGGTTTTGTGTGAGGTAGGGGTCAAGTCCTTCCTTTCCTTTCCTTGTTTTTCTTTCCTTCCTTCCTCCTTCATCTGGATATCCTACTGGCCCAGAGTCACTTATTAAAAAGACTGTCCTGTTTCCACTACACTTCATATAGCTTTGTCATAAATGAAGATGTGTGAGTCTATTCTATTAGTTTTTCAAGTTTTTTTAATTTTTAATTTTTTTTAAGCTTTGAAAACTACCCATATGTGGTAGGCAGCCTCCAAGACAGCTCCAAAGATCTCACCTCCTGATATTTACACCCTGGCATAGTTCCCTCTCACATCGCACCAAGATTGGTTTGTCTGACCAACAGTACACAGCAGAAAAGATGAAATGCCACCTTCAAAATTAGGTTATAAAAGATGTTAAGGTCTCCCTCTCTCACTTGTTCTAGGGGAAGCCAGCAGTCATTTCTGGAGGATATACATACATCCTTGTGGAGAGATTCACATGGCAAGTAATTGAGCCCTCTGTCCAGCAGCCCATGGATCAAGAACGTGAGTGAACTTGGAAAGAGATCGTCTGGACTTCAGGTGACTGCAGACCTGGCTGATGGCTTGACCACAGCTTCATAAGGGACCCTCAGCCAGAAGCACCCAGTAGAGCTGCTGCTAGATTCCTGACCCTCAGAAACCGAGTAAGATAATAAATGTTTGGTGGTGGTGGTGGGTTTTTTTTGGTGTTGTTGTTGCACCGGGTCTTAGTTGCAGCAGGCAGGCTCCTTTGCTGTGGCTCCTGGGCTCCTTGGTTGTGGCTCGCCAGCTCCTTAGTTGCAGCATGGGAACTCTTAGTTGCGGCATGCACAGGGGATCTAGTTTCCTGACCAGGGATCGAACCCACGCCCCCTGCATTGGGAGTGCAGAGTCTTATCCACTGTGCCACCAGGGAAGTCCCTGTGTGTTGTTTTAAGCTGCTAAATTTGAGGTAGATTGTTACACAGCAATAGATAACAAATACACCATTATTTCATTTAAAAATGTTTACATATTCAAAAATACAAACAGACCTCCTAAAATTGTTACTTTTTATGAGTCGTTGAAATGTCGAAGGCACTTGTAAAGCAGAGGATTGCCTAATGATTCATGCCTTACATGTTACAAAATCACAGGCAGTTCTGACTTCGAGCCACCAGTGATACAGAAAATGTGTGGCAGCAACAGATAGAATGAGAAATGCAAGATTAAATCTGGGATTCCAGGATAATTTCTGTAGGTCCTTCCTTCTGGACAATTTATGGTTCTGGTGGAAGCCTAAGAACTCTATTTCCTTAAAATCCTTACGATAAAGAGCAATCACATTTCTTCCTCTCTCTTCATTCCTACATCAGTCTTAAGTTATTAAAGTTAAATTACTTTAAATACCAGCTGGAAAATGCAATGAGCATTTAAGATACAATGTGCAGAGCAGTTTGCCTGGGGCACAGAGTCAATGAAGGGAAGTGTTAGGAGGTCCGACTGAGTAATTGATGTCTTTTTGGTAAATTGACGTCTTTTTGCTCTTGGCCATTAGAGCTGGGATGAGCCACACAGGAGCCATGCACCAGCTGGCCCAAAGAAGTGGTAGATTCTAAAGGCAACCTGGGCTGATACTTCCTCAGACCTGCTGGCCTTGGTACCAGTGCTTGCCTGGTGTGGTAAAAATCCCTGTGCATATGGAAGCGCATGTTACAAATACAAATTCCTGAGACTCACCCCTGGGGATTCTGATTCACTAAGTTAGAGGTTGGGCCACGAAATGTACATTCATGACAGGCTCCTATGGAGATTCTATGGACATCCAGGTTTAAGATCCAGAGTTCTAAGTGATTCTCCGTGGGCTGGCCCTGTTATCCCCAAGTCTTACGTGCTCATTCTATCTCTCACTCCAAGGCCCGACCATGAACCTGCCCCTGTTAATTCCTGAGGATCCTGTGTTTCTGGGGACCTACCTGGCTTTTGGGCACATTTTTTCTTATACAGTTTCTGCTCCTTTTGTTTTTTTGATTTGGGCATCACCTGATATTTTGGGAAAGGAATTCCCTCCTCCAAACTTGGTCCTTGGGAACTTCATCCTCAGCTTGGTCCTCACCAGCTCTCAGGGAAGAGTCATATCATTTTGCTTAAATATCATATTTTCAAATTGAGTGCCCCCCTCATTGCACGCGCACACATGCACACACACACACACACACCACACAAACACACACACTTCCCAAGCTCTCACCCGCCCAGGCAGGGGCCAGTGGAGGATGGAGACCCCAGCTGGTTCCACTTTCTGGTTCTTGAAAGCCTTGTCTGAAGCCCTCCATACCCACTTATATCTGTCCGCTCCCTTCCCTACAGCACCTTGGCTAGACAAATATGGACATTGAGCTCTGGATTTTGTTGCTCTCAAAAACAGTTTTTTGCTTATAAAAAAATTAAACTCACACAGCAAGAGGAGAGAACAATACAATGAATCCTCATAGACCCATTCACGCAAATTCAATAATTATGAAAAATTTTGCCACATTTCCTTTATCTACTCTTTTTCTCCCTTCTGTTGAATTCTTTTAATTCTTTTAAAGCCAGTTTCAGATATCATGTCATTGTGCATCTACGTATGTCCATATACATTTCTTAAACATGTTTCTTTTCTAAATCAAGATCCAAACCAGGTCCACAAATTACATTTAGTTGTTTGTCTTCTATATTCATTTCGATGTAGATTTCTCCCCAACCCACAATTTTTTTTTCATGCCATTGACTTGTTGCAGTAACTAAGTCTGTTTCCCTCAGGCTTCTCAATATTCTAGATGTGTCTGTTTGGCTCCTTTGGACTGTCTTTCAACTTGATTCCCTCTCTTCCTTGTTTCCAGAGGCTTGATTAGATTGCTTCATTTTTTAGGGAATAGCACCTCAAAGGTGATGCCACAGGCTTTGCCGTGGAATACCTCAGAAGGCCTGCAGTATCTGGCTGTTCTGCTTTTTTTTTGTTGTTGTTGTTCTGCTTTTAATGATGCTAAGATTGATCAATGGGTTTATGTGGTGACCACCTGATAGCTCATCCTAAAGTTTCCCATTAACCGTTCATCACATTAGTTTCATCCACTGTTAATCCCAAGTGAATTTTGAAGAGGAATTTCTGCTACAACACAGATGGTCCACTGGTTACAATTTACCCACAGCCATCCATTGTACTTCTTTGCTCTGAACCCCCAGGAGATACGGCTTTCACTTGTGGCTGTATTTCCAAGCCCTGGAAAAGGCTTCGTAAACCTTTAATGTGCATTTAAATCTTGTTAAAATGTAGCTCTAATTTAGGAGGCTCGAGATTCTATATTTCTAACAAGCTTCCAGGTTATTCCAATATTACTGACCTGTGGCTACACTTTACAAAGCAAGGCCCTGGTGCATCTCTAATGTCTAAAATCTCACAGGAGCCAGAAGGAGCTACATATAGGCCACTCAGAGAGTTTCAAGAAACTGGCCCTAAGAATGAGGGTGTACATCTAAATTGGGCAACACTATAGGGCTGTCTTTCTGGCAAATCTTCTCTCTTCCAATCTGGAAAACTACTGCTTAGAGACCAATCATGGCCTCCTTCATATGGCTTCTGCCTCCAGTGCCCAAGCCCATGACGAGCCCCTTCCCACTGGGCTGGACCACTTAGACTTAACCACCTCCTTCTCCTCTCCTCATGCACATCTCTGCCTGAAGTTCTGCAACAAGAGATGGAAAAAGTACAGTGAAAAATGTCCTGTGCTCTGATGGTCTCCAAAACTTAGTATACTGGGAATTGCATGGACCAGCTTGTGCCGCAGAGGCCTGCCTGCTATCTCCAAAGTACCCTGGGAAAGGTCAGGGCTTTCTGCCAGGACCACCCAGGAAGAACTGACAACATAGGATGCAGGGGAGGGAGGGGCTGTACCAAGACCAGGGTGGATAATAAAAGCAAATCATCCCCAGCAGCAAATGCCACAGACAATTGCCCTAGATATTTTGCTGTCCGAATCTCAATGCTCCCAATTGGCATCCACTCACTCATATCTCTTGGCTTGATATCCTAGATCATGGACCAGTTTTAATATCTCCTTTGTCCCACTTAAGCTTTAAGTTCTCTCCAAATATCCTTTTGGGCATTTTGGATCCACCTTCCACTTTTCATTCATGTTTTATGGCTCTGCTTATACTTCTGATTTGAGGGGGTGCCAAGCCTTGGACAAAGACAGTTCCCTCCAATCTGTAGCCCTGCAGACCCCATATCCAGCCATATTCAACTCAAGTCTCTTTCTGCAGAAGACCAGTGAGGATGAATTGGAGTTAGAGTGGGGAACATCTCAATTCATAGATTAGGTGGCCCTATGTGTACTGAGGAATTGCTGAAGGTTATCAAACTGTCTCATGATATGAGGTTTTTTGAATATGTTTTTCTGGGTCGAGACAGTTTAAAGAGTATTTTGAGGTATCAAAAATGAACATGCCTCATTAAAAATCTCAGAGAGAACATTCTGTTCTGTTGTAGCCCAGCCATGGTCTCTGGGTTCTCATTTTGGCATTCTCCCTTGGGTAAATGTCATCTCTTCCCAGTTTATTTATAGTTCATTTAGACCATCAAAGCAATAATAATCCCCAAAATAGAGAGGGATGGTCTCATGATCAACGGGATACATGAAAAGCATTTTAATACAGAGTGAAAATGAAAAGGGTGGTTTTAATATAATACCTCACAACCGCCCTCTCATTCACTCCATCAACCCAATTTGTGTAATTTCCTTCAAGACCATGTCTAAAGTATTTTTCTTCTGTAAAGCCATTCATGACTAAATCTACCACATCTTGATACAGGAAGAACTTTACATTTAAAGCTAGGAGGTGGCATGGTACAGATTTTGGAATAAGGCAGATAAAGATTTGAATCCCAGATCTGCTACTTACATTATCCAAAATGAAGGTCAAATTTATCACCTGTATTATGAAGCTATCAACACTGTGGTATCACTAATTGATACATATTTTTAACCCAACGGCATTCTCCCACTACTTTCTTGTTAAGATAACCCAGATCTATTCAAATATTGAGTGGAGATTCCTTGATCTCACAGAAGGTGGATCCAGCTCCTGAACTCTACTGGTCATGTGACCTAGTTCTGGCCAATGAGATGGAAGGGGAAGTCTGATGGGGGCTTCTGGGAAAGATCTTTTCATCCCTAAAGTGAGTGCTCTACCTTCTTCCTGCTTTTGAACTTTGCTGTGTAAGGACATGAAACTTTTTACTGTGAGAGGCAGGAAAGTGCAAAAACGCTGACTCAGAGCTCAGAGTTATGAAGCTGCTGACCAAATGCCAGCAATAGTGTCAAGTGCTGCACAGAAAGTGATGAGCCGGTAACAGGCATCATCTCTGCCCTCCTGGAGCTCAGAGTCTAGTGGGAGGAGATGGCCGGTGATCAGACAGCACACAAATAAATATGAAATCACAACTGTGACAAGTGTTTTCAGAGACAGGAGCATGTTGCTGCATTAATAAATCACGGAGAAATGTATCTCCCCAGTATACCTACACCTAACCTGGGAGAGCAGAAGGTGCTTCTCTGTGCATGAGATGACGGAGCACGGATCCGAAGGAAGGTTAGGAGCTAGTTAAATGAGGGACAGAAGAGAGTAAGAGTCTTAGGGATATAGACTAGCAAACGCAAAGACCCTGGGTAAGAGGGAACATGATATGTTTGCAATTGCACTTTTGTTTTGAAAATTAATTTTATTTGATCAAAATTGTATATATATATGTGTGTGTGTATATGAACTACACATGTGTATAAAAGTATATATAGTTTTAAAAGTCAAATAATTACCTTGAGTGATAATATTGAAAATAATATTGGTTAATATTATTGAAAAATATCAACCCATGCCTCACTCCTCCCCACTTTCCAATCCCACTCCTAAGGGCAACTCTTTTTCATTATTTGAGCTTTCTTTTTCAAATTCTAGCATTTACTTCCATATTTCTAAATACTATGTCGATTGGCTAACCCAGAACACATTTCCGCGACCTCGTTCTGGCCAATGAGGTGAAGGCATTTAGGAGGCTTCTAATGTCAGTGCTGGCATTTCTTTCTTCACAAATGACAGAGTTGAAATGAGCACCACCCTCTCCCCCTTCTTACTGCCTTAAGCATAGATGTAACAGCTAACGTTGAAGGGATCACATTGTGTCCACGTGAAAAAGGCCAAGAGAATCTCAGAGATGCCAGAACTGAGGGTCAGCCCCAAAGCAAGTGCCAGCTAACTTTCAGACCTTTTTTTTTTTTTTAAATGAGAAAAACTAAATCCTATTTTTCTAAACTACTGCTAATCAGCCTTGATATTACTAGCTGCCCAAAGAATTCCTAATTGATGTTTGGTTGCTAGATCCTGATGTATGAGTTGTAGGCAACAGCTATTGACTTTCTGTTATAGTAGATGATGATTTAACTCTTTCACAACCTTCCACATCCTCCTCACCCACACAATACCAGTATCTTCCTCCTTCCATCTTCTCAGGTGAGGTTTATCACCAGTTTTAGTAAATTATCATTCAGTAATTATATTATGATGATCATATGAATATTACTCACTGTTGAGCCAAGTATGTAGAAGATTAATTTGATTATATTTCCATTCTTGTATAATTTTCCCCCTGGAGCTACTGAATGCTAAATATTTGCTTAATTTTCTCTGTACCTATTCCTAATACCTTTCACACCCTCAGAGAGTTTCTCAATATAATTTTCCACAGTGTTAAACTTAATATTTGGATTCAACCTGCCGCACTCCCCACCCACCTGGAGGCCTCTGTTGGATGAGAGAGTTTAGTTGCTCTCTAAGCCTGCTAAAAAGCCATCATTTTCCGACATCCCTTGAACTTTCTCCTCTGTTGCCTCACCTCTTTTCTGAGTCCTAAGACTATCTCTTGGTTCTTTGTGTTCTCCCGCGCCTTAATGGATCACATTGTCTAATATCTTTTTGAGAAAGAGTGCATGAGAGGTAATTTTTAGAACTTGAGCTTCTGGAATTGAATTTTATTCTACTTTCATACTTCATCAATAACTTGTCTAGGCATATAATTTAGTATTTAAAGGTATTTTCCCCCCCAATATCTTCAAGCTGGCAGTGTTGTTGAGTGAGCTAATACATTCTTTTTTTTTTTTTGACCGTGCCATGTGACTTGTGGGATCTCAGTTTCCCAACTAGGGACTGAACCTGGGTCATGAAAGTCCGGAATCTTAACCACTAGGCCACCAAGGAACTCCCATTTTTTTCTTTTTCTTTTTTTACAAAAACCTTTCACTAATTTTAAGGTTGCATAACGCTTCCTTGATCAGCAGCCCAACCCATCTCCACAAAAACCCAACAGAAGTAGGCATGTCATTGCAGGAGGCAGGAGGAATGTCTTTTGAGGTGTTTGTTCTCAGCAGTTCCATCCAGGCACTGCTTTTCCTTGGGTGGCTCTTTGCATCTTGGGGCATACACCACCTATCCATGAGCTCTGGGAAACAGTCTGGATAGATCTGAGCACTCCAAGGATATTGACCTTCTGGTCTTCTCTCATGGCCAGAACACGTCAATGAGGAAAAGGCAAGAAGTTCTAAGATAAAAGGAGGTCCAGGGTGTTACCAAGAGGCCCATACGTTGCTTTGTTTACGCTGAGAACTGCTTGCTCCCGAGGTGGCAGTTCTAACACTCTCCGCTCCTGCAGCCTATTTTTCTCCTGTGGAACAGCTCGTTACCTGGGTGACAGGCACCAACAGCCCCAGCTGTGAGGGGCGCAGCCCAGCCTCCACTGCTCTTTCTCCAAGGTGCCCAGCAGCACCCCCGGCTCAGGTCAGCCCGACCGTGCCGTCTGGAGTCTACAGCCAGAAGTCCCATCGCCTCAGGGATTCCTGCAGTTGGTAGGGAGAGCTTTGTCCCAAGAGAGGGAACAAGGGAAAAGAGAGAAAGAAGAAAGGGAGAAAGACAGAGAGACAGACAGAAGGGGGGGGGACATGGAAGGAAGGAAGGAAGGAAGAGGGAGGGAGGGAGGAAGGAAGGAAGGGGGAGAGAGGGAGGGAGGAAGGAAGGAAGGGGGAAGGGAGGAAGGAAGGAAGGGGGAGGGAGGGAGGGAAGAAGGAAGGAAGGAAGGAAGAGGGAGGGAGGAAGGAAGGAAGGAGGGAGGGAGGGAGGGAGGAAGGAGGGAGGGAGGGAGGGAGGAAGGAAGCTTTTTTCTTATTCTTGATCGTTTGTGTCTAAGCAGTTTCCTCTTTGCTTATTTCATTTTATTTTCATTTCATTCATCTGGGCTAGAAAGTTCAGCCCAGACATTTTATGAGAATTGCTTCAGTTTACACTATTTAGAGCCCACTGTGCTGACCACTAGGTGGGTCATATCAATCAGAAGACTTATAATACTTGAGTTTTTAAAAAATCATATTCTCTCTTTTCTCTGATAATTCCCTCCCCAACATTTTTCCATTCTCTTTTTCTGAAACACCTCTTAGTCACATATGAGACCTACTTGACTGATCCTGCAATTTTGCCATTTGTTCTCTTTCACTCTCTATTTTGTTGTCTTTTTGTTCTACTTCTTGGGAGGCTTCCTAGATTCTATCTCCAAATATAGAGAGGCTCTATTTCAGCTTTTATATTTTAACGTCCACAAGCCCTTTTTGCTTCTCTGACGGTTGTTTTATTGCTTTTAAATAGTATGCTGGTGCTCACTTTGGCAGCACATGGCAAATGCGCAAGGATGACATGCAAATTCATGAAGCATTCCATAAAAAAAAAAAATAGTATGCTGTTCTTGTTTCATGGATGCAATATCTTCTCATATTTTAATTATAGAATCTTTATTCCATCCTTATACCACCTGTTTTCCTCAAAAATCACTGTTTTACTTACATTTTTGTTCTGGTCTTTATACTTCATTTTGGAGGCTTTTCTCAAATGTCTGGTGACACCTAACCTCATATCTATATTTAAGAGTGTCACATAAAAAGCTTCTTAGAAGCTCTATGTGTGAGGGTGGGACTTGTTGACTGATGGACTTTGTTGAAAGGGGATCTGGTAGAGAATAGTCCCTTTCCTTCCCCCCTTTCTTCCTCTCTTTTCTTTTCTTTTCTTTCCTCTCTTCCTTCTTTCTCTCTCACTCTCTCTTTTTTCCTGATTGGGAAACACCCACATCAGTATCTGTAGGTCTTTCCTCTAGGGCCTTATAATTAATCCAAAGAAAGATCCTCTCATCTCCTACCTTGAGGAGAGGCATGGCTGGCAGTGGTATAAGCTGGCTGGTATATTGTGGTATAAGTGGTATATTCCTGGCTCACTGGGCTGGGTGGAGGAAGCTAGGAGATGGTATCTCACTGATTAGCATGTGGCCTTCACATACTCTCCTTGTTATAGGTCCAATGCCTCACTCCTGATGGTTCCCTCGATGTACCCAAGCCTGTGGTCTTCCTGGTTCAATTTGTCTAGAATACACTTCTGTCTCCTGACAGCATGGAGGAGGGATGGTGTTACGGGCTGAACTGTGCCTCCCCTAAATTCATATGTTGAGGTCCTAACCCTCAGTAGAGGCATACTCCATTTTATTGCACTTCAATTTACTGTGCTTTGCACATATTGTATTTTTTACAAATTGATGGTTTGTGGCAACCCTGCATCAAAGTCTGTTGGCACCATTTTTCCAGCAGCATTTCCTCACTTTTTGTCTCTGTGTCACATTTTGATGATTTTTGCAATATTTCAAACTTTTTCATTATTATTATATTTGTTATAGTGATCTATGATAGGTGATCTTCGATGTTACTATTGTAATTGTTTTGAGGCACCATGAAATATGCCCATATTAGATGACAAACTTAATAGATAAATGTTGTGTGTGTTCTGACTTCTCCACTGACAGGCCATTCCCCCATCTCTCTCACTCTCTTCAGGCCCCCCTATTCTCTGAGATACAACAATATTGCTATTAGGCCAATTAATAACCCTACAGTGGCCTCTAAGTGTTCAAGTGAAAGGACAAGTCACACATCTCTCACTTTAAATCAAAAGCTGAAAATTATTAAGCTCAGTGAGGAAGGTATGTAGAAAGCTGAGTCAGGCCAAAAGCTAGCCCTCTTGTGCCGAACAGTTAGCCAAGTTGTAAATGCAAAGAAAAAGTTCTTGAAGGAAATTAAAAGTGCTACTCCAGTGAACACATGAATGGCAAGAAAGTGGAACAAAATTATTACTGATATGCAGAAAGTTTTAGTGGTCTGCATAGAAGATCAAACCAGCCACAACATTCCCTTAAGCCAAAGCCTAATCCAGAGCAAGGCCCTAATTCTCTTCAATTCTATGAAGGCTGAGATAGGTGAAGAAGCTGCAGAAGAAAAGTTTGAAGCTAGCAGAGTTGGTTCATGAACTTTAAGGAAAGAAGCCATCTCTGTAACATAAAAGTGCAAGGTGAAGCAGCAAGTGCTGATGTAGAAGCTGCAGCAAGTTATCCAGAAGATCTAGCTAAAATAATTTTTTAATAAATTTATTTATTTATTTATTTATTATTTTTTTTCTTTTCGGCTGCGTTGGGTCTTTGTTGCGTGCGGGCTTTCTCTAGTTGTGGCGAGCGGGGGCTACTCTTTGTTGTGGTGCGCGGGCTTCTCGTTGCAGTGGCTTCTCTTGTTGTGGAGCACGGGCTCTAGGTGTGCGGGCTTCAGTAGTTGTGGCACACGGGCTTAGTTGCTCTGTGACATGTGATATCTTCCCGGACCAGGGCTCAAACCCGTGTCCCCTGCATTGGCAGGTGGATTCTTAACCACTGTACCATCAGGGAAGTCCCTCTAGCTAAGATAGTTAATGAAGGTAGCTACACTAAACATCAAACTTTCAATGTAGATGAAAAAGCCTTGTATTGGAAGAAGATGTCATCCAGAACTTTCATAGCTAGAGAGAAGTCAACGCCTGGCTTCAAAGGCTGACTCTCTTAATAGAGGCTAATGCAGCTGGTGACTTGAAGTTGAAGCCAATGCTCATCTACCATTCTGAAAATCCTAGGGCCCTATGCTAAATCTCTGACTGTGCTTGATAAATGGATTAACAAAGCCTGTATGACAGCATATGTGTTTATAGCCTGGTTGATTGAATGTTTAAGCCACTGTTGAGACCTACTGCTCAGAAAAAAAAAGATTCATTTCAAAATATCGATGCTCACTGAAAATGCACCTGGTTACCCAAGAGCTCTGATGGAGATGTACAATGAGATAAATGTTGTTTCATGCCTGCTAACGCAACATCCATTCCACAGCCTATGGATCAAGGAGTCATCTCAACTTTCAAGTCTTACTATTTAAGAAGTACATTTCATAAGGCTATAGCTGCCACAGACAATGATTCCTCTGATGAATCTGGACAAAGTAAATTGAAAATCTTCTGGAAAGGATTCATCATTCTAGATGCCATTAAAACATTCATAATGAGGTGACTCATGGAAAGAGGTCAAAATATCAACGTTATCAGGAGTTGGGAAGAAGTTGCTTTCAATCCCCATGAATGACTTTGAGGGGTTCAAGATTTCATTGGAGGAAGTAACTGCAGATGTGGTAGAAATAGCAAGAGAGCTAGAAATAGAAGTAGAGCCTGAAGATGTGACCGAATTGCTGCAATCTGATGATAAAACTTTCATGAATGCTGAGTTGACCAAAGAAAGTGGTTTCTTGAGATGGAATCTACTCCTGGTGAAGATTCTATGAAGACTGTTCAAATGAGAGAGAGAAGTACATTCTCATGATGGGTGTGGCAGGGTTTCATAGTCACTTACAACTCTTTTGCCAAAAGAATCAAAACAATTGGGTAACAGAGGTAATTGCATGGTCAATGATTTTAAATGGTCCACGGAGGACCTTATCCTTCACAAACTAACCAATCAATGTCGCAGTAGGTAGCCAATCAGGGGATACTAAGTGATGCAGTCAAAGTTGAGTTATTAGATATTGGAGAGGAAGAAAGGAATCTCGGCCACCATTGACCAAAAAAAGGAAAGGGTTGCCCACAAATTCTGGTTTTGTTTGCACAAACAAATCTGGGACAGTTTGGTAAAAGCTTTTGGATAGTTTTGGAAATGGCTTCCCATTAAAGATGGCAGATTGGCCCATACTTGTTTATGTTCATTGTCTCCTGAAAAGGACAGTAAAGGAATATAAAAGGATAAATCCACAGGGACAAAGAGGATGGAGGTGGGGTCATCTGCAAAGGATATATTTCAACACATTTCTGGAAGATGGTCTGGATGGAAGAGTGGAAACTGTTTTGTTTTGGGTTTTTTTTAATTAATTAATTAATTTATTTATTTATTTTTGGCTGGGTTGGGTCTTCGTTGCTGCGTGCAGGCTTTCTCTGGTTGAGGCGAGCGGGGTTACTCTTTGTTGCGGTGCGCGGGCTTCTCATTGTGGTGGCTTCTCTTGTTGCAGAGCACAGGTTCTAGGCACGCAGCCTTCAGTAGTTGTGGCACATGGGCTTCAGTAGTTGTGGCGTGTGGGCTCTAGAGAGCAGGCTCAGTAGTTGTGGTGCACAGGCTTAGTTGCTCCGCGGCATGTGGGATCTTCCCGGACCACGGCTCGAACCCGTGTCCCCTGCATTAGCAGGCAGATTCTTAACCACTGTGCCACCAGGGAAACCCTGGAAACTGGTTTAACAGAACATCGGAAGCTACTCTAATGTCATCCTAGAGGTCAGTACAGAAACAGCCCAAGAGATTATTCTATAAAACACCAGATAGGCCTGGGTCTTGGAGATGCCAGAGATCATGAGAGAGAGAGATGTTGATGAGAGGTCTCAGGATCCCAGAAGTGAGGGAGAGGTGACAGGCCGAGAGCTGAGTGAATGTGGGTATTTGGAGTTGTTAGATCCTCAGCTCAGGTGCCCTGTGCCACTTCTTGGAGCCAGGTGATTACAACTCCAGCAGGAAAAACAGGAGAGAGGCTTGTGCATCAGGCAGAAAGAAGGGCAGGAGTAAGGCACCTACAGGAAAGAAAGAAGGAGAAACTGCATACCGAGCAGAGACCCATCTGGATCCCTTCTCCTGAACTGCTTTGAGAATACTGGCAGCCAGGTGAGTTTTCCCTCAGGCAAGAGATAGCAGATACTTCTCTTGAGATGCTTAAGAGCCCAGAAGAAAAGACCTCTAGTTTCTGATATTTGGGGGATCTTCCTAAGGAAAGGTGAACTTTTTATTTGATCACCACACAGCGAGCCCACCAATAAGCAAGCACACTCCCTCCCACCCCTATATGTAGTTTCCAGTGGGGTTTTATGACCTCATTCTTAAGTAAGAAGGGAGAGTCAAAGGTTTGCAAACATTTGATGAAAGCCTCCAACATGATGAAATTTCAGAATATTAGGTAACCAAGGCACATAATCATGAAATTTCAGAATATTAGAAATAAAGAGATTATTCTATACGTTTTTAGAAAGAAAAATTCCAGATCACAAAGGAATGGGAATCAAGATGACATCCGAATTCTCAATGGCAACATTGGATGCTAGAAGATAAAAGAGCAATTTTTATGAACTTATGAATGAAATATTTCAACTTAGAATTCTACACTTGGTCAAACTCTTTAAAAAGTAAGAGTTGAATAAAGACATTTAAAATTTTACCTTCTGTACCCATTCTTGGGCTATTACTGGAACATATGCCATGGAAAATGAAGCAGCAAACAAAGATAAAAGGCACAGGACAGAGAAATGTGGTTCTTACTCTGGAGATGTCCCAGGATGACCACTGAGTAGCAGGTCCAGAGAGGAAATTATCTCCATTGGAAGAGAAGGACAGTGGACTTTGGAGGGATGTTTCCGGTGGGGGGGGGGTGCGGGGGGGGAATGGGATTGATTGTTTGATCATTTGGAAAATAAATGTGACAGTTATTTGATAGACACGTTGTAGAAAAAATATCAGGTTGGAAACATCACAAACTGAGTAAACAGATAAAAGGTTTTTATAAGAAAGAAAACAACCATAGTTGCTCTATTGTGACTAGTATTTGCACAGTCACTGACTACTTGCTATCCCTAAACTGTGAAAGAGATATATTGGATGAATGGTGGAAGATGAAACTAGATGGGGTTTGATAGAGTTAAGTCCTTATCTAAGGCAACAGGTGGACAAAGCACATCATCTAAATAGATAAATCAAGGGATAGCTGTGTAAATTATTTAGAAATAGGAAGGTAATGACAGAATAGATAGCTAAAAGTGGAATTTGGTAGCCTCTAGACAGGAGGTTAAGAAGGCAGAGGAGAGGTGGGTACTGCATTATCTTGAAGTATTGTATTATCTTTAAAAAGTAAGCGTGTGTGCTTATACTGTCTTTAAAAAGTGAGAAAAAATTTTGAAATTCATTTGTTGAGAATGAAACACAGAACAGCCAAACCTTGTCTCATAATGTAATTTTCATTATGATCCATACAGGTTAAAATAGAAGTTGTTTCATCTCTGTCAATGTAGTATTAATTCGAAATAAATCATGATAAGCTTTCCATGCCCTCTTTATTTCTACAATTCATATGCATGGGCTAGATTCCTGTCGGAACTTCCACAGATACTCGTTGGAAGTAGTGGTTATAAATTACACGTTTGCAAATTCGTTGTTCCCAACCAGGAGAAACAAAACTGCAAAAAAGTCAGTTTCATTCTGAATTGTTTACTTGGCAACCATATTAAGCTGGAAGGATAAATCTCCTTTGTAATCGCTGCTTCTATTGAATTACAATGTAAATGTTGACGCTTGCCTGGAAACGTCAAATGACAACAGGTTTATGGGAGGGATTCAGTGGTTTGCAGCTCTGGAATCCCAGGCTGCCGAGTTAAGATGGAAGAGGTGTGCCTGAGCCATATTAGCGTCTGTTCGACCACATTTCTTCAGCCCATCAAAACCACGCCACTCCCTATCCGTCTAGGTCATGAAAGGATGCTCACCTATTTGTAAATCTAGTAATCTATCGTATCTGTTACACATCGGGACACGAAAAGTGTTTGTTGTGGATAAGTATGTTAAAAATGCAATTACGTAACAGACTCGGCGATCTTTGTGTTTTTCTCCTCCTCTGAGCACAACGTACACTTTAGTCCCGTACTCTTCCGACACTGTCAAACAGTCCTCTTAATGTGAGTATTAAAAGCCTTGTGGTGGTGCGGTGCATTTGATTCCGGTTGGCTTGGGATCCCCGAGTTCAGCTCTCCTTAGTCCTTCCGTTTGACCCACAATCCCTAGTGGTTGCAGGTGTTGCTTTTTTTCCTGTTAACTTCTCTCCCTCAATCCCCCCCACCCCCCCGCCAAACCCCCAACCCCCCTTCCCAGGCCGGCCTCCGGGAAGAAGGGAAACGTAGCATGAAGTCTACTCGAAGCACTGACCCTCAGCTCCCACGGGCTGCCGCAGAGCTGCAAGCGTGCCGCCGCCGCTCTCAGGTAAACTTCGGAGTGAGTTACCTGCACTTGGAGAAGGGCCTTACCTGAGCGCGCCTCTGCCAATGGCAGCTCACCTGAGGGAGCCCCGCAGCCAATCACCGCGCAGCTCGTCCCTCGGGCTTGTACCCTTTAGTGAAAGAATTCAGCTCCTTGCGAGAAAGTTACCTGTGGCCGCCCAAGTCCGCCACTTTGTGCTCCGTGGCTACCCACTGCCACGATCCGGGAGGACTCCGCGCCGCCCGGCCGCCTCCGAGCTCGGGCCCCATGTGAGGGGGGCCCCCCCTTATCCCACCTTTCCGGCTAGGTGAGGGCGCGAGCGGGCGAGCGAGCGAGAGTGGTGAGGGGGGACGGAAAAGCAGAATTACCTGTAGCTCTTGTTCTGCCATCTCGGGCGCTCTCACACACCTTCACCTGCACAGACTTGAAAGTCCAGTTTCACCAGAGGCTGAGGCTCCAGGAAAAGGGGAGCGAGTTCATTGGATCAAACATGTCACAAGAGTCGGACAAGTAAGTGGATCACACGCGCCGGCTGCTGCTACTACCACTTTGGGCTGATGGCAACTGGTTTGTTATGTTTTTTGGTTTTTGGTTTTTTTTTTTTTTTTTTTAGGTTGCTATTGTTGGTTTTTTTTTTTTCTTCTTTCTTTTTTCTTTTTCTTTTTGGTGTATCCAGACTTTTCCAGATTATGTTTCTACCCTGGTTAAGGGGAGACACCCTGCAAGAATATGAATGTTTAATACCCCCTTTGGGCCTTGATAGTAAAAGTAGGTTTTCCTCTTTCCTTCCTCCCTTACGAATGATCTCAGCCCCGGTCTCCCAGGACGAATCCTTGTATATTGGCAGAGGTTTTGGTAGAAGAGGGCGGGAGGCCTGTTATTCTCCCTCTCTTTTAGTTGCTCCCACCGCTTCAGGCTCTTAGGGCCATTTGGAAATTCAGCTGAGTTCCTTCGATTAGCCCAAAGGGCCTGCTAGAAAAGCGGGTCTTGGCGGCTATTGTGCGAGCGCAACAAAGAGCCTTTATCCTGAAGCAGAAACGGCCATCTTCCCGCACTGGGCCGGATGGTGTGCGTGTGCGCGCCCGCGTGTGCGCCCCCGACGGGAGGCGAGGCGCCGGGCGGCCCGGGTATCGGGGGCCGAGGGGGCCGCGGGGGCCGCCCCCACCGCCGTGCCCCCGCCCCCTCCCGCCCGCCCCCGAATGGCTTGGCCATCTTACGCAGGTGCGGGAGGACTGGACCTTTCGGGAACGAGGGGGATTGATTTGAGGCCCGAGTTTGCGCCACGGTCAGGCGCTACGGGGCGCCTGCAACTTATCGAGTCAGCCCCGCCCGGACAGCCTCCGCGGCCCCGCGAGCTCGCCGCCCTCCGAGGCCCGGCCGGCCCAGGCGCCCCGCTCCGGAGGCCGCCACCTCGGGCGTGGCTAGCGGGACGGAGCGAGTGCGCGGGGGCCTCCCTAGGCGACTCTCGCCTGAAAAGGCGGGGAGCCCGGCTTCCCGCGCCTCCTAAGGCCAGCCTGGGGGCGCGTGCGCCCCGTCCGGGACGGGAACTCTAGACGCGCCGGGGCTCGGCAGCCTGAGCCGCGGGGCGCCGGGCCGGGGTCCCGTCTCGTCCAGGCGGCCGCCCAGCAGGCCTGGCCCCCGCCTCCCGGCCGGCTTTGTGCTGCCAGGGGGAGGTGGGGCGGAGGGCGGGAGCGAGCGGGGGCCGGAGGTGGGTCCCGCGGCCCTGCCCGCGATTCGGTGGCGACGCTGCCTTCCCCCTCCAGGGGGGCGCGTCCTGGGCTGGGAACGGGCTGCGTCCTATCGGGAGTGCGTGGAGGCCACCTTTCCGCTTTTCCTGGTCGCTTTACCCCGGCGGTGCGGCCACCCCAGGGAGACCTTCCTCAGGGCGTTTCCGCGGGGGGGGGGGGGGTGCTGCCGGCGCCTCTCCTGGAGAAGTGGCCTGGGACCCGTCCCAAACCGAGGGACCCTGAGGGGGGCAGCGGGAATGCCTTGTGGACCTGTCCAGGGATGGAGGGGACCATCCTCAAAGTTAAACCCCGGGTAGGGTAGGTGTAGCTAACGTCACAGGCTATCATACTTAAGAAAAACTACCAGATACTAGTACCACTTTGCCCACTAATGAAAAATTAAGTGCGAGCTACACACCGGAGGGGAGGACCTAGTTACAATACAAACACGGGGCGAGGTCGGGAGCAGGGGTGGGACTGGGAAAGTGTGGGATTGCTTGAGTGTACCCCCGCTCCCACCCCAAATTCTCTCTGTAGCCTTTAAGAACTCACTACTCGAGTTTGAAAACTTCAGTAGCCAAAAGCCGAGATGGCAGCACGGTTTTTTTGTTTTGATCTTCGTGTCAAAAATGGTTGCAAATCTAGTGAATATTGGATAGGTCTTATTGTAATTCCTTAATTAAATCACACGATTAACATTCGGTTGCACCACTTCGTTTTGTGATACAACGGGACTCGAATTTAGAATGAAAACGGATTGGCTTTTATTTTAACCGATTGTACTTAGCACCAATGAAGATAATTTATTTAGTATTGAAAATAAGTTCTAATATAGTCAATATTGTGTTAACTTTGGTGACGGATTGTAACTAGATTTATTTTGCGGATCGTTTCGTGACCTATATAGACATCAAATCACTATGTTGTACACTTGAAAATAATATTTGAATGTGAATTATACTTCCATTAAAAATAAATTTAAAGAAAGAAAATAAGTTCGGAACACTAGCAATCTAGTTCACTGCGATACATTACCTAATTTTTATGGGTAATAACTATCTAGGGCTATGTATACTTACATTTAATGAAAGTAACTTTTATCTAGTGATGGTTTCCAAGACTTCATCTTGTTTCCTGGGAAAAGTAATACTAACAATACCCCAAAGAGACTGTTGAACCCCATTTACGTCTCTTTGCTTAGACTATGGAGAAATGCTTGAAATTAATAAATGATTTTTGGATCATTTTTGCAGATTCTAGCCTAGTTTTCTTAATGGCTGGCTGGCAGGGGTGGGCCCAGGTTTTATGAGCTTGAAGCTTATGCAATTGTGTTAGGTGGAGTAGGGGTGAGGGCTCTAAAAAAAAAAAAAAAAGAACATGTGAGACTGTTTCTGGAGCTTCCTGCCAGAGCAAATGGGAGTCCTGGAGCTTGAACTTTATCAACTTTTTGGTAAATCCCTGTAGGAGGCTTGTCTGTATTTTCTGGAACTAACCTAAAAGAATACACAAAGGACTTTTTTTTTCTATAAACCCATCAAAGTGTAGGCAAGCTTTTGGATAGCATACGAAGATAATTCCAGTTAGCAAGTCTGGACTGAAGTACCATCATCTTTTTTATAGTTGTGAACTTTTCAGATTGACACGATCTGCTTTTTATGTTCTGCAATGTTGATGCTATCGCTATTTAAAACAAAGTATTTTTAGGACAGTTTGTCTTTGTACATATTTAGAATTTTTCTACTCCCCCTTTCTAACATTTTATGAAGATTTATGATCTTTGTCAACAAGCATGTGTATTCTAGCAGCCCAATGATAGATTTAGAAACTCTTATTTTACTGCCAAAATATTCAGAATATATATATATATGATTTATTTGAAACTCACAGGTGTTTTTCATTACCTATATGTGTTTTCTGATTACCTACCATTTGCAACACATTCAGATAGGTATTATAGGAGAAGAAAAAGGCGTATAAAGTGGGCCATGTCCTCAAGGGACTTACACTCTAGCGGAAGATGAAACAGGAACAGATATTACATAAATCCCCCTTCTCCCAACCCATCCCGCTTTTGCCTTAGGACAATTACCTTTAGTCATTCTGTGTGTTTTATCTTAAGGAGTCCAGCCATTATTCTAGAAAGGAAAATGTCCAAAGTTATAGATACCTCATGTGGGTAGCATTTCAAGTAATGGGATGAAATATTTTAATTAATCTTTCTACTCTTTAGTTTTATAAATGGATATGTTTCCATGTAGCTATATAATTTTTTTTTCTTTTGGCCACGCCACACAGCTTGCGGGATCTTAGTTCCCCAACCAGGGATTGAACCCGGGCCACAGCAGTGAAAAAGCATGGAGTCCTAACCATTGGACCACCAGGGAGTTCCCTATATTATCTTTTAAGATCACCAGTACTGAGTTAATCATATCTTCCTCAAAGCAATAAAAATACCCACTCATTTATTCAACAAATAAATCTTGAGTGCCACTATATACTGAGCATTGATCCTGGCATTGAGATTCATTAGCAAATAGAACAAACTCCCTGCCATTGTGGTGCTACCATTGTAGTGCCAGGAAACAGTAAATCAGTAAAGAAGGAAATACATAACAAGTTAGATGATGATAAATGCTACAAAGGAAAGCAAAGCAGGCTAATGGGATTGAGAATAACGGGGAATTATTTTATATAAGGTGGTCAGGGATGGCCTCTCTGATGAGATGACCTTTGAGCAGAAACCTGAAGTGAGATCAAGCACTGAAGATACTTGGGATAAGAGTGTTACAGGCAGATGGATGAGCAAGTGCAAAGACCCTGAGGTGGGAGAGTACTTAGCATATTCTAGGATCAGAAAGGAGCCCAGTGTGGGTGAATCAGAGACTTAGAGTGACAGCGGTCCCATTAAGTAAACTAAGATAATCAATTCTCTACTTAATAGTCCAGATACTCGTACACTCAAAACCAGACAACATTATACTTATAAATGGTCCTGGCAGTCAAGAGGGGAGTAAATAAAGAATCAGCTAATAGTGTCAGTCTTGTTTCTTTCCCCAGGTATCACCAGTTTAATGGCTAGAGTCCAGCGTTCTCTTCCCTACAATGGATTAAATCTTGCACACTTCTTAATTTAGAGATGAAAAAAATGCACACATACTGGATGACCCCTGGGAATTAGAACTGAAGAAGAGGGACCAACATGGTGTTTGCTCTGACACTCATACCTGTCTAAACCTCTTAATTTAGCCTGCCACCCTTCCTAGCTATCTCAACCCTAAATTAGCCTCCAGTTTGCTCTTTTTTTCTCTCATCCGCATTCAATTTCTGCAAACTTGTATCCATCAGAAAACAGACTGGGCCACTGTGTTTGGAAGTGAGACATTGCAAACAGTGTGCTTTGGTTAGTTTTGCATCTTCAGTGAAATAAACTAATATACAGGCAAAATTAACTTACCTGAAAAATAAGAAAATGCTAGACAACAATATAGAAGTCTGGACTGATTGAAAAAAAAGGTTGAAGATAATTATGTATGTGCTTAGTAATAGGAATGTCCATAGGCATTCTTTAAGTCACTGCAACACACTCATCTGATTACAAAAATATATCACCTGAGGCACTTGGTAAAACTACACTCCCTGTGCCCCACCCCAGAGCTATGGAATCAGATTCTCCGGAGAGGGGCCGGGCATCTGCATTGGGTTACTTAGCAAAATAATGCTTTAAGTGAGTACTTTACATAATAAATTCAATTTATATATACCTTCTCAGGTGTATATCCAGCATATAAGTGAAATGAAACCTGTGGGTTTTATGTTCATTATGCTACTTCTGGATGAGCAGCTTCTGATATTTTAACTAGGGTTTAAGAGTTCTTAGGCCTTCTCTCAATATTGTTTACTTTCAATGTGTTGCTGAACTGTCCCTTCTGGAAGAATGGGATCCTTTTGACAAGTCATATATTTCCAGAGCTGCTAAACACCTGATTTGGAGTGATGTCACCCATGTGGCCTTCTGCCAGGCCCAAAGTTAAAAGGTCAAACTCAGATTTTAGGCTGGATCCCACTCACTAGGGAGCTGGGTTGGAGTTAGAAGGCCAACCTTGTCCTTCCATAGTTTTACATTAGAAGATAAAATTCATGTTCATTTTTCTGGGCACAGTTATTTCATTGAATTTAGATTCTATTTTGTAGCACAAAGTCAAAGATAACGAGTTCTGATCTGTACAATCTGATGCTGGTCCTTGGTGAAATATTTAATGGGATGATGGTTGCAGTCTCATTTCTAGGGCTAATGGTAGCTTTAAGTATTACCCTAACAAGATGGTACTAGGCTTTCTGTTGATCTGTAATTAGGTCCTGTTTTAAACCAACCGCAGAGACTAGGCCACCCAAATGGACCCAGGGCCATCTGATTTAAGGAGGATTAAAAGTAGTGAGGTGGATGGACCTAGAGTCTGTCATACAGAGTGAAGTAAGTCAGAAAGAGAAAAACAAATACCATATGCTAACACATATATATGGAATCTAAAAAAAAAAAAATGGTTCTGAAGAACCTAGGGGCAGGACAGGAATAAAGACGCAGACATAGAGAATAGACTTGAGGACACGGGGAGGGGGAAGGGTAAGCTGGGATGAAGTAAGAGAGTGGCATGGACATATATACACTACCAAATGTAAAATAGATAGCTAGTGGGAAGCAGCCGCATAGCACAGGGAGATCAGCTCGGTGCTTTGTGACCACCTAGAGGGGTGGGAGGGAGGGAGACGCAAGGGGGAAGAGATATGGGAACATATGTATATGTATAACTGATTCACTTTGTTATAAAGCAGAAACTAACACACCATTGTAAGGCAATTATACTCCAAAAAAGATGTTAAAAAAAAAAAAAGTAAGTGCTGGAGCAGTGATGAAGAGCTGTATCCAGCAATTTCTACTATACTCTGCAAAGTCAAACAGAGCATTTATACATATGGCCAAGTAAGTCAAACATACATAGAAACATTTATACAACACCACCACCCAAGAACCCCAAGAAGTATTTGTTTGAAATCTATAGATAATTTAAACAAGATTATTATTTTGATGTTAGGTTATTAAATCTAGTTTTTTTTTAAAGACTTAGGTAACTCAAGCAAATGCTTTGGTTCCTCTCTGTGACTTTGATACAACCAGACATACATTTCGGGTTAAAAAATAAACAATTTGGTTAAATTGTATTTTCCCTCTTATTTCGTCCTTAGTCTGAAACAACATTTTTTTCCCCTCTTTCCCTCCCTCCCTCCCTTCTTTCCCTCCTTGGTCTGTCTCCTGATGCCACTTTGCTGATTTTTTTCCCTCCCATATTACTTGATAGGAATTGACACGTGCACTTCCTCCATGCAGAGGTATCAATATGAATCTGATTTTAGGTGTTCTTTTAGTCAGTGAACTTTGCTGTGTTCTCTTAGCATTTATAACAGCAGTAACCCATTCTTGTTACCTGAGCCAAGAGTTAAGATGATGGCAGCAAGGGATGGCACCTTATCTAACTCAAGTCAACTGAGTTTAACCTTGGAAAATGTTTACTTTTAAGTTCTTCTTAGTATAAGGCAAGCCTTGTCCTAAATTAGTCCTCACTCATGATCCCTGGTATTCATTTTGGGGTGCAGGCACTCTCTTCCTTTTCAAAAGGTGTTCAAGGATTCCTGCTCAATTATAAAAAGTGAGGTCTAAGCTGAAACAGGGTAGTGATTGGCAAACTCGTCCAGGAAAAATTCCTTAGCGAGCAGCAACAGGCTGAATAGGAATTTCTGCTTTGGCCCAGGAGGATGAGTGGGTTGCTTAGTAACAACAACATACACCTGGGAGTCCCTCAGACAGCTTCACAGGTCTTCAAATTGAAGCCTCCGAAATTCAGATTCACTCCACCTGCCCTGCGTATTTCCATCCATTAGAGAAGTCCTGGCTCCTTGGTTCCATTTTATTTATCCATCCATCCATCCATCCATCCATCCATCCTCCATCACCAGAAAATTACATTTTATGCTGTAAGTCTTTTAATGGTCTGTGGTAGAAAGGACTGGGTTATAATGGGGGAAGTGGGATAGAAGCAAGGAAGTACTTCTTCTGGGATCTACCCCCAACTCCCACCCCCATTTATACTGGGAAGAGAATTAAGTGTTTTAGCTTGATGTGTTCTGGTGAGTAGCAGGATTAAAGTAATATTATTTTTAAAAACAGCACATTTTGATTTGCTATATAAAATGCCCACCAAGCACACATTTTTAGGGCTCTGTGGAAAGTACTTAAAAAGCTGATACATTTCAGGGGATTTCGATGTACATTTCGAGAATCTGTCGGGGTTATGGAGATTGACCGAGCATTTGAATGGGCATTCAGTGGAAAGCAATCGCTGCCTGTGGCGATGAAGAGCCTTATTTTACTTTGTAATGAACAGGGCAATGAACTTTGTGGGGAGCATTTTTAAAGTGATCTGACTTCACATTCACTCCCAAGGAAATGCTTCCTTTACAAGTGTGAATGCAGACACCCCCCAGAGCAGAAAGGGAAGCAAGATTCGCCTGTTGCTTCTTTTTATTTTGGCGCCAGCCTTTCGTCCAAATGCTGAATGTACGCGTATAACAAACACCCCAGGGCCAGAGTCTCTTTTTTAAGGCTTCTGAATTTAGATCGGGGTTTTAGAAAAGGGGGAAAGGTTGAAGTGAAGGGGAGAAGAATGGAGAAAAGAGAGGAAGAAAAAAGGAGCAGGGAGAAACTATGCTTTAGCCACTGTTGAGTTGCCAGCCTTTTCTCAGTAGTACGAGATCTGCCGTGCTCCGGCTGCAGAGCTGGGCTCTTGAGAGGATGACGTGTGCTGTTTGTCCTCCTGGCGGATTGATTCTGATTTTAACTTGATGCCTTGAATCCTAGATCTAGGACGAGCCTTACAGATCATACAGAGTCTGTGAGTAACCAAGAGTAGGATTTGGAGCTAAAAGTTTGATTTGAGGAAAAAAGTGCCTTACATTCTTTCTTGTGTGTTGCATACTGGCGTTGTATGAATTGAAAATCTGAGGTTTTGATTAATTAAAAAAATATACTCCGTTTTTTTGGTAGGGAGATTGAGAACAGGGGAGGCATTGCCTATTTGCTTCTTAAAATATGAACATGAGTATATGAAATACGTGGTTAAGATTCCGACAGCATTACTGTGAGTTAAAGTGGCCTTTCCTTCCCACACTCGCCCCAAATCATTGGTTTTAGTTCTCAGTTCAGTGAGCCTCAGAAAATAACTGCTTTCTGTACTTCTTGGATCTAACTTTTCAAAGCAGCAAGGAACAAAGGTAGCTTTTGCCTCTTTCCTGTATTGCCAATAAGATAATTAACATAAGATCAGAGGGTTTGTCTTTCGTTATTTTTCACCTGTAAAATGAAGTTGAACTAAATGATCTCTGAGGATAATCACCTGCTCCAGCATTCTGTGAGTCTCGTGTTCTCCCTTCCAGTGGGGTCTGGGCTGGTGGCGGCTCACAGAAGGATGATGTCAACAAGATAGGAGGGTACAGGGCACAGAGGGACCTGCTTCTCCTCCAGGCCTCCCTCAAATCATTTTATTTTAGCAAAATAAAAAGTGGTTTAAGATGACAAAGAAACAGACTTCTGGCAGGCGGGAGGAATTCGGAGGGCCACACGGAATTCAGAAGGGCATCTAGGCGCTAAGATCAATGGTTTACTTAGTGGACCCCCTCACAGCCTCACTGGGCTGGTAGATAAAGGTACAAGAAAATCAGATAAAAAGGGCTGGCAGGTACTCTGAGAACCCCCTTCCAGAACAGCACCCAGGAAGTGGTTTACTCTGCACAGGCTCGTAGAGTGAAAGAGAGGCAGTATTGGAATGGATGGAACATTGAATAAAATTTAGTAAAATGAAAACAGCAGCAAATGGGCCTTCTCTTTCCTCTTCCTGCCTTTTCCTCTTCTCCTCCTCTCCTCTCTCCCCTCCTCCTCTCTCTCCCCTCCTCCTCCCCCTTCTCCTCCTTCCTTCTTCCTTCCCCTCCCATGCCCCACTTCCAGATTCCTCCTCCTCTTAATAAAACATAATTCAGGGACACCTACCGTCAACCAATATTGCCAAGCCAATGGTTTCATAAGTGTTCAGAAAAGGTATTAAATAATATAAGAATAAGAATAGCACCTGCATTTTCACTTCGATTATAAGACAATATATACAGGGAACCCTGCTCAATGTTATGTGGCAGCCTGGATGGGAAGGGAGTTTGGGGGAGAATAGATACACGTATATGTATGGCTGAGTCGCTTTGCTCTGCACCTGAAACTATTACAACATTGTTAATCGGCTATACTCCAATATAAAATAAAAAGTTTAAAAAAAAGACAATATATGATTTCACTTCAGGGCACACAAATGACTATTCATGTAGGTCAGGAATAAAATCTCCTTCTCTGGTATCCTATTGTGTTATAAGATTTAGAAGTCTCTGAAGTCCATTTTCTCTGAAGCCAGTATTGGTACCAGGACAAAATGGATTGAAGCCCCTGGAAGGTTCTCAAGTGGAGGATTTTGTTAGGTTAGAAGAGCCTTTAAGTACATTTATGCTTCCTGTGCAGACCACGGTTTTTAGCTGCTTTGGAATCGTGGTGGCTACTTTTAAAACTGTCTATCTTACATAGTTTTGAAAACATTTTTAAAAAGGACAAACGTCTCAATAGAAATACGGTCCACAAACATGAGTAGACAGTTCACAAAAGCTACAAGTGATTAATATACATATAAAATAATATTCAGTTTATTAATAATCCAAGAAATACAGATTACAGAACAGGGAAGCTCAAGGTTTCCCTGTCAAATTGGCCAAGATTAAAAAAACTGGGTTTGGGTAAAATACATTTCTAGGAGGATTATACATTATTCCAAACTTTCTGGAAGACAGTTTAGCAAAACTGGTTGAAATGGGCCTACTTTCTGACACCTGAATTCCAGTTTTAGGGCTTTATCTTAAGGAAGTAATCAAGGATATTAATTGTAGGAATATTTTTTAAAGTGAAAAGTCAGGAAAGTTCTAAGTGCCCAGGTACAGAGGACTGGTTTAGTAAATCACAGTTCAGGGGCAAGCATTATAATTCAGATTATGGAAAAATATTTAATGACAGGAAAAATGTTCATGGTGTATTATGTTAGAAGGTTTACAGGCATAGAAAATAAATAAGAAACTATGATAATAAAACCACAATAGGTTAACAGTGGTTTGCTCTCTGCATGGAGAAATTATAGATGCTTTTGTCTCTTATTTGTTCTTCTCTGTATTCTAGTTTGCTGAAGTGAGCTTGTACTGTTCTTGTCATTAGAAAAATTTTAAGGTTATTTAAAAAAAAATAGTCATTTGGCCATGGAGATATTTAAAAATAACACACACATAGCCGAAATAAAATGGGAAAGCCTGCCTGCTTGCTTGTTCCTGGTAGAATTCATCTGTTCCCTCCCTCCTGATGCCACTCCGCTCTTCACGGCTGGTATGCCACGTGTGTCTTCTGCACTATGCCTCACTCACCTGTACACTTTTGGGTTAGTGTCTCAACAACCCTGTCTCTTTGGATTTGACCAATTATCAAGTCCACCTGTTTTTCAAAATAGTACACATAGGTGTGGGAGTTTCCAGCCTTTGTATAACTTGCAGCTGGGGGCGTGGGGGGTGAGGGGGCGGGGGGAGCGGTGGTGGTGACTAAGCAGAAGAGAAACCTTTTCATCCACTCAGTAGGCTGCATGCGCCTGCGCAGTTTCCCTTAGAGAAAATTCTCTGGAGGCGGGGCTGCCTTCCATGCCATCTCAGACCTCACCTGAGTGGGTGCTCTTGGGAACGACTCGGTGGTGGGTCCAGTTGTATTTAATCTTTTTTCAGGAATAGGGAGAGCCCGGAATATGACCTCCTTTAAAAACAAAAAGTAGTTGTAGGCACGGTTGAGTTGTTTTTTTTTTTTTAACAACAATTTATTTTTTCCATAACATAGACTTGCTTTTCCCTGGAGGGCCAAGCGTGTGAGTCATCTACCTGCTTCTACAAGCTGGTACATAGATCATGCTAGACGCGAGCTGGAGTCTTTTAGTTAAGCTGTGTGAGATTTTATCACTGGATTTCCTGCAGGCGTCTTTAATGGAAGCTTTGTCGCAAATGTGAAGTTATTTACTTATCAACCTATCCAAGGAGCATCCACCAGGGAACAAAAAGTACACGATATGAACTTGGAGGGAGAACGTGGCCTCCCAGAATCACTTAAGTTGCCAAAAATATGTCAGGGAAAAAACGGGGGAGGGGCGAGGTTTAAACAAAAAGGAAATGAACTTTGCTAATGTGAGCAAAACCAAAGCAACGTTAGGTTGTGGGAATCAACACAGAGTTTGTGATTATACTTTTTGGTTGTGGATTCAAAAGTGAAATTTGCAATTGTCCCCTTCTCTCCCACGTCTACCTGGCTTCCCCTCCCCCATACTTTTCTTCTCATTGTGCAGAAATTCATCAGATCTCAAATACTGTACCTTACATTTTCAAAAATCGTTATCGTTTTTGGTCGTTCAAAGTCTAAATAAAGGTACATATCCTTGTAGGGCTTGCGAGAAGGAGATTAGGAAGGGCTACAGTTTGTCTTTTTATCCTGTGTTTATCCAATTTCAGTAAACAGCCTGAAAGGTGTGGTTTATATTCAGCCACGCGAAACCACAAATTTGCTTTTTGAGTTTGCCCACAAATCTTGGGACACAGTTCATTTATCACTCCTAGTATCCTGAAGTTGAATTGGCGGGCAGTTGTACCTGTTTCTCTTCTCTTTTCCTCATTTAAAAGACCCACATCCTTTTTTGGGGTTCCTGATCCTTCCTAATTTACAATAAAATACCTATGTGGTCAATACCCAGGGCACATTTAATTACAAGTTGGGAGTTTTTCTCTTGCAACATAACCTACGGTTGGCCAGGTGAACCAAATTGAACATGATATTCTGAGATTTTGTTGTTGTTGTGCCAGATATTCCTGGAATATGGAAGAAATTGAAAATGTTTTTATGAATCTGAGATTTTTATTGTATTTACTGTTTGATGGATTAGTTTATAAATCACAGTTTTGAAGCATTTCTGAATGACCTACCTCACTGTTTTCAGTGCTATGCTGGAGGCTGACTTTTGCTGCAACTATTTTATGGTGCAGTTTTGCATTTGCAGTGTGTTTTCTTTTTTAAGCACCATTTCTTGGGGAGGCTTTTTTTCTGATTATGCAGATACTATAAGCTCATGAGAAAAAACTGGAAACTAGAGAAAGGTATATAGAAGAGAAGTCACTCATAATTCCAGGGCCCTAACACTTCATATATTTTCTTACAGTTATGAATGTGGTTATAAAAGAGTGTACAAATTGTAATCTCCCGTTTTTACATCATTCATGCCATTCTGCATTTTCTACTTAGTGCTTTATTATTGGCATTTTAGTAGTCTCTTAAGTATACTTCTACATAGCATTTAAAGACGAAATCTATCATCTCCTATTTTTTATGTTTAGGTTGTTTTGCTTTTTCATTATTATAAATCATGCTTGTACATAAATCTTTGTATGTCTGCTTATTACTTTAGAATAAGTTTCTGGAAGTATAAGAACAAAAGATAAATATTTTTAGGTTCTTGATTCATACTTTGAAAATGACTTCTAGATAGGTTGTAAAAATTTATGTTTTCTCCCAGCAGTGTTTGAGAGTGTCTTTCTCACATCTTGTCACCAGTCTATGAGATTTATAATTTTTTGGTCAATTTGAACAGCAAAGAAAGTATATTTTTGTTTTAAATTGCAGTCTGATAATTGATGAGGTTAAGCATTGTCTCAGATGTTTATTCGTCATTTAAGTTTCTTTTTTACCGAAGATCTTGTTTTTGCCTTGGCTACTACATACAGTTATTTTGCTGTGTCCTGGACGAGGGGACCTTGGGGTTGAGATTGAGCTATGCTTCCCTCTGGCCTCTGCCCGGGGAAAAGGGCACCTTACAACATCTGTACAAATGTACCATATGGGTTAGAAGTGGTCTGTTCTTAATTTTCACTCTTTTTCTTTTTTTTTTGAATTGGGATGCTGATATTTTTATTATTGATTTGTGAGAGCTTTTTACACACCTAAAATTATTAACTGTTTTGTCAAAATTCTGGCTATAGTTTCCTCAAGTTCTTGGTTATTTAGTTTCATGATTTAAAAAATATTCAGAGCTTTAGATTTTTAAAAAAATATTTTTTAAATATAAACTTATTTATTTATTTTTGGCTGCATTGGGTCTTCATTGCTGCACGTGGGCTTTCTCTAGTTGTGGCGAGTGGGGGCTACTCTTCGTTGCGGTGCGCGGGCTTCTCATTGCGGTGACTTCTCTTGTTGTGGAGCACGGGGTCTAGGCGCGCGGGCTTCAGTAGTTGTGGCTTGCGGGCTCTAGAGCGCAGGCTCAGTAGCTGTGGCACACGGGCTTAGTTGCTTCGCGGCACGTGGGATCTTCCCGGGCCAGGGCTCGAACCCTTGTCCCTTGCATTGGCAGGCGGATTCTTAACCACTACACCACCAGGGAAGTCCCAGAGCTTTAGACTTTTTGATGTCAAATATATTGTTCTTATGCGTGAGAGTACTTTCATTACTTTCAAATGTGGAAAGTTTGAGATCAACCTTTGCGGACTTAACTCATTAAAATTTTTTCCTTTATTTTAGCCTTATTTTTAAGGTTATTTAAAAGGCCCTTTTAAGACGATTAATTCATACTTAATTGTAAAAACATTAGAGAATACAACTACTCTCAAAACTACCACTCAAAGTTATAGTAACACTGCTAACACTCTGACATCTATATTTTTTACTTTTTTCTATGCCTGTACATATAAATATACTATGTATACAGAGATGAGATAGTAATTTATATACTGTTTAGTAACTTTTTTTTTTTTTTTTTTTTTTAAGATTCTTTTATTTATTTATTTATTTATTTATGGCTGTGTTGGGTCTTCGTTTCTGTGCGAAGGCTTTCTCTAGTTGCGGCAAGTGGGGGCCACTCTTCATCGCGGTGCACAGGCCTCTCATTATCGCGGCCTCTCTTGTTGCAGAGCACAGACTCCAGACGCGCAGGCTCAGTAGTTGTGGCTCACGGGCCTAGTTGCTCCGTGGCATGTGGGATCTTCCCAGACCAGGGCTCGAACCCGTGTCCCCTGCATTGGCAGGCAGATTCTCAACCACTGCGCCACCAGGGAAGCCCTAGTAACTTATTTTTTAAGTTAATATTGATCATAGCTTTTCATGGTGGTAAATATTTTTAATGGCCCATAGTTTTACATTGAATGGAAATGTCCAGATTAATTTAACCAGTTCCCTGTTGTACATTTAAATTTTTCATGTTTTTTACTATTGAAGTCAATATTTGAATGACTTATAGCTAAATCTTTACACACTTCTTAGTTTTGTCCTTGATATACATTCCAATGAATAGACATCCCTGATCAAAAGCCATCCTCTTTTTAAAGATATTTGGTTCATGTTTCCAAATTGCCATCCAAAACTCCTCTCCTCATTAACACTCCCTTCAACACTGTATCTGAGGGAGGATTTCACCTTCCTTCCCCAGCAATACATATTATCCTCTTTTTCTAAATTTTATTTTTTAATTTATATTTTATTTTATTCTATTTCATTTTAACTTTTTATTGGGGTATAGTTGTTTTACAATGTTGTGTTAGTTTCTACTGTACAGCAAAGTGAATCAGCCATATGTATACATATATCCCCTCTTTTATGGATTTCCTTCCCATTTAGGTCACCACAGAGCACTAAGCAGAGTTCCCTGTGCTATACAGCAGGTTCTCTCATTAGTCATCTGTTTTATACATATTAGTGTATATATGTCAATCCCAATCTCCCAATTCATCGCACCCCCCTTCCCCCCCTTGGTGTCCATACGTTTGCTCTCTACATCTGTGTCTCTATTTTTGCCTTGCAAACAGGTTCATCTGTACCATTTTTCTAGATTCCACATATATGTGTTAATATATGATGTTTGTTTTTCTCTTTCTGACTTACTTCACTTTGTATGACAGTATCTAGGTCCATCCACGTCTCTACAAATGACCCAGTCTTGTGCCTTTTTATGGCTGAGTAATGTTCCAACAATGTATCTGAGGGAGGATTTCACCTTCCTTCCCCAGCAATTCTTACTATCCTCTTTTTTTTAATTTATTTTTTTAAATTGAAGTATAGTTGATTTACAATGTTGTGTTAGTTTCAGGTGTGCAGCAAAGTGATTCAGTTTTATATATATTCAGTTATATATATATTCAGTTATATACTCAGATATATATATATAGATATATATATACTTTTTTCAGATTCTTTTCCCTTATAGGTTATTACAAAATATTGAGTATAGTTCCCTGTGCTATACAGTAGGTCCTTGTTCGTTTTCTATTTTATATATAGTAGTGTGTTTATGTTCTTCTTTTTAGTCTTTGCCAATTTGATAGGGTGAAATGGTAACTTGTTTTGAATTGCATTTCTTTCCATTTACTCAAATTGTATTTTCTCAGGAGAACTTTATGTTTTGTTTTGTTTTCTTAATGTATATATGTAGTATTTTGATATTTTAAAAGCTCTTCTTGGGGTTTTATAGAGAGTTCAGCGTTAGTAAAAAGAGTTTATCGGCAGAAGGCCCAGCCGTGGTCTCTTCTCTTGGTACAAGTCATTGCGTCTGAGAACTGTCTCTAATTCGCAGCTCCCATCCCTTGCCAATGAAAGCAGTGATCTAGGCCTTCACTCAGGCTCCTTAATCAAAGGCCACAAGTTCAGGGAACTTAGTCAAGGGATAGGGAGCCCATGTCTCCAAGCTGACTGGCGATGACTAAGCTCAGGATGAATACGTCCAAACAACAGATGAGTGGTCACCATACATACAAATCTCTTCCACTTCATGATTTATTGAGTGCCTACAGGCCAGGCACAGAGCCGGGCACCATGCCAGGCGCGGAGACCACAAAGATTAGACAGACTACTAGTTTAAGGTCTGAGAACCTTAAACAATATAATTAGAAAAAAACGTAATTTATTTTAAAAATGCACATTTACCTTTCATTCTTGAGGTAATTAGTTGTGGGAAAAGTGGAGGCAGGCAGGTCCAAAATCCTGTGAGTCTTCCAATTTTCTGCTTTATTTTGATTTGAAAAGATCTTCCACTATTTGTCATTTCTCAGGTTTGGTTAGGCTTGCATCCATTCCCCACCCCCCCTTTTTTTTTTTGGTCTATTATTAGTGGTTAAGAAACAGTTTGGTTGTTTATCTAAACAGTAGGGCTATTTAAAGTGGAGTCACTTTTCAAAGGTAAATCTCCAGGGCTCTGTAATTAGACTTTATATTAAAAACTTTTCTAGAGCTACGGGTGAAAACTTCTGTTTATGTACTCTGTCATATGTATGTTGCTTGTAGCGTTAAAGGTAACATCTGTGGAAACTGGGAATTTGTGGAAGTAATTTGGTACTTTTCTAAACTGAGATATAACATTAAAACATCTAGGACAATTAGAAATTTATTTTAAAAGCGTTGGTGACATTAGAGCCAGCTGCATTAATCAGGAACTCATTATCTGGTCTGTGAATTATCCAGGCTGTTTTCTTCTATCTTCCTCTTATAGTTAACCTTTTAGATATATAATTTTTTTTTCTGTACAGATCTAATAGAGAGGGCGTGAAAAGGAAAATTCAGCTTAATTAGTTTGGCTACTGATTAAAAGAAAAAAAAATCTAATTCCAGTAGAAGGTTGAACTCATTATTTTAAATACATTCTTTGATTATCTAGGATTTCACGTGATACGTGTTGCACCTTCTTCTATTTTTTCAAATGTTCTTGAAGCTGTAAAATTAAGGATTATTTGATTAGGAATTCTAGCATTTGCAAGCTATAAATAATGGCCTTCCCCATGAAACCTATAAAGCACTATGCCGATGAAGGGAAGTTTTTAAGTAATTGGTCATATTGCGTATTTTTCTCTTTTTTCCAACCTAACTTTATAACATAAATATTTGGCCATGATTTTATGATTTTTTCTAAATCTTTTAGTAGCTGCAGAGCATTATGTGCTGTGGATTTACTGTCATTGACTTACATTTAGGTTACATGTAGTTTGTTGCCATAGTTTTCACTATTATAAAATCATACTTTTATAAAATCTTCAGACATAAAATCTTTCAAGATTTTAGATTATTTCCTAGAATAAGTTTCTACAAGTGGAATTTACTGGATTCAAATGAACAAATATTAAAAAAATATTTCATTACACAAAAACTGTAAATAAATTTAGGGAGAAAAAAATAAACGCCCCTTTTATATTTATCTCCTACCATTTTCAACAGAATTTTGACAGTTTGTTGGATAGCCTTCTAGATGTGTTTCTAGGCATTATATCCCATATGAATGTGTATGTGTTTGAGAATCTACCAAATTTTCACAAATAAATTATTTTATATATTGTTTTATGATTTTGACTGTTCTATGTCAATAACACCAAATCACCTTTTTGGTTGCACAGTATTCCGCAGTATGAACATACGAGTGACTAAAGGATAAATTCATAGAAGTGGAACTTCTGGGGCAAAGGTTTTGCATATTGAAATCTTAGATTGTTCTCCAAAAATGCTACTTTAATTTATACGCCAATCAATAACGTTAGAATATGCTCATTTCTGCCTACCCTCAATCAATGGATCTTATCAGTCTTCAAAGTTTTTGCTAACACAAAAAATTAGTCTCATAATTTACATTTCTTGAATTCTTTTCACATATTTAAAAGCTGTTATATTTTTCCCCACTGTGGACTGTTAATGTTCTTTGCCTATTTTTCTATTTTGTTGTTGGCTTTTAAAAAACAAGGTTTTATTGAGGTATAATTGACACACAAAGAATTGCATGTATTTAATAATGTGTCCAATCAAAGAGTTTGTACATGTGCAAACACCTGTGATACCATCACCACAATCAATATAATAGACATATCCAGCACATCTCAGAGTTTCCTTGTGTCCCTTTGTGTGTGTGTGTGTGTGTGTGTGTGTGTGTTAAGAACATAACATGAGATTTACCTTCTTAACAAATTTTGAAGTGCACAGCAGATCTCCAGAGCTTATTCATCTAACATAACTGAAAGTTTAAACCCATGTATAACAACTCCCCATTTTGCTCTCCCTGCAGTTGCTGGCAACCACTATTATATTCTCTCCTGTGTGAATGAGTTTGACTACTTCAGATACCTCACAGAAGTGGAGTCATGCAGTATTTGTCTTTCTGAGTCTGGCTTTTTTCACTTAGCATAATGTCCTCCAGGTTCATCCATGTTGTTGAAAATAGGAGGATTTCCTTCTTTTTTTAAGGCCGAATAATATTCCACATTTTATATATACTACATTTCCTTTCTCTGTTCATCTGTCAATGGACGCTTGGGCTGTTTCATATCTTGGCTGTTGTGAATAGTGCTGCAGTGGACGTGGGAGTGCAGATATCTCTCCAGGATCCTGATTTCAATTCTTTTGGATATACACCCAGAAGTGGAGTTGCTGGATCATGTGGTGTTCTTGGTCTTTCCCTGATGAATTTTAAGAGTTGTGTTTGTACTGAGAGGTTAGCCTGTTGTCTACCAGTTTGTTGTCATTTGACTATGTTGTGTTTTTGCTCTGCAGAGGTTTTTAAAATTTAGGTAGCCAAATTCATCTGTTTTATTAAATGGCTTCTAGATATTATGCCTTGCTTAGGAAGGCTTTCTCTGTTCTAAAGTTACAAACAACCCCTATCCCAATACTGACTTCTCCCCAGTTTTATTCTATCATTCTATGACTTATCATTTCACATTTCCATTGAAAACTTTGATCCACCTAGAATTTATTTGATGAAGAAATGAGGTAGGATCCTTACTTAATTGTTTTTCTAGATAGCTCCCCTGTTTTGCCCATAGTGTTTATTGAATAATACTGTTCATACTATAATAATATTTCCCCCACTTGTTAAAAATTCAGCCTTTATCACATATTAAATATCTGTGTATATTTGGGACTATTTCTTAGGTCTTTATTCCATTACATTGATCTACCTATTTATGCTTCAGGAGTAGCTAACTACCTATTTATTTATCTTTACAAAATGTTTGAATAATATCTGAAAACACTGTGCCATCTCATTACTCTTCTTTTAAAGAATCTTCCTGGTTATTTTTGCATTTTTTTTAAATATAAACTTTAGAATCAGCTTCTGTAATTCTCAAGAAATCCTGATTTGAGGGTGGGGAGGAAGGGAGGGAATACATTAAATTTTATGGGTAACTTTGGTATAGAGTTGATATATTAATATTGTGTCTTCCTATTTAAGAACAGAGTTCTATGTTTTGCTCTATTTATTTAAATCTTTGATGTTCCTCAGTATCATTAAAACATTTTCTTCATATAGATATTGCACTTTTATTGTTAAGTTTATTGAAAAAATTTGTTTACTCAAAAGTAGGTTATCTTTTTGGTACTATTTTAAGTGGGGTCTTTTCTTTTTTATATGTTTTAGCTAGTTTTTTTAATTAGAAAAGTTATTTTAAAATATTATTTTGTATCCAGCCATCTTACATTATTTCCTTTTTTTTTGGTAATAGTTGTTCAGCTGATTCTCTTGGGTATCAATCATGGTGTCATATTGTGTGCAAATGCTATTTATTCATCTCTACCAGTTTTTGTACCTTTTATTTCCTTCTCATCTCTAAGTGTATCAGCCTATCACTGTAGAACAATGTTAGCTAATACTACTAGGTGTGAGAGTAGACGCCCTTGTCTGATGTCCTTAGGATTTCAGCATTAAATATGATCTGGTCTTTGAAAAGCTTTTGGTTTTATATGATCTTCTATCTGACCACCCAACTGAACTCCTCTGTTCTAGTATCTATCTAGCCATTCATCTTCCCTTCCTCTCTCTCTCTTTTACTGAATCTCAAATTGTCCAGTAATTATGTTGTCTACAAATAATGATTATTTTTTTCCTCCTTTCTAGTTTTTAGATTTCTTAGATTGTTCTCTTTTATTACATTGCTCAAGATGTCAAGTACAATATTGAAAAGTCAGATGGCAGAGGACGTTCTGTAAAGGAAGTGGTTTTAAAGTCTCACTTTTAAGAGTGATGGTACTTTAGGTTTCTTGGCTATCAAGCATGATTTTCATTTTGGATATTTTTCTTTTTTATTCTCTTTGTTTTTAATCTCTAGCTGGGTTGCTTTTTTTTTTTTTTTTTTTTTTAATTTTATTTATTTATTTATTTATTTATTTATGGCTGTGTTGGGTCTTCGTTTCTGTGCGAGGGCTTTCTCTAGTTGCGGCAAGCAGGGGCCACTCTTCATCATGGTGCGCGGGCCCCTCACTATCGTGGCCTCTCCCGTTGTGGAGCACAGGCTCCAGACGCGCAGGCTCAGCAATTGTGGCTCACGGGCTTAGTCGCTCCGCGGCATGTGGGTCTTCCCAGACCAGGGCTCGAACCCGTGTCCCCTGCATTGGCAGGCAGATTCTCAACCACTGCGCCACCAGGGAAGCCCCTGGGTTGCTTTTTAAAAAACAATTTATTGGAGTATAGTTGATTTACAATGTTGTGTTAGTTTCAGGTGTACAGCAAAGTGAATCAGTTATACATATACATATTTCCACTCTTTTTTTTTTTTAGATTTTTTCCCTATATAGGCCATTTTTTATTCTCTTAATGTAATGATATTCATAAATAAATTTACTAATTTATTTTCAGAGCAGTCTTGTATTCCTGGGATAAGCCTTGTGTGGTCATGCTGTAAAAACTTGTCAATAGATTCAGTTCATCAATATTATTTTGAGGCTTTTATATCTATATTCATCCCAATCCCACTGATTACTGGCAACATGACTTTTTGTAAGTTAATCCTTTGTGCCATGGTTTCTCCTCTATAAAACAGGGAAAATACTAAGAGATCTTGCCTCCTAGCATTGGGGTGAGGTATGTAACTTTTATAACAGTCTGTGGTACATAGTAAACACCCAATAAATGTTAGATATCATTATTATTGTCATTGTAACTGACCCTGGTCTCTTGTTTCCTGGGGTTTGTGTGTGTGGGTGCAGGTACGTGGATGAGTGCTATCTTTGTTGTGTTTTGATATCCATGTTATGCTAGCTGATTAGAATGAGTTAGGAAACTTTCCAAGTCTTATTACGCTCTGCAATAATTCAAACAATGTTGGAATAATCTATTCCTTAAAGGTTGCCTGGGCCCAGTGAATGTCCTTGACTAAACTTTCAGTTTCTTCTATGCTTCCTTTGTCTCTTCAGGCCTTCTATTCCAGGCCAAGTTTGAGCATTTATATTTTCCAGGAAATCATCAGTTTCAGATCTCCTTTTATCAATGGTTACGTCTTCTCACTCTTTCTTAGTCTGATTTTACCTCTCCTACCGTCACCTTCACTCCAGCCCCACCCTTACACACACACACACACACACACACACACACACACACTCATGCACATATTCACACACTGAGGACAGTTCATCACTGCCTTTATGAATATTTCACTAGAAAAACTGGGCCACAGTGAACAGATTGGTGCAGTGATTCCTAAGCTTGTCTCAGTTTAGGTATTAAATCTATGTAAGACTATGTGTTTGTTCAAATCCTCCAAGAAGCTGTCACCAAGATGAGTTTAAACAAGCGAGGGTTCTGTTAGGGGAATGTCTGTGTGAGGGAGTGTGGGGAGGGGGCTGGGTGAGCAGCCCCAGGCCCTGAGGCCAGTCTGACTCCTCGTGCAGGAGAGAGGAGGTGAGATTGGGTGGAAGCCTCTCGCTTGCCCAGCAGTGTACGGAAGCTCCTCGGAGCCTTGGGGTCTTCTACTTTGTGCCACCAGAGGGGTTGTGCGCCTGCCTCAGCCCTCCAGGCTGAGTTCAGTTATTGGCTATAGGGGTGGTGTAGGGAGGCCTGGTTTCAGCGGCTGCTGGGCCCTTGTCAGTTCTCCGCCTGCTGCTGCTGGAGATCTGCCGGACAAGCTTCCTGACAGTGAGAGCTTTCGACCAATGGCATGAATAGCTTTGTAGGATAGTGACTTCTTACTGGCAGACTTTAGGCAGAAGGATGTTGGGCGCAGGGAGGTGTTTACATCTGAGGGAGCAAGTCTCAACCTTTGAGTACCATTTCTGCCCTCCTCCCCCTCCTCCCCACCCCGTCCTTTCCTCTCTCTTCTTCTCTCCTTCTCCACCCCCTGCTCCTCCTCTTCCTACCGTCTCCCCCTCCTCTTTCCTCTTTCCCTCTTCCTCCCTCTGTCTCTCCATACACACACTTACGTATGTGGTTGGGATGTGTGTAATCACTCTTCCTACTTCATGAGCTTTGTTTACAAATTAAAAAAATCTCTTTTTAATCCTGAAATTCAGCAGTCCAACACCCCGCCCCCTCCCTCTCCCTTTCCTAGGGTCCTGTCTCTTCATTAAGTTCATGAATATAGTGACTTACTTAGGTCAAGGTTTCAGTCTTGGTTACAAGAAAAAGAATAGGAAATAATATTATTTTCACAGGAAAATGATCCTGTGAGATCAGGCCAGGGAGCCTTGATCTCTCCTGCACTTTCTGCTTTTGTGGTCCTTTGGAGTTGCTGTTGAAAACCAAGGCATGTTGTTTGCTGGTCACTAAATATTCAGGTTACACGCGAGGCAGTTTGTGTTCTCAGACACGACCTCTTTTCCCCCCATGCGTGCCCATAGTGCTAGAGGCTGGGACACGAGGATTTCCAGCATCTGGCAGGTAGGGCGCTCAGGAAGGCCTGGTGATTGCATCCAAGGCATCAGCCTGAACAACCTCTGTCCTTTGGGTGAGGCTCCCACTAGAAACTCCTGGTATCACTTGCCAGCTGACTGGCATTGGCGCTGCAGTCTACTAGAGACGGCTTAATACTATTGAACCTTAAAATGACGTTACTAGCTAATATAGGTATTATGCTTATTGAGCCATGGTACTACTCTAAGCACTTTACATGTATGAACTCAGTTATTTCTCAGTCAAACCTCTGAGGGTTGATGAGCAAACGGGGGCACAGAGAGGTTAAGTGATCTGCCCAGGGTCCCAGAGATGACAGGCAGCAGAGCTGGGGTTGGAACCCCTGTGGTCGGGTGACCCCATCTGAATTTAGTCATCATGCTTCCTTGCCTCTTGAAAGGGAACAGATAGTGGTCCTGACCTCCTTCTCAGGAGATTCCTTGCCTACTTGCTCTCGCCAGATGCTTGGTAGTTTAGTGGGTGAAACTGGCAATCATGAGCTGCCTTTGGGCTGCAGATATGTTTCATAGGACCCACATAGCATTTGCTTAACACTTATATTGTATTTTTATCAAAGAAATGTATTTAGTTTAAAATGTCAAATAATACTAAAAGGGCTTGAGAAAAATAGTGGTTTCCTGAGACCCGCTCTGCTCCCTGGTTTCTGGTCTCCAGAGGCAGCTATGCTCCACTCTTTGCTTTAGTACTTAGCCCCATACGTCTCAGTAATAAATACTTCCATTTCTCCATCTATCCATTTAAGGTATTATCTATTGACTTCCAACCATGAAGATAAAGATTTTTTTTCTTTTGCTAACCAAAATAAAAAAGAGTTATTAATTCTTGTGTATCTGAAGCATGGAAAAAAAAAAAAAGAGAGAGAGAGAGAGAGAGAAAAGGAAAGAAAAAGAAAAAAGGAAACTACCCTTCTCATATTTCAGCCCCAGGTCCAGGGCAAGGCGTTAACCCCACAGGCAGTGTAGGCCCAGGGGCCAAGTCAGTCCTGGGCAGGGCTCCGGACCAGCCCGTGCTTGGGCTCTTAGGCTTGGCTGGCAGGTTGTCTGCCTCAGTTTGGGGAGCCCAGACCTCGGACTAGGTGGGGGGGTCAGGGTCAAAGGTCTGGGCCACTCAATTCTGGTGCTCTGGCTAAGGCAGCCGGAGGTCAGTGTTCAGATGTGGGAGCCAGAGCCACTGGGTTCTGTGGTCCACCGGATAGCGCCACAGGCAGGAGTCTGGGTTACTGAATCCTAGGCTGCGATCCAGAGGGCGCTAGCCCCCCGGGTACCGGTGCTCCGTCAGGGTCCAGGCCGCCCGGCTCCGGAGCTCCTCAGCAGGGGCGGCCCAGCTGCCGGTGGCCGCAGTGGGGTGCCACTGTCAGCGGCATTGCTGTCCAAGCAAGGGATGTCCTGGGCTGTTCTGGGGGGTGAGGCTGAGGTCTAGGGGCGCCTGAAATGTGGGGGTACCTCCTTGGGGCTCCCTGAGGCTGGCTCTCCTTTGGTCCCACCAGCCCCTTCTGACTCGCCGGGCTCCGCTTCCCGCTGGGACCCTCAGAACCGAGGAGAGCGGGCCAGGGATCCTCAGTGGGGGGCCGGCGAAGCAGAGGAGCGGGGCCGTCCAGGGAGGCCAGGGGGCGCCCCTCACCGCAGCCGCCCAGCGAGGGCCACCGGGCCCCAACCGGGGCCGGGTGGCAGGGGTGGCTCGCCACCACGGGCTGCGTTCTCAGGGTGGGGTGTGCCACGGGGGGGTTATTGCTGAGCGAAGTGCAGCCGCCGCCTCCCCTACTGGCCGAGGGGTCCGCGTTCCCGCCGCTTCGGCTGCGCCCAGGCCCGGGGCACCGCTCCCGCCCGCACCGGAGGTGGCCCCCGCCGGCCCAGCTCGCGGGTCGCCCAGGAGACTCGGAAGGTGCTGGAGCAGGACCGCCGTGACTCGTCCGAGGCGTCGCCCCTCGCTGCCTCCAGTAGCTTCCGGAGAAAGGGTCCATGAACGGGAGGTGATGTTTTCGAGTCCTTGCCTATCTTAATGTATTTTTTTCTACCATCACCCTTGACTAATAGTTTGGTGAGATGCAGACTTCCAAGTTGGAATTAACTTTTCCTTAGAATTTGAAGGGCCCTGCTTCAGTTGTTTCTAGAGTCCGAAGAGGCTGATCCTTCTTTTTTTTTTTTTTAAATAAATGTATTTATTTATTTATTTTTGGCTGTGTTGGGTCTTCGTTTCTGTGCGAGGGCTTTCTCTAGTTGCGGCAACCGGGGGCCACTCTTCATCGCAATGTGCGGGCCTCTCACTGTCGCGGCCTCTCTTGTTGCCGAGCACAGGCTCCAGACGCGCAGGCTCAGTAATTGTGGCTCACGGGCCCAGTTGCTCCGCGGTATGTGGGATCTTCCCAGACCAGGGCTCGAACCCGTGTCCCCTGCATTGGCAGGCAGACTCTCAACCACTGCGCCACCGGGGAAGCCGCGGCTGATCCTTTACATGTGACTTTTTTTCTCTCTGGAAGCTTTTAAAATCATTTTTGTATCCTTGGCTTTTTGAAATTCCGTAAGTTTTATGCGTTAGTCATTCTTTTCTCCTTTCACTTTTTTTGTACTTGGTATTCCATGGACTTTTTGATCTGGACATTCAGGTCCTTCTGTTTTGGGGAATTTTCTAATATTATTTCTGTAATAATTACTTCCCATTAAGTTCTCTCTTCTCTCATTTCAGAATTCATATTATTCTCATGTTGGGCCTCTTGGATCGATTTTATAATTTGCTCATAATTCCCTCCTGTTGTCCATCTTTGTCTTTTATGTATTCTGTTTTCTGGAGCTGTCCCTGCCTCTATCATCCAGCCCTTCTGTAGAATTTTTGTCCTTTCAGTCATCCTTTTTTTAATTTACAAGATTCTGGCTTTCTCTCTCTCTCTCAAACAGCCTCCTTTTTTTTTTTTTTTTTTAAACTACATAGATGCAGCAGCTTCTTTTTATCTCTCTGAGGGTGTTACATATTTTTCTCTGTTCTCTGCATTGTCTCTGTCTTTCTCTGTTCTCTGCATTGTCTCTATCCCCTGAAGTTTCTTGTTTGTGTTTTCTAGCTTGCTTTTATTTTAATCTTCATGATCCTTGCCTCTCCATTGGGCTGTTCAATAGCTGAATGGAACAGTTTTGCAGTCGGTGACTGGAAGCTTCGTGTGTGTGATGGGCGGGCAGGGCCGGCTTGTGGACTGCAGGCTCATTTCTCTAGGTGGTGATCGGCCAGTGACCCTTTTCTTTGTGTTACCCCCAAATGTCAGTATCTCTAGGACTTTTCTCTGGAGCTAGTGATTGTCTCCAGGGAAGCCTTTCTAGTTGTAGGTATGGGATGGGACTTTGGAAACTGGTGGGGAGAGGGGAGTCTCATGGTTGATTATGTTGTCCTTTCACTGAAACCCTCCCTTTTCAGTTAAAGCCTCTAGCTTCTCCTTCTACTGCGCTTGATGCTCCCAAACCCTGGGCCTTTTGAGTTCAGTGTTACCAGGGAATTAGCCTTCCATCCATGCTAGGATATTGGAGAGGTAGAAGCCTGGCGATTTGAGGTGGGAACAGAGATCTGGGTGAGGGGGGGTGTTTCTTCTTTTATGTACTTTCAACGAATCCTTTTCCAGCCACTCCCCACACTCCCACATTCTAAGGTCCCTAGTGGCTTGCAGTTGCTCAGCCCTTCATACTCTGCGTTTCTGTCTGCCTTCCTGCTTGGAGAGCCCTCTGCACGCATTGAAGCTTCCTCTCACTCCACTCTGCTGGCCCAGTTGCCACTCTTCTGATGTACAGTTCCCCCATTTATAAAGCTGATACAGTGTCATCTCCTCTCCCAAATCCTTTGGCCTCTTTAACTATCGTTTTAATGGGGTTTCAGAAAAGGTGTTCATCCTGCCACATTAAACCAGTAGTCTCAGTACTATAACTGAATAGTGTTTGTCTTTTCTTTGTTTGGTGTTCTGCTTCAGGGACATTTATTATCTCCATATTTGTTCCTCTTTGTCCCTGATTATCTATTATCTAATGCCTCTAATTTCTCTTTTTTTCTTCTGCATTCACTGTGATTATCAAGCCTTTCTTGTCATTAATTCCTTTTTCAGTTCCCCTGGTATTATTTGGTCTATAATGCTGTTGTTTTGGTCTCTCTTTTCTTAGCTCTGCAGTTTCCCTTTTTTACCTAATTCTGTTGTGCCATCAAATGTGCACTTTTTTTTTCTTGAATTCATGTTATTATGTTTTATAGTATAAAGCAATTTCTGAGATTTTTTTTGGGGGGTGTTGATTAATTTAGTTTTCTTATGCATGCTGTGTTCTTTTATTATTTGATTTCCTGTAGTATTTTTTGCCCTATTGCTATGCCATTTCTTTTTGACTTGTTTATGCTTGATATGTTCTAGTCAGACCTTCTTTGGTTATGCTGTAGTCAAAATGAATGATTTCTTTACTGTCTTTCTGCCATCTGAGACATGTTTGCATGCCCTTTCAAGGCTGGAAATCATTGAAAACCTGGGCATTTGAAGATGGGGCAGGGTGGGAAAGCTCAGCTTGGCCTTGTGTAGCCTCTGAGTGACTTGCTTAAATGTTCTGTATCGAGTTCACTCCACATCTGCAGGAAGGCATTCTCTTTCCTGCCTTTGGGTTTTAGGTCTGTCCCCTACTTGACCTCGGGGTCCTGGGGCTTCTGTTTCTGCTGGAGACAGTTGCCTTGGTTGTTCACATCCTTTCCATTCTCACTCCCGTCAGTCACTAGGGTTGAAAGAAAAGGGTACCTGAGAGTGTTGGCACCACTGTTCATAGTTCACAGTGGAAGGTTGTCATGAAACGTCACCTGGAGCTTTCGACAGGCTTCTTCCTGCCCCTTCCCCGGTTTTTCCTCCTCCAGAGGGTCTTGCTGCATTTATCTACCATTTTGTTTTCAGTTCTGTCTTTCTTCACCACTAGGGATATTTAGTGCTAGCCCCTTCTTCCACTCCCCTGACCTCTCTGGCTGGACCAGAGCACCCAGGATGAAGTCAGCAGGGACTCTCCAGACAGCTGCCTCTATAACCCCAACAGGTTGCAGAAGCGACTGGGACAAAGGGTTGTGCTGTCACTCCAGTGGACTCTTTCTGTCAAAGAAACCAGGCTGCTCACTGTGTTGGACTGAGCTCTGCAGGACACTTTCATTGGGCAATATTCTAACACTTGTTGGGGGGTCTGTGTAATTTTAAAAAATGCTCACTTTCCTCAGTGACAAGGCAGACAAAGCAGACAAAGGTTGAAGAAGGTCAAATAATATAAAACGTACAACGCTGATATTTGTCTTTTCTTCAGACTTCCACATACATGTGAAGTAGTCTGATACAAGTTTCACAAGCATTGCAATTAAGCGGCTACAATTTCTGGACAGTTTTCTGCCGCGTGCAACCCCGCCTCTTTCTAATGGGCTTGGCACGAGTTTGTCTAGCGTCCACTTGGAGCGACTAAGGTTGGGAACTAGAACTGCACATTTTCACGCAGCAGTGAAACCAGGTAGAAGAGGCAAGGCAACTTGGGTTCACCAACATCTTGTGACCCTGTCACATGGCCAGCAGGAGAGTCAATGTGTCTGTAGAATCCTAAATGTTCTAGAACTTCCAGGCTCAAGATGGTCTTCTTTATTTACAACACGGGCTCATGCCCTGTGATCTCGTGCTTTGTCCACAGTAGAGCATGGCCCTTTCTGAACTCTCCTGCACATCTTCCGCCAAGGTGGAGACACCTGCATCACATATTGCCCTGCTCCTAATCAGTACTTATTATACTTACATGTGACTCTTCCCATTAGAAAACTATAAGTATGGTTTTATAAGTGATGCCTGCACAGAGTCTCCTCTTCACTTGGTTCTGTCTCTCCCCCGTGTTTGCTCCCAAGATCCATTCTGCAGGCTCCTGGTCCTTTCTAAGACATTTCTGCCAGTGCCTCCTTGCCTAGTCAATCAAAACAACATGTTATCCTTCTATCAATGTCCCTTCAATACAGAATGATTCACTCTTAGCCAATGACAGCTACCTCTACATGGTTGAGATCATTTTGTGTTTCTTCTTCTCTTTTCTCCCAGACTAGAAATACCCCAAGTTCTTGCCGTTTCTCCTAAAGTCTGATAGGGGAGATAAGGATTTCTCTCAAAGAGTTTTCCTAAGCTGGTATTCAAGCTGTTTTTGTATATGTAGTTGAATACTAAACTTAACTAAAGAATTGCCTGGGATTTATTGTAATGATTTCAAGTTAAGAGTCTTATTTAAATAAGTAAATACACAAATGAAATCAAACACCTCAACTACTTGCCCCAATATCATTTATTGGAAGAGAAATTCTTTCAATTCCCTTCTTTCCTTCTTCCCTCCCACCATCCCTCTCTCCTTTCCTTCTTTCCTTTCTTCCTGTAAAATTTCTTTACATGTGCATAATTTTGCATACCCACGTAATTTATGTAAATGCTTGAGTGTGATCATATCATACACAGTGTTTCTTGTGCCTTCCTCTTTCCTTTTCTTGCAGCTTCTCTCCACCCTACTCCCCTTCACCCACATCACACAACCAACCCCAACCCTAAGTATGTATGTATAAAGATTCATGTATATATACATTCACATATTCATACATTCATGTAACATGTACAGCTTTAAAATTAATTTTTAACTTCAAGCACAGATCTAAGGCCAAAGGAATAACTTTGATTCTTATTTTCCTGATAGTGTTTTTAGAAGCCTGTCTAAATTCTAATAAGGCAAACTAAAGTTTAACTGATTTCTGTTATTACTAGCATTTTTGTTTAGGTCAAGTTTATTATGTAGTAAACCCATTCACATGCCCTATTTTGTTTTGCAGAAGGGACATCTTGTGTAATCATTGTGTTTAGTGTGGACTTTGTATGGGCTTTTCCATTACTTCCTGTGTAATGTGGATCTCTGATTTATTTCCTTATCTATTACAGATGGAGTTGGATTCTAATTTTTTTTTTAATAAATTTATTTATTTTTATTTATTTAATTTTTTTGGCTGTGTTGGGTCTTCATTGCTGCTCAGGGGCTTTCTCTAGTTGCGGGGAGTGGGGGCCATGCTTCGTTGCGGTGTGTGGGCTTCTCATTGCGGTGGCTTCTCTTGTTGTGGAGCACGGACTCTAGGTGCATGGGCTTCAGTAGTTGTGGCACACAGTCTCAGTAGTTGTGGCGCACGGGCTTTAGAGCACAGGCTCAGTAGTTGTGGCGCATGGGCTTTGTTGCTCTGCAGCATGTGGGATCTTCCCGGACCAGGGCTCGAACCTGTGTCTCCTGCATTGGCAGGCGGATTCTTAACCACTGCGCCACTGGGGAAGCCCTGGATTCTAATGTTTTTACCATTGAATATTTCTGTTAATTTTGGAGAAAATAGACTAACTCACATGCTATGTGAGATTACAAATTGAGTAAGACATAATATCCACTTGCATAAAGATAGTAGAAGTTAAGACTTATACCTAAATAAAGAATAAGGCATAAAATACTGAATGCCTTCAGATAAGGAAAAGGGCTGTGTACTCTTAAGGGAGACCCTATGAAAATGATTTTTTTCTCATTAGGTAGAAAATAATCCTTAATTTATCTCTCTCCTGGACAATTTCAGTAGCCTCTTTCTTTCTTTTTATGTATTTATTTATTGGTTTAGGCCATGCCATATGGCATGTGGGATCTTAGTTCCCCAACCAGGGATTGAACCCGTGCCCCCTGCATTGGGAACACAGAGTCTTAACCACTGGACTGCCAGGGAAGTCCCAGTAGCGTCTTTCTTGATCTCCTAGTACCTCTTTTTTTTTTTTTTTAAATCCATTCACTGCAGCCAGAGTGCTCGTTTTAAAACACACATTTGACCAAGTTGGTCTGTTGCTAAAGACCCTGTCTGCCTTTCCAATGCACTTAGAATAAAATTTAAAATCCTTAAAGTGAATTGCAAATCCTTGCATAATCTGGCCTCTGCCTATCTCTTAAGCTTCATCAGACACTGCTTTCTTCCTTCTTGAAACATCATGATCCAGCTACACTGCCCTTCATTTAGTTCCTCAACTGGAAGAAGCTCCACGCTGCCTCAGTGCATGCTGTTCCTGTCATGTACTCCTTCACCTCTCCTTTTCTTTTTTTTTCCATCTGACTAGTTCCTCCTCCTTCAAGTCTCAATTTAAGTGTCACTTCCCCAGTAATCCACTCTTATGCAGCCCCATCTCAATCTAAATTAGATCTGCGTTAGTCTGGGCTCTCCAAGCTGAAGACTCCAAGATGGGATTAAACATACAAGGATTTTATTAGGGTAACCACTTGTGTGAAAAAATGGGGAGGGAACTGGTAAAGATGGGAAGGGCTGTCAGACCATCATCCAAGTCTGACTCCGAGGGAAGGAGAGAGGGAAGGCACGTTTGAGTGGAAGCCTCCACGACTGCTTGCAATCGAAGGAAGATTCGGCAAGGGCACCGGGAGTCTTCAAGCCAAAGTCAGCCATCAGAGGAGTCCCCTGCCTTCCCAGATTGGGCCTGCCCTCCTAGTCCTGCCACGTGTCATCACTGCCTAGGAGCTATGAGGAAGTGTGGCCTCCACACAAATGTGGTTGATTTCAGAGTCAGCAGTGGGCTCCTTGATCAATAACGTTTTCTGTGGTTGGAGGACATGAGGTGTTCATGGGCACCACAGGAACCCTCAGGACATGTTTTCTCATAGCACCCCAGGCTTTTTCTTTGTTAACACTTGTCACATCTACAACTGTGTATTCTTCTGTAAAAGCTTCACCAGGGCTTTGGGTCTGTCTTTTCCTCACTGTATCCCAGTACTCAGAGCAATACCAGCCCACAGTAAGCACTCAAGCTTGTTGAATCAATGTATTTTTAATTTCCAAGATTTATAAATAGAAGTGCCTCCAGTATATGAAAATCCATGCCCTCTATGATACAATTTTCTATTACGTCTTTATACCTGGACTCATATATCTAACAGTGAGAGCCTATTGTTATAAGAGGACCTCAAGTTGTGAGCACTGGGATGAGATTTTTCTTAGCTTCTAGAGGAAGCTCTGGTGGTAAGATTACTTGAATGAATGAATGAGCAAATGGCAGAGACTTTGCCTCGCTTGATCACCACTGTATCCCCTGCACCTAGATCAGTGCCTGTTGCACAGTAGGAGCTCAAGAGAGGTTGTTCAGTTAATTGAGGGGGAGATTAAGGGGAGAGGGTGGGTGGAGGAGGGAACCTTTTGCCCGAATATGCATGTAATTTCCACTTTATCCTCAAATAGAAGAGCGCGTTTTTGTGTCCGCAAAGTGCTTCAAATTAGACAGTAGTGTATGTGTCTTCCAGCAACTTGTCCTCTAATCTTTTTTTTTTTTTAATTTTACACTTTATTTATTTATTTGTTTATTTTTGGCTGTGTTGGGTCTTCGTTTCTGTACATAGGCTTTCTCTAGTTGCGGCGAGTGGGGGCCACTCTTCATTGCGGTGCGCGGGCCTCTCACTATCGCGGCCTCTCTTGTTGCGGAGCACAGGCTCCAGACGCGCAGGCTCAGTAGTTGTGGCTCACGGGCCCAGTTGCTCCGCGGCATGTGGGATCCTCCCAGACCAGGGCTCGAACCCATGTCCCCTGCATCGGCAGGCAGACTCCCAACCACTGCGCCACCAGGGAAGCCCCTAATCATTTTGATGTTAACAAAGATACCTGTGTAGTCTTAAGGAAGTGGTATGATCGCTCTGGACCTCAGTTTCCCCATTTGTAAAACGAAAAGTTTGAGGAAAGTAATCATGAAGATTTCTTTCAGCACTTACATGCTATGATTCTGTTTATAAACACAAAAACAACTTGTACCTCAGACCATCGGCAATCCTTGCAAATACCCATATATAAAACTTATATCTAGGGCTTCCCTGGTGGCGCAGTGGTTAAGAATCCGCCTGCCAATGCAGGGAACACGGGTTCGAGCCCTGGTCCAGGAAGATCCCACATGCCGCGGAGCAACTAAGCCCGTGTGCCACACTACTGAGCCTGCGTGCTCCAACTACTGAAGCCTGCACGCCTGGAGCCCGTGCTCCGCAACAAGAGAAGCCATCGCGATGAGAAGCCTGCGCACCGCATCGAAGAGTAGCCCCCGCTCGCCCCAACTAGAGAAAGCCTGTGCGCAGTGACGAAGACCCAACACAGCCAAAAATAAATAAATAAATAATAATAATAATAATAAAATAAAATAAATAAATTAAAAAAATTATATCTAGCTTTGAGTATTTTTGGAATTTAAGTTGTGTAAAATACAAGATGCTCTTTTGAGTTTCATTTCTTTCTTAAGTAGGCCTTTTGGTCATAAACTGGGAGGGTTCACAGAGTAGAAATCTATTTTTAAAAGAAAAACAGGGAGAAGGGAGAAAGAAAGGCGCACAGTGGAAGCTTCGTGCTTTAGAGTGGGGAATTATACAGCGGTTGCTGTGATCAGCTTTTATGTCTGGAACAGAGAAAGGGAAATAAGAATTCTGGATGCCACAGAAAGGAAATGCCCAAACTCGTTAGTTCCCGCAAAGTTACAGAGAGTGCTTACAGAAGCACAGTACTTCTCTCTGTCAGCTGGATGGCCTTTGCTTCCATTCATATACAGTTGTATAAGCAAAATCAAAGGAGAATTACTGAAGGCAAATCACTCACAGTTTCACCTCCAAAAGTTGATTTTCTTCTATTTTTGTTTGTTTTTCTGTTTCATAACCTTAGTTATTTATTTACTCACATATTATTAGTTTTAACATGGTCGATGTGATAGTCATCAAGACTCAGGAGTTTAGTAGAATGTCCCTCCATTGGGTTTGTCTGATGTTTTTCTCACGTTTAGCCTGGAGTTGTGGATTTTTGCAAAGAGGTTCCACAGAGGTGAAGTGTCCTCATCATATCATGTCACGGTGTTCCTGACATCACTCATGATATTAACCTTTATCGCTTGGTTAAGATAGTGGCTGCCAGGTTTCTCCACTGAATCAGTTTTGATTATTTACATTTTTCTAGAAATATTTCCATTTTGTCTAAGTTTCAAATTTATTAACATCAAGGCATTCTCTTTTATTGTGCTCCATCTGAAATTGTCTCCTTTATTTCCCTAATATTTGATTATCCTTGCCAGTTTGTTAGTTGTCTTTGTCATTTCAAAGAACCAACTTTTGTGTTAAGTTGCCCTTTCTCTCATGCCTTTACTTCATTAATTTATGTTTTTATCTTTAGTATATCCTTCTTTCTTTGGGTTAATTCTATTATTTTTTTCTAATATATTGTATGCTTAGCTCTTTAACTTTCACTTTTGTTCATTTGTAGTATAAGCATTTAAAGCTATGAAATTACCTCTAAGTGCTGATTTATCTCTATCCCATAACATGTGGGATGTATTTTATTATTCTGTTTTAATTTTTAAAATTCCCTTGATGTTTTTTGATCTATGAATATTTGGAAGAGTATCTCATAATTTCTAAACATACGATGTTTAAAGTTCATCTTTTTGTTATTGGCTTAAAATTTAATTATGCTGTGGTCAGAGAATTTAGTTGGTTTCATAAGAATTCTTTGGAATGGATATTCTTGCTTAATGGCTTGATACAGGGTCAATTTTCTTATGTATCATGGGTGTTTAAAAAGAATACTCCTTTCTTTTTAAAATTCAGTTTGAAAAAATCTCTTTTAAAAGTAGAGTTAACTCATTTTTACTTATTGCAATGCTGAAATTGTAAGGTCTTATTTTTCCCATGTTATGTCATCATTTTTATTTTTGCTTACTTTTGTTTCATTGATCAATATTTCTTTTTGCCATTATTTTTCTCTAGTGATTTTCTAGAACAGTGGTCCTCAAACTTTTTGTTCTCAGAATCGCTTTACGCTCTTAAACTGTTGAAGTCCCTAAAAACCATGTGTTTGTGTGAGTTATTTATATATATCTATTATAATTTACCATACTAGAAATTAAAGATGAGAAATATAAAATATATTTTATGATTCAGTTAAAATAATGATTGCATATTAACCCATTGCATATTAACATAACATTTAAAAATGAAAACTAATTAAAATTTCTAAAACAAAGGAATTTAGTGAGAAGAGTGGTATTGATTTACATTTTTATAATTCTCTTTAATGTCTGGTTTCATAGATGACAGCTGGATTCTCATATCTGCTTCATTCAGTCTGTTGCAAAATGTTATTTTGGTTGAGGTATACATGAAGAAAATCATGCTTCACACTGATAGTCAGATGGAAAAGGAAAATGTATCTTCATAGCCTTTTCAGATAATTGTAGATACTTGGATACTGCATCAAAATTTGGCAGGTGATAGTTTCTTAAATGTTAGTTGCAATGTGGAAACTGAAATCATACAATGAACTTTCTGTACTCTCTTACATTAAAATCCCTATGTCTGTTTTGCACTTTGAGTGGCTCTTTTACCTGTGTGTGATTTTTGCAACGTCAGACATTGATGTTTGGAAATGTTGGTTGACAGAGTTATTCAGATCTTCCAAATGTTAACATGTTTCATGATATATTAGCAAAAAATCACATCCACTGATATCTCCTTCTAGCTCATCAGAAAATCTTAAAGTATTAGGAAGTTGTCAATAGTGGTGCAAACAAGTTTTCAAAAATTCTTAAAAAGTTTAAATTTTATCATTGGCAACAAATACTGTCAGTTGTTTTCCTTGAAGTGATAGACTCACACTTGGTTTATATTTGAGAAAATGTTGGCCAAACACCCAAGTCTGAAAATATAGATGTTGGCCTGTTAGTCTTTCTATGGAAAAAGCAGCCAGTTCATTTTCAACTTAAACAATTGCACAAGTACTTTCCCTGAGGCAATCATTGTTGTTCAGTATGCAACAGAAGTGCTTTCTGTGTACTGCCCACTTTGTCACACAGAATATTAAAAAGATGTGTACTCAAGTTTGAGTTTAATAAAATTAATATTTTATACTACTTCGTTAAGGGCATTCTCAGATGAAACTAGCATCTTTTGTTCTTGTGTTTGCTTGTTTTGTTTTTATTGTGAATGTGTGTTGCTAAGAATACAGTGACTCAAGGACACCTTGATGTCACTGCCTTGATTCATGTAAGGAACCAGAACTTTTACCCACTATTAGTTTTGTACCATCAGTGCAAATGTCAATATAGTGAAAAGGCAAATGTCTTAGTATCATTATGAAAATAGTTTTGACCTTATGGATCCCTGAAATCTAAGAGACCCTTAGAGGTCTGCAGACCATATAATGAAAATTGCTGCTCTAAAATTTCTCCATCCTATCTTTATCCTAGTAATTGTTACCACTGAATTTTTAATGAACACATTTAAAAATATTTTCTGTCAATATCAGGAATTAATCATTATCCATTACTCTTCCTCCATATGAAGCAAAATCTTCAGGATACTTTATTTATTTATTTATTAAAAAAATTTTTTTTTCAGGATTTCTTTGATATGGACCATTCTTAGAGTCTGTATTGAATTTGTTACAATATTGCTTCTGTTTTATGTTTTGGCCACGAGGCATGTGGGATATTAGCTCCCTAACAGGGATCGAACCTGCATCCCCTGCATTGGACGGCAAAGTCTTTTTTATTTTAATTAATTAATTTATTTATTTTTGGCTGAGTTGGGTCTTTGTTGCTGCGTGCGGGCTTCTCATTGCGGTGGCTTCTCTTATTGCAGAGCACAGGCTCTAGGTGCGTGGGCTTCAGTAGTTGTGGCTCACGAGCTCTAGAGCGCAGGCTAAGTAGCTGTGGCACACGTACTTAGCTGCTCCGCAGCATGTGGGATCTTCCCGGCCCAGGGCTCGAACCCATGTACCCTGCATTGGCAGGCGGATTCTTAACCACTGCGCCACCAGGGAAGCCCGGAAGGCAAAGTCTTAACCACTGGACTGCCAGGGAAGTCCCAAAATCTTCAGGACACTTTTAAACAATCTCCTATCCCCTCTCAGATATTTCATGCCAGTTTGGTATTATCTTTAAGAATCCTTTCCTAGTGGCTTAAATTTCATTTCCATGATCAGAAATTAGTTACAAGTAATTTAACATTTTACTGATTTATTTGATACTCTGATTGCTATATCAGTTTTCTTTTCTACCCTGAATGCCTTTTTTTTCATTTTGAATTGAGGGGTAATTCTTTCAAAAGGGATATAGGAGTAGAATAGGTTTTTAATCCTTTTATGACCAAACATGTCTTTATTTTGCCATCACACTAATTGATCTTTTGGTGTGTTCAGAATTCTATGTTCAAATCCCCTTTCTCTTGTCTTGCAGCATTTAGCAGATGAGAAGTTTATTGGCTGACTTTCTTGTTTTGTTGAAAGTTACTTGGTATTTGTAGCATTTTTCATTTAATCTTTAACATAGAAATTTTGCTAGGATATGGATAGATGTGTGTGTGTTTTTTTTTTAATAGTTAGCTCTGTTTTCCATCTCCCACTTTTTAAATTTTTTTTTTTTTTTTTTTTTTTAATGGCTCTGTTGGGTCTTCGTTTCTGTGCGAGGGCTTTCTCTAGTTGCGGCAAGCGGGGGCCACTCTTCATCATGGTGTGCGGGCCTCTCACTATCACGGCCTCTCTTGTTGCGGAGCACAGGCTCCAGAAGCGCAGGCTCAGTAGTTGTGGCTCACAGGCCTAGCTGCTCCGCGGCATGTGGGATCTTCCCAGACCAGGGCTTGAACCCGTGTCCCCTGCATTGGCAGGCAGATTCTCAACCACTGCGCCACCAGGGAAGCCCTGATGTGTTTCTTTTTATTATCCTTTTTAGCATTTTGGGGCCTTTCATTCCCAAGGCTCAAGTTTTTGTCAGCTGGAGGACATTTTCTTCTATTATTTCTTTGATTATTTATTTTTCCCTTTCATCCTCTTGCTTTCTTCTGTAACTCTTATCAGTTGAACATTATACTCCTGAATCTATTCTGTATACCTTTTAACTTTGTCTCATAAATTATTTTTTTTTCTTTAGAAACTGGAAAAATCCCTTGCTTAGCTCTCCCAGATCATAACTTTTTTTTTCAGCTCTTCTCTATGCAACTCTCAAAGTTTTATTTTTATTTCAGAAATTATGTATCTTGTTTTGTGATGATTTCTTTTTCATAGTAGCCTGCTTTACACATGCAATATCTTCTTTTTAACATTATTTTCTATATCCAACATTAATTATTTTCCTCATCAATAAGACGTTTTGTTCATCTTGGGCCTCTCTTTTGTTCATGTTAGTTTTCCTTAAATATCTGGTTATTCTTAGTTCTCCTATTCAGAATAAAGAGTTGGACTGCTCACCTTTCAGAGCTGCCACGGTTTGTTAGCAGAGTGGCGCTCACTCTTCCTAGGGTGGGCTGTTCTCTTAAGTGGAAGGAGTGGTCACGGGTGCTGAGGGTACCTGGAGGTTTCCTTTGCATATGTACAGGTGAGGTCCCAGAGGGCAAACTCGGGTAGGACACATTGGAGGGTTTTCCCGTTGTTTTAAGCTAAGTATCCTCACCCCCACCTTTGTTTCCATTTAGTAGCTTGAAGTTACTCTAGGCGTGTTACCGAGTTATTTCTTTCTGGTGCTAGGGCCCCCCCAAAGGCCGACTCCTGTATTTAAGAAGTGAACGCTGTAGCTAGTTCCTATGTCTGGCTTGGTTATAGATGCTGAAGACTCTGAGTTAGAGTTTTCCAGGCTCAGTGGGAAAACCAGTTCTCACTTATGCATTAACCTCTCCTGCACCAGTGTAGGGGTGCAGCCTTCTTGACTTTGGTTTCTCCTCTATTCCAACCTTCTGCTTTCTGTCTTCTTGAATTGCACAAAATTTCTGTTTTTACATTGACTACACATTATTATGTGTCTCAGTTCAGGGAAATCTTTGAGGGAAAAGTAAACACATGAAATGATCATGAGATAGAACTCTGTCCTGCAGCCTTTTAAGAGGCTCTTGTGGTTTTTTTGGTTTTTGTTTTGTTTTGTTGCTGCTAAAGACTTGAGCATGATAAGTTCCTCCAAAGAACTGATTCTCTTTTTAATTTTTGAAGCTAATTTGGTTTTAAGATGATTCTTTTCTTTAAAAATTGTATTTTGGTCACTATTGAAATATAATGTTTTTAATATTTCCTGCTTATTTAATGTATATTTTTATTACATCAATTATTTAATATTTTTCTACAGGATATTTAAAAGCAGATGGCCTCTAACTGTGTCAAACTAAAGGTGGATAAGGAGTAGTAGCTATCCCTCCCCATATACAATTTATTTGTGTTGTCTGCCTCATGTGTACCCTGCAGAATGTTTCAGCACCTTGGAATTCTACAAATAACTTAAACACATCATCTTTGTCTTCAAGGAGCTTATAGACTTCCCCTTTGCACAGTTTCTCTAGAACTTTGAATTTGGACATTATCTCATTTACTTCCATGTAAGAAAATTTGCTGTCATATTAGCCTCTTGTATCCAGCCTGTTTTCTAGTTCCCTCTTTTCAAGTAACTTTTTTTCTGATTATGAAAATAGAGCATAGTCAAGAATTGGCAACAGGGAAGGATGCCTAAGAGCTCAGGCTCTGTGATGCCATCCTGGTCTAAGCTGACTGCTGCATAACCCTGGGCAAGCAACTTAGCACTCTCTGTTCAGTGTTCCTGTCTACGTAAAGGGCATGGTTACCTTGCCTAACTTTAAGGCTATAACAAAGAATAAATGTGTTAACCCTTGTCAGGGGCTTAGAACACTATCTGGCGTATGGTAGGGGCTCATTAAGTATGTGTAACTTACAGACTATTTGAAAAGTGAAAAAGTAGAAAGAAGACAATAAAAATTCACCTATAATCACTGTTAACATTTTGAATTTCAATTTACATACACACACACAAACACACAATTTTAACCAATTTTAGTTATTTCATAGATTGTGAGCACTACAAATTGCCTTCGTTTAAAGTATTATTTTCTTGTCCTTTCTTCTACTTTCCATTATGACATCTTTTTCCTCATGGTTGTTTCTAGTCCTTTCCAGCAGCTTCTTAATTATATCCCTAATCCTCTCAGTCCTTGATTACTTAATAGGTGGACTAAATATGCTTAGGGCACTAGCAAAGCTAGGGCACCGCTGAGAGAGAGAGAGAGTGAGAGTGCGAGATTACTCTTCAGTCAATGGATCAGTATATTTTGCAGTTAATATATCCAAAGTGGAACTATCCTAATTTCAATAGACGTAAGTTTTGTTTTAAAATTCATTATTTTTAAAAACTGTGCATTTTATATGGTGGAGAGCATTATAATATTTTTCACTGAATTAATTGAATTCTCTCTTTCTCAAATATAACCATCTGCAACATAAGATTATCAATATCATTCCAGGCTTTTGAATTCATTTTATTTCCTTTGACTTGTATATGGATTAGGTCAAGGGCAAAAGGTTAGAGTCATTAAGGACAAGTGCTCAGTGTAGAAACTTCCTAATCAATTTCAACCCTTGTTCTAACATGGAAAGTATCTGTTATCTCTTGTGATTTGCCTCTAGCAAGCACCAAAAGGAGGGATATTATTGAAAGTAGCTACTAGTGAAATGACTAACATTGTTGGCATTTAAATTGTGACATTAACCCTGATTAGGATGATTGGTTCATTAGTTTCCATTTGAAACTCATATTCTGTAACTGGAGAAAATGCCAAGATTCCCAAAGAAAGAATAATTGTTAGTTGTTGAAATCTTGCTCTTAAGTTTAGGGTCTGAATATAGTCTTTTTTTTTTTTTTGGCTGGGAGGCTGAAGTGATTGTAGGTCAGTAACCAGCTACAGTAAATCAGCTACAAGAAATTGAAAAGAATAAAGGCTAAACTCCAAGTGCTGAAGACTCAGCATAAGATGAGATATTCTATTTGGAAAATAGAATTCATAATTCATACAATCTCAAGATAAAGTCTCTGTATATGTGTGTGTGTGCGAGAGAGAGACAAAGACAGAGACAGAGAGAGAGATGGGACAGAGAAGAGGGGGATATTGAGGCAGAGAACATACCATCAAATCCTAAGAATTATGTAAAAACTTCACTTCCTTTTTTTTTTAATTGAAGTATAGTTGATTTACAATGTTTCAGGTGTACAACAAAGTGATTCAGTTATACATATATATTCTTTTTCAGATTCTTTTCCATTATAGGTTATTAGAAGATATTGAGTATAGTTCCCTGTGCTATACAGTAGTTCATGGTTGTTTATTTACTATATAGTAGTTTGTATCTGATAATCCCATACTCCTAATTTATCTCTCCCCACCCTTCCCCTTTGGTAACCATAAGTTTGTTTTCTATGTCTGTGAGTCTATTTCCGTTTTGTAAATAAGTTCATTTGTATCATTTTTTTAGATTCCATGTGTAATTGATATCGTATGATATTTGTCTTTCTCTGTCTGACTTAGTATGATAATCTCTAGGTAAAACTTCACTTCTTAAAGAGAGGTGGAAAAAATTCTTTTACCCCCAGTTCAAGTCAATGTTGAGAATGATATACAACAGGTGGAAGAAAGGGTCATGGATTGCAGACCTTTGCTGATTAGAGTTCAGTCTTCCTCTAGTTTTGCCTCTGGTCTGCACATGCATCTGCTTGGTTTCCTTGTGCGTAGCTCACATTTTAGGAGAACAGAAAAATGAATCCTCATTTTGTTTAATTTGAAGGTGAGAAGTAGGAGGTGAGAGAAAAACAGTTTAGGATCAATCCTTGTTAAATTAATTTTACAATTATGCTTCTTAAAATTAAGGCAACTTGCATTTATATAGCATTTTATAGCTCACAACCAATTTACAAACACACTATAAACTGATTTTATGAAAATGTGAAAAATATAGCTCCCTCCCTCCCTCCCTTCATAAACCCCAACTTATACTTCAATTCTTCAACTGAACTTTTATTCACTCATTCAACAAATTTAATTGAGTGGCAGGCATAGTTCAAACTGCTTATGATATATCCATGAATAAGAACAAAAAAAATCCCAGCTCTATGGAGCTTACATTCTTGTGGGGATAGACAGACCATGAACACCGAACACAGTAAGTAGGCTACATTGTGTGTGAGAAGATGGTGACTGCTTGGGAAGAAAGAAAGAGTAGAAGCTGTGTAAGGGAGACGGCAAGTTTTGGAGGAATGGGAAGTTCTAGGGTGGGTCGAGGTGGGTCACTGCATTAAGTAAAGTAGTCAGGGTAAATTTCATTGTGGTGAGATTTGGGCAAAGGTTTAGAGGAGATGAGAGAGTTATTTGGGGGAATTTGGGGGAAGAACATTCCAGGAAGATGAAACAGCTGGAGCCTAGACCCTAAGGTGGAGACATGGAGACCAGTGCAGAGGATCAGAATGAGTGAGGAGAATGACAAGGAGAGTATCAGGAGAGGAGGTCGGAGAAGTAAAGGAGGAGAGATTCTGTAGGGCCTGGAAGGCCAGTGGAAGGACCTTGACCTCTAAGGAAAATGGGGAGTCATTATAGGATTAAGTATGGGACTAGCATGATCTGATTTATGTTTTAATGGGATTTCTATAGATGCTTTGTTGAGAATAGACTGGAGGGAGGAGGGGACAATGGAAAAAGCAGGGAGATTTATTTAGAGACAGTATTAGTTATCCACTGCTGTGTAACATAGTATCTAAAAACTTATCAGCTAAAATAGCAAACATTATCTTGCACAATTTCTGACAGTCAGGAATCTAAGAGCAACTTAGCTGGTTGGTTCTGACTCTGAGTTTCTCATAAGGTTGCAGTCAAGTTGTCATCTGGGGCTATAACTGATTTAAGACTTGTCTCTGACTGCAGAATGTACTAAGCCTCCCTCACGGGTTGTTGGTGGTCTTCAGTTTCTCACTGACTGTTGGTCAAGGCTTCAGTTCCTCACCACAATATGGCAGTTTGCTTTCCCTAGAGAGAGAAATGAGAAAGAGAGAGAGACTGACTTAGCAAGATGGAACACGTTTATTATCTAATTCTGGGAGTGCCATACTATCATTTTTGCTATATGCTGTTGGTCATATAAACCAAGTCTGATACAATGCGGGAGGGAACTCCACAAGGGTGTGAGTTCTAGGAGGTAAGGATCATTGGGGGCCCATAGTGGAGGCTGCCTACCTCAGAGACAATTGCAGTAATCCAAGTAGAAGATGACGGTGGCTTGCACCAGCATGCTTCCAGTGGAATGGTGAGAAGTGGTCAAGTTCTGGATATATTTTGAAGGCAGGATCAATAGGAAGGACTTTTTAATGAAGTGGATGTAAGAAAATGAAGACTCATGGATGACTCTGTTAGCTGCCTTTTAAAAGATAAGTGCCTAGGGTGTCTAGGTGTGTTAATTGACTCAGGGACGTGTGTGTGTGTGTGTGTGTGTGTGTGTGTGTGTGTGTGTGTGTTGGTGTGGGGACTGGTGCTTTTAGAAGAAAGCCAATGCAAAGCTGGAGAAGAGGGGTTTGCAGATCTTTGAGTGAAGCCAGGAAGGTTGGGAATCCAAGGCAGGTAAGGGACGTGGTGCAGGACAGACTGTGGCCTATGTATGGGGACTGCTGGGCTTTTTGATTAATGAATGCTACTTTCTTGGTGTAGTTGGTGGATCTGACAGCTGAATGACAGTTTTCTTTCCATAGTCAGTATTCTTTATGTAGTAAAAATTAAATGGTAGGATATATGAGGTAAATAATATACATACTGTAGGAGTCCTTAGTACAGGGAAGCCCTTAAGAGCCCAAATAGGAACAATCAGGGAGTATTTTCTGGAAGATGGGATCTTGCAGCTGGACTTTGATAAGAGTAGAATTTAGATGGAGAGAAGCAGGAAGGGAATTTCAGGCAGGGGAACAGTCTGAGCAAAGGCATGGACGTAGGAACGGGCTTCTTTAAGGTACTGCAAATAAATGGTTTAACTCCTTATGTTAAGTAAGTAGAAAGAAATAAATTTTGAGAAGTATGTAGGGGCCTGATAATAGAGAATCTTAAATATCAGATGGAGGATTTTGGACTTGATATTACAGGTGGTAAAGAATCATAGTACATTCTTGAAAATGATTATCTATGAAGATGATTCCATAGGGCTTCAATAGGGATTGAAGAGGGGAAAGTTGAAGGATAAAGAGACCAGTTGGAGGCATGAAGAGATAAGACCAAAGCCGTGATCATGGGTATGGTGACTGACTCCATATAAGGGACGAAGAGAAAGTATAATAGCCAACACACATGAGGCTTTTATACCGTGTCAGTTTCATTTGAGGGTACATCTCAGTTTTACAGGTGAGGAAGCTGATGCCCAGAAAGGTTAACTAACTTGTCCAGGGTTACACAGCTAGTACGTGGTGCAGCCAGGATTTACACCCAGGCAGTCTGGCTCCAGAGTCTATATTTTAAACCAGTACATAAGATTTGGCTCTGGATGAGTGCGGACAGATGATGGTGAGGTGTGCCCAGTTGAGAAATGATGATTACCTTAGTTTTGGATTGAGTTAAAGGTGACAACAGGACATCTAAGGAGAAGGCAGAACTGGCTCTTAGGTGATACCCATCTATTAGTCATTAAGGTAGAGGATCAGGGACTTCCCTAGTGGCACAGTGGTTAAGAATCCGCCTGCCAATGCAGGGGACATGGGTTCGATCCCTGGTCCGGGAAGATCCCACATGCCGCAGAGCAACTAAGCCCGTGCGCCACAACTACGGAGCCTGCACTCTAGAGCCCACAAGCCACAACTACTGAGCCCGTGTGCCTAGAGCCCGTGCTCCACAACAAGAGAAGCCACAGCAATGAAAAGCCCGTGCACTGCAACAGAGTAGCCCCCGTTCGCCCACAACTAGAGAAAGCCTGCGCACAGCAACGAAGACCCAGCACAGCCAAAAAGAAAAATAAAATAAATTTTAAAAAAAGATAGAGGATCAATGAAAGCCATACGAATTAACAATGGAGAGAAAAGAGCAAAGGGGCCAGGAGCGATGAGAGTTAGAGGAATAGGAGGAGGTAGAGTAGAAATTAGAAAAGAGTGTTTGGCTACAGAGGAGAACCACCCTTGCACAGTATCTTAGAAGCCAGGCAAGGAAAGATTTTACAGAAGTGAGAAATGGCCAAGAAAACCCAAGGAGATTAAGAACTGAGAGCAGTCTATTGGATTTTGATCAGAGGTCATTAATAGAATCAGTTCTAAAGAGAAGTAATACTTATAACTATTATTTACTGAAGATCTGTAATGTACCAGGCTCTTCATATGTAAATATCTGAGTTATTCCTTTAGAACAGTACCGTAAGGCTGATATCATGATACAGAGGAAGAAACAAGCTCAAAGAAGTAAAGTACCTCATCTAAATTCAGTAGTTGACAGAGCTGAGATTAAAACTGAAGTTTATTCAACTCCAAAACCATTCTCCCCCTAGATTAAGACCAAAAAAACCCCAAAACAACCCTCCCCTCAAAGACTAATGCCCTTCTAGGAATTATTAAAAAAAAAAAAATGAATGATGAGAAATGGATTGAAAGTGATAATTTGACATGAAAACTTCACTGTCCTGGTTTTTTGTGGTCCCAAGTGAAATGGATTTATGTCTGGATTTGTTGACTATTACTGCACATATTTTTAGGAGGTGAAGGCGTCATGTACTAAGTTTCACATGCTTCTCCCCAGCAAAGCATTCCCTCTGTTAGACCCTTATTAATGCCCCAGGGCATGCGGTAGAGTGATCTGGAACTTTTCTTGACTTGTTGGTTATGATCTCAGCTGTGTGACTGCTCCACCTCTTTCATTACTTCAGCTGATGACTCATCTCTTAATTTTTCTCCCAACATCAACCAAATGAAGTAGCGGATTAAAGAAACACACGAAAGAAAAAAAAATATTTGTGATCTAACACAGCCTTAGCCTTGCTGTGAATACTCAGGTGCTAATTTAAACTTTCCTCCAAGGAAGAACAGAGATCAAGTTTATAGTTGATGTGTTCTGTGTTCAAGGCAACCCAGAAAATTACATACCTAAAGCTACTGAAAGGATATTTTAAAAGCTGACCGGAGCAGGATTAGAATTGCCACTCCAAAAGAACAGTGATGAAATTCACCTTCAGAAAGTGTTCCAAACTTTGGTAAAAGCTGTTCTGTGAAACTGTCCTTTCTTTACAGTCTACGTTTTTGCTCAGTGTACCAGAGAGATTGTTCTGTTTTTACTAAACCAAGCTTTATTCAGCAGTGCTCTGTACCAGAGAGATTATAATCTATGAAAAAACAAAAAATCCAAAGTCATTATGCAGTTAAAGGGAAGAGCATGAAAGTCCTTTGGCCATCAAAAATGTGAACAGAAACAGCTAGTAAGGATGTGCTTTCCCAGGATATTTTTCTCCATTGATCATGTAAGGATTCATCAACCATTTCATCATAGGAGAAAAGCTGATGAATCTAGATTTATGAGTGAACGTTCCTGCTGGGAACAGATAAAATCAGCAATCCAGGAGACTCAGCAGGAGGGAGTAGGGACTTAAAGGAAGACTCAAAGAAAAATCTCTCAAGTGAATCAGGGCACTACTTAGTGTAAATCAAGAGTTGGCTTTTATCCTTCACCCTGGTGCTTCCTGCTAAACTTTTGGAAATTAGCCAGTGTTGTAATTAACACTCCCCCCGCCTCCCAGCTTTTCTTAGGTAAGAAAGAGAGTAAAATCCCCACCTTTTTCAATGGTGAGGTCACTGCAAATAACTTAAAGCCCTTCTTTCCTGTAGGACTGAGCATTTTGGGAAGTATGCATGATGCCTGGGTGCTCATGGGCAACAATTAGGGTTCAGATTCCTCTATTTCTCCCTCTAAGTGAAGGCTGCAGACCGGGCACCCAGGATGGCTCCTACTAAATGACTGAGAGGGGTGGTGGTGGCACTGCCACACGTGGGCCCATCACCTCTGCCTTTGTGGTCCTCCCAGAGACTTCATTTCTTCCACTTGTAGATTCTTAGGGGTCCACCAAAATTCTATCTCTAAATCAAGCCCTATCCTCTGTGATTAGTAATTTCCACAACATGGAAATACTATTTTACTGTTAAATCAAAGTACATAAATTTCTTTTTTTTACACTGAATTATAGTTGATTTACAATGTTGTGTTAATTTCTACTGTACAACAAAGTGATTCAGTTATACATGTATATATATATATATGTATATATATATATATATATATATATATATATATATATATATATATATATATATATATATTCTCTTTTATATTCTTTTCCATTATGGTTTATCACAGGATATTGAATATAGTTCCCTGTGCTATACAGTAGGACCTTGTTGTTTATCCATTCTGTATATACTAGTTTGCATCTGCTAACCCCAAACTCCCAATCCAACCCTCCCCCACCTCCCCTGCCCTTGGCAACCACAAGTCTGTTCTCTATGTCTGTAGTCTGTTTCTGTTTCGTAGATAAGTTCATTTGTGTCATATTTTAGATTCCACATATAAGTGATATCACATGGCATTTGTCTTTCTCTTTCTGACTTACTTCACTTAGTATGATAATCTCTAGGTCCATCCATGTTGCTGCAAATGACATTATTTCATTCTTTTTTATGGCTGAGTAATATTCCACTGTATATAAAATACATAAATTTCTTTAGTTGACTCTCCAAAATGAATACAAATGTGCTCCTTTTGTCAGAAAATTCCATTATTTTGCATTACCAATATATTCTTCACTTTAAAAATGTTTCCCCCACCCCAAAAAAAAATGTTTCCCACATCTGCCCATTTCAACATTGACCGACACACTCCTGCCTTTCCTTCAGGTCTTTGTCAAAACTTTGCTTCCTCCTTGATCCTCTGGTTAGGTTAGTCCCCTCTGGCATATAACCTCACTCATGACACTGTTCATTTCTCACACTCATTGCTCTTGTAACAACGGTGCTTTCTTTTTTTCTTTTTCTTTTTTGGCTGTGTTGGATCTTCACTGCTGCGCATGGGCTTTCTCTAGTTGCAGCAAGCGGGGGCTACTCTTTGTTGCAATGTGTGGACTTTTATTGCGGTGGCTTCTCTTGTTGCAGAGCTCGGGCTGTAGGCACACGGGCTTCAGTAGTTGCAGCACGAGGGCTCAGTAGTTGCAGCACATGGGCCCTAGAGCGCAGGCTCAGTAGTTGTGGTGAACGGGCTTAGCTGCTCCGCAGCATGTGGGATCTTCCTGGACCAGTGACCAAACCCATGTCCCCTGCATTGATAGGCGGATTCTTAACCACTGCGCCACCAGGGAAGTCCCAACAGTGGTGCTTTCTTTCCCCCACTGGACTGCAAGCTACTTGGGCTATGGGGCAGTGCCTGTGTCATTTGCCATTGCATTCTCAACAAATAGCATGGTGCCTGGCATCTATTGGGCTCTCAATCAAAATAGCTAAATGAACAACTTCAGTCTCCCTTTAATTAATGATTATCTTTAGCACTTCTGCATTATAACCAAAAATCGCTATACCCACAAACTTTACGGGAATATAGAACTGTGCTGTGATAGTAATACCTGTTATTGTATAACATTGTGCAGTTTACAGACCTCTATTTTATTCATTATTTTATTCCATTCTTACAATCGCATTGTGAGGTAAGTAGAGTGGACATTGCTGTCTTTTTTTTTTTTTTAACTTTTTATTTCATATTGGAGTATAGCTGATTAACAATGTTGTGTTAGTTTCAGTTGTACAACAAAGTGATTCAGTTATACATATACATGTATCTATTCTTTTTCAAATTCTTTCCCCAATTAGGTTGTTACATAATATTGAGCAGAGTTCCCTGTGCTGTACAGTAGGTCCTTGTTGGTTATCCATTCACCCCAGTCAGAATGGCCATCATCAAAAAATCCACAAACAATAAATGCTGGAGAGGGTGTGGAGAGAAGGGGACCCTCTTGCACTGTTGGTAGGAATGTAAATTGGTACAGCCACTATGGAGAACAGTATGGAGGTTCCTTAAGAAACTAAAAATAGTGTTGTCCTTATTTAAGGCGCGAAGAAACCGAACCTCAGGCAATTTTCCTCCACTGTAAGCGGTGAACAGAGACTCACTTCCAGGGCCTGTGCTGTTCCATGTCACCAGACTACCTAATGGTTAGACAGGCCTTCTACCAGGGTTTTCCTGTTTACTTCCACAAACTTGATTTTACCTTTTAATCCAATTAATTTACAGTTGGGTCATTTTCTCTTTCTTCCCGATCAGTTCCACCAAGCCCCTGGCACAAAGTTCAAACCAGCGGCCTGGAGACCGTCTGAAACTCCACTCTGCTCAGTGTGGATTTCCCGCCCCGCCCCCAAACATATGTTACCAATGTCAGTGTCATTTTCTGACCCTACACCAATGTGTGGCATCATGCCTCCACATAAAGGGCCCTCAACATAGCCTTTGTTGGGAGTTCATACCAGTTTTCTATCACAAAGTGAACGGGGAGACCATCTACTCTCAGAAGGCCCTGTAGAAATATCAGCAAAAAGGGACGTCTGTGACTGAATGACCATCAAAAGGCTCTTGGTGGCTGAATTTCCACTGATCGGTATACATGTTGCCTTTGCAATCCTGTTACTTGTCTGTGTCATGTTACTCTGAGTGGACATAGGTGTTACTGAAATACAATGTCTCATGGTCACTTTTTGGTTTCATTTCAATGAACAAGGCTGGGGAGCTGCTGAGGACTGTCATGGTTTGTGAGTATTTAAGTTATTATCGCATCCTCCTTAAGAAATCACTTTGATAGTCAATTGCTGCTTTACCTGAGCTTGGCTTGGTTAGGACTGACAAATGATTCCAACCCCTTTTGCCTCTACTGAAGATTCTCCAGGTGCCCTCCTCACTCCCCATGATGATTTTTTACAACCTGTATCTTCTATGTCCTTTAAATATAGTAGGATCCCGTGGCAACACAGGATTCATATACAGAGTTCGTCTCTTTCCTGCTGCTTTGTATCCCTATTACGCAGCATATCTGCAATACGTCTTGTTTGCAAAGTAGCTTCTATTGCCTTTTTAAATTAAGGGACTTGGATTGGTCTATAATTTGCTAACGATTATAGTATAAATTAAACTAGATAAAATAGTTTTTAATAACCATTAACATGTTGATTACATTTAATGTATCGCACATATTTATACATTAGAACTCAGAGAGTTAAATGAAACCTGTTCCCTCTCAGTTTTTCATTTTAATATTCGCTAATGAAGAATAATCAAAGAAAATGATTTGGCTCCTGAAGTGATTGGATATGATAAGCCAAGTGTGAAGGGAACCAACTTACACTACCTCTGTACTACCTTTGAAAGACCATTATTACTTCTCATGGGCAGTAGAGAAATAAATCAGTGGCTTTATCAATGCAATGGGGCAGTCACTTCAGTCTTAATCTTCCCTCTCTTCCATTCTGGGGAAGTACAAATTAACCAAATAATGTGTATTTTTTAGCGGATATCAAAGGAATACTTCTTTGATAATGAACCTCATGTGTTTCTTGCTTTCACAGTAATAAACGACTGGTGGCCTTAGTGCCCATGCCCAGTGACCCTCCATTTAATACCCGAAGAGCCTACACCAGTGAGGATGAAGCCTGGAAGTCGTATTTGGAGAACCCCCTGACGGCGGCCACCAAGGCGATGATGAGTATCAATGGTGACGAGGACAGCGCCGCCGCCCTTGGCCTGCTGTATGACTACTACAAGGTAGAACCTGAAGCCCCGCCTCCCTCCACTTTCTGCCTCCAGGGCCTCCCCTCTCTAATGGGCAGAGGGGACAGATTCTTCATCCCAGGCCGGAGAATGAATGGCATTGCCACACTCCCTCTGGAATTCAGCCTCTCCCTGTTCTCATTGCGTCTCTGCTTTCCCATCTATAAAGCATGACTTTCCCACCCCCCGCCGAGGGAGTTTTCATTTTAGGATAATTATTTCTGTGCCCTCTGTTTCCAAGCATACATATTATCTACGTTTAATTTCTACTTCATATCCTGTTGCAAATCCTTCTTTGCTGCCATTTTTACTTTATGATTTTTGGTGAATAAAGAGTATTACATTGTGTGGCTGTACCATAATTCAGTATTGCTCAGTTTGGGGGTATTTAGGTTGCTTTTATCTTTCCTTATTTTATTTTATTTTTTAATTAAGTAATGAGAACCTTTAAAAAAATTTTTTTTAATTTAATTTTTTGGCTGTGCCACACAGCTTGCAGGATCTTAGTTCCCCGACCAGGGATTGAACCCAGGCCCATGGCAGTGAAAGCAGAAGTGAAAGCGCCGAGTCCTAACCACTGGACCACCAGGGAACTCCCTAGGTTGCTTTTAGATTTTCCATTTTATAAGAAACATCAGGGTTTCTAGATTTTTCAGTTTTGTAAGGAATACGCCAATGAATACTTTAGTGGTAGGCTTTTGCAGCAATTCCAAAATCTAACTGTCTCCATTTGTTTCAATGAGTACTCAATATTTATTTTGAAAAACCCTTAAAACAAAGTGAATGTAATTCGCTTGCATTACAAAAATACCTGCCATAGATACCTTCAAAATCGGAGTATTTCAGGAAATCGAACAACAAACAATGGTCTGCCTCAACTATAAAGGACTATATCTGGTATGACCTGCTCCCTTAGAACCAATGAAGTGTAAAAAATCAACAGGTATTTACTGAATGAGGATATTTATTGCCTGACTTGATTGTAAACACTGTGGGCTTATGCTGGTATTGGCACAAAGGTGAGAATGGCCGTGTTTATTTTGCTGGTTGGGCACAGTGAACTCTTTATTTTAGAATAAGAACTAAATCCCCCTCTTCCCCTCTCCCTCCATCATGAAAAAATCACCCAAGAGGAATCATTTTTCTTTTGGTAAGCACCAGTCTCAGCTTCCTGTTTCCTTCCTGCTTCCCAGTTCCTGTTTCCTCCCAGTGGTCTCACTTCTGCAAGTTGTGTTGTCCCCTGGGTCTCTCCTAAACCAGAGTTTTTGTGCTTTACAACGATCTCCCACCACCATTGACTCTGGCACTGCCCCCGGGCCTATTTCTTTCACCAAAGTCCTCTAAAATTACTCATTCCTTTTCCAGCTTCTTCCCATTTTTCTCTGTTAAAACACTCAGGAGGGCTCCCTCCATGGGGAGAAGAATGAAAGCCAAGCCATGTTGTGCTTATTTAAGATGAAACACAAGGTATGAGTAACTGATCGGTTGGTCCATCCAGGCTACTTTAAATGAGGATATTATTAACTCAAATAAATGCATTTTTTATGGTTGGAAAGTGCTAGAGAAATATAGGAAAGGCATTCCACTGGTACCCTTGCCAGTCTAGGCTGATTTTTTTTCCCTTTACCAACGGAGCTGGAGTTGGCCGATTTCGACAGCTCTCTTGTGAAGCTGTACAACTCCCAACACGGCTCCTGACATAGCAAGAAGGGCCTTTAACTTTGGGAATTGGGGTCCAGATGAAAGGATATTTTAGGGTCTAACCTCCATTTCATGTAAGCAGGGCAGTTTCCTACAATGAACAGGAATCGCCTGAAAAAAAATGAGCCTAAAAACAAAGATGGTTTTTTGGCAGGCTTTCCTTTCTTCTTTTCTTTGTTTGTGGTTGTTTTATATATTTTAATCCTTTTTGACTAAGGAGCTTATTTGAAAAACACAAGGATGAATTCTAAACGTTTTGAAGTCAAAATTTTCAGAATGTATTGAGGATAGTATAGAAACACAGAACTTATCATGTTAGACTGCTTCATGTTATAGGCTATTTCTTGAGGGTTCAGCTTTATTGGACTTTTGTGTTAACATGTAATGTTCAGAAATGGTCTCATCCCTAGAAAGAAATCACAAAGCAATTTTCTTTTATTATAAAAAATAGTTAAAACTTGACACCTTTTTAAAAAATATCTTTATTGGAGTATAATTGCTTTACAATGTTGTGTTAGTTTCTGCTGTACAACAAAGTGAATCAGCTATATGTATACTTATATCCCCATATCCCCTCCCTCTTGAGCCTCCCTCCCACCCTGCCTATCCCACCCCTCAAGGTCGTCACAAAGCACCGAGCTGATCTCCCTGTGCTATGCAGCAGCTTCCTACTAGCCATCGATTTTACATTTGGTAGTGTATATATGTCAATGTTACTCTCTCACTTCGTCCCCTCTTCTCCTTCCCCCGCTGTGAAAACTTGATACCTTTATCAATCTTTAAAATCTAGTAACATATTAAAGTGACCCTGATTTAATCACTTGGGTCATTACAACATTTTTTGGTAACTTTTATAACTATGTTAAACAAATACGTTAGTTATACTTTTATAAGACTTTGAAGAAATACATTAAGATACACTTTGAAAAAATATATTTTTCTTATTTTTTGAAAGTAGATTTTACTACTGTGAAATGGATATAATTTCAGGTATCTGTATTAGATGGCAATTCTTTTGTATTAATGAAAAAGAGAAACACACCTTGAAACAAAAATCATTAGTAATTTAGGAAAGCAACGTATTTTATTTCCCACAGGTTCAGAGGATAAAGTATTAGTAAATATGGTACCTGGATTACCTCTCCTCTTGCACATTTTTACTATTTAGAGGAAAGTTGAAATACTGCTTTCTGTAAATATTTTGAAATGCAGAGTAGAGAGTTTACATAAAACTCAATTTGAGCATGTGGAGAAAAAGGAACCCTTGTATACTGTTGACGGGAATGTAAATTGGTGCATCCACTGTGGAAGACAGTATGGCAGTTTCTCAAAAAACTAAAAATAGAACCACCATATGACCCAGAGGTTCCACTCCTGGATATAGATCTGAAAAAAATGAAAACACTAATTTGAAAAGATACATCCACCCCAGTGTTCATAGCAGCACTATTTACAATAGCCAAGATATGGAAGCAACCCAAGTGTCCATCAGCTGACAAATGGATAAAGATGAGGTATATAAATACAATGGAGTACTACTCAGCCATAAAAAAAGAATGAAATTTTGTCACCTGCAACATAATGGATGGACTTGGAGGGTATTATGCTAAGTGAAATGTCAGAGAAAGACAAACACTATATGATATCACTTATATGTGGAATCTAAAAAATAGAAACAAACTAGTCAATATAACAAAACAGAAACAGACTTAAATATGTAGAGAACAAACTAGTGGTTACCAGTGGGGAGAGGGAAGGGGGGGAGGGGCAAGATAGGGGTAGGGGATTAAGAGGTACAAACTACTACGTATAAAATAAATAAGTTACAAGGATATATTGTACAATGCAGGGAATATAGCCAATATTTTGTAATAACTATAAATGGAATATAACCTTTAAAAATTGGGAATCTCTGTTGGACACCTGAAATTTATATAATATTGTACATCAACCATACCTCAATTTATTTATTTATTCATTTATTTATTTTTGGCTGCATTGGGTCTTCGTTGCTGCGTGCGGGCTTTCTCTAGTTGCAGCGAGTGGGGGCTAATCTTTGCTGTGGTGCGCGGGCTTCTCATTGCTATGGCTTCTCTTGTTGTGGAGCACGGGCTCCAGGCACGTGGGCTTCAGTAGTTGTGGCACGTGGGCTCAGCAGTTGTGGTTCACAGGCTCTAGCGTGCAGGCTCAGTAATTGTGGTGCACAGGCTTAGTTGCTCTGAGGCATGCGGGATCTTCCTGGACCAGGGCTTGAACTCGTGTCCCCATTGGCAGATGGATTCCTAACCACTGCGCTGCCAGGGAAGTCCTGGTTTTTATGTATTTTAATGATTTAAATTTACATTATCTAGATGAATGAGTGAATACATGATTTAATAAATATTCATAAGCTGCTGAAATTTTTGAAAGAAATCAGCTTTTTATTTTTGGCTTATACATATACATTATAGAAAATGCAGGGAAGCTTAAAGAAGAAAGTGAAATTTCCTGTAATTTTTCTATCATATCATTTGGCATCATTTTCTCCATTGCTGAAGGATTTTGAACATAAGCCTGGTAGATTGGAGAAATGATTTATACATATTACAGCCACAGCAGCAGCAGCAGGGAGGTGGGTTATGAGCAGAGAATCCAGTGAACAGTTTGTTGCAATAGTCCAGATAAAAAATGATGAAGCCCTAAAGTAAGACATGATGGTAGCTGTTCCCTGGGTCAGCATTTGTGAGGTTCTCCCTAAATCAGCCACTCTATTTAGTCAGCTATACTGCATAGAGACAAAGCAGTCTGTTCAAGAAATCACTGAGTATTTGTTTGAATGAAAGCTGGCAACTGATTGTGTGTGTGTGTGTGTGTGTGTGTGTGTGTGTGTGTGTGTGTGAGATTTGGTGGGAGAACCCTATAATTAGGATCATAACATCTAAGCTGATTCTCAGATTAACCAAGGTGGAGTACAGAAGAAGGGCTTTGGGGAGAAGGATAATTGTATGTTGAGTTTGATGTGCTTGTAGGATGTCCAGGTAGGGATGTCTGATAGACAGTCTTGTGGGTCTAGACTTGAGAAAGGGGCCTGAGTTCAGAGGTCTCAGTTTCTCTAAGAAGGACAGTCTTTGGGAAGCCAAAGGTAAACATGGTTCAGGGTGGCCCAGATGGGAGCAAACCCAAAGGTTTCCCTTTGTCACGTTGTGCCCAATACTGTAGGCTGACCAGGCTGCTCAGAGCTGGCATCAGTGCATCTTGGCAACACTAATGTTCACTTCCAGGAGTCTTTGGGAGTTACTAATACGTTTTAGTGTTTGGAATCCCTATTTCTTCTATTTCTTTGATTCTGCTTTTTGCAGGCCATTTTGATTGATTCAGTCATTCTTTCAACAAGAATTTAGTGAGGGCCTGCTACATTCCAGGCGCTTGGGACATAACCATGCACAAGGTGGACACTCATGGAGATTGTAGTCTAATCTTGGATATGGACCGTTAGATGGTTCTCGAAGTAAGCTCACAAGTTAGCTTAGAGAAGGCATGGGTAGGGTGGGGCAGGAGACTGGGGTACGTTCCAGGCAGAGAGGACTGGGTAATGGCTCTGCTGCAAGAAGGAGCATTGCATGGTCAGAGACGCAGTGTGGCTGTACACACAGCAGTGATGGGGGTGGCCCAAGTTGAGGCAGAAGAGATTTTGGAGGCCATGTTCCTGAGAATAACGGGAAGCATTGAAGAGTTTTAAGTAAGAGCATAGCGGGGTCAGACTTAAAGATCACTCTGGATCTTCTTAATGGATCCCGAATAGATTTGCAGGGGTTAAGTGAAGGAGAGGAGAGACCAGTTAGGCTGATGCCATAGCTCAGGTAAGAGATGTCGGGGGCTGAACCAGGAGGCAGGCATCCACAGAGAAGTTGATGGATTTGAGTCACACGGGATTTAGTGTAATGTCTTCGAGCTTCATCCATATTATAGCATGTATCAGAATTTCATCTTTAAGGCTGAATAATATCCCATTGTATGTATATATCACATTTTGTTTATCCATTCATCTGTAGATGGACATTTGGGTCATTTCCACTTTTTGGCTATTGTGAATAATGCTGCTATGAACATAGGTGTGCTGGGTATTAAAATTTTATGTTTATCTGTCATTTTCAGTAGATGATAGGAGCTATGTTTTATTCATTTCATTTCTGTCTAGCACTTAGTAATGCCTGCTACATTGTAGACCCTCATCATTGACATGTGAGTGAAGGACTTACAGTTGATTTACTTTATTTTTATTTAACAAATGCTTATAAATTCCCAGACACTCTAAGTGGCTTTAAAAAAATTAACTCATTTAATTTTACTAAACACCCTGTGAGGTATAGGACTACCATTATGCCTGTTTTACAGCTGAGGAAACTGAGGCAGAATTAGTAAGTGGTAGAGCTGAGATTTGAACCCAAACAATCAGGTCTAGGCCTGAATTCTTAGCCACCCTGCTATGTTGCCTCCCTTGCCCAGCTAGCTGGGCTTGCATACATATTCAGGTGAGTGGAAACTATCCATGAGGATTGCTAGTCTGGAAACCAGAAGAGAGATGCTTCTCATAAACACTCTCTTATGTCAAAATAGTGAAGGCTGTGTTTTGAGTGCAAAGGTGTTTGGCTAGAAGGAAGATCTGGAGATTTAGGAAAAAACAAAATCAAAAACAAAAACAGAAAAACCCAAAACATCCAACCAGCCAAACAAATGTAAACCCACTATTCATGTGTTTGAGAACTATGGTAGAGATAGGTAAGCAATCCTTAATGCGGTAGGGCAGTCAGTTGATGTTCAGAAACACAGCTGGTAGGGGTATCCCTTCTCTCAAGTAGCACTTTTTCAATAATCTTTCAGGTAATATGTTGGCATTGTGGTTGTGAAGTCAATAATAAAAGTGCATTAGAAGAAGAAGGGTGGAAGCCAGTTCGAGAGCTAGGGAGGGTAGGTAAAGGCTGGCCCACGTATTAGATGTTTCTCCCTCACTGGACAGAGCAGCCCCCTACCCAGTTTGCCCCCCTGCATGTCAGCACCTGGAGTCCCTCATCAGAGTGGAGGGTCAGTCCCTGTTCCTTAACGGGACACCTGTTGTAGCTCCAAGATGTTTTCTGTCTGCTCCAGAGCACAGATACTCTTACCCTTTCCCCTCATCCACTCCCAGCCAACGTGGGGAGGGCTCAGGAGGTGCTCAGGTCCAGCGAGAGAGAGTTGCCTGTGTCAGCAGGGCACAGCAGAATCAGGATTGCTGTGGCCCTACGCTGATGATCACCCTTTTGTGTCTGGTACACTGTCATTGCCAATCAGGCTACTTACCTTTAACCATCTCCTGGCCATTGCAAATTTGCCACCGTTCTCTGGAGAATGTTCCATTTCCTTTTCTTTGCTTATGCTGGTGTCAAGCTCTGCACGAGGTCACAGTTGCATCTATATAAGTCTGACTGATGGTTGGTGATGTTTTCAGGTTCCTCGAGACAAGAGGCTGCTGTCTGTAAGCAAAGCAAATGACAGCCAAGAAGACCAGGATAAAAGGTATGATAATATATACAGGAATATGCCTGACTCCCCAAAAAACTCTTTTGCTATGTTTTTTGAAAACAATAGTATTAAACTATAACTTTTGTTCTTGAGAGGATATGGGAGTCAAGAAGCTTAACGTCTGCTACCTGTTTTTGGAGTCTGGAACAAAACTGGATCTCTCAGGCGGGAGAGAAAATTGCATTTTTTGGTTTTGCAATTCTGCAAAGGGCCATCAGTATCTTCCAAGGGGGCTGCAAATCCCAAGAGTTAGAGGTGATATACAGGCAAGATAGCCTACTGCTGGCGTGAACTTTTCTGTCCGTCCAATGGGTGTATGACTGCGATGAGGCCCTTGAGGGAGTGAGACATTTGAAGATCGTCTTTGATAAGGGAGAGAGGAAAGAGGCCAGGCTGATTTCAGTCCAGGGAGGAGCCGGTAGGGAGCCATGGGTGACAGAGGACACTGTCGGGTGCAGGGGCAGGAAAGATGTTAGGAGACCATAGGTCATACTCCTTTCCTTCACTGAATTAAGAACTAGTTGAAAACAAGAAACAGACAGATTGAAATTAAAAAGGAAAAAAAATCAATTTTATTTCTGATGCAGCTAATTAGAGAATGTGATTTTGAACCAGCAATTTGTAACATTTCAGTCCTGACTTAGATATGGCTGTTCATCTGGTCCCAAGCAGGACTTCAGGCCTCCCTGAAGGGACAGGCCACTGATGGCATGGCCGCGGTGACTGGAGTGTCCCCTTTCTTTGGCCAAGATGATCCAGACATAAAGGGGGACCCACAAGGGTCTGAACCACCTTGCTCAGCTACTTCTCCCAAACTCACCAATCAAATACATCTCTTCCCCTGCAGAGGGATGGAGAAGCCACAGTGCTTTTCTGTTGGGGGTTTTTCCACTTGGAAACATGAAGCCAGGAGAAATGAAGTCTCCTGCTAAAACACATGTCAGAATCTTTCCTGGCCTTGCTAGGAACTGCTTGTGACATTGTGATCTTGTCATACGACTAGCAGTGGGGGCCACCCCGCCAATCAGTGGCCCTGTGCTGTGTTATCACCTCTAAGGCACACCCCCAGCAGAAGATCAAGGCTGTCTGCATCTGATTTGTGGTTCCACAGGGATCTTCTGACGCTCTGTGCTGCTTTGGGGCCCTGGGCACTAGTGAGTAGCAGTGATGACAGGGAGAAAGAGGCTGATGCTCTCAGGTCCTTAAACTTTTCCTCCATCCAGCCAGCATTTATTAGGCTAAGCAAGTGCTGTCTCCCAAGTCCTATGCCAGTACTCACAGAAAAGTTGGGGGAGGCGTGGGGGGTGGAGGTGGGGAGGGGAACGAATCTAAGATGTGTGCTCTGTATGTATCATAATAGATAAAAGAGCCCATGTTTTGCTAAAGTATCTTTTAGCACAACATTAAAGACTGACGGCCACTCGTATTTTAAAGGCCATTTTTGTGATATCAATGGAGTGCCTTAAAAAAAAACTGGCAGTGAGGTATAGACAAACCACCTTGTATGGACTGATCATAACTTAGTAGACTTCCGGTTGAATGTAATTTGGAAGGATATCATTTGGTCTGCAATGTACTCATGAATTAAGGTGCCATGTGCTGACATGATATCATTACAAATGTTCGTATACAGAAGTCGCCACTTTGAAAAGTAATCTCAGTGTCATGACCCCAATTTTTTTAAAAGTATATTTCAATGAACCATTCTTAGCCTTGCATTTTTTTCTCACATTATAATGTTTGGTTCAATTTTAAATTCTATTGCAGGTGAGTCAGTATATCTCACCATAATTCTTACTTTGTTCTGATCACCCATTTTTTGGATGACTTCCAGAGTTCTCTGGCATCAGCTTTTAAAGTTGGTGCTGTTCTATAGAGGCACAGTTACACATTATAGGATGGTGCCGAGTCTGTTGTCCCCTCGTCTCATGGTAGTGACGATTCAACTAGATTTGCACAACTCTATTAGTTTGCTTATTTATTTGTTTATAAGCACACCAAAAATATTTTGACTTGTGTTTCTTGTTTAGAATCCAAGTGTTTTGCATGAATTAAAGACTTAAGAAATTTGGACTGAAGTGGACTCTAAGTGTAGAGGAGTTGATTAATTTTGAATATTTTGGCAAAGCCAGTAAGACCGTGCTTGTGCAAAGCCCAGAAGTGCCAAAAGTGGATAATTGCTTTGGTAGCTAATGCACGTAGACCAACCGTCCTACACCCAACTTGCAAGACATTATCCACAAGTATTAGTAGTTACTCCTCCACAAAAGGGTCCCGTATCAAATGAGTTTGAGAAATTCTGGGTTACAGTTAAACAAGGAGAGGAACCCTTGGGGGCCTTTACTGTGTTCATGACTGTGACCCACCAGGGTGGTCTTGTTTAGGCAGTTTTTTTTTTTTTTTAATACTGATTTTATCATGGTCTCCTTTCTTTGAGGAACATGTATTAACATTCTATGCAATGTTCTCAGCAACAAGGTTTAGGAAATACTGATATAAGTGGGTGGTCTGGGTTTTGGCATCATCAGCTTACTGGGTTCAGATTAAAAATAATTTCTAAATTTTCACTGTGTCTTAGATACAGATTCATTGTATTGATTTAGCCATGAAAGCAGGTTATTACTTAAAGCCAGAATGTTTATAGACTCACGATTTTATTCTTTAAAGGATTTGTTTCTAGAATGATTTCTACAGGTCTGTGGCTGACTCAGAGAGGTCCAGGTATTTTTCTGTTGGCTTTGTTCATGTGGAGCCATTCTTTCCTCAAGCTTCACTTTGAAGTTTTATCTGAAAAATCAAAGCTAAAAATACCAAGTCCTGTTTGAGAGGCAAGCTCAGAGGCGAGTGGATTTCCTTTACAGAGAGGAGCCACGAGAGCTCAATTCTTGGAAGAACCAATTTTATTCAAATATTTCTCTCAATGAGAGATGGCTATAAGCCCCAGAAAGCACATGCTAGTTTTAAAAAAACAGACATTGGGGATGGGGCTCCATGCAAAACGTGCATTTTCTCTCTATGTCATTCGGAATAATCTATAAATAAGTAAGAGGTGGCCTCAAATCTTACTGACCACAAGGACTTTGTTAGTAAAATCATTTTGCTATCAATAACGCTCTTTTCATAAGAAGTTTCTCTTTGCTTCTGCTCTCTCCCAGAATTCTATAGTATAGATGAAAGTATTTCATCTTATCCTGGCAAGAATTAATCTTCTAAATCCTTTCCTTTCTCTTTGTAGCACGGGAGGTCTGAGATCTGAGAGATCTTGTCTTACATCAGCCCAGTTACACCACTTCCTTAAGCCCTGGAAGTAATTCAGTGCTAAGGACATCAATGAGCTGATGTTATTTTTCAATTTAGTGAAAATATCCTAACGATAAATTCTCATTATATTATTTTTTCTGCAAGGAGTTTAGCCTGCAGAAGAGTGAAAAATATTCTTCCCACTCTCTTCCTTTAACTTATTATCCTGCTCCCCCCTTTTTAAAAAAAGCTACTTAAAATGTTTTCTTTTGAAAGCTTTCAAACATACCCATAAATAAAGATGACGGTATAATGAACCCCCAAATACCCATCCCATCCTCCAGGTTCAGCGCTGATAACTTTGGGTTACACCTACTTAATCTTGACCTTTTCTTTCTTTCTTTCTTTCTTTCTTTTAAAATTTTTATTGCAATAGTATTCAAAATAAGTTCCTGGCTTACTTTATGTCATTTCACCTCTAACAACTTTTGATTTGTATCTCTAAATAAACAAAGACATTTTATTACCTAATCTCAAAATCATTATCACATCTAGGTGAATTAACAGTACTTCCTAACATCAGCTACCTCTCAGTTCATATTCAGTTGTCTCAAAAATCCCACTGCCTCATAAGTGCCTTTTTGGTTTTTTAGATCAGAATCCAGACAAGATCTGCTCATCCTATTTGATTGTTATGTCTTTTAAGTTTCTTAACCTAGAGCAAGTCTCCCACTTTTCTTTCTTTTTTCATGCCTCTGACTTATTGAAGAAACCAGGTCAGTAAGATGTGTGACATTCTGGTTTGTATGATTGTTTCTTTTCAGTGTTGTTTAAATTATTCTTCCAGCTCCTATATATCCTAAGAACTGGAAGCTAGATGTAAAGGCTTGCTTGATTTAGAGTCAGCTGTTTCTGGGGGGGGGGGGTGGCAATAGCACCTTCTAGGTGGTGCTCATTGCATGATACCAGGAGGTACATATAGGTAGCTGCCCTCCTTCTAGTGATACAAAGATTCGTTGCATTCCATTGTAAAGTTTGCCATCAGCTTTCCCCCTAATGCATTAGCATCCCCTGATTCTTGCTTACATCAGTTATTAGGAGTTGCAGAAGGGTGATGTTTCTAATTCTGTTCTGTTGCGGGGTGTGGGTTTAAACACACAGAAACTGTCTTGGCACCAGTGGAGCCCAGAGTAGTTTGAGTGGAGGAGAAAACCGAGTGCAGGTCCTAAAGACTGTTCCAGTGAACCTCTCCCTAAATCAAGACCACCTGGAGAATTCAAAACGGGAACAGTATAGCACGAACGTCTCTGAGAGCCCAGCCGTCGTCCCCATGGCGGGAATCACAGTGGTGAAGGCCGAAGATTTCACACCGGTTTTCACGGCCCCACCTGTGCACTATCCCCGGGGAGATGGTGAGGAACAACGCGTGGTTATCTTTGAGCAGACTCAGTATGGCGTGCCGTCCGTGGCCAGCCATAGCGCCTACCTCAAGGATGATCAGCGCAGCACCCCGGACAGTACCTACAGCGAGAGTTTCAAAGACGGAAACACAGAGGTGAGTCCCCGGCTCTTACGTCAGCAGCTGGAACTGAAACCCAAAACCACCCAACTTGTTTTCTCTGTTTGCTTTTTAAGTGGGATGAGTGAATTCAACTGTGAGTTTAAGGTTTTGTTTGTTTTTTTAAACATGTCTGCATCTTTCTTCGTAAACGGGTTTTATTAGACCATTGGCCTAGGTGTGTGGAGGAATATTTCCGTTTTCCTGCCTCTTAGATGACAGATTCCTTGACTGGTTTTAATTTTAGTCTTAAAATTAAATGTTTTGAAGAACAAAGGGCTGTTTGCGTGGAAATTTCCTACTTTGTAAAGTTTTCACTTTGACCTCTTCTAGTTTGTAACTTTCCAAATGGCAGCCAAAGATGTGGCCTGTCCATCACTTTTTAAAACAATATAACTCTTTAAAGACCTGGTCTGATTGAATACTCAAGAAAGAATTGGTATTATCAATAATCAAGTGTGTACATGTATGTGTACTTTGTACCTTACAAATAGATTCTATGTATTCTTCTCGTGTGCCCAAAGAACTTACAGAAGCAATGATCTTTGCTTGCTTGTTTGTTTTAAATTCACACGTTTTAAGGGCACAGTTTGAAAATTTTGGTAATTGTTTACAATTATGTAACCAACATCAGAATCAGTGGAAAGTTTCCTCATCCTAAAAGTTTGAATTTGAAGCCCTCCCCTCTCCTCTTGCTCACGGCAGACACTAATCTGCCTTCTGTCGCTATAGTTTTGCTTTTTCTAAAATTTCATATAAATGGAATGGTAGAGTATAGAGTCTTGTATGAAAGTCTTCTTTCATTTAGCATAATCTTTTTGAGATTCATCTATGTTATTGCTTGTATTAATAATTTGTTTCTTAAATTGCTGAGTAGTATTCCATGGTAAGCACGTATCACAATTTATTCACCAGTTGGTGGACATTTGGTTGCTTCTAGGTTTTGGCTTCTAGGTTTTGGCTATTATGAATAATGCTGCTGTGGACATACGCTTTCATTTGTCTTGTGTAAATACCTAGGACTGCACTTGCTGGGTCATGTGGTAAATGTATGTGAAACACTGCTGACATTGTTTCAAGGTGGCTGGAACATTTTCATTCCCACCAGCAATACATGAGGGTTCCCCTTTTCCATATCCTTGCCCAAACTTGACATTGTCCGTCTTTTTAACTGTAGTTGTTTTAGTGCGTATGTGACTGTGTCTCATTGTGGTTTAAAATTGCATTTCTCTGGTGTCTAGTGATGTTGAATATTATTCCGTGTGTTTATTTGACCATTCCTATAACTTCTTTTGTGAAATGTCTGTTCAAATAATTTGCCCAATTTTTAAATTGGGTTATTTGTCTTCCTTTTGTTAGGTTGTAAGAGATCCTTAAATAGTGTAGCCCTTTATCAGTTATACGTTTTGCAGTTTGATAGCTGCTTTATTTTCTTAACTATGTTTTTCAAACAGCAACAATATTTAATCTTGATGAAGTCCAGTTAATCAATATTTTCCTCTTAGAGTTTATGCTTTTGATGTACAGTTTAAGAAGTCTTGGCCTAACCTAATGTCACAAAGATTTCTCTTGTTTTTTTTCTAGACATTTAATAGTTTTACCTCTTACATGTAGGTTTATGATCCACTTTGAGATAATTTTTATATCTGGTGTTAGAGAAAGGTTGAGTCCCATTTTTTTCCCGCATTGATATCCAGTGTTCCAGCACCATTTGTTGAAAAGACAATATTCTTTCCATTTAATTGCCTTGGGATCTTTGTAGAACAACAATTGCTGATATAATTGTAGATCACCTCTCCAATTTTTGACCCAGAATATGTAATGGTTTTTTTCTTGTCTTTAGTTCAGGTCAGCTGCTTCAGCATTTAGAAGCAGTGCCTTTACATTTGAGTCGATGGTCACTGACGTCTCATTTTGCAGTCCACCTGGGTCAATAAAAGACAATGGCCGAAGGAGAAAACTTGTGGTTTCTTATTTCTTAAAGAGGAGTGACTGTGGTGGCAGTATACCAAATACTTGCAGCCTGATACCCATGTAGTTGCCAATGGGACAAAATTCAGCCACCTGAGGCTGAAAGTGTAACCCTAAATAATCATATTTTAAAATAATAAGCATTTCATGAGCACTTACTTTGTGCTGGGCATCATTCTAAGTGATCTATACTCATTTAATCCTCACAAAAACCCTATGAGGTACTATTATTGTTATCCGTGTTCTCCAGATGAGCATACCAAGGCACAGAAAGCATAAGAACACCCATGGTCGCACCGTAGTAAGTGGCAGAGATGGGACTTGCCACAAGTTGTCGGGCTCCAGGGCCAATGTCCTTAGCCGTCACCTCTACACTCAGAGACACTGTGGGACCTTCCAGTTCTTAGGAGCTCCATAACTGAACATAGTGCCTTGCTGAAATGTGTTTGTTTTTTTAAATGAGTGTTCTTTGTCTACGTTATTAGCTATTTCTCATCTTTCATGTGAGAATAAGAGGAACGAAAGGAACCAGCTCTCTGCAGCGTTGGGAGGGCCTCACAGTAGATAAGTCACACTAACAGCCCTTCTTTTCCTGGCCTGTCATTCCTGAGTGCCTGCTGTATTCTATGAAACTGGGGAATGAGCAAAGTGAGACACAATAAACCCCCTGCCCGTACCAGGCTTCTGTATTTCTTGGGTTCTGGTAGCTTTATATCAAACCTTCAATGTCCTTGTAATAAAAATATTATCTTAAAGTTTGCTTCTTCAGCTTCCTGTGTGGTGTGGCTTAAAAGAGTCAACAACCTGCTGCTGCTGCTTCTTTTTTTTTTTTTCAAACTGAGCAAGGGATCTCGTAGGGTTTTGGGTATTGTTGAATATTTGATTTGCCCTCAAGCAGTCAGGGGTGCTTCTGTAGAGAAAAGCAAATCATTCCACATAGGAATGTGAGGTGCATACTTTTTCACTAAAGGGTTGCTACTGATCTTTTTCTCACACAGTGCAGAAATATTCCATTAGTCACAGAAGAGTCCGTGGATGTGGTCCAATGTCAACGGAACCATCATGCTATTTGGAGGATGTGTTATGAGTTGTGTTTGTGTTGTAGGTAAAGAGGCTTATGAAAGGAAGCAATTGTATTTGGGGTTTTATTTTGAAGTGGATGAGAAAGCAACTTACCAGAAACTAAGTGTGAAAATTATTTCCACCGAGTTTGATTTAGCTGCTCTCCTAGTCTTGGAAATCAGTGTTTACATTGCATATTATATTTTGATCTGATGTAAATTAAATGGAATGATCTATCATGATCTTTAGCCATGGCACTGTCAACTGGTTATAAGATCAGGTGAGCTCAGAGTGATTTCACCAAGTAAATTTCACTAAGGAAAATTTGTCTAAAACCTAGCACTTCCTTTAGGCAAACTACTAAAATGTCTACTACTTGTTGAATTAGCAAGTTTCATTTGCTATTAGAGATGGCTTCTTCTCTGTGTGTGTGTGTGTGTGTGTGTGTGTGTGTGTGTGTGTATAGTGATACCAGGGAAGGGAGCAGTTTGGTTCAACTGAGGCTAGTAGCATTAAAAAGTTCTTTAATGAATTTATTTTAGCTAATTTGGTTTATATTCTGTATCCTCTTTGTAGTAACATTTGGTAAATATTTGTTTATACTGGGTGTTAGGCATTGTGCTAGACGTGGGAGTAGAGGGCAGGAGGTGTGTCTTTGTTTCTGCGCTCTAGAAGGTTACTATCTATATAGCTGCTATTTATTGAGTACTACTGTGTGCCAGGCACTGTGGCTTACACACTTTATTTCTAATATTTACTGTACCACAATTCTGCAAGGAAGGTATTACTCTTCCCACTTTACAGATGAAAAAACAGAGATTCAGAGAGGTTATGAATGTGCCAAAGGTCACACAGCTAATAAGCAAAGAGTATAGTTGATAAATATAAAACAGGGTAGTATTAACACCTAGCATGTTTTTAGGAAACATGTAAACCTTGAGAGATGCAAGAAAGAGTTTTTATAGAAAAATCGTATGAATTGTCATCATAAGAATCAAAGTAGAAGAAAGAATTTGCTATTCTATACAACAATTTTGTATAAGTCAGTTAACATAAGTCTAACTGTACGAATGAAGGAACACCAGATCTCAGTGATTTGATACACTAAATGTTTATTTCTTGCTAATAATAATCTTGATAGATGTCTGCAGACCTGTCGTTTGATCAGGAAGCCAGGTTCCCTCCATCTTGTGACATTACCATCTCTATATGTGGCTTCAGGGTCATCCCAGCTGGGGAAGAGAGACCATGGAGACGGCACACTGAGTTGTAAATACTTTGACCTGGAAGTGATGCTGTTACCCTTGTTCACATTTCATTGGCTAGAACCAGTCACATGGTCTTAACTAACTGCAAGAGGGCTGAGAAGTCTAGTTTTCCCATTTAGTCCTCCCATGTGCTCAGGAACGAGAATGATTTATGAGTGAGCACCAGATATCTCTACCATGTATTTCATTATTTAGTCCCTGGTATGTTATTTGTCAAATGAACATAGTTTGCAGAGAATCCTGAAATAAAATCAAAGAATTATTATTTGTTATACCCAACAGACATATGATGGTTATATCCATTGATGATATGTTCATCTGTACACTGATACTGGAAGTTACCCTGGATCTAAACCCTGTCCAACATGACTAATTTTTAACTGATAGTTCATTTCCACAACAAACTTAAAGAATAAAATCTTAAAAATGTTGATTCAAGTACTGAAATGGAACATGGCTTCACTTTTGATTAGTGCAACCCATTTTGTTATTTTTATTTTAAACACATGATATAGTGCATATGGTACCACTAAAACTTCTATTATTTTATTAGTTTGTTTTTGCACCAAGCAAAATTTTGGAAAATCCTTAGCATACACATTTTATACTTGGGAAGGATTTAGGTTTCTCTATACATAGTCAAATTTTACGAGATTGGATGGCCTATTATTAGGTTCCTAGGGGCCATCTACCCAGCTCTTGAATAGAACGGCTCTGGAAATCCCCGTTCTGTTAAAGCTGTTACTTTGCAGCACCATTTGATGCTTTGATCACTGTTGTCTCTTGAAAATGCTCTTAGCTTTATGTCCGCAGCTTCGGTTATCATCTATGTCCTGAATACTTTTCACATTTTTTTTCTTCAGCCCATTTCTCCTCTCTGAGCTCCAGACCTTTATGTTCAACTGCCTATTTGACTCTCCACCAGCTCAAAATCTGACTTATAACCTTCCCTCATGTTCTCTGCTCTAGTGGAGTGGCACCCCCGTCCTTCTGGTTTCTCAAGCAACGAGGATTTTTTTCTTGATACTTTGCTCTCCGATAATCCCCATCTAAGTCATTATCAGTTCTATCAACTTCACTTTCTTAAATCTCTCTGAAATCATTTATCTCCATTCTACTTCCACCATACTGACCCAAGCTATCATTATCTCTGGCCTATAATACTGTCTGCTTTTGTACACTGTACCTGGGATGGTCTTTTCAGAATGCTAATCTGATCATGACACCCTCTCACTGAAATCCCATTGTTTATAGGATTAAGATCTAAATCTTTAACGGTGGGCTTCCCTGGTGGCGCAGTGGTTGAGAATCTGCCTGCCAATGCAGGGGACACGGGTTCGAGCCCTGGTCTGGGAAGATCCCACATGCCGCGGAGCAACTAGGCCCGTGAGCCACAACTACTGAGCCTGCGCGTCTGGAGCCTGTGCTCCGCAACAAGAGAGGCCGCGATAGTGAGAGGCCCGCGTACCGCGATGAAGAGTGGCCGCCACTTGCCGTAACTAGAGAAAGCCCTCGCACAGAAACGGACACCCAACACAGCCATAAATAAAAAATAAATAAATAAAATAAAATAAATTAATTTAAAAAAAATAAAAATAAAAAAATAAATCTTTAACGGGTTTACAAGGCCTTGCACGTTCTGTTTCTCCTCTGCCTTTCCCACCTCGTCTTGCACATCTTTCCCCTGGGTGCTTTCTGCTCTGAGCGTCATTCAGTTCTGTGAACCTGATATGCTCCCTCCTGCCTCAGGACCCATGTGCCTGCTACTCCATGTTTCAGAACTGTGCTGTGCAATACTGCAATCACTAGCCACATGTGGCTATTAAAATTGAATAAAATTAAAAATTCAATTCCTCAGTCCCACTATCTCCATTTTAAGTGCTCAAAAGATACATGTGGCTAGTGGCTACCATATTAGTGAAGATATAGAACACTTCCATCTTTGCATAAAGTTCTATTGGACAATGCTATTCTAGAATATTCTTTACTACCTTCCACACCCTTCCTCCTGTGTGACTTCCTCAAGAAAGCCTTCCCTGTCCTCTCCTTTCAGTTCCTAGTAAAGTCAGTTTTCTTTGTATCTAAGTCCACCAGCCAAAGACTACCATGAACACATCTGTAGTCAAAGTTACATTTATTTAGCCTGCTTCCGCAGGGGACCCTTAGGGACAACTCAGTAAGAGAGAGTTGGGAGGAGCTCTTGATAGTGTTTGGGCTTGTTCTGGATGAGTCAAGAAGAGATCATGGAAGTGACAACCAGCTCTGGATTTCGTATGTCAAGACGTTGGGGCAGTCTAGAAACTGGGTACCTCAGTCGTCATTGTTCAGGAGATGGGATGAACAAAGCAGGGCTGAGGATATCTTTGTCAAGAAAGCATCAATCCCGCAGAAGGGGGGATGTTACTCACTTTTGTAGCTGTGTTGTTGTCTTCTGGGGGTCTGTAGGGAGCATTGCTTATCTTCTGTTGGCCTTGTCTGTGTGCTATTGGAAGCAGGACATTCTGTTAGAACCATCAAGGCTGATTGTCAGTGGGACTGATTTTTACTTTCTCGGTGGTGATGTGCTCTCCTAGAGCTCTGTTGCTCTTCCTTAGAGTGCTTGCACACAGTTTGTACATTTTTAAATTAATGATTATTTGACTAATATTTTTCATCTACTAGATCGGAAGCTTCATGACAGCAGGAACTGCTTCTCTTTTTGTTCACTATGGTATCCATAGCACCTAGCACGGTGTCTGATGCAAAGTAGATGCTCAGCAAATATTTATTGAAAGAGTGGATGAATGAATAAATGAATCATAAGACCTAAAAAATTGGTGGCTGATCAAAGACATGGAATTATTTAGCTATATCTGATTTTACCACTGTTAAAGAATCATTGTCTTTTTGTAGTAGATTCTTAGCAGATGTCTCTTTCCTTCCACCCAAGGAAAAAACTAGAATTCTAATATTGAAAATTTAAATATAACATTCTAATATTCCTTGATGTCTAAAGTCCTTTAAGGATAATCTAGAAAATATATGTTACCATACTTCCTTTGCTACCGTTTTTCTCAGGCCAAATGATTAAGAAATGTGTAGATGCACTGCATCAAGTCACAGCAAGGTATGGTGATGTTGGCTGCCTGCCTGCCTTTTGGTGTCCTACAAATTATATTAAAATGTTTCCAAATAGTTGTGGAAACTTGGTAATTGTAGTCAGAATGGCCTGAGTGTTTTGGTTCTAATTCTCTTTTTTTTTTTTTAACCAAAATTTTTTATTTGACTAAATTCTATTTCATGCATAAGCATGACAGTCTCTCCTGTTTATTAGACTTTGACAACAACAAAAAAAACAAGCAGCCTTGTACAGAACAGTGCAAATGCCAAGGGTGAGGGTAGGCTACAGTTTTACTGTAGGATAAATATATATATATATATATATATATTTTTTTTTTTTTTTAAAGGCCTCTCTCCCTTTGGCCGTATCAGCAATCATTTAGAGCCATCATAAAGGATTGTGATGTTTTCCAGGTAGACTATACATTTAATTCTTTTTTTAATTATAAAGATAATGTAACAGAATTAAGGATAAATGTTTAAACTAGGAAAAAGTAATATCCATGTCAGTAATATATGAACTATTTTAATTTTTTCATAGTTCTTGTTTACATGCTCATATTATTGGATTAAGAGTTTTTATTTGTTAGCCCATAGTTGACAGTCTCTTTGAGTCTGAAGAGTTGTAGTATATCACATCTTCTTACATCCCCTGGGAAATTAGAACCCTAGAATGTATCAGTCCAATATGTTTTAGTAAAGAAGCCTATCCTCAGGCCGCAGAGTGCTATGGCATGGACAAGGAGCTCATTCAGGGCCATGCTTATTAATACTGGTTCACCATGTGTTGTTACAGGTTACCACATATTCCTTCAAAGAAGACCTTGGAAATGCATCTTCTCTGTCTTGGAGTCACTTCCTTAAATGCTCTTTTCATCATGCTACCCTCCTACTCCAAAATTTCCTAATTCTTAAATATATTAAGAATATATTTGTCAAAGCAAACTTTGTCAAAGCAAAGTTCACAATAGCCATAAAATCTTTCCAGAATTTTGCTGATCTTCCTTTCCTGGTAATGTTCATTCTGTACTTTTCCAGTCATGACACCTGAATAAATGAATGAATGGATGAATGCTTTAACATAGACCTTCATATCTAGTCATTTGCTGTATTTCAGTTTCTTTAGTTGTTGTCATTTTTCGTATGAATTTACTCACCTCCTCAACCAATTTTTATATCTTTGAGGCAAAGAAAGTGCCTTATATATTTTCTCTCTGTCTCTTGGCACCAGTCAGATGCTGAAGCCCCAGGATATTTCCATTTAATGCCTTGTTGATTGGTTGACTGATTGCAAAAGAAACACAAATCTGTATCTTTGAGTCTCTGTCATGATTAATAAACTAGTTAACAAATATTTGTCAAATGCCCCTGGGCTGCGTTTGGGTAAACTTTGAAGGGCAAACTGTCTTCTCGGATCCACGGAATTTATAAGACTGGATAAAAAGAAAGATCCTATGTATGTACATATAAAGTGTGATGTAAGGGCACACTGCATTCAAGTGATGGTGGTTAGAGATTGTGAAGGAAATTTGGAAAATAGCTGTGAGTAACCCTTTCCTGAGAAGGAAATCTTTGAATTACTTGTCAAAGAATGGAAGTTTATGGCAGAGAAATGAAAGGCAAGATGGTTGTTCTTAGAAAGAGACACTAGAAAAAAGGCCACAGTGGAAGGTCCAGATCTGTGTGGTCCACCAAGTGCTTTTTCATCAATATTCTATTATATTCACTTTAGGATCAAGTGTTAGGGCTTTTGGTGCATCTACTTTTGAGAAGCTTCTAAAATGTAGCAAAGTGCATCCTACTTGCGCTAAATATACAACAACTGAATGTCTGTGGACCCAAGCCTTTTCACATGTAATACTAAGACTTAGAATTTCCCTCAGCAAAATTGCTTTTAACACTGTTGTGATAATGAAGATCTTAGAGAAGGGCATTGAATACGATCAAGTGATTGCTATAGAACAGAATTTTTGTTGTTGTTGTTGTTGGAAGAAAAAAATGTCAGTGTAAACTTCAGTTTCACAATTTTGCCTGAGTATAGAACAGAATTTAATACACATAGATAGAGCTCACCACGTTCCAGGAACTCTTTGTAGTACTTTATCTCTGCTAATGCATTTAATTCTTCTCATCACTATTAAGTAGGCATTTTACAGGTGAAGAAAATATGGCACTTGCCTCAGTCTACATAGGCAGCAGGTAAAAGAGCTAGAACTTGACCCTAGAACTTGACTTTAGACAGTCTTGCTCCAAAAACTATGCTCCCAAAACTCTGAATACTGCTTTATGATACGCTATGTGGCTTCTCTGTAATGAGTATTCCGTTAACTCAGAATTTGTGGCTTTTGGAATAAGTGTTGGAGATAAGAAAATGGAAGAGATGTTTACATGTTTGAGGAAACAGTTTCCAGTACCTGGAGACAATTTAGGAACACCTGTGGACATGTCAATGTGGACATGTGAATAAAAGCATAAATGCATTTTCTGTTGAATGTAATTCTCAGTGTGCATGTGGTATGCAAGTTCTATACACAAATGGTAACTATTTTCACTGTAGTTGAAAACATAATACCAAAAAAATGTATAATTTTCCTTTCTAAAATGAGGATAAAACAGTTTGGATACATTTGTCACTTTTTTTTTTTCTGCATAATGACTCACCTATTTGTTTTAATTTTGATGACTCTTAAATTTTGCAGAAATTTCGGAGTGCTTCAGTTGGGGCTGAGGAGTACATGTATGACCAGACATCAAGGTAGGTTACAGGACATGCCCCTAGAAACTGATGAACTGATAACTGTTTAAATGTATCGTCAAGTTATACTTTTACACCTTTAAAAGCAAATTCTTTTCTCTACACAATGACTTCTAAATTATTATTTCCAGTCTTGATCAATTTTCTGAGACCTACCTGTACCCTTCCTTTGTCCTTTTGCTGCTAGACGTCCCTTCTTAGGTGTTCCTCTAAACCTCAGACACTTGGGCCTCCGGCACAGCATGCACATGTCTTTTCCTCTTCTTTCCTTCCTTCTTCACTTCTTTCGCATCTGTTCTTCCACTTTTATTTCTTGTTGTGCCTAATGATGCCATCCTCCCAGCCACACACTCCAGAGGTGCAAGGTGCTTGCCTTCCTGCTACACGTTCATGGCATTTGCCAAGTGCTGAATGTCCTATTCTACTTGTCCTGTCTCTTCCAATTTACTCTTGTGCATATGCTCCTGAGCTGTTGCAACATAACAGGTTGCCCTGCCAGCACTTTCTTTTCCCTTCCGTTCCACTTTGGACATTTCTACCTACTAGCTATCACAGACTTTGGTGCCTTCCATCTTCCAGCAATGAGATAGGGATTGAGGATAAGTTATAACCTGTCCTTAAAAGAGGCCCATAGACTTTTGCAGGAGACCTGTGTGATGTCATACGAATTGCAATACATTTGCAAAATGATGAGTCCTGCTACAGAGATACATAAACAGACAGCTGAGATGACCTGCAGGCCTGGGTGTGTGTGGGAGTGTGAGTGGGATGGGGCCAGAGGAAAGCTTTACAAGAAGTAGCATTTGAGCTGGATCTTGATGGATTATCAGGAGTTTTCCAGGGAAAGGAGGAGGATTAAGAACATTCTAGGTAGAGGGGCCACATGTTCAAAGTCCTTGGTCGTGATCATGCCTGTAGACTGGAGAGAATGGCAAGGATGAATTAATCCATCCCATTTACAAAACTTATCAGTGATTTCACCATTTCAGACAGAATAAAACACAAATTCCTTATGCAGGTAGTTGGGGCCCTCTATGTGCTGGTCCCTTTTTACTGTAAACCTTGTCCCGCACTGTATTTCTTGGCCCTTTACTTTTATGTGTATGGCCCTCTTCTCCTCTCTCTGTTTCTGCTTGAAGTCTTCCTGCTCCTTCAGGGACTTGCTCCAGCCTCAGGCTCCCCAGGCATCCTCTCCAGATTCTCCCAGCCAGAATTTGGGTGTGCGGTGGTGGTGAAGGGTAGAGGAGAGGCAGAGAAGATTAAGTTCCAAATCACCTTCGAAAACGTGGAAATACATGTATAATTTGCATGCTGTCAATCCGGATAACACTGCAGCCAGCTATCGGGCCAGTGAAAAGAGCATCGACCTACCAGTCATGTGACCTGGTGTCTCTTTCTGCTGCTGTCATTGTCCCCAGGAGTGAGCAAGTTTCTCAGTCTCTCAGCTGTGAAATGAGGAAAGTGGTTCTTATCTTGTGTTGTGGATGAGCTTGGGGGATGTGAATCCCTTGAAATTACATTAAAAATCATTAGTGTTCATATGTGCTTTTATCTGGGAAGAGGGTTCACGGCTTTCTTCATGTTTTTCAAGCAGTCTGTGCCCTAGACTAGTTGCAAGCTCCTGGTCTAGGTGATTCCTTATATCCTGTCCAGGTCTCAAACTTTATGATTCAGTGGGTTATCTTGAAATTGCTTTTTCCAGGCAAAATGACAGTGGAATTGGTTCTGTCTTGAATGATTTATTTCCCACCTTATTCTAAGACACATATTCTGGAATTTGCTTTGTTTATCAGCTTAAGCCTAAGATTTTTATCATGTAAGAGGAATATCATTTTGCCCTTCAAATTTCTTTCTCATTATAAAAGTTAAAAAAAATCAAACATTGCAGAAATATTCAACATAGAAAGCAAGAGTCCCCCGTAATCTTGTAAGCAGATCATTTTAAGAGGCAAACTTGAGTCATTTTTGCACACAGCCGTTCACGGACTGAAATTAAAGAGCTAAAAAAATAGATAGACCCAGTGAAGCGCCTCTGATGATTCTCAGAAAACACACAAAGCATTTGTAATTGGATCATCACTGTGTGCCCTCCTGCAGTGTGGCAGAAATAAATATTCTGAATGAGCATCTTAAATAAAAAGATTGTGATTCATATCTGTTGCTCATTTTAAACAATGGGTATATTCTTCAAAGTTGGGAAAATCAGTGTTTTTATTCTATAAATTAAATTATATTTGTAAAATATTAGGGAAATTATTAAGAGCAGGGATCTGCAAACTTTTTTTCTGTAATGGGCTAGATACTAAGTATTTTAGGTTTGGCATACTACACAGTCTCTGTCACAGCTACTCAACCCTGCTGTGGCAGCACGAAAGCAACCATAGATAAGACATAAACAAACAAGTGTAGCTGTGTTCCAGTAAAACTTTATTTACAAAAAACAGGCAGCTAGCTGGCTTTGGCCCACAGACCATTGTTTGCAAGCTCCTGATTTAGAGCAGTAACCCTGTCATGAGTTCTTTTGCAGGCTTAAAAAACAAAACCCCCAAATCAAAAAACACTCCCTGTTATGGAACTAGATTCCATATAGATTTCAATAATGAATGAGTTCTAGACTTTTACATTTTGAAATATTTTAAAGTGGGAGGTAGCTATTTGCAACACCTTGGTTAGACAAAAGAAGGTTGGTATACGGATAAATTGAACAAAAGCATTCACATATTTGGCTTCTTGCTAGGATGAAAGTGACAAATTTTAGCGATTCTTAAGTTCATGCCTTACCAGGGACCAACTAAAACCTAACAGAGGCTCCCCTGGCTCCGCCTGGCACAAGTGGAAGGGCACATTGTGGACTTTCTCCCCTTCTAAACCATCTGGTTTATGGGCCACTATTAGACATGTTGTGTGCACTGTACTAACAGTGACCTTTGGTATGGTCTCATCTCTTTTGCCATGTGCTGTGTTTTGTCTCTGAAATGGAGTAAACGTTGGTTAATATTCATACAAAATGCTATTGATGTGAAATTGATCCAGAAGGCAGAAACGTCCAAGTGAATGAATCTGACCACTATTTGTCTTCTGTTCACAGCGGCACATTTCAATACACCCTGGAAGCCACCAAATCTCTCCGTCAGAAGCAGGGGGAGGGTCCCATGACCTACCTCAACAAGGGACAGTTCTATGCCATCACGCTCAGCGAGACGGGGGACAACAAGTGCTTCCGACACCCCATCAGCAAAGTCAGGGTAAGGGCCTCAGTTCTCCAATAAAGCACAGAGGGATCAGGTGAAAGCAGTTACTACCTGCCAGCCTTGTGGAAGGGCATGGAAAAAATTCCAAAATAAATAATTCTAGAACAAATGTCAGAGAGTTGGGGCAAGAGAACTTATTGGCTTGCAGTTTATCATTTTAATCAGTAACTAATAAACCCCAGGGAAGGGACGTGGTTGGAACATGCTTTCTGACTGTATCCAAGGAATTTTCCCAGCCTCATTCATTGCCTATGTGCTACCTACCTAGTTGTTGTCGTCGTTGTTTTCAATCAAATGATGTGCAGTTTTCAAGTAAGCAGCTGTAAGTCAGAACGTATGTGTGGGCAGGAAAGAGCTGGGCTTTCTTCTGAAAAGGAGGATGCAATTCATTCTGCGTCCCTGGGTCCTCTGCAGCTTTGCTTAAAAGCCTTCTGCAGCCTGGCGCTTACTCAGGAGTCAAGAGGTGGGCATGATATGATCCCTACCAGGAGTGACTTGGAGGAATTTTCACATTCACGAGTATTAGTTCTATTTGTGGGACATGAAACTGCCTTGGAAGGCTGCCAGCTTCTGGCATTCTCGCTACTGCCAAGAAGGGAGGGAACTGGTAATCCCTGTCGACTGAAAAGGCAAATTATAGCAGAGCTCTCAAAAGAGGTTGAAGGAGTTTCCTGCCCTGTTGTAAAATGATTTATGCTGCTGTGTGCGTGGTGTGCACCCCACCTTATTTTATCCATAGCTGCCTCCTCCTAAGCTCTTTCTTCTGCATACTGAGAAAGGAACGCCGTGCTGTGCCGAGCCCAGTGAGTTTACCCCAACCCAGATTCCCAGGCAAAGGTAACACCTGAGGTAGAAGAGAAAAGAGTGTCTGGGCACCTGCTGGCCGGTTTGCCTGTTACTAGCTTTAGGTAAAATCATTGCAGTGCTGCTTTCTTGAGTCAACCCGGTTTTATGGCTTTGTTTCCATGAGAAAGACAAGGAAGAATTGCTGCTCATTTGTCCAGCAGGCCTTTCTCCCTCCCAGGCCGTCCCAGTTCCAGATCGGAGCGGCAGGAGGCAGGAGGCAGGGCAGCTGAGAGTGAGGGGAAAGACAGGGAGGATGTGGGGCTAACGAGCCACCTGAGGCTGAACCCGTGGCAGGTGGAAAAGTGCTTAGTGTGCCCTCCAGAGGAGTTGGTATGTTCCGACCCTGAGGTCAAGGCCACGGGGGAGGAATGCTGTCAGCCGCAGCATCATCGTCATCATCAATCATCATCCCCATCATCACAACAACCAGAGCCACAATATAACAGCTAATTTTTATTGAGTGTATCTTCTATGTGCTGGGCACTGTGTTACGCACTGTACATCTAGTAACTCGTTGAAACTAACAACAGCCCTATGAAATAGACATTCCTTTCATAATGTTACAGATGAGGAAACTTGGCCTTTTAGAAGCTAGCAACTGGCCAAGGTTACATAGCTCAAATGTGAGGGAACGGGGTTATATCCCAAGCAGTCAGACTCCTGAACCTTCTCTCTTAACCACTGAGTGTACTGTGTTGAGTAGCATGGAGGCCTGAAAGGCAGACGGATTTTAGCATGGGACCCACCGCTGGAAATATATCCTAGAATTTGTATCCTAAACCCTCACATGTGGATGCCTGGTAAGAAGACACTGGATACATATTCTTTAGAAAAAAAAATCTAGTAAATGACAAGTGTATAACTCATGTACACCTTGGTAGCAGTACTATCATTGTCCTGAAAAGATGACGCGTGGTTAGTAATCTGAGGCCATGACAACAGTTTGTAGTGCAGGGACTTTTCCAAGAATTTTCTTTCATTGAAATCATGGAAATAATTTAATAGAGAAATTTTATTTCCTTCTGTTGCATTTTGCCTAAAACCAAGAGCCTTCCTTCTCTTAAGGACTTCAGTCTAGCAGCCTTGGAGTGTAGGATGGCCCTTCTCAGAATGGATCTTTCTTCCTCCCAGGCTCTGGGAGAGCCAGCAGTGTGGAGAAATGAGGGGTGCACTTGGAACCTTCTAGCACTGATTTCTGAGAACAGTGTTGCCTCCCGAGTCGAAGCTTAGCTTAGCAGTTTCAAACGGCCTTTTTCCTTACCAGTGGAAAAATACATTTCCATCCCAAGAATATGCCGTTTTAGTCATGTGCTAGAAAAAATTACCTGAAATGTTATTTTTATTTTGGAACAGACAGAAAAAAACACCAGGAGGCTGGGCAGTAAACTCTTATATATAAATGGAGAAGCCTGCGGAAGGGGGAGGGAGGGTGGAGAGAGGCTGAGCCCAGAGTTCCACCAGCCCAGCCAGTGGATCCCTTTCTTGTCAGCTCTCCTCCATGCCTTTGAGGGTCATGCTGCTTGTCAATGCAAATAGTACAGATGCATATTTCTAAACTAGCTTTTCTAACAAACATCTGCTTTCTTGTGTGACAAATGTTTACATACCACTGGGAATAAGCCAGAGTTTGACTTGGCAGTACAGCCGCAAACATGTATTTGGTACCTCTTATTTGTCGGGCACCAGGGCCCCTGCGGTGAGTGACACTGTCCCAGCCCTCACTGAGATAGGCATCAGTGGGAAGACATTGCCACGGACTGAATAATTGTAAATAATTAGGTAGATGACAACAAGTATGTGAAATGCTACAAAGGAGAAGTTATTAACGAATGAGAGTCATTGAAACATTCTTCTGGAATAGCAGAAAAATGTCTAAGAAATATTTTGCATATGGAATGAGGGGGGGAGCGTATTCCTGGATACGGTAGTCCTCATGCTGTAATTAAAGGGATTTTGCTTTTTGATTTTTTGGTTTGTTTATTTGTTTGTTTTTGGTACCTCCTGCATCTCATAAATGGCAATGAATTAACATATATTTACTTGAACAAGGCTGTAACTTAGAAGTGAAAGCGGTTTGGGATTCTTATTTCTACAAGACATTGTTAGTTTCTCATGCTCATTTTAAAAGTATATCCACATATTTTTATAAATAACATAGTTGACCTTGTAGCTTTTGGTCTATGAAATATCTGTAGCTTAGATCTTCGTTCATCAATATGAGCTCATCTTTTAGTATTTCTCTATTATTCCCACTAATCCAGCCAGAGGCACTTAATTAGGCCAGAAATAGATATTTGCTCCTTTACAAAAGCACCAAATTCTATGTTTAAGGATATGAAATTTCAAAAATGTTCTTGTTTCCAATACAAGAAAAAAATCTTTTTCGGTATGCCCACTCAGCTCACAAAATAATAAATTTGCTGGTAAATTGGATAATCTATTTGTTTGATTCATGGTAAAAACGATGTAGCATTCTTTTTCACTATGTGCTGTTCTCATTTCCCATTCATTTTTTTAAAGTAGGTCCATTTTAAAACAAAACAAACCATACAACTGAGCTTACTGGGCTTTTCTAAAGCAAGAAAAGCAAATTTACAGAAATTACAGCAACCCATCTCTGGTAGAACTTCTAGAACTGGAGACTGTGTGAAGCAGGAGGTGCTGAACAGAAAGTAAGCTCCGTGGTTCTCCCCCTCTGCAGAGCGTGGTAATGGTGGTCTTCAGTGAAGACAAAAACCGGGACGAACAGCTGAAATACTGGAAGTACTGGCACTCTCGACAGCACACGGCCAAGCAGAGGGTCCTCGACATCGGTAAGTTGACCTTGACCTCCCTGCACGCTCTTCGGTAAACCGCCATGTTGTCATGATGCAGAGGAGAGCCCAGCCCAGAAATCACAGCTGGGACCCACATCACTCTCCTGATGTGCCAGGCACTAGTCTGTGCACTTTTCCTATGTGTTAGTACATTTAGTACAAATCAGGCTGAGAAGTCAAAATCAGGCTAAGCTGAGAGCAAAACACTCTTCGTTCCATAAAAGTCAACTGTGTCTCCTATAATAATAGATATAGATTTGCAACGGCCGTGCCAGTTTCTAAAACATATTTCCATGCCCTCTTGTGTTTGAGCCTAATAATTGGCAGGCAGACCAGAGGAACTCTTATCCCCCTGTGACGCGAATAACCTCAGCTCATTTGGTTCTCAGGTACTTGCGAAGGTCACATGACTAGATAGAGCATTCTCGTTCTCTGATTCTCCATCTCATGTTCCTTCCATCCAAACACATGTCTAGTGCAAATAGTCCTAGGTGATCAGGCAAATGCAATGTTTGAGAGAGCTTTCCTGGCAGCAGAGAAGGAATGGACCTGCCAAGTGCATTTTCTGGAATCTGTACATTCCTACACGTGATGTCTGTTCTTTAGAGACCTAGAGCCCTCTGGACAAGACTCAGAGTTCCGCCAGGAAAGCAGAGCCCACACCAGGTGGTTCCATGGAGAGAATTCGTTGCCAAAGTTGGGAGGGCTGAAGGCACCATGAGGCAATGCAGAGAGGACCAACAGCAGGAGACTGCCGCTCTTAGCTGGGGGGCCAGAGGACCAAAGGGAGTGGTGGTGGGTGTTGTGAGAGCTGCCCAGCAGGAACAGGCGCCCGCAGGAGCTGGGACCACACAGGGAGCAGCTTTCCAGGAGCAGGCAGAACCTCAGAGGACTCGCTGCCAGAGACACCCCTCAGTGCCAAGAGGGAGGGGGAGAGGGGATGCCCTGGCTTCGCCCTGCCTCCCAGTCTCCCCCAGGGCTTCCCGTTGGCCACATTACCCTGAAGCAGAGGGCACATGACCCTGGCACATGCACTTTGCAGGAATCAACCTCTGAGACACAGAGCAAAGCAGGGGAAGTCAGGGATTGGATCTCAAAGTACCTAGAAATTACTTAAAAACGCAGTAATACAGTAAGTCCCCTACCAATGAACGAGGTCCCTTCCGAGAGCGCGTTTGCAAGTCCAATTTGTTCGTAAGTCCACCAAAGTTAGCCTAGGTACCCAGCTAGCACAATTGGCTATATAGTACAGTACTGCAATAGGTTTATAATACTTTTCACATAAATAATACATAAAAACAAACACAAAAAAAACGAAGAAAACATTTCTAATCTTACAGTACAGTACCTTGAGAAGTACAGTAGTATGGTACAACAGCTGGCATACAGGGGCTGGCATCGAGTGAACAGGCAAGAAGAGTTACGGACTGGAGGAAGGAGAGGAGGTGGGAGATGGTAGAGCTGAAGGATCGTCAGCAATAGGAGACGGAGGGCAAACTGCAATGTCACTCACGCCTGACACTGATGGCACAGGTTCTGGTTCCTTGCTGGATTCAATTCTATCCACCTTCTTGAAAAAACGATCCAGTGATACTGTACTACTGTACTCTGTACAGTACTGTACAGTAAAGTACACAAAAGCACCACCACTTGTAGAGGACACACGCAGGTGACAACGTACGCCAGACACGTGAGCTAACCTACGTGATTGCACACGTGAACACAGGTTCGAATCTTTGAAAGTTCACAACTTGAAGGTAGGGGACTTAATGTATATGTGTTTCTAAGTAATTTTAACACTTTATCTACATGCTGCTTCCATAAGAAATAAATCATTTCTCATTTATAGGCTTTATTTTCACGTTTTGCAGACCAAGAGCGTACAGCCCCTGTGAGGATAGGCCAAGCGAAGGTTTCCACTGTGTTGGATACCAGAGGTGTTAGTGAGACATTCAAAGGATATTTACTTTGATTTCTTTCGCATTGTAATGAAGGATTTTTCAGACCTTCCATCTCACGCTTGCTAGGGCCCCTTGACCAGTGGCAGAGAAGTTAGTAACTAGGTTAGGGTTAGAGACTCACTGTAGAACATATTGAAACTAACTTGCTGGTTTTTCTTGCAAAATGGCTACACCACTCCTCCCCCTCCACCCCTGCCACACATACACATCTGTAAACTAGTCAGACTTATTTAGCTAATAAACTAGGAAGCCGAGGTCTAGAGAGGCTCACTGACCCACCTTTCCAAGTGACTTGTCCTCAGATAATTAGGGCAGGAATTAGTGCAGGAGCTGGGATGAAAACAATCTTCCTCACCCAGGTCATACCCTGAACCCCCAAAACTGACTGACTAGGACGAAGGGTTTGGGGATACTCGCCATAACCTGCTTTGCAGCCAATCTGCACAGAGCAGAGGAACAATTTTATTTTATTTGAAAAGTTTAGCCTTATAATTATTGCCCAAGAAAATGAGAGGAGCAATTAAATAAAAATATGGACTAGGTCCAAATAAGGCAAATAATACAAGCATTTTACTGGCATACCTATTGGTTTAAATTTGATGTCGTTACAAGGTTTACTTTTCTTAGACCAGAATGATCTCTCAGGTCTCATAGGATTTCAGATCTTACCTCTTTTCTTTATCACCTCTTGCCTGCCTTTTCTCCCTCATGTAACCCTTTACACATGCGTGTGTGCACACATGTACACACACGATTCATCATTGAGATTTGTGACTCTTACTAAGTAGTTTCATGGCTACTTGGGCTACTTGCTCTGAATCTGAGATCAAGGCATTGAATCAGCCCCTTAGCTTCAAATGGAAAATCAATTTTCAGACCACAATCTCTACCCCTAATCTCAACCTGACAGAATTAGGAAATATGCAAAAAATCTCATCTAATTCATTCTTGTACTAGATTAAAAAAAAAATAATCAAGCCCTTTGTTCCTCTGCCAGTGGGTGGTTAACACCATTTCCAATAGAAAGGGGGGCTGGTGCTGCCACAGCACATATATCTGTGTGTGGTGTGCCGTCAGCGATAGTAACTCTGCAGGGCAGTGTAGAGAATGTTCGTGAGGCTGCACCTTGGCTGCTGAGGGGGTAGGGAGGCCCAAGAGTGTGTATGCTATACTGTTGTCATTTGGGGTTGAGAACCTTCTAGTAGCCTGCAAAAGAAAAGGAAGAATCCAAAATTATGTAATGTGTTATCTTTCTTAACCTCCATGAACTAGAGGTTAAAGTCAGGGCTCCAAGGTTGCAGTTCCCAAGCCTCCACCAGCCACTGTGGTCAGCAAGTTCAACTGAGCCCTGCAGGTAGTGAACTTGAAGCTCACGTTAGAGACTGAGATGAGGCCCCTTTTGCTAAAACAAGCATTCATAACCTTGGTCCTTGGGGTCTGTGGATGTGGGCTTTAGGGGAACCTCAAACTCCTCAAACTACACGTAACACAATTTTGTGTGTGTGGGTGTGCACATCCTTTCCTCTCCTTTGCAGGGGCGCCTGGGACAACCAGCCCTGTCTCCGGCACGCGGCCTCCCTCCCTCCATCCCAGGGGAAGCCCGATGGAGCTCTTAACCTCTCTTTGTGTCTTTCCTTCTTCAACATCCCCTCAGCACTCACACTCAAGGATTCTCCAGTCATCTCTTGCACCCCGAAATAATCATGCCTGGAGAACAATCTGCATCTTTCCTTACGTAAATCTGTCTCCCTTGGATAAGACTGTTGGCTGTTCTTTGTGGCTACTCCTCATCTCCCACTTACTCTTGATCCTCTGAGTAGCCTCTGCGTGCCGGCTGCCTGACGGGAGGGGACCCTCAGCGTCCCCGATGGAGCCCTGTCTGTGGATACATGGAAAGGAGAGTGAGAGCCTAAGGGCCCGGGAAGGAGGCTGTTCCTCAGGGCGCGTGGCGCCTCAGCTCCCAGCTTCCCGTGTGCTGAGTGGCATTCCCGGGGAGGCCATTCCTGCCTCGCACCAGTCACATCCCTCCTTGGGTGGATACTCGTATGTTGCCCAGCTTGTTCCCTCACTTCTTGGAGGCCTTTGCTTGTTGTCACCTTATCAGAGAGACCTTCCCTATCACCTTACCCAAAGTCACACCCTCATCACTCTCGAGCTCCCTTAACTTCAGTTTACTGCAGACTGCCTATCCTCACCTAACATGTTATTATGAATATATGTTTCTATTTCTTCTTGTGTGCCCCCTCCTACCAGAATAAGCCCCGTAAGAGCAGGCACTTGTCTGATTTGTTCTCTGCTCCAGCCCCAATGCTTAGCACAGAGCCCAAGTCATCGTGAGTGTTCAATAAATATTTCCTGAAGGAATGAATGAGTGAATGAATGAATGAGTGAATGAATGAATGAACAAATGTATGGATGAAACTCTTATTACAGTGACAGGAGGCAGGCTTTCGAAGGAGTGAACTATGTCTTATGAAAGCTCCCATGTGTCTGTTGCCTTCTGTGTACTGGGCTCTTTGTGTGCATCAGACATAAACATTTTGTCCTTCCTCCTGAAAACAACTTACTCTGTTGTTTAAAAACTGAGATGGTGAGGGGCTAAGAATTTTACCCAAGGTCAAATCCCTGGTAAGTGAAGATGGAAACCCAGGAATGCTGGAGTTTGCATCCCTTGTTTTATTTTTTAGTATTCTATGTCTTTACTCCACTGTCTATCGTCTTTGTATCCTGACCTCTAGATAGTTCTTGGCCCCCATCAGGCCCTGATTACATGCAGAGTGACTGCACACATTCACGAATTGACCTTGCATTGAGGTCCTTCTTCTTCCCTCTACGCCTTTCTCTCCGGACATTGAGAACATCTTGCACTCTGGGTGGTAGGACTCTTGGCTGCTACTAGCTCTGATATTTCTAAAAGCCAGTTCAGAGACGTGGTTCTTGTACATTAGGCTGTAAACTATGTGGTGGGGAAGGAAACATTAGCAATTAGCTCTTACTGGATGTAAGTACAACAAACCAACCCCAGCCCAAGTGCATTCTGCTGCTTGGCAAAGCACACAAGCAGAGTTCTCCAAGTTTCACAAGTTCTTTCTTGTGAGCTCATCGGAAAACAAAATTATTCCAGGTCATAAATACGTTTACGTTCTGCAGCACAAAGATTGTTGTCCCTGTGCCAATTGTACCTACTGTACGGAATCGCCACTTTGATGATGTCTGTCGTTTGCTCCTCTCTGAGTGTGGAAGCCCCTTTCTAAGGGGACATGGAGTTAGTGTTGGTCCCATTTTAGTTACCACCAGCTTGCAGAAAGGCAGAGTGATTCCACATTCGCTCAGCAAATGGACCCTTTGTTAGGAACTGGCAATTCAGAGATAAATAAATAAGGTGGAGCCCCCTCCTCGAACTGTTCAAGTCTGGAGGCAAGAAGATGACCGGCTAAGATACCACGCGTGAGGGGCACATGGGAGGAACACTTCCCTGAGATGTTTCTAAGACCCCTCTGCAAAGATAACAAGAGTGGCTGAGGTCGAAAAGGTAGGGGAGAGTGCTGTGAGCCAAGGAAGCAGCCCATGCAGAGGTACAGGAATCCAGACAGAAAAACCGGAATGAGATTGGCGCATAATTTTATAAAATCTGGTAAAACTGTTGGCAAAGATGGGAAGGGTGGAAACTCTCGTGCATGCTGGTGGGAGTGTCATCGATTCAACTTACACAAGGAGTGGGGAGAAGGAGGGAAGTCCCGAGTAAACTGGGTTGAGAAAATGAGATTGAAGGCTCCGGTAGCTGTGGAGAGGCTTGCTTTTTTAAGGGGAATCTTAGAGCACCAGGGATATGAAGTATAGATGGAATTTGCTGGTCTCAAGCTCTAAGAGGAGCCCCATTTAAAGCTGTTTCCATGAGGTATGGGCTGAAGCTCCAGGTCTACCGTGGAGGCTGAATGAGCCCAGCTGGGTGTTTAAGGGTCCAGGGCCCAGAAGGTTCCAGGTATAAGAGGACCATTGACAAATACCACATGTGTCCTGGTGGTAACCCCCAGAGCTGCAGGTGGAATGTTGGGGAAATGCTATCTCTCAGACCGTGGGGTGGGTCTTCGCAGAGGAACATCACCACACCAGATGCTGAGGGGAATGAAGCTCGGAGTTTCTCGTCCTCCGCCGCTTTGACATTAGCTTGCTCCACAGTCTTGTTTGGCAGTTTTGTTGGGGAGCTATTGAAAAGTGTGTGTTTATACTTTTTTATACTGAGATGTAACACGCATACTTTGTATTTTGCTAATTCAGTTATTCTACTGTTGAACAGAATGGGCTTTAGTGATCCAGGAATACATAAGTGAGGCTTCATAAAAGTTGTCAGTCATCCAGGTGGATGTGTTCCGTTCACTTTTCAGTCCTCCCAGAACTCTGACGAGGAGGAGACTGGGAATAAATAAAGGCACATGGAACATTGTGATGAGGCGGTATTTCTCTTTAATGAGTTGCAGTATTTGATTTTGGAGGCTTTGGATAACCACTGAGGATTTTCAGCAGGACTGTCATGCAGTGATATCTGTATTTCAGAGAGGTAGTTCTGGGCCAGCATGGGGGTGGGATGAAGTGAGGGAGAGACGGTTATGGCTGGGAAAGGAGAGATGCAAAGTTAACCCAGGAATGCGAGATGAATTCTAGAACTGGTGGACTCTCCAGGACTGACTGGCCGTGGGAATAAAGGAGAAGATTAAAATCACAGAAAAAAACCTCAGCTTTGTTAGCGAGGCGGGTCTCCCGCCCTGAGGCAGGGGGTCCGGAGGAGCAGCGTGGCCAGGTGAGGGGGGAGTGGAGGCCGGCCGGTGCTGAGTCCAGCCAGGGGCACGGTGACTTGGAGGCACCGTGTACACGTGGAGCAGGCTGGGAGTTACCCGGGACTCATTTGCACGGTGGAGGGATCCAGTTTTGCACAATGGAAACCATTTTAAAAACATTTGAAATGAACCGCAAATCACGAAATGAACCAGACGGCATACCAAGTCTACTCAAACCGTGAATAATTCCAAAACCACTTTCCTGGGAAGGGATATTTTTCTCTTTGTTTCCTTTCAAACAGGGAAGGAAAATTATAAGACGTCCAACAACTAATATTGATTTATAAAATGAAAAATCAGAAGCTACAGCAGATATATTGAAACTCATTCAAATATAATTTCTCTACTGAACAGAACTGCTTTCTTGCTTTACAATGCAGATGTTTCAAAATAATGAACATCACAGTTTTTGCACTTTCAGAACGGGTGGTATTGGATCGTCATGTAATGAGACTTATTCCACAAGCACGTCCAAATAAGCATCATTACGTTACAGTCACATCCAATGTGACCAGTATTGACATAATTTTGTAGTTAATTGTGAAACTAACCATTTGCTCTTTATTCAATCTGTCTTTAATTTTGGTTCCCAGTAAGTAAGCTTTCCCTGTACCAGGATGTATTAGTTATATTGTTAATATTAATCCCATAGTTTTCCATGGTAATTAGCAGGCAATTATAGTACATCTTGGGTTATTAGCACGTGATTATAGGATTTTCGTGTGCCCTAACGCAAATCTATCTCTTTATTTTTAAATCGTGTTGTTAATAGCAATCTTATATTAAGATAAAGCTTTCAGGAACACTTAAGTTCCAATGAAATCAAAATATTTCTTCACGTTTAGTTCTAAATTGTTTGCTTTGAGAGTCAAAGAGAAGCCTTTCAGAAGACTTTGGAATATAGAACTTTGTTGACCACTGGGACTTATTCAGCTTGGCTCGTCTGTCCAGGCTTGGGAGCTCTCTTCTGTCTGAAATCCTACTCCACTTTCAAATAGGAATTGCGAATAAAGTTGTCACACCTTTCCTTCCTTCCTTCCTTCCTTCCTTCATTGCTTCCTCCCTTCCTCCCTCCCTCCCTCCCTCCCTCTCTCTCTCTCTTTCTTTCTTTCTTTCTTTCCTCCTTCCTCCCTTCCTCCCTTCCTTCCTTCCTTTTTGCTTTGAGCTTTCTAGAGGAGGCTGGCTTTGGATGTGCCCTACAAGTGTGCTTGCTTGCAGTTTTTATAGTCAAACCTGGGTTGGGCTACTCAGAGCTGTGCAGAACAGTGGGACGGTAGAGACTGGTGGGTTGGGCGAGGCAGCTGCTGCCTTTCAAGAGGTCAGGTAGCCAAGGAGTCAGAGTGAATCTGTGGCCCACATAGGCCTGGGAGACAAGTGTGCCCGGCCACTCTCTCCTCTTCCTCTGGGTTTCCCACTCCGCCACTGAGTTGTGTTCTGTGGAGAGCCCTCCTCCCCCAGAACTGTATAAACTTGCTCTCTCCTGCAGTCGGGAAAGTGTGGGACTTCCCTCCTTTCAAAATAACTCAAGTAAATGGAATTTTGATTTTTTGATGTTCCCTAGACTCTTTCCACACTTCTGAATAGATATGAAAAGGAAACTTGATTCAAAATAAAACACCACCTCTTGAGAGCCCTCACCTTAAAAAAAAAAGCAAAGAAACAACAAAAACCAACCAGGGCTGCCTGGAGAGAGTCAAGGCAGTGGGTCAGAGCTGAACTAGAGGAGCAGCCTTGAGCCTGCTTTCTGCACAGGAGAGAACAGGCTGGGGTATGGGGCAGGCTCTGCCCGACACGCTGCTCGCGTGGCGTCGTGCTTTGGCTGTTGCCACTGGTACAGGCAGTGTAGGGCGCCTCTGTTTTATAGAGAAGTACCATAGCCACAGCTCCTGGAAAACTTTTTTCATCTTCTACTTTGGTTATACAATATTTACGTGATAAAAATGGTAGGCTAGGGGCTTCCCTGGTGGCGCAGTGGTTGAGAATCTGCCTGCCAATGCAGGGGACACGGGTTCGAGCCCTGGTCTGGGAAGATCCCACATGCCGCAGAGCAGCTAAGCCCGTGAGCCACAACTACTGAGCCTGCGCGTCTGGAGCCTGTGCTCCGCAACAAGAGAGGCCGCGATAGTGAGAGGCCCGCGCACCGCGATGAATAGTGGCCCCCACTTGCCGCAACTAGAGAAAGCCCTCGCACAGAAACGAAGACCCAACACAGCCATAAATAAATAAATAAATAAATAATTTTTTTAAAAAATGGCAGGCTATTAATGTTATATATTTAAAAGATTACAAACGGCAAATATTTTTAAAAATTTAATCTTAGTTCAGGCGGAACGTATTAGTTTTCAATAAAAATTGAGCCACCGTGGGTTTTTATTTATTGCATGCATGTCTCTGTATGAGTCCTAGAAGCTCTTCTGTTGGGGACAGACACCTCTGGGGAGAATCATTTCCTCCTTGGCATGTGTGCCTAGGGTGATCCGGGGCGCCCCCAGCCTTCCCCCAGGGAATGGACCAGGACAGGGCCAGAGTTCAGACCGCCCACACTTACAGGCCCTGATCCTGGCAGACTCCCTTGCAAAAAACTATTGCTGGGTCCTCCTCTTTCCTTCCAATCCATGTTTCTTAAAAGAGGAGTCAATGCCTACCCCCCATCCTCAAGTACTACTCATGTCTGAATCCAGCATAACCTGTCTTTTATTAAAATTTCTTCATGCCAAATCTACAGGTATGTTTTCACCCCTCACTAGTTTTCCTAGTTACTTCCAACCTCTCCTTTATTCCTTCTCTAGGGCTCTTCTCCTTTACCTGGCTGACATCTCACCCCTAAGACCTTTTCCCCCAGCCCCACTTAGGTGAGATCTTCCTAATCTTTCAGGCATAGTCAGCTGCTTCCTCCATGAGTTTTAGTTTATGTCTAGACAATAACACTTCTGCTGTGTTTCACTTGGTTTATCAGTTTACATTCTGTCCATTCCACTAGATGCCAAGCTTCTTGAGGGGAGAGAAGATTTTTTTTTTAACTTTTGTATAACCAGCACCTGGTATAGAGCCTGGCACAGAAAAGATGCTCAACCAGTGCTGACTAGTTGATGAACAAACTTCCATGTATGGTTCTGTGTATGTAGGTAATACCATGGTAAGCAGGCATGTGTCTTGTTAACAGAGAAATCAGGGTGCGGTTGGGCTCTGTCCTCTTCCATGATGAAAGGATCAATTTTGGTGGTATTTTTCTGGATGCCAGCTAAATGTGCATTTGATACTTTAATTTCTCATATTTTAAATATTATTGTGTTATGCTGTAGACTTTTTGATGAAACTTGGTTAACAACTCCAAGACTTAATTGCTAACATAGAAATATAATACCTACACTAATAAACCAAGGGGAAATTTCTCCTTTTTAACTTAACTAGAAATTATTGTTGATTCCCTGAAGCAAACAAATAGAAAGTTGTTTTAAAGCAAACTTTCCCAAGAAAAGATAGCTAGATTTGGAAATTAAAAATTATACTTAATGTGGTCTTTCATTTGGGTTAATGTTTCTTCACTGCTTCCAGGAAGTGTGTTTGTCTGGCTCTAGGCATTATTGTTTAATAACCCTTTTCTGGAAAAGTTCTTCCCTACTGCTGGCAATCTGAAGCCCTGAGTGGTTAACCAGAAGGAATGTTACGCAGAGGATTAAAGCAGGGAATGGGTGCTTGAAGAGCATCCACCGAATGGATGCTCTGAGAATCTGTTTTAACGAAAGGTTAAAGCTGTCCCATAAAGAGATACTGGTTTAGATTATGAGCTTTCAGAATTAACATGTGCACACTTGCATGCACGCGCTCACACACACACATACACACACACAGAGATAACAAAAACCTCTTAATAGACCCACCGTGCTTAATACCATAAAATGCTTTAATTTCCTGTCTTGCATCTTTTTCTTTTTCACATTTACCGGGTACCACCACATTGTTTACCCCTACTTGGTGGGCCGTTTTCTATATCTTTACTGATGTAATAAGACCATGCGTTCATCCCAAACATGTTATCTATGCTTTTTATTTGAGTTGATGTTTTTTGCTTGGGGCCTAATTATTTTCTTTCTTTAGAGATGCATTTAATGACACCTCAGATAACCTGATAGTCTCACATTTTTTCATATTATTTGGTTGGCTTAAAAATTTAAAAAAAAAAAAAAAAAAAAACCCTGGCAATACAGTCTGATAGTTTCACGAGACTCATCTATTTACTGAGCAAAACTATAGAGCTGGTCTTTTCAGCTGTCCTCCAGCGGTGGCTGGCAGCCTCTCTCTCGCCCTGCCTTTCAGCAGGAACAAATGTATGTCTTCGTTGTCTCTGCAGTACCCGCAAGTGTGGAATTAGGCAAATCTAAAGGTTTTTTTTCCCTGTTTACAAAATCTAAAACTTGCCAAGAGAAAGTTTTTCCCAAAATTTAATTAAGCTCTTTGAGGTTGGAGAAGCCAAAATAAGGATCCAATCTTAAGAAAACTCTTTGAACTGGCTCCAGGAACACAGAGCTGCCACTAGCGTTTCTGCTCTTGAAAAGGCAAGTATTGAAAAAACCGAGAGCCGAATAAATGAGCATCTCGTCATTGTTCAGAGATGCTGTGAAGCCAGCACTGTATTATCTCCATTTCACAGACTGGGAAGCCAGCTCTTCTAAGCCAGCTTTTTCTGCTGTGCTCACACCTACAATCCCCAGATGCTGTGGTTTAGCATCACCTAGGAAAATAGAGCGGGAATTGCTTCCCTCCTTTGAAGGACACATTTACCTTCCTGAAGAAATATATTTAAGAGAATTGGAATTTCAATTTTGAAATAACATCTAAATCCTCTAATAATTGTTGGAAAATAAGTAAACACGAATAGCAACATGGGTAATTCAAATAGCAGTTAATGCAAAAATCCCTCATGTAACAAACACCTCCCAACCCTATCGTCTACATAACAAACTTCCCTTCCGTTACCTGTGGACCAATTTGGTAAGTGATTGGGCAGCCATGGGCTATCGGGGAGGTTGATAATGGAGGTTAATTTTAATGGATCTTGAGCCACTGAAGGAATTGGGTTTATAATTCCCAATTTATCGAAAGGTAATCCATCTGAGGATTTATACTTCTTGTAGTGTGTCTGTGTCCTGCACCACCAATTACCAAAAAGTTATTTCTTTTGTTTGAATCTATTCAGTCTGCAACTCAAAAGGACAATTATAGGAGCTGGAAAATTATTTCTGATATTAAGGGCTACTAGACACTAGAATGAGTCTTTGAGAGAGACTGTGGGATGTCTTATGACAGAACAGCAATTCTCAAGATTCTTGCTAATAATAAAGTATCATCATTTGAGAAAGAGTTCAATCTTCTTTTATAAATTAGAGTTGGTTTAACTGGGAAGTGTTACAGTTTCTGGAGATATCAACTGGGGTGGGGAAAGTTTGAGGACTTGTGCTAGAGGGAGGGAGCCCTGTTTGTAGGTCTGAGATGATTTGGGCTGATTGACTTCTAATCCTATGTGCCTATAACATCTTGTTCCCTGCCTCACCCTAAGACTGTTAGCATATTAAGTAATGAAATGAAGAATGGAAAACTGGAATAAAACATGTGTAGTTCATGCAGTGTACAAGAATAAATTATTTACTGAAGGACCACCCATGTCTTCATTCAGTAAATTGTCAGAATATGTCAGGCACTTTTGTGTTGTTCACAAATTTAAGAGACAAATAGTTTGAAAAGACAAAATAGGTAAATTGAAGTTAAATCTCACTAAATAACAGACTGTTGAGAAGAGTTAAATTTTAAGCCCATCCAAGTTGATTTAAATTCAGAGCTAGAAGCCATGGTGTGTGTATAGGCACATATGCATGTGTGTATATGTGTCTACACACAGACTATGACCTACTTTCAATTTGAAATCAAGTTTATGGGTCAAGATCAGCATTCTTTTTTTCCCCCTTTTCCATTATGGTGTATTACAGGATACTGAATATAGTTCCCTGTGCTATACAGTAGGACATTGTTGTTTATCCATTCTATGTATATTAGTTTGTATCTGCTAGTCCCAAACTCCCAATCCATCTCTCCCCCAATCCCCTACCCCCTTGACAACCACAAGTCTGTTCTCTATGTCTGTGAGTCTGTTTCTGTTTTGTAGATAAGTTCATTTGTGTCAAATTTTAGATTCCACATATGTACTATCATATGGTATTTGTCTTTCTCTTTCTGACTTTCTTCACTTAGTAGGATAATCTCTAGATCCATCCATGTAGCTGCAAATGGCATTATTTCATTCTTTCTTATAGCTGACTAGTATTCCAGTGTGTGTGTGTGTGTGTGTGTGTGTGTGTGTGTGTGTGTGTATTTCACATCTTCTTTATCCATTCATCTGTTTATGGACATTTAGGTTGTTTCCATGTCTTGGCTATTGTAAATAGTGATGCAATGAACATAAGGGTGCATGTATCTTTTCGAGTTATAGTTTTGTCCAGATACATGCCCAGGAGTGGGATTGGTGGATCATATGGCCCTTTTCTCCACACCCTCTCCAACATTTGTTATTTGTAGACTTTTTAATGATGGCCATTCAGACTGGTGTGAGGGGGTACCTCATTGTAGTTTGATTTGCATTTCTCTAATAATAAGCGATGTCGAGCATCTTTTCATGTACCTATTGGCCATCTGTGTATCTTCTTTGGAGAAACATCTATTTAGGTCTTCAAGACCAGCATTTAAACAATGAAGTCAAATAGAGTAAAAATACTAGCATATCTGAATGTAGTAATGGGTTACAATGTAAAATGCTTTTCTTCCTCTAAGTTTATGGTCAGTGCAATTGAAAGCTATCTCATGGGCCTATATAATTCCTTCGCAAGAAATAGAAGGGTGAGTCAAACACAAAGAAAATATTAGGTTTAGCCTACTGGGAAAATTCCAAGAAAGAGTTCATCTTAAATGATGTATGGAGAGTAAATATCAATAATATTATTAATAGCTCCAGCTTTAATAGTGCCAAAGAGTTGTTCTACGCCAGTCACATTCTATGAGTCACAACTTATGTTTTCATAATGTCAGCCCCCTTTGCTCTAGATTAGGTATGGAAAGGTGCTCGTTGGAAACGTTATATATCACAGAAAGCAAAAGGCTCTGCTTTGTATGTAGACAGAACTTCTTAGGCTTCAATCCCAGCTTGGCCCTTTCAAAACTAAGTGACTGCTGGGGAGGAGAAGTACTTGACACATTTGCCTGTTATACCAAGTAGGAATCATAAAAAAAGCTACTGATCAGAATTGCCTGAGGTTGTGTTTGTGAAGTATGTGTATTTAGCACACACTAAGCTCTCAAAAACTGGTGGCTGTTCCTACTGTTTGCTCAGGACCCAGGACCCAGTGATGGAAATACATTTAGTGCCTCTAAAAATCAGCTCAAGTGTCGACACACTTAAGGAAACCCAGGTTACCTCTGACTTGGTAAAAGTATTATAAAGGAAATCATGGACTCATTAGTGTTCTTGTGAGTCATTCAGATTTTAAGAAGCTGCTTCTTTGATTTTGAAAACAGAAAAGAAAAAAAAATCTCAGAACCTACTTGGACTAAGGTTTATTTATTTTACCTATTTCAAGTCAGAGCGAATACTCCTAGAATGACCCTCAACTGTTTCCTGAATTTGAGCTGATCCCATTTGGCCGTTGCAGACAGAGAAAAGCAGATGTTTGAGGACAGGAGGGATGGGGGAAAGTGGGGAGCAACGTTGTTTCTGTCACTGACTACAGGATTAGCAGGGTCTGTTCCCTTAGACATCGTCTCTCTTTTGTGGCTGAGGAAATACAAGTGCAGAGAGGTTCAGTAACTGTTCACTGGAGGTCTTAGGGCTTGTGAGAGGAGGATAGAAATTAAATTCAGGTCTGGGAGTCTCCCCAACCAGTGTCCTTTCTCTCTGTGCTTTGGGCACCACTCTATAAATGGACTCCTTGTAGCATCCTGACCCCAAATACATGAACTACCCCAAGTTCTTGGCTTTTCAAAATAAGCATCTTCTTAGGCTGTGGTGTATTGCACACTGAATTGGCCGTAGTGCCCTGAGCCATTTTCAGCCTTCCAGCTTCGTTATTACACTAGTTCAGGCAGAATCCACACCTTTCAAAAGAGAAGCAATTTTTACTTTAATTACAGCACTTCTTTTTATCTCCAACAATACATACAGAAAATAATTGAAAGCGGTATTTATAATTTACCAAGCACATGAAGCTTAATTAAGGTGAAGGAATTAATAGTTCCTTTGACCGCGTTCCAGAATCACACTTACACATACAATCAGTCTGAAGAAAACTCAATCTACAAAAGTCTGAATTTAAAGACCTTTTAACAGACCACTGATTACGTGCAAAAAAAATTAAAAAGATAACAAAGGATTCACCGTCCTGCTTTCCATAACAATTAAAATAGAATTGAATCCCATGATTTCAGCATAGAATATAACTTGCCAAAAACATACAGAAAGTATTGTGCATCCACGTGTGCCTAGCAGCCCTTTGCTGAAACATTGTCAAGTTGATCATCTTTGCCCCGACATCCCTTGCTTTCTCAGAAGGGCTAGTTTGTGAGCTCCATCTTCCTGGGGTCTGCAGGACACACCCCTGACTTTGCCCTCCTTTGTCAAGGCATTTGCAGTGGTCCAAAAATGTCCAGTCTCTCCACATCATCAAACTTACATTCCCCCAGCACTTCTCTACCAGTGAGTTGCCACGTAGGCTATGCTATGATTTTTCTCTGTAAGATATTACTATCTGGTGGCCATTTAGTGTTTAATTTGCAAGATAAATATAGACAGTGGTTAAAAGTATGGCCTTTGGCATTAAACAGACCTAGATTCAAATCACAGGTTGGTCTGTTACCAGCCACGTTATTTTTCACGAGCAGCTTAACTTCTCCGTAGAAGGAGGATGCTGATACCTACCTCCCAGAGCGGTGGTGAGGATTAGATGAGATAACGTCGGTGGAAGGCTTGGCACTCAGTAAGCTCTCAGTCTGTGGCAGTTACTACCGTCCCAGGAGCATTTGCATTTTCACGTCAGGAGATGACAGTGTCTGTTCCTAAAGGAAAGTGAGTTCTAGGATGGGATTCCAGGCAAGAGAATAGCAAATGTTTTGGAGCAGGTGGTACCCACATCCCACCATGTAGGTAACTGCCTGGTCCTCCTGTATGTGGTGTTGACGTCCGCCCAAGAGGGGAGACCTTTGAGGAAGAAGAACAGTCTGTCTCATGGACGTCGTGGGTAGTTGATGTAGGACATCAAGGCATACCTAGTGCTTTCTAAGACTACATCAAGGCATACCTAGTGCTTTCTAAGACTATATGTGGGATAAATCAAATGCACACAAAGGATTCAGTCATTTCAATTTGCCATGGATCCATGCTACCCAGGATGGTCTCCAGAACAGCAGCAACAGCCCTGCCTGGGCGCTGATTAGAAAGGCAGATTCTTTGCCGCATCCCAGACCTGCTGAATCAAAATCTCTGGGAGTGGGCTCAGACATCTGCATTTTACCAAAGTCCTCCAGTGATTCTGATGCACCCCAGCATTTGATTATCACTTTTATAGAACATCCACACAAGCCTATAAACTACGAGAATCCAGAAACTATCAATCAGTCTACGTCTTTGGAGGTCGTCCTAACAGGCCCTAGAGAATCTCTATGGCTGTGCATTCCCATATGCCTCACTCTGACATGCCAAGGACACACCCAGCCTGAGAACAGACCTGGAAAGTTTGACTCTATCACCAGCAACATGACATTAACAGTGAGATCAACTTCACTCTTATTTCATTAGATGGACTCTCATTTCTTCTTCCCAGGGATTCGTTGTTTCTGATGGTTTGAGCTGGTTGTGTACTTTAGGGTTATTCCTTTGTGTGAATGACTAAGATTCATAAGAACTACCTTCGTGACTCAGATTCAGTTGACATACATTTTTTAGAAACTTGTTTTAGCCAATTGTAGTTTTGTCCCATCATGTCACTTTTTGGAAACATCTAAGCCATATTTCTATTTATATCCCCATGCTCGCCAAGTAGATGCTAGTATTCAATAGATATTTACCAACCAGTGTACAAAACATGTAGTTTTTGTGTTGCCTCATCATTTTTTTAAAGAAATAAGAGTCCATTCGAAATGTAATATGGAGCGTTTTATTGGGCTTCACTTTATGGTGCTTCACAGATACTGCTTTTTAAAAATTTGGATGTTTGAGGCAACCCTGCATGGAGCAAGTCTATTGGCCCCATTTTCCCAACAGCATTTTCTCACTGCACGTCTCTGTGTCTAATTTTGGTAATTTTCTCAATATTTCCAACTTTTTTATTATTACTGAATTTGTTTTGGTAATCTGTGATTAGTGATCTTTGATGTTATTATTGTAATTGTTTTGGGACACCACAAACCACACCTATACAAGACGACAAACTTAATTGATAAATGTATGTGTTCTGACTGCTCCACCGACAGGCCATTCCCCCATTTCTCTCCGTCTCCTCGGGCCTCGCTGTTCCCTGAGACACAATATTGAAATTAGGCCAATTAATAACCCTACAGTGACCTCTAGGTGTTCAAGTGAAAGGACAAGTCTCACATCTCTCACTTTAAATCAAAAACTAGGCATGATTAAGCTCAGTGAGGAAAGCATGCCAAAAGCCAAGACAGGCCAGCAGCTAGGCCTCTTGCTCCAAACAGTTAGCCAAGTTGTGAATGCAAAGGAAAAGTTCTTGAAGGAAATTAAAAGTGCTACTCCAGTGAACACACTTATGATAAGAAAGCAAAAAGTCTTATTGCTGACATGGAGAAAGTTTTACTGGTCTGGATAGAAGATCAAACCAGCCACAAGATTCCCATAAACCAAAGCCTAATCCAGAGCAAGGTCCTAACTCTCTTCCACTCTGTGAAGGCTGAGAGAGGTGAGAAAGCTAGAGAATAAGAGTTTGAAGCTAGCCGAGCTTGGTGTATGAGGTTTAAGGAAAGATGCCATCTCCGTAACATAAAAGTACAAGGTGAAGCAGCAAGTGCTGATGTAGAAGCTGCAGCAAGTTACTCAAAAGATCTAGCTAAGATAATTAATAAAGGTGACTACACTTAACAAGAGATTTTCAGTGTAGACGAAACAGCCTTATATCGGAAGAAGAGGCCACCTAGGACTTGCATAGCTAGAGAGGAGAAGTCAATGCCTGGCTTCAAAGCTTCAAAGGACAGGCTGACTCTCTTGTTAGGGGCTAATACAGCTGGTGACTTGCAGTTGAAGCCAATGCTCATCTACCATTCTGAAAATCCTAGGTTTCTTAAGAAATATGCTAAATCTACTCTGACTGTGCTCTATAAGTGGAACAACAAAGCCTGGATGACAGCACATGTGTTTACTGAATATTTTAAGCCCACTGCTGAGACCTACTGCTCAGAAAGAAACATTCCTTTCAAAATATTACTATTGCCCATTGACAATGCACCTGGTCACCCAAGAGCTCTGATGGAGAGGTACTATAAGATTGCTGTTGTTTTCATGCCTGCTAACACACATCCATTCTGCAGCCCATGGACCAAAGAGTAATTTCAACTTTCAAGTTTTATTATTTAAGAAATACATTTTGTAAGGCTATAGCCGCCATAGATGGTGATTCTTTTGATGGATCTGGGCAAGGTAAATTGAAAACCTTCTGGAAAGGATTCACCATTCTAGATACCATTAAGAACGTTTGTGGCTCATAGAAAGAGGTCAAAATAGCAACATTAACAGGAGTTTGGAAGAAGTTGATTCCAACCTTCATAGACAACTTTGAGGGGTTCAAGATTCAGTGGAGGAAGTAACTGCAGATGTGATAGAAATAACAACAGAACTAGAGTTAGCAACTCAGTCTGAAGATGTGACTGAATTGCTGCAATCTGATGATAAAACTTTCATGTATGCGGAGTTGCTTCTTATGGTTGAGCAAAGAAAAAACCTTAGTTGATAAAGCAGCGGCAGGGTTTGAGAGGTTTGACTCCAATTTTGGAAGAAGTTCTGTTGTAAGTAAAATGCTATCAAACAGCATTGCATGCTACAGAGAAATCATTCTTGAAAAGAAGAGTCAATCAATTCAGCAAACTTCACTGTTGTCGTATTTTAAGAAATTCCCACAGCCACCCCAGCCTTCAGTAACCACCACCCTGATCAGTCAGCAGCCACCAGCATCCAGGCAAGACCCTCCACCTGCAAAAAGATTATGACTCACTGAAGGCCCAGATGATGGTTAGCATTTTTGGCAATAAAATATTTTTAAATTAAGGTTTGTACATTGTTTTTTTAGACATAATGCTATTGCACACTTAATAGACTACAATACAGAGTAAACGTAACTCTTATATGCACTAGGAAACCAAAAAATTTGTGTGACTCACTTTATTTCAATATTGGCTTTATTGGGGTGGTCTGGAATGAAACCCACAATATATCGGTGGCATGCCTGTATGTTCACAATTAAATGCTTTAAAATCCTTTTAAAGTAGGGTGATTACTTTTTAGCTACAGTGGCTCTCATACAAGAATAAGCCATACACTCAAATCACATGACTTCCAATCATAGGAGGGAATCTCAGATGCAGGGGTTGATGGTAACTCTCAAAAATTGTATGTTCATATTCTAAGTCGCAGAACCTGTAAATATGACCTTATTTGGGAGAAAGGTCTTTGCAGATGTAATAAGTTAAGCATCTCAAGATGAGATCATCCTGGTTTAGGGTGGGCCCTAAACCCAATGACAAGTCCTTAGAAGAGAAGAAAAAGGGGGAAGAAACACAGAGACACACAAGAGTACATCATGTGCAGGCAGAGGCAGAGATTAGAGTGATATGTCTGCAAGTCCAGGGATGTCAAGCATTGCCAGCCCCCAGCAGAAGCTAGGAGAGGCATGGAACCTCCAAAAGGAGCCAGTACTGCCAACACCTTGATTTGGAACATCTGGCTCCAGAACTATGAGAGAATAAATTTATGTGGTTTTAAACTTCCAAGTTTGTAGTATTTGTTATGGCAGCTCTAGGAAACTAAGCTCATTACACCAGCTCATTACAATACCTTTTTTTTTCTTTTGGCTGCATTGAGTCTTCGTTGCTGCGCACAGGCTTTCTTTAGTTGTGGTGAGTGGGGGCTGCTCTTCGTTGAGGTGCACGGGCTTCTCATTGCGGTGGCTTCTCGTTGTGGAGCACTGGCTCTAGGCACGTGGGCTTCAGTAGTTGCAGCATGCGAGCTCAGTAGTTGCAGCATGCAGACCCTAAAGCACATGGGCTTCAGTAGTTGTGGCGCGTGGGCTCAGTAGTTGCAGCGCACGGGCTCTAGGGTGCGCGGGCTTCAGTAGTTGTTGTGCTTGAGCTCAGTAGTTGTGGCTCATGGGCTCTAGAGCGCAGGCTCAGTAGTTGTGGCACATGGGCTTAGTTGCTGTGCAGCATGTGGGATCTTCCCGGACCAGGGCTCAAACCCGTGTCCCCTGCGTTGGCAGGTGGATTCTTAACACTGCGCCACCGGGGAAGTCCTACAATACCTTTTACTGGTTGCAGCTATCAACCTTTACAAAATTTGGGTTTGAGAAACTTTCTTGAGGAAATAAATTCAGGAAGAATTAACAACAGGTTGCGGAGGTCTTATTCCTACACCAAGGGTCGTGAACCCTTAAGCAAACAACAGTCATCAAAGGACATTAAGACAGTTTTCAGAAACAGGAGACACATCTATTAGCATTTTGTTTATTAGACTAAAATGCATGTGGACAAAGCAATATCAATGTGTGTAAGTCGTGTACAAAACTTTGACAGTCACCACATGATAGCAGAGCTGTTTTACCATCTATAGGTGAGTGGCTTAGAGACTAAAAACAAAGGGGTAGAGAAGACCAGATATGTCTTTTATAAGGTTAAAGAAGAGTGTATGACATTAGTCTCTTAGTTATATTTTTTGTTTAGACTGCTCATAGATCCATTATTCATTCATTTACTCAACAAACTTATGGAATGCATCTTATCTGGATAATGTTAAACACTGAGAAAGTAGCAGTATTTAAGTTAAGTTCCTTGCCTTTACATAGCAGGTATAGCTAATGGGAAATGGCAGTGTTAGATAAATAAACAAATAAATAAAACATTGATATGTAGTATGAAGGAAATAAGCAAGGTAATGTAGCCACCCAATAAAAAGTAGCCTCGCCAGTCTTGTTTTTTTGTTTTTGGCATAAAAAGCATATTAAACATAATATGTTTTTCATTTATTTATTTGTCTACTTATTTGTATTCTGTCTCCTTCTGAACTGTAAGTGCCTTTAGATCAGGGACCTAGTCTTGTTTTCTGCTGTTTCTTAAGCGTGAGGACGCCGCCCGGTATATAGGGAACACACAGTAAATATTTGTTCAATACATTTGTTGATTGAGTAAGTGAACATGAAAGAGAGAAACTGACAGAGACCCTGTGCAAGACCCAGAAAGCATTTATTTGTGTTTGTATTGCATTTGTTTTTAAAATTCTTTACTTTTCTAAGCTAACACATTTTTTTAGGGGAGGAATTTTTCAGGTAGAGAAGGTGTGGAAAAATAAAAACTTAAAAAGATCTAGGTTAAGTGTTTGACCAAGCCATTTTGATTTCTCTTTATTGCTAGATATGGCATTTGCTTTTTAAATTTATGATTGATTTATGATTTTAAAAATGCTTATTAAAAATTGCAAAACAAAATTGTAAGACTATCTTTTAAAACAAATAGCTATGAAGAATCAGGGAACTCAGTTTCTTTAAGTTCAGTGATCTATTTTCTTTTCAAAATTTTAAGAAACTGGCTGGCCTGCTGAAAGCACAGGTTTGTATTTAAAATCATCTGAAATATAGTCATAAAGCCTTTTTTTAAACTTGTAGGATATAAAATCGTTTCCCTTTGCTTTCTGTTTTATCGCTTAGCTTTAAATATTTACTTTAAATCAATAAGAAAATTTGAATTCCCTAAGAGAAAAATGAGCAAAAGACAGAACAATAAACTGTTACAATAAATGAATACATTTTAAAAACAAAGAGAAAGAAGATAAAGAAACACAAAGAGCCAGAAAGCAAATAGAAGACTGTTCTATTCTTTAGCAATCAAGGAATTGCAAATCAAATAATGTTAGCATGCTTTGCATACCAACTTGGAAAGAGACAGTTTGAGGAAACAGGAAGTCACACACTGTTACTGTGAATATAAACTGTTTTAACCTTTCCAGGAGCAATTTGACAAGGTGAATTAGAAGCCTTAAAAATATATTTGCCTTTGACCTATTAATTTCACTTCTGAGAATATATGTTAATGAAATAATGAAGTATATATGACTATTTTGCCATAAAGATAATTAGATGAAGCGCTATTTAAGGTAGCAAAGTATTATACATCATTTAAGGGACCAATAGGGGCAAAATAAAGTTATAGCATTTTATTTTAATCCAATATAATAGTATTTGGACATTAAAACTATTTTCCACAATTTTATTTAGTGACATGGAAAGATGCTGAAGATGTATTAAAGGGAAAAGAAGCAAATTAAAAAATAATTGTTACAATATTGTGTAAAAATATTTACATATTTTGGAGAAAGGGAGACAGAGACTGAGATAGGAAAAATGAAGTCTACACAGATGTGTTTGTAGTGGGTGAGTAGATTGTGCCTGCTTTTAAATATTTTTCTTATTTGTTCATGGTATACGACTTTCCTATGGTGAACACACAAGCTTCTATGTTAAAGTGTGTGTGCTTTATTTAAAATGTAAAGATCTATAGTTTTGCTTTAAAGTTTCCCTGAGGAAACCAATAAAATTATAGACAAAGAGCATGAATAGGCAGTTTGTATAAGGAGACACCTTGTTGGCTATCCTGGATGTGAAGAGATGCTTGAACTCATAGGTGATAGAAGAAATGCAACTATAATATCATTAAGATACCACTTTGTACCCACTGGATTGGCCACAAAAGTAGAAATTTGGTGAGAAAGAGGGGAAATAGAATTCTGGTCAGAGTATAGATTGACATGACCCATTATAGGAAGTGAGTCTGAGGGTCATTCTGGAGAGCACATCTCAGTAGGTTTTTCTGAAGTTAACCAGCAATCCAGGTCCCAGTAATAAGGAGTTATTTGAAAAACACAAAATCAAACTGACTTTGTTTTATTATGGATTATTATGAACTTATTATTATTATTATTTTATTTATTATTATTATTGGCCATGCCTCGCCGCTTACGGGATCTTGGTTCCTCAACCAGGGATCCACCGGGGCCCCAGCAGTGAAAGTGCTGAGTCCTAACCACTGGACCACCAGGGAATTCCCCCAAACTTATTGATATTATTATTATTATGGACTTTGTTTTATTATTATTTGTGTTATGGATAGAAAAATCAAATAGGAGTCCTACTTCTCCCAACCTAATTCACACAAACAAAATGAGTTGTATTAGTAAGAGAAGGTAATTAAAATCTTGGTTAAGGATCACATGAATTTAGATTTTGTGATAAATGAGGAGGAAATGATCTAAAAATGATCAGATATGTGAATTTTAGGAAAGCAGACTTCAAAATTTTACAGCATTAACATAGAGAACTTGCTGAAGCCTCAAGAAGCCACCAGCCCTGGAGTGATAAGGACCACTTAGAACACAGGATGAGGAAATGACCATTTGGCCAGAAACATGTCAAATTTTGTAGACAATGAACACTTTATACTGGAAGTCAATCATAATAACTCATCCTAACTCAGAGAGAAACATATTCAAGAAGATTTTATAAACAAAAAGACCTCCAATATCATTAGTATTGAGGCTTCCTGTGGCCCCCATTGTGGGGCTGTAGTGTGATGACACAGAGGAGTGTGCAGGGTCTAATTGCAAAGCATATGATAGGTCATGGTGCAAGTTTTAGCCTTAAAAACATTATTAAAAGCACATGATTAGAGTTTTCATTTTAGATAAATAATTATGGAAGTTTAGAAAAAAAGAACATATGTGATTAGGTGATCAAGTTGTGAGTGAACCAGACCTCAAAGAAAAGCAGATGGGCCTTACCGTCATGCCAGCCAAGCAGGACATGGCCAATGTTTACTTAGTACACAAGGGATGGAGTGAAGGTAGGATGTCATATCCAAGGGGGCCAAGAGTAGGGGAAAAATCCAGATGGTAAGCATAAGCTAAAAACCTCAGGAAGTAGTGAGGATTAAGACTAGGAACGTCGTGTCTAGACCTGAAGACCAACTAAGGCAGTGACAGTGGAGACAGAGGAATATCACAGTGTTGTCTGTGGTACCAGAGAGCTGGAGACCACTGAAGGGTCCATCTCTGGGGAGAGGGGATAAGTAAATTGTAGTTGATGGTCACCACTGAATTCTATGCAGCCACAGCTAGGATTAGGCATACAACCAGCAATGTGGATACGTCTGAAAAGGTCCGTAGCGAGGGTTGCCAGATAAAATACAGGGTGCCCAGTTAAATTTGAATTTCTGTTAAACAACAAATACTTTTTTAGAGTATGATCCAAATATTTGCTAAATCTGGCAACCCTAGTCACAGTACGGCACAATTTGTGGAAATGAAAACTATGTACACAGGCAAATCAACCCAACTTACTTCATAAGGATACAGAGCAAACATGTTGATAGCTATTGTGTTTGGGGGTGGGGGATAGAGAGAAGAAAAAGGAATAAATAAATATTACATAAATAAAGAAATAAGAGAGGGCCTTGAGGGGACAGGTGGTGGTAATGAGCTGAGTACGACTGACTCAATTCTCTGTACCTAAATCCAAAAAGAAGTAAAAAATAAGTTTTTCTGCACTCTTGGATTTCTTCACTGAAGCCCTGGAGACACTGCCCGGCTGATAAAGAGAATATTCTGTCCTATGAAATGATCCCTATGGAATACTCTGGCACTGCCGGCAAAATTAAGTGGCAGAAAAGTGAGTAGGAGAGGGACTAGGTAGGTGACAAGGCACTCAGGAGGAAGAAATTTATAAACCGAGTTAAAAATGAAACTAATGAACAAATCAGTTAGGAACATTGCTTCACCTAGGTTTACTCTTTTAATAGAGGAACACGCTTACATTCTTATAGAGTAAATATTAGTAAAAGATTATCAGCAAGCACAAATCCTTAACTGTTGCCATGGAGACAGACAGAGGAATAGTCAAAGCTGCAATTTCCCCATTGGAAAAATGATAATTCAATACATGTCACCCAGTAACGCTGATTCTTTTAATACCTTTTTCTTTTTTCATGTCACAGCTGATTATAAGGAGAGCTTTAATACGATTGGCAACATTGAAGAGATTGCATATAATGCTGTTTCCTTCACCTGGGACGTGAATGAAGAAGCTAAGGTGAGTGAAAAAGTAGCACTGATTCATTGGTCGTACCTTTTAAATACCGTGTCCTTTCTCTGCAGAGGATTCTTTTACAAAAGCCTCTGAGTAGGGAAAGATCTGTTAACTTGAGCCAGAAAAAAGGGAAATGAACCTATGATCTTTCTCTTGAAGTCACACACGTTCAATTACGTGCAGCTAAATTGCCTTTTGTGGAGCAAGGAGAAAGGGGGTGTACCTATTCCTCTGTGGCCTCCCGCTGAACGGGCCAGGCCCCTTGTCCCTCCCAAATCCTCCAGGCCCCCAAGCTCCATTTTAGCACTTGGGGCTAACAGGACTGGGCCAGAAAAGTCTTTTCTACCTGCACTGCAGTTTCCCCAAACACCTCTCCAACTGCTGCCTTCTTCAGAGGCAGGAAGGTGCTCAGAGCTACTGTCTGCACAGGTAAGCAGCTGGGCAAGCCTCCCGACCCCCGGCCCCTTTGAGGCTTAATCTGGTCGAGGGAGGGTGCAGGAAGCAGGGCTGCAGGTCTCTGAACTTGACTCCCTGAGGAAGAGCCACCACCGTGACCTTGAGCCATTTCTTTCCTGTTAACCTCAAGCTTAAGCTTTTCTGATTTCTGTCTGGGGCCAGCACGGTTAAGAAGGGCAACAGTAAAATCTCTGGCCAGGTGCGTCCTGAGGATAGGTGTCCACCGTTGCATGGATTCGGGTAAAAAAGTAAGACTTGACGATACTCTGATTTGCTTTCCAGCCATGAGTCCCTGAGTTTATGAAAACTGAACTTTGCTGCTATGCCCACTCTTCTTCCTGTGTTCTGTACCTTCTGATTCTCGATCCTTATTTTGCACCAAAGGGAAGGTTCCAGATGAACCCTAAGCTTGTTTTCTGCTTCAGTTATGTACCATCTAAGAGGGCGTTAGAAGACTTTGTCTTCGAATTAATGAAAAGGTCAATGTAAACAACTGCTTTCAATGCTCCATTGTCTGCAAGCAGGGGAAGGCCAGGTGAGAAAGGAAACTGGATGGGAGTTTGTGGGCATGACTTAGAGAAGAAGATGAATTGCTCAGTGTCTCATTTCACTCAGGTATAAAACAAAGTAAATGAAATTGGCTTTAGGCCCAAGAAAGTTGACCTAAATGGGCAAGCAGAAACAGAGTTCCAGAGTAGCTGGGAGAATGTTCCAGTGGGTCAGTGCATCTGAGGGAAGGCAGGAGGCCTTGTGATGTGATGGGCACAGAAGTGCAGGAAAAGCTTCTCCTTGAGGCCCCACTCCACCTCTGTTTAAAGTTCCTCACCCAAGCCCCAGCCTTTCTCCTCGTGCCCCCTTCTCTTCTCCCAGAGGCTAGATTACTGGGCTGGGTAAGGAAAAGGCAGTGTGTGCAATGATATCAGGGCCCAGGGTTGGAATCCTGGCAAGTCAGCTGACCTCTCTGGGCCTCAGTTCGCTCATGTAAAGCAGAACAAAACAAAACAAAACAAACTTTTCCGATTGTCCCTGCTGTACCAAGCATGTGCTGGGAGTACGATGTGTGAAAATCCAGTCTCTGAGGGGGAGGTAAGGGAATCGTTAGCTGCACGGCAGTGTGTGTGAGGAGTGAGAGGCAGGCCCAAGCAGAGCCATCCATTGGGAAGACAATGGGATCCTATCCTTGCAAGTGCCTTGTCAAGGTAAAGCAAGCTGTAAAAGTGTGCTGTAACTGCAGCCCTAAATTTCCTTATCATGCAATCTGATAACAAGTGCTAGAAGGTGAATGTGTTAACTGTTACCAGTCAATAACGACCTTTTAAAGAAAATGTCTAAACCTGAAGGGACATCTTGAATGATGGCGGCTCTATGGTCAACCAGTGAGGTAGTTAATTTGGGGCTGAGTTGACTTTTCTTTCATTTCCCATAGGTAAGGCTCACTTTTCTTGTTGAAATATGTATGTTTGTGCATGTGTATTGTTCCAGGCTGACACATTTAAGGTCACATATGCTTTGACACATGGCAGTGCTTGCTTGTTGTAGCAAAACTTGTTTCTTTAATACCTATTTTCAGTAACTGTTATTTGGTAGTTGTAATTGTGTGCAGTTTGGGTTAATCGATGAGTAATAAAAATATCTCCAAATACTTCTGCCAAACTACTGGAAGAGCTTTTAAAGAAAAACCATAAAAGTTAAATCCATTTCATTAGGTAGGCTGAGAAGATTTTTTTTTTTTCAACCTGCAGGATGTAAGGTTTTTCTGTAAAATATCATTGATTTTATAATAAGCAGGCTGCAAAAAAAACCCAAAATTACATGATTGGGAAAAAGGTTTTCAACAAAGCAAGGCATAAAATCCTCTCACAGTGGAATTGTTTGTGATTTTCATACTGTGGACTTATTCTCGGGAGCAGTTGCACTTGACTTCGAGTTCCTCTTGGTAACATCCACACAGAAATCTGTTGTAGGCTTTAGGATTGTGACATTCATTCAGTGTCACATGTTGTTTTTAGTTCATGTGTCCAGAGGACACAAATTTGTGACCCGCAGCCTGCATATGTTCCACAGAACGTATATGTACGTGTGCATCATGCATTTATGTGCTTATATTCCAAGTTTTAAAATATTTTGCCCACATTTAATAATTAGGAGATTCAAGAAACAAACAAACAAAACAAAAACCTAAGTTTCCAGACTCTTTTGGATAATTAGAGATTCTGGCAACATGAGCCCGAGTGTCTGCAAGGCCATGAGTAGCTCTTGTGAGGTACCAGCTGTTCTCTTCAATGCTTTCTCTAGCCTTCTCCATCGTGGAACTTTCCTTGCCTGGTCCTCGTGGACATTTGAAGTTTCACGCCCCAATCACACCCCCTCAGACAACTGAATATGCCGTTTACATCTTTACTGGCTCTCGGTGTCGGGGAAAGTAGTGACACAAGGGAGGTTGACGCCGTGTGGCTGAGAGGAATGGGTCAGTCAGGAACCCCACCAACCTCCCCGGGTTCCTTTGGCAACGGGCCACACACAGGCTGACTTGTGTCGGTGCCGCTACAGAGAGCTGCTGAGCCTTTCTTTGTTTGAAAGAAAGGTAGTAAATCTTGATCTTTGAGGATGTTTTCTAAAAAATCAGAAATCAGTTGGGTCCAAATGTGAGTGGGTACCAACAAGTTGGATAATATCACTTCAGGGGTAAAAATAATATATAGTTTTTGGCACAAGACCAGCTTTGGAGTGGGTAATATCCCGAGAGACACCACGAATCTACTTTGAGCCACGGCAGTATCATTTGAGAGATCTGTGTGTCTTCCCAAGATAGCTTCTATTTGGATATTTGGTTTGGGTGCATTTATTAAAAAAATAAAACAGTCCCGTATTTGTTAGTCTTCCCACATATGCATCATAAGGCCTGATGACAAAATTTATGGATTTTTCCAGAACACTACTCTTTTCTTTTGCTGCTGACCTATATTCTGTTCTTACCTCTTGTTTAGCAGGAACAGAAGAAAGGAAAGAACGTGAAACTCTAATCATTTAGTTTAATTTAATTACAGGAAAAGTTTGGCCAGGGAAGGTGTTAACAGAACCTAGGGGCAGGACAGGAATAAAGACGCAGACGTAGAGAATGGACTTGAGGACATGGGGAGGGGGAAGGGGAAGCTGGGACGAAGTGAGAGAGTGGCATATGTACATATGTATATGTATATGTATATGTACATATGGACATATGTATACTACCAAATGTAAAATAGATAGCTAGTGGGAAGCAGCCGCATAGCACAGGGAGATCAGCTCGGTGCTTTGTGACCACCTAGAGGGATGGGATAGGGAGGGTGGGAGGGAGACGCAAGAGGGAGGAGACATGAGGATATACGTATATGAATAGCTGATTCACTTTGTTATACGGCAGAAACTAACACACCATTGTAAAGCAATTATATTCCAATAAAGGTGTTAAAAAAAAAAAATGAGGTTGCGGGATTAACTGCAGATTGCCAGTCTCAAGGGCAGCACGGTTCTGGCAGAACTACTGCAGACTTCTTCCTCCCAGAACCGGTTTTGCTGGTTGTGCTACAGCGTCTCTGCACAATGACGCCCGCAGCAGAAAGAGTCTCCGGCAGGACATTCGTTTCCCCTCAGGGTCTGTGCAGTCTGGAAGCTCCTGTAACGTGAACCGGGGTCCCTGGGCCCCTGGGAATGACTCAGGTGGCATCCAGGCGGGTGAGGTTCTCAGCATCCACGCTGGTGGGAGCTTGGAGGTTGATGAGGTTGGGGCACAGCGTGATAGAGAAAACAAAGCGCTGGAATGGGGCTCAGGCACCCAGGTACCCTCTGGGTGCGGGAATAGCCAGCTTTGTGCCTTCCCCCTTCTGAGCCTCAGTTTCTCAGCTGGAGAATGGCAGGAAGCGGAACAGGGAGGGGCTGACAAAGTATTAAGGTCCCATCCGTATGAGTCTAGTGGGAGCCCCACAGGGCTGCATTCTTTCACATGACTCCCACTTACAAGGTCATTTCGATTCCTCTTTCTCCCCTCAGCCAAACGCAGGTACCCACAGAGTAGATTTGTTGGTCACTAATCCCCGAGATGAGAAGTTCCCAGGCAAGCCCCTATTGAATTATTGAAGGGTGGTGAGCTCAGATTCCTGGCACCGAGCGCCGGTGATGACATCACCCCCAGAGCGGGGGCACACAAACCCTAATTATACGCTCCCCTTTCTCCCCGATTTCTAAGGAGATTCTTGAAACCAGGCCCCTTATTTGTGCCCAGAGCCTTTTTCTCCGTTCACAGTGATTTCAAGATTAAACCAACCTCGACGTGCTACAAAGGCCTCTCTCATGTGACCACAGAGAATTACTTGAGCGTTAAGATATTACTTAGTGCTCTGAGGAACGAGTTTCTTTTTCGTGTCTTTTCACTGGAACACCATACCAATTTCCCCCTGTTTCTATGCCTCACCCTTCTCGTGGTTTATAAACTACCTGAGATGAAGGAGGCCTATTTCCATGAACCCTCTGCTGTTAAGCCTTTCGGAATGATCTTGAGTCAGTGAAATGTTCCTCTTCCCTCACTACCAGCACTGCTAAATAATCAAGCAAACAAGTAAATCCACTCCTAGCCCATTCCCCTGTCTCTATGATTTAAAAAGAAAATGTATTATAATTCAGTAATATGGAGCTCTGTCTGCCCTGTGTTACTCTAGCCCAGCACCTCTGCTTGCGGAAGCAGAGTGACTGCGCTCTGGAGGGAGGCCTAACCCCCACCCCCCACCCCCCGCCACCCCACTCTCTCTCTCTTGAGTTGCAGGAGGGGCTTTGAGAGAGGAGCTGTCAGGCCCTCTGCTTTGCAAGATCAGGTGGGAAACGTTCTTCCTGCGTTTTGGTATTTGGGAGGAACTTTCAGACCGGAAGTTGTTACAGTTTTAGAGAGAGTCAAGGACACAGATAAGGCATATTTTCATCCCTGTTAACAGATTTTTGTGGTGAAACTGGGGGTGGGCAGGGCTGAAAACTGGTTGGGGTGAGGCGGGAAGTAGAGAGGTTGAGAGACATCATGGATCATTTCCCTGTGCATCTCAGATTCTGATTCCACTAAATATCAACTTTCTTCATAGCAGGCTCTGCAAGATTGGGCAAGTGGAAAAGGTGGACTTTGAACCATGTCCCTCTGAGTCCAGAGTCCGTGTTCTTAAACCATCCCAACAGAGGGATATCTGTCATTTTTTTTTAGACCAAAAAATGCTATGATTTTTCCTTCTCAAAGAAATTTATAGGGTACAACCTAGAAAGAAAGAAATCAAATGAATCTCATTTCCTTGAGCAAAGCAATTCTATCAAGTCACCCTGCTTTTGCCACCCATCTCCCCCATCCCCACCAACAAAGATGGGCTCACTGACCCAACACTGCCAGCACACAGGTCTCTTCCTGTCCATGTCTTTGGTTGCCCTGGTACATTACTGGTTGATGTCATACATATTATTGACCAGAATGTATACGGGAGTGAGGACTGTTTGGATTCCTTGCCCTCTTCAACTGAGTGTGTGTGTATGTGTGTGTATTAGCCTAACATTAGTGATCTCATTTGCCTAATTATGACCTCGCTCTGGGTTAATTGAAGATCAGTGCATGCTTTCTAATAGTGCAGCTCTGAGACATAGCAGTGTTTTCTTCTCCATACCTTACACATTTATTCTCCATTTTTCCCCACTTCTCTCTAGCTCCTTTCCCTGGTATCCTGAATTTCATTTTCACACTCATTTACATTATTTCTGTACACTTTTCCTTTATGTTTTGGTTTTTTCCTGTAATGAACAGTGAAGACTGTTCCTTACTCTTTTCTGCAATACCATGTAGGAAGCACAGCATGAAAAAATTCGAAGCAAGGATGACGATTATTATTCGAGAAAATGAAGGTTGCAGAAGGCACACAATGGCTCCCTGCTTTACGTTTGCAACTTAAGAAATACAGTAAATGAAAAGCCACATTTACCAAGCTGGTAAATTGGAAGTAAATATTTACACATAAGCAATATTTATTTATTTTTAAAATTTATTTATTTTATTTATTTATTTTTGGCTAACTTGGGTCTTGGTTGCTGCACGCGGGCTTTCTCTAGTTGAGGCGAGCGGGGGCTACTCTTCGTTGTGGTGCACGGGCTTCTCATTGGGATGGCTTCTCCTGTTGCACAGCACAGGCTCTAGGCACACAGGCTTCAGTAGTTGTGGCACGCAGGCTCAGTAGCTGTGGCACATGGGCCCAGCTGCTCCGGAGCATGTGGGATCCTCCCGGACCAGGGCTTGAACCCGTGTCCCCTGCATTAGCAGGCGAATTCTCAACCAGTGAGCCATTAGGGAAGCCCTGCAATATTTATTTTATAGATAGATTCCTCTCACTTTGGGTCCCTTTGGATGCTATAAATGAATTGCATTTACAAAAGAGATTTTCATGTAATTTTTTTTTTATTGAAGTATAGTTGATTTACAGTGTTTTGTTAGTTTCTGGTGTACAGCGCAGTGATTCAGTTTCCATGTAATTTTTTAAATTGAGAGAAAATGCCAGATGAGAAGATGCATGTTGATATTCCCTCTAGGCCCTATTTCCCTTAATATTTTTGCCTTATTTCTTGCCTTTGTGTCTGATTTTGCACTAATACCAAGGAGATGTCATTTGAGAACTGAGACCCAGTCTGAGGGGTGGAAACATGGATGTGCTGAGAGAAATCAGCTGGCTGAGCAGAAAAACAAAAGTGAAAGCTGAGAGTAAAAAGTTCTCTTCCAGATTTGCAATTCTATCCTTAAGGAAGAAAATGAAGTTGATTGAATGCCCCAGCACTGCCCTGCAGCTGCCCTGGACATAAGGGCATTTGATGGGGCCCGTGTCATGAATTGCTTCATATTGTGAGACATAAATAAAGCTCTCGGATCGGGTGACTTACTTCTGTCATGTTAAGTCCAGGTTTCTTCCTTTTCTTCCTGTGTGGTTCAGCCCTTTCTCTTCCCAGTGCTGTCTTTTCAAGGTACAACAAGTGGTCAGCAAGCCAAACCTAGCTCTTTATCAGCTGCTAACGGGTAGGAAACAGCCCCTCAGTCCTCAGATCTGAATGTTAGTAGCTTCAAAGACAGGATGGTGCAAATGGCAGTGCTTTGATCACAGCCTATGCAAAGGCAGTAAACTAGAGAAAATATAAGTGTTCTAACCTTCTTGCACCCTGTAAATTATTCAGTCTCTCTTTGTGGAAAATATGGTAATGCTCATTGAAAGACCATTTTGACATTTAGTACCAAATCAGAGCAGACCCATTAAAATTGTCCCAAATTTATCTCACCCTCCTTCCTTTTCTCTCTCTCTCAACATTTCTTTTTGGTCTAAAAGATTTAATCAGTTTTTATGGAGCTCCACTGTGTGTCAAGCAAAGTGCTTTAGAAAGTTACAGTTTCGCTAGTCTTGACGAATCATGCCTTCCAAGGGGATGCTTCTAAATGGACTGTATTCTCTTTCTGCCAAACTCCAGTGCTGGACACCAGGGAGAAGGGGATATGTGTAAATATTGATTTTCAAGATGAAAAGAGAACCCAAAGGACCGGCCAAAGGAAGCCATACTCCTGAGTGCCCCGTGGGTTCATGACCTAGTTTGTTTCCCTGACCTCCACCTCCCATCCGCAGTCCAGGGAGTCCCCTTTCTGCTTACAAGACAGTCCAGGGTGCAGTGGAGCTGATGGATATTACTGATAAAGAAGAAGTTATATCCTAATGTTTTGACTAAATAGAGCCCAGGTTTCAGCAGGTCATCATATGGCAGAATAGAGAATATTATAGGGCATCTTCCATGCTCTCCAGAGTAAAGAAGGGGTGGGGAAGGCTCCTGGGAGGGGTCTTGAAAGGTTGAGATACACACTGCAAAGCAGGGCAAATGGCATTTTTATGCGTTTGCTGGGGCGTGGTGTGGGTGAAGGAAGCTTTAAAAGGGAAAGGTAAACATTTGCTGGAGTCTTCGGTATTGAACTTAAAGCCACGCCTTTGTTCCAGTTTTATAAGGTAATGGATGGCAGGAAAAGCTATAAAGCTGGAGTTAATTCATATATAGAAGGAATAATCTTTGGAAACCATCTCATCCAAGCTATCTATGGCTTGATCTTTTGTTAGAATGTGGAGTATCCATGGTTTCTGGCCTGAATTCTCCCGAGGGCTCTGTAACTCACATGTATCAACTGCTGTGTGTATGCAGAGACTGAGATCGCATACTTGGATTTCATAGACTGACGTGTGTGTGTGTGTGTGTGTGTGTGTGTGTGTGTGTGTGTACCATGGCTAGTATTTATTCAGTGATTACCATATACCAGGCACTCTGCCAGGTGCTTTATATACCTTATGCGATATTCATACTTTAAATGGATATCATTTTTCATTTAAATAATGAAGAGGTTGAAGTCCAGGGAGCTTACACAATGAATGCACAGCAGAGAGCTGGGATTCCCACCCTGGTAATGTCTGTCTGAAGCATGTGCTCTTTCCATGGTACCTTTTTGCCTTGGGAGGACGTAGTCATAGTATCTTCTCTGTTATCTGTGGCAAAGGTACAGTCGTCCCCTCCAAGCAGCTTGCCTGCTGCACATCACGTGCTGGGCCAGGCAGTGGGAATTTACAGACACACCAGCCAAGCAGAGTGTCTGCTGCTCTCAGAGGACGTTTTGGCTGGGCCGAGAACTCAGACGTATCTGTAAATGACTGTAACATGAGGAAGAAAGTGACAAAGACTCTGATGAAAACAGAATTAAAGGGCCAGGAGAGTTCTGGAAAGGGAGATAGCCCTGTTTTTTATTTTTTTTTTAATCACAAAATAAAAAGATTTATTTTCTTGAGCACAAATAAGCATCCACCTACTAGATTAGTAGCCAGGAGCTTTTTGGTAACTTTATTTTTTTAAACCATTTTTAAAATTGAAGTATAGTTGATTTACAGTGTTGTGTTAGTTTCAGGTGTACAGCAAAGTGATTCAGTTATATATATATATATATTTTTTTTTTTCAGATTCTTTTCCATTATAGGTTATTAGAAGATATATAATTCCCTGTGTTATACAGTAGGTCCTTGTTGGTTATCTATTTTATATCTAGTAGCGTGTATATATTAATCCCAAACTCCTAATTCATCCCTCCCCTGCCCCCCACCCCGCCCCCGCCCTGCCATCCCCTTTGGTAACCATAAGTTGGTTTTTCATGTCTGTGAGTCTATTTCAGTTTTGTAAATAAGTTCATTTTTTAATTTGTTTTTATTTTTATAAAACATTTCTATTAAGTTTTCTATTTAAAAAATTTTTCCCAATTTCTTATGTAAAAAATTGCAAATGAAAAGTTGAAAGAATAATACAGTTCTTACCACATACCCTTCACCTAGATTGACTCATTGTTAGTCTCTTGCCAGATTTGCTTTCCCTTCTCTCTCTCTCTCTCACACACATACACACACACACACACACACACACACACACACTTCTCTACTAAAGACTTCCGCACGTAGAGAGGGCGCCGTTCTGTGGGATCAGGGAAGATTCGAGGGAGGGTGTGGCACGGGAGTTATGTCTTCAGGGTCGGGTGGAATTTAGACGAGTGTGGGTTGGAAAGGGGAGCCAGGTGGAAGGACGGGGCGCTCAAAGGTGCAGAGACTGACTGCAGAAGAAGAGCTGGGGGTGGTGGAGCTTGGGAGAGAATTTCGAGTGGGCTGTAAGGAGGGGACGAGAGACGCCAGGAGAAGGGGTGAGATGCCGCGGAGAGAATTGGAGGGTGGGCGAAAGAGGGTTAAGGTGGGAACTTTAGACCCACCCATTTAGGGGAGGTGGAGGAAGAGGAACCAGAGAAGGAAAGGGTGGTCGGGAAGGAGAGGACAGAAGGATGGGGGAGAGGAGGAAGTGGCCAGTGCAGTGGGTGTTGTAGGCAGTGGTTTCTCACAGCCTGAGCCTCTACAAACAGCAGCAGCAGCAACTTGGGAAATTGTTAGAAACGCAGATGCTGGGACCTCCTACCTCAGACCTACTGAACTGGAAACTCCAAAGGGGCAGAATCTTAACATGTTGTAACAGGGCCTCCTGGTTGCAGACCCCTGCTTATAAGGACGCTACTGAGAAGGCTGACCTGGAAGAAAGCAATCTCAGTAGAACAGTGAAGTCCAAAGTCAGATTCAAAATAGTGGGTGACGTGGCCTTTACTTACGGCCGGTAATTTATATGTGCTCATGTTGAAAGCATGCATTGCAGTATTGTTTACAAGATGAAAAGACTAGAAACAGCCTCATGTTAAAGAAATTGTTATTCCATAATCGTGGTTCTTTTCAAAAAGAAAAAGAAAGAGCTGTCTTCAAAATATCTTGTCAAATGGAGAAAGCAGGCTGCAGAACTGTGTGTTTACTGTGCTACCATTTGTATCGAAAAGAAAAGGATATGAATTTGCATAGCTTGTTTCTAGAAGGATGCACAAGAAAGTGTGAAGGATACTCAAGAAACTGTTGGTTGGGGAACAATGCTGGTGGGGGAGGGGGTGTAGTTTCCATGTTTGCCCTTTTGAACTTTGTGCTGGATTCAGATATTACAAACTCAAAACAAGTTTTAAGTATTAAACATGAACAGAAAGGGTTTAAAATAATAACAAATGATCAGAAATTTGAGTGAGTGGCTCTTTCAGTCTCTGCGTAAATTCTTACTCTGACTGAGAGCTCATTATTTATGAAACAGGCCAACCCATTGTTACACAATGTCCAAATTTTTCCTTGTCCTGAGGTGCTGTTTCACAAGACCTGTTCAGGTGACAGAGCTGAGTGGCAGAGACTGGCCATTGGCAGAGCAATGAAGGTTCTGCCCGAGAGAGTTCGCACTTGCTCTCTCCCCACCAAAGCCTATGACACTACCCCTTAAAAGTGTCCCACAGAGATAGATTTTATGTTTTAAAAATCAATTCACCTTCATAAGATATCTCTCTATTCGAGTTCTGTGAATATAACTAATCTACTTTGGAATCATTTGGGGAGAACATCACAAAATGCCTTGAGAGAGAGTCCGGACAGGAAGCTCTTAGAGTAGTCTGGTCGGAAGGAGAGCTTGAACTGGGGGCCAGGGGGCCGCTGAGGAAGCGAGCCTGGTGGGACAGTTGGGGAGGTAATACGTATGGGGCTTTGTGGACTGTGCCATGAGGGTGAGGAGGAGCTTGGAGTCAGAGAGTAGGGCTGGCTGGGTGACCAGGTATCTGAGAAGATGGAGATCGTGGTGGTCACAGGAAGCTGCCGTAGATTTTCATAGCACTTTACAGTTTAAAAACGTGATCTCATTTTAAAGTGTCACAGTAGCAAGCTAGGGATTGTTATACCTATGTAAAAGATGAGGCAAATGAGGCCCAGAAAGGTTCGATTAGTCCAAGGCCATAGTGTCAGGATTTGCACCAGGGACATAATTTTGAGTCTCCTGTACCTTTTTCTTTTCTTGCTGTGCTTTCCTCTCATTTCGCCCTCCAGCTTCATAGAAAGCTCTTTCCTCTTACAAAACTTCTCCTGTGAGTTGATCCCATTTAATCCCTGCTTCCGGGGCTCTTAGCTCCCACAGAGCTTCCTCCCGTAGCCTTACGTTCATCCTCTCTTGCTGTGTGAACACCTTGTCCATCCTGGAAGAACACCTCTGCGTGGCCCCGCTGCCCGTGTTCCTGCCCAGCCTCCTGCCTCTGCCAGACTCCCCCCGCTGAGGTGCTCCCTCTCCACCTTGGTGTCCTGGATCCCCCACCCCAGCAATCTAGCTTCCTGTCCTTCCCTCCGGGAGTCTGGCCTCCAGAAGGGGCGCAGACCCTCTACTTCTGATCCTGAGGGTCTTTTCTTAGTCCTCACTCTGTCCTCTTGGTAACTTGGATGTTGGATACTGGGGCCACAGTTCTATCTGCCCTTGGCCTCAGTGATACACCCTTGACCTCGTCAAGTGTTCGTGACTTGATCACAGTGATACAAGCATCTTGGTTGGCCTCTTCTCTCCCCAACTGCCTTTTATTCAGGCTCCCTCTGAACCTCCCACTAGGCTGGTCTCGTCCCTCTTTTGAGAGCCAGCATGCACTTTCTTCTCCTCCATCTCTCTTTTTTCTAGCTCAGGACACCTATAGGAAATCTTCCCTTGTTGAGCTCTCTCCTTTTTTTCAAGTTCTTACAGTATGTACAACCTGAGATATTCAACTTAGTTCCTACTTCTATACATTCCACCAGTGTATTGAGAGATGTTATATCTCCCCTCTTCCTTGAGGGCAGGGCCCTACCATAGATTCCTATATCTCCTGTAGCATCTGTATATAGCATCTTCAGTAGCATATATACACGTATCAATACATACATGTATATGTACATACATACATTCATACTGATTCTATAATTGGTGCCTGACTTGTGTTTGTTGATATACAGATAGATAACATTTTTTTGAGGATAAATGTGGTCAGAGCAGCTAACTCTGCTGTATTATCTTTTTTTTTTTTTAATAAATTTATTTTATTTATTTATTTTTGGCTGCATTGGGTCTTCGTTGCTGTGCGTGGGCTTTTCTCTAGTTGCGGCGAGCGGGGGCTACTCTTCATTGCAGTGCACAGGCTTCTCACTGCACTGGCTTCTCTTGTTGTGGAACACGGGCTCTAGGCACGCGGGCTTCAGCAGTTGCAGCACGTGGGCTCAGTAGTTGTGGCTCGCGGGCTGAGAGCGCAGGCTCAACAGTTGTGGCGCATGGGCCTAGCTGCTCCGCAGCATATGGGATCCTCCTGGACCAGGGCTCGAACCCATGTCCCCTGCATTCGCAGGCGGATTCCCAACCACTACGTCACCAGGGAAGCCCCTGCTGTATTATCTTGACAACTTCAGCTACACAGAGCAATCCTGACTCTTAGAATGTTTTGCTTATGAAAGCAAGAACATGGATAAAGAGGGAAATGTGTATTTAGAAAAGAAATTTTCTCTTACTTCGTTGGACAGATATTTGTTGAGTATCTCCCATGGGCCTGGCACTGGGAGTAGAGTGAGCTTGAGGCAGACAAGGGCCCTCCTCTTATGGGTTTAGAGTCGCATGGAGCAGACAGATAATTACGCACTAAACAGAGAAACAAGATAAATCCAAATGATGTTCAGTACTATGAAGCAACCAGAAAAGAGCAGCGTGGTAGGGTGTGCTACTCGTCATGGGCAGAGGTGGGAGAAGGGGGAGGAAGACAACTCTAGATGGCCAAGGTGGGGATTGCTGAAGAGTTGACATTGGACTAAAACCTGAATGAGAAGAAGGAGTGGGCACTGATGATCCTGGGGCAGCCTTGCAGGTAGAGGGCACAGCACATAGCAAAGACTGGCAACGGGGAGCAAGCTTGGCGTATTCTGGCAATGGAGAATATTGAGTACTAAAGGAATATGGAAAATGTGTGGTAGAATATGTGAGTAAGCCAAAAGTGCATCTGTGCATACCCACAGTATCTGTAGGAGAAAATGAAGAAATCTATTCTCAGGTTTTAAATCATTCCCTAAAGGAGCTATATTTATATAATGGAGGTGTCAGGAAATCTAGGAGTTTCTTAGATCCTCAACAAAATCGCAAACTCTCTGAGGGCAGGGAATCTCAGCATTCTTGTGTCCCACCTCGTAGCATGATGCCAGGCACAGAGAGAAGATATTTGATAAATATTTGATGAATTAACGCATGGAGGAAATGAATAATTGCCCAAGACTGAGGTTTCATATGTTAATATTATTTACTTTTAGTTTATCTTTCTGTCTCAATTTAGCTTTGCATTTGTACCAAATGCAATCATATGAATGGGAAAAAATGCTGAAATGTGAGCAAACCATCTATAAGGTCTTTAATAATTCTAAGAACCAGAAAGAAAATAGAGTATGGAAACTGGCAAGAGCACACTTAACATATTAATATATTGTTTGCATTTTACAGTGAAAATGCTGATTTCTTGCTATATGCCATGTCTGTAATTTGGAGGCTAATGTGTGTGCAATTTCTTGTAAAAGAGCTCTTAAGAGTCTCAACCTTAGGAAATAAGTAGCTTTCTTAGTCTCTAATCAGAGGATCTCCTTGAAAATACAAATTACAATTGTTTAAAGAGGAAAATAAACAATTTCCATCAAATCATGGACCTTATGATTTTTTAAATCCCAAATTGCTTTGTAAATCAAGATTGGCCTATTTATTTTAATGGCAAGCTCTCAGAAAAATCTTGGGAGTTAATAATCAAGTTAATGCAGCAATTCTAAAGCCCATTAATCTGTATTTATTTTAATAAATCTTACTACACACATAATGCACAACTGAGAGGTATTATAACCTGGGTAAAGTCACTTTTCTTGTGTAGGAACTACAAAATGGGAATTGCAATTCATGTGTCAAAAAATGATTTTATTAAAAATTATCAGTTTTCATGAGACGGCCTCTATTTCTGAAAAGGTCTTGGTACCTTTACAAATGCTCTTTCCATCTGAATCAATCTTTGAACCAATGACAAAATTAAAATTGTATCTATTATCTGCCTGGATACACCTGATTCAATTAAAATTTTTCTAAAAAATAAATTATGTGCTGTAAGAATTATAGGAAAATAACATTCATGACTCTTGGTTGGCAGACCAATTGTTCATGGCATTTCTTTACATAATTAGGGCTTCTACTAAAGTTAAAAAGAACTTTCTGTGCTTGACATTTGGATGAACATTGGTGAGGGAAAGCATACCTTCTCCCTAAGTTTCTGTAATACACATTTACAAACAGTGCTTTGTAGATAAACTTCCAAGAAATTTGTTGTCACATTTGCCTGCTGGGTATAGAGCTCAGACATGGTTGGGTTTGCAAGATGAAACAAATTAATGCTTATCAGTCCCAAGCCGAGGTTTTAGTTAATGTCCTTGCATGCCTTCCCAACCCCCGCAATTGCAGTTAAAGTTCAACCATTCAGGTTTTAAGTGCAGCACAGCGAAACTGTGATTGATATCATCAGGCACATAGACTGTGCTTTGCTATTGGGTCAGACAGCCAGGCAAGAAGAAAGCAGTGCCAACCCTATTATAAAATCCCTGCTTGTTAGGATAACTCTGGGAGCTGGCAACACAGTGTAGCAGAGAAGGCAGATTCTCGTGTTGTTTACTTCTTATGGAATCAGGATGCCATGAATCAAAGAAGGCCCACTGGATCTTCTTCTGAGGACCTTTCTCCATTAAGAGGACCTAAGTCTAAGTGTCTCCTAGTGGTAGAGTCCAGTGTGTTGTAGCTCATTTCACCTTTAAGACCTTGTCTACTGGATGGCTGATCGTTACAACTCCTCCAAGGAGGATTTCGTGTATGTATTGTAGGATATCGCCAGTAAGCATCTATTATTTCAATGGATCTGTCCTACTCAAGTGGCCCTTATAAAAATACATGTTCCATCAGCTAAGCTTTCTTAATTGAGACTTGGAGCTGACAAGGCCACAGTTAATATTGCTTCCTGCCTGTCTGAGTGTATGTCCGCTGTGAGTGATGTATGGATATATCAGTAAGCCCAACCATGAATCCTATTGGCTTAGGAAATGCAGAACACTTTTCTCTTCTGGCTGCTGCAGGACTAGGCAGGCTTTATGAGGGTGAGGGAAAAAACCAGTCTGGCTGAGGACCCTGTGGATTACACCCACCAACAGGAAGATTTCTCCATGAAATACGTAGCCCTCGGTAGGAACAACCTCGTCATTTGACCCCAGAGTGATCATTTGATTTGCTGACATAAAGCTGTATTTATTTATAGCTTCTGGCCAAGATAACCCCATTGTCAATAATGACAATAACAGTAAAAGAAGTCAAGTGTTCCCGGAAAAGTATGCGTTTATCTTTTGACCTAATGATCGGGGTTTGATGAAGTTATTGTAACCTTTAGAGCACCATCGTGTTGTCTTTCTTTCCCATCTAGCCTCCAACTTCTGTGATTGCAGGGACCATAATTGGTGCATCTGTGCTAGTAACCAGCACAGTCTCAGGGACGTGGTAGATACTTAAAAATATTTGTGGCATGAATGAATGTTCTCTGCTGTTAGGGCATCTCCAGGAGCAGTAGACAGCATTTTCTGTCTACTTTTACCCTGGAAGTTCGGTAGGAGAAACAGGCACGGCGTATTCTTTCTGAGTGGTCTTCATCACTCAGCTCTCCTAAATCATTTGACATTTGCGTCTGTAGTTACTCTTTGTCTTTACCATTCCTAAATAATAAACAGATATTTATGGAATCCCTGGTCTTAGCCCAGTGTCTCTGTGGGTTTTGTATTTCGCTTGCATCCTCCATGTTCAGTGCTCTGTTCTGTGTTCTCATGGCCTCTGTACTCATTTCTCTCAGGGGAGCCCTGACCACCTTGTGTTGGTCATTGCTGGATTACTCATTGGGCTTCCCCTTGGACTATCAGCTTCATGAGGCTGGGATCTACTTTCTTCTGTATCCCCAGTTTCTAATATTGAGTTTGACCTACTGTGGACTTGTGTTGATATTTATAGAAAGAATGAATGAGTCAATGAATAAAAGAAATGAATAAATAAAATGACCATATTCGATGTTAGATCATCTTTAGGCACTCATTTTCAGATGCAGCTGGAGAAGTGAGATCCTGTGGCATGATGTCCACAGTTGTTGTGATTAGCATGTCACTGAAACCTGTATCTGGCCTTGACTGCTATTGATGTGGTGCCTTGCTAATGTGTTTCTTGTCGCCAAGTAAGGGGCTCAAAAATTAAATGATTAAAATGATCTTTACGTAGATATAGCACTAAAAATGAGAGATCTGGTTGTATAAATTACCAAAGGTCTACAGGCATAGGACTTAAAATGAATTAGGTCAAAAATTTGAATGGCCTTTAAAATGCGGCTCATGGCAGTGGCTCTTTGCTTTCTGCAGGGTTCTTCTCTGGGGTGTTGAAAGGCTTCAGGTCAAGGGTTTGAAGGTGAATAAAACTTCCAAGGGGATGAAATAAAACAAGAGTCAGATAATACATCCAATGAAATGGTTTTCAGGATAAATAACTGTACAATTTTAAAACAGTGAGTTTAAAGTTTTCTGTTAAATACAAGTAATACATATGGTATTAAATGGAAGTAGTATCAAGGATATAATATAGTATGCCTGTTTTTTCCCAAAGACTGCCTCTTACTATTCATGTAGTTACCACATAAATCTAGGTGCTGTCCTCATATACCTAGTCTGTGATAAATCAACTTTAAATGGTATATATTGACATCTACACACTATAGAAAAGGAGGATAAATTTAGTCGTTTGTACTTCTCCTTCTATTACTGCCAATATTTCATAATAAAATTATTATTTTTAGTTCTGTTGGGCAGTGCTATAATCTTTAATTATTTGCTTGAGTTTCCATTTTTTCGGATTCATGTCACTTTTGTTGTCTTTCTTGATATCTCATGATGTAAGATGAGGACGCTGGTGACTTTACTACCTGCCCTTCCTCCTGTTCCATGTCTTACCTCTGCCAGCCCTTCTTTTACTTTTTCACTAACATGAAAGTATCTTAGTATTTATATTCTGTTCTTCAGGGAGGGATTTAAAAATGATTTAAAGGGAAAATTGAAAACCAAAGACAAGAAGTGACTTGCCTGAAGTCTGCTTAATGTTAGAGTTGGGACTAAAACCTGGGGCTTTTGACTCCCAATCTAGTGGGCTTTCTAGATAAACTCGTTGACCTCATTCATCAGATGTTTATTGAATGCTTATTCTCTGCCAGGCACCACGTTAAGTACCAGTAATACAAAAATAGTAAGAAATTGTCTCAAATCTCATACTCTCATACAAATAGGAAAGACAGATGTGTAAACAAATAACTATGTTTCAGTGCAATAAGGTGCAAAGGAAGGTGTTGTGTAGCTTTCTTTTTTTTTTTTATCTCACAGGTCAGAGATTAGAGAAATTGATATAATTATTAGAAGTGACAGCTTTAATACATTGAGGAGACAGCGTTTTACCCAGCTAACTTATGCATGTTTGAAAAATAAGTAAGACTTTGCTAATATAGTTAAAGAGAAGTAATTTAAATTGTCTGTTTCAAGATTAAGTACAAAAGAAAAATTTTTATAAATTTATAACTATAAATTATATAATAAATCATGTTATATGTGTTCAATAAGTTTTTATGTGAGAATATCCAAATATTCTTCAGTTGTCCTTATAGGTTTATTTAATATTTTAACTTTAAGTCTAAGGCTTATGCATTTTTTTAAATAGATCTTTTTTATGGTGACTTGTGAACTTTTTCCTTTCTTTCTTCCTCCCTCAGATTTTCATCACTGTGAATTGCCTGAGTACAGATTTCTCCTCCCAAAAAGGAGTGAAAGGACTTCCTTTGATGATTCAGATTGATACATACAGTTATAATAATCGTAGCAATAAACCCATTCATAGAGCTTATTGCCAGATCAAGGTCTTCTGCGACAAAGTGAGTAAAGATGACAGTTTGTCATAAAGGTATTTTTGTTATTAGATATTACTTTAATGACATTTCCCCCTTGTCACCTCCTCCTGTCTAGTGGTGTCAAAATAATCCCTTACCAATCACAGTGGGAGTGGTAATCTTTCATTCTCAGTTCCTATTAGATATCTAGGGAGTCATCATTCAACTGTATTTTTTTTTTTCAGTCAGTCATTCTACCACTAATTTAATGACTGATTGACATTTCACTGTGCTATGAGTCTGATTCAGTTAGATAACTGAAATAAATAATAGATTGTTTTTAGTGGGTATATAGATCCTGTCCCAGAACATATCGATGTAACTGCTATTAATTTATGGGTTAAATGGGGTCTCAGCTAGAGCCTTTTGGAATGGAAATGGCACCTCTAAAATAAGTTCATTAGCAAACATGCTTCAGGAGAAGATGTAGTTTTTGAATCTTCCTGAAACCCCTCATAAAAGACAGAGCAATTAAAATGGCAAAGATTAAAATCCCGTGATTATGTGACAAGAGACCCTTACAAAATCCCAAATGTGAATGGGACCAAACATCAACAATTTCAAGACCTGTGTGATGTCGGCATCGTGAGAGAAAGTAGTGGGCCCACTTGATGACCAAAGAACAGGGAACCTACCAAAGTGACCCATGGTACCAGAGAGAGAAGTGGGCCATCAGAGGACAGTATGTGAAACTAGGGTGGGAGGGGATGGATTGTACAGACTTCAATTTACTGGTGGGTGCAAGGGGACAGAACATTGAAGTGTTCTGGGCTCTATAAACTCTGGAAAGTTATAAATTGAAGCTCCCTGGTAGGATAAAATCCTGCTCTGAGAAAAGGCTGCCGGGAGTAGAATCCAGGTTGAGTTGAACAAAAACAAAAACAAAGGTTCAAAGGAAAGAGAAGTTCCAAATAAAAAGGAAGAGGGGAAAAGATACAGAGTAGGCAGATCTCAGGAAATATAGGACTATTTTCTTTTATCACTTTTTGAACACAACTGAAGCAGGAGCATGAGAGCCATGAAGCTAGAAGAATTATCCTAGTTCTCTCATTTCACTTAGAAATGACCAGCAGAAAAGAAAACAGTTGAATCCCATACAGTCTCATGAAAAAAATAATTAATATCAGACTGACTTCCTGTGGACAATGGATGCGTGCCAGAAAGACATGCCCACAAAACAGGTGAAACCTATAGCCTAATGTTCCAAAAATGGGCTTAAAATTAACATAATTTAAAATTTTTTTTTTTTTTGAAATTAACAAAATCATGGAAATTATAAAGAGCAACATAAATCACAGTTTGTAAAACTCAGACATGAGGTGTTTGGAGAACAGAATGATTTGAAAAGAGATATGGTAGAATTCAGGAATGAATTTAGAAGTAAAAGATTAAAATATTTCAGAGGAAAAGACTACACTACAAGCAACACAGAAGTGAATAAATAAGAAAAGAGAATGCCTTAATAGAAATACAAGTTGGAAAAGAGCAAAATTTTAAAAATCAGAGGAAATGAAGAAACAATTAAGAGAAAATCATAGATATAGAAAAGAGGTAAAGATGATCCAAGAGACATATAATATGTATCTTTCAGGAAGAAAGCTAAAACAATGGAACAGAAGAAATGCTAAAAATGATAATCAGGAAAACTTAAAATAAAAAGTATACATTTTAAAATGGGCTACAATGCACCTGGGAAAGTTGACCCAGGATGACTTTAAAAATATTCTTTGAGCATCTAAGAAAAATAAAATAGACAATGAGTCATTTATTTTTTTAAACTAATTTTTACTGGAGTATATAGTTGATTCACAATGTTGTTTTAGTTCCAGGTGCACAGCAAAGTGAATCAGCCATACACATGCATATATCCACTCTTTTCCAGACTCTCCTCTCATATAGGCTACTACAGAGCACTGAGCAGAGTTCCCTGTGCTACACAGTAGGTCCCTATTAGCCATCTATTTTATAGTAGATAAGGAGTCATTTACAAGGAAACTTTTATGATCAAACTTTTCAACAGCAACACCTTGTCAGAAGACAATGATATTTAAAGTAATCAAATAAAGAAAATGTGAGCCAAGGATTTTATATCCAGCCAAGCTGACTTTCAATTATAAAGATGACAGGCAAAAGCAAAACAAAATAAAACAAAGAAACAAAACCACCAACGAACAAACAAGCAATCAAAAAATCCAAGGAATATTTCTTCTTGAGGAATCTATTAAAGAACAAGCTTTAGACACCAATATGACTGTAAAGACATTGATAAAAGGACTGATGGTGAGCATTATGTGTATATTTACCTTGGATCTAATTCTAAATGATGGAAGAGACAGTAATGGCAATGTGATATGTTCTGACAGTGTAGAAATAGTACAATTATTTAAAAATTGGGTAGGGTGGGGAGAATATATGAAAAATAGAATAAGCTGGCAACTGCTTATAGGTGTTAACTGGACGTAAAAGGGTATGAGTTCAGATTAGGTCCTGGGGAGAGGAGAGGAAGGGGAAAAAGAGGTTAATGGCTAATTCAAAATTGCCAGCACTCTTAAAGGTGCTACAGTCAGATGTAGATCAAAGATCTACCATGCCATTAAAATGTCTGAGTTGTAGTTTAGCAGAGATAGAGAGTAGGAAGAAGTGGGCATCTGTGAACAGAGGCAGAGATGGTCATGAGAAAAGAGAAGGAAACACATTAACTAGAACTGCACTGAGTTTAGGGACATGCGGCATAGCAGTGTCTCTAAAATCTCGATAGCCTTTCAGGTCATGACGATTTCAATTAGTGCTACTCGTCAGAGCAGCACAGCCCTCTCAGGGACAGTTAGGCAGCCCCCATGATACAGAGGAGACACAGTTAAGTCAGTAAGACACAGTTGTTGTGTAGAAGAGAAAACTGCCAGCAAGCACAAGTAACTCACCAGAGTCACACGGTGAAAAAGTAGAGGAGCTGGATGCAAATCCACATCTGATTCAAAACTCATACTCCTTATATCTTTAATTCAGCATATTAAACATTAAGAAAGCATTTTCAAATGACGTACAACATGGAATTTTTAAACTACATGTGGGAGAACGTTTAAACAATTTGAATTCCTTACTTTATTCCAGAAGTTTCAAGGAAGATGGTAGAATCCCCCTCAGTGAATCTCCTTCTTGGAAGGGAGGAGAAAGATTAGGATCAAGGAGAAAGGGAGGGAAGGATTGAATGGAGGCCCTGGGCAATCCATTTACCTTTATGTCATAGTTGGAATTGAAAGTAGGAAAGAGAGGGCTTAAGGGATACTCATATAATTATTTTTTTCAAGTGTTGAGGTCATAAATACTAAAAATCAAAACAAAGCAAAAATGCAGAATACATAGAGAGAGTAGTATTGTTGTTCACCTATGCCCTAGAATGAGAGGGACTCTAAGAAACTAGTGATGTAAAGAGTTTCTAGTGGGTAGTTTTTAGTTTCCGTTTCCCAGTGTTGAATGTTAGGAAACTCATAAGGAAGAAATCTCATGGGACAAGCAGGGTGTATTAACCTTAACTGCTATTAATTTTTCTGATAAGCTAGAAACAAAATTTTTTTGCTATAATTTGTCATCATATTTGTAACTCTGGTTTCAAAATCCAGGCAAAACTCACTCCTGGGAAATTAAAAAGAGAAAAAGTTTAATTCCTGCAATTTTCAAATGGGGGTGTAAATGCAAATGATTAATTTGAATTATCCTCTAAAGCAAAAGAATTAAGAGCTATTCCATTTAAAACTGTAAATTTCCCAGTCACAGTCTAGAGTTTTAAACAGATGGTATTCTGCACTATTTATAGTTCCCCAGCTTGATTTCTAATTAATGCACCTGTGAGATTGCAGATGAAGATAAAGTTCTTCTCCACCTTTTTTTGATATTATGATACTTCTATTGAAATACACATGTTTATGAATTTAAAAATTCAGGATCTGCTATATGGCTGTACCTATATCAATACTTATATCTATATCTTTATATCCGTATTTAATTACTTCCATTATCTTTCAAAAGACAAGAATTATATTGCTGAAGACAGTGACTATATATTGTTTAAAACTTGAGAATAAAGCCACATTCTCTTAAGAATTTTTTCTCTTTACTAATTCTTGTTTGGAATGATCTTGGAGACAATGACTGTTGGAGATTATGAAAAGCTAAAGATATCACTTCAAACTACCTTCTTAGCCAACTTAAATAGGTTAAGGCCACATTCTTTTTTTTTTTTTTAAACATCTTTATTGCAGTATAATTGCTTTACAGTGGTGTGTTAGTTTCTGCTTTATAACAAAGTGAATCAGATATACATATACATACATCCCCATATCTCCTCCCTCTTGCGTCTCCCTCCCACCCTCCCTATACCACCCCTCTAGGTGGTCACCTCAGTTATCTCTTTTTTTTTTAAATTTTATTTATTTATTTTTAACATCTTTTTTGGAGTATAATTGCTTTACAATAGTGTGTTAGTTTCTGCTTTATAACAAATTGAATCAGTTATACATATACATATGTCCCCATATCTCTTCCCTCTTGCATCTCCCTCCCTCCCACCCTCCTTATCCCACCCCTCTAGGTGGTCACAAAGCACCAAGTTGATCTCCCTGTGCTATGTGGCTGCTTCCCACTAGCTATCTACTTTACATTTGGCAGTGTTTATATGTCCATGCCACTCTCTCACTTTGTCTCAGCTTACCCTTCCCCCTCCCCGTATCCTCAAGTCCATTCTCTAGTAGGTCTGCATCTTTATTCTCGTCTTGCCCCTAGGTTCTTCTGACCTTTTTTTTTTTTTTTTAGATTCCATATATATGTGTTGGCATATGGTATTTGTTTTTCTCTTTCTGACTTACTTCACTCTGTATGACAGACTCTAGGTCCATGTACCTCACTACAAATAACTCAGTTTCATTCCTTTTTATGGCTGAGTAATATTCCATTGTATATATGTGCCACATCTTCTTTATCCATTCATCTGTCGATGGACACTTAGGTTACTTCCATGTCCTGGCTATTGTAAATAGAGCTGCAATGAACATTTTGGTACATGACTCTTTTTGAATTATGGTTTTCTCAGGGTATATGCCCCGTAGTGGGATGGCTGGGTCGTATGGTAGTTCTATTTTTAGTTTTTTAAGGAACCTCCATACTGTTCTCCATAGTGGCTTTATCAATTTACATTCCCACCAACAGTGCAAGAGGGTTCCCTTTTCTCCACACCCTCTTCAGCATTTATTGTTTGTAGATTTTTTTTTTTAATTATTTATTTATTTATTTATTTATGGCTGTGTTGGGTCTTCGTTTCTGTGGGAGGGCTTTCTCTAGTTATGGCAAGCGGGGGCCACTCTTCATCACGGCGCGCAGGCCTCTCACTATCGCGGCCTCTCTTGTTGCGGAGCACAGGCTCCAGACGCGCAGGCTCAGTAATTGTGGCTCACGGGCCCAGCTGCTCCGCGGCATGTGGGATCTTCCCAGACCAGGGCTCGAACCCGTGTGCCCTGTATTGGCAGGCAGATTCTCAACCACTGCGCCACCAGGGAAGCCCTGTTTGTAGATTTTTTGATGATGGCCATTCTGACCGGTGTGAGATGATATCTCATTGTAGTTTTGATTTGCATTTCTCTAATGATTAATGATGTTGAGCATTCTTTCATGTGTTTGTTGGCAATCTGTATATCTCCTTTGGAGAAATGTCTCTTTAGGTCTTCTGCCATTTTTGGATTGGGTTGTTTGTTTTTTTGATGTTGAGCTGCATGAGTTGCTTGTATGTTTTGGAGATTAATCCTTTGTCAGTTGCTTCATTTGCAAATATTTTCTCCCATTCTGGGGGTTGTCTTTTCATTTTGTTTATGGTTTCCTTTGCTGTGCAAAAGCTTTTAAGTTTCATTAGGTCCCATTTGTTTATTTTTGTTTTTATTTCCATTTCTCTAGGAGGTGGGTCAAAAAGGATCTTGCTGTGATTTATGTCATAGGGTGTTCTGGCTATGTTTTCCTCTAAGAGTTTGATGATGTCTGGCCTTACATTTAGGTCTTTAATCTATTTTGAGTTTACTTTTGTGTATGGTGTTAGGGAGCGTTCTAGTTTCATTCTTTTACATGTAGCTGTCCAGTTTTCCCAGCACCACTTATTGAAGAGGCTGTCTTTTCTCCATTGTATATTCTTGCCTCCTTTATCAAAGATAACGTGACCATATGTGCGTGGGTTTATCTCTGGGCTTTCTATCCTGTTCCACTGATCTATATTTCTGTTTTTGTGCCAGTACCATACTCTCTTGATTACTGTAGCTTTGTAGTATAATCTGAACTCAGGGAGCCTGATTCCTCCAGCTCCATTTTTCTTCCTCAAGATTGCTTTGGCTATTCGGGGTCTTTTGTGTTTCCATACAAATTGTGAAATTTTTTGTTCTAGTTCTGTGAAAAATGCCTTTGGTAGTTTGATAGGGATCGCAATGAATCTGTAGATTGCTTTGGGTAGTAGAGTCATTTTCACAATGTTGATTCTTCCAATCCAAGAACATGGTATATTGCTCCATCTATTTGTATCATCTTTAATTTCTTTCATCAGTGTCTTATAATTTTCTGCATACAGGTCTTTTGTCTCCTTAGGTAGGTTTAATCCTAGATATTTTATTCTTTTTGTTGCAATGGTACATGGGAGTGTTTTCTTAATTTCACTTTCAGATTTTTCATCATTAGTGTATAGGAATGCAAGAGATTTCTGTGCATTAATTTTGTATCCTTCTACTTTACCAAATTCATTGATTAGCTCTAGTAGTTTTCTGGTAGCATCTTTAGGATTCTCTATGTATATTATCATGTCATCTGCAAACAGTGACAGCTTTACTCCTTCTTTTCCAATTTGGATTCCTTTTATTTCTTTTTCTTCTCTGATTGCTGTGGCTAAAACTTCCAAAACTATGTTGAATAATAGTGGTGAGAGTGGGCAGCCTTGTCTTGTTCCTGATCTTAGTGGAAATGGTTTCAGTTTTGCACCATTGAGGATGATGTTGGCTGTGGTTTTGTCATATATGGCCTTTATTATGTTGAGGAAAGTTCCCTCTATGCCTACTTTCTGGAGAGTTTTTATCATAAATGGGTGTTGAATTTTGTCGAAAGCTATCTCTGCATCTATTGAGATGATCATATGGTTTTTCTCCTTCAATTTGTTAATATGGTGTATCACGTTGATTGATTTGCGTATATTGAAGAATCCTTGCATTCCTGGGATAAACCCCACTTGATCATGGTGTATGATCCTTTTAATGTGCTGTTGGGTTCTGTTTGCTAGTATTTTGTTGACGATTTTTGCATCTATGTTCATCAGTGATATTGGCCTGTAGTTTTCTTTCTTTGTGACATCTTTGTCTGGTTTTGGTATCAGAGTGATGGTGGCCTCATAGAATGAGTTTGGGAGTGTTCCTGCCTCTGCTATATTTTGGAAGAGTTTGAGAAGGATAGGTGTTAGCTCTTCTCTAAATGTTTGGGAGAATTGGCCTGTGAAGCCATCTGGTCCTGGGCTTTTGTTTGTTGGAAGATTTTTAATCACAGTTTCAATTTCAGTGCTTGTGATTGGTCTGTTCATATTTTCTATTTCTTCCTGGTTCAGTGTTGGAAGGTTGTACATTTCTTAGAATTTGTTCATTTCTTCCAGGTTGTCCATTTTATTGAAGGCCTCATTCTTAAAATAAATTTAAGAGAAACAATTTAAGTGTCAAATAAAAAAATAAAGATAGCCGTCCCCTCTCAAGAGGTGGCAACAGTGATCACAATATAATCAGGAAATCCTCAGGCATATTTTTTTTTCAAATTTAACACTCCATAGTGAACATATAAGTGGGGGAAATTATTTTCAAATGATAAATTTGGTGTTTGCAGAAAATATGCTATTCTGGAAGAACTAGACTTTTTTGCGCTTTAATGAGAGTGCAAAGAATATTTTCTAGAAGCTTTGGGTCACCAATAATCAAAGGAAGGAAAGGAATTCTTGGAAGGTCATGTTCAAGGATGCTTTCTCTATGTTAATTGAATGTATCAAAGCTGCCCTGGGTCACTGTGAAGTCAAAGCTTTATTTTAGATATGAGAACTGTGGTTCTCCTAAGTTTGGATACTATCAGAATTGTTTTGGTGTGCCGATATCTGAGCCTTCTGGGCAGGAAATTTCTTACGTAGGTATGGTACTAGGACTAGGCTCTATGGAGAGCTACTCTATGTTTTATGTTAATCCTTTGGGTTTGGCATATCAAAGAATACCTGTAAAATAATAAGCAGGTGACTTTATTTCCTAAAAGTTGACATTGAACATATATAAGTCCTGAAACAGATTAATTTCAGACCTTTCTCTCAGAGCAATTGTACAAAATAAAACACCAATTTAAAAATAAAATTGCTTGACAAACCTTAGGGTGTGTCTTTGGTGAGTTGTAATTTTTATAGATGAATTTCCATATTTCTACTTACATTAAATACCATATTGTACAGACTTTCAAATACAGAGAAAAATGTCTTACATGGACACAGTAAAAATGAATAATAGTGGCCTTTTGCTTATATTTCACACCCATTTGAACAAAGTCATGTTTGTGCATTTAACACTTTATTTTCTGAAAATATTATATGTTATCTAGACAAAAAACTCTACAAAACCTTAGTATATCTTGAAGAGACTTCCAAAGGAAATATTTCTATATTTTTTCTCCCTCTTTCTATGAATTTCTATGGTTTATAAACATCAGTGACAATTCAAAACTTGAAGCACTGTGAAATAATTACTCCCTTTTGGTAGTAAGAAGTTTTTTGACATAAAAATGCGTATTTAAAATATCTGATTAAACTATTATAACTATCCAAATCTTACCTATGTAAAGCTCTTAGAACTCACCTGCCACAGAGGAAGTACCCCATCAGGATTAGCTGTAATCACTCATTCTTCAAGAATTAGCTCTAAAGCCATGATGGATACCTTGATTGACCATACACCCCTGTTGTGTCACGGCCTTACTTTGGCCAGAATTGGGAATCAGCTTTTTTTAAAAAGCCAATTTGATAAGCAAACTCTATATTTCAATGTTTTAATTCAAACCATTTGTGTGTCCTTTTCTGTGAATTGCCTATTTCATGGCTCTTGTCTATTTCTTTATTGGTATGTTAGTTGTTTTTTTCATTTGAATCATTATTTATATATTAATGATTTAACACTTTATATGATATTTTATTGCAAGTATTTTCACCAATTTGTCCTTTGCCTTTTTTTAAAATAAATTTATTTATTTATTTTTAATTTTGGCTGTGTTGGGCCTGCAGTGCTGCGCGCAGGCTTTCTCTAGTAGCGGCAAGTGGGGGCTACTCTTCATTGTGGTGCGTGGGCTTCTAATTGCGCTGGCTTCTCTTGTTGTGGAGCACAAGCTCTAGGCGCACGGGCTTCAGTAGTTGTGGCACGTGGGCTCAGTAGTTGTGTCTCGCGGGCTCTAGAGCGCAGGCTCAGTAGTTGTGGCACACGGGCTTAGTTGCTCCGCAGCATGTGGGATCTTCCCAGACCAGGGCTTGAACCCGTGTCCCCTGCGTTGGCAGGCAGATTCTTAACCACTATGCCACCAGGGAAGTCCCCCTGTCCTTTGCTTTTTAATCGATTTGTGTGTGTGTTTAACGGAAGGAGTAAATTGTATACTCTCAAATCTATCTCTTTTGTGTGTGATAACTTGGGGGCAGTTTCTAGGGGTAGAGGTTGCTGGCCAGTCCTTACTTTACTATTCCTTAAATAGCTGCCACAAAGGGCAGGACCAGTAAATGCAGATCTGAAATCTAGGGGAGAAGTCTAGCCTGGGAGTGTCTATCCGGATGTCACCTGTCTAGAGCATCATGGAAATATGGGTGTAGATGAATTCTTCTGTCATAAGAATGGAGAGAGAGAAAAGAAAAGGAATCTGTGTTGGAATGTCTGCATTTGGGGAGTGAGAAGAGGAAAATGAGTTAGCAAAGCTGACCAGAAAGAGAAGATATTCAAAGAATCATGGAAGGCCAAGAAGGCAAGAGACATAAGGTGACGGTCAACTGGTTAAGTCAGATGGATTTGGCAAGAGAAGCCAATGAAAAAGTCAAAATACAAGGAACAGAGGAGCAAAAAGGAGGCAAATAGACCAGCCTCTTTTCTATTCGGTCAAATGAGCACCATCTCCAAGAGCATATGAACATATTCAGACAAAACCCCAAATCATACTTGTATGTACAAAATGATCTTAAATCCTGTGTAGTTTACTTATGCCCTCCCTCATTTCCCCTACTGTAATGATTTTTTATAGTTCCATACCAACGAGCAAAGGAAAAATTTTATAGGGAATTCGCACTCAACTTTAATGCCCCCCCTCCGTGCCCAGGAATGATGTTAACGAGCTGATGCTTCCTCCTACAACATTTTATTATAATCAGTAAAATTACTAACCGGCTTCACTGCGAGAGGGAACAAGGGGAACTCTGGGAAGAGTGGGATCCCTTGGAGGTCAACAATGTAGTGTAAACTAAGGAGCAGTCTCAGCCTTCAGAGTGGAGGCCTGACCTCGCCGGAGGATGGAAACGGGGCTGCCTGGCTCTGCTCCCCACGTTTTGTTTTTTATCCCTGTGGCTTGTGTGCAGACAGTTGCTCTGGTAACATGCCTGGCGTTGTCTGCATTTGTTTTTCCCTGTCAGGGAGCAGAGAGAAAAATCCGAGACGAAGAGAGGAAGCAGAACAGGAAGAAGGGGAAAGGCCAGACCTCCCAAACCCAATGCAACAACTGTGAGTGTGGTTGTGAAGGGGTAGGCTTTGTCCGGGCCAGGTCCACTGGGGAATGGGTGAAAAGAAGCGGGTTGCAGGTAAAATATGGACATGCAAGGGATGGCTTGCTTTTCCCTAGCAGTGGAGAAGGGGTGAACTCTCCCTGTTAAAAGTAAATAGAATCACATGATCACAATGTTTGAACTAGGAGGGATTTTCTAATGTCAAGGAGACCAACATCCTCCTTCTCCAGACAAGGAATCTAGGGCACAGAGAGGGACAGGAGGGCAAGAGGGGACCGGAGCTCCCCCTCAGGAGCGCTCACGCCAAGTCCACACTCTTTCTGCTGGTTTGGTGATGGGAGAGGGGAGGCTTTTAAAGTGTGTTCACATCTATGGCGTTTGGGAAGCTTCATAGGAGACAATCATGAACTTTAGCTAAGATTAGATCTTACAGGTGAGAGTTCTTAGTCATTCACAACCCTCTCACTTATGGGTTTTGTGATCGTGTCCAGCCTCTGATGGGAAGTTGGCGGCGATACCGTTACAGAAGAAGAGCGACATCACCTACTTCAAGACAATGCCTGATCTGCACTCCCAGCCCGTCCTCTTCATACCCGATGTTCACTTTGCAAACCTGCAGAGGACAGGACAGGTATGGCCTCCCTGCTAACATCCGCCTGCCATCCATTCACTGGGCTGGTAGAGCCTTAAGACAGCATCACTTCAGGCACTGTTGATCTTAAAAATAAAACCCATGAATTCAACAAAAAGTCAGCTGTTCCCTACAGAAAATGGAATTTTATAGAAAGGAATGTCTCAGGAGAGGAAACTAACTTTCTAAGGGGAAGGTGAGAGTGAGCTGATAATCTCGAAGTGTTGACAAAGCAATGAAAGAGGAAGAAAGTAAGAAGGCTGATAACCTGTAAGAAAAGTTTTGTTTTGTTAGTTTTGTCATGTGGGATCCACCTGATGCGATGGAGCGCCATCTAATGGTGGGAAATTGAACTGTACCCATAACTTCCAAGAGGAAAAATTCTTTGATTAAATAAAACTCTATCAACAATTTTTCCCTTAGTAAATTAACAGTTTCCATTGAATAGGTAAATAATTTCACACCAAGAGAAAAATGAGATTGTAGACAAGCCTTTTTAAAAAAGTTCCTGTCTTCTAGGTATATCTATAAGTGAAATTATAGAAATAATATTATAATATAAAGATGCAATAATTAACTCATTATGGTAGCTCAAGTTGATGAAATGTTATGCAGCCACTAAAATTATAATTATGAAAACTATGTAGCAACATAGGAACTCATTATGATAATGTTCAGTGGGGAAAAAAGTACAATAGCCATTTGTGTCTATACTGTGATTCCAAATATATACCTGAATTTGAACAAGACAAATTGTAATACTTGATGAGTAGGGCTATGAGATGGATGATTTTTTGTATTGTCTTTAGTATTATTTATTTTATGTTATGAATTAAAATTGTGTGAGATAATTACTTCCCCAGCGTTAGCCAGAATTGTCTTTCACCAAACCAGTTGGGTTTAGTGACTCTTGTATTGATTAGTTTTCTTTTAAACTCAGAGTCCTCTGAGGAAAGGTCTGTTGAGAAATAGGTGCCTAATGACACATTCCAGTTTTTCTTCCATTCTAAGTGTTCAGACACTCATTAGAATTGACCTTAGTCTAGGAGCAGAAATCATTATCGGCTTAACTTTCTCTTTCTGGACAATATTTTGTGTATGAGACAAAGCAGTTGTACAACCAGGGCTTTTTTTAAAAGTTGCTGTTTTTGACACCACATGGCAACAAAATACCCATAGTTTTTTCTTGGAGTGCATTCCACTGAAATTTAGCATTCCCATCTTGTCTTACTTGTTTGATAGGAAAAGGACACAAAGAAGAAAGGAAGAATATTATGATTTATTAAGCTATGAGAGCCAGCACCTATTTTTATTCGTATTTTTTAATTCCCAAGAACATGATGGTGATTTGTGTATTTACAGTCTTTGTGAATACATGGGATTTTTTGAAGCTAGGTGTTCACACCTTCCAGGAGAGAGGGGAAAATTGAGTTAAATTGCTCTTATTGTTTAGTGTTGTGATTCTGGCTTCAGCCCGGTGTCAAAACTGACAGCCTGACCTGTTCTCTTGGCAAGATTTCTCTGAAATACACAAAGCTGTAAATGAATCCTAAGGGGAAAAGTGACCAAGTCTGACTGCTCGTGACTGTCAGTCCTCTGGCCTCACTTGCTCCCTCCGTGTCCTGAGCTGGACTCCTAGCCTGTGGCTGAATCAGAAGGAAAGTGTAGCCTTTACCGCTGGTTGGTTGCACCAATTTGCAAAGCAGCCCAATCAGCGTCCCCTGGGGCATTGCGAAGTTAAGTCCTGCTGTCTGGGGCTGTTCTTGAAGAGCCTCAGGCTTCCCCTGTGGCCTTGGCGTCAGAGTTAAGGGGCTCAGTTAGGGAGCTTGTCTGGGCTCCAGGCAACAAAGGAACACACTCTTTTGTGCTCTAGAACAATGCGTGAATGTCCTGTGGTTGATCAACTTGCTTGGCCGAAGGAAGGGAGCGCCTACTGTGTAGCTGGCTGGAACTTTAAAGGCTGCCTTTTCTTAGAAAAGCTGGGAGCCTTGGGAGATGGGTCCAGAGGCAGGAGGGAAGAGGGCAGTGCCGTGGTGTGAGACGTGGGCATGGGACAGGGCTTGGCTGACTTTGACAGGCAAAATGAGAGCTAGCTGTGGCAGATCAAAAGCTGGGCCAGTTTTACCATAAGGGAGCAGGGGCGGGTAGGGGAGGAAGGCCCGTGGTAACCACTGCAGGCGTGAGCCTGGTAAAATCAGCCACGTGGCAGCCCTGCACAACTGCGGAGCAAGCAGCTGTTTAGCTTTCGTGGTCGGTGAGCACTCCGAGCCATGCTGAAGGCACCAAAGACGTGGCCTGGGGAGCAGGATTTTCACGCTCAGCCCACATGTCCCTTGCTCCCTCATTATCTCACTGATCCACTTGTGGGCTGGTACGTTCACCAGACGGTTATCAAAACCTCCTATGAGGGCATGCACCCAACGTGCAGGCACTGTGGAGATCTTCAGTCTCCCTCTCCTCACACTAAAGTCCTGCTACGCACTGTGGCTTTTGTCGGGAATGCCTTTAAAAAGAAGTGACAAGGGGAGCTTGGGAGAAATTGTGGGATGCAGAGGCATCAGCCCACTGGATAACATGTACTTGGCAGGTATGAGCCTTCCTCAAGGCACCTGAACACAGGCAGGACATCATTCCTCCCTCACACCCTCAAGAACCGTCTCCCCACTTGTGGCTTGTAAACCCTCTACCCCCCAGATCATAGGCGTTCTTGATAAGAATGCAGGTTCCCAAGTTCCATCCCAGGCCTTTCAAATTAAAATCTCTGAAGGGGGACTCTAGGAATTGGCATTTATGAGAAGTTCTCCAGGTAGTTTTTATGCACTCTAAAGTTTGAGAAACACTGTCTAAAAATTACATTCGTGCAATGAGCCCTACAGCCAACCAGGAAGAAACAGTGGGTCATCACATGCGAGGAGGAGAAATGACAGTGCAAGGAGGTGATAGGGACGGTGCAGCAGAGGCTGCTCAGGAGGCCAGGAGGGCACTTAAGAGACGGCTGCTTCCAGCTTTGGGTCACCAGTCACCTTTGCAGAGAGCTGTGCATTACCCTACCAGGGTGGTGCAGCAGGGTGGATGTATTATGCCACGTTTAAAGAAACCAGCAAAAGACAAGCCAACATCAGGAACTTTCCCCCCGAATCCAGTTGTGTGTCCAGTGCTATGGCTCAGGCTCCCTTGCTTATGTGGGTCACTCTCTATGCATCTAAATAGACAGTCCCATTACTAGCACATCCCAGGGCTCTGATGCCACACTGAAACTTGGGGTGTGGGGAGGAAATGTCTTACCTTCATTGTTCTCTGCTTAAGAAGAAACAAAGTATACAATACAACCACAGACATTAAAAAGTTTAAGAGGAAAAAGTTCCCTGTGGAAATCGGAGCTGATGACTAGAATGACTCATTCCCAAAGAGTTCCTGGTAACCAGCTTTGTTATGTAACTAAGTTTGGGTTTGGCAGCTTCCCAGGAACTGCCACGAGCCTTTGAGAGAGTTTCCACGGAGAGTGTCAGTCTAGACACAGCTGTTTCTCTCCCAGGTGGCTGCAGCAGGGACAGTGAAGAAATGGACCAGAACCAGAGGTGACTTCTGAAGTTCATGTGTGAATGTTGGATACTAATTTGAGTATCATTCTTCACCCAAACGGAAATGGTCCTGCAGCACATAGTTAAAGCTCACAAAAGGCCCACAGTTAATTGTCATAAATAATTGGATGAAGAGGACTTAACATACATAGCAGATCCGCTCTGGATTTCCAGAGTTGCATAAAGTAATAAGGATGCTTCATAATGTCTTTAAATCTGATTCTGCCTGCTGCCATGCTGACCACTGAAAGAAGTCTCTTAAGGCCCACAATTAATTGTCATAAATAATTGGATGAAGAGGACTTAACATACATAGCAGATCCCCTCTGGATTTCCAGAGTTGCATAAAATAATAAGGATGCTTCATAATGTCTTTAAATCTGATTCTGCCTGCTGCCATGCTGACCACCGAAAGAAGTCTCTTTTCCTTCTGGCCAGAACACCTCCTAGAGCTAAATGACCTTTCCTGGCCTGAGGGTAGTTGACTCCTAGATTTTTGTGGTCGTGGGATGCCAGGGTAACCCAGGTCCCTTTGGGGAAAAAACAGAGGCCTGGGGTTACTGCCGTGGGGACTTCTTGTTCCCCTCCCTTCTCCAAAGCACTCTGTCTGGAGTCGGCTCTCCTGTGGACTGGACGGGATTGGTTACTCACAGGCCCTGCTCCAAGGCCTTTGTAAACCATGATTTTTAGATCTTGCTAAAATATTTCCTTAATGTCAAAAGCAAAATTTGGCTCAGGGCTATAGGTAATCTGATTTCCAATTTTAGTTCATTAAAATCTAAGAATTAACCCTAGGGAGACTGTGAAGAGGTTAAATTTGTATTTCCTCAGACACACATGTGCAGCGTCATTAAACAGATTTGTCTTTTGTCTTTTTTGAGACAGTGTAATGCCTTAGGAAAGTCTGTGCATCATGTAATATATTTCCATTTCTTGTGTCCAACCTACAGTAAGCCTATTGTTTTGTTCCACAGGTGTATTACAACACGGATGATGAACGAGAAGGGTAAGACACTCGGTCTTTTCACTTAAGCACCCAAAGTCAGTTCATGTCAGTAGAAATGGGTTTCCAAGCACAGGGTAATGGGGCAGGGAGTGAGAATGTCTGCTCAGCCTCCAGACTCAGAGCTAGGAAAGGCTTGACTCTGGGGATTGTCTGGACGAAGGCTGGGGAATACCATTCTCCTTCTAGGTTTCTCTTTACCCCTCTCTCCTTCCTATGATCTGCCTTTGAAGAACTAGCTGTTGTTTTGAAGTGATACATCTCTTGGATTCCACCCTTTCACTGATAATCCAATTACTGAAATCTTTGGCCCCAACACAAGATCAAGCTGAGCTTGAGGCAGGAGCCGAGGACACAGCCTGTCCTACTTTTAGTGCTACCTGAGCCCCCACCACGTGCCTCCTGAAGCCCTCACTCTGGGGAGTGAGCTGCGTGGGCTAGTGGTGAGACTGGTTTGGATGGGAGCTGGGCAGGCTAAGAACCTTGTCACTGTCTTAGGACTGTAGGGAGGACAGGGTTCACATAGGGGCACTGAAGACTCCCAGTGTCTTGCACATCAAGTCTCTGCATAGTGCTTTTCTATTCATTAACTCATTGTATAGACTCCTAGAATTTTAGAGCCAGAAAGGAATCTTCAAGGTCATTTAGCTGACCCTGTCTTCTAGGCCATGTAGCACAATATACTGCATCCTTGATAGGTGGTCAGCCAGCTTCTATTTGAATGTTCCCAGTGATGGGAATATTCTGAATATTCTCACTGTATGAGATAGCTCATGATACTGTTGGACAGTTCCAGCTCCAGGAAGTTTGTCTGTTGAACTGACGTCTATCTTCTTTTGACCCATTAGCTCTATTTCTGCTCTCTGGCTAAGTCTCAACCTTTCCTCCTCATTCAAACATCGTTTGACCTCTCAACATCTTAATTCCCCCTCCAGGGGGTACCACCAGATTTGTTAATAGTCTCCTTAAAGCTGGCTCTCAGAAATACACATGTTCTGAACCACATGAGTTGGAGATTATATTGGGATAATTTCTTCTTATGACCTGGATGCTATTTTTCTCTTAAAGCAATCTAGAACTATGTTCATTTTTCATCTACATAACATTACTTATATACAGCTAAAGTCTTGGTTTGCATTAATTACATGTGTATAACTAAACTCTCTAGATAACTGGTTTTTCAAACTATAGTCAAACCAGGGCTTCCCTATTCTTCCCTATGCAATTAACATATTTACTTGTAAAACATTTCAAAGTGAAGTAAGTGGAGCAGATATTCTTGAGCTCATTTCCTAGAGCAGAGCTCAGCAAACTATAGCCTAAGGGCCAAATCAAGGCCCAGTACCTTTTGTACTGTCTGCAAACATTTTTAAATGGTTGAAAAAATCCCAAAGAAGAAGAATATTGCATGACACTTGAAAATTATGAGATTCAAGTGCCCATAAATGAAGCTTAATTGGAATACAGCTGCATTAATGCCTTTGGGTCTTGTCTCTGGCTGTCTTGGTGCTACCACAGCAGAGCTGAGTACAGAGACGCTGCTGTAGTTGCAGCAGAGACCATCCATCTAGCCTGGAAAGCCTAAATATTTACTTTACAGAAAAAGTGTGCCACCCTCTCAAGGACAGACAATCTCAAAAGAGCCTAATAATTCCCTAGTTGGTTAGGAACAGAGCCTTCTCCAGGATCTGACCTCTAAATTCTGAGTTCCACATTTTCTAAATACATAATTAGATACTCGCGGGCTGCCGCTGCCCAGTGTGAGTGCCTCCCTGGGGCCGCCTCCCTGACCTCTGGGCTTCGGGGTCCTCCATCGTAAAATGAGGATTTTGTATAAGACGGTCTGTAAGATCTCTTGCGAGAAAATTGAGTGTTATGAATAAGAAACGCCTGGGACGTAAATGCTCCTGCATGTGCGCTTGTGAATCTGCCTCAGCCTAACTGTCCTTCCTTGCAAGTCGGCGACATTTGGGTGACTAATTGACCTGCTTTTACCTCTTTTGGTCTGGCCTCTCTGTAACAATTCTCTTTTATTGCAGAATCATGAGGCCTGAGGCCCAAGGCTCTTACTCTTAACCATCTTCTAATTAGAGTTCGATTGAGTAATACGGACGGCCTTGGAGCCCAGTGTTAACACATAGTAGGTACTTGGCTATTGTTACATGTAAAAGTGGTAATCAACATTCACTGGATACCTTGGCTAGGCACTGTCTTAAGTGCTTTATATGGATTATTTTATTGGATTCTTCCAAAATTCCCACGGGGAAGATGCTATACTTACTTCCACTTTATAATGAGGAAACTGAAACTTCAAAAGATCAGGAAACTTGTTCTAAGCCGCACAGCTGGTGCGTGATAGAGGCAGGATTTGAACCTGGGTCTAGCTGCACTCCCATCGCCTGCCTTTAGCCGTCACGCCCTATCACCTAACCCTCGTAATTCTTGATCAGTGGCTGCCAAGGAATCATCCAGAGACAGGCCCTCATCGTGATGGCTCTCTGGCCTTGACAAAGGCACACCGTTTGGATTTTCGGACCCAGGTTGTGACAAGCCTAGGCGAGTGTACCTGGCGGAGGGGGTCAGTTCACCGAGCCCTGGGGAGAACCACCTTCACGGGCATTCGCTTAGCCTTCCTCAGATCAGGACTGTCTGGCCAGTTCTTCCCTCTCCCTGCCAGGCATAAATCAGTTAGTATTAAAGCATCTAACTGAGTGTTGCAGAGCGTCATTCACGCAGCCACCAGCTGGGGGCACAGCTTGCCCAGGTGCACCAGGGCCCCCTCCCAACTACTCCAAAGCCAGAGTGGTGGCCGGACACGGACTTGTTCATGAGGAGGAGAGCTTTTTGGCCTGAAGTGCCAGCAAACCTGAGCGCAATTAAAGAGAGAAACTAGAGAAGATTCAGATGAGGTGGGATGGGGAGCCATCATCAGCTAAGTACCTAAACTAAACAAGAAGAGGAACACCTGTTTGCTCCTGTCTAGTGATAAGTATTTGGGGTGACTTCTGGTGCTGAATTTGGGGATCACAGACCCCATGCAGGCTTGTTTCCTAGGCAGGGGCTACAACAGATACAGAGGCTTTTGGACACCATCTCTGAGCAGCAGGTCTCTCGCTGCATATCAGAATCAAGCTGGGGAGTTAAGAAAAATACTCACATACAGGGACCGTCTCCAGGGATTTTGATTTCATTGGCAGATGGGTGCAGCTCAGGCATGGAGCCCTTTTTAAAGTCCCCAGGTGATTCTAATGCACGGCAATGTTTGAGAACCACTGCTCTAGAGCCAGTCAGCCATGATTTGAGTCTTGCATTGGTCTTACAAGCTGTGTAACTTAAGATAACAACCTTTTGGGGCCTCAGTTCCCTCATCTAAAAATAGCAAATATTAATACCTACCTGCTAGAATTATTAGAAGCATTAATACGTAAAATGACCTGACACACGGAAGATGCTTTCAAAAAAACAGAGCTATTATTATTGCCAAGGTTCCTTTTCAGGCCCTAAATAAATGATACTTCATTGAGAAATGGAAGAGAGGAAGATGAAGAAAAATGGAAAGAAAAACCAGACGAAAAGAATTTTCTGTAGAGCTGAGCCCTTAACTAGGGATTCATGAATGGCTCTTATGGGGAAGAGGGAAGGGTCTTACACTCCCTGAAATAGTATTTAAATTGATATGCAAATATCATGCATGATGAGAAATTCTATTTCCATTATTTCTGGGGATCTGGTATCCATCTCTATCTGACCTCTAGTTCCTGGAAAACCATTCTTGCCTTGATCCTCTGTCCACACTGGTCCCCACAGAGGTGCCCCCCGTTCCAGCCTATAGTGAGGTCCCCTCAAGTCTAGCAGCTCTGTGGCTTCTGCACTGCATTTGGGGCACAGGGATTCTTGGCAAATTTGGGCATCCTCGTGTCTGTTTTTAATCAAACCTTTTATTTCAAGATAATTATTGATCCACATGCAGTTGTAAGAAGCCCACCCCCTTTTCTTTCTTTTTTTTTTTTTTGGCCACACTCCTTAGCACGTGGGATCTTAGTTCCCTGACCAGGGATCGAACCCAGGCCCACGGCAGTGAAAGCACCAAGTTTTAACCACTGGACCACTGGGGAATTTCCAGGCCCACCCCCTTTTCAATTGATGTATTTTTATTTTTACTGTTAGATATTGCAGTTAAAAAATCCACCCAGTAATACTGAAATCTGCATCAGATATACAAGGAAGATTTTTAGAAAATATTTAAGGAAATGAAAATCATGTTTACCATCCCTCAGAGTAGCAGATTTTTATCAGTTTCTTATATTAGTACCAGTTATTCTTGCTTGTATACTAGTTAGCCATTTTGCAAATTAGAAGATCTGAACTAAAGACTCTTAGAACTAAGCTTTGCCTCCTTTTATAAATTTAACCTACATTTGCCCTCTCTGTTGCTCTTCATTCCTTCCTTTATTTCTCTGTTTCTCTTTGGGATCCTTTTCCTATTTTTTTTTTTTTTTTTTTAATTGAAGTGTAGTTGATTTACAATGTTGTGTTAGTTCCTGATGTATAGCAAAGTGATTCAGTTATACATGGGATCCTTTTCCTATTGCCAGAAGAATTCTGTTTAATAATTCTTTTGTTGTGGAACTTTTGGCAAAGAATTCTCTCATATTTGTTTATTTGTTGTAAATGTTTTTATTTTGTAATCATTTTTCTAGGGTATTTCTGTTAGGTATCAAATTCCAGGTTGGCAGTTACTTTCTTTCAGTTTTGGTTTCCATCATTTTTTGTTGAGAAGTCAGCTGTCTTATTGTTGCTATTTAAAATGTAATCTTTTCTTTCTTCCCTTCCTTCTTTCCTTCCTTCCTTCCTTCCATCCTTCCTTCCTTCCTCCCTTTCTTTTTTCTTTCATTTGGAAAAGACTGCTTTAAATTTTTTCTCTTTCTCTCAGGTTTTCAAATTTTTTATGATGTTTCTATGTGTGGGTTTTCTTTGTACTTTCTTTTTCCCCCTGCTTGGTATTTTATACCACTCATTGAATCTGTGGGTTGATGTCTTTGATCAGTTTTGGAACATTCTTGGCTGTTATGTCTTCAAATAGTGCTCTTCCCTGTTCTCTCCCCACTCCTTTGAGACTCTAAATGTGTATTAGAATTTTTTGTTCTGTCCCTGTGTTTTTTATGTTCTTTTCTAAAATGTCCATCTTCTTTACTCACCATGCTCCAGCCTGGATATTTTCTATTGACCTAACTCTCAAATCCTCTCTTCTGCTAGGTCCAATATACTAAACCCATCTATTGAGTTATTAATTTCAATTACTGCACTTTTTAGTTCTAGGACTTCCACTTAATTGGTTTATTTTAATAAATTTCAGTTCTAAATGTCTTGTCATTTATTTTCATGAACATAATAATAACTGTGCTATAAGTATGTTATCTGGGTCTGTTTCTATTGTATGTTTTTCCCTTGGTCCTATTTAATGTTTGATAATCATTGAATGATGAACAATATACATAAAAATTATGGAGGCCCTGGATGACCATATTTTTCCTTATGAAGGTTTTCCCTATCCTCTGGTATCTAGCCTGAGTTAACAGATCACCATAACTGAGTCAGGGACAGAACTGACCCAAAGCTGGGTTGCAGTTTATTTTAACCTCAGATGACCTCTAATTCATCCTAACTCCTAGATTGTACCTTTGAGGGACTTTCTATGGGTCTTTTTCCTTCATGGAGCTTGAAGTTCAATTTTTGTCTCCTTAGCATGGGGAGACTACCCAAGCCTCCTCTATGAGTTTCAAGGGCTTTCTGCTTAACTTCTTACTCTCTTATCCTGTGCAGCTTAAAAACTTGGTAAATACCTGGGAAGGAATACTGCAGTGTCTGGCTTACTTCTCTGTGCTTCTCTACTCTCTGGAAGTTTTCCTATTAGTCCTGAATACCTTTGCAGCCCTAAACACCAATTTCTGTTTCTCTAACACCATAAGATTGCCAAAAGCTGTGCAGACTTCTTTGCTCTTAAGTATGTGCCTCTGCTGAGATCACCATCCTCTACTCCCAGCTGAAAAATGGCAAATGCTTCAAGAGGAAAGTGGCCCACTGACTATCAGCTCGCCTCTCGCAGTTTTCTCCTCTGAGATCTCAGCTCTCAGGCTCTGGCTGACTCAACAGTAGTGTCCAATACCTTCAATAAGATTAAATATATATATATATATGTTTACAGTTACTTACATTGTTCTTGGCTGGAACATTGCTTGGTTTGCCACAAGATACAACATCTTAGCCAGAAACAGAAATATCTGTATTTCCTCTTAAAATGATCCTTCTGGGGCCTACTGACCTAGTTATTTACTACTTTCAATTGTAAGCTCTTAACTACCATAATTGTTACTAAACATACGTGGGGTTTGTTTGTTGATTTTGGTTTGTGTTTACTGAGTGTGTCAGATGAATTCTATCAAGACCCTGAACTAGCATTGATTAAAGTCACTTGGGGATGATAGGTTCTTCCCCAGAGTGATTTATTGTTGAAAATAAACTAATTGAGATTCTACTCCATAATGTGAAAGACTTTGTGAGGGCTTGAACATAAGAGCACCTCCTCTTTTCTGAGGCTAACAAAGGGTAGGGACGTTAATTTATTTAGGGTAGACGTGGTCATCAGCCTACAGAGGCCATAAGCAGAGTTGTGAACTAGACAAACTATGTCTCCATGGTGCCTGCAACTCCTTTGCGTGCTTTATTTTGATACCTCGTCACCTAGGTACTGATGCCTAGAGTGGTTCAGCCTGACAGGTAGGGCTCAACATTGCCAAGTATGTCCAGAGACAGGCTTCAGATCCAAACACCTTCCCAGTTTTTCTTCTGATGAAACTTAGCCATCCTTTGTTTACACCTCAGGGACTTGCTTTCCCTGAGATTGACCTCACAAAGCAATGATTTCATATGTTGCTGGACCTGGAGTCCTTCCACATGTTAACACGTTGTGCCCACGGGACGGAGATTGATGTCAGAGAAAGCACCTTCTCCTTGTTCTTGTCCTTTTGTGGTACAAGCCAGTGTAATTGAACAGGACATCAGGAGACCTGAAATCCTTACTCTTTCTATCAATTGGGCAGTCATTGCTGCCTTTCTTTTCTCGCCTTGCTTTGAAAAGAAATGAAACCATTGAATTCAGACCACACAAGCTTATTGACTCCTACTGGGTTTATAGATTTGAAAGTGTGAAAAAACATTTCTGAACTCCCAAGAGAAATGTGGTTTATCCAAGATGTTATTTTAATGGCAAAGTTTGTCATGCTCAGAATGGGGTGCTGTCAAAAGTCAACAGACCTGGAAAAATGTAAATAAATCTTTCTTGACGAGAGAAAGAAAATCCCTAGTTTAGGAACCCTAACACAGCATGAAAGAGTGTCTGGTGATGTTTCAGGCTATTTACCCATTATTAACCTACTGGTCATTGACAGCAATGTCAATAGATTTTTTAATCTTTGGCTCCCAGGGTCGTGGTCAGTCCAGCTCCAAGACATGACAGAATAATATGACCCGCTTTTATGGTTTTAAAGAAAAGTGAGGGAAAGATAGAGGGAACAGCGCTCTAAAAACTTATTACCACCTTCAGCTGGGACTTGAGTTTGAGTTTTCCTTCTGGCTATTTCCATAGTTTGACTTACTATGGAATAAAATAGAATGCTGACTCTGAATATCGTTTCTCATACCCTCACTCATCATCATCTCAGATTTATCGAGTACTTTATCATGAGGTTGTTCCTCAGAGCTGGGTTCTCTCAACAGCCTGTTTCACTTTTTTAGCTGCGTTGCCCTGCATAAGACACAGAACACCCTGAGCCTTAGTTTGGTCGTCACCGAAATAGGGATAAGATTGGCCCTTGACCTGCTGGCTCACAGGGTGTTCATGAGACTTAATTGACCAAGGAGATGAAAAGTGCTTTGTTAAACGTGGTCTTATTAAGGGCTCATAAACATAATTTTGGACCACCTGGAGTAGAAGATGGTAATTTAAAGACTTGGTGGTTTAATACTTTAAACTATTAGAATTAATAGAAGTACTTTTTGGACTGTCCACAGTTTTATACCATGTGTTCTTTCTACCACTGGACCCCACCATTAGCTCCACTTGAGAATTGATAAAAAGAACTTCTTAATGACAATGAGGCCAACAGGGATTTGGCTTTGGAGCAGGGTTTTATATTATCTTGGAAGCTTGGGATTGATATAACGTCAGTCTCTGATGCAGGAAGCTTTTCCAACTTTAGCCCTTAAATTGGGCCAAAGTGGTAGTTTGGACTGTTTGCTATCTGATAGTAAATGGAAACTTTGAGCTCTTTCAAATTGTCTGCCTTATGTACTCTTCCCCATATCTCTCTTCCTCAAATCTCTCCACCTTTAATTATCATGATCATCATGACCATCATCATCTCTAACTAACACTTCTACAGTACTTACAATGTATCAGGCAACTTTGTGAGTTTGAATTTACATTATGTTGAATTCATTTAATTCTCTCAACAGCCTCCTTCTAAAGACAAGGAGACTGAGGCTCAGGGCAGTTGAAGAATTTGTCCATGTTTCTGTAGCTAGTAGATTGCAAAGCAGGGGTTTATTTTTAATTGAAATATAGTTGGTTTACTGTGTTGTGTTAGTTTCAGGTATACAGCAAAGTGATTCAGTTATACATATAATTTTTCAGATTCTTTTCCATTATAGGTTATGGGTTATTACAATAAGATATTGAGTATAGTTCTTTGTGCTATACAGTAGGTTCTTTTTGGTTATCTATATTATATAGAGTAGTGCGTATATTTCAATCCCAAGCTCCTAATTTATCCCTCCCCCCCTTTCCCCTTTGGTAACCATAAGTTTGTTTTCTATGTCTGTGAGTCTGCAAAGCAGGGGTTTAAACCAACGTAGTCTGGACCCAGATCTCATGTCTTAACAATTCTGCTGAACTCCCTATCTGGCATTGCTTCATGTGCCTGGTTCCAGGAATCCCCAGAGAGATTAAAGTTTTCTAAAAACCTACACCTGCTCTCTTGAGGGCTTAAAGGACCGTAAGACTCCATGCAGGGGCATTTTCTCAGTGTTTTAGTCAGTTTGGGTTGCTATAACAAAATACCATAAACTGGGTGGCTTAAATAACAGAAATGTATTTTTCAAAGTTCTGGAGGCTGGAAGTCTGAGATCAGGGTGCCGGTATGGTCGGTGTCTGATGAGGACCCTTTTCCGGCCTGCAGATCACCATCCTCTTGCTGTGTCCTCACATGGCAGAAAGAGAGAGGGTGTCCCTTTCTTACAAAGACACTCCCATCATGGAGGCTCCACCCTCAGGGCCTAATTACCTCTCAGTGCCCGGACCTCTGAATACCATCCTCCTGGGGGTTAGGGTTTCAGCATATGAGTTTGAGGGGACACTCAGCGGCAATGACTTCTCTTCAGTGACAATCTGTTCTTCTAATTTCCTTCCTCTGGAACAGCCCTCCCTTCCCTAGAGTGCCCAGAAAGACAGAGACTTTGGGAGGAAACGCACAGCCACCAGAACTGGCCAGCTGGGGACCCGTGGGCCCTCAGGAAGGGGGACCGAAACCCTCTCCCACGAGGAAGGAAGGGCCGGGTCTAGGGAACCTCGGCCACTGCAGTCTCCTCTGCTCCAAGCTGATGGAGTTGTGGAACAGCAGGAACCGAGGGCAGCCTCATAACTTAGAACCAGCGAGGCAGGCCCGTGCCATTTCCAGAGGTCACGCTGTGCCCTCGGGGCTGGCGAGAAAGTGCAGGACACCCAGGCCCTAGCTAGGTGGGATGGGCTGTGTAACTTGCAGACCACACAAACACAGGGCTCAGGCCCGCATCCCCAGCCCTGGTCTTCTGAGCAGGAAGGGGGGTTAGGTGCAGAACGGAATGGGTAAAACCCAGAGGTCTCACCTCGGTGGATCCATGCTCAGCAGCAAGGAGGATGTCTCAGGGCCATGCATGAAAGATATTGGCAAGTATGTTCTGCCCCACATGCAGACTTGGGACCTGTGAGGGGGAGGCAGGAGGTTGGTGCGTGGATCCAGTTGTGATAAGGGATGGCGTAAACAAAGGGAAAAGATAGGGACTGGCACATCCATACACCTTTTTGTTGGCACCCCGCGTGCCTTCCTTAATTAACACTTTCCCCTCATCTTTTCTAGCAGCAGTGTCCTTGTGAAACGGATGTTCAGGCCCATGGAAGAGGAGTTTGGTCCAGCACCTTCTAAGCAGATGAAGGAAGAAGGGATGAAGCGAGGTACCGTTCCCGCTGAGGCCCTCCCCGGTGTTGCTCCAATTAGGAATGGTGGTGGGGGCGTTGCACTGAGAAGAGCCCCCGGCCCGGCCCATGTCCCTGTGGTTCCGTGCTGGCCTGGGGGTGCTTCTATTGACACAGGAAGTCCACAGTCTCCTCCTTTGCTTTAAACCTTATCTTTTTAAACACCCTAAGCAAACATTTATTCTTCCTGGGCACTGATTCTTTCCTTTACCTTGAGGGAAATGTAGTGAATATACTGACTCATCCAGCGGCGAGATATAAGGTTAAAAAGAAACTCGTGCTGTGTTTGACAATACCCTCTCCTAAGCACCAGCAGCTGAGAATCCTTCAATAGACGCAAACGATTAATCACGGTACAAGTAAGGGAACCTGTTTTCTGTGACATCACAACTTTCTCATTTTCTCTCAGTCAGGGATCTTATTCCACTTCACCAAGAGGATAAGAAACGAAGCACGGACTTGTCAGTGTCTTGCTCAGCATCTCGATGCTGTGCTGACTCATTGTCCCTCCTGGGAGTAAAGGGAGAGGCGGGGTGGTGGCCTTTCTCCCCACATCCTGCTGTAGCCAACACCAGGAGCTTCCAGAGACCTTCCGCTTACAGCACTGGACTTTTAATGAGTCAGGTTACCGTACGTCCACCATCTGCACAGCCTTGAGGTTTTTGTTACTGAGAATTTTTTTTTTCCTATCTGTTGAAATGGGATTTGCATAATGGTCAAGAGCATCCCCGTGTAGCCCCCCTCAGCCACATCGAGTCATGTGACCTTGGGAAGGTCCTCTGCACCTTGGAGTCCTCACTCGTAAAATGGGGTGACAAGAGTACCCACGTCACAGAGGGAGGCTTGATGAGTTAATGCATGTAAAACAGTAAACTCAAGTGCCCAGTACATAGTAAGCACTCCATCTTCACTAATATAATTATTTTATTTTTAGGCCTGGATCTAGTTAAGGAATATTATCATAATTGTGAATGAGTAATGAGCATTTCAGAATTCAAAGAGTGTAAATACCTGAGTAGTGTTAATTACAGTAGTAATATTTGAACCTATAAAGGGTTTTCCGACTTCACAGGCTCACCGTCAAAATATCCGAGCGCGTTTTGAGTTCCATTCCCGCATGCCTTTTATATCTCATCCTTTAGAACGAGGGCAATGTTATATGGAAATCAAGGATCACACAGGCCAAAGTAATAGTAGCTTACATCCATATTTAGTACATGCTGGCTGGTCCAAAGCTTGTGTTTTTTCAGATATTTTGAGGTTGTGAAGTCTGCACAAAAATTGCCATCAGGAATTGCTGTGACAAAATGCAAAGTTACGGCCTTTGAAACATCTGAGTCATAGGGACACATGAGGGCACTGCAAGCTTCCAGAATAGAGAACTCGTTCTCCCAGGAGTGGCTTTTCTTTGGAAAAGGACAGTGGAGTTCCTGAGCCCCTCGCCTGGAGCTCCTACGCTGAGCTGGGCTTTGAGGAGCGCGAGGAGTCAGGGTCAGTGACGGTGCCCATTGTTTGTTAAAAGTTCTGCAGGACAGAGAATGACTGTAATTATCACCAGTGCCGTTATTTGTTTTGCCTTTGTAGCCACTTCTCAGGGTGGCTCTCTCAAAGTCACCGGGAGCTGCCGTGGCTGGTTGCCTTTGTCTGTACAAGCTCTGGGATGCTGATAATGGTTACTGCTATCGTTAGCGGAGTGATCGTTATCCACAGATACACAGTTAATGAGAGCTGCCTCTCTGGGCAAGCCCTGGGGGTGAGCCGTAAGCCCAGCACGCGGCTGTGCCTGTCAGGAAGCCCAGCAGGAGACGGTGGCGCTGCAGCCCATCAACCCGCTGCCAGGCCCCCTGTAACCCATTCCCGGGACTCCTGCAGCAGGAGGAGCAACCACACTATTTCAAAGACAATGATTTTTCCGAGAAGAGGTCTGTAAATCCAATGGAAGCGGCACGCATTTAAATATTGGGCTGGCCAAAAAGTTCGTTCGGGTCGTTCGAACTTTTTGGCTAACCCAATAGAACATGGTTTGGGGTTTCCTTAGGGTCAGCCTGCTGGAAATTACGTTTTTCTGTTGGGAGTTACAGGAAGAAGTTACAGAATGTTCATCTGTAACAGCCACTGGTGGGAAGCAGTCTCCTGGGGCAGCTGCGTGGGATCCACAGTCACGGCTTCCCGCCCCTTCTCTTTCAGTGCTTTTGTACGTGAGGAAGGAGACGGACGACGTGTTTGACGCCTTGATGTTGAAATCCCCCACCGTGAGGGGCCTGATGGAAGCGGTAAGCAATGAACCCCCTTCAGCCTCCAAGAAACCGGCATGTAGTCTCCTGAGCTGAAATCCATTTATTAAAGTGCAGCCTTCGAGATGGCCCTGGAATGAGCTTTCTCAAGGAAAAAGAAAAAGCAGAGATTTACGGGGACACTGATTTCCACCCTGTCTGGCTTATTATTGGCATCTTAAGGAGAAGGAAACTTTGAAAAACTGCCAATTCCCTGTCGGTTTAAGGCTAATCAGAGTAAGACGCCACAGAGAAAGTTTAAACTGTGAGTTTCCATTTGTCTCTTTGTGTGAAACCAAATTAGATACGTTTAACTTCCATATAGATACAGAACAAAAACGATTAGGAAGTGTCTTGCCAGCTGCGATAGTATAATCCAAAATAAAATATGACCTCTTTTGGTTAAGAAAAAAATATGAATTGCAGAGCTATAAAATGATTTAAGTAAGATTCTGAAATCCCTTCCTCCTTTCTCATCCCCTGTTTAGTCTAGCATGACCCAACCTGGGCTCAGGAAGTTATTTTATGTTTTATCCATGTATTATCCATCTGAATATGACTCTACATTGAATATGATACCCGACTCCCCTGTACAACTATGTTGTAGAAGATCCAGGGTTTTTGTGGTGATGAAGACAACAGAACTGCCAAGGGACATTCTAGAATTTTTGTTGGTCTGGAAAACTGCTACATTGAAACAGCATATTGGGCTATGGAGTAATATGTTAAAGTGTGTAGGGCAGTGACTATAAGGGGAATCATACACTATGTTGTCTTTTGTGGATGATTTCTTTCACTTTGCATAATGTTTTTGAGGTTCATCTATGTTGTAGTATAAATCAGTACTGCATTCTTTTCTACGGCTGAATAATATTCCATTGTATGGATATACCACATTTCGTTTTTCCATTCACCAGTTGATGGACATTTGGATTTTTCCCCCCACCTTTTGGCTATTGTGAATAGTGCTGCAATGAACATCCAGGTACAGGTGTTTGTTTGAATACTTGTTTTCAATTCTTTGGGGTGTATACTGAGGAGTGGAATTGCTAGCCAGACACGTAAGGTTACATTGTATAATCATACAATTTATAGGAAATATCAAGAACAGGCAAATCCATTAAGACAGAAAGCAGGTTAGTTGTTGCCAGGAGTTGGGTGAAAGGTGAACGAGAAAAGTCTACCTAGTGAGTTTCCTTTTGGGGTGATGAATTGTTCTGGAACTACATAGTCCTGACGTTTGCAGAACATTGTGAATGTACTAAATGCTACTGAATTGTACACTTTAAATGGTTTAAGTGGGGAATTTATATGATATGTAAAAAAATTATTTATTTGTTCACCTGAAATTTTTTTTAAAAAGCACAAGAATGTTACCAATGTGGTTGGCATTGTTAGGCAATTCAGAGCAGGGCATGGAGGACCACCCTCTGAGAAACACTTGGCTGAAGGGTTTGGTAATCTCTTCTGTTCTCAGGATTTGTCATTGGCATGGAGTTTGTTGTTACTGAAGCTGCCCCCCCCCATAAAGGGAAAACAAAACCAGAAATGAACACAACAAAAAATATTGCCTATCTCTCTTCAAATGCGCTAGGATTTTTTAAAATGATCCTAAAATGACTGGAAGATTGATTTATGAGCTACAGAAGCCCTTTGGACAAATTTCATACCTTTAATCTGGCCTTTAAGATCATATTACTGAAACTGACTTACCTAGGATGGTGGTGAAGCTGAAAATTACTTTAGCAGCTGTTTTTTAAAAAAAATTATTTATTTATTTATTTATTTATTTATTTATTTATGGCTGTGTTGGGTCTTCGTTTCTGTGCGAGGGCTTTCTCTAGTTGTGGCAAGTGGGGGCCACTCTTCATCGCGGTGCGCGGGCCTCTCACTATCGCGGCCTCTCTTGTTGCGGAGCACAGGCTCCAGACGCGCAGGCTCAGTAATTGTGGCTCACGGGCCTAGTTGCTCCGCGGCATGTGGGATCTTCCCAGACCAGGGCTCGAACCCGTGTCCCCTGCATTGGCAGGCAGACTCTCAACCACTGCGCCACCAGGGAAGCCCCTTTAGCAGCTGTTTTGAATGCATATTCCCAGTCCTCAACCCCAGATTCCCGTTCTGCTGGAGGTGGGGGAGGGCGGCGGAGCAGCAGGAATCTGTATTTTTAACAGTTCCTCAGGGTATTCTGAGATCAGCCAGGTGTGAGAACCACTGACCTAGACCAATTCTGAACTGATTCATTACGCCTTTTTCCTTGGTGTCTTCCTTTCCTGTCTGTGACATCTGGCTAGTTCTACAAGTGTTCTGTAGCTGTGGTCTCGCTGGATCACAGTGGGGTTACATGTCACCTTCACTTCCACCCAAACAATCCCTGAGTTAACTCTGCTTTTTTGTTTCTCTCTTCCCCAGTAGAATGTAGAGTTCATGAGAACAGGGGCTTTGTCTCTTGCGGGCTTCTGTGTATCCCCAGGTGTTTGAGCATATATATTTGTTGACTGAATTGAGCATCCACTGTGTATGTACCACCATGCCAAGTGCTATGGGTGGCATGTATGTCACATGCATTGCTTCACCTGAGCCTCACAATATCCCTGTGAACTTGGCAGGTCAGATGTCATCGCCGTCATTTACAGATGTGGGGTTTCCTGAGCTCCACAGAGTGGCAGAGCCAACTTAAGCCTTTGAGCAACTTAAGTCCACTTAGGGAGACGTCCACACATGAAAAGTTATTACAAGAAGAATAACCAGGGCTTCCCTGGTGGCGCAGTGGCTGAGAATCTGCCTGCCAATGCAGGGGACACGGGTTCGAGCCCTGGTCTGGGAAGATCCCACATGCCGCGGAGCAACTGGGCCCGTGAGCCACAATTACTGAGCCTGTGCATCTGGAGCCTGTGCTCCACGACAAGAGAGGCCGCGATAGTGAGAGGCCCGCACACTACGATGAAGAGTGGCCCCCATTTGCCGCAACTAGAGAAAGCCCTCGCACAGAAACGAAGACCCAACACAGCCATAAATAAATAAATAAAATAAAATTAAAAAAGACTGAAACTAAGCATTAGTAAACATATAAAAAGAAAAAAAAAAAAGAAGAATAACCATTCCAAGTCACAGCTCACAACAACTAAAGGAAAGAAGCTTAGGCAATAGTAAGCCATCAGGCAAGAAGTAGTGTGTATGATGGTTGATCCCACACAGTCAGGGTTCAAATCCTAGCTCTGACACTTCAGAGTAGTGTGACCCTGGGCAAGTTACTCAGCCTCTCTGTACCCCAGGTTCATCGTTTCTGAAATGAGAGTAATAATAATGTGCGATATTATTATGAAGATACTGATAAAATGAGATGTAGGGCTGTTTCGAGGATTAAATGAGTTCCTATACAAGGTGTTTAAAGTAGCACATAGAAACACTGTATAGGGACTTCCCTGGTGGCGCAGTGGTTGAGAATCCACCTGCCAATGCAGGGGACACAGGTTCGATCCCTGGTCCAGGAAGATCCCACATGCTGCGGAGCAACTAAGCCTGTGCTCTGCAACTACTGAGCCTGTGCTCTAGAGTCCGCGAGCCACAACTGCTGAGCCCACGCTCCACAACTACTGAAGCCCACATGCTCTAGGGCCCATGTGCCACAACTACTGAGCACGTGTGTTGCACCTACTGAAGCCCACACGCCTAGAGCCCGTGCTCCACAACAAGGGAGGCCACCGCAATGAGAAGCCTGCGCACCACAACGAAGAGTAGCCCCCGCTCGCCGCAACTAGAGAAAGCCCACGCGCAGCAATGAAGACCCAACGCAGCCAGGAAAAGTAAATAAAATTTTAAATACAGAAACACTGTATAAACGAATATATATATATGTAGTAGATGGCTGTAAGTGCTATGGGGTGGAGAGGCAGATTGAGATTCCCTCAAGCCAAAGGAGCTAGAGAAGGGTGTTCTCCCCTGGTGAAGCTGGCTGGGTGCACAGGGAAAAGGTGGCTCGTGGCTCCGGTAGCACCCCCTTCTATGCAGCTGAGTCATTCATGCGTGGAGATGCAGGCCTGTCCTCCCCAATTCTATTGACAGGTCAAATGTAGCCACCTAGGAAGTATTTATAAGCAAGAGCCACCCCTTTTTCAAAAGTGCATCTTAGAGCCCACACTGAACAGTCTGTAACTCCACATAAAAGTCCTCGGCCTCCAGAGCTGGCAGTTGTGTTGGATGCCTCTAGACCAGGCAGACAGAGTCCTACGTTGGTGAAAACCAATGGAAATCTCTAGTTCTGCCTGTCACATGTCTGAGGTTTCTGGGCAAAGAGAACTCTCCGCAGAGTAAAAGTCTAAAAGTTCCAGATCATCAGATAACCAGTAACACACTGATGAGATATGTCCAAGACCTAGGATCCTCTTGGGTATCAAGGAAGTCTTAGGGGTCCTTAAAAATATTGATCATGGGGCTCCCCTGGTGGCGCAGTGGTTGAGAATCTGCCTGCCAATGCAGGGGACACGGGTTCGAGCCCTGGTCTGGGAAGATCCCACATGCCACAGAGCAACTGGGCCCGTGAGCCACAATTACTGAGCCTGCGCGTCTGGAGCCTGTGCTCCGCAACAAGAGAGGCCGCGATAGTGAGAGGCCCGCGCACCGCGATGAAGAGTGGCCCCCACTTGCCGCAACTAGAGAAAGCCCGCACACAGAAACGAAGACCCAACACAGCCATTAAAAAAAAAAAAAAAAAGAAGCTAACCATAGAGATAAAAAAAAAAAAAGATGACAAATACAGAAAAAAAAATATTGATCATGAGCTTTTAAAAATGATGGACATATACGAGCAGTTCAGACGACTTGAAAAACACAAAGAAAAAACCAAGCAGTCCTAATGCCCCCGCTCTGAGAACTATCACAAAGCACGTGCTTGCCACGCACGCGGAAGGGGAGTGTTGTGGTGACACCATCCAGCTCCTGGGCAGAAGGATTCCTTCCGTAACCTCCCGACAGATGGCCAGCTTCCTCCACATGCTATCCTGCACGGTCTCACTTCTTTCCAGGCTTCTGGATTTGGCAAAGCCCACTTCCTTGCCTGGCATGGAGGCAGAGGACGCCGTGTTAGGGTGGCATTTTATCCAGCTGCCTCTGCCTTTGCCTTTGACAACTGCACAGAGGGCAGGACTTTGCCCTCCTGGAGACTGTTGCCCTCGGCAGCCTGATGCCCGTGTCAACTTTGCCAGTTGCTTCTTGGTAGTGGATGGGGTCCATGAGCCCTGCTCCAAACAGGCCCAACATATGCCCCTTTTCTCTATGAGCTTAGAATCTGAAACCAGACCGCCGGACTGTTACCTTTTAAATCCTGTTTCTGCCACTTCCTAGCTGAGGGACCCTGATTACTTCATGAGTGTTAAGCCTGAGTTTCCTTGCCCGAGAAACAGGTCTCATAAAAACACCTATTCTGTTGCAATGATGCGAGAATTGAGCGAGTTAATAGGTGCAGAACTCCCTGTGCTGATACGCTAAGCACTTAGTAAGCACTCAGTGAATGCTGGCTGCTGCCGCTACTCCCAGCAGATATGCAGATTTATGCAGATTTCCTGACTGTTATCCACTGATCTGTGAGCTGAGGTATATGAGTTCATGCTTTGGGAAAAACTGGGAGTCAAACCCCTGAAAAGAGAAGATCCAAGAATCAGATTCACCTCTCTTTCAGAAAAGGGGGACTAAGAGATATGAACTTGCTGATGTTGAGTAGACAAAGGAACACACTTTATTTTTCCATTTCATTTTAAAAAGAAGTTCCAAATGACACCAACCAAAGTTCAAAACCCAACGCTTGCAGGCCAAGCAACTCACAACGATAAATGTTTTGGTTTTTATTTATTTTACTTTGTAGTTTCCTCTTTCTCTTTAGCTTTGCAGTTCGATTAAGTCACTGTTTCTCATCTTTTCTTGAAAGTTATTCTTTACTTTCCCTAAATTGTTTCAGTCTCTTCTCCTTATTGCTCTGTGATTTGAAGATAAATTTCCAGCTGTCTTCCACACCACTACTCTCTAGCTCCCACCACCCCCAGGTGAGAAAAGACCTTTAGAGCCTTCATTTCTCCCCTCTCCTCCCCTCCTCCGCTCACTAGGACGAGTCCGCTGAAATGTTTACCCCACGCTGTTCCCACACACTCCACGCTTCTTGATGTCACTGTTGTTTAGTACTTTCTCTCTAGGACACAATTAGATTTTTCCTTCCATTATGTTCTTTTTACTTCAAGAATCCTTATTTAACACTTATTTCACATTCCCAGTCCATTTAACTATATATAGGTAGTTATACATACCTATAACTCTATATATCTATATACGGACCATATGTATCTATCTATCTATATATATACATTATGTATGCATATATAACTATAGATCTATAGTTATATAGAGAGTATATATAGTCTGTCTTCATGTGTGAGTGTGTGTGTGTGTATATGTATATATATATATTTATGGCACAACACTGGGTTGCTTGTTTTCTTCCCCCTTCTTTTGCTGAAGTCTTTATTCTGATGCATATTCAGTTAAGCTAGAGTTCTTTTGTGAGTATTTTCCTCAAATGGGATATTTGGGTGAAATGCATTTCTTAGATGCCATTCTTTAACCTGAGAAGTGAGGGAGAGCTTGTTGGTGTACAGAATTCTTGGGGTAAAGTCCCTTTTTTCAGTAGTCTGTAGGGGTTATTCCAGTTTGGTTTCTAGTGTTGCAGATGAGAAGACTGAAGCCAGGTTCATTCTTTTTCTTTTCTTTTTTTGGTAACTTGTACTTTCTGTCTGGGACATTCCAGGATGTTTTATTTTCATTACCCTTGGAGATCTGGCACTTTTCAGAATGGCCAGATGCATGGGTCTTTTCTCATTGATCCTTCCTGGGATTCAGGATACCCCTCCTATCTAAAAACATGGGTCTTTCCTCTATTGTTTGTTTAATTGTTTCCTCTTCTCCATTTGCTCCTTTTTCTCTGTCTGCGACTTTGGATAGTCACATCAGGTATGGCTGTCTCTGTTCTTCAGATCTCTCTTTTTTTCCCTTCATGATTTCCATCTATGCTATGTGTCTTTGCTCTGCACCTGAAATGGTTTTTCTAATTGATCTTTCCTAACGCGATCGGTTTGCTGAATCGACCACCTGGCCTTCGATTCATTTATTGACCTTTACAGATTTTTTAGTTCAATAATCATATATTTAGATCAGAATTTTATACTTGTGTGCTGTACAGCAGTCTTTATAAGTGCTCTTTTATGTTCTGTTCACATGGATGTCGTCCACATAAGTTCTGTCCATTTTCTTTGCTGCCCACAGGCCGTGTTATTTTATGTGCTGGGCTCATTTGGGCTCCCGTATGGCTGTGAGGCAGTTCCATCAGTGACGGAGCAGTGATGTGCGACAGGCAGGCCATTTGTTTCCCAGTCTACCTTTGCTGTCTCAGCCCTCGGCCCACCTGTTCTGCTCCTTTGGGGCTTGGGGGAGGGGGTGGGAGTTCTTCCTGTGCAGTGTGAGGGATGGATGGGTGGGAATCTGATTCTCTGGAGAATAAGCTCTTCCCAGGAGCCAAAGCTATCCCACCTTTGTCCCAGGGCTCTTTGGCTTCTTTTCCTAGCCCCTGCTAGACTGACCAGTAGTCCAAGTCCCAAACCTCACCTGCCCTGTTTGTGAGCCCTGCCAGCCACTCGGCTCACAAGAGGTGGGTGGATTGGATTTGGGAGAGAAAAAGCATTTTGGGTAGGTGTCTCTAGAATCCATCTCTAAACTATTATTATACTACTTTATATTTATAGTTTTATATTTATAAAACTGAATCATGGTTACTGTAAAAATAAATAGTACAGAATTGTACAACGTGAAAAGAAAAAGAATCTCCTTGTTTCTGTCCATTCTTCCAGGGTAGCCACTGTTAATAGATTGGTGGGTCTTTCAGATATTTTCTATTTACTTACACATATATTTTTAAAAAAATACAAGTGGGATCACACTATATACAGTGTTTTGCAATTTGTGTTTTTTCACTTAGTGTGTTAAGGACATTTTTTTCATATAGGCGTCCTGCATTGCTTTTAATGATTGCATGACGGCGTGGTTTTCAACTGTGCAAATATCAAAATGTGCTTAATGAATGTTTGTTATATACAGTTTTCTGTGTTATGAACAGTGATGCTTTGAAGAGCTTTGCATACATCTGAGTGTATTTCTTTACACCAGATTACTAGATGTGGACTATTTGGGTCAAAAGATATATGCCTTTTAAATTTCAATAGCTTCTGCCAAATTTCCCTCCAAAAAGGTTGAGCTTGTTGCTCTCCTATCTATGGGCTATGAGAGTTGCCGTTTCTTATCCTTTGGCTGGTACTGTATTATCAATTTTTCAGTTTTTGTTAGTCTCATAGATTAAAGGTAGTATCCTGCTGTTGTTTTAATTTGAAGTTTTAAATTATTAGTGAGGTGGTGGATTTTTTTATTTGCTTATTGTCCTATTGTATTTTTTCTGTGAATTACTTCTTTATGTTGTTTTCTTGCTTTTCCCATTGAATTGTTAGTCTTTTCCTTTCTTTTAATTGAAGCATGGTTGATTTACAATATTATGTTAGTTTCAGGTGTACAGCAAAGTGATTCAGTTATATGTATATATTTTTTCAGATTATTTTCCATTATAGGTTATTATAAGGTATTGAATATAGTTCCCTGTGCTATACAGTAGGTCCTATTGATTATCTATTTTATATACAGCAATGTGTTAATCCTAATTTATCCCTCCCTCCCCCCTTTCCCCTTTGGTAACCATAAGTTTGTTTTCTATGTCTGTTTGAGTCTGTTTCTGTTTTGTAAATACGTTCATTTGTGTTAAAGAATATGGACCGATTCACGAACTTGCACGCCATACATGTGCAGGGTCCATGCTCATCTTCTCTGTATTGTTCCAATTTTAGTATATGTGCTGCCAAAGGGAGCATGTTAGTCCTTTTTTTTTAATTTGGAGGTGTTCTTTCTAACTTAAGAAAGTTCCATGTCTGTCATTTGTGCTGCAAAAATGTTTCCCAGTGTATTGTTCGTCCTCAGCTTTTTGGGTGGTTTTGCCTAAACTGGTATTTTTCATTTTATGCTGCTTTATCAACGTTTTGGCCTTTTTTCTTCAGGTTTCATAGCTTGCTTGGCATCTTCCTTACTTAAAGATGATATCTATACAAAGAATTGATTCATGGTTTCTTCTTGCATGGTTTCATCTTTTCCCTGTAAATCTTTGGTGATATTTATTTTGATGGAAGTCGTGGAGAAGGGATCTGACTTGTTAATTTTTTTCTATATGGCTACCTATTTAATCCAACATCATGATTAAGGTCCATTTTTTTCTGACTGACCTGAAATGACACCTTCATCATATATTAAATTCTCTTGTGGATGAATTTTTTGTTGACTGATTTATGGTTTGTCCAAAGGGAGAGCCTTACAAATGAGCCTTTTTGAGAGTCTGACTCATGAGTGAAGGCCACTGGCACCCAGAAACCTTTCCAGGACGGTGAAGTTGGAATTTTCTCTCGTCTCTGCTTGGCTCCCCTTCCACACTCATCTGCCTTTTTGTTATTGGTTGCAGATATCTGAGAAATACGGGCTGCCCGTGGAAAAGATAACAAAGCTTTACAAGAAAAGCAAAAAAGGGTAAGAAAGAAACTGAACTTAAATTGATTTCCCAATCAGGTATGTCTATACAGTGCCTTTAAAAAAAAACAAGATGGTGCCCGTCTTTTGTTAGTTCTGTTGTCTGCCTTTTATAAAAATTTGTCATCCTTCCAAAGGCGTGCTGAGCGGCTTACATGTGCCACGGATTTTGAAGACCTTTAATGAGAGAGAGCGGGGGGTGAGAGTGCATTGTCATGATGTCAGCTGAGATGCCCCCCTCCAATGACAGGATTAGTGGGTAGAATAGAGGGGTCTGGAAGTGGTGAGAGTGGCCCTGGGGAGAGTGGCAAGGTCACCCTTATGCAGAGAGCAGAGTTTATAGGGAATCACGTGCTGCTCTTGGGGCTGGTTTCAGGGCAGTACAGTAGGAATACAAAGGATTCAGGGCATAGGGGATTCTTCTGAGGTCATTACTAACATAATGATCGAAATGATTACTGGACCTGCTTGTTCTCACTGTTAAGAACAACAGCTCTCATTTATCTGGTGATCAGTAGGTTCTGGGCCCCCTGCTAAGTGCTTTATGTGTATTGTTCTATTATTCCTCACCACTCAGGTAGATTCTTATCCATAATTTATTGCTGATGGAGGCTAAGCAACTTGCCCAAAGTCTCATGTTCAGTAGGTGAGGCGCAGATTTAACCCAGGTCCGTGGCCCCAAAGCCCTAGTGTTTAGCTCGCACATCTGCTGTCTCCAGCCCTCCCAGGGCCTCCTGTGTATGAGGCTCCAAGTTTAGTTGCCATGGAGCTGGATTTAGTGCCAGGAGAGGGTCTCCATTAGAGTCAGCTTCTGGAGCTATTTTCTTACAAAAAGCAGAAAATAGGTCTTTAAACTCTTCTTTGGGCCTCTTTCATAAAGGAAATTGATTATCTGGGATACTCAGGCTTTTTGAGTGATGCGGTCTCTCGGTTAATTTGGAGCCAAGCAGGAAACCCTTTCCACTTGAGCCCTGGTTGAAAAGCTCACGAAACTGCATGTTACAGTTCTTTCCAAGGTCAGTGCAGGAGGCTGAGTGAGTGTATTCCTTCGCTGGTGAGATTTGAGCGGTGTCTCAAGGTCTCACGTTGAGCAGAAACCCTCAGTGTCGATGCACATGCCGATGGTAACATTTCACTTCCACTGAGCCCTGTCTCAGGCCCTGCGCTAAATACTTTAATCCTAACAACAACCGTCTAAAGCAGGGTTGTTATTCTTATTTTTGCGGAAAGGCTAAACAACTTGCCTGATGACACATAGCTGTAAAATGAGAGTCAGTTCTCAAACCAAGATCTGTCTGACTTCAGAGAAGGCGATTGGTTCAAGGACTTCTAAATCATAGACAGGCCCTGGAAGTTGTTGGTTTTCTTAAAACCAAACCCAACCCAGATGGTTAACCAAGGAGTAGGTCACATGTGGTAAAAGTATGAACTTCAGAGTGAGGCAAAGCCAGTTTCAAAACCTAGCTCAGCCGTGAACCAGCTGAGTGAACTTGGGGACACGATCTCACCTTGCTGAGCTCAGGTTTCTCATTTGCAACGTGGTGATGATCGCACCTGCCTTCAAGGTTGCCCTGAGGACTGAACACAAGGTCTCCAAAACACTGGAACACACTACATGCTTGAGGAAGGGTACCTGTAGCTCTTGTTTATTTTCCTCTTCTCCTAAGTGTGGAATACTTTTTTAAAATGCATTTTCAGGAGGCTATATGGTTTAATGAAAATAGTTCGGGGACCTGGCCCTGTCAATAGCTAACTCTGTGATTTCAGGCTCTGTTAACTTCTGGGCTGTAGTTTACCAATCTAGAAAGCAAAAGGTTTGGGTTGAATGAGCTCTGAAATCCTGTTTCATAAGGAGTTAGTTCTGAGAAATCGAGGTTTTGCTTTCCTCAGAGTGGCTTGTGGGGGCCAGTTTGGGGGCCGCTGCAGAGTGGAAGCCCCTCTCCCTGCCTGTCTCCTCTCCCCTCCACCCCCCCTCCCCACCCCTTCCTGGCCTCCCTTGCAAAAGCGCGGCTGAGGGAGCCCCCAGCCTGGAGCCCGCCCTGGCACCGAGCGCCTTGGTCACGGCCTCTCTGTTCCCCCGTCCCCGGCAGCATCCTGGTGAACATGGACGACAACATCATCGAGCACTACTCGAACGAGGACACCTTCATCCTCAACATGGAGAGCGTGCTGGAAGGCTTCAAGGTCACGCTCATGGAGATCTGAGCCCTGCTCCGGGCAGCAGCCCTCAGGGCCTTTCTCCCCGGGGGAGCCGGAAGCCCGGGCCCTGCAGACCCCCCTCGCCCATCTCACAACTGCTGTTACACGACTGCGCCGGGGAGCGGGCCGAGGCCCAAAGCCCCGTGTTTGGTCCGTGCGTTTGGTCCACCCACTGGCTCCTGCCGCGGAGCCGCAGCCCGAGCCCCTCGGGAAAGGGCCTTGCGCCTGTTGGATCCTTATTTATTGTCCACCTTTCTCCGGAGCCCGGGGCCCAGGCCCGCCAGGGCTCTGCAGGTCACTGCTGGCTCCCGGTGCCACCGTCCAGAGCCCTCCCCTTCAATCCATTCATCCCGAAGGGCCTGAGGATGCTCGCCCCTGCCGTCTCACTGCCTCACGTCTCCTGAGCGGACGGACAGAATGAGCCGTTTCCTTCATCAGAGGTCAGGGGACAGGTGGACGCCCCTTCCTGGTTAGAAACCTTCAGGCTGCTCTGGGACGGTCATCTCGCCAATACCCCCAGGGGTTCCCAGCGAGTGGCCACCAGGCCATGTACAGGAAGACATTCAGCCACTGTGTAATTAGTAAGTAACCTAGAAGGTGTGCCCGGCTACCCGTGTACATAGTGTTTATAATATGGCAATAATATATTCTACCTGTGGTATGTGGGCATGTTTACTGCCACTGGCCGGGGGAGGCACCTACCTGGAGACCCTGCTTTCTCCAAGAGGCTTCTGCCTCTGTGCTGTTCAGGAGACGCGCTGGGCGAGGGAAGTGGCCTTCGGGGTGTCGGGTGACTGCAGTGGGCGCCGAGACGGCCACTCCCGTGGGCACACGCGGGGCCTCGGTCCCTGTCCGCAGAGGGCGCCCTGTTCCCTCTCCATGGGCACTGCCCGCCCCGGAGGCCACTGAGTTTATCTCACGGCGATGCGCTTTGCCTGACTCTCCCTCTGAGCTGTCTCGTGGCAAAGGTCAGATTGTCTGAGGCCCCAGCTCCTCCCGCTTTGGTGTCGGCACCGCCTGAACTTTCTGGAGAGACGGCAGGGGGGTTGCCACCAGGGCCCCGTCTCTTGGGCCCCCTGCAGAACTCCTTGGCTATCGTGAGGATCCTGGCCACCGTGAGTGCCTCGCAGTTTACAAGCACGCCCTTCATCACAGTGGCCCCCTTAAAGCCCAACTGCGGTCCCGAGAGCGAGGCCGACAGTTCAGCTCTGGGTCTCCAGGCCACAGCGGCCTCCCGGGGCTCCGCCGCCTCTGCTCCCAGCTGCTGGATGTGGAGGGAGCGAGCGAGAATGCCCCAAGAGCCCTGGCCCTTCGGAAAGCAGCGTCCAGAGGAAGACGGAGAGAGAAGGTTTGCCCTCCTGCTGGGTGCCCTGGCAGATGAAAAGAAACGCTTCCCCAAACGATCACGACGTCATGGACCGTCCAGGCCACAGTCCTCTTTGAGGGGACAGGAACGTGGTCTAGGGTCTGTGCTCACCTTTGCGGGTTGAAGCACTAGCTTTTTACTAGCCAGCAAACCCTCCACCCAAGGTCCCAGGTCTAGGACAGGTTCTCCGTAAGGACCCATTTGTCTGTAAAGCACTTTGATGTCTTACCTGGGGGCTTTCTCTTCCAGGGCTCCCTGCCCTCCCACCCCACTGCCCCTGAGGCCCAGAGCCAGATGGGAGGGCTGCTTCCAGCCCAGCTGTTTGTCCTGGAGGCTGCAGAGGATTTGAATGGAATGGCGGGCAGGTGCGGAGCCTAGGAAGATCTCTGGGTGTGGTGAGGAGGCACCTTTCTGTGTCTTCTGGACACATTACCCCTCTCTGTGGTGCCAAAGGTTACATCCTGGATTCACCTCTGCTCCAGTCTGTCGCCTCCTCCTCCACTCTGTGACTGCCATGCCCCGGACCGGCATCTGGGGGACCCTCCTGGGTACTAATGGGGCTCATTGTTGGGAGTGCATGATGTACAATGCGCCTCCCGTGCTCCTTGCCTGAGGGGCGGTTTCAGACATGATCGGCAGACGTAATGGCGAATACTATTGGGCCGGGGCACAGCACTCCAGAGTAGGAAAAAGAGAAAATCTTTGGCAATCTGACACGGGTTACCTAGCCTTCTCTCTCCAGCCTTTGGGGAAAAATATGTTGGCTGATCCTGCCCTAGGCAGAAGATGAATCAGAGAGGCTTTTGCCTTTGTCCCAGGTCCCTGGGCAGTGATCGCGGTGACCACTGCCAGAACAAAGCATATGAGGTCAGTGCCAGCAAAGGGTGGTGCAGTGTCCCCTCTCATTTGATCTGTCCCCATCTTACCACGTCCCCTCTGCGTTCCCGGTGTGCCCATGGCTTAGCTTCGATGTGGCCTTCACTATGTATATGAGCAGAGCTTTGATGAGCAAAATTGTCCAAGAAAAAACACTCCAGAGAGATAGGAAAACTTGCCTCCTCTTCTTTTTCTGTCCCTTAATAAATAAGCTTTAAAAAAAAAAAAAATCCATGTAAGACAAGGGACATGTGAAACAAGTGTTTTTCTTATACTTACCCAAATTGCTTAGACTTTATGGGTGTTTAGAAATTGGGTCCAACAGAAAAATGCAGTCGGGTGTCATCTTGGAATTGGATCCTAAAAGACTAAGGCACGTCCCAGCCCAGAAACTTAAGAAGCATGAACTGAATGAAACATTTATTTTCCTTATTTAAAATTATGCAAATGCAACAGAAGCAGAGGGCTTGTGCCAAATTCTATGAACAGCCCTTTCTTAAAGACAAGCAAGGAAGACTGCTAGATGGACAATTTGCTCTCGTGTTAAAAAAAAACAAAAAAACAAAGGCAAATGTAACTTAATAGTTTTGTAAATGGGAGAGGGGGAATCTATAAACTATAAATACAGTTATTTTATTTTTTGTACATTTTTAAGAAGAAAAAAATAAATATTCCTAACACTCGAATGTCCGGTGTTTTCCATGAGGTTGGTATTGGGGCTCTTTGCCTGACTGGAAAGAAGCCTCTGTGTGAGCGGGGAAGGCTCTAGGCTCCCCTTGGGCACCTCAGGTCCTGGGCTCCAACATAGCAGACATTTCCTCTTCTGGCTGCTTTGTTGTGCCCAACCCCAAGGTTAAATGAGAAGAGGGCTGAAGACATCACGAGGCCTTTGGTGTGACCACGACAGGCCACCAGCGTGGCTATTCTTCCCGTTCCCAGGGCAGGAAGTAGGCTCTGTCCATCTGCATTTGCCTTCCTCAGTCCCAGCTCCCTCACCACCACTTCAGTGCACCACGAGAGCTTTCCCGTCCCTTAGTTCATCCTCACCCACCTCTCCACAGAGACTAAAACCACGTGGCTGAAACGCCAAGCTCATCATGACAGTCTCTTGCCCTGGAACCCACAGCCTCGCTAGTATCTGTCAGCTCAAATCCCAGTATTTCTCGGCATTTCCTCAGTGGCCACGCACACTCCTTCAGCCATCCTCCACGATTAGCTCCCGAGAGCCTCTCTGTTCCAAACAAGTAGCGCTTCTATGTTCTTCCACCTCTCTGTCTGTCCATGTCCACAGCTTTCAAATCTTGGCTAAAAATTTGCCTAGGGAAAGCTTTCTCTGACCAGCTTTGACCCCCTTGGCATCCTCAGCAGCCTCCGTGCCTGGACCAGTGGGCGGCAAAGAGGAGGTCAGGAGAAGTGCTTGTTGAGGAGGCTTCCGGAGAGATCCTGGGATTAGAAATGGGCCAAAGGCCTCTTTGCCACGATCCGTGTTCCGCAGTCGCAGCAGGAGGTCTGAATGTGTTCCCCACAGGCCCGAGGAGGTCCTGCCGGACATGCACCGGTCTCCACATCTCCCCTGAGGCAGTCCTCCCTTGACCCGTGGCAGCCATAGTTCTGCCGTGAACTCTGCTCCCCATGTGTGCCAACCCCCCCCCCCCCACCTCCCTGTACTGGGACTCCGGGTAGGTAAAGCTGTCAGGGCCACAGGCTCCAGTACCAGCTCTTGCCTTCATCGCTATGCCAGCTCAGCTCAGTGACTATGGTCCGGGCGTCGTGCCCAGTGCTGGGGAATAAGAGGCACATTAGATGCAGTCCATCCTCAGAGGCTGTGATGTGCCCAGTGATAACAGCCTGGCATCGTCAGCACCGGGATAGGGGTTCACTCTGGGAGAGTCAGGGCTCAGCAGTCACCCCAGTCCTAAGGCATACAATCCCCTCTTACCCTTAGACTTTCACAATGTGATGAGAGGTCACCAAACGCTAATCTCACTTTAGGAAGGCTGCCAACTCGAGTGTCTGAGCCCCTGTATCTCTGAGGGTCAATGGCACATTAACAACACCCAGGGCAGCAAATGCTCAAGACCTATCTAAGTCCTGGACATGTGGTCATCATTCAAGTGTAGAGAAATCTATTTGAAATGAATATCCCATTGGTTAGACCCTTGGTGTGGACATCTTTGCACTCTGCAACAATCTTTCTATTTTAGGTGGATTTGACTGATACTCTACTGCCTTGGAAAATACAGGGCTCAATTTTCTTTCATTTCTTCAGCCACCTTAAAAAAAAACAAACAGATAATTTCAGGAAAGTGAAAGCATACTCCTGACAAAGGTAAGAAAGGCCTGCATGAAGCATCTCCATTTCTTCCAAAGGGAGCTAGCGTGATCTCCCCCTGCCTTGACTGAGAAAACAGGCAGATTCTTCCTCATCTGGCCTATGCCACCCCCACCAACCCATGCCCGAACTAGGCTGTCAGGGTGTCCAGAGCTGGGTTGGGACAGTACCCTGAAAATCGGAGCCTCAGGCTTGCAAATGTGCTGGAAATTAACAGGTTCACCTCCAACAGGTGTGTGAGTGAAGGCTCCTGATCAGGTTGGAGGGTCCCAGCCACCTCCTCACCATCACTGCCATGAGTGACATGGCATTACTCATGCTCAGTTCTCATGGGCATCAGGGCCATTGCTGGTCTACAGAGAGAAACTGTGAGGTACAAAAAGACTCCCCTCCAGGCCAACTCAGCTCCTACATGAGGTCTGGTTGGCCCATGAGACACCTACCAAAGCTGACATTCAGCCCCTTTTTCCTACATTCACGGCCTCTGTGCTGGAGGCAAGGCCAAGGACAGCAGCAGCAAGCACCTTGATCTGAATTGGCTTTGAGGCCATGGGCTCTGTATCATGTCAGTTTTCCTATAGACTCTTCTCCAGCCTGAGAGGCCGCGAGAGGGGAGAGGGGGATGTTAATTTCCCACTGAAGAGGAAGTTGCCTCAGTTTCTCCTTCCGGTGCACCGAATGTTGAGACTAGAATTTATAGCTCCAGTTGTGAGGAAGGAGAGGAGGTACGAAAGTGAAGGCCATGAGCAGAGGGAAGTAAGTTAGCCCACATGTAGACCAAGGATGCTTTCGGACCGGGCTTTGGGTCCAGCAGACCCTCTCATCCCCGCTTTCACAAACCCTGCTTCCTTGTGCCTGTAGAGCAGAAAGCACACCCAGGAGGTGGCCAGCACAGCATCTGGGCCCTCAGTCGGGCACAGATTCAGCTGGAGCAGGAGTTTAGGCACGGAAACCTCATGTCCCAGACCATCATATTAAATCAGCAACATTCTCGAATGCCAAGCTAGAGTAACACAAAAGTCAACTGATATAGGACCCACGCCACAGGGAGGGATTCATAAACTACTAAATTCACTTGTGGAAAGTGCCCCCAGGGCATATCAATGGGATGGGACTGCGCCCTCAACACCCCTTCCCCACCCTAAACAAGGATACGAACAGTCGGACCACTCTGCATCATCCTTCAAGTCGTAAGCCACTTTATTCCAGTCCCTTGAACATCACAGGCTGGCCTGATTTCAGACAGAACAGACTCCGTTTCCAGAGGCCCCTCAACACAGCAATGGCAATGAACAGCCCAGCACAGGAGTGACATAAGCTTTTAGGCATTCAGCCTTCTGGGTGCTGCCGAGTCCCTTGGCCACACTTGAGTGCATTGGATCAGACATACAAAGGCCTTCCTGGGAAGGAGGAGAATGAGAAAACAACCCTCAAGAAAATACAGACAGGGTCAATGGCAGGCAAGGACAAGGACTATTTTCCATCCATCCCGGGCGTGCCAGCATTCATCAGCCGTGCGACTGCTTTGTTTTCTTAACAGCTGGAGACACTCTCCACTGCTTCTCACTCCAGCTCTAGGTTCTAGGGAACGGAGTGAGTCTGGCTCAGTAAGATGTCATGACTGAGGACAGAGCCCAGGCGGGCTTTCCCCAACATTAACTGACTCCGCCATCTAAGGAGAACTAAAGGAGGAATTAGCTCTTCAATCAAGAGCAGGAGAAAGTGGGAGGCAGCTCCTGAACATCACCTATAGAGGTGCCGGGTCCCCTTGCCACTGTGCACGCCGCGTCTTAGGTTAATTCCCTAGTTTTCAAAACCAGATTTTACCACTTGGCCAATGGAGGGACTCAGCAAGTCTCACAGTATAGAACCACTATAAAAAAAACCTGACACTCAGAGGAAGACGGAGATTATTTTACTGAGTCCAGGTCTCAAAATTTCACCCTGCCAAGTTGGTTCGTTTTGGTCAACCATACAAATTCAGATTGTTACTATCAGTTTAAATGGAATCGAGTAATACACAGGAATCTGAGGTTAGAATGGGTTCAGTATCATTTTCCTCATGGTTATAAGTTTATCTTTCTGTGGTTCATGGTCTACAGGAAGTAGCTTGGCTGCAGCCAAGGAGACCTCTCTGCCTTCTCTTGGGGCAGGATCTCCCCGTCTACATCCTTGAGTGTTTGGACTTCCCCATGCCTACTGCTTGTGAAAATATGACTTACCTGTGACCAGCAACTTGTACTCTTACCTTTCAATTCAAATTAGGATGTATGAGGTCATCAGACCAAACAGCAACTCAAATTTGTATTGTCACTTCTGTAAATAGAAATTTGCATTCAGAGAACACGATGATGCAAGATCCTTTTGGGTTCCCCAGGGTGGGCCTTGGAAATCACAGACACACTTGCCTATGCCTTCTTCAAGATGAACCAGACGATGCCCAACCTCTGACTCTTTTCAGGGCCGCTAGAGGCATGGAAAAGTCAACATTCCAGCCATGGCTTCCTAACCATACATGTGGATTGAAGCATTGGGCAGTCCCGAGAATTTATGCTATTTGGGGTGGGGGTGGGAACAGCTACAGAATATTATCTGCTCAGAAAAGCACCGCACCTCTGATCCAGGACTGTCAACGGGCTGCTGGGCTGGGTGGGCAAACCCACATCTCTAATAAATATGAACCTTCTTGTGCTCCAGTTGACACATCCCACTCAAACTTGCCCCACTTCTATTCCCGAGGCACTACCACTGGAAAAGCATTCAAAATTAAGGTTGGGCTCTGGTCATGGTTACTTTGTACTTTTCTGGAATATATAAAATATACCTGTTGATTGGTGCATTTGTGCAAAGACGGATATGACTTTAAAATAAGACATAGACATTCATTATAGCTGGCTTACTTCACAACAAGCTACCGAAAACAGTCTCCTGTAATAAGATTGTATTAGTGCTCACTAAACATGCATTTCATTTAAACAAGGCAAAACACTTAATTTCATCTGCAATACCCAGTATTTTATATACAGCAATCTTTTTTTTTTTTTTTAAACTACAACAGGCAACAAGATGGGTCTGGTTTTGAAATATAAATTACCATTTGTGTTTAATTTCCAGAGAAACTCATCTTAGCTCAACTAGTGTAAACCTGGGAAGAAATAGCTGAGCCATCTTTTTCCTCTCCTCTATGAATTTACCTTGAAATGTTCACAGCTTAGAAACTAAAGCCTGCTGGGGAAGAGGATGGGGTGGGCCTCCAGGCGGGAATCCCCCAGGCCCCTTTAATAGCCTGGCCTGGAGGATTCCTGGTCCCTGGGAAATCGAGCATCTGGTGCCATCACCCCTAGGGCATGTGTTACTCCAGACCCAGGTGGGGAATTTTGTTTTCCAAACAGGGCCCTCAAGCTTGCAATACAATCACTGGACTGGATTGTTTTCTCTTCTCTTCTCTTGCCTCCCCCAGTCTTCAGTTTTAGAACACAGACTTTCGAATCAAAGGAAAGGTAATAATAATAACGATGAAAAATCGTCAGAACAATGAACACCACAAAGTCTGTGCACGGCAGCACTGTTCATGCTCTCCACAAGCGCGGGGGCTCTAGACATTCCCACGAAGCGTCCACGACAAAAGAAGCTGCAGGCGGCACGGAGGGAGGTGCATCCGACCACACGGGGAACAGCATCACCGTCAATATTGTTTGGCAAAAAAAAAAATTTTTTTTTGTTAAAAAGGAAACTCCAAAGGGAACACAAGCAGCTCTACAGTTGGTGGGGCTTCCGGCTCAGAAGTGGCCGGCGCTGCTGGGGTCGCACTGAAGGAGGCGCACTATGGACGGGTCGCTCTTGGCCCCTCGGATGAACTCTTCCAGGGAGAGTTTTCCTAGAAAGCAAGAGGACCGGTGAGTGGCGGCTGGCGGCCGCCACACGAACGTAGGCTTCCCGCTGCACCTTGGGCCCGGCGGCGGCGGCCCACCTCTTCCCGGGGTCTCACACCCGCCGTGAGGCCCACCTTCCGTCTCTCCGAGCCGAGACCCCGGGGCTCGTTGAGCATCGCGCAGCGCAGCACGCGGCCTCCTGAGAGCTCTGTGTGCCCGGCCCTGGGCTGCGGGGCTGCTGGGTGGCCCCCCCCCAGCTGCAGGCGCCCCGGAGGGTCTCGGTGTCTGCGGATCAGATGGCGCTCGCGCCTTTCAGGGCTGGGCTGGGCTCCTGCAGCGCCAAGGCCGTCCCCACGGGCTCACTGCGCCCTCTGGGCTCCTGAGGGTCACTCGGGTACACCTAGGTTTGCATGTGGGCAGAGGGGCCCGAAGAGACATCTGGGGGGAGGGCCCCTTCTTTGGGCCAAGGTGTGAGGACGGCTGCCCTTCCATCCAGGCGAGGGGTATGTACTCCGAGAAGCGGAGAAGTGCCGCACTCGGTCCCTCCCGTCAATCAGGGCACTTTCCTCCTACCCCAATGGGCTGGACCGGGGAGACTGGATGCCTGGGATTCCACTCCTCCTCGATGTCCTTCTCCTTCTTGCCCAAGCTAGAGTATGTATTAAATTCCCTTCGAGAAGCTTCCTCGGTCATATTGCTGGTGGGGAGGCAAAGCTTCTCCCCCTTTCTTGTTGCGGCAGGGTAAAATAAACCCTGCATTCAGCGTATGTATCCGCTCTCTCGGGCTAACTACCCGCGTGCTCCCGGATTGGCTTCCCAGCTAACCTGCTGGGGGCCCAGACTTTTCTCTTCAAGTCAGCCGCCAGGGGTTAGATGCAAAGAGCTTCTCCAAGAGGAATCTAACAGCGGGAGGGTCTAGAAGCCCTGAGCCAAAGCACCAAGTCTCCTGGTCGGGCGGAGCCTGACCCCTTGCAGACTTAAAGCCCCTCCCGGTACGGCTCCCACTCAGCCCCGCCCCCCCCCCCCCCCCCGCCACTTTTTTTTTTTTTTTTTTAAACCCAAGGCTTTCCCTTAGGAAAGCACAGGGCTTTTAGCAACGAGATGCATTTGGGGAATGCTGACCCCGTCAGGGCTCTGTGACCCCATTGTGGCCGAGGCCCAGAGCAGAGGCTCTCATTTCTCGCAGTGAGGGTTCGATCCTGCAGTGTTTGGATCTTCTCCCATCTTTCAGCCCTATTCTGAATAGGGGGCTGGGCCTCGGGCAGGACAGAAGCCCACCTGTGCTCCCCTTGGAGCATCAGCAAAATGTGCAGTTTAATGTCAGCGAGTTTATTATTCTATTAAAAGAATCCCGTTTGTTTAGTCTTTGCAAAACAAACTATTCGCTGTGAATCAAGGCACATAGAGAAACAGGATGTAATGGCACCTTTGTGGAGAAACAAAGCAAACAGATTGGCCTGTACCCTGCAAACCCGGATTCTCAGGCAGCTGGTGCCCCAGAGGGCACAGGGATAGAACCCGAGGCTCGCTCTGCGACAGAGCCTTCCGTCGGGGGTATATGAGTGCGTTTGCTCATCACTGACAAGAATTGCTGGGGATGCTCAGCGGAATAGGCAAGCTGGAAATAAAAGCAAGAACTATGGGTGGCTCAGGGCTTATCATGGACCAAGCTCGGCGTTAGCACTTCAAACTCAGATAGTACCTCTAACTAGGGTTGCCAGATTTAGCAAATAAAATACAGGATGCCCAGCTAACTTTCAATTTCAAATAAACAACGATTTTTTAAGTATGTCCCAAATATTGAATAGGGCAAACTTATACTGAAAAGTCATTTGTTACTTATCCAAAAATTAAATTTAATCGTGCCTCCTGTATTCTGTCTGGCAATCCAACATCTAAAATCCACTGTTCTTGAGTTCGAAATCCATCTCTCCTTTCATTTTGGTTTGCTTTGCATCCCCTTGTTGGATTTGAATTGTGGGTGGCTCCCTCAGGGTGGAATCTGCTGGCCAACTCACCCGCCAACGGCTGAGGGGTCCCACTTGGCTCCAGGAAACCCAACACCTTGGAGCATGCGCACGAAACCCCAACAAAACCCCCTGGGCAGGCTGGGATGAAAGCTACTAGGGTCTGGGTGGATAACAAGCCCCTCCCCACTTTCTGATTCGCTGGCCTGCAGGATCCAGCCTCCATCTTCCCCCTACAGGGGGCAAGCAGGATAAGCCACTTTCACAAAGGGCCTTGAGCCAGGTCCTTACGGCCAGTATCTTGTCCTCGAGTGGAATTTCCCTGCCCGGACACCCCAGCCCCTCCAGCAGCACACCCCCCCCCCCCCCCCCCGCCCCACTTGAGCAAAGCAAAGCAAAGCAAAGTGAAGCAAAGCAGCCATGGCCTCCTACCATCTCTATTGGTGTCCATCTGGCGGAAGATCTTTTCTGTCCTCTTCTCTGGGGTCGACTCATCTTCAGGCATTTTCATTACAGAGGAGACCATCTTATAGATTGCCTGGGGACAGAAGCAACATGGCGTGAGACAGAAACATGGTTTGGTTTCGCACACAATGGCCCTATTATTAAACCTCCCAAATACAGGGTTGAAGGGAATGCCTCCCATCACGCAGAGAGCCAGCTCTGTTCCTGACCATCTGTTGTCGTAGAAGAGAGACGTGCAGTTGCTGGTGAGAGCAGCCAGGCCAGCAGAGCTTGTCCAGCGGTAAGAACCTTCAGGAGCGACAACTGGCAGGAAGATCCACTAGGCCCCCCGTGTATCTAACTTTAATGTGCTTATGAATCCCCTGGGAATCTTGTGAAAACGCAGAAGCTGACTGAGTAGGGTGGGCTGGGGAGATGGCGGGCTTGAGAGTGCATTTCTAATGAGGTTCCTGTGTGCTGCTGCTGCTGTTTTGAGGTCCCCGCTCTCAGGCTGTAGGGGACATTCCTCAGGCCAGAGACAGGTCAGGGTCTACTGTGGTCTCTCCCTGGGTCCCTCAAGGGTGACAAACACTGATGGTCTGTAAGGGCCTGCCCTCCTCTTCTCCTAGGCAGACATTACCAATCCATCCCAGTGCTCTTTCCCCTTGTATGTGGCAATCGTCTCACATTCCTTCTCAGCAAGCTGCCAAGTATCCCGGGGATGGGAACAATCTGCCATCCAAGTTTTGGATGAAATAAGTATACAATCTCAGCTTGAAATAAACTGGGTACATCAGAAATCTGATGGGCAAAAGAGGGTTCTACTGAAAAGGTTTTGTGAACAGTACTGAAACTATCTCCTCTATCACCTGTGGACCCCCCGTGGTACCCAGTAAGCGCATGGAAGGCCTCAGCTGTCAAATGCTGTTTTTATTTTGGAAGCATAATGTAAAGTCATTGTTTTTATCTCCAGACCATGGTTCTGGTACTCAGATTCACTTTGGGAAAATTAGCCCTGGGAAGGAGTTTTAGAAAAAGTAGATTTTGCCAGAGGGTGGGCGGAGAAATCTGGAAAGTTCTGGAACTTGGGATGTAGTGGGAGGAGAGAAAGGAAGGCAGCTGAAAGAAAGTAGTCTCCAAAGGGGAAATGTGGAAACAAAAAGGGTTGCAAAAAGAGATAAAGGCTTAACTTCTCTGCTTTACAGTCTTGTTCAGGATCAACTCTGCCTCAAGTTCCTCCTAAAATATTCTGGAGAAATGGGGGTAAATATTATAATCTCCGTTGACAAAAGAGGAGTGAAAAATGGACTCACCCAGTGTGTTGACTCTTGGGCTGATCCCACCCCATAGGGACCCCTCAGGCCAGGCTCCCCAAGTCTGACTTGAACACATCCAGAGCCCTCGCTGAACTGAAGCTGCCTCCACAGTGATTCTGTCTGGGAGGCAGGGCAAACTGGGAGTCATGGCTCTGTGTGGGGTGATGGGTGTCACTGGGGTAAAAGTAAGCTTGGCCACAGTCAGCTGTCCCAAGAGACGCTCACTGAAGTGTGCTCCAGAGGCGAGAGGTGAGCCATACTCTGTCTTCCTCCTGGATCCCTACTGCTGTCCCCTCCAGCCCAGGACTACACTACCATCTGTGCTGGGGTTATAGTGCCATGCGCCAAGCCGCTGGGGACACCTGACTCCTTGGGGGAGCTAGAAAAGGCCATAGAGTTAGAGACTGTTTTACAAATGGGAAACAGAGGTGCTGAACTTTCAGGGCCACGTGAATATTTAGTAACAAGAGTGGAAAGCAGGAGACTCTCCATACTACCTATGTTTTGAGGTCTAGCACCCTCTCCTCAGCTTTCTTTGCTCCAACATGGAAGCTTTTCTGTAACTCTTGACTCAAAGAGGAATCGGTGGCACCAACTGATGAATATACACACACACACCCCTCACACGGATTTCAGACTTACACAATCTAAATATTTTGTGAATTCATAATCTTAGAACAACAACAACAAAACAGTATCTAGATATCAGTGTCCCACTAATCACAAGTACACCTCTTTAAAGGTGTAAGAGCTGGTACATTTCAGGAGTTGTAGAGGTGATGTGGGAGGGGCATTTATGGACAAATAATAAGTTTACTTTTGCTAGAAGTCTTAAGGATGCTGTGTAATCAGCCTTCTTTGGGGCTGCGTGTTCCTTCCCCAAATCTATTCTGGCCTCGGTAAGGTCCCATAGTAGCAAGTAAAACCCACTGGTCTGGAACACGCCTTGGAACTCTCAGCCTCTAAGAGTTGAGGTTCATGAAATTCTCCTTCTTGGGATTCTGAAGGGAAGTCAACTGTGTAATAATCTAGGCATTATTCTCTTAATACTCTGGTTGAACAAATGAACGAAAGACCAAGCAAACAGATGAATGTGTGTTTGAAAACAAGGCTCTTACACCCAACAGAAAGTCTTCAGGGGTTTAGCCTTTAGCTGTTAGGCTAAAGGAATAGGGCTGGGGCAGAGAAATGAGGATAGGTTAGTTCAAAAAAACCAAAAAACAAAAATACCCATAAATAAAAACAAAACAAAAATACCCATAAATAAAAACAAAACAAAAATGAAGAAAGTCAGGACCCCCTTATATGAGGATATTTGCAAACGAGGCTTCTGGAACTGGGTAAGAGATGCAACGTCTGAGTATACTGAGGGGTTGAGAAGGAAGTGCGGGCACCTTTCAGACACTCACATTTCCAGATGGCTCTTTCATAGCACTCAGACTAGATTGTTTTTGTTTGTTTGTTTGTTTTTAATGTGCATCAGCTCACAGAAAGGGATTAGTGGATTATTCACAAAACCAGGTCTATGAACATGGGTGGTACTAGAGCAGTGAGCAAAGAGATGAGGTGACAAGCCCCAGGGGTCCCAATGTAAGTGGGTGACAGCCCTGCAAAACCTCAGTGGGGAATCATCTGTCCCTTTGCCCCTCTCTCATGGCCTCAGCAAGCCAGCATTGATTGTATTAGACCTGGGACTCCACAGTGCAGGGAGAGAAAAGACCCAACTCCAGACAGCAATCTGAAACAAATCGTGTCTTTTATTAACTCCAGTTCCCCACACCCCTCCCCCAAATTTAATGGGATTAAACCATGGAGAGGCCAGGCTACTTCCCTACTTTATTTTTAGCAATGTCAATGAGAGGCCCAGCAGGGACATCCTGTTTTTAATTAAACTTGAAGAGCCCTATTCTTGTCTCTGGGTAAATACAGCGCTATGGGACACCCAGGAACCCAGTTCTGGTTCTGCCCTAGGCAGGCTCAGGACAGCACCACCTGCGGCCAGGGGAATTACCAGCTTCCTCTTGACATATATATATATGTGATTTTTCTTTTTCCCTCTGAATGAACCACCTCTCGGAATGCTGGAAAGGAAGGGCTCATGTCTGAACTGATAAAGGTTGTGGGATTAACTGAGGGCAGGCACAATTCCAAGAGCTAAAAAGTTCACTCTTCTCTCTGAAGGAAACCAGACTGGCTTTTCACCAGAAGATGTAGGGTCTTCCAACAGGACACCCAAGACCCCATGACAACCCACCAAGGGTAAAAGAAGTTAAGCAGTATAGGGTTGTTCTTAGATTATCGATAAAAGAAAAGCATCCTGCTTAGAAGGGTATTACATACCAGGAAAGGAGGGTAGAGAGAGGCCATGAGAATCTTTCTTGGAAATACTCTTAAAATGGGATCAATATCTATGTATCTAGAACAGCATAAGCACTTTCTTGTTTAGAGCTAGAAGAATACAGTAAGTCAGTAAATCCATAATGTTCTCCCTAAGTCCTGTAGATACTTTCACAGGCAGGGAGAGGATGGGGGGAGAATAAGGGCCCTACCCCCTTTTTCAACCAAAGCATCTCCGTTCTTATATTAGTTTTCACATAAGATTTTACTTGAAACTCATTATTGCCCAGGCCCCTGCCCCCACTCATGTTTGTTTGTTTGTTTCTTTCTTGGTAAACAGTCCTACCATCCACCATCCTGTAATCAAGTCAAAGACATCTTTAATACGGCTCTACCACCCGTCTCCACATGCAGGCAGCCAACTAGACCTATCAAATCTGCCTCCTTCATATTTTTCTAAATTTATCATTCTTGCCCATTCCTCAGCCACTGTCTTGTTTCAGGTAAGTGGTGGTACCCATCATTTTTAGATATGGGCAATTACTATTTGTTTCAATCTTATATAAAGTGCTCTGCAAAGGTTGCTTCCAACAGCCCCTTCCAAAGAGCCCGTTCACTCTCCTAAAAAGACATTCTGGAGCTGCTGTGGTTTAGGACTTCACATTTTGGGGGGCAATACCGAGTTTGTTTTTGGAATGTTTGACCGTGAGGTACCAGTGCAATGTCTTAGTGGAGGTGTCCATTAACAGCTGGACATAGCAGAGGTGAAGACCTGAAGGTACTCTGTTTCTTCATCCATAAAATGGGGCTAATAAGGTTATTGTGAGGATTAAACGAGATAATGCACATGTACCAGGTTGACTAATGTCCTGCAAAAATTCATGTTCACCCAGAACCTGTGAATGTGACCTTATTTGGAAATAGGGTCTTTGCAGATGTAATCAAGTTAAAATGAGATCATACTGGATTTGGGCAGGCCCTAATCCAATGATGTGTTCGTATAAGAAGAAGGAAATTTGGACACAGTCATACAGGGAAAATGTCACATGATGACAGGAGAGATGCGAGCCCCAAACACCAAGGATCGCCAGCCACCACCAGAAGCTAGGAGACAGGCATGGAGCAGATCCCCCCAGGAGTCTCTGGAAGGAACCAGCCTTGCCCACACCTTGACTTTGGACTTCTGGCCTCTGGAACTGTGATAGAATAAATTTTTGTTGTTTGAAACTGCCCAGTTTATGGTAATTTGTTATAGCAACCCTAGGAAACTAATACAGTGTGGAAAACACTTAACACTATGCCTGGTCCATACAAGCACTGAGAAGATGACTTCCCAGAACTAATGAAAGGAAAAGGGGGCTGAGGCTGGAACTCTGCTTGGGAATATCCTTGTTTAAGAAACAGGAGAAGACAGAGGAGTCCACAAAGGAGACCTGGAGGGCACAGCAGAGTGGGGGGCCTTTGGGTAGCAGGCACTCACTTGTGTTGCCAGATGCCTAACTTCAACTCTTAAACTATAATGTGGCTTGTCACGATAAGATTAATCCCCTGATAAGAAAGGGATAAGCCAAACGCAACTGATAAACAAACACTAAGGTTAGTTCTTAGAGAAAGTCACTAACCTGGGCAACTGCTTTAAAGAATTTTCTCCGGGAGAGAAATCGAAGTTGCGTTCTAGAGTAACATCTGTGGTCCACACTCATAACTGAGAATTAGGCAAGAGTTTGCAGCTGAATTCCCAGGGGCCATATCAAGATGGACCAGAAGCTTTCACCACAACACCACCCGCCCCCAGCCTTTTCTTTCACCATCAGAAGAGCACAGCGTTTCAGGTCTCCAAGGCACATATTACGAGTGACATAGTGTCTACGACACCAATTTAGAAAGATCTTTGGGAGAAAAAAATGCCACTCAGGAAGTGGTTTTGGAAAGAATGTAACCAAGTCTTTCTGGTCCTGATTTTGATCCCTCACGGCACAAATACTCACAAGCTGGTTGTCTCTAAACTGGTCACAGGTGGTGCTCTTGAGACCAGGTCAGATTAATTTGTGAGTCTGTTTGGTGTTTGTGGACAGTAAACCTTTGCATGGCTAACACCATAGTCTCCCTTCCTCTTCATCTGGTTGCTGTATGGATACATATGCCTTATTCTGATGAGTGAATCAGGAAAAAAAATTCCCATTTTGCTAAAAGAAACAAACAAACAAAAATGAAGTCTTCCGTGATGGGCTGCCAGCATAAGCCCAACCTCCTTCCTTTAGTTTTCATTCATTCAAAGGGTGTGAAAATGTAGACTAAGGGTGTTATGAAGTTCACTCTGCCTTATCAAAAGTGCTAATTAACCTTGAATCACAACTAGGAGGGAGAGTCTGATTCCAAGACGACACGTATTTGAACACCATCTACTTTAAAGCAATCATTACCATCCAAGGAATGAATATGCTAACTAGAAATGATCGCAACCTGATCATTAAAGTGAGTTCCCTGAGAACTGCTAAAGGTAACACTGTGTTAGCCTATATATTCCTTTCCGAAAGTCTCTAGCAGGACTTGAGAACAAGTCCAGACAGCCTGTGCCCCAAAAGTCCCGATGCATGAAGCGTACCTATGGGCTCAGGGCAACAGCTCGGAGTTGGGGAATTCCTGGTGCCAACCACATTCTCTCCTGGAAAGATGATCTTTCTGTTACTTAAATCCCGTAAGCATCAGAGCAGCCCAGAAGTTTTAGCTTATTCCCAGCTGGGATGGTGTTTGGTGGGAAAGACAACAGCTGAAGAAGCCTGGGAACTCCTAAAGTCATCTGCACAAGAATATCTCTTCTGTGAGTTCCACCAATTGGAGGTTTAGCTGGGTTACCTCCCTTTGTTTTGTGAACATACATTTATATGACTAGGTAAACTTAACTTAAAACTTAATGGGAGACTCTATTACTTTGTCCTTTGAATGGGAAATGACCTCCCTTTATTTTGCAGGGAAACATCCTGTCTCAGCTCCAGAAACTTCTATAGAATAATAGTAGGCAACATTTACTGAAGGATCCCCCATGAGAGGCACTGTTCTAGGTACTCTACTTGTAATAACTGTTTAACCCTTACGGTTACTCTTGAGGCAGGTGCTATGATTGGTCCAGTTCACAAATCATGAGAACAATGCACAGAAAGGTTAAATAACTTACCCGAGGAAGAGAAGGAAAAGGAGATTGAAAAAGGAGAGGGGCAAGGTGATATTGACCTGCTTTGCTCAAGACAACCGCTCTCACATGCCAATTCTTCCCTTGACTCCCTCTTCATCTTTGTTTTGGATCCAGGTGATCAATTTTTGTCTAAGCCTGTGATTTTCATTCAATCATAAGAGTAAAGCAACACAGATTATGTACTCCTACCCAATGACAGTCCTGTAGTTAAAACGTTCTTTCAAGGATCCTAGTTACTTTCTGAGAACAGAAGGGGGTCAGTTTCACTCCCTGTTCTTCCTGCATTCTCTCCCTGCGGTCCTGTTGATGGATCCCTAAGTTCATGTTCCCTCACCCCCAAGATCCCAGAGAGCATCTGAGCACTCGTGGTTCAATGCGCAACGCTACTCACATGCTCGCTGCCCGCTTCCTGAAACACAGCCTGCGCTGGGCTGGGTGCGGGTGGTTCAGACCTGCCTCTGGCTGGGCTCAGGGACAGAGAACTGTGTGGGGCAGGAAGGATTCTCCTTCTTCTTGCAGCCGGGGGGCTGAGACTAGGGCCCTCCCCACCCCAGGAGAGGATCTGCCGTTACGGGAGAAACGTCAGAATTGTGATCTGGCTTAAGACTCATGAGAGACGGTTTTGATGCCAATAATAAAATATTGGGCCTAAATCATGTTCCTAAGTTTGTCACTTAAAAAAAACAAACACATGAATGTGAAAATGTTTGTGTAAGACTCTAAAAATAAATCTGCATATGGTTTTGCTTTTCCACCCAGATGTTGATATAGCACAAAATTATTCTTTGGAAGACGGAACATAACTGCGTTTGGACATATGAGGTAGACTGAATAACGGCCCTCCCAAGATGTGCATGTCCTAATCTCTGAAACCTGTGAATACGTTACCTTACACAGTAAAAGGGACTTTGCAGATGTAATTATGTTACGGATCTTGAGCTGGGGGGGGTTATTCTGAATTATCTGGGTTGTCCTAGTGTACTCACAGGGGTCTTTATGAGTGGAAGGGAGAAGCAGAATGAGATAGCCAGGGGAATGGCAATGTGAGAAGAACTCAATCCACTGTTGCTGGCTTTGAAGTTGGATATAAAGGGCTACAAGCTAAGGAATGTTTCAAAAAGTAGGAAAGGCAAGGAAACAGATTTTCCTCTGAAACCTCCAGACAGAATGCAAGCTGCGGACACCTTGATTTTAGCCCAGTGAAACCGATTTCAGATCTCTGACCTCCAGAACTCTAAGATAATAAATGTGTGTTGTTTTAAGCCACTAAGTTTATGGCCCTTTGTTACAGCAGCAAGAGGAAACCAATACCGTGTATTTCAGTGTTACAGAGTCCACAATAGAATCCTTCCTACCAATGCCAGGAAAAACAAAAGGATTCCAGTCTGTTACCACCAACACTATTCTGTGGATACCAAAATTAAACCATAGGAAGCAACAATAAAGAAGAAAAACTAGAAAATTTATGGAGTTCCACCCTCCATTCATTGACAAGCCTCATTATAAACTTGTTTGGACCCTGATCTTCACCCTGACCACTTACTAGTATTTGCAGGTGAACATCATGAATTTACATTTTACATTAAATGGCTTGAATTTCTGAGTCTTGGAGGGACAGAAGTTCAGCAAGGAATTTATGTGCTGACACTTGTAATCAAGCTGCAGTTTCACTTACTTTAACAGATAGAGCCTTAATTTGTGTATGATTCTGCTGGCCCACAGCCTGCCTCCATCTTATCACTTTCTAACAGGTATTTTCCCAGACACCTAAAAGACAGTGCCACCTCTGAAGCGATTGTAGCATCTGCAAATATGCACTCTCCTAAATAGTGCAGACCAGCTAGAAGCAAACAGTGAGAATCCCCACAAAGGCACACAGCTTCTTGGGACAGTGACAAGGCCTGAGTGTGGACTTTCAAAGAAGAGGGGGTGGTGAAAGGAAAAACGACCCCTTTTCCTGTTCTGTTTGGGAAGTTTACTCTGGGTGAGTGATTTGGGGAAATAAAATGGAGTGCTTCCTATTAAAATGATGGAGGCCTTGATTCTGCACTGTTTGTATCTCTGATGAGATAGAAGCTAGATTAGAGATCCCTACTTTTATTCAAGTGTCTAATAAAGTTGGAAATTAGTGATGGCAGTGATGATGAGCTTTTCTATAAGGCTGGCGCTGTGCTAAAAAGCATTGAACACGGAGATTCAGTCTAATCTTAAAACAATCCCACAGCAGTGGGCACTGCTGATAGTTCCATTTTACAGATAAGGACACTGAGGCTCACTTGGGTTAAAGTCACAGAGGTAGTGACTGAAAGAGGCAGGATTTGAACCCAGGTCAGAGTTTGATGATTAAACATCACTCCAGGCTCTAGGTCCAGGCAGGTCATTGCACTGAGTAGATGGAGTGGCCACAGTGAGCATGACCAGCTGAAGAGTGCATGTCCCTCTGTAGGGAGGAGTCACCAAAAAGCCCCAGGGCACCTATGCCAGGCAAGAATGTGGGCCCAGTGTGGCCAGAGCTCCTGAGTTTCCAAGAGATGATAGCCAATCTGCATGTTTATGTGTAATCTCCCTGTTTTGTATATGGGTTCCACATTTTCAAAGACACTGGCTAGGCCAAATCAGTGCCCAGGCGGACCACCAGTGTGCAATCTCTCCACTAAGCTATACTGTGGACTTCCCAATTCTTACTGTGACTCACGCTCTTCTCTTTGTAAAGGGCAAGGTCCACGTACCTGCACAATCTCGAGCATTTCTGCCTTGCTGATGTAGCCATTTCCATCCAGGTCATACATGCTGAAGGCCCATTTCAGCTTCTGCTCCAGCTTCCCCCTTGACGTTACGCTCAGGGCTATGATAAATTCTCTAAAGTCTATTGTCCCATCTCCGTTGGCATCGAAGGTGCGAAAGACGTGCTCTGCAAATTTGGAAGCATCCCCATAAGGGAAAAAGTTCCCGTAAATTTTCTTAAACTCCTCCATTGACAAATGTCCACTGGGGCAGTCTCTCAAGAAGCCTTTATACCATTCCTGGATCTCGTGCTCTGTAAAATCTGTGCTTTCCAGCAAGTCCTGCATGACCTCTGGGCGCAGCTTGCTGTTCTGTTTCCCCATCTTGGCAGCAAGAATTCAGCTGCAGATAAAAAAGAATACAGTATATATAGTTTTTTTAAATCTGTTCTTTAGAGGCACATTTTACAATCTGTGATTGTTCCTTTGGGAAAAAGAAATAAACTGTTAGCCCAATAACATTGTCTAGGGTTTTCCAACATTGTGGTCAGTGAAACAAAATGTTGAAAGATGGGCAGGCAGAAGATGCACAGCAGAATTATCACGGACCAGAAAACTGATATTTCTTCTACACAGAGCCACCCTAAAAACAGGAGATTTATAATGAAAAAGAGAGAGAAAGAGAGAGAGAATTAATTGGTTACTTAGTTCTGCCTTATCTATTTGCAAGAGGTTAAGCCTGGCTTTAAAAAGACTGGGGTTCTAACACCCAATCCAAGTATTAGCAGGGAGAATTAAAGGAAAGGAACAAAAGAGAGCGAGCAAAAGAGATAATTTAGCACGTTTTAGACAACTGCAAATAAAGTGCTTGGGTACCTTCTGAATATTATAAACACAGACATGAGTAAGGAAAACAGAAACCCATCTAATTCCATTAAATGCCACCAAGCTTGGTCAGTTATTTAAATCCACAAAGTCAAATCACTGTCAACATTGGGTTAGATGGTAAAGATGATGTTTCATAAAGTTGTTTATATCCTATGATTGTGGCTTATGAAATGGGCCAAATTTTCCTTTTTAAAATACAAATAACTTCATATTTTCTTATCATAACAGTAGCACATCCATAGTAAAATAGTTAAACAACACAGTGATGCATAAAGACAAAGTTAGCATCATTTCAAATCTTAACACTTAAGAGATAACCACCACCAGCATTTTGGTGTGTGTCCTTCTAGATTTTTCGTATGCGCCCTTATCTAAATATGCTATTAATAAATGTTTTAATACATTTACATTTAATATATTTACATTTTAGTACATTTACATTTCAAAAAACAAGAATATATACCCTTTGTTACATATTTTAAAACTTAATATAATGTGAGGAATAAAGGCAACTTTTATTAGATGGGGAAAAAACCTGTAATTATCATCTTCCCATTCACAGAGCTATTCAACATTAACCTAGTGCCATATACCAGGCATGTTTCTAGTGCTGTGAATGCAAAGAGTAAGATGTGTCCCCTTCTCCTTAAGGGGTACCCAGTTGTGTATGTATGGAGGTGGTAATGGCAGTAAGAGGACAACACAATAAAAATTCAAAACATTGTATCAGGGGAATGGACGTGGTGCAGTGAGAGTACATAGAAGGGACACTCAAGCCAAAAGGGGACATGGGTGCTATCAGGGAAGCCTTCTTGGAGGAGGTGATATCTGAGCTTAGTTCCCATGTCCAAAGTCTTATGATTTAAACATGGTTAAGATAAATCCCTTTTAATAAAGGGGCTCTGCACTTATATTTTACATTTTTCTTGTATTGGAAACATAGAATATATAAAAGATAACACATCCCCATTTTAATAATGATTGCCAGTTTCTTTGAGATTTTCACTTTGTGGTGTTTATGTCTGCCTCCCTCCCACTGCAGGGTGAGCTCCTTGAGACAGAGTCTTGTTGAAGTTACTTTGTCTCTCTAGGGCCCATCGCAAATAACATTGGGTGAGTTAATGAATGAAGAAATGACTGATAGACAGATAAATAATTACAACGTGGAAATATGGAATAACCTTCTTGGAAAAGGAGTCTTTCTGCCCCAAAGATGAGGCCCTGGCTTTCATACGGTTATTTGAGACACTAAAGGTATTTGGTAGTTAAGACTTGGTCTTGGGGTCTCTTCTGCCCGCTAATTTTATTGAGATCTAATTGTCATAGAGCATCGCATAAGTTTGAGGTATATGACATAAGACCTGATATATGTATATACTGGGAAATGATCACCACAGTAAGTCTACTTAACATCTATCACCTCGCATAGCTACAGAATTCGTTTCTTCTGATGAGAACTTTTAAGATCTATTCTCTTAGTAACTTTTAAATATACAACACAATATTGTTAACTGTAGTCACCACGCTGTACGTTGCATCCCCAGAACTTATGTATCTTACACTGTAACTGGAAGTTTGTACTTGCTGACCACCTTCACTCAATTCCCCCTCCCCCCGCCTTGGGATCTCTTAGATTGAATTGCCTGTGTACCTATTGCCCCACTAAAAATAAACTTCTTGAGGGCAGGGTCTGCATCTCACACTGCTCAAATTCTTTATTATATCCACAGTTCAGGAAATGACAAACATCTTTATTAGTTGCCAAGTTGATTGCTTTTGTTTTCTGAGTTCTCACTGAAGGCAGAACCGGCCCACTCTGGCTCTGAGGCAGGCATCCCCGAAGGGTAGCGTGACAGAGCTTCCTCCCTAGTAGCAGGACCAACAGTTGCCCTAAGAACTTATTTACTTTCAAAGGTGCCCCTTTATGCAGAATCAGGCAAATACCATTTTATGCAAGAGCAAAATTAAACTACAACTCCAGGCAGAGCACAAACAGAATTTATAAATTGAACCTTTCAATAACTTTCACTTCCCTCTTGTGTCCCTTTTATTTTTTTCTCCTGGAGAAAAAAGAGCAAAGTTGGAGAGGCTGGTTTGTATTAGAATTTTAAAACTGTCATTTAGTTGCTAAGTTGGCAATTTGCCTGAGGCAAGAATTCAGAAACATGAGGTAATACATAATACATGGATTTACAGAGCTCCGAAACATTTTATGGAATTTACAAGTAATTTTGAGTTTTCCTTTTGGTGAGTTCTTTAGAGGATAGCCCTTTGGTGTGGTATTCAATCAAATCACTGTTAGAATACTTTGGTTCCGTGCAAATTACGGAGTGCAAGGCCTTGGGAAAAAAATGCCACTTTGATATTTAAATCCACTCTCTTAAAGAATGATTTGTTTCCCAGGATATATAAAAAACTGTTTCTTCAAAACCGAACTTAAGTTCCCTTCCCAACATTTAAAAAGTTCTTCTCATTTATTAGCTGTTTTTGCCCTAGAAACAAATTGCCTCAACATTTTGGCTAAGACTCCCACTGAGACTGATCTGTGTGCAGCTATTTTTCCGGTAAACAGTAATTAAACCACATTTACAAATTCATTAGCACAGACAGGCCATAACACAAACAAAGCAGAAGAGCATGGAATAAGCTATCTGGGAAGCGGGTGTTTGCAATTTAGTCCAGAACTTGTTTCTGTAGATAACTACAAACACTTTACTAAGTATGATGTCTGAACTTGAGAAAACCATCTGGACTTGGTTAGGCTGTATGACAGAAATCTCCGGGGACACAGGATAGCATTTCATTCTTTGAGGGAGGAAGGGAAAGATAGAAAAATGCCTGACAATACCTTTTTTATTTTGGAAGACAGGAATTTCTGCTGTTTGAGTTGAAGAGGGGGAAAAAAATAACATTAAGGGAAATGCTACATTAATTAGCAGTCAAGAAAACAAATCATCTGGAGACAGAAGCTGCACCTCAGGTCACATCCATTTAATCACTCCATATTTGGTCATTAAAACATTTATTTTGTGCCAGTAGAACATAATGAGGAAAATTCAGGCCATGGAATAAAAATGCTTTTGGGTTCAAAGCCTGGCTTTACCATTGACTAGCTCTCAGGTAATTCACTTAGTTTCTTGGTGCACCTCAGTCTTCTCATCTGTGACATGAGTTCAGTTGTACAAGTTCATGTCTCACTGATTCTATGTGAGAATTAAACGAGACAGTCATGTATGTAAAGCTCTGGCATTGAGTCAAGGCCAGATGCTATGGTCAGTGAAAACTGCATCTTATTCTTGATGGCACTTCATATGTTATTCTATTGAACCTTCACAGCAACCCTGAATGATGGCAGGGTAGCTTTTGCCATTTTATAAGCGAAAGAAAGGAAGGAAGGAAACTCTGAGAGGCAAAGTGACTTGTCTCAAGTTACACAGCTTTTGAATGAGAGAGCCAAATGGGAAGCTTGATTTGCATGCGGCTGTCTACTGCTTTTTTTTTTACTATGCCCTACTAGCTTCACAGACAAGCACATACAGAAATTAAGACAATAGTTCCATACAAAGTCAGAAACAAGTAGTTAGAGGGAAGAGACGACCTCCTATTAGAACTCACCCATTCCGCAAATATGGGCTAAGTGTCTATCAGGAGGGAGGCATGGCTCAGGACACTGGGAATTCAGCAGTGAACAAACAGGCAAAGCTCCTGTTCTCATGCAGTTTACAGCCTAGTGGCAAGAGACAGACAATAAATAAGATAAGTGAAATGTTAGAAGGAGATGTGCCATGGAGAAAAGTAAGGTGAGTGGGGAATGCCAGGAATGGGTGGGTGGGTGTTGACCTTTTAAATAAAAAGCCAGGGAAGGCCCCTTTAAGAAAGTGACGTTTGTAAGAGACCAGAGAGGCAAGGAGGTAGCCATGGAGATGACTGAGAGAAAACCATTCCAGGCCGAGACAACAGCAGATGAGAAGGGTCTACACGGGGAATATGCTTAGCATGCTCAAGGACAGGGCTGGAGCAAGGGTGCGAGGAAAGGAAGGAGATGAAATGAGAAGAGTCATGAGGACCAGACGATGTGGGACCAGGAAGTAACTGGCTTGTACTCTGAGTGACAGACAGCCACTGCAGGATTTTTAGCAGAGAGATGAGAGGAGTGATTTATATTCTAACAGGATCCCTCTGGCTGCTGTGTTGAGAGAAAGCTGAAGCAGGGTAAGAGCAGCGGTGAGAAGACCAGTTAGGAGGCCACCGCAGTGACCCAGGCGAGAGACGACAGCGGGTGGAGCCAGGGTAGCAGTGGAGGATGCGAGACTTAGTGGGATTCTGGACACAGCTTGAAGGTACAGTCAACAGGATTAGTTGACGGTTCAGCTGTAGGGTGTGAAAAAAAAGACAACAGCAAGGATGAAGTTGACACTTACGGAAATAAGAAAAATGCAGGAGAAGCAGGGCTTTGGGGTGAGGCAGGGGGCATGGGTATCAGTGCTAAGTTAGTTGTGCATGTGTTAATTCTGATATGCTTATCATACATTTGATTGGAGATGTTGAGCAGGTAGTTGGATGTGTCTAAAGTTAGAGAAAGAGGTCCAGGGAGGCAATATAAATTTGGGAGTCATCAGTATATAGATAGTCTTCAGAGCAAAAGACAGGCTGAGAATGCCAAGGAAGTGAATGTGGATGGAAAAGAGAAGGGGATAAGGACTGAGCCCTCCGTCGCCCTGCCGTTTAGAATCTGAAAGCGGAGAAGGAACCAGCCAGGGAGGATGACAAGGACGGGCAGCGAGGGGGTAGGAAGACACAGAGACTGAAAATGTGCCCCCTCTGGCATTGTGTCCTTCATGCCAGCTCGAGGGGGCACACGGAAGTGCTCAAAGCAGCGGCACGGTGAGGACTGAGGCTCTTGGTTTCCTCTCTGAATCCTGTGCTCACTCCCCCACCCCAGCCTCTCCCGTCTCCGTAAAGGACATCAGCTTCCACCCAGCTGTTCACTCCAAACCCCTGGGACTCACCTATGATTCCTTGCACTTTCGTTCCATCAGCAGGTGCTGTCTAAACTTGTCTCCGTCTCTAAAATTGGTCTCAGATACACTCATTCTCACCATCTCCACTGTCATACCTCAGTCTGAACCATCATCGCCTCCTTCCTGAATGTCTACAACGCCCTCCTTGCTGGCTTCTCACTCTTGACTCTTGTCCTCCTTCCCCCTACCTGGCCCCGATCTGCTCTCCACTCCCCTCCCCAGAATGACCTTTAAAAAACACAAAACAGACCAGGTCACTCCTCTGCTTAAAGCTCTATATGGGTTTCCTAATACACTGAGAAGAAAATCCAGATTCCCTCCTTTGGCCCACAAGGCTCTGTGGAAGCTGGCCCTGGCCACCCCTGACTTCTTCTCAGCCCCCCTGCCCACGTACCCTGGCCTCCTGCACGCTCCAGCTTTTACCTCTTAAGGGCTTTTGCTTCAGGGCGTTGAAGAATACTTTTAACTAGCAACTGGGTCCTCAACCCTTTAGTTTAAATACCCTGTAAGATCTACCTACCTATCTATCTATCTACTATAAAATATATATAACATATATCATATACAATATATATTAATTTTTGCTGAATCTCAACTGCATTTCATTAAATGAAATACACACATATTCTATTAAACCTCAGCATTCTGTTATTCAGTAGTTTAATCTGAGATGGGCAATGTGAAATTTCCCAACTTATTTTGGGTCACATCCGGTCGCCCAGTGTCCAAAAAATAAATCTGGGGTTAATAATGACCAGGGATGAAAAAGGAAAAATATACAAGACACCAAACCACCAACAAAGAACATGCACAGGAATCTAAACTATGAAGTTTACTTTCCATCTAAAAAGAACTAAAAAAGGAATAGCTCCTAAAAATGATGCCACAGGGAAAGGAAATGGTGAGTAGGGAACAACCTTTTGGAATGCACGTGCTCCCTTCTTTATAATTTGTATCTGTGGATTGGAAAGAGCTGCAGCATTTCATTTCTGTGATTCCCCATAAGGTTCTAAAACTCTGTGAGTTAATTCTTTAATGCCCAGAGTTAGATTTTCCAGGAAAAAATCCATAACTTACCCTGGACAGCCTGGTCAACCTCAGAGGAAGTCTCAATGCAAAGTGCACTGAGGTCTCCTAAAATGGAATAGACAAGAAGCTAGCAGCTAAAGTCACGTTTAGCTGCAACAAGGAACACAGAGCCCACAGTGGTTTCCGAAAGAGGCCGGGTTAATTAAAACATTTGCCTGTTTGGAACATGTAGCAAACATGTACCTCTAAGAGTTGCTTTGAATTTTCAACCAATGGAATGTCTAAATTATGAAAACATAACTGAAAAAAGGTTCCTAAAATGTAAGGAAGAAAGTGATAAAAGTTATAGGTTAATGGGAGGAAGCATTCATTTACCATCACTGGGACATCAGATGTTTTAGTCATCTGAATTTTACAGGCGGCTAAAATCCAGCAAATTCATTTCAAGGTCAGTTGTCCTTAATTCTCACTGAAAAAAGAATGACTAAATAAAAACCCGAAGAGCACAGTTTCAGAAATTTCTCTTCAATGGAACTTTCCTCTCAGTGGAAGTCTGAAAGGAGACCATGTATACAAACTGGCATATTTACATATAGTGGGGAAATTAGGAAATGAAACACTGGTGCAGAGAGGGGAAAAAAATTAAAATATTACAGAGGGAGAACTGAAGTTATGTAATAATCTCGCTAACTTAGTTGCCTTGACCGAAGAATGTTCTCTCCTCCAGCCTCTGGTAAGATGAGCTCATATAAGGGAGCAAAACATGCTCCCTACATCCTCATGTGGACCACAAAATGGCTTTGCTGGAACTGCTTGAACTATGTCACAAAGCCACTGCTTGCAGGGAGGCCTTCTTCCCAGTGAGGACGGGGTATTCGGACCCACATCTCCCGACTGAGGGGTCATACCTGTTCTCCTGGGTCACACCCCTGCACTCACTCCCCCTGCAGAGAGGTGATGGGGTTTGAGGTGAGAACTTAACTGGTACAAAATAGACGGCGAGCAGGAGGCTCTCTAGAAGCAGATCCACCCTGCCTTCTGCCTTCCGCAGGCTCTGAGGTAAAGCCCGGGAAACCCATCTGGTCTTCCCAGCGTGAGCAGGGCTTTCGGTCTCTGAAATATCTGGGCCCTTGTTCTATAGAGCCTGAAGTTCAGACTGAGAGGGCCTGGCCTTGGGCTCTTCTCCAAGTTTTATTTTCCATAAAAAATAAAGTACAACCCATATTACTGCCAATAAAACATATATTTCTGATAGACTCTGAATAGAACGTTATCCAACAACAACCCTTTCTCCTTTGTTTCCCCAAATGGAAACAATCATTTTTAGTTTTGCTGACTGCCAAAGTGCTACATTATTATTATAAAAAATGTAGGTAATAAAGGGATATCAAAACTAGAACATGGACACCCTTGCTCTGATCCAGTAGTACTCCATAAGAAATAACCACTATTGTTTTATATATGCATATATATGTGCATATATATCATATTAGACATTTAAATGCACATATATGAAATGTGTACAGTCTAACCATAAACGGGATCATTTTCACTTGGAAGTATATTGTGGGCACTCTTCCGTGTTATACATATGGATGTATCTCATTTTTCAAATTGCTGAATTTTGATTGATTTACTGATTGATTGATTCAACAGACAGTATTGAGCACTGACCTTGGGCCAAGCATTGAATTGGGTAGCTGATAGAATAATTAGTGACAGGAGGCTTACAGCCCATTGCATGACATTGATTTCACTAAACCCCCTTGATGGCAATTTCGGTTGATTCCACTTTTCTTTCATTCCCTTGGCATCTACCTTAGTCATGGTTCCTGGATTCCTTCGGCAGTATTTATTACAAACATGTTCTTGATGTCTTTGACAAGTACCATGATCTCTAGACTCTCCCTTATAAATTCTCCAACAAGCCATTTTCCTCTAGAGCCTTTATATGCTAACCGTGCATTTTGTAAGAGTTTATACACCAGCTAGGATTAGAACTGAATTAGAATTGAAATTGGACTTGGAATTGCACCCCACCCCCTCTGCCTGTGTCACAGGCACACACACGCAAATTTGGCATTAGCTATTTCTAGTACCTAGGAGGCCATGTCCACCCTGTCACTACTGTCACCACATGAATGCCCCCTGTCTCATTTCAGCCTGAAGAGCTATTTTACCCAAACAGCACTCTAAATCCTCTGTGGCTTAATACTCAGCTCCTGACTTTTCATGCCCACTCCTTTCCCCCCACTTCAAGTCTAGCTAATGGCTGACTCCCATGCCCCACCCACTCCTAGATTGCCGGCAATTGGTGGTGAACTTACATTGCATGCTTAAAGTGCCCTTAAGTAAGTGGCTTTGAGTAAATGGACAGGGGTCATACTAAACTGCATGCAGAAACTACAAAGCTGATCCAAAGAAAGAAATCTTTGGAGTGCCTGAAGTCAAGGTCTTCGGATGAAGTGCACGTGTCCCCTTGCCATCAGTGTATCTGGCCATCAGGCCACTGCCTCAGAGCTGCCTGTCTGGGCCACCTCGTGGCAGATGCCAGGTCAGGGCCAGCTGCAGGGAGGGAAAGAGAGGGAAGCTCTGAGGGCCCTCAACCATTCTTCAGGGCTGCCACAGGCTAAGACCCTACCTTGGCTGACTTCCATGGAATTCCTATTTTGATAAATTTCTGCTTAGCTAAATATACTAAATATTCTCTTATTTATTTATTTATTTGGCCATGCTGTGCAGCATGTGGGATCTTAGCTCCCCGAGCAGGGATCGAACCCACGCCCCCTGCAGTGGAAGCGCAGAGTCCTAAACACTGGACCGCCAGGGAAGTCCAATAGTCTCTTATTTAAAAGACAGGAAGTACTACTTTGGGTTTTGATAAAACCATAAAGCAGAAGAGTGAGCCGTCATGGACTCAGGAGGGCAAATAGATCAGCTATGGGGATCCAGGCCTCATCATGTAATTAGCAGCCAGAGGTACACGAGGAGCTCAAGTCTCCATTTTTAGACATTCTCCAGGGGCCACAAATGCATTTAGCTAATTGATACAAGCCCCTCCATGGAGTCTAAGAATAGTTTATAATTCTTTTTTATTTATTCAGCAAGCATGTGTTTAACATCTACTGTTTCCTGGCTTAAAATGAATATTCCTACAAAAATAGCATCCTACATAAGATAGGGAAAGGAAGGGAGGGAGTCTGGTATTCTGGCTGCAGCTCAGAGTATTTTCATTAATATTTTATTTTTACAGTTTTTGCAATTTTGTTGGTGAGAGGGATATTATATCTTGGTTTTGCTCCACGGGGCTTAGAGGGGCTTAAGAAGCTAACCATCATGACAAATGCATGCAGCTCGTGGTCCCAGGGGAGTAGCGTGAGAACCACCCTCCCACTCTCAGCCCTTCCACATCTCTGGCTGGATCACTTCTGGTATTCGAATGCTTCTGTTAGAAGATGGTGATCAATCAATCTCTATCCTGGCCAATGTGGCTAAAATATTAACGTTTGTCCATCAAACTTACGTACAAGTCGGAAGTACAATAATTGGTAAGAAGGAGAGACTATGAAGTAACTTCTTTTAACCTCTTGCGCCTTTTGTGTCCTCCAAGCAAGGCGTGTGGAAAGAGAATTGGACTTGGTAGCAAAGGAACTGAATTAAAGTCCTTATTATAATACAGTGTTATATGACCTTGGGAAAGTCATTTGACCTCTCTAAGGGTCTCATTCTTCTACAGTAAAATAGACGTACTAACACCTCTCTCATGGGGCTGTTTGGTGAGAAAACAGGAAATGAGAAAAAGGAATCCTGATGAGTGAGGGAAAACTCAGTATTGTGTCTGGCATCTAGCAGGTGCTCAGTAAACATTGACTCTTAATCTGAATGAGATAAGGATTCAGTTTGGTGGGTTGCTTACAAAGATGAGCCCTCCAGAGTCATCCCCCTTTTTTCCATGAAGAATTAGAAAGAACAAGAGCAAGAATGTGACATGAGAGAAAGAAAGAGAACCACTGTTAGCTTCCTGCCTGACTCCCCCCTTGGATCACTTGCTAGATGTGAAAGACATTTGTGGGTTTGCACCCAGAGAGGACTCCTGCCAGACCCCTGGCTGAATGTTTTCCCTGCATAGAAGGCATTATTTTAACCAGAAATTAAGCAAAGAGGTCCCACTGGAGAAGCAGCTGATGGACAGCAGGACACTGTTTCTTTCTCTGGTCTTCCCTCCTGAGGCTGGGAAGTGGGGCTGGGGCAGAATCAGAGCAGGCTCAGAGAAGTCCCATGGCGAATCGGCCTTCCAGCAATGGGATGGTCCTACTGCTCTAAGGAGGACTTACAACCCGTTCTCAGGATCTGGCTGGACAAGAATGCTATTTTCAGAACAAACTGGATACAAATTGGTACCACTAACAAACATAGGGTATCAATGACTCACCAAATCAGTTCTTCTCTACCTGGGGTAAGAAATGATTCTCCGTTGTTTTATTACTTTTTTTAACCGTCTTTTCTAAGATCAGAGGTGAAAAAGAGGAATAAACTGGTTTAAAGAAAACTCCATTTATCATTAGGGGGAAAAAAACAGCCATAGGAAAATCCTTGTCTCGCAACTTATTTCCAATTACTGCTGCCATTTCTTAATGCAGACCTTCATCATCTCCCACCTGAATTCAGAAATATTAACTGCTCTCCAGGCTTAAGACTCTGCATCTGATCATGTCATGTTATTTCTCAAAAATCTTCCATGTTCCCTACTGATGACAGATTAAAGGCTAAAGCCCATAGCTTGGTCCTCAGGGCCCTTCCAGGTTGCATCCCAACCTCATCAGAACCACCGAATTCGTCACTCTATCCTGAACTCGACACACACTTTTATTTCCACTCCAATCCTCACACTGGTCCAGGGAATGAAGCTTATGAGAGAATAAACTTAAAACCCTTTGTAAACACTGAAGTGTTTCCCAATAGTCAATATTATAACAATGAGTCTCTCCTTCTCTACCTGTTGAAATCTTACTTGGTGTCAGGTGGAGATTATTACTTCTTACATTCAGCTGCCCTTTCTCTTCTAAGTGAGCATTAAGCGTATCTGTGGAGTTTTGTTGGCATTTCTCTTTACGGCTCTGAGAACGATGCTGGCATGTGGTAGATGCCTAAGAAACGATGGCTCTATTCCACTGAGCTTATCTTCTACTAACCTTAAAGAGTATTACATTGCTTGTGTCACTTTGAAGAATTCCACTGATATTTAAAGAATGTCAAGGGTAGGCAGGGCACTACACCAGCGGCCCAATGCCACAAATTGAAATAAAGCATAGCCCCTTCTTGCACGTTTACAGGGCTTTCACATATACTGTTTCAGCAGATCCCTGAAATATCGTGAGAAAGGAAGGGACAATATCAATTACTTATATTAAAGAAATTGAGGGTGACGATGTAAGGATTTCCCCAAGGTACCATGGCTGATAAGTTTCAAAGGTGGACGCAGGACACAGAGCTTCGTCCTCTGTCCACTCAGCACAGCACCTCGTGGTAGAAAACAGAGCAAAGCCTCAGGGGGTATGTTGCCAAGTGTTGAAGGATGTGCGCAGGTCTGTGTGCTTAAGAAAAGCCTTCCTGTCTAGCTATTTACACTCTGCTTACTATTTCCGTTTCTCGTTAAGAGAAAATGAAAATGGAAGCTTAATCTGAAAAGAGAGGAGGTGAAAATATATCCACAAAGGGACAAAAATGCAACAAATTCAAACAATGGATCCCCACCAGCTCTGAAAGAGGTTCTGTGTCCAACTAGGCGAGCCCCTCCTTGTTTAACCTGTGTGTGTGCCTGCGAGAGTTTTCTAACTTATCTTGCACACCCACCTGCCCCCTTGCCAGTGGGGACGCCCTAACCTTTTCCCTATTTCTAAATTCCGATAGGAGTGGGTCACTTCTATGGAGCTACCGTTTTCCCCCTCTACATTCTCTTACATTATAGCAAACATTTAAAAACAATGTAGAATCAGTGCAAAAAAATGTTTTCAAAATATTCTAAAGCTGTTCCGAAAAGCCGGCAGCGTTTTCCTGGCATGTCACTACCGGGGTGGGGTTGGCGGAAGCCGTAGCAGGTACACGTCACACTGGCTAATGCGGCAAGGACAGCAGAGACGGCATCCTGCACTCCACGCCCTGCACACGCACAGAAACCCACGTCGCGGTACCTGGGCCGGCAAACCACAGCGTGCCCTGACTTCAGCAGAAGACGTCGTAAAGAAAATTGCATTGTGCCTCTTCCTGAATAATGTGCGACTTCTGCCCTCTTCTATTTTATCTTGCAGCACCAAAGGGCTTATTAGTACACATAGCTTAGTAGTTATGGTGGCAGCAAATACAGCCTCAGTGTGAAGCTGCCGAGATGAACTAAAGAGAGGAGACTGTCGGGCTATGCATTCATCATGTGTAACTAGCAAAACGCCTTAAATTTATGAAACAGGCAAACAGTGTGGACTCAGAAGCACCAGTGGAATCGTATAACAAACGGCTGGAACTGACAACCTAAATCTTTCTCATTGTTAACACATCCAAAGATTCAAATATGCTTGCTCTTACATAAAATTTGGGCTTTATGAGTTGGGTTGCAACAAAGACGGTTATAGTAAAAAAATAATGAAAATCTCAAATTTACCCAAATAATTTTATTAAAAGAGAAAGCAATAATGGAAGAGTGTTGTATTATATGTAACTATTCTATTTGAATAATGAGGAAGATAAATTTGCCAGTACTCCTCCTTCCCTTCACTAACGAATTATACGATGTGCAACAGTGTATAAAATGATACAGAACATTATTCCAGTCCTCTGAGTTGATTGCTTGTTTCTTTAGAGCAGCATTTTCCATTATAAGAAAATTATGCAAAATTAGAATTTGATTGTATTCATACAGGAAGTAATAATACAAGAACACAGAACTGAAGTAAAAGCATTAGAATTAACACACTTCAGTAATCAAAACTGAGTTGGATCCATTTTTAAATAAAAAAGACAAACATCTAAATTTTTTCTTTTTTTGGATTTTGAATTTTATTTTATTTATTTTTTTATACAGCAGGTTCTTATTAGTTATCCATTTTATACATATTAGTGTATACATGTCAATCCCAATCTCCCAGTTCATCCCACCACCACCACCCTGCCCCCGCCCCTGCTTTCCCCCCCTTGGTGTCCATACGTTTGTTCTCTACATCTGTGTCTCAATTTCTGCCCTGCAAACTGGTTCATATGTACCATTTTTCTAGGTTCCACATATATGCATTAACATACGATATTTGTTTTTCTCTTTCTGACTTACTTCACTCTGTATGACAGTCTCTAGATCCATCCACGTCTCTACAAACGACCCAATATCGTTCCTTTTCATGGCTGAGTAATATTCCATCGCATATATGTACCACATCTTCTTTATCCATTCGTCTGTCGATGGGCATTTAGGTTGCTTCCATGACCTGGCTATTGTAAATAGTGCTGCAATGAACACTGGGGTGCATGTATCTTTTTGAATTATGGTTTTCTCTGGATATACGTCCAGTAGTGGGATTGCTGGGTCATATGGTAGTTCTATTTTTAGTTTTTTAAGGAACCTCCATACTGTTCTCCATAGTGGCTGTATCAATTTACATTCCCACCAACAGTGCAAGAGGGTTCCCTTTTCTCCACACCCTCTCCAGCATTTCAAACATCTAAATTTCAACAGTGGTATGCATATAGTTTAAATCATTTCTTTCATTTAGATTACAAGAATCTTAAATATGCATTAAAAGGTATACTTTTAAATGTTTAAATTTATCCCCAATAGATCAAGTAATGCAACTGAGAAGTTAGAACGAACACTATTCCTAGAATAAAATTGTGAGCTGTGTATACAGGAAAAGCTTGGAGTAATGTCTTTATGCAAGGAGATCCCAATTCCTTTTGAATTATTTCACAAGAATTTCCTGAGAGTGCACTGTGTGCCTGGGACTGTCCAAGACAGTGGATTCAAATAATTATTATATAGGATGAAATGGCAGGGAGACTGGTCAGCTGGTAAACCAGATAGACTATTATTTCATATAAAAGACATGGTCTCTATATTCAAGGAGCATAATCTAAACAAGGTAATCACATATCACACATAAACAATGAGGGTAGGTGTTCTTTTCACTGTGTGGTTGGGTTAAGAAGTATTTAGAATGACTGAATTTTGCCTATAACCCTACCTATGAAAAGAGGTAAAGGTGGCTCTATGGTCACATGGGAAGTGGATACAGGTGAGACAAAGAGAAAGTGATGCTTTTCTCTTGAAACTTCCCTGCCCCTCATTCCTCTGACTCCCTCAAAAAACACTGTGCTGTGAGTGACACTACAAATTCTGAGGCTGTTTTCATTAGTCATAGATACCAGAAGAAACAGGATGACAATAAACTAATCTCTTCTTGGATTTATGAGGACATCACATCAGATTCGAATTATAAAAACACCCTGAGGATGCAGCTAAAGGTAAAGCTCTGGACAAGCATCTCGAGACCAAGTTTTGTGTGAAATCTGCTCCTCTCTCCTTGGGTGGGAATGCAAATGGGGTGAACAAAGGTTCCCTCCAACTCTAGGAATAACAACAGTAAGTGGGAAAGGATCTCCTGGAGTGAGGTGTTGGATGGGAAATCATAGAGGTGGCGTGGAGTGTGTGTCCTCACTTAACTCCCGAGAGAAGGCAGAAAGACTGAAATGCAAAGAGCACGTGGCATTGACTTGGAAGAAGTACCCATGTGTCTTCCAAGGAGAATACAATTTGTTGGTGGAAGGATCAAAGACCCAGCAAGGCTCAGTCCCTGAGCCACCACTCCACTTCCACGTCCCCTTTCTCCCTTCCTCAACTTCCACCATCCTTGGCATTCAGGGTCCTCACGATCTTCCTCCATCCAACCTTCTTTCTGCCATGCTCACCTCATCCCACCAGTGTTCACCTGCTGCAAGCAGTGTAGCACGGCAGTTGTGAGCTAGGTCTATTTAGACCTCAACTGGAATCCTAGCTCTGCTTTGCCAGCAGAATATCTCTTACCACCACCTCTTCCCAGAGCCAAAAAAAAAGTTAGCTTTCTGAAACTAGAGCATTTTAAACAATTCCATTTCCAGAGAGAATCATCATGGCTTTACGTTTGCATAATTCAAACTTCACTTGGGTGTTTTTCATAGTCACAGAAGCAACCCCAAAGTAACAGAGAAGCTCCAACGCTAGCAAGACAGAGTGTGCTTGCAGACTTTAAAGTGACTTTTTAAAAAAAGCTTCTCCCTATCAAGGTTTAAAAATCTTAGGGTCAAAGTCTCAGGCTGAGCAGGGATCCTGTTTCTTCCTAGTTTACCTACCACGTATCTTCATTGTTAAGGTCAAGCTCAGGAAAGACACTACCTGTGGGAAGTTCTACTAACCACGTGTCCCTATTGTGGAGGCAGGACACAGCAGTGTCTCCTGGCCTGTAATGTCTCGTAGCACCTGTGGAAGATGACACTATTTTTGCCGCACCCTGGGGATGGTGGCCTAGGTGCCTGTGCCACCCGGAGGGCTGAGGGATCAATACCACCCCACCCACAGCTCACCCGTGGGCCCCACACCCAGGCTGAGAAGTCCTAACTTAAACGATCAAAGTAAAATTTAGTATTTGTAGAAAAGAGGACATCTCATGACTCCACTATGAATGCCCCACCACTGACTCCAAAGAACTCGGTTGCCTTCCTTCTGATTAAATCCACTTCACCATTTCAGCCTGTTCCACATTGCATAAAACACACATAAAGCCAGACTTGTGACTCTCATTCGTCACGCGCTAGCAAACAGCAGTTCCAATTATGTAGAAATGGACTTTGGAATTTGGTCACTGAAATTTAGGGGAAGACAATTCAGTCAACAGAATAGTTTCTTTTCATCTCACAGCCTGACTCATGTGTGTCAAGTTTTCTTTCAACATACAAAATCAGATCTACGGATGTCAGAGAATACAGCACAGCAGTCTTTCTATGCACTGTGTAGTGGCTAGAGTTAATTAGAATCTTTTATAGCCAGGACTCAGTTAAAATAATCCTTTTGTGGGGAAAGACTTAATTACAAAGTGATATCACAGTGTAGTTAGTGAGTAGGCCCTGTTTTCGTAAGTCTGTTCTTTCCTTGCTTTTTGGCATTATCACAATCACCTGCTATGTGATCAATCTCCAACTCATCGAGGGCCTCTTAGTGTCCCCAGGCCAATGATCACTCCCACATCATTATGGTCACATGTCCACAGTATGCTAAAAGTACATTACTTCATTTAATCTCTATAACAATCTTATGAGGGGAGAACAACGTACCCATTTCACAGATGAGGGCACTAGGTTTAAGGAGATTAAATAATTTCTCCCAGATCAGGCAGATAGTAAACGGTGGAGGCTGATTTGAATCCCCAGACTCCCAGGACCTGCTTTTATCACTATGCGGCATTGTGTCATATTTAAAGAACAGCAGCTAGCAATGAAGAATAACCTTCACTTGTATAATGCTTGACAGTTTTACAAAGCACTTTCACATCCATTATTTTACTTAATCCTCCGCAATAACTCTGCAAACTATTATGATCCCCACTTTATAGGCAAGGAAATCGAGGCTCAGAGAGGGAAAGTCATTGAGCCAGAAATCCAGAGAAACTTCAGGTTTCCTATGACAAGATGAAATTAGTTCAGAAACACGAACACGCAATGAGGTTGCATGATGGTAAGGAATGAACATGGACTTTGAGGTCAAAGATCTGAATTAGATTTCCTGCTCTGTCCCTTTGCAGTTAAGTGACCCTGGGCAAGGCATTTAACCTGTTGAGCCTCCATTTTGCATGGGTGAAATGGGCATGACAATATCTTATAAGGTATGGATCCAGTGAGGTACTGCACGTGAAAATATTGTGTAAATTATCCAGTGCGATACGAACGTTAATAATAGCAACAGCAACAAGAATAAAACTTGTGATGCTTATAGTATGTTAGTGTTATTACGTGTTCATTTCAGCCTCTGCAGGATGCAAACACAAGAAGACACTCAAGGCAGACCTTCAAACAGCTCATGCTGATTCAGATTCTTGTGATGAGATCTGAAATTCAGGTCTTCAAATGCAAAGCACAGTATTTTTCCTGAACCTCTGCTAGGTGGACGTCATTGTCCTCTTTTCATCCACCAAAACCAATACCCCAAACTGTTACCATCACGCACCTCTTTAATGTAATTTTCACATTACATCTTCAATCTAATTTATTTATTTAGATAAATTATTAATTTAGATAAATCTTTGAACATAATGACTACCTTGTTGTTAGCTACAGTTCATTTCTCACTTGATCTTTCCTAAAATCCCACCCAAACATGCCAAATCTGAGATGCTATGACCCCCTGATGGAACTCCAACCTGGCTGTAGAATAGTTCCCGTCATTCCAGTGGGTGTTAATGGGATAGGAGATCCATTTGAAGACAATGAATATGTGCTGAGGAATAGACACGACTCAACCTCAATTAAGTCAAGACTAACACAGCACCCAAAGCAGCCACCTCTACAATATCCAACTGAAGTTGTTCCAACAGGACCCAGCAAGAAGCACAGTTCAGACGCCTCTACTTCTGCAAGTCACTGAGCATGTGCTGTTGGACGCACACCCACCCAGCAGCTCCTTCCCTCTTCTGCACCAGCAAAGCCTTGATGTAGTTCTGCTACCTCCTCCTGCTCCCCATTGTAACTTGGGCAAATTCTGATTAGTCTAAGCCAACAATGGTGGTTGTATTCCTCTTGCACAGAAATGATTTGAGGAAGGCTTGAGCCTCAGTTTTGGCCAATGAAATGTGAGTGGAAGGCTGCTAGAGGCCTTGAGGAGAGGCTTTCCTTGCTGACAAAATGGGAGCACAGGAAAAGAAACAGCCTTTTCCCACAGTTCCATGTGATGGTTGAATCTGCTGTGGTCATCTTGTGACCATAAAACATTAAGATGATGTGATACTGAGGATATAAGCAAAGAGAAAAATCCTTGACATTACTGAGCCACTCATTGGGCTGTTGCCCAAAACTTTCAGTGGTGTGAGATAATAAATTTTCCCTGTGGCAAGTCACGGATGGAGATTTTGAGCCTCACACCTGGAAGTGTCCTAACTGGGACACCAGGGAAACAACCACAGTTCTACAGCCATGTAGATTATTTCTTCCTCCTTAAGTCTATTTTCCAGGGGCCCCTTTGCCCACTGAGCTTGGGGGAAAATGGCTATACACTAATAGTTGCATGAAAAAAGCTCTGATTTGAAGGACTTGCCACCAGCAACTCCCACCTTTCTCCTCCAATGAAATGAGATGTTCATTTCATGAAATACCCCAAAGGCATGGGTTTGATTCCAGAGTGTGAAGGAGGTCTGGTCAACTTCCTTTTTTTGTGTGTCCCAATGGCTTGTAAAAAAGTGAAGAAATGCCAAAACAGACTTCCAAAAATTGTGAGGTACTCTTAAGTATTGATGTTTAGCAAATTTATGCTTTTATAATACATGTAAAAATTCCAAGTACTTTAATTATGCTATTTAGAAGTGAATTACAGGATTCATAAAGAATATTAAGTCATAGTGCATCACAGATTCTGTGGTCCAGGGACCCAATTAAAGTGGCATAATGAACTTCCCACCCATCAATCTCATCAGTCTAACTCTGTGAGTTAATGTGTAAACTTGAGTGGAGACAATAATGACAAAAGTCTGAGTGTGTGGGCCTTGGTGAATATGAAGCCTAGTTTATTAAAAACAAACAAACAAACGAAAAACGTTTCCCCGTCTGCCTTCTATCTCACTCACTCTGGTGGGCTGCTGTGATTTTTTTGTTACTTACCATATTTCTATAGAGCACTCCCTATGGACACTATCTCATTTGATCCTCAGAACAGCCCTCTGAAGAAGGTCCTACTAGCCTCTTCATTTTACAGGTGAAGAAACGGAAACGCAGAGAGGTTAAGTGAGTTATTCAAGACCACACAGCTAATAAGTGGGTAAGTGGTGGAGCCAGGATTAAGATGACAGGCCATAGCTCCAGAGCTCATGTTCTTAACCAGTCCATTATGCAGTCTCTGTGCTGATACAACCATAAAAGTATGGGGGTCAAGAGAAGTGAACCTGGAGGACAGAACCGGTAAGGCTCTTTCAAAGCCAGAGAGCATGTGAGACTTGGTGGTGTCACAGTATAATCATTGTGTAACGTGGGTGTGGTCTCTTCTGCTCCTTTCACCCTGAAGTGTGTGCACACATGCATGTGCTCGTGTGTGTGTTCTGCACACCAGGCGTCAACGTAATCGTGTAGCAGCATTTGTCAGCGATGTGGGTTTACCTCCCTTTGCTCTTACAATCTTCTCAGTAAGACTTTTCAAAGCTACTGTTTTGCTCTCTAACAATTATTTCTAACCAGGCTTTGACTGCTGAGGAGAAAGAAGCCCTTAAAATAATTACATTATCCTGAAATAAGGTCATTTGTCTTTTTCTTTTAAAACAATTTTCATGTTATAATCACTTCAATTGTTTCTAGATTAGGATTCATAAACGGCTCTGCAGAATGGATGGTTTCCATGGTCAGAAATGTTTCCCCAAAGAACCAAAATGAATTACTGAAAGAGACCTGTCACAGGAGTCCATTCTCCCCACTGAACAGGACCAGGAAGAGGGCTGATGGGGGCAAGTGCTGTAGGGCCTTGTGGAACTCTTTCTGGGGCCAAGTTTGAAAGAAAGGAATATTATGGAATAACTGTTCGATCACAGACCATGGTGTCCAACAGATCTGGGTCCAAATCCTGCTCTGCCACTCAGGTGTACGGCAGGCCATTTATGTACAGTCTCAGAGCCTCGGTATTGTCTCCAGCAAAAGAGCAATAATAACGAGTGTGCGGTATACATGCCGTTATAAAAAAAACGTACATAAAGGGTCTTTACATATACAGAGGGAGGAGGAAAATTTGCCCTCCCTCTGCCTCCATTCGGGTCCCTCCCCAAGAAGCACTAATGCCACTGGTTAAGTTTCCAGGCTACTAATTGGCCAAAAGCAAGGACTGCAGTTTGCTGAGGTCCAGTGCCTTCCCCCTGCTTCTTGTTTTGCCCTGGCTCCAGAGATAAGCAGAGATCTCTGGCACTTTCTCCCTCATCCCTTCTGCTTACTCGTAGTACAGAGACTATCCCTCCCAGCTTAGCAGCTGGATGGTGGTAGCACTGAGATTTGAGCTGAGAGGGTGGAGGAGGCCTCACTTGGGCCTTGAGCCTAAACTTCCACTCCAACCCGATCACCAGAGAGGCCTGCCCTGCTTGTCTGGCTAATGATAAGAGGCATTTTGATTTCTTGAGGTCTGTGTATTAATAGCTCCCAGGGAAACCCCAAGGGGGAGGAGAGGGGATTGCAAGGACAGGATTTGGATATTTCCAGGTCTTTGGCTACAACATCAACTAACACTACTTCTTGGAATAAAATGGCAGCCGGCACACACCAAAGAGAAGCCCACTCTCCTAAAAGAAGGCTATGCAAAATCCTCCTCCGAGTTGCTTCAATTCCAGAGACAGGGACACTTCCACTCTCCTTTTAAAAATCCCCTTTCCTGCAAAAGCAACCAGACGGCACTTGGCTGGAGCTTTCCGACAGACCCTCAGCGACCATTCCTGCCTGGGAGTGGCTGGTGGGAAGTGGGCAGCCCCTGCATCTCGTCTCTACCAGGCGATGAGGCAGGGCTGTCTTTCCTGGGAGGTGTTTGCACTTGACTCTCAGAAATAAGTATGAACTGTAAAGAGGTCTCCACTCGATGACACCTTCCCATACTAGCAGGCTCTCTTTGTCAGCAGGTAGTCAGACTTTTTTAGGGTGATAACATCTAGGTTTCTTTATTTCATCAGAAACAGATCCAAGTGCAGAAATGGCCAGAGTGTCATCACATGTTTCTATGCTCTATTAAAAACTATACAAAGCCCAAAGGTAGAAACAATGCAAATGTCCATCATCAGATCAATGGATAAATAAGATATGTTGTATACATGCAATGGAGTATTATTCAGCCTGCTATACCATGGATGAATCTTAAAGACATTATGCTAAATAAAAGAAGCCAGAGACAAAAGGACAAATATTGCATGATTCCACTTATATGAGTACCCAGAATTGGTGAATTTCTAGAGACAGAAAGTAGAATAGAGGTTGCTGGGCAAGGAGAAGGGAGATGAGTGAGGAATTAGTGCTTACTGTGTATAGGGTTTCTGTTTAGGGCAATGAAGTTCTGGATAGATAGCAGCTGAGGTTACACCATACTGTCAGTGTACTTAATGTCACCAAATTTTGCACCTAAAAATGGTTAAAGTGGTAAATTTGATGTTACGCATATTTTACCAAGAAAGAAAGAAAGAAAGAGAGAGAGAGAGAGAGAGAGAGGGAGGGAGGGAGGGAGGGAGGGAGGAAGGAAGGAAGGAAAAGAAAGGAAGGGAGGGAAAGGGAAGGAAGGAAGGGAGGGAGGGAGGGAGGAAGGAAGGCAGGAAGGGAAGAAAGACCCACCAAGCAGTCTTGGGATAACAATTCCATGGAAAAGGGAGGGTTCCAGAATTCCAATCCGCTTCCCGGCATCTAGATGTCACTAGGGCAGAGTTTTCTGAGTGATCAAGAAAGATCAAAGCCAGAGGAAACAATGCTCTTCACAAGACCTGGCAAAGGGCACTTACTAAAGCAGTGTTACTGACAAAACAATGGACTCCGCGATTGTTTCTGTTCATTCAGGAGGATCACCACGCCCCAGAGGCAGGGAGGGGCAGCAGGACTCCGCTTCCACAGGCCCCTCAGCCCTTTGACCAGACAGTAACCAAGTAAGCCTGTTGTCGTCTTCAGCACGTGATTTATGACCATAGATATTATTTATTTCCAAATTAGAGCTATAAATTCTCCAGACGTTTCTAAAAAAGATTTTCCTCAAACAATGGCATTTTGGGGCTACCATAACTATAAAATTCAATTCCCTCATTTCTGCTCATGAAATATAAAAAAGTTTCTGACTTCATTGTGCCATTATAAACAGATTTCCTGCTAAATATTTTCTGGATTATGTTCATTTCTTGGCCTTCTAAAAAATCCTGGCTAAGAATACAATAAATGATAAAATATGCATATATAATTCTTTTATCCATGAAAAAAAATAACTGCCAGCTGTAATTTAGTGGAGTTGAATAGAAAGTGCATAATTTATATCTGCATCTTTATTCCTAATAATGACTGTAAAAATAACTAAAATATTCTGGAGGTTGTAGTCATGGAGATACCACTACCTCTAAAGTGTAAAATATAATTTGTTGAGCAATGTCTAATAAGACAGAATGAAAACTAACAAAGAGAAGCAAACCTAATCAAAATCTTTCAATTCTAGTTTCTCCTCTTTCAATTTGGATGATTTCATAAAAACTCAGTGCCCTGAAGTAACCACAACAAACAGTGATTTCCAAACCTGGTAAACTTAAAAAGAAGCTTCAGACTAGTTAGAACACTAGAAAAGAAACCCATGCATCAAAAATCCAGAGGCAGTAGTCAGATAAATCATCCTGTGTTCTTTCATTTCTGAATGGAGTTATCTTACACTTTATTTTAACCAAGTAATGTGCTTTGACTAGATTCCAACTCTGATGGACCCTGAGGTGGGGAAAGGGAGCTACACGATGAATAATAGATCAAGAAGATGCAGGCCCTACCCTGTAAGAGCTAACAGTCTAGTGCACAGACATGCAACGTGGGCTCCAAACGGGAACCATGCAGGGAATTTAAAAAATTCTAGTCATCACATTAAAAATGAAAAAGAAACAGGTGAAATAAATTTAAATAATATTTCATTTAACCAAAATGTAGCCAACACATTTGAAATGATCATTTTAACATGTAATCAATTTTAAAATTATTAAATATTTTGCATTCCTCCTTTTATTTGCTCTAAATCTTTGAAATTCAAAGTGTATTTTGTACTAACAACACATCTCAGTTTGGGCCAGTCAAGTTTCAGGTGGTCAAGTCACATGTGGCTAATGCTACTATATTGGACAGAGAGGAGAGTGGGAGATACAGAAAATATACAGATAGCTCAAAAGCAAGACTGTCCCTCAGCAGGGCTATAAAGAGCCATAAATAAAACATCTGGGGCATCTTCAAAGAGGTGGTTGCCTCTGAATTGAGTCTTGAGAGGTCTTTAAGTTAGGAAATGCTATACTCAGACTTGCATTATATGAAGAGCTGACTGGCAGCTGATTGGATGGCTGGGAAAAGGACAGAAGGAACCAAGAGTCTAGGCAAGAGAGTTGGGAAGGCAGGCAAAGGCCAGGGTGGATTTAAGAGATCTTTTGGAGGTGGAATTAGGAGACAGGGCGGCTGACTAGAAACAGAGTAGAAGACACTGTACATGTTTACCCAGCAGCCATTTCTCTTTCCTTCCCTGTTCACAAGAAATTGATTCTGTTCAGGTGCCCTGCATCCTCTGCAATACCTTGGGGTTTTTTTTGTTTTTTTTGGAGGCAGGGGCGGGGGAGATGAGAGGCTTCCCAGCCCCAGGAAGGTGAATCTTGATCAGCATAAGCCAGTTATAATAATTTTATCTTATCATTGACTGGCTTAGAAAGGAACATGGAATCCAGTTTTGGCCAGTGAGGCTTACTGGTTAGACTGCAAGGTGGGACTCTGAGAAGGGCTTCTTGGATATTAAGAAAAGATACAGGCAAGAGATAGCCTCTTGCTGTCTCTAGTGTGTGGTGAGAAGGTAATGCCTGGCCTACGGCAGCCAGCGTCATCCTGAAGCGAGTCCACCAACATCTGAGAATGACAGAGTGGAAATATGGACTCTTGATGCCATCATCAAACCACGGAATTCACCAATCTTGGAAACACTCCACCTCTGGACATCTTGTTTTGTGAGAGAATGTTTGTATGGATTATTTAAGACCTGTGGGGTTATCTCTTATTTGCAAGTATGAGTTTCTTAACAGATAGGAAAAGGGAAGAATCTAGACAATGTCCCAACCACTGGTAACAGCCATAATATCTTTCCTTTGTTCAGCATGTTACATAGTATGTGAAGCTCTTTCACCTGATGTCTTCACGGAATCCTCTTAACAGCCCAAGGAGGTGTTTAGGCAGATACTATTGTCTACTTTCACCTGCACAGTATCCCTCTCCCCCATTCTCCTTTGCATTCCCAGCAACTAGTATAGTACCTGGAATAATAATAACTGCTATCAATTCTTGAGTTTTGCTATTTGTTAGAAACTGTTCAATATTTTATATACAAAATCTGACTTTATTTCCTCATTTGCAGGAGCTTAAAGCAGCTCTGTGAGTTGGGTTATTATTATCACCACATAACAGATGAGAAAACTGAAGCTCAGAGGGGTTAAATGATAAGTTCAAGTCTCAAAGTTAGTGACAGAGCCACAACTTGACCCCAAGTATGTCTCTCTGTAAAGGTTATGTTCTTTATCACCATGATACAATGGCACAGAGCAAGTCCCTCCGTTTACTGAATGAATGAATGAAGGGATGCTCAAGGAGATTAAGTACCTTGCATAATGTCATCCAGCTAAAGACAGATCCATGACTTGATGCCGGTCTTCTACCCTCAAGGCCATTGCCATTCCTACCACATCCTATGACTATCATTTTTTCCAGCTTTATTGAGGTGTAATTGACAACCCATGACTATCATTTATTTGGCACTTGGTTAGACATCACCTTGAATGATCCCTGGCAATTTCTTTGTGTATGAATCTTTTCTCTGCGACCGGATGGTCAATTCCTGGAAGTGGCATGGCTTTTTTGTAGCTCCCACAACAATCAAGAAAATGTATTTTTCACAGTTAATAGCTCGATTTTTAAATATAGTGTCTTCAAATTATAGATCTATCGTGGTTAGGGTGACCATAACTCCTGGTGTACCTACAATGTCCTGGTTTACACCTGTTACCCTGGCTTTATTCGTAATAGAGCAATATTAATACGCTCCAAAATATTCCTGTTTGAACAATAAATTGAACGGTCACCTTAATCATGGTAAATAAGAGCTTGGTTTGGCCTGTCCAGCTATGCTCTGTCAACAATGCCCGGCACAGCTGCCTCTGGATAAAGATGAATCCAACAGCCATCAAGGTTCATAATTAACAGTGGAACACAGAGAGCTTTCAAGCACAGTGCCTACCAAACTTCACCACCTCTTTTGTCTACCTTTTTTTTTCTCCCCCATACTCTCCTTTCTCTCAAAAATCTCTTTTTCTTTGTTTTACTGGTTTCCCTTCCAGCAGCCACTTTCTAGCCTGTATCTAACATCCTAAGTCTTGCTGGCAGAAACGAGGTAACAGGTTTTGAAAAGCTAGGGAAATACATTACTGTCTAGCTGCTATTCTTGGTTGAAATCCCTTTCAACTGAGGATCAACACACCCTTGTAAACAGCAAAAGAGGAAGAAACAAACCTTTTGTGGCTAAACATGTATCTTTTGGCCTCTATGTTGTGTGTAACTATGTATATGTCTTGGGAATGTGGGGCTACATGGTAAACCAGAGTTGTTGCTGTTACTGTTTTAACCAGTGAAAATGTACAGTAGTAGCATCAAGAGATTCCCAATGGATTAATGCCATTGTGAGCTCAGCTCGAACTACTTTGAATTCTGGAATTATGACTGATATGGGGAGAATAAAAGCAAAATAATTCCTAAACACACTATACATACTGAGGTGTCTTATCAGAGGGGACCTGTCAGAGATTAGCTTTCTGTTCCCCCTCTTTTTTATTAAGACAAATGGAAAAATCAGATCAGAAGTGGCCTCATTTATGAGTATAAATGCAGGGCTAGTGGCCCTACTGTCTATGGAAAGAAGTGTTTCAAGAGCTTTCATTCTGAGGACTTAACAGAAAATCAGGTCCACTATTTGGGTGAAAGACCTTGGGGAAAAGATTCCATGAGGTGGCAGATGCTTAAGAGGCTTTGACTCAGCACAACTGGGGCTGACCTGTGTTCTGAGAAGTGGCTGCAAAGGTGAACCCTCTTGGTTGGGATACCCTCTTGGCCTGAGTGGTCAACAGGACCAGCTAGGATTCCCTGCAGCAACGGACAGCAATGACTGTCAGACTGCATGGGGCCAGTTTTCAACAGCACCGCTGCGTGACAGTGAGAAGCAAGTACGTGGTGGACCAATGAGACCTCAGCAATCTAGGCGAGGCATGTGGAAGTCAAGGGCTGTTGTTGAACTGAATGAGCCCTAGAGAGTGCTGAACAATTAAGAGAAGGGCTCAGATCAAGAGAGACACATTGGCTTGCCTGCTAATAGAGTGGGGTGTATGAGAGTTCCAAACATTTAAGTAAATATTAGGAGGAGTGCAATTTCACTTGAACCCCAGTTTGTAGAATAATTCTCACTAGTTACAAATGCATCTGACGAGAATCTGGCTGGATGAGATTTTTCTGGTAAGAATCTGGCTCAAACACACACTATACAAAGTGTGTTTTCTTTCATGATTATTACATGTATCCCATTAGAATCTCTACTATTTAATATGTAAATTATTGACTCTTATTTACCCATGGCGATGAATTGTGCCACACAGCCACCTTTCCAATAAGAGTGCTGCTAGTAACTTCTGGAAGATTTAACAAAGTCAAAGGCAATAGATTCATACGTCTCTGTCTTCTTTTCAAGATTTTGTTATTCCTTCATGAACATCTTTCCAATAAGCAGAAGCCATCTCATGCTGTAATTCGTTTTCCTCTCCTTGTTTCCTCTTGGGTTTCATGTAAATATTTACATATCACCACCCACTCCTACTGTTTACCTAAGATGGCCTTTGGATCCCGTCCTCAGCCTCTCATCAGATAACCTCATGTTTTCCATTATCTAATATCGCCTCTCATAACATTTCCACTTTGACGGGAAAAACAACTTTCCAAAGTCAAGTGCTGGTCTCTCTTTGAAAAAGAAAATTAGTTGAACATTCAAGGTACCATGAGAATATTATCCAAAGCTGTTCATTACTTTCTCACTGTTCACTCAACTTTCATTATCTCTCTGGAAGATAATACAGAGCATGGTTTCAGTCCCGAAGGCTGCTGGACCAACTGCTCAGAGAGTGCTTGCCATTACTGGTCCTGTGATTTCTTTTCCCAGAGAATATGATGGAGTGGAGGAGAAAGGCAAGAAGAGAAATGGCTGTCTTTCTTTCTTTCCTGTAGCTGATGAAGTATTTTGAATTCCAATGGTCTGAAAGATCTCATTTTCCCATGAAATTATTTCTCACTTGTCATTCTCCGTCACCTCCACTTCCAGATAGTCACCTGTTTTTATCAATTTTATCTCAGAAAAATGTATGGCATTGTTTCCCCTTTTTCCATCCTTTGCCTACACTCTGCCTTCATTGGTTCTCAGCAAAATACTCAGATGCACAGGCTTTCACCGAGTACCGAGAGAGTGAACGAGAACGTCAACTCTTGCTTGCACTAATGTATTCATTTCCTAAGTAGTTTCCCCTCTAGACTATTGCCCATATGGCTATCAGAAAAGCTACTTTCTAAAACTCACATCTCTATGCTGCCTTCTTGCTTGCAAACACCAATAACACCCCACTGTCTTTAATGTCAAGTCTAATCCTTCAGTCTGACATTACAAATCACTTCACAATCCGGTCCCAACCTGTCTTTTCTAAAGCTCTTGACCCTCTCTCCACTCACTCCTGCCCCAACCCTAGAGAGGGGCAGCTTCTTCTTATGTGGCCCTGAGCTCTTGCCTCACCACAGGTGTCTCCTGCTGTGGTCTCAGCCCCACTACCCTTCCTCATACTGCCCAGGTGTCTACCCAATAAAACCCGAATCAACTGATTACTCTTCAGTTACAAATGATCATTCATGGAGCATGTTCTAGGTGTCAGACACTATCCGGAGCACATTATATACCATTCCAGTATTCCTTTTAATCCCAATAATAACAATGAAAGTTAGGCATTAATTCACTGACTAACTTGTTTACCCAGTTAATAAGGACAGATCCAGGATCTAACCCCATACATCTGCTATCAAAGACCAGGTGCTCTTACCCACCAGCTATGTGACAACCCACTCACTCTACCCCACCGCATCCCTCACCATGTGTCTCGAGCACGTATCTTTGCAATTGTGCTTACTACCTTACAAGAGAGCTGCTGTTGACAGAGGAAAGTTCCCTGGAGGAATTACGAACACCTCAACAGCAAGGCTGGTCCTCACGGATCTGCGTCTCTCTAGTGCTCAGCAGAGTGCTGGCACACAGGGTGTGCAAAACACTTTTTCTTTTGGTAACTGAATTTGAATCTATGCATCCAATAATAGGAAAAAGCTCTGTCCCAATTAAATCAGGTAGTTGAGCCACATGTAGGTCTCAGAGCTCTTTTACCTCGAAAGAATAAATCCAGTGACTCACTGGATAAGAAGGAAGCTGAATCTCCTCTTCCATCTCTTACCTACTTCACACATGTTTGTAACTGACCTATAGGAACCTGGCATTGTAATATTCATGGCAACCATCTGCAATTCAACCAAGCATACAAGCAGAAACCACCCACGTTTTCAATAACAGCATTGCTTAATCTGAAATGCTTTTTGGAAGACAAAGAAGCATTCATAAAACGAAACAGTAGTGAATGTTGATAATGAGAAAGTTTTACAACAAAGTGTCTTGCTGATTTACACAGTGCTTCCATGCCAATGACTAGAAGGAATTTTTATAAAGATTCTCGCTGGAAAGCCTAGGCAACATGCCAGAAAGGCTGTCAGAGTCTTTAGGGACAAGGAAACTGAGGGAGAGAGGAAAGGGCAGGGGAGGAAGCAGGAAGTGAAGGAGTAGTGGGGGGAGAGACTTGGCTTTAATCCCCGGTACATAGGGGAAACTGTAAGTAGTAAAATTAAGACAACATGCCATTCCCCCCCATCCCCCCCACCAAGGAGCTCTCATCTAAATTCCAGGTAGGTCTTGAGAAAATACCAGGTACCTGCCTAGTCTCAGTGAGGGACAACAATGTTTTCTTTTCTACTCTTATTTCAATTCAACCATGAGACAAAGAGTTCTGGAGAGCAAGGAGTGGGGAGCTAAACATACATCCCCTAGAAGACCAGAAAAAGTCATCAAAGTTTCAGGTCACCCAACTGAATTTCCAGGAGTTACAGCCACTATTATTTATTTCCCTTGTATGGAAAAATGTGCAAATGTACAGCTACCCCCAAAGCTTGACTTGGGTAGCAAAATCTGATACTCAGAATGTTGGATAAAAATGTATCATCAGTAGGTCACATCAAAGGAGAGAGGCTGGCCTGGTCCCTGATTAAACAGTTCCCAATACTTACTCTCCCTTAGTAATTCAATAAAGGGCAACCATTCCTACATTCTGATACTGAATCTCCAAGGCCACACTAGACCTCAAGAAGTTAGTCAAGATGGTGGCCCATAAACAAGCTAACCCAAGGTTATGGCTTCAGTCCCCTTAGCCTGGTCCTGACATGATTCTCCAAGAGCTACCGACTGATAATACACAGATTAGGTCTGGTTAGAGAACATCTCATCCCATTTCTCCCAGTGGAACACCTCAGATACTGACAATTTGTGATGACAAGAACATGTAGCCTGGATTTTCCACTCCTCCCACGCTGCTTGGCTGGCCTGGCTAGCAACCGACTTTATTTTTACAATGCTTATTACTGCGGCTTTACTGGCCCTCCTGGCCAGTGGGCTCTGAAGCAGCTGGAAACAGGGCCAGCTGGGGGCCCAGCTGACCAGCCAGGCACTTGGAACCTTCTACGCTAGCAGAAGAAAAGAACTGGCCAAAGGCCGTACTGCTAAATATTCTGGGAAGGCTAGATGACGAGACAAGGGGGACGGGACCTCCATTCATCCTAAAACAAATGCAAACTGACAAACAGATTAAGGGTAGCTGAGGTTCCAGGAGAGCGTCTGGGTAACTTAACCAGATGCAGTCAACTTCTTGCTAATTCAGATAAATGAAGAAAGGCCAGTGTGCATCAGTGAAATTCCAAAACCGTAGAGCATAGACTGTTTTTTTCAAGTCCATAGAGCAACTCAACTTCATCTTAACCGCAAGTTTCACACTGAGGTGCGGTTGTGCCCTCTGCTACTGAATCTGTGTCTCATTTGGCATAAACAGCAGTCATTTAAATTCAGTCGTTCATGAACTTAAGTCCTGCAAATGTTTGCTCTCATGAATATGATAAACATCACCCCTTATACTATTGTTGACCCTATTTATTTACCCAGCTTGGCCTTCCTTCAAAGGCATCATAGAGATAAACCCAGCCTAGTTCAGGTCAAATGAGTATAAATTGTTAGCAGAGTGCTAGGAGATGAGGTTTCTCCTTGATAGCTCGAAGCCTTGTGTTTTGTCCCCTTCCTCATGGGAGCTGTGAAAAGTTTGAACAGATGTTCAGATTCAGGGGGAGAGAACACTTTACTGCTGCTCTATTTACTTCCCCCAGCAGGATCCGTTTTCATTTCCTTGTGGACTGGAGAGAACAATTCTACCAGCTTAACTGCTATCTGGGGGAGGGGAAGTCCGGGATCCTGGTTCCCATGAAGCATGATGAATTAAGAAAGGAATGCAGTATGCCATGAAACCACATTTACCTCTGGCTTTCTGTTCCCAAAATTAGGTCAGCAAATTTGTGCTTGATCTCTGGGTGCATTAATGAAGCAGCCTCTCAGCTGGAACATGAGTCCTTTGTAGTCCGAGTCTATCTTTTGCATCTATTTTACAATAGATGGCCCCTCTAGCTTGGCTTGAAGGGGTGTGTAAGTGTACAGAGAGCCAATCTATGACCATGTTGCCTTCTGACATTTATTTTCCTGCAGTATTTACCCTGGGATTGAATAGTGTTTGTCTTGGGCATTATAATAAAAACTCTCCACAAAAATCTCTTGGATGAAAGTGCATGAACCAAATCACCCAATCAACAAATATTTATTGAATACCTACCATGTGCAAGGTGCTGAGAGTGTAAGATTCAGCCCTGCCCTTTAAGACCTTATTATTTAGTTGGTGACAGAAATATTTACAGATATGTCCAAGCAGGGGCTTTTATTTGTCTCCCAACAGTCAATCTCTCCTTCCTTTTAGTACTAGAATCCCCCGAGCTGGGCATATGGCTACCCTACAGACTATGTTTCTTGGCTTGTCTTAAGTATGGTCATGTGACTAAGTTCTGTCCAATGGGATATGAGTAGAAATGAGATGTGCAGGTTCTGGGTCGTGTCCTTAAAAGGAATCCATTTGCTCACATTTCCTACTCCCCCCTTCCTAGGGTCTGAAACATATAGGCGGGGGTGGGAGCCAAATCTGCCATCATGAGAACAACACAATAGGGGATGGTGGGGAAGGAGTTGGGCCGCAAATAACCTTGGGAGATAATCTTCTCTCTCTTGATTGCTTATCAGCTGGGGGAGGAGAGAGAGAGATGGGCTTGGGGGTGCGATGGTGAAAGGAAATCCTTCTATCTTTTTTAAGCCACTGTTATTTAGTCTCTGTTAAAGCAGTGGAATCAATATTCCAACTAATGCATACACACTTCCCCTAACAGACCAGAATTTTCTGGAAGCCTCTATAGTTCCCCTGCCCCATCATGGAGCCACAGAGAGTAACTGCTCACCTCAATTTGCGGATGATGATACAAAGATATAGTTAAGAAAAACTCCATTTTGCTCTTGTGAAATAATTTAATACCATTGTTAAGTATTATAAGAAGATAAAAGGATTACCTTACAAGGAAAGCTCTTATAAGTAAGTGATGTCTGGCTTGGCTTCTTAAGGCTGGGGGACACAATCTTAATCTATTAGTGTCTGAAAGGTGGAAATATTTCACAGCAGGGAGATTTTATCAGATGACTGAAAGGCAATGAGATAAGAATAAGAGAATAAACCTTTTCCTATGGTCAAGCATAATCATGTAAATTAGCACTGGTCTATAGACACTGCTATCTGGATAAGGTCTACTTTGAATTAAAAAAATGGAAAATAGGTGTCCAACAATCATTTGCAGAAACTTACCTAACCTCAGCACTTCTTGCCTGTGACTCTGTTAAGCACTGTTTTAGAATAGCTTTACTACTTACTAATGGTGTCACCCTGGCAAATTACTCAATTCCTTTAATCCTTGGTTTTCTCGTCTCTACAGTGGCAATTCAACCAAAAACATTTACTGCAAGTATACTACATCTCAGGCACTGTTCTAGGCATTCTACCTGAGGCAGACAGAAAAACGACAGAATAAATAAGGAAATTATATGGTATATAAGAGGTGAGGAGTACTTAGGGATAAAATGAGAGCAAAGGAAAGCAAGAGTGCTGGTGGCAGCAATCTCAAACATGGCGTCCACAGTAGGTCCCCATGAGCAATGATGGTGGCTCACATTAGGCTATTAGCAATGGAAGTGGCCAGCTGGGGTGGAATTCTGGATATGTTTTGAAGGTAAACAGAATTTTCTGACAAGCTGTCTGTGAGGCGTGAGTGGAAGAGAAGAGTCAAGGATGACGCCAAGGTTTTTGACTTGGGACGAACTGGAAGGACGCGGTTGACAAGCAACGACAGGGGAAGGTGTAGGTAGAGTAACTTTTGTCCGAAAGATCAGGAGTCCAATTTCTGGACATGCTGTGGGAGATGATTAATTTTATGTGTCAGTTTGGCTGGGCCACAGGGTCCCCAGGTGTTTGGTCAAACACTATTCTGGGTTTTATTGTATGAAACTAACATTTGAATTGGCAAACTGAGTAAAGCAGACTGCCCTCCCCAATGTGGGTGGGCCTCATTCAATCCACTGATGACCTGAATAGAACAAAAAGCTGACTCTCCCTCGAGTAAGACAGCATTCTTCCTGCTTGACTGCTTTCAAACTGGGACATGGGCTTTTTTTTTCTGCCTTTAGACTCAGACTGAAATATCAGCTCTTCCTAGGTCTTAAGCCTACTGGCCTTCAGACAAGAACTAAACCATTGGTTCTCCTGGTTCTCAGGCCTTCTGCCTCTGACTGGAACCAAGCCATCAGCCCTCCTAGGTCTCCAGTTTGCTGACTCACCTTGCAGGTATCTTGGGACTTGCCTGTATCCATCATCCTTATAATATATGCATACATTCATCCATCCTATTGGTTCTGTTTCTCTGGAGAACCCTATTATGCAGTGCTAGAGATGCCTACTAGATATTCAAGTGGAGGGTCCAGGAGGCAGCTGGATATGAGGAATTTGGAGTTTAGGGCTAGTAATATACATTTGGGACTCACTGGCAAAGATGCTATTCAAAGCCAGAGTACTGGATGGGATCATCGAGAGAATAAATATTGATAGAAAAGAGGAACAGTTACTGAGTCCTGGGTGCCCACAATGTGTAAGGATCAGGAACCTCAGCCACAGAGACTGAGAAGGAGCAGCCATTGAGACAGGAGGAAACCAAGGAAGTGTGTTGTCCTGAAGCCAAGGGGAAAATCACATCAAGGAGGAAGAAGGTATCTCATCTATCAAACGCCACTGATTGGTCACCACCATTGGTAAATGCTCTGGTCACTGGTGACCTGACAAGAAACGGAGCATTGGAGAGGTGGGCCAAACCTGCTGGAGTGGTCTTAGGAGCAAATGTAAGGAGGGAAGTTGGAGCCACTGAATATGGGCCCTTGTTGGAAGAGCTACTCAAAAGGGGTGCAAGAAAACAGGGCAGTTGTTGGCAGGGGAAGAGGGGGTCGAAAGACATTTCTTTTAATGGGCAAGCTAACAGCATGTTGATAATATCATCAGCTGCCATCTGTGGAGCACAGCACTGTGATGCTAGATGCTTCGTACGTAACACCCCATCTAACCCTCCCAGTGGTTTTGCAGTGTAGATTTCACTACCTCTACCTTTCACGCAAAGAAACAGATGTTAAGAGAAAGTGAGAAACTTTACAAAACCATGGTTAGTAAGTGGCTGTGTCAGGATTTAAACCCAGGCTGTTCGAACTTGAAATCAAGGACTCTTTACTACACCAGGAGACTTGCTACCTCGCATGATGGAGCCTGCCACTCACAGAGACCACCTCCCACAGGGAGAGCAGGCCTGCGAAGACACCAGGCCAAGGTTAACAGTCAGGATTCTCATCAGGGTGTAGAGGATGAGCAGGGAAGCAGACAGATCCAAATCCTCCTCTGGTCCCAACCTTTAGGAAGGAGGTGTACAATACGATACACCGACATGGGCTGCCCCATGCAAGCGGTACTTACATCATATCCAAGGAGAGGAACGAACAGCAGTGTGCGAATTCTATTTTCAGATTGAGCAGGGTGATAAAGTCCTTTCTTACCTAGCACACTGCTATCGATCCAAGGAACTTCATTAACATTAGCTGCTCCTGCAGCTGCTACACTAAACTGAGGGACACACCGTTCTGGAGATGGGATGGGAAAAGGCTCACCGCTATCCTTGGCAGTGAGCATTACTGGGGTCTCCAGCCATGTCAAACCCCAACATGTACGAAAACCTATCATACCAAGACTACATCAGACTGCATATTACGGATTCCTTATAAAAATGCATGATGAAAAAAATTTTTCTGTCCTTAGTGAAAAGTCAGAGGCTCCTGGAATCTCTGTTCATGGTCAGAATACAATTTTCTTGTAAAACTGTATGGAAATTCCCTGCTCTGAAGAGACAGGGAGTGTACATGTGGGCGAGGGGTAGGAATGAGGAGAGAAAGTGTCTTCCAAACCCAGCGTTTCTGTGGAAGACGATGAGCCTGACACCCCAACTCGAACGAACAGCGAGAGCGAGCAGGTGTTGGGCTTCCCTGGTGGTGCAGTGGTTGAGAATCCGCCTGCCAATGCAGGGGACACGGGTTCGAGCCCTGGTCTGGGAGGATCCCACATGCCGCGGAGCAACTAGGCCCGTGAGCCACAACTACTGAGCCTGCGCGTCTGGAGCCTGTGCTCCGCAACAAGAGAGGCTGCGATGATAGTGAGAGGCCTGTGCACCGCGATGAAGAGTGGCCCCCGCTTGCCACAGCTAGAGAAGGCCCTCGCACAGAAACGAAGACTCAACACAGTCATAAATAAATAAATAAATAAATAAATAAATTAAAAAAAATAACATATGCATTGAATTAGTATGATCTCTTTAAAAAAAAAAAAAAAGAGTGAGCAGGTGAAGAGCTTGAAGAAAACTCCCTTGGTTAAGCATAGGGCGCCCTGGAAACAGCCATTTCAAGTAGTGTCAGACTGACTTGAAATAAGGATTAAGAGGTCATTTCAAACGATAGCTGAAGGATAATTTGCTTAGCATACAGATCTCTCCTACAGCATCCTTTGCTCCTTTCCTCTGCTTTGTAGCATTAACCTCATTGACTGTTCAGTTCTTACAGAGCACACGTCACTAGTCCTAAAGATCCCGTTAGTTTTCACATAAAGACCTCCACCTACAGCCTCACGCACACGTCTCGTTCACAGTGGAGAACACCGATAACGCTGTCAGAAATGCTCTGTATGGTTCCTCCCCACATACCTCCTTATTTTCAGTCATTCTTAACTTTTATAGAAAGTTTCTTTTTGGACAAAACAGCCCATATTGAGTGCTTTCACAAAGGCATTTTTGAATTTTTTCAGAGGTCTATCAATCATCTCCGGATTATGACACAGGAAAACATTAGAAGCCTGGTCATCAAGAGAGAAACAAGCAGTAAATTCCATTTTAAATTGGAAACAGTTCGACTTCATTTATAATCTTAAAAAATTTTTTCTTGGTTATAGAAATAATGCATGCTCACTGAAAACAAATTCAACCAAAACAGAAAATCATAAAGGATAACATGAAAAATATCTTACAATCCCATCTGTCAAAGAGCATGATTAACAATTTGGTGTATATCCTTCCACATTTTTCTTTACATGTAATACATATATATTAGAGATCCCTAATCTAAACTTCCTGAAGTTGTATGTGAAATTTTGTATGCATGTATGTATATACATTTTAAAGGAAAAGGGACCACAAATTTCATCAGTTTCCCAAAAAGTTAAAAAAAAAAAATTTATATGTATATATATTTACCTATATATACATATAACTATATATAACATAAAGTATAATACAATAAAGTATAATATATATGTAACTATATATATATTCCTATTTAGTTTACAAAAATCTAATCATAATCTACATATAATTCTACCACTCATTTTTTCCATTTATGGACATTTTTCCATTTTAGAAATAATGGTTTTTGTTCCTGATAGTATTTTATTATCACTTGGTTTTTCTCTCTTTAAATGCCAGAATCTGGGCCTGGAGACAGAAAGATCTGGATTGGACTCGTGGCTCCACCACTTATAAGTTCTGTAAGTTTAGCAAATTACTCAGACTTTAGAAGTCTGTTTTGTCATCTTTAAAATCGACTAGGGTTTCCCTGGTGGCGCAGTGGTTGAGAATCTGCCTGCCAATGCAGGGGACACGGGTTCGAGCCCTGGTCTGGAAAGATCCCACATGCCGCGGAGCAACTGGGCCCGTGAGCCACAATTACTGAGCCTGCGCGTCTGGAGCCTGTGCTCCACAACAAGAGAGGCCGCGACAGTGAGAGGCCCGCGCACTGCGATGAAGAGTGGCCCCCGCTCGCCGCAACTGGAGAAAGCCCTCGCACAGAAACGAAGACCCAACACAGCCAAAAGTAAATAAATAAATAAATTTAAAATCGGCTAGAATTATAATAGAGTTACTACAAAGACTGAACGAAATATATTCTAGGCAGTTGGCACTGACCGGCATATAGTAAATATACAATAAACATTAGCGCTTTTTCCAGGTAGAATGCACTTGGTCCAAATTCATATATATGACAACATCTGGAGAAGTTCTAAAATCAGGATTTAGGATGACAATAAAGTGGATTATTGAGAATAAAGCTGAAGCCACACTCTGGGATAAGATGGTATTATCCATTGCTGAAGAGTAAGTCATCAAGCAAATGATGATTTAGACAGCTGTAAATGTTGCAAAGGATCGGGTATCAGTACTAACCAGCATGGCTAAGGGACTGCTTATCCCTTAGATCCCAATCCTCCTCTGCTATGGTATTGCGAAGGTCACGATCCATACCATTCTTTGTTGGGGTCTGCCTTCCCATTCTGGGTCTTATTACTAAGTTCTCAGACTTTGCATCTGCAAATGGTACAAGTCCCATCAATGTACGTGCAGAATTCCATTTCCTTTGAGGAAGTTGGTGGGCTCCTCATTTATTAACAGAGGAATGGCTATGGTCTCTGGCTTGACCTGCAGCTCTCTCCACTCCAGTGTTCTCTGCCCGGCTTGTGTCCACTCTTTACCCCTGGGGTCTGGGCAGCCCAGAGCAAGGGCAGGCCTGCTGTGAGGCCTGACCACAACCACCACTCCCTGGGCAACAACTATATGCCAGGCATGTGCTAAGCACTTTGCACATTTTGTTTTCATAATCTCACAGCAATTCTGGAAGTTATCATCTCTGTTTTTCAGTACAGAAATGGAGGTTTAACTAAAATAAGATATTTGTGCAACATTACACACTTAGTAAGGGACAGATTTGGTATTTGAACTGCTTTATTCCAGAGCCCTGGCGCTTATGAATGCTATCACAACAGCTTTTGATTCGGTGTATCAAAGCTATGTTACACTTGGAAGACTTGGTGGAAATGGAAAAATATCGATTTGTTGCAGGCTGGAAGTTTCCCTTGGACAGAGTAGATTCCAAAGCACCAGCAGGCCTTCTTGGTAGGAGGTCTTGCTGCAGGACGGCACATTCAAATTCACAGCCCACATCTGCAGATCTTAGCTGTAACGAAGCTAAGCTTAACTCCTGCAGCTTTGTGGGAAGACCAGTGAGAAAACCGATCAGAAAGGATAAACTAAATTATCTGTGGCAGGCAGACTAACGGCCCCCAAAGATGTCCACATCCTGATCCCTGAAACTTGTGAATATGGCAAGTTTGCTTAGCACACAGATCTCTCCTACAGTATCCTTTGCTCCCTTCCTGTGCGATGTAGGATTAACCTCATTTACTGTTCAGTTCTTACAGAGCACACGTCACTAGTCCCAAAGATCCCGTTAGTTCTCACATAAAGGCCTCCGCCTACAGTCGAGGGCAGAGTGTATGCATATATATGTGCATATATGCCTTATATGGCAAACAAGGCATTGCAGACATGATTAAAATAAGAATCTGGAGACGGGAAGGTTATCCTGGATGACCCAGGTGGGCCCCATGCCATGACAAGGGGGAGGCAGGAAGGCTGGATTCAGAGGAGAAGATGTAATAACGGAAGCAGTGTCTGGAGTGACGTGGGCAACCTCTAGTAGCTACAAGAGGTGAGAAAGCAGGTTCTCCCCTAAAGTGTCCAGAAGGGAACTCTGCCTCGCTGACCTATTTTAGGCTTCTGACCTCCAGAACTGTAAGATAACAAATTTGTTGTTTTGGGCACTCGATTTGTGGTGACTTGTCACAGCAGCAAGAAGACACTAATACAACGTCCACGTCCCAAGTATCTCATAACAATATTGTCCGTATTAAAGTCCTATGCCCAATTTGTTTAAGTTCCTAAGATTAATGTTTCCTGATATTTAAAACAGCCCATCAGTGATGTTCTGATTGATCTGGTTCTTCCTCTTCGCAGAGAAAATGAATTCTAATACACCACCTGTGAGCTTTGAAGTGAACCTTGCACTAAATACTCTAGAGATTTCCAAAACCTAAGAGAGGAAGGCCATTTTCCTTTCCCCTGGAAAATGACCTAGGCATGCTATCCTCTGACTGACACACGTTCACTCGTTGACCCTCAGCGTGACAAATCTGAAACACGCAGGCATGACGGGAAGGGAATGTGAATTCCCTCTTCTGTGGAGACACCTGTGAAACACCTTCAACACCCACCTCCAATAGCTACTTCCGTTGGCTCAACTGTGCGAAGGTTAAAAACTCTTCCTAATTTTGATTCTAATAAATGACTTGAAGAAAGGTGTGTCCCTGTTTGTTTATGTATATACATTCAGAAGCACAGTGAAATCTCGAACAAAATTAGCCAGCGGCAGAAAGAAAAAATCAGATAACCTAATTAACCAAGGCTGAGCCATTTGCAGGACTCTGGGTAACCCTGGCCATCTGAGCTGAAGGGAGAGCAGATAAGCACTGATGAAGAGCCAGCAGCCCGGGAATAGAATCCAAATAACGGGAAGGAAGGTCATTGGCTGATTGATGAGGCTTCTGCTGTCCTTGTCACTGAGTGTGAAGAAGAGTCCTGTAGCCCTGGAAGGTTCCTAACATCATCATTATTTGAATAAGCCAGGAGACAGCAGATCCCAGAAATGCATCCTTTGTGGTCATACATTTCAGAGAGAAAGTTTTGGGTTTTGGAAACCTGCTGTGTAGCCCTATGCTCTCCAACTGGACATCACAATCATCACTGTTTCTATGCAGATACTAAACTGCTTTGGAATAGCCAAAGGAACATTCGTTGGTTCTCCTATATTATTCATTTCTCCAATCGAGTGCTCCAAACAGCTGAATGTGCCCAGCGTACTAGACTAACTCCCTTAAAGAAATCTCATCTAGAGCTGGTGTTATACTCATTAGCCAAAATTATCGTAATTATTATTTGTTCCTGGATTTTCTATGGTCTCCTTGTAAACAGGCTCCTTCTTACTCTCTGATAGTAGCAACTGACACGGAAGAAATGACTAAAAATACCAGAATCACTATGCAAACGCCTTGCTGCCTTCCTGCAAAGAAGAAGGAGGCTGGCAAATATAGTTGCTATTTCCTTACCAGGAAAAAATAAAGTTAGAGCAAGTGGCATGTCTGTGTGTGCCAACTGTCATCTGGGACAGCGGGGCCTCTTGAACCACTTGGCAAATGGCACGAACTTCCAAGTCTCTTTTTCTCTCCCAGGGCACAGGGCAGACAGGGCCACAGTTCAGATTTCCCAAAGTCCTGATTTCAAATAATTTCATTTTTCAACACAGTGATTTGTTTAAATCTAAATGTGGTTTAATCCTTATGCTGGTTGAAGACTGTTCACATAAACGCCTAAGAAATAGACAAACTCGGGGCTTCCCTGGTGGCGCAGTGGTTGAGAGTCTGCCTGCCAATGCAGGGGACACGGGTTCGAGCCCTGGTCTGGGAAGATCCCACATGCCACGGAGCAACTGGGCCCGTGAGCCACAATTGCTGAGCCTGCGCGTCTGGAGCCTGTGCTCCGCAACAAGAGAGGCCGCGATGGTGAGAGGCCCGCGCACCGCGATGAGGAGTGGTCCCCACTTGCCGCAACTGGAGAAAGCCCTCGCACAGAAACGAAGACTCAACACAGTCATAAATAAATAAATAAATAAATAAATAAATAAAAGAATGTGAATTTCTAAAAAAAAAAAAAAACAAAGAAATAGACAAACTCTTTATAGACTGTTTGATGACTCAGGGTTAAGCAAATAAGGTCACTATGTTTTCATACATTATGTGTAGTAATGAGGTTTAAATTTAACTCCCCAAATCAAACATAACTTACAATGCAGAGTCTGGACAAATGAGCTCTCTTTCCTAGTCACTGCAGCTGTGGATATGATCTAAGTCCCAATGCCTCCCCATCAAAGTAGCTTGCTTTCCTTCTATGCACACTCTCTAAAATACAAAAATAAAAATGAAGCGCTGTAGGGTAGGTGCAGATGGATGAGATGCGCAAGTAATAACAAGCTCCAGCTCTTTTCCTGGCGGGGCTCTGGTTCTGCTCTATCTGACGTGGCCTCTGCAGAGTTTTAGCAGGAACCACTGCAGCATCATGGCACCTCCAGATGAGCAAGTTCAGGGTAGGGGTGGGGCGGGGCAGGTGAAAACTTTCACAAAAATGCATCATTCCCGGGGTGCAGTAGCACAGAAGAAACACTTATTTGGGAAACTGCTTAAAATAAACACCACCCACTATAAAAGAGTCGAAGAAAATATCCCATTCTTGCTCCATCTCCCTTCTCCCTTTAAACTTACAGAGCCTGTGGTTACAAAACCTACTTGGGGGCAGCCTTTACTGTCATATGCCAAGATTTTCAGGAAGGATCAGACTAGATACTGAAGGGCCTACTAGACCATTAATAGCTGGGACTAATTCCTAAGGAGATCATTAAGAACATATTTTATATTTGTGGAGAGTTTAATTTTTGCAAACTATTACATTTCCATGACTGTTTTGAAGTAAGATGGGCAGGATTATTATGAGGTCATTTTGGAAGGCAGTTATGCTCACCACTATACTACCAACGCTGCACTATGAGATCATTTTGGATAGGTGAAAAAGAAAGACACCAAGTTAGGACAATCACTCACATCTCCTGATTCTTAGTCCTGTACAAAATCACCTCAGAAATCACTTCTCTCCAACAAGAGTGGGTCACTTGAGTACTTAATTCTGAACACCCAAGGCGCTACCTGTGGCAGCAACTGGAGTTTGGCATAACTAGATTTCATGCATTCACTCAATTAATAGTCATTCCACAAATAGGCAGTATTTGAGACCCAACTATGTGCCAGAGAGAAGAACAAGACAGGCATGGGCCCTGCCCTTGTACAGTTTACAGCCTCATCTTATGCCCCTACCTGAGTAGCAGGGACCTGGGAATGAGGCCACATCCCACAGAGGGTTCTACACACCCCTGAGAAGTGAGGAAGGGGCTTTAATGCAGAAGCTCCAGGAGTTAAGAAGACAAAAGAGCCAGAGGAGTTGGAAATTCTTCCCAGGAAGAAAGGGTTCCATGATCAAATTAGTTTGGGAAACCCATCTTACCATATTTTCCTCTTAGAAATTTACAAGCAAATTAAAACTACTGAAAAGTTCTCCAATTAAGAAACATGCTTTCATTTACCCAGGAAGTCTGTTTACCATGGGGCATCCCATAGAACCATCCTTTTGTGGGTCTTGCTGTGAGAAATGCTAGTAAGTCCACAGTCTTAAAGCAGAGTCAGGGGGCTCTGATTTAGAAATCATATTTTCCCAGCAGCACACACGCTTGTCAGAATGGCCTGAGAAGATACTCACATCTGGGACCTTCCAGGCTTAAGCAAGTCTTAAATCAGGCAGAGACCAAGGCCCTGCTGGTTCCCAACAGTGAACTCTAGAAGGCTCTTCCTGAGACCACTTCCTTCAGCCTTGGGTACCTCCCTTGGTTTCTGGGTCATGGATTTTCTTGGGACTTGGCCCCATAGCCGCTGACTTGGTAGCTCTCTGTGCTCTCGGAGCCAAGTCTTGTGACAACCCCATTTGGCTTGCTGGTACCTGTTCTCATTCTTTAGTCCAAGGCTATAGCCTGACCCTACAGCTCTGAGGCCAAGGGGCTCCCTTGTAAGGTTTTGTCCACTCTTGCTTCTGAGTCAACATGTTAAGTCACCACCTGAAATCTAACCTTATATTTCCTTGTGAGGATTAGTTACCTTGAAGGAGAGGGTTATGGTCCATCCCCATTTTAACTAAGAGAACTTAACAGTGATCCAGTGACGCCCGCCGGAAAGGCCAGGGGCCTGATGATTGTATCACATATTATCTCATTTCGTTGCCCCAACAAATGATGAGGTAATTACAACTTTTACCTCTGTTTTCCAAATTAGGAAACTGATCCTTTGAGAGGTTGTAACTTGCCCAAGGTCACAGAGCTTAAGGGATAGAGCCAGGATTTGAACCCAAGAAGTCTGATCTCAGAGTACATGCTGCTCCGAGCCAATAAGCCTCCCTTGATTCCCCACCTCTTATCAAAGTCTACCTATTCACCTTCCAGAACCACTGCCCAGGAGCATGGTACTCCTGTGGGGTCGGGGTCTTGGGGCAGCCCAGGGTTCCCAGTACCACCCCTCCCTCACCAGTCTGGTCAGCACTCCATACCCTGGGTTTGCTCTCTTCTCCCTGTCCCTCTGTCAGAGTGATGTATTTCTACTAAAGTTAACCCTGTGCTAATGTTTCCTTTCTGGTAACAACATGCTTTAACCCAGGCTAAATGTATACTGTGATGGCAGGATGGTGGACACCTATGTGGGGAGACTGTTGAGTCGGGTTTGGAACTTAGCATCCCACGAACCCCTGCTCACTTTGCCTGGACCAGCATTCTCAATCCTCCCTGCACAGGAGCGCCATAGAAGCTTCTCTCTCTCTCTATCTAACAAAAAACATATGTCCAGGCCACAACCCAAACCAAATGACTCAGAATCCCTGGGAGTGGGACCCTAGCACTGGCATGATATTAAAGCTCTCTGGGTGATTTTATATGAGACTAGAGCTGAATACTCCTTTTTTAAACATAGAGTTAGCCATGTAAATAGAAACGCTGTGTCTAAATTTTGGTCTTTGTACATCCCACTGAAGCTGGTGAAAGATGACAAGTGTGCATACTCAGAGGAGGGAAGAGGTTTAAGAATCACGGGTCTGACTCTGATTACCACGTGCTCTTGGGCCAGAATCAACTTCTTTGTGGAGTTTGGTTTTCTTAGCCAGTAATGAGGGGTTAATGCTAACTTGCCTCGAAGGTGGGTAATGAGAAACGACTAACTCAGATGGCCATAAGGTACTACTTAGGCAAAGTTAAAATGCTTCTACGACAAGCAAGGGAATTTGAGTGATTTGCCTCTTAAATATTGTCAAGATAGCCCAATAATTGTAAATAAGGTGCCAGAGTGGACTGCAATGAAGCAGGCAGCATGGACCCCCTGATTACCTACAGATGGCTACTCTCTCCTCCCATTAATATCTTTCCTCTGGATAGCAATTTGAAAATAAATCAAAAGAAAAGAACATAATATCTTGAAGCTTCTTTGGCGCACTCCCACAAAGCCAATACTGTCGTGCTGACAAACTGTTTCCTGGAAACAGGTGTGCCTCAACTTAAAGAAGGTGGATCTACAATGAAAGATATAACCAAAGTGTTCTTCCACTTGAGAAATCTTTCTTGAAATAGGAACTTCCCTTGTGCATAGTTCATTAACTTATTACCCTTGGGAGAAAAAAATCAATTCAAAATGGAAATGTAACTCCGAAATGACCATGTTATCCAGTGGGGAAATATGCTTTAATTTACAAAACCTTTACAGTAACTCACGATATTTGAAGTGAGGTTTATTCCCATGAAGCTATAAAGAGCTCTAAGAGAAAAAAGACATATTTAGACATACAGTGTTCAGCCCTTTCCAATCACCAGCTCATTTCATAACTGATGGAGAGCTTGGTCAGTGAGTCAGGGTGGAGGCACTCACCGCTGGGGATGTGAGGAGGTCTACCATAGCGCGTCAGTTCTGCTAGGCAAGCTCTCCCCTCCTGCCACTCCTAAGTGGCCAGCACCGAGGTTAGTCCCCTTTGAATAAGAACCATTTAACACTGACACCCCGCCCCTCACGCCATGGGTCTCTTATAAGCTGAGTGCTGTGCTAGGCTTGCTAAGGAAGGTGAAGATAATAGGGCAAGCCCCCTGCCCCTCTACTCTCATCAATTTATGGTGACCAGATACCCAAATTTGACAGCCTCGATCTTTTAGGAAGTGTCCCTAAATAAGCTTAGGGGTAGGACTGCCAGATAAAATATAGGATGCTTAGTTAAATCTGAATTTCATATAAACAACCAATAATGTTTTAGCATAAGTATGTCCCAAATACTTCATGGGATATACTTATACTGAAGAAAACTACTCGATGTTGGAAAGTTCAAATTTAACTGGGTGTCTTGTATTTTTATTTGCTAAATTTGACAACCTTACTTAAGGGATCTGTAGGGCCTGTTGTGAACTTTGTGAATTAGTCCCACCCTTAGGTTGCTCCTCACAAATAGGGAATTTGGAGTTGTTTTCTAGCTGTGGTAGTCATCACTGGGCTGATGACTTCCTATTTGCATCAGATCTCTCTGTGACCAACGGCATACAGCCATAAAAGGAGTTTTCAGTGATACTAGGTGGTCCTGTTGGGTTGAGGGTGCAGATTATGACTTCACAACTTAATAACCCCTGAAAGGAAGAATTGCCTTCAAGGCCTAAAGCAGTGCCCATGTTCTAGAATCACTTGTTAAATGCAAGGGCACAGAACTTGCCTCCTCAAGTCATGTGCTGACCAGCCACATGCTTGGCTGAAATTCCTGGTGTTGGGCAGTCTGTCCACAGCAAGAGATCCTTGGAGAGTGAGAGGATTAGTAAGTTCAGGTAGCTCTCAAGGTTTAGCTGGTGTAAGTTAAGAATCACCTAGGAAGTTCTGTAAAGAGGAAGACCCCAAGTCCCAGCCCTCCAGATTCTGATTCCAAAGTTCTGAATTCAGCCCCAGGAATCTGCATCTCAACCACAGGGCTGTGATTCTAACCCCCGTGGCTGGGGGGACTGTGTTTAGCACTTGCACCTCTCTCCTCAGGCTCCTGGGAAGATTCCAGCCAAGAGCCCCTGGGGGTCAGTTTGGGCTGGTGTTCCTCTCCACTGACCCAGCAGCTCAGATCCAGCTCTGGAATTTTGAAGAATGAGAAGACTTGAGCTGCTCTTCCTGTGTGATCTTCATGCAGTCATCTCTCTCCTGATGTCTCCGGCCCTGATTACTGCAAGGGCTGCCAAAAATTGTGTCCCTTTTTGCCAGTCACTTTACACTGTTAGCATTCCCAGACCCCGTTTTCCTATTAGCATGGCCTGGCGTTTTACTGATGGTTGCCAAGGCAGCTCCTGAGTCAGACAACTGGCAACACCCTGCTTTATACACCTCACATTTAACACCGGACAGCTGAGGGGCCGCACAACTTTACTCTTAAAAACAAACCCAGATCGATGCTGAGAAGTTGGTGTGTGCTGGATGTGCCCCTTGAGTCAGAGTCTCTGCCACGGGGAACAGCACATCCGCCAGACAATCTTGTGTTATGGACAAATAAAAGGAACCTGCTGAGATGTCTTTGGTGACATTCTAAATCCTGCAATGAATTATCCCCAAAGACAAGAGATGGATCGTGTGTGCAATACATGATGGAACAGAAAATGGCTGAAATGGAAAGAGTAAGTGGCCTGCAATCTAAAACAGCTCCCTTCACTTACCGGGGACAATTTCCAGTTCAGATGGAAACTTAACTCTAGTTTCAGAAAAGGCAAACCCCATCTCTTCTTGAATGTTTCATTCATTCTTTCACTCAGCTGACAAATATGTACAGAGCACCTGCTATGTGGGTAGAATAACACATCTCAAAATTGAAAGCCTCATGTTAACTAACCAGGAATCAAGAGCCTACTTGCTTCTGACAACTAGTAGTTTTTAATTAAGTAACCAGACATAGGAGGTGAGGCCCTCAGACCTCTGGGGAGGACTTTCAGGTGGCGACTGGAATCAGAGGCATTTGAGTGAGGCAGTTCTGCCAGAAAACCACATGAACGGCAGAGATGTGTAACTTCAGCTCTGCACTTCACCAATTTCCAGCAGGCTTCAGGAGCCCAACGATGATGGAAAAGCTCCATTTTAAGCCATCTGGGGTTTCATGTTGTTTCTGTGAAGTGAGGGCTCAACACAATTCATGATACTTAATACAAATGTAAGCAGATCCTTTAATATAAATGTGCAAAGAACATTGATATAGGTTTTAAGTCATGATTGTAAAGTACCATGAAGGAGCCTTTATGAACACCTATGGAATTGAGGCACCAGCGTTTCTGCTAAAACAAAACATTAGACCTGCATTCACTGAACTGGCAAAGTTGAAGAACCCTCTAATCAGACTGCCACTCAGAACAAAAGAACACAGCAAAGATTAGAGATTGAACTTGGATGAATCAAAAATCTACAGCCCTCTGGGAACAACGTCCATCATTCCTCCCAAAAAGCCATGCCCCAGTTTGTCTTCGAGCCTTTCCCCATACTGCTCTTTCTGCCTGAAACAACATTCCAGAGCTTCTCCTGACTAATGAGCAGGTCAGTGGCCTCATTTTCAGCAAGGAAGGTCAACACACCTGTTTCCAAGGTCAACATCAAGCTTGTTCATTCCCTTGTTTATGCATTCAGTTGCTTGGTTAATCGATCTGTATTGGGCATTTAATGCACGCCAGCCCCTATGGAGTGCAGCAAGGATGCAGACCTGAAATAAGGCACCTCATTCACCTTCAGGGAGCTTAGAGTTTAGTGGAAGAGACAAGTAGGAAATTGTAGAGCTGTGGGGTTGGTGTTATAATTGGGGTTTGTATCATGCAGGAGTACTGGGGAAGTTAGCAAGGCTTCCTAGAGGAGGTGGGGCCTGACTGGTGTCCTGAAGGATGAGGCAGTACCTGTTGGAGGCAGATATTATGGGTCTGGTGATGGAGTTGGCTCATGTGATCCATCCTCTCACTCTTTGCTCTCTTTGTAAAAATGATCCATGTTGATCATATGGTCAACCAGCATTGGGAGTGCTGTCCAGGGCCATGAAAGAAAGAGAAATGGCCTTGTGGTGAGTAAGACATGTGCCACGGCCTCATGCCAATCATGGACTAACACACTGGGACAGCCACTCTGAATGGTAGTACAATCTCACTTTAAGATGGCAGACTAAGCTTGCAAGTTTACCTATCCTACCTCTATTTTTCAATTAGGAAGGCAAAAGGAAGATCTACAAGGACTTAGCCCTTCTTCTGCCATTTTGAAAAAATAATTAAAACATATACTCTAGCAAAATTGAAAATGAATCCAAGAAATAGGAAGACCTGGAAACAATGGAAATAATCCAGTTCAGATAGAAAGAAATCCTAGTGGAAGAGCTTATATTTAGTCCAAATTACAATAGTGGGACAGAATGCTTGGTGAAAAACATCTTCAACAGAGCAAAAGGTTATGATGATTAAACTGGATACCTAAGAATCAGGAAGTTAAAAAAAAAAGAATCAAGAAGTAAACCACGACATGCCACATGTGTACTGAAGACTCAAGTTTCTCCAGGTCAACCAGAGAAGAAAAAGATAATTAGAAACTCTAGAAAGATAAATATACATAAAAGGCAATCATGGTCTAAATATGAAGCAAGCTAAAATACAGTTTGTATTTAAACAATTAATGGAATATAAAAACCACTGGTAATTGTAAATATTTATGCACCCAACATAGGAGCACCTCAATACATAAGGCAAATGCTAACAGCCATAAAAGGGGAAATCGACAGTAACACAATAATAGTAGGGGACTTTAACACCCCACTTTCACCAATGCACAGATCATCCAAAATGAAAGTAAACAAGGAAACACAAGCTTTAAATGATACATAAACAAGATGGACTTAACTGATATTTATAGGACATTCCATCCAAAAACAACAGAATACACTTTCTTCTCAAGTGCACATGGAACATTCTCCAGGATAGATCATATCTTGGGTCACAAATCAAGCCTTGGTAAATTTGAGAAAATTGAAATCATATCAAGTATCTTTTCTGACTACAAGGCTGAGACTAGATATCAATTACAGGAAAAAAACTGTAAAAAATACAAACACATGGAGGCTAAACAATTTGCTACTAAATAAACAAGAGATCACCAAAGAAAAAGAGGAAAACAAGAAATACCTAGAAACTAATGACAATGAAAACACGATGACCCAAAACCTATGGGATGCAGCAAAAGCAGTTCTAAAAGGGAAGTTTATAGCAATACAATCCTACCTCAAGAAACAAGAAAAATCTCAAATAAACAATCTAACCTTACACCTAAAGCAATTAGAGAAAGAAGAAGAAGAACAACAAAAAAACCCCCAAAGTTAGCAGAAGGAAAGAAATCATAAAGATCAGATCAGAAATCAATGAAAAAGAAATGAAGAAAACAATAGCGAAGATGAATAAAACTAAAAGTTGGTTCTTTGAGAAGATAAACAAAATTGATAAGCCAGACTCATCAAGAAAAAAAGGGAGAAGACTCAAATCAATAGAATTAGAAATGAAAAAGGAGAAGTAACAACTGACACTGCAGAAATACAAAGGATCATGAGAGATTACTACAAGCAACTATATGCCAATAAAATGGACAATCTGGAAGAAATGGACAAATTCTTAGAAAAGCACAACCTTCCAAGACTGAACCAGGAAGAAATAGAAAATATAAACAGACCAATCACAAGCACTGAAATTGAGATTGTGATTAAAAATTTCCCAACAAACAAAAACCCAGGACAAGATGGATTCACAGGCAAATTCTATCAAACATTTAGAGAAGAGCTAACACCTATCCTTCTCAAACTCTTTCAAAATATAGCAGAGAGAGGAACACTCCCAAACTCATTCTACAAGGCCACCATCACCCTGATACCAAAACCAGACAAAGATGTCACAAAAAAAGAAAGTACAGGCCAATATCACTGATGAACATAGATGCAAAAATCCTCAACAAAACACTAGCAAACAGAATCCAGCAGCACATTAAAAGAATCATACACCATGATCAAGTGGGGCTTATCCCAGGAATGCAAGGATTCTTCAATATATGCAAATCAATCAATGTGATACACTGTATTAACAAACTGAAGGATAAAAACCATATGATAATCTCAGTAGATGCAGAACAAGCTTTCAACAAAATTCAACACCTATTTATGATAAACACTCTCCAGAAAGTAGGCATAGAGGGAACTTACCTCAACAGAATGAAGGCCATATATGACAAACCCACAGCCAACATCATTCTCAATGGTGAAAAACTGAAACCATTTCCTCTAAGATCAGGAAAAAGACAAGGTTGCCCACCCTCACCACTATTGTTCAACATAGTTTTGGAAGTTTTAGCCACAGCAATCAGAGATGAAAAAGAAATAAAAGGAATCCAAATCAGAAAAGAAGAAATAAAACTGTCACAGTTTGCAGATGACATGAAACTATACATAGAGAATCCTAAAGATGCTACCAGAAAACTACTAGAGCTAATCAATGAATTTGGTAAAGTAGCAGGATACAGAATTAATGCACAAAAATCTCTTGCATTCCTATACACTAATGACAAAATATCTGAAAGAGAAATGAAGGAAACACTCCCATTTACCATTGCAACAAAAAGAATAAAATACCAAGGAAGAAACCTACCTAAGAAGACAGAAGACCTGTATGCAGAAAACTGTAAGACACTGATGAGAGAAATTAAAGACGATACAAACAGATGGAGAGATATACCATGTTCTTGGAAAGGAAGAATCTACATTGTGAAAATGACTACACTACCCAAAGCAATCTGCAGAGTCAATGCGATCCCTGTCAAGCTACCAATGGCATTTTTCACAGAATTAGAACAAAAAATTTCACAATTTGTATGGAAACACAAAAGACCCCGAATAGCCAAAGCAATCTTGAGAAAGAAAAATGGAGTTGGAGGAATCAGGCGCCCAGACTTCAGACTATATTACAAAGCTATAGTAATCAAGACAGTATGGTACTGGCACAAAAATAGAAATATAGATCAATGCAACAGTATAGAGAGCCGAGAGATAAACCCACGCACATATGGTCACCTTATCTTTCATAAAGGAGGCAAGAATATACAATGGAGAGAAGACAGCCTCTTCAATAAGTGGTGCTGGGAAAACTGGACAGCTACATGTAAAAGATGAAATTAGAACACTTCCGAACACCATACACAAAAATAAACTCAAAATGGATTAAAGACCTAAATGTAAGGTCAGACACTATCAAACTCTTAGAGGAAAACATAGGCAGAACACTCTATGACATAAATCACAGCAAGATCCTTTTTGACCCACCTCCTAGAGAAATGGAAATTAAAATAAACAAATGGAACCTAATGAAACTTAAAAGCTTTTGCACAGCAAAGGAAACCATAAACAAGATGAAAAGACAAACCTCAGAATGGGAGAAAATACTTGCAAACGAAACAACTGACAAAGGATTAATCTCCAAAATTTACAAGCAGCTCGTGTAGCGCAATATCAAAAAAACAAACAACCCAATCCAAAAATGGGCAGAAGACCTAAATAGACATTTCTCCAAAGGAGATATACAGATTGCCAGCAAACACATGAAAGTGTGTTCAACATCACCAATCATTAGAGAAATGCAAATGAAAGCTACAATGAGATATCACCTCACACCAGTCAGAACAGCCATCATCAAAAAATCTACAAACAATGAATGCTGGAGAGGGTGTGGAGAAAAGGGAACCCTCTTGCACTGTTGGTGGGAATGTAAATTGATACAGCCACTATGAAGAACAGTATGGAGGTTCTTTAAAAAACTAAAAATAGAACCACCATATGACCCAGCAATCCCACTACTGGGCATATACCCTGAGAAAACCATAATTCAAATAGAGACATGTACCACAGTGTTCATTGCGGCACTATTTACAATAGCCAGGACATGGAAGCAACCTAAGTGTCCATCAACAGATGAATGATAAAGAATATGTGGCACATATATACAATAGAATATTACTCAGCCATAAAAAGAAACAAAATTGAGTTATTTGTAGTGAGGTGGATGGACCTAGAGTCTGTCATACAGAGTGAAGTAAGTCAGAAAGCGAAAAACAAATACCGTATGGTAACACATATACATAGAATCTAAAAAAAAAAAAAAAAAAAGTTTCTAATGAACCTGAGGCAGGACAGGAATAAAGACGCAGATGTAGAGAATGGACTTGCAGACACGGGGAGGGGGAAGGGTAAGCTGGGACCAAGTGAGAGAGCAGCATTGACATATATACACTACCAAATGTAAAATAGATAGCTAGTGGGAAGCAGCTGCATAGCACAGGGAGATCAGCTCGTGCTTTATGACCACCTAGAGGGGTGGGATAAGGACGGAGGGAGGGAGACACAAGAGGGAGGCGATATGGGGATATATGTATACATACAGCTGATTAACTTTGTCATACAGCAGCAACTAACACACCATTGTAAAGCAATTATACTCTAATAAAGATGTTAACAAATAAATAAATAAATAAAATGTCATTAAAAAAAACCCCACTGGTGTCTGAAGTAATTAAAGTTAAACCTCTATGGTCAAGGGAGAGGGTCAATAAATATAGTGAATTCCTCTAAATTCTCTGTGAGTTCTAGGCCACTGGGTAAAGTAACTGCTTCCCTACTGTATGATTTAGTTTTCCTTTTGAAAGTGGTTCTGACTTTAGGAACTATAATCCTTACATATTAACTTTTTTTTTTTTTTTTTTTTTTTTTAATGTCTGAAACATTTATATTAACATGTTTCCATACAAATAACCCAATGAAAGTTTAGTATTAGTTGTTTTGTTTGTTTTTTTATACTGCAGGTTCTTATTAGGCATCAGTTTTATACACATCAGTGTATACATGTCAATCCCAATCGCCCAATTCAGCACACCACCATCCCCACCCCACCGCAGTTTTCCCCCCTTGGTGTCCATATGTCCATTCTCTACATCTGTGTCTCAACTTCTGCCCTGCAAACTGGCTCATCTGTACCATTTTTCTAGGTTCCGCATACATGCATTAATATACGATATTTGTTTTTCTCTTTCTGACTTACTTCACTCTGTATGACAGTCTCTAGATCCATCCACGTCTCAACAAATGACTCAATTTCATTCCTTTTTATGGCTGAGTAATATTCCATTGTATATATGTACCACATCTTCTTTATCCATTCATCCGTTGATGGGCATTTAGGTTGCTTCCATGACCTGGCTATTGTAAATAGTGCTGCAATGAACATTCGGGTGCATGTGTCTTTTTGAATCACGGTTTTCTCTGGGTATATGCCCAGTAGTGGGATTGCTGGGTCATATGGTAATTCTATTTTTAGTTTTTTAAGGAACCTCCATATTGTTCTCCATAGTGGCTGTATCAATTTACATTCCCACCAACAGTGCAAGAGGGTTCCCTTTTCACCACACCCTCTCCAGCATTTGTTGTTTGTAGATTTTCTGATGATGTCCATTCTAACAGGAGTGAGGTGGTACCTCATTGTAGTTTTGATTTGCATTTCTCTAATAATTAGTGATGTTGAGCATCTTTTCATGTGCTTCGTGGCCATCTGTATGTCTTCTTTGGAGAAATGTCTATTTAGGTCTTCTGCCCATTTTTGGATTGGGGTGTTTGTTTCTTTGATATTGAGCTGAATGAGCTGTTTATATATTTTGGAGATTAATCCTTTGTCCGTTGATTCATTTGCAAATATTTTCTCCCATTCTGAGGGTTGTCTTTTCGTCTTGTTTATGGTTTCCTTTGCTGTGCAAAAGCTTTGAAGTTTCATTAGGTCCCACTTGTTTATTTTTGTTTTTATTTCCATTACTCTAGGAGGTGGATCAAAAAAGATCTTGCTGTGATTTATGTCAAAGAGTGTTCTTCCTATGTTTTCCTCTAAGAGTTTTATAGTGTCCAGTCTTATATTTAGGTCTCGAATCCATTTTGAGTTTATTTTTGTGTATGGTGTTAGGGAGTATTCTAATTTCATTCTTTTACATGTAGCTGTCCAGTTTTCCCAGCACCACTTATTGAAGAGACTGTCTTTTCTCCATTGTATATCTTTGCCTCCTTTGTCATAGATTAGTTGACCATAGGTGCGTGGGTTAATGTCTGGGCTTTCTATCTTGTTCCATTGATCTATGTTTCTGTTTTTGTGCCAGTACCATATTGTCTTGATTACTGTAGCTTTGTAGTATAGTCTGAAGTCAGGGAGTCTGATTCCTCCAGCTCCATTTTTTTGCCTCAAGACTGCTTTGCCTATTCGGGGTCTTTTGTGTCTCCATACAAATTTTAAGATGATTTGTTCTAGCTCCGTAAAAAATGCCATTGGTAATTTGATAGGGATTGCATTGAATCTGTAGATTGCTTTGGGTAGTATACTCATTTTCACAATGTTGATTCTTCCAATCCAAGAACATGGTATATCTCTCCATCTGTTGGTATCATCTTTAATTTCTTTCATCAGTGTCTTATAGTTTTCTGCATACAGGTCTTTTGTCTCCCTAGGTAGGTTTATTCCTAGGTATTTTATTCTTTTTGTTGCAATGGTAAATGGGAGTGTTTCCATAATTTCTCTTTCAGATTTTTCATCATTAGTGTATAGGAATGCAAGAGATTTCTGTGCATTAATTTTGTATCCTGCAACTTTACCATATTCATTAATTAGCTCTAGCAGTTTTCTGGTGGCAGTTTTAGGATTCTCTATGTATAGTATCATGTCATCCGCAAACAGTGACAGTTTTACTTCTTCTTTTCCAATTTGTATTCCTTTTATTTCTTTTTCTTCTCTGATTGCCGTGGCTAGGACTTCCAAAACTATGTTGAATAATAGTGGTGAGAGTGGACATCCTTGTCTCGTTCCTGATCTTAGAGGAAATGCTTTCAGTTTTTCACCATTGAGAATGATGTTTGCTGTGGGTTTGTCATATATGGCCTTTATTATGTTGAGGTAGGTTCCCTCTATGCCCCCTTTCTGGAGAGTTTTTATCAGAAATGGGTGTTGAATTTTGTCAAAAGCTTTTTCTGCATCTATTGAGATGATCATATGGTTTTTATTCTTCAATTTGTTAATATGGTGTATCACATTGATTGATTTGCGTATATTGAAGAATCCTTGCATCCCTGGGATAAATCCCACTTGATCGTGGTGTATGATCCTTTTAATGTGTTGTTGGATTCTGTTTGCTAGTATTTTGTTGAGGATTTTTGCATCTATATTCATCAGTGATATTGGTCTGTAATTTTCTTTTTTTGTAGTGTCTTTGTCTGGTTTTGGTATCAGGGTGATGGTGGCCTCATAGAATGAGTTTGGGAGTGTTCCTTCCTCTGCAATTTTTTGGAAGAGTTTGAGAAGGATGGGTGTTAGCTCTTCTCTAAATGTTTGATAGAATTCACCTGGGAAGCCATCTGGTCCTGGACTTTTGTTTGTTGGAAGATTTTTAATCACAGTTTCAATTTCATTACTTGTGATTGGTCTGTTCATATTTTCTATTTCTTCCTGGTTCAGTCTTGGAAGGTTATACCTTTCTAAGAATTTGTCCATTTCTTCCAGGTTGTCCATTTTATTGGCATAAAGTTGCTTGTAGTAGTCTCTTAGGATGCTTTGTATTTCTGCAGTGTCTGTTGTAACTTCTCCTTTTTCATTTCTGATTTTATTGATTTGAGTCCTCTCCCTCTTTTTCTTGATGAGTCTGGCTAATGGCTTATCAATTTTGTTTATCTTCTCAAAGAACCAACTTTTACTTTTATTGATCTTTGCTATTGTTTTCTTTGTTTCTATTTCATTTATTTCTGCTCTGATCTTTATGATTTCTTTCCTTCTGCTAACTTTGGGTTTTGTTTGTTCTTCTTTCTCTAGTTTCTTTAAGTGTAAGGTTAGATTGTTTACTTGAGCTTTTTCTTGTTTCTTTAGGTAGGCTTGTATAGCTATAAACTTCCCTCTTAGAACTGCTTTTGCTGCATCCCATAGGTTTTGGGTCGTCGTGTTTTCATTGTCATTTGTCTCTAGGTATTTTTTAATTTCCTCTTTGATTTCTTCAGTGATCTCTTGGTTATTTAGTAACGTATTGTTTAGCCTCCATGTGTTTGTCCTTTTTACGTTTTTTTCCCTGTAATTCATTTCTAATCTCATAGCGTTGTGGTCAGAAAAGATGCTTGATATGATTTCAATTTTCTTAAATTTACTGAGGCTTGATTTGTGACCCAAGATGTGATCTATCTTGGAGAATGTTCCGTGCGCACTTGAGAAGAACGTGTAATCTGCTGTTTTTGGATGGAATGTCCGATATATATCAATTAAATCTATCTGGTCTATTGTGTCATTTAAAGCTTCTGTTTCCTTATTTATTTTCATTTTGGATGATCTGTCCATTGGTGTAAGTGAGGTGTTAAAGTCCCCCACTATTATTGTGTTACTGTCGATTTCCTCTTTTATAGCTGTTAGCAGTTGCCTTATGTATTGAGGTGCTCCTATGTTGGGTGCATATATATTTATAATTGTTATATCTTCTTCTTGGATTGATCCCTGGATCATTATGTAGTGTCCTTCCTTGTCTCTTGTAACATTCTTTATTTTAAAGTCTATTTTATCTGATATGAGTATAGCTACTCCAGCTTTCTTTTGATTTCCATTTGCATGGAATATCTTTTTCCATCCCCTCACTTTCAGTCTGTATGTGTCCCGAGGTCTAAAGTGGGTCTCTTGTAGACAGCATATATATGGGTCTTGTTTTTGTATCCATTCAGCCAGTCTATGTCTTTTGGTTGGGGCATTTAATCCATTCACGTTTAAGGTAATTATCGATATATATGTTCCTATGACCATTTTCTTAATTGTTTTGGGTTTGTTTTTGTAGGTCCTTTTCTTCTCTTGTGTTTCCCACTTAGAGAAGTTCCTTTAGCATTTGTTGTAGAGCTGGTTTGGTGGTGCTGAATTCTCTTAGCTTTTGCTTGTCTGTAAAGCTTTTGATTTCTCCGTCAAATCTAAATGAGATCCTTGCCGGGTAGAGTAATCTTGGTTGTAGGTTCTTCCCTTTCATCACTTTAAGTATATCATGCCACTCCCTTCTGGCTTGCAGAGTTTCTGCTGAGAAATCAGCTGTTAACCTTATGGGAGTTCCCTTGTATGTTATTTGTCGTTTTTCCCTTGCTGCTTTCAATAATTTTTCTTTGTCTTTAATTTTTGCCACTTTGATTACTATGTGTCTCGGCGTGTTTCTCCTTGGGTTTATCCTGTATGGGACTCTCTGTGCTTCCTGGACTTGATTAATTATTTCCTTTCCCATGTTAGGGAAGTTTTCGACTATAATCTCTTCAAATATTTTCTCTGGTCCTTTCTCTCTCTCTTCTCCTTCTGGGACCCCTATAATGCGAATGTTGTTGCGTTTAATGTTGTCCCAGAGGTCTCTTAGGCTGTCTTCATTTCTTTTCATTCTTTTTTCTTTAGTCTGTTCCGCAGCAGTGAATTCCATCATTCTGTCTTCCAGGTCACTTATCCGTTCTTCTGCCTCAGTTATTCTGCTATTGATTCCTTCTAGTGTAGTTTTCATTTCAGTTATTGTATTGGTCATCTCTGTTTGTTTGTTCTTTAATTCTTCTAGGTCTTTGTTAATCATTTCTTGCATCTTCTCAATCTTTGCCTCCATTCTTATTCCAAGGTCCTGGATCATCTTCACTATCATTATTCTGAATTCTTTTTCTGGAAGGTTGCCTATCTCCACTTCATTTAGTTGTTTTTCTGGGGTTTTTTCTTGTTCCTTCATCTGGTACATAGCCCTCTGCCTTTTCATCTTCTCTATCTTTCTGTAAAGTGCCGGACACCGGACCGCCGACTTCCTCGTCCCTGTCAGTCTACATATTAACTTTTTAATCTACTTTTTCCCCAGGAGACCATTCCTAAAGGTGATCTCTGGTTAAAAACTTTTTATTTCCCCAAAGGTATTTTTGATTATCCCTGATATTTTCTGATCTTTATGAGATTGTAAATTAAGCTTTACTAACTGAAAATATAAACCCATACCCATTAAGAAACAATTAGTTTTTAAGAAACATTGATTCCTCAACCTCTTACTGTTCGATTGAATTTCAATTTTTAATTGGCAATTTAATTTAGTTAAAACTCGTTAATTCCTGCTTTAAAGAAACAGTTATCTGAAGTTCAAATGCTTGAGTTCATTTCAGGGTTCTTTTTCTTCTGTTGAAGTGAAGTAAAATGAAATATAATGCTTTTTAATTTAAAAATATTAATAGTGGCTATTTTAGGCAGTAGAATATTAAAAGTGAGGTTTATTTTCTTCTTCATATTCTTCTGTATTTTCTGAATGTTCTATCATAAACATATATTTATTCTATACTTAAGTTTCTTAGAATAGAAAACTAATATAGGACTATTTGAGAATATTACTGGGACCAGAAAATCTCAGGTTCCATGGCTTTCTCTTTGACAAGCAAGGTGGCAAGCTAAGTGATTATATAAAAATTGTATTGAATATGGTTTAAGTAGGTGGGTTGAAAACATGTATGTCTGAAATCTCTGCATCGTGGAACTTTGTGTAAACTTTGCTCAGTGTAAACCTAAGAAATTTCCAATTATTTGGGGACTTTTAACAGGGAATTTATTTATTTATTTATTCGTTTACTTACTTATTTATTTATTTATTTATTTATGGCTGCATTGGGTCTTCGTTACTGTGCACAGGCTTCCTCTAGTTGTGGCGAGCAGGGGCTACTCTCCCTTGCGGCACGCGGGCTTCTGATTGCAAAGCACGGGCTCTAGGTTCGAGGGCTTCAGTAGTTGTGGTACGCAGGCTCAGTAGTTGTGGCTCTCAGGCTCTAGAGCACAGGCTCAGTAGTTGTGGCCACATGGGCTTAGTTGCTCCACGGCATGTGGGATCTTCCTGGACCAGGGCTCGAACCCGTGTCCCCTGCATTGGCAGGCAGATTCTTAACCACTGTGCCACCAGGGAAGTCCTAACAGGGACTTTATTAATTGAAGACTTCATACAAAAGAAAGAGGAATCATAGGTTTATTTCAAACTTCCTTAAAATGTCCCTGTTTAAAGAAAGTAGAATGATGGTTGCCAGGCCCTGAGGCGGGGGCTGGGGGTAGGGGGGAGAAGGATGGAGAGTTAGTGTTTAATGGATACAGAGTTTTGGTTTGGGAAGATGAAAAAGTTCTGGAGATGTGTGGTAGTGATGGTTGCACGACAATGTGAATGTACTTAACGCCACTGAATTGTACACTTACAATGGTTAAAATGGTTAATTTTATGTTATGTATATTTTACCACACTAAAAAGTCCTTGTTTCTTAAATCTAGATATGATTTAACACGATTTCATGAGACCTCTCCTTTGTTTACAGTATCCCCAAATCAGCATCTTTTTGTCAACCCATAGCATAACTAAATTTTGCACCTTTAACAAAGTAATCCTCTTGGTGACACTGTTGATGGAGCAGTTAGGCCTTTTGGTCAGTCTTGGTATTAATCCCTAGCCTGTTTTGAGGGCACGAGGAGGAAGAGAATTCTTTTCTGAAGAGCAATGGATTGGGTTTTTAAAGCTGGAAGTTGGCCAGCAATTTGGAGGTGAGCATAGCAGATTCTAGTGACAGTTACTTTTATATACAAAACGGAATTTGGACCAGAGGTTGCATCTTTCTTAAATAGCTTCTATTTTGTGAAAACATCCTTGGGATATGCCAGAAAATAATTTCATGAAAACTATAACTTCCACTTAAATTTCTGTTCAAGCTCTCTATAAAGAAAACCCCCAAGAGAGTGAATGGTTTGCTTTAACTACCCTCAGCAGTTGGCCTTATAAGAGAGCTCAGGCTCACCAAGTGTTCCATGGCCATTCAGGAGTGAATGGCCAGGAGGTAGCAAGGAACATCAACGTGGGCAATGGCCTCAGGAAATAGAAATCGATTTCCAATCTGCATGGCTGCCAGGAGCTATGGTGAGTGATGGTCTGTGTACAAGTGTAAAGCACACCTTTACTCTCCATCAGAGACTGAGACAAGTACTCCTCTCAACTGGCTTAAAATCTTTATGTGATTGGAGATTTTAAAATTATATCACAGATTCAATTCCCATGAGGCATTGGACTTTAGATACAGTACTAACCTGCATGGTGCTGTGGTGAAGTCATCATCAATATCAACGTGTGACCTTAGATATCACCAGAAGGATTAACCAGTGGTGTTTCTGTTAAGTACACAGGCATTTATTTTCTAACATTCTTTTTACTGTACATAACTATTATACACACTTTGGCATGTATAACTTACAAATATGTTTCTTGAGAATGGGATGTTCTGATTAAGAATATTCTGATAGCTGCCAAACACATATATTGATGGCCAGTTTTCAAAGAGTTGAGATACAATGAAATGTACTACCAAAATTAAAATTAAAACTTCACTGAACCATAGTTAAGTCTTTCACTGATGACTTAATCAAAAGATTTATCAGAATAACGGTGCAATGTCCCAGGGGGTTCACAATGAATATCAATTATCATTATAGTATAGTTCTACAGAAAACGTTATGAAGGTTTGAATTTTCAGTTGGTTTGGGTTTTATGTGAATGTGACTTTGTTAAATAGTAGATTATATTCTTTTAAAATATGAAGTTAACATAGCTCTCCATACAGATATCACCCAGCTAAAGTTAAAAGCCATTTACACAGTATTGAGGGCAGAAAAGAATTCACATTTTTTTTTAATTTAAGAAGTTAGAACTTTTGTATGAGAAAAATGGAGGAAAAGGAATCATTTAGCACATATTCGTAATTAAAATAAGCTGTCTAAAGCAAAAGGAGACAGGGTTATTAAACTATTATAATACCACTTGACACATGTATCACTTACCTGCTCCCAAACTTTCACTAGCTTCTTGCTGTCAGATCAAATCCAGTTTTTTAAAATTATTATTTATTTGTTTGTTTATTTTTGGCTGCGTTGGGTCTTCGTTGCTGCACGCGGGCTTTCTTTAGTTGCGGCGAGCGGGGGCTACTCTTCGTTGCAGTGTGCGGGCTTCTCATTGTGGTGGCTTCTCTTGTTGCAGAGCACAGGCTCTAGGCACACGGGCTTCAGTAGTTGTGGTGCGTGGGCTCAGTAGTTGTGGTGCACGGGCTTAGCTGCTCTGTGGCATGTAGGATCTTCCTGGACCAGGGCTCGAACCCATGTCCCCTGCAGTGGCAGGTGGATTCTTAACCACTTCGTCACCAGGGAAGTCCCCAGTTTGTTTTAAATTGATAAATTCTAGGTCCTCCACAGACCCACCTTACAGGTTGTACATTTTGTTTTTTCCCAGCCATTTTCTTGATCTCAGATGGGTGAGTGTCTACTTCTGTTACTAGGAATGTACTTATGATGTTTCTTATTCATGAGCAATCCTTTCACTCCTGGTCATGCCAAATATTCTGTATCTTTTGAAGCCCAACTCAAAGTTCACTTCCCCTCTGAAGTCATCTCAATGCCATATACCCTTTCATAGTTAATGTATTCATTAACCACCTACCAGAGATTTAATAAGTGGTTACTATGTGTCCAGTGCTACACTAGGCACTATAAGAAGTTGTACCCAGCGTGGAAGACAAAGCTCTGGACCTCAGTTGCATATGCTGTCCGGCCTCCCCAACTAGACTGTAACCCTTTCAAAGACTGGCTGGTCCTATGTTACCCTCGTAGTATCCTACTTAGCTGGGACATTTTGGGTGAGGTGGGACATGTGTTGGTCACTAAAAGGTCTAGGTGACTGGACCACATCTGCCTGGTGTTAGTGGTGAGCAAATGAGAGACAACTGGAGGAACCTTACCAGTCCTTGGACACAAAGGAAATCTTTTCATAGGTGCTCAACAACAGGGCCCACTATATGGAATTAATACATGTTGAATGAATACAGCAAAAGTGAACAAACCAATTAGCCTTCTTAAAGGGAAGGTGGGAAGACCCTCAGGATAGGGTGACGTTTAAGCAAGAAGAAAGTCAGAGGTATTGATTTCTCTGCAGCAGAAGAGACAGAGATGCTTCCTTGAGTCAGGACCTAAGGACTACATTTCTGAGTATTTCAAATACTCGGTTTGACCAACACATGGAGCCGCAAGCCAGTGGGACAGCTGCCATTTTGGCAGCTTTACTAAAAGAAAAAAAGACTTTGCTGAATGAGCTAAATCTTACCTGGCAGAGAGAAATCCCCTAGCTTTACTATAAATCATTAGAGCAGAAAAATAGGTTTAGAAGCATTGGAAATGGGCCAAAAGAGAGTGTCAAGGAGACAGCAGGATCTAACAATAGAAAACTAGGCAGCAGGTTAGACAGAGTAGGTGTGAGAGAGACAAAAGCAGATACAGAGACTAACCAGTGACCAAGGGAAAATGGCACAAGTACTGCTATCTACACAGGAATCTCCTGTCGAGAGGGTCCCAGCCAGGAGGAGGCAACGAGGGAGATTTCACTAATGCATACAGTCCATCGCAGTGTAGCCCAAATCTTCTCCTAGAACCAGCAATAGCATTACTATGTAGGGACTCTCTTCCAAATTTATGAACAGGATATGTACCCAAAGCCCATTTGTAATTTAATTGGTAACTGAAATATATTTTCCTCCAGAAATTATTTTAATTAGGTTAGATACTTATGCCAAATCCCCAAAACCTATTTAATCTACATGTACTTCCAGTTTAGTCCTTTACACAGGTATTTTAGTGATTTCTAATTACCCCATACATTCCAGCTGGTTACTCTGGTTGCCTAAGAAATAATTCTAAAATTTATGGACTTAAAACAACAACAATTTTTATTTTGCACATGAATCTGCAATTTAGGGCGTGGCTCAGCAGGGACAGTTCATCTCTGGTTCACTTGGCATCAGGAAGGGTAAGGGGGACCTGGGGCTGGGGCCTGGAATCCTCGGAAGGCTTGCCCACTCACATTTCTGGCAGTTGATGCTGGTTGTCTGGCTGAGATCCTAGCTGGAGGTGTTGGCTGAAACCTACATATGGCCCCCCTATATGGTCTGGGCTTCCTCATGGTGGCTGGTTTCCAAGGGCAAATGTCATGTGTAAGAGAAACAAAGAATAGCCGAGAGAAAAAAAAAATTGAATTCTTTTTCAAATCCAGCCTTGGAAGTCATCTAGCATTGTTCTCACTGTGCTCTATCAGTTGGACCAATCACAAAGCTCATGTGGGTTCAAGGGGAAGGCAATAGACTCCACCTCTTGAGGGAGAGTAGCAATATTCCAGAAGAGCAAGGGGGAGTAGATATAATTGGAGAGAAATTATAAATTGAGAATTGGAGAGATATAGATATAATTGGAGAGAAATTATAGATATAATTGGAGAGAAATTATAAATTATAAATTGGAGAGAAATTGGAGAGAAATTTAAAAATAGCATCCCACAATAGTGTACAATCTGCCACAACATATAACATTACTTCTAGAAAAAATATTTTTTCTAGAAAAAATATTCCAGCTTAAAAGGTAATACAGCATAGTGACTCTAGAGCCAAATTCCCAGAGCTCTGTTATATACTTGTGTGATGCTGGACAATGTGCTCAAGCTCTCTGTTCCTTAGTTTCCTCATTTATAAAATTGGGATGTTGTGAAGAAAAAACAATAGTTATTTTGAAAAAAGCTTAGAAGACTATCTAGCTCTCTAAGTGTCAGCTGTTCTCATGACACCAGGGATACACGTCCTCCAACTTCGGCAGTGGTACTTCCTGGTTCCTGGGGGGACAGTGGTGGTGGCAGCACTACCAGGGGTAGAAAATGAATGATAACAGTTCACATTATTGAGTACCTAATACCTGTCAGTTACCATGCCAAGTAAACTGACTTAAAAATCTATAAGGTAGGTACTAATATTATCCAGGTAAGAAAACTGTGACTTTGGTAACTTGCCCAAAGTGACACCTGCAAGTGGTAGAGACGGGATTTGTCCCCAGATCAGTTTAACTAGATGGAAGGAGCCTGAATCCCTGGATTACTGCATGGAGCAGAGCCTGTCTCCCAAATCTGATTTGTGGCTGAGTGAAAAAGGAACAGTACTGTATTATGCCGTTGGGATTTGGGGTTATTTATTAGAGCGGTGAACCTATCTTGACTGGGGGAGTACAGGGAAGATGGGATTGATATGCTTGAGCACAACTAACTTAATGATTCCTTTCATAAGATGAAATGGCTCTTGTTATTTGCATAAGGCAGGGTATATGCATAAAAGAAAATTATTCTCTAGGTCAGTCCCTACCAGTCTCATATATCTTCTGAACAGGAGAGGACAAACAGCTTTTGGAAATAGGGCTGGGTGTACTGATCTGGAACCCTTGACACTGATATGAACAGACTGCTTACAAATTAGGCTGACTGTTCACCAGCTGAGGAATGCCTCTTCTAAGGTTTGACTCTGGTGTAAAATCTAATGGTTCCCAGGTTGTTTGCTTGTCTCTTTTGTTTTGATTTCTTTCCCTTATAGAGAAGATTCTCTTTTTGACTACGCTGGCCAGCACACCTGTGAGGGAGAAACCTTGGCTGCTGTTACACTTAGGTCTCTGGGCAGGTACCCTATATAGTTAGACTGTAAGTTCCATGATGGCAGAGACCTTGTCTGTCCTGTTCACCACAGCATCCCTAGTGTCTAGTCTAATGTCTGGCACACAGTAGGTGCTCAAAACTTATTAAATGCATGAAAGACTGAATGTTTGAATAAAAGCTCAAGCAAACAAAAGTCAGAAGTCTATAAAGTTAACTTGGGCTCTTTATGCCAGTGGCATATCCCTCAAAGACCACATGAGGGAGGAGCCCAAAATGCCTACTACGATACTGTGGATGCAGTAGCCCCTTGATAAAATGCTTGCTGATTGAGTGATGCTACCTAATGCTTCACCTTATCCATGGTAAAACGTGGGAAGGCACAGGATCAGATAACTATTGTGGGATGCTATTTTTAAATTTATCTCCAAGGATGTTGTAAATATGGCCGTCACAAAAGTGGTCGTGCTTTTAGTTGTATGAATCACACGAAAGTCTATGGGAGTCAGCAGAGCGTCAGCCAAAGAGTACAATACTCTTCTCAACATTCACCTCTCATGGGTAGGGTTTAAATTCATAAAAGTCAAGCAACTCTAGAATCATCCATAAAAGAATTCATCTTGGCATGAAAGCAGTTTGCAGTCTTTGGTTTTCTGCACTCACTGGAATTCAGAGATCAGAAAATATGGACAATCCTCCTTTTAGGACAGGCAGCAGCTGGACTATCTTTCAGACTAGAGATTTCTTTCTTGAAAATCAAATATAGAACTTGAGTGTGATGTAAGTATACTATGTTTTACATTAATGTAAACTAAAGTTTAAAGGGATGCTATGTCTCTAATTAAAGGCATTTACAGAAATATGTCCAAAAACTCCCTAAAGTTCACTGCAGAAATAAAAAGAACAGACTGTTTGTGGTTTGGAGTAGATGGCTCCGTTGGATTTAAATATTTATCATATAATTTTTGTATCGAAGTCTTAATGGGCACTAACTTTTATGGCATCACTTCTGGAAACAATAAAATATACTGCATTTTGGAATGCTATTTCTAGTTGATTTCCATCACAGGGTACCATTAAAATAACAGTGGATTTCATGAAAAATAATGGCACATTCCTTTCCAACTGGAGTCCGAGATTTTTGACTTTTTCCAAGTTTCTTTATCAAGGTGCCACAGACACTCAAAGCCCCTGAAGAAGGTGTTCTTTTCTAGTCCAAAGAATAAGAAATGTTTGGGAAAATCCTCTTTCGTAATTCCCCTGAGAACACATGAAGAAAAACTGCTAAGCTTCCATTTCAAATGTTAGGGATTTGGATTGAGTTTAAACACCAGCTTGTGCATAATGTCATAGCTCCAATTTTCTTATGCTGGGGTGATGGTGCTGATGTAATAGAAAGGATGCAAGGACTAAATGCAGAGCTGGAAAGGCAGCGATACACGACATCAGCCAAATAACTGCAAAGTCACTTAGTTAGCTGCAGAGGAAAATTAGGCAATATCTTCTGCTAGCTAAGAGTGACGTGGGAAATGAGACAATTCTTATATAAGTCACCCTAAACAATAATATTAATATTTCCTGTGTTGTTCTTGAATATCCAATAAGTCAAATAAGATTTTGCGTTCAGATTACTTGGGAAGTGTCTCCACTCCCCATTTCACTTTGAATGAATGTCTCCTGTTCCAGGGACCTCTGACAGGTGAACCAGCAGGCTCTATCAAGAGTAACTGAAATTTACATTACAATTGATCAATTTACGCATGTATGTGCTTTACATCAAACTGAAAAGTGACATAAATTCTTTAATGCTCATTTCAATTGTTGTGAGCACACAAAGTACCTTCTAGAATATTTCTTCAGCTACGATCTCATATGACATCCTGCATTCTTCATGAAAGTGCTACTTGCTTATTTTCTTTGACTGGATAAAGGTCCCTTTGTAAATAGCTATAGTCTTACTTCTATGGTCCATGGTTTTAACTTGCATAATTTGCGTTAACACTATAAAGTTTTTCCTCTTAACCCCTGTCTAACTAGGTATGAGCTCAGTCCAAGTACACAAGCCTACTTATGGATTAAGGAGGAAAACAAAAGAAATTTACAATTTGGTAGCGATGTGGATACCACCCCTTTCACAGAGAAATTAGAGAATACTGTGAAATTCACACATTCAGAGAAAAAATCAGATGTGGTAGAGCTGAATGTGGAAATGGTGGTGTGGATTTTGTCCGGTGCAGTTCCAAGACCTTTTAGCATCACAAGCTTACATATCATTTAACTCAGGAGTGGAGGGAATTCATGGGATCCAGGAACTTGGATGGGAAAAATATTCTATCTTTAGTTTCACTAACCTCAAAGTAAAATTTAGATTAAAATGTAGAGCATAAACCACCGTACCTGTGGTTTTGTTGCCAAGAGAAATCACAGATATTCTCACATCACATTACAGTCACTGTAGCCATCTCGAAATACCTTTTATGTTCGTCACTACTTCAAAATTATGGTAGTTATTATAACTATGGTAGTAATTATAACTGCTGCTAATTTGTTTTATTTAATAGTGAATTATTGACAACACACACATCACAATTTTAAAAATTTGGTTAATGTATTTCAATAAAAGTAATTCCCTTTGTCATCCTGCATATTTTGTCATGCATTTAAAATCATCATTCTAAGAAGAACCTATAAGCTTCACCAGCCTGCCAAAGAGGTCCATGGCACCCAAAAGATTAAAATCCCTTGAAACTGTACATAAAGCATTTAATAATGCAACATCCAGGTTTCTAGAGTAAATCATTCCTTGCTAGTATCTTTTGAAGTTGAAGCAAACTTGACCTTGAAATCAACACAGTCTCATTGCTGTAAATAGATGATTCTGATGAGAGTCATTTTTTCCCCTTATTTTGCCATAAGAAAAGACCTGTAGATTCTAAAGTACTTCTGCCATCATAGCATAGGTTGTTTTCTTCTAATGATAAACTTTATCATTGTCATTTTGCCAATCAACACTAAAATATTCACTCATTTCGTATTGCTGAAATCCAGTCTGTTTTATTAGGGCACTGAATACAATCATTTTATAACTTTAAAACATAGAGAGAGCATCAAGAAAATCTTCACTACCTGGAAAAACTATAACGAAAATCCCTTATTTTGAGTAAAAGAAGCAAACATCAAAGTACCCCATCAAAGACCGCTTTTAAATGACAGTGCTACTGGCTACGGGTCCTACTCATGCTCACTTGAAATTCTGCAAATCAATTAACATTATTTCTAGGAGTGTTAAGAATAGGGCCTCTGAGTTATTATAATTATGAGATAAATTAAACAATGAGATAACGCCTCAGTAGATGTGCCTCGAGTGTAAGCACATTAAGACTTTTTGGAAAATCCTCCATGGAGACTCTGGCCAAAAATAGACATATCAAATGCCAGCAAGTTAAATGAATATTCACTCACTGAAAGCTATTGAGAAATTATTTATACACTCACAATTATTCACTTATTACTGAAGCTAAATACTGTTCAAAATGTTCATCTCCAAGAGTAAAATAAAGGTGATCAGAATTCAGAAACTAATAAAGAATATAGAAAAGAATAATATATTCTTGCTATATTGATATATAACTCACATACTGTAAAATTGATATGTAACTCACATACTATAAAATGTGTATTCTTCATTTACATAGTTAAACCATTATTTTTCTATTCATCAAAATAGTAGGTATATTACTTGTGCTGCTCTAAAATTTGCCTTTTTTTCCAGTTAAATTTGTAAGATTTAGATACCTGCTTATAAATCTAGGCTCGATCAACTTCAGTACCGGAGGTTTTTGTTGAATTACAAGCTACAAAAACCATCCAACTTGTGTGCAATAATGGAAAATTCAAAATTACTAAACTTGGGAAAGAAATGAACTACAACAACGCAAACCCCCCTCCCATTTGCAGTATATATTGTTATAGGAATAGAGATTAAAAGCTTTATTAATCACAGTTATCAAATTACTCATTCAAGATCTAGAGCGATTTTTAGTGGCTATTTATATCTGTTTGAATTAAAGTAGATCTACCAATGATAATTTAGTTTTAAGGCTACTGTTTTCTTCTCTAGGTAATTATTTCAATTTTTAAAGATAAAAATAGCTTACATGCCTCCTTAGTGAAGACCATCCAATGCTATTCTCTTCACAGCTGAATTTTCAGAGGAAGATACTGAAAATGTGCACTTTGCTCTAAGAACCAAAAAGCAACTGCATGAGCACATGTCAGAGGTTCCACCCCAACTTCCTTGGCATACTGCGGATTATTTTTCTCTAAACAGGAAGCTCTTGACAGTTTTCCCTGGTATTTTCAGAATACTTTATTTACTAGAAGAACCCCAACTTTTGCTTCAAAGTATAATGTTCTTTCCCGCCGTTCCTATTGTTGCTAATTACGAATGCTACAGACAAGACAGAAACCAAATACCAAACTACTCTCGGCTGATTCAGAATATGGTAGAAAATATAAAAAAAAAAAAACAAAGTTAGCAACATATTGCAAGGCTATGCTGGAGTCTTTAAACCCAAAGCAATACTGAAGGGAGGATTCCTGGAATTCAACGGGGAATATTTGGCTCACGCTGCAAAACCTGTATCTCTAAATAATGTCATGTTAGCAAGTGTTGAACAGGAAAGGCGGTTATATTTTAACCTACTTCACAGAACATGAGTCCAAATTTAACCAAATGCCAGAGATTCCACCCAAAATTAACAACCAGAAGCTGCTTCACATTTTTCTCCTGGTACAACAATAATTGTTCATGAAGACAAACTTGTAAGAGGTAAGAGAGAGGGGAAAACCACAATGATCTACAAACACATCTAACTATTGCATATAAAGCAAACTAATTACCTCACACAGAAGAAGTGCAGGATTTAACAGTCCATGCTCCGCAGCCCCTGGGACGCAGAAGCAGCAGCGGCAGCAGCGTTGAGAGCAGCAGCGGCGGCCAGCATCCACCAGATTCTCACAGGCCTTTGCCTGTGTGGACTCAGCCACAGACTCTGCCTCCGGCTGACGTCAAAGTCCCTGTCACATGGCCAGATGAAAGCCAAGAGAGCATTGGTTGTCGTAGCAACCACAGAACAGCTCTGAAATTATTTCAATGGGTCATCTGTCACTGTGATGTGTATGTGTTTGTGAGTGCATGTGAGTGAGTGTGTGTGTGTGTGTGTGTGTGTGTGTGTGTGCATGCACATACCCCACAACCATCACGGACAGCTACCCAGCAACCTCACCCCTTGAAGTGGTGACTAAAGAGTGCCTACGACTTTCCTCTTCAAGGCTGTTCCTTACAGTTTCTGGCAAGAAAATGCATGCCCCTCTGAAGTTCCCATTGGTCTCACTGTCACCAGCATGAAGTTTGTGTCTCTCTCTGTAGAACAGAAGGAAAGAACTAAGAAATTCTGGGGGTAGTATTCCAAGCTAATTAAATCTATTTGTAAGTAAATGGATAAAAACAGAAGCTCAAGGGGAACTGGAAGAAAAGATATTTTTAAAATGATATAAGAATCCACATCAATGTACTGAGACCAGGCTAGTAATGGAAAGAAAGAGAAGAAACATGGGGCGTGGTGGCCCTGAGTCAGATGAGAGTCTAATGAGCCTCACATCAACTAGGATGGGGAATCAGGTGAGATGAATTCAGGATCCCTGCATTGCAAAATGTCTATGCAAGGATGAACGACCAAAAGAGTTTCAAAACAGTGCTACTTTAAAATACTTTACATTTTAAACTTTTTTGGATTTTTACTTTGGGGGTCACCATACAGGTGCCAAATCCTCCCCTTCTAAATGCTCTTGTGCACATCCCTTTGGGACTCAGCATGGAGTAAATGGGTGTCCCCAAACACAAACTTCAGTGAAAGCCTAGGACAGCAGAATAAAAGGAAGGGCCGGCACATATTCTAACTTCAGCTTCATTTCCTTTAGGACAACCCTACCTTACTTCTAACTCCACACCGTGCTTATTTCCTAGTTCATTCTCCCTCTTAATTAATAGGAAGTCCATTAAATAAGATGAAATAAAATGCAGAGGAAGGTACTCTGAAAAATACATCCATTGAAACATATACCATTCAAAGGGGAAAGAGGTTAAAAGGCAGGGAGAAGAGATTGCTCTCAAAATCCTAAGGACCTTCCCATGCTCAAGTTATCAGGATTTCTTCTGGCTGGCTTCTGCTGGCTTCTTTAAAAAGAATAAAAGTAGCTCTAGGGTGCTACAAAATATAAATGGAAACTAAACCAGCTGAGCAGACTACATTTATGTCACTGCAAAAGAATGAAATTTCTGCAGTTAGAGTCAGGAATTACTTCCAGCACAGTAAGACTAATGTTCAAACTGACCATAGAATCCCCCTATTCCATCTTCCTCTCCCTTCACTTCTGTCCCAGCCCCACCTGGGAGAAAAGATACATTTTTATTTGCAAAGTTATTTTCCTGATGCTATCAGCTATAGCACTGCAAAAGTAAAATCAAAGTGCAATGCTATAATGAATGCTCCCCCCTTTAATTTCAGATTAATGATAGCTAGGAATTTACCTGTTAGCACAAGGACAATTGGCTCATTGAATCCAATGTCTATCTAAATGGGTCAGGATGTCACACCAGTGGTAGATTTCAGCAACTGTCACAATTCACAAATATGTAATTTGTTCAGGTTATAGTTCTGGTTCTCTGTCAGAAATGTACATCACAGCAATGAGGGGAATGGGAAGAAAGGAGAGAAAGCATTTCCTTCTAGACTTCCAGGGCCCCATGTTCTCTGAGCTGCCTGCTTTACCAGCTCTTTGACTCCAAATCCATGGCTGCCTGATCATCTCTTCCTCTTTATGCAGTGAAACTGCAGTACCACAGTTTGCCAATAGGTGATGTCCTCTGAAACAAGAAGTTATCAGTTCTAAAAATTCCTAAAATTCTGGCCTTAAATTAGTTTAAAATTCAACAAATACTAACACCTTTTTATTTTGAATCTTCTATCATTTTTAAGACTAAATAGAGGGGGATCTTCAAGATGGCGGAGGAGTAAGACATGGAGATCACCTTCCTCCCCACAAGTACAACAAAAATACACCTACATGTGGAACAAATCCTACAGAACACCTCCTGAACACTGGCAGAAGACCCAGACTTCCCAAAAGATGCCTGAAGGCGACCTACACACAGAGCAGGGCCAAAACCAAAGCTGAAGCCCAGGAGCTGTGCAAACAAAGAAGAGAAAGGGAAATTTCTCCGTGCAGCCTCAGGAGCAGCAGATTAAATCCCCACAATCAACTTGATGTACCTGCATCTGTGGAATACCTGAATAGAATATGAATCATCGCAAAACTGAGGTGGTGGACTTGGGGTTTGCTGTCTGCGACTAATTTGTTTCTAATTTTTATGTTTATCTTAGTTTACTTTTTAGCGCTTGTTATCATTGGAGATTTGTTTATTGGTTTGGTTGCTCTCTTCTTTTTTTAATTATTTTTTTTATTTTAATAAATTTTAAAAATGTTTTAAATTATTTTATTATTATTATAATTTTTCTTTCTTTTTTTCTCCCTTTTGTTCTGAGCCGTGTGGCTGACAGGGTCTTGATGCCCTGGCCTGGTGTCACACCTGAGCCTCTGAGGTGGGGGAGCTGAGCTCAGGACATTGGTCCACCAGAGACCTCCCGGCCCCACGTACTACCAATCGGTGAGAGTCCTCCCAGAGATCTCCGTCTCAACGCTAAGTCCTAGATCCACCCAGTGGCCAGCAAGGTCCAGTGCTGGATGCCCCATGCCAAACAACTAGCAAGACAGGAACACAACCCCACCCATTAGCAGAGAGGCTGCCCCAAATCATACTAAGTTCACAGACACCCCAAAACACACCACCGGATGTGGCCCTGCCCACCAGAAAGACAAGGTCCAGCCACACCCACCAGAACACAGGCACCAGTCCCCTCCACCAGGAAACCAACACAAGCCACTGAACCAACCTCACCCACTGGGGGCAGACACCAAAAACAATGGGAACTACGAACCTGCAGCCTGTGAAAAGGAGACCCCAAACACAGTAAGTTAAACAAAATAAGAGAGAGAAATATGCAGCAGATGAAGGAGCAAGATAAAAACCCACCAGACCAAACAAATGCAGAGGAAATAGGCAGTCTACCTGAAAAAGAATTCAGAGTAATAATAGTAAAGACGACCCAAAATCTTGGAAATAGAATGGAGAAAATACAAGAAATGTTTAATAAGGACCTAGAAGAACTAAAGAGCAAACAATGATGAACAACACAATAACTGAAATTAAAAATTCTCTACAAGGAATCAATAGAAGAATAACTGAGGCAGAAGAACGGATAAGTGACCTGGAATATAAAATAGTGGAAACAACTATACCAGAGCAGAATAAAGAAAAAAGAATGAAAAGAATTGAGGACAGTCTCAGAGACCTCTGGGAGAACATTAAATGCACCAACATTCGAACTATAGGGTCCCAGAAAAAGAAGAGAAAAAGAAAGGGTCTGAGACATTTCAAGAGATTATAGTTGAAAACTTCCCTAACATGCTAAAGGAAATAGTCAATCAAGTCCAGGAAGTGCAGAGAGTCCCATACAGGATAAATCCAAGGAGAAACACACCAAGACACATATTAATCAAACTATCAAAAATTAAATACAAAGAAAAAATATTAAAAGCAGCAAAGGAAAAGCAACAAATAACATACAAGGAAATCTCCATAAGGTTAACAGCTGATCTTTCAGCAGAAACTCTGCAAGCCAGAAGGGAGTGGCAGGACATATTTATAGTGATGAAAGGGAAAAACCTACAACCAAGATTACTCTACCCAGCAAGGATCTCATTCAGATTCGATGGAGAAATTAAAACCTTTACAGACAAGCAAAAGCTAAAAGATTTCAGCACCACCAAACCAGCTTTACAACAAAGGCTAAAGGAACTTCTCCAGGCAGGAAACACAAGAGAAGGAAAAGACCTACAGTAACAAACCCAAAACAATTAAGAAAATGGTAATAGGAACATACATATCAATAATTACCTTAAATGTAAATGGATTAAATGCTCCAACCAAAAGGCATAGATGGGTTGAATGGATACAAAAACAAGACCCATATATATGTTATCTACAAAAGACCCACTTCAGACCTAGGGACACATACAGACTGAAAGTGAGGGGATGGAAAAAGATATTCCATGCAAATGGACATCAAAGGAAAGCTGGAGTAGCAATTCTCATATCAGACAAAATTGACTTTAAAATAAAGACTATTACAAGAGACAAAGAAGGACACTACATAATGATCAAGGGATCAATCCAAGAAGAAGATATAACAATTATAAATATATATATGCACCCAACATAGGAGCACCTCAATACATAAGGCAAATGCTAACAGCCAAAAAGGGGGAAATCGACAGTAACACAGTAACACAATAAGAGTAGGGGACTTTAACACTCCACTTTCACTAATGGACAGATGCTCCAAAATGAAAATAAATAAGGAAACACAAGCCTTAAATTACACATTAGACAAGATGGACTTAATTGATATTTATAGCACATTTCATCCAAAAGCAACAGAATACACTTTCTTCTCAAGTGCTCATGGAACATTCTGCAGGATAGATCATATCTTGGATCACAAATCAAGCCTTGGTAAATTTAAGAAAATTGAAAACATATCAAGTATCTTTTCTGACCACAATGCTATGAGACTAGACATCAATTACAGGAAAAAAACTGTAAAAAATACCAACACATGGAGGCTAAACAATAGACTACTAAATAACCAAGAGATCACAGAGGAAATCAAAGAGGAAATCAAAAAATACCTAGAAACAAATGACAATGAAAACACGATGACCCAAAACCTATGGGATGCAGCAAAAGCAGTTCTAAGAGGGAAGTTGATAGCAATACAGTCCTACCTCAAGAAACAAGAAAAATCTCAAATAAACAATCTAACCTTACACTTAAAGCAATTAGAGATAGAAGAAGAAGAGTGACCAAAAAAACCCAAAGTTAGCAGAAGGAAAGAAATCATAAAGATCAGATCAGAAATCAATGAAAATGAAATGAAGGAAACAATAGCAAAGATCAATAAAACTAAAAGCTGGTTCTTTGAGAAGGCAAACAAAATTGATAAACCATTAGCCAGACTCATCAGGAAAAAAAGGGAGAAGACCCAAAACAACAGAATTAGAAATGAAAAAGGAGAAGTAACTACTGACACTGCAGAAATACAAAGGATCATGAGAGATTACTACAAGCAACTATATGCCAATACAATGGACAACCTGGAAGAAATGGACAAATTCTTAGAAAAGCACAACCTTCCAAGACTGACCCAGGAAGAAAAAGAAAATATAAACAGGCCAATCACAAGCAATGAAATTGAAACTGTGATTAAAAATCTTCCAACAAACAAAAGCCCAGGACCAGACGGCCTCACAGGCCAATTCTATCAAATATTTAGAGAGGAGCTAACACCTATCCTTCTCAAACGTTTCCAAAATATAGCAGAGGGAGGAACACACCCAAACTCATTCTACAAGGCCACCATCACCCTGATACCAAAACCAGACAAAGATGTCACAAAAAAAGAAAACTACAGACCAATATCACTGATGAACATAGATGCAAAAAGCCTCAACAGAATACTAGCAAACAGAAGCCAACAGCACATTAAAAGGATCACACACCATGATCAAGTGGGGTTTATCCCAGGAATGCAAGGATTCCTCAATGTAAGTAAATCAATCAGTGTGATACAGCATATTAACAAATTGAAGAATAAAAACCATATGATCATCTCAACAGATGCAGAAAAGGCTTTTGACAAAATTCAACACCCATTTATGACAAACACTCTCCAGAAAGTAGGCATAGAGGGAATTTACCTCAACATAATAAAGGCCATATATGACAAACCCACAGCCAACATCATTCTCAATAGTGAAAAACTGAAACCATTTCCTCTAAGATCAGGAACAAGACAAGGTTGCGCACTCTCACCACTATTATTCAACATAGTTTTGGAAGTTTTAGCCACGACAATTAGAGAAGAAAAAGAAATAAAAGGAATACAAATTGGAAAAGAAGAAATAAAACTGTCACTGTTTGCAGATGACATGATACTATACATAGAGAATCCTAAAGATGCTACCAGAAAACTACTAGAGCTAATCAATGAATCTGGTTAAGTAGCAGCATACAAAATTAATGCACAGAAATCTCTTGCATTCATATACACTACGGACGAAAAATCTGAAAGAAATTAAGGAAACACTCCCATTTACCATTGCAATAAAAAGTATAAAATACCTAGGAAGAAACCTACCTAGGGAGACAAAAGACCTGTCTGCAGAAAACTATAAGACACTGATGAGAGAAATTAAAGACGATACAAACAGATGGAGAGATATACCATGTTCTTGGATTGAAAGAATCAACATTGTGAAAATGACTATACTACCCAAAGCAGTCTACAGATTCAATGCGATCCGTATCAAACTACCAATGGCATTTTTCACAGAACTAGAACAAAAAATTTCACAATTTGTATGGAAACACAAAAGACTCCGAATAGCCAATGCAATCATGAGAGAGAAAAATGGAGCTGGAGGAATCAGGCTCCCTGAATTCAGACTATACTACAAAGCTACAGTAATCAAGACAGTATGGTACTGGTACAAAAACAGAAATATAGATCAATGGAACAGGATAGAAAGCCCAAAGATAAACCCACACACATACGGTCACCTTATCTTTGATAAAGGAGGCAAGAATGTACAGTGGAGAAAAGACAGCCTCTCCAATAAGTGGTGCTGGGAAAACTGGACAGCTACATGTAGAAGAATGAAATTAGAACACTTCCTAACATTGTACACAAAAGTAAACTCAAAATGGATTAAAAACCTAAATATATGGCCAGAGACTATAAAACTCTTAGAGGAAAACATAGGCAGAACACTCTATGACATAAATCACAGCAAGATTCTTTTTGACCCACCTCCTGGAGGAATGGAAATAAAAACAAAAATAAACAAATGAGACCTAATCAAACTTACAAGCTTTTTGCACAGCAAAGGAAACTATAAACAAGACGAAAAGACAACCCTCAGAATGGGAGAAAATATTTGCAAATGAAGCAAGTGACAAAGGATTAATTTCTGAAATTTACAAGCAGCTCATGCAGCTCAGTATGAAAATAACAAACAACCCAATCCAAAAATGGGCAGAAGGTCTAAACAGACATTTCTCCAAAGAAGATATACAGATTGCCAACAAATACATGAAAGTGTGCTCAACATCACTAATCATTTGAGAAATGCAAATCAAAATTACAATGAGGTATCACCTCATACCAGTCAGAATGGCCATCATCAAAAAATCTACAAACAATAAATGCTGGAGAGGGTGTGGAGAAAAGGGAACCCTTTTGCACTGTTGGTGGGAATGTAAATTAATACAGCCACTATGTAGGACAGTATGGAGGTTCCTTAAAAAATTCAAAATAGAACTACCATACCACCCAGCAATCCCACTACTGGGCACATACCCTGAGAAAACCGTAATTCAAAAAGAGACATGTACCACAATGTTCATTGCAGCACTCTTTACAATAGCCAGGACATGGAAGTGTCTATCGACAGATGAATGGATAAAGAAGATGTGGTGCATATATACAATGGAATACTACTCAGCCATAAAAAGAAAAAAAACTGAGGTATTTGTAGTGAGCTGGATGGACCCAGAGTCTGTCATACAGAATGAAGTAAGTCAGAAAGAGAAAAACAAATACCATATGCTAACACATATATATGGAATCTAAAAAAAAAAAAAAATGTTTCTGGTGAACCTAGCTAGGGGCAGGACCGGAATAAAGACACAGATGCAGAGAATGGACTTGAGGACACGGGGAGGGGGAAGGGTAAGCTGGGACGAAGTGAGAGAGTAGCATTGACATATATACACTACCAAATGTAAAACAGCGAGCTAGTGGGAAGGAGCTGCATAGCACAGGGAGATCAGCTTGGTGCTTTGTGACCACCTAGAGGGGTGGGATAGGGAGGGTGGGAGGGAGACACAAGAGGGAGGGGATATGGGGATATATGTATACATATAGCTGATGAAATTTGTTATACAGCAGAAACTAACACAACGTTGTAAAGCAATTATACTCCAATAAAGATTTTTTTTTAAAAAGACTAGTATACTTAATGTATACTGACTTGGACACTCATATTATAAGTTAAAATTATCAGTGGACTGACCTTCAAAATGAAAAGTGGATACATGTAATCCTTTTTTGTATAGCATGCTTCCAACCTGCCATCACTCATTTCCCTTTGAAAACTGTCTAGAATTAGAGATTCCTCTTACAGCTAAGGAAGTCACTGGTCTCTTGCAGGGTAGAAATTGTGACAATGATCTCTTTGGAGCTCAGGTTTCTACCCATTTGGCTAATTATTCCAAATGTAGGTAAAAATATCATAGGAAATACATATGAGGGCCTTCTCCAATCACAGCCCACCACATTGAAGAGAATATGAGTCATTTTCTTTTTAAAATAATAACTCATTTTTTTAGGTGAAAATGATTCACTTAATTTAAAAATACCCATTCAAAAATACTTCTGCACCATAGTTTTCACTTGCTGTATGAATGTCAGGGCTGCTTATTATTAGTTTGACCACTTTGCCGGAAATAACAGTTAAATGCCACTAAACAAGCATTCTGACTTGGGTTCACATACCTGAATTAACAGGTGTTTTAGGCAATGAGTAGACAACTATAATCAGCCTTTTATTTAATGTTTCTAGGCAGAAATGTGCTGTATCCCTGTCTCAGCATTAGTGGGAAGGCCATAGACCTATTTTTTGGAAGCACTGGGTTCAAATCTCATCTGGGCAAGTTACTCAAGTGCTCTGAGCCTCAGTGCCTACATCCTAAGGTAGTTGTGAGGATTATAAACTTTAAGGTTTTTAAAAATTCTAATACCCTGTGACAGGGTCAGTGGCTCAATGTATATGTCATTTCTTACTTATCTGTCTGACTCTGATAAGTCTAAGACCTTCAGGGAAAGGATGAATCTTATTCATCTCTACAACTCTATGGTTAATAGCACAAGGACCAGAACACGAATGCTCAATAAATGTTGAGTGACTCCTCAAAATGCTGAGAAAGAAATGTTTCCTTTTCCTTCCTGCTAACAGAGAAGAGAGAGCCTCCCCTCAACCTCCCAAAAAGGCAAAGGAAGGAAAAACAAAACCAAAAGTGTTGAGTTAATCACAAAATTTTCTAGCGATGAATGGGCTCAAGTAAATTTGCCAAATAAATCAAACTTATCTCTATTAAATCATATTTATTATGAGTGCACGTAAGTTACATGCTGATGTATTTTATGTTTATAGCTGTTGATGTTGGATAATCTTTTACATTAACTGATTAATCGAGCACTTACTATATCTGGAGCATTGTTCTAAGTGCTATAGGTATATTAAATTATTCACTATAATAACTATGAGGTAGGCATTATTCTTTTCCACATTACACAACTAAAGAAACTTAAGCATAGAGCGATTAAGTAACTTGCCTACCTAGCACATGGCAGAGCCAGGATCCACACTCAGGAAACCTGGCTCCATAAATACTGGAAATAATTTACATTTGATATATTTTTAGAAAGCATTGAATTATTTCTTATGATTATTTTGTAATTGAGGGTTGTTTTTATCTTTAATTTCTTATGAGGGGGAGAAGGCCAACTTATCTTTTCTGCATTTGGGAACTCTGGTGATCTTAATCTAGCTTTGGCCTAAGGTGTAATATGGCAAGAAAAATCTAATTCAGAAGATTTGAATCAAGGAAAATGGGCAAAGTAAAATACTGAAAATATCCTGAATAAAATCACCCAAATTATTATAGTCTTAACTGAAGCAAACATCTGGACTACACAGGCTTGGGTAACTTCTGTTTCCCAGTATGATGGAGTTCTTTGTGTTCAAACTAATACTCTCACTGAGATAATAATAGCTGGATTTTTAAAAAGTGGTTGGAAGGCATCAAAGAGTAGCAAAGGCAGCAAAACCTTTAAGTGCCAAGATCCCAGATAAAAGGAAAATATATTGATGTAAGCCCAGCATTCTCCACATTATCTGCTACTTTTCTCCTCAAATTATTTGACAATTCCTAAGTGGTATGGGGTTTTTGGCATTCTCAAAACTGGAGAGACAAAAATTGGGGATTCAAATATTCAAAAGCATCCAGGACTTTAGGGATTGAGATCTTGGTTTAAAAAAAAGGAATCACAGAGAAGAGATCCTAACATTCTGAACCGTTTCCCCCTTAAAGCACCTGCCAATTCCTAGATGGCGTTAGACAAAGCATTAATATGCAGCAAAGAAGATAAAAACATAAAGGGTGAGTTTATGTTTGGGAGTTCAGGATCCTTCAAGGAGCTGGAGCTTGTGAACATCCTAAGTTTTCAGGCCTCATAACTGAAAGGCCCCAGAAGTAGTGGAAAACAGAAAATAGATGCATCCTCACAAAAACCTGGATCCATCCTAGAATCATTACAGGTTACCTAGTTGGATCAAGGTAATTCACCCCTATTCTTACTACTTTCCAGAGAAAATTAACCTTCTTTAAGGGAAGATAACATCATACAGAGCCTCTGCCATTTTTCATATACCACTTCCAATTCACTCCAAAATCATTAATCATGCTAGGAAATAGGTATAACTGACCAAAATCCAAGGGGAAAAAATAGACAGGAGAAATAGATCCATAGGTGATTTATCTTCTATAGTTATCAGACAGGGACTTTAAAATGACCATAGTTGACCCTTGAACAACCTGGAAGTTGACTGTCTACACAGTTGATAATCTGGGTCTAGGTTTACAGTCGGCCCTCCATATCTGCAGTCCCATACCCACAGATTCAACCAACCATGAATTGTGTAGTACTGTATTACGTATTTAGTGAAAAAAAAAACCCCACATAAGTGGACCCACACAGTTCAAACCTGTGTTACTAAAGGGTCCACAGTATAATTAATATGTTCAAGGAAATAGCAGGATGGAGAGTTCCACATGCAAAATAGTAAAATCTATAAAAAAGAGAACATATTAAATTTAATTGAAAAATACAATTAAGAGCACAACAGATGGGTTCAAGAACATAGAAGATATACCAAAAGAGAAAAATAGTGAAACGAATGATTAGCAGACAAATCTAGACTGAAGTATAAGAAGAAAAAAAGAATGGAAAATACTGAAAATAATGTAAGAGACATTTGGGACATATGAAAAGGCTAACACGTATATTGGGGAGAGGAGAGAAGAGGAGAGAGAGATAGGACAGAAGCAATATTTGAAGAGAATTGGCCGAGAAGTTTCCAAAACTTATAAAAGATATGAAACAACAGATTTAAGAAGCCCTATATACCCCAAACAGGATAATTACAAAGAAAACCACACACAGACACATTGTGACCAATCTGCTGAAAACTAAAGACAAAGACAAAATCTTAAAGGCAGTGAAACAAAAAAATTATATTAATTTATAAGGAGCAAAAAAAGAATTTTTAACAGTAAAAATCAACAGTAAAACAAAGAAGCCAATTAGAAAATTGGCAAAATACAGGAAAAGATATTTTCCCCAAGAATGTATAAAGATGACAAATAAGCACACAAAATGATTTTCCAGCATCATTAGCTATTAGGGAAATGCAAGTTAAAACCATAATGAGATACTACTACACACCTGTCAAAATGACTAAAATAAAAAATAGTGACAATACCAAATGCTGGCAGAGAAACTGAATCACTCGTATTGCTAGTGGGAAAGTAAAATGGTACAGCCACTATAGAAAACAGTTTGGCAGTTTTTAAAAAAATTAAACATGCAACTACTGTATGTACTCATGCAATTGTACTCCTGGGTATTCCAGGGAAATGAAGGCTTATGCTAACAGAAAAGCTTGTACACAAATGCTTTTAGCACCTCTCTTTGTGGTGGCCGATAATTGGAAACAACTCAGGTACTTACAATGAGTGAACGGGTGAACACATTTTAGTACCTCCATACTATGGAATACTACTCAGTAGTAAAGTGAAACAAACTATGATGCACACAAAAACCTGCATCAATGTCCAGAGAATTTTTCCGAGTGAAAAAAACTAATCTCAAAAGGTCACTTATTGTACAATTCCATTTCTGTAACAGTATGACAAAATTATAGAAATGAAAAACAGATCAGTGGTTGCCAGAGATTAAGGAGGGAATTAGGGGAAGTGCCTATGGCTGTAAAAGGACAACAGGAGGGATGCTTATAGTGTGATGGAAACATTCTGCATCTTGACTGTATTAATGTCAATATCCTGGCTGTAACATTGTACTACAGCTTTGCAAGATGTTACCTTTCGGGGAAAGTGGGTAGAGGATATATGGGTTCTCTCTGTATTGTGTCCCACAACTGCATGTGAATCTACACTTATCTCAAAATAAAAGTTTAATTAAAAATTTTTAAGTGAAGGCGACATAAGACATTTCAGTCAAAAACTGAGGGAATTTGTTCCAATAGAATTACATAAATTTCTGACGAGTTGTTTAAGCAGAAGAAAAATGATCCCACATGGAAACACAGAGATACAGAAAGGGCAAATATATAGATAAATTTAAATGAATACCAACTTTATAAACCCCCATGTCTTGTAGGGGTTAAAATGTGTGTAGATTCAAAATATAGGGCAACATTAGCACAAAAGGTAAGACAGGATGAATAGAATTAGAGTTTTCTAAGATTCTTGTATTCCGGTCAAAGTACTAATTAATAATAGCCTCTAATAAGGTAAGGGTGCACAATGTAATCCTTGTAGTATCCATTAAAAGAATAACAAAAGAATGTATAGCTAATAAACTAGTACAGCAGGAAAATGATTTTTAAAATTACTTGATTCCGAAAAGAAGCAAAAAAAGGTGGGGTGGGGGGAGAGAAAATGATAGGATAAATAGGAAGAAATATTGGGTTGACCAAAAAAGTTCGTTTGGGTTTTTCTGTAACATATTACAGAAAAACCCGAACGAACTTTTTGGCCAAGCCAATAGTAACATTGAAGAGTTAATTGCAAACATGTCAATAATTACAATGATTACTATAATATATAAACTGACCAAATATTCTAATTAAAAGACAAAAACATCAGACTGTACTAATAAGAAAATTCTAACTCTTTACTCCACATAAGAGATGCAAATTGATATACAAACTAACCAGCAAAAACTGTTGTAGCATTATTATCAAGCAATAGTACTTACTTGTAATATAAGCGAGAGATACTACTAGAGACATAGAAGAACACTTCATAATTCACTGCTCTAAATATGCATGCACCTAATAAAATAGCAACAAGATAAATAGAAAAATTCACTCACACTATTGATTTAACGTATTTTTTTCAATAACTTATAGAACAAGTAGCAAAATAAGGTAGAGGTACAGAATATTTTAATGATGCAATTAACCAATCTGACTTAATTAACACATGAAGAATGATGATCTCAAGAATTATAAAATATACAACTTTTCTCTCAAATATATTTAACAATATTGACTATATGCTGGGCCACAGGAGTTTTTCAATACATTATAAATGATCAAAATCACAGAGTATACTCTTTGTACACAGTGGAACAAAGCTAGGACTCAATATTGAATAGACAAATAGAAAATCTCTAAATGGAAACCAGGCAATACATTTCTAAATAATCCATGAATTTAAAAGATTTACATTGCAATGTAGAAATATTTTGAACTGAACAACAAAAATATAATGTATCAAAATTTACATGCACCTAAAGCACTACTTAATGGAAATGCATATATCTGTTTAAAAAAAATACTGAGGTTCCACTTTTAGCACGGTACTTTGAGGACCTCTGTGGACCTGTTCCCTAGTGAAACAAGCATAACTTTTGAAAGTATTTTTAAATATCATAGAAAGTCTCTGAGAATTGTCCTTAGGGTATAGAGCCAATGAAGAAACATTTATTCAAGAAAACATACTAAAACTGGATAAGAACATTGAGAATCTGTGGCACTTTTGAGTCACTTCTATGCATGCTCCATCCTGGAAAGACGTAACCAGTAAGATTGGGCTCCTTTTCCCCTCAGCTCTTTTTTTTTTTTTTTTTTTTTTTTTAAATTTTATTTATTTATTTATTTATTTATGGCTGTGTTGGGTCTTCGTTTCTGTGCGAGGGCTTTCTCTAGTTGCGGCAAGCGGGGGCCACTCTTCATCGCGGTGCGCGGGCCTCTCACCGTCACGGCCTCTCTTGTTGCGGAGCACAGGCTCCAGACGCGCAGGCTCAGCAATTGTGGCTCACGGGCCTAGTCGCTCTGCGGCATGTGGGATCTTCCCGGACCAGGGCTCGAACCCGTGTCCCCTGCATTGGCAGGCAGATTCTCAACCACTGCGCCACCAGGGAAGCCCTCCCCTCAGCTCTTGATAAAGGGACACAGTATCTCACTGGGGAAGGCAGGCCATCAGCATTTCTCCAGCTCTGGTGTTAAATTCCTGGTCGTTGCAGCCAAGAGGTTGGGGGCTCCCTTCCTCCACCTAGCCCCCACTCATAGGGCAGATGCTCTACTCCAGGCACAATAGGTCAAAGATCCTGAGGCCCCTGTTACCCTCAGTCCAGCTCACTTGTAGGGCAGGGGTTCTATTCCAGAGGCAATCTGAGACTACGCTACCAACACTGCTCCACGTCCAGAGTAGTTACTCAGAGGTTTTTCCCAGAGGGAGACACAGTCCATGAGAGCAGAGAGCTCTGTAGATCTTCCCAGAGGAACTGACTTTATTAAATAGAATGTGGGGAAGTTCAAGTTTGAGGTTGCTCTTGAAAATAATGGAGATTTTGGTGGTAAACAACTGAGAGGAGACTGATAGAAGAGCAAAAGCTAACCTGTAGACCAGCTAGTTTACCAGAGAGAACCAGGGAAAGAGACAGCTAAAAAGAGCCCTTCTGGGATCGGAACAAACAGATTGGCCTCAAAAACTGCCCCTAATGAATTTAATTGGATCACACTGTGGAGCAATTTATGCCCCAGAGCATTGTAAGAAATACTAGAGCAATCAGCCAAAAAATTAGTGAAGCCCAACAGCTGGGTGTGATACCAAATGTGGCAGACAGTATAACAGAGATAAGGGGAAAAGACAAAGAGAGCCACGTTAAAACTAATCATCGCAAGCTGACTGGGCACAGTCATTGAAACAGTGGTAAGAGTAGCACCCTTGTATTGTGCTTTATGGTTCACATAGCACTTCCATGATTCTATTTCATTTGACCCTGAATCAATAAAAACATTTAATTTTTTAAAAGGTTTAAAAATCCATGATCTAAGTTTCTACCTCAAGTAGCTGGGCAAAGAAGAGCTGGGATATAGCTGCCCAGAATAAAGACATTTTCTAGCCTCCCTTCTAGCTCTGTAGCTTTGTGATTAAAACAGGCCAACTGGATGTAAATAGATATGTCATGTGTAGCTTCCAGAACCTTCCTTAAAAACAAATGAGCAGGGCTTCCCTGGTGGCGCAGTGGTTGAGAATCTGCCTGCCAATGCAGGGGACACGGGTTCGAGCCCTGGTCTGGGAAGACCCCACATGCCACGGAGCAGCTGGGCCCGTGAGCCACAACTACTGAGCCTGCGCGTCTGGAGCCTGTGCCCCGCAGCGGGAGGGGCCGCGATAGTGAAAGGCCCGCGCACCGCGATGAAGAGCGGTCCCCGCACCGCGATGAAGAGTGGCCCCCGCTTGCCGCAACTAGAGAAAGCCCTCGCACGAACCGAAGACCCAACACAGCCAAAAATAAAAAAAAAAATTTAAAAAAAAAATTCTAATTTAAAAAAAAAAACAAAAAAAAAACAAATGAGCAGGGGGGAAGAGGCAAGATGGCGGAAGAGTGGGACGTGGAGATCACCTTCCTTCCCACAGATACAGTAGAAATACATCTACACGTGGAACTGCTCCTACGGAACACCCACTGAACGCTGGCAGAAGACATCAGACCTCCCAAAGGGCAAGAAAATCCTCACGTATTTGGGTAGGGCAAAAGAAAAAAGAAGTAACAGAGACAAAAGAACAGGGACGGGACCTGCACCAGTGGGGGCGGGGGGCTGTGAAGGAGGAAAGGTTTCCACACACTGGGAGGCCCCTTCGCGGGCGGAGACTGCAGGTGGTGGAGGGGGGAAGCTTTGGAGCCACGGAGGAGAGCGCAGCCACAGGGGCGTGGCGGGCAAGGCAGAGAGGTTCCCGCACGGAGGCTCGGCGCCGAGCAGCACTCACCAGCCCGAGAGGCTTGTCTGCTCACCCGCTGGGGCGGGCAGGGGCTGGGAGCTGAGGCCCGGGCGTCGGTTGGATTGCAGGGAGAGGACTGGGGTTGGCAGCGTGAACACAGCCTGAAGGGGTTAGTGCACCACAGCTAGCCGGGAGAGAGTCCGGGAAAAAGTCTGCAGCTGCCGAAGAGGCAAGAGACTTTTTCTTGCCTCTTTGTTTCGTGGCGCACAAGGAGAGGGGATTCAGAGCGCCGCCTAAATGAACTCCAGAGACTGGCGTGAGCCGCAGTTATCAGCGCGGACCCCAGAGACGGGCAGGAGATGCTAAGGCTGCTGCTGCCGCCACCAGGAAGCCTGTGTGCGAGTACAGGTCACTCTCCACACTGCCTCTCCCGGGAGCCGGTGCAGCCCGCCACTGCCAGGCTCCTGTGATCCGGGGACAACTTCCCTGGGAGAACGCACGGAGCGCCTCAGGCTGCTGCAACATCACGCTGGCCTCTGACGCCACAGGCTCGTCCCGCATCCGTACCCCTCCCCCCCACCATCCTGAGTGAGCCAGAGCTCCCGAAGCAGCTGCTCCTTTAACCCCGTTCTGTCTGGGCGGGGAACAGACACCCTCAGGCGACCTACATGCAGAGGCGGGTCCAAATCCAAAGCTGAACCCTGGGAGCTGTATGAACAAAGAAGAGAAAGGGAAATCTCTCCCAGCAGCCTCAGAAGCAGCAGATTAAAGCTCCACAAATAACTTGATGTGCCTGCATCTGTTGAATACCTGAATAGACAACGAATCATCCCAAATTCAGGAGGTGGATTTTGGGAGCAGGATATATTAATTTTTCCCCTTTTCCTTTTTTTGTGAGTGTATATGTGTATGCTTCTGGGTGAGATTTTGTCTGTATAGCTTTGCTTTCACCATTAGTCCTAGGGTTAGGTCCATCCGTTTTTTTTTTTTGGTTGTTTGTTTTTTGTTGTTGTTGTTGTTGTTTTTTTTTTACTTAAAAAATTTTTTTCCTGATAAATGTTCTCTTAATAATTTTTTCCTTATTTTCTATTTTTAGAAATTAAAAAAAATTTGTTTAATAAGTTTTTTCATATTTTTTATTTTAAAAAATTAAAAATTTTTTTCGTAATAAATTTTTTCTTAATAATTTTTTCTTATTTTTTATTATAAAAAATTAATAAATCTATTTTTAAAAATTAAAAAAAATTTTTTTCTTAATAAATTGATTCTTAATAATTTTTTTCTTTTTTTTTTTTAATATAATAGCTTTATTTTATTTTATTTTATCCTCTTTCTTACTTTCTTTCATTTTTTTCTCCCTTTTATTCCGAGCCGTGTGGATGAAAGGCTCTTGGTGCTCCAGCCAGGCATCAGGGCTGTGCCTCTGAGGTGGGAGAGCCAACTTCAGGACACTGGTCCACAAGAGACCTCCCAGCTCCACGTAATACCAAACGGCAAAAATCTCTCAGAGATCTCCATCTCAACATCAAGACCCAGCTTCATTCAACGACCAGCAAGCTACACTGCTGGACACCCTATGCCAAACAACTAGCAAGACAGGAACACAGCTGGTCCATTAGCAGGGAGGCTGCCTAAAATCATAATAAGGCCACAGACACCCCAAAACACACCACCAGACGTGGATGTGCCCACCAGAAAGACAAGATCCAACCTCATCCACCAGAAAACAGGCACTAGTCCCCTCCACCAGGAAGCCTACACAACACACTGAACAAACCTTAGCCACTGGGGACAGATACCAAAAACAACGGGAACTACGAACCTGCAGCCTGTGAAAAGGAGACCCCAAACACAGTAAGATAAGCAAAATGAGAAGACAAAAAAACACACAGCAGGTGAAGGAGCAGGGTCAAAACACACCAGACCTAACAAATGAAGAGGAAATAGGCAGTCTACGTGAAAAAGAATTCAGAATAATGATAGTAAAGATGATCCAGAATCTTGGAAATAGAATAGACAAAATGCAAGAAACATTTAACAAGGACGTAGAAGAACTAAAGAGGAACCAAGCAACGATGAAAAACACAATAAATGAAATTAAAAATACTCTAGACGGGATCAATAGCAGAATAACTGAGGCAGAAGAACGGATAAGTGACCTGGAAGATAAAATAGTGGAAATAACTACTGCAGAGCAGAATAAAGAAAAAAGAATGAAAAGAACTGAGGACAGTCTCAGAGACCTCTGGGACAACATTAAACGCACCAACATTCGAATTATAGGGGTCCCAGAAGAAGAAGAGAAAAAGAAAGGGACTGAGAAAATATTTGAAGAGATTATAGTTGAAAACTTCCCTAATATGGGAAAGGAAATAGTTAATCAAGTCCTGGAAGCACAGAGAGTCCCATACAGGATGAATCCAAGGAGAAACACACCAAGACACATATTAATCAAACTATCAAAAATTAAATATAAAGAAAACATATTAAAAGCAGCAAGGGAAAAACAACAAATAACACACAAGGGAATCCCCATAAGGTTAACAGCTGATCTCTCAGCAGAAACTCTGCAAGCCAGAAGGCAGTGGCAGGATATACTTAAAGTGATGAAGGAGAAAAACCTACAACCAAGGTTACTCTACCCAGCAAGGATCTCATTCAGATTAGATGGAGAAATTAAAACCTTTACAGACAAGCAAAAGCTGAGAGAGTTCAGCACCACCAAACCAGCTTTACAACAAATGCTAAAGGAACTTCTCTAGGCAGGAAACACAAGAGAAGGAAAACACCTACAATAACAAACCCAAAATATTTAAGAAAATAGGAATAGGAACATACATATCGATAATTACCTTAAATGTAAATGGGTTAAATGCTCCCACCAAAAGACACAGACTGGATGAATGGATACAAAAACAAGACCCATATATATGCTGTCTACAAGAGACCCACTTCAGACCTAGAGACACATACAGACTGAAAGTGAGGGGATGGAAAAAGATATTCCATGCAAATGGAAATCAAAAGAAAGCTGGAGTAGCAAATCTCATATCAGACAAAATAGACTTTAAAATAAAGACTATTACAAGAGACAAAGAAGGACACTATATAATGATCAAGGGATCGATCCAAGAGGAAGCTATAACAATTGTAAATATTTATGCACCCAACATAGGAGCACCTCAATACATAAGGCAAATGCTAACAGGGGAAATCGACAGTAACACAATCATAGTAGGGGACTTTAACACCCCCCTTTCACCAATGGACAGATCATCCAAAATGAAAATAAATAAGGAAACACAGGCTTTAAATGATACATTAAACAAGATGGACTTAATTGATATTTATAGGACATTCCACCCAATAACAACAGAATACACATTTTTCTCAAGTGCTCATGGAACATTCTCCAGGATAGATCATATCTTGGGTCACAAATCAAGCCTTGGTAAATTTAAGAAAATTGAAATCGTATCAAGTATCTTTTCCGACCACAACGCTATGAGACTAGATATCAATTACAGAAAAAGATCTGTAAAAAATACAAACACGTGGAGGCTACACAATACACTACTTAATAACGAAGTGATCACTGAAAAAATCAAAGGGGAAATCAAAAAATACCTAGAAACAAATGACAATGGAGACACGACGACCCAAAACCTATGGGATGCAGCAAATGCAGTTCTAAGAGGGAAGTTTATAGCAATACAAGCCTACCTCAAGAAACAGGAAACATCTCGAATAAACAACCTAACCTTGCACCTAAAGCAATTAGAGAAAGAAGAGCAAAAAACCCCCAAAGCTAGCAGAAGGAAAGAAATCATAAAGATCAGATCAGAAATAAATGAAAAAGAAATGAAGGAAACAATAGCAAAAATCAAACAAAATTGATAAACCATTAGCCAGACTCATCAAGAGAAAAAGGGAGAAGACTCCAATCAATAGAATTAGAAATGAAAAAGGAGAAGTAACCACTGACACTGCAGAAATACAAACGATCATGAGAGATTACTACAAGCAACTCTATGGCAATAAAATGGACAACCTGGAAGAAATGGACAGATTCTTAGAAATGCACTACCTGCCGAGACTGAACCAGGAAGAAATAGAAAATATAAACAGACCAATCACAAGCACTGAAATTGAAACTGTGATTAAAAATCTTCCAACAAACAAAAGCCCAGGACCAGATGGCTTCACAGGCGAATTCTATCAAACATTTAGAGAAGAGCTAACACCTATCCTTCACAAACTCTTCCAAAATATTGCAGAGGGAGGAACACTCCCAAACTCATTCTACGAGGCCACCATCACCCTGATACCAAAACCAGACAAAGATGTCACAAAGAAAGAAAACTACAGGCCAATATCACTGATGAACATAGATGCAAAAATCCTCAACAAAATACTAGCAAACAGAATCCAACAGCACATTAAAAGGATTATACACCATGATCAAGTGGGGTTTATCCCAGGAATGCAAGGATTCTTCAATATACGCAGATCAATCAACGTGATACATCATATTAACAAATTGAAAGAGAAAAACCATATGATCATCTCAATAGATGCAGAGAAAGCTTTCGACAAAATTCAACACCCATTTATGATAAAAGCCCTGCAGAAAGTAGGCATAGAGGGAACTTTCCTCAACATAATAAAGGCCATATATGACAAACCCACAGCCAACATTGTCCTCAATGGTGAAAAACTGAAACCATTTCCACTAAGATCAGGAACAAGACAAGGCTGCCCACTCTCACCACTATTATTCAACATAGTTTTGGAAGTGTTAGCCACAGCAATCAGAGAAGAAAAAGAAATAAAAGGAATCCAAATCGGAAAAGAAGAAGTAAAGCTGTCACTGTTTGCAGATGACATGATACTATACATAGAGAATCCTAAAGATGCTACCAGAAAACTACTAGAGCTAATCAATGAATTTGGTAAAATAGCAGGATACAAAATTAATGCACAGAAATCTCTTGCATTCCTATATACTAATGATGAAAAATCTGAAAGTGAAATTAAGAAAACACTCCCGTTTACCATTGCAACAAAAAGAATAAAATATCTAGGAATAAACCTACCTAAGGAGACAAAAGACCTGTATGCAGGAAATTATAAGACACTGATGAAAGAAATTAAAGATGATACAAATAGATGGAGAGATATACCATGTTCTTGGATTGGAAGAATCAACATTGTGAAAATGACTCTACTACCCAAAGCAATCTACAGATTCAATGCAATCCCTATCAAACTACCACTGGCATTTTTCACAGAACTAGAACAAAAAATTTCACAATTTGTATGGAGACACAAAAGACCCCGAATAGCCAAAGCAATCTTGAGAACGAAAAATGGAGCTGGAGGAATCAGGCTCCCTGACTTCAGACTTTATTACGAAGCTACAGTAATCAAGACAGTTTGGTACTGGCACAAAAACAGAAATATAGATCAATGGAACAGGATAGAAAGCCCAGAGATAAACCCACGCACATATGGTCACCTTATCTTCGATAAAGGAGGCAAGCATATACAGTGGAGAAAAGACAGCCTCTTCAATAAGTGGTGCTGGGAAAATTGGACAGCTACATGTAAAAGTATGAAATCAGAATATATGTAAATATATATATAAATATATATATAAATAGATATGTCATGTGTAGCTTCCAGAACCTTCCTTAAAAACAAATGAGCAAACAAACTTGTCTGAGCCTTTTTCGTTGTTTTATTCTGTTTACCATCCTACTGCTTGGGAGCATGGAGGTGATGGCCACCAGTGGACCATGAGGAAGTGGGCTATACATCCTAGAGATGGATGGTGGAGCTATGAGCTGGAAGAAGCCTGACTCCCAAAGAAAGACTTCTTGGGAAAAAGCTGTCAATCCAGTCCTACATTTCTTCCCCCTGGACTTTTAGGTGAGAAAGAGAGAGAGAGAGAGGAAGTTCTCTCATATTTAAGGCACAATTATTATATGTCAAACCTATTCCCAAGTGTTAGAGTTTCCACCATCAAAAAAGGGGGGGGGGGAGAGGGAACTTTGTGTAAGTGAAATGTCAGATGTTAAATAAGCTATGAAATTTCATGAAATTCCAGGAATCCATCTAGAAGAAAACAGAATGCAATGCATTCAAAAGCATTGCAACAGAAATCCTGGAAAACAGCTCTTCATTTCTCCAGGTAATTAAATTAGTAACCTTTAATTAATATTTGGCAATAATCATGTGAAGATTCTTTAAAGTCTTTCTAGACGCTGAGGAGTCACATGGGTTGAAGATAAAGAAAAAGGAGAAAAGAAACAACAAAATTACTCAGGGAATAAAAATGGTCTCTCCTTTCACCCTGCTTGCCTTTTCATAGATTGCATGAGGGAAATAAATTCTTTTCTTTTAAAGAGAGACAATTTTTCACATGAAACTAAGGATTTCATGGGAAAATGGTTGACAAATCACCTCTTTAATTTCTCATACAAAAAGGAAAGCTGCAAAATGTTAATTTTCCATCAGTAACATCCAGTACAATTAGAACAAACAATGATCTTTGTTTTTGCTTTTTTCTTTTTAAAGATTGGTTTAGAATCATAACTCTCTCTTTGCTGTCAGACACTCTTGTACATTTATAAACCTGATTTTTACAAATCATCAAGGATTCTATTCCTTCCTACTTCCAAGAGATAAAGAAACAGACTGAAAAGCATGAAGAATCTAGATGCTTCCTGTGGTGCCTGTGTTGAAATGCAACTCCTATAAACAAGAATAGAGACTCAATCCTGAAATTTATCTGCAGCCCCAAGTCATGCATTTTGTTGAGTTTTTGTACAAAACGTGGGTATCAAGGATTCTTGGTGCATTATAATGGAAAGGGTATGAACTTTGGAATCAGGTACACTCAGATTTAAATGTGGGCGCCCAAAACATGATTTTTTCATTTCTGTGACTTCAGACAACTTACTTAACCCTTCTGAGTCTGCATTTTATTATCTGTGAAATAGCAGTACTAATGGCCCTGCAGGGTGGTGATAAAGAGTGATGCTCAAGTTTAGTAGTGCATCTGATACAGTTAAAAGAAAGCTAAACTTCACAATTAGGAAGAATAATTAACAAATGTGCTAATTAGGGTCCAGGTTACCTAAGTTTACGCTTTCTAAAGAATAAACTTACTTGAAGTGTGATTTCTTATTTTCATGGAATTCCTTAGTAAGTAAATTATAATAGTTCCTAACATCAAGAGAACTATGAATTTATATTTATATTTTCATAGTCTATATTTCCACTTAACAGCATTTAATGACAGTTGAAACCACAGCATAGAATCACATTTAACCTATTAAAGATGAGATGTTCAATTATTAAGTTTCCCATGGTGTAAAGTTGTCAGCATCCTCAGAGCTCATGAGGATGAGTATCATGAGATCAGCAACCTCAGCAAAAAGGAGTGAGAGCCCACAGTGCCTGGATACACTTGTGCCAGGGCTGGAGGGACTCAAAACTTTCCAGAGCAACAAGACTTGACATTGGCCTTTTCTCCAAGAAATTTTTTATAAGGAATTTCATGAGGAAATAATTCCCAGTAAACAGAGTTGAAACAGGAATGGGAGGAGAGAAGCAATTTGGTAGGGGCTCGGGGGCAGGGCGGGGGGACCCTCACCAAAGGAGGAGAATCATGAAGTCAAGATGAAAGGAAGATTTCTGACTCAGTAAGGCTGTTCACTTGGGAATGAGTATCAGTGGAAACCTTCTAAAAAAGGATGAGGGGCTTGGAGTCGGAGTCCTACAGCATGAGTCCCCAGGTAGTCTCTGAGCTCTGCAGGGCCTCTCCAGTTCCTATAGTTACACCTAGGCGCACCTCAACATCGAATCAATAACTTCTCTTTTTGCCTCACCAGCTTGAGTGGGCGTTCCATCATTTGAAGCAAGTGATCTCTAATATAAACACAATCATCTTTGTCCTTCACTGAATTAGTGTCACTGATTCCTCAAAATGGAAAAGACTTTCATTACCTCGATCATTGCATTCATTTGTTCGTTCATTCACCTAATAATCTTCAGTGAGTGCTTTCTCTGTGTGTCAGAGGACACAGCAATGAATAAGAAAGACACAGACTTTGGCCTCATGGAGTTTATAGTTATTGAACATTTAGTAAATAATGAGTGATACAGAAGGAGAGCTACCCGGTGCCAGCCCAGGAGGACATAATGCAGTCTGGGATTTCACAGAAAAGCTCCCAGAAGATATGACCCTTGAGTGAAGAATAAAGAGGAGTGAGCCAGTTGAGGAGCTGGGAGATGTACTGAGCAGAGCAAACAGTGGGTTTAAAACCTCAGAGATGAGAGACCACATGGCATGTTAGAGGAACTGATAGGCCAGGATGGCAGAGCACTGAGAAAAGTAAGTCGCACACGATGAGCAAGCCGGTTGTGGGCAGCTTACAGAGGGCTTTGTAAACCAACGTAAACAGTAACTGAGCCACTCGCTCAAGGACACACAGCTAACAGGTGGCAGATTGGACCCTAGGTCATCTGAGCTCTAATTCAGAGACCAACTAAATTTTTTAAAGTAATGTTCTTTTAAAAGTTCCTTTCTGATTCTAAAGGTAACACATGCTGATTGTAGAGAGAATGTATCTTCTATTGGCACAAAGAGCACTATGCAAATGGTCCCCAGGTACCCAGTACACACCTTGCGTGATGTATAACATCAAATGATCACCCTCAGCAAATCCATCATCCCCAGACACTAGACATCTTTAGAGTGTCTTTAATTATAGGATTTGTCCAGACTGAGCCATACAAAAGTCACAGGATTAGGGTTCATGATGAAAATCTGTCCATTACACAAAGGACCCCACACTCTTCCCCATATGTCAGCTGCTTGCGCGTTTTTACTACATGAAAATGTAAACTTGAAGATAATCGAGTGATTATACTCAGAAAGATATCTGGTAAATTATATTTGCACATTTCCTGGTCTCTTCATGGCCTGGTCTCCAGAACGTCTCTGTCCATTTCAAAGTCAGAAGATGGTGTTTTCATCACTCAGCCACAGAAGCCCTTTAGGATGTCCCTGCCTCTCTCCGCACTGCCAGCAGCCCCAATTCCTTGGTCAAACCCAAACTGAGCACTTCTCATAAGGATTCATGTACCAGAATAGAAGCCCCTTGTCCTTCCTCCTGGGAAGGCGCTCTGCAAGGCTACGGAATCAACCTTTCCCTCCTAGTTGGAATGGCAAGCAAACGAGCCCCGGGAAGCCTGGGAAGCAGATAAAGTGCTTGATTAAGATGCCCTCCTCTTCATAGTTAACTGGCAGATCGTTTTTAGAGTTCATGCCTTAGAATTTGTTCTTTCTGGATTGTCATTTTATTTTTCTGCCACCCACATTAAAAGAAAGTCTCTTTTGCCTGTCTTTGCAGTTCCCAAGCCTAATGATAATCACGGTTTCAGCCTCTTGCCTTGAGATTCTGACAGCATAAATAATGCAGGTGCACAGAAATAAAATGTAGCTATGCTGGCTTTTGCTTCTCTAGGCAATCAACTACCAAAAAAAAAGGAAAGAGACTGAATTGATAGAAAGATGCATTTTACTGTCCAGCTGCCAAGGGGGCATTGCCGACAATGAGGATTTCAGAATAATCACCCTAAAGAGAGGAGAGGTTCAGAGCGTCCCATTCACTGCGGCCGCAGAGCCTGAAAGACGCATTGTTCCCGACAGGTCAGGTGGAAGACCCCTCCCATGAATGCAGCATTCTGAGGAAATGCTAAGCCAACCATTTTTTAAAAGACCCTCTGACACCAGAAATTTCAAACATGATTTGGTTCTCAGGGAGCGATACCATATCCTCACAGGTGTGGGATAATCATGCATCTAAGAAGAGCAGCTTCTCCAAAAACAGCTGCGGAAAGGATAAAGATACAATTGGTCCATTTAAAATCTGTGCAGTGGACTCCCCGGCTTAATGTCTGCATTCTGAGAGCTGCGGCAGGGCTGCGAAATGGGGCTTTCCAGCTGCCAGAAGGAGGAGGGGCCCTGATATGAGGACTTCACCCTGGGAGGCGTCTGAACTTAGAAATACATTTTTAAAAATGTCAACATAGAAAACATTATAAAAGGAAATGCTCAAAAATAAAATATTCACCCATTCCATTATCCTGCTTAAGACTTTTCCCCCATGTTTTTTCTCATGCTCTCTTCTAACCTTTAATTTTGACAGAGAAAAAAATGAACATAGTTACAAAGATAATATTTAGGTATGATTCTTTTATTGGCTTGTTTTGCACTTGGCACTGAGTGCTTTATGTGAGTTACCTCATTTGATCTTCATAACAGCCCCATGAGGTAAGTACCATTATTACAGATATGAAGAAACTGAGTTTTAGAAGAGTGACCATCACTTGCCTGAGGTGCCTGACTTAATCTGTGGAGTTAGTTCACACAAGAGCTGGCACTCAAATCCAGAAGCCAAAGGTTTTCCCTTCTTTCCACTCACTGTGGGCTAATGAATACCTTCTGAAGCCTTCAGAGCCTCCATATTTATCCTTTTCAGTTGCTACATAAATTCCAATGAACTGATATGCCATGGTATATTTAATATTTAATTCTCTGATTGCTACAGAGTTCAGTTGCTTCTAGATTTTCTCTATTATAAATAGCAACATATAAACATCTTTATACATTTACTTTTTTTCCTTTGAGTTGTTTCCTTGGGCAAAAGAGACTAATGAAAGTGACTACTGAGTCACAGGTACTGAAAGTTGTGCCTATTGATACTACTTCTCGTCAGAGTTTTAAATGAAATGAAAATGTTTTTCTAGCCACTAGCAAGAATTGGATGTACTGTATCTCCACAGGCTTGTTAGCACTGCATCAGATATATCTAGATCTAGACCTAGATCGATTGATCTATCTATAATTTATTTATTGTTCTTAGTTTATAAGTGCCAAATAACAACCTGTCATCAATCAGATTTTTATTTCTTGCCCTACTGGAGAGTTGAACATTTTTTCATATATTTGTTTGCCATTTGTAAATTTCCTTGTCTGTCAATTGTATTTAGGACTTCTGTATTCATTGAGACCCAGATTTCAATCCTCACCAGATATAGCTTTGTATAATTCCAAAACTAGTATCTTTCCCCAGTTCCCAGTCCGCTCAGTGAGATGATGATGGTAATGATGATTTCAGCTTTATGTTAATCTCCACCTAAATTCCTTCCCACCCCCCTGGTTTTTACCAGAAGAGTCTGCGGCAGTGCCACGCCATTTTCTGACACGTTGTTACTCATGTACATCTGTATATATTCCTTAAAGGATTTCGGACCTTGATGAAGGAATGACCTTATTTGCAGTTACGCTGTTCTAATGCTTCCCATAATTCACGCCTGGTGAGATAAAGAGCACGGCGCCCTTTAAACAGAGTGAAGAGGAAAGGATAACCCACGTCCCAGTTGTAAACACACCACAGCGAGGGAAGAAGCGAGGGCGCTGGGCTGAGGTTCCACGAGAATTTCAGAAAAATGGGGCTGATGAGGCCCTATCATCTCGCAAACCTGTGAATGAAACGGTGTCGAAAGCCTCCCTTCTTCTCAACTTTTCTTTTGTTAGGCTCCCTTTACTGTCTAGAACATTCTGAATTAGGTTATCTGCTACTAGCAATCAGAGGCTTTCTGACTAATGTAGAACGGTCCCCTTCATAACTATAAGGGTAGGTATTTTCGTTTATTTTTTATTATTAAGAAGGACTTAAGTATGAAGCCACTTGGCCATCTGTAAAACAACCACCATCCTCCACCCTTCACCTGCTGACCTCCAGGGATTTTGTACACAGATAGTGGTAATCCTGCTTTAATGAAAAATGGCATCAAAAATTAAGGTGCTTTCGAAGTATTAAGAAGTTAGGGATTACTTAGCTTTAACATTTTTAACCTAGGGACGTTGCCTATTTTATTCACTCTGTATTCACAGCATTGAACAGTGCCTGGCACATGGCAAGTGATCAAAATGTACTTGTTCAATGAATGAATGAATGGATAGGTGAATGAATGAACTAAAATTCAGTTTTTAGGATAAAGACCCCGCAAAAAGATACAGATGTATGATCTGAGTTTAGAAAACTGACTCAAGTGTGGTTTCTTCAACTTGGACTAGGGTCTAGGGATGTGAAATATTAAGGAAAACCAGTTTTTATCAGTTTTGAATTTTCTGAAAAATCATATCCAGTTTCTTCAGTTTTTGCCAAAGTAACATGTGCCCTGGTAACAACGGAATCCCTGATGAAGAATGGGATAGGCTCTAAAGGCATTCTGACTATGGCGTGATATATGAAAAAGCTAATTTCAAAGTAGCTTTTTCAGGTTAAACCAAAGCTACAAATGTCAGAGTATGTTGATCCTTGACCCTCAACTTCTCCAAAACAATACACTTGAATATATGCAGCCAATATTTGAATTATCTACACTGGCACCAGCCTCCTAGTGCTTTCATAGCAGGAAATGGCAAATACCCAGTTACTTGGGAAAGCAACAGGGGAGCAAAACCAAATAGGGACCTTTTAATCATCAAGTGCAGAGTAAATTCATGGTAAGTAAATCTGCATGTGAAATTCCAGAGGATAGTTTTGCAAAGGAAGTGAATACTGTGAATACCATGTGTGCAAGTACACACACATACACACAGAGATGATGTGATTTATCCACTACTACTATACACTGAATGTGTCCCCCTAAAATTCATATATTGAAATTCTAACCCCCAATGGATGGTATTAGGAGGTGGGGACTTTGGGAGGTAAATAGGTTATAAGGGCAGAGCCTTCATGAAAGGAATTAGAGCCCTACTAAAAGAAGCTCTAGAGAGCCCCTGTGCCCCTTCTGCCATGTGAGGACACAGCAAGAAGACACCCACCTATGAACCAGGAAGTGGGCCTGCACTAGACACTAAATATGCCAGCACCTTGATCTTAGATTTTGCAGGCTCTAGTCTGTGAGAAATAAATATTTGTTATTTATAAGCTATCCATTATGGTATTCTGTTACAGCAGCCCAAATGGACTAAGACACCTACATCTGTGCTTGAAAACTCAGATCACTTCAATTCAACCATTTGCTTTCTCCCCGAGAAAGCCTCCAGATAGTCAACATATAAATGAGCTAAGTCTTCCTGATTTCTCATTTACAGATCTCTTTGTTAATCACTTAATATATTTTTATTGAGTCCTGATGAAATTGATTATTATGTTTTTTTAACCAATAAAAAATTATACAATGGTAAACTGGCATTTATTAAGCACTTAGCCTATGCTAGCTATAGTATCTGAAACTTTTTGTACGTGAACCAACATATTTTTACAACGACGCTTGAGGGGTAGGCATCATTTCCATTTTATGGAAGAGAGCACAGAAAAATTAATAACCTTCCCAGGTCACATAGCTAGTAAGTAGTGAAGACAGGATATGAACTAAGTTGTCTCTGAAAATCGTGATTCCTGTGGTCTGGCTCTACACAGCTCATGACGAGGGCAGGACCTTCCAAAACACACAATCCAATAGCCACACATTTCTTGAGCTCTTCCTAAGTGCTAGCCCTGCACAAGGCTCTGTGTGGGGTTCAGAGATGTATGTAACCACCGCGGTGGTCCTCAAGGTGCTTACAATAATCTATTGGGAGGAAATGACAGAGAAGCAAATGAATACTATAAAGGGCCAATGAAACCTGTGTTATAAAGAGATTCAAGCAAAGAGATCTGGAAATTCAAGATGAGCACCAGTAAGCACTGGAGTGTACACTGTTTCCTTGAGCTCACAGTAGCATTACAGTAGAAAAAAATATTTTGGCAACCTATTTACAAATCCTATTTTTCCCCCATCAAGGTCTCTCTTGGGGTGCAAGTAAAAAGCTGCCATTTTTTTCCAGGCTACAAAGCCACCATGTGCTGGCTGGAAAGTGCGAGGCAGAGTTTTTGTCCCGGCTCTGGAGGCAAAGAGATGTGAAGGTTTGTCTGAGACTCTGCTTTCTTGGGGAGTGAGGGTGGTGCATATAAAAGTAATTCCTTAGTGGCTGTATCAATTTACATTCCCACCAACAGTGCAAGAGGGTTCCCTTTTCTCCACACCCTCTCCAGCATTTATGGTTTGTAGATTTTTTGATGATGGCCATTCTGACTGGAGTGAGGTGATACCTCATTGTAGTTTTGATTTGTATTTCTCTAATGATTAGTGATGTTGAGCATCCTTTCATGTGTTTGTTGGCAATCTGTATGTCTTCTTTGGAGAAATGTCTATTTAGGTCTTCTGCCCATTTTTGGATTGGGTTGTTTGTTTTTTTGATATTGAGCTGCATGAGCTGCTTGTAAATTTTGGAGATTAATCCTTTGTCAGTTGCTTCGTTTGCAAATATTTTCTCCCATTCTGGGGTTTGTCTTTTCGTCTTGTTTGTGGTTTCCTTTGCTGTGCAAAAGCTTTTAAGTTTCATTAGGTCCCATTTGTTTATTTTTATTTCCATTTCTCTAGGAGGTGGGTCAAAAAGGATCTTGCTGTGATTTATGTCATAGAGTGTTCTGCCTATGTTTTCCTCTAAGAGTTTTCCTCTAACAGTTTTATAGTATGGAGGTTCCTTAAAAAACTACAAATAGAACTACCATACGACCCAGCAATCCCACTACTGGGCATATACCCTGAGAAAACCATAATTCAAAAAGAGTCATGTACCACAATGTTCACTGCAGCACTATTTACAATCGCCAGGACATGGAAGCAACCTAAGTGTCCATTGACAGATGAATGGATAAAGAAGATGTGGCACATATATACAATGGAATATTACTTAGTCATAAAAAGAAACAAAATTGAGTTATTTGTAGTGAGGTGGATGGACCTAGAGTCTGTCATACAGAGTGAAGTAAGGCAGAAAGAGAAAAACAAATACCATATGCTAACACATATATATGGAATCTAAAAAAAAGGTTCTGAAGAACCTAGGGGCAGGACAGGAATAAAGACGCAGACGTAGAGAATAGACTTGAGGACACGGGGAGAGGGAAGGGTAAGCTGGGACGAAGTGAGAGAGTGGCATGGACATATATACACTACCAAATGTAAAATAGATAGCTAGTGGGAAGCAGCCGCATAGCACAGGGAGATCAGCTCGTTGCTTTGTGACCACCTAGAGGGGTGGGATAGGGAGGGTGGGAGGGAGACGCAAGAGGGAGGAGATATGGGGATATACGTATATGTATAGCTGATTCACTTTGTTATAAAGCAGAAACACACCATTGTAAGGCAATTATACTCCAATAAACATGTTAAAAAAAAAAGTAATTCCTACCTCATAAGGCTGTTGTAAGTATTAAATGAGAAATATTTGTGTATCACCTAGCATTTTGTAAAAGCATAAGCCAAAGCTGCCTTCCTCCAAAACTTGCTGAAGAAACAAATTACAAAAGATAAACTATAGAATGTATTGCTTGATTTTTTTCATTCATATTCCATCTGTAAATATTTAAAAAATGGAAGATATTTAAAATTTAAAATATTTGGGTAAGTGAAAAGAAAGCCAAGTGAACATTTATTCATTCATGAAGCTGGAAAGGGGGATGTGACACATTGTGTTGTTCCATGTCATATTTGTCTAGAACACATTTCTCCTCTGTGTGAAGGACAGACATGAGCTGTCATTTGCCTGTTTGCTCTCAATTCTATTCCTTCCCTTGCAGGCTCAGCTCTGTTTTGCAGCGAGCTGGACTCTGCCAGCTAGCTACATTCTCCAGAATCCTGCCAACTGACTATCAGTTAGATGCAAGCAGTGGGACACACTGGCATGTGTCTGGAAGATGCGAGGAGGAGAGAAGCCGTTGCTCATGCTCTCTCTGCTTCCAGCCCCATGTCCAGCCATGGAGGCAGCAGGTGGCTCTGGACTCCAGTGGTGCTGGCTGCTCCGGGAGCAGCACCAGCGGCCTTGAGTGGCTGTGGCCCAGAGGCCAGCAGTAGCATCAGGAGGTCCAGGAGCAGATGCACACTTGGACAATTCCAAGGAGCGCGCTTCTCAGCTCTGGGGCACCACCTCGGCTCTTTTGTTCTTCCAGTAATAGCAGCTTGACACTAACCTCTGTGTTATCCCACCTTCCCTTCTTTTGTTCCTTCAGGCCTTACTTTTGGACTCAGTCCCCTATTTTAAACCTCCTTTATTTGACATACCTAACGTGGTTTCTGTTTTCCTAATTAAACCTTTACTGATACATTTAGCCAAAAAAAAAAAAAAAAAAAGAAAAATGAAAAATCCTTTTCTGATGACCAGAATCATATTTAACCCAAACAAAGCCCATAAAATACAGTCTAATTGTTTTTATAAGCCTTGTCAGGATATAAAAATGTTCTTTGATATTTTGCATTTATGTAGAGTTCAAAAGTTTTCTGATGACAAACGGCATCGCTTCATGGAATGCCAGAATAGTTTTGGCAACTAGTTACAGTTTTAGAAAATTTAAGATATAGTGAGTATGTAGAATGTGAAAAAACTTTTTTCCTGCTGTTAGCAAGGCCATGAAATGTTCTACTTAATAAAAAGAGAAGAAAAAGAGATCTTAGAACTGGCTGAAAAACTAGGTCCTGGAACCTCTGTTTAAAAGGCTGCAATTGGGGGCTTCCCTGGTGGCGCAGTGGTTGAGAGTCTGCCTGCCAATGCAGGGGACGCGGGTTCGCACCCTGGTCTGGGAGGATCCCATATGCCACGGAGCAACTGGGCCCGTGAGCCACAACTACTGAGCCCGCGCGTCTGGAGGCTGTACCCCGCAACAAGAGAGGCCACGACGGTGAAAGGCCCGCGCACCGCAATGAGGAGTGGCCCCGCTCGCCACACCTAGAGAAAGCCCTCGCACAGAAATGAGGACCCAACACAGCCAAAAATAAATAAATTTAAAAAATGCTGGCTTAACTCCTAGAGAGTTTCATTATTAAAAAAAAAAAAAGGCTGCAATTGTAAGATGCACCCAACATGAAAGACAAGAAGGATCTTCCAATGTTCTTCCTTCAAGTTTAAGTTTCTATACATAAGGCCTCCCCATTGGTGAAAATCACTCCCACCAACCTCCTGAGTTTGGCCTGCCTTGGAATTTCACAGTGCTTTTTAGGACAAAGGTACTAAAACAATATTTTTCATCAATCCTGACAAGATTTTCAGGAAATAAAAATGTAAAAACCATCAGTATCCAGGCTTCTTAAGGTCAATAGCATGGGGAAAAAAACATTTCTAGAAAAAGGGAAGGAGCCAATGAATGTTTACAGGTTGATGGGTTCTCAGAATACTAGAGAATTCAAGACTGTACTCAAAATACATTGCTCTTTAACTGGGGTTTAAGATCAGAGTACAGGAAAGCCCTAGAGAGAAGTCAGACAATTTTCCGAGTATGACGAAAGTTGACAACAACGCACTGGAAGCATCAGTGGAGCAATTATATAGGGCAGTGCCAACTGAGGCAACAGAACAGGAAAATTCTGGAAAGATCCCTGTTTGCCTTCCAAAGTCCTAGGAAGAAAATTAAATGCAGCAGCTTACTTATTGATCTACATGGGGGCAGTTTGCGTTACAAATTTTCATTTCCTTTTGATCAACTGTCAAAAGGAAACAATGTAAATCCTATAATTATCCTGAACAAAATGTCATTTAATTGTCATGAAACTTCTATATCCAGTCAATTGTTTCTTTGTTCCGATCTCAAAGAATAAGGAAAGAAAAAAATAATCTCTGTAAGTAGAGCAGAGGACCTATGCTCTCTTCTAACTGTCATCTTGGCCCATTCCCAGCCTCTCTATAGAAGCTGGAATACGTTATTATTACTGGCAGTATTTGTACTGATCAGCATCAAACTCCCTATCTATTGAGCCCTCCCAGTTTCTACTGGCCTTTTGTGCCCTGGTCCTGATGGGGACCAAAGCTGCACCCATGAATTATTGCTGTTCTCACAGGCTGACAGCAGCTTCCAAATTACAAATAAAACAACCATACTGGGGTACAAATAGGTACAGACCCAATTTTCCCTTAATAACTCACTATAGATTCATCCTCTTATTTTTATATAAGTTCTTAAAATTTTTTTTTTTTTTTTGGCGGAACCACTTCTCCTACCACCACTTTAGACGATGAGCTCATTAAATATACTACAAGTGTACCTTAGAGATACTGTAGGTTCAGTTCCAGACCATCACAATAAAGTGAATATTGTAATAAATCAAGTCACATGGATTTTTTGGTTTCCCAGTGCATGTAAAAGTTATGTTTACACTATGCTGTGGTCTATTAAATGTGCAACAGCATCACATCTAAAGAAAACCAATATACATACCCTAATTAAAAATACTTTATTGCTAAAAAATGCTACCCATCATCTGAGCCTTCACCAGGTTGTAACCTTTTTGCCGATGGAGGGTCTTGCCTTGAAGTTGATGGCTGCTGACTGATCAGAGTGGTGGGTGCCGAAGGTTGGGGTGACTGTGGAGGTTTCTTAAAATAAGACAACAATGAAGTCTGCCACATCAATTGACTCTTCCTTTCACAAACAATTTCTCTGTAGCATACAATGCTGTTTAATGGTATTTTACCCACGATAGAACTTCTTTCAAAAATGGAGTCAAGCTGCTGCTTCTTTATCAACGAAGTGTATGTCATATTCTAAATCCTTTGTTGTCATTTCAACAGTCTTCACAGCATCTTTGCCAGGAGCAGATTCCACCTCAAGAAACCACTTCCTTTGCGCATCCAGTAAGAAACAACTCCTCATCCATTCACGTTTTATCTGAGATAGCAGCAGTTCAGTCACATCATCGAGCTCCACTTCTAATTTTAGTTCTCCTGCTATTTTTATGACACCTGCAGTTACTTCTTTCACTGAAGTCTTGAACTTCTCAATGTCATCCATGAATCAACTTCTTCCAAACTCCTGTTAATGTTTATATTTTGACCTCTTCCCATGAATCATTTAGATACTTAAATGGTCTTTAGGTATCTAGAATGGTGAATCTTTTCCAGAAGTTTTTCAATTTACTTTGCCCAGATCCATCAAAAGAATCACTTATCTATGGCAGCTATAGTCCTATGAAATGTATTTCTTAAATTTTAAGACTTGAAAGTTGAAATGACTCCTTGATCCATGGGCTGCAGAATGGATGCTGTGTTAGCAGGCATGAAACAACATTTATCTCATTGTACATCTCCATCAGAGCTCTAGGGTGACCTGGTGCATTCTCAATGAGCACTAATATTTTGAAAGGAATTTTTTTTCTGAACAGTAGTTATCCAGAGTGGGCTTAAAATATTCAGTAAACCATGTTGTCAACCAATGTGCTGTCATTCAGGCTTTGTTGTTCCATTTATAGAGCACAGAGTAGATTTAGCATAACTCTTAGGGGACCTAGGATTTTCAGAATGGTAAATGAGCATTGGCTTCAACTTCAAGTCATCAGGTGCATTAGCCCCTAACAAGAGAGTCAGCCTGTTCTTTGAAGCTTTGAAGTCAGGCACTGACTTCTCCTCTCTAGCTATGAAAGTCCTAGATGGTATCTTCTTCCAATATAAGGGTATTTCATCTACATTGAAAATCTATTGTTTAGTGTAGCCACCTTCATTAATTATCTCAGCTAGATCTTCTGGATAACTTGCTGCAGCTTCTACATCAGCACTTGCTGTGGTATCTACCTTGCACTTTGATGTTATGAAGACGGCATCTTTCCTTCAATCTCATGAACCAACCTCTGCTAACTTCAAACTTTTCTTCTTCAGCTTCCTCACCTCTCTCAGCCTTCACAGAATGGAATAGAATCAGGGCCTTGCTCTGGATTGGGCTTTAGCTTAAGGGAATGTTGGGGCTGGTTTGATTTTTTCTATTCAGACCAGTAAAACTTTCTCCATATCAGCAATAAGGCTGTTTTGCTTTTTTATCATTCATGTGTTCACTGGAGTAGCACTTTTAATCTCCTTCAAGAACTTTTCTTTTGCATTCACAACTTGGCTTACTGTTTGGTGCAAGAGGCCTAGCTTTTGGCCTATCTTGGCTTTTGACATGCCTTCCTCACTAAGCTTAATCATTTCTAGTTTTTGATTGAAACTGACAGACATGTGCCTCATCCTTTCACTTGAACACCTACAGGCCACTGAAGGTTTATTCATTGGCCTAATTTCAATATTGCTGCATCTCAGGGAACGGGGAGGCCCGAGGAAAGGGAAAGAGATGAAGGAACAACAGGTCAGTGGAGCAGTCAGAACACACACATTTACCAATTAAGTTTGCTGTCTTTTTTTTTTTTTTTTTTTTTTTTTATTTATTTATTTATTTATTTATGGCTGTGTTGGGTCTTCGTTTCCGTGCGAGGGCTTTCTCTAGTTGCGGCAAGCGGGGCCCACTCTTCATCGCGGTGCGCAGGCTTCTCACTATCGCGGCCTCTCTTGTTGCGGAGCACAGGCTCCAGACGCACAGGCTCAGTAGTTGTGGCTCACGGGCCTAGTTGCTCCACGGCATGTGGGATCTTCCCAGATCAGGGCTTGAACCCATGTCCCCTGCATTAGCAGGCAGATTCTCAACCACTGCGCCACCAGGGAAGCCCCTAGTTTGCTGTCTTATATGGGCATGGTTTGTGGTGCTCCCAAACAATTACAATAGTAACATCAAAGATCACTGATCACAAATCACCATAACAAATACAGTAATAATGAAAACATTTGAAGTATTGTGAGAATTATGAAAATGTGATACAGACACATGACGTGAGCAAATGCTGCTGGAAAAATGGTGCCAGTAGACTTGCTGGAAGCAGAGTTGCCACAAACCTTCAATTTACAAAAAATGTAGTATCTGTGAAGTGCAATAAAGCAAAGCACAATAAACTGAGGTATGCCTGATACTCTCCTTGTGAATTTTCTTCAGCTCAACAATAACATCAGCTGAAAAGTACAAAGATTTGAGTGACTACTATTTACCTAGCAGTGCGGAAATCTTTATATTAACTCTTTTACTTAATCTTGACATGAACACTGTGAGTTAAAAGTATTATCCCCATCTTATAGGTGATAAAATTGAACAAACAGTATTTAAGATCATGGCTTCTGCTTCGCTTCTATGATAATGTGAATTTATGACACCCACTTGCCCCCAATGGCTGAAGACTTTTCAAAAATATAGATAGATACATATCCACAAATCAGCACACTGCACAACTTCAAGTAGACATGTTGTATTTTGTGGGAAAAGCATGTCCAGGTATTGTGCAATGCAGTGGTTCCAAGTATTACACCAGACTGAAACAGTTTTGAGTCTGACCCAAATTCCCAGAGTTGTGTTGGGAAAGGAAGGATTTCCTTAAAATCATCCCCTGTGACCAAGAATATACTCCCCCAAGCATCCTATTTCTCATAATAACCCAGTATCAACCAGTTACTTTTCTTTTAATCCTTAAATAAATTACCTTTTCTACCTCACTTCCCTCTTATCCACAAGTTGAGACAATTAGTCCTATACTACCCTCAAAATGAGCATAGTGCATTCACCAAAAGGAGATACTTCATGATTTTTATGAGTGAGGCATTGTGATAGGTGCTGGGAATGCCCTATACAGGTGGAGGAGACAGAAAAAAAAGTGGATCATTTCAATATAACGTGATAATTGAGAATCCAACCACCTCTCACTACCGCACCTTGATTACTGCAGTATCTCCCAACAGGCCTCCACTTCTGTGACTGCCCCAGGTTATGGACTGAATATTTGTGTCTCCCCACCCTCCCCACCCCCCAGTTGCTATGCTGAAGCCCTACCCCATAATGTGATGCTATTAGGAAGTAGGGGCTTTGGGTGGTAATTAGGATGAGATGAGGTCATGAGGGTGGAGCCCTCTCAATGGGATCAGTGTCCTTACAAGAGTCTTGAGAGGACTTGCTTCAAGCCACTAAGTCTATGGTACTTTGTTACAGCAGCCTGAACAGACTAAGACGCCCCCGTTTAGTCTATTGTCTATAACACAGCCAAAACAATCCTGTTAAAACGTTAAGTCAGACCAAGTCATGTCCTCTGCACAGAGCCCTCAAGGGGCTTCTCATTGCACTTGGAATAAAAGCCAAAATATTTGCAGGGCTCAGCCGAGTCTGCCACTGCCTCTCTCCTTTGACTTGTCACCTCTCTGACCTCAGGGCTTCCTCTCCCCTCACTCATTCAGCTCCAACTAAAACCTGAAGCACAATCCTTCCTCGGGGTTTTTATCCTTACTGTTCCCTCTGCTCAGTAAACTGCACAGGTACCTGCAGGACTCAGCCTCTCACCTCCTTTGGGTGTTTACTCCAACGTGATATTCTCAGTGATGCTTTCTCTGATTACTGAATTAAAAGTTGCAGTGTGTTCCCTGTCACAATTTAATTTCCTTTTCTCCTTTGTTTTTCCCCATAATATTTATCACCATCTAACTTATTATATATCTTATTTTTCAAATGATCTGTTTTCCCTCCTTAGGATGTTAGTTTCATGACAGTTGGGATTATTGATAGTTTTGTTCACTGTCTGTTTGTATACCCACCATCTAGAATGCTGACATCTAGTGGCTGATCAATATATATTTGTTGGATTAATGGGTGATAAATGGATGAACGGCTAGATGGATGGATGGATGAATGGAAGGATAGGGAGATGGAAAGGTGGGTGGATGGGTGGGTGGATGTGTACACAGGGTATTATGGGAACACAAAGAAGAGGAGAGTTCTAAATGCAGCCCGAGATGATATGCTTTGGGAAGGCAAAATGTTCATTTCAACTGGTCATACCCTTCATGGGTCAATTAGTCAATGAATATGCCTCCTTCCTACCTTCATTCTTCATGACACTTTTATTTTTTCTAGATAGCATAACTGTCATTATTAGATAGTATAATTGTCATCATAGAAACAATCAACCTCTTTGGGTCTCATCTTCTTTTAAAAGAAAAATAAATGAACTCATCTTAAGTTCAACAATTCCTTTAATATATTGACAGAAGATAACTTACAAGAAATTTAAAAGGAAACTCCGTGTATTACAAAAGATTTTCATGGTCACTATCCATCTCTTTATACAGTGCTTAAGGACTCCACTATATTTTAAAGGTCTTGTTTTTATAAAGTTAACCCATATGGATAACATCCTATAACATTCTATGTATGCACTTCTGGCATTAACTACTTTGTTATAAAAACTTTCCTCTGTACGATTTGGGGAATGACTTTCATCTGGCCCTATCTCTGTCTCAGCAGTCATTTACCTAGGTTTTCCATGAAACATTTTTTAATTAAAGAAATAATTGGTGAAGGTATATAATTTCCAGTATATTTTCTCATATGTGGTATGCACACTGGCAAAACACACACCACACGTACGCACACACACACACACACACACAAATTTAAAGTAGTTCTTTAGGTTCTGAATTATTGAAACAGAATCTAGCAAATACTCTAAGTAGAAACATATTGACAAAATAAATGCTTTTATACAACTACATAGCAAACATCCTACACTGCAACACCTGTTCTAATCCTTGGTTCTTCAGACATTCAACAATATTTTCTATTTCTATTCCAACAGTATCAGCTGATAAGAAATGCATTTTGTTTGTCCCTACCTATATTGTAGGCATTATTTCAACCATTTTTAACAGCATCAAGAAGAACAGATTTACCCAGTCATATGTGGCTTTTTCAGTAATAAGTAAGAAATCTCAAGAGAGGCTTTTAAAGATTTATCATTAAATCTGGCAAAATTTTAAAGTACTGGTGAGAATCACATGCCTTTAACCACCTGGGGGAGGGGTGGAGGGATGGGGACTACAGAGTTTTGCCTTTAAGTTCTATATGTATTGCTTTTAAATGAATTGCTAATCATGATGGCTTCCTAATGTCCCTGAACTTACTTTAAGGTACGATGGATACCTGGGTGACATTCATCATCAAGGACAGCGAAGGTGATTCACATTTCAAATCATCTTCTTGAAAATATTTTGGCAACTTGTTAGCTCAGATGAGATTGTTGTTTTCAATATCATACTATGGCAGACAATGAGCGTATACCAAAAATAACAGAAACACTGGCTCTGCTGTTTTCTGGGCTTGGTGTGTGTTTGCATCATTAATATTATCCCATTCTTTGCAAGATTCATTCTAAGTTGCTTTTCCTCTCTGTCAGAGGAAGGAAGACCCTGAAATCTATCAATTCACTTCACTACAGGTGAATAAGGGGCACCAGAAGGCAGAAAGTGAACAAGCTGGGGGTCACTCTGAGCCGAGACACGGGAAAGCCCTCAGTCCTCAGGAGACATTGTAACGGACACCTGGACATTGTAATGTGGGGCTGTCTGATATAAAAACTGACAAAACGTGCCAAGCTCAATCTGTGTAGTCAATATTGGTAAAGCTGAATTTCTTTCTGATTTTTAGGGGGAAAAACTCTAAATAGCTTTTCTTTTTGCAAGCAATGGATTATCGTGTGTACCCTCCAGGGTGTAGTGGGTTGTCCATTTTAGAGGCCACTGGTCTAGTAGGAGAAGCACTAGCCTTAGAGGGAAATTCCTCACAATACTGCCATGAGAATGGTCTATAGACTGACAATCCATGCCCATGCAAGAAATGATTATTACTTAAAGAATGGAACCTAATCAAACTTCTAAGCTCTTGCACAGCAAAGGGAACCATAAACAAAACGAAAAGACAGCCTACGGACTGGGAGAAAATATCTGTAGATGATGCAACTGACAAGGGCTTAATTTCCAAAATATACAAACAGCTCCCAACTCAGTAACAAAAAAACAAACAACCCAATCGAAAAATGGGCAGAAGATCTAATTAAACATTTCTCCAAAGAAGACACACAGATGGCCAACAGGCACATGAAAAGATGCTCATTATTGCTAATTATTAGAGAAATGTAAATCAAAACCACAATAAGGTACCACCTCACACCAGTCAGAATGGCCATCATTAAAAAGTCTACAGGGCTTCCCTGGTGGCGCAGTGGTTGAGAGTCTGCCTGCCAATGCAGGGGACACGGGTTCGAGCCCTGGTCCGGGAAGATCCCACATGCCGCGGAGCAACTAGGCCCGTGAGCCACAGCTACTGAGCCTGCGCGTCTGGAGCCTGTGCTCCGCAACAAGAGAGGCCGCGGTAGTGAGAGGCCCGCGCACCACGATGAAGAGTGGCCCCCACTTGCCACAACTAGAGAAAGCCCTCGCACAGAAACGAAGACCCAACACAGCCATAAATAAATAAATTAATTAATTAAAAAAAAAAAAGTCTACAAATAACCAATGTTGGAGAGGGTATGGAGAAAAGGGAACCCTCCTACACTGTTGGCGGGAATGTAAATTGGCGCAGCCACTATGGAAAACAGTATGGAGCTTCCTCAGAAAACTAAAAATAGAGTTGGCATATGATCCAGCAATCCCACTCCTGGGCATATACACAGACAAAACTATAATTTGAAAAGATACATGCACCCGTATGTTCAAAGCAGCACTATTTACAATAGCCAAGACATGGAAACAACCTAAATGTCCATTAATAGATGAATGGATAAAGAAAATGTGGTGTGTATATATACATATATACACACACACACACACACGAACAATGGAATATTACTCAGCCATAAAAAGAATGAAATAATGCCATCTGCAGCAACACGGATGGACCTAGAGATTATCATACGAAGTGAAGTAAGTCAGAAAGAGAAAGACAAATACCATATGATATCACTCACATGTGGAATCTAAAATTCGACACAAATGAACATATCTACAAAACAGAAACAGACTCACAGACATAGCAAACAGACCTGTGGTTGCCAAGGGGGGTGGTGAGGGAGGGAAGGATTGGGAGTTTAGGAATAGCAGATGCAATCTAGTATATATAGGATGAATAAAAAACAATGTCCTACTGTATAGCACAGGGAACTATATTCAATATCCTGTGATAAACCATAATGGAAAAGAATATGAAAATGAATATATATGTATAACTGAGTCACTTTGCTGTACAGCAGAAATTAACACATTGTAAATCAAGTATACTTCAATAAAATTAAAAAAAAAAAAAAAGAAATGACTATTACTACCCAGGAAGGCCTACCTGTGTCATTTGGATTATCTTAACCTAACTCCATTACCTCGCACGGACCCAATGTCAAATTTATCTCCAATTCCCTGGCAAATCAGAATTGTCATAATCTGATAGAAGAAACTGATCAAAGAGTATTTGAAACTCTAAGATCATTGCTCCTCTGTCCCCTCCCCATTTTTGTACCTATATATTTTCCTTGAAAGAAAAACTGGGATGCATTAGGCAGACTTCTTTCCCCCTAAAACGTTATGGGCTTATTGTAACCTTTCCTATGAACCCTGAGAATCACCTCCTGACGTTGCTCTGCCTGTTCCTCAGCATCTTCTCTTCTGCCCCAGCAGTCTCAGCACAGCAGACTGCGTCAGAATTGCCATGTGCTCCCTCTGACTTCATCTGGAATATTCCAGATCTAGACAGCCAAGCATGGATTGTGGTTGGCTCCACTCCCATCATTTCAGGTTAAACCCACAGGAACCCTAGTCCTTGTCAGGAAATCCAAGTTTCTCCTGACCCCAGAGGCATGGAGATTCTGCATCTGCTGCTACTGTTCTCATGAAGCAGTCGTGATTCATACAGCTGTTCTTTTATTAGTAACAATAGAAACAGTCTCCTTTATGTTTTGCCACTCTAGATAAAGCCATCTTGAGCAAACCAAATCTACCTCTGGGTCTTGCCAGGGCTATGTCATCAGCCTGACTCTCCGCAGGAAAGAGAGAAGGGGGTGAAGAAAGAACGTACACTAACTGGCTCCTGTACGCCAGACTTCGTGATCTGGTCTGGGTATGTTATAGCTCATTTACATGCATCCAACCCCCAAAAACAAAGGAATGCAAATCCTCCTTTCTCTGCCTTCTCTCCAAGGGAAAGAAACACTCCTTCTCTCCCTTCCTCTCTCCCGGCCCATAAACCCATGGCATCTCCTTTTGTCAGGTCTCTAACAGCCTGACCCTTCTGCCGCAGGCACAGAGTTTAGACCTATACATGTGACAGGGCATTTGAACGTCTTCCTCTCCCACTGGAAATACACAGCATTCTATTCTCTCCATCTTGGTTTCTAAAATAATTGTTTTCATTGCTTCCTAGCACATAGCAAGGTTTGACAATCAAAAACAATTTCTTTTTCATAATGACAGCAAAATGTTAGAGCCTATACATGGGTGTCCAGCTTTATTGAATTTCTAGTCCCGTTTACATAAGAAAACTGTAGCCCCAAAGAACTAGGTAGGCTGCCTGAGGCAGTAATTGCATCAAACCTGAAATATGAGACACAGGTTACATTTATTGTTTTAAAGGAACACCTGACTTTAGGGACCTACTCAATAATAGACATGTTTGGAATTAATGAGGATGTCTCCTCATATAAACAGTGAAAATCCCAACATAGATATTGTGGATTCTGACCTCCTGCTTCCTTGTAGAGGAGATAACCATGCTCCAGCTACCACTGAGAAACTGTTCCCAGCCAGGGGCTGAATAGATGGGGACTCACTATTTACCTGTCTGGTCTGAAATGGCCACATCAGCTCATATCTGTCCCACCAGAGTGTCTTTCGGTTATTTTTAGAAAAGTGCCCACCATGGAAGCAGCTCTAGAACATTCTCTTACTTTGTGGTCGTGTTTAAGTATGGTTGAGAGCAAATATCACAGAGATTTCGGCCACCCCGTGAGCCTGCATCCGGAGAGATGACACGGTTTGTGGCAGCTTGCTTTGAAGATGCAGCCCCTGGTCCTGTGCCGTGGCTTTCCCTTGCGCTCTGAGACACTGAGAACCTGCCTGGGCCTCAGTTCCCTCACATGTCAGATGAAGGAGTTGGACTAGACAAGTGCATCTCTAACTTTAATGTGTACACAAATCACCTGGGGGCCTTCTTGAACTGCAGATTCTAATTCAATAGGTTTGGGGAGGGGCCTAAAATCCTGCATTTCTAGCAAGCTCCCGGAGGTACCAGTACTGCTGGTTGGTCTGTGGACGCACTTTGAGTAGCAAGGAGTTAGATGACTTCTAAAGAAACTTTTCGTGCTGCGTTTTTTTCCTATTCAGAATGATGCCACAAGGTTAAGCCACAAATGTTGCAACGTAATAATAATAAAGAAAAACTAAATATCTAAAGACGGAAGTCTCTTAACAATAACCCAGTTCAGCAGACTGTCCAAACACTTTGGCCAGGACTGTTAACAGTTTAGTTTGACAAAGCATATAGGACTTCAGATGTCTACACATTTTTTTTACTTTATTCCCCATGAGCAATTAAGATGAAATTTTTTTTTTTACAATCACTCAGGAAAATTCAACAATTAACTCCCAGCTCAGACATCCTGAGACCTGAAGTTTAATTCCAAGAACTGTTATCCAAACTGGAGGAAAAAGGAGAGAGAGAGAAGTGTTTAAAATTGGTGAGTATCCCAATTTAAAATAAAATTTGTAATTCTCAAAGAATGAGAATAGTTGTTCCCTTTCTCCCAATTTAAGACTTGTCTGGAAGGACCAGTTTGCAGAAGAGAGAAACTACTGATCCGAGTGAATCTGGCAGTGGTAAGGCAGACATTCAGCCTCCCCTGGTGGGTGAGAGCCTGGCCTCTGCTACCTGCGAGAATTTACAGAAACTTAACCACCTGGGACAGATGATCACTGTTTTGTAAAAACCCCAGGGAAGGCAAGTCCATTCTTCTCTCCATAACTGGTAAGAAAAAGCTAATAAGGGGCCATATTATAGGTGTCTTCTAGGGGGGAATTTGTAAGTGAAGAAGTAGTACCAGGGTCCACATGGTCAGAACTGGCTCAGGGGATGAAGAGACGTAGAATAGAGGAAGGGGAGGTGTAAACATGTGTACAGGTGCATTAACTGGTGAGCTTACTCCACAGTTCCTCCGAAGGACGCCTCTCTCACATGGGAAGAGGTGCCAACGTCTCCTGTTAGGACTAGCCTCACCCAGTTGCCCCAGGAATGGCCTGCAAGCTTAGCGTGCCCGGGGCCTAAGCCAAAGAGAGCCAGGCTTCAAGTTCTCCTAGAAACATCTTTTCCACTAGCAAGTGGGCTTGCCCCCCGACTCAGAGTACACACCAGGTGTGGCTGGGCCACCTGGCGGGCCTCTGTTTCCCTGGTTTCCTGGTCCCTTAGTCCTCTCCTCCCAGTTGGAACTCCATGCTGGCCCTGCTTTGGGGACTCACCTCCTTGGGACCCCACTGAACAGCATCATTGAAGACTGAGGCGATGTTTTACCCCCAAATAGTGACTCAGATAATATAACACAATGAACTGGTAGAAAAAACACAATGGAGGGATGAACTAAAGGTGCTTTATACACCTAGCCTACCTGCAGGACTAGGCTGACATCAGCCTAAGTTTTGGGCAAGTTAAACTGTACCAGGTTTTTGAGACAGTGCTACTTTTCAGTGTAGCTGGTTTTACCATTTCCATCCATTTTAAAAAATAATTAATTAATTAATTAATTTTGGGGGGCCTGTGCTGGGTCTTTGTTGCTGCATGCAGGCTTTCTCTAGTTGTGGCGAGCGGAAGCTACTCTTCGTTGCGGTGCGTGGGCTTCTCATCATGGTGGCTTCTCTTGCTGTGGAGCACGGGCTCTAGGCACGCGGGCTTCAGTAGTTGAAGCTCACGGGCTCTAGAGCGCAGGCTCAGTAGTTGTGGCGCACGGGCTTAGTTGCTCCGCGGCATGTGGGATCTTTCCAGACCAGGGCTCGAACCCATGTCCCCTGCATTGGCAGGCGGATTCTTAACCACTGCGCCACCAGGGAAGTCACATTTCCATCTGTTTTGACTGGAAAGTGTTAGAGGTGGGTGACTTCTGGTTAAGGCACTGGACAAAGCCTCTGGAGGCCTGAGTCCTGGGCCTGCCTCTGCAGCTCACTAGCTGGGTGATCTTGGACAAGTCCCCTCACATCTTCGTACCTGGTCCTCATCTGTAAAGGGAAGAGGCCGAATTGGGTCCAAAGTTTCTGAAGGTTTTGTTCATTTTATTCTTTTTGAGGGAAACCTTTCTTTAAAAGGAATCTTATGCAGAAGTCCAATTTGCAAAGCAAATCAAAGCAGTGTGTTTGGTTAGGTACCACCATGTGTTGTAACAAACAAACCTCACATTTTCCACAGCTGATAATCCAGTGCAGTAATACCCAGTTGACTTTCTACTTCACAGTGATGCAGGGACCCATGCTCCTTCCATCAGTGGCTCTGTAACACTCTAGGCAGTGGTTCTCAATCAGGGGTCATTTTGTCTGCCCTCTCCCCCCAAACCAGGGGACATTTATTTGGTAATGTCTGGAGACAATTTTGGTTGCTACAAAGCGGGGAAGTACGACTGACATCGAGCGAGTAGAGGCCAGGTATGCAGCTAAACATCCTTCAGTGCACAGGCTAGGCTCTCACAACCAAGAATTATTCAGCCCCAAATGCTAACAGCGCTGAACTTAAGAAACCTTGGTCTAGGTCCTTAAATTGTGTATATCCAGCCAACAGATAGGGAAAGAGCACTGAGGAACGCTGCATGCGAGTCTGATAGGCCAGGCCTAGAAGTGGTGTGTATCACTGCTGCTCACATTTCATGAGCTAAGCTTGATTGTGTGGCTGTCCCTAACTCTGTGTGTGTGTGTGTGTGTGTGTGTGTGCGCGTGTGTGGCGGGGTTGGGGGGAGTGGGAGAGATGTGGTTTCTGACTGAGAAGCCACTCCCCCCCAGAAACCAATCTGTACTACACACAGGGGAGGATGAAGAGCTAGTGGACAGTCAGCTGTCTGCCGCCTGGTCTCCTCAGCTGAACACACCTAATAACAAAGATTACACGTGACAGATCTAGATTACCTAAGCAGTGGTACGACAGAATTGTGTAGGGTCTTGCTACCCGAAGTGTGGCAACACCTGGGAGTCCACAAAGGACCCCCACCAGTGCTCATAAAAAGCACTGACTGGCTGCCAGGATCACACAGAAGATGCGCGTGGAAATCTACCATCTTCTGTGCAACTGCATTTCCCACTGCAGGGAAGGGACCGGGGCTGGGCTTCATGGAAAGCTCTCTTTTCTAGTTGAAGAGCAAAGATGAATACAGTCAAATACAATAAGGAGATTAAAAATGACACAGTGGATTTAACCTCTTTGCCTCTCAGCCCAGAACACCACAGTCATCCTTTTCCTCAGTTACTATCGCTAATCAGACTGTGACCCAGTTTCAAAGGACGCGGACATTTGGAAACACAAATGAAAAGACATGCAAATTGTGTTAGGTTTTCAGAAGAAAGCTCAATGAAATAAGTCAAAATATCTGAACCCAGACCCCCTTCTGCTTCTGACAAGCAGTACTACAGGGGAATACACTTTCCCTTCCTGGGCCCTGGCACCCTCCTTGGCAAAATGTGGAGACAGGCCAGGAGCAGCAGTTTGCAAACTGTGTCGCAGGGAACCTCTTGGAGACATTAACAGAGCAAGTCGATGGGGATCAGTCCCCATATCCAACTCCATTTTTGTCTGTCTGACATACTACATATCGGTATAAAATATTGTTTACAACATTTTAAAACCCCTGATAGAGATCATCACTCATTTCCAATTCTAACAGTCCATGATTAGCTCACATGGCAAGAACGATCTCCGTAAAAAGCTCCATTCATTCCACAATAAGTCAATGTCTTACCTCTAAATTTGAAATTACCATTGAAAAGGCAAAATGAGTCTGGCCCAATCTTTTTTTTTTTTTCCTCTGTATACATTAAAGTTAGTCTCATGTAGAAGAATATACAATGAAACCCCTCAGAGCCTGCAGAGAACTTCTGCAGATTCTAAATAATTATTAGTTAAACTGAATTTTTACATTTCAAATATACTCTGATCTCAAAAATCTATAATAAATTTGATCTTTGTGTGACCTTTAACAGTTGTTCTCAACCCCAGCACCTGCTATTATCAATGACACTGCTTCGATAGGGTTAAGGGACCCTTCGTCCTGCACCAAGACCTGGGGAAACTCTCCATTGCCCATCACTCCACAGAAATGAGCTTTTAAAACATCTCAACACGACAATACTCTTATTTTCCCATTAGGAACCAAGACCTACTTCCATTCACAGTTGGCATTCTCCCTGTGACCTTGAATCTGCACACCCTATGTCATTGCTTGATGTCATTCCTGAGCTATAAACCCACTGAGAACAAAACAGAGCCCCCTCAGTATCTAGCATGGCTCTTTGCATACAACAGAAATAAAAAACTAAACATTAGTGTAAGACACATGTGACAAAGACCAATAGATGTAAATCAAACTACTTAATTCCATTACTTACTAACATTTGGATATCCACGTGACTCAATCATATTTTGTTGTATAAACAAAATGTGCTTCTAGAAACTCCCCAAGTAGGAAATTCTGCTCCAGCTTTCAGCAGCAGCAATTACTTCCCACTTTCTCTACTTGAACACAATCACTGCCACTGGAGCTGCCGTTGGTGACAGCCCCCTCCCATTACTGATAGGTATCAGTATTCTCCTCCAAACCTCTGAGATTACAAATATAAACCTTGTTCCCCTTAACTAGCTCCCCAACCCTACCACAAAAGCACCAAGAATAACCAATCCAGAGAGATCACTGCAGACCCTCTTCAAAACCCCAAACTGCACCACCAGAGCAATACAACTGGCTCTTGTCTGGGTTACGATGGTCTCTTAAACCAGTGATGGAAGAGTCGTAGTAATGTCAAGTGACGTGGCAGAGGTAGACAATGTTTTATGGGCCGGTGAAGTTCTCAAAATTGAAAGACATTCCCTACTGCAATTCTGTTTGTTGCTCTGTCTCTCCTCTCTAAACATGAAGACCTTAAGGCAAGAATTATGTCTACATTTTTCACTCTTAGGTCCCTAGGTCCTAGCACAATGCCTAGCACATGGTGTTTATTGAATGACTGGATGGATAAAAGGCAATGTATAGCCATTTTGGTGTGGCAACACCCGGTTCTCTAAAGGAGGTGAAAATATGTAATACAATTCAAGTTCATATACCCTTCAGTAGTCAAGGAGTATTTTAAAAGTTTCCTTCCTGAAAATTAATATTTTTCAGAAACAGGAAATTTTTTGGAGAAGTTCACACTAAATGATCTAAGGAAAGATCAGTGTATCCCAGATGTTTTGTAAGCCAAGTCAACCTGTATTCATTCATTCAAATCAGAATCTGACAGACTAACATTTGGTGCTCCATTGGAAGGTCACTGGCTGGACCAATGCTTTGTTTTGTTAATATATACATTTTATTTAAAGAGCATTGATTGACACCATTATTTCATGGCACTTTCATAGGTTGCAGAACACTGATAATATTAGAGCTCAGTGAAATAACCAATGCTCACAAGAAGGTCCCTAGTCATGAAGCAAAGCATTATGTTAGACCTTTTTCTTAAGGCAGGGATGTACATAAAATTTTTTTCATCTGGAAAATGGTTCAGCATTCATAGGGTTATGTTTTAGCTACCTGTACACCCTTCCTTTGGGGAACACCTCCTTCTCATTGATGCTGGTAAAGATAGACACCATAGTAACAACAAGAGATTAATGCAACATGCCTTTACTGAGCCCACCCAAATGTCAGAAACTGGGCACTGGTGATATAGAAGTGAGTCAGATACGATCCTGCCTTCAAACTGCTCACAATTAAATGCTGAGGAAAACTGTGTGTTGGACAACTAGAATTCCACGCCATCAGAGAAAGACAAATATCATATGATATCACTCAAATGTAGACTCTAATTTTAAAAAATGATACAAATGAATTTATTTACAAAACAGAAACAGACTTACATATATGGAAAACAAACTGTTTACCAAAGGGGAAAGGTGGGGGAAAGGGATAAATCAGGAGCTTGGGATTAACATACACACACTGCTGTATATAAGTTAGATAACCAAAAGGGACCTACTATATAGCACAGGGAACTCTACTCAATATTCTGTGATTACCTATATGAGAAAAGAATCTAGAAAAGAAGGATTATATGTATAACTGAATCACTCTGCTGTTCACCTGAAACTAACACAACATTGTAAATCAACTATACTCCAATAAAATAATAATAAAAAAAAAGAATTCCATGCCAGACCTGGGGCGACCAGTAGTGCAGAGGAAGTGCTGTTGGCATACATGAGACAGGGTGTGATTAATTCTGTCTGGAGAGGGTTCAAGATGATTTCTCAGAAGTACGGTTTACACAGTGAGATATCATCTCACACCTGTTAGAATGGCCATCGACCAAAAGACAAGAGACAACAAATGCTAGCAAGGGTGTGGAGAAAGGGAACCCACATGCACTGCTGGTGGGAATGTAAATTGATACAGCCACTATGGAGAACAGTACGAGGATCCTCAAAAAATTAAAAATAGAACTACCATATAATCCAGCAATTCCACTTCTGGGAAATATATCCAAGGAAAACTAAAACATTAACTCAGAAAGATATCTGTACCCCCATGTTTACAGCAGCATTATTTACAATAGCCAAGACATGGACACGACCTGTGTCCATAGATGGGTGAATGGATAAAGAAGCTGTGGTATATATTAACAATGAAATTTTATTCAACCATAAAAATGAGAACATTCTACCATCTGCAACAACATGGCTGAAATGCAAGGGCGTTACGCTAAGAGAAATAAATTAGACAGAGAGAGACAGATACAGTGTGATCTTCCTTACATGTAGACTCTAAAAACAAAAGAAAACAAAACAAAAAGAAAAATCCAAACTCACAGAAAAAGGCATCGGATTTGTGGTCACCAGAAGCAGGGGGTGAGGGGAGGGGGAATAGGAGAAAGATGGTCAAAAGGTATTGGCTTGGCCAGAAAGTCTGTCTGGGTTTTTCTGTAGCAGCTTACGGTGGAATTGGGACATCTTACGGGGAGGAATTGGAGGAAGGTGTTCAAAATGTGCAAACTTCCCGTTATAAGAAAATAAGTACTAGGGACGTAATGTACAACATAATGACTAGAGTAACACTGCTGTATGATACATGTGAAAGCTGCTGAGAGTAAATCGTAAGAGTTCTCATCACAGGAAAAAATTTATTTTCTTTTTCTGCTTTTTTTTTTTTTTTTTTTAAATTAATTTATTTGTTTATTTTTATGGCTGTATTGGGTCTTTGCCTCTGTGCAAGGGCTTTCTCCAGTTGTGGCAAGCGGGGGCCACTCTTCATCGTGGTGCGCGGGCCTCTCACCATCGCAGCCTCTCCCGTTGCGGAGCACAGGCTCCAGACACGCAGGCTCAGCAATTGTGGCTCACGGGCCCAGCCGCTCCGCGGCATGTGGGATCTTCCCAGACCAGGGCTTGAACCCGTGTCCCCTGCACTGGCAGGCAGGTTCTCAACCACTGCGCCACCAGGGAAGCCCGCTTTTTCTGCTTTTTATTGTATCTATATGGGATGATGGATGCTAAATAAACTTATTGCAGTATTCATTTCACAGTACATGTAAGTCAGCTCATTATGCTGTACACCCTAAACTTATACAGAGATGTATGTCAATTATATTTCAATCAAACTGGAAAAAAAGGGGAAGAAGTAGGGTTTACACTGGGTTTTGGTAGAGGTCATGGATGCTGGGGAAGGGGAGAGAGTCTAGGCCTTGGGAACACCAAAAACTAAGGAGCAGAAGAAAAGAGAAAGCTGTGTGTCCAGTTCCTGGAGCAGTCACAAGCCCTGCGTAGCTGCAGCTTGGCTGAGTGGGAGGCTGGGGTGGGGTGGTGGAATATAAGAGAGATAGGGTGCTATTATACTCAAAAGAGGCATGCAGAGAAATCAGCCCTCAGTGACACCACTAGAAGGGGCTTTCCATGAGGGGAATGACCAGTGTCTGTGCCAAAGGGTGACTCAGGGGGCTTTATACTCCCCTCCCCACCAAATATCTGTCAGCCTCTGCACAGCTGACTCAAAAAGAAAAAAATACAATTCAAATAAAATAACACACGTTTGCCCTGCAAACACTCATTCAAGACAAGTCCCCTAGCCTCCTTCTATACTGCTACCTCGAAATATGTAGGAACTCAGGAGCTGCCCCTGAGGGCTTCTACAGTCCATCAGGGTGGGCTTGGATAAAGTCAAATGAGTCTTGAATAAAGTGGAACCTACGAGGTGGCTTGCCTCCCTTATTCAGTCGTGGCACCAAACCAAAGGTAGCTGGGGTGATGAGGAGCGCTGAGGTCACTGAAGGGAAACCATCTGAGAAGCTTGTCTTGGATTCGGCCTCTGAGGGCAGGGATCTTGGCAATTAGCTCCTGGCTCCCTGTGGCATAAGCTGTACATATTGGCAGTAAAATAACAGAACCAATTGTGTCACCCCAGGCAGCACTAAATTAGATGTACAGTGTATCTTCCACGGCTATTAATAGCAAGGAGCCTGGAGCCAATTAGAAATATGTCCATGTAATAGGGAACTGGAGCGCTCTTAAATATGTATAACACCATTATCTGTCATCCATAGGCAACTGAACAGAAAAACACAGCTTAAGATCATCCTCAAACTGAAGGAATATTCCTATGAAGACCCTAGGTCTATAATAGGGCTGAATGAAAGATGATAGTTCTGGCTTCTAGACACTGGTTAAGAAAAAAAGAAGTGAATGCAAAAAATGTATGTGAATGCAAAGGAGCACATCTAAGTGAATATATTAGTGGTCATTCTTTTAAAAATGGAGTCCAAGGCAAACTCCTCATGAATTGATTAAAGAATGTTTAAGCAAAAGCACTTCTTGGGAGGCCCTGTAAACTACAGCCTATAAAACAGAAAATGTTTTACAGTTTAATGCTTTTTGCTATATCCAAAGCTGATACCTTATGATATATATAAAAGTAGGTACACGATCACTTTTAACAAAACTGGACACCATGAAACTGTCAGCAAATTTGGCCAAAGTCTTCTGTGTCACTTCTTTCATTGTTATTTGAGGGGAAATTGTGATCTTGCAAACAGAAGCCATAAGCAAACAGAACAAATTCTATTTGTAAAGGAAATTACAGGTCATGGCATTGATTTCTTTTAAATCTAGCGACCTTTGTAGAAACAAGTGTGCCTATCATTCAATAATATGAACCATATTTAAGTAAAGTTTGCAAAGGAAGCTTAAAAATTGTTGAACTATTATTTAAACCATAAATATATTTTATTACATCATTTCTTATTTACTGCAAAATGTCAAGATGGATGGATACAAAAAAATCTAGTCATTGATTATAATGCTTAAAAGAGCTACTCCTAGAAATTATGAAATTAATTTAAATATACACCAATAATATACCAACATAAGGTTATTAATATATTTTAAATATTAAAAGGCATTAATTTTACGTGGTGATTAAGGCATTATTATACTCAGAGCTAGTGAAATCTAGTGATTCGAGTAACAGAGTACCATATTTTTATATTTTTAGTCCTATATATGTATCAGACTGCAGTCTCAGAGGATCTAAATAGGCTTATTCAAATTTATTTTTAAATCATCATTTGTTTTCTCTCTTCTAACTTTAGTCTGCACAAATCTTTCTGACTCACTCAGGTGTCTGACATCCAGTTGTAGACTAAGGGCTGGCCAGCCAATGTAATGAGATCCGTTTCCATCACTCAGGGTGCTGTAGTCTGCAGCTGGCTAGACTGACAGGGAGGTGCTACACACGTAGTTCCATCTGTGGCAGATCTGAGGGCAACTACTTGTTGCCTTCCCAACAGCTCCCCACAGCCCCTTATATCACAGGGTCCCTCAGTCTTACACTCTTGACATTTGGGGTGGATACTTCCTTGTTGTAGGCACTGTCCGGTGCCTTGTAGAATGTTTAGCATCATCCCTGGTCTCTATGAAATAAATGCCAATAGCAACGCCTCCCCCTAGGTGTGACAACCAAAAATGTCTCCAGACATTACCAAATGCCCCTTGAGTTGGGCAAAGATCATCCCTTGATGATAACCACTCTTCTTACAGAACCCTGTTTGTAATTTGGTCCCCATACCTCTATGAGCATCTATGAGCTGTAAGAAAGGCAGTTTCCACTCCCAGCCAAAAGAGGTCAATCTTGACTGGTCTAGATCAGTTATGGTGGACCCAGTCCTCTTCTCAACTATTGGTTTATACAAGGGCATGTAAAGTCTGCTGAGGGGCCCCAATGAAAGGATTCCTTACTCTTGGGTGTTCCTTGGATATTACACACACACACACACACTCACACACACACGCACACCAGTCAACAAAGGAAAAGAAAAAGAATAGAGAATGAAAAAAGGGGAGGAAGAAGTATATTAGTCTGCTAGCGCTGCCCTAACAAAGTAGCACAGACTAAATGACTTAAACAACAGAAATGGATTCCCTCACAGCTCTGGAGGATAGAAGTCCAGGATCAGGGTGTCATCAGGGTTAGTTTCTTCTGAGGTCTCTCTCCTTGGCTTATAAATGGCCATCTTCTCCCTGTGTCTTTACATGGTCTTTTCTCTGTGCATCTTTGTATACAAATTTCCTTTTCTTTTAAGAACATCAGTCATATTGGATTAGGACTCACCTTAACAACTTCATTTTAACTTAATTACATCTTTAAAGACCTTATCTCCAAATACAGTCACATTCTGAGGTACTAGAGGTTAGAATTTCAACATACGAATTTGGTGGGGGGAGGGGCCCACAATTCATCCCACAACAAGGAAAGAAGAAAAAGGAAACCAGAAGAGAAGACAAAAAAACAGGGCAGGGTGGGCAGAGAAGCAGATGTATCAGTTGGGAATGATTTCCTCTGCAGGTGATAGAAATTAACTGTATTAAAATAGGGTTTTGCTTTTATCACTAACATTGTCTGAATATGGGTGGTTTGCTAACAGTGGTTCAGCTGGTCACAAATGTTATCAAAGACTAGGCTCTTTCACTATTTCTACTCTGCCACCTTTGGATTTTTCATCCTGATTTTGGTTGCCTCATGGTCACAAGATGGCTGTTGCAACCCCATACATCATGTCCACCTTCAAGGCAGAAAGACAGGGAAATAGACTATACCAGTGATCTTCCTCTTACTGCTGTCCCCTTTATATGGAAGCAAAACCTTTCCCAGAAGACCCCCCAGCATACTTCCACTTATGTCTCATTGACTGTAACTGGGTCCCGTGGCCAGCCCTGGCTGCCAGGGAATATGGCACAGCAAATATCTGGCTTTCCAGAACCTATGGTTACACACAGCAAGGAAGAAGGGGGTTGAGATAGCTATCAAATTAGTCAATCAACCATGTTTATCCAAGGGAGGAAGAGCAGAAAGAGAGAAAAGAATAGGAGAAGATTGGCAGGGGGGAGACAAGAAGAGCAAAGGAAAATTATCTGTAATCATTATTAATTACTATCTACAAAAAAGCAAAGTTTTCATACGCAGCCCTCACTAAGGAGTTCCCCCAGCCTGCTGATTAGCTATTATAATATCCAACAGCTTGCTTCAGTGTCTAAATGATTGCTCATCTTTTGGCGTAAACATATTGATATAAACTGTACTTAACGATTGCTTCTCGATAAGGAGTTGTAAGTTACATATCTCCAGCATGTAACTTAATACGTGGCACATAATAGGTAGTTACTAAATATCTATTGAATAAATGAATCAAACCAATCCAGATCATTGTGGGAAGGGCACATAATGTCTACTCGACAAGACATCATCAGGATTTGTTTTGAGAACCTGTTAGAAATGCAAATTTTCAGGCTTCACCCCAGACCTACTGAATCAGAAGGAGGAGAAGTTAGTAATCTGTGTTTAAAACACCCTACAGGGGGGGCTTCCCTGGTGGCGCAGTGGTTAAGAATCTTCCTGCCAATGCAGGGGACACGGGTTCGTGCCCCGGTCTGGGAAGATCCCACATGCCGCGAAGCAGCTAGGCCTGTGAGCCACAACTACTGAGCCTGCGCGTCTGGAGCCTGTGTTCTGCAACGGGAGAGGCCGCGACAGTGAGAGGCCCGCGCACTGCGATGAAGAGTGGCCCCCGCTTGCCGCAACTGGAGAAAGCCCTCGCACAGAAACGAAGACCCATCACAGCCAAAAATAAATAAATAAATTAATTAATTAAAAAAAAAATAAATTAAAAAAAAAACAAAAAAAACCAACCAACCAAACAAACAAAAAAAAACACCCTACAGGGGATGTTGATGCCTGCTAAAGCTTCTGAACACACACACACACACACACACACACACACACACACACCTAAGCTATCTGTGTCCTTCATAATTTTAAGGCCATGAATATTTTATTTACTGTAATATCTCTTCTGTGTTACACTGATCATCTGAAGACACTATTCTGTTTTAGGGATATTGTTTAACTTTTTTAATGTTAAGTTACGAAATATTAAAATGTAAAGACAAGTAGAGAGAAAAATATGAACTCCTAGGATTTAACAGATGTTAACATTTGCCATAGTTGCTTGCGTGTCTTTTAAAGTTGCGAGGCCCAGCATTGTTCTCTCCCATCCTTCCCATCCTCTCTGACAGCTCGTCTCCATTCCTAAGCATCCTGGCCTTTTCCTGCTGCTTCCTAAATCCCTAGGCTAAGAGACCTCAAGCAATGTGATGGAGGAGCATATTCTCACTGGTGCTCCCCCAGGGGCCAAGTTAATAGCAATTTTCATGACCTGGAGCTTCATTACCCCTTCACTTAGGTTCCGATGATACATACGGAGATTGGCTTTATGTTCAGACACCCAGGAGGGAGGTTGACTGTGAACTGAATTGTATGTTTCTCATCCAAAATGTAACTCTAAATTCTTTTTCCTCTTCTTAAGCTCAAGAACAATGTTCTTTCAGATGAGATCTACCATAGAGACAGAAAAGAACTAATAAGCAAGTTCCGCTAAAGGCAGGGACACTGGGGAGTGGTGGGTTTTAATTTGGCCAGTATTATCTTCTTGACCTCTTTGAACCTTTTATTCCAGCTAATGGAGGAAAGAGAATACTACCTGATTCTGAAATCTAATTAGGCTTATAAAGTACATCCACATATACTTGCTCATTTGATACTACCATTTGATGACAGCTGGTATCCTCACAGACTGCCCTGTTGCCCACTGTCTCCCAAGCATCCAGCACAGTACTTCGTACACTGTGGGCACCAACTAAATGCTTGTTAAAGAAATGAAGGACAGAAGGATGCCTAAAGTGTCAGATCCAGAATTTCCAGGAAGAAAGGGCCAGGGTGGCTGTCTTGCTGGAAGGGAGCTATTAGAACAGTGCTTCACAAAGGAGCAGGTCTGCAAACCATTTGTTTCTCTCCTGCACTGATTTCGTCTTTAAGAAAGTCTTAGTGTGAAAAAAATGTCAGTTGAACTAAACAGTGAGCTTAGTAACATACAGTTGGCCCTTTTCCACCCGTGGGTGGTTGAATCTGCAGATGAGGAACCAGTGGATAAGGAGGGCTGACTGTACTAGGCTATTTTATACAAGAGACTTGAGCATCCATGGATTTTGGTATCTGCAGGAGGTCCTGGAACCAATCCCTTAGCAATACTGAGGGATGACTGTACTTCATTTACATTCGAGTTCAAGTTCTTTAGCTTGTTGAAGATCAGTAACAAAGAGTTCTTGGATCGGATCTGCCTGTGAACCAGGCTTTGGGGAGGCCTGGGCCACAAGGCCTAACTTAGAGCTGCATGTGCTCTGTGAGCACTTTTTACATAATTGCATTAATTAGTTTTGGGTTATTTGGAGGAAATGTACATGGATATTACAGGATGGCTAAAACACCCTCCCCAAAGCTACCTTTTAGTGGTCCCATGGAAGCTTAAGAATTGTACATTTCATGAACTGGTTTGCAAGGCAGAAACAGAGACACAGGTGTAGAGAACAAATGTATGGACACCAAGGGAGGAAAGCGGAGGGTGGGAGGTGGGATGAATTGGGAGATTGGGATTGACATATATACACTAATATGTATAAAATAGATACCACTTCGTTGTACAGTAGAAACTAACACAACATTGTAAAACAACTATACCCCAATAAAAAAAAAGAAAAAAATAAAGAATTGTACCTTTCAAATAACTTTTAATTACAAAATCCTAGAGTAATGCTTTGTTGCCACACAGGATAGAAGCCCTTCAACTGAGTAGGAAGGAAGATGGCCATCTGAATGGAAGAGGCCTGTGGCATTTGTTGGCATGCTAAGGTTCCTTAGTGGCCTGGTTCTTCCACACAGGTTTTTCTTCAATTCTTTCCTGAACCCAGCAACATCACGACCCTGGATTGTTCTGGTCCTATTTGGGTGAGCTTAATTGTTTTATAAAGACTTTCTAGTGCCTAACTGGACCACTAGCCTATGCAGCCTACACTGGTGATGTCAGGACAGGAAGAGTCCGAAAGGCTAGGATTCCATGTTTAGTCACTCTGGTCCAGTGGTCCTCAGACTTTTGAATGCATCAGAATCCCCTGTAGGGTATTTAAAACAGATTACTGACTCCATTTGCTTATGATTCAGTAGGCCTGGGGTAAGGCCTGAGAATTTGCGTTTCTAACAAATTCCCAGGTGATGCTGATATAGGTGGTCTGGGGACTACACTTGGACAATCACGCTTCCGGGGACTCAATACGGTCCATTTGTGGGGGGAAGCCCACCATTCCATCCATATGCAGTATTTTTGCATACTTACCCTGGCAGAGATGTTAGGCTGCCTACCAAATATCCATTATCTCTTTCTTCTTTCCCAACGGAACCCCAATTTTATTAATAACAACATACCCAGTTTCAAGAACACTGCATTTTCAGGCTCCTTTCACTACATGTGTCCATATGACACAGTTTCATGAATGAAATGTAAGTGGACTCACTGGATATCACTTCTGAGAAAGCGATTAAAGAGGGTTGGCTGATTGTTGCTTTGTTGGTGTCGACCACCAACAAGTTTGTCTATGACAAATTGTCCATTCTCCCTCCCTTTCTTCTTTCCTGGAATGTGGACCCGATGCTGGAGGAGCTTCAGCCATCTGGGGACCACAGGTGACAAGCAGATGCTAGGGATTCTTGAACGGACAAAGGTACCTGGGTCCATGATGACATGATGGGCCACCATGCCAGCTCTGGCCTGCTCCCCTCTAGACCTCTAATTACATGAGTAAAGGAAAGCCCCTAATTTATTCAAGCCATTGTTATTTGAAGCCAATGGAATTCTTAACTAATACACCTACCATATTAAAGACCAATGCTCAATGTGGAGATGGAAAAATAAGACGTGTCTTCTACCCTCAAAGAGTTTATAGTACAGCAATGAAGACAGAAAACAGACACTGCTCCTGGGTGCATGTGAGACTCAAGGGACCCAAAGGTTAATGCTTTCTGCGTAACCATTTTAGAGAGACTTAGATCAGAGAGTAGAGTATGGGGTGAGGTACGGATATGTGGTTGAACTTAGGGACCTTGAGATAACAGAGTTTAACTCCAGGCATTTAAGCTCATGAGAAACAGTGATCCTATGTGAAAAGAGGATGCCGGGACATGTTCAGGTCTGTCATAAGGATGGGAAATGGTAAAGAACTATCCATGGTGCAAAAGGGAAATGAGGAGGAACAAGCATTACAAAAGTCTGAGAAAGGCAACGTCTCAAGTAAGAAGGGAAATGATCCAAAGTTGGCATAAACAGACTAATACTGAGCAAGACGAGCATGTGGCTCTGATCGGGGAGAGCAGGAGTTTGCAAACATTTTAAAGCCCTGGAGCCCTTATTTCAGGAAAGCACTGTAAGAAAAACAGCCCCAAATGGAGCTATTCTGGTTAACAAGTCATAAGAGAACCTTAGTTAACTTTTCCTTTCTCATTGCATCTTGGGGTTTCCATGGAGCACCGAGGGCTACAAGAACCAAATGAGGGAAAGAAGTTGAAGGTACGGGTGGAAAATGGAGTGGTTTAGATACCATGAAATAATTCAGAGGTGAAGGAGCAAGAGGAAACTGGAAAAAAGTATTGTTTGGGGATTCAAGACCTCTTGAACATGTTTTAGGTCTGCTGAACTATTAACTCCCAGACTGATACAAGAAAGCTGTTGGACCTCTTAGAAGTGCCAAGTTCAAGGTGCTTTCCAGCCCTAAAAGTGTTTTATCCTAAGTTTGGGGAAATTATATTTAGAAAAGAAGAGGTCATGTTTCCCAGAGGCTGTAGATTTTACCTAAAGAGTTGCACTGAAATAGTCCTAAGATTTTTAATGTTCAGTTGTTCTTTGCTCTTGAAAGTTAAAGTTTCTTTAACTGAATCCCTTCTCTACTTTGTTGTAAAGTAATAAAATCTATGACATTAACTTTGAATTTGTACATAAATCAGATAGTAACAAAAGAGAAAGATAAAATCCAGCCTGAAAAAATGTTGTTCTATGTTACTGCTTCTAAAAATTTAAAGATAAATGAATAGAATTTGGTATCTGATTCAAAGTGTGCTGAGAATTTGTGACTACCTTGTTTTTTAATAAGATAAAAATTATATGTTGATACTTAGCATGAAAATGGAGCTGTTGATTTATAAAATGCCCTGTAATAATTTTTTTTGTCAATTATTCATAATGTCACTCTGTAAAAGGTCTTTATTTCTCTGCCCATTTTCCAGATAGGAAACCAGAAAACACAACAAGGTAAAATTCACTTAATACAGCTGGGTGATGGTAGTAACAGGAACGGAAGTCTCCTGCATCCTAGTCTTTCTAAAATTAGCCAACACAGCCACTATGATGGAAAGAATCATTTATTTCATAAACCTGTCTTGGATAGAATTATAAGCGAACAGAGACAAGCTAGTGCCAGCTTTCATCTTTGCCACTGTGACAGACATGGAATTTGAAAGGGCCCTGAGCAAGGCAACTGGTACATTCACATTAGAGACAGACACCCTTTCTTGTGGCTCCCCAACTGCTCACACAATTCAGGAAGTTCTTCCAAATTCAATAAAGCTAATAAAGATGTAAAAGGTTTCTTTTCGGATGATATTAATTCAAAGTACTTTCCACATCTGGTTGTGGAAGTAGCCTTGTCACGACTGAAGAGGCCTCCGGACTAAGCACGTACACAATCCAGCTCGGATGTCACTCAGAGAGACCTGGTACTGCCCCTTGGGGTGCTTGTCACTAAAAAGGCCCTAGACTTCGAAAGAGCCAAAGGAGTGCCACAGGCCCTGGCATCAGCCACCGGCCCTGCAGAGGAAGCCTCTCTCTATAGCCAGAGTCCTGTCTCCTCTGGGCTAATACCCCGAAGCACGTCTTCCATGGCACATAACCCAGATGAACCCTGAGTCAAGGCACTTCCAAGATACAGGGAGATGGCTGCCCACGCACATAGTCAGGACACACCAGCTGACCTGCTGTGTAAATGAATCTAACACAGAGCACATTGCTTTCTGATAGATCATATTTTCTGTAAGTAAATGATGAGAGAGAAGTGCAAAAATGTGCAGAGCCTCCAGACCTAGGGCTCATATTGGTCTTGGAACCTTGCTTTTCATGACTAGACACAAGTTTGACATATCCTATAATCCAGCTCACCATGGGGGAACCAACCCACACCATCAGCCACTTGGCTAGAACCTTTTCCAGAACAGTAGGGGTTTGGGAACCCAGGCCAGAGGGAGTGATTCACTCCCTTTCAATTTTTATCTTTGGGACAAGATTAACCACTAGACATAACTTACCAGAAACCCAATTACTGGGAAAAGTGAGGAAATTAAATGTCTAGAAGATCGAGCAATGCATTTTGAACCTGGCCCCCTTGCTGTATTGAAAGTGTCCATACACGCAGCAGCTAGACTAGCGGTCACAAGCTCACAAGCTCGGAGGGGTCAGACAGGAAATTTCAGTGGACACTGTGGTCTCCCCACTGGGACGACGAGTGCGGCAAGCTGGCGTGTGCGAGCCTTGCCCACGCAGCTGACTGTTCTCAGCTTCGGCACGAGCTGGGAATGTAAACAGAAAGATTCCCGGCGTCCCTGTTTTCAAAAGAAGTCAGAAAATCCAGATTTCTATGTAAATTTTCTGAAATTTCGGATTGTGGGTGAGCCATGTAAAATACACTTGTGGGCCAATCTACATTCTCTGATCTAGAATATTGATTGGGAAGGTAAGTTGCTTGAGAGGTTGCATAGCATGGTCGTTAACGTGGACTTTAGAGGCGGACTGCCCACATCCGAGTCCTGGCCCCATCACTCGCTGGCTGTCCTGTAATCTCTCTTTGCCTCAGTTTCCTTATCTATAAAGTGAAGATAACATTAGTACCTGCTAATAAAGTTTAATGAACATTAAATAAGTTAACATCCATAAAGGGCTTTCAGTGGTATCAGGCATTTAGTTAAATGCTAAATAAGTGTTTGTTTTTACTATTAAAGTTCTAAAAAATATATCCCAAGGACCCAGGCCAGCTTTGGAACTTCCTGGATGGCAGATATATTCAAATTTCACCCTCATGCTTAAGCTCACCAGGATGGAAAAACATTTTGGGATAAAATATTCCACAAAAATAGATGGGGAAAGGTGAAGAAACTGCAGTATAAAATTTTGGGTGTCATAGCCTAAAAGACAGAGGGACTTAAATATTCCAGCCCTAGGATCTGCTGGATTTACATGGAAATGGGATTTGAGTCGATTAGGATGTCTCTGTGGACTTAACAACCCTCCACAAGACCTGGGCAGTTTTGAAAGAGAGAAAGCAAATGGTTCCTCCTGTACACAGGAAGAAAGGAATACTTGTTTAATTTCTGAATTTGGACTGAACTAAGTTGGCCTGTAGGTTCTGAGCGGAGGCACAGTGGAAGGTAAGGCACAGTGGCTGGGAGTGGACGCTTGTTCTCTGCTAACAGGCAGAACAGGGGCAGCTGACTGTGGCATGAAAGCTCAATAGCTTCCTCTCTTCTCAAGAGACAATTAACTTCCATCTGTTGAAACCTCCCCTGGGAACCCCTGATATCCCATTTAACCTCCTTCCATAAACCCGGTGTGAAGTTAAGAAAACCAAACCCATTTGAAATGCAAGCCCTTACACATCAAAAGTCATGGGAGAGGACTGGTTGACCTACAGGTCACCATATGAGACACAAAGAAGCAAAAAGGGACATTTAGGAACAACTGCTGTTTCGGGGATTATAAGTCAGAGACTTAACATCTGCTTTGGCCCAAAAGCCAGCTTGAGCTGCCTAAAATGAGGGATATAAAGTACATTTAAAAAATAAAACCTCAAAAAAAAAAAAAAAAGAAACCTCTAGTTCTATGTGCTGTTTACTTAGAAAGATGAAAGCATTCCCTTGTGCCAAGAGGTCTCTGCAATGTTTTGAACTAGGGCAGCAGGTGCTGCTTGGCGCCCTCTGAGGGTCTGAGTAACACAAGCTGCCGGCCCCGAGACGGTGCCTGAAGACAAGTGGACTCCACTGAACGGATCAAACGATTCTCCTGACGACAAGGCTGGAGCCACTCTACTTCTAATCTGGTTTCAAACAGTTTGGTTACTTGCAACCTAAGACATGGGAGAGCATTTGGGGGCCGGGGGCCGGGATGGGAGAACTGCAGTCCTGAAGTGCACGTGACAGGAAGCCCCTACACTCATTTTTCTACTGACCATGGACATTTTCTCTCCCACTCACTGCCTTTCCACTTCCCCTCATGTCTTGCATTTTATTAGTCTGTTTCTAATTTCCCTGGTCTCTCCAGGAAGCCTTTTCTTATTCTTCATGCTTCATTCCTCATAGCACAAGACCAGCCACTGATCAATCGTTTATTTAAATCCCAAACTATATTTTACTGCTGAATAAACATATCGTTTTTCCAGTCTGCCATGGAAGAAGACATGAGCCTCATGCTTAAATGCAGAGCTAGGACAGCTATTATCCTAGAGTATAACAACAGGTTTTGATACAATATCGTATGGCTTTTTAAAAAATTTCATAAGATAAAGGATTAAGACTGGGCACCTGAATCATTCTTTTAGGAATTTACAACACTATTCATTCACCTCATACAGCAAACCTTAACGAGAATTCACATGGAGCGAGCACTCTCAGTACGGGGACAGTGCGATCAATGATGCAGCCACTGAGCTGGTCCGACCGGGAGACCTGCACGTTCCACACAAGTGGACAAGCAGTGGGAACAGGCTGGGATACAGGGAAGCACAGAGCACCTTGGACGTAGGGGTCAGAGTCTCCCGAGGAGGTGGCTGGGGACAAGGGGGAGTAGTTGGAGACACCTGGAGATGATGCTCAAGCTGAGCAGGAAGGGTGTCAGGCGAAGTCACAGGGGACTGGCACCCCTCATACAGAGAACAGCAGTTGCAAAGAGGAGAGGGAGCACTCGTGGCTTCTTGCAAGATCTTCTAGGGATCGGGTCTGGCTGGAGCATGTGGGAAAGTGATGAGAAATGAAGCCGGGCAGGTAAAGCCTTCACCAGTCAGCTCCTGAAAGGTCACAGTCAGGGAACAGAGTTTATAATGAAGGAGATGGGAGCCACTCAGACACTCTACATCTCTCTGGAGGCAGGTAGAGGGTGAATGGAAAGAAAACCAGATGGGAGGCAGGTACACTTGTTAAGAAATTATTGTTGTGATGTGGGTGAAACATAATAAGGATCAAAATGAAGACAGTGGTAATGGGGATGAAATAGAGAGATGGCTGGAGGAGGTATTTAGAGGGAATGAGCAACAGTGACGCTGGGCTAAGTGACTGATTATATGTAGCAAGTGAAAGAGAAATTTAGGATGACCCTAACTCTGTGGCTTGGTAATATGGTAGAAACTTCTATTGTTCTTCCACGTCTGGGTCTCTTCTCTAGACACACAGGAGGATAATACCCCCTTCTCTTGCTTTGGGTAGGACCACATGGGTAGGTCTGGTCAACGGACTCGGAGCAGAAGTGATGTGTGTTATTTCTGAGCCAGATCATTTGATTGCTAATGCGAGATCCTCCGCTTTATCTTTCCTTGGAAGCATATGCTGGTAAGAAGATTCCGTAAGATGAGAAGCAATCTGGAATGCTGAGCCTACGCATGGAAGGAGCTACCCTGGAGAGTCACTGGGATCCGTAATGGATTATATGTGGGTGAGAAATAAACTTCAGTTGTGTTAAGCCGGAGATTTGAGGGGTCCTGTGTGTGTTTTTTTAATAGCAGCATAATATAGTCTATGACGACAGAAACAGTCAGCTATATTTAGAGAAATGGATACGTTCAATAAATGGAGGCTCAAATTTACTTCTTAATTTCTTTTTTAGTTTAAAAGGTTTATTTCTTGGTATTACTTCTACTCTTATTTCACATTTATTTCACGTTTTAACTTGTATGCACTGCTCATAAAACAGCTGCCTTTTATGAACGCACAGATACGTATAGGTCATTCTTGTACTTGCCACACAAAAACTCAGCCATTCTGGGCTCCTTCTGGCTACTCAGAGATTGAATGTCCACTTCATTGCCCTCACAGTTTTAACCATTAAGTTATATCTTCTTATCTCAAAGCTCTTTCCCAGGGAGGCTTTCCTGTCTGTGTGGGTGAAAGGGAAACTTTCATCTGTGTGGGTGAAACATAACTTTCAAAGCACCAATATCCTTCATCATCCTGAATCATCTATTTCACCAGAATAAGAATGTATGTGATAATAGGACCTACTTCCACAAAGCATGATCTCAAAACACTGTAAAGTGTATCTTTATTTTTTTCAGCTTTATTGAGGTATAACTGAAAAAAATTTTAATATGTTTAAAGTGTACATGATGATTTTTAAAAATTTTTATTGGGGTACAACTGATTTACAGTGTTATGTTAGTTTCAGGTGTACAGCAAAGTGAATCTGTTATACAAATACATATATCCACTCTTTTTCAGGTTCTTTTCCCATTTAGGCCATTACAGAGTAACAAGTAGAGTTCCCCGTGCTATATAGTAGGTCCTTATTAGTTATCTATTTCATATATAGTAGTGTGTATGTCAAACCCAATCTTCCAACTTATCTCCCCCTTACCCCCCGGTAACCATAAGTTTATTTTCTACATCTGCAACTCTATTTCGGTTTTGTACATGATGATTTGATACATGTATATACATCGTGAAAGGATTCCCACTATCAAGATAATTAATGCATCCATCACCTCACATATTTACCCTTCTTTTTTGTGTGTGTGTGAGAACACTTAGGTTCTACTCTCTCAGCAAATTTCAATAACAGAATACAGTATTATTAACCATAATCACTATGTTATACATTAGATCCTCAGACCATATTCATTTTATAACTGAAAGTTTGTGCATTTTAACCAGATTTTCCCTATTTCCCCCACCACCAGCCCCTGGCAACCACCATTCTACTGTTTCTTTGTGTTCAACTTTTTTTTTTTTTTTTGGTAGATTCCACACATAAGTGATACTGTGTAGTATTTGTCTTTCTGTATCTGGCTTATTTCACTGCATGTTAGGATTGTTTTTTCTATTTCTATGAAAAATGCCATTAGATTTTGATAGAGATTGCATTGAATCTGTAGATTGCTTCAGGTAGTATGGACATTTTAACAATATTAATTGTTCAATCCATGAGCACAGAACATTTTTCATTTGTGTCTTCTTCAATTTCTTTCACCACTATCTTATAGTCTTCATTGTACAGGTATTTCATCTCCTTGGTTAAATTTATTCCTAAGTATTTTATTCTTTTTGACGCTATTGTAAATGGGATTTTTCTTAACTTCTCTTTCCAATAGTTGGTTGTTAGTGTTTCAAAACACAATAATTTTTGTATATTGATTTTGTATCTGCAACTTTACTGAATTCATTCATTAGTTCTAACAGTTTTTTGGTGGAGTCTTTAAGATTTTCTATATATAATATCATGTCATCTGCAAAAAGAGACAATTCTACTTCTTCCTTTCTGATTTAGATGACTTTTATTTCGTTTTCTCATCTGATTACTCTGGCTAGAACTTCCAGTACTACGTTGAATAAAAGTGGTGAAAGTGGGCATCCTTGTCTGGTTCCTGATGTTAAAGGAAAAGCTTTCAGGGTTTCACCATTGAGTATGATGTTAGCTGTAGGTTTGTCAGAAATGGGCTTTATTATGTTGATGTACATTCCCTCTATACCCACTTTATTGAGAGTTTTTATCATAAATGGATGTTGAATTTTGTCAGATGGTTTTTCTGTATCTTTTGAGATGATCATATGATTTTTATCCTTCCTTTTGTTAATGTGTTATATCATCTTTATTGATTTGCATATACTGAACCATCCTTGCATCCCAGGAATAAATCCCACTTGATTGTGGTATATGATCCTTTTAATATACTGTTGAATTCAGTGTGCTAATATTTTGTTGAGGATTTTTGCATCTGTATTCATCAGGGATATTGGCATGTAATTTCTTTTCTTGTAGTGTCCTTGTCTGGCTTTGGTATCAGGGTAATGCTGGCTTCATACAATGAGTTTGGAAGTGTTCTCTTCTCTTCTATTTTTGGAACAGTTTGAGGAGGATTGGTATTATTATTCTTTAAATGTTTGGTAGAATTCACCAGTCTAGCTAAAGGTTTGTCAATTTTGTTTAGCTCTTTAAAAACTAGCTCCTAGTTTTACTGATCTTTTCTAATGTCTTTTTAGTCTCTATTTATTTCCACCCTGATCTTTTTATTTTCTTCCTTCTACTGACTTTGGGCTCAGTTTGTTCTTCTATTTCTAGTTCCTTGTGGTGTTAAGTTAGGTTGTTAGTTTGAGATCTATCTTGTTTCTTAATGCAGGCATTTATCACTATAAACTTCCCTCTTAGAACTGCTTTTACTACATCCCATAAATTTGGTTATGTTCTGTTTTCATTTGTCTCATGGTATTTTTTAATTTCCCTTTTGATTTCTTCTTTGCCCTGCTGGTTGTTTAGAGGCATGTTGTTTAATCTCCACATATTTGTGAATTTTCCAGTTTTCTTCTTGTAATTGATTTCTAGTTTCATATCATTGTGGTTGCTAAAGATGCTTGATATGATTTCAATCTTCTTAAATTTATTAAGATTTGTTTTGTGGCCTGACATATGATCTATCCTGGAGAATGTTCCATGTGCAACTGAGAAGGAAAGATTTATATTTGTCTATTAGGTCCATTGGTCTAATATGAAGTTTAAGATCAATGTTTCCTTACTGATTTTCTGTCTGGATGATCTATTCATTGTTGAAAGTGGGGTACTGAAGTCTTTTACTATTATTGTATTGCTATCTATTTCTCCCTTCAGGTATGTTAAAGTTTATTTTATATATTTTGGTGCTCCAGTGTTGAGTATATAAATATTTACAATTGTTATAACCTCTTGATGAATTGACTCCTTTATTGTTATATAATGACCTTTTTCCTTGTTAATGTTTTTGGCTTAAAGTCTATTTTTATGACATACGTATAGCTACCCTTGCTCTCTTTAGGTTTCCCCTTGCATGGAATATCTTTTTCCATCCCTTTACTTTCAGTCTAAGTGTGCCCTTAAAGCTGAAGTAAATCTCTTCTAGGCAGCATATAGTTGGGTCTTTTAAAAAATCTATTAAGCCACTCTACACCTTTTGATTGTAGAATAGCCCATTTACATTTAAAATAATTATTGACAAGTATGGAATTAGTACTGCCATTTTGTTCATTGCTCTCCGGCTGTTTTGTACAATTGACCCTTGACAACAATGGGTTTGAACTGGGTGGGTCCACTTATATGCAGATTTTTTTCAATAAATATTACAGTATGACACAATCTGCAGTTGACTGAATCCATGGTTGTCGAACCACAGATATGAAGGAACCACAGATACAGAGTGCTGACTATAAAGTTATACGTGGATTTTCAACTACCCAGGGGTCAGTGCCCCTAACCCCATGTTGTTCAAGGGCCAACTGTAATTCCTTTTATTCCTTTTTTCCTCTCTTGCTCTCTTCCTTTGTCATTTGATGATTTTTCTGTAGTGGTATACTTTGATTCCTTTGTCTTTATCTTTTGTGTATGTACTATAGGTTTTCGTTTTGTAGTTACCATGCAGATTACATAAAACATCTTATATTTATAACCATCTATTTTATGCTGATAACAACTTAACTTCGAATGCATACCAAAACTCTACATTTTTACCCCCCTATATTTTATGTTTTTGATGTCACAATTTACATCTTTTTATAATGTGTATCCATTAACAAATTATTGTTGTTATAGTTATTTTGAATACTTTTGTTTTTATACTTTACATTGGAGTTATTATAAGTGATTTACCCCCCACCATTATAATATTAGAGTATTCTGAATTTAACTATATATTTACTTTGCCATTGAGTTATATCTTCATATGTGTTCATGTTATTAATCAGTATCCTTTCATTTCAACTTAAAGAACTCCCTTTAATATTTCTTGTAAGGCTGGCCTAATGGTGATAAAGTCTTTTAGCTTTTATTTGTCTAGAAAACTCTGTATCTCTTCTTCAATTCTGAAGGATAATTTTGCCAGTTAGAGTATTCTTGGTTGGCAGTTTTTTCTTTCAGTACTTTGAATATATCATCCCACTTCCTTCTGGCCTGCAAGGTTTCTGCTGAAAAGTCTGCTTATGGTCTTATGGGGTTCCCTTATACATAACAAATTGCTTTTCTCTTGCTGCTTTTAAGAATCTCTCTTTGTCTTTACCTTTTGGAAGTTTAATTATAATGTGTCATGGTATAGGTCTCTTTAAATTTATCCTATTTAGTACCTTTTAGGCTTCCTGGACTTGGATGTCTGTTTCTTTCCTCAGGTTAGGGAAGTTTTAAGCCATTATTTCTTTGAATTAGCTTTCTACCCCTTTCTCTGTCTCTTCTCTTTCTGGGATGCCTATAATGCATATATTGGTCCACTTGGTGTTCTATAGGTCCCTTAAATTATCTTGACTCTTTTTCATTCCTTTTTTTTTTTTTCTGCTCTGATTGGATGAATTCCACTGACCTGTATTTGAATTTGCTGATCCTTTCTTCTGCTTGATCTAATCTGCTTTTGAACCCGCTATTGAATTGTTCAGTTCCGTTATTGTATTCTTCAGCTCTATGATTTCTGTTTGGTACTTCTTAATATTTTCTATCCCTTTGTTGAAATTATCATTTTGTTCATGCATTGCTCTCCTGACCTCAGTGAGTATCTTTGTGACCATCATTTTGAACTCTCTATTTGGTAAATCACTTATCTCCTTTGTATTTAAGATCAGTTTCTGGAGATTTATCTTGTTCTTTTGTTTCGAATATATTCCCTTATTTCTTTATTTTCCTTGACTCTTCTGTGTTTGTTTCTGCACAGTAGGTAAAACAGCCACCTCTTCTAGTTTTGGTCTCATGTAGGAGATGAACCTCATCAATCAGCCTGGCCCAAGCTCAAGTTGCCTCTCCAACCTTTGTAGTTGTCTAAACTGCCATCTTTGTTGTTAGTAGCTCCCAGTACTTGAGCGTATTTCAAGACCCATGAGTGTCCCAAAGGAAAGGATTGCAGTCAGCACCTAGATACAGGCTACTTAGAAGCCCGATTCTCAGGTAGCAGGTGGGAAAGTATGCAGTCAAACCCCTTCCAAGGAGAAACTGGGAGACAGGCTTTTTTGCCTGCTTCCTCTGCACTGTGGATGCTCAAATTTAGAAAGGAAGATAAAGTGTTTCACATGGCTATGCCATAACTTAAACTAACATTAAGTTTGAGATGACTATGGCGTGTCCAGATGGAGACATGTCAGGGGGTCAGATGAAATATATGGGCTAATTGGACAGTCACCAGTGGAAAGTGGAAAATGAAATCATGGGTGTAGAAAAAACATGTAATGTGAAAAATAGATTAGAGGGGAAAAGGGAAGATCCCCAGAATGGAAAATTTGGAAATAAAAAAAGACAATGGTATCTTAGAAACTCAGTGCTCTTAAAAGTCTATTGCATTGTTGATGCCACATTACTTGTTTCTAATGATAAGATCTTAGCAATAATTTTCTCTTCTTTCCTTTGAAGCCTATAAGATGATCAAATGTTTATATCTTCGTGAACACTTACACTTCTTACTGAGACATTCTTAGGGTTTCATCTCAGGTTGAGTCACTGCATTTGAAATAGTCTTTGCAGGACACTAGAGGTTACCTAAAGGCACCTTGAGGACAGGAAAAGGCGAAGAATGGAATCTAAGCTCCATCCCTGCAATATATACTACAGCAGCTCTGATCTTACTTATTTCTATATTGAGCTTATGTGTAAGTTTCTATTTGAAGAAAGAGTTCTGCTATTAAGAAAAAAAAGACAAAGAAAACTACTGGTCTTGGTGAATCAAAAATCACCATTTTTTAATATAAATATGAAATCTTATGGGATAATTAATGAATCAAAAAATTATCCTCTGGGGTAGAAAATCCTCCTTGTTACCAAGGTATAAGGGGCCCCTGGAATCCAGGGTCATCCTACTTTCCCAGCTCTGTGGCTTGCCACTTTCCACCAAGCTAGACACACTCCCCAGATATAAAATAGCCTCTCAAAGTACTGTGTCATGACACACACAGATTTTTTTTTATAAAAGATGTCCTGACTCCTTCATCTGCTGGCAAATTCCTGCTTTCTGTTTAAGAAGTCAGTTCAGATGTCTACCTTCAGTGATGCCTTTCTTAACTCCCTCCCTACTCCTCACATAAGTTATTCCTTCCAGTCTGTTTATAATTATAGCACTTTGCTAACATCTCTGTCATAATCTGTTTTATATATTTTTGACTCTCTTCCCCACCATGCTGTGAGCTCTTTCAACTCTGGGTCCCAGTGCCTACTGATTTAATAAATGAAGACAATATCAAAACTGCTTATGAGCCAAGCATTGCTACCATATGATTGTGACATAGCAAAACACGGAATAAATAATAAGATGCCAGGATTTGATTTCATTTTAACTTGCCCTTACTACACAATGTCCATCTTCCTCCTCAAACTCTGTCTCCTTTTTGACTCATAGTTCTTTTGGATAATAGAGTTTCAATAAGACCTATTTGGAAGCACAACTACTCATTTTCTCTTTGGAATTTGTGAATTTCCAACATGGCTCCCATCCCAAAAACAATCTAATACTGACACAGCCAAAACAATACAGATGCACATATCTACTCATTCAGAGATATTCTGACTTCTCTCTCCTACAGAACTCTGACTTTTCACTGAGTTCTAGTCTCCAAGAACAAGGCCAGAAGAAATAATGTAACACTGGCTTCCGATTTTCTGCTAATGCCATTCGTTGATCTTGCTATTACACTTCTTACAGTATCTTTAATTTGCTCTTCTATCTCCAAAGAAAAGGGGAAAGAGATTTACGTGCTGAATAGGGTAGCAAGTCAAATTCTGCTGTCTGCTGAGAAGATGGAGACATCAAGGAAATGGAGGTGAAAGAGGGAGGACAAGATATAGTTCTTTCTCTCCCAGGGTCAATAATTATCTCTGCTTCAAAGAGGTTGGGGAAATCATGATAAGTCAACAAAATTAAAGAAATTAGTAGCGTAATTAATGCATTTGGTTTGCCAGTTTTAGTACTGAATAATCCACATCCCAGAAAACCCCTTTTGTATATATTTTAATTTTTCTACAATGAAACAACATAATCTATAATGAACTTATTGAATAAAACAAGTTGTTTTTTTTTTAAGGTAGGCTAAATGCTTGAATACAATGATTCTCAGCTCTAGTGAGTATACTAGTCACCAGAGAAATCTGTAAAAATGTAGTCCTGGACTCTGCTCCCAGACACTCTGATTCTTTTGGCTTTCGTGGGACCCAGCGTTCTTTATTTTAATCAGCACTGACATTCCCCCCGCCTCCATGCAGTGATTCCAACGCAGCTGTCCTGACAGTCACATGTTGAGAATGATTGCTCTGGGGAGCTGTGGGGGCAGAACAATGCCCCCCCTCCAAATGCCCATTTCCTAATCCCCAGAACCTGTGAATATGTTAGGTCCCAGTGGCAAAGAGGAATTAAGTTTACTTATGGAATTAAGGTTGCTAATCACCTGACCTTAAAATGGAAAAGTATTTTGGATTAACTTGGAAGTGCAATCACAAGAGTCCTTAAAAGTGGAAGAGGGAGGCAGAGTAAACATCAGGAAAGGAGCTGTAATGACAGAAGGAAGGTCAGAGCAATGTGATATGAGAAGGACTCAACCCACTGTTGCTGGCTTTGAAGATGGTGGAAGGGAGCCAGGAGACAAGGAATCTGGGTGGTGTCTGCAAGTGGAAAAATGAGGAAACATATTCTCCCCTAGAGCCTCCGGAGGGAACCTGCCGTGCCTACACCTTGATTTTAGCCCAGTGAAGTGCGTTTTGGACTTCTCACCTCTAGAACTGTAAAATGATCAAACTGTGTTATTTTAAGTCATTAAGTTTGTAGTAATTTGTTATAGCAGCAAAAGGAAACCAATATAGGATGCTTAGTTTTTCTTGGCTTGAGTTAGTTATCAGGGCTGAGGAGCCAAGAGACCGGGCTAGCCCTGCCCACAGGGGAAGTTCACTGAGGAGCTCATTAAACCCTTGCCCTTCCCCTCTGGGTCACTGGCATTTTCAGCACCCCCTGGGGTAGTCCCACTGTGGTTCTTGCTGGCAGAGCACAATATATACAGATGCGAAAAGCAGGGGTTGAACATTTGGATGGGAGGAGCAGAGGGAACAAAGAACTCATAAAGAAACTTGAAGACATAGACTGAGCAATGCAAAAGTGGGATTTTAAGACCACACGTATGATATTTTTTAAAAAAGAAAAAAACTAACCAAAGTATATAAGAGCTCTACTTCAAGAAAAGTAAACATGAAAATTGCAATGTAAAAGAACAAATACATTAAATGGTAATGAATCGTTGGATAACTGGGTGAGTACCTGCTATAAAGACAATCTTAGACTGCCACTTGTTCTCACATATTTGATTGCATTTCTCACATATATGACTCCATTTGAAACTCTCTGGTTTCATGAGATAGAAAGGGAGATGAGAAAATTAGTGTTCACCCAAAGAAGAAGCCTTATCCACAGCAAGTTAGTTCTTAGAGCTGCATGTGTACCTAGGTCTTGGCTTCATGTACAAGTGTTTTTGTTTTTCACTGTAGAATGCTGTGATAGATAGAAGATATAATCCTTGCTCTCAAAGAACTTATAATCACTTATTATCTCATAATTATGTAATTGTCATTACACAAAAAGAATCCCTCAAATTTGCAGAAGGGTTCATTACCAGGCTGCCCTTAAATAGTAAAGAAGACTGTTATGTTCCCTGATACCACTAAGTATTCATTTATAGGCTTTTAACTACCACACCTGACAATGAATTAGAAGTCACTGTGAATTAAAATCAATCAAAAACAAGACAATATTTCACAGATATTATAAGTTAATGGGGAAATGAATCAAATTATAAAAATTCATTTCAGGCACAGTTGTGCAGGAACATAGCTACTATATAAATTAAAGTGTATCTGAATAGTAATTAATGAACTACTACACAATTGTCACGTATTCTGGGACATAGCGGATTTCCCCTAAGTTATCCCTCTGAGGCCATAGATACAAAGCCTGTAACGTCAGGGCCGGTTTCAAATGAATAGTGTTTTCTTAATTATGACCATGAAGCCTTTCTTTGGCTTGAACTTTCTAAGTCTTGACAAAAGTTAGAAAATGTTTAGCACATGCTTTTTCTAAAAGTAAATTATTCAAATTACAAGCAAATATTAACTAGTGATTAATTTCTAATAGCATAATAGAGAAGGAACATAATTTGGATAAACATTTTTTAAATGACAAATACCCGAGTATAGCTTTGCCCATTTCTCATAACTTTGACTACTGTCACTTACTGTTTAAATCTAAAACTAGTTTTCCCTAATGGGGACAATAGAACCCGTCCAGTATTTTGGGAAGAGTCAAAGTCTGGTCACATGTCTTGCTCCTGGCCCCCTGGGATTAATGCCATATGACTAAAAGAAAACTTTTTCCAGCTTTCTCTGGCAGTTTATACTTTTAAAATGGCAGTAATAAACAACAAGGTCCTACTGGATAGCACAGGGAACTATATTCAATATCCTGTGATAAACCGTAATGGATAAGAATTTTAAACAGAATGTGTGTATATATATATATATGTATAACTGAATAACTTTGCTGTACAGCAGAAATTAATACAACACTGTGAATCAAGTATACTTCAATCTAAAAAAAGGCCATTAATTATAATAGATGCTTGTAAGCACTTGCTATTTCCCAACAGTTCTGCTGCAAATTTTTCCATATATTTTCGTTTAACTTTCTAATAACCCAATGAGGCCAGGGCTGCTGTTCTCTCCTTACAGAAAGTGAAGGCTCAGGAAGGAAAGTCAAGTCCGTAAATCCTCACAGCTGCTCAGCGATGGGCCTGGGTTCAAATCCACGCAGGCTGACCCTGGACCCTGCTTCCTCCTCAGCACACCCACCAAGCTCCTCACCCGCCTCACGCCGTAGCTTCTCATTGCCTTTCATCAGGTGTGAGGCATGACAGGGACAAATGCAGCGTCTCTGTGGCTTGTGACCGTTTTTTCTCAACTCTGAGGTTTTTCTTTGACCAGCCAGATTTATTCCCTCAACCTGGATATTGATTCTGTAACTACAGGGATGAGGTTTCTTGCCATTTGTCAGTTTGGCCTCTGCCAAAGACTTGCTTTCAATTTTTAGAAAGATTGGATCTCCTCCCTTTTCTTTTTGGAATGTCTTAAAGCCATGTTTCTCACTTTTTTTTTTTTTTTTAAACTCCGGCTTCCTCTATCATCTGCTTTTCCCCAGCAGCCAGGAGGGTTTAGGCTAGCATTCCATTCTGTGGTTGGTATTCTTAAAAATAATAGGGGATTGGAAATACAGAGATGATGCCTTAGAGGGCAGGACCCCATTCCTCCATGGAAATGGAATTCAGTTCCTTATCATTCCACATATATTAATGTGTCGGGGAGCCATTAAGTGCTTTGAAGAACACAAAAGCACTTTGAGGAGACCCGCGACTTTAACGTGCAACAAGACAGAGAACTGAACTACATGAATCAGCGATCAGAACGCCGCCTGACAATCAGAGAGTACTGTATACTTCTGAAAGCATTTTCACATACTTCATAGAACCTCAATTAACCTCAATCAACCTTATAAGACCCGTGAAGCAAGACTACTTACTGCCATATGGTGGTTCAGGAAACATTTTCAGGAAGCTTTTTGTGTCAAATCACTCCTGAAGGCAACTCTGAGCTCCAGCCACTCTCCAAGAGGCTAACAGTGAGTGAAATGCATCTACTTGCTACACATGGATATCAACAACCTATGACCACCAGGATCCCCCCTGCACATCAGAGTGCTGGAATGCCGGTGCTGACTAAGGCCGATGGGGTTAACGATGGACACCTGCACGGACGACTGGACTCTTAAATGCTGATGGAGAAAAGGGGCGCAACCAGGAAAGGGGAGTGAGCTAAACATGTTAAGGTAACAAGAAACAGCTTATTATAAAGATTTGACAAAAAAAACCCTGTACATGCCCTATAGGATTGTTCTAATTTCCTAGAAGGACATAGAGTACTTGTAATTTTTATCTACTTTAAATGGAGGACTAAAAATAGAACGGTTCATCAGGTAATCACAAAGATTGGTTACAGCGATGTAACTCAATTGCTCCCAACTGCAGATGAGACTCAAGGACTCAAAAACAAGAAGTCAGGGGCTTCCAGTTTCTCCCTGATCATCAACAGACCTGCACACATATGCATCTAAGTTGTGGCTTAAATACTCTAAAGCCAGTTCTTGATTTCCCAGAATAAGAGAGATTTTGAATAATGAAAACTCACCTGTTTCTAATTTCGTTTTAACCGATGAAATTTTATCATTGTTGCCAATCAAAACTGATACCAAAGAAGCAACCAAATACGATAGTTTGAATTTCTTTCCCTGTTGTGTTTGTTGGGGCTTGCGGGTATGGAAGTCAAATCCCTTTTCCTCTGATCTTGCATTTATGTGAGAACTCTTGGAGGGATATTCCTAGCCTCTCCCCTCCCTGCCTCACTGTCCTATAGGGAGAAGCAGTGTTTTCTTGAATCAGACCCTTGGGGATAGGAACTGAGCATGTGCAGCCTCAGCTGTCCCTCACTCTGTTTTTCCTCTTTGTGATACTAGCTGCCTGCAGGAAGCATGAACACTTGGATGCTCTCAGCATATGCTTAGGGATGTGGGGCTTATCACTGTGAGGCGCTCTCCCTCTCTCTCCCTCTCTCCCTCTCTCCCTCTCTCCCTCTCTCTCTCCCTCTCTCCCTCCCTCTCTCCCTCTCTCTCTCCCTCTCTCCCCCTCTCTCTCCCTCTCTCTCCCTCTCTCTCCCTCTCTCCCTCTCTCTCCCTCTCTCTCCCTCTCTCTCTCTCTCTCTCTCTCTCTCTCTCTCTCTGATGGTAGTGGTGGTGGAGTGGGTGTGTATTTCTCCCATTCAATTTGAGTTCACAAGTCTTGGTCTCCAGTTTTGTTGACTTACTGGATTCTGGTGAAACAGAAATCAACATTCTCTCCAACTACCCTCCTTCACTCAGCGCCAGCGGATTTCTGCCGTGGTATTTGGCAATACTAAGCACTTGGCTTGGGGAATATCCTTGTGCCTTAAGTAATTTTTCAGGAGCCGTGGACGATCTTGTTTTCTAATTTCACGTGTATGAGGCCAGTGCTACAATACTTTTAAGTGTCCCATCAACACTTCAGATTTACTAAAAAGCAATTCGCTTGGATGATTTTGTGTCTAACTCTACTACTTGGTACATTAATACCTGAAGAAGCAACATCCATGGAAGACAGCCAGTCTATAGCTGCTGAAGGAACTTCAGCCCCACCCAGGCACAGAGTGTCCATCAGTCTGGCTGAGTCTACTCTCATCAAAGTTCCCATTAGCTTCCGTGTTGCTAAATCCAATGGGCAATTCCCAGTCCTCCCCCTCCAACCTCCCAGCAGCATTGGACACATTGTTCAGCCCTTTCTCCTTGAAACAATTTCTTCACTTGGTTGGTTTTTTCCCCACCTTCCCAGATGCTTGTACTCCTTTTCCTTTGCTGGTCCCCCCTCATCTTCCTGACCTCTGTGCTGGAGTCCCCCAGGGTGTAGGTCCCGAAATTCTTCTCGTTTCTGTTCACATGCACCTTCCAGGTGATCTCATGCAGCCTCATAGTTTTAACTAAAATCTACATACTGATAATCACCAAATTTATATCTCCAGCTTGGTCCCTCTCCCCTGAACTCCAGACCCCTATGTTCAAATGCCTGCTCATCTATTTTTTGCATGTTTAATAGGCATCTAGGACTTAGCATATACAAAACTGGCCCCTTGATCTTCTAAACCTGTCTCCTTCCCAGTCTTTCCCAGTCTGTTAATGGCGGCTCCACTCTGGTTGTTCAAATCAAAAACCACGGTGTTATCCTCAACTTTTTATCTCACACCCCAGACAAATTAGAAAATTCTGTTATCTGGCCCATCAAAATATACCCAGAATCTAAACTCTTCTCATTACCTCCCTTTCACCACCAAGTTTAAACACCACGAACCATCGCCAGGAGTACTGCAATGGCCTCCTAACTGGTGTCACTGCTTCTGTCCTTAATCTCCTTCAGCCTCTTCATAGCACAGTGGCCAGAGGGGTCTGACTTACACTTTAAGTCAGATGATGTCACCTCTCTCCTCAAAATCTTCCCGTGCCCCCATCGCACTGAGAGTCAATGCCCAAGTCCTTCTCTTTGGGGCCCTACGTGATCTGGCCCCCACTTCCTCTCAGACCACCATCTCCTACATTCCCCTCTCCTCTCTCTGCTCCAGCCACTCTGGACGTCCGCTGTTGCTCAAACATCCGAGGCCCACACCTGCTGCAGGTCCTGGGCCTTTGTGCTCCCTGGGCCTGGCACAGCCTTCCTCCCAATTTCTGCCAGGCTCCTCCCTCACATCTTTCAAGTTTTACTTAAAAGTCACCTTCTCCATGAGACCATCCTTGGCCATTCGACATAAAATCCCAAACCGCTACTCCTCCCACTTCCCCTACTCTTTTTCCTCCTTAGCAACCATCACTAAAAGGCTATATATTTTTCTTATTTATGTTGTCTTAAACATAAACTCCATAAGAACATGAGGCATAAACTCCGTAAGAACATGAGGCATTGTGTTCTGCTCACTGCTCTATCTCAAGTACCTAATACAGGGCCTGGCACATAGTAGAAGCTCAATAATTATTTGTTGAATGACTAAATGACTGTGAAGTAATTTCTCAGAAATTTCTGAAGTAATTTTAAACTTTGCTTTAATGATTGAAGCTTTGATTCCTTTAGGTTTTTCATTCACAAGAGCAAAAGTTTCAGATTTTGAACTTTAATTCCTTGGGGCTTTAATTTTGGAGTTTTAATTTATAGACTTTACTTTTTCTCTGTGAAATTCATAATGTGAAAAAAGTTTATACCATACTGAAGGCATCATCATATTGTTGGCATTTCATTAATATTTATCTTAATATTGTCATTTAATCTCCCTGCCAAATTTCTGATGAGCCTATTGGACAATGTGGCATGATTAGGGATGAATTTTTCAGCTTCGAGTAACTTAATTAATGCACCATCTCTGAACTTAGCATTGACATTCATTGTTCACTCATTCAATATAGTGTTGTCTATTCCTAGGGATTCTGTGCTTTTTGCTTTAAACCACAGGTCAGTTGCAAATTGGAGAGCTGAATGGCCCTTGTGCACATTTTTCTTTTCCTCACACAGGGTTTAAAATAAAACAAAAACAGATTTCTGGTTTTGTTCAAAAAATTCAGAAGATGTAGCAGCACTGGGTCCCCTTCCTCTGGGACACTGTATCTACCTCCTTTAGAAGGGCAGACAGTCTCTCTTTTCCCACAGTCCAGCTCCAGGCATTCGATTCTGTCACCTGTCTGGCTGCTGGAAGCAATGCTGCTTGTAGATGTCAGCAACTGGCCTTGTTCTGAGTCTCTAGCTCCAGAGGGCCCTACTCTGCCCTTCTGTCGGCTGCACTCCTCCTTATAGGTCAAGGAGCACAAGAACCGAGAGCATGTGCCCACACTGAGCTGGCACTGACCTTCTGCAAAGCCAGACTACATTCCAAGGGCCCAGGATCCCAGAACGTCCCGTCCAATTTTTCCAAGCCACCAATAGGACCTATGTGAACCCCTGCCCAGGCTGGCCCTCCCAAGGGCAGACAGGCAGGACTGCTGCTATTCCCGAGGGCAGACAGAGCAGCCCTTGTGTACGTGCATGGAGGGGGCAGGTAGAGGATGGAGCTTGAAAATGCAGGACTGGAGAGTTCACGGGTATCTTAGGCCTCCCAAAGGTGTTTACCTCCCAGTCCCCAGAATCTGTTAATATGTTACCTTACATGACAAAATGACTTTACAGACATGATGAAGGATTTAGGATGGAAAGATTATCCTGGATTAGCTGGGTGTGCCCAATGTAATCATAAGACCTCTTATAAGAGGGGGGCAGGTGGATAAGAGTTAGTTGTAGGAAATAATGACAAGCAAGATGTTGGAATTATGAGAGAAAGGGGCCATGAGCTAAGGAATGTAGACAGCTTCTAAAAACTAAAAAAGGTAAGGGAATGGATTATTCCTTCAAGGCCTCCAGAAGAAACGCAGCCCTGCTAAGACCTTGATTCACATTTCTGACCTTCAGAATGGCAAGATGGTAAACTGGCCTTGTTTTAAGCCACTAGGTCTGTGGCAATTTATTACAGCAGCTACAGAAAACTAATACAGCTTGCTTGCATGGAAGGCCTCTCTTGAGAGGCCAGAAGGTAAAGGGCTGCAGGCTAAGGCTTCCATCTGTACTCTTGTCTCAGGCAGACTCAAATATTAATTTATAACAATACAGACTCAAAAGATATTGTTTCAATGAAAGACTTAAACCAAAATCTACACATGCAATCTAAGTTTTATGTGTCACATCTGTGCAGTGGCCAAAATGCCGGGTATTGTTAGAACAACAGTATTTACGTAATCCATCCACTTACGTATTAGTCATGAAATTATTCAGGAGTGGGCCACAAAGAAGAATTTCATCAAATCATGATAAACCAGATGTAAGAAAGAATGATATTTTATTGGGGCTTGATTTCATGCATCTTTTTGACAAGCTTCAACCCAAACTTCCCTGTATCAAATTTCTCAAATATTTACTTGTGTTTTCTGTTCCCAGGAAACAGACACCATAATATGTTATTCTACAGTTCAAACACTGAGGAAATTAAAAACAGAAAATAGACCAGGCCATCGGCATGGGCACAATGCTAATTCACGAGGGTTAGGGAGGACTGAATTAATGTCCTGATTTGCTCAACTCAGACTCTGACAATTCCCCTCAATTCATACACTTAAAAATTCTTCCCCATCAGAAATGTGATTGCTTCAGTGGTTTAGATCTACAGAACAATGACTCTTTTCCCAACTCAAAAGAAGTGCTAGAAATGAGTGTTTAGAGGATGGGCAAAACAAATACCTAATAAAAAAAGAAAGCATTTTCCCACAGTTTCTATTTTATCTTAGGGTATCCTCTTAAATTTTGATTTGATTATATATATACTCACCACAAGTCACTTTGTTCACATAAAGTTCATATGAAACAAACAAACAGGAATCAAAATCACATGAAAGAATCTGCTTTTTTTCCCTCTGGTCCAATAATCTAAGTTGTTATTTTGTTCGAATCATTCCAAGAGCCAGCCAAGGGCAGTGAGCTAAGCTGTCAGATGCACAGTAATTCAGTGGCCCACACCATGTGATGAATTTTCTTCTGGAAGAAGCCAACTCACCATGGAGGCTGCTGAGAAAGGTTTGACTTGGTCAAAGCCTTGACATAGTCTTGAAAATTCTGAAAAAGTTAAGGTATATACAAAAATGGCCTTTTTTTTTTTTTCTGGAGGTGAAAGTCCTGGAGAACTAAGATTTTATCCATGGGTCCGCCTCTAAAGAGAACCAATTATAAAATGGAGAAGAGAAAATAAATAGGGAAAGAGGCAAGGGGATGTTCAAGGGACAATGTTCTGAGCAAAAAAGAAAAATGAAGAAGGAAAAAAGCTGTCATAAATTACCTAAAGTACATCTGGCAGAAACTGACGTGAAAATGTAATTTCAGATGAGTGTTCTCTCAAGTCTGGAAAGAAACCAAAACCTTATTATAAATATCCTAGTTGAGGTTTTGGAAGAACAGTATATGAGGCTGCATGTCATGTGCTTTGAGTGCAATTTAATTCTTGGGCTTTTCCTAAATCCATCTCAGGAAGGGGTAATCAACAGCATTCTTGGTGCAGCTTGACAAAGAGTGTGCTGTCTTTTGGCTGAATCTGTTCTCTTGGATGTGGAGACCATACCTAGTCTCCTCAGAGCCTCCCAGTTCCTGTCCTCTTTTGGAAAGGATGGAAACCATATCAGCACTCCCTCTCAGAAAGCGCTATTTTAAAATAGAAAAATCTGGAAAAATACAGAACATGGAGAATTTTCCTAATTGCCCCTTGTGCAGCTGCCTTGGCTCCTATCATACCCCTCTCCCCCACCCCCATCCCCGATTAAAATTCTGTGGTATTAGGATCATCAGCTTCAACCAGTCCAGTCCAATGTATGCTGTACCCCAACACTATGCCTCTGCCCAACACACAACACCTGTGACCATCTGCAGGCACTTACTTCAGCTGTGTGCCAGGGAAGATGTGCCCAAACAGAGATATTTTAATCCTCTGGAATTCAGATTTTTGAAAAAAATATTTACTCTTTAAATCCGACTGACCTTTGCAGATGTGTGGGTTTGAATCAATCAGATCTGTATTATGATGAAGGCTAAGGGATGTGTCGGTTTGAATCAATCAGATCTGTATTATGATAAAGGCTAGGGTCTTTTCCTTTCTTTATTAAGTAGGAAAGGATACTAGGGAAAATCTAGACTCTTTTCTAACTCCTTCTGTCTCATAGTATTAAATCTATCTTTCATGCCAAGGTCATACGTCAAGGAGAAACTAACCTGTTCAGAGCACGATTCCGTTAGCAGTAAGTTTCTTGGAGAGTACAATCCCTTTGGCCCTTCAAGTTGGCCCTCTGGTGTATCTAATCAGTTCTCACACCATGAATGAGAGTCCAAAAGTCAAAAAGGAGGAGGATATGGGGACCTCTACAAAGTCTCTTACCTTTCATTTAATACTCTGCCTCTTTGAGAAACTGCATTTCCCTCCAGTGTTTTCCCTCACCACCACCTCACCCCCATGGTTTTCCTGCTACTTTGTCTTACTCCTGTTAATTGCTCTTTCTCTCCAGCCCTTTCTTCTGCTATTCATTCCTATTTTTTAAGCCAGAAAAATACCTTTTTTTCCTCATTCCAGCTCCTTTTGGGCCTTTCCCGCAAAGAGAAAGCTTAGTCACTTCTGTTACTTCATTCCAAAATAAAGTGGACAGTCTCCAGTGTCTTAGAATCGGATTCCCAATATTTTCACTGATAGGAATGCCTTTTTATATACTCCCAAGCTCTACGATCACTGGGGGAAAGACTCGGATGGCACTGAGACCTCTAGGGTGCTGCCCCTCACCTTCATGGAGGGGTTTCCCAAAGTGTGGAATGCATACCGCTAGCATTGTGTGAGACCATTTTAGGTAGTGCATAGTTATGGTGGATTTGAGCTGTGTATTTGTTGTAGTGTACGTTCGAAAAAAATATAGCTGGCGCATCAAATCTGCAATTTCACAGTTATTACTGCTTAAGGCAAATGTAAGTTAAAATATAAAGAGAGGGTAGTTTAAAGAAAGATATTAAGTAAAAATAGTGCACAGAGAATATGGATATGGTAAAAATCATGAAGATAGAACATGAATTAAAACTTGGGAAGCCATTTGACAGAAATGACTTGGAACTAGGAAGAATGGGGCATGAGGTCAGTTTCTGGCTATACTTTATCTTTCCTTGCAAAGCCAAAGCCCTGAGCTTGGGGCAGAGAGTGGGAACACAGCTGTTACCCAGGCAGAGATTCACAATTTCACACTAGGGACCAAAATATGCAGAAATTTTCCTGAATGGATAAATCAAATTCATATCCTGCTGTAACCAAGGATAACACTGCCATTGAATTTACAATTAAAAGCATTCTGGTCCAACTCTTTCAGTTTAGAGGCTAAAAAGCCAGAAAGATTACATGACTTGGCCAGTATCTCCCTAAGTGAATAGCAGCAGAACTAGAACTCAAACCGCAAAGTTTGCTCATTCTCAATCTTTCTACTACGTTATTGCTGATGGACGAGTCTTTCTGATGCCCAACAAGTCTTATCTATTCCTGATTATATCTAGCTATATTTAAGAGAGTAGGGGGAGATAAAATCAGAGAGGTAACGTGAATGGTGGGAGGGAGACAGTGTCAGGACTTCAGGCCAGTATGAGGACTTTGTGGGGTCCAGCTCAAAGATGGAGCTGATTGCTGTATCTCATCTAGGCAACAGAACCAGAGTAAGTGACATAAGCACTCAGAGAACAGTCACTGGGACAATCTGATATTATTGCTATAGCGTCCTCTTCTCAGAGCCTTCTTTCTTAACTTTTTATTTTAGAATAATTTTAGACACACAGAAAAGTTGCAAAGGTAATACAGAGAGTTTCCCAGCTTATCCTATTGCTAACACCTTATACAGCCATGGTACATTTATCAAAACTAAGAAATTAACATTGGTACAATACTACTAAGTAAACTACAGGCTTTATTTGGATTTCTGCAGTTTTTCCATTATCTTGTTGTTGTTGTTCCAGGATGCGGCCTAGGATACCACACTGCATCTGTCACCATATCTCCTTAGTCTCCTCTGATCTGTGACAGTTTCTGGACTTTTCCTTGTTTTTCATGACTTCGACACTTTAGAATAGGTCAAGTGTTGTGTAAGCTTTCTGTCAGTTTGGGTTTGTCTGGTATTTTCTCATGATTAGACTTAAGAAATCGGAGGAAGGATACCACCAAGGTAAAGTGCCCTTCATTTCAAGGGACAGATGCTATCAACATGACTTATCAACAGTGATATTAATGTTGACCCCTTGCTTAAGGTAGTGTCTGTGAAGTTTACTACTGAAAAGTTCCTCTCTTTTTCTTTCCATACTTTATGTGTTAGAAGTACGTCACTAAGTCCAGTCTACACCCAAAGAAAATTAAGCTCCACCCCCTGGATGCAGAACTATCAAACAATTTGTGACAAAGGTTAAAACTACCACAGTAATTAGTAAATATTTTGGGCGAGATTTGAGGCTATGCAAATATCCTTTTTCTCCTAAAATTTTGCCCATTAATCTCAGGATTCACCACTGGGTCTTACCTGCAGCAATTATTGCTGCAATGTTCTAAGGATGATTTTTTTGCCCTCATTTCTTCTACATTTATAGTATGGAATTTTTCTGTAAGAAAGATTTGTTCCTTCACTCCTGTTTGTTTATTTATTTATTCTATCATTTGTTTATATCAGTATGGACACATGGATATTTATTTCATTCTTGTGGTTATAATCTATACTATCATTACTTTTTTTTTTTTTTGGCCGTGCCATGCAGCATGCAGGATCTTAGTTCCCCGACCAGGGATCAAACCCATGCCCCCTGCAGTGGGAGCATGGAGTCCTATAACCACTGGACCGCCAGGGAATTCCCACTTTTTTTCCCTTAAATTATAGCTTTGGCTATAGGGAGCTTTCAGGTTGACTCCTGTAACCTCTGACATGCTCTATCCTTTAAAAAATAGCACTTTCAAACTTTCTAGCACTACAAGGTGCTCCAAATTCACTTCTATTTTCCCTGCCTCAGCTCTACAATCAGCCATTCCTACAAAGAGCCTTGGTTTCTTTGATTGGAGAATGGTATTTAGAAACCAAGATGTGGGAGCTGGGTGTGTTCACTGTTACAGGGTATCATTGCTTCTAGGCTCTCTCAATAGACAGAGCTAGAAAATACATGTATGTGCATGAACCCATCAATACACACATATCAATATTAATTTCTGTATCTATTTATCTGCATGTGAATATAAAATATGTATATATGTGTGTGTATATGAGTCTATATATGTGTGTGATATATATCCATGCATCTACATATATGTATTTGTGTAAATATACATACATATCTGTCTATCTGTCTATCTATCTATCAGTATAAATATAAGATTATACCGATATCCTCAGATACTACTCAGCTGCTTTGAATCAACTCGCCTAATATTGACACACAGTGTCATCTTAAAGCCTCCACCTTGCATCTAAAATCCTAGTGAGAATAAATAAATAAAATCCTAGTCAGCAACTCTTATGGGTTGAATTGTGTCTCCTCAAAAAGACATGTTGAAGTCCTAACCCTCAGTACCTCAGAATGACCTGATTTGAAAATAGGGTAGTTGCAGATTTTATTAGTTAAGATGAAGTCATACTGGAGTAGGATGAATCCTTAATCCAATATGACTGGAGCCCTTATAAGAAGAGGAGAAGACAGACACACAAAAGGAAGACTGCCATGTGAAGACAGAAGTAGAGATTGCAGTTATGCTGCCCAGTACCTGGTACTTGGGGCTACCAAAAGCTGAAAGAGACAGGAAGGATTCTTCCCTAGAGCCTCTGGAGGGAACATGGTCCTGCCAACAACTTGACTGCAAACTTCTAGTCTCCAGAACTGTGAGAGGATAACTTTCTGTTGTTTTGAGCCACCCAGTTTTTGATACTTCGTTATGGCAGCTCTAGGAAACTAATACAGCACCTATAAAGTTGATACTGTTTTTACCCTGTATAACATGATAATACAGAAATTATCCACTATACTCCAAAAGCCACCTCAGTTACATCACATTTAAGACTGTCTGGATCCCACCTAGATGTCTGTCATTGGTGGCAAAGATGGTATCTTATTTTTTGTTATATCCCTACAACCTGGTGCAGTGCCAGGTACAGAGTAGGTACTCACTAAGTGTTTGTTGATTTGAATACCTACAGGCCTTCTCTGTCAACCCATTAGGCTAGCCAGGAGGTCTCCTTTCCAAGACGTTTTTTTTGCCTCCAAGTTCTGCTAGGTGAAATTCATTTGTCCATCCTTTCTTCTTCCCTTCCTTCCTTCCTTCCCTCCTCCCTCCAACAAATATTCATTGGACACATACATGTGCATGGCATAGTTCTAAACACTAGAGAAATAGCAGTGAACAAAAGAGACAAAAATCCTTGCCATCTTGAAGACTTACATTCTAATGGGGGAGAAGGATCTAGGATCTGAAATTGCAAATCACCTTATGTCTAAATGACATAAGTAGCAGGACAGGATAACAGAATGTATTTTGGGAATGGTTTCCATGGGTTATTTGGCCAGCTGTGGTCTGGTGGCCTCCTTTCCAATAACCAAAGGCCCCAGCTCAACAGCTGCACTGTTCTTATCCAATTTTTAAATTCCTCTCCTTCCCTAAGTGGAAGAGTGAAGGGGGGCGGGTATAATAAGGGGCAAAACCAAACTGGCCATGAAGAGAGTGGAGAAGACAGAATGGGAATAATAATTCTCCTACAATGCATTTTAAAGCCAACCCTTCCTGAGCTGTGCCAGGCTAATTACCTTACCTGTTGTTAATATCTTTATTGTTATTAAATCATTATGTTGACAACATAACTGCATAATAATAATGGCTAGCCAGTACTGAGAGTTTGCTATGTGCCAGGAAGTGGTCTAGACACTAACCAATTTGATCCCACTCACTCCTTCTGAGACAAGTACTATTATTTTTCATTTCACAGATGAAGAGCTGGATGCTTAGAGAGGTAAAGTCATCTGCTCCAAATCCCACAGTTAGTAAATGGCAGAGTCCAGACACAGATGTCAGTATGTTGGACTCCAAAGTCCTGGCTCTCCCCTTGTTCTCAGGGAACACCCCACACACCTCCCTAAGAGAAGGCATTGGCTGGCTACAGCTGCCCAGCCTGTACAGCCTTCAAACAGGATTTCCTTCCACAAAAATGTTCTTCTCAACAATGGACCCTCTTGCTGCCCCTGTCCCTTTTACCACTTCACTGTGAGTGTTTTTTCTAGCCCCACTGCCCCAGTGCTCTGTCTCCCCTGGTTACTGGCATAACAGATATCTGGTGTGATATTTGCTGGATTTCCACTGGTCATGGTCTCTCTATCTTTCCCAGCACCTCTCAGCCTTTTAATTCTCTCCTCATTATTTAAGCCAGCATGGAGCAATTTTCAAGCCGTCCAATTACAAGTGCATAGAAGGAATTGGGTCCATAATTAATTAGTTATTCCAGGACACAACAAAGCAAAAGCAAAGCCAAGAATGTGGAAAGCCCTGAAAAGTGAAACTGCAGGAGGAAAATTTACACATTCCAGGACCCTTCCCCAAGAGGGACAAAGAATCGAACAATATGGTCACTCAGATTCCAAGCTTCTCCACCTATCTTGGGATTGAACAGACATTAATCATTAGATGACAATCCCAAGTGGAACATCTCCCCCTCCAGAATGAACAGCTGCCTCTGTTTTAAGGATGAACTGATTCTTTCCCCATTGTTTTCACGCAGGAAGGTTAGCCCCTCTTTTCTCCCACAATTGTTCAAGCCACTGCAGAGACAGTCTTTCCTTTAAGATGGCCCCAGCCCCTGGGATTTCTTGCTCTTCATCAGAGCAGAAGTCAAGTTAGAACACCATAATTTAAGACAGCAAGCTAGGATGACTTTGGAGGCAGAGAAAGAAAAGATAGTAAAAGAATGCCAGGATTCTCCAATGTACAGTTACTATTTTAATTTGGAGAAGAAAGGAGGGCTTGGGTAGGAGTGCATCCAGATCAAATTCTCCCCAGAGACAAACTTGTTCTCCAACACACATGATAAAGGGTAAATGACAGGGGAGTGCTAGCACTGTTATTAGTGAAACTATTAAATTTTCATAAGGAGGAAATAGGGATTATGTTCGCTTTTAGTTATTATGGACTCTATCAGCGCCTGAAAGATCAGAGCCAACAAAACAAGAAGTCTGAAGAGCATTACAGCAAGTTCCCACATCTTACAGGGGTGCTATCGCTACCGTCACATACTTGCCAGCAGTGAAAATTAGGAGCCTTATATAGAACATTAGAGTTGTAGGAATCTTTTACTACTTTTTCCTACCTGCAGCCTAATTTCTTTTTGGTTCTACACTGGGCTAATGCCAGCTTTCAGGGCTGATCTCTGTACTTAAGGGAATATACCTAAACCTACTCCCGCCAAGCCACAGTCAAAGCACTTTGCTAATACCATGACAATGGATACAAGCAATGTTAGTTGGAAAGGAAAATAAAAATACCTGCCAGGACATTTATAAGACATACTACTTGCTTTTGCTGTTCCTGCTCAAAAGAGTAAATACTATGATGCATGTTGCTAAGCAATGTTGCATTTTCAGTCCTCAATAACTCCATTAGTAACAAAGGATGCCTTACTTCTGTGAATAATCAGCCTCAGCAACCATGGCTTCCAACACAAGGCAAAAGTGATTACTGCAAATATTTATCCTTCTGATTCAAAGATAACACTGTTTTTAGGGATCCTGTGTGAGAGTGACTGACTCTGCAGGACAGTCCCAGATCTTATGTTGATGACAACCCTTTGGTTTACAGATGCTGGAAAGTTTCTCAGAGTGAACTGTCAACTAATAGCTTCTCACCCTTTTCCCCCAGTTACCCAGCATTCCCTGGTTACTCAGGATTCCTTGGTTACCCAGCATTCTCTAGTTACCCAGAATTCCCAGTTACCCATCATTCATAGTCATCTAATATTCCCCAGTTACTCAGCATTTCACAGCTATGACGTATTAGGCAAAGACAGTCTGCAAGAAAATAACTTCTTCAGCAGGATTCTACCAATGGAATCTCTACTTATAGGAGCAATGCAGCACAAGACACTACTCTTTGAAAGTTAAAACACAGAATCTGGAGCCAGACTCCCTGAGGTGAATCTCAACTACACAGTTTCTTATTGAAGTGACTTTGGCAAATTAATGTCTTCATGCCTCTGTTTTCTCACCTGCTATTGCAATGATTAGATAAGCTGATGTGTATAAAGTACTTAGAACGGTGCCTCCTTCTGGAACATTCTAGGTCTGAGGCAGAGCTATAAAAGTGTTTGTGAGTCTTCAAACACATCCCCAATCAAAACAAGTAAATTCCACAATTTGTAAAGGAGGGAAAAGCTGACTCCAGAATGCACCCTTATGATCTGTATTTACTGCTTTTATGTTTCAGAGGAAGAAGCTAGAAATTGCCAAAATTTGAATTCCTATAACATCAAACTGTTACTAATTATGGTTCTGGTCATATGCCATATGTTTCCCAGAAATAACAAATGTTCCATGGAAAAGTAAGTGGCTAATAATGGTGAGAAAAACATATAGTGAATGTTCTTGTTTTTCTTGGCTGTCAATTTTAATATAATGAAATATTCAAAGAAAAATATGAACATTCAACAGCAACTACTTCTTACCACTTCAGAAAGACATTCTTGAACTACTGAAAGTTAGAAATCTATGTTCAGATAGCATTGTCAAGTATTCTGAATCTCTTACATTTTAAATTTTGAAAAATGTTACTCATATTCCAGGTGTTTTCCCCAGTAGAATTTACAGTGGTAGATGTTAAACTAACTCCACGTGATTCTCATTTTCAAAAATACAATTTTGGACTGCTTAAGAGTTTCAATGTATCCCCTTGAGCTGCATAAAAGAAAGCCATTTTGGTTTCAAATATAGTTTTGTTTCTGTGGGGATTTTTTTCTATGAGGAATATATTTCTCTTAGACAATTTCTCAATATTGCTATTTAACAGGCAAAGTGTTTTAGATTTCTTTTAAGCTCCATTTAGCTTACTTAAATGAAGTTGAATACAGTGAGTTTTTGCAACTATTTAGGGAAAGAAAATTAAATTATTGATTAAGTGAGCTACATTTATAAAGCCTATACCAGCACTAGCAGGCTGGGTATTTCATTTCAGTAGATTTTATACTAAAGAACATGTGTTTTTAAAATAAAACAGTTTGATATTCTCATTTATTTCTATTTTCAGTCTGATATTTTTCATTCATACAGGTTAGGCCTGATAATCCTGTAGGTGCTAAAAAGTGATCACAATCTGATCCAAGCTACTCTGGTGCTTTTAGGTGCTGTTATCTGTAACATGATACTTCTATGTGGAATAAGTGTGCTTACTATGTGACAGGCAATGCCAGGTGCTAGAATTATAATGATGAAAAAGCAGACCTGGGCCCTGTCCTCGTAGAGCTTATAGTCTAGGGCAGAGCTACCTAAAGTGTGGTCTGTGGACCAGCACCACCTCATGAACTACTTCTTATCAGCAACAGCACAAGTACAGAGATCGTGAGTAATTGTTCAGACAGTTTTACAGCACTGGACATAGCTGCACTACTCAAACGTGTGATCAAGTGGACGTGGCTCACTGAATGGGGTTTAGACCAGTTCAGACATGTGAATTTCACAGGGCGAGATCTAAGTACTGGTCATAGACAGGAAGATACATATTGTCCTGTAATAAACTGGAAATTTAAAAAAATCTAGTCCTTCTCATAGGTAGTTTGAGGAACACTAGTGTAGTGCTTTCCAAACATTATAGGAGGGAGAGAGAGATTAATTCCAACTGAGAAAATTTGGGAAAATTTCAAGGAAGAAATGGTTCTTAAGCATGGATTGGAATCTAAGGGGTAGAGATCATAGCATGAGAGCGCTATAAAGGCAGAAAAATGCAAGGATGCCCTGGGTAACCTAGTTCATTGCAGCTGGAGTGTGATATGGAGACAGGGGCAAGTGGAGGTAAAGGAGACACATCTGAAGAGATCGATTGCAGTCCAGTTAGTAGAGGGCTTTAAGTGCCATGAAAAAGAATTAGAACTTTATTTTTGAGACAATTGGAAGTTCTTAAATATTTCTGAACATAATAGTGACATGAAAGAAGGCTCTATTTAACAAAATAACATTTGAGCTATATGAAACACTTTGAGTCAGAGGCCTTTAGGTGAAGTAAATAATAACAGTAAAAGGAATTTAAAATATAGTTCTCTTAATGGTGTCATATATTAGTCATACGTCTAAGTGAATTCATGTAATCTTAAGTCTTCCCAGGCACCACAGCATAGTAAAATACCACTTTAGAAGATTTAATCATGTACGATTGAAGTGATTTTGAAATGCCATTTCTTAGCTTAACAGTGACAGAGAGAACACGCATTCTTCCCGTTTTCAGAAACTTTGAGTAAACCACTGATATTAAGGGAACATTAAACCAATATACTATTGTAATAACTTACACTAAAATGTCAAGTACCATCACCAAAGAATACAAGGGTAGCACTTTTTTTCTCTCTGCTGTTTTCGGCTTCCTATAAAACTAGAAATGAACTTGCTGAATGTGCCTCATTCAAATTTCTATGTGTCACCAAAAGGCTATTAATCTTGCAGCTGACTGAGTAGGAGTCTTTTGTGGCATTAAGATTCCCATAAATGTATCTTTAAAAAAACAGTTGAGCCACTAAGTAAGTTTTAAACTTTGAGGATAAAATTTTGTCAGGCTTTGACAAATAAAACAAGGCCCTTAAAGTGTAAACCACCCCCGCCTCCCTCCCTGCCCCCCCCCAAAAAAAACATATTACCATGTCAGGATTTCACACATTTGGCTGAATAAAAATCTAATTCTGGTTTCATAACATTATTTTTAATTATGATGTAAGAACTATAGAATTAGAAAGATACCATCCTGTTAAACTGAAAGCTATGCATTTAGAGTTGGACACGTTTGCAACACAACAACAACACAAAAGCTAAAGCAGCACTGTGAGTCCGTGATTATGATATACTAAAGAAATGGTTCTCAACTGAGAGTGATTTGGCCCCTTCCAGAAGACATCTGGCAATGTCTAGAGATGGCTGTCATAACTGGGGGGATACTACTGGTACCAGGTTGCCACTAAACATCCTACACTGCATAGGACAGCCCCTCACAACAAAATTATCTGGTCCAAAATGTTAACAGTGCTGCAGTTAAGAAATCCTGTACTAAAGGATCACACTAGCAACATTTCTATTATTCCTCTTGGCTTATATAGAAATAATCACTTTGATTTATGCAACCTGGAAATCAGAAGCAAGGAAGTTCCTGAAGATTAAAACAGATAATTATTATGCCTCCCTTTGATACAATGAACTACTCTCTGATTTTTGCAAACAAGACCTGAAGGTGACCCTCACAGGTGCTCTGGTTTATTAATTCCATCGATGGTAATAATTTATATGCAGATATGAAACACTGTCACCAGGAAATCTTCAAGCAGATCTTCAAGCAGAAAAGACAGGCATGACTGAAACCTCAAACAAGGTTCCAGATAAGTACTATTTTCTGACTGTAAGTCACTGATGATTTTAAGATGTGCCATCAATTAAATAAGAGCTTTGGGGAATGCGGCAAAGAAACATCTCTCCTTAAATGTGTACATTGATTGTAAAATGTGAACCTTTTATAGAGATGGTAAATGTGCAAAATCTGTAAAGTATTTTAAGTATATAATGTTTTAAGCTCTTTTTATAAAAAGAAATAGAAAGACTGGGATACTCTCCCTCTGAGATCCTTTTCCATCAGTGTTAGGTTAGCCTCAGTTATTTTCATTTTTTTCACTGCTCCCCTCCTCCCTTCCTCCATCACTCCAGGAAGAGATGGTAAAGGTGCTGGCGAGCAGCGGCATCACTGGTTCCTCAGAAAAAAAAACAAATGCAAATCTCTTAGCTTCCCTCTCTTATCCTATTCTCTTGGAATTTCTCCAAAGTCTTTGACTGTGAATTGAGTACTGTGAAGAACACCTGTGCTGAGCATGGTCCTAGATCTGCTAAAGGATATAACTCTATTTAACTAAACAGAGGAATAACCATACATAGATGCAATATGATATATATTTGAAAGTATTTTTAAAATTCCATCGAAAGACCACTTAACACCATTTATTCATAAACAAAAATTTACTATAAAACCTATATATTTGCTGCTTGTTCCACTAGAATTTAAGATCCATGTGAACAGGGATTTTTGTCTTGGGTTTATTGGCTGAATGGCTGAAAGAGTGAATGAATACCATCTCCCAAACAGCAGAGGCATTATACAATTGCAAACTCCTTTTATTTTCACACTAATGACAGGAGACGACAGGACTAACTCCATGTTATTAACTACTCGTGTTCATTCGTTCATTCATTCATTCTCTACTAAGTCTTTCACGATCTGCCCCTGCCACCTCTCTAGCTTTTCCTGCCCCACCCCGTTCTCCAGCGACACTGGCCTTGGCTCAGTTCCCAGTAAGCGCCAAGCTCCTTCTACCTCAGGGCCTCTGCCCAGAGCATTCTCCTCCCCATTCCGAACCTCTTCAGGTTTCTTCAGGGACGTCTTCCCGGATCACCACTTAGAATAGATGTAGGTAGTGCCTGTATTTTATAGTCTTGGTTTCCCATTTTTCTTTGGTTTTTTTTTTCCCCCATCATAGTATTGATCACATTTGTAAAATCTATTTGTGTAATTATTTGATTAACATCTTCCCTATACCGCACACTCAACTGTAGACAGAAACCATCCCTGCCTTGTTCCCCATTAAAATCCCCATCATTTAACACAGTGCCTGTCATACAGCAAGCACTCAATAAGTATTTATTGAATGAGTAAATGAATTAGGTTTCTAGGAACATGATCTGTTATTAAATATATGAGTCCATGTTATACTATATCATTCTCCACTAGGGCTCAAGTTAGTAGGTGCTTGCTTAATCAATACTTTATGGTTAATTGGAATCATCAGTTATCTACTACAAACTGCATTCTCAGTCTACATGACACTAAAAGAACTTGTTGCAAAATTGCTGACAAGTCAACAACTCTCTTTCTCTTCTTTTTTCTACAAACTAATAAAAGAGCAGGTTTTTTTCCCATTGAATTTATTAGCTGTTTTGGCATTAAGAACGTGACTGAGTGAAAAATCGTTGTCAGGGAATCAATTATTTGAGTGATCAGTATTTGTCTCTATTTGAAAACATCTGGAAGGATACTTTAATTATCCTTTAGATATTTGGTGTCTTGTGTTCTCAGCCTCTAAGATAATCTCTCCCCATTACTACTCCTGAACGAAAGGTATGCTATTGACGAAGTAGGTTTTTTTGATAGAGGAGGATTTCTGAGACATTGAAAATAAAGAGTAGTAAGCTCCTAGGCTAAGAGGATTAAAATAGCATTTTTTTAAGAGAAGAAGGAAAGAGGTCTTTAGTGCAGAAAACCGTAGAAAAAATATAATTCCATGTAATATCATGTAACTGAGAAGCTAGTCACATAGGAAGCGTTGGGGAAGAGTATGGATTTCTTGGGGATCCAGACAAAATAATTCTAGCCTAAGGGAGCTAAAGAGAGATACCCAGACAACAGGAAATCAGAAATGATGGTAAACCTAGAGTCTAGTCATATACTTCACTTTAAAATAGCTTCTTTACATATACCTTTCCTATCTATTGTTGTCAGGAACTCTGTCACTAGGTAATTTTTACAAGAGTGTCTGGAATTCTTGAACAAAATTCCAGAAAGCCCAGGAAATTGGGGCAGTGTTTGCTAACTTAGGCCATTCTTTTGGAAAGCCCCACTTAGACAGTTTAGCCTCTGTTTAAGGGGTCATCCTCATCTTTGCCTTGCCCATTCCTCTCTCGAGGCAACAGCAGTTGAGCAGGAAGTGGCTCCTTCACTGCCTCAAGAGCTTTTTGGTCAATTTCTTATTCAAATTGTCCTCCTTTGGGTCTGGCAGATGCCTCAAATCTGCAGCACAAACTCCTGTAGCCTCTTCTTGCTCTGCATAAAGCAGAGATGAAGTAGAGTATATTTGGGGCTCACTCAGGAAGGGACTCTGCAGTGAGGAATCACCTGTCCCTGAGATCACAGACACAGAAGAGAAACTTGGATGCTTGAGGAGGGGCAGAAACAACCAGAAGCCAACAGCACACATACTGATTCTCTACACCTTCACGTCAAGGGGAAGGGTTCTTATGTTGGATCATACTCATGCTTTACTGTCTTTGGGGACAAGAATGCATATTTTTCTATTATCCTTTAGTTTGATATCAGAAAGATCCAAGGAACTAATGCAATGGCTACTATCATGTTTAGGGTTGAGATCCATAAGTACTTCAAAATATCTCAAGCTGCCTGATCACTGCCAACTTAAATGCACAATTCTTTCTTGGGCTCCAGGAGAAACGCATTGGGGTTGAGGCTTAGTTATCAATGTCATGAGGAAAAAAAAAAGATTTTGGTTAGCTTGACTTCAAATATTTTATTACTGTCCTATAAATCTCATTAAAAGAACTGGCCTATCCAATTTGGAATAAAGGCTTTTCACTTTCACCTTCACATTACATCCAGATGAGCCATGTTGCTCATCTAATGATTAAACCATAGAGACTTAATGGGGATGAAGGAAGTGGGATGAAAAAGAGCTAAGTACATTTAAGTCTCATTTTATATTGACTTATCTCCCTTCCCTCCAATATCAGCAAAATACGAACCAAAGTTTTGTTCTGGCCCAATTTACTTTAATATTTTTGCCATTTTTTCCTCATATAAAACTATTTGGCCAAGTAAATATTCATGCCTTGTTTACAAACAGTCACAAAAGGTATTACCAGGGCTTAAGCGATATTATCTTGCCTACAAATCTTGGCTGGCTCTCATCTGGGGCCATTAGCATATTTTGAAAAATTTCCAAGAAATTCATAAATCAGCAGATTTCCCTTCCTGAAAAGCCAATTTCCTAAACATTCAATGAAATGGCTTTTGAGACCCACATCAACAAAGTAGGAAAGTAATAATGTTCCTATCTTAACAGTAAATTCACTACTGCGGGTGCTGCTGCCCTCATTAGAATTTCAAAAGAATCTTTTCTGAATTAGAAAACATTTCATCTACTTGCTGCACAATATCCTCTTCAATTTTCCATGCCAAATGAGTACATTTGGAAAGTAAGGAGGGGCACATAGTTATTGCCTTTTTTTCCAGGAAGCAAGTCAGGTTTTTACTTCTTTATAACTTCTCCTACTTTTTTTAAAGTAAATTTCTCTAGGTTTCTATTTAATCAGAGGCACCACAGAAGAGAAAACAATTTTTACAAAAGTACAATGGTGGCATAGTTTTCTTTTTGGTAACATACAAATTCATCTACAGTTAAAAATGGAAATGTATACTTCACAACAAAGTTTTCATGGCAGATATAAATTACCATTTTCTATTTACCAAATACCAAAAACATATAAACACACAACAACTTAACTAGGATGCAACATCTTTGCATTCTGAATCATAATTTACACAATTTAAAACCCAGGCATTTGAGAGGTTAAAAAAGTAACTCACGATATGCAGTCACGCAGCGCCTCAGATCTCAGAGCCCTCTGCAGTTATCACAACAGATTTTATCACCCGCAGTTCTCTGGCCCTGTGACTGAGATCACTCATAATTAATGAATAACTTACTTGAACACCTGACAGCTCAGTAAGCGGTTTATGTAAGGCCGTTACTTTTATTTCTTCTGTAGTTGCCTTTGCAAACAGGAAACAGGAAACACACCTACAAGAACACTGACATATCTCAGCCTAATTGGTCTTTGGCTCAAAGTACTCAGGGCTGAGTCTTGTACAGCAGGGGCGATAAATACAGTCCCTAAGAGAGCAAGACTCAGGTCCTGGCATGTCAAAGTCTAAAATCCTTTAGACAGATGCCATGCAGGAAATGTATTACAAGCGTTCTTAGCAATATTCAGGCCTTATGGCCTTAATCCTGGAAGGACTATAAATTTCAGAATAGATATTTATATATATATATTATACTTATAAATATATATATATATACATGTGTGTATATATAAACATAAACATATAATACACTAAGTAATATATTATTTAAAATATATACATTATTTAAAATAATAAACATTAAAATAATATATATAATATTTTCCTGGAATATATGTGGAAACTATCACTCAGGAATCTTTTGGCTACAAATAACAGAAAACCCAACTCAAACTCACTTAAACAAATAAATAACAAGACATGGAAATATTTTGGTTCATTGAGCTGGGGAAGAAAAACCTGGATGTAGGGTTGGTTTTTGGAAAACAGAGGTTCACTATGTATATCATTTGACTCTCTGCAATTCTCTTAGCATGGCATTCTCTGTAGATTGATTTCATCTTGTAGCTGCCTTTCCTCATGGTGCAAAAAAATAGCTTCAGCAGTTTAAGACCACACATCCATCTTCCAAGAGTGTAGTGTTAGCATGCTGCCAGACTCAAGCTCTGAAGTCATTCTGACTGCCCATCGCTTAATCAGTCACGATACTTTGCTGAATGACTTTAAACTAATCTAGCCTTATCCTTAGAGGAGAGGGTAGGACACTCCAAAGAAAAATCACATGGAAAGGCATTCAGATTACTAAGAGGAAGAGAAAAGGAGGAAAGGAATATTGGAGGAAATCAACAAATGTCCACTACAACAGTGTTCGGCAATAGTCTGCACCTGAAGACTGGTGTTTGAGGATGTGTATCTATGAAAACACTGGATCTTGGGCTATCTAAAGATGTCCGAAAGAGAATGAGCTGAGGTTTAAGAGATATTGATTACCCAAGTCTTTGCATTTAGTAAGACTTTCTATTAACATTAGGTTTGCTCTCTGAGAAAATAGTTCAGAATGTTTCCACTTTGTTTATGAAACACATTTTATAATGTATGAAATGCTCTTGCATGTGATCTTCCATTTTGTTATCCAAACAACCCTGCTAGGGGGATAGGCAGTCCTGGCAGGTGCTTAGAGAGTGGGGCAGACACTGCTGATTAACTATCCAGCTCCCAGTCTACCCTTTGTCCTAACTGAACCTTGATTTTGCTCAGGGCAGCAATTTGCCCTGTTTAAACTACAGCTAAGGATGGGCAGGTGGAACAGTTTGGGCCCCTGCAGATGTAAGCTGGAGGTACTAGGTAGAGCTCCTGGAAAAGCTCTTTTAAAGGGCTCTGGCATTTGCTTTTTGCTCTTTGCCTTTCCTGTTCTTATGCCTGAAACTGAGCAGAGACTTGCCAACAGAAAGCGAGCGCCGCAGGAAGCAGTGCCAGGACAGGAAAATGTGAACTGTAATTGACCAACTGCTGGAGTCTCCCTGGGGACAACTCTGAGAGTTAAACACTCCAGGGGGGCACAGTCATTGTGGGGGCGTCCTCAAAATACTGCGAGATTTACTTCCAGGAGCTCTACCAGATATCCACAGTAAATACCAGAGAAAAATCCCCTCAGGCTTCTGGAAGGGGGAGGGGAAAATGAACATTTTTGAAATATGCCATAACACTCTGTTCTTGCCCTCAGGGGAAACTAGTTAACCAAAGCCTAACCTGCTAGAAGAGCCTCAGAGCCTAACTGACCTGGGGAAGGGAAATACTCAGCTCTAGACTCCTCTAGGCTTCCACTGTGGCAGAAGGGAACTGCTCAACTGCAGCCCACCCTAGCCATCCTGTCCCACCTAAGTGAGGAGAAAAAAACTGAGAAACACTTGTGAACTTGGCAGTCCAAAGGCACAGGCTCACCAAAAGACTGAGACCTAATTGTAGGGTGCACAGAACACTTCTTTTCCCTGAAAACTCGCTACCACATTCCTGAAGATCTATTTACAGCAGTTCCTTTTACCTGGTACATCATGTCTGGCTATCAAGAAAAAATTATAAGGCATACCAAAAGAAAAGAAAAAGCCACACAATTTTTAGAGACAGAGCATCAGAACCAGCATGGCAGGGAAGTTGGAACTTAAAAGATAACAGAGCTCTCACAAAGGTTGGAATAATTTACTGAGCCAAAAGTCAAGGAGGAGCCATACCCAAAGATCAATTCCAGAGGGATTAAGGATTTAGCTGAAAAAGCAAAATGTTAAAACTTGTAGAAGAAAATATAGGATAACATCTTTCTGACCTCCAAATGGGAAGAGTTCTTAAGGCTAAGTTCAAAAGTGCTAATCACGAAAGGAAAGATTGATAAATTTGCCTACTCTACTATTAAGTTCTTCTGTTTATGGCAAGGTAACAATAAAGAAAGAAGACATGTCAATATCTGAGACAAGTTTGCAACCTGTGAAATCAACGAAAGACCAGTATTCAGATTATATAAAGAAATGTTACAAATCAGTAAGAAAAAGACAACACAATAGAAAAATGAGCAACAGATCTGACACATCATCCCAGAGAAGAAAAATATGAATGATGAACAGTTTTCTTTCTTCCTTTCTGGTCTGCCTTTTATTTTGTCTTCTTACTTTATTGCACTGTGTAGAACTTCCAGCTCTATGTTGAACAGGAGTTGTGAAAGAGGGCATCCTTTGCCTGCTCCTGATCTTATGAGGAAAGGATTTAGTTTTTCACTGTTAAGTTTAAAAATCAATTTTAGGAAGTTCCCCTCTATTCCTATTTTTCTGAGAGTTTTTCTTTTCTTTTTTTTTAAATCATGAATGGGTGTTGAATTTTGTCAAACAATTTTTCTGCTTCAATTAGTATAACTATGATACTTTTTCTTTAAACTGTTTATATGGTTGATTATACTGCTTTTCATATTGAATGATCTTTGCATTCCTAGAATAAACATCACTTGATCATGGTATATAATTATTTTTATTAACTGCTGAATGCTATTTGCTAATATTTGTTAAGGAATTTTGCATCTATCTTCATGAGAGTCATTAGTCTCTAGTTTTCTTATGTTGTACTGTCTTTTTCCAGTTTAGGTATCAGAATTGCTTCATATAATGAATTGGGGACTGTTCCCTCCTTATATTTTCTGGAAGAGATTTATAGGATTAACATTAATTCTTCTTTAAATATTTGGTAGAATTTTCCAGTGAAACCCTCTGGGCCTGGAATTTTCTGTTTGGGGAGTTTCTAAACTAATTCAATTTCCTTAGTTATAAGACTCTTCAAATTATCTACCTTACACTGTGTGAGTTGTGGTTGTTGGTGCTTTTCAGGAAATTGGTCCATTTCACCTAAGTTGTGAAACTTTTATGTGTAGATTTATTTGTAAATATTCCTTTAATATTCTTTTGACATCAGGAGGTCTGTAGTGATGTCTCCTTTTTGATTCCAGATATTGGTAATTTGTGTCTTCTTTTTCTTTGTCAGTGTTGCTGGAGGTTTATCAATTTTGTTGATCTTTACAAGGAAGCAGTTTTTTGTTTGACCTATTTTCTCTATTATTTTTCTCTTTTCAGTTTTATTGATTTCTGATCTTTTCTTTATTATGTTCTTCTTTTTGCTTGCTTTGGGTTCATCATCTCTTTTTTTTTTTCTAGTTTCTTGAAAAACGAGTTTCTGGAGATGGGAGCTTAGATTATTGATTTGAGACTTTCCTCTTTTCTAATGCAAATATTTTAGTGCTATAAATTTTCCTCTCAGAACTGCTTTAGCTGAGTCTCACAAATTTTGATATACTGTATTTTCATTTCCATTCACTTCAATGTATTTTTTTAAATTTCCTTGAGACTTCCTCTTTGACCCACAGATTATTTAGAAGTTTGTTTTTTCAATTCCAAATGTTTAGAGATTGTCATCTTTCTGTTAATTGATTTCCATTTTGATTCCACTGTAGTCAGAGAATACACTCTATGATTTTAATTTTTTTTTAATTTGTTGAAGTTTGTTTTATGGTTTATGGGCTATCTTGGCATATATTTTGTGGTGCTTGAAAAGAACATCTTTTCTGCTGTTGTTGGTGAGATTCTATACATATAAATTAGATCTAGTTGATTGGTAGTGTTGTGTTCTTCTCTATGATGCTGGTTTTCTGTCTAGTTGTTCTATTAATTGTTGAGAGAGGTTTGTTGAGGTTTCCAACTCTAATTGTGGATTTGTCTATTCCGGTAGTTTTTGCAGTTTCGTTTCACAAATTTTGCTCTGTTGTTTGGTACATATTTAGGAGTTGCATGCAAAATATGTATCTTTGCTATATCTTTTTGGTGGATTGACCCTTTTATCATTATGTAATGTCCCTCTCTGTTCCTGGTCTTTTTCTTTGCTCTGAAGTCTTCTTTTTTTTATAAATTCATTTATTTTATTTTATTTATTTTATTTTTGGCTGCGTTGGGTCTTCGTTGCTATGCGTGGGCTTTTCTCTGGTTGTGGCGAGTGGGGGCTACTCTTAGTTGCGGTGCACAGGCTTCTCATTGTGGTGGCTTCTCTTGTTGTGGAGCACGGGCTCTAGGCATTGTGGCACACGGGCTCAGTAGTTGTGGCTCGCAGGCTCTAGAGTGCAGGCTCAGTAGTTGTGGCACACGGGCTTAGTTGCTCCATGGCATGTGGGATCTTCCCGGACCAGGGCTCGAGCCCATGTCTCCTGCATTGGCAGGTAGATTTTTAACCAGTGCACCACCAGGGAAGCCCTGCTCTGAAGTCTTCTTTATCTGATTTTAATATAACCACTCCTGCTTTCTTTTGATTAATGTTTACAAGGTATATCATTTTCCATCTTTTTACTCTCACCCTCCTATATTATTATATTTGAAGGTAGTTTCTTGTAGATAGCATATAGTTAAGTCATTTTTTTTAATCCACTGTGTTAATCTCCATCTTATAAATTGTATATTTAGACTATTTACATTTAATGTAATTATGATATGCTTGAGCTAAAGTCTGCCACTTTATTTTTTGTTTTCTGTTCTCTATTTTCTCTTTATTTTCATTTTCCAATATTATTGTGGACACTTGAACATTTTTCAGAATTCCATCTATAATGTTTTTTCAGTATTATCTCTTTGTATAGCTTATTTAATGGTTGCTTTCCACACTACATTAAATATACATAACTTACCAGTGTACTGTTGATGTTATACCAGTTCAAGTAAACTCCTTACCTCCCTTTACATCCTTTTACTCTCCCTCATTTATAAAGTAATTTTTAAAAATATCTCCTCTACATACATTGAAAGTCATATCAGACAGTGTTATAATTTTTGCTTCAATCATCACACATAATTTAGAAAACTTAGGAAAAGGAAAGTTTATAGTATTTACTCCTATTTTTATTTTTTGTATTATTCTTTCTTCCTTCTAGTGTTCCAAGATTCCCACTTTTATCAGTTCCTTTTTGTTTAGAGACTTTCTTTAGCTATTTTGTTAAGATAAGCCTGCTGGTGACAAATTCCTAGGTTTTCCTTCAACTGAGAATGTCTTAATTTCCTCTTAATTCCTGAAGGATATTTTTTACTGGATATAGAATTCTGGGTTGACAGCTCTTTTCTTTCAGCATTTGAAAAATATTCTCCCACTTCCTTCTGGCCTCCATGGTTTCTAATGACAAATCCACCATCATTATAACTTTTTCCCCCTATAGATAAGGTTTCATTTCTCTCTTGCTGTTTTCAAGATCTTTTCCTTTCCTTTATTTTTCAGAAGTTTGACTATAATGTGTCTTTGTGTTGATTTCTTTGGGTTAATCTTGTTGGGATTTCACTCAACTTCTTGACACTGTAGGTCTGTGTCTTTTGCCAAATTTGGAAAACTTTCAGCCTTTGTTTCTTTGAATACCTTTTTAGCCTTGTCCTCCTTCTCTCCTTCCAGGAATGATGGTACATTCGCTAAACAATTTTCTGGTTTTAGGGTTGGTAATTTCTGTTATTTTATCTGTAAGTTCACTGATCCTTTCCTCTGTCCTCTCCATTCTACTGTTGAACCCATGTATTGATTTTTTTTACTTCATTTATTATGTTTTTCAGTTTCTAGGAAACTGAAAATGATAATAAAATTTTACAAAGAACACAAAAATCCAGCCAAAACATTTTTTTTTTTGAAGCTGCAAAAGGAAACAGCTATATTCTGCTTCCTAAGAAATGAATACCTTGGTGACCAGGCAAAGGGTTTTGCTTCAGTTCAACAGCCTTCTGTTAGAACCTGTCCTGGGATTTCCTCTCCAGAGCAATGTGGCTGTTCTGGTCATGACTGCCTCCAGGGGACAGGACAGGCATTTGAGGTAGGAACAAGCAGTATTTCAGCAGGAAGCCATAACTTACCATGGTGCTATAAAGCTTTCTTCTTCTGGCCTTTTCATCCTCACCCCACCTAATGGTATTTCAGTCCTTCAGTTCCCTCAGATCCCAGACTCTTTGCATGAATTTTTACACTTTTCTCTCCTCTTGCATACTTTTCCTCTGGCATTCTGCTTGTTTACCTGGTCTCTTACCCATTTTTGCTTGCATTATGACACTTCATGCATGTGTGGATTCCCTGACCCAGCTCCTTAACTGGGGCCCTTGAGCTAGCTAAACACCACCTACACATTTTAATGGGTTTATTTTTCCCAACACTTGTGTTGCTCTCCAAAGCTAATGGAGTACAGATCTTTCTTTCTTCTCTTCAAGCTGGGGGCTAGGGATGTTAAATTTTAAAGGTCCATAGTCTCCTCTCTCTAGGAGATACTATGAGGTCACCAGCTGCTTCTGATATGTGCTCCTTCCATCCCAAGCCCCACAACTAGAGGCAAGAAGAGAAATGGGTGGGAGGACATATTAACACTGAAAAGCTTGATAAATACTAACAGCAAATACTAAAAATAACTAGGCAGAAGTAGTCTACTTTTAGGAATTTCATTTGTGCCTTTGTGTTGGGGGCGAGGAGGAGGGAGAGAGAGAGGGCTGTGGAGAAGGGGCTGGAAATGTTAATGTTCTCTGGAGGTAGACGGCCTAAGAGCTTCCCCAGGCAGACAGTACCACCCCCCCCCCCCCCAAATAGCTCTTCTTTCTCAGCTTTCTCGGGCTTCTGCAGCTCTGCAAATGGCCCCTCCCTGTGCTGCAAACAGCATCCCTGCTCTTGCCAGCAGAGAGGAAAAGCAGCTAAAAGACTGCAGGCTGCTTTGCTCCTCAGCCTCACCCTCTCCTAACTGCAGAATATCCTGGCCATTTTTGACCTCAGCTTCTGGAGATTAGAGAGTGGTTGGGATCAGTGTGTGCTGCCTACATATCAGTGAGTCCCTGGTATGCTGGGTGTGACATGGCAGAGTCATTAACCCCACATGACACAATCTGCACGGTGGAGACAGGAAATCACAGACTAGGAAATTCACATGTCTCCCAAAATGCCTTCTAGGACTGGCAGCCCCTGCTGCCCACTTCTAGGACTGTGACGTGGATAAATGACCACGATCATTTCATGGCCAGGATCTCCTAATTTAACAAAATGGAGGAGAGCAAGTCTGTTCAATTCTGTTTCTGTCATTTTCCCTTCCCTAGTGAGCAATTCAATTATGTTATGAATCGATATGGCTCGCTACAGCAGGAGGAAAATACAACGTGAGGGAAATAAATGGTTCCCGCTTGGATGAATTATATGTACTTTTGAGCGTTTCATCATATCTGTCCTGTGCAACCAGCAAAAGGGAAGTATCTCAAGCCTGAGTCTTCCCCTCCTGCTCCCCTAACCTTTCCTCCATAACACGCACTCTCAATAGCACAGCTGGACAGCAATAAAAGAAATAAAAAGTGTTCCTTCCTCTTCCCTACTCTCAAAGTCTCCACATCTTCATCCATCTCCCCCTCCTTCCTTCATGACTTGGAGGATGAAGGAGCATCCTCCATGCAAAGGTTAATCTCTGTGTCCGGATTCTCCCCGCCAGCATCATCCATAGCTTGATCCATCCCTTATCCCCATCACTCCTCTTATAGCTTTAACATGCTACTTCCCTCATCTCCTTCTCTGAAGCTGGAAAAAGCTTCAGCCTCTAATCCTGCAAATCTGCCTTCTATTTTGTTACCCTTTACCAACCCATTTCTCTCCTCCTCTTCTTCATCACACTTCCTAAAAGGATCTACACTGATTATTTCCACCTCCCTTCCCTTATTTACTCCTTAACCCACCCAATCAGACGTTCATCTGCCTTCTCCAAGGTGCCTAATGATTTCCAGGTTGCCAAATGCAATGGCCTTGACCTTTCTGCTCAGGCCTCCTGAATCCCACTTTGCCCTCTGATGCCATGATAGTACAATATCCTAGCTTTCCTGGGACCTATCTGTCCATTCCTAGGCTCTTCCACTATCTCCTTCTCTCCTGATCATCCATAAATATGAGAAATCCCCATGGTCTAGGGTTGCCAGATTTAGTAAATAAAGTATAGAATGCCCAGTTAAATATGAATTTCAAATCAGCAATGAATAAATTTTTAGTATAAATATGTCCTAAATATTTCATGGGACATTCTTATACTAAAACATTATTCTCTGTTGATCTGAAATTCAATTTTAACCAAGCATCCTGTATTTTACTGGCAACTCTACCATAGTTGTTTCTTTAATGTTCATCTCCCCCCTCCCTCCCTCTCTCTCTCCTTCTGATGCATTTCTCTGTTTTACCCTGGATTTTTTATAGCATCTTCAATTCATTATATATCAAACTGAACTTATTGTTTTAGATCCTCAAGTCTACTTCTCTACCTGGCTTCTCTATCTCTAGTAATATCTTTTCCAGCTTTCCAATCACCTCAACTCCAAATGTAGTAGCCTTCCTAGTCAAGTGGCTGAATCTCGGTTGACTTTATCCTCACCAGCATTCTTAGAACTCTCTTCCCATTTCCATGGATACTGCTAACTTGAAGTCCTTGTCATCTCTGTATGACTACAAACCACACCAGACTATCCAGGGTATTGAAATCACCTTCTCATTATCTTCTCATCCACCCTCCCTCCCTCCACAAGCTGTCACTCAATTAACATCCTAATTAAAGCCAAGTATGGATATGCCACTTTCTTGATCAAGGAAGCTTCCTACTGGTTCCTGGTTAAAGTTGAAGCTCCCTAGCCAGGATTTAGGGCCATCCATGAGTTGACCTTTCTCCTCTTACCTCCCTGTGGTGTCCTCTATGTACCTCAAACTCAAGACACAGCAGAATACATTGTTGGGGTCTTCCTATTAGTTTGCTCACACTTAGGAGAGGGTGACTCTTGCAGTTTCTGCATAATGCTCACAATATGCTCACTAAATGCTTGTTGAATTTGTGAAGTCAGTTCTAAATTATCCACATTAACAGGATGAAGAATTAAATCTACAAATCACTTATATGATAATGCAAGTGAATGTACTTTTTCCCAAACCCATTGCTTGCTTACTGCTAAATATGTGCAATGTCAAGCTCGCAAAAGCATCTCATATCCTGCGATGTCAAGTCACAGCTGGAGTCTGATGGGACTCGCAGGGGCAGAGACAGACACAGACCCACCCACTCTCGCTCTCAGCTGCTTCTCTTGATTTACTTTTTAAACTGATTTCTTCCCCATTTCCCCCATTTCTTAAACTTGGAAAGTTTTAATGTCCTCTGTAAATGTCCTTGAATTCTGTTACGTAAATCTGCAGCCAACCCCACATGCTGATTCAAAAACATCTAAGTGCTTTGGGCTTCCCTGGTGGCACAGTGGTTAAGAATCCGCCTGCCAATGCAGGAGACACGGGTTCAAGCCCTGGTCCGGGAAGATCCCACATGCTGCGGAGCAACTAACCCCGTGCGCCACAACTACTGAGCCTGCGCTCTAGAGCCCACGAGCCACAACTACTGAGACCACCTGCCACAACTACTGAAGCCCGCGCACCTAGAGCCCATGCTCCACAACAAGAGAAGCCACCGCAATGAGAAGCCCTCGCACCACAACGAAGAGTAGACCCCGCTCGCCCCAACTAGAGAAAAGCCCGCATGCAGCAACGAAGACTCAACACAGCCAAAAATAAATAAATAAAATAAATAAATTTATTTAAAAAAAAATCTAAGTCCTTTGATAATCTAAATCAGGGGTCTGCTACAGGCTAGATAATACATATTTTCAGCTTTGCAGACCATATAGTCTCTGCTGCAACTACTCAGTTCTGCTGCTGTGTCACCAAGGCAGCCTAGATGACACAAAAACAAATGAGCAGGCCTGTGTGCCAATAAAACTTTACCTACAAAAACAGGCAGTCAGTGTGTGAGTCATTGTTTGCCAACCCCCAACCTAAATCAAGCTTCTGGTGAACAAATGGCTTCATATTTTCTTTCCAAACTCTATCTTTCATTGTGGTCACTTGATTAGAAAGGATACCAGAATTTCATTTGATATGGTCTTTTCTTTTTTCACAAGGTTATAATTAAACCAAATTCAGGACCCTGAGTGGATGAGGGGAAATCAGGAGTGGGTACTGGAAGCCCTCCCTGGGACCTTCCCCCCAGCCCTGTGGACACCACCCCAGGGTGGGGGCAGCGCAAGGCCAATGGAGTGAGGAGCTCACTCTCTTTGGGCACAAATTTTAAGGGGGGCACCAAAAAACTCAGTAATCAAAATAAATATATTAATGCAATACTTTAGAAAGTCAACATTGTTTTGAATTGATGTTTTGTTCATCATAGGTTTTTTTGCATTAATTTTGATTTAAAAAAAATATTGCATTAAACGTTATTTTATGGAGTTTTATGGTGCCTTCTTTAATTTTGTGACAAAGCGAGTGCCCTACTCCCCTCCCTCCCCATTCCTTAGAACCAGCCCCATGTCACCCTATGGGTGCATTATCAGCACCCGCTGCCTTTCAGAGGATGATGTACACCTTTTTAATGTTACCTTTGGACTAGATCATTCCTCTGGGCTGCTTTGATACCATTTCGGTTACTGGACCTGCCTCATACACAGATAGATTTGAAGCGTGTGGAAACTCTTGTACCTGACTGTCTAGAGTCACTTATTGAGGGACATGTTAAGGTGAGAAGGGAACTAACATTTTATAAAATACACACTAAGTCCCAAGTGACACTAGGGTAAGGGACTTTCTAACCATCATTGCTCATGACAAGCCAATGAGATTTTGTATACATTCTTTTGTATGAGTGAGGAAATGGAGGCTCAATAAACCAAGATTACAGAAAATATTAAAGCCAGGTGGAAGCTTCCTGCTACAACTCATTACCTATCAAAAAGCTAACACTGTGGACATAGTTAAGGCACCTTTTTGCCTCTCTCCCTAACATATGCACAGAACCTCTCTCATGTATAAAGAGCGTTCCAGTGCTTCATCTCATATGAGCTTCATGATAAACCTGGGAGGTAAAAGTCTCATATGTAAGACATGCTAGCATGGACTCATCAATTCTATTATATGGGTGAGGACATACTCAGAAAGGTTAAGTAACATAGCCCAACGTCACCAGCTAATAAGTGGCAAAACTGGAATTATAAACCTAGGTCATCTGAGGCCTGGTGAGTTGTGCTTTTCATTATATCCTTCCCACCCTAGAGGAGCACCCCCAGCATAGGTGTCTTTGACCCAGTACCACTCATGTTCATATCACAGAGAGTTCCTAAAAGAAATAATATCTGGGACTAGAAATTTTGATAGAAGGAAACTAGCACATAAGGGAAGGAGCCTGAAGTATTGAGTGCTATCTACCCTGATAAGGAAGACCTGAGGTAAACAGGGGGTTAAGGGAGTGGAGGGAGTGTTAGGAACCCCTGGAAGGATGGAGGCATGATGAGGCTCAGACGGACAAGGCCAACCTTGGCCTGCTTCACCCCTTTGCCAAGGGTCATCCTCTTGGTGCTAGGATTCATTGTAATTGTAATTAAAGCAATTGTAATCCATCAATGCAACTTCTGCTCAAACCCCCCAATCTTTCTGAAGATGTGGTACATATATACAATGGAATATTACTCAACCATTAAAAAGAATGAAATAATGCCATTTGCAGCAACATGATGGACCTGGAGATTGTCATACTGAGTGAAGTAAGCCAGACAGAGAAAGAGAAATATTGTATGATATCGCTTATATGCAGAATCTAAAAATAAAAAAAATGATACAAATGAACTTATTTACAAAACAGAAACAGTCTCACAGACTTAGAGAACGAACTTATGGCTACGGGGAGGCGGGGGGGGGGGGGGCGGGGCGGGGGGGGAAGGCGGGGCGGGATGGTTAGGGAGTTTGGGATTGACATGTACACACCGCTATATTTAAAACAGATAACCAACAAGACCTATTGTGTGGCACAGGGAACTCTGCTCAATATTCTGTAACAACCTAATTGGGAAAAGAATTTGAAAAAGAATAGATACATGTATATGTATAACTGAATCACTTTGTTGTACACCTGAAACTAACACAACATTGTTAATCAAATTTTATTTTTACTTTCTATAAAATAAAAAGTTAAAAAAAAAAAAAAAGAAAGCAAAAGAGCAATTTCCAGCTTCCAGTTCCCATTTGTCACAGGTGCCACCAAGATTTTGTGATCAGAAGGAACGTCAACCGAACACGGGGCACAGAGGAGACCATTCAGATGGGAGAGAAGGATCAGACCAAAGTGAGGACAGGATGCAGGAGCTGAGGAGAGGGGCAGGAGGCATTAGGACATCACTTCCAACCCAGTGCCAGGGAGAAAATGGCAGGTGCTCCACTTTGGAAAGAAATCACATTTCATGTTACTCCAAACAACTTCCAGGGAGGCATCAACCCACATGAGAGGTCACACCTGGTATTATATCTCTGTAATGAGATGTACAACAGGCACTTTCAAGTGTTTAAAGTACTTGAATGTGCAAAGTTTCACAGTTGGTCACACGTTCGTGACAGCTATGTGCCTCTTTCTTTGGGGGAGCTGCCACGCCATGCTGGGATTCCACAGGGCAGCATGGCTTCCCCATTCATCAAAATAGAGCTGCTGAAAGAATCCTCCGACAATTTTAACTACACAAAAATAGAAGACACTCCAGGCAGAGTGTGAGAGACCAATCTTGTAAACAGCAGGATGGTAAGGTATAAACAAGAATGGAAAGAAAACACACAGCCTTTAAAAAAAAAAAAAAGTTGCTTTTGACAAGGACGATAAGATGGGAATAAATTGAGCCTCAAATATCTGGAACAAAAGCTCAGAGAAGCGTTAAATCACAAGCTAGGTGGCTGCAGGAATTTGCAGTAATCCATTCCAATCTGCCAACTCATCCCTTTTAGCATCAGGCTTGATTTTACGGACCCCTCTTTCAGTTTTATATGCTTAGGTTTTTGTTTGTTTGTTTTTTTGTTTTTTCTTTTTCTTTCATGCACCACAACCAGCATTTTTAAGGCTGTTGCAACTTTCCTAAGTCACATCTTTCTTGGTCTCTGACCCCACAAACAATGTTGCTTTGGAGAAAGAACCACAAACCACAATATTTCCATCTTTCATTTGACCGAATCTTGTTCTTGAATGCAGGGAAAATATGTTCTCATACTTGTACTAAGTCTTGTGTTGTTAGAAGATGTAGTGCAGCAAAACTCCAGCATCTTCTGCCCTTTCAATCTTTCTACCAATAATTAAGCACTGAGCATGTGCTCTAGACAGTGGCCTGGGGATAACAGGGATAAACTGTCAGAACCTGGTTTGAGGACCACACAGTCCAATGGAGGAGAGAGACTCAGAAGTAAACAGTTATGAAAAGGGGTGAAGCTACCTTTACCCCTCCACTCTACAGTGATAATGTGCATGGGCTCCACTCAGACTTTTTCCACTCCCTAGCAGACTGCTTCCAGGCCAAAAATGCCTCTGCAGACCAACCTATCAGGGGATTAGGTACCGGTGGCTAAGCAAGCACAGATATTGGACACTACTCATGTTCTCCTATGAAGGGAGGAGGTCCTTTCTAGGAAGCTATCCTCCATCCTCCTCCACCTCCATCACTGCCTTGCTCTGCATACCTCTTCTCAGCCTCAGACCTCCAAACTGCCTTGCTTGGACTTACCATCCTCCCTAGCTTTTGTTATTATTATTGCGGTCACCCGTGTCATGCATATTTACTATGTGCCAAGAACGGCCCATACATTCATTTGTTGAATTTTCATGGTATCCTTGGCCTTTGTTATCGTGGTGTTATAAATGAAGGAAATGATCCCCAGAAAATTTTAGAAACTTGTGCAAGGCTACACAGCTGACAAGTAGAAAAACTGAGATTAGAAGACAGAACTGTGTGATCAGAAAGACTATTAAACAGTACACTGGTCTGCTCCATAGGCACATGTGGTCCAACTGCCCTGCTAGGTTATTTACACTATAGACAGAGATCAACATTTCCGTTCTTTTAACAGTTCCTAGGCAGGGTACACCTGTAAGCAAGCAGAGTAGGAATCTCCCTGTGTGGTGTTATTTAAGGGAGGCCAGACAAGGATGGGTTAAAAATATCTTCACTGTTGCTTATCACAGTGTCTGGAATTTCACCATTGGAGATACATTACTTTGGGTCTTGAAGTCTTTCTGGGTTTCAGGATTTCTCTATTAGAACAAGATTGCCCTAGTAGTGTCATACTCCGCTGAGACCTCAGTGACATCAGGCCCTCAGAGAATGAGTCACAGGAGAGATGCCTAGAAAGGAGTCTGGGATCTGGGAATAGCAAAGTGGTCCTGAGAGGAGGATGAGAGGTCCCAAAGTCAGGAGTGATCGTTTTGCTTGGCTGACCCCACCTCTGTGGTCCCCAGCACAGGGCGAGCCAAATGGAGCGTACGTAAGTCTCGATCTGAGGAAACACTGTTTTGATCAGGTGTAAGAGTTGGAGGCACGGGGCATGGTGACAGGTAGTCATCAAGTACTGAGGGGCCTGAGCTTTGTGAAGGCGCAAAAGACAAGAGGCAGAATCCTTGCCCTCAAAGCGCTAAGAGTCTCTTTGGGGAGAAGAAGTATCCCTAGCAAAGAATGGGTAAATAAGACAAGACAGGAATGACCAAGAACAGAATACACGTGTGATAGGAAACTCAGGAAAAGGAGAGCTCAGTGTGGGAGGAGGTGGTGTGGGCATAACTGGGGACACAGGACCCCAAGGACAGTACCAAATAAAGAGATATGATGAATGAGTTGGTGAATGCCTGTCTTACGCCAAAAGAAGACCCAGGTGACAACAACGAATTGCTACCTCGGTACTACCAAACAAGGAAATCCAGCTCAGATTTGATCACCATGATGCAAAATGATGTTAAGATGGTCTAGAAACAAAATCTGAAGACAGATATAATGTACAGAGATACTATTTAGAATATATACTACTTCAAATTAAACTCAGGTCTTTTGATAAAAAGATCGAATCGTTGCTCCAAACGTATTATTAAAAAACCCAGAATTTCAGTAATAGGTGAAAATAACAGATTTATATATTTAGATACATGGTGAATAAATCTGATGAAATCATTAGGCAAGACTAAACCCCTCTAAAACCAGGGGGAAAGAGATCTGATGATCACCACAGGCCAACAACATTGGCAAATTCCAAGACATTCCCCTGGATTCAGCTCTGATAAGAATGCTTTATCCTGTGACCTTCCAACCAAAGACTAATGCTCTTCTTCTGGGCTTTCACTTAATACTTCCTTCCTAAGCAGGAAAGGTTACTTCTATTTACTCTAACTTATCTTGTATTTTTTTTTTTTAAAAAAGGTCCCTTTATTTAATTCCTACAAAGAAAACATCTCCAAGGAAGAAAGGAAGGAAGCAAGCAAGCTTTGACCTTTATTTGCTACATGAGCTATTTTACCAATAGCTACAACCTTTTGCACCCCTTGGCATAAGAGAACCAATAGCTGCAGCCTAAGGCTTAGTTGTGATTGAGCAGAAAAATACAGGCAGGAAAAGACTAGAAAAAGGGTGAAGAGTAAGGGAGGAGGAGCCACAAGAAATCATTTCTCCTTTGAGTTTCTTAACTAAATTATTGCAATACATATTTTCTTTTCATGTCAACTTGGCTGCTAATGAGCTTCATTTCCACAAGTTGCCTGTTTTCTTTAAGGTGGCCGCATATCTGAGACAAACTGCAAAGGTCTCTGGTTCAATCTGCTAATAGGTTTGTATTGACCTCCATGGAGATGCACAGACAGTGAACACATTATCCAAACCCACAATTCAGATGCAGGGTCTAACAAAGCGTACTTGTGCTTTATTTCCAGATGCAAGCAGCAGCTTGGCAAATGCAGTTCCAATGACTAAATGTTAGGATTTCTGGGACATTTCGGTCTTATAAAGAGCAATCAGAAAAAAAAAAAAAATTGAGTTCCTGAAAGTCTGGGTGGTGATTACAAGACTGGAGCAAAATGACGATAGCAGAAATTCTGTATTTACTATTTTATAAGAAAAGGATTCAGAACCCATAAAAAGAAATCAGTGAAAATGGATATTTAATACATTTAAAATATACAAATTTATAAGCATCATGTAAAATGTAAAAATTATAAATTAAACAGTATCATCCTATTAATAATTATTAGAAGGCAGAGTTTAAAAACATAAGTATTAAAAAACTAAACAGTCTCAAAAATGAAAAAAATTAAGTTACGAAATGTTGAAAATGAGATCATATTATTTGGACTTTTATAATGAGAATGCATAAATGTTGTTGCCACTGAGAACATATTTTTGTGTAAATTTCTTCACTGAAAAGGAAAAAAAACCACCCTAATCAGGAAAACAGTGATGTATTTATGAGCTATCTCCAAATATATTTCTCTGATTCCTTCATCTTCAAATACTCCTCAGGGTTTAAAAATATTCATCCAAGTTAAACATAATGTTGTGTATTTGTGTGTGAATGGGTGGGATGAAACTTATTTAGTTACCTCGAGTTGTAGTTTGCTTGAAGGCAACAAGCAAGCATTTCTGATTTGTTCTCCTTTTATTTGGTTTGCTCCTATATGCCCAGCTGCCTGTGTCTGTTTCAAAACTCTCCTGTTGTAGTGGACACACCCTAACGTGACTGCCCAGTGAGTCACGCCCTAGGATGATCCCCTCCCCTTGAGTGCAAGCACAACCTGTGACTTGCTCCCAAGCCAACAGAATACTGCAAAGCCATAGGGGATAGTCACTCCCTTGATTAGTTTACACTATGTAAGTCTCCGTCCTAGCAGACTGGGGTCAGAGATTCTCCTGCTGGCTTTGAAGTCAGCTGCCATGTTGTGACAAGGCCTGTGAGAAGCAATCAGCCACATGGCAAGGAATCCTGAGTGATACCTGGGAGGTGAGAGCACCGCAGGTGACAGTCAGCAAGAAAACAAGAGACCTCAGTCCTACAACCACAGGTGAATCCCACCAACAACCACGTGAACCTAGAAGAAAAAAATCGGGCTCCAAAAAGGAACACAGCCCAGCCAACATCTTGATTATACCCTTATGAGACCTTAAGCAGAGGACCCAGGTAAGATACACCCAGATTCCCAATCCACAGAAACTGCGGGATAACGGTTACATGTTGTTTTACGCCACTAAATTTGTTATGCTGTTAAATTTGACAATCCACTTCGAACTCCAATAACAATTATTCTTGCAAAAAAGGTTTGTGTTGCCAGTGCTATTTTCTTCCTCCGTTTGAGGATAGCAGAAATATAACCTAAAGCTTTATAGATGTGTACACCTCTGTCCAATTCAAAACTTTAATGCAGAATATAATTCTTCATGTATGAGTCTCAAAACATAAATTAGTTGAACTCAACATTTTTCAAAAAACTATTATCTTGGCACTTGAAAATTGGAGAGTATACCTTCAAACCAGTTTATTTTTTAATGTGCATACTTCATTATTTTTTAGAATAAAGTTTTTAGTTTTGAAAGTTTCAGATTTGCAGAATTATTGTGAAGCTAGAACAGAGAATTCTTGTATACCCCGCTCCCAGTTTCCACTGTTATTACATCTTATATTAGGATGGTACATCTTTCACAATTAGTGAACAAATATTGATACATGTTTATGAACTAAACTCCATACTTTATTCACATTTCCTTAGTCTCTACCTAATGTTCTTTTTCTGTTCCAGGATCCCATCCAAGATACCACCTTACAGTTAGCTGGCCAGTTGCCTTAGGCTTCTCTTGGTTGTGACAGTTTCTCAGACTTTCTTTGTTTTTGATGACCTTGGCAGTTTTGAGGAGGACTATTCAGGTGTTTTGTAGGATGCACCTCTATTGAAATTTCTCTTATGTTTTTCTCATGATTAGACTGGGGTAGTATGTTTTGGGAGGAAGATCACAGAGGTCAAATGCCATTCTCATCTCACATGATGTGAAGGATACCTACTATCAATATGGCATATCTCTGTTAATGTTAACCTTGACTACCTGGCTTGAGGTAGTGTTTGTCAGGTTTCTCTATTGTAAGTTACTCTTTTTTTAAAAAAATCTCACTCCCTTTCCATACTGTGCTCTTTGGAAGAAAGAAACTCTGTGCAGCCCCATCCGGAGTTATGCTTTACCTCCCATAAAGCAGAGTATCTACATACATTATTTGGAATTCTTCTGCATAAGAGATTTGTCTATTTTCCTCATATATTTATCCAATCATGTATTTATATCAGAATAGATAGTTATCAGATTTGGGTTATACCTCAATACCAGTTATTTATCTTGTGTTTCAAATTGTTCCAATTTTGGCCATTGGGGGAACTTTTAGTTGGCTCCTGCATCCTTTCGACATACACTGTGTCACAGTCATCATTACGAGATTTTGTTTTTGTTTTACCTTTTTTCTTTTAGTACTTCCTTACTTTCTGGCACTATAAGATACTCCAGGCTCATTTTGCATATTTCTTGCCCCAGTCCTCAATCAGCCATTTCTCTGGTTCTTTTTATTGGGAAATAATATTGAAACCAAGATTTGAGTGGTAGATATATTTATTGCTACTGGAGCATTATTGCTTCTAGGCTAAACCAGTTTTTCAATCTCTAAATCTGGAACCTCAAAATATCCCTATATGTTTAATATATTTTAATTTATTCAACAAACATTTTATAGAGATTACCACATGCCAGGCATTATTTTAAGCATTCTGTAAATATTCACTCATCTAATTCTTGTAATAACCTCATAACAACAACAAGAGAGGTAGTTTTATTAGCCCCATTTTATGGATGGAAAACCCCGGGCACTGAAAGGTTTGGACCTGTGCCCAAAGTCATGCAGCTAGTAAGTGGCAGAGCCAGGACCTGAACTCAAGCATCTGGCTCCAGATTTGGGGCACTAACCAGTGCACCACATTGCCTCACACTAGTGAGGACCTCAAAGAGCATAAAATTGATGAATTAATTAATCCACCCATTCATTCTCCAACAAATTTCTATTATGTGCCTGTTAGGTGCTAAACTCTCTGCTAGATGTTAATTGGTGCTTAATGCCATTTGAGATACTTCTTGGACTATGGCCCAATTTAAAATGGAAGACGAAGCTGTTGTAATGTGCCCCTTGAGAGGACTCTGGCAGCTGTCTGGGATGAAGATGGTACATAAAAAACACTCCACTAGGTGGCTGCAGATATACTTTATTATGCCACGGGCAATATTCAAGAGTGATAAGCAGTGCCTTATTTATTTAATTTCTATCCATTATCCTTTTCACAAATTTTAAAGAGAGGGTTTATTATCTTTCCTGTATATGAAACTACCATTTTTTTCCATAAATTTATTTACTTATTTATTTATTTATTTTTGGCTGCGTTGGGTCTTCCCTGCTGTGCGTGGGCTTTCTCTAGTTGCGGTGAGTGGGGGCTACTCTTCGCTGTGGTGTGCATGTTTCTCATTGTGGTGGCTTGTCTTTGCTGTGGAGCACGTCTAGGCACGCAGGCTCAATAGTTGTGGTTCGCGGGCTCTAGAGCACAGGCTCAGTAGTTGTGGCACACGGGCTTAGTTGCTCCGCAGCATGTGGGATCTTCCCGGACCAGGGCTCGAACCTGTGTCCCCTGCATTGGCAGGCGGATTCTTAACCACTGCGCCACCAGGGAAGCCCCAAAACTCCCATTTATTATACTACTACTATTCACTGATAAAATATTTGAATGAAACTGTCTCTGGTGAAAACCACTGAACAAAACTGAGATTTCCATTTACAGCGATTGAAAGAAAATTTAAAATGTACACTTACTTTATGACTGTCACTAGTGGATGGTTCCAAGGGATCAAAGCTGAGATGATCTAAAAGAAAACAGGCAAAATAAATATGTTGAATGAAAAAATCTTAAAGGATTTTTTAAAGGTCATTTATCCCCACATATTTACTGGCAGAACTCCGCGAGGCATCCCATGACTTGGCCTTAGTTATCAATAACCGTTTTGGGGAAGGGAGTGCAAGTGGGGTAGAGGTAGAGCTCTCCAGAAAGGACTTGCCTAGAAAAGGCGTCAGAGGCAGAAATGGGGAGTCTGGCATTGACCTCTTGTTGATATTTATAAACTCCTTGGAAGAGAATACAGATCCAAGGGAAGGCACAGTCAGGAACACGGGCCTTCATTTTGCACTTCAGAACAAGCACCAAATGAGCCTCCTTTTAGATGTAGCAAAGTTTAGGTACATTCCAAAAAGAATTAGCAGACACAGTGTCATAATGTAACAATAAGAAATCACGATAAATAGGTCAATAAGTGAGATTAATGTATTGGTTAGATTCATAGTTCAGAAGAAAGGAATGATCAAAGCTGTTAGCCCAGGAGGAGGCTGTATGGGAGGGAGCCTGTGAGGGGCCCGGCTCAGTGTGTCTGACTGAGAAGGCTTGGAGGAAGGGGGTGTGGTCTGCTGAATCCCATCGCCAATGGACACGGGGAGGGGGCGGTCTCTCAGATTGTGTTTCTCACATGTATAACCTCTCTTTGAGAAAAAGTGTATTTTAGAACTCTGGGAACACTAGTTTAGACAATCTAATTAGTCTACCTACTACAGTTACAAAACTATCAACAGGGTCAAAGCCCTCTTGGGAGATTTGTAAAAAAAAGAAAAAAAAAATTCCCAACTCATATCATTTAATTCTTAAATATCAGAGTGTTACTTGTATTAGGAATAAGTACCAAGAAATGCACAACTTGGAGGTTTCTAAAAATCCTTCTTATTATTAAAAAGAATCAATTGGAGTAATTCAAGAAGAAAAGATGTTCCAACTGACATGTTAGAAAAAAAATAATATTCTACCGATTTCTGTGTATTTGATGATGTACTAATCATTGCAAAATGCTTCTCAGTCAATAAACCAAGGACTCATATCCCTCCAAGCATTTAACAGGGAACTGAATACAGTTAAAGCAGAACTAAGAACTTTACCAAAGAGTTAAGAGATTTGTCCCTTTGAACATAGTTAGAGGTGATATATTTCAGTGGTAAGGACCCTCAGGCAATACTGAACCTCTGGATGTACCACAAATAATAGTTATTATGCTATTTTTAGTTCTGGCAATATAAGAATAATGATGTAAGACAGATTCTTAATTTTTTCTTACTACAATAATCTGTACATTTTAATAATATAGATATTTAAAAGATATTTTGGCTTAATATAATGTAATCTTTCCAAGCATGATTTTTTTTAACTAAAACAAAAAATCTATGAAATGGTTTTTGTATATTTTCCTTTATCTCATAGTTACTTTGTTAACATATAAGCGCATTACAATTTGAAAAGTGATATTTTAGGCTTTTTCACTGTTAAGATGTGGAATTAAGTCAAATGAATTCACAGTGTTTTACATTTTAAAATATATATAGTTAACTCTGTTTCAGAGCTTCAGATTTTACTGAAAACAAAACAAAACACAGATGCTGAGTTAAAGTGGCAAGGTGAATAAATAAGCAGTTTACCAGAGCTGACCAGACATAGGGCCCCAAAGGCTTTCTTTAGTGTCAGAGTGGACAGGCCATTAAAAACCAAGCCTGTTGCTGGCATCCAAGTCAGCTGGGTGAGACCAGGAGAAGAGTACACCACCCGAGAGGTATCAAAGCTCTGTCTGTTCTCTATGCCACTGGACAAGTCTCACTGATTTGCTCACAGAGGCACACTGAAACAGCCTATCTTACCTATTTTTTCTCAGAGACTGATAAGAAAATGATGGAGGTGGGGTGGGAGGGGCAAGGACACATGGGAAAGCAGGTGTAAATAATCCACAGGGTATATATGCATTGTTTATATAATAGCTGCTTTCATTGAAACAGATACAGAAGAGAAATTTTGTAGACTACATGCATATCTTGCTAATTCAAACGATCATGTCAGGGAGACAAGGGGATAAGGGAGAAAGAACACAGGTGTGGAAGTCAGGAATCCTGGGGTCTAACCCCAGCGTGGCCGTTAGTTAGCAGGGGGCTAACTTTGGAGCAGTCACTTACCATCGCTAGATCTCTATACTCCGAGAATGTATGTAATCACTCTAAAAGCCCTTTGGACATCCATTTCAAGTTGGTTCTTACTTTTCCTTTAAGATCTCTATCAGGAAGTTTATTGTTTATGAACAAATGAACACGGCCAGCCAAATTAGCTTTTTCAGAAGGCTGAAGTGAATCCTTTTTTAATGGCGATAGTGCTTAAAATAGTCACCGTATATATTTTGGTTTGCATACACAAACTTCAAGGTCTATGATATGAAAGTCTGAAAACATTTGGACAAAAACTGCTTTAAAAGGTTTTAAATGTTATATGAAGATACTGTACAGTTACCAACACCATTTAACCATTATTTCTAACTACCTGATCAGTCAGCCATACCATCCATTCATGCTAACAATGAATGAAATGGTTTCTGGTCTTAGTGTTGGTATCTAATTTTTTACCCAAAACATGGCATTTTCACTGAGCAGTATATTCTGACAAGTACTTATAAATAGAATCAAATGGCTTTTTACATTCCATTTTAATTTGATTTAATAAGTCTAGTAATTTGAATTTCAGCATCTAACCCTAACTTTCCTCTGGAAGTGAAAAAGGCTTAATATTTATTCATTTAGAAAAAAATGTACCATGCTCCAAAACACAATTCAACTGGAAACAGATGATATTCATCCTCTCAGGGGCACTTAGCATAAGCTAAATATATTCACAGCACAGCTGACCATTTATAAACCCAGCTACCATCACAACCAGAGAGCTGCGTCAATGTCAGTCCATTCATTGGTCTGAAGTAAAAAGCCATGAATCCTGCTAGGGTGGAGGCCACGTCTGAACATCATGCAATCAACACTGGCTCTACTTTACAAAAATGTTTAATAAAAATATTTTAAAGCACTTCATTGTCTTGTTTTCTACTTTTAGACTGAGTACTTAAATGAGGATTAATTTAGTTCTTTCCACTTCAGGAAACATGGATGTTAAGTATGGAGGGAGCAGATTTAAGAGGAATACAGTTTCCTTCAAAGGAAACCATTGCCCTGTTTCTCACGGCACAACCTCACTTGGGCTAGGTGCTCTCCTGAGCTTCCTTCAGATGCCACGATTCATTCTGGTGTCATGACTCTGGGGCTCAAGTTGTGAGGAATAGATATTTTTCTCATTTTTTTCTCAGACCTGGTCGTAAATTCAAAAAGCACGTTATGAGAAAATAAAAACAATAATAGCACAAAGAAACCAACCTGATTCCAGAGAAGAGAGATCCACTAAATAGGGGGTTAAAAAAATGTCTTATTCGGCTAACTGGTCAGTCAACAACAGAGAACTGACAAGCACAGGAATTCCAGGCCACCTGCAGTGCCCCTCTTGGGAGAAAGGCTGGCTGGCTCACAAGCAGAAAAATACAGTCATCCAATAGCCACACATAAGGGGTATGTGTTTATCCATTCATTCAACAAACACCAATTTAGCATCCACTGTGAGGCAGGGGCTAGCCCTAGAAATGAATGACATGACTTCACCCCTAAGGGGCTCACTGCTAGACAGGGCAAGCCAGCTAGTCACTTACGACAGACAAGCAAGCAAATAAACTAATCAAAAGGGGAGCAGTTGGATGACAGACTCATACAAACACGGGTAACCAATCTGAGCAACACCTCCACGCACTCCTCACTCCTTCCTTTCCCTGTCTTACGGCTGTTCTCATTAGTGATTTGTCATTAGCCCTGTTGCCACTTGATGTCATCTATTTATTTGTTTCTGTTTGGTTGTCTGTCCCCCCCCAACTCAAGTATGTCCTTGATTTCTTGGGTTCACTGAGGTAAACCAGCCCCCAGAAGAGAAACTGACACCTAGTAGGTGCTCAGTAAATATTTGTTTACTAAATGAATGTATGAGTGAATAAACATCATAGAAGTTACTCAGAAAAAGGAATGACTATCGCTTCTCGGCCTTTTGGCTAAGATCAAGTGTAGAAAAAGGAATGACTGTCTAGAAAGATGGGAGGAAATGAGGTTGAGTTCTTATAAAAAGCAATTAAATTTTGACAAAGAAGAAGCTGAGAAGTCAGTTGAGAGAAACTGGCTTAGCAGGTCCTCAGAAACACCCAGCGATAGGTCTGTGGAGAACAATAGGTAGTTCTGTCTGTCCAGTGTCCTGTCATGGCTTTGGTGGGGCGGCCAACCCCAGACCTCACTCTTCTTACCACGGGGGAGGGCCCAAACCCAAGCTGGGCCATCTGAACCTCCCCCGTGGGCATTCAGAGGCGACAAGACAAGAGGCTGTGCGGTCAGCGGCGCAGCACCTCACAGGGTGGTTTACTCACTCGTTCTTGCTTTGAAGACCCTCAGTTGCCCCGGTTCCCGCATTCCCCAAGGCCTCTTCCCTCAGTTCTATAAGCTATTTTTTTCAGGCTCCAGTCAGTAATCTCCGTTTATTTCTGTTGGTCACATCCAAAGCTCTCTATGACCACAGGGTCTGATTAAAGATGAATGTGGCTTACAGGGGCTCTCAGGAAAGAACTGTTCTCAAACACTGACCATGTGCAGGTACTGGGCTAAGCTCTCTATAGGAGTTACCCAATTTAATCAACAGAACCATCTCTATGAGTGCCCATTCCCACTTTAAAAATGAGGACACTGACATTTACAGACGTTCAGTAAAGTGTCTGAGCTTAGCTCAGAGGGGCATAGGTGAGCTGACTGAGGCAGCCAGGGCCCAAAAGGAGTCTGGATTTTATTCTGAGTGCAACTTATTCTCCCATTATTCCCATAAGAAAACATATCAAAGAAAACAAACCTAAAAAACAAGGAAAATATTTTAAGAAATATTTTCATGTCTATTAATGCCGAAGCAGCTGACAAAGTGCTATACTCTTGCAACGCTGGGCTGCAAACTGAATGACAATCCAGGAGCCGACTGGAAAATGATCCTGCCAAAAGCTTCACACGGCAACTGTTCTATGAATCCTTAGCAGATATGAATTAAGAAATGGACAATTTCTCCAAGATCTTACGAGGTAGAGACGATGACCCACATTTTATACGAGGAAAATGAAGCTCAGAGGGGTCCATAGCTAATTAGGTGGAAGAACCAGGATTTATGACCAGGCTTGTCTGACATCAAATCTCAGTCATAACCATCATGCCACACTTCCCCCAGAGTCAATTTAATAAAATACCATGTTGCTTGATCAACATTACTGAAGAATTATGTAAGCCTCCTGCACCACAGAGATTCTGTAAGAAAAAAAAAAACTTTAAAATATATACCTTGTTGGATGAAAATTTTTCACATTTTCTGCACTTTGTATACCAAATGCCCATGTTAATCACATGAATATGACTGATTCCATGTTGCTGCCCTCATGCACTTTGAAATGTAAACACCTGTTTGCTCCTAAAGGAAATGGGCCTATATTACAGACTCAGAACACTGTATTATTATTTTAGTTTTCTGTGTTTTATTTTTTTCCTGTCTCTTTATTCACTTTCGAGACTTTATTTCTTGCAATTTTCAGTGTGACTGCTTCTTGAAACTCTTCCCTGGATAGTAACATGCTATTTGTTACTTACTTGGGATTAAGAAACCTGACAACTTTGTTTGTTAGCATTCTTAGTAAAAGAAGAATAAAGAGAAGCCAAGCAAGGAATATTAAATGCAGAAACAAAGGGCTGTGGAAGATAATGTGGCCTGGGGGCCTGACTTCAAAGGGCAGGCCTGCAGGGTGTCCTCAGAGGAGGGTAGGGAATGAGCTAGAACAGAGAGCAGAGGCCAGACTGTGTAGGACACAGATCATCCAGAAGGTCCTTCTGAGCTGGCAGTTTATAACACAGGGCACACTCTTTTATGGGAACAGCATTTTACATGGTGGTTGGGTTGTCAAACCATTCTTTAAAATCTTATTTAATCTATTATATACACGAAACGTTTTCGCCTCGATTCTATGAGAAAGTGAAATAGGAGCAAGAAATCAGAAAGTCAGGTAAATATTGTAAGGCCATAGCCTCTAAAAGAAAAAGGAGGAGGAGGAGGAGGAGGGGCAAAGAAAGGAAGGAGGGAAAGAAGGGAGGGAGGGAGCGAGGGGGGAGGGGTGTTTCCTTGGTTGGGGGGTGTAGGAGGGCAGATCCAGGTTTGTGGTGTCTGAGCTTATACAATTAGAAGCCCTTTTTAAATAAATACAAATTATAAAACAAAATTAAATATCAATGGGGATATTTTTTAGAATGAGAAAGTATATTATAGAAATTACAAATTTTAATAACTGAAAAATAGCTTAGCATAATAATATATGTTTAGTAATTAACTACCAGATACATGTATATATGGAAGTGACTGTAAAATCACATAAATATATCTTATTAAGCCCATATAAAATGTATCCCCAACTCAGCTTCCCCTGACTGATCCCAAAAATGCCTCTGGCTATGCCAACACCTCTCCACGTGAGGGTAAAGGCAATCACAGTGGAAAGAGACAGTGCTCTTAACCAACTGTAGTCAAAATCTCCTTTGAAAAAAATCTTACAAAAACACGTGACCAAGGGAGCCCAAGGCTAGGGTGCCTTAAGCATCCGAGCTCAGGGTAGATCCTATGCCTTTCCCTCCTCCATGTCCGCCCTATTCCCGTGATCAAAGGGTCCTCTTCCTCTCATATCATCACAAAGAGGAAGCAGAAAAGAGTCCATGCTCATGCTTTAATCAGTCAGGAGAGCTCGGGTCTCCTGATCCAGACTCATCAAAACGTGCCACAAGGGAAGCTGTGCAGCAAGACAATTAGCGACGTGGATCCCACTGGAGTTTTATGGAGTCTTGGCTCTACATCTTCTCTCTGAGATAGTCATGAAAATAGCTGCGTCCAAATTTTCCTTCATCAGCACCAGTGTGCATGTGTGGGGCATGGGTGTGTCCCTCTGCACCCAGGACATCAAGTGCTCTGGCCATGACTTCAACTTTTCCTATTCCAGGGAAGTGGTGACATGGCTGGTCTGGCAGCCTCTATTTGTTTCTACTGCAAAGCTTGTACAACTCCTTTTTTGCAGGTTTCGCCAGTGACTTGGCCTTCTGAACTGGAAGCTCCTTATCAGTGTCATACAATCAGGAGCAGGCTGTGCCCCCAGCATCAGTGTTTCTGGCATCACTGAGCCTGAAACCAGCCTGGACCATTCCACCAACTTTCTTTATGGGTCTTGGGGTCAGCCGGCCCACGGCAGATTCAGTACTATCTGTATTCCAAGGATCAGTGAACAAGCGAATGTCCACCCCAAGGCGAAAAGGGCATTTACTACCCAGTGGTGATTTGGACTTTACATGAGAACCTGGTCGATGACCTAGAGCATCTCTGTTATCTGAGGTCTGGGTAAGAAGCCAGAACTCCTCCCTTAGAGCTGGGCTGGGCCCTTGTCCACAAGGCTGGCTGGGTCATGCTGCCGGTCCTAAAGCACCCTGTGTGCATCTGAAGGCAGAAACTCTGCCAGAAAAATGGAAAGTGGAGTTGGGGAGCAGAAAGAACTCAGGGCCGGGGACTCGAGTGAAACGTGTGTGACTCTATGTCCTGAGCTGTGAAACAGTCACAAACATTATTTGGCAAGAAATAGGAACATGCGTGACTGTATCTCCTAACAGATGTCTCACGTGACAATTAATAATCTTTCTTTTCTTCCTCTTTCTTTCCTCTCTCTTTCTTCTGTTTTTGTTTGGTTGCTTTTTGCTGTCTCTTCTTTCTTTTTTGCACAGCTCCTCTCATTTGTGGGTACAGGCAGGTCCCATGCAGAGCACGTCACATACAGTATCTCTTATTTCACGTAATAGTCCTAAAAAGCAGGAATCGTTGTTCTTATTTCACACATGAGGGAACAGAGGCTTTGGGAGGTGACAGCTGTATTAGTGGGTACGCCAAGCCTGTTCTATTAAGGAACACTCAGTGTCTTTTTCTTGATAGACAGATGCCATCATAGGCTAGAGTAGAGGTCTTTCCTTTGGCACCCTGCGTCACATCCTGCCCGCCCCTCTGCTTTCTGCTGCAACTGGAGGACGGGTGGAGGGGGTGCAGACTCCTCTGGGGCTGGCAGTGCTCTCCTAGGTACCTTCCGACTTTCTGCCTCCAGTCCTTCCCCACTGCTGGGGCCCTGCAGTCTGCAGGTGCAGCCAGGAAGAACAGGGGACAAAAGCTCCGGGATGGTTCTCAGCCAGGGGAGAGTGAGACTGGATGGATAAATGCCCTGCTGTCCTCCTTACACAACTCCCAGAGACAGTCTAAAGTAATCACATCCCTATTTGCCTACTCAAATGCCTGCCTCAAAATTTGCTTCTGGCGGGGAAATCAAACTAAGACATCTTCCAATGATCCCCTTAATTCCATTTGCCTTGTTAGCAGACCTTCTGCTTCGATGTACATGCATTTTATATGGCTAACAAGCTTCTCAAATGAAGGAATTTCTTCCCACTGTTTTTCATTAACCAGTCATTTCCTTTAACTACACCGCCTTTTAAAGAAAAGGGATGCAAGAGAAACAAGCACGCTATAAACATCTCCCTCTTCCTCTGATCAGAATCCTGAAGCCCAGGCTCAAAGTCCCATTAAGAGGAGAGCTCATCAGAGCTACTGACAACACCTCCTACTTTGTTCAGGTGGGAAGCAGACACCTGAACATACTGTAATAAAACAAAACTTAAATGATAATCTGACAAGTTAATTAGTTAGAAAATATTATTTTGCTGTCAGATATTTAGGCATAAATCAGAGGCAGTTCATATAAATGACTCTAAGGTTTACTTTTACACAAAAAAACTATCTAGAATTTTTCCCCTTGGCACTGTTAATTTTCTATTACCTAGAAACAGCATTAATAGCAACAGTTTTTCTTCCATCTCTCTCTCTCTCTCTCTCTCTCTCTCTCTCTCACACACACACACACACACACACACACACACACACACACACACCTTGACCCTCACACCTGCGAAAAATCAATGATTCTGGATCTCCTTCCACTAGAAGTGGAGAGACTTTTGCTTGTATCTCCACCCTGACCCTGGACCACTGTTATACGCTGAATAATGGCCCCTCAAATATGTCCTAATCCCCAGCACCTGTAGGTGTTATCTTATATGGCAAAAGGGACATTGCCGATATGATTAAACTAAGGATCTTGAGATGGGGAGATTATCCTGCATCATTCAGATAGGGCCAGTGTAGTTACAAGCGTCCTTATGAGAGGGAGGCAGGAGGGTCAGAGTCAAGGGAGAAGGCAGTGAAAGCAGAGGTTGGAGTGACACAGTCAGGAGCCAAGGAATTCCAACAGCCTCTAGAAGCTGAATAAACGACAAGGAAATGGATTCTCCCCTCAGACAGAGCCTCCAGAAGGAACCAGCCCTGCTGACATTTTGACTTTAGCCCACAGAACTGCTTTCAGACTTCTGACCTCCAGAACTATGAAAAAATAAATTTGTGTTGCTCTGAGTCTCTAAGTTTGTGGTGTTTTGTTACAGCAGCCATAGGAAACTGATACTTTTCATTCTGCTACTTCACTTCTACGCTGACCTAACTAGCACCCCTTTGCTCCCCTCCCTAAACCTACACACTACATCCAAATGAGAAACTAGACAGTAGTTTCCTCCTCATCAACCCTGAATGACATGTCCTGGGTGTTGGAGACCTCACAGCATTAGGAACCCTGTACCATGAGGACAAGAAACACTTGCATACAAGGGGTAAGATGTTCAGAAACAATCAGATTAGGACAGCAGCGGGGGCTACAAAAAAGGATTTAGGAGTCATTGGCATATGGGTGACGGTTGAAGTCAAACCACAGCTATGCCACATAAATATATGACAGCGGCCTTGGTAGAACTAGGAAGTGGATGGGGGTTTAGTTTGCAAATGATACCCTATCAGAGATCCATAGAAAATTAACAAAAGAAAATGTGATCTGGAGTATAATTTTTACAAATTTTTCTTGAGCTGAAATGCAATCTCAGATAGCTGATGAAGAAGATTATGTCTCATTTAGAGAAAAGCAAGCCTCAAAGGAAGCTCTTGAGTTCTGTTATTAGGCACAAGGATACAAATATAATTCCTACCCTCAAGGAGATCACAGATAATTTCATTATAATGTAATCTGTGGTATGATAATGGCGTCCCCAAGTGTTATGGGCGGGGGAGGGGACAGTTGGTCCAATTTATGGACTGAAGAAAACCCTACTGGAGGAAGAAATAACTAAGAGGAGTTTTGAAGGATGAAAAGAACAGGGAGAGAGAGGGGAACATTCAAGGCAGAAGAAACAGCACAAAATAGTGGAGGTAGTTAAATGAATATGAGTAGGTGAGTTTCCCCAGGAAGATAATGCATAATAAAAAAAAAAAAAAAAAAAGAGGAGCAAGGACAGAGCCCTGGAGAGGAGGAAGGATTAGAGAAGGCAAAGGAAAAGAAGCCCCTGAATTAGTCCAAAAAGAAAAAGAGAAGCAGGAGGGAAGTCTGGGGGGAAAAATCAATGAGGGTAGAGAGCTTCAGGTAGGCAGGAGGTGAGGAAATAACTGCTAAAAGGACCAGAGGAAGGCATGAGGGAATTTTCACAGAGCGGATTCACTGGATGATGGGACTAAACACCGGATTGCAAGGGGCTTTCAGGTAAACGGAAGTAACGAAGTAGAAGTAGATGCACCATGTTCAGTCTGCCCTTTCCAGTTTCTTGTTTGAGACAGGAATGAGAACCATGCCTACTCGTCAGGTTTTTAAACTTTGGAGACCAAAATAGGCTTCATAAGCTGGCACTAAAAAGAACAGATAAGATTTAAATACACAATGAGAAGATAAGAATCAACTTGGACCATCCTCCTCAGACTAAGGCAAAGCTAAAATAAGTGGAAATATCACCACAAGAACAGTGGGGCAAGCTGGCTGGGGAGAAGAAAAACGTTTTAAAAGTTTGAGGCTACATATTAAAAAAATTATCAAAGAAGTCTCAAATTAAAGACCCCAAGAAGAAATAAGGAGATCTGGAAGCACATGAACTAGAGAAAGAAGTGGGAATAAGTTACGAAGTGTAAGACAAAGAAGGAGATTCTACATCAAAGGGGAAAAATAATTAAACAAAATATTATGAAAACTACAAGGTAAAAAAATAAAGAAGGAAAGCTCATCTCAGTTGATGAGACGTCTGGAACGTAGACTAGTTTTAATGAGGCACGCTTCTGTAAATCACACAGAAGCTAAATGCACACAAACCAGTGGTGAGTGTTACTAAGTAGGTTCTTAGTTTTGAAGAATTAAGACACAATGATAAAGTAGAAGACAGAGGAATATTTTAAAAACCCTATTTCCACAGTCACTTTCAAATTTAGCAAAAATTTCCTAAGGACTGACCTAAGGAGACAGAATTACATTTACATAATAGCATAACTTAACAGGAATAAACACAAAATGGAAAATTGAGTTTAAGGAGGATGTTAACATGTTCTTTTCATGCAACCCAAGTGGCCAGATAAGACGTTGATGGATCTAGTATAAAAGTGAAGAGCTTAAAATCCACAACGGAAAACAAGTGATTAAAATGGTCAAGGAAAATAAAGAACAAGAGGAAAGGAATCATTCATGGTGTCAAATGCTGTCAACAAGCCCAGTACAATGAACACTGAGAACTAATCATTCCAGCGAGCAGGACGGAGGTCACTGGGGACCTTAACAAAAGGTTTTGGTAGCTTTCTGGTTACACATATTTGGATAATCTCGTAAAGAAAAGATCAAAATTGTACTATCAGGATGGGCAGGCAAAGAGCATGATGCAACTCAGTCTTGTCATTTCTAATCATTTCCTGATAGTAATTTCTTTGCCGAACAAGCAAAGAAATAATGGTTAAATTTGCAAGTGGCAACAGAAACATGCAACAAGTAATTGCATCCTGAAAAAGTCTAAATAATGATAATGACCTACAGTGTATCCTCAAGCCTGAAGCTGAGGTCAGACCTTCACCTTGTGCTGAGCACAGGCACATGACCCCACAGATCCCTGGTAATTACCTGTGATCACCAATGACTGTCTGGCCTTACTAAAGGGCTGGGTCATCCTTGTATTCACTTCTGAAAGTCAAATAATTAAATCTTTTTTTAAATTAATTTTTTTATTGAAGTAGAGTTGATTTACAATGTTGTGTTAGTTTCAGATTACAGCAAAGTGATTCAATTATATATGCATATTATATATATTCTTTTTCAGATTCTTCTTCATTACAGGTTGTTAACAAGATACTGAATATAGTTCTCTGTGCTACATAGTATGTCCTTGTTGTTTATCTATTTTATATATAGTAGTGTATATCTGTTAATCTCAAACCCCTAATTTATCCCTCCCTCTCTTCCCCTTTCCCCTTTGGTAACTATAAGTTTGTTTTGTATGTCTGTAAGTCTATTTCTGTTTTGTAAATAAGTTCATTTGTATCATAATTTAGATTCCACATATAAGTGATATCATATGATATTTGTCTTTCTCTGACTTACTTCACTTAGTATGATAATCTCTAGGTCCATCCATGTTGCTGCAAATGGCATTATTTCATTCTTTTTTATGGCTGAGTAATATTCTGTTTTATATATATATATTTACTGGTATATATATATATATATAATAGGTATTATTATATATTGTTATATATTCTTTACCCATTCATCTGTCAACGGACATTTAGGTTGCTTCCATGTCTTTGGTATTGTAAACATTGCTGCTATGAACATTGGGGTGTTAGAGCTTTCTCTGGATATATGCCCAGGAGTGAGATTACTGGATCATATGGTAACTCTATTTTTAGTTTTTTAAGGAACCTCCAGACTGTTCTCCATAGTGGCTGCACCAATTTACATTCCCACCTACAGTGTAGGAGGGTTCCCTTTTCTCCACACCCTCTCCAGCATTTATTATTTGTAGACTTTTTTGATGATGGCCATTCTGACCAGTGTGCAATAATTAACTCTTGCCTTGTCCTTATTCATTCAAAGGATGGAGTATAACATGCTGGTAATGACATTATTATATACCTAGTTAAATCTGGTATCTACCAGTGCTTGGATTTGACCAGGATTCCCAAGGAGAGGGAGAAAGCACATTTTCACCACTAGACAAGGCAAGCTTTATCTCTGTACCTTGATGCCAGAAGAAAAATTCTTCTGTAACTGCATGCCAGGTCACTGACTGGCTGTTAGTAATTGTTCAATGAATTAATGAAGGGATAGGAAAGAGGAGTGCAACCATAGCACAAATCAGTATAAGCAAATGAAGGTCTTTCCCACAATCTTGGTGAAGATGGGCAGCACTTTACTTAATGTTCCACTTTTTCAGTGTTAGAGAAGCTTATGGATTCAGATTAATTGAAAGGAAAGCACATCTTAATTGAAGAAATGTCTGAAATGGTGACAAGTTTTAAGGGAGGCATGCCTTTGTAAATCACACAGACGATTAACTGTACACAAACCAGTGGCAAACGTTACTAAGTAGGTTGTCTCCCCAACCCTTTCAATGACTTAGATAATAATTGTTTTTAATTAATTCTTTCTCTTTATTTGCAAATAGGAGTTTCTAAAAGCTTTAAATCCCCTCTTCTAAGTAAAAAAAAAAAAAATTAACTTCTGCTTAGCCCTGTCCGAACAGCTACAAATTCTGATTTAATTAATGATGTTTTATAATAATTAAATTTAGTATATTTACCAACATATAACCTGGCAGTCTCATTGCATCAACAAACCTGGCAGAGAGAAACTAACATTGTGGAATACCTGCCATTTGCGAGGTAGTTTCCGTTTGATGGTGTCATTCGATCCTCACGACAATTCCATGAGGCACCTACTATTATCCCTATTTTACTGATGCTGAAACTGAGGTTCAGAGACGTGAAATAACGGCCTCATGATCAGACAGCTAGTAAGTGGCAGTGGTCAATATGACCCTAGGTCAGTCTTACTTTTTTTTTTTTTTTAGCATCTTTATTGGAGTATAATTGCTTTACAATGTTGTGTTAGTTTCTGCTGTATAACAAAATGAATCAACTATACATATGCATATATCCCCATATCCCCTCCCTCTTGCATCTCCCTCCCACCCTCCCTATCCCACCACTCTAGGTGGTCACAAAGCACGGAGCTGATCTCCCTGTGCTATGCGGCTGCTTCCCACTAGCTATCTATTTTACATTTGGTAGTGTATATATGTCAGTCTTACTTTAAAACCTATGGGTACGTTCCTCATCACACTGTAAAATAAGATCCAATTCCCTGGGAGCCAGTTCAGTGCATAAAAGGAGCTTTTAGGAGAGTGGCAGTCAGCATGCATTTATTGCTATCTTTTCATCACTTAACATTCTTTTCAAGGTTGAAGTTGTACTCTTTGAACACTTAATACATATCTTAAGGGCAGCAGGTTTTGTTTCATTTGCAATTTTGAGAGGAGTACCTGGAAGAATATTCTGGACTTGGCATGTTGAGATGAATCTCAAATACTCCTAGAAAATTAATTATTAAGGCAGAGATCCAGGGAAAATCGGTTGCCTTGGGTAGCAATAGGGAGGGATTGGTTTCGATACCAAGGAGCACTTCCTGACAATAAGACAAGATAAGCACTGAGATGAACCAAGGAAATTTAGTGACACTCCTGGATGAAAATATATAACAATCATTAATCCATCATCTGTCAGGGGAGATGTGTATGGAAGCAAAAAGATGATCCATTTCAAATGACCCCGACATGCCCTTATCAAATGTAGACACTAACAGTTAAAATACAAATTGTTCTGTGTTCTTTTATGTGATGGTCAGTCAGGTGTGGCCACAAGTGGAGACATAGGAGAGGCTCAGGAAAACAAAAGTTTATTATGTTCACAGGTCCTAGGAACAGGAGGCACACCAGGCCATGTAGGGCTCCATGGGGAAGCCTCAGGGTAGTCGGGTGGTCAGGAGGCAGAAAGCAGGAGCAAGGGGGAAGTTTGGCCAGAGCCTTTATAGGGGTTTCCAAGGGAAAGGCAAGGCAGGGCAGAATAAACAGTTCTAAGATTGGCTAGTTTGAATAATTCCTGCAGGCGGGGCTTCAGGCTCTATATAGGGGTGGTCTCTGGTTGCGTGGTAGCAGGCCCTGGGATGATTTAGGGGAGGGAAAATATTGGCTTGGTGTGAATTTGCCAGATGCAGGAGGTTAAGACTTTGGATTGGTTAGTTTTCATATCAAAGGTATGATCCCACTGACCCTTTGCTATCTCTAAGAACTGGCTAGCCCAGGGAGGGGCAATCTCTCCCCAGTCAGAAAGGTTTTTAAGGTGTAAAAACATCATAATATATAGAAAATAAAAAATATAGACCATAGACAAATATACTAAAAAGCACTAGATGTTTGAATCTGGATAGAGCTCCAGCATTTGTTTAACCTGCAATGTGACAGCCTTTGTCTCCCACTGAGCCTGTGCAAACAGCAGTAGGCACAGCTGGTTTGGGGAACTCAGAGAGCAAACACAGTATAATGAACACAGCTGTTAAGCCAACAGACAATTCAAACCCAGAATGAGACAAGATCTAGGTTTGGACAAAAGTATTACAATATATTGGATAAAGTTCACAGAACCTAATCTGGCAGCTGCAGGATGGAAAACACAGAAGAAAGCTGAAAGGTCTTTAAGTTAAGGGCACATCACAAAGAACAGCCAAATCCCCATTGCTACAGAGAACACATTTGGATAGATCCAGAGGCTTCTGAACAGAACCCATCTCCAAAGCTATAAAATTTTTAAGATAAAATATTACAAACATTATTTACAAATGCTTTTTTAAGAAGAGGGGAAATACCAACTTTTCACCAACAAACATTTAAGAGTTTACCCTTGGAGCTTCAAGATGGCAGAAGAGTAAGACGTGTAAGAGTAAGACACGTTCCTCCCCACAAATACATCAGAAATACATCTACATGTGGAACAACTCCTACAGAACACCTACTGAATGCTGGCAGAAGACCTCAGACTTCCCAAAAGGCAAGAAACTCCCCACGTACCTGGGTAAGGCAAAAGAAAAAAGAAAAAATAGAGACAAAGAATAGGGACGGGACCTGCACCAGTGGGAGGGAGCTGTGAAGGAGGAAAGGTTTCCACACACTAGGAAGCCCCTTCGCGGGCGGAGACGGTGGGGTGGTGGAGGGGGAAAGCTTCGGAGCCACGGAGGAGAGCGCAGCCACAGGGGTGCGGAGGGCAAAGCGGAGAGATTCCCGCACAGAGGCTCGGCGCCGAGCAGCACTCACCAGCCCGAGAGGCTTGTCTGCTCACCCGCCGGGGTGGGCGTGGCTGGGAGCTGAGGCTCGGGCTTTGGAGGTCGGATAGCAGGGAGAGGACTGGGGTTGGCGGCGTGAACACAGCCTGAAGGGGTTACTGCACCACAGCTAGCCGGGAGGGAGTCCGGGAAAAGGTCTGGAACAGGCAAGAGACTTTTTCTTGCCTCTTTGTTTCCTGGTGCGCGAGGAGAAGAGATTAACAGCGCCACTTAAAGGAGCTCCAGAGGCAGGCACGAGCCGCGGCTATCAGTGCGGACCCCAGAGACAGGCATGAGATGCTAAGGCTGCTGCTGCCGCCACCAAGAAGCCTGTGTGCGAACACAGGTCACTCTCCACACCGCCCCTCCCGGGAGCCTGTGCAGCCCACCACTGCCAGGGTCCCGTGATCCAGGGACAACTTCCCCGGGAGAACACACAGTGTGCCTCAGGCTGCTGCAACGTCACGCCGCCTCTGTCGCCGCAGGCTCGCCCCGCATCCGTACCCCTCCCTCACCCCCCACCCCGCCTGAGTGAGCCAGAGCCCCCAAAGCACCTGCTCCTTTAACCCTGTCCTGTCTGAGCGAAGAACAGACGCCCTCAGGCGACCTACACGCAGAGGCGGGGCCAAATCCAAAGCTGAACCCCAGGAGCTGTGCGAACAAAGAAGAGAAAGGGAAATTTCTCCCAGCAGCCTCAGGAGCAGCAGATTAAATCTCCACAATCAACTTGATGTATGCTGCATCTGTGGAATACCTGAAGAGACAATGAATCATCCCAAATTGAGGAGGTGGACTTTGGGAGCAACAATATATATATTCTTTTCCCTTTTTCTCTTTTTGTGAGTGTTTATGTGTATACTTCTGTGTATGATTTTGTCTGTATAGCTTTGTTTTTACCAATTGTCTTAGGGTTCTGTCTGTCCGTTTTTTTTTGTTTGTTTGATTTTTACTTTAAAAAATTTTTTTCTTAATAATTATTTTTTATTTTTATAACTTTATCTTATTTGATTTGATTTTATCTTCTTCTTTCTTTCTTTCTTTTTTTTCTCCCTTTTATTCTGAGCCGTGTGGAGGACAGGCTCTTGGTGCTCCAGCCAGGTGTCAGGGCTGTGCATCTGAGGTGGGAGAGTCAAGTTCAGGCACTGGTTCACAAGAGACCTCCCAGCTCCACGTAATAGCAAAAGGTGAAAATCTCCCAGAGATCTCCATCTCAACACCAAGACCCAGCTCCACTCAACGACCAGCAAGCTACAGTGCTGGACACCCTATGCCAAACAACTAGCAAGACAGGAACACAACCCCATCCATTAGCAGAAGGTCTGAATAAACAAAAAAGAATGAAAAGAATTGAGGACAGTCTCAGAGACCTCTGGGACAACATTAAACACACCAAATTCAAATTATAGTGGTCCCAGAAGAGGAAGAGAAAAAGAAAGGGACTGAGAAAATATTTGAAGAGATTATAGTTGAAAACTTCCCTAATATGGGAAAGGAAATAGTTAATCAAGTCCAGGAAGCACAGAGAGTCCCATACAGGATTAATCCAAGGAGAAACACGCCAAGACACATATTAATCAAACTATCAAAAATTAAATACAAAGAAAAAATATTAAAAGCAGCAAGGGAAAAGCAACAAATAACACATAAGGGAATCCCCATAAGGTTAACAGCTGATCTTTCAGCAAAAACTCTGCAAGCAAGAAGGGAGTGGCAGGACATACTTCAAGTGATGAAGGAGAAAAACCTACAAGCAAGATTACTCTACCGAGCAACGATCTCATTAAGATTCAATGGAGAAATTAAAACCTTTACAGACAAGCAAAAGCTAAGAGAATTCAGCACCACCAAACCAGCTTTACAACAAATGCTAAAGGAACTTCTCTAGGCAGAAAACACAAAAGAAGGAAAAGACCTACAATAACAAACCCAAAACACTTAAGAAAATGGTAATAGGAACATACATATTGATAATTACCTTAAATGTAAATGGATTAAATGCGCCAACCAAAAGACACAGATTGGCTGAATGGATACAAGAACAAGACCCGTATATATGCTGTCTACAAGAGACCCACTTCAGACCTAGGAACACATACAGACTGAAAGTGAGGGGATAGAAAAAGATATTCCATGCAAATGGAAATCAAAAGAAAGCTGGAGTAGCAATTCTCATATCAGACAAAAAAAAAACTTTAAAATAAAGACTATTAAAAGAGACAAAGGCACTACATCATGATCGAGGGATCAACCCAAGAAGAAGATATAACAACTGTGAATATTTATGCATCCAACATAGGAGCACCTCAATACATAAGGCAAATACTAACAGCCATAAAAGGGGAAATCGACAGTAACACAATCCTAGTAGGAGACTTTAACGCCCCACTTTCACCAATAGACAGATCATCCAAAATGAAAATAAATAAGAAAACACAAGCTTTAAATGATACATTAAACAAGATGGACTTAATTGATATTTATAGGACATTCCATCCAAAAACAAGAGAATACACATTTTTCTCAAGTGCTCATGGAACATTCTCCAAGATAGATCATATCTTGGATCACAAATCAAGCCTTGGTAAATTTAAGAAAATTGAAATCGTATCAAATATCTTTTCCGACCACAACACTATAAGACTAGATATCAATTCCAGGAAAAAATCTGCAAAAACTACAAACACATGGAGGCTAAACAATACAATACTTAATAACCAAGAGATCACAGAGGAAATCAAAAAATACCTAGAAATAAATGACAATGAACACACGACGACCCAAAACCTATGGGATGCAGCAAAAGCAGTTCTAAGAGGGAAGAAGTTTATAGCAATACAATCCTAACTTAAGAAACAAGAAACATCTCAAATAAACAACCTAACCCTACACCTAAAGCAATTACAGAAAGAAGAACAAAAAAAAAACCCAAAGTTAGCAGAAGGAAAGAAATCATAAAGATCAGATCAGAAATAAATGAAAAAGAAATGAAAAAAACAGTAGCAAAGATCGATAAAACTAAAAGCTGGTTCTTTGAGAGGAAACACAAAATTTATAAACCATTAGCCAGACTCACCTAGAAAAAAAGGGAGAAGACTCAAATCAACAGAATTAGAAATGAAAAAGGAGAAGTAACAACTGACACTGCAGAAATACAAAGGATCATGAGAGATTACTACAAGCAACTATATGCCAATAAAATGGACAACCTGGAAGAAATGGACAAATTCTTACAAAAGCACAACCTTCCGAGACTGAACCAGGAAGAAATAGAAAATATGAACAGACCAATCACAAGCACTGAAACTGAAACTGTGATTAAAAGTCTTCCAACAAACAAAAGCCCAGGACCAGACGGCTTCACAGGCGAATTCTATCAAACATTTAGAGAAGAGCGAACACCTATCCTTCACAAACTCTTCCAAAATATTGCAGAGGGAGGAACACTCCCAAACTCATTCTACGAGGCCACCATCACCCTGATACCAAAACCAGACAAAGATGTCACAAAGAAAGAAAACTACAGGCCAATATCACTGATGAACATAGATGCAAAAATCCTCAACAAAATACTAGCAAACAGAATCCAACAGCACATTAAAAGGATCATACACCATGATCAAGTGGGGTTTATCCCAGGAATGCCAGGATTCTTCAATATACGCAAATCAATCAATGTGATACACCATATTAACAAATTGAAGGAGAAAAACCATATGATCATCTCAGTAGATGCAGAGAAAGCTTTCGACAAAATTCAACACCCATTTATGATAAAAGCCCTGCAGAAAGTAGGCATAGAGGGAACTTTCCTCAACATAATAAAGGCCATATATGACAAACCCACAGCCAACATTGTCCTCAATGGTGAAAAACTGAAACCATTTCCACTAAGATCAGGAACAAGACAAGGTTGCCCACTCTCACCACTATTATTCAACATAGTTTTGGAAGTGTTAGCCACAGCAATCAGAGAAGACAAAGAAATAAAAGGAATCCAAATCGGAAAAGAAGAAGTAAAGCTGTCACTGTTTGCAGATGACATGATACTATACATAGAGAATCCTAAAGATGCTACCAGAAAACTCCTAGAGCTAATCCATGAATTTGGTAAAGTAGCAGGATACAAAATTAATGCACAGAAATCTCTTGCATTTCTATACACTAATGACGAAAAATCTGAAAGTGAAATTAAGAAAACACTCCCGTTTACCATTGCAACAAAAAGAATAAAATATCTAGGAATAAACCTACCTAAGGAGACAAAAGACCTGTAGGCAGGAAATTATAAGACACTGATGAAAGAAATTAAAGATGATACAAACAGATGGAAAGATATACCATGTTCCTGGATTGGAAGAATCAACATTGTGAAAATGACTCTACTACCCAAAGCAATCTACAGATTCAATGCAATCCCTATCAAACTACCACTGGCATTTTTCACAGAACTAGAACAAAAAATTTCACAATTTGTATGGAAACACAAAAGACCCCGAATAGCCAAAGCAATCTTGAGAACGAAAAATGGAGCTGGGGGAATCAGGCTCCCTGACTTCAGACTATATTACAAAGCTTCAGTAATCAAGACAGTTTGGTACTGGCACAAAAACAGAAATATAGATCAATGGAACAGGATAGAAAGCCCAGAGATAAACCCACACACATATGGTCACCTTATCTTTGATAAAGGAGGCAAGCATATACAGTGGAGGAAAGACAGCCTCTTCAATAAGTGGTGCTGGGAAAATTGGACAGCTACATGTAAAAGTATGAAATTAGAACACTCCCTGACACCATGCACAAAAATAAACTCAAAATGGATTAAAGACCTAAGTGTAAGGGCAGACACTATCAAACTCTTAGAGGAAAACATAGGCAGAACACTCTATGACATACATCACAGCAAGATTCTTTTTGACCCATCTCCCAGAGAAATGGAAATAAGAACACAAATAAACAAATGGGACCTAATGAAACTTAAAAGCTTTTGCACAGCAAAGGAAACCATAAACAAGACCAAAAGACAACCATCAGAATGGGAGAAAATATTTGCAAATGAAGCAACTGACAAAGGATTAATCTCCAAGATTTACAAGCAGCTCATGCAGCTCAATAACAAAAAAACGAACAACCCAATCCAAAAATGGGCAGAAGACCTAAATAGACATTTCTCCAAAGAAGATATACAGAGGGCCTACAGACACATGAAAGAATGCTCAACATCATTAATCATCAGAGAAATGCAAATCAAAACTACAATGAGATATCATCTCACACCAGTCAGAATGGCCATCATCAAAAAATCTAGAAACAATAAATGCCGGAGAGGGTGTGGAGGAAAGGGAACACTCTTGCACTGTTGGTGGGAATGTAAATTGATACAGCCACTATGGAGAACAGTATGGAGGTTCCTTAAAAAACTACAAATAGAACTACCATACGACCCAGCAATCCCACTACTGGGCATATACCCTGAGAAAACCATAGGTCAAAAAGAGTCATGTACCAAAATGTTCATTGCAGCTCTATTTACAATAGCCAGGACATGGAAGCAACCTAAATGTCCATCGACAGATGAATGGATAAAGAAGATGTGGCACATATATACAATGGAATATTACTCACCCATAAAAAGAAATGAAATGGAGGTATTTGTAATGAGGTGGATGGAGTTAGAGTCTGTCATACAGAGTGAAGTAAGTCAGAAAGAGAAAAACAAATACAGTATGCTAACACATATATACGGAATCTAAGGAAAAAAAAAAAAAAGGCCATGAAGAACCTAGTGGCAAGACGGGAATAAAGACACAGACCTACTAGAGAATGGACTTGAGGATATGGGGAGGGGGTGGGGTGAGATGTGACAGAGTGAGAGAGTGGCATGGACATATATACACTACCAAACGTAAAATAAATACTAGTGGGAAGTAGCCACATAGCACAGGGAGATCAGCTCGGTGCTTTGTGACCACCTAGAGGGGTGGGATAGGGAGGGTGGGAGGGAGGGATATGCAAGAGGGAAGAGATATGGGGATATATGTATATGTATAACTGATTCACTTTGTTATAAAGGAGAAACTAAAGCACCATTGTAAAGCAATTATACTCCAATAAAGATGTTAAAAAAAGAAAAAGAGTTTACCTTAATCTCAAGTAACTAAAATATAATGGAGACATTCTATTAGATAAACTTCCCTCTGCAGTCTAAGTTACAATACATTCTAAACCTCAAAAGTAGTCTATGCTTCTCATTTATCAGAAATCTAACAGAGCATTCATTCATTCCCTATCTATACAAGCTAACGTTTATGATTATTCTGATGCATAACAAAAACTTCTGAATCAGATTGCAAAAATAACATCTGCACATCTTTCCAACTAATACAAGCAGGAGTTCACATTGGGCATTATGTGGTGCACTTGTCACGTGCATGCACCTGCACCTGCAAAGATGTTTACGAGGGAGCAGGATGACAGGTTGACGTGGGGTGTTGACTGAAAGCACATTCTCATCTTAACTACAGCAATTTCTGTAGTAAATCATTGTTTGATATCAATTCTTTTACAGTCATTAATATATCACAAGCATAGGCGAAACGGTTTCAAGCTGGAAAAAGACGTATTTCTTTTTGCTTAAGGGAAACCCAAAACAGGAAGTAATAAATCGTTATTTATTGTCTTTTCCTTTTATTCCCCCAAACATCTCAAGTCAAAAGCTTGGGGAGGAATTTAGTTAGCCATCATGAGAATAAGTCATCTTTTGGATGTGGCTACTTTCACAGCAAACACTTCTTCATGGTGGTAGAATTCCAATTTGAGTCAAGGTCATGAAAGCTACATTTGAAACCAAGCAAATGTTTTATTACATAAAGGAGAGCGAAAAGGAGAGGCCCTGAGTTTCACTTAATATTCATTTCAAACGCTGCCTAGAACTTACCTAGAGAATAGGCGAAGACTCCTCTTGGCACTAGAATTCAAGTTCTGACTCTGCACTTGGTAAATCGTGTGAGCTGATGAGGGCAGGCAGAGGCACCCAAATCCAGAAGCCTTAACACATCTGCTACTGGCCTCTGGCTGAACAAAGAACTTCACTGCAAGCTATCAGCATCAATCCTGAGGCCAAAAACCTTGACGAGCTATGGTAGTTTTTTATTTTAACCAATCGTTAACATTAATTAATTGCCTACTCTTGCCTGTAAGAACCTCAAGGCCCAATACGTAAGACAGAATCCAAACTGACAGTACAATGTAAAACATGCTATTAGAGGTATGATCAACATACTATGGGAACACAGGGGATGAACAACCTCTCCTTGGCATGTTCGAGAATAATAAGAAAAATGCACCACACAATTACCACCATCATTTGTTGAGAACTGACTTTGGGTCAGGCATAATTCCAATGCTTTGCATGTTTTACCTAACTTATCCTTATCCTTAACAATGAGATAGAAAATAATACACTACAGTATTCATTAAGGGTTACCACAAATGGGGCATTGTTCTAAGGGTTTTTTCTTAAATGAACTCATTTAATCCTCACAACAAATCTATACAGATCTTACCACCTTCATTTTACAGATGAAGAAACTGAGGCACTGAGAATTTCATTAACTTTCTCAAGGTTATATAGCTGGTAGGTGGCTGAGCCAGCATTTGAAGCCAGGCAATCTGGCTCTGATGCCTTTAGGCTTAACCACTGAAATATGCAGCCTCACCCATTTACCACTCCATATTTACAAATGCAGAAATCAGGGCCCCTGCTGAGAGGCTGACTAGATACAAAGTGCAAGTGGTTTGACTGCAGAGCCTACCCTCATGGGGACTATCTCACAGGAAGGAGCATTTGAGCTGAAACTTGAAAGACAAGACTTTCACAAGGTGGAGGTGAAGGGCAAGGGTGTTCTCAGGGGTAGGAAAGAGTGTGTGCAGAGAACCAAGCACCGTGGAGAGTTCTGACATGGACAAATGGTCTGGAATGGCTAAATAAGTAACTGGGATGCCCCACTGGTTCTCTTCTTTAACGGGGTAGCGTGGAAGAGATTCCACACTGGGGAGAAATGAGCACTCAAAGAGAATAGCGTCCTGGCCACCAATCAAGGCTGCCATCCTGGAACTTTACCAACAAACAGTTGCTGTCATTTTTCATAAATTCAACTTTCCACATAATCCAAAATGCCAGAAAACACTCATTTCCTATTTGTGGGAGGTTTTGCAGGGCTGATTATGACTAAAAAGCATCATGCCCTGTTCCTTTTATCAGGAACCTGATTGACAGAGTCATTTACTTTTTACGAAGACAAATGAATGTGGTTATTCTGATTAGAAGCAGAACAGCATCACTCAGGAACCAGACTCTGAACACAACATCTGGGGCACCACAGCTGTCCCAGCTAATCCTGGAGTGGGGGAGGGACTGAAGCTGCGTCACACAACAGGAGAGCCCAATGCCGGGCACACTTGGTGAATCCAGTTGACAGAGGCAACTTGTCCTGTGTTCATAGACTCTAACGGTGAGCGTTAGCTGGTCCCTCCCAGCAGCCCAACATTGATATTATTAGCCTTCATATGGGAGGATGGTCACCTTGGGGGTGACAAAGTACTGGACATGCAAGGTGGCTTCCAGTCAGACTGTTTCCTCTGAGGAACCCAGAACCCAGTTCTGAGAGATTTTTCGTCACAGGCCCCCCTGCTTGGCAGCTAACTGAACCAGAGATAGGTGTGGAATCCAAGGACAATCTTCACAGGCTTCCCTGTGAGTGCCCTGTCCAATATTAGAGGATAACACCATCAGATTTTCTCTGGAAAAGTTTAAATGCAAGCCATATAAAGAACAGTAGACAGCAGAGTAGCAGAGACGCAGAAAAGACGGATACCGTAAACTGATGTCAAGAAACATCGGGCGCCGTAATAGACTGGAGTGGGGGTGGGCAGAATAAAGGTGATCACAAGTGACCGCTATTTATAGAGAGAATCACTTACCAAAAACAATGGCGCACACTAGCTTTTCTCCTGTCCCCCACCGCCAGGTCCATGCCCCCCCTTCCGAGCCCCAGGAGGCTGGCTCTACAGGTCACATCACTGAGGTGCCTTGCTTCCGGGCTCCCCGTGGGGCTGTGCCAAGTGGAGACTCAGCAGGAGATGAAAGGTAAGGAGAGAGTTTAGGCATCTCTTCCTCTTCCTCTCCCGCCTCGCATTGTCTCCTGATGTGACCGCATCCCTCTACAAGCGTGCCCCCAGCCATGGCCCTCTCCATACCCCAGGCCTCACCAGCTCCAGCTTTTCCCTTCAGGCCCAAGAGTGGTAACAGCTTCTCACTATTGCTGGTCCCAGGAAGCTCCAGCCACCTGCTGGTTCCCCTGCTCCTGCCCACTCCTCTATAAACAATCCCTTCGTGAAATTTTCTTCCAAATCCCAGCCTGGGAGCCTCCTCTTTCAGTGGGGGCTGAGGTGTGGGAGAACACAACACAGAGCACAACAGAACCAGAAACGAGTGAAATGCCCGTAGGAGTCTCAGGGCGAGGTCCATGCTCTGCACGAGGTCTGCTCAGAAGCCCTCATACTCCTCCCCGCTCCTCCTCACCTGCGGTAAGCGGAGCAGGACTCTGCACAGAGGCTCGGTGATCTACGGGTGTCAGGGGGTCGCCCACACGCCTCTCCTGTTACGACTGCCACTCAACCAGCGATGTTTTACACAAGCATTCATTGAGCCCTAGCGTGTGCCAGGCAGCATGCTGGGCTCTGGGACCCAGGTGACAAACAGAAAAGGTGCAGTCTTTGCCCCCATGAACCTTACAGTGGTTGGCGTCGGGGAGGCAGGGGCTGAAGCGGGGAAGGAAGCAGACAGCAAATGAATAATCAGGCAAATAATCGGAGAATTACAAACCCTGACCAGTGATTCAGAGGAAAATTGAAAGGAGCTAAGAGAATAACAGAGGATCTCATCTAGAACATCGACTCTGTTTAATGACTGGCGTTGCTACTGGCCAAAGTATCCATCTTATGGATGAAGAGACTGATAAAAAGGAAACCAAGCCTCAGGGAATGTGGAAAGGAATGTGAGATAAGCATGTTTAGGTAAAAATGCCTGGGCTGATACTGTGAAGCCACGTCACCTCCATCAGTGCATCTTCCAGCTGCTGAAAACAGATGATGCTGGGGTTTGATAACTATGCTCCGTGGAGGACAAGTTTTATGATGGCCAAGGTTAGTTCAGACACTGTCCTCAATCCCCGCTTTCAAAGCTTCCCATCTTCAGAGAACCTGTCTCTGAGGAGGTAAGGATTTTAGTGTTTGAAGAGGTGTGAACTGAGGCCAAAAGCTGTGCCAGCCACTTCCTTCATTCAGTTTGGGAAAAGTTCCTTCTCCTTTCTCTGAGGGCACAAAGCATTTAGAAACACCCTCCAGAACCCCTCCTACCTCATCCACTATTGTCTCATCATCTCATGGCTTCCCTAGAGGGACAAGTGATCCGAATTAATAGGGCATCAGACTTTCTGGAAAAAAAGAGGAGGAAAGTCTTCCCCTTATTTTCATTTATTCCCCAATGTCTTGAACAACAAGTAGCAAAGGTACATCTTCAGTTTGCCTTCTTACATGGTGATCCGTTAGGAACAAAATAGCATTGAATTTTGGGGGAGGGGTCTTATTTTAGGAATGGGGCAATTTATGAACTTTGATGTTTTATATAATATTCACTTAATATTTAATGAATAATTATCGAGTTCCAATTAAGTGCTAGTCATTGTGCTAATCTCAGGGGATACAGTTTATGAGCTAGACTTACATGATCCTTGCCCTTAAGGGATTTCTAGTGTAGCCAGAGAGACAGACAACTAAACAAGCAATTGCAATATGTCATAGTAAGTGTTACATAGGTGCTTTTAAGGCATTTAATTTAGACTAGAAAAGTCAAGGAAGGCTTCCCAGAGAACATTCTTACTTTAAGTTAATACCTGAAGGATGAATAGGAGCTGGACAGAAAAGTGTAGTGGGTAAGGGATTGAGACTGATCTAGGCAAAAGATACTCCATGTGCAAAGGTACGGAGGTGAGCAAGAGGTGTGTAGAGATGTTGAAAGATGTTCAGCTATAGGAAAGGACATAAGAAAAAAAGAGACAGGAACCGAGGCTGAAAACGTAGAAACTGACCGGGTAATGATCAGCCTTGGAAACCAAGTTAAGGCTGCTGGCCTTTACCTTAAGATCACTAGGAGTCCCTTGAAGAGTTCTAAGCAGGGAAATATACGATTATGTTTTAGAAAGATCATATGGACTGCAATGTGAGATAATGTCTATTTAGGTCTTCTGCCCATTTTTGCATTGGGTTGTTTTTTTTTTGATATTGCGCTGCATGAGCTGTTGATATACTTTGGAGATTGATCCTTTGTCTGTTGATTCATTTGCAAATATTTTCTCCCATTCTGAGGGTTGTCTTTTCGTCTTGTTTAGTTTCCTTTGCTATGCAAAAGCTTTTAAGTTTCATTAGGTCCCATTTATTTTTGTTTTTATTTCCATTACTCTAGTAGGTGGGTCAAAAAAGATCTTGTTGCGATTTATGTCAAAGAGTGTTCTTCCTATGTTTTCCTCTAAGAGTTTTATAGTGTCCGGTCTTACATTTAGGTCTTTAATCCATTTTGAGTATATTTTTGTGTATGGTGTTAGGGAGTGTTCTGATTTCATTCTTTTACATGTAGCTATCCAGTTTTCCCAGCACCACTTATTGAAGAGACTGTCTTTTCTCCATTGTATATCCTTGCCTCCTTTGTCATAGATTAGTTGACCACAGGTGCATGGGTTTATCTCTGGGCTTTCTATCCTATACCATTGATCTATATTTCTGTTTTTGTGCCAGTACCATATTGTCTTGATTACTGCAGCTTTGTAGTATAGTCTGAAGTCAGGGAGTCTGATTCCTCCAGCTCCGTTTTTTTCCCTCAAGATTGCTTTGGCTATTTGGGGTCTTTTGTGTTTCCATATAACTTTTAAGATCTTTTGTTCTAGTTCTGTAAAAAATGCCCTTGGTAATTTGATAGGGATTGCACTGAATCTGTAGATTGCTTTGGGTAGTATAGTCATTTTCACAGAATATATTTTTTAAATTTTTTAATTTAATTTTATTTTTTATAGAGCAGGTTCTTATTAGTTATCTACTCATTTTCACAATACTGATTCTTCCAATCCAACAACATGGTATATCTCTCCATCTGTTTGTGTCAGCTTTGATTTCTTTCATCAGTGTCTTATAGCTTTCTGAGTACAGGTCTTTTACCTCCTTAGGTAGGTTTATTCCTAGGTGTTTTATTCTTTTTGTTGCAATGGTGAATGGGATTGTTTCTTTAATTTCTCTTTCTGATATTTCGTTGTTAGTGTATAGGAATACAAGAGATTTCTGTGCATTAATTTTGTATCCTGCAACTTTACCAAATCCATTGATTAGCTCTAGAAGTTTTCTGGTGACATCTTTAGGATTATCTATGTATAGTATCATATCATCTGCAAACAGTGACAGTTTTACTTCTTCTTTTCTAATTTGTATTCCTTTTATTTCTTTTTCCTCTCTGATTGCTGTGGCTAGGACTTCCAAAACTATGTTGAATAATAGTGGTGAGAGTGGACTTCCTTGTCTTGTTTCTGATCTTAGAGGAAATGGTTTCAGTTTTTCACCATTGAGAATGACGTTTGCTGTGGGTTTGTCATATATGGCCTTTATTATGTTGAGGTAGGTTCCCTCCATGCCCACTTTCTGGAGAGTTTTTATCATAAATTGGTGTTGAATGTTGTCAAAAGCTTTTTCTGTATCTATTGAGATGATATGGTTTTTTATTCTTCAGTTTGTTAATATGGTGTATCACATTGATTGATTTGCATATATTGAAGAATCCTTGCATCCCTGAGATAAATCCCACTTGAACATGGTGTATGATCCTTTTAATGTCTTGTAGGATCTGTTTGCTAGTATTTTGTTGAGGATTTTTGCATCTATGTTCATCAGTGATATTGGCCTGTAGTTTTCTTTCTTTGTGACATCTTTGTCTGGTTTTGGTATCAGGGTGATGGTGGCCTCATAGAATGAGTTTGGGAGAGTTCCTTCCTCTGCAATTTTTTGGAAGAGTTTGAGAAGGATGGGTGTCAGGTCTTCTCTAAATGTTTGATAGAATTCACCTATGAAGCCATCTGGTCCTGGACTTTTGTTTGTTGGAAGATTTTTAATCACAGTTTCAATTCCATTACTTGTGATTGGTCTGTTCATATTTCTATTTCTTCCTGGTTCAGTCTTGGAAGGTTATACCTTTCTAAGAGTTTGTCCATTTCTTCCAGGTTGTCCATTTTATTGGCATAGAGTTGCCTGCAATAGTCTCTTATGATGCTTTATATTTCTGCGGTGTCTGTTGTAACTTCTCCTTTTTCATTTCTGATTTTATCGATTTGAGTCCTCTCCCTCTTTTTCTTGATGAGTCTGACTAAAGGTTTATCAATTTTGTTTACCTCCTCAAAAACCAGCTTTTAGTTTTATTGATCCTTGCTATTGTTTTCTTTGTTTCTATTTCATTTATTTCTGCTCTGATTTTTAAGATTTCTTTCCTTCTACTAACTTTGGGTTTTGTTTGTTCTTCTTTCTCTAGTTCCTTTAGGTGTATGGTTAGGTTGTTCATTGGAAATTTTTCTTGTTTCTTGAGGTAGGATTGTATTGCTATAAACTTCCCTCTTAGAACTGCTTTTGTTTCAACCCCTAGGTTTTAGATCACCGTGTTTTCATTGTCATTTGTCTCTAGGTACTTTTTGATTTCCTCTTTGATTTCTTCAGTGGTCTCTTGGTTATTTAGCAGCACACTGTTCAGCCTTTGTGTTTTGTGTTTTTTACAGTTTGTGTTTTTTACAGTTTTATTTCCCTGTAATTGATTTCTAATCTCATAGTGTTGTGGTCGGAAAAGATGCTTGATACGATTTCAATTTTCTTAAATTTACTGAGGCTTGATTTGTGACCCAAAATGTGATCTATCCCAGAGAATGTTTGGTGTGCACTTGAGAAGAAAGTGTAATCTGCTGTTTTCAGATGGAATGTCCTATAAATATCAACTAAATCTATCTGGTCTATTGTGTCATTTAAAGCTTGTGTTTCCTTTATAATTTTCTGCCTGGATGATCTGTCCATTGGTGTAAATGAGGTGTTAAAGGCCCCCACTATTATTGTGTTACTGTCGATTTCCTCTTTTACAGCTGTTAGCAGTTGCCTTATGTATTGAGGTGCTCCTATGTTGGGTGCATATATATTTATCATTGTTATATCTTCTTCTTGGATTCATCCCTTGATCATTATGTAGTGTCCTTGCTTGTCTCTTGTAATATTCTTTATTTTAAAGTGTATTTTATCTGAAATGAGTATTGCTACTCCATCTTTCTTTTGATTTCCATTTGCATGGAATATTTTTTTCCATCCCCTCACTTTCAGTCTGTATGTGTCCCTAGGTCTGAAGTGGGTCTCTTGTAGATAGCATATAAATGGGTCTTGTTTTTGTATCCATTCAGCGAACCTGTGTCTTTTGGTTGGAGCATTTAATCCTTTCACATTTAAGGTAATTATCAATATGTATGTTCCTATGACCATTTTCTTAATTGTTTTGGGTTTGTTATTGTAGGTCCTTTTCTTCTCTTGTGTTTCCCACTTAGAGAAGTTACTTCAGCATTTGTTGTAGAGCTGGTTTGGAGGTGCTGAATTCTCTTAGCTTTTGCTTGTCTGTAAAGCTTTTGATTTCTCTGTCAAATCTGAATGAGATCCTTGCTGGGTAGTGTAATCTGGGTTGTAGGTTCTTTGCTTTCATCACTTTAAATATATCATGCCACTACCTTCTGGCTTGTAGAGTTTCTGCTGAGAAATCAGCTGTTAACCTTATGGGAGTTCCCTTGTATGTTATTTGTCATTTTCCGTTGTTGCTTTTAATAATTTTTCTTTGTCTTTAATTCTTGTCAACTTGATTACTATGTGTCTTGGCATGTTTCTCCTTGGGTTTATCCTGCCTGGGACTCTCTGTGCTTCCTGGACTTGGGTAGCTATTTCCTTTCATATGTTAGGGAAATTTTTGACTATAATCTCTTCAAATATTTTCTCGGGTCCTTTCTCTCTCTCTTCTCCTTCTGGGACCCCTATAATGCAAATGTTGGTGCATTTAATGTTGTCCCAGAGGTCTCTTAAGCTGTCTTCATTTATTTACATTCTATTTTCTTTCTTCTGTTCTGCAGCAGTGAATTCCACCATTCTGTCTTCCAGGTCACTTATCCATTCTTCTGCCTCAGTTATTCTGCTATTTATTCCTTCTAGTGTATTTTTCATATTAGTTATTGTATTGTTCATCTCTGTTTGTTAATTCTTCTAGGTCTTTGCTAAATATTTCTTGCATCTTCTCGATCTTTGCCTCCATTCTTTTTCCGAGGTCCTAGATCATCTTCACTATCATTATTCTGTATCATTATTCTGAATTCTTTTTCTGGAAGGTTGCCTATCTCCACTTCATTTAGTTGTTTTTCTGGGGTTTTATCTTGTTCCCTCATCTGGTGCATGGTTCTCTGCCTTTTCATTTTGTCTATCTTTCTGTGAATGTGGTTTTCATTCCACAGGCTGCAGAACTGTAGTTCTTCTTCCTTCTGCTGTCTGACCTCTGGTGGATGAGGCTATCTAAGAGGCTTGTGCAAGCTTCCTGATGGGAGGGACTGGTGGTGGGTAGAGCTGGCTGTTGCTCTGGTGGGAAGAGCTCAGTAAAACTTTAATCCACTTGTCTGCTGATGGGTGGGGCTGAGTTCCCTCCCTGTTGATTGTTTGGCCTGAGGCAACCCAACACTGGTGCCTCTAGGCTCTTTGGTGGGGCTAATGGCGGACTCCAGAAGGGCTCACGCCAAGGAGTACTTCCCCGATCTTCTGCTGCCAGTATCCCTGTCCCCGTGGTGAGCCACAGCTAAGCCCCACCTCTGCAGGAGACCCTCCAACACTAGCAGGTAGGTCTGGTTCAGTCTCCTATGGGGTCACTGCTCCTTCCCCCTGGGTCCTGATGCACACTACTTTGTGTGTGCCCTCCAAGAGTGGAGTCTCTGTTTCCCCCAGTCCTGTCAAAGTCCTGCAAACAAATTCTGCTAGCCTTCAAAGTCTGATTCTCTTGGAATTCCTCCTCCCGTTGCCGGACCCCCAGGTTGGGAAGCCTGACGTGGGGCTCAGAACCTTCACTCCAGTGGGTGGACTTCTGTGGTATATTGTTCTCCAGTTTGTGAGTCACCCACCCAGTGGTTATGGGATTTGATTGTACTGTGATTGCACCCCTCCTACCGTCTCATTGCGGCTTCTCCTTTGTCTTTGGATGTGGGGTATCTTTTTTGGTGAGTTCCAGTGTCTTCCTGTCGATGACTGTTCAGCAGTTAGTTGTGATTCTGGTGCTCTCACAAGAAGAAGTGAGCGCACATCCTTCTACTCCACCATCTTGAACCAATCTCCAGTTCCTCCTATTTTAAAATGGTGATCATAATATCTATAGAATCAACCTCATAGAGTTGTTCTGAGGATTAGATGACCTATATGTAAAGTGCTTAGAACAGGGGGCACGGCACTTACCAAATGCCCATCAGGTTGTTAATTATCATAAACTGTACCTTACAGTGAACACTTGAGAGTTCATTCAGCTTTCCAGGACTAATGTGTTCCAAGTAATGAAAGGTACATAGAAATAGATTTCTCACTACCCACCCACCTTGCATAAACTACTTATATTCATAACTATCCCCAAATAAAACCTGTACTGAATAGAACTTTTATTTAGCAAAGAGCTTTCATTGTCTCCTGTCATTGTTCCAATGACTCCATGAGCAAGGAGACTTGTTTCCTCTTCCAAAAGATCAAGAAAATTACCCAAGGTTATACAGAATGTAAGAAGTGGGATCAGGATTTGAACCCCAGTTTTCTGATTCAAGGTTTGCTAATTGTTACAGATCATTTTTCTCCCTTCTTCCCCTGCTTGGAAATGTATTTATAGGTCCCTGTCCCGATAGCACTGCAAAATATTTCCATTAAGTTTTGAAATGATTTTCACCTGCAATAACTTTTTCTGCTACTCTAGCTGCACACACCCAGTGCTGTAGAGAGGCTGTGGGTCAAACAGTTTATGATGTAAATGTCACTACTGTTGGAGCACTCTTGTCCTCAGCCCTGCCGTCCATCCAATGGGAAGCTCTAATGGTCAACCAATATTTTGGAAAACATGAAAGAGCTGATCAAACCATGATTTATAGAGTATTTTTCCCACCCCTATCATTTCCAATGAACTGATAGGAAAATAATGAAGGCAGTCAAAATAGACTAGGTAGCTATATTTTGTATTCTTATGCGTTTTGACTTAGTATAAGAAAATCCAGCTTGTTATTGTGTGTTACACATGTACGTGTGTGTGTGTGTGTGTGTGTGTGTGTGTGTGTTCAACTGAATGATTCTTATGCCTCAGATTCAGATCAAAAATAGTGATACTATATATTTATGGACTCTGAAGAGGTAGATGATTTCTTAAAATATATCTGTGTTTATGGACACAACATTGAGTCAAATGGTTATTCTGCAGCTGACATTGTGTTCCAACAACCAGACAGACTGAGAAGTGAGTCACCACCCGGTCAGGCACTCCATCAAAGTTCCTCTACTTGGTTGTCTCTGGGCAACAAGGGGCTCTGAGCTGCGCGTAATTAAAGCCAGATGAGCTGAAGAGGGAAGGAAGGCTGATCATTAAGGTGTCAAGAAGGAGCCAGGTGGGAATGACGATGGATTGAAAACATGCATTTAGCCTTATTCTTTCCCCAAACCCCATGAAAATGAGAGTAAAAGGATTTTATTACAGGCATAAACCCACAAGGACAAAGAAAATGTGAAAAGAGACAGAAGCAATGAAATTTGGAAGCTGGAAAGCAGATGGGCAAATGGCAGCTGACTTAACAAACCTGAAAATATGAATCCTAAGGAGGTGGTGAGGAAGGGAAGAAGCAGCAAGATTTACATCGCATAACCCACAAACAGCTCAGGAATTGCCAGGACGAGGGGTTTCTGGAAGAAGGGGTTGATGCTGGGGCTAAAAGCAAGAGGAAAGTCTTCTTGAGACTATCAGATGCCCAGACATCCCTCCTACGCAGCAGGATAGCTGGAGCAGATTTCACTATCTTCTCGAGTTTTCATCCCTCCCTCTGCCCCGTGGTTGTGTAGTTGCTTCTACTAGAAAGAGAACATGCATCTTCGTCTCACTGATGTTGTGTCTGGCCAATGGAGTGTGGGCAGACGTGACAGTGAACGAGTTCTGAGCCGAGGCCTTACTAGACACTGTGTGCTTCCACTTGTCCCCAAACCCCAGTTCGGTTGTGGCCACGAGAGGCTACGCCCCCAAGAGCCTGCTGGTCCAAAAAGAACGAGAGACATGGAATGGAACAGAGCTGATCTAAGCACGCAGCCTGGATCCCAGCCCAGCAGAGCCCAGCTGACCTGCAGTCACAGGAGCTAGAAACACTGCTTGTTGCTGCAATACGCTACCGATATTTTGTGGTTATCTGTTCTTCAGCATAGTTGGCTGAGATGGTAATAGGTCCATACAAGCGGATGCTGCTGTAATAAAACTAAAGTATGTGGTATTGGCTTTGGGAACAGGTCACAGGTGGTGAGGTATATATATATTTTTATACATTGCAATATGTATGTTTTATATATTGCAATATGTTTTTATATATTGCTATATATATTGTGAGAGCTAAAAAATGATAAGGAAAATATTATAGGAGATGGAAAAATGGTGCCCATGTTCTGCAATGGCAAAACACTTGGTATAATTGTTACTGAAAGTAACTTCGAGACTAGAAAAAATACCTAATGAACTCAAAGCCTTGAGCAAGGAGGTTTCCAGGCAGAATGTTGACAGAGGTGACTGGAGCATCCTCGGCAATCTTGGGCCAAAGCACAGAAGGAATGGGCAAATATGCAAGGATTTGCGGGAGGGGTGGCAGCTCCGTGGATGAGGGGGTGGCACATGTAGGCAGAGGGAGGCTGGATTTAGGGCATAAGACTGAGCACAGACCCCAGACTCCCATTTCCCTAGGCTGGGGCTTCGATGATGTTTCCAGCTCGACATGGAGGCATCTGGGTTTGAAAAGGCTCTTGTGTGTGACACTGTGCGTGACCAGAACATGCTGGAACTGGTGACTCCAAAACACTCTGTTCATACCATATTTAACATTCCTGCCAGTGCCTGGTACTCAGCAATTGTTTCTTGAATAAATAAATGATCTTAAACAAGTCACTTAACCCCCCTGACTTTAGTTTCCTTGGTTTCTTCCATGGCTAAGCTCCTACAATGGATATTTGTTCTAATCCTCAAGCTATAGGGAGGCCTGGGAACTTCTGGGAGCTGCTGGTCAGCTTTAGACAGTCCCTCAGGCATCTGCTGGCAGGGACCAAGCGGTCAGTCCCCTCCAGGCTGAGCCCCTGCTTCTCCCAAAGTCAGGGCACCACGGCCAAACTTGACTAAACCAGAGAGAAGAGAAGGATAATTTAGTTTATGTATTAGTTCTATTAAAAGCCTTAGTTTAAAGCCTTAGCCGGTTTAAAAGCCTTAGTTCTATTCTAACAACCAAGAATCTTCTGTCATTTCAGTGGAAAGTTCTTCAGAGGGCAGTGTTAGAGCCAAGCACTTCTTAGCATCTCTGGAAGCTCTGGGCAGGAGACAAGTGGGAACTGGCCGCTGCATGGACCTGGGAGAAGGCCCCGGAGAGCTGCCCCTCCTCGTCCTCTATTCCTCAGGCAACTGAGAGTGTTAGCTGTCGTCCATGCAAAGAACGCAAATGTAAAAACCGCTAAACAGCTCACATCTTCACATGCCCACCTCACTCTGGACCAGCCGAGGATGGACCAGGCTACGCCACCACCTCTCTTTTGCGAAGCTCTGGCCTCTCCTTCTGTCTCCAGCATCTCCCTCGCCCTGAGACCTCATCTTCACGGGGCCTGGGCTGGCAGGGCCACGCTGCCTCTTGCCCCCTGGGTCCCCTGGTTGGAGGCACTGGGCAAGGCCACGCAGGCAGCGCTGATTAAACACACTTCAGCCCTCATTCTGGGAGAAATGTTCCTAATGTCCATGCCCCTGGGCCACCTCGCCCGGCCCATCTCTGACCACAGCTGAGGAGCACACTTGCTATCAGCGGGCTCGTGATGGGGGCTCCTCATCAGCTCCAAGAGCACAAAGAGGCTGAAGGGAGAGCTTAACATCTCACATGCTCCGGCTGAGGAGGGGCAGAAAGGAAGGCGGGGAGACGCTGGGCATATGCACGTTGTGATGATGAGAGAGATTTAAGTGTGGATGGCGCCGAGCGGTTTCCCGGGGCTAAGTTTTCCCAGGGTGCTAAGGGGGCAAAGAGACCTCCACCCTGTCCAGCTCTCCAAGCAGGCCGCCCACCTGCCAGCCGGGCACACGTGTCTGACAGAACCGGCTGTCGGGAAGCAGCAGCAAGACTCTTCTTTCCAGAAATCACACCTTCTCTTTCCCAATTTGCCTTCTGTCTTCCTTCTGTCCTTCATCCCCACGATTTTTGAGGAATCTGGGTGACTGTACACGCTGCATCTCTCTAACGAGCCTGGATTTCTTTCAGGAGACTTTCGCTGCTGGCCCAGGACACTGATTTCTCACTAAGGGGAGAAGAGCTGTCAGGACAATCATGTATTCACGTTTGGAAAAACGACAGCGTCTTTTCCAACCTGAGGCAGATGTGGGGCTGTGGCTGCCCATCTGTCACCAGGGAAGAACAGCCACTGCTGACGGTGATATGGTCCTCGATCTGGGAGTATGCCCAGTTTAAAGAACATCAGAGGAAGCACAAGGTTGCTGCAGACCCTCTGACGTTTTCATGATGAAAACTGAGGGACAGCTGGTGGCTATTAGGAACCCTACTTTAATCCAGCCATCTCTGTCAGCATCTCTCTTGTCTCCAATTTGGAAAGACATTGAGAATCAGGCAAAAATCTGCTTTGCACTAAGTGGTTTGTAAAATAAAGATGTCAGGGCGGTGATAACTGCCCTCTTCAAGAGCTGAAGAAATCTTGCTGTTTTGAAATGAAGGATCAGAGACCTCAAGGAGTTCCTGCAATAAAAACAGTTTAAAAGAACCACTCATGTAGAGGAATAGGGCTTGGTCCAGAGCCTTGTTGATGACAGGCACTAGAAAAATGCATGCTGCCTTCGATGAGATGGAAGGAGGGTAACTCGGGTTGTGGCGCTTTTTATGAAATGACCACGTGGATTTTAGAGGGTACAGCCTCTTTGTCTTCCAGCACTGTGGCTGGCTTACCTTTTGTTTTGACGCAGAGGGTTTTGGAATAATCACACCCAGAAGACCGTTTGTGAAATACCTGCCTTGTGCCTATGCTTCTGGTCAAAAACATTCAATGGTTCCCTACTGCCACTGGGTTTAAGTACTGTCTACTCAAGTCTGTCCATAATCTGACTCCATCGGCTCTTGGCTGCCTGTCTCCTTCTGTTCCCTTCTCTCCTCCATGCTCAGAGTCACATTAAGGGGCAGGTCAGCTACACACCCAGTCCATAAAAGATACCTAAAAAGAATGTAAACGAATGCAAGCAACATCTCCATTCTCAGTCAAAAGCCTTTGGCATTCAACAAGACAGGATGCCACAGAGGCTGGGGGTCTACAAGCTTGGAGTAAAAGACTGAGAGGCCCAGGGAGGGAAGATCTGAGAAGGGAAGGCAGGGAAGGGGAAGGCTGAGTGTGGGAAGGGAAAAAATGGAGAGGTAACTCGGCAGCTGCAAGGTGGAAAAGCAAGGCTTCAGAGAACAGACAAACAATTTCAAATCGAAGGACTTAAAATTTTCCCGCCTTCTCCTCTTTGAAATGGTAAGTAATGATGATACCAGGTAACACTACATCACACAGACTATGTGCCAAGGCAGTGCTGTGATTTATCTATATAAGCTTGTTTGATTCACATCACAAACCTATCAGATAGATACTATCATTATCCCCACTTTACTGATGAAGAAACCGAGGTGCAGAGGGGTTGAGTGGCTTGTCCAAGGTCACACGACTAGTAAATAACGGAGCCAGGTCCAGTTCTAGACTCCTCTAGTCTTCATGTCCAACACCATCCTATTCGCCTTTTCAATCCACCCTACATTGCTTCCACATTGCTACAAGTTGTGGAGGTGGAATTTTGGAGAAGACCAGAGGAAGGGAGAAGGGTCAGTTGACATATGGACTAAAACATAAAGGAAGGGATAAAGAGCTCTTACTCATAGGAAATTGACTCATGCCCTCACTCACTAAATATATATTGGAAAAATACCTACTCTAAATTCATCAAGTTGAATACATTAAATATGCACAGCTTTTTTGTATGTCTATCATATCTCAATAAAGTGTTTTATAAAAGAAAAGAGTGAAGGAAGAATGGGCTCCCCAACCTGACCAAACTGAGAAAATTAACTGTGGCTTTCAGTTCAGTATTGCACATCACAACCACAGGGCCCTCGTGTCTATCTGCTCTTAAGATATTTGCGTTTACTGATCTAGATGAAGGCAGGATTTCAATTGCATCATTTCAAACTTAGCTTCTGTTTGAGACTTGGGTTCACATAATCAACTTTCATGCTCACCTGAAACTTTGATTATGTCACTCTTGATGGCTTCTCAGACCATGCCTGAGTTTATGCTGATGAGGTGGCTCAGGGTGGGCCCATAGGTGGTTTCAGGATGGGGGATGGCCAGGTTGGAAAGCCCAACCATGTGATTAGAGGGTTGGGGCTTTAAGCCACCCAACAGTCACCTGACTCCAGGGAGGGAAAGGAGGTTGGTGACAGAGTTTAATCACATGACCAATAATTTAATCAATCATGCTTGCATATTGGTGTCCAATAAAAACTCTGGACACCAAAGCCTGGCTGAGTTTCCTGGCTGGTGATACACATTGAGGTGCCAGGAGGGTGATGTCTCCTGAGGACAAGGAAGCTTTGTTTTGGGGACCTTCCCAGACCTCACTTTATGCATTTCTTCATTGAGCTGGTCCTGCTCTGTGTCCTTTATAATAAAACCATGATCATAAATATAGTGTTTTCCTGAGTCCTCTGAGTCATTCAAGCATATTACTGAACCTCAGGGCAAAGTGCAAAGCCCTGAATTTGTAGCCAGTTGGTCAAAAGTGCAGGTGGCCTGGGAACCCCAGAGCTTATGGCTAGTGTCTGAAGGGAGGGGAGTCCTGTGGAGGACTGAGCCCTTAACCTGTGAAATTTGACCTAACCCCAGGTAATTAGTGTCAGAATTACACTGCAACTCTGTAGACACATGGTAAGAAAGACAGACATAGACCCTGGCCTTCATGGGGCTCACAGCCTAGCCAAGATGGCAGACACACACTAAGCAATTCATGTGGGGAAGCTTTGTTTGAAGTGAATTAGAGGGCATGGTGGGGCCTATGGCAGAAGGAGCCCCTGGCACCTAGGGACATAGCAGTGGACCTGTCTCTTATTCATTTACATTTTGCAACAATGAGGATGAAGACTTGGCCTTCACAGGTGCTCGATAAATTATTCCTAAGGTCAATGGAATAACACAACACTTTGTTCAGGACAGAACAGTTTCTACCCAGAAAATTCCTAGGTGAGTGACCCCTTTTCTCACTTGCCCAGATGGGTCATGCCACACGGAAACCAGGAACATCCTTGCCCCTGAGGGCCTTCTCATTTCACCTGACCTCTTTTGGTTTGTCTGCTCTCTGCTTTTCTTTCTTTCTTTCTTTCTTTCTTTTTTTTTAATTTGGCCTCGCCACACAGCTTGTGGGATCTTAGTTCCCCAACCAGGGATCGAACCCGGGCCCCAGCAGTGAAAGCACTGAGTCTTAACCACCGGACCACCAGGGAATTCCCTGCCCTCTGCTTTTCTTTTCCTTCTCAATGCATCCCTCCCACTTCCCCCCTTTCCTCATTCATTCTCATTCCCTCTCTCTCTTTCTCCCTCTCTCTCTCTTTCTCATCAGAGAAAGCCAGTCTCACTTACGGGGGCAGCAATCATCCTCCTCCTTCAGTCTAAAGGACGGCTAAATTGTTCTGCGCTAACAATCAATAGTGATTTGGATGTGAAAGGAGAAGATGAGAGGACAGAGGAAGAGAAGACAGAATTGGGGCCAGAATTCTCCCCCCACGGTGCTCTGGGCAGGGCCCGCAAAGTGATCCCATTAGCACCTGAAATGAAGCCTGCCTGCCACTCCTGGTGGCGTAAGTAGACTGGAAGACTTAAACTTGTGCTACAGATAATACAGAAATTAGACTCATCATTATCACCGTAAATCTGAATACTGAGCCCTGACTCTGTGCCAGGCATGGCTCTAGAGTGACAATTAATGTTTTCATAAATGATTATTCCAGAAAGGTTAACCCTTGCTCCAGTAAGTGGCAAAGCTAGGACAAAGAGTCCTATCTCTGAAATGGTCTATCTATGGCTTCATCCGAGTCCTTGATCCCCTCTGAGCCTCATTTCTTCATCAGCAAAATGAAGCTTAGAACCGTGTTCCAAGGTCACACAAATAGCCAATAAAGGAGCCAGGACTTAGATCATGTGACCCTGAGCCCAGAGACCTTTCATCCGCCCCACAGCTCCCTCTGTCCTCTTTCAAATCACTGCTGTCTTCTGCCAAGTGACTAAATGGCAGAAACAATAAATGTCATGAGAGAGAAGAAAAACTTTCAAGAAGAGGTGTCCCCAAATGCCTCATACAGTTAATTAAATGGGAATTTAGAGATGGAACAATAAAGTCCCTAGACCTAGTTTTATGTTTTTAATGGGAAGGAAGATGTGGGTTCTGGGGAAACAGAAGGGAAATGCTTTCCATGGATCCCCAACGTATCCCTTTTGTGGAGAAGGCAGATGTGAGCACATACAACCTCACAAAAAGTTTAGACTTAATGGGCCTATGTCAGAGGCCACACAAAACAGGAGGTAAGCTGATGCACAAGAAGTTACCCTCATAAAAAAAAAAAGTCATAGTGATTAATAATTAGAAAGCTGAGACACCTGGGATCTAAAATTGGGCTTTTATCCATTTGTTCATTTAGCAAATACAGGCAGTGAGTTAAGGGATCTAGGAGATACAAAGTTTATGGGCTTCCCTGGTGGCGCAGTGGTTAAGAATCCGCCTGCCAATGCAGGGAACACGGGTTCCATCCCTGCTCTGGGAAGATCCCACATGCCGCGGAGCAACTAAGTCCGTGTACCACAACTACTGAGCCTGCGCTCTAGAGCCCGCGAGCCACAACTACTGAGCCCACGTGCTGCATCTATTGAAGCCCACGCACTCTAGAGCCTGTGCTCCACAACAAGAGAAGCACGCGCACCGCAATGAAGGGTAGCCCCTGCTCGCCACAACTAGAGAAAGCCTGCACACAGCAATGAAGACCCAACACAGCCAAAAATAATAAATAAATATAAATAAATTTATAAAAAAACCAAAAACTAAGTTTAACAACACAACAGGCTCTGCCCTTAAGAAACTTGGGCTCACATACTTATGAAAACTTCCAATAAAACATAAAGCAGTGCTTTAGAAACCAAACAATTCTTAATATAGTTTCAATGAAATATGATAATGAGGGGGAAATGGCCAAACACAGAGGTAGCAAAATCAAAAGTCTGTGTTTTAAAACATCAAAATAATTAGAGATCTTGAGACAACTGACAAAATTTATATCTAGACTGTGGATTAGATAGTAGTCCTATATTAATGTTAAATTTCCTACTTTTGTAATGTGGTTATGAAAGAGAATGTGCTTGATCTTAGAAAATGCACACTCAAGTATTTAAGAGAATGGGGTGTGATGTCTCCAAGTTACTGTCAAATAGTTCAGAGAAAAATATACACAAACACACACACATGCACACACACACAGTGCGGGAAGAGGGGAGAGAAAATGACAAAGCAGAAATTCCAAAATGTAAACATATGTAGAATCTAAGTAATAGAATTAGAACTATTTATACTATACCTGAAATTTTTCACTAAGTTTAAAATTATATGATAATTTAAGTGTCCCCAAATCCCCTTAATTGATATAATGGATAAACCACAGATAATAATGGAGCATCACCTAACCCCAAAGAGGTTCCTTCTGGCTGGTGCTGCGCCTGAATCATGGTTTTTCCCATCTTCTGCAACCAAAACACAGGAAAGTCTCAGGTTGGTTGCATGCCAAGCATGGAAGGTAACATGTTTTAGAATGTGGGTCAAAGGACTATGTTTAAATGAACCAACTCAAGCCAGTTTCTTGAAGAGTTTATCCAAACACAGCTGGTAGAAAGAAACACCTTAATCAGAGCGGGACTATCCAAGTCACAAAAATCATTAACCCCCAACTGTCCTTAAGTTACAGCTGCTGCAGCAAACATACACCAAAGGCAATGTCTTTGAAATATTACAGCAATGCAGGTATGTATTTGTATACATTGTATACACAGGTTGTGAGGAGGAGAGAAAGAGAAAAAGAGAGAGAGAGAGACACCTACTATTATGGACTATAAGACATTGCTTACTTGGATGACAGCCAAGAAAGAATATGGACAAACAGTTAAATTCTGTAGTCCTGTACTTAACTTCACAGGACTGACAAGAAAAATGATTGAAAGAAGAACATTCTTTACAACACAGAAAACCCTTTTACCTAACCCATACCATCATGCCCAGCTGGAAGGATATAATCATGTAACATGTAACATGTAACAATTAAACTTCATTCTCATTTCATCCTAAAAACACATTTTACCCAGAGTTCATTGTGCAGCTTAATAAAACATAGAAATACCAATTGGGGAAAAGCTAAATTCTGAACAAGCCATATTTAAATAAAAATGTAATGCTTTTTTTTCCCTCCAAAGAAAGAAATAAAAACAGGAAAGGTTTCCTCCTTAATGAATCTTCGAGATAAACACAGACACTGTAGTTAATCTACTGGGATTTATGAAAGTAATTTTGATCCTTGCATTATTGAAAGGGATCTAGTTCTGGTATACTCTAAATCTAATTAAACAAACAAGGAAAAAAGTTTTAAAATGAACAATGCAATCAAATATAGACATTCTATTTAGACATAGTAATGTTTGCATAACAAGTGAGTTAAAAAAAAAAAAGGGAAAATAATTATTAAACAGATGGGTGGTGAAAAGAAAAGTTGTTTCTTTTTTAAATGCATAAAGCCTTAATTTGAAGCCAAGCAGAGACGAAGATAAACAAAAAGTTGCCCTTCCCAGCCAAAGGGCATCCTACCCAGGAAATCAAGTGAAATCAGTCTGAAATACTGACTGCAGTTAATGAACTTAGTATTCTGATGCCAAACGAAATATTAAAGCAAGTTCCCTATTTTTAGGGCTTTGTATCTTGGTGGTTGTATGATGAATCAGGATGTGTCTTGACAAACTCACTAGCAGCCCGGAGGATATTTGTTTTCCTACCAAAAATGGTCGGAGTCTCCTAAACCGTGGAATGGACATAAAGTGATCAGAGCACTCGAGAAATCTGACTCAATGACTGAATCAGAAGAACAGTCAGGGGCTCAGGGCTAAGGGCCTGACACCTTGTCTGGCCATACAGGAACCTGCTGGGACACAGTGCTGACAGTCAAAAGATTAGGCAGCACTTTGTCTGCGGTCGGCAAGGCATATTATACAGCTGCACTGAGAAAAAGTAGGGGGTTCCAGAGCTGAGACCTTACTAGCCTGTCAGAATGGGTGCCCCAGGCTGGAATCTAGTAGGTCAGGGCCCCCCACCAGCAAAGGTCCCCACTTAGAATCTGGTAAATTCCTCCACTATCACCTGAAAGATGTGCATTTCTCTACATCTTTCCTCCTTCTGTCATGGGACCCCAGCATCACCCAAGCTATTTTAACCTCTGTGTCAGGATATCTCCAAGGTCCAGTGGTGTGATCCTACGTGAGGCAAATTTCACCTCTCTGGGCCTCAGTCCCCCCACCTATAAAATGAGAGGGTTGGACCCAATGATCTCCAAAGGCCTTTGCAGATCTAAAAATGGAATTACAATGTGCAATTCTAGATTCCAAACCCAGAGAAAGTAATTTGGGGCCCTCCACAGTCTTGGCTGTGGGTGCTAGCAATCAACATATATATTTTTTTAACATCTTTATTGGAGTATAATTGCTTTACAATGGTGTGTTAGTTTCTGCTGTATAATAAAGTGAATCAGCTCTACATACACATATATCCCCATATCTCCTCCCTCTTGCGTCTCCCTCCCGCCCTCCCTATCCCACCCCTCTAGGTGGTCACAAAGCACCAAGCTGATCTCCCTGTGCTATGTGGCTGCTTCCCACTAGCTATCTATTTTACGTTTGGTAGTGTATATATGTCCATGCCACTCTCTCACTTCGTCCCAGCTTCACCCTCCCACCCCATGTCCTCAAATGCATTTTCTATGTCTACCTCTTTATTCCTGCCCTGCAACTAGGTTCATCAGTACCAATTTTTTTTTTTAGATTCCATATATATGTGTTAGCATATAGTATTTGTTTTTCTCTTTCTGACTTACTTCACTCTGTATGACAGACTCTAGGTCCATCCACCTCACTACAAATAACTCAATTTCATTTCCTTTTATGGCTGAGTAATATTCCATTGTATATATGTGCCACATCTTCTTTATCCATTCATCTGTCGATGGACACTTAGCTTGCTTCCATGTCCTGGCTATTGTAAATAGAGCTGCAATGAACACTGTGGTACACGACTCTTTTTGAATTATATGCCTAGTAGTGGGATTGCTGGGTTGTATGGTAGTTCTATTTTTAGTTTTTTAAGGAACCTCCATACTGTTCTTCATAGTGGCTGTATCAATTTACATTCCCACCAACAGTGCAAGAGGGTTCCCTTTTCTCCACACCCTCTCCAGCATGTATTGTTTGTAGATTTTTTGACATGCCATTCTGACTGGTGTCAGGTGATACCTCATTGTAGTTTTGATTTGCATTTCTCTAATGATTAGTGATTTTGAGCATCCTTTCATGTGTTTGTTGGCAATCTGTATATCTTCTTTGGAGAAATGTTTTTATCTGGCCAAATCTCACAATTGTGTCTAGTTGGCCAAAGGTGGACCATAAGCCTCTCCAGCAGCTCTTAGAAAGCCTATAACCCTGTCACCATAATCTCAGAATGCTTGTGGATATTCACTTTTAAAGTATAATTGGTCATATAAACTGGAACTTAGTTATGACACCACTGAACATAGAGAGCAGTTCAGTACAAGGAGGGACCTTCTCGGAGCTCATTCAAGGGAGGTGTGTTATTAAAGGACTGAGAAGGATAAATTACAAAGATGTTTTAATGCCTTAAGGAATAATAAGAATAGTAGCTAGTATTTGTTGCCTGTTTACCATACGCTAGGACCTGTTCTAGGGTCTCTGCATGATTATCTCTCTAAGTTCTCCTCTCGACCCTGTAAAATGGATTGTTATCCTCCATGTGCTCAAGTAGATAAGGAAAATGGGCCCAGAGAGGATAAATAATTCACCCAAGGACACTCAGAACTAGAATTTCAATGCAGGCAATCTGGTTTCAGAGCCATCATGCTTCTAACAAGGTTTCATTTTAAATACAGCTGTACACTGTATGCAGGACATTGGTCCCTTGACCTTCTAGTCTGCTTTTAATGTTTTAAACTTTTTATTTGGAAACAATTCCAAACATATAGAAAAGTTGCAAAAACAACATTTGAACCATTTAAGAGTAAGTTGCTGGCATTCTGCCTCATCACCTCCAGGAAGGCTTTAGTGTATTTATTCCGTAACTGCAATGCAACCACGGAAATCTGGAAATTAACATTGAAACACTGTTGTCATCTCAGCCTCAGATGCCACCTAGGTTTACCCACGTGTCCCAGTCACGTGTTTTCTAGCAAAAGGAGCCAGCTCAGCATCACAGATTGCACTGAACTGTCCTGGCTCTTTAGTCTCCTTCAATGTGCAACAGCCTCTGGATCCTTCCTTCACTTTCATGACCTTGGCATTTTTTTAAAGATTGCAGGCTAGTTATTTTAAAGAATGGCCCTTTGATTTGAGGTTTTCTGTTGAAACCTCATTGTTAGATTTGGGTTTAGACCACCTCTGGCAGGAATATCACAGAAGTGATGCTGTGTTCTTCTCACTGTACTCACCAGGTGGCACATAATTTTTACTGGTTCCATTACTGGTGATGTTCACTGGAGAAACCTGGCAGACCCACCAGTGTAAATTACTCTTTCTTTGGTGATTTATAAGTATTTCATAAGAAGGCACTACGAGACTGTAAATATCCCATTCCTCAAGAAACTTTCTAGTTATTTGCTTGTTTGTTTATATTAACATGGACTCATAAATTCCTGTTTTATTCATTAGGTTACAATCTGTTATCATTTTTTATGCTCAAAGTACCCCAGATTTGGCCAGTAGAAGACCCTTTAAGCCAACTTCCATGTTATTTAGAAAACAGTATCTGGGCACTAGCTTTGCTCATAACTATTGCTCATTGCTTCCACTGCCCTCCCTGTCCCCAGTGTAGACATCCTCTTCACCCCTCTCTGACTTCAATACCCTCCTCACCCAACTTGGGCTCCAACATCCTTCCTGAGCCACCTCAGCCTTCCTCCCATGATGCCCACCTGCTGGGCACACTGAATATCCCTTGATCAGCCCTATCTAATGGCTTTGGGACTGGATTGTTCAGAAGGACAGAGAAAGAGGAATTAGCTGCCTTTAGATCACCATGTTTGTTAATTCTTTCAGGTTCACAGGAAGGAACACTAAAGGACTCCCACATTATTAATTTCCATTTTCTGTACATTTCCATCGAGATGTTCCAGGGCCCACCATACTGTTCTGTTGATTAGCCTGGCCAGTTTCCAAAACTAATGGCAACACCAGAGAGAACAAAATTTATTGAAGTAGCTGCTGGAAGACTTTTAAACATCAAAATCAGAGTTCCTTCACTCTTTTAAGAGCAGAATGCAGTGAAGCACACTGCCCCTGACCCATTTTTCAGGGGGGAAAACATTAGTTCAAGCATTTAAAGTTAAAAAAAAATCATTTAATTTACTAGGATAACTGTTTTAAATGTGGGAGTAACATGAGTACAGGGGGAAAAAAAAAGGAAACAGCACAGCATGGAATCTGGAGTTGTTCAATTCAGAACTGATGCCACCTGTGTCACTTAATCACTGAATGACCTTGGGCAAGTCACAGGACCTCTGTGAACCTTGGTATCCTATTTGTAAAATGAGGAAGTGATAGAAAAGTAACAATAATAATCGTAAATTGGATCATTTCACTTCCCTGCTTTTTAAACCCCCCAAAGGCTTTTCACTTTTCTAAACTCTTTACCTTGGCCTTGAGGACCCTTCATGGTTCTTATCTTATTTCACTTTTACCCTAATACGGTCTGATCATTCTGACTTGATTCCTATTCTTTGAATATACCAAGCTCTTTCCCTCCTTGGGGCTTCGCACTTGCTGTTTCCTCTGCCTGAAACACTCTTTTTGTCACTAAGGCCTCAGCCCAAATGTCACTTCCTCAATTTAAAGCCAGCCTCTTCCACCTCAGGCACCGACCATTATACTAGCCTGTTTTATTTTCACAGTAGTAGCCATTGCTGTCTGATGATCATATTTATTGGTTTATTTCATCATTGTCTATTGCTCCCACTAGAATATAAGAATATGAATATAGTTATTCTGGTTGTATCCCCAGCATCTAGGACAGTGGCTGACACATAGTAGGTATATAATAAGTATAAATGACATAAACAAATGAACAGTAGCTTTTTATAGGCTTTATGAGTATTAAATGAGATAATAAAAGTAAAATATTTATCATAGAACCTGGTACATAGTAAATCAACAATCTGTGGTATAATTAAAATATCAAGGAACCCAAGTTCTAGTCTTGGCTCTTTCTTCAATTAGCAGGATGATTTGGGGCAAGCCATACATTCTCTGAGCTGTAATTTCTCATCTTAAATCCTGTGGGATGGATTAGAGCATCTCAAGGTCTCTTCCAGAATTAAAAGTTCCACGATTTTGCATATCTAATGGTCAAAGTTTCCAGCCTTGCCCAATGGTAACTGAACTACTGTTGCCTTAGTAGCAACTCAAAAAGGCTAATTGTGGTGTTGCTTGAGTATTTCAGTTTCCATTTGCTAACTATACTTTTAGCTCAAGTTTACAAGGGGTTTCTAGGCAACTCTGCAAAGTTCCTGCATTTTCCACTGTGCCTCAACTCTTCCCCCTACCCTAATTTCCAGGCACAAAACAGAGGCTGGCTTTAACACGCATCTGACCTGAACCATAAAGAAAGATTTATCAAAATAGAACTTGGGAAAATTTCAGAAAGAGCAGTAAAAATTTGGCATTTCACCCAGATATTCCTAGTGGAATTTCTGGACCCTGGGTAGAAATTTACAATCCTGAAGACATCAGTTTATTTCCAAAGAGAGAGCACCTAGAAACATTATTAAAGCAGAGAACCAAACTGTGGATCATTCATTTTGTTATTTCCAAGAAAAATGCAGTAGCCTATACTACCCACTCAAAAGCCCATGACGATCTCCTCAGTGACTCTGAACTCAGTGATTTAGTAATCATCCACCCTTGAGAAATGACTCCTGGGCAACAGGTTAAAAACAAAGCAATGCTTCTCATAGACAAAGCTGTATCGTGGCAGAGTGTGCCAAACTCAAGTTGGGAGCCCGCATTCATCTTTTACCTTAATAGTTCAATAGAATATATGATCTATCTGCAAAAAATAAATACAGAAGAAAAAGGATAAACATGTCTTTCCATTCAGCTTGCTCTCATTCCTTGATTGCTTATGCCAATCAAGCCAATTTGGCTGCTGTTCTGTTTGGTAACTGGCTTCAATCAAATCCCTTTTAGTGCTTCCAGTACTCTGCTTCCCTGGTTAGTACCTGGAAAATCTCCTTCCATTTAATTGACTTAACCAAAGTCAGTTTCCGCAGCAGGGCCAGACACGAAAAGCATGGTTCCCTATCATCATTGCAAAATGTCACCAGGAGAAAGGATCCCTCTGATTTAACACTCCTGTTGTGTAACAGCAATCTCACCCTCACCCTTTTCTCCTGCAACACATTACAAAAATTAAGGGTTGAAGACTTGTTACCCAAAGTCCCTAGACCAGCAGCAATGGCAACACCTTTGAGCTTATTAGAAACTTGAAATCTCAGACACTTCTCCAGACCTACTGAATTAGAATTTTCATTTACAGGATCTGCAGGTAATTGACATGCACATTAAAGTTTGAGAAGCATTAAGTTAGAATAATGCCTTTGAGGTGTTTATTTCAAATGAAATAAACTTATTCCCAATCAGTTCCTATTCATTTGGGAAGAAGGGAAATAGATTATTAGGCTTCTTTGTCTTAGAGCAGCTGATAATTAACCCTATGGGGACTTTTTGTAATATTATTTTGGTCTTAGGATTTATCTTCCCTTTTTATGTAATAGGATTTCTCATAATCCTGGAGCATGGTAAGAAAACCAGATGTATTAAACAATACCCAGTGGTGTGCTAGTAAATTGATTTTCTGGAGGGAAAAGCCCTGATTTGTACCATTTGCCAATTTCCATGCTGTAAATGTTCATTCATGATCAATTTAAAGCTACCAATGACTTAACAACTGCCATGAAAAATTCCAGAAAATTTAATAATTGGCTTTTACAAACTGTTATGAACTACTTTAACACCACTGAAAGATCCTCAAAAAAGAAACCTCTTTTCAAGTCATGGCCACTCCATGCTGGAACCTATGATACGACGTCAGGCTAGACTTTCTAAACATCCTTCTCATTATGACATTCATGCCTCTGCTCCAGAACCTAAGAAGCTTCCCTATTAATCACTGAGTGCACACATCTAACCTCCTTTTCTGTTTTTCACAACCCCCTCTCATTCCTCATACCCCACTTATCCCACTTCATTTCCTAGTTCTCCCGAACATACTCCATATTCCCCACTTCTGTTTCCTGAAAGGCATCAATTCTTGAGGTCATGCTCGAGGAAACATATTACCCCAGCTGCTGCTGGCATCTCACTTCCAACAACGAGGCATAAGACCGCACAGGGTAGAACTGGCACAGCAAGTGGCAGATGGAGAAGTGGAAAGAATCTGAATGTTAACATCTTTTAGTTGCTGAATCAACCTTCTCTGAAGTCACCCTTCTCGCAGACTTTCTGTTATAGGAGTGAATGAATATCTAGATTTTACACCTGCAACCAAAAGCAAAACTAACAGTAGGCTGAGATAGAAAGTTCATTGATGGAATAACAAGCCACATCACTGTGAACCCAAATGAGGCCATCACCAACACAGCCTGCAGTGGTTCCTGCCAGCCCTATAATCTGAGGAAGAGAGAAACTATCTGAAAGATACCAGTGGGGAGTTGACCATGACAACAATATGTTACAGTAGTTCATAATCTCACTGAATCTTAGATATGGAAAGGATCTTAATGGTTTTATAATTTTACTTCCCACCAAAGGCTTCCATGACAGGTAATTATCAGCCTTTTAAAATGAATGGGAATTCATATTCTTCCAAGGCAGTGTATTCTATTTGATTATTTATTCTATTTATGATTTTAAATTCTTTGTGACAAGCTAAAATATGCCTTCGTGTAATTTCTCGTCACTAGTCATAATTCTCCTCCCTTGAATCACACATGAAAAGACCTTGAGATATATGAAACTATCGATCATGGCTTGTGTCTTCTAAGTATCTTCTTCCCCACCTTCCAGACCTCTCACCACCTCTTATCCATGGATAGAAGGACAGAGTACAATGGCATGCCTCTAGACAGATCCCTACACACTGACATCAGCCCACAGCAATTTACTTTTTTTGCACACAATGTTCAGTCTGTTACAAATCTAAATTTTCTCTAATTTGACCATAAGAATATAGTATTAGTCAAGGTAACACCAGCTGCTTTAACCAGACTTCAGTGGCTTAATCCAATAGAAGTTTATTTCTCCTTCACAAAGACTCAAAGCTCTGACTGGTCTCAGGATTCAGGATTCAGGGTCTCAGGATCTCACTCTCTTATGGCTCTACCAACTTCAACACCTGCCTTCCAAAGCCACCACGGAAACAGAAAGAAGAAAGAGGATCTGGTAAAAGGTGTGGTTATGTCCAAGTCTGGAAGCGGCGCACATCACTTCTACTCACATTCCATTGGCTATAACCCAGTGAGATGCCATGTGTGACTAAAAACACATGCCTAAGAAACATATTTAGCTGTATGACCAGGAGGAAAAGGACACAATCCTGGTGAGCAGCCAGTCAATTTCTGCCACAAATACCACATGAAAACATCTGTCTAAATGTCTAAATATTTACAGAAATCCAAATTATCCATAAGGACAAAGAAGGACTTGCCTAAAGTGGAAAGACAAAAAGTGGAGTCCCACAGGAAAAGAGGTATGACAGCACATTCTGTATATTTCATAAAAATAGAAAATATTTTGGCATGGAATGGGAAACACCTAAAAAAGAGTGCTTCCCAAGGGTTTCCTAAAGAGTGTATTAGGAAAACTCATTTCCTCCAAAGCATAATAAAAGAGCAACAGTAAGTCAACAGTAATAACACTCATTTTTAGAAAATATTTTCTGTGGCCTGAATTATTTATAAGGAACAGCAATGCTGTACTATGTTATTCTCAGAACATTATTCATATTTATTCATTATTTAATAATATGAAGCAGAAAATCATAAAGAGTAAATTGATAGATTTAACTACGTAAAAATTAAGCTTTGGTATATCAACAAACAGTATAAAAATTAGGAAAATATTTGCAATGATAGTGACAAAGAGCTAACATTCCTAAAAATATAAAGAATTCTTGCAAATAATGAAATAATGAAAAGTAAATACTTTAATGTATTTATTTTCAACAAATAAAATAAAGAACATGATTAGACAATTCACAAAACATAAATTATCATTATAATAAGATATTTGACTCAACAGCAATCAAAGCAAAAAAATGGAAAAAAGTTACCCATTTTTAACTGATCAAGTTGGTAAAAACTTCTTTTAAAGGACAATATCTATGTTGACAACAATGTGTTAAACCTAGCATTCTCATCTAGAACTGTTTGCCATAGGCATGAAGAGGCTTACAATTCCTTTCTGACCCACAAAATTCGTATTTGGGAGTCTACCTTAAAAGGAAAATCACAGAATCTTCTCTGTTAGGATGTTCATCATAACATTATTTCTAATAGTGAAAATGAAAATATCCATTGCTGAAATAAATTATGGAGCATTTATACAAGAGAATACAAAGTACCCATTAAAAGTTGTACTTCTGAAAAATATTTAATAACACAAAATACTGTTATGTGGAAAAAACAAATTAGGAAGCAAAATAATATATATTGCATGATGTGTTCTAATTTTACAGAACACACGAGTGTGTTCAGTAGTATATGATAACACATGTCTATAACAAGTAGTTGGAATGCTTGATGAAAAGAAAGAACTAGAGCTTTCCAAATAAAAGCTGAAATTTTCTGGAACAAACTAAATTCTAATTATTTCCACTTCTTATCTATCTGTTAGTGATAACATGGTGCTTACTAGGATCTTAAAATCTTAAAATTTTACCATTGGGCCTTGAACAGTGTTATAAACCACAACAGAAGCTGCTAAGGTTGTGTGCTTAATTCCCCTTTCTCCAAGAGGAGGGGAGCAAATAGAATCAAGGAATTTAAAGATGTTTATTGGGGAACACTTAAGTGCTTCTTCACCACATTTTGGTGTGAAAACAAAATGACTCCAGGATCACTTCTTGTTATGGTAAGGAGGTCTTTCTTCCTGGGGAACCCCTGCCTGGATGGGACAAGAATCCTGGGGACCCTCATTCAACCCAAGTAGTCAGATGTGGTTACCGTCCCTTTGCAAAGGAAGAGGTAGAAAGTTGGATGCATAGGTTGAAATGTCCTGTTCTCTGCCACTGTAGACAACCCACAGTGACACAGTGCTAAAGCAGAATCTAGTACTCTTGCTAGGGCCTGTCAACTAGCAGGTGGCCCAGAACCCGCGGGCCTAAGGGCTCACCCATGCTAGTGAGAGTCATGGGAACTGAGGCCCAGTTAGACAACTGAGGGTGAGGATTCTCTCCCAGCCTCACTTTCTTGGACACACTCCTCCAAAGCAGGCCTGGTTTCCCAGCATTAGAGCAGCTTGTTGATACAGCTCTTGTAATTTACACACACACACACACACACACACACACACACACACACTGAACCATTTTCAGGTTCTACCATCAGAACATCCCCTCTGACGGCTCTGGAGTATGGAATCCAGATTGCTAGCCAGGAAAACAAGTTAGATCCTCAAAGGGAAATAGAATATAGAGGGTGGCCCTTTAAGAGACCGTATGCAAATCTGCCCATCACTCCACCCAGGAGCCATTCACTTCTGCATAATAACGTGCTGGAGAATCTATGACCACCTCTGTTCTTCTATACCTCCAGTTTTCTCCCCAAACTCTCCTGTTACATTCTCAGAAGAGTGGCTTGGTGTTTGCTTGATATCTACACAACTAAAGGGGACTACTCGAGTGGGTCTTCCCAGAATCAAGAAGTTTTCTTTCCAGGTGAAGAATCACAAAAACTGGAAACAGAAATGGCCAACAACTTTAAAGGACAGTTTGTCTTGCTTAAAAGAAGAAGAATAAATTTAAGTTCCCCCTTCACCAGGCCCCCTGTAGCTTAGAGCAACTTTTCTGGATACAACAAGGAGATCAATACATAATTTTTGTGACAAATAGATTTTTCCATGCTGGAGTTTTAACCATCTAGGACTAAGTCATGGTAAATGAAGGTCATCTCTTTGAGGTCAGTGGTTGAGACCAAGGCACTGCCTAGAGTGTTGTGCTGTTGAAGCTCAGTCTTCTTATCTGTAAGGTGGGTCATAATGCTACCTGAGTCTTAACAGAAGACTCACCCCAAAACCCTCCACACACTTTTATGTAAAACAAACAAAAAACAAACAACCAAAAAAGCCCAAATGGCATGTGCTTTCTACACTGTGCTCTTCAAAGTCTATCAGTGACTTTCCCCTCCAAATAAAATATCAGCAAACCCCAAAATGTAAATAGAGAGAACTGATGAACATGTTCCTGAAGCAGCTTGTTTGATGCTCCACAGCCTGATGAAAAAGACCTGATAGCAACGTGTAATTTAAGCATCTCTGGGTCCCCAGGTTGCTTTGGAATACAGTCCCAGGTGAACTGTGATTGATTCTACTGTGTTCACAGGAGGGACAGCAGGTTGAAGCTTCCATTGGTTCATTCGTTAAACCACCTTGGAATTTGCCAACATGGGCTTTCTCTGCACGTGAGAAAAGCACCCAGGGCAAAGCTGAACACACCACCTGTCTCGTTAGATCTGGTGACATACAGAACCATCTGTTCTGTTCTCAGCACATAGCTAAAGATATTTTTAATTTAAAAAAAATAAGGTGCCATCCAAATGATATCTCCATTTTTATCTAAACCGAGCTCTTCTAACCCGTTATCACATTAAGGGGAGAAATCTCCCGCCTGCATTAGCTGATGGATCTACTTCCCAGAATGGACAGAGGAGTCTGGGTGGTTTGTCTTATTCAAGATTATGTTCTCCTGTCTGAACAGTCTCAATCGGATTCCCCTATAATTAGCCATGATGATAATGATACTATGTTACCAACATAATTTTTAACCTTTCAAAGCCCTTCAATGCTGTCTGCAGTGGTATCCAACCCCAACACCTCCCTTCCATGGACTCACCCACCTACCCATCCCCCAGATACCCACTGCTCCATCCACCCACCCATCCATCCATCCACCCACCCATGCATCCATAAAAAATAAAAATTAAAAAAAAAAGATTAAAAAAAGCCCTTCAATGTTTATTTCATTTGACCATAAAAGAAATCCTGAAAAAGACGCAGGTTGGGGAAAGTATTAATTACATTAATTATCATCTCTTTTAAAGAAGACATAAGTAGAGCACAGGTTTGCCAACTCCTAGGTGGGCCCACTGGCTATGAGAGACCAGGACAGCTTCTGCTGGCAAAAAAAAAAAAGCTTCAGGACAAACCTCAGGAGGACTTTTAAATTTCTTCCAATATGAAGCTTCATCCTTGATAATTAACACCAGATAATGGATGATATTTCATTGCATTTTGTGAAACATCTAGAATTTACCAAGCGCGTTCACATATTAGATTGAATCACATGAAGTTGCCAATATTTGGCTCTTTTTGACTTTCAAAAGCAATTTCATATGATTTGCCCTAATACTTCACAAATTTCAACCTTCTGTAGAATAAATAGGTCCAAGCTGTTAAGTTTATTTCAGATCTGGAAAATGTAAACAGCAGGAGTAAATCTAATTAGATGCGTGTGTTTATAGATAATAAAGCATAAATCATTTGGCTTAGCCATTTAGGTACAATTCCCAAAGTGCTCTCAGAATATAAACAAACAAAGAAGAAGCTATAAACATTAAGTACCTAGCCTCAAACTTGCCTCTTATTAGCTTCATTTTTCTAATCAATGGATTATCTCTGTAGGTACTTAGCTAACACAAACCATTTCCAAGCCCACTTCCAGATACTCAGAATGCAAGTAATAACAACTTCCTTTATGCCTTTTATGTAAGCTCTTAACAAGGAAATTATGGACGTTTATTCACTTAAACTGATTTTTCTGATTTCTACTTTTCCTTCCAACCTCTTTGTAGCCACATGGACAATTTAATTGCATTATGTATTGCATTGTAATAGTGTTATAATAACAAAATGATTCCATGCTAATTTCCCATCGCTGCTACTGCTTGCCCCTTCCCAGAGGGTAGATTTCTACCATTCAAAGAGTCTGGACATTTTGCAGAATTTCTGTGGCCCTAACTAGTAAAGCTCTATCTGCCCCCAAAATAGTTTTACAAACTGTGTGAAATAACCGTATTCTAGCAGTATGTTCCTCTATATACTTAAGTTTCAGGGCTCGAACTTCCCATGTGGTTTAACAAAAACTAGGCACTTCTTAAGAAAGTATATTACAGAATTCAACTTCTACCAGTGTTGTATCAGGCTTGATTTAAAAAAAACAATAATTCAGAAAAAACCCATAAACCCACTAAGTTGGATCAACTGTGCCAGCTACAACGCTATTTAAATTTCTCCTCCCTGCTGAGATCATTTCCCTGAAGGCTTCTAAAGATACATAGCATAAGGCTTCAGTGTCCGCCATGGTCTTCAACTTAACTTCTGCTGTCTTTGCAACATCACCCCTTCCCTCAGAGTGCAAAGGTTAGATGATGGTCCAAAGTGGTACTGGACCCACTACGAGTCGGTCTTGCCTCTGTTTTTTACTGAAATGGCTTAATAAAAGATGGAGACCCCAGAAGGACTAACCTGGCCTTCCTGACTCTATTTTTCTCCACCTGGTTGCCCACCTGACCCCAATCATGCTCCCTTTTCCCTTCATCTTGTAGCTACCATGTATGAGAAAGCTGGGAAAGGTATGAGAAAATATGTAATGGATCAGAAGAAAGCCCTGCCACCTTCTGCACCTGGGGAAGTGGACCCTTAAACTTGTTTTGGGTGGGAAGAGAATAGTGTCAAAATAGCCTTTCTATGTATTTTTACAAAATCCCCAGCAGGAGTCAACCAATTCACTAGGGGTATGTGAGGAGGAAGAGAATGATAACATTGGTGAGGATGAAAAACGATGTGTAAATAAACGTTTCTACCTCTGGAAAGCACTGGCAACAAACTGAAGCTCAAGCCAAGGACCAGGACAAAATCCAGGACTTCCAGTGGCACAGGCAGCATCTCTGGAGGGGCTGCATCAGGAGGCAGCTCTGTGAGAAGAGCATAGGCTTGCGGGGGCAGGCAGTTCTGGGCTCCAGACTTGGCTGGGCCAGTCATGGGTTGCACCTTCACACAAGCTCATTCACCTCAGCTTCCTGGGCTACAACTGTGACAAAAACGCTTAGTTCAAAATGTAGAGATGAAATGAGATCATCTGTGCACTGCTCCAGTACAATGTGGGTAAATATCCTTTCCCCTTTACCCCCTTAATTTTTCTTAGAATGACCATAAGGAAACCTAACAAAACCTACTTTGCAACCTGAGGAGAATTTCTACAAGAACAATGAAGTTAAGGAAGCTAATGTGAAATCTGCTATTCAGTGAATGCAACTTATCTCCAGAGAGTCTGTCACCAAGCACATTTTTGTGTCCTCTGTCTGACCGCACTGAAAATTACTTTTCCCCAACCTCCTTACGTAGTTTAGAAATATTTCAATATGAACTCTGGGGGAGAAATCATGTAATTAATATTGAGATAAAGTCTTCAAAAAGAGCAAACTCTTCTCTCCACAATGAACATTGCTCCCCTTGGTACAGTTCATCTGTCCTGAGCTAGGTCGCACAGACTGTGACCCCAGAATCTCCAAGAACTGTGTAGTGTGAGCTGGATCTGGGCTGGCGAACAGCTCTCAACACATGGAGTCAGTTTGTTGGTTCATTTGCAGCGGGAAGAAACATTACTTATAACTTCAGGAGCATCTGGATGAACTACAGTTAAACAAAGAACCCCCAAAGTGCTCTGTGAAAGAAATGAAGACGGATTAGTGGGGGAAGTGTATTGAGAGTTGCCCCCAAAGCAGGAGAGGCATGAGGAAGAGAAGCCCAGGGATGTGGATGGGCAGGATACTGGGGGCACTACCTTGATAGGGAATGCAAGGAGGAAAATTGGCAGCGAGAAATTTTCTGTTCCAGGTGCATGACCAGGGGAACTTTCTTGATTAATAGACTTTATTTTTTAGAACAATTTTAGATTTATGGGAAAATTGAGCATGTTGTAAAGAGAGTTCCATGTACCACATCCGGTCCCCATATAGTTTCCCATTATTAATATCTTACATTAATACAGCACCTTTGTTAATAAACCAGTATTGATACACTGTTATTAATTAAAGTCCATAGTTTATTCAGATTTCCTTAGATTTCACCTAACGTCCTTTTTCTGCTCCAGGTACCACTTTACATTTAGTTGTTACGTCTCCTTAGGTTCTCCTTGGCTTTGATGATATTTCAGAGTTTCCTTGTTTTTGATGACCTTGAGAGTTTTGAGAAATACTGGTCAGGTATGTTATAGGATGTCTCTCTATTGGGATTTCTATGATGTTTCCCCCATGATAAGAATGCGGGGGGAGGAGCTTCAAGATGGCGTAAGAGTAAGACGTGGAGATCACCTTCCTCCCCACAAATACATCATAAATACATCTACATGTGCAACAACTCCTACAGAACACCTACTGAACGCTGGCAGAAGACCTCAGACCTCCCAAAAGGCAAGAAACTCCCCACGTACCTGGGTAGGGCAAAAGAAAAAAGAAAAAACGGAGACAAAAGAATAGGGACGGGACCTGCACCTCTGGGAGGGAGCCGAGAAGGAGGAAAGGTTTCCACACACTAGGAAGCCCCTTCGCAGACGGAGACTGCGGGTGGCAGAGGGGGAGAGCTTCGGGGTCACGGAGGAGAGCGCAGCAACAGGGATGCGGAGTGAAAAGCGGAGAGATTCCCGCACAGAGGATCGGTGCTGACCAGCACTCACCAGCCCGAGAGGCTTGTCTGCTCACCCGCCGGGGCGGGCGGGGGCTGGGAGCTGAGGCTCGGGCTTCGGAGGTCGGATCCCAGGGAGAGGACTGGGGTTGGCGGCGTGAACACAGCCTGAAGGGGTTAGCGCACCACAGCTAGCCGGGAGGGAGTCAGGGAAAAGGTCTGGAGCTGCCGAACAGGCAAGAGACTTTTTCTTGCCTCTTTGTTTCCTGGTGCACGAGGAGAGGGGATTCAGAGCGCCGCCTAAACGAGCTCCAGAGACGGGCGCGAGCCGCAGCTATCAGCGTGGACCCCAGAGACGGGCGTGAGCCGCGGCTATCAGCGCGGACCCCAGAGACGGGCATGAGACACTAAGGCTGCTGCTGCCGCCACCAAGAAGCCTGTGTGCAAGCACAGGTCACTATCCACACCTCCCCTCCTGGGAGCCTGTGCAGCCCGCCACTGCCAAGGTCCCATGATCCAGGGACAACTCCCCCGGGAGAACGCACGGCGCGCCTCAGGCTGCTGCAACGTCACGACGGCCTCTGCTGCCACAGGCATGCCCCGCACTCCATGCCCCTCCCTCCCCCCGGAATAAGTGAGCCAGAGCCCCCTGATCAGCTGCTCCTTTAACCCCGTCCTGTCTGAGGGAAGAACAGATGCCCTCAGGCGACCTACACGCAGAGGCGGGTCCAAATCCAAAGATGAACCCCAGGAGCCGTGCGAACAAAGAAGAGAAAGGGAAATCCCTCCCAGCAGCCTCAGGAGCAGCGGATTAAATCTCCTCAGTCAACTTGATGTACCTGCATCTGTGGAATACCTGAAAAGATAATGAACCATCCCAAATTGAGGCGGAGGACGTTGGAAGCAACGATATATATATTTTTTCCTTTTTCTCTTTTGTGAGTGTGTATGTGTATGCTTCTGTGTGTGATTTTGTCTGTATAGCTTCACTTTTACCATTTGTCCTAGGGTTCTGTCTGTCCGGTTTTGTTTTTTGTTTTTTGTTTTTGTATAGATTTTAGCACTTGTTATCATTGGTGGATTTTTTTTTTTTGGTTTGGTTGCTCTCTTCTTTCTTTCTTTTTTTTATTATTTAAAAGAAATTTTTTTAATATTTATTTTTTATTTTAATAACTTTATTATATTGTATTTTCTCTTTCTTTCTCCCTTTTATTCTGAGCCATGTCGATGACAGTGTCTTGGTGCCCAGGCCAGGTGTCAGGCCTGTGCCTCTGAGGTGGAAGAGCCGAGTGAGGACATTGGTCCACCAGAGACCTCCCAGCTCCTCGGAATATCAAAAGGCGAAAATCTCCCAGAGATCTCCATCTCAACGCCAAGACCCACCTCCACTCAACGACCAGCAAGCTACAGTGCTGGACACCCTATGCCAAACAACTAGCAAGACAGGAACACAACCCCACCCATTAGCAGAAAGGCTGCCTAAAATCATAATAAGGTCACAGACATCCCAAAACACACCACCGGAGGTGGACCTGCCCAGCAGAAAAACAAGATCCTGCCTCATCCACAGGCACTAATCCCCCCCACCAGGAAGCCTACACAACCCACTGAACCAACCTTAGCCACTGGGGGCAGACACCTAAAACAACGGGAACTATGAACCTGCAGCCTGTGAAAAGGAGACCTCAAACACAGTAAGTTAAGCAAAATGAGAAGACATAGAAACACACAGCAGATGAAGGAGCATAGTAAAAACCCACCAAACCAATGAATAGGAAATAGGCAGTCTACCTGAAAAAGAATTCAGAATAATGATAGTAAAGATGATCCAAAATCTTGGAAATAGAATGGAGAAAATATAGGAAACGTTTAACAAGGACCTAGAAGAACTAAAGAGCAAACAAACAGTGATGAACAACAAAATAAATGAAATTAAAAATTCTCTAGAAGGGATCAATAGAAGAATGACTGAGACAGAAGAACGGATAAGTGACCCGAAAGATAAAATAGTGGAAATAACTACTGCAGAGCAGAATAAAGAAAAAAGAATGAAAAGAATTGAGGACAGTATCAGAGACCTCTGGGACAACATTAAACACACCAACATTCGAATTATAGGGGTAACAGAAGAGGAAGAGAAAAAGAAAGGGACTGAGAAAATATTTGAAGAGATCATAGTTCAAAATTTCCTAAATATGGGAAAGGAAATAGTTAATTAAGTCCAGGAAGTACAGAGAGTGCCATACAGGATAAATCCAAGGAGAAACACACCAAGACACATATTAATCAAGCTATCAAAAATTAAATACAAAGAAAAAATATTAAAAGCAGCAAGGGAAAAACAACAAATAAAATATAAGGAAATCTCCATAAGGTTAACATCTGATCTTTCAGCAGAAACTCTGCAAGCCAGAAGGGAGTGGCAGGACATATTTCAAGTGATGAAGGAGAAAAACCTACAACAAAGATTACTCTACCCAGCTAGGATCTCATTCAGATTTGATGGAGAAATTAAAACTTTTACAGACAAGCAAAAGCTAAGAGAAGTCAGCACCACCAAACCAGCTTTACAACAAATGCTAAAGGAACTTCTCTAGGCAGGAAACACAAGAGAAGGAAAAGACCTACAATAACGAACCCAAAACAATCAAGAAAATGGTAATAGGAACATACATATCGATAACTACCTTAAATGTAAATGAATTAAATGCTCCCACCAAAAGACACAGACTGGCTAAATGAATACAAAAAAAAGACCCGTATATATGCTGTCTACAAGAGACCGACTTCAGACCTAGGGACACATACAGACTGAAAGTGAGGGGATGGAAAAAGATATTCCATGCAAATGGAAATCAAAAGAAAGCTGGAGTAGCAATTCTCATATCAGACAAAATACACTTTAAAACAAAGACTATTACAATAGACAAAGAAGGACACTACATCATGATCAACGGAACAATCCAAGAAGAAGATGTAACAATTGTAAATATTTATGCACCCAACATAGGAGCACCTCAATACATAAGGCAAATAGTAACAGCCATAAAAAGGGAAATCGACAGTATCACAATCATAGTAGGGGACTTTAACACCCCACTTTCACCAATGGACAGATCATCCAAAATGAAAATAAATAAGGAAAAACAAGCTTTAAATGATATATTAAACGGGATGGACTTAATTGACATTTATAGGACATTCCATCCAAAAACAACAGAATACACTTTCTTCTCAAGTGCATGGAACATTCTCCAGGATAGATCGTATCTTGGGTCACAAATCAAGCCTTGGTAAATTTAAGAAAATTGAAATCCTATCAAGTAACTTTTCCGACCACAATGCTATGAGACTAGATATCAATTACAGGAAAAAATCTGCAAAAAATACAAACACATGGAGGCTAAACAATACACTACTTAATAACCAAGAGATCAGTAAAGAAATCAAAGGAGAAATTAAAAAATACCTAGGAACAAATGACAATGAAAACACAATGACCCAAAACCTATGGGATGCAGCAACAGCAGTTCTAAGAGGGAAGTTTATAGCAATACAATCCTACCTGAAGAAACAAGAAACACCTCAAATAAACAACCTAACCTTACACCTAAAGCAATTAGAGAAAGAAGAACAAAAAAAACCCAAAGTTAGCAGAAGGAAAGAAATCATAAAGATCAGATCACAAATAAATGAAAAAGAAATGAAGGCAATGATAGCAAAGATCAATAAAACTAAAAGCTGGTTCTTTGAGAAGATAAACAAAATTGATAAACCATTTGCCACACTCATCAAGAAAAAAAGGGAGAAGACTCAAATCAATAGAATTAGAAATGAAAACGGAGAGGTAACAACTGACACTGCAGAAATACAAAGGATCATGAGAGATTACTACAAGCAACTATATGCCAATAAAATGGACAACCTGGAAGAAATGCACAACCTTCTGACACTGAACCAGGAAGAAATAGAAAATATGAACAGACCAATCACAAGCACTGAAACTGAAACTGTGATTAAAAATCTTCTAACAAACAAAAGCCAGGACCAGATGGCTTCAGAGGCGAATTCTATCAAACATTTAGAGAAGAGCGAACACATATCCTTCTCAAACTCTTCCAAAATATAGCAGAGGGAGGAACACTCCCAAACTCATTCTATGAGGTCAGCATCACCCTGATACCAAAAGCAGATAAAGATGTCACAAAGAAAGAAAACTACAGGCCAATATCACTGATGAACATAGATGCAAAAATCCTCAACAAAGTACTAGCAAACAGAATCCAACAGCACATTAAACGGATCATACACCATGATCAAGTGGGGTTTACCCCAGGAATGCAAGGATTCTTCAATATATGCAAATCAATCACTGTGATACACCATATTAACAAATTGAAGAATAAAAACCATACGATCATCTCAATAGATGCAGAGAAAGCTTTCAACAAAATTCAACAGGCATTTATGATAAAAACCCTCCAGAAAGTAGGCATAGAGGGAACTTACCTCAACATAATAAAGGCCATATATGACAAACCCACAGTCAACATCGTCCTCAATGGTGAAAAACTGAAACCATTTCCATTAAGATCAGGAACAAGACATGGTTGCGCACTCTCACCACAATTATTCAACATAGTTTTGGAAGTGTTAGCCACAGCAATCAGAGAAGACAAAGAAATAAAAGGAATCCAAATCGGAAAAGAAGAAGTAAAGCTGTCACTGTTTGCAGATGACATGATACTATACATAGAGAATCCTAAAGATGCTACCAGAAAACTCCTAGAGCTAATCCATGAATTTGGTAAAGTAGCAGGATACAAAATTAATGCACAGAAATCTCTTGCATTTCTATACACTAATGACGAAAAATCTGAAAGTGAAATTAAGAAAACACTCCCGTTTACCATTGCAACAAAAAGAATAAAATATCTAGGAATAAACCTACCTAAGGAGACAAAAGACCTGTACGCAAAAAATTATAAGACACTGATGAAAGAAATTCAAGAGGATACAAATAGATGGAGAGATATACCATGTTCTTGGATTGGAAGAATCAACATTGTGAAAATGACTATACTACCCAAAGCAATCTACAGATTCAGTGCCATCCCTATCAAACTACCTCTGGCATTTTTCACAGAACTAGAACAAAAAATTTCAGAATATGTATGGAAACACAAAAGACCCCGAATAGCCAAAGCAATCTTGAGAAAGAAAAACGGAGCTGGAGGAATCACGCTCCCTGACTTCAGACTATACTACAAAGCTACAGTAATCAAGACAGTATGGGACTGGCACAAAAACAGAAATATAGATCAATGGAACAGGAGAGAAAGCCCAGAGATAAACCCACGCACATATGGTCACCTTATCTTTGATGAAGGAGGCAAGAATATACAGTGGAGAAAAGACAGCCTCTTCAATAAGTGGTGCTGGGAAAACTGGACAGCTACATGTAAAAGAATGAAATTAGAACACTCCCTCCTAACACCATACACAAAAATAAACTCAAAATGGATTAAAGACCTAAATGCAAGGCCAGATACTATAAAACTCTTAGAGGAAAACAAAGGCAGAACACTCTATGACATAAATCACAGCAAGCTCCTTTTTGACCCACCTCCTAGAGAAATGGAAATAAAAACAAAAATAAACAAGTGGGACCTAATGAAACTTAAAAGCTTTTCCTTAGCAAAGGAAACCATAAACAAGACAAAAAGACAACCCTCAGAATGGGAGAAAATATTTGCAGATGAAGCAACTGACAAAGGATTAATCTCCAAAATTTACAAGCAGCTCATGCACCTCAATATCAGAAAAACAAACAACCCAATCCAAAAATGGGCAGAAGACCTAAATAGACATTTCCCCAAAGAAGATATACAGATTGCCAACAAACACATGAAAGAATGCTCAACATCATTAATCATTAGAGAAATGCAAATCAAAACTACAATGAGGTATCACCTCACACCAGTCAGAATGGCATCAAAAAATCGACCAACAGCACATGCTGGAGAGGGTGTGGAGAAAAGGGAACCCTCTTGCACTGTTGGTGGGAATGTAAACTGATACAGCCACTATGGAGAACAGTATGGAGGTTCCTTAAAAACCTAAAAATAGAACTACCATATGACCCAGCAATCCCAGTACTGGGCATATACCCTAAGAAAACCATAGTTCAAAAAGAGTCATGTACCACAATGTTCAATGCAGCTCTATTTACAACAGCCAGAACATGGAAGCAACCGAAGTGTCCATCAACAAATGAATGGGTAAAGAAGATGTGGCACATATATACAATGAAATATTACTCAGCCATAAAAGGAAACGAAATTGAGTTATCTGTAGTGAGGTGGATGGACCTAGAGTCTGTCATACAGAGTGAAGTCAGTCAGAAAGAGAAAAACAAATACTGTATGCCAACACATATATTTGGAATCTTGAAAAAAAAGGTCATGAGGAACCTAGGGGCAGGACGGGAATAAAGATGCAGACCTACTAGAGAATGGACTTGAGGACACTGGGAGGGGTAAGGGTAAGCTGGGACAAAGTGAGAGAGTGGCATGTACAAATATACACTACCAAATGTAAAAGAGATAGCTAGTGGGAAGCAGCCGCATAGCACAGGGAGATCAGCTTGGTGCTTTGTGACCACCTAGAGGGGTGGGATAGGGAGGGTGGGAGGGACAGAGACGCAAGAGGGAAGAGACATGGGGATATATGTCTATGTATAGCTGATTCACTTTGTTGTAAAGCAGAAACTAACATACCATTGTAAAGCAATTATGCTCCAATAAAAATGTTAAAATAAAAAAAAAAGGAATGGGGTTACGAGGTTTGGGTAGGTTTAGGAGGATGATCATAGAGCTAAGAATGTATTATCATATCAAGGGTACATACTATTAATGTTTTAAGGCTGTTGATGTTGGCCTTGATCACCTGTTAGATTTCTCCACTGCGAAGTTATTTCCTCACCATCTTTTCCATACTGTCCTCTTTAGAAGGAAGTCACAATGTCAAATTAAGAAAATAGAAGTTATGCACCCCAGGAGAATTTTTTAGAACAAAACTAATATTTAATCCTAAATTATCTACGTGCTGCTATCCTCCAATTAGTACCTCTGAATAGTTAGGAGAAGTCTGCTGCACACAAATGCCAGGCATGAGAATTATTTAGGGGAAACCAAGGAGAAGGGACTGGTAACTCTATGTGGATCCACACAGGGCAGAGAGAGAAGTACAGCTACAGATGAGCCACACATGTGACCAAGAGCTCAGGAGCAACTAGAAATCAGAGCAAGAGAGGACCCTGAGACCATAAGCCAGCAGGACTTCAGAGCACCCAGGATGGAGTTCAAGTCTATTTTATGTACATTTCACTGAACAAAGTCACCTAAGTAACATCTATCTGCACATTTATCTGCACTTTACGTATTTATTTAAATAGCTACTAAAAGACAGGCACTGCAGTAGGTGCAGAGTTGGTGGGGAAAGACACAAAGATGAATTGAACACTGCTTCTTCTTTAAAGAAACTTAAGGAAATTTAAATACTACCAACTTGATAATCCTTTCATTCTTGTACTTGCTCAGTTCTTTCATTGGTTTATTACCTTCATAATATGCCAGGGTCAACCAGGAGCTAGGCCAAGAAGTGGGTGGGGGAAACAGATTGAGATGGTGGAGTAGGGAGACCCTGAGCTCACCTCCTCCCACGGGCACATCAAAATTACAACTACTTATAGGGCAACTATCTGTGAGAATGACCTGGAAACTAGTAGAAAAGATTTTCCACAACTACAGATATAAAGAAGGAGCCTCAATGAGACAAGTGGGAGGGGTGGAGACACAGTCTAGTCAGGATCCACACCCCTGGGTCAGCAACCCACCAACAGGAGGGATATCACAACTGCAGAAGCCCTCCCTGAGGAGTGAGGGGGGCCCCGTTCCACATCAGGCTCCTCAGCCCAGGGGTCTCCCAGTGGGAAGATGAGCCCCCAGGATGTCTGGCTTTGAAACAAGTGGGGCTTGTTCAAGAGAGCTAGAAGGCTATAGGAAACAGAGACTCCAGTCTTAAAGGTCATGCACAAAATCTCACTCTCTGAGTCCCAGTAGTTTGACGAAGTGGGCAGTTTGACAAACTCCCTTGCTGATCTTGGAGAATTTCCCAGAGAGGCAGAAGGCAGCTGGGACTCCCCCTAGGGACAGAGATACTGGTGGCAGCCATTCTGGGGATCTTGATCTACCACGCTGACAACGGTGCTGGCAAGCACCATTTTGGAATCCTCCCTCTAGCCAATTAGCACTGGGGGCTTGCCCCCCAGTAGTACCCACCAGCAGGTCCGCAGCAGAGGCATATCACCAGGCATCACAACAACTCATGCTGGAGGCCTGTCCCACCCACCAGTGCACTGACAGCGACTGCATGAGACAGCTAGGCCGAGGGCCAGCCCTGCTTACCAGCACACTCACAGTAATCAGCCCCAGCACAACAGAAGCATGATGCAGCCCACATAAGGGACACCCCTAGAGCATCGAGCTCTGGTGGCCAGAGGGGAGTACACTGCTGGGCCCCGTAGAGCATCTCCTACATGAGGCCACTTCTCCAAGACTGGGAGATGTAACAGACATACCTCACACACAGAAATAAACATAAACAAAGAGATCTGGGCAAACTAAGAGATAGAGGAATATGTTCCTAACAAAGGAACAAGAACAAAACCTCAGAAAAAGAACTAAACAAAATGGAGATAAGCAATCTACCTAATAAAGAGTTTAAGGTAATGATTATAAAGATATTTACTGAACTCAGAAGAATGAATGAATACAGTGAGAATTTCAACCAAAAGTTAGAAAATATAAAAAAGAATCAATCAGAGATGAAGAATACAATAACTGAAATGAAAAATACACTAGAAGCAATCAACAGTAAATTAGATGATACAGAGAAATGGATCATTGATCTGGAAGACAGAGTAGTGGAAATCACCCAAGTTGAACAGAAAGAAAAAAACAGATTTTTTTTTAAGTGAGGATAGTTTAAGAGACATCTGGGACAACATCAAGTGTACTAATTTGCTCTATAAGGGTCCCAGAAGGAGAAAAGAAAGAGAAAGGTGCAGAGAACTTCTCTGAAGAAAAAATAGCTAAAAATTTCCCTAGCTTGTAAAAGGGAACAGACATCCAGGTCCAGGAAGCACAGAGAGTCCTAAACAAGATGAACCCAAAGAGATCCACACCAGTACACATTATAATTAAAATGTCAAGAATTAAAAATAAAGAGAAAATATTAAAAGCACCAAGAGGATAGCAACTACTTACAGACGTTCCCATTAACACTATCAGCTGACTTTTCAGCAGAAACTTTGCAGCCCAGAAAGGAGTGGCACAATATAGTCAAGTTAATGAAAGGGAAAAACATATGACCAAGAATACTCTACATGGCAAGATTATCATTCAGATTTGAAGAAGAGGTAAGAAGTTTTACAGACAAACAAAACTAAAAGAGTTCACCACCACTAAACTAGCTTTACAAGAAATGTTTAAGGGACTTTTTTAAAGTGAAAAAGAAAAGGTCACAACTAGACATATGAAAATTTTGAAAGGAAAATCTCACTGGTAAAGACCAACATATAACAAAGGTAATAGATCAACCACTTATTAAGCTAGTAGAAAGGTTAAAAGACAAAAGTAGTAAAATCATCTTAAAATCATCACATCTATATATAGATTATTATATATAAACTTCATGGTAACTACAAACCAAAAATCTATAATAGATACACAAAAAAAGAGAAAGGAATCCAAACATAACACAAAAGGCAGTCATTTAATCACAGGAGACGAGAGCAAGAAAGGAACAAAGAAGAACTACAAAAACAGCCAAAAAACAATCCACAAATGGCAATAAGCACACACCTATCGAAAATTCCTTTAAATGTAAATGAATTGAATGCTCTAATCAAAATATATAGAGGGGCTGAATGAAAAAAAAAAAAACCAAAACTCATATATATGCTGCCTACAAGAGACTCACTTCAGGTGTAAAGACACATGCAGACTGAAAATGAAGGACTGGAAAAAGATATTCCATGCAAATGGAAATTAAAAAGAGAGCTGGGGTAGCAATATTTATATCAGACAAAACAGACTTTAAAACAAAAACTGTAACAAGAGACAAAGAAGGACATTACATAATGAGAAAGGGATCAATCCAAGAAGATATAACAATTATAAATATATGTGCACCCAACATAGGAGCACCTAAATACATAAAGCAAATATTAACATAATGTGAAAAATTGACAGTAACACAATAATACAGTAAGTCCTCTACATACAAACAAGTTCCATTCTGAGAGCAAGTTCATAAGTCCAATTTGTTCATAAGTCTAACAAAGTTAGCCTAGGTACACAACTAACACAATCAGCTATATAGTACTGTACTATAATAGGTTTATAATACTTTTCACACAAATAATACATAAAAAAACACAAAAAATAAAGAAAACATTTTAAATCTTACAGTACAGTACCTTGAAAAGTACAGTAGTACAGTACAACAGCTGGCATAGAGGGGCTGGCATCGAGTGAACAGGCAAGAAGAGTTACTGACTGGAGGAGGGAGAGGAGGTGGGAGATGGTAGAGCTGAAGGATCCTCAGCAATAGGAGACGGAGGGCAAGCTGCAATTTCACTCACGCCTGACACTGATGGCACAGGTTCTGGTTCCTTGCTGGATTCAATTCTATCTACGCTCTTGAAAAAACGATCCAGTGATGTCTGGGTAGTACCTCTTTTTTTCTCATCATAGATGACACGGTAGCACTGGATTGCATTCTGAGCAGCTGCTGCAATCCTTGTGTACCATTCTACGTGCGGGTCCTGTGCCTCAAAAACTAACAGTGCCTCCTCAAATAAAGAAAATCCCCTTGCCATTTCCTGCATAGCGAATCACTTCAGTTCTTCAGTTACTTCTTCTTCCTCTTGTCTCTCTTCATCCTTTCTCTGGGCCTCCAATTCCATCAAGTCTTCTTTAGTAAGCTCCTTGTGTTGCACAGCAAGTTCCATCGTTATCGCTTGGCGCTTCTTAGCAGTACCAGCTACATCATCATTGCTTTTACACTTGCTTCTGGACATCCTAGGCTTGAAATAAAAATACTGTACTACTGTACAGTACTGTACTGTAGAGTACACAAAAGCACAACCACTTATAGAGGATGCATGCACGTGACAATGTACACCAGACACGTGAACTAACTTACGTGATGGGACATGTGAACACACGTTCGCATCTTTGAAAGTTCACAACTTGAAGGTTCGTATGTAGGGGACTTAGTGTAGTAGAGTACTTTAACACACCAGCTACATCAAGGGACAGATTATCCAGACAGAAGATCAATAAGGAAACATCAGCCTTAAATGACACATTAGATCAGATAAAATTAATAGGTATATACAGAATATTTTTATCCCCAAGCAGTAGAATACACATTCTTTTCAGATGCATGGATTAAAGACTTAAATGTCAGATCTGAAACCATAAAACCTCCAGAAGAAAACCTAGGAAGTATGCTCTTTGACATCTGTCTTAGCAATATTTGGGGGGATCTGTCTTTTCTGGCAAGGGAAACAAAAGCACAAATAAACAAATGGGACCACATAAAACTAAAAACTTTTTGCACAGTGAAGGAAACCATTAACAAAACAAAAAGGCAACCTACTGAATGGAAGAAGATATTTGCAAATAATATATCCAAAAAGGGGTTAATATCCAAAACATATCAGAAACTCATACAACTCAATATGAAAAAAACAAACAATCCAATTTTAAAAATGGGCAGAGGACCTGAATAAACATTTATCCAAAGAAGACATACAAATGACCAACAGACACATGAAAAGATGCTCAACATCACTAATCATCAGGGAAGTGCAAACCAAAACCACAATGAGAAAACACTTCACACCTGTAAGAATGGCTATCATCAAAAAGACAACTAATAACAAGTGTTGGTGAAGATGTGGAGAAAAGGGAACCCTAGTACACTGTTGGTGGGACTGTTAATTGGTGCAGCCACTATGGAAAACAGTATAAAGTTTCCTCAAAAAAATTAACAATAGAACTACACTACAATCCAGCAATTTCACTTCTGGGTATTTATCCAAAGAAAACAAAACACTTATTTGAAAAGATATACGCATCCCTATGTTCACTGCAGCATTATTTACAATAGCCAAGATGTGAAAGCAACCTAACGTCCATCAGTAGAATGGATAAAGAAGATATGGTATATATAAACAATGGAATATGACTCAACCATAAAAAATAAAACCTTGCCATTTGCAACAGCCTGGATGGATCTAGAGAGTATCATGCTAAGTGAAAAAAGTCAGACAAAGACAAGTACTGTATGATCTCACTTATATGTGCAATCTAAAAAACAGAACAAATGAACAAACAAAATAAAAACAGACTCAGATACAGAGAATAATGGGTAGTTGCCAAAGGGGTGGGGGACGGGGGCAGGGGTGGGTGAAATAGATGAAGGGAATTAAGAGGTACAAACTTCTAGTTATAAAATAAATAAGTCTCGGGATGTAATATACAGCATAAGGAATATGTTCAGTAATAACTCTGTATGGAGACAGATGGTTACTAGACTTACCGTGATCATTTTGTAATGTATTTAAATGTCGAATCACTATATGGTACACCTGAAACTAACATTAATGTTGTACATCAACTATATTCAATAAAAAAAGAAGTGGCTGGGGGCAAAAACTTTAGTTCTTCCTGCCCCAATAATTTCTCCTCAAAAGCCAATTTAATTTTTTAAAGAGTATTCTTTGATATAATTTATCGCCATTCTATTAATTTTCCATAGAGTATTAAAAAAAGGTTTTTTGGAAATTTTTTAATTTTATGAATTTTGATATACAAACTAAGAAAACTAGTGTGTGCTTGCTTTACAAATGTGCCCTCAAGACAAGTAAGCCCTTATTCTACTCCCCACCTCCAGCAACAAGGCTCCTGCCGCAAACACCCTTCTAAGCGGAAATTTTGGAGCCACCACATTTAATACAGGCAGGCAATATATTATTATGGCTTTTTGACAAATAAGAAAATGCAAGTACAGGAATAATGGGTGATTGCCCAAGGTTTTGGATTTGTAGGCCAAATACAGAACCAGGATGAGACCAACTCTGAGCCTGCCTGCTGAACCACACCACTTTCCATTTTTAAATATTTAATAGCCTAATGCTTACATGGACAGTTCAGACACAAGAGCCGATGCAAGCAGAAATGTAGTGACACTTTCCGCAAATTCTCTGTGTTCAAAACAGCAATAAGAGATAAAACAACTAAGGACATGTTGCCAAGAAGTAACTGCCATTCTGGAAATCACACACGCATTCACATGGTGGAAAGGTTTATGGGTACACCACTTTAGCTGTACCACAAAGGGCAGGAAATGGAAAAATAACACCTCTGGCCATTCTAATATTTTGAAATAAAACAAAATATGCATCTATGTAAGCTATAAATATAGATTCCATACATCATCAATGCAATTGACACATACATACAACACCATGGAACATGTGAACAAGAGGGAATCTCTGATCATCTCAAACAGGGGTTTTCAAAGCTTCTTAAGCCTTAGAACCCCGTGTCCAAATGAAATATTATAAAAGTAAGTGTATCATTTTAGTTGAGTGGATTGGCCCAGTGACCCCCTTGGCTCTGAAAGGGATCAGATAAACACTGTTTGAAAACCACTTCTTTAATCCAATTTCCTTATTTTACAGGACTATTTGAAAATATGCCAAGATTAAGATAAAATTGTGTGCACTGCAGTAGTGTGTGTGTGTGTGTGTGTGTTACTCAACAGCCATGCGCTTATTTTTTCATGTTCCAAAAGTTTATAATATCTGCTAAAGCTTCTCAATCTTCAGCCTGCTAGGAATCACCTGGAGAGTTGTTAAAACACAGTTTTCTGAACCCCAACGCAGAGATGCTGATTCGGAAGATCAGGGTGTGGTCATGGATCTGCATTTCTAATCAGCTCCAAGGTGCTGCTGCTGCTCTGCCGCTGGTCTGGGAACCTCACCTTGAGTACCTGCACTCAAGGACAGCCTACAGATACAGCCTTGCACTAAAGGAAAATGAGGGCACCAGAACCTCCCTTACAAGCTCTCACACCCAACACAGCAAAGGGCTTGCAAATACTTGCTGAACAAATGACCAGTTACTGAGACAGCTAGGATGTAAAGTGAGCTGCTCCACGGCATTGGATATAACACTTCTCATTGGAACGGTGCCCAGGTTGACACTCCAAGGACCTCACATAAATAACCTCATTCCACACTTTCCAGGGTTCCTTTGTCCTCCGGTGGGTTTCAGTGAAGAGAATGCGGCTGTGTCTTCTATCTCCTTTACCTTTTATCTTCTCTTTGCACCTCCCATTCATTCTCCAACCTGCTCCACCTGACCCTTATGGACTAAATCAATGGGTTCCCTTATCCCCTGACTTCCGGTTGGATTGTATCCATAGAAGGCACTGGCAGGAGGTTAGGAAGTAGGAGAAGGTTGAAGGTGCTGTTTGCATTGCCCCAGCTTCCTCCCTTCCAGGATGCCATGGGCTGGCAGTGCTCCTACCAAAGGGCACAGCTCCTATTGGATGGCCCTTTCCTTTCAGCCACTCTCTGTGGATTCTAGTAACTCTCCATCCCCTGACCTTTCAGGACTAGTGGGAGTAAAGGCTCCCAGCTGTAGCTAGCCCTGGGGTACTGCATTATCTCTTAATAGTTTCTATAAACCCTGGCCTCACTTTCATTTTGTTAAATTCTGCTTGAATGGCCAGCTCAAGGGTGCCTTCACTTCCTGATGGGACCCTGACTGGTAATATAAGGATGTTTCTTTGACTGCTCTCATGAGAGGCCAGGGCTTGGGGACCTACCCTCACCCATGACTTACTCTCCCTATGCTAGTTGTAATTTAGTAAAACTACCTACCTCTTCTCTATCTCACACAGGGATGAGAAGATACAATAATTTATTTGAAATCAATGCACACTTTTAGAAACTCAAATGTTCATATCCAACTTAGTTGTAGCATTTGATATATACGATGACTTAAAAATTCAAAGCAATATACAAATAAGTCTCACGTGGATTTTTTATACTTTGTAGTTTAATGGATGCAAGTATTTTGAAGGCTGATTCTTTCATTAGCAGTTTGCCTGTTATTCAATAAATGTTAGCTATTACTCAGAATATAAACTGAGCTCCTGTGATGTGCCAGTCACTGAGCCAGGCCCAGTATGTACCAAGGTGAACAGGACAATCTCCCCTCCTGCCGTCATGGAGATTCCAGTCCAGCAGAAAAAGGAGATATTCTAAAATAAATTACAAAATTTATTTTTAGGTTATTACTATGATAGGTGCTATGCAGGAGAAATGCCAATGCTGAGTACACAAGGCAAAGGGGCGGGATGGGGGAGGGAAATGTGGGGGAGGGGAGGGATGGGAAGTTGGGGAAGGGTATCCTGACTAAGCAGAGGAAATAGCAGGTTTACATGGACATACTTCATCTCACTACAGTCTTTTCTGAATCTTCTCCTAATGGAAATTCACGTTTAAAGAAGAAACAAAGACACAGAAATCCAAGTCCTTTGAAAAGCCAAGGGAGGGACTTAGAGATGGAGAGGAAAAATAACTGTTTGCCCAGCCTGAAATGTTACTCAGAAATGGTTAAGGTGGAAAAAAAGAAACGTTGTGATCGTTACACATGTTTTCATACCAGGAGAACAAGCCTCTATTTTCTATTTTTGTCCTAAACTATTTTTATTCAATATCCACACTCTACTATGTTTAGATACCTCTGCTGAAAAACAAGTATTCTAAGAGAATTGAGAGGCTTTTTTTCTTTCCTTTAGGACATTTTTTGTTGGAATTGTTGTTTCCTAAAGAGTCATTCTAAGTGCTCAAATTGCTAAAAGGCACTAAAAAAATAATGAACGAATTTTCACAGAAGCTGAATTTTTCAAGCAACAAACTTGGTGCTAATGAGGGGATTTCAACGTGGCCCCTTAGATACAACCAATTTCAAACAGAAATCCCATTAAAGGCCCCACAGGTCAACACTCACAGGCAGGTGCATTCACTCTGGCGGCTTCTCTCAGGCAGACCTTGGCTCTGCTACAATGAACTCCCTCTTTATCACTCACGGGGGTCCTCTCACAGTGTGATGCATAGAATTTCCATCCTAGTTCAGCACAGGGCAATAGGGCACATTACTCACTTAAGTGAAATTAATGGAAGATTTTGGTACTGAAGATGGTCTTCAATTATTTAAGGACCAGGCTATAAAAGCTATAGGCAAGTCATGGTAAATAGAGCAGGAAATGAGAAAGCCCCCAGGCTTTGTCCTCTCTTCCTTCTCTCCCCACTCTGTACCCGTTCCCAACAAGCCCCTTGTCGTTTCTCAGTAGCTTTTTTGTTACGGGAGATGGCAGCCCATGTTACACGGTGACCAGTGGCCCAGATACAAATATTCTGCCCCCTCTCCAGAGAAATGCATATACATGCTTGTCAGTCTACATGTGGTGATCTTTTGAGTCCAGAAAATATGATTACTCATATATATCCCAACTACGTTTACCTCCTTTTCCTTTTTATTAATTTAAACAGATCCTATTATCTTGGTCAAGAAACTAGAGATTAAGAGCATGTGTATCAGAGCCAAGGTCAAACTATTTCCAAATGCCCCATCCAGGCTCCCAGCTACGATCACCATCTTCATTCTCATTACTGTCATTTACTGAGTCAGGTCCTGTCTTTTTTTTTTTTTTTTTTTTTTTGAGTCAGGTCCTGTCTTAAGTGCTTTAAGTCAATTATATTTCATTTCGCCTTCCCATGAATTCTATAAGGTGAATACTACAATAGTATTCTCCCCATTTTACCAATGAGAAAGCTGAAAAGAGATTAAGTTATGTGGGAAACGTCACCCAGGTAATAGATGGAAGACCTGGGATGTCATCCCAGGCCTATCTGATTCCACAAACCAGTCTCTACACCATAATGATGTTCGTTAAAACAGAACTTAACCCTTCAATCGAAGCATGTATTGTGTGTATGTGGTGGGGCAGGCAGGAGAGGGGGCGAGGGGAGCACTGTTTTATTGGTAATCTCTAATAAACCTTCGTGACTGTAAGCTCTGAGAGGGCAGGCATCCTACGTGTCTTATTTTCCATGGTATCCCAGATCCTAGCACAAGACTTGGCACACAGCAGGTGTTCAACAAAAGCCTGTTGAAGAAAAGAAGGAAGGGAGGGAGAGGGGGAGGGTGGGAGGAAGGGAAGGAAGGAAGGAAGAAAGGAAGAAAGGAATGCAGGCTGACTCTCAAAGAAAACAGTACATTTGGTAAAGTAGATGAAATGTATAAGGGTCTGTAGCTCAGCACCTGTATCTGAATGCTGTGGCCCTTTAAGAAATAAGGAGGCAGTTTTCCAGTTGTTCAGGGAGATAAAGGAGGAATGAACAAGATTGACAGCAAAATATTTGTCATACGGTTAATAGGGTACTCAGACCAATCGGTTTAGGCCACATATAAATTTGTAAAAAATACTCAGAGAGCAAAACCCCAGGGAAGTACAATGCAGTGGGCAGCTTTTCATTCCTGAAGATTCCAGTGGGGGTGGGTGGATGACCATTGGTAGCGGGACCCTGGGAGCAGCCATAAGGGACGAGTAAGTAAGCAGGAGGGCATCTTTTGGATAGCACTCATTCTGGAGATTCTTCTCTTTTTGCTAAAACCTAAAAAGGCTCATAAGGCCACCCCAACTCCAAAGTATGGAGAAGAATGCATTCTACACCACGAATGATGTAACATTCATTCCCGAACACAGGACAGAGTAATGAACAAAGATAGCGTTTATACTCTCGTGCAGCTCACAACAAATCGGCAAATAAACGTGAGAAGTACCAGGAAGTGATAAGTGCTACGCAGAGAATTAAAACCGGGTGCTGGAGGCTGTCACGGAGCTTATAGCAAATCAATAACTGAATCTGGGAAATATCAGTGTAGGATAAGGGCTCTGCAGAGAAGCCACGTGACTGACTTTAAAATGACGCAGAATAAAAACAAGAAGTCATTCTGAGTTTTCTCAATAAAGCCAAAAAGCTACACTCTACTCTCCTTCCCTGAATTTATAGATAGACTTTTCCTTTCAGAATGCTGTGATAAGGGTACTGAGTTGGACTACAACAGCTCAAATCCTTATAAGACAGAGCCAGAACAGCAAATGGAAACAAGTAAATGAAACTCAATCCATATAGTGTAAGGAATGCATTTTGCAGGCCTCAGTCATCTTTCTTTCTGGGAACTAACCTACTTTCCCAGCCAGTCTAAATGCCACAAAAAAACCCTGTTAGCTTCGTGGAGCGGTGAAAAACAGAAACTCAGCCAGCATAGCCTTTGTGTTACATCAGGGCCTGAGGTCCTAATGAGCTCACACTCAGGACAGGGGTGGTGATGGCACCACCTTGGTCAAAGGCTTGGCAGCCGTGAGAAGAAAGACACTGCACTGGGCTGAGGCCAGAGCAAAAGGAAGGCCTGGCAATTCCACATCAGCCTTGGCAACCCTGGAAGCCGTATGTAATACCAGGACAACAGAAGTGCACTACTTACAGCTCACAGGCAATGGCTTTGCTCCTTCACCAAAGGAAAAATAAATACCACAATACAAGACCTCACTCCCCGCTCCATCTCTTGCCTGCACCAGGAACCTGACCGGGCCTAGCCAAGTCCACTCCCAGGAAAAGTGGAGGTGGGGACACATCAGATGCTGCATCATACTGTATCTTCTGGTTAAGGTGGCATTTTACAGAAGGGGAAACAGGAGCCTGCATTCATTCCATGGGGACTGGAGAGCCACTGAAGCTTTTCAACAGTGGAGTGATCAGATCCGTGCTTTACAGAAGAAAGAAGTACTGGTAAAGGAAGGGTCTCAAGATGCCATAGAGAAAAGTGACCAAGATGGCAAAGTATCTGAAAATGATGAAAAATGAGAAACAGCTGAAAGAACTGGGCAGGGGGAAGACCTAGGGAACATAAAATACTCTTTAATACTTCAAGGCTCTCATATGGAAGAGGGATTCAGAGTTCTCTGCAAGAACTAGAATGGAAGTTAAAGAGTTGGAATGGGGAAGAGATACAGATTTCACCTGGGACCAAACAGAAGAACTTTCTGATGACTAATGCTAAGCAAAAATAGAGCAGGTTACCCATGAAAGCTGTGACTCACTGGTGGTGTTCAAGTACAGTCCAGATTACATGACCGTGAAATCCTTGTCCATTTTATGCTCTATTATTTCATGATTTCCTCCTTCAATGCCCAAGGCCTTTCTAAGTCTATCAATTCATAGCTGTCCTGAAAAACAGAACTCAAGTTTCATCTCCAAGTCGCCCCAGGCCTTTCCATAATCGTCTCTCCCTTTTCTGAATAAGACACTTATTCTTGTACCATTTATCTGGAAGATAAGCATGCACAGCTTTGTGGCATTGTTTCTATTGAACAGTTACCTATTTCTTGTATATCAATTAGTTTTCATGGATTTTATCTCTGTAATTAGACAATAGCTTCTGGAAGGCAATAATCTCATTTTATATTTACAGAACAAGTCTTGTGCCTTGCACATAGCAAATGCCCAGCCTGTTGGCTTATTACCAAGACTCCTCAGTGCCTACCCTGTAAAACTGCAGGTCTCAAGGTAAATTTCTTGTGTGCATCCATACAAGAAACCTTGTGGGTTCTTTCAGATGTCTGATCCTGATTATTTCATTTTCCGATTATACTCAGTTATATTTCAGTTGTATCGAGCTAAATATTTCTTCCAGTTAAAACAGTATTCTTCCACAGCATATTTTTAGAGAAGGGGAAAAAAAAGAATGAAACTTTTAATTGAAAACATTTTAAACCTTTCTTTCCATCACAAAATAAAAGGAATGGTTCTGCAGCAGAAACTGTCATCCAGAAAATCAGCCACTTATGAAAGGCTTAATTTTTCTCACGGTTGAATTAAACAAGTGCAATTAACCCTACTGATTTATTCTCCCACACAGAGTTTGCCTTTGTGACTATTAGAATTCAAGACCAATAACAGGGAATGCCCTGGTGGTCCAGTGGTTAGGACTCCATGCTTCCACTGCAGGGGGCACGGGTTCGACCCCTGGCCAGGGAAATAAGATCCTGTATGCTGTGTGGCATGGTCATAAATAAATAAATAAATAAAATAAAATCAATAGGGAAAAAATTGACTCCTCCATAAATGATGTTGAGACAACTGGCTATCCATTTGGAAAAGAGGTAGATCACCAACTCATACCACAAACAAACAAACAAACAAAAAGATCAATTAACAAATTAAGGTGCCTATCAAACTGAATGACTGTAGGAATTTTTCAGCCCCCTTGGGTCTTTACATGGATACACTTGTTGAATGTGGCTCTTTCCATAACCTATTTAAGTGATCATTCCTTTTTCTAAATGCAGCCTTTGAGTTATACGAATTTCCAGTATCGGAGGGCAGTTCACATCCATATTTTGGATGTGAAATTTCCTTTGGAGAAGGAGCCAAAGCCGCAGAAGCTGAAATCTCCCCCAAGATGCTGCTTTTGAGCAAGCACCATGAGCTTGCCTTATACCAAGTCCTTTTGATACTTTGAGATTGGAGCAGATTGAATGGGAAATACCACAGACCCACTTTATATGTTGAGAGCCAATGTGCATGCAGTTAGGCTTCTTGTAAAAAGGTTATAGCCTTGAAAATCCCTCTGATTTCTTATACATAAAAAATTGCACATACTGTTTTCATGTAATGGATTTTCCATGACATCACATAAATTAGCATATGTTGGAAACTGTAAAGGGCTCTCTTCCCTTCTATTTCCGGCTGCTTCCACACTGAAAGACATGACCCCGCTGGGTATGCAGAGTTAGACAATTCTATTTTTTTTTTTTTTTTTAAATATTCACTTATTTTTGGCTGCATAGGGTCTTAGTTGCTGTGGCACGCGGGCTTAGCCGCCCCGCGGCACGTGGGATCTTAGTTCCCTCACCAGGGATCGAACCCGCGTCCCCCGCACTGGAAGGCAGACTCCCAACCACTGGACCACCAGGGAAGTCCCGACAATTCTATTTTTAAAAGAGAAATAAAGCATGGTGTGAACGGTTCTAAACCCCCAAATGGCCAGAGGCTACCAGATAAATACACTTCTGAGACAGAGGCTGAATACTTCTTGGAACTTGTTCTCCCTTCTGAGCACATTTACCACTGAAGTTCCCCTGCTTCTGAGGTCCTGTCCCTCTGTCACCAGGCAGTGAGGGGTTTGCAAATCTAATTGATGGGCACGTTTTCTCCTCATCCCCATCCCTGGCCCTCTCAGAGGCTCTGCCAAGGGTTCATTGCCCTAGTCCAGAATCAGGATCTCCTTTTCTTTAAGAAAGTTTAGTTCCAAATACCTTAGCCCACCCCTGCTATTGACCCGCAGAACTCCACCTCCACACTGCGGCCTGAAGAAAACCAGAAATGGGAAGCTTCCAATTCCCTTTGTCCCCAGGCTAATGAAATTGTGGGGGGGGGGGGGATTTTATGCATCTGAATTTTCACCTTCCTATTAGAGGGAAACTTGTATGAAATTCATCACACAACTAGGCCCACCAGATGAGCTTGCTTTTGTGAAAAAAACAGCTAACAAACCAAAACTGTAGGGTCGTGTTTATCTGCTGGGATGGCTACTCTCCATTGGCCCCTTCAAGTCCTCTCTCTATACTTCACCCTGCTCAGAGCCCCGGAAGCTATATTTTATGGAATGCAGCACTGGGCTTCTTGCCATCTCCCTGGGTTCGGGTTGGGGTCTGCAATGGAAGGCCTCGGCAGGTGGGCAGAAGGAAGAGGGGCCGGAGGGTTTACTGTTCTGTCTTCTCCTGGTGGGTGGATAAGTTCCTCTGCTCTAAGCACAGCCCCATCCAGCGGCCTCTCCCACCTGAAGTTCGTTCCCTTCCTCTGTCCCCTCAGGCCCAGGAGTGGTGATGGCTCCTCAGGGTGCTTTCATTGTCCTTTCTGGTATCCCTTAGCCATGCCTACTCTTTTGTAAATAGATCTTTCCTTAAACTCTCCCGAACTTCCTGCTTGAGTGTGCCTCTGTTTCCTGCCGGACTCTGCAGCACTATTTTAACCTAGCATTCTCCAGAAATGCCTCCACCTGAGGATTCAACAAGCCATGAGCACCTGAGAAACCAGGAGAGAGGAAAGAAACCAACTGGTTATACGTTGTTTATAAAAACGACTCATTCTTTGGACAGTTCTCTAAGTCTTTAACCTTTCTAAAGGTTTTAATGCAAAAAAAAACCCCAAAAGAAGCAAAAAGCTCTGCTTAACTAAAACATCATCTACCACCATCCCAGGCTCTGCATCCAATACAACAAACTTCTGCTTCCAAAACCAAGGGTATAGACGTAGCCCTCTTCCAGCATACGGTTCCATGACATAGTTTTAATAAATATCAGTGTAATAAAATATATCATTATGACATCAGATAGTGTTATCTACAGAAGAAATGAGCAAAGCCTTTAAGAATAAGAGTGAAAAATCTGTTCTATAGGACAGCTGACTAATAAATGTTGGAGCTCTTAAGTGAAAAGAGTTTGCAATTTAATACCAAAATTGTTCAGCTATTTCTGACTCAAAAACAACTCTTGGAAACCTAGGAGATCAACAAGCACTGAAGCATCGTGCTCTTTCCATCAGTGGAAAGGGCTTAAAGGACTCTCCAAATAACATCCTCTCTCTCCCATACTTGAAATTAAAGGCAAGCCAGAAGCTATCAAGTGTAACTTTAGCCATGCAGAACCCATCTGAAGAGAATACAGTCACATCTCTTCCGTTTAAGAACAAGGATAAAGGAGTGCTGAAAAACCACCACTTTTTCAAATCACAGAGAATGGTATTTTATGATTGAATCTGTGACTCCCCAAGACAACTCTTCCCAGATCAGGTCTTTGCAGCTCAGCTTCTCATCTGCGCTGAGAGCTCAGGCATCCCACACACTTTGGGGGCTGGAATACCAGCCTTCTAAGGAACATGTGACAGCAGACACCAGAGTCAGGGACATGGATGTAGCTGAAGGGCCTATCCAAAGACTACCTGCTCTATTAGAGCATAAAATACCTAAACAAGGTCAGTCCCATGCTCCCTTTAATCCAGCATCCTGCCCCTCGCTGAGAACTGTCATTTAAACACCAGCTTCAAGGATGAAGGACATCCTCTAAAAGCATGTTTCCATTTCTGACCCATATAGATTATATCACCCGCTGTCCTGTCCTTAAAAAATAATCAGGAAGACTAACTGAACAACAAAAAAGAGTCTAGTGGGACAAGATGAAGTTTTACTTCTGCTTCTCCATCCAGCCAGAAGTCCCAGACTGGTGGCTTGGGAGGCTGGGTCTGTCTCCTTTAGGTGAGGAAAATTCTCTCCTTTACATCACCATCCCCATACCCTGCTTCACTCACAAACTTGACCTATCTGGCCCTGTCCTAGACGGTGTCCCAGGTTCAATCCTATGAACATTTAAAGATACAATTAAAGAGAGAGGAAGATGAACTGGCCGGGCGGCAGGGTGGAGGCAGAGAATCCTATGGATGCTGCGGTGGCTTTAAAACTTGTTGGCAAATTCTGTGATATTTCTCCCATCTAGAGGTGGAGTCAAATTCCCCACCTCTTGAATTTGGTATGGCTTACTCACATCCATCAAATAAAATGTGGTGGAAGCTGTGCTGGTAACTTGCAAATTTAGATCAAAAGAGCAGTAGAACTTCTGTCTGGCTCTCTCTTTCTCTCTCTCCCCCATCTCCCTTTTTCTCATTCAGGATTTTCACTTGTGGAACTCAGCCACCAAGCCACATGGAAGCCAAGCACCCATGGAGAGGCCCATGTGAAGAGGAACCAGGGTTCCCCATCCCAGCCTTCTGGCAAGCCCCTCACCTCAAGCCCCCAGCCAAAATCCAGAGCCAACTTGCCAGCCATGAGAAGGCGCCATCATGGCAGTGGGTCCTCCAGCCTCGAGGTGACCTGTCCCAGCTGATACCGTGTGGAGCAGAGATGAGCCTTCCCACCCAGCCCAGCTCAGATTAGAGATTCGTGAGGCATGTAAATGATTGCTGTGCCCCTTGGTTTTGGGGTGATTTGTTATGCAGCAATATCAGAACAGATGCTTAGACGCTAAAACTTTTACTAGTAATTCCAATATGGAACCTATTAAATATGTCTTCATCTAGTGAGAGGACAGAAAAATGAGGGAGAAGGCAGGTTCTATAGCTTCTATATTTTTTAAAACCACGAGAATCTAAATATAACCCCCAAAAAAGGCACCCGTGACCTTTTACACTTGACATTTTACTCACTTTTAAGGGGTATAAAAAATGGAAGAGGAAAGAGGATGAATGCTAATGATGCTGGGACTGGAGAGCCAGACGTGAGTAGGCACGCCTATCTCTGCCCCTTCACTTTAAAAACCCTCGTAATACTTCCTTTTTCTTCCCAAGCTGCTTATTTTTGCTGGCAAGATTATTTACAGTCAACCCTTCTTCCTAGAAGGACATCAGATCAAATTCCAAAAACACTCATTCAATAACATTCAAGGGCTGAGGGTTGAAGCTCTGAAGCCTTAGGGCGTGTTTTTTTCCTGAAAATTATTCTGCACACTCCATCACATGAAGTTCCTGAAATTCACCCAGCAGCATGTCACTTTCTTGTTCAAAAACAAATGAGCGCTCCCTTTTACTTACTGTATTAAATCTAATTTTCTTTGTCTATCTTTTATGGTATCATGGCTTCCCCTTGTATATTGAACTATACTTCCCAATCTGCCTTGGTTATTCTCACCTCTAAGCTTTGATTCATGCCAAGCCATAGCCCCTTACCTATGTCTTTTTTATCAGCCAACTGTCTTTCAAAGTCATATTCAAGCCTAATCTCAATTTTTTAAAAAAATCCCTGACCACTGCAGCTGACAGCAATCCCTCTCTCCATCTGAACTCTTACAGCACTCACAATCCACGGGGCGCATCTTATATTTACGCAGATCTTCCCATTCTCCACCACTCATTATGGGTCCTTCAAGTGCAGGACCATATGTTATTCATCTTTACATTCCTCCCCATCACTCCAAACATACCCACAGCCCCACTCAGTATCTTGAATATCTTAGGTGCTCAATTACTGCTTATTAGATTAGCTAAATGAACTAAATAATACAGCAAATAGCCTGCAAAGTTCCATCTAGTAATACTTCTATTTTAACCAGTAACTACTCTTAAGGAATGAAGCTTTAATTGGGCAATTTTGAGCCTGAGCCAGCCAGCTGGGGTTGGTAAGTATTTGGTGGGGGAGGGATTGAGGAACACTCAAATGTGGAGGTGGCCGCCTATGTTAGACGTGCCCAGGGAAATTTATCTTGTGTTTATTATGTATGAAGAAAGGTGTAGAAATTATTTAGTGTAAACCTTCCATTTACAGATGAAGACAGTAAGACTCAGAGAGGATAAGTAATAAGTCCCAAAGCAGCTGGTTATCAGCAGAACTGGCCTTGACCTCATTTCTCCTGACTCCTGTTCTAGCATTCTTTCCACTACAGAAAACTGGAGGACTGCTGCCTTTTCTCAATAAGCACTCCTCTTTGAAGAGCAGCCTATAGACAGGATTTCAAATTGAACATTTAAATGATCTTTTTAAAGTCAATTTTGACTGTGAAGAGTGACCCCAATTGCTAGACATTTTCTTCTCAAGAAAAAAAAAATCCACTTTTTTATTCCTCTGACTGAGAAAGATGCATTCATGTATCTAACTTGCAAGCAATTTCTCCAAAGGAAAAGGGGATTCTTATCTGAGCACTGCATCATACAGTGTCTCTGGGATGAAAACGGTGAACCAGACCAAGTAATTGGCATAGCTAAAAGAAAAATATAAAAGATGAAAGCCGATGCATTAAAAACAAACCCAGAACATTTCTCAAGTAAATGTGTGCATTTACTTGAGAAATTGATAAAAAGCAGCTTAAATTACAAACCTTTTTCTTTAAGAGGCTCAGCAATCACTCCTTGTTAGTATACTAGCAAATCCTTTTTTACCAGATTTATCTTCCAGATTCTAAGATGGATTAAATCTTTCCACTGACCTTGTCAAAATAGGCCTTTCTCATAACAAGAAGTAATAAAGGCAACTCCAGGGCCCAGATTAATAAGATCAGACAGGTAGGCTGACACAGACAGCAGAACAAAGTCCCCGAGTAATTTTTAATTTAAAAAAGTAACTCATGAGAAATGAGTACTCCACTTTGTTTTCAAGTTCTGGCTCTATATTTTGATTAAATAAGGAAAATTTATTTATCTATAGCTATACCTATATCTGAGATATACATACTTGTCAACACATATGTCAAAATAGAAATTTAAGGAGTATAGTGGTATACAGTAGTTAAGAACCCATCCTCTAAAGCCAACCACCTAGTTGAAATCCCAGCTCTGTCACTTCCTGTGTGACGTTGGGAGAGTTACTTAAAACATTTTCTAGTTCAGTATCTTGATCTAAAACATGAAATTGATATTATTAGTTAATTCATAAGGTTGTTATTAGGAATCAGTGACAATACATGCAAGGGACTTAGTGCCTAGTAAACACATAAACATTAGCTGTTATTATTATCTGGGAGAGGGACAAAATTATTAATACGTGACTACAGATGGTCTTCCCCTATCCCCTCCTGCTTGTCAGGTCAGCTCCAGGGTTTTCTCTTGTTGCATTGTCTGAGTCTGGGTGTGAGAAAATCCACCAGAGAGCATTCAAATTCTATTTCCCGGGGGAGGTTCTATGTAGGAAAAAGGGTCATGGGTCGGGTGTGTGGGCTTGGGGGAAGATGGCTAAATGTATGAGCTAGACGGTACGTGTCAGCAGAAAAGGAACAGAGAAGCCATTTAGAAATGAGATGGCAATATAAAGAGAGAGGAAGTTTCAAGCAACTGCGGCATGAAATAGAATTGAAAAGAAGAGAAAAGGTAGATTTAAGAACTTCATGTTCTTTGAGAGTTATGATAAAGATAGGAATTAATTTTTTTTGTAATTGCTTTGGACTATGGGACATTGTTCCCTTGGATGTGAGGCTGTACTGAGACTGAGCCTCAGTTTCATACGGGTGCAGAGCAAGGTAGAGAGACAGAACAATTTGCAGTACATGGCTTCAGATTTACAAGAACAGATTATCACAAAGTGGTACACATCACTGAGCAGAGCACATAGCTTTAAAAAGAAGCTAAAACATTCCCTCCATGTATTCACTAGAGGCCTTTAAAAAATATTTTGGCAATAGGTATCCAGAGCCATAAAAACATTTATCCCCCTCCATGGGGTACTAATTCATCCTAAAGGAAAAAAAAAATAAACACTGTACACAAGAAGATGCTCATGGCAACATTATTTATAATAGTAAAAAAAAAAAAAGGAACCAACCAACCAACTAACCAAAATAAAGTGCACTGATTTAATAGAATGATACAACTTTGTTTAAAATGATAACATTGAAACTTGGGAAAATGTCTTAAAAGCCCCGAATACTGATGCTGATCCTGGAGCTGTCCGCTTCCAGCTTAAGGACACAGAAAAGATCACTGCCCTTAGAATTATGGGCTATAGCCCGTTTGCTGATGCTTTCTGGCTAACCCAGGCTTCTCCAGGCTTTCAGAACTCCTTTATTTTCCTCAGACGAAATGACTTTAGGAGATTAACCCTCACCCAATTAACCTAGTATCTACAACTGCCCACCAGTTTAAAGAGATCTGGGCCTGGCCCCTCTTATTCTCCTTAGTTCTAGTATAAGAATAACAAGTAAAACTTTTGCATTTATTCTTCTGGTTTTGAAGCTTTTTAAGTTTCACATTCTCTATTGGATTCAGAGGGTTAATAAAGCCTTTGATAACACATTTCTTTAAATAACAGTCCCAGCACGCCTGGAACAGTAAGTAGAATCCTGGGAACAATGCTCTTGCTGAGAACCTGTGTGATCTCTGCCATGTAATCTGTAGAATCAGACCTGGGTTTTTATTCAAGGAACTTGCAGAAAAGGAGAGAAACATAACATGTTAACACCATTCATTCCTTCATTCATTCATTCCACAAATAAGCACCGACAATGTGCCAGACACCACTGGGAGCACAGGCTGTCACAGTCCCAAGCTGCAAAAGATGCACAGAACAGTTAATTCTCATAAAATGTGATGAGTGCCTTGAGAGAGGAAGTGTGGGGAGACTGAGGAGACAACTAAGCCAGCTTCCAGTAAGTCAGGGAAGAGGAGGCAACATTCTCCCTTAATTCAATCAGAAAGATTTCAAATCAATCGTAGAAAAAAATGAAGAAATAGGCCCAATTCAGACTTTGTATTCTTATTTCTAAGCCATATTCTTTCAGCCTGTCCTGTCTCTAGGGCAAGTAACATTCTCCTAAACACCGCCTCCAAATACCATTTCAAAAGCAGACACCATAAATGTAGTCTGAGGACCAAAGTCCCCTCAGCAAATAGCAGATAAGCTAACATTCTCCAACAACCCACCGTGGGCCAGGCCCTCAACCAACTTGCCAACCTTGCCATTTTGATTTTCTCTGTCTCGGATGAAAATATTCTCTCTCTCCATCCTGGTATGGTTTTAATTTAGCTCTGTGAATGACAGTAGTAGGAAGTAGTTTATTTTGGTTTTAAGTAGAAAGGAAGACATATTTTGTTGTTTTTTTAAGAGTGGCAAAGGGCACGCTGAATCATCTTCTTTTGCCTGACATCGTATAGACAATGTGCTATTTTTATAGAAAAGATTCGTCTTCTCTAATTCTGATGGTGTCCTGAGTAGCCTCAGTGTGACAAGTCGGAGAAACCACACAGTGACACAGACTTGTCACAAACACAATAAATTATCAGGTGCCCCTCACCTCTCCGGGAAAAACTACCAAGGCTGCTTGTTCCCATGAGGCTGAGACCCTTACAGCTTCACGCAGGGTGGGAATTTGAGAAGAAAGGGAGTCAACATTGACCCATCTCCATTGTAATCCCACTAATACAAACCCCTAACCTTGAAATCTGATTTCAGCCACTCCAATAAAAAGTTCAGGAGAAAAAAACAATTTTGAAACATGCAGAAGTTTGCAAAAGTTATCTACTTCACATAAATAGTACTAACTCATGTGCCTGAGTTCTCCCCCAAGGCAGGGGGGGAGCCAGAGGAGTTCAGGGAGGGCCAAGAAGGGCAACAGAGAGAAAAGACGGGGCTGAGGAAACAGGGCAAGAAAGAGTCCAGCCAACCACCCAACGCAAAGGATCTAGGTAAAGGGGAGATGCAGGTAGAGAATAGGAGAAAACAAAGGAGAATGGAACAAATCTGGAGGTGCTATTTATAGGGTGTCTGTGGAGAAGGCAAGAGCCAGGGAGGGCCCAGAACCATTTCAGAAGGCACAGGCAATACAATTAAAACCCTGGCCATGCTCCTCCCAACTGCTCACTGTCAACCATCCAGGGCAAAAAGGGTCTCTTGAAGAGGCAGTCCCCTTGAAAATCCCTCAGGAACGTGTCTCTCTGGGGCCTTGCCACGCCGCTCGTCAAAAATTTCAGCACAGCTAGTTTTGGTTCTTGCGCTGGAGTGAATCTCTGCTTGACCACAAGCTGAACTAGCTGGCTTCATTTATCGGCCACGTTGGATGAAAAGCACATTATTAAAGCTCCATGCGGCAAGATGCTCATACCATGTAAGGCACGTGAGAGGCAAAGCCACCTGAGCAAAGAGTGTGGGCGGTGACGCCCTGATGGAAGGGCAGACAGAAGTGCTGGTGTTATTCAAATGTTCAGTGGGCTTGTTCTTTCTCTTCCCGCTTCCTCCTTCCCTCCCTCGACCCTAATCACCAAGAGCTCAATTATGATAAGGAAAGGTCTGTCACCTTTTCCCAAAGTCAAGTGAATTCATGAATTTCCATTATTAAGCTAAAATATATGTATTAACTATAAAGGCTGAAAATGTAAACTGCTTCAACAAATATTACAATATATTAAAATATATAAGGACAATGAATGCGGGTTGATAAAGAACATCAATCTATCATGGAGATCTTCCCTCCATTTTGTGATTGACAGGAAAGACTCTATACTGTAATAATACAAAAGGCCAACATCCCAGCCGTGCCACTTACCAGCTGGCTGAATTTGGGCAAGGTAACTAACAGCTGTGTCTAAGTTGTAAGCAGGATTAATAATGGATTGTTGTCTAAGTGTCCATCGACAGATGAATGGATAAAGAAGATGTGGTACATATATACAATGGAATATTACTCAGCCATAAAAAGAAACGAAATTGAGTTATTTGTAGTGAGGTGGATGGACCTAGAGTCTGTCATACAGAGTGAAGTAAGGCAGAAAGAGAAAAACAAATACCGTATGCTAACACATATATATGGAATCTAAAAAAAAATGGTTCTGATGAACCTAGGGGCAGGACAGGAATAAAGACACAGACGTAGAGAATGGACTTGAGAACATGGGGAGGGGGAAGGGTAAGCTGGGACGAAGTGAGAGAGTGGCATGGACATATATATACACTACCAAATGTAAAATAGATAGCTAGTGGGAAGCAGCCACATAGCACAGGGAGATCAGCTCGGTGCTTTGTGACCACCTAGAGGGGTGGGATAGGGAGGGTGGGAGGGAGGCACAAGAGGGAGGAGATATGGGGATGTATGTATATGTACAGCTGATTCACTTTGTTATAAAGCAGAAACTAACATACCATTGTAAAGCAATTATACTCCAATAAAGATGTAAAAAAAAAAGGATTGTTGTGAGGATTAAAGAGTTAAAACACATGAAGCACTCAGAGCAGTTCCTGGCACAAGGCCACTGCATTGCACGCCTTCTGGGTGACATTCCCAGGGTTGTCTATGAGGAAGGTGCCCCTGGGAGCTGTGCGGTGCACAGCTCATGCCCAGGCCTGGCACAGAACAAGTGCTATGTGCTGTTCTTCTCATTTACTGGGTCTTTACTATGTACTAAGTAATGTGCCAAGCAATTTTCAAAGATTTTCTTGCTTAATCTTCAGAATAACCCTATGAGGTAGGTACTCTTATTATTCCCATTTTAGAAATGAAGAAACTGAGGTGCAGAAAGTTTAAGTAACTTACCCAATATAAGCCAAGACATCAGGATTCAGACCCTGGGTGCCTATCTACAGCTCAGGCTCTCTGTACACACCACCTGGCCAGGCAAGGAAGGGACCAGGTCATTCTTAGATTAAATCGACTAGTTTATGCAATTAATCCACAAGCATACTCTATAGGGAAAAAAAGGCTAAATCACTCCCTCATCTCCAGAGCGTGCAGTCCAGGGATCATTAGCTGCTGCCACCACCTTTCCCCTGATGCTGTGAAATGGGGAGCCATATCCAGAATTAACAAAGAGCATCACTTGTCCAGAGTCGACAAAGATCTTTCTGTGCCCACAGCTCCTAACAAGGGCACATGTAATTAGTTAAATAGGCAAACCAGTAGGTTGATAATAGAAAGGTCAACACAAATGTATCTGCTAATCGGCTGATAGGCCCATGTCCCAGCAAATCTGAGGCAATTTCACTGCCCAGGAAAGATGAGAATTTCAGGCCTTAGCTTTTTGGACTCCCTCTTGCTGTCCAAGAAGTAACACTGGGTGAGGATACTATTTTAAACCAGTAAATTCCAGTGATGCATGCAAAGAGAAGCGGGGCTGACACAGAGTGGGGGAGGTGTGGACGAAGCTCCAGCAAGTCCTGTCCTCCTCGTTCCACCACAGTCCTTCCCTCTCCTGACTACCAGCTCTCCATGCCATTTGGCTGCCTGTTGCATTGGGGACAATCTGCACTTTCACAGCTGAAAGGACAGACTTCTTGAGGATGCATGACAGAATGAATGGGCTCTGCAATCAGTCCAACTGAGTCGAAATCTTGGCTCTACCACCTCCCACTGTGTGACTTGCCAAAAACCCCAAGAGTCTTCTTAGCCACGGTTTCCTCATCTATACATCTGGGACACAAACAGTATCTATCTAATGGGATTGATGTAAAGATTAGATGCATGTCAGCTTCCAGAACTCCATAAATAAAGGTTGCTTTTCAAGACTCTGTATTGATTGAAAGTGGTGACACATTTTTTCTTTAATTTACAAGGACACAGACATTCAAATGTTCATTATGCTCTCCAAAGCAATCACCTTAAGAATATCTCTAGGCGGCATTTTTTTCGCTGAAGCTTCCTTTGATTAACATGTTTCTGGAACTTCTCCTTTGGAATGGCCTCCAGCAGGAATATCTGTGGTGATGACAAACCTCTTTCCTTTGGGGATGCATTGTGACCAGAATGATCATTCAGAGGCGAGCACAGCGTCAAGAAGAGGAGCATCCTTCCAGTCAAAAGTGAGGGGCAACTGTGAAGTTCCAATCTGGTCCCAATACATACGTCCAGTTCTGTCGGCTGCCACTGCTCCCCATCCTACACAGTAGAGTTCTCAAGCCTCACCTCCTGCTCTCAGGACTCGGCGCCCGCTATTCCTCCTGAATGGAATGGTACAGTCTTTCTCCCTGATCCCTCTGGAAATATCCTACTTATCCACCACGCCCCAGCCCACATTCAACCCTTCTGTGACGCTTCTCCTCTGCCAATGAGGCAGAACAGCACAGAGGGTAAGAACGCAGACATGAGGGTCCAACGACAGGGCTCAAGAGAAGCAGCAGCCCAGCCGGTGACGTGCATGGACCACGGAGCCAAGCTGCCTGGGTCTGAATCCTGCCCCTACAATGTGGCCACGAGCTCTGTGATCTTAGATGAGTTACATCACTTCCCCATGTCTCAGTTTCCTCAGTAGTGAGGTAGAATAAAGCATAGTAGCTACTTCAAAGGTCTGTTCTGGAGATTATATAAAGCACCTAGAACAGTACCCTACAAATATTTAATGAAGTCCTAGATCTATTGTCTCCTAGCTGGGTGACTTTTGGTGCGTTATTTAACCTCTTTGCATCTCAATTTCTTGACTTTAAAATGAGGGTAAAAAAAATAGCGTCAACTCTGTATGACTGTTGAGGATTAAATAAAATAATACATATATGTAATTTGCCTAGTACATAATGTATGTAGAGCCTTGTATATGATAAGATATCAACAAAACAGTAGTTTTTTTTTTTTTAAACAGTTGTTTCTTCTGAGCTCCGTAACACCTTATTTGTAACTCTATTATGGCACATATCAAATTATAATAACCTAGACTGGAAACTCCTGGAGGACAGGAACTGTGTCATTACTCTTCTGATAAAGGGAAACCTGTTCAGCTGGCAACTAGGATGTTAGGGGGAGACTGAAAATTGAAACAGAAACCATAACTTGCAGAACTGTATTATAATGCACAAAATAGAAAAATTGTACCAAACCATGACACGCAAGACAAACTAAGTTCAGACTCAACACCAGCTCATTCAGATGCATGGTATTCTAAGCAAGACCACAGAAAAACTAACCTAACAGTAACTCCACACAAAGTTATGTGCCCCAAAGATAAGACCACAGACTGTTTCAGCAACTTCCTACATTACAAATTCTGGCCGATCTTTGCCAAAGCCATCCTCTGACTAACTCCAGTCCTGCAAACTCTATAGATGTTCTTCCCTAACTTCCACCTGTTGAAATGCCCCACAATTCTCCATGCTGTGTGCCCTCCCTTACTGCAGCCAGCTAATAAACCTAAGTTTGTTTGATGATGGTGTGTCCTGGGAGTCTTGTCTGGTGGGCTTTAACACATGTTGGTGTGCCAAGTCCTTGGAGCAGCACCTGGGACTAAGCAGGCATTTAATAAATTGCATCTTGAACAAATGAATGGGGTAATGAGACTCTTTTGCTTTTGTAACTTATGAGTTCTGAAGATAATTCTAAATAGATAGTTTCAAAAATATTAAGAACTACATCAAGCAGCCTTGAGGAGACTATGTATATAATTTTCCAAGCTATATACCTTAAAGAGCAATCTCAACTGAAAATATGTAATCGGGAACACTGATTGAAAACCAGTCTTGGGGGGCTTCCCTGGTGGCACAGTGGTTGAGAATCTGCCTGCCAACGCAAGGGACATGGGTTCGACCCCTGGTTTGGGAAGATCCCACATGCCACGGAGCAACTAAGCCCGTGCGCCACAACTACTGAGCCTGCGCTCTAGAGCCTGTGAGCCACAACTACTGAGCCCACGCACCTAGAGCCCGTGCTCCAAAATGAGAGAAGCCACCGCAATGAGAAGCCCGCGCACTGCAACGAAGAGTAGCCCCCGCTCGCCGCAACTAGAGAAAGCCCGCGCGCAGCAACGAAGACCCAACACAGCCAAAAATAAATAAATAAAATAAATAAATTTATTAAAAAAAAAAAAAAAATCCAGTCTTGGACTTGCCTAGCGGTGCAGTGGTTAAGACTCCAAGCTTCCAATGCAGGGGGCACGGGTTCAAACCCTGGTCGGGGAACTAAGATCCCACATGCTGCATGGTGTGGTCAAAAACTAAAAATTAAAAAAAAAAGTTTAAAAAAAAAGTCTCGTTGCTGTGCACTTATACACATCAAGTATAATTCCTGCTCTACTGGAAATGATAAACTAATCGAGGACACACGAGGTAAACAGCAAGTGGACATGGTCTGTGTCCCCACAGCACCTAGCAGAGGGTCTTGCTCACAGCGGTTGCCCACAGGAACGTATTCATTGGTTACTGACAGGGATTTTACTCTGTCGGTAATAACTGGCTGAGAGCTTTTGAGCGGAGGCAGATCCTGATAAATATGAGAGTCTAGGAAACTCATGTAACAAAAGCAAAGAAATTCTGTGAGCAGGCAGGCTTGTGGGAGGGTATCTCAATAACCAGACCATTAGGAAGGTCCTTGCCTATGGGGGTAACAGTGGGAAAGGAAACAAATCTATCTTGCAGAGCTAGAAGAGATGACCGTGATGACTAAGTGAACGTGAGGGAGTGTGGAGGGCACCAGAGGTAAAGATGCATCAATGTTTAGCACCACAGCGATTTGGAAAATGATCCTGATGCAGACAGGAATAGCTGCCAAGGACAGAGATGATCTTTTCATCAGTGCTAATGCCTATTATCATGGGGTTTGGGTTCTTAGGTTAAAGCAAAGGTATGGCATTGCATTAACCACTACCCACTGCTCTAACACCGTGAAGACGTCAGATCAATAAGGGTGAAAAGATCTTTGTATCCACGTAGAGTCACTAACTGTAAGCACCTCATTGATCCTAGCTACTCAAAACCATGGCATTCCTTCATAAGGCATGATACACAGATTTTTTTTTCTCTAGCTTTGCTCAAAATTGCAATAAAACTAATTTAAGCTATGAGAGTCAATGACTCTTGAAATTTAAGCCAACTGACCACTAGAATGAATAGCTTATGATCCTTTTTTTTTTTTTTTACTTTTTTACTTTAACATTTTTGTGATTTAAAGAGAGCAGCCAATATGACTGAAGACGAAGCCAGACCAGACATTTTTCCAAGATGGGGAAAAAGGAAATACAGTCGAGACGAATAACAGTGAAAACTAACTAAATGACATAAATAAATAAATAATACCTTTAGAGAGCATGTTTTTATTTTATTTTTTCCAGAGCCTTTTATGTGAAGGTAGCTTTGCCCAAGAATCCATCACAAATATGGAAAGGCAAAATGGGGTTAATTAAATAGCAAGAAAACATCACAGCAAATAAGAGACTGACAGCCTCCACTGCATCATATTTAAGATTCGATATAAAGTATTTCAGAGAGATAGTCCACCAGGAAAAGGAAGATCAAATATGAATTTCTTTTCCCAAGAATGCAATCTTCTGGGCACTGCCGATTCATCACTCACTAAAAACCCGCAGCTGAAGAAAACATTTTCGGATCCCTTTGCTGAAATTGCTGCAACCAATCTATTTTCAGCTCTATTTCTCTGAGACTCGCAGCAGAAGTTCTTAAATGATCCTGGGGCCAGGTTTTGTTAAAGTTGTCAGAAGCATTTAAGATGGTTTTGTTGCTTTGCTTTCATTTTCAAATAATCTGCAACTGAAGGTACTGGGCTAGAGTGAATGCTTTCCCAGAAGCAGGCCTCTCTCTACCTCTCGGTCATCTGGGTCTGTTTTCATTAAATAATCATGCACCAAAAAATCAATGAACAACTGGAAATGATTATTTAGTAATTATATTTAGCTCCAACAGAAACAACTCATTAGGACAAGAAGAGCACACACGTTGCGATGGCCATTTTTAACTCTGAAAATGCCAGTTGGGGCAACCAACAATGCAAGCTATGCCAGTCCCCCTCCTCCCTCAGGGCCCCTGGAGGTCAAATTCAGGCTTCGCATCATGTTAAAGGCAATACCTTTCCCACCACACAGTGAGGCCAAGGAAACTGGAGAAATCAGGGTCTGTGCACTAAAAAACTTCAGAACAGGCTAAGGGAGTAGCAAGTTTTTAAAACAATAAAACTGGCTCTATAGAAAACAGATTTGCTCATTCATTGAATGCACCTACTTTGAATTTCCTCTAAACGTAATATCACGAGTAATCATTTCAGGGGCTCACATAGCAATAAACCATTTTGCTCGCTCTTCCCCATCCCTGCTACGGCACCCACAACCCTACTCCACCTCTCCTGCCCCCGTGTCCCCTATACTGGTGGCTTCCTGTTGGGTTTGACTAATGGGGGAACCAGACAAAGACGGGAGGGCTGGGAGGAGAGCAATGGGGTTTTGTTTCCCCTACTCTCCCTGTTTCACCTCAGTGTCGGACCACAGTTATGGCCCTTCACCGCTGCGGCTCCTGTCGAGTGGCCCTTCCGCCATGGTTACAACCCTCCCTGGACTCCACTATTTGTCCCTCTTGTGTCTTTGGCCTGGGGATAGCAACGGCTTCCCGCCGCCGCTAGCTCCTGGGGGCTAGACCACCCCTTGTTTGTTCTCATAACCCTGCCCACGGGTTTGCAATAGTCCCTTCCTTCATTAAACTCTCTTCATTCAAACCCTCCGAAGTAAATTCTGTTTCCTGCCAAGATCCCAATGCAACCACTTTGCAAAATAAATATAGCAGTGCTTGTTTCCTCACTGAAGACGGTGAGCAAACACAAAAAGAAGACCAGTATCTATGAAAAAAACGTGCATGAGCAAAACAAACCTCCACCAACCTGTTTTGGCAAACTTGATGTATTTAATGTCACACTTAAAGTCAAAAACAGCAAAATATAGCTAATATTCCTCCTTGCTAACTTCTTTTTTTGCAATGAAGGGGAAAAAAATCTCACCCACTCACTCCCACCATCAAAAAAGCCTCCACTGCATAAACCCCAGGAAAGCCTAATTCTAAAGACTAGTGATTCTCCATAAGTCCCATGGATGCTTAGGACAGATGAGCTTTTTTCCCATTCTTATCCTTTTGCAACTACAAAAAGAAAAGGAACATTTTCTGAGTCTTTTTCTTTGGTGCCCAGAATTTAATGCACTATACTGCAGAATGGGTGATGATATTGCCTTTCAAAAACTAGAATCAAGTAACAAAATAGGGAAAAAATAAATAAAAGAACTGTTTTATCCAAATTGTAGAAGGTGGTATATGACACTCTTAAAATCCGTTATCAATTCTAAAACTATATCTCAGAGGGCAGTTCTTTTTCTTCAGTCTAGGTATTTATTTATTTAGCTGGAGGCTACAACTCTTTTACTATCATTAACCCACCAAAAGAATGTTGCTGAATCTGCAACAAGTTGATCAATTGTACAGTTTTCGAGTCTAAATGTAATGTTTTCGTTGGATCCTCTTTTTTTTTTTATTAAGCTAGGGGCCCCTCCTAACATTGTAGCTATGAATTAATAAGCAGAGCACATGTTTTAACCCAGGCACAATTAACTAATCAGACTATCTCTCCTGCACTTTACTTTAACACAGGGCTGGTTATTCTCACCTCAACCCCTCTCTCAATGCATTCTCCAGATCCATTCTCCACCCTCTCTTCTTCCTCTGTGCCCAGCAACTGTATTGTCCATTCCCTGCCCTCTGGCTTCTTGTTAAGTGTCGCCAATGTGGGGCACCCACAGGAGCACAAAGACCCATGTCCTCTGAACACTGGAGTCTTAGGTTCTGGCAGTGGCTGGTTCTCCAACTACACATCCCTGACTACTGCTGCACCTGGTGGCCGGTCCCAAAGAGGGGACAGCTTTTCACTATTGAAAGCTCCTGGTTGCCTTAATATCCTTTATTTGTTTCTCTCACCCTGCCTACATCTCCGTAAACAGCACTTTTGCTAAATTCTCTCCAGGCTCTTCCAGAGTGTGCTTTCTGTTTCCGGCTCTGTCCCTGACTGACAGAAGCAGGACTTGGGATGCAAAGCACAAGGTACCCCTCAGGCAAGGGGAGGTCTCCCAGGCACTGGTTTCTGAGCACTTGTCAGGTGTGCCCAGGGTCTGTCCCTGGCTTTGGAAGAGCAATGGCGATTGAGTTCTAGTGTCTGAGAACCACCTGGGAACTAATTAAAAATGCAGATTCGAGGAAAGACTAAAACTATCACAGATTGGAAGAGACTAAGGAGACATGATGACTACATGCAATGTGATGTCCTGCATTGAACAGAAAAAAGGACATTAGTGCAAAAACTGGTGAAATTTGCAAAAAGTCTGTAGCTTAATTAGTGTTATCGCATTGATATTAGTTGGTTAATTTTGACAAATATATTCTGCTTATGTAATAAGGCAACATTAGGGGAAGCCAGGTGAAGGAAATATAGGAACCTTTCTGTACTATTTTGCAACTTTTCTAAAAATATATTCCAAAATAAAGTGTTTATTTTTTAAAAAAGCAGACTCCCAGACCATGCTCCAGACCTCTTGAATCAGAATTTCAGGAGTAGATATTTAAGCAGGTGGCTTGAGAACTAAACTTTGAAAATCACTGTCCCTAAAGGACTTGGAAACTATTATCTCAGGTTGAGATAAGGATGGAAACAACTGTTTACAAATGACAAATTGCAGCATAATTACTTGACTATTTAAGGAAAAGAACTAATCAAAGCTTTGTCAAAGTTCACCTTCTATTCCAGTTAATTAGAATGATTCATCCCTCGACCAGTCTCCGTATTTAGTTTCCTGCATAAAAACACTTGAAAAGGTACAGGTAATTATAGAACCAAAAAAAGAAAGTGACAGTAAAGCCCTTCCACTTCCTCCTCCCTCTGAAATCAAGGTTTTTTTTTGCAGTACGCGTCCTTTTTATTTCCCCCAACTTTGAGTTTCCAAAAGAGCAGGGCCAACCAAACAGACTGCTGGATAGTGATTTTACTCATCTTTTCCATCGTGGGTTATCCTGTTTCCCTAAGCTTTAAGCTCCCCAAAGTCAGGAGCTCTATTTTCAGTTTCTTCTGTGTTTTTCTACAGCTCAGTTGAATGTTCTTCATCTACTACTTTGATGGATTGACAACCTGCACTTCCCCACTACGCTCATATCTTTGACTACTTATTTTAGATATAATTCTTATTATGCCATTGGAACGTATAAGAAGGGGCTGGGTAGAGGTGAAAATGTTGGCATTATTATTGCTCGTTCACCAACAAAAATGTTAACTGAGAATCTACTATGTGCCAGGCACTGTTCTAGGCACTGGGGATCTAACAGTGAATAAAATAATCTCCACTTCAGGGAGCTTAACGTCAGACCAGGGAGACAGACGATTAAGCAGATAACTGCCAAACAAGTTATAGGTTCTCCCTTACCATCCTCACGCTTAGCTCATTATGACAGGGCAACCTGAAGAGGAATTAGGAATAGGACAGGTAGGTTCTAGTTCCTGGTCTACCTCTGGTAAGAATGATTTTAAGGGAGGCATAAATCTTTCTGACCCTCAACGCTCTCATTCAAAAGAATGGGAATTAAAAAAAAAAATCTGTCTTTCTGTCTTCCGGGGGTTGTTAAAAATCTCAAATAACAATGGATGTGAAAGTGCTTTGAACACTGCAAAGTGTTATACAAATGTCAAGCAATAGAAGGTAATGACTTAAACTGTCCCTGCCCACTAACTCTAAACCAAAAAACTAGTGGTTCAGTGGTCTTCCAATTAAGCAGAAATTTCAGACAGTAAGCATTTACAAAAGGCTATCCTTTCAAAGATCGAAGCTCTGTTGCTTTGAAGTTAGCAATTAATGAGAATTAGATTAACACCAAAGAACTGGGCCAGAGGAGAGAAGTCACCTGTGAAGAAAGCAGGCCTGTCATTTTATTCACAGCAGACCCACTCTGGCTTCACTCTCCTTGAATAAACAGGGCTCAGTTACTGCAACTCTTGTCTGAAATTGAAAGGGATTTCTTAGCCAGAGCCATTCAACATTTCTATTTTATTCAAAGAGAAGCTTCCAGATCAGAGATGAAAGAAAAGCTTCTCCAAGTCAGTGCTAGAGCATGTAAACCTGTGAGCAGTCTTCAGAGAATGTCTTATAAAAGATGATGCTTGGAGAGAAATTTTGAAAATCAGATTTCCTATTTCAGATAAATACAGTTTCTATTCTCAGCTTCTGAGGTAGAAAATGTTCTATCAGAGCAGTTTATCATCTTCCTCTCTGTCTGGAAAAGTTGATGAGCTTCTAAGGGCTCTCTTTGGATGCCATGGTAACAGCATGATTCTGGTCAAGACTATTATGTCTGGCGTACAGCTTAAGAAACTTTAAAATGCTACCTAAGAAAATATGCATGACAGCCCTCCTGGCATGCTTGAACTGGACGCACGACCCATTCTCTTCAGGGGCACATACACTTGTAAGCCTCAACGGTGTCCCAGCACCGGGCCAGCACTAGGGTAACTAAGTGAATGGAAGACACTCGCAAAGAACTCGCAGTGGGTGCGGTCCCCAGGGAGCCACAAGAATATATATATATATATATATATATATATATATATATATATATATATATATATATGAATGATATCGTCATGTTTTAGCTTTTATTCCAAAATGTAAATTTTATTCTCTAGCTTTTGCTGTGACTTCAAGTGTGGAAGACTTTCATGAAGATTACTTCAGCTAAATACAGACATGAGAAAAAGTTGACTGTTGAGCATGGGAACAGCAACGGGATCAGAAAGAAGTTTAAGTTGTTCATTTGGGTCTTCAAATGCACTTAGCCTGCAAAATCATGAAGGGACAAAGGAGAACTATTGGCCTATGGAAAGGAACAGCATTTTTGGCTTTCTGGGTAAGGCAACATCACATCCAGCATGTGGGACTCTCTGAAGTCTCCTCAGACGGTCTCCCTAAAGATGATACTTTCCCTTCACCTGGAAGTACTGAACAAGTGTCAGATGATGGAGACTTCCTCTTCACTGTGGTTAGTATACATGTGCGTGTTTATACCACTGACGGATTATATCAGCAGTCACTTTGGAGCTCACCATTTACATGAACCAATGACCACCTCAATCATTTCTATATATGTGAAAGAAATTTGATCTATGACTCCAAAGAAAGCCCATGAGTGAGCTGAATTTCTTCAGGAAATATTTAGGAAGCACATGCTATAAGCAACATGCTGAACCAGGAGCTGAAGGAGAAACAAAAGAAACATCATACCTGGCCCTTTTTTACCCTTTGGTGGAGGAGGAAGATAGACCCAGAGGAAACAGTCAGGTAGCAGTTTGTTCTCTTTCTCTTTTCTCTTAGCCACTCTCCATTTCCTTATTGACCTAATGGAGTTCTCCTGGCCTTGGCCTCCACCCACCATGTCCATTAACCACTTTCTCCATCTTCATGATACCCCCATCTGACCCCACACACACATCTTGGCCTCCCTTCCTCTGTGCCCAATATGAGATGATTACAGTCTCTCCACAGACCCCTCAATATCTCTGTTCTCTTCTCTTCCCAACCCTGGATAATCCTGTATTCTATGTTCTCCGCTCTAACACTGAACATTCTTGGAGAAAAACCATGTAACCATGAAGATGCCCTCAATGAAACCATGAAGAAAGGACCACTGGAGAATGTTGATTCCCTAATTAGAATGTAAGTTCCTTGCAGGGGGGACTATGTCTCACGCTGCTTCGTTAAGCCCAAGGGCACATCAGCAGGCTCAATAAATCCTTGTTGCAATAAGTTAATACCAAAAACAAAAAATTAGAAAAGAAGGGTCCATACTCATACTTGGACAGATAGATTTTTTAAACTTTCACACATGGGTTATATGCAAATAAACAGTTATTTATTTAATGCTTTATTAATGCTTTAAAATAAAGCATTCAATAAAAGAGCCTTAAAAAACAGCTGGTAAAAGTTATTCTGTGGATCTCAGAGTTGTAAATCTCTTCAAACTTCTTTTATAATTCAGCATTTTTATAACTTAAGATGGTTCTTCCTGGCAATTAAAGCAATGTAGTGAGATCTCACTACACTGCATGGCAAACCACCTCTAAACTTCACCAAATAGAAGCCGTCCTCAGGTCATATCTGTGTTTCTCCCAGGGAAAAAAGAAAGGGTCTCTCCATGTTGGCCAGAAAGGCAAATATCAAAGGAATCCTCAAACATCACGTTTCAAAGAGAAGAAAGTCAGCATCCTATGAGGGCAATGGCTGCTGTGAGGTGTAAGATTTCAGTGGGACACTGCTGCCTGAACAGGGGCCCCAGTGGACTCCTGGGTCTCTGAGACCACACTGGGGATGCAGAATGCTCCTCCCTCATACCAGGGGCAACGCTGTCTCAGAGCTGGGTAGGGACTTCTGCTCTGCCAAGCCAACTGCACCACAGGCCACAATCCTCATACCGGCTTGACAGGAACAAACCCAAATGTCACCTGATTATCCTACAAATGGAATAATGTCTGATAAGAGGCTGATTGGACAGCACACAATGTCATTTCCTCTAATTAAGGAACTCTTGAGAAAAACCAAAATAGCCACGAAGCACTGTCAGCAAAGCAATCAGCAGCAACAATTAGCTGTCAACTCGGTCGGAGCTGAGCCTTGTGTAGTGAGCGGGGGCGGGGGGGGCGGGGGGGGGGGGGGGCGGTTGTTATGGGTTTCCAATCAGCGTGACCGCAGGAGTCAAGGGTGGCCAGGCGAGAAGAGGGGCTGGAGCCTGCTGCACACCCAGGAAGTCTGCAGCAAAACCCTCGGGTTGGGGGGCGGGGCAGGGGCGGGGGGCGGAGGCAGCAGCTTGTTGGTTGGTTTCTGTGCAGCAATAAAGTGGGGGGGATGTTATAAAGAATCCTGCAGCAAGCTTCCAAAGCAGCTGGAAGTCTACTGGCTGCAGCCCATGCTATTTATTTGCCCTGAATCATTCTTCTTCTCAACCTGAAACAATTCTACGAATCTTTAAAATCTATAAGCAGTTCATCTCCATCTCCTTTATGAGGGTTTCACAACTTCAACACATGTGAATTCTCCCTTTGCTCAACTCTCATAAGAGGTTACCATCTATATTACAAGGTCATTAACTGTAGGAGTTGGGAAAAATATAACACAACTGTCACAATATGTCAAAATATATAATAAGACATTGTGTGTGTGTGTGTGTGACACACACATGTATGTAACAATTATTAGGAGGAGCATTATTCTCTCCTTCCCAGCATCCCTGCCTGGGCACATAAAATAAAACTGTTTGTCTTCTTAAAAGAAGGTGACTATTGGAAGGTGACTTCTACCCTTCACTACATCCCTTCACTCCTCCTCAAGGGAGTGACTTCTTAAATTGCTCAGACTGAGTGAGGGAAAGTTCATGGAGGTCTGGGCACCCTCCTTTCTATTTCTGGCCTGAGCAGCATGTATTTTTCTTTTCTATGAAAGAAGACTTCAGCAATAAACGTAATAGGATGCCTGATTCTAGCTGATCCTGTCCATAATTTAAGCTCATTCTCCAATCCAGGATCACTGGGAATAAAGCTGATATTTAATAAAGCTCCCTGTCTGTCTGATATCTGCATTTAGTTCTCCATCCATAGCAAACGCAGCCCTGATTTCTTTTGCACCAACAATACTCCCAACTCAAAGATACATTTCCCAGCCTCCCTTGCAGCTAAGGGTGACCACTAAGATTAAAGCATAATTCACTGGTCCCAGGAAACCAGGACAGCTCTTAACCTGGGCTGACTCAGCTAAGAGGCGTGACCTTGTGCCCCTCTGTGTCCACCTGCTTGGAATACTTCCATGATGGTCCCAAGTTGAACAAGCTATGTTAAAACAATGTAATGATATTGCCGGAACTCTCTGACTTGATGTCTCTCACTGAGACGTGGGGGTGGGGGGTTGGGGGAGGCTTCAAAATACCTGGATACAAAAGCAAAGGTAAAGACAAAAGGAAAGCAGATGCTATAATCCAGCAATCATGGCCAGCATTTTTTTATGAAATCCAAGGAAAGAGGACAACTTAAGAATTGGGATAAATGTAAAATTAACCTTTACTGAAAGTTGAGAAAAAATAGAGAAAACTAGAATTCTGGCAGCACAGTCGCATCATTGCATCACAAGATACTCAAAGTTGGGAAGATTCAAAAGCTGAGGGTCTCTCAGCAAGAACCTTGTCAGAGAGATGGGTCCTTGCTAGAACCCTTTAGGCCAGGCTTTGAAGCATCAATAGAAACTTCATGTAGGAACCTGTTGCTTGAGCTGAACCCAAGGTGGAGAGGAAGAAAGAACTGCCCCTAGGGAGGCAAGCTTCAAAGGTCTAAGAAATCCCTTTATAAGAGGAAGCAACAGAAAAATCCCTGCTACAAGAAAGAGTCAAGATTTTTGAGTGCTAGGAACACAAAGCTCAAAGAAGAATTTGAAACTAAGAAGCTTTAACTATGCATATCAATGATAATTGTTCAATTAAATTCAATAATTTAACTAGAAAAAAACATTTAAATGCCTTAATTTAAATATGTGTGCACTACAACCCAGTTCATTCTTAAAGTAGGGTTACCTTCACAATATTTTGACTTTGAAGGATTTTAATCTCATTATTAAAAGCACAGTTAGCAAAAAAAAAAAAAAAGAAAGAAAGAAAGAAAGAAAGAAAAGAAAACAGTGATTGGGTAAAATAGGGGTCCCCGACCCCCGGGCCGCAGACCGGTACCAGTCCGTGGCCTGTTAGGAACCAGGCCGCCCAGCAGAAGGTGAGTGGCGGCCAGCGGGCGAAGCTTCATCTGCCGCTCCCCATCACTCCCCACTGCTCGCATTACCGCCTGAACCGCCCCCCCCGCCCCACCCCACCCCCATCCGTGGAAAAATCATCTTCCTCGAAACCGGTCCCTGGTGCCAAAAATGTTGGGGACCACTGCAGTAAAACACTACTTCTCAAAGTGCACAAGAATCCCCCAGGGATCTTGTCAAAATGCAGATTCTGATTCATCAGGTCTGAGCATGGGACCTGCGATTCTGCACTTCTAACAAGCTCTCAGGCGATACTGATGCTGCTGGTCCTGCCCTGATGGAAGAACAAGGGACTCTCAGGCCCAGAATCCTGCCCTGACACAAAGAAGAGGTCTGCTACCACTGAGGGAGGGGCAGGGAGCTCTCTCCCACCCAAGCCACCTACAGATACAAGGCAGAAATGGAACGCCATGAAGAGGAACAGGAACATGGACAAAGCTGCGGTCCCAAGGCCTGCCCAAGATTGGAGCTGGACCAGAAGAACTGGGAACCCCCTAACATGGCCACAGTTTTGCACTAGCAATGGGCCAGAGCAGCCCACAGCTAGGAGAAGAGCATCAACCTGGAGAGCGATCCCCTCAGTGGAAAGCTGAGGATGGAGTCTGGACGGTGAGAAAAACCCTCTGGCACACCAGGCCACACACTAAGCATGAGGTAACTTCAGTCCACCACTGGAAGACTTTGCAGTCTGGTCGGCTGAAGAGAACTACAGCAACCAGGAGCCAAACCCCACCCAAAGTCCCTACTAACTGCTAATCTTATTAACTGCTAACAAGAGACCAAACCACTCTAACATTAACAGCCTTGCCAAAGAAGTGTGCCCATTTCTGGGTGGCAATATTATCAACTTTATTACCTACTGCTCTTCTACCAACAACAGCCAACATCCAATTAAAATTATGAGACATTCAAAAAACCAAGGAAAAACCACCTATTGTCAAGATAAGGCCACCAACAGAACTAGACAGAGAGATGACCCAGATATTGGAACGATCAGACAGACTTTAAAATGGCTATGATTAATATGTAAAAGGCTCACATGGAAAGGAAGGATACAATCCAGGAAAAGATGGAGAATTTTAGCAGAGACATGGAAACTACAGGAAACAAACAAAAATTCTAGAAATAAAAATGCAATATCAGATGTGAAGAATTCTTTGATTGGCTGATGAGACAGGACACAGGGAAAGAAAAGAAGCAACAAACTTAGCATTTCAATAGAAATTACCCAAAGAGAAATGGTAATTTTAAAAAGTGTCCAAGTGGACTTCTCTGGTGATACAGTGGTTAAGAATCTGCCTGCCAATGCAGGGAACATGGGTTCTATCCCTGGTCTGGGAAGATCCCACATGCCACTGGGCAACTAAGCCCATGCACCACAACTTCTGAGCCCATGCTCTAGAGCCCGTGAGCTGCAACCACTGAGCCCACCCGCTGCAACTACTGAAGCCCGCGCACTCTAGGGCCCATGTGCTGCAACTACTGAAGCCCACATGCCTAGAGCCCATGCTCCACAACAAGAGAAGCCACCACAATGAGAAGCCCACGTGCCTAGAGCCCGTGCTCTGCAACAAAAAAAGCCACCGCAACGAGAAGCCCATGCACCACAACAAAGAATAGTCCTGGCTTGCTGCAACTAGAGAAAGCCCATGCACAGCAATGAAGACTCAGCGCAGCCACAAAAAAAAAAAAAAAAGAAAGAAAGAAAAAGAAAAAAAAAGTGTCCAAGAGTTGTAGAACAATATTAAACAGTCTAATATGCATATAATTAGAGTACCAGGAGGAGGAGGAGAGAGAAAGGTGCCCAGGTATTTAAAAGGGGGAAAGGATAGCTTTTTCAACATATGGTGCTGGAAAATGTGGACACTCATGTAAAAAATTGAACCATGACCCTTATCTCACACCAGATACAAAAATTACCTCGAAATGTGTCATATAACTAAATGCAAAACTTTTACGTTTTAACTATATTAAACTATAGTTTAACTATAGTTTTAACTATAAAATTTCTAGAAAAAAATTAAGAACATCTTTGTATTTTTGGTTTTAGCAAGGATTCCTTAGGACACAAAACTGCTATCCATCAAAGAAAAAATTGATAAATTGAACTTCATGAAAATTAAAAATTTCTGCTCTTTGAATGATGCTTTTAAGAGTATGAAAAATAAGCCACAGCCTGGGAAAAGGTATTTGCAAAGCACACATTTGATAAAGGGTTTGTATCCGGAATATATTCTATTACAGCTCAATAATATAAAGATAGATAACTTAATTCTTAAAATGGGTGACTGATTTCAACAGACACTCCACTAAAGAAGATATGCAGATGGCAAAGAAGCACATAAAAAGATGTTCAACATCATCATCATTAATCATTAGGGAAATGAGAATTAAAGTTACAACGAGATAATACTACAAACCAACTCAAAATTGCTAAAATTATGGAGACTGATTATACCAAGTGGTGGAGAGACTGTGGGGCAACTAAAATTTCATGTATTGCCGAATGGAATGCAAAATGGCACAGTCACTTTGGGAACAGCTGGAGGGATTTTTTTTGTATAATGTTAAACATATACAATCCAGTATACTATATAGTATATGACCCAATAAACCTACTCCTAGTAATTTACCCAAGAGAAATGAAAACATACATCCATACAAAGACCTATTAATGAGCAATTATAATAGCTTTATTCATAAGAGCCAAAAACTGTAAATAACCCAAATGTTCATCAGTTAGTTAATGGATAAACAAACTGTGGTACATCCACACAATGGAATTCTACTCAGCAATAAAAAAGAACAAATGACTGTTACTAGCAATGACATGGATGAATTTTTGAGAGTCTTTGAGATTTTTTTAAAAGAAATCTGAAACAAAAGGCTACATACTGTATGACCCCATTTATATATTCTGAAAAAAGAAAAATATCTAGGGACAGCAATCAGATCAGTGATTGTTACTACAAAGGAGCATTCTTTCAGGTGTTCGGTACATTCTGCATCCTGATTGTGGTGGTGGTTTCAGGATGGTACACTTTGGTGAAGCTTATCAACCCATAAATTTCAAGAGCATGAATTTTACTGTGTGTTCATTATACCTCAGTAAGCCTGACCAAAATAAATAAATAGGTAAATAGTGCTATGACAAAAGGATGGCTTCTGGTCAAGTGCGTATCCACATGGAAAAAATTAATCTTGACCCTCTACCTCACATCATATACAATAAAACCAATTCCAGATGGATCATGGCTCAAAATGTAAAAGAAAAATAATATAGCTTTCAGAAGAAAACACAAAAGTTCTTTGTGATCTTAGAATAAGGCCAAGATTTCTTAAATAGGTACAACAGTACCAACCACAAAGAAAAAAAATGGATAATTTACACTATTTTAAAGAAATTTCTGATCATAAAAAGAGTAAAAAGGTAAACCACAGGAAAAAAAGTAGATATTTACAACATATATATCCTACCAAGGCCTCAAATCCAGAATACATATTATTAAAATGTCTACAATTCAATAAGGCAACACAATTTTTTTTCAGAAGACCTGAATAAGCACTTCACTTTTTTTTTTTAAGACTTGAAAGGGCTTTTCACAAAACAAGATATTCAAATGGTCAATCAACATATGAAAAAGTATCCAACTTCATTAGTCTACAGGGAAATACAAATCAAAACTACACTATGATACTACGTCACACTTAGCAGTAGAGACTAAATGAAAAATCAAACAACAAAACAGAAAATACCTTGTCCTGGAAAGGATACAGAGAAATCAGAACTCTCATACACTCCTGGTTAGCATGTAAATTTTTAAATTAATAGAACCATTCTGAAAAACTGATAGTATCTGCTAAAGCTGAACATACACCTACCCCATGATCCAGAAATTCCCTTGCTGCATACATATCCAACAGAAATGTGTACATATAACCAAAAACAAAATTTGCCAAAACTGACTCAGGAAGAAATCAGAAAACCTAAATAAATCAGAAATTACATCAGCAGGTAAAAATTCTTCCCTCAAAGAAAACAACAGGTCTCAACTGTTTTACTCTCATATTCCCCCATCCGTTCAAGTAGCAAGCAATTCCAATATTTTGAAAACCATTCCTGGCAAGGAAAACACCAGAAAAAAAAATTTTATCCAATCTCAGGACTAAAACCAAATCTTAGCTAAATATAGAAAGAATAATGCATCATGACCAAGTTGATTTTGTCTGAGAAATGCAAGGTAATTTAATGTTAGAAAATCAATTAATATAAATTACCATGATTAGATGAAGAATAAAAATCATTTCATCAACTCAGTAGATTAGAAAAGCATTCAGTAAAATTCAACACCCAGGACAACTAACTTGCTTTTAGCAAACTAGGAATAGAAAAGAAACTTCTTAATCTGATATAGACTATTACTAAAGTACGTCCATCAAATGATGTACCATAACTGATTAACACAATTTGCCTACTGCTGGATACTTAGATTCTCTCCTCTTGTTTTGTTTTATTTGGCAAGTATAATTTATGCTGTGATGAACGTCTTTGTGCATGTTGATCAAGTTGCCCAACCTCTCTGTGTCTCAATAAAATACACCTAACTTATAAGGCTGTTGTGAGGATTAAATAAGATGTTGGATTTGAGTCTTAGGAAGTCTTGGGAGAAAAGCGTGGTTTATAAATCTGAGGAAATTTGTTCTGCACTTACCTGGCGGAAGATCTCTCAAAGCACACTGCAGGCTCAAGTCAGAAGAAGTCACTCTGTCAAAAATAAAGTTATAGTCTTTAGGTTATCAGGAACTAAGGATGTAATATCTGAGGAAGGCAGTCAGTGATGGGGGCTATTGCTTGCTGCAGGATTCCCTTGCATCATTTGATACCTTCTACCCCTCCCAGCTACCATGTCTCTAATCAAGTGAAGGTGACTACAACCATGCTCCCTTCATCTGCCCTTGATCTACAGCACCCCATTTTTGCACAGCAGCCAGAGTGAAATTCTAAAATCTGAGCATGACACACCACACCCCTCCTGAAACCCCTTCCACAACCTCCTCTTATGCACAGGATAAAGGCCAAGCTCCTTGGCATGACTTATAAGGCCCTTCATCATCTGATGCCTACCTGCTTCTCTAGCCTTGTCTCTCATCCCCGTACCACTGTCTGGGCTCCTACTACACTAGATTTGCTTCAGTCCCTCACTCCTTGGCACGTCCCAGCTTTCACACACACCACCCCCTCTGCCAGGACCACCCGCCTCTTCCCCTGGCTAACTCCTGCTCATCCTTCCATTCTCCACTTAAGTGTCACTTCCTCACTCAGGCCATCTGCTCCCCTTGACCATGTTAAGCTCCTCTATTTACACTTCAAAGAAGCCTGCAAGTCTTCTTCTGTAATATCGTACATGCAACTACTTATTCAATATATCTTGTCTTCCCTGTGAGCCCAGGGATCATACCTGCTTTGTTCACAGCTGTATCCTCATGCCTATCCCAGCACTGGTCTCACAGTAGACACTTAATAAATATTTATTGAGCAAAAGAATTACTAAACTTATTCCTCAGGTCTGAGCTTTCCAACTCATCTTTTGATTCATACTGATAATTTAATTGACTTCCTACTTCATTACCATACTTCATTGATTAAGATTCACTGGTTGTAAGAGGCAATGCTATTTTACATAATAATAGGGAAGAAAAAATGGTTGCAAATTAAACTGTGATACAATACTAAGATTCAGAATTTTTATCTTGTACTTATTGAAAAAGCTCTATTAGATTTACTTAGGCATGGGTTTTATTATATTCATAAAAAGGAAAATGTAAAAATATTAGTGAAATAAATTAGTTAGTTACTCCAATTTAATTTGATTTAGATATCACATTCAAAACCCACTCTTCTGAATCACTTTTGCCCCAGGGTCCAATGACTGTGATTTTCCACACAATATTGTCCTCTATACCACCAAGAAATTTAGTGATGCAGCATTTCTTAAAGGAGTGCTCAAGTATTGCATTTGGGATTTTCTTCTAAGCTTCTGATGCCTTTCCACAGTGTTGATGCTGGCAAGAAAATCTTGCTAACAGGTGTCAGCAGAAGAGTTCAGTCAACACCTAGGACCACATTCTTTCCTCAGATGATCATGGAATGGACTGCTGACTGAAACAATGAGCAGCTTCACTCGTGTTGTCATGCAACCAGAACTACCAAGTTCACACACACATGGGCAATGCAGCTACAGCAGAACCATCGCCTGCCCAACAGCAATGAAAGATGCTTTCGAGTGTATGACACATCCTGGCATCAGAGTATTAAAATGCGAGAAAAATAAAACATGTCTTAGAATCAATGAAATACGAGAGGTCAAAAAAGACTCTTCAAGAGAACTTGGGAAAGTTAATAAAAGGAAGAATGCAAATTCATTCTCTCCCTCTCCTTCCCTCCCCATCTCTCTGTCTCTCTCTCTCACACATACACACACACCACACACACACACACACTCACTCACTCATGGTCAGAGGCTCCTCACATGTTGGGAGATGGGTGCAGGAGGCATGAGCTGAGAGGAGGGTGGAGATAAGTTCAGCCCATACTCTTCCAGCCCAGTCCTGCAGCAGGTGCTTCCACCCTGGAGGAAGAAGGCATTTCCTGCCTCTCCGCTGGCCCAGCCATGCCCACATGGACAGTGTCCTCCCAGAGGGACTCCTTTTTCTAACTACTTTTTGACCTATTAAGATACTTTTTTTGCATGTTTGTGATTAAAAAAAAAAAAAAAGAACATGAGAGCTATCTTCTTAAATGTTTAACTGTGTAATACAGTCTTGTTAATTACCAGCACAATGTTATACCACAGATCTCTAGAACTTATTCATCTTGCATAACTGAAACTTCATGCCCATTGAATAGCAACTCTGCTTTTCCGCCTCTCCCCCAGCCCCTGGCAACCACCACCCTGCTTTCTGCTTCTATGAGTTCGACTATTTTGAGACCTCATGTAAGTGAAATCATGCAGTACTGGCTGATTTCACTTCACATAACATCCTCAAGGTTCATCCATGTTGTTGCATATGACAGGATTACCTTCTTTTTTAAGGCTGAATAATATTCCATTGTATGTATATACCACATAAAACAGCATTTTTTTAAACATCTTTATTGGAGTATAACTGCTTTACAGTGTTGTGTTAGTTTCTGCTGTATAACAAAGTGAATCAGTTATATGCATATGTATATCCCCATATCCCCTCCCACCCTCCTTATCTCACCCCTCTAGGTGGTCACAAATCACCGAGCTGATCTCCCTGTGCCATGCAGCTGCCCACTAGCTATCTATTTTACATTTGATAGTGTATATATGTCAATGCTACTCTCTCACTTTGTCCCAGCTTACCCTTCCCCCTCCCCATGTCCTCAAGTCCATTCTCTATGTCTGTGTCTTTTAAAATAGCACTTTTTAAGGACACAGTTTTTAAATAAATGGAAGTTTTTAAGAAATGTGTCATCACATTAGAGCAGAGCAGACTCTAGTGTCAGAGGTTATCTCATCCTCAGTCCAGCATTCAGGGTCTCAGCTTGTGAATACTCAATCATGGCTGGGAAAAGGAGGAGGAAAGGGACACCACTGGAAAAGTCAGTGGGCTTTTCTGTGCCTCAGTTTCCTCATTTGTAAAATGGTCATATAGGATTAGATGATTTATCAGTTCAGGGTCCCAGCATGAAAGAGATTACACACTCAAATGGGAGCTTTTATGAAGGGGATTATTTACAAAGTGTAGACAGGATTAAAGAAACCATCAAGGGATGGTAAAGCGGGACCTCCCATTGGCCAAACAAGTGATTGATGTGATCCATGGACACTAGCCTCCCAGGACCCAAAACAGCGTGGAGAAGGGGGGGAGAAGGGATCTGGAAGGACAGAGCATGTTCATCTAGGATCATGTCTGAGTTGCCACAGAGCCGCAATATTCTGTGACCATTTTGGTACAGAATTAAGTTTGCTATAGCAAGAAAAAAATTCTGTTTACTCTAAAGATTTGAGGAAAATCCACCAGGATGCATTTTCTCATCATTCTGCGCTTAGCTCAGATAGCAGCACCCACTTGCTGCTTTTGGAAACAGCTCAGGTTGAGAAGGTTACTCTCGACAGCCCGTTTTTCTTTAACTGAGCTCTTAACAAATGTGGGGGTTCTGTTTTGAGCTAGTAATTGATGTTTCTCCCTCCTTGTCTTATCCCCTGAGATTCTTCCCTTTTTCCGGAAGGAGGCTCCTGCAGTGTCCACTGTCTCACAGAAGAGACGTTCCAACAGAAGCAAAATAAAGTCTCTTGGCTTTCTAAACCCAAGCACTTGGAATCTCAGAGCACAGACAACACGGCGAGCCAGAGCAATGCTTACCACCTGCTCCGGCCCACCACCCCACACCCAGGCCAGAAAGTATGGAGAGAAAGCTGGGACCAAGCAGACATCGTGGGTCCTGAGAAAAGGGCCCCCAAATCCTTTCCCCACCGTGCTGAGGCAGTAGATGGTCAGCACCGTATGAGCTCTTTTCCTCCTCCCACTCGTAACTCATCTTCGAATCTCCCCCCTTTCCCTTGGCTGTTCCCCCCTTTCTGTCTGCCTGCCCTGCAGCAGCAGCGAAGCCCCATGGGTGCTCAGGACTCACAGGGGTGCTCAGCCCTGGGACAGAGCTCTGAGATTTTTAATTTTAACAATCAGTGATCCTTTTGAAAGTCTGATAAACAGTTGCTTCTAAGGAAGTTCCTGGTATCACTCGCCCTAAAGACCCAGGCAACGGTGCTGACCAGATTCTAGCATTCTAGCATCCAGCATCCTGAGCTTAGAGGCACTGCCATGCTCCAAAATGCATGGGGTTTTGCTGTGACTGTTATACAGATGTCCAACTGGGCTGCACCAGCCATGAGAGAGATGTCACGCTGTGCGGTGAAAGCTCTCTCAGAAGAGAGGGCAGTCACACTGCCTCAGAACAAAAACCCATTTGGAAAAAAACAAAAATAAGTTTTCTGAGTAAACATGTCTTTTCTTCTTTCAACGGAGTTAGATTATTTCCCAGAGGCTTTATAAAGTGAAGGAAGACTCTAAGTTCTGGCACATAACAAACTAAAAGGAAGCGGGAGGCTGCCATCCTGCCCGTTCTGAAAGAGGCGTCTTGCTGGGCCAGAGGGTTCAGTCATTAGCTGGATGGCTGTGGTCAAATCGCTTAACCTCTCTGTGTCTCGTTTTCCTCATCTGCAAAAATGCCAGGGGTGTGGATGAAGATAATTATCAAAGTCCCTTCCATTTCTAAGAATATTTGACTTTCAAACTGGGAAAGGGACATTCCAGTTCAGGGTCCAAGGATTTGCCATTGAAAAATGAAGCAAAGAAGGAAGAATTGCCATCATCAGCCAACAGGGCTGTAGCCTGACAAATAACAGACAGGAAGTACTCTGCAGATTCTGTCATTCTGGCCTTGATGTGTTAGGGCTGCATTCCCATCTCAGATGATACCGCAAAAATGGGCTATTCCATGCATCTCAAGAATGCCCCGACCATATTAGGAATTCTCCTAAGTGGCTCCTCTGTGACATTACACAGTGTTGCTTCAAACTCAACTCTAGACGAAAATATTACAACTGGATGATTTGTCAAGTGCTAAATCTAATCTTTGCTATTCTTTTTCTAGAGTCCTTAAAAAGAAGAGTGCCAGATGTTATGCTTGTATATTTAATGGGAAACTGAATGGGAAAAAACAAAACGCAGCAAGCTTAGTTGTAATATTTAACCGTTCTTGAAAACCCACCATCTAAACATACCAGAAAGAACATATTTTCAGAACTGTGACAAAGTCAAATGTCTCTCAAACACAAAAAAAAAATAAGTCTGTCATGAGTAATTCAAAATAAAGCAATCTGTCAGTTGTAAAATTCAAGAACACTTTTATAAGTAGTTTGAATGCTTCCAACTCTCTCAAAAGATACCATGTTAACATATCAAAAATATTCAGAGAGAATTTCATCGACCTCAGAAAACATTAACTAATCAGCTACTTAGGTAACATCAGGCTGGATCTCCCACAAACACTTAGCACTTATCAGGGACAAATCTAACTCATCGTCTGTTGCCCAAACCGGTCCCCCTCTTGCTATCCCTTTCCACTAATCACACAAGCCAGGAACCTGAACATCATTTAATACCCCTCCACTTTCTCCTCTCATCGATAACCAAATTCTGTAGATTGTGCTTACTGAGCATCTTTGTCTCCTATTCTGTCTCTTTACTGCCACTACCTTAGATCAAACCTTCATCCCCTATCTGGTAGACAATTGCAAGGTGTTCCAGCCTTTGATGTCTTCAACTAATTCATCCATCCTTGAGAGTTCTCTTTCTCAAATGCACATTTGATATGTCATTCCCCCACTCATGCCCACTCTTCAATGGCTCCCTGTTACTTATCGTAAGAATTCAATATTCAAGATGGTGTCCTACTTCACACTCCACATCCCAGCCTTGTCAAACTGCTTACGGTTTTCCATTGATTCATTTCCACTGTGATATTCAGGTCTCCAGGTCCTAATTGATCAACCCCTTCCCACCACACCTCCAAAAGGGTCCATCTAACAATTCTACTTCTTTCAAGATGAAAATTCCTTATCCTCACCTGGCACAACCCTCCTCCTCCACTGCTCAGCTCCAGCTGTACAACCCTCTGTAGGGTCTGCTGCCCTCCTCCTTTGAGTCTCAAGTTCAAGGTGGTTCCCTCAGCGAGACCTTCCCTCACCCCCAAAAGAAAATTTGGTCTTTCTCCTACATACTCTGCAACCTGCTATTCTTTTCCCTTATTGCACTTATCACGAGTGATAGCTACATGTTTACTTTTGTGGTAATTAGTTCAAAGCCCACCATCCTCGATGGACACTTACCTCTGTGAAGTAGGGATGGTTTAGGCCCAAAGTTAATCCCTAGAGGCCTAGCACTCAATAAAAATTTTAAGCCAATGCATGGTATCTCCAGCCTCAGTGCTTCTATGAATAACTTTCCGCTAATTCCCACCGAGCAGCTAAGGATCACGTCCTCCCTTGCAGCTCAGACAGGTCCCTGAGCAGACTTAAATCAGAGCACCCATGATGCCTAATGCACTTCCATGTCGTTCTTCTTCTGCTATAAGCTCCTTGTGGTTCTCCTTGCAAAAATCTTGTCATGTCTTTGAGGCATGTGAATCCTTATGGCATAATGAAAAGGATACAGAGGGACATACGTCCTCAGATATCAATTTATGAGGGTGCCACAAGAATGGCAGCAAAAAAATTTTGTACTTCAATTTGTATTTTAGGTTTTTTTTGATACCAAATAACAAACATGAACCTACTATGCTTTTATATTTATGCTCAATTCTAACTAGAGAAAAGGGCACAAATACATTATATTGCTCTTGGGTAGCAGGTACCCCCCTCTGTGCCACTGATCTATCCCCAGCATCTAGCATAGTGCCTGCATGTTGTAGGTGCTCAATAAATGTTTAATGAATAAATGAATGAAAAATAAATAACAGAGTGAAAAGTGAATGATTCTTATCCTCAAAGAATTTAATACTCAAAGAAATAAACAGCAGACACGCTAAAATTTTGAAATCTCTATAGATAGCTCATGAAATTGCTACTTTTATAAGGCAGTTTCATATGGTTTAATCTAATACTTATGTGTAGTAGTGTACATGCATTCATTTTTTTCATCATGTTTATTTGTAACTTTTATCCATTTGGACAAGATAAATTGTGGTGCAAACAACAGGCATATATAACCAGGGTACCCATTTATTTTGGTTTGCCTGACACCATTCTGACTTAAACATATGGCCCCAAAATAATTATTTCACTATCAATAATTATTTCATATTCACTATAAATGTTTCACTCTCAAATGTGTCCCAATTTGGATGATAAAACTCTGCGATCTGCTAAAATCCTCTTAAGACATTCTAAGGCTTAAGACCACAGCCATAAAAAAGCTTTCTCTCTCTATGGGAGTTAATGATTTCTCCTTTGAAGAGAAAAGACTGAGCAGAATAAATACTGGTTTCCCCTGAAGCCTCATCTTGGGGGAATGTCACATTCAGGGAAGTATAGTCCAAAAGTAACTAATAAGCATCATCTTTCCTGGTTCTGGAAGAATACTAAAGAGAATCCAATACCTAACTCACAACAATAGTTCTTCAAAGTTCCTTCCACTCCTCTCCAAGCCCCCATATCTCAGAGCTACAGGGTGAGGGGTGGGCTGTAGGAGAGAAAGTCGGGCCTTTCTAAAGCCTCAGGACCAACGTCCAGGGAACACACTCCTCCTCCCACCCCCCATTTCCTCTAGCCCATTAACCCATCTCCAGATTTCTCCTCAGTGAATTCAAAAAAGGAGAGAGTAGATCTGGCAATGATGCATCTTTCTTTAGAAGAATCTAAGTGGGTAAAGGCAAAATTCTTTAAAGGGTGACAGGGGAAAGAATTTCAAGCATTGTATGTCAAAAATATGCGTCGCACACACACCGAAAACAGGCACACAGACTAGGCAAGATTAAAAGAGACGAAAGAGACATAATGGATCAAATGGATTCAGGATCCAAAACCTGTTTGAAGACATTTGAATATGGACTGTATATTAGATGATTTTGTGGAATTACAGTTAATTGTCTTGGGTGTAGTAATGACATTGTGGTTATGTAGAATAATGTCCATATTCTTAGGAGAAACATGTGGAAGTATTTAAGGGTGAAGTATCATGATGTCCTCAAACCAATATTCAAGTGATTTAAAGAGAGAATGTGAACATTTATACATAAATCTTACTTTAACACAAACTTAATCCAATGCGTCTATATATGGAACAAGCAAGAGAGGAAAAGCGCATGTAGCAAAATGAAGGGGCTATGACTATGTACTATTCTGTCAACTTTTCTGTAGGCTAATTTTAAAAATAAAAAGGAGTGGAAAATAAATAAATAATAAGTAAATGAATAAGATGCCTTTCACATGTGTATTAAATATTCCACACAATGCCCAAGTATTCTCCTTTGAAGCTCTAACTGCACTGACCCAAGGGGGGAAACAATGCCCACAGCTTTTCATGTTGGGAGAAATTGTTTATTAAACCCTCGGGGAATCTAACTTTCTGATGGGAAAGTAATAGCTCTGGGCAGTGCCATTAGGAGGACTAGCTCTGGCAGGAGTCAAAACTAACCTCCTTAGCATTTCCTGATGGCCTCTGCAACGTGGTCCCTGCCCCAGCACAAGACAGTCTCCTTTTTGTGAACTTCTTTGCCCACCATATATGGATTCCACCACCCCTCCTGCTAAATGACCAGTGATTCAAGCATGAGTATGAGGCAGCCTCAATCCCCCAGTTACTTCTTCCAAGGGTGACTGGTCATTTAATTTATCATTCAAATCAAGACAATTTTGAGAATGCAAGAGGGGACTAACCAGACAGGGTAGCAGGACAGCACCTATACTGAGACTGTCCAAGGAAAACTGGAACTGTCTCAAGAACATTTGGATATATGTTCATCCTATTTGTACCCGATAAGCAAGTGTATCAGACAAATACATAAATGATGGCAACAGCAATCTTTACCCATGTAACAAAATAATACAAAGCAACTGCATAAACAAATTGCTTGGGAGTTCAAAGGAGGAATGAAGTAATTCCTTTGGAGGAATCAGAAAGAAATTCCTGGGCGAGGAGGAATTTCAAGTTGGTTTTAAAATAATAAGACTTCTGCAGGTAGAGATGGGAGACAAGGTCATTCCAAATGGAAGGAATTATGTGAGTGAAAAGCCAAAGTAGGAAAGCAGGGGGTATACCAGGGAAAATGGAAGCAATCTAATATAGCTGATCTAAAGAGGTGTCCACAGGAAAGCCAAGGAGATGAGCTTGGGAAGGTAAATTGGAACCGTAGGGGAAGTACACACTCAGTCCAACAGGCAACAGGGAGTCACTGAGGGTTTGGGGGGAGGATGGTAATAAGACTGTGGAGGGCCTTGAATATCAGGCTAAGGACTTAAGCCCGGAGAATCAGACAGACCTCTTCCAGAAGAGTAAATCAATATTACCCGGCCTGAAAACATGAATAATATAAACCAAAAGAAAACTGTCACAGATATTGATGCCATAAGCTTCTCAAAACCACTTTTATTCTCTCCTGTGGGAGGTTCTGTTTCATATACTGGCTCAAGTATTACTTCTTCTGTCAATTTTTCACCATAAACTTCTCACAGGAGCCCTGTTGCCAGAAAGTGACTGCCACAGAAACAGAACTGAGAGGGTAAAAATGTTCAGAATTGTCCAAGCTTGAGAAGATGAAAACAGAAAACACAGCATTTGAGCTAAAGGAAAAGCAAGTTACCAAGAGGGGAGGGATGTGATAAATTTCCTTTGAGGATAAAAAATTACGTTTTCAAGGCACAGCACGTTTTGAATGCAAGTCCTTCTACCACACACAAAGAAGCCTCAGGCAATCTCACATTTAATAAGATTAATTTATTTTTCCCAAAGGTTAATTTACAGATATTTACTGGATTACACAGAGAACTTTAGGGGTGGGGGGAGTAAGTGTTTCAGCTGTTTTTAATTTTATTCCAGATATTTGACTAGGCAAGAACACATGCTTCAGAGAAGAATAAGTCATTCCAGAGAAAAACTATTAATATCAAATCTTTCCGGAAAAGGTGGACAACACTGGCAAAGCAATCTCCTTTTCAGAGGAGAACAGCCTAACAGGAAGCCAGTGCTCTGGGCTCTAAATACAAAGCCAGGAATATTTGTAAACAGAAAGCACATATTCCCTTTCTATAGAGGGTGTGCCCCGCTCTTCAAATATATTCCCTGGTCAGTTAAGGCCATAAATGAATGGAGAAAAGTCTGGTCTGGAGAAGTAGTTCTTGAGTTTTCAGTCCATGGAGCTTTATATCTACAAAGGACATCCAGGAAAAATAAACAGGAGTCAACTTTAAGAGGCTTCTACTGGGCTTTGAGCTTTCAAAAAGATAACTGCAATTAAATGGAACCCATCAAATATGCTTAAGTCCACAGAGTCATGCATACACACACACACACACACACACACACACACACACACACACACACACACCTTTGGAGGATGAAAGGGAACCAGATTCATGATTTTGAAACCTGGTAAATAAAAGAGTCAAGTATTTATCTTGTCTCTCCTATGTGAACTATACCACTGGGTAATCAAAAAATAGATGACGGGAAGCAATTCTTTATAAAAGTATTCCACCTGGTAAGTGAAAAAAGAAGTCTAAATTAGAATATCACCATTTTACCAACCCCAACAAATAAATGAATCTAAGCATTGAGCATCAACAATAGTTAATATCACAAAAAGGACAAGACAGGTATCACACACTTCCAGACTGAAGAACACTCTTACAGTGTTGCCAAAGGAATTGTATCTGAGTCTGATCAAGCCTCTAAATCCAGCTACCACTCTACAGGAGTACAGAAGACAGAGGAACACAGTGAAATGTGCCATGACTATGAGAAACTCTACAGGTCAGAAGGCTGGATTCATCCACAGATAAACTATAAGGAAAAGAAAAGGATGGATCAGGAATCTATAGATAAAAAGAATGGTGTATCAGGTTTTTTTGATGAGTAAACTCATTTTTAAAAGCTGTTAAACTATAGTACCTAAGGACGCCCATTTGGGTGATTACTACTAAAACCTCGATAATGGTTACTTACAAAGTGAAGTAGGGGATTATGATTGAGATGGGGGCATATGGAAAGGGCTCCTAGAGTGGGTGGCAAATTTTATTTCCTGACCTGGGTGGTAGTTACAAGTGCTTTTGCCTTATCAAATATATGCTTTACTAAGCTATATATTTGATTTGGAAGGGAGGTTCTATCTGTGTCTTGTTTTACAATAAAGTAGCTTGATTTAAAAAGAAGAAAAGATATTTCCAGTAAAGTTCTTAGAAGCATGAGAAAGGATTTAAAGAAGCATCTGATAATTTCCAAATTTGGGGGAAGTATGATAGGTATATAAGGCAATAAAGATTCATATTTGGGGAAGGTGAGTTAAAATATACTCAGTACATTTCTGTAATCAATACTAGAAAAAGTCGACTAGGAAGGAATATAATTCAACTAAGAAAACTTGAAAGGAAAGATGTTGATTGATATGTAGAACTCTATGGCCTCCATTCCCCATGAATCTCCTCGTGATCCCCAGAAGTGTTATAGCTCAACCCCCAGGTACAAAAGGGGATGGTTTAACAATCCTGGGGCAAGTCATATAAAAATACTAATATTTTAGAGCAAAACCAGCCTCTTTTGCTAATTTTCTCCCTCTGAGAAATAGTTGCTGATTTTTCCCCTTGAAAGTCCATTCCTAGGCTCTTGTGGAGGCAGAACTCCTGGCCTTGGACACCTGATGACCACATGACCTGAGCTGCCCACCATAAACTAACCATGTCATTTGATCCACCAATCCATAAAATCAGTTAAGTGCAGTCACACTCTGTCACCAAGTGGAAGTGATATATATAAGATAGGTCTGTAGCAGGTCCAGAAGGTACAATAAGTCGCATGATTAGGAACTCAGATTCCTATGGCCACCTACTCGTGCTACATGGCTTTCTCTTTCTCAGCCCACACCTATGACCTCATAAGGATTCCCTATAACCAGTTAATGCTGGGGAAAAAACTTGGGTATGTTTTATAGATAATTCTTCATTATATACCAGCACTAGCTGGAAATAGACTGTTGCATATTCACTCAGGGGTGGCCCTGAAAAATAGTGGAGAAAGAAAATCCAGCCAGTTGGTAGAACTTCACAGTACATGTGGATATCCACTTCGTCCAGGCTGAAAGATGGCCAGAAGTACAAATCTACACTCACTCATAAGTAGTAGTTAATGACTTAGCCAAATGGTCAGAGAATTAGAAAGAAGAGAATTGGAAAACTGGTAAAAAGGAGGACTGCGGAATAGGTATATGGATTTTGGAATGGGCAAAGGGTATGAAATATTTGTATCCCATGTGAATACCCACAAAAGAGCATCCACTGCAGAGGCTCTCAATGATAAGGTAGACAAGATAACACATTCTGAGGATGTCAGATGACAGTCAGCCTTTTTTTCCCCAGCTACTCCAGTGCTTTCTCCAAGGACTTATCTTCAGAGTGTCTATGGCAGCAACCAATCAGGCTGTGCATAGACTCACCAAGGCAAATCTTGCTACCACCATTGCTGAGTACTCAACCTCCTAACAGCAGGAGCCAACAGTGAGCCCTGGCAGACCAGCTGGCTATCTGCTGAGGGATGATTACCTTGGTCCCCTTCCAGAAAGAAGGGGGCAAAGATCTGTCCTCACTGGAATAAATGCATTCTGGATATGGATTAGCCTTTTGCAAGCACCACCATCCACATACTTATCTACCATCATGGTACCCCTCACAACATTTCTTCTGAACAAGGCACTAATTTCTCAACAAAAGAAGTACAGCAACTGGCTTATGACCATGTAATTCTTTGGTCTTGCCACATCTCCATCATCCAGAAGCAGCTGGCCTGACAGAATGGTGGAATCACCAACTGAAGGCTCAATAATGTCACCAACTGGGAGATAACACCTTGAAAATTTATGGAACTATCTTACAGGATGCAGTATATGCTTTGACTCGACAACCCATATAGAGTGCTATTTCTCCCTAACTAGAATACATGGATCTGGAAACCAAGGATTAAAGTTGAAGGGTCTGCTTTTATTATTACACCTAATAACCAATCACAAAAATTTCACTTCCCATTCCTGAGATATGGGGCTCCACTGGTTTAGAGTTATTAGTTCTCAAAGAAAAATATTTCCATTATAGGCACAAAAATGGTTCTACTGAACTCAAATTTGAGACATACCCCCGGTCATTTTAGACGACTCATGCCATTGAACCAATGGACAAAGAAAGGTTTCACTGTCCACATTGAGGTGATTGGTCCCAACTGTAAAGATGAAATAGGATTGGTGCTGAACAATGGGGACCTAAAGAGGGATGTCTGTAATTCAGAGGATTCTCTGGGGTTCTGTTTATTACTTGTTCTGTTATTACTGTTTATCACATGTTCAGTAATAAAGTTGATAAAAGATTTCACCAGTCCAATAAATGAGGGACGACTAAGGACACAGACTCTTCAGGAATGAAGCATCAACTCACCAGAAAAAGAATCCTCACAAACCAAAGGACTAGATAAAAGGAAAAGGAACATGAAAGTGGATAAGGGAAGAAGGAAAATATGTAGCTACAGATATAGATCTATATATGTAGATCCCCTACCTATTTATCTATCGCTATATATCAATTATGGCCTTGTGATCAGTTACAGAAGTGAGAACTGTAGCAACTATGTGTATTTTATTCCTAGATTTTTATGTACATATTTGTATATAGAAATCATTTTCTCCTTTTCCTTTCCCCTGATATGTCATATAAGGACTGTTGGTTGATAGTTAACTTTACAGTTTAGTCTTGTGGGTTATAAAACAGGATTTTGACTAACCTGTGAGAGTAACTAAGATCATTCAAATATGGACGCACTTGACTGATGAGACTTTGCATCTGCCTTATCGGGGAAAGGGTGAGCATGCCTTCATTGTGAAAGGGACAGTTGCATCAGCAGAAGCACTGCCACGCTGCTGTTGTTGTTTTATCAAGTTCGTATGTGGGTAGAAGGCTGAGTGCGGATGCAGAAGAGACAAAGGGGTGGACTGTGCCTAACGGTGCTCAACCCCACGCTCACTCTTCAACGTACCTTCCTCCGACAGCACACCGTGTTTTTCAGACTAACTCACCACTTGGCTTCCTGTTGGGTCCTATCAGCTGGGGCACTAGCAGGAGACTGGAAGACAGCAGAAGGGAGAAGCCTTTTTGTTTCTTTGGATTTCTGGCAGTGCCCACAGAGCAGGGGCAGTGATGTCGTCACAGCTAATGAGGGCCCTGGGCTCCTGGTCAGGCACCTCGCTTCTCACAGCAGAGGTGGGCTGTGAGCCAGCTGAGAGCAGGGACTGTCTTAGACTTATGGCTCCTCTATAGTGCCTGACCTAGGACGAAACCCATAGTAGGCACATGGTTGTTTTGTTTTAATTGTGGTAAAAAAATAAATAAAATAAAATTTACCATCTTGACCATTTTTAGGTGTACAGTGCAGGCATGTTAAGTATGTTCACTTTGTGTGAAACAGACCTCCAGCACTTTGCATCTTGCAAATCTCTATACCCGTTAAATAACAATTCCCCTTTCCTCCTCCTTCCAGCCCCTGGTAGCCACCACTCCACTTCCAGTTTCTATGAATTTTACTACTTCAGAAAAGTAGGCACATGATTTTTTTTTTGGTCGCACCATGCCGCATGCGGGATCTTAGTTCCCTGACCAGGGATCAAACCCCGGCCCTTGGCAGTGAAAGTACGAAGTCTTAACCACTGGACCGCCAGGGAACTCCCAGCACATGATTTTTTTAAATTAACATAATTGTAGACTCTCAGAGTTGGAAAAAACCTTAGAAGTAATCTAGTCCAGGGTCTTACCCAGGGCATGGGTCCCACCTTTTTCATCTTAAATCCAGTAACCATTACCTTTTGATCACCTAATCTCTGCTGGAAAAATCCCAGTGACTGCTTCAAAAAGGTGATAGAAAAGTTCTTCCTTACATTAAACGAAAATGTCGAACTGCTCCCCATTGATCTTGGTCTATTTTCCAGAACAGAACAAGTTTTCCTTCATCAAAGTTTACATGTTTTTGTGCTATTTTAAAAACACGTTTTTATCATGTGTTTAGCCTGCCATGGCAAGATTTGCATGGAGAAAATCAGTAATACAAATTAAGACTATCAACTGCTGTTGATATTCAATACTCAGCAACAGGGTATCACGTAGCCAGAGGTCTCCGTAGCCAAAGGGAAGGCAGCAGAATTCAGGAGCTAATTTAAACAGTGAATCAGTGCTTGTTCCTGAGACCCGTTGTACATCTAGGCCTTTAAAAATAAATATTCCTCTCCACATGTTCACAAGATTACTGACAAGTTTCTCATTAGGTGACTACTTAGCTCTTTAATAAACCAAGAGATTCTCTCCCAGATAGTCACAATATTTACCACGATGTAAAGACAAAAATTGTCGCTAATGAAATCTCATTCAGAAAAGCCCATCACCTCGAAATGATTTCTGAAGTTAGAGAGGCAGGATATCATCTTGTTCTTGCAGTGTTTCTAGCAACACTAATGGCAACCTCTTCCCCGAATAACTGCACCGTAAGTTCTTTACACGACAAATTTACACTGTTGCCATAGAAATAAAACCAAATAATAATAATAACAAATTTGAAGAACATGAAGGCTATGACAAAATGCCTCTGATGGAAGATTAGGGGCTGGGCCAGCCTTGCACAAGAACTTAACTATAGGAGGCAGCTGCCTCTGTGGGTTGTGATAAATGCCTTGGGCAACTGTCTTCACCATCCTCATCATCATCATTGTTAAGTGCACTCAGTATGCCTTTGACATAGAAGAAGCACTTAATGCCAGTTTAAGAGAGAAATGTAAAAATCAGTAAAGGCCAGGAAGCAATAATTTATAAAGAATAATTGTAAATTGCAAATAAACATTTGGAAAAATCTCTCTGTGACTTGTAATCAAAGAAATGCCTATAAAACAATGTAAGATACTACTTTTGTCTCAACAACTGAGAACAACAGATACTGTCAGTACTGTAGAAGTGTAAACTGGTACAATCTTTCAGAGGATTAATTTGCCAATATATAACAGAAACCATAAAAATATTAATATATTTTGGTCCAGAAACTTTATTTCCTGAAACATAGGCTATAGAAACAATTTTTTAAAATGGGCACACAAAAAGTGTGTACAAGGGTTTCATAATTTGTAATAATCAAAAAACAAAAACATCCAAATAGCAAGCAATGGGTGATAAATAAGTTATGGCTCATCCAGAAGATGGAATTCTAAGTAACCATTAATAAAAGCAAATGTTACATAGCACTTACCATGTAGCAGGCTCTATTCTAAGCAATTTGTAAATAAATTAACTCATTTGATCTTTACTATAATCCTATGATGTAAGTATTATTATTGCCCCCATTTTACAGAGAAAACCAAGGCAAAGAAGTTAAGTAACTTGCCCAAGGTCACCAAATTAGAAAGCGCTGAGCTAGTATTCAAACTCAGGCAGTCTGATCTGATCCCAGACTCCGTGCTCTTAACCATCACACCATTATACTATGGAAGAACATTTAATGCCATGTTAAAAATCTCAAAAAATACTTGTAAAAATCTTTTAAATGAAATTACCAAATTGGTGTGTGGGTCCATAATATACATCCATATGTATGCCAAAATACCAACAACTGTTATTGGAATTATAAGCATTTTTTTTTTACTTTCTTCTATTTTTCTAATTTTATTTTTTGCAATTAGCATGTACACTTGGCCTTCCATAGCCACAGGTTCCACATCCACGGATTCAACCAGCCGCAGATCCACAGATGAGGAACCCACCAATACAGACAGCCCGTTGTACTAGGCAATTTTATACAAGGGACTTGAACATCTGTGGATTTTGGCATCTGCAGGGGTCCTGGAATCAATCTCCCGTGGGTGCCAAGGGACGACTATATTACATTCATAATTTTAAAAATAAAAGAATGCTCTCAGTACCATCACTTAAGTATTCCTGATAGGCCACTGCCTTTAGCCTAGAACTGGAAGGGACCCAATTATTTGAGCAAACTGAAGTGCTTCACATCAGTTTGCCTCCTTCTTGACCACGAGATACAGTTGTTGTTTTTAAATCTTCAGGAAAACTAAATAAAGGACCTTGACCTGAACTGATAGCACTTTGTATATTAAACATCTTATATCAATAAAATATTTTTATTTCAACACCTGAAGTTTGAAAGCACTCAACCTGTGTCCAGATAAAGTCTCTCTATTCCCTGCCTTCACCCCTAAGTAATCTGAGTTTATCAGTGTGCAGATATTTAACCTCACCAACAAAATTTCCAGCTGGTGAGGATAGTGCTGCTTCTTATAGAGCCTTCTAGGGCCCCTGACTCATTGGAACTTCCCGATGGCCATTGCCTTACTGTATTAAACTGACCCTGGAGCTCCTCCGTGGTAATTCTCAACTGAACCAATTTGGGCATTTAAATTGCCCTCAGGAAATGGACAAGGGAAATGTGACAGAAATTAAACCAGCACCTTCCCACACAGGCTCTGTCCACACCATGCCGAAAGAAAACAATTGCCTATAGGCCAGTGGGACAGAGGCAATAATTATATTCTCTCAAAGAACAATCCTTGCTCTGGATAAGGAATGTTTATCACATAGTACTCTGCATGGGGTTTGCAGAGTATGTAAGAAACAGGGTGAGCCTGCGAGCCTGCAAAGGATGCTGCATCAACTTTCATCAGAATCAAGTCCACAAACTCCCCTGACAATTCTTACCACCTGGCATTTGGTGGCCTTGATTATTCCCTTGGCAGCAAAGCCCCTAGAAGACTTTTAAGTAGAAGGCTCCAGATTCTGCAGCATTAACCAGAATAGCACGTAAGTATGTTTGGGTGACGTATCCATAGTCATTAGTAACCCATTCCACAATTGTCTAACATTCACTTTAGCAGTGTTGCTGCTGAGACCCCTATGGGCTTCCAAACCACAACAACTATAGTGGGCAGAATTCTAAGATGTCCACCAAGATTCCCTCGCCCAGGTGTACACACCTGTGTAATCTCCTCCCCTCAAGTGGGAACCTGTGAATATGGTGGGATGGTCACTTCCTCAATTAGGTTACATTATATGACCAATGGAGATGGGACTGTCACTCCATCCTGGCCAACTAGAGAGAGATGCGCTCCTGCTGGCCTGGAAGAAAGCAAACATCTATGTTGCAAACTGCCTACGGGGGCCAACTGGCGAGGAACCTCAGGTGTCCTCGAGGAGCTCAGGGCGGTCCCAGCCAACTACTAGCAAGAAAAGAGGGATGTCAGTCCTGCAACGTCAAGGAAATAAATCCTGCCAACAACCAGTGAGCTACGAAGACAGCCCTGTGCCTCAGATGAGATCACAGTTCCTGCTACCACCTTGATTTCAGCCTGGGGAGACCCTGAGCAGCACCCAGCCAGCCTGTGCTGGATTCCTGGTCCTCATGAACTATGAGATGATAAATTTGTGTTGTTTGAAACCCAAGCCCCCAGCAATAGAAAACGAATACAATGACCATGATGGTGACACTGTCAGAACATGTGCTGCTGATGTTCTTTCTCACATTTCTACTGTCTCCAGAAGGAATGCCTGTCCGTAACATTCTCCCCTAAGGAAGCCAAAGGAGAGTGGTAATTGATATCTGTATAATCGTTTGGAGTTTATTTAACTTTCAAATACAATCTCGTTTAAATTTTGCATCATTAATCTGAGAAAGTCCAGGCAGTGATGATTAGAAACAAAGACTCAGGGCTTCCCTGGTGGCGCAGTGGTTGAGAATCTGCCTGTTAATGCAGGGGACGCGGGTTCGAGCCCTGGTCTGGGAAGATCCCACATGCCGCGGAGCAGCTGGGCCCGTGAGCCACAACTACTGAGCCTGCGCGTCCGGAGCCTGTGCCCCGCAACGGGAGGGGCCGCGATAGTGAAAGGCCCGCGCACCGCGATGAAGAGCGGTCCCCGCACCGCGATGAAGAGTGGCCCCCGCTTGCCGCAGCTGGAGAAGGCCCTCGCACGAACCGAAGACCCAACACAGCCAAAAATAAATAATAAATAAATAAATAAAGTAGCTATAAATAAATCATGGTACACACAAAAAAAAAAAAAAAAAAAAAAAAAAAGAAACAAAGACTCAGGAGCCACGCTGCCTGGATTCGACTCCCTCTTCTCGCCACTTACTCACCAGATGAGCTCAAGCCAGTTCCTTGACCTCTCTGTGCCTCAGTTTCCTCACCTGTAAAACAACAATGTGATAATCCCTACCTCCTAGGGGGCTGTGAGGATTAAATGATTTTGCATAAAGTCTAGCTCCTAGTAAGCACTGGATAAGTGTTTATTGTTCTTGTAATCAATGGTAGTTTCTAAACACACCAGAAAAGCACAACTAGCTTTGTTCACTTCCCACTATAATATGCTGCAAGAATTAAAGCCTATGGTTTTAACAGGTTCTACAATACTGAGCTTGTGCGTTATCCTGGAGAAAAGTAACCCACAGCAAGGAAAGAACAGATCTCCACCATTTAGCTGTTGTCCTGAGTAGAATGGGGGGAGCACAGGCAAGAAAGAATGAGCTTTCTGCAGCCCCTAGAAAGGACCACAGACCCAGGGGCAAGTGGAAGTGTGATGGTTTCCTTCAGTGGCCAGGTAAATCAAACCCTGGTTCCAACAGAATTCTGGATTTGAGATGAGAATACAGACACAAGTGGGTTCCTGCTGCTATAATTAGACTCACACAGCCCACATCACACACATTCTGGAGCCCAGACAGGCTGTCATGTTGACCAGCTCCAACAGGTGTTCCTTCCAGGTAAGCTTAGTAATAGTAAATCCATTAAAAGGCAGTTGGGGTGGGCAGCGGGGGGTTGGTAATGCCTCCTGAAGGCTGCCAGTTCCATATGTGGCAAAGACAACAGTCGTCTTGTCACTGGGACTATCCAAGGTGAGCTGCCCGTGTACCCACCCTCATAACATGGAGACAGGCTCATAAAAGGACACTTTCTAGTTCAAAGAGTACCCCGCCAAGCTGTCCCATAGGTCAGGGCTGCTGTGGACATGGTGGTGTTTTGGTTCATGGGCACTGCTGTGGTTACACTCTGGAAAAGTTTAAGGCGTAGTTAAAGGTGTATTTTCCCAGTGTGGTTTTGGTCCCATTAAAGTATCATTGACCAAAGGCCTACTTAGTCATCCCTCATCTGTTTTACTAATTTCTCAATTTAAGTGTTAAAGAATTCTTGTCAGTGGGGGGAAAATATGTGGGTATATCTTTTTTTGTTGTTGTTGTAATAAATGCCCCTCTTTGTCTTAGCCCTTACCTGTGCAGCCTTCATGCCACAGAAAGAGACATGCCCCTTTCTTTTTGGTACTTTCCCATCACTCCTCTTCCTCCAAAACAAATAAATCATTGACAAAGGAAATGGAAAACTACAACAGAAAGTGCTTTTACCTTATCTCCAAATTACTCAAAGGCATATTGGTTTGTTTCAGTGAGTTTACCTTAATTCACACTGGAAGATATCCTAAAAGATCCAAAAAGAGGTAGTAAAGCTTGAATGCCTACAGGCATGTGCAGTTAGCACACAGGAACTGTGCGAGCTAGGTTGAAAGGAACAGGCTTAGATGACTTGCCTTTTAAAACACTGTGCAGACCTAACAAAACAGCCAAACAAAAATCTCTCCAGTGGGCCATGTGTGGCTTGGGGCCACATTTGTAATGACCCCTGACCTAGAGAGTAGGAGGTTCTTTCAAAAGCCAGTTTGATACAGGGAGTGTAGACCCCCAGGCCAAGGCATGAGGACCTCAAAGAGAAAGTCAAAGCAACTGGAACTGCTCTCTGAAAACGGCCAGCCTAGCTGATTGGTGAGCTCAGAATTCTCCACTTGGCATGGCCTGGAAGTCCAGAGGAAGGCTGCAATAACACACCAGTCTAGACACAGAGGGCCACAATCAACAGGAAATGCCTCCCTACTGGCACCCAATTACCCTTGAGACTTTGATCAAAGAAAAAAGGTTTCCTTTTTCTAATCAAAAAAATCCAATCACCTGCTATGGTAGGGTGGGTTTCAAGCCATTTAGCAGCAAGCTCCGCTAATCAGGGCATTACCCATTGATTAGAGGTCTTTTTCCTGGGAGGAATTCCCTGATAAAATCCCTTGAGAGCACATTTCGCCCTAGCAGAGCTTGGTCTAGGCCTAAAAGTACACACCGTCCTCAATGAGTTTGGTGGGTTTATTACATGTGTAACAGCATGTCAACGTGGAAACTTTTCTCTCAGTTTAGAGACAATAAACCCAAGGCAGAATTTTAAAGTTACTGTCCAAGAACTAGTTAGAGGACTCAGACCCCTCACCTACAACAAGAATATCAAAGAGAGAGATGAGAGGAAAACAACTGAGAAAAGAATGTGTGAGGAGGATTTATTTGGAAAGAGCTGTACTTTAACCCTTGGGAAAGGAGTGGAGGGTGTCTATTTTCACTTCAAGCCTGGTGAAGGGCAGTTCACTCCTGCGTCACAGAAGTCACCGTGGATTGAAAATCCTAAAGTGCGGGAGGCAGACTTGTTAGAATCCAGATGGGCCTGCACTAGAGCTCATCAGTCCAAAGGATGCCTGCATGTTTCCCATGATGAGGTGGAGATGGGGCCACACACAAGAGGGCTGGTGTGAGGTCACGTGAGGGCCTGTCGTGTAGGGTCTCCTAGATGCCTGATGAAAGCTGGATGTGACTCCAGACTCCTTGGGATGAAGAAGGAGTAAATGAAGAACCAGAGGAGAGACCGTGCATCATGTGCATCAAGAGAGCTACAGGTGAAAGGGTCTCAATGATTAGGGCAGCAAGTGGGGATGGTGGTGGAGGTGAGGAAGTGGGTAGTCTCTGGAACATCCATAAAAACACCCAGGAGAAAAAAAGTTAGCCTTAAACATCTGCCAGGTCCAGAGAGTATAAAGCCATCTAACAGCAGTGACATCAAGTCAAAACTTTCCAGCTCCCCTTATCTTTCCATCCCAACACAGAGGACTTGGCGAGTCCCTGGGATGGGAGGAAAAAGGGAACACAAGGGAAGGAGCCAACCAAACCCCTTCTCTGTGTGTGCTAGCAGTGGACCCACCACCAACAAAATGCTGCTCCAACAAGATCTCCTGAGACTTATCTTAGACTTGTGTCATCAAGGTATTAAAAGCAAAGTATAAACTCACCTCTCACACAAGGAAGTCACTTTAGTCACACCTGCTTGTTCTTACAATATTTTAAATTTCCTTTACATAATTATGGACATTTAACTGGATTCCTCAATTACTGTATGGCCCATGTGAGTCCTTTACTCATTTCCATTTGAGGATAATATTTTGTTGAAGTTTAAGCTTTGGAAACTTCTTTAATGAAAAAGAGTTTAGAGAGGGTTTTTTGTTTTGTTTTATTTTTTTGATGTTCTTCCTGCTGCTTTCTATAACTGTTCCCATAGAGTTGACAGCTGTCTTGTCCTTAATCCAGCAGCAAGTATCTGTGTTGTTGATTAAATATTAATAGGCTGTCACAGGTTGAAAATCTGGATGTGAGCAAAATGCTGTAAAGATAATTAAAGGCTGAGGATTGGGAGCTTGGACAAGGAGAAGTCAAAGGAGTTGGGACTATTAAGAAGTGACCTGAAATAGGAATTAAAGTGTAAAAGGCAAAATGTGAGGAGGTTAGCAAGCAGCTGTTCTCCATTTCTATTACAGACAAGACAATTTTTTAAAATAAAAAATAAGGCTACCTATGTTATACTAAATCGGGCTGGAGTAATAAGAAGGGGTTGGAAGGGGAACGTTCTGTAACTGCTCATTTTCTTTGCTTCCTTGTCCCTACCTGAAAGGCCAAGCCAGAAAGAAGACACCTGGTAGCTACTCCTAAGCTCTAGGACTCTGGTTGCATCTCTACTGGGAGGAAAAATAATTCCATCATTGGTTCAAGGACTCCAGTTTGCCTCAAATGACTGATGTTAAAATATTACCAGAATCTCTGAGCAACAACACTCAGAAATATGTTAGAATTTCAACATATTTTCAGTTACTTGCAGTCAGTTACTGCCTTCATTTTAAGCAGGACATGTTAAAACAACACATGGAAAATTGCTATATGAGTTACTTAAAAATACTTCTTTTTTAAAAATTTTAAGTCTAATTTAAGTCTGATAAAATACTAGAAGAGACAGAGAAGAGGAATTTGAGAAGACAGTTGGAGAGGCTGTAAGAGTATTATTTACAACTTTAAATAATGAATAAACTGACCAAAACAATAGTTAATCCTTGCTAGGGAATTTGAGGACTCAGAGAAATAGGTTCAGGAAGAGAGGAATATTTGGGAAACTGCTCCTCTGGGCTGAGGAAAAAGCTAGCATAACTTCTACAGGCATGGGACGGAAAGGACCATAATTCATCCCACAGACGGAGTTAGCAGGGAGAAGAGTGATAATTGACACGACTGAACGGATGTTTCTATAAGTTAGAAAGAACTTTCATGGCCAATCAGCAGTGGCTCAGAAAGGCGTTCAAAGAGTTGAATGGGGGAAATTTAAGAAGGATTCCTTTAACATTTGGAGAGGATCTTTACTGTCATGGTTAAGTACATAGCTTTGGAGCAGGTCTACATGGACTGGATTTCAGTAATGTCACTTAGTAGCTCTGTGAGTCTGGGCAAGTTACTGGTCCTCTCAAGCCTTCAGTTTTGACACTAGTAAAACAGAGATGCTAAGAGAATCTACTAGGTAGGGTTCTGTGAGATTTCAATGCATTAATACATGCAAAGTGCTTACAACAAGGCCTGACACAGAGTAGGTGCATTTACGTGCACAGGTTCAATAGAAAACAGCTCTACAAAAAAAAAGGATTTAGAAAACAGAGGAGAAATCCAAGGCTCACAAAGGTTAGCAACTGTCTCTATTTCTAAACTCAGGGCTTCCTACCATAATGCACTGCTGCCATGAAACCAAGGGGCCATAAGTAAAAGAGATCAAGTCTGGTTTCACCTCCTTTTGCTTCTACTGGCTGTACTCTGATGGCAGGGTCACTGAGTAATGACCAAAAGGTTGAGCACTGCCTTGTTCAAAGGCATCTTAAAGGAAAATATGGTGACTCTAGTCCACTGACCCTGGAGACAGACAGTCTTGGTTCAAATCTCAGCTCAACTTCTGCAGCAGCTCTATGACCCTGGGAAGGCATTTTAACCTCAATGAAACATAGCCTAGGAGTATTATGTGCCCATCTGGGTGGGTGTATGTGAGAATAACATTTAAAAAAATCCTTACATTTTATTCTTTGCTATATGACTGAATTTTTTTTGAGCAGTATAATTTTTATTTATCCCGATGTTTATTTTTTTTAATTTTTATTGGAGTATAGTTGCTTTACAATATTGTGTTAGCTTATACTGTACAGCAAAGTGAATCAGCTATACATATACATATATCCCCTCTTTTTTGGATTTCCTTCCCATTTAGGTCACCACAGAGCACTGAGTAGAGTTCCCTGTGCTATACAGTAGGTTCTCATTAGTTATCTATTTTATACATAGTATCAATAGTGTATATATGTCAATCCCAATCTCCCAATTCATCCCACCATCACCCCTTCCCCGCTTGGTATCCATAGGTTTGTTCTCTACTTCTGTGTCTCTATTTCTGCTTTGCAAATAAAATCATCTATACCATTTTTCTAGATTCCACATATATGTGTTAATATACGATACTTGTTTTTCTCTTTCTGACTCACTTCACTCTGTATGACAGTCTCTAGGTCCATCCACATCTCTGCAAATGACCCAATTTTGTTCCTTTTTATGGCTGAGTAATACTCCATTGTATATATGTACCACATCTTCTATATCGATTCCTCTGTTGATGGACATTTAGGTTGCTTCCATGTCCTGGATATTGTAAATAGTGCTGCAATGAACACTGGGGTACATGTGTCTTTTTGAGCATAACTGAATTATATATAGTGTTTTGCAAATAAAATGTGATTTGTATAAAGAAATAAAAGCACTGGTACATGGTAAACATTCAGATTTTAGCTGTTCTTGTCATCATCAAAAACAACAGGGTTCAACTATCCAACTGATACTTGAATTTCCTCTACACCACTGGCTTTTAAACATTTCTCACCGCAACCCACGGAGGAAAAAAAGAATTCATTGTGACTCAGTACGCTCATATACACTTATTTGAAGCAAATATTTTACAGCACCATGTTTTCCCTTAATACATGCAACATACTCTGGTATTTCCCATTCTATTTCATTCCATTTCATTTTTTAAATGTTGGTCATAACTCACTAAACTGATTCTATGATCGCAAATTGGTCACCATGCACAGTTTGAAGCACGCTGCATTGCACCGTTCCTGCCAGCCATTTCTAGGAACGCGCAGGGACGTTTGATTTAGCTCCCCCATGTTCATTGAGGCTATAATGTGCTAAGTTTAAATAACTTTAAATTATATAATCCACTCCCCCAAATAATCTAGCCTATGTGATAAAAACTATTCTTGATACTTCATAAATAAGCAGTGCTGCTAGTAATCTTGCTTTTATAGGTCACTGCTTACTTTGAACCTTGTCCACCAAATATATTTAAATAATTCACTGTTGGATTGATGTTCCCTGATATTGCACCAAGCATCTATAAACTCTACTTCACCAACTGAGAACAATGTATGATAAACCTTCCCAGAACCTTAAAGGATCCTCCTAAAGGACATAAACTCAGCCCTTTACCAAGATGATGTTGGTCTCTCCTTTACTGTACCTGACCTCCCCCTATCTGTTTAAGCTTCTGTGTCTGAATCATATACTCATAAGCACTTCCCTTACATGTTCTTAGACAGTATTTACAAACTAGAAGAGTGACTGCAATGCCTTCCACTGTCCAGAAAGTTTTACCAGGTAAAGAAACATTTAACCCTCTGACCACATTTTTTATTATTATTATAGCTTCATTCTGATTCATCTCACAATGAGTATTTTTTTTAAATGTTATAGAGGTCATATCAGACATGGTGTAAATCATTAATTATCTGATATTTGAAAGACAACCCTTGGCTTATGAGTTTCTAATGCCATCGGGTATACTCCAGAGCAGCAATAAAACTTACTTGGATGATGAAAAGGTTCTATGTCTGCACTATCCAATACATCAGCCACTAGCCACATGTGGCACTGAGCCATTGAAATGTGGCTAATGCAACTGAGGAACTAAATTTTTACTTTTAGTTTATTTTAATTAATTTAAATTTAAAGAGTCGCAGGTGGATAGTAGCTACTCTATTAGTGCAGATCTAGAACAGTTATCCATAGTACATACTAATGACCCTGATGATAAAGAAAATGATAACAAAAGGTGCCATTTATTGAACATTTATCAGGGGCCAGGCATTAGCCTAAGCCCTTTTTATATACATTATGTAATTTACTTCTCACAACAATTCTACCTGGTAAGGACTATCATTATTCTTCCCCGCTTTTGATTGAAAAAACTGAGATCACAGCCAGTAAGTCACGAAACTGAGGTTCTAACCCAGGTCTACCTCCAGAGCACAGAGCAGAAGAGCTGTATTCCTTCCCACGCAATAGCCACTGGACATGGGTGTGTCTGTTTGTAATTTCAATGGAAAGGAAAAAGAGCTGTGCAAAAGACTGGAGAATAAATGACTTTTTCTCTATCCTTTTAAAAATTTCCTCTACTTAGTGCCCCAGACTGGCCTCTAAAGAAAGGAAAATTCTCTGAGTGAGGACTCTTCCAGTTCTAAAAACAAATGTCTCTGTGATTTAAATGAAAGGTTTGAGATCAAGAGGTGAACTAGAATTCAAATTGCATTTATGGTTTGGAGACTCTTTTCCCACTTGAAGATATGTTGCTATTTTTACATTTACTTAAGGTTTTTTTCTTGACTGCTTCTGTGAGGATGTGAGGGGGTTTATAGATTAACACATTTAAGGATCATAAAGAGCAGAGGTCACTTGAAAAAAATTAATGGGCTAAAGATTTTAAGCACCCAATTTCTGAGACAGAGGATTGACTAACGCTTTCTAGCTAAGGCAAGATAATAATAATAATGTATTATTGTTATTAACTAATTAATAAAAATGTAGAGGTATTAGGTTATACACAGAATCTGTTGTTCTTTGTTTTTCTTCTAGACAATGAAATCAATCAAATTGGTGTGCAGTTTTCACTAAAGACAGGGGTTGCTCATGTAATTCTCATCTCTCTTCCTCCAAAAAAGCAGACAATATCGCAGGAAAATACAACTCAGTAAAGGCAGTTCTCTGAGGAGAAAGCCACATAGCCCAAGAACTCATTTTTTGAGGGCGCATGAGTGTCCTTCTACCCATCCAGCACTAATTCAGACATGGCTTCCCTGCCAGGTCCTCTCTGAATGGCCTCTTCTGTCCACTGCTGCTGCTGACCACTCAAAACTGGACTGGGGGGTTAGTGGGCTCCTCCACCACCAGAAAGGAGGAGACCAATTAAGAAAAGTGGCCACAAGTATGTTCTTTCATGTCAACGTGGGAAATCTTTATGAATGAAGAACTGCCTGTTGTCATTTACTTGCAGTTGAACTGAATTTGTGCGTGTGTGTGTGTGTGTGTGTGTGAAAGCTTTAAGTGTGCTTTAAGTGTGCTTTGAGTTTTTTTGCAGGTTTTGTCTCATTATGTACTTCTTTCTCCCTATTTGGAGAAGAAAAATAATCACAATAATCACACACACACACACACACACACACACACACGCACACACACACACACACTTTCTAACTTGAAACAATAACTTCTATGGGGATTTTCTAAGGAGTGAGGCTCTGTCTTTATCAGATCAGGCAGTTAAAGAACTTGGTTGTCACTTACCCTTCAGTTCACAGCTGCCTCTAACCCACTTTTTCCTTCCTGTGTTCCTTGAGCTGGTTATACAGGGAGAGTTAAGTTTAAGAGCATGAAGAAATGCAGAGCCTTTGACAGCCTTACTGTACTTTCAATTCCAAAGGGAAATAAAAGGAAAAACTTATCTATAATTTGTATGCTTATTATGTGAGGTGCTTTATATGCCTAAATTTAATCCTCACAAGTCTGTCAATGGTAAGTATGGTCCTTATTGCCATATCAGAAATGAAAAACTGAGGTAGATCACCCAAGATTTCACAGGCCATAGGCGTCAAGGCTAAAATAAAAACCAAGATTGTCCACCCCAAATATCATGATCAAAGTCACTAAACCGTTAGTCCCTGACAGGAGGGACCCTGTCTATATTGAACACCTGTGCACCGGGCCCAGCACATAGTAGCATTCAACCAATACTGGCAGACTGACCAGCTGAGGGTTCTTTACCCCTGCATCTTTTTGCTTTTACCACAACTGTGCTCTAAATTGCTAACTTGAAAGGAATATAAATTCAAAAAATTTTCCAATTATTGCTAAAACACTTTACAAAGCTTCAAGAGTCTTCTTTATTCTAAGGAAAAAAGGATCTGTCAATCTACTCCATTCATTCTTCTAGCCCATTCTTACCCATTCAACTCAACAAATATTTCAGTACAATGTGAGCAACAGTGGGAATATGCATTCTAAAAATTATGTCTCTTGCATAGATAAGAGTGGCTGAATTGCTGTTCTTCCATAAACAGGGTTGAGAGTTTCAAAAATTAATAAGCATCAACAAGAAGGGAAATAAAGACCTAGATGTTGCTATTATACACTGTTTATTTGTTTTTAATTAATAACTCCATTTTTTAGAGCAATTTCAGGTTTACTGAAAAATTGAGCAGATAGTACAAAATTCCCATATACACCTCCTCCCCTGCTCCACCCCACACACAATAAATTTCTCCTACTATTAACATCCAACATTAATGTGGTACATTTGTTACCACATCAATGCATCAATACTGATAAATTATTTTTAACTAAAGCTCATAGTTTACATTAGGGTTCACTTTTTTGTGTTATATATTCTATGGGTTTTGACAAATGTATAATGGCATACATCTAGCACTATAGTATCATACAGAATAGTTTCACTGCTCTGAAAATCCTCTGTGCTCCACATATTCATCCCTCTCTCTAACCCCTGGAAATCACTGAGCTTTTTATTGTCTCCATAGTTTGGCCTTTTCCAGAATGTCATATAGTTGGAATCATACAGTATATAGCTCTTTCAGATTGGCTTCTTCCATTTAGCAATATGCATTTATCACTGAATAATATTCCACTGTATGAATGTACCACAGTTTATCCATTCACCTACTGAAGAACAACTTGGTTGCTTTCCAGTTCGGACAATTATAAATAAAGCTGCTATAAACATTCATCTGCAGGTTTTGGGAGGGACATATGTTTTTAATTCATTTGGGTAAATAACAAGGAATGTGATTGTTGGATTATACGGTAAGAATATGTTAAGTTTTGTAAGAACCTGCCAAACTGTTTTCCCAAGTAGCTGTACCATTTTGCATTCCCAAGAGCATGAATGAGAGTTCCTGTTGTTCCACATCCTTGCCAACATTTGGTGTTGTCAGCGTTTGGGATGTTAGGTGTGTAGTGGTATCTCATTGTGTTTTAACTTGCAATCCCTGATGGCATATGATGTTGAACACATTTTCCAATGCTTATTTGCCATCTCTATATCTTTTTTGGTGAAGTTAGATCTGTTAGCTCTTTTGTCCATTTTTTACTTGTTAGTTTTCTTATTGTTGAGTTTTAAGAACTTACACTCATTTTTTTCCATTGTTATGAAAACATAAAGCCTTAACACATATATATGGAATCTAAAAAATTTAAAAAAATGGTTCTGAAGAACCTAGGGGCAGAACAGGAACAAAGACACAGATGTAGAGAATGGACTTGAGGACACGGGGAGGGGGAAGGGTAAGCTGGGACGATGTAAGAGAGTAGCATTGACATATATACACTACAAAATGTAAAATAGATAGCTAGTGGGAAGCAGCCGCATAGCACAGAGAGATCAGCTCCGTGCTTTGTGATCACCTAGAGGGGTGGGATAGGGAGGGTGGGAGGGAGACGCAAGAGGGAGGAGATATGGGGGTATATGTATACATATAGCTGATTCACTTTGTTATACAGCAGAAACTAACACACCATTGTAAAGCAATTATACTCCAATAAAGATGTTAAAAAAAAAACAAACATAAAGCCTTACTCTCTGCTCTTTAATTTTCTTCCTGCTTTTGTCAACTAGACATGGTAACTCAACTGCTGGTTTTCCAATGTCGCAGAGCTCTATGTTGACATCTGAGTTAAAACTCTTATTGAACAGCACTGTACTCCAAAGGGCTATAGGGATAGGACAGCTGGAAGAAATAAAGGAATCATCTAAACAAAGCCTTGAAAAGTCTTAGCCCATGACCAAGCCATCAGAACACAGAAGTCAAAAACCACACTGCGCCATGCAGAATCCAAACTACAGTGTATCAGGTTAACACAATGCCCCATTACTTCAATATTTTTAAAACATGAGACTTCCTAAAGATATCGTTTCTCTAGAGTGTTCATTCCAAGCAATAATGAGGAGCTACGTTAAAAAAAAAAAATTTCAACAAAAATTTAAATAAAGTAGGTCTTCAAAAGGGCAGAAGAATGAACTTTCTAAACTGCAACTTGCCACAGAGAATTACATCCGCCAGAATTTTTCTATCTGGAAAGAAACTGAATTTAATGTTCTTTGTATTTTTATCAGCAGCAAGGTAAACAGGAAGAATCTCTCAGAAGCACTTTTATGAAGTTACACAAAGAAATAAGTTTCAAGCACTTTCGGGTGGCAGCTTAAGATAATTTTTCTTACTTTTAAGGAAAGGGTTTCTTAGTTCTTTTGACATGTTCATAACATGTACCACAGATCTCAGTAATTACAGCAGATAAACCCTGATGAAGCAGTTGAGAAGATTACAGCCTAAGAATATCAGAAAAGAAAAGGAAAAACACTCCCACTGGGTAGTACCCTTTTTATCTAATGCATTTGGGCCTAAACAAATTACAGATTACAGACCTCTATTCACAGACTCCCTCTTGATTGCCTAAGTAGCAGGCCCACCTGCCACGACAACCTTTTGATATCAGCTCAGAAGCCATTTACTTTCTCTCATCCAGGGCTCCACTGTCTCCAAATGTTCTCACTTGCACTACCTCGGAAGGTAAGGATGACTTAAAGTAGTTAAATCCACACATAATCCAGGAAGTTTATTTTACCTAAAAGCTTCCGTCTCTGACCCCGCTTGCTAACAGGTTCCAAAATGAACAAAGCTGAATCTGACTTCTCTGTTTTACCACATTTGGAACCGGACAGGTGCTGGCAAACTTCTCCTATAAAGGACCGGGTAGTTAATACTTTAGGCTTTGTGGGCCATACAGTCCTTGCTGCCACTACTCAGCTCTGCAGCTGTACCATGAAAGCAGCTATGGAGAAGCCGTAAAGGAATCAGTGTGGCTGCATTCCAATAAAACTCTATTTATGGACACTGAAATTCGAATTTCATAGAATTTTCACATCATGAAATATTATCCTTCTTTTAATTTTTAAATGTAAAAACCGTTCTTAGCTCAAGGGCCATATAAAAACAAGCATCAGGCCAGATTTAGCCCACAAGTCATAGTTTGCCTTAGAAGAAATCTCAAAAAATTTGATAGTCACAAAACAAACAGGAGCCAGACCCTTCTATTAGAATGATCTGTGGAATCCTATAAGGAGACAAGCTTCCAACCCACAAACATAAAGAACAGTATGCCCCAGAAATTCTTGGTATGCATATTTAAGAAGTTACCATATATGTTATAATCTCATTTCATATGTGCTATGAAATTCAAACCCAATGACGAAATCTTGATTTCTTTAAAATCTAATTTACTGTACCTTCTTCATTTAAAAATTGGTTATTTGAAAAATATTAAATATTTAAATACTAATATGAAATACGAATTTAATATTTTAAATATTTATTTAAATACTGAATGCTTAACATTGGGATAAACATATTGTCTCTACTCTTAACTGGCTATTAAAAGCAACATACTAAAAGATAAATATGAAGAGAGTGCTAATGAGTAACACTGCTTGACCACTTACTCTACACCAGGCACTGGATTAAGCATTTTCCACATGTAATTCATTTAATCTTCACAGCAACTCCAGAGGCTGATCATGGTTATCCCCATTCTACAGTGGGGGAAACTGAGGCACAAAATTAATAAACGCTGGAGCCAGAATCCAAACCCAGGCAGTCTAACTCCGAAGCTGGCATCATTAACCACCTGGCAATACCAACACATGTCAGGTTGGTTAGATGTCATTTCTCTTTGACTCAGTAATATCTTAGGGTTTAAAAGGCCTCTCAGGGCTTCCTTGGTGGCGCAGTGGTTGAGAATCTGCCTGCCAATGCAGGGGACACGGGTTCGAGCCCTGGTCTGGGAAGATCCCACATGCCGCGGAGCAACTAGACCCGTGAGCCACAACTACTGAGCCTGCGCGACTGGAGCCTGTGCTCCGCAACAAGAGAGGCCGCGACAGTGAGAGGCCTGCGCACCGCGATGAAGAGTGGCCCCCGCTTGCCACAACTAGAGAAAGCCCTAGCACAGAAACGAAGACCCAACACAGCCAAAAATAAATAAATAAATAAATAAAAGGCCTCTCATTCCTTTAGGTATTTATTATGGATACATGAATGCCTATTTTTTAAAGGACTCTCAGTCTTAAAGTTGTGGATTCACCAATTAAGGTAAAATATATAGAAGGACCCCACCAAAGCATTCACAAAAGTTTAACTCTTTATTCACATAGAAATTGTATCCTCTCCAGTTCTACTAGTATGCAATTCTTACACAAACTGAGATTCCTTAAGATCTTACTTTCTAAGATATTAGAACATGTTAACTGTCATTTTCTCACCCATCCTCATGGCATCTCTTATAGGTTATGAACTAAGACATTAGCAGAGTCACATCTTTCTTCCAGTCATTCTTTCACACATTCATCCAAAAGTACTTGCACTGAACATGCTTACTATGTGCAAGGCATTGTCCCAGCGGCAGAAATGTTTAAAAACATCCGGTAATGGCTAACTTTATGTGTCAACTTCGTTAGGACACAGTGCCCATATATTTGGTCAAACACCAGTCTAGATGTCACTGTGAAGGTATTTTTTAGATGAGATTAACATTTCAATCAGTAGACTTTAAGTAAAGCAGATTACCCTCCATAATGTAGGTGGGCCTCATCCAATCAGTTGAAGGTTGTAAGAGAAAAAAACTGAGGTCCTTCAAGAAAGAGGGATTTCTGCCTCCAGACTGCCTTTGGACTCCAGCTGCAACATCAGCATTTCTATGGGTCTCTAGCCTGCCAGGCTGCCATGCAAATTTCAGACTTGCCAGCTCCACACATACCTAAGCCAGTTCCTTAAAATAAATCAATCTTGATAGATAGATAGATAGGCAGATACACAGATACACAGATACATACATACCTATACAGATACATAGATACATAGATCAATACATAGACAGACGGATAGCTAGATATATATATATATGTATGTGTATCGATATCTATCTATAAAGTATATATTTATATACCATGTATATGAACATCCTATTGGTTCTGTTTCTCTGGAGAACCCTGACTAATACACATCCCCTCAGATCCATCAGACTGGGGGAAAAAACGGAAAGTTCACCAAGAATTGATGATCTGCAGACAAAGAGAGCCCTCCCATGCTGCTAGTGGGAATGTAAGCTGTACGATCCCTGTGGGGTGCAATCAGTTGACATCTAGCAAAGATAAAGGTGCCCTCATCCTATGCCCAGCCCCAGAAGAACAACCACATGGCACCGCATAGCCAGAACCCCCTGGAATCCTTGTTGAGTTGACAGAAATAATTGCCAAGTTTATAAAGAAAAACTGAACTTAGCTTGATAGCTTCAAAACTATCTCAAATCATTCAAGAGAGACTCAAGTCACATTCATTCACAATAAGCTGAAAAAAGCCAACGGAACCATGTCTAACACTTCTGGACCCCACTGCCCCTCCCCCCACCCCCGCACCCTCCCCACCACAGTAGCAGCAGCTTCTCACGCTCACCAGACACCTACAAATCACCTGTTGTTCCCACACCCCGAAGTGAAAAGCCTACGTTAATGACAGAAAGAGAAGAAAGACCCTACAGCAGTGTCTGCATATAACAAGTGCTTGCTAAACATTAGCTATTATTAAGGATATAAAAATACACATGTAATTGTTTTCCTTTTAAGTGACTTGCTAAATAAAATGCCTGCCTTCTCCCTGGCACTTCTACTCTGTATACAGTGGTACCAAATGAGGACTTTTGATAGAATCATCCCTTTCTGTTGAATAATCAATTTACTCAGACATGGCTGGATTGATTATCTTTTCACCAAATTAACAAAGAGCAGGAAATGATTAGTCATCAGTTAATCAGCTGGTGTGGACTACACCATCTTACTCTTAAACACACAACACACCATTGTCTGAAATTTCACACTGAAAAGTTGATAGAACAAAAGCAAACTAAAATCTAATTTCTCTTTCAGCTTTCTTGCGGCTCTCTTTTTATTTCTGAGTGGATCTTGGTAAACCAAACTATTATTAGAACCCCATTTTTCCCACCTCTTTTTGTTGTAGAACAAAACAGAGTCCCTGAGTACACAGGAGGCACAAAACAAACACTCAGAGGTGACTTTCATTACATCCTTAGTTATCTTTTGGATATAGGTATGTATGAAGAACATACATTTGGGGAGTAACTTGGTACTCTTCTGGGAGGTCAGTATGCCAGATACATTTTTAAAGCCTTAACACTTTGTATACCTTTTAACTAACCAATTACACTTCTCAGAAATTATCCAAAAGGAAAAATAACATCATAAAATATGTGAAAAGACGTAACTACGTTGTTCATTTTCTAAAATTTTTACAAAGAATGTGTGTCACTTCCCTAGTAAGAACAATGGGGCTTATGCCTTTTTTTGTTTGTTTTAAGAGCATGAACTTTGGGATGAAACAATCCTGAGTCAGAACTCAGAAGCTGCCCCCTTAATAACTACACGACCTTGAGGAAGCCTACCTGGCTTCTCGAGTGCCAGCTTTGAGATCTGTGAAATGGGGATAATATACACCTCCCTCATAGAGGATTCACTATCAATAAATGCAGTAAGAGTACTTTTGAAAGAAGGGATGGATGAGTGAGCGAACAATTGAACAAACAATCCCAGAGGCTCTATGCCAGGCTGGTTGGTGGTGGTGAGAAGAACAGATCAGCAGGGAATAGTGAAAACTGTCACAAACTCTAAATCAACACTATCATAGTATAAGTGCACCTTGTCTGGAAAATATTCACTAGTGAGCTTGAGCCTGAACACTCACATTTCAGGGCAACCTCAGCAGGTCAAATCAAAGACCAATCCCAGGTGTCCCTGAGATCTGACCATCCAGGTAACCAGTCTTCAAGATGGCCTCCACCTCCCTGTATTCACAACCCTGTGTAAGTCTCTCCCACATTAGAGCAGGGCTGATCACCATTTGTCTCTGTAACCAATAGAATATGACCGAAGTGATGGTATGTCCCTTCTGAGGTTAGATTATGAAGGACTGCAGCTTCCATCTGGGGCTGTCTTTATTGGATCACTCATTCTCGAGGAAGCCATGTCATGATCAGCCCTATGAAGAGGCTCATTAGGGAAGGAACTGAAGCCTCCTGATGGTACCCATGTAAGTGAGCTTGGAAGTAGATCCTCCAACCCTACTCAAGGCTTCAGTCCCACCCAACAGTGTAACTGCAACCTCATGAGAGGCCCTGAGCCAGACTACCCAGCTAAGCCACTCCTGGATTCCTGACCCTCAGAAACTGTATAAGATAACAAGTATTGATATTTGTTGTATTAAGCTTCTAACTTTTGGGGTAATTTGTTGCACAGCAATAAATAACTAATACACGGGGCTTCCCTGGTGGTGCAGTGGTTAAGAATCCACCTGTCAATGCAGGGGACACGGGTTCGAGCTCTGGTCCGGGAAGATCCCACATGCCGCAGAGCAACTAAGCCTGCGTGCCATAGCTACTGAGCCTGCGCTCTAGAGCCCGCGAGCCACAACTACTGAGCCCATGTGCCGCAACTACTGAAGCCCACACGCCTAGAGCCCCTGCTCTGCAACAAGAGAAGCCACTGCAATGAGAGGCCTGCGCACTGCAACGAAGTGTAGCCCCTGCTTGCCACAACTAGAGAAAGCCCCGTGCAGCCAAAAATAAAAATAAATTTTTTTTTAAATTTTTAATAAATAAACTAATACACCATTCCAAGTAGAACCAGTCTTCAGACTTCAGTATGTGTTATTACTGGACCCAATTTACAGATAATGACACTGAGGTAAGACGAGGTTAAATGACCTTCCTAAAGGCTACCCAGCTAAGAAGGGGTAAAACCAGGATTTGAACATAGCTTTGCTTGAGTCCAGAGCCAGTGCTTTTTAACCACCACACTATATACTTCTTCCACCTCCTCCTTACCATCCCTAAGTCTGGGGTAGCAGCCATGTGCCCCCATAGTAATCCGTATTTCCTCTGTCACAGATAGCACTTACTACATCATATTTTAATTTTATGTTTGAGTCATAGACTACTAGACTGTAAATTCCTGGAGGGCAAGAACCTATCTATATTCATTCATCCAGTTGACAAATGTTTACTGAGAGCCTACACTGTACTGGGCACTGGGAATACCATGACGAACATAGTCAAAACTCCGCCCTCGGACAGCTCACAGTCTAGTGGAGGAGACAAGCATCTCTCAAACAAATATAAAACTATAACTGCAAAGTGCTACACGGGGCTCTGTGACACATTTTACCTAGTCAGGAAGAGCCCTGAGAGGTGGTCACCTCAAATGAGGCAGCAGTTACCCAGGGGAAAGGGAGAAGCAGGAGCCCCCAGCAGAGAGTGCATACACCCCAAGTTCTCAAGATGGAGGGGAAAAGCCATGCCTGACAACCTGAAAGGAGGCCAGTGGGAAGGAGCATAGAAGCCCAGGGTGAGGAGCGGGAGGGAGAAGAAGCAGGAGGAAGTACCTGGGGTGAACATGGGTTGTCACCTGCAGACCATGTTCAGGAACCTAACCTGCCCCTAAAAGCAGTGGGAGCAGTGGCAGGGGTTGGGAGTGCAGGGGTGACAAGACCATCCTTGTGCCTTAAAACAGGCACTCTGGCAGCAGTGCAAGGGACAGCCTGGAAGAAGGCTGGAGTGAAAACGGGCAGATCTTTAGGAGGCAGTCACCACAGGCAGCTGAGAAGTGACGGGAGCTCATTCACATTGGACCCCCAGTGCCTTGCACAGCCGCTTGCATAGGGTTGGCCCTTCATAAGTAGTAATGGAAATGAAGTACTTGTTAAAATGAGTGCACGGTAACCTGCAGCAAGTAGGACAAGAGAAAGAAACAGCACACAAGAGCTCTGAGACCTTCAACACCTCGGGAGCTCATAGGCATCTCCTTGGGTTCAAAGGGGGAGGAACGATATAGATCAAAACACTCAGGGTGGAAAAGGCTATCAAGCTTGTCTGGTACATGTCAGCCCTGGTATATCAATTTCTTCTTCCAAAACTCACTATATGTAAGTCATCCCTCTGATTACACTTAAAAAAAGAAACAAATAAGGATTGTCGGAGACACGAGGCATAGCCTGGGCAGTATTTAAGCCACTCTAGGATCCACGAGTGTCTGCCATTCAGTCAAGACCACCCCAGAGACCACTGTTTAAAAGATAAAACAAAACATGAAACTGGGTGATGCTGGGCAACTCTACAGTGTATAGAACTTTGTGACTACTTGGCCAATTTTCTCCAAACCACAGCAAAATGAAGAGTTACCTTTAGAAGCTTTAATTTTACGCTTTTTCCTTTAAGATTTAATATCTCACAATCATACATACGAAAAAATTATTTGTTGTTTATAAACCCCTACTAGATTTAAATAACCTTCAGTGAGTCTTGACCCTTAAAGGGTTTCTTTTCTGCTGAATAGGGTGAAGGGTATGAGTTTACAAGTTTAAATAAGGTTGGATTATGCAAACCTACTTTGCGTAGAAAAGGGAAAAACAGAGATGGAAAGATCTGGAAGGGGAAGGAAGAATGGTGGAAGGGATGGGAAGAGATTCAGTTACTGATGAGCTAAAATCAGAGACTGAGGTGAAATGTCTAATGGGGATTTTTTTTTGAACGGAAAAAACCTATAGATTATGTGATGTAACTTCCCACCCCATCCCTGGACTCCATCATGAAATCGTCAATAAAATCTAAGTGGGTTCTGTGGAGAGAATGCAAAGAAGTGCCAAGTCTACCTTCATGGGCGACATGAGGGAAGACAGGGGCTGCCTGGAGCGGTTATTCTTTGCTGAAAGAAGCAGTGAATTATCTGATTGACAGCTGGGCAGCAGTGGGTAGCGGGCTCCGCTCTCTCCTCTCTGCAGATGTGCCTATATCCGCAGAGAGTATGTGTCCCCAGTCCTCTTCCCTCTGCCTTTGAGGTGGACACATTCTCATATTCTAGCACTGCCTGTGACAGATGCAGGCGAAGGAATCCACAAACCTACCTAGCCTCATGCTTAAAGCCTGATAAAAACTAGATTGAAGAATCTGGCTTTAGACTTGAGGTTAAGCGGGTTTAGATGTGAGACTAATTTTTTTCATCTGTCTGCCTCCTGTGTCTCTTTCTTAATTAGCTCCAGACTCATGCAGGATAGAATGTTATTTATAGAATTTCTCAATTTCTGACCTCAGCATCTGTGAGTACACTGAAGAGGGTTCGCAAGAAAGCGCAACTAGATATTTAATAGAAGTTATCTCTGTGTAAGTAAGTTTGACTATATGTTATGGTTTTCCTGTTAGAAACATATATTGCTAAAATTTTCAAATTCCAGTTATGAAAACAGTTGTTAAAAAATATAACTGTTTCATTTTACATTTGATGAGCCAGGATTTAAATTCAAGTCAGTGTGTCCTCCAAGCCCACACGCTTGTATTTATGAGTTTCTCCCTACCCTGACCTACTATTCTTCTCAGTTTGGGTGAAAATTACTTCTTTTGACGCCACACCATCTACCTTTATTTCTCAGATCCATCTAACATTCACCGTCCGATTTTCTTCTCTCTTATCTCTTCCCAGTGGTTAAGGGAAAAATATTTTTTAATAATAATAATGTTACTTACATTCCGGACAGCTTTGCTGCATGAAGCACTTGAAGACCAAGTAAAAATCTGAGCTTTAATACAATGAAACATTTGATGGAGATTGGATCAGAAGAGGGTGTGTTGTTTATGGCCAACCTAAAGTCCGTTATTGCTCATAAGTATTCGATAAATGTTGGCTGATGACTATTTGAAATTGCATTCTAGAGCACACTAAGGAAGATGATTTCCCAGCTAAGGGACTTAAATGTTAGGGACCTTAATACAGTCAGCAAGTTCTCCTTTTACGATATGCCATCTTTACCTGGGAAAGCAGCTAAAAGAATGAGGACACAGGTCAAATGTGGTTAGAAAGGAAGGTGAGCAAGATTTACTGTTATTTCACTGCAGAGGGATACTCTGTCTGGCCTGGCTATACCCCTCAGGTACTGTGAATATAAAGTTGTTGTTTTTTTTAACTATAGATAGCAATGCAATGCTAGTTTTTACTGACGAGCAAGTCTGTTGTACCAAAACTCCTGTGATTCACAGTGGCTTACCTAATAAATTTCTGGTGGGTGAGACAGATAAGCAAAGTAAGAAAAACTAGAAAAAGAAGAAATGGAATTTTTCTACCTACCTCTATCTGTTCCTGTGGCCAGCATCCATTTTTTTCTTCTACAAAGAAAGGAATTATTTTTCTAAAATAGTAGGCAACTGAATTAACTCAGTCACTAAAACTTTTTAAACTTGGGCCTCTGCTGAAAGCACCTCTGTTCCATTCTGCCATATGCATGTTTCCATTTCCGTTCTCAGCAGCACTTCCTCCCTCACTCCTGGCCACAGCACCGCTGCACGGGGCTTTCTTGTTCTTTCTGAAATAGTCTCCATGCTCAGGCATCATGCTGTCCCTGCAGGAGGAAGAATAATGGCCCCCGAAGATGCTCTAATCCTCAGAACATGAGACTATGCTACCTGACGTGGCAAAGGGGTCTTGCGGATGTAATAAGGTTCACAGCCTTGAGAGGGGTAGATTATCCTAGGTTTTGCAGGTAGGTCCAATCTAATCATATGAGTGCAGACCACCAGATAGGTGGCAGCATGAAAAGGATACCATCCGCCATAGCCGGCTTTGAAGATGGAAGAAGGATGCCACACACCAAAGAAGGCAGACAGCCTCTCTTTTAGCTGGAAAAGACACAGAAACACATTGTCCCCCGGAGCCTCCAGAGAGAAATGGACTCGGCCAACACCTTGATTTTAGCCCATATCAGACTTCTGATCTACAGAGTAATACATAATTTTATATTGCTTCAGCTACCAAATTTATGGTAATTTCTTACAGCAAATACAGTCCCAGATGTATTCTCTCCACCTAGAAGATTCCTGCCTATCCTGACTACCTGGTAAATGTTTTTGTTCCTTTAGGTCTCTGTTCAAATATTGCCTTCTCCATGAAAATTTCCCAAAGGCCATCCTCACTTCAGGATGGGTGATGGAGGATGGGTCACTCCATCCTCTTTGCTCCCAAATCTCTTTGTATTCACTGTAACTGAGCATATTGTGATTATCGTTATAAACAGACATCATACCCCTACACTACCCATCCTTGACAGCAGAGCACAGGGTCTAGTACATAACAGTTGCTCCATGGTATTTGAGTGAATGGGTGAATGAATGAACGAGTATTTAAAAAACTGAAGTCACAGGCTTGAGTTCTGAAAGAGTTCAGGGCAACCATGAAAGAAATCAGGCTATAAAAATGTAAAGCTATTAGTGAAATATCAAAATATGATCTAAGTACCAATTTTTCTAAGTTTTCAATGTGCCACGAATCACTGCCATGCTAGTATAACACTTAGGGGACATAAATGAATGAGTATTTAGTGGTCTCTTAAAAGTGACCATTCTGCTAAATGCGTTAACTGTTGAGTAGGAGGGGGAAATTTTTTTCATGATTAGCCCTGGACAACCACCCTCCAACCCTGGGTGACAGATTTGGGATCCCTGATGCTCTTTTTAGGGCTGTGATCCTTCAACTTAGGATCCTCAGAGGGCTTGTTAGAACAACCTGTCTGGAGCTCCACACCCAGGGTGTCTGATTCAGCAGGTCTGGAGTGTTCTTAATAAATTCCCAGCAATACAGAAGACGCTGGTCAGAGAGTACACTTTGAGAACCACTGCTCTAGGGCAAGGAAGGCTCACCCCAGGCCTCTGGTTCTGACCCCTTCTCTGACAGTCAGTCTAAGGAGATCTCACTTGCAAGTCCAGGCACTGGCCAGAATCACTTGGCCCAGGCCCTTGTGGGAGGAGAGATTAGGTAAAAAATTATTTCCTTCCTTCCCCTTCCCAAGCACATGGAGATCTTTCTTATGAAACCAGACTCAGTTCAGCTTCAGTTTCTCCAAGGCTTGATCCTTTCTTCCTGTCGCTGCAACGTCTTGACTGCAACCCAGAACCTGATCATTAAAACAGATCAACCAAAGCATCCAGGCCCTGGAAAGCAGTGGGCTACCAGAGAGCCCGGGAAATTCAACAGCCTTGACAGCAGATCCTACAAGGTCACATTACAATTCAACATCTTGTCCTGAGTACTTTGGGCTTAACTCAATCAGGAAGAAACCATTAATGTCTTAACCTAGAAATAAAACATTGTTTCTAAATGGCTGAAAAAATACACGCCAATAACACACCTCACATGCTTGCAAACCATTCCCTCCCCACCTCCCCAAAAAAGACAAAGCAGAGGTTCTAAGAAAGAACAAGGAACATCATCCCAAAGATTATGGTGAGTCAAGTCTAGCCAAGAGTACGGCTATCTATAGAATGGGCAGAGGGGTAAAGCAGCGTCTCTCTGCGAACCAGACTTCCACTTCCCCACATTGGTCCCCACAGTGGATGGAGAAAGACCTTTCATGGCTCTGATGGACACCCAAGTACTTCATGACTGTCCATAGGGTTACCCCGCCTGCCCTAGACCACTGACATTTGAGACCTAGACAAAAGGGAGTTGGACGTCAAAGCAAAAAATACCAAATTTCACCACATTCCAAAGTGCAATAAATTATTTTTCAAACTCCCTGCTACTTGTTAATATCTATCTAGGACTAACCTGGACAAGCAAGCCTTACATCCTTAGAGTTAAACCTAAAATGGGCCTTGCAGCTTTAAGGCCTCTGAGAATTGAGTACATATACCTGCATTTCAGCCCTGCTCTCCATGAAACAAGAAATGTGAATTTTTGCTGCTGATTCCCAACAGTCCCAGAAGTCATAAAACTGAACTTTTCCATCATTTGAATAATATTTTTAAATGTATTCAACATTACATTCAAATTCCCTTCCCAGGATGATGTTTTCATTCCAGAGCAGCCGCCACAGACCTCCACAGTCGGCAGAATTTTCAGACATGCATAAATATAAGCACACACACAGTCATTTACCCTGATGAAATTTCACGTACACAGGGAGATTATTTTTAGTTATGGAACCCAGTCAAAACTTTGCATAAAGCAAAATCAAGCAAGAGCAAAATTGGTAGACAAAGTGATGACGATCTTATTTTTTCATCCATTTTTATATTCTTTTGTAGACATTTCTGGACATGAGTTGGGATAAGTAAATGCCTTAACAAAGGCAGTTTTGATGATAATGGTGACAACATCAATAGTCAAGTTATTCCTGACTTTTTTGTTCAATATATGACATATATGTAGATAAGATCACACATGTAGACAAGATCACCTCTGTCCAGATAATGGTCACTTTTCCAAACATGTCAGTACAAAGTTAGTTTGCCTTTTTGGAAAAGGGAAAAAACAAAGCAACCATCAGATACATAAACAGTTGAGCAAAAGTTATTGAACATCCACTAGAATGTACACTCTCTAAGGACTGAGACTTGGTCTGTCTTGAAGACTTGCTGTAGTCCCAGCACCCAGCAATAACTGGCACATAGTAAGTGTTCGTTAAAATCCAAGCGTAGGGCTTCCCTGGTGGCGCAGTGGTTGAGAATCTGCCTGCCAATGCAGTGGGGCACGGGTTCGAGCCCTGGTCTGGGAAGATCCCACATGCCGCGGAGCAACTAGGCCCGTGAGCCACAATTACCGAGCCTGCGCGTCTGGAGCCTGTGCTCCGCAACAAGAGAGGCCGCGATAGTGAGAGGCCCGCACACCGCGATGAAGAGTGGCCCCCACTTGCCGTAACTAGAGAAAGCCCTCGCACAGAAACGAAGACCCAACACAGCCATGAATAAATAAATAAATAAATAAATAATTTTTAAAAAAGGAGGTTGCACACAACCATTTAAAAAAACAAAAAACAAGCGTATACACCCTAACGTGGCTAACTAATCAATGTGCTAGACCACATCAGTCAGTTATTGCTACAGTAACGCTGCATCGCAAACCACCACGGAATATCATACAACAATAAGCATTTCTTTTTTGCTCACACATCTGTTGGTTGGCTCAGCTACCCTAGGTTGGGCTCAGCTGAATTCAGGTCAGCTCTACGTGTCTGTCATTCTCTTTGGACCAGCAGCACCTGAGCCACTGTCTTTTCCCAGAGAACGGGAGGAATACAAGAGGCCAAGCCAAACTATCAGCTCCTTTCAAGCCTCTGCTTTTGTGGCCAAAGCAAGTCACACGGCCACACCCAGCACCCCCCGGGGTGGGGAAGTGTACTCCCCCCATGGAGGTGGGGTGGGTGGGAAAGCAAGTGTCTCCCACAGACCAGCATTTCCAAAACTTGACTAAGAGACTTTCCTTTTAAAGAAAAAAATATTCCTCAAGAACCTCCAGGGCTGACCAAAGTTATTTTTATCATAATTCACTTAAATATATAGAAATACAAAATGACTTTATATTTATATATAGATCTATATCTTGTGCTGGTAGTCTCATACCACTATAAAAAAAATTGTACAAATTAAACTCAGACAAAACTGCAAAGCCAATAAAACTCAAAATACCATTAGTGCATGTAAAGGACTATGTCGTTTCGTTGAAACTAAATTGCTGCTTTCAATTTGACCATGGTGCTGACTGCTGCAGCCCAATTTCCCTTGCATTCAGCATGCCTGTGCTGCTACATGCCATGTGAAAACACCATTTCCCAAACATTTCTCTCTCTTCTAAAAACAGCACTCTGTGGTATCATTTGGTCTGCACTTGACGCAAAGATTATTTTTATATTAAGCCTGCTTCTATTTTTCTCTTGCTAGACCATGACAGTTAATGAATTTCTATCAGAACCAGTGCTTCAGAAAACCCAATGCACCAAAACGAATGAAGAGAGCTCAGTGCTCATGGTGTTAAGTACCAACAGATGATCCAAAACAAGTAGATAAAGGGACCACTTTTTATGATTCTTATTTAAGTGAAACATCAAATTTTTCAAGTTCTCATTGAAGAGTCCCCCAGAGAAATGCAGACCTCCATTAGAGAAACACTGAGCTAGCCCACCATCTCCTCTATGGCTTCCTAACCATAGTGCGTTATGAAGCCACTCTGAGTGCAGTCTCCCCTTCTGGGGTCCACAGCTCCACCTGTCACCTCCTGTTGCTCATTCAGAGTTACCAGAATGTCCACTAAAACCCCAAGCCATGCACTAAAAGATCAAAAGTTCTCTTGATAGACGACCTACAACTAAATAGGCCAGAAAGACTAGGAAGTAGGCAGCCTGAGAAATACACCATCAGTTCATGGTCAGGGGTGGACATCTGTCGCGTCTGCCTTCCCAGCATCCACCGGGACAACGCTCCCTGGCTGCTTGCAGTCTCTGCCTTCTGGTAAGTGGATGGGCAGAATGACCCAGCTGACTCGCTCTTCCAGGAATTTGAATCTCCAGGGAAAGAATGTCAGGATGGAAAACAATTGTTGCCCATTCATCCGGATGTGAATGCTGAAAAGACTATCCCTTAGTTGCCCAACATTTAGAACCCCAGAACTGTCCAACTTCTTTTCTGAGGCCAGGTCATGTACAATTCATTCTTTTCCTTCAACTCTGGGAGCTGCCCGATAGCCTTCCAGTGGAATCCTTTTTTGGCTTAAGTAGCCAGAGTTCGTTTCTGTACCCCAACTGATAAATATTCCAACATGAATTTCTAAATATAAACAATCTCAAACAGGGCCGTGATTACACGAACAAATGCAACTGTGTTTGCCTTTAGGTTCCCAAAACAGAAGTGATCTCATCCCCAAACGCTGTTTATGCTGTATATTCAGTTGCTGCAACCCCAGGATTAACCCTTCTTCTTCCACCCTCCGGCCCCAGAGCTCTGAGAATCTCCCACCAAGAGGAGAGGACACTGAAGAAGGTCAGTCCCCCACACTGCCAGGGTGTGGGGCAAGTCACTGGATGCTCATGTGAGACAGGTTTATGGTCTTCTAACCCATCCCCAGACCCCTCAAACATGTGCTACTGGGGCAAGGAGGGCTGAGGGGGAACCAATGGATAGCTCCCCACATCTCCATGGCACAACTAGGTTCAAATACAAAAAATATCTGCTGAATCATTTTATATTCTTTCACTCTTTTTAGGAACGTTGTTCCCTCCCCTCCTGCACATCTGTAGAGCCATTTCTACTTCTACAATTGATGCAGGTCAAAAACAAACAGCATTCCACAGACAGAGAGCCCCTTAGGGTTAGGGACTAAATCTTACTGGCCTTGGAAACCTCAGGGTCATGCACAGTGCCTACATGTAGTACCTGTTCAATGAACCTGTTCATGGTGCTAGATGATCAATTACTCGATCAATCCCAGGATATACACAGGCACTTCTGGAACATCATCACCACCATCATCATCATAGCAAACACTGATACAGCAACTCCTCTGTGCCAGGCACTGTTCTAAGAATCTATCACTGAGAGACACAATAAAATGTAATAGATATTAAGCCAAAGCTGAAGTTACTTTGTTATTTTTGTTTGTTTTTGTTTTTGTTTATTGACTTTATTTATTTATTTATGGCTGTGTTGGGTCTTCGTTTCTGTGCGAGGGCTTTCTCTAGTTACGGCAAGTGGGGGCCACTTTTCATCGCGTTGCGCGGTCCTCTCATTATCGCGGCCTCTCTTGCTGTAGAGCACAGGCTCCAGACGCGCAGGCTCAGTAATTGTGGCTCACGGGCCTAGTTGCTCCGCGGCATGTGGGATCCTCCCAGACCAGGGCTCGAACCCGTGTCCCCTGCATTGGCAGGCAGATTCTCAACCACTGCGCCACCAGGGAAGCCCCTACTTTGTTATTTTTGGATGACATGAGAATATTTATTATTTTCATCTTATGTCTAAAACAGATAAAAGGGAGAATATATAAACACCCTCCTACGAGAGAAAAGTCTTTTCATTAATTGTGGCTTGAAGATGGGAACTGAAACAGAAACTTCAACATCTCTTACTGTCATTAATACTGTAACTAACCAATTAAAGGAAAAGTTAAATCAAAAAGCACTCAGTACAAGTTAACAGACAGATACATGTAAGAGATTAACCCTACGGTACTTAGCAAAGTTAGGAAGATTGTCCCTTAAGAGCAAAAGGAAAGGAAAAGATAAGGAGTTTTGGAAATTTTAGTGTTCCTTAGAAATAAAATGTCAAAATTAAAAACAATTCTAAATATCCAATTTCTTTATCCCTTGCTTGAAATACTAGAAAGAGCCAGTACTTCATTGCTCATGAAATGCAATTCAACAATTTTTGAGTTTTATTTCTCAGTTGTCCCATCCTAGTAAATGGCCAAACATCTGCACAGCTGTTCAAGCCAGCAGAGGCACGGAGAGGGGAAAAAAAAAAAAACTATATATATATATATATATATATATATATATATATATATATATATATATATATATACGACATAGACATATATATGACATATATATATATATATATATATATATATATATATATAAAACCATTGTCTATAGCAACTAAACTGAGTTTCTGCTGTACTGATGATATGAAAAGCACAAAAATTACGTACCACACAGGAACACAAACTTTCTGTCATGGATGTTTGAGCTAGTGTGTAAAGTTAAGTGGTGTCACTGGGCGGTACTCTTGCAAAGTGCCCACAACTAAATGAGTCTCTTACTAGAATTTCATGCTTTATTCTTTGGTGCTTTGTTCCCTTCTGTATGTGTATCCTCATCTGCTCATGTACTCACTCATTCAACTAGCATTTACGGAGGACCCAGCCTGCTTCAATTTGAGACTCCTTCAGTGGAGTCCAGCCTATGATAAAATATCAGATTCATCAATTCTTCTCACCCCAGGCAGTTGAAAAACCCCAGGCTAGGGCTTCCCTGGTGGCGCAGTGGTTGAGAATCTGCCTGCCAATGCAGGGGACACGGGTTCGAGCCCTGGTCTGGGAAGATCCCACATGCCGCAGAGCAACTGGGCCCATGAGCCACAACTAATGAGCCTGCGCGTCTGGAGCTTGTGCTCTGCAACAAGAGAGGCTGCGACAGTGAGAGGCCCACGCACCGTGATGAAGAGTGGCCCCCACTTGCCACAACTAGAGAAAGCCCACGCACAGAAACGAAGACCCAGGCTTCCCTGGTGGCGCAGTGGTTGAGAATCTGCCTGCTGATGCAGGGGACGCGGGTTCGAGCCCTGGTCTGGGAAGATCCCACGTGCCACGGAGCAACTGGGCCCGTGAGCCACAATTACTGAGCCTGCGCTTCTGGAGCCTGTGCTCCGCAACAAGAGAGGCCGCGATGGTGAGAGGCCCGCGCACCGCGATGAAGAGTGGTCCCCACTTGCCGCAACTAGAGAAAGCCCTCGCACAGAAACGAAGACTCAACACAGTCATAAATAAATAAATAAATTAATTAAAAGAACCTGAATTTCTTAAAAAAAAAAAAAAAAAGAAAAACCCCAGGCTAGAGACTCCACAGCACTGGGAAAATGAAAAAGCTAAAAAGCAGAAGGGGCTTTGAGGCCTGAAGGGGGAGTGGAAAAAAGAAGAAAGAAACAGTTGGAGAGATGCTCTCCAGACCCAAAATAGAAATGCTGAGCCGAGGCAACAGATTTCAATCTGCTAATCTGAAAAGTCACATTACTTTGTCCTGATGTGAATCAGTGAGGCTTTTTTTTTTTCATATCCGTCCCGGTATTTCCACTGCCCCATACACAGGCACCACCTCCCAGTGAAGCCCATCTGCAGGCTGCCTGTTTCCTCCAGACCATGAGGGGGCAGGGACAGAGTGACAGTGGGTAGGGTGGGGATGTGAACAGTTCCAGGAACCACTCGAGCCCCTGTCCCAGCTACTGGCAGATCACCAAGGAATGTTCACATCAAACCTTTGAGAGGTTATTCCTCCATTTTCAAAGGCATAAATATAAAGCTGAGGCCTTTATTGTTATCCAGTGGAAAACGCCAAGGGCAGGGGCAGTGAGCCTTTGGGGTTTTTTTGTTTGTTTGTTTGTTGTTTTTTGTTTTTAATTTTTATTAGAGTATAGTTGATTTACAATGTTGTGTTACTTTCTGCTGTATAGCAAAGTGAATCAGTTATACATATACATATATCCACTATTTTTTAGATTCTTTTCCCATATAGGCCATTACAGAGTATTGAGTAGAGTTCCCTGTGCTATACAGTAGGTCCTTATTAGTTGTCTATTTTATATATAGTAGTGTCTATATGCCAATCCCAATCTCCCGATTTATCCCTCCCCTCCTTTCCCCCCAGTAACCATAAGACTGTTTACTACATCTGTAACTCTATTGCTGTAAATAAGTTCATTTGAACCATATTTTTTAGATTCCACATATATTTGTCCTTCTCTGTCTGACTTGCTTCACTCAGTATGACAATCTCTAGGTCCATCCATGTTGCTGCAAATGGCATTATTTCCTTCTTTTTTATGGCTGAGTAATATTCCACTGTATATATGTACCACATCTTCTTTATCAATTCCACTGTTGATGTACATTTAGGTTGCTTCCATGTCCTGGCTATTGTAAATAGTGCTGCAATGAACATTGGGGTGCATGTATCTTTTCGAATTATGGTTTTCTCTGGGTATGTGCCCAGGAGTGGGATTGCTGGATCACACAGTAACTCTATTTTTAGTTTTTTTCAGGCACCTCCATACTGTTCTCCACAGTGGCTATACCAATTTACATTCCCACTAACAGTGTTCAGATTTTTACCCCCATCACCTGTATCCTTCCTTCCTGACCTCATCTCCAATTTTAAACTCCTCCTGAGCTGTAGGAGTCATCTATTGTGGCACTAATATTATAAACATCACCACTACCCTCCCCCCCCAAAAAAAATCCAGCACATTTCTACCCCACCACGTTTCCAAGCAGATAGGGTTGTAGGGTTTTTCTTGGCAGTTTTTAATAATTTTATAAATATATATAATTTTATAACTATACATGAGTCTCAATTATTCAAGAGAAGACAAATAAGTGTTTAGAAAACCCACCCAAATTCTTTGAGCTATTAGTTTCACCTTCTTGTACCCAACATACAGTTGCTAACAAGTAATGAAATGAGTCATTTTTCTTCACACTCCCTTTCCCTTGACCATGAGGACAATAAATACTGAAATGATCAAAATGCAGGCAGCCCAGAGAAGTCCAAAACATGGCAGGTTATGTGTTTGGGAATTATCATGAAGATGTTGAACCAGAAATAATTCTTGCCTCAAGAAGGACAGCTCCCTCCTCACTTACTCTTCCTAAAATGTATTTTATGTCTTGAGTTCTGGTTTCCTAGGACCTTATTTATTTGCTGTGAAGATCAATTGAAACTTTTGGCCCAAGGTAAGAGAAGGTTTGTACCTCTAATATCACCTTGCAGTTCATCAGAGCTTTGTTCAGTAGTTCCAGAATCTTTATTGCGCCCCTACTCTGTGAGTGGCGCGGTGCTGGGCCCAGAGGACACACCACAAACGAGACAGAGTTCCGCCCTTGTGAGGCTTGGGGTATAGCCTGGGAGGCAGCCATTAATTACATAAATAGCCATTTAATTACAAGCGTGAAATAGTTGTAACAGAACACTAGTGAAAACCATTTCCTTTCAAGATGTGTGCTTAGGGAGGAGTGAGAAAATCAGCAGTGAGGCAGGCATATGCCCACAGGTTAGTGTCTGACTGTGAGGCATGTCTGAAAAGGAACCTTCCACTTAATTTTTTCTCATACTCTGAGAAAGTAGCATGAGCATTGCACCCCACGTCATCAGCGCAAAATGCACAAATTTATGTTAAATTAACATACTGGAGGAAAGTCCTGCTCTGACCTCCTCTAAGATTTACCCCTCTCCATCTGCCCCTGGACACCTACCCCTAAGCTCATTTCTAATAATTCCAGCAGAAACATTAACTGATAACGTGTGTATTGGGTGATCATGGCCTGGCTCTGAATTATTTGCATTTTAAAAGAAGATTCCTGAAGACTGAAAGAAATCTTTCTGATTCTAGAAATTAAAATGATAAAATGATGTTGTCTGCTGAACCCATCAAACCTCCCCCAAACTGCTGTCCAATCCTAATCCACATCAAGAAATGGGTTCACCCCATGAGTTCTCCCTCCCATTGTGCAAACCCTTGATTGTTCCCTTATTTCTATTTCTGCTTATTTCCAGCACACTGGCTTCTGGGGCACCTAAAATGACAAGGAAACACATGAAGCCATTTTAAACAAAAACTGAACCTAAATCTACAGCCAGTGTCAGGATATCAAACTCAGATCAGGTTAACACTGAAAAAAAAAACATAATTCAAACATTTAACTCTGCTATGGTTTTTTTTCGCATCCTTCAACTGTGTACTTTTTTTTTTAATAAATTTAATTAATTAATTTATTTATTTATGGCTGTGTTGGCAACTGTGTACTTTTAAGTGACACAGAATCATCCTGTTCCACACACACACACACACACACACACACACACCAATTGTCCTTATATGACCCTGACATAATTTCCTTTTAACAAGGACTTTCCAGGAAGAGAATCTAGTAAAGTACCAGTAGGAGTTACCTTTCTGAATCACCACGACTGCCTTCTGATACCACAGAACAGTAGTATTTTGAACTGTGAAATAATATAAACCAGATTCAAAAAGTTAAACATGAAACTTTCAGGCAGCCTAAGCAGTATCATTTGTTCCTTGGCTTCACTGAGGAATTTGTAGCTCAAGATCTCATTCCAGATATTGTTACATTAATACACCTCACAATCCTGCAGCAGGAAGCAGGAGCCCAACGAAAGAGGGAGCAGACATATAGAATAGAGAACTAAACCAAATCACAGCTAGCAAACAGACTTCCCCTTTCATATTATACTGGGGCCTGTTTTTCCTGCCCTTCTATCTTTCCTAGTCTAATAACATTATTTTCCATCTGGCTTCCCAATGCCAGAATCCTTTTCATCACATGCTCCACATTTGCTCCACTCTGTTGAATTACAATTTACGTTTCCAGTCCTCCAGTTTTATCACTCTTGTTCTACACAATTGGCTTTATCTTCGGTGTTTCAGCCACAGACTCACACGAGAACTAATTTTGTTGTCTACCATGATCCAAAGCCCTAAATGTTTAAAGGAGAGAGAGATGATACTTCCTGCATTCCTGGGCCGGGTCCGCGCTGTTGAGGTTTATCAGGTTCATCAAGAGACTGGACACCCACCAACAGGTGCAGACCAAGAGTGACCAGGGAGATCTCACACCACAGCTTTAACCCTCCAGAGGCTGCCCGCTGCACCCAGAAAATTCCACTACTTCCACGGCCCACAAGGCCCTGGGTAACCTGTGTTCACCTCCATCTCCAGCCTCACTTCACATCATGCACAACTTCTACCTTCATGTTCAAGCCACTCTGGCCTCCCTTCTACTCCCCTCATAAACTAAGCTGTACCCCACCCAGGGCCTTTGCACTTGGTGTTTTCTCTGCCTAGAATGTTCTTCCCACTGCTCTTCAGAAGGCTAGAGCTACTTGTGTCTTGGATCTTAGCCTAAAACTCATCCTCTAGCCCCCAAAGGGGCTTCTCCCGATACCCAACCTAAAGCCACCTCCCCACCCCAGCCCAGTTACTCTCAATTCTATCACCCTGCTGATTTCCTTCATTCCATGTATTATTTCTGAAATAATCTAGTTTTTTTCCCCCACATATCTGTCTTGATCACTGCTGTATGTCAATGTCTAGTTCATTGTAGCTACTCAATAAATATTTGCATGACAAGATAATTAAAAAATTAAGTTGTTTCTTCTCTTTGTATTTCTCTCTCCCTTGTTCCATGAAAGTAGCCAAGTCAACTTCTCTTAGAAAAATCTTGCTTTTCAAAGTGCAAAGTGAAGCTGTTAGCAAGATATTTCCTTCCTGACATTTTCCCCTAAAGCCTGAGTTCATTGAAGGTATTAGATAAATGCCTTTAAATACAACAAACGGACAAGTGAAAAAAATTAACTGACACTGGCAAAAAGAGATGGGATGTGGCAGAGATAGCTGACCTACCACCAAAGATTCATAGTCCCCTTTCTACAGTGTAGAATGGCTGCTGGGAAGCAGCTGCTTCACCGGGGACCACATATCCAGCCCCCACGCCCGGCACCCAAGCAAGGCCACGTGAGCAGTTTCACCAATAGAAAGTGCGAGGAAGTGATTGGGTCCCTGCCTGGCCAAGGGCTTCATCCTCCATATTCTTTTTCTCTTTCCATATACTGGGAAGCAAAGGACTCTGAAGCCCAGGAGGATGGTGAATTCATAAGAGTCAGCACCTTGGGTCCCTGAGTCAGCACCAAGGAAAAAATAAATATTTATTATGGTAAGCACTGAGGTTCATTGGTTGGTTGCCTCAAGAGTTGCCCACCGTGGCCAGCACAAGTTGGGCATGGCTGGGAGACACAGAGAGGGAAGAACCAGACCACCCCCTGGTAACAATGCCCTGAGGATGTAGTGAGGTATATGTGTGGTACAGCTAAGAAGTCTGGGCCCTATGCCCAGGCCCCGGTTCCACTGTTTGCAATTAGAGGCTTTGTGCCTGTTTTCTAAGTGCTTTAACCATAAGCCTCCTCGATTCTGATGCAACCCTGTAAGGAAAGGGGCCTCAAGAATGGCTAAGATTACACTCTCAGCTCCAAGTCAAATTTAAATTAATTTTTAAAATAAGCATGTAATATTTCTTACACATCTGTATTTTTTAGACTGAAATTTCTACCTGATACATTAGTTGAATAAATAAACTGAGAGTAGTAACCCCAGTCACAAAGATCAGAAAGCCAAAACAAACAGAACATTCTTAGCAAAAAAAGAGTATAAAATTAATGAAATTCAATTAATCACTAGTCCCCCAATGCCACAGCAGGGAGAATTTCCTAACTGGAGCAAGTATGTCGGGGCGGTGGTGACGTAGGAAGATTCCAGAGCTCACCTCCTCCCATGCACACACTGAGTCTACAGCTACATATGGAACAATTCCCTCTGAAAAAGACCTGAAAACCAGCTGTGCAGCTGCTTCACATATACAAACAAGGAAAGAGTCACATCGAGGCAGGCAGGATAGGCTGAGCCGTGGTACTGCCATAAACCCCACCCCAGGGCAGCGACCCACAATCGGGAGGGAACTCACAAACCCGGAGCTCACAAACCCGGAGCATCCCCCTGAGGAGAGAGGGGTTCATACCCCAACATCAGCACCCCAACATTTAAGACCTGCACTTGAGAGATGAGCCTCCAAAACATCTGGCTTTGAAAAGCAACGGGGCTCACATCCATGAGACCCAAAGCGCTGTAGCGAACTGAGAAACACCTCTTTAAGGACACACACTCACTCGCCAGGGTCCAGCTCAGAAGCAGCTGTTTGAGAAGCACCCAGACTTTATGTCAAAGAGTTCATTTGCAAATATTAAAGCACTGGCCTGAGGGGCTGGGGCCAGTTGGGAACCTCTCCGGGGATGGAGGGCACCATTTCAGCACTCTCGCTCTAGGTAAAGCCAGCAGGCAGCATGTTTTTTTTTCCTCTTTTTCCTTGGAGGGTGTCACCCTTGCACTCCCCCTCTGCCAGGCTCCACAGCACCACTGTCTCCCAGAGGGGAGTCGTTACATACGTCTGGTGTCCTGGTTTTTATGTCCCGTATCTCAGTTGTTACATCTAGTGTCCTGGTTTTTGCAGCTTCCACCCAGGGGACATCCCTTGAACAGCTGGCTCTAGTGACCAGGGAGGCTTTCCTTTCTGGGTCCCATAGGACTAAAACCATCAGAGAGACAGTTCTTGGCAGGCTACCACCCCAGGACACCGCACAGACAGCAGACTGCAACACAACCCCAGTCTCTCTGTGAAAGACGCCTATTTGCTTGTCCTGGGCACTTCAGCCTGACAGTCAGGTTTCAGGTTGGCACACCTGTAGCTGGAGGCTACAGAGGGGCTCTCAGGGAACATAGTCTGGGGGACACCATCTTTTCGCTCTCCCTCTGCCTCACTATAGCTCACCAGGATCTCCCAGAAAGGAGGTTATATGCTCTTCTAGAGCACTGATTTTTGTGACTGTCACCCAGGGGACACCTCCAAATCACCTGGTCTGGTGGCCAACAGTGCTTACCCTTGTGGTCCCACAGGACTGTATATATTTGCATACTTTGAAAGCTGCTGCCTGAGGGTCTGGCTTCCAAGCAGGTGCTGATCTAGGTGCTGACTGAGCGCTCAAAGTCATGGTCATAAAGATGTTCATCAACTTGGAAGAAGAATGGATGGAGAAAGGATGCTGCTGTCTTTCAGACCCCTTTATCTGGATTCCTGAACACAATTACAGCGGACCCTTGAACACGGGTTTGGACTGTATGGGTCCACTACATGCAGATGTTTTTTCACTAAATACGAACTATAGTTCTACACAATCCGCAGTTGGTTGAATCCACAGATGTGAACCATGGATTTGGAGGGCCAACTGTAAAGTTTTATGTGGATTTTTGACTGCTTGGCGGGTCGGTGCCCCTAACCCCTGTGTTGTTCAAGTGTCAACTGTATTTAACAAATATTTATTGAGCACCTACTATATACCAGACACTTTTCTACAAGCTTGAGATATATAAGTGTGCGAGGCTAACAAAAATGGTCCCCTGTGGAGCTTAAACTCATGCAGTAGTAAAAATATATATATCACTTATTGTTTTTAGAATAAACTGAGTTGATCTACAGAACTGATAAGATGATAAGACTTTGTTAGATCAGTAGTGACTTTCAAATAGTACATAAAAATAATCCACATTATCTTCTAATTGTTAAGTAAAAGCTCCAATTGTCAAACGAAATGTACATTTTTTATTAAATGTACAAACACAAGCCAAACAAAACCCTTAGAAGAAGTAAAAACTAAGAAAAAACACAGAGAATATAAATTGTTGCTGTTCTTAGACAGATAAAGCAAAAATAACATATATAAAGGGAAGCACATTCTGAGAGCAACTCTGACGGGGAAAATAGCAACCAAATGAAACATTTTTGTTATAAAATGTCTGCTAAGAAATGCAGTTCTGAGGGAGATGAGACTTCAGTTTCAGTTAAGAATGTTAGTGCTTCGTCCCGGGAGAACACACGGCGCGCGCCTCAGGCTAATGCAACGTCACGCTGGCCTCTGCCGCCGCAGGCTCGCCCCGCACTCTGTACCCCTCCCTCCCCCCGGTCTGAGTGAGCCAGAGCCCCCTAATCAGATGCTACTTTAATCCCATCCAGTCTGAGCGAAGAACAGATGCTCTCAGGCGACCTACATGCAGACACGGGTCCAAATCCAAACCTGAACCACAGGAATTCTGCGAACAAAGAAGAGAAAGGGAAATCTCTTCCAGCAGCCTCCGGAGCAGCAGATTAAATCTCCACAATCAACTTGATGTGCCTGCATCTGTGGAATACCTGAATAGACAACGAATCATCCCAAATTGAGGCGGTGGACTTTGGGAGCAACGATATATATTTTTTTCTCCTTTTTCTCTTTTTGTGAGTGTGTATGTGTATGCTTCTTTGTGTGATTTTGTCTGTATAGCTTTACTTTTACCATTTGTCCTAGGGTTGTGTCTGTCAGTTGTTTTTTGTTTTTTGGGGTTTTTTTTTTGGTTTTTTTGGGGGGGGTTGTTTATTTTAAGAATTATTTTTTATATTAATAACTTTATTTTATTTTATTTTTCTTTCTTTCTTTTTTTTTTTTCCTCCCTTTTCTTCTGAGCCATGTGGCTGACAAGGTCTTTGTGCTCCAGCCAGGGGTCAGGGCTGTGCCTCTGAGTTGGGAGAGCCAAGTTCAGGACATTGGTTCACAAGAGACCTCCCAGCTCCACATAATATCAAATGGCGATAATCTCCCAGAGATCTCCATCTCAACGCCAAGACCCAGCTCCACTCAACAACCATCAAGCTACAGTGCTGGACACCCTATGCCAAACAACTAGCAAGACAGGAACACAATCCCACCCATTAGCAGAGAGGCTGCCTAAAATCATAATAAGGCCACAGACACGCCAAAACACACCACCAGACGTGGACCTGCCCACCAGAAAGACAAGATCCATCCTCATCCACCAGAACACAGGCACTAGTCCCCTACACCAGGAAGCCTACACAACCCACTAAACCAACCTTAGCCACTGGGGACAGACACCAAAAACAACTGGAACTACGAACCTGCAGCCTGCGAAAAGGAGACCCCAAACACAGTAAGTTAAGCAAAATGAGAAGACAGAGAAACACACAGCAGATGAAGGAGCAAGGCAAAAACCCACCAGACCTAACAAATGAATAGGAAATAGGCAGTCTACCTGAAAAAGAATTCAGAATAATGATAGTAAAGATGATCCAAAATCTTGGAAATAAAACGGAGAAAATACAAGAAACATTTAACAAGGACCTAGAAGAACTAAAGAGCAAACAAAAAGTGATGAACAACACACTAAATGAAACTAAAAATTCTCTAGGAGGAATCAATGGCAGAATAACCGAGGCAGAAGAACGGAAAAGTGACCTGGAAGATAAAATAGTGGAAAAAACTACTGCAGAGCAGAATAAAGAAAAAAAAGAATTAAAAGAATTGAGGACAGTCTCAGAGACCTCTGGGACAACATTAAAGGCACCAACATTCGAATAATAGGGGTCCCAGAAGAAGAAGAGGAAAAGAAGGGAACTGAGAAAATATTTGAAGAGATTATAGTTGAAAACTTCCTTAAAATGGGAAGAGAAGTAGTCAATCAAGTCCAGGAAGCACAGAGAGTCCCATACAGGATAAATCCAAGGAGAAACATGCCAAGACACATATTAATCAAACTATCAAAAATTAAATACAAAGAAAAAATATTAAAAGCAGCAAGGGAAAAACAAACAGATAACATACAAGGGAATCCCCGTAAGGTTAACAGCTGATCTTTCAGCAGAAACTCTGCAAGCCAGAAAGGAGTGGCAGGACATATTTAAAGTGATGCAAGGGAAGAACCTACAGCCAAGATTACTCTACCCAGCAAGGATCTCATTCAGATTCGATGGAGAAATTAAAACCTTCACAGACAAACAAAAGCTAAGAGAATGCAGCACCACCAAACCAGCTTTACAACAAATGCTAAAGGAACTTCTCTAGGCAGGAAACACAAGAGAAGGAAAACACCTACAATAACAAAGCCAAAACAATTAAGAAAATGGTAATAGGAACATACATGTTGATAATTACCTTAAATGTAAATGGATTAAATGCTCCCACCAAAAGACACAGATTGGCTGAATGGATACAAAAAAAAGACCCATAAATATGCTGTCTACAAGAGACCCACTTCAAACCTAGGGACACATACAGACTGAAAGTGAGGGGATGGAATAAGATATTCCATGCAAATGGAAATCAAAAGAAAACTGGAGCAGCAATTCTCATATCAGACAAAACAGACTTTAAAATAAACACTATTACAAAAGAAAGAGAAGGACACTACATAATGATCAAGGGGTCAATCCAAGAAAAAGATATAACAATTGCAAATATTTATGCACCCAACATAGGAGCACCTCAATACATAAGGCAAATGCTAACAGCATTTCTGCTTTTATAAGGGGAAATCGACAGTAGCACAATCATAGTAGGGGACTTTAACACTCCATTTTCACCAATGGACAAATCATCCAAACTGAAAATAAATAAGGAAACAAAAGCTTTAAATGGCACATTAAACAAGATGGACTTAATTGATATTTATAGGACATACCATCCAAAAACAACAGAATACCCTTTCATCTCAAGTGCTCCTGGAACATTCTCCAGGATAGATCATATCTTGGGTCACAAATCAATCCTCGGTAAACTTAAGAAAATTGAAATTGTATCACTTATCTTTTCCAACCACAATGCTCTGAGACTAGATATCAATTACAGGGAAAAAAATCTGTAAAAAACACAAATACATGGAGGCTAAAAATTACACTACTTAATAACCAGGAGAACACTGAAGAAATCAAAGAGGAAATGAAAAAATATCTAGAAACAAATGACAATGAAAACACGGTGACCCAAAACCTATGGGATGAAGCAAAAGCAGTTCTAAGAGGGAAGCTTATAGCAATACAATCCCACCTCAAGAAACAAGAAACATCTCAAATAAACAACCTAACCTTACACCTAAAGCAATTAGAGAAAGAATAACAAAAGAACCCAAAAGATAGAAGGAAAGAAATCATAAAGATCAGATCAGAAATAAATAAAAAAGAAATGAAGAAAACAATAGCAAAGATAAATAAAACTAAAAGCTGGTTCTTTGAGAAGATAAACAAAATTGATAAACCATTAGCCAGACTCATCAAGAAAAAAAGGGAGAAGACTCAAATTAATAGAATTAGAAATGAAAAAGGAGAAGTAACAACTGACACTGCAGAAATACAAAGGATCATGAGAGATTACTGCAAGCAACGCTATGCCAATAAAATGGACAACCTGGAAGAAACGGACAAATTCCTAGAAATGCACAACCTTCCGAGACTGAACCAGGAAGAAATAGAAAATATGAACAGACCAATTACAAGCACTGAAATTGAAACTGTGATTAAAAATCTTCCAACAAACAAAAGCCCAGGACAAGATGGCTTCACAGGAGAATTCTATCAAACATTTAGAGAAGAGCTAAAACCTATCCTTCTCAAACGTTTCCAAAATATAGCAGAGGGAGGAACACTCCCAAACTCATTCTACGAGGCCACCATCACCCTGATATCAAAACCAGACAAAGATGTCACAAAGAGAGAAAACTACAGGCCAATATCACTGATGAACATAGATGCAAACTCCTGAACAAAATACTAGCAAATAGAATCCAACAGCACACTAAAAGGATCATACACCATGATCAACTGGGGTTTATCCCAGTGACGCAAGGATTCTTCAATATACGCAAATCAATCAATGTGATACACCATATTAACAAATTGAAGAATAAAAACCATATGATCATCTCAACAGATGCAGAAAAAGCTTTTGACAAAATTCAACACCCATTTATGATAAAAACCCTCCAGAAAGCAGGCATAGAGGGAACTTACCTCAATATAATAAAGGCCATATGTGAAAAACCCACAGCCAACATCATTCTCAACAGTGAAAAAGTGAAACCATTTCCACTAAGATCAGGAACAAGACAAGGTTGCCCACTCTCACCACTATTATTCAACATAGTTTTGAAAGTTTTAGCCACAGCAATCAGAGAAGAAAAAGAAATAAAAGGAATCCAAATCGGAACAGAAAAAGTGAAGCTGTCACTGTTTGCAGATGACATGATAATATACATAGAGAATACTAAAGACGCTACCAGAAAACTATTAGAGCTAATCAATGAATTTGGTAAAGTAGCAGGATATAAAATTAATGCACAGAAATCTCTTGCATTCCTATACACCAATGATGAAAAATCTGAAAGAGAAATTAAGGAGACACTCCCATTTACCACTGCAACAAAAAGAATAAAATACCTAGGAATAAACCTACCTATGGAGACAAAAGACCTGTAGGCAGAAAACTATAAGACACTGATGGGGCTTCCCTGGTGGCGCAGTGGTTAGGAATCCGCCTGCCAATGCAGGGAACACAGGTTCGTGCCCCGGTCCGGGAAGATTCCACATGCCGCGGAGCGGCTAGGCCCGTGAGCCACAACTACTGAGCCTGCATGTCTGGAGCCTGTGCTCCGCAACGGGAGAGGCTGCGACAGTGAGAGCCCCGCTCACCGCGATGAAGAGTGGCCCCCGCTCGCCGCAACTGGAGAAAGCCCTTGCACAGAAACGAAGACCCAACACAGCCATAAATAAATAAATAAATAAATTTATTTATTTTAAAAAAAAAAGACACTGATGAAAGAAATTAAAGATGACACAAACAGATGAAGAGATATACCATGTTCTTGGAAAGGAAGAATCAACATTATGAAAATGACTATACTACCCAAAGCAATCTACAGATTCAATGCAATCCCTATCAAACTACCAATGGCGTTTTTCACAGAACTAGAACGAAAAAATCTCACAATTTGTATGGAAGCACAAAAGACCCCGAATAACCAAAGCAATCTTGACAAAGAAAAACGGAGCTGGAAGAATCAGGCTCCTGGACTTCAGACTATACTACAAAGCTACAGTAATCAAGACAGTATGGTACTGGCACAAAAACAGAAATATAGATCAATGGAACAGGAGAGAAAGCCCAGAGATAAACCCACGCACATATGGTCACCTTATCTTTGATAAAGGAGGCAAGAATATACAATGGAGAAAAGACAGCCTCTTCAATAAGTGGTGCTGGGAAAACTGGACAGCTACAGGTAAAAGAATGAAATTAGAACACTCCCTAACACCATACACAGAAATAAACTCAGAATGGATCAAAGACCTAAATGTAAGGCCAGACACTATCAAACTCTTAGAGGAAAACATAGGCAGAACACTCTATGACATAAATCACAGCAAGATCCTTTTTGACCTACCTCCTAGAGAAATGGAAATAAAAACAAAAATAAACAAATGGGATCTAATGAAACTTAGAAGCTTTTGCACAGCAAAGGAAACTATAAACAAGACGAAAAGACAACCCTCAGAATGGGAGAAAATATTTGCAAATGAAGCAACTGACAAAGGACTAATATCCAAAATTTACAAGCAGCTCATGCAACTCAATATCAGAAAAATAAACAACCCAATCTAAAAATGGGCAGAAGACCTAAACAGACATTTCTCCAAAGAAGATATACAGATTGCCAACAAATACATGAAAGGTTGCTCAACATCACTCATCATCAGAGAAATGCAAATCAAAACTACAATGAGGTATCATCTCACACCAGTCAGAATGGCCATCATCAAAAAATCTACAAACAATAAATTCTGAAGAGGGTGTGGAGAAAAGGGAACCCTCTTGCACTGTTGGTGAGAATGTAAATTGATAAAGCCACTATGGAGAACAGTATGGAGGTTCCTTAAGAAACTAAAAATAGAACTATCATACGACCCAGCAATCCCACTACTGGGCATATACCCTGAGAAAACCATAATTCAAAAAGAGTCATGTACCACAATGTTCATTGCAGCTGTATTTACAATAGCCAGGACATGGAAGCAACCTAAGTGTCCATCGACAGATGAAGGGATAAAGAAGATGTGGCACATATATACAATGGAATATTACTCAGCCATAAAAAGAAACGAAATTGAGTTATTTGTAGTGAGGTGGATGGACCTAGAGTCTGTCATACAGAGTGAAGTAAGGCAGAAAGAGAAAAACAAATACCGTATGCTAACACATATATATTGAATCTAAAAAAAAAAAAATGGTTATGAAGAACCTAGGGGCTGGACAGGAATAATGACGCAGACATGGGGAAGGGTAAGCTGGGATGAAGTGAGAGAGTGGCATGGATATTTATACACTACCAAATGTAAAACAGATAGCTAGTGGGAAGCAGCCGCATAGCACAGGGAGATCAGCTCAGGGCTTTGTGACCACCTAGAGGGGTGGGATACGGAGGGTGGGAGGGAGACGTAAGAGTGAGGAGATATGAGGATATATGTATATGTATTGCTGATTCACTTTGTTATAAAGCAGAAACTAACACACCATTGTAAAGCAATTATCCTCCAATAAAACAATAATAAATAAAAGAATGTTAGGGCTTCCCTGGTGGCACAGTGGTTAAGAATCCGCCTGCCAATGCAGGGTACATGGGTTCGAGCCCTGGTCCGGGAAGATCCCACATGTCATGGAACAACTAAGCCCGTGTGCCACAACTACTGAGCCTGCACTCTAGAGCCCGTGGGCCACAACTACTGAGCCTGTGTGCTGCAACTACTGAAGCCCACGTGCCTAGAGCCCGTGCTCCGCAACAAGAGAAGACACCACAATGAGAAGCCCGCGCACCGCAACAAAGAGCAGCCCCTGCTCACTGCAACTAGAGGAAGCCCGTGTGCAGCAACAAAGACCCAGGGCAGCCAAAAATAAAAATAAATAAATAAATAAATAAATTTATTTTAAAAAAAGAATGTTAAATGCGAAGACTCTACAACCACACAAAAAGTTCAAGGGAAAATTAACCAACCCCTGTGGAGAAAAGGGAACCCTCTGGAGAAAAGGGAACCCTCCTACACTGTTGTTGGGAATGTAAATTGGTGCAACCACTATGGTAAACAGTGTGGAGGTTCCTTAAGAAACTAAAATAGAGTTACCATATGATCCAGCAATCCTACTCCTCGGCATATATCCAGAAAAGATGAAAACTCTAATTCAAAAAGATACATGCACCCCAGTGTTCACAGCAGCAATATGTACAATAGCCAAGACATGGGAGCAACCTAAGCATCCACTGACAGATGAATGGGTAAAGAAGGTGTACTCTGTGTGTGTGTGTGTGTGTTTGTGTATATATACACAATGTGTGTATATATATACACAAGGAATATTACTCAGCCTTAAAAAAAAGAATGAAATAATGCCATTTGCAGCAACATGGATGGACCTAGAGCTTATCATACTAAGTGAAGTAAGTCAGACAGGGAAAGACAAATATCATGTGATATCACTTATATGTGGAGTCTTAAAAAAAGATGCAAATGAACTTATTTACAAAACAGAAATCAACTCACAGACATACAAAGCAAATTTATGGTTACCAAAGAGGAAAGAGAGGGAGAGATAAATTAGGAGTTTGGGATTAACAGATATACACTACTATATATAAAAGAGATAAACAACAAGGAACGACTGTATAGCACAGGGAACTATATTCAATATCTTGTAACAACCTATAATGGAAAATAACTGAATCACTTTGCTGTACACCAAAAACTAACACATTGTAAATCAACTATACTTCAATGAAATAAATAAATAATTAAAAAATAATAAACCACTCCTTCCAGTAGTTTTCTCCATGGTAGGTTTGACTTTGTGCACAGGCATTTTAAACTAGAATTTGTCCTAACTCTCTACTCCTTGATAAGATCCCTAGGAGTGGGAGTTATAGCTGATCTGATTGCTAGAACCAAGTTTATCTCATTTGCTCAGATAGTACAGTGTTCCATGTATTTTGGAGAACTTAATGAAATTCTAACCAACACATTAGGAATAAGTTACTAACATAATATGTGTCTGTGTGATATGAAATTACAGCAGGAAACACACAAGGCCACAAATATGAACTGTTTAAGTAAGATTAGCTACTTCTGCATATTAATGTTAAAAAACGTTGTAACTTCTTATCCATTCATTTTGTCATGTCACTTGCTGACAGAATAAGCAATAGTAGTCACCAAACTTAATTCATTAAGTAAGTTAACTTCTTTCTTTAACATGTGGAAAATATCATTCTTTGGTTCAGGCTGGGAAACAGAGAGTCCAATTCATGAAATCAACGTTCTAAGGAAGCCTAGTTTGGGATTCACTGCTGTGAAAAATCTCCTAGCAATTCATCCATCACATCCATTCTATGAGTGTCCAACAAAGCTTTCTGAATGCTGTGGAAGCCAGCAGGTGGTCAGAGTATGCTACATTACATTTGCCTGGATCCCCAGAGAGAACTCTAAAATAAAAAAGATAGGCCCTGGGGCTTCCCTGGTGGCGCAGTGGTTAAGAATCCGCCTGCCAATGCAGGGGACACGGGTTCAAGCCCTGGTCCGGGAAGATCCCACATGCCGCGGAGCAACTAAGCCCGTGCGCCACAACTACTGAGCCTGCGCTCTAGAGCCCGCAAGCTACAACTACTGAAGCCTGTGTACCACAACTACTGAAGCCCGCGTGCCTAGAGCCTGTGCTCTGCAACAAGAAAAGCCACCACAATGAGAAGCCTGCGCACTACAACGAAGAGTAGCCCCCGCTCACTGCAACTAGAGAAAAGCCCGCGTGCAGCAGCGAAGACCCAATGCAGCCAAAAATTAAATAAATGAATAAATAAATAAATTAAAAAAAAAAAAAGATAGGCCCTTACGCCCAGACTCAAATTCTAACCAATAAGCAACTATGTTGTAGTCTTAAGTTGTTGACCAAGTAGCTTCTACCCACTTAAGATGATAACCTCAGCTCACCTGAGTTGGAAATCTCTTTTTTGCTTATAGGATAAGTGATTTTCCAACCACAGGAAAGTTTAGAATTAAAGATAGGAATGAAATCACTCAAACTTAAACTTATGTGTTAAATTTAGGAATAAGTTTTGTAATCATCAGGACACTTTGTATGCATTTGGTATTTATTTGTAAAATTTAAGAACATCTGACATTTTAAAATCTGACAGATTTTTTTTAATTTCAGTTTAAAGTGTATGATGACTTTAAGAGTCTGAAGGTGAATGTGCATCATTTAATTTAGCATTTATTCACTTATTAGCAATTATTAAGCATATTCTTTGTACCCAGAAGTAGAAGAATGCAAAGGAATTAATACAGTATTTTAGGGCTGAAAGGGCCCTGTTGTAAAGAAGTTTATATACTGGTGCTTGGAGTTGAATTCTCGGCCCCAAAACTTCATATGTTGAAGTCCTAATGCCCAGTGTCTCAGAATGTACCTTATTTGGAAATAAGTCATTGAACGTGTAATTAGTTAAATTAAGATGAGGTCATACTGGAGTACGGTGGGCCCCTAATCCAATAAGACTGGTAAGAAACACCTTAATCTCTGATTTCTAGGCTCCAGAACTGTGAGACAATAAATTTCTGTTGTTCAAAGCCACTAGGTTCCTGGTACTCTGATATGGCAGGCCCAGCAAACTAATACAACTAGTTATTTACTTATTGCCTCTTAGCTACAAGCCCAGCATTCTCTTTTCTTCTCTGGGATGTTGAGGATGGGACTCTGCAAAATTGATTTCACTAACTCTCTTGTCAGCTGGCTTCCTGGAAGTTTCTGCCAGTACAAGGCACTAGAGAGAGACTGGAAGCTGAGAGGAGAAAGAAGGGACTTCCTTCTGGTTTCTCGTTTCTGTCAGCATTACACCAACAACAGTACAAGGCTGGCCTCAGTCCCCAGTTTCTCTCCACAATGCCAACACTAACCATCCCATGTCTCCCTGGATGTGCTGGCAGCTGGGCCACACCCTCCTGGCAGTCAAACTGCCAGCTGCTGCACAACGTCACCAGCCAGGCTGCACCCACCTGAGGTCCAGCCCATCCCCTCCAGGCCCCTCCCCAGAGCTCCTAGGTCTCATCTTCCTGCCTCCTCCCTGCTGCTTCTTGCAGTTACTACCTCTGAGTGACTTCAGCATTTCCTTTTTGCACTTTCTGATTTCCAGTACACACAGAACCAACTCCCTGTGTGAAACCTCTGCTATTTGAAATACTTACAGTGGTTTTGGGTTTTCTGACTGGATCCTGACCGATTTAGCTTACAACCCCCATAGAGAGACAAATATACAAAAATTAAAAAATATAAGCAGGTCAAGATTCACGATAAATAATGTTTGCAATGGTGCAGGTAAACACTTCCAATTTGATGTTGATGAGAATAAAAACTAACTCAAATTTTCTTCTGGGAAGTTTGGGAAAATGAATCTAAAGATAAAATGTACACAGACTGAGTCCTAGAATCCCACTGCCAGAACTGTATCCTAAGGAACTAATCAGATAAATGCTCAAGATTCATGTACGAGTATGCCCATTGCAATATTGTTTATAATAGTAAAAAAATAAAAAATAAAAAATTTACCAAAGATGTCCATCTACAAATCACTGATTAAATTATTTTACATACATACACACACACACATACACACAAACACACACACAAGAAATCCTAAGAAGCTATTAAAATAATGGAGCTCTATATTTTTTGACATGGAAATATACTCATATCACAGAACATTACATGACAAAAGCAGATTTCCAAATAGCAGGTATAGCATTTAAAAAAATGTGGAAAATAATTATAATTATTTCATAACAAATTAAGTACAAAAAGTAATTATTTCTGGGTGGTAGGAATTCCGGTGATCGAAGTGCAAAGAGAAGTGTTCTATTAATAATAGTCACATAGCCATGGGGCGACCTGGCCCTGCCCTTCAGCAGGTCAGAACCAGCCCCATGGCCCCATGGTCAGCTCAAACAGCCATGTGGGCACACAGTCACACCCTGTAGGTGGGCAGCTACCTAATGCCTCCCTAGGCCACACAGGAAGCCTACTCTGCAACCAGTGGCCCACAGCCTCCACACTAGGCTTCATAGCCAACCAGGCCAGGGGCCAGCCCTGTCTACCAGTGAGCCAAAGTAGTCAGCCCCTCCACAACAGGAGGTTACACACAGCCCATAAGGGGGGCACCCTCAGAGCATATAGCTCCGGTGACAAGAGGGGAGTGTGCTGCTGGGCCCCACAGGACGTCTCCTACATAAGGCCACTTCTCCAATATCAGGAAACACAACTGACCTGCTTGATACCTAGAAATAAACACAAAGAACTGGGCAAAATCAGGAGACAAAGGAATATGTTCCAAACAAAGAAACAAGACAAAACCTCAGAAAAGGAACTAAATGAAATGGAAATAAGCCATTTACCTAATAAATAGTTCAAGGTAATGATTTTAAAGATGCTCACTGAATTTAGGAGAAGAATGGATGAACACAACAAGAATTTCAACAAAAAGTTAAAAAATATAAAGAAGAACCAAACAGAAGCTTAAGAATACAATGACTGAAATTTAAAAATACCTTAGAAGGAGTCAACAGTAGATTAGATGATACAGAAGAATGGATCAGTGATCTGGAAAACAGAGTAGTGGAAATCACTCAAGCTGAACGGAGAAAAGAAAAAACAATTTTTTAAAATGGGGATAGTTTAAGAGACCTCTGGAACAATATCACACATACTAAAATTCACATTATAGAGGTCCCAGAAGGAAAAGAGAGAAAGGGGCAGAAGAAATAATAGCTGAAAACTTCTCTAACTTGGGAGATGAAACAGACATCCAGGTCCAGGAAACACAGACAGTCCCAAATAAGATGAACCCAAAGAGGTCCACACTAAGACACATTAAATTAAAATGTCAAAAATTAAAGAATCTTAAAAGCAGCAAGAGGAAACCAGCTACTTACATACAAGGGAACTCCCATAGACTATCAGCTGACTTTTCAGCAGGAACTTTGCAAGCCAGAAGAGAGTACACAACATATTCAAAGTAATAAAAGGGAAAAAAAACTACAACCAAGAGAACTTTAGCCAGCAAGGTTATCTTTAGCTTTGAGGAAGAGATAAAGAGTTTTAGAGACAAACAATGCTAAAAGAGTTCAGCATTACTAAACTGGCTTTACAAGAAATGTTAAAGGGACTTCTCAAAGTGGAAAAGAAAAGGCTACAACTAGAAATATGAAAATTATGAAAGGAAAATCTCACTGGTAAAGGCAAACATACAATAAAGGTAATATAATCAATCACTTATAAAGCAAGTAGTAAGGTTAAAAGACAAAAGTAGTAAAATGATCTATATCTGCAATAAGTAGCAAAGGGATACACAAAACAAAAAGATGTAAAATATGATGCCATAACATTAAATGTGGGGCTAGAGGAGTAAAATGTAGGGCTGTTAGAATGCATTCAAACTTAAGAGATCATCAGCTTAAAATAATCACTGATATATAAGTTGTTATATCTGAACCTCATGGTAACCACAAACCAAAAATCTAAAATAGATACACACCCACACAAACGAGAAAGGAATCCAAACATACTACTAAAGGTAGTCATTGAATCGCAAGAGAAGAGAGCAAAAGGAGAAGAAACAAAAAAGAACTATAAAAACAACCAGAAAACAATTAACAAAATGGCAGTAAGTATGTTTTTATATATCAATAAACACACAGAGTGGCTGAATTAATTTTTTAAAAGCCCCATATATATGCTGCCTACAAGAGACACACTTCAGATCTAAAGACATACACAGACCGAATGTGAGGGGATGGAAAAAGGTATTCTATGCAAATATAAACAAAAAAACCCCAAAAAGATTAGTGAGAATGTGGAGAAAAGGGAACCCTCATGCACTCTGGTGGGACTGTAAATTGGTGCAGCCTTTATGGAAAACAGTACGGAGGTTCCCCCCCCCAAATTAAAAATAGTACTGTCATATGGTTCAGCAATTTCTCTTCTGGGTATTTACCCAACAAAAACAAAAAAACTAATTCAAAAAGATATATGCACCCCAATGTTCACTGCAACATTATTTACAGTAATGAAGAGATGTAAGCAACCTAAGTGTCTACTGATATATGAATGGATAAAGAAGATGCATGGACATATGCACAATGGAATATTACTCAGACATAAAAAGAATGAAATCTTGCTATTTGCAACATGGATACTCCTAGAGAGTATTATACTAAGTGAAATAAGTCAGACAAAGCAAAATACCATGTGATCTCACTTATATGTAAAATCTAAAAAACAAAATAAGCAAGCAAACAAAGCAAAATAAAAATAGACTCATAGATACAGAGAATAAACGGGTATTTATTTGCCAGAGGCAAGGGTGTGAAAGGGGGCAAAATCTGTGAAGGGGATTAAGAGGTACAAACCTCCAGTTATAAAATGAGTAAGCCATGGGGATATAATATACAGCATAAGAAATATTGTCAAGGGCTTCCCTGGTAGCGCAGTGGTTGAGAATCTGCCTGCCAATGCAGGGGACATGGGTTCGAGCCCTGGTCTGGGAAGATCCCACGTGCCGCGGAGCAACTGGGTCCGTGAGCCACAATTACTGAGCCTGCGCGTCTGGAGCCTGTGCTCCGCAACTAGAGAGGCCGCGATAGTGAGAGGTCCGCACACTGCGATGAAGTGTGGCCCCCGCTTGCCACAACTAGAAGAAAGCCCTCGCACAGAAACGAAGACCCAACACAGCCATAAATAAATAAATTAATTAATAAAAAATATATATATATTGTCAATAATATTGTAATAACTTTGTATAGTGATAGATGGTTACTAGACTTATCCTGGTGATCATTTCATAATGTATGCAAATGTCAAATCACTATGTAGTACAGTGAAACTAACATAATATTGTCTGTCAACTACATTTCAATTAAAGAAATAAATAAACAAATGTCATAAAAATACTTATAGAATACTGTTTTAATGTCAGTATGTAAATGCTTAAGAGAACCAAATATATAAAATGTTGAAAAATTCAACTATTTGGAAAAAAAATCACCCTGCATTTATATTATTTAATCCAAATTTACAAGGGTATGCCTTCTTTTATTTTTCTCTTTTCTATTATTTCTACCACTCTCATTTTTTTCAATGTGATCCATATGTATTTAACACCAATAACACAGTTTATTCATATGCTAGCTCTTAATCGACGTGTGAGCCTAATCTAATAGTAAAATGTCAACCAAGGGGCTTCCCTGGTGGCGCAGTGGTTGAGAGTCTGCCTGCCAATGCAGGGGACACGGGTTCGAGCCCTGGTCTGGGAAGATCCCACATGCCGCGGAGCAACTGGGCCCGTGAGTCACAATTACTGAGCCTGCGCGTCTGGAGCCTGTGCTCTGCAACAAGAGAGGCCGCGATAGTGAGAGGCCCGCGCACCGCGATGAAGAGTGGCCCCCGCTTGCCACAACTAGAAGAAAGCCCTCGTACAGAAACGAAGACCCAACACAGCCATAAATAAATAAATTAATTTAAAAAAAAAAAAAAAAAAAAAAAAAAAATGTCAACCAATATGGAAGAAGACCTGTGGCCTCAATTCAAAACTGCCTTAAATATTTTATCGACATACTGCTTAAACTTCTAACAGCATCTCTACTGCTTGCAAAGAAACAAAGAAACAATGGAATTACCTCCTTAGAAACAAATTCATCATGCAATGGAAGAAACATCTTTTTCCAGCTACATGGACAACAGAATCTATGAAAGAAATGGCTACTTGCAATCAAAATGCAAAAATGGGTATCAAAGTCCTATCGGTGCTTTTCCTCCTGGGAGTCATCGCAGCTCCCAGGCTGCCACTTCACAGTCCCATGAATCTTCAGAATGGGCAAGAGCTGCTGCATACTGGGAAAAGACCACCACCCACTCACATGAGCCCTCATCCTCACTCTGTAACACAATCTCACTCACAAAATCCAAGTGCATACTAGAAATCTAAAAATAACATTACTCCTGGAATTTAAAAGCTCAAAACTGAAAATTTCCCAGGCTTCACTCCAGTAATACTAAAAATGCAGATTTTTTTTTCCTACACCAACAGAAGCTTGGGGAATTGGGACTGAAGGCAATGAAGTCCAGGAATCCATCTGCTCCGTGATATCCTGGGGAGAAGCAGTCACTGCTTTTTCAGAAGTCTCAAAATGCTTAGCAAGAGTCGTATAGAACATAAATAACACGAACATACCATCAGAGAAGCATCCTGGAACTGGGAACCACAAACCAGGCAGAATAACCTGGAGAATCTTCAAAGTACCTGTAGCAACCCTTACAAATCTAGATGTACCAACTCACAAAAGTGGGTTTTAACCAGCATCCTTTTTGTTGGTGGTGGTTTACTGATCATGTAGAATAGTAAATTACAGCTTTAATTTCATTGTTTTCCCCATCATCATTTAAATAGTCAACCAAAATTCTCTTAATATCTCCCATGTTTAACGTACTATGGCTTTGCCTCAAGAATCAGGTCTCAAGTAGCTCACAATCTGGTGGGGGAAGAAAGAAGTGTACAAGAATTTTGCAATATGGCAAGAAAATTTTAAAAATAAAAGGCATAAATATTAGAAAGGAAGAAGGAAAACTTCTTTCTTAGCAGGTGACATAATTATGTGCCTTGAAAATCCAAAGGAACGTATCTACAAACAACTATAACAACTAGTATGTGAATTAAGGAAGAAACAAGATACAAAATTAGTATACAAAAGCCAGTTGCATTTCTATATACTAGAAATCAACAATCAGAAAATAAAATTTAAAAAGTAATACCATTTACAATGGCATAAAAAATCAGATACGTGGGAATAAACTTAACAAAAGATGTGCAAGAACCCTACACTGAAAATATTACTGCTGATGAAAGAAGACCTAAGCAAGTAGATTGTTCAGATATCAATTCCCAAATTGACCTATAGGTTCAACAGAGTTCCAATCAAAATCCCAGCAGGCAATTTTTTTTCAGAAACTGACACGCTTATTCTGAAATTTATATTGGAATTCAAAGGATCCCAAATAGCCAAGACAATTTTGAAAAACAAAAACAAAGTTGGAGGCCTTAAACTTCCAGACTTTAAGATATACTATAAAACTATAGTAATTAAGACAATGAGCAAAAACTTGAACAGGCACTTTACAAGAGATGATATACAAATAGACAATAAGTATATGAAAATGTGCTCAACATCATTATTGATGATAGAATTAAAACCACATGCTTCATTAAAATCACAGTGAGATACCACTACACATACAATACTATGGAAAAGATGTATACCACCATCAAATGATGGTGAGGGTATAGATCAACTCTCATATATTTCTGGTAAAAATGTAAAATCAAATAACCCCTTTGGAAAACTATTTAGTGGTTTTTTGTAATGTTAAACATACACCTACCCTATAATCTAGCAATTCCTTTCTAGGTATATGTGCATGAGAAAGAAGAATTTGTTCAAGAATATTTATAGTATCTTTATTTATAATTGTGAAAAACTGGAAACAACACAAGTTCACCAACAGGGGAATGTATAAACAAATTGTTATAGAATGGAATTCTACACAGCAATAAAAAAAAAAAAAGGAACAAACAATTGATGGACACAATAGCGTGGATGAAATTCAAAAGCATTATCTTGAGCAAAAGTAGCCAGACAAAAAAGGGTACATATTGTATGATGCCACTAATTTGAAGTTCAAGGACATGAAAACTAATCTACAATGACAGAAATCAGAACACTCATTACCTCTGGTAGCTGGCAGCAGTTATTAACTGGGAAAGACCATAAGGGAACTTACTGAGGTGATGAAAATGTTCTGTCTTGATCTGAGTGGTAGTTGCACAAGAATATGCATTTGTAAAAATTCACTAAGTTGTACAATTAAGATTTTTTCATTTACTATACATAAATGATATCTCAACATGAAAGAAAATATAGAAATAACCAGATGGTAGGAGGATAAAATGTTCCAGAAAAGATGTGCATGTAAATGGGTATTGGATGGTGAAATTTCTATCTGAGGTGGTAGTGAAGAATGGGGGTGGGGGCATTACATTTAAAATGACTCTTGAAAGAGGGAAAAGACTTGGATCTAAAGAAATGTAGAGTGAAGGTGAGAGAAGGAAGAGGATACCGCAGGAGAGAAAACATTACGCATTGCTATGGTCTGAGTGTTTATGTTCCCCCCAAATTCATGTGCTGAAATCCTAACCCCTGAGATGAGTACTGGGAGGTGGGGCCTTTGGAAGATGCTTAGGTCATGAGGGTGAAGGCTTATGAATGGGATTAGTGCTCTTCTAAAAGAGACCTGAGAGAGCTAGCTTGCCCCTTCCACCACGTGAGGATACGGTGAGAAGGTAGCATCTATGAGAAAGCAAGCCCTCATCAGACACTGAATCTGCTGGTGCCATGATCTTGGACTTCCAGCCTCCAGAACTGTGAGAAGTGGACGTTTGCTGTTTATGAGCCATCCAGTTTATAGTATTTTTGTTATAGCAGCCCAAACACACTAAGACACACATTAAGTGAGAATCGGAACTGAGGTAGATATGACAGGAACAGAGAAGATGTGAAGAATATTACAGAGCCAGAGTGTACCTGATTTGCCAAGTCATAAAACACAAAAACTGGAGCTCAGGAGAAAGGTCAGAGCTAAAGATGGTTAAGAGAGTGAGTCATTCTTAGAGAGGTGACGTGTACAGCTGGTTAATAAATATTTGTTGGGTGGATGGATAGACATAGAGGATGGACAGATAGGAGATTGAATCAGATTGTCAAAAGAAATATACCAGGCTTAACCGTATAAAACTGCTGGTATCTAACCACTTTTCAACCTTCTAAAAATTGCAGTTTCATATAGTTCGGTCTAACAGAGAAAGAAAAGATAGAGGTCAAGAGTATTTCTTAAGAAGAGGAGGAAAAGCCAGAGAAAAGAGCAGACAGGGGAAAATGCAAAATAATAATAATAGCAATAACAAATGTATTGCCTTAATTTAAAATTTTCTAAGTAAAAACTCTTGCCTAAGGGTATGAACTGACAATTTACAGAAGATACACAAAGACAAAATTCATATAAGAAATATTCAGCATCACAATAACCAGAGAAATAAGCATTAAAACCATGGGATACCATTCCAAAGATTTTTTTTTTTAATAACAGTATATGTTTCTGGCAAGGGTTTAGGAAAACATTCTCACACATTTCTTTAAAAAATATAAATTCACTTACAGACTTTCTAGAGAGCTACTTATCTGTATGTAAAAATTCTTTAAATTTTGCACATTTAATTTATTATGAATTTATTTTGTGTATAAATGTGTTATGTGTATGGTAAAAAATTTATTATGTGTATAGTAAAAAATATGCATACATAGATATATGTAGAAAGATGTTTACCACAACCTAATTTATAATATAAAACATATTAAAGTAACCTAAAGGTCCAATAATAGGGAATTTTAGAATATTATACAGTTATTTTTTTAAAGCCACCCTTTTGTAGGATTATTTAATAATATAGGAGAAAGTTCACTATATAGCTGATCTCCAAAATAACACTTTGAAGTTGTCCCCTTTTTGCAGATGAGGAAATATAAATATATAAATACACATATATATTCAATAAAAAGAACATCTGAAAGAAAATACACCAAAATCCCTACACAGTAGTATTATGGTAAATTTTTTTTAATTTTTAATTTTCTTTTTTTGTTTTTAACAACAGCATGGATTACCTAATTTTCAAACAAACTAAACATTATTTATTTTGAAAAAAACTATTGCCCTCAGATTGTCAGGTAGCATACAAAACAGTCCAAAGGCGCACAGATGGGTTCACCACAAAGCTTCTTCAGCTTTAAGCTTCAGGACCGCTTCTGGGGGCACATGGGCCTTCCCAATACTCTAGGTGGGTCCTAACAGTGTGCCTACATGGTCATTTGTTTCTTTGTTTAATTTTGCACAAATAAGCTCTTTTAAGACCAACTGGTTAAAACAGTTGTCTCGACCACAATCTCTCCTCCATCAGACTTTGTCTCAGTTTAGGTGGCATCGGAATTGCCCTGGGCATTTTGGGTCTGGATAAAAGGAAGTTGAGTTGGGATATATTTAGTTTGGGGCTTCACAGGACATATTAATAAGGTTTATGATCATTTCCAGGTATAGTTAAGTTATTGCTGGCTGTCCCAGGGTAGATACAGTTTTCAGGAATATTCCCACCACCCACGGCGCTGACTCACCCACTGTCATTTGATGAAGGTGCAAGGCCAGAAGATGTGAACATGTCTTAGGACCTTAGGCACTTCAGGGTGCCCAGTACTAGAAGTATGTAGGCTGAAGGAGAAACAAGTTTTGAAACATACAGAGCCAGAAGCTAGTCTACAGAAAAAAATCTTCCAATCACCAGAGGTGTAACAGAAGTTTCAGCTCTCATTGACATCTACAGTCATTTTTCAGGACTCCATGGGACTATAGAGGTACTAAGGCAGAGGATAAGCTAGCAGACAGATCTGGTGAAGGAAATGGCACCAGAAGCAAAGCCTAGCGTCCACAGGTTGCTTCTCTAGTGTTGATCCAAGCATCTGGACAAATTCCTGTTCTAATCTGTGAAGTTCTCCCTGTCTTTAACTTTTACCTCAGAAGTTCCCGACCTTGGTATAACAACTCATTCTGAACCCCTAAGAGTCTGACCTGACTTCCTGTTTGTCACATTTACTTCCTTTGATATCTTAATCCTTGTGCCCCAAAGCCAGACTGGTTACCTGTATCCTTCTCCTCACTGGTCTCTGGGTTTCAGGAATTAGGCTTCATGGTCTTCAACCCTGACTGAACTTGTATCAGCAACTTTCATGTCAGTTCCACAGGAAATTCTCAACCTCTTGCTGTGGGCATACTGCCTTACACACAATATTTATGAGTTATGGGCATACAGATTTGTACACACCTCTTTCTACAAAGGACTTGAAGAAGCTATAAAATATATGCATAAACTAGAATTTTTCTTAATCAATTATGGGCATTTCAGTTGTGGTTACATTCAGCTATGAATCTTTGATTACTGCTACTCCACATTCCTTATGTATAGCTTTCTTCCACTGCTCATAAGATGGCTGCTGTATCTCTCAACATCATAGCTGCATTCCAGGCAAAAGGAAAGAGGAAAGTGAAGACACAGCACCACAGGCTTCTACTTAACATCTCTTTGCTCAGAACTGAGTCCCATGGCTACCTTTAAGGGTACGGAATTGAGTTTTTAACAGGGTCCACTGCTGCCCTGTACAAAATCAGGGTTCTGTAAGAAAGAAGGGTGACACAGAGCAAGTAGCCAACTAACAGCAAGTGCCACACCAAGGAAAGTACAAACCATGTAGATGTTACCAAAGTCTGTGTGCTTCAAAAAAATTTGTCCTTATGTGTCTGTGAGTATTTATATAATATTATATGCTTCTATGATTATGTCAATCTGCTAAAAATTAACACTCAATAACCCAGATAAGTACTTACAGAACATCTTAGAGTTCCCCTTTTCTCCTTCGTATTTCTCCCTTCTGAAAATTTCCCCTCCTTATTTAAATCAATAATAGAATCTTAATGATAAACTTGAGAAGTTTGACAATGTATATCAAGACTCACGTAATATTCCTACATTTTAACTCATAATTAGGGTTGCCAGATTTAGCAAATAAAAATGCTGGATACCCAGTTAAATTTGAAATTTAAATAAAAATGAATACTTGTTTAGTATAAGTATGTACCGAATATTACATGGGACATACTTGTACTAAAAAACTACTCATAGTCTATTTGAAATTCAAATTTAACTGGCATCCTGTGTTTTATGTGGCAACCCTACCCATATTACTGCTCCTGGGACTTTATCCTATGGAAAGAACGAAAAAGTAAAGAAAAGAGCCCTGCAGTGACATAATAGTGAAAAACTGAAAACTAAGTAAATGCCCTCAAAGAAGAGAACAGTAAATAAACTCTGGTCATTCTAATCTATGGAATAGTACACAGGAAAAAAAACCCATTAAATTATTTTTAAAATTATAGAAGCATACGCAAGTTTTGTGTATGCTATAATGAAAACACTAAAAATACATACAAATAGCAGAAAGACCAAAAAGAAATAAGGAAAGAAAAAAAGTTGTGTTTATTAGGAAAGATTTGAGATTTTCTCTCCTTCTCAACTTATGAAATATCATGATAATCTTTGTAAAATATCTTGCTAAGAGAACACTGCTGAGTTATGGTTAGTAACCAAGTTGAGCTGATCACAGAGGTGTGCAGATGAGGGAAATCAGTGTCATCCCCAGGAAGGTGCTGAACCACCTGGCTTCTAGATCCTGGCTTTGCTGGTTCTAACAGAATGCCTCCCTGAAAATGAGACCAAGGGGTTGGGAGCAGAGAAACGGAATAAGATTTTAGCAGCCATGTAGCACTTGCCACATTTCAAAGGTATTAAATTCAACAATCTGAGTGAGAAAGGTCAATTCTATTATCATAGTTGATATGTAGAAATAGAAGCTCAAAATTTGCCAGGGAGGATACATCCTCTCACAGCAAGAAGAATCGAGGGAACTAACACAAATAATACCTGTATTCATCTAAGAGGTTCTGGATTGATTGAGTTCTCTCTGACTGTTTCTCTAAGCATGGACCTCTAATGCTGCTGATCAGGAACTGTAATTCCATACAATGAATGGCTTGCCTTCCTTTTTCAAGGATGCACGCCTTAAGCTGTTTTTCTAATGGCGATGGTGGATTTGTACAATCACCTACACGTTTCACCCTGCTGTGCCTGTGGCCCAATTATGCCTCAAATCTGCACAGCAAATCTGCTGGCCAGGAATGGAGTGAAGCAATGTTAAACCAGCTCCCCCAAACACCCGCTTCCCTTAGAGGACCCCTCTGAAACCGAGTCTCTTAATCAACATCTACTCACAGCATTCCCAAACCTAAGTCGTGCTCCCTTCTCTCTCTCTCTCCTAAGGGGAACTCGGGATGCCTTAGCACTCTCTGAGTGAAAGATTTATTCCAACAGAACCTGTATGAGGTTGAGAGGATCATTTCACAACTGCCTGGAGAAGTGCTCACTATGATGGTGGCCCCATCCTATGGTTCCTCCACGGGGCACAAGATACTTGATACTTGGGGTTATTGACACTGGATTGTATCCATGGATGTGGACGTGGAAAGGAATTTTAAGGCTGGACCAAGAAAGGAGAAAAGGCAAAAAGGTGAGAAGAAATCCAGACACTGGTGGTACCAAGGGCCTCTAAGATCCTTTGGAAAGTAAAAAATAGAACTAGTAAAAAGTCTGTAAAAGTGAGATAAATTAAAAGAAAGCTATGATGTGAGAGAGAGAGAGAGAGAGAGAGAGAGAGAAGTAATATCCTTAAGACTCTGTCAACAAAATTTCAATTATATTTTAGGCAGGTTTTAGACTCTCCAACCCGTCCTTTTTCCTTCTCAGGATATCTGATCCTGCCCACAAAACTCAGTGGACCTCAGCAGGCTTCATACCCCATTCATTTGGGCCACTACTGACTGGACCAGGGGTACTTAGCAAACTTGAAGGACACCTGCACCTTGGTGGACTAGTTATCAATTGAATTCAGTGTCTCTGGAATTTGACTTCCTCCTCAGTCTTTGCTGGCTCCCCTCCTCTTCCTCACCTCTAGATGGTTGGAGTGCCCCAGGGATTAGTCCTGGGCCTCCTTCTCTGCGCTATAAACACAGTCTCTCTAGGTGATCTTCATTAGGCCCCTGTTTAGAAGTAGCTCCCAAATTCCTGAGCTCTCTCATGCTCCAGATTTAAATATCCAAGTAGCTCCTTGACATCTCCACTTGGATGTCTAGGAGACAACTCAAAACTCAACATGTCCAAAACATAAATTTAATTTCTCCCCTCAGTCCTGTTCCTTTCCCAGTCTTCCCATGTCAGCCAATGTCAACTCCATTGCAGCTAACTCCTCTAGAAAAAAAAGTAGTCATCAACCTTGATTTATTTCCATCTCAACACCCCACATCCACCTCACCCACAATCCTGGAATATCCCTAAATGGCCACTTCTCACCAGCTCCACTGCCTCCACCCTGATCCAGCCACCATCACCTCTTGTAGGGAAAACTGTAATAGTCTCCTACCTGGTCTCCTTGCATCCACTCTTGCTCCTTTACATTTTATTTTCATATAGCCACCAGAGTGATCTTTTCAAAATGTGAATCAGATCATATAACTCTCCAACTTAAGTTCCTTCCGGTGGCTTTCCATTTCACTTAGAAAAAGTCCAAACTCCTAACTGTACTACAAGTCCTTTTGTAAACTGCCCCACTCTTCACCTTGCAGACCCCATCTCCCACCGCTTGACCCCTCATTCATTACACTCCTGCCACTATGACTTCTAGCTGTTCCTTCAATCCATCACTTTCATTCCTGACTCAGGGCCTTCACACATGCTGATCCCTTTGCCTGGAATTATCTTTCCTAGATCTCTACATTGCTGGCTCTGCTCATCATTCAAGTCTAGTCAAATACTACTTGACCCCTGTCTTTAAAGTGGCATAACATCCTCCATCTCTATCACTCTCTATCCCATCATCTTATTTTATTTTTTGTTCATTCATCTATATCTGAAAGTATATTGTTCATTCATTTGTTTGCTTGTTTATCTGATTATTGTCAGAAACTTCTGCTAGAGGGCAGGACTTAAAGCACGGACTGAAGCATAGTAGGTGCTCATCAATACTTGTTAAATGAATGCATATGAGTCTTAGAATCTATAGACAGTCAGTAGTGAGTTCGACCTGGTAAGTCACAAACACTCAAGGTTGGGAGCCATACTGAACCTAGCAGAGGAAGCTGGCTGAGAGAAGACAGGGGCAAAGGTGAAAGAAGCCAGACAACCCCTAAGGGCTAGAGGCCAGGGCTTCAGTTTCTAGTCATTTTCCTGCTGCAACTCGCATGTGGCCTGGCTGCTTCCAGAGACCCAGAAGCATATGTGTCTTTCTCATGACAGCCAGCTAGTCCCTGGCAAAGTTAGAATTTGAAGATAGGAAGGATTAACTCTTCCTCTCATGAAACATGATCTCTATACCCAGTACGTGGAACCCACTCTTTTGAAGACAGTCACGGCATGATAGCCTTCACTTTCCAAAAAAGGGAGAACATAAGCAACTCTGCCACCCAGGATGCAATTTTCATTAAATAAGGCTTTATTTAAAGTTACAACTCTGCATTTCTTTAAAAGGTTACCGGCGTAACAGCAATGGGCCGTGTCTACAGAAACAACTGCTGCCGTTTTAACAGTCCTTTTCTCACGCACCTCCTACAGCTAATCACTTGACAGCTTAAAACGAATATTAACTGCAATGCATAATTAATAAATTGGATTACTTTCCCTTTGCACATGCAAACATACAAAGCAATCTGCCACCAATTAAGGAAATCCCATCATGCCACGAGGCGTTAAATCAAAGTTAAAGAAGTGAGAAATTAAGACAGAGAGATAATGGCAAACTTGCCCAAATATTATAAAGCACATCCAGCGAAGTGCCGCAGCAGTGAGGCGAGACTACTGCCTTTTCTGCCTCCAGTTATTCATGTCTTGTCAAATAATGGGAAAGACCTGATTGCAAACACATAGCCATTTCATTGCACTTCTCAAACCTTTTTAATAAAAATAGATCCCTGCTGCCACCCACCTTCTTTTAAAAAAATAATCCACCCAGGAAACAGTCACCTTTCTTCCAGTGACTTCACATGATAAGTTCATGTGCTCCAGCAGCCAGCAGTGTTTGCTATTTTGACTTCTTACTTAAGAGTTCCAATATTCTGAACAATCCCAAGCAAATACCTTTATTTAAACTACCCCCAACTGACCTTTATAGCCTAATACTAGGTTCATCTTGGCAGTTTCCTATAAGCATTCATTTCAAGACTGACCTGCAGAAATATCCAAAAACAATCCACCGTGTCATACCGCAGTCTTTCAGACAGCATGAATGCAGGGGAAAGTGGGCCAAACGCTTCGCTGAGGATTGTAAGGGTTGCCTCCTGAGTACAGCATTGTTCTCTTCCTGTCGGAGCTGGTCATGGAACTTCAGGGGACCTCAACCCAAATGGAATAACGTTTTCTTCTCAGAGGCTCGACAGGGCAGGGAATTTAGCAAGTGTTCCCACTAATCAAAGGGAACACCTTGGGAGTTTCATTTCACTTGGAAGGAAGGCCCTCAAATAAAAGCATGGGCTCCAGGGAGCCTCTGGGGGACACTAAAAGTCGGTGACCATTCCACACAGGGGGCATGAAGGGTTTGGGGCTCCCACAAAAACTGCAATCACAAGGAGATATCAGGACTGGCGTGTGTCATTCCTAATCAATGGCTGTCAAATTACATTCTGCCCGTGAGGTACGAGGGACTCGAGCTGAGACTAGGTCTTCAGCTCACTCACTAGGCATTAAGGCAAAGCTTCTAAGAGCGGGCAAAGGTTTAAGGGTTTGAGATACGGGAAAAGTGTTGATGTTAGAGAAGGTTTGGAGTTTTTTTCCTTTTTTTTGTTTTGGTTTTTTTCCCCACAGTGTGTTGTTCAGACTACCTGCATCATAACCACCTGTGGTATTTGTTAAATATTCAGATTCGTGGGCCCCTCTCCTTATGTTCTGAACCTAAATCGAGGGCAGGGGCCTGGTATCTGCATTTTATGCACACTCCCCAAGTCTGAGAACTGCTCCCTTAAGAACAGAAGCAATAAAGGGGCTCTTTTATGACCCTTCTCTTGGTGGTTCATCCCTTATTGTCAAGAAAAAAAAAAAGATAGAACAAAATATTGTTTTAATAATGTTAGAAAAGGTACTGTTTACAATGTCAATAAATCACACAAATGCAGTATGACCAGCCTAAGCCAGGTCTGCTTAGAATTCAAATGCATTAGCACATTATTTTTGAGGTTAAATCTCTCATGAGTCATTTGGTTTTCACTATCCCAACAAAGCCCCTTTCGTACAGAAAACTGCTCTTTAATATTATTAGTATCACACTGATGAAAAAAGCACTATCCTGTGGCACAAACAGTCCCTGGGCTTAAAAACAGTTTAGCTCATTCATGCCTATTATTGATTTAATGTTGAGGAGCTTTCAGATAATGGGAAGGTAAAAGCTCATTGGTCTTCCACACAAGCACACTCTCTCTCCTCTCCGAATCTTCACTCCTTTTCTATTATTTCTCCCACTGCGTCAGTCAGCCAGCCAGCTAAAGTTCTGTGCCCATACTCTAAGCCAGACATCATGCTGATATTTGAAGATGATCCCCTTTTCATCATTAGAAGAAAAACAGCTAAAATACTGTTATGGACTGAATACTGTATCTCCCCAAAAAACATATGTTGAAGCCCTAACCCCCAGTGTGATGGTATTAGGAGGTAGGGCCTTTGGTTAGACCAGGTCATAAGGGTGGAGCCCCTATAATGGGATTAATGCCCTACAAGAAGAAGAAGGGAAAGAATTCTCTCTCCTCGTGGATGCACCAGGCAGCACAGAGAAAAGGCCATTTGAGCACACAGCACGATGGCAGCCATCTGCAAGCCAGAAGTGGCCCTCACCATACACTGAACCTGCCAGCACTTTGATCTTGGACTTCTCAGCCCCCAGAACTGTGAGAAATAAATGTGTGCTGTTTAAGTCACCCAGTCTATGGCATTTTGTTATAGTAACCCTAGCTAACTAATACAGAAATAGTTTGGTAAACATAACAATTAAAAAAAGTTAAACGCTCATCTGCAAGCCCTTTACAAGGCACTGGAGAAACACTCAGCGGGGCATGGCTAGGGCTTTCTCCAACACCAAGCCTCGCGGAACCCACCAGCTGCTGGACCAATCCTGGAGGCAACAGTTTAGTCTATGAGTGGGAATGTGACCTAGTGGTGGCCAGTAGTCGCTGAACATGTGTTGCATCCTAAATGTAACTTCACAACCCAATGCTCCCACCCGCTCTGTAAGGATACTCACTCACCACAGCCAAGTTAGCTGCTGGTTTTCTACCTCTAAGGGTACACAATGGAATAAAAAGGTATCACAGTACAGATGCCCACTTCACAATCCCTAGCTGTAAAAGCATCAATTCCTGAAACATGAGCAGTTCAGAATGTTCTAATTAGTCCATCATTAATTGGGTCCAAAAGCATTCTTATCACCACTAACATGGTGTCATCACAAAATACTGCCAAGGAATCATCAAATGCATTGAAAAGAAAACGTGAAGATGATGATGATGATGATGATGATGCCTACGATAATTTGTAATTATCTGTCCTGAGACACCTTCCCTTGGTGCTTATTATTTTCAAATAATAGCCCTTACATGGGCAGTTTTTTGAGAGGTAAAGCTCTCTTTGGAGACATGATTGACACATGAGCTCTCTGTCCCTACCAGAAATTGATACAAATTAAAAGGCCTCTTCAAATTGCAGCTTCTCCCCAAATCCCTCTCCAACTAAAATAGATATGGAGCACCCACACCCCTCCCACATGCCATTCCAAAGGGTCTAAATATGCAACCTCCATAAATGCTCCACAAAGAAAACTTATCCCTATGTCTTGTTTAATACGTGAAATTACTATTTCTTCAGTCACTGAAGAAATCATTGTCTTTATGTTGGAGGCATCAGGAAAGAAATCACCAACTTTAAAAAAAAAAAAAAAAAAAATGAGAGAAAGGAGTCTTTGAGATAACATATGGTTGAATACAAGGCTATTCAGTTCAGAAGACTTCCTGGCAATAAGAAAGTGAGCACTCCCTCCCGGCAGGGTGTATTTGTAATGAAGGGGCAAATTCATGTGAGCATTTGGCCTGCCTCTCAAGCCCTGGCTGCGGCCATTCCTACTACGGCTCTGATTCAAATCATTCTGTAGTCCATGAGAGAAGAACACAATAGAGAGCCAGATAAAAAACCAAGAATTGCTACTGAGATGTGAACATCTCCTCCCCCTACTTCCAAAAGGGCAAAAGAAAAGTCAATTTTTTCACTGCTTGTGCTTATTAACAGTGACTTTTTTTTTCTTCTGGTGCATAAGGAACAAAAAAATAACTGCAGGAGGCAATACTCATAAAAGAGAAATACCACCTGAGTGTCTCCCCGCCAATGAGTTCATAAAGTGTGACTCAACCCCGAAATGGTAGCCAGCCCCACAACTTTAACACTGAAGTTGTCTAATTAAATCTACACATCCAAGCCAAGAAGATACTTTCCTTTAACTGAAATAACCCGTGAAGAGCAGACTGGTATTTCAACTTGACTCAGCATGATTTGGGCTTATCTTTGGCAATAAACAAACCGTTCTGGGACCCTTTATAAGCCTGCCCAGAACCAGTCACAGTGCGACAGCTGCAGTCATGAGTATAAGAGAAGGTGCAGTGCCTCTGGATGGGGACAGCGATCCTTTCCTATGCAGCAGCTTAGAGTCCAACTGGGTGACCCAACATAAGGCTAAAGGACGCCTCTATTCTTTTTGTCTTTGTTTGACTCGTATTTTTAATTAAGCTAACATTTGTGTATTGTTTTAAAAAGTGAGATCGCACTATAAGGCTAAGAGGAAAAGAGAGCAGCTCATTACCCACCCCTACCCACTTCCCAGTCCCATTCCCCACACGTAACCACTCTCAACACTTTTTAACTATTTCCTATGATTGTAAACTCCTTATTTTTATGTTAACTGCTTCACTGCTATTTCTTGTTTCCTTTTTCTATTTAGACATTATCTACTACTTCCTGCTATCAGTGATTAGAATTGAGCAGTTACATAGTTTCCCCCCATTTCTCCAGCCCACCATCATCTTTATATAGGACTATCACTCTTTTGATTAAAGCAATGTAGTATTTACATTGTTATGACTATGAACACAGACTGCCTTGGTTCAAATCCTGCTTCCAACAGGCACAAGCTATGTAACCTTGTGTATCATTTTCCATGTTTATAAAATGAAAACAGTATTCACACCTACTTCTTGGGGTTGCTGTGAGGGTTAAATAAGTCATTGTGTACAAACACTTAAAACAATGCCTAGTACAAAATGAGTGCTCTCTAAATGCACAGTCAGAATAGATTTCCTTTCTTGTCCATTCCCTTTCGTTTTTGCCTCATTTTTCATTTACTTAATTTTCTATATAACTTTCACTAATGTATCTTGAAAACTTCCACAAAACTAAAATTCCTCTCACTGGAGATATCACATTACGTAGTATTTGTTTGCTTTCCTTAAAGACGTCCTTCTTGGAATGCTCCATCATCCTCTTACAATCTGCCCAAACTCCGTGGGCCTGATGCACACTTTAAATCAGGCATTCTTTTCTCCTCTTACACAGTCCCATGTCCCAAGTCTTTCTCCCTCTTGATTTATATTCCTTTTTGATGGAGCACATCCCCCAGCATATTCCTAACACAAGGTATACAGGAGGTAAATTCCTTCAGTCATGTAACTTTGAAAATGTCTTTATTCTAACTTTACATGTGCCTGAAGTTCTGCAGAATATAGAATTCTAAGTGGAAATAATTTTCCCTCAAAATGTTGAGGGCAATGCTCCATCACCTTCTAACTTCCAGTGTTTCTGTTAAAAAGTCTAGTGCCCCTCATAACTGATTGCTTTTTCTCTCTGAAAGCTCATAAGATTTTCCGTTATTGCTGGTTTAAAATTTCATTGTGATTTGCATCTCTGGTACTGGGCACCCAGTGGGACCTTTATTCTGGAAACTCATACCCTTTGGGGAAATTTTCTTGTATTTTTTCTCTTCTGATTTCCTTCCTTCCATGTTCTTTTTAGAATCCCTAGTAGTTGGATGTTGACCCCCTGAATTTCCCTCCATTGCTATTTTTTTCCCCATCTCTCGGTCTTTCTGTTCCACTTTCTAAGCATTCCTCAACTGTACTTTCCAACCCTTCATTTTTATTTCCACTCTCATATTTTAAATTTCCAATAACTTCTTTTGTTTTCTCAATATACCTTTCTTGTTAATAGCATACTGTTCTAGTTTAAGAAGTGCAATAGCATCTCTTATCTCTCTAGAGGTACTATACTCCAGTTACTTTTGTTTTCTTCTGTTTCTTGCATTCTTTATTTTTCTACTAAATTCCTTTTTTTTTTTTCCTCTTCATTTTTCTCTCCATTTTTCATTATGAGACTGTCCTCAACTATCTGGTCAGTTGTGGCTCTCCATTCACATTTAAGAAAGTCTCAAAAAATGAATGAAAGTTCTTGGAGAGTGGGTAGAACTCACAGTGGGTGACTGGCAGGGACCTGGAATGTTGGGAGATTTATAGATGTCAGTATCTTTCCCTTTGCTCGTCAACTTCCTAACAGAAATATTCTCCCATCTCCTGAACTGCCTGTGCATATACATGTCTGTGTTGGGTGGGGAGGCAGGGAGTCTCACCCTAGATTTGCACTTAATTCAGAATTTGTCAAGCTCAGCACTATTGACATTTTGGGCCAGATAGTTCTTTGCTGTGGTGGCTTCCCTGAGTACTGCGGAACATTTAGCAGAATCTATCCATTAGATGCCAGTAGCAAACTCCTGCCAAGTTGGGACAACAACAAGTATTGCCAAGTATCCGCTGACTTGTCCCACAGTCTGGGAGCTCCTCAGTTCATACTCTCTAGGCAGTAAACTCCTATCTGTGCAGAGCGGAGGAAGGGTACTTGCCTAGCATCATGACTGGAGGGAGGGGATCCTTTTTAAGCTAATCCTCTTATCAGCCCCACCTTCAGAGGTATCTAGTGCCACCAATATCTGAGCCTGTTTGGGGTTCTGTGGCACAAATCAGCCTGCTTATTGTTGGCTACAGGCTTTAACCAAGCAGAAAAAACTAAAACCCAAATCAGTTATCATTCATCTATCTGCCTTCCATACCTCAAAAATTTGCTGGCCTCTTTTGTATGCAGTCATCTCCTTCCTTATTCTCTTTGTCCTCATAGGGTAATGCTGCTTAATCTTTTTTCTGACATTTAGTGATGTTAAGGATGAGGGAGAGTCCACAGTAAACACTGCATTTGGGCACCATGTTTAATCTGAAACCTCCCAATTCTTTGATTCTCAAATTCTGATAAGTGAAAAAAAGCTAACAATTCTCAGAGGCAAGGAAAACATCACCTAAGCATCTCTCATCTTAGTGTACAAGAACCTACACATCTTTGGTGTACATTTTATTAAAACACCAGAGTCTAGGATTAGAAAAATATACAAAATCACAAATATTTTACTAAGACCAAATCTAGCCACAACCCAGGTCTGGTGAAGCCTGGGTTATTCCGAGTTTGAACAAATCTCTAGAACAGAACACTGTAACTACCAATAAATTTAATGTAAACAGTTCTCTTCCATATTAATGCTTTCTACCTGGAGCATGCATCTCAGAAAGACACAGCTGGACCATCATCAGCCCTCAAAAGTCAAATGGCTCTACGAACTACTAAATCCATATACTTCTTTCCACACCTACAATCATCAGCATTCTGGATCAAGCCACCATTATCTCTTATCTAGGCTCTGGCATGCTCTGTCTGCCACCATTCAGTCCAGTCTGGTCCATTCTCCATCACAGTAATCTTTACAAAGAGCAAATAAGATCACTTCACCTACCCTCAACCTCCACCCCTACCTTAAAACTCAGTGGCTTCCCATTGCTCTTGGGAAGAAGACTGAAACCCTTAACATGCCTAACACTTCCCCACACGGCTGGTCCTTGCCCACCTCTCTAGCCTCACTTCTTAATGTGCTTCCTCTTGCTTCTTGTGCTCCAGCCACACTAACTAGCTTTTTTCCCATGGTCCTTCCACCACTGGCCTTCATCTGTACTATTCCTTCTTTCCGGAATGCCTGGAATTCCTGGAATGCTATTTACCCACACATCCCCTTCAACTAGGTATTTCCTACTCATCCATCAAATTTCAACTCATCTATGGAGTCAGGAGCCTTCCCTAACTCTACGACCAAGAGAGTTTTTCTTATTGTATCTAAGACATATCATTCTTTGTCATCACAAACTCTTCTTGTCTTTATGCAATCCTTTGATTCATGTGTCTCTACTCCTCCACTGGACTGTAAGTAGGAGAGAAGGGATTGTGCCTGCCTAACTCATTGCTCTGTCCTCAAGCTTCGCAACTTGATATTCAGGAAAAACACAAAGTTACTATTTGTTGCATAAATGAATAACTTCATTAATTCCCATGAGTTAAAGAACTGTCCTAGATGCTCTAGAAAGAACTACTCTTTAGTTTTTTAAGTGACTCTTTTCATTGTGATTGATCATTTTGGTTGGATAGTAGGAAATGCATTTTAATCATGAAGGGGATGATCAAATGAGTTGAGGGAGTTAAGTCAGAGATTGTTAGTTTCCAACATATCAATTGTCTCCTATCTATATCACTAAGTGACAAAGTGCCCAACTAAAATTACTTGCATTTCTCCAGTCTCCCTTACAGACAAGTGTGGTGAGTGATATTTAAAAAACAAAACAGAAGGTAAAGCTTTCAGTAAAGATGATAAGATGTTGACTCAGCTGGGAAGCATGGCCATTCACCTTTCACTTCTTTTCTCCATCCTTCTACCTAGAGGATGGATGTGATGGCTCCAGCTCCAGCAGACATCTTAGACTAGAAGATTATCTCTTTTTTTCTTCCAGTTTTATTGAGATATAATCGACATATAACATTGTGTAAGTTTAACGTGTACAAAGTGATGATTTGATATACATATATATTGTAAAATTATTACCATAATAAGGTTAGTTAACACACCCATCACCTCATATAGTTACCATTTTTAGTGTGTACTGTGAGAACCTTTAAGTTCTACTCTCTTAGCAACTTACATCTCAACTTACATCTCAACTTATATCTCAAATATACAATACAGCATTGTTAACTACAGTCACCATGCTGTGCATTAGATCCTCAAAACTTGCATTCATCTTATAACTGCAAGTTTATACTCTTTGACCACATTTACCCACCCTGTGCCTCACCCCCACCCCTAGCAACCACCAATCTACTTTTTGTTTCTAAGAGTTCAGTTTTTTAAAAATAGAACTACCATACAATCCAGCAATCCCACTACTGGGCATACACCCTGAGGAAACCATAATTCAAAAAGAGTCATGTACCACAATGTTCACTGCAGCACTATTTACAAGAGCCAGGATATGGAAGCAACCTAAGTGTCCATCGACAGATGAATGGATAAAGAAGATGTGGCACATGTATACAACGGAATATTACTCAGCCATAAAAAGAAACAAAACTGAGTTATCTGTAGTGAGGTGGATGGACCTAGAGTCTGTCATACAGAGTGAAGTAAGGCAGAAAGAGAAAAACAAATACCGTATGCTAACACATATATATGGAATCTAAAAAAAAAAAAAAAATGGTTCTGATGAACCTAGGGGCAGGACAGGAATAAAGACGCAGACGTAGAGAATGGACTTGAGGACACGGGGAGGGGGAAGGGTAAGCTGGGACGAAGTGAGAGAGTGGCATGGACATATATACACTACCAAACGTAAAACAGATAGCTAGTGGGAAGCAGCCACATAGCACAGGGAGATCAGCTCGGTGCTTTGTGACCACCTAGAGGGGTGGGATAGGGAGGGTGGGAGGGAGACGCAAGAGGGAGGAGATATGGGGATATATGTATATGTATAGCTGATTCACTTTATTATACAGCAGAAACTAACACACCATTGTAAAGCAATTATACTCCAATAAACATGTTAAAAAAAAAATAACAGTTCAGTTTTCTTAGATTCTAAATATGTGAGATCAAACAGTATTTCCCTTTCTCTGTCTGATTTATTTCACTTAGCAAAATGCCCTCAAGGCTCATCCATGTCCTCACAAATGGTAGGATTTCCTTCCTTCTTTACAGCTGAATAATTCCATTGTGTGTGTATATATATGTATCACATCTCCTTTATCCATTAATCTGTTGACACTTCGGTTGTTTCCATGTCTTGGCTATTGTAAATAATTCTGCATTGAACAAGGGAGTGCAGATATCTCTTCAAAATAGTGATTTTATCTCCTTTGGTTATATACCCAGAAATAGGACTGCTGGATAGCTCTATTTTTAATTTTTTGAGGAACCTCCATACGGTTTCCCATAGTGTTTGTACCAATTTACATTCCACCAACAGAGTATGAGAGTTCCCTTTTCTCCATACCCTCGCCAATACTTATCTAGCTCTTGTCTTTTTGATGGTAGCCATTCTAACAGGTGTGAGGTGATATCTCACTGTGGTTTTAATTTGCAGTTCCCTGATGATTAGTTATGTTGAACATCTTTTTATGTACCTGTTGGCCATTTGTATATCTTCTTTGCAAAAATGTCTATTCAGTTCCTTTGCCCATTTTCTAATCAGATTATTTAGTTTTTTGCTGTTGAGTTTGATGAGTTCCTTATATATTTTGAATATTAACACCTTATCAGATATATAATTTGTAAATATTTCCTCCCATAAAAGCCTATGAGAACAGAAGTGTGCACTAAGGATGGAACAGAAAACTGGAACAAACCTGAGTCCCATGGACTGAGATGCAGTCACACCTTCCCTGGATTGACTACCTCCAGATATTTTTTATAAAAAATAAATAATAAATCCTTATGCTTCTGAGCCACCAAAGTCAGCTCTGTTCCCAGAGCCAAACACAATTCCTACCTGATGTGATAGTTAATGAAAAGAAACAAATTCTGCCTGCAAATACCTTACAAATTCCTGAGGGTAAGATAGATGGGCCCAGAGCCACAAGAAATCATCAGGGTTAATCAACTCCAACCAAATCCCTAAGGCAGTTGTTTCTAAGTGAGCCAGGGTATTTGATTATCCATAAAGTTGCCAGTGACTGACAGACATTCCACCTCCCTCTTCATGATGAAAAGTCATTTCCTACTGCATTTCCAAAATAATCAATCACACGCAAAGAGAGTCACCTAAAATACAAAACTTGGATAATGCTCAGATTGGCTAATAATCTCAACATTAGCCATATAATTATTACAGTTGACCCTTGAACAATATATGGTTTTTGAACTGCACGGGTCCACTCATACATGGATTTTTTTCAATAGTAAATAATACAGTACTACACGATCTGTGGTTGGTTGAATCTGCGGATGCAGAACCTCGAAAACAGAAGAACCACCTATACGGAGGGCCGACTATAAGTTATATGTAATTTTTGGAGGATTGGCACCTCTAACTCCCAGCACTATTCAAGAGTCAACTGTACTTTTGAATTCTATGAAGAGCACAAAGAAATTTGCAAATTCATTTACGTGAAGTCAGCTTGATTTAAAAAGGAAGTGAGAGATAACATTAATTGAACACTCAGTCTGTGCCAGGCACTGTGCTTTGTGGAAACCATCCTATGCAAAACTCACAACAGCTCAGTATGATAGACATTGTACTCATTTTATAAATAAGGAAACTGCAGGTCAGAAAAGGTAAGTGGCTTACCCAAGGCTTCTCCAAAACAAGTAGTAGGGCTAGGATTTAAATCCATCTGTCTCCATATTCTCTACTATTTCCACTATCCCATTCTACCTGTGACTGTGGGTCATTTGTAGAGACATGGATGGACCTAGAGACTATCAAACTGAGTGAAGTAAGGCAGAAAGAGAAAAATAAATATTGTATATTAACGCATATATGTGGAACCTAGAAAAATGGTACAGATGAACCGGTTTGCAAGGGCAGAAATAGAGACACAGATGTAGAGAATAGATGTATGGACACCAAGGGGGGAAGGGAGGGGATGAATTGGGAGATTGGGATTGACATATATACACTAATATGTATAAAATAGATAACTAACGAGAACCTGCTGTATAGCACAGGGAACTCCACTTTACTGTACAGTACAAACTAACACAACATTGTAAAACAGCTATACCCCAATAAAAAATAAATAAATTAAATTAAATTAAATAAATAAATATTTGGTCTTCAACCCAGTTCTTGGCACAGAGATCCTAAAGCCTTTGGGATTTCCTAAATGATGAGAGCAAAGAGGTGTCTTTTGTTACGTTAATGAGGTGGCTTTTGGAAAGCCCCTAGGTCATCTAAGGATGGGGGCCGGTCACCAGAGGAACCAACCACGTGACTAGAGTGTTCCAACATTCAGTCCCACTGCAGACTTCAGGAGAGAGAAAAGGGGCTGGAGATTGAGTTCAATCACCAGTGGCCAATGATTTATTCAATCACTCCTATGTGATGAAGCCTCCATAAAAACCCTAAAGGATAGGGTTCAGAGAGCTTCTGAGTTGGTGAACACATGGAGATGCAGGCAGAGTGGCACCCAGAAAGTACAGAAGCTCTGAGTCCCTTTCCACATACCTTGCCCTGTGCAACTCTTTTATCTAGTTGTTCCTGAGTCATACCCTTTTAGAATAAACTAGTATGTAAAAAGTAATCTAGTGAGTAAAAGTTTCTCTGAGTTCAGTGAGCCTCTCTAGCAAATTAATTGAACCCAAGGAGGGGGCCATGGATACCTCTGATCTACACCTGATCGGTCAGAAGCACAAGTCACAACCTGAACTTGCAATCTGGAAGGAGGGGGCTCTTTTAGGACTAAGCCCTTAACCTGTGGGATCAGTCACTACCTCCAGATATATAGTATCGGATTCGAATTAACTGCTTGGCGGTGTGGGGAAAAAAAACACACATCAGAGTTGCTGTCAGAATTGGAGCCTCGAAGCCAGCAGTTACTATTACCTTGAGTGTTTGGTTGACTTCACCATGTCCTATTAATGAGCTAATGCTCTTCTTCACAGGATTTATCAGTTCTTGTGGGTTGAACTGTGTCCCCTTGACAAAAGACACGAAGATATGAAGTCCTAACCCCCAGTACCTGTGAATGTGACCTGATTTGGAATAGGGTCTTTGCAGATGTAATCAAGTTAAGATCAGACGATCCTGAACAAGGGAGGGCCCTAATTCAATGACTGGTGTCCTCAGAAGATGGAAATCTGGACCCAGAGACACACAGAGAGGAGAACACTGTATAAAGATGGAGACACAGATTGGAGTGATGTGTCCAAAAGCCAAGAATGCAGAGGACTGCCAGCAACCACCAGAAGCTGGGAAAAGGCAAGAAAGAATTCTCCCCTAGACGTTCAGAGGGAGTATGGCCTTGCCGACACCTTGATTTCAGACTTCTGACCTCCAGAACTGTAAGGAAATAAAATTCTGTTGTTTTAAGCCGCCCTGTTTATAGTGACTTTTTTTTAGGGCAGCCTTAGGAAACTAACGTAATAGTTAACCCTGTTAACTTTTAAGGCTGTTTTGGCCTTAGCAGTAACCCGTCTGGTTGAGTGTGAAGTTATGCCCATGACATGTGACGTGGGGCGGGTGCACAGGTCAGACGGAGCCGAGAATGTGTCCAACACTCACCCGCCCAGTCCCGGAAGACGCTGAGAAGGATAAGAGAGATGGCGGGTAGCAGACGGAGCGAGGGAGGCAGAACCAGGTGCGGTGGGCGGCTTGGGCTTAAGAACTGAGCTGGGCCAGTGAGATGCAAACAAGCAACAAGTGTTCAGGATGGTGATGCAGGCGTCCTCATCATTACTGCATCCAAAGACCTGGAGGACCTCCTTTTTTTCCACTCACCCAGAATGGGGCCCTGTAAGGTAAACCAATTTAGGCCTGCGTTTAGATTTGAAACATCTGTTAGGTTTGAACCAGCTAAAACCCATTGAACAACAGCTGGCTCCAATTCTGTATTCTATACAACGCCAAAGTTACTGTTAGTGGGTTCATTAAGGGGATTAGCTGAAGCAAATGCTTAAAATCACTGGGGAGATAATTACTCAAAATGTACACCCTGAAATGTATGAAATTTTTAATAATACAAACCCAAGCCAAGAAAATATTCTTGTTAAAATGAAACTAATAGGAGATAATGGAACTGAAAGGAAAGTATCTCAAACTTGCTTTTCATTATTAGGCTTGTTTCACGGTGGAAGCACCCATTTCTAGATAGTTTCTAGGGAAAAAAATGAACATTTCTAAGATGATAATACCAACAGTAGTTATAACATTCTCTTAAACCAGTCACCTTTCAATGAAACCAGTGAGATGAAGTAAATAAATCTTGCCAAAGCTTCCCTCTTATTAGGGCGACCAACCTGTCCTAGTTTGCCTGGGAATGTCCTGGTTTTAGCACTGAAGGTCCCACATCCCAGAATCCCTTCAGTCCTGGGCAAACTGGCACACTTTGTCACCTCCCTCTAGTGAACAACAGTAATGGTCATGTGAGCAAGCACCTCAGGGAAACTGATGCAAAGATCTAAACTGTGTATTCAAAGAAGAACCTTATGAGGTGAATAGGTCCAACGGATGAGTCTGAAAGGAGGCTAACAGGCTGAAGATCACAAGTCGCTTTTCAAGCACACTCACACTGCACACACTGGCTTCTCACGGACCACTCCCTGCGCTCACCCCTCTGCTCAGCCCTCACGGATCCAGGGCTCAGCCACAGGCCCTCTTTTCCTATCCACACTCATCTCATCCAGCCCAGGACTTTAAATACACCTCTATGCTGATGACCCCCAAATCTCTCGCTAGCTTTCCCATCTCTCCAGGTCCATACAACCAACTGGTGACTTATCCTCACTTGGGGTGTAACTGGTGTTTAACTTAACATATGTTGGTTTGCTAGGGCTGCCATAACAGAGTGCCACAGACTGGGTGGCTTAAACCACAGAGATTTACTTTTTCACAATCCTGGAGGCTAGATGTCCAAGATCAACGTGTAGGCAGGGTTTTTCTTTTAAGCCCTCTCTCCTTGGCTTGCAGATGGCCATCTTCTCCCTAAGTCTTCATGTCTTCCCTGTGTGTGTGTGTGTGTGTGTGTGTGTGTGTGTGTGTGTGTCCTAGTCTTTCTTTATGAGGACACCAGTATTGGATTAGGCCCCACCCTAATGACCCCATTTTAACTTAATTACTTCTTTAAAGACTATCTCCAAACATAGTCACATTCTGCAGCACTGGGGGTTAGGACTTCCACATACGAATTTTGTGGGAACACAGTTCAACACATAACACAGAACTCTGATCCACCAACCCACCTCCGCAATACCTCGTCAAGATACCCCTAGGCTTCTCCAGCTCAGAATAAAAGAAATCACCATCCACCAAAGCACTATACATAAAAACCGGGAATCATTCCTGAGTCCCTTCCCTCCTCCAATTCCCTCCTTATTTTAAGCCATCAGGACCTCACATTGGCTCTGCCTTTTCTCTACCTCCGTTACAACTACTGCTCTTTTCAAGCCACTACCATTACTTTTAAAACAAAATCTAATGAGTCTCGCTGCTTCATCTCCTACCCTCTACAGTTGATTTTTTTTTTTAACATCCTTATTGGAGTATAATTGCTTTACAATGGTGTGTTAGTTTCTGCTGTATAACAAAGTGAATCAGCTATATGTATACATATATCCCCATATCTCCTCCCTCTTGCGTCTCCCTCCCACCCTCCCTATCCCACCCCTCTAGGTGGACACAAAGCACTGAGCTGATCTCCCTGTGCCATGCGGCTGCTTCCCACTAGCTATCTATTTTACATTTGGTAGTGTATATATGTCCATGCCACTCTCTCACTTCATCCCAGCTTCCCCTTCCCCCTCCCCGTGTCCTCAAGTCCATTCTCTAGTAGGTCTGCATCTTTATTTCCGTCTTGCCCCTAGGTTCTTCGTGACCTTTTTTTTTTTTTTTTTTTAGATTCCATATATATGTGTTAGCATATGGCATTTGTTTTTCTTTCTGACTTACTTCACTCTGTATGACAGACTCTAGGTCCATCCACCTCACTACAAATAACTCAATTTCGTTTCTTTTTATGGCTGAGTAATATTCCATTGTATATATGTGCCACATCTTCTTTATCCATTCATCTGTCAGTGGACACTTAGATTGCTTCCACCTCCTGGCTACTGTAAATAGAGCTGCAGTAAACATTGTGGTACATGACTCTTTTTGAATTATGGTTTTCTCAGGGTATATGCCCAGTAGTGGGATTGCTGGGTCATATGGTAGTTCTGTTTTTAGTTTTTTAAGGAACCTCCATAGTGTTCTCCATCAAAAGCAACCAATTTTAAAATGTAAAAAAGAATATGCCATTTCCCGGCGTAAAGTTCATCAATAGCTTCCCACTGCCCTTATGAAAACTCCAAATGCATGACCTGGCTGCCAAGCCCCTGGTGCACCTGGGCAACCTCAGCTTAAGCATTTCCCCTTTGCCCTCTAGGCCAAACACTCTGACACACTGACCTCTCTGCTCCTTCCCCACATCAAGCTCATTCCCATCTCTGGGCTTCTGCACGGCTCTTCCTTCATCTTGCACTGTTCTTTGCCCTGCTATTCTCATGACGTGTTCCTTTTCATTATTCATAATTAAGTTTCAATCCTATTTCCTCAAAGAGGTTTTCCCTGACCATCCAACAAAATGTGATGCCACCGTCATTCTACTCTACATGAGCGGTCATAAAATTCTACTTTAATTCTACTTTAATTAGAATCCTACCTGTAATCTTCTTCAATTCTACTTTAATTCTATTTTCTTGAGGGTAAAACTCTTGCCTGGTTTTGGCACCCCCATATTCCTAGTGCCTAGAAGAGTGGATGGCACAGAGTAGGTACTTTGTAAATATTTGCTATTTCTATTGAAGCCAATTAGTTACACATCCAAGGCAGGCGCCACTTTTCCTCCAGTGTGATTTAGGGAAAAGACACACCAGACACAATGGACTGGTTCTCTGGTGACTTCTAACCTGAAAACACAGACATAGCCAGAAGTCATGGATGTGTAGGGATTTGAGAAGATTGGCTTACCTAAGCTCCATAGTCTTAGTTTACATAAGTCACAGCTTACCTGAGTCCCACAGTCTAAGACACTACAAAAAGGTAAGACTAAGAATTAGGAACCAGGACTTCCCCGGTGGTCCAGTGGTTAAGACTCTGACTTCCAATGCAGGAGGCGTGGGTTCAATCCCTGGTTGGGGAACTAAGATCCCACATGCTGTGGGGTGCAGCCAAAAACTTGAAAAAAAAAAAAAAGAATTAGGAACCAAATAGGAACTAGCACAGGAAAAAAAATGGGTCCATTCACTACATCTAACATTCATACCACACTTGACAGCCCGTATTTCCCACCTATTATTTCACTCACCTGCATAGCAAGCCTGTGAGCCAAGGTCCTTAATCACAACCAGGGGGCCCCAAACCTGTACCAACCCCAAGGATGACTAAGTGCAAGGTGATTTCATTATCTCTTGCTGTTGTATTTGTGCCCTCTCTTGCACAATATCACAAGACGTTTATTCCATATCCCTGACTCCTGATAAGACTGACACACAGAGATGCTATTTCAACAGAAGCTGAGTCAGTTGTGAAGGCTACGGCCAGAAGTTCTGGATGAGGCTGGATACAGCTAATCTATTAGCACCCACACTCTGGCAATAGTCAATAACCTCTTTACAAATTACCTCCTTATTCCGAATTCTACTCAATACTCTGTCATGACCTATATGGAAAAAGAATCTAAAAAAGAGTGGGTATATGTATATTTGTAACTTATTCACTTAGCTGTACAGCAGAAACTAACACAACACTGTAAATCAACTGCACTCCAATAAAAATTTAAAAAAAAAAAAGTACCTCCTTACTCTGGACTCTCATCAACTTATCCCATTATTTTTACTACTGAAACCTTAGTCCTCCTGCTTTTTGCCCCAACAGGATCTGCAGCCCTGACAGGTACATAGGTCATTATTTCCAAATTTAAAATTACGGCATAAGAAGGCTTCGCTCTCTCTCTCTCTCTTCTTTTCTTGGGCCACACCCCCAGCCCCACCCCCAGACAACACAATTCAGAATGCAATGCAAAGACAGGGCCACAGAACAGGCCGTGCACTGCAGGATTTCAGAGGAAGCCATTCACATGATGTGAATGGTGCTTCCTGCACAGACCTCTGCTGTACCCCTGGCAAAGGCATGTGGTGTTAAGACAGTAAAATAAGTATAGTCTGTGCTTGGGGTAGGAGTTGGAGGCAAGGGATGAATACATCTAAGAAAATCTGCATTTAAATAAGGTCTGAAGAAGACTGAAAGTGAGAAAGAAGACTGGGATGACCTCTATTTGTCCTCCTAGGTGCCTGAAGACTTACCTTTGTGTACTAAATGAACTGGGCTCTCTTGCCCTCTGGCTTCTCAGTGGGTTCAAGCAATGGGAACCCAATGGGAATCAAGCACAGCAGAGATGTGAGAGAGGTCAGGATGAGAGAGAGATTGGGGTATTCATCCTCCCCATTTCTTCCCTACTGTCATCGTTTGACAGTAGTGCATCCCTCTACCCAAGGCCTTGGCTCTGGTCAGGTCTCCCTCTCCCACAGCCACTGTTCTCTCTGATTCCAGGAGCTTTTCCTCCCATTACTCCTCTAGGTCTGAGGATTTTAACTACTTCCAGCAGTTTCTGGCCCTGAGGTGCCTTGTCATTCCTCAGTGGTTTCCCTTGACCTTGTTGACACCCTATAAATAATTCCTTAATTAAACTCTCACCAATCATTAACTGAGCAACTCTGTTAAGGCTTGTGTCAACTGAAAGAAACAAAGATGAGTAAAACCAGTCCTTCCCCATAGAGAGATTTCAGGACACCTAAATGATGTCCTGGGCATCTTTCTTCTTCTTCTGACACCAGCCCTGTCCTTCCAATGAGGAACGCATCTCAAACACTTGGAATTTAACCAACCGTTCCCCAGCCCCTGATACAGTGATGGCCGTGGGTCTCAAACCTGGCCAATCACGGTATTCATCTCCCCACCACAATGATTGGTTCAGGGATGATCATATAACCCAGGCCTGGCCAATCACTCATTACTCCTCCACCTCAGTAACTGGCTCAGGGATGAGCACGTGACCCAAGACTAACTTCATCCCTCTCTTGTAATTTTGTCAGAGCTTCTGTAAAAAAAGTCTCTCCTTTTTCTAGGGTTGCTAACTGCCAGGGTGATGTATGGCTGGAGCTGCTGGCAGCCATGCTGGCGTCCACGTGGAGAGAGCCTGCTGAGAATTAGATCAACACAGATGAAAGCAGAGATGAGAAGTAGAAAGTGTGAGAAAGACAAATTCCTCAGATTCTTTGAACACCATAAATGGGTCTCAATTCCACCCCTGGAATTTTCAGTTAGTTGCGCTATTTTGCCCAATTTGAGTTCGGTATCTGTCACTTGGAAATAAAACAGTCCTGGGTAGTAAAAATGGCCTGCATTGCTAAATCCATGCTCACCAATAATCCAAGGCACCTAAGCCTTATCATAGGAAAGTCAATTCCTTAGAATCATTACAAACATCTTTGGGGGGAATGGGGTAGGGGCAGGTGGAAAGAACATTAAACTACAAAATGCTCAGATGAGACAAGAATCTTGGATCTTAACTTTTAAGGGATTTCTCCTACATGTTTTAAAATTTAAATGTATTAGTTTTAAAACAAGTAAATAGGAAGAGATTGGTCCTTAGCAAGAGACAGTAGGTTTATATTAAGATACAAAATTTGTCCTTGAAATGTGCTTTAATAGTTAAGCCAACTTGAAATTAAAAATGTGCCCCCCCCCCAGAAAAAAAAAAGGAAAAGGGAATTCCCCAGCCGTCCAGTGGTTAGGACTCGCGAGTCCATTGCAGGGGGGCATAGGCTCAATCCCAGGTCAGGGAACTAGGATCCCGCAAGCCACGGCGCTAACAACAACAGCAAAAAAAAAATGTGCCCACACACATTTAGACTCGCGTGTTTTCTTTTCTTTTCTTTTTTGGCCGCACTGTACTGCATGCAAGGATCTCAGTTCCCCGACCAGGGAGTGAGTGAACCCACGCCCCCTGCAGTGGTAGCTCGGGGTCTTAACCACTGGACTGCAAGGGAAGTCCCTGGCGTGTTTTCTTAAAACTGCAAATACACTGAAAATAATAAAAAATAATTACAGCAGAAATTTAGTAATTCAGATGAAGGTCTGCTGTATTAGTTTAAAAGTCTAGGTTATAAGACATTTTAAAGAAATGCAATCACAAACCTTTCAAGAAAATGCTATAACGAGCCAGGCTCTAAAACAAATCTTACGTAGTAGGACAGGAGCTATGAGGGTCCAGCTTTAATGAAGAGGATTTGTGATTTGTATGTCAAATTATTTGTAAACTCGTACGTTTCATTTTCTGTAACTACTTGAAAACAATTTGTTTTCTTAAAGAGTTTAATGTTCTCTGCACAACATTAGTTGCACTCTTTTTTTTTTTTAACATCCTTATTGGAGTATAATTGCTTTACAATGGTGTGTTAGTTTCTGCTGTATAACAAAGTGAATCAGCTATATGTATACATATATCCCCATATCTCCTCCGTCTTGCGTCTCCCTCCCACCCTCTCTATCCCACCCCTCTGGGTGGACACAAAGCACCAAGCTGATCTCCCTGTGCCATGCGGCTGCTTCCCACTAGCTATCTATTTTACATTTGGTAGTGTATATATGTCCATGCCACTCTCTCACTTCGTCCCAGCTTACCCTTCCCCCTCCCCGTGTCCTCAAGTCCATTCTCTAGTAGGTCTGTGTCTTTATTTCCGTCTTGCCCCTAGGTTCTTCATGACCTTTTTTTTTTTTTTTTTTTAGATTCCATATATATGTGTTAGCATATGGTATTTGTTTTTCTCTTTCTGACTTACTTCACTCTGTATGACAGACTCTAGGTCCATCCACCTCACGACAAATAACTCAATTTCGTTTCCTTTTATGGCTGAGTAATATTCCATTGTATATATGTGCCACATCTTCTTTATCCATTCATCTGTCCATGGACACTTAGGTTGCTTCCATGTCCTGGCTATTGTAAATAGAGCTGCAATGAACATTGTGGTACGTGACTCTTTTTGAATTATGGTTTTCTCAGGGTATATGCCCATAGATGAACATAGATGCAAAAATCCTCAACAAAATACTAGCAAACAGAATCCAACAGCACATTAAAAGGATCATACACCATGATCAAGCAGGGTTTATTCCAGGAATGCAAGGATTCTTCAATATACGCAAATCGATCAATATGATAAAACATATTAACAAACTGAAGGAGAAAAACTGAAGGATCATCTCAATAAATGCAGAGAAAGCTTTCAACAAAATTCAACACCCATTTATGATAAAAACCCTCCAGAAAGTAGGCATAGAGGGAACTTACCTCAACATAATAAAGGCCATATGTGACGAACCCACAGCCAACACTGTCCTCAGTGGTGAAAAACTGAAACCATATCCACTAAGATCAGGAACAAGACAAGGTTGCCCACTCTCACCACTACTATTCAACATAGTTTTGGAAGTGTTAGCCACAGCAATCAGAGAAGAAAAAGAAATAAAAGGAATCCAAATCAGAAAAGAAGAAGTAAAGCTGTCACTGTCTGCAGATGACATGATACAATACATAGAGAATCCTAAAGGTGCTACCAAAAAACTACAAGAGCTAATCAATGAATTTGGTAAAGTAGCAGGATACAAAATTAATGCACAGAAATCTCTTGCATTCCTATAAACTAATGATGAAAAATCTGAAAGAGAAATTAGGAAAACACTCCCATTTACCAATGCAACAAAAAGAATAAAATATCTAGGAATAAACCTACCTAAGGAGACAAAAGCCCTGTATGCAAAAAATTATAAGACACTGATGAAAGAAATTCAAGATGACACAAATAGATGGAGAGATATACCATGTTCTTGGATTGGAAGAATCAACATTGTGAAAATGACTATAGTACCCAAAGCAATCTACAGATTCAGTGCAATCCCTATAAAACTACCAATGGCATTTTTCACAGAACTAGAACAAAAAATTTCACAATTTGTATGGAAACACAAAACACCCCGAATAGCCAAAGCAATCTTGAGAAAGAAAAACAGAGCTGGAGGAATCAGGCTCCCGGACTTCAGACTATACTACAAAGCTACAGTAATCAAGACAGTATGGGACTGGCACAAAAACAGAAATATAGATCAATGGAACAGGATAGAAAGCCCAGAGATAAACCCACGCACATATGGTCACCTTATCTTTGATGAAGGAGGCAAGAATATACAGTGGAGAAATGACAGCCTCTTCAATAAGTGGTGCTGGGAAAACTGGACAGCTACATGTAAAAGAATGAAATTAGAACACTCCCTAACACCATACACAAAAATAAACTCAAAATGAATTAAAGACCTAAATGTCAGGCCAGACACTATCAAACTCTTAGAGGAAAACATAGGCAGAATACTCTATGACATAAATCACAGCAAGCTCCTTTTTGACCCACCTCCTAGAGAAATGGAAATAAAAACAAAAATAAACAAATGGGATCTAATGAAACTTTAAAACTTTTGCACAGCAAAGGAAACCATAAACAAGACGAAAAGACAACCCTCAGAACGGGAGAAAATATTTGCAAATGAAGCAACTGACAAAGGATTAATCTCCAAAATTTACAAGCAGCTTATGCAGCTCAATATCAAAAAAACAAACAACCCAATCCAAAAATGGGCAGAAGACCCAAACAGACATTTCTCCAAAGAAGATATACAGATTGCCAACAAACACATGAAAGACTGTTCAACATCATTAATCATTAGAGAAATGCAAGTGAAAACTCTAATGAGATATCATCTCACACTGGTCAGAATGGCCATCATCAAAAAATCTACAAACAATAAATACTGGAGAGGGTGTGGAGAAAAGGGAACCCTCTTGCACTGTTGGTGAGAATGTAAATTGATACAGCCACTATGGACAACAGTATGGAGGTTCCTTAAAAAACTAAAAATAGAACTATCATACGACCCAGCAATACCACTACTGGACATATACCCTGAGAAAACCATAATTAGTTGCACTCTTGATTTCAAAAAGTTATGTCCACAACTGCCTTAGACCGAAATGCTAAATAAATATCAGCAATGCAAATTCTGGCCCAGTGCCTACCTAAATAACCAAAATTCCAAGTTGACATCAAGTTTTTGTTCTCATAATAATACAAGGGAATTGTCATATGCCTATGTCAGATAATAACATTTAGGCTGATGTTATCATTAACAAAGAACAGATCAGTAATAGTACTCTCTCAAAAAGAAGAGCAAAAACTTTTGACCTTTCCATTTAGCACTCAGTGGGAAAAATTTACATGTTTCCTAGCTTAATGCAACCTGAAAGTTAGGAAATAAAATCTAAATTATTTTTATTTTTCTCATCAGCACCTACAAGGAAAGGTCTCATTTGCATACATAGCACACCGAAGCAATATGAACAAGCTTCGTTCCGATCAAGAAACCAAATACATTGTAAATTTCTTCCTAAAACAGGAGTTTTCATAGCTAAACTCAAGACTGAATAGATCACAAAATGTTAGTTCCAGATATTTATATTAATGTGACATTAAATTCTGAAAATCCCACAGAAACTACTTTTTACAATTTTAAAGAACCTAAGTCATTTTCATGAGATGGCTTGAGGATTTTTCACTGCTTCTCAAAGAAGTTAATTCATTAAGCTGAAGTCAGTCCCTTGCCTTTAGGAGACCAGTGAAAGAGAGGAAAGCTGGAGCAACAAAAGCATAGTGGGGAAATGGTCAAGAAAATTGTCCAAACAATGCAAATGCTTAAGGGACTCAAACAGATATTTGAACACCCATGTTCACAGCAGCATTATTCCACCAAAATGGGGAAGCAACCCAACTGTCTACTGACAGATGAGTGGATAAACTATGGTGTATTCATACAATGGAATATTATTTAGCCTTAAAAAAGAAGGAAATTCTGACATCTGCTACATGGATTAACCTTGAAGACATTACACTAAATGAAATAAGTCAGCCACAAAAGGACAAATATTATATGGTTCCACTAATATGAAGTACCTACAGTAGTCAAATTCAGAGAGACAGAAAGTAGAATGGTAACTGTCAGGAGCTGAGGGGCGGGGGAAATGAGAAGTTGTTGTTTAATGAGTAACAGAGTTTCAGTTGGGAAAGATGAAAAAGTTTAGGAGATGGATGGTGATGATGGTTGTGCAATAATGTGAAGTACTTAATACCATTGAACTATACACTTAAAAATAGTTAAAATGGGAAATTTTATGTTACGTATATTTTACCATCAAAAAAAATGCAAATGCTTACAGGGGCAGGCAGGCCTGTGGGTGAGCCGAGCAGGTCAGGGTTTGTGAAGGTAAGAAGAGTCGAGATTCAGATCAGTCAGTGTGCATGTGTCCTCTCTAAAGAGAGCAGGTGCTGCTCAGCTCACTGATTGCAGCCATGTGCCATTTTCCCGGCAGATATGATGATTTTTCAAGAGAAGCTTGAAATCCACATTTTTGAGACATATTCTACTTTCTTTTTTTAAGTTGGCAACAAGTTTTAAGTTTTAAAAACACTACAGGTCAAATAAAGCATGTCTGCTGGCCTCTAGAGTGCATCTTTTGATCTAGAAAGTGAATTAACAGCATTCTTTTTATATACAAAGGCCACGCTTGATGCCGGGGAGCAAGCCGAGTCCTGAACAGCATCAGCTGGAGCAGAGGAATTATTTCCAGTCTGTGCTGCCAGCCTATGCGTTCAGGAAGGAAGGCATACGAGTGTATCACAACCATAACCTTATTCTAGGAAGCTACTAACAAGTGGAAAAGGGGTGTTTCTGTGTGTGCTTTGTTTTGCTTTTGTGTATCTGAAATGAGAGCCTTTAGAATTCTTGCACACATGAGAACAGGCTGTCCACTTTGGGCCACTTTAATAGATTCCCATGTTTAGTCTCAGACAAGAAATGAATCCTCCATTTACAAAACAGTAGCATAAAGATGTGAGCAGCATTTATCCGAATCACATGAAGGATGACTTTGCAGTATTAACACCCCCAATTCTTGTCAATAAGGCTGTGGGAGGCTGAATTCTAAAACAAAACTAATGTTTTAATTTTCTATCTCATGAATTTGGGGAGGCAGGGGGCGATCAATTCAAAATGATAAAACATCCTAGAATAAACTAACAAGAGTCATTATTAAATAAATGCAACTCTGGAACAGAACTAAGAGCCTTCATAATGCATCTTTTGTTCTTCAAAATAACCAGTTTTATTTTTCATTTGTGTTTATCTTATAACTACTATTCTGTAGATGAGGCAAATAATGTCTTTAGTATAAGAATATAATTTGAATTAATTGGTTGTTAGGCAGTAATATTCAATTCAATTTAACAAGTGTTTATTGAGCACCTTTCATATGCTCAATGACGTGATGGGCATAGTGAACAATACATGAGAATTATGTCCATCCACTTTCCCCACCATTACCACCCCACCTACACAACCTAGCTTCATTTCAAATGGACCAACAAGGAAAGCAAACATGAAACAATCAGAGGGCAGGAGAGGGTAGAATCTACCTGTAGCTCACCTTGGTTTCCACATGGTAGAAAAATATTGTGCCATAATTTCTTCAACCCTTGTTGGGAGTCATCTTGTCAGGGCATGAGTATTAGAGCCAGAAGAGAAACCAAGACGGCTTTCAGTCATGTTCTGCCTTCAGTAGGGAAAGACTTTATCTCCATTACACAGATAAGGCATGTGAGGATCAGTGAAGGGATTTGTCCAAAGGCACATAGTAAGTGGGAGAAGGGACCAGGACCCAGACTCCTGCTTGCAGGGCATGACTCTTCCTGCCCCAGTCCACTGCCCATTGCATCGCCAACAGCGAGTACTCTTCCTTAGCCCAACAAGCATTTAAGGGCTTCTTCCTTCGGCACACTATGCTCTGCCCAATCCCACCACATATTTGGGGTTCAGTTTGTCACACTGTTTAAAAGTTTAAAGGCTAGAGTAAGGGGGAAGAGAGACAGTGGTGGGCGAGTTCTCTGTTTGCAGCAGAGCCTCACAATGTCTGCACCTCCAAGGGGTCACTGCAAGTCCAAGGCCTGGTCTTCAGTTCTGCACATACAGGAATTTGATTTTATCAGTTCCCTCAGGAATGATGAGACTCTGGGGGACTGACTCACGCCAACCAAATGCTCAAGACACTGACTGATAAACCAGAAGGCCAATCTGCTCATGTACAACGAGAAACATTATCAGGCAGGCCAAGATATGCTTCTATGCTGTTTCGAAGCTCCGTTTGGGAAATCTCTTCCAAGAGGAGACTCCTTGAAAAACACAGACTCGGAAAAAAGGAGCCTTGGTGAACTGGCCTCCAGACAAACCACACAGCTGTTCACCAAATGCATGCCGGCTCCTCCCTCTGTTGCTCACACACTTCTTCAGCCTGTGATTACCACCACTCTTCCCCCCAAACACACCCTACCCCATTCTCTGCTGGTTAAAACAATATTAATAACTAATATTAATAACTTATTGAATGCTTACTACAAGCTAAGCACAGCTCTAAATAGTTTCACATGCATTGTCTCATTTAATCTCCCCAACCTTGTGAGATAGGCACTCTCATTATTCTCCTTTTTAAAAAAAGGAAGGCTCAGAAACACAGAAAGTTGGCTATATTAAGGACACCAGCCAACAGCAATGCAGAGACCTTCAAGATGGCGGAGGAGTAAGACGTGGAGATCACCTTCCTCCCCACAAACACATCAGAAATACATCTACATGTGGAACAACTCCTACAGAACACCTACTGAATGCTGGCAGAAGACCTCACACTTCCCAAAAGGCAAAAAACTCCCCACGTACCTGGCATGTGGCTGAGAGGGTCGTGGTGCTCTGGCCGGGTGTCAGGCCTGTGCCTCTGAGGTGGGAGAGCCGAGTTCAGGACACTGGTCCACCAGAGACCTCCAAGCTCCACATAATATCAAACGGCGAAAGCTCTCACAGAGATCTCCATTTCAACACTAAGACCCAGCTCCACTCAACAACCAGCAAGCTCCAGTGCTGGACACCCTATGCCAAACAACTAGCAAGACAGGAACACAACCCCACCCATTAGCAGAGAGGCTGCCTAAAATCATAATAAGGTCACAGACATCCCAAAACACACCATTGGACACAGTCCTGCCCACCAGAAAGGAAAGATCCAGCCTCATCCTCCACAACACAGGCAATAGTCCCCTCCACCAGGAAACCTACACAACACACTGAACCAACCTTAGCCACTGGCGGCAGACACCAAAAACAACGGGAACTATGAACCTGCAGCCTGTGAAAAGGAGACCCCAAACACAGTAAGTTAAGCAAATTGAGAAGACAGAGACACACACAGCAGATGAAGGAGCAAGGTAAAAACCCACCAGACCTAACAAATGAAGAGGAAATAGGCAGTCTACCTGAAAAAGAATTCAGAGTAATGATAGTAAAGATGATCCGAAATCTTGGAAATAGAATGGAAAAAATACAACAAACGTTAACAAGGACCTAAAAGAACTACAGAGCAAACAAACAATGATGAACAACACAATAAATGAAATTAAAAATTCTCTAGAAGGAATCAATAGCAGAATAACTGAGGCAGAAGAACGGATTGGTGACCTGGAAGATAAAATAGTGGAAATAACTACTGCAGAGCAGAATAAAGAAAAAAGAATTGAGGACCATCTTAGAGACTTCTGAGACAGTATTAAATGCACCAACATTCGAATTATAGGGATCCCAGAAGAAGAAGAGAAAAAGAAAGGGACTGAGAAAATACCTGAAAAGATTACAGTTAAAAACTTCATTAATATGGGAAAGGAAATAATCAAGTCCAGGAAGCACAGAGAGTCCCATACAGGACAGATCCAAGGAGAGACACACCAAGACACATATTAATCAAACTATCAAAAATTAAATACAAAGAAAAAATACTAAAAGCAGCAAGGGAAAAACAACAAATAACATACAAGGGAATCCCCATAAGGTTAACAGCTAATCTTTCAGCAGAAACTCTGCAAGCCAGAAGAGAGCGGCAAGACATATTTCAAGTGATGAAAGGGAAGAATCTACAACCAAGATTACTCTACCCAGCAAGGATAGAGATTCAACACAGCAAATCATTCAGAATGATTTTCTGAATGATTCAGAATCTCATTCAGATTCGACAGAGAAATTAAAACCTTTACAGACAAGCAAAAGCTAAGAGAATTCAGAACCACCAAACCAGCTTTACAACAAATGCTAAAGGAACTTCTCTAGGCAGGAAACACAAGAGAAGGAAAAGACCTACAATAACGAACCCAAAACAATCAAGAAAATGGTAATAGGAACATACATATCGATAACTACCTTAAATGTAAATGGATTAAATGCTCCCACCAAAAGACACAGACTGGCTAAATGAATACAAAAAAAAGACCCGTATATATGCTGTCTACAAGAGACCGACTTCAGACCTAGGGACACATACAGACTGAAAGTGAGGGGATGGAAACAGATATTCCATGCAAATGGAAATCAAAAGAAAGCTGGAGGAGCAATTCTTGTATCAGACAAAATAGACTTTAAAATAAAGACTATTACAAGAGACAAAGAAGGACACTACAAAATGATCAAGGGATCAATCCAAGAAGAAGATATAACAATTGCAAATATTTATGCACCCAACACAGGAGTACCTCAATAGATAAGGCAAATACTAACAGCCATAAAAGGGGAAATCGACAGCAACACAATCTTGGTAGGGGACTTTAACACCCCAATTTCACCAATGGACAGATCATCCAAAATGAAAATAAATAAGGAAACACAAGCTTTAAATGACACATTAGATAAGATGGACTTAATTGATATTTATAGGACATTCCATCCAAAAACAACAGAATACACTTTCTTCTCAAGTGCTCATGGAACATTTTCCAGGACAGATCATATCTTGGGTCACAAATCAAGCCTTGGTAAACTTAAGAAAATCGAAATCATATCAAGTATCTTTTCCGATCACAATGCTATCAGACAAGATATCAATTCCAGGAAAAAAATCTGTAAAAAATACAAACACATGGAGGCTAAACAATACACTACTTAATAACCAAGAGATCACTGAAGAAATCAAAGAGGCAATCAAAAAACACCTAGAAACAAATGACAATGAAAACACGATGACCCCAAACCTATGGGATGCAGCAAAAGCAGTTCTAAGAGGATAGTTGATAGCAATACAATCCTACCTCAAGAAACAAGAAACATGTCAAATAAACAACCTAACCTTAATTAATTAACCTCTCTTAATTAATCATTAGAGAAATGCAAGTGAAAACTCTAATGAGATATCATCTCACACCGGTCAGAATGGCCATCATCAAAAAATCTACAAACAATAAATGCTGGAGAGGGTGTGGAGAAAAGGGAACCCTCCTGCACTGTTGGTGGGAATGTAAATTGATACAGCCACTATGGAAGTTCCTTAAAAAACTAAAAATAGAACTACCATACGACCCAGCAATCCCACTACTGGGCATATACCCTGAGAAAACCATAATCAAGAATCAGGTACCACAATGTTCATTGTAGCTCTATTTACAATAGCCAGGACATGGAAGCAACCTAAGTGTCCATCAACAGATGAATGGATAAAGAAGATGTGGCACATATATACAATGGAATATTACTCAGCCATAAAAAGAAACGAAATTGAGTTATTTGTAGTGAGGTGGATGGACCTAGAGACTGTCATACAGGGTGAAGTAAGTCAGAAAGAGAAAAGTAAATACCATATGCTAACACATATATATGGAATCAAAAAAAAACTGGTTCTGAAGAACCTAGGCGGAGGACAGGAATAAAGATGCAGACGGAAAGAATGGACTTAAGGTCACGGCAAGGGGGAAGGGTAAGCAGGGACGAAGTGAGAGAGTGGCATGGACTTATATACACTACCAAATGTAAAACAGATAGCTAGTGGGAAGCAGCCGCATAGCACAGGGAGAACAGCTCGGTGCTTTGTCACCACCTAGAGAGGTGGGATAGGGAGGAGATATGGGGATATATGTATATGTATAGCTGATTCACTTCGTTATAAAGCAGAAACTAACACACCATTGTAAAGCAATTATACTCTAATAAAGATGTTTAAAAAAAAAAGGAAGGCTCAGAAGGGTTAAGTAACTTGCCCACAGTCTCACAGCCAGCAAGCCAGCACGAGGATTCAAATGCAGGAAGTCAGACCCCAGAGCCCATACTCCTAACCACTAAGCTACCCTGCCTGCAAGGCACTCCAACTCCCTCAATGCCCATTTCACATGGCACTGCCTCTGATGCAGCCTTTAATGACCCCTGATGATCTGTGTTCTCACCCTCCTCCAGGCCCCATTGCTCCTCTAGCTTTTGCTGCATATGTAACTACCATCCCTACTTTCCTATTTGGGATTTAAGGCAAATGGACCCATAGTCATCTGCTCAGGCTGCTGTAACAGAATCCCACACTCTGGGTGACTTAAACAACAGTTATTTATTATCTCACAGTTCTGGAGGCTGTAAGTCCAAGATGAACATTTCAGCAGAGTTGGTTCCTGGTGAGGCATTCTTCCTGGCTTACAATCACCTTCTCACTGTGGCCTTTTCTCTGTGCACGCAGAGAAAGAAATAGCTCTTTTATCTCTTCTTTTTCTTATAAGGACACCAGTCCTCTCAGATTAGAGCCCCACCCTTATTTAACCTTAACTACCTCCCTAATGGACCTGTTTAAATATCGTCACATTGGAAATGAGGGCTTCAATACATGAATTTGGGGGAGGCGGAGGGGACAAAATTCATCTAATAATGAATTATATTGTAAAGCAAACCATGTGATTGGAAGTTCCACTGAATAAAGCTTCCATTTGCAACTAATAATATTCATTTCCTGGTTATATCAGGGGCTTAGCTGTGGCAGAGACACAAGTAAATCCCAATTCCCTCACCAACACTGCATTAATTCATCTTTGTAGGAGGCAGAGGGACTGTGTTGAGGGCTCATCAGAAATCCAGCTGTCTCTCTATCACACACTACTGACAAGGAAAACCCTCAAGTCAGAGAGCATACCTGGCTCCAAAGGCAGTACTGCACAGTTGTTAGAGAAGTGGACTCTGGAGCAGACTTGGATTTTAATCACTGATAGGCTGTGTGACTTTCGGCAGGTGGGTTACCTTCTCTGAGCATCAGATGACTCATTTCTGTTTTTTAGACCAGTTTCCTGCCTTCATGCAGGGAACGGATGGAGACATTTAGCTGATACAGATGAGGCAACCAAGGGCAGTAAAGAGGTGGGTGGTGGGAGGTTTACATTCAATGAAAAGCAATGAAACTCCTATATGGCATTAGGCCAGGGGGTTCCTTCCTGGATTCATTCAAATTGTACTCGGTAGGAAACAGCCCTACTGTTAGATGTCAGTCACTATTTTAGAACAATAAGGTCTACAGAGGTTAAGTGTAGTAATTCGTCATATTTTGTGGCCAAACAGCCTTTTTTCAAATACTCCTCCCAAATTTGAGAAACTTCCTACCTTCTGAGTCCACATCTTCCAGAGAAGTCAGGAATTTGAATCCCCAGCCTACTTTACAGGCACGTGACCTGGGCTCCACCAATCAGCAGCAACCATGCAAAAATTCTTCTCAGAAGAGAGTAGGGGTACAGAAGGAGTCACCATATGGGATTCACTGTGGTGGGGATGTGGGGAGCATGGCAGAGAGATGCCCAGCCTGCAGAAGCAACAGCGATGGGGTCCCCACGTAAGGACTCACTTGGTGGTATGAGCAGAGGGACCTGTGCTCTGTGGTAGCCACACCAAGGTCTCTACTGGAGCCACCAGTGGTGTAATTTGTGTAGTGTTCCTGGCTGCATGGCCTCCAAGTCTGACCCTGGTCCTCCCAGAAATTCTGTGAGCTCCTTAATATCCTTTTAAAAGCTCTCTTTCTGTATAAACTAGCCAGAGTGGGCACTATTGTTTGCAACTGAGAACTTCAAACCAGTATGAAACCAAATAATAGTTGCGCTACTAAATTAAAGTCAAGAGAGAAGAAACACATTTTGGCATATCAGGGAACTTTTTTAACCCCATTAATATACTTTTTTTTTTTTTTTTGGCCGCAACTTTCGGCTTGCATGAGCTTAGCTCCCTGACCAGGGATTGAACCTGCAGGCAGCGGAAGCACAGTGTCCCAACCACTGGACTGCCAGAGAATTCCCTAAAATTTTAAATAAGTACAAGAAATTAAGGCAACTATCTGCGAAACTTTGATAGTCAAAAGCAGCTGATTATTTGTTCCAATGGATATCTGGGACCGTTGCAGTAGGTACAGTAAGCAAGAGATACGGCAAGTCTGTCAGCACAAAGTTATATCTATACACACACACACAGCCCCCACACTCAAACTACTCAAGACTCGAGGTTACATAGATTCAACCTGTATCTGTTAGCATGGGGACTTACTAGTTTAACCTCCCCTGGCCTTGAAGTTCCTGATTTATGAGACAGTTAAAAACCAAGCAATTATTTCCCAGTGGGTTTTAAGATCATGGATATATAAACAGGACAATTTAATCATTACCTCAATAAACTGCGTCTTAAATCCTAGGCATAGCTAGAGGTTTACACAAAGCCTTTATGTAATTCACCAAAGTCATTTCTATGCTAGAACAGCTTAGACTTTAAATAGAGGGCACCTAACAAGAGCCCTTAAAGTCTTATCCTCCTACTTAATCAAAAAAATGGAGGGGCTTCCCTGGTGGCGCAGTGGTTGAGAATCTGCCTGCCAATGCAGGGGACACGGGTTCGAGCCCTGGTCTGGGAAGATCCCACATACCGCGGAGCAGCTGGGCCCGTGAGCCACAATTACTGAGCCTGCGCGTCTGGAGCCTGTGCTCCGCAGCAAGAGAGGCCGCGATAGTGAGAGGCCCGCGCACCGCGATGAAGAGTGGCCCCCGCTTGCCACAATTAGAGAAAGCCCTCGCACAGAAACGAAGACCCAACACAGCCATAAGTAAATAAATAAATAAATAAAAATTGAAAAAAAGGGAAAAAACTTTAAAAAAAAAAAATGGAGACAAGACCACCCTGCTATTGGTTTTCTCAAAACGATGCAAGTCTTTTTTTTTTAATTTTATTTTATTTATTTTTTATACAGCAGGTTCTTATTAGCTATCTATTTTATACATATTAGTGTATATATATCAATCCCAATCTCCCAAAAGATGCAAGTCTTAATAACAATTTTGTTTGGTTTAATAGCATCATTTTTCAGGACTAATGACTAAAAACACATAGGTGATCTAGGCCTTTCCAAACATTCTGGACTTCATAGGTCTTTGGATTTGTCACATACAAAAAAGATAAAGTCAGTGACCCAGACTGCTTACCCTGAGCCCTAAAATCTTGATTATGGATATCCAGTTATTTATGATATACCTGAAAATGTTCCAAAGTGGACATGGGTTATTTTTGTCTGGACAGAATCCATTCCCATTTCTTCAGGTACTAACATCCCAATTGGAGACTATACTCCAATTATATAGATATATAGTATATAGTATATATATTATATATAGTCTGGAGACTATACCCTGGCCATGTGTTTTAATAAAGAGGTGGTTTAACCCCTCTCCAGGGGTGGGCAGTGACCCAGGCCTGACCAATCAGCCTGGCTGCCATGTTTGGTTGAGAGACTGGCGACCTAGAGCAATGAGAATCAAACCTGGGAATTTTACTGGCGCTACAGAGAAAGAGAAGCTCTCCACGGGGCCAGCGCAGCTAACAGATAAGCCTGGAGCTTCCAGTGGTGTCTTGAGGTCATGAAGGGAGGGCCTGCCTGAGGATGAAACCAATTCAGATGAACGCAGAGCCAAGCGATGGCAAGAGCTCGATTTCTGAGGTTATTGTTTAAGACCTGGATCCAGCCAAGCTTTTGCCTACACAGTTACAAGAACCAATTAATGATTTATTTAGATGACAGTCAACCTTAAAAGTTTTTAAAAACAGTACTTTCTAGAATAGAAAAACTTGCCGGGTTAGTCATACGTTGCATCTATTTTATTTTCAATTCTAGAAAAGTTATCTTTAATAAATTTGGGGTAGCCATCTTCAAAAAAAAAAAAAGAACCAATTAAATTCGATATTTTTCTAAGTCCCTTGAAATTCAGTTTCTATCATTCACAACCTGAAGAGTCTTAACAGATATAGATACTTGAGACTTTATAAAGATAGCAAATGTGTTATTTAACTTTAAAAGTATTAAAGTATAAAATGAGCTTATACCAGATGTTAATTTCCTGCCCTGAACAACTTCCCATGTCCTGCCCACAATCCCCTGCTTGGGAAAACGGTGCTGGAAAAGTCTGTGCATGAGGCAACCGCCAAAGGACCTGGGATGAACAGCCAACCGAAAGGCAGCTAATCATTTTCCTAGCCAGGCTCTAATGGCTGTGTAGCCTGGCTCAATGAACTAGACCAATAGGAAACTCTCAGTTACAAGTTTGAGCCAGAAGATACTGAGGTCCCAGGCTGCAGCCTTATGGGCTGGCCATCCAGGGACCATATGTAAAATGAAGCAACAGAAGAAGACAGGAGAGAAAAAGGGAGGGGCCAACTGAGCGAGACCACATGACCTCTGAGAAAGGTAATGACTCCATTCCCAATTTTTCAGTCCTTTGTTTTGGGCTCCATGAGACCCAACTGTTCTTTGTTTCACGGGCTCAGAATCCTTTGAAGGGGCAGAGCAGTACAGTGGTTAGAGACTATGGCTCCCAAGTGACCACCTGGGTGTGAGTCCGGATTCCCGCTGACCACCCACATGCTTAGGACACATTCTCTAAGGCTGCTCCTCCTCAGTAGAATGGGGATAGTAACCCTCTACCTGGAGTAGGGCAGAAGAGTCCATGTGACAATATACTCAGAACAATGTAATGATAGAAGTAGTCACTGTTACCATAAGCTCCTTGTACTTAAACTCATTTGAGTGACATCCTAGCCCCTGGCCACTGAGAGGGCCCAAACTAAAGCAACAATTTACTAAGTGATTAACTTAAACAAAAATATAGTCTTAAACAATACATATAGTACTGTCAGCCTATGGATATAACTACAGGGAAAAATCCTCTTTAACGGGAAAACCTGAGCCGTGGGTAGCACGTGAAAGTGGACACCCCGTCCCTGTCTTTATCCTGTATTGTGCCCTGTTCCACTTGGGCCCCACACTGACCCCTCGGGACTAGTTCATTCCATGTACCAGGGCTGATATGCCAACTTCCCAGACTTCTCTTCCTCCGTCTGCAACTGCTCGAAGCTTAGCCTCCTCTTCCAATGTGTTCTACAGCTCTAGCTATTCCTGTGGCTCCTTGTTCTTGCCAGGCAGGTGCCCATGTACACTGCGTGTGCCAGGAAAAGATGCCAATGCTGAAGTAGGAGAGCGTCTGTAGGCTGCCCTGGCTTTCGGGATGAAGAAAACAGCTAAGCCAAATCCACAGCCTTCTCTCATTACTCAAACCACAGGCTTGTGATTACTTCCTGTTCCGAGGGGGCCCACCCCTTCTGAGGTTGGAAAAAAATTCACCTAGAGGCTGGGGGGTTTTACTCTTTAATTGTTTTGGCCCTTCTGTGAAAATTACACAAGCAACTGTACAGATTTTGTTCCTTTCCAAGTAAGTATTGTTTAATCATTCCAAACTGCTGATCTATGCTTTCCAGCCTTTAAAAAAACAAAATGGATTTTGCTAAAGAAAGGTGATAAAAATCACCTTTCAAAGAACCTCTTTATTTAGAAAGAAAAAATTCTCTATTTCCCCGGAAAAAAAGATTCACAGAAATATTCTTCAAATCTGTTCTCCAAAATGTATTAAGAATGAGAAGCATTCAGGAGTCCTGAGAAAGGAACAGAAATTTTATTTCTTTAGGGAAAAAATAAGGGCCTTCCCTAAAGGCCCTGGTGTATTTGGTTTTGTATTCTTTGCTAAAAGGCAATAATCAAGGAATTAAATCTATATTCCCAAGGTCTTTCTCCCTGCCTTCTTTTGGTAGAATCAGGATGCAAGTTTTTTAGTACAATTACTACTCTAAAAATTGGAAGACTAACATATTCTGACAGCTACAGAAGAGGGCTGGGGGAGAGAAGGGCTAACACACTCCAATGTTTCAAGCAAGGGGCCACTCCCATGCCGGGATAAGCCACTTTTTGACTTTAAAGCCAGTCCCTCAACTTACAGGCTGATCACGTTCTAAGTTTCTTCCTAACCTGGAATTCTTAGAATCTAGAAAGTATTCTCCCCCAAGAACAATGTTCTAAGCACTGACTTATGTCACCCTAAAAGAGCCATCCTCACCTCAGATTTCCTCAAGAATCACAGAATTTTGTCCTATGGGCCCTGCACGCTCCAGACACAACTCGTACCTTCCTTTTTGGAAATGCGTTCAGAACTCCAAATAAGACACAGTGCTTCTGACCCTACAGCACTGTCACCAGTGCCAAGATGTCAGTGGTGGCCAAGGCCTGCCTTCCTGGGGTGAAGAGACTCGCCTACAGCCACGGTGACCAGACAAGGGAACCGAGAGGGGTAAGGGTAGGGGCAGGAGGGGTCCTTCCTGTCCCTCCTTGTGGTCCTCACTTGGCCACCAGCAGAGAAGGCAAAAGCAGGAACTTGAGGCTGGCAAGGCAGACCCCAGGGCCACAGAGTGCAGGAATGGGGGAGGGAAAGAGAATTCTCTAAGGCTTCAGCTGGCCGGTTCCTGCAGCTCAGCCAGGACTGCCTGTGCTCTTAACTTTCATTTCCACTGTTGGTTGCTAAGTGCCATACATAATGCAAAAGTAAATAGTAACACAGCACAGTTTGGGAGACACGAAAACACACATCAATCAGCCAAGGGGAAAAAAAAAAAAAAAAAAAAAAAAAACCTCTCAAAGTTTCTAGCTTTATTTTTAGATCCTGGTTGACCAAATGAGTAACCTAAGTGCCCAAAGGAAGAGAAGCTGGGACGGAAAAGCGTTAACACAGATGCTGCAGATCTCCGGGCCCATCTTAGCTGATAAAATATGCATCAGTCAAGTCCTCAGGTGTTTTAAGTACCTCACAGTAGCGCTTTGACTAGGGTACAACATCCAATGCACTCTACTCACAAGACTTGCTGGATAGAAAACAACATCACCCCCTGGGGTTTCCAGACTGTGGAACAAGCGCAACACAAAATATTGATACCCTTTAGTAGAGAACGCAACTTAATAAAAGTAACTAAAACAATGCTAAAGAAATGAGTGTAAATCCATTGAGGAAAGGAAGAGTGTTTTATTCACCTTGTATTTCCCACAACACCTGGCATATTGCCTTGGACAGAGCAGACATGCAACAAATGTTTTTTGAAAAATAATATTAATAATAATAATGGTCCTGGAAGAACCCTCATTTCTAAGCAAAACTATCATTATGACCTTCCTGAGATTCCCTACATGGTGATCAAACTAGACCTGAAGTTTCAAAGATAAATTTATCACTTTAAAAGGAAATCAGAAGGAAGAGCAGAACAACAGATAGAATAATATAAAAGAATCAACCACCAGACTGAAAAGCAGGAATAACCCTGAATGAGTCTTTGAGATTTGTTTGGCTTCTTCACCTGTAACACAAGATTATATTTGTGTCCCTACACCTCAGGGCAATGCAGCAGAGATGGATGAGAAATCATTAGGGGCTGCTCAGACTACACTCACGAGCAGCATTGTGATGGTCAAGTTACACGGCAAAGATCTAGGATCCAAGGGGACCAAGTTACTCTCAGTGTAACTACCAGGTAAATGCAAAATCTTCTTTCCCTTAGAAAAGACCCTTCTGATTATAATACCACTGTTTTAAGTTGAAAAAAAAATGCACAAATAAGAAAAGACACTTGCTTTATGGAAAGTTAAAAAAATAAAAAACACCATTCAATAAAGAGTGCTAGGACATCTTTTACCTTTTTAAATGTTCAAAACATCAATCTATTAAATCCACTAGAAATATATCCTAGGATATAATCTTGCATAAAGTAAAAGTCACTGTACAAAAATGATAATAGCAAAAAAATTATTTAGATTTGTTATCAAATGACCAATCATGGAATGGCTAAGTAACCTGCGGTATATCCAGTCAATGGAATCGTTTATGCCCAATTACATATTATCTACAAAGAAAATAAAATAAAATGGAAAAGTCCTTTAAAGTAAAAACTTCCATTTCTTTTAGTCTCAATCCTTCACTTCTGACACTAATGCGCAAGGGCTTTTTCCACACCAACCAATTCTCTAACTCTCTGGGCACCAACTGGGTGTCCTATAACTCCATTCTTACTACTAACTACCTGGAGTTAATGCAGACCCCTCCGGTTAAGGGCTCAGTCCCACAAGACTGCTCTCCACTTCAGACACCAGTTGCAAGTCCTAGGTTGTCACCTGTACTTCTGACCAATCAGCTATAGATTGGGGGTTCCTAAGGCCCCCTCCTCAGGTTCAATAATTTGCTAGAACAGCTCTCAGAACTCAAGAAAATAGTTTACTTAGTAGAGTATCAAACTGTTACAGAAAGATACAACTCAGGAAGGCCAGTTGGAAGAGATGCATACAGCAAGGTATGGGGGAAGGGGCGTAGAGCTGCCATGCTCTCTCCAAGCATGCCACCCTCCCAGCACTTTGACGTGTTCGGCAACCTGGAAGGTCTCCAAACCCTATTACTTAGGATTTTTACGGCAGTTCCATTATGTAGGCATGTGTTGATTAAATCATTGGCCATTGGTGACTGAATTCAATCCCCAGCCCCTCTTCCCTCCCTGGAGGATTGGGGGGCATGGGATGGGGGGAGGGACTAAAAATTCCAACCCTCTATCTTCCAAGAGTCACTTCATTAGCATAAATTCAGATATGGTTGAAAAGGGCACATTATGAATAACAGAAGATGTTCCTCTTATCCCTATCACTAGAAACTCCAAGGGTTTTAGGAGCTCTGTGCCAGCAACTGGGGGCAAAGACCAAATATATATTTCTTATTATATCACAATATCACAGCTTGCAGTACAGTTAAATGAAAAATAATTTTTAAATTATATATAAATATGACTATGTAGCTAAGAAAAAAATCTGTCATAAAAATAATGAAATGTTCCAAATATTAACCTTGTTCGCCTTTGAATATTTGGATTATTTTTTCTTTCTAGTTTTCCATAATGTTCACATTTTATTTCATGATAATGCCTTACTTTTATAATGGTGGGGATTAGGGTATGAAGGAAACAGCACCCAAGCTCTGGGGAACATATTCTTTAAGTGTCTGGATTAGAAAAATACAAGGCACAGTCTTCCTGTTGCTTTACCAAGAAACTTCAGAGGCCAGAATGGACTTCTGATTCTCACTGCTTGCCTTTTGGTCTCACATGGAAAAGGCTGTCATGTCTTCCAAAGGGTGAGGTGGTGGGAACTCAACATCACAGACTTCCCACATCCCGATCCTCCCCTTCCGACCAGTCACAGAGCAAAATCCCATCAAAGAGCTCTTACTTTAAATATCCTATTAGAAATTTTAGGTCACAAGTCTAAAGAGAAATGTGTGCGTGTGTGTGTGTGTGTGTGTGCATGTGTGTGTGTGTGTCTTTCTGTCTGTCTGTACATCTGCTTCCTCCCCCCTTCCTCTATCTTCAAGGGCAGCAAGACAAACTCCAGGGCAATGATGCAGCCATCTGCCTCATTCGCCAAATCTGATAAGTCTGAGTGATAGATGATAAATCTATTTATTAAAATAAAATGACAATGCAAAAGAGTGAGAAACAAAGGAACCCCAGCCAGCATAACACTCCAATATTAAACAATTTTAAATAACAACAGATTAAAGTCCATCCCTCCTCTCAACCTTGCCATAAAATCCAAATTAATAATCTCGGGTCCCTATGGGCAGTATTCCAGACCCTAATACTGAATTAGACTAAATATTTCCCCTTCAAGTGCGTACAACAATGAGATAAACATTCAAAATCCCTTACATACCACTACAGAGATTTTATATCATATATACCATTACATAAATGGTAAATTATGTAAATCCCAAGTATTAACACTGGCTGCCTTTGAATTATGGGTAACAATACTACAGTTATGTTCCTAAAAGTGTGGGGTAAATTAGAGATTTTTAATTTCAAAACTACTAAAAGTACACCCAGTGGTGTGTTCACCATTGAAAGAAATTCTCTGAAAAGCTTATTAAAACAAAAAACACTTTAGCAAAGAAAATGATCCCTCGAATTTATCTCTTTAGTAAATTCAAGTCTTGGCAGCTTCCTGTATGAAATGAAGGTGGTACACTTGTACCTTGGATATTAAAGTGCAGCTCCAGCAGCAGCAGGAGTTCTCTATGTGAGACGCCGCACCTCATGCCCACCTAACCTTCTCAACCTTCACAGCGGCCTCATGAAGCAGGTCCATGTACTGCCCAGTTGTCACACAGCTACTAAGCAGCAGCACTAAGACCGAAGCCAGGCTAATCCAGTTCCAAAGGGGATGCGCTCTTTCCACTATGGATCTACAGATTGCCTCTGTACCCCTTTTTCCTTCTACCAAAAATATCCATGCCCAAGCTTGGCTTGGACAACATTTAGGAAAAACAACTGGTATCCACTAATCAAAGAGATCATCAGGGACTTCCCTAGTGGAGCAGTGGTTAAGAACCCGCCTGCCAGTGCAGGGGACACGGGTTCGAGCCCTGGTCCGGGAAGATCCCACATGCCGCGGAGCAACTAAGCCCACGTGCCACAACTACTGAGCCTGCGCTCTAGAGCCCGTGAGCCACAACTACTGAGCCTGAGTGCCACAACTACTGAAGCCCACGCGCCCAGAGCCTGTGCTCGGCAACAAGAGAAGCCACTGCAATGAAAAGCCCACACACCGCAATGAAGAGTAGCCCCCGCTTGCCGCAACTAGAGAAAGCCCGCGCGCAGCAACGAAGACCCAATGCAGCCAAAAATAAATAAATTAAATTAAATTAAATTAAAAAGAGACGATCAACAGTAATGCTGAATGAAGAAGGTACTGAATTATTATGTCAATTTTCAAAAAGTAAATCAATCCTCAAATTAGAACTAGAGGAAGGAAGCTATACATGGCCTTCCAATAATGAAAACAGAAAAAATAAACCAATTACACGGTCTGGTGGGGAAAAAGAAAGGTATAGAAGGGCCTAAAAATAGTTGCCATGTTATCGCCACTTTAATAATAGCAGATTCGCACACATTCTCTTGGAAATGTCACCTAGGCAACCAGAAATACAAAGACAGAGATGTTTGGAAAAATATATGTATATGAATCTATTTTGCCATCTTTTGAACATAAATGATCACTACTGCAAGAAAAAGATGAAAACTAGGAGACTAAATAGTGGGGGAAATGTAGGTACAGGAGAAAGTTTTGTAAGCAGGTGCCCAGTATAAAGAAGGGTAATAAGGTATAAAAGTAGGTCTCTATTTGTATAAGAAGCCCTGACCTATTGCCTCAAATTTGGGTCAAGAATCTGCTAGGAGTGTTAAACATATTTCTTCTATGTTGTTGAAATCTCAAGTTTTTATCTAATAAAACAAAGGCAGACTAATACAAAAAAGGGTAGCCTGGCAAACTTTAAAACACATTTGGAAAACTATCTTAAGTCCCACTTAACTAGGGGGACCATAGGTCGCTCTTCGCCTGGATTGCCTAGGACATCCGTGTTTGTGCCTGTTGTTTTGTTATAAGCATTAAAAAGCTCTCCTCCTTCACACTCAAAAGGGTCCTGGTGTGAACAATAAATTATATGGTCACTATATTTAGCCAAGACATATTTCTTGACCACTTAATGATGTGCTAGCTACTAGGTTGGGAACTTAGATTAGCACCAAGACAATTCTGGAGATAGAATCTCTGATCTCCAGAACACTACAATCTCGCTGAATAGACAAAAAAAAAAAAACCCAAAACAACAGTGAAATAGTGAAAACTTGATAATCATTGGTATACTCTAGGCTGTAAGTGCCTTGGTTCAGATCAGAGACAAAGTAAACAGTGTATCCCCTCAAGTGGGACACTACAGAGAACTAATGGCAAATGCCACCAGGCTTCACAAGCACTTACTGCATAGCAGGCACTGTGCCAAGCATGATGCCCACGTGACGTCAATTCATGCTCAAAACAACCCCAGAAGCAAAGAACTATCATTATGCTCATTTTGCAGATGAGATGACTCACCCAAAGTCATGCCAGAGAATTCAAATGCCCAACTCCAAGCACACATTCTCCACCACTGCGGTGTGGACACACTGCTTCCTGACTGCCAGCTTTTCCAGGAGTCGATGCAGCAGTCACGTGTTAGCAGAGCCATCGGGGTTCAGGAAAGCAGTGAAGGCTCGGCTCACAGCATCAGGGAGCGTTACCACCCTAGGCCTGAGGGCTAGAGGGGAAGGAGTGGCTAAAGGAATGCGGGGAGGATGGCTGCAGGCAGAGGATGACTGGATGCAGCTGTGGCCTTTGGCAACAGACAAGCCACCCTGCAACATCCAACCCAGCAGGAGGGAACGGAGGAAATAACTACCCTACCTCACTCTCCTCCCACCCTCCCAACAATGGCTGGACCCACCATAGGCTGAATTACACTAGGAATCAGAAGACAAAGACGGACACTGATGCTGATGGTAGAGATCAGCCTCTCAGGGCACAGAGCCAGGTGGATAAGGGAGGAAGGAGACACAGAGGACACAACAAGAGATGGCCAGCCTGCTCGCTGCCCTTGTCTCTACAGAAGAGTGTGCTTCAACTGCAGCAGAGGAAACTGGCCTAGTCGCTCTCTGGGCGTCAAGAAGATGCCAGTAAGTCAGAAGATGCCATCCTCGGCATCTATGTGACTCCAGGGCCAGCTTCATGGGCAAGTGACCTGTGCAGTTACACAAGGCGCTATGTTCAGAAGGGCCTCCTGCTTGATTTAATGCTCGCTGACACCATCTTGAAATTCTTAACAACTTTTTTAACAGGGGCCTCCCATTTTCGTTTTGCACTGGGCCTGCTAAATTATGCAGCCAGTCTTGTGCAAGGCAAACCATTTTCTTCAGCTGGTGAGACTAAATTTTCTAAGCATCACAGTATGCCAGGTATACTATTCAAAGCAAACAGATCCAAAGTTAATATTAACCAGAGTAACAATGTTATAGCAGAATACATAACATAATAAAGTGAAGGGACATTTTACCTTTTTTTCCTTTCCTCTTTCCCTTTTGAAGTCAAACTGCAAAGTGGCTGAGAAGCCAAAATTAGCTGGCCCCTGGAGAGAAATGGACCTTAATTACAACGGCCTCTCCATAGCACAGAGGGAATGGATGTTGGCTCTTACCCAGTTAATGTGATCAACACAGACAAACAAACAGAATAATTTACACCCTGGGGTGGGCTCTCTTGATATATTCCACTTGATGAGTTATATTCATCAAATTAGCCAGATAATTGCCAAAGCTACCCTTGACCTTGTCTTGTGTGCCTGATGTACACAGGCCCCAGTTTGGGACTCATTATTGAAAACACATGCATAAAAGCCTTGCTGATAGGCTGGCAACATTTACAAACCATATTTCTAAGCCAATGTTTTCTGAAGGACTAAAACTTGAGACTTTACTGCTTCTGCTTCATTTTCCTGAAAGACTCTAACATCTTTCGCCTTCCTCTGAGTAATTACAGTTTTAAAAGCATCTAGCAACCCCAGGTGAGAAGCCAGAACAGGAGCAGTGACTGCCCTTCTCCCATTCATTTCCTCCAAGCACGGGACAAAGCAAAGCACAGAAAACTTCCAGCAAGGCAGGGACCGAACTGTTTTGACAGCCTTTTTCACTCACCCCTTCATTTCAGAAATGAGGGATGGCAGATTCTAAGAATTTTGTTTGTTTGTCATTTAAAGTTAAAATAAAATTTCAATAGATCAAATCAAAAGCATTTACAAGAGCCATACTATATCAAGGAGCCTATAGCCCAGGTGGTAAATCAAATCTATGGGCATCATGACAGAATCACAGGATCAAGGATTGCAGTGTACACTCATGAGCTCTGTTGTGGGGTGAATGGTGGCCCCCAAAAAGATATGTCCGCATCCTAAACCCAGGAACAGGCGAATATGATCTTATTTGAACAAAGGGTCTTTGCAGATATAATTAAGTTGAGGATCTTGAAATAAGACCATCCTGTAAAATGCAAATTAAAACCACAATGAGATAGCACCTGCCACTGTTAGAATGGTCATCGTTAGAAAGACAAGAGATCACAAATGCCAGTGTGGATGTGAAGAAAAGGAAACCCCTGTGCACTGCTGGTGGGACTGTAAATTGGTACAGCCACTATGAAAAACAGTATGGAAGATCCTCAAAAAATTAAAAATAGAACCACCATATGGTCCAGCAATTTCATTTCTGGGAATATATCCAAAGGAAATGAAAACACTAACTCAAAAAGATATCTGCAACCCCATGTTCATAGCAGCATTATTTACAATAGCCAAGACATAGGAACAACCTAAGTGTCCACTGATGATGAATGGATAAAGAAGCTGTGGTATATATACACAGTGGAATGTTATTCAGCCATAAAAAAATGAGAAAATCCTACCATTTGTAACAACATGGATGGACCTTGAAGGTATTATGCTAAATGAAATAAGTCAGACAGAGAAAGACAAACATTATATATCACTTATATGTGGAATCTAAAAACAAACAAATTTTTAAAAACCCACCAAACTCATAGAAAAAGAGATCAGACTTGTCGTTACCAGAGGCAGAGGATGGGAGAAGAAGGAATTGGAGGAAGATGGTCAAAAGGTACAAACTTACAGTTATAAGATACATTAAGTAGTAGGGACGGAATGTACAATATGATGTTATAGTTAACCCTGCTGTGTGATGTATGGGAAAGATGTTAAGAGAATAAATCCTAAGAGTTCTCATCACAGAGGAAACATTTTTTTTTCTTTTTGTCTTTCTTTTCTTTTTATTGTATAAATATGAGACAATGGATGTTAGCTGAACCTTTGTGGTAATCATTTTACACTACATGTAAATCAAACCACCATGCTGTATACCTTAAACTTATAGTGATGTATGTCAGCCTTTCTCAATAAAACTGGGGGGAAAATTATCTAGAATTATTATCCAGGTAAGCCCTAAATCCAATGACAGGTGTCCTTATAGGGGACACACAGAGGAGAGGAGGAGGCCACGTGACCACAGAGGCAGGAGTGGGAGTTATGTAGCCTCAAGCCCAGAAATGCTGATAGCCACCAGAAACTAGGAGAAGCAAGCAAAGAATTCTCCTCCAGAGCCTCTGGAAAAAGCCTGGCCCTGTTGTTAACTTGATTTCAGACTTCTGGCCTCCAAAATGGTGAGAAAATAAATTTCTGTTATTTTCAGCCACCCAGTTTGTGGTAATTTGTTGTAGAGGCCACAGGAAACTAATACAAGCCCTCAGCCACACCTCTCACCTGTGGCCTCAGCTTCACAACCTCAGGGAATGGAAAATCTGAGGCCTTCCAAAGCAGCCCATTCTGTTTTCACAGTGAGCCTAGTTCTGGCCCCAGAACAGGTCTTTTCCGCAATGCAGTACTACATGTAGTTGGAGACCATGATAATCAGGCTCCCACAGAGCTTCTTCTGGCTACAGAGCCCCTCATGTCATGCCTCAGGGGCGATGGGCTCCACCTCCCACACACTAGCCCCTGCCCTGTGCATTCCCTCCAGCCAGAAGAGCAGGGAGGGAACTACCACCTCCTTTGTCCTCAACACTCTTCACCTTCCAAGGTGGCCAAGTCTCATTAATGTTTAAGCGGTCAGGTTACACTACAAACTCTTTTGAAACTTTCAACTAAAAACAAAACAAAACAAACTTACAGCTTTCTCACGTGTGTTTCACGGACATATCACCCCCATCAACTATATAGAAAAAGGATTTTTTATTGAAACATAACCAATCAGCTATGAAACATATCTAAAAAATACCTGTTGTTGGGACTTCCCTGGTGGTCCAGTGGTTAAGAATCCATCTTGCAATGCAGGGGATGCCGCAGGGCAACTAAGTCTGCGTGACACAACTAGAGAGCCCACGTGCCGCAACTACAGAGTCCACATGCCACAACTAGAGAGAAGCCCGTGCACTCACAGCAACTAACAAAGGGACCGTGCACCACAGTGAAAGATCCCACGTGCCACAACTAAGACCTGACGCAGCCAAAAAATAAATAAATATTAAAAAAAAAATACACACTGTTATTTAGAAAAAAGGGGGGGTGATTTCTGAGCAGTCACTTACTCTAAATTTTGACAGCCTAGCTAAGTTTGCACAAATCAGGTTATTACCAAAGAATCAAAACACACAGGTTTCTGAAAAACCTAACATTCCAGATCCAACTGGATGTACAGAAGAAATGTTCCTGGGTTCAAATCCCAGCTCCACAACTTACTAGCTACTGACCTAGGGTAGGCCACTCAACCTCTTGATGCTTTAGTTCTCTCACCTGTAAAGGATAATCGTAATGCTCCCTCTTGCCGGATTCTCTCTGCTTTGCCCTCCAGATCCAACCTCCTCCCTTCTCCACTCTGCTCTCAGCCCTGGGAGGCTGATTTCTATGAAAAAGGTAGTCCCTGCATTTCTTGCCCTCTGGCTTCTGGTTGGTTTGGCCAATTGGAAGACACCAGCAGATTAGAGGGGGTTGAAAAGAGTGGCTGGGGACTTACTCACCTGGTGCCTCCCGGCCAGGCCATACCTTGGCAGTAGCTGTATTCTTCTACTGAAGAGCAATTCCAGAAACTGCTCGTTCATGTCACCCTTTCAGGACTGCACACTCATCTAGCCAGTCTGGGTGACTTCCCTTAATTTGCCCACAACTTTATGAATATGGTAGTCCCCCATTATCCATGGGGAACACATTCCAAGCCCCCCAGTGGATGCCTGAAACCACGGACAGTGCTAAACCCTATATATACTATGATTTTTCCTATACATATGTAGCTATGGTAAAGCTTAATTAATAAGTTAGGCACAGTTAGAGATTAACAACAATAACTAATAAAATTAAACAGTTATAGCAATATACTGTAATAGAAGTTATGTGAATGTGGTCTCTCTTTCCCTCTCTCAAAATATCTTAATTGTACAAATGTAATGCCTTTTCCATCTTAACTAAAAATTTATCATTCACTGGGGCCGTAACTTTTTTTTTTTTTTCCTTCAGGAAAAAATGCACCCATGCACAAATTTTACACAGCATTTCAGGGGGGACTCAGGCCTTCTCGGAGCCCAACACTGACACAGTCCGTGAGGGTCGCAGGGCCCAGGTTAGGGGCTGTAACTTTTTTAGTTTGAGATATGATAGCAAAACTAGCACAGCATGGGCTTCCCTGGAGGCGCAGTGGTTGAGAGTCTGCCTGCCAATGCAGGGGACACGGGTTCGAGCCCTGGTCTGGGAGGATCCCACATGCCGCGGAGCAACTAGGCCCGGGAGCCACAATTACTGAGCCTGCGCGTCTGGAGCCTGTGCTCTGCAACAAGAGAGGCCGCGATAGTGAGAGGCCCGTGCACTGCACCGCGATGAAGAGTGGCCCCCGCTCGCCCCAACTACAGAAAGCCCTCGCACAGAAACGAAGACCCCCACACAGCCATAAATAAATAAATAAATAAACCCAAAAGTTAAAAAAAAAAAAAACTAGCACGGCACATATTTCTTTTTCCTTCTTCACAATTTCACGGATAGAGGATTTGTTCTTACCGTAAATCTCAGCAACCTCAGCACAAGATTTTGTTTTCTTTCCTTGTTGAGAGCTTTCACCTTTTCACTTAAAGTAAGCACTTTACAGCTTCTCTTTGGCATATGAGAATTCCCAGCATCACTACCCTTGCGCTTTTGGGCCATTATTAAGTAAAATAAGGGTGACTTGAATACAAGAACTGAGATACCACGAAAGTGGATCTACTAAGCGACTACCGGGCAGGATACGCCGGCCAAAAAGACGATTCCGTCTGAGGCGGGGCGGAGCAAGATAACGCGAGATTTCATCACTACTCAAAATGGCGCACGACTTGAATTGTTTATTTCCAGATCTTCCACTTATTTTCTGACCATGGTAAATGAAACCTTAGAAAGCAAAACCGAGGATAAGCGGGAACTACTATATTCTCTTCATTAAACTTTCTTCAGTTATACCCATTTGAGTGTCGTCTGCCTCCCCGTAGGACCGTGGCTGATAAACATTTCATAGGGTTTATGCTTATAACAGCATCACTCAAAATAGCCAGAAAGTAGAAGCAACCCAAATGTCCATCGACAGATAAACGGATAAACAAATGTGGTATATGCATACAATGGAATATTAGTCAGCTTTAAGAAGAAAGGAAATTCTGACACATGCTACAATATGAATAAACCTTGAAGACATTATGCTAAGTGAAATAAGCTAGTCACAAAAGGACAAATATTGTATGATTCCACTTATATGAGGTACCCAGAGTAGTCAAATCCATAGAAACAGAAAGTAGAATGAATGGTGGTGGCCAGGGTCTAGTGGGCACGAGGAAATTAAAAGTTTTTGTATAATGGGTATGGAGTTTCAGTTTGGGAAATTGAAAAAGTTCTGAAGATAGATGGTGGTGACGGTTGCACAACAGTGTGAACGTACTTAATGCCACAAAACAGCACACTTAAAAATGGTTAAAATGGTAAACTTTATGCTATATATATTTAACCACAATTTTTAAACGTATTTAAGAAATATTAATTGCTCACCTATTACACAAAGCACCGCGCTGGAGATACACAAACTGGAAGGTCACTGTCTCCATCAAGGGTGCTCAGCTCCTGCACTTCCCCCATATACCCCTCATTCCAGCAATCTGTTCCCTAATTATGTCTTGCACTTTCAAGCTGGAATACAAATTCCTTCAAGACAAGGGACTAGATCATATTCATCCAAATCCCTAGAACTTAACAAAATGTGGAGCACATCCTCAAAAATATTGGTTGAATAAGTGAGTAAAAATCTAGCCAAAGAAGTCTATGTTCTTTTTTTTCTCAAGTCTTCTAGCCAGTCAGTACTTAACATTTCTTGAAGTTAGTTACCTATATTTTCAGAAATGAAAAGAGTAGAACCTCACGCTAAACTCACTTTAAATTGTTCTGTTGACAAACAATCCTACTAAGTGCATAAATTGTGGGTTTTAAATCAGAACTCCTTTGTTTGCTAGCCATGTGTCCACGGGCAACTTATTGACTGCCCCTAAGCCTGTCATCTGTTAAGTGGGAATGCTGACATTACTATAGTGGACATCTATTGCTTTGCAATCCAAAAATCTATTGGCCAATCTCCTGGTGACAGTATAACAATGTTGTGCTGGAGAAACACCCTTGCTCCTACTTCTTAGCCTATGGCTCAGGGATGAAACCTGCAACCAAGCCCAAGCCCTAGACTAGTGTAGAACTCAGGAATGCTGGGGTATTCTATCATGGTGATAGAGACAGAGGGATGGTGAAGACCAAGCCTGGCTGTCATTATTGCCTAATCCCAAACCCTGACAGACATCACTAATTGACGACAGCACTCGTTCCTACTGAGCCTGGACCCAGCCTTGGATTCCTCTTCAACCCAGCTCTCCAGACAGCCACTACCAATCAAGTCAGTAAAAGATGACAGGCAAAATGAAACCAATTGTCTTAGCTCCAGAACAGCAGCTGGCAGTTTTTATGTAAAGAACAGTGTAGTAAGTATTTTAGGCATGGTCTCTAATATATATTCTTCTTTGTGTTTTGATTTGTTGTGTTTCCAACCCCTTAAAAATGTTAAAAAGCATTTTTTGATCTTTCAGCTTACAAAACCCCCTGCTCTGGAGCCTTGAAATCAGACTCTGGGGCTGTCCCAGAGATCCAGGCACCATCTTATCTCCCTCTGCAGGACTCCTGGGAGCTCAGTACTGGAGCACTTGGAAATGCCACCTCAGTCAGAAGTGCACACACAGAACACACTGCATTGCCTGAAAAGTACAGAGGAGCTTTGATGACAGGAGAGTTTCTGTTCTTATCATACCAATCCCAGGGCAAGCTGACACCCACACTCTGGGGGAAGCTACAATCCAAGGAACAGCTACAAAGCCCATGTACGTGCTGACCTTCACTTCTACTTCCAGAAGCAATTTCACTGCACAGCCCCTCAGACAGCTGAACACTCATTCCCCACAGCCAATCTGAGGAAAGCAAGAGTTCAAATCACTACATTTCTCCATTGTTAGTCTAACTCCTTACAATTAAAAAAACACCTCTGAAATTGTTCCAAGAGACTGTGCCACATTTCTTTTGACCAACCTTTGATTCCTTATTTATTCCTTATTTCCCAAAGCTTTTATTTTTTATTAGTCATCAATTTTATACACATCAGTGTATACATGTCAATCCAAAGCTTTTTTAATTGCAGAGTAGTATGTATAAAAGTTGGTTTGGTCCTCCTCCTTATTATTTTCCTTGTTTGTTTCTGGTTTTAGTGAAAAGGAATGAACTTTGCTTGACTGATGTTCATTCATTCATCCAATAAACAATTACTTATAATCCCAATCCACCTCTCAAGGCACTTGCAGGTAGGAAAGACAACTGCAGATGATAATGCAGAGTGATAGGAGGGGTAGGTGCAGGGTAACATTCCAGCATGAAGCAAGGGCAGCTCAGTCAGCTGTGGCGGAGGTGAGTACCAGGAGGTCTGCTGGAGGGCAGTGTCACTGCAGCAGAGCAGGGAAGAATGCACAGGGGTTGACCAGACAAGGAAGGATGGGAGGATGGCAGGTGCTGAGACTCAGTGGCCTGAGTAAAGGCTACACATGGGGTTTGGGGGCGGGGGGAGTTGGGAGATGAAGCTGGCAAGGAGACCAGGGTAGGGTCATGAAGGCCTTGGAGTCCAAACTCTATCCTGAAAGCCACAGAAAGCTTCTGAGGGAACTAAGCCGAATGACTGGCTTAGATTTTTATTTTCAAAACAAGCATTCTAGTTGCAGTTTGGAGAATCCACTGGAGCAAGAGAGTCCTGATTTGGAGCAAGGAGCCCAGTGTGAAGGCAACTGGAGCAATTCAGGCAAGAAGTGATGAGGTTATGAACTAAATCAGTGACAGCAGGAACTGAGGGAAGGGGGCAGACATCAACAACAACAAAAATAAGAGCTCACATTTATGCAGCACTTTCTAATGACAAAGCACTGTGTGAAGTGCTTTTTGTGTATTAATTCACTTTATCTTCACAACAAGACTGAGATAAGTTTGGTACCTATTGTCAACCACAGCTCAGGAAACCCAGAGAGATTAAGCAAGGAGCCCAAGGTCTGAGAGCTATTTGTGTCCCGTCCAGAAGTCACATCCAGCAGCCTGGTTGCAGAGTCCACGCTCCTCACAGCCCACTCTCCTAAGCACACTTACAGAGAGTGGCTATTCGAGATGCGCGCTGAGTGGTTGAAATGGGGGAGACTCCAGGGCGATCTCCAGAGGCCTGGCTTGGGTACCTGAACATTTGGGTTTCAGCTTCTTGAGCCTCCACTTCTGAAAGAAGCCCCATCCCCAAGTCTATATTTAGCCCTCAACCAGCACTCCCCATACACCCACACTCTCCCCATCACCCCACCACCCCTTTCTCCTTTGCAGTCCTTGCAGGCGCATTTGGAGTGAAAAACCTCACAAGCATTGCCAGTCAGGTCTGAGAAACCCTGACAGCAAAGTCTGCTCTTGGTAATACAGAGGCTTAGGTCTATTATTTTCAAATCAGTCAGAACTGGGAAAACTTTGAGCAAGCCTGTGTGGTTTCCTTCTCAGCAAGCAAGACCCTGGCAGCCCTACTTCTGTGTTTCCCACTAGTTGCCCTACAGAGCAGAACATGTACCATTATTTGGGGCCAGCGCTTAACAACAGAAGCACGCTTGCCTGGCCAGCGGCCTCAGACAGACCCGCAGGAAGAAAGTGGCCCTGGCGGGGAGACCTTCAGAGAGCCAAATGGCTCTCTTTCTCCAGGCATGAGAGTTAAAGCAAGCATCTGCAGCAAGAAACTTGTGTATTTCCTGCGGACAAGGAGACCTCCTGCCCCTCCCGGGCTGATACAACCCACTTTGCACATCCTGCTTCTCTGGGAGCTAAAAATAAATCGGTATGCACTGAAAAACACTCAAACACATCTCCCCAGCACACCCCTTCCCGAGTTCCCGAGGGCAAGAGACCCAAATCTTTCAGGTCCGGAGTCCAAAATGCAGACCACTTCCTCGTCTGCGTTCCACTGGCGCCTGTTGGTGGTTCCCAAAGCCCCCTCCCCAGGCGCCCACCCCTCGCACGTTACTCCTGCGGCCTCTGAGGGCCGACTCTGAGGCCCGGGAACCGGCGAGTGCCCTCGACCCCAACCTCCTCCCCCGACCCCGGGAGGAATGCTTCTGGTGTCCCGGGCCACCAGGCGCACCAACGCCCCCTTCCGACCCAGCGCGCCCCCAACCTGCCTGCCCTGTGCGCCCCTGCGCGTCCCTCTGCAAAGTTGCTCTCTCCTTTTCTGCCACCATCTTCAGGGTCTTTGGTTTTGTTTTATTTTCCCTCAGAGGCACTGAAGGAAGGACGGGGGAACTGACAGGATGAGCTGCACCCGGGAAGGGCTGCGGGGACCAGGTCTCCGGGACCGCGCGCTCCTCGCGCCCACCCCTGCGCCCGCCGCGCCCCGAGCGCGCCGGTCCCCCCAGCAGGCGCTCCCGGTGCCACCGCCCCCGCACACCCGCCAGGCGGCAACTACGACTACGCTCTCGCTCCGGAGAAGCAGACGGAAGGCGCTGCGACTCACCGCCTCGGCCGCTCCCAGCGTCTGTGTCGCCGCGGGTGAGGCGGCCGCTCCCAGCGTCTGTGTCGCCGCGGGTGAGGCGGCGGCGGCGGCGGCGGCGGCGCCTTCCCTCCGCCCGCCTCCCCGTGGACAGCACCGCCGCCCGCCGCGCCCCCCTCCCCAGCCTGGCTCGCCGCCTCCCCCCTCGCGGCCGCCGACCCACCTCCCCACTGCGGCCCCGCAGGCAGCCTCTCCTGGGTAGGCGGACGGCTGGGGGGGTGCAGAGGACCAAGCTGAGGCGCGCGCGCGGTTTGCAGGTGCAGTGGACACCCCGATGTTGTGCTGGTGCGGCCGCTAGGCTTATTATCCCCGTTATACCCGCTAGTCCTAGCCCACCGCCAGTCTTCTAGCCAGGCTGCACTGGTACTTTCCAAGCGGTGCCATCTGTTTGCCTGTTAGGGTCGTGGGAAGGTCAGATTCAACGTAGAGCACCTTCTTCTAGGCTTCAATTGGGAGACCCTGGGGTCCCTGCTACGCAGCAGTGAAGTTCTAGGGAGTCTTGGAAGGACAGGCCCGCAAGGAGGGACGGGCTGCTTTGCCTCATCAGTGTTTTCTTTACCAGAGCTTAACAAAAAGCTGGAAAGAAGGACATCTAAGGGATCTCTTCCTCCCTCGTTCCCCCCACCTCCTGTAGCCCACCGCAGAATGTCACCAAATCTTCCATCTCCACTGGAGATGATAAGAGGCAAATGTCTTGCCAATTTATTCAACCAATATTTATCAAGTGACTGCCATCACATGTTCCTGTCCTGCTGCGATGGCCACTCAGGACCTCTCAAAAAGCCACTGTAACTTCCTATACTTGTCAACTGCAGCAACACTTCCAGAACCCACAGAAGATCTCAATAGCAAGCCAAATTCATTGATTAAAAAAACTTGCTGGTAAAAATAACAAAAAGGCACCATGTAAAGCTGTAAAGGCACCATGACTTGTCCATGCTTGTTATAATGATTACAAAATCTTTTAATATGACTAGTAGTTGTAGAAATAACAGTCACATTTAGGTTTACACATCTGCCAACTCTGATTTGAAAATCACGGAAAATGTTCCCCTGACCAAAGCCATCCTCTTAGTTCTTAGTTCTGCCTTCCTTTTCCACATCATTTACTCCTTCAGGCAAAGCTTACAAAACCAAAGTCATCTGAGAGGCCATTAAACCATTTATGGGATACTAAACTTTGTTCCTGGATTGGATTAGCAGATTAGCTCAGTGTTTTTGCCTCTCTGGGTACACTTTGGAATCACCTAGGGAGTTGGATTTTTTTGTTTGTTTTTTAGTGGTAGGCCTCGCCCCACACCCATAGATTCTGATTTAACTGCTTGGGGTGCAGCCTTGCTTAGGGACGCTTTACAAGGGCCCCAGGAAATTCTGATGTGCAGCCAGGGTTGGAAATCCAGGGATAAGCCAATCATCAAACTGAGCCTGAGGCAACGGGATGACAAACCAAAAAGTTTTGATGCAGGCAAAGGTCTGAGCAGGTGCTGCAAACTCAAACGTCCCTAAGGGATTAAAAAGAAATAACAAGTGACTTAGCCTGGTTGTACAGGGCCAAACTGGGAAGGACTTCAAGGACATAAACACAGTCTCATTTTTCCACATGGGAAATGCAGAGCCAGTGTGGCCACTCAAGTTGGGGTTTTTTTCATTTTGTTTTGTTTTTCCTCCACAGAGAAGCCAAAAACCTACATTTAATGTGAGCTCTTCTAATTTTAAAATGTTGGTAACTAATTTAAAAAATATTTTTAAAAAGAAGAGTTTATAGGCCACAAGGGGTCCCTAGGTCATCATTTTGTCACCTGTGGCCTGCACAATTTAGGCCTGGTCATTGCCTACAGACTGCAGGAAGAACCCTGGTGAGTAGAAGGTGGCAGTGCTTTGGGTGGAGGTGTCTCTGAGAGAGAATGATTTAAAAATCCACTTTATTTTTTTAATTTTGCTTTAATGATCTCTGCTTTTTAGGAAAAAAAAGCTTTGTTAAAATATAACTCATATAGCATACAATTCACCGATTTAAGGTATCCAATTTGATGTTTTTAGTATATTCATAGAGTTGTACAACTATCACCACAATCAATTTTAGAACTGATTTTGATCACCCCCAAAAGAAATGCTGTGCTTATTAGCACTCATTTCCTTTATTCTCCCAACCCCCAGCCTCTGGCAACCACTAATCTACTTTCTCTATAGATTTGCCTGTTATGGACATTTCATATAAATGAAGTCTTCATACAATGTGAAGTATTTTGTGACTGCTTTCTTTCACTTAGCATAATGTTGTCAAGGTTCATCCATGTCATCAGTACTTCATTCCTTTTTATGAACAAATAATGTCCCATGGCATAGATATATCATATTATGTTTATCCATTTTTCAGTTGATGAACATTTGGGTTGTTTCCACTTTGGGGCTATTATAAATAATGTGGCTATGAACATTTGTGTATGCTTTTATTGTGTGGATGTATGTTTTTATTTCTCTTGGGTGTCTATTTAGGAGTGGAATTGCTGAGTCACAGAGTAACTCTAAGTTTGACATTTTGAGGAACTGCTACACTGGTTTCCAAAGCAGCTGCACCATTTTACATTCTCACCAGCAGTGTGTGAATGTTCCAGTTTCTCCACATCCTTGCCAACACTTGTTATTTGCCATTTTTCAAGTTTATACCATCCTAGTGGCCATGAAGTGGTATCTCATTGTGGTTCTGATTTGCATTTTCCTAACAGCTAATGATGTTGATCATCTTCTCATGTGTTTATCTTCTCTGCAGAAATGTCTATTCAGATCCTTTACCCATTTTTTTAAAGTCAGTTATTTGTCTTTTTTACTCATTATTTATTATGATTTATTATTCAGGTATAAGTGTTCTTTATATAATCTGGATATAAGTCAGATATATACTTTGTAAATAATTCCTCCCATTCTGTGGGTTATCTTTCCATTTCCTGTGAAAGAAAAAAGTTTTTCATTTTGAGGAAGCATGAATTATCTATGTTTTCTTTTGTTGCTTGTACTTTTGGTGTTATATCTAAAAGGCTTTGCCTAATTCAAGGGCACAAGATTTATGCCTAAATATTGGACCCTACTTTTTACAATGCTCTTTAACGGTGTGATATTGGAAACTGGGAACACTGAAATAACTGGCCTTGAGCCCATGGTCAGAGTCTCCCACTTCCAGAGTTCTAATGTGCTGGGACAGCTCTCACCATGGCATTTGGCCAACTTTGGGCACTTAATTGCAAGTTTTTGTCAAGGAAGCAACTGAGTGTGTAAATTTGGGGCTAGCTAGGTCAATAGTGGCATGCATTCATTCATCTACTCCACAAATACTTCCTAAGGGCCTCCAATGTGCTTTAAACTGTTCTAGGTTCTCAGGATATAGCACTAAACAAGGCAGACAAGATTCATGTTCTGGTGGGGCTTCTAGCTTAATGAGAGAGAAAATAGATGATAGATGATAGATATATAGATAGAGCACATAAGATCCGTAGCAAATGAGTGCTGTGTCAAGAATTCACATAGAGTGATAAGCTGGAACAACTAGGGAAAGAGCCAGGCAGAGGAAACAGAGTGCCAAAGATCTAATTTGAGGGGAGAAATACACAACTTATTCTGGGAACACAAAGAAACCTAACGTGACTGAAGCTTATTGGGTGTCTTTGGCTGAACTCCCTAGAAAGTCGGGCCCAAGCAAATGGTTAGGTGACTAGACTATAGGGAAGTGAAATCTCAGGAAAGGATAGAGAGAAAAGAGGAGTGAGTCAGGAAGAGAGGGAAAGCAACTACAAAGAGTTGTGTTACACAGCTGGTGATGGTTGCCAGAGTCTGCAGGAAGCACCATGGATTTGTAGGAGGCGGCATGGAGGTATCAGTGGATAGGCTAAAGAAGGATTCAAGAGGCAGATGCTGATTTCTGGTCTACAGAGAAGCAACGTAATGCTTCTGAAGCTTCAAACGTCTGTCAGGGGTCAGGGGAAAGAGTTCTGGTGTGGTAGAAAGAGAGAACATTTATTTGCAGGCTCCTTTCTCCCATTGCTCAATGTTATCTGATCAGCACTCCTGGTTGCATGTGAGTGGTCACCAAATAGGTGTCTGGGCAGACTAGGGAAGTCCCAAGGTGGAAGGCAAAAGGCATATGGCAGGAGGTGAGGCACTGTTGGGCTGTACCCAAGAGCAACTTGAGAGATTCAACCCAAGGTAGTGACAGAAGTAGCAGCAACCTGACTCCATGACCACAGTCATAGCACAAACCATTGCTGGATTTGCTCTAGCAAATTGGTGTCTCATCATCCATTGAGTTGGTGCATAAAATGAGTTCAATACAGTGGGCAAGGGGGAGAGTGAGGGACAATGTGGTCAGAGAGTGGCAGGACCAGGCCATGCACTGCTTTGCAAGTCAGGATAAAGAACACAAAATTTATTCTAGTTTGGAATTTATTCTAAGAACAATACAAAGCCATTGAAGGCTCTTTGTAAATTTATTTTTTAAATATATGTACAGTAAAAGTCACTTTTTAAAGGAGCAGTTCGGCAAATTTTGATAAATCCATTACCACCATCAAAATTCAAAATGGTACCATCACTCCAAATATACTGCTGCCCCTTGTAGTCAAGCCCTCCCCCTAACCCTAGCCCCTGGAAACTACTGATGTGTTTTTTGCCTCACAGTTTTGTCTGTTCAAAATGTCGTATCAGTGGAATCATACAGTATATACCCTTTCAAGATTGGCTTCCTTCACTGAGTCTAAGGTATGTGAGATTCACCTGTGTTGTTGAGTCCATCAGTGGTTTATGCCTTCTTATTGTATGAATGTACTACAAGTTATTTATCTACTCACAGTTGAAGGATGTTTAGGTTATTTCCAGTTCAGGGCAATTATGAATAAAGCAACTGTAAATATTGGCCTACAGGTTTTTGTGTGAATAGAAGTTATCATTTCACTTGGGTAAATACGTAGGACTGGGTTTGCTGGCTCCCACAGTGAGTGTATGTTTACCTATAAAAGAAACTACCAAACTGCCTTTGAAATTGCATTCCCAGTAGCAGTGTATGAGGGTTCAGTTGTTCTGTATTCATTCCAGGACTTGATATGGCTATGTTTTTGTTTGTTTTGTTTTAAACCATTTTAAATGGTGTGTAGTAGCTTTAATTTCTATTTCCCTAATAATTAAGATGTTGAGCATCTTTTCATGTGCTTATTTGCCACCTATTTAATTCCATTGTAGTATCTTTTCAAAAATTTTCTATTTCTTAATTTGTTCATTTGCTTGCTTTTTGATAAGTTTTAAGTATCCTTTATATATAGTGGATGCAAATCCTTTGTCAGTTAGGTCCAAATATTTTTCTTCCACTGGGCAGAGTATCTTTTCATCCTCTTACCATGATCCTTCACATAGCAAAAGTTTTCATTTTGATGAAGTCTAATTTATCAATTTTTTCCTTTATGTATCATACTTATGGTATCATATCTAATAACTCTGCCTAATCCCAAGTCACAAAGGTTTTCTCCTAAAAGTTTTATAGTTTTAGGTTTTATATTTATGTCTATGATCCATTTTTAGTTCATTTTTGTACAAAGTATAAGGTATGGGTCAAGGTTCATATTTTTGCTTATGGGTATCCAATAGTTCCAACACTATTGAAAAGACTATGTTTTTCTCCATTTAATCACCTTGCACCTTTGTCAAAAACCAGTTAACCCTATCTGTGTGGATTTAGTTCTGACTCACAATTATGTTCCAATGATCCATGTGTCTGTTCTTTTGCCAGTACCACACTGTCTTGATTATTGTGGGTTTTTAATGAGTCTTGAAATCAAGTGATACAAGTCCTCCAACTTTGTCCTTCTTTTTCAAAATTGTCTTAGCTTTCTGATTTATTATGCCTTTTCACATACACTTTAGAATCATTGTGTCACTATCTACAAAATCCCTACTGATATTTTTATTGTGATTGCATTAAAACTATAGATTACTTTGGGGAGAATTAACATCTTAAAAATGTTCAGTCTTATAATCCATGAACATGATAAATATCTCTATTTAAGTCTTCTTTGATTTCTTTCATTATTGAGTATAAACATCCTGCACATTTTTGTTAGTCTTATAACTGTATTTCTTTTCCTGTGTGCTATTGAACATGTAAATTTCAATCTTCAATTGTTTAAGGCTTAACATGTAGAAATATGATTGGTTTTCGTATATCGACTTTTATCCTATGAATCTGATAAACTCACTCACTATTTCTAAGAATTTCTTTGTCAAATCCTTGGGGTTTTCTATGAAGACAATCATGCTTTTGTGAATAGAGTTTTATTTCTTCTTTTCCAATCTCTATGGCTTTTATTTCTTTTTCTTATCTTTTTGTAGTTTCCAGAACTTTCAGTTCTATGCTGAATGGAAGTGGCAAGAGCAGACATCCCTGCCTTACTCCTGATTGTAGGGGGAAAGTATTCAGTCTGATTAGGAGGGTATTTTGGGTTGTGTCTCATGAAGGGAATAAGTGGTGTATCCTCTATGTATTCTAGAATCAGTATCTTAAAAAGAACCCCCACACACATTCCACTGGTGATTCTAATGTCCAGATAGATTTGGAGACCACCAATCTGGAGACCACTAGTCTCTTTGCACCCTTCTGGCTCTTAAATCCTGTGAGACCAGCTCTTTTATTCAACAACGAATATTTATTCAGTGTTTTCTATATGCCAGGTGGAGTTTTAGGCCCTCTACACACAAAAATTAAAGCTCGGTATGTGCTCTCACCACCTTAAGTCTAATGGGGAAGACTCACATGTCGCCCTGTGTTACAATGCAGCGTTAATGCTCTAATGGAGGTATATGCTTGCTCTACCTGCTCTTAATTTCCTACATCCTTGAAGAAGGAGAGAACACCTGCCTACTGAGATCTAACTGACGCTATATTCCTCATAGCCACCTAAGAGCCAGTCTTTTCTGGATTTTACCCACAGAGAAGTCTTCCTCTTGTTATAAAGCCTGAGAATTTGTGGACTCCCCTTGAGATAATTTGAGCCTGTCATCTTAATTAGGACTTTTTAATTTCCCCTCAGAACTCTTTTTTCCTCTTCAACAAGCTCCATAAAAGGACCTTATCTCTTTTAAGTGTCTCTTCCTTCATTTCCAGTCAGGGTGATCACATCTTTACACCTTATATCTAGATCATGTTTCTTAACTCCTACGCGTGTGCTTAATAATACATCTTCATTTAATTATAGCTCATGCCCACTAGCTAAGGATATGCTTACATACCCCAGCAAAATCACAGTATCACGGGTGGGGGGTGGGGGGAGGGAGGGTATAAAAGTTTTTACATTAAAATGGATTATTCACTGCTGCCAACACAGTATTACTTCAGTACTACACTTCATCTCCAAAGTACATATGTGAAAAAGTAGGCTAGTAATTTTTTGACAGTGGTAGCTGAATGATCAGTTATTTTCTAAATGTTCTCATTAATAATGACTTTCTAAAATAAAAAATTTTCATCAATTAATACATTTAGTAATAATATTTTTGTTTAATCTAAAAGTGTCCATAGAAGACAAACAGTAGGATGTCCCAGAAGTTTGAAGAAAATGTTACGGGAGAAACTGACGCAGTTGAGAAAACTTTACTGTGAACTTTTGTGGTTTTTATAAGATTAGGAAAAAACTCATTTTTCACTCTTAATGGTAACACGCTTCAACCCAGTCTTTTACTGGGAAGCTTCTTCTGTGCCAGACATGAAGGAGTTACTAAGATATATAAGCTAGTCCCCCTACTGTCAGGGGACTCTGTTTAATAGAGGAAAGAGACACATAAACAGATGGTGACATTGCAATGTGGGATGTGCTATGGTCCAGGAAGGACAGGCTTCTGTGGGAGTTCAAAGAGGGTTCTCTAATCCAGAGCCAAGGTGAGCAAGCATAAGTAAGGTCTGAAATAAAACTAGCTAACATTCACTGAGTATTTGGCATGGGCCAAGCACCCTTTTAAGCACATGGCACATGTTAGCACATCTAACTTCACCAAAAGCCCATGAGGAAGGTACTTACTATTACCCCACTATCTAATGAGGCTTTTTAAAAGGTTGGTGACTTGCCTAAGGTTACATAGCTCTGAAGATACCGGCTTGGAATCCAGAATAAGGTCATTAAGCATAATAATGGCCCTTCAAAGATGACCATGTCCTAATCCTCAGGATCTATAAATATATTACCCTACAGGGCAAAGGGGAAGTAAAGATACAGATGGAATTAAGATTACTAATCCATAGGCCTTAAATAGGGAGATTATCCTAGATTATCCAGGTGGGCCAATATAACCACAAGGGTCCTTAGAAGTAGAAGAGGGGGAGCAGAAAAAGAAGCAGAGGGAGATCTGAGCTACAGAAAACAGTCAGACAGAGATGCAGCTCTGCTGGCTGTGAAGATGAAAGAAGGGATCCCAGAGTGGAGGAATGTGGGTGGCCTCTAAAAGCAGATAAAAATCTAAACAGATTTTTCCCTAGAGCCTTTGGAAAGGAAAACAGCCGTGCCAACACCTTGATTTCAGCCCAGTGAGTCCCATTCCAGACTTCTGAACTCCAGAACTGTAAGATAATAAATTCGCGGTTTTCAAAATTAATTAATTAATTAATTTATTTTTAGGCCGCACCGTGCGTCATGTGGGATCTTAGTTCCCTGACCGGGGATTGAACCAATGCTCCTGGCATTGGGAGCATGGAGTCTTAACCAGTGGACCACCAGGGAAGTCAATTTATGTTGTTTCAAGCCACCAAGTCTGTGGTAATTTGTTACAGCAGCAGTAGGGAACTAATACACAGGCCCGGGTCTTTCTCACTTAAGAGTACAAGGCTTTGACTCCAGAACCCTTTTCCTGAGATTTAACTTAGAAGAATGTAAGCCAATATTTTTGCATGTGTAGCTTGGAATATTTGGCCCTAAATTCCTTACCTCATTCTTATCCACTATGAGAGGCAGCACCAGACTTCCGACCTTCATTCATTGCCCAGAGACCCTCCTTGTACTTTCTCCCTATCCCCTTGGCATTTCTCAGAGCATCTTTTTTTTTTTTTTTTTTAAATAGTAATCTTTTATTTATTTATTTATTATATTTATTTTTGGCCTTGTTGGGTCTTCGTTTCTGTGCGAGGGCTTCCTCTAGTTGTGGCAAGCGGGGGCCACTCTTCATCACGGTGCGCAGGCCTCTTCACTATCTCGGCCTCTCTTGTTGCGGAGCACAGGCTCCAGATGCACAGGCTCAGTAGTTGTGGCTCACGGGCCTAGTTGCTCCGTGGCATGTGGGATCTTCCCAGACCAGGGCTTGAACCCGTGTCCCCTGCATTAGCAGGCAGATTCTCAACCACTGCGCCACCAGGGAAGCCCTCTCAGAGCATCTTTAATTCATCTGCAAACTACAAAGATTCATTGTGTACTGATTTTCTCCTAGAACATGACCCAAATTGCCAAAGAAAAACCATACGTACAGTGCCATGATCAGAGGGGAGAAATGTTTTCATCAAACACCATGACTAATCCTATCAGCCAGGATGTCACTGCCCGGACCTGCAATTTTTGTTTAGGGTGAAGGAAAACCCAAGAAGTACCTAGTAACCTTGACAGAAGGCAGAGGTTTGCTGCATTCAGTTATACCTCAAAACATACTTGGTTTCGTTCAAGGCAAGTATACCAAAGAAAGAAGAAAATAGCTTCCCTCCAGCTGCCTTGCCTTGCCTGCAGCTCTTCAAGAATGAGTGAAGAGGAGAATCCAGCTCAGGGTACAGGAGACCATGTTTGCTGTCTATTGTTGGCTGCAGAGCTGCCAAGACCATGAGAGCAAGTGAAATAGAGGCTCTCTCCTGACTGCTTACTCAGGCATCAGCCACTGATCATTACATCATCTTTGCAGTTCACCTCCCAGCCTTCCACACGTTCTCTGGGTCTCTTGTCAAGGGGCAAACAGAATGAAGTGCAGTTCACCGAGAGGATCCTTCTGACAGGCAGTCGAAGGTGATGAGCACCAATGCTGAGGTCACAGCTGTGTGCTGGAGTCGTGAGAAATGACTGATAATAGGAATGTGGCAAGGCAGTGGAAGTATTTACACAACAGAAATAGACAAAGGTTACAAATCAGGGTTTCTCCCCTCCTCACTCCTGCCCCCAAAGCTGGCTTATCAGGACACCACCGGGGTCATGCTGGCTGTATGCATTTTGAGACATCATGTCTATTTACTTGCTTTTGAAAACCAGCACCACAGATTCATGCCATTCAGCTTGCAGACCATGAAGACAGAAAACAAAGGACAGTCAGTCACCAAGAAAAATACAGCTTCCACGCCCAAGCACTACTCTTCAACAATTCCTTAAATCTCCATGGGAGTTCAAGTACCAAATATCTATAAAAGAATTAAGATAAAAACCTAGTATGTTAAACTAGAGGCTCTCCCTGGGGTTCAGGGGAAAGAGAGGCTATTTGGTAAAAATCAGAGAAGTCTTCATGAAGGAATTAATTGGGGCTTTATTCCTTATTTTACCATCAATTACAGAGCACTTTCCATGCGCAAAACCCTGTTCTAGTTTCTGTGGGGACACAAAGATGAATCTGGATGTGGGTCCTCTCCCAGAAAAGTTTGCGACTTTGAGGGACCTCCAAGAAGGACCCCTGGGCATCGAGGCTCTCATTTGGGAGCTGTGCCAAGATGGTTTTCCTTGATTCCTGCTACTCCCCCATCTTCAGTTTTTCTGCTCCTTGGCACCCTAACTTGACCTGTTCCTTTGCTTCTGTCTTCTCAGATTTTTGGACTTCATATCACATGCCCAAAGCCTTCCATGCCTCTCAGCTCACATGCCAGCCCCTCACCACACCCTAATGCAGACCCCATTCACACCATTCACATACGCACACAGAGGTACAGATACGCTTTATCACATCATTCCATTTATTTCTTTTATGGCAGTTATCATAACCTGTACTTCGGTCATTTATTTGTTTACTTTTTTATCGTCTGTCCTACCACCACCACCTGCCACTCGAAGTTCTCTAAAGGGCAGGGACCTTACCACCATAGCTCTAATACCTATTGCCACGCCTGTGCATTCAACAATAAATCTTTAATTAATCAATACAAATATAAATGAATTGCAATGATTGGACCTCAGAGGAGGGGGTGGTTACATCCAACCAGAAAGACTTTATAGAAGAAGTAGGTTTTGAGCTGAACCTTGAAGAATGGGTAGGATTTGAGAGGCAGAGGGTACAGAGTGAGTAACAATGTGCAACAGTAAACACAGAGAGTGGAAACCAGCAGAGGAAGAGATAATGAGGTTGCTCCGAAAAGACTGGACACATAGCCATTGCCATCAGTTCAACCATACATTCAAAACCTATGATTCTGGAAAGAGAAACATTGTATAATTTTTCTTTTCTTAAGACTGATTTCAACATTGAGCTCTACAGAATCCTCTTCCCACACAGCTTGGCTGGGAGTTGGGTGGAAGGATGAATGTTTATTTGGATTTACCTTCCCCATCTCCCTCCCCCTCCCGCCCCCTCAGTCAACCAGAGCAACTGTGCTTTAACCTATTGTATCTGTCTGTGCTTTTATGTAAGGTGTGATTTAGGGAAAAGATCCCATCTTTCTTTCTTTATCTTCCTGTACAGTGAAAATATTTCTTTATCTTCTATTTTCAACTCTCATGGAAAAATATACACTTCTCTTTTTTTCCGTCTTAAATAAGACTTTTTTTCAGAGATTTAGATCCCTTACCATATATAGATTTTGCAGAGTAAAGAGTCATTCTTTTAAGAAGATAATGCTTTTGAAATATAGATTCTTTCTTCTTTCCTATGGATTCTATGAGCCATACATAGATCTGTTTGGAAAGTATGTTTATGACTATGTTGAAAGACAGGACTATATCATGGACATGTTTAAAGAAATGGAAATGGAGAAAATATATTTAAATATCTAGGTAGAAAAAATTGTCTTCTGGGTACTGGGACAGTGTGCCAAATTTTAAGGGTGAATTGAAATAAATGGAGTAGCTGTAAAATATTCTGAACTGCATTCAAAAGATAATCATTAAAATTCAAAGTACACTTATCAGCTCTGACACTTTTATGTTGCATTCTGCCTCTGACAGGTTTAAGTCTTCTAGTAATTTATTTCAAATCAAAAGGAGAATCAATGCCCACCCCGCTTCTTACCCTATGATTCAAATACCAATTTCTTCACAGATCACATCTTTTGTTTCCACTTAAAGAGCACCCCTACACAAACCTTTATGTGCCATGGCCTGATCAAGAAACATGTCATTTTATCTTGACTGGTATTAAGAACTTTGACTTCCAAAAAGATTCAGAAGTACTCCTATTGATTAATCCTTACATGGTATTAGCAGTTGAATCTCTGCTACAGTAAATTCAGGGTAATTAAAATTGTATGATGATAAGTCTCATCCATCTAGGAGCCCATTTATTTCAAGAAATTCTAATAAATGAAATAATTTGGAGTTCAATTACCATGAGATTTGGTCAATATTTTTAATATCTTGGTGAAAACTATGGGAGTAAAACTGATGGTCTGACACGGAGACACAAAATTTAGGATTAAAGGTTGTGATATTTTCAGGATTCTCTTGTCCCATCAAGCTATACAATCTCTACTTCTGGTACTGACCTTCATATTAGAATGCCTTAGTTTCTAGTTCTAGTATATTATGAAGTGCAGCAGTGGATTCATGCCCATGAAATCCATACACACCACCACCCAGAAGCATCTGGTTTAATAGGATGGTGGAATGGCCTGTTGAATACTCAACTGTAACACCAGTTGGAAAACAAAACTCTGAATGAAAAAGACAAGACACAGTTATGCTTTAAGTTAACAACCAAGATAAGGTGGTGTTTCCTCGATAAGCAAAATATACAGGTCCAGGCTGCATAGAATGAAATTTTGCCATTTGCAACAATATGAATGGACTTGGAAGGTATTTTGCTTGGTAAAATAAGTCAGACAGAGAAAGACAAATACTGTATGATATCACTTATATGCGGAATCTAAAAAATACAACAAACTAGTGAATATAACAAAAAAGAAACAGACTCACAGATATAGAGAACAAACTAGTGGTTGCCAATGGGATGAGGGAAGGGGGAGAGGCAAGATAGGGGTAGAGGATTAAGAGGTACAAACCACTATGTAAAATAAATAAGCTAAGAGGATATATTGTACAGCATGGGAATATAGCCAATATTTTATAATAACTATAAACAGAGGGAGTATAACCTTTAAAAATTGTGAATCACTATGTTGTACACCTGAAACATATATAATATTGTAAGTCAGCTGTACCTCAATGAAAAAAGATTTTTAAAAATTGATTCAATGACTTTTGGAAGTTTTTATTTCTTCATTTTGGGGAAACAGTGAGGAATGTCTTTGGTTGTACAAAATTTAGTCACATTTAGTTAGGTGAAAGCATAAAGAAGTTTTTTGTTATTGTATGGAAGTATGAACATGTATGGAAAGATGGTTATAAATATTGAGTAGCCAAAGGAATGAACTATGTCAGTTATTAAACTATTGTCTCTCAATTCAACCCACTCTCTATACTCTGCTGGAGACTACAACACTCCTCTCTCAGTAATTAATAAAACAAAATCATAGGCAGAAATTCATCAAGAATATAGATGTCCTAAAAATAATACTATTGACTTGACCTAGCTGACCTAGAACACTCCACCCAACAACAGCAAAATACACTTTTCAAGTGTATATGGAACATTAACTATAATAGACCATATTTTATACGATGAAACAAACTTTAGCAACTTTAAAAGAATTGAAATCTTACAAAGTGTGTTCTCTGCTCATAACAGAATTAAACTAGAAATCAACAGCAGAATGATATCTGGAAGATCCCAGGTATTTAGAAATTAAGTCCCAAATAACTGGAAATTAAATAACACATTTCTAAATTACATATTGATTAAAGAAGAAGTTTTGAGGGAAGTTAGAAATATTTTAAGAGAGGAGTGTTGGTATCTCTGACTATAATTGTGGATTTGTCTATTTGTTCTTAGAGTTCTCTTGCTTTTTGCTGCATGTATTTTTGAAGCGCTGTTATTAGGTGCATAAACATTTAGGAGGTGTGTGTCCTCTTAAATGACCAGTTAATCATGATGAAATGATTCTCAGTATCTCTGGTAATAGTCTTTACTCTGAAATCTACTTTGTCTGATATTAATGTAACCACTCCAGTTTTCTTTGATTAATAATAGCATGGTATATATTTTAATTCTTTTATTTTTAACTTATTTGTATCTTTATATTTAAAGTTGGTTTCTTGTAAGCAAGATATAATTGGGTTTTGCCTTTTATCCAATCTGACAATCGCTGCCTTTTTATTAGAGTGTTTGGGCCATTTACATTTAACGAGATTACAGATATGTTTGGGTTTAGAACTTAGAAGCAGGAGTTATTCAGTCATCGTATCCCTATTCAGGGAGAGCCTAGCAGAGAATAAAACCAACATAGCAGAAATCAGAGCTATGAGATGGAGAGAAACCAGGTCCTGGTGACATTATCTGAGCCACTGAATCTGGCTGTCCCTATGGCTGCAGTAACCCTGGATCTTCAACAATCTCCATAAATTCCCTTTTTAGGTAAGTCAGTTAGGGTTGAGTTTCCTATTCAACCTTAACTTCTACCTGAAGGAGTCCTAACTGATATAAGAAGTTTTCTCTCTGGATAGGAATGACTTGAACATGTTTGTAGGTTAAGAGGAGGCTAGTTGAGTAGAAAATTATTTAGGAGATGAATAACATAAGAGAAGAATACACCTTTATTTATTTATTTAGCCAGGGTAGTACAATAGTGTCTTATATTTTATTTTTGTTATATGTACATGCCTATTACCATCCAGAGAAAGTGCCTCTGAGGCAAAGTAAGAGCTCAACATCCAAAGAATGATTATATGCCATGGTCTACTTACTAAAGGCAAAACTCCTTCTAGAATACCTTTTGAATTCCTAGAACTCCTTCAACCCTCATTCATTTATATGGCTAGCTCCCAGTTAGCCTTCAAGAATTAGTTCAACAGTGTCAAACTCTGGAAGTGTGTCCCTTTAATTTTTCCTCAACCCTATCCCACTCCTAAGCTAAATTAGTGTCCTCTCTTTGATGTCCCATAATGTTTCCTGCATATGGGGATCAGAGCCCTTCTAACCACCATGTGGCCACTTGATTGCCAGACCATGAGGGTACCTCCTGACTGTGGTGAGCTCCTTTAAACCATAGGGAGGCACAGTAAATGCAGGGAAATGAGAGTTGGGAAGAAACTAGGTAACTGCTACTGTCTCAGACACCCTCTCTTCAACTCTATGTACGCTAATGAAAGAGTCTGTAATTTGCTGCTCTGAAATAATGAAAAGCATCAGAAGAGACTCACTTTTTCTTAATGTCTAGGGTCTGCTTTTACTAACAGCCTTTTTGGTCTGGCTACACTTACCAAGCTTTGAGGCTAAAGGGAAAATAAATTGCACCTAATTTACATGAAGTTAGAAGCTTAGGAACAACCGTTTTCATCTGACTGCACACAGTACTGTGGAAGGAGAGAAACAGGCACGTATATGCAATTATTTTTCTTCTAGGCTCCCATTAATTTAAGGGCAAAAAAGCCCTGCCACATTTCTGAGTTCTTACTTCTACCTGGTGTGCTGCTGAAAATCAGAATTGATTAGAGAAGGAAGGGGTCTGTGCCTTTCTTTGTCTGTGGGTTTCCCTTTCAACAGATCCCCTGATGTTTCACTGGACTGAACAGAGGTGGCGCAAATTGCAAATCGCCATGGCAGGATGGTGAGATGGGATGCAGGCAAAAGCTTCTCCTGGACCACACAGAATTTAACTCAGTAAGTGTGAAAATTGTCCATTTTTTAAAAGTATTTTAGCTCCCTCCAGCTAGTTAATGTGAACAACAAACAAAGCAAACTGCCAACTCCATATTCAGTCATTTCCTTCAAATTGATTCTTTCCTTAGTCATTCAATTTTAAAATCCATTTCCTTCAGCATAGAGTTTGAGAAACTGAGGGAAGATGTTCAAAACATGACAGAACATGACACAAGACAGTATGTGAAATTGGCTACATGAATTATCAAAGGTGAGTCATGGTCAAACTTGTTATTGTAAAGTATAGTCCTCAGAAATCGTTAGTTGAGTTGGACACTTAAAGCAAAGATAAACCATGAGTGCCATCTCTCTTAGCCCAGGCTCTCTAGGAAGATGAGCCTGAGGCAAGGATTAAAATATGGATGTTTTCTTTGAGAGGTGCAAAGCCCAGGAGGAAGTGAGGGTGGAATTGCAAAGAGCTGGTCATTCAACAGTTTCATTTGCTGGTGCTATGAACTTTTCTAGAAGGGCTGCAAAAAGGAGCTGCATCTCAGAGAATTCTATAGAGGGAAGAAAGGAAGTGGGATTTATCTGCCTAGCTCACTTCCATTTCCCATTTCCTGTTAGTTAAGGTCTATCCCCCTGCATCAACATGTTGTTTCATCCAGCCCCCTGGTGGCCACTGGGAAAACAAGATTCCACATCTGCAGGATAGCACTCCATCCGGATCTGCAAGTAGGAGTGACTTGGTATAGATGAGCTCTGTATGCGGGGTGTGTGGTCCACGATGGTCTGGGGCTTCAATTTGGGGAGCCCTGCAAAGACTCTCACTACTTACCATTGAGACGTGCCCCTGATCAAGGCTGTATTGGGGCAGTTCAATTTGGAAAGCATGCAATCAAAAAATAATAAAGGAACACTCATTAGAAATTTGGTATTCAGCTAGGCTCTGTGGAGGACACAAAGATGTTTATCACTCAATCCTTGCCCTTAAAATATCCAAACATACACAAAGATTTGAGTTCTGGGCTACTAAAGCCATTGGAATTTCCAGGGCAAGGTACCTGAGAAGAGGGAGCTGCACAGAGGAGGGGCCCTAGAAGTATAAATAAGCATTCACTATACCTCCTTGGCCAAGGGTTAATGTATTAGCTGTCCATTTCTTCTTAACCCCAAAACTTAGAAGCTTAAGACAACACACATTTATCATCTTGCAGTTTCTGTGGCTCGGGAATCCATTCACGGGCCCTCTCTTTCAGGATTTTCATAAATTCACATACCTGGTTGTTGGTAAGATTCAGTCCCTTCAGAGCTGTTGGACTGAGGGACTTATTCTTTGTTGGCTTTAGGCCAGAGGTTACCCTCGGTTTCTTGCCACTTGGGCTTCTTCAATATGGCAGCTTGCTCATCAAAGCCAGCAAGTCTGCTAACATCTAGAAGTCATGACATGCTGAAACCTAATCACAGAAGTGATATGTCATCTCTTTTGCTGTATTTTATTGGTTAGAAGCAAATCACTAGTTCCAGCCCACACTCAAGGGGAGAGGATTATATAAGGGTATGAATATTAGGAGGTGGGGGACAATTGAGGGCCATTTAGAAGTCAACCTAGCATATTTGGACTGCATATGTTCAAGACAAGATCTATAAGGCCCTGCAGAGATTGAATCTTAAAGGGCTAACAGCTGGGAAAGCTAGAATGGAGATACCTTACTGATAACTAGACAAGCCCCAAGTATTAGGAAATTAAACAACACACTTGTAAATAGCCCATGGGAAAAAGTCACAGGGAAAATTAGAAAATATTTTAAACAGAATGGTAATGAAAATACAACATATAAAAATCTGTGGGCTGAAACTAAAGCTATAATTAAAGGGTATGTTATAACCTAAATGTTTATATGAGAGAATAAGATTTAAAATCAATGACACAACTTGATACCTAAAGAAAATGGAAAAAGATAAGCATATTAAACTAAAATAAGTGGGAAGACAAACATGATAAAGATACAGCAGAAATCACTGAAATAGAAAAACAGACAATACAGAAAATAAATAAAACCAAAAATTGATTCTTTGAAGAGATCACAACTGATAAACCCCTAATCAATAGAAAAATAGAGAAAACACAAATTACCAATATCAGGATTGAAAGAAGGGCTAGCACTACAGAAACCACAATATTGAAAGTATAATAAGGGAATAATATCTTTATGCCAATAAATTCAATAACAGATGAAATGGGAGAATTCCTTGAAAAACCCATACTTATCAAGTAATGGAATTGGTACATGACAGAAGCTTTCTTGGCCCCTGTTTGCCACAAAATCTTAAACAGCAAAGGAAAAATTACAAGAAATGCTAAAGGAAACTCTTCAGAATAAAAGGAAATGACACCATATGGTAACTCAGATCTACAGGAAAGAATGAAGAGCACCACAAATGGTAGTATATGGATGAATATTAAAACTATATATTTTTCTTTCTCTTCTCTTAATTTATGTGAAAGTCATATTTGACTATTTAATGCAAAAATTATAACAGTATTGTTGGGTTTAAAATGTATATAGATATTACAGTATTCCATTTATAAGAAATGTCCAGAATAGGAAAATCTATAGAGACAAAAAGTAGGTGAGTTGTTGATGGAGGCTGGGGGTAGAGGGGAAACAAGAGAAGCTCCTAATGGATATGGGGTTTCTTTTTGGAGTGATGAAATGTTCTGGAATCAAACAGTGGTGATGGTTGTACAAGTTTTTGAATATAATTTAAAAAGCACTGAACTGTACACATTAAAGGGGTAAATTTTATGGTATGTGAATTATATCTCAAAAAAAGGTATATAGATGTAATATATATATGGTAAAAATAGCAAAAAGAAAGGGGGAAATGCAACTATACTATTGCAAGATTTCTACATCTTTCTTGAAGTAATTCTACATAAAGTCTAAGAGACTTGTGATAAATTAAAGATGCACAGTATAATCCCTAGAGCAACGAATAAAAAATAACCAGAAAGAGCACAGGACAGTGGTCCATGAGAAAAGAGAAACTAACAAGCGGGCCCTATACTTATCCCAGCTTGTTGCCTAGAGGCAATTTCATAGTCACCGGTACAGCTAGGAGGAGTCAAAGAGAACCTTTTGGCCTCACTGAAATAGATATGGAGTTGGAGTTTGGGGAGACCAAGGCAGCTGGGAGTTGTGGGCCTGGCATCTGGACTGAAGGGAACAATGCAAGAAGACTCAGTAATTTGCTTATGGTTCTGCTTGAGTCTTTGATGAGTGCTGGGTTAGGCGTGCACAGAGTAGAATTTCTCAGAGAGGCAAAAAATGACCAGACAGTTGTAAATATAAAGTTCCCCAAATATAGTCAATATTTTGTAATAACTGTACATGGAGTGTAACCTTTCAAAATTGTGTAATTAATTAATTTAATTTAATTCCCCAGAGCTCACATCTGGTGGAAAGACAAGAGATCTGACCAGCGATGGTCGAAGGACCTCAGTGATCACCCAGGGAATCCCTAAACACAATAAAATATGACCTCAACTACAGTACCTTGCTTAGTGGGTAAACCCTAGACATGCAGCAAAAGAATTAATATCAGTGCAAAGAGTTTCCACCTTAAGAAACTAGATCTTTCTTCTTTTCTAATATATGGAAACTCTCATACATTGCTGGTGGGATTGCAAAATGGTACAGCCACTTAAGAGGACAGTTTGGTGGTTTCTTACAAAACCAAATATATTCTTCTCATACAAGCAATCATACTCTTTGGTATTTACCCAAAGGAATGAAAACTTAGGTCTACACAAAGCCAACACACAGATGTTTATAGCAGCTTTATTCATAATGCCAAAAGTTGAAAGCAACCAAGATGTCCTTCAGTAAGTGAATGGATAAATAATCTGTGGTACATCCAGACAATAAAAGATTAATCAGCACTAAAATGAAATGAGTTATCAAGCCATAAAAAGACATGGAAAAACCTTAATCATATTACTAAGCAAAAGGAGCCAATCTAAAAAGACTGCATACTGTATGATTCTAACTATAGGACATTCTGGAAAAGGCAAAAACTAACAAGATCAGTGGTTGCCAGGGGCTAGCAAGGATGGGACACACGAATAGCCAGAGAACAGAGGATTTTTAGAGCAGTGAAAATACTCTGTATGGTACTATAATGGTAGATACACGTCATTATACTTTTGTCCAAACCCATAGAATATACAATGCCAAGTGTGAACCCTAATGTAAACTCTGGATTTGGGGGGACTATGATGTGTCTATGTAGGTTCCTCAATTGTAACAAATGCTCTGCTCTGGCAGGGAACATGGATAATGGAGGAGACTGTATGTGTACAGGGGCAGAGGGTATATGAGAAATCTCTGTACTCTCTGTTTGATTTTGCTGTGAACCTAAAACTGCTTTAAAAAATAAAATCTGTTTTTAAGAAGTTCATTTATTCTCTGATCAACAATTGCATTAAGAATTTATCTCACAGATATACCTCTCTATGTAAACAAAAAAAAAGTTTCCAAGGAATTTTATTGCAATATTTTTATAGCAAGAGCCTGGAAACATTCTTAATATCCATCAATATAAGACTGGTTAAATAAATTATGGTACATCCATACAATAGAATATAAAGGAGTCACTTAAAAGAACAAGGCATTGTGGATAACGTTATGGCAGTTCCATTCAGAGAAGAAAAAGAAATAAAAGGAATACAAATTGGAAAAGAAGGAGTAAAACTGTCACTGTTTGTCAATGACATGATAATATACGTAGAAAATCCTAAAGATGCCACCAGAAAACTACTAGAACTAATCAATGAATTTGGTAAAGTTGCAGGATACAATATTAATGCACAGAAATCTCTGGCATTCCTATACACCAACAACAAAAAACCAGAAAGAGAAATTAAGGAAACACTCCCATTTACCATTGCAACAAAGAATAAAATACCTAGGAATAAACCTGCCTAAGGAGGTGAAAAACTTGTACTCAGAAAACTATAAAACACTGGTGAAAGCAATCAAAGATGACATAAACAGATGGAGGAATATACCATGTTCCTGGATTGGAAGAATCGATATTGTGAAAATGACTATACTACCCAAAGCAATCTACAGATTCAGTGCAATCCCTATCAAACTACCAATGGCATTCTTCACAGAATTAGAACAAAAAATTTTACAATTCGTATGGAAGTACAAAACAACCTGAATAGCCAAAGCAATCTTGAGAATGAAAAACGGAGTTGGAGGAATCAGGCTCCCCAACTTCAAACTATACCACAAGGCTACAGTAATCAAGACAGTAGGGTACTGGACAAAAGGAGAAATATAGATTAATGGTACGGGGTAGAATACCCAGAGATAAACCCACACACATATGGGCACCTAATTTACAACAAAGGAGGCAAGAACATACAGTGGAGAAAAGACAGCGTCTTCAATAAGTGGTGCTGGAAAAACTGGACACCTACGTGTAAAAGAATGAAATTAGAACACTACCTAGCACCATACACAAAAATACACTCCAAATGGATTAAAGACTTAAATGTAAGACCAGACACTATAAAACTCTTAGAGGAAAAACATTCTTTGACATAAACCGCAGCAAGATCTTTTTTTGACCCACCTCCTAGAGTAACGGAAAAAAACAAAAAAAAAAAAAAATGGGACTTAATTAAAAGCTTTTGCACAGCAAAGGAAACCATACACAAGGCAAAAAAGGGAGAAAATATTTGCAAATGAAACATCAGACAAAGGATTAATGTCCAAAACATACAAACAGCTCATGGAGCTCAATATCAAAAAAAACAAACAATCCAGTTAAAAAATGGGCAAAGACTCACAGAACTAGAACAAAAAAATCTCACAATTTGTATGGAAACACAAAAGACCCTGAATAGCCAAAACAATCTTGAGAAAGAAAAACGGAGCTGGAGGAATCACACTCCCTGACTTCAGACTATACTACAAAGCTACAGTAATCAAGACAGTATGGTACTGGCACAAAAACAGAAATATAGATCAATGGAACAGGATAGAAAGCCCAGAGATAAACCCACGCACATATGGCCACCTTATCTTTGATAAAGAAGGCAAGAATATACAGTGGAGAAAAGACAGCCTCTTCAATAAGTAGTGCTAGGAAAAGTGGACAGCTACATGTAAAAGAATGAAATTAGAACACTCCCTAACACCATACACAAAAATAAACTCAAAATGGATTAAAGACCTAAATGTAAGGCCAGACACTATCAAACTCTTAGAGGAAAACATAGGCAGAACACTCTATGACATAAATCACAGCAAGATCCTTTTTGACCCACCTCTTAGAGAAATGGAAATAAAAACAAAAATAAACAAATGGGATCTAATGAAACTTAAAAGCTTTTGCACAGCAAAGGAAACCATAAACAAGACAAAAAGACAACCCTCAGAATGGGAGAAAATATTTTCAAATGAAGCAACTGACAAAGGATTAATCTCCAAAATTTACAAGCAGCTCATGCAGCTCAATAGCAAAAAAACAAACAACCCAACCCAAAAATGGTCAGAAGACCAAAACAGACATTTCTCCAAAGAAGATATACAGATTGCCAACAAACACATGAAAGGATGCTCAACATCATTAATCATTAGAGAAATGTAAATCAAAACTACAATGAGATATCATCTCACACCGGTCAGAATGGCCATCATCAAAAAATCTAGAAACAATAAATGCTGGAGAGGGTGTGGAGAAAAGGGAACCCTCTTGCACTGTTGGTGGGAATGTAAATTGATACAGCCACTATGGAGAACAGTATGGAGGTTCCTTAAAAAACTAAAAATAGAACTACCGTATGACCCAGCAATCCCACTACTGGGCATATACCCTGAGAAAACCATAATTCAAAAAGAGTCATGTACCAAAATGTTCATTGCAGCTCTATTTACAATAGCCAGGACATGGAAGCAACCTAAGTGTCCATCAACAGATGAATGGATAAAGAAGATGTGGCACATATATACAATGGAATATTACTCAGCCATAAAAAGAAACGAAATTGAGTTATTTGTAGTGAGGTGGATGGACCTAGAGTCTGTCATACAGAGTGAAGTAAGTCAGAAAGAGAAAAACAAATACCATATGCTAACACATATATATGGAATCTAAAAAAAAAAAAAATGATAATGAAGAACCTAGGGGCAAGACGGGAATAAAGACACAGACCTATTAGAGAATGGACTTGAGGATACGGGGAGGGGGAAGGGTAAGCTGGGACAAAGTGAGAGAGTGGCATGGACATATATACATTACCAAATGTAAAATAGATAGCTAGTGGGAAGCAGTCACACAGCACAGGGAGATCAGCTCAGTGCTTTGTGACCACCTAGAGGGGTGGGATAGGGAGGGTGGGAGGGAGGGAGACGCAAGAGGGAAGAGATATGGGGACATATGTATATGTATAACTGATTCACTCTGTTATAAAGCAGAAACTAACACACCATTCTAAAGCAATTATACTCCAATAAAGATGTTTTAAAAAAAAAAATGGGCAAAGATCTAAACAGACATTTCACCAAGGAAGACAGACAGATGGCCAAGAGGCACATGAAAAGATGCTCAACATCACCAATTATTAGAGAAATGCAAATCAAAACTATAATGAGGTATTACCTCACGCTAGTCAGAATGGTCATTATCAAAAAACCTAGAAACAATAAATGCTGGAGAGGGTGTGGAGAAAAGGGAACCCTCCTGCACTGTTGGTGGGAATGTAAATTGATACAACCACCGTGGAAAACAGTATGGAGGTTCCTTAAAAAACTAAAAATAGAACTACCATATGACCAAGCAATCCCACTACTGGGCATATACCCTGAGAAAACCATAATTCAAAAAGAGACATGCACCACAATGTTCATTGCAGCTCTATTTACAATAGCCAGGACATGGAACAAACCTAAATGCCCATCGACAGATGAATGGATAAAGAAGATGTGGCACACGCAGCTGGAGAAAGCCCTCGCACAGAGGCGAGGACCCAACACAGCCATAAATAAATAAATAAATAAATAAATAAATAAATAAATAAATAAATAAATAAAAGAGTTCTCATCACAAAGGAAAAAACTTTAAAAAAAAAAAAGAAGATGTGGCACATATATACAATGGAATATTACTCAGCCATAAAAAGAAATGAAATTGAGTTATTTGTAGTGAGGTGGATGGACCTAGAGTCTGTCATACAGAGTGAAGTAGTCAGAAAGAGAAAAACAAATACCATATGCTAACACATATATATGGAATCTGGAAAAAAAGTGGTACTGATGAACCTTGTTGCAGGGCAGGAATAAAGAGGTAGATATAGAAAATGCACTTGAGGACATGGGGTGGGAGGGTGAAGCTGGGACGAAGTGAGAGAGTTGAGAGAGTGGCATGCACATATATACACTACCAAATGTAAAATAGTTGGCTAGTGGGAAGCAGCCGCACAGCACAGGGAGATCAGCTCGGTGCTTTGCGATGACCTAGAGGGGTGGGAGAGGGAGGATGGGAGGGAGGCTCAAGAGGGAGGTTATATGGGGACATGTGTATGCATATGGCTGATTTGCTTTATTGTGCAACAGAAGCTAATGGAGTGTTGTCAGGCAGTGGGCCAGAAATAGAAAGAGTGATGAGCTGTGCATTGATTTTTAAAGCTTTCATTCAGAAATAACACACATCAGTTCGAATCACTTTCATTGACCAAAGCAAGTTACATGCTTGGGTTCAGTCATAGAGTCAGCACATATTGAATTTAATTAGGTTTGGAATATGCCAGGAGGGTGTGATGGAGGAAGGGAGCCAAGGGAGGAGTGTTTGAAATAATGGACTTCGGTGTCTGACCTGGATAAGAAAGGAAGTGAGGTCACGATGGGATGTTTGACAGCGATGGGGTCAATGAATTGGAGACCTCTATAAGACTGAAGATGAATGGTCTTGGGAGGAACTTCATGTTTATTGGGAATGACATACGTAAAGAGGGTTTGGTGGGGGGTACAATTCAACCCACAACAACTAACTACCTTCTATTGTTCTTATTTATTTAAATATATATATGTTTAAAAAATTTCCCCCAACTAGAGTGTAAGCTGCACAAGAGCAGGGACTTTGTCTTATTCACCATTATATCCACAGTGGCTAGAACAGAGCCCAGAATGAGTAATGGGTGTCTTTTCCTTCCACAACACTCCTGAGAAAAGCTGATAAATGATCCCGTCACCCTGGCCTGATAGATAGACTCCAAAGATGATACCATTACTTTCTCCCCTCCCTGGGCCTTTCTTCCATTGAGCAGTGGAGTTTATTTTTCCTTCTTTCAAATCTAGGAAAAACCTAGGACTGCTCTGATGAACAGAACACAGTAGAAATATATTCTGGGACCTCTCAGCCCAGGCCTTAAGGCTAGAAGCTTCTATTTCCTTCCTCTTGGAACTCAGTTGCCATACTGTACAAACGAGCCACATGGAAAGGCTATATGGAGGGGAACCAGGTCCTCTGACAGCTACAGCTGAGCTCCCAGCTGACAGCCAGCACCAACTACCAGTCATATGAATGAACCGTCTTGGACAGGCCAGCCCAGTCTAGCCTCTGCAGCCCCATAACACCCCATGGAAGAAAGCAACCTCCCAGCTAAGACCAATCAACCACCAAATTCACACACACAAAATACAATGGTGGTTGTCTTAAACCACTAAGTTTTGGGGCGATGTTTTGATTTGTTACACAGTGATAGATAACTGAAACAAAAATTGGCACCTAGTAATGCAATGCTGCATAAGAAAAACCTAGAACATGTAGGACTGGCTTTGGGGGCAAAAGGTGGATAGAGGCCTGAAGACTTTCAAAAAGACTATTAGTGAAGGCTGGCAGAGCATTGAGGAGATTGCTACTGATTGCTAGAGCAAGGGGTAAGCCGTGTGTATACCAGAAGAGATTTTATTGAAACTGTTGCCTGGGGTAACAACACAAATAGAAAGGGTGCCTCATGAACTTGTGGATCTGGCTAAGGAGATTTCCAGGCAAAATGTTGAAAGTGTCAACTGGCTTCTTTTAGTTTCCTATGCTACGATAAAATACAAGAAGAAAGGAATGAGCTAAATAAAGAACTATTAGAGCAGAATTTAGAAGAAATACAGACAGTCCAGGGAAATCTTCTAGGCAGCAAAATATTTTCAAAGTAAGAAATGGCCTTAAGGCAAAGATCAAATCTAGGGTGCTGCCAGTAAAACATAGCTTCAGTGTAAACTTCATATCAAAGGTGCAGCTCCAAGATCTTTTGCAAAGACCTTAGAAAGATTTAAGTTGTACCCGAGAGACCCTTAAGCCAGACAAAAAATAACTTCTAAAAATTTTAAGGGCATGACTTGCAGACCCCAACAAGAGAGCTTCTAAGAACGTTAAGGCTGTTATTCCACAGCACCTCAAAGCAACTTTGATGCCATTGTATGTCTAGTAAACTAGCAAAAATAAATAAGAATATTAACAATCCAATGCGGATGTGGCTTCAGGGAAACGTACTGTTGGTGATGCTGTAAAACTCTTTCAGTCTTTTTGAAAAAGCAATCTGGCAACAGGTAACAAAATGGTCATGTCTTTTTCCCAAAGAATTCATCTTTAGGAATTTAGACCTAAGGAAATGACCCCCAAAAGATAATTTTAAAAGCCACTGGTCTAAACAAGCCTTCACTGTCACATTGTTTATAATAGAAAGACACTGGAAACAGCCCAAATGTCTAAAAATAGAGCTATGGATGAGCAAACTGTGGCATATTTACATGATGGACTGCTCTATAATCATTAAAAAGACAAGTTTATGGATTGTGTTGACTCAAGGTTATGTGGGTTTGAAATATATTAATAAAGAGCAAAGTACAAAATGATAAGTGCAAAGCTATTTTAACTCCATAAAAATAAGTACTGTCTATCTATTTTTAATAAAATAAAGAAAATGTGCACATAACAATTTAATGTTTGGTATGTTTTAAACTTAAAGTGCTTAATATCCTAGTTTGAAAGGGTAAAAAGGATACTTTTGGTAATTACTAGGAAAAAAGTTAAGGGAAGTTAAGACGTGTATATATATGTGACAGGGACCTACCTTATACTCAGCCCTTTGACACAGCAACAGAACTAAGGAAGAGTAAGATATTATCCCTGGGCTCATTAACATTCAAGAAACAAACAAACAAAAACAGGGTAGATTATAGCGTAGATGAATTTTTTTTGTTGAATTCTGTGGAAAAGACCAAAGGGATTTTCTTTTTCTTTCTTTCTGGCCGCCCCTCGCGGCTTACAGGATCTTAGTTCCCTGACCAGAGATTGAACCCATGCCCTTGGCAGTGAAAGTACAGAGTCCTAACCACTGGAGTGCCAGGGAATTCCTCAAAGGGATTTTCAAATTGTGTTTTTAGAAATTCTAAGTTTTATAAAAACTTGCTAGAGTTCTATATTTTGTAAATGGAATTAGGCTTTAGGTAATATTGTGAAATTATAGATTTTTAACCTATCATTTTTATTAAAAAGGTTGATTTTTAACTATTGTCTTTGTTTTAAAATGTTCTTTTAAAACGCTTGAGCATTATGGGAAAAAAACAAAGGTGAAAGTAAAAAACATATATATCACCTAAAATCAATCCTATCTCTGAGAAATCATCATTGTTAACATTTTGTAAACATCATTTCAGCCGGGTTCATTTAGTCAGGGTTCAACCAGAGAAACAGAACCAGTAGGAAAGATATTTTCATAGATTTATTGCAAGGAAATTGTTTACACAGTTGTGGCGGCTGATCACACACGTCTGAAATCAATAGGACAGGCCATCAGGAAGGACAGGATGGGACTCTGGGGCACAGGCTGAAGCAACTGCACACAGGCAGAATTTCTTCTTCCTCAGGAAACCTCAGCTCTGCTCTTAAAGGCCTTTCAGCTGAATCAGACCCACCCAGATTATCTAGGGAAAAATCCTTAAACTTAACTTAAAGCCAACTGATCATGGATTTTAATCATATCTAAAAAATATCTTCACAGCAACACCTAGATGAGGGTCTTATTGAATAACTGAAAAGTTTAGCCTAGTCAAGTTGACATGTCAGAAACACCACTACAGTCCATCCCTTGTCAACCTGGCACCCATACGCACCTCTTTAAACCATACTTAATCTCCAGATAAAGACAGTAACAAGTCATACTTCTTGACATGATACAATTATCATGTGTACAACCAAAATCACACTAATCCTTTCTCTAGAAGAGCACGCAAAGTCCTTAGGTATTGTTCACTCTTCTCCTTTGATATTCTATAACTTAAATACTGTGATATAAATTTACCTTTTAAAAATACATCTTATGTTTGATGATAGGGGGATAAGAGAGGGAAGAAAACAAAATATTTGCTTAACATATATACAAACATATTCATAAAAATTAAGGAAGAAATACTTATCACAATTAGTCCTCGTTTCTGCAACTGGTCACCTGGTCATAGTATTTACAACTACATTCTTCTACTTCCCATTCCATACTCTCTTTGCCCTCAGCAAGCACCTCAACCAGACATGGTTCTTTACCTGGTAGGGTGACCCAGGCCTTCTTTCCCAAAGGGCCTGGGACATTAGCAGTCCAGCCTGAATTGGGTTGTTGTAGTTTTCCATCGACTTTTTTTTTTTAATTTTTTTTTATAGCTACTTTATTTATTTATTTATTATTTATTTTTGGCTGTGTTGGGTCTTCGGTTCGTGCGAGGGCTTTCTCTAGTTGCGGCAAGCGGGGGCCACTCTTCATCGTGGTGCGGGGACCGCTCTTCATCGCGGTGCGCGGGCCTTTCACTATCACAGCCTCTCCTGTTGCGGAGCACAGGCTCCAGACGCGCAAGCTCAGTAGTTGTGGCTCACGGGCCCAGCTGCTCCGTGGCATGTGGGATCTTCCCAGACCAGGGCTCGAACCCGTGTCCCCTGCATTAACAGGCAGATTCTCAACCACTGCGCCACCAGGGAAGCCCTCCATCGACTTTAATCACTGAGCATGGTAGTACAGAGAAACAGCCTTGAGGGATTTCCTGATTCCAGGCATACTCTTCCTCACCTTCATTGTGTAATGGATACCCAGTTTCTCCTTGGTAATCAGGATCACTCATCCTTCTTTGCCTACTGATTTGCAGAAATGAGGACCCCAAAGTGACCAGGTGATGGTCTCAACTTCCACCTCAATGGAATCATTGTTGTGTCTCTTGGTAGAACTATTCCTCCCTTTGGAATTTACATCTCTAGACCAGCAAAGCCTAAAGACACAGGGACGGAAAGAAAAAATTTGCTAGTAGAGTACCAGCCACTCACATTTCTACCCTTTGATAGACTCATGAATCCTGGCTATGGGAGACATAGCCTCATATATTGGACGCGGATTTAGAGCATATACAGAAACCTAGAGGTCATTTCCTAGCCCTGCAAGGTATTATCACCTACCTGGTGCTGCAAGTGAGTCTTCAAAAGGCCATTCCACTGTTCTATCAAGCCAGCTGCTTCAGGATGATGAATACTGGCAGCAAAATGGTGGCACTTAATCTCCAAAGGCAAGGTGGACATGGTTCCCATGATGGACAACAGAGGAAAAGCAGTAATCGGAATAGTCTGACTCACAGAGACCTATGGCTTTGATTAGTTAACCATGGGGTCCCAAGTAGCAGATCAGTAGTTGCCAGAGAGTGGAGGTGGGGTGGGAGGAGTGACTGCTAATGCGTGCAGGGTTTCTTTTGAGGGATGACAAAAATGTTTCTGGAATTAGATAGTGGAGATGGTTGAAAAACTACTTACAAAAATCCCTAAACTGTGCATTTTAAAGGGTAAATTTTATGGTATGGAATTTATGATATGTGATAAAGTAAATAAAGAAATCATTTACTATGTCTTTACTTTTTTTCAAAAAAAGATGTATTTCATATAGGCTCATTTTAGAAAATTAGAAAGTACAAATAACACAAAAAAAGAAAATGAAATCACTTGAGAATCAAAACAAAGAAATAACAGAATGAGACATAGTTTCAACTTTGAAGGGACTTGTATTTGGGTACTCTATATCTTAATATACAAACTAAATGCAATATGATATAAAAAGTACTATTGGGGAATTCCCTGGCGGTCCAGTGGTTAGGACTCCATGCTTTCACTGCCGAGGGCTCAGGTTCAATCCCTGGTCAGGAAACTAAGATCCTACAAGCCACTGGCATGGCCAAAAGATAATAATAATAATAATAAATTAAAAATTTAAAAATAGAAAAGTGTCCTTCAAGGCCACTCCCGGCCCCTTAAAAAAAAAAAAAAAAAAGTACTATTAAACTATGACCTGGGGGCTTCCCTGGTGGCGTCGTGGTTAAGAATCTGCCTGCCAATGCAGAGGACACAGGTTCGATCCCTGGTCCGGGAAGATCCCACGTGCTGCAGAGCAACTAAGCCTGTGCACCACAACTACTGAGCCTGCACTCTAGAGCCCACGAGCCACAAATACTGAGCCCAAGCGCCACAACTACTGAAGCCCGCATGCCTAGAGCCCGTGCTCCGCAACAAGAGAAGCCACTGCAGTGAGAAGCCCGTGCACCGCAACGAAGAGTAGCCCCTGCTCACCGCAACTAGAGAAAGCTCACATGCAGCAACGAAGATCCAACTCAGCCAAAAATAAATAAATAAATAAATAAAATTTATTTAAAAAAAAAACAACAAAAAATTCTGACCTGTCTACTGCAGGGATTAAGTATTTCTGGATGTGTTTTCCCCAGATGGGATAAATTGCCTGCTAGCTTCCCCCCCACAACACCACAGCCATCCATTATAATTAATGGAGAAGATGCCAACAGTTGGTCCTGTCTCAGGAAGAAAAGCAGATCCACCCTCCGGCAATGGCCCATGCCTTAGGTTGGCTCTTGGAGTGGTTGCTAACCTGTAGGTGATCCGGTGAAGAAGACTCAGCCAAGAAATATGGATGAATCTAACTCTAGTCAGAGGACTCTACTAAGGCATTTTGGCCTTTTCTCATTTCTGTTACTTCATATACGGTGTTCAGCGATCCCCAGTGCTTGTGTTTGCTGCTACTTCCGTGCTCTGGGGGAGCTCCGAGAACAAAGTGCGAAGTTTGACAGGACCTCCTCCACCTTCCTACATATTCACGGCCCACCTGGCAGCTCTCCTGCTTCAAGGCACTTGAGCAAGACCTGTGGAGTATCCACCATTCTCCAGGAAATCTAATGACACCTTTCATGGATGGGGTCAAGTCAAACGTCCTGCTAGGTCACCTTAGAGACTATGGTGAAGTCTTTTTCTAATATGAAAATGAGATGTTCTGGAGCTTCAGAGACTTCCTCTCCGGAGAAGCTGAGAAGGGATTATCTGTAATCACTTTTCTCTCTTCTCTGCATCCTCCGCGTACTTTCTTCAGCTGGCACGAAGTCTCCCAGCAGCTACCACCACGTCTACCACGCAGGAGGCAGCCTGGAAGCCGTTCCCTATCAAGAACCTGATTAATTACTTAACTGTGCATTTTCCATAGAGGATGCTATGCTCACGATTTTGTTTTCTGATTCACCCTGCTTTCACTTTTGTGGTACAAGAACACATCCCTTCCTCTGTTCCTTGAAACAGTGCTTTGGTTCTGATGGGTCAGCTAAGTGCAAGAAGAATTAACTGGCTTTGCATCATGCCAAACTGCGTTACAGAAATCTTAACCAAGTATAATTTGTAGAGAAAGAAGAGAGAAGTGGTGTGGCAACACTGAGGGAGGAGGGGGAAAGGGACCAAACCTCCAGGCTTCAAAGCCCTATTTCCCAGTACTCACTTCCCACTCATTGCTTTAAATATCTATTCTTTTGTGTTTCCGCATCCTTGTAATCAGTTTTTGTCAGTAGGAATTGTATTATGAATTCACACCTTTAATTCCTAGTTCTGTGGCTGGATGAGTTCATAGAACCTAAAAGATCAACCTGAATAAGGTCCTAAGAGGAGAGATGGGGAAAAAAGGGAAGTGAAAGACAATGAGGTGGTTCTCCCCGAGGAAAGGAAAACTGAACCGCTTAGCACCACCAAAGGCCTGGGAGAGGGCTGAGTATTCAATACCCTAAATAGAGTTAGCAAGTAGGGTTTGTTGGGGCCTCAGTTACACACTGATCCCATAGAACTAACAAGGCATGATGTTCAGGGTAGGGGTACAGGCAGTCAAATCAGACCTACTCTTAGTCCAAGGGGTCCAGTGATTGGACTAGTTCGCATCAGAATCCCTGGCACAGGGCTTTTAAACTTTACACACACACACACACACACACATTCCAAGTGATTCTAGAATGGGTCCTGGTACAGAAGGAGAGCAAGAGTGGTTTGCAAATCTCCCTGAGTTATTCTGCTACACGACTTCATCCACGGCCCAGCCATTTCCCTGGCTTAACCTGTGAAGCCACAGGAAACCCTCCTTTCCTTCTCACCCACAAATGCTGCTTCCCTCGACGTGCCAGTTACCACAGTGAGCACAACCCACACTGGCTTAAAGAAAGACTAGGGATGCAGGCTCACATTAGTGCGTGGCTCAGGTGCAACTTGATCTAGGACTCAAACGATGTCACCACGTTTGACATGGTTCCCACTCCCTCCATTTCTGTCTCCACTTCCTTGGTCCTAGTTCTGACCTCTGACCCCAGGGGGTCACAGATGGCTGCAGCAGTTCCAGCAACTACGTCCTTATTCTTTCATGTCCAGCAAGGGGAGAGAAAGAGTCTCTTCCCCAGGATTCTTAGTGACTGTATCATGGCACATCATTGGCTCATTTATGAACTGATCATGGGACCAAGAGAGCGTGATATGCTAATTAGCCAATCAGCCCTCAATCTGGGCTTTGAAGTCAATTCCATCCAAAAAACAAAGCTGGAAATAGGAGAGGTAATTTCTCACAGGAAATTCAGGATGCTTTTGTCAGAAGGAGAGATGGATGCTAAGCATCGAATCACCAGTGGCCACTGCATTCCACTCCACCCTACTCCACTCCGAGTGTGCAGGTAACCAAAGTAAGCATCTTGGGAGTCACGCAAAGCATTGCTAGATTGACCTCATCTGGTTGTTTTGCATGATGTGCCATTCCTCTGACACATTGATCTAAGGCTGACAGAAGACAAACGTAAAGGAGGCTTGGTCCCTGACCTCGAGCAGCTTACATGTTTTCACCTTGGAAAGAAAAATGGAAAAAAATCTGGTCCGTCTAACTGGATATTCCCTTTCTCAGAATTCAATTCTTAATGACCCAGCAAAGTTCTAAAAGTAAAAAAAAAAATTGTTAAGGGGTTATTTTCTTCAACCGAGCACTTAACCTCATTCATTTCAAATCGTCCCTCTGAGACTGCCACCTGTTAAAATTATGTGAGCCACCTCCACAGGGCCACCTGATGCGCTCACTTTCATTTGAGGACATCTAGTGATGAGAGCAAAGAACAGTGAATTAGGAGGCAGAAGACCTTGATTCTACCCACTTCTCAGCCATCACTAGTGATGGGATGCTGGGTAAGTGGCTTTGTTCCCTAACTAGGAAAGGGTTTTTAAAACTTTACAACAGTATTGGGAATTGTTCCCAATTAAGGGAATATTGTTCCCCTGAAGTAACTAAGCTTTTGCAGTTTACATTTAAAAGAGCTACAAAAAGAAAGGACCTTCCACTTTCAGGAATATAAAGAGACTCGTCAATATATAACTAATGAGCACCCACTAGGTGCAGGCACAGTGCTGGGTTCTAAGAATAGAAAGATACAAAAGGCCCAGCTGCTGTGCTGGATGAATGCCCATGTTGGTCAGGGAGATAGACAGGTAATCAACAATTACAATGCAATGTGCTCCATGCGAGAACTGAAATCTGCACAGGTTGCTATTCACATTGAAAGGCTGGACATGAGTCCTGATGGTTGAGAATGAGTTTATTACGTGAACAAGGGACAGGAAAGGGGATGGGGTCAGGTGAGCCTTTCAAGCAGAAGGAAAAGCAAGTGCAGAGGTTTGGAGGTTTGGTTCCTTTCCCCCTTCACTGATGAAGTGCAGTGCATACGCTCACATTGTTTGCCTCTCCAGATCCACTTTCCACCCCTGTCTACTCTGCTCTGTGCCCTGGGACTGGCCTCTGCAGAAAGCATCTTCAGGGTTCCCTTGCCTTCTGGCTTCTAACTGAGCTCAGCCAAATGGGATACAGCAGGTGCAGAGTGGAGGGAAGTAGGAGACAAAGTTCCCATATTCAGCCCCCCAGCTCCCTCCCTGCACAGCAGCAGGGAGGCCACAGCTCCAGCTCCCCAGGATGACCCATCTCATTCTAGGTCCTGGGAACAGCTCCCTCACATTGGCCCCTCCGGCCTAGAAGCGTAATGACCTTCCATTCTTATTTCCCTTAAACCCTGTCAACACCTTTGTAAATAGTCTAGTAAACTCTTCAATTACCTCTTTTGTGCATATCATCTGTTTCCTCCCAGCACCCTGATTCATAAGTGTGTGGATTATGTGGAAACTGCAGGGCTAGAACACGGCACTTACATCTGCACATGGTAAGAGTGATGAGGACAGAAAGTTGGCAGGAACTGGGTCTTTGAGGGCCTTGGATTTTCTGTACAGAGTGAGTGGAGATTTTATCTTGAAGGTAATGGAAAGTCATTTTCTGAATCATTAAATTACTTTAAAAAAAAGTCATTTGTCATCATTATGGGTAACACATGCACTGTGCACAATTCAAAAGCAGCTACTTGCATGTTACTAGGCCTTAGTTGGGACAGAGTATCTCACCTTAGTAGAGACGGAGCATGGAACAGCAAGTGACCACACAGCCAGAGCTGCCCATCGTGAAACAGGTTCTGTCAAAGGTGAGCAATCTATCATAAGGGAGAAGGACCAGGCAAAGCAGCAAGGGGTACAAGTAAGCAGCAGAGACAGAAGGCCCAGAGTCTCTCTACTTCAGTTCATGTTTATGGCTACATGAAGGAAGAAGGGAGGCTTATTACCATCTGAAAGAGAAGGGAAACAGGCTGATCTTGGTTCATGGGTGGGTTGGCTTGTGCTATAGACTGAATTGTATCCTCTCCCAAATTCATATATTCAAGCCCTATCCCCCAGTGTGATGGTATTTAGAGATGAGGCCTTTGAGAAGTAACTAGATTTAGAAGAGATCATGAGGGTAGGGCCCCCATGATGGGATTGGTGCCCTTACAAGAAGAGACATCAGAGAACTTGTTTCCTCACTCTCCACCACGTGAGAAGGCAAGAAAGCAACTGTCTGCAAGCCAGGAAAGCCTTCACCAGAGCCTGACCATGCTGGCGCTCTGATGTCAGACTTCCAGCCTCCAAAACTGTGAAAATAAGTTTCTATTGTTCAAGCTACCCAGTTTGTGGTATTTTGTTATGGCAACCTGAGTGGACTAACACAGCTTGGTATGCTGGTGTGAGTCTGCTGCTGATTTATGTCACCACTTAGTAATGGCTCTGAAAGATAGGAAAGTCCTCCCATTGTGCAGCAGTCCAGACAATGTACCCAGTCACCCGCTGTATGTGGAAAACAAAGTGACCTGAGGTAAGAATATATATGAATCTATAGGGAGTGGCCACAGCTTGGCTGGTTGGTCAGGGAACTGGAAAGAGAAAGGTTAGAGTAGCAGGGTCAAAAGAGCTCAGAAAGAGACGTATGGGCTTATGGGAATGAGTAAAAGTATCAATGTATCATATGCTAACACCTGACAGAGATCATCTACAATGGAAAAGGAACTAAACAACCAAGCAGACAGAATGACTGGCCAGGTATCATTAGCCAGCCTCCAACATCATCTGTCCCAGTGCTGACACAATAGGCTCATGACTGACAGCTATGGTGGCAGGGATGGAGGTTCTGCCCAAACAGCATGGACTTCCATTTACCAAAACTGATCTAGCTACTGCCACTGCTGAAGGTCCAACCTGCCAGTAGCAGAGCTAAGCCCCCTGAACTGACACCATCTCTCACAGAGAATGACTATTTTCACCCTGAAAGAGGCAGCAATTTACGTTGACTGAGATCAACACGTATTTCAGACATAAGTTTGTCTTTCCTTCCTGCAGAGCCTTGGCCCAGAATCACCAGCCAAGGACTTGCAAAGTGTTTGATCTACCGGAGTATTGGGATGCCACATAACATTGCCTCAGAATGAGGGATTCACTCTCCAGAAAAGAAGGTAGAGCAATGGGAACATAACCATGGCATCCATTGGTCTTTTCACGTTGCACACCACCAGAAGCCATCAGCCTGAGCAGCAGAATGGCCTCTTAAAGACGTAGCTGAGGTGCCAATTAAGAGAAAATAAACTGAAAGGATTGAGTGCCATTCCAAATCAATGACCACTGTGTGAAGCAATGTCCCAGTTGGAAGAATACATGGCTTCAGGAGACCAAGGTATGGAAGCAGGAGTAGCCCCACTTATCCTCACACCCCAGAACACAAGACCAACCAGAATCCCATGAAAACTGTTTTGAAGTGGGGCAAACTTACTATAAGAAGCAAGTCAGGGACTTCCCTGGCGGTCCAGTGGTTAAGACTTCGCCTTCCAATGCAGGGGTTGTGGGTTCAATGCCTGGTCGGGGAGTTAAGATCTCACATGCCTAGCAGCCAAAAAACCAAAACATAAAACAGAAGCAATATTGTAACAAATTCAATAAAGACTTTAAAAATGGTCCACATCAAAAAAAATTTTTTTTGAAAAGAAGCAAGTCAATATGAATGGTGCAAGGGTTGGCTGCAATGGGTTCTACAGCATCCCACCCATATCTCCTCTTGGGGGCCATTCCCCCAAGCACTTAGTGCACTTATTACTCCATCTGCTAATATCAGCCACTGGCAAGTCACAGTTGTGTCCCTCACTGAACACTGTCCCCAGCCACAGGGTTATGCCTTGTTCAAGGCTACGTCCCTACCCAGAGGGCATCCCACAGCCATGACTGGTTGATGCAGGGTCACGAAGGCCGGACCTTTTGCCTCCATGTGATGTAATTATGAAGGGCTTTCCCACCTCCAGGGCTTCTCAAGCGGTGAGCTGAACCAATCTTGCCTTCCTCAAGGGCAAGTGAGTCCCAAGACAACCCCCCACAAATCCTTCTGCATACAACTCCTTGTCTCAGAATCTGTTTCCAAGGGAACCCAATATAAGATCTGAAACTTCCATTCATTCTAACAAAGTAAACACAGTTGAAAAGAAAACAAGGAATTACTTTAATTGTACGTTAGTACTAGGTGCATTTAGACTTTCATTTCAAATTTAGGCAACTTTGTTGTTTTTTAAAGGGAAATGTTGTGCGTAGTGACTAAAATTTTCACAGCCACCTCCACCAGCTCTTCCTTGGCATGTTAGGCACCGATTAATGTTGTTCAAGCTACCCAATAGATGGTATTTTGTTATGGCAGCCTACTCACAGAAATACAGGCAGGCCAGAGACTGGCCCGAAGGGGTATCAGAAATATCCCAGCATGGAGAAGAGGGCTGGTGTTCTAGCCAGCAGGAGAGAAAAGAAGGTTGAGAGTTTGTAATCCATATGGGTTTTATTATATTAAATTCTAAGTCTACTGTTTATCACCACTAGAAATTTATTCTGTGGCTGCCTCTTCCCTAGAGAGTTTTGCAGTGGCAAATGGGAGTGGGTGAGTATCAGTCATGATAGACGAGATTATACTGTGGCGGTAAATGGCTCTAAACACCTCGGTGGCTTATAACAACAAAGGTTTGTTTCTCCCTTATTTCTACTTGTCCAATGAGGGCCAGCTACTGTTTTGACTCAATTTAACTTTGGGTCTCAGTCTAATGGAGAAGTCTCATTGCGGCACTGTGAACCACTCAAGCTGGCTCTCACAGCCTCTGCTCAGAAGTGGTCCACATTAGATTGGCCAAGCAAGTCACATGGCCACTTCTGAGTGCAACAGGGCAGAGATGTATAATCTTCCCATAGACACAGACACCATACAGAGGAGCACCCAAATTATGGGTAAACAGTAACATAGTCCACCACAGTAAGGTGGTTTCTTTTGCTCCCTAAAGAGGGGTCCATATACTCAGAAATCCAACTAAAGTAGGCCTATAACTATAATGATCTATATTCCTGGGATGGAAGAATTAACAATACAGACATTTAATCTAAAGACACCAAATTTTTTTTGGATGTGTGGTAGATATCCTATGATCTTTCTCCTAAAAGAGCATTCTTTTATTGTCTTAGCATATAACAAACATATTTTTATTTCTAATAATCAGAAAATTAGAATCTCAAAATTTGAAATGTAAGGGGATAAGTTAGATGGATATACATATTTTTTCCTGTAACATCTCGCTATATAATAAATACATAAAGAGAGGGAGGAGAAGAGGGAAAGGGAGGGAGGGAGGAAAAGAGAGAGAAAGAGAGGCCTAGCTAGAAAGTCAGCACCATGTCTAACACTGGAAAGTCCTCATATGGCTTGGGAGTTCTTCAAGGAACCACCATGGATAGTTCTCATGGTGGGCTTCCGCTGCAGAGAAAATGACCATGTTTCTAATTGTTGAGAGATGTGGAGTTCTGGGGTAAACTAGGTATATCACCTTTCCAAGTAGATTTACTAGGTTTATAGCTAGGTTTATCGTCTTTCCAAGTAAGAGGACCATTTGAGTCATTGAAAGTCACCTGCAGTATCTAATAATACAAATATACTTGAGATAAAAACAGGGTATTTCCAAGTCATAAGGATTTTGGCAGGGTTACAAACACCTCTGTATCTTCAGGTGTCAGAGAAATGCCTGAAAGGTGATCCTGACAAGACAGAGGAAAATAAAAAGGTCTTTGTCAGTGATCCTGTCTTGGCTGTGTCGCTGGAATCAACATGTGAGATTCAGTCCTGTGAGTAGCTCAAAAACGGATGCAAGCTTGTGGAGTTGCATAACTCGGTCTAGCAAAGTCTTTGGAGTCAAGCATACCTGAGTCTGAATGCTGTCTCTGTCACTCATTAGCCATGTGATCTTGAACTACCTAACCTCTCTGAGTCTTGGATTCCTCATCTGTAAATTGGGGATAATAATAGCTCTTATTCATAGGACTGTGGTGAAGATTAAATGAGATAGTATTCCTGGCACATGGTAAACCCTTCATAAGTTGTAGGTATCTTTGTCAATCATCATCAACTTCTTCATCTTCATCATCATCATGATGAGCCAATCCATAGAAAGAATTAGAGAGGTACAAAGGCTTGCTCAATCATGAAACATTCCACAGGCTGGGGAAGTAATGTTTGCTTTCACAAATATGTTCCTACTGTAATTACAAATACTACATTTCTGATTTCAAAAACATTATGATACTAAGTGTCATCGACAGATGAATAGATAAAGATGTGGTTAGATAGATAGATAGATAGATAGATAGATAGATAGATAGATAGATAGATAGATATGTATGTATACATAATACACACACAGTGGAATACTACTCAGCCATAACAAAGAATGAAATGATGCCATTTTCAGCAACATGGATGGACCTAGAGATTATCGTACTAAGTGAAGTAGGTGAGACAGAGAAAGACAAATATCATATGATATCACTTATATGTGGAATCTAAAAAAAAGATACAAATGAACTTATTTACAAAACAGAAACAGACTCACAGACATAGAAAACAAACTTATGGTTACCAAAGGGAAAAGGTGGCGGGAGGGATAAACCAGGAGTTTGGGATTAGCAGATACACACTACTATATATAAAATAGAAAACAAGGTCCTATTGTATAGCACAGTTCACTATCTTGTAATAATCTATAATGGAAAAGAACCTGGAAAAGTATATATATATATATATATATATGAATCACTTTGCTCTACACCAGAAACTAACACAACATTGTAAATCAACTCTACTTCAATTTTTAAAAATTGTGATAAATCTCATTAATTAACTGGTTAATGATTGAATGCTCTATTTAGAAAAATCTGGGTATTGCAATCCTAACTGTTTTTCCCATTAAATTTAGCATCAACCACTACACCACAAAAATGAGCGTCTTCATAATCAAACTATTTCCATTCTCATTAAGAAGTGTCTGATGTAGAGAATGGACTTGAGGACACGGGAGGGGGAAGGGTAAGCTGGGACAAAGTGAGAGAGTGGCATGGACATATATACACTATCAAATGTAAAATAGATAACTAGTGGGAAGCAGCCGCATAGCACAGGGAGATCAGCTCGGTGCTTTGTGTCCACCTAGAGGGGTGGGATAGGGAGGGTGGGAGGGAGATGCAAGAGGGAGGAGATATGGGTATGTATGTATATGTATAGCTGATTCACTTTGTTATACAGCAGAAACTAACACACCACTGTAAGGCAATTATACTCCAATATAGATGTTAAAAAAAAAAAAAGAAGTGTCTGAAATTTGTGATTTCATGAACTGAAATGATTTCTTCGTCCTCATTCAGAAAGAGAAAGCATCTGCTCAATAATAATGCCATGGAAAAAATTACCACAGAAATCAGTCATTTTGTATTTCCTCCTTGGATAAATTTGCAAAACTTCGTAACTTTGTAGGGTTCCCTCAAGGGAAAAGACAAATTTAAATTCATAAAAAAATATTGCCTTCTAAATTTAATCGCTGTGAAGCTATTTTGTTTGCGTATTCAAACTGTACTGGGTGAAGCACAATTTGTAGGATGGTGCTTTTCAGAAAGGCACAGTGGAGAAAAATTAATCACAGAGCTCCAGAATTCATTCACCCAAGCACACAGAAAATATACATTAATAAGTGACAAAGTAGAATCCATAGGAGTGTGAGTATTTCCCTTCTTGAGATAGGAATGAGTTTTTCTTAGGTGCTTTGATAGCCAGGGGCTGTATAATCGGCATATAAACTATAAATGGACAGGTCATTTAGGCTTCAGAATGCCATTCTATGTCAGTTCTCTGTGTGGCCATTTCACTAAGGGTTTAATTTCATTTAAAACTTATTTCCCTATTTGAAAAGACAAAAATTGGAGATGCATCCCTCATTAGCTCCCCTCTCTTACCATAATACCCCAAGAGAGTACTATCTATAAATGGACTGCTCATGAAAGAGAAAATATAGCTAGAAAACAAACAAAAAAATCTGAGGACATATTCAAAGAAAAGCAAATTTTAGAAATTGTGATTTTACTTACTTGTAAATTTATCATGTTTAAAACAAATAACCAATACTGGCAAGAGTGCTGAGAAATAGGTACCCTTATCCACTGTTGGTAAAACTGTAAACTGATACAAACTTTTTGAAAGGTCGGTACAGTGTCTCCAAAACCAAGAATCTGGAAATCTTACCAAAGGCAGGTTAAGACCATGGGCTCTAGAGTTGGAAGCCTGCCTTCAAATTCCTTCTCATTACCTGCTGTGTGACTCCGGGCAAGTTTCTCAACTTTCCTGAACCTGAGAATCCTCATTTATAAACACTGGAATAATATCATAAACCTCTTAAGGCTGCTGTGAAAATCAATTGAGATAATATCTGCAAAGTATTTATTACAGAGAATATTAGTTTTCTATTGCTGCATAACAAATTACCACAAAGTGTGCTACTTAAAACAATGTATATGTCTTATCTCAGTTTCCGTGGGTTGAGAGTCTAGGCATGGTTTAGCTGAGTCCTCTGCAAAACTTTAATCAAGGTGTCAGTCAGACGGTTTTCATCCAGCAGCTCAACTGGAGAAAGGTCTCTTGTTGGCTTTTGAATGGCAGTTATCCTTACTTCCTAAATACTTCCTTTAGCTCCGTGCCTCATGGACCTCCTAATATAGCCACTTACTCTTTCAAATCCAGCAAGGGAGAAAGTGTCTAGAATGAGTCTGCTAGCAAGGGTGAGTTTTATAAAATGTAACATAATCACATCCCATCACCTTTGTCATATTCTATTGGTTAGAAGTAAGTCACAGGCCCTGCTCACACTCAAGGCAAGGAAATGACACAAAGCCATCAATACCAGGACCAGGGATTATGGGTGCCATCTTAGGGTATATCCACCACACAGAGCCTGGTAATAAATGTTAGTTATGTCTATATACATGAAGAAGTTCAGCACAGAATTGTTTATGGCATTGAGAAATGTGAAAACAACTTAAATGGCCACCATTTAAGAAAAGCAAGCTCAAAGCGGCTGGAGCATACTGTGTGAAATGCATGAGGGTAGTGGAACTACCAAGCCAGAAGGAGCATGTCAAAACTCTCCCAGCTCCCCCACTAATACTTTCAGACCACAGAACACATACTATTATCTGGAAGTTGGTCTGAGTATAACAGTAGCATACCCGTCATAGTGGTAACAGTAGTAGTAAGAGTAGAAGCAATAACAGTAATATAAAAACAGCTCTTTTCACACACAGGTTATACCTGTCTCCTTCTCTCCTTGTCACTGACATCAGATCTCTTTTTCCATCCCTGCATTTCTTGAGGACAATAACAGGCGACAAATTTCTGCTCTCCATTCTGTACTGTTATTATCCTCGATTCCATCAAGATCTAAGCAAACTACCCATCCAATATCCTGGCTTCACCAATCCTTTGATTCTCACAACCCACTTCAGCCATCCTTACTTATGGCCATGCTCTCAATTCTGGCAGAATCTTATAAACTCTAGATTCCATCTTCCTCCCTAAGCATACTGTTTGATCCTTCCAGCTCCCTCAATTTTTCACTACCATTTCATCAACCTTCTCCTCACTAAGGTCTCCAGAGCCTGGACCTCTACTTTATCTCCTACTGCATTAGATTCTTTCTATCTCTGTATCTTTCCCAATCCAACCAGATCCAGTGGCCCATCCCTTCGGATACTGTCTCAACTTTCGACTTTCTTATTTTATTTTTACTTTCATATTGTTATTATAAAATATGCATATGTGCACTGGTTGTTCTCCACTCCTCCACCTGCATTTCCAATCCCCAACCCTCCCTGCTCTGCTCTTGTCCTGGGAGGCCGACCCCTGTGGACTGCATTTGCCAGGTTCCCGTGTCACCTGGCTTCTGGCTGGGTTCAGCCAATGGCAAGAACCAGCAAAAGACTGTTGGGGGGAGGAAAGAAAGATCAGAGTGACACTACCTCCCCATACCCACCCCAGCTCTGACACTGTGACTCTAGGAAGAAAAACATAAAATCCTGCCCAGATCCTTCACCTCTCCAGACTAAAGCCTTAAGTGACTAAGCGTGGGACAGCAAACTCTGTTGCCCCCAAGGAACATGTGAAGATCCACTGTAGCTGGGGAAAGCATAAAAGAAAAAGAACGCTTCCCTGAGGGAAGGACAGGAAACAGTCCTGGGCCCAGGATACTATATCAATACAATTAAAGGAGAAGTAGGAAACTCCCTCCCACACAAGATCTGCCAGACATATAAGACAGGGTTTGTCTTCCTTGGAAAGGAGGAGTAGGATGACTGAATCTCCAACCTAAAATGCTGACACAGAAGACCTAAGACTAGAAATAGACCAGGATACAGAGGAAAAGTCCTGACTCCGCCCCCCACCAACTAGCAAGTACCAAGTAAGAAACAACCATAGTCTACCACTTAGGGAAAAGAGCATGAAGAGAGACCCTTTGTGGCACAGGTGCACAAGGAAAGCAGAAAGCTAAAAGTAGAGCAGGAACATTGAGGAAAACTCTCTGGCACCACAGCTCCCACCCTAGGAAGGTTAACACCAGAGGAATTTGAAGTTGATGGTACTGATACATAGAGCATAATAATGGCAACAACAGCACTTAAATTCAGCTCATCTCCTAACTAAACTGACTCATCCTTCCCAACTCACCCCCCCAACACATACATACACTAATCGTCTAGCAGAAGAAATTGTGTGCCCATTTTCAGGCACAAATACTATATACCTCATGCTCTACTGATCTACATACAATGGGCAGCATTCAATAAAAAATTATGAGATATATATACACACAAGGGCAAGAAAAAAATCTACTGTCAAAAGACAAAGTAGTAACAGAACCAAACCAAGAGGTGACCCAGACAGGGAATTAAAATTACTATGATTAATATTTTAAAGGCTCTAGTGGAAAAGCTAGACAGCATGCATGAACAGATGGAAAATTTTATCAGAGACATGGAAATGATAAGAATAATCAAATAAAAATACTTAGAAAGTAAACACACACACACACACACACACACAGTAACAGAAGTCAAGAATGCCTTTGATGATATCATCAGTAGAATTGAGAGTCAAGGAAAGAAAAAGGTGAACTTAAAGGTAAGTCAGTAGCAATTACCCAAACTGAAACATACAGAAGAAAAAGAATGAAACAAGCAAACACAACAGAGCATCCAAGAGGTATGGGACTATATCAGTGATCATAGATAGATAGATAGATATAGATATATATTTAAAAATCCAGGAGAAGAGGAAATGAATATAATAGAAGAAATATTTGAAAAAAGAATGGCTAAGAATTTTTCAAAAATAATGAAATATATCATACCATAGATCCAAAAATCTGAGAATTCCCAAGTAAGATAGACATGTCCCCAAAAGCACACAGACACATCATATTGAAACATATTGAACCAAAGAGAAAAAGAAAATCTTGAAGGTAGCCAGAGAAAAAGGACATATTTCATGCAGGGAAACAAAGGTAAGAATTACAGAGACTTCTTGTCAGAAACTATGCAAGCCAAATGGAGATATATCTTTAAAGTACTGGGAGGAAAACCCCTCAACCCAGAATTTTACAGCCAGCAAAATATCTTTCAAAAATAGAAGTAAAATAAAGACTTTTTTTCAGATAAAAAGTGAAAGAAAGTTCTGTTCTGAACATGAAAGATTCAAAATTAAATAAGAAAAAATCTCTGCCCTCAAAAGATCATGGAGCCAATTCAGCAAAATATACTGATAAAAAGAATTTAAATATAATGTTGCAAGTGATAGGGAAGATAATGAGTTCCATTTGAATGGCATCTGGGTCTACTGGGTATCTAGTGAGTAGATGGAAATGTGGATCTGGAGTTCAGGAGAGAGGAAGAGCTTCTGAGAGTCACCAACATATGATTAGTAAGTAGTTAATACCATGGAAACAAATGAAATCACTCTGCGAGAGTATGCAGTGATGGAAGAGAAAGAAGGTGGTCCAAAGATGGAACTGGAGAACACTGATACTAGAAAATACAAAGAGGGAGAGCTGTGCTGGGCCCCATTTTCATCTGCTTTCTTAAAATATCCATGTGCCTGGATGGACCTGGAGGGTATTATGCTTAGTGAAATAAGTCAGACAGAGAAAGACAAATACTGTATGATATCACTTATATGTGGAATCTAAAAAATAAAACTAATGAATGAATATAACAAAACAGAATCAGACCCACAGACATGGAGAACAAACTAGTGGTTACCAGTGGAGAGAGACAAGGGGGGAAGAGCAAGGTAGGGGTAGAAAATTAAGAGGTACAATAAAATAGATAAGCTACAGGGATATTTTATACAGCACAATATATACATAAGTTGTATATAGTGTACATATATTATATATTGTGTATGTTGGGAATATAGCCAATATTTTGTAATAACTATAAATGAAGTATAATCTATAAAAATATTGAATCACTATGCTGTATGCCTGAAACTAATATAATATTGTAAATCAACTGTACTTCAATAAAAAAATTTATATCCATGTGCCAAGAAACAGGGGGAGACAGGCAGATGAAAGGGAGAGGAAAAAAACCCACTGATTGAGCTCTCAGTAATGCCAGGGATTGTTCTCAGTGCTTTACATGTATTATGTTATTTAATCCTCACAGCAGCCTTGCTTTTATTCCACTTAACAAATGAGGCACAGAGGTTAAATAATAACCCCAGGGTCACACAGTATAAGTGGCAAAGCTAAGATCCCAAGCCAGATGTTTGGCCCAAATTCCTTCTTCTTTCCACTATGCTGTATTACTTCCAAAGAAGGGAGGAAAAAAATAACAACTGTATCCATAAACACTCATCCCTCAATCACAAGGGAAGTCTAAAACCTAAAGGAGCAATAGATGCCCCAACTTTTTTAAGAGACTGGCAAACGTTCCAGATGGAGGGTTTGTGGCATTGACTTTTTATGCGATACAGGCACTCATGTGCACTGTGGGTGTCCAAGCCAGGCCCAGCTCCACGTTTGGTTTCCTTCTAAATGGCCACGCTGGCCCTAAGGTCATGTTTCCTCATTCAATAGCATCTTGCTGCATATCTATAGAATTCCCCTTACAGAGTAGTACAAGTAACCTAGGAAGATGGAATTATTCATAAAGCTTTAAAAAATAATATGTCATTTCTTTAGCCATAAACATAATTTCTATCCGTCATAGAGAGCAGAATTTGGCTCTAAAACACTGGTTCTGAACAGACAGAGGAGAAAGTTTATAAAAGGAAACAGTAAAATATAATAAATTTAGGGTCTGTTTGGTGGGAAGAGGGACAGTCTTCTTAACAATGCTCTGTCTCAAAGATGTTTTTTTCCTGCCAAAGATGATAGGATCAGTGTGCTGAGTGTGTAGAACTAAAGAATAAACAGAGCTTTGTCTTTTTTTATTTTATTTTAACCACTACACAAGGGGAGACAGAGAACTGGTGTTTCACATACCAGAAATTAGAGCATGGTTTTTAGAGTGTTAGAACAGGGAACTTAGCTTTTGGCAGGAACAGACTTTAAAACTCTTGGGAAGGTTTAAGTTCAGTTATATCCAAACTGACTAACAAGTACAGTTAACCATTATTACCTCCATTTACCGGTCATGTTTTGTGACTTCTTATAATTATCTAAAACATACTTCATGGTTCCTGAAGGGCACAAACACATGGTAAGTTTACATATCAGATGAGTAAGTTTGACATCAAGAGACTGCTTACCATTCTACACCGAATGACAAAGAACTACCACCTAGAATAGCAAAACCAAGTTTAGTCAAGACATTGTCTCCATCTGAGTAATGAGTAAATATTTAGCTCTTGAAGGTAAAATATATATTGGATCCTTTGGTTCTTCTTATCAGCAAACAGAAAAGAAAGCAATTTACAAGTGGTGCTGAAATAAATGGTTCGAGTGTTTCCTTCAGAGTTTTCCTATTTAAACTGATTTCCTTCTTAAAGGAAGACTCATATTCCTGTTTTCTATTTTTCTTAAAGACAGAACTTGTATTACTCTGTTTCCAGAGAAGATAAACATACCAACAGACAAGTGGGGAAAGGCAATTAGAATAAACTGTAGGTATATGACCAGAAGAGTAGGAAAAAGAATACAGATTCCCGATCAGTAGGTCTGAGTGTGACCTGAGATTCTGCATGACCAACAAGCTCCCAGGGGACGTCTACGGTGGTGGTCCAGGGCCCACCCTCAGAGTAGCAAGGGTATAGGCGGTGTGAGGCCAGAGCTGGCTGAGAAGCTAGGCTGAACGGAGTGGGACAGCAGAACCCACTGCAGTCAGGGAGGTAAGCGGGACCAAAAAGAGCTAGGAAACCAGTACAGACATTAAGCTCATAGCTACGTGACCAAGGCAGGCTCGCCTAGAGCAGAAGATCCCTACAAGTGAACCCCAAGACACTGACCCCTCGGTCTTCAAGTGGCTGGAGCCCTGAGCTGGTCACCTGCACCCTCTGCAGCCTCCACTGGGCTCCATGTCTACACTGGGGAACAAAAATCTCATTTTCTTGGTGTTCTATGATTGGTAAAAGGTTGGGATATACTTCTTTAGATATCTGAAGGCTGAAGATTTGGCTTTCATGAGCAGGTGCCTAAGAAAAAGTCTTCAGAGGCCATGCAGAGGGCAAAATATGGAAGAAAATGTGAGCAAAAGCAAGTCCAGAACGGAAAAGCCTGAGGCCAAGAAAAGACAAGGCCAGAGTAGCTGCATAAGAATGTGCTGCAGCATGGTGGCCTTGAGAGGTAAAGATCAGTGTGAAATTCTAGCAGTAAACACGGGCCAGGACCAGAAGGACAGGGTTTGGAAAAAGTGGGCTAGAATCAGATTTGAGATTAGGCATTCATGGCTAGAAGGGTTTGCCAAAATCTTGAGAAGGAATTGATATTTAAGCAAAAACATCTGTAACGTATATTACATTTCTTATTCACGTACATGTGAATGCTCTTTTTTTTTTTTTTTTTTTTAAGCAGACTGTGTATCACTCACCCATAGCTATGTTTTTGTTCTCAGCTAATTCCTTTTGTTGTTTTCAAAGACTGGATCATTAAAAAATGTCTTCAGATATCACAAACCAGTCCTAGGCAGTGAACCTTGGGCAAATCCAGCCAAGCACCTGGTGTTAATCTTGATGTCTTACGTAAGGACTCCCTTTAATTAGGTTAGCCACGTACCCAGTATTTACGAGGGATCTCAGTATCTGGTTGCCAGCAGCAAAAGAACTAAGTGCCAGCAGTTACATTCTCCTTGCAGACCTTTCCTCAAAGTCCTCTACCAAATAGGATATTTATCAACCCACCAGTTCCTACCATGAAGATGGCGGCCTTGAGCCATGATCTATATTTGTTATGTTTAGTGTGACAATTCCATTCCCTAGAGAACCTCATCTTCACTCTCCCAGCAACATCAATTGGGCTCTTTCCAGGGGTTCAAGTTTATCTCCCTTCATTGTCTTACCTGGAATCCATTGCTTGTAACTCTTCAACTTAAAGAAGTCCCGGTACATGAGTTAAACCTGTTTGCTATTTTTCTGATATAGACAATTGTTCAAACCTGTAAGGTAAATTCATTCAATTCAACTCACTTAATATTTCAGTCTCTCCTTTCTTCCTCCTTTGTATGTTAAATAAGCACAAATTGAGTTGCAATCAAAACGCAACTTTATTTTTGTCACCCAATGACATTTTAAAATTAATTTCATGAGCATACTACTTCCCTGCCCCCAGATGAAAACTTTTTTATTCCTTATTGAGTTATACACTCTCCTAGTGTCCATAAATTGCAAATACAAATCAACTGAATGATTTGAATGTCCAGTCCAAGATATTAATTAAAACTTTTAACTTGATTCAGCATAAAATACACCAAATATACCTCTTCCCCCCGACACCCCCTAGTTCAAATCTATTTTCTTACGGTGGCAAAAAGCGATATGGTTGGTTTTGTCTCAGGATCATCATTTACAATTGTGCAAACTGGGTGCTGAACAACGTTGGGGGGAGGGCCACCACTCACATTCATAGACTTTTCCCTAATTTTCATGAAGAAGCTGTTGGGCAGGGCACTTCTGGCTTCTTCTCTACCCCTCCTCCTGCACAGGGCGGAGGTGCGGTAGTGAACAGGAAATTGCTTCCTGAAACTGGCTCTTCCCTCAGCTAGACTGGCAGCTGTTTAACACTGGTTCTTTCCTTTGGGGGGTCTTCTGAACACTTGGGGAGGAGTCCCCCATGGACGACTACAGTTGTAATCCCACAAGTTAAGGGATGCTGCTTTCCTCTATCTGGCAGCTTTCAGATCCCCTCGGCTTCTGCTTTCCTGGGGGTCCACTCCACACATATCCGCACTGTTGGAGGGCCCTTCCTTCTGGCAAGAGCCATCTTGGGTAGGATTCAGGCAGATCCAAGCCAGCTCTTTCTCCCTGGTCCATGGGAATTCCTGCAAGTTCACCCCAGCACAACCACTTCAGTTCTGGGCCACAGCACTTGCATTCTCTCGCTTGTGAACACAGATCACTCCCCTATGTTTCTCTAGTGCAGGGAGAACAGGTCAAGCTCGCCAGTGGGTCCCATGGAAGCCCCTCGCTAGATTTGAAATGGAAGTACCTTCACTTCTCCCCGCAAAAGAGGGGGGCTCACAACAGAATAGCATTTCTCTCCAAAGAGATCCACCCATGGTACCTCCTCATTCCACTCCAACCCCTATTTATATCCTTAATCTAAAAGGCCCAAGCATCATGCAACAGTTCTGCACAATTTCCTATCTTAATGCTGCGTATGGGGGATTGATCTTACATTCATTTTGGCATCTGATGGCCAGATCTGTGACCTTTTGAAATTAAGCCCCAGTTACATCCATTTTAGAGTCACTCCGCTCTTCCCTTCCCTTCCTAACAAAAGCATTGAGACTAAACTTTCAGAGAAAACCATGATCCGCCTTCTAGATTCAATAGTAAAGACAACAGCAGAATACATTGGGTAGTGAACTTTGTCCAGATCCCTACAGGACCTGGTGGTCAGCCAAGCTGAAGGTCAGTGTGGGATTCTCTCAGACAACAGCCCTATGAGAGGCAGGCTGCCTTCTGGTCCCGTCTGTGATGATTCTATCAAGTTGGTAATTGTCCCAGGGCTAAAGAACTAAGTGTTAATACATCAAGTTGGAAAAAAAAACACAAAAAAACAAAATCAAAAACCCTGTGAATGAGAGACGCATACTCCAAGACATTTAACTATGCAATGAAAGTGAATTCTTAGAATTACATTTTTATTTCACATTTTTAAAAGTCCCTCTCAGACTCTCCCTGCTAGCCACAGAACTATCTCTAAAAAGTATCTCTTCTCTGGTGGGCCTAACTTCAGCATCAAAGGGCTCCAAAGAGTCCATCTGTGCTCAGAACACTGTGATCAACCTTCTTGGGTGGAACTGAGTTTGCAGAGCAAAATTACCAGCTGTTCTCAATTTCAAGGGGGCTCTATAGGAAGGAGGGAGATCTCTGTGGCTACTGGAGTCCTGGTTACACCACTAGACAATGGACTGGGAAATCTAAAGTCAAAGACTTTGTGTTCCTGCCCTGAAAGGCTCTAATAAACTTAGTGTCCAGCATGTATTTAAATATCAGGATGTCCTAGCTTAGTTCTGACTGGAATCTGGGGTCTGGATCCTTGAAGAACTCATGGGTTAGGGTGTTTATCTGCACGGGTTGGTAGACCTAAGGGGCATTTGTGTGTGTGGTTGTTGTGTGTGTGTGTGTGTGTGTGTGAGAGAGAGAGACAGAGAGAGAGAGAGAGAGAATATGTACCCAATCCCCAGGACTATTTTTAATCCCCTCTGAAGAAAAGTTTGAGGCAGATGCTGGTGGAACTGTTTTCATGAGGGAATTTGAAAGACATTATGCATACAGAGCACTGCTTTGGGACCTTGGTGATGAATAAGGTGCAAAGTTGGAGATGGAACTATTCTCCCCACCTCTGCATTAAGTCCAGAGCCAGGAGATGACACCGTGACACAGACACTGGTGTTTTCACACTGGGCACCACTGGAGTCTCTTGTTGAGTGGAGGACAGTGTCAGGGGGGACCAGGGCCAGAGGGGAAATGGCAGCAGACCCCTGTGGTGGCTGTGCCTGGATCATGAGCCACGAGAGGCCACCTTTGCCAGCCTCTCAAAATACCCGGGGCTGGGGATTCCACAGGAACAGGTGAGGGCAAGAACAGGAAATTTGGAAGATTGACTTTAGTGGGGCTTCATTTGTGCCCACAAACTGACTCAGCCGTGATTTCCTGACAGCCAAGAAGAAGCATTTACAAAACAGGGGCATTTACAATAACAGCTGAGCCTGGTTACAACATGACTCATATTACATGGATTATTCTGGGGCAAATCCTGACGGGAATTAATCTAACACCTACTCAAATCTTGGGGTACATAACGAATTACTTGCAGATTCTCTCCAAGCATGTGAATTCTAGGCCCACCCCCAGAAAGTCTAAATGAGCAGATATAAGGTGGGGCCCAAGAATCTTCTAGCAGGTCCCTCAGGCACTTCCCAAGCCAGGGAACTAAGGCCCGAGCTTTGACAAACACTGGCTTACAGTAATACACCACCAGGCTTGCACATATAGCCAAAAGTTGGGGGTATTTCAACTTCCACGCTGCAAATAAATCTGCATACCATGATTGCCAAGGCTCACTATCCAGGTCCCTCTCCTCACACAAGTTACCTCTGGTAGCAGGAATAACCTTTGAAGAAAATCTTACTGCTGCGAGTCTCAAAGGTAACAAAAGTTCCACCTTCTCACCTTCTCATCTGAGGGCCTCCGTAACTCTCCATATAGTTGCACTTTGATGAGAATGAGATCGGTAGCGAAAGGATCCTTGAGCAAATGAAGTAGGCAGATAAGCCAGGTGCCATCGCTCTGAGGGTTGGATGAAGAAAATGTGGGTTGCCCCATGACAGGGAAGACACAAAGGAACCATCTCCAGTGATGGGAACTTCAGTGCAATCATCTCCATGCACTTGTAAGAGAGAACTAAATGTTCAAGATGCTGAGCCTCCAAGATCTCAGAGACCCAGAACCAAAATCTGGAGTGATAGGTAGGAGGAAGCTATCTAGAAAACAGCGTTACCAAACCGAGGTGGCTGGTACCTTCCTCAGCCTAGGAAAAAGCCAGAGTGCATGAAGGGCCAGGAAGAGGGAGAGGGGCTGAAGAGTGAGCCAGGCAGAGGCCCAGGAGCTCTAGGGGGCCGGGACAGGGCCCAGGCAGACAGCCCAGCAGGCAGCCTTTGCCAAGATGCCAAGCTAAGCCAGGGCTGGCATTCTACGTGCAGCATGTCTGACTGTATTGCCACTGACTTATTTCCTGCTGTTATTTAGCTAATATTCCAACATTCTCTGACAGGCATAAATTACTGCTTTAAGTCTATTCCATAGTCCAGTGGTTCTCAAACTTGGGTGTGCATCAGAACACCTGGAGGGCTTGTTAAACCACAGATCTATGGACCCCCACCCAGGTTTTCTGACTCAGTAAGGCCGGGCAGGGCCAGAGAATTTGTGTTCTCAGAAGTTTCCAGGTAATGCTGTGGCTACTCATCCAGCTACCACACTTTAAGAACCACTGATAGAGCCCATCCTTCCCTCAAACAGGTGAAAAGAGGAGGACGGGAGGAAACTGGAGAAAGAAAGAGGAGAAAGGGGCCTGGCAAGACGCATTATGTGACAATGTGGGCAGGGCAGTTTACTCCGTGGATACTGTGATTTCAGTGGCCGTGGAAAAGTTAAGAATACAAAAAAAAAGTTTGTACCAGCTGATGGATGCAATGAATTTCACATGCAGAATTTACTGCACTGATTTGAGAGTAAATACTTCTGAGAGAAAATACTCATAGGTCATCAGCCTTTTACACTTTATTCTGAACAAGTTTAAAAATTCATATCTATATGTAAAATTGTCAACTGCAAAAGAGATAGTTTCACTTCTTCCTTTCCAATTTGGATGCATTTTATTTCTTTTTCTTGCCTAATTTCTTTTTCTTTTTCTTGCCTACTCTGGCCAGAACTTCCAGTACTATGATGAATAGCAGTGGTGTGAGTGGGCATCCTTATCTTGTTCCTGAGTTTGGGGGGAAGTTTTCTACTGAGTATGAGGTTAGCGGTGGGAAAATTCATAGTTGAGAAAGTTTGGAGGGTAAGGGGAGGTGAAAGGGCACCAAGGGTGGGGATTGCCTGAAATTTATTCATTTTACCCTTGGTGGACTGAAAGTTTTAAAAGCCAAGTTATCATGGAAGATTTAAAGTTAAAACTGATTGCCTAGGTCTACTTCCAGTTACTATTGCTCTAACTTGCAATAGCTGTGGAATCTTGGGCAAGGTTCTTGACTCTTCTGACCTTAGTTTCCTTCTCTATAAAATAAACCTGCAAGTGGTTATCCTGAGAGTAACACAGCTTTAAGGAAGGCCTGGCCTGACCACAGGAGAGTCGGCTACCACTTTAAACTATTTAACAATTAAAACTCCCCAAGACCAGCTCAGGCACAAACTGAGACCTGACTCCTGTCTCCACTCGCCCAGCACTCTTCCCTTTGTACACCCAGCTCAGATCCGGGTTCCTTATTTTACTGAAGTGAACTGCTCACCTCATACTCTTTTAAACCTCAAATCAAAAGGCATCCCCATTTTACAGATAGGAAAACTGAGGTTCAGAGGGGTTTAAGCCACTCACCCAAGGTCACATGGCCAATAAATGGTAGAACTGAGATCTTTCTCATCTGTCTGACCATTGTATTTCATCTTTCCACTTTACTGCTCTCTGTGACTCCCAACCCAGTACTGTTTTCACTGTACCACATACTGGTGCCAAATGCACCTGCAGTATCTCCACCTGAGCCTCTGCCCCACCCCCTTCCACTCTCTCCTCAGGTACTGAGCCCGAACCCAGGAAGGGGGCATTCCTGACCTGCCTGCCCCTTCCCACCCAGCATGAGCACGCACTTCCACAGTCTCCCACTAGGCTGCTTGTGAAAGGTATGGGCTACAGGATAGAATAAGCCCTGTAATTTATTCCTGTCACAGGAAACTTGAATATTAGTTAAATCACAACAGGAAACCAGCCATTCAGGGGTAACACAATCAAACATTTCTCTCAGTCCAAACATACCTGTGGAAGGGAAAATGAATCCAGCTGTCTTTGAATCTGAAAGAATCCCTGAGCTCTTTGTATTCCAGGCACAAGCACCTTGTGTACTATTTTCAGAACAAAGGTTCTGGTTTGAACATTAAGCATTTCTAACATGGTCTCAGTTAAAAGGCAGTAGCACAGAGATCCCATCCACTGTGACCCCTCCTCAGGAAGGAGGGGTGCTGGGGTTCAGTCCTGAAATGAGAAGCAGGCAGGGCAGCCCAATAGCAGAACCCAAGAGTGCCTTGGACACCTTCTCTTGCCTTGCTGCCATGGGGAATTGGGAGTTGGGTGGACGGCAGGGTGAAGCCACAAGGAAGGCAGCTGACTGCTCAGGGCTACTTTGTGTCCTCTGCCAAAAGGTGGAAAAGCCAAGCTGAACCAGGGCTGGGTGGGAATGGACATTTGTGAAGGATGCCAGAATTGCTGAAAAATGGACCTGGGTGTCTTAACATTTTTAAATGTTTTGTAAAGAATGTAATCAGAGTGAGAGTACTGAAACCACGCTATGGGTGAGGGATGCACGATAAGAGGAGAAGGATAATGATCTCATTTTGAATTGTTTAAAAAAGGGGAGCATGTTTCAATTAAGATGCATTTGTTATAAGTAATAGAAGCCATGAGTAAGAATAGCCCAGGTAATCTTGGTACTTATTGTCTCATGGAATGGAAAACAGGAGGTAGGAGCTTCCAAGGCTGGTCTAGCCATGTAGCAGTATCTTCAAAACCCAGGCATCTTTTGCCTTTTACCTCTTCCCATCAACAATATCTTGCCCTTTTTGTTTCTCCTCATGCTTGTTGCCTCATGGTCACAAGATGGCTGCCACTGATCCAAGGATTACATCCTCACACAACTCTTTGAAGGCAGGGCACAAAGGAGTATTTTTGGCAGAGATTTTCTTTTCATAAGACTCACTCTCAGCAGAGAGGAAAACTTATTTCTCCATAAGACCCCAGCAGGTTTCCTTCATGTTTTATTAGCCAAACTGGGCCGCTTAGCCATGCCTAGCTACAAGGGAATCTGGGAAAGCAAGTGAGTGGCTTTCCCAACTTCTGTCATTGGAAATAGGCAAGGGTTGGGGATGGCTTTGGAGGTCACTGCTAAGCATATCTGCCATAGGAATAAATAGAAGTGTGGCCAAAACAAAAATAAAAACAAAAATTCCTCTTCTGAGGCCAAAGAAAAGGTTTTAGAATATATCTAGTTTTAGTAAAAAGAAAGTTTTATATATAAACATCTCTATTATTTTAAAGAAAAAAAAAAGACAGGCCTGTCTTTGTATGCATATTTTACGTCCATACATAGCTTTTTAAAAAATAGGACAGCTTCAGAATTCTGCAATCCTTGGACATAATTTGTCCCAGGGGAAAATCATGGAAACGTATAAAGTTGTATATGGACATGTCTATGCACGTGTGTGTGTGTGCGTGTGTATTTACAACAGCAAGAAGGTGGAACAACCAAGCACCCCCTTGCTCTGCCAGGCACCAAAGTTGATACAAGATGGCTTGGAAAGGGGAATGGACCTCTCCTCTTTGTATTATCCTTGGTGTGGTTTGTATCCCAACATGGGCAAGGTTCTGTGAAACCACCCTTTCAAACTCTAGCTTCACCCTTGTCCTACCTGGGAGGGTTTGCATAACGGCCTCCGTGCTACATTCAGAATCTCTGCCCCATCCAAGCGCTTGGGTCAAACCCATCAGATCTGTCTCCTCCTTGCCCCAGAGTTGATCCTCTCCCAGGAGACCCCATGCAAAGAAACTTCAGTTGAGCCACCACACCAGTTCTCTCAAAATACCAGCCATGCCTGAATCCTAGTGATGGGGCCTAGGCTCAAACTGAGGTCCCTACTGCAAACGAAAGCCAGTCTGAATCCCGCCTTGTGCAATGAGTGGCTTTAAAGGCAGAGGAGCCACAAACCTGGACCCTCAAGCTCTCAATCCATTGTGGGAAAGCAGGATAATATCTACTGGGATTGAAGTTTCTTCTGAGAGCCGTGGTGATATATTGTGGCACTACAGCTACTTGACTTTGCTACCCGTAGAACCAAATGGGAATTACTCATTATGAAGGCTTGTGATATGTTCATTAGCCTTAAAAGGGAATGTTCGTAAAAACAGCAAAAAGCGATGTTAAACCTGTATAGATAATTAAAGTGAACTGAATTTCACTTGCTCCTAATGTTGTAGGCAGAGTAAAGCTGTCTTATTTGCTAAGGAAACACACAAGTATATCTCCCAGCCAACTAAAATGCTAGATACTAAGACCATTTAGAAATTTATACTAAAAAATTGAAAAATCAGTCTGTAAGATGGAAATGAAACCTATACTATGATGAAATTGTTAGAGGTGACAAAGCCAGAGGCCCATAGCTCAGCCTTACAGAAACTATTGATTTTAAGGTCTCTCTAAACTAATGGGAATGTTCCAGGCATAGAGTTAGAATTTGAGTGCTAGGCAGAAGCTATAAGATACTAGCGTCAATTATTGAGTGCTTACTATGTGCTGAGTGCTCTTTTAAGTGTTCTGCATATTTATACAACAACACAAGAAGTCCACACTGTTTTTCTTCCCACTTTTACAGATAATGACTTGCCAAAATCCAGCCAGTAAATGGTAGTGCCAAGATTTGAATCAAGTAGTTTGGCTCTAAAGCCTGTGCTCTCCCACATCTCACAATAGCAGTGTCCCACATTTTGAGGTACTTTCTGTGGGTTGCAAGTGAGTTAACTGGGTCAAGACAGCTTGAGGCTAGAGGGAGGATTCCACAATGGTACCTGCCAGTGGTGGGCTCCCAGGGGTGGCTGCCGCCAGTGTCTGGGTCCCCAGGGTGAGCTGCACTTGCCTCCTGCCTCTCCCCAACACTCTCCAAGACCAGCAGATACATACCCAGGAGTGGAATTTCCAAATGCAAATTCTTGAGCTCATCCACGCCAGCAAATCAAACACTGTGAGGCCCAGCACTCTGTGTTTTAACAAGCCTGTAGCTGTGCAGCAGGTGTACAGTGTTGCCAGTGGGGCCCTGCTCTTCACAGGGAATAATAATACAGTACTGGACACAGATTCACTCCCAAGTAATAGACCGAAAGCCTCAAAAATAAAGGAATTGTTAAGGAAAAAAAAAGATTTAGGCTTCATAGGATGAAGCATCTTTTAATGGCCCCTAACTCCCAGGAAACCTGCTTCCCATTTCCGAATTGTGAAAATACCCCCATCCAGCCCTGACCACATAGATCACCCTCCTCAGACCAAGGCAGAGGAGAGCTGCAGGTATCCAGGGCCAAAGGAACTCACGTGACCTATTCAGGTACAATAGACAAGAGCTAGTACGTTCCCTCCATCCCCAGATCCTCCCAGAACAGACTAGAGGGTAAGTGCCACCTTTGTGACATTTCTGACGCCCCCCTCTCCACCATCCCCTCTCCTCTCTACCACACCCTCCCTCCAACTCATGGAGAAGCCAAAGGGACCCTGTGACTAGTCCGAGGCTCTGATGCCTCACAAGGGTGTGTGGTTTGTCAATTGTTTCATAACTGCTTGGCATCGTTTATGGAAAGAGGATCTTCCTCTTTCAGTTGGTACTAAAATGCAGGGCTTCCTTTGTGGCACTGTCACCTAGACTTTCATCTCTACACAGCCAGCCAGGGGGCACGTTCCCTGTGGGCTCTTGCTGGGAGTTTGCCCTTCTAAAGGGCCAGTGCTGAGCGTGAATTCCTTCTATGTTTCCAGAGGCCTCGCTCCGGCCAAGCAGCCCAAGCTGGGCTGGAAACAGTCGTCTTTCTTCAAAATCTAACTCCTCAGCTCCGCAGCGAAGGAGCAGCCTCTGGGCTGAGAGACCAGTGGCTCAAGGGCTCCACCATGAGGAAGTCAGGAAATGCGACCTCAGGCAAAACATTTCCAGGATCTTCCAGAGCAGGTACCACCTGCAGGAAGCCAAAGGCTTCCAGCAGTAGTAGGAATAGAAATTTGGGTACACTCAGTGAAAAAATGATGGGATTTAAAGCCATGACAGCTGGGTTGGAGTCCTGCCTCTAACTTTTACTCGTTGCATGGGCTTGGGCAAGTAACTTAACTTGTCTAAGCCTCAGATCCCTTATAAACTATTATTATGACACAGTAGTTCCTCATAAAATTAGGGAACCAATGAAATGATTGGAATAATGTGATTGCAAAAATCATCTTATTAAAATATTATTAAAATAATAAATATTAAAATATTAAAATATTTTAATTTAATAATTTAAAATTTAATATTAAAATATTAAATATTAAAATATTATTTTATTGAGAATTAAATGTTCAAGATACAGTGAAGCACACATTTTTCCTCTTAGAACTTGGACACTATTGTTACTGGTGAGGCAATATCAAGAACATTCTCTTTGACCATTACTCACACAAACTTGCGATGCTCTCTTTCCCTATGATGTGTAAACACGCCAACTTGGAGAAACGACCAGAGCACAGATGTGGTTGTGAGAGGTGGCGTACGGTGCAGAAAGCCCAGATGCACAAGTCACCTAAAAAGGCCACGTAAAACAAGGACAGCTGTTTTTTCATTGCAGGATGAGTGTGCAGACCACGGACACCACATTCTTCTGTAAAAACCCTGCTCTTCTGAGACTCACAACTCAGCTCTACCTCCCTCTCCTACTCTTCACCTTGTCCTCCCAGAGAGTACTTCACTTTCACTGAAGACTCAAACACCCGGCTCTCAGGGTCCATCCAAGGTGCAAACCCTGGGCTCAAGGTGCAAACTCCAGGCTCTCAGCTCCTGGACTGATACACACATGAACACCCTGGTTCTTGCCAATCACTTTGTTTTTGTTTTGTTTCCAGGAACCAATTTCTGCTTTTAGGGTCTTTTTGGTTGCAAATCAAGAAACTTAACTTGAACTATCGTAGGCAAAAAAGTAGACATTTATTACCTGGACGATGAAAGGTTGCAAAGAATTGGGATAAGATTGGATCTCAGGGGGAGTTAGAGGTAGGACACTTTCTCTAGTTTTGTTGTTAGAATAAAAGTGATCCTTTTCCTTTAGTTTCAGTTAGAAAACCTTAGGTAAGGACCTGGCCCCGCCTGGATCACATGCCTCACACTTGTGCCCAAACATATGAAGTACACATTGTGCAGATGAAGTAGCAATGGCAGCCCTGCAAGAACCACCTGGTGGGAGTGGGAGCAACAGCTCCCAGAATTAAGTGGCTGTTATTCCCAGAAGGGAGGGCAAAACAGATATTCTCCTTAATCACTCTCTGATGGTAATGACTGCACAGAACAGAAATCATGCATAGAAATTGGTATCTTGGATTCTACTGCCAAGTTCTTAGGTTCTAGATTTAGAACTCCTAAATTGTCAAAATTTTCTGCTGACTCTGAGAATCTCTCTTGTGTGCCCACAGTCCAAAAAGAAAAAAGAGATGATATAGGTTCCTCTTTGGGGAGTGAGGGTAGGAGCAGAGAGAGGAAACAGCGTGAAAAAGCAATTGAGGAGAATGGAGAACAAGTTTACCAGGAAATTGTAGTATGATTGTCAGACAATGCTGATGGAGGTGCTATAAACCAAACGTTTGTGTCCCATCAAAATTCATGTTGACACCTAATCCCCCAATATGATGATATTTGTGGTGGGGCCTTTGGGAGGTGATTGGGTCATAAGGGCAGAGCCCTCGTGAATGGGATTAGTGCCCTCGTAAAAGAGCCCTCAGTGAGCTCCGTTACCACTCCCTCCATGTGGGGACACAGCCAGTAGACAGCTGTCTATAAACCAGGAAGCAAGGTTCACCAGACACTGAATCTGTCAGCACCTTGACCTCAGACTTCCTAGCCTTGAGAACTGTGAGAAATAAATGTCTTGTTTAAGCTACCCTCTCTACGGTAGTTTTTTATAGCAGCCCGAATGGACTCAGACAGTAGGTAATCACGAATCTATAGTAGATCCAATTTGTCTTACATGACTTTTTCTCTAGCAGTATTTGGCTGGTGGGGTGCAAAGATGGAAAAACTGGATTGTGGCTTCATAACAGGGTGGAGGAATTTCTTTGAATTTTCTATGTAAGGTAGAAATGCAGATGAAGAACACAGTTCAGGGTACTGATAGAGAATGTTACGACTAGTAATAGGATAGATTGTAGAATCTCAGCTGGATACAAAGAGACACGAAGAAAGGCAGGCGCATGGATTGGGAGAAAGTAGATGAGAGAGAGCTGGGGGGGGTTCCCACTTAGGTCAAAGAAGAGTGGTAGGAGGAATAGTTAAACATAGTAATACCAATATGTATTTATCTGTATACTCAAATAGAAAATATATACATTCCTTTACTAGGATAGCCTCTGCACTTACAAAGAAACATTCTTACTCAAAAAGGACATACACAAAATGATGTAGCTATGATACAGTTTATTCTAATGTACTAAACCAATAAAATAACAGAACAACTCATTTCTTTGGGAAAAAAAACACCAAATTCTATATATGCAGGATTGGCTGGATTGACCATAATGTAAAATACATTAAAAATATTTAAGTACACCACACCTAAGAAAGCTTTCTATGTAAACAGTAGATACTAGCTTTGCTAAATGACCAGACATTTGGAAAAATCAAAACACAGTTGTAAAACAGATACATAAGTTAAGGTTCCTGGAAACTTAGAAAAAGACTGAATTGTTACGTTTTTACCTGTACAAAAAAAAATTCTTCAGCCTTTCATTTTCACCTATATTTTCTTTAACAGAATTAAGCCCCAAATTTAAAGGCTTCAATTCTTTTGTCCTAATGCCTCAGGAATATCAGATTTTCCTTCAAACCTGTTGCTGTCTAAAAAGGAGCAGACCATTTAAAGGGCGGGAAAAACAAAGATATACAGATTTCACTTCTGTGCTACTCATGCAGATTTCTGCTGAGGAAGGGTTCCTGAGTTGGTTACCAGTTCACTCAATTTAGTTCAAAAATATAATAGCTGGTTACAGGATTAAACTGGCATTCTTGTAGCCCAGCAGCAGCTCTCTTTATCACCGAAAATCAGTTAGTGACATTGAGCCCTTAGCTTAATCTGCACAAATGCAATTTGGGAATTCTGTGGTATGACGTTAGCTTATGTAAATGTAAAATGCAAAATTCTGAATATGAAAGAATTTATTTTTTAAATATACAAGTTGTTGTGTTTTCTCTATAATTATGTTTTCCATGAACAAACGAAAAACAAAATGGCAAAAGGAGCTGAAAATTTTGAATGTTCCAAAATGAGAGAACTGGAAAAATTTCATATATAAAGACATGACTGAGGTAAGCTTATATTGTAAGAATAATTGTTTATTATTGTATGTAATTGAACAGCAAAACAGCCCTGTCTGAAAGCACTGGATCAGTCTTCCTGAGTCCTTCCAAGTCATGATTCTACATGGCTACAAGGAAATATTTTTAATAAATGCAATTTGTCATCAAACAACTAGTTTTTACATTCTTAAATAACCAACTTTACTATAGCAATGATTTAAATACATGTGCTGTTAAAACAAAAGTTATAAACATACTCTGAATTTTTTTCTTTGCTTGTGAGATAATATTAAAAAGAGATTCCACAACTTCCTGATTCCCTAAGAACTAAGAACCAAAACATGAAACATAATAAATAAATATGAAAACTGGAAGCCAGGAAAAGGGGATAGAATACTGAATATAATAAACCAGTGTATTAAAAATCCAGTATTTCAGTATTAAAACGTCATCTCAATACAGTTAGGTTTATTGCTACAATAAATAAGCTTCATATTAAGGCACCTGTAATTACCTATGAGAAAGATTTGGATTCAAAACAAAGGGAATATGCAATATAAAACTTTTTTTCTTGTATTCCCATGTCACTACCGATATTTTATCAATTTTAAATGTAAGTTTTTGTATGGCAGTAGATGAATGTCTTTGAACATATTTCCTGAATATAGTTAAAATGCTTATGATACTATGATACTTTCATTAATGTATATGGTACCTTAATTAAAGTATGTGACAGTTCAATGGAAAAATAGGCAAAACCAAGTGAAGATGGATGGCAAAGGACTAAATATCAGAAATATAACTTCTAAGAACAAAAAATATATTGTCGGGTCGGTGACTATGAGCAGATCTTGGCCAAATCATTGAACTTTGCTGAGCCTCACTCTCTCCATCTATAAATTTCAATACTACCTGCTTTGTCAAGCTCATGAGGCTGTTGTGAGATCAAATCAGGTGATGCAAAAACACTCGGCAAACTATGAAGCCTTGAACAAATAAATGGTATTATCATAGGCCAAAATAGCTCAAGTTTCTGACATCCTCTCTAACAGATAAAGTTATGGCCTGTTCCTTTTGCATCCACTTGAAAACTCCCAGTTTTAATCCATTAGATAGTTGTGGAATGAATGGAGCAAAAATTTATGCAAAGAGAAAATTTCTAAACCTTATTAACCAGAATTGTAGAAAATAATTTGCTGCGAGTGGGGAACCCCACTGCTTGCTTGGGCTCAGGCTACCTCTTGACAGCTCCCTATGAAAGAGGGAGCAGACTTCTCAGATGCTGGCCTTTCCTCAGTCTCCCTAACCATCTGCTATCATGCAGCAGGCATCGTTCCATAAAAGAATTAAATCTCATAACAGCATATAAGAGTTGTAGGAGTATAAGAAATATAGCTGAGGTCAATCACAGGTACTTTACTCAGCTTGGCACAAAGTTGAAATGGTTCAATAATCCCTACCAGGTTCTCCCTTGCTTGGTCCACAAGCCCTTCCTCCATGTATAGAACGGTTACCTAGGCCAGCTTTTTCCAACCTATGTTCTGAGGAACAATAGTTAGGTGAGATGTTAACAGGTGAAAAACAGATCTTTGTTAAGTAGGTTTGGAATATGCAGGGGGAAATCAGTTTATGTACTGCAGAATTTCTCAGTCTTTGATGTACTGACTGTACATTCTAAAGAGGAATGGAGTGTACAATATTTCCCAAACTCATTTGACCACAGAATCTCTCCCCTTCATCCCACAAAATATCTAGAGGGGCTAACAGCTTTTACAATACTCTTTGGGAAATGCTATTCTAGCTAATTCACCCTGGTTTTAAACATTCCAGGGCTACGTCTGGCTAAAATTACCCTTTTAATTTCTGAAGGAGAATCATTTTGCTTACAAGGTCAACTATCATGATAACCTCCTAGATTCCACTCCGTAAGTATCCGGCCCAAAGCAACTTAGAACTAAATTTCCTTAACTACACACTGAGAAATTCAAAGAAGTTATTCTCATGTTAATGAAAATTATAATCTTTTTAAGGAAATCTTTATGTTCTTCCTAAAACATTAAAAATACAAAGATCTAATTCTAGATCTTAGGACCTAGAATCACAATTACTTTGAGGAGATGGGAGTATTTTAGCACATCACTGCAATTAATACTATTACTAACAACAATAATAATAGGAGGGGGAGATGGAAGGAGGAGGAGGCTGCAACAGCAGTATTGGCTAAGAACTTATTTTGCATCTTAATCCTCATACACACTTTATGAATTTAGGACCTACTATTACATTCATTTTAAAGATAAGTACACTGAGGTTTAGAGAGATTAACTGATTTACCAAGGGTCACACAAAGTAGGACAGAATCTCAAACTCTTATCTGACCCCTCATGCCATGCTCTTAACAAATATAATGCCATCTTTTATTTCAGTGATGAAACAAAAGCATTTAGAGGTCATACTCTGACTGTTAAACAGGAAGATTAAAGCATGTGTCTATAAATCCAACTTGATTGATATTTGGTTTTGGATTTCCTTTTGAGTAAACTCCTGTGCCCTAAAGAAGACATTTTAGGTGTTTTTTTTTTTTTTAAGCAGAGAAAAATAGACTGCTATTTACCAATGATAAGTTTAGATATGTATGGGGAGGGTTTTAAAAATCTGCATCTAAGGTGAAGACATTATCTGTAGTTTCCGCCATAACTGCAAAACGCTGATACTCTGAAACTCGTTTCTCAAAGAAATTTGTTTTCCCCTCTAAAGAAATGTTTTCCATAAAATCAAAGGGATTTTCTGCTTGAAAAACCTGAAAAGAAAAGAAATATTGTTAGACATTCTGAAGAAGCCAAATTATATCCCACAAGAAGAACAATAGATAACTCAGGTCTCCCAACACCTGTCTAGTCGCCTAAAGATCACACTATTCGGGTTTCCCTGGTGGCGCAGTGGTTGAGAATCTGCCTGCTAATGCAGGAGACACGGGTTCGAGCCCTGGTCTGGGAAGATCCCACATGCCACGGAGCAGCTGGGCCCGTGAGCCACAACTACTGAGCCTGCGCGTCTGGAGCCTGTGCCCCGCAACGGGAGGGGCCGCGATAGTGAAAGGCCCGCGCACCGCGATGAAGAGTGGCCCCCACTTGCCGTAACTAGAGAAAGCCCTCGCACGAACCGAAGACCCAACACAGCCAAAACTAAATAAATAAATAAATAAAGTAGCTATAAAATTAAAAAAAAAAAAAAAAAAAAAGATCACACTATTCCCTAGGGTCCTGGAAGCACTCAAGGCTGATGATACATTTTAAGATGACTAAGATCACCTATTAACCTCTTAAAGAAACTATACGAGCATCTCTGGTATTCTAAGAAGCAGAAAGGAAAAAAAGACTATTTTAAAATGGAAATGAAAGATTTAATGCCAAACTAAAATGACTAAAATGTCTTCACAGCTTGAGAAATCTAAAACACCATAGATATTATAGGCATTTTTCACAGGTATTACCATTAGATAGTCACATATACATGATACTACAAAATATTAAATTACCAACAATGTACTGTGGACATAAATATGTTTCTTAGTTCATAAGAGAACATATAATCATCAAATTGATGTTAAGGGACCATGATTGGGGAAGACAGAATAAATGCTGTCCATAGTAACCCCAAACAAAAAGTGGCACATAAGTTGACAAAACTTTTTTACTGCTTCTGAATTCAAGAGGCAGGCTTGGAGATAATGCTTGATGGAAATGGAGACATTTCTATGATCCATGAAGAACAATAAAAGAGGATTTTTAAAAATTAGGAATATTCCAGCAGGAATTATGAATACCACAGATAAGAATATATTCAAATAACCCAATTAAAAATGGGCAAAGGATCTGAATGGACAAACGTTCCTCTAAAAAAAGATATACAAAGGCCAATAAGCACATGAAAAGATGCTCAAAATCATTATCCATTAGGGAAATGCAAACCAAGGCTACAATGAGATACCATTTCACACCTACTAGGATGGCTGTAATAAAAAAGACAACTTATTGTGGTCATCATTTCATGATGTATGTAAGTCAAATCATTATGCTGTACACCTTGAACTTATACAGTGCTGTATGTCAATTATATCTCAATAAAACCGGAAGGAAAAAAAGATAATAAGTGTTAGTGAGGATGTGGAGAAACTGGAACCCTCATATACTGCTGGTGTTAATGTAAAATGATGCAGTGGCTTTGGAAAACAGTATGGTAGTTCCTCTAATGATTAAAAACAGTTACTATATGACCCAGCAATTTCACTTCTAGTTATATATCCAAGGTAAATGAAGACATATGTTCACACAAAAACTTATACATGAATGTTCATAGCAGCATTATTCATAATAGCCAAAAATGCAAACCACCCAAATCTCCATCGACCGATAAATGGATAAATAAAATTTGGTATAATCATATAATGGAATATTATTTGGCCATAATAAGGAATAAAGCACTGATACATGCTAACATGAATGAAACTTGAAAACACTATACTGGCTTTGTATATACCATATACCAGTATATGCTATGTATCATATATTGTATGATTCCATTTATATGAAATGGGATTTATACAACAGGCAGATCTAAAGAGACAAAAATTAGTAATGCCTAGTGCTATGGTGGGGATGGAGGAAAAAGGAAATGACTGATTGTTAATGGGTATAGAGTCTCTTTGTGGGGTGATAAAAATATTCTCAAATTGTTGTGATAGCTGCACAACTCTGCAAATATACTAAAACCACTGAATTGTACATTTATTAATAGGTGAACTGCATGTTCTGTGCTTTATATCTTAAAAAAGCTATATGTATTTTTTTTTCCAAAAAAAGTTCATATGCTGGGTGTGGTTGAGTTGTGGAACTCTGTGAAATTGTCTGTCAGAAATAGTGTTAGAGGCAGTGAAAAGGTGAGTTTCACTCACAACAGGATACAGTGGAAAGAGCACAGAACAATAGTCATAGATTCACTGGATTTTAAAACTGGGTATCTTCCAAAAAATCTGATCCAAATCATTCATGGCATGGACAAAGTAACTAAGACCAACCTAAATTAAGTAGCTTGGTTTTGACACATAGAAGTACTCAAATATTTATTGACTAATCCAAAACTAAAAGAAAAGTTGAAAACAACATTAATGTGGCTCCTATTTAGAATTCTGTATAAATGACAACCATTTGCTAATTTAAATAATCTCTTATTTTACCAAAAACTATCATTATAAGAATAATTCTTTTTGTAGTTCCTTGAGTTCAAAGTTTAGTTCATGTATTTTAAATTGTCTTGCTTTCTTAATAGACATTCAAGGCTACAAATTTTCCTCTGAGGATCTGTTTGGCTGCATTCTACAAGTTGTGATATATAGTAATCTTAATGTCATTTAGTTTATATTTTCTATAGTTTATATTTTCATTTTTACTCTCATTTTAAAGGATATAGTCTCAACTTCTAAGTAGATGGAACTTTTTGGTAATCTTTTATTGTTAATTTCTAATTTTATTGCATTAAATCTAAGAGGTCAGTATAATTTCTGCTTTTTGGAATTTATTGAGATATTTTGAAGGCCTGTGGAGAAATAATGTTTTATACTACATCCAGATTTTCTTCTTAGGAGGCATGTTTTATATATCTACAGTTAGCAAGTTCCCAGAGGAAAAACTAGACCCAGGGGTGTGTAGTTTTCCAATAAGCAGGAGAATGTGGATGTGTGGGTGTGAGGATATGGTGGTGGGTTAAAGGATAGTGAGTTCACTTTAAGGTTTAAGTAAAAATTAACAAATTAACTTTCCTATAACAAACATATTGTATAACTTAGGAAAAAAAACAATTTCTTTTAATACATAGTTTATAAATTTCAGAGATCATATTAATGTAATTATAATCTTTATTTCTCTCATTAATGATCAGTAAAAAGAGAGGATCTTGCAACTAAAATATATAAATAGTGATATTTTACAGTTTATAATTACAAAAAATCTTTGCCCCATCTGACTTTTTCATCACAGTATCTTTGTAGTTACCAGAAAATAAATGTATTACCAAGAAAGGTAATGATTACCCCAGCATCATGGATTTCATAATTCTTCTCATTAATTTAAACTTCCATTTCCATGCTGAGAAATCAAAACCTATAATTTCTAATTAACATAGTATAGTACATAGTAAATTTCTGTGAATGTTCCATTTATGATGAATACAATGTGAGCATTTAGTGTTCATTTACTATATGTCTGACACTATTTTAAGTGCTTTAAGTATACCAACTCAGCAACAATAATTTGTAGTAAGGATTATTATTATTATCTTCACTCTACAGATGAGGAAACTGAGACAGTGGTTAAGCAACTTGCCTAAGGTCACATTGCTAGAAAGTGGTGGAATCAGGATTCAAACCCAGGTAGTCTGGCTGCAGCCTCCACCTCTTAAGTCATGTGAAAAGCACACCTGAAAATTCAGGTACATTATCTCTGATAAACAAAATGACAGAAATAACTTAAAGACAACTGAGTTCAAAAAGTCAAATTATGACAGTTAATGTCTTCCTAATAATGATTTCCTATTTAAAAGCATTAACCCCCAAATTATAACATAGACACACGGGGATTTATCTGAGGGTAAACATATATTTGCATATTAAATCCAATTACTTAAAGATAGTCCTGTTAAATAGATACCTACAATTATGTATTACAATGTAATTTATTGAGCTTATTAGTTCTAAGATTTATCAGCATGTACTTCTGTTATGAATTTCATTTAAGTTTCATTTAAGGATTTTGTAAAAATCAATTTGTTGATGCAAAACAAGGCTGTCGTGGACAATTAAAAAAAATAGACTAGTACGTTACAAAAGCTTTCAGTGAAATATAGTACGTATTTTAGAGGTCTTACCTGACTGTAACGTTTTAGCTAGCAGTAATACGTTTTAAACACCTTACCTTTGAGAATCCAAGTTCTGAAAGCAATCTGTCAGCTACAAATTCAATATACTGTTTCATCAAAACACAATTCATTCCGATGAGGCCAACTGGCAAGGCTTCTGTTAAAAACTCCTGAGATATAAAGAAAAACAGAATAAAGTAGAAAGAAAGAACAATAAATTGTATGTGTTTTCCAAATAAAAAGAGGGTTCTAATTTTATTAATCTGCTAAGTCACTGATCTTGTTCAAGGAAAGTACACTAGGATAAATTCTTTCAACATGGCAAACAATGCTCATGTGCTTAAAAATGTTTGGGGTGTTGCTATTCACTTACTATTTCACATTCTCATATAGCCAAAGTAAATTGAAACTATTACACTACCGGTATTTTTTAAAGTAGCACTTGTAGGACCTGAATTTATATGCTTTCTCAATAGAAAAAAAGGAGATACTCTGTTCTGAAATACCCAGAAAAAGATTAACATGACTATGAAAGGGAACTGGGAAAGACAGAAAGTTCAATTAACAGAGAAAATGAGAAAGAAATAGAAATGGATCTGGGAATTGGGAGATAAACTGAACTCCAATTATATTGAAACACAGTGGTAAAGTTTTAACAAAGAAAAAATAAAACATATTAACCATTTGGATTTAGTTCTAAAAGTGATTCAAGATACCAAAATGCATTTTATGCCTTTTCTCTCTTCCCAATATGAAAACTATGGCTGTTAAAGTATGCACTATTAAAAAGAAGTTTAAAAACTTATTTTACTTTTCAACTAGTTCTTTAAAATGATAAAAGTACATTCTAAGTGAAGCATCCAGGTCTTTCTAGTTAGAGATCTTTACATGCCCTAAATCATACTTTACTATTCACTAATTCATTTATTTATTCATTCTGTGAACATTTGATGCATGCTTCAAGCTAGATACCCTGTTAGTTTAAGAATACAAAACAAGAAACCATCACTGCCCTCTAGCAGCTAAAAATCTAGAGAGCTAAGATAATTAAAATAGTTTGTTATGGCATGAAATTTGACAGATCAATGAGACAAAAAAATAGTCCTGAAACAAATTGTAGTATACATAAAATCTTAATATATAATAAAGACTGACTTATAAACCAAATTATAAGTTGACATAATAACTGCAATACATCATCTATTGGTACTGCCAGGTTGACCATATAATATTGCTGATACCTATTTTGACCTACAAAATGGCAATTTCATATGTGTCAACCTAATGAAATAATGGTACAAACATCAAAGAAAGAGAGATGTGCTAATTATGTAAGCTTCCCTGCTTACCTGCTCAATTTCAACAGCATTAACAATGATCTCCCTAACCCTTTCTTCTGAAGGCTTATTTACTAAGTATTGAAACATCAGGCAAGCAAAGTCACAGTGAAGCCCCTAAAATAGAAGAAAAATATCACTGTCAAAGGATGTTTAATCAGCTATTTTCACACAGTGATGTATCAGGCATTATATAGTAGTTAGGTAGTTTGGAATGCAACACTGAACTTCTGGAAGACAGAAGAAGGATTAACAGGGCCAGGAACTTCTTTTCTTCAAATCTTATTAAAATGCCAATTATAATAACCTATAATGAAAAATTTTCAATGCCAGCAAATCTCAGTTCATTAACATGAAAGATTAATTAACAACAACAAATCTGCAACCAAAAGCATTTTGGAAAGGAAAACAAAGCAAGAAGAACCAAAATGCAAATTCGCTCATTTTTAGTGTTTTTTAAAAAATTAAGAAATGATTGAAAAACAATTAAGTATTTAAAGAACAGGTGAAACTCAGAGATTTCAAAAACACAAGTTATATTGAACAAGAATGGCTCAAGATGAAAATAAATTCAGTGTAATGAAAATGGAAACTGAAGAATTAAGGATACCATCTGAAGCTGTATAAAGCAGAAATGACATTGCAGATAACTCAACGACAAAAGAAAGCAAAATTGTGAAATACCTTGAGAACAGAATAGTTATGCAAATATATGAAATGATATAGAAATTAAATAACTGGAGAACAGAATAGTTATGCAAATATATGAAATGATATAGAAATTAAATAATTGGAGAATAGAGCAAGGAGATTCAACCTACAATAATCGGGATTTCAAAACACAGAACAGATGGTACAAAGCTGAAAACAACAGACGAAAATTTCAAAAAAAAAAAAAAAGAGAAAGGTCAGAGACATAGAAAGATGATGGAGTTCTAAACAAAATTAACAATTAGAGACTGACAACAAGGCAGAGTCAGTTAACATTTCTAAACTACAAAGAAAAAGAAATGAATCTGTAAGCCGACAAGGGAGGAGAAGGTGGAAGGAATACACACTTTAGAGGATTACAAATCAGAGCTGCTTAGCTTTTTCTAAATGAACCAACAAAAACCCAGACAATTGAAAGATAAGACTCAAATCAAGGGTTGTATTCCAAGGATTATGTACCTAGTTAAATTGTCATTCCCAGAAGAAACCATTAGAAAAAGACCTCTTTAAATAGCTAATCTTAGAAAATTTACTAGTGAAACATACCCCCTCCACTTGACTAAAGAGGATATTTCAAATTACCAAAGGCTGAATTTCAAATGAACTGCTGAAAGGTGACAACATAGTGTTGATTAGAAACGATAGCTAGCTACCTACTACAGAGATGAGTAAGTCAAAGGCAGGCACTCGTAATTGTTAAATCAATAAGGGAATAAAATTAATTTTGAGGTTTAAAGCGACTCTAATCAAAATCCTAGTGGGGTTGTTTTTAAGTTAAAAAATTAATCTGGAAGGCTAAATGGGCAGAATCTTTTAAGAACACTTTTAAAATAAAAGTTATGAGATTTAGCCTACTAATTATCAAAACATAAAAAACTACAATAATTAAAATAGTTTATTATGGCATGATATTGACATATAGGTTAATGAAAAAGAAAAAGCCCTGAAACAGATTTTAGTATACTTGAAGTCTTAATATATAATAAAGAAGACATCACAAGTCAATGGAGAAGGAAGGATTACTTAAAGAGAATTGGAAAAACTTCCCAAGTGTGTGAAATAAAATTAAGTTACATTCTAACTTATCCTATGCTTTATTTATATTACATTCCGTACTTGTACTAAACAAATTTCAATGGCATTAAAGAGTTAAATGTTCAAAAGCCAAAAACAAAATATGTTTGACTATTTAACTCATCTCTGAAAGTAGATCCCACGAATTTCAGGGTTTTGTACATTAAAAGAACAAACAGGGGACACACAATTTTTGAGGGCAGGAGCCCACTGTGTCCCCCTTTGCCTGGCAAAGTAATAGAGCTATCCTTTTCTACTTCACCCAAAACTCTGTCCCCTGAGATTCGATTTGGCACCGGTATACAGAGAGGCCAAGCTTTCGGTAACAATTTTGGTGATCACCAAGGGACCACCTCGGGGATGGTCCGGGGGGGGGGGGGCGGGTGTCCCTAGAGGCCAGATCACCTGGGACCCTTGTCTGGAGGCCAAGCCCCCAGTCATACGCCGTCTGCCAGCCTGGCAGCTGGAACTCTGAGGTGGGAATAGACAGAGGAAGACGGACCCCCCTAGCAACTGCTGAGGCCCTTTTTGCCTTGAGGACATTCCTCTCTTCCTCCTGCCTGGACCGCCCTGGACTTCCTATTCCTAGGAATTGTTTTGGCAAAGCAGAAAAGATAGCGTCTGATGTCGCGACACCTCTGCCAGAATCTGGGTAAGTCCCTGGAAGTGCACTCCCAGGCTCCTTCAATTTTGTCCCTCTGAAGAACTTTTGGTTCCATCTGGGGAACGTTTGGTTCCCATCTGGGGATTTTCTGTTTCAGAAATCCCATCTGTAAGGCGCTGCTTAGACTAAGGTCATGGGATAAGTAGGACTTGGAAGCAGCCACTCTGAGCTTTGTGCTGTCTGTTTTTTTCTGGCATAAGGCTTCCGTCTGCTGGCGAGGGTTCTGATTTGTTTTCAGTCCACTGGTGAGTGTTCTATCAATCAAGTATAGGAAGTGCTCCTTCTCCTTCTTCTTTTTCTTCTCCTTCTTCTTTTCCTTCTCCTCCTTCTTCCTCCTCTCCTTCTTCTTTTTCTTTCTTTCTCCTTCTCCTTCTTCTTCTTCCTCTTCCTCTTTCCCTTCCCCTCCTTCTCCTTCTCCTTCTTTTCCTTCTCCTTCTCCTTCCCCGCCTTCCCCTCCTCCTCCTCCTCTTTCTCCATTTGATAGCCCCCTGGGGAAAATCTTGGCAGACTCATCGACCTATAGTTCTAACCCTATAACTGGGAAAAAAATGAAATTCTATTGTAATTCTGTTTGGCCAACGTACATTCTTGAAAATGAGGAAAGATGGTCTTTGAATGGTAGCCTAAATTATTATACAATTCTCCAGCTAGAGCTGTTTTGTCACAGGAATAGAAAGACAGGAGAAATTCCATATGTTCAAGCATTCACGCAGTTACATAATAAAAATGAGCAGCTAGGTAACAAGCTGATGGTACAAAGAGAAAGGAAAGTCACTTTGCCTAGAGCTGGTTGTTTCTGAAGGGAAAGGGAAATAAGGGAGACTGAGAAAAGAGTGGTACATGTTTTGTTTGTGGGACCATGTTTGTTGTATGTATGTATGCATGTCAGTACTTACACTGACTGGTTGAGACGTCTTTGAATAACAGGGCTCACTAACAGGGCTCACGTGTGACAACACCAGGGAATCCGTCCTATGGTGTCTGGGTTTGCCTGTGGCAGAATGCTGGTTGGGATTTTCCCTTTTGGACTAGCCTTGTTATGGGTGATCAGAGCCCTGTTCCATCTTATAACACCCCACCCAGGGTATTTTTACAAAATTGGGAGATCTTCAGCTATTCCCCCATGAAAAGAAATTGTTATTTCTCTCCCCCTGTGCCTGGGCCCGCCAGAACACTTATTTTATCTAGACCATCTCTAGTTCCTGAGACTGAAGAAAAAGGCAGGGAAAGAAGGCCTTTTTAAACTCAAGCAAAAAAACTGAGATCTCTGGTTCAGTCTTTATGTAAAAGTTAACTTGTAAATGAGCTCTATCTAATTGACTTAAAAGTAAGCACTTACAAATTAAATCTAAATGTCTAGAAAATTGGCCAAGATAAATTTTAGGACCACATGATCTGGGAAATATTCAGTACTGAATTAATATCTGCTATTGAAGGTGGCTTAAGCTTGTTGGTTTGATTAATATAGACCTGTCTTTAGAGTCATCAATGTTAAGTAATGCAAGTGAGATAAGAGCTTTTGGGTAAACTCTTTAGGAATAATTCTCCATAAGAAAGCTCATGTTTTTAAAGTTATGCATAATCAGGATTTTCAAAGATTGGATTAAATCTAGTTGGGTAAATGGATTTTGTTGGGAGTGGGCTAGGGCAAGACCAGATTCCTATTTGCCCTTGAAATCTTTTCACTTTGGTAAAATGAGTAAGTATTGTTTGGCAGTTTCTAAAGGTTCTTTTGACCTCCAGCTAACTTTGAGATTCTTCAGAGGGCCCCTGAGGCATCTCAGAAAGAAACAGTTAACTAGGATTATTTGGTATGTTAAACTAAATGTAATCAGTCAAGTTAAATGTAATCCTGGTTATTGTAACCAAGTTTCTTTACCAATTACATTGCAGTCAGATGCTTAACTGAGCCCTTTTAAGTCTTTCTGTTGCTGTACTCTGATGCTTTTGCAAAGGTGCTTCATCTTCAGGAAGACTTACGTGAAGGATCCCTTTTGACAAATACAAGTCTCTGATAAATTTCATATCATACAGCTGAGCTGGTTAATAAATTTAAAAATCTTGATGGAGAATCTGATGGCTTCATAAAAAGTTAGCAAAAGGATTAGTTACCAAGTGGGCTGGTAAATAATGTTTATGGTTTTCCCAGACATAGGGAAGCCCTTCCCCTCAAGCTACTTATGACTTAGAACAATTGGGTAAATTACACCTCTGTAGGAAAAATTGAAATATTCTTTTATCTCTGCCTGGTCCCTCCAGAAATTGGAGACTCTTGGGTTATAAAAATGAGGGTATTTTAGAGAAAAGAATTATGTTTCAATAGATAGGAAATTCTAGTTCCGTTAATTGAAGTTTGAATTTATGAAAGTTATTGTGTTAGCCACACTTTTGCCCTGATGTTTAGGAGGAAAGGGAAACTACCTAGTGAAGGTATCAGAGTGTAATTACTCATCATGTACCACTGCTTGTTTTAGGTCTATTGCTGAAAGCACATGTACAATGCTTGTGTGACAATTGGGTATAAATGATAAAATGTATAGCCTATAAAGCATATCCTCATTAACATACCTCTGTGCTTGTTCACTATACCTGATCAGTTTTCCCCCAATGTGGATTGACTAGGCAAATACAAAGGAGGCCTAGCACCAAGGGACATGATCTACACCTGGGGCAAACAGCTGAATCACCCTGGCACCAAGGGACAGATATTTTGATCATCAATGTCTTCTACTGAAAGACTTGCAATCGAAAGGGGAAATGAAAGAAAAAAATCTGCACATATTGAGGTATGAGGAAGTCACTCTGGCCTATACATGGTTTAACTTTAAAAGGCGGTTAAAAAGTGGCCTGTTTTGTGGCCTTTCAGACATGCATTGTACATCTGCTTTAACATTGACATGGGAAATGCATTTGAGAGTCAAAATGGAGTAATTATGATAAAACTACATGACCATTGTGGATGTGATTTCAGACACATTCATTCCTATATTGTCGCAAACTTGGAATTTTCTGAGCTATGTCAAACTCAAGGATGCCACAAGGATTTAAAAATTCCCCCACCCTCTTCAATGAGATTTTGGCTAAAAATTTAAGAGGATTACACCTGGATCAAGGTTGAGTAGAGGCCTTTCCAGCCAGAAGGGAAAAAGTAGCAACAGTAAAAAAGAGAAACATCTCTAACACAGGAAGAAAAAAATTAAACAGTATGTACAACAGATTGGTCAATTGTTAACTGTATGCATGGATGAGTTTATGTTCCATAGGTCTCCCCCTCACCTGGAAGCTCTCTTGCATCCCCTCAGAGCAGGAGACCAGGTGCTGCTGAAAGTATGGAAAGAGCAAGGACCTAAGCAGCAGCTTAAAGAGAAACAGAAGGGATCCTAGGAAGGGATCCTATGACATTCTTCTTACTACTCACGTCTCTCTAAAACCGGATGGAGTAAAACCATGGGTACATCACACCAGAGTAAGAAGATTACCAGAGACTGACCAGCCAAGCCTGCCTACAGCCAGCGAGCTGACTCCCGAAGCGGACATCTCACCCGTTGGGAAACTTAAGTATTTGTTCTGACAAGCGGAATGAAAATTCTGTTTTCTTAGCCTTTCTCATACCTCCTACCTATAGATTCATATGCTGATTCTTTTTGATAGTTCTAACTGCTAGATATGTGGTCAACTTCCTATTTCCAGGTCTTCAGGATTGCTTTGATGGGTTTTCCCCATACAAGGAATGGTTTGGAAACAATTGGCTACAACAAGTCTCTCCTAAGTACCAGTTCCAAACTGGCCTTCAGACCTATTCTCCTGAATTCCTAAGGGAATGAGATCCGTTCTGTCTACTAAAGTTCCAGTCGTCACTCTTACCTCTAACGGGACCAAGGAATTGAGATCTTAATCATATAAGACTTGGATCCAGGACGTGGAACTCAAATATTTTTAATTCGGTATCTATTCCCCCCAAATTAGGCAGGACTATGCCCCATCTGAGCAGGAAGTAGTCAGAACAGTCATTGCCCACTTCCCTGAAAGATTTGGGGAAAGATAAAAACTGAAGTGAGGATTATAACCAAGTCTCCCTAAAACAGGGTTCCTCCGTTTATGATTAACATCTCTATCCAAAATGATTGTTCCCTTTCTTGTCCAATATCTGTCCTCAAGATTGAGGAGTATCAAAGAAGAGGGTGGAGTGAAACTGAGTGAGGCCCTGTGGGGCTCCCGGGCTTGGAGGCCCTTTTGTCCCCCATTTATTGTAGGCAAGACTCCAGCCTCCATGACCTTCCCTGAGTTCCAAAGGGCAGATTCGAACAGAGAAACGTAGTTTTTTTTGAGGTCAGGAGCCCACTGTGTCCCCCTTTGCCTAGCAAAGAAATAAAGCTATCCTTTTCTACTTCACCCAAAAAAAAAAAAAAAGAACAAACAAAATTAAAAAGCAAAGGACAAACTGGGACAATATTTGCAGTAAATATAACAAAATTCATATTTTATAGTATATTCATGTGATAAATATAACTAACTCAATAAACAAATACTTATTGAAAGAGCCCAATCAGTTACTGTGCATTGGGAATATATACCAATGGGAATAAAAGCAAAAGACCAGAACAGGTAACTACAGAAAAAAAGACAAATGACTAGTATCACTATGAAAACAATGTTCAATCTAAGCAGTAATCAAATAAATGCAACTAAAACTAATAATGAGATACTAACTACTCCTATCAAATTTATCCAATATTTAACAAGTAAATCTGGTAAGGGTATAGTAAGAAAAGACATGTTCATACATTGTTAGGTGGGGCTGCAAATTGTTATCAGATTTCTGGAAAGAAATCTGCAAGTAAGTATGATGGCCTTTAAAATGTTCATACCTTATACTCTAGTAGTTTTATTTGTAGGGAATCTAGCTTAGGAAAATAGTATGAAATTGAGACAAAGCTTATATACAAAGATAGTCATTTTGCATTATAGCAAAACAAATAAACAAAAAACCAGGAAACAACTTAAATGTCTAATTATAGTCAAATAAATGATACATGTACTCATTAGGATATGTAATATATATCTAACAAAACTGTTTCCAAAAAATGCTTAATGTCATAGAATAATGTTCATAATATTCTGCTTAGTGAAAAGAGATGATCTTAGCTCAAAAAAATATGAAAAAAGCAGAATATCTCAAATTATAAAAATATGTTTGTATATATTTACATAGGTTTAAATGTAGGAAATTGTCCAGAAGGAAATACCAAATATGAAAGGTGGCTATCTCTGTGTGTTGAGACTGAATGATTTTATTCTCTTAATTCTCTATAATAATCATATATGACATTAATAATAAAAATTATTAGAAATTTAAAGACACAAAACAACACAAAGTAATTATACAAAGCATTTTTTTTTCTTTTGGCCACGCCACACAGTTTGCAGGATCTTAGTTCCCCAACCAGGGATTGAACCTGCTCCCCCTTAGCAGTGAAAGCACGGAGTCCTAACCACTGGACCATGAGGGAATTCCCAAAAAGTACTTTCATACATATTGTTTCACTGCATTTTAACAGAAGCCTGTTAAGGTGTATAGCTGAAGAAACTGAGGCTCAGAGAAGTTAAGTAACTTGACAAGGTCACTTTAGAAATAAGCTGAGGAGCCAGGATTAGTCAATCAATGTGACCCGAACGGCTATAATGGTCTAACACTGAGAACACAAAGATAAATGACAAGGTTTCTGCACTCAAGGAACTTGAGTCCAGTAGAGGAGAGAGACAAGAAGTGCAATACATGTTACGGACTCTAAGGTAGGGACAAATTCAGGTTTCAAAGGAATAGAGCAAAGAGTGGTCAGTTTTACCTCATTGGGGTAGGAAAGTTTTAAGTGGCAACTTGTGAGAAGGTAATCAACAGATGAAAAAAAAAAATGGTAGAAAAGATGGAAAGAGTGTTGCAGACAGAGGGAGACAAGATTTAGTTACTGATTGGATATAGCTGAAAAAAAAAAAAAAGAAGCACTCTAAAATGACTCCCAGATTTCAAATTCGTATGACTGGGTAGAAGGTAGAGGCACTCAGTGAGACAGAGAAAACAGGAAGGAGAACACATTTCAGGAGAAAGATGATGAGCTTGATTTCTGAAATACTAGGTTTGAAATATCTATGGAGCCTTCCAGAAGAAAACGTCTAACATGCACTTGAATTTATGGGTTTGGAGCTCAGGAAAGAATAACCAGGCTGAAGATAAAGTTTTAGTTGTTATGAGCATCTAGGTGGCAGCTGATTCCATGGGAATAAATAAGATCAGCCAGGAGGTCATGTATAGGGAAGGAGAACGACCAAAGTGGGAACCCAGGAGTACATTGGTACATAAGGATGGGCAGAGATTGAGGAGGAACAGTAAGAGAGGTAGGAAGAAAACACAGAGTCTTAAAATCCAAGGAAGAAATGACTTCCTGTTTTATTAATTAACAGGATATTTGTGTCACCATAAGCATTTTCAGCAGAAAGAAAAATAAATGAACAGCAGCTATGATTACAAATATAACTAGAAGAATACTTCATTCCTTACTTCATCTCTGCTGATGAGTTCATTGGAAAAAGTAAGTCCAGGCATAAGTCCTCTTTTCTTTAGCCAGAATATAGCAGCAAAAGATCCAGAGAAGAAAATTCCTTCTACAGCAGCAAAGGCCACCACCCTTTCCCCTGGGAGACGAAAAATAGTTTCACTTTCTGAAATATCATACACTGCAGACAATTTCAAGCTTATATATGTATAATATATACTTTTACATATATTTTTTAATAACAATATCACAACTGTTTTGCCAAGAAACACAATCAACAAGTTAGTGCCACAGCCAAGTCTTCAGAGGAGGAAGTTTGCCACCTCTACCTACTAGAGCAGAAAGGTATGTCAGCTTCAGGTCTTATGTCCAACACTGGACTCCTGCAGGTCTTGGAATGTGGACAAAGGAGAGCCTTCCACACGCAAAAAAAGAGGTGATATATCTGTGCACCACACGTGCCTGTGAGTGCAGGTACGTGTTTGTGAATGCAATATGTATATACATGTATGTTTGTACACTATGCTCTGTTGACCCTTTTGAAAACAAAAATAGCTCTTTAGACTAGTGAGTTATTTGTTTTAGGATGGAGACTTATCATTAATTTAACATAGATTACTATATTTTCATCTTGCTATTAATAAGATAATAGGTATAATTGATTCATTTTTAATTGACATAAATGTGATGTCATGTGAATGTTCATCTATAAGGGAACTAGACTATAATTTTATACAAACTGTGAATAAGAGGAACATTGTCATTTTAACTATTCTATGCATTCACATGAATGCTACAGAATGAAAATCATAACAGAAATAATTATAGAAGGCTATTCTTTTTGGAGAGGATTAAAAGATTATGAGGGGTAAATTTTACAAATTTTCAAGAATAGATGTGAGCTACAAATGTTCCAGAACACTTCTTCTAAAAGCTATAATGAATTGTAAAGGCCTTATGATTTTAGAGATAGGAAAGTAGGATGTATTTTTAAGATACAGCTAACCTCTATGATGAAATGCAATAAGATTGTGTAACTCATACTTTTTTTGATGTTTGAAATGTAATTTCATTACGTATATTAAGGTTGAATCTATATATTTAATGTTTTAAAGTTCTTTAAAGATATTTTAAAAAACTAAGCAGATTGTCGCAGGATGACTGCCACCCTCCTCTATTTTCTCTATTTCTAGGTTACTTCTTTGGTAGTGTCATGAAAGACATGCTTTCTGTGAGCCATTTTCTATCCACACTAATCTTTTCAGTGCATATTGAACACCTTGATGTTTCCCTTTGTTTTTCTCTAAAGCCAATGTTTCTCAAAATGTGCTTCTCAATCCACTTGTGAGAAAATCAGCTGGGTATAAAATGCAGATCACTCTCTGGTGAGGACCAGGAATCGGCAGGATTCTTCCACAAACTCTCCAGATGACTTTATGCACACTGAGAACCACTGCTTTTCTCATTCTTGAAATGAACTGAAAGCAATGCAGACATATATGTTTCACTGGTTCTCAACGTGTGGTCCAGGGATCCCTGGAGATCCACAGACCCAGGAGGTCTGTGAAGTCAAAACTATTTTCATAGTAATAATAAGGCACTATTTATCTTTTTTTTTTTTTTTTAAACATCTTTATTGAAGTATAATTGCCTTACAATAGTGTGTTAGCTTCTGCTTTATAACAAAGTGAATCAGTTATACATATACAATATGTTCCCATTTCTCTTCCCTCTTGCATCTCCCTCCCTCCCACCCTCCCCATCCCACCCCTCTAGGTGGTCACAAAGCACCGAGCTGATCTCCCTGTGCTATGCGGCTGCTTCCCACTAGCTATCTATTTTACATTTGGTAGTGTATATATGTCCATGACACTCTCTTACCCTGTCACATCTCACCCCACCCCCTCCCCCTATCCTCAAGTCCATTCTCTAGTAGGTCTGTGTCTTTTTTTTTTTTTTTTTTTTTTTTTTAAAGGAGAGTTTTCCCTTTCCTTTGGTTTTTTTTTTTTTAATTAATTAATTAATTTATTTATGGCTATGTTGGGTCTTCGTTTCTGTGCGAGGGCTTTCTCCAGCTGTGGAGAGTGGGGGCCACTCTTCATCGCGGTGCGCGGGCCTCTCACTGTCGCGGCCTCTCCCGTTGCGGAGCACAGGCTCCAGACACGCAGGCTCAGTAGTTGTGGCTCACGGGCCTAGTCGCTTAACGGCATGTGGGATCTTCCCAGACCAGGGCTCGAACCCGTGTCTCCTGCATTAGCAGGCGGATTCTTAACCACTGCGCCACCAGGGAAGCCCAGGTCTGTGTCTTTATTCCCGTCTTGCCACTAGGTTCTTCATGGCCTTTTTTTTTTTTTTTTTTTCCTTAGATTCCGTATATATGTGTTAGCATACTGTATTTGTTTTTCTCTTTCTGACTTACTTCACTCTGTATGACAGACTCTAACTCCATCCACCTCATTACAAATACCTCCATTTCATTTCTTTTTACGGCTGAGTAATATTCCATTGTATATATGTGCCACATCTTCTTTATCCATTCATCTGTCGATGGACATTTAGGTTGCTTCCATGTCCTGGCTATTGTAAATAGAGCTGCAATGAACATTGTGGTACATGACACTTTTTGACCTATGGTTTTCTCAGGGTATATGCCCAGTAGTGGGATTGCTGGGTCGTATGGTAGTTCTATTTGTAGTTTTTTAAGGAACCTCCATACTGTTCTCCATAGTGGCTGTATCAATTTACATTCCCACCAACAGTGCAAGAGTGTTCCCTTTCCTCCACACCCTCTCCAGCATTTATTGTTTCTAGATTTTTTGATGATGGCCATTCTGACCGGTGTGAGATGATATCTCATTGTAGTTTTGATTTGCATTTCTCTAATGATTAATGATGTTGAGCATTCTTTCATGTGCCTGTAGGCCATCTGTATATCTTCTTTGGAGAAATGTCTATTTAGGTCTTCTGCCCATTTTTGGATTGGGTTGTTCGTTTTTTTGTTATTGAGCTGCATGAGCTGCTTGTAAATCTTGGAGATTAATCCTTTGTCAGTTGCTTCATTTGCAAATATTTTCTCCCATTCTAAGGGTTGTCTTTTGGTCTTGTTTATGGTTTCCTTTGCTGTGCAAAAGCTTTTAAGTTTCATTAGGTCCCATTTGTTTATTTGTGTTCTTATTTCCATTTCTCTGGGAGCTGGGTCAAAAAGAATCTTGCTGTGATGTATGTCATAGAGTGTTCTGCCTATGTTTTCCTCTAAGAGTTTGATAGTGTCTGGCCTTACACTTAGGTCTTTAATCCATTTTGAGTTTATTTTTGTGCATGGTGTCAGGGAGTGTTCTAATTTCATACTTTTACATGTACCTGTCCAATTTTCCCAGCACCACTTATTGAAGAGGCTGTCTTTTCTCCACTGTATATGCTTGCCTCCTTTATCAAAGATAAGGTGACCATATGTGTGTGGGTTTATCTCTGGGCTTTCTATCCTGTTCCATTGATCTATATTTCTGTTTTTGTGCCAGTACCAAACTGTCTTGATTACTGAAGCTTTGTAATATAGTCTGAAGTCAGGGAGCCTGATTCCCCCAGCTCCATTTTTCGTTCTCAAGATTGCTTTGGCTATTCCGGGTCTTTTGTGTTTCCATACAAATTGTGAAATTTTTTGTTGTAGTTCTGTGAAAAATGCCAGTGGTAGTTTGATAGGGATTGCATTGAATCTGTAGATTGCTTTGGGTAGTAGAGTCATTTTCACAATGTTGATTCTTCCAATCCAGGAACATGGTATATCTCTCCATCTATTTGTATCATCTTTAATTTCTTTCATCAGTGTCTTATAATTTTCTGCATACAGGTCTTTTGTCTCCTTAGGTAGGTTTATTCCTAGATATCTTATTCTTTTTGTTGCAATGGTAAACGGGAGTGTTTTCTTAATTTCACTTTCAGATTTTTCGTCATTAGTGTATAGAAATGCAAGCGATTTCTGTGCATTAATTTTGTATCCTGCTACTTTACCAAATTCATTGATTAGCTCTAGGAGTTTTCTGGTAGCCTCTTTAGGATTCTCTATGTATAGTATCATGTCATCTGCAAATAGTGACAGCTTTACTTCTTCTTTTCCGATTTGGATTCCTTTTATTTCTTTGTCTTCTCTGATTGCTGTGGCTAACACTTCCAAAACTATGTTGAATAATAGTGGTGAGAGTGGGCAACCTTGTCTTGTTCCTGATCTTAGTGGAAATGGTTTCAGTTTTTCACCATTGAGGACAATGTTGGCTGTGGGTTTGTCATATATGGCCTTTATTATGTTGAGGAAAGTTCCCTCTATGCCTACTTTCTGCAGGGCTTTTATCATAAATGGGTGTTGAATTTTGTCGAAAGCTTTCTCTGCATCTATTGAGATGATCATATGGTTTTTCTCCTTCAATTTGTTAATATGGTGTATCACATTGATTGATTTGCGTATATTGAAGAATCCTTGCATTCCTGGGATAAACCCCACTTGATCATGGTGTATGATCCTTTTAATGTGCTGTTGGATTCTGTTTGCGAGTATTTTGTTGAGGATTTTTGCATCTATGTTCATCAGTGATATTGGCCTGTAGTTTTCTTTCTTTGTGACATCTTTGTCTGGTTTTGGTATCAGGGTGATGGTGGCCTCGTAGAATGAGTTTGGGAGTGTTCCTCCCTCTGCAATATTTTGGAAGAGTTTGAGAAGGATAGGTGTTAGCTCTTCTCTAAATGTTTGATAGAATTCGCCTGTGAAGCCATCTGGTCCTGGGCTTTTGTTTGTTGGAAGGTTTTTAATCACAGTTTCAATTTCAGTGCTTGTGATTGGTCTGTTCATATTTTCTATTTCTTCCTGGTTCAGTCTCGGAAGGTTGTGCATTTCTAAGAATCTGTCCATTTCTTCCAGGTTGTCCATTTTATTGGCATAGAGTTGCTTGTAGTAATCTCTCATGATCTTTTGTATTTCTGCAGTGTCAGTGGTTATTTCTCCTTTTTCATTTCTAATTCTATTGATCTGAGTCTTCTCCCTTTTTCTCTTGATGAGTCTGGCTAATGGTTTATCAATTTTGTTTATCTTCTCAAAGAACCAGCTTTTAGTTTCATTGATTTTTGCTATTGTTTCCTTCATTTCTTTTTCATTTATTTCTGACCTGATCTTTATAATTTCTTTCCTTCTGCTGGCTTTGGGGTTTTTTTGTTCTTCTTTCTCTAATTGCTTTAGGTGCAAGGTTAGGTTGTTTATTCGAGATGTTTCCTGTTTCTTGAGGTAGGCTTGTATTGCTATAAACTTCCCTCTTAGCACTGCTTTTGCTGCGTCCCATAGGTTTTGGGTCGTCGTATCTCCATTGTCATTTATTTCTAGGTATTTTTTGATTTCCCCTTTGATTTCTTCAGTAATCACTTCATTATTAAGTAATGTATTGTGTAGCCTCCATGTGTTTGTATTTTTTGCAGATCTTTTCCTGTAATTGATATCTAGTCTCATAGCGTTGTGGTCGGAAAAGATACTTGATACGATTTCAATTTTCTTAAATTTACCAAGGTTTGATTTGTGACCCAAGATATGATCTATCCTGGAGAATGTTCCATGAGCACTTGAGAAAAATGTGTATTCTGTTGTTTTTGGGTGGAATGTCCTATAAATATCAATTAAGTCCATCTTGTTTAATGTATCATTTAAAGCTTGTGTTTCCTTATTTATTTTCATTTTGGATGATCTGTCCATTGGTGAAAGTGGGGTGTTAAAGTCCCCTACTATGATTGTGTTGCTGTCGATTTCCCCTTTTATGGCTGTTAGTACTTGCCTTATGTATTGAGGTGCTCCTATGTTGGGTGCATAAATATTTACAATTGTTATACCTTCCTCTTGGATCGATCCCTTGATCATTATATAGTGTCCTTCTTTGTCTCTTGTGATAGTCTTTATTTTAAAGTCTATTTTGTCTGATATGAGAATTGCTACTCCAGCTTTCTTTTGATTTCCATTTGCATGGAATATCTTTTTCCATCCCCTCACTTTCAGTCTGTATGTGTCTCTAGGTCTGAAGTGGGTCTCTTGTAGACAGCATATATATGGGTCTTGTTTTTGTATCCATTCAGCCAGCCTGTGTCTTTTGGTGGGAGCATTTAATCCATTTACATTCAAGGTAATTATCGATATGTATGTTCCTATTCCCATTTTCTTAAATGTTTTGGGTTTGTTATTGTAGGTGTTTTCCTTCTCTTGTGTTTCTTGCCTAGAGAAGTTCCTTTAGCATTTGTTGTAAAGCTGGTTTGGTAGTGCTGAACTCTCTCAGCTTTTGCTTGTCTGTAAAGGTTTTAATTTCTCCATCACATTTGAATGAGATCCTTGCTGGGTAGAGTAATCTTGGTTGTAGGTTCTTCTCCTTCATCACTTTAAGTATATCCTGCCACTCCCTTCTGGCTTGCAGAGTTTCTGCTGAAAGATCAGATGTTAACCTTATGGGGATTCCCTTGTGTGTTATTTGTTTTTTTTCCCTTGCTGCCTTTAATATGTTTTCCTTATATTTAATTTTTGACAGTTTGATTAATATGTGTCTTGGCGTGTTTCTCCTTGGGTTTATCCTGTATGGGACTCTCTGTGCTTCCTGGACTTGATTAACTATTTCCTTTCCCATATTAGGGAAGTTTTCAACTATAATCTCTTCAAATATTTTCTCAATCCCTTTCTTTTTCTCTTCTTCTTCTGGGACCCCTATAATTCGAATGTTGGTGCGTTTAATGCTGTCCCAGACGTCTCTGAGACTGTCCTCAGTTCTTTTCATTCTTTTTTCTTTATCCTGCTCTGCAGTAGTTATTTCCACCATTTTATCTTCCAGGTCACTTATCCTTTCTTCTGCCTCAGTTATTCTGCTATTGATCCCATCTAGAGTATTTTTAATTTCATTTATTGTGTTTTTCATCATTGCTTGATTCCTCTTTAGTTCTTCTACGTCCTTGTTAAATGCTTCTTGCATTTTGTCTATTCTATTTCCAAGATTTTGGATCATCCTTACTATCATTATTCTGAATTCTTTTTCAGGTAGACTACCTATTTCCTCTTCATTTGTTAAGTCTAGTGTGTTTTGACCCTGCTCCTTCATCTGCTGTGTGTTTTTCTGTCGTCTCATTTTGCTTATCTTACTGTGTTTGGGGTCTCCTTATCACAGGTTGCAGGTTTGTAGTTCCCGTTGTTTTTGGTATCTGTCCCCAGTGGCTAAGGTTGGTTCAGTGGGTTGTGTAGGCTTCCTGGTGGAGGGAACTAGTGCCTGAGCTCTGGTGGATGAGGCTGGATCTTGTCTTTCTGGTGGGCACGTCCACGTCTGGTGGTGTATTTTGGGGTGTCTGTGGCCTTATTATGATTTTAGGCAGCCTCTCTGCTAATGGATGAGGCTGTGTTCCTGTCTTGCTAGTTGTTTGGCATAGGGTGTTCAGCACTGTAGCTTGCTGGTCATTGAGTGATGCTGGGTCTTGATGTTGAGATGGAGATCTCTGAGAGATTTTTGCCGTTTGGTATTACGTGGAGCTGGGAGGTCTCTTGTGGACCAGTGTCCTGAAGTTGGCTCTCCCACCTCCGAGGTACGGCCCTGATGCCTGGCTGAAGCACCAAGAGCCTTTCGTCCACACGGCTCAGAGTAAAAGGGAGAAAAAATAGAAAGAAAGAAAGAAAGGAAGGAAGGAAGGAAGGAAGGAAGGAAGGAAGGAGGAAGGAAGGAAGGAAGGAAGGAAAGAAAGAAAGAAAGAAAGAAAGAAAGAAAGAAAAGAAAGAAAGAAGCTATAATATAGTGAAGTAAAATAAAGCTATTGTAAAGCAAAGCTATACAGACAAAATCTCCCCCAGAAGCATATACATATACACTCACAAAAAAAAAAAGGAAAAGGGGAAAAATTAATATATCCTGCTCCCAAAGTCCACCTCCTGAATTTGGGATGATTCGTTGTCTAGTCAGGTATTCAACAGATGCAGGCACATCAAGTTGTTTGTGGAGTTTTAATCCGCTTCTTCTGAGGCTACTGGGACAGATTTCCCCTCCTCTTCTCTGTTCACACAGCTCCTGGGGATCAGCTTTGGATTTGGACCCGCCTCTGCGTGTAGGTCGCCTGAGGGCGTCTGTTCCCCGCCCAGACAGGACGGGGTTAAAGGAGCAGCTGCTTCGGGGGCTCTGGCTCACCCAGGCCGCGGGGAGGGAGGGGTACAGAGGAGGCGGGGCGAGCCTGCGGCGTCAGAGGCCGGCGTGACGTTGCAGCAGCCTGAGGTGCGCAGTGCGTTCTCCCGGGGGATGTTGTCCCTGGATCACGGGACCCTGGCAGTGGCGGGCTGCACGGGCTCCCGGGAGGGGCGGTGTGGAGAGTGACCTGTGCTCGCACACAGGCTTCTTGGAGGCGGCAGCAGCAGCCCCAGCGTCTCACGCCCGTCTCTGGGGTCCGCGCTGATAGCCGCGGCTCACGCCAGTTTCTGGAGTTCGTTTAGGCGGCGCTCTGAATCCCCTCTCCTTGCGCGCCGCGAAACAAAGAGGCAAGAAAAAGTCTCTTGCCTCTTCGGCAGCTGCAGACTTTTTCCCGGACTCCCTCCCAGCCAGCTGTGGTGCGCTAACCCCTTCAGGCTGTGTTCACGCCGCCAACCCCAGTCCTCTCCCTGCGATCCGACCGAAGCCCGAGCCTCCGCTCCCAGCCCCGCCCGCCCCGGCGGGGGAGCAGACAAGCCTCTCGGGCTGGTGAGCGCTGCTCGGCGCCGAGCCTCCGTGCGGGAATCTCTCCGTTTTTCCCTCTGCGCCCCTGTTGCTATGGGATCCGCGCTGTTAGCTGCGGCTCGCGCCCGTCTCTGGAGTTCGTTTAGGCGGCGCTCTGAATCCCCTCTCCTCGCGCACCAGGAAACAGGGAAGAAAAAGTCTCTTGCCTCTTCGGCAGCTGCAGACTTTTTCCCGGACTCCTTCCCGGCTAGCTGTGGTGCACTAACCCCTTCAGGCTGTGTTCACGCCGCCAACCCCAGTCCTCTCCCTGCGACCGAAGCCCAGAGCCTCAGCTCCCAGCCCCGCCTGCCCCGGCGGCTGAGCAGACAAGCCTCTCGGGCTGGTGAGTGCTGGTCAGCGCCGAGCCTCCGTGCGGGAAGTGCGGGAATCTCTCCGCTTTGCCCTCCACACCTCTGTGGCTGCGCTCTCCTCCGTGGCTCCGAAGCTTCCCCCCTCTGCCACCCGCACTCTCTGCCCGCGAAGGGGCTCCTAGTGCGTGGAAATCTTTCCTCCTTCACAGCTCCCTCCCACTGGTGCAGGTGCCGTCCCTATTCTTTTGTCTCTGTTATTTCTTTTTTCTTTTGCCCTACCCAAGTACGGGGGGAGTTTCTTGCCTTTTGGGAGGTCTGACGTTTTCTGCCAGCGTTCAGTGGGTGTTCTGTAGGAGCAGTTCCACGTGTAGATGTATTTCTACTGTATCTGTGGGAAGGAAGGTGATCTCCGCGTCTTACTCTTCCGCCATCTTCTCTCCTCCGCTTCCTCTTCTATTTATCTTTTTTACCATCATTCTCTTATGAATATACAGCGGTGCTTTCCAGAGGCTACACAACATATTCACAACAACCTGAAAAACCTGATAAAGTACTTCTCCCTTTTCTAACTACATATCTGAAGGAGGTTGGATTTTTTTAAAATACTTCAACCAAAAAAACATTCTGCAACAAATTGAATGCAGAAGCAGATATAATCCAGCTATCCTATTAAGTTAGACATTAAAGAGATTTGCAAAAATAAAAAACTAGGCCATTCTCATTCCAGTGAGAATGGAATGGCCAAAGCTAGGCCATTCCAATTTTTGGGGAAAATACAGTATTTCTTTTCATAAATATACATTATTTATTTCAAAATGCAATGGGTTATTACTGTTAATTTAATATGCATTAATAAGTAAATATTTTGAAAGTTTCTTGGCTTTAATTTCTAATATGAAAATATCAATAGATATAACCAGCCCTCAATAATTTTTAAGAGTGCAAAGGAGTACTTAGACCAAAAATTTTGAGACCTCTTTCCCCACATCATGAATAAAACCAGAAAGTAAAGACAACCAATTGTGAAATAAATAAGAATAAGAAGGGTACTTAGAGCTATTTAAATTAAATATCTGAATATTTTAATTAAATGTAATAAATATTTATTAACCAACTACTATATTATAAGAGACAATGTTAATCGCTTCCTTAAAAAAATGTTATTGGATCTCAACTCACCCAAAAGGGTGTCTGCATTTAACTTATCTGTGAAAAAGAAGCCTGTTATTGCAAGCTGTTTCTTGCCTTAGTTGAGTGCACTAATTTAGATATTTGTTCCCTGAAAAATGTTAAGACTTTGACTTGCTTTATTTTAGGGAAAATAAACATTACTGAAAGCATATAGTCTTGCTCTAATATTCTTGTCAGAGTCTATGTGACTGATTCTTATTTACCTGTAATTATGCGCTGACATTTAACCTTTCAACTTTCAATTTAATAAACAGAATAGATAACAGATTTAGATTACTTTTTCACCAGTTTCTAATTAATTCTTAGGAATAGTGATACTACACCATGTAAAATAGCATTGTATAACCCAAGGCAAATTTGATCATATATAAATTAAAGCTACATACCAAAAGTAGATTTTCTATCTGCTATCCATCGCAAGGCCCAATCTGCTTTTTTCTTAACATATGGCATTGTTTCAATTGCATTAAATAAAAATTCCCTGTAAAAACAAAAGAGTTAATGGCAAAGTTATTCACTTGGTTTTTTGGGGGTTTTTTTTGTTTTTATCTTTGGCTGTGCCACACGGCTTGCAGGATCTTAGTTCCCCAACCAGGTATTGAACCCGGGCCCTCGGCAGTGAAAGTGCCGAGTCCTAACCACTGGACCACCAGGGAATCTCCAATTCACTTGTTTTTAATCAGACTATATTTGATTCTATGCAATTCTATGGTATGCAACAGACCTGTAGTTCTTCTGTATTTTTGCATGTCCATAAAATATAGATGTGAAAGTAAAACTCAAATTAGTGCTTTGGATCTGGTCTTATACAAAATTGACTAAATTAGAATATTTAATTTCTAAACAGAATGTGCGAACAGTTTTTTAAGATATAATATCCAAAGATTTACTGGTCCTATACGAGTTATTTTTAATCTAACACATTATTAAGCAATAGAAAATATGGTACTCCTAAACTTCCATATTTGAATAATCTTTCCCTAATATTTAGTTCCCTAATATTAACATAATCAAGCAATAGGATAAATCTTTGTAAATAAAATCCCAGCAGTAATACCTTTTCTTAGGATCTCTGATGTAAGTGTCTATTAGCAAACTGTACATCTCTGAGTGAACATTTTCGATGAGAATTTGAAAGCCATAGAAACAGCGAGCCTCTGGAACCTGCACCTCCTGACTGAAGCGCTCCACCTAAGAAGATAAGGGAAACAAATATATCCAATTCTATGGGCTCTCATTAAACACTGCAAATCAGAATCTGGACATCAGAATGATCACTTAAAAATCACCTGTCATGCCACAGACAGGTCAGAAAGACCTTATGAATTATTTTAAGCAGTATTGCTTAATCCATCAACCCTCCACAATTAGTTGCATACTATATTCTTAAGCAATTAAATAAACTGACCTATTAGGTGGAGATACTGCCTATAAAGCCAAATAAATTTTAGAACATCTACCAAAAATAATTATTTTGCTTTGTAGAATTGACCTTAAGTAGATCTACTGAAGCCCCTACAAGCTTATAATGAAAGTTTGCATCTTCCCATTCTTTTTAATAAGAAAGCATGCCTTCTAACCAACCATAATAGAAGTTTCAAATGGGAAGCCAGACCCAGTGCTCTATTGCAGAGCTCTGGAAAGATTATTAAGGTGCAGGTTCTCTATTAGGATTACTATCTAAGGGTAAAATCAAACTCATGCTTATGCCTTGTAAGTAGTTTTGATTGGTACAATATGCTTGATTTCATGATATTTTGGGGGGTCAAATAACAGAAATGTATCCTTGCCTCTGACACTTCATCAGAAAAAATTTTTCAAGAGTTAAGTTCATTTCTTAGACATCATTTTTCAGGCTCAGTCTGATTATCTTACCACCATTACTACCATTTAACTGCTGAACAAAAGAGAACAAAAGTGGAAACAAAAATCTTACCAAATTTTCATTCACAATTCCGTCACTGGCTGCAAAAAAGGCTAAGATGTGAGAGATAAAATACTTCTCTTCTGATTTAAGCTTGTTCCAGTGAGGGAGATCCTTTGATAAATCAACCTGAAATAAAAAGATTTTCAAAAGTTTTAACTTAAATTCTTCTCAAAGTATGGAAAACTGACTTCCATTTCAAAGTTAAGGTGGGACATCTCATTAGCAGTAAAATGTAAAAAAGAAAAAAATGTTATCATTCTTGCTATAGACTGAGTATTTGTGTCCCTGCAAAGTCCATATTGAAACCTAATCCTCAATGTGATGATATTTGGAGGTGGAGCCTTTAGGAAGTGATTAGGTCACCCTCATGAATGGCATTAGTGCCCTTATAAAGAGACCTCAGAGAGCTCCTTTGCCCCTTCTGCCACGTGAGGACATAGCAAGAAGACAGCTGTCTATGAAACAGGAAGCAAGCCTTCACCAGATATCAAATCTGCAGGCACCTTGATCTTAGAATCACCAGCCTCCAAAACTGTGAGAAATAAATTTCTGTTGTTTGCAAGCTACCTACTCTATATTATTATGGCAGCTCAAACTAAGACAATTACAAAGGAAAAGAACAAAATTAAAACATTATGAAGACATCTATCTTCCAGCTAATTGAGAAGCTGGCCAGGATGTCCTTTTAAAATATTAAAATTAACCTATTCTCACCACAAAAAAGAAATGGTAACTATGTGATGGGACACAGGTGTTAGCTTATACTATGGTGGTAATCATTTTACCATACATAAGTGTATCAAAGCAATACGTTGTACACTTTATACCTACACAATGTTATATGTCAACTATATCAATAAAGCTGGGGGAAAGCCAAAATCTGGAAGCAATTAAGGAAGGGGCAAAATGGGAAGAGAGAGTAGAAACAGTCAAGAAGGAACTGAGGTGAATAAACTAATGCCTTTCAGCAGCCATTTCTTTAGCATTTTATACATATTTACCATTGTGTTAGACAGATAACTAGGCACTTGTTAAGCAATTGTAGCTGCTACCTTACTGCTGACTAATCTACTTTTATACCCAGAAGTAATGTCGGGCACGTAACAATCTGGGTTTTAAAACAGTTTATAGATATGGCTTCCTCTGGAAATAGAAATATTTTGGAAAATGTTTATTAGAACTAGTCCTTGGAACTAATAGAAATGTACTCTAGAGTTTGGTGAAATTTACAATTTTAAAATAGTCTTTAAATGTACCTTGTAGATATCATTTTGTCTCAGGAAGATCTCTTAAGTATGTTTCATAATAACCTCATAAACATTTGAAATATGTAATTGTCTTTTGTCCTTCTTTTATTTATTCTAACAAAGCCCTAATCTCTTTCACCATTCCAAAAAATGACTAAAGTTTCATCCTTTCAATCATTTGTGTTCTTTTCCAAAGTCCTTTTTCTCATTACTTTATTTTTAAAATGTTTACTGAGCACCAACTACATGCCAGACACTGTGCTAAATGTTGGGGATACAAAGGAGCAGAGAGGAAATATTTGCATACAGCTTTTAAAATATGTAAGCTAAAAATCAGGTCCTATTCTATTAAGAGTTCACTCGGGTTTAACTGACATCTTCCTGGTTTTTGTGTATTATACTCCTGATACTAAATTTTAATATTACAATATGCTCTCTAATATTAAACTTATCTACATTAGTCATTTTCCATTCCTAAAAGGTAAAACTTTTCACCCAGCTTTATCTCATTTGAATAAATTCTCAATTTTACAATCTAAAGATTGATTACCAACTACTGGTTAACAGAACGGCCTGGGTAGCTTTGAAAAAAAACCCAAACACCAGAACTTTATCTTCTGAATCAAGGCTTCGATGATCAGGCATATTTAGGAATAAAGCTAAATCACTGATAAAACAATGAAATCTAGAGTTGATTAAACTGTAACTTACATAATTTGTTTAAATGAAAAATACGTGGAACTAAAAATGTGTTTGACTTCCCAATTAATTATGTATTTGAATCTTCCTATAAGCTGTCTATAAAATATGTACCAACTTTATATTTTAATTTTTAAAAATTAGTGTTTTTTAAGTCATAGTACTACACATATTACATTTGCTAAAAGATATAAGAAATTTTTTGATGAATTTAAAAAACCCAGGTATCACAAGTACTTTTTTAACATGATGAATGAAAAAGCCACCTATGTACTCCGTTTGTTCTCTTAACCACATCTCACAAAAAACTTTCTAAAAACCACAGTCAGAGACAGTCAGGTGTGTCTAGCACTATGGCCCAATTTGAAAATGCTGGGTTTGGCTTTGGGTTGGTTTTTTGCTCTACATGCTAACTACAATATAACAAAGATGTTAATAATGTTAACAAATATAAAATAACAAAGATGGGTAGGTGGGTAAAATCAGTGTAACAGAAGCTTTAAAAATTGGTGGCTTCTGATTTCTAGTATAAATCTCCCCCATTCTGTGTAAAATAATAGCTTACATTTATTTGGTGCTTGCTAAATGCCAAGTAACATTCTACACATCTAATTAATCCTAACAACCAGAACTAGGTAATATTAGCCCAATTTACTGATGAGGATACACAGAGAGGTTTCACAGAGCAACTTTGCCAGTGGCACTGCTAGTATGTGGTAGAGCCAGGATTTGTACCTAGGCGGCCTGGTTCCAGAGTCTGCATTCTCAACAGCATATGTAAAGAGTCAATTTCTCAAAAAATAGGTAAATAAACAGACAGACAGATCCAAATGTATCTAAACAAATAGATATATCTATCTGTATAGATAAATATGCACACACAGAGAACAGAGTGCTATACAGGGATCATCCATCGTATTCAAAAATGAAGACAATGATTATTTGCAGACTATGGAGCAACCGCTTGCATGACCAACTGCCCTTACCAAACCAGCGAGGATCTTCTGATTTGCTGTGTTCAACTCATTTCCTAGGCGGAAATTGCCACACTACAAGAAAACATTCCACAGCTGTCCTGTCTGTTGGCACAGCTGTGCCAGGTTTGATGTGGCTGAGGGCAGGGCCAGACTGAGAGGAGCACTGTGAATTCAGGCCAGCACCTCAGAAGCGAGTGCCCTGCCCAGGCAAACTCCCCATGCGACAGCTCCTTCTGCACCATCAGATAAGCCTCTCATCTGAAAGCAGGGTCTCTAAGGCTTTCACTATTTCATGCTTTAGCTATGGCTGCAATTTTATTTATTCCACTAACCATAAGTAAAGACTAGTCTTATTTGGTCACAGCAAACCAAAACTGTTTAAAAATGGAAAATGTTCTGAAATATATTGGAGGTAAAAATCTGGCAGACTGAGATGACATTTTTGCAGCAGAAAACATGTTTATAGACAGTAATCTAAACACAAAACACTGGAGAATCCTGTATTTAGTCTCAGGAATTTCAAACATTATCTTATACAACTGATCTTATTCAATGTACCTTATAATGTAAGTTAAACATTTTTAATGTCCTGCAACAGAAAATGTGAACACTGCACTAGAGAACATGTTTGCTGATGACGGTGCTGCTACTTACCTCTTCTGCTGTCCAGAAGGATGCCTGTGCCTGTTTATACATTTTCCAAATGTCAGGGTACTGGATTGGAAAGATGACAAATCGGCGAGAACTCCTTCTTAGGAGTGGCTCTTCATTTGACTTTGCTTCATTTTCGTTGGTATCTGAAGATAACCTCTTTGAAAAATAAAGTACAAGCACCCATTTCATGGAGAGATTTCCTCTTTATTCACATCTAAACACACATCTTGGGAAGTTCGGGAGACAGCATCGTTTTGGGAGCCAGTCTCCCCAGCTTGAATCCTTACTGTTATCTGGTAGCTGGTTAATGGTGTTTACTTAGTTGTGTGGCTATAGGAAGTTCCTTAAATTCTCTGAGCCTTGGTTTCCTCATCAGTAAAATAATACCTACCTTAGAGGTTAATTGTGATGATTAAAAGTGCTTTAAACAGAGCCTGGTGCACAGTAATCTCTCAAAATATTGTCATTATTGTTACTTTGAGGATAAGTATAAAATTAGACCCATAAACGTCACGGTGGGCAAATTTCTAAAGTTGTGGACAAAATGCCCCTTCAGTGCCTCTCGCAGAGACAGAATGCTGGCACGAATAGGCTACTGTTATGAGCTACTTTTTAAATTTTAATGTTTTCTTTTCTAATATTAACTGAAATTATAATACTTACCTGAAAACTCCTTACCAAAAACTTAGCAGCCTTTGTTTGTCTGACCCTTCCCACGTACCAATTGGTTTTTGCTATTTACATGTTAACATTCCTTTACTGCATATGGTCTCACTGGGGCTGTCTCAGAGCTCTATGGGATAAAGTAAGAAACACATACCTAAATACATACTGCTTGGAAAGAGGATGGCATTCTAAAAGGGGACAGTGCCATCAGTGCCATATATATGTGTGTGTGTGTGTGTATATATATATATATATATATTTTTTTTTTAAATAATCAGCAAGAGAACAGAGACCAGTTTTTATATATTGTGGTGTTCCCAGAGTACTGTGTCAAGTGTAACATCAATAAACATTAGCTAAGTAAGTGAATGGGCTGTTAATTTCTCTTTACCTTGTGCTCAGATTACCGCATACCTTTAGATTTTTAAAAATTTAACATAAGACCACAATACATGAGTGAAATAACCTAATAACCACTCAAGGCAAGCCTCCTCTGAGTGCCCTCACATCTCCTCCTCCCCCCACTACACCAAAGGCCTGGATTAGGTGCCTAACATAGCACATAGCTCACTGCAATTTAATTCCCTGTTAATTCTCTACAGTCTCTTCTAGACCATGCTTCTTAACAGCAAAAACCAACTTTACACTTGTGGAATCCCTAGAGCCTAGCATAGTACCTGGCACTTACTCAATATTCATTCCACAAATATTTAAGCAAATTTTTAGAACGGAAGTGGTCAAGTTTTTTGTTTGTTTGTGTTGCCATTGAGGGCTCTGCCATCTCAAAAGAGCCGTAAGATCCTGACACTGCAGTTCCAGGCTCTAGAACAGGAGATACACATTACAGCATGTCCTCTGGGTCTGGCATTGAGGCTGCTTTTGAACTGTCACCACACAGATGCTTTATATACCTTATTCTGCTTAATCTGTACAAGTCAGTCAAATAGTAACAGTATTCCCATTTTACAGATGGGACAACTAGGTCTTGAAGTACGTAAATAACATACCCAGGACCCCACAAGTGGTAAGTGGCAGGAATAAGATTAGAACTGAGCTAGGTCTGAACTCAAAGCCTTGCCTTAAACTACATCTCTGTATGTATGGATGGCAGCTAGTAGGGCCAGCCTACATCTAAAAACCAGAATTCAAAACAGTGAGATAAACTAAAGTTAAAAAGAGTATACACTACAATTAACCCTTGAACAACACAGGTTTGAATTGCACAGGTCCACTTACATGTGAATTTTTTCCAATAAAAACTACAATACTATTCCATCCACAGTTGGTTGACAATCAGTGGGTGCAGAACCATGGATACAGAGCGCCAACTGAAAAGTTATATGGGGATTTTCAACTGCACCAAGGGTCAGTACCCCTAACCCCCAGGTTATTCAAGGGCCAACTGTAATATCTCCTACTAAGCAAAATTAATTGAACAAATGGTACTGATGTAACCAGTGAAATGACAGGAGGAGGACATCACCAAATTTGATTTTAGGAAAAAGCAAGAAAAATAAAAATGATTTCTTTATAAATAAAGTTGAAAGAACCAAAGTGATTCTTTGGTTCTTACCAGCCAAACTGATAAGGATTAAAGCAGTGATTTTTAACTAGTGCAAGCTTCAAAATCTCAGAGTAAAACTTTCTCAAAATGCATTCGCCTTCCCCTTTACCAGGTTAAAATCACTATGTATAATGAGATCATGAAGTGTGTTGTTGATGAGGATGTATTTCACAGGTGAATGATAAGACAGTAAAGATAAGATTGAAAATCAACATTTTGGAAATTGCCGCCTCTATGGCAGAATGTGAAGTGAACCAAATGACCATATTTCACTCTACACTCTTCATTAAAGGACAAAATTGTGTTCACTTACAATAAGCACGGAGTATTATTCATGTCTTTAGGCAAGCCATTTAATCTGATCATCATCACTTGTAAATTAAAGACAGTAACACTTGCCATACTTATTTAAAAGGAATGTTATAAAGATCAGAGGAGCTAATACAAATAAAAGTACTTTGCACACTCTCAAGTGTTATGAACTTTTAAAATTATTACTGTGTTATTATTGACTGTTGGGATGTTTCTGGTTGGCCTTTTCTATAGACTGTCCCTATACTTCAAAGAACTGACAAAAGAACTATCACAGTGGTTAATTATTTGATCAATCAATACCTTCTATGACTGCTGTCAGGGAATGTTCATTCATGAAATAATTAGAAAACTGCTGGAAAGGCTTAAAAAGTGAGATATTCAAATTCCAATTTAAAAGGCTGAGGTCTGCAGTCAACAAATATTTCTAACTTGTCTTGGCCCACATTGTTCTTCCTTTAGTTCTTCTAGATTGTGCTTGCTTTTATCATTACTACGTAGCACTTTGATATGATTCTACATTTTTCTTTTTGTTATATATTTTATCCCTGGGGTACAGGTATATATTCAGAGCTGGAATTCTTTACTTTCACTATATTTGTTGTGTGGGCCATCTTGCAAGTTGGGAAGGACATGATAAGCAGCAACCCTTTGGCACCAAGCACCCTTGCCCCAAATGGAGTTTGAAAATGCTGATAAATAACTGATCAATGTCAGGATATATGAAAACTGCTGCAGAATGAAAGTCACATTTGGATACTTATATTCTTCCTGTTCCATCCTGATAAGATGTGGGTTGTTAAAAAAAGAAGCTGAATTAGGAGGGTATTATGAAAGATACTGCCATGTAAAGAGAGGGGTTTTCACGAACATAGACTTTTGAACTGGGTTAAAGATGACATATTGCTTATTTTCCTGATGCTAAGAAAAATCCACACACATTTTAAAACAATGTCAGGAGAACCACACATCCCAAAGTTCTAGGCTCTGCAGGGTTCTCTGTGGATGTGGGCTAAGAACCCATATTTTAGAAGAAAAAAACAATATGAAAAAAGGCATGATGGCATATGACATTTTTAAGAATTGGAAGTAACTTTCTATATCTGGACTTTATGGTATGTGGAGGACGACAGAAGAAGATAAACCAGAAAGGCAGAAAACACTTCACAATGACTTTTCCAAGTGTGCTCTGAAGAACTATGTGGTCCCTCTAATGTCACAAACATTAGATTTAAAATTTCACTCTAGGGCTTCCCTGGTGGCACAGTGGTTGAGAATCTGCCTGCCGATGCAGGGGACACGGGTTCGAGCCCTGGTCTGGGAGGATCCCACATGCCGTGGAGCAATTAGGCCCGTGAGCCACAATTACTGAGCCTGCGCGTCTGGAGCCTGTGCTCCGCAACAAGAGAGGCCACGATAGTGAGAGGCCCGCGCACCGTGATGAAGAGTGGCCCCCGCTTGCCACAACTAGAGAAAGCCCTTGCACAGAAACGAAGACCCAACACAGCCATAAATAAATAAAAAATAAATTAATTAATTAAAAAAAAAAAAGGCATTATTTAAAAAAAAAAAAAATTTCACTCTAAAATGTGTTTTTACAAGGACCTACTGTATAGCATAGGGAACGCTACTCAATCTCTTCTAATAACCTATAATGGAAAAGAATCTGAAAAAGAATATATATACATGTATAACTGAATCACTTTGTTGTACACTTGAAACTAACACATTGTAAATTAACTATACTTCTATTTAAAAAATAATAAATGTTTTTAATCATTTAAAACAGTAATAAAAGTAACTGACAGAAATGTTTTACACCATACAGAAAGGTAACCACTAAAGCATGGACTTGTGTTTCCAGGTTGTCCTTTTTTTTTTTTTTGGATGAACTCAGATGAAAGTTTCTCTAGCTATCTCTGCTTAACTGAACAATAACACGAGATTAAAGACAGGCAGTTAAAAACAACAACAACAAAAACCCTGTAACCATTTGTCTCTATTTTTCAGGAGTGACCCAAGATTTTTTTTTTCCAAAACCAAACAAAAAGGAAAAAAACAATAATGCTAATAGTAACAATAATATAATAGAAGCTCTCTTGTTCGAAGTTAAGAACTGTTAGTTGAAAGCTGGTTAAATTAAGGAATCACAAGAAAAGTATATATGCCTTAAACTATTTGATTTCACTTAAAACAAACATTTACATTTACTTGCTAATCTTCTGCTATAAGGCCAAAATGTTGTCGTTGTCACACTGATTGGAGTCCCAAGACTTTCTGACATTAAGACAGCATAACGCAACACCTATACTTTCTAGTTTTAACACACTTAGGGTAGCACAATCTGAGTGCAAAATCCTTATCTCTTTTATCATTCTCCCCAATCTTTTCATACTTGTTTGCTTACATCTAATTCTACAGAATTTGTTAACAATTCATGTTTATTGAATTTTCCAAAGTTCTCAGTTTAAGTTTTCATAGAATCAACTTTCTTTTCATACTCACATATTACTAGTTTCCACATATTTAATTAAATTACAGTCACTACAGTACTTCCCTGGTGGTCCAGTGGTTAAGAATCCACCTTCCAATGCAAGGGACACTGGTTCGATCCCTGGTCAAGGAACTAAGATCCCACATGCTGCGGGGCAACTAAACCCATGCACCACAACTACTGAGCCCACATCCAGCAAACTACAGAGCCCAAGCGCTGCAACTAGAGAGAAGCCCGCATGCCACAACGAAGAGCCCACGCGCCAAAACAAAAGATCCTGTGTTCTGCAACTAAGACCAGATGCAGCCAAAAATAAAATAAATAAATAAAAATTTTAAAAATGAATAAATTAATTAAAGTCATTACAATAAAAGTACTACTGGTATAAACAGCACTGGAAATAAAGACAACTGATCCTGGTGGCAACAGAAGTACGTGGGTGCATCAGACAGCAGCATACTAGCCATATGCATTTTGAATGCTACGGGTATCCACATATTTTACAGGGTTGATAAATCCACAGAATTGGCCAGTAGTGAATTAAGAGAACTTCTGAAAAATGTGCGAGGTAATTCTTTACTAAGTTTGATATAAATCTTCAACTATCATCTATATCCCAATTTAAAATGATGGGTTCATCAAAACAGACTTACTATTCCACTGATTTTAGAAGTAATGTTATATATATTAACTTAAAAAATTATACTAATAAAATAGACAAAAGTCAATTTTATCAATTAGTGTTGTACTTATGATTTTGTTTGGAAAATTGGCCCAGGTTTTAAACCATGCAAGGGTCTTGAATGTAAACATATATGAACTTTGCCATAGCTATTTTCCTATCGCCATTTGATACAACTATTTTGACAATTTCTTTTTTACTCAGTGTCATCATTTTGACAAAAAGAAACAAACAAAACATTTTTTAACTTTCAGTTTTTAAAATACGTACTCCATCTCCAAGCTTTACCTGAGGTTAAGGGGGATATGCCTATTTTTTGCATTTTAAATGGATATTAAGATGTTGATTTTTTTGAAAATGTTGGAGCAGGTCAAAGTGGTCTGCTTTGATATATAACACTTTGGCATCTGGCCTTAGCATGCAGTCTATTGGGAGCCATTGAAAGTTTTTAATCAGGTAAGGAACAGAATCAGATTTGTTTTATGATCACTTTTGGAGAAATGTGGTTCGATTAGAAGAGAAATTGGAGGTGGAGATAACAATTAACAGATTATTGCACTATCCATCTCTTGCCTGAACGAGGATATCAGCTGCAGAAACACAAAAGACTGATTTAAGGGATATTCAAAAGTAGATTTAATAATTCCTGCTAAAATTTGGATTCTGGACCACAGGATAAGGAAGAGTTGAAGATGCCCTTGAGGTTTCCAGCTCTAACAACTGGATGATCAAAATGAGAAATAAGAGACTCAGAAAGTGCTCAGCACCTGGAGAATAACTGAATCAGACAAAAACTCTCACTTCTCACATTAGATGTTTAACAAAAGCTTAATTTGAATTAACTCCCCCCACCAACCCAAGCCATAACAAGTTACAAACACAAAAGCCTTTTAAAAATCACTTGGGTCAATAAAAAAGCTAATGGGTTCAGTTTCAAGATATCCAGAAGGCAGCTGAAAATATAACACTATGGTAGTAGGCAGAGGCACTACCTCCCTCCTTCCTAATGGAGTGGAGATCCTATGAGTAGTCGCCAAGAGGATGGATGTGATTATTCAGGGAGAACAGGTAGAGCAGCAGCCGCACAGCTGAGAATGCAGACTCGAGAATGCCGGTATTTCTCTTCACAGAAAAAGGGCAGATGGAAGAAGAGCCAGCTGGGATTAAAACTGGCTGAAATGGATGTAAAGCAAAGGCAGAAGTGACCTGACTTGGCTAAAGCAAGGATCAACAGATGAGACAGAAAGGATCTACACTGTGGATATCAACTGGGCTAAGACGCTTGGAGTTTTCAGGGCTAAAGATTTTCAAATATCTGGGGGGCTGGGAGGCTCAGACTTCAACTCTCCTCACAGGCATTCATTGTGGAGCACAGTTTAAAATCATTCCTGGGAATTCCCTGGCGGTCAGTGGTCAAGATTTTCACTGCTGAGGGCTCGGGTTCGATCCCTGGCTGGGGAATTAAGATCCCACAAGCCCCGCGGCATGGCCAGAAAAAAAAAATCATTCCTATGGAGAGTCATGGAGAGTTTCTGGGTAGGAATTAACATGAATTGGGATGCCATGAGAAAGATAAATTGGACATCCCTGTGTAGGTTAAATTAGAAAAGAAAAAAACATAGATTTTGGTAGCAACTATAGCGTCCATTTCAGAGGTAGAAATGACAGCCTGAATTAAGATGTGGCAGTTAGCGTGAAAAAGCTGCTTGAACAGGACTTTGCCAGTCTGAGGAGCTGGGCAGGTTTTGGTGGGAATTGAGACCCTTTTGGGAGTATTTATTTGCGGGGAGTGACATGGAGGCACAGGATTAATGATGGATTAATTTGGCAGTGGTAAACAGGATTGGACAGCAGGTAAGACTGCAAGTAGACAACTAAATTTGTTGTAACTGCATAAGTGTTAAGTGAGAATGTGAAATAGCTTCTCATCGTCATTCCTTGGCAACATTCCACCGTCTTTTTCAGAATGGTGCTTCCTGTTTCTGGTCACCTGGTCCCAAGAGGTACTAGGACATGCTAGGGCACCCATCTAGATCAAGATTCCCCAGCTAGCACTCACCCTGCTCTGATCTAGGCTGGCATTCTACACAGACCCTCCCTCCCATCCACCTCCAATTTCACCACTTTCATTTGCTTGCCTTCACCTCTCTCCTACTCTTCGGGTGAAGTAGAAAATTTGGATGCTGTCAGAGCTATACACTATTTGTAGGTGTTTTCATTTTCCTATTCCCACCAAATCTAATAAAACAGATGGAATACTGGCCTAGGAATGAGATCTTGGTTTTAAACCTAGCTCTGCTACTGAGTTGTGTGGTCCTGGGCATATCATTTCATCTTTTCTCGCCTAAACTTTCTTACCTTGAAAATAGGGACTATCAATTAGATTAATGATAGTTAATTTTGAGAAACTATAAAAAGTTTGAACTCCCTTTCTCAGGAGATTCACAGCTGCACATACAAAATCTACAAACTTCAGGAGAGTCATAAACCCCCTTCAAGGTATAAACTCTTCAAGGCAGTGTTCTTAAAATATGTGTACAAGGATCACCTGCAGTGCTTGTTAAAAATGCAGTCCCAGACCCATCCCAAGAGATTTTGATTCACTACATCTGGGGCACAGGCCCAGTAATTTACATTTTTTACAACGTTTTCCAGGTGATTCTGATGCAGGTGGCCCATGCTGCACCAATATATCTAGAGGAACAAAGCGCTTAAGGCACCCTTGCGTTTCGAGTTAAAAACTGTGTAACAGGTGCTCACTAAAATTCTTTCTAGATCTAAAGTACTGCCTCTGCCTTTGTGGGTCTGTATCAAGATAGGGATAATAAATAAAAATTAACTTCCAGGTCTTAAATCTCAGTGTTGGTGCTACTAGCACAAACAAAAATATCTGAGTTGTCCCATTAGAGTGGGGAAATTGGTACTAAATGTATTTGTTTCAAGAGGGGAAGAAAAAGTTTGAGGGCTATTTACAATGTTAACTAGCTACTAAATGTTTACAAAGTCAAAATAAAATAAAATAAAATCCCAAATCTGGAATCTACAACTTTCTGAAGAAATGTAGGGCTAAGCAAGTGTCTTTGTGAACTGAAACTCTATTAAAATAATCAAAGATACCACACACAGCAACAGGTTTAGAAGTATTTACAGAATAACAGGGTATGAAAATTATAGTGCAACAATTTGAACTACCCTACAACCCTACAATCTAATGAATCCCAGCTTATTTACTGTTGTTATGTACCTCTACTAATATAGAAGCAGAAAAGATGAACACGTTAACTAAGGTTTTTATTAAGCACCCACAACTTCCGTGGCACTTTGCATAAAGCATTTTACTTAATTCTCTGTGAAGGAAGTATCACTTCCACCATATAAACGAAGAAAGTGATACCCCAAAGATTCATAGCTAGTTTAGCCGGGTCTGAGAAAACTGGCCTCCTAACCTGATCATTTCATTGTTATGAGGATTTCCCGACGCCATTCTACTTATCCTCTCCACCCCATCCACCTGTGTCAATTTCCACAGGCATCCTTCCAAGTCCTTTTACCGATCCCAGAGATGGCATGCATTTCTCCAGTAGAGCCACCAGTTCTCGGCCCTTGCCTCAATTTCCCCCGCTAGGGCTCCAGAACAGGGAAGGATGGGAGGGGGGTGCGCCTTGCCCCGGTCTGAAGTCTCAGAGCATTGCCTTTGGGTAGCCCCGGAACAGAGCACTGGAGCAGAAACCCGGCTCCCTCCTCACCCCTCCCCGGGGACGGCCTCCCGGGAGCTCGAAAAGATGAAACCCGTCCGCAGCGAGGACTCGAAGCCGGGCCTACACCGGGTTTCAGAAGGCAATGAATAAAATTTCCCACAGCGCTCCTGCGCCTTGCAGGTCCCCGCCACAACCCGCAATCTAGAGGCCAGGCGTGACTGTGGGGCGGGAGAGGAAGCAGTAGCAATGTTTACCTCCTCCTGCTCGGGCCTGGCCGCTTCCGGCCTTTCCGGGTCTCCCATCGCGCAGACTCCGCCAGAGCTACGAGAGCAGAGGGAACCAAGTGCCTCCAGCCACCTCCAACTGGGAACCTAGTGGCCGGCGGGTCCTGAGTCGGCCCCGACCCCTCCTACTCCTGCCGGCCCCGCCCCGCTCCACTCTCGACCTCGCTTTCTCGCCTGCCCATTGAGGGGCTGGCCCAGCTCTGGCCTGGCCCCGCCTCCCCGGCCTCAGGGACCCGCCTGCTCCGGCCGGCCCCGCCCCACTCCGCTGCGCCGGCCCCACCTCCCGCCTGCCCAGTGAGTGTCTCCCTGCGCCTGCTGGCCCCGCCTCCTACGCCTCCAGGCCCTGCCTCCTCCGGCAGGCCCCGCCCCCACGCCGGCACCGCCCCCTGCTTGCTCCCTGAGGAACTTGCCCAGAGCGCCCCCCCCGCCACGCCCCCCAGTCAGTGGCCTGAGGGATTCGGCTTTCGGCCCTTCCCGCGAGGCCGTCCTTTAGTCGCGCGGTGCAGGAGGTGCCCGGACCTGCCAGGTCCTCTCTCCTGGTCGAGACTCTCCAGCTAGCTCTCGCCGTGCCTCAGGAACACGGTATGTCGCGCTAACTCGGCCTGAGAGACCGCCAGGTAGCGGTCTGACCACACACAGGAGGAGCTAAAGAGGAGAGAGCGCTCTTCGCGTGTGGAACGGTAGTGAGGAGAAGCCACGCTCTCGGTGAGAAAAGAGGGCCGCACCGTTACACCACTGGTGAGGAGAGAAGGCTGCCCTGCTTTGTTCTTAAGCGACCGAGAAGAGGTCGGCGGAAGGTGTGCGGGAACAGGTCGGTGGGGCGTCGGGGTGAGGAGGGGGGCGAATGACGGAAGGCGGGGACGGGGTTTGAAGACTCTGTGGAACTGGTTCAGCAAACTAAGCTTGTAGTGACACTTGCTCTTAGCAAGTGCCGGGCGCCGTACCGCGCTGTGAACCGAGCGGCGGGGTCCCGGGACGCCCCTGTGCCGTAGACAGCGATGCCCCTCCGCTTACGGACCAGGAACTCGGGCTTGGGATAAACCACTGAGGTTACCCAGCCCGAAGGCAGTAGGCTTCCAGGCTCCCTGCGAAACACTCTTTTGGAGGCCGAAAGTCAGAGTGTGGAGGGGGGACAGACTCCGGGGCTGCCGAGGGCCCCGCCTCTCAGGGGAGCTATCTAAAGATAACTGCCCACAGAAAGAAAAAATAGTCGGGTCCAAAAACTGGGAATGAGGTGAAAGAGAGATTTCCTTAAGTATTTTGAAGCTGAAATATTGAGGGAACCTTGTCATGCCTTGAACAACATGCACCTGTTCTGTGATTAGCTGAGGGAAGTGTGGTTAAAACAGGGTAGAAAATTAAGCTTTGAAAACGATGAAAGCTCTTTCTCAAACCTGTCCTAGAGTTGGGGGATGAGAGAGAGCCTTTCTTACTTAGGCAACTGCTAGAGGCCAAGTGCTGAGTAAAAACTTTTTCAAATAGTAACTTTAAATAATAGTTAAATAAGTACTGTGAGGAAACTGAATCTTAAAGAAGTTAGATAATTCATCGTAGGCCATGTGGCAAATAAACTAAGAGCAAGGATTCTACCATTTAATTAAAGTCATCAAACAGTATGTCTGCTGTATGTCAGGCATCATATTCGTATTGAAGATGCAAAAGTGAATGAGACTAGTGGAAAAGAACGTGGATCCTGGAGCCATATCATCGTGGGCCTGAATTCTAGCTCCCTTGTTTATTAGCTGTGCTACTTTGGACAAGTTACTTAGCCTCTCTGAGACTCAGTTTCCTCAATTGCTTCCTCATAAGATTGTTGTGTGGATTTACTAATATATTACTTATAAAGCACCTATTGGGGTGGAAAATTACATTGGTAGCTTCCAAGTACACTAGTAATCAGGCCATCCTAGAGGTCATGGAACAGAAAGGCTCAATTGAGTCACTTGAATCACACGTTTTATTAAATTAATTGAAAACATACATTAAGGGGAAAGAGATGGAATGCCTAACCTATTTAAGATAGGATGTGGGGAGGGGAGGGAGTGGAAGGACCATACTATTCAAATGTTAATCAGTATTCATATATCCTGTCTTTGCTGCATCAGCCTTCCTGGCTGGTGGTATAGTTACAAAGGCCAGAGTTGAGGATGAGCATGGGGTTCTCAGCAGTGGAGCCAACATATACTTGCTCTTTTGGAGGGATGCAGGAGCAAGTAGGCCTGGTCACAGCTGTAACTTGCCTAAATTAGCCTGCTGAGCAGCAATGAGTTTTATCTGTGTTTCTTGGGAAGAGCTTTTGTGAGGCCAGAATAGATGTCACCAATTAGTGGTTGATTTAGGAGTAACAGTTGTCAATCTGGAAGTGACATGATCCTTAAAGTATGAATGTTTAAGAATTACTTGGTCCTTGCAGCCCTTTCTATCTGTGACACTCTCATTTGTTCCATTATTTTTGTCTATGTTCAACACATTTATGTTCTGTTTATTCTATCTTTAACATGCCTCACAGGTTAATAACTTGTTTACCATTTATACTTAACATGTCTTATGAATCTCCTTATGTCTTGCAAGCTATTTGCTCCCATACTTAGTTTCTTTCAATTTTTATATTAGAATTGAATAATCTTAATACAGCAGAAACACATTTCAGTGCTTATTATATTGCCTGAAGTGTAGTAGGCAGTATGTATTAGTTTCCCTCAAGATGTTTAAAGTTAACAGGAAGAGCAAATGTAAAATATTAAATGTGTAACTGAAAGATCTCTGGGAGTAGGAGGATTCTACATCTTCATAGATTCTGTGGCATATTATATTTTCCTAATATATTTGGAAACATTTCTCATCCCAAACACTGTTCCCTTCAAAAGGTGGAGTCTTATTCCCCTTCTGCTGTGTTCTGAACATTTGTGTCCCCCAAAATTCTTATGTTGAAAACCTAGTGCCCAAGGTGATATTTAGGAGGTGAGGCCTTTGAAAGGTGATTAGGTCATGAGAGTAGAGCCTTCATGAATGAGATTAGTGCCCTTATATTGGATTGTTTGTTTTTCACTACTGAGTTTGTATGGGTTCCTTATATGTATTTTGGATATTAACCCCTTACCACGTGTATGATTTGCAAATATTTTCTCCCGTTCAGTAAGTTGCCTTTCCATTTTGTTGATGGATTTCTTTGCTATGCAGAAACTTTTTAGTTTGATATAGTCCCATTTGTTTATTTTTGCTCTTGTCTTTGCTCTTGGTGTGAAATCTAAAAAGTTATTGTCAAGACCAATGTTAAAGAGCTTACTGCCTCTGTTTTTTATGATTTGAAATCTTATGTTCAAGTCTTCAATATATTTTGAGTTAATTTTTGCATATGATGTAAGATAGTGGTCCAGTTTCATTCTTTTGCATGTGGCTGTCCAGTTTTCCCAACACCATTTATTGAAGTGACTGTTGTTTCTTCATTAAATATTCTTGGCTCCTTTGTCAAATTAATTGATGAAATATGTGTGGGTTTATTTCTGGGCTCTCTATTCTGTTTCATTGATATATGTGTCTGTTTTTTTTGTTTTGTTTTGTTTTTTAATTTTGTAATGAATCCTAGATATTTATTCACATCTGCATTAGTTTGCTAGGGCTACCATAACAAAATCACAGACAGGGTGGCTTAAACAACGGAAATTCATTTTTTCACAGTTCTGGAGGCTAGAAGTCCAAGATCATAGTGTTGACAGGTTTGGTTTCTTTTTTTTTTTTTTTTTTTTAGTTGTTTTGTTTGTTTGTTTTTTTATACTGCAGGTTCTTATTAGGCATCAATTTTATACTATGTGTCTGTTTTTATGCCATACCACAATGTTTTGATTATGATAGTTTTGTAATGTAGTTTGAAATCAGGGAGCATGATACCTCCAGCTTCATTGTCCTTTCTCAAGATTGCTTTGGCTATTTGGGGTATTTTGTGGTTTCACGTAAATTTAGGATTGTTTGTTTTATTTCTGTGAAAAATGCCATTGGAATTTTGATAGGAATTACATTGAATCTGTAGATTGCTTTGGGTAGTATGTACATTTTAACAATATTAATTTTTCCAGTTCATGAGCATGGAATATCTTTCCATTTATTTGTGTTCTCTTCACTTTCTTTCATTAATGTCTTACAGTTTTTAGTGTTCAGGTTTTTTACCTCCTTGGTTAAATTTATTTCTAGATATTTTTCTTTTTAATGCAATTGTAAATGAGATTGTTTTCTTAATTTCTCTTTCTGATAGTTCATTGTTAGTGTGTAGAAACACAGCAGATTTTTGTATACTGACTTTGTATCCTGAAAATTTACTGAACTCATTTACTCTGAGGTTTTTTGGTGGAGTCTTTTGGGTTTTCTGTATATAATATCATATTGTATGTAAATAGTGACAGTTTTACTTCTTCCTTTCCAATTTGAATGCCTTTTATTTCTTTTTTATTGTCTAATTGGTCTTGCTAGGAATTTCAATATTATGTTGAATAAGAGTGGTGAGAATGGGCATCCTTGTCTTGTTCCTGATCTTAGACAAAAAGCTTTCATCTTTTCACTGCTGCGTATGATGTTAGCTGTGGGCTTGTCATATATGGCCTTTGTTATGTTGAGGTACGTTCCCTCTATACCCATTTTGTTGAGTGTTTTTTTATCATAAATGGATGTTGAATTTTGTTGAATGCTTTTCCTGGATCTATTGAGATGATTATGTGGTTTTTATACTTCATTTTGTTAATGTGATATAATCACATTGATTTGCAGATGTTGAGCCATTCTTGCATCCCTGGAATTGATCCCACTTGATCATGGTATGTGATCCTTTTAATATATTGTTGAATTCAGTTTGCTTATATTTTGTTGTGGATTTTTGCATCTATGTTTATCAGTGATATTGGCCTGTAATTTTCTTTTCTTGTGGCATACTTGCCTGGTTTTGGTATCAAGGTAATGCTTTGAATGTTGGGTAGAATTCACCAGTGAAGCCATCTGGTACTGGACTTTTGTTTGTTGAGAGGTTTTTCATTACTGATTCAATTGCCTTACTAGTAATTGGAAATAGATTTTCTATTTCTTCATGATTCAGTCTTGGTAGGTTGTGTTTCTACATTTATACATTTCTTATAGATTGTCAAATTTGTTGGCAGATAATTGTTCATAGCAGTCTCTTATGATCCTTTATATTTCTCGAGTATTAGTTATATGTCTCCTCTTTCATTTGAGTTTGAATCCTCTCTTTTTTTTTCTTGGTTGAGCCTAGCTAGAAGTTTGTCAATTTTGTTTATCTTTTCAGAGAACCAGCTTTTAGTTCCATTGATCTTTTCTCTTGCCTTTTTAGTCTCTGTTTCATTTATTTTCACTCTGATCTTTGTTATTTCCTTCCTTCAACTAATTTTGGGCTTCACTTGTTCCTCTTTTTCTAGTTCCTTGAGGTATAAAGTTATGTTATTTGAGATTTTTCTTGTGCCTTGATGTAGGCATTTATTGCTATGAACTTCCCTCTTAGAACTGCTTTTGTTGCATCCCATAAGTTTTGGTATTTCCATTTTCATTTGTCTCAAGGTATATTTTTAAAATTTCTCTTTTGATTTCTTCTTTGACCCATTGGTTGTTCAAAAGCATGTTGTTTAATCTCTACATATTCAGGAATTTTCCAGTTTTCTACTTGTAATTCATTTCTAGTTTCATGCCATTATGGTCAGAAAAGGTGCTTAATATAATTTCAGTCTTCTTAAATTTGTTAAAACTTGTTTTGTGGCCTAACATATAATCTGTTCTGGAGACTGTTCCATCTGCACTTGAGGAGAATGTGTATTCTGTATGGAATCTTTTATATATATATGATATATATATATATATATATCATATATATATATATATATATGTGAGATCTATATATATCATATATATATCATTTACATATATTTTATATATATTCATCCATATGCTATAACATGCCATTTAAGGCCAGTGTTTCCTTATTGATTTTTCTGACCCAGTGATCTATCCGTTGATGTAAGTAGGGTATTAACATTCCCTACCATTATTTATTTATTATAAATTTATTTATTTATTTTTGGCTGTGTTGGGTCTTCGTTGCTGCACGCGGGCTTTCTCTAGTTGTGGCAAGCGGGGGCTACTGTTCGTTGCAGTGTGTGGGCTTCTCATTGTGGTGGCTTCTCTTGTTGCAGAGCACAGACTTTAGGCGCGCGGGCTTCAGTAGTTGTGGCATGAGGGCTCAGTAGTTGTAGCTCATGGGCTCTAGAGTGCAGGCTCAGTGTTTGTGGTGTATGAGCTTAGTTGCTCTGTGGCATGTGGGATCTTCCCGGACCATGGCTCGAACCTGTGTCCCCTCCCTTGGCAGGTGGATTCTTAACCACTGTACCACCAGGGAAGTCCCCCCCTACCATTACTTCATTGCTGTGTATTTCTCCCTTTAGGTCTGTTAGTATTTGCTTTATACATTTAGGTGCTCCTATGTTGGAGTGCATAAAAATTTACAAATGTTTTATCTTCTTGTTGAATTGACCTCTTTATCATTATGAAATGCCCTTCATTGTCTCTTATTACAGTCTTTGTTTTAAAGTCTATTTTGAAGATGTTTAAAAAAAAATAGCAATTATACTCCAATAAATAATGTTAAAAAAAATTAAATAAAGTCTATTTTGTCTGGTATAATTAGAGCTATCCCAGCTTTCTTTTGGTTTCCATTTGCTTGGAATATCTTTTTCTATCCCTTCATTTTCAGTCTGCGTGTGTCCTTACATCTGAAGTGATTCTTTTGTAGGCTGCATATAGATGGGTCTTTTTTTTTTTTTAAATCTATTTAGCCATTCTGTGTCTTCTGATTAGAGAATACAGCATATTAGTGCCCTCATAAAAGGCTCCAAAGAGCTTCCTCGCCCTTACCGCCATGTGAGGATACAATAAGAAGTCTGTGACCCAGAAGAGGGCCTTCACTTGATCATGCTCAGACCCTGATCCCAGATTTTCAGCCTCTAGAACTGTGAGAAATAAATATTTATTCTTCATACACCACCCAGTCTCTGGTAATTTGCTATAGCAACTGCAGTGGACTAAAATACCTCCCTTTGGGGACTTCCCTGGCAGTCCAATGCAGACTTCACCTTCCAATGCAGGGGGTGTGGGTTTGATCCCTGGTTGGGGAACTAAGATCCCACATGCCTTGCAGCCAAAAAAACCAAAAAACATAAAACAGAAGCAATATTGTAACAAATTCAATAAAGACTTTAAAAATGGTCCACATCAAAAAAAAAAAATCTTAAAAAAAAAACCTTCCTTTGAATGTGAGCTATCCTTAGTGACTTACTTTTTTAAAATAATTAATTAATTAATTAATTAATTAATTTTTGGGTGCTTTGGGTCTTCATTGCTGTGCACGGTATCTCTAGTTGCGGCAAGCGGGGGCTACTCTTTGTTGCGGTGCACAGGCTTCTCATTGCGGTGGCTTCCCTTGTTGTGGAGCACAGGCTCTAGGCATGTGGGCTTCAGTAGTTATGGCATGTGTGCTCAGTAGTTGTGGCTCGAGGGCTGTAGAGCACGGGCTCAGTAGTTGTGGCACACAGGCTTAGTTGCTCCACAGCATGTGGGATCTTCCTGGACCAGGGCTCGAACACGTGTCCCCTGCATTGGTAGACAGATTCTTAACCACTGTGCCACCAGGGAAGCCCCATGACTTACTTTTTTTCCCCCAGTTTTATTGAGATATAATAGACATACAGCACAGTATAAGTTTAAGGTGTCCAGCAAAATGATTTGACTTATATAAATTGTGAAATGATTACCTCAAGTTTAGTTAACATTATAATCTCACATAGATACCAAGAAAAGAAAAAGAAAAACTTTCTTCTTTGTGATGAGAACTCTTAAGAGTTACTCTCAACTTTCCTATATATCATACAGTAGTGTTAACTGTAGTCATCATGTTGTACATTGCATCCCTAGTATTTTATCTTATAACTAGAAGTTTGTACCTTTTGACCATCTTCATTCAATTCCCTCTTCCCCCACTCCCCTGCCTTGGGTAACCACATATCTGATCTCTTTTTCCATGAGTTTGGTGGTGTTGGGTTTGGGGTTTTTTTCTGTTGCTTTGTTTGTTTGTTTTTATTCCACATATAAGTGAGGTCATACAGTATTTGTGTTACTCTGTCTGACTTATTTCACTTAGCATAATGCCTTCAAGGTCCATACATGTTAAGCAAACATTTTTTTATGGCTGAATAATTATATGCCACAACTTCTTTATCCATTCATCTGGTAATGGATACTTAGGTTGTTTACATGTCTTGGTTATTGTAAATAATGCTGTTATGAACATGGGGTGCAGGTATCTCTTCAACAAAATGTTTTCATTTCCTTCATATATATTCCCAGGAGTGAAATTGTTACTGACCAGACTTGGGTCCACTTATTTGATGCACAGCAAAGCCAATCTACTGACACCAGGTTGTGGTGAAGGAAAGTACAGCATTTACTACAGGGCACCAAGCAAGGAGGATGGGCATCTCGTGCTCAAAAGACCCAAACTCCTCAATGGATTTTAGGGAAGGGTTTTAAAGGCAGTGTGAGGGAGAAGGTCATGGGGTGTGTGATCAGCTTGTGCACAGTTCTCTGATTGGTTGAGGGTGAGGTAACAAGGTGGTATTTCAGGGATCTCAATGATCAGTTTTCTGGCTCCAGCTAGTCTTGGGTCTAGTGCTGGTGGTCAGCATGTAGTTAACTTCCTCCACCTGGTGGAGATTTTACTATCTGCAGAATAACTAAAGGATATGGCTTAGGATATTATCTATAGCCCTTGAAAGGAATGAAAGGTCCTTGACTTTGTTTTATAGCCAAACTATTATTATTTTGTCTTGCTTGACTGCTTTCCTTTGTTTCTGCATTTTTTCACATCTCTGATTAAATTTGCTCTTTGGAACTCAGGGAAGGCTTAGGAGGCTAAAGCTTTTCTACAAACAAGAGTTGGGGGTCACAGGGGTTCTGTCCCTGGGAAGACCCTGTAGGGTCCTGCTTGGTTTCAGAATTGCTGGATCACATGGTAGATCTATTTTTAATTTTTTGAGGAACCTCCATACTGTTTTCCATAGTGGCTGTATCAGTTTACAATCCCACCAAAAATAGCACACAAGGGCTCTCTTTTCTCCACATCCTTGCCAACATTTGTAATCTCTTGTCTTTTTGATGCTAGCCATTTTAACAGGCGTGAGTTGATATCTCGTGGTTTTGCTTTGCATTTCCCTAATGATTAGTGACGTTGAGCATCTTTTCATATACCTGTTGGCCATTTCTATATCTTCTTTGGAAAACTATCTATTCCGGTCCTTTGCCCAATTAAAAATCAGTTTATATGCTTTTTGGCTATTATATGAGTTCTTTACATATTTGGGGTGGTTTGCAGATACTGTTTTCACATTCTTTGGGTTATATTTTCATTTTGTTAACGACTTCTTTTGCTATGCAGAGCTTTTTAGTTTGATGTAGTCCCACTTGTTTATTTTTTATTTTTTTGCTTGTGCTTTAGGTGTCATATCTGAAAAATCATTGCCAAGATCCATATCAAGGAGCTTTTTTCCTATGTTTTCTTCTAGGAGTTTGATGGTTTCAGGTCTCATATTTAAGTCTTTACTCCATTTTGAGTTAATTTTTGTGAGTGGTGTAAGATAGGGGTCTAGTTTCATTCTTTTACATGTGAATATCCAATTTTCCCAGCACCATTTATTGAAGAGACTGTCTTTTCTCCATTCAGTATTCTTGGTTCCCTTGTCAGATGTTAGTTGACTGTATATGCATGGGTTTATTTCTGGGCTCTCAACTCTGTTCCATTGGAGTGACTGACTTTTAACAAATAGAATCCATGTCTTTCAAGTCTAGTTCATAAAGGACAATATAGACAGCTTTTGCCTGGTTTTCTTTCTCTCTTTTGGAAAGTTTGCCCTTAGAACTTAGGTACCATTCTACAGGAAGCCAAAAACTAGCCCACAAAGATGACATGGAGAAGCCTATGTGGGAAGGAACTGAGGCACCCAATCAACAGGTAGTATCAACTTCTCGATGTGTGAATGAACAAACCGTCCAAGGATTCCAGCTACCAGCCATCAAGTCTTCCTTCCACTTGAAACCCCCAGACATCATGGAGCAGAGACAAGCCATCATGATTGTGTCCTGTCCAAATTCCTAATCCACAGAATCTATGAGCATAATGAATGATTGTTTTATACCACTAAGCTTGGAGATAATTTGTTATGCAACCATAGTAACTGGAACAGCCTCCATTCCACTTACAGAGATTTGTGTGGTAATGACTGAAGAAGGCAACTTAGCTTATGGTACAGAAAACGTATAATTTCAAGCTACTGGTGGCTTATTGTGTACCAATAAGATGGATAAATCCTCATTTCTCAAACTTGAATGATGTCTCAAACTTTTTTTTTTTAATTAATTTATTTATTTTTGGCTGTGTTGGGTCTTCATTGCTGCACACGGGCTTTCTCTAATTGTGGTGTACGGCTTCTTACTGTGGTGGCTTCTCTTGTTGTGGAGCATGGGCTCTAGGCGCACGGGCTTCAGTAGTTGCAGCACGCGGGCTCAGTAGTTGTGGCTCATGGGCTCTAGAGCACAGGCTCAGTAGTTGTGGTGCACGGGGTTAGTTGCTCGGCGGCATGTGGGATCTTCCCAGACCAGCGATCGAACCCATGTCCCCTGCATTGGCAGGTGGATTCTCAACCACTGCGCCACCAGGGAAGCCCCTCAAACTCTTTTAAAGAAAAAAAAATTTAGTATTGACTTAAACTGTATATATTGTTACATAAGTATGTACAAACGTAAGACCAATTATAAACTCCTTATTCTTAGAGCTTTATACAACTAAAAAATAAAAATAAACACAAAGAAGACTGTAGGAATGGTAAAATTCAAATTTATGACAGTAAGCAATGGATGATGTTTTGCAAAAACTATATTGCATAGGCATGAATTTTATAATGACCATTAATGAAGCGTGTCCTTTTGCATTCCAGCCATGGGATAGATGACTCCATTTTCCCACAACAACAGCTCTCCTGTATATCACTTGCCTTTCATGAGGAACAAATGCATCATTTATATATTAAGTTTGCCTCTTTAGCTTTCAATCATTTAAAGGAATATTACTTGGCATCAGTGCCATCATAAATGGTCATCCTGATAATCCAAGATATATTTATTAAAAATAAAAATAAAACCCTTGCACAAAATTGGCAGATCCTAAACCCTAGTTTGAAAAGCACTGGAGTAGATGCTTCTATATTTGAGGCATTCATTTATCACGCAGGAAGACCTCCAATGTGGGGGGAAAGGGTAAATTTGGAGACAAGAAGATTAGTTTAAAGCCAGTTGAAATAGGCCAGGTGTAAGATAACACATGCTTGAAATAAGGCAGTGGGGAATGTAAGGAGGAGACATGCATGTGAATTAAGTAGGTATACTCAAGATGATTTGATCAGTGATTAGATATGGAGGGTACGTTAGAGGGATGATTCTAGGATGCCTACAAGTTTCTAGTAGAGAGAGAGATTAGGCAGTTAGCAATGCCTTTCACCAGTGAAGGTTTAGTAGGAAATTTTTCATGTCAGGTTTATATGTGTTGAGATCATGGTGCCTATGACAAATCCAACTGGAGGTGTGTAGTAATGCGGCCCAGAAGTGACTGGCTCAGCCGTAGATCTGATCTAGCTCTGCCACCCTCAAAGCCATACTGAGCTGTACTGCACATCCATCATAAATAAAGCATTTGTCTCAAAAGAATTGGCAAGCAATGCAGTTTTTTTCTTTTAGGTTTCAAAGTACAAAAAAACTTTTTCTTCCCTTAACTATTTTAGGGTAAGTTGCTGCCATGTCTAAGCTAAATACAGAATAATGGAAGCAAGGCTGCTTTCTTTTACTCATTATAATAAGTGTGAGAGCACTGGAAGGACAGTAGTAGTTTTTTGGTCACAGAGTAGCATAGTATGACTTAAAATTTTAGAGGTTCAGAGCTCCAGGTGATGATAAAAATCAACAGTGAGGTTACAACAGTATTTTTCTAAACTGGATTAAAGTTGGTCACTGAAATTCATTTATTCATTCATTTAATAGATATAAACATACTGGGTACTAGAGAGGCAAAGGTAAGTGAGCCATGATTCTTACTCTTAAGGACCTTACAGACTAGAGGGGGAAATCAAGCAAGCATATGCTGTTCCGGGAGTACAGAGGAGGAGCATCTAAACCAGCTTTGTCAGGATGGAGGGAGAGCTTCTTGGAGAGGTGGCTAAACTGAATTTTTAAGTATGAGTAGAAATAAACCATTCCAAGATGAAGGGCCATGAAGAGAGGGCAGTAAGGTCAAGCATATCTGTACAGGCCTCAAGGTGACAGAGGACATACCCACAGGGGACTGCAAGTCTTTCAGTATAACAAGGGAGCAAGTAGAGATAAGGCTGTGAAGCAGGATGGCATTTGTGAAGGGTCTTATCTGTTGTGTTAAGGAGTCCTGGACTTTACCTTAAGGGCCATGGGAAATCAATATATTTTAAACAAGTGAGTGAGTGACAGGATTAATATGCATTTTAGAAAGATTGTTCCATCTACATATCAAAGTGGAGCAAAACAACAGAGAAATCAGCTAGTAGGCTGTTGATGTAGGCAAGATGATGGTGACTTAAAGTTAGACAAGGACCTGGAGAGAAATAGGTGAATTCGAGAGATGAGGGTTTAATAATTAGAGGACTTTATGGCTAACTTGAATGTGGGGGTGAAGAAGTTAAGTATGATTCCATGTTTCCAACTTGGGAACTAGATAATTTATTGATTCATAAATTATTTTTGAGCCAGGCACCATTCTAAGCACTGGGCTTAAAAGAAGTAAACAAGGATACAGTTTCTGATGGTCTCTGGTCTTGAGGTCACTGGAGAAGTTAGACAACAAGCGAGTGAACTAGTTTCAGATAATGCATGGACCAAAAATGGTGGGAATTGCACCTGTGCCTCTGAAGCTTTAAAGGTAAAGTCATAGCTGTAGGAAAGCAATGGCTAGGAGTTCTTTGTTATTCTCATGAGCTTTCAGAAGTCTAAGGCATTGTGGTAGCGGAAAAGTGCAGAATGACAAAAATTGTATGAAAATCTTGGTTCTCCTCTTTCACTTTCCCAAATCACTTAAACCTTCAGCTGCTGTACCTTGAAATAATATCAGTAAGTTTTTGCCTCCCTTATTTAATGTTCCAAGGTAGTTCTGCTAAAATTTTATTTAAAAATTAATAGAATAAATCTGTTTTACAATCTTTAAGATGCTTCCAGAAAGTTCATATGATCAAGAAAACTTACATACCTATCCAAGACAAGCTTTTCTCTATCTTGCTTTACTACCTCATTAATTGTAAATAATACAGTAGTTCCTTATCTATTAGAAGCCTTTAAGGAATAAATTATTTCTTTCATTCAACACATCTGAGTGCTTACTTTGTTCCAGGCCCTGTATTTCAGGTTACAGAATTTCATTTGACATCCTAAACCTTATCAACTTTGATTGTATCTTTTAAAACAAAATGCATGCTTCTCTGCCGTTTTCCAGTGTATACAGAAGTTTTTAGTGAAATGAATAGTTATCCTGAGCTGAAGTATTGATAAATGTTAGTCTTGGGTGCTGTTTTTGAATTGGATGGGTCTCCTGCCATGTCATCTGTGTAGCAGATACATTGTTCGCAGTATTCAGATTTTCAGACCTGGTACTACCAAATGTTTCTACATTAAATGGCTCCATTCTACTTTTTGAATGTTTGCTAGCTTCCTTGATCCTAATTTGCCACTTCTAATCTGTCGTGAAGCAGAAACCCAATGATCAAACATTCTAGGAATCAAAGCCTCTGCTTTCATTATTGTACTTAGATTTTGGTGCCTGTTTTTTGACACAGCTGTTAGGACTATTTTTACTCACTCTTCCCCACCCCAATCCATTTCTTGGTAATTGAGAGGATTCTTATGGTTTTTAGGTGGGCAGAATTCTTAATGAAACATAACACAAATTTAGGTATTTGTTATTTAAAGGTACTAAATAAATGTGTAAAAAACGATCACATAAGCCTTCCATTTCTATAAGCAGTAAACAGTACCTTATGATTTCATTACACAATCTGAAAATTTTTACCTGAGAGCTTGACACTTTGTTTACAAAGTTACTTTCCTAGGGCTAATTCATAATACTCAAATGTAATCAGAACTATGCCATAATTTTGCAATAGACAGTGCATTTAATCTTCATAGTCAAATTTCATCTTCCCCTTGAAGAAAGCATTTCAAATACACAGCCTGCTCTTTTTCCTGAAGAGTTCCTGCATGTACCTACATGCACTACGTAAAAATACAAACTATTGATTCAAAGAATCCAGTTCAGCAACTAGAAATAATCAAAAATACATTCTGAAAAAGATTCAGAAAATTATTTTACCCATGAAAGACATTTACTATTTTAGAGCAAGCAGCTTGTTACAACTCATGAGAAAACTTGCAGACAGGAAATTAGTTTTTCATTATGTATGGTGCTTTTCATTTTTTAAGACTTAAAAGTAAGGACCATGGTTGATTTTAGAAAATTCCCAGATCTTCAGAGTTCTTATTATCCTCAGGGGAAGTTACTAAAATACAAAAATGTTTTTCTTAGAAATCTTTAGCAAAAAATATATGAATCACTCTGCCTTTTCATAATCAGCCAGACTCTCATTGGAGTATTTCATTATTCTATGACTGTGATATTGTGATTTATAATAAGCAATACATATTTGGTCTTTATCCCCGTTTCTGGTGCAGAGCTCCCCAAACCCTCAGAATTTTCTAAGTGATGAGAACAATGTTGCTTTTGTTATGTTAATGAGGTGAGTTTTGGACCACTCATAAGGATGGGGGCTGGTTGCCAGGGGAACCAACCTTGACTGGGTTGGAACTTTCAGTCCCACCCCCGACCTCTATGCAGGGAGAGGGACTGGAGGTTGAATCAATCACCAGTGGTCAATGATTTAATCAATCATACCTGTGAAATGAGGCCTCCATAAAAACCCAGATAGGCAGGGTTCAGAGAGCTTCAGGGTTGGAGATGTGGGGAGAGGACATGGAAACTCCACACCCTTTCCCCATGCTTTGCCCAGTGTTTATCTTCCCTCTGGCTGTTCCTGAGTTACATCCTTTTATAATAAACCAGTGACCTAATAAGTAAAATGTTCGAGTTTTGTGAGCCGCTTCAGCAAATTAATCAAACCCAAGGAGAGTCATGGGAACCTCTGATTTATATAGCCAGTCAGAAGTATAGGTAATAACTTGGGCTTGCAACTGGCTTCTTAAGTGGAGGGCAGGTCTTGTGGGACTGAGCCCTTTACCTGTGGAATCTGAGGCTATCTCCAGGTAGATAGTGTCAGAATTGAGTTGAACTGTGCATTGCTTGGTGGTATGGGGGAACCTCTCTCCATACACACACACCTACATACTGGAATTGGGTGCTCAGGACCTTTAATGACCAACTCAATTATAATCGTATCTTCCACAAAATAGTGTAGCCCAATGTTCAGGAATGCAAGCTCCAGAATGCCTGGAGACATCTCACTTCAGCACTTACCAGCTGTGTAACCTTGAGCAAAATTTTTAATCTGTGTCGAGTTTCCTATCTGTGAGGATGGTAATAGTGCCTATCTCATAGGATAAAATGAAATACAGTAAAGCACTTGACAAACTGCCTAGCACATAGTAAATACTCAATACAAGTAATTAGAGACTTCATGTTTGCAGTGATAACAATCCAGTAATTTTTTTTTGAATCTCATGAGGTAACGTAAGATTCTTTGCTTATATATTAATCCAAGGTATTTTGAAATGAGTAAACACGTCACATTTAAAATACATTCCTACATTAATCAAATGATGTTTAGAGAAGAATTAATCTCTATGTTCATACCTACCTACTTAGGTTAATGTAAACATTGAAAATATTTTCAATCACTACCCAGGCACAGGAGGAAGAACCTAATCCAGGCGTAGATGATTAACAGAATTATCTTTCCATAGGTTTTAAGAAGGAAAGGTTTGGCTCTGGGGCGTTTACCAACAGGGGGCTTTATATTTATGAAAAAAAGGAATGCTCTTTGGGGCAGTGTTTCAGAATCACCTGGGATGCTGTTAAGAATAAAGATTTCTGTTCTCTACTTATGAGTTACTGAATCAGAATGTGATTGAGAGGATGAGCAAAGCTCATCTATTAACAAGCACAAGAGAATCACACATTCAGAAGCATAAGAACTACTGCCTCAAGGAAAGATCTCAGCTTGAGTTTAGACCTAGATATTGCTGACTACCTCTAAACACACAAAAATAATATCTTTAGGAGAGAAATCGTATCTTCAGGGGCAAGTACTAAATAGTGAAATTATGCTATTTAAAAATCCTCTCAAGTATGCCCCAGGAAGCCATTTATACTGGGTAGTCTTGATATTCAGATAATTCAGGGGAAAGAAATAAAAGTAGCAAAACTTTGAAAACCTTCAGTAAAGTTCATTCTTGGTCTTCTATTCCTAAATTTGTTTTCAAGTCCATTAGATTTAATCACTAAACAAGACCAAAAGAGAACTTTATTTTACATGACTTTATTTTACATTTAGAACCATTTTATGCTTTACTTAAAAAAAAAAAAAAAAAAAAAAAACAACAACTCTGCTTTTGATATTTCTAAAAGCATTTTAACCAAAATTTTGATTTAGGAAGACTTTAAGACATTGTGCATTATTTTAAATACTTTCATTCTTTCAATAACTATTAAAAATAAGTTCACAATTAGGGTTTCAAATGTCCTAATCATATCTAGTTTGTTTTCATTTAATATTTTATCAATTCCATCATGTGCATACAGAAGTTTTTATCTCTTTCAGACACATCGATGAAAATCAGCTCTTACTCTAATTACTATTTCATTTATTCAGAAATAGCATTTAGACATAAAAACCAATGTCTCATTTTGTAAAGTAACCTTTGGTTAATTTACACATCTCATACATCATATGTTGTGTATGTTTTAAGTAATACAATGAATTTCACTACTGTCACTTTAGTTTTTAATACTTATTTTGTCAGCAGGGCTGAAAATATCACATGGTTCAGTCTTCTGAAGGAAGTTATATATATATAACTTATATATATATATATATAAAATAAAGCATAGTGCCTTTGAACATGAAAAACATCCCAAAGGCCAGGAGTCCTATAAAGGAACTGAAAGGTAGGAAAGACTCCAGAGAATTTCTTTCCTCGGTTTTCAGTATGTAAAGTGACTGGTTTAAGTCACTTTACTGAAGACATGGTGAAGAAAACAGTGTTCCTTATTATGCCATTGAATAAAGCTACTAAAACCACAAGAATTCAGAGATAATGGTCCTAAGCTACATAATTAATAGGTCATCAAAAAGAACCTCTCACTTAGTTATCAAATATAAGTGTAGTAACTTCCTATGCCAAGTAAGGCTCACTTTACTTCCCCCATTTGTAAAAAGAAAAAGTGGCCTGGCCAGTGCCATTCAGGATTCTCTGCTAACTGTAAAATGTGGACTGATTTTCTTCTGTTTCTTAGAGTCCATGTGTACATTCAGTTCTTTAAATCAAAATTTTTATGCACATAACCGTGTTGGTATATTGCCCTTAGTTTAAAAATGTACAACTACATAAATAAAAACTGTTTCTTCAGTATTACTTGACATTTCTTCTGTAATTTCTTTATTTAAAAAAGTAAATGTAACAAGATACTTAAAAAAGGCTAGATACAAAAGTAGTTAAGCTGCTCACGAACATTTAAAATTTTCCAAAATTTATCTTCAATAATCATGATCTTATAAAACATTTTACAGTTATCAGAAAGTGCCCAGGCTGAGTTTACATAACTGAAATGCCTTAGTACAAATGTCTAGTTAGAACTGAAGTGCAGTACACCTGACTGACTGCTCATTGAAATAGGGATACAAAGGAAAAAAGTTGATTGTGATAAAGTATTGTGCATTGGCCCCCATCATATGTACAAAAAAGTGCCCTCACTCAAATGAACAAATTACATGCAAAATATTAGTGATATCATTTAATATCCTAGAGCTCAATGCAGTCAAACCGCAATAAAAGTGGTTTTTATAGGTAAAAGTGATTTCATCTCTAAGATCTGAATGTTCAGAACTTTTTTTTTTACAAGTTCCATATACATGATACACAATTGCAGCCAACCACAAATTAAACACCATAAAAAAAGTTAAAATGAAAACACAGAACATACTTAATTTTTTATTTTGAAATTCCCTATTCCCTCTATACAAGAACCTTTGCTGAAACACTTTCCACAAAGGCAGCAGTGAATTTTCAGAACATTTTACATTTTTTCCCCTCAGCAAAAAGATAAATCACAGTGTAAATTATATTGTTCTGCTGTCATCTTTGGCTGGGGTTAGACCCAGAAGTTGTTGACTAGCAAACCATTATAGTGAAATGTTGCTAGTGCTCCTCAGGCCTTTAAGCTACAAACTCAGCAAGGAATGTTTGTTTGCATTTAATCTCTTTAAGGTACCACCACGGGGTGTGACAGCATTAACTTTCATAAACTTTTATAGACAAATGGAAAAAAATCTACAAAATTAGCTAGTAATATTACACAGCAGTACACACTTTTTATACTCTACACAAAACCAAAATTCTTGGTCTTAATGGCGAGTAGCAATTTCTGTTTGAGAATCTGTTTAGAGGAATAGAGTGGGACGTAAAGTCGAGAAATGCAAGTATTTGCAGTAGGAAGATGTTGGTCATCTGGTGGTCTTATTGTGATGGAGGGCATAGGCTGAAATCCTTCTTCACTGGCTGGTAATGATGGACTTGATGTCCAAAAGTAAACCTAAACAGGAGTATAATAATTACAAGTTTGGCTTTTAAAAGATTAACATTCAACCCTTAACTCTGCCAATATATACATAGAGCCCCATTCTTGTGTTAAAACCTACGAAGGGGTATTATTTTGAACTGAGTTTTAAATTTCTTGTATTAAAAAGGAAAGGTTCAGGGTCAGAAGAGAAAAAAATGTCAGGTATGTAGAAAAGTGACAATGTTTCAATGCCTCAGTTTCTCATCTGTAACATGAGGCTATGGGACCAAATGCTCTCTAAGGGCCTTTCCAGTTTCTAAATTCCAGAGTATCTCTTAGTGGGAATAAGGTACAAGGTCTCCAAAAAAGGTTCAAAATTCACAGAGGTTATCAAAGTTATTTTGCATTTTATCTACTAGCAAAACAACCCAGTATTTTCAGTGGTCCATTGTGATACATAATAATTTTATAATAGTAATTAAGTGTTCAACAGCATCTACTGTACATCAAAATCCATGCAATAAGCCATGTTAACATTTTTAGGGGTTTTTTTCTTTTAGATTTTTTTTTTTGGTTCGGGGGGAGATGTGGACCATTTTTAAAGTCTTTATTGAATTTGTTACAATATTGCTTCTGCTTTATGTTTTGGTTTTTTGGCCCCGAGGCATGTGGGATCTTAGCTCCCCGACCAGGGATCGAATGCGCACCCCGCGCACTGGAAGGCAAAATCTTAACCACTGGACCGCCAGGGAAGTCCCAACATTGAGTTTTAAAATGCATCTAATTTGTGCAATATAGCATAAATTACTTTTTCTTTAAATATGATAACCAAAGATATACTTTCCTGAAATATTTTCATTAATACATACCATTCCTCACTGATAGTAAGACAGTGCCTATCTCTTAAGGTAAAGCTTTTAAAATCTTGCATTTATAGTGTACAACTAAACAGACAAATATATTCATTATCCCAGAATGACTAGGAAACCTAAACTATTCGTTAAGCATAGTTTTGTGAGAAATCTCATCTAGAATTCTATAGAAGGAGTCAGGAAAAAAAACCTCTGTGTTTGTTAGGGTCTCCAAAATCTTCAAAGAACTATAAAAGAGCTGGAAGGTACTGTAGAGGTAAAGCTGGCCCAATCTACTCATTTTACAAGTAAAAAAAGAAACTTAATGTAAAGTGTTTCTTCAAGGATAAACGTGATTAACCAGACAGATGACTACATCGCTGGACCTCCAAGAAGTTAGAGGAAGAGAAATAAATACCAGAGGACTTCTCAGAACTTTTACTAGTGACCTGTGACTCTCCAAGAGGGAAATAAACCATGTAGTCTTACCCCACAATCCTGGGACTAATAATTCAAAGGAGAACAGTTTAGGAAACGCTGTTATATTCTGTCCTTGAGACACATAAGGAAAAACCCAACAATATGTGAAGGATAACCTCCCAAAAGGGGAAGGGGAAGAGGAGGAGGTAAAAGACACCTTGGTATAACAGGAGTTTAAAGAGTAAAGCTCACAAATTAAAGCTGCTGCTAAGACATTTTGAGGTCCCTACAGAGGGAGATTCTCTCTCACAAAAGACTGAATAGTTAACAGCTTTCTCTTCCAGTAGAAGGCAGAAGAAATGCAGTGAGATTTAACTTGACCGACTGCACTGAGGATGTATTGGTTTTGCTCTGAATCCAAAGATTGACTACAAGAACCCTAATACGCTATCAGGTACTCCTAAAGCCAACAGGGACAGATATGGTGTTAGCATTAGTAGGGACTTTGGGGTTGGTCCACAAGATTGGGAAAGTCCAAGTACATGGAATTATATGGAATCAACCTAGGGAGCAACTAGGAAACTACCATATGGCTAAGCCAAGAACAAAACCCAGCTGACAGCTAGGACTGCTGGACAACCTGTCTTGCTATAGTGGAGAAATACTGGAAGGAAGGCTCTTGGGGCCATGTAAAGATGAAGGAATGCTAAATGCACGACCCCTTCCCCCCAAAAAAATATCAATAAGTTACTGCCTGAATTACAGGTAAATTGGAAACTGCAAGTTTTGTGCTTTCGTGCACAAGTAACTTATTTCTCCCTCTCAAATGAAATGGGGGGATATATCTAGAAATTGGATCATTTTTATACATTCCATAAGAGGTCTGGTTTAGAGTATTGAGAACTAAGGCTGCTTCAACAGGGGAAATGTCACAGGGAACTATGAGGAATATGAATAGAAAGGATCTCTGAGATTTTCTGGGTAAGGAATGTCCCTCAAATTTCTACAGGAAAGTCTAGACTGCCTTTCAAGGTTACTGGACAGGTTGACTTGGATATACTCAAGGTTGGACATAGGTTCCACAGACTTGACAGACTTTTCAATATAATCAAAGTTTATATCATCTAATTTATGATTCTAAGTTAATAATAAGTAATAAGATTAAATCAGAGATGTAGTACCCATAATTAAGCTACTCTATTCATAGTATACAGAGCAGTTAAGATACTATTCAAAAATTTTGCAAAGGTTTGCTGCTAGTCAAAACGATTAAGGATGTAGAAAAGAGGCTGCTAGCATATATAAGCACTATAGGGGGAAAAACATGTCTCAACAATAAGCTGGTATTATCTTCTGGGACTAAGGATAGCATTTTAATAGCTAAGATGTATTTCACTCTGCTTACAGTTTTACTCATACTTCTGTTCTAGAGTAGAGAAACAAAACTGCCTTTTATTTCTGACCTTCAATAATTTTTTTAGCCAAAATTAAAATGACCAACCATTACAAATTGAAAACAAAATGCTGTCATACATAGTATTTAAGGTTTTTACATTTTCTTCTACAAATCTTGTGAAACTTAACTTACAAGATCTTGTCGTTCTGTCATGCTCATCTTCTCTACAATTGACCAGAACCAACGCTTGAACTGCAAGAGCTTCTCAGCATTTTCTCCTACAAATGAATATAAATTCAATAAATATACTATATCAGTTGTAAAGCAATTATACTCCAATAAAGATGTTAAAATATATATATATATATATACTATATCAGTTATATTTTTAGAATATTCTTATAAAAGTAGGTATAAAATTAAAATTGGGGGGTGGGGCTAACCCTAACAGAGGAAGTTAGGACCACTTGCATAATGTGTGAAACCTCTAGAGTTCATTAATCAATCCTAATGACCAAGATGACCAAGACAAGAAAAATGAACCACCAGCCTCAAAAATCACATGACTTTAATCCCATCTGTAAGTCATGATTTTTCTCATGACCTTAAACCAGTGCTTCTCAAAGTTTAATGAGTTTACAAATCACTTGGATCGAGATCTTTTTAAAATGCAGATTCTCATTCACTAGGTATGGGGGAAGAAAGGGGAAAGGAACCGGAGATTCTGCATTTCTAAAAAGCTTCCAGATGATGCTGATGCTGCTGATCGGAGGATCATACTTGGAGTGTCTTTAGGTATTTTTTTTCCCGCTTCTAAGTTTCTGGTTTGCAAATAAGCCAAGTTCTTATCTCACAGGTATTGAAAATTATATTAATAAGTGGCACAGAAACTACTACGCAATGATCTATACGTTGCCAAGCATGAAGGAAAAACAAGAAAATTTATCCAAATTTAACTTACTATAATTTGGCTGAAGCTGTTTGCAAAATATGAAAAATAAAGGGGAAAAAACTGGTATCTTCACGTATGCAATAATCTTGGACTAGAGTTATAGTCCTCTCAGGAATTTCTTGGAGCTTCCAGTGTTTTATTGTGTAGTCACAGCTAAAAAGTCTATTCCTAGAATATGGAACTTGAAAAGGAAGAGTTGCAACAAATCAAGCACTAAAGATGAATGTTAGTCTAGGATTATCACTACCGCTTGTTATTCTTTCTAGATTCTCCATGTGTTTGTGTGCTCTTATGTCTTTCTAAGTGTGCTTTGGATCCTGTTCTACAAAGCAAACATCATGTAGTCAAATTCTTTAATTAGAGTTTAAGGAACATGAATAGGGAAAGGCCAACAGAATTGTCACATGGATTATTTTTTCTTAATTATTAATAGTTTATAAAAGTCCTTTTCACACAGTTGCTCACAAGGAATTTTTACTTGTATCATACTAAACCATACATTTATTAAAACCTAGAAAAATTAAACAATAAAAGAATTAAGAATGACCTAATGCTAAGCTATCATAATTCAAACATATCTTAAAATATATAAAAAACACCTGAGTAATACAGCATTTCCTAAGCCCCTGTAAATATGTAAGAACCAGAAACTCAGAAAACTGACTGACCAAATTATCTATGTAGTTTATTCCTTAAATAAACATTAAAAAAATTTCATACCTGATTCATCATTGAAAGAGGTGAAACTGATCAGCATTTGCACATTAACTTCACCACAGCCATTTACCAAAAGCCTAAAATCTTCTGCTGTTAAGTCTTCTAATGAATTTTTTGGAAGCACATCCAGTAGACCCTTCCTCATTGCCTAGAGGATTTCAAAAATAACCTGTTTATTACTTACTATCAGTACTTTATTTTCTACATAGCATTTATTATTGTTAAAGCCCAATATCTAATTTTAGCAGCCTAAGAATACTAAATAATTCTAAATAATACTAAAAAATTAAGTTCTGTATTTTGAGTTTCTTATTAACAGATTCAAAAGAGTGGCAGAGGGAAAAAAGGGCTACAGGTTCAAAAGTGAAGGAGTACTGTTACCTATCAGGAGTTACCAAAAATAATTTTTTAAATTATGTTAGTAACAGGCTAGTCATTAAGAATAGCTTCAATCTGTCAAACGTGCTATCCTGTCAACATCCTAGGAAGAGTATGATAATGACAAAAACAAACATCCCTGACACAAACCCAAAATCTAGAAGCTTACTGAGAAATTACCATGTGCCAAGAACTGTTCTAAGCACCTTACATATGTTAATTCATTTAATCCTATCCTCATTTTGCAGAGGAGGGAACCAAGGCACAAAATACTTAAGTAGTTTGCTAATGTCATACAGCTAGAGGGGGCTGCAGCCATGATTTGAACCCTGACAGTATGATTCCAGAGCCCACACAGTTATTCCCAGAACAGGGATCAGAAACACTTCATAAACATTCTTCAAGAGGAGAAAGAGCGGGCCTGATGTTGCCCTTTAGAAGAGCCTGATTGGAGGAATGAATGGTCCTTGGTTTTTAGAATTTTCCTTACATTACTAACTGATGTGGCTATTTTGAATGCCTGGGACAATAAACCCTGCTGTACCAGCTTGCCTAGATTATTTGTGCAAAGAAGGTGATTTATGATGAACACGTGTTTTTCCTCAGGGGGTCTGAACTGCTTACAGGACTGGCCTCCAATAAAAACCCTGGGCACTGTGACTCTTAAGCAGGCTTCCCTAAACACAAACACTGCACATGCATTGCTGTAGTTCACTGCTGGAGGAAGACGTATGTTCTTTGTGACAGCTCATGCCCCCAGAGAGACAACTTTGGAGCCTGTATCTGGATTCCTCCAGACTCTGTCTGATGTACTTTTTTCCCCTTGTGAGAGTCCTTTTGCTATAATAAACCATACCTATGAGTACAACTGCCTCCAAGTCCTAGGAGTTCTTCTAGTGAGTCACCAGAGAGAGGTATGGGTGGTTGCAGGACCCCCAAAACAGTAGTCATTTTAGTCCCACAAAGCATCCTTACCAAATCTACTTTCTGATGATTACATGGTTTTTCCAAGTAGTTTTACCCAAAAGAAAGGTCTGGATTCATGTGTAATTTACATTGTATGTAAATTCATTTTGTTTTAAAATTTTTGACCTTTTATAAGCAAGCTGAATACACTGTGAGCTAGTTTAAAACACAGAAGACACAAATAGCCTCATCAGATCAAGTGACATTTTCCAGAAAACACTTACATGTAATGGCTGTTCTGCAACTACCAACATTCTGTGTTCAGCATACTTCCGCACATACTCGTACACATTCTGAGGAGTGACTGGTATATTTACACCATTAGGAATAAGTTCCACCTGTGAAAAATTTAGCAGTGCCATTTGAAAGCAATTTTGTCAAAGCAGTAATAAGTTAACAGTTCATAAAACAATTTCCTAAAAATTTAAAATCTAAAGACAATTCTGTATCTGACAAGTATCTAAGGAATGCAAACATTCTAGGCCTAACTATAAACTCTTCGACCTCTCAGTCTGTCTCACTCTCCATCTCCTACTGTGTCTTTTATCTCTCTCTCTCTCTCTCTGTGTGTGTGTGTGTGTGTGTCTGTCTGTCTTTCTTGGTCCCTATTTATCTAAATTGTTTTTCTATATGTCAAGCACAACAGACTAACCAAATTCTCCTGCCAGGATCAGAAAACCACACATTTGCTTTACCTGTCCTCCACCCTCTTCTTTACACAGGTCAATTGCAAATGCCAAATCCATCGCTGAGAAAACAGCATCAGCATCTGAACTCTGAGAAGCAAGTATTAGTTGCCGCAAACTCTCATACATCACAGGGTCAAAAAAAGCAAAATCATGCCAATTGACCTAAGAAAGTAATCATATGAAAATCAATTACGAAAGAAACATCTTAACTGAATTCATTAGTAAGTTGAAATCTATGATAAAGAATTTTATCTAATTTGAAGATTATTCTTTATCAGTTTATCTTCCACTAAATATAACTGATCTAAAGAGGTAAAATTTTAATAAGTCTTTGGCTGTGATAAATACATTCAATTTTCAAAGCATGAAAAATATGCATTTTTAAAAAATTTAAAACCAGGAGTATACTAGTTTTTTTTTTAAGTTGTGAAGTAATTTATTTGTAGAAACCAGCACTAATTATTGCAAAGTGATTATGCCGAGCAACTAACTGGTCCTAAGCTAAATACACATCCTGTTTAGCCTTGACAATAATCATAAAATACAGGTTATTAATTCCAGATGATAAATCTGATGCTCAGAGGAATCCAGTAACTTGCTAAAGGTCACATCATTGGGTTAAACTTGAGTCTATTTGATTCCATAATCTTTTCCATAAACCCTGTTAAAGGCTCAACATTTCTATGTTGCTGAGCTTTCAAGTCCAGTTCTTCTTTCTCTGCACAAGAACATTTTAGCTGGAACACTTTAAGAAGTCAACAGAGTCAGAGTTTTAAAAGAAAAAGAAGAGGAAAAGATATGTATCATAGTATGATATGCTGTAATAATAGAAAATAATATTCACCAATGGGTTTGAGTAAAGAAAGTTATTAACAGACCACAGCTTTAACAATGCTAATCATATCAGATGTGTGTTGTGCATCACTAGAAAAGACTGTAAAATATTTTGTTGTTTTGTGATTATAATTAGTATTATGCATTAATTTAAAGGATGTCGTTTCTCTCCCCCAACCCCGTCGTAAAGGAATGTACCAGCTGTCAAACTATCAAAACGCATAAAGAAAATAAGCTAATTCTGTCACCCAGAGATAATTATCAAGCATGCTATGCTATATTTTCTTACATCCTTTTGTCCCCTCTACCCACCTACATCTTATGTATATTTTTGAAACTGGGAATGCTCCTTTCAATACAATACTACTTCTATTGCCACTACTTACTAGAACTTACTGAGCACTTACTATGTGCCAGGCACTATACTGTTTTCTTTACCATTTTATAAATGGGGAAATATGCCATAAATGTCAAGGGATTTGTCTGCAACAGGATCCAGGTCTGTCAAACCCTCCAAACCCACCTGTGTGTCACCCATTCTTCTATGCTCTCTCCTCCATGTATTCAGATTTTCCCCATGTCATTAAATGTTTAAAAATGATTTATAATGGCTATAATGCTTTAAAATTTAATACTAATTTAATGCTATATATATAATTATTTTATAAAACAAATTTTTTGCAATTGTAAAAGCAGTTAGGTTCATTCAAATCACTTACTTTCCTACCAAGCAACACTTTAATCACATGTCTATTCAATGTGATAGGACATAGTTCATTCTGTAATAGACACAGTCCAAGAATCCTAAAAATAAAAAACAAGCAAATAGTATTTAAATTCAAAAATAATTCTAGAACACATAACACCCCACACATACGTAATATACATAAAATATGTTGAGAAATTTTTATAGTAGAGCATATACACATTTTACAAACTAATATATTTTAGGAAGTCTCATAAACTGAAATTTTTAAAAAATTCAAATACAAGATTATTTTACCTGCCAATGTTTCTGAAACAATTCAACCTTGCTTCTGTGTTTTTGCCAGGCCTTGGAGTATAAAATCCTCTTTTTCCAGGTTGGTAAAACAAAGGGGCATTGTCATCACCATCATCTGTGTCATCTAAATCCATATCTACTACACTTCGACTAGAACCATGACGCTTTCGGTTTTCCTAATAATAGAGTATCAGAGATTAAGCCCCAAGATGGATTTTATTTATTTGTTTGTTTATATTTTAGTATATGTGTCTACAAGAAAAGGATTATTTTTTATTAAAAAATGCCATTATAACTCTCTTTAAAATTAACAATAATAATAATCCGGATACCCCCTCCAAAAAAACTAACAGTAATATTTTTGACATTACCCAAGATTGATTTTTAACAGCAAAACATATGAACTGGTTCTCTAAATCACTTAAATATAAAGTTCGATAGGTAAAGCCACATTCATATTCAAATGTAAATAAATTTAATTCATTCTTTCAGAATTGTGATATACACAGCTTGTGCCTGTTAACTTCTCTATCCATTTAAGTAAAATTACTTAATGAAACTCTGGTAGCTTCTTTCACCTTGATTCCTTAAATATATTTTCCTTGGATATAGAATTCTGGATTGACAATTCTAAAAGCACTTTAAGGATGATGCTCTCTGTTGTCTTCTGGCCTTCACAGTTTCTGATAAGAAATCCACTGCCTTTCAAATCACTGTTTATCTATATGTAAGGCACTATTCTTTGCTTCCTTATTAGTTTTACAGCAGCTTGATTATGTATCGAGACACAGTTTTCTTTCAGTTTATCCTTTTTAGGGTTCACTGACCTCCTTGAATCTATAAATCTATGTCTTGCATCAAATTTGGGAAGTTTTCAGCTATTATTTCTTCAAATATTTTCCTGTAACAATCTCGTTCTCCTCTTCTGGGTACTCCAAATGACATGCATGTTTGATATGGTCCAACAGGTCTCTGAAAACTGTTGTTTGTTTGACATCTTTTCTCCTTCTATTCTTCAGAAGGGATCATTTCTATCTATCTTCAAACTGACTGATGAATTTTCCTCCGTCATCTTTGTTCTGCTATTGACCTATTCAGTGAATTTTTTCTTTCATACATTGTACTTTCTCAAATTTTCCCTGGGTTCTCTAGTTTCTATTTCTCTGTTGTGAACCTCTACCTTTCCATTCATTTGTGTTTATTTACCTTTATCTCACAGAACATGAGATAATGTCTCTGATAATTCCAACAAGTGGGTCATCTCAAGGCTAGCATCTATTGGTTCTTTTCCCAGGAGAATTAGTGAGTCTCTGTTGGTTCTTTGTATGTTGAATAATTCTGGAGTGTATCCTGGACATGTTGAATACTAAGTTGTGAAACTCTGGGTCTTGTTAAAATGATATGGAGAATGTTGATGTTTTTTGGCTTTGGTAGGCAATAACCTGGTTATGTTCAGCTTGGAAGTGTCATCTTCTGTGTGCAGTGGTTCCATTACCAATTAAGTTTTCAAAGCCTTTTAATTATATTATTGGGTCTGCCCCGCATATGCACCATATGGGATAGTCTGGGACTTGGACAGTGGATTATACTATAGTTTATTTCTTAAAGCATGTACTACCTTCCAGTTAAGACGGAGTAATGGGGACCAGTTTTACTGTCCTGCCTGAAACAACGCTTCAAAATAACAGTTTTTCAAATTTTGACTTCCCTCCAATCAGTGTGCTGTTGTTTACTTTTCAGAATCCTCAAGCAGTTCCTTTTTGTATTTTGTCCAGAGTCTTTAGTTGTAGTCAGTGAAAGAGATAAGATTATATCTTGGCTGGCACTGAAATTCTCAGGTAGCTTACAAATTGAAATACATCATGCACTTTTAAAAAAGCCTTCTTACTGCTATACCGTATGTCACATTTTCTCTGGATCTCTGCTGCTTACTTGAGGAAGGAGACCTAGGAATCCATAGGACTGCTCTCCTTCTCTGATATTAATTAATGACATCTCTAATTTAAGCTTAATTCAGCCTGTGCTCAAGTGGAGGCAGCCAGTGAGTAGGGTTACACTGAACCCTATCTCAACCAGTCTTATTACTTGATTCTGTATATGACACCTTTATACTTATCTTTGCTTTTCCCTCTACTGTAATCAAGCATTTTACTTACAAAGACAGTTTCTTTGTAAATATGCTTTCCTCTCCCTTCTGTAACTTAAATTCCAAGTGCTTATTATTAGCACATGTACAAAAACATCCCTTACCTGTACCTTTTCTGAGGAGTCTAATAACCCAAGATCCAGGATACTATCAGCTCCATTTTCCCTAAAAACAAACAAACAACCTTTCACATTTCAGATAACTGAAATTCTAGAATTTAGTGTAGAGAAAACCATATGCATTTAAATTTATAAGAATATATAAATATCTAGGACACTTACTAGTCTTAATGCAGTTCTAGGAACAGAAATGTCAATAATATACACAAAAACACAGGATGCTTCATGTATGATCCAAGACAATGAACTAAAGGCTACCTGATTTAAGACAAAATAAATGCAGTCTTCATAGGGGTACTGAAACTTGAGCTCAGGGGAAGCATTGTAAAAGAACAGAAAAATGTTCAGAAAGCAACCACAATAGCAATCAAATGCTCTAGGGTATTTAATTATTCTAGAATACTAATAAATTCACTGTTCAATCCATAAAGCCAGGTGAAAGCAGTCAATATTATATATTCTTGCATTCAATAGAAAACACTTCTAAATTAGCAACCCTTACATATATTTACAAATATCTTTTTTATCAAAAACACACATTATTTGCAACTTTTTCTATAATGGGCTAAGCTATATCAGTGTGTTGATACTTCCAGAAACAGGGAAGAGGAATAAAGACATAGTACATGAAAGTCAAGAGAAGAAAAAATAGTAGTAACAGCAAAGAAAATAAACTTCTAGCAATAGTCTTTGGCTTGGACCATTCAAAGGCTCTGAGACAGGTAAATCGCTGGAATAGGTTAAGTGGCTATTTAGTTTCAGGGCTTAACCTACCCACTTATCCATCTCTAGGACTATATCTAATCTAAGTTCCTCATTCAATAACATGACTAGGAGAAGAATAAACAGACATTTTCATCTAAAATAACACTTCAAAGCCTTAAACTGGATATTAGAGTAGCCCCAGTAGGGCACAGATTAAGTACGGCATATCTTCCTGTCATTTTTACCTGTCACCTGGGGAAAGGAAGGATAAGTAATTTAACTGTTAGATATTTTCAAGTTTAATATTAAAACAAATATACTACACAATAGAAAGCAAAAACTTGCATGATTTTTAAGATAAATCAGGAGGTCTAAAAGAAATTTCATGTTTATTGCAAGGACTCAGGGATTACACCCAATTTCTTGAGGTATTTGGCCTCTGCCATTAGGGGTATTCACGTGGAGAATGAGATGTACTTCTTTATAAGTTAGTTACTAAATAAGGTTCGTAAAAAATCTTCAGAACCTAAAGTGACTGCTAAAATTCTGCCCTTCTAATACATGTGAAAGTCAGCTGTCTCACTCATGGATTTTAAGCCATCTCTTTAAAAGCCATTTAAAGTCTTGTACTATTTAGTATAAATTTTAAGATATGGTGACAGCCACATCCTAAAAATAAAGTAGCTGATGTTTAAACTAAAATGTCTTCCCAGTTGTATACATTACCGTCCATGTGCAATAATGAGTTCCATGGCTTCATCCACTCTTGCTCTCAGAGAATCTTCACTTGCTAGAAGAAGAAGAAGCTGAGCTGGGGATAATTCCAACAGCATGCCAGTGATTTTACTTGCAAATGCCTGTAAATGCCAAACAAATGTTACTTGCCTCTACTCTCTGAAACCTCTTGTCTAAATCAGCAATCTTTTATCAGAAAAAAAAAAGAAGAAGAAAATGTAAGAAACTTGGATAACAAATAGAAAAAAAAAAAAAAATTCTCAACCAGTAATGGATTTTATTAAATTGAAAGCTTAATTATAGAAAACTCTGGTAGGGAATTAAATAGTCTATGCACTAGCAGTCTTATTAAAGCTAGTTTAATATTGGTTGATAAGCCTTTTTTAAAGGTTTTTGATACCCATGAGTAAACATAAAAATACTCAATTTTCATTTTTTTCCCTTCCTCATCAGAGAACTGGAAACATTTTTTTCATTTAGTGTAGCAAAAAAGAGGGAGGTAAGTGAAGGAGGGAGAAGGAGAAAGAAAAAGATGCCTATATTTAAGGCTAAGGATTCACTGAAATATAATTAATTGGTTGACTGTTTTACTATTCTTTTGCTATAACATGTACATATAGTTATGTATAAAGACAAAAAAACACAACTAGGTTATGTTTCATATTCCATGAAAGAAACCTCTGACAGAACATTCAAAATAAAATCTTCCTGTCATACATATCAAGAGTAAAGTACACATAGCTGATTCACTTCATTGTACAGCAGAAACTAACACAACACTGTAAAGCAATTTTACTCCAAAAAAAAAAAGAGTAAAATACACTATTTGCAATGTGTTCTAGCTGCAAAGTAACAATAATTTGTACAAATAAGGGTACAAATAAATACAATGCACAGATAATTCCTTAGCACACAAGGAAATTACTAGGTAGAATGCCAACCTGGCACAGGTAGTAAAAACAACATCAAGCTATATACAATTACTCTCCAGTAAGTCCTGCTTCTTTCCCTCCCTAAGCTTCCTTTTTATTGCAGTCCTCAACCACATGGCTTTCCAGCAGCTGGCAACTTTTTAAAATACCAGCCTTAACTGGAAACCAAAAATGGCACAGCCAGTTAAGAGGCAGCTAAGTACACCATACATACTGGTTGCATTGCTTGTACACGGGGATAAAGTCTCTCTCCGAGCGCCTGACGATGTGCTGGCAGAGGATCAGGATCATCACTAGGATTTCCTTCAGAGGCTGGTCTGAAGGGCCTGGTGTCGATGGAAAGCTGTCTTCTAAAATCCCTGAAAGGTGAACAGAGCTATTACAACTTCATTTCCCTTGTCTGCAAAATGAAAATATCAGTGCAACTAGTAATAAAGTTGGAAAACCAGAGCATACAGTTAGCTCCAGTTATGGTACCAGGGTGGAAGAATGCCTAAAGAATGATGGTGGGGAAATAAAGATTATCTAGATTTTGTCACTTGAAAATCTATAAATCTGCAATGCATAGGTTAATTTGATTCTAAGGGAACAGGACCTTAAAATACCAGAAATCAAGAGCCCACCCATATTTACTGGAAATTTTAGTCAAAAGTAAAATGCTACCCATCCTAACACGTGAAAAATTAGAGGTTTAAATAACACAACTGCCACAATTAAAATTTTAAAACAAATTTAGGAAAGCATGATATGAAGCTAATAAAAATTTCAAAAAATTAGGAACTTGAGCAGGATAAATAAAAAGCCAATATAATTTCAACTGCCTCTGGGTTTTTAAAGCAGAATATTTTAATAACAGTTGGTTAGGCTTTTTTAGTTACAATACATATATCCAATTATTAAAACTTTCATTTTTTAAAAGTCCATAATTGAGACTCTTATTTACAGGCCTACCTCCAATTCATCCAAAAAGATGGTACTCAATAAAAGACGCAAAATTATCTCACCTATCCCGATCTCTCCGAGAACCTGCTCGCAAGCCACTACTCCTCCTCATCTCCCTTTCTCTCTCTCTTTCCCGATCCCTCTCTCCTCTGTTCCTTAATCTCTGCATTAAACCTGGAAAAAAATATGAAATACACTTTGTTTAGATGAATGTAAATGCAGCTACTTTAAATGTTAAAGTCAATGTGAGGACATGAGACAAACATAGTAAGAACATGACAACTGTAGATCATCTTCCTTATCATCTGTGTAAGTACCTTTCTGTCACTCTCCGTATGGTTTTGAGGGTTGGGGGTGATTCTGTAGAATGAACCTCGTAGGTAATAAATGTTCACTCAGTATTTGTTTAATGAATTTATCCCCTTGTCATGTCAAAGCTGTGAAATAATATGTAGCAACTGGGGCTATGTTAGTTCCACCATAAATAATGCTGAGATTTCTTACATATTTGAGTATCATCTTCTCTATTCTTAGTTTTTGGCATTAAAGGCATTATAGCCACCCAGCTATTATTATTCTTAAAACCTTAAGCATAAACCAGGGTATGGTTTCCTAAAGAGTATGCAGAAAAGTTATTTCTGAAACGTCATGACTTCCCGGGTTTCCTCATTCACATTTGACAATTTCTTTTTATTACAGGACTATAGAAAGTCAAATGGTGAAACTAATGATGAAAGGCTGAGGTACTCTCCCCATCTTCTCATCCTCAGTTCTTTCCAGAGCTCATTCAGCTTTTTTCCAGACCTCAGTCAGCTTTTATGGTGGCAGTTTACAGAACCCCAGTAAGATACAGCTACAGCTAGGTAAAACACAGGATTTTGTTAGTAACTCCTTCTCCCGCAATTACTATATCCATCCACCTACAAGACTGACGATCTTCTGCCCCTACCTTACATGAACCCCCTGTTTCAACCTTTTGTAGTTTTCACACATTTTTTAATATGCTAATTGTAATCCTGAAAATCAGGTAAGAATCCTAACCCCAAAGTGCTGATCCTCAAGGAGGCAGAGCTTACACCAGGATGTTAATACAGAAAACCTTATTACCAAAAAACAAAGTCTTGCTAAATTAAACAGTGAAGTTGGTGACACAGCCAACTTACGTTTGGTTGCAAGCTCCATCTCACTGGAGACTGGAGCAACTCTGCAAATTATACTTTGAAAAGCACTGTTCTAGACAATAGCATTTTCTTCTAAGTATCTCTACTTATTAAATACAGGGATTGGGGAAATCCTGCAGTTTGCTCTTTGAATTTTTATATTACCATAGATCTTAAACCTCTCACTCCCCAGACATTGTAATTTGAGATGGAAAAAAATAGTACAATCACAGCCATTTATGAAAATAAGTGTGGCAGTAACAGAGCAAACTGGTAAATTGTCAATTATAGTAGTTTAAACAAGATTAAATCATTAATCTAGAATAAAATAGTATAAAAGTATAAATATACATTGACGTTCTCCCACTGTAAACATATATAACTGTGATTATCATTGTTTCCATTAAACAAGGAAAGAATTTGTATGTGCTTGTTACCTGTAGAGTACTTACTTGTATGAGTGCCTTTGTTGGCATTTTGGATACAATCTAGATTTGGCAGTTTTTCATTGGACAAAAAAGCTTGTGCAATGGCTGTATAAAAACTTCGTGCTACACCACTGCCCTCTCCTGGTTCATCCTTAAATGTAACTTTCACCCTATGTACAGCCATAGGTGTAGTAGCACATCTTCGACCAAAGTGATTGTTAAGTTGCCTCATGGTCTGCTGAATAAGAAGATCTCGATCCCGATCAACCTATTAAAACACAACAAAAAGTAGTAAATTCAGTGTTGGAAACCACCTTGAAATTTTTCTATGTAAAATCTGAAAATCTAAGTTTAGCTTTTCCTTGACAGCTGAAATAGCTACGAAGTATTTGGGTTCTCAAAAGCTTATATTCCAAATAACACTCTGAATCATACAAGAATATCTTACATTAAATCAGGATAATGGAATTTAACTCAATTATAACATTTTCTTAAAAGGTCTACTCATTTGGTAATATAGCAGGATAAATTACAAGTAGATCAAAGTGTAAATTTTTTTTTTTTAAATAGTGAATCCTAGAAAAAAATCATAGGCTATTCCTTTGGTGGCAGAATACCATAGCAAAGTAAAAGAAAAATGACAAACGGGGAAAAACATTTGCACCTTCTATTACCGACAAAGATTCATGCGTAGTGTATATATACACTTAGCATTTCTAAAAAAATTGAGGAAAAAACACTTTAATAGGAAAAATGGGCAAGAAATATCAACAAACAGTTCCCAGAAAAAGAAGCAGCCATAATATATGAAATATATGAAACAAAGTTTAACTTTGCTCATAATAAGAGAAATACAAATTTAAATTATACATAATGCCTATCAGATTGGCAAAAATCTAAAAATTTGACAACAGACTGCTGGCAAGACTTTGGAAAATCAGGCATTGTTGTGTTGATGTTGAAAGTGCAAAAATATACAGACATTATGTAGCGGTATCTGCCAATATTTGCTGAAATTACATATACACATGCCCTTTGACCCATGTCTATCTATCTTATCTCACAGACACGCCAGCCAAATAGAGAAACACACATAAGGCTATTCATCACATCTCTATTTGTAACAGCAAAAGACTGGAAACAAACCCAAATGTCTATCAAAAGGAAACCGGTTGAAAAAAATTGATACAGCCATAAAATGTGGTGCTAACACTAGGTAGCTGGAAAAAAAGAAGGCAGAACATCTCTCTCTATATATAGCCATGGCTTTCTCTCTAGGATATACTGTTAACTGGGAAAAGCATGATGGAGTAAAATGTATAATAGCATGCTCAGGGTGGGAGTGGAGGAGAGAGATGCGTAATGAATACACACACACAGGATTATATATTTTTTGAAAGTGGGAGGGAAATAAGCTAAAAACAAAAACAAACAAAAACCTGAAAGGGGGCAGGGGGAATACAAAGTAAGAGACAGGAATGGAAATTAGATTTCTCTGAATACAACCTTCTTCTACAGAGTTGACCTTGCAACTGTAGATATTTTACATTAATTATGAAACATAACAAAGTCAAAAAAAGGAGAGAGCAATCCCTAAAAAGTGAAAGCAAAATGAACTGAAAGGCCCTAATTGTGTGGAGATGAGATGGTAGGTAGCAAAGCCTCACAAAAGGAATTATTTCAAGTGACTTTAAACAATGTACTTTGACTGTACATCTCCAATTGGATATGCTCTAAGAACAAAAACTGCAAATAAATCTTAAGCTATTTTCAATAATAATTTTGTTGGTAGTGGTGTTGATGTTATGATTCTAAGACTGTTGTATGCATGGTGTGGGATAAAAGCAAATGAGTAATTTTATCAGTGTTGCTGGGAAGCTGGATATTATTCAGTTCAGAAGAAAGGAAGTAAAGACTAAAAGGTGAAAATAAAACAAACTTGTGGTCCTAAATCTTGAATTTGAATTAGGAGTATCAGTATGAACTCATGAAATAATTTTCTTCTTCCTGTTTTGAAGGAGCATTTCCTACTAAAGGGCCTAGAAACAATGACAAACCCAACAGGCAGTGAGCAACCTAGAGCCCAGATTATAATCTCAAAATACAATTTCCTGCTAAAAGGAAGCAGGGCTTCTTGAAGAAATGGCTGATTTAAGGTCTGTGACAGAAAATAACAGAAAATGAGACATATCAAAAAGTAAGGAAGTTGTCAAAGATTGGACTCTCGCTAGCCACAGAAAAGATAATTTGAGCATCAATGAAATGAAGCACATCCAGTTTTAATCCATGTGTTCATAATGATACTTAAACGAACAAACCCATTGCTCATCATTACAGGACATTGGGAAATCAACTGCCAGAGATAGCCATTACTATAAATTTGGTGATTACCATTTATTTTCTTTAAATTTTTAATTACATAGTATATATCCCCCTAAACAAAATTGTTGTTTTTAAATTTTATATAAATAGCATACTATATGTATAGGATAAGAAAATCTAAATACCTTTACCTCTAGTGATAAATCTCTTGACTGCTGATTTCTCAGTTTTTCCATTTCTCTACGGAATTTTGATTCTTTTACCTCAAAACCACCCAATTCAGTTAGGATCTTAAAAAAAACAACAACAAAACAAATGCATGACAGAATTATTCTCTGAAATATGTTCTTATCCGGCAGAATAGAATGTAAAGTGCTCAAAATACATACTGATCCAGGTTCTGCTCCAACATCTTCCATGAATACCCTGCCGAACAGTTCTAAAGAAAGGCGCCAACGTCCTAGCAGCATATCATGGGAAATGACCATTCCCATGAAGCTACATTGTGGCCTGTAAGAAGTTTGAGGGGAGAGGGGGAAGCAGTTTAGGCAACTCTAAAAATTTCCTGGTTTCTGGTCAATAACAGTAATTACTTGGTCTTTTAATATTCTGAGATCTTAAGTAATTCAAAACCACATCCTCTCTAATGGAGAACTTTTCTATAGCTACTCGTTCCTTGGAGAACTTCTTATTTTTACTCCATTATTCCTTCTGTCCTTTACGTAAGGATACACATCCCCCAGCTGGCTTCTCTCTTCATCTTTAATTTTACCTCCTCTCCTTAAAGTCCAATGTCTGTCTCCACTAGATGATTCCCAGACCCCTCTTTAGTTCACAATGGACCAGAATTTCATTGTGTGAAATATATCCACTTCAATCATACTTAACTCATACTCAACATGGTGAAACTGAATATGGCCTCTTCACCACAGTGACAATGCCTCCTGATTTCTTTCAATAGTACCACCTATTTTCCTACTGCACGGACTTGAACAGATTTTAATTTATTCTTCCCTTGGTCCCTCCAGAGTGATCAAGTCCTTCATAAGTTTTCTTTTCCTAACCATGGTTTCCTTTTCATCCCCAAAGGCAATATTCTACTTCAGCCCCCTTTTTAACAACTAGCCAGAAGGAGTAATAGCTTGTCTCTCTACCTCTAATTCTTCTCTCCCTCAATCTATCTGCTTCTACACATTCGAACTATCTCAGCTCAAATCATATTGTCTCTAGGAAGCTTGGGCCATCCCAGTCCCTAATTCTTCCTTGCCTTTTATGGTTGTTAGACTGTGTACATAAGATGTATATAGTTGCCTAAACTAGTTTAACTCCTCCTAAGCAAACCAAAAAGAAAAAAAAAAAAATCTGACATTACATAACCAAAAATCATACAGCATAAAGCAGACACTCAACAAATCATTAGGTGATTAGCCATACTGAGTCACAGTATATACTGGGCAAATTTTTACTGGGAAAGCAAAGAACCTACCTCTTGCAAGAGATTTACTAAATGTGAACCTGGCAAAGGAGTGAGCCCAAACAAATGTGAAAGTCACAAATCTATAAAGCTCTTTTTTTTTCACATGCATGTTCCCCTCCCATAGCTGAGCTCCTGCTAACAAGTGTATAATTGGCAATTTGACATGGATATATACTTTAATTCAGTACTGAACGTTAAAAACAGAGTCAGAATTTCTTCAGTAAAAGGAGAAAATCAGAATGCCAATCAATGACAAAACAGTCACAAAAAAACAAAAATCCAGAAAACTCTAATATTTAAATATCTGATTATAAACTAGAAAAACACAAATAATATTTCATCCTATTATTTATATACAAATAAAATACAAAGAAAATTATAAATTTTCTAAATAAAAACTCTTACAAAAATTATAATAGCCATAAAGTAATAGCATAGAAAAACTATCTTCACTTAGCAAGTACCTGAACGATGTAAGAGGTGGCCCTTCACTTTCAGTCAGTCCTATTTCTGCAAGTAAACTGCTTTTCAACTGTGCAGCAAGATCGTGAGCAGATGGCCCTGGTTTTGAACTCTCAGCTTCTTCTGGCACCACATTCTGTTCTTCCCCTTCCTTTTTTTGCCGATTTTGCATGTTCGTTACATTTTTCAAATTGGCAGCATAAGACATTTTAGTTGGAAGAACCTATGAATTTTTACATTTAAATGTTAGATATTAAAAAACAAACTGACTAGATTTCCTTTTCAACTTACTAATACTCCACAGAGATCACATGGCAGTTAAATAATTCCCTTCTGGCACTTCAACTACAAAGATGCAATCTATTTCTTGTCTATCTGATTCCCATGGATGAGCACCAATTCCAGTGCATTTACCAGAGCAGCCTCAGAGAACTTTTATAAGTATCTTTATAATATCTATGGTTACTTAAGTGTCTTATGTACATAACATTCTCCTTTATCACTTAGATAATAAAGAAAATTCTATTCAAGTACATGTCTTCTATATGCCTGCTCTTAAATGGTGTTATTACTTTTTCACTGGAGAAACAGTACAGTATCATTTCAGGCTCTCAAATCAGACTTTCATCTAAAAACTAGATCTGTCACTTCACTAGTTGTATAACAACAGACATTCCCACGTGAAATTTATGTAATCTCTCCAAGCCTTACCCATAAAATCAGGATAATAATGTTTTCTACCCAACATGGTTGTGAAGATTAATTGAGACAGTGCCCAGGAGATAGAATTATCCAACAAATGTTAGGCATCATCATTAATATTACTTTATTTATTCCCATTCTAGACTCAAAAAGAAAAGTTACAAGCCAATATTATATATGCTCATATGTACAAAAATTTAAATATTCAGCAGAATTACAACAATCAACTCCGGAACAGGCAAACACAGCAAGTTAGTCTCAAAGCAGACTAATGACAGTGTTGGAATTCCTTTAATTATGTCATAAGGCAAGAATTTCTGATACTTCTGTTATTTGGGTAAATATAATATTCTGAATGCATTTCCAAAAAACTAGATGCTGGGATAAGCATTCAACTCACAAATATTACATTGCGAAGATTTTTACTATCTTACCTCAAGGCAGTTTCTATCCACTGTAACTTCCATTAAGCATTTTCCACTACTGGCAGATGAAGAATAAAGACCCTGACTTGGACGGCCAAAAAGATCCTCCTTTCTAGCATTTGGCTGGAATTTTAATAAAAATATTACAGTTACATTGAACACTTTAAAAAAGTAAATTCAACCAAAAAGAAACCTTAAGGCTGGTTTATGTGAATCACCTGCAACAGATGTGGCTGATCAGCCAAGGGGATGGCTTCAGCTAGAGGCACTTCAAATGGATTTGGGGGTATACACCCAAGGAACGTCATGGAGTCGGAGCGTCGGAAAAATGGATGGTTTTGGCCAGTTTCTGCAGGAAGAGAGTCATCATCCTTATCATTCAAAGTAGCACCTAAACATAAAGAGATAAAATGTTTTTTTAAAAAATTAATTATTGGGGAAGGGTAAAAGGATCTACATCTGCTCAATCCAAAATTCCTGTTATCTCTTTATAAAATTTTAATGCCACTCGAAAACAAGTTGATAGTCCAAAATTTTGATATTTTAAAGTGGTAATTCAAAATACTGGTTTAAAATGGTTACAATGATAAATTTCATTTATGTGTATTTTAACACAATAAAAACTTGCAAAAACTATTAGCAGTAACAAATACTGTTCCATTTTGTATTGGACAGACACTACCCACATCCACCTCTTCTCTCTCTAGAGATTTAGACCTGAATATAGCTAGTTTCCTAAGCATGTTCAGGACCTGGCTCACTGATGACTCCAAAAAAGGGGCTAAAATTTGAGCATTTGCTTACTTGTTAAGTTCTGATTCCTCTATAAGAAGATAAACAGAGGAATGTCTGGGCAGCTCATGCATCCCAACAGGAAATCAGCACACCAGCACCAACTCCCATTAATGGAATAAAACTTTTGTCAGTGCTTACAGTATGCTGTGAAAATAGCAGTGAGCTATGGCTGGGTTCTCAAAAAATAGCAGTTAAAGTTAAGTTGTCTTTCCCAGGCCTAAACAAAGTACTACGTGATAAAAAGAAACAGGCAAGCGGACTATCTGACCCCACTGGAAAAGTATTTTAATTCTACTTGAAATTATACCTGAAAGCTACAACTAAGAGTGTAGAAAATCCCCAAATTTCTTGAATTTGGAATATTTTCTCTCTTTTTTATTGCATTAACTGTTGAGTTTTGATGAAATAGGGAGTTATAACTGATATTTTCCATTTTCTTGACTCAGTCTATTTTGCATCAATATTAGCAAAGGTTCTGCTAAGACTTTATTCAAATGTACGTAGTACCAACACACTTAAGAATAAAGGTAAACATAAAATTAAGAGAAATGCAAAGGAGATACAACGTCAAAACAGAAAAATATTGACTGTTGAAAAGTTTATAATATTTCTTTAACTCATCCTTATTTATGAAGTAATTAACGCAAGGATATATAAGGAAAAATGGACAGAAAATGCAAGGAACGGGACATAGAAAAGAAAAGAGAAATTCCCACCCAGACAGAAAATAATGAAGTTAAAAAGCTTGAAGGGGAAATACTGAGGCAGCCATTTCTTGAAGTAGATTAGCAGATTTTCTGTACACTAACTTTGATTGGTGTCATCATCATTTTCATGTTCTGAATCTTCATTATCAATACCCAGTTCCAAGAGTTCTCGTGTCCTTTAAAAAGACAAGTGAGTCATTTTACATGAAGTATTTTGTGCTATATGAACAGGAGCAAAGGTGATGCAAAAAATACTGGAAAGGTTAGTTTAGTATCTAACCAATTTCAAACACTGGGATAAAGTTTCAGACTCTGGGAATGGTAGACTAATCAGCCAAATGTACTACAACTACAAAATAGGTTCAACAGAAGCAAAAGGCTAATCACACCAAGAAATAGTGAGTGCTTACACAAACTCTAATAGAAAACATGATAAAACAATCAGGACAAACTACCTCAAAGCATAAAGCTTAACTGGATTCTTAGGTTTCATGTTTTAAGTGAGGAGTAGCTTTGGAGAGCGGCTGGATGGACTCAAGCCCACCTGCCCACATGAAATGTTCCTGTTTGCGATGTTCTCCTTACTCCAAAAATCAGACAATGTACTAATGGAGACCACAGCAAGTATTTCTTAAAACAATCTCACGGCAAGTATGGCTACCTTTTGCGTTCCAGCTGAGGTGTATCCAATGTTGTCTGCTGATTCATTGCTTTAATCCAATATATAAGGGCTTGAAAAACATATGCCACATGCTTCAATGAGCAAACATCCAAAACTGGAAGAACATCAGAATGCTCATCATTATGAGACCGCATTAAAGACAGAGCATAATTTAGGAAGTCGCCCCGAGCAGACATCATTCCTTGACGGGCACTAAGCAATGTGGCACGTCTATAGGAGTAAAAAGAAATGAAGATGTTTACAAAAAGAACACAAATGTGAAATTTACCACTGTTATAAATATGCAAAATTAGGAACTGAGACTATCCATAAATAAAAACTCATTACGCCTGGGCTCTGCCTTAGAAATATAACCATTGTATATTACTTACAGTACTGTATACATTTATAAAGGAAAGAAATTCCAGTGTCCTCTGGATTGGCAGAAGGTACTCCTTCCCTAGAGACAATGGTTCTCAAACTTCAGTGTCCACCAAAATCACCTGGAGGGCTTGTGAAAACAGGTTGTTGGACCCACCTCTATAGTTTCAGTAAGAATGGGTTAGGGTAGGACCCAAAATTTATATTTCTAACAAGCTCTTAGGTGATCTTGATGCTGCTATTCTGGGAACCACACTTTGAGAACCTAAAAGTGTGCCTAAAATGACACCAAAGGCACAAGCAACAAAAGAAAATAAAGAGCACTGGACTTTACCCAAATTAAAAAACGTATGTCCTTCAAACAACACCTTCAAGAAAATGAAAAGACAATCCACAGAATGGGGCATAATTTCTGCAAATCCTGTTATCTGAAAGGAACTTGTATCCAGACTATATAAAGAACTCATAAAATTCAATAATAAAAACAGAGGCCAATTAAAATGTGTAAAACATCTAAATAGACATTTCTCCAAAGATACACAAGTGGCCAATAAGCACATGAAAAGATGCTCATTATCATCAGCCATTACAGAAATGTAAATCAAAACCACAATGAGAAACCACTTCATACCCACTAGGATGGCTATAATCCAAAAGACATATAATAACAGGTGTTGGCAAGGATGTGGAGAAATTAGAAACTTTATACTCTGCTATTGGGAATGTAAAATGGTGCAGTCACACTGGAGAACAGTCTGGCGGTTCCTCAAAAGGTTAAAGAGAGTTACCATATGATCCAGCAATTCCACAACTAGATATATATACCCAAGATAATTGAAAACACATTATCTACACAAAAAACTGTACACAATCTGTTCATAGCAGCATTATTCATAATAGTCAAAAGGTGTAAACAACCCAAATGTCCATCAACTTATGAATGGAAAAACAAAATGTGACATGGAATACTAGGAAATAATGTATTGATACATGCTAAACATGGATGAACCTTAAAACCATTATGCTAGGCAAAAGAAACCACATATTGTATGATTCCATTATATGAAATGTCCAGAATAGGCAAATCTATAGAGACAGAGAGTAAATCAGTGGTTGCTTAGGATTAGAAAGTAGGGGGAAAACGAGAGGTGACTGCGAATAGGTATGGGGCTTCTTGTGGAAACGAATAAAATATTCTAATATTAATTGTGATGATGGTTGCACAGCATACCCAGAACTGTGGACCTGTATACTTCAAATGCGTGAACTGTATGGTATATGAACTACATCTCCATAAAGCTATTAGAGTCAGAGTGGGAGCAAGACAGAAAAGGGAACCCTATCACCAATGAAAATCTATTATCAGAAATCTGTGTTCTTTGGCGTAGTGACTAGCCTAGTGAAGACAAGGCTTGTGTCTGCTGGTGGAGCAGGCTTCCTAGGACAGGAAAGCTGCTGCCTCTCAAGTCTTTATCTCTAATCCAGGTCTCTTTGCCAAGCATTCAATTTTGCATACTAAACATTTCCACTAAATCCTCTCCCAGTTCTCAGCATGTTCAAAAAGCAGGTATGTCCACTCTACTCCTCTAGATTTTTCTTTTAATTTTCATATTAGTTATTCAGAATCTACATTCAGAAGATGTAAATTCTGTCTCCTCCCTGCTCCATCCCCCAACACGACCCTAAGTTCTGTTTGTATGATTTCAGCACTCTCTCCTCACTGGCCTTCACTGCCCTACTTCGGTAACTATTACTTCTCTTGTAGCCTCCAACCATAGTCTTGTTAAATTTCCTAAGCAGTCTCCTAGACCCTTGTCTTTCCTCCATTTATGGTCCACCCAAAGTAGCAAGGTTGTTTAGCCTGAGCCAAAGCTAGAAACAAATTCTAGGACTTCGGCTTCAGGGATGGGACATTTTCACTATATAGCACTGCCACTAATCTAGGTTCAATGTTTGGGCTAATTTCTAGTCCTGAAAAAGGTCATTTTATAACTGAATAGAAAGAACACAATAAATACATAAACAAATATACTTTAATTATGATTCAGCAGGCTGGAGGAGGTAGAAAAAGAAATTTGATTTTAGAAACCAAAGAGCAGCTTAGGTAATTACACAGACTTTCTCCTTTCCAAGTACAAAGTATATTCATATTTAATCATGGTCAAAATAAGTCTTTCTATGAATATATGCCTTTCAAGGGGGGAGGCCTGGGGAATGAGACAAGGCTGTAGACCAACTACTTCAAAAATGAGAAGAATTTAGTATCAGATTCCTACAACATGAATGAATTTTTTAAAAATAGCTTGGATTATAACTTATTTTGCTTCAACTACACAACAATTTAAAAGAAGTAATGCAAGGCACGTATTTCCTCCTTTACAAAAGAGTGAGGTCTTATGTAATAGCAATCAAAAAGCTCTAAACTTCTAGGCTATAAGGGTTCTGTCTAAACATACAAGCATAAACAAAGAATTTCATACCGTCTGCCTTCAAGCGTTCGTAAACTAGCCTCTTCTCGTGCAGTCATCCTTTCTCTGCGAGCTGAGTTCTGAGAAGCATGAAGAGGATGATTGGGATGTCCCGGATCACCAGCAGATGCTAATGCAGAACCATAACGTAATTGAGCTTCAGTAGAATCCATAATACTGACCATCCAGTTCCAAGTGGGAATAAGCTTTTCTTCTACATAGTTCTACAAAGACCAAACTAAAACAGTTAAAACTATCCAGATAAAGTTAAGTTCGATAGAGTAGTATGATATAGACATTTAAGTACTTGTAACATTAATTCCCATTATACTGGAATTCTCATAACAGACAGCCAAAAAATATATTTGAATGAGTAACTTTGCAGTGGTTTCATACCTGTAAATTTACTGCATCTTGGTAAGTCAATTTCACAGCTGCTGGAATCTGAGAGTATACTAGGTGATTATACTTAGGAATAAGCCCCATCAAATCCGAGATTTGTCTGATGACAATGCTATAAGCCCTGGCTAAACTGCTTGCAGATGTTAAGTAGCTGCTGGCATTGCTAGCTTCCAAAGCAGCTGCTGCAGCTGCAGCACTCGTGCTGATGGTACCACTCCGGCGTAAGTTGGAAGGATCAATATAAATCAAACCTGCTGAACTTGCTATAAGGGAAAAAAAAAAAAGGACAACCACAATAAGCTAATGTTAGTTGCTAATTGTGTTTCACTAACACTATATATTTAAATAAACTAAAAGATCAATTACATTAGTAAATGTGGTAAATGAGCATTTTCTTAAACCACACTAATTTAGGGAAGAGAATTTTGTATTTGAACTCAGCAAATCAATGAAGAACTATTCTGAAATTATTTAATTTGTTCTCTAGAGGAACATGCATAATTTTTAAACCTTAGGAACACCAAGTTTACGGACTTGCCTGCTGGTGTGGATGTGCTAGAAGGGGCTGTGCTAGCTGCCCGCTGGTGCTGGGTGTTGCGGACAGCCCACTGCATGGAACGGGGAGCTTGGGCAGCACCGTTGGCATGGGAGCTATTCGTGGTTCTCTCTAATGGCTCATCAAGCATAAAGGTCTCCTGTTCTATGTCGTCACTCTGACTACTGCTGCTATCAGAATCACTCGAGTCATTTGATTGCGAATCATCTTCAGAAAAGAAGGCAGGAACACTGCTCGCACCTAAGTTTTTAATGTTTAAAACCAAAATCATTGTGAGTTTGTTGATATCTAAAATTACAGTGTACCCCCTCATTCAGGAAAATATACATATTAAACAGAATGCCAGACTGTATCCAATAGTCCACAAAACCCATCATTGAAATAGTTCAGCTAGAACTCTTAAATGAACCTTAGAAATAATCTATTATTTAAAAACCAGAAAAGCAAAAAAAAAAAAAAAAAAAAAAGTCATTGAAATAATAATCTTCACTAATATCTATGGAGAAATGGATGAAGTTAATAAAAGGGTTAGCTACCCCTGTGCATATTATATATACTGAGCACAGTTTAACCCATTCTACACACACAGCCTTAGTATAAGCAAGAAAGTTGCTAAGAGAAGGTAACATACCTGCTTCTGAGCCAGCAGTTGCTGCAGTGACAACACTTCTACGCCCACTAGCATTATCTTGGTTGCTATGGTTACTTTCACTGTCACTTTCTGTTTCAGCTGCTGCTAACAAGTCCAGCTCCATGTCACTCCCTAGCAAATATATTTAAATAATAAGAAAAGGTACAAACTCACTGTGGATCAAGTCAGGCTGATAAGCTAGAATATCGAGAGGGTGGGAACTGCGAGGGGTCGGGGGCGCAGAGAGAAGTGATAACTACTAGAGTATGCACGACTGCCCGCTTAGCAGAAGAATGACCAGGTAAACTATGGTACTCAGTAGACACAGATTCAAAATCTGGCCTGCAGAGCCTTAGGTAAAAAATGTTAGGCAGGAGGACTCCAGCCAGTGGACAGAGCTCTGGTAGCTCCACTGCTCCATTTTCATCTGCTTTACATATTGGGATTCCAAGAGGGGAAGGTTAAACATGTGTATCCTTCGTATTTCACATACACGTCAAAACATATTAAGTTATAAATTTTCAGTATGTGCAGTTTATTGTATGTCAATTATACCTCAATAAAGCTGATCCCCAAAAGTCCATCCTATGGCTACTAATAAGAATGGTTATGATGACTATGTAGCAAAAAGGCCAAAGTCAAAAAACAAACTAAAAAATTTACACATACAATATCTAAAAGACATGCATGGGAATGGGGCAGTACAGGGGAGGACTGAAAGTGAAAATACGAACTGTTAGCATCTGGGTGGGATTATGGGTTATTTATTTTCCTTTTCTCTAATTTTCAAATGTTATGTGGTTATGATTATTTTAATTTCTAAAAGCCTTTTAAGAAGAAAGTGTAAACCAAAAGGTAAAAGGAAAGAGGATACATTATTTTCTACATGTAAATATATAAAAGTATATATATTTATGTCTACATATGTATATAGCTACCTCCTCAAATTCTGATACTACAGAATCCCCTGGCATAAATATGAACATTTCACTACACATCAAATACACTTTTCTATTAATATCTCTTAAAAGTACCCGACTTTCTCATACTGAATGATTTCTCAAATAACCTGCATACCGTCTTCATCATGCTCATCGTGTTGTCCCTCTGCCTCAGCATTTTCTTCCCCATGTTCTTCCTGTTCATCATGATGATCCTCTTCTCCAGCCACACCCTCCACCACCTCAACCTAAATCCAGATCTTATTTGTAGACCATCAAAGTACATAATAAACCCACATCTCTACCAGTACTTCTCCACGGCATTCAGTAAACTAAAATACAAAGATCCCTAACTATAGGGAATTGTAACACTAAGCAGTTTTCAAAATTTTCAGTTGCTAGTGATACTTTGGTATCAAAAATTATGCCCACATATCCCAAAGTTTATGATTACTGTCCATACACAGAACCTTAAAATTATAAGTATAAAAATTGTATTGGGAGTATATGTTTTTTTAAACTTCTGCAATTATAAAATTTATATAATAAATATGCAGTACCCTGTCTACCTTCGAATACATTGCACAAAACTACTAAAACCTTTTTTAACATTGAGAATATCTTTTCTATGAACCCTTAAGTAGAACAGGTTTATGTTTCTAATTTTTTATTATCCAGTAAATCAAGGATTACTAACATATTTTAAGATGTATAACCACAAATGAGAACATATAACAAAAGTCTAAAAGGTGGAAGCATATAACATGTAAGCTATTATTATCAATAGTAGTTAAGCTATTATTAATAAACTTCTTGTGACTACTTTCCCCTTCCCTCCCAAATAAAAGCCTCTCATCTACCACAGTTAAAACAATTAAAACCACCTCTTCCACATCTGCTGAAACAATATCATCCTGTTCTTCATCTCTGCCCCGAACAGGCTGTGACTGGCTGATGCGCCTCTGCTGTGGATTCCGGATGATGTAGGATGACTGAGATTGACTGGAGCTGTAAGGAATCAGGTTATGAGCACACTGCTGCCACACCTCTGATACACAGCTCAGACGTTTATGCTTCTCAGTGTTATTCAACGTGATTCACTTGCTAGGATGCTATTTTAAATCTGACCTAAAATTTCTTGGAAACCGACAATAATTAATCTATGGTATATCAGATAATATGAACCCCAAAGAAATCATTTTACCAGAGATTTAACTTATAAATCTCAGAATTGTTTTTACTTTTTTTAGTAAGGCATTTCAAATCTGTGTTAATGCACATACTTTTATGAGTCCTTCCCACTGAAGTATTTCTACGGGGAAAATTTTTCCTTTTCCAGTGCTAAACTTTTCAACTTCCAAAGGCTCTGAAAGCAGCATTCATCCACTAATGAAAGTGTGCTGTGACCTACTCTTTTTAAAAGACTTGACTGACATGACCTACTTTGCATCAATCAGCTTATTAACCACTGACCTGCTGATGAGTATTGGGGAAAAAGTAAGTTCAAAAAGTATGATTTTAAAATAGAATCATAACAAAAGATGACTGGTGGCAAAATTTCACTTTCTTAAAAATGTGACTTGGAAACAGCCAAGAATGGACAGATGCCTCCGTTATAAAAGAGGAGAACCAGAGAATGCAGTTTAAAATGCAGGTCAGAGATCAGAAGATGGTTGTTTAATAACCCTGTGACCTAACTATTATACTTTATTTACAGATTAAGAAACACAGTCTAAAAGAGATGAAAGGACCTTTAAGTGTTTACACTGATAGTGTTCTTTCCTCACCTCAGCGGCTCTGAGAAATGAAAATCAAACCAGTTACACGTGAAAAGTCAACTTAGACACTCTGCTTTCAAATAAACAGAAATTTGCTGTTTAATACTAGAAATTTAAGTAACTGGTAATTCAGACAGTGGATTGAAGAGGCTAAAAGAAAATCTGAAGAGATAACACATGGTAACTGGTCTTAATTCAGTGATCACTTTATAAAGTATAAATATATCAAAGCACTGTGTTGTATACCCAAAACTAATATTATATATTAATATTTTTGAAAAAGGGAAAATATAAATAGATAAGGATATTTCCAAGCACTAAGATTTCAACATTTTCAATATTAAAAAATAAAAGTTAACATTATGTCAAGCCACAGTCAATGAGTATTTCTTCTTTAAAAAAACAGCCTGGAACAAACATCCACAAGACCAACAGTATTCTCAAAGCAGTTACTTTAAGAAGTTATGAACTTAGTAGGTAGGATACCGCCAATACACAGAACATATTGTAACTCCCCATTTAGAAATGAGCTTCAGTTTTCTTCACACCATGATTTAATTTCTTCCCCACTTCCTGGCACAATGAAGCACCACAGTCCTGAAATCCAGTCCTAACAGAAGTTGTTAAAATACTTTCAAGTTTTGGGGACTCCTATTCCCAGCAGTTTGCCAGATTGTGCAGAGAAATCCCTCTTGCTACAGAACACCTAAAAATACTAAATAAAATATTTAAACAAAAACAAAGCACAACTATCCTAGTGATAATGGTGCCACCATTTACACCAGAGGTATCTGCTGATGTCTCTTAGGCTAGAGTTTCAGGAGCCATAGATTTCACAGGAAAAGGTCTGGGGTCTAAGCAAAGTAGAAGTTTCGTCATAGAAATCCCCTCCTTTGTCCCCCCTCACATACATAAAGCCAAATATAAATCAAGAAAGAGCAACAGGTTTCAAGAGATTTACCTACATCAGCCATGGCTAGATGGGGACAGGAAAAAGTCTCTTCAGACAACTTCTGATTACAAGGCGGCACCCGTGAGAGTTTAGGACTGCAATTCGTGCTATGAAGTAGGGTGGGCTTCGGTGTTGGTTAATCCAATGCATCAACACTATCAGTAAGCACAAAGCAGCAATTTCTCTCTCTACTCTGCCATCTAATATACAGGGATATAGGAAAAAGGAAAATATCTATCTAGAATTACCTCCAAATATCTCTAAACTTTAACAGCTGTGTGACCTTGAACAAATTATCTAACTGCTCTGAGCCTCAGTTTCCTCACTTCTAAAATTAGGATGATAGTGGGTATCTATTAGTTATTGGGAAAATTAAAAACAGATTTTAGATTAAATACGTATATGATGCTTAAGAAAGTTCCTCGAGTTCATACTAAAATTTCAGTAACCGCTGTTATTATGAGATGTGGTTCTCTTTTTCTTTTTTTTTTTTAAGTTTTCATCTGTTTATTAAAACAAGATGTGTCTAGGAGTTTAAAATACACTGGACACCATTATCCTTTGTGAGTAATGCAGAGAGCCATTTAAAACGAAATCAACGTCACCATATTTTGTAACACTGGTCTATTAAGAGTGAATCCCTACCCACATTCCTAGACTGTAAACAAGGGTAGAACACATTAGGGATCATACATAATAGACAAAACCCTTAAATTGTCTTATTTGCTTTATATAATCAATGCATATTTAAGCAAAACTGAATTCCTTATTAAGCAAACATTTTTGCATAAGCTGCCTTCTCTTTATCTTTCTGTGCGCCTTTATCTTTTGACTTTCAGCAAATTCTGCCTGGATAGCTTTATCCTCTGGTGCTATCTCCTGAGCTTTCTTAAGATCAGCCAATGCTTGATCATATTTCTTTTAGTCCTTTCCATCCTTGGGCTCTACTGTACAGTGCTTTGGTATTTGCTGGATCTATTTCAAGGGCCTCCAAACAACTGTCGACTGCTCCCTGCCAATCGGACATCTTCAGTTTGCAAGCGCCGATATTCAGCACACAGCTCAAAGCGACAGGCTGCAGCTTTGCTCTACTTGTGTTCTCAGTAGCAGCCTTCGAGCCTTCCACATACCTTAAAACTTTTGTGTATTTTTTAATGGCCATCTCCCAGTTCTGGGATTTGAAGAAAGTATTTCCAATGTTTTTTAAGTCTTCCATTAATTAATAAAATTTTATCTACATCTTTTAAATCTATGTCTGCATCCTCGGGGAAGTCTGGATGACTGTCACCAGATCCATCCTTTGGGAATATTCTCCAATCATCCCCTCCCTTCAGTTCTCCACATTCTGCAATAACGCACCATTTGGCAGGTAGAGTAGAAACAGATTAATTAATAAGGACAGAAGAGTTTTAAAGAGGTGGAGGGAAGCAACATAAAAAAGCAAAGCTATTCAACTCAAGACTTTACACTCAATGGAGTGATATACACCAGCGGTCCCCAACCCCTGGGCCGAGCACCGCTCTTGGTCCGTGCGGCCCTTTAGGAACCGGGCCCGAACAGCAGGAGAGGAGCAGGGAGTAAGCAAAGCTTCATCTGGGGCTCCCCACTGCTGCTCGAATTACCGCCTGAACCATCCCCCCCAACCCCCCACTACCGGTCCGTAGAAAAACTGTCTTCCACGAAACCGGTGCCTGGTGCCAGAAAGGTTGGGGACCGCTGATATACACCATCTACCATCCAAGATACGGGAAATCCCAGAGACTGGTCAAGTGTGTACTTTTTAATACATTCTTGGAACACTGGTCAAAATACACTCTTATGAGGAGTGATTGTACTTTATTACAATGAAGGACTTCTATATTATATCAACAGTTGTAGAAAACATTAGCACTATTACCTCTTGATTATCATATGAGACCTTCTGGGAAGACATCAGAGATCGGCCAAAGAACCAACCAAGAAGAATGAAGAGGAAAGTTTAAGAGTGCACAATATTTTAATAAAACGACTAAAAAGCAGGGCAAGCTGACAAAAAATCTTGAAAACAGTAGGAACAGGCTATGGGCATTGTTTATAGATGAGATGATCCCAAAATCTGTTCAACAGATAAAAATTTTTATGTTCTGGAACAAAACCAAGGGAAGGGTACAAAGAATTCACCAGGTGATACCACATAAGTAAATGGGGGGCTCGTCACAGGGCCTCAGGATCAGAAGCGTCACATGAACACACAGAGGTTCTGCTCGCAGAACCACTGCATAATGAGACATGTTCGGCAAGTCTGAAAACATACAGCTTGATTTACTACAGTTTTCAGCAAATCCTGGAAGTATATCAGTGACAAGGGTACCATTGGAAAACTTCTATAGACAAACCTGGACTTTAGATTCCAGGGTGTCCTAGGAGACCAGACAATAAAGGCAAAGTTGGGATACATACTGGCATCATATGGAGTAATAATGAGAATAATGAGAGAGAGCAGACACTCAACAACAACACAGATGAAAACCAAAGAACAAGTCTTGGGAACTGGCCCAAATACTAAAGAAGGGCTTTATTAACACACAGTTGTTTTCCAGAAAAGAGGAATAAGGGTCTTCAGCTCCAAAAGATCCTTATTAAAACACTAGTAGCACATGCACACAGTAACAAAATCAGACTTGAGAAAACCAAATAAAATAAACAAGTATTTGCGAAAGATCTCTAAAACCTTGCAACTCAGAAGTGTGGCCCCTAAAGCAGAAGTATTGGCACTGTCCTACCTGAAGGTTCCTAAGAAATACAGAATCTCAGGCCCCACGCAGACCTCCAGAATCAGCCTCTGCATTTTAGTAAGATACCCAAGTGATTTGCATGCATATTAAAATTTGAGAAGCACTGTGATAAAAGACACCAGAACATTTTAGTTTCTAAGCATTCTGACTCAGCAAACTTAGAGCCTAGTTAGGGAAACTATCAAACAAACGGAAAAATGAGATTTAAGAATATGTAATCTTATAACTAGAAACATTTTTATTATTGAATTGTTTTAGCCTTATCCTATATAATATGGTTGTAGAGAATATTTTTAAATGCCACCATTCTGGTTGTTATTTAGATTATATAATAACAAGCTGCCCCCTAATCCAAGGCTTTGGACACAGAGCAAGTTAACAAGGCTTTCCATTCTTCAACTTGGCCTTATAGCAGGCTATATTTAAAGGTAAGAAAAACCAGAAAGTAATGAAGTACAGAAGTCTAAAGTAAACTTTCTTACCAGATTACTTTACTGGCATAAAAAAAATAGTGCTTTTCCAAACAAACAAACAAAAACCCCACAACTATAGATCTATTACTTTAGATGTGTAGACACATGTAGTTTTTAAAGTGCTTTTCACATGTTCCAAACTAAGTAAAATCTTTACTATTTGTTACACAAATGATCCTGTACAGGACCTGAGTGCTTATGCAAAGGTTTTAGTAACATTTGTGACATTTCCAGAGAAAGAATTAATCAGAATCTGTTACCAGACAGAAATTTACCTGCTAGACTGATCAGATGATGGTCGTGGTGGCAGTGGTTCCACTGAAAATAATTCCTCGCTGCCCTGCATGGCATCTATGCTGGTACTTGCCAGAGTAAAAGGTGCAGTTGGACGAGCAATACCCATTCTGACAGGAACAATCAGTGACTCTGCTACATTGCACAATTCTTCTACTGCGTAAGGTAACAGTGCTTGGAATACACGCTTACATTTTCCAATTGGTTGTGGAATAAAGTTGCTAGAGCAAAAAGGGAAATACAGGAATCTTCTGAATCCTTTCATATACAAAATTTTATCACTATCACAAAAAAATGTGAGCAAAATTATATAGAAGCCAAAATAAAAAAGAATGCCTTACTTTTTCTTTTTAGATGAAGCCATTTCCACACTAAGAATGACAAAAACTCTTGCAACCGATCGCAAAAACCTCATTGTCACAGCAATAGCTTCTTCTCTACGTCCCGGTGTGTACTTGTTTTGGAGTTCTTTCACTAGTGTACCTAGTAGAGTATCTAAAAGCTTTAAAAATAGTAATCCACTCTATTAATGTTGGGACATCTCGTAAGATGTTTAGACATTCATAAAGGAAAAAGTTCTAACACTTTTTCGATATTAACATTTCATAACAAAAACATCAAAATATATTTAACCAAAACAATTACAATGTCAGTGATTAATTTATGCCACATGCCCACCATGACTACGCTTAACCTACAGTGGTTCTCAAATGTCTGATCTCTTGTTTTTTAGTCTCAAACTCCTATGAGTATCAATTACTACTTAGCAGAACAATACCTAATATATCAAATCAGAGAAAGAATATATTTCACTCAGTACAGGGTACTTACCAAAACATCAGAGTAGACTCAAATATTTATATTAATATATTCATAATCCCATCCCTCTCACTTAACCATTACTTTCTAGTCGCATTTCTACACATGGTGTATCATAAAGTTACTAATTACAGAGAACACCCAATTCCACGTTGTTTTCCCTGTTGTTTTTTAAATGTTACTTAAAATAACCTTTATTTTTAAATCACTGCATTACATTTCAGTAAGTGGTTGACTTGAGTCAACAGTCCTCTATTATTGGATCCATAAGTGTTTCTGTTTTTCAATTTTGCATTATTCTGTGACAATTTTTTTCTTTCTCATATTGTAGATTATTTCTTTATGAAAACTTCTGAGGGCAATGTTAGTTTTATGGCTCTTGACACTGACAAGTTGTTTTCCAAAGGAGTACCAAATGCAATGCCACCTCATCAGTGTCCAAGTCTCATCAGCACTGGGTTTTATAGTTTACATTCTTTTCTAATTTCACAGCAAAAAGAGATATTTAAAAAAAATTCGCACTGAGTTACTATTAATTTTGAACACTGCTTCATACATTTTTATACTGTTGTATTTTTAATACACTCTAGGATTTTATTTAGAATGAAAGAAGGAGCTTTCATTGATTGATCTAAAATGAGAAATTTAAATCACCCCCAAAATTCCATTCCCCTTAATGTACTATTTAATTAGAGCTTATTGGTACTTGGGAGCTTGGATTAGTAAAATTATGGGAAACTACATAAAAAACATCCTTTTCATGTGCTTGTAAATAACTATTCAAAGGACTTACCAAAATATCTGCTGTACACTTGACTATAAGGCAGTGAGTGAAACAGTCCAACCGAATTGTGCCACTTTGCTGATTGAGGTATACTTGCTCTTCTGGCAAAAGATGGCCTATCCTGCTGCTGGCACTGAGACTTGAGGGAAAAGAAAGAATGCACTGTAATCGCCTACACTAACGTGGGAAATAAATAACTCTAAAAAAATTTTAATGAATACATACGGGTCTTTATTCTCCTGTGACCCAAACATAATCATAGATTTCAAAGCATTCCAGTCCTGTAGAACACGCTCCAAGGCAAGCTGGGCAAATCTTGGGGGTTCTAAATCATGATCAGGCATATCTGAATCTAAAAAGAAAAAGAAAAAGAAAAGAAATAGTGGGTAAGGCAGAAATAAACATACTGCTTTTCCTATATGTCATAACTGTCAAATTAATTCACCTTCAGGATTGGCTGTTTTTCGGTTACGATCCTCCCTGATTCGAGGAGGTCTGTACTGGCAATGCTCTACTGTCTGCCTCGCAACTGTCTGCACTAAAAAGAGTAAGAGGTGCTCTCCCCTGCAAAACAGCACATTGTTATGAGGAGGGGGAGAGGCTACTTACCTATGCTGTGCTTTTGCAACTCTATTTATGTCCTAAAAATCCCACTACTTGCCTGCTATTTGGCAGAGTGACCAAATTAGTAGCAGTGAGCAGGCGATAAAGTAGATCAAGCCGAGCAGATTTCTGTCCAGCAATTAGAGTTTTACATTTACATTTCTCCCAGCAATCACAATAGGCTGTTGGTGAAGTCCGTTTGAGTCTAGAAAGAATTCATACACAAGTACAAAAACAGAAATTTTTAAAAAAATACAAAGGTCTATATACAGAGGCATAACTCATTAAAACTCAACAGAACCCTTGTTAACTTTTAAATGCAAAGTGTAACTGTTAATGCAACAAGAAGGATTACTTTAGTGGTGTAAAGTCTGTAAAGCAACACATGAGAAGAGGTATCTTAACTGTCTTGTCAAACACCATTGTAGCATCTAGCACGGTGAGTGCACCTAGTAATAAGCATTCAGTAAGTAAGGTGATTCTCACTTTTAGATATTTAAAACAAGGAAGACAAACTTATTATTCAAAATTCAAGATGGCGGAGGAGTACAACGTGGAGATCACCTTCCTCCCCACAAATACATCAGAAATACATCTACATGTGGAACAACTCCTAAAGAACACCTCCTGAACGTTGGCAGAAGACCTCAGACCTCCCAAAAGGCAAGAAACTCCCCATGTACCTGGGTAGGGCAAAAGGGAAAAGGAAAAACAGAGACAAAAGAATAGGGACAGGACCTGCACCAGTGGGAGGGAGCCGTGAAGGAGGAGAGGTTTCCACACACCAGGAAGCCCCTTCGCGGGCGGAAACTGCAGGTGGAGGAGGGGGGAAGCTTCGGAGCCACGGAGGAGAGCGCAGCAACAGCGGAGCAGACGGCAAAGCGGAGAGATTCCCGCACAGAGGATCGGTGCCGCCCAGCACTCACCAGCCCGAGAGGCTTCTCTGCTCACCCGCCAGGGTGGGCGGGGGCTGGGAGCTGAGGCTCGGGCTTCGGAGGTCAGATCCCAGGGAGAGGACTGGGGTTGGCAGCGTGACCACAGCCTGAAGGGGGCTAGTGCACCACAGCTAGCCGGGAGGGAGTCCAGGAAAAAGGCTGGAACTGCGTAAGAGGCAAGAGACCATTGTTTCGTGGTGCGCGAGGAGACGGGATTCAGAGCACCGCCTAAACAAGCTTCAGAGAAGGGCGCGAACTGCAGCTATCAGCGCGGACACCAGAGACGGGCATGAGACGCAAAGGCTGCTGCCTGCAGCCACCAAGAAGCCTGTGTGCAAGCCCAGGTCACTATCCACACCTCCCCTCCCGGGAGCCTGTGCAGCCCGCCACGGCCAGGGTCCCGTGATCCAGGGACAACTTCCCCAGGAGAACACACGGCGCACCTCAGGCTGTTACAATGTCACCCCGGCCTCTGCCGCTGCAGGCTCGCCCCGCACTCCGTACCCCTCCCTCCCCCCGGACTGAGTGAGCCACAGCCCCCAATCAGCTGTTCCTTTAACCCCGTCCTGTCTGAGCGAAGAACAGACGCCCTCAGGCTACCTACACGCAGAGGTGGGGCCAAATCCAAAGCTGAACCCCAGGAACTGTGTGAAAAAAGAAGAGAAAGGGAAATCTCTCCCAGCAGCCTCCAGAGCAGCGGATTAAATCTCCACAATCAACTTGATGTACCTGCATCTCTGGAATACCTGAATAGACAACGAATCATCCCAAATTGAGGCAGTGGACTTTGGAAGCAACGATATATATATTTTTTTCCCTTTTTCTCTTTTTGTGAGTGTGTATGTGTATGCACCTTTGTGTGATTTTGTCTGTATAGCGTTGCTTTTACCATTTGTCCTAGGGTTCTGTCCATTTTTGGTTTTTTTTTAGTATAGTTTTTAGCACTTGTTATCCTTGGCGGATTTGGTATTTGGTTTGGTTGCTCTCTTCTTTCTTTCTTTTTTTTTTTTAATTACTTTTTAATTTTTTTCTTTTTATTAATTAAAAAAATTTTTATTTTAATAACTTAATTTTTTTCTTTCTTTCTTTTTTTCTCCCTTTTCCTCTGAGCCGTGGGGCTGATAGGGTCTTCGTGCTCCAGCCAGGTGTCAGGCCTGTGCCTCTGAGGTGGGAGAGCCGAGTTCCACCAGAGACCTCCCGGCTCAACATAATATCAAATGGCAAAAGCTCTCCCACAGATCGCCATCTCAACACTAAGACCCAGCTCCACTCATCCACTCAACGACCAGCAAGCCACAGTGCTGGACACCCTATGCCAAACAACTAGCAAGACAGGAACACAACCCCACCCATTAGCAGAGAGGCTGCCTAAAATAATAATAAGGTCACAGACACCCTAAAAAACACACCACCGGACGCAGTCCTGCACACCAGAAAGATAAGATCCAGCCTCATCCTCCAGAACACAGGCATGAGTCCCCTCGACCAGGAAGCCTACACAACCCACTGAACCAACCTTAGCCACTGGGGGCCTACAACAAAAACAATGGGAACTACGAACCTGTAGCCTGTGAAAAGGAGACCCCAAACACAGTAAGTTAAGCAAAATGAGAAGACAGAGAAACACACAGCAGATGAAGGAGCAAGGTAAAAACCCACCAGACCAAACAAATGAAGAGGAAATAGGCAGTCTACCTGAAAAAGAATTCACAGTAATGATAGTAAAGATGATCCGAAATCTTGGAAATAGAATGGAGAAAATACAAGAAACGTTTAACAAGAACCTAGAAGACCTAAAGAGCAAACAAACAATGATGAACAACACAATAAATGAAATTAAAAATTCTCTAGAATGAATCAATAGTAGAATAACTGAGGCAGAAAAACGGATAAGTGACCTGCAAGATAAAATAGTGGAAATAACTACTGCAGAGCAGAATAAAGAAAAAAGAATGAAAAGATTTGAGGACAGTCTCAGAGACCCCTGGGACATTAAACACACCAACATTTGAATTATAGGGGTCCCAGAAGAAGAGAAAAGAAAGGGACTGAGAAAATATTTGAAGAGATTACACTTGAAAACCTCCCTAATATGGGAAAGGAAATAGTCAATCAAGTCCAGGAAGCGCAGAGAGTCCCATACAGGAAAAATCCAAAGAGAAACACGCCAAGACACATATTAATCAAGCCATCAAAAATTAAATACAAGGAAAAAATGTTAAAAGCAGCAAGGGAAAAGCAACAAATAACATACAAGGGTAAATCCTGTAAGGTTAACAGCTGATCTTTCAGCAGAAACTCTGCAAGCCAGAAGGGAATGGCAGGACATATATAAAGTGACGAAAGGGAAAAATCTACAACCAAGATTACTCTACCCAGCAAAGATCTCATTCAGATCTGACAGAGAAATTAAAACCTTTACAGATGAGCAAAAGCTAAGAGAACTCAGCACCACCAAACCAGCTTTACAACAAATGCTAAAGGAACTTCTCTAGGCAGGAAACACGAGAGAAGGAAAACACCTACAATAACAAACCCAAAATATTTAAGAAAATAGGAATAGGAACATACATATTGATAACTACCTTAAATGTAAATGGATTAAATGCTCCAACCAAAAGACACAGACTGGATGAATGGATACAAAAACAAGACCCGTATATGTCTACGAGAGACCCACTTCAGACCCAGGGACACATACAGACTGAAAGTGAGGGGATGGAAAAAGATATTCCTTGCAAATGGAAATCAAAAGAAAGCTGGAGTAGCAATTCTCATATCATACAAAATTGACTTTAAAATACAGACTATTACAAGAGACAAAGAAGGACACTACATAATGATCAAGGGATCAATGCAAGAAAGATGTAACGATTGTAAATATTTATGCACCCAACATAGGAGCACCTCAATACACAAGGCAAATGCTAACAGCCATAAAAGGGGAAATCGACAGTAACACAGTCCTAGTAGGGGACTAACACCCCACTTTCACCAATGGACAGATCATCCAAAATGAAAATAAATAAGGAAACACAAGCTTTAAATGATACATTAAACAAGATGGACTTAACTGATATTTATAGGACATTCCATCCAAAAACAACAGAATACACTTTCTTCTCAAGTGCTCATGGAACATTCTCCAGGATAGATCATATCTTGGGTCACAAATCAAGCCTTGGTAAATTTATGAAAAGTGAAATCGTATCAAGTATCTTTTCCAACCACAACGCTATGAGACTAGGTATCAATTACAGGAAAAAATCTGTAAAAAATAAAAACACATGGAGGCTAAACAATACACTACTTAACAACCAAGAGATCATTGAAGAAATCAAAGAGGAAATCAAAAAATACCTAGAAAAAACTGACAATGAAAACACAACGACCTAAAAACTATGGGATGCAGCAAAAGCAGTTCTAAGAGGGACGTTTATAGCAATACAATCCTACCTCAAGAAACAAGAAACATCTCAAATAAACAACCTAACCTTACACCTAAAGCAATTAGAGAAAGAAGAACAACAACAAAAAAAAAACCCCGAAGTTAGCAGAAGGAAAGAAATCCTAAAGATCAGATCAGAAATAAATGAAGGAAACAATAGCAAAGATCAATAAAACTAAAAGCTGGTTCTTTGAGAAGATAAAATTGATAAACCATTAGCCAGACTCATCATGAAAAAACGGGAGAAGACTCAAATCAATAGAATTAGAAATGAAAAAGGAGAAGTAAAAACTGACACTGCAGAAATATAAAGGATCACGAGAGACTACTACAAGCAACTCTATGCCAATAAAATGGACAACCTCAAAGAAACGAACATATTCTTAGAAAAGCACAACCTTTTCAGAGACTGAACCAAGAAGAAATAGAAAATATAAACAGACCAATCACAAGCACTGAAATTGAAACTGTGATTAAAAATCTTCCAACAAACAAAAGCCCAGGACCAGATGGCTTCACAGGCGAATTCTACCAAACATTTAGAGAAGAGCTAACACCTGTCCTTTCAAAATCTTCCAAAACACAGCAGAGGGAGGAATACTCCCCAACTCATTCTACGAGGCTACCATCACCCTGATACCAAAACCAGACAAAGATGCCACAAAGAAAGAAAACTACAGGCCAATATCACTGATGAACATAGATGCAAAAATCCTCAACAAAATACTAGCAAACAGAATCCATTAAAAGGATCACATGCCATGATCAAGTGGGGTTTATCCCACGAATGTAAGGATTCTTCACTATACGCAAACCAGTCAATGTGATAAAACATATTAACAAATTGAAGAATAAAAACCGTATGATCTGGGCTTCCCTGGTGGCGCAGTGGTTGAGAAGCTGCCTGCCAATGCAGGGGACACGGGTTCGAGCCCTGGTCTGGGAAGATCCCACATGCCGCAGAGCAACTAGGCCCATGAGCCACAACCACTGAGCCTGCGCGTCTGGAGCCTGTGCTCCGCAACAAGAGAGGCTGCGATAGTGAGAGGCCCGTGCACCGCGATGAAGAGTGGGCCCCGCTTGCCGCAACTAGAGAAAGGCCTCTCACAAACGAAGACCCAACACAGCCAAAAATAAAAATAAATTAATTAATTTTTTAAAAAAACAAAACAAAACCATATGATCATTTCAATAGATGCAGAAAAAGCTTTCGACAAAATTCAACACTCATTTATGATAAAACCCACCCAGAAAGTAGGCATAGAGGGAACTTACCTCAACATAATAAAGGCCATATATGACAAACCCACAGCCAACATCGTTCTCAATGGTGAAAAACTGAAACCGTATCCTCTAAGATCACGAACAAGACAAGGTTGTCCACTCTCACCACTCTTATTCAACATAGTTTTGGAAGTTTTAGCCACAGCAATCAGAGAAGAAAAAGAAATAAAAGGAATCCAAATCGGAAAAGAAGAAGTAAAACTGTCACTGTCTGCAATGACATGATACTATACACAGAGAACCCTAAAGGAACCCTAAAGGTGCTACCAGAAAGCTACTAGAGCTAATCAATGAATCTGGTAAAGTAGCAGGATACAAAATTTATGCACAGAAATCTCTTGCATTCCTTTACACTAATGATGAAAAATCTGAAAGAGAAATTAAGGAAACACTCCCATTTACCAGTGCAACAAAAAGAATAAAATACCTAGGATTAAAGCTACCTAAGGAGACAAAAGACCTGTATGCAGAAAACTACTAAGACACTGATGAAAGAAATTAAAGATAATACAAACAGATGGAGAGATATACCACGTTCTTGGATTGGAAGAATCAACACTGTGAAAATGACTACACTACCCAAAGCAATCTACAGATTCAATGCAATCCCTATCAGACTACCAATGGCATTTTTCACAGAACTAGAACAAAAAATTTAATTTTTATGGAAACACAAAAGACCCCATATATAGCCAACACAATCTTGAGAAAGAAAAACGGAGCTGGAGGAATCAGGCTCCCTGACTTCAGACTATACTACAAAGCTACAGTAATCAAGACAGTATGGGACTGGCACCAAAACAGAAATATAGATCAATGGAACAGGACAGAAAGCCCAGAGATAAACCCACGCACATATGGTCACCTTATCTTTGATGAAGGAGGCAAGAATATACAGTGGAGAAAAGACAGCCTCTTCAATAAGTGGTGCTGGGAAAACTGGACAGCTACATGTAAAAGAATGAAATTAGAACACTCCCTAACACCATACACAAAAATAAACTCAAAATGGATTAAAGACCTAAATGTCAGGCCAGACACTATAAAATTCTTAGAGGAAAACATAGGCAGAACACTCTATGACATAAATCACAGCAAGATCCTTTTTGACCCACCTCCTGGAGAAAAGGAAATAGAAACAAAAATAAACAAATGGGACCTAAAGAAACTTCAAAGCTTTTGCACAACAAACGAAACCATGAACAAGACGAAAAGACAACCCGCAGAATGGGAGAAAATATTTGCAAGTGAAGCAACTGATAAAGGATTAATCTCCAAAATTTACAAGCAGCTCATGCAGCTCAATATCAAAAACACAAACAACCCAATCCAAAAATGGGCAGAAGACCTAAATAGACATTTCTCCAAAGAAGATATACAGATTGCCAACAAACACATGAAAGGTTGCTCAACATCACTAATCATCAGAGAAATGCAAATCAAAACTACAATGAGGTATACCTCACACCAGTCAGAATGGCCATCATCAAAAAATCTACAAACAATAAATTCTGAAGAGGGTGTAGAGAAAAGGGAACCCTCTTGCACTGCTGGTGGGAATGTAAACTGATACAGCCGCTATGGAGAACAGTATGGAGGTTCCTTAAAAAACTAAAAATAGAACTACCATACGACCCAGCAATCCCACTACTGGGCATACACCCTGAGAAAACCATAATTCAAAGAGTCATGTACCACAATGTTCATTGCAGCTCTATTTACAATAGCCAAGACATGGAAGCAACTTAAGTGTCCATCGACAGATGAATGGATAAAGAAGATGTGGCACATATATACAATGGAATATTACTCAGCCAGAAAAAGAAACGAAGTTGAGTTATTTGTAGTGAGGTGGATGGACCTAGAGTCTGTCATACAGAGTGAAGTAAGGCAGAAAGAGAAAAACAAATACCGTATGCTAACACATATATATGGAATCTAAAGAAAAAAAGAAAAGGTTCTGAAGAACCTAGGGTTAGGACAGGAATAAAGACACAGATGTAGAGAATGGACTTGAGGACACGGGGAGGGTGAAGAGTAAGTTGGGACGAAGTGAGAGAGTGGCGTGGACTTATATATACTACCAAATGTAAAACAGACAGCTAGTGGGAAGCAGCCGCATAGCAAAGGGAGATCAGCTCAGTGCTCTGTGACCACCTAGAGGGGTGGGATAGGGAGGGTTGGGAGGGAGACGCAAGAGGGAGGAGATATGGGGATATATGTATATGTATAGGTGATTCATCACTTCGTTATAAAGCAGAAACTAACACACCATTGTAAAGCAATTATACTCCAATAAAGATGTTAAAAAGAAAATAAATAAAGCACAATAGATGATTTTTACAAACCAATTCTCTATTAACTATTTATTACATCTACACACCTGTAGCACAGCTATAGCTGATGTCCCTGCTGGGACTCTGAGGCACTGCAAATGTTAGTGCTGGGGTAATTTTATTGCTTCTTAGGTCTGTGAAAACTAAGAAACTAGCCATAGCAACTCTGTTGCTGGATGAAGGTTATTACATTTAGTTTAAGAAGTAAACAAGGCACAGGCCAAACCATGATTCCCTTAATGCCTTCAGTGATTTCCTGCTAATAGACCCTACTACAGGGGGCCTGAGACTTTGGCTGGAGAACACAGACAAAAACATTCTGTATATATGTTTCTTAAAAGACTGATTCTAGTCACAATGTATGATCACATTATTTCTTGCATGTTAGACTAGTTTTATGTGAAGAGCAGTACTTAGAACTAGCAAACAAACATTGCAAAGTACTCTTTAAATCAAAAACTACGTTGTAATACACACATTGGCTTAACGTGGGCAACCTGAGAAAACCTCATGCTTTCTGAATTATGAAACAATTAAAGCATGACTCAGTACAGATTATTTTAATATGGCAATATGAATCTAAGTAGTTTACAATATTAAAGAAAACTAAAATCACACTCACTTGCAATCATGACCTTTATGACAAACCCTTGCACATTCCGTACAACAACAGAGGGACTCCAGCAAGCCACACGTACGACACTCAAAAATATCCTAAAATTAAAAGGATATAATTTTTAGAAGAATGATATGTATATCTCATCACAATAATTATTTCTGGTATTTTCTAAAACAATTCAATCACAACAACAGCAGAGCAAAATTAATGTGCTCTGGGAAACAGTCACAGATGGGTACACAAATGGGAATTAAATATTACCAGACGGGCAAAAATAATCTGTATCATCCAAAAAAGGCATAACAGTTATAAAATCTAAATCAACAGCTGTGAATCAGATTATACTACCCAGCAAAGATTTCTAATTTTTATGACAGCCCGTAACTGGTGTTAACAGTCAACTCCTTTGCCTCATTTATTTAGGAATTACATACAAATTAATTTTCTTTGGAGAATTTTATAACTCAAGAGTAAAAGGAAATACCAGACTTGCAATTCCAAAGCTAAGAACTAGAACTCTAGTGATGGTCAAAGGGAAGAAAAGAAAACCTAGATAGCATAAATATAGGGAAATATAAAATAACTTACCTGGTTAATGTGCTCTGCTCCAGTCCATGTAAAACTGCAGGTATCATTACAACATAAGACATATAAAGGAGAGTCATCAGGGTTGGTACCTGATGGGCAAACCATGCCCATAAATACATCTTCCTCTTTTTCACTTGAGGACACTTCAGCTAAAAAGATTAAAAACATAGTTCATACATCAAGAAAAGACTTACAGCCATCTACTCCTTTCCTCAAATGGAAAAGCTCTAACATTTACACAGTATAAATAAGAAACTACTATATATTAATAAAATAAATTGACATACAAAGTCAACAATGCAAGGAAATCCAGTCAATTCTGGTGCAAAGTAAAGCAAAGTGTAATTATATCATAACCACATATGGGGACAATACAAGTACACCAAACATCAGCCTTCTGAGTCATTAGCTCTATGTTATGCAGTTAAGATTCAAGTTCTAGCTCTATTTAACAAATTATAGACAATCACATAATTTATTCATAGCCAGTATTTTTTAAAAGCTAACTACTAAATCTTTTAAAGGCTAGATGGCAGGAACTGATATTCCTTAATGCTTTCTGTTAGGTAGTAAATCCAAGTCAGAAAGAACAGTAAGACTTCTGGCCTGTTCTTTCCATAAAATTTTATCACTAACACGAATTAACACGTGGACAGGTTCTAACAGTGATCCATCTTTACTTTCAAAAGATTAATCATTACAATCCATTACGGAATTTTTTTTTAATTTAAGGAAATTTATACCAGCTGCTTTTTGATGGAAAGTTAGAAGGTACAATATGCTTGAAAAAAGTATAAGCATATGAATTTCATACACATAAGCAAAAGAATTATCTTGATAGTTTCTAATCAGTATCATTTCCATATACAGAAATTAGGTTTGAATAATTATAGAAGAGAATCTATTCAAATTAAAAAATAAGCAACCCTTTCAGAACTTGAAATAAATTACCTTTTGCAATTTTCTGGGCTGTTTCTAAAATGGTAATTGCAGCAGGATAAGCTCGGCCACTTACAGCTGACATAAATGGGGTCATACCTCTTGCATCCCTAAAATGAGAACAATTGTATATAAAAATATTATCAATTATCTTCCTTCCTGATTATGAAAGAAACATATGTTCATGATGAAACAAAAAACAGTTTTGTCTTAGTAAATAATGTCTCACCATTCAAAGAAAACCATCGGTGGTATTTTCTGGCCTCATATTATCTCACTTAAGAAAGCCACTTCGTGGAACCTTTGTCTCTCTAAACCATGCTCTCCTTTCTTGGCTTTAGTGACACTAAAGAATAGACCAGCAAGGGCTCTGGAGTAAACTAATACTTTCTAGATGTGAGCATAGTAACAGGCTCTCTCTCAAACAATTGTGAGGAAGATTATATGAATTATTACTTAAAAGGTTTCAGCACAGTGCCTAGCAAAAAATAAGTATTCAGTAAGTGTTAGCTATTATTATTACGAGTTTCCTCTTTAAAATGTACTTAAACATTCTTCACTGAATTTCTATTTCCTCCTAGACCCCTCGCATTTCCCAGAAGTCAGTCCTCAGCCAGTTGTGCCTCTCTCTCTCTTCCGCCATAGCAACTACCACTTCTCTCACAATAATACGGTTCCAACACCTACACTTGTTTACTTGATAAGCCTACTTGGGATTTCCCAGTGGTATCTTACATTCAACGTGTCTAAAACTCAAATCATCTTTCTCCGCAAACCTGCTCTCTACCTGATTTATCTATGTCACCCAACAATATCACTGTCCCAAGTAACTTCAGACAAAAATTTTGGTTCTTCACAAAGTATTCCTTCTAAAGCAATTTTTAAACTTCTGCATCTAATCTTTCTTTTCCATTTTCAACAACTCAAGAGTTCAGTTTATTACAACACACATATTAAAGGCTATGACAGACATATAAAACATAGCCTTGACTCTGGTTTCTACTCTTGCCTATTTTCATCTCTTTTATACCACCATCTCATTACTATTCTTAAAATCCCATTTTGATACTATTACAATCTAACAAAGGCCATTATTGAGAGGGTTCAAGCCCAAAGAACAGAGACCGAAGTAGTGATTTTAACCTATTTTTTTCAGATCCACTGGCTGTTGTTCTCTTCTAATCCTCCACTCTGAATTGGATGAATTACTGTTTCTCATAATATTCATACTTCTCCATGTTGTTGTTCCCTCTTCTCCCTATTTCTCATGGTTCTACTCAAACTTCATTTTCATGAAGCTGCTTACTGTAGCATACACATTTCTCCCTTCTGTTTACTCCAAAACACAATTATGTGTCCCTTTAGCCAGACTCAACCAAGAAAAAAGCTCAAATAAATGAAATCAGAATTGAAAGAGAAGTTACAACCAACATCAAACAAATATAAAGGATCATAAGAGATTTACTACGAAAGATTACACACCAATAAAATGGACAACTTAGAAGAAATGGATAAACTCCTAGAAACATACAATCTCCCAAGACTGAATCAGAAAGAAATAGAAAATATGAGCAGAATGATTACCAGTAATAAAATTGAATCGGTAATTTTAAAAACTCCCAACAAACAAAGGTCCATGACCAGACAGCTTCAGAGGTGAATTCTACCAAACATTTAAGGGGTTAACACCTATCCTTCTCAAACCATTCCCCAAAAATTAAGAGGAAGAAATGCTTCCAAACTCATCCTACAAGGCCAGCATCGCCTTGATACCAAAACCAAAGACATCACAAAACATTTTAATTAATTAATCAATCACAGGCCAATATCACTGATGAACACAGATGCAAAAATCCTCAACAAAATATCAGCAAACCAAATTCAGCAATATACTGAAAGGATGATATACCATGATGAAGCAGGGGATTTATCCCAGGATGCAAGTATGGTTCAATATCCACAAATCAATTAACATGATACACCACATTAACAAACTGAAAAATAAAATTGTATCATCACCTCAGTAGAAGCAGAGAAGGATTCCGACAGAATTCAACATCCACTGATGATAGAAACTCTCCAGAAAGTGGGTACAGAGGGAACATACCTCAACATAATAAATGCCATATATTGGCAGGCCCACAGTTAACATAATAAAAGGCGAAAAGTTGAAAGCATTTCCTCTAAGATCAGGAACAAGAAAAGGATGCCCACTCTCACCACTTTCATTCAACAAAGTATTTTAAGTCCTAGCCACAGCAATTAGATAAGAAAAAGAACAAAAAGGCATCCAAACTGGAAAGACAGAAGTAAAAGTATCACTGTTTGTAGATGACATATACTACATATAGAAAACCCTAAAGATGCCACCAAAAAAAGCAATTAGAATAAATGAATTGAGTAAAGTTGCAGGAAACAAAATTAATACGCAGAAATCTATTGCATTTGTATACACTAAAAACAAACTACCAGAAAGAGAAATTAAGAAAACAATCCCACTTACAATTGCATCAAAAATAACAAACTACCTAGGAATACATCTGATCAAGGAGGTAGAAGACCTGTACTTGGAATATGTGGAATACTATAAGACATTGATGAAAGAAATTGAAGATGACCAGAAATGGAAAAACAAACCTTGCTCATGGATTGGAAGAATTAGTATTACTGAAATGACCATACTACTTAAAGCAATCTACAGATTTAATGCAATCCCTATCAAAATACACATGACATTTTTCTCAGAACTGGAACAAATAATCATAAAATTTATATGGAACCATGAAAGACCCCAAAACAGCCAAAGCAATCTTGAGGAAAAAAACCCCAAAGCTGGAGGCATCATGTTCCCTGATTTCAAACAGTACTACAAACCTATACTAATCAAATGGTACGGTACTGGCATAAAAACAGACACAGAGATCAATGGAACAGAAGAGAGGGCCCAGAAACGAACCCACACTTGCAAAAATAAAAACCTCAAAACACCTTCTCGTACTAAATAGGGAAGGTGACATAAGGGTCAAGACTGGGAGTCCCCATTCTGTAATAAAGACACATACCAGGGCTGGAATTCCAGCTATGCCACTCACTAGTTTTGTGAGCCTGGGCAAGTTAATTAACCCATGACAAAGGAGGCAAGAATATACAATGGCGAAAAGACAGTCTCTTCAATAAATAGTGTTGACAAAATTGGACAGCTAACTGCAAAAGCATCAAACTGGACTACTTTCTCACACCATATAAAAAAATAAATTCGAAATGGATTAGAGACTTAAATGTACGACCTGAACCCACAAAGCTCCTAAAAGAAAACACAGGCAGTATGCTCTTTGACACTGGTCTTAGTTTTATTTTTTTTGGATCTGCCTCTTCAGGCAAGGAAAACAAAAGCAAAATCAAACAAACGGGACTACATCAAACTAAAAAGTTTTTGAGGAAACCACCAACAAAGTGAAAAGCCCACCTACTGAATGGGAGAAGATATTTGCCCATGATATATCCAATAAGGGATTAATATCCAAAATATACAAAGAACTCATACAATTCAACATCAAACAACCCCAATCTGATTAAAAACTGGGCAGGAGACCTGAACAGACATTTTTCCAAAGAAGACATACAACAGATGGCCAACAGACACGTGAATAGTTCAACATCACTAGTCATCAGGGAAATGCAAATCAAAACCACAGTAAGATACTACCTCACATCTGTCAGAATGGCTATTATCAAAAAAGACAACAAATAACAAGTGTTGGCGAGGATGTGGAGAAAAGGGAAGCCTCTTGCAGAAACAGACTCATAGATGTAGAGAACAAACTAGTGGTTGCCAGAGGGCAGGGGGTTAGGAGAATGAGTGAAATAGGTGAGGGAGATTAAGAGGTACAAACTTCCAGTTATAACATAAGTAAGTCATGAGGATAGCATAGGGAATATAATCAATAATATTGTAATAACTTTTTATGGTGACAGATGGTAACTAAACTTATCATGGTGGTCATTTCGTAATGTAAAAAAATATCAAATCAGTATGTTGTACACCTGAAACTAACATAATAAGTCAATTATACTTCAATAAAAAAAGAAGAAAAAACCCTTTTCTTACTGAGTCATCTCCATGGTAAATAATTCACTGATACATCACTTAGGAAATTGTGTTAGCAACTCTAGGAAATTCTCCTGAATCTGTAGTATAAAAAAGCAAAAAGGGCCAGTTTGATCATCTCTATACTTACTACCTAAAAGTCAGGCAAAAGAACACTGCCTCTCCTAGTAACATCAGCTTATTAATACAGTGGCATATTGGGTGTTTTCCAGGTATTTTATATGTTTTTTAGATAAAGGAGGAAAAATTCAACCACTGTGAGGGTACTAAAATAAAGGACTAGTGAAATAGAAATGAACTGTAGAAATATAAAATGGATTAACAACAAAGAGAAAGGGAATAAGAACATAAAATAACTTTTTAGACACCACCACGAGGAAATTATACAAAGATAATATGCTTAAAAACACCATAAATGCAAAAAAAAAATGACAACTGAGAAAATAAAAACAGAAAGATATACTGTATGTATCCGTATATAAACCATTTTTATCTATGCCTCAAACCACTAATAAATTAGTAAGATGCTTCTGTCGTAATAACTCTATTTATAATCCAATGACTTATTTTACTAGTCTGGGGCAGCCTTCATTAAATCATAATTTCATAAATTTGGTCATTTTCATCCAAAGGGCAGTAAGACTTAAACATGAAAACTCCCTCGCCCTCAAAAATAAAAAAACTCATAACACCTTCTTGTACTAAATAGGGAAGGTGACATAAGGGTCAAGGCTGGGAGTCCCAGTTCTGCAATAAAGACACATACCAGGGCTGGAATTCCAGCTATGCCACTCAACAGTTTTGTGAGCCTGGGCAAGTTAATTAACCTCTAAGCCCATTGCTGCAAATGTGAAGTGGAGATAATATTATCTACTCCAGACAGTTATATCTAGAATAAGAGTTAATGCAAATAGAGCTTGGCACAGATTAATAACTATTATAAAAACACTCATCATTATGAGTTTGTAAAGGAAGATAAACAATCATGCTGCAGGTGGAGATGTAACCTATTAACGGTTAATGAGCACTTACAACAGAATACTTATCACAAGCTCTGTATGATCTCATGATGATTCCGTAAGTCAAGATTTCCAAAGAAACCATAAGAATCATCCTTGGATTTTCACAATACAGATTCCAGGCCCCATTTCAGACCTGCTGAGTTATACTTCTAGTGTACAGCTTGGGGAAGAATGTGTATAATTTTTAAAGCTCTCCAGGTGACAGTGATATAACTAATTTATGAATTCAACATTTGAGAGCAACTATACTGTGATCTTTTTAACATATAAATATACACCCTCATCAAGCTAACATAAAATCAAACTGTATTCATTTAGTGTACCCTGTATTATATTGAGAAGGCCTCTTTCACTAAAGAGAGCTTACTTAGTAACACAGAAAATACAATGCTAGATTCTGATAAATTTTAAATTCAATTAAGATAATTGTTGTTCCATATGTTGCAAGATCAACTTAACAGTAAAAGGAGTAAAGCTAAATCTTCATATCAAAAGTATATTAAACTTCTTACTTGGCAGAGAGGAGTTCTCGTAGATAGGGCTGTAGAACAACACTGTCACATAACAATTTTAATATAAAATGAGCATTGGCCTTTCGATCCTTGGATTCTACTACAGATGGCTCTGTGGAAGGACCTGTAATTAAGCAGATCCATTTGGTAACAAAAGTGTACAAAACAGAGTGAAAGACTATTCTAGAATAATATACCAAGTATCTATCAAATAAACCACCAGAAAAATATTCTAGTATTGGTAACAAATTAATAACTTCATTACAGAGAATTTAAACACATTAACACATTTTATAAATCTCAACTGATGAAATATATGCACATACACACCACAACTTCACTGATATACAGAAGATAATTCACAGAATTAGATATTTTTCAAGCCAAGAAGTCTCCTTGAGATAAAGTGTAGATCTGTAGAAACCTATATAACAAAGTGTTTAGTTTTATCTTCCAAATGCCTAGGTAGATAAAATAGTAGAGATTCTCACCTGGAATGGTGGAGGTGCTTGGTCCTTGACCGGTGCCAGTCGCTGCTGTGGTAAGAGATCCCACAGCAGGGGCCAGGATAAAATCAATGTCACCATCTTTCAGTAAACAGAACAGCAGGATGTACATCATTATAGGCAACATATCCCTAACATGTTCTTTTAACTGGCCTTAAGGCTTTTCTCTGCAAGCCAAAGGTCAAATCGGACAGAGGCTTAAGTGGATGCTTCTTTCCCAAACTATAAGAGAAGGAATCCACTAGGCAAATTATTGACTTATCTTGATATATTACTAGCTAGCTTCTTACCAGTATAGAAATATGTATTTCAGTAGAAGAGGGATATCTAACAAGACTTTCTAGAATTTTAATTTTTAAGTTACAAACACCTTAAACCAAATCTACGTAAGCTAGTTATAATACTCATTATGCTAATTTTAACGATTTCAGATTTCTAAATATCCCACTGAAATGTTTATTTCTTTTCTTTCACGACCCTGTCTTTTTGTTGAACACTTAATAAAATAACAGATCTTACCAGGATCCATTGCAGGAGGGTCAGGAACCCAACTAGGGGGAGCTATGGGGGGTGAAACTGGATCTTGGTGGTCACTGGATGAAGCTCCAGCTTCATGTCTACCCAAACCAGCCGCTCTCAATGAACGTCTCATCATTTCCCGTAATCTCAAACTAGAAGAACATGGACAAAATCAGAGCTCACTACCACGTCTAAGTGTAAGGATAAGGTGCACAGAACTTCTCATCTGAGATGAAAGTTTGTTCTACAAGCAAATACTCCAGGCAGGAAAGAAGTACAAATGCCAATTCTGGAATCACAGAGTAAGTCAGCAAGGGATAGAAATGCAACTGGGGGATCCTAGTACCCAGTTCAGCACTAAAACCACTATATTAAGCTCCCACAGAAACTTAAGCACCGGGAACAAAAGTTGCGGTGAAGTTAAGATTAGGAAATAATCTTTCATACAGTTAAGATAAATGAACAGCTGAACATTAAAACAAAAAAAAATTCTGTCCCCTGTTTAGCATCAGTAAGAATTAAGTTTAATAGTAGACATTAGCAAAACATACTGATTAGCACAAAACCAATACTGTTAGCCCACTAAACCCCTTTTCTGTGATCTCAAAAGCAATGGAACTAATATCCACACAGTAAGTAGTTTTCAAACAAAGACCAATTTAGGTTTATTTTTTATACAAAAAAGTTTTTTTAACAGTACAACTTCATCCCAAGGAAATTAATGAATGAAACTGGAGCTTGTAAAATGTGTTGTTAGATTAATATCTGGGCGTGATTTTTTTTTTCTCCTGCTATACAGGTGTGCACATCGCTAAAAAGATAAAGAAATAATCACAAACACAGACCTCATTAGGGGAACTAGTAAACTACCTGTACAAAAATCTATACCTCTGAATAAAAGCTTACAAAGGCTACAAAATTAACACATTAAAAACTAGCAGCAATTAAGAGAGAGCACATAAGGCAAATCCTTTCACTTGGCCACAACTTTAGAGCTTCTAAATGAATAAAGAGTAAGAATTCAATTTTAAGGGCCCGGCAACACATAAGGGACTGCTTTCTCCCAGGCAGATTTAATCCCAAAGACATGACATTTCTGATGTGAAAAACCTAACACCTTACCAGGTGAGCATTATATGTCTGCAAATAAGTAATTCACAAAGATCTGTATTAATGTTTGAATCTCTAATTATTATTTAATCCGAGGGTAAGTGTGTTTTTCCATAGCAATACATTTTCAGTTTTATGAGTAAAATTTTTTTAAAACGCATTTACAAAAATTTCTTTTAGAAGCTACTTTCAGGAACCCATCTATTTTATAAGGCTTGTGTATGATGATGTACCTTTGGGAAGAGAAACATTTTTTGGAAGATTCTGCAAAGTAAATTTTAATGTCTCAAAAAATATACTAGTTATTATAGTATGCACTATTAAAAAATACCTATAGTTAATTTTTTTATGGTCATCGGTGTCTTCTCTCTCCCAATTTAGAAATCTGAGTTCAAGAATTTTTATAATATGGAGGGGAGCAGGGAACAGTGATTATGATTCTTTCAGTCAAGGTCACTTCCCTGTCCAAGATATCACCCACAGAGCATGGCAGGCTCCTTACCAGTAACAGCACACACCTGGGTGACTTCACACTGTGATGCTCCTACACAATTGTAAATAAGCTCAACATAGACACTTGGTATCCTAATGTGTCTTACTCAAAACACACAGAGAGAAAAAAATCAGCGATAATTGGGAGGCACTGCAAATAACCTGAAAATAAATGCATGTTTTGGGCTTATCAAGAAGAATGCTTACACCAGGGTCGCAAACACAATGCCTACTGGGCCTGGAAAGTAAAATAAACTGAGGAAAGGGCAGTCAGGTGTAAGAAGTAGGGGATCATGGCAAACTAGAGGCGTACATGCTCATCTAAAGGCATTCAAATTTTAAAGAAAAAAAAAAATTTTAACATTACACAGGCCAAACAAAACATATATGGGCTATTCTCCAACCTTTGGCCTAGAGCAGATTAAGAATAAATGAAGATAAATTGAGACCATAGTCTCATCTTGAACTTGCAAACTCCCAACTTTGTTGTTGTGATGTAGTCAATTCAATATTATATGAGGGGGTCATTCCTTGTCATTTAAAAAAATTGTCCTCTACCTCTTTTCTTCATTAGGTCTTGGGAACATTTTTAAGTACAATGCCCAGCTCCTCATACAGATTCTTTAAAAACAAAAAACAAAAAAAACAAAAAAAAGAAAATTATTCTTCAAGATGTTGTACACAATTCATGAAGATTCACCTGTATCCTCAGTGGCTGAGGACAATACTGAGGAGATACCACCTTGGCTGCTAAGATTCAGAGTTTTGACATTTCTTCGTATAGGCTTGCCTGGAGTCATCGTATTTTCTGACAATATGGAAGAATTCAAGGTTGATGTAATTTCCTCTTTGTAAGCACGTTATATCCATGCTACAGAAGCCTTAGAATCCAGTCATGTTCAAACATACCACTGTGACAAAAAAGCGAAGGTCATGTGTCTTCCAGATTAATAATCTCTAGAGTACATACACCTGCAATCAGATGCATCAATCAAGCTTTCCACTAAATCTGCCCTTTGTACTCAGGCACTATTGAGTCACATAACAAAACTTCTGAGTCAAATCATCATCTGAAGGCATTTAACAGTACTCCATTCAATATTGAAATTGCATCAGTTTTGAGCTTACAGCTCATGAATCCCAGCCTGCATACTCATCAAGGGGTATCGCCTAGAAAATCCATTGTAGGCTAGAGGAGGGTTTCACTTCAATGAAGCAGAGTCTGTGGACTTCCTACTGCCCGGCGTGGATAATAAGACTCCTGTGCTTTCATCTGTTCAACCGGCAGCCCTGAGTTTGAATTGGTTAAGAGCACTGCAGTGAAATCTTCGGCAAATGCCTCAAAGGAGCTTACTCTGCAAATTATTTCTGTGAGCAACACATCACCCACTCTTGAAGCTCCTTTTAGTCTTTGCCTTCAAAATAATCCTTACATGAAAAAAAGATGGCAGCACTGGCATTGGACCAACCATATCAGAGTCCAACTTGATTTGCACCTGTATTTTCCCTGAGGAAATGAAATACCTGAAATAATTCAGACACTAATTTCTTCATGAAGAATTTAAGTTGCTTTCCATTTTAGACCAAACATTTTGCCTAGTGTAGTCCTAAAAAAATGATAATTTCCATTTTGCATAGTCTACATAATGTTTCTGTACTATTTTAAATCATAATTTGGTTACCCATAAATAGTTTTTGATAAACCTCACTTCAGGATGTTTTTGAACCTGGGAAGCTATCAAGTTGGAACCAATTTTAGAAGAATCATTTTTAAAGGGAAAGTTGAATATAGAACAGAAAATAAGCAAAAGAGTGTCTTCGTTTTAAGTAGACTTTACAACCTATCACATTAGCACAGTGAGCAGTGCTTCCATTAATGATTTGTGAAGTATCCAAGAATTTTGGCTCTCATGTCTAATATAAATGTGTTTTCCTTCGGGGGGGAAAAAAAAAACTACAAACACCTGTATCCTGAATTCTTTATAGTCTTCATCTATTCAAACATCTAGTAATTTTTAATGTGTTATAAAGTGTCCATCCCACAACTCAGAAAGCCTGAAAATTTAAAATACCAAACATTCATAATATACATCAGCCTTTCATTTCTTCCCAGATCTTTAGGACATCTGAGAAACTGAGCTAAGTAAACAATCTGAAAATAAAAGATTGAGGTTCTTTCAATTATTATATTACTTGTTCTCCAACTAAAGAAAATAACTTCCTAGGAAACATGAATGATGAGTTTAAAACACATACAAAGAATCAAGTTTGAACTACTTGTCTAAATTACCTCAAATTTTTGAAGGATCCTAGGTCCTACTGTTTTACACCTAAACTCTTAGCTAGATATTGTCAGGTATTTTTCCCAGGCTGATATTGGGAGGAACAAAAACAAAACAAAAGGACCCACCAATTCATGCATATGATAGGAAAGAGATACATTTCTTTCTGTACTTGGATTACGTTTCCACCAATTAAACTTTCCTGGTAAAAATCACATTACCTTCGGCTACTTGATGATCCAGCCCGATTACCTGGGCCATTACTTGAAACAACTGATATTGCATTTGCGATGGCCTCAACAGCAGAAAGCCTTTCTGCAAATGTATTTCTTTCAGAGCGCTCTGCTTCTGAAACATAAGAGAAAAAAATTAGGATCAATTTAAACTTCAAAAATAACTAAGAGATGAAGTATGTACAAGCCATTAAATGCTAACTGCTAAGTGTTTTAGTATTCTAATTCACACACTAGTGATAACAGCTTAATTTTCCCTCCTTAGAGCAACAAACACTTAAGCTAGATTGAACTATGACCTTTTAATGTGAATTATTTCCTTATTCTGCCTTACTTTTCAACCCCCAAAGATAAAAAATAAGGTTATTCACAAGTAGGCTGAAATTTAGCTTTCACTACCAAGGAAGAAAAGGCCTACATATCAGTACCTCAGTCTTAGTTTATACACTACTTATAATCCTTTAGTCAGTCAATGATAACGAGATAAAGGTCAGAAACTTGCAAACCACTGTTCAAAAACATAGCTACCAGAATATCATCTGCAGAATTCAAAATAAGGAAAACCATTATGAATTACACAGTTGCACTTTAGGTTTTCAGTTTCCCCCTTCACTTAGCCAATTAAAAAATTTATGGCAAAAACCTTATTTACTTTTCCAAAAACATCTAACAACTCACTAGGTTATTTTTCCCTCTACACTCTGAAAATTGGGATAAAAGTTGTCTCAATATAATTTGACTTAACTTGCTAAATAATTCCCATGGTAATAAAAGTCACCTGCAATTATAAAATCAGTAAAGCTCTTAAAAGTATCATATATATAGTTTGTACTTAACAGAGAAATGAGAATTTAAGGCAGCAGAAACACATTGATAAAAATTTTATTTATTCATGTTACATGTTCATCCTAACAGGCACTTTTACCTTCTGAGACTCCTAGATTTTACAAAGCAAAGTAAAAGTACATACAAATTCTTTACAGTGATTTTCTTTCTTTTAATAATTTTTATATTTTCAAAATTGCCCAAAATTCCTCTTAAAGATCATGTTACAGTTCTTAATCTCACCCTCTTCTTCTTTAGTTTCCTTATTGCTGGTTGGAAAGCAAACTGATACACAAGCATGCAAAATATTTCGATTTCCATCACATCTGTGGCTGATGAATGTCTGTAGCATCTGTAGATTCTGCTCTAAAACAACCGCTTGCTCAAGATTCATAAGATATTGTCGACAGGCCTCATAGTCACAGCGTAGGATGTGCTGCATTAAGGTTTGTTTCTGTGCTCAGACAAATTAGGAAAAAAACTTCAATGAATTTGTATATAGCACATTACACATGTCAAAAAGTTCACATGGCCAACACAATAATATAATCAGCTCTGCAGATACATAGAGACAATTTAAGGTGGCCTGGCAAAAGAAGCTGAACTTGAAGGTACCCTTAAGCACAGAATACAACTGACAGGAATGGAAGAGTGGGTAAACCTTCTGTAAAGGACCAATAAATATCTTCAGCTTCTGCAACTAACTCAACTCTAACTGTGGCAGGAAAGCAGCCAGATATACAATGCATAAATGGGAGTGGCTGGATTGGACCTATAGATCATAGTTTATACAGCACCCTTATTTACATCATATATAACTATCAAATTAGAACCCTATTAATACTGTTAACCAATTAAGCATAGGGTATACATTTTATTCCAAGCTTATTCTCACCTTCTTGTGCTCTTTAAGGTTACATTTACATCACACTATGGTACATGAAAACCAAAACCTTCAACTCCCCCCAGAAATAACGACAGATACAATCCCCAAAGGTGACAACTAATGTACTTCCATTGTCAAAGACATGGTAGTAATGATCAAGTATTTATATCATCTTCTACCTGAGAAACAGCATGCTGTGGATGGAATATTCCCCCCCGCCCCATTCATGCTGAAGCCTAATCCCCAGTGTGGATGGTATTTGGAGGTAGGGCCTCTGGACAGTCATTAGGTCGTGAGGGTGGAGCCTTCATGAATGTGATCACTGCCCTTAAAGGGGACTAAGAGACCAGAGTTCTCCCTTTCCACTGTGTGAGGACACATGGCCATCTGTGAACCAGTGAAAGGGCCCTCATCAGACACCGAATCTGCCCACACCTTGATCTTGAACTTCCCACCTTCCTTAACTATGAGAAGTAAATTTCGGTTGTTTATAAGCCACTCTGTCTGTAGCAGCCTAAACAAAGACACAGCATAAATAGACCAAAGAGTTCAAATGTACTTTTTTCAGAATGTAAACTATAGTTATGGGATATTTAATTGACTGAATGTAAAGCATTAGTTATGGAAAACAAGCAAATTTGTTCATTTTAACTAAAATTGGGAACTGGAAGAAAGCAGGTGGGAAAAGAATGCGTGGGAATACAAAGGAAAGAAGAGAGATGCTTTTGAACTTGCCAGCTCTCCACAAACTGCCTAGGTATCCCATCCCTTCCCCCAGCCTTACGGGGATGAGAGGAAGTAACAGTGGGGGAAGAAGGGCACAAGAAAATACAGCTAAAAAATTGTTTTCAGTACTTGACACACGTGAGATAAGCCATTCTGACTGTGGAACTAACTATGATCCTGAAGTGACCCCGTAAGTTGCAAGCTCCAGTTCAAGAATATGAGGTGGGCCACATAAGACTAAATTTGCCAAAGTCTAGTGGCAAGTATGCATTAATCAATACGTTGAGAGAATATGTCAAAGTCTCCCCAAAGAATAAAAAGTGCAGTACATTTAAAAATAACTAAAATTAAGATATTCTGCTGCACACTGCTGTGATATACAGAATGTTTTCAAGCAATCAGCCAGTCATCTGGCTGAAGTAGCTACTCTACAGGGAGCTCTCATCTCCAACCTGCTGGGCAGTACATGGGCTCTCACACTGACAGTATCAATACCACGCTTACTATGTTTATTCTGCATCACTGTATGCTGTCACTTATAACACAAAGCAAAGAGTTCAGCAAAAATTTCTTGCGCGTCTACTGTGCACCAAGCCCTAGTAAATGAAGGCTATTTAGAAAGATAAATGATGGCACACTTTATTGCTACCCTTGGGATGATGGCACATTTTATTTTGACCCTTGAGATGCTGACAAAGTGCAGGGGTTATAGAATCAAATGCCTACAGAAGCATATGCAAAAGTATAAGTGAGTGGAGGAGGCTGGCTGTAAGAAAGGTAACACAAACTGTATAATAAATAAATGGTGACTAACATTTGGACGTAGAGCAACAAATTTTAAATAGTGGGAACTGCAATGAACTGGAGACACCATGTATAGCCTCTAAGAGGACTTAATGTTTTTATGATGGCCCAATATCACCAGATCTTCTAATTCTTTAAGAGCACCTGAAAATCTGAGTTTTAAATATAAATCCTGTGATTTTTGAATGTTGGCAACCAATCAAGAATCTTTAAATGATGTGAAGGTTATTTCTAGGAGCCACATTCAGGCCACGGCCACCTCCTTTAACCCCATACCCCTACCAGTTTGGAACCACTAGTCTAGTAGGTTAACAATTAAAGCTAAACTAAGAGTATGAGCACTGTGTCTCTAAACCAAAGCTCACGGGTATCTCTCGGGAGCACCTAGATTCAGAGTATTTTAGATGCCGTTCTAGTAAGTTTGCTTATCACCTCCAACCTAATGGAGGGTAAATAACCTCCCATTCTAAGCTCCATTTCTATCTTTTATAGAAAAACTCCTCAAAAGAGTTGTCTAAGTTCCTCAACTCCCATTTTCTCCTTAGCTCACTCTAAATCAGGCCTGCATCCCCACTGTCAACAATGACCTAGATGGAGCCAAACCCAAAAGTCAGTATTCAGTACACGCCTTACTGTCCTACGGCATCATTTGATACACTTGAACAACACATCCTGCTTGACACATGCTCTTTGCTCAGCTTCCAAGACAACACTCATTCGTTTTCCTCCAACTCCTTCTCAGTCTCTCATGCAGGTTCCTTTTTATCTCCTGGTATTTAAATGCTGAGACTATTTTCATGGCTCAGGCCTTAGATCGTTTTTCTCCTCCAAGACTTTAGTAATCTCATTCAGTTTAAGTCCTTTACATATCACAGATATACTGACAACTCCTAAGTACATTTCTCCAGCTTGGTCCCCTCTCTCCTGGTCTTCCAACCTACACATCTCTCTATTCACCATCTCCTCTTGGGTATCTGATAAGAATCTTAAACTCCTGATCTCACCCTCCAGAACCTGCTTCAATCCTACAGTCTTCATTTCGATAAACAGCAACTTCATTCTTCAAAACCTTTTGCCCTCTTGCTTCCTCTATTTGACACCCTATATTTAGCCATAAGCAAATCCTGCTGGCTCTACTTTAAAACGTATCTAGTATATCTAGAGCCTAATCACTTATTATTCCACCTCTTGGGTCAAGCCAACATCACCTTCCACCTGAATTCTTTTAATAGCCTCCTAACTGGCCTCCCTACTTCCAACCCATCCCCCTTGTATTCTCGGCGTGTCAGCAGTGATCTTTTGAAAATGTAAAGCAAATCAGGTCAATCTCTGCTCAAATTGCTCCAATAACTTTCAGTGGTGTTGCCTCCACATCTAACAAATACAAACACCTCAACCACAATATGTTCAAAACTAAACTCATCCTTTCCCCTTATCCCATTTGTTTTTCCTATTTTTCTGGGTTTTTTTGGCTGCACCGCATGGCATGAGGGACTCTAGTTCCCTGACCAGGGATTGAACCCGTGCCCGCCGCAGTGGAAGCGGGGAGCCGCAACCACTGAACCACCAGGGAATTTCCAGTTTCTCCTATTTTTCATCTCCCTATCAACCACACCTAAGTCAAAAGCTTTATAACCCTTTCCTTTCATTTACTGCTGACATCCTGTCACCAAGCTTTAGAGCTTCTACTTCCTTAAGATCTCTTAAATCCACCCCCTCCTTCCTTATTTCCAAGAGTTCAAGCTTACTTTGTTTCTAACATGGATAATTACATTAGCTTTTTTATCTGGTCTCTTAAACTTCTGTTCTCCATCCACTGCCCATCTTCTTTAAAAAAAAAAAAAAAACAGCTTAAAATCCTTCTCCTCCTAGCTTTCAGGGGAATGTTCAGGCCCCTTAGGTTAACACACAAGGCACCCCAGTGCCTTTCTCCCACCTTATCACTTGCCATTCATTGATCCGTATAAGCCCTACCTTCTAGTTATATCAAAAGAATGTACATGTTCTCCCAACATGTACATTCTGAGATTCACAAAGGCTGCTCTTTGTGCCTGGGATAACACTTCCTACCTGCATCCTGCGTCTAGGAGACCCCTATCTGATTCTTTAAAACTATACCCAGGCACCACCTCCTCAGAGAAGCCTCTACAGTCACAGTTTGATTTACAGCCCCCCCTTTTGTACTTCTACAACATTATGCATGCCTTACTCAAACGCTTAAATCACACTGTAATCAATGGTATACGCATCTCTCTTGTCCTAATAGACTATTAGTTCCCATAGGGAAGCGGCAATGAATGATCTATTCAAGATTGTTTCCCTAGACTCCGGCAGTGCCTTCTGAATTGAAATGCCAAGTAGTTTCAAAAGTCAGATTACCTCTACAGCCATGATGATAATAGCAGCTTTCTTTTTGATTGTTGAATTGGCAGGAAGATTTATTAAAGAATGTACACCCATTCCAAGACTACTAATAGGTGGAAGATCAAGCCAATCAGGATCCCTTATTCCTCCCATGCAATCTTTGGCCATGGGGTAGATAGTGCCATTTCCATCTCGAAGAATAATAGGAGACTCCTATAATAGAGGTGAAAATAAAAAAGTTTGGCTCCCAATCAAAAATGTTATGTCTGATTTTTACAATAGTTATATTTATTTTCAAATTAGATTTTCTATGTTTGTAATAGTGACCAAATAAGAAACTTAATATTAAAATATGTTGAATATTCTAAATTCTTCAATGTTTAATAACAAGCAAACTAGAGTCAAACCCTAAGCGTCACAAAAATGCCAATGTTGTCATATAAATTTTCAAAAGCAAAAATAAGCCTCTATACCTGTCCAGCAGTAAAAATGGCTACATTCCTCTCATTCTGACCAAGGAAAGCAATGCTGCTTGTAGGGAAATTATTTTCCTGTTCTGCTTTTCCTGTAGCAAGATCAAAGATACAGTACCGTACCCAATTTCCAGTCTTCAAAACAGCATGCACACCTTCAGAAACACATAAATGTAAAAAAAAAAAAAAAAAAAAAATATTATACATCTTTAGTAAACTCTAGTAAGTACCTACCAAATTTTACATCTCTAGCCACATTTCAAATGTAGATACATTTCATTCCATAATGTTACACACAGGGGACAAAAACTGCCAAATGCCCCAAACCACTTGATCTAATTCCCATTTACTGCACAAGTATTAATAGAACATGGAGTATGCCAGTCAGAAAAGTTACAAAATCTTTACCTTTGGAATCCACATTCACTGCTAATATTTCTGTTTTTTCAGGTATACAAAGCTTTTTAGGAGTCCTTTGGAAACAGTCGGGAACTTTTGGTGTTCCTCCAGTTTTGACAACCTGCATGACAAAAGGAATTTTGCTCTCAAATCTGTAACAGACTCAGGGTCCCGACAGTCACCTGCTGAGTGAGTCCTCTACACTTACCTGCAGTTCATCAATTCTAAGTAACCTACAATCCTGAAGGAGAGAAGAAGGGTCAGCATCTGAACCAGAGTTGTTCTGACAGTTTGTATTACTGGACGTTCCTGGAAATTTTACAGCAACATAGGCTCCATCCACTTTCAGCACCTAGAATACAGGTAAATACGATAAATGTTAACACTAACTCATATGAAATCAATATGCAAGTTAGAGTCATTGAACCAATTTCACACTGAAGGCATTTAATTCCTTATGAGTATGTTTCTACAATGATCATCAAGTTGTAAAATTAACCTAACACACTCACCAAATACACTGCTGACATCTACATCCATGACATATTATCCACGGACAACACAGGTGGAGTGAGCAATGCACAGAGAGCCAAGCACAGGACTTGAAACCAGAACACTTGAGTCCTACCTCTGCTACTTACTGCTTCTGATTTTAAGCCAATGTGATCATCTTAGAAAAACACAGCTGCCCGTAAGCTACAGTTCTATTTGAAATCAAAAGGCCTTTGTAAATTGCAGGACATGATGTATCTACTCTGCCCTTTAAGTCCAAATGAAAGACCATCCCATCTCAGAAACTAAAGAGCAATCAGGAAAAGTTACTGTGCAGGTATTCTACAGCTATAGTCCCATTTTGTTTTTAAGAATGTGAGAAGACAAAGGTGAAATTAATGGCATTCCAGCTGATGAACTCTACTCACTTGGTTTCTTAGGAGGCAAGACCCTCTCCAGGAAGAAGGGAAGAGAAAGTGGAAGCTTAAAGACAGTAGCAAGATTTTTAAATGTTATGGAAGATCATCTCCATTAAAACTGTGTAACAGTCCCAAAGAACGGACTGTATCAAAAAGTAATGTTATCTCTTTGCAACTTTTCTGTAAATCTATAACTATTCCAAAATAACACTTTTTAAAAAAAGCAGAATATCACCATAAATGCTCAAGGCGAGGTATAATAATCTTCAGTTCATCTGTCAGGGACAAAGGAGATACGTGCATCAGATTAAAGGATGGGACTAAAGAGATCATTAGAGGTGATAAATAAAGCAGCCTTGAGGAAAGGGCTGATGAGCACTCACCAACCGTAAGTTCTTCGATAACCAATACCATTATAGTTCAGTTAGTAACTAATTCTTAGATATTCTGAACAAACCTTGCCAACAGGAACATTCTTAACATCTTCCACAAAAACGACTTCCCGAAGAGACCACTGCTCTTCGTTCACCTTTTCCTCCTCTTTTGGGGCAGGGGTGGACCGTCGTCGTTCTTAGACAACAACAAAATGGTAAGTACCAAAAAGAAAATGTGAAAGAGACTTTATAGATTTCATCTAAATATATGAAAAAAGATCATTTGTAAAGGGATACATAATTGAGATATCTAAATAAATTTCATGAACTACTGCTTTATGAATTGAGCTTTCATAACCAACTTCCACTTTAAATGAATTCATAGTGAAAAATATCCATGTTCGTTAATGCCTAACGATATTAACACTACTATAAACAACTGCAAAGAAGTATTTAAAAATTTTAAACTTATTCTGGACCCTCAAAATTAGGGCTATCTGACCAATGTTTAAAAAGGAGGATCTGTTGGGCTGTTCTTAAAACTAGCACATGACTATTAAAAACTAACTTTCAATTTCCTCAAGTACAAAGCAATTACAACTAGAAAATAAATGTACTTTGGAAAGCTTTTTTAAAAAAAACTCTTTAAATCCAAGGTGCAGTAGTAAATCTAGGTTTTTAAATTCTACAAATTCTGAGCAAAAGTTGTGACCAAGCCATAACCAATCTACAATAACAGTCCCAACAAAGGTAGGCAGATATTCTAGAGTGGCAAGTATTTCCTGCTATTACTGCAATGCACTTTACATATTGCAGAAAATTATAACTCGCAAAAACAACAAGAATACTCAACACTGTAAATACTGTTTTTCTATTTAAATAAAGTTGCACATTGAAAAAAATCAAACTAGTAGGAACACAATTTATATTAAAAGATATTAAAAATGGTTTGAGTTGCCTCAAATCAGAAGCAAACTGAACACAGCTCTCTGCCTGGGATCTTACTTTGACCAATGTGTACTACACATAAAACTTACTATACGGCATTGATGCACTGCTGGCAATTGAGGACGCATCACTGCACGTGGATGCTGGAGATGGTGGAGGACCCATTTCTGTTTTCACAGGTTCCTGCTTACTTTCAGGCCTGCAATTAGAAATAAGATCCTCCTTATAATTAGGAAAATGAAATATTAGGAACTTGTCAAATGGCTTATTTTTAAGACTCAAGTTTATTCCCATTAGGGAATGAAATAGTAAAAACATACAAAATGGTATTATTCTTTAGGATGCAAACTGAAAAAGATACACATTGCATACTTCAAATTTTTATTAATGTTTTAAAATAGGAAAGAAATATACTATGTGAAGCTATCAACAACTTGGAACAATGGTTCAGATAAGCCTTATCTAGGAATAACAACAAAAGCTACACTCAATTTATCAACATAGCTTTATCATAAGCCTCTTGAGCAAACAAGTTTCACACTTTAGTGAACCCTGACTTGGACATCGCAATTTAACTGAAAAGATGATAAAGGCAAATAAATAAAAAGTATACTATATCATTAATTTCCTAGAGTTCAAAGAAGGAACTCTCCTCGCAATGGCTTATAAAACTTTACCACCAGATGGTCCAAGAATAATCACCTGCTATAACTGAAATGAGAAATTATAGTATTAATAAACTATCCCTCTTCCTTGAGTTATTTCATTAATGCTATACTCGAGAAGGTAACTACAGCAACTACATAATATTCTACAGATGGTAAAAATATAATATTTTTAATCATTGAAAGGCAGAAGTCAATTTTTAGAGCAAAAAGTCATGTATTACTCAGAAATTTGTTATATATAGATCATGCTGGTATATATTATAATCAGGGTCATCATCTTAACCCCCTCATCTGCTATTAACTCCACCAGGAATTTCACCTGAGTTTAGAAATAGTGCATAGAAAAACAGCGTTATTTTTACCAGCATCTTAGCAAAGTGCTCAGTACAAGCACACATGAATACTCATGGCTGCTCTGCAAATCCTGTGACGGTGGAAGCAAGGCAGTACTGACTCATCACGAGCACGCTTAAAGTCAGCACGTTTCCATGACTAGAAGAGTCTACTGGCATGAAAATGATTATCTTCTTAACATTTAATTTCACTTAGTTCTTTTACTAAGTTTATTAATAGAGAAGGCAAATTTCAAGGAAGATTCTGAAAAACTTAATAAATCACAGGATATAAATACCACATCCTATTTTAATCTCGTTTTCTACTTGTGCACATCAAAAAGATTTCAAATGCTCTTTACAAAGTTTCATAAACAATGAAAATGTATTTCGCTACTTTTATTTTTAGGATAAAAACAATCAGTGCAAGTAGAGGGAAAGTCTATCCACCTATTTTTAAAAACAAGACAATATATGGAATCTAAAAAAAAAAAATGATCATGAAGAACCTAGGGGCAAGATGGGAATAAAGACGCAGACCTACTAGAGAATGGACTTGAGGACACAGGGAGGGGGAAGGGGAAGGTGGGACGAAGGGAGAGAGTGTCATGGACATATATACACTACCAAACGTAAAATAGATAGCTAGTGGGAAGCAGCCGCATAGCACAGGGAGATCAGCTCGGTGCTTTATGACCACCTAGAGGGGTGGGATAGGGAGGGCGGGAGGGAGGGAGACGCAAGAGGGAAGAGATATGGGGGTATATGTATAGCAGATTCACTCTGTTATACAGCAGAAACTAACACACCACTGTAAAGCAATTATACTCCAATAAAGATGTTAAAAAAAAAAGATGGCATGTCACATCCTACTCAACACTTTGGTTTCTCTCTTTGAAGAAGCAAAGGAAAAGAGCTGCCAAGTAAGGATCAATTTATGACCTAAGAGAAGTCACATATCACCAGCCATCAACACGCATCTCCACCATCGTGGTGAACACCCAGACCAAGAGTATGACCTGCCCTGGGATAAAATGTGGGAGTTTAGGGAAGATGGCAATGTGGTATTTTTACTTATGCCTTTGCCTGCAATGAAGTAAGCCTTTAAAAAACAATTGTCTAGAGTCTGGTATTGAGAATGCTCAATCTGATCAGCTAATACGGGCTAGATAAGGAAGAGGATTCTAAAAAACCTTTTTCTCTTACACGGGTTCCTCCTAAATCTAGTGCCAGCTGAAATTCATGTGCTTGAAAAATATCCACACCATATCTTGCACTTTAATACAAATATTATAAATCCATTTAATTGAATAAACATACTCTAAAACAAAAAAATAAATTAATTAATTTAAAAAAATAAAAACAAGACAGAGAGCACAACAAAGCACAAAATAAAGCAAAAAATCTTAATTAGGCATAAATTACAGTAGCTTTGGTTTATTAAAGAATATCTTTAAACTTATTTTTTTTAAACTTATTTTAACAGTAATCCTTGTACAATCATTACATTAATTTGAGCAAAAAATTTCAGAACTTTAAAAATCTATATGTATAGATTTTTACAGTCCCAATCATTTCTTTTCAATGCTTGTATACATTTAGAATAAAAGAAAATAGTACATCAAAATATTTAAAACGCTATTTCTGGAATGTGATATTATATTACTCTTCCACGTTTCTATAATGCTCATGTATTTTTACAACATTAAGAAAAAAAGTAATTTTGAAACTTTACTGAAGTATTTAAGATCGTGTACCGAACAACCAAATTATAATACACAAATATTTTTAAAGATAAGTAGATACTTCTAAAAGTACAGGTGTTAAGATCTGTGTACCTGGCTCCCAAACAGTAAGCCAGCCCCAGAATGTGGATTATACACAATTCAGTGGTATTTCTGTTCACATATCCCCCCCAACCCAAAAGTTTACAAATCCTTTATGGAATTTCCCTCCCCAGCACATTAACCTATAAAACCCTTTCAATGATCAAGACGCAGGCAAGATGTTTGGTAGAAATTAAGATGATTATACATGGAGAGAGGAGGAAAAAGTCTGCCTAAGACAGTAAGGCTGAACATATTATCACTGCTATACAACACCTTCCAAGGATGAACTCTAATGACAAAACAAAGACATCAAAAGAGAACTCTACACCACCAATCTGGCCACCAAACATTAAGAATAACTATAATATACAAGTATTAACCAATCTGCAAACAGTAAATTTTACCAATTCCTTTCAAAATTCGTGGGGATCTTAATAAGACCCCCTCACGTTAACACTTCTCTAAGTCACTGTACACCTCTAAGTCTCCTTGGTTACCCCCCTTCATATACAGAGCAAACTAGAAACCGGTGTAAAATCAAAATTAGTTAGGGCATAGTACTTACTTAGCTTCAGTAGTTTTGCTAGCTTTGTCCATGCTTTTCAAGCTCTCAGGAGATCTAAGTTGAAATCTACAGCTATCATTCATATTCCAAACTGACTCCATTAAGACACCAACTTTAGGAATCCCAGCACTAATTGAAAACGCAACTGCTCCAGCATGATAGAGAGGATTATTTCTTAGGCATACCTAGCAAACAAAAGAAAAATCACCATCAAGATGACATAATTTTAAAACAAACTAGAGGAGTTATGTGTTCCCAAATTAAGGAGCAGGAATAATTTTGGCACATTTGCTAAAAATGAACTTTAAAATTTCATGCAGCAAATAGCCTGACTGTTCTGCCACAAGGACACAGAAGAGAAATAGCAGAGAAGAAGCTAAAAAGGTTATTATTTAAAAAGTGAAATGTGAACAAAACAATTACATTTTTTTGTCTGTTTCTTATAATTTTAAATTATTTTCTTCCTTAATTCATGATGCTATCTATATATAGGCTCCATAACTTCATCTCTACCGATACTTGTTTCCCTCAGAAGACTGTTGTTTCCTACAAGCCAGAATTTCACTGGATAATGTAAGTTTTCTCTTAAATTAGAAAAAGAATATGTAGACATTAGTGTTAGAAGTTAACTGAGTTCAGTAGTGAATAACCTATAAATTCTCACTGCCATGGAGCACCCCTAGGTCATACTCTAAAACCAATAACCTCTAAGGTGACACTGCCAAATGCACCAACAGTAACTCTAAATGAGATATGAACATTATTTCTGGAAATCTCTTTTGATTCTAAAGTAGTCCAATCTTACTGACATTCTGTTCAGTCATCCAGTGACTAATGATTATGTTATATTTGACAGTGGACTATATGATGATCATGTTTTTTGTCAATTTATAATTAAATATAAGTCACACAGAAGGAGGTGATACATTTGAGAAGTACAGGAACTGGAAATAACTGACACAGCAGGAGTTTTATCAAAGAACAGTTGTGTGTCACTAAATACAGCTCTGTGGCATAGAATGAATAGTTCAGAAGAGCCGACTTCTTGAAAAGGTATGTCCTGCTTAGGTTGACTTAAAGAGAGATTTCATCCATAAATTTTTGGAAAATACTGGTGAAAGCTTAAATACTGAAAGAGGATCAACAAGAAAGAAGGCTATAATTGTCAAAGAAATGTGGCAAGATATATTAGAAGATATGTTATCCATTAATACCTTCTTATAAAAATAAATGCACCTTAGAGACAAGAAGGTGTATATCCAGCATATAAGAAGACATGCAACGAATATTTGCTAAACATACTACTCTCCACAATTATGATCTGTGAGTGCAGGTGCTGCTGCAAACTCTTAACTGATCGACCTTTCTGATGTTAATATATGAACGATTTCCCCATTACGTGGCCATGACTGTCTTAAACCTCCAGTTTTCTACACTTTAAAACAAAATCTTATTCTATACCGAAGTATTGGAATATGCTGCTATTTTTCACCAATTTAGTGCCAAGCTATTTTGCTTAAAGCTTTTCTTCAGTGCATCTTTAAAGGATTTTTCTACCCTCCCTGTCTATAGTAATGTCATCCTACATGCTAATAAGGCATCTGCCAGGATATCCTAATATGTGAGTCTAATAAATAAGGAACTTTGAAAACATTAGAAATCAGTATGTGAACTGAATAAGAAAAGGGGAGCTCCTTGAAAAGAGAGATCTGTCCAAACCAACTGATGTAAATAATGAAGACTAAACAACAATATTCAATAATGGGTAATCGCTGAAAACTTCCTAGTTGGAAGGCCAATAAAGGACTCAGAACAAGACAACCATGAATAGGACCAAAAAAAATGGAGTCCAAACAAAAATAAGAAGTACATAAGCTGAGTTTTGGAGAAAAGTAACAGCTAAAGTAGTGATTACTTTTTAAGACACAGGTAATGTAAACATGATACCACCTTATAGTGATGAGAAAAAGCTGAATTGAAAAAAGTGCTAGATGAGGAAATTAGTGCCATGTTACGTCACAAAAACCACCATTTGTCTAAGCGTTAGGGATTATAAAGTCCTTAAACACTCACTGCAGCACTTGCTATAATGAATATAAATGTCAACTTTTAACCCGAAGATAAATTTCTACAATAATCTAATGAATTAGAAGTATAACGGTAGTTCTCAGACTCTTTTGGTCTCAGGACCATCTCCCCCTATTAAATATTACCAAGGACCCCAAAATCTTTTGTTTATGTGGGTCATATATAGTTGGTATTTAATGTATTAGTAATTAAAACTGAAAATTTAAAATATTTATTTAATATTAATAAACCCCATGTTAATATAATTTACAAAAATAACTACATTTTTTAAAAAATCAGCAAGAAAAGTGGCATTGTTTACATTTTTGCAAATCTCTTAATGTCTAATTTAATGAAAGGCAGCTGGAGTCCCATGTATGCTCCTGCATTCAATTTGCTGTAATATGTTCCTTTAGCTAAAGTATATGACGACAACTCAGCCTTACACAGATAGGTAACTGGAAAAAGAAGGACTCTACAGATCCCCCGAAAGGGCTGAGAAGCCAGCAGGAGTCCTTGGACCACACTTTGAGAACCACTGGGGTACTAGAAAAATCACATTCCATAAGATATATATATAAGAAGCTAAAACCATCTCAGAAACTAGCAGAAACACGAGGATTTGACGAAGCCTCCTGCCTCATGCTGACAATATCGCCAGAGAGCAGTATCTTTCAAACTGCTTGGTCATAAGAATCATCTGGGATGTTTGTTACACATAAGGAAACCTGCGTCCTACCACCAGCCAACTGAAGGAATAATTCAGGCAAGGCGCTCCAGACTCTACATTTTTAAACTCTACATTTAAGTACCAAATGATTCTTAAAACCAGGCTAATCTGAGATTCCTGTCCCACAGGAAAACCAACTGACATCAGGGCAGAATCTATGTTACTCAGCTATTGAATAAAAAGTGATGTGGCACATACATACTACTGGAACCAGGTCCTTCAAATGACATTCATTTATAAAACTGCCTATGGGGGAATTAATTACAGGGGAAGAAAATGATTTTGATGAGCAACAATGTCCCTTAGGACAGACGTAATTCTTTTTTTTTTTTTAAATATGTATTTATTTATTTATTTATTTTGCCTGCAGTATGCGGACTTCTTAGTTGAGGTATGCGGACTTCTTAGTTGTGGCGTGTGAACTCTTAGTGGCGGCATGCACGCGGGATCTAGTTCCCCGACCAGGGATCAAATCTGGGGCCCCCCGCATGGGGAGCGTGGAAACTTACCCGAAGAAGACCACCAGAGAAGTCTCAGGACAGACTTAATTCTAACCACTTACCTGGGTACCAACAGTGATGTTCGGCATTGAAGAAATACCAGCACTAGATTTGGGCTTTTTGTTTTTTGCTCTAGCTTTCTCTAACATTTTTTTTCTTTGACTAAAAGGGACTACACCCCTGAAAAGGAAAAGCAAAAATTGGACAAATAAGCAGCGAAGAAGCCCACTAAATAAATCTGAAATTACACACATTATATTTAAGTATTCCTAGTATATTCCTTCTCTAATATTTTTGCCTCAGTATAATATTAGCATGTATAACACTAATAATCATAACTTGATCACAGGTTTAATACATAACTGGGTCCATTTTTATTAAACATTTAGGATTAAAAGTCATAGGAAATTCATCATTTGATATTTTCTTCCAAATAATTCTGTTTCATTAGTAGATTCCCCTATACATTACTTCTACCAATGCAAAGTTGCTGATAATTCCCTAAAACACAACAGAAAATACATTTGAAGTCCCTTTCGAACATTAAAGGAATAATTAAATGAGGCACAGAATATTCATACAATGATGTACTTTAATAACCTTTAAAATTATATTTTATGTAACTGTTAAATGAAAAACACTCTGTTTCTAATTAAGTAAAAGCAAAGTACACGTTTATATATAGGAAAAAAAAAAAGATTAATAAAATACTCCCAAAATGTTAATAATTGTTACATTCAGGTTGTAGGGTTATAGGTGATTTTTGTTTCTACTTTATACCTTTTAAAAATTTCATAATTATAGTCACTAAGTATGTATTATTTTTATAAGCTTTTCTTTATCTTAAGGGTTTTTACCAATGTTACTTTGCTCCAAAGTGAAAATTTCCCTCTCTATAAAGCATTAGCTTTTTTAAAAATTTTAATTGAAGTATAGTTGATTTATAATGTTGTGTTAGTTTCTGGTGTACACCAAAGTGATTCAGTTATTATATTATATATATAGAATATGAAATAAATATGAATATTATATGTATATGTATATATGTATATTCTATATACAGAATATGAAAAAGAATATATATACACATGTAGAATTATAAATAAAAACAAGTAATTTCCAAAAGGATTGTGGTCAAAATATATATTCTTTTTCATATTGTATATATATGTATATTCTTTTTCATATTCTTTACCATTATGGTTTATTACAGGATATTGAATATAGTTCTCTGTGTTATACAGTAGGACCTTGTTGTTTGTCTATTTTCTATAGAGCAGTTTCTATCTGCTAATCCCAGACTCCTAGTTTATCTCTCCCCCACCCCCTTTCCCCTTTGGTAACCATGTTTGTTTTCTGTGAGTCTAAAGCATTATCTTTCAACTGACCTTCTCTATTGGTATTCCACTACTCAAAGCACCTATCTGTGTACATAAAAGCATCCATTGATATGCAATATCCCCCTCTGTGATACTCACCACCAATATAAATTGTTCTCTAGCTGTGCGCAGGTATAAAGGGCACAGCAATGTAAAGAAACAATCCGTTCTCCTTGAAGTTCTGAGTAAGTCTGTGCGGTGTGCTCTAATTTAGAAGCCACAGAACTTAAAGTTTCATCTACCCATGTAGCAACCTAAAGATAAAACATTAGAGGATTAAATAAAAACAAGTAATCTTTTCAAAAGGATTGTGGTCAAAACAAGGGCAAGGAATACCTACACTGTGGACTGGAATTCTAAAGGCTAGAAAAACAAGTAATTCAGAAAACGTTCTTAATAAGACTAGAAGCTAAAATACTTTCTTCACGCAAATCAATCAAAATAGTAGTTATTGAAATAAATGTCTAAAGCCATCTCTAAGGCATTAATTGAAAGTAAATATGTGCCTCCAACAATTTTTAAACAAATTTAGTGACTCTAAAGTCACACTGATAATCTGAGGTATAATATCCATACTTCCTCAATCTATCTATTGTAGCTCTTCAATATCTCCTCTTTTGCCAGCACTTAGCTTGAATATTTTTTCCTTCCCTTAAAGTAGAAAGCTATCTCTGAAAAGGAATTATAATGCAGAGATAAACCAGCAATAAAAAGATTATACATTGGATTACTGTACTAAGGTTTGAGACACTTTGTATTTGCAGATCTAGTTAGATAGAAAGATAGAAATGAAAAGATGGAAAAGGGGCAGGGAGAGGAAGAAAATCAAGAATTTAAGAAATGCTTATTACAGTGTGTCATACCTTGTTATTTTCTGTAGCTACAGTTGCTCTTATGCTATTTGCAGACAGGAGAACTATCTTTTCATTGGTTAGCCCCAAAAATGTTGCTCGTGGATGATGTAAGGAAGGATTCTTTGAAAGCGTAAGAAAAATGATTACCATTTTGTATGCTGATTTGAAGAGCTATTTAAAGCAAGATTTAATATAATGAAATACCTGCGCATTTCTGTAAGGCTCAGATTCACTCCACTTCCATTGATAAAGTTCTCCTTTACTGCTGACAGCCAAAAGCTCAGAATACAGAGCCCCAATACAGATGAATTTTGTTCCATCCTATATAGTGAAAATAACACAGTGGTATAAATATAACAACTGCCAAACCTAAAGATTTGGATGCATCACATTAATTACTACATCAAATTTCGATTAATTATGTGAACACACAAACCGCTTTAGCAAAGTCTCCAGCACAGCCCGCAATGCCCTCCTTTAAGTGGCCCGGCCTCCCCCCACCCCACCCCCAAACTCACTCTCCTCCAGTCATATTGGCCTTTTTCCCGCTCCTGCCAGGATCCCACCATGTCCTTGTTGTTCTCTTGCCTTGTTCCTCAGGTGACTCACTCCCTCTCCTCAATCAAGTCTGCTCAAATGTGACCTTCCCTGACTGCACTATCTACAAAATCAGCACTCTAATATTCCATCTCCTGACTGCTTTCTTTAGTTCACAGCACTTCACAACTTGACATATTGTATTTACTCATTTATCGTCTACTTCACTCAAATATAAGCTTTGTCTTGTTCACCACTGTATCCCCTGTTCTTAGAACAGTGAAGAGTAGATGCTCAATAAACGTGTTGAATAAATGAAGAAAAAACAGACTAAGGAGTTGAAGTGGGGAAAGTCGAGTATCAACACAAGATTCCTTCCCTGTAGCCTATTCCAAGCTGCTGAAACAAGTGTCTGTGTTGTTTTTTAAGGTAAAAGTTTATTTAGTTTTAAAGCAATGCACATGCAATGAGTTGGAACGCAATTAAATTAGAAAAAGTTCAGACAATAAATTAAATAAATAATATCAATGATAAAGTGATAATTTTTTTAACATAAGACCAAAATGATCAGAAATCTCACAGCAAAACTTGCCAATAAAAGATTTTACGTTGTATTTTTGCCACTGCAAAACTCCTCTGCTCTCTTTGATACCCCTGGCTCCAGAGTATGCTAAAGTAATGGCGTCTGTTTAGGTTTCCGTCAAATTCCAGTCTTATTTGGTCAGATGGGTTACGGTGCTCAGCTACAGTCTGTGAAGCCTGCCAAGACTTATAGTAACAACAGGTTACGCCTCAGAGCTGTATAGAAAGAACACTAATTTTAATCTTCTATTTTACCAGTGCCAGTCAGCTCTATTTTCAAGTCACATCTATGGAGGGATGGGAAAGAGACCAAACTTGAAATTTTCCAACTTAGCAATTCTACTCTCCCCTTCACCGTGGGCATCTGAAAAACACTGTGTACTTTCTCCAGGGCTGTTGCATCAAATCTTAACATTTCTACCTCACACTTCCTTCTTGACCCCTTGGTTAAAAAGATGATAGAATCAGACCAAGTGAGTCCAAAACCTGGATCCAACACTTACTAAGTAGGTAACTTCAGATAAGTTATGTAACTTCTCTGAACCCATTTCTTCACTTCTAAAATGGGTATAATAATAACACAATGGGGAGGGGGGTGGTGAAAACCAAATAAAGTAACATATATTAAAGTACCTGGCACAAATAAGTGGTCAAATTCAACTCTGGTTACTCTGCTGCCCTGACTTCATCTCCTACTCACCCAAAAGGCACAAGCTTCCTGAGTATTTCCATCTCCATCCAGATTTACTTAATGAAAAAACACCATTCTCCCCTCCCCCTCCCCATCTCAGAGAAAGAAGTGTCCCTCTCTACTATCTAAGGACAACTCACCACACACAGTGGATACAACCCTCTCTCATTACCTCAACAACTATCCAAACCAGTCCGCCCTTCAGCCTTAGGCCCGGGGAAGTGAATTGTCACTTGGCGCGCGTCTCACCTCACCGGCTCGCACTGACAGCTACACCTGCTCTTGCAACAGCCTTATCGATGCCCCATGCATTGAACCAATCCATCTTCTCTTCAAACTCTTTGAACCGTTGGACCCTGTTCATCACCAGTTCTAGAACCTCTCCTCTCCCTTGTTCACAGGTCACTACTCTCTACTGGTCTTCCTCCTGTCTTCATGACTGCAGTATTTTCTCCACCTCCCTTGTACCACCATGTACTCCCTGACCCAGATTCTGTCCTTGTCCCTTTATTCAAATTATGCTCCACCCTCAGCCTAAGTGACTGTATCTACTGGGGCACCATGCTTTTAAACATGTACATCTTCTATCTCCAGACTAACCTGCAGATTAACTGTCTGGATGTCTGAAAAGCACCCTACCATCTCCAAAATGAATCCATCGTCTCCTCCAAAGCTACATGTCCCCTGTAGTCCCCACCTCCACGAATGACATCACCACCCACACTGTAATAGGAGGGCAACAAGGGAACCTGGGCCCTCTCTTCAACTCCTCCTCTTCTCTCAACCAGATGGTGACTAGCAAACCAACGCTATACTTTGTCTCAACTTCCTCGCAGATTCTTCCCTTCATGTGTCCTCACTGTCATTGCTTTGGTTGAGATCCTCACAATTCCTTTCTGTAACAATTCTACCAGTCTCTTAACTGACTCTAGATTTTTACTATTCCTGTCTTTCTCCCACCACTGTGCCAAGAGTGCTCGTCTCCTTAAAAATACACAAAACCAAACCCCACCAATCTCAGCATGTCATTTCTCTAAGAACTTTGCTGGCAGAACAACATCCTAACTCTCTGGCAAGTTGTCTAGGGCTCTCTGGTCTTCTCCACCCTGCTCTTCTCCTTCTCCCACCACAGAGCAGCAATTCTCAATTTCTCACTGTTCCGCAAACACACCCTGACCTTTCCTGACTGTAGGTCCATACTTGATGTGTTTGGAATGCCTTTGCATCTTGGTTAATGCCTACTTAACCTTAAAAATGCTGCTTAAATGTCATCTCCCCTGTGAAGTCTTTGCCACATCTCTCAGGTGGTGTTAGTCATTCCCCACTCTGAGCCCCTATAAATACCGTATTCACACCTTCAGTCTAGCACTGGTCATGCTGTGAACACATTTCATTGTATGTGAATGTCTGTCTTCCCCAGTGAGTTGCCTATGGGGAGGTCCATAACGAGTTCACCTCTACATTCCCACGGGCCAGCTGGGTGCTTGGCACATAGTAGGAGCACACTGACAACTGAAGGAACAAATATATCTCAACTCAAACTTTTTGAGTAAAAACTCTGCCAGAGCAGTACAATCCTAAACAATTCATCCCTATAGCCACAGCATGGTGTGTGAGGCACTCTCAGAACTGACTTGCCTATATCCTTCAAGGATGGGCCAGTGTTCCCCAGCTCATTAGTCCTGAATGAGCTAAGTGAACCCTGAAGGCCCTGAGAATCCATTATGGACAAATGTGGAGGGATGGCAAAACCACCAACCAAAGGATGATGATGGAAAAATCACCTATTGTCTCTTGCTTAATTTAGATCAGTAGGTGGAGAAATACAAAGCAATCAAATACACACAAAGAAACAGTATTTTAGCTCATGCACTTCATAATGTCATAGAAAACAAGGCTTTTATCGTTTTGATGAAATACTAGTGGCTGCTTTTGAGCGAGTTGGGCACTGCTTCAACCCAACTGGAAAAGGTGGATATGCACATTTCCTTAAAGATCAGTAGTTTGTAGCTCTATTTTTTTTTTTTTAACAAAACGAATCCTTTAGAAGCTGAATCTAATCAATAAATTTGCAACTGTCTGAACATTAAACATCAACCAAATGAGGAATCCCTCCCTAAAGACAGATGGAAAATGTCAAAAATATGATAAAAATTACCTAAAAAAGCCAAAGCTTTAAAAGAAAAAGAAAAGAAAAAGGTCATCCAGCATAGCAACATGAACTCCTATTAACTTCATCTAGTTAGTGACTTATATTTTTTAAAAATTGGTCTTATTATTCCTAAATTTCTCCCCACAAACCTTTAAATTTTCCTACTATCAGCAAACACTAGCTTTCCCATTAAGTACCAATTCTAACTGCAATGTGCTGTGTATTATGGCTGAAATGGATGTTATACAACTACAGGTTACATGGCACAGTTTGGTCAACTGTCCTTATTCACACTTCACTTCTCCTTACCTATCTAGGTTTCCATTTTCTCCTTATGCCTGGCTTCTCTTCCTCTTCATGACCTCTTCTCCTTTTGCTCTTACTTCATTATTAAAGTACATTTGTGACACACCTAGCCAACTTTTAACAGATACTTCCTGGAAGCTTCCATATGTCGATTTAAAAAAAAAAAAAAAAGACCTTCCTCACCCAACTTCCACTTCTAGAACCTTGAAGGCGAAGCAGAGTGACCAACAAGTGTGATCAACTGGTCCCAACAGTGATGCTGCTTCAAATAATTTAAGGAGCCAAATGTCATGGGACTATTTCCTCTCAACACCATTCAAAGAAACTTGAGAATAACATACAACTCTACAATTCAAAAGGCTGGTGGAGAATAAATTTTCTTATTTTCCCTAAACTATACAAAAATAGATCCAGAATAGTAAGGGACATGACTGTAAATTAACAATACTGACTTGCTGAATCAGTTTCGTTTCTTCATCACCCACCACACAACTTTCGTCAAATTCTTCTCTGGGAGCTTACTGGAAATAAAGGATGTGTGCATTTTCTAATTTGAAAGGGTTTGTTTTGTTACAGGGCACAAAGCAGAAGTTTTTATGTTCAACTTCAGCAGATTTACTTAGCATGGATTTCCGCGTAAGTTTTCTCTGCCCTTTCCCTTCAGCATTTACTACTTAGCTCTTACCTTTGCATTCTTACTTTTAACAGCCCTTGTTATTATTGTAGCTGCATTTTTTATTCTCTTATCAGTCACTTTAGATTCTTGTTGGAAGTAGGTTGGTGTAAGTATCAGTATATATAATTATCTATCTATATATATATATATATAGTTACAGTGTAAATGTAGACATTCAGCAACACAGAACTAAATTTCTAATCTGAGAAAAGTAAATTCCAAAAATGACTGAGAAGCGAAAATGGAGCCATGTTAGATAATCGCCTAATTGAAAGATTGCACCTTCCCAGCAAAGTAACTCTTAGTAATCACTCTGGCCTCCTGTGATTCCCCAAAGCCTCTTATACCTAATTCCATTATGGTACTTACACCAAAGTATTAACATCATTGTTCTGCCTTTCTACAAAACTCTCACCCTAACACCTGAACAAAAGGCCTAACACACAATATGCATTTAATCAAGGCTACTCAATTACTGACTCGATGACCCTCACCTCTGTCTTCATGGAGCTTTCAACAGCTCTACAATTATTAATTATGCTTTTTTTTTTTTTTTAAAGATGCTGAAAAGTTAATGAGGGGAAAAAACTTTATGCTTTTTTTCTTTCTTTCTTTTTACCTTTTGACCCCTTCACCCATTTTCCCCACTCCCCACCTCTGGCAACTTCCAGTCTGTTCTCTGTATCTATGAGCTTGGTTCTCTTTTTGGTGGGTTTTTTTTTTTTAGGATTCTACATTTAAGTGAGAGCGTATGGTATCTGTCTTTCTCCGACTAATTTCATTTAGCATAATGCCCTCAAGGGACATCCATATTGTCGAAAACAGGAAAGATTTCATTCTTTTTTTAATGGCTGAATAATACTGGCACGCGTGCATGTGTGCGTGTGTGTCCCCATCCATTGATGGATGCTTAGGTTGCTTCCATATCTTGGCTATTGTAAACAATGCTGCAATGGACATGGGGGTACATGTATTTCGAGTTAGTGTTTTCATTTTCTTCAGATAAATACCCAGAAGTGGAAATGCTAAATCATACAGTAGTTCTGTTTTTAATTTTTTAAAGAACCTCCCTACTGTTTTCCATAGTGGCTGAACCAATGTACATTCCCACCAACAGTGCACAAGGGTTCCCAAATATGCTTTTATACTAATTTTGACATTTAAATCAAAAAAAATAATTTATGGAAATAAAGTTTAAGGTTACCTCAAATATTTTCAGTTTAAGATTATACTGTAAAGGCTTAAAGAGAACATTCATTCCACCATTAAAGGAGCTTTATTAGCCTAGAAAATGGTGAAATTTTGAAGAAGTAGCTGTTCCTCTAAATAGGTGGTGGGAAAGTCAAGATTATTCCAGATAATTTAACAATGGAATTTCTCAGGTACTCTAACAAAAGGAAGAATGAAAAATACCATGGATACTAACCGAACTTACAATTTATAAATACTGGATTAGGTCATTTCTGAAATTAAGCTGGGACACCCTCTTCCCACCCCCCCCCCCCCACCCCACCAAAAAACAAAGGGAAAAAAAAAAAAAAAAAGAGAGAGAGAGAGAACAAAAGAGACAGAGAGAGAGACTACTTCCAAACAGTGCGTGCTGACGCCCTATACCTCCCTGCTCTCTCCGCCTACCTCTCCATCTCCTGTCAAGCTTGCCCCCAAACCCTTTTCTCCTCCTCAGGGATCACCACCCCCAATTCTGCAGGACTAATAAGGCCCCACATAGTGCCTGTTTCTTCATGTGGACTGTATCCTATGCCCCTGTATGATCATTTTGCACACTCTTCTAAAAGCAAGGCCCTTTAACAACTCTCTGCATTCTCTTTCCAACTGTAGCATTCAGCCTTGCAAACAATCATCTAATGGTTTGTTGATAACTGGGATAATGCTTAACAGCTTAATTAGGTTTATGCTGTTTTCTTTCCCTGAACTGAAATTTTTGATGTCTAAATTTCAATCACAAGCTAATAAAAAGTAGTTCTTCAGTGACATTTTAAATTAGGTTTTTCTTTAATAGGAAAAAAAGGTATAGGTAGGATATACTTTGTTGCACACACTGCTATTTCTCCTTCATTCAATGTCTAAACAAACCAAGTAACACACTAAGTAAGTAAGGCCTGTACAGTGTCAAGATTTTATGATGCACTTAGCAACTGTCTCTGAAAACAAGCTATACCCAAAACCATGCCTATCAGTAAAGGCCAACAAAGACCGGCTAACTCTAACAGAGAGTACGCTGGCCAGGGAAAAAGCTTGCTAAACTCATACTGTTCAAAACACTTTCAGATGTGTGACAAAGAAGCCTACACTAATATGTATGCAATGGCACTATTAAAACAAGATTAATGAGTCCTCTATTACTTCCTGCCAATATGACATAGACACAGCTCTAGCATGATCAAGACAAGAGAAACAGGAAACAAAGAACAATGTAGGGAAAAAAAAAGAAATGAAAAAGAAAAAGCCCAATGGTTTAAATCACCTCCTACCATATGAAGTAAAAGTAGAAATTGGAACATTTCTAGTTTTATGGAAATAAGTAAGAGAATACAATTCAGGGAAAGTCTGTCAGCTGCCAAAGAAAACAGAATAACCTTTTGCTTACAAAGAGGCTGATTGAAATTCATGTTCCTTCTTGCATTCAAGCTTTCCACATGAGCTGAATGCAGAGGAAAATAAATGAACTACATCAAGATTCACAATAACTATGAAAAATAAACAAATTCAGAACACTAAATAATATTTTTCCTGTAATATCCCAAATTCAACTTCAAAGAAAGAAAAGAAATCTACGTCAGAATCTCCTTATCTGCTAGAGATAACCTTCAAGTTCTTATCTTCTTTTACTTCTACTTTAGAAAATTTCTTATCCAACTGGCTCTGGAAATAAGAAACAGGACTCCAAAAAACACGTGAAAAACCCATGGCTTCCTACAGGAGCCTTTGAAGATAAATTACCAATCACTTAAGACAGTGAAACCTACACACCATCAATAGACTATGTCTATATGGGAAAAGAATCTAAAGAAGAGTGGATTATATGTATTTGTGTAACAGATTCACTTTGCTGTACACCTGAAACTAACACAACATTGTAAATCAATTACACCCCAATAAAAATAAAAATAAAAGTAAAATAAAAGGATGTGTCAACTCTGTTTCACTTGTAGCAGTGATGGATTTTTACAGATTCAAATCAACTTAAATCCTGCATGCTTTCTAGAAGCTAGTCATTGTACTACTCCTCAGGATGCAGAGCATAATTCTCCCAGTCCATTCCTGTTCAGCCTGCTTTGTCTCCCACAGCTTTTAGAGCAAAGGGCCTGTCAGAATTCACTGCCATCAAACGGGAAAGCTAACTAATCAAAGAAACGCAGATCCCTAATCTTGCCCTGACGTGCATGCTTGTAACAATGACCAGAAACCTGCCCTGCAGAAAATGGGGTACTCTTGACAGTACAAAACAAATTCCTATCAAGAAATATACCATTAGTTACTGGTGTAATTACCACCAGAAAAGAAATCCTGAAACAGAATGCTGATGTATTATCTGGAACTACCATCCTTATTTCTCTGATTTACTTCATCAAGTAGAAAAAGAAATAGCACCACTGAACACATCTCCTTAAAACGACTCCTGTACTGTCAAATAAAGATGATCTACTTATATTTTAAAACAAAACAAAAATATCACTTTATGTCTGCATTTTATTTTTATTTTTTATTTTCTGGCCGCGCCATGCAGCATGAGGGATCTCAGTTCCCTGACCACGGATCGAACCCAGGACCCCTGCAGTGGAAGCACGGAGTCCTAACCACTGGACCGCCAGGGAAGTCCTATGTCTGCATTTTAAATGACAGTACGAAAATCTGAAATAAAACAGAAACCTTTTTGGGGGGGTGGAGGGGAGTGCCAGGAACTCAGTTAAAATGGAAAAGGTGGGTGGGGATTCTTTTCAAATACCTTATCAGGCCACCACTGCAAATCTTCTCCTAGAGACACTGGACTTTGAACAGGTGTATTCTTCTTATCCAAGTTTGGCTCTCCTTCCTTGCTGGTAGAGCCCCTTTCATTATCAAATGAGGCTCCATCAAGCCACCTTCGTTCACGTAAACGTAAAACGGATTCACGTTCACGCAACAGCTCAGAGTCTCTCTCTAAGGGAAGAAGGAGAACTGGTATGCAATTGGGTCACACCAGTGGGATAAAAGTAAGCCACTCTCTAGTAAAGACCCTTCAGGATGCAACTAACAGCAGTTTATCCACTCACAAGAATTTAATGTAAATGTATATCTAATAAGCTTGACATGCAACATTCAAAACATTAACTCTTTCAAGTGAATGTATGAAAATTATAAACTAGCATTTTTAAGCACTATGTAGGGGCAGACTTTTCTGAATTCCAACTATATGCTTTTAGAGCGGAACTGCTTTATTTTAAAGTGGATTTTGGATTTTTTAAATGGAGTTTTAAATTTTTGGCTTTCATTAAAAATGTTTACCATAACTTTTAAATATATTAGAAAATATTCATAACTTAAAATTTTAACACGTTAGATAAACCAAAAAAGAGTATTTGTTAGAGAGTCTACACATACAGATTAAAAAAAAAAAAACAAATCTTGGAAAGGGTAAAATAAAAATCCATTAACATTAACTATAAAACTTCTGATAATCCAAGCCCTTGTTTAGAGTAATTTTATAGGCTGGATTTTTATGGAATAGTCTTAAAATTTTTGAGAAACTAGACAGAATTTTTTTTCTTTTGAGAATCTTTACAGAAGATTACTTTACAAAAATGCTTCCCCTGAAACTGGCCTACAAACTTTTTAAAACCAGTTTTTTTCAGCTTGCTCACATATTACTTTTTTAAAATAGGCAACCAAAATAAACTTTCCAAGACTTGGATAGTAAGGATTGAAAACAATATTAAGTTGAACCATATAAAACTGCCATCCATGCAGATCTAACATGGTCAAGTACCACCAATTTCATATGGTTCAAAGTAAAACAGATGCCCACATAGAATGACCTAAGGAAAAGCAAAAGGGAGAAATTTAGAAGGAGTTTTATTTGTGTTAGATATTGAATATCTGAAATGCAATACTTGATGCATTTAAGGCAGTAAAATATGCACTTATTTTTAAAAAAATTTTAAGCTGTTACATAATAGGTTCAGTACACTAAAAGATCATCATAAGTCTGTTATTTTAAAACTGCTTTCAAGTACTAGGTGTTTGCAGTAAGGTCTTAATATAAAACAGCATCCTTTCCAGTTTACTAATGATAAGTAAATAATATATCTGATTCTTGCCTGTTATTTCAACCAAGCAGTTTTACATTCTGGAAAGTAAAAATACTGACTTACAAAAGTTAAAATGCAAGCTAAATCCATATCAACATACACAGAGAAAGGTTTATATTTGTATGATTTCAAAACCTTCTTTCTGAACTCTACTGTGTACTATACCTTTTCAAGATTTCAAACTTCTGAAAATATCATTTTAGTACGATAAGCATTTCTATATATTTATTATTGATCAATCTCATTCTAATAAGTTTTTTCATATTTCACTCTTCCATCTAACCAGGGTTTAAAATGAACAAAATAATCACTTTATTTTAATCAAATAAACTAAAGAGACTTGTTATCTGAATGCTGCATGTCACCGTAAAGCAGAATTCTGCTTTTACTTCAGAATCCATATTCCTAATTTAAAAATACAGTTAGGTAAGTTGTAACCCTTTACATATATGCTACTATTAGATAAGATCATCTCTAAAGTTCTACTGTGGCTCTTCAAAATCAAAAGTAACTATTTTAATGCCAAAGCATCCAAAAACACTAACAAGTAATGATTTCGTCTACTGTAATATTAAAAGTTCACATACAATGAATTCTACCACTATCTCTCCATACAGTCAGCCAATAATCACAAAGAAATAAATGCAAAATTACCTCGAGATGAGCCTAGCCTGGAAAGTGACGAACGACGAAAAGAAGGGTAACCAAAATAGCTAATGTCTTCAGAAAACATGGCATCTGCATCAATAATGACACTTGGGTGGGCAGAATGAATGTCAGCATCAAGAAGAGACATAAGATCCTCTATAAATAGAAACAAATATAAATGAAACAGATATAGAGAAAAAAATCTGCAGACCATTGAAAAGTCCCTGAAAATTAAAACATTAAAATCAGGGACTGACTACTGACATAACCTGAGAAGAAAAGCAGTAACTACCTAGGAAATAAAGTTAACGTTATTAACATAGATTTTAAGAAATATCAATTGCATGATTGTTGCTTGGGCTAACTACTAAATTACCACAAGAAAACAAGATCACTATTTAAGATTCTTGTGACATCACAGAAAGTCAAAATCTAAATGCAGTTCAGTTATTCCATATTCAGCAATAAGGGCATCAAAATTCCAGAGTCATCTGTCAGCCAGTGATAAAGACATGCACATACATCCATGCCTTTACTAGGACCAAACACAAGTCCACTGAGCAAAAACATTTTCCCTTAAAGAGAATTTTACCATCAAATCAAACACTACAGTGAGAAATATCTACCACCTTGGAAAGAACAGTCAGAAAATCTATTGCACTTTAAAATTCCATTCCCCAGTCAAAAAAAATCTCTCCCTTCAGAGATGAGAAAACCATGATGGTGATCCACCAACCTCCAGGCAAATAAGATTCACTGGCTGTATCATCCCCATCATCTCCATCTTCATCATCCCGGCTAAGTAAATTATTTACAGCAAGGTTTACATCAAGATTTGTTCGCTGAAGTTCTCGAATAATGACACTTCTGGATTTGCCTTGTAAAACGACTTGGGCCTGAAACAAAAAATAAAGAAGAGTGCTATGCTAAGTATCTTTTTCATAACTTCTTTATTAAAATCAGCTTTCTAGGATCAATACAGAAAACCAGTATTTCACAATTCATGATATAAATCATGACTACAGCCCGCTATATTTAGTTAAACCTCACCCTGTCCTGCTGTCTTACGTTAAGTGTTCTACAAGATCCATACCTGTGAAATCAGCTCCTCTGGAATCACAGATGCTGGAATAACTGGCTGGGGTTGACTGCCCAAAAGCCCAGACCCTCGATCCCGTCCCGTCCGAATTACTCGAGTCTGTCGGCGAGAATCTCGAGCTCCAGCTGACGACCTACCAGAGGATCCTCCTCCACTTCCACCCACTCCAGAACTCCAGCGACTTCTAAATATTGGAGAATTTAAAGAAACAGCACTTTAAACAATCATTCAGAAAGATCGCTTTGGGTCTCATTTTCATTATCTTAGAATATGATAAAGCTATTTTTCTAATTGACGTAATATGCTATAGTAGTATTTTGACAGAATAGAACTGAACTTTAAAATAACACTTCCAATTTTTTTAAATGCTGAAGTATAAACTCACTTTTTAGAAAGATATATAGCACACTTTTGCATCTTTTAAAACAATTTTTAAAAGAACCACATACCAAGCATTTCTAGTCACAGCTCTAAAGTGAGTTACAGAATACATCTCACCTTTGCGTGAAAGACCTATCAGACATAACTACTAACAGTCTGCAGCACAAAAAGTAAAATTCAGAGTTTAAAGCTTAAAGACACAAATAAATGGAAAGACACCCGTGCCCATGGGTTGGAAGATTTAATATTGTTAAGATGTCCATATTGCTCAAAGCAATCTACAGATTCATTAAAATCCCTATCAAAATCCCAATGGATTTTGTCCCTCAAAGGACACAATCAACAGAGTAAGGAAGCAACCTATAGAATGGAAGAAAATATTTGCAAATCATATATCTAATGAGAGGTTAATAGCCAGAATATATAAAGAGCTCCAACACACTCAACAAAAAAATCAAATAACCTGATTAAAAAATGAGAAAGAATGCGAATAGACATTTCTCCAAAGATAATACACAAATGGCCAAGTAAGCATATGAAAAGATGTTCAACATCACTAATCATGAGAGAAATGCAAATCAAAACCACAATCACCTATCACCTCACACCCATCAGAATGGCTACCATGAAAAAAAAAAAGAGAGAAAATTACAAGTGTTGGCAAGGATGTATAGAAACTGTAACCCTAGTGCACTGTAGGCAGGACTGTAAAATAGTGCAGTGCTATGAAAAACAGGATGACGTTTCCTAAAAAATTAAAAATAGAACCACTATATATGACTCAGCAGTTATAATTCTAGGTATACATCCAAAAGAATTGAAAACAGAGTCTCGAAGAGGTATTTGCATACCCATGTTCATAGCAGCACTATGCGTAAGAGCTGCGTGGTAAAACGTTGATTCATCTCAATTAATGTCTCGATTTGATCGCTATCAACGTCAACTGGTCTGCTCAACCGTGGAGCACCATCATCCAGAGAGAAATCTCCAGCACGGAACTTCGCAAACCACTTTTGACACGTTCGATCAGTCACAGCACCTTCCCCATACACTGCACAATTTTTTTTGGTGTTTGTGTTTTTTACCTTTCTTGAAATAATAAAGCATAATATGCCGAAAATGTTGTTTTTCTTCCATCTTCAATATTAAAATGGCTACACAAAAATTCACCAATTTTGATAAGTTTTTTTAAATGCACGCTGATATGACAGCTGTCACAATACAATCTAACAAAATTGTTTCAAATGAAGTTAAAGACAACTAAGCGCCACTAGAGCCATCTTACGGGAAAACCGAACGAACCTTTTGGCCAACCCAATACAACACAGATGAACCTTGAAGATATTATGCTAAGTGAAATAAGCCAATCACAAGAAGACAAATACTGTATGATTACAAATATAAAAGGTACCTGAAGTAGTCAAATTCATAGAAACAGAAAGTAGAATGGTGGCTGTCAGATGGTAGGGAGAGGGGTAAAGGGAGCTGTTTATTGGATATAAAGTTTCAGTTTTACAAGACGAAAAAGTTATAAGAGATTTCTTTCACAAATATAAATATACTTAATACTACTGAGATGTACAGTTATAACCGTAAAGATAGTAAATTTTATGTTATGTGTTTTTAAACATGATTTTAAAAATATAAAGTCACGTGTTATCAAAGAAAGCAGTATTCTACAAAACAGACAAGTTTTCTTTTCAACTTATATGCTTTGTGACAATTACGCAACAGAAAATAATATAGGATCAATGAAACATACAAACAGATATTCAAATCAAACATTAAATCACTTCTACTTCATGGTTTCCTGTAAATTTTCAAAATTAAGTCAGGTGGAACCACTCTTTTGGAAGTTTTTAACAGTCAAAAGCTAAACATATTATTTCAACTTGAAAACAGGAGGAACCACAATAAAGAGTCTTAAAAAGATATAATTAGAGTAACTATATGTCCCAGTTTGCCTGAGATAATGCCAGAGTAAGCCTATACTGTCTGAGCCTATTATTAATTTCACTCCAAAATGCCCCTATTTGGACATTATATGGTCAAAATAAATATAAGTAATGACTCAATATTTCTACCAAAAAATGCATATGACTTTCCCCCTAGGCAAATAATGCTGGAAACCTGATCAGATATATTATCCAAGTACACATCTATTCCTGGCAGACCTTACAGGTATCACAAACTCAAATCTCCATGAGAGGTAGATAGGTTACTTATTTCTAAGTAAAATCAAGATGACAGGGAAGAGTGGAGAATACCTGCATATCCAGAACATTCGAATTCTTTAAGCCAATTTGCAATCTCTGCTACACAAACCCTCACCTGAGGTTAGTTGAAAGACAAAGGTCAAAATATCTCTGGCTTGCCCATTCATTAACCTGACCGTTACCATGGAGAATACCACGTTTTCCCACTCGCACCCGCAGTGCAGGATTTCTTCTATCAGTATCCAAACAATCTACCAGCCGACCAGCCTCAATTGCTCCTGAACATTCCTCTAACCAGCTTGCTATCCAGAAAAAGGGCAATGTGTTAGACTAAGTATACATTAATAGAGGTTTATTAGTGGTCACAAAAGACAGCACTGGAATCCCCTTTTTATCTATAATTACAGCGAGTTATATAATTTTCAATACTAAACTCAAAAATAATGGAACCAGTTTCTTCTATCCATACTTTGCTCATCAAATTAATCCTACAATTTGACCCCATCATACAATACTCAAGGTACACAAATTGACTCCAGTCAACTGAGAAAATCACACTGAGTATGGAATTAATCCACAGCTTGCAACCTTAAAGCCCATGGGTCAAGTCTGGTCCATATACTTGATTGGCTGGTTAAAAAAATGTACAGCATCAAAAACAAGAAAAGTCTGAGAAACTGTCACAGTCAAGAGGCACCTAAGGAAAAATGATGACTAATTGTACTGTGGTATCCTGCATGAGATACTGGAACAGAAAAAGGACCTTAAGGAAAAAATAAGGGAATGTGAACAACCTATGGCCTTCAGTTGATGATAACGTATCAATATACATTAATTATAAAAAATGTACCATTCTAATGTTACATGTTAATAGTGAAAACTGGGTATGGAGTGTACAAGAATTGTCAGTACTATCTTTGTAACTTTTCTGTAATCTAAAGCTGTTCAAAAATACCAAGTTTGTTTTAAAGAATATGTACATGCATAGAGACACACACACAAACACACTAGATTGGTATGTGTGTGCCTGTGTATACATGTATATTTATTTCCATGGAAATATTAATACGTTCCAACATTTAAGTCGGGAGATTTCACATAGAAATCCAGATTTGTAGCTTTTCTTAAGATAAAAGGGGAGGGGGATAATGCAAGTTTGCATTTGGCAACAACGGCCCTGCTGTATTGTATTTCTCCTATGGTAACATCAGCTGATCAGTTGCCTCCTTTAAAAATGGGGCATCCACTTACTTTGTCGAAGCCCTACAACCTACTATCTTACCACCTTTTTTGACTGGGGCCAGCTTCAGCTGTTTACAATTACAATGGCCTGCTTGGCTTTTACCTTTCAAACCCTGTACTATTAGCTCAAATTAAACTCCAAAGGAAATATGGTAGCTCAAACCAATGAAAAGCAGCTTATACCTATCATCTATTATGGCCTGTGATAACAAACAACGGAATAAAGAGACTTTTGATACTAATATTTCCATTTTAAACATCCCATTAAACACAAACTCTTTTTTAAAAAATATTTATTTATTTATTTTTGGCTACGTTGGGTCTTCGTTGCTGCACACAGGCTTTTCTCTAGTTGCGGTGAGCAGGGGGTTACTCTTTGTTGTGGTGTGCGGGCTTCTCATTGCGGTGGCTTCTCTTGTTGTGGAGCACGGGCTCCAGGCGCTTGGGCTTCAGTAGTCGTGGCACTGAATCATTAGATCACTCACTTCAGCAGTCCGGCTTAGTTGCTCCGCGGCATGTGGGATCTCCCCGGACCAGGGACCGAACCCGTGTCCCCTGCATTGGCAGGCGGATTCTTAACCACTGCGCCACCAGGGAAGTCCAACACAAACTCTCTTTTTTTCTCCAAATAAAGTTGGTGTTCTTGCCCTTAACCTGGTCTGAAATAAGTTTAACAAAAATATCCAGGAGATTTTTAAAATATCTCCCAGGATAAATTTCAGTAATTATGAACGGGGAAAAGACAGCAGCTAGAAATCCTTAGTACGTAAACCTGCCAATTTAGTGAAAACACCAAAGGGAAAAGTATTCAAAGTCCCAGAAATTTTGACCGCTATGTATTCCTAAGAATGATCAGTTATAATAAATGATCAATTCTCAATTATCCATGCTGATGGAAAAGAAAAACAGTACCAGTCATCCCAAAATCTTTCAAATGCAGCTCTCAAATACAGAGACCACTTGCTCCCTAATTCACAACACTTCTCTGAACCCAAAGGGAGCAAGCCAGGACTCCGAAGGTAAGGGGTTGGGGACCAAGGTCTGTGGGGATAGTCTCTTTCACATATGACTGCATTTGGTAAATTTGCAGATAAAAATCCCCTCTGGGGACTCAAGATTTGTCTGTTCTAGATTCTCTATTACATACAGTAAATTGCAAGCTTCTTTAAAAGTTTATTGTAATCAATACAAATAGGGGGGAAAAAACTATACAACTCAAAAAAAATTTTTTTATGAAGGATAATCTTTTTGACTCTAAAGTTTCTTAATTTACAGAATAACGGATCACAATTTCACCATCAACAAACTGAGAAAAATTTCAGAGAGGCCAAGAGAAACAATCAGCCTTTAATAAGTGCTTACATTTTGTGGACATCTGCAAGACCAAATAAAGGTAAACATATGGCTTAGCCAATGGGACACTGTGACATTTTTCAAAATTGCAATTCAGGAACCCAATGCTAAAGAAAGCTTACACAGAGTCCGCTGTAGGGGGTGGGGGGAGGGGGGAGGGAGACAGAAATACATGATTCAAACAGGAGTGCAAGCCAGGGTGAGTAAGGGGGACTCAAATTTTAATGATTCTCTCTGCACTTTAAAGTCTTAAAGTTAGCCCCAACCTTCTTTGGAGTAGGTCTACTGAGGTTTTATTCAAGCTCAAATGTACTACTTTATTATTATATTTGTTGCATATGTTATTAGCAAAGTCATAAAATTCCACTACTCTCTTTCAGTCATTCTGTCATGCAGTCTATTATAATTGGTTATACCCAAGTTTTATTTATAAAGAGAAGAGGATTTAAATCTAGGACAATTTGAGCGACATAAACAGCAATGGATTATAAACCATAAAATAAAACAAATATACGAGACCATAATGATATAAATAACTCAACAGAAACAGACATAAGTGGGCAAAGAGGGAAAGTTCTTCCTTACAGTCGAATTTCAGTAATGAGTACAAAAGAAATAATGAAAAAAGTTTTTAAAAATCACTACTTGGGGAGTTCCCTGGTGGTCCAGCAGTTAGGATTCAGCGCTTTCACTGCCATGGCCTGGGTTCAATCCCTGGTCAGGGAGCTGAGATCCCACAAGCCACGCAGCATGGCCAAAAACAAAACAAAAAAATCACTACTTGGCCAACACCACAGTAACAACTAAAGCAAAAAATCATCAATGGATGGTAAAATTAATGAGCAAAAGTACGATGGAAAACAGGATATTTACATAGTCATGAAGTATCTCTCCACAAAATACATACATATTACAAAGGGGAAAACAGTAACTTTATAGTTGAGAAGCCTGGCAAACACCACCTTAACTAAGTGATCAGAGGTATAACCATCACCAGGGATGAGACATGTCAGTATCATGTGTCTCCTGATACGATGCACTGAGAAGGGCACATCATCACTTCCGTGGTATTCCTGCCAGAAATGCATGACCTGCAATACCAATCAAAATCCCAGCAAGTTATTTTGTGGGTATCAACAAACTGATTCTAAAATTTATAGGGAGAGGCAAAAGACCTAGAATAGCCAACACAATACTGAAGAAGAACAAAGTTCTTTTGACTAACTGACACTACCCAACTTCGAGACTTAACTGTAAAGCGACAGTAATCAAGACAGCGTGCTATTGGAGAAAAAAAAATGGACAAATAGATCAGCGGAATAGTAAAAAGAGTCCAGAAATAGACCCCCATAGAGTCAACTGATCTTTGACAAAGGAGCAAAGGCAATACAAAGAAGCAAAGACGGCTGATTCAACAAATGGTGCTGGAACAACTGGACATCCACATGGAAAAAAAGACACAGACCTTCACAAAAATTAACTGAATACTGATCACCGACCTAAATGTAAAATGCGAAACTATGAAACTCCTAGAAGATAACACAGAAGAAAATCTGTACGACCTTGGGTTTGGCAATGACTTTTTAGATATGATACCAAAGGCACAATGAAAGAAATAACTGATAAGCTGGACTTCATTAAAACGAAAAACTTTGGCTCTGTAAAAGACACTGTCAAGATAATGAAAAGACAAGCCACAGACTGGGAGAAAATATCTGCGGGCGACATATCTGATGAAGAAGGCTTCTCCAAAATATACAAACAACCTGATGGAAAAATGGGCCAAAGACCTTAAAAGGCACCTCACCAGAAAAGATCTACAGTTGGTAAATAAGCATATAAAACGATACTTCACGTCATATGTCATCAGGCAAATGCAAATTTAAAAAAACAAGATACCACTACACACCTATTAGAATGACCAAAATCCAGAACAATGATAACACCAAAGGGTGGTAAGGATATGGGGCAACAAAAACTCTCACTCACTGCTGGTGGGAATGCAAAATGGTGCAGCCACTTTAGAAAACAGCTCAGCAGTTTCTTACAAAACTAAACATATTCTTAACCATATGATCCAGCAATCGTGTTCCTTGGTATTTAACCCAAAAGAGTTGAAAACTTACGTCCACACAAAAACCAGGACACAGCTTTATTCATAATTGCCAAAACTTTGAAGCAACCAAGACGTCCTTCAGCAGGTGAATGTGTAAATAAACTGTGGAACATCTACACAATGAAATATTATTCAGCACTAAAAAGAAATGCGTTATCAAGCCATGAAAAGACATGGAGGAACCTTAAATGCATACTATTGTACTAAGTGAAAGAAGTCAAGCTGGAAAGGCTACATACTGTATGAAGCCAACTATGTGACATTCTGGAAAAGACAAAACTATGAAGATGGTAAAAAGATCAGTGGATTTTTAGGACAGTGAAACTATTTGATATGATACTATAATGGAAGATGCACGTCATTATAAACGTATCCAAACCCACAGAACATACAACACCTAGAGTGAACTTTAATGTAAACTATGGACTGTGGGTGATGATGTGTCAATGTAGGTTCATCAATTGTAACAAATGGACCACTCTGGCGGGGGGCGGTATTGATAACAAGGGAGGCTGTACATGTGTGGGGACAGGGAGCATATGTAAAATCCCTGAACCACCTTCTCATTTTTGCTGTGAACCTGAAAACTGCTCTTAAAAAATAAAGACTTTTAAAAAAATGCATCACCTGGGTTTAATCATGAGGAAATAACAGACAATTTCAAACATTCCACAAAATAACCAGTCAGTTTTCAAACTCATCAGGGTCTAGAAAGATAAAGATTGAGAAACTGTCCCAGATTGGAGGAAACTACAGAAGCATGACAATAAATGCAACATGGGATCCTGGATTGAATCCTGGAGCAAAGAAATGGTACACGTGGGACAGGTGGTGAAAGCTTTATAAACTCTGTAGATTAAAGCACTGATCAGTGTTAATTTCCTGGTTTTGATAACTGGACTATGGTTATGTAAAATGTTAAGATTTGGGGAAGTTGGGTGACATTTTGCAACTTCTTAAAGTCAGATTATTTCAAAATAAAATGTTAAATTTAAAAATAAATAAAGAATACAGGATTAGGAACAAATGCCACTACATAAATGTATAAACTAAATAAGGGATCAGCAAACTTTTCCTGTAAAGAGCAGAAGAGTAAATCACTTATTTATTAGGCTTTGTAGGCTAATCAGTCTTAGTCATGACAACTCATTTCTACCATTTTAGCACAAAAGCAACCACAGACAGTAAATAAAACATCAAGCATGGCCCTATCTCAGTAAAAATAGGAGGTGCCGGATTTAGCCTGTAGGCTGTAATTTGACAACCCCTCAACTAAAAAAAGAACTAAATTTTAATCTCTAAACAGGTAAAGTTTCACATAGTATGATACATAAGTTATTCTTTCTTAAATAAACATAAACAAACTTTTTGCAGATTTATCAAATAAAATGAAAATTCCATTTGTTATTACATATTATTTTCAGAATTCTTTATCATACACTGTTGTTATGTTATGTGCGTGCATAGAACCGTTAAAAGGAGATACCTAACATTTTAATAAAAACCAGAGCTATGATTCCAATGAACAGTTCTAGCACAGAATGAGCTAAAGGATGCACTCAACTAAATGACCTCCCTCTGACCTCAAGTTAAATTTAGTTCGGCATAAAAACAAAAAAGAAAATAAGTACCTTGGGATCTCAATTTTTAAATGTAACTTTACCTAGAAATTCAGAGTCAAAATAAAATGTTTAAAAACCATCTTCTCCTTAATTATATTTTCAAACAATTTAATTTGCTTCTAGTTATATTTCTCTGATCAGCCTTTGAACACATATGCTGACTTGACTGATCTGGCATTTGTCTAACCATTAAATGAGTAATTTCAGAATATTTGGCTATTCAAAAATCAAGGTATAAAATGAATAAAATCATCTGGCTTGGAATCTGTATATGACTCCTTTAGTTCACAGCATATCAACTTTAGATAAAATGGAAGAAGAGTTGAGTATCTAGTTTAAAAAGTAAAAATTTTATAAATAATTTTAAAAGTAAAAATAAGGTACAAAGTTCCAGTTATAAAATAAATAAGTCATGGAGATATAATGTACAGCATGGTGACTATAGTTAGTAACACTGTACTGCATATTTGAAAGTTGCTAAGAGAGTAGATCTTAAAAGTCCTCATCACAAGAAAAAAAATTTGTAACCATATATGGTGATGGATGTTAACTAAATTTATTGTGGGGATCATTTCACAATACATTTGACCCTTGAACGACACAGACTGAACTGTGTGGATCCACTTATACGTGAATTTTTTTCAATAAATATATTGGAAAAATTTTTGGAGATTTGCAGTGATTTGAAAAAAGCTCACAGATGAATCATGTAGCCTGGAAATATCAAAAAAAAATTAAGAAAAAGTTAGGTAGGTCATGAATGCATAAAATATTTGTAGATACTAGCCTATGCTTACATAGGCATAAGGTGAGTGATATTTAATATAAAACTGATAATGTGTTAGTTTTCTTACTGTTTTACCCCTTTGCTTTCATAGAATTACATTACCATACATAATGCTTCTCTCTCTCTTAATTGGAGAAACTGCATATCAGCCTATCATCACAGGTAAGCGTGTTTTTTTTTAATGTAACAATGTTTCTAATGCTATATGATGAATATGACTGTAATACTATATGCCATAAAATCTTTATACCAATTCATTCATTAGTGTATAGGTTAGGCTACCATGAGGTAATCATACTGCTGCTGCTTTGCTACCAATTCATGAATCACTATACCTGTAAATAAATACGAATTTTTCACATTATCTCTTCCTTTTTGATGTCTAGTGTTAGTAATACATATAACATCTAGAGTTTTGTATCAGATAGGACAATACTGTCATAGGTAATGACAGACAATCCATCTTATAAAGAGATGATGTAAACTTACGGTATCAATAAATACAGTACTATTAATATATTTTCTCTTCCGGATTTTCTTAATAACATTTTGTTTCCTCTAGCTTACTTTATTATAAGAATACAGTACATAATACATATAACATACAAAATATGTATTAATCAACTGTTTACGTTAATGGTAAGGCTTCCAGTCAACAGGAGGCTCTTAGTAGTTAAGTTTTGAGGGAGTCAAAAGTTACAAGTGGATTTTTGACTGTGCAGGGGGTCAGTGCCCCTAACCCCTAGATTGTTCAAGGGTCACCCGTATACACAAATACTGAATCATTACGTTGTACACTTGAAACTAATATAATGTTATGTGTCAAGTATACCACAATAATGTTTTTAAAGTAAAAACTTCATTAAAGGCTGTAAAGTTCAGTTACATAATCGTTTCAAGCCTCACTAAATTAATTCAGAAAGAACTACCGTATTTGGACACAAGAAAGAAAGAAATGTTAGATTTTTTTTTTACCCAAGAATTAGTCACAAATAAGACCAAAGATAGTATCACTGAAAATTTTTAAATAACATAAATGACACGATAAATGCATGCAGCCATTATACATTTTTAGAAGGACAAAAACCTCGGTTAACTGTGATCAGCCTACGTGGGGTGTTTTGTATCATGGTGGCTCACCATGTGCAACAGGAGCCCCTGCTCAGGGCTCAGGAGTTCGCTCACTCCATCGCTGGGGAACATGAAATGAGCACTCACAGAGCAACAGCCCAGACCAGCGGATGCCATCTTCTGACCACAACTTACCCCAGGGTGTTGCCTGCCAGCCTGCCCAGAGTCTCGGAACCTGAGAGAAACCACGGGGAGTCGCTTGTCCTACCAGGCCTCGATGTCCTCCCTGCCCCCGAATTGCTATTCAACTTTGACCTGGGAAAAAACCAAAAGGTAGAAAAATCACAGAAGAGTCCCAACATCCCTAGGAACAAGCCTGGAATTCCAGGCCTCACTACTCTGGGACCTGTTGTGGTAAAATATCAGCCTAACAATTCTCTGACTACTGTTACTGAAGTGGATACTTCAGATCAAAGAGCAAACCTAGCAATTTCTAGTCTCATAACAATCTAGTTCCTGTTTGAAATTGTTTTCACGGTTTAACTGCAAATGAATTGTTCCTTAGATTTTTTTAAAGTAATCATATTTTCCTTAGAAGCAGTCAACTGAAAGTCATCATACGTTATCCAGCAACCTTTTTTATATGACGTCACTTATACAGGCCAAAATTCTAAAGACTCTGTCATTTTCAAATTGAGCTACTTGATTTGGGAATATTAAAAGGGAAAAAACATGATCCGAAAAGTCAGTTCACTCAAAGAGCAGATCTGTCTTGGGCCCTAACACATACACATCATTCTTCTGGTAACCTATTTCTGTTAAGTGATCATTGACTCCTCTGCTACTTTTAATGCAAATATTTTAGCTATAAATCACTGCTTGCATAAAAATTAAAATCAAACCACAAAGTAACCATTTCACTCTATTTTAAGCATCTCCTTTTCTACAATGCTTTTTTTTTTTAATTTGAGGGTTCCCAAAATCAAAACACAGGTGTAATATAATACCTTTAAGAGCTAAATATTTATTAAATGGAAAGGACATAATGTCTTACCCATCATTATTGTCAGGTTTACCCAATTCCAATCGGTCTGGCTGTACTGAAAAACCGATCCTGCAAACTCTACCATCCTAGAAGCAAAGAAAATAGAAGAAACTTCCAAAGTAAAAATGTGTATTAAAACTTGAATTTATTCAACGAACAAATTATGTACCTATCACTGTCAATTCAGAAGGCAACAAATAAGCTCCCTTCTAGGAGGCACTCACACCTGAGCTGGGGAAGTATGGTCTGTATACATTATCATAAAACCAGTAAAAATAATTTAAAATATCTCCATCTAACAGAATTCAGAGTAAGGAAATGACTAGATACCAGGAACTTCTCCATTCTCTTACTAACTAGTTTCAACCTCTAGTAAATCATTTGAGCCTTCTCCGGGCCAGAGGATTTATACAATAAGGAAATGGAACTGGGTGGTCTCTGGAAGAACTACTGCAAGAAACTGCTGTTTTCCACGGTTGAAAAGGGAGACACATGATGATGCACAGCTGTATTTTAACATCCATTTTCATTTCTCTACCGTAGAGTAAACGGTTTACCTCAAGAAGAAAGGCAGCATGATTTGGGCCCACCACACACTGTTTAATGGTAGCCTGTTCCAACACATTCAAAGGGGGATGGCTGGGAAATAAAGAAAAGTATGCAAACAAAATTATTTTTTAAATGGCAAATGCATCCTAGGGTTTTTTAGAAAATCCAATTAACAAAAGAAAAAAATTGCTAGTAGAGCTTGTTTTAAAAAACTAATATTTACATATTTTAAAGCAATAATTGAAAAAAATTATTATATCTACATAGTCATTATAGCTCTTTGGTATGGCAGAGTTTTTAAAAATCAGTATGAACACAAACTGTAATTCAAATGAATGCAACCCATAAAAATTTGATAGTTAGATTAAAATTTTCTTAATAGCTGCTGCCTAAATATGAGTACTTTTTCCTAATTAAAACAAAATCATTCTTTTCAGGAAATGTGAAATATCTTAAATCTCTTACCTGTTTAAATTATATTTGTTCAGTTTCTCTGAAACTTCCCGTAACCTTTAAAAACAAAACAAAACATGAATAAACCACATGTACAAAGCCTTTGTAAATAAAACAGTTCTGATTTGGTAATCTCTAACAGTAGCATACAAAAATTTTACTAAGCAAGAATTTTTTTTTATTACCTTTGATTTCTGTCCCAAAAAAGATCACAAGTCAACCGTGCAGTTGCCTTCCCTCACCACCTCATTTGCAACTTCAGTCATCATCATCTTAGTATTTTACAGATGAGGAAACTGAAGCTTCTAGAGTTTATTTAAAAAACCGGCAGTAGAACTGGTACTCGAACCAACGCCCAATGGAAAGCCAGTTTTTAAACACTGTACTACATATGCCAAGAGACTCTTGAATGTACATGTACATGATGAAATGAAAATATTTGGGAAGCACATATCTATTAAGAATTTAATATAAAGAGGCAGAAACAATGCAAAAGCCAAACTGACTTAAGGTGAGAATAGTCTCAAAAGTTCTTGAAGGACCTTGTGACACAATTGTATAAATTAAAACCTTAGTGCCCATATCTATAAAATAAAGATAACACCTCACATTTTTAAGAGTATTGAATATGCTTAGAAAAATCTCAAAGGGCGGTCTAACAGAAAGATATTAACTCATGTTATCTATTATGATTTTGCTGTTTCTCTCAAAGAAACAGTCTTGAATTAATATAAAATATTGTAATACTCATTTAAATTGGGCACTTTTGTCAACCTAAGGAAGCCATTTTATAATACAAAGATGTATTCAAATGTAGAGATTTTAAGAGTTCAATTCTATTAAATTACCAAAACAAATGCCTTTGAAAACTTTTCCAGAAATTATTCTCTTAAAAATAAACTGAGCATTTTAGGAACAACAGGGGAAAACTTAGAACAGTAAATCAACAGGGAATTCCCTAAGTTTTGCTTTCTAGAGAGTGACAAAAATACATGAAATCAAATTTCAATCATTCGTCCTAACAGATGAAAGTGGTATACATACTCAAAATTACTCATGCCTTAAAGCCAGTTTAGGATTTAAAAGCTACCACCAATCATATAACATATGGCCAAATAATCTAATTACTTTGATAAAGAGATTCTAATAGGAGCCAGTTGTACTTCAATTTTACTTTATCCAGTAAAGTTCTAACCTCTGTTCAATGATGAGGAGTATCTTTCAAACACTAAAATACGTACAAGCAAATGTCCAACACTAAATCGTATTTCTAAGCAAAAATAACTTTCAAATGATGCCATACTTAATTTGTCTACCAAGAAGTAAATACTCACTAGTGATTTTATTCTCACTCCCAAAGAATAACATCAGATCACGTGTGACTCGGCCCTCAATAAAATACATTTTCATTTTTCTAGCCTTTCATTAACAAAAATGTGTCTTCTTCAGTACTGTAAAGTCAAGCTTTTTGACCAAATCCCAGTTTGCTCATTTATAAGGCACATATCTGTGTTTCAAGGCAAGATAAAACGCCATAAGAATAACGCACTGTGGAACTCATGAGCTCTGAGAGAAGGCTGACTAGAAAATGGGGAGAAGAAAATAGACTAGGAGGCTCCAAACTGAGAGGCTCCATTCTGGGCAATAACAACAGCCCTGAGAGGACCCGGCCGGAGCAGAGGCAGGAGTTCTCATTCTCCTCAGCCCACACTGACTATGAGTAATTCATAAAACTCTTCACCAGACTACAGACTAGAGCCAGACTGTGAGAAAAGACTAAGAAAGGTTTGATTTCCCAAAAGCCATAGCAGTGACACTTCCGAAAGATACTTGTTCACCAGCATACAACTAAACCCATTCATTTCCATTCCTTTTTTCTTAGCCCAACACTGTCTCTAGCGTTTTCACAAAGAAAAGGGGTGGGGGTGGGGGTGGGGATAAAACTTGTCAAAGCCTTTTCAAAGCTGTACAATAACTGCGATTAAGAATTAAATGATGCTTTCATGGCTCCAAATACCATTCCAGGCAAATAATATCTATAAAACTAAAGTAAGGTTTGAGGATATCAAGATGCTAGAAAATAACAAGTCAAGAACTCAAAAGCAAACTTCAGGTTAGGAAGGGGACAGAGGAAATGTTTACTGACATCAAATTTTCTAATATTAAAAATCATGGTGGACTCCATCTGAAATGTACACCCATTTGTACTGGAAATAATACCCACTGGATAGCAAGAAATCTGGGGTTTACTCCCAGCTCATCTACTACCAACTGGGTTCATTTAAGCCCACTAGGTTTCCGGTCTCATCTACGTGAAGAAAGACTAATAGTCCTCTCTGGTTCTTTTCAGTCTTGAAATTGTTATGAATGTATGAAAAGCAAATATATCAATGGAAGATATTTATGTAATGTTTATATGAAATAGCACTTACTGTCATATTCAATTTCATCGTACCCATCTGAAACTTTCATACACAGATTAATTTTACATGGACACTTAGAGTATTTCCCCAAATATCAAATTTGTTTAACTTCTTAAATTCAATCCGCAAAATTTACAGAAAACGTATCATTTTTCCAAATCTCAAGATAGTTATCATGACTAAATTGGCCCCATACACATTAGTTTACATGGATCCCAGATAACAGTAACAAAGAAACCTTCAAGCAAAGGGAAAAAAAAAAAAAAACGGTACTAACTATAAAATAAGGAGTACTTTGTTCCCCTTTACATTATAGAGTCTTCAGAAGACATGTAAATCCCAGAACCGCAGGCCACTGATCATATTCATTTAAATTTACTGAGTTACTAAATGTCTCTACAGAAGTATTAGGCACTCATCTAATTTAAAGGATCTTCCTCCAAAAGCTTACAATGCTTCAAGTTATTAACTATATTTCCTCTCACAGCGATATTAACAAAAGTTTTCCCTGTCTTTAAAGTAAAATATAAACCACCCTACAGCTCACCAAATTCCATTTCAGAATAAATCTTTACATATGACTGAGAAGGAAAACAATTTTAAGAACACAGCATAACATTACAAAATAACCTAACTCAGCATTTAATCTCATTTCAGAGACAGGCAGGAAAGTCTTTGTGAGGTGGCTATAACATACAATGGATAGGTAAGCAGTGAGCTTCTGACAATCCTTAGTACTCCTACACCAAAGATTTATTCTATATTCTGATTCAATAACCTATTTTAGTCCTTCAAATTTATAGACATTTTACAGATCGAGAGGCTGGAATTTTTTTTGAGCACCAAGGTAAGGTAACAGCAAACCGATGTTAATAGAGAAATCAGTATAACAGTACTTGCTAGAGGGTAACGTATTTCATAGCTGCCCTTGAAATTCCCTACAATTTCAGTCTCATTTCCCCCAAATTTGACATTATAATTTCACAGATTAGTCATCTTTTGATGACTCTCAATTGACAGTAGCACTTAACGCAGGTTCTTCAGTTTTACAATTCCCTGCCCTAATCCTAAATCCCCTGCCATCTGTTCAGACACATACACCCCTAAAATGAAACCTGTTAGATTCCTAGCTAAATTTCTAAAAGTAAAAAGTTTAGGTATATCTGGATTCCTAAAAGGCTCCAATTCTCCAGGACATAAAGATATTCCTGACAGCCCACCTTCTACAAGATGATCCTTTTGCTATCCCTGGAACTGTAAGATCAGGCATACCCACCCACGTTTCACGTGTATCAGTACTCACTTTAATGGCAGAAAGTGGCATAATCTGCCCCCAGTACATTTCCTCCAGGAACATTATTATTATTTCAGGCCCAGCTCAAATGCTACCTCCTCCATGTACTTTTCTGGTAGCTCTGATTTTCTTCCTACATAAATCTACAGCCTCTCCCTCACAAAGGACCTTTACTGTCTACTTGACATTCTACGGTCATTTGTGTTTCAATCTGAGCTAGCTTCAGACTTTAAGCAAAGAAGAGATAAAACTTACCAAGTATTTCCCCACTCTTCCACTTCTTTAGATAACAGTTCCAACGGTGAAAAATGTACAATAACACTTGTTACATTTCAGAGGCAGAAAAGATTCCTGACCTTAAACTCAACAAAACTACTCCTTAGGTTTTCCACCTCAAATTGAAGTTTAGAACAAGCAAGAAAAGTGTGAATATACAGATTTCTTTTAGGATAGTCGCCCATATAAATCTTATAAGCAAACTAGTTAACACAGCGAAAACATTTCATAACTCACCACTCACCAATAATCATATTAGCAAACTACCTTTAAAGTGACCTCACTCTACTCTCTAGATAACCATCCATGGAATAAAACTGTTACAGATCCATTTTGGAGTACAGGGCTTAATAATCCAAAGAAACAACAGCCAGTCAGTGAAAGGTTACCTACAACACTAAATCACAGACTCCTGCAGAAAATGTCTTAAAGGTCACCTCTTGTCATCCATGTCAGAGAAGGCAGGTATTGCCAAAATGCAAATGTACCCAGATTACCTTCTTGCAGAAGAAGAAATACTGTAGGAATATTTCTGGCATTTCTCCAAAAGCAAACTATCTAAAGTTTAAAACTTAAAACGGAAGAAGCAATCAAAGGGCACTTTTTTTTCCCCCTCTTGGAGCAAAGACTATGTTATTAGATAGATGGCAGAGAGAGGCGCCAAAACCACCTCCAACCACAGAACATGGTCTTCCCACTATATCGTCATGCACTTTCCTGAGTATAGGGAGTCCGTCCACGACACTGTTCTTTTATACAAACTACTGCACCACACTATATATATTGCCCCCTCTGAAATCATTCCTAGCATGCCAACTATCCACATCATCAACAATAACAATAAATTCAAGCTATCACATGATGGTCCTGCCTGGCAGTCACTGTAATGAGAGAAAAGGACGTACTTTGGGCAAAGTTGCAGAGGGCATTTTGAGATGGTCATTTACTTGTGCCAGGCACAGTCCCACCCCCACCAGCAAACTGAAAGCCTGGAGCTAGCTTATTCAATCCACTACAGTGGGCATCCCAACCCCAAATCCCTTTTCACACAGTCCTGGAGCAAGCCACCTAAGATATGCTCAAAGTGGAGGCCCCTGAGGGCGTCCTGGGTGTAAAATGGAAGAAGTCAACTGAGTCTCCTCCTCATGCTGCACTGTGGATTTGTTTATGTGTGGACGAGATAAAGGCTTTCAGCCCACCTACCCACTCTGTGTTGTGACTTAAAATATTAGCAGCTACCTTGACCCATGGGTCTGAGGATGGCTGGGAAGAGCCTGGAGGGATTAGGGTTGCCTTGCCCCAAACAAGAAGCACCAGCAGATTAGGGGTGATTCCCTTCATCTGTGTGATTATGAAAGACTCTCACTGTAGGTCTGAAATTTAACTTCAAGACATTCAATTTTCAGATACAGTTTTAAAAATCCATTTTGTACTGCTTCTATGTGAATTTAACCCTGATCATGGGTTCCCAACTTCAGGATTTCTCAGGAATCGGGGATGAGGGAAGGGTGGCTAATGAGAGAAGCAATATAGTTATTTAGACAACATACACAGAGAAGAAAAAAATCACTACACCAAAACTCAACAAGTGATGGTTTCTAAAAGGTTGGTTAGAATGGAGAATCTGAAACCCTATTAATGAACTCTTAATACTGTTAATACTAAAACCCACTGGTCTGTCTTGCACTCTGAATAAATTTACCCATGCATGATTCTCTTTAGATGTAAAATGGTACAGCAATGTAGCATAACATAGCATAAAGCATATGAAAAATTTAATCCTGCCTTCCTGATAGTATTAGTACCCATGAGGAACTAAATGTTTATCATTTCAATAGGGGAGGGGGAGGCAGTAGAGGCAAGGATCAGAAAGAACCTCTTTAAGATTTATATGCAAAAGCTATAGTCAATTACTAAAAGGGGTGAGGGGGGAGCCTTAAGGAGAAGTCACAAACTGCCAGCCTACAGACGTACACATGATACTGAATCACATGGCATTTTAAATTTTTAAAAGATTGTTAAAGATTCTTGGCCAACATGTAAAACTGGAAAATTTCAGACAGATTTTCAGATTTCTAGCTTCTCTTGAAAAATGAGATCTAGCAACCAAGCTTATATTGCCTAGTGGTGACTAGAGGTGCCCTTACCTGCCCAGCACCTGTAGGCATTTGAGTTTGAGACCGCTGATACAGAAGATTATTCCTCCCACCCTCTAAAAAAGGATATTTCCTTGGTGAAGAGTAATCTGTTCAGTTTTATCATGCAAATCTCAGCTTGTAAGTTGATCCCTAATGAATCTTTGCTTAGACGTTAAGTCTTAACCACATTTTATTTCTTTAAATTTGACTTGACAATTTCTCACTTTTTTGCCCACCCAAGAAAAAATGGTGCCAGGTAGCAAACCTCTGACTTTACTTTTAAAAGACCCCAAGTCACACAATGATGGCCTTTGTAGAGGAAAAAACCCATCTGTCAGCTTCCCGAATAACCAGTTATAGGTAGGACTTATACATACTTTGTGCTATGGAGAGAACAAATACCAGTTTATAAAACGTGTTCTTTTTACCCTAAATAAATAATACAGGACATTCAGCTTCAAGATACATTCAAGACCAAAAAAAAAGAAGTTTCTAAATAAATACTGTAAACTGAGAAAATGATACAAATTTTAAATGGGAAATTCTTTTAATTCTTCTCCTAAGATGGTTTTCAGTTGAAACTGCTCAAAGATTTCTATAAAACTAAGATGAGAAAATTCATGTTATAGAAACACTCTGCAACTATCATAGAAAAAAAGACATTAATACTCACAAATAATTTCTTCCCTTAACACAGAAAATATTCTGGTTAGAAATTCCTATATAGTGCCATAAATAACATCTTTCATAATAAAATGAAAAAGAGACCAAAATCCCAAACTACTGTGCCATTTGAAAGATAAACACATCTCTGAGAAACTAAGTGCTGAACATAAGAAAATGAGTCATTTTCCTTTAAAGCAAAACCAACTGTGTTATTTTCAGTTCCATTCAAAACAGGAAAAGGAAAATACACATGCCAAATGGACAAGAAATTCGGTAGGAAAAGATAAAAGATATGGCCTTTATACATTAATTCTTCTTGATAATTTCCTAAGTATTTCTGTCTCATCTAATTTCAATTGCTTAACAGTAAGACTATACATACGTACAAGACTCAAACTTGGTTAACTTGTGTGCTAACAGGGTGAGAAGACTTCCTTTAGTGCTCCTGTCCAAAAAGTGTAGCATCCAGCCAAAATTTCAAGAGAAAAGTCTTGGTTTTTCTTCACCCTTAGGCCATAGCCACATTCTGAATATCTGCAACATCATTCATTAAAATATCTGCCAAACGCAGATAATGTATTCACAAATTGTTACAAACCCAATTTTAACTCTACATACAAATCAGAGGTCTCATGAGATAACTGACACACTTTGTAATATAAATACTACCATTTGGCAAGGTATTCAGTCCTTGAGATAGAACTCTAAACTGAAAATACCTGTGATGAAATCTGATTTTTCCATAAAACAAGACAATTAGGAGGTTAGGTTCCTGACCAAGGATCTTGATGCCATTAGATTCAGGAAAGCTTCTTTAAATGACAGATACTGGGATGGCTTCTTGTTGCCCTTTTAACATCGAAGCTGAAACAGCAGTTTTACTGCTTCTGAAATGGTCATTTTACATTCCTGAGCTGCCATTCCATCCGCCCTGGGAGCCGCCCTGTAGTCCTGTGAGGGGCAGCACGGTGGAGTGGGAAAAGAATGGGCTGTGGTGTCAGACTAACAAACCTGGGTTCAATTCCATCCCTTCCATTAATTGGCTCTGTAACCTTGGGCAAGCTTACTTTAACCTCCCAGAGTTTGAAAGGTATCTTGGTCTGTTAAATGGAGATAAAACCACTTGTCTGGTAGGGCTGCTATAAGGATTAAAGGTAATTTTGTAATGTACCTTGGAAAGAGCCAAGCACTTAAACACTCAATAAATGGCAGCCATTAGCATTATTACTGAACTATATTTTTCATCTTTGGATAGCTTGTTCTATATACTGCTGCTTCAAATCTGCCAAGTTCTAGCTTGAACCGGTTGCCAAACTAAATAGGGCCCAATTTGAATCTGGAGATCTTGTAGGAACCCGAGGAACCAGAGAATGACAGCTAAGTCTGGGAATTCTTGGAACCAGAAATCCGCAGACACACTCTAACTCTGTGTATTTTGCGCATGGGTTGTTATTTCACAAGAGTGAGAGATTCCTTCTCTTCTTGCCCCTACTACCTCCAATCTCATCTCCTCACTCTTCCTGGGCACTCTATACCCCAAATATCACTATACTCTCCCAAGTCCTTCACTAGTTTATACTCACAAAGTACTATTTTGGGGAGGGGGAGGGGGAGGACACGCCTCGCAGCTTGCTGGATCTTAGTTCCCCAAACAAGGGACTGAACCCAGGCCACAGCAGCAAAAGCACCGAATCCCAAGCACTAGACCAGCAGGGAGCTCTTTATTTTATTTTTTTTGTACACACCTACTCCTTCAGCCTAGAATAAACTATATACCCCGCTGTCTTCTACACGTCTACAGCTACTAGCCCCTGGAGGGCAGGCTGAGAGAACCTGTTAGAAACGTTAACTCACCTTTCACTCCAGGCTAAACTAGGCATTTCTCTGAGTCCCCTGGGTCATACTTCCTTCCACAGTACTTATGCTGTAACTACTTGTTTGATGAAATATTTGTCTCTTTCACGGCTTGACAAACTCTATGAAGGCAAGAACCGGGTTTTAGTAATTTCTAAATCCCCAGCACCTGCCAGCTGATGGATGGGTGGCTGAACAAATGAATGGGCATTCACGTCCCTGCTCTAAATCCTACACTGCTTCAAAATGGTGGGTGGATCTGCAGCTTTTTTATTCTTTTCATAGTCATTCTTAAAGATTTTTAGCTGTTCTGCTATGAAACCAATATTATGAGACTAGGTTTTTTAAAACACACCAAAGGAATATTGTCCTACAAAATAAACCCATGGAGGTTCTACCCCAAATCAAATGGTCCTACAATACTAAGAAGAAGAATTTAACTTTTTTTAACTTTCTTTGAGAATCATCCCCAGAAAGAGTTTACCAGACAGACAAGGAAATCACTTGGTACTTTACAGCTGGGGATACTCTCCCAGTCCCTCCACTTAGAGGACAGTCTTGTTCCTCCCTCCACCCCTCCCTCCTCCATGGCTTAATCTGGGTTGGTGTTAAGGAAATGTACTGAAGGGGCCAAAAGGAAGCTGGAAGCAAAGGGAAGAGAGAAAGCGAGCTCATCAGGAAGCAAAAGTACAGATAAAAGTCTGTGTGCAACTCGCCTGTATAAGTGCCTGAAACTGATAACATGAGTCTAACTGGCTAAGCACCTTAAAATGCAAACTAGAGAAAGTCTAATTACTGGACATCTATTGGCAAGTAATGCAACAAAATATTCCAACATTTAATGCTGTGCCAAAATAGGAAGAATTGGACATAAATACCCATATTAATTTTTTATTTGTTTGGGGTTTTTTTTTTTTTTTCGGTTGTTTAGCCAATCATCAGCATTGTAGCCACGAAAAGGTAAAGTTAGTGCCAACCACGTTCTACCTAGATACCCAAAAGAACCCTAGGTTTTTTTTGAGTCTCAGCTCCCCCATTAAAAAAGGAGCGTGGGGGCTTCCCTGGTGGCGCAGTGGTTGAGAGTCTGCCTGCCAGTGCAGGGGACACGGGTTCGAGCCCTGGTCTGGGAAGATCCCACGTGCCGCGGAGCAACTAGGCCCGTGAGCCACAATTACTGAGCCTGCGCGTCTGGAGCCTGTGCTCCGCAGCAACAGAGGCCGCGATAGTGAGAGGCCCGCGCACCGCGATGAAGAGTGGCCCCCACTTGCCCCAACTAGAGAAAGCCCTCGCACAGAAACGAAGACCCAACACAGCCATAAATAAATAAATAAATAAATAAAAAGACTTTCTCTCTAAAAAAAAGGAGTATGTTAAAAAAAAAAAAAAGGGAGTGTGACCTTGAATAGGTCATTTAACATCTCCTGCTCTCATGTTTCCACCTCTGCCAATAATGGTGCTTACCATATCTGCTTCACAGAGTTGTTTTAAGAATTGGATAATATGTCACATGCAAAAGTAATGTGTACCATCTGAAATAACAGTGTCTAAACCTGGCTAATCATCCACTGTCTAAGGAATATTTTTAAAAACATATTACCAGACCCCACCCAAACCTACTATATCAGAAATCTCCAAATACAAGACTCAGTAATTTATATTCTGGCTAAATAAATTATGGCACATTCATAAAATGTCTCTGGAAGGAATAACATTTAGTCACCTATGAGGATAGGAAGTAGGCAGCTAGGAAACAGAGCAGGGAGGGAAGCTTTTCACTGAGTGCCAATGTACACTTTTTGAATTTAAATCACATATTATCAACTCAAAATTTTGAAAAAAAATTTCTAAGCAACCCAAAGTGATGCTGATGATCAACTAAGTTTGGAAATCACTACTCTAAAATACCACGAATACATGTAAGGACTGCTTAAAACAGTCACAAGATTAATAGTCCACTTAGGGAGATATTAATAACCCTACTATTTCAAGTTTTGGAAATGTTGCTTAGGATAGCCCCCTCTTAGAAATTCACAATCCACATACCTCTATTAGATTCTGATAAGTCCTAAAATGAAAAAACATGTTTACGCTTAATCCTGTGTTTTTCAAACTGAAGTGAACACTGTTTGGGACACAACTAAACATGGAACACAAACAGGCCATTCTTTCTAGTAAGGTCTTGGGGAACCAGAGGACATTGATCTGAAATCTAAGCTCCCGGAAGCAGTAGTCCCAAACCGTGGAGGGGGCCTAGCACAGAGAAGGCCTCTCCCTCCAAAAGGTGGAGCTCAGTAGTGACAAACTACCTTTCCTCTTTTTTCTTTATCTAAACAAAACTGATTTCCCTATTTTCTTACTGGAATTAAAAAGATAAACAGGGATTAAAAAGATAAATGGCATAAACAAACAATCTTACTCTGCCTAAAATTATATTGTTAACATGTATCTATAGCAGACAATTTTTTTAATCCAAGTAACATGGCAACAGCATTTTCATTCCTTTAAGTAGAAAAATTAAAGATCTTTAACTATGATTCAAAATCATCTACTTTTAGGAGACAGCAATAGATTTCAATATTTCCCTTCTACAGTATAAGCAGACCTTCCTGGGCATCTTTATTCCCACAAAGCCAGACTAACCAAGTGGGCTCTACAATCAAATTGTCCAACAACCTTGCTTCTTAGCTGGAGCATGATCATCAGTGTACCCAGAGGGGGTTTGGAAAGTTGTATCAAATTAATGGCTTCTTTGAAATCTGCACCTACTGGGGTTCTTAACACTGGGTCTCTAATTCAGAGATCCAAATCGAAGTCATCAAAAAAAGGTCAAACCTACAAACCACCACAGTCAAATTTAAGGGCTTACAAGATCCCTTTTGTTTTTATCACTATGGCGCACAAAAAAACACAAATGTCTCCCCTCTGGCAACACAGCAACCATAGCAAAGGGTTGGCTGCCCCCACCACCAATAAATTGGATCCACCAGTAAATGTTTCCAATTCTTCGCCTTACAATAAATACTCAACCCAATAGAAGTAGACTCAACAGGCAGTCTCTGATTTACAGATTGACGTTACTAATAGAGAGGGCTCTCATCCCATCTCAAGCCCCACTCTGTATCTGCCAACCACTTAAACAAAAAACAAACACACACACACAAAACGTGGTGCTTTTAGATAGCGTGTGGAGAATGATGTTAGAGAGCTAAGCCTGGGAATGAATATAAAGGACATTAGCCCATCTATCTGCCAATCCCTAATTATCATCCCCAGGCTGCTAGTATTCTCCCCTGGTTTGGGGTTGTTTTTGGGGGGTTTTTTTTTAACCTGAAAATCACTTCCCAGTCATAGATACAATATTCTCAATATTTCAGCATCAGGCACTAACAAGTTTATTGGTTTAATCCTCTCTTCATAACTAACTTCAACCTCCTGAAAAAGAAAGATGGTGGAGCGGCACTCCTGTAATCACCGCCATCTCAGACTGTCCTAGCAAACATTAGGTCAGAACAGGAATGCTTGCAAAACTCAGCCACCATCATCTAGCTACAACATAGCTACGTACAGTGTAGCTCTCCCGGTTCCCTCAAAAAGAAAATTGGCATCTGTAGTGTTTACAGAGCAAAACAGTTAACAAACCTAACAAAATGGAACCAGCCTACAATGAGATTACTATCAATAAATATTATCAATTCACAGTAGGACTCTAAAGTTGTTTTGTCCCAGACTAAATTCTCTACACCTCCTTTCTTCTCTTAGCACTGAGCACTCCATCAAGTTCGATGTGGGTAGTCAGTGAAAAGGTCTTCCATAGGTTTGGGTGGGACTCTTCCCTCCACTTTCCTTTCCATCTAAAGCTGAAAAAAGTAAAGTGAGTAAAACTAAAACAAACAGAAGGAACAAGATGTACTGATATAAGATATGTATCAATTAACAAATATTGACTGAGTATTATGTGCAGGTATGCAAATCAGTGGGATGGCGGGATGGAAGAATGGCTGGAGTAGAGTTGGTATACTGTGCTCACTCTGGAAAACCTCTTCCACTCTCTATATACAGCCATGAAAGACAACCGTAAAAGAGAAAACCAAAAGACAAAGCTGCGATCAAATAAAAGATAAACATCTCCACAGAAGGGAAATGATGCTCAAAGTGCTCCCTAGTGGAAGGCTGGGCTCATCCTGTAAGCTGCAGTTAGGCTCACGGTTCTGTTAGAACACTGCGGCTGAAAAGCTTAATGGTAACCACTAAAAGAACAGAAATACAATCTATGGCTTCCAATCAAAAGAGGAGGAAAAAAGGAAGGAAATGCAGAAAACTAGGAATCTTAACAGAAGGGAAAAAAAGCAGCAAAATAAAAGATTCAGAAAATACGAAATTCAGACAGTAGAAATAAATCTACTTATTCAAATGGTTCATCGCACATATTAAAAGTCAAATATTAACAGAGTGAAGGAAAAGGAAGTATTAATAAGAATAAGAGAGACACCACATAACATTAAAAGGAATAATGCACCAAGCACATTTAACATGCAAGAATTTGAATGTTCCTAATACCATAACCTCAAAAATATATCTAATAAAAACTGACCCTGGGCTTCCCTGGTGGCGCAGTGGTTGAGAGTCTGCCTGCTAATGCAGGGGACACGGGTTCGCGCCCTGGTCTGGGAAGATCCCACATGCCGCGGAGCAACTGGGCCCGTGAGCCACAACTACTGAGCCTGCGCGTCTGGAGCCTGTGCTCCGCAACAAGAGAGGCCACAATAGTGAGAGGCCCGCGCACTGCGATGAAGAGTGGCCCCCGCTTGCCGCAACTACAGAAAGCCCTAGCACAGAAACGAAGACCCAACATAGCAATCAATCAATCAATCAATCAATAAATCTTTAAAAAAAAAAAAAAAAAAAAAAAACTGACCCTTTGAGAAAATGTCAACTCCAATGAGAAATTTAATACACTTCTATCAGAAACTGATAGTTCAAGCAGACAAAATATCAGTAAAGATAGAAACTTTGAAAAGGAACATTAACAAGCTTAGTCTAACAAATAAATATATAGAAACCTGTCCCCCAACTGGGGTGTCACAGGTTTTAAGGCATAAAGCACATTCTGACTCCTAGACTTAACAGATAAATAAAATTTCCTTCAAATTATAAGAATAAACATAAGGTTGCCAACTTTTTAATCTTGCCAAGATTTAGAAAAGGCAACAAACTAGAACTACCAATATTTCATTAAAAGATAAATTTCAAATTTATAAAGTAGAAAAGACAAATCTAAATAAAAAAATTTTCTCCCTAACCCACGGACTGTGAAAACTTTCTTAGAAACTGGCACCAACACAGAATTGTACTTAATTTGATATTTCTTAACTTTTATTTGATCTCAGAAAAACAATCATACAGATTTTTTTCATTTAATATCAAGTCCTTGATATAATAGTCTCTTTGTTTTCCATGAGAAAACAGAAGACTACAAGAGGTTGATTTACCTGTAATTACTCAATTAAGAGGTGACAGAGAGAGAGAAGGAGACAAAACCTCCCCCAGCCTCTATTCTTATCATCATCACACTTGCCATGGGTCCAATTCTATCAACAAATACTTCCTGAATGCCCAGAGTTAAGTATTACAGGAAGTAAGCTGCACTATAAAATACACTGGGGAGGGAGGGGAGACGAAGGGTGGCACCACCTGAGGGGGTTTCTACATACTTGGGAGTGCTGCCCCTCATCATGAGCCACAGCTACAGAAAACTGTGCCATCTACCCCTTAGGAAGCCTGAGGAAGAAAGAAAAGCTGATACAATGCACACATCTCAAGTAGTGTACAATCTACTTGTAAAAACAAAGGCTATACACAGGAAAACAAATAAAAAATAAAACACTAAACTAGCTGCCAAGATGAGTGCTATAACCAAAAATTACTAAGAGAAGGCAGAATTCATTTTGGGTTGGAAGAGTCAGTGAGGGCCAGGGCTTCAGGGGAGTCAGGATTTTGAAATGGGCCTTGAAGGGTGTTGAGACTCATCATCTCAAAAAAGGTGGCATCATCTCAGTGAAAACATTTATAAATATTTATCTAGTAAACAAAAAAAATGGCTCTTACACAACTAAAAAAGCTAAAGGTCTCCAGAACACCTCGAGAAGCCAAGAAGATTCTAAGATTTTAAATTATTTTTCTTACATATCATCTACACAGTCGATAGTGCTAGAGCAGTCTGCTAGTCAAAATACAACTGCAAAAATAAACTAAACTATATACCGCCTTCCTGTGATCAACTATATTCAATATCCCGTAATAAACCATAATGGAAAAGAATCTGAAAAAGAACATACGTATATAACTGAATCACTTTGCTGTACACCAAAAACTAACACAACATTGTAAATCATACTTCAGTAAAAAATTAAATTAAGTTAAATTAAATTTTAAAAATAGAAAAAGAGAAGAGACAGGACAAGAGAATACAACAACAAGGCTGTCATCTACAAGCCAAGAAGCAGGTTTTCACCAGAACCCGACCATTATGGCACCCTGATCTCAGACTTCCAGCCTCCAGAACTGTGAAAAATAAATGTACCAGTTTATGGTATTTTGTTACAGCAACCCAAGCAGACTAAGACAACAGGTATGGAGAACCAGTGTATCCGGAATAAACAGAAATCATTTTCTTGGTCTTCCCTGGTGGCGCAGTGGTTGAGAATCTGCCTGCTAATGCAGGGGACACGGGTTCGAAGCCCTGGTCTGAGAAGATCCCACATGCCGCGGAGCAGCTAAGCCCGTGAGCCACAATTACTGAGCCTGCGCGTCTGGAGCCTGTGCTCCGCAACAGGAGAGGCCGTGATAGTGAGAGGCCCGCGCACCGCGATGAAGAGTGGCCCCCGCTTGCCACAACTAGAGAAAGCCCTCGCACAGAAACGAAGACCCAACACAGCCATAAATTAATTAATTAATTAATTTTTTTAAAAAAAGAAATAATTTTCTTGTGTAGGACTTCTAGTTAAACATGAGTTACCTCCACCACCTCCTACAACCCCCCTAAAACGCCAAGTGAATTTTAAAGTTACAAGGACAAAGAGAAAGAGAGAAGGCTAGAGCACTCAAGCAAGAGATGCCAACAAAATTTTTGGAAGCTGGAAAGCATATAGAACAAGTGGCAAATGACTTAGCAGACAAGAGAAAATTGAAACCTAAAGTCTACAGGATGGGCAAAGAGGAACAGACCAACTCTTAGAAACTGGAGGCACCAGGTACCTGTGAAGCCTGGGGGTGACCCCAAACAGGAAGTTTGCATAAGGAGCAGTTAAGATCCCCACCCTATAGGCCTGAGGCTGCCCCTCCCAGACCCTGACTGAACTGTCCCTTACTTACAGAAATTCAACCAGAATACCAGCCTGGGGATACCTGGCCAGGCAGGAATGGGGACACTGGAAGCAGTGAAAGCTGTTTGCTGAAATGAGTCCACCAGCTCCCATCCCAGAGCGCTTGCAGCCACACTCTTCACTTCCAGGATTCCTCTCCCGCGAAACTGGCCCAACGGGAGAGAAAAAATCTTCGGCATAATATAAAACAAAAAGTCAAAGCGATAGACAATAAAGGGAGGAAAGATACGTAAATCAGAGTGGCAATGGAGGTGTCAAACATCCAACTACTAGGAGTTCCAAAAAAAGAAAAATGAGAAAATGGATGAGAGAAAAATGTGTAACAAAATTTCCTGGAATGATAGGAGCTTCCAGAATAAAGGCACCTACCAAGTGTTTGGGGCCCAAAATACAATGAATGAGAAAAGGACCTACTACATAAAGGCACATCAACATGAAATTTCTCAGCACCATGGACTGAGGAAAGACTCTCAAAGCGCTTTTTCTTTGGGGGGGGTGGGGGGGGGGGGTGGGGGGGAGGCAGACGGGGTAAGGTAGGTCAAGTTAAAAGGATCAGGAGTCAAAATGGCACTGAACTCCTTAAAAGAAATACTGGAAGCTATGTGATGATGCAATGCCTTCAAAATTTTGAAGAAAAATTATTCCCAACCAGAAATTTTATACCTAGCAACTAACAATAAGGACAAAAATTAAATTTGCTTTCAACTAAATAAAAAAAATGGCACACTAAAGACAGAAAAGGGATAAGCTTTTTTTTTTTTTTTTTTTTTTTAATGTTTGGCCGTGTTGGGTCTTCGTTGCTACGCGCGGGCTTTCTCTAGTTGCGGCGAGCAGGGGCTACTCTTTGTTGCGGTGCGCTGGCTTCTCATTGCAGTGGCTTCTCTTGCTGCGCTTGTTGTGGAGCACCGGCTCTAGGCGCGCGGGCTTCAGTACGTGGCATGCAGGCTCAGTAGTTGTGGCGCATGGGCTTAGCTGCTCCGCGGCATGTGGGATCTTCCCGGACGAGGGCTCAAACCTGTGTCCCCTGCATTGGCAGGCAGATTCTTAACCACTGCGCCACCAGGGAAGTCCCAGGGATAAGCTTTTAAAAAAACTTTTAAAACTATCAAAACTAGATCCAAAATTCCTTAAAACGTCACCAAAACAGTTAACTAAGTTAGAAACGAAAACAAAAAAACTTCCACTCTCTTGCCTTTTGGGATACAGAAAGTATGTAGACTCACTTGTCCAACCGACCTCACAGCAGTGACTGTCATTTCATCTACAAAACTGATAGAAAAGTAAACATACCATTTGTGTTTAAAACGTATACGTGCAACTTTAAACATCTTTAAATATTCTAAAGATTACTGAATGTCCACAAAGACAGAGCTTGGGATGAGGGAGAAGAGCAAGTACCAGAGCAAAGACCAAAAGCAAACAAAGAGAAGGAAACCAAAAACCCCTAGGGACAAAAATTTCTATTGGGCTTGTGAAGGAATTACTTGCACACTCTCCCTGAAACCAGCAAGTCTAAAGGGCCTTGACCCTCCTTCTTCAAACTCTCTTAATAGTGTCTCAAGTTATTGGCTTGGCCATAGTCTATAACGTAGACAAGCCGGAAAAGCTCTAACCACAGCAATCAGAACTTAAAAGCCTGACCTTTAAACTAAATCAAGATTTTTGATCTGAAATACCAGGAAAGGACTGAGTCCCTCAACACATCCTGTAAATAATTTAGACCATAAATTCACTTCTGTGATGGCAAAGTTTACTTACACATTGAACCAAAAGGGTAGTGTAGCATACAGTATGCTTAGTACAAAGCCTGGTACAAAATATTAACGGCTCCTGCTATTACTGGCGTTAACATTTCTGAATGAAAGAAAAGGAGGTGCTGAGTGCTAAGTAGGAACTGGTGAAAAAGGAATTTGGGGAACCAGAGCTATTATGGGTGGGCAGTACCACTTTGGATGAAGACAGCAAAGAGTGACTCCAAATATCTACCATTATACCCCATTAAAAACCAATGATAGACATCTGAAACAGATCTCATAACTAACACATAAGACCAACTAGACATAACTGAAGTTCATGGATAAAACTGTACTCCTTAGCTCACGTGTACTGCAAAAATAATGTGAATCCATAGCATCTATTAAAATCCTGGTTATCTAAACCTTTCCAAATTACATTTAGAATTACCTCTATCCTTCCCAGTTATATATCAAATATCTACAGAAAGTGTAATAAGGATACTGTGGCCCAGTGGACACTTTCTCTTTTGACTTCCTCCAGAACTTCTCATCAATTCTACTCAATTTAGCAATTAGTCATTTACTGCTTCGTCTCTATACTGCTATCCTACTTTTTAACAGTTCTATTTTATTTTCCTAACTACACAGTAAACTCCTTAAGGATGTAACCATGACTTAACTTTTTGCACATCTGGGTATTAGTACATTACAGATACTAGATAGGTTGACTAAAGATACTAGAATATCATACAAAGAAGAGACTAACTGTTCACAACCTTTCTCAGCCAAACGACACACAAAGGATGGAAACAATTTAGTGTCACTATGGTAATGATTCTAATGTGTCCCCAGTCCACCATCTCACACCCTAGCATGTCCAGATGGAGAGTGCAACAAAGGCTTAATCAATAGGAACCAGCACCCTGGCTTCAGAAATGAACGGTCCTAGTTTCAACACTCAGCTGAGCATGGAGACTATCTGTCACTTCACGGTCCCTATTCCTCCACCAAACCCCAGGCAAGGGAAGAAAAGACATGTGATGATGGGCCTGTCCTCTGCAAACAGATCAAATTTTAAAGCAATAAAAAAAAATTTATTCATGTAGGCACAAGATAACAGTTAATGTACTGCTTTTAAAGGCTGGAGCACAGTCCTTTACTGCGACATTTTGTTTTTATCTACAAATGTTTAAAACTTCAGTTCACATAACAGTAACCCATGAGCCTCAGCAGCAGACCCTGTTAACGGGCCTTCATAACTAAGGACCCCGTGCTTAGAGACCTACCACTCCACGGCTGTGCAGCCTGGGAGGCACGCTCAACTGCCTTCACCTCAAATTGCCTCTGCAACAGTGCTGCCAGGCTGCTGAATGAGATGATGTTTGGAAAACGTAGTGCTTCATATATAGTAAGGAGTAATAATGCTGAAAATGTTTAAAATGAGCAAACCGCATAATTTTCCAGATCAGCCTCTAAACATTATATAATTCTAATCCAGAAAGTTACACTCCTCAATTCCCATAGAGGGGCCTCCACAAAACAAGGAGTTCAGCTTTTATCAGCGCTCAGTACAGTCACATAAAGAAAACTTCTGTGTTGACTATAAAACTCACTGTCCGTTGGGCTTTTTAGTAGCCCTAAATATAAAAAAGATTCACTAAAAATGTATCTCAGAGCATGATTAAGAAAAAGTTTCTCTCTGATGTAACATGATAAGCAGTTAATTTTTCAGCCATTGCTTTTTGTCTTGGCTTGCAGAAAGTCCAAAATATGATTCAACTTAAACTGACACTTCCTATCATCTTTACCATCTAGAAATTCTACCCACTCTCTTCCTTGCTTTGAGTATTAGTCCTGGGAAGGCCCTCAGAAACTGTCCAATCCCACATCTTCATTTTGTAATGACAACAAAGCCTCTTTTGACTAGAAACAGACAAAACAACAAAAGGTATTGCATGTACAAAATAAATACAGGGTCTTTTTCGCATTCACACAAAAGATGCTGCAATTTCATCACATATTCCATTTAATAAAAATTGCAAAACACTAAGAAAAATGACACATGACTAATATCACTTTAAAACTGACCACAAATAATACACCACCTTAGGCAAAGCTATGAAATAATAAGGCCTATTTCTAACAAACTTTACACGCAAATAGATATCATCTTCATATTAACCATACTGGTAAGCTATACATTTATGTCAACAACAATGACCTGCCCAAAAGATTTTTAGAACTCTCCTTCTGGAACTGTCTGTAAGGTCTCTTTTAAATGCCAATATCTAGCCAGTAGCTAGTACAATGCCTTGCACATAGTAGGTATGCAAATGATTATTAAAATAAATAGATTCTGCAGCAAAACCTAGTCATTTCAAGACAGATGTGTCTCTGGAAATAGAAAACATTCAGTCCTAAAGCTGACTAATCAAATGGATGATGAAGCCAAGTAGCTCCTGTCCAAAGAAGATTCTGTTTCGCAGGAAATACACCCTGTGTCTGAGCAGAGTCATAGTGAAGAACTAATCACTGGCCCACATTTCAATCTTTTAAGTCTCAGAACATAGCAAATGTTTCACATTTCCTAAATAATGCACCCAAACAACCACCTGACTGTATGAGTAATACTAGTGATGTCAAAGAAACACATTTACCTTGGCTCCCCTTATGATTCTGACCTGGATGCTTCTGGAGAGGGCTCTGTGATATTAAGCTGTTGAACTGCCCAGTACGATACTTCAGTCTGGAAATATTATGTCCATTAATAGTTACTACTGCCACAAAATGCATTATGTCCAGTGCCATAAATATCAAGTCTTCACTGTTTCTATTTTCAAATACACAGTATCAACCATCTCTAAAACTTTCATGGTACCCAAATCTCCTTCTGAACTATTATACTTTACTGTTTATCATCTTTTTTAATGGTCGTGATAGTTAAAAAAAAGAAATCCATAAATTCTTTTTTTCCTAAATATTTATTTATTTATTTGGCTGTGCCAGGTCTTAGTTGCAGCACGAGGGATCTTTTTTTTTTTTTTTTTTTTTTCAGTTGAGGCATGCGGGATCTAGTTTCCTGACCAGGGATGGAACCTGGGCCCCCTGCATTCGGAGCGCAGAGTCTTAACCACTGGACCACCAGGGAAGTCCCTCCATAAATTCTTTGGCACTCTTCCCATCAAGAGGTGGAGTCTAATTATCCTCCCTTGAATATGGGCCTTATGATTTGCTTCTTGAGAAAAGATCGAGGCTGAAGAAACACTGCATGACTTCTAAGGCTATGTCAGGAAAAGGTATTCTAGCCTGGCTCTGTCTCTTGGGACACATGCCTTTTAAACTTTTAGCTACCTGGTAAGAAGTCTAGCTACCTCGAAGACTCCATTCTGCAGAGACCACACAGAAGTAGAGATGCCTGAGAAACCTCAGCTGTTCCAGATCCCAGCTGTTTGAATCTCCTAGATGACTCCAGCTACCATCTCACGGCAACTGCATAAATCTAGATAAGAACCACCTAGCTGAGTACTGTCAATCGCCAGAAATAATAATAAATGATTACTGTTTTACACCATTAAGTTTGGAGTGATTTATTACACAGCAATTAAAAACCAGAATGATGATCAAAGGAAATCTCAGCATTTTCTTTGGTACTAGTTCCACTGATATATGAATAAAGCCTCATTTATGGTTCATCTCTGATATTTTCCTTACCCATTTCCTTTAACTGGGCCAAGTTTAAAACCCAAAACTCTATATTACCTACACCTTAATATGTTTATTTCCTTAAATGTTTATTTCACATATCTTATTTACAAATCTATTTAACCTTAGACTCATCTGAATAGTAAATCTTTGCTCAAATAAAAGCCAATCTTTATGTAACATCAATAGAAAACCTATAGTTAGTCTAGTAACTAATACAACACTGACAGGCCAACTCTCCTGTCAATCACCCAGGTAACATATACTGATAGAATGTTCTCATTTCCTCATCCCTGCAGTTGAGAGACCACATAAGGAAACAAAAGGTGACAAGGCCAAAACCTTCACCAGCCATTGATCTTTTATTAAAAGTCTCCAAAAATCCTTGCAAGTTTAACAAGTGCACAACCTGGCCTATCACTTTCACATCTTTTGAAGTCAAGCTGATGCTGATCACAGGATGTTATCTGACAACAAAATGTAGTCCAATGCAAAACATGTGCAAAGTGAAACTTGGAATCTCACAAAAATCCAAGATTCCCTGAGGTCTAGAAAAAGCAACATTGAGAAATTCATTAAAGCACACAATGCTGACAAATGAAAATTATATACAAAGACCAATTAAAAGTTCATAAAAATCGAAAACAATGACACAACTGTGCTTTGAAATAGAATGACTTTAGTATTTCAATAATTAAGTGTGGCCCTTGGAAAAACTACAAATATTTTTGAAAAAATGACTCCATGACAAAATTCAAATGGAGCCAAATACAATGTGTAGGCCTTGACTGAATTCTGGTTTGAAAAAACCCAGCTATTGTGTACAGACATTTTGAAGACAAGTGGAGAAAAGTAATGGTATTAAGGAACTCTTGTTAATTTTCTAAAGTGATAATGGTGGTTGTACAGAAGAAGGTCCATATTCTTAGGCAATGCAAGCCCATGTATTTAAAGATTAAAAAAGCATCATGATGACTGCAACTTCTAAACAGCTCAACGAAATCATTTATATATACATGCATATTTTGCAAATTTGGCAAAAACAATTACCAAAACAACAATTACTGAATGGAGAAGGTGGATAACCAAATAACTCACTGTTCATTCTTTCAATTTTTCTGCATGTCTGAAGATGTTTACAATAGAATGTTGGATGGGAAAAAGAATATCAACCTCACCAAAATTACATACACATATACAGAGTCAAGGATCACCATTTAAGGAAGGTCTCCTACATGAAATATTGGGGGGGCGGGGGGGGAGGTTAGGTGAAATATTGTGGTATCTTTCAATGTTATTGGAATAGTACATTCCAAAAAAAAAAAAAAATCCATACACTTAATTCATTCCTTATTCCAGAGATTGGAATATAGTTCTAAGAACTAATTTTTATTAAAATAAAGTACTTTATTTTGCTTACTTTTGAAGTTCAGATTAATTTAATAAACACGTGTACTAACATATGTCAAGTACTAGGAATGCAAAGACCACAATGAGCCTGTCTTCAAAGAGGTCACCTCTCAGCTCCCCCGGATGGCACTCACAGGCTCAAACTGAAGGAAGGACAGTTTAAAGAGGGGCCCTGCAGGATAATGAGAATATTTAAGAAACCATTTAGGGATAGTACAAAGAATAGTTAATTCAGTGGGCTTTCCCGTAATTTCTAACTGATCACATTTTTAATAGGAATACATTTCAGACAGATGTAACATATGGAAATTAAACACCACACATTTCAAAAGAAGTGTTTCATAACTGTGAACACACAAAAAGCATGTCACTAGAATGTGAGCTCCTCAAAGGCAGGAATTTTTGCCTCTTTAGTTCATGGATACAGCCCAAGTATCTGGCCCATAACAAGCCCTCAATAAATATCTGTTATTGTAAAGCAATTATACTCCAGTAAAGATGAATGAATGAATGAAATGAAGTCGAATTTCTTTTAATGTCCATTTATATTTAATTTATGGTGAAAATTCTGGTCAACTTACTAGGAGGAAAAAAATTATTTAAATTTTATCACAATGTTTTTGACAAGCTATCTTCTCCCTGTGTGAACTCTGAATATAAAATGGAAATGATAAATTTTTGTCCAAAATCCAAAAGGCTTTCATCACACAACATTCCTTTGAGGCATGCCTGTGAACAAATATTCTGTAAGCTCAAGTCAGAAATTATGCCCATATATCTATCTGATCCTAATGGCTTTGTTCAATATCAAAGTTCAAAATAACTTTTTAAAATAATTATTTGTAGAATCGTCCCTCAATTAGTTTTACACAAAGAATTATACTCCCTGTAAGAAGTCTCTAGAGGGAAAAAAAAGGAAAAAAAAACTTCAGTGAAATTAAATCAGTATTCTTTATTCAATGCTTTTCATGTTCCTGCTTTAGGTGAATAGCTAACTAAATTCAAACACTTTCCTAGGGATTTATTCTTTTTCTATTATTAAAATAATATATACTCACATAAAAGTATAAAAAATACTAAAACATATTAAGAGACATCAAAAGCAATCACTCAACCCAGAAACAAGCACACTGTCATCACTTCTTATGAAACTTTTACCTTTAACCTGGTTAAGACCATGAACTGTTTTACACAGAAAAATGGAGTCTTTTTATCTCAGTGATATTATTGGTCCGTTTACAGGATTTGCACTGTTTTCCCAACAGCAATAAGGCATTTGAACTGAACCATCCATCCAAGCTTGTTTGTCTTCATTTACACTAACAAACATCAACAACTTGGCTGGATAGAGGTTTAAAGATGCTATTTGTAGCCATGAGATCAAGCAACTGGCCTAAACTAGGATGGAATGCATACCCTCTTATTGCACTGGTTCAGTTACTCTAAGTCTAATCCATTAAATTAACTAGTCACAGCCAATATATGACATAACACAACAGATTTATTTTATCATGATAATACCAAGCTCATTACTGAAGATAGTTAAGAGGGTATTCTTTTTTTTTTTTTAATTTTTTTTTAATTATTTATTTATTTATGGCTGTGTTGGGTCTTCGTTTCTGTGCGAGGGCTTTCTCTACTTGCAGCAAGTGGGGGCCACTCTTCATCGCGGTGCGCGGGCCTCTCACTATCGCGGCCTCTCTTGTTGCGGACGGAGCACAGGCTCCAGACGCGCAGGCTCAGTAATTGCGGCTCACGGGCCTAGTTGCTCCGCTGCATGTGGGATCTTCCCAGACCAGGGCTCGAACCCGTGTCCCCTGCATTGGCAGGCAGACTCTCAACCACTGCGCCACCAGGGAAGCCGAGGGTATTCTTTTTTACAAGAGAACTATTCAACTGATTTGAAACCCTATGTAGTTACTCTGAGCATTCTCTCACCTTAGGGTCTTCTCGCATGCTGTTCCTTCTGCCTAGAAAGCTCTTCTAGTCCTCCAGGCCCTGCCCTACATCACACATCTTCCCCACCAGCTCCTCAGCCTGGTCCTCCTTTTAAACATTTCAGAATCCTGGTCCTCCTTTTAAACATTACTTCTTCCAATAAGCTGTTCCTTCTTTGCAAGACTGGGGTATGTGCCTCTGGTGAAGAATCCTTTACTTCCTCTTTCCCTATGCTCATTATCATACTGCTCTGTAATGGTCTGTCTTTCCCACAGACTAAGCTCTACCATCATACACCCAAGACTAGAACCAACATGTAGCAGAAGCCCCACAAAATGTGCTTAATTAAAGGATGAGATACTATTCAATGGCATACACACTGTGTGTACATATTACTATTTTTTTTTCAAATGTGTGTTTCTTTAATGTTAAAAAATATACACAGGAGAAGCAATGTGTTTTACATAGGAATACACACATTAACAAGGCACTTCTTATAGTTTTCCAAAACTCTATTATATCAGTCTGAGATTTATAAATTAAATATATCAGAACCTTTTAAGTTAAAATGATATCCTTGAAACTACTGGACATACTAGACTTTTCTGAAGATCAAATGAACGGAGAATGGGAATATGGTTTGTGTCAAATAAGGTTTATTGTTAGCTTTATTGCCTATAGTCTATAAGATGAAACTTTACTGTGCCTTTGCAAACAGGATACATTTCTTAAAAAAAACTGATCAAAATTTTCCATACAAACAGCTCTATATGATAGATTGTTTTTTTATTTGGCCGCAACTTGCGGCATGCAGGATCTGTTCTCCAACCAGGGATCGAACCCGCGCCCCCTGCAGTGGAAGTGCAGAGTCTTAACCACTGGACCGCCAGGGAAGTCCCCATATTAATATTTAATTGCGTGTGTGTGTATATATACATATATATATACATATATATATATACACACTAACAGGTGTGTGTGTATCAGAAAAACAAGTTACTTCCCATGCCCATTCCAAGAAGAAAAGGAAAAACAATAAAGCTGAATTAATGCAGAGTCTAGTCTTTGCCACTTCACTAATCATCTGGGCACTCCAGCCCTCAATTTCCTCAGCTGTAAAACATGAAAATCCTAAAATCCTCCTTGATGTAAAATTTTGAACATCTCAAAAATGACTTTCTACTCAGGAAAGTCAAGTAGACTTGTGGTCTAGTCAAGTCAAAAGGTAATACCAATTATTACAGTCTACCATACAGCATGATAATAGGCATCCTAGAAAAGAGATCAATTCTCACTGAGCACTTGACAGGAGGAGGGCTGCCGAAACAGCCCCCCAAAAGAGAAGAGTCTCAACCCACTACCAACCAAAGGTGAGCAAACACTCCCAAGCCCAGGAGGTGAGGTGATAAGCTGTCAACGTGCTTTTGCTTTATCACACGTTATTTCAAATAAGCTTTTGCTACCCGGAACCTTCCCCCATTAAATTTATATGGAAAGCATAATGAAAAGATAACATAATTATACTAAATTCATTTGTGCCAAATCAAATACATGAGCCCTACCAGTTAAAAAATTAACAAAAACAAAAACAAAACACAGAAGAGTTGGGCTGGTTTTGAAGAGCTCCCCTCCAGTTAAACAATGTATTCAGAGTTTAGAATGTCCACTGCTTCTAGATACCCATTAGAACGAGTACAAAAGAATAGAAAAGCAGGTCTGAGGCAGGAATAAAAATCAAACCTTAGAATGACAAAGCTGACTAACATACATTAAACACAACTCATAGAACAGTATCTACAGGCCTACAGTCACACAGATTCAAAGCTGAGATGAACTTTCAGACATCACACATACCCCCTCATCTTACATATGAGTAAACTAAAACTAAGACTCACTGCAAGGAAATGACTTGCCCAAGATTACATGACTGATGAGTAGAAGGACCAAGTCTCCTGACTCCAAATCTAGTATTTTTCCAGTTCTCAGAGCTCCTTATCCATCACGGCCTGCCTATGGTACACAAATTCTTTCAGATACACAGTAACACTCTTAAACTCTGTAAGAACTGTAATACTGGATAATGAATGTCAATATCACAAAACAAACCTGAAGACAGATTAAAATGTATTATAAAATTTAAAGGATTAAGCAGATACATCTAAATTCAGAAAACACATTTTTGAGTATTTCATCTCACTTTGGGGTCTTAAATCCGATATGAAATTCTATATCCATTAAAACAGATCTATCACATGAATGTCTAGAACCATAAATAATCTTAAAATATTTATCGGCAGTGCAGTACATGAAATTTTCATTTTAAATGACAATAACAATGAAAGAGTCAGAGAACACTTGGTCTCATTTTTAAGCGTCTCTGTGCTCCAACACTACTCTCCTGGTAGCATTCAAGGCAGCCACAGGGTCAATCCCAGCCTGTGCAGGCATGAATAGAAGGGAGCACAGACTACCCACATAAGCTCTTCAGGTATCCCCTCCTCCTTGCCAATTCCCAATATCGTCTCTTCCAAAACCAAGTCAAAGCATTAGGATGAAGCAACTTGTTTTCATACCCCGACAGGCCATTATCCTCGTGTTTTTACCCCTAGACAGACCTTTTGCAAACAAAAATCAAAGGAACAAAAAAAAACCCGCCACTGTCTATATGTAAACTGTTCTTAAACAATGCAAGAGTTCTGGACTATTATGAAAACTCTGATTATCAATATCAAATACAGACATCTATGATGAACCTCTAGTTGCCACCAGCATCCTAAATGCCTGTAAATGAAAATTCATTAGACTCAAGAGAATGGAAGTAAGAGGATGAACCAGTCCCCACACCCTGAAACCTTGTCTTCAAAGCCCTTTGCAAGCACCAGGTTGAATCATCAGATCGTTCTTCCCTGTGACTTATAGTCTCTATTAGCACTTAATTCTTTATTTTCATGTGTCTCCCCATTAAACTGAAAGCTCCGTGAGGGCAGAGGCCATCATCTTTGCATCCCAATGTATATAATTTAGTTAGCAAACTACTCATTGAATAAAAGAGTAAAATTTATTTCCCACTTTGCCTGTTTATTCCTTCCACTGATCAATAAAATTTAGTAAAAGAAACCATGGGCAACTGTAGACTCACAGTCCTTTCTCCCTCTGAGCCATTCTACGATACAAAAACCCTCTTCCCTACCACAATCCTAAGAGCACAGAAATTGGAGCAGAAAAATCCTAAACGATCTGGTCCAATTCTTTCATTTTACAAATGAGAGTCATATCATTTATTCATGGTCACATGGCCAATTAGTATCAGACACACACAGAAAAAAACAAATCCCCAACCACTGTTTTCCTCCAATTTATATCCCATTACCATCATATCAAAGACAGACAGACTGCCTACTATATATCCCATCAATTCAAAATCATCTAAGAATACCAAGTTTTCTTTAAATTTGTGTCTTCTAATCTATGTTATCTTACCAGAAAAATAAACAATTTTCAAAAGCGCATATGGAGAAAATGTACCTTCCCATCTCTAGTACTTTGACAAGGATGTGAAAAATACTTGGCACAATCAAGATATTACCACTGGGGAAAGCTGGGTTATGAGTACCCGGGACCTCTCTGCATCATTTTTGCAACTACTTGTGAGTCTGCAATTATTTCAAAGTAAAAAGTTTACAAAATAAATAAGCATGGCCCACCTACCGGATGCCACACCGTGGGCCCACTAAGTCTATCACCTCACTCTTCTCCAAACTTTCCCAATGAGCTAGAAACAGTTCCAACTACTTCTCAACCCAAGTTCCAGGGAGGGTTGGTGCAGCCACCCCAGGCCTAGCACAATGTCTGAGAAGCACACAAACATTTACTGAACAAGGGAAACTAATCTAACACTGTGCTCAAACTCTGTGCAGGCAACACATGGCAAATATTTACACAGGTCAAACTCGACTACCTCTTTCACCAGTCTTTCACAGTCTGCTACTGGTCTGTGGACCAGCATCACTCCCCCAACTAAGACTGTAAGCCTATGAGCACTGACATCTGTTTTTAAAAAGCTATCCTCGGGGCTTCCCTGGTGGCGCAGTGGTTGAGAATCTGCCTGCCAATGCAGGGGACACGGGTTCGAGCCCTGGTCTGGGAAGATCCCACATGCCACGGAGTGACTAGGCCCGTGAGCCACAACTACTGAGCCTGCGCGTCTGGAGCCTGTGCTCCGCAACAAGAGAGGCCGCAATGGTGAGAGGCCCGCGCACCGCGATGAAGAGTGGCCCCCACTTGCCGCAAGCAGAGAAAGCCCTCGCACAGAAACGAAGACCCAACACAGCCATAAATAAATAAATAAATAAATAAATAAATAAATAAAATTTAAAAAATAAAAAGCTATCCTCTCAGCGTCTTATTATAGTTCTGGGACAGACCTAATATTTATGTAAATTAATTCGAATTTTTAAAATTTCATTTGTTAAAACAGAAAAGCAAACAAAAATATATTACTCTTGCCTCAAAGGGCAGGAAAATACCCCATTCTCAAACAGACAGCTACAGAACCTATAGCCTGAGGGGAAAAGGATGGCTGGGGGCAGTGAGGAACTGGCAAGCTTGGCCCTATTTGCTGTCATCAATTAATTTTAAAACAAAGAAATGTGGGCGAGAGCCTTTTATACAGGGGTCCTCACGCTATTTTGTTCCTGATGATGGTGGTCCGTTTAGACACTATGAGAAGCTCTACTTTAAATCCAAGAACCTCCTAATCCGAAAAGGCTACCACAATAAATGTTTTTACTACAATTTGGTTAGGTTATGTTACTCTTTTAAAACTTCAACACTATTGCCACAAAGACTTTCCATTTCCCAAAAAAAAAAAAAAAAAAAAAAAAGGTTTTAAACATATCATGCTCAAAAACAAAAACCCCTCAAGAATGTCCTAGAATTCACCAAAGAAGAGACTGAATCTTCATGCCAAGTGAAGAAGCTTTTTACATTTCCAAAGAGACTTCTGAGGCGTCAAGCGCCCTGGAGAAGGAAAGCAAAAGACCAACTGGCCTGAAGTCCCCGCCACTCAACAGAGTTTTTTGAAACCAGAAACATTCTGGATGGTACGGGGCGGCTGCTAACCGCATGCTGCCGCCTGTCTCTGGATGCAAGTGTTGTACTTCATTTTCGGTATCTTTCGGCTATCAGAAGTGGCAGAAAGATGAGCAACTGCCAACGAAATCAGCCCCCAAGTCATCTCTGACCTGCAGACCATGGGTTGCCAACCTCCCCAAGGGAAGACACCCGTTCCTGGTTCTGCATCCCCTCAGCAGTGACAGAAACCTAACAGAGAACCAGTAGGAACATGTGGCACCAATTTCTATTCATCCCCGCTGGCAACTGCAGGAAGCAAAGAAAAAGCAGTTCCTATACTTCCCCAAACAACAACCATAGAAAGCAAAGGTGCACTGTCCACAACATCCAAGGACTCCGTCCCTCTCATTATTCTTTATCTATAATGATCAGAACACCTGATAAGCAGAAAAATGCAATCACTTACAGAAAACACCAAGGGGGACTTCTCGGAGATGAAGTTTAAATATCACTAGAAACAGAAGCATACTAAGAATTTTAAACTAGATTTGCACACAAGAAAAATCACCTGTCTGGTGCTTCCTTTAAAGTTTCCATATGCAGATGATGACACACAGCACCAACTGGACTAGTTCAAATTCCCCTTGGACAGGAAACAAAGTCACTCCCACAACCTAAGAAAACAGATGATGAACTGCACAAGCCCACATACCCCTCTCCTCAAAGCTTTTCATATAAAATAACCCTATACTGTCTCTGCTTCGACTTTCTTCATCAAGTTAACTTCCACATCTCAAATCTGGCTTTTTCTTAAAGCTTACAAACCCATCCTCCTCCACTTTTCAGGTCACAGAGCAGGCTGTCCCAGGAAAAAACACTCAGGTGAACCTCCACCAGGCCTCGAAGAGGGTCTTGGAGCAGCTCATGCAAAGCCCATCTCTGGAGTTTCAGATCGTCTGTGAGGAAAACCTGGTATCTGAGTTCACGAAAAGAGCTAGAACACCTTACGGTCTGAATTCTGGAACAGCAGATTCATGCTGGAGCAGAGCCAATTTCGTGAAATGGTAAGTTCTCAACACTTTTTTTTCTGTACTACAAAAAATGGGGCCTGAACTGATGAGAATGGAAATAAAATTCTATTGATTCATTCAAGAGAATTCACAGTGCTTCCTAGACTGGACACTGTCATAACCTTTATGACTAGCAATCTAGACTACCACTATTACTACTGAAGTTTCAAAACATAATCTCTTTATATATATACCAGTACTTTAATTAACATGAAAATTTGCTATCGAGAAAAATGTACTTTTTAAAATTTTGAGTAGCTTTTTCCTATGAAAAATAACGTAACATTTTAGAGTCAAGAAAAATTTCAACAGAAACGAAGACCCAACACAGCCAAAAATAAATAAATAAATTTTAAAAAGAAAAGAAAAATTTCACAATACACAAAATTACATCCAGCATGATCGCAACTATATTAAAAAGAAAAAAAAATCCATGTATAGGAAAAAAGGGACCAGAAAGTCACCAAAACATTACCAGTGATGGCAACCTTGCTAGACTTTATAAATTGATCTTTGTTTTCCAGATCTTCTATAATAATGTTTTTTATAGCAAGGAATTTTTAAAAAATAAAAACTAAGAAACAGCCAGAAACTTGAAAACAACCCAAATTCCCATCAGCTAGAAAACAGATTACAAAACTGTATTATATCCAAACAACGAAATACTACTACCACAAATACAAAAGAAGAAAAACTGCTATACGTGCTAAGGAAAAGACACCAAACACATGATTCCATTTGCATGAAATTCTAAAAAAGGCAAAATTACAGTGAGAGAAAGAAGAATAATTGTTTTCAGGGGCATGATGGGGGGAAGGGACTTTTGGGCACAGAGGAGCACAAGGGAATTTCTGAGGGTCATAAAAATGTTCTATATCTTGATTGTGGTGGTAGTTACACAACTGTATACATTTGTCAAAACTCATCAAACTGTACACTTAAAAATGGGTGAATTTTACTGTATGTAAATTATACTTCAATAAAGCTGAGTTACAAAATACATAAGGAGAGAGAAAGTTGAAAACATTTTATTAAGGTGAATGACACCACTGGAAACTGAACAAATAACATTACTTTTGCTGTTTGGGTAAAACAAATTGTATTTTTATTTACATGTGCAATAACATTTAATTTTTAATACTTTATTCAATATCCTGACAAAAATGAGAATGTCACAAACCACAGTTATCTAAGAATTTACCATATTTCTCATTTTGAAGGGGTTTATTAGCACTACAGTGATCTATCAAGAAAATAATGTAAAATATGGTCCCACTAGAGAATAATTTCTAATAGCCAAGTTCAATTTAGCAGTAGTCTTACCTCTATATATTAACTTAGAAGAATGCTGCAAACTTTTCACGACTTATTCTTATTCCTCAATGTGCCCCACAGAAAATCACTTAATTTCAAGAATCCTGTCTTTCCGTCATTACATAACCATTATTACAAGCACTTGCTGATAAAATGCTATCACACTGGAGGTTAAGAAATGAGAGCATCGGTCAACCTGTAAGGAACACTAAGATTTCCAGTGTGATGCTGCCTGTCCTTCTAAGGCTATTATCCAAACAAATTTTCTCTTACTCTTAAGAATGTCAAATTTTGTTAACACGTTAAAACTCAGTTTTGGGCTTCCCTGGCGGCGCAGTGGTTGAGAGTCTGCCTGCCAATGCAGGGGACACGGGTTCGAGCCCTGGTCTGGGAAGATCCCACATGCCACGGAGCAACTAGGCCCGTGAGCCGCAATTACTGAGCCTGCGCGTCTGGAGCCTGTGCTCCGCAACAAGAGAGGCCGCGATAGTGAGAGGCCTGCGCACCGCGATGAAGAGTGGCCCCCACTTGCCACAACTGGAGAAAGCCCTCGCACAGAAACGAAGACCCAACACAGCCATAAATAAATAAATAAATGGATTATCACGTAAAAAACACAAAACAAAAAACTCAGTTTTATTATGTAAAATTTCAAAACTGTCAGTCATCAAAAGTAAGCATTTATGTGACAACAGGAAAATCTAAACAGATTGAACTTTGAGATTAAGGTAATTGTTTTTAAGTTTTCATCTTTGACATACATAATGAAGGTATAGCAATTAAATGATCTGAGGAAAAGGAATAAATAGGGAAGAGGCTTGAAACCAGACTGGCCACGAGTAGATAACTGTTGAAATTGGGTGATAACTGTTGTACATAGGTGTTCACTATACCATCCTCTCTACTTTTGTACATGCTTTAAATTTTCCATAATAAAAAGCTTTAAAATAATTTTCACAGTAAAACTTAAAAATCAATTATAAAAACAAATCAACATTTCATAATTATAGTGACCCAGGAGGGCAGACTGTTGTCATTTGCTCAGAATGCCAAGGTGTCAAAATGACAGAAACACAGACTATAATTGGAGTTTGTTTTCTTAACTGGAAGTACAGTCGTCCCTCTGTCTCCGAGGGGCATGGGTTCCAGGAGCCCCCGCAGATACCAAAATCCTCGGTTGCTTAAGTCCCTTTATAAAATAACCAGTACAATGAATAGTCTGCACTCAGTATCCACGGATGTGAAACCCGGGGATACCAAGGGCCGAGTGTATGTATGATAAAAACGGGGCAAAAAGACATGAGTACATCCTCCTGCAACATAAAATTACTCCCCTCAGGGAGCTTCCCTGGTGGCGCAGTGGTTGAGAATCTGCCTGCCAGTGCAGGGGACACGGGTTCGGGCCCTGGTCTGGGAGGATCCCACATGCCGCGGAGCAACTGGGCCCGTGAGCCATAATTACTGAGCCTGCGCGTCTGGAGCCTGTGCTCCGCAACAGGAGAGGCCCGCGCACCGCGATGAAGAGCGGCCCCCGCTTGCCGTAACTAGAGAAAGCCCTCGCACAGAAACGAAGACCCAACACAGCCAAAGATAAATAAATAAATAAATAAAATGCAAACCTTTAAAAAAAAAAAATTGCTCCCCTCAATACACCCTGCAAGATCTACTTAAGCGTAATTTATTTATTTATTTATTTATTTATTTTTGGCTGCATTGGGTCTTTGTTGCTATGTGCGAGCTTTCTCTAGTTGTGGTGAGCGGGGGCTACTCTTCATTGTGGTGCGCGGGCTTCTCATTGCAGTGGCTTCTCTTGTTGCGGAGCAGGGGTTCTAGGCGCGCGGGCTGCAGCAGTTGTGGCACGAGAGCTTAGCTGCTCCGCGGCGTGTGGGATCTTCCCGGACTAGGGCTCGAACCCGCGTCCCCTGCATTGCAGGCAGACTCCTAACCACTGCGCCACCAGGGAAGCCCTACTTAAGGGTAATTTGACACAGTCTTCAGTGATTAAACTTTCCTTTAGAGACTATTTCCTAAATAACCAATTATTAAGGGAAAAATCCTGACCTTTCTAAAGTTCATCCCATTATTCCTAGTTGTACTCCTATGTACTATGTAATTTCCTTCCCAAGTGTCTGTTTACTCCTAAACCTACAATTTAGTCACTGATTTCCTGATTTATAAAACTGATCTTCCCTTGTTTGTTTTGATTTTCAATTTTTTGTTTGGCTATTTCATACCCTGTCTTTAATCTTACTTTCCTTAAACAACGTAATCACTTTAGTGAAGCTTGCCTGTACCTTCCCAATAAAGTCACTCTAGCAATGTTGTTTCTAGGTAACAATCTCAACAATCAAATAGTCAGATTTCCCACTGGTTTGGTGATGTGATGCTCTATTCCACCCTAATACTTGTATTTTTTGGTGCAGCACGATTAAACTTTAGGCAGCTTTCAACTATTATAACCTCTACCCACCACAACCTTTGTTCATTCGACTCCACATAATCCCTGGCCTATTTTCTGGCTCCTACTGAGTGGACGAGGATATGCTTGAGTCTTTAAAACCCAAGAGTTCCTAATAAAAATAAGGAGCAATTGGACTTCACTGGTGGCGCAGTGGTTAAGAATCCGCCTGCCAATGCAGGGGACCTGGGTTCGAGCCCTGGTCCAGGAAGATCCCACACGCCGTGGAGCAACTAAGCCCGTGCGCCACAACTACTGAGCCTGCACTCTAGAGCCCGCAAGCCTCAAATACTGAGCCCAAGCACCACAACTACTGAAACTCGCGCACCTAGAGCCCGTGCTCCACAACAAGAAGCCACCGCAATGAGAAGCCCTCGCACCGCAACGAAGAGTAGCCCCCGCTCACCGCAACTAGAGAAAGCCTGAGCGCAGCAACGAAGACCCAACACAGCCATAAATAAATTACTTAATTAATTTTTTTAAAAAAGGAGCACTCACTAAATGCCATGTCTTGTGCAAAAAAGCACTTTCTGTGTCAACGCTGCCCAACAGAATTTGCAGTGATCATGGCACTGTTCTGTATCTGCACTGTCCAATCCGGTGCCACTAGCTACATGTGGGTACAGAGCACTTGAAATGTGGCCACTGCTACCATGGAATTGACTTGTTAATTTTATTTCATTTTAATTTAAATAAGTCATGTTTTGAGAGTAACTTACATTGCTTTAATTTTTCCTCATGAATTTCCATTTAGTTTTACATCTATGTACATTCAAGATAATCTATGACAGAGTTTCGCAACCTCAGCACAACTGACATTTTGGACAGGTCCATACTTTATTGTGGGGCTGTCCTGTGCATTGCAGGGTGTTTAGCAACATCTCTGGTCTCTACCCTCTAGAGACCAGTAACAATGCCCCAACGGGGACAATCAAAAAATGTCTCCAAACACAGCCAAATATCCCCTGGGGGGCAAAAACTGCACCTAGTTGAGAATCGCTGATCTAAGACTAACAGTCTGGATTCTGCATTCAATGCTAAGGATATTCTAGGGCAATTTCTTTGAGTTCCTGCTTTTCTATTTGGAAACCTGACAACATATAAAAGCAGTAAAAATTAACCATCTCTTTATTATATTTTCCACAGAACCTACATTATAATATTGTGTTTTCCCACCCACTATCTCAACTATTCTTCACCAACCTTGAGGTGTGTACTATACCTGATTTAGAAATTGAGGTGTGAGGGACTTCCCTGGTGGTCCAATGGGTAAGACTCCACGCTCTCAATGCAGAGGGCCTGGGTTCGATCCCTGGTCAGGGAACTAGATCCCACACGCATGCCGCGACTAAGAGTTCGCGTGCCACAACTAAAGATCCTGTGTGCCGCAACTAAGACACGGTGCAGTCAAAATAAATAAATAAATATTAAAAAAAAAAAAAAGAAACTGAGGTGTGAGGGGGTGGGGAGGAGGAGAGACAGGGAGTGAGGTTGTAAGTGGTTAAATGACTCAATTACCACAACACAGTTAATAAGTAGCGGGGCTGAGACAAACCCAGATTTAGGAATTCCAAATTTCAAACCCCTGTCTACACTATCTTACTGTGCAGCCTTACAGCATCTAAAGGGGGAGCTCCTTGGAGAAAAACCCTTTTGATATGACAATCTCAACCAAGACTGTTTACGATCACACAACACATTATAATGCCTAAAAGCGAAGCTCACAGGAAAATTCCACATACAGACCAAAAACGAGAACTGGTTTGCAATGTAGCCAACCTGCATCCCGAAGAGTAATTCAAGACAGGGACTAGTCACAGGGACACCATCACCTTAAAAGGCCTCTCCTAACCTAGTACTAGGAAAGGGTTAAGAGGGTCCACCCCCTGACAAAAGGCCTAAATCAATTTGGAGCCCAGGAGGGAGGAGCTGAGGGGAAAGGGAAATCAAAACTCTAAGACAGGTAGGTGGCTGCTCAAAGGCTGGGATGCCTCAGAAAGCAGAGATTTCCCGAGTACAGGCCATGTGGAATACTGAAAAGAGCCCTGGACTTTAAACATCAGAAGACCCATCATGTGGACCTCATCTGTCAGTACCCTGGATAAACTCTATAAACTCAGGGCCTGATTTTCCAGCTCATCAGTGAAAAAACTGGTCTGCATGACTTCTTTGGCACTTTCCAGGGTTTGGTGAGCTGGCACTTCCAGCTCTCCCCTTCATCTCAACGCCTAGAACCATTTTCTTGTTATGGTTTTTGCTATTTCTCGAGACAATGTTTTAAGCAAGAACATAGCACTAACTCGAGAAATTCACCAGAAAGAAAATCAAAATGTCACACAAGTATCTGAGCACTGAATGGTTTCAATTGCACACAATGAGTATTTGCTGAGGGCCAGCGTTCTGCACCAGGGACCTTGTAATCACTCTGGAAAGCTACAACCAACATCCTAGGCTCTCTGAATTCCTCTCCTCTGCCCTAGCCATCCCCGCCAATTTTCATCTACTGCATTATTTGGTCTCCCAGAGCCAATAATTAAAGATTTTAACCCAATATACAAAGACTGTCACAGAAATAGCAAGTACGAAAACACAAAGAAAAAAAAAATCAGATACAAACTTTTTTTTTTAAATGCTGAGTACACTTTAAATGTTTTGAGCCATCACACTATTATAATAAATAAAATATATGACTTTTAACAGGATGTGGTTATTTTAAAAAGACAACTTATTTGTAGAAGAAAATATTGGTGTTTTGAGACCCCTAAGTTTTCTTTGACTGAGCAATTTGTTTGTAGTACCATGCTGCCTGTCCGGTCTTACGGCTTTCCGGGCAAAGACTAAAGTCTACCTATTTATAGATCTTTCATCCCGAACTACCGTTTATCATTTCACTTGTGACTATCATACACAGAAAATCAACCCACTGTAACACACTCTTTTTTATTACCAAAACTTACTTTAAACCTTGGTAGATTTTTACCTGAAGACAAAAATATTCTGGGCTTATTCTAGTAAGTTGTAAGGTTCCAGAAAACCAACCTCGTTTGGAAACAGATTTCCCTCAAGCAATGCAGCAATAAGTTGATCCTATTACTTTGCAACTAGGTATGCAAACATGAACTTTCTTCTGAAGGGGAGACACAGAACAGCTCCACCACAAGTCAACTACTTTTCAAAACTAAAAAAGCATGACTACCTCAAATGATGCCTTCATAAGTCTCAACAGACCAGACACTTTTACTGCTACTAGATAAAACCAGAGGTTCCTAAGATTTTACCTACAGCCCTCTCCTATTGTTCAAATATCTGTCACCTTGATGCACACATTTTATCTCATCAGATCCACCTCTTTTATTTCTCATGAAATGAAAACTGAAGATGATCCAACTATTCTTAATATTGTATACCGACACTACAGAAATCAAAAACAAAGCTGATTACTTGTTTACACCAGGAATGGAAAAAGAAAAGGTAGCTTTAAAAAAGATACATGTCAATTTTCAGACTAGCTGAAACAAAAGGAATGCTCAAAAATTATTCAAAGTGCCCAACAAAACTGCAAAATAGGTTTTGGCATGCACAGTCAATTGAGTAAGCTCGTCAGGATTCTTGGTATATAAAGTTAGGACTAATATAAAAAACATACCCTACTTCTCTCCTGGGGCAATTTTCTAAGTTACAAGACAAGTTGCACTACAAGCACTACCAACTCGGTTCTATGAATGACAGACAGTACAGCTATCCACACTACCAGCGTGGTTGTAAAATTTACAAAAATCCTTATGTGAAAGTCTTAACAAAAGATCTGTAATGAAACAAAATCGGAGTAAGGATCGCATTACAAAATGTTAAAATAAATGACTTAAAACTTATTTCAGTATTTAAAGGAACTACGTGACAATTCCAAATGGTTAATGTTTTCAGAAAGTATTCCAAAAGTTTTACAACCATGTTAAATACTATATGGTTACAGCAAAGATTAGACAAATCCAAACCCAACGCCAGAAACCAAGCCTCCAGCTTCCCGGATTGAAAGGCTGGCCGCCCCACCTGAGGCGGTTAGATACTCCGAGACAGAGGCCAATATCTTAGCGGCAAGTTAGGCCTCTTCCTCTCGCCGGGAAGCGCATGACAAACAGGGCATCATGCAATTTATGTCACCCGGTCACTTAGCAAAAATTATATCTAACTTCTAAACTTGGACCCAGATGGCCTTCCATATTTATAAGGAATAGAGAGCAGCGAAAGTGTTGGGATAGAAAGAGACTTAAAATGTCCCCCTTTCTGACCCTGTAAACATTTAGCCCATCATTAGAGCTGAGTCCTAGATTCTAAGACTTGCTTTAATGGAGGCTTCCCTCAACCTCCTCGGAGTCTCTTTTCCAACAGTGAAGGAACTTTTCCTGCTTTATCTCAGTTCCCTGAGAACATGCGGCCCTGCAATTCAATATCCTAACCTGGCAGGGGACGGTGGAGGAGGGAAGGAGAGGAATCCAGGGCCAAAACAGCCTTCTTATGAAAGGCAAAAAAAAAAAAAACAAAAAAAAAATCATGATTCCTCCTCCGCCCATAGCAAAACCCATCCCAGAAATTTTACAGCGTGTTAAGAAAAGCAGCACTGCGAACTGCAAACGTAAGAGTTTTCCTTTGACTCCACGCTCGGCTTTCAGCTGTCAAATTACAACTCAGGAAAACACTATCATTAGAATAAAAAAGGAAACAAAAAAGCTCGCACCACAGGGGCCGGGAGCAGGAGCTGCCTGCACCATTTCGGGAGTAGCAGAGCAAAGGAAAGCTAATCCACTTCCCCACCCGCGCCTAAATTCATCCCCTCCCAGGACAGGCAAACCTCACTGCAGGGGCTCAAATTTAATAATAATAACAATAATCATGGCGCTTCCTCCCTCCCCCCCAACCGCGATCCGCCGGGAATCAGCTCCTCACCACCCTCCCCGCTCTCCCGGGATCTCCAGGCCCCGCAGGTCCGATCACCACACCGGACACAGCTCCCAGGGCCCCGGGCGAGCCCAGCCTAACCCGGGGCCCCTCGCCCGGCTTCTCCTCTTCCCTCTCTTTTTACCTCCACCATCCCCCATTCGCATTGTCTGTCTCAATTCAACTTTGACTAATATGGATTCCTCGAGCCTGGGCCGGGCAGTAATTACAGCTCCCCCCCACCGGGAGCCGGATCCCCCCCCATCTCCACCGAGTTCAACGCGGCTCCTTCGTGGAGGAGGGGGACGAGGGTGTGGAGGGTGCAGTGCGCTTTCCCGTCCACAGCTCGCTCGCCCCCGCGGCCCCGGGCCCCCGGGACCAGAAGTTTTCCCCGGAAGGGGCCTAGCCGGGTGCCGCGAGGACCCTCCCCCCTCACCGCCGGACGGCGCGTAAACACCGGCGCCCGCCCCGGCGCGGCCCCGTGGGGGAAGGGAGGGCGGGGAGGCGCCCCTCCCCCAGCCCGCCGGCCCGCCCGCCCGCCGGCCCTATTACCTGTCATTGAGCTGGTCCTCGGTGCCCGGCAGCGGGTGAACCACGAAATGGATGGACGTCATGGTGCTTCCTTCTCGTCCTCCTCCTGAGCACGGCCCCCTCCCGCTATGCTCCCCCCCCCAACCCCTTCCCCTCCCCAAAACCCACAGCCGCCGCCGCCGCCGCCCTCCAGTCCCCAAATGGAGAGAAGCAAATGCGCAGGGGCCGCCACCGCCGCCTCCCCGCCGGGCGTGTGTCCGCGGCGCGGCGGTCCGGCGGGGCGGGCAGGAGGGCGGATCAACACGCCACCCGCTCCCCCAGCGACAGCGCGCAGCAGTGCGAGGCCGGCGGCCGGGACCCGGGGCGCGCCGCCGCCAGCGGCAGCCGGGCGTCGGGAGAAGGGCCGACTGGGGAGGGACGAGCGGGACGGGCTGCGGGGCCGGTGTGGTCCCGGTGGCGGACGGGGTCCGGACTAGGGAGGTGGAGAGGGAGATGAGCCCGCACCGCGCGTCACTGGCGAGAAGCCGTCGCCACCACCAGCACCGCCGCCGCCATCTTCACTTCTGCCCCAGTTTCTCCGTCTCGCAAGCTCCGCTCCCGAGCGGCGGGGGAGGGGCGAACGGGAGGAGGAGGAGGAGGAGGGAGGAGACCGGCGGGCGGGGGCACGGCTCCGAGGGGGCGGGGCTCCGGGAAACGGGCGGTAAGGCCCTTTCGATTGGGCGGTTCATCGTTGTCGGGCCACGACGCTGTAAGGCGCGTGCGGATTGGTCCGTTCGGCTCCCGAGCCCAGCCCCCGCCCCGTGGGGGTGGGATATCTCCCGAGTGAGTGTTCCGGAGAGCACGTGTTAGGGAAAGAAGAGGCGGAGGGGCAGGTGGGGTGGTGAGCCGGCAGGGGCGGGGAGTCCGGGAGGGAGGCTAAGTGTGTGTCCCCGGGGAGGTGGGAAGGAAGAGGGGTCCTTCGTTCTCTCGCTCTGATTTCCCCTGGGGCAGCCCTAATTTTTTTTGCGGACCCTTAGGGGTTTTTTGTTTTTGTTTCTCGTCCTTCATCCTCAGTTACATTTAAAGTGGAAGTGTAAAATCAGTTAAGGGGCAAGAAATACACAGCCTTTTATTGGAGAAGTAAGGTAGTTATGTAAGGGCCTTTCCAGAAGGTCCAATCGTAGGATCATAGAGCTGACTTTGCAGCACCTTCTTTTATCACCCTGATCGCCCCAATTTCGCCAACACCACCACTATTACATACCCACACAAAGACAAAAAGTGGAAATTTCCACCAATTTCCTGATTTAAATGATTCATGATTTTTTACTCCTTTTAAATGAAAGATGATACATCTGTTCTACAAAGGTGTTTCGTTCCTCAGCTTATGATCAGTGGGATCATAAAGGCTAATTCTTGAATAGATCTATCTGCTTTTTTCTAGGGAACCAGTTCATAGCTTTCTCCTCAAAGGCTTCCATGGCACCTTCAAAAAATCAAGTACCTCTTTCAAGAGAAAAAAGTGAAAACATGAAGCCTCTTCTCCAGTATGTTCAGTTAAATCAGGGGTCCTGTGAAATATTCTTAATTTTCAATATCACTTTTCTTCTGTTAATGCATTACACACACACACTTTTGCTCAGGAAGTTCTTTTGAACAAAATATATGAAAATTTATTTATAAATCAGGATAGAGTAGGTACCCCTTGAGACAGATAATGGAACACTTTTGTAGGTCACTAGCTCCAAAATGGCCCAGATTACTTTAGACTAAAAAATGATTTCAAGGCCACTATTTATTAGAAATCCGTGGGAGCCACGGGGAAGCAGGGTAGACCAATGGATACTGCTAGTTTTAGAGCCAGACAGACCTGAATTTGTGCCCTGTTTCTGCTACTTAACTATGTGGCCTTGATTCAATCATTTAACCTATCATAGCATCTTTTTTTCTCATTTGTGAACTATTCCATAGTAATAGCCCTACATAGGGTTTTGGTGAGGCCTAAAAAAGATAATGTATGTCAAGCATGGAGAGCACTTCATAACACTTAGTAGTCTCAGCAAAGGGAGGCTTTTATTTGTCAAGTTGCGCACTATGTGCCACTTGACAAATGTACCATTTGACTACATACCACTTTATACGCTTACATCTTTTAATACTCAAATCACACTATGGAGTAAATAATATTATCCCCATTATATAGACGAGGACACTGAGGCTCAAACACCTTAGGTAAGTGCTGAAGCTGAGACTTAAAACCAGGTCATCTAACTATGATTCCATTGCTCTTTCCACTATACCACAGCTGCCATCTACTTAATAATTTAGAAGGAACAGACTATTCAAAGCCAATGGGAAAATGTGATATGATAAATACAATAAGAGTGCTATGAAAGTTAAAGGAGGAAGTGGTTCCAACCAAGAGAATTAAGAAGTCATTTAAGCTGAGCTTTCAAGAATGTTCTGGGAAAACAGAACATCTAACTTAAACACAGTCATTTTAGATGTGCCCCTGGACAAACTCCAACCTCCATGCCCATACTTTGCTTCATTTCTCTTTCTTCCACATCTTTCTTCATCTTTTCATTGTGCTTCCACCCTGCTTCCAGCTTGATTTACCCACTGAGACTTTCTGTCCTGGTCAAAGGCTGGTCTCGTCACTTTAGGCAGCCCATTCAAACTGCCCACTTGGTCTTTGACTGACAACCATCTTGGCATCGTTCAGGCTGGCATGTTAGGGAGAACTCTCATCTCCCCACACTTTGGTGGGTCACACTTTGAACAGGGAAAAAACAAGAGTAAAGGCACAGAGTTGTGCAAGCCCATCACATGGATGGGGGAGGAGGGAGTACAGATAGGGAATGGAAATAAGCAAGGTTCAGGTAGAACCTTTTTAAAGTGCAATACAAATCTAGAAAAGGAGGCTGGAGTGGGCTTCTTTTCTAACAATTTGGGTTAATTCTCCCTTTGAGGACAACTGAAAAGTTAACCAAAAATATTTCTTTAAATCTGCTTAAAGGCACAAGAGAGTTAACAAAATAATGATGAATTACCAAACTAGGAACCAAGGGATGAATAAGACCCAAGGAAGTGAGTCCTGTGTTTGGAGCCACTTATCCCCCTGGGATGAATGCCAATTCCAGAAAGACCGAGTGAGAAGCCAAGAAGCTGAGCAGTTCTTCTGACAAACATTCAGAGCTAAGACAACAGGGAATAATATTCAAGGTTCCCCAATGCAGTGGTGAGTGCTAATGAGCTCCTCTTACTTTGTGTGGAGCCCTAAAGGACTGCACCTCTGAAATAAGCCATGTCTTAGATATGGTTTCCCCCAAAACATACCTTGAGACAAGGATTTGGCTATAAATAGTTTATTTAGGAAGTGATTACAGGAAGAACTGTATGGAAATGGAGAAATGAGACAGTGAATGGAGAAAACCCAATAAAAGATGGGCTGATGAATGTTTTTACCGGTGTGGACAACTGGAATTCAATCCCACTGGGGATCATCTGAGAGACTGTGTAGGACATATCTTAGAAGTAGCCCACTGAGTGGGGAGGAAACTGGAGGTATTTATCCATTAATTCCATCTCTCAATAGTTGAGGATTGCTCCTGGGTTGTTAACTCCCTAACACTTCAAGCTTTTCCCACTTGTGGGCAAAGCACACTCCTAAGGCCAAAAAACAGTGTCAAGAATGAAAGAAACAGGACTTCCCTGGCTGCGCAGTGGTTAAGAATCCGCCTGCCAATGCAGGGGACACGGGTTCAAGCCCTGGGAAGGGAAGATCCTACATGCCGTGGAGCAACTAAGCCTGTGCGCCACAACTACTGAGCCTGCGCTCTAGAGCCTGCGAGCCACTACTACTGAAGCCCGTGCGCCCTATAGCCTGCGTGCCGCAACAAGAGAAGCCACCGCAATGAGAAGCCCACGCACCGTAACGAAGAGTAGCCCCCACTTGCCGCAACTAGAGAAAGCCCGCGTGCAGCAACGAAGACCCAACACAGCCAAAAAATTAAAAAAAAAAAAAAAAAAGAATGAAAGAAACATAAAGATACTCGGCGGGGTGTTGAGGGGGGGGAAGGGGAGAGAAAGAAAGAAAAAGAAATGTCAGAAATTTTAAGCAGTCAACCCATATTAAAGGGTGTTATTCAAGTAAAAGGAAAATGATTCCCCAATGTAAGCTCAGAGAGGCATAAATGGATGAAGAATAAAAAGGAAAAATATGTAGGTATATGAATGTTGACTGAATAAACAAACAGGACTCAAAAATCCAAAACTCTGACAATACCAAATGCTGGCAAGGACGTAGAACAACAAGAACTCTCATCCGTTGCTGGTGGGAATGCAAAATGGTACAGCTATCTTAGAAGACAGTTTATGGCTTCTTACAAAACTAAACATACTCTTAACAAGTGATTCAGCAATCGAGCTCCTAGGTATTTACCCAAAGGAGTTGAAAATTTATGTCCACACAAAAACCTGCACGTAGATGCTCACAGCATCTTTATTCATAATTGCCAAAACTTGGAAGCAACCAAGATGTCCTTCAGTAGGTGAATGTGTAAATAAACTGTGGTACATCCACACAATGGAATATTATTCAGCACTAAAAGGAAATGAGCTATAAAGCATGAAAAAACATGGAGGAACCTTAAATGCACATTACTAAGTGAAAGAAGCCAATCTAAAAAGGCTAGATACTGTATGATGCCAGCTATACGACATTCTGGAAAAGGCAAAACAATGGGGATGGTAAAAAGATCAGTGGTTGCCAGAGGTTAGTGGAGACAGGAAGATGAATAGGCAGAGCAGAGGATTCTTAGGGCGGTAAAACTACTCTATGATCTATAATGGTGAAAACATGTCATGATAAATTTGTCCAAACCAACAGAAGGTACAGCACCTACAGTGAACCCTAATGTGAGCTATGAGCTCTGGGTGATAATGATGTGTCAATGGAGGTTCACCAGTTTTAACAATTGGGTCACTCTGGTGGGAGATGTTGATAATGGGCAAAGCTATGCATGTGTGGGGACAGGGAGTCTATGGGAAATCTCTGTACCTCCCTCTCAATTTTGCTATGAACCTAAAACTGCTCTAAAAAATAAAGTCTGTTAAAAAAATCTTAAATATTAGCAAAACAAATTCAACAGGATATAGCAAGGAGTAGATCACAAACAAGTTGGATGATTTGACATATGAAAATCAACAAATGTAATTCACCATATTAACAGAATAAAAGAGAAAAATCATTCAATCATTCTGAGTAAGAGAAAGAATGGAACAAAATTCTATAAGTATTCATGAAGAAAATTTCTTAACAAACTATAAATAGAAGGGGACTTCTTTAATTTGATAAAGAATATTCCTAAAAATCCTACAGGAAACATCTTTTGCAATGGTGAAATGTTGAAAGCTTTTACCCTAAGATTGGAAACAAGGATGTCTATCCTCACCACTCCTTTTCAACATTGCACAAGGGTTCCAGCTAGTGCAACGAGAAAAGAAAAATAATTTTAAAGTATAGGGATTAATTTTCTGAGGCAGCTGCCAAAGTTGTCAGAGGGACAGATCATGCTAATCAATGGTTGAAACCATCTCCAGGGCTACCTGGAGGCCAGAGTGGCCAGGCGAGTACTGTTCGGCCAGAAAGTGGTGGTCATGCGTTATGAGGACATCAACATTTCTTGCAAACTTCTACAGAATTAAATGGAGGTAGCAGGCCTTGACCTACAAGCACATAGACACCAACCCGTGCAATGGTCCTTTCCACTTCTGGGTACCAAAGCACATCTTCAGGTAGACTGTGCAAGGCCTGCTGCCCCACAAGATCGAGTATGACCAGGCCACTCTAGAGCACCTCAAGGTGTTTGACCAAAAAAAGCATACGATCATTTCTGTTCAAATGCGTGTGTCTTAAGCCCACACATAGGTTTGCCTACCTGGGGCACCTGACTTATGAATTTGGAAAAGAAGAGGTAGGATGAGGCCAAGATTCACTACATGAAGAAGAAGTAGCTCAAATGGGCCAAGAAGAACGTGGGGAACAAAACCGACAAAGAGAGGTCCTCAAGACTCATAGACTCCTGACCTGAGTCCAGTAAAAACTGCTTATCCCTCAAATACATATATATGTATAGGTTTTGGAAAGGAAGATATAAAAACATCATTATTTTCACAGGACATGTTTTAATACATACAATTAATAAGCAACTTTGGCAAAATAGCTGGAAATAAGGTTAATGTCCAACAAAAAATCAATTGTTTTTAATATATCAAAAAAACAAAAAGAATTAGAAACGAAATTTAAAATACCATTTAAAATAATATAAAAACTATGAAATGTCTAATATCTAGAACAAATTCAATGAAAGATGTATAAACTCTCTACACAGAGAACTTTAAAACATTTTTGAGAGAAATCAAAGATGATCTTAATAAATGGAGGAATATACCATGTTTATGGGCTGGTACAACTAATACCGTGAAGTTGTAAAGTCTCCCTAAACTGATCTATAGATTTAGTGCCATCTCAATCTAAATCCTTCCATCCCAGTAGAACTTCACAAGTTGTTTTTCAAACTTATATGGAAATGTAAGAAGAAACAAAGAGATCGTTGAAACAGAATAAAAAGCTCAGACAGAGACCAAAGGTTAATGAACACATGACTTTGATAACATAGGCACCTAAGGGCAATTTGGAAAGGAAGGTGTTTGCAATAAGTTGTGCTGGGATGATTGGATATCATTATTTTTGAAAATTAAACTTAACCCCCCATACCATATGCAAAGATCCAGGTGGACTGTAGATGTAAATGTAAAAGGCAAATAATAAAATCTCTAAGAAGATAATATAAAAGGATACCTATATGACCTTAGGACAGGGGTAAACTTCTTATACTGGGTATAAAAGCTCTAATCATAAAGAAAAAGGATCATATGTTAGACTATATTATAAATAAAAATTTCTGTTCATCAAAACGACAACATTAAAACATTGAAAAAAACTATGGTTACCAAAGGGGATAGCAGGGCGAGGGGTAGGGGGGAGGTAAATTAGAAGTTTGGGATTAACATATACACACTATTATATGTAAAATAGATAGGGACTTCCCTGGTGGTGCAGTGGTCAAGAATCCACCTGTCAATGCAGAGGACATAGGTTCGATCCCCGGTCCAGGAAGATCCCACATGCCACAGAGCAACTAAGCCTGTGCGCCACAACTACTGAGCCTGTGCTCTAGAGCCCTCAAGCCACAACTACTGAAGCCCACGTGCCTAGAGCCTATGCTCTGCAACAAGAGAAGCCACCTCAGTGAGAAGCCTGCGCACCTCAATGAAGAGTGGCCCCCACTCGCCACAACTAGAGAAAGCCCAAGTGCAGCAATGAAGACCCGACACAGCCAAAAAAAATATATAAATTAATTAATTAATTAAAAATAAAATAAAATAAAATAGATAAATAACAAGGTCCTACTTGTAGGACCTATCAATATCTTGTAATAACCTATAATGGAAAGAATCTGAAAAAGAAAAAAAAAAAAAAAAAAATATATATATATATATATTTGAAACTGAATTGTTTTGCTATGCACTTGAAACTAACACATTTTAAATTAACTATACTTGAATTTTAAAAAATGGTTAAAAATAAAAACAAACAACAACAAAAAAAGAGATTGAAACAATAAGCCACAGAATGCAAGAAGATATTTGTGATACGTATTACTGAAAAAGGACTCACATTCAGAATATATTTTTAAATTCCTAGAAATTACATATTAAAGAAAAAGAAAATTAATTTTTTTGCATTGTTTAATTGAAGTATAGTTGATGTACAATACTATGTAAGTTACAGGTGTACAATATAGTGATTCACAATTTTTAAAGGTTATACCCCATTTATAGTTATTATAAAATGTTGGCTATATTTCCCATGTTATACAATATATTCTTGTAGCTTATTTTATACCTGATAGTTTGTACCTTTTAATCCCCCCTCCCCTCTCCCCACTGGCAACCACTAGTTTGTTCTATCTGTGAATCTGCTTCTTTTTTATTATATTCACTAGTTTGCTGTATTTTTTAGATTCCACATATAAGTGATATAGACAGTATTTGTCTTTCTCTGTTTGACTTATTTCACTTAACATAACACCATCCAAGTTCATCCATGTTGCTGCAAATGGCAAAATGTCATTTTTTAATGGCTGAATATATTTTTAAATTCCTAGAAATTACATATTAAAGAAAAAGAAAACCCAAAATTTTGTAATGGGCAAAAGACTAGAATAGGCACTCCATAAAAGAAATACACAAATGACCGAAAAACTTATCAACCTCATTCATCATCGGGGAAAAGCAACTTAAAACCACAATGAGATACCACTACATACCCTCCAGGATGGCTACAATCAAACAGACTGATGATAAAAAGTGTTGGTGAGAGTGTGGAACAAGAACTTATTTACAGGGCTTCCCTGGTGGCACAGTGGTTGAGAGTCTGCCTGCCAATGCAGGGGACACGGGTTCGAGCCCTGGTCTGGGAAGATCCCACATGCCGCGGAGCGACTGGGCCCGTGAGCCACAACTACTGAGCCTGAGCGTCTGGAGCCTCTGCTCCGCAACAAGAGAGGCCGCTATAGTGACAGGCCCGCGCACCGCGATGAAGAGTGGCCCCCACTCGCCGCAACTGGAGAAGGCCCTCACACAGAAACGAAGACCCAACACAGCCAGAAATAAACATAATAAATAAATAATAAAAATTTAAAAAAAAAAAAAAAAAAAAGAACTTGTTTACAGCTGGTGAGAGCATAAACCAATATAATCACTTTGGAAAACAGTTTGTCATTTTCTCCTAAAGTGAAATATACAATCCCAACAATTTTACTCCAAAGTATACACCAAATAGATGTGCATGCACAGTGTACCGAGAGACAAGGAAAAGAATGTCCATAGAAGCACTATTTATGAAAGCCCCAAATTGTAAACAATTCAAATGACCATCAAAAATAGAATATCATGGTCAGTTCATGCAAAGTAATGCTGTACAACAATAAATATTAATGAGCTACAGCTACTTGCAAAACCTAAATGAATGTCAAAAAAGTAATGTTGAATAAAAGGAGGCAGAGATGGTACAATTCCATTGATATGAGCTTCAAAAACCAGTGAAGTGGACTTCCCTGGTGGTGCAGTGGTTAAGAATCTGCCTGCCAATGCAGGCGACATGGATTTGAGCCCTGGTCCAGGAAGATCCCACATGCCGCGGAGCAACTAAGCCCGTGTGCCACAACTACTGAGCCTGCTAGAGCCTGCGAGCCACAACTACTGAGCCCGTGAGCCACAACTACCAAAGCCTGTGTGCCTAGAGCCAGTGCTCCGCAACAAGAGAAGCCACTGCAATGAGAAGCCCGCACACCGCAACGAAGAGTAGCTCCCACTCGCCACAACTAGAGAAAGCCCATGGGCAGCAATGAAGACCCAACACAGCCAAAAATTAATTAATTAATTAACTAACTAATTAATTTTTAAAAAAACAGTGAAGTGGAACTATATTGTTGAGGATGCATGTTTAGGTAGTAAAACTAAGGAAAGCAAACCAAGGGGTTACCTTAAATGGTAGCAGATACTTCACGGGGAGGGAGAGGTGTTGATTGGGAAGTGGAACCAGGGGACCTGCTGAATGCTGATAGTTTTATTTTCTGACATGGGTGTTGTTACAGGGTGTTCTTCTTATGATAATCTGTTTAGCTTAGCTATACATTTTTTTTAATTATTTATTTATTTATTTATTTGGCTGCATCAGATCTTAGTTGCGGCATGCAGGATCTTCATTGCGGCACGCGGGCTTCTCTCTAGTTGTGGCACATGGGCTCAGTAGTTGCAGCGCAGGGGCTCAGTTGCCCTGCGGCATGTGGGATCTTAGTTCCCCGACCAGGGATCGAACCCGTAATCCCCTGCATTGGAAGGCGGATTCTTAACCACTGGACCACCAGGGAAGTCCCTAGCTATACATTTTTATTTCATGTGCTTTTCTATATGTATTTCACTATAGAAAAATATATTTTTTTAAGTGGCTCAACCTCACACCATATAAAAATATTAACTAAAAATGACTTATAGACCTAAATGTGAAAGCTAAAGCTTTAAAATTCTTAGCAGAAAACATAGGAGTAAATTTTTGTAACTTCAGATAAGGCCATTGTTTCTTAGAGACAAAAGCATAAACAACTGAAAAAAATAGATAAATTGGACTTCATCAAAATTTAATACTTCTGTGCTTCAAAGGACACCATCAAGAAAGTAGAAAGGCATCCCATGGAATTGTTACCGAATTGGTCAACTGGACCCCTTCCAGGGTCCTAGCCTGGGCCAAGACCCCTTGTCTTGGCTAGGGAGGTTCTTTTTCCACTAGGACTCACACGGCCAATAACAAAACTAATTCAATGGCCAAAGAAGGAACTTAACTTGCAAATCAACTTCTCAACCCCGTTCAGCAGAGACACCATATATATGGGAGGACCTATACCATATGTATAGGTAAAAGGGAGGGAACTGGAAAAAGTGGGAAGAATATTCATGACTTATCCCAAAACAGGAGTGTGGTTTGGACCCAGAACTGATGCAGCTCTCCTTTTCAGTCCTTGTATGGGCTTTTCTGGTTGTTGTCACGACAACTGTCAACTGTCAACTGTCATGGCGCAAGTGGGTGTATCATTTAGCATGCTAAGGTATTAAAATGAATGTATAATGAGGCTCTAGGTCTACCGGAAGTTAGATCTTCTGCCACCTTGGGTCTAGTTGGTTCTAACCAGCTCTTGTTTTTCTCTTTGCAGCTTCCGCCTGAAACTTAGTTAAGAGCAATTGGTTTCCTTTTGAGGGAGGGGCAGGGGTGTGATTCCGGGGCAATAGTGTTGGTAACAGAATGGAAAATAATATTTGCAAATCATATATCTGATATAGGACTAGTGTCCAGAATATGTAACGAACTCTTAAAACTCAATAAAAAGACAAAAAGTTCAATTCAAAAATGAGCAAAGAAGAAAGAGGAGGCTGAGAATGAGCTGAAGTTTATGAAAGAAGAATAAGAAAGAGTAAAGCATTTGGTTTGCAAAGCTGTAACATGCTAATGAGTAGCAAAGAGAAGGCAAAATGTTTTACTCCTAACTGCTGCATCAAAGAGTACAGTATGGAAAATATAGGAAAATAAATATTGTGAAGGTGAAAAATTAAAGCTCCTATTATAAGAAAAGACTATCAGAGAGCACTGAGTTGTCTTCAATGAAGTCAAGCCTCCATACCCAGATAAACTATATGCCATAGTGCCATATAAAGTTTAAAAAATCCTAGGGAAAAAAAAATTGACAAAGGATTTGAATGACATTCCTACAAAGAATATATACAAATGGCCAATAAGCACATGAAGAGATACTCAACATCATTAGGGAAATGCAAATGAAACCCACAATGAGATAATACTTCTCATCCACTGGCATAACTAAAATGAAAAGAACAGATAATAACGAATGTTGGAGAGGATGTGGAGAAATTGAAACCTTCATACCTTGTTGATGGGATTGGAAAATGAAACAGCCACTTCAGAAAACAGTTTGACAGTTTTGACAGTTCCCAAAATGTCAAACTACCATAAGACCACGCCTAGGTATAAACCCAAGAGAATGGAAAACTTATATCCACACAAAAACTGGTCCACAGGGACTTCTTCCCTGGCGGTCCTGTGGTTAAGGCTCCGTGCTTCCACTGCAGGTGGCCCGGGTTCGATCCCTGGTCAGGGAACTAAGGTCCCGCGTGCCACGCGGTGCAGCCAAAACAAAAACAGAACTAAACTAAACTAAACTAAAAAACCTGGTACACAAACGTTCAAAGTAGCATTATTCACAATAGAGGAAAAAGTGGAGACAACCCAAAGGTCTATAAACTGATAAATAAAATGGAATATTATTTGCCATAAAAAAGAATGAAGCACCAATCCATGCCACAGCATAAATGAACCTTAAAAACAGTATGATAGGTGAAAGAAGCCAGACACAAAAGGCCAAATATTGTATGTTTCCATTTATATGATGTGTCCAGAATAGGCAAATCCAAAGAGACAGAAAATGGATTAGCAGTTGCCAGAGGATGGAAGGCCCAGGGAATGAGAAGTGATTGCTAATGGGCATGGGGTGTTTTGGGGGGATGAGGAAATGTTCTGGAATTAGACAGTGGTGATGACTGTGCAATTCTGTGAATATACTAGAAACCACTCAATCATATACTTTAAAAGGATTAATTTTATGGTATGTGAATTATATCTTAATAAATTTGTTATTCAAAAAAAAGGAAAGAAAAGTGGTTGTATGACTTCATACTCTCACTAGCAGTGTAGTCAGTTCAAATTGATTTATGCAATTTTTGATTAGCTAAGCTAGCTTCTACCTTTTCAGTGCTTCTTAAATTTTTATTTATTTATTTTGGCCATGCTGCGCAGCTTGCGGGATCTTAGTTCTCCAACCAGGGATTGAACCTGGGCCCTCGGCAGTGAAAGCACAGAGTCCTAACCAGGGAATTCCCACATTGCATTTTTAAAAAAATATTTACTTATTTATTTATGTGGTTGCACAGGGTCTTAGTTGCGGCAGGCAGGCTCCTTAGTTGTGGCACATGGGCTCCTTAGTTGTGGCTCATGGACTCCTTAGTAGTGGCATGTGAACTCTTAGTTATGTCATGCAATGTGGGATCTATTTCCCTGACCAGGGACCAAACCCAGGCCCCCTGCATTGGGAGCACGGAGTCTTAACCACTGCGCCACCAGGGAAGTCCCTCACATTGCATTTTTTAGAATGTCTCTACCATTCATCCAAAGAATGATTTATTGAGTGACTACTGTCTGCCAAGCACTAAGTATTACAGATAGATGCAATGGGACAGGCAAGGTCTCTGCTCTCACAGAGCTTACAATCCAGCGGCAAGGGGTGAGAGAATAGGGTTGCAGATACTTTTACAAAAGGTAAGCCACTTGCCCAAAGTCATACAGTTAGTAACTAGTGAGGTCATCTTAGAAAGAAAGATCAAGTCTCATAGGACCTTAGTGGTCATTAATCCAACGCCCTCATTTTACAGAAGAATCTGAGGCTCAGAGAGCCTCAGATTAAATTGCCTCAGGTTAAATTGCCCAGTGACACATCCAAACAGTGACATGAGTTTGGGAGCCCAGGGGAACCCTAGAAAACTCCTCAGCTAACCCAATGGGCCTCAGGAGTTTAAGATGCCCCTCAAAAATGGGAAAGCCTCCCACATGCATTCAACAACTGTTCATTGCTGATTGCCAAATGCTAGGCATTGTGCCACGAACTGGGAGCCTAGCAGTGAACAAGACAGATGATGTCCTTTCCCTGTGGCTTCATGGAGTCTGGAGGTTCCCAAGTGCAAGTTGACAGCTGTTTCAGTGGCTGCCTGAAAGTCCTCATGGGAGGCAAAGATACCTAGAGATTTTGGAGCCCTTGCCAGATTATGATTCCACTGGTGATTCCATTGGTCTGGAGTGGGCCTTGAAATCTGTATTTTTAACACTCTCCAAAGGCAACTCTGGTGAGCAGCCAGGTTTTGGGACCACTGACCTAGTGTACCTCACAACTTGGCTTTTAGAGCTGAGATAAACGAGACCTGGAGAGACTCATCCAATACCACAACTAGAGAAAATCTGTCTAATGCCCATCCCTGGGGCAAAGCACTTATTCATTCTTAAGCAAATATTGAGCATCTACCATGTACCATGCAATAGTCTAGGAGCTAGGGATAGAGCAGAGATAAGACAGTACAGTTCCTGCTCTAATGGGCTTACATTTGTCGGGGTGGGGGTGGGAGGCAGGAATAAAGCCAAGAAAGAAAGAAACCAGGTCATTTAAACTCTAATAATGACAAGGGAGATCAAGGGAGTGCCAAGTCAGCACCGAGTCAGCGGAAGAGAATACGTTAGGTTGAACCGCGTAAAATTGTCAATATTTGACCATTTTTGATCTACAGAAACAACAATTTCATGTGGTTCAGCTTTATAAATAGGAGTTAGAGAGAGGTTGAGCCGTCTCTCCCCAGGAAAAAAAAAAAAGGGAAGAAGGTCTCAAGATGGATATGATTTGAACATGAGAATGACAGATAAAAGCCTAGAGGAAGGGTTTTGTTTAGAACAAAGTCTCTGAGGAGAAATTGTGGAAGAGAGGCTGGAGAGAAGGGACATTCATTCCATAGCTGTGGAGGGCACTGTGTAGAAATGGCACAGTCACCAAAGAAGTGCAATGCATGATCACTATTCTTAAGTTACTTACACGTTGATTACAGACACAATCAATAAAAACCATAAATAATAAAAAAATCAAATACTTCCACACAAAGATTCATGCTATACCCACTGCTGCAAACATCCTGCCCAGAGCTGCCCGCCCTCGGTCCCTGACTAAATGCCACTTCCTCTGTGATATTATCCATTACCTCCACAGTCAGGGGAGATTGCTCCCTCCCCCAAACCTTCATCATTCACTCTTCATACCTCTCTCTCCATCTACTGTCCTCTCCATCTACCATGGTAATTTCCAGGCTTAACTTCCTTCCACTTAGTGGGCTTCTTTAGGGAAAGGACTATGTCACATTCACCTGGGTTCTTCTGCCAGTGCGTGACTGTCATTAGGACCAGCTCAATGGAGAAGAAATGAATGAATGGACAGATGAATGAGTGAATGAGAACTATCTCCAAATTTTGTTTGTCTTTAAGGTTATGTAAGGCTGCAGTAAATTGTCCCCAGTAACTAATTTAGGGATTAAAGTGCAGTTCAGGTCTGGGGTGAGCTACTTACCAAAGCAAGGTCCCTGTCCCATGGGGACCTTTAAGTTCCATCTCACAAAGATAAACCTTTCCATATCAGGGGGCAGTCCACGTTTGCGCAATACGATTAAACCCCAAGACAGCGTCTGGCCCCCATATGGGAGGGGCCGTCTGGCTGAATACCTAACCAGGTCACAGCCACTCTGGCTCTGGCTCTGGCCTGCCCCAGGTACAGAAATCTCCCGTCCTACTGACCCCGACAGAGCCTCATCCTGGCCACCTGCAAGTCCTGTTTTCTGTGGAAATGGCACACGGCTGCTGGCCACATTTCCCACAGCCGTCCTGTGTGTACTTGGAAATCATTAGCTTCCCTCCCGTGTATATTTTCTGTAGAGGAAATAACTCCTTCAGCTTCCTCATAGGCCCTTTTTCCAGCCACTGAAGTGGCCACCAGCCCTCAATATTGGACCTGGCCTGGCCAAGTCTATGTGATTCAGAGGCTGGTTATTCCAGTTTGTGAATTACCCAGGACTTCTGCTTGTTTTCCTTTCTGCTTCTGCTATTTACATGTGAGGAGATTTTACTGCTCAGCATCATCTCCCTCAGTGTCTGGGAAGAATACTAATGCTCACATCTGTTTAGTGCTTTCTAGTCTACAAAATGACATTCCATACATAAACTTATTTTAGCCTCCTAACAGTCCTGCAGAATAGGTTTCATTATTCTCTGTTTGCAGCTAAGCAATGATACATGACTCGTCCGCCATCACACAGCCAGAATGTACGAGAATTGGGTCTTGAACCCAGCTTCTGATTCTCTGTCTGGTGTTGTTACTTTTCAACCCTTCAGGGAATGCAAGTTTTCCACTTTGCTATCCATTAGAAGTCACGGCAAGATCTGGATGGGAGAGTGGTTTTCTGATACTACCATTAGAAGTCTTCCGCAAGTGTAATTCTTTTGGCTCTGCTGGTTGGAATTTCCATGGTGGCAGCAGGGCCATGGCATCCACCCTTGAGTGGTCTGCAGCTCCAACAACCACATGGCCTTGGCCCCAAATGGATACACTTTCTGAGAAAGGTATATTCTCAAATTTTGTATCGCTCCTGTGGGTGATGGTATGTATCCTGTTGACGTTCTGTCCACTGGGTCACAGTGTTCTAACTCAAACAAATAAAACCCAACATTTAAGTTGTGCTTTACAACTTTCAAAGCGTTTTGCAACTAACCCTCTGAGCTGTATATGGAAGGAAAATAACACTATTAATATCTCCCCTTTAAAGATGAGAAGGATAAGGCTCAGAGAGCAACTCTGAGCAAATTTTCAAGGTCCCACAGTCAGGCACCCTCAAGGGGGAGGTATCTTCTGACTCCAAATCTTATGCTCTTTCCAGAAAAACTAGTTAGCCACAATATCAATATATGATGATAATAATTAACATGTGTGTAGGGCGTTAAGGTTTTACCAGGCATTTTCACAAATATTAGTTCATTTCATCTTCAAAAACCCCTGTAAGTTGATACTGTTATTAATTACCCCCATATTGCTTTTAAATTCTCAGTCATATTATCATTATACCCTTTCACCTCGGTGCAGTAAATGCAACCCTGAAAAACATTCATTTATGCTTTCAACAGATGTTTTTGATCCCCTGTGTGTAAGAAAGACCCTGCCCTGGTTCCTGTGGTCAGAGCCTGTGATTTCTGCACTCCTGATTCTCCTGGTACACAGTTACCAGAATTGGAACATCATAGCTGTGATTAGCTGTGACATGACAGGGGCAGATAGATCAACCAGAAATGGGGTGAAGGGAAATGACCTACCACAGGGCAAAAAAGGCAGCCTCTCAAATTGCCCCACGTGCTTCAATTAGTGGCTGTTTCCACAGACTAAAAATCAGATTTTATATGAACAACCTAAGAAGGAACATCAGCCTAGCCTTAGTCTCTAAGCCACAGCCCCACACAAAGATACCAATCATTATGAGTAATGTCATCGTCAAATGCTGGGAATACTATTACAGGACATGGCTATTGAATCAACAAATGACGAAAGGTTGGCTCTGGAGCCCTCCGTTGACCAGTCCCAGAGCTCATGGTCCCATTCATAGGGCAATCGGTAGTGCATTATTTCTATGATTAAGAGAGAAAGAGGACAAGGGCATATGCTCTCTTTTCCTCACTTCTTCCTCCTCTCCTTTTCACTCTCTTTTCTCTATAGCTACTGGATAAGGAAAGGTCAACGATGAAATGGAGACACAAGAGACTAAATTGGAGAGGGTGTAGTAGACACGGGTGGCCTGGGGAGACTGAATTCTGTGGTCAGAGCCTATGGTTTCTGCACTCCTGATTCTCCTGGACACTGGGGAAATGGCCGGGTTGGTGGAGTTCTAGATTTGCCTTGATATTTTAACCCACGTGAGGGCAATTCACTACTGTTCCTATTGTTCAGTGCCACTCTGATGTCACCAAGGTGCTGAACAACCTGCCAAGGGACAGGCTTGATTTCTGTCATCTTTCCATGAGAAGTGGAGCTGGGAGGGGCACGCGAGGAACAGGGAAAGAATTTACACCTCCTGAAGACAGGCTCCAAAACTGGGGCCTTTTCAACAGTCATTAAGGTAGTCTTTTGACGTGAAAAGGCATTAGCATAAGCAGTGTGAAAGCAAGGCTGTGAAAAATGAAAAGAAGGAACTCAAAGAGTGCTGACGCTCTATGTGTTTGCCCTGCCCCTACGCTAACCCACACGTCCTCCAACCAGCTGTGCTGGACAGTCTCCCTTCCTCTCCACATCCACTCTCGACCCTTCTCCGCAGTGCTCTTGCCCTTGGAGGCACCCCTCTCCCTTGACTGCATCCACGGGACCCCCTTGCCCTCGGTCTCTAGTGATGTTAGGCCAATGGGTGGCACTAGCAGGAGATCAAAGGGTTGCAGGAGAGACAGCTCAGGCATGTGTGCCCCCAGCTCCCTCCCAGGGCTTGCATTCCTGGCAGAAGCCCGTCTCCTATAGCTCCAGCTCTCCCCAGATTCCAGCCACTGTCCCCTCTCCTCCCCTCTCCTCTCCAGGCTGCAGGTGATACAGCTTTTAGCTCTTGCTCACCCCCAGTGCTTCACCGAGTCTTGTTGGTTTTTCTAAATAGCTCCGCCATTAAATGTTATTCAATTGCTCTTCCGGGAGTGCCATGAGATTGCAGGCAGGCCCCTAACCACTGTACATCCCAAAGCCTGCTGCTCCTAAGGTTTCAGCCCGTCCATCCACCTGCCAGCCCCTGAAATCCTAACTCATTTCCCTCCTTCTTTCCTCTGTTCCTCACTCTACAGATTCAAAGCTCCCAATCTTTTTCCCTGTCTTCAGTGTTCATCTGGGTCATTCCAATTAACGTAGGTGAAAGTAACACACCCTAAGGCAATGTTTCTTGACCTTAACAACTACAACTACAACAAAATCCCCTCAAACAAACAGGATTTTCAGGCTCTCTTTTAAAGTGAATTTCACCCTAGGTAAATGTAAGCAAATCAAAGCAGTGTGTCAAAGGGCAGCTTTGTGAACTAGGCCCTTCCACTCATTTTAATATGCCTTCCCACCTCCTGGGAATCTCTAAAATATGGATGAGATTTAACCTTAATAAGGGTCGTATGAATTTTTTTAAAGGTTTTTAAAAATAAATTCTAAATGAACCTGTAAAAATTAGAATAAAAGAAGTCTTGGGATATTTTCTCTGGAATCTACTCCCTGGGGTGGCTTTTGGTGCTCTATAATTAACTGTAGCTAGCATAAAATATTAAATCCAGGAGATCTGCAGTGGACTTATTGAGCAAGAAAGATGCCAAACCAAGTTTGGAACTCCTGTCCATATTCTAGACATGGGAGTCTTTGTCTGGTCTGAAAGATCCAATGGAGAAAGAGAAAAAGAAGGAAGAATAGAGAAACTCCATTTCCAGAACTATTGAGGAGGTTAGATAACATAGAAACCTTCCTGCTACAAACTCCTTTAAGTGCTAGATAAAATGCAACAAACATCCTTTTAAATGTGTAGCGGAGCTCCTGAGAAAGCAAGAGAAATCTCCAAAGGCCCAGAGGAAAGATGGAACTGAAAATGAGAGAGAAAGGGCCAAGGCTGCTGCTGCAGTAGCTTGGATGGGGGTATCTGCCCCCACGTAGGTAATCGGGGCACTTGGGATCTTATGGCCACAAGGGGACAGTAGAGTAGGCAGAGAGTTGGAACTGACAGCCCTGCCAGTAGCTACAACCTTGAAGGGTTATGCCCTTGGGGAAGGAAAGAACTAGAAAATACCCACCCACCAGCACAGGGAGATGACAGGAAGCATGTAGGTTTCAGTCCAGACTCTGGGTGGGGATAAAAAGAGTCAGAACTGATCATTTCTCACCAAGGCTTATCTCACCAGGGAGTTTGCAGCTCCAGTGTGTGTATTCTACTTCTGTGATTTGCAAATCTTTAAGCTAAGACATTAACATAGAATGTGGTTCTAGGCCAGTGATACACCTAAGACTCCCGTAGAAGTGCATGCAAACACACACACACACACAAACACACACACACACACACACACACACACACACACACTTCCCCAAAACACATCTCTGAAAAATATACTTTCAACTCAGGTTGCACAGGGGCTCTCTTGGTAAAAGCCTGCTGAAGATGAAATTACAATAGAAAATTCAAGATTCACACTAAGTCCCAAGCAGAATAAATAAAAATTAAATCCACACCTTGACATGTTGTAGGAAATTTCAAAACACCGAAGAGTCTGAGAGAGAGAGAACAGTTTACCTACAAAAGAACAACACTTAGGCTGGTAGCAAAAGCAACAATAGAAACTAGAAACTAATGGAATCATATCTTCAAAGTGCAGAGAGAAAAATAACTGCCAACCTGGTTTACCTATCATGGTAGAGAAACAGTGAAAGACAGACATTTCCAGGCATAAGAGAGAGCCCCCCACCAAGGAGCTTTACTGAAGGGACTAGTAAAAAGTATGATTAGAAGGACACAACTCAGAAAGAGAGAGTAGCACTCAAAAAGCAATGGTGGGGCTTCCCTGGTGGTGCCGTGGTTAAGAATCAGCCTGCCAATGCAGGGGACACGGGTTCAAGCCCTGGTCCGGGAAGATCCCACATGCCGCGGAGCAACTAAGCCCGTGCTCCACAACTACTGAGCCTGAGCTCTAGAGCCTGCAAGCCACAACTACTGCACCCACGTGCCACAACTACTGAAGCCCGCGTGCCTAGAGCCTGTGCTCTGCAACAAGAGAAGCCACGACAATGAAAAGCCCGCGCACTGCAATGAAGAGTAGCCCCCGCTCGCCGCAACTAGAGAAAGCGCACAGGCAGCAATGAAGACCCAACGCAGCCAAAAGTAAATAAATAAATACATTAAAAAAAAAAAAAGCAATGGTGAACGGAGAAATCAGTAAACATAGGGGAAAATCCAAACAAGTATATAAAATAAGAACAATAATAGCAACTATTTGGGGAGTATAAAAATATAAAATAAGATATATTTATATCTTATATATAAAATAAGAGCATATAAAATAAGAACAATAATAGCAACTATTTGGGGAGTATAAAAAAGTGAGACTAAAACATTGGGCAATATGTAAGCCGAGGGCAGAACGATCAGGGTGAAGTCGCTCTACCGTCCTTATCTGCTTTAGGAGAGGGAGAAAGATGTGGCAGTGTTTATGGACTTAGACTTTGCCAAATTCCATATGCTTAATTAAAAATTTAAGAGTAACCAGGAAAATAATAGAAATTGAACAAATGATTCTTAAATCAGAAGAGAAGAAAATGGATAGTGGTCTCAGAGAGGAGACAGGCAATTCCACCAGAGCAGATATGGAAGGAATTTCCCACCCACACTGGCCAGTGCTCATGGAGAAATCCAGGCCCAAGACAAGAGAAAACCTGTTCTTTGATGAGAATGTATCCAGAGTGGGTCTACAAAGAGACCAAGGTCAGTGGAATTCAGGGAATCTGAGAAGCTCAGGGGTTAAGGGTGGGATAAATGGATATTTAGTGAGCAGGTTGTCCAGGAAAGTTGTTTCTCTAAGCTGTTTACATACTTAACGCTTGAATTTTATGTGTTCTATACTGTTTTCTATCGATTAAACTTTAAAAAATAGCATTTATTTCTGATTTTTTTTTTTTTTTATGTCTGTGTTGGGTCTTCGTTTCTGTGCGAGGGCTTTCTCTAGTTGCGGCAAGCGGGGGCCCCTCTTCAACGCGGTGCGCGGGCCTCTCACTATCGCGGCCTCTCTTGTTGCGGAGCACAGGCTCCAGACGCGCAGGCTCAGTAATTGTGGCTCACGGGCCCAGTTGCTCCGCGGCATGTGTGATCTTCCCAGACCAGGGCTCGAACCCGTGTCCCCTGCATTGGCAGGCAGATTCTCAACCACTGCGCCACCAGGGAAGCCCCTTATTTCTGATTTTAAAACAATATATGTTTAAAATTCAGAAAGTGCCAAGAATTCAACTTCTTAATACAATTATATGGTTAGTGCATCCCTACTACATTTCAGGTGCTATAAATACCAACTCAGCTAGAGGTCCTTGAAAACCTCCCCCTTTTGGAACTTTGTATTCAGAGGTGCTGTGAGAGGAGATTCCTGCCGTAAGTCACAGTATCTCTGAAGATCCATTCCTCTCTCTTCCACTGTGAGTGGAAATGCAGAAAAAAACAGGGTATTTACTCAGAAAAAGAGGCTGGAGCCATCTCCTAAAACCCAAGTATTTGGAACAAGAAATCAAATTCACAAATGCAGAGAGCCCTTTCCATGTTCAAATTGCCCAAGGAAGGCTAAGTAAAAACATGACCTTATTCACACAGTCTTTTATAAGTGTGTGTTTTGTTAAATATACCAGTTTCATGCTTGATTTTCCCCCCTTATTACTGTTGAACAACAGTTATATGCTAGGTCATTTGTGGTCCATTTATCCCTTGATTTGTTCATTTTTCCTATTGGACATTTTGCTACCCATGGGAGTGATTAGCAATGACATTATTTGCTGAATTAAACATCAAGACATATTACATAAAACCCAGATATCCAAAATCGCTTAAAAATGTTTTAAGATCCCATACCCCACATCCCCAGATGTCAACAGCTGCCGCCTGCAGATGGAACACACACTCCCAGGTGGTCCCTCTCCACATTTCCCCTTGTTCTTATACCAGGCCACCCTCATTTACTGTGTCCTCTGCCTGGCCCCTGTAGGCCTCTGACATTGACACGACTCTAATCTTTTATTTCCTGTCCTGACTTAAACTGCCTAAAATAACTCCTCAACAACCCAATACTTATGGTAAAAGTCTTATTTAAATCCACACAAGTCATAAAATGTCAAAAATCTAAAATCCTCTACTATGGGTAACATTTCATTTTCACCTAGTTACCAAGGTTACACTATCAAATATTTTTATCCTCAATATTAACTATCAATCCAGGAATTATACAAGTTGTCAGTTTGCAATTATCCTAACATCTCTTTCTAGATATTCCTGCCTCTGTTTCCTATTAGTGAAAAAAATCCCTCCTAACCACGTCCTGCCTCAAACCACATAATGTCACAAGACAGCATCTGAAATTATAATTGTTTCAATATCCTTAATCTTCAGCAACTTCAATAACTCTCCAAAATATAATGTAATAAGGGAATTAACTTTTATATCTTTTGGTCAGTTTGCTTTGAACCACAAAGGAGAGCTCTTTCTGGGCTTTTGGTTCTGATGTATTTCAGAAAGTTAGTTAGTTACATAGTTAGTTTTAAAATTCTTAACACTACAACTCTGTAATTTTCTTATGCAATTATCTACTTACAACAGGTTTCATGCAAAAAGACATGTAACCAGTATCTAGTTTTATACTGCTGGCCTATTTGTTTTAGTCAGAGTTTGGCAGACTTTGTAGAACAAAATGAAACCTCACCCTAAAACTTTTAACACCTAAATAGTCAAAATACACTAGATTTTTGCTCTGCCAAAAATCTCCGTGCTAAAGTACTAATGCAATTGAGCTGTGGGAAAGAATATACGCAACTTTTTCTCAAAGGGATTCAGAAGTGATTTAAAATTAATCTCTCATCAATGATTAGAAAAGAATCTCTCAAGAAGAATTCCTCAAAAGCACATAGAAATTTTTCATGACCCTCTGCAGGGTATAAAACAGTATTTAAAAAGTCATTGAGTATAATTGGAATTTACTTTTGAGCAGGCTGTTACCTACAATCTAGAAAACTGTATTTCCAAGTTAGTGATGACAAATTTCAAAGGCCTTTTCCTATTGCCTCAAAATTCTTACTTTGCTCTTCTCTCTCAATTTTTATTTCTACCTTCTTCAACTTCCCCTTATCTTTTCTTTTCTCAACTTTCTCTCTAAAAAATGTGTAGGTCCTCTCAGACCGTCCGGTTCCTTCTCATTGTACGAGAGTACAATACAGTGACAAAATAGCACATCAGTTATTCACCAAAATGTTGGGGGAAATGTTCTGCTATATTACAAAACACAACTTTACTTTAGGAAACTACTTATAATTAATACATCTTTTTGTCATTCATAAAATTGTATATATTTTTGTCAGTTTGTAAAGTGGCAGTTAAAATGAAAATTAGAAAGGAGATCTAAAAGGCAGCTGGTAGTGGGCATGAAATTAGCATCAGCAATCACTAACAGGCACTTTATTTTTTTTGGCACTAACTCTGGTTTATCACTGGACTTACCACTCCCTGTTACTTACACCAGCCCATGTCACTCCCTTTCTCATGATTTTCTTATTTAGGTTACCTGCCTCACCCCAAAAGCATTTCAGTTTGCAGCCTCAGAAACAGTAAAAACCTGAAATGCTGAAGGCAGGAATGTAATTCAAGGACTGGGCAGTGGGGAAATTACTTCAGGTCCTATCCAACTTGGAAACTGAAAATTCTGGTGAAAATGCATACCATTCAATGAAACTATCTCACATGTACAACATAGGGAGCTGAAGATGGAGAAGCACAGGAAAGGAAAGCCCCCCCAAACCCCCCGCCCCAGGATAACAGGCATTATTCTGCAGAGAGCTTATAGTGAAAGACAGCAGTGCACACACCTAGTATAACCAGTGACAACAGGAGCCTAGAACTTTAGGAAAGCAGTTGATGATTCGCTGGTTTACAGGAGAAACTCTCTTATCAGAGGCAATCAGGATTGATAATTTGTCTGTTAATAAAAAATTTGCTTAGAGCATGGAATCTTTAAAAAATGACATAGATACCTTATCCATTTTGTTTTAACTTAAAACGTATAAACACCAGTCTTTCAAATGCAGGGGCAAATTTATACGGCTAACTTAAAACTCCGTGTACTTAACATCAGTCCTTAAATGTAGAGCTAAGTTCTTTTCGTTTAGTATAGATCAATGGATTTCTGAGTTGTCTTTCCTACGTAAGCCATGCCCATCATGTATTGCCCTCAATTTCTAGTTTGGGTGCTGTTAAAGTGGAGTGAAGCCTCTAGGGCATTTGTGAAGCAGATGGAATGTAGTTTTCTGCAGATTTTTACAATCTTCTTTCCAATCTTTTACAATTGTCGTGGTCACATCACATTCAAAAACAGCTTTTTTTCAGCAACTCATCTTACCAATTTTTTTCAAAGTAATAAATTTAGTTTTCAATAGTGTATTCATTTCCTAGTGCGGCTGTAACAAATTATCACCACCTGAGTTGCTTAACACAAGACCCATTAACTATCTCAGATGTCTTTGGTCAGAGTTCAGTAAGCTCTGCGTAGGGTCCCACAAGGCTGAAATCGAGGTGTTGGCCAGAGCTTCGTTCCTGACTGGAGGCTTTTACAGGAGAATCACTTCCAGAATCATTTGGGTTATTGGCAGAATTGATTCCTGTGAGGTTGTAGGACTGACGTCCCTGTTTCCTGGTGGTCCTTTGGCCAGGATCATTCTCATCTTCTAAAGGCTGCCCACATTCCTCAGCTCTTGACGTCTTTCCTCAGTCTTCAACACCAGCAATGGCGGGGGAGTTCTCACACTTCTGATCTTTCTGCTCTCCCCTTATACCTGACTCTTCTGCTTTTAAGGGTTCATGTGATTATTTTGGACCTATCTGGAAAATCCAGGCTAACCTCCCTATTTTAAGGTCAGCTGATTAATCATTTTAATTCCATCTGTGAAGTCCCTATAAAACAGTACCTAGATTAGTGTTTGAATAACCAGGGGATGAGAATCTTGGGGGAAATCTTTAGAATTCTGCCTATTCTAAACAGAATCAACAGCTCTTCTGCTTCACACTCATATTTCGCCAAATTAAGAAATATTTGATTAAATATTTAAAATAACAAGCACAAGTGGCAAAAAGCAATTTGGGGACAAAAAAACAATGAAATAACTCAATTTGTGGGAATGGAAGTATGTGATTATACCAGAGAATAGCCTACTAGCCATAAGCGTGCAGTATACCATAAACATTTGTCAGTAAGTTTTCCTGAGAGATGGTGAGTATTGGTCAGTTAAATGTAAGTTGGTTAGAAGAGTTCTACTGTAATAAATGAAAGGAGAAAAGCCATGTGATCATTTTGATAGACACTGATTGGAAGCTCTGAATGGTTGGGGAGTGTTCTGATGGCATTTTCTGAAGAGTAATTGGATGGGGTCCCAGCCTCTTTTTGGCAACCCTCTCAGATTAAAGTGTCTGAAATTTCTTCTTTGTGGCTGATCACTTTCTCTGGAGGGTAATCTTCCAGAACTGTCTGAGGTGGAGCTGGTAATAGGAAAAAGCCCAACATCCAGTGCTATGAGAGCCAAGCTTGGGAATGGGGCCAGTGGTTCAGAATGTAGACTTTTACATTTTTTCTGCCACTGTTTGCAGCCTGTACTTCATCCTGTGTCCTCATGCCAGTTTCTTGAGTTCTGCTGGTTCATATTGTGTGTCCTGCCTGAAAGTACCTCTCTCCTCTCTGCTGGGTCTTACACTCCACCATATGCTTTACAGCTTTGAAATTTTTCTTTTCTCTTCTCTCTGTTTCTGCAACATCTGGAACATATGTCCCCTTACTTGGCACTTAGTGCACTTTTCAAAATGTCTACACATGATTTGGACATTTTACCAATTTTATCAGGAATGTAACTTGACACTTCCTTCATATCATATTATTAAAACTATTGTACTGGGGACTTCCCTGGTGGTGCAGTGGTTAAGAATCCGCCTGCCAATGCAGAGGACATGGGTTCAAGCCCTGGTCCGGGAAGATCCCACATGCTGTGGAGCAACTAAGCCTATGAGCCACAACTACTGAGCCTGTGCTCTAGAGCCTGCGAGCTACAACTACTGAGCCTGCGTGCCACAACTACGGAAGCCCGCACACCCTAGAGCCTGTGCTCTGCAACAAGAGAAGCCACTGCAATGAGAAGCCCGAGCACCACAACGAAGAGTAGCCCTCGCTCGCCACAATTAGAGAAAGCCCGTGCGCAGCACTGAAGACCCAACACAGCCAAAAATAAATAAATAATATTAAAAATATATATATTGTACTTAGTTTGGGGACTGTAAATACAAATTTTTTTCCTACATAAACATCAGCCCCCAAAAGTCTTTCATCGTTATGTACTTATGTATTATGACACTTGGATATTAAAAATCAAGAAGCATTTTATTGATAAAACATTGACTAGAGAGGCATTTTGTAGGACATACTTGCTTCATGAGAAGAAAATTTCTTCCACTCAAAGGAAAGCAGGAAAAAAGAAAGAAGAAAAGACGAAAGTAGAAATGCCATGTAAGAAACAAATCCTAATATAATATTAAGTAAAATACATGTAAATGGTAAAGTTACTGTATTAGAGTTCGACAGGGAAACAGAACAAAAAGGATAGATAGATAAACTATCTCTGTATAGAGACTAGAGAGAGATGTTAGATAGATTGATTGTAAGGACTTGGCTCACATGATTATGGAGGCTGACAAGTCCCTAGATCTGCAGTCAGCCATCTAGAGACCCAGGAGAGCCGCAACTAGAAAAAGCCCGCGAGCAGCAACGAAGGCCCAACACAGCCAAAAATAATAAAAATAAATAAATAAATAAAACAGAAAGGCATAGAAAAGTTAGAAATAGAAGGATAGAAAAAGATATACCAGGCAAAAATTAAAAATTAAAAGAAAGCTGAGGTAGCAATCTTAATACCTGAAAAACTAAAATTCAAGTAAAAAGTAGAATTAAAGTTAGTGAGGGATAATATATACTAATAAATACAAAATGATATAACCATGTACACATAAGCACTTAATAAAACAGTCTCAAATATATATTAAATCACAACTGACAGAAATAGATACATTAATTATAGTTGGAGATTTTAACTGACAGATCAAGCAGATAAAAAATAATAGAGATGTGGGAATTTCTGAAAATATAATTAATAAGCTTGAGCTGACCGAAAAAAGTAGGAGAATGAGATATTTAGCACAATATCATTTGTATAAATTAAAAAATAAGTTCACAGAGAATAATGATACATTATTTTACTGGGATACATACAAATAGAAGGATATACATCATCCCATACAGTAAAATGGTTGCCCGGTGGAAGGAGAGGGAGAGAAGTGAGGAATGGGGATAAATACATTTAAGAAAACAAGACAGAGGGCTTACATGAACCAATAGTGACAGAAATATTAGCTCAGGTCTTTAAAAAATTATGACAACACCCCCATACCCATAACTCTTCTTACCCCGCCCAAAGGAAACAGCCCTATATATGAAGTCCCAAACAGTTAAAAATGAGTTGAGGTTTCTGTTTCAAAATAGTGAACAATGATGAGAATTTCTAAAAATTTTTCGAGACAAAAACCAGGAAATGGGGTGGTAACTGATGAAGCAGAGTGTAGGAAACTGTTTCTTGACATTCCTAAGAAGTGGCCTGCAATGAGGAGGGAGCTGATTTGCCTATAGAAACTCAGAGAGGTTCAGGACTCAAAGACTCAACAAAGGCAGGTAGTACAGAGGGCAGAAATGAAGTGTGGCAGAAAACAGGAGTCTGTCTTTGGAAGAGTCACCTTACCTGCCCTTGGTCACAGGCTGCCTACTGTTTACTCCCAAGGTTAAAGTAAATAGGGAGGGACTTCTCTAAGGAAATTGACCGACCTGCCAGGAGACAACAAGATAACAATGCAGGAGCCCTGCATTTTAATGTCCCCAAGCAAATTGGCTGATCTCCAACTGCTCACCTGAAAACAAAGCCTGTCATTCAACAAGCCCATCCATATAGCCAAGCTCCCAAGGAACAGGCTTTACTATTGCCTCATTTTTAAATATAAATGAGCAACCAAGAATCACTAGACACTGGAGAAAAGACTGTAACAAGAAAAAAGAAGGACCAAATTAAACAGAGAAATCAATCCTACAAGAGACAAATAATTCAGAGAATCGTGGACAACTTAAAAAAATACCCTTTCGGGCTTCCCTGGTGGCACAGCAGTTGGGAGTCCGCCTGCCAATGCAGGGGACGGGGGTTCGAGCCCTGGTCTGGGAGGATCCCACGTGCCACCGAGCAGCTAGGCCCGTGAGCCACAGCTGCTGAGCCAGCGGTCTGGAGCCTGCGTGCCTGGGGCCCATGCTCCACTGCAGGAGGGGTCATCACAATGAGAAGCCCATGCACCACAACGAAGAGTAGCCCCCCGCCCGCTGCAACTAGAGAAAGCCTGTGTGCAGCAACAGGGACCCAACGCAGCCAAAAATAAATAAATAAACATTTTAAAAAATACCCTTTTGTATATTCAGAAATATCTGAAAAATTAAAATTCCACCTCTAAAACAAAAAAAGGATGTTGTAAATATGGTAGAATTACAGAATAAGAAAGAAGTCTTGGAAATTTAAAATGATTGTCAAATTTTAAAAATTCAACAGAAGGAAGATAAAGTTGAAGAAATCTCCCAGAAAGTATAACAAATAAACAGAGAGGTGGAAAATACGAGAGTAATGAGGCCTTACATTAAACTAATGTAATTAATTAGAATTACAGAAAAAGAGAACAGAAACAAAGGAGTAGAAATGAAGAAATTATGAGAAAAAAATTGATTTTTCCTTATTTCTTACACAAGTGGACAATCTAAGTTTGCAACTAATGACTAATTTCAACATGAATGTTGGTTAATATTTTTCTTTATATTAATGAGTAAGACAAAAGTGAAATAATGAAGACGTATGTCTGAACTTATTTGTTAATGATGTGAGCAACTTCGCTGAACTGGATAATAGTTTTCAAATATTGAAAGACTATTTCCTCATTTTTCTGTTCTATTTACAACGTAATGGCTACAGACGTGATGTACTTTTAAGTTCAATCTGAATTATTAATATTTTCTCCATTAATTTCCTAAGTCTAGAAAAATCAATAAAACTCAAGCCCCGACTTCTAACGTTTGCCCACTTCTGTGGTGCAAATGAAATCAGCCACCATGGCCCATTTCAGACTACCAACATGATGTCACTGAATGCAGAGTTGGGGAGAGACATGTAGTAATATATATATATATAAAAAATATATATCTGTATATGTTATATATTTCCGTCACACAGATACAATGTGCATAAATAACCTCAAGAGCATGGATAACAGTTAAATATAGTAAAATAATTAGGAAGTTTTGAGTATCCTTTTTATATAATTTATTTAATCTTAAGTTTCTATAATGTAATTTTTATTGATGGCTGTGTTTAACAGCTAGGTCACAAATTCCTGGAAATAAGAACTCAGCTCTCAGAGATGATTTGCACAGACTCCAGCACACGGCTGGAACACACCCACACAACCAGTCCCAGGGGCAAAAGACCTTACTAATACACCAAAAGGCCTCTCCTGCCCTTTCTGGGCACTGCCACCCTTAAGGGTAACCACTATTCTGACTTCACAGGGTGTAATTTTGCGGCAAAGAATTTTATTTGTCTAAGTTCTAAAAACGATTTGAATGTTTTTCAGTGTTTCTAAGTGCTATAGCAACAAACAAAAGACAACCATAACAATCAATGAACATTTAAAATCCATTTAAAATTGTGTTTTAATTGTGTTTTTTATTGCCTTTAATTATGTTTCACAGAATACCTTGCTTCTTTTTCTATTTCGCATCTTTTTAAAAAGTTTGTTTTATACACAACCCAATCAGAAAAGGGCAGAAGACCTAAATAGACATTTCTCCAAAGAAGACATACAGATGGCCAATAGGTACGTAAAGAAATGCTCAATATTGCTAATTATTAGAGAAATGCAAATCAAAACTAAAATGAGCTACCACTTCACACTGGTCAGAATGGCCATCATTAAAAAGGCTACAAAGAGCAAATGCTGGAAGAGGGTGTAGAGAAAAGGGAACCCTACTACACTGTTGGTGGGAATGTAAGTTGGTGTAGCCACTATGGAAAACAGTATGGAGGTTCCTCAGAAAACTAAAAATAGAGTTGCCATATGATCCAGCAATCCCACTCCTGGGCATATATCCAGACAAAACTATAATTCAGAAAGATACACGCACCCCTATGTTCATAGCAGCTCTATTCACAACAGCCAAGACATGGAAGCAACCTAAATATCCATTAACAGATAAATGGGCAAAGAAGATGTGGTACATGTATACAATGGAATATTACTCATCCATAAAAAAGAACGAACTAATGCCATTTGCAGCAACATGGATGGAACTAGAGATGATCATACTAAGTGAAGTAAGTCAGAAAGAGAAAGACAAATACCATACGGTATCACTTATATCTAGAATCTAAAGTATGGCACAAGTGAACCTATCTACAAAACATAAACAGACTCACAGACATAGAGAACAGACTTGTGGTTGCCAAGGGGGCAGGGGGTGGGGAAGGGAGGGACTGAGAATTTGGGGTGAGTAGATGCAAACTATTACATATAGAATGGATAAACAACAAGGTCCTACTGTATAGCACAGGGAACTATATTCAATATCCTGGGATAAATCATAATGAAAAAGAATATTAAAAAAAGTATATATGTGTATAACTGAGTCACTTTGTTGTACAGCAGAAATTAACATAACATTGTAAATCAACTATACTTCAATAAAAAATAAATTAAAATAAATAAATAAAATAAAATTAGCATAAAGTGTAAAAAAAAATAAAGTTTGTGTTATTCATCTTTGTTTTCCAACATGAATCCTCAGTCTATATTTGAGATATCTGCTTTTCACTTTGGTTACCATGTACATCAGCTATTGGTTAGACTCAGAGTGCAACCGTTGTGCAAGAAATGGGTGTCCAGGCCCAAAAGGACATTGAGACTTTATGAAGCAAGGAATAACACCTGTCAGGGAGCTCTTCCTTGGAACCTGGCACCATAAGCCCTAGTGGACATTTCTGTGTTCCCAGTCCTCACTAAGAGGTGTCATTAGCAGACAACAGTGGCCATTTAAGGTGGTTACATTGCCATTCCTCCTCAGTGTTTCTGTAAGGGTAATACACTATCAATTTCATTGGCTTTGAGATTTTGATTTGCATGTGAAATGGTTCATGTTGTCTCAAGCTCATCTCTGAAAGTTCTTAACTCTATAATTGCTTGTGAAACCATTCTCTGGACCCCTGTGATGTCCCTGCCACTTATTTGTGGATCTGTGGCAAATAAGGACACGATATTTTGCTACTAAGTTTTGCTTTCTTTCTTTCTAGCTCCTTTTGTAATCCTGTCATTTCTTCTCTGAAATCATTGCCAAATGCATTTGAAAACATACTTTAAAATCTACTGTCTCCTCAAAGGAGAAAACTACGAACTCCCCTTCTAACTATTGAATAATAAAATACATAAGCTTTTATAAAAAACTCATACACTAAAAACCAGGCTTTTGCCTAAGTGGGTATCATTTGGTTTCTGGAAGAACTGTGTAAATATAATGTAGGGCAAGGATGGGGCAGTGGTGGAGATGGGGGTGCAGTGAGCATGGGCCTACCCAACATTCCAGAGGGAACAATAATTATACCTCTCAAACCAGCTATGTAAATTATAAAATGTAAGTCATGGTCCTGTTTGTCTTGTGAAAATGTAAAAATATCCAACTTTTCATGTAGACAAAAAGAAAAAAAATCAAAGAAAAACTAGGGACACCTTATGGACTGAATGTTTGTGTCCACCCAAAATTAACATGCTGAAACTCTACCTCCCAATGTGATAGTATTAGGAGGTCGGGCCTTTGGGAGGTAATTCAGGTTAGATGGGATCATAAGGGTGAAGACCTCATGAATGGCATTAGTGCCCTTATACAAGTCACAAAAGAGCCTGCTTCCCCTCTCAGCTCTCTGTCAAGTGAGGACACCATGAGAAATTGGCCATCAATGAACCAAGAAGTGTGTTCTCACCAGACACTGAATCGAATGGTACCATGACCTTGGACTTTCAGCCTTCAGAACTGTGATAAATAAATTTCTGTTGTTTATAGCCATCTATGATATTTTTGTTATAGCAGCCTGAATGGACTCAGATGGGACACTATTGAGCATCTCACCTCAAACAATGGTGAGACCTGGCATCATTCTGCAGTTGATGTTTTGCCTGTGTCCTCATGTGGACTTATTTGTTCCTGTCAACACTGTACAGTCTGCAAGGCTTGGTACATACATTGTGTTGTTGTTATTCTTCTTTAGCAGTGTGATTGTTTCATCTGTGGTCAGTTGTGTGTATGCCTGTGTGAGTTTTGTTTGTTTTGGAACTGTGGTTATTTTAAAACATTGTCAGAACAAAAGTCTGTTATAATCATTTACAAGATATGCTAATATTCCATTGTAAATTGAAGAACAACACCAAAGACAGCAACATGTAATAGAGGGCTTTATCGTCACCAATAATTAATCAGAGTTCATCTACTGGCCAGAGAATGAGTCAGCTTCCACTTGGGATCCTGCATATAGTTTGAAGTTCATGAAATTACATGATTGGCAGTATCAACACAAATTTACCTGAAGATTACAAAACATCCCAGGTAAACTGCAAAGCTTTAAGAAAATTGTTCAATGGTTGGAATACACTGTTACAAAGAATGCAATAGTCTGTTACTTATAGTTATTGGTCTCACTTAAAAAAATCAGTCACGAAGAATTTCAGATGGAAAACAGCTTTGAAAAATTTTAGGAAGCACTGAAAAATTTCGGAAAGCATGAAAAAGTTGAAAAAATTTGAAGACATTGTAACTCAAGAGTGAATATTGATTTTTGTGGTAAAACCATTGATAATAGATTACCTTCACTCATTCAAGACAAGTTGAAAAGAGTGTAATGTACCTGACATTCTCAAGTAAAAATATTTTATTTTTCTTGGAAAATAGCACTTACTTTTAGGAGCTTATTTTATCTGTATATAAAAGCAATTTTTTAGCACTCATGAGTTGATTTCTATAATTGTATAAATTCACAATCATTGGAATGATAAAGACAGGATAGTTGCAAGACATGATAAAAAGATCATTTTACTCAGCTTGTTCCAATTCTATTTTACAAGAAGACTGATGGTGGAAAGAGAAAACAGCTATTGATTTATGCAAGGTGATCACAGGAAACATCAAAGTCTACATTTAAAGAGTTTCATTCACGATAAAGACATGGCCAAGACTAGCTCTCCATGGTTATCAAGTTATTTGCAGTAAATCAGAGTCAGTATGAATAGAATGCAAGATTATGCCTATGATACTGTATATGGAAGTTTAACCAAATGGAAAGTTAACAGAGAATTGCAGTGAAGTGTAAGTAAGAAAAGCCAAGGCCATTTCCCCATGTGCCCGTGCCATGCTCATTCTCTAGATTAGTCATATGAGTCTGGAGGGAAATGAAAGAACATCACAATTTTCTGAATCCTGTTGATTCTTTGTTTTTTACTACTCATGTATCTGTGAAAATATTGGCAATATAAAAAGACATAAATGCAGCGGAAAGTGTAACACATAGGAAGCTATGTGATTCTTTTTAAACCTGTAGAAATGCATATCATCGTTCATTATCAGTAGTGAGGAACTTCTGGAGATTTCTGGAAGATGCAAAAAGCTTTTGCAGTTGTCTCTTTGATTACACAGGTAATTAGTGAATGGAGCCGTTTGCTGGTATAAATTTCCAAATTTTTCCTGCCACTTGCTTCAACTGTCTTATCACATGCTAAGTGAGCATGTGGTTGGGTAACATACCATTGTCACTGTTGCCATTTTAGGATTTCTAAAATTGTTTACCACTAATGAGAATTAAGTAAAATATAATCTATCATTTTGAATAAAAATATCTGCCTTTGCTTTTGTTATGTCTAGCTTAAATTGGAAATGTTGAAAGAAATAAATCACAGTACGAACAAATATTTGTGCTTTTTGGGTTTACTTTATTGCTGAATGCAATCAGATATCAAGTCTTGGTGCTCTGGATGAGGCAGGATTCTGCCAATGTAAACCTGAGGCCAGCGAAGCTGACGGAGCACCTGACACTTCTACATCCTAAAATATATCTCAGACAGTGTGGATTCATGAGAAGAACCCTGTTTTGGAAATACCAGAATCTTATCAAATGGATTCATCTCAAATCAGAAGCCTTATTTTGAAGTATCCTGCAAGATCGCTCATCCAAAGATATTGCTCATGCCAAACCAAAGAATCCCCACGGGACTGGAGAGACCTTGGTAAAGCCACATGCCCTGAAATTGGTCCATAGGGGGCTTGAAGCTGAGGTGGAATATGTCAGTTGACCACACTCCAAAATGTGTAATATTCTTTGCTTGTATTTTGAAGCAGATCTTTGAATGATTGAAAGTGATAACATTTCTCTTTGGCATGGAAAAGAATGAACTACAAACATTTCTCTGTGACCTTCTGGGTTTTGTTCATTATTACTGACCAGTGCCTTCAGAGGAAAAAAACATGTTTTCTGAGCCCATTTTTGAAAATATAGATACCACTAACTCCTTTAAAACTGTGAAAAGACTTTGCCAAGCAAACTTGGATGAAAAGAAGACTCCTATCTCAGGTTCTAGGAGGTACCTCGGGAAGCTCAGCTGCCCATTTGGTCACACTGCCTTTTATTTTTTATTTTATTATTATTTTTTTTAATTTTTATTTATTTATTTATTTATTTATTTATTTATTTATGGCTGTGTTGGGTCTTCGTTTCTGTGCGAGGGCTTTCTCTAGTTGTGGCAAGCGGGGGCCACTCTTCATCGCGGTGCGCGGGCCTCTCATTATCGCGGCCTCTCTTGTTGCGGAGCACAGGCTCCAGACGCGCAGGCTCAGCAGTTGTGGCTCACGGGCCTAGTTGCTCCGTGGCATGTGAGATCTTCCCAGACCAGGGCTCGAACCCGTGTGCCCTGCATTGGCAGGTGGACTCTCAACCACTGCGCCACCAGGGAAGCCCCACACTGCCTTTTAGAAGAAAGCAGCTCTGCATGTTGGCCAGCAGTTTGGCATCAATGCCAAAGACCCTGGGAACAGCCTTGCCTAAGCTCTGAATATCTTCATCTTCCTCCAAACCAGTGCCTTGAATCACCACCTTTTCAAGAGATTTTGTCAAATAATAACAGAATATTATCGACCATATAGAATAAAACAGGTCATGAAGTGCTTATTGAACTTAAAGCAGAAGCTGTGTGTGCACTTAAGAGAAAGATAAAAGGAAAGCAAGTTCTCCAAGCAATTCTACTGAGAGGAGTTTGCTCACAATTTGGTTCATTAGGCAGATAGTTTCAGTAAATATAGTGAATGAGGTAGATCCTTCCGTTCAAGGTCCTAGAGTCACCAACCTCATTCTTCTGAAAAACAAAACAAACAAAAACTACAAGGTCTTTTGGCCAAGCCTATACACTTAGGAGAATAACTTGGAGGGATGAAGCTTCAGACTTTCAGTTATATATATAATATATAACTGAAGCAAATGCTTCTACAGGCTGGCATTGAGAGTGACAAAGTAGAAGCTTTTCCAAAAGCTTCAGTCAGAAAACTGTAGTGACCTGAAAGCCCTCAGAATACTTTTGAATGTTACTTCTGCTCAAATTATCTTCAAGTGGAAAGTAAATCTGTAATCCTTTCCTTGTTGACAGATGGCAGTAGGGAAGTAGGCTTTGCCAAAAATGACTTCAATGACTTGGGAACAAAGGAAATGAAGTAACATGAATTCAACTTGAAGAGTGGTAGAAAATCTGGTGTTTGAGATCCCAGCTCATCCTTAACTGGCCACAATTCTATTTGCTACCATAGACTTGAGTGAATCAGGGTTTCAACCTTCCTGTCCATCAAAGCAAAAGTTAAAGTCAATTGTATGATACTGTTTATCTCATCTTTTTAAAAACCACACAACTTCTTATTAAACCAAAGAAGCCTCCCTAGAGGCAGTGGTGGGAAAGTAGCTGTGGTAGGCAGAATTCTAAGATGACCCCCAAGTATTCCAGCCCCTGGTGTGTACACAGTTTGTATAATCTCCTCCCCTTGAGTGCAGGGGAGTGACTGTGATGGGATATCACTCCCATGATTAGGTTTCTAATCAGCTGTTTTTGAGTTAATCCAAAGGGAGACGATCCAGCTGGGTCAGACCTTATCAGGTGAGTCTTTAAAAGCGACTGAGCCCTTTAGAATGTCAGAGACACATGCTCCTGCTAATCTGGAAGCACGTAAACATCCTTGCCAAGAACTGCCTATAAAGGCCGTGTGGCAAGGAACTGCAGGCAGCATCCAGGAGCTGAGAATGGTCTCTGGACGACAGTTATCCAGAAAACAGGGACCTCAATCCTATAATGGAATTCTGTCAACAATCTGAGTGGGCCTTGAAGGGTACCCCAAGCCTTAGATGACAACTGCAGCATTCTCAGCTTTACTGTGCCCAGACTTCTAACCGACAGAAACCTTGAAATAATAAATGGGGGCTGTCTTTTTGGAAAAACAAAGAACAAAATAAACAAACAAAATATACCAAAGGAGCAGCATCTTATTACAATTACTTTCAAGCAGAATAAACTTATTTTTTATTCTATGTGTGCTCAACTTTTATTTATTGTAATTTTTTTCAAGAAGAGGACATTAAGTTTACTCGAAAACCCAAATTAGAAAAGCTTGGGACTTCCCTACTGGTCCAGTGGTAAAGAATCTGCCTTCCAGGGCAGGGGATGTGGGTTTGATCCCTGGTTGGGGAACTAAGATCCCACATGCTGCAGGGCAACTAAGCCCACGTGTCACAAACTACAGAGCCCATGCGCTCTGGAGCCCATGGGCCCTGGAGCATGCATGCCCCAACTAAAGAGAAGCTCGCCTGCCGCAGCGAAGAACCTGCATGCCACAACTAAGACCAGGTGCAGCCAAAAATAATAAATAAATAAATTAAATTAAATTAATATATTAAAAAAAAGACTTCAGAGACATATCAGACAATTGCAATATAAAAACAAAAAAGAGACCAGAGGGCAGACAGCAGAAGCAAGAAGAATTACAATCCTGCAGCCTGTGGAACAAAAACCACATTCACAGAAAGATAGACAAGATGAAAAGGCAGAGGGCTATGTACCAGATGAAGGAACAAGATAAAACCACAGAAAAACAACTAAATGAAGTGGAGATAGGCAACCTTCCAGAAAAAGAATTCAGAATAATGATAGTGAAGATGATCCAGGACCTCAGAAAAAGAATGGAGGCAAAGATGGAGAAGAGGCAAGAAATGTTTAACAAAGACCTAGAAGAATTAAAGAACAAACAGAGATGAGCAATACAATAATTGAAATGAAAACTACACTAGAAGGAATCAATAGCAGAATAACTGAGGCAGAAGAACGGATAAGTGACCTGGAAGACAGAATGGTGGAATTCACTGCTGTGGAACAGAATAAAGAAAAAAGAATGAAAAGAAATGAAGACAGCCTAAGAGACCTCTGGGACAACATTAAATGCAACAACATTCACATTATAGGGGTCCCAGAAGGAGAAGAGAGAGAGAAAGGACCAGAGAAAATACTTGAAGAGATTATAGTCGAAAACTTCCCTAACATGGGAAAGGAAATAGCCACCCAAGTCCAGGAAGCGCAGAGAGTCCAGTACAGAATAAACCCAAGGAGAAACACGCCAAGACAAATAGTAATCAAACTGGCAAAAATTAAAGACAAAGAAAAATTATTGAAAGCAGCGAGGGAAAAATGACAAATAACATACAAGGGAACTCCCATAAGGTTAACAGCTGATTTCTCAGCAGAAACTCTACAGGCCAGAAGGGAGTGGCATGATATACTTAAAGTGATGAAAGGGAAGAACCTACAACCACGATTAATCTACCCAGCAAGGATCTCATTCAGATTCGATGGAGAAATCAAAAGCTTTACAGACAAGTAAAAGCTAAGAGAATTCAGCACCACCAAACCAGCTTTACAACAAATGCTAAAGGAACTTCTTTAAGTGGGAAACACAGAGAAGAAAAGAACCTACAAAAACAAACCCAAAACAATTAAGAAAATGGTCATAGGAACATACATATTGATAATTACCTTAAACAGGAATGGATTAAATGCTCCAACCAAAAGACACAGGCTTGCTGAATGGATACAAAAACAAGACCCATCTATATGCTGTCTACAAGAGTCCCACTTTAGACCTAGGGACACATACAGACTGAAAGTGAGGGGATGGAAAAAGATATTCCATGCAAATGGAAATCAAAAGAAAGCTGGAGTAGCTATATTCATATCAGATAAAATAGACTTTAAAATAAAGAATGTTACAAGAGACAAGGAAGGACACTACATAATGATCAAAGGATCAATCCAAGAAGAAGATATAACAGTTATAAATATATATGCACCCAACATAGGAGCACCTCAATACCTAAGGCAACTGCTAACAGCTACAAAAGAGGAAATTGACAGTAACACAGTAATAGTGGGGGACTTTAACACCTCACTTACACCAATGGACGGATCATCCAAAATGAAAATAAATAAGGAAACGGAAGCTTTAAATGACACAATGGACCAGATAGATTTAATTGATATTTATAGGACATTCCATCCAGAAACAGCAGATTACACTTTCTTCTCAAGTGCGCACAGAACATTCTCCAGGATAGATCACATCTTGGGTCACAAATCAAGGCACAGTAAATTTAAGAAAATTGGAATCATATCAAGCATCTTTTCTGACCACAATGCTATGAGATTAGAAATCAATTACAGGGAAAAAAACGTAAAAAACACAAACACATGGAGGCTAAACAATACGTTACTAAATAACCAAGAGATCACTGAAGAAATCAAAGAGGAAATCAAAAAATACCTAGAGACAAATGACAATGAAAACACGACGACCCAAAACCTATGGGATTCAGCAAAAGCAGTTCTAAGAGGGAAGTTTATAGCTATACAAGCCTACCTCAAGAAACAAGAAAAATCTCAAATGAACAATCTAACCTTACACCTAAAGGAACTAGAGAAAGAAGAACAAACAAAACCCAAAGTTAGCAAAAGGAAAGGAATCATAAAGATCAGAGCAGAAATAAATGAAATAGAAACAAAGAAAACAATAGCAAGGATCAATAAAACTAAAAGCTGGTTCTTTGAGAAGATAAACAAAATTGATAAACCATTAGCCAGACTCATCAAAGAAAAGAGGGAGAGGACTCAAACTGATAAAATTAGAATGAAAAAGGAGACGTTACAACAGACACCACAGAAATACAAAGCATCTTAAGAGACTACTACAAGCAACTCTATGCCAATAAAAAGGACAACATGGAAGAAATGGACAAATTCTTAGAAAGGTATAACCTTCCAAGACTGAACCAGGAAGAAACAGAAAATATGAACAGACCAATCACAAGTAATGAAATTGAAACTGTGATTAAAAATCTTCTAACAAACAAAAGTCCAGGACCAGATGGCTTCACAGGTGAATTCTATCAAACATTTAGAGAAGAGCTAACACCCATCCTTCTCAAACTCCTCCAAAAAATTGCAGAAGAAGGAACACTCCCAAACTCATTCTATGAGGCCACCATCACCCTGATACCAAAACCAGATAAAGACACTACAAAAAAAGAAAATTACAGACCAATATCATTGATGAATATAGATGCAAAAATCCTCAACAAAATACTAGCAAACAGAATCCAACAACACATTAAAAAGATCATACACCATGATCAAGTGGGATTTATCCCAGGAATGCAAGGATTCTTTAATATATGTAGATCAATCAATGTGATAAACCATATTAACAAATTGAAGAATAAAAACCATATGATCATCCCAATAGATGCAGAAAAAGCTTTTGACAAAATTCAATACCCAGTTATGATAAAAACTCTCCAGAAAGTGGGCATAGAGGGAACCTACCTCAACATAATAAAGGCCATATATGACAAACCCACAGCAAATATCATTCTCAATGGGGAAAAACTGAAACAATTTCCTCTAAGATCAGGAATAAGACAAGGATGTCCACTCTCACCACTATTATTCAACATAGTTTTGGAAATCCTAGCCACAGCAATCAGAGAAGAAAAAGAAATAAAAGGAATACAAATTGGAAAAGAAGAAGTAAAACTGTCAGTGCAGATGACATGATACTATACATAGAGAATCCTAAAGATGCCACCAGAAAACTACTAGAGCTTATCAATGAATTTGGTAAAGTAGCAGGATACAAAATTAATGCACAGAAATCTCTTGCATTCCTATACACTAATGATGAAAAATCTGAAAGAGAAATTAAGGAAACATTCCCATTTACCATTGCAACAAAAAGAATAAAATACCTAGGAATAAACCTACCTAGGGAGACAAAAGACCTGTATGCAGAAAACTATAAGACACTGATGAAAGAAATTAAAGATAATACCAACAGATGGAGAGCTATACCATGTTCTTGGATTGGAAGAATCAATATTGTGAAAATGATGATACTAGCCAAAGCAATCTACAGATTCAATGCAATCCCTATCAAATTACCAATGGCATTTTTTACGGAACTAGAACAAAAAATCTTAAAATTTGTTTGAAGACACAAAAGACCCCAAATAGCCAAAGCAGTCTTGAGGGAAAAAAACGGAGCTGGAGGAATCAGATTCCCTGACTTCAGACTATACTACAAAGCTACAGTAATCAAGACAATATGGTACTGGCACAAAAAGAGAATCATAGATCAATGGAACAAGATAGAAAGCCCAGAGATAAACCCACGCACCTATGGTCAACTAATCTATGACAAAGGAGGCAAGGATATGCAATGGAGAAAAGACAGTCTCTTCAATAAGTGGTGCTGGGAAAACTGGACAGCTACATGTAAAAGAATGAAATTAGAACACTCCCTAACACCATACACAAAAATAAACTCAAAATGGATTCGAGACCTAAATGTAAGACCAGACACTATAAAACTCTGAGAGGAAAACTTAGGAAGAACACTCTTTGACATAAATCACAGCAAAATCTTTTTTGATCCACCTCCTAGAGTAATGGAAATAAAAACAAAAATAAACAAATGGGACCTAATGAAACTTCAAAGCTTTTGCACAGCAAAGGAAACCATAAACAAGACGAAAAGACAACCCTCAGAATGGGAGAAAATATTTGCAAACGAATCAACAGACAAAGGATTAATCTCCAAAATATATAAACAGCTCATGCAGCTCAATATTAAAAAACAAACAACCCAATCGAAAAATGGGCAGAAGACCTAAATAGACATTTCTCCAAAGAAGACACAGAGATGGCCAAGAAACACATGAAAAGCTGCTCAACATCATTAATTATTAGAGAAATGCAAATCAAAACTACAATGAGGTATCACCTCACACCAGTTAGAATGGGCATCATCAGAAAATCTACAAACAACAAATGCTGGAGAGGGTGTGGAGAAAAGGGAACCCTCTTGCACTGTTGGTGGGAATGTAAATTGATACAGCCACTATGGAGAACAGCATGGAGGTTCCTTAAAAAACAAAAAATTGAATTACTATTTGATCCAGCAATCCCACTACTGGGCATATACCCAGAGAAAACCATAATTCAAAAAGACACATGCACCTCAGTGTTCACTGCAGCACTATTTACAATAGCCAGGTCATGGAAGCAACCTAAATGCCCATCAACAGACGAATGGATAAAGAAGATGTGGTACATATATACAATGGAATATTACTCAGCCATAAAAAGGAATGAAATTGGGTCATTTGTAGAGACGTGGATGGATCTAGAGACTGTCATACAGAGTGAAGTAAGTTAGAAAGAGAAAAACAAATATCGTATGTTAGCGCATATATGTGGAACATAGAAAAATGGTACAGGTGAACTGATTTGCAGGGCAGAAATTGAGACACAGATGTAGAGAACAAACGTATGGACACCAAGGGGGGAAAGCAGTGGAGGGGTGGGGGGGTGGTGGTGTGATGAATTGGGCGATTGGGATTGACATGTATACACTGATGTGTATAAAATTGATGACTAATAAGGACCTGCTGTATAAAAAAATAAATAAAATAAAGTTCAAAAATTAAAAAAGAAAGAAAAAAAAAAAAGAAAAACTTAACTTTTTTTTGTAATTCTCTAAGGGAAAGAAAAGCATTTTCAAGGCAATAAGGTTAATTATACGCAAAGCCTTATGTATGTGTTTACATGCATTTTTCTGGGAGTGAAGTCCATCGCTCTCATTAGATTCTCAGAGTGGTCCAGGATTCAAAAAATGTTTCAAACCATAGACATAACTAAAAATCACATCCCAGTTTTCAAAATCTAAGTAAGAATCAAGATTGATTTCCTTGGATTCTTTGAGTGGGAACACATTTGCACCCATACACACCTACTTTTCCCAACTCCAAACCATACTCCGTTTCCCCTCCTAGCAACTGGATTTTAATGTTTGGTTTTAGTTTTCATCAGTGGTTGGGGAATGTAGGCCAGTTTTGTTTAGATGATCTTAGGTTTCTTTCATCTTCTGTTATTTAAAGGAGTGAGTAGTATTAAGGATAATTTTTAAATGAAAGCAAAAGACATGTAAGATATCCAGCTCTAGGGGCTTCCCTGGTGGCGCAGTGGTTGAGAATCTGCCTGCCAATGCAGGGGACACAGGTTCGAGCCCTGGTCCGGGAAGATCCCACATGCCGCAGAGCAACTGGGCCCGTGAGCCACAATTACTGAGCCTGCGCGTCTGGAGCCTGTGCTCTGCAACAAGAGAGGCCGCGATAGTGAGAGGCCCGCGCACCGTGATGAAGAGTGGGCCCCGCTTGCCACAACTAGAGAAAGCCCTCGCACAGAAACGAAGACCCAACACAGCCATAAATAAAATAAATAAATAATAATTTAAAAAAAAAATCATGCTACCTATCATGTTACTATCTTTGTTCATCTTTGGTGATCATATACATATAGTCCCAATATTCATGGAGCCTATAATCTAATGGGGAGAATAGATAATAAACAAATGAGAAAATTATTTTAAAAAAAAAGATATCCAGCTCTATTCATTTTCTGATATAATTTTAATGAGAGAGATGGAGATAAAGACTTCCAAAGAAGTATTTGTAAGGTACATTTCTTATACAATAACCAAGAACTTCCCACTTAGATATTATTAAAGCAAGCTCAATAAAAAATTACTTCTGTGATTTATCTACTGTTCACTGAAAAAATTTTATTCTGTAAAACAGTCTTTTATATATGAGGGCACCACTACCACAAACCATCAATAGTAGATGTGCTTTGAGGTATTATTTTAATAGTAAGACAGACAATTTAATGTTGATCAATCAACAGCTATCAGTCCATGGTCTGTACAGGCAAGATTTATCTATGGCTTGGAACAGGAAAACCAACTGGCCCACAAGAAGATTCTTCTATGATCACAGTCTCAATTACATAGCCCTGCTCAATTGAGACAACACATTTGAAACTATTATTTGTGACAATAACAAGATTTTAGTTTTCTTAGTTCTCCTCTTTTAATTTTCTTTAAAAAATTGTTTTATTGGGGTATAGTTGTTTTACAATGTTGTGTTAGTTTCTGCTGTACAATGAAGTGAATCAGCTATATGTATACATATACCCCCTCCTCTTAGTTTCCTTAGCCAACTGTCCCAGACAACACTATTAACAATGTTGCATTTCACAGATGTATCACTCTCAACAATGTAGATTTTTTTAAAAGACTTTATTTTTTAGAGCAGTTTATGGTTCACAACAAAGTTAAGAGGAAGGTAAAGAGATTCCTCAAATACCATCTTCCATACACATGCATGGCCTCTCCCATTATCAACATCACTCACCAGTGTGTACATTTGTTACCAAGGATGAAGTTACATGGACAAATCATCATCAAAGTCCACAGCTTACATTAGGGCTTTCTCTTGGTGTTGTACAGCCTATGGGTTTGGAGAAAGGCATAATGACATGTATCCATTATTATAATGCCATACAGGATATTTCATTGCCCTAAAAATCCTCTGTGCTCCATCTAATCATGCCTCCCTCCTCTCTAGCCCCGGTCTCCATAGTTTTGCCTTTCCTAGAATGTCATACAGTTGGAATCACATAGTATGTAGTCTTTTCAGATTGGCTTCTTTCACTTAGTAATACATGTTTAAGGTTTCTCCACATCTTTTCCTGGCTTGACAGCTGATTTCTTTTTAGTACTAAATAATATTCTATTGTTTGGATGTACTACAGTTGAATATTCGGGGCAAATAACAATTTCTGTTACTGGAACTAACAGTGAAAAAAATCTATAATGTTAATTATGGGCCTGTGACAGATTATAGAGTTTTAGATCTATAGATTATAGATTTTTTTCATTTTCCCTTTCTTTCTCAGTAATGTTAACAGAACAAATGGGCACTTGGCCACTCAGAATAAGCACTACCTTACCCAGCCTTTCTTGACACTAACAGTAGCCCTGTGACTTAGATCAGACCAGTGAGAAAGGGTAGTCACAATTTCAAGAAAGTCCCATTATAGGGAAAGGATATGTCCTACTTCTCTCCGAACCATAACGTGAAAGCCATACGTTGAGAATGGAAAAGCAAGAAGATGAAAGGAATGCAGGTCCCTGCTCAGTGCAGAGCCGCCACGCCTGTGCTGGACTGCCCTTCCAGACTTTCATGTGAGAGAGAAATAATTACTACCTTGTTTAAGCTACTGTCACTGAGATTTTTCTGTCACTCGCAGCTGAGTCTAATCCTGATAAAGTCTCCATCTTTAGAATGAATATTCCAGATCAAGCGGAATGGGATCTTTTCTCTCTCTTTCTAACGCAAAGTCTGGATGTATGTGAATTTGGAATGGGGAGGGTAGACCCAAGGACTTTCAACACCATTGGTGACCTATGGCTGAGATCTACTTAAAATTCTTCCTTTGAAGGTGAAATTTCTTCTCTTACCAATTACCAAGGAATTGCTGATAGCCAAAACCAGTTCTACTGGCAGAGTGTTCTGGTAAAGATGGCAGACACTCTCCAAATAGTTACAATGACAAAGGCTGAGGATACAGACATGATTAAAATATCATCAGATTTGAAGCTTATTATAAATTTCTCAACACCTAAAAAAAGTAGGAATTATAAATCCCAGTGGGAGGTTGTGAATCTGGCTGTCAGAGACAGTGATGAGGGTAGATTCTGGGGACAGTTAGCAAAGACATAAACTTGGTGACTGAGGTCGTGAAGGCAAAGTTCCCACTTGAGACGTGGGTGACTCCCACCGATTTACAAAACAAGGTCAACTGCTCAGATCTTTCTCTGACTGCAACCTGGTACTTGTGCCTCATTTTAAATAGTTGGTCAAAATTTTCAAGCTGAATAAATGCTTAGAGGAGATTCCCAGCCTCCAAAGTTACTTGGAGGACCACCTAGAACAGCTGACTCAGATGATTATCAACCTAGTCACCTTTATGAATTCCATGGGAATGATGCTGTCTGGTTTGACGCAGAGTGTGGGTTTTGTCCATTTTTCAAAATGGCGAATGAGGGACTTCAGCTGCTGGGAAAATGAAATAGATGTACTTTTTCCTATTCTTCCCACTAAGTACAAGGAAAAACCCTGAACATTATATGCAAAACAATCATAAGAAGACTGAGAGATGGAGAGTAGAAGGCAGACCAGTTAGGGACACTGAGACCCAAAGAGCAGCACAGTGGTGAGTTTCCTGAGTTTCTCTTAGCCTCGTATATCTCAGACTTGGAGCTAAAGAAGCCAGCAACATAGAAATGCCAACAAGCTGAGGAAAAAAAACAAGCCCCAACAAAAGCCTGCTCTCTCCAGCCAAAGAACCAGAAAAGAGGCAGCCTGGCAAGAAGAGAAAACTTTTAGTTGAAAACTGCTCTACTATGGCCAAAGATCATAGAAAGAACTATGTCCCCACCCTCACCAGTGGTAACAAAGGTTAAACAGGGAGACTAGATGTCCACCCTCATGAGGCTGTAATGTAAACTGTGAATGTAAAATTTAAAAGTCACTGCCAAGGTGATGTGAGAGAGGGCAGAATAGGGGGCAGATCCCTTCATGTGATCAGTGGAGACCACGTGGGGAGCCTGGACTTACACTCTTACCCATAGTAATGCAGCACCCCTTTCCTTCCCACTGGAATGATGTCAGGGGAGGCCTGGAGGAGAGTCAGGACTTTCATTACTGCCCAGCTGTAACATGGCCACTCGCCACCCTGTGGTGTCAGTGGGGGCCACATGCGGGGCAGTACTGAGGTACCCCTACCTCTCCAAGCAAGAGAGGTACCAGTGCAGGCCTGGTGGAAAGCTGGAACTCCTACCCCTGCCCAGCAGAAATGAGGAACACCTCCCCGCATCGGGTGTCAACAGAGCTGAGTGAGAAATCTGGATTTCTACCCTTACTTGGCTGTAATGAGGCAGCACCCTCACTTCCCCTGACAGAACAATGTCAGAGAAAGCCAGCTAAAACAGAAGGTTTTAATAAGATCCAAAGTCTCATAATACCCAAACATACCAGGTTTAAATAAAAAAAAATCACTTGTCATGCCAAAACACATGAAGATCACAAATTGAATGGAAAAGGACAATCAATAGATACGAACAGCCAGATGACAGAGATGTCAGAATGATCTGACAAGGATGTTAAAACAGCCATATAAAAAGGCTTCAGTAAGCAATGAAGAACAGTCTTGAAATAAAACAAAACAAAACAAAATAGACTCAGCAAAGAAAAAGTCTTATCAAAAAGCTGAAGATATACAGAAGAACCAAATAGAAACTTTAGAATTGAAAAATACAAAAACAGAAATTAAAAACTCAGTGGATGGGGGACAAAGGAACAAATCTGCGAACTTGAAGATAGAAAAACAGGAATGATCCAATTTGAACTACAGGGAGAAAACAGGCTGGAGAAAAAAAAAGGAACTAAGCCTCAGGGACCTATGGGACTATAACAAAGGACCTAACAGTTGTACTGTCGGATTCCTAGAAGGAAAGGAAAAAGAGGACAGCACTGAAAAAGTATTGGATTTTTTGATAAACAAAAGCAACCTCACCACACCCAGTATGAAACAGATCATCTGAATAACCTTATAACCATCAATGAAATTGAATTTTTAATTAAAAGATCCCCCAAAGAAATCTCCAGGCACAGATAAGAGTTTCACTGGAGAATTCTACCAAACACTGAAGGAAAAATTAGCATCAATTCTACATGATCTCTTCCAGAATACAGAACACGTCCCAATTCAGTTTACGAAGCTAGTATTACCATGATGTCTGTAGGGGATTTGAGGGATTTGGGCGATGATCAAGAAAAAAGATATAACCACAAAGGAAGTAACATGCAAGATTTATTGGGCTGTGCTTGGACACGGTTGCATGTGAGGGAAAGTTCCTCTCAGTACGCAACCAACCAGAGGCTTATGGCAAGAGGGCCACCATCCAGAAGAGGAGGGGAGCAAGGGAACTCCCAGAGGAGAGGGTGATCAGAGAGGGGCTTACATGTCTATGTGATGTCACTCAGCAGCATGGTGGGGAGCCTCTGGGTCAGAGAAGTCTGAACGGCAGCAGCTTGGGGTCTTATATCTTATCAAGAGCCAGCAAATGCTAGATGAGGTTTCGTGGGATATGCAAAGCAGGGAGCCCTAAATGGCTAAATATTTGCTTGTTGGGACTATTTTTAAGATAACTGGATGTTGGATGTATAAAAATTTGAGTTTGGTGCCAGTGCGCTTTTGAGCTAATGGGTCTCAGCCTGCTGTAAAGAAATAAACAATCTAGGGGGCCAATACACAGAGGCCATCTTTGACTCACTTATGTAACAGTACAAAACTAGACAAAGACAGTACAAAAAAGGGAGAAAACTACAATTTAGTATTCTTCATGAATACAGACACAAAAGTCCTTAACAAAATATTAGCAAAGAGAATCCAGCTATGTACAAAAATATTTATATACCATGATCAAATGGGGTTATACAAGGAAAGCAGGGCTGTTTCAATATTCAAAAATCAGTCAATGTAATCCACCAAGTCAATGGGCTAAGGAGGAAAAAATCACATGATCATATAAACTCATGCAAAAAAAGCATCTGACAAAACTCAATATCCTTCATGGTGAAAGCTCTCAGAAAAAACAAGAAGTAGGAATAGAGGGGAACTTTCTCAAACTTACAAAAACATCAACAAAATACCTACAGCTAACATACTTAATGGTAAAAGACTGAATGCTTTCACCTTAAGATAAGGAAGAAGGCAAAGATACCTAATTTCACCACTTTTATTTAACATAATGCTGGAAGTTCTAGCCAATGTGATAATGCAAGTAAAGGAAATAAAAGGCATACAGATTGAAAGGAAGAAACAAAACTATCTGTAGATAACATAATCATCTATATAGAAAATCCTGAAGGATTTATCCCTTCACCCCAAAAAAACTCCTAGAAATGAGTGCATGAAGATTGCCAGACGCAAAATAAACATATAAAAATCAACTGCGTTGAGGCTTCCCTGGTGGCGCAGTGGTTGAGAGTCTGCCTGCCAACGCAGGGGACACGGGCTCGAACCCTGGTCTGGGAGGATCCCACATGCCGCGGAGCGGCTGGGCCCGTGTGCCACAACTACTGAGCCCACACGCCACAACTACTGAAGCCCGCGTGCCTAGAGCCCGTGCTCCGCAACAAGAGAAGCCTCCACAATGAGAAGCCCGCGCACTGCGACGAAGAGTTGCCCCTGCTCGCCGCAACTAGAAAAAGCCCATCTGCAGCAACAAAGACCCAACACAGCCAAAAATAAAATAAATAAAATAAATAAATTTAAAAAAACAATTGTATTTCTATATACCAGCAATGAACTTGTGAACACCAAAATTTAAAAATATAATACCATTTAAAATCACTCAAAACATGAAATTCTTAGGTATAAATCAGATAAAACATGTACAGGACTTGAATGCTGAAAACTAAAAATGCTAATGAAAGAAATCAAAGAAGATCTAATAAATGGAGACATTCTGTGTTCTTGGATTGGAAGACTCAATTTATTAAAGATATCAATTCTCAGCAAATTGACACATAGGTTTAATGCAATTCCAATCAAAATCCCAGATAGATTTTGTAGATTTTATTATGTTATTATAAAACTTATGTAGAAAAACAGAGGAACTAAAATAGCTAAAGTAATTTTGATAAGAAGCATCAAGTGGGAAAATCAGTCTACCCAACTTTAAGACTTACTGTATAACAACAGTAATCAAATCTGTGTGGCCTGTGGAGGAATGGATTTAGATAAATGGGACAGTCTAGAGAACCAACAAATAGTACCACACAAATATGCCCAACTGATTTTGACAAAGATGGAAAAGGAATTCGATGGAAGAAAGATTTTAAGCGAATGGTACGAGACTGATTGGACATCATAGGCCAAAAAATAGGCCTCAACTTAAATGTCACACCTTATACAAAAAAATTACTCAAAATGGATCACAGACTTAAACATAAAATGTAAAACTATAAAACTTTTAGAATGAAAATATGAGATAACCTTCAGAATCTAAAACTAGATAAGAGTATTCAGTCTTGACAGCGAAACCAAGATCCATACAAGGGAAAATTAATAATTGGATTTTATCAAAATTAAACATTTTGTTCTGTGAAATAATAAGAGGATGAAAAGATAAGCTACAGACTAGGGGAAAATATTTGCAAACCACGTATCTGACAAAGGACCAGGATGTAGAACATATAAAGAATTCTCAAAACACAATAGTAAAGAAAACCAAACAAACCAACTAGAAAAAGGGCTAAAGATATGAAGAGACATTTCATTCAAGAAGATATACAAATGGCAAAAAATTATCTGAAAAGATGTTCAACATCATTATCCATCAGAGAAATGCAAATTAAAACCACAAAGACATATCACTAATACCTATCAAAATGTCTAATAAGAAATAGTGACTATACCAAATGTTGGCAAAGATGTGAAGAAACTAGGTCATTGCTGTTGGGAATGCAAAATGGTACAGCCACTCTACAAAACGGTTTGGCAGTTTATTAAAAAACTAAACATGCAACTACCATATGACCCAGCAATTACACTCCTGGGCATCTACCCAAGAGAAATGAAAACTTATGTTCATACAAAACCCTACAAACAAATATTTTTACCAGCTTTATTCATAACAGCCCAAAATTGGAAACAGCCCATTTGTCCTTTTTCCTTTTTTTTAATAAATTTATTTATTTTATTTTATTTATTTTTGGCTGTGTTGGGTCTTCGTTGCTGCATGTGGGCTTTCTCTAGTTGCAGCGAGCGGGGGCTACTCCTCGTTGCGGTGCGTGGGTTTCTCATTGTGGCGGCTTCTCTTTGTTGTAGAGCACGGGCTCTAGGTGTGAGGACTTCAGTAATTGTGGTATGCGGGCTCAGTTGTGTGGCATGAGGGTTCTAGAGCACAGGCTCAGTAGTTGTGGCACACAGGCTTAGTTGCTCCACGGCATGTGGGATCTTCCCGGACCAGGGCTCGAACCCACGTCCCCTGCATTGGCAGGAAGATTCTTAACCACTGCGCCACCAGGGAAGTCCCAACCCATTTCTTCTTGAACCGGTAAATAGTTCAGCAAAGTGTGATACATCCATACATCCATACCATGGAATACTACCCAGCAATAAAAAGGAACCAACAATTGATAGATGCAACAACTTGGATGACTCTGCAGAGGATTATGTTGCGTGAAAAAAGCCAATCCCCAAAGGTTACATGCTGTATGACTCCATTTACATAACATTCCTGAAATAACAAAATTACAGAAATGAAGAATAGATTAGTGCTAATTCCTGAGTGCCAGGAATTAAGGGGTGATGGGAGTGGGAGGGAAGTGGGTGTGGCTATGAAAAGGCTTCTTGACTTATCAATGTCAATATCCAGGTTGTGATCTTTCACTATACTTTTACAACACATTACTGTTGGGAGAAACTGGGGAAAGGGACACAGGATCTCTCAATATTATTTCTTAAAACTGCATATAAATCTACAGCTGTCTCAAAACAAAAAGTTTAATTTAGAAATAAAATGGAAAACTCAGGACTTCCCTGGTGGTCCAGGGGTTAAGAATCGGCCTTCCAATGCAGGGGACGTGGGTTCGATCCCTGGTCAGGGAACTAAGATCTCACATGCCGCGGGGCAACTAAGACGGTGGGCAGAAACTACTGATCCCGCGCTCTCTGGCTCTCTCACAGCAAGAGCCCAAACGACCGCAACTAGAGAAGCCTGCGAACTGCAACTAGAGAAGCCTGCGCACCGCAACGAAGAGCCTGCATGCCACAATGAAAGATCCTGCATGCTGCAACGAAGATCTTGTGTGCGGCAACTAAGACCTGATGCAGCCAAAAAAATAAATTAAATAAATAAATAAATATTTTTTTTAAATGGAAAATTCTTTTCTTTGCTTGATTACAGATCTATTAATTTGTTAGATGTTCCAGGCAAAAGGTGACCAGTTTTTACTTTATAAAATGTAAGTCTGGGTCTTTCAGGCCAGTACATAACATGAGGAGCCATGGGTTTAGGTGTAACTATTCCACTATAAGCCACTATTAGATTCTTTGCTACCTTGAAGAGAAATCTGTCTATAACAATATAAATTGTGGTTCTTACAGGCTTTTCCTTGGGCTGTGACTTTATGGACCTCAGTTGTGTCCAGACTAAGTTGAAAGATCAGTTAATAATCTCTGATAGGATAAAACTGAAATTTGTTTTGGCCTCTCCTCCTTTAGACTTAGATAATAATATGTTTACTCCTTTTGGGTCAGCTGGATGCATAACTTCCTGTTACGCAGAAAGAAAGACACACATTCTCTTATATGCAGACTACACATGTGGACTTATCATGATCCAAGAGTGGCCTTAACAGGCATTTGGTCCTAATGGCTAATTACTGCCAAAAAGAACAGTTTCAGGTCAATTATTCAAAGCCAAATTCACTGTTTTGAGTAGATATCTCTCAACTCTTTACTAGTTTGTCTCAAGTAATCCCATAAGACCAGTAAGCTCATTTATATAAGGACCAAGATTTACACAGGAAAAAAATGACGGGCATGATCTGCCCTCCTCCCTCCCCCCACCAGAAACAAGTGGGTGTGCCCTTCCAGGGAAGGCAATCAGACTCTTTCTCAGGAGGCCTCAGGCGACACCTGTTACTGTTGGCAATTGTCCATGGTCTGCTGGGTGGTCCTTGGTCTTACGGGCTTGGAAACCTAGTTTTGTCAGTTACACTCACCTTAACCAGGTATATGAGATTAGATATAAAACCAAAACACCAACGTGTTGATTGACCAAAAAGCATGTTCCAAACGTGCTTTCATCAGTGTTTCGAGGCTACAAAGATGCTATTCTCTAAGAACCAGGAAATGAAGGTGCCCACTGTGACTTAAGCTACAAAATCAAAACATGGTGGAGACTGTAGACTGGAACACTTAAGTGGGCATGGGCAGCCCATTTTCTCCCTGTAGTCAACTTGTGTGGGAAGCCAAATCATAAACTGAATAGCAAGTAAATTCACTCACAATATCAAAAATAATTGTCATGATGGGAATACATGACATCCACATTCTCCATACAAAATTTCTTCGTAGAGACACTGACCTCGGAAGCCAGAGTAAGCAAGAGATTGATTATAAACATGCAATAAGAACAAGAGGAGTGGGATTAATTGAATGTTTCATGCTATCAGGCACACATAGCATAATACATCCTGCTCACATTAGGGAGGTTTTGATCTAGGAATCTGAACATTTATACTCACTTGGTGATAATCTTCTGCTTCTATCCCTACTGGGGAATGTCCTTTCCAGGCAAAAAAAAAAAAAAAAAAGTCATGATTCAAAACCTGTTGGCTAAGATTTCTGTACCCCTAGGCAGTGCCCTTTGGCTGGACACTGTTCGCATTTCCCTCTATGCTTTTTCTATGGTAGCAAAGCCCTGCCTGGGTAGCAATCTCTTTCTTTAAGGTGATTTTGAATATTTCTACTTCAACCCATTATGTTTTGATATTATAGTTTAGCTCTCAGAGGACCATCTTATTCCAAACTCTTGGGATTCGGCTCAGTAGCCTACAAATACTGACAAGCAAATATTTGCAAATTGTTCATCTTGGAATCCACTCCAAGAAGCTGTGTGGCTCAAATCAATAAAGGTTTTTCTTTTATTGACCCAGGTGGTCACTGGTATAACTGCTCTAAAACCCTTCAAGGTCAAAATAATTTCTGTACTGCTATGGAGGTGGAGGCTTGGGGCTTTTTGCCATGGTCTACATTAGACCAGGCTCCAAATTATTTTCTAAGTAATCACTTCTATCCTCAGTATGTTGTAAATAAACAAAATAACACACATGCAGGTCACTAAGCTAAGTGCTACTTCAAAATATTTGTATTTAGTTTCTGTTTTATAAGAACTAACATATGCATACAAAGATAATTTTGTATCCCCCCTTTTGAAGAGTCTGTATTTGTCTATTTTCTACCCATGGTTCTGATGTCTTACTTTCGTCATGGGGTAACATTGGGTGACAAAGCAATTCATCTACCAGAAAGATGTATGAACGCCCTTCTTGTGGCTGGGTTCATAAACATTATCTATTTATGCTCCTCACAAGAATTCCTCTTTTCAGCCGTGACATGGCTAGTAAAAAGTGCTTACGTTTACTGTGGAATTTTAAGCACAGGATTCCTCTAAGTGGAATGATAATGGATTTCTGTTGTGGTATATCCTTAATTGGCAGGCAGCTTTGTTTGGTTTATTATTGGCGATGATTAGGACACACACTGGTTTCTTCACCTGGGTTCCTGGCTCAGATCAGCTTGAATGATGACATACCTTTGCTGCCACATCCTCTATCAGTGGTCATCAGATGAAAGAGCCTGGATGAGGGATTCAAGTCTAGGTGTCCCCATCACCAGAAGGCTAAAGCCAGAGGCATCTGAGCCAGGAACTGACTTAGGGAGAGCTTCACAGCAAGTATTTCAGGGTTAGGCTCCAGGCATTCAACGACGTAGACAGTCTGGTGCCCTGACCTGTGCACATTTACAAACCATAACTTCCTGGGCCTTTCATAACATACACATGCCAGGCAGAGACCCCCCACTGCAAATAAAAACCCAAGGGGTTAATATACACAGCATCACTTCACCATCCTTCCCAGATTCTTACTGAAGGTTCTGTGTTGATGAAACAGATTGTGTAGCTGCAGGTAGCCTGTGTTGTAAAGGCATTTCATACAGAAGTTCTTGTCTCATTAGGACCTTCATACATTTCTTTGAAGTTCATCAACCTAAAAATCACTACATTTTTTCCTGGAAAGTTGTCTCCTAGAAGATTACCTGACCGAAGCCTTTTTACTCCCTGACACTTAGTTTTACTAGCAAACTAATTGTCAGTTGTACAAACCATTTGGCTCTCAGTGGAAATGTGTCAGTACAATGATGTCTTTCTTTTCAACTATCACTAATCTGTATCACAGCCTTGTAGAAATAATTTGGCTTTTTGTTCTGGGTAATTCCCACCCTGCTGATGTCACTGCATAATGTGGAATAATAATAATAAAATGAATACCAACCACCCCTACCACCAAATAATAACATTGAGCATTTCAATGTTTTGAGCACTTTTCTAAGTACTTTCATACATTAACACATTCCATCCTCACAGTCTCATGAGGTAGGAACTATCATTATCTCCATTTTATAATGAAGGAAACTGTGGCACAGAGAAGCTAGCTAATTTGCCTAAGGTTATACTCATGTCAAAAGAGATGTGTGTAACTGCTCTTTAGAAAAATGATTTTTCTGGTTTTAGTCTATAAAAATGATGCATGTTTACGGTTTAAAAAAAAAGTTCTTATAAGACTGAGGATTACAATTTAAAAAGTAAAAAACGACACCAAATTCTGCTACCTAGAGATAACCACTGATCATTTTTAAGTGAACTTCCTCCAAATATCTCTTTATCTATTTAGGATCATATTGATTTATGATTATCATAACATAAATGGGATCAAGCACACAATACTTTTCTGTAATTTACTTTTTCCACTATATTATGCGACCTAGACGTCAGCAGCCCTTTGTAGACGTCTAAGTGTTACGTAAATCTCTCTGGTTATTAGAATGATCAGAGCTGAGGGGAGCCTCCCAGCCCAATCAGAAGAAAGCACTTGAGATCAGAGATTTTCCAGTCCCTGAAGGACTCTTGCCTTACTTCATAGCAGGTTTTATTTTCATCTGATGTTTAACGTAGTCATCCTTGAGAATGCCACAAAAATCCTTTCTAGAATGCAAGCCAAAAAGTACTGCTGGCCACTGACTCGGACCTGAAGGCCCGACCCCCAGCTCTCCAGAGAATTAGCCGGGCTCTGGGCTGAGGATGGTTTAATGATGTCTGAGTCATGTGCCAGCTGGCACGAGGAAAGCCCAACGTGCAGACACATAACCTCAGTGGGGAAGCTGAGCTGAGAGCTGTCACTGGGTTGTTATTATAGCAGTCTGCTGATAAGTGATGGGCTAGGGAGGGAAGAAGTCCAAACCTCTCCAGGAAACCAGATAAGTCTTATGATGAGGGCTGTTCCCACACACCTCACTAGGAGACACTACTCACATCAATTCATGTGAATGACACCCTTGAGTTGTACAGTGTACAATGCGAGTAGCCTTAAGTGACAGCTGCTGTTGGTCAGCTGGGCCTGCAGGAGGCTGGGCCTGCAGGACAAAGTTACATCCTGCAGGCAGTTGAAAGGGAACAATCCTAATAGAGTTCCAAGGATGACAGCTGATACCTTGCAGACCACCCCCATACCTCTCATTCTCCTTTAAAAAAATCTTGCTGGGGAATCAAGTTAGGAAAGTGGTAGTTTAAGGGCAGGAGTGCTTACATGTGAAAATGGATTCCCAAGCTGACTGTGAAGGAGAGAAATCTCTAGGGCACACACACTCATCTTGCCACTGGAATCTCTTCAGGGGAAGCAGTGTCGGTCCATGTGGGAATGGATCTAGCTCACCGGAAACACTTCTAGCACATTTTAAGAAATGTTTTAAATTCTATCTTAGAACATAAATGAAATAAGAAAAAGTGCAAAAAAGAAAATAAACATCACCCATAATTCTTTCACTCTCACACAAAATAATCATGGTTAATATTTAGGTCTATTTCCTTCTAGCTTTTTCTATTCAGCATTGCTTTTTTTTTTTTTTTTAATTAATTATTTATTTATTTATTTTTGGCTGTGTTGGGTCTTCGTTGCTGTGCGAGGGCTTTCTCTAGTTGCGGCAAGCGGGGGCCACTCTTCATCGCGGTGCGCAGGCCTCTCACTGTCACGGCCTCTCTTGTTGCGGAGCACAGGCTCCAGACGCGCAGGCTCAGTAGTTGTGGCCCACGGGCCTAGTCGCTCCGCGGCACGTGGGATCTTCCCAGGCCAGGGCTCGAACCCATGTCCCCTGCATTGGCAGGCAGACTCTCAACCACTGCGCCACCAGGGAAGCCCAAGCATTGCTTTTAAAGAGAGCCAAATATCTATCTGCACAAGTTCACTTAATATTTTATAACTATATTTCCCATGATCATTAAATTCTACATGAAAAGGTAAAGTGTTATGGCTACATAATATTCCACTATCTAAAGTTCTATCCAAAGTTATATAGCCACCAAAAAAGTCTTTCAAAGCAATTGTCTTTCTTAAAGAAGCTGTCTGGGAACCAACGCTTAGATCATTTTCCCCTCAAAAGATTCCTTACACATTTCCATAGCATATTATCCAAGTAGCCCCTGTAACCTGGGGGGATGGCATTAGTGAAAGGACATTCCTCTCACTTTCATTTTTAATTAAAATATTTTATCATTACGAACTTCCCTTTAAAGACTGCTTTTGCTGCATCCCATAGATTTTTGTTTGTTTGTGTTTTCATTGTCATTTTTCTCAAGGTATTTTTAAATTTCCTCTTTGATTTCGTCATTGACCTATTGGTTTTTTAGTAGCATGTTGTTTAGTCTCCATGTAATTTTTTTTTCTCATTTCTCTTTCTGTGGTTGATTTCTAGTTTCATGCCACTGTGGTCAGAAAAGATATTTGAAATAATTTCTGTCCTCTTAAATTTGTTGGGGCTTGTTTTGTGTCCCAGTATGTGGCCAATCCTAGAGAATGTTCCATGTGTGCTTAAAAAGAATGTGTATTCTGTGTTTTTGGACGTAACATCCTAAAAATATCAATTAAGTCTAACTGCTCTATTGTATCATTTAGGATCTCTGTTGCCTTATTGATTTTATGTCTGGAAAATCTGTCCATTACTGTGAGTGGGGTGTTAAAGTCTCCTACTATTACTGTATTCCCATCAGTTTCTCCCTTTATGTCTGTTAGTATTTGTTTTATGTATTTGAGTGTTCCTATATTGGGTGCATTAATTGAAATATTTTAAATTAATTCCTACATATGGTAAACAAACAAATAAGTCCCAGCAAACTTCAAAGTTTTAAAAGAACACATATTAAAGAAAAGATTCACTTCCCTGTCCCCAAATTCTCCTCCTCAGAGGTGACACTATTGTCAGTTTCTTGGGCATTCTTCCAAAAATGTACTGTGTATTTGTAAGCATGTATGTAATAGTCATCCCCAATTTTTTTTCACACAAATGACAGCATACTCTATGCTTTACTCTCGCCTTGCTTTGTACACCTAGTGTAAGAGAGAGAGTGTGGTCTAGTGGCTAAAGGCACAGGATTTGGAAGCCAGATCTCCTGGGTTTAAATTCCAGTACCACCATTAATTAGCCATGTATTCTTGACCAAATTACCTAATCTCTCTGTGCTCTGGTTTCCTCATCTGCAAAGTGGTACTAATAATGGTCCCCACCTCACTGGGTCCTCACATGGTGCTATGGGTTGAATTGTGTTCCCCCAAAAAGATAGTTGAAGTCCTACCCCTCAGTATCCAGTGACCTTACTTGGAAATAGGGTATTTACAGAGGTAATCAAATTAAATTGAGGTCATTAGGATGGACCCTAATCTAATATGACTAGTGTTTTTATAAAAAGGGGAAATTTGGACACAGACACAGACATGCACATAGGGAGAATACCATGTGAAGAAGGAAGTTATACTGCCAGAAGCCAAGGAACATCTGGGACTACCAGAAGCTGGCAGAGGCAAGGAGGCATCCTCCTCTACAGGTTTCAGTGGGAGCATGGACCTGCCAACTCCTTGACTTCTGACTTCTGGCCTGCAGACAATAAATATCTGTTGTTCTAAGCTACCTAGTTTGTGGTACTTTGTTACAGCAGCTCTAGCAAACAAATACACATACACCCAGAATTTAGACTATGTCCAATACTCCTCAAATACTATATAAGTGTTAGCTAGCATTATCATGTAGATCTGCCTCATTCTTTTAAAGGACTGCATAATTTTTGTGGTTTATGCAAAATGTATTGTTTAAATATTTCTTACTATTATCAAAGTAATACATTTGTTTAAAAAAATAGTACTGGGTCTTCCCTCGTGGCACAGTGGTTAAGAATCCGCCTGCCAATGCAGGGGACACAGGTTCGAACCCTGGTCCGGGAAGATCCCACATGCTGCAGAGCAACTAAGCCCGTGCACCACAACTACTGAGCCTGCGCTCTAGAGCCCGCGAGCCACAACTACTGAGCCCATGTGCCACAACTACTGAAGCCCATGTACCTAGAGCCCGTGCTCCACAACGAGAGAAGCCACCACAATGAGAAGACCGCACACTGCAACGAAGAGTAGTCCCCGCTCGCAGCAACTACAGAAAGCCCACGCACAGCAACGAAGACCCAACGCAGACAATAAATAAATAAATAAATAAATTTTTCTTTAAAATTAAAAAAAAATAGTACTAAAAGGCATATAATGAAAAATAGCAGTATTTTGTCTTCACTTATTTTCAAACCCCCAGTCCCACTCCCCAGAGGCAAGCATTTTCAATTACTTGGATCTTCTTTCTGGTATTTATCTCCATATTTCTAAGCAGTGTGCTTATACTGTTACTTCTTGGTCTATCAGTTTTAGACACACTCGTCTGCCTTCCTGTTATGCTCAATGAGGATTTTGGTTTATGACAACGCCTTGCCCTCTACACACACACACACATACACACACAGACTTTCCCTCTTGTCTTCACAATTTAATTATATAACCATTTTTAGTTGTGTAATAGACTGTTAAAATAGATGTCTTAAGTCTCTGAAATCCAATTGAGACTCCAAAGCTAAAAACAATAGGTACAAAACAACCCCACATTGTAAATAGAGATTCTAGAAATCCATGCAGGGCTTGCGAATCAGGTGGCCCCAAAGTGATTCTTCCAGCCTTCGCTACTAACTACCTCCAGTCTCCAGAACTAGCCAGGGAGCTGAAGGAGCCTGTGTTGGGCATTGCTTTGGAGAGAGTTAGCAGAGTGCTGTGTTTCCCTAGTGCTAGAGGGGAGGAAGACACCCTACACTCATCCTGAATTGAGTGAGGGGGACTTCAAGAGGATCCTCAGAGAGACTGATAGTTCGCAGGGACAGTCACATACTTGGTGACTGACTAACACCTGGAAAAAAAGTCTGAAGCCAGAAGCTGGCTGGAGCAGCCTGCCTGGTAGCAGGACAAAGAGTCAAGGTTGGCCAGCATTTCCAGGGATTGGTGGGGCAAAGATCTGGTTTTCCGTGGGCCAGGCTGGATTCTGTGGAAGAGAGGTGCCAGTAGGTTGCTTTCAAAAGTTCCTAACACAACAGTACCATCTGGAAGGATGAAAAATGACCCCAGCAAAGAGTGAACAGGCAGGAGCCAGGTGCTGAGCGGACAGCTGTCAGTGGCCAGCCAAATGAGGCATCTTCTAGGTCAAGGACAGTACAGCAAAAACATCCCAGTGATGAAGGGTCTCTCATGAATCAACTTTGGACATATTACTGATACATACGAAGAGGGCACTCATGGCAGATGACACCTCTGCAGGCCAAGAGCTTTTCTTCCTCTTCGTTCTACCCTTTCTGTGTCTTCATCTGACCCTAGAGGAGCCAGAGGCAGCACACTGAGCAAGAAGGAATAAAGTGACATTGACCTTCTACTTAGGGTTGCCAGATTTAGCAGATAAAAGTACAGGAAGCCCAGTTAAGTTTGAATTTTAGATAAAAATGCTTTTCTTTAGTATAAGTACCTCCTATGCACTATTTGGGACGTAATTCTACGAAAAGCATTTGTTGCTTTCTGGAACTGACATTTAGCTGGGCGTTCTGTATTTTATTTGGCAACCCTGCCCATACTTCTTGCCCACTGCAAACTTTAAGCCTGTGTCAGGCCCAAGCTGTGGGATAAGAGCTTGGTGTTCTGATATAAGAGCTTTGGATAACCTGAAAAAAAATGGAGACCATTCATTAATAACCTAAAAGTACGTAGAAACATGATAGAAATTGTCTGATAGTTCAGCCATGGGGCTGAAAAAGTGAGATAACATAATTTTGCAGCTGGAACCTTCCAAGTTCCTCTTGTTCAATTACCTACTTACAGGTATATTAGGTTCAACATTTAGGTTATTATTTCTATGTAAATATTATTTGTTGCTGAGCCAAGCTGTGAACTAAGACTGCATTTTTTATATAACTTTCTATTTTTAATTTGACTTAATAATTGCCTAAAGCATTTTTCATGTTTAAAAGCCATTTATGTGTCTTTCTTTATGAACTGCCTATTCATGTCCTCTGTTGGGTTGTTGAGCTTTCTCCTACTGATTTATTCAAGTTTATTTATATATTAAGAAAATTAACCTAAAAGAACAGTCTTCCATGGGGGAGATTAGAAATGGCTAGCAACAGAGGATAAGTAGATCTTTTCTGACATTTGTGCTGGGAAGCTTAGATTTTCTCTGTGCCCTGTTATCTAGTCTTGCTCTTCCAAAACAAATTTTCTTAAATCAATAGTTCCCTTAAATTTCCTTTAATGCTTACATGTTCAATTCTTGGTTAAACATTTCCCAAGAAAGATGTGTATGATTAAGACACAGCCTATCAGCATTTTTCTCCTTTAGACATGATCATTCATCCTTGAGATTTGTTTCCATGAAATTAACCCACACCAGGAAAATAGCTGCAAATATTACCTCAAAGGAATTAGGAGAAATTTCCCTTGAGATACTATTATAATGTGGTTGGAACATGGAACACAAAGATTAAAATCTCAAATTTGTTTCTTTCTTTGTTCATGAGTTTACGATTCTAATCTGATAACAAACCTCATTATTGTTTTCAGTTTCTCATTAGAAAATCAAAGCCTTGCTCTTTAACTGTCCCATGAGATTCAGCCTCTGAGGTATCTCCAAAGTAATGGGAATTGTGTGATAAAGTAAAGATTACAGTTTAGACCACCACCACTGCATATAAATTTCCACTGTAAATGGTTGCAAACCACTCGGCTAATTTTTGCATATCATTCTTTCCAAAGAATCCCTTTGTTCTTGAGGGAAATAAAACATTCTAAAACAAATACATTAAAATATGGATTCAAAAATTATTTTAAGAATAGACAGAAATACTGCGTTTCAGATCAGCTGTCAGGAGAGTCCCACATTTGTCAATAATTCCTCAGAAGAGCCCAGGATGTGCTCCATCTTCTAATTTTTATTTATAAATTCAATTTTAAGATTGCACTGAGGCACACTGATTCTCCTGTTTCACTGCCTAATTTATTTATTTCTCTAGAATGAATGACAAGTAGGAAGGGCTGGATTCCAGAATCCCTCGGCCCTAGAATAAAAAATCTTTGCATGTCTTGCAAATGTGAGCTCTGTATAGTCTCAGAGATATCATCCTCAGCATATGTAATATCTCACATTCCTGTTGTGCTTTATCTCTCTATTCAGTGGAAAACTAGCTTTTAGGGAAGCCCTGTCTTAAAAATTGACAAATGTTTCCTTGTCCCTCTGCAGCACACAAGTTCATCTATCAGGTTTTGTGCTTATCTGACTCAGTGACAAGACAGAAATCTGATCCGTGCACAAATCAATCAATCAATCAAATGTAATATGGGATATCCAAAGCATCGCAGAGGAAGACCATGAGTATTTGCTGAGGGACAGTCATGTTCCTGGCACAGTGTTTGGTGTTTCCATTTGTGCAGTCTTACTGAACTCTTGCAACAGCTGCCTCAAGGTAAATGAGAAAATCTGAAGGTCAGAAAGTCAGACTTACTTGTTGAAGCTGGTAAATGTCAGGGTTTTCCCACTGCTCCCTGGCCCATACCCAACACTCCAGCCATACTGAACTATAGGAGGTTCTTCTTAACCTGGTAATCATTATCCAAATGTGTCTGGTTAGTTTGGGACACAAAAATCATCATAATATGAATAACCCTAATTAATGCAGGGTTTCATGAAACTGATGGAGATGATGTTGAAGAAATGTTAGAATCACAGGCAAACACTGATAAAGAGTCTTGCAAAATTAGACAAGTTAACAATTAAAGAGGAAAAAATGGACATTAATAGGATCTTCAAAAGAGGAATATTTGAAAATTATAGATTAAGGGGGGCAGCTGAGAAGAATGAAGGGCTTCAACCTATTTGTCAAATGTGCTACCAGACACATTTTTTAAAAAGTAGATTCCCAAACCCTAAATCAACACTCACTTTGTTTTCTATTCCAAAAATTAGGGAAGACTTACAATTACTACCTAACTTTTGTTACATATAAATAACAATGTAGATTAATTTTATAATTTTTCTTTTCACTTTCCAAGATCAAATTCTAATCAATTTTTTCCATATCTTATATGAAATGTTTGTGTTGCGTTCCCTTTATGTCCTCCTTAGACATTAATTGTCTTTGACTGTGAGACCTCCTATACTTTGCCCTGCTGTTTCATGCTTCTGAACTTTTGTCCATGGTGTTCCATCTGCCTGTGGGACCTGTCTCTGTTATTCTGCAGGGAAATCCTTCTTCACTGCTCTCGACCTTCTCCAATATCACCTCCTGTGTGAGAGTTTCCTCTAACCTTTCCTGCTCCCTTAGCCAGATGGATGGAAATATGAGGAAATACACAACCTAACAGAAAAGGTAAGTTATAATGAAGCAATGAATTATTCGGTGTCAAGAGGCACAGATTTCTTGGATTGAAACACGAGCACAAGTAAAGAACATTTCCACTATCATAGAAAGTTCTATTGGACAGCATTGGCACTTACTTGCGAAAACACAAGCAACAGATTTAAAAAAATAACAAAGCACTAAGAAAGGAATTCTAGGCTTATTTTCCTTTTAAGTAATGGTGGTACTGCTGGAAAGACTATGTGCCCTGGGAGCACGTTGGAGGGGTCCTTACCAGTGCGGGAGGCTGGATGAGGAAATGATCTTTAAGCTCAGACTTGAGTAGGAATTAACTAGGAATGTGTTGGCGGGGGACGGGGAGGTTGGAGAGAGCTGTGGATTGGTTTGGAACAAGGAACAGTCCCAAGGAGAGGAAACTATGGGCAGGGAGAACCTGAAGAAAGAGTGCACAGGATGCCTTTGGAAGAAGTATAAGATATTCATCAGGCTCTAATTCTGCAAACAAATTCATGGTTGACATTGTGCCTGCATCAAAAAATAAAAGAATATGCCTTGGGCTTCCCTGGTGGCGCAGTGGTTGAGAATCTGCCTGCCAATGCAGGGGACGGGTTCGAGCCCTGGTCTGGGAAGATCCCACATGCCGCGGAGCAACTAGGCCCGTGAGCCACAATTACTGAGCCTGCGCGTCTGGAGCCTGTGCTCCGCAACAAGAGAGGCCGCGATAGTGAGAGGCCCGCGCACCGCGATGAAAAGTGGCCCCCACTTGCCGCAACTAGAGAAAGCCCTCGCACAGAAACGAAGACCCAACACAGCCATAAATAAATAAATAAATAAATAAAATTTAAAAAAGAATATGCCTTAAATGAGACTTAAGTGCCATAGGAAATAAACTCTTCTGGTTATAATAGGTTAGGATGACCAGAAGGGATGATGTGTCAGGAGGTTTCCTATTAATTCCTTATTTTCATTATTTGTTCACTTAACACTTATCCCATGTCAAATGGTGGTAAGAATTCTATTAGGAAACTCATTGAGTGCCCCAAAGAGACTGGAGATGTTACATAATGAATGGAAGTTCATGATCTATCTTCAGATTTTTGTTCCAACTGAACTCACAACTTTTTGATAGACATAGCAATCATGAATAGAATATCAGATTTTTGGTTTCCAGTGCAGTGTGTCCAAAATGTGGCATTTGAGAAGCCCTTGCAGCACTTATTAAAATTCATATCCCTAGCCCAGAAATAAACCCACACATCTATGGTCAATTAATCTACAACAAAGGAGGCAAGAATATACAATGGAGAAAAGATAGTCTCTTCAACAGGTGGTGTTGGGAAAGCTGGACAGCTACATGTAAATCAATAAAATTAGAACACCCCCTCATACCCCTCATACCATATATAAAAACAAACTCAAAATGGTTTAAAGACCTAAATATAAGACATAACACCATAAATCCTAGAAGAAAACAAGGCAAAACATTCTCGGACATAATCTTAGCAATATTTTCTTAGATCAGTCTCCCAAGGCAAAAGAAATAAAAGCAAAAATAAACAAATGGGACCTAATCAAACTTAAAAGTTTTTGCACAGCAAAGAAAACCATCCACAAAATGAAAAGGCAATCTACAGACTGGGAGAAAATATTTGCAAACAATGCAACAGACAAGGGGTTAATATCCAAAATACACAAACAGCTCATACAAGTCAATATCAAAAAAACCAAAGAACCCAATCAAAAAATGGGCAGAAAACCTAAATAGACATTTCTACAAAGAAGACATACAGATGGCCAAGAAACACATGAAAAGATGCTCAACATCACTAATTATTAGAGAATGCAAATCAAAACCACAATGAGGTATTACCTCATACTGGTCAGAATGGCTATCATCAAAAAGTCTATGAATAATAAATGCTGGAGAGGGTATGGAGAAAAGGGAACCCTCCTACACTGCTGATGGGAATGTAAATTTGTGCAGCCATTATGGAGAACAGTATGGGGGTTCCTTTAAAAACTGAAAATAGAGCTACAATATGATCCAGCAATCCCACTCTGGGGTATTTATCTGGAAAAGATGAAAACTCTAATTTGAAAAGATTCACGCACCCCAATGTTCAGAGCAGCACTATTTACAATACCAAGACATGGAAACAACCCAAGCGCCCATCAACAGATAACTGGTTTAACAAGATGCGGTATATAGATACAATGGAATATTACTCGGCAGTAAAAAAGAATGAAACATTGCCATGTGCAGCAGCATGGATGGACCTAGAGAATATCATACGAAGTGAAATAAGTTAGACAGAGAAAGACAAATGTTATATGATATCACTTATATGTAGAATCTAAAAAATAATACAAATGAATCTATATACAAAACAGAAATAGACTCACTGACATAGAAAACAAACTTATGGTTACCAAAGGGGAAAGGGAGGGGAAAAGGAATAAATTAGGAGTATGAAATTAACAAACTACTATACATGAAATAGAAAAGCAACAAGGATTTACTGTATAACACAGGGAACTATATTCAATGTCTTGTAATAACCTATAATGGAAAAGAAGCTGAAAAAAAATATATATATATATAAAACTGAATCACTTTGCTGTACACCTGAAACTAACACAATACTGTAAATCAACTATACTTCAATAAAAAAATAAAAAATAATTAAAATGCATATCCCATTTCCCTGCCATCCCCTGGGCAGAGGCAGGGGCTCAGGGGCATTCAAGATTTGGCTCCATAACCCACCACCATAGTATTGCTGCTGGAGGTGTAATGGGTGTTAGCACTGCTTTACAAGAGGTACTGAAGGCTGCCTTCTTCCACGATGACCTAGCACATGGAATTTTTGAAGGTGCCAATGTCTTAGTGCCAAGCCCATCTTTGAGTGCTTACATCCAACTGTGATGAGCCTATGTATGTCAAGTAGGTGGAGGCCCTTTGTGCTGACAAAACTCAACGTCATTGAGGTTTATGACAATAAGAAGCTAGGGGAACGAGTAGGCCTCTGGAATACTGAGAGATGGGGAAAACCCTGTAGAAAGGTTGGTTGCAGATGGGTGGTTTTAGTAAAGGACTATGCAAAGAATCCCAAGGACGTCATCAGACAATACTTCAAATGCAAAAATATGAATAAAAAACTTGGCTTTTGTTTTTAAAAAATGCATATCCCCAAGCCCACCATGGACCTACTGAATCAGAATTGGTGGGATCTACAGGGCTAACAAACTCCCTGGGTAATTCTACTGCACTCTAAAGTTTGAGAACTTCCATCTGATTGAAGTGACTCTCAGGTATATAATGGCAGCCTGGAGCCAAGCTGGCTACATAAGAACCACGTGGAGTTCTGGTTTTGTTTTTAATTATTAACTCTATACTTATTGGGATTTCACTAGTTTTTCCACTAATATCCTTTTCCTGTTCCAGGATCCTACCCAGGATACCACATTACATCTAATCATCATGTCTCTTTAGTCTTCTCTGGTCTGTGTCAGTTTCTTAGAGTGTCCTTTTTTTTTTTATGACCTTGATATCTCTGAAGAACGCTGGCCTGGTTATCCTGTAGAATGTTCCTCAATTTGAGTTTGTCTGATGGTTTTCTCATGGTTAGACTAAGGTTATGGGTTTTAGGGGAGAATACTACAGAGGTGAAGTAATATTCTTATCTCACCTTATCAAAGGTACATACTCTGGGCAAGATTTATTACTATTGACGCTAATCTTGATTAGTTGGCCTGGAGGTAGTGTTTGCCAGTTTTCTTCACTGTAAATTACTCACCTACCTCAACACTATACTCTTTGGAAGAGAGTCCCCCAAAGCACAACCCAAAGTCAAGAAAGAGGTGGAAATTAAGCTTCCCTTCCTGGAGTGGAGACTATCTACATAAATTATTTGGAATCCCTGGAATTCTTCTGTAAGGGAGATGGGTTTCTTTTTCCCCATTTATTTATTTAATCATTTATGTATACCAATATGGGTTCATGGATATTTACACTCTGTGTTATAATCCAACGCTATGTTATTTATTTTATTGCTCGAGTTTTCCAGCTTTGGCCATTGGAAGCTTTTTCAGATTGGCTCCTGGGTCCCTTTGACATGCCCCACTTTTTTTACTTTAGACACTACAAGATGCTTCAAGCCCATCTTGTGTATTCCCCATCCCAGACTAGAACCAGGCATTTCTCCCAGTAGAGTTGTCTTTCTAAAACATGAATTTCTCCCTCCCAACCTTGGAGACGTAAATCCAGTTGGCCTAGAGAGGGAGCCCATGAATATGTTTTTTTTTAAATTAGATGAAACTGGGAGTTCCCTAGTGGTCTAGTGGTTAGGATCCAGCACTTTCACTGCTGTGGCCCGGGTTTAATCCCTGGTAGGGGAACTGAGATCCTGCAAGCCTTGCAGCATGGCCAAAAAAAAAAAAAATTTAATGAAATAGAACATACTCATAGTAAAAACAAATTCAAACAATGCAAAGGGGATATATATATATATATATATATATATATATATATATATATATATATATATATATATATTAAAAGTGAGAGTCTATCAGTCTTCCTGCCCAAAGGCAACCTATTGCCAGTTTCTTATAAATCCTTTCAAAACTAATCTATACATATTTCTGAATATGCATATATGTCCATATGTATATATCACCCATATTTTTACGGAAATGATAGTACACTACAACACTCTTGCCTCTTGCTGTTTTCACTTAATAACACATCTTGGAGATTGTTACATGAACACAGATTGACATCATCCTTTTCGAAATGTCAGAGAGCTTCAGTGGATAGCCATGACATAACTTATTTACCCACTGTTTATTGATAAACATTTAGGGTGTCTCTGAGTTTTGCCATTACAAGCAATGCTACTGTGAACTTCCTGTACATACTTTTTCATACACGTCTTAAGACATCACTATGCTAAACTCATAGCAGTGAAATCAATGTGTCAAAGGTATACGCCTGTAACATTTTGATAGATATTGACAAACTGCAATTCAAAACAGGTTATTGCAACATACAGTCCCACCAACAATGTATGAGAATGTCTTTTCTCCACATTATTGACAATAAACTGTACTATTAAATTTGCCAATCTGGTAGGTGAAAATGGTATCCAAAGTTTAAATGTTCATGACTTTAATTATGAGTGATATCAATTGTATTTTCATATGTTGATAAGTATTTAGAACTTTTGTATGTGTATAAACGGCCTGTTCATACCTTTTGTCCTTTCTTTGCTATTGGGTTATCAATATTTTTCTTATTGGTTTGTAAGAGCTCTTTATATATTAAGAAAACAAGTACATTCTTGCTTTCTGTATTGTACATATTTTTTTAGAATACTGTACATTTTTTAAAAAGTCTCCCAGGTGATTTTGATGACAGCCAGGTTGGGAAACCACTGCTAGGGAATTTATTAATCAGGGTTAATATGTCCCATGTGTGTGCCACCTCCAGGCATAGGTAAGGGTAACTGCTGCCTACCTGGTGCGGTCTGAGGGTAACAAAAATCCCTGTCTGAAATCATCTCAGCTACTAACAGCAGAGACTCCCAGCATTAAACCTACCCTTTGGGGCATAAGGCAGCGTTACCAGGAAGATGAGCAGCACACTGACCCATTACTGTGCAACAGCAAGACTGCCCCTCCCCCCACCCTGTCCTGTATCCTGGGACAGTGGGAGACTCTTCTAGCATAATATCACAGGACACAGCCACGGCATTGTTAATCAAGCAGTATGAAAGTTCTGATTACCTTATACACAACTATACACAACACATCCTGAGGGCAGACAAGACAGAAGGCTTCTCCCCTTTTCCATCTCCCACTCCCCAGGTCCTGAAGCCATTAAATAGCAAGGTGGAAATGAACAATGCACAGCCCAGCAGAAGAAAGGAACCAAAGGAAGGGCTGTGTGGGAAAGGGGCGGGGGGGCAGGATGTCCAGGGGGAAAGGCTCTTCTTCCACAGGGAGGGAGCTGCCACCTGGATGCCTGAGGGTCATTGTGAAGCCCCTCTTTAGTGAGAGAACCCCAAGAAGGGCAAGCTGGTGGGAAGGGGCAGCTCCAGAATCCCTGCCCCTTAGTGGCCTCTAGAATGGATTGGAATGTTCTGCTGAATGTAAAATGAAAAGGGCTGTTTTATACATAAATTTGGACCCTGTGTCTGGCTAACTATATCTGCACCACACCCTCCCATCCAAGATGTTTGTGTAGGGTTGTGTTGAGGGCTGACCCAAGCTGAGGAATGAGGAGCACCTTAGATTAAAGTATAGACCAGTGGAATCTGCCTGCCAATGCAGGGGACACGGGTTTGAGCCCTGGTCCGGGAAGATCCCACATGCCGCAGAGCAACTAAGCCCGTGCGCCACAACTACTGAGCCTGCGCACTACAGCTTGTGAGCCACAACTACGGAGCCCACGTGCCACAACTACTGAAGCCCACGCACCTAGAGCCCGTGCTCCGCAACAAGAGAAGCCACCACAATGAGAAGCCCGCGCACCACAATGAAGAGTAACTTCCGCTCGCCGCAACTAGAGAAAGCCCGTGCGCAGCAACAAAGACGCAGCCAAAAATAAATAAATAAATAAATAAAATTTATTTGATAAATAAATAATAAATAATAAATTTAATAAATAAATAAAATAAAATAAATAAATAAAATTTAAAAAAAAAAGAAAGTACAGACCAGGGTTCTCAAAGTACCGTCCTAGGACCAGAAGCATCAGCACAACCTGGGAACTCATTAGAAATGCAAATTCTGAGATCCCACCCCAGATCCACTAAATCAGAAACTCTGGGGATGGGGCCTAACAGTCCATACTGTAATAAGCCCTGCAGGTGATTCTAAAGCTAAAGTTTGAGAACCACTGCTCTTGGTCGGAGCCACTGTCATCTACCATGGCAACCAAGATAGCAGAGTGGAGCCTGTCAGCAAAAAGAATGCACCAAGGGCAGTAGGGGCACTCAGATATTCTCTCTGCAGTAGAGACACACAGTTACAACCACCATCTGGACCCTTAAACTTCCGGGTGAGTGTTTGTTGGGAATCAATGTTTTCCCCAGAGAGTTGGCACCAGAGTGCCGTGTACATTTCCCAGATGGGTTTCTGAACAAGAACCTCCTGCAGGAGGTTCCCAGCCCTGAGAACCAGAACTGTGGCTTGTCTACAGGCAAGGAATTCTTAAAGATCTGCCCCTATCTGCAGAGGTGGAGCTTTTAAGGAGAACTGCATTCCTGTAGGGGTAGGGAGGCTATTCTTCTTGTCTGCATATAAGCAGGGTGAGGGCTCTGCGTGTCACTCCCATGTCACTTCACTTCTTTGAATTTCAGAGTTGAGCTAACAGGGCTTTATTTACGCAATCCCAAAACACTTCGTCTTGGCAAAATTAAAGAACAAGAATATATATACTTTTTTTTTTTTTTTAATTTTTTTTTTTTTTTTTAATTAATTTTATTTTTGGCTGTGTTGGGTCTTCGTTTCTGTGCGAGGGCTTTCTCCAGTTGTGGCAAGTGGGGGCCACTCTTCATCGCGGTGCGCGGGCCTCTCACTGTCACGGCCTCTCTTGCCGTGGAGCACAGGCTCCAGATGCGCAAGCTCAGTAGGTGTGGCTCACGGGCCTAGCTGCTCCGCAGCATGTGGGATCCTCCCAGACCAGGGCTCGAACCCGTGTCCCCCGCACTGGCAGGCGGACTCCCAACCACTGCGCCACCAGGGAAGCCCAAGAATATATATACTTTTGATAGATTTTTTTCATGGCTCCAAAATAATTTGGATCCTGGATCATTATTTCAGCTGTCTCTGTCAGCAAGTAACCTTAATGAGTACCATCTTGTAATTTATCGCCAAGTCACATTTTTTGGCAAATATTTTCCTATAAAATATTTAAGGCTCCATCTGACTTTGGGTCTTTTGAAGAGATTATGTTTCCTCTAAATGTCTGATGCATCCTCTAGGGTTTTGGCCACAGCGTTGCTAATGTGAATGCTGCTGACGGAAAGCTCTGCGCTCCGGGGTGCTGGCAGCTTGTCACCCCACTTAACAGACCTTTGCGTCCACTGGAAAAGGTGCAGTGGAGTGAAAATTTTTCAGAATTATTTTTCAATTACATTCCCTCTATTTTTTTTTCCTTTGCTAGAAGTAAAATGAAAAAACTCTAAATACCAGCATGATTGTTTTAAGACATGTTTAGTTTAGGGGACTTCCCTGGCGGTCCAGTGGTTAAGACTTTGCCTTCCAATGCAGGGGGCGTGGGTTCGATCCCTGGTCAAGGAGCTAAGATCCCACATGTCTCATGGTCAAAAAACCAAAGCATAAAAAACAGAAGCAATATTGTAACAAATTCAATAAAGACTTTAAAAATGGTCCACATCAAAAAAACAGAAAAAGAAATGTTTAGTTTAAAAAGCCATTTTAGTCCCAAGCCTGAGGTCAAGAGGCAAGAAGAGGCTGTGTGGGCCCTGAATGGGAAGGTTCTGTCCCTTCAGGGATGTTGGGTGAAACCCTGAGGTCTTCCCGCAAGAGGCAACAGAGGCTGGATGCGCAGCAGGCCGGACACCGCATGGTCCCTGAGGGGGGAAAACTGACTTCACAGTCCTGGAACACTAAACCGGTTTCTCTAAATTCCCTGCTCCAGGCTGAGGGAAGCTGATTCTGAGGATTGGGATGCTGGCTGGCATTTCCAATGGCAGGAGCTGGGCTTCCTAAGTCTCAAGTTTCCCAGCATGATCTGACTTATTGACATTACATTTCAGGAGGCAAACTGAGAGCTCTTGAGAAGCTGTGCTTATTTTTTTAGGGTTTCAGCAGCTTTTACACACACTCACACATACCCACACATACACAAACCTTTCTGCAAAGAGAACATTGTATTTATATATTCTAACAAGTCTCCCTGGTCTCTCTGCCATGCATTTTAAATTTAGATGTTGTGGAGGTTAAAAAAAAAGTCAACCTCTGGATATCCTGCAGTTGTGCAGACTCTTAACCCGAGGGCTGTAACACCCCTGAAATTACCTGCCAATTGTGCATTTTCACCACCAGAGTCGAGAGCACACAGCGTTCATCAAAAGGTCAAAGAGTTTTAAGGTGTTTAAGAACCTCAGCAAGTTGTTAAAATTTAGATGCCATGGCAATGATTAATTTCTGTCGCCTGCAAGTGAATATTGGTGAAGGACGATGGTCAAAGTTATTCACCAATGTCTCCCCATCCAGAATAATACAACATACACATATAGCCAAAATCAGACTCATAAGCCATATTTTTCTTTTCTGAGAAAAAAAGAATCTTTGTAATATGGAATAGTATTCTTATACCCCAACCACCATCCTAAATTCAGTTATTAATATTTTTCCCTTAAGGCTTTAAAGGTTTTTTTTTAATTAAAAGAGAAAAAACATTAGAGGTCGAATTTGGTTCCCAGTCAAATTCCTCTTTCTAAAAGTAACTGCGTTGATGAATTTAGCATGTATCCCTTTAGCCCACTCTTCAAAATTTGTACATCAATATAGCCCTGAACAATACATAGCATTCCTTTTATATTTTAAATGGTACCATCCTGAATGCATCAGTCTGCAACTTATTTTATTCCCTTAAGACTATACTTTGACATCTATCCATATTGACATATGAAAATCTAGTTCATGCCTTTGCATTTGCTATTTTGTACTTTAACATTTAAATGCACCACACTTTATTTATTCATCATTGATGGATACTCAGGTTGTTTTTAATTTCTTGGTCTCATAAACAAGGCAGCAATGCATCTCCTTGAACGAGTCTCCTTGTGAGAGTGTCTTTCTAGGGTGGAGACCTAGAAGCAGAACTGCTGAACCACAGGGTATGTGCATCTTTGATTTAATAAAATACTGCCCAATGGGTTTCCAAAGTGCAGTATAGCAATTTCACTCCTCCAGCAGCCTCTGAGATTGCAGGATGATCTTCCACTGGGCTCAGATGGGAATGTACCTGGTCTGAGACCTCCTGCCCCATTCCACCTTTCTGTGTTCAGGTTTCTCCAAGCATGGAGATGAGAGCCCTCCAAATAAAGGCTTTTGGGGGAAATCTTTCTTAAACAGTTTCTATCCATGAGGCTCTGCTAACCTGCCGTGGCCTACACCATGGGGCTGTGCCCCTCCCTGTTTGTTTCGATGCTTAGCTTTTATTTCTCCTGACTTGATAAGACAAGTGGAAACTCTTCATCGGCTCACACCCGTGCCCTAAACTGACATGACCCAGGGGGATGACAATGACCAGAGAGGGACCCAGTATCACATTAGTTTGACCTTAGGTTAGCTAAGGTCAATATTGCTGCTTGGTTTGGATTGTCCATTCATTGCACCAGTATTTATCAAGCACCTGGGTGAGGGGTGCTTGATAAATACTGGTGCAATGAAAGATAAACAAGACAACGCTCTACAGCAGTAATTGTCATCCGTAGGGCATATGTCCTAGCAGCTTAGGTTCTTATCTCAACCAGTCCTTCCAGCAGGCCTATGAAGAAGGTACTACTATTATCTCCTTTTTACAGGGCAGGAAACTGAGGCTCTGAGTTCAAGGTGATCTCTCGTGCCCAGGCACAGCTAGGATTCCAGTCCACAACTCTTTGTCTCCAAGGTAAGTGGTAGGAGGAGCTCTCTGTGGAGCTGGAGTGAGAGGTCGCTTTGGTGAAGGGGAAGAGAGTAGAAGGTAGAAAGGAAGTGTCATAGGAACGGGGCTAGAAGGATGTTTCAAACGTTAATGGGAAAGGATGGTGGGAAGGATAGAGGATGCACAAACGCATGAGGTGGGAAAGAGAAGAAAGCGTTTGGGGAATGGCGAACAGCTGGAATAGAGGCAACTGGAGGAGTGGAGTAGGACATAAACCAGGAAAACAAGTTGGGACTTGATCACAGTAGACAGGATGAGTCACTGGAGGCTTGAGATACAGAGTGATGTGATCAGAGCCGGAAGCAATAAAGAGAATGGAATTGTGGGGAAGTGCAGGGACACTGGGAGAGGAGCTGAGAGGGGAGGGAGATGTTGAGGACTCGCATGCTCACATCCATTCTAACCAGCACCACTAAGGCTGGGAAGCTGGAAGATACAACTCATGCACTTCTTTGTAGCTAGACTTCTAGACAAGGATCCATTTTGCTGACATGGATGACACAGAGTCAGCGTGGTGCCAGGGTCACTTGCTTCTTGATTGGAGGACTTCTGTAGTGAAAGAACTCACTTTCTAATTCTTGACAGATAGGAGGATTCCAAGAGTAGGGTGTCGCTCCTGGAAGCTCTGTTTCTAATGTCTTCTTTAGGGTTTTCAACAAGTTGTTAGCCACCTAAACCTGAGTTCTGCTCAGACTAGCTTGAATGGCTTCTATGTCTGCAAATAAATCCTAAATAAGAAGGCAATAGCTTGGGTGGAAACAACAGGGCTGGAAAGAAGAGGGAGTGGGTGCACACATTTCAGAAGCAGAAATGGGCAGGATGGGGTAGATCTTGGGGTTTGGGATGGAGGAAATTGTCAAAGTTGATGCTCAGGTCTTACATAAAGATGATGTGGGCAGTGATGGGGTTATTAATGGCCACAAACATCGGATTTTGAGAAGCTGACTTTAACCTAGAACTTTGGGGAAGACCTAAATTTGGGGAAGTGGGAAGAAGAGTCAGTTATGATGCAATTACCTGTTTAGAAGCCTCTTTCCACTGGAAGCTGGAGTTCTATGAGGTCAGAATCTTTGCTAGCTTGTTCACTATCATAAACTCTAGGCCTGGCTCAGTGCTTGAAATATTGTGGATACTCAAGAAATATTTGTTGAGTAGTGAAGTTAGGGGTCCAAGGCGCAAGAATAACTATGAAAGGAAAACATTTTTAGAGTAAGAGGGTAGGAAATAATGTAGGAGGGATAAAAGATGTTGAGAAGTAAGAAAAAGACCACCAGATATGACAATTGGGGATGGATAAAACAGGACATTTTAAAAGCTTTTCTAAAAATAAGCTTTTTTTAAAAATTGAAGGAAAACATACATGCAGAAAGCACAGGTCATACATGTGTAGCTTAATGAATTACCACAGATTGTAACCACCTTCCAGATCAAAAACCAGAATATTCCCAGCATATCCAAAGCCTCCTTCATAACCCCTCTCCATCATTAACCTTCACTATAAGGGAAACCACTATCCTGGCTTCTAACATCATAGATTAGTTTTGCCCATTTTGAGCTTTATATAGAGGCATACACTATATATTCAGTTGTGTCTGGTTTCTTTTGCTCAAAATTATATTTGTGAAATTCATCTGTGTTGTTGCATGTGGCAGTAGTTTGTTCATTTTCGTTGCTGTATAGTATTCCACGGTGTGACCGCACCAAACGGTTTATCTGTTTTACTGCTGGTGGACATTTAGCTTGCTTCCTGCTTTTGACTATTAATAAAGCAACTGTAAACATTCTTATATAAATCTTTTGGAATACCTACCTATACATTTATATTAGGTACATATCTAGCAGTGAAATTGCTGGAATATAGGGTCTGAATATATTCAGTTTTAGTAAACACCATCAAAATGTTTTCCAAAGTGGATGAATTAATTTATACAGTCAGCCCTCTGTATACAAATACAGATTTTGGTATCCACAGGGCTCCTGGAACCAATCCCCTGCAGATACGAGGGACAACTGTCCTCCATCCAACAACTGTACTTTAAAATTGTTATTTTCTCCAAAAGGGATTAGTGTTTTTCATGTTCTGTTTAAGAAATCTCACCTAACTTAAAATCATGGAGATAGTCTTCTATTTTATATTTTAGAAGATTTATTGTTTTGTCTTTCACATTTAGATCTATAACATGCTTAGAGTTGATATTTACATATGTTTTGAGATAGGGGGTCAAGATTAATATTTATTCCATTTGGACATCCAATTGGCCCAACATCATTTACTTGAGAAGATTTCCTTTCCTCATTGTTCTGCAGAACCATCTCTATCATATATTATATGTATATGTGTGAATCTAATTATGGGCTATCTGTTCTAAAATTTTGACCCTGCCATTAACCCAGGTGTTATAACTTTTCCCTCTTGATATTTTTCATTCTCTGTTCCAAGAAGTAGATATTAGTAATCAGTTATTTTTCCAATTTGCAATGAATACTGAGATTTATAATAAATGTTGTGCTGGATTGTTCTACTGGGAATTGTGTTTCTTAGAATTCTTTTCTCTGTATGATTCTGGGTTGAGTTAGCCAAAAGAGAAGTTGTGAGAGATTTAGGAAGCAGGAATGAAGCAGGCACCATTATGGTCTAAAAGTCATCAATGCTGAGAGGCAGTGAGAGCCAGCCTAGACGTGCCAACAGGCTTCTGTGTGCCCTCACTCTTCCCCGCTCTGCATCCAGCTCTCCTTCCTGTCTGCAGGTTCTGCCAATAGCAGCACCCCCAGGCCTGCCGGCAGATGCTGTGCTGTGAACACACAAAGCTGTCGTCATGAAGATCCAACAATCCTCCCTAGACTTCATCTCCAGCTCACGCCCCCCACCCCATCCTACTCCAGCAGCTGGACATGCCTGGGCTCCAGATTTCCCTGTAAGCCAGGGCTGGTTAGTGATTTCCTCTGATTCTTCAACTCCCCTTTCCAGACCTTTACTTCCCCAGCTCTTCCCAAAATTGTGTAAGGTCCATTTCCTATAATAAATTCCTTATCCCATAGCTCATAGTGATTTTGCTTCCCTGATAGAACCCTGACTGAGCCACACATGTTGAAATAATCAACACAACATACCAGAGGCAAGCCCTAAATTTGCATTTGGTAAAAATCTGCAACGGATGAAAAATTGACTGAAGAACTGCATGATGGGATTCTGGGCTGACAACACTGGCAACGTGACTACATTGCTGATTTTGAATTTAAGATCTTGAAGCTGGCTAATTGACCTCTTTGCTCGTCCTTCCTCAACCGCATCCCTAGCTGCCTTGGATCATTCCCTTTCTATATTCCCACGTCTATCTTTCCCTCCAGATTGTAAACTCATTCAGGGGCTCGTCATATTCCTCTTTGCCTGAAGGAAAGTGTAAACCCAACACCACAAGGATGCCAGGAGGGAGTGATTGGAAGGGAGAGCTCAGAGTCAAGGTGCTGGCACTTGACTTGGGCCTAAATGTATGAACAGGACCTCGATGGGCAGGAAGAGAGGGAACAAGTAAGAACAGGTAACATTTATCTGTGGATTATGTGCCAAGCACTGTGCTAATGAGGACTTTATGCATTAACTTACTCATTCTCATGTCACCTGGACGAAGCCAGTGCTATCATATCCTCATTTTATAGATGGGGAAACTGGGAATCAGGGTAACTAGAAAATGAACCCATCACCACATTCCCCTACTAATATCCAGACAGAAACTAGGGATGGGGTTGATTTGTCTTAGAATTTAAGAAGCCCTTCCTTAGGAGTGGTAATTGCAAAACTTTGGTGTGGTCCTTGAATACATAAGGGAGGCCTGGAAAATGGGAGCGGGGGGAGAGAGAGACAGAGAGAGGGAGAGAGGCGGGGGCAGGGGGTGGAGAGGTGGTGGTTTTTGTGTTGCTGTTTTATTGTTTCTCCTGAGGGAGACGGAAAAGAAGAAGGAAAGAAGATGGAGAGGAGGTTACATAACCTGGCACAAAGCAACAGAAATGGCTGATGAGTGTTTTTAAGAATATGACCAAGGAGGCCATAAAGGATGGCTAATGTTTACTTTTAACTTTTCTGATTTTCTGTGATACAAATCCCTCCATCTTCCTGAATTTTTAGTAAAAATAAAGTCTGCCATACACACAAAGATGTGTCAGTGTGAATCTGTAGGAAATAGGGAAATGGCTGAGTCTCGAGTTTGGGTTATACGAAACTGTGAGATGAGCCCTAAACTGAACTAATTAACAGAAGGAGAAGGTCAGAATAAGAGGTCACTCAGAACTTAGGTCCCCCAGGAACTTGCAGAAATCTTAGAGAAGGCTCTGGGCTTTCCAAAGTGTGTGGAATGGGGCATTTGGGACAATCTTCTCTGGATCTTAAGGGGCAAAAGTCTGTGTTTGACGCTTCCATCCTTTAAGGAACTGGGGGGTCAAGATGGTAAAGATACAGCCCCCATTCTCATCAACTGATCAAATAACATCAACATCTATCTGGGGGCTCAAAATGTACAGATAAAAGTAGGGGAAAGTAACACGAGCTAGTATCTCATTCAGTGGATGGTGGATCGCTTTCAAAGTCTACTCACCATTTAGTTGTGTTGAATGACACTTGGTAGTGAAGCTTTTGAAAACAGGCAAGAGGATGTGTAAGAACACTAGCTTTGATGTGTGTATACAGCATGGACAAATGCACCAGCCATCTGCCGTCTTCCCCCACATTCCCCCCAAATCCCACCCTGGGAACTGCCCCCTCTGCCTTCCTGAAGCTTGATCAAATTAGTAAGGAACAAGGAAATTCAGGACCTTTTGATCAGGGACTTCATTATTTGAAAATATTTTTACCTTTTGGAATTTTCTAGAACTAGATCCTAACTAATCTCTTAGTGTTAATGGTCTCCTATCAGTGACCAAGTCAACAAATGTTTATTGAGCATAGACCATGGCAGGCACTGGGGTTCCAGGGAGAGCCAAGACCCAGACTCACCCTTGATGGTCACAGTGACTTGCAAGAACCCAGGCATGACTTCTAAATATTCAGTGACCTGGCGAAATAGAGTCTTGGAGAAACATTCAACGTTCAAGCTTCACAATGCTCTCCTCCGCTTAACCCGCTTCCTTTCGGTGCCTCTACTTGTCAAAAGGGCTTTTGTTAAATAGTAAAATATCAAGGATGTTCTTTCTTTTAAGAGATTTCTCAACAGGGTTTTATGTTTCTCCAAAGAACAGAGATGTCCAAATCCAGCACCTACATAGAACAGAACGATGGGCACACTCATGTTGACAGCATGCCTGAAGTTGAGTGACATTAAATTTATTTTTCAGGCTTCATTAAGCCTGAAGCCCACAAACCTAAGCCACCATTTATTATAGAAGAGGAAAGCAAGCGACTTGAAATAATGAAGAAAAACCGCAAAACAGTATCTTAGGATTTTGTCAGAAAACACTGAATCTTCCTGTAAAAAACAAGACAACAGGCCCCAAATGGAGTCACTTATGCTAAGCCCCACGTCACCAAATGGAGACTTAATTGCAGTTTTGGCTCTCCCAGAAAGGGAATCTTAAACCAGTCAATCAGGAATCATCAGCACAAGTCAGGTAATCTCCTGACAGACCCCTGCTTTCCCCTAAAGGAAAGCGACCTTGCAATAACCAACCCGAGGTTTTGTCTAGTGTGACTTCCTTGTTCCTGCTCTCTTCCTCCTATAAAAGTCTTTCATTCTGTACGGCTCCTCAGAGTTCTTTTCTGTCTGCTAGATGAGATGCTGCCCGTTTCATGAACAAGGCCAATAAGATCTTTCAAGTTTACTCTGTTGAATTTTGTTTTTTAACACTCCAAAGACAGCCAATAGCAAAATTAACCCCAAAGACCTAATACCTATCCTTCTACTGCAGTAGAGTGGCTAAGACCATCTCCCCTGGCCTGAGGCTGCTTTTGGAAATCCAGTGGGCTCTGCCCCGCCCACGCGAAGTGCTCTCCTGCCTGTGCTCAGTACCAGCTCCACAGCGGGGACCACCAGCTGGGCTCTGTTTCTTAAGGTTGTCTCCCTTTCCAGGCTCACAGAAATGTCATTGCCTTTTCCGAGACTTCTGAGAATTCCCAGGGGCCTCATGGTCTCCAGCATGTGCTTCTGGAACAGGGTAAATTCACAGATCGGCTTGCTGCCCTCATGCGTGGTCCCTGCTTAGACTATCAACCAGACCTGAAACTCTGCCCGTCTCCATAACTGCCACTGAAAGCCTCTCACACAAGGGATGGAGTGTGTGTGTGTGTGTGTGTGTGTGTGTGTGTGGCAGAGTGCCTGTGGGTGGCTTGGTAAAATGGAGGGGTCTAACTCTAACGCTCCCCCTACATGACATCACACATAACGTCGGCGAGACCTGTCCCCACAAGTCTTCCAGGTGCCCTGCGTGCCAGGCTCTTGCTGCCTGTCTTCTCTCACTTCCCTTCTTGCCTTCCACCCTTCCTCTGACCTACAGTTCAAATTCTTCCCATTTGTTTATGTGGAACAACGTAGCTCTCCTCAGCCCCTGCCCCTGGACTCAGCGCCAGGCCTCCCTCTGCACAGCTAAGGACTTGGCTTACACAGCCAGTTAGGCACTTAGTCAGAGGCCGTCTTCCTCCCGTTGACTAAGCGGTGTGGTAGTTTCTAAATGTGTCCACAGATTCTCTGAGACCTCTCCTTCCGGAGGCGAGCACCTAATTCCCCTCCCCGGTAGTGGGAGCTGAACTTAGTGATGCACTTGCCACAGATGAAATGTGGCAGAAGGGACACGTGATTTCCCAGGTGAGCACGTAAAAGGCGCTATGGCTTCCCCTCCCTCTCAGATCACACGCACTGGGGCAAGCCAGCTGCCACGTCACAAGGACACGCAAGAGAAGCTCCTCTCTTCTCTTCCTCCATTGCTAGTTCTTCCCACCAGACACAGTTTAGGGTCAGAGTGAAAAGTGTGGTAGAGTTTGGGGTGGGGGAGAGGTGCTGGGTCACAGCAGAGGAGTAGGAAGACAATCAATACCGAGGTGACCAAGTGCAGGGGAGCAGGGCACAGGCTCTGGAGTCACAGAGACCTGGGTTTGAGTCCCAGCTCTACCTTTTATTACGAGCCCCTTTAAGCTTCTGAAGCATCAGGTTGCTCATCTGTAAAATGGGGCATTATCTCCTTCAGAAAGACGCTCTGAGGAGTAAGTGGACTGAGACACAGTTAGGCTGGGTGTCAGGCCTGGCCCAGTGTAAGCACTCCTTGGTGGTAGTAATTATGATGGTGCTGAGTATTGGTTGAGCACCTACTGTGCGTGCATCAGGCTCTGTGGTATCTGCATTACACACATTATCATATCATTATTGATATGATATGATATCTTAATCTTCACACACCAACTCAATAAGGTTGATAAATTGTAGTGGTTGAATAATATCTCCCCAAAAAGATAATATGTCCAAATCAGAATCCCAGATACCTGTGAATGGTGTGATCTTATTTGGAAATAGGGTCTTTGCAGATGTAATTAACTTAGGGATCTTGGGATGAGATCAGTTTCAATTTAGACTAGGCCCTAAATTTCATGATGGGGGTCCTTATAAGAGAAAGGAGAAGGACATTTGAGGCCCAGAAGAGGGAAGAAGGCCACGTGAAGATGGAGGCAGAGGTGGGAGTTATGGTGCCACAAGCCAAGGAAGGCCAGAGCTGGAAGTTTTCTCCCCTGGAGCCTCTGGAGGGAAACACGGCCTTGCTGATACCTCAAGTCTGGACTTCTGGCTTCTATGATTATGAAGAGAATGAATTCCTATTGTTTTAGGCCACCAAGTTTGTGGTCATTTGTTACAGCAGCCCTGGGAAACTAATACATATGTTTTTATCCCCACTTTACAGATGAGGAAATGAAAGTGAACTAACTTGCTTAGTGTCTGTTTTTATGCAAAGCACTGACTTACACTAGATGAACATGAAGCTACTGAGTGCCTATAAGAGAAAGGATTGGGAACCAACAGAGGACAATTAGGACAAACGTGTAGCTCCATGCCTCCACCGGAGGAAAGGAAAAGGAGTCCACATCATTTCACTTAATGTGCTACTTCTCACAAATACCAGAGCTCGTTTAATTAGGTCAGAAGAAACCCTCCTGGAAGGAGAAAGCTAGCAAAACAGAACTCAGGGTGACATGTAAAACGGCTCAGCACAACTCTGTGGAAGAGACCAGACCAGCCAGAACCAGCGCTGAAGACTGATGATTAGAGCCTTGGGAGACTCTGAGCGGATTAAATTAATAGAGCAATTAGGGGCAAGGAAGCAGGCTAAACCTCTTACAATCTAGGAATCGAAGGAGAAAATTTCAGGACAATTTGGTTTGTAGGAAAGACTCAGGTCGCAAACTTTAATTTCTCTTTGGTTCCTTTTTAAGATGCTGAAATGGCAGGTCTAAAGAGCAAGAAATAATCACAGATTTCTTCTAAAGTGCAAACAGCAGGGAATCATTAACTTTTAAGGTCTACTCATTTCCCAAGGAGCCAAGGAGCCCTGCCTGATCTTGAGGGTTTAATCCACTTACACACAGGGGAAAGATTTCTGCTAACCTACACCATTATCATCCCAAGAGGCTTCTCTTGCCTTTCTTTTGAAAAAAAATTTGCACTTTCCATAGCTGCAAAAATAAATGCTCAAAGTACAAAACTTGGAAAACTTGAAAAGGCACAAAGAAAATAAAAGGAAAAAATAAGCACCATAATCCCACCTCCAACATATTAAAATATTTTCTTCTGGTATTTGATATATAGTTACTGATATAAATATATAATTCAAAACCAAGCGGACTGTAGCTGATCCTGCATGTTCATGGGAGGGGTGGCGTGCGCGCATAATGCATATTTATGGAGAAAAAAACAGCTAACATTTAATAGTATTTACTTTGTGCCAAACATAATTCTAAGCACTTTGTACATATTAACTCTAAGAAACTTTTGCCTACTACCAAGTCCAAAGATACTCTTCTGTATTTAACTCATTTGATTCTCAACGACCCTCTACAATGGTAGCGTCACCCCCATTCTGTATATAGGGAAACTGAGGCTCGTGAAGACCAGTGCCCCAAACCACACAGCTGGTGAGCGGCGGAGCGGGGTTATTCCCAGCCTACTCGGGAGGCAACCATTCACTGCCGCCTTCCTCTTAGAGACCGGGAGGTGGGAGGGACTCACGGTTCAGAGACTCCCCTCGTTGGTCTCTTCTGTCCCAGACTGACGTCTGCCAGAGTCATCAAGGAGAAGAGGTTCGTGATCTAGGGGTGGGGAGCACGTGTTAAGGAGGGGGTGGGGAAAACTGAAGCGAGGAGAGCCTAGGGTGGGGGCGGGCCCTGCCCTGGCACCGCCCTACAGGTGGGCAGCCCCACCGCCACGCCCACCGCCACGCCCATCCCCGCCCACGGCCTGGGTCGGTCCCTCAGAGCCTGGGGCGGGTCGCCTGAGATGCTTGCAGTAGGAGAGTTAGCCACGCAGCACTCTGAACGTTAAGAAAAGTCTGCCACACACGTTTGCCCTGGGCAGCAGCTGGTTTTGGAGAAATTCAGGGAAATGACTGAATCCCACGTCTGAGCTGGGGCAGTGGAGGGGGGAAGGGGGAAGAGAAGCCTCAGCGCGTTGAGAGGCCGCAGTGAGCCCCTGGGAATCTGGATAAATCTTGAACAAGACGTTGTACATTGTACTCTCTATAAACACGGACCAGAGGATACGACCAATTCTATCTCAAGCCGAAAGGGCTGAATGATCTCAGCCGACATCTGGAAGAGAGAGAGAAATTCACACATGCATATACATACATGCTCTCTATAACATGTTTCTACATGTTTTGTATGTTATATATTACGTATATGACACAAAACGTGTACGAGTAGATATGTCAATAATTCTTTACAAAAAGTGACATTATCATACATAATGTAATAAATCTATATAATATACAGTATATATTATATGTGACATGATTACATTATGTAACATATACATATTATATGACAGCTACACAACAAAATATACACATTTTATATATGATATACAAGCACACACTGATATAATTTTTATTAAAATGTAATATTACATGTGGTTTTTGTGGGTTTTTTTGATGTGGACCATTTTTAAAGTCTTTATTGAATTCGTTACAATATTGCTGCTGTTTTATGTTTTTGGTTTTTTGGCCACAAAGCATGTGGGATCTTAGCTCCCTGACCAGGGATCGAACCCGCACCCCCTGCACTGGAAGGCAAAGTCCTAACCACTGGACCGCCAGGGAAGTCCCAAAATGTAATATTACATGTGGTTTTAACCTTCTCTCCCATTAAAATTTTTTTATAAAAATGGGACATTATTATATATACAATTTTGTGGGATTTTTACTTAGAAATATACTGTGAATATTTTATCATCTTAGTAATATTCTTTTACAATATGATTGTTAATATATTTTTATATTCTATGTGGAGGCATCATAATTTGCTTAACCAGTCTCCAATTTATTTGGTTATTTGCGCTTTTTTGATTTTTTGTTATTATAAATAATGCTGCTAATGAACTTTCTTATAAATAGATCTCTGATTTGACATGTAGTGCCAGCACCAGTCAGGGCCTGACAAGAAACAGGTGGCATGCTAAAACTGGGTAATTGAGGGACGTCTAATAAAAGGACAACATACAAATGTGTGAAACCAGCCATGGATGGTGCAGTGCTGGGGGCTACTACCACCCCTAGACTGGAGGGGGCAGGGAAGGAGCAGTTACCAGAACCTGCAGAGGTTGGTGTTTGGGGAGGGTCACCTGGTAGGAGGTGTGGCCTTAGGTGCAGAGACGCAGCAAGCCCAGGCAGCACAGGAAGCCAAAGAAACAGTATCCTCACCCTCTTCCCATCCTCCCAGCTCCTTCCCATGACTTTCATTAGCAGGACCCAGCCACAAGCCAGAGGCCAGTCCACACAGGTCAGCCCCCAGGGGCACAGAAGGATGGAGAAGAGTAGACGGTGGATGTGGAGAAGCAAACAGGCTAATGCGCCATAAAGAAATATGTTAATTTCATACCCAAAAGCAGTGTAAAAAGGCACCTATTTCTCTATAATACCCACGTAGATACTGGGCATTACCACTTGTAGGGGGCTGAATAATGGCTCTCAAGAATATCAGATCCGAATCCCTGGAACTTCTAAGTGTTACCTTATATAGAAGAAAGGTCTTTGCAGATGTGATTATGTTAAGGATCTTGAAATGGGGAGCTTATCCTGGATTATCCAAGTGGGCATCATGAGTGTCCTTATAAGAGAAGGGCAGAGGGAGATTTGACACAGAGCAGAGATTGGAGTAATGTGGCCACAAGCCAAGGAATGCCAACGGCCATCAGAAACTGGAAAAGGCAAGGAGTGGATTCTCCCCTAGAGCCTCCAGAGTGAGTGTGGCCCTGCTGGCACTTTGACTTCAACGCACTGAATAAACTGAGTTTGTGATCAATTTTTACAGCAGTCATGGAAAACTAATACACCACTTTTTACAATCTGTGTTAGTCATGGGGTTAGGGAGTAGGAGAATGTTTCATTACTGCTTCACTTTCTATTTCTCTTGTTGCTTGTGAGGTCAAATACTTTTTTATGTTTAGTTTTCTTTTGTAGAATCGCCTTTGCCCACGGCAGGGGTGAGGGTGGCAGTAGGATTCATCTTTTTCTGCTTGGTTTGTGGAGTGTTTTATATCATAAGCTACCAACTGCTGGTTTGTTTCCCAAACATTTTAGTAGGTTTGTTACTTTTTATAAGTGGCTTTCGTGTTTTGATACAATGGAACTTAAAATTTTTATGTGGTCAAATCTTTTAATCTTTGTCTATGTTTTTTTTAAAGAATGCCTACTCTTAGCACTTTTTTTTAATCATTTTAGTTAGTTAGTTAGTTACGCCATGTCTTAGTTGCGGCAGGAGGGGTCCTTAGTTGCAGCGTGTGGGCTCCTTAGTTGTGGCATGCAAACTCTTAGTTGCGCCATGCAGGTGGAATCTAGTTCCCTGAGCAGGGGTCGAACCAGGGCCCCCTGCATTGGGAGCGCAGAGTCTTATCCACTGTGCCACCAGGGAAGTCCCTGCCTATATTTTTTAGAATGATGCCAATTTCAATATGATTATATAAATAGGACTTATAGTCTATTTTACAGTTTCTTTTTAACCTCTAATTTTTATCTTCCAACTAACTAGTACTGCTCACCTAACAACTGATAGTGGTAAAAAAAAACTATGTGTAGAGCAGAAAAAGAAGTATTAGTCAGAAAAGCTTACAAAGCTTGCAAAAATGGAGGGGATTAAAAGCATATGGTTCTTCACTGTATTATGTATCAGCAGGTAGTTGGCAGAAAATACTTGAATCTATCATGTATTATTGAGCCAGTACCGTTATTTGTTGCTGTGGACTTAACCATTGTCAGTTCTGCGAATTTTTGTCACAAATAGAAGCTAAATATCCTGGCTTCCACTACTATACCACACTTCTGTGGCTTGCAGTGGTAAAGCTTTATTGCAACTTTTTTTTTTTTTGGCCACACTGTGAGGCATGTAGAATCTTAGTTGCCCTACCAGGAATTGAACCCGTGCCCCCTGCAGTGGAAGCTCGGAGTCTTACTCGACCGCCAGGGAAGTCCCTTTATTGCAACTTTTGAACTTGGGCCTGAGATTGAAATTTTTCTGGATGAAAACTTCCCTTTATTATTTTTATTTATTTGTTTATTTATTTATTAAGCAGTCATTATTATTGAACATTGAATAGCTTTGAAAATTAACTTCTGCAGACTTGATAATGCTTCTTAATGAATTCAATCTAAAATTAAAAGACAAAACAGTGTTTACTGCAAAACTTATGTACTGCAATGAGGTCATCTTGATGGTAACTAACAGTACTTGGATCACAAGTAATGTCAGACTGCTTTATAGAGCTTCTATGATTTCACAAATTAAAATGAGACATGACATCTCCATTGCCACACAAATTTTCAGTGGGTATATTTATATATTCAGCTCATACTATAGTTCCAGCAGCATTTTTTGAACCTCCATGCAAGTATAAAGGGAATTTCCATATTTCAAAATCCATTATCTGCAATTGAGGAGCTTCCACATAATCTTCAATTGGAAGTGATTAATCTGCATTATAATGACATGCTCAAAGGCAAATAAGAATGGAACAAATAGAATTCTAAAAATGCCTTCCAAACAATGAATATGCTCAATTAAAATTGTATGCTTCAAAACTGATATCAGTATTTGGTAGCACCTAGCTGTGTGAAAAGACATTTTCAAAGATAAAATACATAAAATCCCATTACAGATCAGTAATAACAGATAAACATTTGCAATAGATTTCTATGTCCACTAGTGGGAACACTAACTTTGAACCCCCATTAAGCAAAACGTTATCCTCTCCCAAAAAAGAATTCCATTCTTACCATTAGTAAACCTATGTCACAAAAAAATTGTATTCATTTATTATCATTGTTTTGTTGTATTATTATATTTTGAATTTTGTCAGTAAGAATTTTATGGCAATTTGTATTCTCTCTTGCTGTATAAGTGCCTAGATAATATTTTCAATTTTACCTCTTGGTCTACAAAGCCCATAATATTTACTATCTAGTTCTTAACAGAAAAAGTTTGCTGACCTTGGATTTAGAGGATGTACACCAAAACGTCAACAGTGGTTTTTCCCCAGTATTTAGATTATGAATATTTTAATTTACTTCTTATTCTTGCTACTTGCGTTTTCTCATTTATCAGCAATGAACACGTATTAACCATGTAATAAAGAAAATAAGCTACTTATAAAATCAGTTCTAGAAACTGTTCCTCCAATCAAGTTGACACATGCATCACTAAAAAACATTCTCCATTCCGTAAAGTAGGCTCACTTCTATGGAATTCATTGTCTTTCGCATCAGGTGTGGAAAATGGCAATAAAACTGAGGACGACTTCCTATGAAGAGAAGTGCTTGTGCTTTGCTCAGAACCACATCAGAGCAGAGAATTTCCAGGAGGACACTTCATCTGCCACAAGGCTGAATCAGATTCTTCAGAAGCCCCACTCAGCCTTATGGGGAGCAAGCAGAATGGATGGGCTGTGGAGTCCCCTTCCGACACAGCATCTGACATCCCACCACCTGAGATGCTCTATAGCAGATTGCACATTTGATTGGAAGTAACTATCCCGAGACTGATCCACGATCACAGGTTAGAGAGGATCAGGGCCGCTGAAGGGATGGAAAATGAGCTCTGTCCATTTTGCCCAGTAACAATCTGTGCCAGTGGTGGCCTAGTGTGGTGGTTTGCAAACCTTTTATCTGTTTTCAGAAGAAACTATACACTGAACTCCAATATAAAAAAATCCATTTTTATCTGTATAAATTTATTTTATAATTTCAAGTGGCAATATTTTCCATTTATAGTAATCAAACAACAAGGGAAATGAGGCTGTTCAGATAAAAATTAAAATTAGATTTAGACTGGCCTCAGCATCAAGTTTGTCCTCCTGCATCATGTTTCTGTTGCATGGAATCAATAAAATCCCAATTCCCATAAGCATGTGATTGCAAGCAGTAACAGCTTTTAACTGCTTGCTTTGCAACCTTGAGATACCCTTCAATTGAACTGATCTAAAATCTTAAAAGAAAAGTAGTAGAAAATGTTTGTCTTAAGAATGTAATCACTAACATTCTCTTCCAACTCCCAGTATTGCTTATCATGAGTATAAAATCAATCAAGTAGCATCCAAAACCATAATAAATATTAAAATGAATATATTTTAATATATTCAATATTAATAATATTTAAATAAATATTAAAATGAATCTAAATATGGTACGTTTACCATCTGAAAGTGCCAATTATTACACAACTCACTATCGTGTTGGGTTCGAGTTTAAGTGAATGGATATGCACAGATCTGAATATTTTTAAGAAAGGAGAATAGAGTTATGATCTAATCAATATTGTTAAGGAAGGTCATAGAAGCATATAGTATGTACTCAATAAACATTTGTCAACTGAATGAATGAATGAGGTTTTCTCTATAAAAGGCAGCACAAGTTTGTGCTGTGATGGTCTCTGCCATGTTGAATCTAATTATGGGACATCTGAATGTACCTGTTTGTGTTTGTGTGTGTTTGTTATAGTTTTTAGAAACCATATAGTAAAGTACATAGTTACGAACGAAGTCTCTGGAGTCAGAGAACCTGCATTCAAATCCCAGTGCTACTATTTACTAGTTACATGGACTCGGAATAACTGCCTAACTTCTTCTCTGTGCCTTAGTTTTCTCATCTGTAAAATGAGGATAAAATAGCACCCACTTCACAGGGTAGTTGTGAGGATTAAATGAGCTATTCATGTAAATAACTTGAGAAAGTTTTGCTCTTTAAAGCCAGTAAAATAATTATATATATACTAAAGAAATGTAAATCAAAAGCAAATGTTTACAGAATTCTCCAAGGAATCCTAAGATCTCAGGGAACATAGGTCAAGAGAGTGAGTGTTTGTGCATCTCAAAGCAAGATGACCACCTCTTGTTTGGTTGCTTAATTTATCTCAAAGGAACCTCCGGTGGGTTTCCTCACCCCTGCTTGGACCTGATTCCCAAATTTTCATTTCTATCCTATGCATAACCAAGTTTCCTCTGTAAAAAGGATGGTGTAATAGTTTCCTAGGGCTGCTCTAACAAATTAGCACGAACTAGATGCCTTAAAACAACAGAAATTTATTCTTTCACAGTTCTGGAAGCCAGAAGTCTGAAATCCAGGTTTGGCAGGGCCATGTTCCCTCTGATACCTGTAGGGAATCCTTCCTTGTCTCATCCTAGCCTCTGATGGTTTGCCAGCAATCTCTATCATTCCTTGGTTTATAGATGCATCACTCCAATCCTCCGTCTTCACATGTGTTCCTTGCGTCTCTTCACATCCTCTCTGTGTCCAAATTTCCCTTTTTATAATGACACCAGTCCGACTGGATTAGGGCCCACCCTAATGAGCTCATTTTAACTTGATTACCTCTGTAAAGACCCTATCACCAATTAAGATTACATTCTGAAGTACTAGGGGGCAGGACTTCAATATATCGTTTTGGGGAGACATAACTGATGGCAACAAAGAATGTCCAAGGTGCTAGGGTTTGGATGACTGCTAAACAACCTAGGTGTCCCAGAGGGACTGGACAGGCCTAAGGGCTATGCAAGGGTTTGAGTCCTTGCACCTAGTTGGAGGAGGGAGCTAGCATGTGTTGTGTGCTCCTAGTGCACAGTGCTGTATCAAGCACACTGCAAACACCAGCTGTTTGCAAACACCACCTGTTAAATGCACATTATCCTCTTGTGTTGCAGGTGTTATTTTGACCATTTTACAGATGAGGAAACTGAGGCCTGGTGAGGTCAACAGACTAGTACTCAATCAGTTTGGGATTCTGGCTATGGTCTACTGGAGAAACTGGGGTTTGCTATTTATGCTGGTGACTATGTCACTTCCATTCCCACTTTATTCCTGGACTGTTGGTGGGTTTAGAATCTAGTCAGTGATTACGGTGACAGTCAGTCCCCTCTTCTAGTTTCAGATATGACTCACTGGGTCACATCTTTTATCCAGATTTAACCATGAGCATCATGCGAAAGCAGAAGTGAAATATTTTGCCCTTTTTCCCAAAGGTATCACAACTGTCAGAGATTTATGACTAGGCACTGAATTGAAATGCTGATTTCGGAGTGCCTAACATGTGCTGAAAGATGTTTTTATTTTTATTTTATTTACTTTTTTAATAAATTTATTTATTTATTTATTTTGGCTGCGTTGGGTCTTCGTTGCTGCGCGCGGGCTTTCTCTAGTTGCGGCGAGCAGGGGCTATTCTTCGTTGCAGTGCGCAGGCTTCTCATTGTGGTGGCTTCTCTTGTTGTGGAGCACAGGCTCAGTAGTTGCGGCACGTGGGCTCAGTAGTTGTGGCTCGTGGGCTCTAGAGCACAGGCTCAGTAGTTGTGGCGCACGGGCCTAGTTGCTCCGCGGCATGTGGGATCTTCCCAGACCAGGGCTCGAACCCGTGTTGCCTGCATTGGCAGGCGGATTCTTAACCACTGCGCCACCAGGGAAGCCCTGAAAGGTGTTTTTAAATAAGAATAACCTGGAAACTCCATGCCACCGAGACATGTGTCAGATATGGTACCAAGAATGATCCAGGGCCTACCCTGTGCCAGGCCGAGTCTAAGCGTGTACATATATTTTCTCATTTAATTATCAGAAAATGCCTGATGAGACTGGTATTTTTGCTCCATTTCCAGATTAAAAAATGGAGACTCATGGTCCGATTGAATCTTTTGTAAGTGGGAAAGGCAGGATTTGTCTGATTTGAAAGCCTATGCTCTGAATCTTGACTATTCCCCCAGTTACACACAACAACAACCAAAAAAACTCAGCACTCAGCAGAGTTCAAGTTCAAGGGAATGCAAAGACCTCCTCTGGAGAGTGTTCACACCCTCTCTCCAGCCCAGAGAAGGGGCCTTCCCGCGTCCCACGTGGTACTACAGGAATGGCTCACGGGCCAGGGGCCCTTTCCCCAGCTGGACCAGGTGGTTATTTTGCAGTTGAACGTCAAAATACACAGACTGAGGTTTCTCTGCTGCATTTCCTTTGTCCTCCCCCACCCACGCCCGCCCTCTCTCGCCTTGTGCTTATTAACACAGCAGGCTTACCCAGCACCTTTTATTTTTAGGATCTTAGAATGTTTGAACAAGACATTTGTATTATGTTCATGTGCTCATGGCTGGGAAAATCAGAATCACAAAGGCTCTTATGATCATGATGACTTAGATGGTTATGCAACAAACAATTCAAGATAAAAGCCTTGGGGAGGGGGGCAGGGTGCTGCCGCAGACCTGTCCCCAGGCCTCAGGGCTTGCTGATCTGGGTGAAAACAGCTCCTACCTTCCAGGGCCCTGTCCGCCTCTGCTGCAAGGGCGTTATTGACAGGCAGGGAGGCCGACAGCTGGGCGCCTCAAAGTCATGCTCACCCGCGTTAGCCATTTTAAGTCGTTTAAAATTCATTTCAAATACTAGGAATAGCAGTTTGTCACTTCCTCTGTTGTTGTTTTTTTCCCATGGACATATTAATATGGATGTGGCTAGCAGGTTCCAAGCTCTGAATTGAGCTCATTAAGTCACAGCTGGCTGGGAATACATGTCAATCTATGCCTTTATTTGTCAAGCTGGTTTTATAATGAAATTAAACTGGACTCCTCCAGACCAGACAGCCCCTTCCCTGAAAGCAAAGCCGCTTTAGCCTCTGGGGAGTGGATACCACTGAGTTCTGATGACGCTCTCTTCTCGGAAGAAATGCATATATGATTTCGGTAATTAAAACATTTAATTTGGTGGTTATCCTCACAAAAAGAAACCACTTGAATTAACCCTGGTGGGGGAACATTCCATCCAGCTGTTAAAACCGGGGCTTTCTGCCCCCTCATCCCACCTCCTTTCCTTTGAGGGAACAGCCCACCTGCTTGGGGACATTCCCTTGTCACTCACCATATACCAGTTTTCTGAGTGGAAGTGTGGCTGGCCAGATGGCCCGCAGCATTACTCACTTTCCTCGGCTGAAACACATGGTTCCATTTCTGAAACACAGTATTTATTTTTAAAAAGAGCTCAAGAAAAAGCTGATTCATTGTTACTCCAGAGGAACTCCTTAAGGGAAGATAGTACCCTTAAGAGCAGACATTTCGTGAAAACCTTTTTGGTTTAAATAAAAGGAGCTGCTGTGTCAAATACATTCACCTGGGGAGCTTGTTAAACAAGGGGATTCCCAGGTCCACCCCTCCTGAAACAGGAACCTGGGCTGGGGCCCAGAATAGGGCTTTTTAACAAGCTCCCTGGGTGATTCATTTGCATCCTGAAGTTTGGGAGCCACTGGGGTAGGGGGGAGACACCCACTCATCATCAGTGCTGGGTTGGGTTGTAACAGTGAGTCAGGCCGGGAATGATGTGCCCGAACTCACCTGGCAGCCTCTGTGCTTCATTTGGATGACAAATTAGAAAATGATGTGCAATTAAGCTTTTCACCAGGCAGTTAATCAGTTCAACCCCTCTTGTACCTCAGAGCCAGCCTTTGTGTCCCTGGGTAATCAGGAAAGTCACCAAGACTCCCCAAGTAATGTGGCCTGGAGGATGACAGAGCAGAAGCCCTCAGATGTTGTCTGTCAACCCGGAAAACAGAACAGGCTGAGTCCTGTAGCCTCACCCCGACTGGGTTCTAACTCTCAGAAGCTGCTGAGGAGGAGCCCGGCATACCCGCAGATGTTTCTGTAGTGGTTCCCAAATGTCAGCCCAACCCAGGGTCTGGACCTGGGCCATCCGGAGAACTTATTAAAAATACAGATTTCTGGGACCCAGCCCTGAGGCACTGATGGAGAGTGTCTTGGAGGCTGGGCCCTGAAATCTGTATCCATGGCAATCCTTCCTGGGGATCGGGAACCACTGTGAACAGAGAGTACCGCTTGTTGGATCTTGAGGATATTAGAAATAAACCTACAGAGAAGTCAATGTAAAGAAAAGAAACTAGACATCAGATGGCAGGGGAACCATGATCCTGCAGCCCTAGATTCTACCAGACGTCCTAATAAGGGGAAGGCAATCGATGAGAACTGAAAAGAAAGACACCCCTTTAAAAGGGGTAATTCACATTTGTTTTGCTCCCTTTTAGCACCGGGAGCTTCCAGAATGATGGAGAGGGTGGGATGAAGAAGATTCTGACTGCACAGGCTGCTGGCTCCTATGAGGGGATTTCTTTTTTTTAAGGGGTATTTCCAGTGGTGTGTTATAAGTGGGTGCTCGGGGAAAAAAAGAAAGAAAAAGCCCTGATTTGTAATGTTGGCTGATTTCCCTGGAGTAAATCCTTCCTCTGTGGCCTATTTCAAGCTAGCAATGGGATGTCACTGAGCGTGAAGTTGGGAAGAGATAGGTGCAGTTGGCTCTCTCTGCTGGCGGAAGCTCGCTCCAGCACACCTCGGGATAGTCCCCAAATTCAAAGGAGACCTTCCTGAAAAAGTCCAGCAGTATCTGCAGCAACATCACCATGCTGGAATCCCTGTGGGAGGGAGACAGGCCGAGTAACTGGGAAGGCAGAATAACACCACCTGTGTGGTTGAGGGCTTCTCCTTACCAGCTGTGTGGACATTGCCGGGTACCACGCCAGGAGCCACGCTCAATGCCCACGCACAAACTCCCCAACAAAAAGCCAGCACCTCGCCTAAGGCAGAGCCCAGTTTCCCAAGGAAGTGGGGACATGCAGTGGAAACAGGAACCAAGAACTTCAGGTGGGAGAAGGGGGGTCTTTCTATTTGAATTCTGCTCATAAACACTCATTAAACACCGAGAGTTCACGAAAAAGGAAATGGAACTGTTGCCCCGAAGCCCTGGTATCTGGACAAGCAGATTCTGCAACATTAGGGGGAGGGGCTTGGGATGACACATTCTGCACAACCTGAACTGGAGTGGAATGGAAACTATCCAGTTAATCATTCAAATCTGTGTCTAAGGAACCATGATGCTCAGTTATGCATTTCAAGTACTTTCAAAAACTGCTCTGGAGAGAGATGTGAAACCCATGATGGAGAGAAAATTAGCACTTATTTTCCCAAGTAGGTGAAAATGTGTTGGGTAAATAATGGGAAAGAAAGCAGAGGTTTCTGGGAATTACCTCGTCTGCATGAGTGAAGAAAGAATGAGGTGGGGTGGGAGGAAATGACAATGCAAATCCCAGATTTGATGGGAAATATCTTTCGTGCCCCTGGTCCTCAAGAAGAGCTGGTTGGTCCTGAAACAAAAGCAACCAACGGTGTACAACTCTGCTCTGTTCCTACGTTCCCTTAATGTGTTGGGCAGATCCAGAGTGAAAGACAAGGGGTAGAGGGACAGCAGAATGCAGGGATTGCTTTATTTTCAAGCCACTTCCTGTTGTGAGAACGCAAGCCCGGAGCATGTGGGTGCCCTTGTGTGTTTATGTTTGGGGTGGGAGTTAGGGAATGCTAGTAAAATCCCAGTTTACTAAAAAACAAGCAAGTGAGATCCTGCCGTACAATGATCTGCTATAAATGTTTGCTGGTGGGGTCGGCTGACAGGCAGTGACGCACTGGAGCCAGCTGGGGCACTGGCTGGTGGGAGCCACGCATGCACGTCTCTTCCCAACTTGACATCAGCGACATGACACTGACAGCTTGAAATCGGCCACAGCAGGATTTACACTGCAGTAATTGGCAGATCCTGGGTCATTTGTTCCTGGAGAGCTGGTTATTACAGACCTACCACCGCACCACTGTGGGCAAGTTACTCTAATGAGAGGTTGGATCATAGCTGTGTCACTTAGTGTGCTCAGGCCACCGTCACAAAATACCACAGACTGAGTGGCTGAAACAACAGACATTTATTTTCTCACAGTTCTAGAGGCTAGAAGTCCAAAGTCAAGGTGTCAGCAGGGTTGGTTTCTCCTGAGGCCTCTGTCCTTGGCTTGCAGACGGCCGCCTTCTCGCAGCATCCTCACGGGCTTTGCTCTGTGCATGCCCGTCCCTGGCATCTCTTCCACTTCTTATAAGGACACCAGTCAGACTGAATTAGGGCCTACTCATAAGACCTCCTTTGACCTTAATTACTTCTTTAAAGGCCCAATGTCCAAATACAATCACATTGGGTGCTCTGGCTTGAGGTGCCTCTGGTCAGAGCGCCCAGGAGCATGAATCTTCCTTTCTGACCCTAACAGATAGCCCAGCTCGCCTCAGCCCCGCCACACCACCCTCTGCTTCTCCACCATCAGCTGCAGACTCTTGCCTGTTCTCCGTCAGTCCCTTCATCCCTCAATCCTCGCTGTGTCCGCTGTGCCGCAGGCACTGTGCTAGCGCTATGGGCATGGCAGTGCAAGTGGCAGCCTAGTCCCTGGACACCTACACAGGCCATTACAACTGTGATGCTCCCTTGAGACAGAGCATGTCATGGGAGGACAGAGTGCACTGACCCCAGGGAAGTGCTGTTTGAGCTGAGATCTGAACCAGTGAGTAGGGTTAGCTGAGGAGGGAGGGGGTTAAGCGTGGGGGACACAGAGCAAGCAGACGTGCAAAGGCACTGAGGCAGAAAGAGCGAGGTGTGTTCTGCCGCCTTCAGGCCGCGCTGCCTTCTCCTGCCCCCAGCCCCACTCCCCACTCTGATGGGTCCTGCTTGGTAGGGAGGTGGCGAGGGGCGAGAAAGAACTCGTGGACTGGGAGAAGGTGGAGTGGGGCGACAGGGCTTGTTAAGAGACTGGAGTCCTCTGTAAGTTTTCAAAAATCTTCAGTGTTTATTAAGAGAATGAGAAAGTTGGAGGGTAAGAGACTATGACCAGAGAGTAGAACTTCCAGAATCAAGATTTAAGAGTGAAGCAGTTCCAGGAGATGACGGAGGCTGGAGGGACCTGCGGCGAGGGTGCTGAGGTGAATGTCATTGAAGGCAAGCAATTCAAGAAACCAAGAGCCTGGAGAGATGCCAGCCTGGGAATTGGTAGGAGTGAGAGGGGGAGAGACCGAGAACAACCTGGGTGAGGAGAGAGCAGAGGAGCTGCAGGAGAGACCCTGTCCAAGACCACAGGGCCATCTGCCCTTGCCATCACCAGCTGAGTACGTGGGAAAGTTCGAGGGAGGCCACTGCAGCCTCTGAACCGGGCTCCTCCCCAGTCCCCTGCCTCCAATGGTGACCCGCGCTGCTGTGCGGGGAACGTAACTAGGACTGCGGTAAAGGCCAGGGCCTGGGGACTGAACTTTGAGGAACATCAGGAAAACAGCACTCCAGATTTATTTATGGGAGAGATAAACATTTGTTTGCAAAACTAGGAGTAAAGGAAATTTAGAAAGAGAAACACACACTCAGGCATTAGTAGTATTGACTGTACCCTGGCTTCCCGGCCCCCCAGGGGCACCCCCGGAGGCGTAACTTCAACAGTAATAAACCACAAGTCTTTGGCTGGCGGCCACCCACCGTTAAGCGCCCCAGCCTTCTGCTGGGTCTTTCTCAGTTATTTCTGGGAGCTCTGCATGAGTGTTTCTAGACGCTCACAACAGCCCTCTCTGGTCCCACTGGGCGTCCACCGCTCTGCCCATGTCCTCCTCCAGCTCACGCTATGAAGCGTCCTGGTCGTCTAGCCTGGAAGTCACCTTCCCTGGAGCCGTTCTCTCTTGAGGACTCTGACATCCTTGCCAACGGTGCCATCTCCTGGGGCTTCCAGCACTGGTGCTGCCTCTAACAGCTTCCCGGAAGGGCACTGCTCCTCGATGCCTCTGTTAGTACTGCTGGGACCTCCTCCCCGTTGGCTCTGGGCACATCGGCTAATGTACTGAAGGGTGAAGGTGACAGAGCTTTGCCAAAGCCATCCCCTGCTTCAGGTCAAAGTGGGGAGACTGTTTTCCCCCCTTTTATTGTGTGTGATCTGAAAATCAGCTAGGATCCCTCTGGCCCTGGCGACTTAACAGGCTGGACCCCTCTGTGCATGCCCAAGGCGCTCTCCGAGGTCCCTAGAGGAGGCTGGCATCCTCACAGTCACCTCGGGGCTGAAGCTCCTGGTGTCCCAGTCAGCTCAATGCGTGGGTCCCTCACCATCTCACACATGCCACTTTCTGTTTCACACCAGCTTGGCCCTGCCACGAACCTCAGCTTATTCTTTGATTTTTATTAAAAACAAAACAAACAAAACCCCCGCCATTCATATAAGTGATCTGTGAGATGTGCTAGGCATTACTGAGTGCTCAGGAGGGGATGGAGGTTTATATCACAGCAGCACAACTCACAGAGAGATTGGACTTTCCTTAGTCTTAAAAATCACCCACTAGCGATTGTATACGAGTACACACACTTTGCAAAACTGTTCAGCAATGTCTAGCCGAGTTGAACGCATGCATACCCTATACCCGGACCAGGCAATTCCATCCCACAAACACGCTACGAATATTCACCAAGACGTGTACAAAAATGACCCTATGTCCATAGTCCCAACAACAGCCTCAAATGAAAAATGCCCAAATGTCCATCTATAAGTGTCCATCCACACAGAAAGCGTAACTAGGTTGTGGTGTATTTATATAAGGGAATGCCATGCAACAGAAAGGAGTGAAATACAAATATAGGCAACAATGAGACTCTCAACTCTTATGTTGACTGGGAGAAGTGAGACACCAAAGAGTAGATAGATTTTTGTATATTTCCATTTATATAAAGTTCAAAACCAGACAAAACGAGTATTGGGTGCTAGAGAGCAGGAGCGGGTGCTAATGCCAGAAGGAGGCATGAACAGGGGCTGCTGGGGTACGTTCTGTTTCTTGATGGACATGCTGGTTACTTGTAGGTTCACCTGGTGAAAATTCACCAGGCTGAATGATTATGATGGGTCACTTTTCTATATGTGTGTTCTTCTTCAATAAAGTTTACATTAAATAATAGAGAGCCCTCCTGCCACTAAGGGATTTCCCACCAGCCACGTGGCCTTCCTCCTTCCCCTCCCACTTCCCGCTCACCTCCTCCAGTCCTGTCTGTTGGTCTCTAAGGAACAGGATGTGAGCTGTCTCGCTGCCCTGGCTCCTGTCCCTTCAGGGTTCACTCTTCTGGGTCCCCCCACCCTTCACTTACTCTTTTGGGTTTTTTTTTAAAGATATATTTATTTTGATGTGGACCATTTTTAAAGTCTTTATTGAATTTTGTTACAGTATTGGTTCTGTTTTATGTTTTGGGTTTTTGTGGGGTTTTTTCATTGTTTTTTTTTTGGCCATGAGGCATGTGGGATCCTAGCTCCCTGGGGACCAGGGATTGAACCTGCACCCCCTGTGCTGAAAGGAAAAGCCTTAAGCACTGGACCCCCAGGGAAGTCCCACTTACTCTTTTTTGAATAAAGAGAAATTCCTCCCTAAGACAAGTTCTTGTGCCAGCTTTTAAGAATATAATTTCCGGGCTTCCCTGGTGTAGAAGGGGTTAAGAATCCGCCTGCCAATGCAGGGGACACGGGTTTGAGCCCTGGTCCGGGAAGATCCCACATGCCGTGGAGCAACTAAGCCCGTGCGCCACAACTACTGAAGCCCGCGCACCTAGAGCCTGTGCTCGGCAACAGAAGAAGCCACCGTAATGAGAAGCCCGTGCACCACAGCAAAGAGTAGCCCCCACTCGCCACAACTAGAGAAAGCCCGCGCACAGCAACGAAGACCTGACACAGCCAAAAATAAATTAATTAATTAATTAATTTTTTAAAAAAAAGAATATAATTTCCCCCACCTGGAAGGGTTAGACGGGCTCAGGGAGGGGCCAGCAGCCCGGCAGCGCCGCACGGTGGTTACACCTGGAGCTGCAGGGTCGTCGCCAGTGCACCTTCGGCTTCTGAGACTTGCCAGCAGGGTAGCCATAGAAAAGTGACTTGGCTGATCTGTGCTGCAGATTCCTCTCCTGTGAAAAAGCAACAATATTAGCACCGACCTCAAAGGGCTGACCGAGAGGGTCAAACAGACAAACATGTGACCAGCACCTAGAATACCACCTGGATGCGTAGCTATCACTACTGCTTTGAACCCCTCATCTTATAGAATATCTAATGAAAAGAGCTCCGTTTTTGTTTTGTTTCTTGCTGTCATACATGCTGGCCATCTTCCTGTACTGAAGACTCCAATATGAGTCGATGCAGGGGAGGGGCTGGATGTAATAGAGGCTGAGAACAGAATCAGGCCATAGAATCAGGCCACGCTGCACCCGGAGTCCAGGCCTCCCTCCAATCTGAGCTTTACACGCCCCTCCTCTAGGTGATTTCTTTCTCCAGAAGCAAATAGGTCCTAGCTGGACCCACAATTCCTGTCCACAAGCTGGGCCAGACCCAACTAAATTCCTAAAAGGGGTTCCAACTTGGCTGAAGCCAAGACTCTGCTACATAGGTTCTAAAAATATCACTTATAATTAATCAGTTTCTCTCCTTCTTCTTTCTTTTACACACCCACATGTGTGCACACACACGCATTATTCACAACTGGATTTCGAACTTTTAACTCTTCCTACTCTTTTGAGATCCACAGTTGCTACTGACCATTGGATGCTTACTAGAACAACAACTGAACGAGATGATCAGCTCACAACGTGATAAAACAGAAGTCTCCTCATCTGAGAGACTCGAAGCAGGACGTGGAAGCCATGAAGGACCAAGGGCTCCACAGCTAAGGAGGCTGCCCCACTACGACCGCCTGGATTTCTGGGTTCAAAGTCCCTTAGTCCGCATCCCCCAATGCCAAAGTCCCAGGAAAGAGAACCTGGCCGACCAGCCACTGTTGGGCGCCTCGCTCGGTGCAGAAACCTATGCCCAGGATGGCAGACAGGTCTTGTCTTAGGAGGATTTCTGCCAGAGTCTCCCCAATCTTCCCTCCGTCGGGTGGGATTGGGGTTCAGTCCTGAGAGAAGGGGATCAGTGGATACACAGATTCCCCAAAAGCTCTGTAACGGAACTCTGCAAGTGAGGCTGAATACAGTGTTTTAGGAAAAGTTTAGCTATTGTGGCTTTGAAGTGCCATGGCACCGTGTAACTTCCAGAAGATGAATCAAAGCAGTGATTCTCGACGCGTGAGCCTTACAACCCTTTCAGGGGTCCAAGAGGTCCTTCCTTTCCCAATTATACACCAGTGTAAAGCTGGATTCTCTCTCTTTTTAAAAAAAAAAATTAATTTATTCTTGGCTGCGTTGGGTCTTCGTTGCTGCGCATGGGCTTTCTCTAGTTGTGGCGAGCGGGGGCTACTCTTTGTTGCAGTGCCGGGCTTCTCACTGCGGTGGCTTCTCTTGTTGTGGAGCACGGGCTCTAGGCGTGCAGGCTTCAGTAGTTGTGGCACGTGGACTCAGTAGTTGTGGCTCGTGGGCTCTAGAGTGCAGGCTCAGTAGTTGTGGCACACGGGCTTAGTTGCTCCGTGGCATGTAGGATCTTCCCGGACCAGGGCTCGAACCCGTGTCCCCTGCATTGGCAGGCGGATTCTCAACCACTGCACCACAAGGGAAGTCCCTGGATTATCTTTTATGCTCAAAGCAAACATATTGCAACAGAAAATAGGTCGCAACAGCTTGGAGGCAAAAGGAGATATTTCAGCTGTCCTCTATGAAGCTGGACATCAGAAAGATTTGTAAAAGTGTAAAACAGTGTCACCGTTCTCAATTTTATTTTTTTTGGAAAGCAAATTTCCATAAAAAGTGCTACTTGTGTTAGCATGTTTACTATTGTTATTTTTAAATGCTTACATATTCTGTAAATGTCTCAGTTTTGATTTCTTATATGGGAAGTCTTAATAGATAAAACCCACATAACCAAGAGCTCTTTGGGATCCCCAATCATTCAGTGAGGGCACCGAGTCCTAACCACTGGACTGCCAGGGAATTCCCCAAATTTTCTTCTCAGGAGCCATTAGACTTGAAGACAGAGAGAGGAGGCTGGCCACCTGGATGGAATCCTACCTCTGCCGCTTGCTGTGTTAACTCCCTGTGCCTCAGTCCCCTTATCTGTAAAATGGGGATAAACAGCCCTACTTCAGAGGGTCACTAATCAGCCTGGCACAGAGTTGAGCATTCACTAAGTGTGAAATATTATTATTCTAGTAAGCATCTATTTAAGATTTAGGCAGTTATGGCGGTGGTGGTGGAAGGAATATAAAAATTCTCATCCCCCTTGAATTAATCGGGCCACCATCTGCGACAGAAGCAAGTCCTTCTGTTTCTAGGAAGACATGGACACATGCTTTTTGTTTGAGTGATTCCAGTGTGAAGTTCAAGAAAGTTTTTTGGTCTCTGTCCTCATCAACAAACTGGATTGCAGCTAACAATTTTTCTTGGTGAAAAATCCATGAGGCTGGAGGGGAGCAGGGGGAGAAGCAGCAAGTGGAGACACGAGAGGATGGGAGAAAGGAGTCAGAGACTATAGTCGTCACGAAGAATCCAGAGCTCATAATAAGACTCTTACTACGTTCAAAGCCACAGGTCTGTACCCCACTGAGGCGAGCTCCATCACTTAAACTGGGCAAACTGGATGACCACTACAGCCACTTGGTATTCCCACCTGCATTTCCAGCCTGCATCTCCTTCCCTGGTTTTGACATCTCCTACGTCCCAGGCAAACCAGGATGGTGATCACGAAAACCCCTGTCCACTCCTCAAATGTTAATGAGGAAATTTACTCGTGTATATACTTGGTATATAAAGCTCTCATAACTCCTTCCCAATAATGCCTGAATGATCATATTTGCTGAAAGAAAAAGGAAAGCACCTCCTGAGATCCTGGCCAAGAGCAACCTTCCTGCTGCAGCCACTTAGACCCAAGTTCACTCCCATTGGGTGCAGTTACAAGAGTAACTTACCAACATTCTCCTTCTCCTTATCCCTCCCTTTATCTGGCAGGAAGATACCTGTTAAAGCTCTTTGTGGATGTGGGAGGAAGAGGGAGGTAAATGATATGAACCACTGTGGTTGGCCATAGGAGCCCTGGTCATCCTAACCCAGTGAGGGCGCACTCTGTCATATGTACAAGCCCCCAGCTCTTCCATTCTTATCTGCCTGGGGTGCTTGAGCAGAGATTCCCTGCTGAGTAGGAAATGGTATGGATGACTTGGATTTTCCAGAGCTAATGTTCTGAGATAGAACCCCAGGAAAGTCTCTCTTGCCCCAGGGAGAGTGTCCATGGATGGGCCTTCCTGGGTGTTTCCAGACACTTGCCCTAGTTTGAGTCATCGCCATCACCTGTACCTACAGGGCCTTCAGCACTGGTGGCTGAGCTGATGCAGCTAGTTCTGGGTTAAGAGGGAGGAGCTGGACTATCTCTGGACAACGTCCACCGGAGCAAAGGCTGACCTATATGTTCATCCTGGAGTGGTCCTCTTGGACAGGTCCGGGGGACAGGCTGTCATGTCAGCTGTGTTCTTTAGTTACAAGAAACTGAACCTGCCGGGGTAACTGAAGAGAAGCAGGAATTTATTGGAAGGATATGGAAGAGTTCAGAGACTCAAAGGAAAGCCAAAGAGCCAACTTGAAAACAACAGAACAAGGCAGAAACTAAGGTGTAGTCTCTTCAGGGTCCACTGTCCACATGAATCAGCTCCAACCATCTCCAGTCTCTCTGTAAAAGGTCAGATTCCCAGAAGAGAGTCAGGTTGGCCAGCTTTGGTTACATGTTTGCCCCTTTACTGGGCAACTTTATTGATAGTACCTAATGGCAGATGGCGGGGTTGGAGGGAAGATAGTTATTTTATTGAAAGAGGGTGCCATAGATGATAGGTAAGAAAAGCATTAGATGTCCATTACAGGAAGACTTTCTCAGTGGCAAACCTGCTCAGAGAGATGGCCCTGGAGCCCACCCGGATTACAGAGGCAGAGGCCAGAGGTGGGCTTAGCAATTCAGTGCAAAGCTGATAGTGTCACAGACAGCACACTATCAAAAACTGTTTCATCATGGGCTTCCCTGGTGGCGCAGTGGTTAAGAATCCACCTGTCAATGCAAGGGACACGGTTTCGAGCCCTGGTCCGGGAAGATCCCACATGCCGCAGAGCAACTAAGACCGTGAGCCACAACTACTGAGCCTGTGCACCTAGAGCCTGTGCTCCGCAACAAGAGAAGCCACCGTGGTGAGAAGCCTGTGCACCGCAATGAAGGGTAGCCCCCGCTCGCCGCAACTAGAGAAAGCCCACGCACAGCAATGAAGACCCAATGCAGCCAAAAATAAAATAAAGAAAATTAATAAATAATTGTTTCATTAGAAGATTAGTGATATCCTCATTGAAGAAACTAAGAAATCACAGAAAAGTCTAGAAAAGAGAATTTTTAAAGTCATCTATAATTCCACCACTGAGAAACAACCACAGTTAATTTTTGAGGGTGTTTTTCTCCTCCTATGGATTCTTGTTAACATAGTTGAAGACATATTCTGTGTATGACTTTGAACTTGATGTTTAAGCACCGATTCAATAACTGCTAGAGGAGTATTTTTGTAACATTGGCCTAGGAAATGACTTGACCCATAGCTGTCCTACGTGGTGGAAGAGACAGAGGAGACCTTTTTGGGTCCATAGTTCCACCAGTACTGGGGACCAAGCATCCACTTTGCCCAGCCTGGGAAGTTGCCAAGGCCTGCCCTCCATCCCATAGGAGGTTCTATCCAGCCAAGGTGGATGGGAACTTCCGCAGACATTGTCCTATGTAAGGAAAGGCCCTCATCTCCACTTTAGAGCCCATGGAAGCTCCTTGTGTTTATGCTTCAGGGAACTGTGATTCTAGATCATTCCTGTGGGTTTCTGCTTGTTCTGATGAATTCTACATTGTCCTTCTAACATGAATGGATCATATTTCCATCTGATCTTTTCAGGCGCCACTACCTTTAAGTCATTTGAAATGATGTCAAGAATATGCTTCATGATAAAGAGTGAAATTACTAGGAGGATGGCATCATGGGAGAATCCTAGTTAAAATAAAGCTGTAACTATCTTCATAATGTGCCAGGTATAATATAGATGTGTGTGTACTTAAATTCCTGAACCTGTATATTTAACAATCTAAAACTGAGAGCTTGCTTGTTTTAACCTTTGCTGACATTTGCTAAGGGACAGAATTCATGGTGATATAAGAGTTCAGAAGTCCATCATTTGGAACTAGAGAAATATGCATAACTCCCACAATGAACTCTCAGGCCATATTCCTATGAACACAGTCTACCTTCAGAACTGGATGGAATCACTCTTGAAAGACTTCAGCATTTGTCCACACAGGAGTATTATTCCCCTTTGTTTTTTAACTCATCCCATGTGACTCGGGCTCCAGCCTCCCATTTTAATGTCTTCAGAGAAATCTGTTTTCTTTACTAAAATACTTCATCTGCCCAGAAAAGGGATCCCTAGGTCAAGGCTGGGGAGTGCTGGGCGTGGTCTAGTGATACACAGGGGACTTCAGCATAAGGGGCTCTTACCTCTCTGATTATTCCTTCTAAGAGACTATCATGAGCTCCTTTAATTCTCTCATTTTTTATCATTGTTCCTCAGGAGTCTGCTTCCGCCCTCTTCTTTTTTTCAATCTATTCCTCCTCCTCTTGCCCATTCTTTTTTTTTTCTTAATTTATTTTTGGCTGCATTGGGTCTTCGTTGCTGCGTGCAGGTTTTCTCTAGTTGCAGTGAGCAGAGGCTACTCATTGTTGCGGTGCACGGGCTTCTCATTGTGGTGGCTTCTCCTGTTGCGGAGCACGGGCTCTAGACGCAAGAGTTTCAGTAGTTGTGGCACGCAGGCTCCGTAGTTGTGGTTCGCGGGCTCTAGAGCGCAGGCTCAGTAGTTGTGGCGCATGGACTTAGTTGCTCCACGGCATGTGGGATCTTCCCAGACCAGGGCTCGAACCCGTGTCCCCTGCATTGGCAGGCAGATTCTTAACCACTGAGTCACCAGGGAAGCCCCCTTGCCAAACTCTTTATGGAATTGTGGCTCCTGAATTGATATCTCTGGCCCAGCTTTATCTCAAGTTCCGGACCCACTTAGCCACAAGCTACTCCACATTTCTACCTTAAAGTTGTCACTAGCACCTCAAGCTCAGCATGTCCTCCAAAATTACTCTTCTTCCTGTGTTTCTTATCTCAGTCAATGGCACCACGGTTCTGCCTAGCTAGAAACCTACGAGTCCTCCCTCACTCTATCCTCTTTCTGGTCACTAAATTCTGTTTAATTTACTCATTTGGTCATTCAGTGAATCAATTTTAAACTCCTACCCTGTGCCAGCCATTGTGTTGGGTATCTAATGGTGAACAAAAATAGGCCCCTGCCCTCATGGAGCTTACAGTCTAGTTGGGGAAACAGACAAATGGTGTTGTAAAAGAAATATGCAGAGTGCTGAGCGTTTAGTCTGGGGGACAGGGAAGACCTCGAAGGAGGGACGTTTAAGAGAAGAGCTAAAGAACACCTTAGGAGTTAACTAGATCAAGGGGTGGTGTGGGGAGTTCAATCTCTAAGCAGACAGAACAGTGTGCGCACAAGTCCAGAAAGAGGTGGAATGAGAGAAACTTCAAGGAAGCCTTTGTGGCTCAAGTGTAATGAATTACAGGAACAGTGATGAGAGAGGAGAGGAGAGGCAGGCAGAGGCCTTATTGTTCAGCACCTTGTAAGGGTGTTGGACCTTCTTCTAAGAGGACAGAGAAGACTCTGAAGACTTTGGGGGGCGGGTAGAGTTGAGGGGTAGCAGATTTATATATCAACCTCACTCCAGCTACAACGTGGAGAGTGGATTGGGTGGGGCCTGAGTGGATGTGGTGGGGAGGAGAGCCCATTGGCTTCCTTCTTGCCACTCCTATGACCATGGTCCCCAGTCCAGGATTTGGCTGTCTCTTGCCTTCCAGCAGAAGACACTGCTACTGTTTTCCCCTTGAACTGCACCTTCCACGTGGCTGCTGGACTACCTTTCAACTTCTCTCAACAGAAACAAAAACCAGTGATCCTTCATTGTGCTCAAAATAAAGTTAAAACTCTTTAGCTGGCCACAAGTCCCTTTAAACCTGGCCCTTGTCTCCCTCTCCAGTGTCACACCCAACCACTTGTCCTCAAGTACCCTATGCCTTAGTCCACTAAAAGGGGATTCGAGAGGCAGAGAGCAGTTTGAGGGGAAAGGCCCAGAGGAGCAAAGTACCCGAGCCAAGGCTGAGGCTGAGCCCCAGGTCCAGCGTGTTGATCCAGCTGAGAGCACAGAAAACTGGCCCAAGCGGGGGTTTCATACTTTTGGCTTCAAGCAACTTCAGGCAGTTGGCTATGAGTATCAAGGACCAACACTTGGGAAGCACTTGGGGATAAGTCATCTGGCGGCTTGGACGTAAGACCAGAGGTGTAGTTGCTGGGAGGTGGTGATTGAGGACAGGACCCTGAGCACTGAGAGATGGCAGCTTAAGAGCAGGACCCCAACCACGGGAGAACTGAGGTTCCAGGACAGCCAGGATGCCAGCTTATAAAGAATGGGCAGGACCCAGAGACTTGGGGCTCAGAAGGTTAAGGACAAAGGCTGACTTGAGGATGGCTTGGTAAGGAGACCCATGGGAGAGCTCTTTATATTCCACCTCTAAAGGGAAAAGGGGACAGAATGAATCCTGTAGTGTAGGGGCAAGGCTAGATGTCAAGGCTAGAGCGAGAAGGGCATAAAGAAAGGAGCCAGGCAGCTCCTTCCATCCGCCCCCCCCAACCCCCGCCACCAAGATCTTCATAGTTGTGGCTAGTCCACAGGACACACACAAGTCAAGAACATTTCACTTTAGCCCAATAAACCCCAAAGAGCTGTGATTACTTGGGGGGGGGCCCATCCCAACTCAAGGTGAATGAAATCTTATATGGTTCTGAGAGCAGCTTTGTAACTCTAAGGAGGGTCTCTGGAGACCATGACTGTGCACAGTTCTCATGGTAACCAAAAGACTATGACATACTTAGAGGGTGGTGAGGTCACAGAACCCAAGCTTTAAAGTAAGTGAATCATGTGTGGCTCATTTATTTTTAAAAGAAACTTCTGAGAAGAGCTTAGAACAATTTTTCTCCCCCGAGTGCCATTTCCCAAAGGTACTCACAGAACAATAAGGTGTGACTGTAATGGCTGCACTGAGTTGTCTTCTGGACAGTGTTAGAAGGGACATAAAGAAGGTGGACAGAGAACTAAGGCAGTTGAGATGCATCGACGAACTCAGCACACGATGCCTGTGTGACTTATACGTGCACCCGTATTGCTGCTGTGACTTGCACCCGTACCCATACTGCCTGTGCTATTCAAAGCGATCACAGACCTGCGGCCTGTGTGATCTCTACCCATGTTGCGGGTGTGATGTCAAGCTTTACTGTCTTCGCCCGTCTCTCAGAAGTTTGGAGAGGAAAGCCATTAGAGCCATGGAAGATGAAAAGAGAGAGCTTGCCAAGTAAGAGAACTTCCTAAGGTTTTTATAGTTGGTATATTAGCCTCCTAAGTTGGAAAAAGGGGGGGAAAGTGTGACAATCGATACTTGAGCAAAGATGAAATGGGTTCAAGATAATGACTCTGGTGACTTAACAAAGATTTAAAAAAAGAAGAGTAAATGGGTCCATGATGGGAATTGTAAGATTCTCAAGACAGTGTAATGATGTCGATTGGCAAGGCTGTTTTCGGCTTATGGCAGGAGTGCCAACGTGATAAATAATGTGGCTTTAATGAGAGAAAGAAACAGGGGGGCGTCATTAAAAAGCTATTGGAAGCAGCAAAATAAACATTTTTTCTGGTTATGAGTAAAGTGATTTGAGTATATTTCGGCTTACAGAAATGACTTTGGGAGAAGTAATAATAATTGATCAAATCCTTAATGTTTGCCAGAGGCTTTAAGAGCAAGGGAGCAAATTGAACAACAGAGGCATTTATATGGTTTTGTAGGAAATCCTTTCTCCTACTCCCCAACTCTTGATGACTTAAAATTCATCTGGAATTGGGTTTATTGTCTGCCTCCCCCTTCAACTGTAGCAAAGATTGTGCAAATAAACTACAGAACTGAGAGCTGCAGTTTTCAGAATACAGTTGAAAAGGTTTTAATAGAATGGATAATTTTAAACTCACTTTAAAATTTTGGGGGTTTGATCACATTTTATTTTTTGCTTGAGAAAGCTTTCCTTTTCTGTCTACATATGCCATTTAGTCTGTTACTATGATGAAAAAAATGGTTGAAAACACTGTCCCCTGGTTAAATAAATTATGGTACATCCAAACATTGGGATGATATGTAAATGTAAAAAGGACTGATGAAGCATTTTAAGTATTGTCATATTAAGTGAAAAAAGCAACGTGCAGAAAAACTACTTAATATACTATTTTTTAAAAGAAGGACATAAATAGATGATCTTTTGTATTGAAATCTATGTGACACATAACATTGTGTAAATTTAAGGTGTACGATGTTAATTTGATACATTTATATATTGTAATACGATTACCATTGTAGCGATAATTAGAACCTCTATTGTGTTACATAATTATCATTTCTTTTTAGTGGTTGGAATAATTAAGTTCTAGTCTCTTAACCACTTTAATGATTGTAATACAATATTTGTTGTCTATATTCACTATACCATGCATTAGAGCTCCAGGACTTACTACTCACTGCCAGTTTGTGTCCTTAAACAACATCCTTCCTACCCCAATGATAGATTAATAGGTTAGATGACAGATAAATAAATAGATTAGATAGATAGATAGATAGATGATAGATCGATAGAAAGTAGATGATGGATGGATGGATGGAGAGAGAGAGAATGAGGCCCTTGACAACCGTGACAGTGATGTTTCCCTGGAAAGGGCAGTAGGGCAATTATTGTCCAGGTCATCAGTCACCAAAGGTCAGGAATGGACCTCCCTCAATAGTCTGAGATGGAACTATTGGCAATAAACTCATCTACACTCAATTTGAACCAGTTTTAATTTTTACTCCTTAGAGTATCAAGTTATATAAATTTCATGCAGCGTGAGTCAGGGGTTCTTTTTTAAGTACTTGGTCTAAATGAAGGGTTACTTGTGAGCAGGTGTGTCCACTTCCCTGTGCCTCTGAATACTCGAATACCCTTGATCCAAGTCTGCTCGGCCTTTGTCTCCTGGCTGTCCCTATTCTCCAGACTCTCCAGGTGAGTTCTTCACCACCTGGGCACCCCCTGCCTACTCTGGGAGTCTCAATGACCTGCAGTGGACACAACTTCAGGCTTAAGTCTCGGCAGTGTGGTTTTTACAAGAGGTAATGTTTTCTCTGGTTTGTCATACTTTTCCTGACAATGCTTGGATTTTTTGCTAATTTTTTTTCTGTTGCTTGTGGCAGTATATGAAGCTGCTGTTGTCTTCCTGGATCTCTGAACTGATAATCCAGAGTCCATTTCAGAAATGACCTCAGGCTTACCCTTTTGCATCTCTCCCCAGCCGCTTTTCTTCTTCCTATTCATACCACCTTGGGAATGCTCTATTGCTCTATTTCTGACAGCTTGACATTTCACTAACCTGGAAATCTTAGTATTACCTGCAAACCTAAATATTCAATTTTCTGAATATGGATGAAAATGTTAAACCCTGATCCAGCTCCAATCCCAGAGGACTCCTACATTAATATTTTTTTCAGTGAAATGCCTCTTTTTTCTTCTCTCTCAGCTCCCAGTCCATGACTAAATAGATCCAGAAATATCATGCTGATTCAATTTTTTAAAAAACAATCTTTGGTGTGAAACTTTGTCCAAGGCTTTTAGAATGTAGAAATCATATTCACATGACCTTTTACCCCTTAAAGAGAAAGATAGCAGTTTGGTTAGGTTATGACATGTCCTTTCAGATGCCAGGCTGTGTTATCCAGAAGATTCTTTGCCCAATGGGGAAATAAGATTCCCTGGTCTATAGTTGCCATGGCCCCACTGGAATTGTCTTTCTGTGTGACAGTCTATGTGCTCTGTCTCTGGGTGCTCCTTTAATAACGGGCAAGAAGTTTTGGCTAACCATATAATTCCCCCCAAGAGTCATTTGAGCCTTCCTGAGTGTGTGTTATTTGATTGATGCACACGTGCGTGTGTGTGTGTGGTGCGTTTTTGGACTGGGTACAGAAGGTCCAATTCCTTTTCATTGTTTACTGAGCAGTTGCTTCAAAAGAAACCTTGGCAGTATCTTCATTAGTAGAAACCCAAGTAAGTACTTTCATTTCTTTAGCTTCTTTGATATTCTTTTTTCCTCCCCAAATTTCCTTTTGCACCCCAAGCACTCACCTTTTCCGACTCTTCCTTCCTCTTCTGGATTGAGAGAGACTGAAGTGACTGAATTTGGTTTCCTTTGTAAGAAGCCATGTGACCAGCCTGATGTAAGTTTGCACCTGACTCACCTCCACACTTCGTGGGCTTCCTGTCTTCTGTACTCAAGTGCCAGAAGCAAAGTCAGCCCCTCCTCAATCCTGCCCTTACGAGTTTATTATCTAATTACCAAGCCCGCGGCAGAGTGGCTCTGACACCTGGCTTTAGTCCTTGCGGGTACATGAACCTTGATTTGCAGCTGCGCCCAGGAACGCACTGGGCTCAACCCTGTGACCTTTGCTGGTGCCTGGAAACTCATCCTGAGACTGTGCTTGCATCTGCTCATCCAAGTATCCGTGGGCAGCCTGCGGCTCGAGAAGTTCCCTTGAAAAGCCCCCCACAAAGGGCACCATCTTCTGAAAACTTCAAAAACCTGTCCTCTGGTTTCTTGTTTACCCCTCACGCTCTGAGTACGAAGTTTTCACGGAATCGCTCTCACTGGGGGAGGCTGGTGACTGTTAGCCCTCAGGGTTGCATTCTTTGTGGTTTAGCGGTGCCTTCCTGGGTCTTAAGCCCTCAGGGAATCTTTCCATCCCCCATCCTTTGACCCAAAGATCAGGGCATAGTCACACCTTGGGAAGCCGGCAGAGAGGAACTCCGGGGCTTTATGGCTTTACTTACTTTACGGCTGGTGGCTGGTTGGCTTTCCGCTGAGAGGAGAGTTCGCTGTTTCCCTCTGTGTCCCTGCAGAGCTGGAAGCGAGTTGGGCCCCTTGGTCCCCTCTCATCACAATCTCTTTGTATGCAGAGGTCTCGGGGTGGCAAGAGTAGGCGTTGCTGCCCATCCAGGCCAAAGGCATGTCCATTATTTGACCTTAGTGTTTAATGACACAGGACTCGGGGCCTGGTCACTTAAGGCCTTGAATTTCAGGGAAGTCTGTATAAAGCGGAGCCTGGTACAGCCTGTTAAAGAAAGTTACCCTTTATTGAGTGAAAACCAAGTGCCTAACACTTCATCTTCATTTAATCCTTGTAACACCGTGGCCATCTTACAGATGATGAACCAGAGTCAGGGCAATGTTCTTGATCATCAGGAAATGGGACAGCTGGGACTTGAAGCCAGGTTTGCCTGACTCTGGAATCCATGTGCTTAATCACCTGGTTAGTGGTCCTGAGTGATCTCCCGACCAGGACCAGCAGCCAGCATCACCTGGAACTTGTTAGAAATGCAAATTGTTGACTCCTCCCCAGACTGGCTGAATCAGAAACTCTGGGGGGTGGGGCCCAGACACCTGTAATTGAACAAGCCCCGCAGGTGTTCAGATGCACCTGTGTCGTGCCACTCTGCTCCCGCTGATACCCTTCTTCAGTATCAACCAAAAGTCAGGAGGAGAGAGACAAGGCAGGAAATGGGAAGAAGGAGAAGAAAGAAGAGAGAGGGAAAGATGCGTTGGAAAGGAACAATTGAGCTTAATGGGTCTTTGGGGGGATCTAAATTAGGAGAAAAAGTGAAGTACTCCAAGGAAACTAGAGGAAGGCCAGCCTCCCTTTGGTTCAGAGTAGAGACAGGCATTCTCATCATCCTCATTACTTTATTCGTCAGCCGGCTGAACCTGATTCATATCTTTGTGAAGATGGCTGGCGATATCCTTCACCTCTGCTGTGGGCAGTATCTCATTCAGGAGCTTGGTCATACATTCAGGTGAAATTCAGCTTCAGCTGGGAGAAGAGGTGACAGCCCAGAGTGGCAGACAGATGGCACTGCCCACTTGCTTTTCCCCAGCTTTCCGAAGAGCGTTCTGCCACCAACCAAAGAGGCTGACTTGCCTCTGTTTACTATGACTAAGTTCCTCCCTGGTGATAGCTAGTAGAGCAGGCCATCTCTCTTTGCCCAGAACCCCATAGAACCAAGGAAAATCGCATGTGGGGTGACAGGTACTTTGCCGGGCAGGAGTCAGGTTGCAACTTCAGAGTTAAATCTGATGAGTAAAATGAGGCTCCTGCAATTTCTCCTAAACCCACACATCCCCACTGATAAACCCTGGCCTAGAAGCAAAAGGAAGGAGAAACCTGGTCTAGCCAAGACTTCGGGGCAATTTCCTGAAGACCCACATTTGTGAGACCCCTTTTCAGCTGCTGCAGTGGGGACGCGGCTGAAGTGACAGGAATAGAGGAAGAGGGGGAATCTAAGCAAAACAAAAACGAAACAGGAACAACGAACTCATACTTCAAGACTCATATTGCAAGAGGAGGATATAGATCTGGGAGCCAGCTTTGCCTTGTAGATCTGGCTCCCAGATCCATCTCCTGTAGAAGGCAACAGGGCTTATGGGTATGTTAAAAAAATATTCCCTCTTTTTGCTTATCTGTATTTTCTGAGTTTTTTACAATGAACTTGTATAACTTAAGTAACAAAAAGAAGTAAGTGTATAAAAAAATTCAGCAAAAAAAGTAAGAATTAAAAATGTATCTCAAACCAATCACCCAATCAGAGTCCAGACTCTTCAAACCAGAAGAGCTTCTAGAAAGCATACATACCAATACCTCCCTTTGGAGGCCAAGAGATGCAAGAAGATTTGCCGGGAGTGAGTCTTAGAACACAGATTTTTTTTTTTTTTTTTAGAACACAGATTTTTTAAAAAAACGTTAAGGGATAAAAAGAAGAGCATTTCAGAGCATTAGGTTGTCTTTGGAAGGATCAGGCAGTTAGAAAGAAAGTGGTCCCTGAGCAGGGCCAGAGCACACAGGGCTGATGCCAGGCTGCTGAGGTCCTCATGCCAAGAGCTCAGTCTGACTGATGGTTAAAATCATGACCTAGGCATTAAACAAGCCTGGATTTGAATCTAGGCTCTGCCATTCACCACCTTCACCACCTCCCCATCTACAAAATGGTGACAACTACACCTGCATGACAGGGTTCTTGTGAGGGTCAAATGAAACAATGCCTCTAATGGCTTAGCACTTTCCATGGCACATTGTGGGGAAAAAAAAAAAAGAAAGAAAAAGAAAAAACACACAACAGACAAAAGCCTAGCATCCTAACTATGTGGCAAGCACTAGTATAGATTCTTTTCATTCATTAACTAATTTAAGTCTCATGAAACCCCTAGAAATGGGTTACTATTATTGTCCCAATTTTACAGATGAGGAAACTGAGGCACAGAGCGGTTTAAGGAGCCTGCCCAAAGTTCCATAACTAATAAGAGGAGGAGCTGAGATTTAAATGCAAGAGAATGTGGTGATCATTCTGTAATGCATAGAACTGTCAAATCACTATGTTGTGCACCAGGAACTAACATAGTATTATAGGTCAATTGTACTTCAGAAAAACCCAACCCACCAACCAAACAAACTCACAGAAAAAGAGATGAGATTTGTGGTTATCAGAGCAGTGGGATGGGGTGGGGGGGATTGGATAAAGGTGGTCAAAAGGTACAAACTTCCAGTTACAGGATAAATAAGTACTAGGGATATAACATACAACATGATTAAGTAACAGTGCTGTAGGTTATATATGAAAGTTGTTAAGAGTAAATCCTAAGAGTTCTCATCACAAAGAAAAAAATAACTTTTTCTATTTAATGTTGTATCTATATGAGATGATGGAGGTTCACTAAACTTATCATGATAATCATTTCATGATGTATGTTAAGTCAAATCATTATTCTGTACACCTCAAATTTACACGGTGCTGTATGTCAATTATATCTCAATAAAACTGGAAGGAAAAAGAAAAAAAGAGAATTAAAAATAAATACAAGAGAAAGATCTGGAAGGCCAAGCACCCATCTGTTGTTAACAGGGGTTTACCTGTGAGGGAGTGTGATTTACATGGGAGGACTCTCATTTTTTACTTTTACACGCTTCTGTAAAGTTTGACTTTTCACAATGACTAGTGTGTATTACTTTTGCTGTTTTTTTTTTTAAAAAAGAGGTAAAAATATTGCTTGTCAAGCTGTGTCTGAGCTCCATGGTCTGAGCTTCTTCCTCCCACCCTTTCCTTTTCCTAAATTGCAGATTGAGAAGAACAACAAATAGAATTCTAGCCTCCTCTTGCTGTAGCAGTAACGTTTTAGGATCAGTGAACGTGTGCGGCTTCGAACCCGATCAAGTCAAGGTGCGAGTGAAGGACGGAAAGGTGTGCGTGTCAGCTGAGCGCGAGAACAGATACGACTGCCTGGGATCAAAAAAGTACAGCTACATGAACATCTGCAAAGAGTTCAGCTTGCCCCCGTGTGTAGACGAGAAGGACGTGACGTACTCCTACGGGCTCGGCAGTTGTGTCAAGATCGAGTCTCCCTGCTACCCTTGCACGTCTCCCTGCAACCCCTGTGATCCCTGCAGCCCCTGTGACCCCTGCAACCCATGCTATCCCTGTGGGAGCCGGTTTTCCTGTAGGAAGATGATTTTGTAAAGTGTAGGAACCCAGGACTTAGTAGAGTCAGGTATCCAGCCCGGCAGCTCTTCTAGTGTTTCTCTCCCCCTTCCCATGGCCTGTGTTATTCAAGAACATAGAATACTGAATACATAACTGCAATCCACTGGTGTGTGAAAGTATTTTGGTTCAACCCACCACAGAGCCCCGCCAGGTTAGTGGGCAACGGAAGGATGAACAGATGGGAACGGAGATGAATGGTGAGATCTGCCCTCCTGTGTGCTACTCCATACCCCACTACCTCCAAATTCCAGGAAAAGATACTTTTGGGGTGGGCATCCCCAGACACTGTTTTTCCAAATGATTTTGTGACATGACCTTGCCCAGAAATGAAACAGTCAAAGCAGAAACCAAGACTAGTTAGGGCTGAAGGCAAGCGCTTTTTCAAAACTACTGCGGTAGGGAGCACCAGACAGAAAGTGACTCCCCAGTGGAAATGTGGTTGGAGTTTTGACTGGGGCAACGATGAGGGTACAAAAGTATGGGGGGAGCATGTTCAGTGACAGAGGGTGGGGTGGCCATATGCTGTCGTGTCTCAACATTCCTGTGATTTGGGGGAAGGGCCAGCTCTGGCTCAGGGTGGTTTGCAAGCTCCTAAGGATTTATTTCAACTATCTGCTTTTCTCAGACCCTAAAACTCCTTCAAGGCACAGAAGTTCAGTCCAAAGTTCATGAGTGGAAAAGTACAGCTTTCATGAAATGATAGCATAGTTCACCTGAACTTGGATCCTCATGGACACAGCCCGTGAGTAATTCGTGACCGCCAAGACAGAAATAAGTGTAAAGGAAGAGGGAGATGATGGGGAGGGATCAGAATGAGAACACTGGCTGGTTACAGATCTGACTGTCACGGGGAACGCAAAACCCTTGCGTTTGCACAGTAAGTCTTTTTCATTAGTCTCAGCTGCACGTGCGTTAAAGCCTTGGCTGCACATGGGAATCACTTAGGGAAGCTTTAAAAACATGGATGCCAAACCATAAAGGTAAAACACAAACAAACCACACACACACACACACAAAAGAAAAAAGAAAAAAAAAATTTTTTAATGTTTTAAAGAAAAAGAAAAAAGTACTGATGCCTGGGTCCCATCTCCAGAGATTCTAATGCAATAGATTTGAGGTGTGCAGCCTAGACATCGAGATTTTTAAAAGTCTCCCCAGGTAACTGAATCACACAGGTAAGGTTGAGAAACTCTGGATGGGATCTTAAAGCTCTCAAAGCCCTTTTTCTTTAAAAGCTTCCTTCAAGTTCAAGGTTAAAGAATATTGATGGTGATAGCAAACACATTTTGCTTTAAGCTGAGGAAAGTAATGGCCCGCTAATACAGGTGGTGAATGAAAAACATTGAACATTTCAAAAATTTATTACCTAGCAGCTAGGTATAAATGAATGTTTGTATGTACCAAATGGTAGAATTACCTTTATAAGTGGCTTGCCATACTTTGATGACATGTTCATAAATATTCTAGTTTCTAAGTAACACATTTTAAAAATGGATTTTGAAAAAATTTCATGCCGTGGAGTCAATGGAATCCCACTGGTGTCTTGAAAAAGCAGGAATCTCTGTCCTCTGGAGGGTGCCATTCCAGGGCATGCCTGGTGACAGTCGATTATTTTATTCACCTGCCCACCTGCTCACCCTCCTGTTAGTCCAGATTCAGTTCATTCATTCACCAACCTGCCAGCCAGATTTATCAGTTTAAATGCCAGATATTGTGCTCTATAGCAGAGATGGAGAGAAATACCCTCTTCACAAATGCCTCAGATTAAATTCAAGGAGGTGTTTGGGGGGGTTGGGAGAGGAGGGAGTTCCAAAGAAACTGAATTTACAAGGGCTAGGAGAGGCCAGAGGGGCATTCCAGATGGGCCTTGGGCATTTCCAAGGAATGTACTGGTGACCTCACTGCCTCGCAGGACGCCTTGGGGAAGCCAGAGGCTGCCCCTCAGCTTGAAGCCTGGCTTGCGCTGGATTGGTTGCCTGAGTCTGCGCACCATCCTCACAGGCAAGTGTTTGTCTACTGAGTACCTGCTATGACGAAGCGCAGTGCCAGGAGCTGTTGTCAATGAGAAGTACCTTTCCAGGAACTGCTCACAGCGAAGGCAAGACTAACACCATGCTATAATTGTCAAAGGCTTTAGGTGTGCTTCAGACAATGTGTCAGTAACAGGAAGAGTCCTGGAGTCAGGATGCCAGACACTGCTCCAGAAGCAACTGGTCCACCACTTAGAACCCCTTCCAGCAGATCATCTTTCTCTTTGCACTGTAGAGAGCTCCCCCAGGGGCATGGTCATGACCCTGTGTGGCTGGAATAACTTCTGCTCTTAGTGGAATGGGGATCACTAAGCATCAGAATGTCTGAAATTTCCAGTCTGGAAGGTTCTGGAGGGAAAATACTCCTTTTCTTCTACTAAAACTTCAGTGACAACTGCATTTTCATACACTAAGGAAAATGGCCTGAGAAGAATTTTACTCCAGTTTGTGATTTATGTAGTTATTTATTTATTTTTGCAGAAAACAATCTTTTTTTTTTTTTTTTTTTTTTACACTCATGAATTCGTAGGTCAGAAATTCAGGCAGGGCTTGGTGAGATACTTTGTCTTTGCTCCATTTGGGAAGAACTAAATGGCTGGAATCTTCTGGAGTCTTCTTCATTCACTATTTGGCACCTAGGCTGGGGTGACTCCAAGGGCTGGGCTGTGATTTTAGATGAAAAAAATCTTACAGTGGTGTACAAAATGTCACACTTTATTATACACATAAAGAACTGCTTTTATTGAAAACAATACAATATCAATCATAACATTCAGCATTAAAAATGTTTCCACTAATGGAATGTTTGAAATTAACACTGCATTAGAGGGGAGGGATAAATCAGGAGCTTGGGATGAATATACACACACTACTATATAAAGATAGATAACCAACAAGGACATACTGTACAGCACAGAGAACTCAATATTCTGTGATAACCTATAAGAGAAAAGAACCTAAAAAAGAATGAATATATGTATATGCAAAACTGAATCACTTTGCTGTACAACTGAAACTAACACAACATTGTAAATCAACTATATGCCAATAAAATTAAAATTAAAAAATAAAACACTGCGTTAGAAAATTACAGGAATATGGTCACCATGCCTATGAAAACTACAGCCAATTAGTCAACAAAACAGTTAAGCTTTGTTCACTGTTTTTCTCCCCCATATGTTTGTGGTTATTAAGACCATTTACATTAAAAATGGATCAAGGTTTAGTGTTGGTTCTATAGATATGATGAGTATTTATCCCAGGTTTCCTGGGACACCCCAGGTTTCAAATGACTGTATCCTGGTTTGGGGATGGGAGGATGTGGTCCACACTGTTGGCTTTGTGTGGTGAGGGTTCCCTGATCCAGGTGTGAAGGGGTTAGAACAGACCATTTGGATAACATCTGAGACAGCAACAGAACAAAAGGGTACAAGAACGAGAAAGCTGTTTGAGTGAAAACTGGCAGCCCTTGAAGAAGCAGGCAAAGGTGGCAGGCAAGCATGAGGCCAGGATGTGTCTGGGCGAAACAACTTGAGAATAGATTAGGCAACCGTCTTGGAAGAGGAAGTTGGTTTTCTTGAATCAGCAGCTTAGTCACCTTCCGGCATCATCAGTGTCAAGTACTTTTTGGCCTTCAGGGCCTGGCTACGGGATTCTGAGGTGGTTTCACCACCTTGGAAGGGGGCGGATTTTAGAAAGGTGGGCCTACGGGTTCATTTGTGGGAGAAACCTTCATTCCTTCTTCACGTGAATCCATTCAAGGGCTTCCTCTGTGCCCGGCAGCCTGTGAGAAACGGCAGGATCCAGAAATGGCCAAAACCCAAATCTTTGCCTTTGAGGAGTTTTCAGTCCAGTGTGGGAGACAGGCCTATAAAGTAGTAAATTATAATCCCACCTTATCAAGGATTCCTATCTTAGATAGAACCAAGCACTGAGGGGCACAGAGAGGAGAGCCACTAACCACGGGATAGCTGGGGTGACTCAGGCCGGCCGTCGTGTAGTGGGCCTCACACAGTCCTTTCTCTAAGTCCTTTTCCCCCTCAGTGGGTGAGTACAGGGAATAACGAGACTTGTTCCTCCGGGGTTGTGTAAGTGCTCCTGAGAAGCCCCCTTATCCTTCCAGACTCCTGTTGCTTCTTTCCCTATTTTCTTCCCTTTAAGGAACTGTCAGAGTCCAGGCAGGAAACAGAGAGTACACTCAGCTGCGGTTTTTAAAAGGCTTTTTAGTGAAGTGACTATTTACAGAGGTGTGTGTAGCTTCCCAGAAGCAGTAAGAGACATTGATGCCCACAGCAACTGCCCACAAAGGGAAGCCGCTAGCCCACCTGACCTGCAGAGGCAGGGGAAGAGGTGGTGGTGTCCAGGTGAAAGCTGGCGTCCTGGGAGAGGGGCTGCTGGACAGGAGCTGTGAATGTAGAAGAACGTACTGCTACCAGGACTGCCCAGCAGGTGTGTAGTGAGAGCAATAAATACTCCCACCTCCCCTTCCTCCCAACCTCCAATTCCCTGACAGTGTACCCCGCTAGCCAACCCCAGTGGGAGGCCAGAAGGCGAGGGAGCCCCTGAGGTGGTTCAATGAGGTTAGCCACCCAGGGCCCACAGCGGAACAGAGAACTCAATGTGGAACTTTAGAGTTAATGGAAAATAACCCACACTCTTTCTTTCCTCCCTCCCTCCCTCCCTTCCCTCTTACCTGCTTGCCCACAAGGCATCATGCCAGGCATTGAGGAATTAAGGATCAACAAACCATACCTGGCCCTCACCTTTAAGTCTAGGAAGGAGACAGACAAAGGGATACAGGGTGGGGTGGATGAGCTCAGGAAACAACCCTGGGGTCTCGTTTTACTTCACCAAATTCAAGCCATAAAGCTCCTTGCTCCTAGAACTAGTGTCTGAAGGGACCCCATGAAAACCTTTACTCACAGCTCATCCTAGAAAGCCCAGGTGAGGGACCACTTGGAATTCAGAGACAAAATGCTTCTCAGCCCCAAGTCACTATCCCCCATGCCCTCTGTTATTCTTCAGCATTTCTATCTCTTATTTAAACCTAGGCACTCTTCCTTAATATGTAATGGCAGAGAAATTCAGAAGAACAGCTTTTAACCTTGGGATGAAGAAAAACAATTTGAGCAAGACAGGGTACCCAGAAGCCATAACAAAAAATACAGATATATTCAATTACATTTTTTAATATTGTGAGGCAAAAATCATAAAGTCAATGGAGATATAATAGACTAGGAAGAAAATAGTTGAAACCTGTCAAAGTCTATATCCTTAGTAAACAATTTGAAAAGCAAAGGACAAACAATTTAAAAAGAGACAAGAAGAATATGTATAGCAGCCTTTTTCATAATCTCTAAAAACTGAGAGCAGTCAAGATGTCCTTCAATAGAACATAAAATGGATTTAAAAAACTGTGGTACATCCACACAATGGGATATTATTTTGTGATTTTAAAAAATAATAGGCTATCAAGTCACGAAAAGACAAGTATGAACCTCAAATACATATTGATAAATGAAAGATGTTAATCTGAAAAGGCTACATACTGTATGATTCCAACTACATAAGATTCTGGAAAAGGCAAAACTATAGAGTCAGTAAAATGATCAGTGATTGGCAGGGATTTGGTAGGAGTGGGGTAGAGGGTTGAATAGAAGAAGCATGCAATTTTTTTTAGGGTGGTGAAACTATTTTGTGTGTACCGTACTTGTAGATACAGGACACCATGTATTTATCAAAATCCATAGAACTTTACAGCATAAATAGTGAACAAATGCATACACATTAAAAAAAAAAAACATTTAGGAGGGACTCCAGGATTGAATGCAGACTGTGATGAAATAATCTGTATTACAAATGTAACAAAACACCTCCCTGAAGGGGGTGAGGGGGAAAGGTGCTGACCTAGGTAATTTTGGAAATGAGTAGAGCCATAAGACTAAAGGCAAAAAGAGCTGCACATAAAACTGTACTCTGTTTGATGAAATTTTTTTCCCATCAGGGTACAGGTTAATAATTCTGATACTGGTATACATGTGTACTGGAAATAAACAATTAAGTAAATATTGGTGGACTGAGGGAGCCAGGCTTCTCACCCTTGGAGTGGGCATTTAGAAATAAGCATGGGAAAGAGGCTAGACTATTCCTCTTGGTGGTAATGGATTAGAGTTGCAGATATAGGAATTAATTCATGTTCATACAGAAATATTTATAGGTATGTATAGATATACTGGTAAGTTCACATATATTTCCTTGCTCTGTCAGCCGAGAGGATGTGGAAGCAATAACACCCCAGTAGTAATGAACAATCTTGTACCCAGACCTTGGTTTCTAATACCATCCTCCCATAAGAGAAACTAGGACTCCTTGGAGAAAAGGCTGATTCTAGGATAGGGCAAGCTGATTCTAGGATACAAGAAGAAACTGGAGCACCTTGAAGTGCCAGAAAGTAAGGATGTGCTCAAAAAAACAAAAACCATATTGATGGGGATATGTCAAAGGGTCATGGGAGCCATCTGAAAAGGTCAAAGCTGGAACAATTTGAACAAGAAAATAAGTAAGATAGTATTGGATTATAACCCAAAATATAAAGTAAATATCCATGCATCCAAGTGGATATATATATATAAATGAATGATTGAGTAAACAATTAAATGAGGGAAACAGACAAATCTTTCATACAGAAGAATTCCAAATAATTTATGTAGCTACTTTATCCTCAAGGAGAAGGAGCATGACGGTCCACTCCTTAGGTGTGGGTTGCACGCAGTAACTTCCTTCCAAAGAGTCCAGTATGGAAAAAGGGGGGAAAGAGTAACTTTGCGGGGGAGAATCTGACAAACACTACCTCAGCCAGGTGCTCAAGGCCAACAGCAAGGTGACTAGTCATGTTGATAGTTTGGATCCTAACGCCAGTCTAATCATGAGAAAAAGATCATTCAAGTCCCAGATAGGGACATACTACACCATGCCTGACCAGCATTATTCAAAACTGTCAAGGTCGTCAAAGATAAGGAGTGTCTGAGAAGCTATCAAAGCCAAGAGGAGCCCAAGGAGATGAAACAACTAAATGTAACGTGGTGCCTGGATGGGATCCTGGCACAGAAAAGGGACATTAGGTAAAAAACTATGGACATCTGAAGAAACTCTTCAATTAATAATAATGTATCAATATTGGTCCATTGATTGTAACAAATGTACCAAAGTAATGTAAGATGTTATTAGTATGGGAAACTGAGCACAGCTCTGTGGGAACTCTCTGCACTGCCTTCACAATTTTTCTGTAAATCTAAAACTGTTCTTAAAAATAAAGTTTATTTTAATATAATAAAATAAATGATAGGCAAGAGGGTAATTTGCAGAAGAGGAAATGTAAGTAGTCAATGGGCATGAAAAAAACACCCTGAACGCTGTGTTCATTGCAGAGATGTGAATTAAAACATTAATGGCATATTCTTTTTCACACATCAAATTAACTTAAAACATAAACAGCAACACAATTTTACTCTGGCTGGAGGCGGTTTTGCGGTTAAGAGGGCACGCTCATTTCTTGCTGGTAAAAGTGTAAGTTACTAAACCTTTTTGACAACAATCTGACATTATCTACTAAAAAGGCACATATCAGGGACTTCCCTAGTGGCACAGTGGTTAAGAATCCGCCTGTCAATGCAGGGGATGCTGGTTCGATCCCTGGTCCGGGAAGATCCCACATGCCATGGAGCAACTAAGCCCATATGCCACAACTACTGAGCCTGTGCTCTAGAGCCTGCGAGCCACAACTACTGAGCCCACGCACCACAACTACTGAAGCCCGCGCGCCTAGAGCCCGTGCTCCGCAACAAGAGAAGCCACCGCAATGAGAAGCCCGCGCACCACAACGAAGAGTAGCCCCCGCTCGCTGCAGCTAGAGAAAGCCCGTGCGCAGCAATGAAGACCCAACGCAGACAAAAAAAAAAAAAAAAAAAAAAAAAGCACATATCTTTGGAGGCCATATTCCACTTCAGGCAACCTTCAGAAATAAGAGCACTGGTGCACACAAACCAAAGTACACATTTTGAAGCTTGGTTTGAAGAGGTGGAAGTCGGAAAACCATCTGAATATCTCTCAATGAGGTAAGAGCTGAATGGATTACAATTTGCTCATCCTGTGGAATATTTAATAAACATGATGAGTGAGGTCCCCATGGATTGATCTGGAGGGACTCCATGATACATTAAGAGGAAGAAGTTATGGATTAACATGTATGACCCTGGTTCTGTAAAACAACCACCACACAACACAACACAAATGTATGTGTGAAGATGAACATGGATGAAAGGTCTGAGTTGAATTTTTAATAGTTTATTCAACTCAGGGAAGAGTGGACTGAGCCATCACCTTGTTCCTTATATATCTCTGCATTGTTTGTAACACAAACAAAGCATAGGTTACTTTTTATTTTTAAGAAACTAAATAAAGTTTAAATTTAAAAAAGTCAATGGTCATATGGTAGGCAGAATAATTTCCCCACCCACCTAAAATATCCAAGTCCTAATCCCTGGAACCCATGGGTATGTTACTTTACATGACAAAATGTATAAATTCACAGTTGCAAGTGTAACTAAGTTAAGGATCTTAAACTGCGAAGATTATCCTGGATTATTCAGGTGGGCCTGATGTAATCACAAGGATCCTTGGAAGAGGAAGGCAGGAGGGTCCCATCCACAGTAGGACATGTGATGCCAGAGGCAAAGGCTGGAGTGACACAAGCCAAAGGACCTCCAGCCAAGGAATGCAGGCAGCCTCTTAGGAGCTGGAAAAGGCAAGGAAATGGATTCTCCCCTAGAGTATGTAAAAGGAACACAGTTCAGTGGACACCTAAATTTTAGAACTTCTGACCTCCAGAATTTAAGAAAAGAGATTTGTGTTGTTTTAAGTCACTGAGATTGTGGTACTTTGTTACAGCGATAACAGGAAACAAATACAGGGTCACATTTAAGATGTAATTCACCACTGCTACTTTAGCATTTCTGATACCCTGAAGGGAGAGTTTTTATGGGGTAAAAGACATAGCTTGAATATCTCAGATTTCAGCTGGGGAGGAGTCAGTCCCATGGGAGAGGAGTGTGAAGAAAACCTTAAAAGATCAGAAAACTTGTTGAAGGATGGCAGTGGTCCTCAGCCCTGGCTGTGCATCAGAATCAGCTGAGGATGCTAGAACACTCCTGCCAGAGGAACTCTCACACAGGCCCACAAGGGGACATACACGAGGATGCGCAGTGCAGAGCTGCCAGGGCTGGAGGACAGCTGAGGGCTACGTGGGTGTTCTTCCCTACAGGAATGGAAAGTAAGGTATGAGGGACACTGTGCAGGAATGAGAAGCCAGGAGCTAGCATTCATATGTCAATAAAGACAGAACCTTAAAACATAGTATTGGGGGGAACAGATAAGAAACAACCTACAAATGTACATTAAAAACACATACACCCAAACAACCCTATATATTTATAAGAATACAAGCACATTTAATAACATATCTAAAATCCCTGGGGTACCCTTAGCAGGAGGGAAAAAGAGTGGGGATCAGGGAGGAAGAGGTCAAATAATAAAGAGAGTAATAAAAATAATAAAAAGAGAGGTACTCTGAGTGCACTAGTGATGGTAAGTGGTATATACATTGAGGCCTAGACTCCAAAAAGGAGGAAGGAAAGATTCAGCTTAATGAGATCCAGCTAAAGGCTGGGTCTGGGTCATTTTTCTTTTCTTTTTTTTGGGGGGGGGCTGCATTGGGTCTTTGTTGCTGCGCACAGGCTTCTCATTGTGGTGGCTTCTCTTGTTGCGGAGCGTGGGCCCTAGGCACGCAGGCTTCAGTAGTTGCGGCACACGGGCTTAGTTGCTCCGCGGCATGTGGGGTACTCCCGGACCAGGGGTCGAACCCGTGTCCCCTGCATTGGGAGGCAGAATCTTAACCACTGTGCCACCAGGGAAGCCCTGGGCCTGGGTCATTTTTAAAAGCTCCAGAGATGATTCTGATGTGCCTCCAGGGCTGAGAACCTGGGGCCCATGCTGAACACAGGCAGTTCTGTGGATGATCCTCTAGAGAAGAGGTGGCCCTGGAGAGAGCAGGAGGTGGTGGTAGGGACATGGGGCCCCTAAAAATGGCAGCTATTGTGATAGAATGATGGCATCATGGGTAGTTCTCTTCCTGTATCTTCTAAATACTTTGAATGTCTTTGTATTGCATATATATGCAATATATATTTATATTTTATTATATATTTATTATTTATATTTTTATTATATATATTAGATATATATATTTAATGCCATTGACTTTTTGTTTTTAATTAGTTCTGAGTTTCTAGGGAGAGTTAAGAGCCATGAGGGAACTCAACAGCCACTTGAGATTTTAAAGCTCAGACTAAATAGTAGCAGGTGCCAAATTCATCAAAAAGAAATGTTAAAGGGCAGTTGAAACAAGAGTTAACACTTTAAGGTAAGAAGAAATCTTAACAGTTATATCTAAACATTTGTCCTTATATACTGCATTTCATAATTTAAATATAACAAGTGCATTTAATTAATATTTGTTACCTAGATATATGATACACTTATGAAAAGAAAGTGGATGTACTAAATGGGGAGAATGTGTTAGGCTGAGTCCTCTGAGAAGCAAGTACAAGACAAGATGAAATGAGCAAGAAATTTATTAGAGGAAACATCTGTGAGAGAAAACAGGGAGGGAGCCAGAAGAGGCTGGGAGAGCCTGGCTTCAGAGCGCAATACAGGTCGGCCGCTTAGTGAAGGAGAGAGGAAAGGAACGAAGGCTGGGTGAAACCTTCTAAGATTGCCCTGCAGTCTGAGGAAGGACCAGCATGGCTGTCAGGGAGTTCCCAAGTCAAAGTCACCTTCAGAGGATGCCACACCCCCAGCAATAGGCCCACCTTCATATCCTTGTCACACCCCATTGGCTGGGACTAGAATCCCCACAGTTGGAGGTGAGTGATGCATTCTCATGGCTGCCAGAGAGATCCTCAGCTGTGTCAGTGTTTATAAACTAAGCCCAATATCTATGCTTGGACTAAGGCAGTGACATCATTTATTGAGTGGTGACACCTCTTATTTGGTGAGGACAGTAACTAACTGGAGAGAATTTTAAAGTTTTTCTAGGACTTGCCTGACACTTTCACTTAACTTGTTTTTGTGATGGTGAGATTAAGGAACATGGAAGGTGGAGGACAGACATGTAATAATGGTGGAGAACTTGCTCCACGCCAGGCTCTATGCTGGTTGCTTTACATGCTTTCTCTCTTCTCATCCTCAAAATAGCCCTAAGAGATTGATGCTGGAACCAAAATATTCATGTGTTTGGTTCTCCCTGAATTTCAGACCCCTCACCCTTTGCTGCCAGGGAGGTTTATGTTGCTGGATTAGAAAACAGAAGCCATCCATACCTAACCCACCTTTCTGGCTTTTATTTTTCAGAAGTATCAGTTTTCCAGGGGATAGGTGTCAGGGGAGAAAGACTGGGTCCTGGGCAGCAGAAAGAGCTAGAGGGAGATTCCTGAGGTCAGTGACTTCCTAAGTAGTTAGTGGACCTGGTCCTATTTTTAAAAACGCCCAGAGAATGTAGCAGGACTGCAGAGGATCCCTGTGCTCCCTTAAGGATATCTGTGCTGATCATCCTGAATCAAAGATGATAGGCCTCCCTTGCTTGGAAACACCATGTTGGCCTCCTGGATACAATGCAATACTAGGGAGAGGGCAGAGCACCAGTGATGCCTGGAACTGACTTTCTACCAGCTTGGCAGGATGGAGACTTGCAGACTAAATTTGATTTTAAAGAAAGCAAAAATGTGTGATGTTTCTGGCACACCCATATTTATGGAATATGAGTCACAGCCGTGTTATACTTCTTTGGTGAATGTGTGGCGGGTAGTCCAATTTCAGTCATTTTTCAGGGCACCCTCCTCTTAGGGTTTGTTGACCTAAAACAAATAGGTTGCCAGGTATTTCTCCAGCAAAGATGGGTTTATCTGGGATCAGCAGAGGATTGTAGTTCAGGGTCTACAAACATGGTGAGCCATGTGGAAATTTCTGTACTGCAAGGGAAGACGAATGTTTTTTATAGAGAGGAAAAGGAAGGTGGGAGGGCTGTAGTAAACAGAGTCCATGGCATTTCGTTAGCTGAGTCCTTGCCAGCAAAGAAGAGTCTTTCTTCTTCCTGTTGGGCTCTATTTTGTTGCAGGGTGTAAGAGCTCCCCCTTCTGGTCTCCCAACTCAATTGCGGTTTCTGCTTATTAAATATTTTTTACAGGTTGTACAGGGTCCTGGGGCATATAGGAGTAGTCTTTTGACCTGCAGCCACTGTCGTGCAGCTCTGCCCCTCCTTGGCCCATATCTGGCTATAGAGCTACATCTGAGTTGTTCATCCTTGTCCAGTGTCCTGCCCAGGCCAGCGAGGCTCTTAAGGTGGTGGGCTGCACCACTGGTAGCATCTGCTCCCTCTCTGCCCACTCACTGAGACACATATTTCATACTGCTTCGCAAACCTACTACACCTGGGTTAGTTAGGGTAATGCTACCTGTTGGAACAATCAAACCCCAAATTTTCAGCAGCTTGAAAAATAAAAGTTTATTTCTTGTGCACAGAAGTCCAGGGCAGGTGGCTTTCAGGAATCCAGGTGCCTTTCATCTTGGGCCTCCACCCCTCCTAGAGCTCTGGAGTTCTCTGCACCCACACAACAGCTTGTGTGCAAGAGAGAGAAAATGGGGAAAGATGTACCTACTTCTTAACCTCTTTAGCCAGGAAATGCCAATTAGCACTAATTGCTTCTACTCATAGTCAATTAGTAAGAACTAGTCACATGGTCCCACCTGGAAGCAGGGGAGTCTGGGAACTGTAGTTCCTGCCTGGGTAGCTGTATAATATGAAAGGGGAACATGAGGGAGCATGAGTTTTTGCTGTTCATGCCACACCCTCCACAGGCCCAGTTATAACTAATGACCACATTTCATACTTCACTGGAAAATGGAATTCAGACATTTCCCTATCTTCCTACCACCAAATCCACTAGAAGATTTGATACCCACACTCTCTGCCTTTTCCCTTGTCACTGGTGTAACAGTGGGGAACGCTAAAAGGAAGAGGCTCTGCTTAAGGGTGATTCCACCAGGCAGCAGAGCTGATAGGGAGGGCAAGAGGAAAGCATGTAAAAAAAAAAAAAAAGAGAGATAAAAGGAATTCAAATTGGAAAGGAAGGAGTTAAACTGTCACTGTTTGCAGACAATACAGAAAATCTTAAAGACACTACCAAAAAACTACTAGAATTCATCAATGAATTCGGTAAAATTGCATGATACAAAATTAATATACAGAAATCTGTTGCATTTTGATACACTAAAAATGAACTATCAGAAAGAGAAATTAAGAAAACAATTCCATTTACAGTTGCATCAAAAAGAATAAGATATCTAGGAATAAATTTACCTAAGGAGGGAAAAGACCTGTATTTGGAAAACTGTAAGACACTGATAAAAGAAATTGAAGATGACACAAACAGATGGAAAGATATGCCATGTTCATGGATTGGAAGAATTAATACTGTTAAATTGACCATACTACCCAAGGCAATCTACAGATTCAGTGCAATCCCTATCAAAATACCAATGGCATTTTTCACAGAATGAGAACAAATAATTTTAAAATTTGTATGGAAACACAAAAGATCCCAAATAGCCACAACAATCTTGAGAAAGAAGAAAAGAACTGGAGGAATCACACTCCCTGACTTCAGACTATACTACAAAGCTACAGTAATCAAAACAGTATGGTACTGGCACAAAATGAGACACATAGATCAATGAAACAGAACAGAGAGCCCAGAAATAAACCTATGCACTTATGGTCAATTAATCTATGACAAAGGAGGCAAGAATATACAATCTATGACAAAGAAGGCAAGAATATACAATGGAGAAAAGACAGTCTCTTCAATAAGTGGTGCTGGGAAAACTAAACAGCTACATGTAAAAGAATGAAATTAGAACATTCTCTAACACCATATACAAAAATAAACTCAAAATGGATTAAAGACCTAAATGTAAGACTGGAAACCATAAAACTCCTAGAGGAAAACATAGGCAGGACGCTCTTTGACATAAGTCATAGCAATAGTTTTTTGGATCTGTCTCCTAAAGCAAAGGAAATAAAAGCAAAAATAAACAAATGGGACCTAATTAAACATAAAAAAGTTTCTGCACAGCAAAGGAAACCATCTACAAAACAAAAAGACAACCTACTGAATGGGAAAAAATATTTGCAAATGATATGACCAATAAGTGGTTAATATCCAACATATATAAACAGCTCATGCATCTCATCATCAAAAAAAACAAACAACCTGATTAAAAAATGGGCAGGAGAACTGAATAGACATTTTTCCAAAGGGGAAATGCAGATGGCCAACAAGCACATGAAAAGATGCTCAACATTGCTAATCATCAGGGAAATACAAATCAAAACCACAGTGAGGGTTCCCTGGCAGTCCAGTGGTTGGGACTTTGCCTTCCAGTGCAGGGGGTGTGGGTTCGATCCCTGGTCAGAGAGCTGGGATCCCACGTGCCTCGCGGCCAAGGGACCAAGGCATAAACAGAAGCAATAGTGTAACAAATTCAATAAAAGACTTTTTAAAAATGGTCCACGTCAAAAAAATCTTAAAAAATAATCACAATGAGATATGACCTCACACCTGTCAGAATGGCAATCATCAAAAAGGACAGAAATAAATTTTGGTGAGGGTAAGAAAAGGGAACCCTCATACACTGTTGGTAGAAATGTAAACTGGTACATCCACTATGGAAAACAGTATGGTGGTTTCTCAAAAAATTAAAAATAGAACTATCATAGGACCCAGCAATTCCACTCCTGGGCAATATCCTGAAAAAACAAACACACTAATTCGAAAAGATACATGCAACCCAATATTCACAGCAGCATTATTCACAACTGCCAAGATATAGAAGCAAGCTGCATTCATCAACAGATGAATGGGAAAGAAGATATGGTATATAGATAAATACACACACACACATACACACACACACACACACACAATGGAATACTACTCAGCCATAAAAAGAATGAAATTCTGCCATGTGCAACAACATGGATGGACATGGAGGGTATTATGCTAAGTGAAATAAGTCAGACACAGAAAGACAAATACAGTGTGGTATCACTTATATGTGGAATCTAAAAAAATACAACAAACTAGGTATATAACAAAAAGAAGTAGACTCACAGATATAGAGAACAAACTATACAAGTTACAAGTGGGGAGAGGGAAGCGGTGGGGACAAGATAGGGGTAGGGGATTAAGAGGTACAAACTATTATGTATAAAATAAACTACAAGGATATATTGCACAGCACAGGGAATATAGCCAATATGCTATAACTATAAATGGAGTATAATCTTTAAAAATAAGGATTATTTTGAGCTCAAGGCAACTGAGAAGAAATAGTTACAACAAAAGCTCCCTGCCCTTCCCCTACTTGCCTAAAAGCAGAAGTACATTTATAAAGATGTCCTCTCCCCTCTCTGTCAAGGACAGAAGTTAATCACTGGAGATAATGCTAGACCCTTAGCAGCACCTGAGGAATCTACATAACAAACTTTGCTAAAACCAGCCCTCATTTACCATTGGCTCCCTCATATATTTGCAGTTCCACAACTTACCACCCCCAGAAGCCCGTCTTGTCCCTTCTCTTAAAATGTATTGTTCTTTTAAGATGCTGTATAAGCCCAAGTTCTTATCACTCCTTCGAGTTACTTACAGCTGGGTAATACATACATTAATAAACTTGATTTCTCTTGTTAATTTGTCAGTCGAATTTCCAGGGCCCCAGACAGAGAACCTAATATGGGGGGAGGAAGGTTTTTTTTTTTCCTCTCCTATACTTGTTTTCCAGGTGTAGATGGGTGGAAGGGGGCTGGACTTGGGGGGCCTAAAAACGTACAGGGTGAAGTCTGTCTGGAGGGGCAAGGTGGACCAGCAAAGAGGGATGCTGCTGGAGTCAGGGGCCGGGGGTGGCTGGAAGCAGAGCTCCTTGAACTTGACTGAGCATCACATCACCCGGGCTCTTGTTAACATGTAGGTTCTGATTCAACAGGTGAGGGTGAGCCTAAGCTCTCCATTTCTGACAGGTGGTGCGTGCTGGTCCATGGCCCACATGCACTTGCAAGATGGTAAGCGGAAAGCTGGGGGAGGCACCCCCAAGTGGGTAAAACGCCCCCAGAGATGGCAGACTCTGAAGGCCTCACCTAAGTGCCTCTCCCGAGGAAGAATCTGTGGTTGTATACCTACCCCGGTCACAGTCGCAGTCACCTGAGGCCATGGTCACCTGAGGCCTGCAGCACTCACAGAAGAACTTCCCGGTCAATTACCCATCTCCCTCCACCCTCACAGCCCCCCAAAGCAGCAGCTAGTAGGTGACAGGGGACAGGCACAAAGGGACAGAGAAGAGTAACAAGCACATTTCCTTTTTCACCCAGTGCATAAAAAGCAGGCCCGGGCTTCCCTGGTGGCGCAGTGGTTGAGAATCTGCCTGCTAATGCAGGGGACACGGGTTCAAGCCCTGGTCGGAAGATCCCACATGCTGCGGAACAACTAGGCCCGTGAGCCACAACTACTGAGCCTGCGCATCTGGAGCCTGTGCCCCGCAACAAGAGAGGCTGCAATAGTGAGAGGCCCGCGCACCGCGATGAAGAGTGGCCCCCGCTTGCCACAACTAGAGAAAGCCCTCACACAGAAACGAAGACCCAACAGAGCCAAAAATAGAAATAAATAAAACAAATGTGGGGTTTTAAATGTTCAAAAAAAAAAAAAAGCAGGCCCAAACTTAAGGGGGAAGAGCTTTTCAACTGGACCAGAAGTCAAAGTTTCCAGGTCAGCCCAGCCTGGATTTTTTTTTTTCCACCCAAGATAAGCTGAAAAGCTGTGGGATCTGCTGAGATCTCACTCAGGGGCTGGAAGGAACTGCCCACAAAGTGGGTGAAAAAAGGCAGTTTAGAGAAAAAATAAGTGGCTTCCTGCCTGCACCCTGCTGATCCCAGCTGGTTCCACAACCTGGGAGCAAACCTTTCCCAGGCACTGGTTCTGTCCCCTCTCCTGCTCCCAGGGCCACGGCCCCCAACCTGCCCTCCCACTGGATCCTCAGTTCCTCTCTTGCTGTTAGCAGCGCACTCACAGGAGGCTCTCTCTGATTTAACAAAACCAAAACAACGCCTCCCTCCACCCCTTGCCTATTTCAGCAACAGAACGTCCACATTTTCTCCACTTCCTTGCCTCTCATTTGCTTTTTTTGCTGGTGTTTTTACACGTTTAAGTAAAATATGTGTGTAAAAAAACCCCAAAGTTTTCCTGCTCCTTGGGCAAGTGACTAGCTTCTCTGAGGCTTCCTTTTCTTACTGTAACAAGGATACGGCCTTGCTGTGTTCTGAGAACACTAAAGAACTCTGCTGAGCACCAGAGACACCAAGTTGGTCCTCGGTAAACACTCGTTCTGGCAGAAGATGAGAAAGCCCTGCACCTCCAGGTACAGCGGGGTTGGCATCAGGTGGGATATGCACAGGCAAGTCCTGGCAAGTCCCTGGATTTCCTTCGCTTCCCTCCCTGCCCACACTGGCTCCCATCACCTCATATCCTTCATTCTCTGAGGTCTGGGCTGGAGCAGAGAATTGCAAAATAAAATCAGCCCTGGAAAGGGCAGTAATGAGGCCAGCAGACCATGCATTCTACCCACCAGCCCCCAGTGCACTCACCAAAGCAGACTGTGCTGCAGACCCCAGGGCTCTGGCGATTTCTGATCTCTCTGCCTCATTCTTTATTGGCCACGCCCTCTTCTTACTCCATGAGGCCCTGAGGGCCTAGGAGGTACCAGCTGCAGGGCCAGGTGCCAAGGGTTTCAGAGATTCCGACCTGACATGCTTCCTTCCTCTAAGGAGTTCATCGGGGTGGAGAGCAAAGCAATCAAGTTTCAAACCCGAATGTCACTGGGGAATAGCTGGGTGGCCGTGGACAAGACACTTCCAGGGCACCCATTTCTCCATCTACAAAAGAGGGAGAATAATAAGTACCTTCAGGGCTCTTTTGAAAATTACACGGTGCAGGGCTTCCCTGGTGGCGCAGTGGTTGAGAGTCTGCCTGCTAATGCAGGGGACACGGGTTCGAGCCCTGGTCTGGGAAGATCCCACATGCCGCGGAGCAACTAGGCCCGTGAGCCGCAACTACTGAGCCTGCCGCGTCTGGAGCCTGTGCTCCGCAAGAGAGGCCGCGATAGTGAAGAGGCCCGCGCACTGCGATGAAGAGTGGCCCCCGCTTGCCGCAACTAGAGAAAGCCCTCGCACAGAAACGAAGACCCAACACAGCCAAAAATAAATATAAATAAATAAATAAAAGATTACTATTAAAAAAAAAGAGAAAATTACACTGTGCAATCTAGCTCTTAGGATTGTTAAAAATAAAAATTCAACCCAGTAAATTTGAAGATCTGATTGGCCTTATTCAATGGTGGGCAGCATCCCATCTGGTAAACAGAAGGGCGCTCCGAGGGGTTATACAAAATGGGAGGTTTTTATAGGAAGAAGGAGGGTGGGGCAAGGAAGCAAGAGAAAAAAAAGGATTGTTTCAGGCCCATCACCTTTTCTGGAAGAAGGGCAGGGTCTCCCACGCAGATTTCCTCTTCTTCCCTTGGGGGAGGGGGAGTTGGTGGCCCACGTGACAGATGACCTCAGTGATGTGGGCCAGAAGGTTCCAAACTGGCCGATTAAGACTATATTCCTGGGGAAGGTTGAAGCTGCAGTTGGGTCAGGTATTAAGCCTAGTTTTGGTATCATGGGCTTTAGCACAAGTGACACCATTTGGGGGCCTATGTATTTCTCTTTAACAGGGTTTACACAACAAGAATTTTTCTTTTGTTTTGCCTGTCAAGAAAAAATGGAATAACCTCCTAAGGTATGGAATCTACTTCTCTCTAAAGACTTGCAAACACACTGGAGATGAAAAATAATACATAGGAATACATAGTATAATACAAAAGACAGAAAAGCAGTTGGGGGAATTTTTCAGTTCTACTGATAACACAACAACAGCAAAACAACAACTAACTTCGCCAGGTGAAAGGTTAAAGGTCCCATCAACGTCCAGGCTTAGGTGTGGCCACTAGCGGGTATCGGTTTGCAGAAATGAAACTGGCAGGACTGCAAAGCGATTTGCTTTCCCTGCAGAAGTTCCAAGAGACAGAACAGAGCTAATTGTCTAGAACTAGGCTGAGGTGGGTATTGAATTTTCATTTCTAAATTTAGTTCTTAAACCATATGACAAATATAATAAAAGAGACTGCTGAATGCCAAGGGAGAGAAAGAAACCTGCATGTTAGTCTTTCCCTTGTAAAATACCTCCTAAGAACACACTGTATTATATTGCAATGTTATTAAGTTGCCAGGGCTCTGGGGAACACATTATTAGAGGAATTTATTACTATAGATTCCACAATAATAAATGGTCACGGAACATCTTACTTTGGGAGCTTTCTTATTTGATTCCTGAGGGATTTCTTTGGATTCACATCTACCTGAAAATTCATGTAAAACATGAAAATAAGGTTTGCATTAATTTTTTTCTTAAATGTTTTCTGTTTTATTTTCACTTCTGCAGGGCTGGGGAGCAATGAGCACCCTAGGAGATGTCCTTCTCACCCACCGAATTCAGAATTTAAAAGAGGGTTTTTGCTACCCTCTAGTGGCCGGCTTTGGTCCCCTTGCCCAGCAGGCATCCATGGGGAGGAGAGCAGGCGACAGGTCCCCAGCCCAGAAGGAGAGGGAGAGAGGAAAACGCCTCCCGCAGGGGTGCCAGCCCCTTCTGCTCCCCTCCCCACTCCAGACAGGAAAACCAGGGGCGCCTAAGCCGTGGGGAAGTTGGGAGGGATAGCTGGTACAGGCAAGGGGAGACAGTGTGGAAACCACTCCCGTCTCGTGGTTCTGTGCTGCGGGTGTAAGGAAGGGGGCCGCTGTGGTCTCAGGGCACCCCTCACCTTGCTGCATCCCTATGGGCATGCCATGAGAATGCAAAGTCCTCTGTGGTCCCACATCCCCATTCACTGTGTCACCCAGTTGTGTTGCTGGCAGGCCCTCCATTCGTGAGTCTGTATCTGCTGCCCATCCTGATGGGAGGAGGAAAGACTGGGGAGACTCCTAGCAGAGAGAATGCTTTCCTGGTCTGTGAGCTTCCCCAGAACCCCGAATCCTGCCACCCTAGCCCCTTCTCCCAGCCATGGCTACAGTTATCTGTGACTGTGTGGTGTGCTGGAATGCAGAGGAGGGTGATGTTGCCTCCCAACTCTTTCACACTTTCCCAGCTCTTTGACGTTGTAATTAATTTAAACTTAAACAGCCAGGTGTGGATACTGGCTATGGTATTGGACAATGCAGTTCTAGAGTGACAATGTGAGAACTTTCTAACCCCAGGGCTGTGCATGAAAGGGGTGGCCTCAGGATTGGATGCACGATGAATTGAGCAAGTTCTGAAGTGAAGGTAGGCATTGGATGGGGTGCAATCAGAGGCACGCATCCACTCATCCCACAAACTTCTTCCACCACCTTATTAACAATGTTCAGATATGATTTATTGGGTCATACAGTTGGCTCCCCTCCTAGACAGACAGCTGAGACTCTGCCCTATTCATCCTACTCATCTTGGTATCCCCAGCACCAAACACTGTACCTGATATGCAGTAGCGTCTCAAAACTTATTTGCATGGAAGGAATGGAACAATGGTGCAAGGCCTTCAGGGAAACGCCCACATCAATCAGATGTGGTCCTGCCTCCAACAACATATGACCCAATGACAAATACTTAAAATACTAGATGGGAAGACACGTGTGAAAGCAGTGGCATTGTGCTTAACACAAAGTAGGCCCACAATAAATATTTAGTTTCTTTCCTCCCCTCCTCCCTTGAATTCTCTCCAGAACCCACCTTCCAAAGAGTTCCTTGAAAGGGATGAAGTGCTCAAGGGTTTGGAAGAGGCAAAGATTAATTTGTCTGGGAGAACCAAGGAGGGCTTCCTGGAGGAGGCAGCACCTGATCTGGCTCAAGCAGCATGAACCAAGATACAGAGGTGTTCGGGAGATGGGAATGTGTGGAGGAATGTGGGAAAGTTCAGTTTAGCTTGTGAAAAGGTATGTGAAGGGGAGAAGTAGAAAATAGTGTAGGACAGTCCCTTGTATATTAGCTTAGGGGAAGCTCTAAAGCATGCAGTTAAAGACCTGCATTTCGGGACTTCCCTGGCCGTCCAGTGGTTAGGATTCTGTGCTTCCACTGCAGGCGACATGGGTTCCATCCCTGGTCGAGAACTAAGATCCTGCAAGCTGCACAACGTGGCCAAAAAACAAAACAAACAAACAAAAAACCCCAAAAGACCTGGATTTCACTGCCAGAGAGACCAGACAGCCCTGGCCCTGGCCCAGACTCTATTATCTAACTACTGACTCTGTGATGACTGTGGGCAAGCTACATAACTCTTCCAAACCTCACCTTCTTCATTTGTAAAATGGGGATGATACTACTTACTCTTTAAAAACACAAATGAGAACACAGTGTAAATGCATACTGTTCCGTCTTTTTTTTCTACTTTGGAAAATTTTCCATACTAGCATGTACAGGGTGACCCTGTAACCACTTATATGCCATTATCACAATTTAGCTAACTACTCTTCTATTTATGAATATTTAAGTTAAATTTATAAAGTGGTACTGCTAAATCAAATTTAAATTTTGACAGAATTACCAAATTACTCTCCATAAAGGGTGACTTGGTTTCCACTCCCATCAGCAATATATATATACAATTCTGTTTCCCTATGCCCTTACTAACACTGTTATCACACTTTCTGGTCTTTGCCCATCTGAAAGTTTTTAAACTGGTATCTAATTATAGTTTCAATTTACATTTATTTTATTATGAGTGAGTTGGGCACCTTTTCAATGTTTTAAAGGCATTTGTATTTTCTTCTCTGGGAACTATCTGTAGCCTTTGGCCATTTCAATTTGATTGTTAGTTTTTTTTCTTATTGATTTACAGGAGTTCTTTATTTATTAAGGAAATTAGCTCTTTGGGTATGGTTGCAAATGTTTTTCAGTTTGTCATTTCTCTTTCACTATGTCTATTTTTTTCCCCATGCAGATATTTTTTATATTTATGTTGTCAGATTGACCATTCTGGGTTTTGAATCATGCTCAGAAAGGCCCTCCCTACTCTAAGGCAATAAGAAAAATCTTTGACCTATCTGAATTTATTTGGAGGTGAGGAAAGAGGCAGGGAATTCTGCTCTACTTTTTCTCCAGATGGCAGTTACCCTAACACCATTTCTCAGGATTCCTTTAAGCAGAAAGAGCCATTCAAGAACCAGTCAAGGAACCCTGATTAGAGGAAGAATATGTATTGATCTAGATGCCTGATGTGCTCTGAATGTCATTTTATTTAATCCTTGAACAACGATGTGAGGTGTTAGTATCCTTGTTGCTCAAATGGGGGAGCCAGGGTTCAGACAGATTGAGAAAATTGCCCACAATTGCACAGCCAGGAAGTGGCAGAGCTGGGATTTGAACACAGATCTGTCTGACTGCAATGTCTAGGCTCACTCCTCTCACTAGAATTAGGATTCAGGATGGGAAGCAGGATTTACAGAAGCATTGAAGGATGGCTTTTCAGTCTCAGCCTTTTCATTCCTTCCCTCCGAAGTCCTCCTATACCATGCTGCCAAAGCTCCCTGTGGCCAGCAGACAGTTATCTGTCACAGAAAAGCTGCCCTCTAGTCAGGAATGTAGGCAAGGAACTGTTACATGAGCAAGGAATAAACGTGGTTGGATTCACTGAAACTTTGTGGTCCATTTGTAACAGCAGCTGGCATTAACCTAAGTATTACAATTGTTCACTAGGGATGGATCTCATTTCTGAGATCCCTTCCTTCTGTCCACCAGTCCTTGAGGCAGTGGGTCCTTCTCACTCACCCCATTCTCAAAAGCACCAGTCCCTCCATCCTCTGCTCCTTCCCTTCCTCCTCTCTTTTCCCACAGCCCTAGTCTTAACCAAGTTGAGAAGCTCACTTGGCAAGCATGCATCTGAATATATTCTGTCTCACACTCAGGTCAGAGGTTGTTAAAAATCTTTGCTTCTATTTTGGAGTGGGCGAGAGAAGCAGTCAGAGATGGGTGTGTGTGTGTGAAATTCACAGGAAACACACAGGAGCGCTCCAAGGTAAGCCCTTCCACCTGTGCAGTCCTTGCACAAACCTGTCTAATTCCCCACCAGTCCCTCCAAGCAGGACAGAAGCCCAGCAGAGAGTTTGTCTTGGCCTGGTCATGATATTCAGCTTTCATTACTGTTCTTTCTTTCTGTATCTTATCAGTGGGGAAAAGAGCACGGGCTTTGCGGGTATGTCGAAAGATATGAACCAGCCTCACAGCAGCTCCCTGTGGCCCGGAGCATTAAGTTATGCTCTAAGAGGTGAAGTTTAGCAAGAGAGAGGTTAGGTTGTCAAGTAGATGGTGGTGGCAGGAGTGACAGGGGTAGCAGGGGCAACAGAGAAAGATAATTTGGGTGGGTTATCAGCAAGGCAGAGACTCCAAAGGCCATTGGGAGGTAGTCTTGGTAGGAAATAAAAAATGTCTCCGTGGGAAAAGTAAAGAACCACAGTGAAACTCAGACTTTCCTTTCTGTTAATAGTGTCCTCTGTCCCTCCAGACGTTGAGGGGCATCTTAGTGGGTAACAGGAACTGCTTAGCACTAACAATTCACTGGTCTTCTTTTTTTTTTTAATTGAGATACAGTTGATTTACAATATTATATAAGTTTCAGGTGTACAACATAATGATTCACAATTTTAAAGGTTATACTCCATTTATAGTTATTACAAAATGTTGGCTATATTCCCCATGTTATACAATATATCCTTGTAGCTTATTTTATACCCAAAAGTTTGTACCTCTTAATCCCCTACCCCGGTATTGCCTCTCCCCCTTCCCTCTCCCCACCTGTAACCACTAGTCTGTTCTTTATATCTTTGAGTCTGTTTCCTTTTTGTTATATTCACTAGTTTAGTTTTTAGATTCCATATATAAGCGATAACATACACCGTTTGTCTTTCTGTGTCTGACTTATTTCACTTAGCATAATATCCTCCAGGTCCATCCATGTTGTTGCAAATGGCAAAATGTCATTCTTTATGGCTGAGGAGTATTCCACTGTGTGTGTGTGTGTATATATATATATATATATGTATATATAAGCTACATCATCTTTATCCATTCACCTGTTGATGGAATTCACCTGTAAGAGATTGTAAAGGAAGAGCAGGCAGCAGCTGAGAAGGCTGTGACCAAGGAGGAACTTCAGGGTGAATGGACTGCTCCAGCTCCTGCGTTCACTGCTACTCAGCCTGAGGTGGCGGACTGGTCCGAAGGTGTGCAGGTGCCCTCTGTGCCTATTCAGCAGTTCCCCACTGAAGACTGGAGTGCTCAGCCTGCCACTGAAGACTGGTCTGCAGCTCTCACTGCTCAGGCCACTGAGTGGGTAGGAACAACCACTGAGTGGTCTTAAACTGTTCTTCCACAAACTCTTAAAATGGAAATAGGTTGATGGAAAATAAACAGTTTCTAAAAAAAAAAAAAAAAAAAAGGAATTCACCTGTTGATGGACACTTCGGTTAATTCTGTGTCTTGGCTATCGTAAATAATGCTGCTATGAGCATTGGGGTGCATGTAACTTTTTGAATTAGAGCTTTCGTTTTTTTCCAGATATATACCCAAGAGTGGAATTGCTGGATCATATGATAGTTCTAGTTTTAGTTTTTTGAGAAGCCTCCATACTATTTTCCATAGTAGCTGCACCGATTTATATTCCCACCAATAGTGCACAAGGGTTCCCTTTTCTTCATATCCTCACAACATTTGTTATTTGTGGTCACTGTGGCCTTCTTTTTGAACAACAACTAGAAATTCTTTTTGCCTCGAATTCCTTAAATTTTTAAACTGATCACTCTCACTCCATAAGCACTGCCAGTATGCTGCCAGGAATGGAAAGCCATTTGTACCTTCCCAGTTCTGGCTACCTTGTTTTTTCTTTACAACTTAACTTGGGTGTCCTCTCTTCCAGGAGAACAACTCTGATTGCCCTGACTCTCCAAACCCAGGACTGGTCAAGACTCCCACCTCTGTCCTTTCAGCCCTCTGCATATTTCTAACAGGTCCCTCCACCTTTTCATATCTGGCCCTCTTGTCAGATGGTAATGTCTTGAAAGCAGGGATGGTTCCTTCCCAGCTTTCTATGTCCAGTTCACCCCAGCAAGTGTGTTCAACTAAATGCGACCTTCTTAGCCAAACTGGAATGTGTTCAATAGATGGTGTTAGAAAAGTAAGTATTAAATTCTATGAAATTGAATCTTAGGACTTTAACACCGTATGGACCTAACCCTTCCTAAGGGGAAACTGAGGCCTTGAGGATGAGATGCCTTGCTCAGGGCAGAGCGCGTGTCAGCAGCCAGGCTGAGATGTGAACACCTTTACTGGTGGAACGAATCTTGTAGTGACAGTAGAAACCATCCCTGGACCGAGGTTTGCTCGTATAAAATAGCCCAAAACGTGCTCATCAACCGGTGCGGCCTTTGGCCCCTAAAGTTTAAAAAATGCTTTGACTTCTGTATTTTCTTTTTCATTTTTATTATATATTTTTCCGTTTAAAATTTTACCTTTTGATTACAATTTTAATTATAAAAGTATACATGCTTATTATAGAGATTTGGGAATATGCTGAATAGTAAAATGAACGAAAATTACAAATTATATGAACTCTACCAGCCAGAGATAGCCTGTCTTATTATGGTATATCACCACTACACATGTGACTGAAATCAGCTGTGTGTTGAATTTTATGTTTTTCTTTTTTCCATTTTTCCATCTGAATTGTGAGCATTTCTCTAACTCCTTAAAAAAATTTTTTTTCTTTACAGCCTTTGTGCTATGAAGCTTTTCAATCAGCACACTGTACTGAGTTAATTTATAAATGAAAAGGAGCTATTAATGAAAATAAAAATGAAAAATGCTACACAATCTAATATTTATATTACGTACACTTTATATGGATTGACCACATTTTCATAACATCTAGGTGGCTTGCAATGTTTCATTGTAATCAATGAAAAATGTGTTTATTCCATCATCTCACTGTAATGAAACAATATCTTTGGATTAAATCTCTACCTGCATTTCAAATTATTGCTTTAGGAGTCACATATTGTTTATGTCCTCAACTTTGGGGAAAGATTTTTAAAAGGCTAATTATTTCAAAATTTAGGTCTGGCTCGAGAGATAACGCTGTTTTTCAGACTTACAGATGTCTAAAAACAAACTTACGGTTACTGAAGGGGAAACCTGGGGGGTGGGGAGATAAATTAGGAGCTTGGGATGAACATACACACACTCCTGTATAGAAGACAGATAACCAACAAGGACCTACTGTATAGCACAGGGAACTCTACTCAGTATTCTGTGATAACCTATATGAGAAAAGAATCTGAAAAAGAGTGAATAGATGTATATGTATAACTGAATCACTTTGCTGTATACCTGAAACTAACACAACACTGTAAATCAACTATACACCAATAAAATTTTAAAAAGAGAGAGATAATGTTATTTTTCAAGTTGTCTTAAAAGCATTGATTACATTTCAATCAGGAAAAGGAAAGGTTATTTTTTTAGTAAATAGCAAAAAAAAAAAAAATACAATATAATGAAATGGTGTTAAGTCTAGCTGCAGCATAGGAGACCTGACTCTAATATTTGAGGGAGGGATTGATGTCTCTTTCTACCTGGAGCTGTAAATTAGATGCTAATTGCCATTATGTAACGCTAAAGAAGTGTTACATAACTAGTTTTTTGAAGTATTTTTTCCATTTGTATGAAAGTTAAATAGTTTGAGTTCAAATAAAGAAACTAGAAAGAATATTCTGCTTTTTAGAACATGGATGCCAACTACTAGATTTAAGTTCATAGCCATAGAAAATGCCAAAGTAAAATAAGCTGTTTCCCTAGTAATCTGCTCCCAGGGAAGACTTCCATCTTAAGCTTCAAAATAGGAATTTAAAAAATTTATAGCATCATAAAATACACTTTAAACACTGTAAATGCTAAAATAAATTCAGGTTTGACAGATTAAAAATGAAAGTAAGTAATAAAATAGCCCCCTAAATGTTTCTATTTTCAGGTTCTAAATGTATTTGTGTTACGGAAGTTACACTAGATTATGGTGACTACACTTTTATTTCACAGACATAGTAATGCGTTTTTATTATTAATATGGCCCAACTATCAAATCTTTGCTTATCATGAAATGAACAATAAAAATAATTTTCAAAAAGAAACACTATACCTCAAAAAGGCATTCGCTGTAACACGTATTTTCCAATTTGTTCTTGCATTCTTTTTCTTTTTTTTTTTTGTTTTAATGCTGTCAACCAGTGCTTGACAGTAGGTTGGGTTTTTGTTTGTTTGTTTTTAATATTTATTTATTTATTTATTATTGGCTGCATCAGGTCTTAGTTGCGGCATGCGGGATCTTTGTTGCGGCGCCTGGGCTCAGTAGTTGAGGTGCACAGGCTTAGCTACCCTGCGGCATGTGGGATCTTAGTTCCCTGACCAGGGATCAAACCCACGTCCCCTGCATTGGAAGGTGGATTCTTAACCACTGGACCACCAGGGAAGTCCCTTTTTTTTTTTTCTATCACTAGCGGAAACTGCTTAAAAACAGGATTAACGATGGGCAAGCAAGATTGCTGTGGAAGTGATCTGGAGGCTACAGAACAATTGTGAGCTCACATGCGGACTAAACCGCTGAGACTCTCTTCAAAACAAAGACTCACATTTCAGGAGAGAGCTCCCCAATGAGGACAAGGGGTAGGACCAAAACAAGGAGGAGCCCTCCATGTGAATCTCTCACAGATTTTCAGGAAATAAAACGATCGCCAGCATTTATTGACTAATTACTACGTACTGGGGACTGAATGGGGACACTTTGCAAACATTATTTCATCTAACCAGCCCCCAATTCCTTCACCCCCTGCATAGCCCGATGAAGTAACTGCTGTTATGATCCCCATTTTACAGATAAGGAAATTGATGTCCAGAGAATCTCTCCAAACAAAGTCTCTCCCAAGTCACATGGCTAGGGAGTGGCTGGGAGTCAGTCTGGTTCTGTGTTTTGACAAAGCCCCAGCTTTTAACTTCCCACCCCTCTGCCCCATTAGGCAAGTTTTAACACTGCAAGAAAAGAGAGTAGGAATACAAGTAGCAAGGAGGATGGAGTCCCCAAATTGGATTTCTAAATTAAAATGCATGAAAGTTGCAATGCTTTAGCAAAAGAATAATCTAGGTTTTCTGAGGACTCTCCATAGATATGTGGTTTAAGGGGATGAGAACCATAAATACAGGAGTGGTGGGACTCCTGAGTCAGCAAACTCAGACCCTCTCTCCCTTCCATTTGGCTCCCCTTGGAGACGAGGGCTTCTCTGACTGCTCCCTAGTTGTGCAATCGCTTTGTTCCTGGTTCCAGCCTTGCCTCAGAATCCAGACAGGCCTACCTGCCCCTGCCCTGGAGCCACCTGCAGCTTGAAGCCATGGACTCACCTGCAGCATCCACTCTGGGGGGAGATGTGGGAAGAAGCCCATTTCCACCCCAAGTGTCCTCTGAGTTCTTTTGTGTAACTTCACCAGTAATGAAACTGATGCTTTAATTTGCCAGTTGTGGTTCCTCCTGTCTATGTGCCAAAGCCCAGAAATGGGAGAGGAAGGGGAGGGGGCAGTCGGGGAATAGGACCACCACCCCAATAAACCCTCCCCAGCACCCTATTAAATCCCTGGATTCTCAAGGCCTGAAGGAGCTGAGCTGAATATGGGCTCTTAGATCTCTCTGGGCTCTAAAATTCTATGAAATTGATTCAAAGAAAAAACTAGACTCGAAAAAGGAATAAGAACAGGTCACTCACAAAGGGAAAAACAAAAAAAGATGCTTTGGGCTATTTAAAACCTAACCCCAAATATTTATATTTAGAACCTAGAGTCTTAAAAACCAACATTCTTTGAAAATATCATTCTTAGAACAAAATTCAGCCCAACTGAGTTGATAAAGGTCTCCAGGGACTGTCACAGATAAATCTTCAATAGCCTGGCTTTATAAGTGTCTTTACCTTCCAACTCTGCTTTGTAACCCTAAACGTACCCACTCTTGAAGCTGAATCCGGCCTCTGTACCCTGACACTGAATTAAATCTTGGAGATAGAGTTTTGGGTGAAGTAGAAAAGAATAGCTTTATTGCTTTGCCAGGCAAAGGGGGCCACGGCAGGCTAATGTCCTCAAAACTGTGTGTCCCAACTTGGAAAGGGTACTGAGAAGTTTTATAGTAAAGGTTCAAAGAGGGCATGATCAGCTCGGGGACATTTCTCTGACGGGTTGGTGGTGAGGTAAGTGGGAGTCGGCATCATCAACCTTCTGGTTCCAACCAGTCTGGGGTCTCCGTGCTTGTGGGCAGCACACCCTCATTAACTGTTAACTTCTCCCTCCTGGTGCGGGTTTCAGTCTCTGCACAACAGCTCAGATATATTGTTGTGTGCATCCCTTGAAGGGGAACCAGGACCCTGTCCCAAGGCTGCACTATTGTTTCTCTCGACTGTTTGTCTCTCCCTTGTTTCTCCCTTCTCTCACACCCCACTTCCCCACTTCCCTAATGAACAGCTGCTTGAATCTGCTTGTTGGAACTCAGGGAAGGTCATGAAGGCTGAATGAAACCTATTTCCTGTAATCAAAGAAACGGGGGACACAGAAAGGCTTTTGTGCCCAGGAACCCCACGCGGTGCTGCTCTGTATCACTCGTGGATCCTCTTCATCATGGAACTGCAACATCATTAATGTAAGCAGATAGGTTCGGGGGTCCCCAGAGAAAGAGAACCAAGAATGGCTTTCTTGACATGAGAACCCATTTTGGCCTAAGCCATTTTGTGATCTAAGCCTGGCTGCAATGCTTGCCCTTGAACAGGTCTCAGAAATTAATGATCTCAAAGGAACAAAGGAATGCAGGCACAGAAAAAAAGGCAGTGAAACAATGGTGCAGTGATAAAGCAGGGCCCTAGTTCCCCCTCAAGGGGTACACATAACAATATATCTTTGATATGTATAACTGATTCACTTTGTTATAAAGCAGAAACTAACACACCATTGTAAAGCAATTATACTCCAATAAAGATGTTTAAAATATATATATATATATATATATATATATATATATATATATATCTCTTTGAGTTCTGCAGGAACTAAGGCCTCCACCCAGGTGGGGGATGGAATGATGATGTTGACCCTCCTGACTTCAGTCAACTAAAGCTTGGACTCTGTGGACCTTTGCCCCAATTCTATGCTTAATTCTCCTCTGCTCAAGCCCCTTCATGTCTGTGTACCCTTAGCTTAAAACTTCCCCAAGTTTGCTGTTTGAGGAGACTCTGCTTTGGGAAAGATCCCCAGTGTTCTCCTTACTTGCCGCAAGTAATAATAAATCCTTCCTTCTCCTGATCTTTGGTTTGGTTGTCTATTGGTTCAACACCCACCAAGAGGCAAACCCAGTTTCGGGTAACATTAAGGCCTCCACCCCCCTTTCTGATCATAATAACCTACCCTCTTCCCTAATCTATCATTCCACTTCATCCATCCATGCGTCCTGCCATTCCTGTTTTTCCAGCCCTTTACAGAACATGGCCTCTCACCTGCCTTGGGTCCACTTCCCCTTTGTCCCACGCTTGCAATTCCTCCCCCACACAGTCACTATGGTCGAAGGGAGTGGCCACAGGGGACTTGCGACTCAGGCCTGGTCAATATACCTGTTCAACAAATATTTATATGGTGCATACCCTGAGCTAGGCCCAGTTCTAAGTACTTTATAAATGTTAATTCATGTAAGCCTCCTAATAAGTACTATTATTATTCCCATTTCTTTTTCTCTTCTGCCTTTGCCCATTTGCTCCTAAACAATTACCTTTTTTTTTTTTTAACATCTTTATTGGAGTATAATTGCTTTACAATGGTGTGTTAGTTTCTGCTTTATAACAAAGTGAGAATACTAGGACACAGAGGTTAAGTGACTTGGCGAAGGCACATAGCTAAAGAGCTTTGCTTTCCTCTGACCTGTACATCGGTTCAGGGATGGACGTGTGACCAAATAAGAGCCAACACAATGCAATTGCCGGGGTTTCTCAGAAAGAGACTTGTTCTTCTCCCCTGTGCTTGAAGTGGGGTGTTTGTGAGAAGCAATGCAGCCACCTTGTGACCAGAGGGAGAAGATTCTTTGAGAATGGAGCCGTCATAGAACTGCGGGCAAGAAAGAGAGAAACTGAGTCCCAGGGACAAAATGGGAGCCCCTGATCAATAGTGCCGGAAGCCAGACCTCCTCCTGGCCTTTTCAGTTTGGTGAGCTAGCGAATTACCTTTCTGCTTACAAAAACTTTGGGTTTGGCTATTCTTCACTTGCTAGCCTCCTTCCTGCTCTCTCTGCATCCAGCTCTACCCTTCCAACCCAGCCTGACCCACAGCCATCCCAGAAACGTTTTAAAAGTACAACTCAGATCACATTACTCCCTGTTCAAAACCCTTTGACTCTCTTTGCCTTTGGCTTAAATTCCTTGACAGGAAGTGACAATTTACCCTTCCAGCATTTTCTCCAGGACTCTCTCAAACCCTGGGTCCAGGAACGTCTCACCATCCCTCAAAGTGCCCTGATCCCTCCTATTTCTGGCTCAGGCTGTTTCTTCTGCAGTTCTTCTTCCCAATCCACCTGTCAAATCCAACCCATCCTCCAAGGTCCAGCTGTCAATGCCACCTCCTCGTGTCTCCTAGCCACAAGTCCCAGCACGCACCCCACCCTCATTCCATACACCCACACTTCTCTGCTTTTGCAGCCCTTTGCTTATAAACGCTCTTTCGGTCCCTGACCCAGTCTGCCTAGATGTGCCCAGATGCCACCTCGAGGGAGGACCTGAGATCTGGCCCTGGTGCACCCCCTGCCCTACACTGCAGGTCTGGGGATGTCTGCTCCTTCGTGTTACAGCAATCTAACCCTCTGATGCTGTTCTTATTAAAGTGCGAAACTGCCTGAGGGGGAAGGGGACCCCGTGGAGGGGGCTGGTCATTTCTGAGGTTCGAGCTGGTGGTGACTGCGCTCTGGCCGGAAGCACTGGCGGCTCTCTGCGTGTCAGCCTGACCTGGGCAGCAGCTGCTTCATCCTTTCCCGCCAGTCCCCTCGCATAGCTGTCTGCCTTCCAGGGTTGTCCAGACTGGGGGATAAATGCTGTCTGTAAACCGATCCAGGGTTACAAATAACCCAAAGGTCTGACCCACTAAGAGCCCGCAGGGGATCTTCCAGGTGGGGTAACCTTTCTCTGGCAGCTCACCCCACTTCCACCTAAGCTGCCTGGGGCCTTTTCTCTCTCAGTAGAGCCTCTCCTGACCCAGGCTTGGGGCTGGCAAGTGCACTGGCTCCCACCCCTCCTGGGGCTTCCCAGTCTTGGGTGCAACTGCTGAGGTCACAGCAGACGTGCTCCTGCTAACAGACACTGTGCGGATAGCAGTCCGTGTGCGCCCGCTTGGCTAAGCGCCCCTCTCACTCCACCCCAGGCAGCCCGCCAGGGCTTCTCAGAGCTTGTCATCAAAGAGGGACACGATCACCTCTATTCCCCCAGGCTTCTTTCCTGCCAATGTCAGGACCAGGTGGAAAGTTTCCACTTAGGTTTTTCTTTGGGAGGCTGCCATGGCAGGAGAGCAGCACAGTGGACACAGGTGCTTTCTCTTCCTGCCCAGGGCAAGAAACTGATCTTCGGCTAAAGTGAAACTTCAAGCCTCTGCCATTTGGAACACGCTTCCCGGCAGCAGATGATACCTGCAGCTCTAAGAGGAGGGCAGCCAAGTGACCCAGGCCATGGGGACTCTATGTGGGAGGTGGGGGAGTGGAAGAATGCAGGAGTAGAAAGAGAAACCTACTTAAAAGCTGATCACTAAAGCCCAAGACTCCTTTGGGTGCCTTGATTCCAGACTCGTCCCCTCTGGTGGAATCCTAAAGAACTTTATGCTTTTTTTAACACCATCCCACCTCCCCCATCCATCCGCCGACCCTCCCATACACACAGCAGCAGCCGCAGCGGCCAGGAAGAAGAAGCTGAATGAGGGTGGGGTCAGAACGGATCTCAGCGCAGAACCTAGAACAAGTGGAGCTTGTATTCTGGGCTCTTGTTCCTTTAGGTTCTCCTTGACTGATGTCCCCTTGGGGTCCCATCTGGACTCTTTTCTCAATCACTCAACAAATAATTGATCAGCATCTATTTGGTATCAGGTTCTGGTGTCACAAATGTTGTGGGAACAAATCTCAGTCCTTAAAGTTACAAGAACCGTAACTTTATTTTTCTGAAGCATAAAACTATTGAATTACCTTAAACTCTATTTTGAGTCACCATTTACCTAGCTGAGTTTGCAATGACTCGTGGGAAAGCAGCTCACCTTTTTACATCTCAGGGCTTTGTGCGCTTTCTTGGGCTCTAGTGGAAGAAGAGTGGCTGCAAAGCTGAAGAAGAGGTCTCCAGTCTCCAAGTTTCCAGGCTCCAAGATGCACAAAGTAAACCAGGGATGCAGGCCCAGAGGAGACTCCAGCTTTCTGTTACTGATAAGACAGCTGGCTCCTAGATCCAGGAACGGACAGGCCCGCAACTGAGGATTCTAAAAGTCTCCTGGATTTGTCTTTTCTTCTCCCCGCCAGAGCTCCTTAGTTTGGGTGCTCCTCACGTTTTGCCTGCACTATAACAATAGATTATAGTTATAGTAATGAACAACTATTTTTCTGACTCCAGAGCTGCTCCTCTTCTTCTGGGAAATTCTCCTTACCCATCTCTGACCATGTATCTTTTTTTTTTTTCTGGGGGGGCCACGCCATGTGGGATCTTAGTTCCCCAACCAGGGATCAAACACATGCTCCCTGCAGTGGAAGCGGGAGTCTTAACCACTGGACCGCCAGGGAAGTCCCTGACCATGTATCTTTAAGGGAAACTGCCATTGCCTTGAGATATTGTTATCCTGGCTTCTGTTGATTGGACCAGGGATGAACACCTGACCCAAGCCTGGCCAACAAGAGCCCTTCCTTCCCTGGGTTACTTGATCTTGGGACAGAAGCAGTCATTCTCTGGTACTAGTGAGAGCGTGAGATCTGAGGCCCAGGACCTGAGAGCAGCCATGTGTCATGTAGAGTGAGTCAGCCTGAGAGACTGAAAGTTGGCCCCACAGCTGGGGATCCCTGGCAGTGATCTAGACCCAGGTTCTAGGTGTTCCTAAAGCCCAACAATACCTCTGCCCTTCCTGTGGTCAGTGAGCTAATCCATTCCACTTTAGCCAAGTGAACTGGGTTTTTGCTAATTGCAACAAAAAGGACCTGGTAAATGTATCTCCTAATTGGTCTTCCTGTCTCCAGGCTTGCCAACCTCCAATCCATCCTCCAAATAGCTTCCAGATGGATCTTTCTGAATTGCTGATCCAGACACACCATTTTCTTGCCCAGAACTTTGCATTGACTTCCAACCATTGAAGAAGAAGATCCAAATTCTTTAGAAGGGCATTCCTATAGGCTCTGGCATCTGAGCCAACATTCCCAAACTCATCTCCTGCCTTTTCGATTTCTTCAACTTACATAAGACTACTCCCTGGTGCCAGAACTGTGCCATCCACCTTCACAGCTCTAGGGTTTGCTCAGACTTTCCCTTCTGCACTGAAATGCCATTTCCTACTGAATGGACTCCCACTTGTCCTTCAGGATCCATCTCTGGTGTTGATGATGATGATGCCTTTCCCAATACTCAAAACCCAAATCAGCTGTTTCCTTATTTTCAATTTCAAAGTGTCTTATTTGTTCACCATTCAGCAAATATTTGTTGAGCAACTCCTATGTGCCAGGCACTGTGCCAAGAGCTGATGAACTTGAACAACACAGTTTTTGCTCTCATGGAATTTAGAATCGAGGTGGGGGTGGGTGGGAGGCAGGTGGGAAGTACAGAGCTATTTGATAGGATGCCTTTGGCCCCAAGTAACAGAATAATTCACTCAAAGTGGTTTAAGCAATAAGTGCTATAGCATAAGAAGTCAAGAGGTCGGCAGAATTAAGAGTTGATAAATTCGATAGCTCAGTTATGTCTAGGTTTGGGGATATAAGGTAGGATAAGGGAGCAACCCTTTAGGACTCTCCACACCATGCTATCTCATTTAGCCACTAGAGAGAGTGAGCTAGAGCTATATATCCTAATTTGGAAAGGTCTCTAAGACATACTGCTATATGAAAAAGTTGTCATAGAACAGCATTATAGTGTGATTCAATTTATCAATTATAAAATGATATGTCTATGTGAATTAGTTTATAAGTGCACTAAAAGCAACTCAAAGTCACCTGGAAACCCAACTAACTGTTGAGAAGGGTTACTTCAGGGGAGACGTGAGCAGTGAAAGGGGTCTTGTACTTGTTACTTTGCATGCTGAAGTATTATTGAAACTTTTATAATGAGAATGTAGCCAGGAGATACAAATTAAAGTAAAAATGAGATATCACTTTATATATCAAGATTGGTGAAACTGGAAAAAAGTGTAAAATCTATTGCTGGTGGGGATATGGGGAAACGGTGTTCTCATTCAGGGCTGGCAGAAATGGGAAGAGCTATATTGCCTTTTTGGAAAGTAGTCTGGTGGCATCTATTACAATAAAAACACATATACATTTTGATCCAGTAATCTCATTCTTTTCCTATAACTCTGTTGAGATATAATTCACATGCCATGGTTTTTAGTATATCCAGAGTTGTGCAAGCATCACCACAACCAATTTTAGAACATTTTCATCACTCCAAAAAGAACCCCCGCCTGCCCTGCATTCACTAGCAATCACTCCAATTCCCTACAACCACTCTTCCCACCCGGCCCTAGCCAACCACCAACAATCTATTTTCTGTCTCCTTGGATTTGCCTATTTCGGACATTTCATGTAAATGGAATCGTACAACATGTGGTCCTTCGTGATTGGCTTCTTTCACTTAGCATGATGTTTTCAAGGTTCAACCATGTTGCAGTAATTTCATTCTTGAGAATCCATTCCATGGCAATAAAAGCATTTGTGCCTCAGGACAGATGTACAAGAATGTTTATTGTAGAAATTTTCATAACCATTAAAAAAAGAAAAAAGAAGAGAAAGAAAAAAGAAAAACTGGAAATGCTGAGGACGCTCATGAACAGGAATGGAATACACACACCATGGAATATTATGCAATAGCAGAAGGATGCACGGGTGCCATGCCAGTTGCATCGGAGGGAATTGCTTATGCGAGAAAAGGGAAGATACAGAAGAATGCATATTATATTCTAACCCAATTTTCAATATATAAACTAATTTTAAAAATACTCTTGATTTAGGCCTTATGCCTGAATCTGAGAAGACCTGAGCTGGGTTCAAAGATGGCAGAATGAAACCCTTGAACACTGTTAGTCCTACTCACAAGCTCCATTGAGCCTAAAAAGTATATGAGAACAGCCCAGACAAAGGGAACATCTGAAAGAGGGCGGTTTTCTGTGGTCACCTTCTTTTCTTCCCGCAGAGGGCTCCAGCCAGGTGAGGAGGATGCCTTCCTGGGCTTTTGCTTTCTACCCCCATACAGGCCTGCCAGCGTCTGCTTTGCCACACACCCATCAGTCAGCGATCCTGCTCCTCCACAAGCCCTGTCTGCCAGGCTCACTGCCCAGTGCCTGGGAGCTGAAACTTGCTGGTCCACACTGAGGGAGCTCCCCTTTTTGGTGCCTGAATCTCAGGTTGTGTGACTTCCTGCATTTGCAGGATCTAGGCCTTTACCATTTATATCCACTTAGGCTTTCCGTGGGCAGGCCTGGCTATGGCTTCACCCAGTACGTGTGTAGACGGAGAAAGATAAGGACACACACCAGGTTGTAATCACGGGCTGTGGGAGCAAGTAGGTCGGGGGTAGAAACCTGGTGGTAAAGGGAAGACAAGAGAGGGAAGGGTGCGCTAATAATAAAAGGAAAAGAAAAACAAAGAGGAACCATATACGATTGCATTTATGCATCTGGAGAAAATTCTACATTTTTTAAGACATATATAAAGAAATTAAAAATTAAAAAGACAAAGAGAATATATGTGCTACTTGGCTAATTTTAAAAGGATTAACACAGAAAATGCCAGCTACCTGACTGCAAGAAGGGTTCAATTCTTCCTTCCCGTTTTCCGTATCTCACCCCCGGGAGGGGTTTTGTGTGGAGAACTGTGAGCTCACAGGCTGCCATTTGGCTCCCTGTGTGTTCCCTTAATGCAGCTTCCTAGAGCATATTAGCCGCGTTCCTATAAAATTCTACCATGAATAATTGAAATTAAGCGTTTCCAGTCAAAATAAGGCAACACAATGATACAGTGCCCTCATTTTTCCTGTTTCTTATATCCTCTCTAGTCCACAAAAAGTGATCATTTACATTAAATTGAATTTCCCTGTCTTATTGCTGGATTTGCCAGGTTCCACTAAATTGATTGTTAAGTAAAAGCAGCAAATGAATTGCAGGGAAATCTCGAGTATATGTGTCTGAGGAAGAATTGTTAGCTCTTATTCCAAAACTTCTTGATTAATTGAGGTGAGAAATTCCAGGCTTGTATGAGTGGCTCAAAAACCATCAGAGTGGATGATAGCATCACGAACCCCAATCTTTCTAACTTTCTTCTCTGGCATTCTCACATGTTGACTTTCTATCCCAGATGTCTTACCTCATTGTGGTAGGTGAAATGGTGCTCTCCCAAAAGGTATGCCCACTCAGAACCTATGAAGGTGACTTTATTTGGATAAAGAGTCTTTGCAGATACAATTAAGTTAAGGATCTCTAGATAAGGTCATCCCGGATTAGGAAAGGCCCTAAACCTAATGACAAGTGTCCTTAGAAGGGGAGGAGAAACACAGACAAGGGTGCTGTGATGACAGAGGCAGATATTAGAATGAAGTGCCTACAAACCAAAGAACTCCAAGCATTGCCAACAACCAGCAGAAGCTAAGAGAGAGGCATGCAATGGATTCTACCTTAGAGCCTCTAGAAGGAACCAGCCCTGTGGACTTGATTTAAGACTTCTGGCCTCTGAACGGTGAGAAAATTAATTTCTGTTGTTTTAAGTCACTGTGTTTGTGTTAAGTCGTTACAGCAGTCCTAGAAAGCGAATATACTCAGGGCCTAAATATGGCTGCTGCATTGCAAACAGCACATCCCACACCGTTATATTCAATGCAGAAAGAGAACAGGACAAGGCAGAATTTTATTTTTTATTAGTTGAACTTTACTCCCCTTACTTCTTATTAGCCAGGTCATGTGGTCACCACTGACTGCAAGAGAATTTGGAAAGTGAATATTTGGCAAAAAGGAGTAACAGGAGTTTGAAAATGTAGGGAAGTGTGGGGCAGGGGAGGGCATTTTTAGTTACCAACAATGGCTATTGTCATTTAATGACTGGGGACCAGAGATCCTAGAAGTCTCTAATACGTGGTCTGCTGAGACACACTGGAGATCAATTATGAGTTATTCCTGCAGGCTCAAACCTGACTGTCAACAAGGAACGGGAGGGAGGAGGGCAGGACGGGCGGTGGATGGGTGGGCAACTGACAGTGACTGCTACAATGTGGGAACAGTGCACTGTGGTTCAGTAGCAGAATGTTCTACAAGGTCATGGCATAGAAACTGACTGGGATTGGAGCAGGTACTCTTGGTTTTTGTGGTGTGTGGCCAGGTTCATTCATTCATTCATCTGTTCATTGATTCAGTGAGCACAACTTGAATTGATTTACATAAAAAAGGTTCAGTTATTACTATGCATGACCAAAAGTCCACAGGACAATTTTCAGGGTCTCCAGCGACGCCAGCGCTGACATCAGGACTTGGGCTCTCTACATCTCTGTCCTTCGGCTCTGCTTCCTCTGTGTAATTTCACTGGAACAGGCCCCTCCCACTCGGAGGTGAAATGGCCATCAGCCGTTTCAGGTTCACATTCCAGTATCCCTGGGGAAGGCGGGCTTCTCTTCACAACCCCACACTGAGTCTAATTGGGCCATCTGGGGCAAGTACTCATGCCTGCGTCATCTCTGTGACTAGGGTGTACATTATACAGCCTGTCAAGGTTTGGATTACATGGTGGCCCATGGAGCAGAGAGGAGGGGGTGTTGGTAGTGGGGAGGTGGATTCAGCCACTCAAATCACATGCACTCAGAGTGGGGAACAAGTGATTCCCCAAGGAAAACCAGGTGCTTTTTTAAAAAACTGAACGAACACAGAGCAAGCAAACATGACAGATGCCCACTACACTCCTAATTTGTAAACTGAATGCCATTGTGTACAAGCCTGAAATAGATGTATATGGTTCAGTGCAAATTCATCATTACTCTTACAGAGGGGAGGGCAATTTAGAGTGTAGGAAGGACCTTCTTTCTCATAGGGGTAAGGGGTCAATAACATCATCTAGGTATACAGGAATAATTAAGTCCCATGAAGGAGAAGCTGAGGGTGCTCTAGGAAATCATCCTGGATATTTACATTCAATTAGAATCTGTAATACTTAACAATCTATCAATTTAAGGTTTAGTGTTGTACATTAAGCAGACTGTCTGGTTTGATGTTTGGAGGGCATTCCAAACATCAGAAATATCAAAATGAGGTCCAAGGTCCCTTTCTATTTAATGGCTACCATTGGTCATACAAATTGCACAGCTCATTTGTGAAGAATAGTATGAGGTATGAGTGTTTGGGACGATTTTTGAGGTGATACTTTTGGTTTCCACTTAAATAAGGACATTAACCTACTGTTAAATATACATTAACCTTACCAGATGAAGAGGAAGAAGAAAAAAGAAGTCTTTTAAAGTTGGTAGTAGCCACATGGACCTGTGGGCATGTCACCAAGCAACAGCTTTAACTAGTGCCGTTGTTCATGATTTGAGAGGAAAAGACAATTGCTAAAATGATTTGATCCCATAGATGGAAATAGTCTTCTCCATATAGTTCTATATAGTATGTGAGCATCTCATACCAACACCCTAAACTTTGCCTTTTGTATATCTACAATTTTTCACCAGAGTAGAACAAACATCCCTGCATTCTGTCACGCCAGTTCCACGCACTGGCAAAGAAGAGCTCCAGTTCACAATGATATATGACTTGGATTCATTCTGGGCTTAGTTCCCCAGCAAACTTCTATCTTGCCCTTGAAGATGACCCTTCTATTGCTCAGCCATAAAAAAGAATGAAATAATGCCATTTGTAGCAACATGGATGGACCTAGAGATTATCATACTAAGTGAAGTCAGTCGGACAGAGAGAGACAAATATCATATGATATCACTTATATGTGGAATCTTAAAAAATGATACAAATGAACTTTTCACAAAACAAACAGACTCACAGACATAGAAAACAAACTTATGGTTACCAAAGGGGAAAGGGGATGGGGGAGGGATAAATTAGGAGTTTGGAATTAACAGATACACACTACTATATATGAAACAGATAAACAACAAGGACCTACTATATAGCACAGGGAACTATATTCAATATCTTGTAATAACCTATAATGGTAAAAATCGGAAGAAGGATATATATAGCTGAATCACTTTGCTGTCCACCTGAAACACTGTAAATCAACTACACTTCAATTAAAAAAATTAAAAAAAGACCCTTCTAAAAAGGACTGAGGAGTATGGAGAACTCCAACCTGCTCTCCCAGAAATGGCATGGTGGTGGGAGCCATGTATTAGGTGTGCATTCTTTGGAGGGCAAGGTTCACAACTTCAAGTTCTCTATCTCTGGTGCCTCCCCAGACATGCAACTCTGTGTCCAGCATGCGCTTTTAGTTACTGCTTCATTGGAGAGAGAAAAACCAAGTGCATCTCACACATACTTTCTCCCTCTAAGATTCCCTGAAATTTAGGGACGTGTCATCTGCCTGGAAATGCTTAAAGGCTTCCAGATGTCAAAGCAACACTTGAGTGGGCTGGGAACCCAGGTGTTTGGAGAGCTGTGATACTCGAAATTACTTCTCAGTGTTGTGCGTTCTCATACTGTCATATTCTTCTCTGCTTTTCACTGCATATTGATTATTGAAAAGATATATAGATCTGGCATGAAGAGGTCTTGGAAAATATCAAGAATCAAAGTTATATATAAATAAATATATTCTTCTGCTTGAATGTCAATAATAACAATTACAGTAACTAACACATTCTGTTCCAGACACTCTGCTGATTACTTGAGATGTAATATTTCATTTAATCCTCACAATAACTCAGTGAGGTACCTACCTATTATTCCCATTTTACAGATACAGAGAATGAGGCTAAAGAGGCCAAATAACTTGCCTAAGATCACACGGTAAGTGACAACACTGGGATTTGAACCCAGCCAGTTTGACTTTTCACTACTATCCAGTTCTAACCCTTACCATGTATGGGACCATACATAGTATATCAGTTTTGATTAGTAACACATTCTGTTAAAATAAGGTTGAAATGCCTTCCATGATGGTTATTTCTAATAATTACAGGAAATCTCTAATTTCCATATACTTCAGGTTCCAGGAACTGGGAAGACTGGGAACAGTGAGGGATCAAGCTTAACAGAGCTCATCAGCCCAGCCCAGGGCCTCATACACCCAAGAGAGGCTCTGACAGTGCAAGCTAGGTCTTGAGTTTCAGGCCCTAAGGAGCATCCTACGCAGAGCAACAGGGGATGGGAAGGTGAAAGGACCATTCGTTATCTCTGGGCCCAGCCAGCTGGGGGCTGTCAGACACCCTTTCCTATCTAGATCAGGGTCAGAAGTTCTCCTAAAAATTGCCAGGCTGTGCCAGCTCTGGAAGTCAACACCGCATCAAAGGTTTATTAAAGTTCACAAAACTCTGGGGCAGCCAAAGCCCTCCCTTAGGGGTCAGCAAGGAGTCCAGAAATAGTGCCTATGTTTCTTTAAAACCTATTCAAATAAGTGCCCTCCCCGGGTCTTTGGGTCCAAAGTTTGATCCTTCTTGTTACATGGAGGTGGGTGGAAGAGCAGGGGAGGGTGTTCCAGCTCACTGCTCTGTCCGGAAGGAGGGGGCAGGCTGAGCCACAGGTGATGGGGACTGGCTCCAGGACTCCAGGAAGGCACCTGGTCTGCCCCCCGATCCCGGGACCACGATGTTCCAAGACAGGACTGTGGCTCTGTTCTTCCTGCCAATAGAAACCCGGTGTCTTTGATCATTACTCATGGTTCCAGCAGTTAAAGAAAAAAAAATACACTGCTAGGAAAAAAATATATAAATCTTCCAACAACAGTTTGAGCTCACATCTTCTTTTTGTCTGCTCTCTGTTAATGGAGGTTGTAGCCTGTCATCTGCATCTCTGCATCTGCAGGCAGGTTACTCTCAGTTCTAGCCGGTAAGTAGAACTCGAATAGTGAGGCCACTGGGAATGGACAGAAGGAAAGAAACTGAGGAAAGACTGCGATGAATGGGGTCCCGACGGTGCAGAGGCTTCCTCGGCATCAACAGGAGCCTGTCAGTACTTAACAGAAAGAGGTGTGGGCGCCCTGCTTCTCAGTCTGATTCTCTTGTCTTCTGTTTCTCCTTGGTTTTCTCCCTATACTCCCTTTAACCTCCCACCTCCTCCAACCTCTGCTCAACCCTTCAAGGATTCTTTGGTAGCTCCTCATTTTCTCGTGCAATCTTCTGACAAGAGACCCCATAGACTAGAGGGGACCAGTAGTGCCAGTGTTAGGGAACTGTTGACCAAAACCACCCACCTGGGCCAGGCACGATGGTAACCACTTGCAATGAGTTGTCTTGCAACAAGAGGTCCCGATAAGGAACACGGTGCTAACCGGAGGAATTCAGGGCAGGCCAAACGGAGGGAGGAGACGCCAGTCCCTATGTCCTACCAACTTCCCAGAATTCTTCTCGCTGGAATCCATCTTAGTTGAGAGATGTGTATGCCACCAGGAAGGATCCTGAGTCAGACCAAATATGGGCCAAGCAAGATGACTGGCCAGAGACAACCCGGAAACTAACCCCATTACCATGAAACCCGAGACTGTGAGCCACGTGGCAGAGCAGTTCTCCTGGGTTCCCTTACCCTGCTGCTCTCTGCCCGGGCACCCCTTCCCAATAAAGTCTTTTGCTCTGTCAGCACGTGTGTCTCCTCGGACAATTCATTTCCAAGTGTTAGACAAGAGCCCACTCTGGGGCCCTGGAAGGGGTCCCCCTTCCTGGAAGCAACACCAGGCCCCTGCTGTTGCAAGCGTATGCTGTGGGCAGGCCAGGCAACCGAGAATCGAAGGACACTTTTCCAGTTACAAGGCCCATCAGGAAGCTCAAATTCATTCCATTAAGAAATAAATATTGAGCACTTACTCTGCTTGCCCCATGCTAGCCTTCTGGGGGGTTGTGGGGTGACTGATCATGGGCGTGGTGTACTAAGATATAAATAAGAGGACTTTTGACATTTCTTAAATGACTGTAATATTCTAGGTGCTTTATAAAAATATGCTTTCTCATTTAAACCTCATAATAATTCTGCATTTTCAAGATAAAATGGATAATTTCATTTTTTGAATAATTCATCGGTCATTCATTACTTGCTCTTAACAACTAGACTATATTTTTCTATATAGATGGAGATACCAGAGTTCAGAGTTGGGAAGTACTGACTTAAGCAAAATTATAAGAACAGACCTGAATTGAAGAGCTAGCTTTGCCACTTAATAGCTGTGTGACCTTGACAAATTACTTACCCTCTGATTCCAATTCCTCATCCACATTAAATGTTAACAGTAAGAAAACTTAACCATGTTGGAAAGTTGAGAGAATTAAAAGAGAAATGGCATGTAAAGTGCTTAGTTTAGAGCCTGGCATTATACTATCTATTCAATAAGTGTTTGTTGGGAACAAAAATCCCCAAAAGCTTGGCTCAGTCACAGAACAAAAGGGGTTACTACACTTTTTTTTTTTTTCAAATGATGACATATGGTATGATCCCATCTTTTTTTTGTTTGTTTATTTATTTATTTATTGGCTGCATTGGGTCTTCATTGCTGTGTGCGGGCTTTCTCTAGGCGCAGCGAGCGGGGGCTACTCTTTGTTGCGGTGTGCGGGCTTCTCATTGCGGTGGCTTCTCTTGTTGCGGAGCACAGGCTCTAGGCACGGGGGCTGCAGTAGTTGTGGCATGCGGGCTCAGTAGTTGTGGCTCGCCGGCTCTAGAGCGCAGGCTCGGTAGTTGTGGCACGTGGGTTTAGTTGCTCTGTGGCATGTGGGATCTTCCTGGACCAGGGCTCGAACCTGTGTCCCGTGCATTTGCAGGTGGATTCTTAACCACTGCGCCACCAGGGAAGTCCCGGTTACTACACTTATAAGAAAAAAAAAACCGTATTCCTTAAAGTGACCACATTTTGCTAAGAAAGCAAACTGATGGACTCTGGCATTGAAAGATGATGATGATGGTGATGATAATAGTGACAGTAGGCATTTATTGGTTATGTCTCTGTGTCAGGCACTTCGTTTAAACTCTTTATGCAAATTATCTCATTTAAGCTCATTAATGAACCTGCAAGGTGGTCCACATATCCCCATTTTACCAGTCAGGAAACTGAGCTTCCAAGAGGCCACCTAGGAATTGGTGGAGCCTGGAGGGAACCCAGGCACAGAACCTCTCATCTGTTTTCCACCCTTCCCAAACCATTGCAATTAACGCTGGTGCTATTTTTCCAAGGACACAACAAACCGTCTGAATCTTTTTAGAATATGGAAGCTTCACTTTTTGTTTTTTTTCATTCTTTTTCTTTCCTATAAGAGACTGCCTATTTTAAAATAAGTACTATAAAAACTCTCAAAAATAATTAGAATTGAGATCCTTGGAGACCCTTGCCCCAGACACAGCAAAATCTTATCCAAACATTTTCTGGACACAAGACTCAAGATCCTAATCTGTTTTCCTCCAGACTAAATTTTTTCTTAAACATTAAAAAAAAATGTTCTGGGGCTTCCTTGGTGGCACAGTGGTTGAGAATCTGCCTGCCAATGCAGGGGACACGGGTTCGGGCCCTGGTCTGGGAAGATCCCACATGCCGTGGAGCAACTAGGCCCGTGAGCCACAACTACTGAGCCTGCGCGTCTGGAGCCTGTGCTCCACAACAAGAGAGGCCGCGATAGTGAGAGGCCCCGATAGTGAGAGGCCCGTGCACCGCGATGAAGAGTGGCCCCCGCTTGCCGCAACTAGAGAAAGCCCTCGCACAGAAACGAAGACCCAACAAAGCAAAAATAAATAAATAAATAATTAATCAAAAACTTAAAAAAAAATGTTCTGGTAGTTTGATATAGAATTTTAAAACTTTTGTGTGGGGAGGTAAGGGGGCAAGGAAGAGAGTCCTGATTTCATTGTGTGCATTTAACAGGCTTCCTAATCTAGATTCTGCATTAAAATGTGTTTGAGGATGAGTAGGGTTAATTACAATAGCTTTTTGAGTCTGAAAAGAGATATTGTTTAAGATTCTAGGATGAATAAGAAGTACAAAGTTACCCAGACTCACTGGGTACTGGTTTCTTTTGCTAGAAAACCAGGAGGAAAAATAATCAACTGACAAGGTGTCCAGAAAATAACCCAAAAGTCGACAGCCAGGCCAGCTGCAGACAATTACAAAGCATGGGGAATCCAGCCCAACTGAGCCATCCTGGCAGGCAAAACATGTTCACTTGATGCTGAAAATCAGCACACCCAAGGAAGAAGGAGGCTGGCTGGCAAAGGAGTTCCCCTGGTGGAAAGTGGGGGACCCAGCCCAGAGAAAGAGCATCTCCAACTCCCAACAATCTGCTTCATTCACCAAGGGCACCCTCTCCTCCCTTCAGAGCTGACTCTCCAGTGGCCACCCTGAAGCAGGCGACATTCTCAAGGGCTGCATCTCACTTGGTTCTTCTCCAAAGGGTTTAGGCCAGAGCAAGGCTTCTCCAAGCCTGGAGGGAAGACCCCTCCCCCCGCTCCCACAGCATAATCACCAGAGATGCTCCATCTTCCTCCCAGCCCTGTAGAATCAGAATCTTGGGGCTGGGGCTCAGGAATTGGCCTTTTAAGCTCTCCAGGGATTTCGATCCAAGCAAAAGAGTAAGAACCACTAGACTGTAAGCAATTTGAAAACAGGAATGACATCTTCCTGGAGCCTGGTACAGGGTCTGTGACTGGCAAGTAATCAGCAATTATTTAGTGGATGGATGAATGGATACCAGGGCCTACTTCACTTGGGGTGGGGGTCAGCAACCAGAGGAAGGGTCTCCTGGAGGGCTCAGGCCAAGACCTCCTGGACTCTGGCTTGGGGTCTGGCATCTCTTGTTTGCCCCCTTTGCCTCCCTTTGCCCTGCACTGTGGCTCAGCCACATCTGAGCAGCCCCAGCCCTGGCCCACAGCCCAGCAATGCCACCCTGCAGTCAGATGCTTCCCTCTTCAACGAACTGCCAGACCAACCAAGTTGGCCTCTCATGATTGGAATCTGACAGAACAGGAACCAGCCTCAAACTTGCAGACAGTCACGCCACCCTGCAACAGGAGTGTGGTGCTGGGGTCAGCCCTAAGGAGGCGACTGGAACTCTTGGTGGCTTAACCCCAATTAAAGTCAGGGCCACCATTCCCTTTCAAGTCACATGACCTGACTTTTGGTCACGTGACACAGCTTTAAGTCATGTGACCTGGCTTTAAATCAGTCACACAGTTGGGGTGGTGGTGGTGAGCATTTTACAGTGTGCCTACTTACACAGACATTTGCTTCCAGGTGGCAGGGTGCCTAGTGCTCATCTACCCTGGTCTGTGACTGACTTATCCTTTCATGGGGGTCTTCCAGCAGTGAGTGCCCTAGTGCCCTTTAAGTGCTCAACCTGTGCCCACATTTGCAGCAAGGATTTCCAAGAGCATTAGGACAGACAAGACCACATACAACAGAGATAGAAGCTTCAATCATATCAAGAACAGAAACTAGGACTTACGACAAAAACAGAAAACAAAGAGATGTTCTTACCATGCGGTGGCCTCTGGAGGGCTTCTCGTCCAATCCAATCCCCTTGCCGGGAACTGGTCCAACCAGACAGCCAAATGTTCAATCTCACCCACTAGTAGAGGATCGGTTATATTTAGACAACAAGTTGCCCAATCCAGTCCTCTAGACAGAGCTCTGGCTCCAACCAGGCCAGGATCCTTTCCCTTAACCAGCCAACCCCTACAACTAACCTCAGCCTTAACGGCTGAAGTGGAGTCAGCACTCCCATGTCAGTTTTCCATTGGACACTGCCCCAATCTGTAGCAAGTGTCCTTGCTGTAGATATGCCAGGGTGGGGAGAGCACTCCACCTAACCCTTGGCTGTTTTTTTATCTCAGACTGAATTCAGTAGTCTTCGCTGGCCCCAGAGGTCAAAGATTGGGGCAGACTACCCAGTTATTTAGCCAGCTTTGTCAACCCTAGGTCAGCAAGCAAGTCCTGGCTGAGTTACTGGGCAGAATGGTGGATCCAAGGCCACCCTCCTGGCTGGCTCACCAAAATTTGTCACAGAATTAAGTCATATGCACCCCCAGAGAGGGGTCCATGTGAGTTAATTCAGCAACAAAAGCAGTGTACACATTCAATGCAATCCCGCCAATATTCAAATGGCATTCTTCATGGAAACAGAACAAACAATCCTACCACTTGTATGGAACAACAAAGAACCCTGACTAGCCTAAGCAATCCTGAGAAGAACACAGCTGGTAGCATCTCCCTCACACTATATTACAAAGCTACAGTAATCAAAGCAGTGTGGTATTGGCACAAAAACAGGCACATGGGCCAGAGGAACAGAACAGAGAGCACAGAAATAAACACATTTGCATGTCATCAGTTAATTCATGACAAAGGAGCCAAGAACAAAAAATGGGGAAAGGACAGTTCTCTCAATAAATGGTGCCAGGAAAACTGGACACCACACATCAAAGAACACTAAACACCATCAACACCACACACAAAACTAACTAAAATTCACAATTTTCCACCTCAAGCCTGTCCTCTGCTGGGTCCTCTGAAAAGGGACCCCCACACACAGGAAGATTCTCCCCCCTTTTTCTTCACCTTTTACTCTCATGTCTGTGCCTCTTGGCAGCTCCTGAAGACATCTGGTTCCTGCATGCATGGACTCAGCTGAGCATAGTCTCAAAGCTGAAACCATGGCAGATCCTGAAGACACAGAGCTTCTATCAGCGGCAGGAGGAGCCAAGTTCCTTGACAAGCCAAGTCCACCAGTGGAACACATATGAACCTCAAAGGTCAGAGAGGCAGGCTTGGTGCCACCTGCTGGCCAGTTGGGAAGTGCAGGTCATAACCTCTCAGTTCAGTGGAGCCCATGCTCCCAGCTAGCAAGCCTGCAGAAACCACTGAGTGTGGAAATTCAAGCTGAAATGGAGCCAAATATCTCATGACTTTTCCAAAAATAGTTATAGAATAATTGGAAACCATATGCAATGAAAAGACTGTAGATACAAACTTTACAACTTACACCAAAATTCACTCAAAATTGTCCATAGAAAAATTTAAATTCTAAAACTAAAAACTGTAGATGAAAACATAGAAGGAAATCTACATAACCTTGGGTTTGGTAAATTTTAAAACAACAGCTCAAAAGCCTATCAACAAAAGAAATAAAATTTTGAACATGGACTTTGAAAAATTTAAAACTTTAAACTCTATGAAATGTCTTATTCAGAAAACTGAAAGACAAGCCATAAACTGAAAGAAAAATATCTGCAAAATACACATCTGATAAAAGATCTGTACTCAAATTACACAAAGAACTCTAGAACAAACCCCATTAAAAATGGGTAAAGAGGAATCACAATTAACTGCTCAACAGTCATTGACAGGAAGACACTGGAATCACCAAAAAAGATACCCCACATCCAAAGACAAAGGAGAAGCCACAATGAGATGGTAGGAGGGGCGCAATCACAATAAAATCAAATCCCATAACTGCTGGGTGGGTGACTCACAAACTGGAGAACACTTATACCACAGAAGTCCACACACTGGAGTGAAGGTTCTGAGTCCCACGTCAGGCTTCCCAACCTGAGGGTCTGGCAATGGGAGGAGGAATTCCTAGAGAATCAGACTTTGAAGGCTAGCGGGATTTGATTGCAGGACTTCAACAGGACTGGGGGAAACAGAGACTTCACTATTGGAGGGCACACACAAAGTAGTGTGCACATCGGGACCCAGGGGAAGGAGCAGTGACCCCGTAGGAGACTGAACCAGACCTACCTGCTAGTGTTGGAGAGTCTCCTGCAGAGGCAGGGGGTGGCTCTGTCTCACCATGAGGACAAGGACACTGGCAACAGAAGTTCTGGGAAGTACTCCTTGGTGTGAGCCCTCCCAGAGTCTGCCATTAGTCCCACAAAAGAGCCCAGATAGGCTGCAGTGTTGGGTCAGGTAGGCTGCAGTATTGGGTCGCCTCAGGCCAAACAACCAACAGGGAGGGAACCCAGCCCCACCCATCAGCAGAGAAGCAGATTAAAGTTTTACTGAGCTCTGCCCACCAGAGCAACCACCAGCTCTACCCACCACCAGTCCCTCCCATCAGGAAACATGCACAAGCCTCTTAGATAGCCTCATCCACCAGAGGGCAGACAGCAGAAGCAAGAAGAACTACAATCCTGCAGGCTGTGGAACAAAAACAACATTCACAGAAAGACAGACAAGATGAAAAGGCAGAGGGCTATGGACCAGATGAAGTAACAAGATACAACCCCAGAAAAACAACTAAATGAAGTGGAGATAGGCAACCTTCCAGAAAAAGAATTCAGAATAATGATAGTGAAGATGATCCAGGACCTCGGAAAAAGAATGGAGGCAAAGATCGAGAAGAAGCAAGAAATGTTTAACAAAGACCTAGAAGAATTAAAGAACAAACAAACAGAGATGAACAATACAATAACTGAAATGAAAAATACACTAGAAGGAATCAATAGCAGAATAACTGATGCAGAAGAATGGATAAGTGACCTGGAAGACAGAATGGTGGAATTCACTGCTGTGGAACAGAATAAGAAAAAAGAATGAAAAGAAGTGAAGACAGCCTGAGACCTCTGGGACAACATTAAATGCAACAACATTCACATTATAGGGGTCCCAGAAGGAGAAGAGAGAGAGAAAGGACCCGAGAAAATAGTTGAAGAGATTACAGTCGAAAACTTCCCTAACATGGGAAAGGAAATAGCCGCCCAAGTCCTGGAAGCGCAGAGAGTCCCATACGGGATAAACCCAAGGAGAAACACGCCGAGACACATAGTAATCAAATTGGCAAAAATTAAAGACAAAGAAAAATTATTGAAAGCAGCAAGAGAAAAACAGCAAATAACATACAAGGGAACTTCCATAAGGTTAAAAGCTTACTGCTCAGCAGGAACTCTACAAGCCAGAAGGGAGTGGCATGACATATTTAAATTGATGAAAGGGGGTTTCCCTGGTGGTACAGTGGTTAAGAATCCGCCTGCCAAAGCAAGGGACACCAGTTTGAGCCCAGATCCAGGGAGATCCCACATGCCACGGAGCAACTAAGCCCGTGCGCCACAACTACTGAGCCTGCATGCTGCAACTACTGAAGTCTGCGTGCCTAGAGCCCGTGCTCCACAACAAGAGAAGCCACCGCAATGAGAAGCCCGTGCACAAGGAAGAGTAGCCCCCCCTCACCACAACTAGAGAAAGGTCCACGTGCAACAACAAAGACCCAACGCAGCCAAAAATAAAATAAATAAAATAAAATAATTTTTTTAAAATTGAAATAATTGTTTAATGATTAAAACAAATTTAAAAAAATAAAATAAAGTGATGAAAGGGAAGAACCTACAACCAAGATTACTCTACCTGGCAAGGATCTCATTCAGATTCGATGGAGAAATCAAAAGCTTTAAAGACAAACGAAAGCTAAGAGAATTCAGCACTACCAAACCAGCTTTACAACAAATGCTAAAGGAACTTCCTTAAGTGTGAAACACAAGAGAAGAAAAAGACCTACAAAAACAAACCTGAAACAATTAAGAAATGGTCATAGGAACATACATATTGATAATTACCTTAAACGGGAATGGATTAAATGCTCCAACCAAAAGACACAGGCTTGCTGAATGGATACAAAAACAAGACCCATATACATGCTGTCAACAAGAGACCCACTTCAGACCTAGGGACACATACAGACTGAAAGTGGGGGGATGGAAAAAGATATTCCATGCAAATTGGAAATCAAAAGAAAGCTGGAGTAGCAATACTCATATCAGATAAAATAGATTTTAAAATAAAGAATGTTACAAGAGACAAGGAAAGACACTACATAATGATCAAGGGATGAATCCAAGTAGAAGATATAACAATTATAAGTATATATGCACCCAACATAGGAGCACCTCAATACATAAGGCAACTGCTAACAGCTATAAAAGAGGAAATTGACAGTAACACAATAATAGTGGGGGACTTTAACACCTCACTTACACCAATGGACAGATCATCCAAACAGAAAATTAATAAGGAAACACAAGCTTTAAATGACACAATAGACCAGATAGAGTTAATGACATTTATAGGCCATTCCATTGAAAAACAGAAGATTACACTTTCTTCTCAAGTGTGCAAGGAATATTCTCCAGGAAAGATCACATCTTGGGTCACAAATCAAGCCTCAGTAAATTTAAGAAAATTGAAATCATATCAAGCATCTTTTCTGACCACAACGCTATGAGATTAGAAATGAATTACAGGGAAAAAAACATAAAAAACACAAACACATGGAGGCTAAACAATACATTGCTAAATAACCAAGAAATGACTGAAAAAATCAAAGAGGAAATCAATAAATACCTAGAGACAAATGACAATGAAAACACGATGATCCAAAACCTATGGGTGGGACTTCCCTTGTGACGCAGTGGTTAAGAATCTGCCTGCCGGGCTTCCCTGGTGGCGCAGTGGTTGAGAATCTGCCTGCTAATGCAGGGGACACGGGTTCGAGCCCTGGTCTGGGAAGATCCCACATGCCACGGAGTAGCTGGGCCCGTGAGCCACAACTACTGAGCCTGCGCGTCTGGAGCCTGTGCCCCGCAACGGGAGGGGCCGCGATAGTGAAAGGCCCGCGCACCGCGATGAAGAGCGGTCCCCGCACCGCGATGAAGAGTGGCCCCCGCTTGCCGCAACTGGAGAAAGCCCTCGCACGAACCGAAGACCCAACACAGCCAATAAATAAATAAATAAATAAATAAAGTAGTTATAAAAAAAATTAAAAAAAAAAAAAAAAAAAAAAAAGAATCTGCCTGCCAATGCAGGGGACAAGGGTTCGATCCCTGGTCCGGGAAGATCCCACGTGCTGCGGAGCAACTAAGGCCATGCACCACAACTACTGAGCCTGCGCTCTAGAGCCTGTGAGCCCCAACTACTGAAGCCCACGCACCTAGAGCCCGTGCTCCACAACAACAGAAGCCACTGCAATGAGAAACCTGCACAGCGCAACGAAGACCTAATGCAGCCAAAAATAAATAAAAATATTTAAAAAAAAAAAAAAAAAAAAAAAAAAAACAAAACCTATGGGATGCAGCAAAAGCAGTTCTAAGAGGGAAGTTTATAGCTGTACAAGCCTACCTCAAGAAACAAGAAAAATCTCAAATAAACAATCTAACCTTACACCTAAAGGAACTAGAGAAAGAAGAACAAACAAAACCCAAAGTTAGCAGAAGGAAAGAAATCATAAAGATCAGAGCAGAAATAAATGAAATAGAAACAAAGAAAACAATAGCAAAACCCAATAAAACTAAAAGCTGGTTCTTTGAGAAGATAAACAAAATTGATAAACCATTAGCCAGACTCATCAAGAAAAAGAGGGAGAGGACTCAAATTGATAAAATGAGAAATGAAAAAGGAGAAGTTACAACAGAAACTGCAGAAATACAAAGCATCCTAAGAGACTACTACGAGTAACTCTATGCCAATAAAATGGAAACCTGGAAGAAATAGACAAATTCTTAGAAAGTTATAACCTTCCAAGACTGAACCAGGAAGAAACAGAAAATATGAACAGACCAATCACAAGTAATGGAATTGAAACTGTGATTAAAAATCTTCCAACAAACAAAAGTCCAGGACCAGATGGCTTCACAGGTGAATTCTATCAAACATTTAGAGAAGAGCTAACACCCATCCTTCTCAAACTCTTCCAAAAAACTGCAGAAGAAGGAACACTCCCAAACTCATTCTATGAGGCCACCATCACCTTGATACCAAAACCAGACAAAGATACTACAAAAAAAGAAAATTACAGACCAATATCACTGATGAATATAGATGCAAAAATCCTCAACAAAATACTAGCAAACAGAATCCAACAACACATTAAAAGGATCATACACCATGATCAAGTGGGATTTATCCCAGGGATGCAAGAATTCTTCAATATACACAAATCAATCAATGTGATACACCATATTAACAAACTGAAGAATAAAAACCATATGATCATCTCAATAGATGCAGAAAAGCTTCTGACAAAATTCAACACCCATTTATGATAAAAAACTTTCCAGAAAGTGAGCACAGAGGGAACCTACTTCAACATAATAAAAGCCATATATGACAAACCCACAGCAAACATCATTCTCAATGGGGAAAACTGAAAGCATTTCCTCTAAGATCAGGAACAAGACAAGGATGTCCACTCTCACCACTATTATTCAACATAGTTTTGGAAGTCCTAGTCACAGCAATCAGAGAAGAAAAAGAAATAAAAGGAATACAAATCGGAAAAGAAGAAGTAAAGCTGTCACCATTTGCAGATGGCATGATCCTATACACAGAGAATCTTAAAGATGCCACTAGTAGAAAACTACTAGAGCTAATCAATGAATTTTGTAAAGTTGCAGGATACAAAATTAATGCACAGAAATCTCTCACATGGGCTTCCCTGGTGGCGCAGTGGTTGAGAGTCTGCCTGCCAATGCAGGGGACACGGGTTTGAGCCCTGGTCTGGGAAGATCCCACATGCCGCGGAGCAACTAGGCCCGTGAGCCACAACTACTGAGCCTGCGCGTCTGGAGCCTGTGCTCCGCAACAAGAGAGGCCGTGATAGTGAGAGGCCCGTGCACCGCGATGAAGAGTGGCCCCCGCTTGCCAGAACTAGAGAAAGCCCTCGCACAGAAACGAAGACCCAACACAGCCAGAAATGAATAAATAAATAAATAAATAAATAAATTTATTAAAAAAAAAAAAAAAAAATCTCTCACATTCCTATACACTAATGATGCAAAATCTGAAACAGAAATTAAGGAAACATTCCCGTTTACCATTGCAACAAAAAGAATAAAATACCTAGGAATAAACCTACCTAAGGAGACAGAAGACCTGTATGCAGAAAACTATAAGACACTGATGAAAGAAATTAAAGATGATACCAACAGATGGAGAGATATACCATGTTCTTGGATTGGAAGAATCAATATTGTGAAAATGACTATACTACCCAAAGCAATCTACAGATGCAATGCAATCCCTATCAAATTACCAATGGCATTTTTTACAGAACTAGAACAAAAAATCTTAAAATTTGTATGGAGACACAAAAGACCCTGAATAGCCAAAGCAGTCTTGAGGGAAAAAAACGGAGCTGGAGAAATCAGACTCCCTGACTTCAGACTATACTACAAAGCTACAGTAATCAAGACAATATGGTACTGGCACAAAAACAGAAATATAGATCAATGGAACAGGATAGAAAGCCCAGAGATAAACCCACACACCTATGGTCAACTAATCTATGACAAATGAGGCAAGGATATACAATGGAGAAGACAGTCTCTTCAATAAGTGGTGCTGGGAAAACTGGACAGCTACATGTTAAAGAATGAAATTAGAACAACTCCCTAACACCATACACCAAAATAAACTCAAAATGGATTAGAGATCTAAATGTAAGACTGGACACAATAAAACTCTTAGAGGAAAACATAGGAAGAACACTCTGACATAAATCACAGCAAGATCTTTTTTGATCCACCTCCTAGAGTAATGGAAATAAAAACAAAAATAAACAAATGGGACCTAATGAAACTTCAAAGCTTTTGCACAGCAAAGGAAACTACAAACAAGACGAAAAGACAACCCTCATAAGGGGAGAAAATATTTGCAAACCAATCAACGGACAAAGGATTAATCTCCAAAATATATAAACAGCTCATGCAGCTCAATATTAAAAAAACAACCCAATTGAAAAATGGGCAGAAGACCTAAATAGACATTTCTCCAAAGAAGACATACAGATGGCCAAGAAGCACATGAGAAGCTGCTCAACATCACTAATTATTAGAGACATGCAAATCAATACTACAATGAGGTGTCACCTCACAGCAGTTAGAATGGGCATCATCAGAAAATCTACAAACAACAAATGCTGGAGAGGGTGTGGAGAAAAGGGAACCCTCTTGCACTGTTGGTGGGAATGTAAATTGATACAGCCACTATGGAGAACAGTATGGAGGTTCCTTAAAAAACTAAAAATAGAGTTACCATATGACCCAGAAATCCCACTACTGGGCATATACCCAGAGAAAACCATAATTCAAAAAGACACATGCACCCCAGTGTTCATTGCAGCACTATTTACAATAGCCAGGTCATGGAAGCAACCCAAATGCCCATCGACAGATGAATGGATAAAGAAGATGTGGCACATATATACAATGGAATATTACTCAGCCATAAAAAGAAACGAAATTGAGTTATTTGTAGTGAGGTGGATGGACCTAGAGTCTGTCATACAGAGTGAAGTCAGAAAGAGAAAAACAAATATTGTATATTAACGCATATATGTGGAACCTAGAAAAATGGTACAGATGAACTGGTTTGCAGGGCAGAAATTGAGACACAGATGTAGAGAACAAAGGTATGGACACCAAGGGGGGAAAGCGGAGGGGGGAGGGGAGGGTGGTGGTGTGATGAATTGGGAGATTGGGATTGACATATATGCACTAATATGTATAAAATGGATAACTAATAAGAACCTGCTGTATAAAAAAATAAATAAAATAAAATTCAAAAATTCAAAAACAAGGGCTTCCCTGGGGGCGCAGTGGTTAAGAATCCGCCTGCCAATGCAGGGGACACGGGTTCAAGCCCTGGTCCGGGAAGATCCCACATGCTGCAGAGCAACTAAGCCTGTGCGCCACAACTACCAAGCCTGCGCTCTAGAGCCCACGAGCCACAACTACAAGGCCCGTGTGCCACAACTACTGAAGCCCATGCACCTAGAGCCCGTGCTCCACAACAAGAGAAGCTACTGTAATGAAAAGCCCGTACACTGCCTCAAAGAGTAGCCCCCACTCACTACAACTAGAGAAAGCCCGCGTGCAGCAACAAAGACCCAATGCAGCTATAAATAAATAAATAAATAAATAAATAAATAAATTTATATATATTAAAAAAAAGAACTTTCTTCACCTTTAAAAAAAATGGTAAAGATTGGAACAGAGACTTGGTCAAAGAAGATATACAGATAGTAAATAAGGCATACAGGAATATGCTCAACATTGTATACTATTAGGGAATTACAAATTAAAACAACAATGAGATAGCACTGCGCACCTACTATGACTAATAAACTCCAAAAAAATGACACTACTGATTGATGGAGGGTGAGGAAAAACAGGACTCTCCTTCACTGCTGATGAAATGCATATACAGCTACTTTAAAAGATATCTTGTAAGTTTTTTCCAAAGCTAAATAAGGTTCACCTGGGGATCCAACATCATGCCTCCAGTAGTTAGACAACTGCTTTTAAGAACTATGTCCAGGGGACTTCCCTAGTGGTCCAGTGGTTACAAACCCGCCTTCCAATGCAGGGGACGCGGGTTCGATTCCTGGTTGGGGAACTAAGATCCCACATGCTGCAGGGCAACTAAGCCCGTGCACCGCAACTAGAGAGCCCGCGCACCACAACTAAGATCCTGCATGCCACAACTAAGACCTGACGCAGCCCAATAAATAAATAAATATTTTTTAAAAAAGAACCCACTACTTGGAATACTATTCAGCAATCAAAAAGAACAAAGTAACAAAACATGCTACATCATGGATGAACTTCAAAAGAAAAAAACTATGTCCAAATACAAACAAGGATGTAATTAAGCACAGTGCCTCTATTCATAATGGCTGTAAACTTAAAGAAACCGGGATGTCCATCAGTAGAAGAATGCATAAACAGATTGGGGTATACCCATTACAAGGGGAGCAGAATATGCCACCCCAAAATATGCGTGCATAAGGATTATTTTGAGCTGATTGCTTTTTTAAAAAAAGAAGATGCATGAGAATCTCTGAAAACCAAGTCAAGATTGCCCTTTTGTGAGGAAAATTTACATTTATAAGGGAAGTCTCCATTTGAAAGGTTATCTCCCTCCCCATACCAGGAATGGAAGGATGACTAAATCTCAAGGAACTCATATCAGTGGAGAAAGCAAAGACTTAAATCTGCACAACAATCAAACTCTTCCTTTCTTTTGTTTTTAGATGAAGATGGTATTTAAGATGATGGTTTGGGCCATTTCAGGGCATTACTCAGTTTTCCGGAATATCTCCCTTGCATGTAGGAAGTACACATGTTATTAAACTTCTGATTGTTTTTCTCCAGTTCATCTGCCTTTCATCTTCATTACTTCAATGAAGAACAAAGAAAGGCAGAGGAAAAATTTATTTTCCTCCCATACACATGCAGTGGAATAGCATTCAGAAATATAAAGGAATGAACCATCAACCCATGCAAAAAACATGGATGAATCTTACATGTATATTGTAAAGTGAAAGAATCCAGTCTGACGTGTTACACACTGCATGACCCCATTTATGACACTCTGGAACAGGTAAAACAGAGATGGTAAACAGGTTATGGGTGGGGAATTGAAATATTCCATATGATACTTTAGTAACGAATACCTGCCACTATGCATTTATCTAAACCCATAAATTTTTACAGCCCAACAAATAAATCATAATATATTCAATCTTAGTTATTTAGGATATGGGAGTACCACAGGATTAATTACAGAATTTAACAAAAACTGATTTAGAAATGTATGAAAAAAACCCACTGTTGGTGGTGGGACAAAAGGTGCTGACCTCCATAACTTTGGAAATAAATGGAATCTGTAGACCAAAGGCGAAATGTACTGTACCTAAACACTAGACTCTATTTTATAAAGTTCTTCCCCTGGGGGTAGGAGCTAAGAATGCTGAAACCACTGTATCTGTAATCTAGAATGAAGCAAGCGATGAATTCAAAAAATGACAGATGGTAGAAGCCAAGTTTCCTACCACTGGAGTAGGAAGTTACAGATAAGCAAAGGGAGAAGGTTACAATATCCATGTAATAATGGATCAGGTTGGTGACATCTATATAAACTCATCTTTAGCTTAACATGGATACAGAGAGTTCTACAAAGAAATCTTTATAATTAGGTGTATATGCATAGGTTGGAATACATGCATATATTTCAGTGCATTGTCAGCTGAGTACATCTAACTTCCAAATGTAAGTTTTTAATACCATCCCCTAATAAAAGGAATCAGGGACCTTTGAAGAAATGGCTGCTACTAGGACTCAGAGAGTAAATACATGTGCCAGGATAATCTTGAAGTATCAGAAAGTAAAGAAGTATCAAGGGAACAAAAAAACCCACAAGATGTTTTCTTTTTTTTTTAATTTTTTCTTTTTTGGGGGAGGCGGGGGGCGTGCTGCAAGGCTTGTGGGATCTTAGCTCCCCAACCAGGGATTGAACCTGTGCCCTCAGCAGTGAAAGCACAGAGTCCTAACCACTGGACTGCCAGGGAATTCCCAAGATGTTTTCATTCGACATAATCCCATGAGACAATGGAAAAAGCTCTTATACAGCCAAAGCAAGAATGAACTAAGCACCCAAGTACTGTACTGTTGAATTATAACCACAAGTATAAAATAACTATTCAGGTGTCCACACTAGTAAAATAAATAATTACAAACACTTTTTATGAGTTGGGTTAAATAGAAATGTCCTATGCAGAAGAATTCCAAATAATCGATGTAGACACATAGGCATCCATCGAGGAAGTAACCCTAACCCTCTTCTGAAGTGTGGGTTCCGCATAGTGACTTCTTCCTAAATAAGACGTACGGTATGGACACGAGAAAAATAACTTCACAGCAGGGAAAACTGACAAACACGACCTCAGTCACGTGACCAAAGTTAACATAAACAGTGATAAGTTGCCTTGAGAGCCTGTTCCCTTGACATAAAATGATGAGAATGCACTTGACCTCTGTGACCTGCCTCCTCAAAACCCATAAACCCAGTCTAATCACGAGAAAAACAGCAAGAAACGGTGGGATTTTTGAATTCCAGTTTTCCACATCATTCCACCAAAAAACTATTAGAAATAATAAATGAATTCAGTAAAGTTACAAAATCAGTACACAGAAATCAATTGCTTTTCTAAACACCAATCGGAAAATGAAAAAAAACCCAACCCTATTTACAATTGCATCAAAAAGAACAAAATACTTAGGAATAAATTTAACCAAGGGCGTGAAAGGCCTGCACACTGAAAACTTAAAGATATTGAAGAATAAATTGAAAGACACAAATAAATGGAACGATATCTCGTTCTCGTGGAATGGAAGAATATTGCTAAAATGTCCATTCTACTCAAAGCAATGTACACAGTGAATGCGATCCCTACCAAAATTCCAATGGTATTTTTCACAGAAATAGAGCAAATCATCCTAATATTTGTGTGGAACCACAAAGGATCCCAAATAGCCAAAGCAATCCTGAGAAAGGAGAACAGGCTGGAGGCATCTTCCTCCCGACTTTACACTACATTATGAAGCTACAGTCACCAAAAAAGTGTGGAATTGGCACAAAAACAGGCTCACGGATCAGAGGAACAGAACAGAGAGCTCAGTATTCAACCCACATGGCTGGGGTCAGTTAACTAATGACAAAGGGGCCAAGAGCACACCAAGGGTAAGGACAGTGCCCACAATAAACAGCGCTGGGAAAACTGGATGCCACACGCCACATAACGACACTGGACACCATCTACACGGCACACAAAACTGACTAAAAACCCAGTTTTCCACATCAAGCCCGTCCTGGGTCGCATGAAGACGGACCTCCCTCAACAGTCAGTCGCACACAGGAAGCTTCTCCCCACTTCTCCTCACCTTTTCCTCTCGGCTTCACCTGGGTCGTCAGGAAACTCAGCTCCTGTCAGTATGGACGCAGCCCCAAGTTGTCCTGAAGCCGAAACCCTGGTGAGTCCTAAGGAGACTGAGCTCCTGTCGGCAGAGATGCTGACCCGGGGCATCCGAAGGCAAAGCCCAGTCGGTGCCTGAGGAGACATAACTCCTCTCGGCTGCGCGGAGCCAAGTCCTCAGTGGAATGCGCATGCTCTGTGGGTCAGAGAGGCGGTCTCGGCCCCCCTGTGGTCAGTGCAGGAAGTGCAGGCCGTGCCCACCTCACAGTTCACTGGAGGCAGCGCCCCCTACTGGCAGAACTGCTGAATCTGTTAAACTGTGGAAATTCAAACCTAAATGGAGACAGCATCCCATAATTTCTCCCAAAATACTTAAGGAACAATTAATTGGAAACCGTATGGAATGAAATGAATGTTTATAACTTACACCAAATTCACCCAAAATTATTCATAGACGAATCTTAAATGCAAAACTATTCAAAATTATAGAAGAAGACATAGAGGAAAATTGACAGGAGGTTGGGTTTGGTTATGTACATCATGAGCTCTGAGTTTTAACACACAACACAAAAAGGCAATCCACAAAGAAAAACAAGGAATACCACGGACTTTGTAAAATTAAAGATTTCTACTCTGTGGAAGGCCTTACTCAGAAAATCAAAAGACAAGTCACAAACTGAGAGAAAAATATTTGCAGACACATGTCTAACAAAGGATTTGTATCAAAACATACAAAAAGCTCTAACACAAACAACCCCATTAAAAATAGGAAAAGCTCTGAACAAACACCTGGTCAAAGAAGGTACATAGATAGTATACAAAACTATGCCCAGGATTGAGGGACAGAGAAACATTGGTCCAGCTCAAGTCTCTGAGCCATGTGTGACCCTGGACTAGTCCTGTCCTTCCTGGAGGCCTCAGAAAGATGGAGAGGGACAAGGGGAGTGAGGGAAGGTTATGCTTTAACCTAACTCTAACTCTAACCTATAACCCTAACACCCTAACCTATAGCCCTAAACCTAACAACCCTAGACCCTTGATCCTGACACCTCGGCTCTAATCCCTGACCCTGACCATTACCCTCTACCCTGACTATCCAGCCCTGACCATAACCCTAAACCCTGATACCTAAGCCCTGACACTGACTCTGACAGCAGACCTTAATCCTAGCAAAGTGGATACCAAGGAATGACTCTATAATCTCTCAAATAAACCAAGGGAATAAATCTTCATGACCTTGCATTTAGCAGTGGTTTCTTAGATCTGACATCAAAGCACAAGAAATGAAAGAAAAAATAGATAGATTGGATTTCCTCAAAGTTAAAAAATTTATTGCATCAAAACTGCTATCCAGAAAGTAAAAAGATAGCCCACAGAACAGAAGAAAATATTTGCACATGATATATCTAATGAGTCTGTTAACCAGAACATATTGAGAAACTCAACAACAAAAACACAACTCAATTTTTAAAATGCACAAAGGACTTGACCAGACTCTTCTCCAGACAAGACATACAAGTGGTCAACATACAATGGAAAAGATGTCAAACATCGGTAGTCATGATGGAAATGCAAATTCGTACCATAATTCATTACCCCTTCAACCACACTAGAATTGTTATCGTCAAGAAAAATAAAAAATAACTAATACTGGCAACAATGTAGAGCAAGTGGAACTGTAAACATGGCTTGTGGAAATATAAAATGATGCAACCTATGTGCACAATACTTTGACATTTCCTCAAAAAGATAACTGTACAGTATGATAGGATTCAACAACTCCACTCCTAGTGAGAATTAAAAACAGCTGTTCAAACAAAAAGTTGTACACAAATATTCATAGTGCTGTGAACAGCAGCACTGTTCACAATAGCTAAGAGGTAGAAACAATTAAAATGTCAATCAACAGGTGAACAGATAAACAAAATGCAGCACATCCATGAACTGCCATATTATTCTAACACATAAATGAATAGAGTAAAATGGTGCAACCACTGTGAAAACAATATGGCAGCTCCTCAAAAAGTTAAACACAGAGTTAACATATGATCTGTCAATTCCACTTCAGGGTATTTACTCAAAATATTTGAAAGCAGGGACTGGAACAGATATTTGTACACTCATATTCATAGCAGCATCATTCACAATAACAAAAGGTGTAAGCAACCCAAGTGTCCATTGATGGATAAATGGGTAAATGGAATGTGGTATATTCATAAGGAAATATTATTCAAGGAAATATTATTTCCTTGAAAACTAAGGAAATTCTGACACATGCTATAACATGGATGAACCTTGAAGTTACTATGCTAAGTGAAATAAGTTAGTTACAGAAGGACAAATTATTTGATTCCACTTACATAAGGCATCCAGAGGAGTCAAATTCAAAGATAGAAAGAATGTGGTTGCAGGAGCTGAGAAGAGTTAGTGTTTAATGGATACAGTTTCACTTGGGGAAAATGAAAAAGTTTGAGAGATGAATGGTGAGGATATTTTTGTAACAATGTAGATGCAATGAATGTCACAGAACTGTATATGTAAAATGGTTTAAATGGTAAATGTTATGTTATGTGTTTTTAATCACAAAGGAAAAAATGAAGTACTGATACATGCTACAACATGGATAATCCTAAGTGAAAGAAGCCATACAGGAAAGGCCACCAGGTCACATACCCATCTTGTACTTCAAGTCCATCAAGATTTTGAATATGAGGGAAAGTCTCAGTTAGGGTTCCAGAGGGGAAAAAAAAGAAAGAAAACTGGATCACAATGAAAAAAGACATTTTCATAGAGTTGGAGCAGATGGTGAAAGTTGAAGTGGACCTGTGGATTGGATTATTATAAGAAATTGTAATGATTCTCATTTGGTAATTAAGTGCTTGTTCCCTGGGAGTGTATCCGTGTTTTGGGTAAAACACACTGGAGTGTTTTGTGTGAAGTGCCAAATGTGAGTACTTTGTGCTGCTATTGAAAATTTTCTATACATTTGAAATTACTGGAAAATAAATTATATTTCAAACAATCACGTCAATAAAAGGACAGAAAAGTAGAGAAGACATGAAACTTTGTATAGAGGCCAAGCTTTACCCAGATCCTGCTCACCCAAAGTGATGATGCAATTCGCCCTTATAAGATTTCACATGTTTTTAAGGGGCACTGTGGGAAGATTATAATAGTAGCCACTATGTCTTGGGTGTTGTGGATGACCTGGATGTGGTAGAAATAGTGGGATTTCTAATTCCAGTTTTATACATCAAATCACCAAAAAACTATTAGAACTAATAAATGAATTCAGTAAAGCTGCAGGATACAAAATCAATACACTAAAATCAGTTGTGTTTCTATACACAAATAATGAACCATCAGAGAGAGAAATTAAGAAAACAATCCTATTTACAATAACGTCAAAAGAACCACATAACTGGGAATGAATTTAACCCAAGAGTGTGAAAGAGTTGCACACTGAAAACCCTAAGACATCAACGAAGAAACTGAAGACACAAAGAAATGGAAAGATATCCGGTGCTTTTGGATGGAAAGAATTAGTAGTGCTAAAATGTCCATTCTACCCAAAACAGTATGCACTTCAATGACATTCCTACCAAAATTCCAAAGGCATTTTTCACAGAAACTGAACAACCCTGGCATGTGTATGGAACCACAAAGGACCCTGAACAGCCAAGGGGATCCTGAGAAAGGAGAACAGCAGCTGGAGGAAACTCACTCACTGACTTGAAACCATATTACAGAGCTACAGGAACCAAACAGTATAGAAATGGCACTAAAAGAGGCACATGGGCCAGAGGAATAGACCAGAGAGCCCAGGAATAAGCCCATACATATGTGGTCAGTTAATTTATGACAAAGCTGTCAAGAACATACACCAGGGAAAGGACAATCCCCTCCATAAATTGTGTGTGTTATAAAGAGAAGGGAGAGAATTACTGTGTTGGTGCCTTGGGGACATTTGGAGGAGTTTCTGACAGCGGGGATGCAATCTGTCTGTCTTTACCCTCCTTGGTAGAAATCTCCATATGACCTGAGCCTCTCTAAGAATCCTCTCTGAATTGGGGCCTGAAGACATCAGAGCTGAGATTCAAGTTGTCTTCACAGACAGTATCTCAAGGTTGAGTGTAAGTATCATTTCAACAAGGTAATTTAAAATGCTATTTTTGCCCTTTGTTCCAAACGTGTAAGAGGGGAAGTGTTGGTAGAGGCCTAGTGTTTAGAGCTATCTGATTTGACTGGACCTGTTCATTCATCCCAACTGGCCTCACACCCATTTGAGTTACTGGCAATGACCAAGCCGAATCCAGAGACTCGCTAGCGAGAAGGATACTGATGGCAACTTTCCTATTACCTGTCCTGTTGGTTTCTCTGCACTTTCTGGTCACTAGGCTGTGTCACTTCCTATGGTGCCTGGGTATCAGGTTTTTAATATGATTTTCACCAATTATGAGACTAGAAAGAACAGAAATCAGGCCATTCCATGAAATCTCTCTGAAACTGGAGGACAGAGTCACTTTCTTTATTTTCCTGGTTTAACAGGTCAATTAGTTGCTGCTCATTACCACCTAGCCCTGTTTTACCATCACACCAGTCAGTCAACTGAGATTTACCCATATTTATATTTACACTGGTTCTACCTCAAAGAGCCTTGTTGATCAAACATGTGAATGAATTCACCTCAATCTGGAAATACTGGAAAGGTAGAATAAATCCAGTTTAATGTAATTTATGTAAATAATTTATTACAGGGAATTCCCTTAGGGGTAAACGTCAATATTTACCATCAATTAAAAATAAATATAATACCGATACGTGTGTTCACATGTCCAATCACGTAAGTTAGTTCATGTGTCTGGCGTACATTGTCACGTGCATTTAACCTCTACAAGTGGCTATGCTTTTGTGTACGTTACCGTACAGTACTGTATAGAATACAGTAGTACAGTATCTTTATTTCAAGCCCAGGATGTCCAGAAGCGAGCATAAAAGCAGTGGTGACGTAGCTGGTACTACTGTACTTTTCAAGGTACTCTACTGCAAGATTAAAAATGTTTTCTTTATTTTTTGTGCTTGTTATGTATTATTTGTGTGAAAGTATTATAAACCTATTACAGTGCAGTACTATATAGCTGATCGTGTTAGTTGGGTACCTAGGCTAACTTAGCTGGACTTACAAACAAATTGGACTTACAAACACACTCTTGGAACAGAACTCGTTCTTATGTAGGGGACTTACTCTACATGCACATACAAACACACACACAATGACGTGGGCACACACACACGTGCACACGGGCAGACACACACCCTCTGCTAAAGTTACCAATAGCTTTTGACGTCAGTGAAACCCCACAATTTTACAAGTTTACTCTGTGGAATGAGCTGGCTCTGGGTTTAAATCCTGCCTCTGGCTGTAGGACAGGGCACAGATCACTTCACCTCCCTGCACAGTTTTCCTCTTCTATTAAACAACACCCACTACAGAAGGGTTAATGTGAGGATCAGACAGAATAGTGCCTAATAAACCGGTGCTTCTCAGACTCCAAAGTGCACCTGAATCACCTGGAAATCTTGTTACAGTGCAGATGCTGATTCAGATTCTTAAGTGGGGCTCGACATTCTAAGTTCCTAGGTGACGTTACACTGCTGGTCCACGGACCAAACTTTGCGTAGAGAAGCACATACTCAAATTTTACAAAAGGGAAACTAAAATCACTATCCGGTGGTCCTGCCAGCCAAGTAAGAGAAGAAAGCTAAGAAAGGATTTTTTTTGGTGCCCAACGTGAGCTTGGCACGAACTCAGTTTCTCTAGGTGTGGAGAGGGTAACACATTTGGGGCCAGGCTTTATTCTGTCCCCTCATGAGCCTCAGCATAACTTCATTTCCATTCTTCTGCCCAGGGCCAGCCAGGGGCCACGGGAACCCACAGAGATGGGGAGTCTCATACCTGTCAGAGTCTTGGCAAATCTCCACCACAGCCACGAAGGCCTTCAGGTACTTGTTGGGTTGGTAGGAGTGGATGTAGTCAGGGAACAGCTGTTCCTGGGGTCCCCGTTCGAGGCCGTGGAATCTATAGCTACCTGGAAGAGAAGATAAGCGAATGGGTGAATTTAAAGTGAACACATTTCAGGACTTCCCTGGTGGTCCAGTGGTAAAGAATCCACCTTCCAATGCAAGGGATGAGAGTTCAATCCCTGGTCAGGGAACGAAGATCCCACATGCCACAGGGCAACTAAATCCGCACTCCACAACTACTGAGCTCGTGTCTCAAGGAGAGCCCGCGTGCCACAAACTATAGAGCCCATGCGCCCTGGAACCCGTGCGCCACAACTAGAGAGAAGCCCAAATGCCGCAATGAAGAGACCGCGCGCTGCAACGAAAGATTCCGCATGCCTCGACGAAGACCCGACGCAGCCAAGAAAATAAATAAAATAAATAAATATTTAAAAAAATAAAGTGAACACATCTCGTAAGAACCGTGATCAGCCCTGAGAGAAACATGGCCTGAGGGGGAGGAAAGCAGTACGTTACACACCCTGCTGATAAGTAGAGTTAGAGAAAAAAATTCATTAGCTTTAAAAACTAGTTATTAACTTGGTTGAGGCCATTTCTGTAGTCTTCAGTCTCCCTCTCCCTCATGCCCTCTCTTCTCTGTGTCCAAAATGGAATTTGAGATTGATGTACAGGTCAGAAAGCCCAGCCGCTCTAATCTACGACGTCACCAGGCAGCAGGGTCAAGGGTGGAATATCATAATTCACTAAGAAAAGTCTTCTGTGCTCTCCAGGCAGGATGATTCCATGTCTGAGGCCTAGGTAAACTCCCTTAAAACTAAAGATGTTAAAGATGCGGTCTGTATATCAAAGCCATTGTTGTTTTTTGTTTGTTTTTTTAACATCCAACTATTACTTTGTTTATGTTACTAGGCTTAATTTACATGGAAAAGACAACCAAGCAGTTCTGCCCCATATCAGGAAAAGTTTCCAATCAATACCAATTATGTGGTGACAAATAACTAGGAATGGTGACATCTTTGGATCAAGACTGACAAGGAAGAATGGGCTCTGGGGGCTTCCCTGGTGGCGCAGTGGTTGAGAATCTGCCTGCCAATGCAGGGGACATGGGTTCGAGCCCTGGTCTGGGAAGATCCCACATGCCGCGGAGCAACTGGGCCCGTGAGCCACAACTACTGAGCCTGCGCGTCTGGAGCCTGTGCTCCGCAACAAGAGAGGCCGCGACAGTGAGAGGCCCGCGCACTGCGATGAAGAGTAGCCCCCGCTTGCCACAACTGGAGAAAGCCCTCGCACAGAAACGAAGACCCAACACAGCCAAAAATAAATAAATAAATAAATAATAATAAAAAAAAAGAATCCTTCAGCCGACACACAAGTATGGTGATTTATTTCTTACAAGACCAAAGTTTCGGAAAAAAAAAAAAAAAAGAATGGGCTCTGATGCTACAGTTCATCTCCAACAAGAATATGGCACAATGGCCAGCACAAACCATACTAACACTGAACCTTTAGCGCTGGTCACAAATTCGGATCTCTTCTCTGAAGCTAGCAAATCAACTGAAATAACTGGATTAAAAAAAAGTTTTAAAATGAAGCCTGAATTAATTTAAGAACCATGCTCTTGACACATTTTCCTTTCAGAATTTACATAAAACACTTTTTCACTCTAATAGCCCAGGATTTTTTCCTCACATAGCCCACCATATAGCTGCAGACAGACTGTTCTGCCTCAAGATGTAAACATAGGGGGAAAAAAAATTAACAGCATCTGCATAATATTCTCTCTACACACTGCTGTTGGATGGAAAATAGAAAATTAAAAAAAGAAAGAAAGGATGAAAGAAAGAAAGAAAGGAAGGAAGGAAGAAAAAAGAAAAAGAAAGAAAGGAAGGAAGGAAGGAAGGAAGGAAGGAAGGAAGAAAGAGAGAGAGAGAAAGAAAGAAAGGAAGAAAGAAACGTTCCATTATAGATTCTCACAACCCCTTGTTCCACAGTTCATGAATCTTACACTGACGCTAAAGTGACAATGTATGTAAGTAGACTTTTGTTTTCAGTGAAGAAGACCTGGGGAAAAGATGGATTTATCTCTTTTTCTTCAAGAGTTCCAGATGGTACATGCTCCCCAAAGCCCTCACTTTCTCGAACTAGAGCACTTTCTAGGATCACACGGCCTTCCTTATAACGCTGGGTGTCTTCAGTGGCAAACTCATAGATCCATCCCAGTTTGCTATTGCAGTTTTTGCAGCTCACATCTCGAACCATGTGGCGGCCAGTGAGCATGACCCAGTCTTGAACTTCACTGTACTGCAGGTTAACTACCTTGTTAAAAGTTAGTTAAAAAGAAATGCTCTGCCAGTGGCGCCTGTGAATCAAGTGGAGATGAGTTCTGAGTGGTTGGTCGGGATTGTATCGCAGTTTGCATAGGAAAACAGACGGGTACCACCGATATGATCAAGGAAAATCCTGCCCATTTTTATAGTTGAAGTTCTAAAACCCCTGAGCAGCTGCGAGATCCAAGGCCACCAGCGGCTCTTCGGTCCTCGGCTGAGATGAAGCCTCAAAGCCATTGTTACTTTCATGAGTGGCAAGTTGCAAAGAGATGCGTTGCATTGGTTATAATAAAATTTCTGCCAGAAGACGCTCTGTGTAAGGCTCCATTCATGTAAAAACTCCTGCCCACGCCAGAGAAGATGCCTGAATGCTATGGCATTGTCAGCGGCAAGTGGAGAAGAGAAACCTCTGCAGACAGAGGTCACCAAGTTGTCATTATCTTTGAACTTCCTAAATTTTTTCTGACCCCCAACATCATCATCATCTAAATAAAAGTTGACTCACCCAACACTTCTTTTTTTAACATATATATATATATATATATTCTTTTTCATATTCTTTTCCATTATGATTTGTCACAGAATATTGAATATAGTTCCCTGTGCTATACAGTAGGATCTTGTTGTTTATCCATTCTACACACAATAGTTTGCCTCTGTTAATCCCAAACTCCCATTCCTTTCCTCCCCTCCCCACTACCTTGGCAACCACAAGTCTGTTCTCTATGTCTGTGAGTCTGTTTTTTTTCGTAGATACATTGATTTGCATTGTATTTTAGATTCCACATATACGTGCTATCATATGGTATTTGTCTTTCTCTTTCTGACTTACTTCACTTAGTATGAAAATCTCTAGGTCCATCCATGTTGCTGCTAATGGCATTATTTCATTCTTTTTTTATGGCTGAGTAGTATTCCATTGTACATATGCACCCCATCTTCTTTATCCATTCCTCTGTCAATGGACATTTAGGTTGTTTCCATGTCTTGGCTATTGTGAATCGTGCTGCTGTGAGCATAGAGGTGCATGTATCTTTTCAAATTATAGTTTTGTCTGGGTAAATGCCTAAGTGTGGGATTGCTGGATCCTGTGGCTACTCTATTTTTAGTTTTTTGAGGAACCTCCATATTGTTTTCCATAGTTCACCCAACACTTCTTAACAACAACAACAACAAAATGATTAAGCCTGGGGGGTTGGGCTAAACCGGGAAGGCGCATTTCTTCTGATTTCTAACATCATCACCATTTCAATGAAAGTTAGCCCAGCAAACACCTCTCCAAAGAAATGCTTAAGCTTGGGGGTGGAGAGTAGGGAGAGAGGGATTAAAATGAAAGGAGTTGTAGAGAAAGAAAGGAGTGTTCATGGTGCATCCAGCCCAGCAGAATCCATTCACTGGCTGACTGATGACAGAAGAGCTCTATTTTCTCTTAAGATCTTTTGAATGCGAAACATTATTTTGTATATTTTTTGGCAAAATTCCATTATAACAAATAACTGGAATATCCCATTGGACTTAAGGTGGCATGTTAGCTCTGGAAGGACAGTGGAAAGGGGCTACGTGCTCTGTGTCTGCTTCTGAGGGACCCGATGCTAAGAGCAACGTTGATGGAAAAAAATGCCACCATGTCTTATATTGTAGGCCTGCAATCAAACCAAAGTAACTAGAAGAGAAAAAACAATAGGCTAACAGTAATTCACTTACAACCTCTCTTTTTTCCTTTCATAAAGTTTTTTTCTCATCACTGAGTTTTCTCCCTTTTCGTCCTTACCCCTCCACAGGACTATGTTGAAAATAAATTTAAGCAGGATTCACATTCTATTTTCAGAATCTCCAGATGTTTTCAACAAGGTAGTACAAACTGATAAAATGCTAGTACTAAGTGTTTCAAAAGGAAAGGTCATGTGAAGAAAAATTGTACAGTATTTCCCCAACCCTTAGATGCTCTTACTTTGGACAACAAAGGGAAGAAGGGAGGGGTAACCTCTGTTAAAACCCTACTACGTGTCAGACACCTGTGCTGACTGCTTTATAGGCATTGTGTTATTTCATTTTCATGAAAACTCTGCAAGGTAGAGATTGTTATTCCTTTTCATTAATGAAGAGCCTGATACCCAAAGGTGATGAAAATCACAAGGTCGTAGGGGATGGAGCTGGGTTTAAACCCAAGTCTACATGGTTTCAAAGACTTTACTTCTCCATTGTATCATTATACACCCAAGAGAATGAGTAAGTCTGTGACCAGCATATCGAGACATCTCATGGGTATGTTTTATTCCTATAAAGAATGAAGGGATTTGGCCTGGAGGCAGGGAGACTAACCAGGGGACAACGACAGTAATTTAGGAGAGAAGAAATGCCTTGAATAAACAGCTCTTTATAACAAGTGAGACACAGTATCTTCTGAGACAGATTTTTATCCTGAAAGTGAAAGCCAATCCACTGGAAAAAAGAGAGGAAGACAACAGGTGAAGGGCCTTTTTGTCATGAACTGTGTGAAAAGCTAGTGGTGACGGGAGCCTACATGCATTTTGTGAACAAGAAGAAGGTGTAAAGCACTCCAGGACCCACCCATGGGGCCCCAGCCAGATAGAGGTCTGGATACATGTAGACAATTCCTGGAAAACTCCAAGGAGAACACTCAAGAGGTACCTGAGAGACAGTGTTTGGAGAAATCAAACATCTCAGGGCCTCCTGGATTTACTAAGCTCCAACACAAACCCACCACTCTCTGCCTTTTTGTCCTGACGAGGCACACTTAAGAGATCATGTCACCTCACGTATGTGTACATAGTGTTTAAAAGGTAAAAATAGTGCTGGGAAGGCTAGAAGTAAAGCCACCTCTTTCTCTCCTACTGAGGGAAGCAGCTTAAAACTCCAGAGAATTCTAGAGAATGCAAGGATGTTATTATGAAGATAACCTTGATTCTGCTCTGATTTATTAATATCACTGCAAGTATTGCAAATCATTGGCAGGTGTTGATACTTTAATATTAATAACAAGTACCTGTGACTCCTGTCACTTCTGTTTATGATGCCCCTCATTGTGAGGCATCTCACTCTACTTATGTTTCTTCCTTCCTTCCTTCCTTCCTTCCTTCCTTCCTTTCTTTTCTTTTCTTTCTTTCTTTCTTTCTTTCTTTCTCTCTTTTTCTTTCTTTCTTTCTTTCTTTCTTTCTTTCTTTCTTTCTCTCTCTCTCTCTCTCTTTCTCTCTTTCTCTCTTTCTTTCTTTTTCTTCTTTCTTTCCCATGCCATGAGGCATGTTAGTTCCCAGACCAGGGATTGAACCTGTGCCCCCTGCAGTGGAAACGAATATACGCAATTTTAACTACTCACCTCCAACACGTTTACTTCCAAATGGAAAAATCCTTTCTTTATGTGAATAAAGGTGACCATGGAGGCCCAGAGTGTTCTCTTTCAGGAAACTTGTGAAGAGAAGACAGAGAAACGCATGGTGCAAACCATACATTCAGTTTGATTCCAAAAGATTCAGATGCAGATGAGAATAAATATTCCACCATTAACCTATTTTTTTCTCTGCGATTATTCCTTATAGTCAGTATAATCTAAAGGTTTTCACTCATTATGGTGGACTCCAATCATCTGATGATGGGAAGAATCAAAGCCTCTATTTCCTGGAATACTACATAAAACTTCTCTGGAAACATAATATCTCTGCTTCCTACTAACTGGAATGTGGTATTTTAAAGTCAGAAGTCCACATGCATATCAAGAAACCCTATCATACAAGACACTTTTTAATCCAAACCTGTAAAAGCAGGATCTCCTTAAGACAAACCAAGGGTTCAAGCAAAATACCATGTTGCTACCAGAGACCTGGAGAGAAACAGGAAGTCTTTTAAGTACAATGAAAAAACAACTCACAAACCTCAGAGCAACTATTTTAAAGAAATATTTAGAAGCTCTAGGAAAGCGCTTGTCTCCTGCTGGGAAGCTCACTGGGACCCATAGCTCCTGCTCCAAATAAATAATGCTGGGATTGTGTCTGGAAGAATCAACATGAGACTGAGCGCTCACAGGAATGGTATAGGTTTGATGTCTGAGTGTTTTCACACAGTAACACGTGAGTAAGCAGACATTTGGTTCCATTCTACGCAAACTCTTCTCATCACACCATTCAAAACTGCCCAGGAGGGCTTCCCTGGTGGCGCAGTGGTTGAGAATCTGCCTGCTAATGCAGGGGACACGGGTTCGAGCCCTGGTCTGGGAAGATCCCACATGCCGCGGAGCAACTAGGCCCGTGAGCCACAATTACTGAGCCTGAGCGTCTGGAGCCTGTGCTCCGCAACAAGAGAGGCCGCGATAGTGAGAGGCCCGCGCACCGCGGTGAAGAGTGGCCCCCGCTCGCCGCAACTAGAGAAAGCCCTCGCACAGAAACGAAGACCCAACACAGCCAAAAATAAATAAACAAATAAATAAATAATAATTAAAGGTGCTAATAATTAAAACAAAAACAAAAACTGCCCAGGATTCAACAGCCACTCCTACCATGGACAGATGCTTCCTTTTATGGAATGCTCAGAGGAAATCACCTGGTTCTGATGCAGCTTGAGTTTGATCCTGTGAAACCATCAGAACTTCCCATCAGAGACAAATGAGGAGATTCTGGCCTTTATTAGTATGCGTGATGAACACAGGTGTCCTGGCTGTACTTGCCAACCCGCCTTCTATTTTTATCCATCTCCCTACATGTGAGCACCTTTGACCTACTCTGAGCTCAGACCCCTGATCTGTTAGAGTGACTCTGTCAGTCTTTCTTTAAAAATGGACAGGCAATAAAATGAATTTAACCTAGAAGCAGCAGATCAGCAAGGGAAATGAAAACATCAGAAGTTATCTAATCACAGCCACAGCCATTCAGGGCTCTGTCTTATCTGCTGGGTAATAAAAATGGGATGTTCCTAAACTTGAAGGGCATCCAATCAAATAAGTAAAGTTGTTGCTTACCTCTGGCTCTTGAGGGGATTTCTATGTAGTTTAACCCGTGTATACTAACTGCAAAACATTGGCATGGGTTTGAAACACCTATGTTCTGGGAAAGTTCTTTTTGGCAGGGGGCAGGGGTGTGCAGGGGGAAGTTTGTCTTGACAGAAAGCAAAAAGTAAAACACAAACGTCTTTGAGAACAGGGATTGTTAAGAGGGCAGTAGAAAAAAGGAATGAGGAGAAAAGAATATCTCCTCTGAAGTTAAGGTAGCTTTTCCAAAAAAGTAGGGTTTAGTCTCAGTTTAAGAACACTTTTAAAAAGCTTGGACAGCTCAAAAGTGCTGTTTAGGGAACTGAGAACCAAGTGAGCCAAGAACAACATTTCTTTAAAAAAATCCTGGCAAAGCAGCAAGAGGATAAAGAGTTGGTTTTGCATAGTTTTGGAGACACGATAACGAAGCAGAGGCATCTTCTCCCCAAAGGCACTGAAATCCTAGGGCATCAATGGGTCAGTTGCAGGGAGAGAGGGGAGCGGGGGGTGTGAGGGGTATTTCTCTCTCAAAGTCTCCCAGGGCACTCACCTCTCTGCTCCACCCTACTACACCATTCACCCTTCCTCCCTCCTGGAACCCCAGGGGGCAGCACTTCTTAAGAGCCCCCAGGGACCATCACTGCAGCCCAGATTCTTCCCAGAGCCTGGCAAGTTCTGGGAGCAGAAGCTGGGCTTGCAAGGCCATGGCAGGTGTGGTGGGACCTGGAAGGATTAGTAAGTATATATTTGGTTCTGCCAAAGGAAGAGTCATTCCTCCCCCTCGAAGCCTGAGCTTCCTGGTCCTGGACAAGGACCCTTCCCCATGGGGGAGAAACTGGTAGCTCTTCCCCAAACCAGTTTTCTAGTCATCCTGGGCACAACCAGATGACATTTTCCAGCGTAATTAGGCCATGTGACTACTTTCTGGAAAGTGGGCATGAGAAGGGCACCATACCCAGGTATGTCCCTGTAGTGGAATGCAGTGTCCCCAGAATTCATGTCCATCCAGAACCTCAGAATGTAATTAAAAGAAAACTTTTTCTATGCCCACAGAATACTTTTGATACCAAATGTGTGTGGGATGGTGGTTCTCAAACCAACAGATTCTCCAGTTCTCAGTGGACACCAACTGGGTGTCCTCTAAGTTAACTCAATTCTAATACTAACTACCTGGAATGAGCACAGACGCCACAGCTTAAGGGCTCAGTCCCACAAGACTGTCCCCCACTTCAGATACCAGTTGCAAGTCCCAGGTTGTCACCTGTACTTCTGACCAATCAGCTATAAATTGGGAGTTTCCATGACCCCCTCCTCAGGTTTGAGAATTTGTTAGAACTGCTCACAGAACTTACTTATATTTACTGGTTTACTGTAAAGGATATAATAAAGGATACAGGTGAACAGCCAGATGAAGTGGTACATAGGTTGAGGTCTGGATGGTCCCAAGTGCAGGAGCTTTTGCCCCCATGGAGTTGAAGTGCAACACCCTCCCAGCACACGGATGTGTTCACCAACCCGGGAGCTCTCCAAACCCTGTATTTTAGGGATTTTTATGGAGACTTCATCATGTAGGCATGATCCATTATCACCTCATCTCCAGTCTCTCTCCCCTGTCCAGAGGAATGGGGATGGGACTGAAAACTCCAAGCTTCTAATCATGACTTGGACTTTCTGGTGACCAGCCCCCATTCTGAGTCATCCAGTTGCCCAACAAGAGTCACCTCATTAGAACAAACGATGCTCCTGTCACCCAGGAAATTCCTAGAGATTTAGGAGCTCTGTGTCAGGAACTGGGGGCAGAGACCAAATATATATTTCTTATGTCACAGTGACCTTATTTGGAAGAAACATCTTTACAGATGTAATTAAGGCAAGGATCTTGAGATGAGATCCTCCTGGATTAGAGTGAGTCCTAAATCTAATGACAAGTATCCTTGTAAGCACAGGAGAAGACAGACAGATACACAGGGGAGAAGGGTGTGTGAACACAGGCAGAGATTGAAGTTATGCCTCTGTAAGTCAAGGAATGCTAAGGATCGGTAGACGCCCCCCGAAACTAGGAGAGGGGCGTGGAAAAGATTTTTCCGCAGAGCTTCCGGAAGGAATCAGCTCTGCTGACACCCTGATTTTGGATTTCAGGTCTCCAGAACTGTGAGAGAATACATTTTTGTTCTTTTAAGCCGCCCAGGTTGTGGTAATTTGTTACAGCAGCTCTAGGATAAGCTCCTCCCACGTACAATTTTCCTGCTCTTTCCCCGTCAGGCTGGCTGGCGTGAAGATAATTGCTCAGGTCATCTGGCTGAGGCCAAAGGAGCCTCAAGATGGAATGAGCCTAGATTCCTGAATCGCTGCTCAGAAGGAGAGGGAACACCTGTGGGGCAGAGGCCACGTTAACTGTGGTAAACCTCTGTTTTCTGGGTTTAACTGTTACAGCGGCTGGCCAAAACGATCTTCAATACCCCCCGTCCATCGCCACCATCACCACCACGCATAAAACAATAAATTGACATGCTGGTTTGCACAGCAGTCCTGCGGAATTTATCATTCTAGTCTCTCACTGAACACGCTGATAAGTCCTGTTGTCAGAACTGGGAAGCTGAGAATCAGACCCTGTCCCTCCAGATAAACAAAACAAAACAAAACTGGGGGCCAGGGGCCCAGCCTGCACTCTGCCAGCACCTTGCGGGTACCCCCATCAGCGCTGTCTCTCCTGGTTGCACCAGTAGAGGCCTGGAGCAGGAAGGATACGTAAACCCAGGGCGAGCTCCCCATTTCTGCCCCTCCTGGGCGGAAGCACACAACGTGTGGCTGGGAGGCGTCCTCCACTCCAAGAGGAGACCCCTTGCCCGCTGTGGGGCTGGGTAGGGAAAGTGGCGGCAGGCTGGCCCGGAGGGCAGGAGAGGAAGCATGAAGCCAGGGAGGATGGGCCCGGAGCTGGAGTATCCGAGAGGCAGGCTGGTCTCCACTGCCCAGGGCTCCAGCTGCCTCAGCTCTTGTCACCATGCACAGCATAAGTGGCCCTCTCTAGGGAGACTGGCCAGGTAGACTTGATCTGTGGTGGTGTGACAAGGCCCCAGCCCATCCCAGCACTGAGCTCCTTGGAGGCAGGAATGCATTCTGTGGACACTCTGCCCCTGGCCTCTGTAGATCGTGGGAGCTGTGGTGGTGGATGATTCTGGAACAGGAGGCTAAGGTCAGATTGTGAAATGCCCTGGATGCCATGAGACATTTGGGCCCCACCCTGTGGACAGTGGGGTGACTCTCAGTAGTGGGTTTTAAGATCTGCATTTTAGAATATTATCCCTGGGAACGGTGCCTGCACAGAGTAAGACCACAATAAACACTTGTGTGTAGCCAAAGGAAAGCAAAATTCAATATTAATGCTTATCACGTAACATGTTTCAGTCTCTCTCTCTTACACACACACGTGTCCCCGCCCCTGTCCGACCCTAAAAGCCAGGACATTATATGGATGTCTGGTTTCCAATGGGCTCCCTAGACAGCGGGCTGGATGCAGCGTTCTGCTGCCGGAGAATCCGCCAGTGAAGACAGAGCTCACAGGTAAGGATTGAAGTGCCCCCTCTGCTGTCGGAAAAAGGTTACTGCAACCACACAGATAAGGCCACATCATCCTCAGTTTGTGCTCCATGAATGTAGGCACCCGCCTGTGGGCAGGGGTGCCAGCCAGGGGCACTGCCTACCAGCTAATGTGGGGGAGGTTTCAGCCCAGTGACGTTTCCCTGGAATCCAGGTGTGGGGCTCCCACCCCCCAAGCCTGCTATCTATTTTACTTCCTTTCCTTCCTTCTCTTTTCTGGCCCTGAGAATGTTCTTGGAAGCCAGTGGTCCACAGAAGTCTTGGAGGGTCATTTGTGCCAGCAATAAATCCCTCCATTCATGCAGGGAAGTCGAGGGAGAGTCCTGGGTAGTTCACTGGGTTGAGCCCATTCTTACTGGCCCAGCCCAAAGATCTGCCCAGGGAGTGAGACAAAAATAGCATCAGATACTGTCCCTGCCCAGAGAGGTGAGAGTTCCCAGAGAAGGTGACAATGGGTTATAGGTCAACGCGACAACAGGTCAGGACAGGATTTAGGTAGGGCCTGAGAAACTTAGGACAGTGGACCATCAGGAAATAGAGAGACTGGCCGGGAGGGCAGAGAAGCCTGAGAAAACGTAATGGAAAGGATGGGGCTCCAGGTAAGCATCTTAAGAACGGGTGGCAGCCAAGCTGCCCATGGTCCAACTAGAGGAGGGGTCAGAATGGGCCAAGCGGGGACAAAAATCCACCCGACAGAAACCCAGAATTCCTCAAATTCCAACTCCTTCCCCTGGCCGAGGCTCAGACTCTGGCCCCATCCACCTTTCCCGACCTTCTGCCGCCCTCTCTGCAGGCCTTACAGGCCTCATTCCTACCTCTGCTCTGCCTCGGTTGCTCTGCTGGCTCCCCTCCATCCTCTGACACCCTCTGGGAGGGACCCTCTCCCGCCGCCTGGCTGGGCCTTCAGACTAAGTGTGTGCCAGCAGTGTCCACACCTCAACTTCCGCTCCTAAGGCAGTCCATCCTCAGGGGAGCAGGTCTTCAGGGCCTTTTCTCCAGGCAGATCAAAAGGAGAAGGGGACTTTGATGAGCCCGGTTCCTGGAAATAAACACGGAGGACAGGGATTCAAACGGCCCCCAGGGACTACCCTGGGAGCGGACACGGGGCTGGAATCAGGAGCATGGGGCAGGAAAACCAGTAACAGATCTCACTGGTAACTGCCACAAACCACTCCAGGATACTAAGCATGCCAGGAGGTAATTTTTTTTTTTTTTAAGATTTTTTTGATGCGGACCATTTTTAAAGTCTTTATTGAATTTGTTGCAATATTGCTTCTGTTTTATGTTTTGATTTTTTGGCCAAGAGGCATGTGGGATCTTAGCTCCCTGACCAGGGATCGAACTCACTCCTCCTGTATTGGAAGGCGAAGTCTTAACCACTGGCCCGCCAGGGAAGTCCCAGGAGGTCATGTTTTATCAATCAAATCCAATCTACCAAGCTTCTTACCGAGGTGGGGAAAAGCCTGAAGTCAGTGCTTTTGGAGGCTCCCTTCACTCATTCGGTGCAAGAAACCTTGGCACTTACTTAGTTCAGACGGAAACAGGTGAGCCATCTATGTGATGCCTATGCTGAGTGCTGGTCAGCGAACTCGGCAGTTGCTCCTGGAGGGTCCCAGTTCCTCCAAGGGGACACCCCCCCACACACCCTAGAAACTTTGGCCCATTGGCCTCAAGCATCAAAACTCCAGTTTGGGGCCTGTCTTTCCCAGCAATCCCACAACCTCGACCATCCCAAGACAAAATAGCACATCATCACTTAATGGGCTTAGAAGTTCCATACTGGCAACCAGCCAACATAAAGGGTTTATAGTCCTGTGAATTAGATGTCGAAAGTTAAAAATCAGGACATTGGTTACAGAAATCTAGATTTCCATGGAGAGTGATGATATTATATCACATTGTGAATGTACTTAATGCCACTGAATTGTATACTTAAAATGGTTAAATGGTAAAATTTTATGTATATTTTACCACAATAAAAAAATGTATAGGGCTTCCCTGGTGGTGCAGTGGTTGAGAATCTGCCTGCCAATGCAGGGGACAAGAGTTCGAGCCCTGGTCTGGGAAGATCCCACATGCCGCGGAGCGACTGGGCCCATGAGCCACAATTACTGAGCCTGCGCGTCTGGAGCCTGTGCTCCGCAACAAGAGAGGCCGCGATAGTGAGAGGCCCGCGCACCGCGATGAAGAGTGGCCCCCGCTTGCCACAACTAGAGAAAGCCCTCGCACAGAAACGAAGACCCAACACAGCCATAAATAAATAAATAAATAAATAAATAAATAAATAAATAAATAAATAAATAAATAAAGAGTAATCTTTAAAAAAAAAAAAATGTATAAAAGATCTAGATTTCCGGCTTCTTTGAAAAATTAGAATACTGGGCAAAGTACAGGAGGAATCTCTTTGTATTATTTCTTAGAATTGTACGTGAATCTATAATTATCTCAAGAAACGTTTCGATTAAAAAATGTAAAAAAAACCCAAAAACCTATTCCACAAAATTTTCTTCCCACACAGCAACATTAGCACCTTGGCCAACTCTGCTCATTTCCTGTACGTGAGACTTGTTTCCTTTATAGGTTCTGTGCAACTCTTCGTGTAGACATTTGGGCTTGAGACCCTGGACTCACTCTTCCAAAAGAATCTTAAGGTTAAAGAAAGTATGGTTTTCAGGGTGGCCGACACACCCGCCCTATGTGTTACCTCCTCCCCGGGGAAGAGAGCATGGATGTCAGGCATGCAGGGGCCCAGCAGCCTTCCTTGGATCCCCGACTGCTCCGTGGGCTCAGGTCTTTGCTTATGTGGGCATCCATCGGCTGCTCGCTAGTCAATTGCATGGAAAGCCTGTCCTTTGAGTCTGTCTCAGGAGACAGCAAAGACCAGGAGTCCCAGGCAGCGGTCAGACCAAAACGAGCAGGGATAGAGGGGTGTGGGACGTGCAGGAGAGGAAAGTAGGTGGAGTCCCCAGCACCCAGAGGCTAGCACTGGGAATCCTGGGGAGGAAACCCAGGTTTGGTAATCGGACCCTGTTCTGGGTTGAATTGTAACCCTCCCCTACACAAACCCAGTTCACATGTCCTAACCCCTAGTACTTGTGAACGTGACCTTATTTGGAAATAGGGTTGTCGGAGAGGTAATAGTTAAGATAGGTCATTCCGGTAGGCCCTATTCCAAAATGACTGATGTATTTATAAAAGGGGGAAATTTGGACACAGAGACACACACACAGGGAGAATGCCATGTGATGATGAAGGCAGAAATGGGGAGATGCTTCTATAACCCAAGGAACGCCAAAGATGGCCAGCAAACCACCAGAAGCGAGGGGAGAGGCCTGGAACTGAGTCTCCTTCACAGCCTTCGTTAGGAACCAGTCCTGCCAACACCTTGACCTCAGACATCTGGTCTCCAGAACTGTGAGACAATACACTTCTGTTGTTTCAGCTACCCAGTCCATGGTACTTTGTTACAGCAGCCCTGGCAAACAAATACAGACTAATCCCAAGTAGTTCTGGGATGGGCCCTTCCCCTTTCCTGCCCTGAAATGGACTTTAAAAGTGAACAAGATGGTCTATGTTCAGTGGAGAGGAAAGAGATATTTCTAGACAAGAGAAGTAATGTGAGCAGAAACAGGCATTGACAGGAGGCTATTGCAATGCGGAGGGAGGTGGCAGTTAAGAAAATAATGATAACTAACTTTTCTCCAGCACCTCCTGTGTCAAACATCCTTAAAACAAGTTGGTTTGAGGTAAGTATTAGTATCATGCTCAGTTTACATGTGAGAAAATTGTGGCTCAGAGAAGTTAAACAGTATGCCCAAGATCTGGTAAGAAGGGGAAGCCATGATTTGAACCTAGAATCAGAATAGCTTGTTTGTAAGTTTTCCAAGCAGAGGCAAGAGGAATTGATACCTTAAGGCTCACCCTGATCTTCTAGTTGGCCTGGGATCCCTCTGGTAGTTTAGCCGGGGGCTGGGCTGAGCCTCCTAGGACCAGTCTGACCTGAAGCAGCTCCTGCCTGTGAGCCCCATCCCACACATGGCCACTGGGCAGATTCAGTGTTAAACCAGCCAAACCGGAAGAGAGGATCCAGGGCCAGGGCCAAGTTCTTACACCATGTCTCTCCTGCAGTGACTGGTGGTTGCTGCAGAGGCCACCCAGAGTGCCTACAACACTGGCCAAGAAACGCAGGGTGGTTTGAGCATGGCCACACTGACACCCGTTGAAAAGGATTTACTTCACAGCTGCCAAAGAAAGCCTGAAAACAAACCCAAACAATCCAAAACATTCATGTTCAGAAAAAACGGTCAAAGACCTCTTTACCCAACCCACAGGCCTAGGGAGAAGAAGTCGGCCAGGTTTAGCTCATCGTATGCGATGGTCAGGGACTCAGCTGTCTTGTCAAACCTTGAAGTCTTTATGATCAAACAGCACAGGTGTCACTCCAAAAACTGCCTATGACATCCCTCATTAGAACCCCCTTTTTGGTCCCTTAAGGCAGAATTCCCAAATAGGTTAATCTTATACCCAGACAGGATCCTTGTGGCTGGGGCATTTGAAATGCAGACATCATCACTCTCATAAACACTTAAATGTCATGTTCACGATGTGCCAGGCATTCCTAGTGCTTTATATATGCCAATTCATTTCATCCCCATACTTAATCCTAACTTGCTTTAAACCACATAGCCAGTAAATGGTGGAACTAGGATCTGAAAACCAACAGTCCAGAGCTCATGCTTTTAACCACCATACCACACTGCCTTCTGAAAATATTTAGGGAAGGAGATCAACATTTTACCCTTTGAGCATTTGTGATATCCTCACCATCAAAACCAGGCATAAGGCAGCTGTTGCCAGCCCCACGCTCTTTCTTTCCTACTCCTTAGAGCCGCTAAGGACAAAATGCTGGGAGATACCTGCCCACCCTTCCCTGATTCCTTCAGAGAAGGATTCCTTCAGATTCTCCCAGAGGATTCTAGCCTCAGTCTTCCTTCCTACACACATGATGCTTCAGGTGAAAGGAGTAGTTTACCCCCATTAAACACTTGTGAATCTCAAAATTAAGGAATTACTTCCAGAAGGTCTAGTGACTTATCTAAGACAGCATCATCACAGTGGCTCATCACCTTTGCTTGTTTTCCACCAGTGCAACCAGGGTGATGGTGGTATGCGAAGGGAGAGGGCTGAGGGGCTTGCTACTCTGTCCAGGTAGACAAGTAGACACCACCAAGCACCTTGCAGCAACGCCTTCTTGTTCAGGATCCAGGACCTGGGACTTGGCTGCTCTTAGTTATGCAAATATAAGACACTCATTGTTATGGGGGAAGAAGTGTCTCAGGTCTTTCGGTCCTTTAAAGTCATCCCCCTTAACATGATATGTAGAAGTGGTCCCTGGAGGGAGGTGAATAAATTCACCTGGAGCAAAGCAGCCTCAGGAAACAAAAGTGATAGTATCAGCCAGTATACCTTTATAAGTCAAGGTTATGCCGCAGCAACAAACAATCCCCCAAATCACAATGTCTTAAAACTACAGAGGTTTAGTTCTTACTCATGCTCCTTGCCATACTCTTTCCAGAGCTAAGGTTGACTAGCTGAAATATTGCTGGTCCCCACAGTAGAGGGAAAGAGAGCTCTAGAGGGCTGAACACTGTCAGTTAAATACTCTGGACCAGAAGCGACACATGTCATTTCCATTCCAAGCCACTGACCAGGCTGGACCCCACCCTGCCACAAGGCAGAAGTCCAATGCTACCGTGTGTCTGAAAATCAGAGAGCCTGAAATATTGGATGAACTACAGGGATGGGGACCAGATTCCCTTTCTGTTTGAAAATCATTGTGATTTGAACCACACTGACAACGAATAGAATGGATGTGATGAATAGCATAAGGAGGCCTCATGGCTAGGTTATATCCACAACCGGCAAGGCTGACTACAGCCTTGACTAAATTTTCCTGGTTGAACTAAATTTAAATTGGAGATGAGACTATAGAATCCCTTAGAAAAAATCAAATTGAACAAATCTAAACATGGATAACAAAAGACCATCATGATGCCTATTCTGTTCACATTATTGTTGGGATCAGAGAGAGGATTCTGAATCTGATCTACATCCATTGTCACAAATAATGCTTGCAGGTATGTAATGAAGGAAAACTTTCTTTAGGATAAAGGGTATTCCATGACTAAGAAATACTTGAGTGCACAATTGAAAAATATGTCTCCTGAATGGCTAGGAATCACACACTGCACTGGGCATGATGTCACTGCACTGTGTGACATGCGGTAGGCCTTAAAAGTATTTAGCTCTCATAGGAAATTTACCAGATACTAGAAATAGAAACTTAAGACTAGTTTAGAAAGTACTGCTATAAGTGTATTAAGATGGACCAATATAGACTGACATATGTTGACCAATAGTATGGGCAATACTATTTGTATATATATATATAATACATAGGCCATATTATTGTGTCCCTTCAAAATTCATACATTGAAGTCCTAATTCCCAGTACCTCCTCAGAATGTGACTGTACGTGAAAACAGAATCTTTAAAGAGTTAATTAAGGTTAAATGAGGTCATTGGAGTGGGCCCTCATCTAATATGACTGGTGTCCTTAAAAGGAGAGGAGATTAGGACACAGACAGACATAGAGGGAAGACCATGTGAAGACACAAGGAGAAGGGGGCCATCTACAAGCCAAGGAGCGGGACCTCAGAAGAAATCAACCCTGCCAACATGTTGATCTCGGACCTCTAGCCTCCAGAACTGTGAACAATTTTGTGAACGTTTGCAGTTTGACCTTCGTCCCTAACAGGAACCACATTATGACCATTTGTAACTGACATCAGATTGCTAGCCCCACCTCTAGGGGCCTTTTCTGTCTTAATGACTGATCTGAGCGTGATAGTGCAATCCACATCACTGGTATTGGAGTGGTCCACCTAGCATTTGTATGCTTGTTTTTCTCAGTTTTCAGATCTAATTCTACCTTGGGCAGCAAGTCAGATAAGCATTATAATCCCCACTTTATAGATAATGAAACTGAACCATGAAATAGTCAAATTGTTTAGCTCATAATTACAGTCAGTTCAGTGCACAGGCTCCATGACCCCAGAAGTTTCCTTTCCCAAGGCCACACTGTTTTACTTTGTCCCTGGGTAATAAACACTCAATACTTTTTTTGTGTGTGTGTGGCCGCGCTGCCAGGCATGCGGGATCTTAGTTGCCCGACCAGGGATTGAACCCGGGCCCCCTGCAGTGGAAGCTCAGAGTCCTAACCACTGAATCACCAGGGAATTCCCCAGGAAACACTCAACACTGGGACTTCCCTGGTGGTCCAGTGGGTAAGACTCCACTCTCCCAATGCAGGGGGCCCGGGTTTGATCCCTGGTCGGGGAACTAGATCCCGCATGCACGCCACAACTAGGAGTCCACATGCAGCAACTAAGGCCGGGCACAGCCTAAATAAATAAATAAATAAATAACAGAACAAAACAAAAAACACTCAATACTTATCTGTTCAAACTAAAAGGATGCCTTTTGGAAACTGATATTCAAGGTCCAGATAATCTAATCATAGAAATAGAAAACTGCTTCTACCCCAGCCTACCCTACACTTCATGTTATTTCTTAGCTTTTCATTTTCTTCCTTGAATCTCATTCAGATTTTCCCAACCCAAACAGTGCCTCCACTGACTAGTGGCTAAACTTAGAATTAAAAATTAAATTATTTCAAGGAAATCAAAGAAAGATAAGGTGTCACTTTCTTATATTTGGGGGTACTCCTCCCCTTTTAGCATCCCACTGCCAAGCTGGTCAAGCAAGTTCAAACTGGGATTGTTGGCATCCATTGAGTAGAGCGCCATGAATTTCTAAATCTCTGTCAAGATTAGGATGCCAACTGGCAGGGGAAGCTTAGAACAGCAGACCTCATTTATGTGGCCCTATTTAGTTTTATTCCTTCCACTGGGGGGAAAAAAATCAGTTGGACATCTCCAGAAGATAGAGCAGTGAGCAAGATGCACAGGGTCCTTATCCTTGGGGAGTTTTACAGACATTAAGCAATTTCAGTAAAGGGTAATGATTATTATGATAGCAGAAATGTCAAGGTAAAAGGGCAGGGAAACATTTCCAGCAGACAAAACAGCATATGTGACAGCTCAGAGCTTGGACAGGATGGAGAGAGTAAGGTGGGGGGGGGGGGGGGTTGGGAGATTGGGAGCAGCTGAATGGTGCAGGGTCTTCTAGGTCTGCTTGGGACAATTCAGCAGCCACTGGCCACACCTGAAATGTGGTGAGTCCCAATTGAAAGGTGTTATAAGCATAGGATATATACTGGATTTCAAAGATTAGTACGAAAAAAAGATGTGATGTATCTCATTAACAGTTTTATATTGATTATATGCTGAAATGATATTATTATGGGTTAAATAAAAACATTTAAACTGTTTTTTTGTTTTTACTTTTCTGATGTAGCTCCTAGAAAATTTCAAATTCCTTATGTGGCTCACATTCTATTTCTCTCCGACAGCACTGTTCTAGACCATGTTAGGAAATCTAGACTTCACCTTGAGAGCATTGGGAAGGGTCTGAAGCGTTTTAAACAGGGAAGTGACATGGTCAGATCTGCATTTTCAAAAGACTCTGTGGTAAGGAGAGAGGATGGTGGGGAGATAAGACCCGAGGCAGAGAGACCAGTTATAGGGGCTGCTGCAGTTGTCCAAGTGGGAGAGGGTGGATTAGACAGGGTAGTAGCAACGCAGGTAGAGACAACGTTTTAAAAGTCTGATTACTAATACCAAACAGCTCTCATTCCAGTGAGAAATGATAGGTTGAACTGTATGAAATTTCCATCTTTGTCAATCAAAAATGGTTGAATATTGAAGGAGCTAATAAGGGCTAAAGTTGGAATAGCTGAGTCACGAAATAAGAATAGTATTGTATTATAGCCCAAATAATGACATAAATGTCCATGAGTCCATACTGACATAAAAAATGGAAAAAATAAATAAATGGGGGAGAAGTAACAACTCTTTCTTATAGAAAATTCCAATTAATAAATAATGGAGGGGCTTCCCTGGTGGCGCAGTGGTTGAGAGTCTGCCTGCCAATGCAGGGGACACGGGTTCGAGCCCTGGTCTGGGAAGATCCCGCATGCCGCGGAGCGGACTAGGCCCGTGAGCCACAACTACTGAGCCTGCGCGTCTGGAGCCTGTGCTCCGCAATGGGAGGGGCCGCGGTGGTGAGAGGCCTGCGCACCGTGATGAAGAGTGGCCCCCACTTGCCGCAACTGGAGAAAGCCCTCACACAGAAACGAAGACCCAACACAGCCATAAATAAATAAATAAATAAATAAATAAAATTTAAAAATAAATAAATAAATAAATAAATAAATAATGGAGGAAATAGGAAATCACCATTAGTATATCACAGTAATAACTGCCTCAGGCAAGATCCACTTAAGGATACTAAAATGATTGGGAAAAAGTTGAAATAGGTTATTTGTGTAGTCTTAAAGTATCTCCATCCAAATATTTAATAAAGCAAGAAATAGTCAATTTACAGTGAAAATTCCAGCAGATATCACCACCTTAGCCATGTGATGAAAGTTAACATCTCCCATAATACAGAATGACATCCCATATTCCTTGATATCATGCACTGAGGACATTATCACTCTGTGGTATCTTCCCAATTAATGCATAACCTCAATCTAATCATGAAAAAACATCAGACAAACCCAAACTGAGGTGCAGAAATAACTGACAAGTACTCTTCCAAAGAGATGAGAGAAGACTGAGGCATAACCACAGATTGGAGGAGACTGTGGAGATTGACAACTAAATGCAATTTGAGACCCTGGATTAGGTCCTGTAATAGCAAGAAGACATTAGTAGAAAAACCAGTGAAACCCAAATAAGGTCTGTACTTTAGCTAGTAATATCGTACTGAAGTTAATTTCTTCATTTTCATAAATGTTCTATGGCTATGGAAGATGTTATCAAAAGGGGAAGCTAGATGAAGGGTATATGGTAATTATTTTTGCAACTTTCTCTAAGTCTACAATTATCTAAAAAGAATTAACTGTTGAGAGCTGAATATCAGCAATTTCATATAGTTCAACTTAATATATAAATCAGACAACAACCAAAACTGACATGCTAAAGCTACACTAAAACCACATTATCATAACATGCTACAAATGTACTTGTTTGGGGGACAACTTTTGCATCAAGATCAGAGCCTGCATCAACATTCAACTCATATATAATACTCTATTCAAATGATTTACAAGATTTCTAAGGAAAAGTGTCAGGTGTCAACTAGGACTGGGAAGAACATAGCAATGGGTGGCACAGTTCCACTGGCTTTGTCATTACAAGGGACTGGGCTTTAGAACAGGCAGAGATTACTTCAGCCACCTTGCTTTATTCCCACTTCTGAAGACCTGCCACCATGAGGAACTCTAGGGGTTAGGATGGTCCAGGTCCCAACACAGAAACTACAGAATGGCAAGGTCCCCTCCAGCAGCTGTGCTGTGCTTAGGTGGTGTAAGTTTCCAAGAAAAGGATCAGCAGGTACATGGATGGCTCAGGATGCCTGTCCTACAGCTGGTGCCAAGTGAGCACACTGCCCCTTACCATGGCGCTCAACAGCGAGCCAGACCAGGTCAACTAATAAGCTGGGAACCGTGGAAGATGTTCTCTCATGACAAGGTAATCTCAGAGCAAATTAAAATACTAATCTCCAAAATTATATGCCATACACTAAGTAGCATTTACAGCTCCTAGTTCTACTGGCAAGTGACTAGCAAGTATTTCTCTTCAGAGGTGGATTAGCTTTCATGCAGCTTAAGTACTAGTATGTTTATTGCATTTAAGGTATCACTGAATGGTCTGAGTTAATCTAACTTCTAGAAGTAATTTACTCTTTAATAGGTCAGGCTTCTTTTCATTTCACAGCAGTCATTACTGTAATTACTCATGTGGTGTTCCCTTTAACTCAGTGCTACTTAAGGTTTTGCTGAGAGCCAGAGCTATATTTCAACCCCACATCATCACAACATACAAAAATGTTTAAAAATTAAAATGTTTTGCTTTCTTAGAACAGGCAGGCTAACACATTATCAGTGAATATATAGGTAGATATCTGGCCTTGCTTTGTGTGTGTGTGTGTGTGTGTGTGTGTGCTTTAATTAGATTTTATTTTATTATTATTATTATTTTTTGGCTGTGCCACATGGCTTGCAGGGTATTAGTTCCTGGACCAGGGATCAAATTTGGGCCCCTGTCAATGAGAGTGCCAAGTCCTAACCACTGGACCACCAGGGAATTCCCTGGCCTTGCTTTGCATACTCTCTAAATTGATTACTCATGTTAAAGATATACTCCTACAGTTCTAAATTTGAATGAGGCCCTTAGAGAAATTCAGACCATAAGTCTTTGGATAGCACCACAGTGATCAATGTCAAGGTCAGAGTGAGAATGGTTTTCAACAAATACAATCAACCAATTACATATATACCAAAGGAAATTCTTTATTGTAAACAAGATATAAAGTACAACAAAAGAAATATTGTGCAAATTGTAAATCACAAGGATTTTTTTTATTAAAAGAAAATTTTTTGTTTTCCAAGGGTCCAAAGTTTTGATGGCAGAAATCTACACCCAATATAGAGAAAAATGTTAAATGGAAAGACATAGTGACATTTTTCACTATATATTTTAAACAACTGACTTTTGTTTTACCACTGTATATATCATCCACTATACAAAACAGAATATAACAGAAATACTGTTAACAAAAGTGAATGTTCTAATTATTTTTCTATCTACTTCCACATTCCCCCCTAAAAAAACTCCTATAAATTAACAGGACATTTGTCCACTTGTGAATAATGTTCATTCACTTTCTAATTCAATAAAGCACATGTTACATCCTCATAACGTAAGGGTTCTTTACTGATGACCTAAGCCATCTTTTTGAAGGAGTTATCTAAAATCCTTAATATCCCTTCTTTACAATATGTGTTTTCATCTTCAATTTTTTTTCGAAACAAAGTGCAGTGTATTTTAGAGTCTACGGAAAACACATTGGTATACAATTTTCAAATCTACACAGGGAACTGCAGCCAACTAAGGTTCAAAGCATAATAAAATGCCTAGTTATAGTCATTTGTTAAACTTTTAAAACAAAAACGCAAAAAAAACCCTGAAGCTACACTTCAAAGCAATTAAATTAATGAGGATTCCAATTCTTTGGGACCTCTTCAGCAATATACAGTTGCTCAATTCCAAACGTCAGCAACTAGTGTAAAAATGCTAGTTCTAGATATATTTAACAACTATGTCCACGAAGTTGAATGGAAAGACTAAGAATAGTAAACAAGATAACTCTAGGAAAGGATAATAATATTCGCGATAATACAAATCAATTTTACATCTCCATCTCTGTACCGTAATGTTTACTTTCAGTCTCTACACTCTTGAAACCAGTGCTTTTGAAGAATCACATTGAAAAGTTGGTCTCAAGTATAAATGGTGAAAGTAAAGTAACAAATGTGCACACAAATTCAAAATCTGTGCTACCTGTGGTTGGGCTGACCTCACCTGAAACCTTCAAAAAATATTGAAAGGAATAAAAACTTTCTCATCTCTCTTACGTGGTAAGAAATGAGTCCTGCCACTCTGTGAGCTGCCTGTGGCCGTAGCACTTCTTACCATCTAACCCAGGCTGGGCCTTCTCCCCAGGCCGTGGGGCTTCTGCTTGCAGCCCGCACTGGAGGGCCACAGACTTGCAGTGGAAGCATTTTTGTATCACCACTGGCTTCTGGCTGTGACCAAAGTTAGTCTGATTCTTCGCCATCCGTCTGTCACTGTGTGGGAGCAGGGGTTGGAGGTAGGGTAATGTCATTTAACTTGCTCACTTCCATCTGCCAGTTTGGTAGCTTCTTGGCTGACAGATGGCGCCGGGCATGTTTGGTCAAATGGTCGCTCCTCATGAACCGCCGGTCACACATGGGACAGGCGAATTTCTTCTCACCTGTGTGGGTTCGTCGGTGTCTGGACAGTTCATCTGAACGGGCAAACCTCCTTTCACAACCTTTCCAGCTACAGCTAAAAGGTTTTTCTCCTGAAACAAAAAAAGTCATATTATTATTATTATGCATTTATTAAGTCACTGTAAGTTACATATTAAATCACATTTAAGACTATTAAAGTAACTACCTAGACATTTAAAGAATCATCCTTTGAGAAATTAAAACAAAAACACCTTGATGAAATCTTTTAGAAGACCTTGCACTGGTAAATACCATCCACTGAATTGGCTAATAAGGCAAGTTCTTCCTTAACATGCCTGGTTTACATTTGTGCTCATTGCCAAAAACCCTTCATCCAAATTTCTAAAACTTAAATATAAATAAGAAATAGTTGGTACCTGTATGTGTTCTCATGTGGGCCTTCAGATGAGAACTTTTAAAGTACGTCTTGCCACATCCTGGATGGCTACAGATGTGACTTCTTATCCTTGATGAGTCAATCTGAGGAGTGATTTTTGCTGCTGAAGGAGAAAACCCTGGAGCAGGGGCAATGGGAGAGAGTCTGGTGCCATTTGGGCTCACCACTGGAGGCTTTGGGTTCTGAACAACGGGCTGGGGTACAACAAACATGACGGCGCCTTTGGGCACCTGAGTGCCCATGAATACAACAGGTGGGCAGACGGCTGGCGGCTGACTGGGTGGAGTGCTGGGGACGACTGTTGTCACAACTGGGTTGTTTGCAGGGAGGGGAACCATCTGGCAGATGACGGGCATAGGTGGCACTCCACCTGTTGATACTGCAGGTGGAGAGACTAAGACCGACTTTTGTTGTGGGGACATGGGGACCGGCTGAGATCTACAGATTACTGTCTCTGAGGAAGGCACAGAAAAGTCATAAAGTGCAGCACTTGCTTTCTCTTCAACATCTGCCACTGTGTCTCTCTCACGTTTGGATCTGTTTGGTGACACAGCTGCACAAGGTATGTTTTTTCTTGCAGCCTCAGCATTTAGGTGGGTTCTTCTTCGAAAAGAATTGTCCTGATAGTTAAGGATGCTGGCTGCTTTCACTGGGCAAGATCGGTGGTTACACAGCTGGGCATCAGCTGTATGACGAATCACACTTGTTGCCTGAGCCTTGGGGAGTTTGGGGGCAGGTACTAGGCTCTTCTCCTCTTTGAAAGGTGCAGCAGCAATGTGAGGCTTGGCAGTATCTGACAATGATTTGAAGTGTCCAGTAGATGGCGCTGGTGCCATCAGATTTGACACTTGACAGGGTTCAAAGTCAGAGGGACTGTAAGGTGGAGTCAAACACTAGAGAAGAGAAATACAGGCAACAGCGTGAAGAATAGTAGAGTTCATTATATAAATTATAAGAAATTCTATCATTTACACTCATCTTTAAAGCAACAATACTTACAAATGCTGGGACTGTATGAAAATCAGGTGTACCAGGAAGCAGATTCTCTTCCTCTGACATATCAGACACTGGAGTAACGGGTCTGCTTTCAATGTATTTCTTAAAATCAGACTTCCAACTGCAGCTCATTGACATAAGTGCTTCTACGGCTTCAAAGTCACTTTTCTCTGCAGTTTTGTTCCAGGAATACATACTCTCTTTTGATCTTTCAGAAATCATTTCCATTCTTTCCTCCTATAAGTACAAAAGATTAAATGCTATAAGCGTATTGTCATCCACATGACACGCAGAGCAATGTGCAATTTTCTTTTTACAATCTGCACAATTTTTCAAAATAAAACTTGAAATAATTTTTCTCATCCCTACTCTGATGGTAATAGTGATAAAAGTCTTCCTCATTCTTCCTCTCACACTTAGGCCTGAATGAACACTGATACCCTTGCAAGGTAAAGAGGAACTTATTACCATTATGAGGACCAAGGCCAAAGGTATCCATGCCCTTGTAATCCAAAAAAGAACTGCTTGGCTTAGAAGAAAAAACATTTTATATTCTTTCCAGAGTAGCCAACTGCAACAGGAGTCAGACAAAATAACTAAGGGAAGGCTCTGCAAAAAAGTCATCTTTTTTCAATACTACAGGTATGGGGACCTGGTGGTCCAGTGGCTAAGGCGACGGGCTCCCAATGCAGGGGGCCCGGTTTGATCTCTGGTCAGGGAACTAGATCCTACATGCATGCCTCAACTAAAGATCCTGCGTGCGGCAACTAAGGCCCGGGGCAGCCAAATAATTAAACAAATATTTTTTAAAAATCATTAAAAGAAATACTACAGGTATGGTATGAGATCTTTTCAGATATGAGTTCCTACCAGAAAAAAAAAAAGGGCCAAAACTTTCTTTTAAAAAGGCAAAGTATAGTGGACAGAGCTGTGGTCTGTTGATTTGGGTGTGACCTTTGGAAAGAGTAATTTCAACTTCTTCATGTTTGTGTTCTCATTCACTGGATCTTATACTTAACACAATGGTTTGCTATGCGTAACTATGACCAGCTAATGCAATAGCACAAAAAAGAGATAATCAGAAAATTTAGTATCCGACTCAAATTTGCAAAAACTCTGATTGTAAGGAATCTTCAGTTGTCAAAACAGAACCTTATTTTAATATTTTAAAGAACTCCTTGATAAAAATAACAGCACATGCTTTGTATTTATTTGAACAACTCCTTCTATCAGGTATTTAATGCTTCAATATTAAAGTTCCTTAAACTGAACTAAAAGTTACTACCCTCCATCTCTCCAATTTTCCACTAATGTGATCCCATTCTTTGGTCAAAGCAGAGATTGTGTAAAAATACCGAAGAATAGTCTTTACATGGCAAGATATTAATCTCAACACTTGTTGAAAAAAACGCATAAACCCTTCGTGTTGAAGCCTTAAGAAGCCATCGCTCTTGAAACATCGCTAACAATGCAATTGCATAATCGCGGGCCCTTTATATAAGCTGCAACGGACAGCACATGTTGTGTAAAAGCCTCAAGACGCCAATGCAAAGGAAAAAAGAGAAAAGGCAGGCAGCAGGGAAGGAGAGTGTGAGCTGGGAAGGGCAGGGAGAAGTCGGGAGGGGAGGAAAGGGAGTGGGCCGCGAGAGAGGCAGGAAAGGGAAGCGCGGGCGGAGGCGCGGGCCGGGAAGGCAGACGAGGGGCGGGGGCGGACGGCGGGGGAGATCCTCGCTGGCTGGGACAGACGGATGGGGCCGCCCTAGCCTCAATGAGGCTCGCGGGTGAGTCACTGGGAACATTCCTCGCCGCTCGCACGTCCCCGCGTCCCTGCCCCCGTCATTGGCCAGCAGGCCGGGCGGCCCGGGCTGGGATTGGCTGGGCCGCGAAGGGCGGGGGCGCGGAGGAGGAGAAGGAGGGGGCGAGGCATGTGAACAAAGCGTGATCAGCGGCTGCTCCGGGCGGCGCAGGAAACCTGAACTGGGAATTGCCGCGCCGTCACCTTTCACCTACTTCCTGAGCCCGCGGGCCCCCGCCCTCGCGACGGCCCGGGGGAGGGGCCGCGGGCGCCGCCGCCAACCGCCCGGCAGTGCGCGCCCGAGCCCGCGGGGAGGGGCGGAGCCGCGGGCGCCAGGCTCCAGGAGCGCCCGCCCCTTCCAGCTCCCCGCGAGCCGCCGTTCCCTTAGGAACCGACAGCGGGGCCGGGCCTCGCTCCCGCCCCTGGCGGAGGCCGGGGCTGGGTCACTCAGGGACGAGAAGCTCCCCGGGCGCATCCGCTCCCGGCCCACCCCCGGCCTCCGCCTCAGCTGCCGGAGGAGGAGCCGGGTCCCCGCGGAAACCCGGCCCCCGCCCTCCTCCGGCCGCAGCCCCCGGGGACCCGGCCGAGCCCTCGGCGCTTCCCGCCCACGCCTCCCGCGGGATCTCAGACCACCCTGACTGTCCCCGAAGACGCGCGTCCCCTCCCCGCGGTTTCCGGCAGTACCGGCCCCCGCCAGCTGCGCGTCTCCACGAGTTCCCAGACGTGCAGCCCCAACAGGCCCCGCTCCAGACGCTCGGCTCCACGGCCTGCGGCTCCCGCCCCGACACGCTGCCCCCGCGTCTCGCAGCCCGGTTCCCCCCGCCCACCTTCCCCGCCCCGCTGCTGGGTCCCGCTTCCCACCCTCCCATCTCCTGTCGCCGAGGCGGCTCCCTCCCCCCTCCAAGGCGTCCTCAGAAGGCGGCCACCTGCCCGCTCCCGAGATGGGGAGTCCCCTCCAGCCGTCTTGGGGGGGGCAACGCCCCGGTCTCCCTCGGCGGTCCCGGGCCCACGTGCCATCCCCCGCACCCACGCCGGGCGCCCCTCCCCCAGCCCCCGCTATCTGCTGAGCAGCCCCGTCCTGCAAGCCTCCTTTCAGAGCCCTAAGATGGGAAGCCCCCTCTCCTCTCCAGCGGACACCCCGCCCCTCAAATGCTCCTGGGCAGCCCCCTCCCACCCTGCGTCGCATTCCTTCTCCAGACGGAGGCATCTCTCCCCGGCGCCAGGTGCAGGGTGGCCCCTTGTCCCCCTCCTCCTTCCACACCTCCTATTCTCACTGACAGGGCAGCAGCCCCCTCCTCACTCTTCCCGCCCCTCCAGTCATCCTCCCCCTCACCTGCTTCAAGTCTCCCAGCGGAGCTGCCCCTTCCCCTCATTACACCTTGAGCAAGACCCTCTCTCCCTTCGTCTCTAGATACCAGCCTGCTTCTCCTGAGCCCCTCCGCGACGCACACGCCCTCACTAATGCCCAGTCTGCAGGCGGGAAGCCCCTTCCTCTCCCACGACTCCGCTGCAGCCTCAGTCCTCAGGCGAGGCTGATGTCAGGGGCTCGGGGTTCGCGCCCCGGGGGCCCCTCAGACTCAGGGAGGCAGAGTAGGGCAGGGGCATCCCCAGGTCACTTACTGCAGCCTGCTGGAGAGAAGCGCCGAAGTTGAGCATGGTTGGCTGCCTGGCCGCCGGCGGCGAGCTGACTGACTGCTAGGCTGCTTGGCTGCCTGGCCACAGACGGGCGCCCGGAGATACTCGACGCCACTCCCGCCACCGCCGCGCTCCGCGCCGTCTGCCCCCTCCCCATTCAGGTAGCCGCTCCGCCTGCCCCGCGCCGCGGGCGGGGGTGGGGGCGGAGCCTGCCGCCGGCCAATCAGCGGCAAAGGTGTGTGAGGCGCCGGCCAATGGGCTCGCGGGGCCACGCGTGATCAGCGGCTGCCCGGCAGCGTGAAGCTTGTGTCAGTGGAGCGTGTACACAATCTCTGGCAGCGTGTTCCCTCGGCCCAGCCCGAGGGAACTCCCGCCGCCACCTGACTCAGTGACACCGCCCCTACCCCTCACCCACCCCCCGCCTGCGGTCCCCTTCCCTGGCCTAGGGGGGGCGGCGCGGAGGACCTAGACCGGAGGCGCGGCAGCGGCGGCGCGCCCAGGCACTGCGGAGGGCCGGCCCCACGTGGGAGGTGGGGTGGGATGCCTGCTCCGCCCAGTCACCTCGGCGCGAGGTCCCATCTCGGGCCGCTACGGGGTAGGCGGGACGCGGGGTAGCCAAGCGAGGGAGGCGGCGGCTGCAAGCCAAGGGTCCGGAGCCAAGAGATTTGCATTTGGAAGCGCCGATCTCTTGCGCGTCTGGCGAGAAAGCGGAGCCCGGTGACCGACTGAGCTGCATTTCTGGAGCATATGCTGGGTTTTGCCTCGCTGAGCTGTGGGTAGCACGAGGGAGGGGCGGAGAGGGAAGGGTATCCTGTCATTGAGCGGACACCTGCTTCTGCGCCCCCCGCCCACGCCCGGGCAGCGGGAGCTGGCTCGCCCTCTTCAGCTGCACCGCCGGCAGCATTGCCCGCCCCCGTCCGCCCCGCCCATCCTTCCTCCCAGGCTGTGGAGAGAATGGTGTGGGGACTGCAGGAAGCCCCGAGAACTAGACCAATGGGGTGATGGGGGGCCGTAGACCAGAGTTTTTATCTTTCCCTGGAGCCGACGCTCGGTTGCAGAATCAAGTTTTGAGCTCGGTGTGAAGTTTAAAGTGCACTCTACAAGCTGTCTCAAAGGCAGACCCTACCGCCCCCACGCCCCCACCCGGGGCCAGGGCCTCCGGAAACGCCCTGCCAGGAAACTGCTGGTGGGGATGGGGCGGGGCGGTGTCTCCCGGGGTCACCAGGCGCCAGCCGGGGCCCGCCTGCGAGTGGGTAGCAGTGGGAATGCCCACCGCGCCCGACACGGAACGCCCCGCCCCCGCGAAAGCACCAGCCCCCCCCCCCCCGCAACCCCGACCTCCGACCCCGGTCAGCGGCGGTCTGCGGCCTCCGGATTGCGAGCCTATGGCTCTGCTATGGCTCCCTATTGGCCCGCTTTTGGCCATTTGGTGCCCGTTCGCAGCTGCTGTTGTTGGAGAGGAGGGTGGTGATAACGCGGCTTAAAGCAAACTGGAGATTTTATCTCCTGTGGACAGGCTGAACACGGGGCAGAAACCACTGCCCCTCCCTCGAGCTGTCTCACCGCTCTGTGTGACTGAAAGGCTAATGGAAGTCCTTTCTTTCCCAATAATCACAAAATGAGTATAGACAAGGAATTAGCTAGGGAATTCCCTGAAGGTCCAGTGGTTAGGACTGGGCGCTTTCACTGCCATGGCCAGGGTTCAACCCCTGGTTGGGGAACTAAGACCCCAAAAGCTGTGCGGCACTGCCAAAAAGAAAAACAAGAAAGAAAGAAAAGAAAGAAAGGCAATTAACTATTTTAGAAATAGGCCCAGGCTGGCCAACAACAGTAATAGTAATAATAATACAGTCAACCAGGGCCAGAGACGCCCACCGACAGAGGGAAAGAGGACTCAGTGGCCCCCTGTCACTGCCTCTCCTGAATCTGCTGGAGGGGCGCCAGCTCAACAGCTCAGGCAGCTCTTCCTGTCTCCCCTCCATCCCCTGCCCCGGCTTCTGTCTGCAGCGGTGTCCCTCCCTGCAGGCTTCCTTCCGCCTGGGCTGTCCCATCCTGTTGATGTGAGCCTGAGGGTACTGGAGCAGCTGGCCCTGGGCACCTGCTGCAGCAAAGCTAGCTCCTGTCTGTGCCCAGCCAGCAAGCCAGCCTTCCTTCCTGTCAGGGAGCTGCCATCCTCAGAGGCCACAGTCGGCCCTCCAGTTCTGAACTTGGTCCCTTCCTCAGGAATGTGGGCCCCTGCTGGCATGGTGCCCCAGCACGGCGAGAAGCAGGGAGCATTTATGGCTTGTGGGAGTGATTCAAAACAGGAAAGAAAAGAGAAAAGGGGTAGGAGGAACAGTGTGGTGGTGGCACAATTCCTAGAGATTCAGAGAAAGATGTTACCCAGGCATCTCAGACTCAAAGTAACCAAAACTAAAGTCCTTGTTTTTACTTCTTCCCGTATGGGCTTCTCGTCTCCCATCCAGCCTTCATCATCTCCCCCAAAGCCCTGGAACCAGTTGGTCCCCAGGTCTGAGCAGTTTTGCCTCAGAAATGTCTCTCTTCCCTCACTTTCCATTTGTACCCCTCAACTGTCACTCTAGGTCAGTCTGTCATCAATTCTTGCTTGGGTTAAACAATTTACACTCTCCTCACCCAACCCCCAACCCCAGCCCAGCTGGCACCCCAGTGGCAAACTCTCCACACTGAAACCAGAGTGGGGTTTTTGAAAGTCATGATCCAATCCCTACTTAAGAAATGATCCTTTGCTCCTGTTGCCTAGGAGATAAACCTCATCTCCCACCCAGATATACCCTTGCCTATGGCTACATCCTCATTCAATAAACATTGTGTTGCTCGTTTATCCACTCCATTCAACAAACATTTGTTGAGCACCTACTATGTGTTGTAGGCACTGGGACAAGAGCAATGAATAAGACAGGCCAGGTCCCTGCTCTCAAAAGGCTTGGACAGCAAGACAAAGACAAGCAGACTATATGTATAAATAAAAGCTCCTTCAAGATGGTAGCCATGTCATAATCATCTTTGTGGTCCAGTGCAGACATTTTAGGCAGTCAAGACTCTTTAATGGAGGAAATAAAATTGTAGGTTGTCTGTGAAGATTCACTGAGGTTATAGACAGAATGTGGACAAGTGCCTAGGCAGAAGTATGGATCCTTCTAAGCCTTTCCCTTAGCTTGCATCATTACAGGACCAGGCATGGAAAACTCTCATCTTAAACATGAGTAAAAGAAAGTCCTAGGCAATAGTAAGCAATACTTCAATTAAATGCTGACCCCCTCCTTCTAATGGTGCTGGTTTCTCCTTCAATCAGAACAGTGAAGGAAGGGGAGTAGGGCGGGGGGTGGGGGGTGACATGTAAAGATCCCTCAGTTCAGTTATATGGATATTAAAACACATTGTACCCACCAGCCATCTTCTCTTTGCTCCTTACAGCCAGTGGATATTATCACCATTCACTCATTTCCCCGCCATATGCCAGGCACTAGCTGAACACTGAGGAACAACCATAAAAAAAGACACAGCTCTTGTGTTTCAGGAGCTTCCAGTACAGTGGAAGAAGTAAATAAGTGAGCCAGCCATTACTGTAGTGTGGCAAATGCTAAGAAAAGAGTATGCACAGTGTCCTAGGTAGGCGAGGACGGAAGGGGTAAGGGAAGGTTCCTCTGGTTGACTTCGAAGCTGGAGGAGAAGAGAGGTGGAGGTGAAGAGTAGAGAGAGTGGTGGGGATTCAGGATGCTCTAAATTGTGTGGATCACAAATTTGAGAGTTAGGATGAGGCGCTTAGGGTATTAAGGGAAGCAGCCCCAAACATAAAGGGCCTTTGTGTGCCCTGCTAAGAAATGTAGCTGTGGGACTTTTATCTTGGGGACAGTGGGGACCTACTGACAGGTTTTAGCAATGATAGTATAGAAAATTCATTCTGGCCCAGTTTGATAATGGACCAGAGAGGCTGGGGTCTAACACCAGTGAGAAGGTTTCGTAGCAATGTAGGCAGCAAAGATGATGGTGGCGTAAACTATGGAAATGGTGGCAGGCATGGAAAAGCTGGAATCGAGACACCAAGAACCAGGAGGATTTGGTAATTGATTGGATGTGGGCGTGAGGAAGAGGGAGGTGTGGAGGAGGACTGCTGAGTTTTTGGCTTGATTCACTGGATGAAACAGGACAAAAACAGGACACTATTGCCCAAGGAAGGGACTGTAGGGAGGTAGTAAGTTAGGGTGGAGAGGAAGAAAATGCCAAATTTGATTTAGGACATATAAAGGTGAGGTTACCTGTGGGACATCCAAATAGAGATGTCCAGGAGGCAGCTGGAATTTCAGGTCTGGAGCCCAGAAGAGAAGGATCTGGGCTGGAGACTAAAATTTGTTGTCATCAGGGTGTAGGTGGCATTGGAAACCAGGGAGTGAATGAAATCCTCTAGGAAGAGTAAGGAACGAGAGGTAAGAGAACTGAGGGTGGTCCTCTGGTGAGCTACAAGCACAGGACGGACTAAGAGGAAACAGCCACATGGTGAAACACTTGCAAAGAGTGACACGGTGAGGACTTCTTTCATACATGCAGCACTTAGGATTTCTTGGCCTAATGTGACATAAAGTGGAGATGAAAGGCAAACAGGATGATTCAGAAATTGAAAGGGTCAGACAAATTAGAAAAAATAATTATCCCCTCTGATTGGTGAATATCATTCGTTATTTTCATTATACTAGTTACCATAGTTATTAAGCTCTTTAAAAATTTTTTTTAAATATTGATATGTTGAGTAGATTGTTTCTAAAGATGGTCACAAAACCCCTCCCATTCTGCATAATCTTTTCCAGTGTGACTTTGCCATTCCTGCATCAAGAGGTGAAGTTTAATTCCCCCAACCCTTGATTCTGGGCTGGCTTTGACCGGTAGAAACCTGGGTGGTGCTATGGGACTTCATGCCTAGGTTTTAAGAAGCCTTTGAATTTCCTATTTTTACCCTCTTGGAAATCAGCCACTAGGCAGAGGAGCTTAGGCTAGGCTAACTTACTGAATAAAGAGAGAACATTTGAAGGGAGAATGGCCACGTGGAGACCAAGGCATCCCAACCACCAGCCAGGAACAAGACTCCAGATGCCTGAGCAGGGCCACCGGAAGTCCTCCGGCCCCAGTCAAGCAGGCCCAGCTGACACAGCCTGGAGAAGAGATAAGTTCTACTTGAATTTCTGACCCACAGAATCATGAACAATAAATGGAAGAGTAACCCAGGCAGCATTTCCTGCCTCCTCTCTACCCAATAGCCCCTTACCCCCACGTCTGTCTGCAGGGATGTCCCTAGGTTTTGGGGTGGTTTGATACGCCACAAGGGATAACTGAAATAGTGGCTGTGTGTTTGTTTCAGCTCTGGAGAGACAGCCACCATTTTCAAAATACTCATTTTATAAGAATACTTTTTTTTTTTTTTTTAAAGAATCTAAAATGGCTGGAAGAAGGTTCCAGGAAGGAGAACTAAAAAAACTGATGAATTAGAAAAGGAAGAAAAATTGGAGCAAGAAATAAACTTTTTTTTAACTTGGAGAAGGGGGAAGTATGTAGATCTGGAAGAACCCTACCCCCAGCAGCCCCACTCCCGCTCCCACCCCCCAGCACTCTACTGAGGCTCGGAAATGGAAATAAACGTGTAATAGGAAGGAAGGGAGTTCACCTTGATCCAGCGCCTGCTATGCACCAGTTGCTGCCTGGTTCACTAGGAATATGGGGGACCTAATTTGACCCATTATATAAAGTCCATGGTTTATTATAACACTTTAGGATTTTTTTGGTAAAGAATTAAATTTTTCCATTCTCCATTCCGCTCTTTTTTATCTCCCCAGGAAGTGTGAAGCTAGTTAAGTGGTTAAGTGGTACTGCAAGGTTCCAACTAGCAGTAAAATATAGTTGTTTAAAATTCTGATTCTTACAAAATGAAAACAGCCTTATTGCCTTGGGTTTTTTTTTTTAAACAAAATAATATATGCTGATCATAAAAAAATACAAAAAGGAATAAAAAGATGAAAATCTCCTGTAATCCTGCTACCCAGAATTAACCACTATTAACATTTTGATATACATTTTTCAGACTCTTTTTCTCTGCACTGCCTTCTCACTGCCCCCCCCCCCGCCATATAATAAGATACGCTACTTTGTAACCTGCTTTTTTGTTTATTAACTTAATCTATCACTCTGCACATCAATAATTATAGAGTTCTTACAGCCTATTTAAAAGTATGAGTTTCCATTTTCTCTGGAGAGTCTTAGTTACTACCTTTTGCCTATTGAGACTTCAGAATCCTGGAAATCTTGTCTAGTATCATGGGTATGAAAGGAGGGATGTTCCTTCACAGAGTCATCGCAGCGTCTAAGCTGAGGCACTGGCGCAATGGTTTTGCCCTAGAAACTCTCGTCTGAAGTGCCTGGTGCAGTACCTCCACATGTGGTACCCTACGAGCAAGTGAAACTAGACTAAGCACAAAGGATGAAAAACGTCTGGTTTCTGGTTTGGATGCGCTCAGATGACCGGTGTCTCCTGGCTCGCTGACAACCCACAGGAGCCATGTGGCTAACAGGATCTTGGTGCTCCGGCCGGGTGTCAGGCCTGTGCCTCTGGGGTGGGAGAGCTGAGTTCAGGACATTGGTCCACCAGAGACCTCCTGGCTCCACGTAATATCAAATGGCGAAAGCTCTCCCAGAGATCTCCATCTCAACGCTAAGACCCAGCTCCACTTAACAACCAGCAAGCTACAGTGCTGGACACCCTATGCCAAACAACTAGCAAGACAGGAACACAACCCCACCCATTAGCAGTGAGGCTGCCTAAAATCATAATAAGGTCACAGACACTCCAAAACACACCACCAGACGCGGTACTGCCCACCAGAAAGACAAGATCCAGCCTCATCCTCCAGAACACAGGCACCAGTCCCCTCCACCAGGAAGCCTACACAACCCACTGAACCAACTTTACCCACTGGGGGCAGACACCAAAAACAACGGGAACTAAAAACCTGCAGCCTGCGAAAAGGAGACCTCAAACACAGTAAGTTAAGGAAAATGAGAAGACATACAAACACACAGCGGATGAAGGAGCAAGGTAAAAACCCACCAGACCAAACAAATGAAGAGGAAAGAGGCAGTCTACCTGAAAAAGAATTCACAGTAATGATAGTAAAGATGATCCAAAATCTTGGAAATAGAATGGAGAAAATACAAGAAACGTTTAACAAGGACCTAGAAGAACTAAAGAGCAAACAAACAATGATGAACAACACAATAAATGAAAATAAAAATTCTCTAGAAGTAATCAATAGCAGAATAACTGAGGCAGAAGAACGGATAAGTGACCTGGAAGATAAAATAGTGGAAATACCTACTGCAGAGCAGAATAAAGAAAAAAGAATGAAAAGAATTGAGGACAGTCTCAGAGACCTCTGGGACAACATTAAACACACTGACGCTCGAATTATAGGGGTCCCAGAAGAAGAAGAGAAAAAGAAAGGGACTGAGAAAATATTTGAAGAGATTATAGTTGAAAACTTCCCTAATATGGGAAAGGAAATAGTCAAGTCCAGGAAGCACAGAGAGTCCCATACAGGATAAATCCAAGGAGAAACATGCCAAGACACATATTAATCAAACTATCAAAAATTAAATACAAAGAAAAAATATTAAAAGCAGCAAGGGAAAAACAACAAATAACATACAAGGGAATCCCCATATGGTTAACAGCTGATCTTTCAGCAGAAACTCTGCAAGCCAGAAGGGAGTGGCAGGACATATTTAAAGTGATGAAAGGGAAAAACCTACAACCAAGATTACTCTACCCAGCAAGGATCTCATTCAGATTCGATGGAGAAATTAAAACCTTTACAGACAAGCAAAAGCTAAGAGAATTCAGCACCACCAAACCAGCTTTACAACAAATGCTAAAGGAACTTCTCTAGGCAGGAAACACAAGAGAAGGAAAAGATCTACAATAACGAACCCAAAACAATTAAGAAAATGGTAATAGGAAAATACATATCGATAACTACCTTAAATGTAAATAGATTAAATGCTTCAACCAAAAGACATAGACTGGCTGAATGGATACAAAAACAAGACTCGTATATATGCTGTCTACATTAGACCCACTTCAGACCTAGGGACACATACAGACTGAAAGTGAGGGGATGGAAAAAGATATTCCATGCAAATGGAAATCAAAAGAAAGCTGGAGTAGCAATCTTCATATCAGACAAAATGACTTTAAAACAAAGACTATTACAAGAGACAAAGAAGGACACTACATAATGATCAAGGGATCAATCCAAGAAGAAGATATAACAATTGTAAATATTTATGCACCCAACATAGGAGCACCTCAATACATAAGGCAAATGCTAACAGCCATAAGAGGAGAAATTGACAGTAACACAACCATAGTATATGGGACTTTAACACCCCACTTTCACCAATGGACAGATCATCCAAAATGAAAATAAGTAAGGAAACACAAGCTTTAAATGATACATTAAACAAGATGGACTTAATTGACATTTATAGGACATTCCATCCAAAAACAACAGAATACACTTTCTTCTCAAGTGCTCATGGAACATTCTCCAGGATAGATCATATCTTGGGTCACAAATCAAGCCTTGGTAAATTTAAGAAAATTGAAATCGTATCAAGTATCTTTTCCGACCACAACACTATGAGACTAGATATCAATTACAGGAAAAAATCTGTAAAAAATACAAACACATGGAGGCTAAACAATACACTACTTAATAACTAAGAGATCACTGAAGAAATCAAAGAGGAAATCAAAAAATACCTAGAAACAAATGACAGTGAAAACAGGACAACCCAAAACCTATGGGATGCAGCAAAAGCAGTTCTAAGAGGGAAGTTTATAGCAATACAATCCTACCTCAAGAAACAAGAAACAACTCAAATAAACAACCTAACCTTACACCTAAATCAATTAGAGAAAGAAGAACAAAAAAACCCCAAAGTTAGCAGCAGGGAAGAAATCATAAAGATCAGATCAGAAATAAATGAAAAAGAAATGAAGGAAACAATAGCAAAGATCAATAAAACTAAAAGCTGGTTCTTTGAGAAGATAAACAAAATTGATAAACTATTAGCCAGACTCATCAAGAAAAAAAGGGAGAAGACTCAAATCAATAGAATTAGAAATGAAAAAGGAGAAGTAACAACTGACACTGCAGAAATACAAAGGATATTGAGAGATTACTACAAGCAACTATATGCCAATAAAATGGACAACCTGGAAGAAATGGACAAATTCTTAGAAAAGCACAACCTTCCAAGACTGAACCAGGAAGAAATAGAAAATATAAACAGATCAATCACAAGCACTGAAACTGAGACTGTGATTAAAAATCTTCCAACAAACAAAAGCCCAGGACCAGATGGCTTCACAGGCGAATGCTATCAAACATTTAGAGAAGAGCTAATACCTATCCTTCTCAAACTCTTCCAAAATATAGCAGAGGGAGGAACACTCCCAAAATCATTCTACGAGGCCACCATCACCCTGATACCAAAACCAGACAAAGATGTCACAAAGACAGAAACCTACAGGCCAATATCACTGATGAACATAGATGCAAAAATCCTCAACAAAATACTAGCAAACAGAATCCAACAGCACATTAAAAGGATCATACACCATGATCAAGTGGGGTTTATCCCAGAAATGCAAGGATTCTTCAATATACACAAATCAATCAATGTGATACACCATATTAACAGACTGAAGGATAAAAGCCATATGGTCATCTCAATAGATGCAGAAAAAGCTTTCAACAAAATTCAACACCCATTTATGATAACCCCCCCCCCTAGAAAGTAGGCATAGAGGGAACTTACTTCAACATAATAAAGGCCATATATGACAAACCCACAGCAACATCGTTCTCAATGGTGAAAAACTGAAACAATTTCCACTAAGATCAGGAACAAGACAAGGTTGCCCACTCTCACCACTATTATTCAACATAGTTTTGGAAGTTTTAGCCACAGCAATCAGAGAAGAAAAAGAAATAAAAGGAATCCAAATCAGAAAAGAAGAAGTAAAGCTGTCACTGTTTGCAGATGACATGATACTATACATAGAGAAACCTAAAGACTTTACCAGAAGACTACTAGAGCTAATCAATGAATTTGGTGAAGCAGCAGGATACAAAATTAATGCACAAAAATCTCTTGCATTCTTATACACTAATGATGAAAAATCTGAAAGAGAAATTAAGGAAACACTCCCATTTACCACTGCAACAAAAAGAATAAAATACCTAGGAATAAACCTACCTAAGGACACAAAAGACCTGTATGCAGAAAACTATAAGACACTGATGAAAAAAATTAAAGATGATACAAACAGATGGAGAGATATATCATGTTCTTGGATTGGAAAAACCAACATTGTGAAAATGACTCTACTACCCAAAGCAGTCTACAGATTCAGTGCAATCCCTATCAAACTACCACTGGCATTTTTCACAGAACTAGAACAAAAAATTTCACAATTTTCACACAAAACACCCTGAATAGCCAAAGCAATCTTGAGAAAGAAAAACGGAGCTGGAAGAATCAGGCTCCCTGACTTCAGACTATACTACAAAGCTACAGTAATCAAGACAGTATGGTACTGGCACAAAAACAGAAATATAGATCAATGGAATAGGATAGAAAGCCCAGAGATAAACCCACGTACATATGGTCACCTTATTTTTGATAAAGGAGGCAAGAATATACAATGGAGAAAAGACAGCCTTTTCAATAAGTGGTGCTGTGAATACTGAACAGCTACATGTAAAAGAATGAAATTAGAACACTCCCTAACACCATACACAAAAATAAACTCAAAATGGATTAAAGACCTAAATGTAAGACTGGACACTATAAAACTCTTAGAGGAAAACATAGGCAGAACACTATGACATAAATCACAGCAAGATCCTTTTTGACCCACCTCCTAGAGAAATGGAAATAAAACCAAAAATAAACAAATGGGACCTAATGAAACTTAAAAGTTTTTGCACAGCAAAGGAAACCATAAACAAGACGAAAAGACAACCCTCAGAATGGGAGAAAATATTTGCAAATGAAGCAACTGACAAAGGATTAATCTCCAAAATTTACAAGCAGCTCATGCAGCGCAATATCAAAAAAACAAACAACCCAATCCAAAAATGGGCAGAAGAGCTAAATAAACATTTCTCCAAAGAAGATATACAGATTGCCAACAAACACATGAAAGAATGCTCAACATCACTAATCATTAGAGAAATGCAAGTCAAAACTACAATGAGATATCATCTCACACCGGTCAGAATGGCCATCATCAAAAAATCTACAAACAATAAATGCTAGAGGACTTCCCTGGTGGCGCAGTGGTTAAGAATCCACCTGCCAATGCAGGGGACACGGGTTCAAGCCCTGGTCCGGGAAGATCCCACATGCCGTGGAGCAACTAAGCCTGTGTGTCACAACTACTGAGCCTGTACTCTAGAGCCCGCGAGCTACAATTATTGAGCCTATGTACCACAACTACTGAAGCCCACATGCCCAGAGCCTGTGTTCTGCAACCAGAGAAGCCACTGCAATGAGAAGCCCACACACCGCAATGAAGAGTAGCCCCTGCTCGCCACAACTAGAGAAAGCCTGTGCACAGCAACGAAGGCCCAACACTGCCAAAAACAAACAAACAAACAAACAAACAAACAAATAAATGCTGGAGAGGGTGTGGAGAAAAGGGAACCCTCTTGTACTGTTGGTGGGAATGTAAATAGATACTATGGAGAACAGTATGCAGGCTCCTTAAAAAACTAAAAATAGAACTACCATATGACCCAACAATCCCACTACTGGGCATATACCCTGAGAAAACTGTAATTCAAAAAGAGTCATGTACCACAATGTTCATTGCAGCTCTATTTACAATAGACAGGACATGGAAGCAACCTAAGTGTCCATAGACAGATGAATGGATAAAGAAGATGTGGCACATATATACAATGGAATATTACTCGCCATAAAAAGAAACGGAATTGAGTTATTTGTAGTGAGGTGGATGGACCTAGAGTCTGTCATACAGAGTGAAGTAAGTCAGAAAGAGAAAAATACTGTATGCTAACACATATATATGGAACCTAAAAAAAAAAAAAAAAGTTTCTGAAGAACCTAGGGGCAGGACAGAAATAAAGACGTAGAGACGTCAAGCAGACGTAGAGAATGGACTTGAGGACACGGGGAGGGGGAAGGGTAAACTGGGGCGAAGTGAGAGAGTGGCATGGACTTATATATACTACCAAATGTAAAATAGATAGCTAGTGGGAAGCAGCCATATAGCACAGGGAGATCAGCTCAGTGCTTTGTGACCACCTAGAGGGGTGGGATGGGGAGGGTGGGAGGCAGACACAAGAGGGAGAGGATATGGGGATATATGTATATGTATAGCTGATTCACTTTGTTATAAGCAGAAACTAACACACCATTGTAAAGCAATTATACTCCAGTAAAGATGTAAAAAATAAAAAAAGGAGGGATGTTCCTTTTCAAAGGCCGAACATCTTCCAGCTTCTTTGTGGATTATAATCGAGATTATAACAGACACCTGCAGCAGGGTAAATAATAGAGAAAGCTATGGTTAATGGTCTCTCTGTCCAGCATGTGGCAACAGCAATTTTAATTGAAATCTTCTGAATGTTGAGAAGATCTTCTAGAAGAAGGGCAAGGGTCATAAATGTTCTCCCTTGGGGTTCTTCAACCCCCAATCCCACCAAGCCTGACTGCAATGGTGTGCAGTCTTCTCAGAAAATCCTTCATTTCACCCCTGAGGACAAGCACATAGGCCCTTTTGGTTTTAAGTGCTATTTTGCTACCTATAACAGATATAAAACAAATCTAGGGGTGACCTAACTGACCAAAAACAGACTGGACGATGTGATAAAGCTTCCAGAATCTGACATGATCCTTTTACAGTTTAATGAAGCCTATGAGCTCCTTCTCAGAATAATGTTTTTAAGCTCATAAAATGCAATTTGTCAGATTACAAAGGAAACCATTATACTGATATAGTTATCAAAATATTTTAAAAATTGTAATTTAGCAATATAGTGCACGTTCATGAACACATTCAAAAACAAGATCTAGAGTGGGTCTAATAACTGAAATAATATTGAAGTTGTGATGAACATAAACATGATTTTGAAATGTGTAATAGTTGCAACTCGGTATAGAAATATCTGTGATTTCTATTAGTGACGAAGTCGCAGGTCCTGCTGATGCTACTGTGGTTTGTTTTCTATACGTAGTTATGGTTAAGAAAATGCTAAGGCTGAAGACTCCTGAACTCTATTCACAAATGTTTTGGGGACCTGGGGAACCCCCGATTAAGCACCCCTGCTTAAATTGCTTTTAAGAAGGAAAAATGGACCCTGGTACACTTCAATCAAGGGAGGGACCCACTAGTATCTCCACCCACCTCACACTCAGTGAAGATCTGACTGCCCCTCTTAACTAAGTTGCAGTGAAGCAGGAGGATTGAGTCTGAAGAGCAGTAAGTGCAATTTGCATCCCAGAGGGCCACCAGACTGGGCAGCCTCACCACCAATCCATTTTTGTTTGGCTCTGAAATGAGCTCTTCCTGGGTGTCTTCCTTTTGGAATGAAGAAACATGGGGCATGGGGAGAAGGGGATGTTAAGTAAAGCATGACCTTGAGAGGCAGTTGCAGAGTCTGAAAATCTGGCTGCACTGGCTCTTCTGGGTATTCTTGGAATAGTCACTTTAACCTGCCCAGCCTCAGTTTTCTCACCTGTAACATGGGAGTTAAATAACTGATACCCAAGGAAATCAGGGTGTTGGGAAGAGTGTAAATATGACAGTCTATGTAAAAAATGTTTGGCAAAGACTGAAGCAGTGCTTGTCAAACTCTAATGTGCATAGAATCCCTTGGCGACCTTGCTAAAGGCAGATTCTGATTCTGCAGGTCTGGGGTGGGCACCAAGATTCTGCATTTCTAACGAGCAGCATCCCAGGTGATACCTAAGCTGTTGGTCTGAGGACCACACTTTGAGTAGCAAGTACTCTACAAATGTTCCTTGTTATCACTTAGTGTCACTTTAATATTCCATCTAATTCTCTCACACAAGGAGGATGACAGCTGAAGATAGGGAGGGAGGAACAGCTCATCAAGTGAGGCCGGGCTTCTGCTCAGCAAGATACTCTGGTCCTGCAGCCCCACCTCCCCTCCCTGCCTTCCACTACCAGCCATAGTGAACAATGGCCATGACCAAGTCAAATCATGTTTCAGGCCAGATCAGCACAAACTAACCAATCATGGGAGTGGGAACAAACACCAAATAGGATATTTGTACAAAGAAAGAAGTATATGTAGAGAACGTTTTGCACTTGTAATGCTAAACATCTCCCAAACTTCCCAGAGAATACATGTTGCATCTTTTGGTTTTGCAAGTCAGATCATTCATCCCTGCACAATTCTTCTAAAGCACCCCCTTTCTCATGGTACTCACAGGTGAAGAGCTTTAGATAGCTCCCTATGACCTATTGTATCTACTCTAAGCTTGTCTTAGAATGCCTAAGAATGACCAATATCAGAAGGGTGATAACGGTGCAGCTGAGAATGTGGAAGATGGAACACTAGGGCACGTTGGAGGGAGTGTCAACTGGTACCATCACTCAGAAGAGCAATCTGGCAGCTGTTGAGATTAAGCATGCACATGCCCTATGACCTGTGGACAAATTCTGGAATATATACTCCAAGGAAATTCCCCCACAGGTCCATAAGGATGTTCATCATGGGATTTCTTGGGGTAGCTGGATGTTGGAGACAGCCTAGGTGCTTATCATTAGAGAAAGGGATTATTAGTAAATCTGGCAGATGTACACTTAAAAACTAAATAGCAGTTAAGAAATGTCAACCAGATGTACATAGCAACACTGATGGATCTTAGAAACCTACTGTTGAGGGGAAAACATAGGAAACAGAACAGAATTTATAGCACATTATCATTTCTGTAAAGACACATTCACATAAAAGTAATATGCCTTTTGAAGAAGGTATGCATGCACATCTAAAGATATATTAAATATGAGAGTAGGTACTATGGGGGCAAAAGGAATATAATTAGGGTTTGGAGGTAAAAAGCAAAATAAGAGAACCTTACATGGATTAATGATGAAGTGCTTAAAAAACTGAGTTTTTAATTCAAATTTCTTCACCTGGGGTGAAAAAAAGATAAAAGCAAAACAACCCCCTAAAACTTTCCTCTATAACGGCCTTCACAATCCAGCCCTACGTGACCTATCCCACATGTAACTCCCCATTTCGGGTGCCATCTTCCTCACTGTTGCCTCACCACAGATCATGGACATTCTCTCTTTGACGTCTTTTTGGCTGCAGTCAGCGTCTTCTCATCTTGGTTTCTTGCTACACTCACTTTCAGTAGGTCCCTAGCAGACAGAACCTGGGCTCCAAGGTAATGTGGACATCATTGTCCAAAGGTGCGTTAGAATATGTTAGATCAGGGGTTTGCTTCCCCAGCTTTGGTGACACTACTTATTTGATAGAGAATCTAAGGAAGTCACTTAATTGTGCATCTCTCTCCTGTAGGACATACAACACAGGATGGTCATCTTTAATTCAAGTATTTCTATTCTTCATTAGACTGTGAGCTCATAGAGTGTGGGAACCTTATTTGCCTGTGTCCACTGCCCAGAATTAATCACATAAGAAGCCCCTCTCTAATAATGTTTTAGAAATGGATTCCCCAGCCCCCTAAGCCAAACGGTGGAGCAACCTGGCCTCTAACTATTTTATATCTAATTCAAAACTTTAACTGGTAGTAGTTTCAAAGTGCTTTGTATTATGGTCCTAGAATATGCCACAAAATTAATACATGATAACAAGGAGAGAGCTGCTCCAGTTCTTGTGTCCAAAGGTATAAAGTACCATCTCTATTTTCCTTCCCTTCAAGAAACGGTGTAATGTATGTTCCAAAAATGATTGGATAAAACTAAAAAGAGAGTTTGGACATAGTTAAAGTGAACTCTTGGGTTCCCATGGTTTGAAAAGGAAAGCAGTATCGTATGAAACACTGGGGTGAAAGCCTTCACAAGAAAGGAGTGGGTATTCATCACTGGAGCCTCGTATCCTTCAGAAAGATGGAAGCTACCTTCTGTGCAGCCAGATCTGGCATGCACATGACCAGAAGGGTCAGGTATTTGCCGGGTTGGTTGTTTACGGGAAAGCCAGCACTTCCGCTTCCCAAGTGGTGAGAACACGAAGCTCCCCGCTGAGGAAGTCGGCAGCATAACAGAGCATCACGGGAATCCTCCAGCATAACCGGGACTACAGCGGCCAGTCCTGATTGGTGCATTCTCCAGGAGGCGGGGTCAGAACTTCTTGCGAGATCTGAGGGCCTGAAGTTGGTGGCCCCGAAGGTGGGGTGGGGAAGTTCTTTGTCGTTTTGATCACTGAGGACACAAGCCCAGCACAAGGGCACGGGCTTCTGGAACAGGTTTTTCTCCTTTTAGTGATCACTTTTCTCAAAAGGAAAGAGTAATTTCTAAATTTAATTTTTCACCACTGCCCTTCTAGGACAGGGTCCAACACTCATTGTTACACACCCAACTAAATGCAATGAAAAGACCCTCTCACAGCTGAGGGACAAGCAAGCAGGTGGTGAAATGGATTGGTCCAGGGCCTGGCTTCATGCTCCCATCACCACAGCAGTTGGCAGTTTTCAGTTCCAAGAGACATTTGCTGTCTGCTAGGACTCGGGGTGGTTAGCTTCTGCTGCCTGCTGCTCCAGGAGAGAATTCAAAACCCGAGCATATGGAGAATATTTAAACTTAAATTTGGGTGTATGGCATTGGTTCCCTGGTACATTCGGCTTTGAAATTCACCATCTGTTCAGTATAAGAAGGCCGGGTGGACTACGTGCCCGCTGTTCTGTGGTTTCGTACACCTTCCGAATCACCCCCGCACTGTCCCCAGCCCTCCCACCCTCTTCCGCCCATTGGAGGTCACACAGCCTCACCTTTTCAGGCAGTGGGCTTTAATAATTGTTGGGATATGGCAACACTAGGATTAACTGTGAGGAAAAAGTGGACGGATAGGAAGAAGGACTGTAGTGGAAAGTGATATAGGTCCCTTTGTAGGAGCAAAAATTAGGAAAGATCAGTGAATCTCTTGCATGTTAGAATCACCTGGGGAGCTCTTCAAAATGCCCAGTTCAGCTGCACCCAGGACCAATTAAGTCAGCAACTCTGGAGGTGGGACCGAGACATCAGTAGGATCAGGGAGTATCAGTTTTTTAAGATCCTCAGGTGATTCCAGGAGACTTGGGTCTTGGTTCCAATCAAGCCACTAATCTCCAGTGTTGTCTAGGGAAAATCACTTATCCACTTTCTCTTCAGTTTTCTTACCTATTAAATGAGAGGATTGCTTCCAAGTGTATTTGACCAAAAGCAACACAAGTTTGATCCCCAGGGACCATTTTCTAAAATGGTTTTCTAGCTCTGAAATTCTAAGAGTGCATTCAAGTGGCAATCAAAAGTCACGGTGAGGTTTGAACTCTTAAGTGTCTTGAAGTATCTGATCTGAATGTTGCTGTCTACTTCAAACTCATCGCACAAACTCTTCCAGCAAAAGTCTGGTAAAAGAACCCGGGTAACTTTCTAGGGCCTCCTCTAGTAAAGGAAATGTCATTCTTCTATTTCACAAGACTTTGAAGAAAGGACAGTAGATCTGTTTGTCTCGCATTGCTACTTAGCTAGAGAATTAGGCAACAGTTGAGAAAGGTCGCTGGTGCTTGCTCACGCTCCCTCTCTTTCTCTTCCCACAACTGAGGATAATTACTACCAGGCAAGAACATTTAATATTAATTCACTTAGAGAATCACAGTTTTGTAATCAGTGAGGAGAAAAGTTTGATTGGAACTCCATATTGAAAAATGAAACTAAATGATATTAAAATATGTTTTCTTAGGTTTAATAAGTCTGGGTTATCACTGCAAATGTGCACTAATTCTTTTTTTTACAAGCATCATTCTTTTTTTTAATTAATAAATTAATTAATTTGGTTGTGCCGGGTCTTAGTTGCGGCAGGCAGGCTCCTTAGTTGTGGCATGCATGTGGGATCTAGTTCCCTGACCAGGGATCGAACCCAGGCCTCCTGCATTGGGAGTGTGGAGTCTTAACCCCTGCGCCACCAGGGAAGTCCCAAATGTGCACTAATTCTTAGAGAATGAATTATATGTTATTTTTCTCAGCATACATTTTCTGACAAAATTATAAATGATAACATCTTTCACATTACTTGGACTTTTAAAGTCCTATCACAGAAGAAGTAGGGGGCAGTAGTATTAGCTGAGAAGTGATATTTTAGTAGGGACCAATTTTATGACTTTATAAGAATATTTTCACTGCTTAACTTCCTAACTTCAAGGAATTAGAGTAATTATAAATACGCGTATAAATACTTATGCCATATGTCCCCATCTATATGCAAAAGAGGTAAATGTACACTGTAAACTGTATGCTAGGTAACGCAAGTTACTGTATTCTGTATTTGAATATGGCATTACAGATAGTTACTATCTCCTGTGATTGGAGAAGTGGGTATACTAACCAAGTTTTAGTTTCTAAACCCCAAAACCTATCTCCTCCTACTCTACCATGGGCAATATACCACAGTCAATTTTTATAGATTCCTAGTTATTTCAGTAGCCATCTAATGACTGTGTCCTCAGAAAGAAATTGACCAGCTAACTTTTATGCACTGTAAATAATCTATTAATAATCTCGAACACTTACTGAGCTAAGGCTCTGTTCCAAGCACATCCCCATATTGTCTCAGTATTTACAGCAGCCCTGTGACCGACGTGAATAACACCATCTCCATTTTGTAAATAAGTTCACATGCATGCTCTATTTTGTTAACTACCCATTGAAATAATGTTTTCTGTAACAAATCTTCCCATGTGGAAATCCTTTCTCCTTAGTCCTGTCTGAAAATCATTTCCCTGGCCCTGGACAGGGAGTAACTCTGTGTATATAACTTTCTAGCCCCAACATTCATCACAGAATCCTAGACCTGAGTTGGATCTCCTTTGACATCAGCTCAAACCCTTCCCAGCATCCTGACAGGTGAACCCTCCACCCCCTGATTCAGTGGTTCCAGTGTTCAGCTGCTCACCACCTCCTGGGGCACTTCATTTTTATTTTTTTTTATTTTTTTTTTTAGAAATTCACGTTCTTTTATTTATTTATTTATGACTGTGTTGAGTCTTCGTTTCTGTGCGAGGGCTTTCTCTAGTTGCGGCAAGCGGGGACCACTCTTCATCGCGGTGCGCGGGCCTCTCACCATCGCGGCCCCTCCTGTTGCGGAGCACAGGCTCCAGACGCGCAGGCTCAGCAATTGTGGCTCACGGGCTCAGTTGCTCCGTGGCATGTGGGATCTTCCCAGACCAGGGCTCGAACCCGTGTCCCCTGCATTGGCAGGCAGACTCTCAACCACTGCGCCACCAGGGAAGCCCCCATTTTTATTTTTATTTTAAAATAATTATAATTGTTCAAAAGTTTTTTCCTCATACCACGTGGATACTTCTTCCTATAGCTTCCACCCCACTAATCCCAGTTCTGCCATTGTGGAGTTCCACCCCAACCAAATCTAATTCCTTTTCTGTGTGGATGCCATTCATATATTTGAAGCCCTTTATCACCTGAACTGTGAGGAGAATCTTCCTGCTGTGTGTTTACACATCTTAATCATTTTTTCAGCAGGCTGTAAACCTTGAACCAGAGCTTTTCCTGGAATTGAGCATCAATTAGTAAAGTAAATCAGGACCAATTAAATAAAGGTTAAACACAGGCCAGTAAATCACTTATAAAAGTGTTTGCATAATCCTCCAAAACAAAGGGTATTTTTTCCCCCAGACAACTGTGTAAAGGAGGCCTAAACCCACTAACAAGAATGTGATAAAGAAAGGTCACAAGGGGGAATTCCCTGGCGGTCCAGCAGGTTCGAGGGCGCAGGTTCAATCCTTGGTCGGGGAACTAAGATCCCGCAAACCACAAGGCCGATAGGGGAAAAAAAAGGTCACAAGTTGTTAATCCACTTCCAGGGCCTGACCCAGGCATCCTTCCTACCACTGCTTACAGCTTGAGATCCTCCCGGGGCTATGCTTCTGAATTGGTTCATTTTGACAACTGACCTCTTTTTAAAGCAGAGGTTCTCTATGAGATGGCCCTTGCGTTTCAGTAGCCACCTTCTGGCCAACTCCTGCCTTTTAGGAGTGTAAGAAGCTGGATGCAGTTGAAGAAGCAGCCTCATTTCATCTCCCTGGGCAAAGATGAGGGAGGCAGGTGGACAGTGTTAGAAAGGAGGAGGTAATCTTTCAGTTACCTTGTTTTTTTGTTGTTGCTTTTTTGGCCATACCACGTGGCTTGCAGGATCCTAGTTCCCCGACCAGGGATTGAAGGCGCGCGCTCGTCAGTAAAACTGCGGAGTCCTAACCTCTGGACCACCAGGGAATTCCCATCAATTCCCTTGTTTTTTAAATTGAAGGATGCTTCTGAGTTTGGGAGTTCCAGGGTTTTCTTTGCCCAGCTGATTCCTCATCATTATCTGGGGGAAGGAATTGGCCTGAAAGAGCAACGTGAAGCATGGCGCCCTCTTCTAGTGAAGGGAATCAAGGCCTGCTGAGGTTGCCCCTGCGGGCCCACAGCTTCAGACTTTCCCACAGTCACATGTCCCATCCCCCTGTGGGACACATCTAAACTTCCCAGGTACGCCAGCTGTGGGAGCAGGGCGGGAGTTTCAGTTCTGCAAGCTGAAAAGAGTTCTGGAGTCGGATGGTGATGGTTGCACAATGTTATGAATGTACTAATACCACTGACATGGTCAAGATGGTAAATTTTATGTCATGTGTATGTTACAACAATACAAACTTGGGGGTATGTGGGAGGGCTGTGGCCACTCCCGGAGGCTGAGCCCACCAAGTGCTCTCGAGAAGCTGGGGTCTGGTCTCCTGATTAGAGCGATGGTCCCCAGGCCGGGTGCTCATGAACTGCACTGGGGAGTTTCAGATACAGATTCCTGAGCCCCGCCATAAAGACCCTGATTTGGTGCCTCTAGGGTAGGGCTTGGGAGTCAGTATTTTCCAAACACGCCTCAGATGGTTTTGATAATCACCCAAGTGTGGGATCTGCTGGGCTGGATTGTTAGGGAGCCTTTGTTATTAACCTTAGCGAATTCCAGGCGCCTGCTTTTTTCGGACTTAGACTCAACTATAAAGGTGCACAACACACTGGGGCATGTCTCTGGGCCTTTCAGGCTGTTGCTTGCCATTCAGTCATTTGACGAATGTATATTAAGTGCCCACCCTGTGCCGGGAACGGGGGTATGTCAGAAGAGACAGGGTCTCAGCTCTCACAGAGCACGTCGTCCAGCAGAGATCGATTAGACCCCCTCACCCCTGCCCCTGACCCTTCCCTTTCCAGCAGCCTTCACTCCCTTGCATTTTTTATTTCCCAGCCTGCTCACCTTACTAGATCAAGTTTTATAAATTCCTTCAGAGCTCGATCTGTGTCCAATTCATTTCTAGGCTGTCATTTTCTCCTGGACCCGCCCCCACCCCCAGTGCCCACACCTAGTGTTATGGTTTGCACTCAGTAAATGTCTGTTAAAGAGATTCATTCATTCACCCAACAAATATTTACAGAGTGCCTACTATGCGCTAGGCATAATTGTAGGTTTCAGGGCTATGAGGAGGGTGAGCTGGCGAGATATCTAGGACGCAGAATTTAAGCAGGAGCTCCCTCTAGGAGCAGCAAGGGCAGGGCTGTCCCCTGAGAGTGAGCGCCTCCTTAAATTTTGTGCCCTAGGTGCCTCGCTTGTCTCACCCTAGTCCCAGCCCTGCTAGGTGCTGGGGATACAGCCATGAACAAAACAGACAGAGATCAACGCACCTAAGTAAATTCTCCCTTCACCCAGGGTCTTTGTGGGGCTCTGCGTGTTGCCTGTTCTTAAGTCTCTTTCATTTGTATGCCATCTGCCTTCCCACCTAGACTGTGAAGTCTTATTCTGGTCTGCCCCTTCCTCTTCCCACCCCACCTCCACAAGCATTCTGCCTAGACAATGTTTTCCAGAATCTTGTCCTTGACCATCTGCATGGGACTTCCTCGTGGCACCATTTAAAATGCAGTTTCCCAGTCTCACCTTTTGAGTCAGGTTCTTTGAGGGTGAAAACTCAGGATTCTGCATCAAGGTCCCTGGGTTGTCAAGGCAGGTTTAACGTGTGAGGATCCCCAGCCCACCGATTTGTTCAGTCAGTACTGCTGACTAATACTAGGAGGAGAAGACAGGGGAAAGGGGCATTTTGAAGGTGCTTCAGTTTCTTTGTGATTCTGTTCACAAAGTCAGAAGACACAGGTGTGGGAAAGGGAGGGTCTGGAGAGGTACATGCTGGCCTTGACTCTGACCCTATGGAGCTCTGCAGGGAGATCTCTCAGCTCAGCCTTGCACCTTAGCTGGGCCACTCCAGGCCCTGCCCCATCATTCCTGGAGATTTATCGGGTTGCCTGCCTTACCTCCCCAAGGAGCTAGAGGCTGGCATTTCCCGTAGCTTTGGGTCAAAAGTTTCCATGGAGCCAGTGGAAGCGGTGTGTATGTAGGTGGCTAGGGGGAGAGTCTGAGAGCCCCAGGGCAAATAACGAACGTGGGAGGGCCTGTAAATCTGGTCTTCCCTGACCTCTAAGGCAGGTACCCACCATTTTCACTTGCTTCACATAGTGCCCTGCACAGATGCCCACACACTTTGGGCTGTCAGGTGCATACTGTTTAATGGTAATCATCTGAATGAAATAAATCCATTGTGTGAGTTACCAGTAAACCCAGTTTACAGGGTGGAGCATACGTCAGCTTTCCCAATCCATCAACACCTTGGCAGTATCAGAGTGAGATTCCTCTGCCGATCCACCACACCCAGCTCCCTCAGAGAAGAGTTCAGGAGTAGATCTCATCTGCTTTTGAAAGAGTTCAGGCATGCAGATGGAGGACCTATCAAAGTCCAGCTGAGGAGGGACTTTGGGGTAGTGTCAACATCTGGATCACGGTCCCAGGGTCCCTAAATGGTAGGTTATTGAGGGCTTTCAACAGCAGGCCATTAGAGTTGAAATGATTAATAACCTATTTATTTGCTTGTAAGGTTGGTGACAGTGGTTTTCAAGCTTTATGTGCATCAGTATCATCTATAGAGCTTGTTAAAACAGATGCCCAGATGCGACCTCAGAATCTTGAGAGTTGGAGCTTGGGAATCTGTCTTTCAACACCTCCCCAAGCAATTCTGCTACACACACATCTCAGAACCTCAGGTGTTTTGAACTAAGGACTCTGCAGTGTTTGTGTCTTTATTCTGCATACCCCTCCCCACCTTTTCCTTCAAGCGTGGTGGTTTGTACCCTGGCAACTTGGCTAAAATGAATCTACCTCTCCCAGCTCCCCTTCCCCGTAACCCTGAGTTAGAGTTGGACAAAGGAGGAGCTCGTAAAAGATCTGGAAGACGACCGTGAGGTGGCTGCCATTACTCTCGGAAGGCGGTCAGGGTTAAGTTCGGTGACGGGCAGACACAGAGGTGCCAGGTCCCACTTGTCCTCGCTCTCATCCACTCCACATCCAGCTCCTCCTGACAGCAGCCCCAGACCCTCCCTCAGATGCGTGGTGGCAGATCCCTGGAGGAGGGACCCACACAGGGCAGAGTCTCCCTGCAAAACCTCCCTGAAGGCATTTTTGCGGTCCCTCTGCAGTGGCGGGGTCTACTTAGCTTATCCGACTGGGTGCTTGGTGGCTCCTTCTCTGACCCTCCAGTCCCTTCCAGGTCTTCACCTCCCCAGTTCCTCCCACGGGGAAGTCAGGTCTCACTCCTATAACAAATCCCTTACCTCAGAACTCACAGGGGCTTCTGCTCCCCCTGGGTGAACCCTGATGGACCAGTCAAGAAACACTTCCCATGTCCAAAATAAAGCAACACTTGGGAATTGGCCTTCCATTTAGATCCAAGAAATGTCCGTGGGCTATTAAGATGTGTCGACATCAGTTACAAGGTAACTCAGTTAGTCCTACCATCCATGATCACAGGGTAATTGAAAAAGATGATTCCCCAGATTCTCTGCTGGCAAATAACAGCCCCTTGGGCAAATTAGAAAAAGGTGCCTCCTTTGGGAAGCATTAGTAAAAATCACCCCTTCCTTCCTCCTGCTTTCCCTTTTAATCTGGGTGCCCTTATGCAGGCCGCAACCTGCATAACTGGATATATATAGCTGCCCTGGGTACCTATTCTGTCCATTAATGCCAAGGGGCCCTGAGTCCAGCCTCTAATTGCTTTCCTAGTATCATCAAGCATAGACAGGTCACAAAAGTCTCACCAAAATGTTTCAGGGAAGAATAGAACTTCCTTGGTCCTTGTACACTGTCCCCAGTGCCACGGGCAGCCATCCTTCCCTGATCATTCATGTCAACAAGCTCTAGCAAGATTACCACAGCCCTCACTATACTGTAGTGTTACTATTTGTTTGATATCTGTCTCACCCACTAGAGAGTGAGCTCCCTGAGGACAGGGGCTCTGATCTGGTTGCCTTTGGATCCCCAGTGACCAGTATAGTACCTGGCACAGAAAAGCATGCAATAAATGTTTGTGGAATGAGTTAATGGATCAAGCAGAACTAAAGGAAAACCCCTGTTTTCCTCAACTCCTCGGACTTCTGATATCAGATGGGTAGGATTTTCTATACCCGACAACTCTCCAATTATCAGTGCACACCAACTGGGTACCTTATAATTTAACTCAATTCTAACACTAACTGCCTGGAGCTAGCACAGACCTCACAGGTTATAGGCTCAGTCCCATAAGATTGACCCCCACTTCAGATACCAGCCCCAAGTCCCAAGTTGTCACCTGTATTGCTGACCAACCAGCTATGAATCAGGGGTTCCCATGACCCTCTCCTCAGCTTCGAATATTTGTTAGAATGGCTCATAGAACCTACCTATATTTACTGGTTTACTGTAAAGGATATAATAAAGGATACAGGTGAACAGCCAGATGAAGTGGTACATAGGTTGAGGTCTGGACGGTCCCAAGTGCAGGAGCTTTTGCCCCCATGGAGTTGGAGTGCAACACCCTCCCAGCACATGGATGTGTTCACCAACCCGGAAGATCTTTTATGGAGACTACATCATGTAGGCATGATTCATTATTAACTCATCTCCAGTCCCTCTCCCCTCCCCAGAGGAATGGTGGGGGAGGGACTGAAAACTCCAAGCTTCTAATCGTGACTTGGGCTTTCTAGTGAACAGACCCCATCCTGAGCCATCCAGGAGCCCACCAAGAGTCACCTCATTAGAACAAACGATGCTCCTGTCACCCAAGAAATTCCTTGGGATTTAGGAGCTCTGTGTCAGGAACTGGGGGCAGAGACCAAGTATATAGTTCTTTTTAGATCACTAGAGGTCACATCTGGTTCTGGAGCTGAGTCTTTCCTATCAGGCTATGTCCTTGTTTGAAAGGGTCAGGAACCAGGGACCAGATCTTTGCCTCCCTTATAGAGTATGTGATTCACACACCGAGAGGCCAGATACTGGGCACCATGGACCCTTCTGGTCTGAGGTCTTCACTGGTGCTTGGTCAATCTTGGCTGACCACAAGCTATATCCAGGTTAGTAAATATGTGACATAAGGGCCTCCAATCCATTCTCCAGTGCCCATGATCACTAATCTATTTTGGCCCTCAAGTCTTCTCAAGACAACACCCTGGAGAGTTACTCCCAACTGATCAGAGTTGCTACACTAGATGGAAGCCATGTCTTGCCTTGGGCAGCCTCTGAGAGCTGTCTTACTGCCATCTGGGCCATCAGAGGCATCCATATTTTTGTTTGCAGGAAGGCCTTTGCCAAAGAACACCAACAAGTAAAGTAGAAATTGAGTCCTAAATAAATGGCCCCAACTTTATCCAACATAAGTAACCATTAAACCAACCACAAATAACCATTTTTTTTCAATCAAATGTAAAAGGCAAAAAGATGGCTTTGTTTGTCTGATATGGTGCAACTTTAAAATGGGGGTTAGAAACTAAAAATAGAGTTACTGTATGATCCAGCGACCCCACTCCTGAGCATATATCTGGAGAAAACTCTAATTTGAAAAGATACATGCATCCCATTGTTCACAGCAGCACTATTTACAATAGCTAAGACTTGGAAGCAACCTAAATGTCCATCAACAGAGGAATGGATAAAGAAGATGTGGTATATATATACACAATGGAATGTTACTCAACCGTTAAAAAGAATGAAATAATGCCATTTGCAGCAACATGGATGGACCTAGAGATTATCATACTAAGTGAAGTAATTCAGACAGAGAAAGGCAAATATCATGATACCACTTACGTGTGGAATCGTTAAAAATGATACAAATGAACATATTTACAGAACAGAAATAGACTCACAGACATAGGAAACTAACTTATGGTTGGTTACGAAAGCGGAAAGGGTGGGGAGGGAAAAATTAGTAGTATGGGATTAAAATATACACACTACGGGACTTCCCTGGTGGTCCCGTGGTAAAGAGTCTGCCTTACAATGCAGGGGACGCGGATTCGATCCCTGGTCAGGGACCTAAGATCCCACATGCCATGGGGCAACTAAGCCCGCACACCACAGCTAGAGAGAGAAGCCCGTGCACCGCAACGAAAGATCCTGCGTGCCTCAACAAAGATCCCACGTGCCGCAACTAAGACCCGACGCAGCCAAAAATAAATAAATTAAATAAATAGTAAAATAAATCTTATAAAAAATATATACACACTACTATATATAAAATAGATAAACAAGGGCCTACTGTATAGCACAGGGCGCTATACTTAATATTTTGTAATAACCTATAATGGAAAGGAATCACTTTGCTGTATACCTGAAATTCACAACATTATAAACCAACTATATTTCAATTAAAATTTAAGAAAAATTAAAAAACCAAATGGGGGTTTGATATGGACCCAAATGCCTGGGGACAAGTCTGCCCCCACTGGGGTCTGTTTCACTGCAGAGACTTCTCTCCTTGCCCCAACACACAGTCTGGTTCATCTTGAATCCAGCAGGGCCATTAGGGGTCTCTGAATCCTGCGCATCTCCTGGCTCTGCAGTTGCCTCGCTTTAGTTGCAGAGCTTGGCATTTGGTAGGAGTGAATCTGCTGTCAGGCGTGGAGGGGAGGGGAGGGGAGGGGCAGGCTCTGTGGAGCAATGGAAGGAGGATGGGAGGGAGGCAACCATTTGGCTTCCTGCTCCAGTTCTGCCACTTAGTAACCATGTGACCTGGGACAAGTCAACAGTCTGAGCCTCTATTTCCTCATGTGTGAAGTACGTGGCGGGAAGAGTAATTATTAGTTGCTTATAGGTATCTCATTGGGATATTGAGAACATCAAATTAAATTGAATGGCTGATGTGAAAGTGCTTTAAGTAAGGTAGGAGAAGGTTCTGTTCTGTTCACTGCTTTATAGCACAGAGTCTGGCCCATAGCCTAGTGAGGTATTCAGTAAAATGTTTGTTGAAAAAATAAATGTAAACACAAAAATCTTTCCCCTCTGTGGGGTAGAGAGGGGAATGATGTCAGAAGCGCACGGTGAGCTTCAGAGATGGTTGTGATAGTCTATGTCTACGGCTGCATGGAGGTTACATGCTTCATTGGTACTCTGTGTGCTTGCATGTTAAATATTCTTCTGTATGTGTTCAACATCTCATTAAAGCACTTAAAAAATATAATGCAAAAAAGAAAAAAGTAGAGAGGAAAACATGCGGTAAAGTACCTTGCCAAGAGAAGATAGTATTGTAACTCCTGATGTTGCTTCCACGCAAGCAGTGAAACTGTTCTGAGTGACCTCACTCAATTCATCAAGGTCCTATGTTTGGGCCAAGCATTGCTGAAAGCAGAGGAATTTATAGAAAGAAAGTTATATCAGAAACCAAGACTTGATGGGATCTACTTTTTAATGAGAAAGTACGTAGGCTGATTTTTTTTGTTTGAAGTCACTGCCTTTCACTTGTATGCGGGTCACACTTGAGCCTAGTCAAGGTAAAGTACGGGTAAGCTGTCGTGTCTTGGCTTGTGCAGTAGCCTCTGCCTTGCTTCACCTTGCTGGTTCATACTTGTCGTTCAAGACCTACCCCAGGTGTCATCTTTTCTGGGAAGTTCCTCTGAGCTGCCACACCGGCATCCTGCCACCTTAGCTCATCTGTGGCAGTGGTTCTCCATAGGGCTGATTTTGTTCCTCAGGGGACATTTGGCCCTGTTTAGAGGTACGTTATTGTCAAGGCTGGGTGGGGGTGGGGTGGAGGGTATACCACTGGCATATGGTGGGTAGAGGCTAAGGGTGCTGCCGTGCATCCTACAACACACAGAACAGTCACCCCCACGACAAAGGGTTCCCTGATCCAAAGTGTCCATAATGCCGCTGTTGAGAAACCCTGCTTGATGGAGTGAAATTCTCCTTCTGTCTCACTGAGACCCGAGCTCATCCTGGGCAGGGCCTTTGCTGATTCAGCCTTTTATCCCCAACACCAGCGCACTGCTTAGAAACACACACACACACACACACATTTACTTTCCTATTCATTTGTTCCCCTACTCTGTGTAAGGTGCAGTACTAGCTGGAGATGCTCTCAAGGAGTTTTGTAATCAAGTGGAGGACAAGGTCATGTAAATACCGAATCATTCCCAAGACAGATCGAAAACAGGGTCGTAATAGAGGAACACGTAAAGTGCTTTGGGAGAACGGATTACTAGGTTGAACCAAATGAAGTTGCTCACATTCTACCTTTTTGACTAGAAAAACAGCAATGTTATACGGCTCACTCACAAGTGTGGTTTACCCTAAATACTTTGGACAGAGTTGGGGGCGATGAGCAGACTTCACAGGGAAGGAGAGACGCAGGAAGCACGTGTTTCACAGCCTGCCTCCTCTGCGGCATGAGAGAAGGACCCTATTTTTTACTTCGTATTTGTGCCCACTTTTACTTCTTTGTATCACCCCCCGCCCCCTGCCACGTCACACTTCCTGGAAGAATGCCTTACAGTTAGAAGGCACTGGTAATTTTTTTGGTGACTAGAGTTCAGGTAAACTATTTGTGCTTCAAGTTTGTTTTATCATTGTCCTTGCACTTTAGTCCCAGGGAACTGAAGAACAGTGTTATAGAGGCACAAAATATGTAGTGCTTTCCTGGTGGCAACAGGTACAAGAAGACACAGTCCCCCAGTACCATCCGAAGTCACAGCCTGTCAGAAGAGCCATAATGGAAACTGCCAGGAGCTAAAAGCCCAGAAGCATGGCTGGTGGCCATCTGTGCTATCATGTGACCCTGGTGTGTCAGGCAGCCCCACATGCACCTGGCCCACGAGCCTTTGCCACTTACCTCGTGCTCTGGAGCAGGTAGTGGAGGATAAACATTTCAAAGTTGGACTCAGAACTTGGCAGGGTCCAGCTGTCACCCACACGCAAGCCAGAGAACTCTGGAAAATTGAACTGTTTATAAGGTCAAACTTTGGTAAGTCTGATAAAGTCTGGTTGCAGGTATCCATCTAGTCTCTTGAAAGAATTGCCCGGAAGCTCATTGCTGAATGGTTGGATGTTACCAGTGGTGAACAGTCTCTGCTTGTGGATGGAATCTGGCAGCTCAGACAACACCCCACAGCTCCTGATGCGAGTCTGGGCGGGAGCTAGGAGGCTTGCAGCCAAGAAGATAAACCCAGGACAGCCCTGTAGGCTATCCAACCATCTGGCAGGTGGACTTACTCAGGGCCACTGGTGACCCTTGCCACGACCAGACACCAGTAGCAAGACAGCCTGGGATTCTGTGCTTGTCCTTTCCTTTCCATGGGGCTCCTAGAGAGAGAAGTGGCTCTTATACTTCTAGATGCAACAGTGACCCCGAGTTCATTTGTCCATGTGGATCTCAGTCGATGCTTGAATTCTGTCCTAACTAAACCTTGTTGTCAGAGCCGTGGATTAAATACTGATTCTGGCCTAAATAAAGCAACCTCTAGGGACTTCCCTGGTGGTGCAGTGGCTAAGAATCCTCCTGCCAATGCAGGGAACAGGGGTTCGAGCCCTGGTCCGGGAAGATCTCACATGCCGCGGAGCAACTAAGCCCGTGCACCACAGCTACTGAGCCTACGCTCTAGAGCCCGCGAGCCACAACTACTGCACCCACGTGCCACAACTACTGAAGCCTGTGCGCCTAGAGCCTGCAACAAGAGAAGCCACCGCAATGAAAAGCCCGCCTGCCGCAACGATGAGTAGCCCCCGCTCACCGCAACTAGAGAAAGCCTGCACGCAGCGATGAAGACCCAACGCAGCCAAAAATAAATAAATAAAATAAATAAAATAAATAAATAAATAAATAAATAAAGCAACCTCTAGGTGTGGAGGATTGTTTTAAGTAAAAGAAGAATTCAGGGGCAGGGGAGGGATAAATTGGGAGATTGGTATTGACATATACACATAAAATATATAACTATATATATATTATATATATCTATATAAAATAGATATATCTAATAAATAGATATACATAAAATAGATAACTAATAAGAACCTACTGTATAGCACAGGGAACTCTACTCAATACTCTGTAATGACCTATATGGGAAAAGAATCTAAAAAGGAGTGAATATGTGTATATGTGTAACTGATTCACTTTGCTGTACAGTAGAAACTAACACAACATTGTAAATCAACTATACTCCAATAAAAATTAGTGTTAAACAAAGAGAAGAATTCAGACCATGGATATAGCATTTCTTTTTCTTTTTTAAAAAAATTTTATTTATTTATTTTAATTTTTGGCTGCGTTGGGTCTTCGCTGCTGCGCGCAGGCTTTCTCCAGTTGTGGCGAGCGGGGGCTACTCTTTGTTGCCGTGTGCGGGCTTCTCATTGCCGTGTCTTCTCTTGTTGCGGAGACCAGGTTCTAGGTGCGTGGGCTTCATTAGTTGCGGCATGCGGGCTCAGTAGTTGTGGCTCACAGGGTCTAAGCACAGGCTCAGTAGTTGTGGTGCACGGGCTTAGTTGCTCCACGGCATGTGGGATCTTCCTGGACCAGGGCTCGAACCCGTGTCCCCTGCACTGGCAGGCGGATTCTTAACCACTGCGCCACCAACGAAGCCCCGGATATAGCATTTCTTGAGCTGGTTTCACAAAGATATATTTTTTGTTTTAACACTGGTCCGTGGGGAAAAGGTTTGTGGAAATTTGAGAAGGGGATGTTGATGGACTCAGATGCTTTGGAGCTTATCTATGAGACTTGGTGAGGCAATAGGGCTTCCACCATTCTCCCTCAGGGAAAAGGTTACTCAACTTTTGAAGCCCCACAGATTTTGAGCCTTTGTTATTGAAATCTCACTGTCCTTAGATTTTAAAGGACAGTGAGATTTGGGACTGTACCTTCTCAAAGGTACCCACTCTCTAATTCCTCCTGTGGAGTTTGCTCTTGACAGAGCTTGACACCATTTGTTTGTGATGAGATTCAATTTATGTAAAATTGAATTAAACCACTAAAAAGAAAGACTTCATTTTGCTTCCTGATTTTGGAGGGAGAGAAATATTCTTCTTTGGTATAACCATTATAAATCTTAACATCACCGAAATGAAGCTTTATTTCTAGACACTGCATGTAAAAGCCACCAATGTTTCAGGGACAGAGGCCATATTTGATTTCTCTCTTTCCCTGCCCTTCTAGACAGGAAGATACATGTCTGTTGAATGACCGTGTGCTCCCAACATCACTTCTTCCTTTCATCTTTTTAAAGTACTGTTATAATAATATGGATGAAACATATGGAATCCAACCCACGGTTTGATAAAAGCGAAATTAAACATCCTTAATGTTTTATAAGGTTATCTAGTCTGAGCAATGTCTCACAGGTAAAAAAAATTTTTTTTTTTAAAGTCTTCCTAATTCATCTATACTAGAGGCTCCTGGGAATCCTATATGATCATGTCCACAGTTTGCTGCACTTAGTATTTAAAGCATTTTCTCAAAGGTTACAGGGGTAACTGCAGGGTGTGCTGGAGGTGGCTCAGACCCCTCTCAAGGGCAACTGGGCATCTCTTCCCAACTCTGCACTAAGTGACCTCATGTTGGCAGCTTGAGATCAGCCCTGGAGGAGTATTTACACCAGGGAAATTGGAAAATCCAACAAATAAAAGCTTTTTTCCCCTGAACACCTGCCACTCCACTGAATAATTGTTCAAATATAAAATTGTAGGCTATGTTCCCGCTGTCATGATATTTTTTAAAACTAGTTTTTTCATTCAAAAAAGAAATATATGCATGTGTGTGTTAAAGTACAGTAGAAACTTTATTAAAAAGAAACCTACAAGTATAATGGTTTAAATAAGATAGATATTTGTTTTTCTCTCAGGTAAAAGTCCAGAAGTAGGATGCCCAACACTGGTAAGGCAGCTCTCTTATCCTCAATATATTGATTCTGTCTCTGGGTCTAAGGTGGATGCTCCAGCTCCTACCATCATGTCTGCATCCCAGTGGTCCACACATGGGAAAAGGCAAGGGCAACCTTTATCCATTCCTTTCAAGGGCATGGCCCAGAATTTGTACATGTCCCTTCTGCCCTCAATTCACTGGCTAGAACTTAGTCCTCATTCCACTAGGCAATACCTAGTACCAGGGAGACTGGGTAATGTAATCTCTAGTTGGGTTCCCACATACCCAGCTAAAACCCAGGGTTTCTATAATTAAGGGAAGAAGGGGAGAATGGATATTGGTGGCTAGCTAGCAATCGCAATCACTACAGTGTTAAAAATTCAAGTGACTTGAAAGGACAGACCATGAAAGTTGGCATCCCTCCCTCCTATTCTAGCTTCCAGACTTCCTCCCTAGAGGGAGTTTCAGAAGTTCTATGCAAATGATAGCACATGCATATATGTTCTCTCTTAGAAGGCCATCTTTCCCCAAAGATTAAAGAGTGGACTCAGGTGTCACAGTGGCCTGGGATTTAATCCTAATTCCACAGCTAACCCTCTGTGTGAACTTGGGCAATATACTTCACCTCTGTCCTACAGTTTCTCCATGTATAATATGGAGATAATAATAGTTCCTACCTCTCTGGGTTCTTGTGAGAACCAAACGTGATCATATAGTTGGTGCTTTGATCAGTTCTTGGCACATAGTATGCACTAAGATACAGCTGTTGCTATAATTGTATTTGAATCAATTTAATAACATGGAATGTTGATTTATTTTAAAATAACAGCATTGATTTTGTTCCTCTCAATTTTATGGTCTCCTTGGCACTTTTGCTCAATAGAGAAGATTGGATGGGATCTGGAGTTAGAAGACCTGCATTTGAACCCCAGATCTATTGGGTCTGATTAGTATTTGAATTAATCATTTAAACTCTCCAAGCCTGATTTTCTAATTTTTAAAATAGGAAAAATAATATGTACCTCCCGGGGTTGCTATGAGGATCAAATAAGACCCTGTATGTGGAAGCGGTTCATGACTATTATATTAAACACTGCGTACATGTCACTGCTGTTCCATAACAGGTGTGAGAATCATCCAGTTGGGAAGGGTTCAGAGGTCATTTGGTCTGTTAGCTGTATGGTCAAGACGGTAGGATGGTCCTCTCAGAGCACCTCCTCAGCTCACCCGCAGAGGCAGGTTGCCAGCACCATTTGCAGAGATGCCTCAACAATACCTATTGAATTGGTTCTTTTCTGTGTCCCTCCACTGCCACCTCCCCAGGCCAGACCAAGTGGACACTATTTCTCACCAGGACCACTGTGATGGCCTCTCAAATGGTCTCCCTTCTCTAGATTCTGCCCCTTCATTAGTCCATTCTGCAGACAACTGTCAGGGTCATCCTTTTAAAAACAAATCCAAAGGTCTGATAGTGAGTGACTCCTCTGCTTGAGAACATTGAATGGACTTCCATTTTCATAATGTGGTGGGAGAGGCTCTGGAATTACCCTCCGTGTACAAGACATACTCTAAAAATCTTAAAGACCCGGCAGGATACTGAATTGTCAGAAAAGCCCAAATCCAAGTACAACTGGAAACCCAGAGAGATAAATGGAGCATGGGAGCCACTTTTTTTCTGAGGAGATGTTCCATCACTGGTAAACTCTGTAACACATTATTATCTAGGAATGATATTCAAAACGACATCAACAAAATCAAGCCTCGGCCAGATCTGGCCTGCAGACTGCAGGGAGGTTGGGGGGAAGATGTGATGTGGCTGGTGTTCCCTAAAGGCCCTAAGTTTGTGTGTTGATAGTGACTCTCAGAGACAGGTCCAAACCCCTGGCCCTATGCCTACTTCTTAAGGAGGCTTCTGCTGAACAGGTGAGAGAATTACAGAGTTATTTGCCTTCTAAGTGTCTTTGAACTCTCAGGCTTCCTTTTCCCTTCCACAGTTTCTGAGTCACTTCTCTGTTTTTAGGTCAGGTGCCCAATACCTAACAGCTCATAATTCCTCTTCACTTTTCAGAAAGTGCAAATCTAGTAGAGCACATTTTTCGGCAGCCTGGGCTCACCAGGGGCTGGATGGTAGCAGAGATGCAGGATATCCAGCTAGGCAGCACTGTGTTGACGGAAAGGCTCTGGGCTCTTAAAGTGGAAGTATCAGTGTTTCAGTCTCCCTGTATCTCAGCTTAATAGAGGTGTTCCTGGATGAAATGGAAGGACAAAAATCCAAGAAGGAAACAGGGAAGGTCTCGGAGGCACATGGTACATTTTAGACCTTAAGAGCATGGACTTCAGGATAAGAACGGTCTGAGACTGAATCCTGGCTCTGCCACTTTATAACTGTGTGACCTTTGCCAAATTATTTAAGCTCCAATTCCTACATCTGTAAAGTAAGGATTATACCAGGTTGAACAATATGAAATTGCTTTTGTGTGAGTCAAGCAGTCAAATATTGTCAGTTTCAACCTAATGTGGTACCTACCTCCTAGGGTTGCTAAGGATAAAATGAGATCATTTGTGAAAAGGGCACAGCACAGTTTTTAAGGAATATTCGACCGAAGGAAGTAGGTAAGCAAGCTAGGAATGATAAGTGCAAAGTCTCTGAAGGAGGAACATGCTTGAGAGTATTCCTGGAAGAATAGAGCAACCAGTAGGGCTAGAGCCCGTGAGGGAGAGGGAAGGGGTTGGAGGTGGTCCAGGGATGTGGCCTGGGGTTGGCTCACACAGGGCCCTGAGAGCCGTCATGAGGGGTTTTGTGTGTGTGTGTGTGTGTGTGTGTGTGTGTGTGAATCTTAATGATGGAATCAAGAGCTAATACTTATTGTGAATTAGGTTCTGGACACTTTTGTGGTACAAAGTAAGTGCTCAATAAACAGAAGTCAAAGAAGCTGAAGGTGTAGATGGCATGTAGGTGAATGAGACGAGGAAAAGAAGGAGCAGTAACTCCTAGGTTGGCAGCACAAATGGGGACTTTTTTGGGGAAAGAGCAGCATATTGTGCCCCCAGGAGCTGTAAGTTAGGACTCTTGGGCCCATAGATACAGAGATCTTTGCTCTGGACCCAGGATGAAGAGGTGCATCCTGGTGCTTGGCTCATCACATACTGAGAACAGGCCAGGAAGTTGACCATAGGTGATGTAAAGGCAGTAAATTAGCAGAGTAATTCAGCATAGTTAACAGTTAAGCAGGGCTCTGGACTCAGCTCTACCAGTTACTAGTTATGTGACATTGGCAGGTTACTTAACTACTCTGAGCCTTAGTTTCCTCTTCTGTAAAATGGGGGTGATGGTATTACCTACCCCACAGAGTTGCATGAAGATTAAATGAGATAATGCAAGCAAAGCACAGAGTAAGCCCTCAGTAAATTATTATTATTCCTGGGCCAAATGTATGGGGTACTGGTAAAGCATTTCCAAAGATGTTTCAAGCCCATTAACCACTACGTATTGTTAGGGACTTGTGTGAGGACACTAATTCTATGTCAGAAGAAACCTGACAAGCACGTCTAAGGCTCAGGAAATCCTGGTTAGGAAGCAGAAAGCCTTGAGGACGTGCTTCAAATCAAGTGTTGGGATTTGGGGAGAGAAAAGCGATGTGAGAAGCGCGCGTATAGAGATATAGACTGTTTTGCAAAATAGGATTTAGTTTTTTGGACCATGAGTTAATAAAGAAAAACCAGTATCTTCTGGCTTGAGACAGAACATAAGGGGCAGGGCGTGTGGTGTGTACAGAAACATCCTGTGTGCCATGCCCCATGCACGCCCTCATTTAAACCCCGAAGTAGCCCTGCAGCTGAGTGTTAAGTGTCCACTTACCCCATAAGGAAACTCAGGCTCAAAGAGGCAGAGTTGAGACTTGAAATCAGTCTGACTGAAGCCAACATTCCTGCTTTTAAGATGCAACCACGGCAGATGGTACGTGAGGTTTTCAGGACATCATCACTGGGAAGAGAATCAGAATAATACTTATGGCCTAATATTTATATGAATAATAAAGAGATCTCAAATATAATCTCTAGGAGTTAAGATTCTTTTAGTTATAAGAAAGAAAAATCAATTAGAGCCAGCTTATTAATAAATAAATAGATAAATAGATAGATAAAATAATATTATAATTTTTGGAGGAGGAGGATCCCAGGGAATGTTGACCAACCAAATCTCAGAAGGAACAGACATTGGGGATCCAAGTAGCAGGAGTTTATTATGGACTTTCTAGAGAACTGCCCCCTGCAGAACTCAGCTACAGCAACCCCTAGGACCTGGGTCTCTTCATTCAAAATTCTGAAATTTCTAAGAAAGAGAACCTGATTTGCCCAGCTCAGGCCAGGTTCCTATGCCCCCAGCTGGGTCTAGGGGCAGGACCTAAAACACAAACATGGCTGCTGAGGGCCCACCCCATGCATCAGGGCTGCCTCAGAAGAAAGGGGTTCAAGGGTGGGGGGTTGAGCAGGCACCCACACCTCCCCCAGAGGGATCCAAGGTACTGTAGGTTTCAACAAGATTCAAAAATGGGATCAGGCAATGGAAGAATAAATCTTAATTTTTTATCAAAAATAAGTTAGTTATTTTTGAGTTATAATAAATTTCATTATATGAACTCAGTAATTCAGATATAGAACAGGTCATCCAAGGTGATGTCATCTAAGATCAAACTGTGGATCTAGGTGGTAATTCAGGGAGTCCAGGTAGTAGTTGTGTGGTGCGGGGTTAACTGTTCTGGTGACTCTACCTGTAGTTGGTGGGAGGAAACCCATGTCTGGGGACACCACCTGAAATTTTACTTTCTAACTTTGAAAGGTATTATGGAAGTTACATTACAGGAAACTTAGAAAGAGGAGGAAAATATTGCCCATAATCCCACTACCTTAGTTCCATCATTCTCTTGTCACTTTAGTTGCCATCACAATGTTCATACAACTTTTTAATCTGCTTTTTTCATTGTCACGAGCATTTTTAAGTGCTCATAGTCTTCACAACCATGATCTTTAATAGCAACATAACAAGAAAGTACTTTGTATAAGATAAACAGACTTGGCGTGAAGGGAGGTAAAATAGACATTTTTGCAAGAAAATACTGACCTATATGAAAAAATTCCTAAATCTGGTGTCAGCTGCCAACCAACCTGCTAAGGATCACCTATTCCTGAATTCTTTATGGCCATGATCTTCCTGTCTGTCCTACTGTGGGATTTCAGATCTGTTGCTTCCAGGCAGGAGTCTGCAAAGCAGAGAATGCAAAGTTAGTGGGGCAGGTACGAGATGTTTAGTCCATGCTGATGGTCTGGACATCTAGAGGGGTGGTCCTCAGCTGAGGGCAGTTTCCTCCACCCACCTACCCACCCAGCGGACATTTGGCAACCTTTTGTTGCCACAACTGGGGACAGAGGAGAAATGTTGCTAGCATCTAGTAGGTAGAGGCCAGAGACGCTACTAAACATCCTACAATGCACAGGACAGTTCCCACAACAAAGATTATCCCAGCCAAATATGAGTAGTTACCAAGGTTGAGAAACTCTGATCTAGATTGCACTGCAATTTCTTTTAAAATGTTAGTGAACTCCATATTTACATTATCTGCCCTTGTTTGATTTGGGAAGGATTCTGGGATTTTTGCTGAAGGTGATGGGAATGAATGGATTGAATGGGTTTGCAAGATACTTGAAATAAAGCATGTGGCAGGAGAATGCAGAGGCTAAGCGTAAAGACTCTGGAGTTTGGAAGAATCAAGTTGAAATCCTGGCTCACCAAGTAAAGCCCTCTAGGGCCTGCAAATGGGGTGATAATACTTGCCTCCTGGTGCTGAAATGGGGAGGAAATTAATGTGTCTGAAGCACTTAGCACAGGGCCTCGCATGCAGTTGAGTACACGAGAAATGGGGGGAGGGGCGGTGGTGGTGATTACTGTGCTGAAGCTCAGGTTCACGGTGTTTACCACTTCTCCAGCATCGACACTGCAGCTGCATTTCGTACATTCTTACTTTAGGAAAAATAGATTTCAAACACGTTTTTATGATCTCGTCTGTGGAGACCCAGGCAATGTATACAAGATACATGATCTACATGAATTTTACAGGAAGAACTGCTTAGGTGAGGGTTGTCTAATTGAAATCTCTAATATATTTCCCCTGGTGTTTTGGTTATTTTCTTTCGAATAATTTATTAATTTTCTTGTTAATTTGGAAAATACTTGTTTTCTGACATTCTTTGTTAAGCACTTTTGATCTACTGAGAATTTAAGAGTGGGCCAAGCTGAGATAAAGTTATTGGGTAGCTAAACAAAATTATTGTCCACAGAGGCAATTCAAGTCCCCCGTGCGGTGTAAGAATCTCTCTCGTCCCCATCCTGAGCTAAGTGTCTGGTTATTAGAAAGCAGCCATAGGAGACCCCAGTGTGCACTGGGGATCTGTAACCACTCTATTATCTACAGCTTGTTTTTGTGTGTCTGAGAACATCGGAGGAGCATTAAACACCGTGAGGAGCATGAAAGCCATCCTGGGCTTCCTGGGGTGGTCACAGAGTGAGTCCCAGTACAGGAAGGAGTGAGGAGGAGAAGGAAGGAAGAGGGGGGAGGAGGAGGAGGGAAGAGGGTCTGCCCGGGACAGCCCAGGACAGGGGCGGGTGCTGGAGGCTGAAATGGGCCCAGTGAATAGGCAGGGGTGGAGCCTCAGGAGAAGAAAAAGGAGAAGGGATCCACAGTGTGAGAAATGCTCCAGGCGAAGAACGTCCCGGTTCTGATCAGCAGGGCGATTGTGGGGAAGCCACGTGTGGGCAGATGGTCCTGGGTGGGCCTGGACTGAGATGGCCTCTGATAAACAAATATGAGGGCTGAGAGAAAGAGGATCCGGAAAGAGCCAGAAAGGTGCGGAATAAAACCAGAAAGAGTGTTTGATAGTAACCAAGAGAAATAGGAGTTTCATGAAGAGGGAGTGAAGAACAGATCCAGTCACATTAAGACAGAGCCTAACCGTGTCCTGGGGATGTTGGAAACGGCGGTGATGTCCGTGGTGGGAGCCGTTCCCGCGCTGGTGTGGTTGGGAACCAGGTGGAGTGGGCTGAGGCCAGACTCAGGGAGTAGTCAGGAGAGCATGTCAACTGCTCTTTCAGACGTTTGGCTCTGAATGGGGTTCAAGGCCACTTGCGGGGAGCTGGATGCGGGATCAAGTGGGTTACGTTTCCTGTGTTGTTGAGTGTGGTGGTGCACTGGTGGAAAGAAGCCAGGAGATGACCGGGAATAAAGGTTCAGGAAAGAGAGTGGAGAGAGATGGAACAGTTCTAGGTGCCCAGTTCTGGAGATAGGGAGGGAAGGAGTGAAGACGATGCAGCTTGTTCATCACACAGAGGCTGACGGCCCAGTGACCTCTGCTTCCCCCAGCAAGTAGCGAGAGTGGTCATCTGCTAAGGGAGATGGGGCCGGGATAGGCTGGATTGTGGAGGGGAGTGGGGCAGGACTGACAGGGGTGACGAAGCAGTGGGGAGGCCCACACATGTGCAGCAGCACCAGTTGCCCCATTTGGGGGTTCTCTCCAGCAGTGAGACTGCTGTAGATACCCCACTTGACTCGACGAGTCAGATTTCTCCTTCCCAGCATCACCAGGTCCTGGCCCTTCCTACCTACCTGCTGCCCCTTCAGGAACCGGCACCAGGCTGAGCAGGGTGGGTGTGTGGGTGTGTGTGTGTGTGTGTGTGTGTCTTATAAAAGCCCTGTCAACAATTCATTGCCTGAAATGAGTTCAGTCTCATGTGAAAGTGCTCATCATGTTGATTCAAACCCTGCTTCCCAGATAGCCTATGTCTTAGGGTCTCAGTAACGTCTACAAACTCTTCTAATTCTATGTTCCAAAGTCAGACCAATCTAGGTTTGAATCCTGTTTCTTCCCTCACTAACTATATCCTTGAGCAGAGTTTTACCTAACTGTTCTCTACCTCAATTTTTTCAACTGTACAATCAGAATAATAATACCATCTTAGGGGGTTGTTGAAGGATTGAATGAGAAGGCGTGTAAAGCATTTGGCACAGTGTCTGGCATATGGTGTGAGCTGAATAAATGATCGCCATAATAACAAAATATTAGTGACAGTGCTTAATGTTAATCTTATCAATGTTAATAATAATTATAATTACGGTTCATCAAATATATAAGGCAGGTATGTTTCCACTAAACTCTTTTTTTCCAGCTTAAAGATCCTCAGTTCTTTTAACATTTTCTCCTGGGGCAAGGTTCAAACAGCAGCTCTGTCGGGGGTAGTGAGTCCCGTGTCCCTGGAGGAATTCAAGCAGAATGTGAAGCGTCACTCGGTGGTGATGTTGTAGAGGGCCTTGAACTTCTGGCCGAGACGTAAGCTGAAAAACCCTAGGGGTCCATTCCACCCTATGTCCTTCCAACCTTCTGACTTAAAAAACAAGGTCAGAAAGTGTACAATAAATGCTTCTCTGTGTCATAATCATTGTCATGTTATGTATGTTTGTCATTGTTATCGTATATTAAAATTTATCACTTTTAACAGTTGTCATTGTTATCATCGTCAAGGCCAGGGTTTTAATAAAAATGTCCATCTTCTAAAGTCTAAAATTATTGGAGAGGGTCTGATTAATTCAGAAAACATCAACAGCATCGTGCTAGATTCCTAAGGCTGTGAAAATGTGTAAAGTGTTACCTTTCTTGATAAAAATAATAGCAACACTTACATGGTGCTTATTCTTTAAGTTCTGCCCGTTTCACATGTATTCATTACCTTGATCCTCATAAAACGTTATGAGGAAGGTATTGCTGTTATCCTCATTTGACAGAGGGGAAACTGACACTCAAGAGGTTAAGTGACATGGCCAAGGCCGCAGGCTGGTGAGTGTGGGCGCTGCACTAGAGCCAGGGTGACCTGGTTTCAGATCCTTTCTTGACCACTAAGCCATACAGCCTCTCTGCTGAGGATGGAAACCACAAACATTTCACCTTGAGTATTTGCACCATTTCCCAGAAGAACTCCAGCCCCTTAAACTCATTTCTTAGTTGAAAAGGAGTCTTTGAAATCACTTTGGCCCGCATTTTACAGATGAGGGCCCTGAGACCCCGGAAAATCTGGGGACTTCGCCTGAGTCCAGGTCTTTATTCCCAGCACAGGAGCTTTTCTGCCCAACACGCTTTTTGTCCCCATCACTTCTCTTCAAGGGGGTGAGGCCCGGGCCCCAAGTGGTACTCAGGGCCCTTCTCTGGCCTTGATGGATGCTGGCAGAGAAGATCAAGGGCACAGTTGCCTCATCACAGAGACTGGCGTTTCCGGGCCACAGTCAACAGGCCTTGCCTGCGCCTTTAAAGAAGAATCAACCCAGCCCCTGTTAGTCCAATAGAAGCCCCACTAACTGGACACCTTAACTCAAAAACTAGGCCTTTCCAGGTCAGACCCAGGGGGCTTTCTCCTGATCTGCCCCACCTCCATCTGTTTGTGCCGAGATGAAATAAATAACTTCACCACCAGGGAGGTGTTAGGAGCCAATTGGGAATTCTTTAATCTGAGATAGGACTTGACTGGGAACAACTCTGGATGACTAATTATGGCTTTGAGGGGAATTCATTTAGTGGCTGCCGCATTGCATGAAGGATTCTTCCCATGTAAACTGGGCCATCTCACAGCTCTGAGGCTGATCATTTAATTAGCTCCATAGATAGTCAGATGTTATGGAAGCCAGTGCAGAACGTCAAATAGACAGTTTTACAATGGTCGTGCGGGGAGGCTTCACGGTCCATGTTCATGGGTAGCTGACGTCTTGTGCTGTTGAGAGGCTGCAGCCGAATTTGGGCTCCCCAGGGCTGCCACCAGAAAATCCTCTTAGAATCTCACCAGGTACCTGTTTTCCCTTTGATTGAAACTCGGAAAACTCTTTGTTAAGCTCTCAAGATTTTAAAAATTAAAATTTTATTCATTTGATACTTTTTCTGGAATTTTAAAAACAGACACAAATGTAGAAAGAAGGGTATGAACCCCATTGACTCAACACTCAGCTTGAACCATTCATTGTCCCCCTGTCTTTTCATTGAGCCATCCCCAATCAAACAATTTTATTTATTTGTTTGTTCATTTTTGCTGGAATATTTTAAAGTGAATTCTAGATGACATATCATTTCACTTGTAAATACTTCAGGATTTATCTCTAAGCAATAAGTACTTTAATAAAAACATTACTTGATGCTGTTATCACACCTAACATTACCAAGAACTCCTTAATATCATTTAATATCCTGCTGATAAGATATAACAACAATATATTTGGATTCAATTGTTGTCTAATTGGTTCAATTTTCCCCAACTGTCTTTAAAAATGCCTTTTTACAGTTGGTTTATTTGAAGAGAATCCAAACAAGTTCCACACTCTGCATTTTTTAAATCTCTATAAATCTCTAACAATTCCCCTCTCAACCCCACTCCCTTTTTCATGCCATTTATTTGTTCAAAACCCAAGCCATTTGTCCTATAGAGTTTCCCTTGCTCTGAGTTTGGATGATTGCATCTTTATGCTGTCATCTAACATTTTCTGTTTCCTTATAAAATGAAATCTAGAGACGTGATTGGAGTCAGGTTCAATTTTTTATTTTCATTTTTTTGCAAGAATTCTTCATAGGTAGTTCTGGGCTCTCCCTATTGCGTCACCTCTGGAGGCACCTAGGGACTGGTAGACTGTCTTAGTGAAATTCACATTGATCAGGGGCTTCCGGTGATACTGGCCTGATCCATCCATTATAAAATCTCCATCATCACCTATATCTGTTCTTTTATTAGGTGTGGCTCAGTCAACCAGACTTATTAACGTTTAAATAATAAACTCAGTTTCCGTTAGTTGTGATTTTCCAACTGTAGCACCAGATTTCTTTTCTTTATAATTCTGTGTATCATTGTGAATGCTCTGTGATCCTGTGCAGAACAGTTTTCCCTCAGGAGAGCAGCTCTGACCTCCCGAGTTCTCTGGCCCTGGTGAGCTGGGATCGCCATTTGGGGAGTCTCACTCTACATCGAAACGAACTCCAGGGCCCCACCACAAACCCTAAAGTAATTCAACTAGAAAATCAGCAGTTTTGATTGTTTGATTTCCTTTTCCCTTCTCTTCTTCCCCCTCTTGGTGGTTTTAGATAGATGAGGCAAAGTATTCTCACGGAAATCCGAATACTTGAGTTTCTCACGTCTTGACCCCATAGGTCGTGTTGACATTTGTTAAGCACGTCCAAGTGCCTGCTTCATGCAAAACATGTTCTTTGTCTGATCTTGCTCGATCCCCATGACATCCTTGTGACGTTGGGTATTCTCTCTAGCCCCACTTTTCAGATGGAAAGCTGAGATGCTGAGTGATTCAGACTTAGAGCCCCTGCTCCTAGCCACCATGTCACAATGTCTCCTAAAGATATGCTGGGAGCTCTGTCAGGTTTTGTTCACCTGTTTTCCAAGAATATCCACTCTTGGTCATAGGGTCCAATCTGGAGGTCAGCAGGGCCGTGGAGCCAATGAGTCAGGCAGAGCGGCCAGTAGTTAGCATGCACTTAATAATGAAAATGTGTTGACTGAATTACTTAGTCGTTCTGATCCTTAATTCGTTTGTTTTTAAAAATGGAGATTAAAAAAAGACTTTTGCAGGGCCGTTAGAAGAGTCAATAAGATGCTAGTACAGTAGCTGGTGTAAAGTAGGTACTTGGTAACTAAAAATTATCATCATATGAATAATCAAAAAACCCAGATAATCCCAAATATCCTTATATTTAGCTTTGGGAGTGCCTTATCTGACTTAGGCCAAGTTTTACTTTCCTAATTATATTTTGTCTAGGCTAGTGACACTGAAAGCCCGGTCAGTCCGTGGAACACTAGTCCCTTGAGATGGTTAATCATGGTTCTGGCCAAAGAGCCTCATAAATAAATCGTGGAGCCCCTTTTCCAAGTAATACTCTTTGAAGTCCAACAAAATTATTTTCTGTAGACCACCTTTGGGGAATGCTGGTGTAGGCAAGTTTTAAAGCTGGTTTGCATCACCTCACTTCTCCTCTGAGGAATGTGATATGCTCAGTCACAAGCAGGGGGGAGGCCCTAGGAAATAGCCCTGATGAAGGTTTGCCATCCGCAATCTATAAAGTAGGTAAGAGAGACAGCTGAGTGTTTATAGCAAAGGATGAAAAAAGGTGAGTACGTTTACAGCACATGGATCCAGGCTAGACCTCCTAATGTTCTAGGGCTGTCTGGTTTTAATTATTTCCATTTATCTATTTGGAATTGACTTTTTCTCTGTTGGGTGCCTGAGTTTCTGGCTTCCATTCATGAGATATGAGCTAAAAACATTGAGAATAGCATAAAGGCAAACAATGATCTGCTCCTGAAGAAGGCTGCTTCTGCAGAGTTGCTGCTTTGCCACTTTTTCCCCTCTCTCTTAAGGATCTTCTTGCTGACATGATTCTTTGTTATGTAAAAAAATCAACAAAAATTAGATAAGTGATAATTACTTGATATGAGGGAGCAGCCATTAATCATAAAAAATTATTTTTTTGCTGTATCAGGGTAACATCTGTATTATTATTTACATACTATTTTTCTTTAAATCATCTCACTTTTTTTTAACATAAAGAAATATATTTAAATGGAAGTTCATAGTACTTTATAAAAGCCAGTATCACTCATCATGAAGAAGGAAATTTTAAAATTACAACAAAAGCAAAATAGCTTGTTAAATTTAAAACATGAAAAGGATTAAAGAAAACAATGAAAAGCAAGTAACACTCTAATAAATTTTCAAAAATGCATACCTAGAAGTCAAGAGATATTTATTAAATTTGTTAGATAGATGTAAATTCTATAGTTTGGAAAGGGTAAAAGAGACCAGCTTAGCACTAGTTATCAAAATGACAATTGCACATACCCTTTGACCCCGTCATTCTCCTCCTAGAGGTTGATTCTTCAGACGCACTCACATACTTACCAAATAATGAGGGTACAAAGCTGTTCATTACAGTATTATTTGTGTTGCAAAAATTGAAAACAACTAAAAGACTGAAGACCCCCTAAATCAGGTTTCCTTGTCTGCTAAGCCACTTGCAGTGTGGGGAAAATAAATAAATAATTAAAGCCTTCTTATTAAGTTTTTTAAGTGTCTCTTCCTAACATATTTTCAGAGAGTTAATACTAAGTCTTTTAGGCAATAGAAAAAAATTAGAGTCTTGGCCCTGTGGCGCCAGATTCGCCTTCACTGCAACTCCTTGGTCTGGATTGTGGAACTCACACACCTGCCTCGTAACAGCATATATAGGTGTTTAGATGAGCACATAGATTAATTTGTAAAGCCAGGCCCATCCAGGTATAATATCTCACAAAGGGAAAGTGAAAAAATGAAGTACCTCTTATAACTTAAATGAACAAGCAAAAACTTTTCTAATCAAAAGACAACGAGCTTTCATTTAAAACAGTAGCTCTTCGTAGTAACTGCCCATTTCTTCACAAGCCAAGAAAAAAGGTCAGGTATTCAATTGCCTGCTTGTGACATGATTGACAATTTTATCAGCTTTATTAAGTACTTGTCTTAAATTTTCATACATATTCTGGAAGGTAATGGTATCCTTGTATCAGTGAGGAGCTATAGCTTTGGTGCATCTACCTGACTACGTAGACAGGTCTTCTGATAGTACCAACCAGAGCTCCACCCCATTCCCCGTCCATCCCAAATCCTCGCTTCTGGTCTATGCCATGAGGGTCAGTGAGTTGTCCATACCAGTTGGCCAAGGTTAGCAGCATAAAATATCTTCATAGACTTCTTTACTCAGCTCATAGGTTGTCGTACTGACAACCCTAAAATAACACCAGAATTCAGAATCTCACTGGGTTCACCAATTTGCATTGACTCCTTTCACTTCATTGTGCTAACAAAAATGGCTGCTTTATATCAGCTGCCATTTCTGTCATTTATGTTACTGGACAGAGGTATCTTGTCAATCACTATGCTTACTTTGCTCTGATCATTATTTGTTACTTTTTTTTTTTTGGCATCAGGACTGACAATTTGTCAATAAACTTAGCAGTTCCAGGTTTTGTAATTAAATACAATTATATACATTTGGTTTCCACAGATTTCACATTTTAATCCCCTGATACACTGTGTTCTGCTCCTAACGTCAGACTATTTTGAAAGCTTTTATATAGTGTTCTGTGTACATTTCAAAATGATGCTTGATGTTGGATAAATTTATGCCAGAATTTAGGAGCACCTCTAAAATATGTGACATGTGATGGCATCAATTTACTTTCATTGCCAGTCCGGTGGCAATCTAGATTTCAAATTATTGCCTCTGTGTGTGTGTGTTTTTTTCTGTTTTGTTGTCATTTGCCTGGTTTGCATCTGATACCTTTGCAACACTAACAGGCAGTTCATGAGATTTATTCATGTGGTTATTACACTTGTCCAAAGACAAATACCTTTTAAAATCACAATCCCCAGGAAAGCTCCCATTTCCAACACAATTTTCACCCGTTTGCAACCACTGATCCACAATGGGCTCAAATGAACTTTTAAAAAAATCAGATCAGAATCTCAACTCCAGCGCACAATTATATATTCTTATACAATGCAAACTAAAAGATTGTCAACTTCCAAAAGAGATGTTTTGATTTATTACTGAAAAGAACACACTACAGGGCTTCCCTGGTGGCGCAGTGGTTGAGAGTCTGCCTGCCAATGCAGGGGACACGGGTTCGAGCCCTGGTCTGGGAAGATCCCACATGCCGCGGAGCAGCTGGGCCCGTGAGCCACAACAACTGAGCCTGCGCGTCTGGAGCCTGTGCTCCGCAACAAGAGAGGCCGCGATAGTGAGAGGCCCGCGCACTGCGATGAAGAGTGGGTCCCGCTTGCCGCAACTACAGAAAGCCCTCGCACAGAAACGAAGACCCAACACAGCCAAAAATCAATAAATAAATAAATAATAAATAAAGGCGTTCCTTTAAAAAAAAAAAAAAAAGAACACACTACAATACACACAGGAATTCAGTGTTTGAGAATCCACTGTAACAAATGGCTCTATTTTTTTCCATAGTACTTATAACTTTCTAACATATTATTTTCTTGTTTATTATAGATTTTTTTTTGTGGTCTGTCACTCATCTCTTCCCCCACAGGAATAAAAGCTCCACGAGGTAGGGATTTTTGTCTGTTTAGATTTACAGCTATATCCCCAGCATGCAAAACACTGCCTGACACATAGCAGGTGCTTAATCAGTACTTGTAGAATGAGGGCATGAATGAACCAGCAGTGCAAGCATAAGGTGGGTTCCTGAATGAACCCTGTGACCAGCAGCACAGAGACAGCATCAAGGACCCAGACTCTTTTTACCTCTCAGCTCTGCCATCCTCAGTGAGAGCTCTCTCCCGGGCTGGTTCCTTTGTGGTCACAGAGACAGCTGGAATTATCTTGTTCACAGCTATGAGGAGAGAGAAAGCATTTGATTGGGTCAACTTGGGTCTGTGCCCTTAGTCAGGGTTGGGAGGGTGATGATATATAGATGGAGAATGGCTAAAACTCATCTGGACCCACTCTTTCTCTGACAGCCGAGTTGAAGGGTTAGAGTCTGCATCTCCTGAACATGTAGTGGGCCAGGCGGAGGCTGCTGAACACCTGAAGTGAAGAAGCAAGGGTGGAGAATGGGAGAGAGATAGGAAACCAACGCTGTCTATCACAGCACTATTGATTCTTACAATATCTAATAGTTCAGAGGGTAAAAAGGAAATAGGAATTTTTGTCTTTTTCCTCCATCCCAATAGCCAGAAGCAACCTTGCAATGGTGTTTTACTGAGCACCTATTAAGGGCAGCGTATCAGTGAGAGACAACACCCAAGAACTGCCAAGCCTTGGGAACTTGGTGGCTGAGACCCAAGAAATGGGGAGGAAAGATGATGCTGATATTTTTAAACCTGGTATTGGCATAAAGAGGTGTCAGAATTGTTTCTAGACAGGGTGAGTCTAAGGTGGGAGCCAAGGGTAGGTATCCAATAAGCCAGTCATTCGTCATTCAATAAATAATTAGTAAAGACCTACTATGTGCCAGGCAATGCTCTAGTCACTGGGATGCAGTGATGAGCAAACCCTGCCCTCTTGGAACTGACCTTTTACTGGCGAGAGATAGATAATTAACAGAACATTAATAAAATATGAGTATAGCAGACAGTGATATGCGCTATGGAGAAAAATAAAGCAGGGAAGAGGTTGGATGTATTGACTGGGGAGGAGAGGGCTGCAAGTTTCAATAGCGTAACTAAGAAAGGCCTCCCTGAAGAGGTAACATGTGGACAAAATTTGGAGATGAGGGAGCAAGCCCACAGATACTGGGGAAGGGGCTCAGTTTAAAAAATTTTAAATGTCAGATACTTGCAGAACATCTAAGAGCTTATTCCTATAATGAAGTAGAAATAATAATACATATATATAATAGACTTGGGACTTCCCTCGTGGTGCAGTGGTTAAGAATCCGCCTGCCAGTGCAGGCGACATGGGTTTAAGACCTGGTCCTGGAAGATCCCACATGCCGCGGAGCAACTAAGCCCATGAGCCACAACTACTGAGCCCACGCGCCACAACTACTGAAGCCCGCACGCCTAGAGCCCATGCTCTGCAATAAGAGAAGCCACCGCAATGAGAAGCCCACACACCGTGACGAAGAGTAGCCCCTGCTCATCACAACTAGAGAAAGCCCACACACAGCAACAAAGACTCAACGCAGCCAAAACTAAATTTAACTAATTAATTAATTAATTAAAAAAATAAAGTAGACTCACATTCAATCCAGAGTAGGAAACAGTGGGTTACCCTTCTAAAACCTGGATCCAACCAGAGGAGCTGACCCCTGAAGGGTGGGAGAAAGAAAAAAAAAAAAAAACTAACAAGGATTGGAGAATTCTTGAACAAAATCTTCCCTCATTACTCTATTACATTTGAGTTTTGAACAAAATCTTCCCTCATTACTCTATTACATTTGAGTTTTGAAATAAACTTCTGTAAGAGAGTGTTACTATGTTCTACAAATTTGGGGCCTTAAATTTGGTTTCTAACACTGGGTAAAGTAAACCTTCCCTACCAGCCCAATTTTGGTGGGGGAGAGGAGACGATGAAAATATAAAATGAAAAATATTGGGACTTCCCCGGTGGTCCAGTGGTTAAGACTCTGCGCTTCCAATGCAGGGGACGTGGGTTCGATCCCTGGTCAGGGAACTAAGATCCCACACGCCGCACGGCACAGCCAAAAAAAAAGAAAAGAAAAGAGTATAAGAGGTATACACATACACACAAAATATTGGGGAAAGGTTTCCTACCCAAGGAATCACCAAGAGGTGACATTTGATTTGGGAGAGAAAGATGGGGGGACAATGTCCCAGGCCAAGGAAAGAGCATTTCTGGGGAGCAGGGAGAAGGGCAATGGGGATCCAGTGTTGAGGGGACAGAGAGACCATAGGATAAAGGGCTTACGTGCACTTCTCTCTCCAGAGATGAAATAGATTGTCTTTGCTTTGGGAATCAGTAACACTGATGAACATCTCCATCTTGGACAACTACATTGGACAATTATCAGGGGAGCATTTCTCCTGAGCAAAGCACACACTTGGGACCCATTGTTCTGCCAGAGGTTCAGGGAAGAGACCAGAGCTGGAGATGGAGGTTGGCAAGTCAATGGTGTGGAGAGCCATGATAAAGGGGGGAAATGGGTGAAAAAAGAAAGAGCAGGCCTGGAGCAGACCCACGTGGGCTATGAGGAAGAGCTGGTGCTCTTGAGAGAGGCATGAACCAGGCTTGCTTCAGTTGGCCTCAGGAAGATGGCGGCCCCTTGAGGCATTTGCTCCTGGGGACAATTCCCTTCTCTAGAACTCTCTTCTCTGATCTCCTCCCCAGTTTATGAAACCACAGTCTCTTCTCCCCTTCCCATCCCATTCCTGAACTTTCCTTGATGGAAGCTCTTCCTTGGCTTGATTATTGGATATTGATATTGTGGCCCTCTTCTTTCATACTGTAGCTACACTTTCCCCAGGAGGCTCCATCCAAGCTAATGGTTTCCATCTAGACTCTTCCTGCTTTGGAAGGCAGAATGAGTGAAAGGAGGGAGGAAGGCAGAGGGGAAGGCAGGAAGAAAGAAAGGAGTGAAGGGACTTCCCTGGCGGTCCGTGGCTAAGACTGTGTTCCCAATGCAAGGGGCCCGAGCTCCATCCCTGGTCAGGGAACTAGATCTCACATACCACAACTAAAAGATCCTGCATGCCCCAACAAAGATCCACATGCTGCAACTAAGACCTGGTGCAGTCAAATAAATAAATAAATGTTAAAAAAAAAGAAAGGAGTGAAAAAATTTCTGGAAAGCACTGCCACCCAAGATACTGCTTCATTAGTATCAGTCTTGTTTTACTGTTTTCAAACTTTATAGGGACTTGATCTTTGATTTCTAAAACTCAATGCAATATTGGCATCATAATAACGTTTACTAATCAGGGCTCAACATATCCATAGCATTTCATTTTTTAACGAAAAAGTGTACAAGAAAATGCACACATTGAGCATGGCGGTGTCTTGGTCTACTTTGCTGCTTCTCGCAAACCACCCCCGCCCCTCATCTACCCAGGGAAGGGGAGACCCTGCCCCCCTCACTGGTCGAGGAGTCCGCAGGGGTCAAACCTATTCAGTCCATGCCTTCATTCCCTGCCCAGATGGCCCCAAACCAACTCCAGGGCCCGTGCAGGGCCTCTTCTCTGGGCCGGTCCTCTGGAAGCCCTTGTGGAGCTCAGGCCCCGGGTTGGCTGAGCAGCGCTGTTTGCGGGGGTGTGCGTGCAGCTGGGGCTGGGCCCCGGGCCCTGGGCGCCTGTCTACATCCTGAGAGCCCCTCTGGGTGCGCTGCGGAGCAGGTAGTGGGGGCCAGGGGTGAGGAGGCAGCCCTGCCCACACCCCACGTTCCAGGGCAGAACTCCAAGAGGTCTGAGAGTTCTGAATTTGATCCTGACCTTCCAGGGCATTAGGCAGTCGTACGTCAAGGTAGGTAGACAAACCCTATTCTATTTAACATTTTGTGGGTTTAATCATTTGTAGATCCTTGACATGCAGAATAAGGGCCTCTACTTGTACTCTTGCCCTGGACCCTGCAAATGTTCGAGGCCCACCTGACGCTAAGAGAGGAAAGTCACTTTTGTGATACCAGTGAGTAGACACTTTAGAGAGAAGAGATGAAAAGGAGGAGGTACAAATACAGTTTGTGTAACGGAAGCGCTTCCGCAGCCCATCAGAAGCATCGGGAGGAATTTTTGCTAGGCGATACCATAAACTAGTAAATACCGTTTCTGGCACTTCCTCCACTGCAGCCTTTCTCTCCTATGGTTTCAGTGGTGTCAGATGTAAAACAGGCTGGCCTCATATCAGATTCCAAGAAGTTCAAGGAAGTACAAGCCTTCTTTTTTTTTTTTTTTTTTTTAATTTTTTTAAAAATTAATTAATTTATTTATTTTTTATTTTATGGCTGTGTTGGGTCTTCGTTTCTGTGCGAGGGCTTTCTCTAGTTGTGGCAAGCGGGGGCCACTCTTCATCACGGTGCGCGGGCCTCTCACTATCGCGGCCTCTCTTGTTGCGGAGCACAGGCTCCAGATGCGCAGGCTCAGCAATTGTGGCTCACGGGCCCAGTTGCTCCGCGGCATGTGGGATTTTCCCAGACCAGGGCTCGAACCCGTGTCCCCTGCATTGGCAGGCAGATTCTCAACCACTGCGCCACCAGGGAAGCCCACAAGCCTTCTTGACTTAAGAAAATAATCTGACAAAACGGTTCTTTAATTTATTAGAAGATATTAAAATGTTTATAAACATATTCTTTGATATGAACATTATATTTCATTGATATATAGTGTGGGTGTTTGGTTACAACAGTGAGTGAAATCTGTTCCAAAAAATCTGGAAGCTTTTTGTTTTGTACTTCTGAGAAAGAGCTTCTGGGGCCGTGTTCCAGGTTCTGTGTTGACGTGGGTTTAAACCGTCACCTGTAAGGTCAACTGGCTTTGAAAGCTTTACCTCCAGCCCTGGCCTCTCTCTTGAGGGGAGCGCCATGTATCCACCTGCCCAGCCAACTCCTCCATCTAGCTCCCCACACTCAACATGGAGTGGCCTGTGTTCATTTCCTGTGGCTGACATAACAAATTACCGCATACTTGGTGGCTTAAAACAGCAGAAATTTTGTCTCTCACAGCTGTGGAGGCCAGAAATCTGAAGTCAATGTGTCAGCAAGGCCATGCTCCCTCTGAAGGCTCTAGGGGAGAATCCTTCCTCGCCTCTTCCAGCTTCTGGTAGCCCCAGGTGTTCCTTGGCTTGTGGCTACAATGAATCCAATCTGGGTATCCATCTTCACTGAGCCTTCTTGCCTCCCTTCAGTGTCTCTGCATCTCAAATCTCTTTCTGCCTTTCTCCTAGAATGCCTGTCATAGGACTTAGTGCCCACCCTAAATCCAGGATGGTCTCATCTCAAGATCCTTGACTTAATTACGTCTGCAAAGACCCTTCTTCCAAATAAGGTCACCTTCACGGTTCCAGGGATTAGAACTTGGACATATCATTCGTCCAAGTGGACAAACCACCATTCAGCTCACTACATAATCCATTGCGTTTCATCAAAACCAGTTCCTGGGACTTCCCTGGCAGTCCAGTGGTTAAGAATCTGCCTTCCAATACAGGGGACGCGGGTTCAATCCCTGGTTGGGGAACTAAGATCCCACATGTCGTGGGGCAACTACTGAGCCCACGTGCTCTGGAGCCCACATGCCACAACTAGAGAGAAGCCTGCATGCCGCAAAAAAGAGCCCATGCGCAGCAACTAAGACCCAACACAGCCAAATTAATTAATTAATTTAAAAACAAAAAACCCCAGTTCCTTCTGCCGTCTCTGTCTGGGGGAGGAGTGGTACCCACGTTCCCAAAGTGGACGTGGGAAGTCATCCCTGACCCATTCCCTCCTTTTCCCTCCCATCCAGACAGTCACCAAGGGCTGTCAATCGACGCCTCATAGCTCTGGAATCCATCCTCTCCCCTTTGGTTTCCACTGCCACCCTCACTGGCCTTCTTTCTGTTTTTCAAACTCCCACCTCAGGGACTTTGCTTGAACTCTTGCCTCTCTGGAAGGCTCTGTCCCTCAAGCTTCACAGGCAGGTTGGCTCTTTTCACAGAGCATTGAGGTCAAGTATCATCACTTCTGAGAGGGCTTCCCCTCCTGTTCTGCCTCAAATAGCCTCCCAGTGACTCCATCACATCGCACGGCTTTATTCTTCCCAAACTCCTTTGAACCATATTGTTTATTTGTAGATTTGTTCTTTTCTGTCTCCTCACCACACACACACACACACAAACTACTTGAGGCCAGAGAGCCTTGTCTATGTGTTCAAGTCTGTATCCCTAGTCTTGAGACTACTGCCTGACATGGAGTGTTTAATAAAAAGCTACTGAATAAATGATTGATGCTTCAGTGCTTGCCTTTATCTCCTTTGTCTGTTCAAACAACCACGTGACCTTTTAACTGTCTCAGGTCAAATCTGATCACACTTCTCCTGGACTTAAAGATCATTCACCATTTCCCACAGGATTGTTCTGGGTCCTTGGCTTGGCATTCAAGGCCCCCAGTGAGCTTGCCAGTGTACCCTAAACACTTCCACAAACTTGCCCTCCAGTCACACTTAAGGACCGTTTCATGGCTCTGGTGCTGTGCCTTTGCACCCGATGTCCCCTCTCTGGTGTCATCCTCTTCTTTCAGCTTGGGGTCTGACTCTGATTCTTCACTCAAAACCCAGTTCCTGTGTCACCGACTCCACGAAGGCTTTTTTGACTTTTCCCCTCTGCCATCCTGGTACCATTTTGCATTTTGCATTTTGAAAATACTGTTGCATTTTCACACGATCGTATCACTTGCTTTCTTCACTGCTTCTCTGTTTGGCCTGACTTCCTGAGGATACCGCCAGGGCTCGTGTCCAGCACTAGCACTGTGATTGCTCTGGACCAGCATCCCTTTCTACTTCCTCTGACCCTGCAGCCCTCCTGCTGCCGTCTCAGCTCTGGGACCTCATGCTGCATGCACCTGGGAGCTTCATCAGGCTGCTGTTTGCCTTTGGAATGCCTCCTGGCATTGCCCTTGGGGCACCTTGTTTTCTAGAATTGCTTGTCTGGCTTCTGACTCACCGAGATGGCCTTAATCCCCTGTATTTATGTGGACTCAGGTTCCATGGTTTCCAGGTCCTTGCCAGCTCCCCTTGACCTGCTGCCAGTGACTAGTCTTCACTTAGTTGGAGCAATAGATGCTGAACCAGGGCCATAGGGTGTCCCAAAGCCAGGAAGATGGGTTTCAAAGAATGCAGAGAAGTGCAGCAAAGTAAGTTGCAAGAAGTGTCAATTTAGCAATCATGACTTCACTAGTGATCTCCGGAGGAAAGATGTTCAGAGTCGTGATGGGAGAGGCCAGATCACAGGAGGCCAGCAGGAGACTGGGTGTGAAGACGTGGTAGCAGAGGGGTGGGTACTCTTCAGCTATGTGAGCGTACAAGGAGAGAGAGGGGTGGTGTCTGAAACCGTTCAGGCTGCTCTAACAAAACACCACAGACTGGGTGGCTTATAGACAACAGAAATTTATTTCTTAGCATTCTGGAGGTTGGAAGTCCGAGATCAGGATGCCAGCATCATCTGGTTCTGATGAGAACTCTCTTCTGGGTTGTAGACTGCTGACTTCTCATTGTGTCCTCCGTGGCAGAGAGCAGAGAGAGGAAGCAAGTGCTCCTATGACTCTTACAAGGTCACTAATCCCATTCAGGAGGGCTCTACCCTCATGACCTCATCTAATCCTAATTAGCTCTCAAAGACACATCTCCTAATGCCATCACATCTGGGGACAGTGAATCTTGGGGGGACAACATTCAGTCCACAACAGATGGAATGGCTGCTTAAGGGGTAGCAAGGTTGAGAGAATTTTGCAGTTGATGTTAGACTATAGTGCCTCGAGCACCATAGCAGACTCTACTCATATTCTCAAGGGGATCCCCTTACCATTTCTGGCATGCCCTCTGCCAGTACCTGTGTCACTGTTAAAGGTGAAGGTTTCTCAACCGCAGCTCTATTGACATTTTGGGCCAGAAAATTCTTTGTTAGGCTTGGGGTGGAGGGCTGGAGAGGAGGAGGGTATCTCTTCTGTGTATTGTGATGTTTGGCAGTATCCTTGGCTTCTATCCACTGGATGCTATTAGCACCTCCACAACCAGTGTGACAATCAAAAATGTCTCCAGACATTGCCAAGTGTCCCCTGGCGGGACAATATCACCCCCAATTGAGAACCACTGGTTTAAAGGTGTGGGAACCCACTTTGGCAAACACACGGCTGAAGGGGAGTGCCTGGGAAGTAACAACCCCTCATCCTGCGTAGCCCTTGACCGATGCCTGACATATGGGGCATGAATGCCCCAGCTCCCTCACCCCTTCGCAGGAATACTTCGGAGGCACGTGTTCTGTAATGTTTTCCAGTTTGCCCTGCGGGATTCAGCTCCAGTGCTCACTGTGGTACTCGGCTTGCCATTGCTTTTGGTGACTTTCTTTTCCCGTATCACTCCTTCCCTACCCCACCCCCTTCACCTATCCAGTCCCTCCCACCTCAGGGTCTGCTTCTAGGGGGATCCACACTAAGACAAGAATGACTGAAAGTGGAGAAGTGGTGTCAGGAAAGAGAAAGAGATGAATAAGGAGACAAATGGAGCAAGGGAATGTACTGCATCGAGAATATAAGGAAAGAATAAGGAAAGAATGATTCTCTGAGTTCTATGGAAAGGAAGAGAAAATGTGAAGGAGAGGGAGTTTGTGTCAGGGAGGAAGCTGGATCAGGGAGCAGTTTCTGTATGGCTTCAAATTCTCCAGTAAAACAAAAGGTCAGGTCAGCCGCTAATGGTGAGGAAAAGGAGTGTAGAACTTTCCACTCTGTTTCAAAAAAAGTTACTGTTCTTGGGACTTCCCTGGTGGCACAGTGGATAAGAATCCACCGGCCAATGCAGGGGACACGGATTCAATCCCTGGTCCGGGAAGATCCCACATGCCGTGGAGCAACTAAGCCCGTGCGCCACAACTACTGAGCCTGTGCTCTAGAGCCCTTGAGCCACAACTACTGAGCCCGCATGCCACAACTACTGAAGCCTGCACACCTAGAGCCCATGCTCCCCAATAAGAGAAGCCACTGCAAGGAGAAGCCCATGCACCACAACGAAGAGTAGCCCCCGCTCGCCACAACTAGAGAAAGCCCATGCAGCAATGAAGACCCAATGCAGCCAAAAATAAGTAAAATTAAATCTTTAAAAAAAAAAAAAGAAGAAGAAAATGTTACTGTTCTTCACGATGTAATAGGGCATGGTTAACTAAAAGGTTCCAAGTTCAAGTACTCTGGGGAAATTTGCATACTATCTGGTGCTTCATAATGTTTATCAGTGATTAAAAGTTCTGATAGGGGCTTCCCTGGTGGTGCAGTGGTTGAGAATCTGCCTGCCAATGCAGGGGACACGGGTTCGAGCCCTGGTCTGGGAGGATCCCACATGCCGCGGAGCAACTAGGCCCGTGAGCCACAATTACTGAGCCTGCGCGTCTGGAGCCTGTGCTCCGCAACAAGAGAGGCCACGATAGTGAGAGGCCCGCGCACCGCGATGAAGAGTGGCCCCCGCTTGCCGCAATTGGAGGAAGCCCTCGCACAGAAACGAAGACCCAACACAGCCATAAATAAATAAATAAAAATAAAACTTATTAAAAAAAAAAGTTCTGATAAACTGGTTTTTTTTAATTGATTAATTAATTTATTTATTTGACTCCATCGGGTCTTAGTTGCGGCATGCGGGATCTTTCATTGCGGCGCGCGGGCTCTTCATTGAGGCGCGCGGACTCTCTAGTTGTGGCGCGCGGGCTTAGTTGCCCCATGGTGTGTGGGATCTTAGTTCCCCAATCAGGGATCAAACCCACGTCTCCTGCATTGGAAGGCAGATTCTTAATCATTGGACCACCGGTGTAGTCCCCTGATAAACTGTTCAACATGAGACCAGTTTAACACTTTTTGGAAATTTCAACTTTATTGAGGTATAATAGACATATAAAATTGTAAGATGTTTGAAGTGTACATCGTGGTGATTTGATATAACTTTTTGTTTAACCTAGCATTTCGCAAATTTATTGGGGAACACTTTCCTTCCTTAACGTCCTCCAAAACAAAACACAGAAAACCCCATTCATATCTCAAAGGACACATGTAATCTCTGGGACACATTCTGGGAACCACTGTGTGAGGGCCCCAAGAGGAGGCTATTTGTGAGCCAGCCTAAAGGGGGTGGGGGTCAGCTAAGGACAGATGAGTTTGTTCGTGTGCAGAATTAACACAATCTCCTGTTTTTGTTTTGTTTTATCCATCGATATCAACTGACCTAGAGCAAAGAGCCCCTAGAAATGCAGTCAGCTGCCAAGAGGGTGGAAGGTGACAGGGACAAGGGAGCTGGGTGTTAGTGACACGGTGTTGAAATTGCTGGCCTGGGGAGCTGAGACCTGACCCGGGTTCTCTTTTCACTCACCATCTTCTCCAGAGGACGGTGCCAAGGCCTCTGGGGACAGGGGGAAGGGGTGGACGATTCTGTGTGAGGCGTCACAAAGGAAGGGACCACAAAGCTGAGTCTTAATGAGTAAACAGGTAGGTAGTTTGCTAGGTAGGTAAGAAGGGAAAGGACATTCCAGGCAAATGGCATAAAGGTGCAAAGTTGTGGAGGGGTAAAAGAAGGTGGCAGCTTCTAGAACTGTTGAGAAATTCAGTGGCAAGAGCCAAGGAAATATGGGGAGAACAGAGAAAGGTGGGTAGGGTGTCACAGGGTACAAACTATAGAGGGTGTTTTCAAATGTGGTAGGGAAAAAAGAGCATGGATAAAAGTTTTGTGCATTCATCATTTTTGATGTTTCCAAAGAGTTTATTATTACTTTCTAGATAATCTTCCTTTCTTGATTTGTATTTCCTCTTTAACTCAAGTTGTTTAGGATAAATTTTAAAAATATATTTCCAGGTGGTAGTGACTTTTTATCTTCTGCTGGTTATTAAATTCTAGTTTTACTGTATTAAAATCAGAAGATTGTTTGTACTCTGCTTTTTGAAATCTATTAAGGTTTTCTTTATTTCCTAAAATATGGTCAATTTTGGTGAATTTTCCTCAGGCTCTTCTATTATCTATCTTTAGAGGAAAAAGCCCAATATAAATTAGTTCTACCTTATTATTTATGTTATTTAGTTCTTTTACATGCTCTGTGTGTGTGTGTGTGTGTTTGTGTGTGTTTGTGTATCCACATCTACTTATTCTCTTATGGACCAAGAGTCTTGAATTAAATTCTATCTCCAATGACTTTCTAACTATTTCTCTTTCAAGTTCCTGTAAAGAAGTTCTTAATCTTGGGAATACTGTGATCACATTAGTAATTTAGAAAAGGAAACTTGGGCAGCAATGTGGAGGAGGGTTTTGGGTGGAGATTGGAGGTAGCAGACTAGGAGTCCAGGCAGAGGTCATGGAGAAAGAAAAGGAGGTGACATACTGGCACAGAGAATCACCTGGACACGTGGGCATGCAGGAGGTGGAGAAGCCCGGAGGACCCAGGATTCAGGGAGTCTCCAACTGCTGCTTGAAAATGATGCTAGTATCCAGGCTTGAAGGTGGGATAGGTGAGTAGGGTGTCCTCACAATGTATTGTAACAAGTTGTTGCTTATTTGACTTATCTCTGTCTTCCCAGTAAGGGCAGGACTATGTCTGCTTGCTGTCTATTGTCTCCTCTGAGCCTGGCACAAGTGGCTCCTGGCACACAATGCAGGTTGCAAGATGGAATATAATAAATGAATGAAACACTGTCACTGAGGTGGCTGTGAGGCCACCAGGGGAGGTGTCCAGTGGGTGGGTGGGCATGCAGGTCAGAGAGGGGTCATGGCAGTAAGTCCTGGGTGAGAGAGCATGCTCGCTGAAACAGGGGCTGGTGCAGGGTGGTGACAAGAGAAAGGGGTCAGGGTGGAATTGTGGTGAGGTCAGGGGGCTGCCCTTTCTGCAAGGGACTCAAGTCTGCCTTAGGCCATGGTGCCCATGCACCGGGAATTAAGAGATCTGGGAATCTCTCCTTCTGTCAGAGGATTTTAGTTGTCCGTCCATTCAAAGATTCGACCCACCTCTGTCTGTTGTCTATTCTATCCACATCACTTCATTGACTATTTCCCCGCTTCTTCATCAACTCTTCTCCAGGTCATTTTTTTCTCTCCCTGTATTCTCCTGTCTCCTCTTGGATTCTTCATCCTCCAGTTCAGAAGACAGAGGGTCTGGGCTGTCCCCTGGCCCCTCACTGATCACCTGCAGGGTTTCAAAGCACCGCTCACCTCTCTGTGTCTCCGATCCATCATCTGCAGTGTATAAAAAGACCTACCTTCCCCTGTCATACTACCTTTACACAGGCCTCTATTTCTATAGAAATAAACTACTGTTTAATAGCAGTAAAGACTTTCGCCATCTTAAGCCAAAATTCTGTGGCGATTCATATGACACTGCTTCTAAACGCTGTCAGCTCTTCAGAATTATTTGGGTGGCTGGGTGGGCTCTAATAGGACAAAGCAGGCGTGGCCTCAGAAGGACGCCTCTAGCGCCGGGAGCACGCACTAACCCCCTCTGCCTTCCCAGCACTCCACCTGGAATGCCATGGAGCTTGACAAACATTTGCTGAATAAATGAAAGGCGCTGTTCTCTATCGCATTACTATTCATTAAATGATAAAGTGTAAGAGATGAAGAGAATTCTTACAGACATAGTCTTTCCATGGGTTGGGAGTGAAAGGGACATCCTCAATCAGAGGCTCAGCGCCCAGAGGGCTACGTGGCCTGGGGTCTGGAGGGGGCAGCTGGAAAGGGCGTTCCTCTCTGATCAAGGAGGGGAGCCCAGACTCCAGGAATGGGCCTATGGGTTTCCAGGAAGGACCCTCAGGAGAACCCTCCCTAGGAAGAGACTTCCAGTAACCACACCGACGGGATTAAGGAACCTCTCCCCTTGAGGTACCTGGATGCAGCTGGGCTTGACTGTAACTGGCGAAAAGTAACCTACAAACCTGGGAGTTGTAGCATGTTATGAACATCTTTTAAAATGAAGAAGGAGCTAGCTGCCTTCGTGGCTGTTGAGAGAATTTATGGATCAGTTGGGGGCGATGGACAGAACAGATTTTTGGGGTGAGGACACACAAGCCCCGGGAAAGTACTCCAGGGAGCAGAGCTTCCTCACTGTGGTCTGGACTCCTCTGTGGGCATCAGTTTGCTGTGAGCCTCCTGACTCATGTGTAGAGATCATGCATGTGTAGGTGTGTGCATTTGGGGTGGGGGGGAGGTGAAGAGTCTATGGCCAAGGAAAGACCCAGGCACCACTGACCATGCTCTGCCACAGCCGAACGAGTCTGCAAGATGATGCTGTTCCCTTCATCAGTTCCGTGCCCAGAAACCCACCTTCTTGGGACAATTTTTCCCACCATTTCTTAAATCTCCCACTTTATTTCTTCAAGGCTCTTTCCTGGGAATTTCCTGGCGGTCCAGTAGTTAGGACTCTGCACTTCCACTGCAGAGGGGGCTCGGGTTCGATCCCTGGTCGGAGAACTAAGATCCCAAGTGTCATGCGGCGCAGCCAGAGAAAAAGGTTCTTTCTCATTTTTCTGGACTCTAGTACTTTCTGGCTCCCCAGGGACCTCGATCCATCAGCAATCTTCTTGATTGCCTGTCAGTTTCTCTATCCATTGGCTTCCTCCCTGTTGGGTCTGACATGCTCGAATCCCTTCCCCATGGAGTGCGGATGGGAGGGGAGTCCTTCTCTTCCGTTCCCTATAGCTGTCTCTTTCTTCCCTTCCCAGACAAGCTTCTGGAAAGACCTGTGAGCATTTGTTATCTCTACTTGTCTCTTATTCAGATTTCAGCCTGATCTAATCTGTTTTCCATCTTTTTCCTCAGAAACCTCTCTCCAAGGTCATCAGTTTGCCAAACCCAATTCCAACGGAACCCACTTTCCAAACTTACCTTCCTTGTCCTCTTTGCAGTATTTCACATCGACATTTCCTCCTCCTTGACCCTCTAAGGAGGGTGAATATATAATTCATCTTCCAAACTGGGCCACTGTTTAAAGTGAAAAAGGGCACTCATTAATTATTATGCCAGGCTGTCCTAAACCAAGACTCCCCCAGGCAAACTCAGACTTATGGTCTCCCTTCCTCCAAAACCTCCCTCTCCCTTCTCTGGCTGCTCATCCTCAAGCTCCGTTATGGGATCCTTTTCCTGCATCCTCTCCTTAAATGTGCCCCGGGCACTCCTCCGTTCTCATGCTACCATCTCCCTGTATGATGTTATCCTCCCGTGGCTCAATCCCTAACTGTCTACAGTATCTTGATTTCTGTACTCCACATACAAACCCAACTGCTGAATAGAAGTCTCTACCTGGTTGTCCTAGAGGCAACTCCACATCTATATCTAAAACCATATTCATTATCTTTAAGCCCAAACATGCTCCCTTCCTGTGGATGAATGGTAGATGGAGGAATATGAAGGAAGCGGTGATTAAGAACATAGCTTCTGGGGCTTCCCTGGTGGCGCAGTGGTTGAGAATCTGCCTGCCAATGCAGGGGACACGGGTTCGAGCCCTGGTCTGGGAAGATCCCACATGCCACGGAGTGACTAGGCCCGTGAGCCACAATTGCTGAGCCTGCGCGTCTGGAGCCTGTGCGCCGCAACAAGAGAGGCCGCGATGGTGAGAGGCCCGCGCACCGCGATGAAGAGTGGCCCCCACTTGCTGCAACTAGAGAAAGCCCTCGCACAGAAACGAAGACCCAACACAGCCATAAATAAATAAATATTAAAAAAAAAAGAAAATATTAAAAAAAAAAAGAACATAGCTTCTGCAACCTAAGTGTCCACTGACAGATGAATGGATAGAGAAGATGTGGTATATATACACCGTGGAATATTACTCAGCCATAAAGAAGAATGAAATAATGCCATTTGCAGTAACATGGATGGAACCAGAGATTATCATACTAAGTGAAGTAAGTCAGAGAAAGACAAATACCATATGATATCACTTATTTGTGGAATCTAAAAAAGGATACAAATGAACTTATTTATAAAACAGAAACAGACTCACAGACATAGAAAACAATCCTACGGTTACCAAAGGGGAAGGGGAGGGAGGGATAAATTAGTTTGGGATTAGCAGATACATACTACTATATATAAAATAGATAAACAACAAGAACCTACTGTATAGCACAGGGAACTGTATTCAATAACTTATAATAACCTATAAAGGAAAAGAATCTGAAAAAGTATATATATATTTATGTATATGTATAAATGAATCACTTCACGGTACACCTGAAACTAACACAACATTGTAAATCAACTATACTTCAATAAAAAAAAAAAGAACATAGCTTCTGGAGTTATGACCACCTGGGTCCAAAGCCACATCCTAATCTTGCATATTAGGGTATTTATTTAACCTCTCCAAGCCTCAGTTTCTTCACCTGTAAAATAGAGACAAAATCGCCTACGTCATGGGTTGAGACAAATAATGACAATGAGACAATAATGACAATGACAGATATTTAGAGGGCACCATATGAGCCAGGCACTTCTATGTGGCTCACATGTATCATTTCATTTCATCCTCATGACAGCTCAGTGAGGTAACTGCCATTATTATGCCTATTTTACGGATGAGGAACCAGAGGCCTGGAAAGTTTAAGTGACTTTCTCTGCGTCAGTGGCTGAATTGGAGTTCAAATTCAGCAAGTCTGGCTCTAGAGACATTTTCTCAATCACCTTGGTGTTCTGTGTGTACCAAGTGCTTGGAACAGTATCCAACAAGTAATAAGTGCTTGGCAAATTATTTCCACCCTCCATCCAGTCCAGCAAGCTGTCTACCCAGGAGGAAGCCTGTTTTCCTCATCCTCCCTCACTCTACATCTGTTAGGTCCTGTCAACTATACCTTAAAATGCTATGTGTTTTCCCAGAGTTTACTTATTTAATTATTATTCTTTTTTTTAAAATTTATTTTATTTAAGTATAGTTGATTTACAATGTTGTGTTAGTTTCTGCTGTATAGCAAAGTGATTCAGATATATATATATATTATTTTTCTTATTTAATTATTATTCTATATTCCTAGTTCATTGTTCAAGATGTCTTGATATTTGAGAAGTCAACTACCAGAGTACCAGGTATGAATGGAAAGGCCCAGATGTCTGCCTAGTTTGAGGTTTTCCTTCCAAACCTCCATTCTGCTTGCTTTCTTAGAACCTTGCTGCATTGCCACGAAAACAAGCCTGGGCCTGCCTGCTGGAGGATGAGAGACTCTATGGACCAGAGATGAGCCATCCCAGCTGAGGCCACCCTGACCAACCAGTGCCCAGCCAAACCAGAAGCTGACCACAGACCCAAGACCAGAGGAGCCGCCTAGCTGAGCCCAGACCAAACTGCTGACCTGAAGAAAGGTAAGCTAAATAAACGGTTTTTGTTTTCGACTGCTAAATTTTGTAATAGTTTGTTATGCAGGAAAAGCTAACTGGTATACTTAGGTACTGTATTAGTCGGCGCAGGCTGCCATAACAAGATGCTGCAGACCAGGTGACTTGAATAACAGAAATTTATTTTCTCATAGTTCTAGAGGCTAGAGGTCCAAGATCAAGGTGCCAGCAGAGTTAGTTTCTGGTGAGACCTCTCTTCCTGGCTTACAGATGGCACTTTCTCGCTGTGTCCTCATGTGACCTTTTCTCTGTGTGAGCCTAGAAAGAGAGATCTCTGTTGTCTCTTCCTCTTTGTATAAGGATATCAGTCCTATCAGATTAGGGCCCCGAATTTATAACCTCATTTAATCTTAGTTACCTCCTTAGAGTCCCTGTCTCCATATACAGTAGCATTGGGGATTAGGGCTTCAACATATGAATTTGGGGGCACACAATTCAGCTCACAGCAGGTATCAACCATCAAGTGGAAGTAGAAGCCATGAGAGCTGCTAAGATCACCTGAAAGGAATGCAAGGGCAGAGGAGACCCATGAACCAAGGACAGACTCAGGGTCCCCACAGCCTTCCTGGGGCCAGCGGCGGATGAGAAGCCCGGAGACAGAGAGGGGAAGGCAGAGGAAGTACAAGGAGAACCAAGGGAGTGATAAGGAAGCACAGAAGCCAAGCCACCCACAGTTTCACAAAGGAGGACATAATTAACAAAGTCAAGGGCAGGAGGCAGAGGTCAGGGACTGAGACGTGCCCACTGGTCTTAGCCAGGTCCTTGGTGACCCCGACAAATGTCAGAACTATGGTAGAGCCAGAAGCCACGTCCCTAAGGAACAGAAGGGAGATAAGTAAAAGAACAAGCTGATAAAGGATGCTTCTGAGAAGTTTGGATGAGAAGGGACGAGAGAAATCAAGAACATAGTATTAAGAAGAGATTTTTTTAGGACAGGAGAGACAGGAGTCTCTTTATAGGCTGAGAGGAATGAGCTAGAAACAGGGAGAGGTTCATAATGATGGAACAAGGTTTGGAGGAGGCAGAGAGGGAGGTGACAATAACTAGCCTTTGTTAGCATTTGCCTGTGCCAAGCTCTCTGTGTGGCCTGTCTCGTTTAATCCTTCCATCAACTCTGTGAGGTAAAGGCAAGCATCATCCCATTTCACTGATGAGGAACTGAGGCACTGAGGAGATTAAGAAATCTGCTCAAGATCACATAGCCAGTAAGGGATGTAAATGGGATTGGAACCCTGGCAGCCTGACTCTATAGGCTGGGGGATTTGACCTGGATTTTGGCCTGCTTCTAAAATTAACAGGAAAGCAGTGGGGTGGCAGTAGCAGAATTGGTAGGGAGCGAGAATTTGATGGAAACCATGTGATCCCAGTGGCTTCAATTTTTTTTCCAGTAGTAGGAGACAAGAAGCTAAGCATTAGACTTGGGGTCGGAAGGGAGCACGGGGAGAGTGACGAAGACCCAGAATAGTAAGTGGTTTAGACCCAGGACTGCTACATGTGCTGGCAGGTGGCACCGAGATGGGAGTCTGAGTCCGTAGTGGTGCCAGTGCTGTGGTGGTGGCCTTTTCCCAGCAGTGCTCAGGAGCCAGGAGCAGGCAGGTGGGGCACCCTGGCACCTGCTCCGGGCTGGGAGGCTTGCCAAGGGGGTGTCACCAAAGGACAGGAAAAAAGGCAATGGGTATTGGTGAGCATCCGTCGTTCCTGACCTCGCTGTATTTGAAGGTACAGAAGGTCTGAGCCCCATCCCACAGCAGTTACACCTGAATCTCTGAGCAGGGGCCTGGCCTGCTGTGTGTTCATGGTCCCCAGTGAGGATCTGATTCCAGTCTAGCCTGGAGTTCAAGCAAGTCCGAGAGGGTAGGAAGTAAGAGGGGCTGATAGGGTATAAAAAGTAGAGGGAGGGAGCGAGGGGTGACGGGGCAGGGTGCCAAGGAAGGTGAAAACGGAGGTGTGAGTGCTGGCAGGGGTGGAAGGCCGCCTCAGGGTCTGCACTGTCCTGCTGGGAGGGCTTGAGGGGCTGGGAGAGGATGAATGGTGGGAGGTTTTCACACCCTCATCCACACCCATATTCCTGGGCCAAAACTGAATGGAAGTGTCTCAGAACTTTCCCTTTGTCCTTAGACTAGAGACCACTGAGGGGCTAAAATAGGGGAGGCCTCAGGAGCTGCCTAAATGGAATTTTCTCTCCATGTGACCCCAGCACAGCCAAGAAGACCCACACAGGGGTGCCATCAGGAGTGGGTCATCTGTAGGATGTGAAGTATCTTACACGGCTGAGGGACTCTTCAGGGAAAGGAATCTTGGGGAATGGGCTAGCATGACCAGAAATGGGGGAAATGTGTGTTAATTTTATCCGGCCCATGTTTATTGAGCTCCTAGTATGTGCCAGGTGCTATCTGAACAAGACAGGTAATGTGATCTTGTGTGGCATCTCCCACAGCACATTCTCCAGGATGGTAACAGTGTCTCGCTTGTAAAAAGGGGTGGGGTTCCCAGGTGCAAATAAGTTTGGGAAACACTGGGTTAGAGAGAGTTAAACAGATTTACTCGCTGCAGGACTTTTCAGAGCCTTTAATCTGTCAATATGTTCCAAGACATTCCACAAAGTGGAGCTGAATCTAGAGTACTTCCCTGGCATGCTTGACCACAGGTTTCTCTCATTCCTGGCAGATCTATGGGAACAAATGATCCACAAAATATGCCTTGAGAAGTGTAACATGGTAGCAAAGTTCAGCTTTGAAGTCACAAGACCTGGCTTGCTCCGCCCTGTGGCCTTAGGCAAGTTGCTCAAGTCCATTTTCATTGTGTCCATTTTCCCATCTGCAAACAAGAGCTCAGTCATAATGTCTCCCTTGTGCAGTTGTTGTCAGGGTTAACTAATGCCTGTGAAGCCTTGAGTGCTGTGCCTGGCACCCAGAAGCCACTCACTGAAGGACACCAGCCTGGTTTGAGAGATCCTTATGTCTGCTCTAAAATTCTATAACTCGTTGGCCTAAAAATCCCTAATGGGGGGCCAGGGGTCAGAGCTTCTGTCTCCTACGGAGTTACGTGGACACAAGACTCAAATGCCTGTCGAAGCCTGTGACGGGACCAGGAAAAGAGCAGTCCTGGGGGATGGGGGGGGGGAGGGAGGGAGTGGGGGACAGGGGAGGGGAGGTACTTCTGCTTCCATTCCCACCAGCAAGAGGAGGCACTAGGAATCTGCGGTTGGTGGGCTGGTTTGGCTTCTTGGAGAGGGTGGCGACAGGGAGGGGAATGGCCAACCAGCCACCCCTGCCCCTCAAGGCCCCAGGATTGCGAGACGGTCCGAGTAGGCCGGGCAGGTGTGGAGCAGCTGCAGGACTTGGCCCGGGGCCCAACCGTGTCCTTCCCGGAGGTGGCCGCTGGCAGGAAGAGGTTACCAGAAAAGCTCAGCAGCCGCCGTTTCAGGCTGACGTCAGCACCTTGGGAGGACGTCGGGTTTGGGGGATTTCTAGCCCCAAGGGTGTCTGGGAAAAGGATGCTTCCTCTCCCAAGGGCTCTGTACCATTTCTTTAGGGCCTGAGAGAAGTGGGAACAGATGGTGGTGCCTAGGAGGAAGGGAGTTTGAACTGGGAGACATTGACTAAGGACCAGGTCCCCACCCTGGGACCAGGGGCACCGCTCTGGCACTGCACTCTCCCCTCTGGCCCCTAGAAACCAGCCCCCATGGCTTTCCCCACACAGGAGATATCCTTCCATACGCTTGACTGTCTACCTTCACAGTTAGCATGTTTCCTTTCATTCTCTGAACCCAGGGCTTGGGGGAGGGGAGAAGATGGCTGCCCACAGACACCTGCGAGGTACTGTGATCCCCATTTTACAAGACTCAGAGGTCAAGCATCCTGCCCAAGGTCAACCGCTGCCCTGGAATTTGAACCCACATTCATTCACCGCCAAGGCTCTAACTAGGAGGGAAGTGCAGGATCCCCAGTTTAAACTTCTGGTTTATTGGGGGGAAAAACGCCATACGTATAAATCAGTAGAACATCTCTTATGGAAGGAATGCTAATCCTGCTTTTTGTCTTTCTTAAGGGAAAAAAATCGCAGAGCCCCAGTGTGCGAAGCTTTGTTGGCTGCCTCTGACGAGGACCTAATTGTTTTTCCAGAAGGGCATCCCATCACCACCATACAACTCAGACAGCTCCGCCCTCCCCCAGCTTCTGGGCTGCCCCCCAGCTCTCCCCTAGTCTCCTTTTCTAGCCAGGGTGGGACCTCCAGGGCTCATGGCCTCGGGCCCAAGGCTCGCCTTGCCTCGCCTCCTTTCCTGGCAGCTGCTAGAGATCGCTGCAGTTTTGGCCTAGTAAAACCTTTTTTTGCCTCCCCAAGGGAGAGTTTTGATTGGCTTCAGCTGGGATGACCTAATCCTCTCTAGAATTTGGGGATGTTCCCATTTTCCATGGCTCCACCTTCATCCAAGGAGTTCCCTTCTGGCCATCTTTTCTCTGAAGGCCACCCCACCCCAACCTGCCTGAGTTTTGGAATCCCCCACACTCCCTTGGGAAGGCCAGTGTGTGCCCAGGAATCTTGTTCTCTTTCCACAGCAGTGTTCCTGGGCAATCTTGGCTGCCCCCCAGCTTTGGCCAACCCCTCCTGCATGTTCCCTCCACCCTCAGAGTCTGCCCCTCCCCTCCACGGGCCTCTGCACCAAGATTCACAGGACACTGCATTATTTAAAATAATCACATCACTGTTTATCAGCTCTTCTTTGACCTTGTCTCACTTAATCTTCATAATAATCCCATGATATAAGGATTGTTATCCCCAGTTGACAGATGAAGAAACAAGAGTCTTAGAGAGTTGGTGTAACCTGCTCACGATGAGCAGCTCCTATGGATGGAGTCTGGTTCCAGACCCAGGTGTGTCTGGCTCCAAAGCCACCACATGGTATTTGCTGCATTGAGAAATGCTGCTGGCTGCACCCACGTGTGCGGTCCTGCCAGCCACAGTGCTGGCTCTCCTGGAAGGATCAACAACAAATCCCATTAGCTCTACCTTCCAAATATCTCTGGAATCTGACCACTTCTACTGCAGCCCCTTGACTGAGCCAGCACTGTCTTCCACCTGGATTTACTGAAACAGTCTAGGAGGTCTCCTGCTTCTGCCCTCTCTCCACACAGCAGCTCGAGTGGTCCTTTAAATCAGCCCATCTGATCCTCTCTCTACTGTGCTCAGAGCCCTCCGTGGCTCCCATCTCACCCAGAGTCAAAGCCAAAGTCCCTACATTGGCCCAAGAGGCCCTCCACACCCGCAGTCCTGTTGTCCTCCCTCCCACCTCCCACTGTGATCTCTGATTTCACTTCTTACTGTTCTCTCACTCTGACCCAGTTACACTGGTCTCCTTGCTAGTCCTTGAAAACACACAGCAAGCTCCTGCCTCAGGGTCTTTGCACTTGCTGTCCCTGCTGTCTGAAAGGCTCTTCCCCCAATAGCTTCATGACTCAGTCCCTTATCTCCTTCAGGTTTTGCTCAAATGTCACCTTTTCAGTGAGTCTTTCCCTGTTCCCTTTATTCCTTCCATCCTGCTCCCAAACCCTCTCCACTCCCTTTTTTCCCTCCCTATAGTACTATCACCGAGTGATAGTATTTTACTGTTTTATTAGGTAATCGTCTGCTCCCCCTGGTAGAATGCAAGCTTCATGAGGATAAAGATTTTTCTGTTTTTTTTTTTTTTTTTGTCTTTTTCACTGCTGTATTTCTAGAGTCTAGAATAGTACTTTGCACATAGCAGATGCTCAATAAATCTTTGTGGGAGGGAGGGAGGAAGATGTTGGTCAGCTAATTTCAGATGGTGCCAAACAGAAGGGAGTGAGTGTGTGGGCAGGCCTGTGAGCATCCTGGCCAGGCCTTGGGAAAGCTGAAGTTTGGGGCCCCGTCCAGAGAGAAGTGGCCTTTGACCTCTTATACCTCTTCTGTGGCTTCAGGACCAAGTGTTGACTTGAGTCTCTGGAGAAGCCAGTCCGGGTGGGTTCCTGGGAGGCAGACTCTGAGCTGAGTGTAGAGTGGAGGAGGGCTGTGAGAGGACTCTTAGGAACAACACTGAGGAAAGGAGGGCAGGGGTGGACGTCAAGCTGCAGTTTAGGCCCAAGGACAACCTCGGCTGAGCCCACGGAGAGCTTTGGAGCTGAAGTGGCCCCTCAGAACTGCCCACATGAGGCTGAACTGCGGGCCTTGACATCCCGGCCTCAAGCCTCACTGGCTGGGGGCTGGCCCTTGGGTGGGGTGCAGTGAGGCACCCTCCCACAGCTGGGGTAGCAAGTCTTTTTTCGGGGGTTCTCGGCCACACTACCACAAGACCCTCGGTGGGTCTGCCTTATCCAGTGACAGCCTGATCCACCCGTGGGGTCCCTGAGACCCAGGAAGGGATGAACTGGATCCTGGGGTTACCGAGGTCAGGTTCAACACACTCGTTCAGAGATGACCAGCTCCCAGTGAGAGAACCAAGACAAAGCCTGACTAATTTAGAGTCATACAAATGGCACTTTTTAAATTTAAAAAAAAAGGGGGGTGGACCATGAAGGTGCAGGACTCAAATCACGATGAACTGTTGAGCATTTTGCCGACCTTCCCTCCTCCAGCATCTCCTCCCACGTCTCTGTGGCATCTGCAGGTCTCTCCCCCTTGGCACACGGAACGATGGGTGTCAGATGTCGCTGTGAGAACCAGAAAGTAAGGGATCTCACGCTCATTAGCACGAAAACAGAGGTGCCCTTTTTCTTCTCTGGAGGAAGGGTTGTACGGGTCAGCGGGGCACTGGCCCAGGAACTTGTGGTTCCTGCAAAAGTGGTCAGTGAAGATGGGAACATTCCTTTGTCAGGGCAAACGTCTGTCAACATCTGCATGGAGAAAAGACTTGAGCTATGAGTATATCCCTCCAGAGGAAAGCATAGAAAATAAGAGATTATATTTAGGAAATCTTCTGACGTGGTAGGTGGGCTCCAGCCTCTGTGGTCGCCAATCTCCTTGTCACAGATATGTTCTACAGGAGAGAGCCAGGTGGCCAGGAAGAGCCAGATAGGAGACAGGATAGGGTTTGGTTAAGAGCTGGTATCAGATTGTCTAGGTTTTGAATATTGGTTCCATCACTTACCAGAAGTGATATCTTTATGTTATAGACTGAATCGTGAAGTCCCCAAAGTTCCTCCCAAAATATTTGAAGTCCTGACCCCCAGTACCTCAGAATGTGGCCTTATTTGTAAAGAGTCTTCATAGAGATAATCAAGTTAAAATGAGCTCGTTAGAGTGGGCCCTACTCTGACTGCTGTCCTTAAAAAAGGGAAAATTTGGAGACACAGACACACACATGGAGAATGGCATGTAAAGATGAAGGGAGAGATTGGGGCGAGGTATATCTACAAGCTGAAGAATGCCAAAGGTTGCCGGCTACCACAAGATGCGAGGAGAAAGGCATGCATGGAATAGATTCTTCCTCCTGGTCCCTAGAACCAACCCTAGGGACCAACCAACGCTAGGGATGTTGTGATTTTGGACTTCTAGCCTCCAGAACTGTGAGGCAATAAATTTCTGTTGTTTTAGGCACCCAGTTTGCAGCACTTTGTTGTTGCAGCCCTAGCAAACTAATACACTGGTAAGTTTCTTAAGTTCACTGAGCCTCTGGCTTCTCATCTGTAAAATGGGGGCGATATTATTTACTTCACAGAGTTGGGTCAATTAAATGAAATTAAACCATCTCTGTAGTAATTTCAGGCACAGAGTATGTGCTTTCTCAGGTCAGTGGTGGTGGCTCTTAGAGGTTGGAGAAGCACATAGCAGAGGTCTTTTCCATCCTGCACGCACTTTAATTCTGTGATTCACAGATGGAGTTTGATGAGTTCCTGCACCTCAATCCCCCCCCCATCTGTTTCTCACCACTGTTGTCCCAGATGAAGAGAACCGTCCAACAGCAGTTTTGTATTCTGAGGGCTGTCAATTAAAGTTACAGCTGTTCAGCAGTCCATGCAGAGGGAAGGATGGGGAGGGCTGTCTTCAGAGCCTGCAGCAGCCTTCCTGGAGCCTGTGTTAACCCTGACCCTGAATCCCTGCCTAGTAGTTTTTAAACACAGATGTGGAGGAAGAAGAGGATGCTGCGTCAGCCCTTCCAGATATATAAAACAATTTTCAGTCAAAGAGACGGCGTCATTATCATCAGTAACAGACACCTAAATCCTATGCCTCATCCTCAACTACCCCAGCATGGAGCTCCAAGAGTGATTTTGAACATCCTGGTTTGCTTCAGAGAAAAGGAAGGCGTGAAGATCAAGCATCGTGCACTTCTGAAGTCAAAGGTGAACAAAACTATTGTCAATTAGATGTGTACTATTTACTGTAGCCAAACTACTACGCCTTGGTATGTTATAAAAGTTGTGTGTGGGTTTTAATATGCAATACGTACACTTAAAAGTTCACTGCAGCTCCTTATATAATCAATGTGATATGTATATTTTGTAGGGCTTGGAAATTAATTTTACTTCTTTGAATGATTGGTGAGATTTACAGTTACTATGGCATTGGTCTTATGGTATATGCTTCGCTGTATCTATGATTCATTTGTTCAAGAACTTCCAATTGTAACAGTATTCCTTTGGGAAGATTTTCTACTTCCCCTTGACACCCTAGAGTTCATCTTTTTTTTCCTCTTTGCTTCTACAGTTTGTGTTGTTAATTTTGTATTTTAACAAAAACATCTACCACAATAAAAGCTTTCACCGGGGAGTGCGGTGGGGTGCGGAGATTGTAAGAGGGAGGCGTGCTTATTTTCTAAATTTTGGAAAAGACAGCAGAGTATGAAAAAGAAAATAAAACCTCCCAGAATCAACACCTCTTAAGAGTATTTCTTTCTTGTCTTTTTTCTACATCTGAGCATGAGTAAGTAGCACATGTGTAAGAGAAACAGGTGGGACTAGAGTGCTGTGCTGTGGCAAAACTGGGACATGCCTAGGCTTGTGTAGGGAAACGGTGAGGCAGCCTGCCAGGAGCTGAGGCTGCAGAGGGAGTGAGGAACCTTCTGCGGGAGAGTAAATCCCAGGGGGAAGCCCGTCAGGCAGTGAGAGAGCTTTGTTATTGGAAAGGGGATGCACCTGAGCTCAGAACCTGTGGAATTTGGTCTGAGCCGTGTGTGTGTGTGTGTGTGTGTGTGTGTGTGTGTGTGTGTGTCTGTGTCGTGTGTGTGTCTGTGTGTGTGTGTCTGTGTGTGTGTCTGTGTGTAGACAGATGGTCCTGTGTGTGTGTGTGTGTCTGTGTGTGTGTGTCTGTGTGTGTGTGTGTGTGTGTGTGTGTGTGTGTGTGTAGACAGATGGTCCTAAGCAGCCACGTCAGACACTGCAGAGCCATTTCACGCTGTAAGACAGGGGCTCAGCCAGCCCAGGTTTACGACTCCCTGGCGGAGTGTGACACTGACAGGGAGAGGAGTGTCCTGCGAGGTCACCCCTGGTCCACGACCTGCTTCACCATCTGCCATGGGTGCCCTGTAGGGGTGGAGTCCACAGGGCACGGGCCGTAGCAGGGAAGAGGAGGAAAACAACCATGGAAATCACGTGTTAGGGGCAATGCCTGGACTTAGGCATGAGCCCACGTGAGACACCATGGGAAACTTCTAGAAACACCCGGGGAGACCTTGCAGAGGCAGATGGGAGCCAGAACATGTGAAACTCAGGGGCCTTTTACTGTGATGCGTTGCTTCATGACTGTAGCAAGACAGTGAGACCCCTGAGAGCAGAACCCTGTCACATTTAAGTTTAGCCCCCTTCACCTAGCTTATGGCCTGGCATATTCGTAAGTGCTCAGTATACTATATTTGTGCTGACTAAATACAATCTCTTTTTTGATAATCTGATTTATGACATAGTTTCCAGAAACATATTATGATAAAAAATGGGACTTCCTGGACAGAAAAATGAAGTCAGAGATGCTGATCACAAATTTGGCCTCAAGGAATCTTGGCACTCCCTTCCCCTGAATTCCATGGGTCTCTGCAATTCATAATGTCCCAAAACATCAAGGATTAGAAAGTAGCCAGAGTTCTCCATCAACACTTCATTATTTAACCGGAATCACGGAGAGAAGAAGAGAGCACAGACCCTCCAGAGCCACCTCCTCAGATGCATGCAGCCTGAGGAGATGGCCTTTGTTTTACTGGTGAATTGGAGGATATTCACTGGGTGCCCCCCACTGGACTGGGTATCCTGGGGCCTCCTAGAGAAACAGAGTTCACAGTCCTCGACCTCGACCTCGGGGAGTTTCTCACCAGTTAGAGAGATGAACTGGTTAAATACCTCTGCACTAGAGAGCCGTTCAAGGCAGCATGCAATCAGGAAGCTACAGGTATAGATGATGTGGTGGGGGGGATCTGGGAAGGCAGAGACCCTGAGGGGTCAGAGGAACAAGAGAGCTTTGTGGAGAAGGTGGGAGAACAAGTGGGCACATCGGCAGTGTCGAGAAGGAAGGCTCGAGAAGTCAGCAAGCTGGGTGCCAATCCAGCCCTACCCTTTTCTAGCTGTGTGACCTTAGGCTAGTTAGTTTGCCTCTCTAAGCCTTGGCTTCTGTAAAATAGTTCCTACCTTACAAGGTTGTTGAAGAGTAAACAGAGGCGATATGCATGAGTGCCAGGCTCATAACAAGCACTCAAAAAATGTCAGCTGTTGTTGTTGTTATCTGGAGGGGCCGGTAGGATTTGGAGAGATGGGGAGGTTGAGGAGCCTGGTCGAGCTATGGGAGTAGTTCAGTTCAACTGAACTAGTGTTTATTAAGTACCTACTATGTGCCAGGCACTGTGCTTGGCTCAAGGCGGTGGAGACAGGGGCCCTGCCCTCAAGAGTGCAGACGGGCAAGTGGGGCTATGAGCAATAAACAGGCAATTACAACAAAACAGGGAATGTGCATCATGCTCTAGGCTCACGGAAGAGGCCAAGGCTGCAGGTAGCCTGAGAGCCCTTTCCTGGGAGGTGCATCTCAGCTGAGATCTGGGTATGAGCAAGAATTAGCCAGTGGGTAGGAGGGGTGGAGGGGAGAGGAAGGGGAGTGTCTCAGGCAGAAGGAAGAACCTTTCACCATCTGGAGAACCCAGTCCATTCAAGCCTTCGTTCAAGCCTTTATAAGTCAATTCTGCTTGTCTGGATCCAGTGAGATGGGGGGGGGGGGGGCGGGAACTGGTCGTAAGAGCTCCTCTGAGGACAACGGGGAGCCCCGAAAGAGAGTGCCGTAAACTCATCTGTGCTTTCAAAGGTCACTCCAATGCCCGATGGGAGGGGGCAAGGCCAGAGGAGACAAACCATGACATTTTGTGATCATCCAGGTGAGAGACTGGGGTGGCCTCAACTAGGGTGGTGGTAATGGTGTCAAAGGGACAGATTCCAGAATTCCTGAAGAGCGTAAGTGACAGGAGCCAGTCCTTGTCCTCAGGGATCTTACACGTTCACTGCGTTTCCATTAGATATGTGAAAGACACCTATAGATCATGCAAGACGGGTAGCAATGGAGCAAGGGGTGCTGCAGGAGTGCAGAGGAGGGGCCTCAGCAAAGGCTGTCGGGGGGCCAGGCCACAGGTAGAGGCTCCTGCTGGGGGTATTAGTGGTGGCCTGGGAGCCATGGGGCACGGCATGGATTTCCACTGTCCTCAGGATCCCAGGAGGGTCATATTTGATGATACAGCTTGTATGGATCTTCTTGGGGCCCTGAGAGAGAAGGAAGCAGCAGAGCGGAGTGTAGGAGGAAGCAGCCACCTGCAGAGTTGGTTGCAAGGGGAGGGAGCTGGAGCCCAGAAAGGTAGATGTGCTGGTCTGGGCCCAGAGGAGGAGGAGTGAGTAAGAGAAACTTTGCAGGAAGTGACTTGGCGATGGACGGAAGCAATCCTTCGCGGCTCAGGGGGCCGATTGCAGCAGTGACCCTATCAAGACTGGGTGGCTGGAACCAGAGCAATCTGGCGCCCAGTGCAATGAGGTCATTTTAATGGCTACCCTTCCTGAGTGGCTGTGCAGCCAGGCCCCAAGCCAGGCGACAGGCAGACGTCATGAAGCCACTTCATCCTCACCATCACCACTGCCCATGCTGTTGACCCCCATTTTACAGATGAGGCTAAGAAACTGACCCAGGTGCACAAGTGATGTGAAACATTAAGCCAATATGTCTTGAGAGCTGACTGCGTGAGTTAGGGGTAACTATGAACTGTGAATGTGTGTAGACGACATGGGACAGTGCTTGGGCCAGAGTGAGCACATTCCAAGTGTTTCCTGTTATTATCACATGCCAGACACAGTGTCAGGCCCTGGAGATACTGTAGTTAACAAAACCTGCCCCCATGGACTCTAGCATCCTTTGAGGGAGACTGACATGAAACAAAGAAGATGCAAGTAAACATAGAATGCAGACCACAGTAAGGGCCAGGAAGGAAAATGGACTGCAAGTTACAAAGCCCCTGGTCTGACCCCACGGCCCAGAACCCTGGACCACAAAGGATCAAGGCGTCAGAGATTGGGGCTGGGTTCTCCAGCTGGCTCCAAGGCAGCACAAGCCATGGTGGCACCTCCAGGCCAGGGTTTCCTCACTGGAAGAAGCAGAGGCAGGCTAGAGCAGTGGCTTTCAACCTATGTCTTAGCTGAGGAACCTCTTATTCAAACATCATCTTAAGAACTTCCCTGGTGGCGCAGTGGTTAAGAATCCACCTGCCAATTCAGGGGACACGGGTTTGAGCCCTGGTCCGGGAAGATCCCATATGCCACGGAGCAACTAAACCCATGTGCCACAACTACTGAGCCCACGTGCCGCAACTACTGAAGCTCACATACCTAGAGCCCGTGCTCCACAACAAGAGAAGCCACTGCAAGGAGAAGCCGTGCACCACAACGAAGAGTAGCCCCTGCTCGCTGCAACTAGAGAAAGCCCGCGCACAGCAACGAAGACCCAACGCAGCCAAAAATAAATAAATAAATAAATAAACTTTTAAAAACAAGCAAACATCATCTTAAGCAGAAGCCAAGTCCAATGTGCAAACAAATACAAGGTCAGCTGCTCTGATTGAGGGCAGAACTGCCCTGCACCACCTTGGCCCTCTTTCCCTCCAGATCCTCAGCAGCTCCAGAGGAGTCTCACAGAATTCCCAGGGCTCCACGGAGCCCAGTTGGAAAACCACAGGACCATAATCATGCTTGACATTAAACAGGCACTTACTAAGTAAGAGGTACACTCAACACGTATGCAATCTCATTTAATCCTCTCAACAAACCTGTGAAGTCATCATTTTACCAGTGAGGAATCTGAGGCTTAGAGGGGTTAACAATATGAATCAATCAATAGGAGCTGCTTGAAATGGCTGCTTGTTGATCATGGTCTGGCTCTTGCCCAGCTATCCAGCCTCATGGCTCCCACCCCTGAACCCCCATAGACACCCACCAATACACATTTTCTTTTTCTAGATCATAGGTACCCACTTCTCATCCCTGGCCTTCGCACACGCTTTTCCGTTCTTCTCCTGTGGTGTTAGTTCCCTAGTGCTGTTGTATCAAATTATCACAAACTAGTGACTTAAAGCAACACAAATTTATTATCTTACGGTTCTGGGGTTAGAAGTCCAAAATGGGTCGGCAAGGCTTCCTTCCTTCTAGAGGCTCTAGGGTAGAATCCATTGCCTTTCCTTTTCCAGCTTCTAGAGGCTTCCTTGGCTCATGGCCCCCTTCCAGCAATGCCATCCCTCCCACCTCTGCTTTTATTGTCATATCTTCTCTGGCCCTCTGCCTCTTTCTTATAAGGACACCTGTGATTACATTGGGTCCACTCAGATAATCCAGGAGAATCTCCCATCTCAAGATCCTTAACCGGGGGGAATTCCCTGGTGGTCCAGTGGTTAGGACTGCGGGCTTTCACTGCCGGGGCCTGGGTTCAATCCCTGGTTGGGAAACTAAGATCCCGCAAGCCGTGCAGCACGGCCAAAAAAAAAAAAAAAAAAAAAATCCTTAACTGAATCACATCTTTTTTGCCATGTAAAGTAACATATTCATAGATTCTGGGGATCAGAATGTGGACATCTTCGGGGCCATTATTCAGCCTGTCACACCTCGTAACCCCACCCATCCTTCCGATCTGAGCTTAAAGGTCATGTCCTCAAGGAAGCCGTCGCTGACCTCCCTGATAAGACCATCTTGTGCTGGGTTCTCATAGCACCCTGGACCTCTCCCTCACATTGTCACAGTCACAGTTTAGCATTTGTTTGGATATTATTTGATTAACGCCATGACTCTAACTAAACATCACGAGTGTGTGGAGTCACTTTGTGTTTCCGTTTGTATTTTCAGCAGTCTGGCACACAGACTGGGGCTCAATTAACATTTGCGACATAAATCGATGAACAAATAAATGAACTTGCCTGAGATCGAAGCAGCAAGTAGCAGAGGCAGGATTTGAACTTGGGCAGAGGGCTCACAGAGTCCTATACCCTTAGCCTTACACTGACTTGCCTCTCACAGACCTGTAGTAGCCCAGGCTCAGGGGGTATTGTTAAGTCTCCCCAGCAACATCCCATCAGGTACGTGGTGGGCTTCCCAGCTCACACAGGAACCTCTCCAGGCCCCGCCAGCCTGACAGCCTGTGATTTAGGACTTGTTTTTTTATGGGGTGGGGCAAGAAGCTCTGTAAGACTTGGCCACGTAGGATTAGGGAACGTGGGTGGCCAAGGCCGGAGAAGCAGCAGTGGAGGGAGGTGGTGAGGCGGTGGGCACCGCTGGGGGAAGAGCCAAGGGCAGCGCCTCTGTCACGCCCATGGTGAGAAGCCAGGAGGAGGCGACGCCAGCCAGCAAGGAAACGAGCTGTCAGAAATCCGGAGGAGACATGGGAAAGTGCAGTGTCATGGAAACCGGGGGGAGCGAGCGTGTCCGTTGGTTCTGGAAGAGGCGGCTGTCGAAGCATCAGGTGCCGCCACAGGGTGGGAGCGGGAGTGGGAGGCCCAGGGCCACCTGTCCTCCAGCTCTTGACGCCCTTCTGCAGGGTGATTTCAGCAAACTGCCTGGGAGCTGGAGCATCAGGCGGAGGCTGAGTGGGCGCTTCAAGGATTCAGGAGGAAACGGCCGAGACCACACATTTCCGGATCTGGCAGCGAGAGCGGAGGGTGGTTGCTAGGAGCGGCGATGCGGACAAGGGGAGCCCGCGCGTGGGTTTGCAGACACCTGGGCAGAGCCTGGGAGTTAGCGTGGAGAAGCCAGGGGGAGGGCACGGCGTGGGCGTGCACCCCTGGACAGGGAGAGACCGAGGATGAGTCAGCTCCCACGTAGCTCCTGGCTCCGGGCCCTCCTCACGCTGGCACGGCCACTAGGGCCTGGGAGCTAAGCTTTCTCCCTCCAAGTTCCCTCCCTGGATTGCTTTGGAGGGGACCCTGGAGACCCGGGGCTCAGGTCACTGAACGCAGAACCACAGCACAGCCTCCTGCCTGGAGGCCAAGTGCTCCCGGGGCTCCGGGAGACCTCAGAGGGCCCCCTGCCCTGGGTGGGGAGTCCAGGGTGAAGCCACCCTGGAGGGACTGGATGGGGGAGCTTAGTCCCCCTCCTGCCCCACTTCTCCAAATGGTTGTAGAACTGCCTTCCCAACCCCAAGGGACCTGACAATCATCTTTTGAAGATGTGAGTCCAATTTTGTGCTTTGGAGCCCTTTGGCAAGCTGGTGAAGCCTATGGACCTTTTCTCAGAATAAATGCATAAAATAAAATACCAGTGAAACCAATTATATTGAAAAGAAGTTACCAAAATATACATTTAAAACCAAACCTCTACTATCATAATATATCTGCTTCTTTATCAAACGTGCTAAAGAAAAACATCTGGCAATAAGTCATGATTTTAGAGTAGTGATGAGCATAAATGACATTTGGAGATATCTATGAAACTCTAATGGGATATGAAAATGTCTGTGATTTCTTCTGGTGACAAAGTCACAGATCCCATCACTACCACGGTCTCTGCCTACAGTTATAATGGAAGGAAATGCTCAGTGTTAGGCAGGGGTTAGTGAAAATCAAGATGTAATTTTTACCCATCCAAGTCCTTGGGTCCCCTGAATTATAACCATGACCTTCAAAATGTTAAGAGCTTCAGTTCTGTAGCAAGAGTCAAAATACCCAGTGCCTACAGGGTGTAGACAGGTGGCATCATGGAGGGGAGAAGCAGGGCATGGCTGTAGGCCTGGTGCCCTGGAGAGCACACACCTCTTCTAGGGGTGGCAGCACTGCCTGGGACAGTAAGCCTAATACTGCCTAAGCTTCACCTTTTTAAGAGATGCCAGAAACACCATATGTAAATTCTCCTAATTTTAAATGTTAGCCCAAAATTTACACTTTAAAGGGTACTCGGTGGCCAAACATGACACACATGCTGGCCAGATGCAGCCTGGAAACACCAGACTTGGGATTCCTGCTGGATTGGGTCCTTAGTGGGCTGTGGGCATCACCCTCCAGGTCTCCAGTCTTTCCACGAGAGGCCTGTTGGATCACACGTAACCCACAGCTCCAGGCTAAAAATGTACTAGGCAATAATCCCAATCCACAGTAAATTACCACATCAAACCTAGCAATTGTCAACTATGCCACCTCACGGGCTCTGCTTCCTTCCCCCCAAACTACCCGCTGCCCCGGGGGGCTGATGGGATAAGGGCTATGTCTCACGTGCATTACTCCGTGAAGGGAGCTGGATCTGGAGCCAGAAGCCCTGAGTTTCAGTCTTAGCTATGCCACTTATCAGCCCAGTGACCTTGAGAAGTCATGACTCTCTCTCACCCCCTACAGGGGCTCGTCTACAAAAATGGTTTAATGGGATAATGGGACTTGTAAGTTGCAGGATGCCGTCCACATGCAAGGAGTTCTGGTTATTTCCACCCGGTTTCTTTTTGTCCTCTGGTCTGGTCAGCTGGCTCCCTGTGGGGTGAGGGTTTAAGACACAAGGGAAACCATGTTTGTCCCCAAATGCCACATCCTGGACAACATCTGTAAAATGCAAGAGGGTGTGCAAGGCAACTGTGACTCATTCAAATGATGATCACCTTGGAAGGGTCCAGGGACTGGACAGTGACCTCGGTTTTTGTTTTTTTTTTTCTGGCGGCAATGAAATCCGGTGTTTTGCTGATTTAAGAGGGGAAGGGAGGAACGCTGCAGGCCTCCGGGGCGGTTGCTTTCATTTTGCACACACCGTGGTTAGGCCGCCCCTTCCCTCCCCCCTCCTCTCCCCCCCCCCCAGGGGTTTCACTCTCATTTTCACATGGTGCAAACCGTGCTCTCAGCTGCCCGGCAGCAGGTTCTCAGGGGTGGGTTGTTATGGGAGCTGGGAAATGAGACTGGATAAGATTCCTGCCACCACACTGTCACATCAGAGCTCTTTTTTTTTTTTTTAACTCCCCGTGGCTCCGTGGGAGTTTTGCCTGCGTTTTCCGGGTAATTGCCTCGCCCCCGCCCTCTGTGAGCCGGGCTGTGGCAGGCGCTGCGGCTGGGGGTGGTGACCGCCTCCTTCCCTGCAATCAGCTGAGTGGGCGGGCTGCCGGGGACACGGGTGCGGGAGCTCCAACCTCCCTCCTCAGGCGGCCTGAGAATGCATTAGGGCCACGGGGAAGTGGGAGCCCCAGGGGAACAATTCATCCTGGGTGCACAGAGGAAAACCAGGATCTGTGTTGGCAAATGAAACTTCCAAGAGTCACACACACAGGCAGATCCAGTAGAGGCTGAGGGCCCACGTTCCGAAGCAGGGCTGCTGGGTTGGAGTCCCAGCTGTGTCCTTTCAGCTGTGAGAACCTGAGCCGATACTCAGATCTCTCTGTACCTCTGAGTATCTATCTGCCTTGTGCTTTATTGCGAAGATGAATAAATTGACACGGGGAAAGCTTTTAGTACAGCTCAAAGGAAAAAACAATGTTTCTTCTACACAGAATGTTTCTTCCATCACAGAATACTTCTGACACCAACGCCTGGGGGTTTTCCAAAGGTCTGGCGATTCTCCAACTGTCCGGATGCCAACTGGGTATCCTACAGTCCTGTCCCGACATTTACTGCCCGGCGTTAGCGCAGACGCCACAGGTTGTGGCCTCAGGCCCACGAGACTGCCCCCCACTTCAGATGCCAGTCCCAAGACCCAAGTTGTCACCTGTACTTCTGACCAACTGCCTATAAAGTAGGGACTCCTACAACCCCCTCCTCGGGTTCGATAACTTGCTATACTGGCTCAGAGAACTCAGGGAAACACTTATTGACATTTCCCAGTTTATTATATAACAAAGGATACAGATGAACAGTCAGATGAAGACGTATGAGCATAGCACAGGGCGAGGTATGGGGAAAGGGGTGTGTTCACCAACCCAGAAGCTCTCCAAATCCCATACTTTAGGGATTTTTACAGAGCCTTCATCGCACAGGCATGATCAGTTAACTCAATCTCCAGCCCCTGCCCTACCCCCAGAGCATGGGCAGTGGGGCTGAAAGTTCCAAGCTTTTATTCATGCTTGATCTTCTGGTAACCAGCCCTCATCCAGGAGCCTACCAGGGCCGACTGAACCCGTGCCCTCAGCAGTGAAAGCTCGGAGTCCTAACCACTGGACCGCCAGGGAATTCCCCAAAAGACACTTCTTTTTTTTCCTTTTTTTAAAAAAATTTAATTTAATTTATTTTTTATACAGCAAGTTCTTATTAGTTACCTATTTTATACTTATTAGTGTATATATGTCAATCCCAATCTCTCAGTTCATCCCACCACCACACCCCCTCCCCACCAAGAGACACTCTTATCACCCAGGCAATTCCAAGGGACTTCGGAGCTCTTTGTAAGAGACTCCTATCACCCCTATCACTTGGGACACTACGAGGGTTTTAGGAATTTTGTGCCAGACACCAGGGACAAAGACCAAATAGATTTGTTATTATACCACAGCAGTACATCACAAGTGCAGGAAAAATGGCCGTTCTTATTATCCCATCAGGAGCATCCCCTGCAGTCTCTAATGAGGCCCACGGAGATGTACCTGCAATATCTGATGTCTGTTTGGAACCTAGTGAACTTCTACTTCTCCATGAAGACCCAGCTCAAATGACAGCTCCCCTGTGAAGCTCTTTTTTCATGTTACTCATTATTAACTGAACGCCTTATGCCAGGACCTGTGCTGAGTCCTTCACATTTTATCTCGTGCAGGGGCAGATTCAGCTTTCGTGGGGCCTCAGAGACTTATACAATTTAGGAGGACTTCTTTTAAAAAACAAACAAACAAACAAACTATCTGGTTTTATAACATTTGTAAAACAAAAATGGCCTTGTGAGCACATAGCTAGAGCCTTGGAAGGAGCCTGAGCAAGTGAGGGGCCTTGATACTTAAGCTTCATCAACTTCACGGTAAACACATCTCTGGTCTCACGCAATCCCCACAGTCGCCGACGTAGTTGGTAAATATTGTCCCCATAAGTGTCTCCACGTACAGATAGGCAGAGTGAGACTCAGAGACAAGAAGTCATTTGCCCAAGATGGTGCCCTTGACCACTGCATTGCACTGGCCTTCCTGCTGTCCCTGATGGGTAGAGACCATCTTTGGGCTGACCCCTATACTTTGGGGTGTCCCCTGTGAAAGCATGGCGCTGTAATCACCAGCCGCCCATCTGTCTCTACTGTAATGTCAGCTTCTCTCAAGCTCAGAGGCAGATTTCATTCATCTCTGCATCTGGAGTGGCCCACAGAAGGCACTGAATAAACACATGTTGAGGAAATGTACACCCTCACCTTCTCTGTTTTGTGCCCTAGGTCTCCACCAACGAATCTATTGATATTTCACGCTCCTGCTCAGGGGTTCCCAGCTGTAGCTTAATGTTTTGGAGAAGGTTTCTAGGGAGCAGAGGAAGGGAAAAGAGAAACCTTCCTATAAGACCTAAACAGGGCTGCAGAAGAGGATAGTCAATTCAGACATCCAACAACTGTTTGTCAGGTACTTCTGTATGAGGAGCCAGAAGTGAACAAAACAGACAGATAGCCCTGCCCCCAAGGAGCCTGCATACTACTGAGGGGAAATAGACGGTGACAAAACAAATAATATCATAGCCTGTCAGAGGGTGATAAGTGCTGTGGAGAAAAATAAAGCAGGAAAGGGAAATCAGGTCTGCTGGGGGAAGTGCGGTGTGTGGGAGGGCCCCGTGGAGAAGGTGACATTTGAGAAAGCCCAGAAGGAGGTGAGAGAGTGAGCCATGTGGCCATCTGGGGAAGGGCCTTCCAGGCAGAAGAAATTGCAAGTGCAAAGGCCCTGAGGTAGAAGCATGCAAAGGCCCTGAGGTGGGAGGGATGGCAACTCTTGCTTACTCCAAGTGAGGAGAGAATGGCAGGAGAGGGGGTCAGCGAAGTGACAGGGGCCAGAAGAGACAGGCTCTGGGGGCCATTGTGAAGAATTTGGACTTGCCTCACAGAGAAAAGGGAGCCAAGCCACTGGAGGGTGGTAAGCAGAGTGATCCGATCTGACTTTCATTTTAGAAGGATCCCGCCATCTGCCAAGTTGAGAATAAACTGTAGAAGGCAAGACCGGAATCAGGGAGACCAGTTAGAGACTATTTCAAGAATCCAGTGGGAGGTGGTTGCAATGCGGACTAGGTTGGTGGCTGTGGAGGGGTGAGAAGTGGCCCATTTCCAAGTGATTCTGAAGACAAAGACAATGAGAAGGAGGATGTGAGGGAAAGTGTAGAGTAGGAATGATTCCAAGGTCTCTGGTCTAGGTGCCTGGAAAGATGAAAAAGCCTAGGGGAGGAGAAGCTTTGGGGGATAAGTTCAGGATTTGGGGTTTTGACATGTTAAGTTTGAGATGTTTCTTGAAGTTGAGTAGGTGGTTGGATGCAGGAGACTGGAGTCAGGGGAAAGATCCAGGCTGGAGGAGAAAAACTGGGAGTCGTTCACACGTGGCTGGTAGTCAAGGTTGTAAGACTGAATGGGCTCACCAAGAGACTGCAGACAGAGAGGACGGCCAAGGTCTGACCTCAGGGGGCCTGCCCATGCTTAGGTGGAGGAGATGGAACTGAGTAGGAGCAACCAGGGAGGCTGAGGGGACCCAGGAGAGCTGGTGTTTCCAGGAGGAGGGAGTGATCCTCTGGGTCCGAAGCTGCCGGTGGGTCAGGTAGATGAGAGCAGTGATGACTGGGTTACTGACATGAAGATCTTCGGTGGCCTTGCCAATAGCAGTTTCCTGGGAGGCTGACTGGACTGGTCTAAGAGGGCAGCAGAAGAGAGGAGCTGCGGACAGCAAGCACAGACCACCGTCCTGAGGAGTTTGAGAGGGAAACAAGAAAGAGGCAAGGGCTGGTGAGGGAATTTGGGTCAAGACAAGGGTTCTGATGATGGGGAAATACAGCATGTTTCCGTGTTGGTGGGAATGATTCAATAGAGAGGGGGAATCCATGATGCAGGAGGGAAACAAGAGAATCGGGGAAGCGGTGGGCTTGAGTCAGTGAAAGGGGTTAGGATCTGGGGCACACAAGAGCATGAGCCTCAGGTAGGAGCACCCATATTGGCGGGAAAGAAGGATGAGGTCCTGGACCTTATACAAGTGAGAGGAGATAGGGGAGTCGAGGAAGCAGGAAGAAGCTGACGAGGGCTGGTAAGAGGTGGAGCTGTGAGGCGGAAGGAGGGACTCTCAGTCCTGGTAGGGAAGAAGAATTGTTGGAGATTGCGGCGGACCACTAACTGACCCACCAAATCCATCCTCTCCTTCTTCCATAACTAGAGTCTGGCTGGGTACATCCTTGCCCGGACAACACCCCGTGTCTCAGCCCCACTAGCAGCTAGGGGCAGCCACGTGACTGAGTTCTGGCAGTGGCAGGTGACAGAAGTGAGGTGTGCAAGTTCCACATCACTGGCCTGGAAGGAATTTGCTTGCCCTGCACCTGTACCCTTTCCCCCTTCTGGAATGTCGACATGCAGCGATTCAGCTTCAACCAGCGCAGGGAGCGACACGTGGGACAGGGCTTCTTGGTTTTGTGTGTGCCTTGGACCCCCTTTCGCTGTCTGGTGAAGCCTGTGGACCCTTCTCTGAATAGTGTTCTTAAATTCATGCAATAAAATCAGAAGATTTCCAAGGGAAAACAACTAGGCTGAACTATTACAAAAATATTAAAATTTTACACTCTAGTAGTATATATATACTTCTTATTAACGCATTAAAGCACAATCTAACAATGGGTCTAATAACTACTGTGCTCTCAAAGTAATAGTCATGAGCATACACAGTATTTCACAACAGAAATCACAGATATTTTCCTGTCACATTAGTTGCTGCAGATACTATACCTGCCAATACCCCCATTAGGCTTCCTGTCAGAATGGGAGGGAATGCTAATTTTCAAGTAGATCTTGGTGTAAATCAGAATGTCGTTTTTTTCCCATGCAGGTTCACAGAGCCCCTGAATTCTGACCAGCCCTGTTCAGATCCCAGGTTTAGAACATCTGTTTTTTGGAGATGGTAGAACCACAAGATGGAAGAAAACTGCATTCCCCCAATAACCACAAAGGTGGCAAAGCCACCTTGTGGAGCAGTCAGACTGTCCCGAGAGGGAGCATTACAATCCTGCCTTATATATACTATTGTCTTTTAGGGTCTTTTTGTCATAGCAACTTATCCTGTACCCTAACAGAGAGGCAGACAGTGACTAAACAATTTTTAAGATGTAACTGCATGAGTCAGCTGATTGCCTTGCCCCACAGCAACCTGAAACCCAGCTGAGGGCCTCGAGATTCCGCAGCCTGGGAACTCAGAAGTGAGCCCTTTTCTTTCCGCCGCCGCCGTACACCTCCTGCTGCCCAGACATGGGCCTCCTCACGTCCCACCCCCCTGTCCGGGCCTCAGCAAAGTCCACCTGTTTCCTGTTCTTGGCCTGGACAGGCTGTGCCCTGGCCTCACCGCGTGGTGGCTGGCTAACAAAAGAGCAGCTGCCGCTCCCCTCCCTCCGCTCCCTCCCTCCCAGGCGCGGACACACCCAGACAGACCTTGGGCAGATCCCTGACTACAGTTCACAGGAATGTTAGCACAGAACTCGGGTTGGTTGGGGCCATGATTGCTGGCAGGATCTCAGGGCTCCGAGAGGTCTGAACGGGAGTTGCCTGCGCAGCCGGCAGCAGCAGAAATGCCCTTAAAAAGGGAAAGGAGAGATGCCAAGGAGAGAACTAATGCCTGTGCCAGGAGCATGCAACTCTCAAGAGGTAGGCAGAGGGAAGGAAGCCAACAATCGGAACGATGAGGGCTGCCATGGATTAAGCACCTACTAACAGCCAGGACTGTTAGGTGCTACCCACACACAGCCTCTTTGAACCTTCATAAGAGCCCCCTGGGTTGTATTTTTACAACTTTACATCTTTACAATTTTACATCTTTACAACTCTGAAAACTGAGGCTCAGAGAGTTTGAGTCACCTGCCTGGGGTCACACAGCCCTCAAACTCATAAGGATTCAAACCTCTTCTTAACAACAAGGACCAGAACTAAGCATAAGGGGCCTCTTTCTTTCGTAGGAAAAAGGAGGTCCAGCCCTCAGTTCAGAAATTCCTGCTGTTGTGGGAAAATACGTGGTCTTCACAGAAAAAGGCAAACTGCAATCTCTAGGGAAACTGCTCTGTGTCCTGGGGTGGCAGGGACAGCACGTGGTAGCCACGTCGAGCTGTAGGATGCCAGTCTGTCCGTCCATGCCCTGTACAGGTCAGGCTGGACAGCAGCTCTGTCTTGGCACAAAGCCACAGAGGGTGGGCTGTGGAATTCCAAGGGCCTGAGGAAGGGAACAGGCTGGCCCCAGATTTTGTAGAGAGGCCCTGATCTCTGGGGAGGGGTGGAGCTAGAGGAGCAGCCCTGGGCCAGAGAAAGAGCATGCGCTGTGGGGTCAGACAGACCCCGCCTGTCCCAGACACGTGGCCTTGGATGAACACGTTTCTTCACCTACGAAGGACACTCACAGCCTCTGTGGGAGCTCGATGATTGAGATCACACGAACTCTGTTATAAAACACCCAGACGCTGAGGAGAGTGCTTGGCACACAGCGTCCACTACGTGGTCGCCCTCATTTCTGTCCTGAAGCTCTGGGTGAGGACAGGTCGCGGTATGGCAGCCGCGTGTCCTGAGAAGTGGGGGAAGGCTCAGGGGGAAGGCGGGAAGCTGACCCGCCAGATGGGGCTGCCTGCCTCCCTGGCGCGCAGACCTAAGTGCCACCACTGAGCTCCAGGGCGGGGCCCGCTCCAACCAGGCTGGGGACCCATGTGGCTCCAGGACCAGCAACACAGAGGGGCCTGCTCTGGCCTTGCGCCCACTCCCCAGGACTTCTTCCCCACCTCTAAGGCTATGCCTTGCACGTGTGTTCAAGGAGTGAAGCCCCCGGGAGCGTGTGAGCTGGACGCCCCCTCTCTACCTCGCTTCCCCTCTACCCGGTCCTCCCAAGCCTGCTCTGAACCTGCCGTCTCCTCCATGAGCTGCAACGTCCTACTATCCACTGCTCTCCCCACTGCTGCCCAGGTCCGCCCACAGCCCTCCCCGACCAAGCCCTCTCCCTAAGCGGGGTCCTGCTATCCCGCGGCACAAGCTGGTCCTAAGGTGAGGCAGCCCAGAGTCGTGAAGAAGAGCAGTGAAGGAATCAGGGTGGAGGTCCCCAAATCTCCCCCATCCACAGCACCCTCAGGTGGCCAGGCAGCTTGGGAACCCCAGCAGCAGGGAGATTCATTCATTCAACAGAGCGTTTGTGGAGCACATCTTCTATGAATTGGACCCTGAGCTAGGAGCAGAAAACACCGCCAGTGAATAATCCAGCCCTTAAGGAGCCCCCTGCTTAAACTAAGAAGAGATGGACAAGGAAACACACAATCACCCGCTCCCCACAGTCGCAGGGCGGAGAACACAGTGGGGTGTGCGAGCGGGGCTCTGCCGTCCTCTGGGTGCTCACGGAAGGCCCAGAGCCAAGCCCCAGAGCTTGGCCAGGCAAACATGGGAGGTATTGGGTTGGCCACAAAGTTCGTTCGGTTAGTGAATCTGTTGTTGAATAGAGTTCTTCGTGAAAATGAAAAATGTCTTTTATTTTTACTTGAAACCGAACAAGCTTTTTTGGCCAGCCCAATACCCTGGGGCGAAGCACAGAACGACAAGAGAAGACTGTTAGAGGGAGCCTGGCATCACTTTAAAGACCAGCAAGGAGAGATGAAGGTGGACAGGTGAGCGGGAGCCAGGCCAAGGGGGAACCACTGAAGGGTTTTACAAGGGAAGAAACTGGTTGAACCCATCTTTCAGAACCAACATCCACCTGCAGTGTGAAGAACGGACGGGGAGGACAAGACTGGGACCCAGCTGGGGGGCTGCTGCAGGAGTTCAGGCACTGGCGGCGGTGGCGGGAGCCAAGGTGCTGGTGCTAAGCGTACAGGCTAGGAACTGCGGGTGGGATTGAGGGAGAGGGAGGAGAGAAAGTGACGCCCAGGCTTCTGCCTCGGGCTGCTGGGTGGATGGATGCGGGGCGGGCAGGGGGTTTAGTCTCAGGGGTCCAGGAGGCGAGCAGGCTTGGGCAGAAGGGAAGTGATGAGCCCACTTGGGACTTGGATTTAAGGTGCCTGTGGGACCCCCAAGTGGAGACGATCCAGGGGGCAGGTATACACAAGAGCCTGGAGTTTAAGAGCCCACCTGGGGAAGGGGCCTGAGGGAGCACATAGGTGGAGCCAAGCGTCCAGGCTGGGAAGCTCAAGAGAAAGGGGAGCCCCTGGGGGGAAAGAGCAGGTGGAAGGGACGGCATGTTCATGTCCACACCTGGGAGACTAAAAGTGGTTCTGTGCGGCTGGGACCGGGAGTCTGGGCTTTAGCTTGCGGGCAGTGGATTTCAGCAGGGCAGTGCCTTGCTGCGATTGGCTTCTATGATGAATGAATTGACAGAGGTGGGGGGGGGGACCCATGCTTAGCATGATAAGCTCATCAGGAAGTCACAGAGATGGCAGGGACGTGGGAGGAGGAGCACTAGATGAGGAGTCCTGCTTCGTTTGCTTGGGCCAAGATCTTGGATTCCCTTGGCCTCAGTTTCCCCATCTGTAGTACAGGGGTTATAATACCTGCCTTCTTGGGCACATGGTGAAGATTAGGTGGGGTGTGTTTGAAACTGTTGCCTAAGGGGCTATGCATAAGTATGATGGGTATCCTTCCATGGGTGAATAATTGGGCTGGAGCCCTCAACACGAAAGCTTTCTGGAATGCATTTGGAGGGGTCCTGGAAGGGAGGAGGGGAGAACTCAGATCTCCAAATCCCACCAGCCTATCGACTCACCACACGTCCCTTTTCTTGTCAAGGCTTGATGTATAGCCTTGGCTAGGCCAGGAATGAGATGAAGGTCATATGGGGGGCTGGTGTCAGCCTGAAGGCTTTTGGTTGTAAATTACAGGAAACCCAACCCCATCCAAGCACAGAAAAGACTATCGGCCACATCTCATTTCACTCTTCCACTCACTTTTTCTCACCCTGGATCTAGGGTTTCAAATGATATCGTCAAGGCCTAGTGTCCCTTTTTCCTGCTCTTAGCTGCCTTCCTCGGGGTTCCTTACACTCTCAGAGAGCTCCTCTCCTGGGTTGGCAAGCTGGCCACACCAGCTCCAGCGTGACACCCTCCCGGTGTTAAACGTAGGGGGAAAACCTCAGCTCCACCTTCACTGTGTCTCCCTGGCTTGGACTGGGTCATTTGCTCCTCCCTGAACAAATCACGCAGCCGGGAAACCAAAGCCCGGATCTCACCCCGATAGCAAAATCGTTGCACGTGCCAGAAAAAGGGCAATGAGGCCACTGCTTCCCATTGAAGCACCTGCTTCTCATGAACCCCCTCGGTGGTCTTGAACTGTGCTTTCCTCTGTTCGGGAAGCCAAGGCCAGAGGCAAGATGAGGGCTATAGTTCGTTGTCCCTTCCCTACCCACATGCAGGCTCCTGCTGGCAATGCCCTCAGCTGCAGCCTGTTCTCTGAGGGGCTCTGTATGTGCAGATGGGCAGCACTTTATAACATCACACGTGAACCTAGTTCCATGCCTGGCACTGCTTCTGTGTTCCCAGGGCGTGCTCCAGAGAGCACTGGGTCTGGCTGCCACTGCATGGGCAGCCTGGGTCCCAAGTGGCCTGAAAGCCAGTCCCTCAGTCATCAAGAGCTCTGAGGGGGCTCCTGGCCTTCAGCCAACAGGACTGCACAGGCCAGTTCTGCCATCTCTAGCTGTGGGACTAGTCACTAAGCTCTGAGCCTCCGTTTTCTCATCTACAAAATGGCGTTAGTAACACCTCCCTCAGAGCTAAATGAAATAACATGTGAAAGTTCAACAGAGTTCCTGGGGCTTCAACCAGTGCTTCTCAAGCTATCTGTAGTGAACCACTATTTGTGTAAAATATAATAAAAACGAATTACTGGGAAAGTTAACTTTAAAAAGATATACAAGCTCCAATTTTTTTCTATTATATTCAACCAATATGAAATTATTCTGCCACATAGCTATAAAAGTTTCTAAAGTCTCAATCTCTGTACTTCTCTCATGTGCAAACTGGTAACGAACATTTCCCAGACCAGTGTGATTCCCTGGACCACACTTTGAGTGGCACTGATTTACAGGGCTCCCCACAAATGGTTGTGGACTTTTCCATAGTCCACTTTTGTTCATATGATTATTATTTGAAAACTGACTTTTCTCTTCCCCCTCTTGCAATTTCAGGTTTCACTGGACCGTGAACTAGGCTTGTTGATTGAATGGTGGAAACAGCTGTGTGAGGCCAGGGAAGTTCAGCATCACCCCATCCAGGATATCATGAGCAGCTGCAGAAGACACGTGGAATCTCTGACTTCACCAGGTTTATAACCTTGCAGTGGCAGAGCCTCCGAGGTGTTCTCCAATATCCATTCTTCCCTTCTTCCATAATAATAAAGTTTTACATGGGAACATGGTTGCTCAGCTAAAGACTATGTTTTCCCCACTTCCCTTGCAGCTAGGTGTAGTCATGTGACTGAGTTTCGGCCAATGGGATATAAGCAGAAATGATTTCTGTCCTTTTGATGGGGTGAGTGCTCCCCTGTCTCCTTTACTCCTTCCCATCAGCTGGAAGATCACAAGAACTAAAGCAGCTTTGGAGCCAGAGATGGAATCTGTGCAAGGAGAATGGTAGAGTCTCCCTAAAACTTCTGGATTGCTGACCTGCAGGCAAATAAGCTATTTTGTCTAAGCCATTGTATCTAGAGGTTGTTTTTTTCACAGTAGCCTAGCCTGGATCCTACCACTGAAATGAGCAGTGGCAATAGATCCCAGTGGGTTTCTGACTTCTAAATACAATACAATAAATAAATACAATCTTCCAACATCCTTTAAGTACTAATACGCCAGAAACAATCCTCACAATAGCCCTCTGAGACGGGGAGGGCCTGTTACCCATTCCCTGAGCTTCTCCCAAGTTCTACCCTTTCTCTGATGGGGAACCAAATCAAAAGCACCTGGAGGCAGGGTGGCTGTGGAAGCAGAACACCCACAGAAAACTAGAATTGGGATGCAGAGCTAAGGCCATCCAACTCACTCATTCAGCAGCTAACTATCATGTGCCGACTGTTTGCCAGGCTCTGAGCTAGGCACTAGAGGCACAGTGGTGAGCAAGTCGACTAGCACCTGCCCTCCTGAAGCTTGCTGCCTCTGTGGGCGAGACCCAGGCTAAACAGAAAAACATGCAAGAGATAAGTAATTACAGTGGGCATGAAGGTGAGGAAGGGAAAGGCTACCGGGCCAAGGTCACCGAGAAGTTTCAGGCAGGGCATAAGGAGCCAGGTATGGAAGACACAGTAACTAGGATGCGGGCTGGACCTCTGGGAGCTTGGATAGATAGCGAACGAATTGATTTCCCCAACATGGGCACTTAGGCGTCCCACCGATACAAGAAGGCCTCCTGTATGTTTATCATGCCAACCTATGAGCATGGAACCTCTGCACAGAACAGTCCTAAAAATCTGTTTCCTGGGTCCTAAAAATCTGAGACAAAGACTCCCTCATACCTCCTTGGTTTTACTCAAGATGATTATTTTCAAAATGTGTCTTAAAAAGAAAGAGCTCTTACTTCAGCTACTAACAACAGCAATAAAAAATTCCATCAACTTCTTACGAAAAAGGTAGCTTTTTGTGGTTGAAGAACTCAGAACCCATTTGACAAGCGGTTAAAAGAGGCAGAACTGTGAGCTGGACCCCTTTCTCTTTGTGCCTGTCCAAGGCTGAGAAGTTTCTGGAAGCATGTCTGCCTTATCATTTAGGGATGGATTTGCCTGGGAGTCTCCCACCAATACAACTAAGTCCCAAGGCCTGGCAAGTTGTCATTTCCTGGGGTTACTCTATGTGTTTTTGCAGTCCTCCAATTTATCAAGGGAGTAGACAAGATGGGGGGTGTATTTTATGGAAGGATTAGCAGCTTAAAGAGTAAACGAGCAAAGATCTGTTCGTCCAGTTAGCAGTTCAGGATTGAGCTGCCAGCTGCAGGGGACTTTTTATGTCTAATAATTCTCAGTCCAGCCCTTGGGTTTGAACCTCTATATAGGGATCAGCTTCCACCCAGATTGGATTTATACTGGGGCATGGGAGGTTGCAGGTAAGGCTCCCCTTATGGTTTCTTGGTGAGTGAGCACTGCTACTTTTTCTCCTCCACAGAAATCTGGGCCTCCAGCGGGGTGGGGCAGGGGGCAGGGGTGTGTGCAGAGCAAGCAGGCCTTTCCGGGCCTGTGTGGGTGGTATCGTAGGGCCAGGAGGGAGCAAAGTCAGGAAGCTGGGAAGGGACAGTGGCTGTGGGAGCGACGTAGAGTGAGGCCCACTTGGGAGAGTCCCAAGTAACCGTCTATACTCCATACAGAGTCACTGGGAAGCGGACCCCAGCCTTCAGCCCCAAGGACAAGCTCCCTTGTGATCAGGGAAAATGGGCTGGTGGGCCCTCAGATGGGAGCCAGCGCCAGGCCTGTGTGATGGCCTCACTCCAGGAACAGAGAAGCAGAGGACTAGAGGGGGGACAGCGAGCTGAGTCAGAGCTCCAAATCCCACGCCTCTGGCCTTCGCCCTGACCAGCCCCTCCGTGCTCCCTTCTCAGGATGACACCACCCCCCTGGCCTCCCCAGGGGCCCAGCAGCCAAGAGTCTCAGCGACTCCGACTCCAGATGCCCAGCAGCTGCTCCGCCCCCAGGGGAGAAAACCGTGATCTCTCATCAGACCGCAGCACTAGGAGAGGGCGCACCCCTGCGTGTGCGCATGCGCAAGCGCGCAGTCACGCGCACGCACGCAGGAGACTGAGTTGAGGGTAATACATTCTAGTCGTGTGCTTTAAAAAGAGAAAGCAGAGACACAATAGCTATTCAATAAAGGTTTGCCAATTGCACGATACAAGTGTTAGCAGAATAGAGGCGGCGGTCATGTCCCACATAGTTCAAGGAAAGGGAAGAGAGGATTCAAGGGGAGAAAAAGCAAAGAAGAGGGGAAAGACGGGGTGGCAGTGAGATGAGACGAAATGAGAACACGGAGGAAGCCCGCTGGGCTTTGCTCGTACCTGGGGCACCATGCACTGGCCTCCTTTCTTGTAATAACCGAGCACCTACTGTGTGCAGGCTCTTTACTTCCGTCTCTTATTTTGACTTTAACAACAAACCTGGAAGGGGAGTAAGATTAGCCCAATTTTGTAGATGAAATAGCTAAGGCTCATAGAGAGGCTTCGTGACGTGGACAAGGCCACACAGTGGATCCAGGTTGCATCCTGGTACCTTAAATGGGTACCAGGATGCAATCTGGTACCCATTTAAGGGTACCAGATTGCTTCTGGTACCCAGAAACTCTTAATGCTTCCTACGGCGCCTGAGAGGCAGCAGGTCCTCAAGAAATGTGCAATGAATGAGAGAAGAGAGGATGGGGGGCAGGTGGAGAGGGGAGAGCTACTGCACTGCTGCTAAGATGGGGAGGGAAGGACAGAACAGCAGAGCTGACCCAGGCAGGAGCCCCATTTCTACGGGGCTGTGCTTGTGCCGCCGCCTGGATGGGTGGGCAAAACTGCGGCCTCTGCTGCAGGTTTTCTCTTGCACTGCTCAGCTCTTCCGCAGAGCCTGGCAGGGGCTGCGTGGGAGGGAGGGAGGGAGGCACAGTTGAGTAGGGGCCAGCCTGGGGCACTAGTCCCAGCAATGGCAGTGGATACATTCTACCCTCCAGCCCACAGGCTCTCCCCACTGGCTACCCTCAGGAATCACCTGGGGAGCTGTGAAAACAACAGCAGCTTGGGCTCCACCCCCAGAGGTCTGTGTTAATTGGTCTGGGTTGGGTCCCGGACAGCAGAATTTATTAAAATTCCCCAGGTGGCTCCAGTGTGTAGCCGGAACTGAGAACCACTGCAAGCCCAATGTACCACATACATCTGCCCCCTGTGAGGCGCTGCCCACTGCCCCACAAGGTAGGCATCCTTATGCCCCTACTACAGGTGACAAACCGAGCTTCTGTGAGATTAAGGGCCTCGCAGTTGTCACTGCTAAAGGGCAGAGGTGTGATGGGAATTCAGATCTGACCTCAAAACGCCAGCTTCCCCATCCAGCACACAAAAGCCCATCTATTTGGGAAGGGCCCTGACTGGGATTGCCCTGGGTTTCGTTTTAGAAGGCTGCCGCTCTGGCTTCAAGTCCCCCAGCTCACTCTCGGGTCTACGGTGCACCCCCCTCCTTAGCCAGGGAGGCTGGTGAGAGTTCGCGCTACTAATGACAAAGCTGCCATTTGTAAGCTCTTCCCATTCACAGAGCTTTTCCCACACATTATCCCGTTCAGTCCTCATACCTACACCACGAGGTGAGCCCAGCAGGAGTGATCATTAAGTCCACTCTACAGTAGAAGGAACTAAAGTTGTGAGCAGCTAAACGATTTGGCCAAGGTCACAGAGCTTATTAATTGGCCCAGGGGAGACTAGAATCCAGCTCCTCTGTCTCTAAGGGAAGAGCTTTTTTCCCTACCGTATTCCTGAGTCGGGGTTTGGACAAACTGGCTTTGCTAGAGGAAAGCACAAGTGGTAACAGAGCAGGCAGCCCAGCTTAGCGCAGTCAGGGGCAGAGCTGCCCTTGAATGGCCTAGAGAATGGCACTCAGAAAACTGCTGGTATCTATGTGCTTACGAAAGTGTTAGTTATTATTATTATTATGTGGCACAAAAGTGTTCTGGGCCGTGCTGAATCAAAAACCAGGAAACAGGGCTTCCCTGGTGGCACAGTGGTTAAGAATCAGCCTGCCAATGCAGGGGACATGGGTTCGAGCCCTGGTCCGGGAAGATCCCACATGCCACGGAGCAACTAAGCCTGTGCACCACAACTGCTGAGCCTGCGCTCTAGAGCCCACGTGCCACAACTACTGAAGCCCGAGCACCTAGAGCCTGTGCTCTGCAACAAGAGAAGTCACCGCAATGAGAAGCCCATGCACCGCAACGAAGGGTAGCCCCTGCTCACCGCAACTAGAGAAAGCCCGCGTGCAGCGATGAAGACCCAACGCAGCCAAAAATAAATAAATAAATTTTTTTAAAAAATTAAAATAAAAACTTAAAAAAAAAAAAACAACCAGGAAACACTATCTGGCAAGTTCAAGTTTTAGTGGGAACTTTTTTCTTTTTAAAATCAGGATTGAATTGGAGACCTGTATGTATCTTTGTTTTGAAGCCAGCCTCTCAAAGGTCACCAGGCCACCAAGGGCAGGCACTGAGTGGCTTGATCTCAGAGACTTCCTGCCTGGTGGATGATGTGCTTCTCTGACCTCTTGCAAATCCTGTGACCTTGGCAGAGGTGAGTCTGTCCTGTTGGAAGGGGTGGGGTTAGAAACCAGCTTGGGTGTTACAGGGTGAGACCTCTGGGTTCGCGGGTGTCAGCAGCACATGACTCGGAGGATAATTGCTGTTTGCCACAGGTCCTGGGGACTTTTGACTCACCTGTCTTGGCTAAATGGCATTGTTAAGAGGTCTGAGAAGAAGGAAATGTAAAGAGCGTAGAGTTCGAAAACCAGGAGACAGATTCCCATATGTCCTCAGCTGACCCAGTCAGAGCAGGAGCCTGAATTCTAGAAGAGGGTCCAGTGGCACAGCTGGTTTCTAATGCAGCTTCCCATTCCTAGCCGAAGCTGCTTGGATCCCATGAGGGCAGGAACAGGGACATGAGGGCAGGTGGAGGGTCTAGGCAGCCAGGGGACCTAGTTGCCCAGTCTCACCCACTCCTGGAGGGCAGTCCTTGGATGTTGCCTCTGTATGCATCTCTCTGATCTAAACTTGAAGTTTTTTTTTTTTTTTTTTTGCTGGCTCACATTTTCCCAGTTTACCAGTGAGTGTGGCCCTGGAGAGGGTTGGATCCAGCCATTGAATTCATTTTAATAAACATTGAGAGATTGATTGAGGGGTTATAAGCTTGCGCAGGATACAGGGTACAGAGTGAGAAAGACTCCACCTTTGCACTGAGGGAGACCAGGGTCTCTACTTTGCCCCGCCCTCTTTTCATCTTCTTCTCCATGTGTTCCCTATGCCACCCCGTGCCACTGAGGATGCCACACTACTGCCTGCCCTGATGCCTTTGCACATGCTGTTCCAGCTGCTTAGATGTTCTTCCTCCATACCCACCCCTACCTCCAAAAGTACCCAACCTTCAAGATTGAACATCATGAATAATTCATATTTATTGAGGACCTACTAAGTACCAGGCACTATTCTAAGCATTTTATGTCCATCACTCTCTGAATGCTCAAAGCAACCCTGTGAGGTTGGTATTGTTAGCACCCCATTTTAAGGGTGAGGTCATTGAAGCTGGCAGAGCTAGGTACAGGTAGTTACAGGTGGCAGGGCTAGGTTCAAAACCCAGCCAAACAGCCCCTAATATCACCCAGGAAGTGAAAGGCTCACCGCACCCCAAGATGCAATTAATTAATGGACTCAAACTCAGAGTTCCCTCTGCCCTTTGCACATCTGGCAGTGGTGGTCCATACCTCATTCTGGTGTAACTACTGTTCATGATTGTTGCCCCGTGTAGGAACCTCTGCAGAGTCAGTGTTCTGTTTGATCTTTGAACTTCCAGAGCCTAGCAGAGTGCCTGGTATGCCTAACATACTCAAAAAAATGTTGACTAATATTGAATAAATGTTGAGTGAATGAATAAAGATAAATAGGCAACTAACAGTAGACAGATTATGACAAATACCAGAAGAGGGATCTGAACAAAAACATGAGGAGTTTGGAGCAGGAAGTGGTCACATCTGGGTGGGGAATCAGGAAAGCTTTTCTGAGGGAAGGGGAGCTGGTGTTTGATCTGAACCTTAGGCCTGGTTGGGTTTCAGCATAGTGAGAAGGGAGGGAGGGAGTCAGATGAGGGAACAGACAAGCGAAGGCCTAGGGCCCAAGTACAGGGTGTGCTCACAGCTGGGGGTTAGGGGGAACACAGCAGCATGCTGGGCAGCAGTGGGAGAAGAGGGTAAGTGGAATATGCTGCTGTTATGGGTTGAATTGTGTCCCCCCAAAGATGCTGAAGTCCTAACCCCCAGTATCTGTGAATGTGGCCTTATTTGGAAATAGGATCTTTCCAGGAGATCAAGTTAAGATGAGGTCTGTCCAATATGATTGGTATCCTTACAAAAAAGGGAGATTTGGACAGAGACAGACTAGCACACAGGAAGCACATCATGTGAAGATGAAGGCAGAGATTGGGATGATGCATCCACAAGCCAAGGAACACCGAAGACTGCCTGCAAACTGCCAGAAGCCAGGTGTGAGTCCTGGAACATATTCTCCCTCACAGCCCCCAGAAGGAACCACCCTGCCCACACCTTGATCTCTGACTTCTAGCCTCTAGAACTGTAAGAGAATACATTTCTGTTAGGCCTCCCAGTTTGTGGCGCTTTGTTGCAGCAGCCCTGGGAGACTAGTACAGCTGGGGAGGGTCTCCCCTGGCCAGCCGGGGGTTTGGTCCTTGGCAGCCAATGGGAAGTCAGTGAAGGCTTCTGGGAAGGAATGGTCCCATTCGGATATTTGCCGGTCTGTTCTACCCTGATGAGAGTAGAGGATTCTCTAGGTGGAAAGGTCAGTGGTAGCCAGCGTGGAAATAGGCTGAAGGAAGCTACTAATGGATTGCACAGCATGGGCTCAGCTCTCAAGCAGATGCTGTGCGTAAAAGTTACGGTGTCTGCACTTCACGGCTTACAGTGGAGCTGAGGGGCAGGACAAACATGCAGGGACAGTGGTGAGCAGCACAGCTCAGGTACGGCCTCCCGGTGATCCCGCACTGGGAGAGAGCAGCGCATGACTACGGCTAGAGCAGAGGGGCGCATGGCAGCAGCAGCCCTCCTGCTGGCTCGTTTGGGCCTGGGGTGGCTCATCAGCTCAGCTGCTCAGGTCTTTTAGGGTTCCAAGCTACAAAATACAATTCTAATTTGAGCAAAAAGAGGCATTTATTGGGCATATATAATCAGTGTGCGAATAAAGGTTGAATGAATGGAGATGAGTTGGCAAATAATTATATGCAAGTCAGTGACAAATATTAAAAGATCTGAACAAAATGCGACAAGGCAGGATGTGACCACATCTGTTGGAGGCATCCAGAACCATCTCCGGAGGGAAGCTCCCCAATGGAAGGAATGGCTGCCCTCAGGAAGGATAAGAACGGGCAGCTCTGGGGAGTGGAGTGGGAACTCTGGAAGTCTCTAGAGGGTGGCCATCGATGTGGCATCTCTGAGTGTCTCCCCCAGGACGCCAATTCTCAGGAGAGAACTGATTGGCTTAGCTTGGGCCATGGGCTTACCCCCTGGGGGCGGGGCCTGTGATGGGCAGCTCAGGTCAAAGGCACGAGTTCCCCAAAGGAAAAGAAGAGGGGACCATTCACCAGAAGCAGGTGGAGCAGCAAGGGATTCTAGGCAGGCAAGACAGCTGACACCCTGTGCAGGAGAGGAGAGGGCTTGAAATTCAGGAGGCTGAATGACGAAGGAAAGAGTTGGAATGAATCATGGATGAGACTCAGGCAGGGAGGAGACACACGTGGTGGGAGCCCAGTGCCAGTGTAGGAGTAGTGGACACCTATCCTTTCGTTGGCCCAGAAGCCACACCTCACACCCCTCCCCTCCTTCTGAGAACTTTCTCTCCCCTTCCCTGCCACCACCCACATCTCCGTGGTTCCCGTGGAAGCCTCTCTGACATCCCGTCCTAGTGGATCAATCGGGGCTGGCAGCGGACCCCACTTGAGCCAACCACGGTAATCAGCCCTTCATCCCAAATCCTTCCTAGTAGGTCTCTAAGGGAGTTTGAATTAGATTTCTGCCCCTGGTAGTTGCCTAGATTTAGGGTCCTATCTTTTGCACAGTTCCTGCTCTCAGGGAGCTCAAAATAAAGCAAGAGAGACAACAATTAGAAACGTAGCTAGAAAACAATGTAAATATACCTATCCCATAGACTTGCACAGTGAGCACACAGGTAAATACTTACAAGTCATATACGTGCATTCGTGTACAAAGGTACTGGAAACAGATGAAACTTCATAGAAGAAGAAGGGCATTCCAGGAGAGAGAACAGCTTGAGCAAAGAGTGGAAGTAGGAAAGCACTTGTCGGTTTTGGAGAATTTAGTCCAGCGTGACCGGAGTATAGCGTACATGACAGGAAGCAGCCAGAGAGGTGAGTGTCACTCGCATGGGTCAGGGTTGGACTTCATTCTTAGACGTGGGGAGGAATGGAGAGCCAGGTAGGGAGCTGTGCTTTATGAACAGCACGCAGCAGTGATGTGGAGATGCGTACAGTGCAGGGGAGAAACTGTGCTCTGGTGATCAAGCCCCCTCCCCTGTCAGGTGGGCAGGAGGAGAACCCCAGAGCTAATGCGAGCTCGGGGGCCAAGGGGTCTCGGCAGCCAGAGGGCAGACGCCATGGGCAGTGTCTGCAGATGTGCTGAGGGTCAGGAAAGCAGCTCCTAAACTGGGTCATCAGTCCAGAGGGCTAGTTGTCAAGGAGTGGAGGCCCAAAGGGGAAGTTGGGAGGGGAGTAGAGGTTGGAAAGGAGGAAAAGCCAAAAGCAAGGAGTGGCAGAGCTGGCAAATAGGAAGTGAGAAAAAATTCTGGAGCTAGGGTGGGCTCCCTCGGGCTCTTCATGCCCTCTTAGAGGGAATTGCAGGAGCCCCCAGGTCCACTTAAAGGGGTCTGAACTGGACAGAAGCAGAGTAAACAGCAGGAGGCTCTTTTCCTAGTTTAGGCAAGAGTTGATAAGGATCTAGGACAGTGGTGGTAGGTATAAAGGGGAGGAGATAGCCCAGAAGCATGTTTTAATTTAAATTTTAATAGAAAATACGTTCTCATGGTTAAAAATAAAAAATATTAAAAAGTATTCAGGGGAAAGCCTTGTTCCCACTCCTGACAGCTAACCTTTATTATTAGATTTGGCATGTTTTCCCAGTTTATTTTTTTTTACAACATAAATAAACAAAATGAGTATCTATTATTACTTCTATCTTTTTTTACTCAATTCTATAAACACTGTTTTACACTTCGCTTTTTTTCCCACTTAATATCTTTGAGATCTTTATAATACACAGGAAACAGCATTTGTGTAATATTTCCTCATGTGAATAAAGCAGAATTTATTTAACCAATCCCCTGTTGATGGACACTTGAGTTTTTCCCAATCTATTTCTATTACAGATACCATCCCAAAGAATAGCCTTCATTATTTCCCATGTGTGCAGAGATTTCTGTAGGATAGACTCTGAAGGTGGGATGGCTGCGTCAGAGGACATATGCTTTGATAATTTTGACAAACTTGCAAATTACCCTCTATAGGGGTTGTACAAATGTATACAACCAATAGCAGTATGTGAGAATGCCTGTTTCCCCAGACTTGTTAGTAAAGTATATTATCAGACTTTTGGATTTTTGCCAGTCTAATGGGTGAAAATGGTATTTCATAATTTTCAATTGCATTCTCTTATTATGAACATGATTGAGAAATGTTTTCATATATTTATGAGTCATTTGCATTTCCTTTCTGTGAACTATTTGTTCATATTCTTTGCCTAGTCTTCATTTGGGTTGTGGCCTTTTTCTTCTACAATCAATTTCTAGGAGTTTTTGAACCAGGGTGGCCATAAGATGTGGAAACAAAAGTGAATATACATTATAAATAGTTTATTAATATATTACAATACATATTATATTCAGTGACATTTCGTGATATGTTCCATGTGTTATCCCTCATTAGCAACTGCTGTGCAGAATGGCAATGGCTGTGGTACATAAATGTCACATCTCTATCAATTCCACATAGGCACATGCCTCTCTGATGCACTACCACAGATTTTTTGCATCTCTTACTTTCACAGAATAAATCTATACCTCTAGCACACTCCAAAGAAACATCAAGGACTTCCACTTCCAGCTGTGATGGAGTAATGGGCAGATTTATCCTCCTGTCTTAAACAACTAAACACCTGAACAAAACATATGAAACAATGGTATTAAGACACTGGACAACAGCTAGCATAGAGAAAGGAAACAAACAAGGTGAGCCCTGTGACTTTCTTAGCTTACTGCCTAAAGAGAATTTTCAGTCTACAAAACACAGAGCAGGTACCCACACAGAGCAGGTACCCAAACAGAGCCTGGGAGTCTTCCTGAGCTGAGAAAACAGAGTTCAGGTTTGGGGAGGCCAATATGTCTGGAATTTGTGGGGCAGAATACTGGAAAAGAGAGCGTTACACAGAGCGAACACTCTGGAGCTCTGAGGAGGGTTCCCCTCAAGTCTTTAGCTGAGTACTGATCCGTGCAGGCAGGTATGAAAACTAAGGTCAGGGCTTCCCTGGTGGCGCAGTGGTTAAGAATCCGCCTGCCAATGCAGGGGACAGGGGTTCGAGCCCTGGTCCGGGAAGATCCCACATGCCGCGGAGCAACTAAGCCCGTCCGCCACAACTACTGAGCCTGCGCTCTAGAGCCCGCAAGCTCCAACTACTGAAGCCTGTGTGCCACAACTACTGAAGCCCGCACACCTAGAGCCTGTGCTCTGCAACAAGAGAAGCCACCGCAATGAGAAGCCGGCGCACCGCAACAAAGAGTAGCCCCCGCTCTCAGCAACTACAGAAAAACGGCGTGCAAGCAAAGACACAATGCAGCCAAAAAGAAAAAAAAAAAGAAAACTAAGGTCAGGGAAAAACCACTAAAATGGATCAGTCAGAACAATTGCAGAGCTCACACAGGATCAGGAATAGTTCATGTTCCCACTAGCCAGCCATTTCCAAACAGCCAGAGTCGAAAGCCTTCCTAATACCAAAGGCATTAAGTAGAGTCCTCAGAAGGTTATTTCCTTAGCAGTGGGCAAAGTTAGCCCTAGACTTAAGGCTCTTCTAGATCCATCTAACACAGCTTAAAGTCAAGCATGAAGAGGATCAAATATTTTCAAGGAACTTGACTGCATCCCAAAACAAAATCTAAAATTACTTAAAGGAATATTTAAAAGCTCTAGCACCCAGCAATGTAAAATTTACAATGTCTAGCATCTAAAAGAAAAATCTTATACATGCAAGGAAGCAGGAGAACATGATCCAAAATATGCAGGGGGAAGAAAATCAACAGACCTGGAAATGACACAGATGACAGAATCAAAAGACAGCATGGTAAAACAGCTATTATACATATACGTCAGATGTTCAAGAAGGTAGACGAAAGCATGAGCATATTAAAGAGAAATAGGGAATCTATAAAAAAGATCCAAATCAAACTTCTAGAGATGAAAAATATAAAATCTAAAATGAAAAATACACTGGATACGGTTAACAGCATTTAGATACTGCAGGAAAATAATCAGTGAACTTGAAAATATAGCAATAGAAACTAATGAAAATAGAAGGCAGAGAAAAAAACTACAGAAAAAAAAAAAATGAACAGGGCATCTCAGTGACCTGTGAGACAACAACTAGCAAACTAATATATGTGTAATTGGAGTCCCAAAAGGAGAGTAGAGAAAAATTTGGGGCAGAAAATATCTGAAGGAATAATGGCCAATATTTTTCTGGATTTGATGAAAACTATAAACCTAAAGATTCAAGAAGCTTAAAAAACCCCAATCAGAAGAAGCGTGAAGAAACACCAAGGAACAACATACTTGAAACAAAGAGCAAGTCAAGAACAGCTGAGGATGGGGAAGACAGTGAAAGGGAAAAAAAACTGTCAACCTATACTCAGAGAAAATCTATTTCAGAAACAAAAATGAAATAGACTTTTTCAGATATACAAGAGCTGAAAGAATTCACTACCAGCAGACCTGCACTGCAAGAAATGTTAAAAAAAAAAAAAAAAAAAGGGGGGGGGGCTTCCCTGGTGGCGCAGTGGTTAAGAATCTGCCTGCCAATGCGGGGGACACGGGTTCGAGCCCTGGTCTGGGAAGATCCCACATGCCGCGGAGCAACTAAGCCCATGCACCACAACTACTGAGCCTGCGCGTCTGGAGCCTGTGCTCCGCAACAGGAGAGGCTGCGACAGTGAGAGGCCCGCGCACCAAGATGAAGAGTGGCCCCCGCTCGCCGCAACTAGAGAAAGCCCTTGCACAGAAACGAAGACCCAACACAGCCAAAAATAAATAAATAAGTAAATTTTTAAAAAAAAAAGTCCTTCAGCAGAAGAAGAATGATAACCAGATGGAAATTTGGATCTACACAGAAGAATAAAGAGCACAGGAAATAGTAGATATGTGAGCAAATATAAAAGACCCTTATTTAACAAAAAAGCAGTAATCAAAGATGTTCAATCTATAAAAAGTAAAATAATATAATTCATGTTTCCAGAGATCATCACCAGTCTGTATATTAGGGAGATCTGTTCTATGTCTGTGATATAAGTTGTAGTTGGCTTTTCCCAGTTAGTTGTTTGCTAATGATGCTTTCTTTTATTTGTTCGTTTGCTTGTTTGTTTTGGTTTCATGCCCTAACAGAACTTTTTTATTTTTATGTAGTTGAATTTATCAGTCTTTTCTTTTATGGCTTTCAGATTTGGGGATTATAGTTAGAAAGTCTTCTCTACCGCAAAGTTATAAAGGAAATCTCCTAGAAAAGGGCTTGATATCTGAGAAAAGGAATCAAGTTGACTGAGGTTTCTGACTTGGGTACTGACTAAATGTTGATGCCATTTACTGAGTCAGGGAACCTGGAGCAAGAGCTGATTTGGGAAGTAAAATAATGAGCCGCATTTGGACAGGTTGAGTTTGAGGTGCTGCAGAACAGTCAAATGGCGATGTCCCGTGGGCATCGGGGAGCATGAGCATGGAACTCACAAGAAAGGCGTGGGGGGGAGTCATCAATGCAATTTGATGCAGGATGGCATTATCGATATATCTTGTCCAAGGACAGTAAAGGTAATAAATGGGTAAAAGATCAAGGATGAAAATGTTGGGAGGATAAACATTTTCAAAATGGGAGGAGGGAGGAAGAGGATCAAGGGAAAGAGACAGAGAAAACTTGGTCTGAGAAGGAGGTAGAAGGCCAGGAGAAGCAGAGAGTAAAAAGTAGGGTCATGGAGTGAAGGGAAGAGAGTGAAAGAGAAGAGGGCCAGGTGGAGAAAAGGGGGAAGAGAGAGAGAACAACCAGGGGAGTGTTAAAAATCACCCAGGGTGGGTCGTGGAGCAGAATGAGGGGAGAATGAATGGAAATGAGTGTTTATTATGTTCTATGTGTGTGGCACTGGGCTAGATATTTACAAAATTACTCCATTAAATACTTATAGAATTAATTTCTTAAAAAAATTAACTGACCATCTTTGTTTCTCCTTATTACCAAAGAAGTAAACACACTTATTAAAAAATAAATTAAATGATACAGATATATAACACAGAAATTTAGTCCCTGGGAATGCCACCCTTGAGGTATAATCACCAGTATGAGTGTGGTGTATGTGCTTCTGGATGCTTTCACGCATATACTAACATTCATTATTTATTAACCTCTACTTATTGTATTGTAGCTGACCTATTTAAAAACATTTCTTAAATATCTTTTCATTTTTGGTATATGTATATTTATTGCATCATTTTTAATAGCTATATAATATTTTCCAATGGATTTTGCCTAATTTATCTAATTATTCCTTGAATAATTTCTAATTTTTCCTATTAAAAATTTTGCTTCAATAAGCATTCTGGAACACAGGTACTTGAATATATATACAAGAAGGTATGCAAGTTCTATTCTAGTAATTGTCAAACGGTTTGCACATTTTGATGGTATAGTAGATATTGCCTAATTCCTCTCCAGAAAGGATGTACTAATTCATAGTCCCAACAACAGTATATGAAAGTGCCTGTTTTCTTACCAACACTGGGTATCAAAAACCATCTAAAATCCTTGTCACTATGCTATTTCTTTGTTCTTTTAATTTGCATTCCTTTGACTATTAGTGAGGTTGACCATCTTTTCATCTGTTTATTGAACATTTACATTTTTTCTTTTGAAAATTGTCGGGACTTTCCTGGAGATCCAGTGGTTAAGACTCAACACTTCCGGGCTTCCCTGGTGGCGCAGTGGTTGAGAATCTGTCTGCCAACGCAGGGGACACGGGTTCGAGCCCTGGTCTGGGAAGATCCCACATGCTGCGGAGCAACTAGGCCCGTGAGCCACAACTACTGAGCCTGCGCGTCTGGAGCCTGTGCTCCGCAACAAGAGAGGCCGCGATAGTGAGAGGCCCGCACATTGCGATGAAGAGTGGCCCCCGCTTGCCGCAACTAGAGAAAGCCCTCGCACAGAAACGAAGACCCAACACAGCCAAAAATAAATAATAAATAAATAATAGATAAATTAAAAAAAAAAAAAAAGACTCAACACTTCCACTTCAGGGGGCACGGGTTTGATCCCTGGTTTAAAAAAAAAATAAAAGAAAGAAAAGAAAAGAAAAAAAAATTGTCCATGCATATTCTTTATCTATTTTTCTAATAGCAGTCTTTTAAAATTATTTATTTATTTATTTGGCTGTGCGGGTCTTAGTTGCTGCATGTGGGATCTTTTAGTTGCAGCATGCGGGATCTAGCTCCCTGACCAGGGATCAAATCCAGGCCCCCTGCATTGGGAGCACGGAGTCTTAACCATGGGACCACCAGGGAAGTCTCAGCAGTCTTTTTTGTTATTGAATTCTATAAGCCCTTCACATATTATAGAAATTAGCACCTTTGACTGTCATATATATTGCAAACATTTTTTCCCAAGTTGACTCACTCTCCCTCCCCCACCCCCGTGTGTGCGTGTGTGTGTGTGTGTGTGTGTGTGTGCGCGCGCATGTGTGTTATGTTTCTCTTTTTCTTTTATTATTTAGGAACTTAACTCTTCATGTAATAAGATTTATCAATCATTTCCTTTATGGGAGCTGGGTTTCATATGAATATCAGGCTTAGAAAGTCTTTCCCAATTTCAAAATAATAACAATGCTCATCCCTATTTTCTTCTAATACTTTAAAAGTTTCACATTTCACATTTAAGCTTTGATCCATCTGTAATTTATTTTATATTTGGACTGAGGTAGGAATAAAAGTTTATTTATTCAAATGGCTATCTAGCTGTCCCAATAATATCTAGTGAACTGTCCATTTTCCTCATTTGGTTTTAAATACCAGCTTTTTCATACACTAAAATTGGATGTATTTTATCTCCATTTCACAAGTAAGAAAACAGAATCTCAAAGAGATTACGTAACTTGTTTGAAGTTGCATAGGGAGCTAGCAATTGAGCCCAGGTTTGGAAACCAAGTCTATACTGTATTCAGCATAACCTGCCTCTCACAGAGGGGGCAAGGAAAGTTTAACAAAATTCAATGACTGGCTGGAGGGAAAAGGGAAGGTCACTTCAACAGTGAACCCAGCAGTCATGTCAGACTGAAAGTCCGGAAAGTTGATCTTTTAAGCCGGTTTTAAGAGGAAAGATGCTGAATGTGATGATGACTAGAGTTTGGGATACTGTATATCACAGTGGAGGTGGTACCCAGGTGGAGGAGTACCAGATGAAAATTTCCAGAACTGGAGTTCAAGAGAAGAGACAGAGCATGAGTAGCGATGGGTGGTTGTGGGGAAGACGAGAGAAGGAGGTGCTGAGGCTGACTCCCAGGTTTCTGGCTTGAGCAACTTGGGGGATGGAGGTGCTGTCTCCATCTTGACAGAGCAAATCAGGAGAAACAGGTTGGTGGGGGGTGGGCTACGAGTTCTCTTTGGATTGGAGGAGCTTGTTGAGTCCCCCAGTAAGCAGTTAGATACACAGGCCTAGAGGTCAGCATAAGCTCTTTCCTGAGGAAGGGTGAAGTGGTAAAAAAGGGGCAGGCCAAAAGGGAGGGAGGGAATCAGAAAAATATATTTGAAATGAAAAAAAAGGACCATTAATTGCTGGGGAATAGAGCAGGGAGACTGAATCCTTATGAAGCAGCCAAAAATGGATTACCAAGAAGTAAGGATTTTTAGATGAAGCAAGGAAATCCATCAGCTGACTCACCAATGACAATCTATAAAAGGTGAGTACCCATATGATTGCCAACCTTTGTTGTAAAGCTTTTGTGTCACTCCTGCAGGCTAGTTGAGTTTATTATGCTGTCCTGAGGAAAGGGGGCCAGGAGAGGAAAGAGAGCTGCCATGGTACCTGCCCACTCCTCGTACAGGGAATAGTAATGGGCAGTCCCAGACAGATCTAAATTGTGGTGGTCCAGCCCCCATGGATTGGAACCAGAGGAGAGAGCTCTCACTGAGGCTTGGAGTAATCATGCGTAGCCTCCTAAAGGTTGAGTAGGATTTGAAGCGCTGGGAGCAAGATTAGTGAGGTAGGGCGAGGCCAGCCTGAGGACAACCTGGAAACTCAGGCCACATTCAGACCTAATAGGGATCAGAAGCAGGGATCCTTGAAGGTTTATGAGCAAAGGAATAGCACTGAGAAGGTGGCATTCTAGGAGGAATTGTCAGTGCCAGGTAGGAGAGACAGAAAGCTGGGAAGTACAGAGGTGGCTTTTTGGGGATGTTCATTTAGCAAACATTTCCTGGGAACCAAGTACATACCAGATACTAGGTATAGCCACAGAGATGAAGAGAAGAACAAAGATCCGGGAGAAGAATTAAGAAAGGCTTTCCAGGAAGCTGGGTTTTGCAGGATAAATGGAATTTGCCACTTAAACTCTTGACTGCTTAAAAATGCCTTTATTGAGACTTCCCTGGTGGTGCAGTGGTTAAGAAGCCGCCTGCTAATGCAGGAGACACTGGTTCGATCCCTGGTCCGGGAAGATCCCACATGCCGCGGAGCAACTAAGCCCATGAGCCACAACTACTGAAGCCCGTGTGCCTTAGAACCCGTGTGCTGCAACTACTGAGCCCGCATGCTGCAACTACTGAAGCCCTCGTGCCTAGAGCCTGTGCTCTGCAACAAGAGAAGCCACCGCAATGAGAAGCCCGAGTACCACAGCAAAGAGTAGCCCCCGCTCGCTGCAACTAGAGAAAGCCCACGCACAGCAAGAAAGACCCAACACAGCCAAAAAAAAAGCTTTTATCTCTAGAAACACATATAAAAAAGTCAAGCAATACAAAGGGATATGGAGTAAGTCTCCAATACAAGTTGGCCTGCAGTGCCCTCCTCCTGAAAAAGCAGCCACAATCATTAGTTTCTAGCACAGAACAGTGATGAAATTCACAGATTCTGGTACCAACCTGCCTGGCTTCAGATCTCAGCTCCACCACTTGCTAGATGGTCACCTTGGGCAAGTAGCTTAACTTCGCTGTACCTTAGTTTCCTCAATCACATGAAGAGGGTGATGACAATAGGACCTACTTCCAGGATTGTTGGAAGAGTTAAAATATATAAAGAGCTCAGAACGATGCCTGGCACATAATGAATACAAAGTACATGTCCTCCTATTAGTGTTCCTAGTATGCTCCAAGTGTGAGATGTGTATGTTTATAACCCCTCAGTATGGATGGGGATGAAATAAGATAATGCATATAAAATACTTAGTATGGTATTCAGCAAAAAAAGTTTTCAAAAAATGCCAATCGTTGTTGTCCTCATCAGTGCAGCAGTGTAGCCAGTCAAATGGCCAGAGAGTCAAAGGCCAGAGCTTCTGCCCAGGATGTTCCTCTATACATGTGTGTTGAACAAGTGAATGAATGAGTGAGTGGGTGAATTAATCTTTTACCTTATAGTCATAAGATTACCTATATCAGTTCCATGCTTCTTATCCTGATTTTTTTAAGTGCAAAAGTAGGAAGAGAAAGGTTCTCTCTGTACCAGAGCGTCTTTGCACCATTTCCCACCTTCTTTGCATCCTCTTCACCATGGAGTCTAAGAACTACAGATCCCAGAATCCCTTGCTAGCAGGGATTTGGGTTAGATGGCACTAATGAGAGGTACCTGTGCAAGATCTGGAAGGAGGAAGAGAAGAGCTAACACGAGATTTTGTAGTGGCCTCTAGGAATTTGCCTGAAACTCACCTGCTATGGTCTGCAGAGAGCTGTGATTATCACTGCAGTCTACTATGATTCTTATAGCTTCCCGACTATCTGAAAGCTAGCAGTTGACCTTTAGGGCTGGTTTGCCTTTACTTTTGTTCCTCCAGGCCTTTCAGCAGTTATGTTCCATTTAAGTCCCTGTATTAAACCCCTTCCTGCTTGAAATACCTGAGTGGTGTCTGTCTTCCTGACTGAACCATAACTAAACATTTCCTTTTTATTAGGAAAGAAAAACTTTCCCAGAAATCCACCATCAGACTTCTACTCGTGTCTAATTGGCTGGAAGTGGTCATAAACCCCAGCCAGTTAGCAAAGGATTACCATAACAGGCCTAACCCAGTCAGGAGTTACCCCTCCCCCACCCTCCCCAGGGCTGGACATATTGCTGCCTCACACCTGAACAAAGAAGAGGTAAAGGGCTACTGTGCAGGCACCTGTAGTTTCTGCTCCTCGGTGTTTTGGAGACCCCAGTCTTATTTGGAAGGTCCTCATAAGAAAAGTTGGACTGGGAGTGGGGTTTATCTTTCAGGTCTGGCTGATGGTAGTAATGAATGTCTAAGGAACTGGGCTTCATGATCAAGCTGAGAACACATTAAAAAAGAATCAATGTGTTTGTATTGATTTGAGGTGAGCATTTATATTTTCTTCTCTGCAAGGCTAGGCATTCTTGGGACATATTAAAAAATAAAAGCACAACGAAGTAAAACAGAACGGAAAATTATTCATATGTTATTCATTGAAAGACTGAATAATGTCTCTCACAGCTATCCTATGATTTAATTAAAAAAAAATAATCACTTTCATAGCATTTACAGTGTGCCAAGCATTTTTCTAAATGCTTTCTGCACATTAAATCATTTAATCCTCCCAATAATATAAGGTCAATCCTCCCAATAATATATGTGCCCAAGGTCACACAGCTTTACGTGATAGAGCAGACGTCTGAACCCAGGCAATGTGGGTCAGAGGTCACATTCAGAACAAATGAATGAATGAATGAGTGAATGAGTGAATGAATCCACCCCATGGTATGAGCTGGGTGTGAGTTACACTGCTTCTTGAATGTTTGTAGCTGCTGTGTGGTTAACAAGCTGTAAGTGCATTACTGAATTCAAGGTGGCTTTTTGTCATTATATATTTTATTCATCAATAGATGCTAAATAAAAAACAATCACAGGAGGAGCCATGGCATTTTTTTCATGTTTGTATTCGTTTCCAGTTGCTGCTGTAACAACCACAAATTTGGGACTTCCCTGGTGGTCCAGTGGTTAAGACTGCACGCTCCCAATGCAGAGGGCCCAGGTTCGATCCCTGGTCAGGGAACTAGATCTCACACGCATGCCGCAACTAAGAGCCCACATGCCGCAACTAAGATCCAGCACAGCCAAATACATAAATAAATATTTTTTTAAAAATTACCACAAATTTAGCAGTTTTAAACAACACAGATGTACTCTTTCACAGCTCTGGAGGTCAGAAATGTAAAATCAACACAGATGCATCTCTCCTGGAACCTCTAGGGGAGAATCTGTTTCTTTGCCTTTTCCAGGTTCTAGAGGTCGCTTGCATTCCTTCGATCATGGCCGTTCTTCCATCTTCAAAGCCAGGATATAGCGTCTTCTCTCCTCTCTGTCCTCCTGCCTCCCTCTTCTAAGAACCTTTGGGATTACATTGGGCCCACCAGGTAATCCAGGAGAAGCTTCCCATCCCAAGATCCTTGACTAAATCGTATCTGTAAAGTCCTTTTGACCATGTGAGATTACATATTCCCAGGTTCCAGAGATCTGGACATCACCATCTTTGAGGAGCCATTATTCCTATTCAAGTAGGATGTCTTGTCATAAAGAGATCCTACTCCCGGAAAAGGCGAAAGAGACCTCTACTAACACGATGAGTCCATCGTATGAATAGGAGGCGGCAGAGGTCATCCTCAGAAGGCCTAAGCCCTTCCCTAACTCCTTCCCACTTGTAGCTGGTGGAGCTGGTGAGCTCCTGGGCTCTGAGAAGGGGAGCAGGCCCTGAGGGGCACAGCAGCCAGTCTCCCAGAGTGCCCCTGCCCTTGGCTCGGCTTGGCGGGGCCAGCTTTGAGGGCCTTTCCAGGAGAGCCTTGTTTCCCAGAAGGAAATTTATGGAGGGACAGCAGCCCCAAAACAAGAACTAGTGAAAGCGAAAGCTCTAAAGACATCCAGGTGGGCTTCGCATCTCTCAGGAGGGTCCCTCAGATTTCAGCAGCCGCGGGATGCACAGCGTGGTCCAGGGAGGGGGGTGCAGGGAAAACCTGCGACGAGAGCCTGGGCGGGCGCAGCTGTGCTGTGTCTTCCTTGAGGGTTTGGGGACTGGGCTGAGGGAGTCTGGGCAGATGCGTGGTCAGCATGGTCCGGTCAGTGGGGGGGAATGTTGGGGTGCAGAGGGGCAGACGGGGGGCTCCTGCTCCCTCTCCCCTGCAGAAGCTCAGCCTTGGCATGGCCGTGGGTCACGCTCCAGCATCCCCAGAGTCCCTGACAACAAACATTTATCCACATCTCTTACGTGAGGCCTGGGACCGTGAGTAAGGCACGTGGGCTGGGATGGGGGTGGGGCGAATGTTGCTACCAAGAGGTATCATGTTTTTTTGCATCCTGCCCTCTGTGGCTTCCAGTCTATGCGAGGAGACAAGGCGTGAACGCAGAACGGCCACAGCACATAGGACAGGCCACTGAGGACCCTCACTTGTACGTGGAAATCACGGAAGAACAATGAAGTTGGTTGCTCTGTACAGAGCACGTCCCCCGATCCCCCCCCGTGAATCTCATGCTGCAGGAGCAGTCCCAATTAAGCTCTTTCCAGAGGCTTCCTGTCACACCAGCTGAAACAGGTATTCCCCGGGGTGCTCCTTCTCCCGGAAGCAGTACGTACGGAGTTCCTCGTGCCTGCCAGGAAGTTTCCTCTTCACCGCCCTGCTGCGCACGAACTCTGTCAAACAAGAGCTCAGGTCTGCACGCTGCCTGCCTGCGAGCACAGCTGGGCGGGCGGCACACAGCTGCCAGCTGCAGAGGGTTTGTTTTCCTAGCAACCGTCCCTGTTCTTGATAACGGCAGCCTGGGGCCCAGCTCCGGTGGATGATTTGCCCACGGGTCCCAGCGAGTTATGTTTGTTCCTGGCCCTCGTGAGTTGGAATCCGGTTGATCACCACACCCCCAACTCAGCTTTCCTCAGAGCCCAGCCTTGCCTGAACTTCCAGAACCTTCCCCTCGCTAAGCAAGGGGCTAGGGAATGTAGGTCCGTCCCCAGGAACTGAGTCAGGGAAGAGAAGGGGTTACAGAAAACATGGGAGAAGAGAGAGACCCTTGAGAAGGCAGTCAGAGCTGACCTTCCTCACGCCAGTGGCCAAGACTCCGACCAGTTTGGGTTCTGTCCCTGAAGGCCAGAGCTGTGAGGAGGGCACTTACCCAGCTTACCCTCCTGAGCAAAGAGTCCTGGCATGGAGCTACCTAAAGATGCCCAAGACCAATCCCATCATCTGATAGACAGGCCCAGAGATGCCAAATGACATGCACAAAATCAGACAGTGAGTGGGCGGCAGGACTAAGGTGAGAACCTGGGACCCACCAAAGCAAACCAGTAGAATTGGTCTTCAACTTCCACCCCCAACATACACACACACACACACACACACACACACACATACGCACGCACGCACGCACATACATTGCAGGTGACCCTTCTGTGACTTCCACGCCCTAAAGAGAGTACCTTGACCTGAGTCTGTCTGCATACAAACGTGGGCTCAAGGGGTGCCTGGAACCCCCTCCATGATAATTATAGCAGCCACTTTTTTAACGCTCAGCTATGTGCCAAGTATGGGGCCAAATGCCTATCTGCCTTAGCTCATGTAATCCTCACAACGTCTCGGTGGAGTAATGATTATCCCCAGCTTATGAAGGAGGAGCCTGGGCGTGGGGAGATTCCTTCACCTGCCCAAGTCATTCAGCGAGAAAGAGGCAGAGCCAGGATTTGCGCCCAGGTCTACTGGCTCCAAACCCAGGCTCTCAGCCACGCGGGGGTCTGCCCCCATTAGACGGGACCTGCTTCTATTTCTCCCTCTAAGAGCCTCACAAAGATCTCTGGGACTCTCCTCTGGGCCTTCTCTCCAAGTACAGGCATATATTTTGGCAGAAGGAGAAGGTCAAGGGCTGTACATTTTGAGGAGTATCAATCCACAAGCAAGTGTGTGAGAAGCCCATGGACCAGCACGGGAGGCACACAGACCCCTCGGGGTTACCTGAACCTAGACTGGGTGGTGTACTGAGGGGGGCAGGCCTGAGGCCAGAGGGAGACTTACTTCGCAGTGTATACTGCTTTATGTCCTTCAAATCTAGTATTGTATGTATATCTTGCCTTTTTAAAAGTAAAAGGGATGTTTTTTAAAAAGTTACCCAAATGTATTCAGAAGGGGTTATGACCCCAAACTGACCCACAATACATGCTTTTTGTAGCACAAGCCCTTGTGACACCTGCCAGCCTCCAGAACTAGCCAAGCGCTTCATGCTTCGGGGATTTATTGTGATAAATAGTAACCTGTCACCACCTTGGTGGAGCGGTGCAAATGGGTTCTCGCGTCTCCTGGCCCAGTTCACACTTTGACTAGCCTGAAAGTTCCACTTAGCAGAGGCCTGGGTTCTAGCCTCCTTCTTACTCATCCAGGAAGACGGGTAGAGGTACAGGAGCTACAGTTGTCATCAGCCACTACCCACCCACCCCCCGGCACATCCCCTGAGACTCTCTTCAGAGCACTTAACACTACTTGAAATGATCTCACTTATGTCTTGGTTTCCTGCTAATTGCATCCCTCTCCGGTGAGCAAGCACCACGGGAGCAGGGACTTCGTCCTCTTCTCAGCACCTAGAACAGTGCCTGGCACATAGTGGGCACACAAGAAGCCTTTTTTTGAAAGATAAGTGATCACATAGACTCATAGATTGTCAGAGCAGAATTGAATCCCTACCTTATAGAAATGAACTGACAGTTGAATAAATGATGATTGAATTATCATGATTCATGATGAATAAATGAATGGTGAAAGGGACCTGCAAGATAAACTAGCCCAAACCAAATATTTGACTGAAGACACCAGCGAAGTAAGTGTTCGGCGAAGTAAGTAAGTAAAGTGGCCTTTACTCATTTCACCCTCCTTTTGGTTATGAGCTGGATTTTGGAGCGTACTAAGCAAATATCAAACCTTGCCGCAGCCCAGCCCTGTAGCCCACAAGAGCGCTCAGATCCCTACAGACAGCCCTACCCATCCCCGGCATCACTGAAACAGCAAAGCCGAGCATGAGTCTTCCTCTTTCCACTGTCTAACGGGGTTTGGAAAGATTTGGCTTTTGACACTAGAGTCCCAGGGGCTACTGTTTCTCGAGAGTCATTAGTCTCTCTGTATTCTAGCCATTTCAGAATATTTCAAGGAGAGGCCAGGCTGCCTGGACAGCCTCTTCTGCTAGGGTCCCTTGGGCCTGGCTCCTAGGTTAGCCTGCTGGCACTTGCACCATCTCTACACCACACGTGGAAAGCGCAGACCCTGTTCTGCTTTTTCAAATCAGACCTTCTCCTGGAGCTGGCCTAGAGCTCCAGGCCACAATTCGGATTTGAGCAAAATCGTCCAGCCCTTCTCCTGGTTCACCACTTGGGCCTCGCGGTCTTTGCCCCTCATTTTTGCTCCCAGTATGTCCAAGCCCAGCAGAGAACACCCAGTCCCTCCCAGAAGTCAGAGGGGGCGGCAGAGGTGAGGCCGGGAGTAGAGGAAGGTCATCCTATGGGGAGTTGTTGATTAGTCACCGCCTTTATCAGGGCCTCCGTCAGTTCCAACCTCTCCATGCAATGATGTGCACACAGTAGGTGCCTAGCAAATCCCCACTGAATTGAATTTCCTTTCATTTTCTCTCTTCCCAGATGTCCCCTCCTTCCTGTAACCCAGTTACCTGGGCGGTGGCAAGCACAAGTATTTAATAGAGGCAAGCAACCGGATAAGCTGACAGAGTTAGAAAGAAACTGGAACAAACATCCTGAGAGATTGTGTTTTCTGTTCACTCCTCCATAAGCCAGCTTCACATCTGGTTTCCTGTGGGTACCCACACCCAGGCAGGAGCAGAATGCAGCCCAAATCAGAGGGAAGAAGTCTGTAAATAGTCTGAATAGGCCATAGGGCAGGAAGAAGAGCTATGCCGACCTCACCCTCTCCAGGTGTGGGAACAGGACAGTTCAGCAATGGACGGTAGGTAGCACAGCAAGGCAGAGGGCAAACGCTTGATTGGCATTTCCTGGCACACCCATGTGGCTTGGTAATTTCCTGCTCCTGAGACATATGGGTGCTTGGGAACATTTTAACCCAGAGGCAAGTAGGGAAGGTTTTGTCTTGATCAAGACTCTTCCAGCTAAGTGACAGAAAATCCAACTCAAATAAAAGTAATAATAGGTAATATTGTACAGCATTTACTGTCATCAGGCCGTGTCTAAGCCCTCTATACCTTAACTGCTATTCCTCTCAACAACTCTATGAGGAAGGAATTATTATTGTCCCCACTTTACACACAAAGTTACTGAATAACCTGCCCAGAGTCATAGAGCTTGGCAAGCCAGGATTAAAACTCAATGATGTGAAGAAAAAAAAAAAAAAACAACTCAGTGATGTGGTTCCTCCTATACTTTTCCTGCCTCTTCAGATCACACGGGCAAAAAGAGGTCTGTGCTACCTTGTGTCCCCCGCCCCAGCCGTCTGTCATACAGAGGTGGGACGCAGGTGGCGCTCAGAAGACAGGTGACAGGAACAAGGGTGCCTTCAGACTACCCTTCTTGGTCTTTAGTCCCTCTTTTCCTGTGGGCTGGACTGACTCTCATCTACTGCAGTCCAGTTTCCCACACACACAAAGGAGAGCTACCTTCAGTGTCCTCTCTCTGCGCTCCCAAGCTGGAAACTTCCAGAAAGGGTTCTCACTGGCCTGTTGGTCAGTGCTTGCTCCAGGCAAGGGGCCGGGGGGCGATTTGTAAGAAGGTGGTCACTCCCATTCCAATTCTTGGTCAGGGGCGCGGGAGGTGCCAGTTCTACGAAGAAGGGGGTAGAGTCCTTTCTGGACCCAAGTGTGCCACATCCACAGCCCAGTCGATGGGAGTGAGAAAGGTCTCCTAATCCGGCCCCCAAAATACCATGGGCCGGGCTCCTCTGGGGGCTCCCAGGGCAGCAGGGTGGGGCAGAGAGGAGCTCCGAAGACTTAGACTGGTTGCTTTGGAAGGAAATGAGGGGGAACAGAGAAAGGAAGGGGAGGTCAAGAATGGACACTGGTCAAGACAAGGTGCCTGAGACAGGCTGGAGAAGACAGGTGAGCATGAAGCTAAAAATGCTCAGGTTCCCGAGTCAAGGGTGAGCAGCCAGTGGGGATCCTTTTGCTCTGCTGTTTATTCTTCCCTGACAGGCCCCACGATACTTCAGGAGACCTGCTGGAAATTAGTCTTCACGCTTCCTCCCAGCTTGCATGGGACCTATTCCTGAACGAAAAATCACCCCAAAACTTAGCTTAAAACAATGGTATTTGTTTATTCTCCCTCTCTCAGTTTATAAGAGTCAGGAATTTGGGGGCTGCTGGACCTGGTGATTCTGACTTGGGGGTCTTTCAGGGGCTTGCTGTCCCACCACGGTTGGGGCTGGGTCACCTCTAAGGCCTCCACGCTCACAGCTCTACTTCCTGGGCAGGGGCTGCCACAGCTGGGGCCCCTCGGCACTGCTCTGTGCCTCTCCACGTGGCCTCCCCAGCCTGGCATCTCCAGGGCACCCGGACTTCTTCCACGCTGGCTCAGGGCTCTCGGGCACACATCCCGAGAGACAAGAGGAAGCCGTATCACCTTCTGTGATCTAGTCTCGGAGGTCACACAGCATCACCTCTTCAACACTCAGTTGGTCAAGACAATTTCAAAGGTCCACCCAGGTCCATGGGGATGAAACATATCCCACCTCTCCATGGGGGAGGGTCAGTGTCACAGTGTAAGATGAGCTCGTGGGATGGGATACATAACGGCGCGACCGTCTTTGGAAATTACATTCCACCCACCAGTCCTCAGCAGTGGCATGATTCAGAAACAGGAAAAGAACCAGGGCTGATGCTGTTGTCTCACCCAAGCTGTGCCTCTTTTGTTGTAACTCAAACAATATAGACCATAAAGCAAAAGGTAGAAATCCTTATCCTGCTACCCAGAGGAAACCTCCCTAAACAATTTGGTATTCATCCTCTCAGGTCCTTTTTCTTAGCATTTGCAAATATGTATGCAAGTCTTAATGTGCCGGAGACTTTTCACTGGCCACTCCAGGTCCACTCTCCACGCTTCTGCACCCTCACCCTCACGCGCCCTAGGAGGCTGACCCCCAGCAATGATCTCCTTCACCTTCTGGCTTCCAGGTGGGTTTGGCAAATGTGGGACACCAGCTGGAGACTGGCAGGAAGAGAGTGAGGTCAGGGGACTGATTTCCCATCTCCCTCCCTGGCTGTCACAGTGGGGTGACTGCATCCCTCTACGGAGGAGGGTCTCAATTCCTGTGGAGTGACCCCTCCACACTGTTCTATCTCTGGGTTCCAGCAGTCAGTAGAGCCCCCAGTGTTATACTCCCCAGGGTATTGCAGCACCATGCCTGGTGGTCTCCCTGTATCCTGCCCACAGCTCTATACGGATTCCTTTTATTGAACTCTCCTCACATTGTCCAATATGAGTGTGCCCTTGATTGATACAATATAACATACCCCCATATTTTTCAGTGGTATTATGCTATGCATATTATTTAGCAACTAGCCTTTTTCACTTAATATATCATGTATACCGTTCCACATCAGCACATACAAAAGCCACTTGCTCCTTTTAATATCTATCTGTACCATCTAGAATGTGTGCATCCTGGTGTGACCAGGATGTGTGGTGTGACCTTCCCCCACTGAGGGACATTTAGGTGGTTTCCAGCTTTTTCCCCATTACAAACACTGACACAATGAACACACTCACATGTGTTTGGCTGTCTAAACTGTGTTTCACTGGCTGATGTAACTTAGAGGTTAAAGGGCGGGTTCTGGAGCTACATCCCTGGGTTCAAATCCAATCTCCTCTACCTAATAGACCTGCTAAGCAACCATGCGCATACTTAACGCCTTGACACTTCCGTTCTCTCATCCATTGAAAAGGTAATGATACTTCTCCATAGGGCTGTTGGGAGGGGAATCTCACAGGATCAGCCTAAGGATTACATGATAGGAACCATGTTAAGCACTTAGCACATTCAACCTCTAAGACTCAGTTTCCCCATCTGTAAAATGGTGATATTACCTCCCTGGTTGAGTGGTTCTGAGGATCAAATCTCACAGGGTTGTAAAGATTAAGTGAGATAATCCAAGTAAATCACGTAGTACTGAGCCCAGTCTGCGGTAAGAGCTCCGTAAACATTAACTCTCGGCTCTTATCACCCGTAATTTCTACTAAGTGTGATATTTTATTACAGGTATTAAGACTACTATACAGTTTTACAGCAGTTATATTTTATGTTGATTATGGTTCTTAACAACTAAAATGATTTACTGAGAGTAATCTAGGTAGAAGATGCTGTTTAAATGGACCCTTTAGGGATAGAAAGGTACACAGAAACATAGCTTATTAATTTATTCTTTGCTATTTCCTGTTGGGGAAATCAACCAAAGTTCCCTCTTTAGCTACAATATGTAAACAAGCGTTTGGGGGTTGGTGGGGTGAGTGGAATGGGTCCCTTTGATGATCATCCCCATAAAGGCGAACCCCAGATTTATCTTTTCTTCCATGTCTCTCTTTGCCAACAAACGTATCTGTTCCTTCTATATGCCTCGTCACTAGCGAGCTGACAGGGGACACGGAGGGGGAGAGAACGCTTGTGTAGTTCTTGAACCTATAAATATTGGATTAGAATACTAACCCCACAGAGCACCCCGGGTCGCCAGGTAGACCCCGCGAAGTGTCATGGCGGCTTCAGAATAAACAACTTACAGAGGCCAGGTGGTTCACAGCTGTTAAAGAGGAGCCTGTGGGTTTGTGAAACCAACAACCCTGTCAGAGAACTGCTAGTTTTAACTGCAGTTGTGACAATTAAGCAAGAGACTGACAAACATGTTGCTTAACACCCGTCCATCCGTAGGCCTGCAGCTGCCTTCTCCTAGAACTTGACGTCTCTATTTGGGCCATCTCCCCAAAGGCTTTCAATCCAGAGAAAGTGCACCAGGGAGCCACAGGCATGGGGCAGTAGCACTGCCCACTAGGGTAAAAGCCACCGGCACAGGCATCTAACCACGTGGGGCTGTGGAGAGCCAGAGGGAGGCTGGGGAGGGTCATGCTCTCCCTGCAGGGCCCTCTCCACCCCTCCGCTGTTCTTGGCACACGGAGGTATGTACTCTGGGTGGCTGTTGGCCCTGAGAAACTGGGACCAGGCCACGCGCGCCCCAGTGCCTGCACAACCAGGGAACGTGATTCCGCCCGCCCAGCCCTCTGCTATGTGGGAGGCTGCCTTCCCTACAACACCTGCCTGGTGCTTCTCCAGCTCCAGTGGCATCAGACTGCCTGGGGAAGGAGGCGGGCAGAGAGGAGGCTTGTTAAGAAGGCAGATTCCCAGGTCCACCTGGGAATAGAGAAGCTGCCTCTAGGAATGAAGCTCTGCCTCTGAGAAACATATCCACATCAGAATCACACACTGGTACACGGTTCACCACAATGGGCCCCAGGCAATGTTTTAAAAGTGTCTGTGCCATCATGTAAAAATTGGAAGATTTCACGTAAAAATCTTATTTCGATCCAGAGCGTGGCCAGACCCAGATCTGTCTACCACTTGGCAGTAAGAAACCAGTGCTAAGTGGAATCTGCCCCTAGGGGCAGGGCTGGTGCCCCCTAGTTCGCCATAGCACCAACCCCCCAAGATACACACACACATGCACGTGCACTCACCCCTCTAGCTCTCTCCTCTGGTGGTGCCCGGTGCCCAGTAAGCCTTTGAGTTTGCAAACTCTGCTCCACCCGCCAGGGCGAGGAGAGGTAGAAGAGGCCCAAAGAGCTCGCTTCTCTGCTCTCCCAGATGCAGCCCAGTGGTACTAAAGTGCCTGCTAATTAACGCTGTTAAGTCTCCTAACTTCATTCTCCTGTGTCATCCCCCCACTAGGATGGAACTTCCACCAAAGCAGAGCCTTTGTCAGTTTTGTTCTCTGTAGGATCCCCAGTGCCTAGCCCAGTGCCTGGCACACAGTTGGGGGTCAAAAACACGTATTGAGCAAATCAAAACCACCACGAGATACCACTTCACACCCACTAGGATGGCTATAATCCAAAAAAAAAAAAAAACAAAACCAGAAAGTAACAAGGGTTGGCAAGAACGTGGAGAAACGGGAACCCTCGTACATTGCTGGTGGGAATATAAAATGGGGCAACCACTGTGGAAAAGTCTAGCAGTTCCTCAAAAAGTTAAACAGACAGTTACCATATAACCCAGCAATTCCAATATATATATATAGATAGATATAGATATATACCCAAGAGAATTGAATACAGGTGTTCAAACAAAAACTTGTACACAAATGTTCATAGCAGCACTATAGCCAAAAGGTGGAAACAACTCAAGTGTCCATCGATTGATGAATGGATAAAAAAAATGTGATATATCCATACAATGGAATATTATTCCATCATAAAAAGGGATGAAGTACTGATCCATGCTATAACATGGATGAACATTATAAGTGGAAGAAGCCAGACACAAAAGGCCACACATTGTATGATTCCATTTATATAAAATATCCAGAATAGGCAAATCCGTAGAGGCAGAAAGTAAATTAATGGTTGCCAGGGGCTGGGAGGGGAGGGTAATGAAGAGTGACTGCTTAATGGGATAGGGGGTTTTTTGGGGAGTGATGAAAATGTTCTGGAAGTAGATGGGGTGATCAGTACAAAACACTGTGAATATACTAAATGCCACTGAATTGTACACTTTCAAATTTTATCTTACATGCATTTTACCACAATAAAAAAAATGTTGAATGAATGAATGTGGCTCTGCCATGGTATTATTGTGCAGCCTGATGTACCACTGTGCTGGGCCCTGGAGAGGCAGACAGCTAAGAGCTGGCCTGCGCCTCACAGAATATCCAGGCCAGAAGGGGAGCAAGGAGACAGATGATTTCAATGCAGAGGGAATGCAGGTGACCCAGGTGAAAAAGGGCTTCTAGAAACAGTGAGCAGCTTGTGTGGAGGCAGAGGTGGTTTGGAAAACTGCAGACAGTTTTGACTGCCTGGAGAGCAAGGGCGAGGAGGAGGTGGTGGTCAGGCTAGATTACGAGAGAGCTCACAAACCATGCTGAGGGGCTCAGAAGTTAATCCAGAGGTGGTAGGGAGGCACCGAGGAATTCTAAGCAGGGAAGGTATACGATCAGATTTGCAGTTTTCATGTCCTTTGAACCTACAAATGTTCCACGAGGCCCCCAAAGCAGCTGTAATGCAGCCCTCCTTCATACCCCTCTAGCCCTGTTCATCCTTCACCCACACACATAAATTAAGGGCCTTTCTCATAGGTCGGGCACCCTGGAAACAGACCCGGAGCAGAGCTTTGCATGTGGGGAGGCTTCCTGGGGAGAAAGCCAGAGCAGCACCTGCAGGGGAGTGAGGGAAGCAGGATCAGGCCGAGGCAGAGGAAGCGCTGGATGCACTTGCTCCAGATGCCTCAGCGGATCCCGTGGGGAGCTCTGAAGCTGGGATGTCCTCAAAGAAGGCAAGGGCCCCCGGTCTTCGTGCCCCTCCTTGTCGACTAGTCATCGTATGCAGGCTGCCCTTGGGGAGGGGGCACAGCCTTGAAGCTGGCAGCTCCCTTCAGCAGAGTGCAATTCCTGGGGAAGGACTGGGCTGTGAGCAGTCAGCAGGCAAGCTCCCTGCCGCTGGGGGTGGAGCGCCTGGGCCCTGAAAGGGGATCTGGGCAGGACCCCACAGCATCCACTGTGGGCCTCCCAGGCTCAGAGCGCTTCACAACCAAGTGTTCACTGAGATGCATGCTGTTTCCCCAGCTTCTGCCCCCATCTGCTGCTGTGAGAGCCAGCCCTCCGCGAAGTTCCCCTCAAGTGATTCAGGACATCAGCTAGGACGTACTTCCCATCTTTTCACCCCCCTCCTTCTCCAGTCCTCCTCTGCCAGGGACCATCTCATCACCAGGTACTATCACTGTAGCTGCTGAACTTCTCCCCCGCCACCCCTCCTGGCTGCCCGGACATGAACAGACAGAGCTCTGTGGTCTTCTCTGGCAAAGTTGGGGAGAAGGTCCCCTCCCCTTTGTGACATGCTCCCCTAGAGGAGCCCTGAAGAACTCCTGAGCCTCAGTTTCCAGGGTTAGCTCCTTTGCTTGTTCCCTGCTGGGCTGGGGAGTAAAAGCCTAAAGCAGTGGTTCTCAACCCTGGCTGCCCAACAGAATCCCTTGCGAAACTTTAAAAAAATACCAGCGCCTGGGCTCCACCCCAGACCAATGGAATCAGAAACTCGAAGGGTGGAGCCAGGCACTGGGAATGCTTTTTCAGTCTCCCCTGGAGATTCAAATACCCTGCCAGAGCTGAGAACCAGTAACCTCGATTATTTTTTTACAAAGATCCGTCAGGGAGTGTGGAAGACAGGGATGACTGAGAGGAGAGAAGTGAAGGTTTGACCTGCACTAGAGGTGATGGGAGTGGAAAAGACGAGGGCAGCGAGGACAGAAGTAGAATGAACAAGGGCCGGAGGAGCAGGGTTTACTTGGAGGGATCTCCTGGGGAGTCAAGAAATGCTCATACTTGGGCCCTGCCCCCCAGGGATCCTGATTGAATTGGTCAGGGTTGCTGAGCCCTGGAGGTGCGGGAGGGTGACAACCGACCCAGGTGATTCTAATGGGCAGGCCAGGCTGAGAGCCACAGCTCTAGGCCATGTCACTGCCTCTTACCTGGCAGCCCCTCCAAGCAGGTGTCCAAGGTGTCCAGGTGGCCTCCGCCCAGTGTTGACAAGCCAGCCATGTTTCTCACCACCTGGACCCTGGAGTGAGGTCCTGAGCAACCCCAATTTCCATCCAATCTACACTCGAGCGCTGGCACGCCCAGCCTGCCTCCTGGGGAAGTGTTTGAGTGGAGCTGCTCTGCAGGATGTGGAGCTGACACCGTTTGTGACTCTTGTTCCGGGCACTCAGCTGGGCTGTCTGCCCCCCCCACCAAACCAAATGCACTGGCATATGGTTTATCCAGTTTAGCATTTTCTTATATAGGTGGTTTTTTTTTTTTTCCTCAGAAAGGAAATAGCTATTTTTCTAAAGATAAATGTAATACATGACTGTAAAAAAAAAATTTTTTTCCAGAATATGAAGTAGAAAGTGAAAATCACTCTTAGTCCCAACACACAGAGGTGCCCCCACTAAGTAAGAGCAAAGCAGCTGGCAACACTCACAGCCGGGCCTTGGTCTTGTGGACAAAGAATGTTGCCTGCCGTTCTCCCATTGAGCCTAACCAGCTCCACAGAACCCCATCAGCCAAGGCCACTGCCATTGTGAAGATCAAGACAAAGACACAACCATTCTGTAATCGCGTCTGCACAAGACAATAACAAGAGCATCGTCCAAACCACAAAACTAACCAGACATCTCCCTATTCTGGCTAATGGGTAACTGTTGTTTTTGTTTTGTTATTACCAATTATAGCCTCGTTCCATTCATCTTGATGTGAATTATTAAGATATCCAATCATAAAATTACCCTGCTTCCCAGCAGCATCCAATTCAAAGCAGAGCCCAGCTTGCTTGAACCATCCCCAAAGCACCGACCACACGCTCAAACCTGATACTAATTCCTTTCTAGCATCTTCTTACCCAGATGCCCCGCACTGCCCATAAGCCCCACTACACGTACGTTCTTGGTGTCCTATGGCTAATGAGCATTGACACCATAGATTTTGGAATATATCCTTCCAGGCATTTTTTTCTCTGACTATAGATATATTTTTCTTTAAGAATGAAAAGGGGAATTCCCTGGAGGTCCAGCGGTTAGGACTAACGCTTTCACTGCCGGGGCCCCAGGTTCGATCCCTGGTCAGGGAGCTAAGATCCTGCAAGCCACATGGTGCAGCCAAATAATAATAATAATAATATAATAAAATGAAAATGAAAAGACTATAATTCTATTTTCCGATCTGTTTTTTGTAAAATTAACAACCTCTTTAAAAAATTATTTTCAACAGCTGCATCTCCTGCTGTATTGGATGTTGTAGACCTGCTAATACCACTTTTTTTTGTTGTTGTTGGAGTATAATTGCTTAACAATGTTGTGTTAGTTTCTGCTGTACAACAAAGTGAATCAGCTATACATATACATATATCCCCATATCCCCTCCCTCCCACCCTCCCTATCCCACCCTTCTAGGTCATCACAGAGCACCGAGTTGATCTCCCTGTGCTATACAGCAGCTTCCCACTAGCTATCTGTTTTACACATGGTAGTGTATATATGTCAACGCTACTCTCTCAATTCGTCCCACCCTCCCCTTGCCCCACCTTGCCGTGTCCACAAGTGCATTGTCTACGTCTCTGTCTCTATTCCTGCCCTGAAAATAGGTTCATCGGTACCATTTTTCTAGATTCCTTATATATGCGTTAATATACGGTATTTGTTTTTCTCTTTCTGACTTACTTCATTCTGTGTGACAGACTCTAGGTCCAACCACATTGCTAAAATGACCCAATTTCGTTCCTTTTTATGGCTGAGTAATATTCCATTGTATGTATGTACCACACCTTCTTTATCCATTCATCTGTCGATGGACAAATAGGTTGCTTAATACTGCTTTCTAATTGGGTGATTCTGTGTCTCTTTAAGCCCTTTGATAGTAGGCTCATGTGCTCTTTTGATAGCCATGGGCTGCTGGCTCTGTTCAGAAAATCCTGAGAAGGGTCACCTCTTTGCCAGGCTTTGGTGCACGGAAGCCACAGGTGAGGATGGAGATACTGTAACTGTTCTCCGTGGGGGCAGAGCCCAGATCCTCTCAGGTGTGGCAGGAAAAGCTGCCACCAATGCAGAGCCGAGCTCCAGAGCTGGCCCTGGAAGGAGGTTCTCGCTCTCCACCACACTCCCAAAGTGTCGCCCTCGCAAAGATCAGGGATGTGGAATACATTTTATCCTGAGCTTTCAGAACATCCACGGCCTTGGAGGGGATTCCGTCTGGGATAATCGAGCTTGGAAACTATTTTGGCAGATTTACGTTTTACTGGAAGGTTCTCCAGGGTGGTGAAATCAACAAAATTCTGAAACAGCAAGGTCAGCTCGGCTCCATTAATTAATTCAAAACAAGTCCATTAAATCAATGTCAGGGAACGGGCCTTGTTCTAGAGCAGTGTTTCAAACTTTACTGTGCATCCCCAATCACATGGGGATCCTTACAACCTAGTCTTGATTCCATCAGGTGGGTCTGAGAGTCTGCATCTCTAACAAGCTCCCAGGTGATGCCGATGCTGCCGGAATAGCCAGGCCCTCACTGTCTGGTTGGCACTTACCCCTAAAAGTCTTCAGTAAATTCACACTCATTGCTTACCAACATGCGGGGAGAGTGTGATGATCACCAAATGACATATTAGACCTTTCTTCCCACCTTGGAGGAGTCTTCAGGTCCCTTCAAGGGATGAAGGTGCAGCTGGGCAAATGTCTTGCTCTCCAGACAGGAGTTTGGACACTACACCTGGGCGATGTGGGGTGGCATAGACAGGGAGAGCTCCCACCTTCCCATAGCAGGCTTGATTGGGAGCTTAAACAGACCTGCTCCCAAAGAGCCCCCTTTCAAGGAGTGAATGACCCCGAGGCCCAGGAGCCCCCAGACTGGCACCCCCTGCCCATCTCTATGATTATCTCCAAATAAAAATTCATTATTCCAAACTGAAAGCTGAAAGCAAAAATAGGTTCTAAAAGAGGGAATTCCCTGGTGGTCCAGAGGTTAGGACGCGACTCTTTCACTGACAGGTCCCAGGTTCAATCCCTGGTCAGGGAACTAAGATCCTGCAAGTAGCCCGGTGCAGCCAGAAAAAAAGGGGGGGGAGGGTTCCTAAAGAGTTTAGCTAACTTCATGATTGACAGATTCATGAAAGTTTACTAAGAGTAGGGAAAGCCAGCAATTTGGAGAGAAATCTCTTACCTCCTTGGGCAAGCCTTTCTTCCTCCTTCTGCTGTTGGACCCTCGCTCCGGTCTAGTTGGGCATTTCTCATACTTGCGGGCACTCCTCGCTCCCTGCCACCACCCCTACCTCCAACTTGGTCCCTGACTGACCCCCTCAACTCAATAAGGACTACAGTTGCAGAGGGGTCCATGAACAATATCTAGTGAATTGTGGCCAGGCTTCTGGTGACTAAATTCTACATCAAGCAGTCCCAAGCTTCCATTTTCTTGACCTAGAGCTGTGTGTCCAATATGGTAGCCACCAGCCACATGTGGCTTTTTAAATTTACATTAATTAAAATAAAATTCAGGGCTTCCCTGGTGGCGCAGTGGTTAAGAATCCGCCTGCCGGGGCTTCCCTGGTGGCGCAGTGGTTGAGAATCTGCCTGCTAATGCAGGGGACACGGGTTCAAGCCCTGGTCTGGGAAGATCCCACATGCCGCGGAGCAACTAGGCCCGTGAGCCACAACTACTGAGCCTGCGCGTCTGGAGCCTGTGCTCCGCAACAAGAGAGGCCGCGATAGTGAGAGGCCCGCGCACCGCGATGAAGAGTGGCCCCCACTTGCCGCAACTAGAGAAAGCCCTGGCACAGAAACGAAGACCCAACACAGCCAAAAATAATTAATTAAAACAAAAAAAAAAAAAAAAAAAAAGAATCCGCCTGCCAACGCAGGGGACACTGGTTCGAGCCCTGGTCCAGGAAGGTCCCACATGCCGCAGAGCAACTAAGCCCGTGCGGCACAACTACTGAGCCTGTGCTTTAGAGCCCACGAGCCACAACTACTGAAGCCCGCACGCCTAGAGCCCGTGCTCCGCAACAAGAGAAGCCACTGCAATGAGAAGCCCGTGCACTGCAAAGAAGAGTAGCCCCCGCTCGCCGCAACAAGAGAAAGCCCGCGTGCAGCAACGAAGACCCAACACAGCCAAAAATTCAGCTCCTCAGTTGCACAAGCCACATTCTAAGTGCTCAAGAGTCACATGTGACTCATGGCTACTCTATTGGATGGCACAATTATAACATTTCCATACTTGCAGAAAGTTCTACTGGACAGGGCTATCTAGATTTTTCTCACCAAAAACCAACAAGTTCATAGGGTAGTTTTGTGTGTTTTAGGAAGAGGCATCCCTTCCTCAAGATACCTTACTGACCCCTGCAGAAAAAAAACAAGCAATAAATATTCAGATCTACAACCATGCTGTATATGGCGCCCACCGTTGTGCAGTGCACAACCCACTCCATTGTATGCAGCAAGCGATGAAAGTCCTTCATTGATCCTTTGAGTTTCGCTTCTCTCTGCCTTCACCACTTCAGACCATGGCCCCTTATCTTTTCCTTTCGGGGTGGGGATGGGCTGTGGTTTGCAATTGGTCCTTGTTATTAATTTCCTGTAGCTACTGAAACAAATTACCACAAACCGGGTGGCTTAAAACAACAGAAATTAATTCTTCCATAGTTCTGGGAGCGAAGAATCCAAGGATAAGGTGTCCTCAGGGCTGCACTCTCTCCAAAGTTTCCCTTCCAGCTTCTGGTGGCTCCAGGCTTTCTTTGGCTGCATAACTTCAATCTCTGCCTCTGTCTTCACATGACCTTCTCCTCTGTATTTGTGAATTCTCCTCTTCTGCTCTTTATAAGGACACTTGTCATTGGATTTGGGACACACCTTGATAATCCAGGATGACCTCATCTTGGGATTCTTAATTACATCTGCAAAGACCCTTTTTCAAAACAAGGTCACATTCACAGGTTTTGGGGGCTGGGACATGGACATATCTTTTGGGGGAGCCACCCGTCAACCCGCTAGAGTCCTTTGTATGAGTGTCTTAATTGCAACCTCTGAAACAGGAGGGAAGGGGGCAGGGCACAACCTTTAAAAGAATGACACAGCCAGTTGCATGGACATATATACACTACCAAATGTAAAATAGATACCTATGGGCTTCCCTGGAGGCGCAGTGGTTGAGAATCTGCCTGCCAATGCAGGGGACACGGGTTCGAGCCCTGGTCTGGGAGGATCCCACATGCCGCGGAGCAACTGCGCCCGTGAGCCACAATTACTGAGCTTGCGCGTCTGGAGCCTGTGCTCCGCAACAAGAGAGGCCGCGATAATGAGAGGCCCGCGCACCGCGATGAAGAGTGGCCCCCGCCTGCCACAACTAGAGAAAGCCCTCGCACAGAAACGAAGACCCAATACAACCATAAATAAATAAATAAATTAATTAATTAAAAAAAAAAATAGATACCTAGTGGGAAGCAGCCACATAACACAGGGAGATCAGCTCCATGCTTTGTGTCTACCTAGAGGAGTGGGAGGGTGGGAGGGAGACACAAGAGGGAGGAGATATGGGGATATATGTGTATGTATAGCTGATTCACTTTGTTATACAGCAGAAACTAACACACCATTGTAAAGCAATTATACTCCAATAAAGATGTTAAAAAAAAAAAAAAACTACAGTAAGATACCAAAAAAAAAAGGACATAGCAGGTTGAAGATACAACACAAACTGGTTAGAACCAACTAGGTCCAAGGTGGCGGAAGATTTAACTCCCCGTGGACCTTGAGCCTCATTATACGCTCATTGTAATACATTAGCATGATCAACGACACACCCACCGGCACCATGACAGCTCTGAGGCCGACCATAAAAGGTCAAAAACTGGGCGGTGCCCAGTTCCTGGAAATCCACACCCCTTCTCCAAAATAGTTGGAATAATTCTCCCACTCATTAGCCTATGAAATTACCCAGCCCATAAAAACTATCCACACCATATTTCAGGGCCGCTTTTGCCTTTTGAGACAGACTGCATTCTGTCTATGGAATGTGTATCTCTCTCAATAAATCTACTTCTTACCTTTCACTTTGCCTCTAGCTGAATTCCTTCTGCGATGAGACACAAAGAACCTGAGCTTCATTAAGTCCTGAGACCATGTGTGTGATTTCAATTAAAAGACAGTGGGGGGCTTCCCTGGTGGCGCAGTGGTTGAGAATCCGCCTGCCAATGCAGGGGACACGGGCTCGAGCCCTGGTCTGGGAAGATCCCACATGCCGCGGAGCAACTGGGCCCGTGAGCCACAACTACTGAGCCTGCGCGTCTGGAGCCAGTGCTCCGCAACAAGAGAGGCCGCAATAGTGAGAGGCCCGCGCACCGCGATGAAGAGTGGCCCCCACTCACCGCAACTAGAGAAAGCCCTCACACAGAAACGAAGACCCAACACAGCCAAAAATAAATAAAATAAATAAATTTATAAAAATAAATAAATAAATAGATTTTCTAATTTAAAAAAAAAAAAAAAAAAAAGACAGTGGGTTCCAGTCCCAGCCCATGAGGTTCAGGTCCCAATCAGAATTTTGGCTGGGTTCAAGTCCCATCTGAGTTGTGCGGTTTCATCCCATCTGAGACCAGTTGTGCGGTTTCACCTCCATCTGGACATGTTCAGCACTCCTCTGACTGACGAGTTTTCCCGTGAACTAAACTGTTTGGACCCAAAGCCGAAGCTACGTCACCACCAGGAGATACGCCCCCTGCTGCAAGCGGGTCCCCCTTCGTTCAGGACAGTGGAGGGCAACTTGCTCCTTCCCACCTCAGAACCATCTGTAGGGGTCCCTACACCTTCTCAGACATCAGGCACAGGTTCATCTCCATGTGAGAGTCTGCAGCCTTCCATGTCCTCTCACACCACCCTATAAGGACGGCTCTGTTCAGCCACTGAGGCTTCAGGAGGACAGTGCATTGATAAAAGATGGGACTGGAGATATTGAAGGAAAGGGAAGAGATGAGAGAATCATCATAATAGTAAACATAATGATGGCTGCTAACACATATAGTACTTACCATGTACCAGCTACGATTTTAAGTCCTTTATGGCTGTTGACATTGTAATCCCAACAACTCTAGGCTGTAGATGCTCTAATCCCCACATCAGAGGTGAGGGATCTGAGGCAGAGAGAGATTAAGGAATGCACCCAAGTATGAGACGGTTCAGAGCCAGGACGTGAACCCAGGCAGTCGGGCTCCAAGAGCCACACTCCAACAAGAGAAGACATTGCGTAGGCTGGACGTTTCTGGAGGCTTAGAGGAGCTGCAAGATGTGACAGAAGAAAGGTGCTTCTGAAAAATGCTACTGAGTCAATCCTCAGCAGAGGAGGTGCAAGTAGAGCTTTGAAGTCCTTTTTAACGTCGTTTGGTTAACAAATGTCTGGGAACAGGCTTTGAGCCAAGAGCCCGGGCCCTGTGGGGACCTAGCTGGTGCTACCACGTCCAGCCTCCATCTCCTCCTGTGTTTCCGCATCCAGCCAATACACATGCATGAGTCAGTATAGAAGTTCGGGACTTCCCTGGTGGGGCAGTGGTCAAGAATCCGCCTGCCAATGCAGGGGACACGGGTTCCAGCCCTGGTCCGGGAAGATCCCACGTACCGCGGAACAACTAAGCCCGTGCGCCACAGCTACTGAGCCTGCGTTCTGGATCCCGCGAGCCACAACTACCGACGCCTGCGCTCTGGAGCCCGCGAGCCACGACGCCTGCGCTCTGGAGCCCGCGAGCCCAACTATTGACGCCTGCGCACCTAGAGCCCGTGCTCCGCAACAAGAGAAGCCACCGCAATGAGAAGCCGGCGCACCGCAACGAAGAGTAGCCCCCGCTCGCCCCAACTGGAGAAAGCCCGTGCACAGCAATGAAGACCCAACGCAGCCAAAAATAAATAAATAAAATAAATAAATTTATCAAAAAATAAAATAAAAAAAGGAAGTTCATGATCAGAAGAAACAGAGCTCTCTCTCTTCCCTCCCAGCCCCCGCTCTCTCCCTACCACACGCAGACGTTTCTTGTCATCCTACTTCTGTGAGGTGTTGAGGGGGAGGAATAGTGACCCAAGGTGGCGGGAGTACCAGAGACATGAGAAATGCCCAAGATAAGGAAGGCTTGAGCCCTCTGTGGGAGACATCTGAGGAGGGCTAAGGGGGCAGGGACAACTCGGTGTTCCCTGGGGATGAGGGTGGGAGCATCCTGGGGGCCTATATGTTCCAGTTTCACCAGACTCAACCAAGCACACAGGCTGGGTTTAAGAGGCTGGTTTTCAGCCTGTCAGGAATTACCAAATGAGCCCCACGAGAGTGGGGACTGGGGGCAATTCCCAACGTGCTGCCGAGACCACCACGGCCTCGCCCAGCGCGTTCACTCAGCTCTGTGACAGGAGGGTTAAGAGCCCAGGAGATGGGGGTCCTGGCGTGGACCCAGAGAAGTACAGCTGTTTCCTTTCAGCATTGTTTTCTAGTGGAAATTTCACAGTCATGAGCCAAGCTTGGGGGTAGTGGAGGAGGCTGGAACCTGACATAGTAGAATAACAGAGTTGACAGTAGCTATTTCCTCCTGAGCTAGATCGGTTCTCTCCTGGGTAGCAAAGAGCAATAGAATGGGCCCAGGTTTAAGAATCAGAGTGGTCTGGGGACTTCGCTGGCGATCCAATGGTTAAGAATCCGCCTTCCAATGCAGGGAACGCAGGTTCAATCCCCGGTCAGGGGACTAAGATCCCACATGCCGCGGGGCAACTAAGCCCGCGCTCCAGATCCCACACACCACAAGTAGAGAGAAGCCGCACTGCTTAACAAAAGATCCTGCATGCCGCAACTGAGACCCGATACAGCCAAATAAATAAATACATAAATATTAAAAAAAAAAAAAAGAATCAGAGTGGTCTGGCTGTGAGTTCTGACTCTAGCATTTTCTGTGTGACCTGAGGAAAGTTCCACAAACTCCCTGGGCCTCAGTTTCATCTTCTGTGAAAATGGGACTAAAAGCACCTCACAAGAGATGCTTATCAAAGCTATGCTCTGCTCACAGGCTGTCCTTCCTTCCTTCCTTTCTCAGCACTCCAGTGAGTGCTCTGGTCCAACATTCAAGCTGAAACTTCCCAGGGCAGGCCTGCCCCTTTTTCTCCTTCCCTTTTCCCTCCCTGTTCTCTGGGAAAGGACACGAGAACAGCTGCCACACAGCCCTGGGAGGAAAGCCACGAGGAGACCTGCCCCTCAGCAGAGCTAGCACAGCAGGGGGCCTGCGAGGCTGGAGGGTCTGCAGCTCGCCCAGAGCCCTCAGGCAGGCAGGCTCCACTCACCTTCTGGGGAGAGACTGCTGGCCTCTCTCACCCAGTGATTTCCCAGGGCTCCTGGGGAGCAGGTGCCCACACTTCCCCCACCTAGGTTACCTGTGGGCAGCACACAAATAACTAGCCACCCAGCTAATGCCCAGGGTTTGGCACTTCAGCCTTGCAGGAAAGGCCCGTGGGTATTCGATGACCTCAACCCCAGATAATGTGGGGAAATTCAGCCAGCGTGAGCAGGGATGACACAGGCAGACCTGAAGGAGAGGTCAGTGCAGGCTGGGGCATTTACAGGGTCAGCTCAGGTGTGGCTCAGTGTTACTATACCCCAGGGGGGTCAGGGTGACCTCTCAAGACTGTGGGAGGTGGCCCGGCGTGTGGTCTGGGAGCCCTGGTGCACTTGTAGATGTGTTGGCAGCTGCCAGGAGAAGGCTGAATTGTTTCCAGGTTGTTTTCAAGGCTTCCTTCTGCAGCTGTTGGGCCCCGCCTGTTCCCTCCAGGGAGATCTCCGAGAAGAGGCTCAGGGCCTTTTTCCCAGGGCCCTACACGGCAGCCCTGGAGCTGTAGGCCTGGTCTCCCTGGAGTCCCCGATACGAGGCGTATGCCTGCCAAACTCTTTTCCAGAAGTCACTTCTCTGCCTTCCCCTACTGGGGTGGATGGAGGCCCACACAAGTTTGCCAGATTGAGCAAATGAAAATACATGGTGGCCAGTTCAATTTGAATCTCAGATAAATGACAAATAAATTTTTTAGTAGAGGCATGTCCCATGCAATATTCAAAACATGCTTTTATACTAACAAAATATTCGTTGTTTTATCTGGAATTCAAATGTAACAGGCCATCTTGTATTTTATCTGGCAACCCTGGCCTCACCTCATTCTTTAAATTCTAAGAATGTCCCTCTTCTCTGCTTCTTATCTATGGGAAGGTAACTGAACATCAGGGCACATGCAAGGCATTGGTATTTTTCATGTTATTGTAGATATTAACCTGGTTTTAAAACTCTGGAACACTACTGATGTTTGCATACATTTCTGAAGCTGATCTATCTTATTAACTCTGTATTTCACAGTGACCTACTGTAATGAAAACCTCCAAAAAAATTTAAAAATGAAAATAAAAACCTCTTGCGGAAAATTTCTTTTCCTTCACGTTTCTTTCTTATTTTTGTTACCCTTGTATGTTTTGGAAATGTCCTGCCAGTATATAGGAAACCACCCTATCCTTACCTTATTATCAAAGCTGTTGAGGAAAATACTCTACCTTTGTCTTCTGTTCCTTCTAAGAAAAGCCCAGCTACCACCTTGACCCCTATTTCCCTTTGGAAAGGGAAGCTGCCAGGCTGGTCCCAGCTTTCTCAAGAGGAGGGCTGACTGGTGAATGACAGACACCCCTGGTGTATGGACACTCTTGAAATTATACTCTGGATTGAAGTGTATGAGGTTCAAGGCCCAATCCTAAGGGCCAGGGCCTCAGAAGATCTCCAGCTGAACATGCTTGGGCCTGCGGAAATATGTCCCGTTCTCTTTTGTCTCCTTCTGCCCCCTCTCCCACATTTTCCCCCCTAAGTATTAGAAACAGCAATGTTCCAACATCCAGAGTCGCAGGAGTAGGGTGTGGCCAAGGCTTCCCCCAGGGCAGGCACAGAGGTCCCAGATCTCTGCCTCTGGGCATGTGTCAGGGACCTGAACCACTTTCCAAATGCACCTCAACACGGAGGGTCTGCCCTGGCAGCCACCCGGCCCCTCCAAGGCCCAGCTGTTCCTCCAGGTCACTGGGGAAGAACCTTTGGGAACATCTGGCCCTCTCCAGGCAGCATCTTGGCAAGGGCCCAGTTTGGGCTCTCCCTGCCTCTCAGGAGAGCCAGCCCCTGCCCAGCCCCCGGCATCCTGGACGTAGGCCATCCTCAGCCACGCCAGGCAGGGCCTCCTGGGCCGGTCCTGCAGCACCCCAGCTGCAGGCTCCCCCCTCCCCCTCCCTCCTGCCTCTCCCCACCCCTCTCTCCCAGGATTCCCGAGGACTTTGTCAGGGTGCCTCAGGCCAACATCACACCCACCTCGGCTCAGAGAGTGTGAGACAATGTATATGCCATCCAGGGGTGGCTCTGGTGAGCTCCCAGGTTGACATCTGGGCAATGGCTTAATAGCACTCACCCACCTGCCCTAAAGCCTGGCTTCCATCTCTCATCATCTTCTTCCATCACTGTGCTCTTAGGGAGCACGGTGGCTAAGCTCTCAGTCTCAGATTGAAATGGCTGGGTTCTAATACTGGCCCTCTCACCTAGTAGGCTAAGTTACTTAACTTCTCTGTACCTCAGTTCTTTCATCTGTGAAAGGGGCTAATCATCATCACTATTTCATAAGGCTGTTGTGAGGATTAAATGAGGCAATGCATGTAAGGAGCTTAGAAAATTCCTGGCACACAGTAAATGCTTACTAAATGTTAGTTGTTCACTATTATGTAGACTGGCCAGATGTCGTCTGTGGTCACCCACATTTGGTCTCTGCAGTGGGCAGCACACAATACCAGGCATTAAAGGGTAGACGAGACATTGATGCTGTTGTTCTCATTCTCTGCTTTTGGGTCCCCTTGGAGAAAATCTGAAGGCACCTGCATAGCAGATTTCTCTTGTGCTTTGTGGCCACCTTTGCATGAATCCTTTGAATGTGCTTCCTGTGTTTGGGTAAGATCCCACATTAGATGTCCATCCTCCCCGAGGTAAGAAGCCAGAAACTCGATTTCCCAGCCTACCTTGCAGTGGGGCACAGATTCATGACCCAGGTTCCACCAATCAGATGTATTCACGAGAGACCTTGAGGAAGCAGGAGCCTGCAGGCACCGCAAAGGCAAATGACTCTCCTCCATACTTTCCTACACTTCTCCATAGAGGCTGTTATGGCTTGAATTATGTCCACCCTCAAAAAAAGAAGACATGTCGGAGTCCTAACCCTTAGTAGCTCAGAATGTGACCTTTGTTGAAGATAAAGTCTTTCCAGAGATGATCAAGTTAATGAGGCCGTTAGGGTGGGCTCTAATTTAACACCACTGGTGTCTTTATAAAAAGGAGAAATTTGGATAAACAGACACACAGGGAGAACACCATGCGAAGATGCAGGCAGAAGTTGGCGTGCTGCAGCTGTACACCAAGGAACACCAAAGATTGCCAGCACCTACCAGAAGTGAGGGAAAGGCCTGGAACAGACTTGCCCTTACAGGCCTCAAAGCCTCTCAGAGGGAACCAACCCTGCCCAGACCTCGGTCCTGGATTTCTAGAACTGTGAGAAAATACATTTCTGTTGCTTAAGCCACCCAATCTGTGGTACTTTGTTACAGCAGCCCTAGGAAACGAATGCGGAGGAGAAGCGCCTATGCTTCTGTGTCAAACGTAAGCTCTTAAGAGCAGGAAATTTTGTCTGTTTTATTTTCTGGCACCTAGATGGTGCCCAAGAAATTATGTTCAATAAATTAATGTCCTCTTCATAGTTCACAGCCCAGGACGCACAGGACAGAGAAAAGTCCCACATTCAAAGACTGCCCACTTCTCATCCATTACCATCGGCCTCAGCTGTGATCAGAGGACCGTGCCTGCCCCACCTCCCTACAGAGGCCCCAGAGCCCACCCGACGCAGCAGGGCCTCAGGAGCTGTGTGGACGGCCACGTGGCCCTGTGGCTCTCAGGCCCGAGTGACTGCTGAAGAGACCGTAGAAATCCTACTCCAACTCTTTCATTTTATTTTTTAATTTTTCTTTCATTTTATTTTGAAATTTTTATTGGAGTATAGTTGATTTACCAACTCTTTCATTTTAAAGCGCAAAGCCCACAAGGCCCAGTGAAGGTTTAAGTAACTCCCTGACCCATCCCTTTCCATGGCACAGCACAGCCACCCCAGGTGACCCTCGAGCTCAGCTGAAAGATACATCAGCACAGACCCTTTCGATGTGCCTTCCATGCCATCTTGCCTACCCAAAGGTTTCTTTCTTTCTTTTTTTTTCTTTCATGCATAGCAGGGTCACACCAAGGGGGCACTTAGTGGCAGGGAGAGCCTCTGAGTTCTGAAGAGAAGTGATATTATGCCTGGGGTCAGTACAGGGGTTCTTGTTACATACTGCCTGGCCTGATTTCTTTGGGGCCTAGTCTAATTTCTGTGTGGCAATGGCCTGGGGGAACGGGGAAGGGTCTGCACAATCGAGTTGACTAGTCTAAGTATGGTTAGGTGGAACCTTCTCTCATTTGGACTCTGAGCGTGTGAATGTGTGTGTGAGTGTATACGTGTGCACATGTGTGTGTGTGTGTGTGTGTGTGTGTGTGTGTGTGGTAGACCTAGGAAGCCTCTTTCCCAGAGGAAGAAAACGCAGTTGCCCATGTCCTGTGGAGTTAAGCGGCCTCTCTCCATCCTCATGTGCAGACCAGAGCATAATGAGGACTGAAGTCACCCATCCAGATGGGTCAGCCTACAGGCCACACCCAGGACTGTCTGGGAATGGGCCTCCTTTGTGTTAGGAAACGTGAGCCTCCCAGATTGCACACGGGGCTGGGTGTGTCCCGCACAGAGAGCCCTTTGTGCCTGGGAGAACGTTGGCCCCGTTTGTTCTGGCAGACTTCCAGGCACTGCCCACCTGCAGCCATCCCACCCCGGGGCTCCCTGCCTTTCCTCTCCAGCTGCACTTCCCTTCCTCATGGGGTGCGGCCACCCTACTGAGGGCAGGGCACTAGGGAGGAGGCCTGGGCTTTGCCAGAAGGGCGACCCTGGGAGCCCCTGGCTGGAGACCAGGGTGACTCCAAGGACAGCTGTCACGGAGAAGAGAGGGCTCTGGGGCGGACTCACGCGGGCAGGCTGACAGAGCAAGGGCTGCTGACAGACCCACCCTGGGGCACCAGGAGCCGGGAGAGAGCTCGGAGGCAGAAAAGCCCTTCCTGCTCATCCTGCCTGGGTAGGGTGGGAGACAGCATGAGCTGGCTTGCTGCTGGGGAGACACTATCACTGAAGGTCCACGATTATAATTGCAACTGTTCGTGTTCCTTTAAAAATTAAATTAAAAAAAAAAAAAACCCCAAGAAATCTCATGCTTGTCAGAGCCTTCCTCCCCCGCTGTCGGCTCCCATTTATGAATCCGTGGCATCTTCTGCTGAGAGTTAATTACATGTTGTATGAAAGTTACAGGGCTTCCTTTTACATTTTTTCCTCCTTGATGGGTCCTAACCCTTTTGGCTGCCTTCCTCTGCTCCCTCCCCATGCCGCAGGGAAAAAGGCACAACTGGCCTGACCTCCTGCCCTGTGCTCCCCAGAGCCGGGCTCTCAGCCCCACTGCTCCGGGCCTCCCTGAGTTGGCGAGCTGACGACAGCCCTGCCCATCCAGGTCTCATTTCCCACCGTGGAGCGATCCAGTCCTGCCAGAGTGCTAGGGATTATGACACAGCACAAATGGAAGGTGTTATTAAAAGGGGCCACGCACTTCACCCACCTCCTGTGGCCCTCTTCCCGCCCAAACAGCGCGGATCAGGTGCGGGGTCCTGCAGCCTGAAGCCATCTATTCTACGAGAGGGTGAGAGGGCGCAGAGGGGGGGGTATGGTCCCTGCCAGGAGACTAGATGCCCTTTTTTCTTACAGCTCCGACCTGGAGCACTGTCTTCATTCTCAGGATGGCTCATCTTTTCTCTTAGGAGGCTGTGACCAACTCCGGAAGCAACAAGTGTGGACTAATACCCTGAATTATTGCCTCTTTGCGGTGTTGAGTTTCACCTACTGATGAGATGGCTGAAATTGCACAGCTGCTGCCCTCCCCCAACCCAGCAGTTACAGCTTCCCCGGGTCTGGACAAGTCACAGCCCCAGAGGGCTGGGAGGGCTTTCTCAGCCAGCGCCTGCCCTGAGCCAGCACACACCTCAAAGTGGAGAACTTTCTACTGTCCTCTGATAGCGCTCCCCTAAACCAGTTAATAAAGGACACCTCAGGTTGTGAGTTAAAAGTAATCATGTCTATAATTACTATTCTCAACTAACGGCACGTGGAATACCCACTTGTTAATACAGCAAAACTTTCCCTGTGGGCTGATGTCCTCCTGCAACTGCTTAATTCCAACCTAGGGTAGAGTCTGGGGATGTTAACTCGTTTTAATTATTAGCCTAATGTAAATTAGGAAACACAACCTGCTGTTACTGAATTCCAAAATATAATACAATTATGAATTTTCTATTCTTTTGAATATGTTTTGCAGCTTCCCGTCTTAGGCACAACCAAGAATTAACTTTATAAAAACGAATAATTTCTCTTCAAAACAAAAGTGACTGATGTGAGAAACCATGCTGGATTACTGATGAGCAGGTTGTCCACAGCCGCTAAGGCAAGGGGAATTCAAACTCAAGTGTGCAGAGCCTGTAAGAATGCAAATTCCTGGGCCTTGTGCCCAGAGATCCTGATTTAGTAGGCCTAGGGTTGGGCCTAGAATTCTGCATTTTTAAATAAGCATCATGGGTAATTCTGAGGCAAGGAGCCATCCAACTACATGTTGAGAAACTCTAGAGGGTTACGGCTATGGCTTATAAACACAGAAATCAGCTGGACACCCAGCAGCTGCTACTCTCCTCCCAGCCAGAACTTCCCTGGAATGTATATTCCAGGAAACTATTTATATATCTATTTTAAAAATAACATTAGGGTTTTTTTCTCCTTGGTTATAAAGCTAATGCAGAGAATATATATAATGCCATAATAATAATTTTTAAAACTCACTCATAATCTCTCCACAAGAAGGGGGGAGACTTTTAACATTATGTTGATGTTTTTCTTCCTTGTATATTTTTTATAAAGTTGACAACATATAGAATATGTCATTTTATTTCATTTTTTCCCATGTTACAAATTTTTTTCTGGAAATATCATTTCTAAAGGCTATATAACACCCCCCTCACGTAGATGTGGCTTATTTTAACAACCATCCCTAACTGCTGGACACTGAAGTTGTTTCTAATAATTATTATAAACAACATTGAGATGAATACCTCTGTGCATAAGGTTTTATCAACATTTTTGCTGACTTCCTACAGCTGGATTCCTAGTTGTGAATCACTGGATTAAAGGATATGAATGCTTCTGAGGCTCCTGATAGATGGCCTGCCAACTTGCTGTCCCGATTTGCCTCCTTGCTGGCACAGGGCAGAATGCCCATGTTGACGACCTTCTCAGCCTGTGCGGCAGCCTGTTTATCAAAGGTATCGCTCTTACCATATGTTATGGGTTGAATTGTTTTCCCTAAAAAAGATATTGTAAAATCCTAATCCCCCAGTACCTGTGGATGTGACCTTATTTGGAAACAGGGTCTTTGCAGGTGTAACAAAGTTAAGAAGAGGCTATTAGGGTGGGCCCTTATCCAGTATGACTGGGGTTCTAATAAAGAGGAGATTGCCATATGAAGACGCACACAGAACATCACGTGCTAACAGAGGCAGAGATTGGAGTGATGTAGCTGCAGGCCAAGGAATGCCAAGGATTGCCAGCTATCTGAAGCTAGGAAGCTAGGAAGAGCCAAGGAAGGAGTCCACCCAGAGTCTCAGAGGGAGCAGGGCCCTGCTGATACCTTGATTTCAAACCTCCAGCCTCCAGGACTCTAAGCAAATACGTTTCTGTTGTTTCGAGATACCCAGTTTGTGGTGCTTGGTTACGCAGTCCTAGGAGACTAATATACCATATGTTCCCTGGATTGGTGTCAGATGGGCCAGAAAGAGCTGAGGTGAGGTGCAAAGGACAGTTCTTACTCCCTCTCCAAAGGATGTCCAATGCAGCCCATTAATCTGTCCTTCCTGGGAACATTACCTGCTCCCATTCACGGGAGCAAGAATCCAGGGCCCGGCATGTGGCTCTGGGACCCATCACACACTAGAGCAGGGTCTGATTTAGTGTTTTCCCTCAGGGTAACATCTCACACGGTCAAGGGGCACACAAAATATAAACTTTGCATTTGTCTTCAAACTCTTGGATTTGACTTAATGAATAAGTATTTATTAGGCTCTTTCAACACCTCCTGCACTAAAGGCTCATTCAGCGGCTCAAACATGCCAGTGTCTGGGCAAAGGTCATCTTTGTCACTGATTAGGCCTCAGAATGATTCATTCTCAGGTTTCTCTCAGGCCTGAAACCCACGATTGGTTAGCAGATTGCGCTGCTCTTAAATTCCTTACCTCTCCTAGAGATGTTGGTCTTTGCTCCAGTGGCTTCTGAAAAAAGACCTCAACGCTCTCTCAGTTTGACCTTCTTGACCCTGGACGGAACCTAAACCTAAAGAATCCCAATGGAGAAGATTATACACTTAAGGAAGTTGTTATCCCAACAGTTAGAAAGTCTAAAACATTTTAAGCTACCCTTTACTGAGCACCCACCAAGTGTCAATTACCTCCTCTGGTCCTCACAAGAGCCCTAAGAGGTAGGTATAAGGATCTCTATTTTACAGGAGAAGAAACCAAGGCACAGACAGATCAGCAGGTGGCCCAAGGTGGCAGAGCTCAGACACGGCAGAGCCAGAGACGGAACCAGATTTTCTGACAGAGTCCCCCGCTCTCTGCTCCATTACGTGGTCAAGGACGGCTGGAGAAGGTTAGCTTTCCAGTGGAGTGATAAACGCTACCAAGGGATGCCAGATGTTTTGAGGAGTTACGCCAGATCTTTTGAGGCAGATATTCCTAGTTCGGCTCAGTTTCGTCTCCAACTTTTCTGGCATCTGCAGTAATACAGAACTTTGTTACACGACCCCTGAAAATAGTCTAATCTCTGCTAATTCATCTCCTAATTTTGTATCTCACTTTCAATGTATCTATTCCTCAAAAGTTGCAAGGAAAATGAGCCCTCTAAATACATACCAGGAATCTCATATTTAATGGTATGCTTTGAAAAAAGTTTTGTGAAGGGTTGCAGCCCTTATTTTTTGTATGACTGTGGATTTACACGTGACATGTTAGCTTCAGTTAGGTCCACCTGCATTCCTGGATGTGCAGGTACACGCAACGGGCTGGCTGGCTTTAGTGAAGTACACTTAGGCTCCATCGACCCTTTGCTCTAGTTCCAACTGCTAAGGGAAGGTGCATAAGCTCTCCCTGCTGAACAGCTGCCAGGTGTCAATCAGGATAACAAGCCAGGGTCCCAAAGGCTGGGCTGAACTGTCAGGCAAAGAGCAGGTTGGGTCAAAACCCAGGATGAAGCTCTCGTGGAAGCAGCAGACACAGCAGACAGGAAGTGCCCTCAGACACAAAGGAGGCTATCAGGCCAAGCGTGGGGCAGAGGAGGGCAGAGTTGACAGCTAATTCACTTCCCCATGAGTTCCACCGAGAGGGAGTTGCAAAGATGAAACTCTGGGCTTCCCAGTAGGCCTCTGGGTAGAGAGGGAAGTTGAAGACAGCAAAACCTCTCAGGCCAAGCAAAGCATGGTAAGGGTTACGGTGCAGGTGCAGAGGGCTACAAGCCCACAGATTGTGGAATGGGAGAAAAGAGCTTCACCCAGATCGTGATAACTGTCTCTCTGACAGATACATGAGAAATCAGAATTTGAAACAGTGGAGGAAGCAGCCTCTACCAAGAGAGTTCTCAGCATGAAAAAAAAAGTGGAAGTTGGGGGTTGCAGTGTTTGTGGCTTAAGTATCCGGCCACAGCCCCCGTTCTGCACCTGGCCTTAGCCTCCTAGGATAACCCCCACTGGTCCAGCCCACCAACTTCCCCGAAGGGCAACCACACAGGGCCCAGGACCTCCTGCTACTAACACTTTCCATACCGATCCCCAGCCAGTATTTCTGCCCTTTGATGTCACAGGGCTCTGCATCTTGCCCCACCTCAGCAAATTAGACCCCCTGGCTTCCCAAGAGCTGTTATTTTTAACTCTTCTACAGAGGCCTGGAATACAGAGCTTCCCAGAACTCTGGCTCAGTGCTATTTTGACCTGGCAGGAATGAGCCACCCATACACACACTTGGGAGAAGGCTTCCCAAGGAGAAGGGGGCCGGGAGCTCTTGCTCTGCCTGAGTTTGAATGGGGGTCACATGGGGCAAGAGGCAGCTCACGTGGTCCTGTGAGGCCATACTGACAAACAGCTCTGGACAGATCCGGATGGGTTTGGTTCACCCAGCTGTTGTGCTACTTCTGCCTGCAAGATGAGACACAACACTCCCTCCATGGGCTGGCATCACTTGTTGAGCCGTGGCTTTGGAAAGAACGGCAAGTCAAATCCCGGAAAGAGACTGAGAATGAATTGCAGCTGGAGGCCCACTGACGGGCAGTTGCGTCTTGCTCATCCTGGGGGGTCAAGGGAGGGTGGGGTGAGGTGGGATGGAGTGGGAGAGGAGGAAACCCAGGTGCCTGGGGAGCTTTGCTGCCTTTCTGTCTTCCTGGCTCCTCTCCCTTCTGACAAGGGCAGAGAAAACTGTCAGGGTTAAGGAAGCTTCTAGGTGTCGCTTAGGCCACTGCATGTGGGTGCTTTTTAAAGGGTCTTTTGTCCTTTCTTGAGCATCCTAGAGCCACAGGAGGCAGCCTCTCAAAGTGGGTGCTCAACACGGACAGTGGCAGACCAGAGCACCCAGAGGCTCCAGCCTCTTACTCAGAGGAAGAAGCCCAGACTCCACATTCCTTCCTGCAGCGAATCCATTTTCTTTCCTCTGAGGATTTTGGCCTGATTCCTCAGGTAGTAGGAAACTCACCTTTCCAAGGACTGCAGTTATGTCCTTGGCATGTTCTTAAAATTCTTCTTCCTTCTTTTTACGCCTCCGTCCTTCTTCCTACTACTCCCCCCGCCTTCACTGGGCAGCCACCCACCCTCAACTTACTCAGCCTCTCAAATTCTTTGACCTTTGGACAGACATCCTCTTTGAGGGGTGGGAGGTGGAGGAGCCTCCAGCCCTAACCCCATCCCACCGCGGTCAGCGGAGGCCACTGGGTTAGGCCAGTGCATTTCTTTAGGTCCAACCCTAACCAGGCAGGGCCAGCCCTGCAGGCTTGGCCAGAGCTGCTCCCATCAAAGGGATCTGGGCCGCGTTATCCAGACACGAACGTTCCCTGGTGGCCTGGGGCCGAGCGTGTCCACCCGCGGTTCTTCTCCTCCCCCAGAAACGTGGCCTGGGGCCTTTCCCAGCAAGGGCCTCTCCCTCCCCCACGCCTCCCCAAGCCACCCACCCAGCGCCGGCTCCAGCACGTGGCTCCGGGCGCAGGTTCCCTCCCCGCCCCGGCAGCTCCGCAGGGCGGTTTTCACCCTCTCGGTTCCCCTACCCCCCGTGACTTCTTGTAAAAAGCTCCGCTCGTCCCCACCCACCTCCGCCCTCCCGCGGCTGCCAGACCCGGCCAGCCCCGCACCGCCTCCCCCGGAGGCAGCGCTCTCTCCCAGCCCCTGGCAGTAGGCTCAGCTTCGGAAACTGTTGACTCAGAGGGTGGCCGGGCGGCCAGCGTCTGATGTCAGCTTGGATTGGGGCCAGGGGAGCCGAGGGGCCGGGGGAGGAGGGTGCCGGAGGCGGGCGGGAGCGGGAGGCGCGGGAGGCGGGAGGCGCCGGGCGCGCGGGAGGAGCCAGACGCCGGGCGCGGGGCGCGGAGCCGGGCCCTACCGGGGGTCGCTCGGCCGCGGCGGGGGCCTGCGCTCGGCGTCCCGGCTCCGCGCTGCGCGCTCGGCGGCTGCGGCTGCCCAGGCGCCCGTGAGTCACGGTGCGTCACCGGAGCAGATGCCCGGGGAGGCTGGAGGCTCCCCGGCTCCCGCTGACTCATCAGAAAGCCCTGCCCCGCGGCCAGGGAGGCGGGAGGCGGGGGGCGGGGCGGGGGAGCGGCTCGGGCCGGCGGCTGCCGAGGTCGTTTGAGGCGCTCCGAGCCGGAAAACCCCAAGAAGGCGGCTGCGGCGGGGCCGCTGGGGGTGCTCGGTGGGGAGCGGGGACGACTGGCAGCAACCGGGGTCACCTGCGGCGCGGGCCGGCAGACGCCCCGCTGTCGGGAGGAGGCGGTTCCGTGGCACCAGCACTGGCCTCGGCGGCGCCCGAGGTCGCGGGGGTCCTACCCCTCCCTTTAAGACTTTGGGTCTGTCTGTGGGAAGAGACTGCGCCAGCATCCAGGGCTTCGACGCTCTCATCCCCCGCCTCCGTCTTTCTACCCGTCCCTCCCCAGGGGAAGCTACTCTGGTGCTGCGGACACCACGTGCTGGGTCAAGGCCTGGCCTCAGCTCTTTCCTGTCGCTGCCGGCTAACCACAAGGCCCCCTGACACTCCGGAAATGGAGCGGACGGGCCAGAGAACTATCAGGAAGGGGCACGAGCAGAGAGGATTTATCTTTGCGGCTGTCCACCCTGTCCTGGAACAGGGACAAATTCTGTAGCATTCAGGAAAAGCGTGGTGCTCCTCCACGCAAGGCGCCTCCACCCCACCCCCAGAGACAGGCCGGGGAGGAAGAGGCACAGAGGGGTGTGATCGCCCCCGCCCTTCCTGCATCTACAGCCTGGCCAGGGAGACAACCCTGCGCACACCCGGGCAATGACAGTCTGGGAAGGGGGGGTACAGGCGCTTACAGAAGGTGGAGGCTTCCTGGTGGAGCTGGCATTAGGGCAGGGACCTTGAAGAGGAAAGATTTGAACAGATGGGGAAAGGACATTCCACATGGAATCAAATGTCGGGAACCAAAACCTAGAAGCGGAAAGATCAGGGGGAGTTCTGGGAACGGCAAGCAATGCAGTTGGACTGGAAGAACTGAGGCGCACAGGAGCATCAGGGGCCTCTCCCGGCAGCACGAACGTGTGTCTCAGAAGCAGGCACAGTGGCCCAGAGGGACCTGGAGTCACGCTGGGCTCCTCCCTCTGTCCCTGGGCACCGAGTCATGCCAGTTCCCAGACGGGTGGACTCTTTCCAAGTATTCCACAGTCCTGCTCAGCCACAGCTGCAGGAGCCTTCCTGCCTCGGACAGCTTTTATTAGCTGGTCTCTAACGCAAACCTCCTTTGTTCAGATATCAAATGCTTTCCCCTTCTGTCCTTTGACCACTGTCTGTTTGTATTGATCTCCCTCAGTGTTTCTCAACCGCGACAGCACACTGGAATTACCTGGGGGTGCTTTAGAAATCACAAATGTTGACACATGGGCCCCCTCCCAGAAAGGTGATTTCACTGGTCTGGGGTGGAGCCCAGGCATCAGCATTCTTTCACTGGGCAGCCAGGGATGAGAACCACTGATGCAGATGGTCACCGTCAAGAGTGTCCAGATGAGGCCCACACTCCCAGAGCAGGGGCCCCCTGGCCTTCAGACTTCCCAACTCCAACAACCCCCCAACCTCCCCCGAGAATGGCCTTGGCAGATCTCCAGGAGCAGTTGGGCTCCCCAAGGCTGGAGTTGAAATGTGTTTCCCAGGCATCCACTCTGCAGCTGAGGCCAAAGTTTCCAACAGGAAGGGAGGGTGAGGCTTCTGTTTGTTTCCCAAGAGCCAACTGGCCTTTCAAGCCAGTGATAACGACCGTGAACCTCACTGGCAGGAGAACCAGGCATCAGTAGGAACTGCAGCCATTTCCTGTCGACAAGGCATACCTGGAAGGGGCCCTAGGGTGGAGGTGGCACCACCTGTAACACTCTGTCCTCAGAGGTGGAGGAGGACCCAGCTAAGGACAGATTGGGGACCTGGGCAACAGGTCCTCTGCTTTCTTACGGGCAAAAAGGAGGTGATGCCTCCTGCCTCAAAGGTTCTTGTGAGGACCCTGAGATAAATCACCCCAGTGTGGAGGTAATTTTCAGTAAGCATTCTTTTCTTCCTGTTTTGCTAGTAACTCACAAATTTAGGGAAAATGTCCATGTCTGGGCTTCTCAGCTCTCCCAGCATTTGTCCACCCGCACCTCCCCAATCTACAGGATTTGGGGAGGACCCTGAAACCATATCTGAAGCCAGGGGTAAAGGAAGGTCAGGCTGAGGAGCTTGGCAGTGGCCTGTCTGCTGTAAGGGAAATGACATTGATTAACAAGGGGGGGACCAACGGTCCTCTCCCAGGACCGAGCAGCAGAAATATGGCCTTGAGCCTGGGGAGGATCTACAACTAGGAAGAATTTCCTGACAAATGGCAATGCTGCCTAAAGGACTCATGAGAGTTTGTGAAAGTCAGAGATTCATCCTGGATACCTGACCCTGTCGCCACCAAGCAGTGTTGTGTTCCCATTTGACAGCTGAGAAAACAGACTGAGCGACATTCAGTACCTTGGTGAAGCAGCCACAGCCAGCAAGTGGCAGAGTAGTGACTGAAATCTGAAAGACCAGCAGTTAAGCATAGTGGGCCAAGACCTCCCCCCGACCCCGCCTTTTGACTCTAAGATCTTGGGAATTTAAGTTTTTCATCTCAAGCCTTGTTTGCAATCAGAGCCCTAGAAAAGCCAAACTTAATCCTAGGGCTGACGCATTTAACCCAAAGAGAAAGTGTGTCATTGAAATGCTTCTGCACTCCTCTCCCTTTGAATCCCCATCACGGAGGAGGAAACTCTATGAAGGGTAACTAGTGTTTATTGGAAGGTCTTTCCTGGCCAAAATGAGGGCGAACGAGATTGTCGAAGGCCTTGGTAAATGCAGTAGAGACGCCACGAGATGGCCCTTTCTTGGATTTAGGAATGGATAATTCTTCCCTCCCTTAGAATTCTCCCCGGCACATCTCCTTGTGGCGTCACGAGGTTCCTGGTGTGAAGACCTGCGGGCCTACTGGGAGGTTAGGTATTCCTTTTCCCATTTCACAGATTAGGAAACTAAGCTGGACCGAGGCTGGGATTCAGTGTTGGTTGGATCTGACTGCATAAATTCCTTCCCTCGTTCCTGAGGAAGAACTGACCACCTACGGCGGACACGACTGGTAACCTGGCCGCCCTCCCAGGCCAGACTCCCCGCTGCAGGGCGGCCCGGGGCGCGGCGGAGCAGAGGAGCAGAAGGAACGGAACCGGCGCGACGCGCACACGCCGAGGCCCAGGGCAGGGGCCCCGAGCGCCGGGGAGGAGCGCATTTCCCTTCCCGCTCCCCTGGGAACCCGGAGTGGGGGGAGGGGGCAGCCTCTGCCCTCCCCATCCGCCCCAGCCGCCAGGTGCCCAGAAACTCGGCCTCCCCCCCTCCCCCCGCGCCTGTTCCCGGCGCAGCCCGTATCTCGGCGGTCACGTCTCCCCATCCGGCTCCAAAGTACGAGTCAGCCGCGGCCCGGCCAACCCCGCGGAAGGGCGGAGGCAGGGAGGGGGAGGGCGGCGCCGGGGGCGTAGTGGGGGCAGACGGCCCGGGCGGGCGGGGCCGCGCGCTGCACCCCTCCTCCCTCCCGCGCGGCGCGGGCGGGTCTGCGAGGAGCCGGGTCCCGCCTGCCGCGCCAGGGTCGGCCCAGACCTAGGGGCGAGGCACTGGCTAGGTCGCAGCAGCGCGGCCGCCGCCCCCGCTGCGTGCTCTGCGGGCGGGGGGCGGGGCGGGTGGGGAGGCCCGGCGGGGAAAGCCGGGAGGCCGCGCCTCCGGAGCGGCGCGCGGGCGGGTGTTGCTGGGGAGAAAAGCGCGGCCGCGGCCCCGCCCCGAGCCCCTTGGGCGCAGCGCCCTCTGCTGGTGCGGCCTCAGAACTGCACGGGGACTCCCCCCGCATCTACAGCGACTACCCGACTGCGGAGGCGGAGGAGGGCTCCGGTCCTGCTGTAGGTTCGTAGAAATTCCTGGTTAATTAAAGATCTCCATTCTCTTTAAAAAAAAAAAATTAATAATAATAATAATTCAAAAACGAGTGCAGAGCATTGGAGGAAAATTTGGAAATGTGGAGAAGAAAAAAAGAAAACAAATTACTCATAATGCCTGTTTTAGAATTTTACTATCTGCCCTTCAGTGCTTCATATCTGCAAATCTTTGTGTGCATCTTTTATAGAATTTTAAAAGTACAATTTTGTCAGCTTTGTGAACGCATAGGCCTTGTTTTGTTCACTGCACCATCCTCAGTGTCTAGAACACTGTTTAGCAGTGTTCTGGGTGCTCAAAAACCAATTGTTGTTTCTACCAACATGGGATCATGCTTTTCACACTTTCTTTTTTTTTTTTTTTTTTTTAATTAATTAATTAATTAATTTATTTACTTATTTTTGGCTGTGTTGGGTCTTCGTTTCTGTGCGAGGACTTTTCTCTAGTTGCGGCGAGCGGGGGCCACTCTTCATCACGGTGCGCGGGCGTCTCACTGTCGCGGCCTCTCCCGTTGCAGAGCACAGGCTCCAGACGCGCAGGCTCAGTAGTTGTGGCTCACGGGCTTAGTTGCTCCGCGGCATGTGGGATCTTCCCAGACCAGCGCTCGAACCCGTGTCCCCTGCATTGGCAGGCAGATTCTTAACCACTGCGCCACCAGGGAAGCCCCTTTCACACTTTCAAGATCATCATTTTTAGCATGCTTAAATTTTCTTGTATGCTCCCCTGAGTAGTAAAAGATTGATGATAAAATGGTCCACTAGCTCCCTTCTAGAATTTGAAGGAATGTGTTTGGAATTTAGAATTATTCACAGTATATGTATAAGGTGACCACCCCCCCACACACACCACCACCACCAGCTGCGGGCTCTGGAACAGCACAACACCCTGTAATCAAACATACCACATTCCTGCAGCAAAATGTGTGACTATTCGCACCAACTAGGATAAATAAACACTATAAACAGCTTCATGTCCCTTCAGTCAGGTTTTGAGGCCAAATGAGTTTTCACCGAACTAAACAAAAAACTTTTGAGTTTCCAGAACATTTTGAATTTGAAGAGACTGCACTAACCTCAGGCACAAGGGTCTGAAGATGTGAGTGAGTCTCTGCTGTGTGCGCTTGTTTTCCCATTTGCCTCAGTCTGTGCTCGGTAATCACAGGTAATTGAGGTGCCGGCTGATGAGAATTGAGTGAATGTGGGGTGCCATGTGAAAGGCTAGGATATGGTTGGGTTAGACTTTTGGATGTGGTCACACCTCCTTCTCTACTCCAGGCTGCCACCTTCAAACCAATGGACGTCACCACTTGTGTGGTTGCCTTTGTTTCTTCCTGGATTCACTTCTAGGGCTATGCTTGTCCCAGTGGACCTCACCTGGGGATTTTGGAAGAGAGCCAAAGTCCCCCCAGAACACCCGCACCCACCTATGACCAAAGGGGCATGACAGTAATTTCTCCAAAAGGGCATGTCATTCAGCTGACATTCGTTGGTTGTGCTGTTACCACATGCACAGAACCATACGCAGCCTCTGGGCTGGGCCTCTCTCTGAACTCCAGACTGAGTACCCAGCCTCCCACTGACATCCCCACCCCAAAGTCACCTCAAATGCAACATGTCCAAGACCACACTCACAAGCCTCCCCTCAAAACCTGGTCCTCTTCTCTTGTGACCAACGTGTCAGTGACCGAGCCCATTATCCAGTTACACAAGCTAGAAACTCAGAGGCACCCTCCCCCTCTGTCTCCTCCATCCTTATCCAACTCATCACATCTTGCCCATTTACCTCTGAAACAGCCCTTCACTGCACCACCACCATCTGGTCCCAATGCCAGAGCCTAACCAAGCCTCCACTCCCAATTCTTGCCCTCCTCAGGCCCTTTCTCCACAATGAAGCCAGACGAATCCCTTCGAACACAAACTCAATTACTTCACATACACTGCAGGACCACCAGGAGCAGCTCCAAGGTTTATGGCTTCACCTAGGATTTCTGCAAAATCGTTTGACAGCTCTGAAACACACCCCACCTCTAGCTATAAAAAGAGTAACGCCACCCCCATCTTTCTTAGGATAAAAATAGAAATCCATAAAAAGGCCTGCAGAGCCCTGCCTGGGCTGGTGCATCCTACAGAATGCTTGTGCTATGAGTCTCTACCCTCCAGGAGCACTGACCTTCTTCCTCAGGGCCTTGAATTTCCATCTCCTGGCCTTTGCACTTGCCGTACTCCTTGCCTGGAACATTCTCCCTCCATCTCTTCACCTACTTAACTCCACTCTTCATTCACATCTCAGTGCAACTATCATTTCACCAGGAAATCTTCCTGACCAAGCCAAGTGCCCCATCATCTGCTCTTTAGCACCAGTGCTGTTCCTTCAAAGCTGAGACTCTATTGTAGTCTTACATGTATTTGTTGATTCCCTCAGGACATGGTCCTGTCTGGTTCGCCCATCACGGTGTTCCCAGCACCTGGCCCAGTGCCTGGCATAAAGCAAGTACTTCTTGAATATGTATTCCATGAATCCGCTACCTTGTCTGCTCACCCATCTTGGGACAACCCCGGAAAGGAGGCGGTGTTGTGAGTTCATTCACCCACCCAACAAAGAGCATCTGTTATGCACTGGTCTTTGGGGATATGAAAAAGATACAGGCATGACCTCAAGAGCTACTGGAAGATGGCAGACTGAGAAACCAGTTGACTGACTGCCTTCAAGATCTTAACTTCTAAATCACAAAAACTGATTCATGGATCTAGCAAAGCCATAGTCACACAGAGAACATTCCCCACAGATAAAAAGATCCCTTCTTTGAACCTGAACCAATCAGCAAAAGTCCCTTTTCTCCCAACCCACCAGCCCTAATCGTTCCCTGCTTTTCAAGCTGGCCTCAACCACTTGATCCTAAGAAAAGCCCAACCTGACCTTCAAAGACTGAGAGGGTCCAAAGGCTTGCCTGGTGTGTGGGTTCCTTGGATGCATCAAGCTATGTAAACTTGGTTTTGTGTGGCCATAGGTATGTCATTGGTGGACCTGACATCCCAACTTGGAGTTCAAAATGCACCTGGAAAAAGCCACAAAATTTAACCACCACATTCCTTGAGTGTCTGGGTCTTCTAGCCTTTGGTTATATTGTCTCACACCCAAGAACAAGGGTCCCTCTTGGGCTCAGAGTTGTCACGGTAACTTGTCAGTGGGCTCAGCTCCAGCAGTTGTCATGGTCACTGCAAACCTGTACTTTGTTTGGGATTTGCAGTGGCAAAAGCTGTTGCTAATGGGGGTGGGTGAATGGAGGAGGGGAAGGAAGGTGAGGCAGAATCCCCTCTTCCTCCTGGCTCCGCCCCACCTCGAAACCCACTGTAACAGTGGATTAGGACAGAGAGGCGGAGGCTTGTGTGACGTTCAGAAACATGCTAGAACGTAAGAATTTAATACTACGTGAAATCAACTAAGAAAACTGAAAAACAATTGCTTGCTGCAACTTCGAGGCACTATGAGCAAAGATAATCCACGAGCGCCATCTAGTGGGTAGATCAGCCATTGCAGCCCAACCCCTGAGCCCTTCTTGAGTGGCAGCGATGTCTGCTCTGTTTCCACCAACAGAGAAGGTCAGCCATCTGCATCTGGGCCCTTGCTAGAAAGAGCATTTTGAGCTTAATTGCCCCTGGCACTGTGCTCTGCACTGTGGAAAGAAAGCTTCACTCATATCCTATGGATGCTTTGAATTTTGTTAACATTTTTTAAATTTGAATTTAAAGTGTTTCCCTTTTAACTCTGGCTGCTAGGAACCTCAGAGACAAAGCGTGGTCAGACTTTAGCAGCACCTTGTGATGATCACTTTTGGACTAACCTTGACTCAGTTTTATCTAATATTTAAAGTTGTTCTCCACTTTACTGCCATATTCTTATCAAGTTTCTTTTTTTTTTTTTGGCTGCATTGGGTCTTAGTTGCAGCACATGGGATCTTTCCTTGTGGTGCACGGGCTCTAGAACACACAGGCTCAGTAGTTGTGGGCTTAGTTGCTCAGCGGCATGTGGGATCTTTGTTCCCCCACCAGGGATCGAATCTGTGTCCCCTGCATTATAAGGCGGATTCTTAACCACTGGACTACCAGGGAAGTCCCCTCTAGTTTCTATCTTATATGAAGGATATTTCAAAGAATTTTTGGAAGAAGGTGGAGTCACCAGTAATTCCACACAGACTCCATTACCAAAACATCTTATTCAGGAGTCATCAGGAGCAAGAGGGTTCCAAGCCCCAGGGAGATTCAATGAGCAGGAACCCAGGAGATATAATGGCAAACACATACTGAAATTTTACTACATGCTGAGCACTTTTCTAAGCACTTTAAGTGTAAAAACTCATTGAATTCTTACAATCCTATTTTTTATAGATGAAGAAGTGAAGCTCAAAGTTTGGGGGCAATTTGTTATACATCAATACATGGAAGAGGTTAACTGAGGATCAGAGAAGTTAAATAACTTGTCCAAGGTCACACAGCTAGTAAGTGGTAGAAATGGAGTTACGATGCCCCAAGTCCACGTTCTTAACCACTAGGCTCTACTGCTGCTTCATGAACTCTGAGTCAGGCAGCAGCTGAGGCCAGAATGGGGAAAAGAGGCTTTGTTTCAGGGTCGCAGACTGAAAGAGGAACTCACAAGCAGAGCTGTGTGGCACAGAACCGCCTGCAGTTGTTGGTGTGTAATTGAGGTTGTGTGGATATTACACAGTTGCTGACTCTTGTCCAGCCCAGCATCCTGGATGAGGGATGCGGGGGACCCTGACGGGTCAGACCACTTACTGTAGCAGGCCTAAAGATAAAGTGGGGGCCGGTCCATCCCTCAGAATCCAGAAGTGAGCTGAAAGCCTCTAGGAGGCCTCCTGAGATGGAAGTGCCACGTGGGCCGGGATTTAGGGTTATTTTGTTTACTGCTGTCCCAGTGCTAGAATAGTCCCTGGCCTGGAAATATCAAAAGATATTTGTTGGAGAATAAATGAACAACCAAAGGAATGAATGAATGAATGATAAGGTTGAACTCACCCTCGGGCATTGCTGTGAAGGAGCTACGCTGTCTGAGAGGTGCTGCGGGATCTCACAGGATGAGTAGCAAGATGGCACCTTTGGGGTTTTTTAAAAATATATTTATTTATTATTTATTTTGGTTGCGCTAGGTCTTAGTTGCAGCATGCGGGCTCTTAATTGCAGCATGCATGCGGGATCTAGTTCCCTGACCAGGGATCGAACCCCAGCCCCCTGCACTGGGAGCACGGAGTCTTAACCACTGTGCCACCAAGGAAGTCCCTGCACCTTCAGTTTGAAGGCTGACCAGGGCCTAGAAAGCACAGATTCCAGACGGGACTGCAGAGGGAGACTTTAAAGCAGATTAGTGATTTCATCAGACCCGTTTCAGAAGCTCACTCTGCAGCCATAAGGATGGTGGCTCGAGGGGAGACCCTAGTAGCAGAGAGACTAGTTAGAAACCATTGAAATAGTCCAGGTCAGAGAGAGGAGGCAAGGCTCTAGAACCAGGTCTCTAGCCTGACTCTGGCCCCGCCGTGGCGTTGGGGTAGTTTGGGGCTGCAGATCTTCGGGGTCACGTGGTGTGGGTGGTCTGTCAGCAGGCGGAAGCCGGCAGAGGTAAGGGAGCTACAGCAAAGTGGGTGATGGCCTTCTGAGCCGCTGGTCTGGGGGCTGAGTTGTGGAAAGAGAGAGGTTAAAGTGTTGAAAATAAAAAGGGGCCACTAAGGTTGAGGAAATTAGTTCTTGGACATGCTCTCACACCTCCAGCTGCCCTCTGAGCCGGGCTGAGGCCTGAACTCAGGCTCACCTTCCCCTAGAGAACCATCTGGAGGGTGGCAGAGTCGCCACATCCCTTTGAACTTACCCTTCCCAGGCATTGCAGGCGTACCCGAGGGCTCGCCTGAGGGGTGAACCGACTTCAGATGGTCTCCCCAGACGTTCCTCTCCTGCAGGTTCCTGCACTGTTCAAGATAAAAGGTTTGAAATGATTGGAAGTGGCAGAAGTAAAATGCTGGGTAGTGTCCATTATGGTCAGACTTTTTCCCGAAGGAGAAAGAGGGTTGGAATGTTGGAATAAAAACAGGTATCTAGAAGGTAGTGCCACAAAATATTAAAAGCAGTTGTCTCTGTTGCAGAGTTTCAGATGATTTTTTTCGTCAAGAGTTTTTCTAATTTATAAGAATTTTATAATAATAGGAAAAAACAAAGATCCTTTAACCTTGTAGGAAAAAGGGAAGATAAAGAAAAGTTAAAAAGCAGGAAGCCTGAAAATGTGCTGAGGAAAGGAAGGCAGCAGAAGGAGCAGCTACTGTCAGGGAAGGGAGTGGGCAGGCAGGGGCCACCAGGGCAACTACAAACATATCTGTGTTTATAGGTTGTGTCCCCCTAAATTCACATGTTGAAATCCTAACCCCCCAGTACCAAGGAATGTGAACTTATTTGGAAATAGGGTCACTGCAGACATGATTAAAGTTAATATGAAGTCATTAGGGAGTGACCTAATCCAGTATGACTGGTGTCCCTGTAAAAAGGGGAAGTTTGGAGACAGACTCATATACAGGGAGAATGACATGTCAACATGAAGACAGCTGTCTACATGCCAAGGAGAGAGCTTAGAAGAGATCTTTTCCTCACAGTCGTCTTAGTTAACCCTTAACCACACCTTGATCTGGGACTTCTGGCCTCCAGAACTATGAGACAATAAATTTCCGTTGTTTAAGCCCCCCAGTTTGTGGTACTTTATTACAGCAGCCGTAGCAAACTGACACACATCCTAGCAGAAATTGCGGTTCTGACCTTCTTAAATAGAAATTGAACATGATATAGTCTTTTTCTTTTAATGACTGAGTACAGAGCACTCTGTCAAGCTGCTCTGCAGGGCTGATGGACGCATCCCCCAGATACTAGCCAGCAGCCGCTGAACGCTCACAGCTGCATTCTTCACTGGGAATTGGCTCACAACTTTGTTCATCTCTGAGAATTGCCCTCTGCCACAGGGAACTGCTTGCCCAAGGTTATGTCTCTTCACAAGGTGCAGCTTGTAGCCAACAGCTGGCTAGTACTGTGATACAAAGTCCCAGCCCCGCCTTCTCAATTTGGTCCAACTCTGAAGGGCCAGCCCAGCTCCAGAACCCCCCCACTGGCTCAGCTAAGGACTCGGCTGGAAATACATCATGGATCAGCTTCTCCCTCTGCCCACTCCTGCCTCCCAGCTCCTACGAGCACTTCCAATCAACCTTCTGCGTGCAGCTGTCTTCACCTGTGTTCAGGAAACCCAGTCTAAAATAATGACACAGGTTTATCAAGCCTTAGGTTCAAATCCCTGCTCTGATACATCTTAGCTGTAAAATTTGGGGGCAAATTCCTTTACCTATCTGAGTCTCCATTTCTTCAAATGTAAAACAAAGAAATTAGATAAGAATATCCCTAGGATACTTTGAGCTCCATATTTGTGTGTCACACAGAGGTATCATGAGGCTGTGGAGATGCTTGTCCTTGACGAAATAGCTTAGGCTAGGCTTTTAGTTCCACCGTGTCCTATGTTTTTGCTCTTCTTTTCTCAATTGCCGTCAAACTGCTGTAGTAAAGACTTGAGTGTAATCCTTTATTATTGATACACTCTTCAAACCTACTCCCAAGAGGGTGAAGAGTAAGTCAGTTTTGAAACCGTTTGTTCCAGGGTGATTGGTTCATTAGGGGTCAACGTTAAGATAACTTGAACTTCGTGGTTCTTAACATACGAATATGCAAAATACACACTCCTCAAATATCTACCAGCTACCTCAGTTCACCAAGTGTAACAAGCCACACCCACCCGTAAACTGATGTTACCACTTTCAGATAACCCCCTTCCACCACTTCACAACTCACAAGCTGCAACACTTCCACAAACTGTGGGTCTTTTTCAAGGTGACGTGCTGCAGTGGCTGTAGTATCTATGTATTTGTTTAACATGTGTACAACTGTACAGCCATTTTAAATTGGTTACCATCAATATTGTAATGTCGCACTGACAGCATGAGTGCTCCCAACCTCATATTCCCCATCAGCCCATGGTGCGGTTTCACATAGTGTAAGGATTTTTAGGAAAGCATATGCCAAGTTCTAGCAAAACTGACTGTACATAAAAGGGAGGGGGCAGTAGCATTGTGCCACTTGGGTAGTTACTTTCCTCCTCAACGTGAACTTCTTGTATGTCCGCATAGGTTCTCATATGAAGCTTTACATGCCCTCCCCGACATCAATCTAAAATACTCTAAACCCAGTTCCTATTGGGGCAACATGAAGGTAACACTAACTAAACCCATTTTTAAAAAAATTTATTTTTGGCTGCGTTGGGTCTTCGTTGCTGCGCATGGGCTTTACCTAGTTGTGGTGAGCGGGGGCTACTCTTCGTTGCAGTGCACGTGCTTCTCATTGCGGTGGCTTCTCTTGTTGCAGAGCATGGGCTCTAGGCGCGTGGGCTTCAGTAGTTGTAGCACGCGGGCTCAGCAGTCGTGGCTCAGGAGGTCTAGAGCGCAGGCTTAGTAGCTGTGGCGCACAGGCTTAGTTGCTCTGTGGCATGTGGGATCTTCCCGGACCAGGGATCGAACCTGTGTCCCCTGCATTGGCAGGCGGATTCTTAACCACTGTGCCACCGGGGACGTCCCTAAACCCATTTTTAAAACACATTTTAAAATGATGCCTCTCGGGGCTTCCCTGGTGGTGCAGTGGTTGAGAGTCTGCCTGCCAGTGCAGGGGACACGGGTTCGAGCCCTGGTCTGGGAGGATCCCACATGCCGTGGAGCGGCTGGGCCCGTGAGCCACAATTACTGAGTCTGCGCGTCTGGAGCCTGTGCTCCACAACGGAAGGGGCCGTGATAGTGAGAGGCCCGCGCACCGCGATGAGGGGTGGCCCCCACTTGCCACAGCTAGAGAGAGCCCTCACACAGAAACGAAGACCCAACACAGCCAAAAATAAATAAATAAATAAAATGATGCCTCTCTTTTGGGAAACACTAAAGTTCTCCTCCCTCTCCCAGCAAGCTCTTTACGTGTGTTCTCTCGTAGAATCAGAAAAGGAGGAAACCAAACTTCAAAAATGCCCTCGCTTCCTTTATTTCTGTTGAGAATTTAACAGTAAGAGAGACTATTAAGAGGGTAGGTTTAAGTCACAGAAGTAACTAAAGCTGAGGGGCATTACTGAGCAGTAAAACAAAGAAATTGCCTAAGTGCATTAAGACTGGTTTGAAGCAACAAAAACTGAGTATGTGACTGTGTTGCATAAACTACAACTTAAGAGCATCCCACTAAAATTAAAAAAGAACAGTTCTAGATAAATGCAAATTAAAATTCTATTCCCATATATCCCTTATGGTAAAGGGATTGTTGGTATACCCGTAAAATTATGAAACTTTAAAATCCCCCCAAATTAAGCTCAGTGAGCAGATGGAAATAGTCTGAGTGGTCTCCCCAAATTTAAAAGTTCTCCTAATTTGACTGCTCATGCACGTAGTATATATTGAGAGGCACGTTTACAATGGTGGACTGGAAACACATCTGTTTCTTCCTGAACTAAGGCGAAAACTCACAAGGATGGAGACATCAGATGAAAAAATGAAGCTGGAAAGTGCACAGACTAGTAAATTATTTAGAAACGGCAGGAAACAGAATCCCAAGTTGCCAGGGGGTACCAAAAAACCCTCAAATTCTAAAACGTTGCAGAGAAATTGGCAGCAGTCCCATCTGGAGGTGGGGCAAAATAAGGATTGTCTGGAAGTCTAAGCATTCAATTCCTAAATCCTTTCTCCTACGCTGCACAGCTGGGCAAGAGCCCACTCTCATTCGTCATGACTGGAGATTCCTTCTCTCAAGTGGGTAAATGGGCCTCTGGAATAATGGACATGGAGCACTGCTGAGGGCAGGGGTACCCTACTGCACACTGAATACAGAAGCCCAACCCCTCTGACTCCACTTGTCTTCTAGAATGCTAGCAGATGGCCCATTACCCTTCAGGAAGGAGACATGAAAAGTGTTCACTGAGAATGAGCAAAGACTTCAAAATTATGACATGAGGTTCCCCAACTGATCCACTAGGACAGAGCACATTCAGTTGACAAACGGCACTCACAGCTTCCTATTCGCTCTTTAGCCCCCCACTCAGATAGAAGGGTTACCACACATCCGAAGAATGCCTCTAATAAAGATACAGACCAATCCAAAAACATATAGAGAAAAAAAAAAAAGACTTCCAAAAACAGAGAGAGAAAAAAAAAAAAGACTATCTACGTCTGGGGTTGGGGTGAGGGATGCGGGGGAGAAGGGCTGGCTGGGGGGAACTTCCAAAAAGCTTTCTTGGGAGATCATTAGCTTGTAAAAATTGCAGAGATTAAAAAAAAAAGACTTGGGGGACTTCTTCGCGGTCCAGTGAGTAAGACTCCGTGCTCCCAATGCAGCGGGCCTGGGTTCCATCCCTGGTCAGGGAACTAGATCCCACATGCATGCTGCAACTAAGAGCCCACATGCAGCAACTAAGACCCAATGCAGCCTAAATAACTAACTCCGCGCTTTCACTGCAGGGGGCGCAGGTTCCAACCCTGGTCAGTGAACTAAGATCCCGCATACCGTGCAGTGAGGCCAAAAATTTTAAAAAAACAGATGGGAGGAAATCAATGAGATCCAGAGAATTAAAAATTTCTGAATTTTAACCGTGTCCCCCTTGCTCTGTACACCATTGCTAAAAATTGAGTGGTGACAGAACTGTAAGCACAGGCGGACAGGATGAAGTCTGGCACCGTCATTTAGGAAAAGCTCTAACTGGAATCTGAGACTGAATCTAATCAGAATAAGATCCTGCTGGTTTACCAAAGGATCTTTCTTCTCTTGCACTCTCACGCAACCCCTTTTTTCTATTGCCAATACATGATCACTTCACCTGTTAGCCAGCTGTGGATTAACTTTCCAATTTCCCATAATTGACCCAGTGCTAAATTTCTTCCTAAGCCATCAACTACAAAGGGTTTTGACAGGCGTAAGAGGTATTATGGTAGAATCAGGATTTCAAAGATTAAAATGGAACTGCTTTTGAAACTGAAGCCAATATAGGTCATGGAATTCAGGAGTAAGAAAGATGGTGCTTACCTGCTCCAAGACAACACACAAAAGCTGAAATCTTTGGGCTCACATATATATTGGACTTTATCGAAGCCTTCAGTATTCCGTATGTAATATCCAGAATCATTTTACCAGATTCAATTTGTTACTAAGTGATAAAGCAAGTTAAGATTCTTAAAGAATGCTTACAAGTTAACACACAAAGCTGATATGTAAAATTACAAGTCTTTCACGACAGAAGCCAAAGCAAAGCAAAACTAAAATGTAAGGAGGAATAAAAACATTTTATCTGTGTATTCAGAATCACACACAAGTTACCTTTACAGTTCAATTTACTATATAGAAATCATTTGGGTTTTATAGTTTCAGTTAAATTCTGAACTGAGATTACAATATTGTTTTAAAAAAAATGGTTATATTAATTCATTATTTTAAGCAAACCAAATTGAAATACATAAGTTCAAACTTCAGATTTATGGCAAACAGTCTTCAAATACAACACAGATATTTCTTAAAGTTACCGTATCATTCACGTCTTACTTGCAACTCTGAGCTGTTATACACAGAATAGCTCTCCTATAAATATGGCAAAATCGACACGCCATGAAGCTCAAAGTTGTATAGTCAGGCCAATGAGTCAAAGTTGTACCATCTCTTAAAAGATTTGGCATTTCTGGACCAAAAAGCACAACAAGTAAAGAAGGTTAGGAACAATTCCTCCTCCTTATTACAGTTAAAAAAAGTTGCATGGTAGCTTGGAATTCTGCATAAAACCCCACATTACATCTTGGAAAAGCCCAAGGGTAATTAGATGACAACAGATTGGAGTCTTTTTTTTTAAAATTAATAGAACCCACATACTTCAAATGGGAATTAATCAAATCAAAAATATTAAGCACCTACTGGTTTAAGAGATTGAAATTTATTAGAGATTCATGATCAATTTCCTTCCACCTTGAAATCAAGGTGTAAAAACCAGCTATTAAGTGCATTCCAAACTTCTCCTATGTAGCACAGGTAGAATTTTCTGTCCATTGGCACCAAAGTGAAGTCACATTTCCTCTTGGTAGACAGAAATTCCACATCTGAACATAGAGTAAGTTAGGAAAAAATGACCCCTGTTGTTTATTACTATTGTGATTCTGAGATCTAGGATTACTAATATACTAGCAGTGAACAACGCAAATTCCTGGCAACAACTGTCATGTTAGTGACTCTAACTCACTTCCCCCAATCACCATAAAATTTTAGTATGAAAAGAATTAAAACTACACTAAGCTGAACAAATGGGAAATAACAAGAAGCTAAGTGAACAGCTAAAACAAAACAAACCCTAAGTCTGAAATCACTGCAATTGAGAAACTGAAAATAGGTGTGCTTCTCCCCACCCCACCTCACAATTTTCAATTTAAATAATATTCCGTGCAAAGGAGCATCAGGTTTCTGGATATAGATGTAGCCCTTCTTTAAGATTTAGTGCGCAGCAGAGTTTTCTGCAATTTTATTTCCCTCCCCCAAAGTTTTTTCAAGGTACTTAAGAGAATCTTCCATTTCAGCCAAAAGATTTGTGATTCAAAGATTTACTAAGGTACTCTATGCATTCTATCTGTACAGAAACACCTATTAATTATTACAATTGGTTTATGCAGGATTAACATTTTTGGTGTTAAAATTGTTAAACATCATGCTTACTGCACATCAACTCTCCATAATGAATCTCAACTTCACAATGATTTACCAAACATTTTACTTAAATTACTAATTAAATAAATGAAAAATGTACTGAGCCAAACTAAACTTAAATGGGCTATAAAGGAAAATAACCTTCTAAACAGTCCATATACACATCTATTTCGAAACTACCTTTGCTAGCTAGCCCCTTTCCCAAAGTTTTAGCCTGAAAAAACAGTAAAATCTACACAAAATTTTATTGCAATCATACAAGGGTTACATTAGGTCAAATACAACAAATACTATGATGCAATTTTACATTTATTAAACTACAGTTCAAAGCACAAATTTACACATTCTAAATACACTAAACGTATCTAATGAAATCACACTGGTCTTCCACTGACATTTGATATATCTGGGTGAAAGACATTAACTTTACAAGACTTTTTAAACACGAATCCTTAGTATAAAAACTGTGTACTTGTATGTAAACGGTTTAATGGGGAACCCAATTAATGGGCTTCCATCTCCACTAAGTCATCCATTTTGTTGCATATTTTATTTTAAACGCTTAAGGGGTAGGGTAGGGCAAACTGGTAAGTTTAAATGTGGACACATTATCTTAATCTCCCAATTACCCCCAGTGAATTATAGATGAGAGCTAATTTTGTCTGGTCCCAAATAGCTATTACTAGTAGTTTTTGTTTTCAAGAGAATTAACAGAATAAGATTGTTCAAATTTTTTCCACACTGGAATGTAGACCAGACAAGCTTAACCTGCAACTTCAGATCTAAAAAAGCGTTAATGCCTGCTTAAGCTTCAGTGGAAAAGTTGTCTTCTTGGCTCAACTGAATGCAAGAAGGCACAAAGAAGAAGTTCTTCATCATTGTGTCTGAAGTAATTCCAGCATCTTGCATCTCATACCTACATAAGAAAAAAGTAGAAAATTTGAATTTAAGGATAAAGACCACACAACCACATAACAAATGGACAATGAAATAGGACTGTAAAATAGGTGGTCTTCCAATTACTCTTTTTTTTTTTTAAATTTTCATTTATTTATTTGGTTGTGTTGGGTCTTCATTGCTGCACGCGGGCTTTCTCTAATTACATGGAGCAGGGGCTACTCTTCGTTGTGGTGCGCGGGCTTCTCATTGCAGTGGTTTCTCTTGTTGCGGAGCTCAGGCTTTAGGCGCGCGGGCTTCAGTAGTTGTGGCACATGGGCTTCAGTAGTTGTGGCTCACGGGCTCAGTAGTCATGGCTCGTGGGTGCTAGAGCACAGGCTCAGTAGTTGTGATGCACATGCAACTCCGCGGCATGTGGGATCTTCCTGGACCAGGGCTCGAACCCATGTCCCCTGCATTGGCAGGCGGATTCTTAACCACTGTGTCACCAGGCAAGTCCCCCAGTTACTCTTAAAAGATCATTTTGCTATTACTTTTAAGTTGTGCGTTCATTACAGTTCTGTCACCTCAAATACCCAATCTGCTTTAAAACAAAAACACCATCTTACCAATCACTGTATGACATCATATAATAAATAGCTGGCCTCTGAAAATCATTAAAAGCAGATGGTTCATGGAAAGAATCTGCTCCCATGTTATCAAAGATAAGCCAATCTCCCACATTCAGCTCAGGAAGAAGACAGTTTTCCACAATTTGATCAAGCTCATCACAGGATGGACCCCAAAGGCTGCTTGTAAACAGAGGCTCATCTTCCTTGTATTTCTGTAGGAAAAAAAAGGTTGTTGTTTTGTTAGGTTTTTACTCAGGCAGGCACTGAATTTGAAGGTGGATAAGAGCATTTTTTCACTATCTCAGATCAAATATGTCCCTGGAAGAAAGGCCTAGAACCAGCAGCAGTGATGTTCCTTAACTCCATCTAAGGAAGCAACTAAAGGAACTCAGCCAGAGATATGCAAGTCCTCAAAAAAGGGGCAACCTTCCCCCATCCTAAAATATTTCTCCAAAAATTGGGATGTATCTTAAAAATAACAGCTTGTTCATAAACTGCCATATAAGCAGTTTTTATATTATTTGTAATAAAACTTGCCTTGTGAACCTCTGGAATGGTATTTAAGTCCTCAGACAGTTTACTTGCAAAAGAACCATAAACACCATCGTTCATATAATACATAAAGGTTGGTTCATCACTTCCGGTTTTTCCTACTGAAATGAAACAGGAAAAGTAAAGACGAGTTTATAGTAAAACATCTGTATCAAAGTCTGAATTAGTATTTACAGAACTGACTCATAGGTTTCACATTCCTCAAAACATAAACACCGATATATATATACTGACATACCTTAAAACTGTTAGCCTAAAATACTGAACACACTTCACAAAGGACGATAACCAATGAAGACATGAAAAAAGTGCTCTACATCATTTGTCACCAGGTAAATGCAAATTAAAACGACAGTAAGATACCCCCACCACACGCCTACTGAATGGATAAAATTTAAAACACTGACACCCCCCCCCAAAAAGTCAGTAGAGGTGGGGAGCAACCAGAACTTGCATATATACATTGTCATTGGAGGGGCAAAATAGTAACACCATTCTGAAATCTTTGCAGACACCTACTCTGTGACCCAGCAATTCTATTCTTAATCATTTACCTAAGAGAAATGAAAAATGTCCACAATACCAGTAGTACAAGAATGTAGTAATAATTTTATTCTTAATAGCCAAAAACTGGGAACAATCAAATAATCATCAGCAAGAGAATGGATACAATGAATATACAATGTATATTCATTCAGAAAATGGAATATTAATTGGCAATAAATGTAAAACAAAATGGTTCAGACATTATACCGAGCTGTCTTAAACAGAAGAATATATGTTATATGACCTCATTTATATGAAGTTCAAGAGCAGCCCAAACTAATCTATGGTGGAAAAATAATCAGAGTGATTATCTGGCAAAGGAACAAAACTGAGAAAAAACTTTAAGATACGAAAATTATTTGTAGCTTGATAGGGATGACAGTGTAAGCCTTCATTAACTTGTCAAATCATACATTTAAGACTGTACTGGTTCTTAAGGGGAATCAATCACCTGGGTAAGTTTATCTAAAATAAGCCTATCTCAACATCAGTATCAAGAAGAGCTGGATTCAGAAAGTCTTATTATGGAATGGGACCTTGGCTAGGGCATTTTGAAAAGCTCCCTAGCTGCTGCCTACTGATGGATGAAGACCACCCACAACTTTATAATCCATGAAATGTCCTACAGTAAATTTATACCTGAGTAGTATCTGATAAACCCATCTTCGAACTAATTGGAATTACCTACTAACAGAAACAAAACTATAAACTTTGTAACTTACCTCCAGAGGAAAACTTATTTTCGACAACTTTCTTTGCAATGATATTAACTGCAAGTGTAAATGCAGAAGACACATAGTAGCTTCCGGGTTCAGAAATTATCTTAATGCCGGATCCTTCAGGAAAGTAGACATCCAACAAAGGGCTGATAACATGATTAACCTATGGATTTAAAACCCCACATTATGGTTTTAATACTGGATTAGATAATTCACAATAAGAGACTAATAGCTATTAAATTTTCTAGGAAAATTAAGTAGTTGAATTATAGACCATGAAGCTTTGCAATAAAGCAGGCTTTCAAGTCATCAAAGTTTATTTTCTAACTATCAGAATGGCATAAAAAAAAAAAATATCGTAACTCCAATGGCAAATGGCTACTGGTGATTGTTTAAAGTCATGTCTCTATATTCAATCACTATCAATGAAGGAGCAAAATTTCAAATCAGTTTCTATATATTAGGAAGGTGAGGAGTGGTGTGTATCTGGATAAAATAGCTCAAGCTCTCCAAGTTATGAATTCATCTGTGCCATCAAGTACTGAAAATAGAAACTGTGATAAAATTATGCTATAGAGTTTTAACTTTTCAAAGTTAAGCTATGTTCTCATTGCCTATTCATTTTCTTAGAATAAAATTTTAAACAATGTTACACCTTTAGTTGCTGCTGTAAAAACTCTAGTCTACAAATCTACCAGGTAAGTAGTAAAGAATGAGAGATTATTCCAGTTATGTCCACCCACTGAACAAGGTTTACCTCTTCCAATTGAAATTCGGTTCCTGTGAAGCCTCCACCAATGTCTAACATGTTCATTGTGAAGCCAAATTCTCCCTAGAGATGTGGAGGGGGGAAAATCTTTAAATGCTTTTCCAAATTGTAATGCATATAGGGACATTTCAAAAAAAAAAGGAGGTAAATAATCTCTGTTCTGACCTTTAGTACAGTAAATTTCTTGCTTTCTACTAACAGAAGCAGATTCATTCAATGTTATATGTATTGTCTTCCTGATGTTTCCGTATTATCTTTAGACATATGCAAGTAAATTACTATTTCATCCCTTCACACCCATTTTTAAAAATGTGCATGTCATAAAAATGAATGAATGAAGAGTACTTCAGAGGTAGAAAACCACTGAATCGGGCTTCCCTGGTGGCGCAGTGGTTAAGAATCTGCCTGCCAATGCAGGCGACATGAGTTCGAGCCCTGGGCCGGGAAGATCCCACATGCCACGGAGCAACTGAGCCTGTGCGTCACAAGTACTGAGCCCGTGAGCCTAGAGCCCGTGCTCTGCAACAAGAGAAGCCACCGCAATGAGAAGCCCGCATGCAGCAACGAAGACCCAACGCAACCAAAAATAAAAAAATAAATAAATTTATTAAAAAAAAAAAAAAAAAGAAAACCACTGAATCTTAGATAACATCCTGGCTTAATTAAAATATCGAAATAATTTAAGGGAAAAACTTACAGCCATGTCAAATACACATCGAGCATCAGATAAAGCATGTACATATACTTGAGATTCTTTGCAAGCACTTGAAACATGAAATCTGAAAGAAATAAGAGTAATAAATTTGAAGCTGCTGCAAGTTTTAGAGGCCTTTCCTATAAGTCCTTTCTCATTCACCATACTGACACAAAAAATATTCACATTAACCTTACCAAATATTTAAAGCATTAGAAGCACGAGCCTCTAATCATCCAAGTTACTTACAATACCAGCCTTTTAGAAAAGTATTATCCAATACTAGAATACTGTAATTTTATAAACAATTTTTTATAAGTTATCAGTTATGCTTCATGACTATCAGATAGGGACATGCTTTTTACGCAGATATGGTAAAGTAACAAGCATCACCCTACAAAACCTTTAAGTTGAACGCACAATTTTATCTAAAAATATAAAAATGTTATCTATTGTGAAATAAATACAAGTGAACATTAATTCAGCTGAGTAGTACTGATACTTGTTAGTATTCATTAACAGTGATACTTATCAATGATTCAGACTATTTAAATTTAAATAGGGAATTCCCTAGCGGTCCAGTGGTTAGGACTCCATGCTTCCACTGCAGGCGGCCCGGGTTCAATCCCTGGTTGAGGAACTAAGATCCCACAAACTGTGTGGTGCAGCCAAAAAATAAAATAAAATAAATTGAATTGAAATATGGTTCTTTCTGTACCCTGACTGTGGCAGTGGTTACAAAAATATGTTAAAATTCATAGAAGAATATACCCCAAATCAATTTACCTGTGTGTTAACAATAAAATTTAGCTGAACTATGAAAACTCTCCAATACTGTTAATATTATCAAGTAAGGTAGATTTAAGCTTAACAGTGGTGATTCTTTATCCGTCTTAATGAGCAGTTTTAAAATTTGGAGCATTAAGCTGCTCCAAATTTGACTGAGATCATGGTTCTGAAACTATGATCAAAATCATTAACTCTCTGGGTCTTAGTTTTCCTCACACATAAAATTGAGAGGGTAAAATAAAGTCTACTGCTTTTTTGAAGTGCTCTTGAGGGATTAAAAAGGAGAAGAGAAAAAGTCTTAGGATAGGAAAAAGAAAAAAAAATGACATCTCCAACAACTTAGAAGCTGAATGCCATTTTGGTATTCATTAGAGTTCTAGTAAATCCCTCCATTCAATTTAAAAAGAGGTGATTTACATTACTAACTGAATTGTTACTTACTATTTTCTCTCTTTACTGGGTGAGGGGAAGGTACAGGTACAAAATAGTATGAAGGATAAGCATATTTAGTTGCTTTCCTGAACTAAGGGAAATGTGTATATTAAACCCAAAGTTGAATCTATTAGAGTTCATGCAAATGAAATTCTAAATCAGTAAACAGAAAGACAAAGATTATCACCCACAAAATGAAGTTTAAAACAAATACTCACTTAACCCCAATAATTTGGACATCAAGTTCCTTAGCACATTCCAAAAGATGCCTACAGTTCTTCAGGGTAGTGCCAAACTTCATGTTACCCTCTTCACCTCCAATATTATCTTCTGTTGCAATATGTAGTAAGACCCTAAGAGAAGGGGAAGATGATTGGGGCAGAGTTGGTTTACATCATCATCAGCACATGTGAAGCCTGAAGATTGTAGGAAGTGTGTTGATTATGTTGTCAGCGCTCCAAAATCCAGCGTCGGATGAATCAAGTGAACCTAATGAAAAACAATCCTGTATAGAGAAAAAACTAGCAATTAGGGCCTAAAGCATGAAGCTTACAAGGATGGGAATTTGGAAAATGCAGGAAGTTAAGACTCTGTTGTAGCATCAAGAGTCGGTTGGGCTCTGTAATGAAAGACATTACTTTCAAATCAAGTCCATCAGTCCATAAATCCACCTAGAAAGACTAAATTGAATAGCAATGCCATCATTGTCTTTCAGTAAAAATGATCAGGGCTTTAAATGTTCCAAATTTCCTAAATTGTTCTAGTTAGCTAACCTTCTACCACTTATTCTGAACATTCCTCCCATTAATTTTGTACATCTAACAAAAAAATTAGGAAGTCCTACGTTATTTTACGTATCTCAACAGCAGCCTTTTAGACTGCTGATTCAAATCTATTTGGTATTTCCTTCCAAACCACGACAACCAAGACAAAAATGATCAAGACTGTCAGGCAATCTCCAAGTAATTACTAACCACTAAAAAATGCAATTATACAAAAATGCTGTTTGTAAACGCAAAATTATTCTACCTACAAGTAGAACCAGCTCTATCAAGAATATACCATTCCATTTATAATCTAATACAGTAAACACCCCAAATCAGGTCACAGAAAAGTAAGACTCCACCCCCCACCGCCCCCAGAAGACTTTTAAGAGACAAGCGGTTCCCTAGAACCACTTTATCAAAAAACTGGCCTTTATCAAAACAAAGGTTTTCAGAGTAATAAATCCTGTCACGATACCTTTCTAAGAATACCATTAAAGTCAATAAGAAAATTATGAATACAAGGAAAATATGGATATGATACACATTTTCGGCAACATATAACATACACAATAACTTACTAAAAAGGAAACAATTCTGTACTAATATACTTTCAGTATATTGTAAAATCCTCTTGATATACCAATTCATGGCAATATTAATTTTGCCTTAAATTCTTTTGCTTTTAAAAAGTGAAGTGTTTAGTTAAAAAAATAACTCTTGGGATGCATGTAGGTACAAGTAAAAACATTAAACTTCCTGTTTGAGGAGAAGGGCCTTAAAGAAATCCCAGGAATCTATGGACTAGGTTCCTAAGACACTGACACAAAGGACAACCATTCAAGAAACCACATCGAAGGGCAGATTAAACCCTCAGCTAACCAGGAAAAAAAGCTGACCAAAACACATCCTGTTCCCAATATGACAAATAACTAGCAAGGTTAATGTAATTGTGAAAATATAGCTGTGGCTCTAATTTGATTATCCTACCAACCAGATTCTCTTCCTTGAATTAAAGATTATAAATTCATATCCCAAAATGCCCTTATCTCATCCCAGCTCCACAGGAAGGATCAGAAGTAGCCAATAAAATGCTAGTAGCATTTTCCATAAAGGAACTTGAAATAGTCACAGTAATCACAACATACACCACTGCTCTACATAAATGCCCCCTTTTCCCAGGCTAAAGACAACCCCAAACCCTAGGTAATAATATTCCCATGTACCTAGTTTTACACTTACTTGGCATTTGGGTGATTACGTGCAATTTTCTTCAATTCGACTTCATTGTCACATGTCATGATGTTCACTCCAACTTTTGCTGCATACTTTATCTGAGACACTTGCTTGCAAGGACTTATGTAAATGATGTTTTCTGGAGATACACCCAATTCTTGCACTAAAGCCATTTCAGTCTAAAAACAGATTTTAAACAGTGTCATCTAAAAGGCATGCTTTCTATTACTTTTCAATCACTACCACATACCTTTATTTTTTGGTTAAATTCAAATTATATAAGGTTAAATTAGGATTATGTATGTCATAGTTCAGATTCCGGTAATGCTTACTATACTGTACTCTGTTAAAAACCTTTTAAAAAGGTATACAGGGGGGCTTCCCTGGTGGTGCAGTGGTTGAGAATCTGCCTGCTAATGCAGGGGACACGGGTTCGAGCCCTGGTCTGGGAAGATCCCACATGTCGCGGAGCAGCTAGGCCCGTGAGCCACAACTACTGAGCCTGCGCGTCTGGAGCCTGTGCTCCGCAACAAGAGTGGCCACGATAGTGAGAGGCCCGCGCACCGCAATGAAGAGTGGCCCCCGCTTGCCACAACTAGAGGAAGCCCTCGCACAGAAATGAAGACCCACCGCAGCCAAAATAAAATAAAAAATAATTAAAGGTGCTAATCATTTAAAAAAAAACCTTTAAAAAAAAAAAAAAAAAAAGGTATACAGGGACTTCCCTGGTGGCGCAGTGGTTAAGAATCCACCTGCCAATGCAGGGGACACAGGTTCGAGCCCTGGTCCGGGAAGATCCCACAAGCTGCGGAGCAACTAAGCCTGTGCGCCACAACTACTGAGCCTGCGCTCTAGAGCCCGCGAGCCACAACTACAACTACTGAAGCCCGTGCGCCTAGGCCCATGCTCCGCAAAGAAGAGAAGCCACCGCAATGAGAAGCCTGCACAGCACAACAAAGAGCAGCCCCTGCTCGCACTAGAGAAAGCCCACACGCAGCAACAAAGACCCAAAGCAGCCAAAAAATAAAATTAAAAATAAATACTGACCCTACTTTTTAAAAAAAAGGTATACAGGCATATCTCATTTTATTGCACTTTGCAGATACTGCATTTTTACAATTGAAGATTTGTGGCAACCTTGTGTTGAGCAAGTCTACTGGAACCATTTTTTCAACAGCATTATTTTTTTATTTGATGTATGTACATTATATTTTAGACATAATGCTATATTGCACACTTAATAGACCACAATATAGTATAAACATAGCTTTTATATGGACTGAGAAACCAAAAAATTCATCTGACTTGCTTTATTGCAGTGGTCTAGAACCCAATCTGCAGTACCTCTGAGGTATGCCTGTAATTACCATCAGAGAAATCTCATAGTTTAGGATATTATCTTGCTGTCATAAGAAGTAATTTGGTCAAGCTAGCTCTAGGCTAAAAATGAGGAAGAATTTTGATTAAAGAAAAATAAAGCTTATAAAATCTCATCTCACTGAAACATTCCTTGAAAGGTACACTTGAAAGTTTGTAAATTTCCAATAGTACACTGCAAATGTAAACAAGAGTTAGGAAACACATTCAAAAGTCAAAACTTCCTTGCAAGTGTTCTCCTACTGCTGTGGGTCACCAAAAATTAGTCAATTTTAAAATGCTGCAGTTTAGTAATAAAGTAATGAAAATGACTTACTTTACTGGAACAAGCAAATCCAGTTCCAAGAGCTGCCAAGATCTCAAGTACAGCTGGAGTGGAGTTGCACTTTACCGTGTAGAATGGCTTTATCTGAGCCACTATGTTCTGCCACTGACTGTGTTTCTTCACAATCTTTCCAAGATCTCCCACAAAAAATGCATTTTTCCCTGTCTATTATGGTTATGAAAAAGAGAAACATAAAAAACTATTGAAAACAGATTATCAAAAGTAGGAAAGAACTCCCTTTTCCTCCACAAATGAGCCAGGATAAACATTTACATACTACCACACTTAAGGCTTGTTTCTTTTTAAATTTGACTCTGTGCTGTGCTATGCTATGCTGGTATAGAAAATATTCTCTTCGATTAAAAAAAATGTATCAATTATAGCGACTTTCTACTTCAGAAATGCCTCAATTTTACTTTTGGGGAGAGGAGGGGAAGGAGACTACTTATTTCCTTCCATGCTTTCCTTAACTGTTTAAAATAAACCTACTTTAGCAGTATAGGATCTAATTTCCTAATACGGTGAGTAGAATGAGGAATCCTAAACAAAAAGCTGTATCTCCATTATGAATTTCACTTAAAGACAGTAAAACAAGGAAACAAAAGAAACCCATTTTTAAGGAGATAAAGTTGGTAGTTTGTGTGCATATAGGTGGCCAACTTGAATTTAAAAATACAGAAGTACACTAAATGTCAGATAAATCTGAGTAAGGATATTCTTCCCTCAAAAGAAAGAAAACTGGGGGACTTCCCTGGAGGTCCAGTGGTTAGGACTTGCGCTTTCACTGCTGTGGCCTGGGTTCAATCCCAAATAAACAGATTTTAATTAGGGACTGGGAGAGACCTGTAATGATTTCGAAGTTGGGGCTACTCTAGGGGTAGAGAGATGACTATGCATGTCATCCAGAGCATGAATTGCCCCATGTTAGACGGCAGACAAAATAATCGTATTAAAAACATACAACGTGCAAGTATTGTTTGAAAAGCCATGAAGATATTACTGTTTTCTATAATCCACATTATTTGAAGATATACATTACTGGAACATACTGACCAAGAAACAGACACGACTAGAAATTATGGGTTACGGGTGGCAGATATAGGACAGTTGTACTGAAGTTACCCCATCCTTAAAAAACATGCTGCCATCCCCAGGAAGTGTGTTGTAAAAGTGACTAAGACTAGTGACATCAGAGAATTAACCGTAGAATGACTTAGCTATAGAACAGACTGAACGGTAAGACAAGTGTCACTCTTCCTCACCCCCCAAAAAGAATTCTGATGGCAGAAGAGAGAAATAACAAGATTTTGCTGGTGTGTGAGAAGACTTAAGCACATCTGTAAAGGTCAAGAGAAGAAGAAAGTTTTTTGGATATCCTATTACTGAACACCAGTAACACGAAAACAATTGTTCGAATTTGGGGAATATGGGAAATTAGCTTCAACAAAAATTCTATCAGTAAGGCAATAAACAAAATTTTTCTATCAGTAAGTATGAAACAAAAATGATCTTAAGTAGCAATAAATATGATTCTATAGAAACTGACACTTGGGCAGTGGAGAGTAAGCATTCAGTATAAATTCTCATTCAACATACATAACCAAGATTATCTGAAATATAAATTAAAATCTAATTATAATTTATAACTGTGTACTGAAGTACACAGTTGAGAAAAATGGGTAAGAAGCCACGTACTGATTAAGTGGATAGCTGGCAACATATCAAGAAAATAAAAGAACATACAAAACCAGGTGCTATAAAGCACAGAAGAGAAAGGGCTGTCAGGAAGCATTTTTTTTTTAATGTGAGCTAGAAAGAAAATCTCATCACTTCTCAAGGGGAACTGGGGTTGTCAAGTCAAGACAACCTGGAACAAAGTTCTTTTATCAGATTAAGACCTTGGAAACAAAGCATTGACGCTTCAGATTTCAGAAATTCATAACACTGTTTTCAGAAATGTGAGATGGCACGCTTACCAGGGTATGTTCATAAACATAGTTATCAATAACATTTCCAAGGTTTGTTCCTTCATCCAACAGGCCAACGGAGTAGTTTGCATCGTCAATAAATCCTTTCATCTCAGCCGTATTCCACAAAGCCGAAAGTCATAAACCAGGAAAAACAAGAGACGGGCCACCAAGCCTTACGTCTGGGTCCTTAGAATATGCAACAAACTGTCAAAATAGAAGTTATTTCCAAGTCTGTATTATTTCATTAGTCAAACTTAATGTATGAGTTGTCAATGAGAGTGTGTTAATAATAAGTACCCAATTTAGTGAAGAATCTGTGATCACTTAACACTTTCAGAAACACTAGATCACTAATATCCTTTCCTTTAGTGCCCATTTTAAAGCAAATAAATGTGAATTTATACATTAAAAAAATAAGCTTAATATGACAATTTCTTGAGAAGGTAATTGACACATATGCACAAAATATTACAAGTAGACATGGTCACCTTACATACAGAGTTGCAGAGCCAGTCTGTTTTATTCATCTTGTTTCGTGATTCCTCCATCACACACACAATTTTACTCATTTTAAGTAAAGAAAGCTAGCGGAATAAATGTCTGCAGCTAAGAAATCAAAATAGTCTGAACTTCAATACACTGCCAGCCACATAACAGTGTGCTACCAGGTAACTGCAGATAAACGTCTTCTAAGTAAAATTCTAGAGTAGGTGATGTGTAAATATCAATAATAGGAATGAGTGAAAGTGGAGGCCAACTTTAGGGGACAATCTGTAGCTTTGATACACACTATCTAGATCCCATCACAAGCTAAAATGGACTAGTTAAATCAAGTTAACAGTGTTAAGTCTCTTATGAGGTCAGATGATTGGTGAAAATGTTACTGGACTAGAAGTCAGAAGACCTAGTCCTGGCTGTGTCATTTAATAGCTGCGCAATCTGAGGTCAACTTCAGTTAACTACCTTAACTACTTCCTCAAAAGATTGTTGTAAAAAACAAAATTAAAATCACTTGTTTAAGTGTTGACTCGGAAGGGCTAAAATTAAGTCGCCAACTGCCAGAAATACAAAAATGCCATCATAATTTGAAACTAGGCATAAGCTAGGGACCTATACATCCTAAACCATTTATTTACTAAGAACTCTGATTTTTAAAAGGGCATCAGACTAAATCCAACCCCCCCCCCCATCAAATAAAGTTTTCCCTCTTTCTCCAAATCACCCACTGTCCTCTGGAGCGGCACACACAATAAGTTTATGTTCTTTGCTGAATTCACTGGTCCTTACATTACTTTAGGCAAAGATTTATTTTAATATAAAGTCCATAAACAAAACAAGTCCTCTAGACAGGATGCTACTCATTGCCTGGGACTGATTTCTGGTTGCCACATTAATTATAACGGACATAGACCAGCTCTTGGCAACCTATCTTAAAACCTGCACAGCTTTGCCTACATCCTTGATTGCCCCCTTTCCTTTCCCCTCTCCCTGCTCTATGCAAGAGTTCACCATGGGTGACGGCCCCTGTCCTAAAAATATACTCCATTTCAATGGTTCTCAAAAGTGTCAGCTTTCACGGAGCAACTAAGCCCGTGCGCCACAACTACTGAGCCTGCGCTCTAGAGCCCGCGAACTACAACTACTGAAGCCCATGCGCCTATAGCCCGTGCTCCACAAGAGAAGCCACCGCAATGAGAAGCCCACGCACCACAACAGAGTAGCTCCCGCTCGCCGCAACGAGAGAAAAGCCCACGTGCAGCAACAAAGACCCAATGCAGCCAAAAATAATTAAATTAAATAAATAAATTTAAAAAAAAAAAGTGTCGGCTTTTTGGTTGTACCAAAACAAACTCATCAATAAGCCAGAGCATTAGTCAAATTTCATAAAATACAAGCAGTATTTTAAAAATGACAATTTTATTTCCAAGAACTCAACTACATTCAGTTTAGCTGAGCAAATCTCTTAGATTATGATACCAGAAATGATTTAAATCTGTGCCCAGAAAGTACACATTTTAGGCTTGAGGATACATGTTTATTTTAAGCAATGTAAGACCAGCTGGAACATCAATTTTAGAGGGATATTGAACTATGCACTAAAGGAACAGAACAGATAAAACCTACTCATTCAAAAAGATCAATAATTCTATTAATGATGAAAAATACTTAATCAAGATCTTTAGCCTAGTATTTCCGCTCATGAGACTCCTAAGGAGACTCTACTCTCTATGCAGTATTTACCTGGGAACCTTGAGTTATCAATTACTGACCATCACAGGCAACTGCTACCAAATGTAAAGTCTAGCTTTTAAAGCCAGGACAAGATGAACCTCAATTTCCTACAGCTAGTGTTTACAAGAAGGCTAATTTTCCTCTAACATCAGGATCCTAAACAGCTGCAAAAACATCAGGCCCATTCAATCCAGTCTTACCTGCTGAATGCCCACATCCTTCAGAAATTTTTCTAGATTAAGTAAGGTTATAGTCATAGGGATAGGATATTTTCTCCAACTATTTTCAAACTATATAATCTACAGGTTCAACTCTCACTGCCTGCTAAACTAGCTTAAATCTAAAAGCAAACATTTTTTATAGCAGTGTGCCAAGTACTTTATACAATATTCTCTTAACCTTTAAAACCACTATGACAGGGACTTCCCTGGTGGCGCAGTGGTTAAGAACCCGCCTGCCCATGCAGGGGACACGGGTTCGATGTCTGGTCCGGGAAGATCCCACATGCCGCGGAGCAACTAAGCCCGCGTACCTAGAGCCCCTGCCCCTACAGCCCCTGCCCCGCAGGGAGAGAAGCCACCCCCACTGACAAGCCCGCGCACCACAATGAAGAGCAGCCCCCGCTCGCGACAACTCGCAACTCGAGAAAGCCCGCGCGCAGCAATGAAGACCCAATGCAGCCAAAAATAAATAAATGAATAAATAAATATTAAAAGAAAACCCCACTATGACAGTATTATTCTGTTTTACAGATGAAGACACTGAGGCACAGAACAACTAATTAGGCTAGCTCTAGAGATGCTGATGATCAAATTAACAGGCATACCTTGGAGGTTCAGTTCCAAACCACTGTAATAAAGTGAGTATTGCATTAAAGCCAGTCACACAAACTTTTCAGTTTCCCAGTTCCTATAAAAGTTATGCTTACACTATCCTCTAGTCTATTAAGTGTGAAAAGAACCCAAAAAAAACCCACACACACCCAAAAAACACAAACAATGTATATACCTTAACTAAAAAATAATGCTGTTGGAAAATGGCAGCAATAGACTTGCTCAAAGCAAGGTCACCACAAACCTTTAGTCTGTAAAAAATGCAGTATTTGCCAAGCGCAATAAAACGAGGTATGCCTGTCTGTTAAAAGGAAAACTCTGTCTCCCCTGCAGTCCCGTTCCTAGAAAACACAGGATTCCTGTTTTGGAAATCAAACACAACTCTCAGTCTCTTTGATAGACTAAATGACACCCCCATAATCAATTAACCATTTCTCAGACATATAAATTCCCATAGTTCTTAAACCTCTGTATAATAAAGTTTACTCACATGTGGTACCAAAACATCCTATCATGCTTTCTCATAGCCTTTCAAACCTTTCTTTATGACTAGTTTCCACATTTCAACCTTGCTCCTTCTATATCTTTTGTCTAAAACTCTCAGGTAAACTCTAAATTTGAATTAGTTTACATGCAATAACGTACACCCACGCTTTGACTAATGTATACACCACTGTAACCAGCACTACCATAAAGAGAAATTTCTTCATGTCCCTTTTGTCCACCTCAGGCAACCATTTATCTGCTTTCTGTCACTACAGACTTTTGTGAAGTGGAATAATTTTTTTTTTTTTTTTAGAGCTCTTAACTAACTTTATTATGGTAGTCATTTTGCAACATACACTCCTAGCAAATCATTGGGTTGTAAGCCTTAAACATATACAATGTTATATGTCAAGTATACCTCAGTAAAGCTGGGGGGAAAAGAACACAACGTGAGATCTACCCTCTTAACAAATTTTGAGGTGCACAATACTGTATTGCGAACTACAGGCCCTGTGTTGTAGAGCAGATCTCTAGAACTTATTTGCCTGGCATAACTGAAACTTTACATCCACTGAGGAACAACTCCCCATCTCCCCTTCCCGCAGCCCCTGGCAACCACACTGTATTCTCTGTGAAGTGGAATAATTTTAAACAGTAAAGGACAAACTAAAACAGCTGACAAATAAATGTACTACCAACAGGAATAAAGATATGTTAAAGCATGCCCTGCTCTAAAGGAAAGAGTGAGAGTACATTAGAGTGGCTATATTACCATCACTGAAATGGAACTCTGACTTCTGAAGTAACCATAGGGTTAGTTTACCAATCCTTAGCTTACTCACAAAAGGACTGTGACAGAAAAATAAAATAAAATGTGCTATATTGGCAGGACCTGACAAAAAGGATTTTGGGACCAACACACCTGCAACAACTGAGACAGATGTAAACGTAGTATTTTTTACTTCTGTAATTATACCAAGCACTGCAATAACAGTTGATTAAAACCAATACTAATAACGTCTATGCATAAAAGATGGTAAATGTTGAGATAAGTGAGCTCTATCTCGGTTTATCTTCTCAGATGCTCCCTAGGAAGGTCTTGAGATTCCCGTAATTTCCTAGCCCAGAGTAGGTGCTGAGAAACAGATGGACAAAGGATGATTCTAAGAATGGGAAGTTCTGAAACTTAAGGGTTGTGGTGATGACAGGAAAGAACTCCCTCAAGTGTGTTGAAAAAGAGGTCCATCTTTCACATCCTTAAAAGGAGCCCAAAACCTTGATATACAAGTGACCCACATGTAAATGCAAAGCTCAACTGTCAGTTAAAAACTAAAAGCTATGCCCAGGAAAAACTAATTCCTCAAAAGAATCCACAAAACACAAAGACCTTCAGGAAAGAGGGTTTCTAACACATTTTGAGCCAACAAACCCTGTGCTCAAATGAAATGTTCACTTGGAAGCCCAGTATTTCCAACAATTGAAAAGGCTTAAGTTGGTGGCTAAGCATAGACTGTTCTTGAGTCTTTCCTACGCCCGATCTCACTGAAAGAGTCCTAAAAGCAGTTCATAACCATACCCTCAGAATCCTATGCTTGCAATTTTCTTAACACGTGAGCAAAAATACTTTAAAGTTTCACTGTTGCAAAAAGGTTCATGTTCTACATTTCTGCTTTACTAGGCACTAAAGTAAAGAAATATTTGAGTAAAATGTTTTCAAGAGGCATTTAAAGTTACTTGGTGGTAATATTAAACCAAAAATCTGACACACAGCATGTCCTAGGGAGTCAGAATGAAAATAAGTGTGCATGTGTTGGCGGTGAGCAGAGTTTATACTGTATGCCAGATCCACCAAGTTAATCCACACCACAGGGAATTTCCAGGAATCTCTCCATTAAGAACGCAGACACAGGGAATTCCCCTGGTGGTCCAGTGGTTAGGACTCTGCACTTCCACTGTAGGGGGCCCAGGTTCAATCCCTGGTTGGGGAACTAAGATCCTGCAAAGTGCTCCGGCCAAAAAAAAGAATGCAGCAGACTCAAACCCAGATGATGCCAAACTTCCCCCATGTTCCAATCTAATCCTGGTTATTAATTCCCAACAGACACTGCACCATTTTCTTAAATGGTGTATAAATCAGAAACAGTACTGATTTATTGGTTCCGACATGTTATAGACCACTACATACTATAGTCTAGTGTTGCTGGACGTTGACTTATTTAAACTTAAAAGAGCAAATCCATTTTTAATAAAAGCTCCCAAGTTTATTTTTATCAATAGACACTAGAATGTACTCTCTATTCACAAGAGCCTTTGAGCTATTTTCACAACCAAACACCTTAATATATGGTGAAAGAAAGCTCAGCTTATTTTACACTAATACAACTGCTGCAATCACAATACTATGTTTATAAACGAAATAATTTCCTCTTGGACATCATAGCTGGGAAGAAAAGAACATGTTTAACATTCCTTATTTACACCTTCATATTGGTGTTTTTTGATAATACATTTTTCAGGAAGAGCTGCCAAGGAAAGAAAAGGCTCCCAAGAACCACACACTGCTCCCTGGAGTCTTTCATGAGGTCGTGAGTCCTCATGTCATCGAGAGGGTAGCTCCAAGAGGAGTGGTTGCAGCAGCTGGGCACTTGCCTTGTTACACACCTGCTACAAAGGCTTCTACAGTTGATTGTACTTCAGAAGAAACTGATACATCTCTCAAATAATCACAAGATAATTCTGGCAGCAACAGCCCACTTGACACCAAGCTGGATGAATATGAGTCTTGGATTTCTGAAGTGAAGACCTCCCTGGAAGTAGAACAGGGAGAGCTGAAAGTTTGAGAGTACTGTTTCAGAGACATCTAAGCAGGAAACCCAACCTTAACACATGACCAGTTTTCTAAAAGGACTTTTACTCATTAAAAATGAGAACTTAAGATATTTTGAAATTTACACTACTATTATTATTCTGAAGAAGCCTAAGGGTATTTCTACCTTTATTATTACTTTTACATAGGCATTTGATGACTTAGCACTCAGCTCACAGGTTTAAAAATAGACACAATGGGGGAAAAAAAAAAAAAGACAGACACAATGCTGTCAAAGTCACCTCTGCATTCTACATCCCACAGAAAAATGTTACTTACCACAGAGAATACCTTTAGAAATAATCGGCCAGAAGGACGACACTGGTACTACAAACATGAGGTCTGGAGCAGGCCTCCAGGAAGGTAGTTCCAGGAAGCTACATATCAGAACTGGTAAGTAGAAGTTCCAATAAATTGTGTGATCATAAGACCGTATGAACTTTTGCCATGTTGGACCAAAAGTGATGGATAATAACAATAGCCTACACTGAGTACTTAGGATCATCAGGACAGGGGCTGCTTTAATTGACAGCAAGAGGAAAGCCAATAATGGCAATAAACATCCTTAAGTTTATTTTTCAGCTGATAAGGTTGAAAAAAACTAACTCTAGAGGAAGAACACTAAAGGTGACTGCTGAAGAATTATTTTTAAAAAAACAGACAAGAACAAGAATGAATAGGAAATACATAAAGGTGGGGGGAATCCTAAAGGAAATGAGCCCAACAGGCTAAGTTTGAAATGCTTGGGTAAAGGCTGCCCAATGAAATGCCTCACATTAAACTCTAAAATACATCTAAATGAGAAAACGGAAATACAGGATTTTCATAGTAATATACTTTTGCAAGTGAAATTGACAAGATTAGGCTCTCTTAAAAAATGTGTCTTGACTATCTGATGTGAAGACTAAATTTCTTCTGCAACAAGTATGTACCTGTACAGAAGTGAAATATGTAAATCCCTATGGTAATTAAAATGTAGTAACATTACAGATAACTATTATAATGCAACATAAACAGCAGCAAATACATAACCATATTATTTCAAGCTTTCTAGTTTTCCTGGTGCAGCACAGGAAATAACCTTTTAAACAAATGCACTTAACTACTATTTTGATTACCCTAGGGCAGATCTCACTGCCACTTCACCAAGAGGAAAATTTACTTTTATTATATAAAGCATGTGTCCATTACAATGACTGCAGTAAACACCAGGTTAAGGAAGACTGAATACCTCAGAAGCCCCTAAACATCTTTACCAGGTAGCAGTGGTTGCATCTCCTCTAGAATAAGCATGTTCAGACTTTTCCAATCATCATTCCCTTGTTATTTAATCTTTTTATTCCTCTATCTGCCCCCTAAAACATCGGCTTTACTGGTTTTGAACCATGAATGGAGTCACTGTTGTTTTCCTACTATGACGTCTTTTGCTCAACTTTATAATTTCAATTCCTTCACACAGATAGATGGGACTGGAGTCCATTAATTTTCATTGCTGTGTACTATTCTTTGTAGATGTACAACATTTATTTATCCAAAGAGGACCTATAGGTTGTTCCATTTTTTTGCTATATTGTTTATAAACACCATAATATAATTTCTTGCTGTTATTTATGTACCCAAGGGGAACACTGCTCAAGTTGTGGTCTGCAAACTAGCTGATCCACAAATGAAGAACCAAGCAGTGTGCTACTTCACCTGGGAGTGAAACTGCTATGTTGCTAGTGAAAAATTGTTTTTAAGCCTTTTGCTCATTTTCCTACATGTTTTTTGCTTTTTCTTATTGACCTATAAGAGCTCTTCGTGAATTCAGGATAGCAAATCTCTCTCATTTTGAGTTTTATTTATTTTGCTACAGTATCCATGTTGAACATACTAGAATCTCCCATCCTACTCTTGGTCATGCCAAACATAACATGCAAACCATGCTGAACCTAGATGATGAACTAAGGAGAGACTATACTTATTTAGGAGCTCTTTATATACTGGGCACCACAGTATCTTTGCAGTAAAAAACAACAAATAGGGAATTCCCTGGCGGTCCAGTGGTTAGGACTCCACGCCTCCACTGCAGTGGGTCAGGGTTCGATTCCTGGTTGGGGAACAAAGATCCCACAAGCCAGCCCCCACCAAAAGAAAGAAACAGATCAAAAATAATCTGAAGTCATATATTCAACGTAAACCTAATATTAAGTTCAGTCTGTATGAGCACACGAAGTATAGCAGGGAGCTGGATCTTAAGAACATGCTGGGCAACTAAAGAATTCAACTAGAATATAAAACTGAAAAGCCCCTACAGTCAAGAACAGTTTATTAGACAAACCTAAGGAGAAAGAAGAGAATGTGTAATTCTTATGATTCTTATTAACAGATATTTTAAGATTAATATGGCTAATACCACTCACATTCACAGTAACAATTATCCTAGAGTGATGCTGTCCAACAGAACTTTCTATGATGATTGAAACGTTCTTTGTCACTGTCCAAAACAATAGCCATTAGCCACATATAATTCCCAAGCACTCAAAATGTGCCCAAGCAACTGAACAGCTGAATTTTTAATTTTATTTGATTGGAATTCTTTAAATTTATATAGCTACCTGGCTAGTGGCTACTGTACTGAACAGAGCAGTTCTAAAGAATGCTGTTTTCATAAAAAAATTTTAAACTTCTAAGGATCAAGTCCACACACATCACAGATAAAAAAACAAGAACAAAAACCATGGTACCCCCAAATAATTTTGCTCAAGGTAACAAAGATCAATTCACAAGTTTACAAAACTAAACAGTAAAGGAAAGAAAGGTCAAAACTCCACACCAAGTAAATCCTAGAGAAATGAAATGTGTGCTTACATAAGATAATGAAGAAAGGTGGAAAAGTTTAGAGCAGAGCATTCCAAAAGGGTTTTATCATCTTGGCTCCTGTTGCAACTCACTCAGTTACAGGCATTTAAGACCTCATGGTGGCTGGGTATGGTTTGGGCAGGCTGAACTTCATCAGCCTAATCCTTGCAACTCAGTACGCTGCACAAATATTTTCTACTTATGCCATAATGTTCTTCACATTATTCCCTGGATTAGAAAAAAGTATGGCCAAATCTTTGTTTCGGTTAGGTTGTGACAAACTGCTTCAGTGTGCATGGATGGCCCTGGAATGGAGGTGAAGGACAAAAGCATCTGTGTCTTCTACGCCTTACCAGCACGACAGCATTGCACTTGCAACGGCCTCCTTAGGCCGGTCTGAACAATGGCCAGCCTAAAACTGCAGCCTACCATTTACCTAGATTTTATAGCTTAGGACGTACAGTTTACACAATATCTTATTTACTCCTAATCAGAAGAAATAAGTGTCTCTAAATGCTTTTTTGAGGGCAGAGGAGAAAAACCCCAAACTCAAAAACTCTGAAATTAAGACCAAAGGGAGTGTAATGGAATACACAGATTGGTAGTGACTATTAACTTTCTCAGCTCACTATCTTCTGTAATAAATGCAAGAACAATTTTATTCCCTTTAAAAGTGGTCTACACTGCATTCTAATCTATTTGGCCCCCCCCCCCAGAAAAGTTTAAATTCGCCTGAAGAAAGAATACCATGTCCCCCAAACCGTTTTATCCATTAACATCCTATTATTCCCATTGGGCTTATAGAGAATGCTTTTTTGCTACTTTACACAAGCAATGAGGCACCATTGAATACTACTTTTTGCATGCCAAGGGGATACACATACTTTAAAAACTGGTCCCTAAATCTGTGTGTTTTCAATGATAGTTTTATTCGTCTTCGCGGTCAAAGAGCACCAACAACCATTAATAAAAGTTCTGTGAATTTGCTTACATCACAGAATCTTTAAATTACCAAATATTGGTAATTTAAATTGAATATTTAAAATTTTAGACAAAATTTGTCCGTTTAGACAAATCAATTAATTGAATCCCTTTTCTATTCTAAGAAACAAAACATTAAAAGGTATATGTTAATAATTAATTCAATCTGACTTCATCACTAGATCTGCTAATAAAAGAAGCTGGTTAGAAGAGAATTTAGTTTTCTGAAACAGACTTTAAAATTTTTCCATTAGGCTGATCCAGTAATTATAATCGGAGCTCTAGCTAAAATACCTTGAAAATATAGCCCACTGAAAAAACTACTGCAGCGTAGAGTCTAAGAAATTTAAAACGTACACAAAAACTCTTCCACAACTAGAGCCCTTCAGTAATCTGAGATATTATTAAGCTTAAGCATTTGTTATATCTTTACAGTGCTCACACATTACACCACACACACATCCAAAAGAAGAAATTTTACTATGCAAGCAGCTTATAAAGTTTCCATATACTTAATGAAATGAACTATCTAAAAATTCAGATGGTTACCTGATTTGAAAACCTAAATCTGAAGCCAAATCCTAGAGCTTAGACCACCTGCACAGAAATCCTACTGGAGTACTAGACGTATAACATGCTTCATGTAATTATATATTTTGCAATGCTATGTGCTAAGTGTTTTCCATGAAGGCCAGTGTGTTAAATCCTTTGACTTCTAATTTTCCAAACAGTATTGTCGCTCCACAGGCAATATCAGGATTTCAATGTCTAGTACTGCAAACAGCTATTAATATCTAAGGACATTTCTGGAATGTAGAATTTCTCTTGCCACCTTTACTAATTCTAGTCAAGAAACTTTTGGGGCAAGATATCTTTCTGGATTCAAAATTTCTGATTTTAGAATGGCAATGTAGTATATATACGTTTAATATATTATTTAACGCTCTCCAGGAGGCAGCAGAATTAGGAATATTAGCACTAAATGGGATAAGTCAAAATAAAAATAGCCTCAAATTAGCTCAGATTCAGGTCAACTTTTTGTTCCCCAATCAGGTTAAGTCACATCAAGGAAGTTATACATTTTTTTTTAACTTTTCAATTTTGGAATTACTTGAATAAGGGATTGTGGCTGTAGCTTTATAGCAAAGCACCAAGAACTAAAGTTTCACTTAACATAATATACACTGTACCTGGGCATAATAAATCAGTCAGTCACTTTGGCTGCCGGAACCTTCAGAATGAAGTGTTAGCATTTTCTATCTGTGCCTATATACACTACACCTCCACAAACAAAAAAAGAGGGGGAAATTATAGACTTTCTGAGTTCTACAATATTAATTATCTTAAAGACTTTTCCCTGAGTTGGCAGAATCATTTATAAATGTATGAGCTCACTAATATGTTTCTCAAGTCTAAGAGGAAACACCAGTAGAAATATAAAATATAATGCTAAGTTAGGTTTCCATTAAAGAGACCTGAAATAAAAATCTTATCCTTTAATATGGTCTTCCTTAAAACATGAAGCTTGTTATGAAATTTCCATCTTAGAATCTATTCCCCTCTCAACTATGGAGTCAACTACACCCCACCCAGAAAAGTTTTATATCTCTACGACAACTTGGGAGAAAACATCAGATATGCTGGAAGGAGAATAGATGACTAACAAAAATTAAAGAGATAACTGGCTTGGCACTGAACTGGTGGCAACTGTACTTCTCTTTAATATGCATACAAGCCACTTGGTTAAAATGCAGATTTCTGATTCAGGTTTGGGTGGAGCTGAGAGTCTGCAGTTCTATTCTAGGTTATGCTAATGCTACTGTTCCAAAGACCACACACACTGCATTAACAAAGGGCGATTAAAACCCTCAAAAAAAGAGAAATCATTGTATCAATTTACAGTTAAAGGAACTGTTCCAGTTCAACTTTATTTTACAGCTGTGATTAAAAAAATAAGCAATTCGCTCAAATTCACACAGCTAGGAGAAAGCCAGTACGGGAAACCCTCCAGTCTGTGTTCCAAGTCAGTAGAACTTTCAAGAATTCGTATTATATAAACTGTTTCCCCCCTTTCTCTTTAGACTTAAAAAAAGAAGTCTAAAATTGTAATTTGAGGTTAACAGTAAATGTGTTGAAAAGGTCTGCTTTAACATAACGCTATCCAATTAGATCTCTTTCCTGAAATTTTCTAATGTTACTCCCTCCAAGTCTCTAGCCCACTTAAAGACATCCAAACCTCAACACCAAAACCCAACTTTCAATTGCAAGAAATCTACAAATAATAAAAAATTTTAAATGAACCACACAAATCTAGCAGCACAAGTTCGAACAACAGTTTACTGTGGAACTGCATTTTGCACAGAGGTTTAAATTCAAAGTTAAATCCATACACAGAAAATCAAGTATAGTCAAAAACTATCCCTGAAAATCTCTTGGGAAGGTAGCCGGTTGAGAGATAAGCATGTATCATCTCTCAGTAATACCTCTAAAGACAACCAGTTTTTCTACCAGGTGAGTATTATACAAAGTCTTTTTGTGAAAAAGAACATAAACTCTTAGAAATTACATTGTATTTGGCAAGATGCTCATAACTAGAAAAACAAGAACTAAGATTCACCTCTTATTATCCCATGCTCTGTGGAAGAGGTTTGAGTGGAATGGAGAGCAGAATTTTTTACTTGAATACTTGAATACTCCAAATACTTGAATCTAACAAGTTAAATGGTTGAATGGCATGATAAACTACTACCCACACCTCATTAAAACACAAACCAAAAACCATCTCTCCAAAAACACAAACCAAAAACCATCTCTCCAACTTATATTAAAATCTGGAATAGTAAGATTTCCTAAAACTTACCCTGCAGTATGTACTTAGATATAGTAACAAATAAGGATCCAGCCACTAGTAAACAATGCATACAACTGAATCAACTTTAAGGGTAAGTGGGGGAGTTCCCTGGTGGCCTAGTGGTTATGATTTCGGGCTCTCTCACTGCCATGGCCTGGGTTCAAGCCCTGGTGGGGGAGCTGAGATCCCTCAAGCCACCCAGTTCGGCCAAAAAAAAAGGTGGGGGGCGGGGTGGGGCATAAGTGGTAAATACAATTTCAAGTTTTGAAAAAGACTGAGCAACAAGAACTCTCCTTTACTTCTATTTTACAAGACCGTCCCTCACCCTCTGCAGATGTGAAAATACTTACATGGACAAGTTAGGAGATGGAACCCCCCTATCATCAGCTAGGTTCCCAAGGTGGCTCAGCGTTGAAGTCGAACTGCTCTCTATACAGCACTTCTCCTAGGCCCTCTGGGTAGTTGTATACTTGGTCAGAAAGTTCGCCCTAAAGAGGAAAATAAAAGTATATAAGTCCAGTGGTAAAAAATGTTAGGTGGCGCTTCAAGAAGGTTAAATTGATGTAAAGATTAAGTGCGGGAAGAAGTTTTAGTTTGAAGTGTTTCATTAAAGCACATTACACAAAATGATGTTTTCAAAGGGTTTATCACAGTACGAAGTACTTTTTTATGTAATAAGCATTTCCAAGCTGCTAGAGTACAGAACTGACAGAATTTGAGGTCATGGTCATCTTACCAAGTTACTCTATCTACCTACTCAGTTTCCAGTCTTCACCGAATTTCATTTTTGCTTTTATTTGTCCTCCAAAACCCAAACTTCTAAGTGGCCTAAAATTTTAAGATCTCCAAGTGCCCTCACTAACCTGGTGTGTGTGCAAGATTTTATATGTATATCTAATAGTCTGAAACTACCCACAAGCCTTCTTCTACTCTCCAAATTCTAAGTTCTTCTTTGCTTAAGTGTAAAATCCTACTACATATCAAAAAGAAAAACATTTTGTGACTTAGCTAATACACTAAGTACACATGTGAAATAACTTCTGAGACCTGCCTTACATATCCGACAAGTAACCTCTTAAGGTTTACCTCCTCCTCATTCCTAATCTAAGTCACTCTACTATCACTAGGAACAACATATGAATGTGAACGTGCTTGGCACACTACAAAATGCTAAATAAGTTTTAGAAGTGGTTTTTACCTATTATGATTTGACAGGATAGACTTATCACCTCTAACCTAAACAGCTACATCTATACTTCTATTTGTAATTCAGTGATTGCTACCTTAAAGTAATACAACCTGACAGTATCTGCTAGAAGATGGGTGGTAAGAAGGGAACCAGAAAAATAATGAAATTTAGGAATTAGAAGAATCTGAGATTTCAGAAGCACTCTAGACACATCTTAAGCATATCTCATCTCAACCAGGATAGAGGCACCCTTAGGGGAGGTAAAATGTTCTTTCAATCTACTAGGGGTATCCTGCTCACATGCTCAATGACTTATGGACAATGAGGCAAAAATCCATACTAGTATGCAACAGTGACTATATCATCACGTTAGATTCCAACTAAGTACTCCAAAACAAAGGTTCCAATTCTTCCCAAACCAAGGTAATTTTAAAAGTAAATTAAAAGCCGACTCACGCTAGCGACAGAGACAGAGTTTATCCTTAACTGTTCTAAGGAATAGGATAATTATCCTGGCTGAGACATTTTTCATCCACACCCCCACCCCACCCCGACCCACTATAGATCAATAGCTATTTTGGTGCTTAATGCAACCCAGGAGCAGTACTGTGAAATGTTGAGAACATTACACTTCAGACATTCAAGAATGTTCTTCAGCAGGATCTCTAAAATATTTCCACCTAACGAAAAAGATACTAGTAGGAAATGAAGGCTCTAAACTTTGAAAGGCACCCTTTAATATAAATAAAAGGGGTACAGGGCCATTTACATACAGGATGAACTGAATGTTCACCTGTACAGTCACGATAAACCATAAGAGAAGTTTAAATAAAAATATGAAGGGTTTCCCTGGTGGCTCAGTGGTTGGGAGTCCGCCTGCCAGTGCAGGGGACGTGAGTTCGAGCACCAGTCCAGGAAGATCCCACATGCCACAGAGCAACTAGGCCCGTGCGCCACAACTACTGAGCCTGCGCGCCTAGAGCCTGTGCTCCACAAGAAGAGAAGCCTCCGCAATGAGAAGCCCACGCACAGTGATGAAGACCCAATGCAGCCAAAAATAAATAAATAAATAAATTTATTAAAAAATAAAAATATGGAAAAATAGAAGGTAAAGGGAAAGATAAATTTTTCTCATTTAGAATGTTTCAATCAGTTGGATCATGTACAACACTGCAATCAAATTCAATTGTTTGAAGAGAATGACCCTTGCTACACTATCTTGGCAGACAGCACAGGGAGAACTAGAGTTAACCGCGTCAGCAGCTGGCCAATAAATCACCAAAAACCTCCCATCACTTTTGACAATAACTACCCAGAAACTTAGTATCCCCCAAATTATCAGTATTTCTCTGAACAACTTACATTGCCTTTACCAATGACTTTTCAAGTTGTTCTGGGTATTCTTTCCAAAAACCCCAAACCCTAGTCCAATCATGAGAAAAATATCAAACCCAAATTGGGGACATTTTACTGGATATCTGGCCAGTACTTCTCTAGACTGTCAAAGACATGAGAAACTGTCACAAATCAGAGATGACTGGGGAAGACATGACAACTAAATGTAGTGTGGTATCTTGGATTGGCCCCTGGACAGAAAGCACATTAAAAACTGGTGAAATCTAAAGAAAGTCTGGAGTTTAGGTGGGAGTAATGTATCAAAGTCAGTTTCTTAATTTTGACAAATGTACTATCAATACCTCTTATAATAAGGTAAACGAGGTGAGAAGTACAAAGTAACTTCATGTTATCTTTGTAAGTTTTCCATAAATCTAAAATTATTCCAAAATAAAGTTGTTTAAAAAAAAATCAGGCAACATATTCATATAATGGACTACTACTTGGCAGTTAAAAGTAACAATTTACTGATGAATGGATGAATATCAAAAACATTCTGAGTTAAAGAAGCCTTTTACAAAATACAATGCATACAGTATATGCCTATGGAAGTTGTAGAATAGACTTCCATAATAACTAAGCTATATGGTTAGTAAAAAGTCAGAACAGTGGTTGCCTCTGTGGGTTGTGAGGGATGGAGTTTGAAGGGGCAAAAGAGAATTTTCTGGGTTTGATGGCAATGTTCTCATCTTTTGTTAAAGGTCTGGATTACTTTTTTCTGTCAAACTCGTCAAATGGTAAACTTAAGATTTGTACATTTTGCTGTTATGTGAATTTTACCCTATTAAACTCTATTTAATGATATGTGCATACTGAAGTTGGAGGGGTGAAGTGTTCTGGTGTCTCCAACTTTTTTTTTTTAATTATTATTATTTTTACATTTTATTTATTTATTTATTTATTTATGGCTGTGTTGGGTCTTCGTTTCTGTGCGAGGGCTCTCTCTAGTTGCGGCAAGTGGGGGCCACTCTTCATCGCAGTGCGCGGGCCTCTCACTATCGCGGCCTCTCTTGTTGAGGAGCACAGGCTCCAGACGCGCAGGCTCAGTAGTTGTGGCTCACGGGCCTAGTTGCTCCGCGGCATGTGGGATCTTCCCAGACCAGGGCTCAAACCCGTGTCCCCTGCATTGGCAGGCAGATTCTCAACCACTGCGCCACCAAGGAAGCCCTCCAACTTATTTTAAAATACATAGAAACATAAGATTGATGAGCGCACAGTGGAATGGCAAATAAAGGAAAATGTTAAGTGTTTACTGAACGTAGGTGAGGGTACAATTCTTTCACTCCCTCTGTTATGTTTGAAAATTTATAAGTTAAACCTGGGTGGCAAGAGGGACGGCACTGATTATTACTTGATTCCGGCGCCTACCATATCACCTATAATCATCAGGAGCCTATCTTTCCTTCTAACTCTTCTGGGCTTATTTGCCTTCATAACCAGCATCTGTACTCTCCTACAGTTGCAAAAGAAATCAAAGGAGTGTTAGAGCCTTGCCCTATAATCATTAGCTGTATTTCTGCCAGGCTCGTCCACATCAACCTTTCCTTGATCACACATCAATTATCTCCCTTAAGTGTCCTCCGGTTCCCATCCAAGCAGGGGGTTCAACGGTGGAAACCCGACGGGACACAAAACATCTTCATGTATCCACGAGGCAACCACAAAAGCCAGTTAAATCTGCTGAAACATGGGGCCGTAAACTGTGTTCCCGACCGTTTCAGGTCGCCGAACCAGCAGCTTAGCCTAAGAAACACACGTTCAGGATATACATTGGGGAAGGGTTAAAACAGCACCATTAACTGCCAAAACACTGCTTGATAAGCCACCCAAGCCTACCGCTCTCCCTCTCTCTGCCCTGGAATCGTGGCGTGGCCGGGAAAACGAAGCCATGGTGACTAATTCTCGGGCTCCAGGAGGTGGCTGGGGTGAGTGAAGGCGACTCGGCCCAATCAGGAGCGCCGCAGGGGGCGGAGCAGCAGCCCCGAGGCTTCCAGAAGGGGCCAAAGGCCTCTCGCTCGCTACCTGACACCGGGGCTTCCCCGCCGCCTGGCCCCTTGCGGCGTCAACTTTCCTCCAGCAGAGGGGGGCCGCACTCCCCGCACCCTCGAGCACCCGTCCTCCTCCGGCAGCTGTCACAGGAGGCCGGCGCCGGGCCCGCCCCGCTCCATTCATAACCTAAGGCCGCGGCGGTTGCAACCGGTCGCGCTCCCGCCAGGCTCCCGGAGGCGAAGGCGCGGCGCCGCTCAGGGTCGGGCGGCGGGACCAAGGCCCCTCAGGGCTGCAGCCCGTCCCCCTCCCCGGAAACAGCAATGCACCACGGGAGCGGGGTGGGGGCCGCACGCCGCCCGGAGGCGCCGCCGACCCCCGGCGGCGAGACCCCCGCGCGCGCCCCCCACACACACGCCCCCTCGCCCCAACAGCAGCTGGTCGGGCTCGGCCCGGCGGCGCCCGGGCCCGCCGCGCCGCCGCCACCGCGGAAGCACCGGCAGCCGCCACACACGCCGCCATCCGCCATGTTCGAGGCGGCCGGCCGCGGGGCGCTGCGGGGACGCCGACCGGGCGGCGGGGCCCAGCCGGAGGCACCCGGCAGCACCCCGAGGCCGGCCCCGCGCCCCGGCCCCGGCCGCGCCCCTCGGGTCGGTACTCACGTGAGATAACGGCCCAAAGAGTCGGGTAAAGCGTCTTCTCTTTTTAGGCGGAATTTTTAAAGAGGGATGTGGTTACCTTGAGCAGAAATACCCAAGGCGGCCTGGGCCATAGGCTGCGGGGACGACGTGGGGGGAAAAGCGCGGCACCGACACCAGCTGTGCAGCAGTGGCGGCGGCGGCCGAAGGAGAGAAATAGAACAGCGCGGGCAGAAGAAGAAAGGCGAGGGCTGGGTGCGGAGAGGATTCAGCCTCGTCACACCGCAGAGCAGAGAGCGAGAAAGGATGAGAAGAGGCAGAGAAGGCGAAGGAACGAAACACTGCAACCGAGCGAAGAGCCAGAGAGTGTGAGAAGGCGGCGCCAGAGACGCCATTATTTATATCAAGGGGGCGGGGCATAGTGACGTCACAGCGGCCGGGTCGCCGCGGGAGCCGGGCGGAGCGGGGCTGCGGCCCGGAGAGAAGGGAGGGGGCGGAAGAGAAAGGGGTACGGCGAGGAGGGAGAGAAAGGGTCTGGGGCCGGGCGACCCCGCGAGGCAGGTGCCGGTCGTCCGGTAGCTTCCCGCCCTCGGCAGCTTCCCTGCCCGAGGAAGACCGCCGCGCGGACGTGGGCGGGCTGGGGATAAGGGAGGTGGCTCCGGCAGAACGCTGCATCGCCCGCGCCCCCGCCGCCTGGGCGCCTGCGCTCACTCCCGAGGCGGGCTCGGGCGGTTTAGGAACTGGGCCCGGCGGCCGCGGCGCCGAGCGCAGTCCGGGGCCATAAGCTGCGCGACGCGTGCACTGCCTGGAGAGGGTGAAAGGGAGGTCCGTGCCAGCCACCCCCGGAGACTCCCTCCCTCGAGAGCCTCCGCTTTGGAGGGCTCTGTAGGCTGCGCCTGGGGACTGCCCTCCCAGGGTGAAGCTCCAGTCCCCGCGGGATGCAGCACTGCTTTTTGGAAGCGAGTTCCTAATGGCCAGGACGGCTCGGCCCAGTGTTCGGGTGGTTGCAGAGGCTCGTGACCGCGTGGAAATGTCCCCGTGCTCGCACGTTGCAGTGTGGTGCAGTAGGATTTTTTTTTCTAAAGGAGTGACATTTGTGTCTTCCTTTTTAAAAGAGTTGGTGCAGTCAGACCCAGTCCTTATTAATGAAGGACCAGTGTCGTAGAGGGCATTACCGACGTTACAAGGGCACATTACTTTAACCCCCTACGTCTCGTTGCGCGGTCATTGAATTTTACTACTCCGTAACAAACTTATTTTTACTGGCGAACCTAGGACGACCTGCATGGCTTTTAGTTTATTCTCATCTTTTTAAAATGTCTTCGCTCTACTCATCAGAAACCCTGAGTCCTCCCGTGCTAATGCCTTGCAACTCAGACTCAATGAAATATGTACTGACACACCCCTCCAAAATCTTTGAGATAAAGACCCAGACTTTTTTCCTCTGGTACTTGCCGACCGTCTGTTTACTTTGTGAGCTGCACTGTGGTTGATTACTAAATCATGAGATAAGAAAGTAAGAGAGAGAACATTCCTGAGTAAAACGGTAGCAACGCTGAAATGTACGCTCTGGGATGAAAGTATTAGGTAGAAGTCAGGAGCTGTGGACTTTTCCTGATTTCATATCTCCATATTTTACTCTGCTGTCTCTTGATTTTCTCTTTCACTCTATAAAAATTATTTTCGCTTCAGAACATTTATAAGCACAGCACTTTACTAGACCCCGTCCCTGGTGGAGGGAGGAGGGCTAGAAATGAATACCCCACTTGAAATCTTGCTTACAATCTAGCAGGGGAAATAAAACAACTACACAAAATAACTAAATTGTTGACAGATAAATAAAATGTTGCACGGAACCTAGTGGAAGTGGGAAATGATTGCAGCTAAGTGAGAGAAAGGCTGGTGGGGAAAGGTAGAGATAGATTTTGAGAGCAGACATTCCAGACATGGGAAATAAGTGATTTTGAGAGCAGATATTCCAGGCAAGGGAACTATGTGAGAGAAGGCACAGAAATGGGCCAGTTCAGAGAACCGAGTGACCTTTGTGACTCCAGCTTAGGGCCTCGTGTTGCAAATGAGATGGAAAAGGTGGGTTAGGGTGAGATCAAGAAGTGATCAGAGCTTGGACTTTATTCTGGAACCATTTAATCAGGAACATGATATACTCAAAGATATTTTTAAAAGATTACTCCGGCATCAGTGGAATTGAAAACAGAAAATGTGGAAGAGGGAGACAGTGAAGGATACTCTTATAGCAGTTAAGAAGAGTACCAGGAGTTTCAGAATAGATGGGAGGGAAAAGTCAAAGAAAGAGTAGAGGTAATCTTGAATGTCAAGGGAAAGGAGAACTTGTCAAATGATTTGGAGATATGAAACTAATCAACAGGGAGAATTCTGGAATCATGAACAGAGATAGAAATAGAATGACCTAGTTCAGAGGGAAGACTATGAGCCTTCCTTGAGCATAGTTTGAGCTGTTGATGAGATATCCATGTAAAAATGGTCCAAAAGCCCCTGGAAACAGGGAGATCTGGAACCCTTTTGGCTGTGAATTTGGGAGCCTCTCCTACAGACATGATAATTAAGGAAATGTTAAGGTCTACAGGAAAAGGGATATAAGCACAGGACTTAGAGAAATGCCAGAGAGAAGATAGGCCAGTAAAGAGGACCAGCCAGAGGAGTAGGAGGAGAATCACAGTAGTACCATGTCAAGCCATTCAGGGAAGGTGTTTCAAGATGGAATGAATGATCAGCATGTCATATCCCTGAAATGGCTGAAAGGGGGTTCTGATTTAGGAAAATGGGAAGTCATCGGTAAACTCCAAACTCAGGTTAAGAAGTCTGGATTTTTAACACAAAAACGTTTCAATCATGGGAGTGATTTGAATTTTAGAAAAGGGGAGAGTGTAGGGGTGGGAAGAAAAAGGACTATACATGTGTGGCAGGGAGAACACTTGGAAAGCTATTATAAGGATCCAGTAAGGAGAATGATAAGGGCCTGAAAACAAGTTATGTGTGACCTTTAACTGAATTTCAGTGGAGTGGGAGGCACAGACATGTGGCAGAGGTTCCAGTGGGGAGCAGCTGAAGTGAAGTCAGTGAATGTCCACTCTTTCAACTGGATTAGACCCTAATCCAACATCATTTATACAATGAAGCAACCCAACAATTTATCATTCAAACTATGTGCCCTCACAATTAGTATTTGTGTATTCAAATCTAAATAATGCTAGCTTTTAATGAATACAATAGAGCCTTAAAAACTGTATTTCAATGAACTAGACAACATAGTATGTAACTTTAACAGAATGATAGCTGCCTAATGAGAACAGCATATTTAATTGCGTTTCGGGTTCGAGGTTTGGGTTTTTTTTGCCAAGTCAGGTTACACATACACAAAAACACAGGTTGTGCCAGAGAAAGTATTATCATTAAATAGAGAGCCTTAAGATAAAATGATATAATACCATTCACACTTAGATCATACTGGTCTGTTGATTCAAAGTTGTTTGCCTTTGTGCCAGTAGATATAAAAGATTGAATGAATTAGATTGTTGATAAAGACAAGTCACTCAAAAAACAATGGGTAAACCTAAAATTACTAGCCTGTAATAGAAATATCTTGTAGTCACATATATAAATGTGACAAAATAAAGAGCCCAGTGGTAACTGAGAGTGAAAATCCTAATTTAATGGGAATGTTTAAAGAGAACTTAATAAGAATTTCTATTGCTAAGGTACATTCTTAGAGTACGCCTTATTATGTAGAAAAGCAAAATATATAGATTTCAAATAGTTAAAACATTCACACTTTAATATGTTATGATATTTCAGTTGTCCACCACATCTTTTTGTGCACTGATAATATTCGAAAAAGCTAACTTGCTTATCAAGAATCTGGTGCTATGTCTTTTACGGACAGGTAAAAATGAGTAATTACTCACTTGCTCTGTAAATTACTTTGCTGAGCACAGAGTTCAGATTATACACCATTCTCTCTTTGAACAGAATGGATATAAGGTGCTATCCTTTATTTGCTAAGAATTTGTTGTTATAATCTTTTAGAGTCGTAATTCCTTTACCTAGGTTGATTTTCACCTCAGATGAGGAATCACTTAATTTGGAAGGAGACTTTTTATTGTCATATTTAATTTTTTTTTCTCACAAAATGTAGGGATCAGGTCAGCAGGGGTTATGTGGCATTCCAGTCCAGGTACCCTGCATCCCAGCACTGATTTGAAATCGCTCATGTCCATCACCCATATCTTTGTCCACAGGACAATTTGAACTATAGAATGGTATGCCTGGCAAGCAAAGGGTGAGAGAGCCCAGATACAAACCCAGTTTGAGGGAAAAGAATTTTTTTCTATTTTCATTGCAGTGGTTGTGTATGTCATTAGATATGGGTCAGCCTATCTCCCAAGTGATTTGGATGGTTTCTAAGATAAGCACGTCATAAGCAATACACTGACGTCTTTTATTACTTCAAGAAATAACAAATTACTCACTGTTAATTTAAGAGGACTGTTTTGGAAACCTGTGTAAAAGGGCAAAGCAATAATCCAGCTTTACAAATTAAATGTAACATACAAGTATTCCCTCGTGCTCCAGTGGTTAGGACTCCAAGCTTCCACTGCAGGGGGCACGGGTTCGATCCCTGGTCAGGGAACTAAGATCCCACATGCCACACAGCTTGGCCAATAAATAAATAAATAAATAAATAATTTAAAAATAAATGTAACATACATGACTAGAATAATCAATGGACGTGACCCATGAGTTTACTCCCTCATATCTTTCTCTAATCCTTGGAAGTTAGGAAATCCTTGGAAAATTAATCTCATTTTCACTTTGCTGTCAGGCATTATCTGATAAGTGTTTTGTTTGTTGGGTAATACATAGCAAGATAAGCTTGTATCTCTCTGTCTCAAAACAACTTCCTGGCAAACATCCTAAACTTTTTGGTTCAGGGCATATAGAAGATAGGAGCTCTGAAATCTATTCTTGTCCAGTTTGAATTATGGTTTACTCTATTTTTTAAAATAAATAACCTAGCCTAGGTGCTGTCACCTGAGCACCTAAATGATTATTAATAAGTAACTGCGGGCTACATTTTATTTAATGAGAATTTTTGTTACTTTGTCATTTAACTTGAAGTTTTGCAAGTTCTCAGATAAACATTTATATCAATCTAAATTTGCTTTACTTAATACTAACTAAAAGGAGAAAAGGCCATGCAGTAAAGACAATAAAAGATTAGTTCCTTCTTTCCTTAAATAGGGAGAAGAAACGTAAATGACTTGATTTCACAAAAATAATATTTTTGTGTCATTCAACCATCTGTAACAACAGTAGTTTGAGAATCTTCATTTCATCTAGGTCCTACTTGTCTAAATCACTTAATTCTAAGCCACCTCCATTGCTTTTATTTATTTATTTATTTATTTATTTATTTATTTATTTAATTTTTTTGGCCGCACAGCATGCAGGATACTAGTTCCCTGACCAGGGATCGAACCCATGACCCCTGCAGTGGAAGCTCAGAGTCCTAACCAGTAGACGGCCAGGGAATTCCCCTCCATTGCTTTTAGAAAATGTATTCCTCATTCCTTTGGGAGAACATCTCCCCTGCCATACCCTGAGTTCTGCTGGGAACTGCTACCTTCTCAACCTTCTGCCTTGCTGGGACAAAGTAACCAGCTTACGGGTTGACAACTTCTCACCCTCTCTTGGGGGCAGGGGCAGCTCAATAACGATTGGCACATTTTTGATTCAGACCTTGGTTGGAGGGAGGAGGAATGGACGAGGGAATCATTTTTTCTATGGCTCAAGTCATGACAGTATGAGCCAGGAGCTGCTGCTATAAGGGTCCCAGTGGAAAGCTATGTGAGAAAATGAAGCCACTGCTCATCATGAAGAAGGGATAGTCAGCATTCTAGTTGTCCCATTTTTCTTGCTCTTCAGTTATGCCAACAGAAAAATTCGTCTTTCTTACTTAAGTTTTTAGTTCCAACTAGCTTTCTGTTACTTGCTACTAAGAATCAAGGCCTACACAGGAGAGTGAAAGGAAAAGACCTTCATTTAGGTTAAAAAAATCAATTGCATGGGAATTCCCGGGCGGTCTAGCGGTTTAGTGCTTTCACTGCCGTGGCCCTGGTTCAATCCCTGGTTGGCGAACTAAGATCCCACAAACCGTCTGACCAGCCAAAAAAAAAAAAAAAAAAAAAATCAATAGCACAAGTACAAGACTGGAGAGATCTATTGTTCATTAATTATCTAAATAGTGCCTAGAGAAGGTAGTTGGCCACAAGCTTGCCATGAACTGATAAGGCATGTGTGGAATTGCTAAAAAACAAAAGCAAAACAAAAAAAAACTTGAATGCAATAATTTTGAACATTCAATAAATTAATGCATTAACAGAAGTACAGGTTAGAAGGGAAGTAGTGGTTTGGTTTACTGTTTTGGTCAGAAACCAACGAACAGAAAAAGTAACATTTTGGGGGGAAATTTTTATTGTTGTAAAGTTCAAGGTAGCACATTGTACAGGAGAATGAAAACGAGATAGTTTGGAGGAGGATAGCCATAAAGGTGAGGAGGTCTAGAAACAACATATTATTAGGAGTGATAAAAATATTAGAGATAAATTGGGGAGAAAAAAACACAGGGAAAATGAAAAAAAAGTAAAAGCAAAAGCTACAATTTTTTATACACCAAGTGCCAGTCACTAATGCTAAAGCCTCTTATATTATTATTTAATTCTTCAGTAAGCTTGTCAGGTAGGTCTTACTATGCCCATTTTACAAATGAAAACACAGAAGTACAGTGAGGTTATGTAACTTGCTCAAGGTCACCCAGCTAAAAAAGAAAAGGTCCAGATTCATGTCCAAAGATGTCTAATGCCCAAGACCCAGCTTCAAGCCCCTCAACTATATTGCCTCTTTGGACTCATCTATAGACTATGTCAAGCTCTACAAGTGGACAAGAGAAACTACAGTGTCAGTCCAGACAGCGGAGCTAGGACCAATGGGTTTCCTTGGCTAGATGTGCTATCTCATTCCTCCCCTTGAGTTTCCGCAAGGTTTGGTTTGTGCCTTTCTATAGCCCCTTTAATTTCTTGTCTTATGTTATTGTAATTATTGTCTGAACTTTGTGAAAAGTTCACAAAGCTTCTTTATGGCAAGGATTTTATTCTTATTTTTTTAATCTGATGGAACACTCAGCACAGTGCCTTGCACATAGACCTCTGATTACTTCCTAACAGCGTAGTAACTGGCAGTGCCCTAGGATGTCTTGTGGAGCAGAAAGCTATCAATATCTTGTCACTGGACTCACTCAGAGATACAGAGGGGATTTCTGCCCTGGGAGGATGTTGGAGAAGAGGGACCTCTTAGACACTTTCCTTACTTAATCACAAAGTAAAGGTGAAACATATTCATTACTACTCATTAAATATTATTTTTTAAAAACCAGCAAAATTTAGCATTATTTTAACTTTAAATGTGATGATTGCATATTAACATATGAAGTTCTATTTCTTTATAATGCATTATTTACTCATACTAAAATTAGGATGCATTTTATCTGTGATTAGCCATTATTGATTCCTCCTCCTCCCCAAGGAAATCAATAGCCTACAGTAGGGAAAAAAAAAAAAAGAAAAAGAAAAAGAAAGAAAAGAAAATGCCTCTAATTTGAGAGAACTGAATAGTGCTTGTTTGTTTGTTTTAATTTTAAATGGTAGTCATAAAAATGGAGATAAACTATCCAAGAAAAACTGGGGTGTTTTATGTTTACTTGTGTGCCTAATTACCAAGAAAAGAGTGTTTGCTTTTCAAAGAAAGTGAAGAAATAGAAAATGAGGGACACTATAATAGTATAACATTAAGAATGCTTTAAAAGAAAAAAGTCTCAGTCATTGTTCTTTGTACACAAAAACAATGGTGCTTAACAACATATTTGATTCCTAAGTCAAATTTCCAGCTGCCAGCAGCAGCCCTTGAGTGGGAGATGATTTAACACAGAGGGTCTGTGTTGTGGCATGCCTCTTACTTCCCAGGCACCGTACCCACTGGCAGCAGAGTTACATGACTATCAAGCACTGGGATCCAACATTTCGTTGCTAATACCACAGTAAAATGATGAACCAAACCTTTTAGTTGTTAGAGAACAATGGTCAGAAAATCAAAATCAATATTCTTCCAAATATGATGAGCTGGCATTACTCAGGGCCTCCCGTCACTTCTTGTTCTGCCTTCTGGTTGCTTAGATCTGGGAGAATTAGATTAGACTGGGCCAAAGCCTGAGTGATCAGACAGCCCCAAAGAGTAATTCAGACTTACAGGAAAGAAATGGGACTACCCATTCTACAGTGATAGCCCTAGTCATGAGGAGAGAAGCCCTTAGAGAAGCTCCATAATGTTCTGTCATTTTTGACACTTTGGGAAACTGCCAAACCAGCTTACTTGAAGTTCAGCCATACTCATAATCCTACGCATCCAGAATACTGAATGTATGGGTGAGGAAAGCAAGAAGGTACTAGAATGTGTGTCAACTATGGGGGCCTACAAAGCTCACAGAATTAGTAAAATCAACAATGAAAAATAAAACTAGAATTTCAGCTTTATCGTACTAGAGTAATAGCACTGAAAATGGGAGAATAGCCTTTGTGTTTTTCCTAAGTACATTCTAAATTGTAATCTTAAATTTCTGAATTATTTCATGCAAGTTTTTAGTTGATCAGTGTGCTCATAAAATATTTTTAGAAAACAGATGAAACTTAGGAGTGCTAATTTAGTAAAATGGGTATCAAGATCTTGTAGACTGTGTTAAACTATTAGGATTTCTAAAGATATATTTGAAATCAAATGATAAAATCCTGTGAATCGCTCAATGTTTCACATTTTGATAAGATTGGAGACTTTTCAAATTAGGAAATATTTTCTTCACGCCTGCCATATTTACACTCAACTTTAAAATCAGTACCTAAGAACGCCACAGTCCAAATTATAATCGTTGGATAAACTTTTTTTTTTTTTTAAATAAATAGGTATTTTTTATAGTGGGTAATGTGAAGACTTCAGATGAAATAGACTAAGAAACTGATTGGAAATTGAATGCAAACTAAGACCACTTGACTGTTACTGAAATGAATAGCCCAGTTTGCTTTTTTTTTTTTTTTTTAAAGAAATTCACGTTCTTTTATTTATTTATTTATTTATTTATGACTGTGTTGAGTCTTCGTTTCTGTGCGAGGGCTTTCTCTAGTTGCGGCAAGTGGGGACCACTGTTCATTGCGGTGCGCGGGCCTTTCACCATCGCGGCCTCTCTTGTTGCGGAGCACAGGCTCCAGACGCGCAGGCTCAGTAATTGTGGCTCACGGGCCCAGTTGCTCCGTGGCATGTGGGATCTTCCCAGACCAGGGCTCGAACCCGTGTCCCCTGCATTGGCAGGCAGATTCTCAACCACTGCGCCACCAGGGAAGCCCTGGATAAACTTTTAACTTGGCCATCTCGTCTCCTGATAAACTCCTGTTTATCCTTTAAGAATCAGTGCAAGCGGGACTTCCCTGCTGGTCCAGTGGTTAAGAATCTGACTTCCAATGCAGGGGACTCGGGTTCCATCCCTGGTCAGGGAACTAAGATCCCACGTGCCACAGGGCTACTGAGCCCACGCGCCACAACTACAGAGCCCACCCGCTCTGGAGCCCACGCACCAAAAGGAAAGATCCCACGTGCGGCAACTAAGACTGACACAGCCAAAAAAAAAAAAAGAATCAGTGCAAGCATAATTTCCTCTCTTGAAATTTCTATGACTTTTCCCTCTAGGTAAAATTGCCTTCTTTGTGCCCCACCTGTGCCTGTGCCCACCTCAGTGGATTCAATATTTATTAAATTGCCAGTTTAAGTGAACTAGCTACAAAAGTAATGAGTATGAGTGTCTAAGAATATAACTGTTAGATATTATGGCAGGCAGTCGCTAAAATGGCCTCCAATAATCCTGCCCCCTAGTAGTCACACCCTTATGTAACCCTTTCCCCTTGACCCTTGACTTGTTTCTAATGAATAGAATTTGGCAAAAATGATGAGACGTTACCTCTGAGATTCGGTTGTATGAGACCGGGGCCCTCTCTCATTCACTCACTTTCAGAGAGAAGACAGCTGCCATGTTCTAAGTGCCCGTATGGAGAAGCTTACGTGGTAAGATACCAATGTCTCCAGCCAACAGCCAGGGACCGGAGGCTGCTTCCAAGCTCACTCAAAGCTTGGAAGCAGATCCCCCAACCACACCCGACCCCGACCCTGGCAAGCCTTGATATGACTGCCGTCTGAGACCCAGAGAAGGTCAATAAATTGTCAAGTTCCTATAGCTAACAAATAGCAAAGCCAAAATTCCTGTCTCTTTTCTGCCTCTTGATTCAATTCTCTGCTGTCTCCTCCTATGGCTTTTCTCCTCTTCTCACTGTTTCCTCTCCCTTGGATAATTCATCCATTCCTACAGTTATTTGACAAGACGATGCCTATGACTCCAAAACGGATATCACTAGTTTTGATCTGTCGTTGAAGTACAGCTCTGAATGGCCAACTGCCTCTAGGACATCTCTTCTAGGATGTCCTGTGTTATCTCAAATTCAAGATTTCTTTATCTATATAACATGATCCTTAGTTGTTCCACATGGTTAGATGCAAAGTCTCACTTAGCTGTAAGACTCAAATGAATCTCGGTCCCAAACTAAATTCATCACTGTCCACTCCTTCCCCCTAAACTGATCCTCCTCTTTCAGGGCTCCCCTGCCCATGCTTGATATAACTCTCAGCCAGGTTCAAATTTTTGAAAAATTTTAATCCCTTCTTTTCTTTATCTCTCCCACATAAAAACCAAGTTCCGTTTGTTTTTATTTTGAAATTATCATTTTTTCCCCTCCCTAGTCCAATCCTATACCACATCATGTTTGGATAGTTGCAAAATCTGTGGCAAGCCCAATTTTTCCTGCCCCAATCCACTTAGCATGGATATTTCTCATACTAATCTTCCTGAAATGCTGTTTTCATGTCCTTCCACTGGTAAAAACCCATAATGAAGCTTTGCTTCTTACAAATCATATCTTTTTTTTTTTTTTAACATCTGTATTGGAGTATAATTGCTTTACAATGGTGTGTTAGTTTCTGCTTTATAACAAAGTGAATCAGCTATATATATACATATATCCCCATATCTCCTCCCTCTTGTGTCTCCCTCCCACCCTCCCTACCCCACCCCTCTAGGTGGTCAAAAGTAGACTGCCTATTTTCTCTTCATTTTTTTGGTCTGGTGGGCTTTTACCTTCCTCCTTCATCTGCTGTGTGTTTCTCTGTCTTCTCATTTTCCTTAACTTACTGTGTTTGGGGTCTCCTTTTCGCAGGCTGCAGGTTCGTAGCTCCCGTTGTTTTTGGTGTCCGCCCCCAGTGGGTAAGGTTGGTTCAGTGGGTTGTGTAGGCTTCCTGGTGGAGGGGACCGGTGCCTGTGTTCTGGTGGTTGAGACTGGATCTTGTCTTTCTGGTGTGCAGGACTGCGTCCGGTGGTGTGTTTTGGGTTGTCTGTGACCTTATTATGATTTTAGGCAGCCTCTCTGCTAATGCGTGGGGTTGTGTTCCTGTCTTGCTAGTTGTTTGGCATAGGGTCTCCAGCACTGTAGCTTGCTGGTCGTTGAGTGCAGCTGGGTCTTAGCGCTGAGATGGAGATCTCTGGGAGAGCTTTCGCCATTTGATATTACGTGGAGCCGGGAGGTCTCTGGTGGACCAATGTGCTGAACTCGGCTCTCCCACCTCAGAGACACAGGCCTGACACCCGGCCGGAACACTAAGACCCTGTCAGCCACACGGCTGCTAGTGTTGGAGGGTCTCCTGCAGAGGCGGGGGGTGGCTGTGGCTCACCGTGGGGACAAGGACACTGGCAGCAGAAGTTCTGGGAAGTACTCCTTGGCGTGAAGCCTCCCAGAGTCCACCCACAAGTCATGTCTTGACTCCTCTGCTGGCTTATAAGGCTCTTCAGACCCCAGCCCCACCCTTGGGAGCCAGCCTTCTAAACCCCCATACAAACCTTCAGCTTCGGTTTGTCTGGTTTGCTCGTGGACCCTCGAGTTATCCATGATCGAGTTATCCATGATCGTGTCTGCCTCAGGGACTTTGTACTGCTGTTTTATTGTCTACCCAGATTCTACTGTCCAAAGTCCCAGCTGAAGTCCAATATCCTGTTTGGATCCCAGGAGGCCTGTCCCACTGTTACTAAACTTGACATCACAGGTCTTTCTGGGCCTTTAAGGCCACTATGACTCACTGAACTACCCTATTCCCATCCCATATAAGTGCCAAAATGTGAATGCCTCTGGTCATCCATCTTATCCTGCACACTGGTCCCCAAACTGCCCTGTGCCTTCCCACACGCATTCCCCAGCTGCTCCTTTCCTTCTCACACTTTTCTGTTTTCTCTGGAACCCCCATTTCATGGTGAACAAATCCTTCCACATCCCCAGTCTGTCTCCTATTCCTTGCCTTAACTGAAACCTGGCTATCGTCTTGAATTGAGGGGTGTTTACTCTAACAAGCCTCACATACTTCAGGGTTGGAAGGCAGGATTGGCCATTTCCCAGCCCCACAATATTACTGCCAGACCATTACTCTGAAAATAAATAGGAGATTAAGTCAGCTGGCCTGCCCACGCCCTATCCATGCCTGTATCATCTGACACCTTGCTGCCACTCCCACGACAATTAAAAAAAAAGGCACTTAGGTCATTGTCCTCCTTTCCTAAATTAAAGTTCCTGTATTATAGCTTTAAAACAACTTTCATTATTCTTTCTCCTTAAAAAGATACTATAGTAATAAAATTCCCCTATAATCTCAGCTATCCCCACCCCACTCCAGTGATGGCCACCATCCCTAACTGGACATGTATCCTTCTGAAGTTGCAGTCTTGAATCTCCTTGTGAAGTCAGTGTTTTTGGAGATAAGGTTTGGGTCACCTTAGCTGTTTTTACTGCTCAAATCCAGGGGCCCTCACCTGTCCTAAACTATTCAGTATTGGAGTCTTCAATCCCAATATTCCTCCCTCTGATCGCAACCTCCTTTACCTTCCAGCAGCCTCATGCCATCCCCATACCTGCTCTTCAGGTATAATTGCCCAATTTTTTTTTTTTAAATCAAGCTGAAATTCACAAAATGTATAATTAACCATTTTAAAGTATAAATTCTGTGACATTTAGTGCATTCGAAATGCTGTGTAAATACCACCCAATCTGCAGATTCAAACGTGATTGCTATCAAAATCTCAATGGCTTTTTTTGCAGAAATAGAAAAACCCATCCTAAAATTCAAATGGAATCTCAAGAGAATAGCCAAAACAACCTTGAAAAAGAACAAAATCGGAAGACTCACACTTCTTAATTTCAAAACTTACTACAAAGGTGTAGTAATCAAAACAATATGGTACTGTCATAGGACAGACGTATAGGCCAATGGAAGCTAATAGAGAGCCCAGAAATAAACCCTGAATATACGGTCAAATGCTTTTTAACAAAGGTGCTAAGACCATTCAATGAGGAAAAGACAGTCTTTTTAACAAACGGTGCTGGGAAAACTGTATATCCACATGCAAAAGAATGAAGTTGGACCTTACTTTACGTCATATACAAAAATCAGCTCAAGCTCTCTCTGCCAGCCGTTCAAGATGCCGAAGGGAAAGAAGGCCCAGGGCAGGAAGGTGGCCCAGGGCAGGAAGGTGGCCCAGGCCCCTGCTGCCGTGAAGAAGCAGGAGGCCAAGAAGGTGATCAATCCCCTGTTTGAAAAAAGGCCCAAGAATTTTGGCATTGGACAGGACATCCAGCCCAAAAGGGACCTCACCCACTTCGTTAAACGGCCCCGCTATAGCCGGCTGCAGTGGCAAATCCTCTATAAGCAGCTGAAAGTGCCTCCTGCGATTAACCAATTCACCCAGGCCTTGGATTGCCAAACAGCTACTCACCCGCTTAAGCTGGCCCAGAAGTACAGACCAGAGATGAAGCAAGAAGCAGAGGTTGCTGGCCTGAGCTGAGAAGAAAGCTGAGGGCAAAGGGGATGTCCCCACCAAGAGGCCACCTGTCCTTCAAGCAGGGGTTAATACTGTCCCCACCTTGGTGGAGAACAAGAAGGCTCAGCTGGTGGTGATTGTACATGACATGGATCCCATTGAGCTGGTGGTCTTCCTGCCTGCCCTGTGCTGTAAGATAGGGGATCCCTACTGCATCACCAAGGGGATGGCCAGGCTGGGACATGTGGTCCACAGGAAGACCTGCACCACCATTGCCTTCACACAAGTCAACTCAGAAGACAAAGGGGCTCTGGCTAAGCTAGTGGAAGCCATCAGGACTGATTATGATGATGATATGACAACATCTGCCGTCACTGGGGAAGCAACATCCTTGGTCCAAAATCAGGGGCTCGCATTGCCAACCTGGAAAAGGCAAAGGCCAAAGAGCTGCCTACCAAACTGGCCAGCTGAGTGTACACTATTGAGTTTTCTGTACACAAAAGTAATAAAAATTCTTTGGCCAAAAATAAACCCAAACAAACAAAGAAAAATTAACTCAAATGGGAATTCCCCAGAGGTCCAGTGGTTAGGACTCAGCGCTTTCACTGCGGGGTCCTGGGTTCAATCCCTGGTCAGGGAACTCAGATCCTGCAAGCCACGTGGCGCAGCCAAATAAAACAAAATAAAATAAAATAAAATAGTATATATGAGCTATGTATTATATGCACACACACAGAGACTGTAAACTTCATGAGATTTGGGGCTGTATCTCACCCCAAACATTTTTTCCCACAGGTCTGGTACACCACAGTCTTGTCCCACAGGAAGTTTTCAATATATATTTTTAATTAAATGAATGAAGGAGAGAGAAAGAATACTCTGTTTAATTCTTCCATTATCACCAGCATTATTTTTCTAAAATTCAGAGGCAATCAGGCCATTTTTGGCCCAGAATTCTTGCATGACTTCCCTCCCAGTGCCTCCGGAGTCGAGTGTGGACTCGTTACCTGGCAGGCAACCTCCCTCCCTCTGCTCTCTGCCATCCTCTCCACCCCATCCTCATCACGGTACAATGGAGGGAATGGCTTTGGCCTTTGTGCACTTGGTAAAATAGGGGCAATCGACACCACCTCAAGGATTGCTGAAACTATTAAATGCGGTGACATCTGAAAATGTCCGGCATATACTTGAGACCAGTCAATTCATGCTGGTTTCTTTTTCTCCCTCCTGCACCCTGCTCTTCAGCCACATTGTAGTTTTTGCTGTCTCAGAGCACACACATAGTTTCATTCCTCCAAGTTTTTGCTTATCCTTTTCCCACTGCTTCACATATGTCCTCCTGGTCACGCTATAAAAATTTCATGAAAACTTCAAGACATATCTCAAAGTGCATTTACTCAGTGAAAGTTTTCTTACTCCCCCAGGAGATTTAAAATTGTCTGGGGGCTTCCCTGGTGGCACAGTGGTTAAGAGTCTGCCTGCCAATGCAGGGGATATCTGTTCGAGCCCTGGTCCGGGAGGATCTCACATGCCGCGGAGCAACTAAGCCTGTGCGCCACAACTACTGAGCCTGTGTGCCACAACTACTGAAGCCCGCGTGCCTAGAGCCCATGCTCTGCAACAAGAGAAGCCACGGCAATGAGAAGCCTGCGCACCTCAATGAAGAGTGGCCCCTGCTCGCCGCAACTAGAGAAAGCCCGCGCACAGCAACGAAGACCCAACGCAGCCAATAAATAAATAAATAAAATAAATTTATGTATTTAAAAAAAAGCTGTCTGGGAGGAAGAAAAGCTTACCTCTACCCTTCTAGGTTCTCTGGCTGGTCTAAGAATGAAATTGATGTAAGACTGATGAACAGGAGAGAATCAAATTTTAATCTGTGCATACGGAAACCCTACATACATGAGAGGTTCAGAGACAGAAAGATAAAATGAGGCATATATGCCATCCTGAGCTAAGGAATGGGATCGGGGCCTGGAACTTCCCAGGACAGGAAGGCAATTTCAGAATGATAAGAAGAGCAGATGGCTGGGAATTAGATGTTTACTCTGCCATGTAGATGGCGCTGCTTAGATAAAATTTATTTCTGGTAATAACTCTTTTTCTGGGAAAAATCCCCAATTTTAATTCTTCCAGGTAGTTAAGGGAGGGGCAGTAGTTTCTCTTGAGCCTACAGGGTCTCCATTGCCTTTAGCACAAAAGAATCCACATGCCAAATTAGCACACCTTAGGGAGGCCTGTTCTTAACCCTTACAATCCTTTTTAAAGCTTTCATGTAATTTTGTAAGTTTCTTAAAAGTTTTCTTTTTTTAAAATATTTATTCATTTATTTATTTGTTTCTTTATTTTTGGCTGCATTGGGTCTGCATTGCTGAGCGCAGGCTTTCTCTAGTTGCAGCGAGCGGGGGCTACTCTTCGTTGCGGTGCGCAGACTTCTCGTTGCAGTGGCTTCTCTTGTTGCCGAGCACGGGCTCTAGGCACACGGGCTTCAGTAGTTGTGGAGCATGGTCTCAGTAGTTGTGGCTCGTGGGCTCTAGAGCGCAGGCTCAGTAGCTGTGGCGCACGGGCTTAGTTGCTCCAAGGCATGTGGGATCTTCCCGGACCAGGGCTCGAAGCCGTGTCCCCTGCATTGGCAGGCGGATTCTTAACCACTGTGCCACCAGGGAAGCCCCAGTTTCTTAAAAGTTTTCTAAGAAACTTTCATAGAATTGTCTTGTATTATAATTATTTGTGGGCATATCTTATGGGCATATATGTCTTATCTTCAGAGCCCAACACAATATTTATTAAATTGAATTTTTTTTTTTTTTTTGGCCATGCTTTAAGGCTTGTGGGATCTTAGTTCCCTGACCAGGGATTGAACCCTGGTCCCTCAGCAGTGAAAGCATGGAGCCCTAACCACTGGACTGCCAGGGAGTTCCATTGAATTGAATTTTTTTGACCAGGAAATTTGGGGCTTAGATTTCATAAATGAAATACATCATAAAGTCTTTCCAAGTACAGTCTCCCTATAAATACCTTCTCTCTTTATGTGATAACATCCAGCCTGGCAATTTAGCACCCTTGCCACCCACAGCTCTCTGGAAGATATAGCTACACAAGACAGTGTAAGATAATGTGACTTCTAGGGATGGGCGGTGGAGGTGATGGGGGCGGGGAAACGCACAGCTGATTGGACCAGGGGTGAGCACACACCTGACCCAGCAAGAACCAATCATTTGCTCAGAAACGACTTGTGTGGCCCAGGTTTCCTCAGAAGAGCCAGGCTAGGTCCTTCCTCTCTGAAGGACTTCAGTGTTGTCAACTGAGGGTGGGTCCTGGAGCTTACCGGCCATGGTGTAAGTCCAGGAGGACCAGGCAGGCTGTGCCTCTCGCAGGGTGAAGGAGCAGAGAAAGGAAGGCAAAATGGAGGAAAGGCGGAAGCTGGCACAGAAGCAGAGACAGAGAGACACGGGGAAGAGTCACCCTGCTCCTGAGGGCTCCCCAGTTCTCTGGCCAATCTGCATGGAGCCCAGCAACACTTCGTTTTCTGTCCTTGGATCCTGTGAGACCTCTGTATACTCTCAGTAAGTACCCCGTTTTACCTCAGTCGGACTGATGTTTCTTACAGTCACGCACATCCTGGCTACAAAAAGGAAACTGTTTTGCTGAATCAACTCCAGCATGTAATGTGTCCAGTCACCTGAATTTATATCTCATCTTTGTCCCTCCTTTAACTAGCTAATGATGACTTTCGGCAAAATTTTTGCTCGCTCCATGTCTCGTTTCTTTAATAGGTAAAACGCAATAATTTCATATCATGTTTTACCACTTACCAATTACTTTCCATACATTATCTCACATGAACTTTTTTTAAAGTTCTTAGAATACGGCAAAGAATTTTTATTCATATTTTACAGACTTCCCAAGATCTCTATATACTCAGGTCACTGTCAGGCTACCTCAGAGAATATAAATTTTTTTTTTTTTTCCAGTTTATCCCTTCATTTTGGAAGGCCTTTTTTTTTTTTTTTAATTTTTATTTATTTATTTATTTATTTATGGCCGTATTGGGTCTTCGTTTCTGTGCGAGGGCTTTCTCTAGTTGCAGCAAGTGGGGGCCCCTCTTCATCGCGGTGCACGGGCCTCTCACCATCGCGGCCTCTCTTGTTGCGGAGCACGGGCTCCAGACGCGCAGGCTCAGTAATTGTGGCTCACGGGCCTAGTTGCTCCGCGGCATGTGGGATCTTCCCAGACCAGGGCTCGAACCCGTGTGCCCTGCATTAGCAGGCAGATTCTCAACCACTGCGCCACCAGGGAAGTCCAGTATTTTTTAAAAAGGATAATAAATTGTAGCTTGAATGAATGAATGAATGAATACACTCTAAATGAATGAATGAATGAATGAATACACTCCAAGATCTCTTCCATGAGAATTTTTGTTGAAAAACTTTCAAGTCGTTAGAGGTAACAGTGACTTCATATTCTATTTATATAAGTCCTGTTTCAAAATATACTGATACTGAGTTCAATAGTAGGACCACTAGATTGAAGACCTCCGGTTATGATAAAGTGCTATATTTCTAAAAATATGCATGATATTCCTGCCTGTGGCATGTGCTTCATGAAGGATTCCAGTTACCATCTGGAAGTTTAACTTCAAGGCTACAGGCTCAAGACCCTACCTAGACCTGTGAGCAATACCTGGTACTTTCCCACTTTAAAAATATGCTATCTTGGGTCACAAAGAACTTTCAGTACTAGCATGATGCCGCACAGTCCTGTTCCCCAGAACCTCCTCATGGTGTCCCCAAGGCCACTGACACAACCTGACCAGGTCCCACCACAGGCAACTTTCTTCCTGTCCTTCCTACCGGCCAGGGCTGCCTGACAGGCTGATTCTGCTCAGAGCTCGCAGCCCACACATGGCTTAGGGGGAGGCTGATCGTGCTGCTCCCCAGAGCTGCCCTGCACTGTTCCACGCAGAGTCCTGCTGAGTCACCACCTTCTCCTCCCAGCTGCCGCCATCAGACCACATGGCTTCTTTCTCATTTCAGCCCGAAAGAGAAGAGCACCTTATGCAAACTAGGCGCGAGCACAAAAACGCAACCCCCTTCCTCCCTCACACCAAAAAGCATGTCCTTATACGACGTAGGGATTAACCAACACAGCGTGTTGTAATTGCACCCACCTGAAAAAGAGACGGAAGGAGAAACCAGGTTTGGCGTTGGTTCACTGCTGAAAGAGCTGACCCTCAGTTGGACCTGTTCAATACCGCTCCAAGAGAAGCACCAAGTGTGTGTGTTGGAAGAGATCATAACTTTCAGCTCTTTTGCTATAATGCTGATAGCTCCCATCATAGTCATATGTAATAATGTTAGTAACATTGACATCATATGCTATGTTAATTCCTTTATGTACATTCTGTACGTAATAGAATGCATGTAAAGCCTTTAACATAGGGCCTGTCACAAATAAGTGTTCAGTGAATGACAGATATAGAAGTAGTGGTAGTATATTATGTTATTATATGCATAATATATTATTATTGCAGTACTAGTAGTAGTATCTTATTTATCCCCCCCCCCCCAAATCTTTGCTGAGCTTTTGCTTATCCATCAGTCATCCCTTCAAGAAACATCTACTCAGCATGTTCTACGTACGTATGGAGCACTGTGTTAGGCCCTGGGGGCACACAGAAGAATAGGCCCGTGCTCTTTCAGGCATCGGTTCCAATCTAGCTTAACCACTATCTTTCTGGGTGGTGTTGGGCATGCTCCTTAAGCTTTCTGAGATTAAATTTATTCAACTGTTAAATGAGTACAATAATTTCTGTGTCATAGGATTCTTGATGGGATTAGAAGCACATGCAAAGGGCTTAGCCCAGCACATTACTCATACAAGGAGAAGCTCTTAATATAATCTTAGCATCATTTAATATGGAATTTTTATACGTCACTCTTAAAAAAGAATCCTGAGATTTCCCTGGTGGTCCAGTGGTTAAGACTCTGTGCTCCCAAGGCAGGGGGCCTGGGTTCAATCCCTGGTCAGGGAACTAGATCCTGCATGCCACAACTAAAAAGATCCTGCACGCCACAACTAAGACCCGGCGCAGCCAAATAAATAAATAAATATATATATAAAAATTTTAAAAAAAGAACCCTAGGAGAGAATTCCTTTTCAAGCTCACGCAGGGATCACTAGTAGAACCTGGGACTCAAACCCTAGTCTACCTGCAGGCCACATAATGAGCCAATGCAATTCTGAGTTTGAAATCAGGATTTTCTCTTAGACACCCTGGTATATCTAGATTCCACATGTCTCCTGGACAGATGAAGCATCGATATACATGGAAAGGAGATTTTTAAAAATAGAGGAATCTAACTCAAGCATAAATTCAAATTTTTTAGAAATCTTCAGGCACCTGATATGACATGAAGTTAAATACAACAGCATCCCTGTTCTGTGATTTTTCTGATGAAAAAGGAAGAAATGTGAAGCTGTAGAGCCAAACAAACCTCAAAAACCCTCCGGAAAAGAATTTTTTCTATGTTGATTACCATCCGGACCTAACAGTTTTGGAAACTTTGAACAGAATCAGTTTGCAAGGAGGCAACCCTTGCTCCTACCCCTTCCCCCCACACACTTAACTGTAGCTTATGTTCTGAGAACGTTAAAGTCTTCAAATCTGAATGATTTGCAGTCCCAGTGAAAACTAAAATCAAAACTGATTTGGGGAAAAACAGTAATTTTCTGACCTCTATGTACTCACTCTTCAGAGCATTTTTTATGCTTGTTTATTTTTGTAATGTCTCTTGGTTATGTGTTTTTCTTGCTTCGGTTTCATATAAGAAATGTTCCATCTGTGTATTCATTTTCTGGATTTATTCCCTAGAATTTTAAGTAAAAGATAGCTTAGAGCAGTGTTTCTCAAACTTTTTTTCTCTTCAATCTATAGTAAGAAATATATTTTATATTTTAACCCAAATACACATGTATTTACAAATATCTAAAAGTTTCATGAACTAATATCCATACCATGAGGTATGCACTATGATTTTTTTATTCTATTCTATCTTGTGTATAAAAAATTGAATTACAGGTCCAGGAGGAGTGGGGGAGAGATGAATAGGCGGAGCACAGGACATTTCTAGGGCAGCAAGACTATTCTGTATGATATGGTAATGATGGACACATGACATTATGCATCTGTCAAAACCCATAGAATAACAGGAACAGTGAACCCTAACATAAACAATGGACTTCAGTTAATAATCGTGTATCAATATCAGTTCATCAGTTAAAAATGTCCCTTCTGTGCAATTTTTGTGTTAACCTAAAACTGCTCTAAAAAATGAAATCTATTAAAAAATATCTTAAAAAATAAAAATAAAAGTGGGTTGTAATTTATAAAATTAATTTTACTACCTGCTGGTGGCTTCTTCTCCACAGTTTAAAAACTTGTGGGCTTCCCTGGTGACGCAGTGGTTGAGAGTCTGCCTGCCAATGCGGGAGACACGGGTTCGAGCCCTGGTCTGGGAAGATCCCACATGCCGCGGAGCAACTAGGCCCGTGAGCCACAGCTACTGAGCCTGCGCGTCTGGAGCCTGTGCTCCGCAACAAGAGAGGCCGCGATAGTGAGAGGCCCGCGCACCGCGATGAAGAGTGGCCCCCGCTTGCCGCAGCTAGAGGAAGCCCTCGCACAGAAACGAAGACCCAACACAGCCAAATAAATAAATAAATAATAATTAAAGGTGCTAATAATTAAAAAAAAAAAAAAAAAAAAACAACAACTTGTGACCTGTAGGAAGTGCCCTGGCCTTCTAACCAGCTCTGTTGCTCCGTGGAGCCTGGCCTTAGACAAACCACATGATATTGTGTCAACTTTCCCATCTGAGAAATGGGGTTTTTTGATCAGAAAAATGCCAAGATCCTTTCCAGCCCCCAAATGTAAGTATTAATTCTAATAAGAATCTTAGAATGAAAGAGAAATCATTGTAAATTACATATACATTATTTAGGTCAACGCTATTTTTATAGGCATCTCATGGGCACTGTTATTTTGTCTATTTAAAATAAATAAATAAATGAAAAGTAATGGTTCCCAAACAAACTATACAATTGCATTTTTCTCTGGGTTCCTGATTCAAGATCCTTGTGGGAGAAGCAAATAAAGAGCATTTAGAAAAGATGTAAATGGCACTCCTAGTGTGGGTATTTGTCTGCCCTACTTCCATGGCCTGGCTAGAGTTCACCTGAACTCGGTTCTCATTGTTTGCCCCACTCAGTGTTTGCTGAGAGCCTACCGTAGCCAGGCGCTGTGTTGGGGGTGAGTGCAGTGCTGTCCCACCTCTTGTAGCTTGGGTCAAGAAATGGAAATCAGGCTACCTCACTCCAGATCTTTCTTGCTTTCCCTACCTCAGGACCACTATGGAGAAGACAGCAATCTGGGAAGGATGCACGTAAGCTCTGGCTCAGGCTGACCTGGGGTGAATCTCAGCGCTCAATGCTGCTTCTCAACAGCTGTTGAACCTCAGGTAAGTTATCTGGCCACTCCCCTCAGTGTTCTCAAGTGAAAATGGGATAATAATATCCCACCTCATAGGACTTTCCGAGGATGAAAGGGGGAATGGAGCTGTCATCTTGGTCCTACACAGTACTGCAAAGCAGATGAAGGTGCCTTGGAACACCCTTCCCATTTTTCATATCTGCTCTGCCCCCTCTCTACCTCACCCCTACTTTCTGCAACCAACACTGTTATAGACGCTTCCCAAACACGTAGTGCTTCCTCTCACCCATTCAATTTATTTGCCTTATTTTCTAAGAATGGATGACCCTAAGCAAGTTGTGGAACAAATCACCTGTGTGTTTCCCCTCCCATGACAAGAAGTTCCTGTAGGGGAACCCAACTGGCATTGAACTTCAGAGGCAGCCTAGAGAAGGAAAAGTCCATCACAGTAAGAGGGCAACACTCTGGGAGGTGCAGTTGCAGTCTTCCCGCTCTGTTTTAGTGGGACTGCTTTTAGGTTGATTGCACAGCAAATAATAACAATAGCATCTAGGTTATTTAATGAAAGTCTATAATTTGCTGGGCATGTGCTAAACAGTTTGCATAAATATCTCCAGGCCTCACAACCACCATGAAAGGCTGGGTTTTCCTTGGTGTCCCTTGAGCCTCTCCATGAAGCAGCAACATGAGCTTGAATTCTAGGTCTATTTCCCTGAGATCAGGGAAGCCCAACCTGACAGTGGGGTGTGGGGATGGAGGAGGGGGAGGAGCGGTTGCTTTAATAACAATCACAGAAATCCCTCAAGAATAGTTACCAGGGTGAGGGTACCAGCCAAGGGAACACCCGGGAAAGAGCAGCCCCCAGCAGGGAGGGGGCCACCCCTACTGGTGATTGGAGTCCAGCAATCCCACTGATTGGAGGTGGTGAGCCAAGCCCGTGTTGGGCCTCGCTGATGCATGGCTGGGCTGAAGAAAGAACTCATTGAATTGTTCATGGAAAAGAGTGGTGCCTGAGAGGCCAGAGCTGGAGAATGAGGCCGCCTCAAGCACAGGGCTTGGCAGGACACCAAGGTGAAAGGTACAGTGAAGGCCTCCCAAAATCAGTTCTTGGAGCAGGGTTTTGCGTCACAAGCTGGCCACTGAGGGGAAAGATGGGCACTCGCAGGTTTCGCCTGTGTGTTGAGGTTCACTGCTGACATCAGATGTGTCTGAGCTGCGGCTCTGCCTTTGCGTGAAAGGGGAGACCTGGACCTGCCTGAGCAGGAGGTGCCCGAAGCTGGACAAGTCAGGCTATGCCCTGGGGCTTTGTCAGCGGGCCCTGGCTTCTTGCTTCCTAGAATCTACCTGCACAGTCAGGAGCGAGAGGCCTTGGTGGCCAGATAACTTGAGTCTAATTCTGGCCTGCCAGCTGAACGAACAAGGTCACAATGATAAAACATTATTTACTGTGTGCAAACACTGCCCTAAGCACTTTGTGTCTCTTACCTCACTTAGTCTTCTTTTTTTTTTTTTAAATAAAATTTACTTATTTAGTTTTGGCTGCTTTGGTTCTTTGTTGCTGCACGCGGGTTTTCTCTAGTTGCGGTGAGCAGGGGCTACTCTTCGTTGCAGTGTGCGGGCTTCTCATTGCAATGGCTTCTCTTGTTGCGGAGCACGGTCTCTAGGCATGCCGGCTTCAGTAGTTGTGGCTCACAGGCTCTAAGAGTGCAGGCTCAGTAGTTGTGGCACACGGGCTCAGTAGTTGTGGCGTGCAGGCTCAGTAGCTGTGGTGCACGGGCTTAGTTGCTCCGCAGCATGTGGGAATCTTCCCAGACCAGGGCTCGAACCTGTGTCCCCTTCATTGGCAGGCAGATTCTTAACCACTGTGCCGCCAGGGAAGCCCCCCTCACTTACTCTTCGAAGCAACTCTGGGTACTATTATTATCCCCCTTCTGCAGATGAGGAGACTGAGGCAAGGGATAGTTTGGTAGTTTGCCCAAGGTCACACTGCCAGGTACTGATGGAGTCAGGATTTGAACCTGGCTGTGTGACTCTAGGAACAGAGCGTTGGGCCGCTTTCTTACCCTGCCTCTGATTCTCAAGAATTGTAAAATGGGCTAAACAGAATGCTTCCTTCCTATGTGTGGTGATAGTCAAGTGGGATAACCCGGGTAGCAGCGTGGGCACAGTGGCTGCATGCAAAACAGTGTGAGCTGCTGTTGGTGTGATTCATCATAGCCCTCTGCGGCCTTGCTACTCTTTCTGTTTCTTCTTAATAATTTTTTGATTAAGCTTCATGAGCCTTTCAGCTTCTTGGGTTGGGACACAGTGTCTGTTTGGCGTGCGTGGAGGGGCTGGGCAGCAAAGTTTCAGAGCCCTGTGGGGTAAGTGGGGATTCTGTGCTTACCTGAACAGTATTCCAAGAATCCTTCAAGGATGGAAGTTCAAGTTTAGTCCTCTGAGCAAAAAGTTTAGAGACGTTCTTCTCTGCCTTTGTTTAACTGTAAAAAAAAAAAAAAAAATTCTCCATAGTAATAACAACAAACCTCCTGGTTTTGTTTTGTTTTTTGTGGCTCCCAACACTCACAGAAAAAGAAAACAGATAAATTAAAACCACTTATGTCCAAGGTTCCCATAGGTAAGAGAAGAAAAGCTTTCTCCTTCTTGGGTAGGGGCAGATATGTGGAGGCGAGGGAGGGGTTTCACACCATTCTGGTGCCTCCCCTCCAATGCCAAAGCTGAGGCAGAATGAGTGACTCAGGATAAGCCCCAGGGAAATTCTAGGTCTTGCTTCCCTGCATGCCAAGGGGATTCTTGAGTCTCCCCTCAAGGCAGGGAGCCCCTCAGATGCAGCCCAGCCCCTCCATGGGGAGAAGTTTCTACTCACCCACCTCTTAAAGAAGGTACCTGTCGATGACAAATTAATCAGTCGATCTAAGAAAGAAATGGAAAACTTTATTGGAGCCAAATTTGAGGATTACAATGCGGGAAGAGCACATCAGAAAGCTCTGAGAACTGTTCCGCCGGTTAGAAGTCAAGGCACAGTTATATAAGTTTTTTGACACAGAGGGCTGTACATAAATGACGTATTATTGACAGTTTACATAATCCAGATCTAAGTTTCATCATCGTGGTGGGTCATGTGACCCCTTATAAGATCAAGAAAGAATGTTATCTTTTAAGGAGTTGTCTTGTTGTTGCTCTTTATGGCTGAGCAGGTATTGCTGCTCGTGGGGGAGGTCTGGTTGAAGTATAATGCAGATACACAATGCACAGTGAGGGGAGAAGGGAGGCCAAAGGGCAGAGATGAATTTTTTTTTTTTTTTTTGCCTCACCGCGTGGCATGCGGGATCGCAGTTCCCCTGCCAGGGATTGAACCGATGGCCCCTGCAGTGGACTCGCAGAGTCCTATCCTCTGGACCGACAGGAAATTCCCCAGAGAAGAATTTTTATGTTTAGATTTTTCTTGTCTTGCCTTAAAATATGAATTTTATGTCACATGCCTAAGGACTTGTGGATGGGGAGATTCTGGATTCCTTTTTTGTTCCTCTTCCAGTTCTCTTGGGCTCAGCTATGTGTTGCCTGGTCATTAGGGACCTGCCAGCCCAGGGCCCTTGTATACTCATGCTTATCCATAGTGTTGTAACTGCTCCAGCCCTGATGTCAGCACTCTAGGTCACTCCAGGTCCTGCTGGACCACTGTGGGAGGGACAGAGCAGAGAGGCCTGGGTCAAATGGGCTGCTTCTGAGATTGCCCCAAGAGACCTGCAGAGAGCTGGTGGGCTTGAGGATTAAAGACATGAAAAGAGTCATAAGCCAGTGGCTCAGATTTCTCTTGCTGTTCCCATAGAGAGGCATTGGCTGTTAGAAAATACTGTGCGAAATTTGAAGCTGTGGCAATGTTTGTATGTCCAACCATCTTTACTTCCATATCCGATCTCTGCAATTGCCTGATAGGGCTGATTTGCCAGCCTCCAAAAATGTCTGTGGAGGGGAGCAAAGGCAAAGGCACTAAGGAAAGATGAGGGAAAGGGAAAGAGGGGAAACCAGTATCAAGGACTCTCTTAGGAGATTTTTCAGGGAAGGTTAACTGGAAGCAAAAAAAAAAAAAAAAAAGTCACAAGTTTTGTTTTTAGAGGATATAATACATCTGTGTATATAATTACAGCCCCACTTAGAAATGCCACAGGGAATTTTCCTTTTCCTCTGCCTCCTCCCATGCAACAGAAAGCTCCAGTTTGGATTTCACACAGGAAGTGTGATGTAGTACACACGGCCACGTTACACCAACTTTCATGAAGCCAGGAGGCCAGAGCTTGATGCTTCCTGGTGGGAAGGACCTCTGGGGGCTCTTGGGCCCCAAAGGCAGTAGCCCCAGGGGACTCCAGGAAGAATGATCTGGTTCACCTGTAACAAGTGGAGGGTGGCCAGTTCCGAAAGCTTGCTTTCGGCAAAGAAAAGCTGGATTTGGCTGAGCGATAAGCATGGGCACCTTTGACCCTTTTGTGCTAGGCGAAAAGGGAGGAGGTTGACCTCCAAGAGATAGAGACTGTTTTCCTTTGAGCTAGAGGACCCAAGCTCTATTTTGTTTCTGCCTGGAAGACAAGTAGAGCTCATTCCAGTGCTGTCAAAGGTCACCAAATACCAACACCCCTCGTCAGAGTAGCCGTGCTCAGTGTGGGCCAAAGACACCTGGGTTGGTGGTGGTGGATTTTGTTTTGTTTTGCCCTGCAGGAGTGGGTACAACAGTCAGTTAAGGTCTGGTTCCCCTGGTGCCAAAAAACAAATCCTAGTACCTACGGCTTCTGGCTCAGTTGTCCCCAACCCTCGCAAGTAATCCAGCTGCAAGTAATCCAGCTGGAACGTGGAGAACAGAAAGGGACCGGATCCGCCCCTTCCTGTGGGTGGGTTCCTTTAGAGTTCTTGCCCAGGTCAGCGCACTTCCCAGTGCCAAAAACAGAGCCTAGTGTTTGGGGCCCCAACTCAAATTACTTCACAAGACAGCAGCAATTAGTTGCCTGGGGCCAGTGACTCCCCACAATCTGCACTGCTGAAGTAGTCTGTCACAAACTGATTTGTAATTCCAAATGTACCTGTGCCCCACCCAGATGTCAACACGTTAGTAATTACCTTAATCCTAAAACCTGGTGCCTGGCAGAAAGGAAGGAGGAGGGGTTCAAAAGAGCAGCTGCAGGGCCTAGATGTGCCATCCAACGCCTGCTAAGAAGAGCTCGCATTTATCTAGCACTCACTCTGCCAGGTGTGCCCTAAACACTTCTTTATTTCCTGTAATCCTCACCACAGTGCTAGAAGGTGCCGGTGATTCCCATTTTGCTGATGGGGAAACTAAGGCTCTGAGAGATGGAGTCGTTTGCCACATGGCCAGTAGGAACTGAAAGCAACTTTGGACTCTCACCTGATTCTCAAGCCCTGAGCTTTGCAGCGTCAGGGTGCACTGCTGCTTCAGGCCGATAGATTTAACAAGGGTGGGTGCCAGGAGATGCCAGTTGAGCCAGGAAGGCAGTCATTGCCAAAGTGTCAAAACCAGAAGGGGTCTGAGACCTGAGAAGTGGCAGTCCACTAGCTGGAAACCACGGGGCCAAGCGGAGGTGTTCCTGGGACACTAAGTGGAGGCAAGAAGAGCAGACCCCGCATGCCTGTTGAGGAGCATAAAAGGCAGCACCCTTGGCCACTGCCTTATGCTAACCCAGTTTGGAAGTGGCAGAGGTGTGGAGAGCCAGGGAAGGGTTTCTGAATTTGTGTTAATGTCATCTCCCAGCTAAAGGCTGGTGGAAACAATGAAGTTGATGTTGCTTAAGTCATATGCAAATATAAACTGGTCTTCTTCCAAGATGTTTTGAATGGAATGAATGCCCCATCCGGGGTACCTCCCAATACGTAGCCCCTAAAGAGCCCCAGTGAGGCTTCTCTATCCTTCCTAACCTCGGCTTCCTCCCCGTACCCGGCTGTGCAGGTGTCTCCCGGTAATAGTGAGGGCCAACCTCTCCACTGAGTGCCAGCACCAAGGCGTGGCACCACGCTATCTTCTCCCTCACCGCACAGCCAGACATGCTGCTTGCTGGATCTGGGGTCACCCTCTCCATCTGTCTCTCTTTGATAGTTCCATTTTTCTTCCATTACTGTGCGTTTAGCGGTTGATGAATTCAGAGCATCACATACATTTTTAAGAGAGTGCTTACTGTACACCAGACACTGTTCTAAGTCCTGCGCATGTATTGACTCTTTTTATCCTCATAAAAGAGCATGAGGTGGTTAGTACCCTGATCTCCATTTTACGGATAATAACACTTGGGGTCCAGAGAGGTTAAGCTACTTGCCCGCGTTACACAGCTGATGAATAGCAGAGCCCAGGTAAGAATCTAGGCCGCCTGAGCCCAGTACCCACACTCTTAGCTGCTCTGCCATAGTGATTCTGGACTGAGTCAGGGTATCCATTCAGGCCTCTTTTCCCGGGCATGCCAGACCTATCCGTGGCTGGGTTGCTGCTGCCATAACTGGCTCTGGGCTAGAACACTGAAATTATATCAAGTTCCCAGGTGAGGACGATGTTATTGTCGGTGGTCATGGAGAATGTCACAGAGCATTGTGGGTGCTCTGCAGGGGGTGGCGCTGAGTGACTCACCTTCCCTGGGGCACCCTCTTCTCTCGCTTGGTACCTGGGCACTGTGACTCAGTTTGTAATGTCATCGGGGGTGAGTCCCGGACCCCTTTGGCAGCATCATCACCTATTCGTAGAACATGCAGTCAGCCATCCGGGACAGGTGCAGAGCAGAAATTCACAGGAGGAACAGCATTTAGGGTCACTCACAGGAAAGTGCCAATTCCAGAGCTTAAGAGGAACCTTGGAGGGAGTGAAGATAATAATAACTAATGCTTATTAAGCCCTCACAATGTGCCATCCCTGGTCTAAGCACATTCCAGGAACTTTGTCATTTAATCCTCACCTTGGCCCTCTGATGTAGATCCTATTATTATCCCCCTTCGGCAGATGAAAAAAATGAGGCACAGAGATGTGATTTCCCAAGATCACGGGGCTCATAAACAGGGGATCCAGGATTCAAACGCAGCCAGTTTCTTCAAAAACTGAGCTCAAACATGGCGCTACTGGGAATTCCCTGGCAGTTCAGTGGTTACGACTTGGCTCTTTCATTGCCATGGCCTGGGGTTCAATCCCTGGTCGGGGAACTAAGATTCTGCAATCCACACGGTACAGCCAAAAAAAAAAAAAAAATGGTACTACAACTGACACCTGAGCCCTTGTTCTTAACTGCAGCTCTGTTTGGGGGAGATGGGGACTTTTAGCTGTCTCATTACCAGCTCCATTGTCAGCCTTGGATGAATGAGGCCCCAGAAACAAAGTGAAAAGAAAGCTTGGCCTAAAATAACTGCATGACTCCTGACTGGGGAACAGGGTCGGGAGGTGAGGCAGGGGAGGGGGGTGCCTCCAGGTGGCAAATTCAGTAAGTGATGTTTCTGAGTAGGCTCTAGAAGCAGTCAGAAGAGACTTCCCAGTCAACATCCATGGCAGCAAGGGGCACAGGGAGGGAGAACCCAGGTTGTTCCCTTGACCCTCTGAGTTCCTAAAACAAGACTCCAGCTCTGGTCATCCTTCCCCTCCCACCCTGACCTTGCTGAGCTCTCATTCTTGCCACCTGTTGCTGTTGGTTGCTTGCCCCCATTTCTGAGGTGCTGACAGGAGGGAAATGTATTGCCCGGCTGGTAACAGAGCTTTCATTTTAGCATTGGAAAGCCTGGGCATCACCACTTCGATGGCTACTAAGTATAACATTACTACTTTCTTTTGGATGAAATCTTAAAATTTTGCAAAGATATTTGCAAATCATATATCTGAAAGGGATTAATATCCAGAATGTATAAGGGACTCCTACAACTCAACAAGAAAAAAATAAACACCCGATTAAAAAAATGAGCAAAGGATTTGAATAGATATTTCTTCAAAGAAGATATGCAAGGAGCCAGTGAGCACGTGAAAAGATGCTCAGCATCACTCGTCATTAGGGAAATGCAAATCAAAACTACCAAACCCATTTAGGATGGCTATAACCAAAAAAAAAAAAAAAAAAAAAGGGAAAATAACAAGTGTTGGCAAGGATATAAAGAAAGAACCCTTGTGCATTGTTTGTGGGAATGTAAACTGGTGCAGCTGCTGTGGAAAATAGTTTGGCAGCTCCTCAAAAAGGTAAACATAGAATTACCATATTGTACAGCAATTGCACTTCTAGGTATATACCCCAAAGAATTAACAGCAAGGACTCAAATACTCGTACACCATTTTCATAGCAGCATTATTCACAATAGCTAAAACGTGGAAACAATGTCTATCAATGTATGAATGGATGAACAAATTGTGGTATACCCATATGATGGAATATTATTCAGCCATTAAAAGGAATGAAGTTCTGACACATGCTAAAACATGGATGAACATTCGAAACATTATGCTAAGTGAAATAAGTCAAACACAAAAGGACAAATATTATATGATTCTACCTGTATGAGGTACCTAGCATCGGCCAATTCATAGAGACAGAAAGTAGAATGAAGGTTATCGGGAGCTGGAGGGGGAGATGAATGGAAAGTTCAATGAGGACAGAGTTTCTGTTTGGGGTGATGAACAAGTTCTGGAAATGGATAGTGGTTACACAACATTGCAAATGTACTTAACGCCATTGAACTATACCTTTTAAATGGGTAAAATGATAAATTTTGTTATGTATATTTTAGTACCATTTTTAAAAAATCACCAAAAAAAAGTATATAAAAAGTTCTGTGGGGTTTCATCTCAGCAGTTTATAATTCCATTGATAGTCACCATAACTACCCTACAGAGAGGAGTACCATGTGAAAACCATACTTGGCTCTCCAAGCTGGAACTGAAAACACCACTAGTCTACTCCTTGGAGTTCCCCCAAAGTGAATCTGTCCACACATGGTTGCTATTGGACTCTACCTGTTGCTACAGTATCACTGTGCTGTTACTAAGGAATGGGACATGTCCTGACTTTCAAAGCATTCACACAGTACATAAAACCACTCCGTTCCTTGATATAAGGCCACATCTCCTTCAATACTTAAGCATTAAAAAAAAAAAAAAGTGAGCTAAGGATTTATTTGGTTAGAGTTTAAACTCCAATCATTGTTTATTCAGGGACAGAGCCAATTGCAGTGTTTAAGCTTCATCATTATTTAGACAGGGACAGAGCCAACTTTACAGAATTCTGGAAGGCAAGCTTATCCTCAGGGTACCTTAACAGTTGTTCTCTGTAGCCAACCCTGAGGATTTAATTCAGAACAAAACTTTCATCCATTTATAACCCCAGTTTCTTCCGTCTACTGGAAATACAAAGAAGAATAAGGCATAACTCCTGCTCTCAGGAGGCTGAGAGTCTGATAAAAATGTAGAAATAATACAAATAGATTAAAGTAAATGTTAATAGTCATGTGTTCAATGTGTTCTGGGGTGACCGGGGTCAGGATTGGGGGCAAGAAGAGGGGCCATCATGGGTCACAGAGACAAGATGACATTTCAACCAAATCCTGACGGAAGAATGTAGTTTTCCAGAGCGACAAGACACAAAGAGGGACTTCAGGGGGAAGGGACGGCATATGGAAAGCCACAAAGCATGACATGATGGGCCATCCAGAAATCCACAAGCAGCCAGGTGTGGGTAGAGCAGGGTGAGTGGGAGAGTGGCAAGATCCTGCAAGGATATAGAAGGAATTTAGGTGTTATCATGTGCTCCATGGGCAACTGCAGGAGGACGTTAACCACGGAGGGCTCCTGGAGGGGCACAATCAGGTTTTCATTTCTGCAAAAAAAATTTAAAGATTGGTGGATGGATTTGAGGGATTAGAAGCTTGGCACAAGGAAGCCAGCTGGAAGGTTGTCAGAGAAACCAAGGTGAGAGACGAAGAAAGCCCAGACGCAAGGGCCGTTTCAGAGGCAGCAGAGACAAGATAATAATTGTAGCTATTTTACTAGCTCGAGGTCCAAAATGAGGTCACATCTCTTTTCGGCTCTGCAGAGCTGAAAGACAGCCGGTCCTCCCATGCCCCCTTCTTGTGACAAAGCTGTGGGAACCGCAGACTTGCAATGGGAATGGGGTCTGTAGCTGCTTCCCCCCTCCTTTCTCTTCTCTAGGCATCCTTGCTCAGCCTCCCTACATTATCTGAAGACATCGTTTTACTTTACTATTATTTTAATTTATTCTATTTTATTTTTTGACTTCAGTTTCACAGATGCTTCAAAATTCAAGACAGGATAGGAAGACAGTGAAGAGCGTTCCTCTCACTTCTCCCCCATCTGCTCAATTCCCACCCGGACGTGCAAAGGCTAACCACTGTTTCTAGTTTCTTATGTATCCTTCCAGAGATATTTTTAAATGTGCATTCAAGCAAATATGATGATACATTCTTCCCTTCCTCCTTTTATTTCCTTTCCTTTTTGGGGGTCCTTCTTAGAATACATTTACAAAACCCCAGGGGAACTCATTGGGTCTTAAGGAGTCAGTCCTGGTTACCATTATGTCTACTGTTAAGCCCTTCTCCTCTGCAGTGGCTAAAGGTATAAGGGCCCCAAGCAGAAAGTCATCTAGCGGGGAGGCCTCATCTTCTCAGGAGGCTCCGTCCATCCCTGGACCTACTGCAGTAACTGAGGCACGAACGCCAGCCAGCCACAGCAGTCTAGGCCAGACCCTGAACACGGTAGAAAGTGAGGCATCGCTGAGGCTCCCAGTCTCAGGCTGAGGAGGGAGATGCCCTGTGTGATGCTTAGATGTGACCACTCCACAGCCAAGAGGACCCACACTCTTAGCCATTTTCCCTGGGCTCACCCATGGGGTCAAGTGGCTGGACCACAGGGCACCAGCTCTGGTACTGCTCCCAGAGTCAGCTCTCCAGAACAGAACCCCACTCTGACCCTGAGCCCCCTCGGGGACACTTCTGTTCTTTCCGGCCAGCCAACCTCAGCCCAAGTCCAGCAGGGATATTATATTAACTTTTATATTATAAAGAGAGGCCCTAGGTCTCACTGTTTCCTTCCAGAAAGTTCTTTGCAGGTTGCAAACATGAGTGCCTTTGGGAGGAGCATTGTGTTACTTCACACACCAGAAGCAGCTCAGCCCCGAGGGCTTGGGGACACATATAGGTTTTTGATTTCAGTGCTTGGGGCTACATATAGGTTTTTGATTTCAGTGCTTGGGGCTGAGTTCTTTTTGGTGGGTAAAGTGGATTGTAATAATAAAGGAGGAGGATTGAGTTTGGGGAGGGCCTGGGAGAGGAAATCAGCTCTGAATATATTGAGCTTATCCGTGTGACCTCTCAGCTTCCTATTATAAACATAAATCCTGATTTTAATGGAATCTCAAAGCTGCCTATCACTGAATTCCCGCGAGTCTATACATACCACCCTTCATAATTAACTTTAAGCTTCTTCTGGATCTTAACTAATGAAAGTCATACTCTGAAATCTACACAGGATAGCTGTTTAAAAAAATACACCATGCGATACTCAGGGGATACAACTGATACACACCAAATATAATTATAATAGTGTTTAGTAGTTGAACAAAGATATTCATATACCAATGAGAAGAGGAAGGCTGTATAGAGGATGAACTTACAACTACCAGAGGCTACGATCATGCCAGGCATATAATCGGCATTCGATAATTTTACTTTAGTAATAATAGCTAACACTTATGAGTACTCACCATGAGACAGAAACTCATCTAATCAATTGACATGCCCTATCCCTATGAGGAAGGTATTTTTATTATTGTTGTTGTTATTGTCATTGTATTTTCCATATATTACAGATGAGAAAACTGAAGCCCATAGAGGTTAAGTAACTTGCTTTTTAATCACAGTTACTCTAGTAGGATATCAATTTTGCTACTAACAAGGTCCGAAGTAACAATGGCTTAGACAAGAGAGACGTTTAATTCTCTCTCATGTCAGTCTCATCCTGAGCTGGCTAGGGCTGATAAGGTAGCTCAACCTTGTTGGGGCCCAGGCCTCTTTCATGTTGCTCTGCCTTATCAGAGGGGGTACCCTATTCCTCCATGTCAAAGATGGATCAAGGAGCAATGTTACTTCTGTATTTCAACAGAGGAAGAAAGAAAATGGAGGGGAAACCTGCCCCTTTTAAGGGGATGACCTGGAAGTTATGTTCACATTCCATTGGCCAGAATGTGGTCACATGGCTATACCTTATTGCAAAGGACGCTAGGAAATGTAGTCTTCACCTTGGCCACATGTCCATTAAAAATTCAGGGAAGAAAGGGAGAATAGATACTACAGGACAAATAGAGATCTCTACTGCCATCAGAAGTAGAAGTGGAGGGCTTCCCTGGTGGTGCACTGGTTAAGAATCCGCCTGCCAATGCAGGGGACACGGGTTCAAGCCCTGGTCTGGGAAGATTCCCACATGCCGTGGAACAACTAAGCCCGTGCGCCACAACTACTGAGCCTGCGCTCTAGAGCCCGCAAGCCACAACTACTGAGCCCACATGCCACAACTACTGAAGCTCGCATACCTAGAGCCCGTGCTCCGCAACAAGAGAAGCCCCCGCTCGCCATAACTAGAGAAAGCCCGCGCGTAGCAATGAAGACCCAACACAGCCAAAGATAAATAAATAAATTTATTAAAAAAAAAAAAAAAAGAAGTGGGACTCAAACCCAACAGTTTGACTTCCAAGCCAGAACTCTTTTTTTTTTCCAGTAATAATGATCTTTTTTATTTTATTTTTTTGAATTTTTGAACTTTATTTAATTTATTTTTTTTATACAGCAGGTCCTTATTAGTCATCAATTTTATACACATCAGTGTATACATGTCAATCCCAATCTCCCAATTCATCACACCACCACCCCCACCCCCCGACTTCCCCCCTTGGTGTCCATACGTTTGTCCTCTACATCTGTGTCTCTGTTTCTGCCCTGCAAACCAGTTCATCCAAGCCAGAACTCTTAACTATTACATTCATCATACTCTTGTCTAAGAAGAATTAGATGAGGTCAGGAGTTGGTAGGGTCTTTCTGATCCTTCCCTACAATTTGAGAGTTTCTTTTAATATTCTGCTTTGAGTACATGCATGTGAGCACAGACTTATAGACACAATATAAAGTTTTTAGATATAGTTGTCCATTGATGGGGACACAGGTAAGGTCTCCTTTCATCCTTTCCTTGTAGACTTTAAATTTCTTAATTTTCTTTTTTTTCTGTCTTCTTTCTTTCTTTCTTTTTTTGGTGAGTTGCCAAATGACTCACACTTTATTATGCTTGGTATATTATGCTAGCATCAGTTTAACAATTTTCTCTGCCACCAGCCTGTAGGATTGGGCTTGGAAATCACCCTCCACAAATGAAATATCCCAGTCTTTCATTAGCAAGTGGGGCAAGCTAGGGTAACCTTTAAGAGTGCTTAGAAAGTATGAGAACATTCAAAATTAGGATCAAACCTCATGAATTTGACACAATTTGATAATTTTCATTAAAAGACCAATTTTATCTCATTCATTCCCAAGTGCTCTATTTTAGGGTTCCCTCAGTAGGATACCACCAAAATCAGGAAGCTTCGTAATAGTCCACATATGCAGAACTGCACTTCTGATGCCTTTTTCTCTCACCCCTGTAAAAAGCAATTTTGTTTGAACCTCTCAAGACACTTGAGACATATTTTATAAAACTAATTTATAGTAAGTATTAATTCAATCGGGCATTACTGGTGTGGCTCTTTCAGCTGTGCAGAATGCCACAGCAATGAGGAAATTGTTTTTTTTGGAGCAGGAGATGCCAATGCGATGACAGACATTTTTTTTAAGGCATATAGCTGGTGGCTGTTAAATCTGTATTTCCTGGCATTCATAATGGTCCGTTAGCCACTGGACGTGAGCAGAGAATTAGTTAATAATCAGGCCTTCTTTTTCATAGTGTGTTTAACAATGCAAAGTGCTTCTAAAGAATTATTTCATCTAATCTTAACAATAACCCGATGAGATCGGTGGGGACATCCTGGCAACATAAGAACCTCCCCAACGTCATTCTCACAAGACAAAGGCCTACTCCCCGTATTTAGAACCTGGGTACTCCCTAGTACGTAGAAAGGACACTTAAATTGTGTTATTTTTCAACAAATGTTCATTGAGCCCCTCCCGTGGGCCAGGGCACTGCAAGATGTTGGGGAGCTGCAGGTGAACAAGAAGGAGTCCTTCCCCTCAAAGAACTGCCTGGCAGGGGAGAGACGTGAACACCACTATCTATCATCCGATGCTGAAAGCACCATAATCAGTGTCTTCTAGGAAACTGTCAGAGAGGAGAGAGGGTTTCAGAGAATTGCAGGGGACATTTGTGCTGTGCCCTGAAGTGTAACTAGGATTCTACATGGCAGGGAAGTGCAGGGAGGACATTCCAGGGAGTGGTTACAGCCTGAAGGGGGACAGAGGCATGGGCGAGAGAGTGGAGAGGAGTGGGCGGCTGGAACCTGGTGGGCGAGGAGGGGTGCCTCTAATTTGGCAGATAGAGGAGGCCTTGTTTGCTCCACTAAAGGGTGTGGGTTGGTCCTGCAAACCAGGGAGGTGGTAAAGAGTAGCTCTGGTTGCAAGTAAGTCCAGACTCCAAGGGTTTGTTGACTTGGGGACGTTACTTAACCATCATCTGTAAAATGGGGGTAATGCTCATACTGACGGGTTAGTTTTGAATGTTAACGAGCTGGTATATGTAAAGTGCCTAGCACAGTGCCTGGCACACAGTAAATGTTGAATAACTATTAACTACTACCCAGCTAATAGTCCTTTACCTTTCTTGAATCACACTCCTTTGAGAACGGAGGAGTCTTCTCCATACATACGAGATTTTGCATATGATTTAATGGGGTTTACAGATCCTTTAAAACTGGATTCCAAGTTAAGAATCCTGCTGTAAGACAGAGGAAGTCATCTGAAGTTTTACAGCAGGAGAATGTTAAAATCAGATTTGATTGGGGGGTGGCAATGGGGAGGGAAATACTGGATACTGGTGAAGGAAACTATCTGTGTGGTTCTCTTATCTGACTGCATGTTATGATCATCTGTAGAGCTTTTTAGAAATACCAGTGCTCCAGCTTCACTTTCAGACATTCCGATTGAATTAATCTGGGGTGGAGGCTGGGTGTGAGGATTTTCAAAATCTCCCAGGTGATTCTAATGTGTAGTCAGCTTTGAGAACCACTGAGTTAGGCTACTGTTAGGCAGCTGGGAAGAGGATAGTTGCAACATAGTAGGAACGGAAAGGAGAAAAGAGGAATGATTCCAGAAACATTTTGGAGATAGAATCAACAAGATCATGTGAGCGATTAGATGTATGAGAGACGAGGGTGTGAGGTGATTCCACTAGTCCAGACAGAAGGGGAAGACGTATCTGTGTTTGGTTTGTTGTTTATTGTTTTCCCTTTAACATGTAGGAGTCAGGAGTGGGCAAGGAGAAAACAGTTCGTTCGGTAAACATGTACTTAATATCCATTTATTAAGTGCAAACTGTGGATCTAGGTTTTGTTTTGGACATCTTTGACATGCCTGAAGAAAATCTCACATGGGCAGCTGGAAATACCAGTGTAAGTTGTCATCAGTCATCAGATCACAGCCAGGCGATAGTGGAAGGGTCTGGAGGAGATCATCCGGGAGAGGGCAGAGAAGGAGACGAGACCACCAGTTACAGAACCCAGAGTAGTGGCCCCCCCGAGGCCACATTGAGGGAGGGGAGAGCATTGTGTGGGCTGGTGAGAGGAGGATGCAAGAGTTTCCAGAAGGAGTGTGTGGCCATTGTGTGAATGCAGCAGGGACATGGCCTGAGGTAAGGACCTGGAGGAGCAGGCCCAAGGTTGGATGACTAGGAGGTGGCCATGGCTTTGGAGACAGTGGCAGGGACCCAAGCCAAATTCCAGTGGGTGCAGACGAGAAAGAAAGTGAGGAAGCATGAGCCTTGGTGTAGGAAGTTTGGGGTAAAAGCAATGAAAGCAGTAGCTGCAGGGGAGGAAGGGTGGAGGAGCAGAGATTTCTTTTAGGTTGGAGTGGCGTTATTGTAGTCTGAGGGGAAGGAGCCAGGCTAGAGGAAGCCATCAAAATACAGACGAGGGAGGAGACAGCCACTGGAGCCAGGGCTCACAAACACTGGCTGAAGAACTGCTCTTGGATGGGAGAAGGGATGCTTGTTTCTCTGAGGTGGAAGTAAAGAAGTTTCCAGAATGGTACAGCCTGTCTGTTTGAGAAGCCATCTATGGTCATATCTGAAAACCAAGACATCTTCCTACCTATATTCTCCTTTCCAGGCCCAGTTCCCGGAACTCAGTCTGTTTCTTTCCCTCCTCAAAGGCACCACCCCTCCAGGACAGGAGGCTGGCTGGAGACTCAGCTGTAATATATCTGACGTTTCTTCACTTCTCTACTTTCCCAAAAAGAAAAGCATGGGGCCTTTTGCTTTGAGTTGATTGTTAATCACAACTCTCGAAGAATCCATCTGAGGATACAAAGAGCTGCAGATTCTGAAGTTCCTCAGTCACTTTTGCTAGTTCTCCTTTTCTTTGCCCAGAGGGTGCTCTCCTCTGTTCTCTGGATCTCTCATACCACACCTTGCTTCCGTTCCCTGCTCCTTCTCTTCCCCAAGTCCGATCTCTCCCTGCATCACCTCATCCAGTCCCATCACTTTATTTATTTATTTATTTTTTATAAATTTATTTATTTATTTGTTTATTTTTGGCAGTGTTGGGTCTTCGTCTCTGTGCAAGGGCTTTCTCTAGTTGCGCCGAGTGGGGGCCACTCTTCATCACGGTGCGCAGGCCTCTCACTGTCGCGGCCTCTCTTGTTGTGGAGCACAGGCTCCAGACACGCAGGCTCAGTAGCTGTGGCTCATGGACCTAGTTGCTCCGCGGCATGTGGGATCTTCCCAGACCAGGGCTCGAACCCGTGTTCCCTGCATTGGCAGGCAGATTCTCAACCACTGCGCCACAAGGGAAGCCCCAGCCCCATCACTTTAAATTTCATCTTTATGCTGAGGTCTCCCGAGTCCTGACCTTTCTCTCCAACACCAGAACTCACCACCCGGTGGAAACATTTGGATGCCTCACAGGCCTCTCAAACTTCACATGCCGAAAACAGAACTCTTGTTTTTCTCCCCTTCCATCTGCCCCTCCTTCTATTTTCTCCTCTCAGTATATGCCTGTAATTGTTTCCTCTGTTGCTTAACCAAAACCCCAAGTCATCTTGATTCTTCTCTTTCACTTGTCCCCCAGATGCAATCCATCAGTAAATCCTGTTGACTCTGCTTCCAAAATATATTGAAATCTATCCACTTCTTCCATCTCCAGTCTAGTCCAATGCTACTCAATGTGCCATTGGCAGACCAGCAGCATCAGTGTCACCTGGGAGCTTGTTAGAAATGCAAAAATCTTGGAGCCTTCTCCAGAATCAGAAACTCTGAGGATGGGACCCTGCAGAGAATTCTGATGCCCTCTAAAATTTGAGTGGTACTGGGACTTCCTTGGCAGTCCAGTGGTTAGGGCTCAGTGCTTTCACTGACGTGGCCCCAGGTTCAATCCCTGGTCTGGGAACTAAGATCCCACAAGCTACACGGTGCGCCCCCCAAAATTAATTAAAATAAAATAAATGTACTGTCTTAACCATTTTTTAAAAAAAATAAGTTTGAGTAGTACTACTGTGGTCTAAGCCTTTGTGATCTCTGGTCCAAGCCGCCTCAATAGCCTCCAACTGGTCTCCATCCTTACTCTCTCGCCTCACCATAATCTGCTCTCCTCCTAGCAGCCAGAGTGATTGTTTTCAAAAACAATTAAATCAGATTATGTCACACACATACACACCCTCCTCTCCCCACCTCCCCCCCCCCCACCAGTTTAAACCTCTCATAGCTTCCCACTGGACACAGTATAAACCAAGTTTTCTTTCCTGATCTGGAGAGCCCTGAGGTGAGAACTGGTCACACCTGTCACCCCAGCCTCTGCCAGAGCCTCCCCTCCCCCTGCCTCTAGGCTCTCCTGTCTGCAGATGCACCAACTTGCTCCCAACCTGGCACCTTTGCACTGGCTGTTCCTCTGTCTGAAATGCTCTTCCTCTGAACTTCAATAGCTGCCTCCCCAATACCATTTATTTCTCAGTGTAACTGGCACTTCCTTTAGAGAAGCCTTCACCAGCTGACCACTCCAAGATAGCCCCTCTTTACCAAATCACATGGTTTTAACTCGTGGCATAGTACTTATTACTGTCCTTTTTTTTTTCTTGTTTATTTATTGTCTGACGTAAGTTTTATGAGAAGAGGGACCTGGTTTATTTTGTTCGCTGCTGTGTCTGAGTGCCTGGAACACTGCCCGGCGCACAGTAGATGTGCAGTAAGTATTTGCTGACTGGATGAACTTTACTTCTTCCTTACTTGTAGGCCTGAGGTTGCTATTTGTGAACTAGTGTCCACGCAGTTGCCCACTTACTCAGCTCTCGCGGCTGCATTTCCGGGAGGCTCCAGTCAGTGCCTCATCTCTGACTTCTTTGGAATCTCAGGGAGGTAATCTGAGAGTCAGTGCCCCAAGGTCTCTACTTTTGTTGTGTTTGTTGGGTAGTAGGTGAAGCTGCCTTGTGTTTAAGAACAGGGGCTTTGTGGTCAGAGAAGCCTGGGTTCAAGCCCTGGCCCTGCTGCTTGCTGCTATGAGACTCTGGGGCCAGCCCCTTCCACTCTCCAAGCCTCAGTCTCCCCATTTGTAATTTGGGGATCATAACAGTCCCTACAACACAGAACTGCTGAGAGGCATAAATGAGATGTCTGTAATATACGTGGGAGATGTAAGCCACTCCATAAGTGTTTGCTATCATTATTGTTGTTGTTATCATTATTTTATACGGAGAGAGAGGAATGTATAAATAGCACTGAGGACTTGGAAAAAAAAAAAGTACAGCCATACTCATGATAAGAAAAATGCAAGCTTGAATCCATGGAGATGTTATTCGTCAGCTTCCAAATTGGCAAAGCCTAGAAAGTCAGCTGACACTGTTGGTGGAGACGCAAGGAAGCTGGTGGGAGGGCGAATTGCTACAACAACCTCCCTAGAAAGAACATTGGCCATAGCTCACAAAATCACAAATGAACATACCCTTTGACTCAGCTAATCCATTTCTAAGAATTTATGCTACAGATATTCTGGCACATGTGCAAAATGATGTACGTAAAGTTATTCCTTACAACACCGTTTGAGTTTCAAAATATTGGAAGCAACCTATATGTCCATGAGTAGGGAAGTGGTTAAATAAATTGTGGTATATCTATATAATGTAACAAATAAAGTGAGAAATTTTCTTTATGTATTGATTGTTAGGTGAAAATAGATTGTTCAGTGAAAAAAGCTAGGTGCAAGATAGGGTGTATAGTGGGATCTAGCAAAAAGCAGGCAGTAGGAAAAAATGCATGTGTGTACCTGTTCTTTTGTATAACCAGAAGATCTCTTAAAGGACAAAGCAGAAGGAAAATTTTTATTGTACACTCTTTGATCTTTTGAATGTTGAACTATATGAATACATTATCTATTTAAAAAGAAAGAAGAAGATTCTGATTCTTTAAAACTTAATTATTGGTACTACTGCTCAGTGCCTTTTACTTTTTAGGCAATAACTGGTTCTAGGAATGGTGAATCTCTCTTAATAATTACTAATGTCAGAGGCAAAAGCAATGATCACAAAGATACCAAAAATGCAGACATTCTTTGGGTTCTGTGCTTGAAAGTGTAATAGTCAGCTTGCAAAGGAGATGCCCACAAGTAGATAATAAACGGTGCCTGTGGGAATCTGTATCAGCCTGCAGAGAATGTTCTGAATTTCTCCTAAGGTTTTGAAAACACATTTTTTCTTTCTCATTTTTCTAGCATAAAAGCAAATAGTTGGGACTTCCCTGGTGGTCCCCAGTGGCTAAGACTCCATCCGCGTTCCCAATGCAGGGGGCCAGGGTTTGATCTCTGGTCAGGGAACTAGATCCCGCATGCCACAACTAAGACCCGGCACAGCCAAATAAATAAATAATATTTTTTTAAAAAATAGTTAACATGTATCTGGAAGTTTTTTAGTAATATGGTTTTAACTGTGCTCTTTTGGAAAGAAGAAGGAGAGTGAATACACTTTTTTTTTTTTTTTTTACGTTTCTTTTGCTTTACATTTAGCTAGCGATTTTGTGAGAGAACTTAAGAGCTTAGTGAAGTCAGCCTTCTGAAGGGCACGGCCTCTTCATTTTGAGTGTTTCTCTGCATGACAGCCCCTCTTACTCCTGCCAGACTCTGCCTGCTTCTCCCAACTTCCCTATCACACATTGTCAAGTGTTATGCATTTTCCCTCCTTCCTTTTGATTTCTTTCTAACCCCCTAACACCCTGTAAATCTAGTTATTCCATACCCTGCTACCTAACTCAGGGATATAGATGAGTGTTGATATTGAGTATTTAATTCTATAAACATTTACTGAGTTCCTACTATGTATCTGGCACCATGCCAAGTGCTAGAAACTCAGAGAAGAATAAGAAATGATTCTGAAAGTTGTACCAGATCGCTCATACTCATTTTGGGGGGACATAAGACAGAATTGTAATGTAGTGTAAGAGCTATTTTGGCCAAAAAATTTGTTCGGGTTTTTCCACACCATCTTACGGAAAAACCCAAATGAACTTTTTGGACAACCCAATACATGAGTGTTATGTAAGCGCCAGGAAGGGGCACCTAACTCGGCTTTGGTGGGAGAAGGGTGTTCAGGAGGGATTCCTGGGGAAGTGAGGTCTGAGCGGAGTCTTAAAGGATAAGTAAAAGTTAACCAGGGGAAGGCAGCAGGGAGAGGGGTGTCTGGACGGTGAGGGGGACAAGTCAGGATTGGGCATGAAAGGTGAGGGGAGCCCTTCTGTGGTAGTGGCGATGGTCCAGTTCCAGCAAGAGCAAAGACTTGAAGGTAAGAAACAAACCCTAGTTGCGTGTGTGTGTGTGTGTGTGTGTGTGTGTGTGAGTGTGTGTGTGTGTTTATTCATTCACTGTAACTGGGGCATGATGATGTGTGCTGCAGGAAGTGGCAGCAGATGAGGTTTGGAGAGTTGCCAGAAGGAGGAAGTAACCAACAATGTCAGATGCAACAGAGGGCCATGGACTGACAACTGGTAGGTCATTGGTGACCTTTACAAAGCGGGGTCTCAGGGGTGGTAGGGCCTGAGCCAGGTTCTGGTACCTTGAAGGATGAAAGGGGGAGGTGAGAAGGTAGGACTCAGATCTTTGTTACCATTTATTGGCTACCTTCTGTATGACGAGTTTCTGTGTTAATGCCTTTAATTCTCACGACAACCTGGAGGGAGATATTATCCAGAGCCTTATTTTACAGAGGAGGAAACTGAGACACAGAAAGATTAAGCAAAAGGTCGTACAGTTAGAATTGGCAGAACTGGGAGCTAAAGTCTCCAGAATCCAAACCCTTGGCTACGCAGAAGCTGGGATTCCAGAAATGTGGCTGTTGCCAGAGAGTGACGTGAAGTCAAGGTTATTCATTTTCTTATTATTTTTTAAGGCTACCGGAGATTGGGGCATGTTTGTAGAAAGGAAGGAAAGGAAGGTGACTGGATCCATGGCGAGAGTGACGATGAATCAAGAAGGTCCAGAAAGATTAGGCTGAACCCTGGATTTGGCAATAGGGATGTCACCCCAACCTCTGAGACAGCAGGTTCAGCAGTGCTGGAGGGAAGGCAGCCAGATGGAAGCAGAGTGAGGAGGCAAGGGCTTAGGAGCCTCCAGCGATGCACAAGAGGCGGGCACGGCCAGGGGTAAGATGGAAGCAGCCGACCACAGAGGCAGCAGAAAGGAACAAAAGGGTATGACCACACGGAAATCTGTGTTTTGGAAAACAGAAAGTTCAGAAGCTGGTAGGCCAAGGCTTAGAGGGATTGCCTGTCCCACGTAACATACATGCATTGAACTAGAAACAATGCCTTAAACCAACTTCAGCTGGATTCCCGAGGGCAGCCTGACCTTTTCCTTTCCTCATATCTCTTCACAAGAGTGGATGCTTAACTCTAATTAGTAACTGATTTACAGTCTTTATTATGAGCCAAAAAGGTGCTGGGTTTGTGATTGGCATTTAACAATTCTGAGTTATGTTCTGATGATGACAGCCGCTTGCTCGGCACAGCTGCTACCTTATATCACCCACTGTATATATGTGCTCAGCTCTGCGAAACGCCTCGGCCCCTGGACCTTTACACAGATGCCTGAGTGAGGATGGACCAATTGGTGACCTGTCTTTTTATTTATTTATTTATTTATTTATTTATTTATTTATTTATGGCTGTGTTGTGTCTTCGTTTCTGTGTGAGGGCTTTCTCTAGTTGTGGCAAGCGGGGGCCACTCTTCATCGCAGTGCGCGGGCCTCTCACTATCGCGGCCTCTCTTGTTGCGGAGCACAGGCTCCAGACACGCAGGCTCAGTAATTGTGGCTCACGGGCCCAGCTGCTCCGCGGCATGTGGGATCCTCCCAGACCAGGGCTTGAACCCGTGTCCCCTGCATTGGCAGGCGGATTCTTAACCACTGCGCCACCAGGGAAGCCCTGGTGACCTGTCTTATATCTGTGTCTCCGCCAGGAAGCTTCACAGCTGGGATTTAAACCTGTATCTGCTAGACTCTGAAACCAATAGCTCCGCCACCATGCAAACACACCTGTAATCCCATACTTCCATCAGATTTCCTTTTAAAGGGTCTTACAGGAGGAATGTTAAAATGAAGAGCTCGTAAGACTCTCTGAGAAAACAGACTGGATATAGTCCTTGTCTTCCATTGCTTTTGCTTCAAAATACATAAATTTTCACAATTTTTCTTTTAAATTAAATTCAAATGCTTATTTCAGATAAATTAAAAAGAGTGATGTTACCACGCAGAATTAACTGTCACACCTAGCTGTGTTTTCTCCCAGACTTTCTATAGTCATATGCAGTGTGTATGTGTATATATGTGTGTGTGGATATATTTCTTCACATAAAGAGTATAGGTCATAGTGAACATATACCACATAAAAATATAGTTTCAACACCATTTTTTTAAAAAACATCTTTATTGGAGTATAATTGCTTTACAATGGTGTGATAGTTTCTGCTGTATAACAAAGTGAATCAGCTATATGCATACATATGTCCCCATATCCCCTCCCTCTTGCGCCTCCCTCCTACCCTCCCTATCCCACCCCTCTAGGTGGTCACAAAGCACGGAGCTGATCTCCCTGTGCTATGCGGCTGCTTCCCACTAGCTGTCTGTTTCACATTTGGTAGTGTATATATGTCCATGCCACTCTCTCACTTCGTCCCAGCTTACCCTTCCCCCTCCCCATGTCCTCAAGTCCATTCTCTACCTCTGTGTCTTTATTCCTGTCCTGCCCCTAGGTTCTTCAGAACGTTTTTTTTTTTTAGATTCCATATATATGTGTTAGCATGGGTATTTGTTTTTCTCTTTCTGACTTACTTCACTCTGTGTGACAGCCTCTAGGTCCATCCACCTTACTACAAATAACTCAATTTCGTTTCTTTTTATGGCTGAGTAACATTCCATTGTATATATGTGCCACATCTTCTTTATCCATTCATCTGTCGATGGACACTTAGGTTGCTTCCATGTCCTGGCTATTGTAAATAGAGCTGCAGTGAACATTGTCAACACCATTTTTGATGGCTGCCTTGAAATACTGTTATAACAGGCTTATCTGTGACCCACGGGCTTGGGAAGATAAATGATCATGAATTAGAATTTCTTGCAATTTACTAATAGATGCTAGGAGGAAGTCTGTTCAGATTTTTAACTAATATGTATTGAAGTGCCATGACTGTTTAATATGAACCTGGGAGATGGGAGGGTGGCGGAGGATAAAGGTTAAGTGCACAGACTCTCAGAAGCCAGAGTGCCTGGGCTTGAATCCCCACTCCCAGTTCCCCCATTTATTCGCTGTGTGACCTTGAGCAAGTTGCTTATCCTCTCTGTGACTGTTTCCTGATGGTATAAAGGGGAATAATAGTACGTACATGAGTTAGTCCATGCCAAGTGCTTAGAACAGTGCCTGGCTCCTGGTAGCATGCAATCCATCTTTATGTTTCAAACTACATTCACTTGTATTATGTAAATGTTCAAGTTGCTGAGTCATTTAGTCCAAAAAAACCCAGGGTCAGTTTGACACAGGTGAGGCAGATATAGAAGTTTTTTGGGTTGACTGCTGGGGTGGGGACTGAGAGTCTGTATTTTTACAGAACTCTGCAAGTGAGTGATTTTTAGGATCAACCAGGTTCGCAATCCACTGGTCTAGAATACTGGACACAGATGGACAGAAGTTGGACGGTGGGTGAAACCAGAAAGATTTAGGAAAGTGAGTTTGGGATGTCCCCACCCAGACACAGTGGCCTTTTGTTAGTAGCAAAGCAGGGTGAAGCGATATTTAAAACTGGAACTTTGTCAGCTGAGAATCAGTTGAGATAAAGAGGGCCAAAGCCATGAAAAGGTGGAAGAAACCTGCAGGTAGAGTAGGTTTCTTTCTGAAGTGAATCAGTACTTTTTTGGCAGGGATATTTTTTTCTTCTTTTTGTGCCATTTGGTTTTATCTAGCTTATTTTTAAAAGTATTCAGAGATATATTTTTTTCCTTCTTATAATAGCTAATCTTTATTTAGTATGCGTTGGGCACTGTGCTAGTAGTTTCTAGGCTTTATTTCATATAAACTTCCAGAGAGTTGTATGAGGTATGAACCATTGTTCCCATTTTACAAATGACAAAACTAAAATTTGGAGAAGTTAAATAATTTGCACAAGGTGCAATATCCATTTTTCCTTTCTTTAGTAACACAATGCCAACTTTATTTGGGGTGGTAATGCATCCAGTGAAAAAGCTGCACTTCCCAGTGCCCCTTGCAGCTAGGTGTGATCATGTGCCTACATTCTGGTCAATGAGATGCAAATGGAAGTACTATGTGGGCCTTTCGGGAAGATTCTGTAAAGAGTATTGACTCTGCCGTAAGGTCCTTCTCCATTCCTTCTTCCTGATGCCTGAAATGCAGATGTGGTGACAGGAGCTTCAATAGCCATCTTGGACTTTGAAGATATAAGGCATGTATTAGATGGTGGTGGAGAAAGAAGGAACTTTGTTCTCTGATGACCGCAGAACTGCTGTACCCACCCTGGGCTGCCTATCTCTGACTTATATGAAAGATAAATAAACTTCTATCTTGTTAAAATTCCTTTTATCAACAGACAAACACGATTCTAACTATAATAACAGTTTATGCTTATAGTATGCTTTATCAAAGCTAATTAAATGCCAGACACTTTTCTAAGTGGTTTGTATATATTGACCCATTTCAATCCTCACAACGACCCTATGATATAGGGTTGAAGCAAAGAGAAGTTCAGTGACTTGCCCAAGGTCACACAGCTAGAAGTGGCAGAGCCAGCAAACACACATCTAATAGGAATCAGACGTGAGAGTAAAACTCAGGTCTATCTTACACCCAAGACTATAACAATTATACTATACGGCTTCTTTCATACTCAGTAAGATGTGGTGTGCTTTGTGGTTTTCCTTACCTAAACTTTACCTTCTGCTTTAATTCACAAAATGGAGGACTCCCAGCTGGCAACCATTAGTAGGAAACCTACAGTTTCTCCAGAAGATCAAAATAGCCTCCTTAGGGCTCACCTCAGAGCCCTAACTCCTTAGTAAAACTTCCATAAGAAATGTCAAAAAGTTAATTATTTTAAAAAGCTTTCATGTAATCCTATTTGCTGTTTCTTCCATCACAAAATTGTTTTGCTTTTTTTTAATCAGGTAGAATTCTATAATAAACAAAATTGGGCCATCCGTCCATCCATCCATTCAACAAACATTCAGCACCTGCTCTGAGCCAGATGCTCTCCCAGGTGCTGGGATACTGCAGCAATTGACAGACAAGGAGAGAGGAGGCAGATAATAAAACACACAAGAAAATATCAGGTACAAACAAGCGCTAAAAAGGAAAGACGTGTGCGGTGGAGGCTCTTTTAGGAAGGTTTCACTGAGGAAGAGATATTTGAGCTGAGACTCGGAAGTGAGAAGGAAGTTCCTTGAGAAGAGCAGGGAAGGGTCTTCCAGGCTGAGGAAACAGTGATTCCTTGGGGTCGGAATGAGTGTGGCATGTTCAAGGGACAGACAGAAACTCCATGGGACTGGAACATGAAGCAAAGGAGAGTGACATGAGATGAGGTCAGAAAGTTTGATGGCGTGAAAGCCAGATTTGGGGATTTTACTCTAAGAGATAGGGGAAGCTATTGGAGGGTTTTAGGCAGTATGGCAGACATTTGTCACTGGCTGGCCAGCATTCAAAAGCCCTTCTTATTTTTGGGAATCACAAAACTAATGAGAGGCAGGGTCCTAGTTCCAAGGCTTATAGAAGTCGAAGGCAAGAGAAAGTATTTTCTCTCCTCTCCTGTGGCATGCACAAGGCCAGCTGATGCTCCTACCTGGGACTTTGAAGCGTGAGGGCATGTCTCAAAGATGCAAGGTCAATTAGAAATTATTAAGGTGACAGTGGTACAGTCAGGAGTGCATGGGGATGAGTGTGCAAGGGCAGCAGAGTCCAGCATATGGCGACCAATGTCCACTGGCACCTGGATGCCCTTAAGTGTCCTGTGAAAAGGAATCAGGGGCCACATCCTCAACAAACCGTTCCAGGAGCTTCACTGTGCAAGCCTTCTTCCAAACCTTGTTCTTGATGCTCTGAGTTCCACAGTCACTTTCAGTCAATTCTTCTTCTGCTTAAGAGTCAGCCAGTGCTGGTTTCTGTGGTTTGAAAGCAAGCATCTTGACTAGTACAGCAGGAGTGTGATGCAATCTGAAGCACATTTTCAAAAGATAACTGGCTGCTGAGTGGAAAATAGATTAGAAGGGGTATCAGCCAGCGACCAGTCAGAAACAGAAACCAAACAAGTTACTTCAAATAGAGGGGCTTTACTATAAAGAATTGCTTTCACAGGCATTAGAAGGCTGAAAGAGGAAAAGGAAAAGGAAAAGAAAAAAAGGAAGAAGGTAGTAACCCAGGGATTAATACTTGCAAGAAGAAACTCCTGCCTCCTAAGGCTGGGGAACAGGTGATATTACCTGTACTAGGAGCTTGGCAGAGGGGCCCAGGGGGCTGGTGCTTGGATCTCTGAAGGCAGGCTTGCCCTGCTCAGACCTCTGAGGAGGGAGTGCTGGCTATCGGGCTTCCACCAAGGGGACCTCCCCTCCCGCCCCTGCCGGGGTAACAGCTCCACAGGTGAGGGAGTGGGGCCTGAGTGCTGTTGGCAGCTGTGGGGTGCTGGGAGCACTCAAAGTCTCTGGAAGCTGGGGCCAGTTATATGCTGCTACTGGAGCAACGCTGAAAAGCAGGAAGTGAAAAACAGGAAAGAAGTCCCTTCTCCTTTCCCTCCACTTTTCTTTCTCCTTTTAATGCCTTACATTGCAGAACCTAACAGGAAGCCAGCTAGCTGGGAGGTGGGGAGGTTTCGTTTACATTATCCCAACGCCATATTATAGAGAAGAGCTTAGAAGGGTATCCCGAAGACCAAGGGAAATACCCAGCACAGGAGCATCAAGTCCAGTTAGGAGGCCCCTGCAGTCACCCAGGAGGGAGAGGATGGTGGCATGAACTAGGGCCCTGGCAGTGAAGGTGGCAAGAAACAGGGCAAGGAGACGGCACCCTTTGGCGCAGAGCTGCATTTCCTGGTGCCATACTTTGTGTCACAGACGGATCTATCGATCTATCGCAGGCTCAGTTCTCCTGGCCAGTGGGCGCCTTGGTAGCTCAGGCTTGTAACACCTCCTGCCACCTCCCACACACAGCTGCCTGTCCTTGGGAGCAGGAGCGCATGCGCAAGGTGGTCCTCAAGGCCCCTAAAGGAGCCGGCTGAGACCCTGACCACATGCTATGGCTGGAGCAGCCCATGAATGTCGCCATCAAGGAAGGGAAGTCCCTTCCTTGGGGTAGGGCCTGTACTCAGGCCCTACCCCAAGGAGGAAGTGACCCAGTAGTTGAAGAAGTTCTGATTATTCAAATGAGTACAGTTCTCAGTTGCTTTGCTATCTTTGAATATCACCTGGATCCAGAAACAGCTCTCCCTCCATCCCTAAGCATCATGCATTCCTTTCAGTGGGCAGCTCACTCTTCCCTGTACATATGACAGTTTCTTGAGAGTCAAACACATGTTCATGTTAAAGCCATCATTATTAAGTTAAATGAAAAAAGATGGCAAGAAATTGATTTGAGATTAGAAATAGAATTGACAAGAATTTCCTCTGAGAGCTTAGATATGAATTTAATGTTAACATTATCAATACAGTACCTAGATGCTTGCTCTTTGGCAGGGGTAAGAGCCCCATAAGGTATGGAGAAGCACCCAGAGATTCAAGCGGAGAGAAGCTGTTAGCACCCCTAGGCCTGATGGGGTAGGGGAGGAAGCTGCAGTCAAAGGAAGAGGAGATGCCAGCGGGGGCTAAGTCACAAGTGGGACAAAGAGGGAATGGGGAAATAAATGCCCTGCCCACCCAGTCTTTCTTTCCTCTTACTCTCAACCTATTGCTGTACCTCCAAACCAGAAACCAGAGCGTCAGGGAGTCCAGATACTACAGTAGACGGAGACCAGCCTGCCAGGCATAGGGCAGGAGGGGCAAACAGAGAATATGCAACATACACATTATAGACAATGAATTTTTTCTCTACTTACTACATTATATATGTATGGCTCTTGACCTGCATAAGGTAGTTTCTTTTCAATTATTTCATTTTACACTCAAAGGTTCTGTGACGGTTAATTTATGTGTCAACTTGACTAGGTCAGAGGGTGCCTAGACATGTAGTCAAACATTATTCTGGGTGCTTCTATGGGGGTGTCTCTGGATGAAATTAACACTTGAAGACCTGAATAGAACAAAAAGGCTGACTCTTCCTCAGCTAAGAGGGAACTCCTCTCCCTGACTGCCTTGGACGTGGAACGCCAGTTTTTCCCCTGCATTTGGACTTGAACATCACCTCTTCTTGGGCCTTGAACCTGCTGGCTTTGGGACTAGAAATACACCATCAGCTGTCCTGGGTCCTCAGCTTGCCGACTGCAGATCTGAGGACTGGTCAGCCTCCATAATTGAATGAGCCAGTTCCTTATACTAACTAAATCAATGAATCTCTCCTCTCTCTATACTCTTACTGGTTTTGTTTCTCTGGAGAACCCTGGCTAATCCAAGTGCTTTGTGAGATAAGCAGGGCAGGTATTATCTTCAGAAAGAAGCAAATATGACATTTTGGAAACCTCAGGATAAAAATTAAAATATAGGTCTTAGCTCTCATTCTTTTGCCCTGTATGTCTAAACCATACTTACTCTGTTTATAGAACTCTCAGTAGTGGCAAAGTTCCCCATGATCGTTTTTATGCTTCTTTCTAAAATAGCATCTACCCACTCACCCAAGTAAGACCTTGAAACTCCCTTTCTCTCTTTTCCCTGTCTAAAATTGTTACCAAACTTTCCAAATATCTCTTTAATGTGTTCTCTTCCATATTTCCGCACGATTTAGGCCCTCCCCTTTTCTTCCCTGGAATAATCACACATTTGTAACTGTGCCTAATTACACATTTGCGTGCTTGCTGCTGAGATTTGTCTCCCACACCAAGCTCAGGTCCACAACCCACTGTTGTGACTCTAGCTCTCGCCATACACAGAAGTCTCAAAATATTTGTTGTTGGGTTAACCAGTCTTCCTGTCCAGTCTCTTACTCTCTCTAATCATACTGCCAAGAGTGAACTTTTAATATGCCAATCTGATCTCTCCACTTTTCTGTCTAAAAGCTCCCTTCAGTTTAGCAGAAGTTACAAACTAGAGACCTGTGGCCTCCTCTAAGGATGTTTTGTTTTAGCTCCCACAATGGTTTTTTTTTTTTTTAATTTGGAATAATTGCCAACTGAAAAAACTCTGGGTCTGTCTGATAAAAATCAGGAATTCCAGCTCTTCTCGACAAGATTTGGTAACCTGGGCAAGTTTCAATGTCTTATCCTGGCTTCTAGGGCCTTTGACTGTCTCACCCAACCTGCAATTCCTCCTTCAGTGCCTCCTGGGCTCCAGATCTATGCAGGTTGTTTACAGGAGACAGTGTGCCTTCTCTCCTTGGTGCTTTTGTCCTGGGAAGTCTCGGATGCTCTTCTGACCAATGTCCGCATCTCATCATCTACCTTCGGACTCTCAGCCTGCAAGACCTCGCTTGGCTCACCTCTGGGAAGGCTTCCTCCCTGACAGTAGTCATTTCTCCTTAAAGTACAACTCATAATATTTTGGAATTTTTTGTACCCTGCATGATCCCTTTCACCAGATTAAAGTACCAATACAATCACGTCTCTCCTGAGTGTTAAATTGCTCACAGCCTCCCTTAGCCAGTTACTGGGAACTCCAGTCACCCACATTCGAGAAAGGCAACAGGAAATCCTCATCAGTGCCCTGGTACTCCCCTATTTTCCATGTGGCTGATTCTGTTACTACCCTACAGGATTGATAGTGAAAGTTGGTTTTGTAAAACGGTGTGTGAGATGATAGTCTTGCAAGTTAATATTCCTCACTGGCCAAGCAGTCCTCTGAGAAAAGATGACTTCATTCCTTCTGTGTTGTCCTCAATTAGAAATGTTTCTCTGGCTCTTTAACTTACAATCTTGTGTTCACTCTTTCTCTCAAAGCCTACCCTCCCCCCAGGCTGGCTGGGACATGAGGGGCTTCCCAGGGACTCCCCCTTTGCTCCTGGTAAGTTCCTCGCTGAAGCCTTTTCCTCCTGTCTCACCAGGGGACCTCAGTAGGGACCATCCCATTTATCAGAGAGGTTATAATAACATTGAACCTCACAAGGGAGAGGGTCCAATTCTCTATGCCTCCCTTCCCAGGAGGCTCCTGGTCTCCTATGCAAAATATCCTTTCTCCCCAGCAAACCAGCCCTATACACCATGACACTTGAGAGGGCCAGGCTTTCTCATGCTACAAAGAATATTCTATAACTTTCTTTCTCCAGAGCAAAGGGTACCTTCTTTCCTACATTTACACAAAGTGGGGAAACCATCCAGGTGATTCTTTTCCAAACAAAGACTTGCTCCAAGGTGACTCGTGTCTTCTAACTGGAAAGCAGGCTCTGGCAACTTTGTGAACATGACTTTTCCTGATTAGAGTTTTCTAAGTTACACCTTGTCTTAGGTGGATTCCCTGTAAAAGAGATCAGAAATGAAGACCTGCATGTAGAGTTTTTCACAGAGTGTTCTCAGGAACAATGCCTATAGGGAAGTGAGCAAAGCAAGACTGGGCAAAGGAAGGAGTTGTACTGTGATGCAATTGCAGCAGAGGCCTCAGCTGATCCCACCAGGACCTGAGGGCTGGGGCAACCCTTCAGTGCCAGCTCCAGTGGCAGCAAGGAGGCTGGCCATTGTACCCTCTCAATGACCAGTCATTGCCCAGTCATGGGATGTGGACTGCCCCAGCCTTAGAGGACATAACCTTGGAGGAAACAGCTCCCAACAGTCAAGGGCAACAATCATGATTGTCATGGAACAATCACCCTGTGGGATTCAGTATATATTGATTCAGTCCAGAACCTCACATTTCTTTCATTTTTACTCTCAGATTGTTAAATAAATGTTTATCTTTGACATTTCAAGGCCTTTCTGTTGGACCACATTCTACATCTTTTTCTTTTTGCCAATGGTTCAATCCCGATCTTTGCTCTTTGTTATTTCTTCTCAGTTCTTTTTCACAATATCTCCTATTCCTATCCCCCAACAGCTTTCTCTTCCTTCCTTATGAAATGCTTCTTATTATACCCACACACTGGAACATTCCTACTACAAGGAGCAATTTTCTGAGTGTTTATTTTCTCTGGAATCATCTCTCTTTTATGGAAGCAGGGTTATTTATCAACCTATGATGGAGCTCTTCCTGGTTTGGTTAGGGCATGCTGCAAACTGCCCCTGTCATCACAAAGCCCTGTAATAATGCTTTTTTTGGCCAGGACACAAACCACAGTCAAAAAGGTCTCCCTGCGTTCTGAAGGTCAAGCAGTTAGAATTTTCTCAGGCTTTTGGAAGAGTGGAAGCAAGACCTTTCCTCAGGGAGCATATGTTAGTCATTCTTTAGGTAAGTCCTGCACTTACAATTGGTGGCACCTGGGTTCTAGTCCTGGCTCTGTGACCTCCTGTTGGGGTACCTGAACTATGGGAGCCTCAATTTCCTCACGTGTAACATGAGTTTACAGCAGAATTACCCTGACTTCTTGTGAAAATTGAAATGAAACAATTTGGCAGCTTGTGAATTGCAAGGTGCTGCATAAATGGGAGATTCTATTAACGCAAATATTGGCAAGAACTCATGACATATAAAGCAGGGGATAGTTCTCTTTAATTTACTTTGCACAGTGCTGTGTGCAGACAGGATGAATTGGGGTCACTTTGGTGAAGAGCCACACTTAGGGTCTTCCTGAGTAAGGCAGACAAAGTGAAGTGCTCAGGTCCACAGTCCTCTTAGAAGTTCCAGAGAAAAGACACAACAAGGAATAATTTCAATTTGTGGACCACTGTGGGAAAAGGTTTTAGAAAGAGCATAAAATAACCCATGTCACAGCCTCTCCAACAGGCCTTCCCTAATTCCACTTTCTCTGCCATCATTCCTGGATCCCCGTCCTCGCCCAGCCAGGCCTGGTGGGGTCATCTGGAAACTCTCTTTCCCCATGTGGCTCAAGTGATACAGAATTTTCTAGTGCCCACCTCCAGCCCCACCCCATTCCCCTCTGTTCAGTTGCTATATAGGCTCAGATATTCCCCGCCTGCAAAATGTGGATAGTTAAGTCCATAGCACAGGCCTCGACAGGACACTGCAGGAACACAGAGAGGTGACTAACACAGCCTGGGGAAGTGGAGACAACTTCACAGGGAAGCTAATTTTAGAGCTAAATCCTAGAGGTGAAGGAGGTGTTACCACCAGGTATAGGGTTGGGAAGGAACCGCATTCCCAGCACCCCATAGAGGGACCAGCGATCCCTTTGACAAAGCATGAAGGAGCTTGCTGCCTTCAGAAAGCAGTAGGTAGCTGATCCTGGCTGGAGCGAGGGCTGCACTGGGGCGGGGGGGGGGGGGGGGGGGGGCGAGGAGGGACCTCGTAGTGCTAAAGCTGATGGCTGAGGAAGGGTCCACTGGAATCCCGGCCAGGCCTGCCTGCAACCCCTCCAGCCCCATAGCTGCCCCTGACACTGGGAAGAGGCATCACTTTTCTGTCCCAAATAATAGGTGATTTTATCTGATGCTCTTTCAGCCAAGCCTTTGATAGGAGTTAAAAAACCTTTCAAGGTGAGCTCCCTGATCAGTCTTTTGAGGCATTAGTGTGGATTCATCTCCCCCATCTCTTTTATTTTTAAAAAATATTTATTTATTTATGTATTTATTTATTTATATGGCTGTGCCGGGTCTTAGCTGCGGCACATGGGACCTTTGCTGTTGTGTGGAATTTTCAGTTGCAGCATGTGGGATCTAGTTCCCTGACCAGGGATGGAATCCAGGCCCCCCTGCATTGGGAGCGCGGCATCTTAACCACTAGACCACCAGGGAATCCCTCCCGCATCTCAACCTCAGCATCTAGCATGAGCCCTCCTGTAGTCTTATTCTCTGGGGACAGAGGGCCTCTTATGCAAATAAGACTCTGGTGGCCTGCTGTGACAGCCCAGAGTTGCCATGGTCAGTGTTCAGATCAGGGTTTCAAGTCCTCCACTACTATGTACTAGCTGTAAACTGGAGACAGCTACTTCTCCCTGCCTCAGTTTCCACATTGGTTAAAGGGCTTTGGGGAGAATTAGATCATGTGTGGGATTCTCTGTCCCCACATCCTGATTCTTTCCCAGTGATCCTTATCTTAATGAAAGACATCACCATTCACTCAATTACTAAGACAGAAACCTGAGGGTTGTTCTTAACTAATCCTTCTTGCTAATACCCATCAACAGGCCCTGTCAATTCTACCTCCAAAGGACTTCCCTGGTGGTCCAGTGGTTAAGACTTTGCCTCCCAGTGCAGGGGGTGCGGGTTCGATCCCTGGTCGGGAAGCTAAGATCCCACATGCCTCGTGGCCAAAAAACCAAAACATAAAGCAGAAGCGATATTGTAACAAGTTCAATAAAGACTTTAAAATTGGTCCACGTCAAAAAAAAAAGAAATCTTAAAGAATTCTGCCTCCAAAATATACCCTTTCTGTCTCCACTTCTACCTCCTCCTTAGTCCCAGTCGACACCAGCTCTCATTTGAGTACTGAACTGTTGCTATAGTCTCCTAACTGCTTTTCTTACTTCCACCCATCATCTATACCAGATAGCCAGAGCAATTGTTTTAAAATGTTATTCAGGGGAATTCCCTGGCAGTCCAGTGGTTAGGACTCTACGCTTCCAGTATAGGGGACACGGGTTCGATCCCTGGTCGGGACTAAGATCCCACAAGCCACAAAAAAAAAAAAAGTTAAAAGTTAATCAGATGTATCACACCGCAGCTGAAGACTCTCTAGCAGTATCCATCTCACTTACAGTAAACTCCAAAGTCCTTATCATGGCCTACAAGGCAGCATGTGAGTTGGCCTCTGCCTTCCTGTGCCCCATCCCCATCGCTCCTTGCCATCCATCCCCACTCGTCTTTGGACAATTCCTAGAACGTGCTAAGTGCCAAGTTCTTTCACGCCTTAAGAACTTTGTTCTTGCCTTTCCCTCTGCCTGAAATACACTTTCCCTGGTTTTTCAGGTATCTGGTTCCTTCTTGGCTGAAATGTCCCCTCTTTGGGTGGCCTGTCCTGTCTTCTTGTCTAGAATAAGTTCCTCCATTTTTCTCTATAACAGTACTCCTTTTCTCATAGACTGATCACAGCTTATCATTACTTATTTACTTACTTGCTTTCTTAGATCAGGCTCACTTGGAATAGATCCTGAGAAGAAGATTCAAGAGCAGTGATATATTAAGGAAATTCCCCCGGGGAAATGAGTAAGGGTGTGGGGGAAGCAGAACGGGGATGGGGAAGAAGGCAAATAAAGGTGAGATTCCATAAGGTAAAGTCCCAAAAATTTCAAATAAGGAGAAGTCCCAGCCTCAACCTGGTCCTATAGGGGAGTTCTGCAGTGCAAATCCTGCCTCTGAGCTTATCCTGCCTTGAAGCAAATGAGCAGCATGTTCGTCTTCCTGCTCCAATCAGTCATTGGCTAAGAGTGACTAGGGGCGGGGTCAACTCCCAATCACTTTTAACTCCCTCCAGTTGCCCAAGAGCAGGCTGCTGGAGAGTGGCAGGAGTGACCATCACAGCAAATGCACATAGGAGTCAGGGCAGAGGCACCCAGAAATACTGTAAGGGATCCCAGGGAGCAAGGCTGGGATAGTACTGGCTGCACTTGCTTATTGACTGCATCCCGCGCTAGAAAGGAAGCCCCAGAGCAGATACCTCATCTTCCTGTTTACTGTTATATCCCTAATGTCATTTGCATAGTACCTGCCACATAGCTGGTAATCATTACATTTTTCAAACGAGTGAATGAATGAATGAATGAAGTTCCTGGTACAGTGTGGCATATAGGGAATGTTCAATTAATATTATTGGAAACAACATGAATCTATATGCTTTTTCAGCTTGCTCTTAGGTTTCTGATCAATAGAGAGGGATGCTTAGGCATATGGCTTCAGAAACATGGGCTATCAAAAGAGAGAAAAAAGTCAACTCTGGAAAGAGAGAGACTGGCCCTGGAGAAAACATCTGAGCTTTTTTTTTTTTTTTTTAAAGATTTATTTATTTATTTGTTTGTTTATTTATTTATTTATTTATTGGCTGCGTTGGGTCTTCCTTGCTGCGCACAGGCTTTCTCTAGTTGTGGTGAGTGGGGACTTCTCTTCCTTGCGGTGTGTGGGATCCTCATTGTGGTAGCTTCTCTTGTTGCGGAGCACAGGCTCTAGACGTGCAGACTTCAGTAGTTGCAGCCCGCAGGCTCAGTAGTTGTGGCTCATGGGCTCTAGGCGTGCGGGCTCAGTAGTTGTGGCACATGGGCTTAGCTGCTCCGTGGCATGTGGGATCTTCCCGGACCAGGGATCGAACCCTTGTCCCCTGCATTAGCAGGCAGATTCTTAACCAGTGCACCACCAGGGAAGTCTGAACATCTGAGCTATTAATAGTAGAAATCTCAAGTGTAGTTGGAGGCATGTAATAGTGGTGTGGCGGGGGATGGATGGGCCAATCCTGCATTTAGAACAAGGAAAGCCTAGCTGCCAGACAATTGCCCAAGTCAGGAAGTAACAGCTTCGGGTTCTAGCAGCACAGGATATGATCTCATGCAGGACCTCAGGGCCTCGGTGGAACAGGCTTGGATTCAGAACAAACGTTTGGTCCTGGCAGGGTATGGGAGCACTGGTCTCAGACAATAAGGCAAAAGCCCAGGCCCATAGACTGTCAGGCACCTCAAAGGGGAAGGAGCAGTGACACTTTCTGGTCGCCCAAGCTATTGACAGTAGAATTCCAAACCTAGGGTGATCAACTCATCTCAGGCCCTCCCTCAGTCCTGGGCAAACCAGGACAGTTGGTCACCCTATTGCAAGGAAAAGAAACTGTGACAGCTTGGGTTGCCTGAGGGGAGACTCTGAGACAGAGATCATCTTGCAGCAGCTATATCAGGAAGTGGTCTTGGGATCACCACCTAAGGAAGAGAAGAGATGGAAGCAGGAGGCGGCCGAGGGAGGAGCTGGGCTGAAATGCAGTCTCAGTGTAATCCTCAGCCAACCGCACAGAGTGCTCTGAGGCTGGGATGGTCCTTCAGAGTTGCCCTGAGTTTAGTGTTGCCATATTTAGCATATAATAATAGAGGATGGCTAGTTAAACTTGAATTTCAGATAAACAGTGAATATCTTTTTTAATATAAGTGTGGCTCCTATAGTACTTGCAACATACTTATACTGAAAAAATTATTCATTGTTTATCTGAAATTATCTGAGCATTGTATATTTTATCTGGCAATCCCACTTGAGTTGGGACGAGGGGCCAGGTCTTTCTGCCCTATGTGGACCAATCTCTGGATTCAGACTGCCCCAGTGAAAGGGGTGTGACCTTGGGTTATGAGACTCTCTTCAGCTGAGGCAGTTCTGAGGCAGGCTGACAGCTGAGCACGGCCTGCCAGCAACCCACTCAACAGCTGACAAAATAAATCCTTCAGACTTGAAAGGGAAATTAGAGAGCCCATCACAGTGTCTACTACAGAAACAGACTCTCGATAACTTATTTACTGGAATGTACTGGAAGAATACTGTGTTCACAAAATCAACTGGAGGGCTAGAGAATCAGGCTCAGGAAATAGCCACGAGAGCCGAGCAGCAGGAAAAACATGCCAAGGACACACCACAGGAACAATCTGGAGTGCTGGGTTGCTGCTGCAGATACCAAAACCTATTTTCACCACCCAATGGACTCTCAACCCTGCTGCTGCCATATTGAATAATGTCCCTGCACTATTGTGTCAGTCCTTTGAGATGTCTTCCTGAAATAAGCATCTGATTGGCTGATTTGGGTCACATGTCCACCCTCCAGCTTCTGTAGTGGCAGGAGGTGTCCTGCTTCCCATCTAGTCTTTCACAAATTGAGGATTCTCCTAAAAAATAAAAAGGGTATATCAGGGCCTGGTGCTACGGACAACATTAGGAGCTGGCAGTGTCTCAAGAGCGCCTCATGGTTTGGATTAATCCTCTTCCACTAGCCCCAAGGAATGTGATCATGAGACGTGGGAGAGAAAACCATGTATAATCACAGAAGATCTGATTTTCTCAAATATAAATGTAAATAGCAGTGAGTAACTCTAAAAACTCCAGGAGCAGTAATGAATCTAATTATGTAGATCCTTTACCCAAACACAAATGTGACTTTCCAATGCAGGAAAAAAGTGCCTTTCAGGACTCTCCTGGTGGTCCAGTGGTTAAGACTCCACACTTTCACTGTTGGGGGGTGGGCATAGGTTCGATCCCTGGTCGGGGGAGCTAAGATCCCGCATGCCACAGCATGGCCAAAAAAAAAAAAAAGTAAAGATTATTTTTTGTAATCTACCATTTTAAAAAATAACATCTATTTTCAAAAAATTCCATTATGACTCTTGCTTCATTTTGGATATAAGAATCAAGTTTATCCCCTCCCTATTTCCCCACAAATCAATGTTAACAGCTTTGTGTTATCACTTATTTCTCAGTGCTCATAAAATCTGATATAGATATATTTACATATTTGTACTGGCAAATGTTTATGATATTTTTTAAATGAAATTATATTCACCTCTCTAGATCTCATTCAGCAACAACCAACATGAAAGTCTTTCCAAGTCAATATAATTCATTCTTTTTAATAAATGAATACTGCTCCTCACATGGATATACCATAATTGGTATATTGATGGGCATTCATGTTGTTTCCAAATTTTTGCCACTACAAATGATGCAATAAACATACTGTTTCTATGGAATAACTTCCTTGGAAAAGGATTACTGGATCAGAAGGTGTATCTTTATTGTTTAACCTTTTATTAAAACATACATACAGAAATAATATACATTAAAATATTACATAGGTAAGTTGCACAGCTTGATGAAATTTTACAAACTGAATCCCCTATGTAACCAACACCTGGATCAAGAAATAGGACATTACCAAGACCCTAAAATCTCCCCTCATGCTGAAAGGATTTATGTATTTTAAATTCTAATAGAATTGCTCTATTGATTTCTAAAAGCCTTCATAATTCCCATTTGAGAATGTCCTTTTCCCTCCAAGTGCCAGGGCTGCCGCAGATGGTGTCAAACTGCACTTGTTTGACCTGGGACGCAGAGCCTAAAGACCATTCACAGAGGCCCCAGAAGTGCCCTCTTCTCTTGTATTTATGAAAGGGCGTCACACTCCTTTGTATGTATTCTTCCTAGCAGTTGGAACATAGTAACCCCTCAAGAAACATTTGCTGACTGATTGTTAAAACGATAAAAACATGCACCTTCCTCTTCTCAAAACACTTCTAAATCTTTTGAGTTCAATAGTGGATGTTTAGTTGCATGCAGAGCCAGGAAAAAAAAAAAGGTGGGATTTGGAACCAGTATACTTGAACTAAAGTTTTAGCTGTGTGATACTGGGAAATTAACATGATCTCTCTGGGTCACATATTGTTTAACATGTAATAAAGAGGAACAAGAAAACTAAAAATTATCCCTACCTACCTAACTATTATAAATTTAGGAAATGTACGTTAAAAGCTGTTTGTAAACTGACAAATGCTATTTAAATATTAGTTAATAGTCAATCTCTTAATATGTGTTTAACTATTGATTATTAAAATACTTCGCAAGTTTTATTTTTAATTCCACATTCAAACATATTTTATTCCTTGAGCATATATTGCCTTCCTCTTACTGATTAGAAAAGAAACTAAAAAATATTTTTCTTTGCTACTTTATTTTTTTCTCGCTTTTAAAATAGCAATTACCAGAATAGGCTCCTAAAAGCTTAATACTTTTTGTGGGTGATTAAAGAGTTAAATTTCAGTGGCCTTCCAATTGGATCAGAGAAAAGACAATGAGTGCTGACCTCTCAGCCCTGCCCAGTCACCCCTCAGGCCCCCCTTCTTCATCTTCATCTTCCCATTACCCTCTAGAAAGGCTGTCCGTGCCCCAGGTTCATTCAGCTCTTTGACCTTGGGCTGCAGTAGCTGCCTGATTTCTCTTCCCAAGGATCATTCCCCCATATTTCATTCTCATACCATGTCACAATTTGTGATATGTACATACCTTCTGTGCATGGATACAGAATATTTAGATAACGGTTTAATTTTTTTAACTGAGATATAATTGACATATAACATTGTGTAAGTTTAAGGTGTACACGATGATTTGATACATTTATATATTGCAATATGATTACCACCTTAGCATTAGCTCACACCTCTATCTCGTCACATAATTATCATTTCTTTTTTAAGGTGGGGTATAGTGCCTTTATTTAATTCAGCTTATTTTTATAAACTTAAATACATCTATGCCATTAATTCATTTTGCTTATATTTTATCCATATAAAATACATTTACTTTGAAAACTATGTGTCACTGCTCTAAATGGAGACTCAAGTTACAGCTAACTGTAAAGATTAGTAGAGTAGAGACAAAATAATGTCATTAAATTTCAGCTGGATACTGGCTGAGACCCTGAGCCCTAAGGCTGTTTTATGTTAAAATGAAGAAGAAGAAGAGTAGCAAGTGTTAGAGAAGCCTTAAAGGCAACTAGTACCTAACTGAGACTTCCTTCTTAAAGTCATCAGAAAAGGGTTAAAAGGAAATGTAAAAAGAGACTGCTAAGGCAGCCCACAGAATGGGGCCTGGTGATTGTAGCACCCCTCTTGGTGGGGCAGCGGATGGATGGCGCTTGCCGATGCCTGGCAAACCTAAATCTTCTTTTTTTGTTGTTGTTTAAATTTATTTATTTATTTTTGGCTGCACTGGGTCTTCATTGCTGCGCATGGGCTTTCTCTAGTTGCGGCGAGCGGGGGCTACTCTTCGATGCGGTGCGCGGGCTTCTCATTGCCGTGGCTTCTTTTGTTGTAGAGCACGGGCTCTAGGCGCGCGGGCTTCAGTAGTTGTGGCTCACGGGCTGTAGAGCACAGGCTCAGTAGCTGTGGCACACGGGGTTCGTTCCTCCATGGCGTGTGGGATCTTCCCAGACCAGGGCTCAAACCCAAGTCCCCTGCATTGGCAGGTGGATTCTTAACCACTGTGCCACCAGAGAAGTCCAAAATCTTAAAGGAAAAGGAACCGATACACATCAGCTTTAAATCATTCATATAGTACAGCACACACCCTCAAAACCACAGCACCAAGATTGAAGGAAAGGAGAAAATTAAACGACCCTTCCCCCCCGCCCCCCCCCCCCCGACTGCCACGTAACTCTGTGAGTCACTTCTTTAGAAAACAGGCATGAAAATATCCAATTAAAGCGCATTGCTAATCTGGTAGAGCACCATGATGCAGATGCTCACGTAACGGTTCCCTATTCAGAATGAAAATGCCACCAAGAAATAGTTAGCAAAGCGTAACTGATTATATGACCAGCTTCCTACAGTTTCCTTTGTCTTGTCACCCATTACCTTTCAAAATCTTCAAGGGCAGGAGTTTCACTTTCTCTAGTTCCTTTGAACCTCCTCGAAGCAACCAATGACGTGTCCTGCAGGCAAGGAGCCTAGATTGATACTGAGTTGTGTTGACCAGAATCTTCAAAGCTACATGGGACGTGGCAGTTGAGTGGGAGGACTCCCATTTAGGGTTCTCTATTCACCCAGAATCATCCTGGGAGCATGCTAATCAAGCTTGCTGCATTAGAAATGCTAATTGGTATTTGGTGGCTGGCATTGACTAAGTCATATGCATCAGCCTAAATTAAAGTGGAAATCTTCAGGGTTTTCCCCTCCATCCTTTGGTAAGAAAGTGACCTAGTTAAGGGATAGGCAAACCAAGGCTGGAGTGTCAAATCCCACCCAGTCACCATGTTTGGTAGGGCCTTCAGGCTTAGGATGGTTTTTATGTGTTTAAATGGTTGAAATAATTTAAAAATAACTTTTTTCATGACACATGAAATTAGATGAAATTCAAATTTCAGTGTCCACTGTCAGGTTTATTGGAATACACCCACACTCATTCATTCATATATTGTCTTTGGATACTCTCTTGCCACAATGGCAGAGTTGGGTAGTTGTGATTGAGATGGTATGGCCCATGAAGCCTAAAGTATATACCATCTGGTTCTTTACAGAAAAAATTTGCTGACACCTTACCTAGACCGTTAGTTTCTACTTTGGCTGCACACTGGAATTATTTGGGAGACAAAAAATACTGAAGGTACTGATGCCTTTTCTGAGAGATTCTGATTAAATATTCTAAAGACTGGGACTTTTAGAAGCTTTTTAAGTGGTTAAAATGTGCAGCCAAGTTCAACCACAGTTGACCGAGACTAGTGCTTGTCAAACTTTAACACGACATGAATCTCCTGAGGGTTTGTTAAAATGCAGGTTCTGATTTAGCAGTTCTATGGAGGGGCCTGAGATTCTGCGTTTTTGATAAGCTCCCAGGAAGAAAGGGGGAAAAAACTTCTTTCTATGTGCCTTTTAGGTACCTTCTAACCTACCTTCTCTTAAAGGTAGGTTAAAAAGATGCCACAGAACAGACTTCTTAAGCAACTTCAGCGGACTGGAAATCCACCCTGCATGCTGAAAGGAGTTTCGACCCTTTCCCAGAAAACAAATGGTTTTGAATACCTGCCTTCACATCCATCCATTAAGACTTCTCATTTTGCTGAAGCAATGAAAGAATAATCACAGCTTTCTCCTTTCACCCTCCCATTCCTTGGAGAAAATTTTTGAGGAGTGTGTATAAAGAAATCCTCTGCTGGTTAATGGCCTTGAAATTGTGTGGATTAACAGTCTGAGTCCAGTGACTGGGAAAACAACTTCCCTGATTGGCGATGGTTGAACTTTAGGATTTAACCAGGAGGAATAGAATGTCCTTTGGGGTATGGAATGCTCTGGAATCTCCATCACCCTGAGTCATTTGAAACCCCTTTTTGGGTAATATTGAGAAAGGAAACACCGTCAGATCCCATGAAGACATTTTCTTTCTAACTTCTCCACTCTGCTATGATGAGGACTAAGAATGTGGAATTTCAGAATTTCTTTCCCATATTTTATTGATAAATTGGTGGATATATCCTTTTAAACACTTTTGCCTGCCAATTACCTACAGATTGCTGAGCGTTTATCACCTTAAACCTATTTATTATTGAGATCTACTTAATCTTCTGAAATATAAATATGCGTGAACCTTAAATATATTACAATGATAGTGATGGGTTCTATGGAAAAAAGTTTCACTTCCTATTTCCTTGTCTCTGAAGAGAAAAGCCATCTCAAGGAAATTATTTTACTATAGTCCCAATTTGCATAGGAGAAAAATCTTCTATTCCTAAGTGTAGGGGGTCGCCTTTGAGATGCAGGTGACCTAACAGTGATTGAACCATTGATGACTTAACCCCAAATTTCACCCTGCAGCTGAAAGCCCATACAGAACGGAGACCCCAGGATGCCATGAAACTATGGCAGTTAATGGAATATGGGAAGGAAGGTGCCTTTTAAGGGATAAGGAAGCTCAGCTGGAAACACCCCTGGGTTAGCTGGCATCCAATCAGGAGTTGATTTATACACACCTGTGCACCCTCTCCTTCCCCCACCCCCATCCACTGCTCTTAGAATCTCTTTAATCAGATGAAGGAAAATGATATGGTGAGGAGAAGCAGAAGTTAAAAAATTTTTATGTAGCTTTATTGAGATATAATTCACATACCACAAAATTCACGCTTTAGAGTGTACCACCCAGTGGCACTTCGTATATTTACAGAGTTGTGCAACCATCACTACTATACAACTTTATAACATTTTTATCACCCCCAAAAGAAACCTTGTGTCCATTAGCAGTCACCCCTCACTTCCCTCCTCTCTCTCGCCCCTGGCAACCACTAATCTACTTCCTGTCTCTGTAGAATTGAGGAAGAAGGTTTTAATAGGCAGAATCCTGGGTGCTGTTTTAAAAGGTGGGACCTTCAGCTGCCTCTTTCACTCCATCTCTCTGGACCTCAGTTTCCTCAGCTGCCAGATGGGTGGTTCTCAGTCTTGGCTGCTGTAGGGAGGAAAAATTTTCCTCTACCCCTCTAGGTTCTCTTGGCTGGTCTATATTAATTAAATTGACATACTATAGGTTAATAGGAGAAAAACAAATGTAATTACATATGTAGGGGAGCCCTATAAGAGTGTGAGACCCAAAGACAAGTCGGACAGTTGAGGCTTGTATGCCATCTTGAGCTAAGGAATGGGGTAGGGGCCTGTGGCTTCAAAGGGGAGGAGGATGAATTCACAGGATGATAAGAAGAGCAGATATTTGGTAATTAGATGTTTGCCTGCCATACAGCTAGGTCAGTCATTTAGACAAAAGTTATCTCTGGTAATAGCTCTCTCTGAGCCAGGACTCCTGTCTGAATACTTTTAGGTAGTTAAGGGAGAGATAAAAGTTTTTCTTGAGTCAGCTTGGTCTTGAATCCCTTCGGCTCAAAATAATCCACATGCCAAAGTGGAATATTTTGGAGTCAGGTATCCTGCTCCCCTTAATTGCACGTCAGAATCAGTTGGGGAGGCAAAAATACTCAATATATTGTAATAACCTATAAGGTAAAAGAATCTGAAAAAGAAGAAAAGATATATATGTATGTATAACTGAATCACTTTGCTGTATTCCTGAAACTAACACAACATTGTAAATCAACTATTCTTCAATTTAAAAAAACACTTTAAAAAAAATTCAGGGACATCAAAAAAAAAAAAAAAGAAGAAAGAAAGAAAGAATCAGGGAACTTTGAACAAATGCTGATGCTCAGCCCCACACCCCAACCCTAGGACTCTAATTCACTAGATCTGGGGTGGGGCTTAGGCACCGGAAATTTTTAAAAGCTCTGTAAGGCAGATTTACTCCAAGGTCTTGCTATCAAAGTGTGGTCCTGGGACCAGCTGGGGGCTTGTTAGCATCACAGATCCCAGGTCCCCACCCCAGACCCACTGAGTCAGCATCTGGGCATTAACAAGACCCCAGGTGATTTTTGTGCACATTGAAGTTAGGAAAGCTCTGCTCCCACGTCCCCTCCAGCTCTAACAGTCTGTAGTTTCGTGTTCCCTGCTCCTGCCTTCATGGGCCACCAGGTGATTTTAGTAATCAGTTCCCACAAACCAGAGTTTACCCCACAATGGAAAATTGGCTCCCAGTTTGCTCGCCAAACAGGATTTAGGAATAGGTTACTGGCAAAGCTTTACAAGAACTTCGTTCAGTGATAACTAATTACACAGTAATTTGGAAGAACATCAAGTCATTTTAGAGTTGTTTTATCTACTGTCCCGAAGCAAAAAAAAAGTATGTGTTTAGGTGTCAACCTGTAGGCAATTTAGAAATATTCTGTACTTTGCAAAAATCACGTATCAGGCAGGTCATTAGTTTCCATTTAAAGCAGTATAAGCAGAGTTTCTTGACCACAGCTGCCCATTAGAATCACTTGGGGAGCTTTTAAAACTCCAGACATCCAGCCCCACCCCATCCAGATCAACTAAGCCAGAACCTTGGCAGCTTTTAAAGCTCCCCAGTTGATTATAATATTCAGTCAAAGCTGAGAATCACTGGTATACAGGTTTTACTATTGTTATCCTGTTTGGGATGTACGGAAAACTCCTGGCTTTGTACCTTGCTAAGGTCTAGGGCTGTGTTTCCAATGCATAATGGTTGATTTATTCAGTAACCACATGCTGAACATCTTCATGTCTCAAGCCCCATCTGCAGGATTTGAGAGAAGGATCCAGAGACCTAGACAGACACTCAGAGAAGGTAAGCACCTCAGCCCCTTGCTTGAGCATGCTCAGGACAGTGGCAGCCCTGCCACTTTGCATCCTTCTCCAGGGTTCCATGGGCAGGGGAAAGTACACTGACATTTTAAACAGGACTTCCCCTCTCTGCCTGTCGATTTTAGGAAGTAGGTCATTGGATAATGCAGATGTGACTCTTCCTCTTGGGCCTCACATCCATGACGATGGCACTAAAAAGTTAATCAGTCAACAGATATGTACTGGGGATTTCCCTGGTGATCCAGTGGTTAAGACGCCAAGCTTCCACTGTAGTGGGCACGGGGTTGATCCCTGGTCAGGGAATTAAGATCCTGCATGCCATGCGGTGCAGCTAAAACAAAAACAAAACCAAAACAAAAACAACAACAAAAATAAACAAAAAACAGATATGTACTAAAAATGGTGCCCAGCACCCAAGGGAGGGGCTGGAAGAAAAGGCTTCCAGGATCTGACCAATGAAATAAGGCGTCCATAAATGGAGTAGTTAGCAAACAGTGCAAGGCAGGGTATAGTTGAGGGTTCTGTTTGGGGTAAAATCAGCAAGGACTACAGAAACTCAGAGGAAGAGAAATCAGTGCCCACTGGAATAGGATGGAGACACTGCACAGCAAAAAGAGCTCACAGATTGACGGGGGAGGGTGTTCTTATGACTATTTATTACAGAGACTACTATTTGTTATATTTGCTGTGAGCCAGGAATTGTCCTAAATGATTGTCTTATTTACTCCTCTCAACAGCGTAAGGTAAGAACCATAATTATCCCCATTCTGTAGATGATGAGACTGAGGCACAAAGAAGTTAAATAACTGGCCCAAGGTCACCTTGAACTTGGTCTGTATGGCTCCCAAGTCCATGCACTCCATCATAATATATTGACTAATAGCCACATAACATTTCTTTTTTATAAATTTATTTATTTTGGGGGCTGTGTTGTGTCTTCACTGCTGCATGCGGGCTTTCTCTAGTCGCAGCGACCGGGGGCTTCTCTTCGTTGCAGTGCGCGGGCTTCTCCTTGCGGTGGCTTCTCTTGTTGCAGAGCACGGGCTCTAGGCGTGCGGGCTTCAGTAGTTGTGGCCCACGGGCTTAGTTGCTCCACGGCATGTGGGATCTTCCCGGACCAGGGCTTGAACCCGTGTCCCCTGTATTGGCAGGTGGATTCTTAACCACTGTGCCACCAGGGAAGTCCCAGCCACATAACATTTATTAGTGTGTGCCAACAAGCAGGTTCCTAACGTTTTACAAATATTATCTCATTTAATCCTCAAGACAATGCTTTCTGGTGGACAGTTCCATTATTCTCAAGTTCCGGGTAAGAGAATTTGAGCACAGAGAAGTTAAGTAACTTGCCTGAGGTCTAGGGTTGCCAGATAAAATACAGTTAAATTTGATAAATAACAAAAAATAGGTTAGTATATATATTGCATGGGACATACCTATACTGAAAGTTATTCATCATTTACCTGACAAGTTAAATTAGGTGTCCTGTTTGCATTTGTTTGATCTTGCTAAATCTGGCAGTCCTACTGAGGTTATCCTGTTGGCAGGTGATAGAGCAAGGCTGAATCAGGTAGTGGGACTCTAGGGCCCACACTCTTAACCAGCACATTCCAGTGTGGCCGGAGACGTGAGTCGGCATTAATACCAGCATGTTTGAGAGGAAGGGAGCAGATTGCCTTCTTGGCTCCAAGGATTCGGTTGAGCAGTTGTGAGAAGCAGCAGCGGACTTTCCCACCCCTCCCTCACCTCCCGTGCTCTCCTGCCGCTGCTGCTGTCCCCACCTGCTGGTGGCACAAGAGTTAAAGGAGCTGGGCAATGGTGGTCCCAGCCCTGGTAACAAATGCTTCGTTCTGATGCCAAATATAGGAGGAACAGGAAAAAATGAGAGCTCGAGAGAGACAGAGACAGAGAGTTGGTATGAGATTCTGTAGACATTGTCACACTCACACCTCCCTTTATAGATCACAGGACCACCCATGGGGGTAAATATTTGTGCCTAGAAAACAATCATAATAGCCTGTGGCAAAAGCACAGAGGCTGCAGTTACGTGACCATCTCATGGACCACTATTGACAGGGGAACTAGAACTCATCAGGGAGCCTTCCAACCAGTCAGCTGACATAGACCCAGGGCCATCAGCTCCCGGGCCATGTGGCTTAGTCCAGGCGGCCTGAGAAAGTGTGACATCTCCAGCGTAGGTGTTGAGTTCAGCTCCAGCACTAATGCCAAGGAAACCTGGCTCAGCATAACAAGCAGCAGGGGCGCTGCAGCTGCAGAAACAAACTTTGCTGTAGTTAAAGGGGGTGAGCTCTTGTATAATTGAACATCAAGCAAATATAGAACAAATCTGAGAGCTTAATGGGACCCGTGTGATACTCAGGAAGAGGCAATAAGAATTAGCCATAAGAAGATAAGCAGAAGCAGATAAACTACAGTGTATTCCCGGCTGTGGAAGAACTGGGTATTCATAAAAGAATTCATAGTATATAAAAGCATATACACACAGTTGTGTTTGATTAAGCTATGCACTATATTGTATAGTTTATATTTAGTAGTTTTAAAAATTATTTTATGTCCTTTTGTTGTTTTCCAGAGACCTGAGTTAAAGAACCCCTTCAGGTAGAATATACATGAGTAGTACTGAAATGGCTGCGTTGTGGCCCAAAGATGCCAAGCATTGGCAGTTTAGATCTCTTTTCAAGATTATTGCGAACATTTGTCAACCAGTTGCCTTACTCCCAGTCTCCCTGTCCTACAGTAATTCCTCCATACTGCCACTAGAGTTATTCTTCTAAAATCTGGATGGTTTAGATCACTATCAATTGTATAAAAGAGAAAATTGCAAAAGTTTTCAATGCTATTTGCAATCTCTTCCTAAACTGTTTTCCAAATTCTTCTTTCATGATCTGTTTTTCCTATCACAGGCTACACCTGTCTTCTCTGTGAATTACCTGGTTTAGATTGTGCAAGCTTCTCCATTTCCATCTATATTCCAGCCCTTATTTTTACCGAACCAAACTTGGGTCCACTCACCTGATGCGCAGCAAAGCCAATCTACTGACACTGGGGTCGTGGTGAAGGGAAGTACAGTGTTTATTGCAGGGTCAAGCAAGGAAAACAGGCAGCTCATGTTCAAAAGACCCGAACTCCCCAGTGGATTTCAGGGAAAGGTTTTAAAAGACAGTGTGAGGGAGAGGGTCACAGGGTGTGTGATCAGCTCGTGCACAGTTCTCTAGTTGATGGTGAAGTAACAGGGTGATGTTTCAGGAATCTCAATCATCAACCTTCTGGTTCCAACCAGTCTGGAGTCTCGCACTGGTGGTCAGCATGCAGTTAACTTCTTCCACCTGGTGGGGATTTTAGAATTTGCCGAACAACTCAAGGATATGGCTCAGGATATTATCTACAGCCCTTGAAAAGGAACTAAAGGTCCTTGACTATTTTATGGCTAAACTATTATTAGTTTGTCTTGCTTGACAGTTTTCTTTTGTTTCTGTTTTTTTTTTTTACTTCTCTGATTAAATTTTTCTTTTTGGAACTCAGGGAAGGCCTGGGAGGCTAAAGCTTTTCAACGAACAAGAGGTAGAGGGGGAAGAGTGGGGTGGGGGGTGGGAGGGTCTGTCCTCAGGAAGACCTCACAGGGTCCTGCTCGATTTTACTGTCTCACACTCCGCGCAACAATAGCCAACTAATCACCAGACATTTTCAGACCTCCATGCCTTTGCATGTGCTATTCCTTTCATCTGGTCCCTCCAGTGGTGTGCTGGCTGGAGCTGGCTCTTACTAGCTCATGCACATCTAAGTCCCAACTCTGTTCAGTGACATCACGTTGGTACCTTGAATTCTGCTGCAGCAGGAGAATTTACACCATGGAAATTAGCAAATGCTTCACATCAGTGCTTTTCCCCTTCCCGGAGTGCCGGTTTTACACATTTACCAATACGTCATGGTCATCTCCTACTCTTTGCCTGCAAGATTCTTCTTATCCTTCAAGACAGAGTGCTTCCCTGTAAAGCATCAAAACTTTGTGAAGAAAGCTTTTTTTCTCTGACTGTTGGGATGCTTTGTAAATATGACTCATCCACCTTCACCTCTCAGTAAGAGAGGCAGACTGTAAAGATTAACCCGATTTGAATAGATGCTGTGAAATGATTGGCTGAAAGGAACGTTCATGTAATTTATTCAACTTAACCAATATCTAGATGTAGATAAAATAAAATGTCACACCTGTCCATAAGAAAGCAGTCTGTGCAGAAGCAGCAGTAAAGTTTGCCTGCTGTATTCTGATCTGACTGCTATAATAATAAGTATTTTGCAGCAACAGTAAAGTATTCTGATCTTATTGCTTATTGGCCTTTGTCCATAGGCCAGAGAGTTGCAGCAATAAGATCAGAACAGAGATTATTGTGGGCTGCAGAGGGGGTTTCATGGAAGAGTTGAGACCTGGAGCACAGGTGGATGGATTATGAAGGATGTCCTGAGAGAAAAAGTAACTGTCGTCAATGTTCAGAGCTCTATGTTTTGCAAAATGGCATTTGGCAAAGAGCAGTTCAAGACCAAAGATGTTTGGGAAATGCTGCATATACCATCTTACATTAGACTATTTATTATATGCTCTGAGAACACTTAAAGTGAAGAGACCTGATTAGCTTCGTTTAACCTAAGTTTCCCAGATGTGCTTGACTGTAGAATCTGCTTTGGGGAAATACCCATTAACATCTTTCAGAATGTTCAAGTTCCACAGAACCTTGTTGGGAAGCATTAATCTACAGGATGATGTTTCTGAATTAGTATTTATTTGTGCCTCTTTTGAGGCCTCAAAAGAATTCATCTTACTCCTCAGTTCATGCTACCTCATGATCACATTTTCAGCAAAGCTTCTCGTTTTATTTTTCCCCTTCATCCCCTAACCCCACTCCCCATCCTAAGTACCCACTTTCGTGTTTCATATATTTCCTTAAATATACCTTTATCTTATAAAATAAAGTATATTGCTTTGTGTGTATGTGCTATTAATTTTATTTTTTCTTGCTAATTTTTTTCTCATCCAGTGCTATGTTTTACGGAGCTAAGCTTGTTGTCCATTCATCACATTTGTTGTTTTTATCTGCTGCACAAAATTCCACAGTGTGCAGTCCACCCACTTTACTCATCCATTCCTCCACTAATGGACACTAAGTTTGGTGGCCTAGGTGATCTTGAGACTGGGGCTCCAGAACAGAGAAGAGTGGTTTCAAATGGATAAAGAGTTTGAACAGTTTTCTTCTTTAAATAAATAAACTGCCAGTTTTGGCCGGGTGACCTGATCAAGTCCTAGTAATGATGAAGAGTGAATTTCAGAAGAAGCAGCCGTCAGATAATTTACTAGAGCAGGGACTGAAAATCACTTGGGTCAGATTGCCCAAATCTGCCATCCAAAACTGTCAGCTTCATGCAATTTTCAAGATAATACCCTTGACCTTAAGTGTGACTTTTGAAAATAAAACGTTTTCTTTAAAATGTGGAAAGGAGGACTTCCGTGGTGGTGCAGTGGTTAAGAATCCACCTGCCAGTGCAGGGGACATGGGTTCGAGCCCTGGTCCGGGAAGATCCCACATGCCGTGGAGCAACTAAGCCCATGCACCGCAACTACTGAGCCTGTGCTCTAGAGCCCGCGAGCCACAACTACTGAGCCCCCCACGCACCTAGAGCCCGTGCTCCGCAACAAGAGAAGCCACCACAATGAGAAGCCTATGCACCACAACAAAGAGTAGCCCCTGCTCACCGCAACTAGAGAAAGCCCACGCACAGCAACGAAGATCCAATGCAGCCAAAAATAAATAAATAAATAAATAAATAAATAAATAAATAAATAAATTTTTAAAGAATGTAGAAAGGAAAAGAAAAGGTCCATTATAGACCTATGGCAGGTGGGCTTGGGCTGAGTGTGAGCAGTTTGCCCAGATGAGCAGATCAAGGCAGCAGGGGGGTTGGCATAAGGTCCTGAAAAGTCTCATGAGAAGCTCACAATGAGACACATTGACATCCTCATGATTATCCACCCCTAGGACCACCTGCTTCCTGTTTAGTGCACTAAACAAAGTATTTAATATGAGCAACTACTTCAAGTGGTTACTATGGAAGAGGATCATGGCAATTTGGGGGAGTCAAGAGGAATGCCAACTTCACAGGAAGCTGGTGTTGAACAGGAAGTATCATAGAGTTCAAGAACTTCTGAGCAATAGAGGAAACTCTTCCAGGTAATTAAAGTACCTGGAATTTGTTCTCATCTTGGAGGCTTTTCACTTCCTTCACAGAGTGAGTGATTGTGAAACCCCTCTCAATACTCTACTGAAGTTCTGATGGACCATGAGAGCTGCATTTCCAGGCAAAGGGGGTGACAGGACACATGATTTCAGGCTACACTGTAAAACTTATATGTTGAAAATGTAGGAATTTCTTAAATTCCAATATTATGTGGATTCCTGCCATAGCCAAGATGCATGAATATTATTGACAAAGAGATGGCTGAACTTAGAGAATTTGCTTTGTGTATGTACAAATGGAGAGACATTGTAGGTGGGATTAACAACCACCAACAGTGCAAACTCTTGAATGGAGTGAGGCAGAAAAGGTTTACTGGACAACCAGAGAAAAGGAGCTGAGATGAACCACACACAGAGACTTCTGGATGAGCGTGTCTAAGGGTTTTTACTGATTCACTACAGAGGAAGGATGAGTTGATATCAGAAAATGTAGCATATTATTTGTAGAGTTGTTTCCTGCCCTTAAGTCAGGAGTTCAGTGCCTAGAATCTAGGAAGCCCTCAGCAAATATTTTTAGAATGAATAAATAAATTTAAGTAGCTTAAATTAACTGGTGGCTATTGGATAGAGTTAATTTTATTTACTTGTTTATTTATATTACTAAGACTTTATTTTTTTTTGAGAGCAGGTTTAGGTTTACAGAAAAATTGAGAGGAGCTACAGAGATTTCCCATATACCTCCTGTCCCTACACATGCATAATCTTCTCCATTATCAACATCCCTCACCAGAGTGGTACATCTGTTGCAATTGATGAACCTACATGGACACCTCATAATCACCCAAAGCCCATAGTTTATCTTAGGGTTCATTCTTGGTGTTGTACAAATGTATAATGGCATGTATCCATTGTTCTAGTATCACACGGAATATTTTTGCCACTCTAAAAATCCTCTATGCTTCACCTATTCATCCCTTCCTACCTACCCCTGCAACCCCAGTCAACCACTGATCTTTTTACTGTTTCCATAATTTTGCCTTTTTCATCATGTCATACAGTTGGAAACATACACTATATAGCCTTTTCAGATTGGCTTCTTTCACTTAGTAATATGCATTTAATATTCCTCCATATCTTTTCGTGGTTTGATAGCTCATTTCTTTAGTGCTAAATAATATTCTGTTGTCTGGATGGACCACAGTTTATTTATCCAGTCACCTACTGAAAGACATCTTGATTGCTTCCAAGTTTTGGCAGTTATGAATAGATCTGCTGTAAACATCCGTGTGCAGGTTTTTGTGTGGACATAACTTTTCAACTCTTTGGTAAATACCAAGCAGTGCAACTGCTGGATCGTGTGGTAAGAATATGTTTAGTTTGTGAGAAACTGCCAAACTGTCTTCCAAAGTGACTGTCCCAAGCTCATTTTATTACAGACATTTACAAAGCTGTAAGTCAAAGAACCCCTTTAGATACCTATCATGTGAACCACACCTAAAAACTGTAGTCAAGACTCGCGACCACAGTGAGCAGCCAACTTATAGAAGGGGATCTTAACTAGGTTAATTTTTGGTGGGATCTGTTGCGTGTTGGATTATCCTGGAAGAAAAATAAAAGCCATACATTGAGCCTAGTACCAATGTTTGATTATTGGATTAGATTCATTTGGTGTCTCTTAAATCACAAGAACAAACACCCCTCTGTCTCAAGTGTGAGATTTCCATGTTCATGTCCTTGGTGCAGGGCCTTTTGCTCTGCCCCAGTCTATAGAGTCAAACGCGCTGCACTGAGATTAGCCTCGGATGGAACGCAGCGCCCGGCTACATGTGTGACTGCAGCCAAACAGCCAGGCTCGCCAGATGTTCCAGCAGAGCACACAACACTGCTGCTCATTTGGCAGTTTACTGATGCATGTGGGAAGGGGGACAGATGTGAGGGACTGGCTTCCAGACCCAGCAACTACAGTAGCGACTTAAGAAGAATAGTTATGTCGTATATTTACTCAGATGTTTGGAAATGAGCTTTAGAAAAATCAATAAAACTGACATAAACTATGGGGGGACATTGAGACAATCAATTCCTTCTCCCTGGTGCTGAACAATAATTATCTTGTAACTCTATACATTTTAAAGGAAAAAAACAAAAGCTTTTTAAAGTGTTTCTACACAGGCATGAGTCTAAAATGTGATCAATCTCTCTCTCTCTCACCACTTATATACATACAATTACATATACACCTATATCTATACGCATACATGTACATATAATCTATATATGTGTACACACACATATATCTATTTCAACATCTTATTGGGTATATGGGGAGGTAGAGAAAGTATAAGTTATGATCTTTGTCCATTGCTGAGAAAGATTTTGTCCTAAGGTATTCAGAAAGTTCTACTAATTAACCCCTTCTGCTAGGGTTACTTAGTGGAGCAGTCTGCATAAAGGGTCAGAATACCTGGACTTTCCCCGGCACAGCGCTACAAAGAAGTTGTAACCCTGTGGGAGTCATTCATTTCTCTGGATTCAGTTTCTTGAGTTGCACAATGAAGGGGGTTGGACTAGAGGCTCCCTGAGGATGCAGCTATGTCTTACTCCCTTCTTGACCAATCTCCCCCCTCGGGAACATCTGAGTGAAGAATGTGTGGGTCTTGGTTGTGTTCTCACCATCTGGCATCCTACATGAGGACGGGGTGGAGAGGCCCCCTTCTACAGGCATTATTAGCACTCTCCTTCCTTTAGGGCGGCCACCCTAAAGGTGGGGCTCTGACCCAGACTCCAGAACAGGACTGGACATCAGGGCCCCAAATCCCCCAGGACCCATCACCAGTCCAATCAGAATGAATCCCAGGACTTCTGCTGTCTCAGGAAGAGACTTCATCTTTCTTTTTCAGATTCTTTTCCATTATAGGTTATTACAAAATACTGAGTACAGTTCCCTGTGCTATAAGTAGTGTGTATATATAACAATCTACTTTGAATGAATACCACTTTGGCTTCAATAGTATACGAAAACCCTGCTTCTGTACAACTCCATCCCCTTTTTATGTTGTTATTGTCATCACAAATTGAGTCTTTATACATTATGTGCCCATTAACCTAGATCTATGCTTACTGTTTTTGCACTTGTATCTTAAGTCATATAGGGGGAAAATGAGTTACAAATGAAAAATTTGATAATACTGGCTTTGTATTTACCTATGTAGTTATATTTACTGCTACTCTTTATTTCTTCATATGACTTCAGGTTACTGTCTAGTATCCTTTCCTTTCTACGTGAAGGACTCCTGATAGCATTTCTCACAGGGCGGGTCTATAAGTTTCACGTATCAGGATGTGGAGGTGTGAAGCAGCCTGGGAGTGTCTGGAGAGGCACTTGTCAGTCTTTTCCCTAGAAGCCTAGATCAGAGCCAAACTCCACCGAAGGACCCCATTCTGGGCTGGATTCAGAGAACTGTCATTTTCTCTCCCTCCTTCAGGCTTTGAACTGGGGGTCAAGGCATCTACATCTGAGTCCTGATTCTGTCTCTAGCTAGCAATGTGACTGTGGACAAAGTCATTTAGCCCTTTTCCCTTATCTGTAAATGAGGTGTTCTAGATCAAGGTTGTTGAACTTTTTCTGTAAAAGGCCAGAAAGTAAGTATTTTAAACTCTGCCTGTCATAAAGTCTCTGTCACAACTACTCGACTCTGACATTGTAGTGCAAAAGCAGCCATGGATGATAGATAAATGAATGGGCGTGGCTGTATTCCAATAAAAGTCTACTTATGAAAACAGGAAGCAGGCTCTTTTGGCCTGTGAGCCATAGTTTGTCAACCCCTATTCTAGGTGGTCTTGGAGAGTCCTTCTGGCTTTAGAATATAAAAGGTCTGCTGACCTGCACTGCTGCTCTCAGTGTCCTTTCACTCCTTCACACCTTCCTAGAGTATTATCTCTATCAACAATACAGTGGTAAGAATCACTACCACTGTTGTGTATCTATGGGCCAAGCATTTTTTGGTACTTTATTTATTCCTCCCAACAAGACTGTTAGGTGGAAAGTATTCTAATCACCATTTTACATAAGAAGAAACTAAGGTAAGAGAGGTTCCCTAACAGGTCCAAGGCCACAGTGTTGGCAATAGCAGAAAACAGGCTAAGACTCTAAAACCTTTGCTATGTTTTCTTCATCTCCTGTCTCCTAGATTACAGGTTTTTAGCACAGTAGAGGATACAATTTTTTTGACAGGAAAAAAATCTTAAGTATACTAGTCTAAACATTAAGCCACAAAAACTCCACACAGAGAATTTTTAAATTATAAATAACTAAAGTGATTAGCTGCTGATTTATAATGCTATCTCTCAAGATGCAAAGCCAGCAAAAGAACATGTTGATGCCCTCAAAAAACCCACCATTCATCTGGTAAGACATATGAAAGATTTAGTGAACAAAATACAATTCCAAATTAATTACAATAGAAGTGGTTTTTTTTATTGAAGTATAGTTGATATACAATGTTGTGTTAATTTCTGCTGTACAGCAAAGTGATTCAGTTATACATATATATACATTCTTTTTATATGCTTTTCCATTATGGTTTATCATAGGATATTGAGTATAGTTCCCTGTGCTATACAATAGGACCTTGTTGTTTACCCATTCTATATATACTAGTTTGCATCTGCTAACCCCAAACTCCCAATCCATTCCTCCCCCAACCCCCCTTGGCAACCACAAGTCTATTCTATATGTCTGTGAGTCTGTTTCTGTTTCATAGATAAGTTCATTTGTGTCATATTTTAGATTCCACATGTAAGTGACATCATATGGTATTTGTCTTTCTCTTTCTGACTTACTTCACTTAGTATGATAATCTCTAGGTCCATCCATGTTGCTGCAAATGGCATTATTTCATTCTTTTTTATGGCTGAGTAATATTCCATTGTATATATGTACCACATCCTTATCCACTCATCTGTTGATGGACATTTAGGTTGTTTCCATGTCTTGGATATTGTGAATAGTGCTGCTATGAACATAGGGGTGAATGTTTCTCTTTTAATTACAGTTTTGTCTGGATATATGCCCAGGAATAGGATTGCTGGATCATATGGCAATGCTATTTTTAGTTTTCTGAGGAACCTCCATACTGTTTTCCATAGTGGCTGCACCAACTTACATTCCTACCAAAGGTGTAGGAAGGTTCCCTTTCCTCCACACCCTCTCCAGCATTTGTTATTTGTAGACTTTTTAATGATGGCCATTCTGACTGGTGTGAGGTGATACCTCATTGTAGTTTTGATTTGCATTTCTCTAATAATTAGTGGTGTTGAGTATCTTTTCATGTCAGTAGAAGTGCTTTTGATTACACTTTACTTACTGCACCTGCCAGACAGACCAACACATCCCCTCAGTACCACTCTGCCCACAGCACTCTGAGTACCTCTCCAGAGCAGTACACTTGCGCCCTGTGTTAGTTCCCTATGGCCAATGCAATAAATTACCACAAACATATGGCTTAAAACAACACATTTATTATCTTACCGCTCTGGATGTCAGAAGTCCAAAATCAGTCTCACTGGGCTAAGGTCAAGGTATTGGCCAGGCTGGTTCCTTCTGGAGGCTCTGAGGGGAGAATCTGTTCTCTTGCCTTTTTCAGCTTCTAGAAGCTGTCTGTATTCCTTGGTTCATGGCCCCTTGTTCACATCACGCTGACCTCTTGCTTCAGTAGTCACATATACTACTGACTCTGATTCTTTTGTCTCTCTTGTAAGGACACTTGTGATTACGTTGAGTTCCTCCAGATAATCCCTCATCTAAAAATCCTTAACTTTTAGGATTAAAGTTAATCCTAAAAGTGCTTCCCTGGTGGCACAGTGGTTAAGAATCCGCCTGCCAATGCAGGGGACACGGCTTCGAGCGCTGGTCCGGGAAGATTCCACGTGCCGTGGAGCAACTAGGCCCGTGAGCCACAAGTACTGAGCCTGTGCTCTAGAGCCTGCAAGCCACAAGTACTGAGCCCGCATGCCACAACTACTGCAGCCTGCACGCCTAGAGCCCGTGCTCCTCAACGAGAGAAGCCACCGCAATGAGAAGCCCACGCACCGCATCGAAGAGTAGCCCCCACTCACCGCAAGTAGAGAAAGCCCACGTGCAGCAACGAAGACCCAACACAGCCAAAAATAAATAAATAAAAAAATTTTTAAACTTTAAAAATAAATAAAAATCTTTACGTTAATCACACCTGCAAAATCCTTTCTGCCATATAGGGTAACATTCACAGGTTTCTGGACTAGGACATGAACATCTTTGGGGAGCCATTATTCTGCCTGCCCCAGGCCCCAACCCTCAACTTCTCCCACAGGTGAATTTTACCCTTACCAACAGTTGGTTGTGTTTGTTTCCAGACCTGTCTTTGTGGTTGTTCTTCTAACTACCTAATTCAATTTAAAAATTATGAAAGCAATGAAATTTGAGAGCAAAAAGAAAGAGTTGCAGTGTCTGTGGAAAACACATTAAATGAACTAAGGTAAGTCATTTAAAAAATGTGGTCAAGGGGCTTCCCTGGGGCGCAGTGGTTAGGAATCCGCCTGCCAATGCAGGGGATACGAGTTCGAGCCCTGGTCCGGGAAGATCCCACATGCCGTGGAGCAACTAAGCCCGTGCGCCACAACTACTGAGCCTCAGCTCTAGAGCCCACGAGCCACAGCTACTGAAGCCCGCGCGCCTAGAGCCCGTGCTCTGCAACAAGAGAAGCCACCGCTCACCACAACTAGAGAAAGCCCACGTGCAGCAACGAAGACGCAATGCAGCCAAAAATAAATAAATAAAATAAATAAATTTAAACAAAAAAAAAATGTGGTCAGATTAGGTGGCCAGGAAATCTGCAAAAGTTTCAGAAAAAATGAATTAAACAGTATGAATAGGGATGGTTTGTGTAAGAAAGAAGAAGCAGAACACATCTCAAAGGAGACCTACTTGAACAAAAGGACTAGGCCTCACATCAAAAAATTGGTCAACAAATGTGCATTTAAAGGTTTTTATTAAACATTTAAAGTAGGTATGTTTAAATTATGTTATTCCCACTTTAACCAACTTTTTAGGTGAACTAACCAATCTCTCACCAGTATTAATATCAATAAAAAAGATTCAACTAAATTTGATTCAGGGTATCAGATGACATTAATCCTTTAGAGATGCAAAAATTGGGGAAGAAGGTTTAATAAAAAAATGCGGCTTAAACTACACTTTGAAAGTTATGTAGGATCTGAATAGGTGATTGGGCGTGAACAGGGATAAAGCAACATACTCACAACTGTAGGGGTAGAAATGAGTAGGAATGATAATTTCAACCCATGAGGCAGAACCTTGATACTCCAAGTGTGAGTCTCATTCCAGCAGCATCAGCAACACCTGGGAGCTGGTTGGAAATTTGGACTGTCAAGCCTCTCCCCACACCCACTGGGTCTGAATCTGCAATTTAACAAAATCCCCAGGTCATTTATTTGCACATAACCTGTGAGAAGGACTGTTTTAAAAAGAGCGGGAATCTTTCTAAACTGCACTGAAGAGTTAATATGGCCCACACAAAACAGAATGGCAACTGAGTTTATTAAGCACCTGCTGAGAGCCAGGCCATCTACCAAGGGCTTTGCAAACCCTGTCTCACTTAATTCTCAGATGTCCCAGTCTTGTAAAATAGAGTTGATCTTTATTCTCAATAATAAAAAAATCTTTTCTGCTCTCTGTGACCCCTTTGGTTGAAGTTGGTGTAAAGAATACATTAGTGTTTCAAAAGCTTCAAATAATTGCTTAAAAAATTCAATATGTAAAATATTTGACATAATATTTCTTTGTTCTCTTTGTTCCCTGGGCTGCGAACTCTAACAGCTGGGATGATCTCAGATGCCTTGATAGTTTCAACCCATGAGAAGAGAAGCAATTCAAAAGCACTCCGGTTAGGATAGGGGTGAAAAAATAAATAAAATTATCAAGAAATACGTGCTGTTAAGTGGAATTTGGGAATGATAAATCAGATCAAGCCAAATCTTAGAGAGTTTGGCATGGATTCTGGGTACTCCCACAGTGCAGCATGCCTCAGCAGTTTATGCCCAAGGAGGCATTGAGACCGTCTTTCCTTTCCTTCCCAGGCTGGAAAAGATGAGGTTCTTGTACCTTCTTCCTCCTCCCTGAGCTCAGCACTCTGCCCACACTGAACAGGGAAGGAGGAATATCTGCCGTAACTCAGGTGTTGGGTGCTATGGAGAGCCACGAACGTGCGCGAGCCTCCCTCACCAGGTTGGTTTTCAGTGGACCTCCCCTTCTGACTAAACTCCGTTCAATAAGAAAGATTCTGTGGACTTCCACTAAGCTGTTCACTTCATACAGTCCTGGGGTGGCAGACAGAGCATCCCTGCCCCAGGTGCCAAGAGGCAGGCTGAGTCCCAGTGCTCACTGCCACTGGGCTTAACCTCAGGACTAAACCTCATTGTGATGAGGATGGGGAGGCGCAGAGGAACTAGGAGGGTAGGGCTGTGAGGGGCATTCCTTTCCCCCAGACTTTCACAGAGCGCATGTTGTATTCCAGAATCAGAAATCTGAGCGTGGGAAGAATGGGTTAGCCCTGGAGAAAGGGAAATGAAGATCACGGGTCTCTGCAAAGAGCTGGAAGCTAAAAAATCAGACTGTGCGTACTTACCGACCATGATTCAATGGGATCTTTCTTTGCCAGCTCCCAATACAGTCTTAAAATACCTTAAATCCAAGAAAAATTTCTACAAAGCAAGGGATCTTCCCTGCTTTTACTCTCACCTAAATCGTTGCAGGGACTGTAGTGTGTAACTAATCAGTCTGTTTAAAAATGCTTTAAAAGTTCTATATAAGTATAAATATTTAGTAATGTTTTTACGTTATTTTAATTATGGGATCTAAAATTAATATACAGAAATCTATCAGAAAGAGAAATTAAGAAAATTATCCCATTTATAATTGCATCAAAAAGAATAAAATACCTAGGAATAAATCCAACCAATGAGGTAAATGACCTATACTTAGAAAACTACAAGACATTGATGAAAGAAATTGAAGATGACAGAAACAGTTGGAAATATATACATGCTCATGGATTGAGAGAATTAATATTGTTAAGATGACCATACTATCCAAGGCAATCTATAGATTCAATACAATTCCTATCAAAATACCAACGGCAATTTTTACAGAACTGGAAAAAATAATTCTAAAATTTTTATGGGAACACAAAAGACCCCAAATAGCCAAAACAATCTTGAGAAAGAACAAAGCTGGAGGCATCACACTCCCTGATTTCAAACTATATCCGAAAGCTACAGTGATCAAAACAGTATGGTACTGGCACAAAGACAGATCAATGGAACAGAATAGAGAGCCCAGAAATAAACCCACAGTTGTATGGTCAATTAATCTATGTCAAAGGAGGCAAGAATATACACTGGGGAAAAGACAGTCTTTTCAATAAATGGTGTTGGAAAAACTGGACTACTTTCTCACACCATATACAAAAACAAACTCAAAATGGATTAAAGACTTAAACATAAGTCCTGAAACCACAAAATTCCTAACAGTAAATATAGGCAGTATGCTCTTTGACATTTGTCTTGGCAATATTTTTTTTGGATCTGTCTCTTCAGGCAAGGGAAACAAAAGCAAAATGAAAGAAATGGGACTACATCAAACTAAAAAGTTTTTGCACAGTGGAGGAAACTACCAACAAAGCGAAAAGGCAGCCTCTTGAATGGAAAAGATATTTGCAAATGATATATCTGATAAGGGATTAATATCCAAAATATACAAAAACTCATACAACTCAACATCAACAAAACAAACAACCCATTTAAAAAATGAGCAGAGGTCCTGAATAGACACTTTTCCCATGAAGACATATAGATGGCCACAGACACATGAAAAGATGCTCAACATCACTAATCATCAGGGAAGTGCAAATCAGAATCCAGTGTGCTATCACGTCCTACCTGTCTGAATGGCTATCATCAAAAAGACAACAGGGACTTCCCTGGTGGTCCAGTGGGTAGACTCCGAAATCCCAATGCAGGGGGCCTGGGTTCCATCCCTGATCGGGAACTAGATCCCACATGCCACAACTAAGAGTTCTCATGCTGCGACTACAGATCCTGTGTGCCATAACTAAGACCCGGCACAGCCAAAATAAATAAATTAATAAATAAGTAAATATTAAAAAAAAAAAAGACAACAAATAAATGCTGGTGAAGATGTAGAGAAAAGGGAGTTCTTGTGCACTGTTGGTGGGAATGTAAATTGGCGTAGCTACTATGGAAAACAGTATGGAGGTCCCTCAAAAAATTTAAAATAGAACTACTATACGATCCAGTAATATCACTTCTGGGTACTTACCTGAAGAAAACAAAAACACTAATTCAAAAAGGTATATGCCCTCCAATGTTCATTGCAGCATTATTATTATTTTTTTTAATAAATGTATTTATTTATTTTGGCTGCGTTGGGTCTTCGTTGCATTGCGCAGGCTTCTCATTGCGGTGGCTTCTCTTGTGGAGCACAGGCTCTAGGAGCATGGGCTCAGTAGTTGTGGCTCGCAGGCTCTAGGCCCACAGGCTTCAGTAGTTGTGGTGCACAGCTTAGTTGCTCCGCAGCATGTGGGATCTTCCCGGACCAGGGCTTGAACCCATGTCCCCTGAATTGGCAGGCGGATTCTTAACCACTGCACCACCAGGGAAGCCCCACTGCAGCATTATGTATGATAGCCAAGATACAGAAGCAACCTAAGTGTCTATAGATATATGAATGGGTAAAGAAGTATGTAAAGTTACTCAGCCATAAAAAAATTGAAATGTTGCCATTTGCAACAACATAGATGGATCTAGAGAATATTATGCTTAGTGAAACAAGTCAGGCAGAGAGAGATAAATACTGCATTTATACGTGGAATCTAAAAAACAAGACAAAATAAAAAAACTCCCAAAACTAAAACAGACTCATAGGATGTGAGGGCAATCTGGCTGCGACATCTGTCACCCCATTGATCGCCAGGATTGATTCGGGTGATCTGGCTGGCTAGGCGGGTGTCCCCTTCCTCCCTCACTGCTCCATGTGCGTCCCTCCCGAAGCTGCACGCTCGGTCAAAGAGGATGACCTTCCCCGATAGAGGAGGACTGTTCTTCGGTCAAGGGTATACCAGTAGCTGCGCTCCCCTGCTAGAACCTCCAAACAAGCTCTCAAGGTCCATTTGTAGGAGAACGTAGGGTAGTCAAGCTTCCAAGACTCCAGACACATCCAAATGAGGCGCTGCACGTGGCAGTCTGCCTTTAAAAAACATAAAACAAAAACCAAAAAAACCCCAAAAAAACCCAGACTCACAGATACAGAGAACAAAAGAGTGGTTGCCGGAAGGCAGGGGAGTCAGGGGGTGGGCGAAATTGGTAAAAGAGTTTAAGAGGTACAAACCTTCAGCTATATAATAAGTCACAGGGATGTAATTTACAGCATAAGGAATATGGTCAATAATATTGTAATAACTTTTTATCGGGACAGATGGTTACTAGACTTATCGTGGTGATCAGTTCATAATGTATGCAAATGTTAAATCATTATGTAGTATACCTGAAACTAACATAATATTGTATGCCAATTATATTTCAGTATTTTAAAATTTACCTAATGATATCACAGTATATATATTCTGAAACTTTCTATTCAGTGACTCGATATTATGTTTAGAGATTTATATTGAGATTTGGTATATTTTATAAACTTTACATTATATTGCATCTGTTTTAACTAACTGTATGGTATTGTAATCTATTATTATACCACATTTTATTTATCCCCTACTGAGGGGCATTAGGCTGTTCCAACTTTTCAATATTTCAATTTTTCACTATTAAAAGTCTTGTATTTATAACTTTGTATTTTCTCCTTGAGCACAAGTGGGAAATTTTCTCTGGGATTTATGCCTAGATATTTTGCAGTCCATCTTAACTTTTTTTCTCTAATGAGAGAATTCAAATATCTGCCTAGTGCATGGAATAGCTGTTTGGAACAAGTAACCCCATAAATATAAAAGTGCTTTGTAAATTGTGACTCATTGTACAAATATACAGCATTATCTTTCACAACTTAGTATAGTGATGTTTGCAATCTGGGTTACTGGAGTTCTTATATTTAGAGGACTATCAGCTTTCTTGCAATGGGAACATCTTCACCGTCACAGGATGAAAATTTTTTAAATTACTTCTAAAATAAAATTGAAATATGGTGACTACACAGAGGTTTAACTCAACAAAGTCTCAGGATGTGGACATATATTGTTGGAGATCGGGTTCTCCAGAAATAGACACTGAGATGGAATTTGGGGTATAAGATATTTATCAGGTATCAAAACATAAGGGAGGAAGCAGATTGGGCAGAAGGAGTTGAACTCTGATGTAGTGCCACAAAGCCTTCAACCGGGTCGGGAGCCCTGAAGTGTGTATTGCCCATCAGTGTTCCACGTCAGGTTGATAGGGCTGGTCTTTATATGCCTGCCTTACTAGGTCACCAGAGAAAGGTGTGAACTCAGGTGAAGAGTCTCTCTGCAGCTGTACCAACCCTGACAAGTAGAGGCTATTCATTGACCCCCTCCCTGCAGCTGGTCAGCATGTCCATCCTTTCTCAAAGGGAGGTCCTGGGCTGTGTACTGTCATGTCTGCTATAGTCCACCCCTTGTGCTGCTTGGATTCATTCTCCAAGGGCATTGAGAAAGTAGCTTCTCTGGGATTCTGGTGGCCTCTCTTCTTAAGGTATACTTTTTGAGGGACAAATTCTGCCCCCATCTCTGGTGTTGGTCTCCACCTACAACTCACCCACATAAATTTCCCTCCTTCACTATCTATTCTAGATCCTCCTCTCCTTTGGCTACCACCTCCTCTGGCCTTGGAGTCTTACCTGGTGGCTTGACCGAGACTCTTGTCACTGAGGGGCCTGAGCCCTGGTCACTATCCCCTTCTCAGGCCAGGCTCTAGTACCTGTCCATTTACAGTCATAATTGGGCAAAGGAATGCCAAGATATACCCAAGGAGATCACCTGAGTTCTATTTCTCCTGCCCACTGTGTAATAATAGCGTTATCCCCTCCTGATGACCAGGATCAATTACCTCTGCCAAAATGGTGACTTCTCTTCTTGCCTGCTGGTCCCTGAACACAAGAAGCCCGAAGTGCTTGGGCAGCCACTGAGGCTTATAATTTGATGCACTCCTGCTGGGTCCCCTGGCAAAAGTGACTCCTCTTTGAGCCTACAAAGCTCAGGAGTGCGGGGACAGGAAACAAAATCCCTCAGAAGTGGTCATTGACAATAATAGTAAGTGAAGTCATCTGGACTTCTTTATTCTTCCTGCTGGGGACACAAAGCCATCTAAAGACTTAGTTTCAATGCACACGCTGTACTCTGGAGGCCACGTCCTCACAGAGAAAAGTCTCTGAGTTGGCACTTCAGGCCTGTCTTCAGCAGATGGTTCTAAGCCCATAAGGCTGGCAGTTTCTGGGCGGTGTGATCCGTGGAATCCATGGTCATGGTCCATTTCCACACCTCCTTTCCTGTTCAGTCGACCCCCTGGTCTGACACAATGTTATATGGGATCTGGTGCTGGTGAGTCACATCCTCTAAGTCCTCAGAGATAGTGCTGGATGAGGCTCTACAGGCAGGAAAAGAAAGCTTCTACCCAAAACACGTGGGAGCAAACTGCTCACCTTTCCAAAATGGAAGGGGCAAACTTGCCATCAAGGGCCAGTTGGTCTCAGTGAGGAATGGCGTCACATGGGGGGCTGGTATCGCCTCTGTTGCAGACAAATTGGACATTGGACAGTAGCAGTAGCTAGATCAGTCTTGGTAAGTGTTGAAAGGACATTTAGTCCTGGCTTTGCACGGTTCCAATATGCACAAACTTCAGTTACTATTATTTAGTTAAATCACACCAGTCCCCTAACAACGTGGTTTAAATTTCAGTTACAACATTGTATTAACCATGCATAACTGTATAGGGTACAAACCTCACTGTTAGCTCTTTAGTTCACAAGTCACTATGTAAATAGAAGATCCTGTCATGATCGATCAGTAACCAATCACATCACTTCTTTCAAAGTCGGTTGGTGATTGGTCACGGCACATCTTTGTTCAGCTCACACATAGCCAGGCGTCTAGTTGTGTTGCCTCTTTCTCTATGAATAAACCCATGTCACAGTTTATAAGAATGAATATTAGAAAGAGGAATTGGCCAACAAAGATGAAAATGCAGCAAAAAATCCAAAAAGTGATAACAACCTGGAAGTGAAATTTGAATGGAATAAAGCAGTAGAAAAAGCAGCTGACTGTGGGAACTTGGACATGGCTGCCCTTTGGGAGACCCTACATGGGCAGCAGAGGAACTCAGTGAAGGCAGACTTAGCGATGTAACTGAGAAACTGTTGTAGCAAAAAGATGAAGATGTTCCAGAGGAGGTGGACCTGGCAAAAATCTCACGTTGAAGCAACTCTTGGAGATTTTTCATGACATTGAAAGTACAAAGGATAAAATGTTGGAAGCTGATCCAGACTTAGTAAGGTATACAATTCTCCTTAGAGGCATAGAAAAGATGCTCTCTCCATATGAAAAATAGCATAACAAGACCAAGATAAGCACTGTCCAAACAATTCTTTTTACTTATTTATTTGGTTGCACAGGGTCTAAGGCTCGCAGGCTCCTTAGTTGTGGCATGCAAACTCTTAGTTGCGGCATGCATGTGGGATCTAGTTCCCTGACCAGGGATTGAACCAGGGCCCCCTGCATTGGGAGTGCGGAATCTTACCCACTGCGCCACCAGGGAAGTCCCTGCCCAAACTATTCTTGCTAAGTGTACTTAGATAGAAATCAACCACTTTAATTTTCAGTGTTTCTAATATTTTAAGTCGCAGTGTACTAACAAATATTAGTTGCACAACTGTTTTTCACTTCCCTATAGTAAAACTGTTTTTAATATTTTGACAAAACTTTTTTAAAGTCACAGAGCAATTGTAATTTTCCCCACTGATTACTAAGATTGCTTTACCTGGTCCCAGGGTGCATGGTCATTTGTACCATCCTGTTCTACTGTGCAAGGTGAGAACTGCCCTCGTGTGCCGTCGGAAGTATCTGCAGTGTCTATCTTGTCACCATGGCCACTCCATTCATGTGCCCAGCATGCCAGTCTGAGGGTGGCTGATGGCTTAGGAAGTACAAAGCCTGTGATGTGGAAACATCTGGGGACATCCACCAAGATGTCTTCATTCCATCTGTGAGGATTAAAGATTTTTCTAACCTAGGCCCTCACCTTGACACAAAGCTGCCTTGATTTTTTATGAAGTTCAGTATCTTGGCTGGGCAAGTCCAAACCTTTTTTTTCCCTGCCATTGCAGGGCCAAAGAAGCATCTTTGTATATCCTATGAGCCTCCTGGCTTTCACACCTGGTTTCATACTTGGCTTTCGCCCCCAGCTTCTTCTTATCTGTCTGTAGCACATCAGTGCTTCTTCTTATCTGTCTGTAGCACATCAGTGCTTCTTCTTATCTGTCTATAGCACATCAGTGGCACTTAACCATAGCTACTCAATCTTGTCATCCTTACATCTACCTTTTCCTTCAGAGTTGCACATACCTGATACACTGCACCTGCTAGTGTATTTGCTCTTACTGGTACACACGCCCAGATAACTCCCCATAGAAGATTTAACAGTTCAGTGGCCACTGTGCTACTGGCATCTGGACTCTATTTGCTTCCAGCTGTGGGATCCTCATGGCTAGCCAGATGGTGTGTGATCCACTTCCAAACCCTCACTTTATTGCCTGCTTTCTGAGACCAGTCCTGCAACCACTGCTGCAGGTTAGAGTCGCTGGAAGTTTGCGGTGCAAGATGTTATTAGAGATCCACTCCCGTAAAAGGATGAGAGAGGAAGCAGGATTGCGTTGAGGAAGAAGTTAACTATGACGTCGGCGCAGCAAAATCTTTGGCAACCCAACAGGAAAATCTGGAGCAGTCCCGCTTGTCAGGGTTTCCCCCGTTAGGCCAAAATGGTTATGCCTTTCTATCCCTACTTTCTGCAGTCACTGGATTCAGGCTGTCTTGGGAAGGGCAGGACCTGGGATGAGGCAGCTGAGGCCCACCTTGAAGGAGCTGACAGCTGGATATTGTTTGCTGGACCACAGTCCCACGGCTGGGCAGCACATCCTTCCTTGAGGGGAACCTGGGCAGCACATCTCTGTATCAACCATGCCATCGGGGTCACGTTCCTCACACCCAACTCTGCCTCAAATAACAGCATTGACAAAAGTTCATTCCAGCTGCAAACTAATTGAAGAATACTATAAAACTAGAGTACAGGCCTAACAGCATCAATCTCATCTGAGACTGAAAAAAAAAGAGTCACTTATTCATACATTTTGGGGAAAAAGCCCACTCTTTGCTATTACTTCATTATAGCATGGCTACTTAAAAAGAGAATAGTCATTTATGTCTCCCAATTTTAAATTCTCCTAGAAAAACAAATCTGGAATGATTTTTCCTTTCCAGTTTTGTTGGAAAATCGGAGTCATCCAGTAAACCCTGTTGCTAATATACAGTTAAACTGTACAAAATTAAACACATCTCACATGACTGTCATGGGTTCCCTCTGAAGAGCTGAATCATATATACAAAAGCAACCCCCCCCCAGAAGAATAACAGAAACATGGAAAATGAGAGGAAGTCTTGCTGTTAGAGACCCAGCAGGAAGGGGGCTTGGAGGCTAGCCACGAACTAAATTCCTACGGTGCTGAAATAATAAAATGATTTCAGTCAACCAACAAGCGTTTACTTAGAATCTTCAGTGTTGCCTCTAAGGTTGCACATGGTTCTGAGGCGAAGCTGAGGGTGTGCTGGGTATCCGTATGGAAATAAAACACAGCAAAATCAGAGCTGTATGTTGTTTCCTTTTATGATGCTGCTTCATTTTCAAGATCACCCTGGCAGATGCTGTCAGTGTGGTTCTGGGGGTGGTTTCCACCACCGGCCACAACTTCTCTGCCATAGCCCACTTTACCTGTGCTCCTAAGACAGCCAGATTTCCCTGGTGATTTTCCCCCCTCTACAACACGCAAGAGCAGCCCTTAATCAATGACTGACAGATATGGGGATATAAATGTTCCCATTCCCTTTCCTCTGATGGGACAACTGTGAGATGTGACCCACCCCCTCTCCAAATCACCTCTGCTTCATGTCATTCCCTTATTTGGTCCTCATTTCTTTCCGGCCCCACTTCCTATTTCTCCTAGGGTTCTTCCTGGGAACACTCCCTAATGCATCATTTTCCTATGGATATTCCTTGTCTCAGAATCTGCTTCCAGGGAATACACATGTAAAAACCACCAACTCTGTAATAATAATAATAATAATAATGATCATTATTTGTTATTATTATTATTACAATCACCCTTTTTTGACCACCTACTGTTTACAGATGAGCATCAGACAACAGCAGTTAAAATCCTGGATCCACTACGGACTCGTTGTTTGATTTTAGACATGTTATTGAGCCTCTTGTATCTAAGTTTCTTCCTTTGTAAAACATGGATAATAATCTCTCTCTCTCTCAAGGATATGAAGTGCCTCTTTTTATATGGATGTGTGTTGCAGGCTTGGCACTCAACTAGAGAAGTGGGTCAGGTCAGTGCTTTGGGATCCAGTGAGGCTGCAGCCAAATGACTTGCCGAAGTGTCTTTATCACTGATGCCTGGGACCACAGAGTGAAAAATGTTACTTCCAAACCTGGCTGATCAGTGGGGCCAGAGAAATGGTATTTTTCGGTGTCCCTCATGGGACTAGCGCCTTGAAGGGTTTGTAAGCACCTGTTGACAGACTGGGGAACGCAGCCAGGTTAGCTCCCGGAGGGGACGGGGTGTTTGTAGGGGACACAGTGAAGAGCAGAAGAAGCGGAAGGGGAGGGCGTGGAACAGGCACAAGATGGAGCATCCAGCCTGATAGAGAGGAGGAAAGGGGGCCGGACCGGCAGCTGAAGATTCCAGAGGAGGATGGGATGGGAGCAGGAAGGCCTGGGGGCATCACTGGAATAGATGGAACTGGATGGGGACACAGCACAGATAAACGCCCAAGGTAGAGAAGCTTCCAAAAACTTTCTAATCACTTACTAACTGCCAGGCAATACAGTTAGAGACTTATGGCTAAAAAAATTCACAACACATCCTGTTTGCGTAGGAAGAGTTTGCACTGGCCAGCTGCAGTGACTGGAATTGCTATGATTAATCAAGCCATTTGATTAAGGCAAGATTTCTTAACCTGGACCCACAGCCCAAGGACCTTGAATTCAGCGAGCCCGTGAACTTGGATGAGGAAAACATTGTACTTTTATTTTCACTCTCATCTAACCAAAATTTTAATTATGAATGTACAGAACAAAACTTAGCACTACCTAAGACTTGGTCACCAATAAAAATCACAGATATTTTCATATAACATTACAGTTGCTGTGACTATTTCAAAACATCATTTATACTCATCATACTTTGAAATTAAGAAAACTACTAGACCTGCCTCTAGATCTTGTTTTCTAATGTATTAATAAAGAAGAACATGTGTGTATTACTATTTCACATTTTAAAATATATTTTAAGAATGCTATTTCAATATGATTGATTTCCTTTCCTTATTTTATTTTATGCATTTAAAACCACTATTCTGGGCTTCCCTGGTGGTGCAGTGGTTGAGAATCTGCCTGCTAATGCGGGGGACACGGGTTCGAGCCCTGGTCTGGGAAGATCCCACATGCCGCGGAGCAACTAGGCCCGTGAGCCACAACTACTGAGCCTGCGCGTCTGGAGCCTGTGCTCCGCAACAAGAGAGGCCACGATAGTGAGAGGCCCGTGCACCACGATGAAGAGTGGCCCCCGCTTGCCGCAACTAGAGAAAGCCCTAGCACAGAAACGAAGACCCAACATAGCAATCAATCAATCAATCAATCAATAAAAAATAAATCTTTAAAAAAAAAACAAACCACTATTCTGAAGAGGGGTCCATGGAAGAAAAAAAAAAGGAATTAAGGTATTGAAAGTCACAGATAAAAGCTCACGTGAGTGATGGTTACAGTTTTCCTTTAACACTCATCAGATGAGCTTCATCCCCCAGTGAAGAAATGGTACAACAGAAAAAGTGAATATTGATGAGCAAAAGAGAAGAGAAAGATCTGCTGCAGAGGACAGAGCTGGGGGTTGGCAGTCTTCAGCACCCTGGAAGGACAGGCTTCAAAAAGAGAAAACCAGAGGATCTGTTACCACGACAAACAAACAAACAAATGACAACAGCCTTCTTGCTGCAAAGTGATTTTGGATTGAGGGATGAGTCAACCAAAACGTGGGTTTTTGTTAAAAATACAGATTCCCAGGCCTTGGATTGAGCATGGGGATCTGTACTTTTAACAAGCATCCCAGGTGATCTGGGGATAAAACGTTAAGTAGGGGGTCTTGCCTATATAAAAATGCTGGGATAGAAGAAAATGCTGTGACTTTCCAGGAAAGCTCGTCTGTCCTTGCCAAGCTAATTTATACTGGAATTCCCTGAGAAACGAAGATTGCATTCCCTGGGGGTTATAATCCAGCCCCCTGCTGGGGCAGGCAGGGGGGCGGGGGGTGGGGTAGGGTAGGGGGACATGACTCCATCTCTAGGAACTTTAAATCCTGTGTCATTCATAAATGTATGATGCCATACTTTTCAAAGCACCAGGTTAGCCTTTCCTTGCACTAGAAGAACCATTTTAAGTAGGTCTGAGTTCTAACTACACTTCCCGTCTCAGTGAAATATTTACTTATTAACAGATACTTATGTAAATTATAGCAGACACTTATGTAAATCATACTTATGTCCTAACCTTAGTGTAATTGAATGCAACTTGGGTTTTTTTTTGGGGAAGTGCTGAGGAGTAAGTCCACAGTAGGTTTCAAAGAGAGATTTACATTGCTAATTTCCCAGCGTTGGAATGTAAGGATTGTCACAGATTTAGCCTGAAAGCCACGTATTTAACATTCCTCTGTAGTAACTGTCTCTTAAATTGCGTTTTGGTTTGAGAGGCAGCAAGAACAAATTCACCATGAGGGGGAAATTTTGTTGTTTATTTTAAAGGAGATGAAGGGTTTCTGCTCACCGGAAAAGAGCTTTCTCTCTTTAGTGTCCCACATGATTTTGTACCTCTGGTCGCATCGGAAAGTTCTTTTTTTCTTAATGCTGTCTGAGTTCTGCATTTTGGTGCCCAGAACAAGGAAGTGAAGGGATATGTAAGACACACACACGTAACAGAAATGTAAAGAACAATCATATCGCCAGCCAATATATGCAATTTGCAACAAAGACATTTTTGTTTGCCTAAGGCTCAGAAAGGCGTGCTGGGATACTGTGAGGAACCAGAACTGAGTCTGTCCTTCCCTGATCCCAATGTTGCATCTTAGTCATTTCCTTGGAGCTCATTCTCTTTTGAGTGACCAAGACATGGCATTTTGACTGGGAGCAAAACCCCACTGTGGCATTTCAATGGCATAATTAGCGACAATTCAGCCAATTCTCATTGGGCATCTTCCACATATCTCAGGGTCTGGGCTCAGCCCCGTATGTACATTGACTCACTGGCTCCTCACGGCAACTCCATTAGGTAGTTTTTATCATCCACATTTTACAAGAATGAGATTTTACAGTGGCCGGAATAGAGTAAGCACTAATGAATGGTAGCTATTGTTTTAAATCATCGTTATTACTTTTATGAATAACTTCCATATGAGGTGATCAGGACACATTCAGACTCTTAATTGGGCCTTGGAAAAAGGGTTTAGTTTTGGTAGATGTAGACAGGGAGGAGGGAAAGAGCTGTCTAACAAACCCAAGGCTCAAGGAGGCAACTATAAGGAGTATGTGGGTAATGAGGTGTAAACTAGCTTTTCTGAGTTGAAGAATTTGTAGAGAGGCATATTTGAAACTCTGCCTGAAAGGATAACTTTGAGTCTAATTTTGGAGCCTTGCTAGGCTAGGGAGTTTGGGTACGAATTTAAAGGCAGTGGAAACTCAGTGAAGGTTTCTGACTAGGGATCTGTTCGGGGATGCGTAGGAAGTGTTGGGGGCAGGGCAGGGAGAGAGCACAGATAGGAGTGTATTTTAGAGATATTGCAGTGTTCCAGGTTTAAAGTGATAAAGTCAGAGCCGGAACCAGGATAGTGGCTGTAAGAACAGAAAGGAAGGCAGTGTGTGTGAGAGAAATTATGCAAGAGGACTTGTTAGGACTTGGAACTGGGTGAAAATTACAAGGAAGATGGAGAAAATCAAAGAGGATCTCAAGGTCTTCACCTTGATAAAATTATAGTATCATTTCCAGAAAAAGAAGATGGTTTTCAGATGTGAATTGGTAGGTCTGACTTTGAACACGTTGCTTTTGATTAGAGTGAAACATCTAGGTGAAACTGTCCACTAAGCAATTGCAAATGTGGGATGAGTAAATGGCTTAAACTCTAGTTGAATGGAAGAAACAGAGTTTGAAGAATTCATTCTTTGGAAAGACTCATCCTTTCTGGGTAGAAGAGGGAGGGAGGCATTGAAGGAGAGGGAGGACGGGTTGGTCAGGCAAGAAGAAAATTGACATAATAAGCGAGTGTCAGGTAAACCAAGAGAGGAGACAGAGTGACGCCAGGAAATTCGGGGTGGTCAAAAAAGGGAAAGGACGGTGGCGGCCGCCAGACATTTGTGGGGGTCACTCACCTTCTCCTGACCTTCCTGCTTCCTGATGGCACATAAGGAGACCATTGGGGCTTAGGAGAAAGAGGGTAGCTCTGTGCAGTAAAGATTGTAGGTCTTAACTTCCTTGGTGGTCCAGTAGTTCCACTTCCACTGCACTACACTGCACTTCCACTGCAGAGGGCGTGGGCTCAATCCCTGGTCAGGGAACTAAGATCCTGCATGCCCAGTGGCATGGCTCCACCCCACAAAAAAACAAAAGATTGTAGGACTTGCACCCTTATTTTTATTCACAGATAAATCTCAGCCATGGCTGGTGGCACCATCTTGGAATACGGCAAGTCTACCATTTTGTTTTTTCACATCATTGTCAACATCATCGTGAACTGACATTTCCTGAGCATCAGTGAGGATGTTTTGGCTGCAAGTACAGAAAGACAGACTCAAACTGGTGTTAACAATACATTGTAAGTCCTGAGGCAGAGTGAACATTGCAACTGGTTGATTAGTGGCTCAACAAATTTATTAAGGACCCAGGTTTTTTCCAATTCTTTCCCCTGCTATCCCCATCCCCAGTGGAGGCTTCTTCTTCAGGGAAGTAACAAATGGCTGTAGCAGTTCTAGATATCACAACAGAAATACATGTAACTATTTGGAGGAAAAGAGAGACCACCTTTTCCTGTCACTTTCTCCTGAGAGTGAGGAAACCTCACAGAAGCCCCCAGCTGACTTCTCCTCATGCCTCACTGGCCAGAATTAGGTCACATGCAAGTACATGATGCAGTCATTGGCGAGTGAAATGGCATTGCCTTCAGAGGCATCAGACCCATTTTTCACAATTTCCTCTAAAGTATTTGGCTGTATGAATGGGTCCCTAAACAAAACTGGATTCTCTTAGAAAGGAAGAAGTAGGAAATGGAGGCTGCGTGGGCAACTCTTGAATGGAGGGTATGTTGTCAGCCTCTGGGATTAAAAGGCAGTGTTTACTTAGTACGGTGTTGGGCACACACTAGGACCTAAAAATATTTGTTGGATAAATGAATACATACTAATACACCCTAAATGCTACATAAATAACATCGTCATGCCATAGAGGTTCAGAAGAAGGACTGCTAACATGTTCTAGTGCAATGACTGATCAAATTTAGTGAGGTTCTATTAAAGTGCAGATACCCAGGCCACGACTCCCAGAATTCAGATTGAGTGTTTTTCATGGGCCCCAGTTATTTGCCTTTTTCACGAGAACTTCAGGGGGCTCCAGGACAAGCTCCGTTGGTGTTAGGGAGTGTAGCTCTAGGCTGTGGTTGAGGTAGGTGGGTAAAATTTTTAAAAAATCATTTAATGAATCATCAAATTAAAGAACTAGCGGTTTACCTTCTGATATTTGTAAAGTGGTTGCTAGGATCTATAGTTCATATCAAAGAACCATATGTACAAAGGGAACTTGTGTAAAGTTTCCCTTCTGGGCCTAAACTTGCTGACTGATGAAGAAAAGGTGAATTATGGCTTAACAGTTAAACAGGGTTTCCAAGTTTGAAGATATTTGTTTATTTTAGAATACAATCACATAAAAGTATCAGGTTGCTTTTTAATAATGAATGGAAAACATTGGCTCATGTTTATCCTTCCCTAACACCAATTTTTCTACCCTAGATTTCTTTATAATTTATTGTATCCAGAGAACTTACAGGTGTAGGGAGAGACTATTATTTCCTCTTTGATTGCAAAATGTATGTTCATTGAAAAAAAAAACCTTAGTTTGCTACAGCTCTTATTTAACTGTCTAAAGTAAAGAAAGAGTCTAAATTCCATCCAGCAGCTTCACTCATGCTTGCTTTCATGTTGCCAAGGTCATTTCCATTTATATCCCATTAGTATTTATCTCCCTCTGTTAATTCACCCTTTTACTTCTGAGGTGTAATCACTCCCTTTGCTTGGGGTGTGTATGTGTGCATGTATGTATCTTGTTTTCTCAATGAAAACACTAGTATTGATACACCATTGGATTGGATACTTGTAAAACCTAGTTGGAAAATGTATATAATGATCACAATCATAACAAAAATGATATAGCAAGTCTGATTTCAAAGCACTCTCCCTTTCATTATCTCAAACGTCAACACTTATGAGGTGCTAAAATTAATCTCATTTAACAGGTTAGGAATTTGATATTTTTTCCAGGATCATGCAGGTAGTAGAGCCAGGGAAAAAAAATTTTATTTTAGTATGCCATGGTGGATTTGGTGGTATTATATAAACTGGATTTAATTTTATAGGATTTTTTTTTTAACTTGAAAGATCACCTCATATGCATTTATACAGTATTAGCTACAGCTAGGTGCTGTGTAAGTAAACTGATACTTTGGGGGTGTTATTCATGTCAGGGATTGTTTTGGTTCAAACTGGTGTTTAGTGATACTTTAACCTTTTTTTTTTGATACTTTAACTTTTAAATGTGAAAGTTTTAAAAGTTTTAAGTGTGTGTGTGTATAGAAAATAGGTTATGATCATTCATTTGCTTCTTTAGACACTGCTTGTGTTCAGCTTCTGAGGCAGGTTTTTTCTGGAGTCTCAAGGCTCTGTTCTCTTCTATGAGACCAATGCGTAGGGAGCGGATGCGAGGCCTTCCAGCTCCCCATGCTGAGATTCATGACCACCACCCTGTGCCTAACTGGTTACTGTTCCAGTAACTTGGCTATAGCCTTTTTGAGACTCAATCCCCTTCCTTATGTTCCAATTCTATTCATAAATGATAATGATCATTGTAGGGGAGTCACTGAGTGCTAGGTACTTGCTTAAATGCATTATCTCATTTAATCCTCCTAATAAGCCCATTGGGGTTTATAGATGAGAAAACCCAGAATCATACACAGAAGCAAGTGGCAGAGCCTGATCCAACTTAATCATTGCATCGAGTCCCTGCCTAATATCCAATCCCTCTAAGATTGTGCTTTACAACACTCCTTCCCTTTATCCAGCCCACGTTCACTCCTGATAGTCACAGAACTTTCATGGCCCCCAGAAGATCAGTTATGCCAAGAATATTTTGTCAGATGTCAATTCGTATTAAAAGCATTGTGCCTCCCACCCCAATAAACTGACATTATGATATTAACGGTACTTTTCAAGGTCCATCCCCACCGGTCTGAGGATTCCTATTTTGGAATCCAGGTCCCATATCATTCATGCCTTTGGGAGCTATACAGTTCAGGACTGAAATCCTACTGCTGAACTCCAGGCCAAGAGTCAAGACATGGAAGCAACCTAAATGTCCATTGACAGATGAATGGATAAAGAAGATGTGATTTCTTTTTTTTTGGCCACTCTGCACGGCATACGGGATCTTAGTTCCCCAACCAGGGATTGAACCTGTGCCCCCTGCAGTGGAAGCGTGGAGTCTTAACCACTGGACCACCAGGGAAGTCCCAAAGATGTGATATATTTATACAATGGAATATCACTCAGCCATAAAAAAGAATGAAATAATGCCATTTGCAACAACCTAGAGATTGTTGCAGATCTCTAGGTTGGATGGACCTAGAGATTATCATACTAAGTGAAGTAAATCAGACAGACAAAGACAAATACCATATGACACCACTTATATGTGGAATCTAAAAAAAAAAAAAGGATACAAATGAACTTATACACAAAAGAGAAATAGAGTGACAGACATAGAAAACAAACTTATGGTTACCAAAGGGGAAGGGGGGGGCGATAAATTAGGAGGTTGGGATTAACATATACACACTACTATATATAAAATAGATAACCAACAAGGACCTACTGTATAGCACAGGGAACTATACTCAATATTTTATGATAACCTATAAGTGAAAAGAATTTGAAAAAAATATATATGTATGTATAACTGAATCACTTTGCTGTACACCTGAAACTAACACAACATCGTAAATCAACTATACTCCAATAAAAATAAATAAATAATTTGAAAAAAAAGCTCAAGATCCTTCCAAAGGCTCATAGGCCTCACTGGACGTCTGCTGGGGCTGCCTGTCACGGTGCTCTACTGAGGTGGCTTACTGAGCATTACGGCCCTCCTCATGCGCCCTCATGACCCCATGACAGCAATACCTGAGGGTGGTTCCTGACTTCTCCAGACACCAGGTTTCATCAATTGGCCTATGCTTCCCTCACTCCTTAGCTCTTACCTGTCCAATTCTCCCAACAGTCCGCTTTCTCTCCCCCTTACTCTTAGAATTGCTTTACTCCCATGCGCCGGTAGAGTGTCTTCCATTGTCCTTCAGTTAATAGGCAAAGACTGACTGATTTGATCAAGTTCTATGCAGATAGCAGCCTGACCTCTGACCTCAAATTTATCCTACACAATTGTTAAAATAAATCATTAGCCCATTTTAGTTCAGTTCAATATATATTTATCAAACAGGAACTTGTTCCATGTCTTCAAGGAGTTGAGTTGGTGGAGGGAGAGGGGGGATTGTCAAAAATGTGAGGGGTTTGGGATTTTACCCCGCTTGCAAGCTAACAAGGTAGCCTGCTATATTTTAATGGATGTTGATATAAGACAAAAATCTCTTGGGTCAGAGAAAAGGGACTTTATTACTCCCCACACAGTAAGCAGCATGAGCATACTCATATTTATGTCAGCTCCCCTTGCCTCTGAGTCCCACAGTGTTGATTGATGTGGACAGACCAAGCTGGATGCCTGGACACACAGGGGGTTGCATCACAGGAGAGGATCCTGAGCTTAGGGAACCCACATCTTTCAGACTAAACAGTATAAAAGCTTACCTAGACAAAGGTACCATACTAAGATGATGATAATAGTGGAAACTGAATGTAGGGCTTATGGGAATTCTCTGCTATCTACACAACCTTTCAGTAAATCTAAAACTATTCTAAAATAAATACCTGTTTTAAAAAAATGCTTACTTGACCTTCGCTCTAGAGGGAGGTACTATTTCTACTTTCCAACACTGTTATACAAACATCCTTGGAAAAAGAATCCAGAACAATAGCAGAAATGCAAGAAACCCATGAAGCATTGTCTCTCAGCAATAGCCACCTGTTGTTTCTGGTGAATTTTCCCATAAATATGCCACTCCACTGGCTACTCTGATTAATTTAACTGACAGAGGCTAGGATCAAATCTGTTCAATTTGTCTCATACATCATCTTATTAAGGCTACTATGATCAGGAATTTAGCAACAGGAGTAGGCCATCCTGCAGCAATGACCTCAGCTATGCCTCCCGGGGTCTTAGAACCAACCCACTGAATAAATCCCATAAACTACCAGGGTCTAACTTAAGAAAAGTCATGGGGCTCTCTCCTTAAGTTTCTTTATTGATCTTTCCCCTTGGCCCAAGGCATTAATGCAGACACAGCAGGATTTATTAGTAATCCTATAAGCAATCCTATAGACTCTGCTGTGGCCCATGAGGAAGAAGTTTAAAGCAATTCTACCATCTATAATATCCCTGACCAGTAATTTGAGGCTGGCCTGAATGCCTTCCAGGGCCAAGGTGATGTTATTGATCACTTTAGCTAAAGTTAGGGACAAATTTTGTACTGTTTTTTCTAATTAGATGGCTTCCACTGGAGCAATAACTAGCCACAGATTGTGCATAAATTATGAGTCTGTTATCTCTTTGGGAAGCTCTTCCAGGTAATCAAAGGATGCTTCATTTGGGCCTCACAGTTATTTAAGAGCTATGTGATCTATTAGTGGCATTTCCTTAAATACTTGAAGGTCTCTTATGATCACCTATAAGGTGCAAGTCACCATGTTTGGGGGAATAAGTAAGTCAAGATAATGCTTGGCTTCCATGCAAGAATACATGGGAATTATTGGGAATGCACATGGTAGCCCTGGAAAGAAAGTGTTACTTACAACTGTCGGTGCCACTCAAGTCAGACCTATACTGTTCAGTGGACACAGGTTGGCAGTATCACCAACATGGCCTCTCCATCAGCTGTTAAATCTTGGGGTTCTCAGGTTGCTTTGAATAATCAAGTCTAGTCCTTGTTTATGGAGGAGTTGCCTAGTGCAGTCAGACTAAACTCTCCTGTTTGTCCGTGTCACCAGGTGGGTGACATTTTTCCACCCCAAGGAATGACTGAGCAATGGCTGTAGGAATGGGGGTGGGGAAGACATCCAGAGGTATGGACAGGGTTTTGTGTGTGAGGTGCAGGAGCTGAGGCATCCCTTGTTATTTCAGATAGACGTCTTGGTTAGCTTAAGGGGAAGGGGGATCAAACCTCAAATCCTGCTCAGAGCCATCTGGCAGGGGATGGCAGACCCAGCAGTGAGTTAAATCACGGTGCTTGCAACAGTTTAGGAGAATCACGCTAAGATGTTTTCCTTCCTGAGGAAGGCTCCAGGGACAACTGCAAAGGGCAAAGGTCCTTAAGGTCCTTGCTCCCCGACACTGGATGATCTGTTGAGGTCTAAGGTGTTACTTGCCCAGGTGGTGGGTTGTTGTTCTTCCATCATCCCAAATTCAGTGCGTCCTTTTCCAGTAGCTCCTTTCCGCAATCATTTCCTCCTCTCACCCAGACCTTTCATCTCTAAGAGTAATGCACGAGAGACAAGGCATTTTATAAACTTACAGTGACTTATGATGTCCCCACTTTGGCCCATGGGCCACTGAATGGAGACTTGGTGGGCAGCGTGCTCAACCAAGTGGTCATTACCCTTAGGATCTCTATAACTGTTGTTGGACAGGCTGTGGGACCTTCTGCCTACCCTGGACAAGTATTAGTACCAGTCATTATAAGGGGCAGACCTGAGGCTAACTGCCAGAATGGTGGGAAGAGAGTTAGTAGCGTAGTAACCATGGCCCCGTTTGGAGTCTTTGAGACTACGTGGACCGAAACCACCTCTCCAGTTTTCCTCATTAACAGCCAATATAGCAGAGGACCACTTATTGCTCGGCAGACCATACCGTCTAGCCTACAGCTGATTCCCAGGAACCATACAATTTGCCTTACTATCAATTTCCATGGACTTCTTGCAAATTCCATTAATTGACTTATGAGGTGCTCATGCTTTCTCTTCCAGAAAATTATATCTCTGAGATATTCCATCCTTGTCACCAGCACTATCAGGAACGGGAGTGGTTTGAGATTTTACCCGACAAGTTAGCCTGGCCTGAAAATGTGTTCATTATTTCTGTCGATAATTTTTTTTTTTTTTTTAAAGAATTGGCTGTTCTAATTTCCACTCATTTGCATTTTTTTTAATAGTAATCTTTTATTTATTTATTTTTATATTTATCTTTGGCTGTGTTGGGTCTTTGTTTCTGTGCAAGGGCTTTCTCTAGTTGCAGCAAGCGGGGTCCACTCTTCATCGCGGTGCGCGGGTCTCTCACTGTCGTGGCCTCTCTTGTTGCGGAGCACAGGCTCCAGATGCGCAGGCTCAGTAGTTGTGGCTCACGGGCCTAGTTGCTCTGTGGCATGTGGGATCTTCCCAGACCAGGGTTCGAACCCGTGTGCCCTGCATTAGCAGGCAGATTCTCAACCACTGCGCCACCAGGGAAGCCCATGTTGATAATTTTTTAAACATAGTCTCCCCTCAGTAAATCAGTTACCCTATGTATTATTAACTATTTTTAAAGATGTAAACTGAGGAACTAGGTCTAACAATAAATAGAATAATGATAAAATCTTTATAATTATTAAGTACATCAGTTTTGGTGGCATTTTTAAAAATAAATTTATTTATTTAATTTATTATTTTTTTGGCTGTGCTGGGTCTTTGTTGCTGCACACGGGCTTTCTCTAGTTGCGGTTAGCGGGGGCTACTCTTCGTTGTGGTGTGCGGGCTTCTCATTGAAGTGGCTTCTCTTGTTGCGGAGCATGGGCTCTAGGAGCACGGGCTTCAGTAGTTGTGGCACGTGGGCTCAGTAGCTGTGGCTCGCGGGCTCTAGAGTGCAGGCTTAGTAGTTGTGGCACACGGGCTTAGTTGCTCCGCGGCATGTGGGATCTTTCTGGACCAGGGCTCGAACCCGTGTCCCCTGCATTGGCAGGCGGATTCTTAACCACTGCATGGGGGCATGTTTTTTGCCTTTTTTCACCCTTAACTGATCGGTTCATTATAACTACTGAATAATAACTTCCTGTGCTATTACTTGTAACTAAGATGAAAATTAAATAGATTTAGTCCATAGGCAACTACTTCTCAGTACAGTAGTTCTTCAAAATCTTTCCCACTGTGTCATTTAAAGCTGGGTTGAGAAAATTAGAAGGTAGTAGTAAAGGGAGCAAAATCTTGAAATGAAGGTGACAGGGCAGAACTACTTTAAAAAATATGTTATCTTCCTACTTCTATAACCATTTCCTGCTCCCAAGAAGTTTTCATAACATTTCCAAGGAGATAATGACAAAGATGATAATTTCTATTAATTCAGGGACCAAGAATACAGGGAACAGAAGAAAGAAACTGATAGGTTTAATTACTCAGATAACCTCTTCCCTTCTCCTCTGACATAAAATGTTTGAAAATCTGGCCTTTCCTTTAGTTGTGAAATCTATTTCGTTATCACCTATTGAACGCTTACTATGTACAATGCACACTCAAGACTCTCTGAGCAAAAGGTATTCTTGGTAAAGTTGATAAAATGTAAGTGAAATTAGCTAAATGCCATAAAAGTGCCATGAGAATTCAGAGTATAAAAGGAGTGTGGTTAAGAAACAGTGCAAAGAGGGGCTTTATGCTACAAGGTTAAGAGCATGGACCCAGGAACCAGACAACCTGGGTTCAGAACTCCGATCTGCTGCTTCCTAACTGGTCAAATTATAATCACCCTGTGCCCCAGTTTTCTCATATGTAAAATGGGGATAATAGTAATACATGTCTCAAAGGGTTGTTGTGAGGATTAAATGAGTTATTATATGCAAAGCACAGAAGAGTGTTGGGCACAAAGCTAAGTGCTTTTGAAGTCCAGCTGTTGTTATCATTGTCCTATGTGATTCTGGGGTTCAGAGCGGCTTCATGTATGGGGAGGCATTAGTGGTGACCCTGGTCACCGGCAGGTAACTGGGGCACCAGGAGGACAGATGTCCTTGACTCCTGCTCTGGGGAAGGTTAGACACAGACCCTCTCCATCTGCTGCCCTGAGCCTGTGGCACAGGTGGCATACGTGCATGCATCTGAATAGAAATATTCTCGAAGGATGTACCCTAGTGATCTTGAGTCACAGAATAATGGGTGATGTTTTTCGTCTTTTTGCTTATCTATGCTACCTAATTATTAAATAATTAATATGTATTCATTGTTATAACAGAAATAAATGAAAACATGTTTTAAAAAGCCGTGATTCTGTAAATATTTGGCATGTATTGAAAAAAAATTTTCTGTTTCTATTCTTCCCAAGCAAGGGACATGGTACGTAGAAATTTGTGATTGTGACGAGTTAGGAGTTCACTGAGAGGCTGGCATACAGGAGCCAACCTCCTAGCTAGTGAGTGAGCCTAGCTGACATCTCAAAGCAGCAGTGCGACCATAACTTAGTACATGATTCCACGTAATTCTTACAACAGAGGTTAATATTGTCTCAGTTTCACAGATAAAAAACTGAGAGTATTATATACTACATTGTTTGTCAGGAATTTGGGACTCTGAGAACCTGTGGGTCTAGTACTAGGGTTCTCAGCCTCAGCACTACTGACTTTTTGGATCAGATAATTCTTTGCTGTGGAGCTGTCCTGTGCATTGTAGGATGTTTAGCAGCGTCCTTGATTTCTACCCTGATTTCAGTAGATAACAGTAGCATCTCTCTCCCCACAGGTTGTGACAAGCAAAAACGTCTCCAGACATTGCCAAATGTCCTCTAGCTGAGACACACTGGTCTACTGTATCCTACTCTTTTTTTTTTGGCTGTGCCGCATGGCTTATGGCATCTTAGTTCCCTGACCAGGGATTAAACCCAGGCCCTCAGCAGTGAAAGCATGGAGTCTTAACCACTGGAGCACCAGGGAATTCCCTAGTGTATCCTATTCATTAACCCTGAACATTATACTCTAAAAATTCCAGATATATACATCAAATCATTTTCAATGCTTCATCTTCATTGGGGCTTAGTTCTTCAACTAAATCTTTAATGTTGTTGATGATGAAAACAGACATTATATTGTAATGAATATATTTTGCATAAATATTTTCCTACTTTTCCATTATTTCCATCCTAATATGGATCAAAATGGAATAAGCATTTTTAAGGCTTCTCATCCATACTGTCAAATTGCTGACCATAAAATTTGTACCAGTTTACATTTCCACTAGCAGTGTAAGAGACCGTCTTATCACACCATCACCAGCACTGGCTATTATGTACATATTTCTATCTTTGCTAATACAGGTTCTTATTCATATTTATTTTTATATATTATTTACTTATTTTGATAAATATTTATATTTGCTATCTTATTTATATTTTTGAGCACTAGTAAGAGTGTACATTTCCCTATATGTTTTAGCCAGTGGTATTTCTTTTTTTCTCAATTTTTTGTGCTTTTTGTTCATTTGCATGTTGGGGTCTTAGTATTGTTCTGATTAATTTGTCTGAGATCTTTATATAATGTCACCTGGATACCATAAATTTCTACCAAAAAAAAAATAGCTCATTAAAGCGTTTGAGTTCATTAAACGTCTGGGCAGATGGCAATGGATTTACATCATAGCAAGTGAAGGGATCTCAAACGGGGTTCTAAACAGTCGTGTTTTTCAAGTTCTCTATTGTGTTGCTTTCTTCTTTCTCTGCTCTCTTCACCTTATGCCTTCCTCACATTCCAACACCGCCCCCACCCCATTTCTGTTCCTTTCCAATCTCTATTGGAAACTAGTTTAGTTATGTCTTTTGTTTCTTTGTCTCCATTTACCCAAGCTCTCAGTTTATCTTCCACTATGCTAGTTTATCAAAGTATTTTCCTAAACAAGGACATTTCCTTTTCTAAGAGGAATATCAGTACCAACTTTCAAGATATTTTTAATATTATAGGGGGGTGAAAAATGATTTTGATTCCTATTGTGCTAGTAGTTTCAAATACTTTCCCCACTTTGTTTCATTAAAACATTTATCTTTTTCCCTTGACAAAATTATGAGAAAAAAAAAAATCTTCTCTACGCATTTTTTCAGTGCTTTAAGCCTTAGAAGGTGCTTCCAGATGGGGAGTATTTAGATACCTGGAAATGAAGGAAAAGGTGTGTCATGCCTGTTACACATACTTAGATACCTAGGATGCTCCTATGCATTGTATCAAAAAGCGAGCTTCCCCACTCTTTGTAAAATACGTTCCCTAACTATTAGAAGCCATTAGAAAGCAATCATGCTCTGCTTATTTTAAACATGTTTGCTAGATTTTTAAATGAGATATGCTAGGTCTAATGATAATTAGAGCTAACATTTATCAAGCACTACATTATACTGCCTCTCAAGTATAACATGGTGTTTAAAACATTGGAAAGTGTCTGGACGTCAGAAGTAGATGTACTCGAGTTCAAAAATTAAGAAATGGACATGAGAATTCTGCTTCAGGGCCATATGCAAACATAAAGAAACCAAAAGGTTTTAAATGCAGACCCTAATATTGCACTGCCCAAAGCAGTTGTCACTAGCCTCCTCTGGGTATTTAAATTTTAATTAATTAAAGTGAAATAAATTTTAAAATTCAGTCCTTCAGTCACACTAGCCACATTTCAACTGCTCAGGAGCCATGTAAGTCTAGTGGATATGATATGGACAGCACAGAATACCATTTCCACCACTGAAGAAAGCTGTATTGGACAGTACAGATCTAACAAACCATTGCCTTTAGGCCCACCTTTTGTGATGCCAGATGAAGCCCTTGGAATTCCTGACAAGTTTCCAAAGTTGTGTTACAGAACTGGTTGTTGGAATTGCCTGAACATCACCCAAAACTGGTGAAAAGCATCAGGTTGGGGATAGGTTGGTTGGTTGTTACTTTTTGTCCAATGTATTACTAAGGCTCTAAGAAATTCTGTGGTGAATTTCTGCAGGGACACAACAGCAGAAAAGGCATAAGATAGGTCAGAAAACCTGGGTCCTATAATATATAGTAATAATGGCAACCATTTACTGGGTGTTTCATATGTGCCAGGCACTATGCCAAATGTACACGTCATTTAATTTTCCCAACACCCCTATAAGGGATGTATGATTACCACCATTTTACAGGTGAAGAAGCTGAAGTTTACAGGCCTGAGGTCACACAGCTGGTCAGCAGCGGAGCCAGGATTTAAAACCAGGTATGTCTATTCTCTTGTGCTAAACAGCTCTGTGACCTCTGGCTCTTCACCTTCCCCATTTGTAAATATAAAAGTACTGAATTAGAAAATCACAAAGTTCTTTACCATTTCTAAAACTATGTTCTAAATTAGAATAATACCACCTACCTTCCCCAGCCAATGAAATATGCAGGGCTCAAAAGAGCGGCTTGCTACCTTTTTTTTCCCCAAAGGACATGATTTCTCCTGTCCATGCCTTTGCCGTGTAACCTTCCTTGATTTCCCACTATCTAATGTGGTGCCAACTATTTATGATGTTTATCACACACTTCACATACCCCTGAACTAGATAACAGGCTCTCTCCTGCAAGGAGTGATTCACTCCAGCAGATAATCCTAAGAAAATTCGCACAGTCACTGTCGCACAGTAAATGCTCCATGAACATTTATGGAATTAACCTGAAGTGGACTGCAAGGAAAAGGTGAATCAGCGGCCGAAGTGAACTATTAAGGATATTACTCAGAAAACCGGGCTGTCCGAAGAAAACCCCGAGAGGAGAAGCCTGTATAGGGGCTGGAGACAAATTCCAAACTGCAGAAACCTGAAGAAGTGGGATAACCTTAGGGATGGTGGCATAAACCCTACCCGATCGCGGAACAGCGGCCGCCAGCAGAGACTCCCGGGTCTCCTTGGATCCCCCGGGAGCCTCCCCGCCCCTCCCCGCCCCTCCCGTCCCCTCCCTTCTTCCGAGGGCTCGGCCGCGGCGGCTGCGCAGTGGCGCGCGCGTAGGCGGAGCGGCGCGCGCCGCGGTCAGCTGACTGCTCCGGCTGGCACGTGACTTGCTTCGTGGGCTCTGGGGTCCAGGAAGCCGTGAGGCCGGAGCTTAGGTCGGGTAGGGATGGAACGCTGAGCCGTTAACGTCTGCCAGGCTGTACACCTCTGTACCTGTTACTGCTGCCACTTCCTCGTTTGACACTTCCCTGGGTCAGTGAGCGATGGCTACACCGGCTGGGGAGCCCCGGCCAGGCCGAAGCTTGCGCTGCGGTCGCCGCCGGGGAGGGATGGGGGCGGGCGCGGTGGCCGAGGCTGAGGCGTTGGAGCCAGTTGGGCGGCTGTGTCTGGTTTCTTGGTGCGGGTTCGTGTCCGCCTTGGGCCTAGGTTCTGTTTCTAGGGAAGAGGAAGGAGGGAAAAAGAGAAAGGGCCCCAGGGGGTACTCAATGGCAGAGGCAGAAATAAACACTGCGGGTCTGGGATATTTCTCCTTGGATTGGAGTGAGGGTCACAGCGAATGCTCGTCCCCTTGATTGAGGGGGATGAAAGGTGACTGAGTGGCCCAGATGAGGATCCGGGGTGGTGTGTGTGAGGTCACAGCGACCGCGAGAGCCTCCACTGGGTGTACGCGCTTGCGAGTATGGGGGTGGCAGTTTAAAGGGTCTAGGAGCCCCTCAGAGAGGATGCAGGGTCCCTGTGGGCAGGGGAAAGAACGAGAATCCAGAGAACTGAAACCACTTTTTATTAGAATGGGGGAAGGGTAGGCAAGAAACCCCTGAAAAGGAACTTGAGGGGAGAATCACACGGGCAAATTGAATCACCTGAGAAACAGAGGAGTAAGGGGAAGGAAAGTTTGGTTAGATTCTGTTTGCACCCTTCACTGAGGGTAGTTATAGCTACCGCCAAAGCAGTCCTGAAGTACACAGGGGAGACTGGATCATTTGGGGGTTGAGGGGAGACTCCTTAGCAAAGATCTGTTTTGGCCTTCCAAACTTATCCTTTGGTACTGTCATCTACTCCGGAACATCTTTTATTGAACAATAGTCACAGGAATTACCTTTCATGTTTATTTTGTTCTCACAGGTCTTTGAGAGAAAGTAGATGAAAATGCCATTCATTGTATAGTTAGGGACCTATCTAGACCCTTGGACCTAGAAATGGACATCAAGTGATGTGTCTAAGTCTAGCATAACTTCCATCATCTTCTAATTGCCGATTACCTGCACAGTACTTAACCACAATTACATCTAGAGAGAAGGGTGAGTTTTTTGTAGTGCACTGTAATCTTTGATTCAGCACTTTCGGTGAACTTTTTTGAGTAGGACAGCTTCAAAGGGATTTGGCAGCGGTGGTCAGTGCTTTAAAAACTGCTTTTCTGTTAGCTTGGGTGAAGCGGTTCGGTTTACAGTTCAGCTGGAGGAGATAATGAGCAACAAGGTGGGCAAAAGGCGCTCAGCTTGTCAATCACGGTTCTTTGGCAACAAGCAAGTCTCAAATTGTGCTGAAGACGGAGCCTCGGGTTTGTGTCTCAGAACTCCCGGATCTTTTTCTCTTTTGGTGTATCTTGCAGGGACTAGATAAAATCTAAAGAAACAGTACTCGGGATCTGACTAAAGTAAATGCTGAGAGCTAGGTGGTTAGTGTAATACTGCTTTTAGAACTGGGCAGGAAATGATCATTTTTATTTTTTGGCATATTAGTCTTAAGAGCCTTATTTACATTAGTTTTCTCTACCTAAAAAGAAACGTTTGGGCTTCAAAAATTTGATTCTGTAATTATTTCCACAGCTTGCGAAATAGTTGCATTGGCTAAAGAGCAAAGCTGGTATGCCAAAATAAACCTTTGCCAAAGGATCTTCTTGTGGTCCAGTCCCCAAGCGGTCAGTCTTCCTTTTGCACTTGAGCCTGTTTAGGTGTTGCTGCAGTTTTGACCAAATACCTGCTAGTTAAATTTTATTCTTGTATGTATTCTGATCTATGTGCTGGAGTAAACCTTTTTCACCCTTTGGATGTGGAATTTTATACCATTTTAGTTATAAACTAATTCATGTTCGGTTCGCATTTCACTGATGTTTTGAAGACATAGTAGAAACCATTAGCATGGTGACCTTGGAAAGATAGCTCAGGCAGTGAAGCAGGGCAGTCTAAAATTTCCCTTTGACAAGAGTGAACCTTGGAACTAGAAAATTCAAACTGTACTCTTGATAAGGAAGCAAAATCCTGTTCCAAATGTGTAGCAAATCCGCTATACATTTATTGAGTTCCAAGAGGAGCCCTGTGGGCAGTGGAGGAGATGTACTTTGGTTACATCATAGGATAGAAGATGGAGCCTTAGCTCTCTGTACTTGAAAATAAAATGCAGGTAAATGCAAAAATGATGTTTTATAGAAAGAGATTGATGTATCTTTTAAGATATTTTAAGCAAACTATCCATGAATAGGAAGTTATTTATAAATTAAGCTGGTTAACAGGTGGATTGACTTTACCAAGAAAGGTTTTCTTTGTGAACCAGCCTATAGTTTAGTGTTTCTCAGTGGGTGCTGTTGGCATTTTGGACAGGACTGTCCCTTGTTTGGTCCCCATCTGCTAATGGTGGTGGTGGCCCCCACGTTGGGACAACCTAAAATGCTCCCAGACATTTCCAAACTCCTCCTGGTGGAGAGAGGTACCATTTGGTTGTGAAACACCCCATGTGGTGCCATCCTTTATTTATTGGACACATATCTGAGTGCTTGTTAGTGACAGGCCCTCTACTAGATGATGGGGATATAGAAGTTAAGAGCAGTGTTTTCATAAACTAGCAAGTAAAATGTATGTAGTCACTAGCTCTGTGGCCTTGGGCAAGAAATTTCATTAACTGTTCTCTCATCTGCAAGTGGGGTTGGCGATACCATCTTCTTTGAAGGAATCACCTACGAAATTGCTTAGCATATTGAAGTGCTCATCACATAGCACATATTCAATAAGTGGTTGTCATTACCAGGAAACAGGATCTCAAGCTTACTTGAGTGATGAATTGGGGGCGACACGCTTGTTTTAGGTCTTTGGCTTGTTGAATTTCAGGCTAGAATACATTGTCTTAGAGATATCAGCACCTTCTAGTGGAAAATATGGTGTTGTGGTCCAGTCACTGTTATAAAATAACAGCCTGAAAGAGAAGGGAAGTAACGTTTTGGGAGCCGTGAGTGTAGAATCAGGGAGTTGCCTGGCATGGAAGTAATTGTTTGCTCCCTGGGTCAGTGTTGAGTTGCCTGTAACAGAGAGAAAGTCTCTGGGCCCTCAGAAGGTTCTGATGATTCCTTTAGTAATGGGGGTACAGTGCCCTCCTTGCCTATCGATTCAGCTTGCTTTAGCAGAAATTGCAAGAGATTTTTAACATTGTGTTATGAGTTGTTACCTTTCTAGCTGGTTTCAGTTTTTATGATCAGCATCTATGCCTAAGTAAGGCTTGGTTCTTACACATTTATTTCTAGCCAACTGTAAAATAAAAAGATGGCAGTTGTTTATAAAATACATTAAAGATTAAATTGTCTTTCATATTTCAGTATATTTATGGCATGAAATTCAGGTAATCCTTAAAAGGATTATAGAGCATTTATAGGTACAGTTTCAGTTGAAAACAAAACAACACAAAAGTTAAGATTTATTTAAAGAAGGTGTGTGTCCTGATAATTTAAAAATTTCCTTCTGTATGAATCACGAAAGTCTCTCTTGGAAGGTAAAATCCCCCATTGTTGTTGGAAACTTTTGAAACAAGTTTTATTGTGAGCAAGTCCCTCCCACAATCCCAGTTAAGATGCTTCTGTTTTGAAGGCTAGAATTTTAACATTCAGAGAGGAAACAGTTATTCTTACTCTTTATTTGTATAGTGTTAAAAATTTCTAGGGGAAGGATGTAGCAACTTTTTAAGATGAATGGATTGTGGTAAATGTTTTGCACTGATCAATTCTGTTAAAAGTTGATGTGTCACAATTGGAAGGCTATGTGATATTTCACTGATATCTGAGGTATGCCTTCTTGTGCTTGTTGAAATAAGTCACTTTAGTAAACAACTTGGTATTTTCAAGGACTGAAAAAGGAAGTTGTTTTGCATTTACACCACCTTCAGCCTTTATTGAGAAATTTAATTTACTGTGAAAGGTGGTTGCATTTCAGAGACTAAAATATTGGTTCCTTGAAAGCATTAAAAGGACTTAAGTATTGGAGCACTTATAGGGGTGCTGTACTGTTTTCTGTGGTTGCCCCTATCCTGGGTCAGGCTCATACCTTCATTTACAAAAGAAATGCTAGTTGCTGTTTGGGTTTATTGTCCCCACCTTTTGTGTTGTTGTGATAGTTACTACTTTACTCTTTTTATTTTACATTCAAATCGCTTGCGGTAGGAAAATAATCCACCGCCTTTAAATTCTCATAAGTGGGCAATACAGTAATGAAATAAACAGTCTCAGAGCTTTGGACCCAGGATTTCCTTTCTTCTCTCTTTTCCTTCCTTCCATTTTGAAAAAGAGTTGTTACTGCTTTAAAAACAAAAAAATACTTATTGCAGTCAGACAAGATAGAAGTGTTTAAAAATTTTGACTAGTGTTTCTCTTGTGCCTCCAGTGTATTCTGCCTTGTTTTTTTTTTTTTTATCTTGTCATCTGCATTGTTTTCCTCCTACCTTTCCCTGCACACACAGACCTACCTACTCGTAGAGACCTACACACACATACACACCCACACACACACAAGGATAAGCTCCTTCAAGACAGGGAGTACATTTTGTTTTGCTTCTTACCACAGTTCTGGGAATTTAAGCACCTAAAACATTTGATGAATGATATGACCCTAACTTGAAAGCAGTTACAATCAAACAGATATTTGGGCGGAAAAAAACGTAAAATAGATGTCTGCTTTAATGCAGTCTGTTACGTGGATTTCAGTGGACATGCGGGTTGAGGGAGAAATAATTTGGGATTATATGAATGGATTTGGTGCATGGTTGGACTTGGTTGGGGAAATCTTTTTGTTAAGAGAATTTTGAGTTGGTTGAAATAGGAGGAGAGAGGTTGCTTTCTGCAAAATGGACTGTTGAGCAGAGGCAAGTAAGAAAGAGACTACAAGCAGGCCTGAGGTAAAGATGGATAAAGGGAGGTCAGAACATTGTGAAAATAAGGCAGAAAAACTCAGACAAAGGACATTAGTAGTGATGACTGTGAAGAATGGGAGATTTGAATTTTATTTCTGAGCAGAAGCAGGACTAGGGGCATATGTTTTTGTGAGTAACTCAGCCTCCCATCACCTAGAGCAATGTTTTTAGTGCTGGAAAAGTTTTTAAAGAAGTTTTGGGAATGAATCCGGATTCTAACACTGTGGTCACAAAACCACCTATTTGTATGAAGGGCATTAAAATCCTCTGTCTGTCGTTCATAAATGAAATAAAATTGTGTATTTCTTGAGCAAAGCAGTAGTTTACCCAGATTTCGTATTGTTCTGTACGTGATTTCATATATTGCTTTTCACTTTTTAAGTTTGTAAGCTGCCATAGAAAGCATGCAAAAAGTGGGTTCATGTATTTAAGGTTTCTGAACTCCATAGAACAAAAATCATTCCTGTATTATAGAACTAACAATACTGCGTGATTCTTGATAATGATGGTATGACATTTAGCCATCTTATTAAGGAATATTTGCCATTTCTTGTAACATTTACTATGTAACTCACTATATAATCATGGAAATGCCTATTTTACTATAGTGGTTCTGAAACCTGTCCGATAATCTGATTTATTTGAGGGACTTAACAAGAAAATAGAAAAAAAAAAAAAAGAGTCCTGGGTCTTACCCAGTATAGATTCATGGAATATAAGAGCAAAAAAGATCCTGGATATGGTAATCCGTCCTCTCAGTTTACAAATGAAATTTACGCAGACAGTGATATGCAGAATTGGGATTAGATTCCGTCTTCATATTCTCAGTGCAGTGCTGTGGCCGTTACACTACGCTTCCTGAAGTTGGCATTTAAGTTCTTTCTGACTGAAATTCCCAGTGAGTTAAAAAGGCTGTTTACCAACCTTGATCTCATACTTCAGACACAGCTACTACTAACCAGCTTTACTAACCAGCTTTGCCTTTATCTTTTGTATTTATATCCAGGGTTCTTTGTTGCCATGCCATTTAACGGTCTCTAAACTTTTCAGTGTTTTCAAGTGTGAGGATATTGCCCCAGTTTTTTTTTTTTTTAATGAAGTGTGTGGGGTTTTTTTGGCATTTACCTGTAGTAATTCATTAATAAAAAATTAGGAAACGAATACGCAGAGAGAATGAAAATGAACATTCATAATCCACTCCCAAGAGATAATCTTTAATAGTTTTTTTTAACAATTTAATGTTTATACCTATATATAGTCTTCTTTCTTAAGGCTGTGTCAGCGTTTTTATGGCTTTTGATTAACATTGACAAACTGCCTTCTAGAAATTGTCCCTTTTTAAAAAAGTTACAGAACTTTTTTGGGTTATCCTGTGATATATAATTATTTTAGATTGAGGAAATATTAATGATGGCAAGTTATTGTATCTTTATTAATGCTTTTAAGTGAATTTATATTTTATCAATCATGAGAGCATGCTATACATTTGCAAAATTAATGACACATATGTGTAGGACATTTATTCAAGCTACATCTGTCCTTTTTTTTTTAAAACAGAAATGAACATTTCTCCACCTTACTGCCAAAGCAGTGCTGCATTCTTCCCACACATAGTATTATTACAGTCTTTCTTTCAGCCTAGACTTGTTATATTTCTCATGTTCATTGTTGTTAATCCTGTTTTCTTTTAAATGTTAAAGCATGGGGCTGAGGGGTTGGGAGGTTGTGGTCGAATCCCTAGCAAAACCAAAAACTCAGGAACAATACATACAGCAAAACTAGAGGAGACTTCAGCTTCTGGCCGGCGTGGAATAACTGGTACCCTACTTGCTTTCCCACCATAAACAACTAGAAAATTGGATAAAATATATGAAAAAACTGCTTCCAGTTATTGGACAACAGAGGTAATACAGCAACCAAGAGACAGGAAACAAATGAAATGAGCTCTATAATCCCTCTGGCTTTCTGCCTGGAGTCACTCTCTGGACCATGGTTTAGAGGAGACCAAGCAGAGCATGTTGGTCTTGCTGAGTTGAGGAGACTTGGAGTTGGGGAAGGCTTATCTGGCTAGAATTTGCAGGTTGAATTGGCTGACAGGGGGGAGCTAGACAGAAAACCCACCATCTGTAAAGGAGTCTCTCTCTGTAGGAGGCCCGGCAAAGAATGACTAGAGAGCTTTAGACAGTTGCCAGAGCTCATGGGGCCAGAAGGCATATGAATACCCTATTGAATCCCTGGGGCATCCCATGGAATCCCCGGACGGTCAGATCTTAGTAGAAGGGCTACATTAGCTCTAGAGTAAAGCTTTAGACGTAGCCTAACAAAGTATAAAAACAAGCCTTGAAATGAAGCATGCTAAAGCTCAAGTAAGGTAACCATCAGAACAAAGCACAACATTCTTAAAAGGAAGAAAACAAAATCCAGTGATCAACAACCTAATGTTGTGAATTGTAAATATGCTCAGTGATTTAACAGAAAACATGAACATAATGAGGAAAGAGAAGTTTTAAAAGATGGAACTTATAAAGGTGAAAAATACATCTAAAGCGAAAAATTCACTTCATGAGACAAATAGATTACTTTTAAAGAAAAGGTCAGCCAGCTAGAAGATGTAGCAAGAAAGTATCCAAACTGAAGCCCAGAGAGGAAAACAATTTAAAAAAGTGAATGCAAGCTCAGTGACCTGTGGGACAATATCAGGTGGTTTAATATACATGCCATTTTTGTCTCAAAAAAAAGGGAAAGAGAAGCAAGAAAGAAATTTGAAGAAAATAATGGATGAACATTGAAAACTATAAACACAGATTCAAGAATCTCTCTGAACTCCAAACAGGATAAATCCTTGTGACCCTGAGGGTAGGCAGATTTTTCTTATGTCAGAAATCATATATTATAAAAGAAAAAGTCAGTAAACTGGACATCAGAATTGAAAACTTCTACTCAAAAGCACCATTAAGAAAGGGCAAGACATGAGAAAATACGTAAGAAACACACACACACGCACCTCTCAAATTGTATCAAGATCATACAAAAAATTCCTACAACTCAGTAAGATCAATGCAGCTTTTTAAAAAATTGGGCACAAGATTTGAATAGAAATTTCACAAAAGATTTGAATAGAAACTTCACAAAAGAAGATATACAAATGGTTGATAAGAACATGAAAGGATCCTGAACTTTGTAGTCATTGTGGAAATGTGAGATTCCCCTGCAACCCCCTGGAATGGCTGAAAATAAAAAGGCTGACAGCACTAAGTGTTGGTGGGCATGTGAAACAACTGGAACTGTGTATCTTGCTAATGAGAATATAAAATATTACATCTACTTTGGAAAACAGTTTGGTGGCTTCTTATAAAGTTAAATATATGCTAATCATTCAACTCAGAAATTCCACTTCTAGATGGTTATCCAAGAGGAATGAATGTGTATTTTCACAAAAGCTTTGTAGAGGAATATTCATAGCACCTTTGTTGTTAATGGCCCCAAACCAGTAACCATCCAAATGTCTATCAACAGGTGAATGGATAAGCAAACCATTGTACATTCATGTCATGGAACACTAAGCAATAAAACGGAATGAACTGCTACTGATACACAGGCCATAGACAAATATCACAGACATGCTGAGCAAAAGAAGCCAGATATAAAAGAGTACGCAGCGTGCACTTCCATTTACAATGAAATTCTAGATCGGGCCAAATGAATCTATAGTGTGACAGAAAGCAGATTGGCATCTGCCCAGGGCCAGCAGTAGGGTAGGGATTGACTGGGCCTGGGTGTGAGGGAAGGCTTTGGGAAGACAGAAATGTTCTTAATCTTGATCTTGGTGGTGGTTATACAGGTGTGTATGTTTGTCAAAAACTCATCAAACTGTACTCTTGTAATGGGTGCATTTTATTGTATATAAATTATATTTCAATGAAATTGACTTTTTAAAAAATATGGAGGAAGTGAAGGGAGCGAACCAATTATAAGCCAGGTATTTTTAACTTTATTATCTTACTTAATCTTCACAGTTACTTATTCATTCAAGAATATTCAACAAATACTTTTTGAGGTTCTACATACCAGCCTCTGTACCAGGTACTGAGAGTACGGTTGTGAGCAAAAGCTATCATGGTTTCCACCTACCCTAATGCACAGTTTATTTGGTAGAAAGACATCAATAAAAAGTGTTGCTCAGGGAAATACTTAAAAGGTGCTGTGAGAGCATATAATACATTCATCCTTAGCATGTAATATATGCACTCATGATATATGACATGATACATATTGTAATATATATTTCATGTAATATATGAGGCATTTTCTGTGCCTTGGTTTCTTCATTTGTAACTACTATCCATGCGATATACCAAATGAGTTAATCCATGTAAAGTGTTTTGACTGGTGCTGGTAGATAAGAAGTGCACAATAAGTATTGGCTGCTATCTTGATGACATTTGACAATTCTATTGATAGTTGTCTAATGTTGCAGGGGTACTGTGCTAACTCAGGGAACACTGGAGTAGGACCAGGTTTGGGGGAAGCCATTAGGAGTTTGACTAGAAATGTTGGGTTTTTTTGGAGACATCCAGGTGGAGATGTCTTGTAGTCAGCTGTGGAGACTTGTTGGGTACAGCTCTAGATGCAGCAGAGGAGCCTAGGCTGGAGATACAATTTGGAATAGTGTTCAGCATCTAGACTGGAATTGCCTTGAGTATAAATAAGATCATCAGAGAGCAACTGTATACACACATATAAGAGAGGGACTTAAACCTTGATCTGAGTCTTGAGGAATGCTTTCTAAATCATTTTCTCTTTTGCTTAACATATGATTTGCCTATATTTATGCCTGACTTCCAATATACACGATGAAACAAAGGGAAATAATAAGGCATAAAAACAAGTCAGTTGAAGCAGTCAGCGGAAGTGGAGGTGTCCAGACTTTTGGTGAGATGATAACCAGTGGACACCAGTTTTGACTGTCTGTGTGGCTCAGAAAGGGAAATGTGTTTAGCAACAGGGATTTCATTTTTTGACCTCCCCCCACCCCCAAATATGTTCATCTGCAAAGATAGGGTATTTTTGGAACTGAGCGTAATTTGTACTTCAGTTTCAAAGAGAAATTTTTTATGTAACTTGTTTAAGTGACAGGATAACAATGGACAAAAAAACAGGGATTTTGCAGAAGACTTATTGATGCTCTTCTCATAGGCAGTTCTTACATTTATCCTTAGATACTTAAGTCGCTTGTCTTTCCCATCAGACTCCTCTTATATAGTTTGCTTTGACCAGTGGATAGAAGAATTGAGGTCATGGCTTTGCCGAAAGTACCAACAGGTTCTTTCTCAATCCCTCTCTTTTATATTTCTATATTCACCTGTAAAATAACGAAAGACAAAGGCTTAGTAATCTGCAGCTTTACTGATTTTTAATTTATATACTACTCTAAGGTTAGGATTTGTTTTCTGAAAGACTAAATTTTTAAAAAAAGCTTTATAAAACATTTAAATATTTTTCTTGGCCCTTATTTTTTTTCTCTAATCAGACTTTTTGATTGGTTCAGAGTCATTGTTATAATTATATTTCATTTATTCATAAAACAAGCAAGGACTTATTCATAAAGTCTCTTATTTATTCATAAAGTCCCTGCTGTTGGCAGGAATTGTATATGCTGGGTTTTTAGAGCATCAGAAAAGAAGGTATGATTCTGGCCCTTCAGGATTTCCCAGTCAGGTGGAGAGGAAAAGATGTTATGAAAAAAATGAGGCAGAATAGTGTGATAAATGCATAATTGTGGCATTTACAAGATAGTAAATAAACAAGATATTTCCTATGTGGGACACTGGGAGCAGCCTTTAGAGGCAGGATGGGACTCTAGTTTTGTTTAGAATTACCATGACATTATTTCATTTGATCCTGATGAAAGCTCAGTAGAGTCAGGCAGGTATTTATAAATGAGGAAATATGGTCCTCTTTCTATATTTCTTGAAATCCTTCGGAAACCTGCTGGCTGAAAAAGATTTTCTAGAACTCTAAGTGGTATGATAGTGACATCTACTGTAATAGCTCATATGGTTACAGTCTTTGAAGAAGCTGCAGTTTAGATAATTTAACAGTATCATAAGGAAGACCTTAACAATTGATTCTGTCACCTGCCGTTTTGCAGGGAGAGGAGGTGATCTGCAGGTCATCAGATACTGTTTTTCTGGCCAGGCTGAGTGCTTTGTCTGGGCTTACCATCACTATTAATCCTGTGTTTAGTTTGTTGGCCATTTGAGAGAGTGCAGCTCTTAGTGCAGCCTTTTTAGTAATGTTGGAAAAAATCATCTTAGAGTACAATTCTTGAGATTCATTTAATACCACCATCTGTATTTTCACCAGTTTAACCTTTCTGAGTATGTTTTTAAATCTGTTAAGTGGGGGACTTCCCTGGTGGTGCAGTGGTTAAGAACCCGCCTGCCAATACAGGGCACACGGCTTCGAGTCCTGGTCCGGGAAGATCCCACATGCTGTGGAGCAACTAAGCCCGTGCACCACAGCTACTGAGACCGTGTGCCACAGCTACTGAAGCCCGCACGCCTAGAGCTCGTGCTCTGCAACAAGAGAAGCCACTGCAATGAGAAGCCCGCTCACTGCAACTAGAGAAAGCCCGTGTGCAGCAATGAAGACCCAATGCAGCCAAAAATAAATAAATTTATTTAAAAAAAATCTATAAGTGGGGAGGATGATATGTATCTCGTAGAGGTGTTAGGAAGATTAATTGAAATAATAACGTATAAAACATTTAGAGTGGTACCTAGTACATGGTAGATGCTCTTGAAATGGAAGTTAGAAAAAAATAAGAATATTGAATGGCATATATGTTCAGGTCACCTTCAATTGTGTAATGACCTGGTAGGGTTACTTTATTTATTTTTAAACATTTTTTTAGAAACTATTTATTTATTTATTTATTTATTTTTGGCTGCGTTGGGTCTTCAGTGCTACGTGCGGGCTTTTCTCTAGTCGTGGAGAGTGGGGGCTACTCTTCGTTGTGGTGCGTGGGCTTCTCATTGCAGTGGCTTCTCTTGTGGCAGAGCGTGGGGTCTAGGAGCACGGGCTTCAGTAGTTGTGGCACGTGGGCTCAGTAGCTGTGGCTTGCGGGCTCTAGAGCGCAGGCTCAGTAGTGTGGCCCACGGGCTTAGTTGCTCCACAGCGTGTGAGATCTTCCTGGACCAGGGCTCAAACCGTGTCTTCTGCGTTGGCAGGCGGATTCTTAACCACTGCGCCACCAGGGAAGCCCGGTAGGATTACTTTAATTTCAGTTGCCTTTTGAAATTATGGAAGTCCATTGCGATTAACTATAATGCTTTACATTTTAAAGGAAATTTAAATTTACAAAGTTCTTTCACATTCATTATTTGATTATCAGGACAACTTTATAAGATCGTTATCTTCTACCTAAGACTCCAAATTTCAGGAAAGGTTAAACAAGCAGTGGTAGTAGAAAGTTTATGGTGGTTCTAATGAAAGCATATTGAAGTAGAAATAATGACACTATTATATTATGAGTTCTTCTGTGTTTGTGTGCTTTACCTACTTAGATTCTGAGTAGATTTGGTTTTGGATTTTCTTTTTCTCTGCGCACGTGCGTGCGTGTGTGTCAGGGAGAGAGGGAAAATGGGAGAGGGAGAAAGATTGTGGAAGAGGGTTGGTTGTGTCTTAATGGAACTCTGGAAAGGGAGATCCACAACCTCTTAATTCAGATCCAATAGTGTTGTATTATGCATCCCTCCCGCCCCAAGTCATATTTTAAATAAGAGACTGATTTACAAGGTTGATTGGCAAGTTTTTGTTTTTTGTTTTTGCAAATTTGTAAGCGTTTGATGGCCACTAAGTATATGCTAGGGATTGAGGAGATTCCCTTAGATTGAATATGGATGAAAATTAACCACCAATTTGGCTGACCTTGTAGGATTTGCTAAGCCAGATGTGGCAAATTTATTTGGTGGCTACTGTTCAAATGCATTGATTCAATTCTTTTTCAAAGGTAAGAGTTATGCATGTTTTTTTACTTCCTATTTTGGTTTTATGTTTTAAAAATTTAAGATAAACCTATAAATTTGTGACTCTCCCACCTTCTTTTGTGGAATGAAACTATTGGTGGCTGATATTTTGGGTAGTCTCACTTCTTGACTAATTCCCATTTTAGGATGTTTTGTAATTTAAAAAAATTATGTACTTCATGTATTAGGTCTTTATCATCTCTTTTTCCTAGTATCATAAATAAATCACCATTTACCATTTATATGGATTTACATCCAGGTAAGTAGATTTGACTTTGCTTAGGATTGTATGCCAGTGTTGAATTATTGATAGTTTTCCAACAGGCTATGCTTATCACTCTGAAGTAATTTAGAAACAAGTGATATTAAATGTACTTTTGGTTTGTTTTGTTTTACATTTCAGAGTCTCTATTGATTTTGGAAGAAATATCTGGTAACCAACATGACTGAGTTCTGGCTTATATCAGCTCCTGGGGAGAAAACATGTCAGCAAACATGGGAGAAATTGCATGCGGCAACTACGAAGAACAACAATCTTGCAGTTACTTCAAAGTTCCACATTCCTGACTTAAAGGTAAAACTGTGCTGTGCAAAATCGTTCATCATGAAGGAGAGGACAGTTGTCTCTGCTTACCTTTTGGTAGAAACGAGATATCCAGGTTCCTTCAAAAGAAAACTCTCATCTCTAGGGATTGGCATAATTTAAAACTTATCTTGTTCTTTCTGATCTTCAAATTTTAGATAATAAGGAAATTGAGATGTCTTGAAGGAAACTACCAAAACAAAATAACATTTTTCCTAAACTTTTGTGCTTTTCTAAATTGTAATTTAAATTTTAATGAGAAATCTTATGAAAATACTCGATGTATTACTTAAATATGATTTTTAGAAGTGAAAAATCTTGGGACTATGTATTCTTTTTTTTTTTTTAATAAATTTATTTATTTATTTATTTATTTTTGGCTGTGTTGGGTTTTCGTTTCTGTGCGTGTGCTTTCTCTAGTTGCGGCGAGCAGAGGCTACTCTTCATCGCGGTGCGCGGGCTTCTCATTGTCGTGGCTTCTCTTGTTGCGGAGGACAGGCTCTAGACGCGCAGGCTCAGTAGTTGTGCCTCACGGGCTTACTTGCTCGGCGGCATGTGGGATCTTCCCAGACCAGGGCTCGAACCCGTGTCCCCTGCATTGGCAGGCAGATTCTTAACCACTGCGCCACCAGGGAAGCCCCAAGGGACTATGTATTCTTAAATATCACAGTGAATCCATTTTTCTGTTATTAAATTCATGTAATACTCACTGATGTTGTAAATGTTTTACCATTGCACCTCTTTAATTATACTTGGCAAATCTATCCTAGTTATTTAATCTAGTTTATCTATTTAACATTTATTAAACATCAGTAATCTAGCAGCCTCTAAGTGAAGCAGGCTGCCAGTAATCAGTTGACTGAACTTTTGTAAAGAATGGAAAAGATCATGATACTTATATTTTTCTGGTTAACCAAATGAGGCAGTTACATACAACACTTGTTTAAGAAATACTTAAAACCACTGGTTCTTAGTATTTTGGGACTTAACAAATTCCTTTGATACACTGATACGGACTGTGGACATTTCTTCCAAAACACGCTCATTTACACATGCACAGTTTTGAGTACAACTTCGATTACAGGGAATTCCCTGGCGGTCCAGTGGTTAGGACTGCACGCTTTCACTGCGGGGGCACGGGTTCAGTCCCCGGTCAGGGAACTAAAATCCTGCGTGCCATGCGGCGCGGCCAAAAATAATAATAATCATAAAGTTTCCTTTAAAAAAAAAAACACCACAATTTCAGTTACAGACGCTCTATGCACAGCTCTGGACCCCTGCTTAAGAGCTGCTCTTGTAAACCATGACTTCAAATGATCCACTGCCACTGGGCAGGACCACCAGAGGCACAGGCCTGCTATTGTGGAATCTTCACATCTAAGTGGTGGTTGTGCCCATGAATTAGAGGATTATCTTGTACATATAAATAGCTTTGCAGTGTCTAGCAAACATTTTTTAACCACACTTGCATATTATGAAATAAAATATGGAGAACTTAAGATTTGCAGGCCCTTCAAATCAAGATGTTATATTACCTTGTTTAAAAAAAACAGGATGAAATCTCAGTAATGAAATGTTGTTTTTCCCTTCTAGGTTGGCACACTGGATGTCTTGGTTGGTTTGTCGGATGAACTGGCTAAACTGGATGCATTTGTAGAAGGGTAATGTATTTATATGCATAGGCTAGAGCAAAATTAGAGTCACTATTAGGCTACCTGGGCATTGGGTTTATTATCACATGTGTATTCTGCTTATTGGAATGGTTTTAGAAAACAATGACTTTTTTTTTCTTTGTAAATCAACTTTATGAAGATACAATTAACGTACAATAAAATACACCTGTTTGACGTGTGAAAATGGTGACTCCTTTTAATATTTTTATTGAGATATAATTTACATGCTAGGCAGTTCACCTACTTCAAGTGTACAATTCAATGATTTTTCGTATATTCACAGAGTTGTGCAGCCATCACCATAATCAATTTTAGTACATTTTCATCCCCCTGCCACTATCATAAACATCCTGTTTCCATTAGTAGTTACTCCCTAACCCCCACTGCCCACTAACCTACTTTCTGACACTATACATTTGCTTTTTGTGGACATTTCATATAAATGGAATCATACAATATGTGGTCTCTTGTGACTGGCTTCTTTTCCTTAGTGTAATGTTTTCAAGGTTCATCTGTGTTGTAGCATGGATCAACATTTAATTTCTTTTTATTACCAAATAATATTACATTGTGTGGATATACTGCATTTTGTTAATCCATTCATCAGTTGATGGATATTAAGGTTGTTTCCATTTTTTGGCTCATATGAATAATGCTACTATGAATGTTTGTGTACAAGTATTTGTGAGCTCATGTGTTTTCATTTCTCTTGGGTATGTACCTAGGAGTGGAATTGCTGGGTCAATGTAACTGTACTTTTAACATTTTGAAGAACTGCCAGACTGTTTTCCAAAGTGGTTGTACCATTTTACAGTCTCACCAGCAGTGTACGAAGGTTCTAATTTCTCCACATTGTTGACAATACTTGTTACTATACATCTTTTTGATTATAGCCATCCTGGTGGATATTAAAGAGAATTTCATTGTGTTTTTTTAAAAATTATTTATTTATTTATTTATGGCTGTGTTGGGTCTTCGTTTCTGTGTGAGGGCTTTCTCTAGTTGGGGCAAGTGGGGGCCACTCTTCATCGCGGTGCGCGGGCCTCTCACTATCACGGCCTCTCCTGTTGCGGAGCACAGGCTCCAGACGCGCAGGCTCAGTAGTTGTGGCTCATGGGCCTAGTTGCTCCGCGGCATGTGGGATCTTCCCAGACCAGTGCTTGAACCCGTGTCCCCCGCATTGGCAGGCAGACTCTCAACCACTGCGCCACCAGGGAAGCCCTTCATTGTGTTTTTGATTTGCATTTCCCTGATGGCTAATAACGTGTTAAGCATCTTTTCATGTGTTTGTTAGCCATTTGTGTTTCTTCTTTGGAGAAATGTCTGTTTGAATCCTTTGCCTGTTTTTTAATTGGCTTATTGGTCATTTGATTATTGACTTGTAAGAGTTGTTTATATATTCTAGATACAACTCTCTTATCAGATGTGACTTGCAAATATTTTCTCCCATTCTGTCGGTCGTCTTCACTTTCTAGATAGTGTCCTTTGAAGCACAAAACATTTAATTTTAATGTCCAATTTATCTCTTTTTTGTTGTTGCTTGTGTTTTTGATGTTGTATGGAAGAAAACATTGCCTAATCCAAGGTCACACAGTTTTATGTCTGTATTTTCTCTAAGAGTTTTATAGTTTTAGTTTTTACATTTAGGTCTTTGATCCATTTTGAGTGAATTTTGTATATGGTGTAAGGGAGAAGTCCATGTTCATTCTTTTGCATGTGGATATCCAGTTGTCCATTTGTTGAAAAGACTATTCTCTCTCCATTGAACTGTCCTGACACCCTTGCAAAAATCCATGGAACATAAATGTAAGGGTTCATTTCTGGACTCTCACTTGTATTCCATATTCCTGTCCTTATGCCAGTACCACATTGCCCTCTTTACTGCAGCTTTGTCGTAAGTTTTGAAATTAGGAAATGTGAGCTCTCCAACTTAACTTTGTCTTTTTCAAGATTATTTTGGCTGTTTGGTTCCTTTCATTTCCATTTGAATTTTAGGAACACCATGTCAAATATCTGCTGAAAGTCAGCTGGAATTTTAATGGGGATTGTGTAGAATCTGTAGATAATTTGAGCAGTATTGCCATCCTGACATATTAGGTCTTTGATTCATGAACATGGGCTGTTATGCCATTTATTTGAAGATTTATTTGGTGATGCTTTTGTCTTCAAAATTCAGTTACATTAGAAGATTTTTCTAGGCTACAGGTTTAGTCACTTGAAATTCAGTTACTGTGTATTTTAGCTGAAGATGGGTATGGGATCCTTAATAACTTTCTGAATTTTGATTAATTGACAGACTCAGTCTACAGTCCCTTTGACTCTTGACGTACAGAGCTTTCTAAATATTTAGGGCTTAGGTAACTAGGTATAATTTGTAAAAAACCAGAATTTTGGAGAATCTTAGAAATGTACATCTGATTAAAGCTTTAAGGGAACAGACCTGAATAGAGGGGAACTTATTCTCAAAAATCTGTGCAGAAGGGTTTTCTTGTTTATGCTGTTATGCTTTTCTGAATTGATAGAACCACCATAATGCAGTACTCTGGTAGTAGAGGCTGAGGTGTTGCAGAGAGATCTTTTGACATAACAACATGTGGTAAGTAAATAAATAGACCTAAAGATGTACTCATGAGGCAAAAGGCCAGTTGGGGGCCAGTTTTACAGTAGATTATGCAAGAGATATTGAAAACGTCAGCTAAGGGCAGGCACTAGGCAATAAAAATGGAAAAGAGAATGAAAGCAAAAGTAACAAACTGCTTTTAGGGTTAATAATTCCATGCATTCAGCAGAGCAAATGTGAAAATAATTTTTGATGATAGTCTCAGTTCTTACCATCAGTCAGTTTTTTGTCTCTTGGTTTCTTGATTATAGGTTTTTAATTAAGTAAACTTTTCATGGTCGCCCCCCCTGAGGTGATTGTCCTTTCTGCGGTCCCACCAGCCTCATTGCAATGTTAGGTCATGACAACGAAGAGCACAGTGAGAAGGGAGGTTCCTGAGAATATAATTATTAACACTTACTTAGATCCTTATTAATCACCTCAGTAGCTCTCTAGATCTTTCTTTAAATCATCAGTGGGATGTCCTGAGTATAGTTTAAGGTTTGCGCACATTTTTTAGGGAAGTAAGTATTTAGGGCAAATGCAGTTCATTTGGTCAGAAGCATTGCAAGTTGCCTATGCAGTTTGTCAGCTATTCTTTTCTGCACTGTTACGCAATCTTGTCCCTATCAGTCTTCCTGAAAGATATGAGGAATTTAAAAATCATATGGTTGTTACACCTTGGTAGAGTTGACAGATGCTAGCTTAATGACTGAGTGTTCCAGTTTTTAAAGTCTGAACATTGTGGTGGAGTAAATTATAGTTTATACTTTTTCAGTAATCTAATCATTAGAGCAGTTTGTTTGTTTTTTTTAAGGTCACCATGTGTCATGGATACTCCTCTAGAGATGCATAGGGAGATTGTCAAGGTCTGAGTTATGGGATGTTAAGTTGATAAATTTGACACCAGGCAGTTCTATACTCTGAACTATTTCTGTGGTAAACATGCACATTTTTAAAAAAAATTGAAGTATAGTTGATTTACAATGTTTTGAACATGCACATTTTTGAATGTTCATAGCAGATGGTTCTGTTTACAAGATGCTTGTCAACTTATATGGGAATAATGGTTTGTCTTCTTTGAAGGAATGGGTGAATTTTGGAGACACAGCCAAGTGTATGGACAAATCCCAAGTTAAACATGTTGAAGACTTACGGCTTACATCATTTTTTTCTGAATTTGTTCCACTTTCTTAGGTTTGAGGTCATTCTGCATAGGATTGTCATTCAAATTTTTCCTTCTGTTGCTTTTTTCTGGCCCTTATTGGTTCATGTTGCAGGAGTTTCTTAATTTGTCTTCCAGTTTACACTCCCGGCTGTTGAGCACAAAGTCATTGGAGAAATTGTCCCAAGTCCTGTTTTGACCATATTACACCTCTCCCTAAAGGCTGACATCAGAGGCAATCTACCTGCAGTCTGGCCCCAGCCGGCCGTCCTAGCACAAACTCCTTTCTCCTGAGCATGACACTCCCAGCAGTCTGGACCCCTCATCATTCGTTGCTTTTCTTATCTCTCTGGATCTTGACTCATATGATGCCCTGTGGCAAGAATATACATTCTTCCCACCTAATCAGCCTTTCAAAACCATTCCTGTCCTTCATTGCCCTGCTCCTGATCCATTATGCTTTTTTGATTACAGAAGCTGGAAGTGAATTCTTTTTCTTTTATGCGTTTCTGTCTGTAGCCTGGTCATCTCAGCTGGCGCTCATCACAGATGGCTTTGTGTTTAGTCATCCGTCTTTTTTGGTATCTCTCCATTTTGATTGTAAGCAATGGGAAGCTAGATTTTTGTCTGGTATACTTTTGTATCCCACCCACGGCCCAGAGGCAGGCAAGGAATGGGGGAAAGAACACCAGACTCCAGAGTCAAGACACCACGTTTTTAGTCACAGCTCTGCTGGGAACTGGTTTTGTGAGTTTTGGGGCTAAGTTACTTACTCTCTTTATACCTGGGGGTGTCTTTATTTATAAAGTGAAGGGATCGACAAGGTGATATGCAGGTGCCTCAGTAGTTTTGGCACCATGGTTTCCTCTTTAGCATTGTTTCTCTCAAATAGTAGATGCTCAATAAATAGTTAATGAATAAATAGTGTAGGACCGCATTCTTCATTGTTACCGTTGCTGTATTCTATTGCCTGTGGGATCCCTTTTGTCCTAAGGGGAAGCACATAACTGGTGAATGAAAGCTCCTGCTTCCCCCTTTGTTTTTGCAGTGCAGTGAGATCTGTTGCCCAGTTTTTCAGCTTATTCTCGGTAGCTTTCCACTACTTTCTTTCCAGACTTGGTAAACATGTTGCATGTGGTCTCCTTAAAACTAGTTACTCAGTTGAGTTTGACATATATAATAAGATCTTGGTGCTTTTTGTCCTTAAAACATTATTTTAGAAGTTAGGACCCATTTGTTCTATATTATACAGATAGTGTAATTGGAACAAATAGAGTCCAATTCGTGTCTTTATGTAATGTGTTCATTGTATAGCATGGAATTTAGGTTGTTTTCCTGAAAGTGATTGTTGATTTTTTTCCTCCCAAGGGTGGTTAAGAAAGTGGCTCAGTATATGGCTGACGTACTGGAGGATAGTAAAGATAAAGTTCAGGAGAATCTGTTGGCCAACGGAGGTAAGCTAATGTTTCATGATTTGAAATTGATTTCTATAAAGTGAACGACTTAAAAAAGGTTTATAGGTAAGGATATTAAATGCAATAGAAAGCCATTAAAATAGAATGATTACTACTGAATTTGGTGATATTGCCAGTTACATTCTTTCCTCTGAAACACAACCTCTCATAAGACAGTCCTACATAATATATAATATAGTTTATGATATGGATCCTTCCAAAAGCAATATTATAAAGATTTACCTTAGTTCTTTCCAGAATCTATTTGTCAACTCCCATTAACAACTGTGTTTCCAAGTATGTCTCTCAACATTGTTGCAGTTGAATACTTGTTTTCTCTAGCTTTTTGTGTTTAATAGCATCCAACTGCTAAAGCCTTAAAATAAAAATTATTAATTTTATTGCAGAGTAATGCCTCCTCCCTTCAGATTTGAATGTGACATTTCTTTAGTACCCATAGAATAGTCTACCACCAACCTCTCTATAGCTAGAAACTAGTATTTATGTAGAGTTTGCTCTATGTAATAATGGCTTTATAAAGATGGTTTCAACCGCATTGTTGTCATTTGTTGTTTTCTCCTGAAATATCACTTTAGCACTTGCTTCATTTTCAATTAGGCTGATCTTTAGTGATATGTCATTGTAATAAGAAACAACCCTTTCCTTTCTTTTTGTCCTATATTGCCTACTGTGATAAATAAAGGTCACTGATGTGACTTGGTTAAATTAACGTTTGTTAAGTAAAGCCCTGGGGTGTCATGGGTTGGTGAGCCACGGTTCAACAAAAGACCACAAAGGAAAGAGAAATAGAGAAGTTTATTACTCACAGGTCCTGGAGGAAGGGGGCAAGGCAGGGAGGTCAAGGCGGGGTGCCGGCAGAGAGAGAGCGGCGGGACCTGGGGCACATGCCTTTATTAGGGTCCGTGGGTGGAGTGCTTTGGGGTTCCCAAGCCAGGTCCAGGTTGGTCGATTCAAACCAAAAAGAAGGGTTTCGGTTAACTTCGAGGGGGTCTTATCTAAAGGGTACACTAGCAGGGGAGGCCCTGGGCAGCAGCAGAGAGCGCTTATCATAGGCTCATATCAGGGAAATCATATCAGGAGCTTACATCTACTTGTGATTGCAGGCTGTTATCTAGTATAGCTTCTAGGCCCCTGTAGGCCACTTGGCCACACAGAAATGGATGCTGAGGCAGCAGTATGGAGATGTGGCTAAACTCTCAACAGTCACTGTATTTTAAATCCAGTGTCTCTCTAATCTCATTTCTTCTCCTTGCAAATAATAGATGCTCAGAAGTACTTAATCAGTAAAAAAAAAAAAAATGTAATAATTTATTTTTGCTCTTTGCTAATAATAGCGATCCTGAGCTGCTTACTGTGTCTGTTAACGTGCGGCTGGGGCAGGACGAAAGTTAGGTGTGTTAACAACTTAGGTGCCTTCACTGGTCTCTAGGTACCTGATGAACTAGGGCGGTCAGTCTGCGAGGCCAAATGGGCGATGACAGTCTAGGGGGCATTGCATCCAAAACTGCTTTTGGAGATACCATCTATGTTGTTGACTCGCTGGTATTATGTAGGGAGAAGTTGAGGAGAGAAGATATTTTGGTATGAATTACTTTTGCCAGTTAGCCATAATTGACATTTGGTTTCCCTGACCTTGATCCCATCAGACTTGAGGAGTAAAGTCATCTTGACTACCACACTTCCAGGGAATTAGTGGTTGAGTGTCTCTTTGGCTCTGCATTTCTTATTCTTGTCATTTGAAAGTGAAAAGGTCCATGTTTTGAAGATTACTGAAATATAGACTCCTAGAAACAGTCATCACAAGGTTTTAACAGACAAGTTCATTTTCAATTTGTTTGGGTAAGTTGCAAAGAAAGAACGTACTTTTGTCAAATTCTACTTATTGAGGAGACAGTTTGACGTAGTTTTTTTTTTTTAATATACTATTTTTTAAATTATTTTATTTTATTTATTTTTGGCTGTGTTGGGTCTTTGTTGCTGCACGCGGGCCTTCTCTAGTTGAGGCGAGCGGAGGCTACTCTTCATTGCGGTGCACGGGCTTCTCATTGCTGTGGATTCTCTGGTTACAGAGCACGGGCTCTAGGTGCGCGGGCTCAGTAGTTGTGACACGCGGGCTCTAGAGCACAGGCTCCGCGGCATGTGGGATCTTCCCGGACCAGGGCTCGAACCCGTGTCCCCTGCATTGGCAGGCGGATTCGTAACCACAGTGCCACCAGGGAATCCCCTGAAGTAGATTCTTAATCTTTTTGTGTCTCTTCCTTCTACATATGAGGCATATCATGGGTATGTACATATTCCATTTATTAAGTCATCAGATTAGAAAGGAATATTTTAATATATATTAAATTTTGAGTAAGGAGAAGAGATCCAGTCAGATTACAAGGTAAAAATTTTTATTAATCCATGTTACTTAATACAGTTCCACGTTTACTTAACCAGGACTCTTCACAAATGATGACATCTTTACTGATTTTCTTAATGCCAGTTTCAGCACTAAAATCTATTACTGTGTAGCAAACTATAAAAAATTCTATTGCTTCTCCTCAGTAATTAATTTCTTCCCTTATTTCAGTTGACTTGGTTACTTATATAACAAGGTTTCAATGGGACATGGCTAAATATCCAATCAAGCAGTCCCTGAAAAATATTTCTGAAATAATTGCCAAGGTAAGATAAAAAATGATACAGGTAGGACACATTGATTTATAGTGGCTTTATTTATTTTATAAGTATTTAGTTATTAAATACTTTAATTTAGGTTTTGACAGGGCAGCTTAATTATATGTGACTTACTACAATTTTACTAAAAAAAAAAAAGCGTCAAAAAAGGATAACACTTTCATGTGTACATTATCCAAATTGTGTAGTTTATTTAGGTAGTTAAGTTAAATGTTGCATCAACAATGTTTGAATAAGAAAAGTAACTTTAAAATTTTATAGTTATTTATATAAATTTGAAGTGTAATTGAGATCACATAGAACAGGAAGTTGGAATAGATAAGAGATTTATGAATCATTCAGATGTATGATAATGGTCACTTAAGTATGTTTATGTACAGTACTGATTCAGATTAAACTTTATGGGTTCTCTGACACCTTCCTTTCAGATGTTCAGTATTGATTCTCTACCCAGAAAAATTGCCTGTATTCTTGTACCACATGATTTTATGTACAGTTTCAGGGAGTCCACAGGTGTTAAAGCCCATCCATGAATTCACTGAATTAAGAGCTCCTTTTGTGTTTCAAAGTCCTTGAGCTTGAGAGAAAAATGTAAAAGTCTTACCTGAAACTATAATGAGGCAGTAGACAAAGACCTATTAATTGTTTGACAACATTTCTATGACCTGGCTAGGATGAAAAGTATGGTTTAAATCATCTGGACAGACTTCCTTGGCTCCCACTGGCTTTATTTGTACGTTGTGCTCTATGGTTAAATGTAAATGAATAGCCTATCAAGGATTTTAACTCAAGTCATCATATAATTTAATGAAAATGAGTAGTCAGATAATATAAAGTGGTGCTCTTACTATGACTGAGCCTTGTTTTCTTTTGATCCTTATCAAGGATTTAGTCGTCTTCTTCCTGATACTATTATAGTTGAGGAAAGAGGCTCAGAGAGGTGAAGTAGTTTTACCCCAGTGCTACACAGCTGATGATGGTAGAGCTGAGTTGAAATTAGTTCTTCAAATGTTAAATCTACTGCTTTGTGTTTTCTCCCTAAGTTGTTAGTAGTTTTAATCATCTTTTTGAAAAATCAGCTTGTGTAACATTTATAAATAAATTCAAACATAATTTTAATTTTATTGCAAAAATATTTTGTGGAAGAGTAGTGGTGTTGTGAACAGCAAAACTCTATGTGATGTAGTTCCTTTGGAAATTAATCCTTGAAACTTGTGTTTTAAAGCCTTTTAATTAGTCATCTCTGTAACCAGTGGCCTAGATTCCATTTACATGGTTTAAGAAGTGATATAGTAACAATAATTAAAATACATGTAGACTAAAACATTATCTTTAATAGAAAAGATTATATGAAAATTACCATAGTTATTAAAAATGAAGTAGGTTTTTTTTAATGACCTTTAAAGCCATGCTTTTAAAATAATAGAGTATTTTTACATCAGGAACTAGTGGTGTTTTGGTTTTTAAAGTTTAAGCACAGCTACTTTGATTGTATTAGTAGAGGCAGGTTTAGGAAAATTTTCCCTTTTTCTCTTTTTCTCTTTAAAGGGAGTGACTCAGATTGACAATGACCTGAAATCTCGAGCATCCGCATACAACAACCTGAAAGGGAATCTTCAGAATTTGGAACGAAAGAATGCGTAAGCATGTCAAGTATATGTAAATAATTAAAAATTGGGAGGGACTTCCCTGGAGGTCCAGTAGTTAAGACTCTGTGCTTCCACTGCAGGGGGTGCAGGTTCAATCCTGGTCAGGGAACTAAGATTCCGCGTGCCTCATGGCACAGCCAAAAAAAAAAAGAATTGGGGAAGCACTCTAGCATACACTGAATGAACTATTGTTAGGGGTTGGTAAGTTCCACTTTGTGCTGTTTCTATAATCAAAATGGTGTTTTTTTCACTTCATGGAGAAAAGCTCACTAATTCAGGCTAGTCAAAACAAATGTGAGGCTGATTTATTATACTCGTTTCATACATAATACTTGTGAGTTGGGTCCTGGTTTATCCCTTTATCCATCTGGTTTTTCACTGAAAATGAGCTAAAGTTAATTGTTTTAAATCAAATGATAGTTTAATTACATAGCAATCATCTGCTGCTTAAAAGAATTCTATAGAAGAATCCTTTTGTAATGTAATACTCATTCTTTAATTTTTCTGTTTTCCAAGTTTTGATTTTTTACATATTAGGTTTTCTTAAAATAGACCACTCTTGTTTTGGTTAATATCACTGTAGTATGACTACTACAAGTGTAGCTTTAAGCACTTAACTCTTCCAGTTATGCATTCATATCCCAGAAAGAAAGTTGGTTGGATACTGTCAGTGGTGCAAACAGGGCAAGTCATTTTCACTGTGAAATGTACTAGGAGACCAAATGAAGACTGTGTTAAAAGAGTTGATTATTGGGTTAACTAACCAAAATTGATACCCAGGGAGAGGGAGGATAATCAAAGGTTGTGCTTAGATGATACGATTTCATAATTATGATGAGGTAGACTGTAATTGATACCTAATGAATAACACTTTCTCAGTTAAGATACTATATATGTAATCAAGAGAAGAGCTGAGTTATAATAATTAAAGCAAACACAAAGGGAGACACTAGAGGCAAATTCTGATAAAATGTTTACATTTCTTTGGGTTTGGATGTGGGAAATATTCAGCTAAATTTTGACTTCTTATAAAATAAAATGTTAACTCAGGCTAATCCCTCTCTTGAGATGTATATATAGTATATGTGACTATAATTAGCCTGCTATTTCTTTACTTGTGTTCTGGAAGCACATAATTATCCAGCCTAATGATTTTTTTCTTATTCCTCAGAGGAAGTTTGCTAACTAGAAGTCTAGCAGAAATTGTGAAGAAGGATGACTTTGTTCTTGACTCAGAGTATCTCGTCACATTACTGGTCGTGGTTCCCAAGTATGTCTTTTTATTACAGAAGGTTTTTACCTGTTAAAATACAAGAAAAATATTAGTGTCTGATATTGTAATTTGAAGTTTTCCATAAACCCAAGTGTAAAGGGAGTATCACCTTGTCATTTATTCTGTCAACCAACATGTACTCATATGGCACATACAGTAGAATTTAGTTCATAACCTGGTAATAGAGCTGTCAATTATAAATTGATATTCCAAATCAAAATTTGCTTAGTAGAGTTGGCCCATTAAAAAATTAGATAATGCTAAATTATTGGATTTAAAAAAAATATTGTTCTTAGATTTTTCAAAACAGGGAGCTATTTGTTTTTCCGAAAAATATTTGATGATTGGTTAGGATGAATTAAGCCCTCTAAGAAGCAAAGGATGGATTAGATCAAAGCTTGGCATATTTTTTCTGCAAAAGGCCAGATAGTAAGTATTTTACCCTTTGCAAGGCATATGGTCTCTGATACAACTACTCAGTTCTGCCACTTCAACTTTGTGGTTGTAGCTGAAAGCAGTCACACACAGTGTGTACATGAATTGACGTGGCTGTGTGTCAGTAGAACTTTATTTACAAAGACAGGTGTACAGGTTATGGGCATAGTTTGCTGGGTTAGACCATCCTTTGAAATCTCCTGTAGGTTAGGCCTTCTGTTTTAATTAATATTTGGTAATCTTGGTAAAATGAAACCTTTGGAAGATGAGAACTGTGTGTGTGTGTGTGAGAGAGAGAGGGAGAGGGAGAGAAGGAAAGAGACACTGTTAATGGTTTCCCTTCTGACTTACACTAAAATCTCACTATCAGGGAATCTTCGGGGGATCCAAACTGGGATGGGAGATTTGGGGACTCTTCAGAGCGTTATTCATGAAATCTTTCTTTGCTGTGCTCTCCATTTTTGTCTGGTTAGGACACTGGGAATATTAGAAAATGATGCCTCCTGGAAAGGGGTGGGAAAGGACCTCCATTGAATTTCAGTGGCTACAGTATTACCTGACTTCTGCTTTTCCCCCTTACTGCAGAATACTAGAACACTGATTATTTCTAAAAAATTTCTGTGTCTTTGTGTTTTTATACTATGCAGGAAAATAACCTTTGCCCAGATAAAAGATTTGTCTCATGCAACCTTTATTTAAAATTTGTGTTTAAGACCAGAAGTTTTCATAGTTTTCTGTGCACTGTACTTGAAACCTCGGATAGGACCTAGGATACATTGTATAATGGATTATTCACTATCCTGGCTATAGATACTACAATTCTTTATTTTGTACTGCATATATAATCATCTCTTGCCACACCCACAAAAGCCAGTGGTCTCTAGAGAAGGTTGTTGCACAGTTATCTGTGGCAGCTTGGTTTACTGTCACTTTGTTTACTCAGCACTTCCTGGTACTCTGTGCTTTTGGTAAATGTGGTTTTACCCAGCTCTTCATAATGGCCACTGAATAGAAATGTTAGTGATTCCAGCATGGCTTCTCTCTCTCCCTCTTTCTTTCCTTTTTTTCTTTTTTTAGTGAGGTAATAATGTATATCAACCCTGAAGTTGGAAAGTAATTTAGAATCTGTATTTTGCTTTGCTGCCTTTCCAAACTTAGTTCTAGAATGTGCCTCTTTTGCAATAGTTACTGGATGTAAGAGATGGTGAGCTGTATTTCCTGCTTTACCACTCAGTGTATTTGAAATTCATTCTCTGTAGAAAACTTGATTTTTTTATTGTTGTTGTTAAATAGATTTGAGGTATACCTATTATAGTTGGATTTCCTATTTGTCTCATAATTTTTTCTCTTTCTGGGCTCGGCAGGAAGGTAGGACTTGTTTTTCTCTTCCAGTAACTTAATTGTACCTTTTCTGCAGGTTAAACCACAATGACTGGATTAAGCAGTATGAAACACTAGCTGAAATGGTGGTTCCAAGGTCTAGCAAGTAAGTAGTAGTCTTTGTAAAGCCTGTTTCTTTCGTAGAATTCCTTTGGTAGTTTGGATGTTGGAATAGGAGATATCTTTATCTTTCCTTTGTGGTAAATTTTACAGTTTTGGAGCCATCATTTTCACCTTAAAAATAAGTGAGTTATATTAACTCTAGCTACTGTAGACCTGGAAGGGCCTTTGTACAGTCTGATCAACCCACTCATGTTTATAGATGTAGAAGTTTGAGGCCACAGAGGTGACGTGGTTTGCCCAGAGTCACACATCTCATTAGTGACAGAGCTGTAACTAGAACCCAGATCTCTGGTGTGGTACTTTTTCTGCTGTGCTATCCTCTCAAAATTCTTCCTTCAATATTTATTGTATACCTACTGTGTGTCTATATTTCCTCATTTATCTTGCAAAGGAAGTGTACCAAAATGACTACTAGGGTACTCTGTTGATCTGCAAATGTTTACCATCACTTTCCAGTAAGCATAGATTCTACTGAATCTGTACTTTCCTTTAAAAAAACACCCAAAACTTTTATTAAGCAATTTTAAACTTATGGATTAATATTCACTGTCTAATTTGATATGTGCAGCAATTCCATGAAGTAGTTTTGGCAGTTATACTTTTTCTCATAGATGAAGAAATAAAAATGCAGAAGAGTTAAGTCATTGCCTAAAGCATATATGGCTGTATAAGTGTGCAGTGGCAAAGTTAGGACTAAAACTCAGGTCTTTTAACTCCAAGTCCTGCACTCTTGACACTACATAGCATGTCATTTTTTCCTGCATTCTGCCATTCTACACAAGATACTCTTCAAGAAAATATTAAGTACAGTGTATATGCACCCCCAAAGAATTGTTTTGTATATACATATATATCCCTCAGCGTGTATATATATATATATACCCTCAGCATGGTGAAAGAAAGGTCTAGGAGGTAGTAAAGAAGTGGTGTTAGTAAGGCCAGGCCCATGAAATATTTTCTTTTCCAGTTTCATTGTGTCATATGGGAGGTAGCTTAGTATAATGGAAAGAGTCCTGGACCCAGGGATCTGAGTTCTATTGCTGGTTCTGCTACCAACTTGCTATGTGACCTGCGGTAAGTCTTTTAACTTCTCTGGGCCTCATTTTCTTTGTAAAATGAGCATCGCACCTTCCCTGTACACATTATGAGGTTCTTTTAAGGCTTGATAAGATATATAAAATAGAAGGTAATATGATTATTGTAGTTTCACAAATGTTGATTTTTTGAGAATGAAACCACAAACCTGTGCTCATTGTGAATTTTTTTCCCATTTGGGGGGAATACTTTCCATTCACACTGGCCCTTCACATGGTAAACTGAAGATTGAGGTGTGTCTTAATGCTGGTTTTCCTCCGAAGCTGTTTATCCTGACAGATGACGCCTTCTTAGACCTTTGTGCTCTGGAGACCGTAAAAGTCACAGAGGTTGTCTTTACGTTTGGGGGCAGGGAGAGGAGGAGAGTAAGGACCCAGTGCGCACACAGTGTCCTCCCACCCTGTGGTGTGTGAGCCTAGTCCAGGGGAGTGGCGTGTAGGCCCAGGTTTATTCGGAAAGAAGGGCTTTAGAAATATTGCTTCAGACTTACATCTTTTGAAAAATCACTTTAGTAGTTAAAAGGAAAAAAATTTCAGATGCCAACAGTTGAGTATAGGCAATACCTGTCCTCTGCATGACCCCTGAGCGCTCACTGACCACCTGAGAGTCCCCAGCCCTTCCTCACTCAGTGAAAACATCTGTTCACCTATTTATCAGTCTAAAGACTTTTGGAATCATTGACTTCAAAAGTTATTTAAATTTAGTCATTGAGAATAATGCAGTAGCTCAGCCAGCACCTGAAGAGGATGCTTAGTTCACGTGGGGCAGACAGGTTTTAGTGGGTTAGTCTGGAATTTTGTACTTCTGTTTAGGAAAGATCTCTATGACTTGATGTTGGATTTTTCACTTATCATAATAACTAACATTTTTGAGTGATTACTATGTGCTGGTCATTGTTCTAAGTGCTTTATTTTAAAGTGAATTATAAGTAGTAATACTGTCACTTGTTGCTTTTTGGCACAATACCTGAGTGGTTACTCTTGGAAGCAGTGAAGATGAAAGTGGACTTTTGAGGAAGAAGAATAGATTGAAAACAACCATCTTTAAACCTGAAAGAAATAATTTCACCTAAAAAACACACAAAATCTAACTATTTGCAAAATATTCTACATAAATCTTGAAAGATTGGACCATGTGAAATATTGCCATCATTGAGTGGTTAAGTGCAGGGATGTGTATAAATGCCAAGTCAGAGTTAAAGGCCAAAGAAGCTGAGAGGCTGAGCTGCTGTTCGGCTTCTTTCTGTTGGAAAAACTGTTCAGAAAGAGGTGATTTTCACTTGTACTTTCAGAATTACCACTTAGCTTTTTGTCTGCCTACTTTTGCTTGTTAAGATAATCTGGTTGGGTTACGTCACTGGTTGACTTCGGCCTTTTCTCTGTTGTTGGAAAAACAGCACCACAAACTCATTGGTGCTTCACAGACGCTTTTGTTCAGGGAGCTGGAGTTCCAGATGAACCAGAGGATCCTAGCAAGGAAGGCCTAGAAAAAAACGACACTAGCCATTGTTCAAAGAAAAGTTTCTTTTGTGTTTTGGAGCAGGGGTTGCAAAGATAACTTTTATGAAGAAAAGCAGGAAAGATGCCTTGGCAATGAAGTGGGTAGGTTGACTGGGGAGCAGAGCAGATGGCAGGACTGAGTCTTAGGAGAGAGGTAAGAAGTCAGAAGCAGCAGGAAGAGCTAGTAAGCTCCAGAAGCACTGCCACTCGCATGGGAGACTGAAAATGCCGTGAGGCAGCCGGAAAGCATTGACTTTCAGTTTCCTCTCGGCCTGGTTGCGGGTGTGAGGAGGTAGCATTACTGTTTCTACACAGCAGTAGAACTAAACGAAGAGAGTGAGTTTGGAGACCCAGCCTGCAGCTCACAGACTGTCATCTCCACTTGATTTCTGTAGCTGTTCCCTTGGTCTCACCCTCAACCTCTAGAGAGGCTTTACGTCTGGAATCTTAAACTGTAACCCAGCTCTTGAACCTGAGCCTTCTTTCCATCTTTTTCACTGTCATGGAACCTGCTGTTTGACATTGGCCACATCTCTGTTCCCCACCCCTTTGTTTGCATGGACCTTCAAAACAGCAAAGTACTAAAGTTAAAAAGATCAATTAAGGTTAAGATAAGTTTAAAAGATGAATATGATAGTGGTGGAATATTGTTAGGATCTGAGATAGCCTGTCAAGTTGGATTTGGCTTTGTTGTGTTTTTTTTAACAAATTTATTTATTTATTTATTTATTTTTGGCTGCGTTGGGTCTTCGTTGCTGCGTGTGGGCTTTCTCTAGTTGCAGCGAACGGGGGCTACTCTTCGTTGCGGTGCGTGGGCTTCTCTTGTTGCGGAACACGGGCTCTAGGCGCGCAGGCTCAGTAGTTGTGGCACACAGGCTTAGTTGCTCCGCGGCATGTGGGATCTTCCCGGACCAGGGATCGAACCCATGTCCCCTGCATTGGCAGGTTGATTCTTAACCACTGGGCCACCAGAGAAGTCTCTTGGCTTTGTTTTGATCCCAATCAGTTTGCACATTACTGAGTCAATTCTGGCAAACCTGAGGATCATTAAAGGTTTTTTATCGAGTTCTGTCCACTTTGTAGCTACCTTGCTTTAGATCTGATGGGCACTGGGAACAAGAACGCAGGATAATAGTTTTGAGAGGGCACAAGTTAAAAGGGGTGGGCCAGGACTCATGGGTCAGGGCTGGACTGGAGAGAGGAAGAGAGAATTCAGTCACCAGAAGAGAAGAGGGTGTTTAGCAAGGAAGTAATGAGAGTCTGGAAACCAGCCAGGTGCTGGACAATTTTTCCTCGGCTGGCCTAGTGCTGATACAGATTGAAAAGCATGATTCTTGAGTTTGGATGCTTTACTTGATTTAATGTTTAATTTTGTTGGTTATGAAGAAATGCACTAGGGGGCTGTTAAGGCACCGTAAATGAAAACATCATAAACACTGAGTGTCTTCAGTGTTGAGGCAGTACAGATGAAAAGCACTGAAGTGGTTTGGGAAGGGCTGCCATACCCTCCTCTTCCTCCCCCTGTTTCTGAATTCTGCCCACAATATGAACGTGAGCAATAAATATAAAGCTTTAAATGGACTTGGTCTTTCTTTCTCTAGTGTTCTCTCAGAGGACCAAGACAGTTACCTGTGTAATGTCACCTTGTTTAGGAAGGCAGTTGATGACTTCAGACACAAAGCCAGGGAAAACAAGTAAGATTATTATTTTTTATTTTTTGATTTGTTAGATCACCTATACATGGTGTGGACAATTTTGGTTTTTTCCCCCCCCAATTTAGATTCATCGTTCGTGACTTCCAGTATAATGAAGAGGAGATGAAAGCAGACAAAGAAGAAATGAACAGGCTTTCTACTGACAAGAAAAAGCAATTTGTATGCGTTTTTTAATACTTAGTATTATCAGTGTTAAGCAGAAGAAAAAGTGGTACTGCTTTTCTTTAATTTAAAAGAAAACAAAACTTTTCTGATTTTGCTTTTAAGACATTTGATTCTAGCTTTTTTTCCTACTAAATAATCAAAATAAGTTTTCTCTAAGCAAACTGAGATCTGTGAATCCTTATCTTAAAATATATTATCTTAAAATTAATCCCCCTAAGTCCATATCAGAAATTAATTTTAAATGCAGTGTTTTGATTAATACCCATATAGTGAGGGGTTATTTTAGTTAAGTAGTAGTTCTCTCTCTTCAGTAAGAAATTTCATTTTTTGAGGCAGATTTTTTTAATGCTGCATGCAGTGTTTTATTGGAGGAATTTGTATTTAAACCATTGGTGAGTTAGTATGTTCTAGGCACAATGGAGAACAGGGATGGAATTGTGAGTGAAAGATGGTGTTGACTTTCTTGCCATCTCAAGTGCAGGATTATTGTGAAGACTGAAGCTTGTATGGAAGGGGAAACATGATGAGTGAAAATGTATTTCTCTTGTAATGCAAGAGGAAATAAAAGCAAATTCCATTTAAAATTATTTCCAAGTACTTTATAAGCCATTGCATCTCAGTTGGGAGAAAACTAACCCTAACCAAGTAATGTCGAATAAAACCAACTTGTTAGGGAGGTCCGGATCCCTTTTAAAGAACAGATAATTTTAACCAAAGACTTTCACCTCGTTGTATTATCCTTTTTGCGTAAATTGATTGTTACATCCAAATGAGCCTAATAATGTTACCTAAATAACTATTAGCTGAACTGATCATGTGTGTCCTTTAAGTATGGAGAGGTGGTAATAAGTTATTTGTAATTTGTTTCTTTAAAGAAGTGTTTTTATTTAGAAGTACTGAATAACTAAATTCAGAAAGAATTTATACTACATAATAGAACCATTAAAAATTTAGAACATGATGAACAGCTTTTAGGGATCTAGATCAACCCCCTGATTTTACAGATGAGAAAACTAACACCTAGGGATATTAAATGACTTACTACATAGCTATTTTTCGTTATTTCTGAGAAGTTGTGTGTAATTGAATTCTATTTTAAATGTATAAAATGTTTAAGAGTATTGGATAGTAAATTTAGATTTTTATATTTTGGTTTTCAAACCTGTAGAAGGACACTTCTGTATTCTGTGTCACTTTAAATGACTTTCATTAAAACATAGGCCTTTTTGGGATTTCCCTGGTGCTCCAGTGGTTAGGACTCTGCACTTCCACTGCAAGGGGCGTGGGTTTGATCCCTGGTCGGGGAACTAAGATCCCACAAGCCACTTGGTGTGGCCAAAAAAAAATATATATATATATATACCTTTTTCTGTGTAGTGAATAGATTCAATGGATTTTTGTATCTACTTAGGTTACAGAGTAGTGGCTTAATCTTTTCATCTAATTTAAGGTAAAGTATCCAAGATAATGAGAATAATGAAACATTTTTAAAGTGAATTATAATGTGATTTAATGCTCTTAAAGATTCTTACTGGATAGTTGCTCCTTTAAAAATACTTGATTTATCTAATTTCTAACTGCCATTTTCAGGACCAAATTTGTGGTGATTTTTTTTTTTTTTTCTTTCTTTCTCTAGGGACCACTTGTACGGTGGCTGAAAGTGAATTTCAGTGAGGCGTTTATTGCATGGATTCATGTAAAAGCGTTGAGGGTTTTTGTTGAGTCTGTTTTGAGGTAAAGGAAGTTAATTGAGAAACTTCAACTAAAGAATTTATAGATCCCTTTACATTGGACCTCTTTATTAAAACACACAGTCTACTAATAGGAAATTGATTTGGAGAAACCAAAGGGCCAATCGTGAGGGAGAGATTGTCAGTGTCATACTGCTTATTACATGCACGTTGGTCTTGTCCCTTAATACCGGGTTTGAAGAAAGAGATCACGCTGCTGTGCTCTCTGATTCTTTTCTTATTATGTACTTAAGTTAAATGTAGATTATGAAATATTAGCCAGTGTTTGTTTAAAAAAAGATCGTTCAAATATTTTACATGTAGTTTGGTACGCAGTATACCTAACGATGCCTTATTTGAAGTCCTCATTTCAATTAACCTAAAATATTTTTTTATTTTGAGGTACTTAAAATCTCAGTCATCTTGTGATCCTCTGTACATGTTGCTCATATTAGAAATATTTCAAAATGCTTATCTGCAGTCATGCTCACTATTTGTAAATTTCTTTGAATTTTCATAGTAGATGTGGGTAGTAATCTCATGTTGTTTATTATCATGAAAGCCCTCCATGTTCTTGGGTTCCGAATCCATGGATTCAGTCAACCGTGGATTGAAAATATTCGAAAAAGAAACTCCAGAAAGTTCCAAAAGGCAAAACTTGAATTTACTGAGCCCTAGCAACGATTTACATAGCATTTGCATTTTACTTACAACTAATTACATAGCATTTACATTGTATTATAAGTAATCTAAAGATGATTTTAAAGTATACTGAAGGATATGTGTAGGTTATATGCAAATACTACACCATTTTATATAAGGGACTTGAGCATCCGTGGATTTTGGTATCCACAGGGGTCCTGGAGCCAATTCCCTGCAGATACCTAGAGACACTGTACTAAGTTTACATATTACCACTGTCTGCTGAGGGTATTCATAGATTACCTTAAAAATTGAAGAGTAATTAAAAGTAATTCCTAGTAGACAGTTGGCTCTCATCCTAAAGAAAGATTTCTAATGGACATTGAGGACCAGGGAAGGTTTGAGTTTCTGCGTATATTAGCTGAACTTGTAAACATGGTCATTAAAGTGAGGTACCCTTTCCCCATTAACTGTGATTAAAGAAGAGTATGAGAGTATTTGCTTTAAAAAGAAAATCTCTGCATATGTTTGCTTGTGTTACATCCTGTATTTCTGCTTATTTATAAGGTATGGCTTGCCAGTGAACTTCCAAGCAATGCTCCTTCAGCCCAATAAGAAAACAATGAAGAAACTAAGAGAAGTATTATATGAATTGTATAAACATCTAGATAGCAGTGCAGCAGCTATTATTGATGTAAGTATTTATTAGACAGCCTGGTAGAAGAGGAACTGGATGAATTTCAGAAAACATTATTGGAAGCAGATAAGATGTTATTTAACCTTTTGAAAGTTGCTTTAAGAGTCTCAATTTGTTAGTAATTAATTTACCTGATAGCTTAGCAAATAATTTACCTTGTTTACCCCATTTTACTAGTTGCTTCTTGGTATTTCTAAAAGCCAGTTATCTTGCTGTAGATCCGATGTTTATAGCTGCAGAAATACACACACAACCAGTGATACTAGTTATTTACAAAAGTTATAAATTGCAGAGAGCAAGAAAATAAGTAGTTATTGTAACTTTATTTGGTAGAAGTAGTGGAGTCAATAGATGAGCATTTTAAAGGGAACTATCATTTCTCTAAAATGGTATGTGTTTATGTGTTCTTTTTAAACAGAAAGATACAAACAGTATGTGTGTTTTTCGTTGTTGCTGTTGTTTAAAATTGTAATAGGCTTTTATGTTTTTGATTTCAAATATCTTGCTGATTTTTTTCCTCTTTAGTTTAGGATGGCAGTATTTCACATGTGCATTAGTTAGAACCCATGAAAAAAATCAGGGTTTTTTGATAGAAGAAAATGCAGGAAATGACTCTACATTTTGTAGAGTTGATAATATGTGAAGTCTAACTGTTTGATACATAATTTCCTACCAGTAAATTCTTATAACATGCATATGTAATAAGTGGTTTCTGTAAAAATCACACTTGGTTTATTTTTATCCAGCATTTTATAAGCCATGTGTCTCCTAAACTCAATACACCAAGCCTGAGATTAAAGAAGTAATTTTATACAGTATGCATAAGAAAGGATGGTGGGGTGACGGTTAAACACACACAGGCTTTGAGGGCAGAGAGTGCTTCAATCTGGCTTTACTACTCACTCTGTTTCCTAGGGCAAGTCAGCCTTTATTTATTTATTTATTTTTAAAGATTAATTTATTATTTATTTATTTTTTAAAATTTATTTTTGGCCGCATCAGGTCTTAGTTGTGGCATGCGGGATCTTCTTTGAGGCATGCAGGATCTTTCGTTGCGGCGCGTGGATTTTCTCTTCTCTAGTTGTGGCGCGAAGGCTCCAGGGCCCGTGAGCTCAGTAGTTGTGACACGCGGGCTTAGTTGCTCCGTGGCATGTGGATCTTAGTTCCCTGACCAAGGATTGAACCCGCATCCTCTGCATTGTAATGTGGATTCTTTACCACTGGACCACCAGGGAGGTCTCAAGTCAGCCTTTCAGAGATTGTTTTCTCATTTGCAAAATGGAGTTAGCAATGCCAAACTCAGATTAAATTAGCAAAAATGTATAAACTTAGCCCAGAGTAGATGTTCATTAAGAAGGTACAGGCATACCTTGTTTTGCTGTGCTTCACTTTATTGAACTTTGCAGATACTGCACTTTTCAATTTACAAATTGAAGGTTTGTGGCAACCCTGCGTTGTCAGATGATGGTTTGCATTTTTTAGCAATAAAGTATTTTTGAATTAAGGTGTATGTACATTGTTTTTCAAGACATAATGCTGTTGCACACTTAATAGACTGTAGTATAGTGTAAACATAACTTTTATATGCACTGGGAAACCACTCGCTTTACTGTGGTGGCCTGGAACAGAACCTGCAGTATCTCCAAGGTATGCCTACGAATGGTAATACTTTTTTTCTTGTTTAATTTCTTTAAGTACTTAGTTGAATAATCATCTGATTTTTCAATAGGCTCCTATGGATATTCCAGGCTTAAACCTGAGTCAACAGGAGTATTACCCCTATGTGTACTACAAGATCGATTGCAACTTGCTGGAATTCAAGTAAAATGAGCCCCCCAGATAGCCCTGCCCTCGTGTCGGTGTCGGTGTTTGCTAACAGACATAGATTGTAGTTTGGCTGTACTTTTAACTCTCTCTTACCCCTTGCTTGCTTCTCACCCCCTTTCCTAGTCGTGTTCTCTCGTAGTGGTCCATTTGTCAACATTTTGTTTTTAAAAGGAAACTATATGTCTTGTTTCTTTTTATTGATCAGGTCTGTAAATGTGTGCTAAAAATAAAATCAGAGTTTATTTATAAACAGAATAGTTTATTTAAAAAGAAGGTCTTACTTCATCGATATTGTGGTATGCATTAATTCCATTTGTTACTGTTGTGACAGAAGCCTTGTGTACAAGGGAATGGTGTAAACAGTTATACCATTTTGTTCACTGTATTTAGTAGACCTAATTGTTTAATAGTTATTGAATCATGATGTAAAGAAATGTGACAATATTCAGGTATGTGCTTTCTGAATGTTTCAAATTACAATCTGTGAGCACTATTGACACCCACAGGAGAGAATAAAATTACCTGTGCAAAGGTGGATTGTGGTGTGTGTAACTTCCAAAGATTACGGTTCAAGTTTGAAGATTATTTTTGAACACGTGATGGGTATTTACATTTGGACACTAGACTTTCAGGTCTCTCAATTAGGAGGTAGGGCCAATTTTTGAATAAAGTGTAGTAGAACTCTGCAGTTTTAGTCATTTGTTTTGTCTAAGTATTTTACATGTTTCCTTTTTAAGACTTAATTTTGCCTTCATCTTGACATTGATGTCATTTCTGATGTAGTCTGAAAAGAGACATTGCTAACCTTACAAATCTCTGAAATGAGACTTAGGTTAGCATCCTGAGTGAGCTTTTAAAAGAGGATTTTGTGGCAGTGCTCCCCTTCCTGTGCCCTCACAGGCTTGTAAATGGGAGAAATAAATTTACATTTTAAGGGCATTTCTAAACTACCGTATTCCATCTAGAAAATTAGCCTCTCAAATCCGTTTTATTTCAAAATTGTATACTGTTATGTCAAAAGTAATTGTTAACTTCAAACAAATCCCGACTTCTATGAAGTAAAACATGAGAGACGAGCCCTCTTACCCCCTAAGTTTCTTCTTCGCAAGGAAGTTACATAGTTTTTCAGGCCTTTTCCTGTATCTCTACAACATATATATCCACACACAGTTTATTTTTAAATAAAAATAGGATCATCTCGCACATATTCTGTCACTTGCTTTTTTTGCTTACTGGTATAGCCAGGGTATCTTGTCAATGTGTCTAGAGCTACCTCATTCTTTTAACTGGCTACAGTGGTTTTCTATCATGTATTTGTGTCACAGTGTAGCTAACTGGATGGATATTCACCTTGTTTTTGGTTTTGCTCTTACAGGCACTGATGCGGTAAACATCCTTGTATACATGTCTTTGTGTATTCGTAGTAGTATTTCTGTAAGAAAGATCCTGGAAGTAGGGTTGGTAGGTCATAGGGTATATATATTTAAAGTTTTGACATAACTGCCAAGTTATCGTCAGAATTCTCAGTTCAAGACATGATTGGAATGCAGTTTTATTTTCAGTTTTTCTTTGGATAAGAGGAAGCTGAAAAATTTTGGTTTTGATGTCAACAAATTCTGGTTCTGTCTTCTTTTGCAAGTGTTCTTTGAGTCTTAGTGTTTGTAAAACGGGTATAATCTCTATCATGGGGGGATGTGTTTTGATGATTAAAAGATTGTTAGGCCCACACGATGACTTGAAGGCTCTTCTTAGACTTTAGTATTATTGTGATAGGAGTAGGTGGGGATTGTGTCAGGTTTAAAATTCCAGCATATGTTTGGAACTATGGGACTTTGATTATCATTTCTCCCTGGGACGCAGAGCAGCTGTGTGAGTAGCTCTGCAGCCAGACCCCAGCTCTGCTACCAGTTAGCCCTGTGGTCTCAGCGCTCGCGCCCTCCTTGGTAGAATGGGGTAGCTAGAGTGCCCACCTCCTAGTCTGTCGGGTTGAGTATCCAGCGGCCCATCCAGTGCTTGGAGTGGTGCACGAGGAGAGCTTGATTCATGGGCGGACAGTCCTAGAGGAGGGCCAGTAGCTCCTTTTCCACCTGTGTTTAACCTGGGAATTTCAAGGCGTGAGTCACTGTGGAGTCTGAAGGTTAGAAAGAAGTAGTGATGTGTGTGTGGGGGTGGGGGGGGTGGGGTAAGGAATACAGTCTGTGTCTGTAGCGCAACGTTAAAGCAGTTTGAGAGTCTCTGAGCTGCAGTCCATGTTGATGGCAACTATCATTTCTGGGAGGGCCTGCTCCTGTTGCTTGCCGTGCTTTGTTTGCTCCGGCGTCTGCTGGTTCTCCCCTAGGATGGAGCTCAGGTAACTCTGAGAGTCATTGAACATTTATCGAGTGTCTGACAGAGACCCTTCTCCTGGTGCTCTCACCCCCATTACCTCCTCCCTTCCCCATGGTGTTGGTGCTGGGAGGACCCGCAGTCCCCGTGGTACCAGGAGAGGCTTAGGGTCAAAGAAGTTTAAGTGATTTCTTCATTAAAACTCACAAATTTTGAGTTGGAGTCAGAATTTGAACCTAAGATTTCCGATTGCTGGGCTCTTTCCTTCCTGTCGTGCCTCCCATCTTTACTAGGCGCTGAACAAGTGAGGCAAACACGTTCCTTAACCTTAGTCCAAGACAGACAGTGATGTAGAAAAGGCATGGGGTGTGGGTCATCAGATACCGAATCGTGTCAGTGTTTGGCCCAGAACATTTTGTCAGTGAGCGGTGACGACATCCCCAGGTATTCCGTGCTAGTTTCTGTAGACTACGTTATTCGACCTGGAAGATTTCCCTGCGTGCTGGAGCTGCTCTTTTTTTTTTTTTTTTTTAATGTCTGAAACATTTATATTAACATATTTCCATACATATTTCCATACAAATACAAATATGATTTTTAGAAATTTCATGTAATGTCTGAAACATTTATATTAACATGTTTCCATACAAATAACCCAATGAAAGTTTAGTATTAGTTGTTTTGTTTGTTTTTTTATACTGCAGGTTCTTATTAGGCATCAATTTTATGCACATCAGTGTATACATGTCAATCCCAATCGCCCAATTCAGCACACCACCATCCCCACCCCACCGCAGTTTTCCCCCCTTGGTGTCCATATGTCCATTCTCTCCATCTGTGTCTCAACTTCTGCCCTGCAAACTGGCTCATCTGTACCATTTTTCTAGGTTCCGCATACATGCATTAATATACGATATTTGTTTTTCTCTTTCTGACTTACTTCACTCTGTATGACAGTCTCTAGATCCATCCACGTCTCAACAAATGACTCAATTTCGTTCCTTTTTATGGCTGAGTAATATTCCATTGTATATATGTACCACAACTTCTTTATCCATTCGTCTGTTGATGGGCATTTAGGTTGCTTCCATGACCTGGCTATTGTAAATAGTGCTGCAATGAACATTCGGGTGCATGTGTCTTTTTGAATTACGGTTTTCTCTGGGTATATGCCCAGTAGTGGGATTGCTGGGTCATATGGTAATTCTATTTTTAGTTTTTTAAGGAACCTCCATATTGTTCTCCATAGTGGTTGTATCAATTTACATTCCCACCAACAGTGCAAGAGGGTTCCCTTTTCACCAGCTGTACGGAGTGTGCTCTACCCAGAACACACAGCGCCTGTTTAAGAGCAGCTCCAATCCAATTGGATTGGAGCTGCTCTTAAACAGGCGCTGTGTGTTCTGGGTAGAGCACACTCCGTACAGCTTGTTGAATGAGCACGTATCAAGTAGTACCTTTAAAGTAATGCTCTGTATGTAACGAACACTCGGCAGATGTGAACTTTTTCTTGCTCTCACTTTAAAATTAAATAGTCCCAAGTGTTGGAAATAAAAGAAGTTGATCGAGATATGAGCTTATTCTCCTTCATTCTTGGCTGCCTCTTTAAAAAAAAAAAAAAAAAAAGACGAAATTAAGGTAACATGCACAAGGTTAAAAACCATATACACAAATATTATGAAGCAGCTTATAATGAAAACCTTGCTGACCTTTAGAAAAAAAATGTGGTTATTGTTTCCTGTTAACATCAGTAAGAGATGGTTTGTCCTAGAAAGTCTGTAATAGTATTATGTTCTAGAGGAAACGTGTTGAAAACTTTGCTAATTTAGTTCTTGTCTCTAAATTGAAGTTCACCCATTTCTGTAATATAAACTTATTTATGGTCTTTATTTTTCTAGCATAAATAGCTTTAGATTAATATATGAATGTAGTTCTAGCTTTTTTTTTAAAGTAATATGACACATCAGAACTATTTTATTTACTGGCGGATTATCCTTATAATATTCTTAGATCCGAGCCCAGTGACTTGTGAGAGAAAAAGGAAACAGAATAAAACCATGGAAGTGATTAGCAGTAGAGAATACCCCCTGGGATTGTTTAGCTAGAGAAGAAAATGAAACTGAGGAGAAACAGGACAACACGCTTCATACCAAGAATGGTCAAAATAATGGAAGAAGAAAAAAGTTTACAAGTCCTGTTTGTGTTTGCTTGAAGCAAAAGGCAGTCATCAAACACAAACAGGACATTTCCTGACAGTTGCTCATTATTGAAATTGAGTATATCCACAGTAGTTCTTTACTTGCAGAATTTAAGAAAAATGCAAATTCATTGCTAAACTGTATAGAGCTGTGCTTTACATTCTCGAGTACATCTGAGGAATACTCTATAAGGACAAACACCCAGGAGGCTCAGATGCTAGTGTCAGCCAATTGCAATCTGAGACTGCCTTTTAAAGATCCTTCTTCCTACCTCCCGCCCCCATATGGGGTTGTTGACTTAGAATTTGTGAGCGTCTTATTCAGGTCTTATTCAGATAGTGATTTTTCTCTATTTCACACGGACCACACTTAATAGGATCATCATGGATAAGTCACTTTTTCCTACCCTGTCACCCAAAGAAGCATCCTACATCATTGATCAGTAGAACCAGAAAGTTCTGCCTTGGCTGGAACTGACCAATGTAGGTGTCCTTTACCCCTGCAAGGCCACAAAGTATCAAGTTGAAATTTGCAAAAACCATCTAAAATGATCAAAGTCACATTTTTATCTTTTAATTGAAAACCCACTTTGGGTGTGATTTATCACTGCCTATAAAGTGTAAAAGCACAACCATAACACGGAGTTTTTTTTTTCTTCAGGTTTTTATTATCTGTTTTATGCATATTAGTGTATACATGTCAATCCCAATCTCCCAGTTCATCCCACCACCCCCCCCCCTCCCCCCGCTTTCCCCCCTTGGTGTCCATACGTTTGTTCTCTACATCTGTGTCTCTATTTCTGCCTTGCAAACGGATTAATCTGTACCGTTTTTCTAGATTCCACATATATGCGTTAATATATGGTATTTGTTTTTCTGTTTCTGACTTACTTCACTCTATAACAGTCTCTAGGTCTATCCACGTCTCTACAAATGACCCAATTTTGTTCCTTTTTATGGCTGAGTAATATTCCATTGTATATATGGACCACATCTTCTTTATCCGTTCATCTGTCGATGGGCATTTAGGTTGCTTCCATGACCTGGCTATTGTAAATAGTGCTGCAGTGAACATTGGGGTGCATGTGTCTTTTGGAATTATGATTTTCTCAGGGTATATGCCCAGTAGTGGGATTGCTGGGTCATATGGTAATTCTATTTTTAGTTTTTTAAAGAACCTCCATACTGTTCTCCATAGTGGCTGTATCAGTTTACCTTCCCACCAACAGTGCAGGAGGGGTCCCTTTTCTTCACACCCTCTCCAGCATTTATTGTTTGTAGATTTTCTGATGATGGCCATTCTGACTGGTGTGAGGTGATACCTCACTGTAGTTTTGATTTTCATTTCTCTAATAATTGGTGATGTTGAGCAGCTTTTCATGTGCCTCTTGGCCATCTGTATGTCTTCTTTGGAGAAATGTCTATTTAGGTCTTCTGCCCATTTTTTGATTGGGTTGTTTCTTTTTTTGATATTGAGCTGCATGAGCTGTTTATATATTTTGGCGATTAATCCTTTGTCCAACACAGAGTTTTAAAGAATGGTTTGTATGAGGAAACAACAGAAAAAGGATATTAATATAAAAGTGGAAAATAAGTTGGATGCGGCAAAGATTATTGTTGATGTTAGACCAAAAGAGGAATAAACTGTATGTACAACACTGCCTTGAACTTGAAAGTAGGGATTTTTAAAACTAGAGGATAAACAGAAACTCCAGAATGTCAAATCCAAAGAGCAGTTCTCATGACACTATTTCCTAGGTGTGTGGATGACCCCTTTGGATAGTTCTGTGATAAATCATTCTTAATTATCTTTTTCACAAACACAACTTGCCAGATTTTACAGTTAACTATTGACATACATATTTGGGCTGATTCTCAGAGTAATTACAGGTCAGTACAGGTTTTAATGTGTTATTAGAAATGTAAAGTAACTTGTTTTTTAAAATAAAAATTGTGACCACACGGGTACTTTCTTTTACCACAAGAGGGCACTCTGGTGCCTTTGAAAAGCAAACAGTTTCTTCCCCTCACTCCACCCATGGTTGGTTATGAAATATACAATTTAGAGAAGCCTATTGTGATTTGTAATATTTTGTTACAAGTCTTTATTAATATAAAGTTCTCAGAAAATGTTAGATGACTCATATATTCATTTTGTGACTTAATCCAGCCTCGTGTGTGCACGTGTGTGTGTGTGTGTGTGTGTGTGTGTGTGTTTGTAGAACCCAAACACCTTTCAGGTGACTGGTGCCAGTCAGTGACAAAGTTTTCACCAAAAATAAAATGAAAAAAATAAGTATGTCTGTCTATGTGTGCATGTATAATCACTTATCTAGCAAATAATTATTGAGCACATACTATGAACCAGGCATTGTTTTAGGTGCAGGCGATATGATGCTGGGCAGTAAAAAGGCACGATGTGTGCCGTGATGGGCCTTACAGGCTAGTAATCTGGTGGCAGCCTTACTTGACAAAATGTTAACTTGGCAGCCCCTAATGAGAAAAAGTATTTTACTGATCTGTCACATCCAAAGTCTGAAAACATACTTAAGGATATCTGTCCAGAAAAGTCAACCTATAATATCAGTCAGTGGGTACAGAATAGACCCATGTTTTTTTCAGATCTGACCACATGGCTGGTCTGGCTCAGCACTGTCTGAGAGATTTTTCTATGGTGGTGGATATTCTGTATCTCTGCCACCCAGTGTAGCCTCTGCCACATGTAGCCATAGATCACTTGAAATGTGGCTGGTGTGAGTAAGGGATTGCATTTTTAATCTTACTTAACATTGATTAATGTGGATAGCTACAGGTGGCTAGTGGTTACCACACTGGACAGCGTGGGTCTGGTTGGACACATCGCAGTAATGAACTGTTCTGCCCTTGAGTTTCCAGTATGCCGCATATCCTTTGGCTCTCTTTGTTTCTTAACTGGCAGAGCCAGCCTAGCTTCTTTTCACTTTGATTGCCAGATTTAATTTCCCAGGAGAGGAAAGGATTGCTTTCTGAATCATTGTTGATGGGCCTCAGACTGCTGCACAGACAGCTTTCTCTTTGATCACAAAAGACAACTACATATACTTTGTGCCTTTATGTGCACGAGGGTAAACCAGTTGCAATATTGAAACACCACAAGCTGTTTCTGATGGGAAATATTGAATCAGCGGAATTGAAAACACAGCTGTGCGGCTCTAATGGGAATGTAATTTCTTCTGTCAGTCTGTGCTCACTTAGCGTTCATTGTGTGCAGGGCAGTCGCCGTGCCAGACCCTGCAGGGAGACTTCAAGGGGACCATCAGTACATGTATGTTGAATGACATTTTTTGTCTCTATTGACTCTTTTAGGAATTTAAGAGGTTCATAAAACAGTGAACAGTTCAGGTCTCCAGCAAGAAGTCTAGCACTTTACAGAGCAGCCTTGGAAAGAGGCAAGTTGTGTACGAACGGAAGGGCACCCTGTGCGTTGGTGGTTTTCATGAGTGATGTGTTGGCAAGGATCTTGCCTCATTCTTGAGCCCAGTGGCAGGACAACTGGCCACAGGAGGTAGGGGTGACATCCAGAGCCAAGCTCCTCCCTGCCCCAGCCTCGTGCGCACACCTCTGCTCTGTGCTCCTTGTCTCCCTCATCCTTTGCACCCAGGCACTCCAGCATTCTCGAAGTTCCTCTTCCTGCGCCTCCACTCCCAGCCCTCCCTTTCCCCAGCCTGCTTTGACAGCCTCCTAACTGGCCTTGTCCCCAGCCCTGCTCACCCTCAGTCCACCTGAGCACCGCTGCCAGAGGAATGTCCACTCACTGCTCACAGATCTGAAGAGCTCACACACCCACAGAATAATGTCCCTTTGTGCACATTGGATGTTTTCCTTCTTTTTAATTTAGCTTCTCTACATGTTTTCCAAAAGCAGAATATTGTTTAATGTTTGTTTTTTAATTTGACTGGAGTCTCTTTGATGGGGAATTTAGACCATGGGTGCTGGTAAGGAATGTTCCAGTGGTCTGCTGTCCCTGCTGGCCCCTCGGACCCAGACACACCTGCCATATTCAGATCTGTGCTCTCTTCTTGCGTGATCTTGGGGAGCCTGACATCCTGGGGTCTGAACCCATTTCTTCATCTGTAGAAGAGAGAGAATTATAACTGTAGGGTTATTGTGAGGTTTAAACCTCATGGTATGTACCAATTTCCTAGTAAGATACATGGCACAGAGGAGGGCGCATGGCAACATTGTTAACTGCTCTTTTTATTGTTAGTATTATCCCTTTTTTTTAAAAAAATAGTATTTGATGTTTGTTTCTTCTAATGTGAATTGAAATCAGTTTCCCTTTAGCTACATCTATTTATTTTTAAAGTACATTGCTCTTTTTTTAAAATTTATTTTATTTTATTTATTTATTTTTGGCTGTGTTGGGTCTTTGTTGCTGTGTACGGGCTTTCTCTAGTTGCGGTGCACAGGGGCTACTCTTCATTGCAGTGCGTGGGCTTCTCATTGTGGCTTCTCTTGTTGCGGAGCACGGGCTCCAGGTGTGCAGGCTTCAGTAGTTGTGGCACGCGGGCTCAGTAGTTGTGCCTTGCGAGCTCTAGAGCGCAGGCTCAGTAGTTGCGGTGCGTGGGCTTAGTTGCTCGGTGGCATGTGGGATCTTCCCAGACAAGGGCTCGAACCCATGTCCTCTGCATTGGCAGGCGGATTCTTAACCACTGCGCCACCAGGGAAGCCCAGTGCGTGCATTTATTGAGAACATTCTATGCTAGCAGGTATGCCAAACTGTTCACCCCAAAGCTGTCCACCCCGTCACTCTTTAAGAGTGCTCTGCAAAGAGACTTGGTGCTCTCCTGCAAAAGTCAACGAAGATCCAGGCAGAATTTAGTAATTTGTAAACTTTGACTAATTTCTCTCGCAGCTGCCCTGATTTCTTCAAAATCCTAGTCATCACGTGTTTATAAAATTAATTGGCAGTTTAAATCCTATTTGATACATAACGAACAAACCCTGCAGCCCTTTGACAATAGCCAATAGATGACAACAGGGGTCTTGTGGTGGGTGGGAGGCCCTCTGGTTTTCTTCCCATTTCCCCAGTATGTCTGTATGGCTCATTTCCACATTCATGACGGGGGAAAGTTGTCCTTTTGCTTCAGGCTGTTACGGCCTTTTGCTGGGAGACAAGAAGCTGTGATCACCGCTCATTAATTTATTAGATAAATCTATCATATAGATTGTTGCTACTCTCACTTCTCTCTTGCCTCTGCCTCTTAAGTCAGTTAAGGTATTCATTTGGCTCAGCTATTATCGAATTCCTAACATTCTTTCAGGAGCAGTACTGTAACTTTGCAGAGGTGTGACCATCGTGATATATGAATTGATTGCTTGAGAAGTGCTAGTGTTAGTTCTGGAGTGGGGCCTGTCTAATTAGGTACTCAAGTTGAAAGGAAGTGTCAGGTTTTCCACAAAGCTTTACAGATTTTAATGGGCTGCTTGCCCCTCGTGTCAGAATTTCTTTTCTGAAATAAATGATTTGGAAAGGTCTTATCTTTACACTCAGGCACACAGCTTCAGTTCCTCCTGTCTGGGAAAGTTAACTCTCCTGTTCAATCAGTCTCCCACAACTCCTCAAATCCCACATTGAAATTGTAAGGCCACAGTAACGTTTATTAGACTTCTCCTGTTTTCCTTCTTTGATGCCTTTGCTTGTCGACAAGTTCATGCCTTATTTTGTTTGGTCACAATCTTTTAACATTCTGGATCCCTTTTGACTGTTTCACCTTGGTGATTCTTCTGTTTTTTATTCTGTCTTCCTTTTTTCTCCATTTCAGTACCCCTTTCCAATGAACCTGCTTTTTTCTCCTGTAAGGACTGCAGTTTGCAAGTTGAAAGGCTTACTTGCCCAAAACTTCATGATGCTGAGCGACCATTTCAAATCCTCTCTGAAGCTGAGGTGGATGAATGGTAAAATCATGCAGCGAGGCAATGGAGTAGTTGGGATTCTCCAGAGAAACAGAACCAATAGGATACTCACATAGATACTCTATGAAGAGATTTATTATAATGAATTGACTCACACAATTATGGAGGCTGGACAGTCCCAGATCTCCAGAGCTGATGTCCTAGTTTGAGTCCAAAGGCCATAAGCTGCTGTAGAATGAGGAAGAGCTGATGTCCCAGCTCAAAGGCCATCAGGCAGGAGAATTCTCTCTTACTTGTAGGAGGTGAGCCTTTTGTGTTATTCACGCCTTCAACTGATTGGATGAGGCCCACCCACATTAGGGAGGGCAGTCTGCTTTATTCAGGTCCACCCATTTAAGTATTAATCTCACCCAAATACACCCTCAGAGAAACACTCAGAATGATGTTTGACCAACTCTCTGGGCACCCAGTGGTCCAGTCAAGATGATACATAAAATTAATCCATTATAAGCAGCTCTTCCTTTCTCAGTAACCACACAGTCCTGGGCTTGGTGTTATTTGTTGTTTGATATGTACAGAAGTTGAACCAAAATAAGGACTAGAATCTCAGTCCAGAGCTGGAACATTATTTTTAAGTTTTACAACCACTCTGGTTTCACAACCTGGTTATGTACCCTTTCCCATGTTTTGTACATGCTCTTTTTACTGGTCTCTGTCTCCCATTCTTCACAGGAATTGTTCCAAATTTTCCTATTTTTCAAGGCCCCTTCCCAACTCCTGCCCCTTTGATTTCTGCTTAAGATCTGGTCTCTTCTTTCACAGATGGGAGAAACTGAGACTCAGAGGTCAGTTGCTTTGCCTAAGGCCACACAGCCACTGAGCGGTCAAACCGGGTTTACAGTAAGCCCTACGTACACACGAGTTCCGTTCCAAGAGCATGTTCGTAAGTCCAGTTTGTTCATAAGTCCAAGAAAGTTAGCCTAGGTACCCAGCTAACACCATCGGCTGTATAGTACTGTACTGTAATAGATTTTTAATACTTTTCACACAAATATACATAAAAAACAAACACAAAAAATAGAGAAAACATTTTTAACCTTACAGAACAATACCTTGAAAAGTACCAGCTACATCACCGCTGCTTTTACACTTGCTTCTGGACATCCTGGGCTTGAAATAGGCACTGTACTACTGTACTCTCTACAGTACTGTACAGTAAAGTACACAAAAGCACAACCACTTGTAGAGGATGCACACACGTGACAGTGTACGCCAGACACATGAACTAACTTTCGTGATAGGACATGTGAACACACGTTCGCATCTTTGAAAGTTCGCAGCTTGAAGGTTTGTATGTCGGGGACTTACTGTAATTTGAAGTGATTGGGCTTGTTAGTCCTAAGAGCATGCTGGGTGCGAGGCATCATGCCAAGTGCTAAACACCGTTGCTTTTCCAACACCTCCGGACTTCTCTCTGCCTTTGTCCTTCCCATTTCTGGAAAGGTATGTCCTGTTCCAACCAGTATTTCCCTGCCCCGGCTACATGTAACACTCTGCTTGATCTTACTATCCAGTCACAGGCATCTGGCACTTTGCTCCTGTAATGTTCGCTTCTTTCTTGTTTATTTTTCCCCTTGGTATTATATAAGCATAATTCTGTTCTTTCATCCTAAAATCTCTCCCTTGATTCTATGTCCCTCTACAGCTACTATTGATCTCTCCTTTTCTTTTTACTCCCCCCCCCTTTTTTTTTTAAAATTCCAGATAAACCCTCAATTTTCCCATCCATGAAAAAACTATTCCTGGCAAAGTCATTGAGAGCATCCTGTTTCATCAGATGTGTTTCTGCTCTGCTTGACTCCATTGCATTTGTCACCATTGACCACTTCTTCCTCCAGAAACTATCATTTCTTCTCTTTTCTTGCACTGCTTTCCTCCATTTTCTGCCCAACCCTTCCTTCAGTGGTTCTCACGCTTGGTTATGCATCAGAATCACCCAGAGGGCTTGTTAGACCACAGGTTGCTGGCCTCACCCCAGCCATAAAAAGAATGCAGTGTTGCCATTTGTGATAAGGTGGATGGACCTAACTGAAATAAGTCAGACAGAGAAAGATAAATACTGTATGATTTCACTTACATGTGGAATCTAAAAAACAAAATGAATCAAAAAACATAACAAAATGTAAACAGAGTCATAGATACAGCAAACAGGTGGTTGCCAGAGGGGAGGAGGGAGGGGGGAGGAGAAATAGGTGAGGGAGATTAAGAGGTATAAACTACCAGTTGCAAAATAAAAACATTCAATTTTGGATTCACTCTTCTCATGGTATTTTGCTAGTGATCGTTCTGATCGCAGGGCCTGAAGTGGCTGAGAGCCTTCCATGTTCTAGTGTGATCTGGGCTGGGGAGGCCTTTGTGTCCTGGCTTGAAGGGGTAGCAAGGAGTTGAATCCTGAGCAAGTGCTCCCATTAGCCTCCAGGTACAAATGTGGAACATTTCCCTCCTCCAGTGCCATCACCTTGACAAGTGTCTAGGGACCTCCTCTCCTTGAAGAGGCTTTATGGCTGTCCTGGGACATTAAAGTGTAAGTGAAAAGGACCAAGTCTTGGACACAGACAGGTGCCCCCTGTCTAATGGTGGGGTGGAGGATGGCTAGTGGATGACAGACAACCTGGTGTCAGGGAGGTTGTGGCTTACACTGTTGGTTGTCTCTTCATAGAGCTGTTCAAATTCCTTTTCCCTTCATACCCTGTTGGAAGAACTCACCTCCCACAATGGACACTGAATATGCCAGACATTCCCAGCCTCCACTGCAGCTTGGGGAGGGCAGGTGACCCAGTCCTCATCAATAAGATGTAAAGAGAAGACTGCTGAAAAGTGTCTAGGAAAGATTTTCCTCCCTGCTAAAGAAATATGCACAAGAAGAACTCTTCTCTCCCATTTCCTTTCATTCTTCTTTGGATGCAGTTATATGAGGATGTAATGCCTGGAGCCATGGCAGCCATGTTGCCTCCACGAGTTGACAATCCTAAGAAAAACCCCAATCCTCTGAGATAGCAGAAGAAAGAGCCTGGGTCCTTGATGACATTAAGCTGCCAAACCAACCTTAAGAATTCTTTCTTAAGACTTCATGGACTTCCTCGGCAGTCCAGTGGTTAAGACTCTGCACTTCCACTGCAGGGGATGCGGGTTCGATCCCTAGTCAGGGAACTAAGATCCCACATGTCACGCGACACAGCCAGAAAAAAAAAGACTTCATATAAGATGACTAAGTGTCTCCGTTGTTAAGCTATCTTTAGACAGATATGTTGCTTGCAACCAAAAGGGTGGATGGAGGCTGAGGATGCTGGCTTAGCTCCTCAACCGGAGACCCTTTCATGTATAAGGGCCCCTTGTTTCGGGCTCTGCTGACCTCTCCATTTCCCTCCTCATTCCTGTTGTCCTCCTAGTCTCTGCCCCCAATAGCCTGGGCAATCTTTTTCTGGTCTGAGGGTATAAATACCTGGCTCATACTCATGATTTTTCTGTGCTCTGAATTTTCTCAGGGCCTAGGCTTTTAAAACAAAAAACCGACTTTTTTTTCCCCCCGTACATCATGGTATTTTTCAATTTACAAAATAGTCTAGATGCTAAAGTGGGGAAACATCCAAGAGGATGTATGTGTTGTAGTGGAGGGCAGGGGTGGGGAGGGGGAAGCTGATGGTGATGGTGGAGAGGATGAGGCAGATAGAAGAAGAAGGAAAGAAAACAGTATCATTTACTATTTTAAGCCTTGTATCCATTTTTAAAACTGTAGCCTTTTTAGACATGCTTGTGGTAAACATTCATAATATTAATATTTCGAGGAGGACATGGGTAAAAATCACAAATAACATTAAAACATTTTTAAGCTTTGCCCCTTTGCGATCTGTCAAAAAGGTAAAGTCACTTTCAAATCCAGTAAATACTCTTCATTTGCTTCATCCATTTAAGAAATATTTTCAGAGCCTACTGTGTGCCAGGATCTAGGTGCTAGGGTTATAGCAGTGTACAAAGCAGAAAGAAATCCCTGCCCTTAAGGACTTTACTTTCTAGAAGGGGAAGACAGACAACCAACAAATCAAGTAAAACAGAGAATGTAAGAAGATGACAAGTGCAATGCAGAGAAATAAAGCTGGAGATGTGGGGGGAAGGGTGTTGTTATAAATGGGATATCAGGGTTCCTGAGATAGTGAGAGATTTGAACAAGGGAGATGAAGGAGGGAGCCATACAGATACATGGGGTGGGAGCATCCCAGCAGAAGGAACAGCAAGGGCAAATTTCCCTGAGGCAGGAGATCGCTGGGCATGGACAAATACAGTTTATGTCAGCGTGGCTGGAATGGAATGAGCCATGGGCAAACTAGGAGGAGACCAGTTTCCAGAGCTAGTGGGGAGCCAGACTGGGGAGGGCCCTGCTTTGGACCAGGGGAGCTTAGAAAAATGCCTTTTCATTGATGCCCTTCCAGAAGCCCGACTAGCTGATGCCATGTCCAGTAGAATTGATTGTAGGGGGTCCCAACCTGCCTCTTGGCCTATTTGATGCAATGTATGGTAGACAGCGAAGCAGAAACCTGCTTTTAAAGCTAACTGCCTGCCCATCAAGCACCTGATGTGTATGGAGTTCCAGAAAATCTTGAAAATTCAAAAGGCATTGTCACAGATACTGGGCAATGGGGTTTTCTTTGGATTCATTTGAACTCAGCTTCTGGTACATTTCCTCTTCCTCAAAGGCTACAGTAACATTAAATATATGACAATGAATATTTTTTTTGCTATTGCAAAACACAGGAAACCAAAATTTGCATTTGAAAAAACTTGGTAAAATAATAATATTTAATCAAAACGACATACAGTTATCATCGGTTATTTTAAAACTGCACCTCTTTGCTTGGCCTCTTCAGTGCCCTCAACCCTCTATGCGTTCATAAGGCCTCTCCACGATCTCCATGAGTTTCCCTTTGGGTAACTTTTCTCTCCACCTTTCATAGGAACAGATTTAGCTCTCAACCTGTTCACCTCTCCCTTCGCATTTTATCTCCGTGGGTCTTTCTCTTGGGCATGTTGGTGTCAGCTGGGGGCTCATTCTGCGGAATCCTGTAGGTTTGACAGCACTGAGGGCAGCTAGAGCTTCATTTCTTCTCCCAGCATCCATTATTGACCCCTTAAGGAATCTCTCTGAAATTTTGACCTGGTGGGAAATCCTTGAACTGACAGGGCTTCTAAAGGACAGCCTGTTTCTGCCCTCATCGTCAACACATCTGCCCTCAAACTGCTTTTGGCAGGTGAACAAGGGATTTTATAATTCCACAATGTCAACGTATTTCTTTTCCACAGTCTCTGCACTCACGTATTGGTACCGTGTTCTGGTTAGAAATGCCTGCCACCAGCTCCTCGTCAACTACGCACTGAACCTTGATAGTCTTGAATGGAGTTTGGAGTGTGCTCAGTGGGACAAATATATCATTCATTCATTTCCAGGGTAGACATTTGCTGAGTGGCTACTGTGTGTTGGTCACTGTTAGCTGTAGGAGATACAAAGCAAAAGAAAAAATTCTGACTCTGGAAAAACTCATGGGTTTGTTTGTTTATTCCTTTGGCAATGTTGAAAGGACTCAAAATATTATTTACTTTGCAGCTCAGGGGTCCATTTTGGACCTTTCCTTGTGGATAGAGGGTCTTTCATTCTTCTGGGGCCAGAGGACATGGAGGCAGCCGCTTAGGTTAGGGTGCTGACGATGACCTGGGAAACTGAGACTCAGAGAAGGCAAGTGCAACCTCGGGGCCACCTGGTGGTCTGGTGATGGTGCTGGGACGGGCACGAGGCATTGCAGGGGGAAAATACGTGGAGATGCTGCATTTCTGAAGTACAAGATCGGCTGAATTGCTATCAAGCCAGAACATCTCAGACCAGGTAGGGAGGGGTTCCAAGTCCGCAGATGTTCCAGCAAAGAGAAAGCTCGCTCATTTCCTTCCTCCTCTTACCTGCCATGCTTCCTTACCCCAGGACCTGGAAGGAATTCAGACTCTCCCCGTCCTGGGGCCTGAGGGGAGGACTGAAGAGTTAATACACGTAATGTGCTTGGAACCACACCTGGCACAGAGTGCTGTATACGTCTGTCTGTCTGTTGTTATGTTATTATTATAGTTCCCAGATGACCAAACAGATGGACCTGGACTTTTCATTTGAGTAGCCACTCATCAGCAGTGGGAGCGCTGGTCTGAATTTTGTGCAGATGGCACGTCTCTACTCCAGCCAAGACACCTCAGGTACAGAAGGGCAGCAAGAGGGGGCTCAGCTCTTTGGGAGGAGATGAGGAGGATGGAGGCTTTTATCTGGGGGGGAAGCTCTAGAGTACTCAAGAAGCATCAAGAAATCCCAACTTACGCACTCTTGGAGAGCATGCCCTGTTACTATGGAGAGGGCTGGTTTTCTCATGTTCTTAGCAGTGTGGGACGTGTTGTCATGGTTAATCAATCCTCCTGAGCCTTTCCAGGACTCCTAGAAGGTTCCTAGGAGTTTGACTGAGAATTGAATGGGAAAAAAACCCAAAACCAGGTAGTTAGGGCTCCCCTGACAGTAGGGGGCTCCAGTTACCCATAGGACAAACATAAAATAAATGTTTTCATTGTAGGAGATTTGTTTTGGTAGCGTTTGTTTTTTTTAATATAAATTTATTTTATTTTTGGCTGCGTTGGGTCTTTGTTGCTGCACGGGGGCTTTCTCTAGTTGTAGCAAGTGGGGGCTACTCTTCATTGCCCTGGGCGGGCTTCTCATTGCGGTGGCTTCTCCTGTTGCGGAGCACGGGCTCTAGGCGCGTGGGCTTCAGTAGTTGTGGCACACAGGCTCTAGAGCGCAGGCTCAATCGTTGTGGCACACGGGCTTAATTGCTCCGCGGCATGTGGGATCTTCCTGGACCAGGGCTCGAACCTGTGTCCCCTGCACTGGCAGGCGGATTCTTAACCACTGCGCCACCAGGGAAGTCCCTTGGTAGCGTTATTGGAAGTAGAGTTTAAGATACATGCTTAAATATCTTTTTACAGAGGATATCTTAAAGGGCTGTCATTATAGAAGGTGCTCAGAAAAAGTAAGACCAGAGCCGTTATTCACAGTATCTAGTATCTGTCAGATATGTAGCATGAGATAATTATTGAAAATTTATAATATCATTATCATCAACACTTATAGAAGGCTTAATAAGTGTCTGTACTAAGTGGTTTACATTCGTTATCTCATTTAATCCTCATAACAACACTGGGATAATAATAACTGTAGGTAACCAGAGACAGAGTCATGGTCAACTGCCCAAAGTCACACAGGGCTCTCCCCAAGCTTGCTTTCTTTGAACCACTAGAACTTACTGCTGGGAAATCCTTCTTTTCCTTGTGAATAGTCACAAGTATCCTGGAAACCAGCCAAGCCTTTATAGGAAGGCTCTTGTTCTGGACTTGGAGGGAGAGAATATTTATCATAGTGTGGGGTAGAAAGAAAAACAGGAAATGGTCTCATTTGTTTTGAAATCTGAAACTAAATGTCAAGTGTTCAACTCATTTCAGCCAAAGTGGATTTTTGTCTCTTTTCATTTGGCCACTGCAGGTCCGTTTTGTGTGTGTGTGTGTTGGGGGGAGGGCCCATGTTTTCAGGCCCAAAGTTCCCTTTACCTCTCTTATTGGTTCAGGATCAGACCAGGAGGCAGGAAACCCAGATTCCAGCCCGGCTGCTCTCTGGCTCCTGGAATCTGCGTTTTCTTGCGTGTGGAAGTGGGGGGATAGCACCACCTCTCCCTCAGAGCTCAGGTTGGCATGTCAAGTGTGCACAGACATGCAACATCACTGTCGTCAGGAAGATGCAGAGGGGGAGTTGAGGCACTGGACAGGGAGCAGCTGTGCGTGAGATCCGTGCGGCTTCCTTTTGAGGGGGCCTGAGTGAGGGAACGGGCATGCTTCTGAGCGTGGAAAGCTCTGCAGAGGTATATTTTTGAGACTGATGCAAAATCCCAGGCAGTGACGTTCTAGTGACTCAGCCCAGTGGGTGGAAGTGATTTTAAATAATGACAGTATCAACCGCCTTCCTCTTCCCGCAGTGTCACACACCACCAAACACAAACTCTCTGGCTCTGCACCCACCGAGTCAGCTAGTCTCTGCGGGCTGGAAATGCATGGAACTACGCACGTAGGTCACAAGGCAGCCCTCGCAGCCAAGGGGGTAAAACTACACATCTGCCCAGCAGTGTCCTTCCTTCTCTTCCCCACAACCAAGCCCAGATAAACAAGGGGTGATAAAAAGGTCACCTTGCACATTCCCCAGATTTGAACAGTCCTTTCAGAGTGAAGTGAGGTGTAATTATAGCCGTCACCGTCAGCGAAGAGGCCACTTGAGTTAATTAGAAAGGGAAGTCACCCAATTTCAGTTAAAACCATTTAGAAATTGGTGGCATTTTAGAGAGAAAGCAACTGCCGTAATTGGATCAGGCAGCTCACAGATGTCTCTTTTCAGACAGAATGATAGGGGAATCAGCTCAGGAAAGAGGGTGTGCAGGTCATGGCCGGGTTTGGAGCTAGTGAGTTTCTCTGCGACCCTCACAGAGATTGACTCATGGAACTGAAACAGTGCCCGGCCCCAGGGTCCCTGCGACGCTTATGTCCCTCTTGACCCGGGGGCCTCCGGAGGTGAGGGGCCAATCAGGGATTTTTCTGGGGCTTCAGAAGGATTGCAGGGACCCTTGAGCTAGCAGTGGGAGGAAAAAGGAGGGTGGTTTCTTAGGAGAAGAGAGCTCATGAATAAAAATGAGTTAGAGATGGAAAAGATGAGATCGGAAGAGAACACTAAGCACAGAGGCCATTGTGTGAGTCGGGTTGCAGGGGTAGGAGCCTTGGGGTGGCTCACCCCAAACCCCGAGGCCCCAGATTAGGAGATGCATGACTGTAAGGAACATTCACTGTGTACTGTCAGGACAAAAGCAAATTAAAAACAAGAGGTTCGATCTTCCCTGTTGAAGATAAAGGAAGAGATTTCCCTTTCCTCCTTTTTCTTTGAGTACTGACTTCAGAAAGCTTGTCATTGTAAGTACTTTCTTCCTTCTTTGAGAGATATATAAGTCCTTTTAAAGACTAGATTGGCATCTTGTCCCTTTTATGACCCAGGGACGTCTTCCTCGGGCACCTCTTTGAAATGCAAACACCAAGGGAGATGGCCCCTGTCTTCCAGCTTAGGTGGGAGGCCAGGAGCCTCCCTCCCTCTAAATTGCAAAACAACCTCCTGTCATGAAGCAGGAGGAGTTTGTTTTTCCTCTGGATAAAGTCAGTTAGCTAAATAACTGGTCACCCCAATTACCAGGTAAAGTTAGGATGAACTGTGTGTGACCAATGGTGCTGTCAAGTCCTCTGACTGGAGGACCAGTGATGGTTTATCCTGAGAACATGTATGTCACGGGTTGTATCTGTGTGGCTCTCTAAAAGGGTGAGATTTCTTTCTGCCTCTGTAATCCCTGGTGGATTGCCTGTGCCGTGCATCACCTTCTGGTTTAATGCTTATTCAGTAACAAAATTGATTTTGTTCTCCACTACCTTTGTGGAGAGAATTTCTGGGTTGGGAGAAGAGTTTGTTTTTAGTTATATTTTCGCAGTAGTACCCACCATATATATCTGTTCTGTGCCTGACCTCCTGCATTAAGTCCATATTTGTAAGTACAGTGTACACCACCTTGGCTTTTTATAGCTAAAGTTCTCTCAAAGGATCCAACATTTTCCAATAGATGATCTCAAAGCTCATTGAAGGATCAGATATTCATTTTGTGATGGTTCCAGAAGGTAAGGGACTTCTCCAAGCTCATGCAGACTGGAGAAAAACAAGGGATTGTTAAATCCCTGGACTCCAGGACTCTCTGTACCTGCTGTCATATCACCCATCCTACAGGAGCCCACATCATTTGGATTCCCACTGTATTACACTATTATAATTTCTTTTATAAATCACTTACAATGTTCAGATTTCCCCCAAATTCCTCATCATGGTCTGCTTCATCACATTTGATGAATTCTTAGAAAAGCAGTTTGATCCACTTCTAAGTAGGTGTGTGAGAGAGATGAGTGCATATTTCCACAGAATGACTTGTACATTCATGTTCATAGCAGTTTTATTCATGATAGCCAAAACCTGGAAAGAACTCAAACGCCTATCAACAGGTGAGTAGATAAGACAATTGTGATCTATCCATACGGTGGAACACTACTCAGTCATTAGAATAAATAAATGGATGATACATGCGAAAACCTTAGTGAGTCTGAAAAACATTATACTGAGCTAGAGAAGCCAGACACAAAAGAGTATATACTACGTGATTCCACTTAGATGCAATTCTATAATAAGCCAAACTAATCTATGGTGATAGAAGGCAGCTCCGTGGTTTCCTGGGGTGGAAGTGGGTGAGACTGACTGCGGATGGGCACGTAGGAACTTTGGGGGATGGTGGAGATGTTCTACGTCTTGATTAGGCTGGAGGTTGCACAGGTGTATCCATTTATCAGAACAACCTGTATACATAAAATGGGTGTAGTTAATTGTATATAATGTATACTTCAGTAAAGTTAATTCAAGAACTAATCATGTTTTTCTTCATGTACAAAATTTGAAATAAAAAAATGCAGTTTGCTTTCTCATCCAAGGTGACCTGGTTTGTATGAAGATGGGAGCATAGCCCTTCTGCAGAGCCCTCTGAAAACGTCACAAGCTCAAACGGGCGCTAAGGTTATCCTAGTCCGTCCACGATCTCTGAGAAGAAGTAAACAGGGGCCTGGCTCTTAATAACACGCAGCTGGGGGTGGTGTGTTCCCAGCGTTCTTCTCTGGGGAAAGCCTGCCCTGTCAGAAGAATAAAGCACAGCCCACAGCTAGCAGGGTTGGTGAGGAATCATGATGCTTTTATAGGAAGGAAAGGGCTGTGATTCACACGTGTCAGAGTTGATGGGAAAATTAAGGGTTCCCTTCCCCAAGGAGGGGGAATAGAACTCTCTCTTTAAATATTACATTTCTTTAAATAAAAAGAAAATTCACTTCAGCTCCTCCCCACTGATTCATTTGGGAGAAACACCTGTCAGGTTTTGTATTTGGTTAAGTCAAATCCTTCCTCCGAACAAGGCAGTGCAGGGTGTAGGAAGATCACCTAACTCTTGTTGGTGTTTACTTAATGTAGAGAGAAAACACGCCTCTCTCTCGGTCACATGAGCCATTGCTCCTGCTAGGCGAAGGCAGGGACATCGCCCTTCCCTGACCCGGTTACCACCCTCAATTAAGGGTCAGGCAGAGGAAGATGGGCCTGAATTGTAATTCAGTGTTTCAAAATAGACATCATGGAGCCGGCAGATATCAGATTGGGAGCCTAGAGAGATTTTTAGAGGCCTTTGTACATTCATCAGATTTCCATCTGTCTTAAGTGTGGGCTTCCATGAGGGTGTGGGGGAAGAAAGTAACGGAGCAGAGATTTGAGTGATGCATCTACAAACCAAGGAGCACCAAGGATTTCTGGCCATCACCAGAGAGGAGAGAGGCATGCAACAGGTTCAGCCTCAGAGCGTCAGAACAAACCAATCCTGCCAACACCTAATATCCGACTTCTAGCCTCCAGAAACATGAGAGAATACATTTCGGTTGTTTTAGCACCCAGTTTGTGGTACTTTGCTCTGGTAGCCCTAGCAGGAGAAAGAGCTTGGTGTGCCTGGAGAAAGGTCAGAAGGCCGACGTGGCCGGGGCCGGAGGTGATGAGTGAGGAGGGGGCCTCCACAGTCCCCCCCCCCCCCCGCCCCGGGCTGTGGGCTGCAGTGACCAGCATGCTGGTGACTGCCCCCAGGTGGCCACTGGGGGACCCTTCCAGCCCCACACGCTGGCCTCTTGCCACGGAAAGAGCGTGCAGATTGAGTCACAGGAGCTGGGTTCAGCCTCCCCCTCCCTCTGCTTGTAGCTGTGTAACTCACATTTCCACTTTCCTCATCTGTCACACGGGAGGGGGGAGGACTATGGAGGCCCTCTCCATAGTTCATGACGAGCTTGGCCTGTCCATCTCTTGCGGTGCCGGCGAGGAGCAGCAGAAACGTTTGAAAGCCTGCTGTGAATCCTGCACCAGGGCGTTAGATGCAACTAACTAGTCCTGCTGGTTCAGAGTTTCAGCAGAGACCCCCAGAGAAAAAGAAAAATAGGATGCTGCTTATCTAGGCCTCACTAAGAGATTATGAGATCAGTGTTGAGACCGCTAGCCCATCACCTGCCTGGAGACTAAGTAAGATGAGGCTGGGGGACCCAGCAAGTGACAGGCAGGGAGGAGTTCTCCAGAGTGAGAGCTGTGCAGGAATGGGGCGGGTGCTCCTCCCCTCACACCCCTGTCTCCAGCCCCGGCCACCCCCGGTCCCCACAAGAAGCCTAGTGAAACTCGGAGGCTTCAGAACGCCCCCAGAGAGCTCGACAGGTACCCTCCAGAGTTGGAGGGACAGAGGGACTGACACTTGAGCCACTGATACAGAGCCTGGTTGGAGTGGCCTAGGGTGGCGGGCCGAGGAAAGGGGTGCGTTGCAGTGAGCTGCACGCAGGACCGCAGGGCTCAGGTGGGAGTTTCCATGGCGGCGGGAGGACCCTCAGAAGAGAGCTGGCGCTGAGTTGCCTTGAAAGGGACTCTGCCCCAAAGGACCATCTGCAAGGCAAGGTGACCCCAACAGAGTGACTCGGGGTGGGGTGGGTGGCAGAAGCCAGGGCTGGGAGCCGTTGTAAGCGGGCAGCTTGAGGAGCAGCACCTGTGTCCAGTACGTCCTCACAGCGGGATCTCCGAGGGATCTGCAGAAGCTCCCCATGGGAACGAGTAAGCTTCTGGGAAGGACATACCCAGGCACTGGTTCCAGACAGCTGCACTGATCAAGCACTCTCCTGGCATTCCCTGTCCCCCTTCTCTGCTCCAAGTCTGGAGGGATCAGAAGAGGATTTGAGCAAGGTGAGGAACTGGGGAGAAGTCCACCGTGTTCCTCCTTTATTTTGAGTTTCTTAGCCTGAGTCAGGCCTGAATTGTAAACTGGATGTGGGGTTATAGCTTTAAGGTAGACTGAACTGGACTTTCCAATACTCGAAAAAGGAGACTATTCATTAATAAATAGAATGACTGGAAAATCTATGGGACTTTTCTTGGAATTCATCCAGGGACAGGGAAGAACAACCTGACAGCGGTTGCTTAAAGAAGCAGTGGTCAGAATCAAGATGTTTTTCTGTTCATACCATACTGAATTTTACTCTCTTAACAAAGAGCTTATAGTTAGATAAATTAACCTTAGAACCTCCTTTCCTGGGAATAAAAGGATCAACAGAGCCCACTCTCTTTATTGTGGCTAAACACATATTCACATAGGGACATGTTTTAAACAATTATTACATACAGGGCGCTAGAAACCATTGTTCTCTTTCATTAATTTTATTTAGGTTGAATCTTGAGTTAGCGATAGGAGAGGCCTAGGGTTTCAGATTTCAAAGCCAAGAATTTCAAAGACTGAGGTTGGAAAACCCGGTTCCCAGGGGCAAGCCAGCCACCTGGATGCAGGCCCCTGCGGGGGTAGCTTGCCTGAATCTCCTCCTGAGGCCTGGGGGCTAGTGAGAGTAGGGCTTCGGCGGCAGGTTTCTGTGGTCCCCTTCCTCTGTCCTCTGACAATACACCAATCACTCATTTGGCACTTATATCCTGTCATCCTGTCACGGTTCATTGATTTTTACTGTACGAATACTAACTCTTGGACTAGACCATAAACTCTTTCAAGCTAGGAGTCTTGCTTTGAACATTTTGTGTCCCCATTTTATCATTCGTTCCAAACAACATATGCCAGGTAAGGTGCTGGGGCTGGATATGGAGTTGAGACCTGGTCCACCTTCCCGGAGTTCAGTCAGCCAGGGGAGATCGGTAAGTAAACAGAACTCTGGCTGTGTTTGCTCTGGGCTGTGCACTGGTAGTTCAGGGCCATCTCATATCCTCCCTTCCCCACCTTTTCTCTTGGAAACCATCCCGTACCTGAGAGGCTGCTTCCTCTCAACTTCAGAGGTGGCACCTGTGGTCCAGGCCACAGGTATTAACAATCCTGAACTAATTTCCCCACACACAGTGAGTGGACATGTGACTGATGAGGTGGGCCCGCTGAGGGAGTCTGCTTTCCTGCTGAACTTGAACCCAAGGGGTTGAGGTAGAAGCTGCTGCAGTCAGGATGCCTGAGCCTGTACGTTCTCCTCAGGTTCTAGTCTGAGCTGAATTTTCTATCAACCAATAGAAAATACAGAGAAGCGTTATGAGAGAGGGGTGTTATGGGATCACGTATGATTACATGTCACAAATGTGTGTGTGTCTGTGTGTCTGATGGCTTCTAGGAGGAGGTGACACCTGAACCAAACCTTGAAGGACCAGCAGGAGTTAACCAGAGCTGTTGCAGGCAGAGAGTGGCAGGTCTGCACTTGCATCCTGCCATCTGAGTAGGTGAAATTCCAGAAGCCTTGAGGGCCTCTGCATTCCATTCCAGTGCTTCCCCCAAACATCTGTGGAGGGAAAATGCTTTCAGGAGATATTAACTAGATAGACGCGCAGAGAGAAAACTGTGAACAAAATTCCTGAGAACAAAATTGCTCTACTTTCTCCATTGCTGGGTTTTTCTGAGCCTTTAATATGTTAGTGTGCATACAACAGAATGCTTTGCCTGCAGAGCACAAATCATGCTCTCTCTTGAACAGTTTTGGATAGTTTATGAAGTGCACTTCTCCCTGAGGTGTGGAGTAATAAATCATTCAGCAACACTCACATCCTGCCATCCTGGGTCTAATTGGCTACACTCATAAAACCAAATTACATGGTACCCAAGACAACGTAAACACACTCTATTGCAAATAATAGCATGATGGATTACTGTAGACTTGTCAATAGTTCCTGCATATTTCAGCCTTTCTCAGTTTTGCATACAAATGGCTCTCACGCAGCATTATTCTGTAGTTCATTGGCATACAGTATAGATGGCCGGGTTCAGTGCAATGTGTGATGAGGGTGTATGCATATTGGCTTAGTGGAAACCTCCAAGAGATAAAGCCATTTTTACTAATGATGCCATGGGCATTTGCAGAGACCCTGAATGGACAGGCCGTGGCAGGAACGGGGAGTTGGGGTTTCATCCTCAAGGTAATAGGAAGCCTTCGGAGGCTCTTAGGGGCAATAATCAGGTGTATTTTAGAAAACCCGTTCTCAGGGAGAGGGGATTTGAAGTGGGGTGTGTTGGTAGGGACAAACTAGTTACTAGCTAGACAAACTAGTTACTAGCTAGACAAACTAGCAAGCTATTTCAGTAATGGGGGAGAAATCATTTAGGGGCTGACTTACGGGAGTGGAGTGGTCATGGAGGAATGGAGGGAAGGCATGACAACCTGAGAAACATTTAGGACCTAGAACTGGGGATGGACTTGGCTCTGGAGCAGCTGTGAGGGTGAGAAGCTGGGGTTGGGGCAGGTGGGAAGATGACCCATGACTTCTGGCTTGTTTAACAGAGTGAACAGCTGTGGCCCTACAGTTACCTGACAGCCTAGCCCAGCGGGAGCAATGCAGAATAGAGCTCAGTTTGCATCCTGGCTCTGTCAACTACTTAATATTATAGTTTGTGCAAGTAAGCTCATACCTTTCAGCCTTGGTCTCTTCACCTGTGAAGTGGGCTGATACTATCTTGGCAGTATAAAGTGCCTGGCACATGGTCGATGCTTAAGAAGTAGAAGCTACTGCTCCTGAGACAGTGAACACAGAAGGAGGAGCCATTGAAAAAGAAAGACAGTGAGTTTCATTTTAGAAACACTGCACTGGAGGTAACTTGGGCAGCCACATGGGGGTGTCTGGTAGGATAGTAGATATAAAGGTATGGAACTCAGGAGAAAGGTCTGGGCTGGAGAGAGAAACCGGGGGCCATCAAGCTTTTGGAATTAGACCAAGGGAAGGAAGTAAATGAGAATAACCTGAGAGCATATGGAGAAAGGGGAGAAATGGAAGGCCTGAGAGAGAACCGTGGGAGTGTCGACATTCAGGAGGTGAGCAGGGGAAGGAGAGCCGGCAAAAAGGCTTGTCTTGATGAGGAATCAGAAGGAGGCAAACTGGAGTCAGAAGACCTGGGTCTGAGTCTCAGCTCTGTCTCGTTTACTGGCTGTGCAATCTTGCCGGCCAAGATTGCACAGCCAGTAAACTGAGGCCCCTCTCTAAGCCTCAGTTTTCTTATCTGTAAAATGGGAATGCTACCGATAATGCCTACCTCAGGAGACTTTGGTGAGTTAAGGTTCATCAAATTGTTTTTTAAGCTAGAAAGCCTGATAAGTGGTTCCATGTGACCAGTTTTTTCCCCCGTAGACTGAATCAGCCTGGGCCTCAAGACGAGGTAACTTCAAGAGGGACTCTGTGACTCTGGCCTCACTCGCTCAACAGGAATTGCAGCCCATGCAAATTCCTCCTGAGCACTTCTGGGATTCCCAGGCAGGGGGTGCCACCAAGGAGTCTCTTTTGATCTGAGCAAGGGGTCCCAAGCCCATTCTGAGGAAATGGATCCTTATGCACTGGCTACTCATGCTCTCCTACTTGACCCCGTCAGCCTGGCTACACCTGGGGGGGGCTAGGGGTGCGCTGTGCTCCTGGGGCAGCTGACTGGCCAGCAGCTCCCCAAGCCTGCCCGGGGGCCAGGCGCTGGAGACCCTGCCCTCTCCTGTGTGGAGGTCTGGACCCAGGTGCACCAGAGGGAGCCCAATGATGCCGAGGGCTGGGAGCCTTAGCGGCAGAGGAAGGGTAGCTCCTGGCGCACCTCCCAGCAGAGGGGGCAAGGGTGCCTGGGCGGGGCTGCTCTGCCTCCTGCTTCTCCAGCTGTTTCCGTTTCCTTTCTTGCTAGTGTCTTTACAATAAATCCCCACGGGTCAAGGCGACCTGAGAGTGCTGATGTGTCTTGCAGCTAAAGGAGCCTAACTGTCACGGGAGGACCTCAAGATCCGTCCTGAGGGAGTGGAATTTGCTCAGAATAAAGTGCATCGGCTGCTTGGCTACTCCACGAATGGAAACGTGGTTAAGTCTATTGCAGCAGACTGTAAACAGGGCCATGGTGCCTCCACACAGCAGTAAACCCTGCAGCTGGAAACAGAGCAAGGAAGTTCTTTACGTACCGCCGTGGACGGGTCCACAGGACGTGTTCCCAAGGGAGAAGTGTGAGGTTCAGAACAGTGTGTATAATCTATTGCTTATATAGCAAAATGAAATCCATAAAATATCTTGGGAATATCACACATCTAATGACATTGGTTGTCTATGAGGAAGGGAGCTGGTGACTGGTGGCAGTGGTGAGAGAAGGAATTCTCAGTATAATAATTCTAATAACTCTTCTAAATCTTAACCCGTGAAATTAAATCACCTACTTAATCATATCAGAAAAAAAAAGTAAGAATATGGCCTATGAAGTCGAGCCGTCCTGGGTTTGAGTTTGGCTCCATAATTTATAGCTGTGTGATACTGAACAAATTATTCAACCTCTCTGAACTCGGTTTTCTCATCTGTAAAATAATAACAGTAATGCCTGCCAGATAGGACTGTTGTAACACTCCACCCTGCCAGGCACATAGTAGCCCTTCAACTCTGGCTGGCTATTGGTGTCATTGCCAATTTCCCCACAAGGGATTTTCCATTTTCCTCTTAGCCTGTCCCATGCTTCTTAAGCTACAAAACTTCAAAGCGGCACTTCTGTTTGCATTTTTGCTCTTTTGTTTTTCCAATACTCTCTAGAATAAGGGCCATTGGGGATTGGCCCTGGTAAATTAGAATCAGCCTCTGCTGTACCCAGATCAACTCTTCTATGTGAAATGGGCTCATTGTCTTTGGACCCAGCTTATGCCTGCCTCTCTCCCAGCCCCTCCTTGGTCCCGCCTGCAAAGAGTCTCCCGACAGCCCACCTCAGGGATTCTTTAAGCACTTCTAAATTCCCGATGAACACGGTCTACGTTAAGCTATTATAACATTCGTAATTATTATGGCCTCCACTTCCCATCATCTTCAACCACAGTATCTTGTGCACTGAGTCACTGAAGTGTGACCAGGAGTCCAGCACAGCCATGTTTCCAGGGCTTAGGGGCTGGACAGGTAAGGCCATACTCTGCTCTGACAGGAAGCAGACAGCACCCAAGCCAGGTCGGTCCCTATGTCTTGGCAGCACTAGGGGTGCGATCTTGTTTAGCTATTTTGTTAGTTCTGCTGTAGCCTTTGTTGTTGTTTTTTGCTTTAGCCTTTGGTTGGGCCTGCTGCGTTCACATCTGGAGTGGACGGGAAAGGTTACGGGAACATGACTGTGGGAGGAAAAGCTGAGTCTGTGTGATCAGCTGTCTGGTTTTCTCTCTGTGGGGAGTGAGTGTTAATGCAGATTCCCAGGCTCAACCCCCAGAGCCCAGGCTCAGTAGGTTTGGAAGGGAACTGAGAAAGTGCATGTTAGTGAGCACTCAGGTGATAGTGGTACATGTGTTCCAAAGGGCAGACCTGGGAAAGCAACAAATTGGTTTTTTAATCTCCTTTTTTCCTATCTTACCTTTAAAATGTTATCTGTGACCCACGGTGGCGTTGCCCTGTTGGTAGGCCTGTTGATCTCTATTTGTTAGAGCTACATCTAGGGAACTCTTCCAGGCTTAAACTGGAGGTGTGCTCTTCAGGGAAGGTTTGCATCTGCTTTTGCCAAGAGCCATGGGCACTGCCAACTTGGAACCACTTAGGCCTCTTCCAGAATTCTGGCTTAATGGAAGGTTCTATTTCGGCTCCCCCTCCTTGCTGCTGGCCCAAGGGTTAGTGTCTGGATCACCACACTGCTGATATCATTTGCTCCTTGGCAATGCTGTTCCTCCTTGCTTGAACTTCCACTTATAGTTTGCTCCTTTTTGTGGGGAGGGGGTCCCTTGGCAATGTCCCCCATTTCCTACAAGCCCAACATTGCATTAGTAAGTATGCTTTACCTATGATGTAGTTGTTTTGCAGCAGGAGGTTGCTGGGAGGGCCCACCAGAAGATTGAATCCAACATATTAGCAGTGAAAGTCTTTTTATTTTCAAATGTAGATGTTCTTATTTCTGTGAGGTAAAAGGGTAACACATTCATTGTGAGAGTTATTCATCAAGCACAGGCAGTTTGGCACTCTACACCGTAGGAGAGTTGAAGGAACACGCCTGGTTATAGTTTGTGTGCTACTTCTCAGATAACTGCCAGTGTATTGCATTGTGTTCTGCTTTGGGTGTCTCGTTGAGGCCTGACGAGAAGCAGGGTCATGGCAAACCCTACAGTTCTATTTGCGTCTGCATCTATCTTTTGCTCCCCTCTTGTTTCCGTGAAGGAGGTGTTCCTTCCATCTCAAAGTTCATCCCTACCCCGTGGTTTTGGATCTCATGCCTCTAATCTTCTCGGGGACTTTGCTCCCTTTGGAATCCTCCCTCTGCAGCACCATCAATCTCTCCCTCCCAGGGAGATAATCCTCATCTCAAATGTGCTCTATTTCCCATCTTTAAAAAACCCACCCTTGACCCAAGCTACTCTATCCCACTTTTCTATTCCCCTTTTGAACCAAATATCTTAAAACATTTGTCTGTACCTGCCACTGTCACCTCTTCACTTGCCACTTACCTCTGTTTTTATTTGGTTTCTATTTTTATCAAGGTGATTCACAGATGTATTTTATTTTATTTTAATATTTATTTATTTATTTATGCTGCATTGGGTCCTCGTTGCTGCGCGCGGGCTTTCTCTAGTTGCGGCGAGCAAGGGCTAGTCTTCGTTCAGGTGTGCAGGCTTCTCGTTGTGGTGGCTTCTCTTGTTGCAGAGCACGGGCTCTAGGCACGTGGGCTTCAGTAGCTGCACCGCGTGGGCTCAGTAGTTGTGACTCACAGGCTCTAGAGCGCAGGCTCAGTAGTTGTGGCATGTGGGCTTAGTTGTTCCGCGGCATGTGGGATCTTCCCAGACCAGGGATCAAACCCGTGTCCCCTGCATTGGCAGGCGGATTCTTAACCACTGCACCACCAGGGAAGTCCCCACGGATGTATTTTAAAGAGTCAAGTAGTTCTACAAGACTTGTGAAAAACAGCAGTCCCCTATTCTGCTTCCTCTATCACAGACAACTATTTATAACTCTTTTAGCTGATTTGTTTTGTTTTTTGGCATTTAACTCTGGGTTTTTCAAAAAATGCTAGTATTTTGCTACTTCTTGATCCCTCAGTTTTAAGCAGTATCTACTGACCTTCCCTTAGAGAAGATGAGACTTAAACTCCATTCTTTTCTCTTCCCACAGCACACACGTGGACCCTGCCCGTATGGTTACATCATAATTTTGTTTAGTTTGATAATCAGTGTTTATCGATTACATAGTGATACTGAGAACGGAGCCATGTAGTAAGTCTAGATTACTTTTTCTTATACAACTTTTCATTTTCCTTAGGAATAACTTTATTCGTTTAGTTTTCTATGTACTTATCAGCAGTTCAACTTCCAACTGTCGTTCTTTAACTCTCCCCTCAAAATGTTTAGATTTTGCTATCAATTTTATCCTCTTGAAGAAATCTCTTCCAGAGCCTTCAGACCTTTGCCAGTTTAGATCTTTTCCAGTCCACCCTTCAGACCTGGTGGAGCACTGTCTCCTGGGAGGTCTCTTCCTTGTCTTCCTAGGGATTCTCTTCATCTTTTTCTTGGGGCCTGAATTCAAACTCTTCATCTTTCCTATTTTTGTTTTCTCCTTCTTGAGAAGAGTGTATGAGAGGTAAAATTTCGAGAGCTTGCAAGTGAAACTGCCTTTATTCTAACATTTAATCGACTGTTGGGAATTTTAAAAATCTAGACAAAAATAACTTCTTCAGAATTTTTTTCTTCCAATTTTATTGAGATGTAATTGACACACAGCACTGTATACGTTTAAGTTGTACAGCATAATGATTTGACTTACATACATCATGAAACGATTATTACAGTAAGTTTAGTGAAGATCCATCATCTCATATAGATACAACATTAAAGAAATAGAAAAAAACTTTTCCTTGTGATGAGAACTCACGATTTACTCTCTCAAAAACTTTTGGAGGGGCGGAGTCAAGATGGCGTACTAGGAGGACGCGGAATTCGCGTCTCCTCACAACTAGGGCACCTACCAGGCACCGGTGGGGGACCACGGACACCTAAGGGGACGGGAGGAACCCCCAGCGACCGGGTAGGACGTGGGGCGTGGGGGGAGTGAAGGGGGAGGAGAAGTGGAGGCGGGACGGGACTGGTGCCCCTGAGGGGCTGCTGGGGGAGGGGAAGGGATCCCACGCCCGAAGGGGGAAATTGGGGAACCACTGGGAGAGCAGAGGATCAAAAGGGAGCGTGGCCAGGTTTCCCCTGCCCACTTGGGCCCCCAGGAACCTGCTGAGATCCCAGGCCTGATCCTCTGCCCACTGAGGAGGTCCAGCCGCAAGGGTCCTGAGGGAGCGGGAGGGAGGGAAGGGGGAGCAAAACTAAAGGCTGGACCTCCGGGACCTGCACCCCTGAGGGGTGGCTGGGGGAGGGGAGGAGTTCCTGTACCCAGCGGGACCCACCCACGGTTAGGGGTCCAGCGGTGACGGGGGAGACCCTGGGGGAGACGGTGGGGGAGGGGCATGAAGGAACAGAAGGGAATGAGGCCAGTGCTTTCCCTGTCCACTTAGGCACCGGGAAGCCTGCTGGGCTCCTGGGCCTAATCCTCCGCCCTCGGAGCCTCCCTCTTCCTGCGCAGAGCCCAAGCCCCGCCCCTACACCCCACCCAGGGCCCCACCTCTACACTTGGAGACCCCCTCTAACCAGCTGGGTCTAAACCCCACCCACACACCCTCACTCAGGGTCCTACCTCCTAACTCCAGAACCCCACACTCCAGAGCCCCTCCTTTCCACGTGCTGCCTCCCCACTTCTGCGCAGGTCCTAAGCAGAGGTCCCGCCCCACGCTTGAACGTCGCCCCGTCCCACTCTCAAACATCACTCCCCACCCGCCTAGGTCCTGCCCCCCAAACCCCACCCCTGCCTAAGTTCCAGCCCCATCTAAATTCCGTCCGCGTAGCCAAGGCTTTTTTTTTTTTTTTCCTCTTTTAGATTGGGATTCTGTTTTACCTTGTTGATTCATTGTTGTTGATACTTTTATATTTTTATTTTTCCTAATAAATCTTTTATTTTTCTAATTTTTAAAAATTTTATTTTTTTTATACAGCAGGTTATTAGTTATCCATTTTATACATATTAGTGTATACATGTCAGTCCCAATCTCCCAATTCATCACAGCACCACCACAGACCCCCCGCCACATTCCCCCCCTTGGTGTCCATACATTTGTTCTCTACATCTGTCTCAATTTCTGCCCTGCAAACTGGTTCATCTGTACCATTTTCCTAGGTTCCACATATATGCGTTAATATATGATATTTGTTTTTCTGTTTCTGACTTAATTCACTCTGTATAACAGTCTTTAGGTCCATCCACATCTCTACAAACGACCCAATTTCGTTCCTTTTTATGGCTGAGTAATATTCCATTGTATATATGTACCACATCTGCTTTATCCATTCATCTGTCGATGGGCATTTAGGTTGCTTCCATGACCTGACTATTGTAAATAGTGCTGCAATGAACATTGGGGTGCATGTGTCTTTTTTTTTTTTTTTATTTTATGGCTGTGTTGGGTCTTCGTTTCTATGCGAGGGCTTTCTCTAGTTGCGGCAAGTGGGGGCCACTCTTCATCACGGTGCACGGGCCTCTCATTATCGTGACCTCTCTTGTTGCAGAGCACAGGCTCCAGATGTGCAGGCTCAGTAATTGTGGCTCACGGGCCTAGTTGCTCTGCAGCATGTGGGATCTTCCCAGACCAGGGCTCGAACCCGTGTCCCCTGCACTGGCAGGCAGATTCTCAACCACTGCGCCACCAGGGAAGCCCACATGTGTCTTTTTGAATTATGGTTTTCTCTGGGTATATGCCCAGTAGTGGGATTGCTGGGTCATATGGTACTTCTATTTTTAGTTTTTTAAAGAACCTCCACACTGTTCTCCATAGTGGCTGTATCAATTTACATTCCTACCAACAGTGCAAGAGGGTTCCCTTTTCTCCACACCCTCTCCAGCAATTGTTGTTTGTAGATTTTCTGATGATGCCCATTCTAACTGGTGTGAGGTGATACCTTATTGTAGTTTTGATTTTCATTTCTCTAATAATTGGTGATGTTGAGCAGCTTTTCATGTGCTTCTTGGCCATCTGTATGTCTTCTTTGGAGAAATGTCTGTTTAGGTCTTCTGCCCATTTATGGATTGGGCTGTTTGTTTTTTTAATATTGAGCTGCATGAACTGTTTATATATTTTGGAGATTAATCCTTTGTCCGCTGATTAGTTTGCAAATATTTTCTCCCATTCTGAGGGTTATCTTTTCATCTTGTTTGTAGTTTCCTTTGCTGTGCAAAAGCTTTTAAGTTTCACTAGGTCCTATTTGTTTATTTTTGTTTTTATTTCCATTACTCTAGGAGGTGGATCAAAAAAGATCTTGCTGTGATTTATGTCAAAGAGTGTTCTTCCTATGCTTTCCTCTAAGAGTTTTATAGTGTACAGTCTCACATTTAGGTCTCTAATCCATTTTGAGTTTATTTTTGTGTATGGTGTTAGGGAGTGTTCTAATTTCATTCTTTTACATGTAGCTGTCCAGTTTTCCCAGCACCACTTATTGAAGAGACTGTCTTTTCTCCATTGTATATCCTTGCCTCCTTTGTCATAGATTAGTTGACCATAGGTGCGTGGGTTTATCTCTGGGCTTTCTATCCTGTTCCATTGATCTATATTTCTGTTTTTGTGCCAGTGCCATATTATCTTGATTACTGTAGCTCTGTAGTATAGTCTGAAGTCAGGGAGTCTGATTTCTCCAGCTTCATTTTTTTCCCTCAAGACTGCTTTGGCTATTCGGGGTCTTTTGTGTCTCCATACAAATTTTAAGATTTTTTTTGTTCTAGTTCTGTAAAAAATGCCATTGGTAGTTTGATAGGGATTGCATTGAATCTGTAGATTGCTTTGGGTAGTATAGTCATTTTCACAATATTGATTCTTCCAATCCAAGAACATGGCCACCATCACCCTGATACCAAAACCACCATCACCCTGATACCAAAACCACCATCACCCTGATACCAAAACCAGACAAAGATACTACAAAAAAAAGAAAACTACAGGTCAATATTTCTGATGAACATAGATGCAAAAATCCTTAACAAAATACTAGCAAACAGAATCCAACAGCACATTTAAAGTATCATACACCATGATCAAGTGGGGTTTATCCCAGGAGTGCAACAATTCTTCAATATACACATATCAATCAATGTGATACACCATATTAAGAAAATGAAGGATAAAAACCATATGATAATCTCAATAGATGCAGAATAAGCTTTTGACAAAATTCAACATCCATTTATGATAAAAACTCTCCAGGAAGTGGGCATAGAGGGAACCTACCTCAACATAATAAAGGCCATATATGACAAACTCACAGCCAACATCGTTCTTAATGGTGAAAAACTGAAACCATTTCCTCTAAGATCAGGAACAAGACAAGGTTGTCCACTCTCACCACTATTATTCAACATAATTTTGGAAGTTTTAGCCACAGCAATCAGAGAAGGAAAAGAAATAAAAGTAATCCAAATCGGAAAAGAAGAAGTAAAGCTGTCACTGTTTGCAGATGACATGATACTATATATAGAGAATCCTAAAGATGCTACCAGAAAACTACTAGAGCTAATCAATGAATTTGGTAGAGTAGCAGGATACAAAATTAATGCACAGAAATCTCTTGCATTCCTGTACACTAATGATGAAAAATCTGAAGGAGAAATTAAGGAACACTCCCATTTACCATTGCAACAAAAAGAAAAAAATACCTAGGAATAAACCTACCGAAGGAGACAAAAGACTTGTATGCAGAAAACTATAAGGCAGTGATGAAATAAGTTAAAGATGATACAAACAGATGGAGAGATATACCATGTTCTTGGACTGGAAGAATCAACATTGTGAAAATGACTATACTACCCAAAGCAATCTACAGATTCAGTGCAATCCCTATCAAACTAGCAATGGCATTTTTCACAAAACTAGGACAAAATATTTCACAATTTGTATGGAAACACAGAAGACCCTGAATAGCCAAAGCAATCTTGAGAAAGAAAAATGGAGCTGGAGGAGTAAGGCTCCTTGACTTTAGACTATACTATGAAACTACAGTAATCAAGACAGTATGGTACTGGCACAAAAACAGAAATATAGATCAATTGAACAGGATAGAAGCCCAGGGATAAACCCACACACATATGGTCACCTTATCTTTGGTAAAGGAGGCAACAGTATATAATGGAGGAAATACTGCCTCTTCAATAATTGGTGCTGGGAAAACTATACAGCTACATGCAAAAGAATGATATTAGAACACTTCCTAACACCATACACAAAAATAAACTCAAAATGGATTAAAGACCTAAATGTAATGCCAGACACTATAAAACTCTTAGAGGAAAGCATAGGAAGAACACTCTTTGACATAAATCACAGCAAGATCCTTTTTGACCCACCTCCTAGAGAAGTGGAAATAAAAACAAAAATAAACAAATGGGACCTAATGAAACTTAAAAGCTTTTGCACAGCAAAGGAAACCATAAACAAGACCAAAAGACAACCCTCAGCATGGGAGAAAATATTTGCTAAAGAAGCAACTGACAAAGGATTAATCTCCAAAATTTACAAGCAGCTCATGCAGCTCTATATCAAAAAAACAAAGAACCCAATCCAAAAATGGGCAGAAGACCTAAATAGACATTTCTCCAAAGAAGATATACAGATTGCCAACAAAGACATGAAAAGATGCTCAACATCACTAATCATTAGAGAAATGCAAGTAAACCACAATGAGGTATCACCTCACACCAGTCAGAATAGCCATCATCAAAAAATCTACAAACAATAAATGCTGGAGAGGGTGTGGAGAAAAGGGAACCCTCTTGCACTGTTGGTGGGAATGTATATTGGTACAGCCACTATGGAGAACAGTATGGAGATCCCTTAAAAAACTAAAAATAGAACTACCATATGACCCAGCAATCTCACTACTGGGCATATACCCTGCGAAAACCATAATTCAAAAAGAGTCATGTACCACAATGTTCACTGCAGCTCTATTTACAATAGCCAGGACATGGAAGCAACCTAAGTGTCCATCGACAGATGAATGGATAAAGAAGATGTGGCACATATATACAATGGAATATTACTCAGCCATAAAAAGAAACGAAACTGAGTTATTTGTAGTGAGGTGGATGGACCTAGAGTCCGTCATACAGAGTGAAGTAACTTAGAAAGAGAGAAACAAATACTGTATGCTAACACATGTATATGGAATCTAAAAAAAAAAAAAAGGTTCTGATGAACCTAGGGGCAGGACAGGAATAAAGACACAGATGTAGAGAGTGGACTTGAGGATACAGGGAGGGGGAAGGGTAAGCTGGGACGAAGTGAGAGAGTGGCATGGACAATGGACATATATACACTACCAAATGTAAAATAGATAGCTAGTGGGAAGCAGCCGCATAGCACAGGGAGGTCAGCTCAGTGCTTTGTGACCACCTAGAGGGGTGGGAAGGGGAGGGTGGGCGGGAGACGCAAGAGGGAGGGGATATGGGGATATATGTATATGTATTGCTTATTCACTTTGTTATAAAGCAGAAACTAACACACCATTGTAAAGCAATTATACTCCAATAAAGATGTTAAAGGAAAAAAGAAAAGACTTTCGTATATCACATACAGCAGTATTAATTATGATAGTCGTGTTGTACATCTTTAGTACTTCTTTATCTTATAATTGGAAGTTTGTACCTTAGGGGTTTTAGTTGTTGTTTGTTCTCTGAACTCCTAATTTACTTGCATTCTGGGTTTGTTTTTTTTTGAGGTTGCAATATCCCTCTGATATCTGGAGGACATTAATAACTTGGTGGGGAGTTTTCTTCCTCTTGTATAGTCTCAGTTCTCTCCAAGTAGCTCTTTCATATTAAAGGCTCTCTTCAGATATTTTGTAATACTTTCTGTCTGCTTATACTTGACAGTGAGGACCAAATAGCTGATTTGAAGCTTTGTTCACATGAGTGGAGCTTATCAATTGTGAGCTTCATAGGAGGGCAGTCTGGCTAGGCTGTTTCCTTCGGTGACCCTGTTGTAAGTATCTTTCCTCTGGACTGGTTCATTTCCCCAGAGAATCCTCCCTGTCTGTGTTCTGGAAGGTGAGGAGGGGAAGATCCCTGAGGAGCCTTGGCACCAGTAATCTCACTGTCTCTCAGTCTTCCCGCTTGGTACCCAAGTCTAGGGACTCAGTGTTTTATCTTCCTAGAGAATAAATCCAGTCTTCTGCCAGGAAGGGGAAGAGCAGTTCAAAGACTGTTCAGGGTATGGTGGTGATCCTGCAGATGTACTTACTTTTTAAACTGCTTTCAACCAATTCTCCTTGTTTTAATGCCAATTCCCAGCCCCCTTGCCTTACCTCCACGGTTAAAATTTCCTGGTGCCACCAATTACTGAGACTTTGAAGGTGTAAATTGTGTTGGTTTTACATTTCCTCACTGCTGACTTCAGATTCAGCTTTCTTCAGTCTGCTCGATCAGTTAAAACTAATCTAATTGGTTTCCAGCTCTCAAAATTTTGTGGTTTTGTCCTCTCCCCTTCTCATCATCCTTACAGGTTTACGTTAAATACAATTGCTTCATTGTTGTTTTTTGGGTTTCCAGGAGTAAAATGAGATGCCTGTGTTCTCTCTCTCATTAACCCTCTACTCTGGCGCTGACTTCCACCCCTCCACTGATGTCACTCGTACCAAGTTCACCAGTGACCTCCCCTTCTCAAATGCGTTGGGCTGTCTTTCACCCTTAACTTAGCCTCTCAGCAGCCTTAATCAAAACTGAATACTCTCTTACTTCCTGCACACGCAGACTGGAGTTAGCACGCGGCACGACCCCAGGATACCCAGAGACCTCAACAGCATGAACTGTGATGAACTTGGACCACTGCCACCCGGTTGGGAAGTCCAAAGTACAGCTTCCGGGAGAATATATTTTGTAGATCATGATTACCGAACAACTCAGTTTACAGACCCACGGTTACACCACATCATGAACCACCACTGCCAACTAAAGGAGCCCAGCCAGCTGCTGCCACTGCCCAGTGAGCGCTCCGTGGAAGATGAGGAGCTTCCCGCCCAGAGAGATGAGAGAGATTTAGTCCAGAAACTGAAGGTCCTCAGACACGAACTTTCACTTCAGCAACCCCAAGCTGCTCATTGCCACATGGAGATATCCAGAGAGGAAATATTTGAGTATCACTTGCCATGTGCTGCAGGTTCTCTTCTCTCGGCTTCTGGGACACCACACCTGCTTGGTTTCCCTCCCACTCTCTGCTCTCCTCAACTTTCTTCTCAAGTTCCTTTTCCTCTACCCATCCTCTGCAGAGTGGTTTCTTCAAGGTTTGATCCCAGGGCATCCTCTCTTCTCCCCCTCTACACTCAGGGAATCTCTCACTTTTGTTCTTGGCTCCGACACCCACCTTCCTTTGACTTCCCATCTTCTCTATCCAGTTGCCTATTTATCTCCCAAGCATGTTTAAGTTCAAAGGAGCCAAAACGGAACTCTTTCATTGGGAGATTTTTGATTACTGATTCAATCTATTTACTAGTAATTGGTCTATTCAGATTTTCTATTTCTTCCTGACTCAGTCTTGGTAGGTTGTATAGTTCTAAGAATTTTTCCAATTCTTCTAGGTCGTCCAGTTTGTTGATATATAGTTATTCATATGATCCTTTGTTTTTCTGTGATGTCAGTTGTAATGTCTCCTTTTATGTCGATAATTTTGTTGATTTGCAAGGCAGAATTCCTGATATTTTTCTCTAAATTTATTCCTCATCAAGTCTTGTTACCAAGTTCAAGTTCATACTGCTCATTGCACGACAGGCCAATAAATCGAGAGATGAGCTGCTGGGGCGAGGAAGAGCGACTTTATTTGGAAAGCCAGCAGACCAAGAAGATGGTAGACTAATATCCCAAAGAACCATCTTCCCCGAGTTAGAATTCAGGCTTCTTTCGCACTAAAATGGGAGGGAGTAAAGTCCTGGTTCCAGCCAGACTCCGGAGGGGATGTATTAATTTCTTCCTTCATGCAGCCATTCCTGGTAGGACTGGCCAGAGTGTTTCCTGTGAGCTAAACAAAGGTATTTTAGCTTAATGCTCATTATCTGGGAGGCAGGGTTCCCAGAGATGGGCTATTAAGTATAATTTAAGTTCATAGGCAACATCCCTTTAGTGATTAACTTGTAATAGAATACAAAGTTTCTTTCCTGTTATAGTCTTCCACATCTACCCAAATATGCAAGCAGAAATCAAAGAGTCGTTCTTGTCCTCTTCCTTACCCCGACATCCAAAGCATCAGCCAGCTTTCTTGACTCTTCCTCCGTAATGTGTCTCAAATTGATCCATTTTCTCCATCCTCATTGCTACCACCTTAATCTATAAGCCACTATCATCTCTTGCCTTGACTCTTGCAAAAGTGTCCAAACTGGTCTCCCTACTTTTTCTCTTGGCTCTCTAAAATCTGTCCTCCACACAGGTGATCTTTTAAAAACCAAAGGTTATTCTCTCTTCTGATAAAAATACTTTGCATTGCTCTTAAAACAAAATCCAAACTTCTTACCGTGGTTTACAGCAGACACCATGGTTTTTCTACTGGGCACCTGTTATTTCTCTGGGTGCGTCTACTTCTTCTGGGTACCAAGTCTCCTGCCAGGACACTGGAGCCCTAGAGGTGCCAAAGCACATATCTCTCCTATTTTTGTGTACGTTTCATCTGGTTGGTTGAGTGCAAGGGAGGGAACTCTGTACCCTAACAGCAAACATCTTTTGAGTGAAACTATTGTCTAGTTTTGCTTACAGCCTCCTCCTTTCTATAGGATTTGGACCCAAGTTCACAGAGGAGGGGAGTTTGGGAGACCAGGGGCATGAGGAGGGCAAGAGGTGACTTAATAACAGCGCTGGGAGGCACTAGGAACCATCCCTCTTTCTGGTAGCAAGGACCTTGCTCTTTGAGCCAGCTTGCTTTCCCCAAATCGTCCTCCCAAGAGGCTTCTCAGCCTCTCAAGCAAATAGAGCCACCCAAGCCTATGTCTAGATAGATTTAGATATATTTGAAACATTTAGCTTTACACTGTTCCCCACCACAATCACCTGCTTTCCAAAAATTCTGTCATCACTCCAGGCCCTGCCTTTTCCCCGTAAAATATCTGCATACATTCTCGAGGGACCAAAAGAAATACACTGTTCTTTCTGTATGGGGCTTATTAGTAAATGCACCTACAAAAATCCTGAAGTTCTATTCTTATTTGAGATGCTTTGTTAAGAGTGAAAACACCTGCTCTCTGGCCTGTGTGATAGTAGCAATTCTCTGAGATTCATAAGTGAGTTGCTTGCTGGTAGCTGAGAACCTGAAATTCACATCAATTCATTCAGCCTTATGAAAGAATCTAGCAGGAGGTAAAATCAATAATGCAGATAATTCAAACATTCTACCAGCCCACACATAATTTTTTGCTAGCTCATTTCTCCCCAGCGCTGCCAGGATAACACGCTATGCAACATAGATAATAAACAAAATCAAATCCTCGCTCTCATATTTGTGGCTTGTTCCTGGATTTGGTCTCATGGTTGTTTATGAGGGAGTTCTAAACTGTGGAAGGAGTATTTTTCACCCTATTTCCAGTAACTGTTCTATTTTTCTCAATCCTAGATAGGATTACTCACAGCATAGACACTGCTTGGAACTGGAAAATTTCTCCCACGGTCTTTATTTTATTTATTTATTTTTCCCACGGTCTTTATTAATCTTCATTTTTCTCCTGTGAACAGTAGGAGAACACACGTAGCTTTCCCGCAGTGGGGTTGCCTTTGGAGAAGAACTTGAAGGCTCTCCACCCCGGAGCCATGACATATGCAGCTACTTAGATGTTTGCAGGTCGCCAGCCCAGGGGAACAACTCTCAAGTGGGAGATCAGCATTGTGATCAATGAGTGCGTGGACTTTGGTCATAAAGACCTGGGTTTAACTCTTGGCTTTGGTGTTATGGTTGACATTGGATAAGTCACTTAGCCCCCCTAGGTCTCAGCGTTCTCATCATGACAATGGGGCTTCTAATGGCACCTACCTCTTAACGTTGCTGTGAAAAGTAAATGAGCTAATCCATGTTCAAAGTGCTTATTATACAGAGACTGGGACATATAAGTGCTCTGTAAATGTTGGCTATCATTAGTCACAGGAGCTGGGTGAAGGACTGCTGTTCCCCCGAGTATACCTGTTCCAGCCTGGAAGCCGTCCGTGTGCAGCCAAGGGCCCTCTGATCCCCTGTCTATCAGAAAGGTGTTCTTGCGGGGATGGACACCATCCAGTAGGCCCGGTCAGTTTCCATGGTCACCTCTGGGTGCAAAAGGCAGCTGCCTCTGGGCAGAAACTTGTACCTGTCTATGAGCTCTCTGCCTCTCTGGCCAGAAGTGGAGACACCAAGAAAGGGAGAGGGGCCTCTGTACTTTCAGAGCCCCATTGGGGGTTAACTTAGTTTGTCCCCACTCTTTGTCTTGCTCTGAGGATGCCAGGGCTTTAAGGACACTGTGAGAGAGCAGGTCCAGGCAGCCCAGCAATGTCAAAAACTGGACAGAAAGAAGACCCGGCTATCCCAGTCAGTCAAGGAACAACAGTGACAAGAATAAAACATTTTTAAGGATTAAAATCATAGCTGCCGTCTATTGAAGACTTGCTCTGTGTTAGGACTTGTGTTCAGAACTTTCCAAGCACCGTGCCCTCTTTCCAACAACACTGTGAGGCGGGCACCATGCTTATTTCCATGTCATAGGTGAGACCAAGGCACAGAAACATGCTTGTGGTCTCACAGTGAGTGTCAGAGCCAAAATTTGAACACAGGTTTGTTTGAGGGGGAAAATGCACAAAACATTCTAAATCCTTGGTTTACCTACCCCCCAACACAGGCAGAGTCGGGTGAACCTCCCTAATGGACAGTGCACCAGGAGCTTTATGCATGTGGACAAATTCCGCCTTCAAAATGCCCCGTGGGCTCTCTCGGCTTCTTTTCGTCGGCTCCTGAGCTGCCTGCCAGCTCTCTGCCGAGGCAGCGCTTTCACTGGATTATTACAAATGAAAGACCTGATTGTCTGTCCCGCTCTTTTTTTTCCTTCCCCTATTTATTATAATTAGGAAGTCATGTTTTTCATTTAGGATAAGGCAATTACTTTTCTGCTGACTGAAGACTAGCAGAAAGCAAACTGAGCCTCATTTCTACATTAATTTATGGGGAGAGGATTGAGAGATGGCCTGACTTCCCAGGGCCTCACGCCCTCTCTTCTAGATCTATTCCTTATCTGATGAAGGCATCAATCACAACAGCCAACACCGAAATGGCATTGACAGTGTAAATGACTGTGGTCCTTTTCCCCTCACCTGGGAAATGATGAATAAAAGTTGCCATCTGCTGCCCTGAGCTCTGCTGTGGTGTGATCTAACTTTATACTTAGGTCTAGTTAACGGTCTGCCTCGCCTGAAGGAGAAGTGTAATAAATATGAAAATCAATTTGTATTTTTTCACTTGCCTGGGACTCATTTTTATTTGCTCTGCCTGAAGAGGCAAGCAACTCTTTGCAAAGGGAAATGAATAAGACACACCACCTCTCTTTAGTGATCAGAAGTCCAGGTTAACTGTCATATGATTAAGCAAACAGCAAACAAAAATGGTCTGAAAGTGCTTTCTTTTCTTTCAGAGAAAGAATCTCAATTATCTAGCCTACTCTGTGCTACGTGAACATTTCTGAGAACCTTCAAGAGCCCCAAGAAACAAGTTGCCTCCATTTTCCAGGCCACGGTCAGAGGTGAGGAAAACATTCTGTTCCACATCTTGAGCTTTGCCTTAGAAACGCAAGCCCCGTGCTCTGGGCTCCTGACATTGTAAACTAGCAACCTTTGTTCGAAAGCATCAGCCAAACTGTATTCCCTCTATTTCAGTTCTCTTTTCATCAGATTATCTGCCGAACCTTTCCTCATTCTAGGTGAAGAGGAAGTGCAGAGGACGATATTATTAATTCAGCCAGTACAATGTTAGAAGACATAGATAATGATGACTCTAAAGGTTCTTAAGAATATGTAATGCTATGTGGATATTTTATCAAGACCTTCTCTGGGTTTTCAGAATTCTCTTTGGAATTAGTTCTGTGTGAATATGCCTTTCTGGATCTATTCTCACCTCTAATTCAGTACCCCTCTTTTCCAACTATCACAATCTACAATTTGGAGTTGTTCTGACAATTAAAAAACTCACCCGTCCACCTCATCATCACCAGATTTTCCTCTCCAGGCCATTTCCAGTAGAATGTGGCTCATATTCCTTTGTGAGAGAACAAATTGGTTATTCCTTACATCTTACTAATGAGCAGTGCTACACAGAAAGGAAGCATAATGAAATCAGAAACTCAGAAATATCCGCAACTGCTTTGTCCCGGGTTTTTATTCGGGGTATGATAAAGTGCCACAGGACATTAATTCAGGCACTGAGATAGATTTTGAAGTTATTGAAAGAACTTGCTGAATTTCTTTAGAATTAACCCAAAGGAGCAGACCTCTCTTCTCATGAGAATTATTTGGTTTAAAGATTAGTGGAGGGAGAATTTACAGTGTTTCATTTCACATTTAAATTTCATTTCCTATATAAATGTTTTGTGGTACCATATTTAATTACTTTTTTTCCCAAAATTCCCTTTTTTCACATTTTCTAACCTCCTCAACCAAGTCAAAAACTCATTTCTCCTTTTGCCATTTTAATATTGATATTTCAGTTTCCCTTTCTTGTTTCCACCCTGGTTGTCACGTTTACCCCATCTGTCTGCATCACCTGAAGTCCAGGTGCATCGTACATTTCCCCCGGGGCATGGAGTCATTCTTCAAAGGCGAGAGATGCATGAATGGGCCCACATCAGATGGCACTTGCTGACTTTTTTTACCCAGATGCAGAGAATGGTATCAGATTTTGTCCTTTGGGGTGCTAACCTCAAGCTCTTCCTTTACGACAAAATTACAATTTGTAGAATAATGAGGACCTGTCAGCTAGCCAAGACTGGGGACTGGGAGGGGTGCTCTGTGGAAGCTGCTTTAACATCCTCCAGAGGGAGGGTAGGGGCTACAGTTCTGGTTTGCTCCGCTGAATCTGGAGCAGTGGAGTCCTTGCTGAGGGTTGGCATTCAGGACTAAAGAGACTTACCTGGGGTCTGCCCCTGGAGGCCACAATTATTGCTGCTATTGCTTTTCCTTTGTGTTACTTTTTTTCACTTGGAAAAATTGAAACTTATAAGGCAGTGAATCTGTCTTTACTCATTTTCAGATGACTGATCCTAATGGCAGGTTTGGGGTCCTGTGGAGCTTCTGTTCTGAACCCTGACGGCCTCACTGAAGGTCTCCTTTCCCTGGCTCACCACAGTTTGGGCAGAGCCAAGCCCAGTGCTCCAGTTTCCATAGAAATGAGTCAGGGGTGGTACCCACCACAAGGGGTGTTAAAGTCTCAGATACATTATTTTGAGAATCCCATCACGTAACAAATACTACTCAGCAATAGTTTTTTTTTTTAAAGGTGTAAAAGTTTTATTTTGTACTGTCTCGTCCCTAAAAAAAAAAAAAAAAAAGCCTGTATGCCATACAATGTTTTCTGCCACATATTCAGGTATTTTTAAAATTTTAATATATTGACCATTATCTATCTGGCATATCATGGCTAATACTTATTTTACAAAAAACTTTCTGTATCACCTGGCATTAGTATTTCATAAAAGTATGTAGTCCAATATTATTTGTTTGTTAATCCAATCTGAAAAGCCTTCTCTTTAAATGAAGGACTTAAGTGCATTATTAATTAGTATTATATATTTTTCCCATCTTCCTTCTATAATCTAAGTCTACATTTATATTTTTAATATTAGCTTGTATCCCTGTTTTATTTTTTTTTAACATTTTTATTGGAGTATAATTGCTTTACAATGGTGTGTTAGTTTCTGCTTTATAACAAAGTGAATCAGTTATACGTATACATATATCCCCATATCTCTTCCCTCTTGCATCTCCCTGCCTCCCACCCTCCCTATCCCACGCTTCTAGCTGGTCACAAAGCACCGAGCTGATCTCCCTGTGCTATGCAACTGCTTCCCACTAGCTATCTATTTTACATTTGGTAGTGTATGTATGTCCATATATATACTACCATTCTCTCACTTCATCCCAGCTTACCTTTCCCCCTCCCCGTGTCCTGAAGTCCATTCTCTAGTAGGTCTGTGTCTTTATTCCCGTCTTGCCCTTAGGTTCTTCCTGACAATTTTTTTTTTTTTTTTTTTTAGATTCCATATATATGTGTTAGCATACGGTATTTGTTTTTCTCTTTCTGACTTACTTCACTCTGTATGACAGACTCTAGGTCCATCTACCTCACTACAAATAACTCAATTTTGTTTCTTTTTATGGCTGAGTAATATTCCATTGTATATATATGCCACATCTTCTTTATCCATTCATCTGTTGATGGACACTTAGGTTGCTTCCATATCCTGGCTATTGTAAATAGAGCTGCAATGAACATTGTGGTACATGACTCTTTCTGAATTATGGTTTTCTCAGGGTATATGCCCAGTAGTGGGATTGCTGGGTCGTATGGTAGTTCTATTTTTAGTTTTTTAAGGAACCTCCATACTGTTCTCCATAGTGGCTGTATCAATTTACATTCCCACCAACAGTGCAAGAGGGTTCCCTTTTCTCCACACCCTCTCCAGCATTTATTGTTTGTAGATTTTTTGATGATGGCCATTCTGACTGCTGTGAGATGATATCGCATTCAGCAATAGTTTTGAAAGGCATGATCGACTTCATTGCTCTGGATGACTTTGGCTAAGGCTTTCCAAAGTTGCAACCATCCCCACTTTAAAATAATTCATTCTTTTGTTTGTTTTTCAACTTGATGGAAAAAGATGACTAATCCGTGCCAGTCGAGTTCTAGATTCTGAACAGGTGGTTTAACATAATTTATTACACTTTACATATTACGTTTAATTTATTACACTTATTCTTAAAGTTTTGGGAGAAAATTCAATACCAGCTAGAGAGTCGTAATTAAAGGAGCACAGAGCCAAGCAGAGGCTCCAAGCCCCTACTGAAACTTCAGCTCTACCAGAGACAGCACCTTCTTCTGTGACTTCGGGTGATTCCACAAACCTCTCTGAGCTATGATTTCCTAGTTGGTAAAATCGAAGGACTGGATCAGCTGATCTCTAGGTTTTTCTGGGTTCAAAATTTCTCTGAATTTATGGCACTACATAATAGCCAGAAGAGATCCCATGAAAAAAATAGACTGTTGCTCTGTGATAATGATTTGGTAGGGATGGTGGTAAGAAATTTTGTTTTCAGGAAGGTTGGTAGTAGTAACATCATAAAGGGAAGGAAAAGGGAAGGAAGGAAAAGAAAAAAGGCTACCGTTTACCAAACTTTTGCTGTGTGCTAAGCAAATTCACAGGCATTATCTCACGTGAAAACACATAATTTCAGAGATTTCCTCTGTAAGGGAGAGAGATGCCATTTTTTCTCCTTTCCCCCAAAGTGCAATGATAGCTAACATTGATGAGTGCTTTCTATGTGCCAGGCACTCTTCCAAGCCTTTACACCTGCTCGCACAATTCATTATCCCCATTTACAGATGAGAAAACTGAGGCATAGGTGATAGTAATGTGTCCAAGGCTATCCATTTGGTAAGTGGCAGCGTCAAGCTCCACACTCAGACAGTTGGGCTCTAGAATCTATATTCTTAACCCATCCCCATACTGCCTCTTGTCATTCATTCATTAAGCAAATATTTGATGAGCATTGACTACATGAAGGCATTGAATTAATCTTTCTTAAGGATTCCAAGCTAAATGAGACAACATCCTTGTCCTTGAGAAGCTTAAAATATACATGGTAGATGTTTAGAAATGTGTGTGCAATCAGTGACCACACTCAATCCGAGAACTTTACAACTATCTGCTGTTTTCTGGAAGTGTTTGCAACTCCATTCACATCAGTGGACAGTACCTGGCAAGAGGGAGCCCTGCTCCAGGCCCCTGTTCTAGAGGCCCTACTCTGGTTTTCTCTAAGGGCAAGGAATCCAGGGGCCATGGGCTGCATCCACCTGGAGTCTGGGCCCCAGCCCCTTCTAACCTCCCTTCTGGGTATCCGGGACCTTGCAGTTCCCTGCCCCAAAGGCCCTGACCCTACTTCCAGAGCCTGCATTGGAAGCAAGCCCCTGGAGGGCAGATTGCATCCCCCAGCTACAGACTCCTCAGCCAGCGGGGTGGCCAAAGGCAGCGATTTGTAGGAAGAGAGTGTAGATGGAACGTGGACTTGTGGGTTTACAGGGACATGTGTCCACAAGGACTCTTGCAGAGCAGGACTGACTTGGGGGCAGGGAGAGGAGTCACAGACTGGGTCAGCTTGGCCTGCTCTGCCGTGTTCAGCGCAGAACTTCAAAGACTCCGAAAATTCTACTTTAGAACCTGGCCTTTCAGGTCGCTACGAAGATAACTTGTTGAGATAAGAGGATAGAACATATTTTCCCTAAGTATGCTAACTTGGTTTATAAACCTTTAAAATGTCGATATATGGTATGAGGGTTTCCATTTATACTCTTACCCAGGCCCCTTAGCCTGTCCACAGGTTTTGATTGGGCAGTTGTCTGATCTCAGCACTTTTTAGGGGTCCTTCTACATGGGGTTTCAAAGTCCTGCTGCTGCTGTCTCTACCATCAACCCCCTCTTCTCCCAACTGGCTACCTAAGGGCCCTACAGTAGAAGCTTCTTGGCTGCCATGGGGTCTCACCTCGTCCTCCTCCCCCATCAGCTCCCTCCCACACAGTGGGTTCCATGTGCCACTATTTCAGTCACTTCCTGGTCCCTCTGTCCTTGCACATTACCTCTTCCCAGGCTTGGCTGAACCCTCACTCATCTGGAACTTGCACCCGGGTAGCTGAACTCTGCTGAGGAATCTCCACAATCAGCAGCCTCAACTGGGCTGAGGACTGCCCCCCAAAACTTACAGCTCAGTCTTCCAGTCTCTGTAATAATGATGGAATCCTTCTCTATTTTTCTCAGTCTCTGAAATCCTCCTCCACCCCACTCTCAGTGGCTAACCTTGCTTCTTACTTCACAGAGAAGATAAACCCCATCCCTTTGGAGAACCCTCAACATCCTAGTTCCAAATCTGAAATCCTCCCAGCCCTCCTCCTGCACTCCTGTTACAATAGCGCAGATATAGGTGCCCTCCTCCCATGGGGGCAATCCCATCGCACTTCTGTGGCTCTCCCCCTCCTACCCCCAGGTTTCAGTATCCTCACCTCCTCCTCTAGCCCTAAACACGCTCTAGTTTCTTCAATTAAAAAAAGAATTCTAATGTGGACTTTCCCTCCAGCTGCTACATTGCTGGCTCATCCCTCGCCTCTCCTTTACTCTTGGACCCACTTCAATTTGGCCTCCACTGCCAACATTCCACTGAACTTGACCTCCCTGATGTTAGATCCCACGGTCCGCTTCTCTTTCTCCGTGTGATGCAATCTGCCTTTTGTAGATGCACAGTCAGAACTCTCTCCTCTCTCAAGATCGCTGACGTGCCACTCTCCTCTACGATTTCCCCTCAATGGCCTTTGCTGGCTCTTTCCCTCCACTCACCCTCCAAATGTTGAACATCCTCCGTGCTCACTACCAGACTTCTCTTCCCATGCTACCTCCCTAGGATCTCACTGACTCCTATGGTCCCAGCCTGGACCTCTCTTCTGGACTCCAGCTTTGTATTCATCTAACTGCCAACTTGACATCTTCCTACACATGTCACCTGGGCAGCTCGAAGTCAACGAGATCACAATTTCACTGCACCTGCTCCCTGACTCTGATGACCCCCATTCCTACCTCTTTTCACACTCACCACTCCAGCTCAGCCTCCTCCCAGAGCCTCAGGAAGCTGCGTTGGCAGAGTACCTTTCTGAGGCGTTAATCCACATGGGCACTGAAACATCGCTGGAATCAATCAGAAACATGATGCCGGTTTACGCAGTTTTCCATTCCGGTCTCTGGTCACTGGCAAAATGTCAATTGGCCCTATTCCCAATTGGTACATATATTAGATACCTTATTTAGAATCTGAATATGTGACAAGAAAAAATGATTGTTATTTATGATCCTCCACTGCCTGGTAATGGAGGATCTTTCAAAGCTGAGTGTGGACAATATCTTCGTCCTTCAAGTCTTTGATACGCCTGAACAAAGTGTTAAGCTGTGGCTGAAATATCAAACGAGGAGTCAGATGCTGGGACAGAGGTAAGTTGCTTCTCATAAGAAAGGGAGCAAGACGGGGGACAGGAGAGATTGAGCTGCAAGGGGTTGGGGGCAGGAGGCAGGAGCTGGGGAGGTTGGACACTAGAAAACAAGAACAGGGAAGGCCAAGCTATTTGGGGAGAGAAACATTTCTTCAGGTATATTTCATATGCTGATGCCTCCTAAATTAATTTTCTAGCTGAGACCTCTCTCCTGAGTTCTAGACTTAGAGCCATGTGATAAGGAGAACTAGCACTTATAAAGCCACTTTTACTATATTCTGGCAACTAAGCTAAGTGCTTTACCTATGTGAACTCATGTCTCAGAGGCATTGCAAATTCAACCAAAACAGTATTCCTCATCTACCTGCCATTTCCAGACCTCTCCATGCAGATACAATACTAGTTTGCCTCTAGGATTCCTCTTCTCAGTAACTGGCAATCCTATCCACCCAACTCCTCGCATCCTCCCACATCATCATCTCTCTCTGAGAGCCTCCTAATGCTCTCCCAGGACCCAGTCTGGCCTCTCTGCCACCCATTCTCCACCTACCTCCAGAGTGACAGTTCACTAAAGCAGATCTGATGCTGGCAGTGCGTGGCTTCAAGCTTTCCAGTGTTTCCCATTGCTTTTACGATGAAGTCTAAATCCCTTTCTATAGTCCTTTCCATGCCTGGGCTGGCCCAGACTACTCCTGCACCTCCTCTCATGCTCATCTCATTTCCTTTGCTCACAATGCTCTGGCAGCTGAAACAAGGTTGAGAAGACCTGCTGCGGTGTCTTAAAAGGAGAAGCAAAGCCTGCAGAGGAATGGCCAGCCTGGGCCCTGGGGTTTGGCAGGCTCTGGGCTCAGCGTGAGGAGGAGGAGCCCCTGATCGTGGCTCAGTGAGTCTTTGCTCACTTCTGCATTATGGATCCTGATTAGTACCTGCCGGAGGGACGTCTAACAGCTCTGTGCTAAACTAGATCTTCTTTAGCCCACATTACTCATTCCTACTATGTGCCAGGAATGCCCTGGACTTGGCCTACCTACTAGTTGCTACATACTGAGTGCTACAGACCATGTAACCTAGTCTACATTCTATCCATTATATAGGATATAATTAATACTATACCTATATTCTGTATACTTTATAAATATAATAACAGTACACATTACAGTATATATACAATTGGTAATAAACAAAATGTATTAGATCTACTAGCAGTGTTTTGCCATAATAGGTATTTAGTAAATATATGTTGAATGAGGGAACATACCTCAACATAATAAAGGCCATATATGACAAACCCACAGCTAGTATCATACTCAGTGGTGAAAAGTTGAAAGCGTTTCCTTTAAGATCAGGAACAAGACAAGGATGCCCATTCTCACCACTTTTATTCAACACAGCAGTGGAAGTCCTAGCCACAGCAATCAGACAAGAAAAAGAAATAAAAGGAATCCAAATTGGAAAGGAAGAAGTAAAATTGTCACTGTTTGCAGATGGTATGATAATATATATAGAAAATCCTAAAGACCCCACCAAAAAACTATTAGAACTAATAAATGAATTCAGTAAAGTTGCAGGATACAAAATTAATATACAGAAATCTGTTGTACTTCTACTCACTAAAAATGAACTTTCAGAAAGAGAAATTAGGAAAATAATCCCATTTACAATTGTATCAAAAAGAACAAAATACTTAGGAATGATTCTAATCAAAGAGGTAAAAGAGTTGGAAAACTAGACATTGATGAAAGAAATTGAAGATGACACAAATAAATGGAAAGATATACTGCACTCATGGTTTGGAAAAATTAATATTGTTAAAATGACCATACTCTGCAAGGCAATCTATAGATTCAATGCAATCCCTATCAAAATACCAATGGCATTTTTCACAGAGCTAGAACAAATAATTCTAAAATTTGTATGGAAACACAAAAGACCCCAATAGCCAAAACAATCTTGAGAAAGAACAAAGCTGGAAGTATCATGCTCCCTGATTTCAAACTATACTACAAAGCTACAGTAATCAAAACCATATGGTACTGACACAAAGCAGACTAGAGAGCCCAGAAATAAACCCATGCTTATATGGTCAATTAATCTATGACAAAGAAGCCAGGAACAGAAAATGGGGAAAAGACAGTTTCTTCAATGAACAGTGTTGGGAAATCTGGACAGCTGGATGCAAAAGAATGAAACTGGACTAATTTCGCAAACCATATACAAAAATAAACTCGAAATGAATTAAAGACTTAAATGTAAGACCTGAAACCATAAAACTCCTAGAAGAAAACATAGGCAGTATGCTCTTTGACATTGGTCTTAGCAATATTTTTTTGGATCTGTCTCCTCAGCAAGGGAAAAAAAGCAAAAATAAACAAATGGGACTACATAAAATTAAAAAGCTTTTGCACAGCAAAGGAAACTACCAACAAAATAAAAAGGCAGCCTACTGAATAGGAGAAGATATTTGCAAACAATTCCAATATCCAAGATATGCAGAGAACTCATACAACTTAACATCAAAAATAATTTAAAAATTTTAAAATGGGCAGAGGATCTGAATAGACATTTTTCCAAAGAAGACAAACAGATGGCCAACGGGCATATGAAAAGATGCTCAACATCACTAATCATCAGGGAAATGCAAATCAAACCCACAATGATACCACCTCATATCTGCCAGAATAGCTATCATCAGAAAGACAACAAATAACAAGTGTTGGTGAGGATGTGGAGAAAAGGGAACCCTCAGGAACTGTTGGTGGGAATGTAAGTTGGTATAGCCACTATGGAAAACAGTATGGAGTTTCCTAAAAAAATTAAAAGTAGAACTACCGTATGATCCAGCAATTTTACTTCTGGGTATTTACCAGAAGAAAACGAAACTACTCATTTGAAAAGATATATGCACCCCAGTGTTCGTTGCAGCATTATTTACAATACCCAAGATATGGAAGCAATGTAAGTGTCCATCAACAGATAAATGGATAAAGAAGATGTGGTATATAGACAATGGAATATTACTCAGCCATTAAAAAAAGAAATGAAACCTTGCCATTTGCAACAACATGGATGGATCTAGAGAGTATTGTGGTAAGTGAAATAAGTCAGACAGAGAAAGACAAATACTGTATGATATCACTTATATGTGGAATCTAAAAACCAAACCAAACAAACAAAACAAGCTGAAAACAGACTCATAGGTACAGAGAACAAAAGAATGGTTGCCAGAGGGGAGGAAGGTGGGAAGGTGGGTGAGATAGGTGGAAGGGATTAAGAGGTACAAACCTTCAGTTATATAATAAATAAGCCACGAGGATGTAATATACAGAATAAGGAATATGGTCAATAATATTGTAATAACTTTATGGGGACAGATGTTACTAGAATTATCATGGTGATCATTTCATAATGGATACTAATGTCAAATACTATGTAGTACACCTGAAACTAACACAGTATTGTACATCAAATATATTTCAATTAAAAGTGTATATACATACAGTCAGCTCTACCCACCACCAGAGCCTCCCATCAAGCCTCTTAGATAGCCTCAACCACCAGAGGGCAGACAACAGAAGCAAGAAAAACTATAATCCTGCAGCCTGTGGACCAAAAACCACAGTTACAGAAAGATAGAGAAGATGAAAAGGCAGAGGGCTATGTACCAGATGAAGGAACAAGAAAAAACCCCAGAAAAACAACTAAATGAAGTGGAGATAGGCAACCTTCCAGAAAAAGAATTCAGAATAATGATAGTGAAGATGATCCAGGACCTTGGAATAAGAATGGAGGCAAAGATTGAGAAGATGCAAGAAATGATTAACAAAGACCTGGAAGAATTAAAGAACAAACAAACAGAGATGACCAATACAATAACTGAAATGAAAACTACACTAGAAGGAATCAATAGCAGAATAACTGAGGCAGAAGAACGGATAAGTGACCTGGAAGACAGAAAGATGGAATTCACTGCTGCGGAACAGACTAAAGAAAAAAGAATGAAAAGAAATGAAGACAGCCTAAGAGACCTCTGGGACAACATTAAACGCAACAACATTCGCATTATAGGGGTCCCAGAAGGAGAAGAGAGAGAGAAAGGACCAGAGAAAATATTTGAAGAGATTATAGTCGAAAACTTCCCTAACATGGGAAAGGAAATAGCCACCCAAGTCCAGGAAGCGCAGAGAGTCCCATACAGGATAAACCCAAGGAGAAACACGCCGAGACACATAGTAATCAAAGTGGCAAAAATTAAAGACAAAGAAAAATTATTGAAAGCAGCAAGGGAAAAACGACAAATAACATACAAGGGAACTCCCATAAGGTTAACAGCTGATTTCTCAGCAGAAACTCTGCAAGCCAGAAGGGAGTGGCATGATATACTTAAAGTGATGAAAGGGAAGAACCTACAACCAAGATTACTCTACCCAGCAAGGATCTCATTTAGATTTGATGGAGAAATCAAAAGCTTTACAGACAAGCAAAAGCTAAGAGAATTCAGCACCACCAAACCAGCTCTACAACAAATGCTAAAGGAACTTCTCTAAGTGGGAAACACAAGAGAAGAAAAGGACCTACAAAAACAAACCCAAAACAATTAAGAAAATGGTCATAGGAACATACATATCGATTATTACCTTAAACGTGAATGGATTAAATGCCCCAACCAAAAGACATAGACTGGCTGAATGGATACAAAAACAAGACCCATATATATGCTGTCTACAAGAGACCCACTTTAGACCTAGGGACACATACAGACTGAAAGTGAGGGGATGGAAAAAGATATTCCATGCAAATGGAAATCAAAAGAAAGCTGGAGTAGCTATACTCATATCAGATAAAATAGACTTTAAAATAGAGAATGTTACAAGAGACAAGGAAGGACACTACATAATGATCCAGGGATCAATCCAAGAAGAAGATATAACAATTATAAATATATATGCACCCAACATAGGAGCACCTCAATACATAAGGCAACTGCTAACAGCTATAAAAGAGGAAATCGACAGTAACACAATAATAGTGGGGGACTTTAACACCTCACACCAATGGACAGATCATCCAAAATGAAAATAAATAAGGAAACAGAAGCTTTAAATGACACAATAGACCAGATAGATTTAATTGATATATATCGGACATTCCATCCAAAAACAGCAGATTACACGTTCTTCTCAAGTGCGCACGGAACATTCTCCAAGATAGATCACATCTTGGGTCACAAATCAAGCCTCAGTAAATTTAAGAAAATTGAAATCATATCAAGCATCTTTTCTGACCACAACGCTATGAGATTAGAAATGAATTACAGGGAAAAAAACGTAAAAAGGACAAACACATGGAGGCTAAACAATACGTTACTAAATAACCAAGAGATCACTGAAGAAATCAAAGAGGAAATCAAAAAATACCTAGAGACAAATGACAATGAAAACACGACGACCCAAAACCTATGGGATGCAGCAAAAGCGGTTCTAAGAGGGAAGTTTATAGCTATACAAGCCTACCTAAAGAAACAAGAAAAAGCTCAAGTAAACAATCTAACCTTACACTTAAAGAAACTAGAGAAAGAAGAACAAACAAAACCCAAAGTTAGCAGAAGGAAAGAAACCATAAAGATCAGAGCAGAAATAAATGAAATAGAAACAAAGAAAACAATAGCAAAGATCAATAAAACTAAAAGTTGGTTCTTTGAGAAGATAAACAAAATTGATAAGCCATTAGCCAGACTCATCAAGAAAAAGAGGGAGAGGACTCAAATCAATAAAATCAGAAATGAAAAAGGAGAAGTTACAACAGACACTGCAGAAATACAAAGCATCCTAAGAGACTACTACAAGCAACTTTATGCCAATAAAATGGACAACCTGGAAGAAATGGACAAATTCTTAGAAAGGTATAACCTTCCAAGACTGAACCAGGAAGAAATAGAAAATATGAACAGACCAATCACAAGTAATGAAATTGAAACTGTGATTAAAAATCTTCCAACAAACAAAAGTCCAGGACCAGATGGCTTCACAGGTGAATTCTATCAAACATTTAGAGAAGAGCTAACACCCATCCTTCTCAAACTCTTCCAAAAAATTGCAGAGGAAGGAACACTCCCAAACTCATTCTATGAGGCCACCATCACCCTGATACCAAAACCAGACAAAGACACTACAAAAAAAGAAAATTACAGACCAATATCACTGATGAATATAGATGCAAAAATCCTCAACAAAATACTAGCAAACAGAATCCAACAACACATTAAAAGGATCATACACCACGATCAAGTGGGATTTATCCCAGGGATGCAAGGATTCTTCAATATACGCAAATCAATCAATGTGATACACCATATTAACAAATTGAAGAATAAAAACCATATGATCATCTCAATAGATGCAGAAAAAGCTTTTGACAAAATTCAACACCCATTTCTGATAAAAACTCTCCAGAAAGTGGGCATAGAGGGAACCTACCTCAATATAATAAAGGCCATATATGACAAACCCACAGCAAACATCATTCTCAATGGTGAAAAACTGAAAGCATTTCCTCTAAGATCAGGAACGAGACAAGGATGTCCACTCTCACCACTATTATTCAACATAGTTTTGGAAGTCCTAGCCACGGCAATCAGAGAAGAAAAAGAAATAAAAGGAATACAAATTGGAAAAGAAGAAGTAAAACTGTCACTGTTTGCGGATGACATGATACTATACATAGAGAATCCTAAAACTGCCACCAGAAAACTGCTAGAGCTAATTAATGAATATGGTAAAGTTGCAGGATACAAAATTAATGCACAGAAATCTCTTGCATTCCTATACACTAATGATGAAAAATCTGAAAGAGAAATTATGGAAACACTCCCATTTACCATTGCAACAAAAAGAATAAAATACCTAGGAATAAACCTACCTAGGGAGACAAAAGACCTGTATGCAGAAAACTATAAGACACTGATGAAAGAAATTAAAGATGATACCAACAGATGGAGAGATATACCATGTTCTTGGATTGGAAGAATCAACATTGTGAAAATGAGTATACTACCCAAAGCAATCTACAGATTCAATGCAATCCCTATCAAATTACCAATGGCATTTTTTACGGAGCTAGAACAAATCATCTTAAAATTTGTATGGAGACACAAAAGACCCCGAATAGCCAAAGCAGTCTTGAGGCAAAAAAATGGAGCTGGAGGAATCAGACTCCCTGACTTCAGACTATACTACAAAGCTACAGTAATCAAGACAATATGGTACTGGCACAAAAACAGAAACATAGATCAATGGAACAAGATAGAAAGCCCAGAGATTAACCCACGCACCTATGGTCAACTAATCTATGACAAAGGAGGCAAAGATATACAATGGAGAAAAGACAGTCTCTTCAATAAGTGGTGCTGGGAAAACTGGACAGCTACATGTAAAAGAATGAAATTAGAATACTCCCTAACACCATACACAAAAATAAACTCAAAATGGATTAGAGACCTAAATATAAGACTGGACACTATAAAACTCTTAGAGGAAAACATAGGAAGAACACTCTTTGACATAAATCACAGCAAGATCTTTTTTGATCCACCTCCTAGAGTAATGGAAATAAAAACAAAAATAAACAAGTGGGACCTAATGAAACTTCAAAGCTTTTGCACAGCAAAGGAAACCATAAACAAGACGAAAAGACAACCCTCAGAATGGGAGAAAATATTTGCAAATGAATCAATGGACAAAGGATTAATCTCCAAAATATATAAACAGCTCATTCAGCTCAATATCAAAGAAACAAACACCCCAATCCAAAAATGGGCAGAAGACCTAAATAGACATTTCTCCAAAGAAGACATACAGATGGCCACGAAGCACATGAAAAGATGCTCAACATCACTAATTATTAGAGAAATGCAAATCAAAACTACAATGAGGTATCACCTCACTCCTGTTAGAATGGGCATCATCAGAAAATCTACAAACAACAAATGCTGGAGAGGGTGTGGTGAAAAGGGAACCCTCTTGCACTGTTGGTGGGAATGTAAATTGATACAGCCACTATGGAGAACAATATGGAGGTTCCTTAAAAAACTAAAAATAGAATTGCCATATGACCCAGCAATCCCACTACTGGGCATATACCCAGAGAAAACCGTAATTCAAAAAGACACATGCACCCGAATGTTCATTGCAGCACTATTTACAATAGCCAGGTCATGGAAGCAACCTAAAGGCCCATCAACAGACGAATGGATAAAGAAGATGTGGTACATATATACAATGGAATATTACTCAGCCATAAAAAGGAACGAAATTGAGTCATTTGTTGAGACGTGGATGGATCTAGAGACTGTCATACAGAGTGAAGTAAGTCAGAAAGAGAAAAACAAATATCGTATATTAATGCATGTATGTGGAACCTAGAAAAATGGTACAGATGAGCCAGTTTGCAGGGCAGAAGTTGAGACACAGATGTAGAGAATGGACATATGGACACCAAGGGGGGAAAACTGCGGTGGGGTGGGGATGGTGGTGTGCTGAATTGGGCGATTGGGATTGACATGTATACACTGATGTGTATAAAACTGATGCCTAATAAGAACCTGCAGTATAAAAAAACAAACAAAACAACTAATACTAAACTTTCATTGGGTTATTTGTATGGAAACATGTTAATATAAATGTTTCAGACATTACATGAAATTTCTAAAAATCTTATATTTGTATTTGTATGGAAATATGTATGGAAATATGTTAATATAAATGTTTCAGACATTACATGAAATTTCTAAAAATCATATTTGTATTTGTATGGAAATATGTATGGAAATATGTTAATATAAATGTTTCAGACATTACATGAAATTTCTAAAAATCTTATATTTGTACTTGTATGGAAATATGTATGGAAATATGTTAATATAAATGTTTCAGACATTACATGAAATTTCTAAAAATCTTATATGTTCTGGTATAATGTTATAAGTAATAATCCTAGTTATTACTTTAAAATGTATATCTCAGAAATAACTAATTTTCTTGTCAACTGCATTATTATGAACTGTCATCAAATCTTTAACCGTGGTCATTTTTAAGTCTTTTGTCATTTACAGACAGTTCTGGGTGTACTCTGATGATTTTGCAAATATGTTCCTATAAAACGGTTTCATCTTCAAGAAATACATGGAAAAGACTCTGACAAGTACAGGTTTCTGGTAACAGACTGTACTGCTGAACTGAATGAATAAGCATTTTCAGAACTCTAATGAAAAACTGATGAACTCATAAAAGTGCTAACAAAAGATCAAGATGAAAAAAAAAATTAATTACATGGGACTGAGTGAACTGATGAGGATGAGTGTAATTTTTGTGACTTTCTGTCTGAATTTAAAAAAAAAAAAAAAAATTCCCCAAGGACTCAGAGGCAAAGAATATACAAATCAATTTTCACTGCAAAGTAAAGGAGCTGTTACAGTGGAGGATTACTGGACTGAATGTCAATACTATGACATAGTATGAGTGTGTTTCATGTTTGGTAATTGCAATCATTGTTGCTTTTGTTGTGGTCATCCATGTACAATGCTTGGTGTCAGTCGATTTATCTCTTGTAAAAATAAAATACAGTGTGTGTGTGTGAAAAAAAAAAAAAGTGTATATACAATCTTGAATAAATGAAAACAATACTTACTCAGCACTATGACATTCTGACAGAGCCTGGTCATTGAGGATTTATTCTTTTAACCCTTCTTTCTTCGCTGTCTCTTTAAGGCAGTTTCCTTCTTTTACCACGTGTCCTGGCTCCTTTGGGACAGGCGAATTCTTTGGCTTACCCAAGTGTGAGCTCTAAGTGTGCTCACATGGAGCACGCAGAGCTGAGTGTGCACCTGGAATATCAAGGCCCTCAGTGGGTTTGGAGGGAAGCCAGCCACACCTCCCAGCCCCATCCAGAGAGAGTGTTCCCGCTGCCCTGCGATTCCTGATCCTCTTTTGCTTTCTTGAGAACAAAGTTCGAAGTCACAGAACTGGAAAGGGTGTTAGTGAAAGAGAGTCCAGCCCAACTCTCTCAGAAATTATAGGCCCTACTCCCTGCTCCTCAAACCAACTGGGACAGGCAGGGGGTCTGACTGCTCCTTAATTCTTAGTAGCAATAGTTCCTTCCCTGTTTCTGGGCTGTCACCAGCTCCACTGGTTTTGAACAAGTGGCCAGAAAGCTTGGGGTACCTTCCAAAGCCCCCAGGATGGATGAATGGAACGAAGGTGGAAGGAATAAAGGAAGGGAGGGAAGTTGGGAGAGACGGATAAATAAAGGGGTAACCCTAGCCGGCGAGGCTGAACCCCTCGCGGAATCCACCCACCCCCATCCCGCCCTCCTCCTATTCTCAGGCCGCCGCTCTTGCGTCCCACGTCCGGCTGGGGCGCACCGAGGGAGCATGCGGGGCAGCGTTTGACTCGGCACGGGGTTGGGGGTAGGGCAGCAAGGGCGAGGGGAGGTGGGGGAGGAGAGGTGGGGAAGGGGAGGGCCTTGGAGGAGGAGGAGAGGAGGGGCGCGCGGGGAGGGGCGGCTGGCGCCGCGGGAGCTGGGCGCCTGGCTGCGGCGCGGGCGGGTCGAGGGACGCGATGCCGCCGCCGCCGCCGCCGCCGCCGCCGCCTCCGCCTCCTCGCCGGGCCGGGCTGCGCCGCCGGGGCTGAGCCGCCGCTAGAACTGCGAACCGAGCGGCCGCTGGGCGCGCCAGCAGCGCGGGAGGATGGGCTGCGGCGGTAGCCGGGCGGATGCCATCGAGCCCCGCTACTACGAGAGCTGGACTCGCGAGACGGAGTCCACATGGCTCACCTACACCGACTCGGACGCGTCGCCCAGCAACGCCACCCCGGACAGCGGCCCCGAGGCGGGCGGCCTGCACGCAGGTGAGTGCGCCTGGCTCCCGCAGACCCCCAGCGCTGGGAGGCGGGGCACGGGAGGGGGACGCGGGAGGGACGGGGGGCGCCGGGGCAGCCCAGTCCCCCAGAGAATTCTGTGCGGAATGGTGGTGGTGGTGTTGGGGCCGGGGGAGGGGGGAGGCGGGAGACAGACAGCACCTGCCTGCTGACAGACTGACCGACCCAGGCCCAGGGAGCAGGGCCAACCAGAGACCCCTACAAAAGGCTGAGCTAATCCCCTGGGCCTCGCGGAAACCCCGCACGTCTTGGCCTCCGCCCGTGCCTGCTCATTGGCCGGGGACGGGTGGGGTGGGAGGACAGCCCGCGCGGCTCGCGCACCTATCCCGCCGCCCACCCAGGCTTCTCGCCCGCTTGGACTCGCCTCCGCTGGATTTCGGCCCGTTTCCTCTTCTGGCCGCCTAGGCACACAGCCGGGCCACTCCATCCACTGGCCGCCTGGCCCCTCTCTCCCTTGACTTATAGACTGACCCAGATTACCTAGGTGGTTTCTTCCTCGTGGCTTCCCCCTTTTCTCCCGTGTCTCGGGTTTTGAAAACCAGAATCCTAGTTCAGGGCAAAATAAACAACGGCCGCGCCATCACTAGTTCTGCACTTCAGCTTACTTTTCAAGCAGTTGTTTCACAGCAAGGAATTCGTCTCTACCCTACTGTGCCTCGATGCTTCTTTATATGAGGCAGGGCATGAAAGTGGATTACGACTATAAATTAAATACTCTTACCATTCTGGCAGAAATCTGATAGAAGGATATGCAAAGAACTTTCTGGACCAGTCGCAAATCAGATTTTTTTTTTCTTTTAAAGCAGACAGTAATAATTGTAACGTAGAGATGAAAACAGACTGTTGCCACAGACTGACCTTTAATCATAAACTTGTTAGTGACGTTAAACGGAAAAAACCTCACTGCTTATTACATGGATGTTGTCAGAAGCCAGATCAATATTTGTATAAGAATGTTTTAACTATTTCCCTGTATGTTGCTGGCATTTTTGAATATTGAAATCTAAAATAGAAAATGAGGTTAATTTGAAGAATAGCATATATTATAAGGAGGAGGAGAGAAATGTCAACTACTCCTAACACATCAGTAGTCCTAAATTCCTGCCTCCTAAATAAGAGCTGTCACTTTTTTTTTTTCAGTTTAATATTTATTTATTTATTTATATTTATTTATTTATTTATTTATTTAATTAATTTATTTATGGCTGTGTTGGGTCTTCGTTTCTGTGCGAGGGCTTTCTCCAGTTGTGGCAAGCGGGGGCCACTCTTCATCGCGGTGCGCGGGCCTCTCACTATCGCGGCCTCTCTTGTTGCGGAGCACAGGCTCCAGACGCGCAGGCTCAGTAATTGTGGCTCCCGGGCCTAGTTGCTCCGTGGCATGTGGGATCTTCCCAGACCAGGGCTCGAACCCGTGTCCCCTGAATTGGCAGGCAGATTCTCAACCACTGTGCCACCAGGGAAGCCCCAGAGCTGTCACTTTAATCCTGAGACTCTGTCTCCATCTTTTAGGACCAAGCTGGGTCCTTTTTCACATGAACTTTGTGATTTTGTTTTTAAGCGAGGACCGTCAGTGAAAATTGTGCAAGGCATAATACTTCATTTGTCTCTAATTTTTCTGACTCACAGTAGCAATCGTAATGGTTATTTCATATTGCTGATGCTTTCAGCGTGCTTTCAAATGGTGTTGGTTGAATTCAGTGTCAGAATGAGGATAAGGCATGAGCCTTCAAAATAGACCTGGTAAATGTTAGATGTAACAGCATTTCCTGAGGAGGTATGGTACCTCTCAGGAGACACTCAAAAAGACCAGAGCTGCACTCCAAGGAAATAAGGTTAAAAATATCTAACGTGGAAAAGAACAAAGTACAGCTTCAGGGAATGGTTGCCTTGGTGACTGGAAGTATATGGTGTGTGTGTGTGTACATGTGTACGAGTGTGAGAGAGTTATTATGGGATGGCTAAATAGGTACATATTTATTTGTTTCCAACGCTTATTCATTTATTACTCTGCCATCCTGAGTCATGTCCCATCATGCATCATGAGATCTGGTTCCCGCAACAGGTGGGGTCTGGGACAAGCATGCTCATTCGTGGTACCCTACCAAACATGGGACAGCCCTGCCAGGCAAGTGGTCCTGAAGACCTGAGTCATTCACAGGAAGGGCTCGGCTCCAGTCTCAGAACAGCACCCTGAAATTGGCAAGACACTTAGATGGGCAGGATCATTTCAATTCCCTAGAAATTTCCATCAGCCTCAGAGGAGAGGAACATTTCTGAAGATCAAGATGGACTCCAGCCGTCCCTGGAAATCCACTGGCATTCCCTTTAGAGCCTTTAGAAAAATGCCTTCTTGATTCTTGTGGATTTTTCAGACTAGCAACTGGTCATCTTTGGTCAGAGTGGGTCACTGGAGAAAGCTACAGTTCTCCTGGGTTTCAGCCACCCTGCGAGATTAGCCAGCATCCTTTATTCTTTTCTTCCCTTCTGCTGCCCCAGCCTCACCCACCTGCTGCCAGTACACCACCTGTGAATTCAGTTCCAGTCTCCTGGGGGGCACCCACTGGCCCGCAGTGACTGTGTGGTGATAAGAAGCCAGAATGCCACTTTTTCCTGTTTCCATCAACTCTTTTCTGATGGGGGGACAAGAGGGAAAGCTGGACTTAGGGTAATTCAGATTGTAAAATCATCACTAATGGCTTCATGACTCGGCCTCTAGAGCTGGAGAGGCTCTCTGAAGGTCATCTGTTGAAGGCAGATGGGATTCAGTTAAGTTGCCCCAGTCTGCACTGCACAGCCTCCCAGTGCTTTCACAGTTCTTACCCCCCGCTCCCTCAGTCCTCAAGAGTCCTTTCTTTCTGGGCCCCTGGTCACTCTCCTTTAGTAGCAAGTTGAAGCCACTTTTCTTCTGGCCATCCCAACCTCAGGAGCTCTGAGGGCGGGGAGTGGGCTAATGCATCTTAATATCTTGTGCTTAGCCAGTTACACTGTGGAGCCCCCGGCTGGGATTTTCCTGAATGAGTAGGCTCTCCGTTTAAACCTGCCCTCCCCGTCAGCTCTTCCTAGATTCCCTCCCCCTTTGCTCTGCCTTGCATCCCTTGCTGCTGATGTTTTCCCACTTGAATGAGTTTAACCTAGATTCCTCCAAGTGTCTTTCTGAGCCCACAGCTTTTCTTTAACAAGTGCCCCCAGCTTTACCCTACCCCCTTGAAACCCCTGGCCCAGCTCAAAGATGCCGTCTCTTCTGTAGCGCCACCACCCCTCAACCTCAACTCCACACCCATATCTACCAAAAAGCCCGATTTAAGCACATCTGCTTGTAAACCTCATGTCTATTTCTCTTAGTCCAGTCCAAATTGAGGTCACGTCACATGACAAGTGTTCAGTATTATTTGCTGAATGAATTCTGCATTTCACAGCAGGAAGGAGGCATGTTTTTCTGCCGGTTCCACAAAGGAGAGAGTTTCTTTCCTTCTTCTCCTTACTTACAGGATCCTTACATGATCCTGAGCCTTTGATCTCTGTGTTTGGGGATCACTTCCACTTGCCAGCAAAATTTGATTTTTAGATTTGGCTATTATGTAGGCTGGAATTAAGGACCTAACTGAAGCAGCAGTATCTGATATCCATTGCTTCTCTGTGTCATCGAAGCCTGTCTCTCTGTCACAGGAGGAAATTAAATTGGTCTGGTGTGATTTAGTTCTCATAAAATCAGTTTGCTGGATTGATTTTTACCTCTGTGGTCTGGTGGAGGTCTCCTGTGGAGAAAGGGGGTCTCTGAGGTTGCTCTGCCCCAGCCTAGCTCAGCCATTGCATACATGAATAACTTCCTAGCTTCACCTCAATTTAATCACGAGTCCCTTAAGTTACATCTGTAAAGATCCCCTTTTCTTTCTTTTTTTTTAAAACCTAGTATAGGACATAGACTATTTTAGATAGTCTATAGATTTTTTTTTTTTGGCTGCATTGGGTTGGGTCTTCGTTGATGCGCGCGGGCTTTCTCTAGTTGCAAGCGGGGGCTACTCTTCATTGTGGTGCATGGGCTTCTCCTTGCGTTGGCTTCTCTTGTTGTGGAGCACAGGCTCTAGGTGCGTGGGCTTCAGTAGTTGTGGCACGTGGGCTCATTAGTTGTGGCGCACGGGCTTAGTTGCTCCACGGCATGTGGGATCTTCCCGGACCAGGGATCAAACCTGTGTCCCCTGCATTGGCAGGTCCCTCCCCTTTTCTACTGTTAGTATTTTTCTAATGTCTCTAGAGAATAAAACATTTCAAATTTCTCTAAAATGCTTCACTTTATAGTTTTAAATTGCTATAGTAAGTGCTTTAGTGAATGCAAGATGGAAGATTGCAGAATTAGACTCACATCAAAATGATTTATCTAAATCAATTGAAATATGTCAGGTGAAATGAAGAGCACTTAATATTACCATTAGCTAACATTTATTGATATCTTACCAAGGGCCAGGCGCTGTACTTAGTAGCACTTTATGTAAATCATCTCGCTTAATCCTCACGAGGGGGGATGAGGTAGAACTATTGCTATCCTTCTTTTGCAAGTGAGGGAATGAGGCTTAGAGTGTGCAGTAACTTTTCCCGATCCAAGACTCGAATCCAGCTTTTTCTGAATCCAAAGCCCGCACTCCTAAATCCTGCCTTCCTGATGAATGGGGGGATCAACTATAGAGTTCTTGATTTGACAGTGGATGGAACTCAAAGTCTAGTGTGATCTCTTGGTAGTCTAGTCTGGTCTCAGCACAGTTTTCTTCTGCAGCATCTCTGAGGAAGGGATATCTCTTCTCTAGGCAAGGAGGTCTCCCCATACCTTTGTCGAGCAGTTTCCCTTGCAAGAAACTCTTCCTGCTGCCTTGTAATTTCCACCTGGTCTCGCATAGATCGTTCCTTCAACATTTGAAGATTGCTGTTGTATTTTCTCTCACCGTTGGTCCTCCAGACCAAACACATGCAATTCCTTCAGTCACTTCTCAGACTTCTGTGGCACTGACCATATCCCTACAAATGCACTGTTTGGTTTGTCAAAGTCCCTCTTGATACAAGAGACCTATGGTTACCTCCGAGCTGCTGACGTCGGCTGAACAGCAGAAGGAAATATGAGGTCTGTTATGATGTGGACACACCCTTTCCCGATGCAGCTAAAACCAGGTTAGGATTTGTTTGTTTTCCTGATGTTGTTGTTGCCATGTTACCTTGATGACTCACATGAAGCTTGCAATTAGTTAAAACCCTTAGATCTTTCTTTCTAGTCACATTTAAGTTCTATGACATCAGTGACATTGTCTGGTTTTCACTCTACATACCCAGCACCTGGAACAGTGTCTAGAATATAGGTGACACTCAATAAATGTTTGTGGAATGAGTGAATTTTTTTCCCTAATGAATCCTACATTCGTACTATTGATTTCCATATCCCAAATTTGGGATTTTTATATTTCTTCTTGTTAAAACTAATCTTGTTGGTTTCAGTTTAATGTTTAAACTTACTGACCTTGACTCATTTTGATAGTGCCATGAAGACAATAGTCTAGGTCTTTGTTGCCCTATGTTGGAAGTCTAAAGATAAAGGGCATTTATTTGCTCGTTTGTTTATTCAGTATACCTCTGGCACAAAGATGAGTGAGATATGTTCCTCGACCTGAAGAAGTTAATAGTATAGGGGACACAGGTGGACACACTTCAGGTCAGCATGGTGCACACTGGAACAGCATGAAGGAAGGGTGCTGGGGGAGTGCAGAGGACTGAGTAGTTCATTTTGCCTGGGGAGGGGCCAGTGTGTACAGACCCCTGCAGGAGGCTTCCCTGCAGAAGAAAGCAGGACTGCTCCTGCGGACCTGCACAGCCGGTTACCCTGCTTCCCTCCCTGAGTGAGGGCACCTGTGCAGAAGCCACCAGGGGCTTCCTGGTGGATAAGCCTCCCCGCTTCCCCCAGCTCTCTCTGTATACCTGTTACCACTTGGTTATATTTTCAAACAATTTTTTAAAGTGAAGTATAGTTAATTTACAATGTTGTGTTAGTTTTAAGTGTACAGCAAAGTGATTATATATATATATAATATATAATTTTTCAGATTCTTTTCCATTATAGGTTATGACAAGATATTCAAACAATTACTAAGGTCTGCCCCCATGGGAATGACTTGCTCTGATAGTTAGGTAAGGTGTCTTTCCACTGGCCATTGTAGTCCTGTGCCTAACGCTGGGCCTGGCTATAGTAGGACTTCAAGCGATCTCTCTTGAATGAATACATCTCCTAAAACTTCTCTGTGTCCATTTCGTTCTTCCTGCAGTGCCCAGAGATGATGTTTTCTTTCCTCAAAAGTTCCATCTGCTCGTCCTTTTCGGGTTCTTGTCTACCTGGTGGGTTGTATAGTAAGAAAACATCCTTACCTCTCTGCGCCCCCTTTGCCAAACACAAGCCCCTTTGTTATAAGGGTGGTTTTGCAAAAATCACTTCAAGAAACAGGTGGCAGCAAACCCGGGCAGTTCATCAACATCTAGGAAGTCTCACCTCTCATGGCCCCGGTCTCTTGAGCAGTCACCCGTCCTGCCCCAGGCTCTCCAGGTGCTTTGTCCAGCCCAGTGAGAGCAGCGGTCACATGGCACTGCCGGGCTTGTTCCCGTCTGTGTCTCGGGTTAGCCTGTGAGCTCTGCCAGGTTGCGGACTGCGTGGTTGGCATTTGCGTGCCTGGCATCTACCACATGTGTGTTGAATGACTGTAAAAGTACCTAGGTGGATGAATGATCCATCTAGGCAAGTGAGTTTTGTCTGTCTGTCTTGTACCCTCTTTCCTGAGTCCTATCTTAGATGATTTTGTCTTGGACATCAGTCCAGTGAACCGTGTCTTCATTGGATGCTAGATAAAGCTATTCTGGCTCTGATCAGAAATGAATTTAAGGCTCCAGGCTTGGGCCCCAATGCGAGGAAGAGAGTCCCCTCTCAATCAGCAGGGAGTCTTTTCGTGCACTCGGCAATCCCCCAACGCCTGGAGGTCCTGCCTTCACCCTGGGATCTGTGCACCTGTGACCCTCAGCCCCTTCCCGCAGATAAGACCATTCTGTCCTTTAGTGAAGCTGGGAGTCTGAGCCTGTTGTTCCTTACCCATGGTGCCTGGGCTTTCATCCCAGGAGCCCTTCTGTGACAGGCCCATGGCCTCTAGCCCCTCTCAGAAGACTATTTGACCCTGCCAGGACTCCTACAGAGGCTCTCTGGCTGGTCCCAATGCCAACTTTGCTTCCGTCTGTAGAGGAGACTGGGTGGGTGAACCCTGAGCCACATTGTGGTCCAGCCCCTTCCAGCCCAGCCACCAGCAGAGTTCACTTCCTCACGTGCTCCCCTCCCACTCTGCCCCCCGCCCAACTGCCTCCTTCTCTCCAGAGATAAAGCTCTTTCAGAATGTTGCTGTGGGCTGAACTGTGTCCCACCAAGTGTATATGTCGAAGTCCTAACCTCCAGAATGTGACATTTTTTGGTTTTTGTTTTTATTTTATTTTTATTGAATTCGATTTACAATGTTGTATTAGTTTCTGGTATATAGCAAAGTGATTCAGTTATACATATATATGCATATTATTTTTCGTATTCTTTTCCATTGTGGTTTATTACAAGATATTGAATATAGTTCCCTGTGCTATACAGTAGGACCTTGTTGTTTATTTTATATATAGTAGTTTGTATATAAATTTTGCTAATCTGAAACTCCTAATTTATCCTTCCCCCACCCTCTTTCCCCTTTGGTAACCATAAGTTTCTTTTCTATGTCTATGAGTCTGTTTCAGTTTTGTAAATAAGTTCATTTGTGTCACATTTTAGATTCCACATATAAGTGATATCATATGGTATTTGCCTTTCTCCTTCTGACTTACTTCACTTGGTATGATAATCTCTAGGTTCATCCATGTTGCTGCAAGTGGCATTATTTCATTCTTTTTTATGGCTGAGTAGTATTCCATTGTATATATGTGCCGCATCTTCTCTCTTTATTCATCTGTTGATGGACATTTAGGTTGTTTCCATGTCTTGGCTGTTGTAAATAGTGCTGCTGTGAACATGGGGGTGCATGTATCTTTTCAAATTAGAGTTTTCTCTGGATATATGCCCAGGAGTGGGATTGCTGGATCATATGGCAACTCTATTTTTAGTTTTTTAAGGAACCTCCATACCGTTCTCCATAGTGGCTGCGCCAGTTTACATTTACAGTGCATTTGTAGGAACAGTGCAAGAGGGTTCCCTGTTCTCCATAACCTCTCCAGCGTTTATTTGTAGACTTTTTAATGGTGGCCGTTCTGACTGGTGTGAGGTGGTACCTCACTGTGGTTTTGATTTGCATTTCTCTAATAATTAGCGATGATGAGCATCTTTTCATGTGCCTATTGGCCATCTGTATGTCTTCTTTGGAGAAGTGTCTATTTAGGTCTTTCGCCCATTTTTTTTATTGGGTTGTTTGCTTTTTTGTTATTGAGTTGTATGAGCTCTTTGTATATTTTGGAAATTATGCCCTTGTCAGTCTCATTGTTTGCAAATATTTTTTCCCAGCCCATAGGTTGTTTTTTCATTTTGTTTATGCAAAACCTTTCATTTATATAAGCAAAACCTTGTAAGTTTGATAAGGCCCATTTGTTTATTTTTGGTTTTATTTCTATTGCCTTGGGAGACTGACCTAAGAAAGCATTGGTACGATTTATGTCAGAGAACGTTTTGCCTGTGTTCTTTTCTAGAATGTGACGTTTTTTGGAGATAGGGTACTTACAGAGGTAATCAAGTTAAAATGAGGTCATTACAGTGGGCTCTAATCTAATGTGACTGGTGTCCATATGAAAAGGGAAATGTGAACACACAGACAGACAGACACTCAGGGAGAATGCCATGTGAAGATGAACACAGAGATTGAACGGCCAAGGAAGGCCAAAGATGGCCAGCCAAGCAGCAGAAGCTACAGGAGAGGCATGAAACAGATTGTCCCTCACAGCCCTCAGAAGGAACCAACCCCACCAGCACCTTGATCTCAGACTTCTAGCCTCTGGAACTGTGAGACGATACATTTCTGTTAAGCCAACTGGTTTGTGGTACTTTGTTACAGCAGCTACAGAAGACTAATAAACATGTATTTATGAGCACAGACACTGAACATTTGGAAATAATAAGAGAGAGGATTTCTGTGGTCACTATCTCACACTTCCTTCAGAGATTGGGTCTCTTTCCTTGTCATTTATATTCAAATAGCATTTATTGAGCATCTACTATAGGTGAGAATTTTTCTCTTGGGATGTTAGCTTACATAACTCTCTAAACTAACCTCAGAAATCATTGCTATCACCATCTACCAGATGAGGAAACGAGGTTCAGTGAGATTAAGGGATTGAGCGGTTTAAACACAACACTGTAAATCAACTACGATAAAATTTAAAAAATAACAATACTAATAATAAAAGAGATTGAGCGGGGTCACCCATCCAGGAAGTGGAAACACCCAGCTCAGAATCCAGTTCTCTAGTTTCTAAATGCAGGGCAGTGCTAACGACTAAGCACAAATTTAGGGCCCTCCTCCACCCCATCTGGTTTGGCTTCTTTGAAAATATGAGCCACTTGGAGTGGGAGCCTCCTGCCAGCGTTCTCAAGGATGAGGACAGGAGTCTTTGAAGAGACACGTGCAGCGCTGTGACACTAATGCCACCCCCTGCCTGTGCTGAGTGTCCCCAAGCAGGGCTGCCGGGGCTGCTCAGAAAATCACCTGCATCCCACTCACCTGATGGGCTCGTTAAAGATGGAATAGTCTTTGGGCAGAATAAGATTTTCTTCTGGTTTCAAATGAAATGGGTGCTCCTCAAGAAAATCTAGAAAGTGCAGAGAAGCACACAGAAGGAAATAACGCCTCTGTAACATTTAGGTTTTGTCCTTAAGGTCCTGCATCTAGGTGTATATGGTGCACATTGTATCTTCTGTAGGGTTTATGTTTAAAGTTTGAGGGGGCATGGGAAAAAAAATCCCTCAAATTGTTTGGAAGCTCAAAGGCCAAGAGAAAAAACTTTTTTGTTTCTCTTTGTGTTCAGGAAAATATTTAGAGGTGGCGGCAGCCAAAGTCTAGTTTGAATGGGGGAAGAGCAGGGGGCAAAGACCGTGGATCAGCGAAGGGATTTTTCTCCCTGTTTTCTTTCAGTACTAAGCACACGTAGTTGAATTCAGGTAAGTTATATGCTAGGCTAATGCGTAGCGTGAGTCCATTGTGTGTAACCCCTCCACCGCCCCCTTTCACCTCCCTTCCATCCCCCACAATTGGCTCGGGCTGAGGATACTGTTTAATATTCTACCTAGCTGTTTGCTGGGGTTTAGAGTTGCTTAATGGATGTAGAAACATGGGGTGCGTGTGTGTACGTGTACCAGCTCTCTGTCTGAGTCTCAAATGCCCATGAGGTCGTGCAGGTGGGCTGTCCAGCATTGGGGTTGCTACAACCCCATACACGGCAGCTCTGGGTCTCTGTGTCAGGCGGCATAGACATGGAGTGTCTGCCTACATCTTGCCATGTGGCTTCTGTGTAATGAAACAAAGCCAGAAGCCTGAGTAGATGTTCCTTAATCTAGCTCTGTCTGCTTTACAGATAGTGCCAGTTTTTCCCAGATTCCGGGATTAGGTTGTCTATTAGTCCTTACTTTGGGTAATGTTGTGAGTCTTGGTCTTTTTCTGTCTTCATAGGCATTTTAATGGGCACTTGGGCAAGGCTGAGTCAGCGGCTCCTAGCTAGATACGCTTCAGCCTGGAAGTCCAACCCAGAGCCTCTAGACCGTTTCCTCCAAGCCACTGCACCCACAGCCGTCAGACAGCCACACCTGCGGGACCACTCAGCCAGATCTGATCTCTCTGTTTACCAGCTCCTTCTCATGTGACCATGTCCTAACTTTTCTCTTCATCATCATCATCATCATCATCTTCCTTGTTATTTGGCTTGGAGATAGTATAGTTCGGTGGTTAAGGAATTAGACTTTAGCAACAGACACTTACCAGCTGTGTGACCTTGAGCAAGTTTCTTAGCTTTTCTGGGTTTCAGTTTCCACATTATAAGATGGGAGTCACTGCAGAATTCATGTACTCACAAATATGAAGGGCATAGTGTTTCTTTCTTCTTTTTATACAAAAGGATTTATTAAGAAACCAGTAAGACCCTACTACATCATGACACTGTCACACTGGGCTTTTAACACAAGACTTGCTCTACAATACTAGGGAGTGCAGGGCATAAAACACAAATTGATTCTGAAGCATAGCAATTAAGAAATAAAGCAATGAAAGCAAATTTCTTTTAATGAGAACTCAGGATTAAACTCCAGAGGGACCCAACATCATACTTCCGTTCGGGGACTTGATACAAAAAATTTAGTTTGAACGGCTATCAGCAGGTGGCAGGGGCCACCTTTAAATGAATCTTCAATTTGGAAAATACTGCTTCACCACCTGTTGGGGATAAGTTGCAAATGGAACAATTTAGTATGGTTTGTAGCTATTTTGATGACCACTTCACCTGGATACTTTCCCATAACCACTGTGCTGGTCCCCACCTCTTGCACGAGCTCTTTCTGCAAATCTGCCTCTGGATCCCCACTGTTGCTGTTGCTGATGATGTTCCTTCGACATGGCTACTTTTATCTCTCATTTACTAAGACCAACATTGCGTTATTTCTTTTCCATTATCTTCTTCACTGGTTCCTCTTCCTTAAAGGTAATAAAGCAGAATAAGGGCATAGTGTTTCAGTGCTGCCCATCCTGGCACCCAGGATCCCCTCGCCTCCTCAGTCTCGCCCTGGACTCATCTCGCCAATCGCAAACCCGGGGTCACCCCTCCTCTGTTTCTGAGTTGCTTGGCGTTGCTGTTGAAAGTCATGAGTGTTGGCGATTGCATCCAGTAGTGATTCATGCCTAGAAGCTCAGTGTCCTTACCAGTTCTCGGCAGTTCTGTTAGTTCCTTATTAATATCCTTATTAATTTAGTCCCCATGTAATACTCCCGATATTATTCTGTTCTTGCCCTCTGAATGCTAAAAAAGTGGAAGATTTTCTGTGAGTTCTCCCATCTTTTCCTCCAATCACCTATTGTATATCCTTCTTGCCACCTCAGAGTTTTTAAACATCTTTAGCCATCCTCTCTCCTCAGATCTGCCTGTTTGGATTCTAGGTTGTTCCTTGTTGTAACAATAGATGAGGCCATCACAGGTGGTTCCATTTTTTTTCTGCACTTAACAAAAAGTCTGGAGATTGGTAGCCACGCTGCTCAAGGCCGCTATCAAGGACCTGGGCTCTTTGAGCTTATTGTTTTGCCATCCTTGTTGTGTGGATTTCATCCTCATAGTTGCAAGTTGCTGTGGCATCTTATTTTAGATAGGAAGAAGGGGGAAAGGTAGAAAGAAGCATTCCACCTAAGTTTTTTTTTTTTTTTTAATCTGTAAAACAATAGCTTTCCCAGAATCCAGTAAACTTTGCTTGCATGTCACACTGGCCAGGACCGTGTTACATGGCTATCACAGGCTTCAAGAGCCTAGGAAATCAAGACTTTTAGCTGGGCTCATGACACCCTAAAAGTAATGGGTCCTTTTGCAAAGAAAAAATGGGGAGAACAGATATTGGGTAGGCTGCAGGCAGATGCATGTACCTTTCATCCTAAGACTATGTCAGAGGAGAGAAAACTAGCAGGAGTCAGGGGAAAGGAGAAAAGGAAGTAGAGAGGGGAGGAGGGGTAGGTCTGCCAGAAACCAAAACAACATAATTACTAGTATTAAGATTTTGCTGTAATAATAATATATAATAATAATAATTATGTGTTTTTAGCTTTCCCATGTGTCAAGTGAATTCATAAAGGTGAATATTTGCTGAAAAAGTTACATGTGCCAATACTGAACTAATCTCAGAAATACTGCAGCAATAGCCCAAACTGAAATCTTTTAAAATGGTCTTTTGACATCAGACTCTGTGCTGTGTACACGCGACGCACGGTGGACATTTCCTTGCTTTCCGCTTCATTTTCTTGCAAAGTTCATGTCAGCCGGAAACTGATGTGGCAGCTGATCCTCTGTGGTACCGATTTCCAATTAGTGGGAACATTTGTGCAGGTTCACTGTGCAGGGTCGCTCTGATGCCCGGGCTGGGGACTTCTGCTGGAGAAGCAGCAGACAGCCAATTGTCTAATTTAAAGAGTTGACAGTATTTCCTGTGAAAGTTTAAAAAAAATCACCCAGCTATTGTCTCTAGGTCTGGTGGACTATAGGGCATGGGGAAACCGAAAGGATTTGTAGAAAATAGCAGGGCTGTTTGGGAAACTGGTCACCATGACAACAGGGCACAGCACAGCAGCAGTTACAAGGGAAGTGGCGATGGCCAGCGCCCTTCACAGGAGGGACGATTCAGGTTTAAACACCTCCATAAACAACAGTTGTGTTTGACAACGAGGTGTTCATAAATTATTACGTCCAAGAGCCACTTTTCAAGGACAGTCTTCATAGCAGCCAGGTTCCGATTTGCTTGCTGGGGAGATAAGTGATGTGTGTGCCAACACTAAGGAACATAGCCACTGCCTCGTGAGCATGGCTTCTGTTAACTGAGTGCCCAGCATGTGCCAGGACTTGCGTATTCAGTATCTAATTCTGTTACCCCCATTTTACAGATTGGGGGAAGTCAGGGAGGTGAGGTACCTTGCCCAAGGGCTGCACATCAGGTTCTCTTGGGGAACCTAAAATAAAGCCTTCACCCCAAACCTGGGGCTTCAAATACGGTAGATGGGTGGGGCCGGAACTCCTGCATTTTTAACAGCTTCTTTAGGTCAACACTGAGAGGCATTCCCTCTGTCTGTGGTGGAGCCAAGATTCTGCATTTCTAACAAGCTCTCAAGTGATGCTTGGACCTCTTGTAGAGAAGGGAGGTCCTAGATCAGAGCCTGGCAAACCTTTTCTGTAAAGGCCTGGATGGTAAATATTTCAGGCTATATGGGCCACTGACCTCTGTTGCAACTACTCAATGTTGCTGTTTTTAACACCAAAGCAGCCATAGGAAAAGATACATAAATGAGTGGCTGTTTGTTTTTTTGATATTGAGCTGCATGAGTTGCTTGTATGTTTTGGAGATTAATCCTTTGTCAGTTGCTTCATTTGCAAATATTTTCTCCCATTCTGAGGGTTGTCTTTTCGTCTTGTTTATGGTTTCCTTTGCTGTGCAAAAGCTTTTGAGTTTCATTAGATCCTATTTGTTTATTTTTGTTCTTATTTCCATTTCTCTAAGAGGTGGGTCAAAAAGGATGTTGCTGTGATTTATGTCATAGAGTGTTCTGCCTGTGTTTTCCTCTAAGAGTTTGATGGTGTCTGGCCTTACATTTAGGTCTTTAATCCATTTTGAGTTTATTTTTGTGTATGGTGTAGGGAGTGTTCTAATTTCATTCTTTTACATGTAGCTGTCCAGTTTTCCCAGCACCACTTATTGAAGAGGCTGTCTTTTCTCCACTGTATGTTCTTGCTTCCTTTATCAAAGATAAGGTGACCATATGTGCATGGGTTTATCTCTGGGCTTTCTATCCTGTTCCATTGATCTGTATTTCTGTTTTTGTGCCAGTACCATACTGTCTTGATTACTGTAGCTTTGTAGTATAGTCTGAAGTCAGGGAGCCTGATTCCTCCAGCTCCGTTTTTCTTTCTCAAGATTGCTTTGGCTATTTGGGGTCCTTTGTGTTTCCATACAAATTGTGAAATTTTTTGTTCTAGTTCTGTGAAAAATGCCAGTGGTAGTTTGATAGGGATTGCATTGAATCTGTAGATTGCTTTGGGTAGTAGAGTCATTTTCACAATGTTGATTCTTCCAATCCAAGAACATAGTATATCTCTCCATCTATTTGTATCATCTTTAATTTCTTTCATCAGTGTCTTATAATTTTCTGCATACAAGTCTTTTGTCTCCTTAGGTAGGTTTATTCCTAGATATTTTATTCTTTTTGTTGCAGTGGTAAATGGGAGTGTTTTCTTAATTTCACTTTCAGATTTTTCATCATTAGTGTATAGGAATACAAGAGATTTCTGTGCATTAATTTTGTATCCTGCTACTTTACCAAATTCATTGATTAGCTCTAGTAGTTTTCTGGTAGTATCTTTAGGATTCTCTAAATCCTATAGTATAGTATCATGTCATCTGCAAACAGTGACAGCTTTACTTCTTCTTTTCCAATTTGGATTCCTTTTATTTCTTTGTCTTCTCTGATTGCTGTGGCTAACACTTCCAAAACTATGTTGAATAATAGTGGTGAGAGTCGGCAACCTTGTCTTGTTCCTGGTCTTAGTGGAAATGGTTTCAGTTTTTCACCATTGAGGATGATGTTGGCTGTGGGTTTGTCATATATAGCCTTTATTATGTTGAGGAAAGTTCCCTCTATGCCTACTTTCTGGAGGGTTTTTATCATAAATAGGTGTTGGATTTTGTCGAAAGCTTTCTCCGCATCTATTGAGATGATCATATGGTTTTTCTCCTTCAATTTGTTAATATGGTGTATCACATTGATTGATTTGCATATATTGAAGAATCCTTGCATTCCTGGGATAAACCCCACTTGATCATAGTGTATGATCCTTTTAATGTGCTGTTGGATTCTGTTTGCTAGTATTTTGTTGAGGATTTTTGCATCTATGTTCATCAGTGATATTGGCCTGTAGTTTACTTTCTTTGTGGCATCTTTGTCTGGTTTTGGTATCAGAGTGATGCTGGCCTTGTAGAATGAGTTTGGGAGTGTTCCTCCCTCTGCTATATTTTGGAAGAGTTTGAGAAGGCTAGGTGTTAGCTCTTTTCCAAATGTTTCATAGAATTCGCCTGTGAAGCCATCTGGTCCTGGGCTTTTGTTTGTTGGAGGATTTTTAATCACAATTTCAATTTCAGTGCTTGTGATTGGTCTGTTTATATTTTCTATTTCTTCCTGGTTCAGTCTTGGAAGGTTGTGCTTTTCTAAGAATTTGTCCATTTCTTCCAGGTTGCCCATTTTACTGGCATATAGTTGCTTGTAGTAATCCATCATGATTCTTTGTATTTCTGCAGTGTCAGTTGTTACTTCTCCGTTTTCATTTCTAATTCTGTTGGTTTGAGTCTTCTCCCTTTTTTTCTTGATGAGTCTGGCTAGTGGTTTATCAATTTTTTTACCTTCTCAAAGAACCAGCTTTTAGTTTTATTGATCTTTGCTATTGTTTTCTTCATTTCTTTTTCATTTATTTCTGATCTGATCTTTGTGATTTCTTTCCTTCTGCTAACTTTGGTGTTTTTTTTTTGTTGTTGTTCTTCCTTCTCTAATTGCTTTAGGTGTAAAGTTAGGTTGTTTATTTGAGATGTTTCTTGAGGTAGGATTGTATTGCTATAAGCTTCCCTCTTAGAACTGCTTTTGCTGCGTCCCATAGGTTTTGGGCCGTTGTGTTTTCATTGTCATTTGTCTCTAGGTATATTTTGATTTCCTCTTTGATTTCTTCAGTGATCTCTTGGTTATTTAGTAGTGTATTGTTTAGCCTCCATGTGTTTGTATTTTTTACAGATTTTTTCCTGTAATTGATATCTAGTCTCATAGCGTTGTGGTCAGAAAAAATACCTGATATGATTTCAGGTTTCTTAAATTTACCAGGGCTTGATTTGTGACCCAAGATATGATCTGTCCTGGAGAATGTTCCATGAGCACTTGAGAAGAAAGTGTATTTGTTGTGTTTGGATGGGATGTCCTGTAAGTATCAATTAGTCCATCTTGTTAATGTATCATTTAAAGCTTGTGTTTCCTTATTCATTTTCATTCTGGTTGATCTGTCCATTGGTGAAAGTGGGGTGTTAAAGTCCCCTACTATTATTGTGCTACTGTCGATTTCCCCTTTTATGGCTGTTAGTATTTGCCTTATATATTGAGGTGCTCCTATGTTGGGTGCATAAATATTTACAAGTGTTATATCTTCTTCTTGGATTGATCCCTGGATCATTATGTAGTGTCCTTCTTTGTCTCTTGTAATAGTCTTTATTTTAAAGTCTATTTTGTCTGATATGAGTATTGCTACTCCAGCTTTCTTTTGATTTCCATTTGCATGGAATATCTTTTTCCATCCTCTCACTTTCAGTCTGTATGTGTCCCTAGGTCTGAAGTGGGTCTCTTGTAGACAGCATATATATGGGTCTTGTTTTTGTATCCATTCAGCCAGTCTATGTCTTTTGGTTGGAGCATTTAATCCATTTACATTTAAGGTAATTATCTATATATATCTTCCTATTGCCATTTTCTTAATTGTTTTGGATTTGTTTTCGTAGGTCTTTTCCTTCTCTTGTGTTTCCTGCCTAGAGAAGTTCCTTTAGCATTGGTTGTAAAGCTGGTTTGGTGGTGCTGAATTCTCTTAACTTTTGCTTGTCTGTAAAGGTTTTAATTTCTCCATTGAATCTGAATGAGATCCTTGCTGGATAAAGTAATCTTGGTTGTAGGTTCTTCCCTTTCATCACTTTAAATATGTCCCGCCACTCCCTTCTGGCTTGTAGAGTTTCTGCTGAAAGATCACCTGTTAACCTTTTGGGGAGTCCCTTGTATGTTATTTGTTGCTTTTCCCTTGCTGCTTTTGATATTTTTTCTTTGTATTTAATTTTTGATAGTTTGATTAATATGTGTCTTGGCGTGTTTCTCCTTGGATTTATCCTGTGTGGGACTCTCTGTGCTTCCTGGACTTGATTGACTATTTCCTTTCCCGTGTTAGGGAAGTTTTCAACTGTAATCTCTTCAGATATTTTCTCAGACCCTTTCTTTTTCTCTTCTTCTTCTGGGACCCCTATAATTCGAATGTTGGTGTGTTTAATGTTGTCCCAGAGGTCTATGAGGCTGTCCTCCATTCTTTTCATTCTTTTTTCTTTATTCTGCTCTGCAGTAGTTATTTCCACTATTTTACCTTCCAGGTCACTTACCCATTCTTCTGCCTCAGTTATTCTGCTATTGATTCCCTCTAGAGAATTTTTAATTTCATTGATCATGTTGTTCATCATTGTTTGTTTGCTGTTTAGTTCTTCTAGGTCCTTGTTAAACGTTTCTTGTATTTTCTCCATTCTGTTTCCAAGATTTTGGATCATCTTTACTATCATTACTCTGAATTCTTTCAGGTGGACTGCTTATTTCCTCTTCATTTGTTTGGTCTGGTGGGTTTTTACCTTGCTCCTTCTGCTGCATATCTCTCTGTCTTCCCATTTTTCTTAACTTACTGTGTTTGGGGTCTCCTTTTCACAGGCTGCAGGTTTGTAGTTCCTGTTGTTTTTGGTGTCTGCCCCCAGGGGGTGGCTTGTGTAGGCTTCCTGGTGGAGGGGACTGGTGCCTGTGTTGTGGTGGGTGGGGCTGGATCTTGTTTTTCTGGTGGGCAGGGCTGCATCCGGTGGTGTGTTTTGGGGTGTCTGTGAACTTATTATGATTTTAGGCAACCTCTCTGCTAACAGGTGGGGTTGTGTTCCTGTCTTGCTAGTTGTTTGGCATGGGGCATCCAGCACTGAAGCTTGCTGGCTGTTGGGTGAAGCTGGGTCTTAGTGTTGAGACGGAGATCTCTGGGAGAGCGCTCACTGATTGATATTATGTGGGGCCGGGAGGTCTCTGGTGGTCCAGTGTCCTGAACTCAGCTCTCCCACCTCAGAGGCTCAGGCTTGACACCAACCAGAGCACCAAGACCCTGTCAGCCCCATGGCTCAGAAGAAAAGGGAGAAAAAAAGAAAAAAAAAATTATAAGATAAAATAATTAAAACAAAAAAATTATTAAAATAAAAAATTTAAACGTAATAGAAAAAGAAAAACAGAAGAGAGCAACTAAACCAATAAACAAATCCACCAATGATAACAAGCGCTAAAAACTATACTAAGATAAACATAAAAATCAGAAACAAGTCAGTCGCAGACAGCAAACCCCAAGTTCGCAGTTGCTTCCAAAGTCCACCGCCTCAATTTTGGGTTGATTTGTTGTCTATTCAGGTTTTCCACAGATGCAGGGTACCTCAAGCTGATTGTGGGCATTTAATCCGCTGCTCCTGATGCTGCACGGAGAGATTTCCCTTTCTCTTCTTTGTTCGCACAGCTCCTGGGGTTCAGCTTTGGTTTTGGCCCCACCTCTGGGTGTAGGTTGCCCTCAGGCTTCTGTTCTCGCCCAGACATGACAGGGTGAAAGCAGTGGCTGATTAGGGGGCTGTGGCTCATTTAGGCTGGGGGGAGGGAGGGGTACAGAATGTGGGGCGAGCCTGTGGCGGCAGAGGCAGTGTGACGTTGCAACAGCCTGAGGCGTGCCATGTGTTCTGTTGGGGAAGTTGTCCCTGGATCACGGGACCCTGGCAGTGGCGGGCTGCACAGGCTCCCAGGACGGGGGTGGAGGGTGCAGTGTGTGGATAAGTGACCTGTGCTTGCATACAGGATTCTTGGTGGCTGCAGCAGCAGTGTTAGTGTTTCATGCCTGTCTCTGGTGTCCGAGCTGATAGCCACGGCTCGCGCCCGTCTCTGGAGCTCATTTAGGTGGTGCTCTGCCTTCTGTGGGCAGACAGGGAAGGAATCCCCTCTCCTCGAGCACCCCGAAGCAGTGGTCTCTTTCCTCTTAGGCAGCTCCAGACTTTTTCCTGGACTCCCTCCCGGCTAGCCGTGGCGCACTAGCCCCCTTCAGGCTGTGTTCACGCAGCCAACCCCACTCCTCTCCCTGGGATCTGACCTCTGAAACCTGAGCCTCAGCTCCCAGCCCCCACCCGTCCCGGCCGGTGAGCAGACAAGCCTCTCAGGCTGGTGAGTGCTGGTTGGCAGCGATCCTCTGTGCGGGAATCTCTCCGCTTTGCCCTCTGCACCCCTGTTGCTGCGCTCTCCTCTGTAGCTCCAAAGCTTTCCCCCTGCCCACCCCCCGTCTCTGCCAGTGAAGGGGCTTCCTAGTGTGTGGAAACTTTTCCTCCTTTACAGCTCCCTCCCAGAGGTGCAGGTCCCGTCCCTATTCTTTTGTCCTTCTTTTTTCTTTTTCTTTTGCCCTACCCAGGTACGTGGGGATTTTCTTGCCTTTTGGGAAGTCTGAGGTCTTCTGCCAGCGTTCAGTAGGTGTTCTGTAGGAGTTGTTCCACATGTAGATGTATTTTTGATGTGTTTGTGGGGAGGAAGGTGATCTCCACATCTTACTCCTCTGCCATCTTGAAGGTCTCCCCTCTATTTGATGAGTTTTAATTCATTGCACTTATTATTATTTGTGTGTGCCTGAACTGTTCCATTTTTGACTAATGGAAGCCCCTTGGTTTGATTCCTTTTTACACAACTCCAATAGTCTTTGATGGTCCTTGCTTTCTGGTATGATGTTTTTTCTAGACTTATGTTGTATTTTTCCTGTGCTAGACTTGGAATTAACCATTTCTCTAAGGAGTCCTGGTTCCTTTAATTGAAATATGATATTTAGAGACTACAGCCTGGGCACCTGGGGTGCTCATTGCTATTGGGTTGGTTGTTGTTTATAGACCTTTTCAGAGGACAGAGCTAGGAGTTATTTTCTTTTTTAAAGAGATGATATATTTGTATTGATATTATCAATTCAAAATTTTCAATTGTAGGGCTTTTCTTATTTTTTTAATTTTTGTATTTGTTCTTTTTTTTAGGTGCTGAAAATCTTGGTTCCTAACAACATTAGAATTACTTATTTACTTTTTATATATCTAACAATATGTTACTGAAAATATTTTTAGATTTTTATGGGGTTTTGTCCTTAGGGTGTAGCACAATAGAAATATACAGTTAGATTGCTATGTTTTACAGTAACTTGAAACAATTTCTTGCTGTATCGTTAAGCTATCAACTTGCCATAGAGGTAGGTTATTTATTTTATCTTGTGGCCAAATTGTTGCTTTTTAAAATTTCAGTTTAATTTTGTTTTATATTTAGGTAAAAAATTTACATGGGTCCAATGACAAATGTACAAAACAAGCTACATTTAAGAAGTCTAACTTTTATTTCTGCCCCATCTACTCTGTTCCCTTTGTCCTCCTCTAGTTTTGGTTATCTTTTCATATATTTATACAATATATACATACATACACACACACACACACACACACACAACACACATACACATACATTCACATGCTGCCTTTTAAAGATAAAAGGTAGCATACTATACCCTCTGTTTTTTCTGTATGTTGGCCTTCTCACTTAGTATATTCCAGAGATCACTTCAGAGCAGTATATAGATAAATTTCTCATTTCTTTTCATAACTACATATGCTCAATTGTGTGGATATGTCATAGTTCATTGGGGTTGTTTCTAGACTTTTGTCCATGTGTTTTCTCACTTTTGCCAGTGTATCTTTAGGTAGATTCTTTTTTTTTTATAAATTTATTTATTTATTTATTTTTGCTGTGTTGGGTCTTCGTTTCTGTGCTAGGGCTTTCTCTAGTTGCGGCGAGCGGGGGCCACTCTTCATCGTGGTGCGCGGGCCTCTCACTATCGCGGCCTCTGTTGTTGCGGAGAACAGGCTCCAGACGCGCAGGCTCAGTAGTTGTGGCTCACGGGCCCAGTTGCTCCGCGGCATGTGGGATCTTCCCAGACCAGGGCTCGAACCCGTGTCCCCTGCATTGGCAGGCAGATTCTCAACCACTGCGCCACCAGGGAAGCCCTAGGTAAATTCTTAAAAGTGGGATGACTAGGCTGAATGCAAGCAGGTACTGCCAAATTCCTCTCCACAGCAGTTGTACTATGTTGCATTCCCATCAGCAGTGTCTGAGAGTGCCTGTTGTCCCATAGCCATGCCAACGGAGTATATTGTCCAATTTAGGGGATTTTGTCACTTTAATGGGTAAGAAATTGTCACTTAGTTTTAATGTGCATCACTGTGAGTAAGGTCACTGTCTTTTCATATGACTATGGGCAAATTGCCTTTTTCCTAGGTGTATACCATCTGTTTACATCTCTAGGCCTATTCTTTTGACCATATTCAGTAGTTGGGAATCTTCATCCTTTGAGGATGACTGAGATATTTTGAAGAGCAAAAAGTCCCTAAGTTATTTGGTGAATGAAATTGTTGGGTGTTTGCTCTCAGGTGGAGCAGCTGGGGCTGGCTGAGCATCTTTCCTTATGAGCACAGTCCCAGGGCTTCTCCATATGGTCTTTCTGCATGAGCTAGTTTGGGCTTCCTCACAGCACAGTGACCTCGGAGCAGTCAGACTGTTTACATAACTACTCCAAGCTCCAGCACGTGTCCCAGCTAAAAAGGCAGAAGCTGTATTACCTCTCGTGACCTAACCTTGGAAGTCACGCGGTGTCATTTCTCCTGCCTTCAATTGCTTACAAGTGAGTCACAAACCTGCCCAGATTCAAAGGGAGGGAATTAGACACCATCCCTTGATGAAAGAACAGCAGGGTTCTAGAAGAGCATGGCAGTTTTAAGAACTGTTAAGGGTCTGAGATTTTACCTGACAGGTTGGCCTGTGACAGTGTCTTGGAAGCTGGTAAGACATGAGACTCCTGGGTCAGAAACAAAGGACTTGATCACTATGGCGCAGCAAGCCTCATGCGAGTTAGCATTTGCATCAGTTTCCTTTTTCCCCAAGTCTCACAGGGGTGACGCAGATGGGTCCAGATTCCTGCACACACGGTAGATTGTGTTACAGGAGATTTCTGTGCCTACAAATTCACTGAAGCTCTTCTCCCAAAGAGCGATATTGTAAATGCAGAGTCAGCGCTCATTGCCCTTGACCTCTCTGCAGCTTTCAGCACTGCGTTGATCTGACCAATCTCCTCTGCCCACACCCTCCTCCCCACTTTGGAAATCAACCTTCTCCCTGAGTTTTCCCGCCCCCGCCACTGGTGAGTTTCCCTTCTACCTCTGATTACATCTTCTCTGCCTCATTCTCCCTTTTTGGCTCCTCTTTCCCGGTTTCCCTTCACCCACCTCCCATAGGTACGTGGCTCTTCATGCCCTGTCCTGGCTCCCTTTCCTCATTCAGCATGCTCACTCCTGGGGAATCATCACATTTCCAACTGCTCGAAAGACATCTGGCTGCTGTCAACCAGGTGCCTCAAATTCAGTTTTCCCAAAACCAAATTCATCTCTTCTTTCACACACCTGCCCCTCCTACTGTGCATTCCCTCTCAGTTTACCACAGTCATCCTCTGATTGGGTGCAAGTCTTCAAAGTTATTTTTGTTTTACTCCCATCATTCTCTCTCTTTTTCTGCACATCTGATGGGGCACCAGATCCCACAGACTGTGTCTGAAATGTCTCTTGGAATGAGTAGTTGTCTTCAGGCCCCAGGACCAGTGCCCTAGCTCAGGACCTCCTTAATGCTCACCTTTGAACAGCCTCCCATTGACCTTCCTGCATGTGGGGCATCCTGATGGTGAGGCAGTCATCCCCCTCCTCTCTCGTTGCCCCATACTTGTCTCTCCCCAAACCACAGGCTCAGCTGAATTTTTTGGATTTCTCAGCCAGTGAACAACCTTCTTTTCTCCCTTCCTTCCTTCCTTTCCACGAATATTCTTCAGCACCCACTGTGGGCGGTAGGAGGCACTGTTTTAGATATTGTAGCAGAAAACGAGACAGAGAAGGCTCTGCTCTTGGAGCTTACATTCAGGTTGGGTGTAATGGTGATGGGCAGAGAAGTAAATCACCAAAGTAATTTCAGATATTTGTAAGCACCATGAAAAAAACCAAGGTAATGAAATAGATGGAGCTTGGGATAGGGTGAGGGCTAACAGATTGTGTGGTCGGGGTAGGCCTCTTTGAGGAAGTGGTATGTGAGTTAAACTGTGAGTGAAAAGCAGGGCTGGCCTTGTGAACATTAGGGGCCAGCGTGCTCCTGGACAGCCACCAGCAAGTGCAAAGGCCCTGAGGCTGGAATGAGCTTGGTGTGATGGAGGCACAGAATGAGGCCACAGTGATTGGTGGGAACTGAGAGAGGGGGATAGTAGAAGAGGATATGTGTAGGGATGGAATATGTAGTAGCACCTTGTGGGTGATGGGCAGGAGTGTGGACTTCGTTTCCGGGGCAGTGGGAAACAGAGCTGGGATTACCCCCATAGAGGCGCTGAGCCTCTTGTTTACTTCTGACCTTTCCTTTCTTCAGTCATTCCTCACACTCCTGCCAGGATCTTTCTGGAGCATGGATGTGATCCTGTCACTCAGAGCCCCAAATGTTTCATGAGCCCTGTTTCTCACTGGACAAATGAAGAAAATTTTCAGCATGGCCTTCTAGGCCCTTGGCCCGCTGGCTTGAACCTTCTATCCCTACCAGCTCCACACTCTTGACCCTCACTGCTTCCTAAGCCTGCCCTTTCCTTCTTTATGTCTTTAGTCTTGCTTGCTCAGATGGAACATTTTACCTTCACATTTGCTCAGCGCACAAATCCAACCCCAAAGCCACGCCCTCTGCAAAACCTCCTAACCGCCCTAGGTTCTCCCCAGGTAGAACCAATCTCTGTTTCCCTATTTCCCTATTTTTCTTCTAATCATTATTTCCACTGCTCTCTGGTCAGCCTTGGGTGCATGTGCACAGGTCCGTCCTTCTGCAGGAATGAGGGCTTCCTGGGGGCAGAAATTTTGTCCTGCTCATTGTCTGAGAAATAGGAGCTCCATTAATGTTTTGTGAGATTGACAAGATAGGCAAACACCAGTCTGTTATTCTGTCTTGCATTTGAAGAAGATGATGAGCTGTTGCTTGGCTGTAACACAATGGGGTTTCGGGCACAGCTCCACGGGCATTTAGCTGTGTGGTTGCACGGTCACATAACTGTGTGCTGCAGTGACCTCGTGACTGCTTCGCTACATGACCACATAACTGCATGATCGCATGGCTGTGCAGTTGTTTAGCTGCATGAGTATATGGAAGCATAGCTATCCGGCCACAATTTGCACAGCTGCATGGCTGGCCAGCCACTTTTACTACATGGCTGTGTGGCTGCATGGCCATGTGGTTCCATTGCTTTGACAGAAAAACTTCCCTTTGCTTTTCTATGAATTGCATCAAGATGTCTACCAACGTTCTGAGGTTGGTTGGGTTTTCCATAGGGAAGCTGTTGGCATTTGGGGTGGGGCTGCTGCATGCAGGCATAACCATTAAGCATCCCTTGACCCTGCCACCAAATTGCAGTATGGTTCTCATCATCAAGACAACCCAAAACGTCCCCGTGCCTTTCCATACTCCCCCTCTCTGCACCTGTTAAGACCGCTAGATCATGAGGACAGGGGAGTAAGGTGAAGGAAAAGTTACAAAGAAATTGTACTCATCAGAAAAAGCTTAGAGCTGAAAGGGAGCCACATAATTGTTAAGCACAAGTCCTGAAGTCTTTATGAGATAATCAAGACCTGCGAGCTTAAGGGCCTTGCCTGAAGTCCCACAGCTTGTCAGCCACAGGACCCAAACTGGAAAGCATTTTTAAAATCTGTGATCTGTAAAATAGGGATTTACTTTTTTTGTTTTGGCCGCGCTGTGCGGCTTGCGGAATCTTAGTTCCCCAACCAGGGATCGAACCCGGGCTCCCATGAGTGGAAGCACAGAGTCCTAACCACTGGTCTGCCAAGGAGGTCCCTACTTGTTTTTATATAACAAATACTTGTGTATTTTACTTACTTTGGGCCAGATACTGTTCTAACCACATAACAAAACTCACTGAATATTTGTAGCAACCCTATGAGGTCAGATTACACCCACTTTGCAGATGAGGCCACACAGCACTTACTTTCTTTATGCCACTTTTAAAAAATAATACAACGCACCCCCAGAATGTCATGGGGAGGATAGAATGGTGTAATATATGTTGAAGACTCAGCTGTCAGTAGTGCTCAGTAAACGCTAGCCATCATTCATTATGGCTGTGACTTTGTCCCCCTGTGCTCCTCCCAACGTCCTTCCCTCCTCTAGGTTATACAATTTCAACTTCAGAGGTCCTAGTTCTGTCGTCCGAGTAGGGCCACCATTGTTTTTTCCCTGAAACGACACACATTGTGGGTACAGGACACAGATATATCTTGGGAGAGGAGGTCATCTTTTCACAAGTTCCTTTAGGGACCCAGAATTTAAACTTCTGCCACTCCGTGTCATGCTTGGTTCTTAGAATCCACTTGCTTCTGTAATTATAGAAGCACTTGTTTGCATCAGTCTCTGCTCCTGAAACGCTCAGGGCTACCCTGTGGTTGTTTTTGTTCAGAGTGAGAGAACAAGAGGCGAGGGAGGCAGATAAAAAAGGAGGTAGAAACTACATATTCATCACTAAAGAGAGAGCCCTGCTTTCCCAGACTGCTTTTTTCAGGCCTCAGGAATACTTTCTTGGTTGCCAGGGACCTCCTTGAATCAGGGCTTGAAATGAAGATGTTGTCACAGGGGAGCACCTGAAGACAGATTCCATGTTTTGGAATATGGGCAGGACACTGGCAAGCGGGTTCTCCCATAGCCAGCAGGTTGGGGAGAGGGAGCTAGTGATTTATTGTTATCCAGAAAGATCCAATTTTATTTTTTAAATCTCCTGAATGGTTTATTCAGATAAATATATTTGAATGTGTCTCTGGTTTGTTGAATTTGTTCAAACCCAATGAACACATTAACCATTAATGAGGTGCTTGGGCATCTTTGAAAGACTGGTAATAATCCTCTTAAGAGAAAATCATATCTATTTAATCCCTTTCTCTGTGTGTAATGCTGAATACAGCATCTAAAGTGGATTTATACTCCACAATGCCCAAAGTGACTTCGCTTACTACAGTCACAGATACATTAGGATGCTTACATCCAAATGGACTCTGAAAATACATGTCTTACAGGTTAATTCGAATGGTTGGTTCATAAAACAAATCGAGAATCTAGTTCTGGATGAAATGTAATCCTTTTGCCTTTATGACTCACTTGACTCCACAATTATGCCTCAAATGATGTCATGAATATTTATTTATTTTGTTACCTAAGTTTTAATTTTCTTTGGTGCAGGTTTTGCTATTGGGATGATATAGAAATAGACATTACTGAAGGGCTTGAGACTAAGGCGGACCAAATATTGACATCCTCCTAGTCATCGAAGTGTCCCTACTTTTTACCTTAAAAAATGAATGAATTAATTTATTCAGCAGTTATTTAGGGAGCCCTGACAAAGTGCAAGACATGGTCCTAAGCACTCAGGATAGATCTATGAAGAGCCCTTGTGGAGTTTACAGTCAGAGCAGCTCTGTCCAATAGAACTTCCTGTGATGATGGAAGGTTCTATGTCTGCATTGTCCGATACAGTAGCGACAGCTATGGGTCATTTGGTATGGGGCTAGTGCAGCTGAATTTTTTATATTCTTTAATGTCAATTTAAATTTGCATAGCTCATTGTAGCTAGTGGCTGTTGTATTGGAAAACACCGGTAGAAGAAGAGGTAGATTAACTGATTCACACAGCTAATGAATTACAATCATTGTAAGTGCTACAGGAGAAGCCAGGTACTATGGGAAAATAAAACTCAGAAATGTAACCTAATCTAAGGGTCGGCTAAGACTCCTCTGAGATATCGATGTTTGTGTTAAAAACTGAAGAGTGCTTGGGATTCACCAGGTTTGGGTTGACATGGGAACATTTTTAGCGAAAGGAACAGCACGTGCAAAGGCCTGGGGCAGGCCTCCAGCCAGTGCAGTGCAGTTGGAGCATCTTGAGAGCAGTGAGTGAGAGGAGCAGGCAGGGCTGGATCACACAGAACCCTGTCCGCCGTAATAAGGATCTGAGATGTCACCCGAACAGCAGTGAGAAGCCTTGGAATTGTTATGACCAGGAGAGTAACTTGATCCAATTACATTTTAAAATTTTAAAAATATTTTTCAGTTGTCCATGTGCATACTTCAGAGTCAATCATTTCTGTAAGGCTTGTTATGAAAATCAACAGCCCCCTGTTAATACTTCCTAGTTTTTCAATTCCCAAGGGGACATTATTTTCACCTCTTTCAACTGATTCTCTTGGTATTTACTTGTCTCTAAATAATATGCAGATCTTGTCTTGATGTTTCAGTTTAAGGCCTGATCTATTAATTATCCACATGGAAGGTGAGGATTTCTCTCTTTCACCCCCACCTGCACCACTCCCAATATAGTTGTACATAGCTTGGTTAGATCAGTGTTCATTGTTTCTACTGGTACATTTTGTTAACACTGTTTACAGCTGAACCATGTAATATACTGTGATTACTTTTCCTTTCACACAATTTTTTTTGTTGTTGCGCTAAGAATTTTTTTTTTTTTTAATTTGAACTCATCACTAATTCACATTAAACTGTCCTCTGGTTGTGCAAATCTCCTTTCAACATGTTCAAGCACATTAGGAATTCTTTCAGTTATTTTCTTTTTGAAGAAATTGCCCTTGGAGCTTTCTGACCTGCTTCAGTCCTGGGCTAGTTGCTCTCCAGGAGAGTGGCACAGCTCTTGGTTCAGAATCTGCCTTCACCATTAATCTGAGGATCCCCTTGGCCTCTCTTTTGTGTTGAATTCCTGGATCCTGTGTCTTCTTTCTTGGTTGGTTCTTTTATTTTGGCCCAAAACATCTTCAAGTACCTTCCTATGTGGGAAGTAACTTTTTTTTTAATTAACTGATTTATTTTTATTGAAGTATAGTTGATTTACAGGGAGGTAATGTTTTTTGAGACCTTGCATTTCAAACATCTCTTTATGCCTTCTCTATTTAATTGATAGCTTGGCTGGATATAAAAGTCTAGGATGGAAATCACATTCCTTAGGTTCCGAAGTTGCTGTTGAGAAATCTGATGTCATTCTGATTTGTGATCATTCATATGAAATGTGGCATCCTTCCCCAACCCTACCCTCCCCACCCTGCCCCCATCCCCCTGCATACTCTTTCCTCCCTCCTGCGAGACTTTTTTAAAAATCTGGAACCTAAGAGCTTTCAATTATGGAAATATTTTCTCAAGTTATTTTTTCTCGTAGACTGATCCTCTATTTTTCTTATCGTTTCTTTCCTAGTTTACATCTCTTTGGGGTTTTTCTGTTTTGTTTTATTTTTCCATTGGGTTTTTTTAATTTTTAATTTTTTATACAATTTTTAAAGGATACAGTCATTTAGTCATTACAAAATATTGACTAAATTACCCACGTTGCACAATACATCCTTGCAGCCTATCTTACATCCAATAGTTTGTACCTCGCATTCCCCCAACCTGATATTCCACCCCCAGTGGTAACCACTAGTTTGTTCTCTATATCTGTGAGTCTGTTTCTTTTTTGTTATATTTACTAGCTAGTTGTATTTTTAGATTCCACATATAAGTGATATCATACGATATTTGTCTTTCTCTGTCTTACTTATTTCACTCAGCATGATGCCCTCCAAGTCTATTCCTGTTGCTGCAAATGGCAAAATTTCATTCTTTTTTATGGCTGAGTAGCATTCCATTGTATATATATATATATATACCACAGCTTCTTTATCCATTCATCTGTCGACAGACACTTAGGTTGCTTCCATGTCTTAGCTATTGTAAATAGTGCTGCTCTGAACATTGGGGTGCATGTATCTTTTTGAATTAGTGTTTTTGGTTTTTTCAGATATATACCCAGGAGTGGAATTGCTGGGTCATATGGTAGTTCTATTTTTAGTTTTTTGAGAAACCTCCATACAGTTTTCCACAGTGGTTGCACCAATTGACATTCCCAGCAACAGTGTACGGTGGTTTCCTTTTCCCCAGATCCTTGCCAACATTTGTCATTTGTGTTATTTTTGATGATAGGCATTCTGACGGGTGTAGAAGAGATATCTCATTGTGGTTTTAATTTATATTTCCCTCATGATTAATGATGCTGAGAATCTTTTCATATGCCTGTTTGCCATCACATTTCCTCTTTGGAAGAATGTCCATTCAGGTCTTCTGCCCATTTTTAATCGGGTGTTTTTTATATTGAGCTGTATGAGCTGTTTGTATATTTTGGAAAGTAACCCCTCTCAGTCATATCATATGCAAAAATTTTCTCCCCTTTAGTAGGCTGTCTTTTCTTTTTGTCAGTGGTTTCCTTTGCTGTGCAAAAGCGTTTACGTTTAATTAGGTCCCGTTTGTTTACTTTTGCTTTTATTTCCTTTACTTTAGGAGATGGACCCAAAAAAATATTGCTGCGATTTATGTCAAAGAGTGTTCTGCCTGTGTTTTTCTCTAGGAGTTTTATAGTATCCGGTCTTACATTTAGGTCTTTAATCCATTTTGAGTCTATTTTGTTTATGGTGTTAGAGGACAAAAACAGACGCATAGATCAATGGAACAGGATAGGAAGCCCAGAAATAAACCCACGCACTTATGGTCAATTAATTTATGACAAAGGAGGTAAGAATATACAATGGAGAAAAGACAGCCTCTTCAATAAGTGGTGATGGGAAAACTGGACAGCTACATGTGAAAGAATGAAATTAGAAGATTCTCTTTGGTTTTTTGCTCTACTTTTTGGGAGATTTCCCCAACATTATCTTCCTACTTTTCTGTGGAATTTTCATTTTTCCTACCTTATTTTTAATTTCTAAAACCTCTCGGTTTTCTGAATGTTCCTTTTTTGTAGCATCCATTCTCATTTTTTACATGCAGTAGCTTTTTGGTGATGATTTTAATTAGGTTGTTTCCCCTACAGTCTTCGTTTCTTCCCGTTTATTTTTCCCTTGTTTGTTTTTCTGCCTGTTGTTCATTTGGAAGTTTTCAGCCCTTGGCTGTTTGCTCATATATAAGGAGAGACCACTAAGATTTTGGAAGCTCCATGCACAAAGTTGGGGCTTGAAGTCTGTCCTTTTTACTGTGGAGTATCTGGCTGGGTCATTCCACTGAGGAACTCTTGATGTTTGTATTTTTAGGCCTTTTTGAAAGGAGGGGGTGATCAGATTCCACTGGGCAGATTCTTCCAATTTCCTGCATGGAGGGTGTCTGCCTGTTTGAGTTGGGGAAGAAGTCTGGTGTCTCATGCTCCCTATTTTCAGTTTAATAGCCCTGACCACCATTGTTCTAAGTGATCCTCAGTCCAGAAATTTTCACCAGAAAATAACACTACAACCTCCTTCAGGGTGGAGGAGGGTCAGTCATTCAGATCTACTATGTTGGGGAGAGAACCTGGGATTCTAACTGCTTCTTAACCTGATTTCCCACAAATTCCTTCTCTCCCACTTCCAAAAGTCTCCATTGTCTCTAATTCCTGTCTCTAATTAAAGGATATGAACCATGTTCATGCTTCTCAGCTTTCCCATCTTCTGTTAGGATTCATCTTTCTTAGACGGCTAAGCCAGTAACCACATGCTCATCTCCTTTCCAGCTTCCAAAATTTTGTATTATGTTTTCTCTCCTCTTCTCTTTGTCCTTGTGGGTTTATTCCATTAAAAAAAATCCCTTACATTTGTTTTAGTGGGACTTGGGAGTAGAATAGAGCTAACTGCAATTGCAATTATAAAATTTTCCATTTAAAAATTGGAGTTCAATGAGCCTGCTTAAAATAAAATAAAACCTTGGTTATAGTAGAGAAAAAGGATTTGATGGTTCTGGCGGTTTTGTATTGGATGAGGTAGTGGATAGAATTGTGTCTCCCAGAAAGATATGTTCAAGTCCTAACCGCTGCCCGCCCCCCTCCCCGCCCAGTGACCCTAACCTCTGAATTTGATCTTATGTGGTAATAGAGTCTTTGCAGGTGTAGTCAAGTTAAGATGAGGTTATACTGGATTAAGGTAAACCCTAATCCAATGACTAATGTCTTTATAAGAAGGAAATTTGGACACAGACACAAAGAGGAGAACACCATGTGAAGACAGAGGCAGAGGTTGGAGTGATGCATTTACCAACCAAGGAACACCAAGAATTGCCAGCAGCCACCAGAAGCCAGGAGAAAGGCATAGGACAGACTCTGTCTCTTGGTGCCTACAGAAAGAACCAACTCTGCCAACATCTTCATTTCAGACTTCCAGCCTCCAGAACTGTGAGAAAATAAATTTCTGTTATTTTAAGCCACCCAGTTTGTGGTACTTTGTTAACGGCAGCCCCCAGAAACTAACACAGATGAATATTGTTATGTAACTTAGTGTTCTTAGAAATGAAATGTGCTTTGAGAAACGGAAGGTGATTTTCCCTGAAACAGGAATTTGTTCTCTACACCATTTGTTATCTGGAAGTTTCATTTAGTATATGTTTTAATTTTTCTTGAACACTATAAAATTGTCATTATGTAGCACCCCAGTTTGGGTTCTGCCTCAACTTTGCTGCAGCTGCTTTATCTTGGAATTGTTACTCCAGGATTCTTTTAAGTGTGAACGACTAGGCTTTCCTTTAAATCCATTTTTGCTGTCCTTACTCTCTCTTTGGACTTCTGCTCTGCTTCTGTCCCTTTTCTAACCCCTGCCCCTGTCCTTGTCTCCTTCTGCATCTGCATGGGACAGTGTATAGTTCCAGCAGACTTTTCTAGACTGCCTTTAAAATAATTGTCTGGGGACTTCCCTGGTGGCGCAGTGGTTAGGAATCCGCCAGCCAATGCAGGGGACACGGGTTCGAGTCCTGGTCCGGGAAGATCCCACATGCCTTGGAGCAACCAAGCCCATGCACCACAACTACTGAGTCCACGTGCCACAACTACTGAAGCCCGCACGCCTGGAGCCCATGCTCCGCAACAAGAGAAGCCACCTCAATGAGAAGCCCACGCACCACAACGAAGAGTGGCCCCTGCTCGCCGCAACTAGAGAAAGCCCGCACACAGCAACGAAGACCCAATGCAGCCAAAAATAAATAAATAAATACATAAATTTATTAAAAAAGTAATTGTCTGATGGTGCCTGTGGGTTTGATTGTTTGGCTTTTTTGTTTTTCCAGTGAAAAGAGTATTTGACTAATTAGCTTTTGGCAAATTGGTCTTTCAATGAGTTGCCTTTGGGTGAATTATTTTTTGACAAAATGATCCAGAGGCCAAACATTCTATCCAAGGAAGCATGTTTTGCTTTAGGAAGTCAGTAGAAGGTTGTGAGAATTATGTAGCCTGCATTCTATTCTGGCTTGCTTCTTATTTGCTGAGACTAATTTGTAGACCTTCTAAGCACCAGTTTCCCTGTAAAAATGGGGAAAATAATGCCAACTCTTGATGGCCAAAAAGCATATGAAAAGATGCTCAACGTCACTAATTATTAGAGAAATGCAAATCAAAATTACTGATACAATGAGGTATCACCTCACACCGGTCAGAATGGCCATCATCAAAAAGTCTACAAACAATATATGCTGGAGAGGGTGTAGAGAAAAGGGAACCCTCCTACACTGTTGGTGGAAATGTAAATTGGTACAGCCACTATGGAGAACAGTCTGGAGGTTCCTTTAAAAACTAAAAATAGAGCTACCATATGATCCAGCAATTCCACTCCTGGGCATATACCTGGAGAAAACCATAATTCAAAGAGATACATGCACCCCAGTGTTCATTGCAGCAATATTTACAATAGCCAGGACATGGAAGCAACCTAAATATCCATCAATAGATGAATGGATGAAGAAGATGTGGTGTATATATACAATGGAATACTACTCAGTCATAAAAAAGAATGAAATAATGTCATTTGCAGCAACATGGATGGACCTAGAGATTATCATACTAAGTGAAGCAAATCAGACAGAGAAAGGCAAATATCATATGATACTACTTATATGTGGAATCTAAAAAAATGGTGCAAATGAACTTATTTACAAAACAGAAACAGACTCACAGACTTAGAAAACAAACTTATGGTTACCAAAGGGGAGAAGAGGGGGGAAGGATAAATTAGGAGGTTGAAAAAAATAATGCCAGCTTCACAGGTGTAAAGATTAATTGACCCACGGATAACTTAAATTTAAAATTTGCTTAAGAATGTACACATTGAATTGGGAAAAGCCACTCCTAACAGCTCATAAACAGTCATAAAACAAAGAATAATTTACAAAGGGGAAACCCACAAATAAGAAAGCCTGAAGAATAGCTGAATAATTAGTAATTTTCTTAATAATTAATTAGTAATTATTATTAATTTGCATTCTGAATAATAGCATTAATTTAACAGGTAATTTTGTTTTGTAGAAACTGAATTGCAACTGTTAGTTTTAGTGGTAGAAATATAAGTTTATTTATTTTCTATTTCACTTTTGTCCACTTGATGCTTTTTTTTTTTTTAAGGAGATTTTATTTATTTATTTATTTATTTATTTATTTATTTATTTGGCTGCGTTGGGTCTTCGTTGCTGCACGTGGGCTTTCTCTAGTTGCGGCGAGCGGAGGCTACTCTTCATTGCGGTGTGCGGGCTTCTCATTGCAGTGGCTTCTCTTGTTGTGGAGCACGGGCTCTAGGCATGCAGGCTTCAGTAGTTGTGGCACACGGGCTCAGTAGTTGTGGCACACAGGCTCTAGAGCACAGGCTCAGTAGTTGTGGCGCACGGGCTTAGTTGCTCCGTGGCATGTGGGATCTTCCCAGACCAGGGCTCGAACCCATGTCCCCTGCACTGGCAGGCAGATTCTTAACCACTGCGCCACCAGGGAAGCCCCACTTGATGCTTTTGATTTTGGAACACAGTGGTGGACCATCATTTGCGTCATTGTCATTATCACTGTTATTTTTCATTTTAACAGTGATGCCAATTTTCACCATCCATTACACTTACTGCAGGTCGGTTCCTCTAAGGATGGGAACTGTACACCACATCTGCTTACAATGGGATACCATTGTTTCCAGCTCAGTGCCCTCTATTTCCTTGTGTTGGATGATGACACAAGTCTCTTACCTTTTCTCTACTTAAATAACTCAGAAGTCTTTATCCATGAAGCCATTTCCCCTTCATAGTGCAGAGGTCCCGTTTATACACTCCTTTCTTCATACTTCAAGACTATTAAAGGAGTTGGTGCCAACACAGCCTTAAAAATAATGCAAACATGGGCATCAAATCATGGAATTCTAAGTTGAAGTCATCCGGATGATCACAAATATGCATATAATAATTTTTTTTCACAATTGTCATCCAAATGGAAGCAGAAGAATGTAACCTCAGTCCCCCCAGAAGTTTGCTGACCCCTGCGTCTTTAGGCACATTAACCCAGATGTAAGAAAGCATCCCGCATGTAGTAGTCACTTGGTGAAGGAAAGTTTTAATGATATTTATGCCAAAACCATCCACTAAGGCCAGAGATTTCCAACCTGTGTATTTAAAGTTAAATCAACTGGGTATCAATGATGCCATGTTTCAAAAAATTTAAAAAGGATCAGGGAAAACATTACTCAACTTAAACTTTAACAAAGTTGAATTTGAATCTAAGTAACTGGTAACAGTGGTGCCGGAAGTGTGTAACATGAAGTGCAGAATGCAAAACTAGTTATGGTCCTTGCCCCAGTCGTGCAATTTTCATAGGAACCAGAAGGCCCTTGAGAAATTACTTTTCAAACCTATCACATAAAGAAGGAAGAGGCTACGGAAAGGAAACCGTTTTCACAATGAGCAAGAGTTATCCTAGCAAAGATACTCTGGGGCCCATGCCAGATACCTCAATCCATACTGGATCCCTGGGATCTGTGCTGGACACCCCAGGGCCCATGCCAGATACCCCAGGGTCATGCTGTACACCCTGATCCACACCAGACACTCCGGGGTCATGCCAGATGCCCTGGATCCACACCAGATGTCCCTAGGATCTATGCTAGGCACCCTGGGGCTCATGCTGGACACCTTGGGGCCAACACCAGACAGCCTGATTCCATGCCAGATGTCCCCAGATACACACCAGATGCCTAGACGTTGCTTTCTCTCTGCTTTTCTCTCTGCTCTGAAAATATACAAAACCATGTACATCCTCAAAAAGTCCTTATAAAAGTCACACCTTTAAAAAAATGGACTTTCCCTGTAAACAACAGCTTTTGGAGGATTTGAACCCCAGAAGCTGATGGCTCATTAGATTCTGAAGAGGGACTAGATCCTGAAGCTACTCCTCAAGTCTCCTGCATCAAGATGGACTTCTTGCAGGAAAGGACAAATACACAAATTCCAACTTGGTTGTCAGGGAAACCCCTCTGGCATATCACCCCTCAAAAGAATACCAGTGTGTTCTGGAAATAAAGGAGAAAGTCATTTGTGTGTTTGATGAGAACAAACTGAAACAAGACCACAGCTTCCCATGTCAGGCAGAGCCAGGGGCCCAGCAGCAAAGCAAACTCCGGGCCAAGACCTGGGCAGGGCTTCCTCCGTGGTGCTCATGGCACCGCTGCTGCCCTTCCCAGACCTTGGGTGTCTGCTCTGGGGATATCAGCTAGCTGATTTTCTGAGCTCACCTTATGCAGTACAAAGATGTGGACGAGGGTCAGAGGAAACCCTAGACGAGTGTGTTTGGAAATGTACGATGTACAAAGGATAATTCGTAGATATTTGGACCTGGAAGAGACCTGAGGATACAGGCACCCACTTCTTTAGATTCACTCTAGGAAGGCGCCTGGGCTATGCCCTTTGGTTGGATAAGCTTGGGAAATGCTCCACGCTGTGAACTCCTCTTAGAGTCACAATGTACATGAGCATATTAAGGGCTATGAGAAATCCTATAGTAAATAAACCTGTTTACCTGAATGGTGGCCCCAAAGCCAGGTCACCAGTCCTAATCCCCAGAACCTGTAAATATTACTTTATATGGGAAAAAAGTGAATATTATCTCATATGACAAAAGATATGATTAAGTTAAGGATCTTGAGAGTAGTAGCTTATCCTGGATTATCAGGATGGGCTCTAAATGCAACAATGTGCAACCTTAAAAGAGAGAGGCAGAGGGAGTTTCAACACTATACCACACACAGAGAAAGAAGGCCACATGGAGACAGAGGCGGAGATTGGCTGCAGCCACAAGCCAAGGAATACCAAGGAATGTCAGCAGCCACCAGAAACTAGATGAGGCAAGGAAGGCCAGAGAGAGGTGGCCCGCCCTGCTGACACCTTGAATTTGTACTTCTGGCCTCAGAACTGTGAGAGAATAAAGGTCTCTTGTTTTAGCCATCAAGGTTGTGGTACTTTATTACAGTAGCCACAGGAAACAAATACATCTTTGTTTAATGCAGAGTTGCCCAAACTTACCATAACAGAATACCCAGTTATCATTCTGGAAACTTAATGTTCCAAAGAATTCACTCTGGGAAACATCACTTGAGATGAATTCACGAATGACTGAATCATAGTGGTGTCACTGAGGAAATTTACAAGTCTGGGTCCATCCTGAGGTTACTGGAGTCCACAGACTGGCCACAACTGCAGGCCACGCTACATGCTTTTCTTTGGTCCCCCTATCAGAAAGGGCATCTTGTATTTCTTGCTGCCTCTTACCCATCTTATCTGTTTGTACTGTTTTACATCTGTGAGGTGTAACATTCAGATCCTTCTGACAGTTCTACCTATTACACAGGTCATAAATGCTCTCGCAGATGTGCCTGACATCTTTGCTTCATAAGTGTTCTTGCAGTCTCTCCCAAGGTAGTTTTGTAGGGGGAATCCTCTTTCTAAGGCTGGACTGCACAAAGAATGTCAGGATGCCGGGGAACGGAAACTAGACAGAGGGTTTCACGTGGTCTTTTATTCCCTATTAAATTCAGTGCTCAGACTGTTCTTAGGTATCACCTGCATTGCTTTCAACTCTTTGCCTGGAGGTGACCACTTCAAAGGACTGTGTGGTCCCAAGCTCCAATATGGTGTTGCTTTCTCGGGATGGGGTTCTACACCCACAGTTGGCCTTTGGCAGAGGATTTCTGCATCACCTGCTCAGCAGCTTGTCCCTTTTAACACCATTTTATGGGATACGAGGGCAGAGGTTTTGATTACCTATTTAGCCTTTCCTCAACTCCATTCCAACCCCCATGGGTTAATGCCATTAGATCTCACCAAGGGCAGTGTCTCAGGGGAATCCTTAAGGGACAAGGCACTTTGTAAATAGATTAGAAAGTGTACCCTTAATGGGGGAGAAGCTATCAGGGTCTCTAAGCCAAGAATTTTAAAGGGGAGAGTCTTTTCTCAGGGCTAACATGGAAAACTATGGAAACAGGAATCAGTGATCTTTCACAATCCTTGCTTAGGAAAAAAATGGTCATAAGAAGAAAAAAATTGCTTGTTTGTTCTAGCACAGTTTTCACCATTCTTAGTACAAGGATTGTTTTATAATGTCAAAAATTTCAGTATTCAGTATAATGTCCAAAACTTTCAATATTCAATAATTGAGGCTTCCCTGGTGGCGCAGTGGTTGCCAAGTCTGCCTGCCAATGCAGGGGACGCGGGTTCGAGCCCTGGTCCGGGAAGATCCCACATGCCGCGGAGCAACTAAGCCCGTGCGCCACAACTACTGAGCCTGAGCTCTAGAGCCCGTGAGCCACAACTACTGAGCCTGCGTGCTACAACTACTGAAGCCCACACGCCTAGAGCCTGTGCTCCGCAACAAGAGAAGCCACCGCAATAAGAAGCCCGCGCTCCGCAATGAAGAGTAGCCCCTGCTCGCCACAACTAGAGAAAGCCTGCGCGCAGCAACGAAGACCCAATGCGGCCAAAAATAATAAAAATAAATAAATAAAATAAATTAATTTTTTAAAAATTGAGAAAAATTGCCCCCCCAATTGACAAAAAGCTATTATGAATTCAGTAATGCTTTTAAATGAATTTCCTTTTTTGAGTTCACCTACATTTGGAAAACAGTAGTTAACATGTGAGACATAGCATTTTTTCAAGCTATAGGCAATGCTTAATATGTACTTGAATTTGCAGACTTTACCATAACCCACCTGGGCAGTGGTTCCCAAATATGGCATATGGACCAGTATCAGTCCTGACCAAGTTACCACTGGCTTGCAGCAAAACGAGAAACAGAGCCAGTTTAGTGAGATTTTCACAGTGTCACTGAAGTGTTACCACTACAAGGGTAGGGGCCATGTCTTCTTCATATGGTCACTGCTGTATCCTTAGCGCCTAGTACAGTGTCTGCCACATAGTAAATGTTCACTGTTTATTGAGCGAATGAAAAAATTAGTCAATTGAAAAGACAATTCTTTATTCTGATATTTCTTAGTGTGATGGTATATAGTAGTTTGATTTTTTCAAGCTTTATTTAGCAAAATAAAAAGTCCAAAACCCTGTTTTGTTTCCTGTATCAATTAGGCTTAGGTTTAATTGTGAAGAAGAAACCTGAAAAGTAGTGATTTAAAACAAGATAAATGTCTATTTCCCTCCAGGGCCAGTATGGCAGCTCTTAAGTCCTCAGGAACCCAGGCTTCCTCTAGCTCACTGCTCTGCCATGAGCTTACTGCCCTGCTATGCTCAGGTGGCCTTTAAACTTACGGTCCAGGCATAACATTCACATTCCAGATATCAAGATAGGGGAAGAGAAAGGAGAAGGACCTGCCTCCTTCCTTTAAGGAAACTTCCTGGTAGTATCCTATATCACTTATATCTTATTGGCCAGAACTTAGTCACATGACCACATCTAGCTGCAAGGGAAGCTGGGAAAAGTCTTTTAGCTGAGTGGCAACATGCCAAGCTAAAAACCAAGATTCTGTTACTAAGGCAAAAGCAAAGGATTAACATTAGATGGCAGCTAGCAGTCTGGCCATGATTCCCCCAATTTTTTCAGATCATTTTAAAAATATGGGAACCACTGCTGAAGGAGGCTTCCCCACTTCCTTCTCCGTGCATGCAGTTATACAGGACAGAGCCGGTCAGAATGTGGCAGACTGTTTTATCCTCTTCAGTTACTCATTTTTCTCATTGTGCAGCACACTGGAGATCTCATCCCTGTGACGCTGCATTGGGAACCTCTGCCCTGTGCTGTCTCAGCTCCAAAGAAGTTGAGATGGGAGGGGCTGGTGAGGATGGTTCAATCTCTGCTTATGATTGGTTTCCTTCCAGTCTTTTCCAACTGTGGGCTTTCAATTCCTAGGCTACCAATTGGCTGGGGTTTTATCTTGCTTAAGTCATGATCCAGGAAGTTTTTCATTATGCCTCAGTGTAAATCAATATTTCAAAGGAAGAATTGTGGATCAAAAACTTTTGTTTTTTGAGGGTGGAGGCTCTGGGACCCTGTTCTCCCTTTCTGCTGACTACTGTCCCTTTGCTAGGCTTGAATGAGTTTGAGCTGATGAGTACTGGTTTCTTTTCCCCATGTGTTTCCAGCCTTGTGTGGGAAGAAAGTTTAGACAAAATATTCTTTTACTCATTTTACAAAGGTTTTCCTTTGGGTTTCTGTTGTTCAGATGGATAGTCCTCAAACTCTAGAAATAAGATGGTGGGGATATTTGGATCTCAGAATTTCAGTTTCTTTTGATAGCCACCTATCCCATGCAAAATTCCCTACCTCCTCAACAACCTGTGGTCCTCTGGAACCTGAGTTTCTGGTTTTTACTCTGCGTACAGCTGCCTAATATTCCCACAGAGTGAGTAGGGCAAAGGTGATACTTGGAGTCACAGAGTCCGGAGTTGTAATCCTGACTTTGTCTCTTACTAGATTAAGACTCTGGGAAAGTTACTTGAACTTTCTGAGCCCTGGTTTTCTTATCTGTTGTCCTGGGATAATAAGAGCACTTACCTAGTAGGGTAGTTGTGGGTATTAAATGAGAGAACATACCGTAACTAAAATTTATTGAGAATTTATTATGTGCCACACAATATTCCAAGTGCTTTGTATGTATTAACTTGTTGAATTCTCCATGAACTTTTTGAAATAGGAGCTATTATTGTTCCCATTTTTCAGAAGAAGAAACTGAATCACAGAGAAGAGAAGTAGCTTTCTTACGGTCATTCTGTGTTCCTGGCACATAGAGTGATGGTTTTCATTAGTATACTCAACGGTGGAGAAATTAGGAACCATCTGGTCTACCATTGTCTTCAGAGCTCAGCCTGGAGCTGCTATTTAGTAGGGTAATTTTGTAATGGCAAAGGAATATGTCAAAGTGTATTTCTCAAAATGTTAAAACCTTAATTCTCATACAAATAGTGAGCAGGTGTCACTCTTTAACTCATTAATAAGGGTCACAGCAGGATGATAAAGCCAGGTCAAAAGAGAATATGCGGGTGTGGTTATTAAAAGGGCAACAGGAATCCTCGTGGTGATGAAACTGTTCTGTATCTTGACTGTGGTGATGGCTACATGAACCTACATATGTGTGAAACTGGATGGGACTAAATACAGATGCACAAATGAGTACAAGCACAGCTGGGGAAATCTGAGTAAGATGGATGGATTGTACCCATGTCAGCACCCTGGATGGGATCTTGTATATAGTTCTGTGTGAAACTGGTAAAGGACACACAGAGCTCTCTGCATTATTTCTTACAACTGTATGTGAATCCACACAAATAAAAAGTTTAATTTAAAAACAAAATATAGCTCAGAAAAAAATATGAGACACTTTTTTTTTTTAATAGGCGGTGGAAAGAAGGAAGCTGAAATAAAGTTACTAAATTAAATATAAAACTCGTTATATCCTATGGGGCAAAAAAGAAAAAAAACCACAGTCTTTGGGGTTACCCTCTCTAGCAAGTGAAAAGAAACACATTATCAGTTCCCAGAATTATAAAGGATTTGGGTCATGACCAAATGTGTGAACAAAGTTGCATACTCTAGAACAGGGTTTCTCAACCTCAACACTATTGGCATTTTGGGCCTGGAAAATTCTTTGTTGTGGGAGGCTGTCCGGTGCATTGTACGACGTTTAGCAGCATCCCTGACCTCTACCCGCTAGATGCCAGTAGCTGCCCCCCAGTTGACAATCAAAACGTCTCCAGATGTCTTTAGCGGGTAACGTCATCCTGGTTAAGAACCACGATATTAGACTCTCAGGGTCCATGGAGCCTGAAGACCTTTAGGTGAGCTTGTTAGGAAGTGTTCCTAGCATGACATTTATCATCTCTTCCAGCTTTTGGGTAATTGTTCTTCACAAATAAAACTACCAATTACAGGGTCCCTGTGCTGGACAGAAGCACAATGAGCTCTACCAAGAGTCACAGACTTTTAGCAGAACAGACGCCTCAGACATTCCCTAGGTCTGGTCCAACCTCCTCATTTTCCAGCTGTGAGTGGAGATGGCTTCTCTGAAGGCAGACAGCTAGTTCCTGGCGGAGTGCATTCAGTTAAGCTCTCTCTTGTTCCAAAATGGATTTGAGCCAGTCACTGTGGAGTCATTGCAACTTTGTGAGCATCGGTTATGTGCTGATGTACTGGAAATGGTACTGAGGTGGATGGGGGTAGTCGAGGGTCATGGTGGCCTTAGGGTCTCAGGGCTTAGGGATGTGTAATGAGGACTAGAATTCCCAGTTCCTGATCAAGGAGGGGTGGCTGTACCCACCGCTGGAGCCCTGAGTTGTTGCTCTCGGCCAGAGGGAATGCGAGGCCCAGGCCGGGTCCTGGGATTCCTGGCAGCCCAGGAGAGAATGATAAGAGAGGGGGATGCGGAACTGGGGAGCTGTGAAGAACAAGGGAGAGAAAGGAGCAGATTTATAGCTAAGAGATAAGGGCAAAGGTAGGACAGAGCCGGCTAGTGGGAGGAACACAGTTCCAAGATGGAGAACAGGAGACAGTGGAGCCCAAGGCAGAGGAAGCGACCACACAGCGTTCAGAACCCAGCAGTGCCAGCGGCTCGTTGTTACTAGTCATCGTCGGTCCTTAGGGAGCTGACTGCACGGGAACCTGAATCCGGGTCTTCCAGGCTGCCCGCACCAGGGCGCATGCGCTTGGCCACGGGGCAGATACGGCCTCTGGAACTGGGGTTTGAATGCTAACCTCCAAAAAATCTTGGCAGAATCCAGGCCTGGCTGGCACAGGGTCTGCTTCCAAGATATTTTAGATGCAGGGCGTCAACCTCACACACAGTAGCAGTTCAAGGAAGAGGCTTCCAAATTCAGCATCCTTCAAGATCTTCCATCCTTCCTCGTGACTCACTACAGGGTCCAGAGAGAAGTAAACTAGAAAATAGGGACCAGTGGGAGAGCCGCCCTGCCCCACGTGTCAGGAGGTCCCTGCAGTAGTAGGTGGACCATTTAGGCTTCAGTACAGCTGCCACAGAATCACTAGCAGTGGTCAGTACTTTTCCAGCACAGAGCTTGGGGTGAGTACTGCAGCTACCCAGCCCCATCACCCCTGTTGCATACTGCCCCACTAACCTAGGTGCATAATTACTCAGATTGGTCCCAGGCATAGAAGTCATGGTTGTGTCGTTGGAATACCTAAGTTTGCAGAGCGCTGTTAGGTACTAACCGAATTCCCATGTGTGGTCCCTGAAAGCAGGAGGGGAAAACTTTCATGATGCCAGGTATATTAGTTTCCTGTTGCTGCTATAACAGATGACCACAAATGTAGTGGCTTAACCAACACAATTTATTACCTTCCAGTCTGTAGGTTAGAAGCCTGAAGGGGTCTCACTGGGCTAAGGTGTCAGCAGGGCTGCTTTCCTTTCTGGATGCTCTAAGGGAGAATTCATTTCCTTGCTCTGTCTGGCTTCTAGAGGCTGCTCACACTTCTTGGTTTATGGCCTCTTCCTCCACAAAGCCAACGAGCGAAATTGCATCTCTCCGTGCCTTCCTTTTGTAGCCATGTCACCCTTTGAGTCTTATTCTTCTGCCTCCCTTTTCTACTTTTAAGGACTCTTGTGATTACACTGGATAATCCAGGATAATCTATTTTAAAGTCATCTTAAAATAGCAACCTTAATTGGAATTAGCAACCTTAATTACATCTGCAACCTTAATTCCCCTTTGCCATGTAACCTAATACAGTCACAGGTTCTGGAGATTAGGAGCAGACACTTGTGGTGTGTGTGGAGGGGCATTATTTCTGCCTGCCACACCATGTCCCCAGTCAGAGTTGTGCTCGAAACCTTGAGATCTGCCATTCACTGAGTGTCTTCTGTGTGTCAGACAGTAAAGTAGGTGCTTTATAAATTATCTCATTTAATCTGTCAACATTCAAGCCCTAATTTACAAGTGAGAAAATGCTGGCTCACAGAGGTTTAGTCACACAGCTGGTGACTGTGGAATTTAGTCTGTATGTCCTCCAGTCCGTGCTGCCTTCTGCTACCCTTTGCTCCTCCCAAACAGGCCCAGAGACTTCAAAATGTAAATATATGTGGGGTTGATGGACAAAAACACAGTAAGAAGTCACCTCTGAACTTGAAGCCAAGGAGAGTCAACTTAACGTAGATGAGAGGGGCAACCAGAAGCGGTGACTCATCCAAAGAGAATTGGTGACTATTCGACTGCAGACAACAGAAGGCCATCGGGGGGGCAGGCTCGGGAGACCTATCTGGACTAGAGCACAGAGGGCTGTCATTTACTTTGTTGATTTATAACTTGCCTGATGTAGGGCTACCTTTGGAGTCTGTTGAAAGCAGGATCTGTGTCATAGAATGTCTCAGTTTTTTATCCAGCCCTCTGTAAAGGGAGGGCACAAGTGTCATGACAGAGAGTAGAGCAATCTTCCTGTCCTGGGCTTCACCACTCCAAAGCCTGGCTGGAATAGCCTCAAAAGCTTCTCATTCTTTGTGCTCTGTTCTGTACTCACCAAGCAACTTTCTGCCTGATTTGGTCTTTTATAGCTAATTGGCTGTCCTGCAAAACCGTGCCAGCCCTCAGCCAGGCCCTGATTACTGCAAGTCGACCGTTTGACTCAATCTAGATTGGCCTCGTCTCTCATTCCTTTCATTGACCCTCCAAACCTTCACCGCCCTGCAGACCCCCATTCCCATCACTGGCCCCTTCCTCTCAGGGGAGCATTGCGCCTCCTACTTCTGCTGAGAAATGGACCAATGAAATTTTCAAATTTTCTTCTCCCAACTTTTCTGTTTTTTTCCCTCTGTTTTCAGCTTCTGGATTGCTGTTGTTTTTCTCCTTTCTTTTCCCCCATTCTAGTTTGGAATTTTCGCAATCTCTTTCTATTCTAGTGGTTATCCTAAAGTTGTGACATATACACTTAATTTATCAAAATCTGAAGTTTATAAATACCTTTCCTTGTTCCTGTGTGAGCTTAATTCCTTCCTATAAAAAAAACCAAAAAGACACTGGTGCTTGAGATTAACACGTGGGGCTCTGTCCCAGGCCTCAAGGTTAAGTGATGAAACTTGTAACCAAAGACACCTCAGTGAGTGATCTGGGGAGTTTGTAAACTGGAGTCTGTTGATACCGTGTTATCTTTCCTCCCCCAAGCAGGGCCATTTGAGAAAGAAAGGATTCAGTCACCTGTCACCAGCTCTGATTTCTGCTAGTCCTTTCTCTTTGATACTAAGTGTGTTAGTTTTCTAGGGCTGCTGCAACAAAGTACCACAGATGGGATGGCTTAAAACAACAAGAATTTATTCTCTCCCTATTCTGGGGGCTAGAAGTCCAAGATCACGGTGTCGGCAGGGTGGTTCCTTCTATGGGCTGTGAGGGAGAACCTGTTCCATGCCTCTCTTAGCTCCTGGTAGTTTGCTGGCAATCTTTAGGGTTCCTTGGCTTGTAGAAGCATCAACTTGACTTCTGCCTTTATATGGTTTCTCCCTATGTGTGTTTGTGTCCAAATTTCTCCTTTCTATAAGGACACCAGTTATCATGGATTAGGACAATTACCTCATCTTAACTAAGTTAACTAATTACATCTACAGCAACCTCCAAATAAGGTCACATTCCGAGGTCCTGGGGATTAGGACTTCAATATATGAATTTGGGGGGGGGGGACACAATTCAACTCATTGTACTAATAGAGTAAGTATACTAATAAACATAATAAGTTTAACTATAATAAGTATACTAATCCTTTCTAATGCATTTGTGAAAAAATCCATATCTGAAGGGTACTTTTGAACATAAGGGTTTAACCTCCATGGTACTAATGAAGCATACTTTATTTTTTTCCAGCTTTATTGAGATATAAGTGACATATAACATAAACTTTACATATAGCATGTAAGTTTAAGGTGTACAATATGATGATTTGATATATGTATATTGCAAAGTGATCACCACAATAAGGTCAGTTAACACATCCATCACCTCATATAGTTACCTTTTTTTTTTTGCGGTGAGAACTTTTATGGTCTGCTCTGTTAGCAACTCTCAAGTATATAATCCAGTATTGTTAACTATAGTCATTAGGATGTATCAATACATTAAATCCCCAGAACTTATTCATCTTATAACTGGAAGTTTGACCACATTCACTCCCCACGCCCACCCATGACAACCACCCATCTACTCTCTGTTTCTATGAGTTCAGTTTTTTCAGATTCCACATGTAAATGAGATCATACAGTATTTGTCTTTCTCTGTCTGACTTATTTCCTTAGCATAATGCCCTCAAGACTCATACGTGTTGTCACAAATGGTAGGAATTTTTTCTTTTTATGGCTGAATAATATTCTATTATGTATGTATATGTACATACTATATTTTCTTTATCCGTTCATCCACCAATGGACATTTAGGTTGTTTCCATATCTTGGCTATTGTGAATAATGCTTCAATGAACAGGGGGTGTAGGTATCTCTTCAAGATGATAGTGATTTAATTTCCTTCAAATATACCCATAAGTGGAATTGTTAGATAATATGGTAGTTCTAGTTTTAATTTTTTGAGGAACCTCCATACTGTTTTCCATAATGGCTGTACCAATTTATATTTCCACCAACAGTGCACATGTGTTCCCTTTTTCTACATCCTCGCCAACACTTATTTCTCTCTTTTTCTTAAATAATGGCCATTCTAACAGGTGTGAGGTGATATCTCATTGTGGTTTTGATTTCCCTGATAATTAGTGATGTTGAGCACCTTTTCATTTACCTGTTGGCCATTTGTATGTCTTCTTTGGAAAAATGTCTATTTAGATCTTTTGCCCATTTTCAAATTGGGTTGTTCTTTTTCTATTGAGTTATGTGAATTCCTTATATATTTTAGATATTAACCCCTTGTCAGATACATGATTTGCAAATATTTTCTCTCATCCTGTAGGTTGCCTTTTCATTTTGCTGATGGTTTCCTTCACTGTGCAGAAGAATTTTAGCTTGATGTAGTCTCACTTCTTTATTTTTGCTTTTACTGCTTGTGCTTTTGCTGTCAAATGCAAAAAATCATCACTAAGACTCGTGTCAAGGAGCTTTCCTTCTGTATTTTCTTCTAGGAGTTTTACAATTTTAGGTCTTACACTGAAGGCTTTAATCCATTTCGAATTGTTGTGAGTGATATAAGACAGGGGTCTAGTTTCATTCTTTTGCATGTGGATATCCAGTTTTCCCAACATCATTTACTTAAGAGACTATCTTTCCCCCTAATAAGGCATTATACTTTAGTTTATGCCAGGGCTTCTCGACCCAGCTGGCCTGCATTACTGCCTCATACGTGGTCTGGGAAAACAGAAACCAGTGTGCGTTTTACCAAGAGCCGGGTGTGCATCCTTCCAGCGCTGGGACTCCGTTCTTGAAGGTCAGCTGCATTTCCATGGAACACATCTTACCTCCAAGGAATAGCTTGGTATTGCAATTCCAAAGGTGCCATATGTGCTGACCTAGAGGTCTGTTTTCTTAGGTGCACCTGCCTTAAATTTGTGTTTGTTTGTTTCTCCTTCCCAAATACACCTGTGGGAAACAATGTCTTTCTTAGAAACGGTTGAATGGTGGGGCATCTCAGTCGCTGAATTTTGGGGGGGGGCACTAGAACTGGAATGGAAACCCATCCCTCACCTCTGAAGGGAGGAGAGGGGATTGGAGCAGTTTACCGCTCCCTGCTTGCACTGTTCAGTTAGCTAGGAAACACCTTTCTGCAGTTCTAAGAACTCTGCAGGTTGTGAGATGAGCTTAACAGCTTTTAAGAGGGGAAAACACTGAGAGGATAAAATATGGCATCAATTTAAAAATATACTCTAATATCAGAAACAAAAATGTGCTGTTTGGAATTCAAGATGTACACTATTTCCTTTTGGTTTTAATTGAAGTATAGTTGATGTACAATATTATATGTTCCAGGTATACAATATAGTGATTCACAATTTTTAAAGGTTATACTCCATTTATAGTTATTATAAAATATTGGCTATATTCCCTGTATTGAACAATATGTCTTTGTAGCTTATTTTATACATAACAGTACCTCTTAACCCCCTATATTTATTACCTCTCCCCTCTTCCTTCTCCCCACTGGTAGCCGCTAGTTTGTTTTCTATATCTGTGAGTCTGTTTCTTTTTTGTTATATTTACTAGCTTGTTGTATTCTTTAGATTCCACATATAAGTGATATCCTGTGGTATTTGTCTTTCTCTCTCTGATTTATTTCACTTAGCATGATGCCCTCCAAGTCCATTCATGTTGCTGCAAATGGCAAAATTTCATTCTTTTTTGTGGCTGAGTAGTATTGCATTGTATATATACACCACATCTTTATCCATTCATCTGTTGATGGACACTTAGGTTGCTTCCATATCTTGGCAATTGTAAATGCAGCTATGAACATAGGGGTGCATGTATCTTTTCGAATTAGTGTTTTTGTTTTTTCCGATATATACCCAGGAGTGGAATTGCTGGGTCATATCGTAGTTCTATTTTTATTTTTAATTTTTTTTGGTGTTTTTAAAAAAATTTATTTATTTTATTTTTGGCTGCATTGGGTCTTTGTTGCTGCACGCGGGCTTTTCTCTAGTTGCCGTGAGCGGGGGCTACTCTTCGTTGTGGTGCACAGGCTTCTCATTGTGGTGGCTTCTCTTGTTGAGGAGCACGGGCTGTAAGCGCGCGGGCTCAGTAGTTGTGGCTCATGGGGTTCGTTCCTCCGTGGCATGTGGGATCTTCCCAGACCAGGGCTTGAACCCGTGTCCCCTGCATTGGCAGGTGGATTCTTAACCACTGCGCCACCAGGGAAGCCCCATTTATTTTTAAATTTTTATTTATTTATTTTTTAATTTAATTTCTGCTGTGTTGGGTTTTTGTTGCTGTGCACCGGCTTTCTCTAGTTGCGGCGAGTGGGGGCTACTCTTCACTGCGGTGCGCGGGCTTCTCATTGCAGTGGCTTCTCTTGTTGTGGAGTATGGGCTCTAGGCTCATGGGCTTCGGCAGTTGTGGCATGCAGGCTCAGTAGTTGTGGCGCACGGGCTTAGTTGCTCCGTGGCATGTGGGATCTTCCCAGACCAGGACTCGAACCCGTGTCCCCTGCATTGGCCGGCGGATCCTTAACCACTGCACCACCAGGGAAGTCCTATTTTTAGTTTTTTGAGAAACCTCCATACTGTTTTCCACAGTGGCTACACCAATTTACATTCCCACCAGCAGTGTACGATGGTTTCCTTTTCTCCACCTCCTTGCCAACATTTGTTATTTGTGTTCTTTTTGGTGATAGCCATTCTGACAAGTGTGAAGTGATACCTCTTTGTGGTTTGGATTTGCATTTCCCTGTCTATTAGTGATGTTGACCGTCTTTTCATATGCCTGTTGACCATCTGCATTTCCTCTTTGGAAAAATGTCTGTTCAGGTCTTCTGTCCATTTTTCAGTTGAGAATTTTGGTTTTTTGATGTTGAATTGTATAAGCTGTTTATATATTTTGGATATTAACCCCTTATGGGTCATATCATTTGCAAATATTTTCTCCCGTTCAATAAGTTGTCTTTTCATTCTGTCGATGATTTCCTTTGCTTTGCAAAAGCTTTTAAGGTTAATTAGGTCCTATTTGTTTATTTTGCTTTTATTTCCTTTGCTTTAGGAGACAGATCCAGAAAAATATTGCTGTGATTTATGTCAGTGTTCTGCCTATGTTTTTCTCTAGGAGTTTTATGGTTTCTGGTCTTATATTTAGGTCTTTAATCCATTTTGAGACTGTTTTTGTATATGGTGTTAGAGAATGTTCTATAATAATTTCATTCTTTTACATGTAGCTGTCCAGTTTCCCAGCACCACTTATTGAAGAGACTGTCTTTTCTCCATTATATTCTATATATTCTTGCCTCCTTTGTCAGAGATTAATTGACCATAAGTGTGTGGGTTTATTTCTGGGCTCTCTGTCCTATTCCATTGATCTGTGTGACTGTTTTTGTGCCAGTACCATACTTCTTAAAAAAATTTTTATTGAAGTATAGTTGATTTACAATGTTGTGTTAATTTCTGCTGTACAGCAAAGTGATTCAGTTTTATATATATATATATATATATATATATATTCTTTTTCATAGTCTTTTCCATTATTTTTTGTCACAGGATATTGAATATAGTTCCCTGTGCTATACAGTAGGACCTTGTTGTTTATCCATCCTATACATATTAGTTTGCATCTATCTGCTAGTCCCAAACTCCCAGTCCTTCCCTTCCCCACCACCCCTCCCCCTTGGCAAGCACAAGTTTGTCCTCTATGTCTGTGAGTCTGTTTCTGTTTCATTGATATGTTCATTTGTGTTGTAGTTTAGATTCCACATATAGGTGATATCATATGGTATTTGCCTTTCTCTTTCTGACTTACTTCACTAAGTATGATAATCTCTATGTCCATCCGTATTGCTGCAAATGGCATTATTTCATTTTTTATGGCTAATATTCCATTGTGTGTGTGTGTGTGTGTGTGTGTATATATATATATATATATATATATATATATATATATATATATTTCCCATCTTCTTCTCTTTTTTTTTTGGCTGCACTATGTGGCTTGTGGGATCTTAGGTCCCTAACCAGGGATCGAACCCGTGCCCCCTGCAGTGGAAGCGTGGAGCCCTAACCACTGGACCTCCAGGGGATTCCCATACTGCATCTTTTTTAACCATTCATCTGTCAGTGAACATTTAGGTTGTTTCCATGTCTTGGCTATTGTAAATAGTGCTGCTATGAACATAGGGGTGAATGTATCTTTTCGAATTATAGTTTTGTCTGGGTATATGCCCAGGACCAGGATTGCTGGATCATCTGGCAACTCTATTTTTAATTTTTTGAGGAACCTCCATACTGTTTTCCATAATAGATGCACCAATTTACATTCCCACCAAAGTGTAAGAGGTTCCCTTTTCTCCACACCCTCTCCAACATTTGTTATTTGTAGACTTTTTAATGATGGCCATTCTGACCCACGTGAGGTGGTACCTCCTTGTAGTTTTGATTCACATTTCTCTAATAATTAGCAATGATGAGCATCTTTTCATGTGCCAGTTGGCCATCTTTATGTCTTCTTTGGAGAAATGTCTATTTAGGTCTTCTTTTAACAATATTAATTCTTCTAATCCAAGAACATGGTATATCTTTCCATTTGTTTGTGTCATTTTCAATTTCTTTCATCATTGTCTTATAGTTTTTTGAGTACAGGTCTTTTACCTTCTTAGGTAGATTTATTTCTAGGTATTTTATTCTTTTTGATGTGATGGTGAATGGGATTGTTTCCTTAATTTCTCTTTCTGATAGTTCATTGTTAGTGTATAGAAAAGCAACAGATTTTTGTGTATTAATTTTGTATTTTGCAACTTTACTGAATTCATTGATGAGCGGTAGTAGTTTTCCAGGGGCTTTTTTAGGATTTTCTCTGCATAGTATCATATCAAGATATACACTATTTCTGAGTATCTTCTAAGTGCTGGTGCTAAGAGTATAGTGTAGAGCAAGTTAGACACAGTCCCTGTCCTCATGGGGCGTATTCTCTAACACTGGAGACAAACAGTAACCAAGTCATTAATGAAATAGTCACAAGTGTGTAAAGGGCTTTGAACTTGAAATACAAGGCACCATGGGAGTGGACACTTGTGGGAAGCTTGGATTCACTACTTTGTCTCCTTCCCCACTTACTATGCCTGGAGAGTGGGGCCCACCCTCCATTTCCTTTTTATATGAGTCCTCTTTTCTTTCCTCTGCTTGTTGCCAGGATCTTGCATTAGCACTCACTGTAGCCCACATGCCCAGTTCTATACTTGCACATAATTTAAATGTTTGTTCAGTGGGCTTGAAGAATGAGATGTCAAGCCCCTTCAGGGCAGGGGCCAAGCCTCATTGGCCTGTGATTCCCCCACAGGGTCCATCAAGTAACAGCACCCAGTGATCACTATCCACTGAAGGAATGTCCAGGAGTCACCTCCTGCTTCCCTCTGGGGAAAGTCAGCTAGCATGTCGTAAGGCACCTGCTCTAGTGTCAGGCCTGCTCTAGCTGCTTTATTAGATGAGGAAACTGACACTTAGAGAAGTAACTTGCTCAAGATCATTTAACAAATAGGTGATGTTGAAGGGCTTGGACTCCAGCTCCGTCTGACAGTAAAGCCAATTCTCATGACACTGTAGCACCTCAGCATCAGACATAAGAGGCCAAGGAAAATATGGTGAGTCAATGAATCTGGTTCCTTTTGAAAATTCCAAGGGGCCTTGCTTCTTGTCACCAAGCTCCACTTCCATTGCCCAGGGATTGTTTTCTGTCTCAATGCCTCCTCTTCACCCAAGCTAATCTTCCTGCTGCCCTGGAGACACTTGATTAAATTTGCCTAGGAAACACCTTCTTGCGTTCTCTGTCTGCCAGTGCACATACTGGAATGTCCACACCCCAGAAACAGAGCCTGGAGTTTATTCTCCTTTGGCTGTGGGTAAATTGACTTGTGACCGAGAGAATAGTAGTGGGTAATCTTGAGCCAAAACTATTTGGTATGGTTCAAAGTTATGGGATTTTCCAGGTTTAATCCAAAAATCCTCAGGTCTCACTGGCCTCTGGGTACAGAGGAGCTCACAAGAAAAACAAAGAGCATGTTTCACTGTTCCTCACCACTGCTTACTTGTGCTCTTGGTCCCCTAGCCCTTTGCAGTCTCCCGAAGTATTTCAGGGTGTCCCCAAGGTGGGACTGGCCAGCTGCTGTTCTGCTAGCCTGGGGTCCTGTTTTTGTTTTTAGGGTTTTTTTTTTTTTTTTTACTTTCTGTTTTAGAAACTGCCCCCTCACTTGCTGTCCTCACTCCCCACACCCGTATCCCGGGCACTGGCGTATCTTCCAAGTACCTTTATTTTTGCAACTGGGCATCACCGCCACTTCCAGTGGGCACTGAAGTCTCCTCTTAGTTATGGCCACAACCACTAAGACTCTAAAGAAGAGGTCCTCAACTAGGCAGTTTTGCCCCCTAGGGGACATTTGGCAAGGTCTGGAGACATTTTGGGTTGTCACAGCTCGGGGGCGGTGCTGTAGGCATCTAGTGGGTAGAGGCCAGGGTGCTGCCAAACCTCCGGCAATGCTCAGGACAGTCACCCCAGCAAAGAATTATCCATCCCCAAATGTCAGTAGCGCTGAGGCTGAGAAACCCTGCTCTAGGCCCGGGATGTCCAGAATGAGCAGAGTTATAATATCAAGTAGGAAAGAAGACTTCTCTCCCATTTCTGTGTTATGCTGTAATCTTAGCGGGGTCCCCAGGTAGTGTTGTTTGTACCCTATGACTTAGATAAATTTTTGACAAGCAGCTTTCTGAATTTTTGCTTATGCTCCCTTGGGTCAGGTTGTGGACAGAAGACAGATCTCAGGGCTAAAGGCTGATTCTCTTTAAAATTGCTCCTCCCCTCCGACCTTGAGGCTTGGCTCTTCTCCATACTGGGTGAGGCCTGCTGGGCCTGGCTCCTCTTCCCTTAGGGTGAGTTATTTGGGGAAGGCTAATGCAAATATGCCGCTAGCTCCCACCAGTTGGCCCTGACGTGTCTGAACTCCAGTGCCGGTCCCAGCTTAAGCTCGAACTTGAGAGAATCTTTTGTGAGTTGATGTCCAGTCAACTCAGAACAGAACTTGGATGAGTGCTATTGAAGATCTACACTGTGAGTCAGTTAGGACTCTTTTGGTGGCAAGTAATAAACAAACAGATCAATATCCACCAAGATAAAACTAAGCAAAAAAGAGACGGTAATTGGCTCAGGTAACAGAAAGGCCAGGTGTAGGACTGCCTTGCGGTGAGACTGGGTTCAAGGCTTACATGATGTCAGGGACCCCATGTCTCCCTGTCCGTCTCTCAAGCCCCTTATTCTGTGTGGGCTCCATTCTCAGAAAGGGTCTTCCCTCGCGCTGCCACAGCCCCACCTCAAAGCTCCCGGATTCAAGTCCAGTGGGAAAGAGAGCCTCTTCCATTAGCTCCTGCAGAGGTCCTGAGAGTTTCTGGCTTGGGTCATGTGATACCCCTGAGCCAATCCCATAGTCCCTGAGAATGCAGAGTGTTGATTGGCTTCGCGCTTGGTCACATGCTCCAACTCAGATGACCCAGTCAGAAGGTGGGAGGGTGAGGTTACTGGGAAAAAGATACTGTAGCCGTGGGGGACAAGCCGACTGCCCTGGTTTATAATGTTAGGTTCTATCAAAGGGGCTGTGGGATTACTATGGAGATCAGGGAGAGAATCTCTAATGAAGAATATATCATTTTAAAATGAGAAAGGATTGATAATTTTATGCTTAAGCAAACTGGACTGCACGGTGTGGGGAGCATGGATTCTGGGAAGGTGCAGGGAGTTTAAAGGAACCTCTGATGGAAAGGAAGTATTGCCTGCATGTTCCTCCAGTTATACTCTTTATAGAGTCCCCGCATTTGACACACCCTCCCCTGCCTCAACCTTTCAATACATGAAATGTATAAACACTTTGTTTGATATTTTCTTGATAATATGCCACCATGTATTCAACTGTGATGAACACTTATATTTTTCTATATCTTAATTTATTCATGCTTAAAATTTTTTTTTCTTAAAATTTCTTGTGAAATCTCACATCTTTATTTTATTAGGCAACTTTCTAAAGCAATGTTTCATTATTTTCTTTGAAAAGTCAAAATGTGGCAATTGGGGCTTCCTGGTGGCTCAGTGGTTGGGAGTCCGCCTGCCAATGCAGGGGACACGGGTTTGAGCCTTGGTCTGGGAAGATCCCACATGCCGCGGAGCAGCTAAGCCCGTGCGCCACAACTACTGAGCCTGCGTGCCACAACTACTGAGGCCCGTGTGCCTAGAGCCCGTGCTCCGCAGCAGGAGAGGCCACTGCAGTGAGAGGCCTGTGCACCGCGGCGGGGAGTGGCCCCTGCTCGCTGCAAGTGGAGAGAGCCAACGCGCAGCAACGAAGACCCAATGCAGCCAAAAATTAATTAATTAATTAATTTAAAAAAAAAAAAGGCAATTGAAGTACTTTTAATTTCCATTAGACTTTAAACTGCATTTCTTTAACTTCATACCCAAGTGCTATTTTTAAGCATATCTTTTAAATAAAAGTCAATTTTAAAGAAAAAAAAGCCTTTGTACCTGTCTCAGTATAGTAGGGAGGCTTAAAAGAAAGCAACTAGTCAGCGCCTGACATGTAATAGGCTCTCTATAAATAGAAACTCCCTTCTGATTCTTTTTAGGACCATTAAAAATTCTGATGAAGGAAAAAAAATGGACTATATCCACTATAGTTTGTAGAGATGGTGATATTCATGTTTTCTAAGAGGTTATAAGACTTAAACCTATGTTATAGTTTCATTTTAAATAAAATATGTAATTTAATAATTAAAAATGAATTAGAGAACAAATAGTGTGCAAATTTGTTCCAAAATTATTGTTATATTTCCCATGCTTTATTTAAGAAAAACATAGTGTTTTTTTCTTAAAATGAGAGCAAAAACTAAAATGCCAAAACTCCCTTGAGATCCTTCTTCTTCTTAGGTTAGCAGAAGTAGCTGGGCAAAGTGACAGACTTTGTTCCCTAGGGAATGAACATCGTAGCTAGGGAGAGAATACCTTGGCACTTGGAATAAACAAGGAGTCATTTAGTGCTGAACTGGGGGCTGTTGATGACAGGTGTGGATGTTGTTGAGCAAGCACTGGTCCGTGTCGTCCGTCACCAGGCTGGAAAGGTGAAGGAGGGAAGGAGAGCCCTGCAGGGAAGAGGTCACCCTGAGCAGTGTTACCGAGGTGGGCGTGAGCTTGGCACTTCTGGGGAATATAAGGACGCCAGCCTGCCTGGAGGGTAAGGTGTGTAGTTAGAACCAAGCCGTGTAATGACAGTGAGCCCACACAATGGAGCTCTTTAGAGCAGGGCAGAGGTGTTTGGATCTGATGCAGTGCGGCAATATGGCATGAGGAGGAAAGCCAGGCTTTGGGAAGATTCGTCTTTCTGTCATGATATAGATGTTCTGGACAGTGGAGAGAGACTGGAATCAAGGAGGCCAGCTGGCAGCTCTTGCAGTAATCTAGAGGAGAGGTGAGCCGGACCTCTCCAATGGGAGCAAAAGGAGAGTAAAGAGCTATTTGGGAAGATGCATAAAAGAAAGAAATGACAAAGCTTAGTGTCAGACTTGATGATAGGTAAGAAGAAAAAGAGAAAGGAAATAACTCACAAGCTTTTAAGACCAGAGGCTAGAAATAGAAAATTCATGGCATAACTGACATACATGAGAGAGTCAGGAAGGGAACTGGATCGAAGGTAATATGGTAAGCTTACTTTGTATACGCTGAGTCTAACGTGACCTGAGGGACTTCCATGTAGAAAAGTTGGACTGCAGCTGGTTCTGCAGGACCGTGGGCATCTCCTCCTGAATCTCACCCTCTCGTTTCCCCGAACTATCTTTTGAATCCATCCCGTTCAACCCACTCCCCACCCCACTGTTTGAGTTGAAGTCCTCATCCCCTCCTGGCTCCAGAGAGTGTAATAGTCCTAACCAAGTTTCCTTCCTCCAGTCTCATCCTCTTTAATCCATCATCTTCCATGTCGTTGAACTTCTCCTCATATTTCCACTATGCCCATAATTTGGTTTCCCAAATTACTAATTCAGTATGGATCTAGGGATATTATAAAGTGTTGCAGTAGATTATGACTGGAACTCCTTTTGCTTATCTCTAAGAAAAGCAAGTAAAGGATTTAGATTATTTTCTAATAATTTAGGAGTGTTGAACGTGGTTTCCTTCAGTCTGATGTCATTCTGAGACTGGAGCACAAGGATGACTTGATGTATAAGGACTGCAGTGATTTCTATATCTGACTCTCTCGCTCAATGTGAGTACCTGTTGGGTGAAGACTGTAACTGTGTCTCTGTGAGGCACCAGAGTCTGGTGAAGTGTCTGGCGTGTATTGGGTTCAGCAGGTACTGGTTGAGGTGAACAGATAGCGGCAGAGGGTTGGATATCAGATGTGAGTTAAACTGAAGTTTAACTCAGTTGAAGATGAAGTTGAAATTGAAGGTGAAGATGGAGGTAGTCTCTGAGAGAGGAATATATTATAACAGAGCGGGGAAAAGATTTTTTTTTGTTTTTTCTCAAATTTGGAAAACGCTCTTTAATGGGGTTGATGCTCACGTTTCTGGACTCCATGGAATAGGGCTCTATCTTTGCGTGTATCTCCAACTTCAGTGATTTTGGCTCCTGCTAACAACTGCATAATCAAACCAGATGTTACAACTGGGGAGATAGCCAATTCCATTAAAGTTCCTCTGTTGGATGCAAGAATAACCCTCATCCAGTAGAAAGGATCTGCAGAATCTGATGACATGATTCCAAATAGTGGCATCTGACAACATAGTAAGAAGATGAAGAAGGTTATAGCAGTCCATAGTACCTTCTCTCTAAACTGGATCTCTAAATCTGACTGGATTTTCCTTTCTCGTTTCTGAATTTCTGGTTAGACCTGCCCAGAAATGTTTGATAACTTGTAAAATTTTGATGCCCGTGGCAGCGGCTAGGGCGGCCCGCTGGGGCCCAGCGGCCTCAGCGCCGCCTTCGATCAGGTCCCATGGCTCGGGCCTTGGCGCCCTGCCACCCTGCACGGGCTCCACCCCGGAAAGGATTTTTAGAGTTTCCATCTTCTCAGTGAAGTATGAGCCACCATGTGCTGATTTTTTTGGACAGCAACAACAGAGCCAGGGGTCAGTAGTGGCCTGAGTATGCCAGTCCCAGGACTGCATCTGTCTAAGTCCCTGCCTGACCTTGGGCTCATGAAGTTTTCCCACAGGGCTACCTACCTTCTGGTATGTTCCTGAGGTCTGATCCAGATACTTTGGGAAGCTTGGAGAAAAATCAGTTTTGCTATTGTTTTACAATGAAGAAAATCCCTAGAAGGGATTTTGATTTTTCTCAGGCTTCACATCCCTTGGTTCTATTATACCAAACTCAGCAGAACCTGTTTCAAAATGGAATCCGTGCATTTGGGATGGAATCAGGTCACACAAGCAGGTTACTGACTTTACAGGTAACGTGGGCCAAACCCTTCCATTGGAAGAGCCACCTCCTTCTGTAAATATCAAGAATGGTAATATGATTTATAGCAAAGCCAATTGCACCTACTCCTGGAACCTTGCAGGAACTTGTTGAGGGTGGGAAGCTTGAACTTGACTTCAAAGAAGAAAAAATTAAGCTTAAACCTGCTTTTAAAACTATCCAGGGAAAGATCAGAGACAGGAACTGGGGATATAAGAGCCAATTAGTGCATTTTAGAAATACAAAATCAAAGCAGCCCCACTGGAGTTTTTATTTCTGCTTCTGATAGAAATCTCATGGTATCTGTCTTATGTGACTGCTGCAGAGGGATTTGAGATCTCACCAACTACTTAAACATTCACAGTGAGCTGTAGAAAATGGCTTGTGAAGCTTAATCCTGTCCATTCTGGCTGTGTCCTTTTGAAATTGTTACTGAAAACCTTTTCATCTAGACTGTGGTTACAGTTGATTATCCTAATTAATTTACTATTGTTTTCCTTTTCTGCCCCTTTCTTTCTAAATATTCAATTGCACTTGTCAGGTGTGTATTTCAGCAAAAGGCATCTTTCTGAAGTGGCATAATTACCAGTCGCAGCCTTCTGAGAGTGGTTTCCAATTTGGTGACTCCAGCTGGGAAATTAATCACCTTAAAAATGCATTCAGAGGGCTAAGGGAGTCTCCAGAAGGGGGCAGAGCCCCAAAGGCAAGGCTCTCCGTGTTGGACTCCCTGCCTCTAGGCTCAAGCCCTTCCAGTGGATCCTCCACACTGTTCTCCGGCTGCCATTGCCCACAGGACAAACTCCTTGACAAGGTGCCTGTGACCACCTGTGCTCTGGCCTCTGCCTCTCTTTGGCCTATATTTGTACTTTGCCACCAACAATACCTCTTGGACATCTTTCTTGCCTGCATCCTGAACATCTCCTCCAAAGGGCAAGGACTGAGTCTCTCCCTCCTTCTCTGCTGAGTTCCAGCCCTAGAGCAGAGCCTGGCACGTCGGAAAAGTGCAGTAAATATTCATGAACCGCTGGTCCATGACCTGTTTTCTCTGGCTCTGTGCATTTCTCTTCAGCACAACAAAGGCCCATAGCTGGCCACGCACCAAATGATCTGTCCTTCTAAAGAAGGTGAGGCCCAGTGAGGGCTTGTGGATACTGTGTTTTATCTTTTATCCCTGTCACATGTGTCACATATCAGCCCTCTGATAACATATAGTAAAGAGACCTTAATGTACCAGCCAGCTCTGTAATCTGGGGCTCCTGCATTAGCTCAACCTTCTGACCTCTTGATGGGCTTCCTGGGGCCCTGTAGTCTCTGGGTCCTACACCCTTTAGGAGTTGCTGTGCCCTGACTGGATCTGGGACAAAGTTGTAGAATTGGCACAGTTGATCTTTGATAATACTCTCTTCTCTCCATCTCTTTTCTCCATTTTCTTTCACCCACCTAGTACCCCCGCATCCCTTTATTCTTAAGAAAAGATCTGATATCAGCTCTTGTTGTGCCTGGGGGTGGGAAGTTGAGAAATCAACCCTGATTGTGTGCCAGCCAGGCCCAGAGCGAGGCTCACCTACCCTTTTTCCCTTTGATCACCAATCTTTGATGCAGATATCATAATTCTCATCCTTTACCCAAGGAAATTGAGGCTTAGTGATGCTAAGTAGTGGGACAATGACACAGACAGAAGATGGGAACAAGATGTCTTTGGAGTCACACAGATCTGAGTATTGAGTCTTGGTTTTGCCATTGGCAGGCTGTTTGTCTTTGAGCAAGTTTCGTGGCTTCTCCGAGGCAGTGTCCTAGTCTGTAAAATGGAAATAGTTATAGCAGAGAGTTTGATACTTGGTAGGCCTAAAAAGGAAAAAAAGGTGAACATTATTATTAAGTCACTTTGGAAAGGTCACACAGCTTGTAAGGGGCAGAGCTGGGATTTGAACCCAGGCCTGCCTGGCTCCAATGCTGCCCCACTGTAGCACGCGTGTCCTGGACGTACAGCCAGCCGGCCACCAGTGACGCTTGCTGAATGACTATGAACTTAAGTCATTCAGCTCACAGGCACTTAGGGCCCCAAGAAGTTCAGTCTCAAAATGGAGGCAGATTCAGAGATATGGAATGAAGGGGAAAAAAGCAATTCAAGTCCTGCTCTATCTTACAAGAAAAGTATCACAAAAGAAGGAGTTTTTTATTTTTTTCAGCTTTGCCGAGGTATAATTGACAAATAACACTGTAAGATATTAAAAGTGTACAACATGACTTGATATATGCATACATTGTGAAGGCATTTCCCCCCATCGAATTAATTAACACATACCCATCACTTAAGTTCTACTCTCAGCAAATTTCAATTATACAGTATGGTATTATCACCCACTATAATACTATCACCCACCCATAAAGTATTGTATGGTGATTATAACAGTCACCGTGTTATACATTAGATCCTCAGACCTTATTCATCTTATAGCTGAAAGTCGGTACCCTTTTACCAAACTCTCCCTATTTCCCCCATCCTCAGCCCCTGGTAACCACTTTTCTACTCTCTATTTCCATGAGTTTAACTTTTTGTTGTTATTGTTAAGATTCCACATATAAGTGATACCATGCAGTATTTGTCTTTCTCTGTCTGGCTTATTTCACTAAGCAAAATGCCCTCCAGGTTCATCCATGTTGTCACAAATGGCAGGATTTTGGAAGGAGTTTACTTTTGATGCACAATCAAATCTCTTTGAAATCCTCTGACTCAGACATTTTTTACAAACCAGACAGTGGCTCCCTTCTCCCTAAATCTCTCTCCTTCCTCTTTCTGTCCCTGACATGGCTTTTCTGCTTCTTGCTCCTTCTCCGCCTAGACCCTAATAAGTAAATCAACTTAATGTCTCCTTGTTCTTTGATTTCCTTTCTACCCGTTAATTACCTGGATTCTTCAACTCAGAAGCAAGCCATGAGGTCATTCTAGCATGCAAGAGTCCTCTCTGCTTTTAAAAGATTGGGAGAGGTGGAGAGAGGTGAATTTAAGTTACCATGCTCTCTCTCCTGGAACTAAAATTTATACCTTAGCACTAATCATAGTATAAAAGATACTGTCCCCTGGGTAAGGAATTTCAAGCATCGGTGGAAAAGAAGGAGCACTTTGGAGGCTGGGGGGTTCTTCTTCTTTGGTACAAAGCTGGCCCTGTAGACCTTCCTGCCTGGACTCAAAAGGCCCAGGGGTTAGGCCCTTGGCACCTTTCCCAGGCCCCACCATCAAGACTCCCCTTCCCAGCAGTGAGGCAGCCATCTGTAGAGAGGGGAAAGGAAAGGCCAGTGTGACTCACCTCTCGCCTGTACCGTCGCCAGCCCCCAGGCAGCATTGCCCAGTCTGGTCACCAGCCCTTCCTGTAGGTGGGTACAGGGTGACCTTACTGGGCTGAGGTTGTGGGAGAACTGCTTTTGCCAGAGGGCTGTGACATTCATGATAAGGGGAAGCCATCCCTCCTTCCTGCAGCATGAGCCCCCAAAGGGCAAATGGAATCTGGGGAGACCTACAGTACGGCCTTTGGGTTTGCACGCAGCCCCAAATCCTGGAAAGACGGCAGCCTTGGGAGCCCCTGGGAGTCACAGTAACCTGAAGAGGAGTGTGGGGTGAGTGGCTGGCAGCATTTGACACGTCTCTCCTGGGGGCTGATTATACTGTTTATGTGAGCTCTTTCCTCTACTCCCTGATACCTCCACAGTCATTGGAACTGCTGGCATGTTGCACGTTTGCACTTGCTTCCTTTGGAATTTCGGCTGTTCAGTACATCAAGGGAGAAAACACTGAACACACAGAGGTCTATATGGCAGCTTCTTCCTGAGTGATGATACCAGCTCTGGCAACCTGCTCAGTGGTTCGCCACTCTTCCAACAGACATTTCTCGAATGCCTAATACATGCCAGGCCTGGTCATGAACAAGATAGGCACGGTCCTTGGCTTCGTGGAGCAACCACACTAGTGGGGCAGGCAGGTCTGGAACAAAAAATTCCAACAGTGATGAATGCTTCAAAGACGTACAGGGTGCTTTGGGAGGGAAACAGGGGAACCCAAGTCAGTGTGAGGGAGGAGTCTGGGAAGGCCCCCCGAGGAAGTGACGCTCAGGTTGAGACGGAGAATCAGCCAGGCCGAGAGAAGAGCATTGTGAGTAGAAGGGAGAGCGTGTATAGGGGGTGAGGCACCTTTTGCATACAACAGGGCAGGAGCATAGCACACGTGAACCCGTGAAGCCCAAGGAGGCAGGAGAACTCACCAAGCGTCTTGTGGGCGTGTAGGGATTGGGGTCTTTCGCCTAAAGGCGGTGAGAAGTCAGTGGAGGGGTGGGCCGGGATTAGATTCGTGGTTCTAAAAGATTGTTCCGGCTGCCTGGTGAGGAATGGATCCACAGGCCACCTTCCCTTCTCCTCCTTGTTTGGCTGCTTCTCTCTGCCCTCTTGCTTGGGTCACCAGATGCCTGCAACACCCTGGCTTTGTGAGCGTCCCTGGAATTATTTTCCATCCCCAAGCAAGTAGTCATGTTCCCACCTGGAGTAGAGATTGTCCAAGGCCAACTGGCTGCATCCCTGAAACGGGAGGTGCTGAGTGTAGAAAATGAGTGTTAGGGAAGAGACGCTGAATTTTCCATGGGGGACCAGAGGGCTGAGCACCTGGCAGGACGACAATATCAGGAGTCCAACGGGTAGAAAATGCACAAAGGTGGTTTAATTAAATATACTCATCTCCTCGCTGTCTGTGCTTCAGTGTGACCTTGATTCTGCTGGCAAGTTACTTGGATTCTGAAGTATTCCAAAGACCTGCTCCACCCTGGAGGAGTAAGACCTCTCTTGAGCTGTGGATTATCTATAAAACAACAAACAAGCAGCCTTTCATTTATTTTGATGGCACCATACATCTCCTTGTTAGTGCCTAGCCCTGCAAAGGGAGAATATGATTCGTTGTAGATTTTTTTAAATGATGTGAGTAAACACAAATGCATGTGAAAGCAAAGGTTCTAGAGTCTGATTGACATTGGGTAGAAGCCTGGTATTGACCTCAAGCAGGTTACTTAACCTCCTTGAACTTCAGTTTCCGCTTCTGAAAAAAAAAAGGAGGGGGGAGGTTCATAACACCTACTCTGAAGCTTGGTGCGATAGTGAAGTGGAGTTGGGAATCAAATTCCAGACCTATGCTCTTAGCTACCAGTTATTTCAGGAGTCTTTCCATCTTTATATCTTTAGCTCTGAGCATGGGGCTGGCACTTATTGGGAGCCCACAAATGTGAATTTTGTTTCATTTCTTCTATTACCCTTCATGCCAAAACCGCCTGGTCTTTCCTTTTAAACACTGCTCAAGAATCCTCTCTCCTGTGAGGACTAACCACATCTGAACTCAGTCACATGAGTAACCCCCAGGTTCTTACCAACAACTATAATTTGCTCTATCCACATGTACTGTTAGGGTGCCTCAGTGAACTGTCTGACTGCCCCACAGAGAGTCAGACATCTCATCCCTTGATTTCATTTTATTTATTTATTTTTTTAATATTTAAAAAAAATTTTTTTTATTTGGCTGCGTCAGGTCTTAGTTGCGGCACGTGGGATCTTTGCTGCCGTGCGCCGGCTTTAGAGCACGGGCTTAATTGCCCCGCAGCATATGGGATCTTAGTTCCCCAACCAGGGATTGAACCGGCATCCCCTGCATTGGAAGGTGGATTCTTAACCACTGGACCACCAGGGAAGTCCCTCACCCCTTGATTTTAAAGTGGTTGAACTGCCTTTATAGAATAGGCTAATAGCAATGCAGTAATTCTTGTGTATCGTCCTTGTTCTTGGGCGTCGTTATATTTGATTACCATTTTTGAGAGCATATTTGATGATTAAATGTAATCTAACAACTAAAAATTAAATAGCCAAATATTCTGGGAGTTCCCTGGTGGCCTAGTGGTTAGGATTCAGTGCTTTCACTGCCGTGGCCCAGGTTCAGGCCCTGGTGGGGGAACTGAGATCCTGCAAGCCGAGCAGCACAGCCAATAAACAAACAAATAGCCAAATAGCCAAATATTCTGGGTGGGTCCAAAGCCATTACCAAGGAGAAAAGACAGAATATGACCTAGCTCTAGTTTTTTTAAAAATCATTTTTATTTCACGAGTAATATATTTAAAAAGTAGAACTGTAATAGATAAGTCCCCATAACCACCCTCTGATCTTGGTCTCCTGTCTTTTCCCTAGAGATAAACATTGTTATCAGTTTGTTGGGTGTATACACACCACACACACACATGCACATGCACACACACACATACAGATAGATAGATATATTTATACACATCTATATGTGTGTGTGTATCATTATGCAAAAAAATAACAATAATAACATAGTATGTAATATAGTGTTTTCTTTCCTACGCAAAAGCTGTCATTTGTACATATTTATCCTCTACTTGCTTTATTCCATTCATTATTATATACTGGACTTCTATCTACATAAATCTGTATACTTTTAAATTATTGTATACAATTCCACAGTATAGATAAAACGCAGTTAATTTAGTAATTATCCAACTGATGAATGGCTACGTTGATTCCATTTTTCACTGTTATGGGGGTGTAAAGAACATCCTTGACAGGCCTCTCTGGTAAGTGGTTTTCTACAGTAGATACTGACGACTGAAATTGCTGAGTCATGATGTGCACACACATTTTACACTTGCGTAGATTCTACCAATTGTCCTCCAAAATATATAGTTCTGTTTGCCCTCCCACCAGTAATATATGAGAGAACTCATTCACTGACACCCTTTCAACATTTAATATTATCAGACTTCTTTTGCCACTCTGATGGGTAAGAAATGATACCTTGTTATTTAAAGTTTGCATGGCTCTGTTTTCCAGGAATTCTTAAATAAGCTATTAAATTTCCAATTAAATTACAGAAGCAGGAAGGATCCAGGCAGGCAAGTCTTTTATATCCCCTAAGGACAGCCCAGTGCCGGTAGGCACAGGGGAGGCACTCAGAGATGCTAGAGGACTGATAGATTGCTTTGGATGATTTTACATGTTCAAGAATTAAAATTTCAATTCAATTGACCTAAATCTCCTAATTCTGATTGACCCAAATATACTTCTTACATCTAATAAGGCTTTACAACGAAATTTCTAATGTCCACCTAAGAGAACAATTTAGTACCAGCTACAGCTGGCCTGGAAAGAGCCTGCTGAAGAAGCTGGTTGTACTAAACTTAGAAAATGTCAAGGAGTTTAAAACAAAAAAACAGGAAGCCAGCTGCCACTTCCTTAAAGGGCTAACCACCCCAAAAGTGATTGAACCAAGGCAAAAAGATAATTGCATTGGAAGACTTTTTCCCTGAGGACAAATTTCACTGACTAAGCAATAGTCTAGGGCAGGCCTTGGAGACTCTCAAGGAGCCAGCCACCTTTGGAGCAGTGTGAGGTGTAAGCCCCCCAGGTGCTTTTAAATCCCTGACTGATTAGATCTGCAGACTTTGTGGAAAGAAGCCAGGCCACAAGCAGGATGCCTGTCTGGACACATAAGGAAATGAGGTAAGAAAAAAAGATCAAAGTAAGCCTCCCCATTCAAGCTCACTTACCAAGAAATGGGACCACGAGGGGCAGGGCCGTGGCCAAGGACTGCCCCAGCCACTGGAGGAGCGTCCTTCTCCCACCCGACTCGTGGGACTTTCTTCTGAGGCATCGGTGCATCTCCCTGAGACAGTGTTCCATGGGAAGGACACCGCTTGTCAAGGTGCCGGCGGTTGCTCGGGTGAACAGTTCCCTGGAAAGGCAGTTTCAGCCTGAGTAAGAAGGTGGGCTCCAGACTGGGCCACGTGGATGAGGAAGGCAGAGTCAGGTACATGATGGATCTGATTTATTGTCTTCTGAGTGTCCTCTGCCTTGCCTCGCCCTCCATCTCTCACAGAGAATTGTGTCAACACCAGTTCAAATTCTTGTCTTCCTTCTCCCATCAATGAGAATTCAATCTTTCCCTCCATCCTCGGGATCCTCTCTGGTGTGGAACTCGGGGACTTAGAAGAGACCGGGAGAGGCAGGAGGAAAAGGAAGGTGGGTGGGGGGAGGATTGAGCTGAGAGACTGCAGCCCTACTGGACTCTCAGTCGCAGGTATAAGCCCAGCACCCAGCATAGCGCCTGGCACATAGTAGGCCACTGAATAAATATTTTTCAAATGTTGGGATAATTGAAAGACAGATGATAAAAGAATAAGTGATCTATGAAGAGGAAGAAACAGATGAAGGAGGAATGAGCCTGAGTAGAAATGGTGTGATAGATAAGGGGGAAAATGGAACAGGCTTAGGGTATAATCTCATTTCTTAAAAACTATGTGTGTCAATGCAGTGAAAAATGTTTGAGGACATAGTAGGGAAAACGTCAACTAACAGCTATCACTGGTTGGTGGGATTATGAATAATTTTCATTTTCTTATATTTTTCTTACCAATATAGTCAAGTTTTCTACATGAAACATCTATTTCTTATATCAGCAAAATAGAAACATTATTTTATAAAAGGAAAAGCAAGGTGTTACAGGCTGAACTGTGTCCCCTCAAAATTGGGATATTGATGTAACAACCAGTACCCTCAGAATGTGATTAGATTTGGAGATAGACCCTTTAAAGAAGTAATTAAGGTAAAATTAGGTCATTTGGATGGGTCCTAATCCAGTATGACTGGTGTCCTTCTAAGAATAGGTGATTAGGATACAGATAGACAAAGGGATGACACAGGGAGAAGACAGCCATCTACAAGCCGAGGAGAGAGATCTAAGAAGAAACCAGCCCTTAAAAATGAACGAAATTGAGTTATTTGTAGTGAGGTGGATGGACCTAGTGTCTGTCATACAGAGTAAGTCAGAAAGAGAAAAACAAATACCGTATGCTAACACATATATATGGAATCTGAAAAAAAAAAAAAAGGTTCTGAAGAACCTAGGGGCAGGATAGGATTAAAGATGCAGATGTAGAAAATGGACTTGAGGACGCGGGGAGGGGGAAGGGGAAGCTGGGATAAAGTGAGAGAGTGGCATGGACATATATACACTACCAAATGTAAAATAGACAGCTACTGGGAAGCAGCCGCATAGCACAGGGAGATCAGCTCCGTGCTTTGTGACCACCTAGAGGGGTGGGATAGGGAGGGTGGGAGGGAGACACAAGAGGGAGGAGATATGGGGATATATGTGTATGTATAGCTGATTCACTTTGTTATAAAGCAGAAACACAACATTGTGAAGCATACACTCCAATAAAGATGTTAAAAAAAAAAAAAGAAGAAGAAGAAGAAACCAGCCTTGTTGACACCTTGATCTAGGACTTCTAGCCTCCAGAGCTGTGAGAAAATAAATTTCTGTTGTTTAAACCACCCAGCCTGTGGTACTTTGTTGTGGCAGCCCTAGCAAACTAATACACAAGGCAGACATTTTTAAAGTCTAAGATAATTATTCAATATACCTGTAACTTTTATAATATTGTACTTCAACTATACTTCAATTAAAAAAATATTTCTTCAATACAAACAAAAATAACCTGTAACCTTATAGCCACCAAAAAAAAAAAAAAGAAGTATTCAAGGAAAGACAAAGAGAACAGGGAAGGACATCAGAGAAGTGTTTTGAGCAATTTGGGAGGAAGGCTTCAGAAAAGCCTAAGGTATTGTTATGGTCATAGCAGTATTGCCTACCTTAGAAACAATAAGATCTTTTTTTTTTTAACATCTTTATTGGAGTATAATTGCTTTACAATGGTGTGTTGGTTTCTGCTTTATAACACAGTGAAACAGCTATACATATACGGACCCAGAGTCTGTCATACAGAGTGAAGTAAGTCAGAAGAGAAAAGCAATAAGATCTTTGATGGGAGGGAGAACTGAGTTTTCATTACAGAGTCGAGACAGCCGCACGGTAATTAACGCAGAGATATGGCCCACACCCACCCTGGAGAATCTGCTCTGTAACGATCTCAGAGCAGGAGTGGAAGCCGCAAGGAAGGGAGGTGCCACTGAGGGGATCAAAGAGAGAGGGAAGGGTAAGACTGACAGGTTGTAAGGGCATCAGTAGGGAGAAGAAAAGTGAGGTTTTGAGTTTTCCTTTTGGGCTGCCTCCCAGTTCACTAGCTTGTTTGCTGTCTCCTGGGTGTCTCTTTGGGGAGAGAAGAAGTCAGGCCTGATTTCACCAAGGACAGATGGGACTTTCCTTCCTTCTCGTGGTCCTTTCCGTTCCAGCTGTTGCTCTCAGCAGGCATCTTTCTTGCACGCTGCTGGGTACCACGGTGGCGGAGCCATTTCCACCACCAAGCCCCACGGCCAAGGGCAGATGTGACAGGCTGGTGATTCATCTCCAGTGCCCTCCCAGTCAGGACCCATGACCTTTGGGGACTGTGAGGCTAGTGCTGCAGGTGTCCATATAGACTTGAAATCCACTGGTCAATCCCTCTCCCTGACTATTGCTGTTCAAATCCAAATGTGCTTCATTCTCTCTAGACAGTATAACATTCCAAAATGTGTTGCTCACCATTTTTTAAATTACAGCTTCATTGAGCTATAATTCACATACCATACAATTGACCTATTTCAAGTGTACAATTAAATGGTTTTTCGTATAGTCTCAGAGCTCTGAAACCATCCCCACAATTTTAGCACATTTTTATCACCTTAAAAAGAAATCCTGTGTCTATTAACAGTCGTTCCTCATCCCCACCACCCAACCACCCCAGCTCCAGGCAACCACTAATTTACGTTTCTGTCTGTAGATTTGCCTCTTTCTGAACGTTTCATGTAAATGGAATCATACCATATGTGGCCTTCTGTAACTGGCTTCTTTCACTTAGCATAATGTTTTCAAGGTTTCCCAATGTTGCAGCATGTATCAGTATTTCATTTTGTTTGCTGCCAAATAATAGTCTACTGTAGGTATATACCTATTTTATTTATCCATACATCAATTGGTGGATATTTAGGGTATTTCAACTTTTTGGCTATTATGAATAATGCTGCTATGAACATTCATGTGCACGTCTTTGTGTGGATGTAAGTTTTCATTTCTCTTGGGTATATACTTAGGAGTGGAATTTCTGGGTCGTATGGTATCTATGTCTAATCTTTGAAGGATCTGCCAGGCTGATTTCTAAAGTGGCTGCACCATTATACATTCCCACCAGCAGTGTATGAGGGTTCCAAATCCTCCACGTCTTTGTGAACACTTATTATCTGTCTCTTTTGTAGCCATTCCAGTGGTTGTGAAGTGATATGTCATTGTGATTTTGATTTGTATCTTTGTGATAGCTAGTGCTGTTGAACATATTTTCATGTGCTTATTAACTATTTGCATATCTTTTTTGGAGAAATGTCTATTCACTTCCTTTGCCTATGTTTTAATTGGGTTATTTGTCTTTTTATTGTTGAGTTGTATGAGTTTTGGGGAGTAAGAATCCCTTACCAGATACATAATTTCAAAAATTGTTCTCCTGTTCTGTGAATTGTCGTCTCACTTTACTCATGGTGTCCTCTGAAGTACAAAAGTTTAAAATTTTGATGATCTACAATTTATCTACTTTTTGTTCTTGTTGCTTATGCTTTTGGGGTCATTTTTAAGCAACCATTGCCTAATCCAAGGCCGTGAAAATTTATGCCTATGTTTTCTTTTAAGTGTTTAATAGTTTAAGCAATTACATTTAGATCTTTGATCCACTTTGGGTTAACTTTTGTATATATTGTGAGGTGGGGTTCCAATTTCAGTCTTTTGCGTGTAGATAGTCAGTTATCCTACACACTGGAAAAAAACAGTTCTTTCCCCATTGAATTGCTTTGGCACCCTTGCCCAAAATCAATTGACAGTAAATGTAAGGGTTGCTCACCATTTTTAAGGATTTTCTTATACTAGCCATACAAAAAGTTTTGTATAAGCCTCTTACACATTGTATATGTTTAAAAATTACCCATCAGATTGAAGAAATGACAGACACCTTCCTGTTCTAGTTCATTTTGAAAAATGAGGAAACAGATTCTCAGTAAGTGGCTGGGTAGTTGCAGTTTATTTAATTTGTAACTCAGTTCACACAGAATTACCATCACCTATGTGTTCCGAGCCTGAGCCCAGATAGTGTTTGATGAGTCAGAATTTTATCTGATGTGACTTTAGGAGATTCTTCCCAAACAGACTGCTAATTACTTATACTTTGGATTTTGATCATTGAGGGAATGACTTGCAGGTGGTTTCAGTGACTTTGAAATCTGTGATCACCTTCACTGAGGGCTAAGGAGGAATTGCCCCTTGTCCTGCTCCCCACATGGCTTCTGGCTATCATCTTTTATCTTCTATGCTCTGCCCCTCTCCCAGCTCCATTTCCCAAATAGCAAGAAACCGGCAAGAAGTCCTTGGCTGCAATTTATCATCAAGCTTTGGACACAGCTGTTTCCCATCTTTTGGCAAAGTCAGTGATTTGGCTTGTCTTACGGGTGGAATGAACATTTTGTGAAGGGTGTCCAAAAAAGACATACCCTAGGGGCACACAAATGTCCCTCAATTTACTACCACTGTGGAAAGAAATAGAGATGGACATTTTTCAGGCAAACTTCAAAACCAGTAGGAGTGTTGATCTCTATGTCAGGAGCCTAAAAGTGAAGTCTTTAGAATTCCCTGCTTCAGAATCACTGGATGGAAAGAACTTGTTAAAATGCATGTTCCTGGGCCCCTACTGAATCAGGAGTTCTGGGGATTAGATGTAAAGATCTATATTTTAAAAGACACTTCAGGTGGCTCTCATGCACACTAAAATTTGAGAACTGCCTGCTTGGGAGTTTTTCCTCAAAGGAAATGTGAATACTTACTAAGACCACAAACTTCGGAAATACACGTAACCTGAGTTAAACTTCAGTTTTTCTCTCCTATAAAATAAGGGTCGCTCCTCCACGCACTCGGCATGAGAGGGGTGGTGTGGAGTAGAGATGCAGATGGAGATCGGGGTCTAGTACAATGCAACTTTCACAACAATGTCCCCCCCAGTCTGGGGCACTTGGCACCCAGTAGGGTTGCCAGATAAAATTCAGGACACTCAATTAAACTTGAATTTCAGAAAAACAACAACAATGTTTTAGTATAAGTGTGGCAGCAATGCTGAGGTGAGTTTCCAGGGTCCAGGGGTTGGTGGGACAAGCTCCATAGAAGGATTTGGGACATTGTTCCTTGACTGATAGCCTCTGTGTCTCAACCTCTAGCCCTTCCAGATGTTCTTTGAGCACCTCAGATCATTTAAATGAGCCACTTTTCTACTTTAATTCACCGGCGTCCATTTTTGTTGCTTGCAGCTATGCACTCTGACTGATACAGCATCTGTACCTCCCTACTCAGCAACTTACCATCTGTTCTCTCTTCCCACCACTCCTGTGAGCTCTCCTTGAAGTCCTCAGGAACCTCCTAATGGCACAACCTCCCTGGATTTTCTTGGTTCTCTACCCTTTTCTGGTGGAGGAGTGTATAGAGGACACGGTGCACCGGTGGAAACCCTGCCGGTAGGGAGCTAAGAAAATAAAGACCCGACCTCAGAATGCTGCTGAAAAACCTCCACCTCAGTAGCTAATGATGCCCATTGGCAAACCCAACTAGAAGCCAGTGGGCAAGGGAGCCTGTTAATATGGTGCTTTCAAGTCAGTGTTCTGGGACCTGGAGCAGGGTGAAGAGGAGGGGAGAGTGAGTGGGGAGGGGCAGACAGAACGTATCCAGCATGCAGGGTATATATGCTGTCTTAGGTTTGGTTCTCTAGAAGCAGAGCCCAACATGGGCATTTTATGTGAGTGACTCCTGGAGATGCTCCTTGGAGGAGAACCGTGTGAGGGAGGGAACAAGGGAAGCAGGATGGGCCAGGGGCTGGAGCTGGGCAAAGATTCAGTTTCAGGATCAGTCTAGCCCCGGCCTGATCCCCTGAGTTACTCTGGAGAAAAGTTGCTTTGTAGAAGTTGTCCTGCTCAGGGGCAAGGGGGCTGGGCTGTCGTACACACACCTCTCCCCCACCTATCCCACCCACACACTTTTAGACACTTATCGGCCATGGGCTGTACCTGACATAATCAGCCAAGCCTCTGCCCATGAGGGGGCCTCCTTTGGCCAAGGACAAGCCTTAGGAGAAGAGGGCAGGCCTGAGCTATCAGCCACCAGCATCCACCACAGCTGGGGGATGCGTGCAGGGGTCGGGTAAGTGAACCTTGGCGGGGGCACCAATAGCATCTGTCAGAAGGACATCACCTCCTTGTTATCTCTGCATGATGAGGTAAAACTTATTTTTCCTTTGTGCGCTTTTATAGTTTATAGGTTTTCTAATATTGAGTTTATTATTTTGGGAACTAGAAAATACATGTCAAATTAAATCCGTGCAGCCCACCCAGCTGAGCCTAGCCAACCTACAGAATCATGAGAGATAATAAACTGGTTGTTATTTAAAAAAAAAAAAAAAATCCATGCAGCAAAACCACCTGATTTATTGCAGGCAGAAGTAACAGTAAATGACCCCATATTCCTGACCCCCTGCAGTGAACTCTTGACCACACTGAGCAGATGATCCTGCTCGCTGGCAGTGCCAGCCCTCAAGCCTGGCCCTGTCTCCCTGCTTATGGTCAGAGCTTTCCTGCTTGTGTATCAGCCTCAGTGGGCCAGTCTTTTAGCACTTCACAGGGCCTGATTGTGTGACTCATAAATCAAGAATGTAACTAATATGGCTAATGGAGCGAGATGCCATGAGGAGACAAGGCAGCTGGTGTTGGACCATAAGTAATAATAAGTACAATGTATGTGCCAAACACGTTAGAACCTTAATATATATTGTCTTGTTTACACCTTACAACAGCCCATGAAGTAGGAATTGTTCTTCCCATTTAATCAATGAGGAAGTCCCCAGATTGGGGATTAAGAAACCAGAGTTCTTTATTTGCCAAGCAGAAATAGAGACACAGGCGTAGAGAACAAATGTATGGATACCAAGGAGGGAAGGGAGGGTGGGATGAACTGGGAGATGGGGATTGACATATATACACTACTATGTATAAAATAGGTAACTAATGAGAACCTACTGTACAGCACAGGGAACTCTACTCAGTGCTCTGTGGTGACCTAAATGGGAAGGAAATCCAAAGAAGAGGGGATATATGTATACGTATAGCTGATTCACTTTGCTGTACAGCAGAAACTAACACAGCATTGTAAAACAACTATACTCCAGTAAAAATTAATATTTAAAAAAAAAAGGAAACAGAGTTCTAACTTTTGTTCAGTTACCAATGAAAACTGAAAACACTAGACCAAATGAGTGACTTTCCAGCAGGGTTTCTAGAAGCCCTGAGGCTCAGTAGAGATGCCCAGGGAATAACTGGGCTGCTTAGAGGGAAGGACTGCCTATTTGTACTTCAGCCACGGCAGCTCTGCCTTGATCTCCTTTAAGTGTTGTCAGGACTGGCTTCATGGGTGTGCAACCAGTGCAGCCCCACAGGGCCTGCCGGGCTCAGAAGGGGCCTGTGCTTAGGATTTAATGCTCTGCAGTCGCCGTCTTGAAATTCTTAATAATTTTGTCTTTGAATTTGTGTCTTGTATGTGAAATCCTATGGGACAATGGCACGTGTGCCAGGGGCTTGGAGCTCTAAATCATGCCTGGTCCCACTTCCTGTTGCCTCTCTGCTTCCCTCGATGTGTTCTCCACTGTCTGCTCTTGGCCCCTGGCGCCCTCAGCCTCCCCTGCCTGCCTTGCCACTTTCCTCCTGGGTCAACTGGGTTACCTTGCGGGGGAAGGGGGAAGGGAGCTGTGTTTCAGGTCCTCTAACCCCCTTAGGGGCCTGGCCATGGGCAAGGGGAGGACTGGGGTCAGGTTTGCATCTTGAAGTGTCTTAGGGTGGGACAGAGTGGGGGTCATCTGGACGCAAGCTGGAAGCACCATGGTGCATTCAGTGGATGGCTCGGTAGGGCCTCTTAGCTGCCCTCAACCCAGGTACCAAGTTATGACCCACAGAGAAAATGGTAACATCCATATGGCCCCTTGCGGTAAACAGTCAAGGCAGTACTGGCCAATGTTGAATCCCACTCAGCAGCCCCAAGGGCAGGAAGCACCCTACACTTAGGTAAGCAAGGTATCTGCCTTGGTCTTGTGCTTTAGAGACCCCCCCTTTCTGCCCACCGCCCCCAGGCTCCACCCTTCCATACAGGGCAAGTTATCCAGGAGCCAAGGGATCATACCTACCAAAGCCTCCATCCCTCCTTCAGGACCAGTTGCCTTTTTTCCCCCAGTCCATCACAGACAAATATGTGATCCTATGTGCGTGATTAATACACAGCTCACAGCATTTGTGACTCACCATGTGAGTTTGACAGCACTGGTACTGGTCTTATACCCTCTTCGATCAGACAAGTTCAATCTTTGGTGTTCCAGCAGTGTCAGATTGTCATAGATATTTCCAAATGCTTGTGTTCAGTTTTTATACTTATCCCACAGCAGACCAGTAACAAGAGTTTGCCTGGACCACAATGAGAAGCTCTATTTTATTTATATTTATCTATCTATCTATCTATCTATCTATCTATCTATGCATGCCACGCTGCATGGCTTGCGGGGTCTTAGTTCCCAGAGCAGGGACTGAACCCGGGCCCACAGCAGTGAAATCGCTGAGTCCTAACCACTGGACCACTAGGGAAGTCCCAAAGCTCTGTTTTAGACTCTTCTGTGGGTGCCAGGACCCTGGAATTACCAGCACAAATCACACCAGACCTGCTTCCAGGGTCTTCATGAGCCTCTTTACCCGATTCATTCTCCGGGTTTGCACTCCCCTAGGCCAAGGGACAGCTGTTTGCAGGAGCAGTGGGGATGGAGATTGAGTATGTGTGCTGGGGTGTCTATACACATGCATTTGAGGCACTGTTGATACAGGATGGTGGGAGGATGGGAAGAGAGGGGGGGCAGGCTGCCAGCTGGTGGAGGAAGAGGGGCACAAAGATTTGGGGCGGGCCCAGCTGAAGGAATCCATTTCTCTGCACATCTGGAACTTAATCACAGTGCATGCCAGTCAGGAAACTTTGGACCAGGCATCTTCTATTGTGACTTACAATGCTTTGAATTCTGATTTCTATCCCGTGGCCATGGTCGAGAGCCTGCACTTTGCAGAGCAGGTGGGTGACATGTGGACATGTGTGTCCTTTGGATCATTACTCCCTCCGCTGCGTTGGGACTGCAGCCTCATCAGTTCTGCTCCTCCCTCCCTTAGTATATCAGACGCACTGTGCCTGCCTCATGGCAAATAATTTCTCAACACTCTGGGAAAGGATTTTGTTTGTTTTCCTTAAGTTTGATTGAAAGCAAACCTAGGCTAACACCCCAAAAGTAAGATAGGCAAATGACTTGACAATTAAAAAACACATACATGGGGCTTCCCTGGTGGCGCAGTGGTTGAGAATCTGCCTGCTAATGCAGGGGACACGGGTTCGAGCCCTGGTCTGGGAAGATCCCACATGCCGCGGAGTGGCTGGGCCCGTGAGCCACAACTACTGAGCCTGCGCGTCTGGAGCCTGTGCCCCGCAACGGGAGGGGCCGTGATAGTGAAAGGCCCGCGCACCGCGATGAAGAGTGGCCCCCGCTTGCCGCAACTGGAGAAAGCCCTCGCACGAACCGAAGACCCAACACAGCCAAAAATAAATAAATAAATAAATAAAGTAGTAGCTATAAAACGCAGCTTTCTTTAAAAAAAAAAAAAAAAAAAAAAAAAAAAAAAAAAAAACACATACATGCAATTAGCCAATAGGCACATAAATAGTATCTCTAGTAAATCAAGAAGTATAAACCAAAGCAATGAGATAATTTATTTTGCCTCTTAAGTTGGCAAAGATAAGAAGCAAGAAAATGTTCAGTGTTTGTGAGGGTTTGGGGAACATTGCCATTTCATATACTGTTAGCAGAAGGGCAATAGGGTGATTGGAGAAAGACTTACAGAGATAAATCTGGCAATGAATTGCAGAAGACTTTAAAATGTGTATATCTTTTGAAATCTTGAAGACATTGTTGCATAGTTTCCTTACATCTGTTAGTTGCTGATGAAAAGCCTGATGTCAATCTCATTCTTGATTTTTTTCCCTCTTCTGAAACTTTTCTTGTTATCAATGACATTCTGAAATTTCACTAAGATCTGTCTGGGTTGTGTTTTTCTTTTTATTTGTCCTGCCAAGTGCTTGGTAGGCTATTTCATATATATTTTTTAAATTTTATTGAAGTATAGTTGATTTACAATGTTGTGTTAATTTCTGCTGTACAGCAAAATGACTCAATTATACATATATATTCTTTTTCATATTCTTTTCCATTATGGTTGATCACAGGATGTTGAATATAGTTCCCTGTGCTATAGAGTAGGACCTTGTTGTTTATCCATTCTATATATACTAGTTTGCATCTGCTAATCCCAAACTCCCAATCCTTTCTTCCCCCACCTCTCCTCCCCCTTGGCAATCACACGACTGTTCTCTATGTCTGTGAGTCGGTTTCTGTTTCATAGATATGTTCATTTGTGGGGTATTTTAGATTCCATATATAAGTGATATCGTATGATATTTGTCTTTCTCTTTCTGACTTCACTAAGTATGATAATCTCTAGGTCCATCCATGTTGCCATTATTTCATTCTTTTTTATGGCTGAGTGACATCCCACTGTATATATATATGTCACATCTTCTTTATCTATTCATCTGTCGATGGGCATTTAGGTTGTTTCCATGTCTTGGCTACTATAAATAGTGCTGCTGTGAACATAAGAGTGTATGTATCTTTTTGAATTATAGTTTTGTCTGGGCATATGCCCAAGATTGGGATTGCTGGATCACATGGCAACTCTATTTTTAGTTTTTTGAGGAACTGTCATACTATTTTTCATGATGGCCACACCAATTTACATTCCCTTGGTAGGCTATTTCAATTTGGGCTTTCATGTCTTTCTTCAGTTCTGAGAAATACTTAGTATTATTTCTGTGAGTATTGCTTCTGCTCAATTTTTTTCTGCTCCTTCTTTCTGGAACTCCTCTTAGATTAAGGTTGTAATTTCTGGATTTCTATTCTGTGTTTCCTAATGTGTTTTTCATACGTTCACTTACCCCTTCCAGGAGAATTCCTTGGCTTGCTCTTCCAGTTCACCAAATTGCTCTTTAACTGTGTCTATCCTGCTATTCAGCTTCTCTATTGAGTTTTTAAAATTCATTTCAACAGTTAAAACTATTATTTCAGGGACTTCCCTGGTGGCGCAGTGGTTAAGAATCCGCCTGCCAATGCAGTGGACACGGGTTCAATCCCTGGTCCAGGAAGATCCCACATGCCGCGGAGCAACTAAGCCCGTGCGCCACAACTACTGAGCCTGTGCTCTAGAGCCCGCGAGCCACAACTGCTGAAGCCTGCGCACCTAGAGCCTGTGTCCTGCAACAAGAGAAGCCACCGCAATGAGAAGCCCACGCACCACAACAAAGAGTAGCCCCCGCTCCCCGCAACTAGAGAAAGCCCACGCGCAGCAACGAAGACCCAACACAGCCAAAAATAAATAAATAAATAAAAGTTTTTAAGAAACGAAACTATTATTCCAAATATTTCTAATTGAACCTTTTTGGTCACTCTTGTCCTCATATTATCTTCCCTTATTTTTCTGAGCAAATTAAATACACTTACTTAAAATTCTGTGGTACATCCTGTATTAATTCCATTTCCTTTGAGATCTCCATTATAGAGTTTGTTGTCTCTCTTTTTTGGTGTTGACCTTCTCCAACTGTTTGTTTATTCTTATTTTTGTACTAATTTCTGTCACTGAAATTTCCTGTTAGAACATCAGCTGCATCTATTTAAGAAGCCAGCTTGGAAGGCAAGGATGGAAACAACTATTGGCTTACTCTACTGGTACTGTTTTCAGAAAGCCAGCCTTCTTGGCATGACTTTTCTCTTTCTCTCAGGTGTCACTAGCCCCTGAGAGCACTGCCCTTCTCTCTGAGCCAAGGCCCTCTCTGTGCTGTTTCTACTCACTATACTTCTGACACCAAATATGTGGGTTTTTATCCCCCAAATCAACCAATTCTCCAACTCTCCAGACACCAACTGGGTGTCCTACTACTCAATTCAATTCTGACACTAACTACCTGGGGTTAGCACAGACCCACAGGTTAAGGGCCCAGTCCCCCAAGACTGCCTCTCCCCCACTTCAGACACCAGTTGCAAGTCCCAGGCTGCCACCTGGACTTCTGACCAGCTGGCTATAAATCAGCGTTCTCATACCCCCTCCTCAGGTTCAGTAATATGCTAGAATGACTCACAGAACTGAGGAACACTTTACTTATGTATACCAGATTATTGTAAAAGATATTATAAATGATACAAATGAACAGCCAGATAAAGAGGTACCTAGAACTCCAAAAGAGTTCCAAGTGCAGGAGCTTCTGACAAGCTTCTGATGCTGTGGACTTGGCGTGTGCCACCCTCCCAGCACATATGTGCTTTCACCAACCTGGAAGCTCCCCCAGACGTTGTCACTTAGGGATTTTTATGGAGGTTTCATCATGCGGCATCATCAATTACTAACTCAATCTCCAGCCCCTCTCCCCTCCCCAGAGGTTGGAAGGTGGGGCTGAAAGTTCCAAGCTCCTAATCAAGGTTAGGTCTTCCTGGCAACCAGCCCCCCTCTGAAGCTATCTAGGGGGCCACCAGGAGTTGCCTTGTTATAACAAATAGTGCCCTCTCTGTCCTATCACTCATGAAATTCCAAGGAATTTGGGAGCTCTGTGTCATGAAGTGCGAGCAAATACCAAATGTTGTAACAAAAGGTGCTGCTGTCATCCCTATTACTCAGGAAATGGCAAGAGATTTAGGAACTCTATGCCAGGAACTGGGGACAAAGACCAAATATATATTTCTTTTCATATCACAATGTCCTACCCTCACAGACTGCTCCGTCATTGCTGACTGGCCTCAGCTGGTGGAGGAGTAGAATGACTGACCTACCTGGCTGCCCTTGGCCTCCCTGCGGCCATGACAGGGCCTCTCCTGGCTTCTCGTCTCCCACTTGGCACTCGCCCTCATGCTCCCTGGGCCGCCTTTTATCTTTTCAATCAGATACTCGTTATCCATGAATTTCTCTCTGTAGTCCTCTTCTTGCTTTTCTCTTTTTTTTTTTTTGGCCATGCCACATGGCTCGTGGGATCTCAGTTCCTTGACCAGACCAGGGGTTGAACCCGTGCCCTTGGCATTGTAAGTGCAGAGAGTTAACCACTGGACTGCCAGGGAATTCCCTCCTCTTGCTTTTCAATGAGGCTATATTTAAACTTCATTCTATCATTTCTTGGCATTTCATGGAAGGAACACATGCTCAGTCCAATACCTTGAGGTGGAATTATGTAAAAAACGAAATATAACCTTCAAACCAGTAACCCACTTCTAGGAATTTATCCTAAGGAAGTAATTAAGAATAAAGCTTTAACCCCAAGGAGTTTCATCACAGTAACATTGGATATGAAAAAGTGAAAACAAATATCCAATTAGAGGGGTTTAGTTAAATAAATGGTGACACATCCATACAATGACAGAGTAAGTATGTGAAAAATAACATGGCAGGATATTTAAGGGTATGTAAAAATATCATTGATGTATTATTAAATAAAAATTTCAGGTTACAAAATTATTTTACAGTCTCATTTTTGTAAAAAAAAAAAAAAAATAACCACACATGTTCTTATAGAAAATGGTAGCTCTGCATGGTGGGATTTCTGCTTGACTTTGTTTTCTTCTTTTTGGCTCTTCTTTTCCACACTCTTGGAGATTGTTTTCAGTAACTGCTATGTGCAAGACTCTAGTCGCATCCTCTGCTTCCCTCCCCCAGGTGGGCTGGAAGATGGCATGCCTTCCAACAGTGTGCCCCGATCGACAGCCCCAAGTGGAATATCCAACCCAGAGAAGAAGATGAGCTGTGGGACCCAGTGCCCAAATCCCCAGGGCCTCAGCTCAGGCCCCCTGACCCAGAAACAGAATGGCTTCCGGACCACAGAGGTAGGTCGCAGCCACAGAACAGACTTGGGACTGGAGGCAGGGGGAGAAGGTTGCTTCAGGGCAGAGCCAAGCTGAGACAGCACCCAGGGAAGGAGCGGTGACAGCCCACCTTGCCAAAGGAAATTCTCCACCCACCCGTGTGAAAATTGTTGCAAAGAAAATAGCAAGGCTCCACCCCCCACCCCCTGCCTTGAGGGTTGCTGTGTTTCGTTGAATCAGCGGAAATGGGTCCTTGATATTTGCGCTCTAAAGGAAGTGTGTGTTTGTTTAAATACAGCTTTGTTCAAGGACCTCCTTTGCTGTCGCAGCTCTCAGCATCTTGATAGTGAGGTCTGTACTGGCTGCGGGAACTAGTCTCAGGCCAGGCAGTCGACCATCTTAGGGGCTGGCAGGGAAGAAGACCAGCGTGGTAGGAGACAAGCCTGGTGTTCTACCTCACCCCTTCCAACCAGGTGGGCAGTGGGAGGGTCTGCAAGGGGGGTTCTTGTTGCAGAATGTGGTGACAGCATCACCCCACACTGTTGCTGTGGGAGATGAGGCAGGGCTATGGAGTCCCTGGACCTAGCTGGCATTCTGTCTGATTCTTTCTTTTCTCTCAGAGCTGTTGTTGGGAAGTGTTCCTCCTGCTGCCCCTGACCACTCCTTAGCAGACCAGCGCAGCGGTCTGCCGTCTCCTCCTCTCCCCACTCCGTTCCTCCCTCTCGCTTCCTCATCTTCCCCATCCCCTCTAGCTCCCACCTTCAAAGTCCACTACTTACTCAATACTCCAAATCCATTTTTCCCCTCTCCCCTGTCAAAACGTACTGGTCCTGTCTCTCAGGCCAGCGCCGTCTGTTTTCTGAGGATCCAACCGGGTTATCTAATGATGGAATTCTTGCCCACATCAGTGAGTTCCCTTTCCAAGCTTTGGTCAGAAAACCTGTTGCAAATTCAATTAACTAAGTAGCTTTGCAGGAATCACTCAGTCTCCCAGAGTCTCAGGTTCTTTATCCACACAATGGAAATAGTACCAAGATGAGAGAACAGGTGGGCCTGTTCTTTGTGAACTGAGAGGTGCTGTGAGAAGGCAGTAAGGCACCCAGCACCACAGGCCAATTAAAGGAAACACTGATGGTGGCTCTTCAGACATGTAGAAGGTCATGGGTGGGGGGGTAGATCCGAGGGCAGCAGTGGCCTTCCTGGTGTCCTGTATTGCCTGCTTTGTCTGTGCATAAGCTGGCTTTCTAGAGGCCCAAGCATCATTGCCATCTCCCAAGGCAGTCTGTGCCCCACAGAACTATGCTCAGAAGCTTGGTCATTGCTCTAGGGCAGGCCCTGACTTTTGTACCCTAACCTCCTCCCCACACTGTGCCCTCACCTTTTGAGCCAAGATGTTCCATGAATGGGAGGAAGTGGCTTTGCCTGGCACGTGCTTGCTTTCCAACCTCACTTCCATCACTCTAAAGTTGTGTTCTGCAATTTACAAAGCGCTTTTAGGTCTACTGGCTCATTGAATCCTCCCAAGAGCATGTAAAGTAAGCATCATCCCATTTCAGAGACAAGGAAACTGAGATGCGCTTGATTGATGACATGAATAGGTCATATAAGTGCTAGAGATGGGTGTTGGTAACTTTAAATTGAAACAGGTGACTATTAGAAAAGTGGAGCATAGAGATCTTAAAGTACTTTTTTGTCAAAGAATAATGTATTAGTCAGCTAATGCCACAATAATGCTGCATGACAAAGCAAATCAACATTCAGTGGCTTAAAACAACCATCTTTTTCTCCTCACAGTCAGCCACAATTTGAATGGCTAGGCCTGACTTCAGGCTCCAGGCTCCAGGTCTAGCTCAGTCTGTTCTGTGTATTTTATTCTGTGAATCAAGCTGAAAGAGCAGCAGCTCTCTGAGGTGTATTATCATGGCTATGGCAGAAACCCAAGAGGGCAAACACATTTCATGTCTCTGCTCACACCATACCATCTAACCTCCTATTGGCCAAACCCAACATCAGTAGGACAAGGAAGTGTACTCTGTCCCCGGTAGAGAGACAGGAAAAGATTAGGAGCAATAGTGCAATCTACCACATATAACATATATATAGAAAAATGTACAACTCTGTCATACGTTCAATGAATTTTAATGAGGTGACTCACCCATGTAACCATCTTCCATATGGAGACACAGAACAGTATCACTACTCCAAAAATCCCCTGTGTGCCCCTCACCACGGTGACTGGGGTGTGCCACTCACTTTCCACACCCCAACAATATAACCACTCTTCTGACATCTAGCATTATAGACCAGTTTTGTTTATTTTTGACTTTTATAGATGGCATCATACAGTATTTGCTCTTTCGTGTCCGGCTTCTTTTGTTCAACATTATGCTAGTGAGAATCATCCATGTTGCTGTGAGTTGCAAAAATTTCCTCGTTTTCATTGCTATGTATAGTTCATTAAATGAATATACCACAAGTTAACCCTTCTACTTGAAGGACATTTGGGTTGTTTCCAGTTTGGGGCTATTGTGAACAATATAGCTGTTAACATTCTTGTACCCTTGGGTGGACATTCACTTCTCTGGGGTATATACCCAGGAGTAGAATTCCTGGCTCATAGGACGGGGATATATTTGACTTTAATAGATACTGACACAGTTTTCCAAAGTGGTTATACCACTTTACATGCTAACCGGCAGCAGATAAGTTCCAGTTATGGACCATAAGAATTTAAGGCCAGTAAGTCGTGCTTAGTCCTGTCTTTCTTAGGCCCGTGAGAGCAGCTTTCTAGGTGCCGCCTGGGTGCTAAGCACTTCCTTGTATTATCTCACTTGATCCTCACAATGACTCTACCGTGTTGATATTGTTGTCTCCAGTTCACAGATAAGAATGGAGACTCAGGCGGCTCAGGAAAGCTCTCCCCACACCACACACGTGTGCACTCTGGGAGCTTGTGTGGTAGTTAAAATGGGGCTGGGTGAAGCCAGCCCGCCCCGGGCTCCAGCCACAGTGAAAACTGTGTCTCAGGGGAGTGAGGACCACACACCTGACCAACACAGCACCAGGGGGCAGATGTCACACACTGATAAGCTGGCCACAAAACAAAATTGTGAAATTTTGTTTTCACGATTCAGTGAACGATGCTGTGTTGTAAGTATTTCCAAAATAAGATCAGGGAGCAGATCGCTTCAGTTTTAAGCATTCCGACAATTGCTAAAATGCATCAGGGGGTCTTCCTGTCCTGAGACCTCACCAGCCACCAGGCATCCTGACTTCCTCAAAGGCAAATGTTTCTACTTAAGGTGTCAGCTTACAAGACAAGTCAACCTCTGATTGAAGCTTCTGTCAGCAGAGCTATCTCGTACCAACACAGATCTCAGCTGCCTAGAATCTGCCTAAGGAAAATAATTTTCTTCCTATTCCGTCCAGGGCCTTTGACATACTGTCTCTTCCTAGCTTGTTTCATACTCCAGGCTAGAGCTTCCTGCGTTTTCTGTGTCTGGCTCAGGCAGTGTCTGGCTCACCTCTTCCGGTCTGCCTTTGCTCCCCCAAGATGAACTATTAGCACTTCACCGCGTTCCCCTGGACATCATCGGGCCATCAGCTGATGGTTCTTGGGCACTTTTTTAAAAGCTTTCCTTCTCCAGAAGAACCCGTTCATAAAGCATGCATCCTCATGCACATGTCTACACAGGGTTCCCGTTCAGATTTATAGACCAAGTTTGTCCAGTCCTCACTGGGCCTGGAAAATTTCCTCATCAGGTCCTGTAAGCACTCTTTGGATTCCTTCATCTGATGTTCGTCCACTGAGTGCCATCTGGGTGCCAGGCACTGTTCTGATGCCAAGGATCCAAGAGTGGAACAGGCACACATGCCCTTTGCTCTGAAGCAGTTGCCAATTTTTTTTCTTTTTTGATGTTCTAGAAAGGCACAGTTTAATAAAATAGAGTCCTTGGTCTCAAGGAGTTCACAGTCTAGTAGAAGAGACATAGCAGTGAATACACTATTATAACACAGTGTGGTAAGTGCTATTATACAGGGGGTCATGTGATGCTGAGGGAACCCCCAGGAGGGGCACCTCTTGTGTGCTCAGTACAGCGCCTGGCACTTAGCAGGGGAGCAACAAAAGTCTGTCAAGGGATTGAATGAATAAACCCAACCTGGATGTCAGAGAAAGCTTTCTGGGGGAAGAGAAGCCACATCTGAGAGCAGGAGAAGGAAGGGAGAGGGCTAGCCAGGTGAAAGTGGTGGACCAGGGTTGGGACGAAGGGGCACGTGATATAGCAGCAGCAGGTGCCTTGAACTCTCCCAGGTTCTGGAACATGTGCCCAGCTCAGGATGTTGTGCATAGTAGGTGCTCAGTGAAACCACGGGGACCCTGTAGGGTCTTCTATTCAGGCCTCTGTTGTGCAGCTTCAGGAAGCAGCTTCTACCACTCCCTTGCATTGTGTGCACGGGGCAGTCACAGCCTGCAACGCAGATGCTGCCTTTGGAGTTGAGCAATGTGGTGCTACTTCCTCGGAATCCAGATGTCTCTGTCTGTCCTTTTTGATGCTTCCTGTCACCTGGTTCCACCGTGCTTAGTCTCCCTGCTTTCTGCAGTCTTCTCAGTACACACCCTTTGCTCCTGCAAAGACAGCAGCTGCCAATTTTAATGGCGCTGAGCCTGGGAAGGCAGATAATACAGAATAAATGAAGACAGATTTGAAATGGTGCTGCGAAGGAAAGCAAAGGCCCCTGGAAGGGGATAGCAACTACTCGATTTAACATAGATGTGGTCCACAGTTCAGGTCACTTTCCAAAGGGCCACGAGGGGCAGCTGACGTTGCTGAGGCCTGTGAGCCGCTGTGAGCAGCAGCGTTCGGAGCCCTTCTCCGCTCTGTCTCGCCAAACAAACCACATCTTCTTTCAATTCCCTCTGGCCCCTGTCTCGTGCCCAGTGTTAATAGGTGCTAACTGGCAGAAAGATTGTGGCACAAATGATGTCTCACAAATTGGAACTGTCTCAGTGGGGCGCTCTTTCTCTAGTAAACCTTGATTTGCTCCAGTCACTTGGGACCTTTCTGACTGTGCAGCATCTGATAAATCATCGACTGTCTCCTCCCCCCGCCTTCCCTGAGCTCAACAAACAACGGGAGGGGAAGCTCTGTAGCTGCTTGTTCTCTCCTGCTCATTAATTGCTCAGGAACTCTGGGCTGCCTCCAGACATTTACTCTCCAACGTGAATGTGCCGTTTCTTCAGGCTTAGGACTCTTGTTTTTCTACTCCAGAGGTATCGCCTCAAGTATTCAGCTAAGGTAGAAAAGTGGATGGTGGATGTAGCTCGGGGCAGACGAAGCTCTGAGTCTGGCTGGCCTCCCAGTGAGCCTTCACGTCTTCAGAAGTTGCATCGTTTTTAGTTGCTTTATTATTCTTGGCAAAGTGGCCGGACCTTGCCAAAGAAATGAGCTGATGCCTGGACTGATTCTCAGCTAAGTAGCCTCGGCCTCCTGCGCTTCCTGCCCACCCCTCCCCCTCACCCCCTCCAGTGTCTGACTGTCAGCAAGGCTTGGTGCGGTCCAGGAAAGGTAGGTGAAGCCTCAGACGCGTGGATGTGACCAAAGAGGGAGGCCTAATCCAGAAAGGAGGATGGGACCAGCCCAGAATTTCTCCTGGATGGTGGTAATACGAGATCCGTGAGGAGAGTTTGGAAAGTAAATATGAGTTTCTCCTAGAGAAACAAAAACATGACATTAAAAGGAGAGCGAAAAAAAGAAACCATTGAGGACAACCAGAGAGGGAAACCTGTTAGAAGGACACTTTGATGTATATTCTAGTTTAAGCCTGGGAAAAGGAAGCAATGTAGCGGCATAGGGATGTGTGTGTGTGTGTGTGTGTGTGTGTGTGTGTGTGTGTGTGGTGATTTCCACAATGCATCTATATATCAGCTGTTACCTTATGTAGATGAAGAATTGCAAAACCCAGTGTTCACCTAAGGGCATGCAGAAAAACCAATTCGATTAGAAGACTCTCAGGGCAGAGACCTCCTTCTTCTTTGTATTCTTCCCTTGCCCCCTGAGCCTGCTTCAGGGGTATGCACCTAGTATGTACTCACTGATTGTTGCTTGAATGGGGTTGGCCTAGGACTTCATTAAGATTAGAAAAATTGGGACTTCCTTGGTGGTCCAGTGGTTAAGAATCCACCTGTGGGTTCGATCCCTGGTCAGGGAACTAAGATCCCCCATGCACCGGGGCAACTAAGCCCGCACGCCACAACTACTGAGCTCGCACCTCAACTAGAGTGCCTGAGTGCCACAAACTATTGAGCCCACGCACCCTGGAGCCCGGGCGCCACAACTAGAGAGAAGCCTGCGCACCGCAGCGAAGAGCCCATTTGTCACAGTGAAAGATCCTACAGGCCTCAACGAAGATTCCCGTGTGCCACAACTAAGACTGGATGCAGCCAAGAAAAAAGATTAGAAAAATTTCCCATGGCTCCACTCCCCACTCACTCCCTTCCCCACCTTTAGTGATTGAAGACTGTTCTGTTGGAGCCCAGCTGCTCTTCTAAAGCAGGTTCTACTGCCCTCCTAGTGTTTGATCTATCTGAGGTTTAAGTTGAAAAGCAACAACTCCCTTTGGCATCCGATACCTGATAAATAAAAACCCCTAGACTGAGTTAGCCTGAATTAGTACAAGTGGCTGTGGTCTGCACGGGATTTGCTTGAGATTTGGGGAGTTCTTGAGAGTTTTGCCTGAGGCATAGTCTGATCCCTGCCCCTGGAGGCTAGCATCCTGGCCCTTGGTGGAGTTGCTAAGATCAAATGGTTCCTGAATGACCTCTCATTAATGCCAATGAAGCAGCAGCAAATAAATTCATGGAATTTGGGAACAGCTCGAAGTCTGTTATTGTGTGTCTCCTTTTAATGGGACTTGACTGAAAAGAAGAAAAATGTCTTGAGTTGCAGCTGACAAGGCTCAGGCTTTAATCTTTCAGGAAGGCAGAGAGGAAGGAACTAACATTGTCAGAGTGTCTGCTGTGAGCCAGACACGCTATGTGGATGGCCTTCTCTTTAACCCTCACAGCTCTGAGTGGTAAGTAGCATGATTCCCCAGCTGGGAAAACAGGCTCGGGAAGGTTAAGTATTTGGCCAGCGTGGCAGAAGGAGTAGTGACTTGGCTGTGTTGGAGTTCAAACCCAGGTCTGTCTCCCTCTAAACCTCATGATCTTCCTTCTCATTTCCTGAAGCAAAACGGTGGAGAATTTAGTGTGAGCACTGGCAGTTGTGGGAGGCTGGGTGTGAGGCCCACAGCCCACGTCCAGCCTCCCACCATCTTTAGTTCAACTCACCACCTCTGTTGACACTGGCCTCAAGCAAATTGCTTTAGCCTGAGTGACTTCAGTTGCCTCCTCAGGAAAAGTGAACACAGCTACATTCCTGGCCGTGCCTCAGGGATGGTGCAAGGAACAATCAATCACGAGCATGATTGAAATCCTAGGAAAGTTCTAGAATGTTTAGGCAGGGCAATGCAGACAGGTTCTGTTCCCCAGGATTTTTTTCTCTTTCTTTCTGAAGATGTATCTTCACACACATGTTCTTCATCAAATTATTTGTCAGAGGTCTATTATGTGATGAGCACCAAGTTAGATGCTGAGGACACTGTGGTGAACACAACAGACTGGGTCCCTCCCTCCTTGAAGTTTTAATCTGATGAAGATGTAGAAATAAGCAAGTAAACAAGCAAATAAATACATAATCCAAAGTCTGGTTAAAGGCCAAGAAGAAAGTACAGAATACCGGGAGAGAGAATAAGGCAGCCCCATACTGTGTCTGCTTAGAAAATCCCTGCAACGCTCCCTAGGAAATGACTGGCCGTGATTACCTCTGGGGAAAACACAGCATGGCCAGAGCATGGGAACAAGTGTTACTTCTCAGTGTGCTTTTCTCTACTCTTTGAATTTCTTTTACCATAATTATGTATCATTTCTATAATTAAAAAATACTAGTTTTGCAGAAAATTGGTGTCTGATAAATCATGAACTCGGTAAGCCTTTTTTCTTCGTTGTCTACAAGGAACTGTGGAAAGGTTGGTGCAGCCCGTGTTAGGTATATTTGTGCAGTCAAATTAAAGCAGAGAACATCGTTCTTTCCATTTGGGAGAAAATGAGAAAAGGTGAGCTGACTTAGCTGCCCTCTTGGGTCCGGGCCTCCTTCCACAAGAATGAGCTGGGTCACTGACTTCTAAACCCCAAGAGAAACACGTCCATCTGCCAGGAATTTATTACAGTCAATCTGGTTACCTTTGAGAAATGGCGGCCAATAAATGACTTTTAATTAAAGAGGCAGTATCAAGAGGACTAAAATCTATGATTCTAAACCTGCAGAAGTTAAAATGAGGCAAGGGAAGAATAGAAAAGCTGTAAAACCAGGTGAGAAACAAGAGTGTGGCCCATTAACAAAAATCAATGGTGATAAAACTCACAAAACAAGAATTTTAGAAGTGAAATTAGCAGACAGCTGCAAAAGGAAAAGGTACTAAATAGGCTTCTCTCAGCATTGAGTTGGGAAGTATAAGACTTTTTTTTTAAGACAGTAATTGCAATAGGGACACGTTTTCTCTTCCTATCATTGAATAAAGAGGGTTGGCTGCTAAATTAAAAGGTTTGGCTGGCTAAAAACCATATCAGAGGGGAAAATATCTATGTCATACAAAATGTCATAGTCCCAGAGGTACAAATGGTGTAATTGTTCCGTGTATCTATATAGCTCTTTTCTCAGAGGAGGGCAAAGCAACTTCTTTCTTGGAACTTCTAGAGAAACTATCTGGCATTGTGGTTCTCTTTCTCATTCATCTTTGTCCCTCTCATTTGGGCTTCAAATCTGAGGTTTCCAAGTTGTGACTAGATTTCAGCAACTACCAACCTCCTAGATAATCGTGCTGCTATAAAAAGGGTGGGTGCCTCTCTGAGGTCTCGGACTCGGAAGTTTCTCTTTTATAAAACACCTTAAGTCAATGCATTGTTGTTCTGGTTGTTTAATTTGCCAAATTAAATACAGTGTAATTATTTGAAAGTGGATTTGTTTATGGCTTGGAGCCTTCTGTGCCCATCATTAGAATACAGAACTCCAGTTTGTTCTTTATCCAAATGTGGATCTTGTAGAGTTATTATTAGTAGTAGTATTTAGAAGTAGTCGTAGCAATAGTCATGGTTTCAGTAGAACAAGAAAGTTTTTGATTTAAATTTGGTATGTTTGACTGACATTATTTTGTGAATAGAATTAATGTCAAAAGCTATTATATAATTGGGGCAACTAACTGTCCTGGTTTGCAGGGGCCTGAGGCAGTTCCTGGAATGTGGGACTTTCTGTTTGAAAACGGGACAGCATTGGGCAAGCCAGGAGAAGTTGATCACCCTATTAATGCTAAGTGACATGCTTAATTCTCTCCCCCCCAAAGACAAACAAACAAAAAAACCCACTAAGAAGTAGGCATTATCCCCGCTTTTGGATGAGGGAACTGAGATTCAGAGGTTAAAGCAATGTCTCATGCAGCTAACTAATAGCAAAGCCTTGTGCCAAATCCAGGTCTGCCTGGCCCCGAAGCTTGTCCTCTGAACATCTCCATTGTCAGGCTTTTGCTACACAGATTTAAGAGATTGCCCCACTCTACTTGAGATGCAAACCATACGTATTCTGTGGCTGTTCTGGGAATGACTATTTTGTAGCCTTTGATTCTTAAACAGGCTGAAAAATTAAGAGTCATCCAACTATTGAATGTTTGCTTGAATTTTTAAGCTTATGAAGGCAGACTGAAACATAGAGCGGAGCACTTTCTGTGTAGAATCTTTAATAACTTTTTGTGAAATCTTGCCAATAACTCTAAAGAAAAGCAGTTATGCAGTTCAGAAAGTTTACATTTCCATTCTGGAAAGCTCTCTCACTGCCCACCGGTTTGAGGGGAATGCTGTCCTCAACTTGGCTCATTTCAAATAAGGCCTCTGTGTCTCTATTCCACATCCCAGTCCTCGAAGCTTTTATGCATTAACACCCGAAATGGAAATCAGATGGAATTAGCCTCATAATTGCCACCGTTTTCTTTCGGAAACAAAATTGGTTGTGGGACTTTATGAGTTCTCTGCTTTTCGGGGAAAATAAACCCATAAAAGTCACTGCTAGGCCCTAGTGCCAGTTCAGGCTTGGAGGAGCTGAGCGTTAATAAGTCCTTAGACAGCATTGACTTCTGATTGTTAAAGCAGGGGTGCGTTAAGAAATGCATGGTGTTTATTCATTCATTCATCCATTTATTCAACCAAAGTTAAATAGAAGGCCTCGATTCACTTTGTTATAAAGCAGAAACTAACACACCATTGTAAAGCAATTATACTCCAATAAAGATGTTAAAAAAAAAAAAAAGTAGCCAGAAAAGCAAGATCTTTTACCCTAAAAGAAACAATAATTAGAATGATAGCTGAATTCTCACACGCAACTTTGGGAGCCAGTAGACAGTGAAAAGAGATCTACAAGATGCTAAAAGGAAGTAACCATCAACTTAGAATTCTAGAATTCTATACCAGAAAAAATGTATTTCAATAAAGAAAGTAAAATGAAGACGTTTTCAGACCAACAAAACCTGAGAGAGTATACTACCAGCACACACCTACTAAAGGAAATTTTTTTTTTTTAAAGGAAATTTTAAACACTGTTCTTCAGGCAAAAAGAAAGTGATCCCAGATAGAACCTCAGAAATATAGCAAGGAATGAAGAACAAAAAAAGCAGTAAATATATGGGTACTAAATAAACACTGGATAAAATAACAATTAAAAAAAAATGGAGGGCCTCTTAGGTCTCAGATTGTGCTAGGCACTGGGAACTTGAAGAGGAAAACAATGAAATCCTATCTCATGAAATCAATGGATAAGGCTAAAGTTGCATATAGTCAAAATGATCCTTAAACATCCCTCAAATTACCCATAGAGTATTATCTTAGGTCAGGGTCCCTGGAAACAGAGCCTGAGATGAGGATTCTTGTGCAAGTAAGTGAGTGAAAGCATAGTCTCAGGTGAAAGAAACCCTTAAGGTAGTGGGAAACAGGGTAGGGCCAGAGGACCGAGTTCAGCAAATATGTGAGCTCAACTGAACAGCTGTAGTGTAGCCTCAGCCTGATCCCAAAGGGAACTCCAGAGCATGAATGGCATCATAGATTTATACCCCCTTGAGGCAAAAGGACCAGCTTTTATATTCCCAATAATCAGGCATTGGCTTTAGGCTGTCTCTAGAAATTAGGGTATAACCTCTTTGGTATTTCTGGATGAGGTGGCTCTGATCAGATGAGGGCAAGTCTCCAAAGAAGGGTGCAGCTCTGAGTGATTAGCAGCCAAAACTCAAAGCAGCTGAGGGATGGATGCACCAGCCAAGTAAACGGAATCTGAAAGGGGCATCACCAGCGGCTACTACACAGGATATATGTGCCCTGTTAGAAACCTGCATATCATTTGTTAATAAATACAATAGAGCAATTTATTTTTCTCCAGTGGTGTGATAGACCACCATTTCTTGGGATGCATTACAGATGAAGTATTGATACTTGGCTTATGTGCAGGGACCATGTTGTATGAAAAATCTGCATCTATCAACACTAGACTGACATCCAGAATGGGGAGATGCTCACGCCGTGGGAGATGCTCCCACAGATCTGAGACTGACTGTTTTCCGGGAAGGTGACTCTGAGATGTCATTATATGAGATGTTCTTTGGGAAGTGCCCTGTCAACACTGCGGGAGGGAGGGCCGGAAGCAGGAGCGGGCAGAGGGAGAAGTGGAGCTACAATGCAGGCCCGCCCACAGCCTCGGCTGACCCCACCCCATGGGAAGCTCTGAAGCTAAATGGCAGGTCAGAGCTGGCCTGCTTTGGGTCAAATGGCCAGACGTTTATACGCCTGCATTGGGCCACCTAGGAAGGGGAGGCCCTGGGTGAGGGGTCTCTCTGCAGCTGAGGCCGCCCTGAAGGGACAGCTGGAGGCTATTTGCCTGCTGCACTCCCTGCAGCTGGGCAGAGGGCCTTCCTGGAGGGGGGTTGGGGGCACACATCTCTGTCCATCCCTGATGGAGACAACTCGTGAGGCCAGTCTCAGGCTCACTCCGAGCACATGATCACTGAATGGAACGGGCACAGAATGACCCCCCACTGGTCCAGCTGTCTTCTCTTGAGGGGGAATGGGAGGATTGTGCACGTATGCTTGAAGAACCTGCAATTTAGTCACTACTTTAGTATTTAATATAGATTCTGGACTTTCCTCACTTATCTTCACTTATAAGCGGATAATCTACAGATTTAGAGAACAAACTAGCGGTTACCAGTGGGGAGAGGTAAGGAGGGAGGGGCAATATAAGGTTGGGGGAAAAAAGGGTTATTATGGGATTACATGAAATCATGAAACTTCTGAAAATTGTAAGGCACTATGGAATTTAAAGAATCTTTCATTCAATAAAAAAATTGAAAAAAAGAAATGGATAATCTATCCTACTTTTTACTTATTATACTTACCAAGTCTTTTTTTCCCCTTATTTTTAGTTAATGACAGGCATTGTGCTAAGTACCTTACATTCATTACCTTAGGTAATCCTTATAATAACATTATGCGTTAGGTACTATTATTATCCTCCAACTTACGGATGAGGAAACTCATCTAAGGGTTAGAGAGGTTAGAAAAAACTTGCCCACAGTGAAATTATATAGTCAGTGTCCAAACCAAAGTCTGTCTGACTCCAAAGCTCAAACCCTTAGCTGCTCTACCAAAGCCAGCTGTGAAACCTCTCACATTGCCCTTTTTTTAAAATAGATGTTTATTGGAGTATAATTGCTTCACAACACTGTGTTAGTTTCTGTTGCACAACAAAGCGAACCAGCCCTATGCATACACGTCCCCATATCCCCTCCCTCTTGAGCCTCCCTCCCATCCTCCCTCTCCCACCCCTCTAGGTCATTGCAAAGCACCGAGCTGATCTCCCTGTGCTATGCTGCTGCTTCCCACTAGCTAACTATTTTACATTCCATAGTGTATATATGTCAATGCTGCTCTCACTTTGCCCCAGCTTCACCTTCCCACCCCATGTCCTCAAGTTCATTTTCTATGTCTACCACTTTATTCCTGATAAAGAAGATGTGGCACGTATATACAATGGAATATTACTCAGCCATAAAAAGAAACGAAATTGAGTTATTTGTAGTGAGGTGGATGAACCTAGAGTCTGTCATACAGAGTGAAGTACGTCAGAAAGAGAAAAATACCGTATGCTGACTCATATATATGGAATCACATTGCCCTTTGATGGACCTTCGCCAATTCACTCATCCATTCATTCAACGGTGCTTTACCGAGCATTTCTATGCCAAGCTCTGCACTAGGTTGGTATTAAAGATTCAACAGAGCAGCCTATGAAAAGGAGTATATGTGCATGTGTCCTTGTGGGTCGTTCTTCCTGCATCTGTGTGTGTGTGTGTGTGTAACGACTTCAAGAGATTAATGCAAATGTCAGGACCTTTGGATATTTCCTAGTAACTCAATTCACCGTGTTTAAACTTTTTAACAGGCTAAAAGAGACACTAAGCGGACGTCTGGAAAGGAAGTCACCATTAACGTCGCGGACAGCATTCGACAGGTGGACAGAAGTCGAAGAATCACAAAGAACTGCATCAACTAGCAGAGTGTTCAACCAGTTGAAGGGCAGAGGGACTTCTTTGGTGCCCTTCACATCCTGGACCCCATCGCGGAACCTTGAAGACGTGGTGGCCCTTGCTGTGTGGGAACGCTGCTGATTGCCTTGGGAGACTGTCTTAGCCTGTTGGGACGTTCTCAGCCTCCTATTTATCACATAAATGTATTGGCAGAGTACTCCCATAGGGTAATAAACTGCAAATGTATGTTCAGTTTGCCCCTTGCAACTGCTGCAGTGTGGTCTGATGGAAAAGTGGCGAGCAAAAGCACAGGCCAGTTAAGGAAATGGAAAAGTAGAAGGGGTAGGTTCCTGGTTGAAAGAGTCACAGTCGGTTCTGAGCTCTCCTGGCCATGGTCGTGCGCACTGTTTCAGGCAAGCTTATTCTTTCATTCTTCCTTTTTGAAATACCACCATCTCACAGCTTACCGTGTTCACTTAAAAGCTGGCTTTCACCCAACTCTAAACCCACATGTATGAGGAATCAAGAAACAGGAAAACTGTTATTCTTGTTTCCTTAGCTCAGGATGAGACAGCTTCAGATCCAATTTTACACAAACTAACCCCACCAACACCCATGGTGTATCCCAGGGAGGGCCTCTGTGATACAGTCACACCCATTTCTCTCCCATCTGCCTTCAGCATCCCCCCGGGCCAGGGTCCACATCAGCTTCTGAACCGTAATATCACAGTAGTGGTCACCTCGGCACCCTCAAGGCTCAGCAGACATTGCATTTTTCCAGCTTTCCACTTCCCGTTGCTTGTGTTCTTGAGTGTTTTTTCTCTCCAATAAGGCCATTTGCAGTTGTTAATCAAAGACCAGGCTCACAAGAGGGAGAAAATCTGGAACATGTTGGCTTCCCTTTGGCCTCTCTGCACAGCCCAGGACTGTGTCATTTGGTATCTGCAAAGGAATCGCTTTAAAAAGTCAGTACCTAGTTGGTGTGCGTTCACATGGACATTAGATCCACATGCACTGTGTTAGAAATCTGTAGCTGAGGCAGTAAAAAAAACAAAATCGGTAGGAATAAAATTTTCTAGCATTTCTTTAAACATGTTAAGGTGGAAGTATTTTCCTCCGAAGTAATGTAGCATGATTTTTAAAGGACTGTTAACATGCCTGGAATTGGGAAAGGTAGGACTAAAGTTGTACCGAATGATACCAATAAACTCCATGTTTAGCAGAAATAGGTAGTCTGATGGTGTGTGTTTATCTATCATAGTCCGGAGAAGGTTAAAAATTCAGATACTTGGCCTCTTTACCTGCTAACTCTGTTATTCCTCAAACACAAGTGAGCAATGTCCCTTCCTTCCTTCCTTCCTTCCTTCCTTCCTTCCTTCCATGGATTGTATATTTATTCAGTAAACATTAAATGCCAACCCTGTGTCAGGCACCGTGCAGATGCTGAGAGATTTGGAGTCTGGCCAGTCATGGTTGTATATCCTGAATTTGACAGTGAACTTAATAACTAGGGGCCTGGCTTAGACGCTGGGGTATAGTGTATGGTGTGAATTGCTCTGCAGTGTAATCTTAATTTTATAGCCAGAATAGGTTTCTGTCCTAAACTCCAGATCTGGGCATTCTCCTAACCACTGTCCAAGCCTTTACTATGCACAAAACTACACTTTCCCAAACCTTTGTCATTTTGTGATTCTTTGAGAAAGGGCTTTTAGGAAACTTCATGTTCCGAAACTTTTAAATATAATAATAAAGCAAAACCTGTGACTTCCATGACCTCTCTGGTATGATTCAGCAGGAGCCACCCACTGCCAAAGTTTGGCATTGATCCTGCAAGTTCAAGGGCTTGCTGTCCCAGTGCACGTGCACTGTGTTTTTGTGCAGAGTGTTTCTTCACCGGCTAAGCCAGTCACCAGCTAAGCCTCGTTCCTCTTTGCAACCTTGTTTTTGCATCACTTAACTGCGGCACGTCGTTTGGAATTTATCAGCTTGAGAGGGTGACTCTGTCTTATATAGAAACAGTTTCTCACTTCTGGTGGAGAGGAGGATGAAGGGCATATATGATCTTCCCCTCTCCAGAACAATCTGGATTTCACCAAGACCAGAAGTTAAACCATGTTACTGGAAATTCATCTGGCAACTTTTTCATGTGTGTACGATACAGGAACTGAGTCTTACTGTCCTATTAGCATAACACTTTCTACTGCAAAGTTTGTGTCAGTAAAGTCATCAATTTCAAACACATGGACAGTTACAGAGAATCTTTACTGGAACCTTAAATTTGTGTGTAGAGCTGGTTAGATTTTTTGTTTCTTTTAAACAAAGGGCTTTTACGTTAAGTGATACCTGCGAATCCTCCAAAAAGCCTTGTGAAATAGGTAAGGGGAACACAATTAGCCCCCACTTACAGTTTAAAAAGTATTTATGGTCCACTCATCCAGTAAGTGGAGGAGCAGGGATTCAAGTGAGGGAAGTTTGCTGGCACATCCAGTGCTTTTTCTACTGTATAATATGAGTCCTTTCCCAGCAGGAAGGTCTAGCGTGGCTGGGAGATTCATTTGGAGGAGAATTGCCACGGAGCTGAGATTAAGCTGGGCACAAATCTAAGAGGGTGACAGCAGTGACAAGAGAGGGCTGGTGAGCTCCTGGGGCATTTGGGTCTGGCCAGGCTCCCTTCTCCCTCCAGAGAGGGTGACCCTGACCTAGTGTGAGAGGCGTCTTCGGTGAAGGTCAGAAAGAGGAGAGACCTTAGGATTCAGAGGAGATTGAAATTGCCCCCCTCAGAAGAGCTGCTAAGACCTAAAGGAGATGGAAGCCAGGGCAGCCACTTCTGGCAACACCCGAGCGCTCTCTGGGTGCCCAGGTGAAGGGCTGTACCTCCTCATCCTTTCCCGGCTGTCACCCCCCCCAGTGCTCCCACCCGACCCCCACCTCCCAGGCCACCTGAACACACTGCTGCTTCCATGCCCTAAGACCTGCTGTTTACGACCCTCACCAGCCCTGCTCACTGGCTGCCACACATGCCACAGAAATGTATCCCATCCTTATTTGCTCCCCTAAGTAGGGTTCACAAAACTGTCAGCTCTGCTGATCCAGATGGCAGGCGTGCTTTGTTTGGCTGTTATGGTGTTAAAGCTTGAGAATGTCACAGAAAAAGTCAGCTCTGGCAGAGACGCCTAGTTTAGAACTCCAGTATCCATTCTCCTCTTCTTCCTTATCTGGGCACATGCCCATTTAGAATAAAGATTATACTTTCTAGCTTCCTTTAAAGTCAATGAAATGAGTGAGGCTTGGAAGAATCCAGGAAGTCTCCTTATAAAAGAATGATCAGACCCTTTCTTCCCCTTTTTCCCTCCTGCTTCCTGGAATGAGGAGGTAATGGCTGGAGTCACAGCAGTCCCCAGGATCATGAGGTAACCTTGGGAATGGAAGACATGCCATGCTGAGCAACAAGTTAGAAGAAGCCCGATCCCTGATTCCATTGAGTCTCCATGAGCCCAGGACCATACACCCCAGACCTCTTTTTGTGAGAGAGAAATATACTTCTACCTCATTTAAGCTGCTTTTTCAGGTCATTACTCACAGCCAAACCTAATCCTAATTAATATACAAACTTTATCTTCTTTTGAAAACTTGGAAGACCTTTCATCCTTGGGCCCTTGTTGTCACTCACATACAGTAAGCCGGAGCTGATAAGGTTGTGTTAGCTGAAGTTGGGGGTCTCCAGCTCGTGAGGGCCCCCACCACTCACTGTGGCCGACACACGGCAGCCTCCCCATTTGTTACCTGCTGGAGCCCTGAGACATTTGTGTTTGCAACCCCTGCTCCAAACTGTGTTCCCAATATATTGTTTTCTTGTTCTTTTTAGGAGTCATCAAAATATAGAAGGTCCTTTTACCCCATTCCACATTCTGGAAAGTCAATCGCAGGAGAATTTTCTGTGTAGGCAAACGACAAACATGATTTAATGGTTAACATTCTATATTCACTTCCCCTTTCACTTACTCCATACGTATTTATCAAGAAGTTCAATATGTCAGAAGGTGGGATATGGTGAGGAATAAAATAGACTTGTACCCTGCCCTCGTGGAGCTGGTGTTCTAGTGGAGAAAACAGACAATAACGACATAAAGAAAGAAATTATTATGATAATTTAAGGTGGTGATGAATGCTGAAAAAAAATGTTAACAGGAGAATGGATTGGAGGGAGGCAGGAATGGAAGCAGGGACCATTTAGGAGGCCACTGCAGCAGCCCTGGGGAGAGATATAAGGAACAGAATAATGGTTGTGAAGATGGGTAGAAGTGGATGGATGCTGAGTACATTTTGGAAATAGAAACATTAAGATTTGCTCGTGGATCGGTTGTAGGAAATGAAGAGAAGGGACAAACCAATGTGATTCCTAAGGTTTTTTTTGATCAACAGGTTCTTGGTAAGATAGTATAGGATGAAGTGAAAAAACTTGTTTGGGTTTTTTGACAGGGCGGGTGGCTCTTTCAGCTGGGCCATGTTTACCAGCCTCCCTTGCTGTGAGTTCCTAAACTACTTCAGCAATATTTAATTCTCCTTAAATTACTTCAAATTGTTCCTTAAAATCATCCCTGATGGAAGACCATAAAAGCCAGAATCAGAAGGGATGTATACTTAATTCTCTTGGGAATATGAAACAGTGAAACAATCCTGACATTATCAGACAATGGATCACCCAGACTGCAACCCAGCAGAGAGCTAAGTCTGGGCACATATTGCCAGAGTGAGCGTTGCAGTTTTAATTTCTTAACTAGACCTTCTCCAGGTAGGACTTCATGTTAACAGGAAAAAGGGTAAATAATATTGCCCTTTCTGATCCAAATAGCCATTTTCATAACATCGCCGTGTGCCAGGGAAGTGGCTGAATTTGTTCGCTTTTTAAATTTTATTATCCAGAGAAAGTCTCCCTCTGTTCTAATAGATAAATCAACCATGGGATGGCCTCTGAAACAAGGGGCTGCAGCCAGACAGCCAGGAAAAGCAGAGAAGACAGGCTTCAGGTGCAGGAGACAAATCCTAACCTGGCATCTAACAGCTTTGTGCCCCGGGGCAAATGGTGGAGACTCTCAGGGGAAATAATAGCATCTTTCTAAGAGTGTGTTGTGAGGATTAAGTGAGATAATACATGTAGATAACATACTGTGTGCCACGTAATAATAATCACAGCCCTGTGCCAGGTACAGTGCTTGGTGTGTCACACACACGATTTGTAATCAATAAAGCTGTCTGCCACATGAGCCTTGTTAGCCCCCCTTTACAGATAAAAGGAATGGTGACTAGAAGGTCAAAGGCCACGCAGCTACTAAACGGCAGAGCTGGGATTTGAACCTATGTCTGCCTGTCTGGGAAAACGCCTGCTCTGGCCACTGCACCATGAGTAAGTACCTAGAATGTGTTAATCTTCTTCCTGTCATGATGGATGGCAAGTAACTTCACAGCCCTTTTTATAGCATTGGTGTCTCAGCACCTCCAAGTTGTCCGTGTTAATGCCAGGATCAATGACAGCACCCTGGATACAAATCTGTGAAATTTCATCTTTGTTTCTTTTAAGCTTTTTTCTTAACAGCAGCAAAGGCAGTAGCCATCTTTTGGTTGTGCCACAATATTAAAATTCCTCTGAAGGTAATACTAGTAAATTTGGGGGTCTTTCTAAAAACGTATTGCAAACCTAAGTATTATAGATCTATCATAGTAATCACTCCTTCCTCTTTGTTCTAGAATAGGAAGATGAAGGCCTGGGCTAACTGGGTCCCCCAGGAGAAAGGGCAGCACTTTGTCTTACAGAAAGGGATGAAATGGAATAGAATTAGTTTCTAGTGGAAAAAAAAAAATTTAGCAGGTGGAGAGAATTATGATTGCTTAGCACTGACGGTTTGCAATATGGCTGCACATTGGAATCACCTGGGAAGCTTTAAAGACTATTCAGGCCTGTTCCCTCCCCCAGAGATTCTGATTTAATTGGTCTAGGGTGCAACCTGTATATCAAGACGTTTCAAAACTCCCAAGACGGTTCTAACGCGCATTTAGGATTTAGAACCAGTGCCTTAGCAGATCACAGACAGAATTAGTGTCTCCAAAACTCTCTGAGAAGGTCTTAAATCAGACTCCCTGGGTTTGGATCCTGGTTTCACCACTTACTAGGTTTATGACCTTGGGTAAGTCATTTACGCTCTTCATGTTCCTGTTTGCCTGTTTATAAAATGAAGCTAAGAGTATCTCATGGTGTTACTGACCAGGGTTCTTGACCTCCTTAAACAATAGAAATTGATAAGAGACCAGACAAGAAATTCAGGCAAGGCTTTACTGGGGCTCCTGCTTCAGCAGGGGGGAGCCAGAACAAGTAACAGTTTCCCCTGCTTCCTCCCTGAAGTGGGGGGAGTGAGCTGGTCCCTTAAATGGGGTGAGGATGGGGGCTGATTGGTTGGCGGTGGGAGGGGCAGCTTAGGTGGTCTGCCCACCCCCTTGGTGGTGCTGTGTGCAGGGTGCGTGCACAGTCCCCTGCTTTTGCTCCCAGCTCCTCAGAAGTGGCAGTCAAGTCTTTGGTCTATTTGTATCTTGTTGTTCATAATTTGGCCCAACTGAGCGTGCATGCAGTTATTTTTAGTCCCTTATAGTTTCTCTGTATTTTGTTGCTCCAGCAGACATTTGTTCAGGTGCAAGCACTGCAGCAAATGGTCCCAGGTCCCAGCCTGTCTCAATGATAGCAGGAGGATTTAGTAAGGATGTATTGATACATGTAAAGCTCTTAGCACAGTGCCCAGCATATGAGGATAAACACAAGGTTGTTTATTATTGTTGAACTGTTATCCAGCCCTGAAAATTCCAGGACATGGGCAAGGCCTGACATATAAAATTCAGCTCTTAAAGGTAAATGTACCAGAGAGCTGGCTCCTTACTTAAGTACTTTGTTTCTTCTCATGCATCACAAATGTACCTTTTTCCCAAGATAAGTACTTCTTATCCAATACAAAATGTACCTTGGGCATCATGAGATGAAGACAGCAACCATCTTCAAGAAATCTTCCTAAGGAGCCTGTGCTTTACTCTGGGCAGAAGAACTGACCCAGGATAATGCAGAGGAAGAAAGCTTGCTTAGTTAGTTTTGGGTTCTGGAAACTTTATGCTGTCCCTTTAAACTTGTCTGAGCTTTCATTGGTAAGTTCTCCGGAGGGTAGTCATCCCCAGATTGGTAACTAGCAAGTGAGACATGATTTTAGATGTAAAGGAGTCCCGTGTGAGGAGTGGTACAGCCATGGATTTGGGGTTTCCACAGTTTTCCTTGGCACTAATAATGTCCAGCCGCTGGCATCAAATATGCGATGCTGTTCTCTAGGAAGACAGAATGCCCCATTCCAGCATACTGGACAAAGCTGGCAATACCCCTGCAGATCCTGTGCAGACCTGTTTGTTTCTGTCTGTTCTTAAGACATCCCAGCTTTCTCCCTGGCTGTCACAACCAGGAAAGATTCAACTAAATATGTATATTCAAATATATCACTTGAATGAGCACAGAAAATTAATCCTTTAAAAGAAAAGATCCTTCTAAAACAGCTTTGAGAACTCTAAAAGAAGAATAGGGACAGTTCACCTACTACTTCTTGAGCAAAATCAAGGCTAACTTTTTTTTTTTTGAATTTTATTTTTTTATACAGCAAGTTATTAGTTATCGATTTTATACATATTAGTGTATATATGTCAGTCCCAATCCCCCAGTTCATCACACCACCACCATCACCACCACCCCTGCCGCTTTCCCCCCTTGGTGTCCATACGTTTGTTCTCTACATCTGTGTCTCTATTTCTGCCCTGCAAACCGGTTCATCTGTACCATTTTCCTAGATTCCACATATATTTGTTAATATACGATATTTGTTTTTCTCTTTCTGACTTACTTCACTCTGTGTGACAGTCTCTAGGTCCATTCACGTCTCTACAAAGGACCCAATTTCGTTCCTTTTTATGGCTAATATTCCATTGTATATATGTACCAAATCTTTTTTATACATTTGTCTGTCGACGGGCATTTAGGTTGCTTCCACGACCTGGCTATTGTACATAGTGCTGCAATGAATATTGGGGTGCATGTGTCTTTTGGAATTATAGTTTTCTCTGGGTATATGCCCAGTAGTGGGATTGCTGGGTCATATGGTAATTCTATTTTTAGTTTTTTAAGGAACCTCCACACTGTTCTCCATAGTGGCTGTATCAATTTACATTCCCACCAACAGTGCAAGAGGGGTCCCTTTTCTCCACACCCTCTCCAGCATTTATTGTTTGTAGATTTTCTGATGATGCCCATTCTAACCGGTGTGAGGTGATACCTCATTGCAGTTTTGATTTGCATTTCTCTAATAATTAGTGATGTTGAGCAGCTTTTTATGTGCCTCTTGGCCACCTGTATGTCTTCTTTGGAGAAATGTCTATTTAGGTATTCAGCCCATTTTTGGATTGGGTTGTTTGTTTTTTTAATATTGAGCTACATGGGCTGTTTATATATTTTGGAGATTAATCCTTTGTCCATTGATTCGTTTGCAAATATTTTCTCCCATTCTGAGGGTTGTCTTTTCGTCTTGTTTATGGTTTCCTTTGCTGTGCAAAAGCTTTTAAGTTTCATTAGTTCCCATTTGTTTATTTTTGTTTTTATTTCCATTACTCTAGGAGGTGGGTCAAAAAAGATCTTGCTGTGGTTTATGTCAAAGAGTGTTCTTCCTATGTTTTCCTCGAAGAGTTTTATAGTGTCTGGCGTTATATTTAGGTCCTTAATCCATTTTGAGTTTATTTTTGTGTATGGTGTTAGGAGTGTTCTAATTTCATTCTTTTACATGTAGCTGTCCAGTTTTCCCAGCACCACTTATTGAAGAGACTGTCTTTTCTCCATTGTATATCCTTGCCTCCTTTGTCATAGATTAGTTGACCATAGGTGCGTGGGTTTATTTCTCGGCTTTCTATCCTGTTCCATTGATCTATAATTCTGTTTTTGTGCCAGTACTGTATTGTCTTGATTACTATAGCTTTGTAGTATAGTCTGAAGTCATGGAGTCTGATTCCTTCAGCTCCATTTTTTTTCCTCAAGATTGCTTTGGCTATTCTGGGTCTTTTGTGTCTCCATACAAATTTTAAGACCTTTTGTTCTAGTTCTGTAAAAAATGCCATTGGTAATTTTATAGGGATTGCACTGAATCTGTAGATTGCTTTGGGTAGTATACTCATTTTCACAATATTGATTCTTCCAAACCAACAACATGGTATATCTCTCCATCTGTTTGTGTCAGCTGTGATTTCTTTCATCAGTGTCTTATAGTTGTCTGAATACAGGTCTTTTACCTCCTTAGGTAGGTTTATTCCTAGGTATTTTATTCTTTTTGTTCCAATGGTGAATGGGATTGTTTCCTTAATATCTCTTTCTGATCATTCATTGTTAGTATATAGGAATGCAAGAGATTTCTGTACATTAATTTTGTATCCTGCAGCTTTACCAGATTCACTGCTTAGCTTTAGTAGTTTTCTGGTAGCATCTTTAGGATTATCTATGTATAGTATCATGTCATCTGCAAACAGTGACAGTTTTACTTCTTCTTTTCCAATTTGTATTCCTTTTATTCCTTTTTCTTCTCTGATTGCCGTGGCTAGGACTTCCAAAACTATGTTGAATAATAGTGGCGAGAGTGGACATCCTTGTCTCATTGCTGATCTTAGAGGAAATGCTTCCAGTTTTTCACCATTGAGAATGATGTTCGCTGTGGGTTTGTCGTATATGGCCTTTATTATGGTGAGGTAGGTTCCCTCTATGCCCACTTTCTGGAGAGTCTTTATCATAAATGGGTGTTGAATTTTGTCAAAAGCTTTTTCTGCATCTATTGAGATGATCATATGGTTTTTATTCTTCAGTTTGTTAATATGGTGTATCCCATTGATTGATTTACGTATACTGAAGAATCCTTGCATCCCTGGGATAAATCCCACTTGATCATGGTGTATGATCCTTTTAATGTGCTGTTGGATTCTGTTTGCTAGTATTTTGTTGAGGAATTTTGCATCTATATTCATCAGTGATATTGGTCAGTAATTTTCTTTTTTTGTAGTATCTTTGTCTGGTTTTGGTATCAGGGTGATGGTAGCCTTGTAGAATGTGTTTGGGAGTGTTCCTTCTTCTGCAGTTTTTTGGAAGAGTTTGAGAAGGATGGGTGTTAGCTCTTTCTAAATGTTTGATAGAACTCACCTGTGAAGCCATCTGGTCCTGGACTTTTGTTTGTTGGAAGATTTTTTATTTTTTTTTAATTTTTATTATTTTTATTTATATTTATTTTTGGCTGTGTTAGGTCTTCGTTTCTGTGCGAGGGCTTTCTCTAGTTGTGGCAAGTGGGGGCCACTCTTCATCGCGGTGCGCGGGCCTCTCACTATCGTGGCCTCTCTTGTTGCGGAGCACAGGCTCCAGATGTGCAGGGTCAGTAGTTGTGGCTCATGGGCCTAGTTGCTCCACGGCATGTGGGATCTTCCCAGACCAGGGCTCGAACCCGTGTCCCCTGCATTAGCAGGCAGATTCTCAACCACTGCGCCACCAGGGAAGCCCTGTTGGAAGATTTTTAATCAGACTTTCAATTTCATTACTTGTGACTGGTCTGTTCATGTTTTCTATTTCTTCCTGGTTCAGTCTTGGAAGGTTATACCTTTCTAAGAATTTGTCCATTTCTTCCAGATTGTCCATTTTATTGGCATAGAGTTGCTTGTAGTAGTCTCTTATTGTGCTTTGTATGTCTGTGGTGTCCATTGTAACTTCTCCTTTTTCATTTCTAATTTTATAGATTTGAGTCCTCTCCCTCTTTTTCTTGATGAGTCTGGCTAAAGGTTTATCAATTTTGTTTATCTTCTCAAAGAACCTGCTTTTAGTTTTATCGATCTTTTTTTTTTTAATAAATTTATTTATTTATTTATTTAATTTTTGGCTGCGTTGGGTCTTCGTTGCTGCACATGGGTTTTCTCTAGCTGTGGCGAGCAGGGGCTACTCTTTGTTGTGGTGCGTGGGCCTCTCGTTGTGGTGGCTTCTCTTGTTGAGGAGCATGGGCTCTAAGTGCATGGGCTTCAGTAGTTGTGGCTCTTGGGCTCTAGAGCGCAGGCTCAGTAGTTTTGGCGTGCGGGCTTAGTTGCTCTGCGGCATGTGGGATCTTCCCAGACCAGGGCTCGAACCTGTGTCCCCTGCATTGGCAGACGGATTCTTTTTTTTTTTTTTTAATTTATGTATTTATTTATTTATTTTTGGCCGCTTTGGGTCTTCGTTGCTGCGCGTGGGCTTTCTCTAGTTGTGGTGAGCAGGGGCTACTCTTCGTTGCAGTGCGCGGGCTTCTCATTGCAGTGGCTTCTCTTTTTGTGAAGCACGGGCTCTAGGCGTGCAGGCTTCAGTAGTTGTGGCTCGCGGGCTCTAGAGCGCAGGCTCAGTAGCTGTGGTGCACGGGTTTAGTTGCTCCGTGGCATGTGGGATCTTCCTGGACCAGGGCTCAAACCCGTGTCCCCTGCATTGGCAGGCGGATTCTTAACCACTGCACCACCAGGGAAGCCCGGCAGATGGATTCTTAACCACAGTACCACCAGGGAAGTCCTATCGATCTTTGTTATTATTTTCTTTGTTTCTATTTCATTTATTTCTGCTCTGATCTTTATGATTTCTTTCCTTCTACTAACTTTGGGTTTTGTTTGTTCTTCTTTCTCTAGTTCCTTTAGGTGTAAGTTTAGATTGTTTATTTGAGATTTTTCTTGTTTCTTGAGGTAGGATTGTATTGCTATAAACTTCCCTCTGAGAACTGTTTTGCTGCATCCCATAGGTTTTGGATCATCGTGTTTTCATTGTCATTTGTCTCTAGGTATTTTTTGATTCCCTCTTTGACTTCTTCAGTGATCTCTTGGTTATTCAGTAACGTATGGTTTAGGCTCTATGTGTTTGTGTTTTTTAAGTTTTTTCCCCTGTAATTTATTTCTAATCTCATAGCGCTGTGGTCAGAAAAGATGCTTGATATGATTTCAGTTTTCTTAAATTTACCGAGGATTGATTTGTGACACAAGATGTGATCTATCCTGGAAAATGTTCTGTGTGCACTCAAGAAGAAAGTGTAATCTGCTGTTTTCGGATGGAATGTCCTATAAATATCAATTAAATCTATCTGGTATATTGTGTCATTTAAGCTTGTATTTCCTTATTAATTTCCTGTCTGGATAATCTGTCCATTGGTGTATGTGGGGAGTTAAAAGTCCCCCACTATTACCGTGTTACTCTCGATTTCCTCTTTTATACCTGTTAGCATTTGCCTTATGTATTGAGGTGCTCCTATGTTGCATGCGTATATATTTATAATTGTTATATCTTCTTCTTGGATTGATCCCTTGATCATTATGTAGTGTCCTTCCTTGTCTCTTGTAACATTCTTTATTTTAAAGTCTATTTTATCTGAAATGAGTATTGCTACTCCAGCTTTCTTTTGATTTCCATTTGCATGGAATATCTTTTTCCATCCCCTCACTTTCAGTCTACATGTGTCCCTAGGTCTGAAGTGGGTCTCTTGTAGACAGCATATATACGGGTCTTGTTTTTGTATCCATTCAGCGAACCTGTGTCTTTTGGTTGGAGTATTTAATCCATTAACATTTAAGGTGATTATTGATATGTATGTTCCTATTACCATTTTCTTAATTTTTGGGGGTTTGCTTTTGTAGGTCCTTTTCTTCTCTTGTGTTTCCCACTTAGAGAAGTTCCTTTAGCAGTTGTTGTAGAGCTGGTTTGGTGATGCTGAATTCTCTTAGCTTTTGCTTGTCTGTAAAGCTTTTGATTTCTCTGTCAAATCTAAATGAGATCCTTTCTGGGTTGAGTAATCTTGGTTGTAGGTTCTTCCCTTTCATCACTTTAAGTATATCATGCCACTCCCTTCTGGCTTGTAGAGTTTCTGCTGAGAAATCAGCTGTTAACCTTATGGGAGTTCCCTTGTAGGTTATTTGTCATTTTTCCCGTGCTGCTTTCATAATTTTTCTTTGTCTTTAATTCTTGTCAGTTTGATTACTATGTGTCTCGGCGTGTTTCTCCTTGGGTTTGTCCTGCCTGGGACTCTCTGCACTTCCTGGACTTGGGTGGCTATTTCCTTTCCCATGTTAGGGAAGTTTTCGACTATAATCTCTTCAAATATTTTCTTGGATCCTTTCTCTCTCTCCTCTCCTTCTGGGACCCCTATAATGCAAATGTTGGTGTGTTTAATGTTGTCCCAGAGGTCTCTTAGGCTGTCCTCATTTCTTTTCACTCTTTTTTCTTTATTCTGTTCTGCGGCAGTGAATTCCACCATTCTGTCTTCCAGGTCACTTATCCGTTCTTCTACCTCAGTTATTCTGCTATTGATTCCTTCTAGTGTATTTTTCATTTCAGTTATTGTATTGTTCATCTCTGTTTGTTCTTTAATTTTTCTAGATGTTTGTTCTTTAATTCTTCTAGGTCTTTATTAAACATTTCTTGCATCTTCTCGATCTTTGCCTCCATTCTTTTTCCGAGGTCCTGGATCATCTTCACTCTCATTATTCTGAATTCTTTTTCTGGAAGGTTGCCTATCTCCACTTCATTTAGTTGTTTTTCTGTGGTTTTATCTTGTTCCTTCACCTGGTACCTAGTCCTCTGCCTTTCATTTTGTCTCAAGGTTAAAACATGGGAATGCCTCTGGACAAAGCAGATAGAGTGGGTGAAACTCTGGTAACCCTACATTTACTATTGAGGCCTTGATCACACTTAACAGCCTCAGGTCAAGGGCCTGGTGGACAGACAGACCCAGGCTCAGCTCCAGGCTGGGCTGCTTGTCAGTGTAAGCAGCACAGTGGGTAGCACAGCTCCTGGGACATGATTACAATGTGGCGTTCCTTTAAAATGTATCCTAAATGGGAAGGTTTTCTCCTGCCACTTCCAGCAGTCCTAAGACTTTTCTGAGCACTCTTAGGTAAGAGAAAGCCCTGTAGTCACTGAAGATTGTAAACTTGGTCTCAATTCAGAAATCAGAATGGCAAGTCCTACAAAGGTATCAACAAGTCAGTCTGCACTCGGAGATTTCTCCTCAACTTCCCCCTTGCTAGGGCCTGCAGGAAGTGGCCAACCTGCTGTAGGGGAGGGGTTCTCATCAGCTCACATCACTTCCCTGCTCACTGCCCTATTCCAGAATTTGCCAAATAATAAGGGGAAAGGAATCGAGAGTTCTTACTTCACAGTTAAAAGCTTGCTTTAGTTGTCAGGGTCTTCTGACACTGTAAATTCTTATTTGTTTCCTCGTTGTTGTTTTTGCCTGAGCACTTTTCTGTCTCCTCATAAACTCCCTTGCTGGGCCTCTCTAACTGCCACTCCTGTGCTGGGGGCTGTGTGGCTGCCGTTCCCCACTCTGCCTCTGGTTCCAGGGGTCCACTCCAAAGACTCCCTCTGTTGCAGCCCATCACCCTCCCAAGCTGTCCTCTTGAGCAGGAGTCCAAAGGGCTCCAGCCCAGCTCTCGCTCCTCAGGCAGACTCTGTCCCAGTACAGGATGTGTGGTCAGAGTGGGCCTCTCTACTGAAGGAATGTTTGAGCTGATACCAGAGTGACAAGAGGGAGCCAGCTGCATGGAGATCAGGGCAAAGAGGAGTCCAGGCAAAGTCAAGGACAAGTGCAAAGGCTCTGAGTGTGGTTGAGGATTGGGAAAGGCCAGGGTGGCTGGAGCTGAGGGAGGGAGGTGAGACGGGACAGCAAGGCCGAGGCCGGGTTGGCAAAGCCTCATGGGCTGTAGCAAGGAATTGGTGGGGGGGTTTTATTTTTAAAAGGTCCCTCTGGTTACTGATTTGAGAAGTAGATGGATTTGGATACACTTTAGAGGTTAAGCCCCTAAAATTTCATTTTGGGCCTAGAATTGGGCCAGAGAACAAGTGAGGAAATCATAGATGATTCTTAGATTTTGGGTTAGAGCAGTTGACTGGTTGATGGTATCATTTACTGAGAAAGAGAAGATAGAGGGAAGAACAGGTTTGGGAGAGAAATGAAGAGTTTGTTTGGGGACTGAAGTGTTCAGTGCTTATTAGACATCGAGTAGATATTGTCAGAAAGGCAGATGGATGTTCAAGTCTGTGGCTTGGGGGTAGGAGAGCATGGTCAGGCCTGGAGATACAAATTTTGGAGTAATTGGCTCCAATGTGTGGGGTTTTTTTTCACACCACCTAGCAATTCTCCCATGCCAGCTGGGTGTCCTACAATTCAACTCAATTCTGACACTATCTACTTGGAGATAGTGTCTTCACCACTTCTGGGGCCAACCAGAAGTCCAGGTTGTCACCTGTGCTTCTAACAGATCTGCTGTAGATCAGAGGTTCCCAACACCCCCTCCTTGGGTTCAATTAATTTGCTAGAACAGCTCACAGAACTCAGAGAAACATTTTACTTACTGGATTACTGGTTTATTATAAAAGGATATAATTCAGGAACAGCCAGATTGAAGAGATGCATAGGGCAAAGTAAGGGGAAAGGGCTTGGAGTTTCTACGCCCTCTCCAAGCTTGCTGCTCCCCTCAAATCTCCATATGTTCACCTACCCAGAAGCTCTCCGAACCCCATCCTTTGGGTTTTTATGGAAGCTTCATCACACGGGCATGATTGATTAAAATCATTGGCCATTGGTGATTGAACTCAATCTCCAGCCCCTCTCCCTTCGCAGTAGATCTAGGGGTGAGACTGAAAGCCCCTCCCTCTAATCAGGTGGTTGGTTCCTCTGGCAACCAGGTCCCATCCTTAGGAGTGGTCCAAGTCATCTCATTATCATAAAAAAAGACAGCTTCATTGCTCTCAGCTATGATCAACGTCATCACCCTCTTCCTCCTCATCACCATACTAGCCTGAATTTCATTACCTATGGCAATGTTTAGCCCCAAGTTAAGCTATTTTTGTAATACTTTTCTTTCTTTTCCCTCTAATTGCCAATGAATTTCTCCTTATATGTACTATATTTATCCCAATATTTCCCAAAATGGCTCAAAAAAGTGTTAATCAGTTCCCCATGACCATGAGACAATATTGGATTCACGGTAAATGCTCAACACGTATTCGTTAGTTAATATTTCAAAATGTTATCTCTATATACAGTTACTTTATTTTGTGACCCAAAAGTCAGGATTCATCATTATATCCATGGTCTGACAATGGGACAGAAAATTTAGACTTGAGACGTCCCCAAATCATCCTGACTACATTCTGTGCTATAGATATTTATTGGACTTGACCAAGCTTTGTCACCAAAATTGCTTCCTAATCAAATTCTGACCTAGGAACCCCATAGCGTGCATCTATTTAAAGATGGACGGGTCTCCTCTCAAGGAGAGTCCTGGTAGGTTCCTTGTTTGTACAATAGGATGCCAGCTTTCCTCCTGCTTGTCTACTTCCTAGAGTACCTGCTCTCAGACAGCATCTCTACCTGCCAGTATTCCAGAGCCTTATAAGAAGAGACAGTGTCAGTCTGATCTTTTGCTTCTAATTAAGCCCCACTGAGAAAAGAGACGGTCCCTGGTCACTGGCTGAAGAATGTGTTCTTCAGTCTTCTCAGAACTCTAATTGCTAGAGTTGTATCACACTGAATCCAAAGCTATATATGAATGTTAATAACTGATGTTTATTGAGCACTAACTAGTGCCAGGCACTATGTAAGCACTCTATACTCATTATCTCACTTAATTCTCAAAATAATTCTTTGATGGAGAGTCTCTTATTATTTCCCTATGGCTGACCCTGTGGAATGGCTACTCAAAAGTAATTTACATCCCTTTCCTCTTTCGTGACTGAAATGCTGGTTTGAGAATGAGGGTACAGCAGCCATTTTGCAACCATGAGGCAATAAGCATGAAGACAGAGGCCTTCATGCTAAGGATGTCAAAGCAGAAAGACAGAGTGAACCTGGAGCAAGACAACATTCATTAATAGCTTCATTGGTTCTTGGATGGACCAATCCTGGACTTTTTATATCAGAAAAATAAATCCCCAGTAACTCTGACAGATTTTTTTGTTCCTGTAGCCAAATATATTTCTAATTAATGCACTTCATTTTATAAATGGGAAACTAAAACTCAGTGAGTTTGGGTAACTTTTTCAAAGTCATGCAACCAGTAGGTGTCAGAGATAGGATCTGTACCCAAATCTACCCAACACCAATGCACATGCTCTTAGTCACAAAAGCAGCTGCCCTACCCTCGCATCATTGTATTTCTATCAGTTTACCATGGCTCATCTTTTCCAAACTGTGTGTCACAGAACTTGGGGATTATTCTTAGGTTAATCTCAGAAGAAAAGCTTCCATGGTAAAATAAGAGCCACTGCATTGTGTAGTCCTTTTTTTTTTTTTTTTTTTGAGAACCACAACGCACATCTACACATCAAAGCTTGTGAGAAATCCTGCAACAAGAAATCTGCTTGACTTTGATTAACTCAGTTTTTTCCTAAACTTATTTGAGCGTGGAACACATTTTTTTTTTTTAAGTTACATTCATACTAATATCCTCAGAACATTGTTGCCTAGAATATCAATTTGAGAGGTCATTCACAGAATTTTAACTGTTATTTCCTCAGCTTTGTTTTAAAGTAAAACAAAATGAGTCACAAACAATTTGCTACTTTGTGAATATTGTTGAGGATTTTGTCCACCATGTGACTTGGGGCCCCTTATAAAGTCCCAGAAGATAAATTTCTCAGGGCTTCCCTGGTGGCGCAGTGGTTAAGAATCCGCCTGCCAATGCAGGGGACATGGGTTGGGGCCCTGGTCTAGGAAGATCCCACATGCCACGGAGGAATTAAGCCCATGCACCACAACTACTGAAGCCCGCATGCCACAACTACTGAAGCCTGAGTGCCTAGAGCCTGTGCTCCGCAACAAGAGAAGCCACGACAATGAGAAGCCCTCACGCTGCAATGAAGAGTAACCCCTGCTCGCCACAACTAGAGAAAGCCCACGCGCAGCAACGAAGACCCAGCGCAGTCAATAAATAAATAAATAAATAAAAAGATAAATTTCTCTGAGAATTTGGTTCCAGGACAAAATATGCACCTCCTGAGGAAGTTGTCTGCTTCCTTTTTTCTAATAATGAGAATTATGTGACTTACTGTGCCTTCTCTTTTGCTTTGGCTTTCCGGAAGCTCAAAGACAAATGGGACAATTGCTGGCTCAGATTCCTGGGTTTTATATGTTTAAGTTTTCTTTGTTCTGATCTTGATTTTCCTTGGTCCTGATTCTGTATTTGAATTTTATTGGTAGTATTGTGTATGCTCTTGTGAGTGGTGTCGTATTCTTTGTGGAATGGGGTGGAGTATAAAATAATTAAACAAAAATCAACACTGTCCTGAAAAAATGTCACACGGCCTCCTTGTCTACATGGTCGTGCTGCTGGTGCATGATCAAAGAATCAAGTTAATTCATGTAAATTGATACTGTAAAACTTGAAGTTAGGTCGTATAAATATCTAAAAAAGGAAGGGGAGTAGACCTTCAAAGGGGGAATATAATCTTGGAGATGAAACATAAATATCTTTACTTTTATTTTACTATGTTCTAATACAAACTGAATATTTATTGGAATTAATTCTATTTCTCTAGATTCCAGAGCTAAATCAACATCCATTCCATCAACTTAGGTAACCAAATTCATCACAACCTTGCAGAAAAATAAAATTAAGAATGATAGACATGCCCTGTCATACATACCTATTTCAGGAAACTGAATTTAGTTAACCATGGTTGAATAACCATTACTTCCTTAAGAAGGAATAGAATATTTGCTACATTCGTCAACACAGAGGAGCTGCAGTTATTCATGAGGTTGGTGATCTGTGCCACGAAGGGGCAAACTGACAAGCCCCAGAACAATAAGGAAATGTGAACTAAGGGCTCACTGTGAAATTCAGCAGGAGATACAGAGAAATATGATACAAATGTTGACTCCTCAGCTGTTGAGGGGAGAACTCTTAGGCTTGAGTAGCAGTGGCTGGGAGTGACAGGTCAGAATATGCCATCTGCAGCCACTGTTTTCAAACAAACTCCTGTAGAGCTGGACATTGTCAAATTTATTGAGAAAATTTTGGACCTCATCAAATTTATTGAAAATCTTTCATTTCTCTCTCTGGTTTCTCTTAGATCTGTAAAGCTCTAAATTACAGGCTTTAATCCGAGACATGGTGACAGTCTGGATAAATTTCATGTGGGAAGATAATAACATTTGGAAGTATTAACATTTGCTTCTTTCTCTCTACTCCTTCAGGCAGCAAGAAGATGTCCTCCTTATGGAAAGGGTTGTTACAGTATAAATGCAAAGAAACAAAGGGAATCTGGTTTTAGCTTTTAAGTTTCAATGTAGACCTTTGAAATGAATGACAGAGAAAGTAGCTTGAGAGAAAAAGGTTTTCAAGAACAAAAGCCAAATTCCTTGTTAGAGTTAGTTAAGCTGCATGAAACACAAAACAGAAAAACAAACAAACAAAAAAACGGAAAAGGTTTAAATATAGTAAATATAGAAGTTTATTTCTTTCTTATGAAAGCAGTCTGGTAGTGTAAAGCTGGTATTGTCATCAGATCCTCAGACTTCCTCTATATTTCAGTTCCCTCCTAGTCCTTGTTCCTTGCAGTTGCAAGACTACCTCCTGGTACAAGATGGTTGCTAGAGCTCCGACCATTATATCCACATCTGAAGAAATAGGAACTAGGGAAAGGCAAAGCCCCTTCCCATTGAGTCAACTCACTTACATGGCCATTTTAGAAGTCCCACACAACACTTAGACTTATATTTCATTTGCCATAATTTAGTCACATGGCCATGCTTAGCTGCAAGGGAGCCTAGAAAATATAATCTTTTGTAGGGCACAAAACTGATCTAAATAAAATCAATATTGTGTTAGGGAAGTAGAAAGGGAGAATGAATATAATGTTGCAAATAGCAATCTCTGCCACATTCCTGAAGAACTCAAGGTGTAAAGTTGAAACCATAAATATAGAGAATAGGGTTATGCAAGAGCAAATTTTCTCACCCCAGATGAGATAAGCATCCTTTGGACTGTGTGATGAGGGGAAGAACAGCCGAGAGAGGCCCGCAGACCTGAAGATGCTTTGAGATTGAGATGAGAGGGATGCAGGGTGAACTTCCTGGACTAACCACCAGAGACCAGATGGAGAGCCCAGATGTCCTAGAAATTTCCTGCAGGGATGAGGTACATCTCTATAGATGCCGGCAGGGACAGATGCCTCCCCCTCCTTCAACACTGTGGCTCTGTGAATGCTCCCCGGAATTTAGACCGAATCCAGAGAATGGGGGGTGGTGGGGAAAACCATGAACTGACTGAAAAAAACCCACCTGCTTTGAATGAGAAAACTCTGATTTGACTAAGTTTTCTTCAGAATGGCGAGGATTACAGTCTGCCATCAGGCAGAATGGGGACCTGAGATGAAAATTAAGCTCAGTTATAGGAAAAGGAATGTATATAGTGGAGTGTATGACTTGAGAAAATTTATCTGCAACACACACGTTCTCAGTTTGTCAGATCTCACACTCAGAAGTCATTCAGCTCAGAATTTTGACAGCTTCTTTCTTCAATTGTGTCTGAAAAGGAGTGACAAATGAGCGTTTTGCTGTTTCAACTGAAGTTATTTTGAGAGAGCAGAATTTCGCTGTCACGTTGCTTCAATAATATTGTGCCTCATATCTATGACTCACAAACACCCTCCCCATTCCCTGCCTACAAGCGGCTCCATAGATGACCTAAGATGTAGTTCCCAAATCTGAGCTGCATCTGAGGTGACCAGTTTGTCCTGGCTTGCCCAGGGCTCTTCAAGTTTTAGCAATATGAGTCCTGTGTCCCAAGAATCCTTTCAGCAGTCCCAGGGAAACCAGGACAGTGGGTCACCCTTGCATCAGGATCACCTGGAGGACTTGTTAAGCAAGATTCTTGGGCTACCCCAGAGCTTCTAACTCAGTAGGAATGGGGGTGGAGGCCCAAGAGTTTGCATTTGTGGCAAGCTCCCAGGGATCTGATGCTACAGGTCTGTGGACCATGTTGTACTACCTAAGAGAGAGGTCAGTTTTTTCCCCAACGTCACCATAATAAAGCAATGATATTGATCCATATATTTAATCAATGACAAATTCATGGGAAAAGCTTTGACCGAGAGCTTAACTTTTTCTCCTCTTCCTTTACAGCAATTCCCTGGCCAAGTCAGCTCTGAACTAGAGCTCATCCCTGGGGAGCTTAGCCTAGACCCTGCCCCTCCAGCCCTTCCAGAAGTTCTATAAGAACCTAATTTTTTGTAGTAAATCCCTTTCTGCTAAAACCAGTGAAAGAGTGTTCTGTTCTCTGTAACTAAATCCTGACTGATAAATCCCAGGACATTGGATCACAGGGCTTAAGAAATGGTAAAGGAAGGGGGAAAGGAGTTTGTGCACAACTCAGGGACCAGGAGAGAAAGAAAAGCAGAGATTTCCCATGGGTGCAAAGGCCTGTCTAGGCAAAGATGCCCTTGTACACCTCTGCCATTTACAAGCAAAACACTTATAAACTCAGCTATAGAAAACCATATCAATACATTCCTGAACAATTACTGCAGTCAGCAGAGAAATGACGTCATCCTCCTCTCAGTCAGAACAATAAGCCTGGCTCTAACTCTGTATACAACAAAAGCAAAATCTGATTCTCTAACAGATGGAAATAAACAGGCTTTAAACTCATGGTGATCTTTCTGTGGTCTAACTAGTCTCCCCCAGTACTATATCTCACCGTAAAAGATTACAGATTGAAACACTAGACACAGTAAAATCACCTGAGCCTTGCGAAGATTGCTAGAACCAGAGACCCAGGTCCTGCCGTACTAAGAGGTTTAAACACAATCTAGAAGGAGTCTGCAAATTCTCACATATCTTCAAAGAAGTCAACTTCAAAACCATTCCTTTTGAACTTTTATTTAAGCCTTAAAAAATTAATTCACTATGTAAGGTAGAAAAGAGATGGCAGACATACTCTCAATTCTAAGGTCACTAATTTGCTAAATCAAGCATGGAGGGAGGAAAGTAAACCATGAAATCTCACTGTAGTCAGTCCTTGATTTTAACTCAGACATGCCCATTAAATTCTTTATATTGGATTATGCATGTGTAAGGAACCAGTGTTAGATATTAAAGTTAATATTTCTCCTGATGAAGCGGCACTTCTGCTAAGACTCAGCAAATTGGTCAGCACCCTGATAGCCCCATCCATCAGCGGTGGCATTGACACACTTGGGGAAGTATCACACTTTTTTTTTTTTCTTTTTATTATATTATTTATTTATCTATTTAAAAAATTTATTTTATTTTCCAGCTTTATTGAGATATAATTGACATATAACATTGTGTAAATTTAAGGTGTACAACAGTGATAATTTGATACACGTATATATATTGCAAAATGATTACCACAATAAGGTTAGTTAACACCTCCATCACTTCACATAATTACCATTTTGTGTGGGTGTGGTGAAAACATTTAAGATCTATCTATTCTCATAGCAACTTTTAAGTATATAATACAATACTGTCAACCATAGGCACCATGCTGTACATTAGATCCCGGAAGTACTGTACATTTCACTAGACTGATTCTCATGCCATTGTAGGCACCTTATATGGCCAGCTTTGACTCATTTAAAAAATTCTTTTCTGACTTGCAGAAAAAGTGCAATTGACCCTCTTTATGTGAACCTGATTGCTATTCTGTAAGGTCCCATTCTTAGGAGACCAAAGAATCAGCAGCATCCTTTTTTTACCCTCTCAAAATGTGACTTCTTATCTCAATGGAAACTTTTCACCCACAAGGCTGTATACAAGGTATAGAACAATCACATGTTGCAGTTGTTACATTTTTACTTCTGCTTTTCTCTCCTGCTGCACTTGCAATAAACTTCCCATAATAAATTTATACATTCATTGGAAAGCACTTTATGTACAACAACTCGTCAAGTTATGGGGGAAGAGCAAAAGGGTGGCTGGATATGTAATGACTTGTTTCTACTCTTGCACATCTCTGATCCTTCCTCAACACAGCAGCAGGGGCTTTGCAAAATTTAAAACTGATCGTATCTCTCCCGCTTAAAATCTCTCAGTGGTTTCCCATTGCACTCAAAATAAAAACAAACTCCTTTCCATGGCCTATAATAGCAGACCTCCTGTCTACAGTTTTTTGTAAGTTCATAAATGTAAAACTCTTGGAACTGTGCTGGCACATAGCAAGCGCCCAGTAAATCTCAGCTATCCTTCCCTTCCCTCCTCACCCTCTTCTTCCTCACTCTTACACGACAAGGCTTTCCTGCTTCTGTCCCTGGCCTCACTCTTCACTCTCAGCCATCTTCTCCCTCCTTCACATGCTGCATCCACACTGCTCATCTTTCAGATACTTGAGCACGTCAAGCTTTTTCCCATTTCAGAACCTTCCCCCATACTGCTCCCTCCCTTTCTTCCAGGTGGTTCCTCCTAGTCTTTTAGGCTTCACTGGCTCCTCCTCAGAAAAGCTTCTTTGTCTGCTTGATCTCAGTTGGCCCCTGTGCTATTCTCCCAGGGCACCAGGTTCTTTTCTCTCAGCATCCTAATCACAATTTGTAATTGACACTTGTTTTACATCTTTAGTGTCTTTCCCATTAGCCTTTAAACTCTGTTGGGAAAGGGGACATCTGCTTTGTTCACCACTTATACTTAGCATATAATATCCAGGACATAGAGAAAACCCAATATTGAAGGATAAAAAGAAAAATAATGTAAAACAACTTGAAATATTTATTAAACCGTTGCTACTTGGCTAGGCATTCTGCTGAACACTTGGCATGTGCTAGCTCATCTAATCTTTCGAATGTCCATGAGGTAGATAATTACCTCCATTTTACATTTGTAGAAAGTGGGACTCAAAGAGTTTATAAAAGCCATGTAAGGACTAAGTTTCAGAGTTAGGATTTGAACCGAGGTCTGTCTGGCTCCAAATTGCTTTGAGTAACAAGGCGGAGAGGATGTGTAAGATTACACAACATGATAAACAGCTGGTTCTACCTCATTTATGGCACGTAAAGTCTTCCTGAGTGAGTGGTTTAGTTCTCCTGAAATTTGAAACACCAATGAGACAATTTTGCTGAACTGTGATGAGCTTTGCCTTGAGTATGTGCTTTATACTTAAATCAATAAATACTCAGCAATACTCCAGATCTTGGGTATGCACTATGTATTAATTGTGCGACTTCAAAGTACTGAACAGATAGTGCTCCGCTGAGGGCTGTGTTTTCTGTCAGGTGCCTTTAGGCTCTGGGCTTGTTATCGGTGTGAAAGGGAAAATGGTCCATTTCCAAAACAATCAGAGGCATCCTCTGCAAAACATGCTCACTGGGAAGAAAGCAACTGAGTATTAAAGGGACAAGGGAAAATAATGGGGGAAAATCTGTTGATTGCAAATCAGCAACTGTCAGTCTTAAAGTCAGTAACATCTTGTTATAGATTGAATGTTTGTATCAGCCCCAAATTCATATGTTGAAGCCCTAACCCCCAATGGGATGGTATTTGGAGATGTGGCCTTTGGGAAGTAAATAAGGTTAAATGAGTTCATGAGGGTGGGGCCTTCATGATGAGATTAGTGCCCTTGTAACTTATAAAAGGAAACCTGAGAGAGCTCCCTCTCCTTCTCCCTCTCCCTCTCCCTCTCCCTCTCCCTCTCCCTCTCCCTCTCCCTCTCCCTCTCCCTCTCCTTCTAAGCACATGCACTGAGAAAAGGCCATGTGAGCACACAGTGAGAAGGTGGCTGTCTGCAAGCCAGGAAGACAGCTCTAACAAGAAACCGAATCAGCCAGCACTTTGATATTGGACTTCCCAGCCTCCAGACTGTGAGATATGAACTTTTGTTGTTTAAGCCACCTAGTCTATGGTATTTAGTTATGGCAGCGTGAGCTAATACACATCTTAAGTTATAAGAGTGATTACCCACAGGCTAAAGGCTCTTTGGCTCCTGTTTTATTTCCTATTTTTTCCCAAATAGTGGCATATCCTTAAATATTGAGTTTTAACCTTTCTAAGTATTTCCTTGAAATTTTCTAAGTGAAGCTAATGTTAATTGCAATTCATGCATCACTGGATTTATGACATCTTAAGCCTGAGCTAATCAAGCTGGGAAGGCCAGCAATGGGGCCCAGGAGGAGGCATGAGGAATGGGAAAGAAGGAGAGGAAGAGAACTACTGTCTCTTCACCCACAAAGTAACATTTGTTTGGTCCACATCATATGGTTGTTGCAAGAATCAGAGGATCTACATTTCAGCAAGTGCTTTGTATTCACAGTACACCATATAAATGAAAGGAATCATTACTGTTTAATAAGCCAGGGAAACAGTTCACTAAATTATTAGTGGTCTGAGTTACTGTTCAGTTCTTATGTATAGGATCATGCCTAAATGTTCCAAAGAAAATTATGATCTTTGAAAGATTGGTGTGTATTATAAATATAAACTAATAATACAGTCATTAACTGGCATAAATTATCCTGCTACTGTGACTTAATGACATGTCAACAAAAATCTAAAGTACATAATAAAATTTTCTCAATACGTTGACATAATTTGAGACAGAATTGAGACAAGGATATAAAAGCACTTTGTTAACTGGAAAATGCCAAACAGGTGCTAATTATTATTATCAGTTGAACTAAAGTTTTATTTATCTTCCTCTTTTTTTTTTAAGTTCATGTTGAAATATATCAACCAATTTCCAATTCAGTCCCATGACAGTATTTATTGGTGCCATCTGCTGGAAGTTCCTGAAAAATTGATGAGGTTAAGATGAACCAAATGATAAACAGCACAGTACACAGCATTTTAAGTACATGCGTTCCTCACATATTAAAATTCATGTAGGTAAAATTCCTGGCATGCATTTCTTGTATTAAAATTTGCTATGCAAAACATTTTGATGTTGAATAGATGAATATATTTCATAAATTGTAACGTTCAGTCATTGCTTCATTCATTCAACCATTATTTTGAACTCTGGCTGTCTACCAGGCCTTGTGATGAAAACTAGGGATGCAGGGAGGTGTAAGTAACTGTCTCTGCTCACAAGGGGTCAGGTCCTCCATTTAGTGGGGGTATGACAGATCCACAGGCAACTAAATGTAATGCATTGGGCTAAGCAAAGACTCCATGGGGGGAACTGGGGAGGGAACCTCTCCAATACAGGAGGCGATGGTCTTTTTCACAAAATATGGAAATCCACTATCTTTGCATAGGTGGAGGAGAGAAGAAAGAATTATAGAAGAAAAATCAGACTTGAGAAAGTGAAGCCATCAGACAAGCAGAGGTAGGAATAAAAAAAAACAAGCTTCCTCCAATTCTGTGAAACATCACAGGTGTCAAGTGGTCTCCATGAACTTGAGTTCTATTTAAATTCATCTAGCCTTTTGTCTATTAAATGCACCATGGATTTCATTATAGAGTGTATATATTCTGAAGACATATATTTATCATAAAACCCCAGCATAATTTGCCCTGCAATGAATTCAGACAAAGCACAACTCTATGAGCTTTCATTCTCCTCAGAAAGCCCATGCCAATCAGTTCATTAATCCCACAATAATGCAACCCTGCATTTTAAATGACTGAAATTTTTGGACCCCGCTTATGGAACTCTAGGAGGATTTACAGGTATGGATAATAAAAGTTGTCTTTAGACCAGTAGTAATCAACTTCAGTGTGTAGCAAAATCACCTGGAGGGCTTCTGAAAACACAGATCTGCTGGGCTCCACACTCAGAACATCTCATTCAGGAGGTCCTGAGTGGATCTGATAATTTGAGTTTCTAAGAAGTTACTGGTCATTCTGACCAGTACACAGTAGTACCTCATTGTAGTTCTGATTTGCATTTCTCTAATAACTGAGGCTTACTATTGTTGCCAGAACTACTGACACATCACTGAGGCCCAGTGCTGCCACAGCTGCCACCCACTGCAGCAGCAGCTGTGGGCCACTAAAACTGCCTAATGGCACTGGAGTTTGTAGCCATTCTCCCCTTCTCCCACCTCCCATCAGTGTCTTACATTGGCACTGGGAGTTTATTGAAAGGAAATGTAGTTTTCAGGATCTAGAATTCAGCACTGTCCAGTAGAACTTTCTGCAGTGATGGAAATGTTCTATCATCTTTGCTGTCTGATACAATATCCACTAGCCACTTGGGGACTATTGAGTGCTTGAAATGTGGCTGCTATGACTGAGGAACTGAATTTTAAATTGTGTTTAATTTTAAATTAATATAACTTGAAGAATCACATGTGGCTAGTGGTTTCTGTATTGGACAGTGCAGATTTAGCATCCTGCAATGCAGAGCAGATCACGGAAGGGCTAGATTGGAGCTGAGAGCAAACAGGCAAATGACTGGTAGAGGGTCAAAGGTCAGAGAGACCTGGATTCCATCTTGCTCTCTACTTACTAGTGTGTAACCCTGGGCAAGTTACCCGATCTCTAGAAGCCATCTGTAAAAATGGCAATGATAATAGTACTTACCTCCCAGGATTAGAGAGTTATTAGTAGAACCAAACAAGATGACACAACCATTCAGCAAATGCCTGACTCATGTTAAGTACCAAATAAATGTTCATTATAATTATCATCTAAAATAAATATTTCCAAAATTTTTATTGGGAGGGAGAGGGTAAGATACAGGAAGTCTTTAGAGAGATGGTAGTCTAATTCATTTCCCAATGTTTCTTTTAGCTGTAATTCTGTGCATATATTTGCTGAACATTTTCCTTTTCTATGTTATTCTTTGTCTCTTTGTCTAGCAAGAGATTTTAGTCTTTCTGTCCTTCTTATAATATATATAGACTGTTTGGTTGTTTTTTGTTTTTTGTTTTAACTTGACTGATAATTACCATACTATTAAAGCCATACTATTATGGAAAACTGACTTAATTATCATACGTTATAGAAGTTCACAACTATGCCAAAATAACGTTTGTTGGACTTGACACAGTGATAGAAGTTTTGTTGCTTTTTACTGTTTTGTTCCCCGGGGTGATTTCTCTGGCACCACTATGACATGCTATGAGGCTTTAATCACACTTTATTACACTGTATGTTTATGTTTACCTTTTCCTTATCATATTCTGAAAGATTTGTAAATGTTTTATAATAGTTCTAATATGATAATTTATTACAAAATATATTATTTTGTGCCCAAACTAGCTATCTTTCCCACAATCTTTTCTGCTTTTTGATGGTTTGGACAAACAGAGTAACATCTGGATACTTATTTTTTACGCAAATAACATTGATATGGCCTATATGTTGTCAGCTGCTTAGAGAACAATATTCCAGTTGAAAATGACAGGAATTTCACAAGACATAGCCATCCTTGCAAGGGTGTTGGAGGAGCACCTTATCTTGGCTCAAATCAGAAACAGTGCTAATGAGACACACCCAGGAGTGAAATCATTCTCTCATGAGTGTAAAAAAAAAAAAAAATATATATATATATATATATATATATATATATATATATATATATATTTGCTCAACTACATTGTTAAACATGGTACATTTCTTAGATAACTTATGAGGGAGCCCCACGAGGAAAGGGTAAACATAAAAGGAATGTTGAGCTTTAAATGGAACCTAACACAACAGTAGCAAGATGAGGGGGCTGTGATTAGTATTCCCTGATGACATGTCCATGTCACTTAAGCCAGTCAAAGTCGTGTACGCTCTGAATTTTTCCTGTGTATATGCTATTAACACTAGTGGGAGAGCTTTACATTAAGTTAAAAAAAAAAAAAAATCACAGGGTCCCAGTTCTGCCATCCTCCTGTCCCTCTCATGTTAAATCTAGTCCTCACGTCTGGGAGAGTGGTCCTTAAGGACGTCGTTTGCTAAGACTAGGATCAATTTTTTTTTTTTTTTTAAAGCAGTCTAAGGCACTAGAACATAGAAGTCAGTAATTTGCTACAATCTTCCTTTCTAACTCTGAACAACATTTAAGCCAATGGCGGGAGATTAGCCGCAGGTCATCAGTGAGTGTTGTCTTTCAATTTTAAGTTATTTCCACATAGGTTATGCATACGAGACTGTCACTTGAAGAAAATCAGAAGAAAGCACGTGAGAAAATGCAGATGAGATGAAGAGGCAGTCAAACAGTTGTTTTCCTACACTTTAGAGGACACAGAAAGGAAAATGTAAGAAAGCTTATTCAGCATTTACCTGTAACATTTGACAGTGCTATTACCGCTTTCCAAAAGAGACTCTGTCTAGTTGCCGTCCTCTGAGCTACAGCTGCTGTGGCGCCCTTTAGCACTGTGTGAAACTCCTGGCATGATGCCTGGGCAAAAGAGGGCAATTTCTCTCTAACTTTGGCTTTCTAGACCACGATTCTTGATTATCAACAACAGCGTGGCCTGGCACATTCGTGAGGAGCTGAGACTCACAATATGAGATCATTTAATCTTGGAAGGGCTTTGAATTTCCATTTTCTTGCACTCTCTATGGTCATCCCAACACTCCTACATAACTCTACTTCTGATAAAAGGAGTAAGAGAACCTGGAGGAAGGGAATCGCGGGCTATTAGAGCTGCAAGCTATCCTGGGGACCACAGAATCCATCCCCTCCCTTACACATTAAGGTAAAGCTAGAGTGGCTTGACCCAAGTTTTCTTCTGATTCTTTCCATGATGCCATGCTGCACATCATGAAAAAGCATCAAGTAAAATTCACAGCGTCCATCTAGTAGAGAGTGGGCAGTGGAGGGACTCACTAGGCATCAGGCACCATGCTAAGGGTTTTACGTACATTCTCTCATATATTCCTCATACTGAATCTATAAATTATTATTATTCTCATTCTGCAGATTTATAAACTGAGGCTTTGAGAATTTAAGTCACAGAATAGTAAATGGCTGAGCCAGGATTCATACCCAGTTATGTCTGACTGGAAAGGCCATTTATTCAAATTGCTACACCATACTATATTATCTGTGTACAATATAACTCATTCTAAAGAAAGAAGCATTGCCAAGAAGTGGAGAGTAATTTGAGACCCCAGGAGACCGTGAGATCCCAGGAAACATATCCGAGACCGTGAGATCCCAGGAAACATATCCAGGGCTACAATCATCCCTTGATAATAATAATAATAGTGATAGTTGCCATTAACTGAGGGCCTACTAAAGGCCAGGCACTTTATATTTGTTACTTCATTTAATTATCACAACCACCTTGTGAGGTAGAGATATTATATACCCAATTTTCACATGAGGAAACTGCGAATTAGAGAAATTATATAAATTTTCCAAATCACGTAGTCGGCAAGTGGTAGAATGAAACTTTGCTTTAAATATGAGTGCTTTGAAACACCATGCTCTTACTCATATTAAGATGAGTGCCTGGCCCATGGAATCTGTTTCATAAATATTAAATGCATGAACAAGTGAATGAAAAAAATGCATGAATGGGAACTAGAGTATGTACCTGTTATGTAATGCCCAAGTAGGCCTTAATTAGAATCTCTTGAAAACAAATAAGTAATACATACAGAATGTACTGTTTTGCTCCAAAAGGTAGAACTGGGACAAATCATTGGAAATTGCAGACTTCATGTGGCTTCCTGTACAGGAATCTGGCTTCAAAAAGTTCATTGCCTGGATGACCTTTAATTCTGTGATTCAAAGATTCTGTGAGAGTCAGTGTCTCTACAGAGCCATAATAAAGAAAAGCGTTTTAACAATGAGAGCTGCCGGGTGAAACAGTGACCTGCCCATTTTTGAAGGTGTTCCAGCTACATGACCACCTGCCAGAAAATCTGTAGAAGAAATTATTAAATTGGGCACTGTAGAAGATTGTTTGCAAAAAATGGCTGCAGTTATTTTCTTCCCTTTTTCCACTCCCCTTTGCAAGATGACATTGCAGCTCTGCCCATTGAGAGATGGCATTTCCCCACCCCTTGAATCTGGGCTGGCCTTGTGAACTGCTTTACCAAACAGAACGCAACAGAAGCAATACTATGCCAGTTCTGATTCTAGATCTCAAAAGGCCTGGCAGAGTTTCACTCTCCTTCTAGAAATTTCTGAGACCCATATAAACAAACCCTAGCTAGAGTAATCTGCTGGAGAATGCCAGGCCATATGGAGAAGTATCACAGCCAATAGCCATCCAACCCCTGGAAGCAGAGTCACCTAGCTGACCTGTAGCTGATCACAGATACATGAGAGAGCTTAACCTTTAAATTCATGGGCAATAGTGGTTGTTGTGTGTTTCTCAAAAGCACCTCCTGAGATGAAAGGAAGAGACAGGGAATACCCGATGTCTCAATCAGAATAGGTCATGCCACCATCATCTACCTATATTCCAGAAGGCCTCCAGGGGCTTTCTTCAATGGATTTAGTGGTCAACATTAATTGGGCATCTTACTACTCTCCAGGCCATAGTTTTAATGCTTTATGTAAATTAATTCTTAAGCCTCAAAAGACCTAGTGAGAAATGTATTATTATTGAACTGATTTGACAGATATAGAAACCACGCCAGAGAACTGAAGGCACTTATCTAAGGTACAGAGTTAGTACATGTCTAGCCTATGTTTTGAACTCAGGAAGTCCAAAGCTACAGCCCTAGATGTTAGCCACACTACTCTGCCTCTTGCTATCTGACGTAAAGGAGAAGATTGCCTGCAGGAACTATATATAACTTCACAAAACCTGGTAGTTGTAAATACTCCCCCAATGCCTTTCACCAGGCTCTCTTTACAGAGCCTGGGATGTCACCGAATACCCCATTCATTTTCCAGGCCTCTCCCATCTCAAAGTTGTTTTTCTTACTTCCCGTTTCTAAGGAATTTCATTGTTATACTTAAAGTTTAGAACCATGATCAGGAGAAATGTTGTAAAAGACTCATTACCCAAAGCATGGGAGCAATTAGAAAAACAAAAAACAAAAAACCTCCTTTTCTAAAAGAGAATCAATTTTCCAGTATGAGAGTTTCCATCCTACCCAGGAATGAAAATGTGCATAAATTAGGTTTAGAAAAATACATGAGATAGGCTTATGCAAAAAGGCTTAACCAGGGAATCAAATGCTAAATAAAATGACAAAAGCAGATCTAATAATCATGCTTAATGTCCAAGATGTGTCGGGTTTTTTTCCTCCATGATACAGTTTCCCTGCAGCTCATGATATTTACAAAATGTCTTAAATCACTGTTTTTCTTGTTGAATAAAATGGACTGCCAATACTTCAACCATAGGTAAACCAGTCCAACAGGAAAAAAGCCAAGGAATATATCCATTCCAACATTTTTTGCAGTCTGCTAGAGTATAGCTCTTTGGGAGAACTCCAATTGCCAAACTGGATGAAAAATGACCAAGACATACACACTTTTCTAGAAATTTCCTCTGCCTTATCTAATTTTTCCATTAGAGCAGGAGGTAGTACTCATTTCCCTCCCATTCTGTGTGTGTTTAGAGACCTCTCGTGGGAGAGTGGGTAGTCTCTGTCTCTTTCCACTCCCATCCCAGTGCTAGGGATTTGACCCTAGCAGAGTAGTGTGAATGCCTGTGTATCTGCATGAAGACCTTCCTTTTATTTTACCCATTTGTCTAACTAATTATATTATTCTGTAATCTCAACTCCTTCTTGCCTGTGGCTTTTTAAGGTCCCGATAGGGACTCCTAACTTCACCTATCCCTTTAGACTAACCATCAAGCTCTCAAAAGCAAGATTCCAATCTTCTGGGAAGTTTTCCTGGAACCCTTTCTTTTTCTTTTCCTCTTCCTTTCTCTTTTTCTTTTTCTTTTCTTCTTTTTAATAGACTTTATATTTCAGACTGGCTTTAGGCTCAGAGCAAAGTAGAGGGGTAAGTACAGAGAGTTCCCATACACTCCCTGCCCTCACACACACAGCTGCCCCACTATCAACATCCTCGCCAGAGTGGTGCGATTTGTTGCAATTGATGAACCTACATTGACACCATCATCACTCAGAGATCATACTTTACATTAGGGATCACTCTTGGTGTTGTACCTTCAGTGAGTTTTAACAGATGTCTAATGCTATGTATCCACCAGTGTAGTATCATGTACAATAGTTTCACTGCCCTAAAAATCCTCTGTGCTCTTCCTATTCATCCCTCCTTCCCCACTAACCCCTGGCAACCACCGATCTTTTACTGTCTCCATAGTTTTGCCTTTTTCAGAATGTCATAGAGTTGGAATCATACTATAGTTCTGTAGCTTTTTCAGATTGTCTTCTCTCAGTAATATGTATTTAAGATTCCTCCATGTCTTCTCATGGCTTGATAGCTCATTTCTTTTTAGTACTGAATACTATTCCATTGTCTGGATGTACCACAGTTTATTTATCCATCCACCCACTGTCTCAGTCAGCTTGGGCTGCTATAGCAAAACACCATAAACTTGGAGGCTTAAACAACAAACATTTATTTCTCACAGTTCTGGAGCCTGGGAAGTGCAAGATCAAGGCATCAGTGGATTCGGTGCTCTTCCTGGCTCACAGATGGCTGCCTTCTGGCTGTATCCTTACATGGTAGAAAAAGAAAGCTCTGGTGCTCTTCTCCCTCTTGCAAGGAACTAATCCCATCATGGGGGCTCCACCTTCATGTCCTCATCTAAATCTACTTACCTCCCAAAGACCCCACCTCCTAATAACATCACATTAGAGGTTAGGGCTTCAACATATGAATTTGGGAGTGGGGAGGGGACACGAACTTTCAGTCCCTAACACTACTGAAGGACATTTTGGTTGATTCCGAGCTTTGGCTATCACAAATTAAATTGCTGCAAACATCAGAGAGCAGGTTTTTGCATGGGCATAATTTTTCAACTTATTTCAGTAAATACAAGGGGGTATGATCGCTGGATCATATGGTTGTATGGAAAGTTACCGACCAGGATCCCTGGACGCTTTAATCAATAGAAATTGATAAGAGGTCAGACAAGGAATTCAGGCAAGACTTTACTGGGGCTCATGCTGCAGCACGAGGGAGCGAAAACAAGTATGAGGTGCCCTTGCTTGCTCCCCGAGGGGTGGCAGGGGGTGGGCTGGTTCCTTAAATGGGGGGAGGGTGGGAGTGGATTGGTGGGTCAGGCTGGAGGGGCGGCTTAGGTGGTCCACCCACCTCCTCGTGATGCCGTGTGCAGGGATCGCGCATAGTGTCCTGCTTTTGCTCCTGGCACCTCAGAAGTGGCGGTTGGGTTTGGCCTTTTGTATCTTGTTGTTCATGATTTACCCCGACTGCACATGCACGCAGTTATTTTTAGTCCCTTGTAGTTTCTTTGTATTCTGTTGCTCGAGGAGATCTTTGTCCGGGTGCAAGCACTGCAGCAAAGGGTCCCAGGTCCCAGGTCCCATCCTATCTCAGTAAGAGTATGTGTAGTTTTGTAAGAAGCTGCCACACAGTCTTCCAAAGGAGCTGTACCATTTTTCATTCCCACTGGCAACTGAATGAGAATTCCTGTTGTTCCACATCCTTGTCAGCATTTGGTGTTGTCAGTGTTCTGGATTTTGGCCATTCTAATAGATGTATAGTGGTATCTCATTGTTGGTTTTAGTACTGTGTTTTTCTTTTTTCTTTTCTGTTGTATATATACTACATTGTAAGATTTTCCTACAAAATGTTTTTATAAAGATAATATATGCTCTATAAAAGTCCCCTTTGCACATCAGCCTCTGCCTTAGACTCTAATATTCTAACCAGCCACAAGGGACCCAACATCAACAGTTTCTTATACCTCCTTAGAAGTATATCTTTTTATCTCTCCTCTGCATCTCTATCCCTCCCACCATGTCCTGGTCTCACCCAACTCAAGCCTAGACCTGTCAGTGTGTTTTTGTTTTTAAATAATTAAATTTATTTAGGAAAACTTTCTGTAACTTTGATATTTGTTTTATAATTACAGTAAGCCCAGAGAAACGATTTTACAATCTCTGGTGTCTCTGGTTGTCAAACTACCCATGTAATTCTCTTACTGTCATTTTTGCTACAGTGGATTTATTCATCAAATTCAAATACAATATTTATTTTATCCAGAGTTTTTACTAAAATGGAAATATTTTATTCATAAAATTCCTGTTTAAATCACCTCTCTTTTTTAAATAAAATATTATCCTTAAGATTGTAATCCATTCAATTTGAGCAAAAGTATAGTTATTTAAGTAAAAAGTGCATGTTCAAATTAAAAATGAAAGTGATCATATGAAATTATATATAAAAAGAGACTGAAATTGACCCAAATTTTTATTGTGGTTTTAGTTGTTCATTAGTAGGTTTATTTGGAGGCCGAATCCACCTTGAGTGTGGATTCTACTTTCCGATAAGGCAGTGTGGGAAAGAAAATCCACCCAATGGAAGAGGGTGATAACGACCACCTCCCCATCCGCCATCCTCACCCTCCACCTCCACCCCAATGGGAAGAAATGCCTCATCATTAATGGAGAAGGTGAAGGGCCAGGCCAAGCAATGTGGGAGAAGAATTTCCTTTTCCCATGAACTCTCCCTTTGGCAGCAAGGGCCTCTAGATTGGAGGAAGGGGTGGAGGGCCAAAGACTGGCACGGCTTTCCCTGGCTTGAAGATTTCTGCAACAAGAACGGGCATGTACGTGTCCGGCTCAGCACTCCATTTCCCCTCAAATTAATTAATTAATTAAAGTTTTAAGTTTTGCCAAAGTTATACAAACAAAAGTTAACTAGTTCTACAAGGTTTATTATTAATAAGAACATAGGTCAGTAGCCTCACCTCCTGTTATTTCCCCTTACCTAGAGGAAATCAGTTAGACTCTTCTAATTGTTATTAACTGCCTCAAAGTCCACCTGAATTACTCCATTTCTCCCGCCTCCACTATCTTGTTTTCCTTCTTTCAAGAGGAATGAATTCTGATTGTAAGTTTCTTGAACCTTACAAATTTTAGGGACTCTTTTTAAGAGAAGGTCAGATTTCAAATATAAAATTAAATGGAGCTCTCAGGCTTGAGCTTCATTAGCTTCATGGTAAATCTGCCTCTGCCTTCCAGTGAAAACACACAAGGTCTATTGTTTTAAACTATCCTGTTTCCCAATCCACATACCATGTCTGGAACACCAAATCTTACATTCCAGTTGCTTCCGAAAGTCCACCTCCTCTATAAAATCTTTTCTACTGAACAGCAGAAACAGTGACATTTCTTTAATTCTAGTTTCTTTAAAATTTAATTCCATATTTTCCTCCACTTATCACCCTACAACACATACTTATCCCATTTGTTTTAAGTCAATTTTAGAAAATGACATATAGTCATGAGCAGCCCATGATGCACAATTAGGTATAAAGTTGGCTTTGCATATCAAAGGACATTAGTTATTATCTTTATCATTACATTTGAGGCAGAAGCCCTTTTCTAGGTGCAAAAAGATTTAGGGAAATACAATTTCTAGTGTTTGACTTAATATAGCTAATCGGCTAGAAAAAGGGACAAAATATTAAATATTAAAGATGACCAGATGGAAGGTAGTGAAGCCACTAAAAACAAAACCAAGTAGGGTAAAATCACAGGCACAAAATGCAACTCAAAGCATTAGTAGAGCTGAAGCTGGTTTTCGTTTGCATTATGAATCTCTTTACTTGCAAATGACAATACCAGAGCTCCAACAAGGCAATCTTATACATCAAACTGTCATGAAAATATGTGGCTCTTTCCTGCAGTGTCATGTTACTACCAAAATTTTTATTTTCCAGTAATACTGGAGGTAGTAATTAGAAGGTGTATTATTTCTGGCCAACCATAATGGATACAACCACAGCAAAAGGTTAATTGTTATGCTACAAACACTGCAGTAATTAGCTTTTTTTTTTGAATAGATCTTTATTAGAGTATAATTGCTTCACAATACTGTGTTAGTTTCCGTTGTACACCAAAGTGAATCAGCCATATGCATACATATGTCCCCATATCCCCTCCCTCTTGAGCCTCCCTCCCATCCTCCCTATCCCACCCCACTAGGTCATACGGCACCCATGAACCTAATTGCAGAGCAGTAATTAGCTTTTATAGCAGCGCTCGACAGGCAACATACTTCAAGTGAAAGCTTTTAGATAAAGGTTATCCTCAATGTTGTGCCCATAGACTCCCCTAAATTAAGTCAATAAGCCATCAAATTCACACGTGTCACCTGGAGGGACTGGAGCCATGGGGAGAGCTTTCAAGGGTTAGACCAAGAAGAGTTTGGGAGGAAACTTCAGGAGGGAAGGAGCCCATGCAGCCCAAGTTCCTCTCTTTCCTTCTGTTCTTTTCTATGCCTCTGCTCAGTTCAGACTCGTCCAGTGGAGGTCCCCCTACTGCTGTTTGCTCCTCAGCCCCCTAAAGCCTGGGCATCACGTGAGTGGTCACAAGCAGGCCTACCCACATGTTTGTAGGCCCCAGGCAAGAGTACAAAGGAGGGCACCGTGCTCTATTTTTTTTTTTTTTATGGAAGTAGAGTTGATTTACAATGTTGTGTTAATTTCTGGTGTACAGCAAAGTGATTCAGTTATACGTGTATATATATTCTTTTTCATTCTCTTTTCCATTATGGTTTTTACATTCAGGATACTGAATATAGTTTCCCATGCTATACAGTAGGACTTTGTTTTTATCTATTTTATATATAGTAGTTTGTATCTGCCAATCCCAGACTCCTAATTTATCCCTCCCCCACCCCCTTTCCCCTTTGGTAGCCATAAATTTGTTCTCTATGTCTGTGAGTCTGTTTCTGTTTTGCAAATAAGTTCATTTGTGTCATATTTCAGATTCCACATGTATGAGATATCATATGGTATTTGTCCTCTTTCTGACTTACCTCACTTAGTATGATAATCCCTAGGTCCATCCATGTTGCTGCAAATGGCATTATTTCATTCTTTTTTATGGCTGAGTAGTAGTATTCCATTGTGTATATATACCTCATCTTCTTTATCCATTCATCTGTCAATAGACATTTAGGTTGTTTCCATGTCTTGCCTATTGTAAATAGTGCTGCTATAAACATTGATGTGAATGTATCTTTTCAAATTATAATTTTGTCTAGATATACGCCCAGGAGTGGGATTGCTGGATCATATAGCAACTCTATTTTTAGTTTTTTTGGAACCTCCATACAGTTTTCCATAGTAGCTGCGCCTCTATGTTTACATAGTTAAAAGTCATAAATCAAGCTAACAAACTGTTAAATATGTTCAATCTTCCTACCTTTATCCTAAGATAAAAATTTTTGTAATGTATAAAGCTATATTTTAATTAGTATGGACAAGCTATCAGCAATGAAAAAATTTAATTATTATCGTGTGTGTCTGCATAGTCTGGTGAAGGGCTGTAGATGTTTGGATAAGTCATAAAATAAAAATTCACACAACTTACTCCATGAAATTTATTTTCTCCCCTTCATTTCAGCAAAATCATTTAATGATGCTGTTATAATCATGATTTTCATATTGATATAACCAGTGTTCTATTAATAATAATGCCAAATTACATAATATTGTAGCTTTGGAATTTTTAAATTTAATTTTTTGGAGAAACTTTGTTCCGCTAAGGCAGTAGCAGTTGGAATTGTCAATCAAATTCTTAAAACAATACTTATTTTAGAAAATGAAGGATTGGGGTTTCTGGTCTGGCATGGAAAGAGTATAGACACCATCACTCCATCCTAACAAGTAAAAAGCTGAACAAACTGAAAATCAACAACTCTTCTTAGACCTGTTAGAGAATTGAGATCACAAAGCAAACTGCTGCTCCCAAAATTGGAGAGACAAACAGGCAGAAACAGAGAATCACAACTTACTGGGCAGAAACCTCCAGGGGAACCAGTAGGCAGTATGAAAACCTGAACTGTAATAGATGAACTCCTGGAGACTCAGTGCAGAAGACTGCTAGAGTTAAAAACTCCACAGGGACCCAGTCTTTGGGGGATGCCCACACTTTTGTGAGTTTTATTTTCTGAAGCTCTACCAGATTCTCACAGTGAATATTGGAGAAAAAGCCCCTTACATTTCTGGCAGGGAGGAAAAGAAAAGGAAACAATTTGAAATATGTCAGAGCATTCTGTTCTTAACCAGACCTGCTCTTCAGAGAAATTATCTTACCAGAGGCTGATCTATTGGGGTTTTATCAGAGCCTAACTGACCGGGGGAAGAGAAATACCCAATCCCAGCCCACTCTAGCCATACTATCCCACCTAATGGGGATATAAGCTGAGAAGCACTTGTGAAGTTCATAGCCCAAGGCCACAGGCTCACTAAAAGACTGAGACCTAATCATAGGTCTATACAATGCTTCCCACACTACCCCCACCTTAACACCACAGCACTGAAGCCTGGTTTACCCAAGTTCCTTTTACCCAGTACATCATGTCTGACTTTCAACAAAAAGTTACATGGCATACTATAAAGCAAAAAACCCAATTTGAAGAAACAGAGCAAGCATCAGAACCAGACTCAGATATGGCAGTAATGTTGGAATTATCAGACCAGAAATGTAAAATAACTATGATTAATATGCTAAGAGCTGTAAATGAAAAAGTAGACAACATGCAAGAGCAACTGGATAATGTAAGCAGATAAATGGAAATTCTAAGAAAGAATCACAAAGAAATGCTAGAGATCAAAAACTGTAATGGAAATGAAGACTGCCTTTAATGGGCTCTTTAGTAGACTGGACACAGTTGAGGAAAGAACCTCTGAACTTGAGGATATGTCAATACAAACTTCCAAAACTGAAAAGCAAAGAGAGACAAAAGATTGAAAAAAAAATTGAATAGAAGGTCCAGGAACTCTGGGACAACTACAAAAGTGTAACATATGTGTAATGGGAATACCAGAGGAGAAGAAAGAGAAAAAGGAACAGAAGAAATATTTGAAGAAATAATGACTGAGAATCTACCCCAAGTTAATGTCAGGCACCAAACCACAGATATAGGAAGCTCAGAGAACACCAAGCAGGATAAATGCAGAAAATAAACATTACACCTAGGCATATAAAATGCATACTGCAGAAAATTAAAAATAAAGAAAAAATCTTGAAGCCAGAGTGGGGGGAAAATCTTACTTATGGAGGAGGAAAAACAAGAATTATATCCAACTTCTCTTCAGAAATCATGCAAGCAAGAATAGACTGGACTGAAATATTTAGTGTTAAGAGAAAAAACCCACCAACCTAGAATTCTGTATCCTGCAAAATCATCCTTCAAAAGTTAAGGAAAAATAAAGACTTTCTCAGTCAAACATTGAGGCAATTTGTTGCCTTGCAAGAAATGTTAAAATAAGCTCTTCAGAGAAAACGAAAATTATATAGGTCAGAAGCATGATCTAATAAAGGAAAGAAAAGCATTAGAGAAAGAATAAGTGAAAGCAAACTAAAACTTTTATTTTTCTTATTCTTAATTGATTTAAGAGATAACAGTTTGTTCAAAACAGTAATAGCAACTACATATTCAATGATTATAGCTTATGTATAAGTGAAATAAATGACAGCAATGATATAAAGGGTGGGAGGGAGGAATTAAGAATGCTTTGTTATTATAAGGCACTTGAACAACTCCTGAAGCAGTATAGTGTTATTTGAAAGTGGACTTGGATGAGTTGTAAACATATATTGCAAACAATAGGGCAACCACTTTAAAAAAAAAAGTAAAAAAAGAAGTATAATTGATATGCTAAGAAAGGAGAGAAAATGGAATTATACAAAATGCTCAATTAAAACCACAAAAAGCAGAAAAAGAGAGGAAGGAAGAAATAGCAACAAGACCAAGGGCAATGAATAGAAAATAGTATCATAATCCAACTATATCAATAATCACTTTAAACATCAATGGTAAAAATCCACTAATTAAAAGGCAGAGATTATCAGAGTAGATGAAAACACAAACCCCAACAATGTGTTGTCCACAAGAAACCCATTTTAAAAATAAAGACACATATAGATTAAAAGTAAAGGAATGGAGAAAGATATGCCACACTAACACTAATCAAAAGAAAGCTGGAGTAGCTATATTAATTTCAGAAGAGCAGACTTCAGATTTATCGTAGGTATACAAGGCTGATTCAACATTTGAAAATTCATGTAATCCATCACATCAACAAGCTAAGGAAAAAAAATCATATAATCATATCAATATATGCAGAAAAAAACACTTGATGAAATCCAACACCCATTCAAGATAAAAACTCTCAGCAAACTAGGAATAGAGGGGAAGTTCCTCAACCTGCTAAAGAACATCTACAAAAAACCTACAGCTAACATCATCCTAAAAAGCTAGACGCTTTCCTGCTGAGATTAGGAACAGGCAAGAATATTCCTTCTCACTACAGTATTCCTTTTCAACATTGTACTGGAAGTCCTAGCTAATACAATAAGACCAAAAAAAGAAAAAAAAAAGAAAGAAAGAAAGAAAGAAAGAAAGAAAAAGTATACAGACTGGGAGGGAGGAAATAAAATTGTTTTCGTTTATAGATGACACGATTGTCTATGTAGAAAATCTGGAAAGATCTACTAAAAAAAACTCCTGTAACTAATAAGTGATTATAGTATGCTTGCAGGATACAAGGTTAACATAAATCTCATCGCTTTCCTATATACCAGCAATGAACAAGTGAATTTTGAAATAAAAAATACAATACCAATTAAAAACAAACAAATAAGCAACCCCAATACCATTTACATTAACATCCCGAAAAATGAAATACTTGAGCATTAAACTAACAAAATATATATAAGATCAATATGAGGAAAACCACAAAACTCTGATGGACGAAATCAATGAAGAAATAAATAAATAGAGATAGTTGATGCTCAGAGATAAAAAGACTCAATATTGCCAAGATGCTAGTGCTTCCCAACTAGTGCTTCCCAAATCTATTGATCTATAGATTTAATGAAATCCCAGTCAAAATCCCAGCAAGTTATTTTGTGGATATCGACAAAATGACTCTAAAGTTTATACGGAGAAGAAAAAGACCCAGAATAGCCAACACAATATTGAGGAAGAACAAAGTTGAAGACTGACACTACCAACTTCAAGCCTCACTACAAAACTACAGTAATCAAAGCAGTGTGGTATTGGTCAAAGAACAGACAAATAGATCAATGGAACAGAATAGAGAGCCCAGAAATAGACCCATAAAAATACAGTCAACTTATCTTTGACAAGGTAGCAGAGGCAATACAATGGAGCAAAGATCATCTTTTCAACAAACAGTGCTGTAACAACTGCACATGCAAAAAAAGAAATAAATCTGGTCACAAATCTTACACCTTTCACAAAGATTAACTCAAAATGAATCACAGACCTAAATTTAAACACAAAACTATAAAACTCCTAGAAGATAACATAGGAGAAGATCTAGAAGTCCTTGGGTTTGTGATGACTTTTTTTTTTTTTAATTTATTTTATTTATTTATTTCTGGCTGTGTTGGGTCTTCGCCGCTGCACGTGGGCTCTCTCTAGTTGCGGCGAGCAGGGGCCACTCATCGTTGCAGTGCGCGGGCCTCTCACCGCGGTGGCCTCCCTTGCTGCGGAGCATGGGCTCCAGGCACATGGGCTTCAATAGTTGCGGCACGCGGGCTCAGTAGTTGTGGCTCACGGGCTCCAGAGCACAGGCTCAGCAGCTGTGGCGCATGGGCTCAGCTGCTCCGCGGCACGGGGGATCCTCCCAGACCAGGGATCGAACCCCTGTCCCCTGCATTGGCAGGCGGACTCCCAACCACTGCGCCACCAGGGAAGCCCTGTGATGACTTTTTAGATACAACACCTGAGGCACGATCCATGAAAGAAAAAATTAACAAACTGGACTTCATTAAAATTAATAACTTCTGCTCTGTGAAAGATGAGGTCTAGAGAATTAGGCGTTAAACCACAGACTGGCAGAAAATATTTGCAAAAGATATATCTGATAAAGGATTATTATCCAAAATATACACAGGACTCTTAAAACTCAACCATAAGAAAATCAACAACCCAATTAAAAGACAGGCCAAAGACCTTAACAGACACCTCATCAAAGAAGATATACAAATGACAAATAAGCACATGAAAAAATGCCCATATCTTATTTCATCAGGGAAATGCAAATTAAAATAGAGATATCACTAAACACCTGTTAGAATAGCCAAAATCCAGAACAGTAACAACATCAAACCTTGGCGGGGAGTTAAACACCAGGAACTCTCAAGCATTGCTGGTGTGAACGCAAAATGGTATAGCCACTTTGGAAGACAGTTTAGCACTTTTTTTTTCCTTTTATAAAACTGAGTATACTTTTACCACATGATCCAGCAATCTGGTTCCTTGCTATTTACCCAAAGGAACTGAAAACTTACTTCCACACAAAAACCTGCACACAGATGTTTTTTATAACAGCTTTATTCATAAGAGCCAAAACTTGGAATCAACCAAGATGTCCTTCAGTAGGTGAATGGATAAATAACCTGTGGTCCATCCAGACAATGCAATATTATTTATCACTAAAAAGAAATGAACTATCAAGCCATGAGAAGACATGAAGGAATAGTACTGAGTGGCAGTGGCCAGTCTGAAAAGGCTACATACCGTACGATTCCACTGGAAAAGAGAATGTATGACATTCCGGAAAACACCAAACTTGGTGACAGTATGAAGATCTGATGATTTTCAAACGTTAGAGGGAAGGGATGAATAGGTAAGCACTGTGAGATGACGCATGGCACAGCTGGTACTACAAACTGGGTTGACTCCTAAAGCAGTTGAACTTTCTATTACGGTTCTGCATCAATAAACCACAGGACCTGCCAGGGCTGAAATCCCATTGCCACCTGTGCCTCCAGTTGGTGACCAGACTCCCTGAATTAATAAAAGGTTTTTTTGGTTTTTTGTTTTGTTTTGTTTTGTTTTTGTTTTTTTAAGACAGATACCCAGCAAGTTACCCACTCTCCAACTAAGGTCACTTGGGCAATTGACTTTCCAGAGCAAATTGGCCCCGTTTAAGAATTCTTGGCTCCTGAAATTCGGAATAAATTGGGTTCTTCTAAAAGAAGTTTTATTTGGGATTCTAGGCTGAACCCCTCTGCACGGCACATAAGAGACGGCAAAGTGGAGGGGGCTCCCCGGCCCAAAAGCTGGATCCCGACACCGCGACAGCGTTCACCCCAGCCCGGCGGGGCCGGCCCAGAACCAGACCCGGCCGGCACAGCGCGGGCGAGGCCCTGGCGGAGAGCCAGACCCGCCGCTGCCCCCGCGAGCCGTGACCTGCCCGCCAGACCTGGCGGCGCAGTCTCGCGGGATTCCTCAGCTCTCGCTCCCGGTGCGGCTCCTGAGGTGGCTAGAGTCCCGGACACTCCCGGGAGCCGTCTCTGGTCGCGGGGGTACGGTGGGCTGGACGGGGACGGGGAGGAAGGTGCCTTCGACCGCCGCCCGAGGTGAGGGTCCTCGGGTCCCGACTGGGCGGGCGGCCGCGGCCGGGCGGGTGCCGGGGTGAGCGGGGGCGGGCCTCGAGGGGTGCGGGGCGGGCGGGGGGCGCGCGCTTGGAGCCGCAGGTGCGGGGAAGGCGGCGGCGGCGGGACGGTCCGCACCGGCCAAAGTTTTCCCGGAAGTTGGGGAAAGGCGATGCTGGTCCCCGCGGGGCCACGGGCAGGTGCCCGACGCTGGGCCCGGGGCAGGTGCCCGGGGGTGGGGCGAGTTGCCCTGCCTGGCGCTGGAAGTCGGGGCACCGGTGTGTGTTGGGGGATGGGGTGGGGGCGTGCGATTATTCGTGGCTCCGGGCCCACAGCCTCCCTCCCACCGAAACTCCGTCGCCGCCGCGGGACAGCTTTGCTCATTTCCCTTTTCCGTGAGATCGCTACTCCCCCCAGCCCTTGAATACTAGTTTCGCTCCTCCGCAGTAGGAATCCTAGAAGTCTCCCTCTAGTTGGCCTTTTAAAAAACGTAAAAGTATGTTTCCAGAAGAGTGCCACAAAAACTGGCCCTTTAGAGTCTTTAAAGAATTGAAGAACTCATGAGATCTTAAGGAATTTCCCCGGGACTCGGTTTTCTCGTGCGTAATAAGATAGCCAACAGGGGCTTTTAGGTTTTACAGTTCTTTTAGTCCTTCTTAACTTATTCCCATCCCCACCATTTTCTCCATCTCACTCATCCAGTGCCCCCCTTTTACCCTGTGTTCCGTACAGCGCAAGCCTCCTATCATCCGTTCCCTAGAGATGAGACTTCCTCAGCAGGCGATAGATTCTGTGCCAAGGCAGGTGGAAGAGGATCTCGATGGGACGAAATTTTCCGTCGTTTTTCCGGTGTTAGTTACCTAGGGTGAAAAATCTTAACGCTGCACTTTGACGTACGCATTTGAGTCTATGACAAACGTTGCTGATACACCCTTTTGGTTGTTTTTACAGTAATTGACCCAGAACCCATTTTCAGGAAAAAGAGCTTCCTTCAAAATGGTAAAATAATTAAACGAGGAATTTGAGCATTTTATCTTTGGATGGAAATCTGAGAATGAAAAGAGCGATTAATACAAGCCATGTGGTAAAATTAGGAATTTGAAGAGAATGGAAACGTTTACATTTTTGTGGACATGTATGTTTCTACCCCTCGTACGAGGGCACAGTCTTTTCACCTGTGAACCAATTACTGTTCCCAGATGTATGAAAATGGCCTACAACATGACATTTTTCCCTAATCTGATGGGTCATTATGACCAGAGTATTGCGGCTGTGGAAATGGAGGTGAGTAGTCCTTCGTATCTTTATGGAAAAATAGTTTATGCTCTGTTCTGGAATAAACTAAAAATAGGACCTTTTTATTAAAAAAACCACAGACACAGTAAGGGATTTCTTCAAGTTGTATATAAGTCCTACTTTGAATAAATCCCTTTGAGAATTAAATCTCCCTACTAACTTACGCTCGTGTACATCTGTGGCCCTGCTTAGTGGATTTGCTTAAGATCGAGTTCATTTTATACGAAGTATAGTTATGAATGATTTTGCAATGTCTTGCACCTGTCAAATATTTTGCTCTCCTGAGTAAATTATGGTAGTTCCTCTAGAAATGTGAATTCTGAATTTTTCCTAATTGATTGAACATATAATCTATATTGCCTGGACTAAAAGTTCTTGGACTACATGTATTTTCATAAGTAGTTGTTATGTTCACTTGACCCTGTTTTTCTGAAGCAAATCAATGGCTAGAAGATTTTGGGGCTGTAGATAGCGTTTTGCTAAAAAGTGACTTTTTTTTTTCTTTAAGCATAGTGCTTCAGTATTCTTTGTAAGATACCTGTTTAAAAAAAAAAAATAACATCAGGGGAGGAGCAGAGTGACACTAAAGATTGCCTCAGGTGCCTCAGTAACCTGCCTCTGGTTTAGAGATACGCAGATTGCTAGGGAGGTGTGGGAAGAAAGAGTTACCTGTAGAAACCTGTCCTCTCCTACAGGTCTGTTAGGTGGATAACTTTCATGAAGGAAAGAAGACTAATGTTTCTGTAGTTTTTTTCCAGAAAAACTGAGGATGGTAAAGGCTTTTCCCCCTCAGATTGTTTCTAAGAGTTGAAACCCCGGCAATTTTAATATAGACACAGCTTTAAAAACTGACCAGACTTGATTTCGCAGCTTCTAAAGTCTTCCATTGTTGTTTAGTTGAATAGTTGTCCAGCTACCTCATTGTAGACTCATGTCTAAAATAGGAAGGCTTTTGAATACTAAGTAGAAGTACTTTTAAAAGATATTGCAAATTATATTACTATAATCTTTCAATGGTTTTTCAGACCAGTGCAAGGTGGGTGTCTTTTTGAACACTGAACAGATGATGTGGTGAGACTTCCATTGGTTAATCAGAACCATTTTGATTGTTTAATCTGATTAAATAAAGTATGTAGTATGAGTAACTTCAAGGAATAATTATAACCTTCATTCACATTTTTTCTGATAAGTGTTTTATAACTCATATCTTATAGAGTTCTTAAAAATTTTTTTAAATCTGGTCTCCTTTTTGTATAGTAGCTACATGCATTTTGAATGCTGACATTGACCTTATAAATTCAGATAATTTAGAATTCCTTATCATAGAGTACCATTATGAAGATAGGGAGAGATGCATCCCTGCTATTAAATACTATAATTATAAGATGATAAGAACTAGTTTTTGTTCTAGACATGTCTTTTTAAAACCAATTGTTTCTGACCCAAAAAAGGTTCTTTTTCATTTACCTAGCTTCTTTCCCAGGTAGTTTTGTGTCGGGACTTGATATCAAGAAGGCATTTTTGTTCTTACCTCCTTTATTTGATTGCTGACATTACTAATCTCTTCATTATATAATCTACACTTTCTCTTAGCCTTTAATATTAAGTTTTATTCCATAAATCACATTTCAGTTGGTTTAAGGATATAAAAGAAAGCCATCAAGCAGTCATTTAATACCAGCATTAACCTAAGTTTACAAAAAAAGAAAGGGAAATGGAAAGGCAAAATAATATCAACCTAAATCAGACTTTAAATCCCTATAAATTATCTTTTTGGTTCAGTGTATTACGCTTTTCCTATTGCCCTGTCCTTATTTGTCCTTAGCCATTGGCATTCTCTTTTAGTTCCTGTATTGAATGTCCAAAATTCTATAATTCGAGAGTTGTAAGTGACTTAAATATCATGCAGAGCTTCTTATCCTCTTTTGTGCCATTGACCCATTCTCAGAATTTTAAAATTTAAATAACATAAGTAGGATTACAAAGGAAACCAATTATATTGAAATATACATCTATTTATAGCCCAGGTTAGGAAGCTTTGAACCTGTCATTATATAGGTGAAGAAACTGAAGCCCAGAAAAGTTATGATTTGTCCAAGATCTGAGGGCTATAATCTGATGCAGTCTTCTCTGTCATCATGGACCATAATGTCATCTTTAACGGTTTTTGTGGGGTGTTTTTTTTATCCTTGACCTTATTGGATAAAAAAGAAAATATTTCCTAAGATTAGAATGTCCTGTGTTAATTTCAATCTTTGCTGCTTCTTCCTAAACTTCATTTTGATAAAAATTAAGCTGGGAGATTTTTTTTTAACCTCTAATCAGCTCTACCTTTCTGTTTCTCATCCATGCCTTGAATACAAAGTCTTGTCAAAATTTTTAGATCAAACATAAAATCCTTTGGCTTCAGCCTGTCCCCTCTGTTAGTGCCAAAGTGATTTCAGTAAAATGCAAATCCATGCAGTCCACTCTGGGGTTAAAATTCGTCACCATTTTCCTAAAGCTGGAGAAATAAAGACCTGACCAGTGCAGCACCTAAGGTTCTTTATATGAGACCCTGCCTTCCTGTCCAGCTTCCCATCTCGTTGCTTCCCATGTTACACACTCTGCTTCGGCCAAGCTGACCTGTTTGTAGATGTAGAGCTCAGGTCCATATTACTCCCTCTCACTTCCATACAGTTGCACATATTGTATCCACTGCCTCCTGGGCTCCTTACCTACCCTTCTTCATCTGCTCAATTTCTTTACATCTCAATTAAAGCAATAACTCTGTCTAGTGAAGCATTCCTTTCACCTTTCTCCCAAGCATATTTAATCAGCTCACTCTCTACACTCTGACAGTACATAATATATACAACTGTTCTTATACTTACCGTGCTGTATTGCACTTATTTACATGGCTCTCTCCCTAGCTTTTGAGGTTGTTGAGAGTAGGGATATTTATTCATTTCTATGTCTAATGCCTAGTACAGTGTACAGTGCCTCTGAGCATGGTAGATGTTCAATGAAGGCGAAATAAAGGAAAAGAAGATGTTTCTTATTCTAATAAATCATCAATGAGAATTTTCCCTCCACATCTTTACCTTCCACCTTTATCTTCTGCAGAGTCTACGTGAAAGGCACTAATATTTTTATTTTTTATTTTGTTTATTTTTTATTTTTTTAAACATCTTTATTGGAGTATAATTGCTTTACAATGGTGTGTTAGTTTCTGCTTTATAATAAAGTGAATCGGTTATACATATACATATGTTCCCATATCTCTTCCCTCTTGTGTCTCCCTCCCTCCCACCCTCCCTATCCCACCCCTCTAGGTGGTCACAAAGCACTGAGCTGATCTCCCTGTGCTATGTGGCTGCTTCCCACTGGCTATCTATTTTACGTTTGGTAGTGTACATATGTCCATGCCACTCTCTCACTTTGTCACAGCTTACCCTTCCCCCTCCCCATATCCTCAAGTCCATTCTCTAGTAGGTCTGTGTCTTTATTCCTGTCTTGCCCCTAGGTTCTTCATGACCTTTTTTTTTTTTTTTTTTAGATTCCATATATATGTGTTGGCATACGGTATTTGTTTTTCTCTTTCTGACTTACTTCACTCTGTATGACAGACTCTAGGTCCATCCACCTCACTACAAATAACTCAATTTCGTTTCTTTTTATGGCTGAGTAATATTCCATTGTATATATGTGCCACATCTTCTTTATCCATTCACCTGTTGATGGACACTTAGGTTGCTTCCATGTCCTGGCTATTGTAAATAGAGCTGCAATGAACATTTTGGTACATGACTCTTTTTGAATTGTGGTTTTCTCAGGATATATGCCCAGTAGTGGGATTGCTGGGTCGTATGGTAGTTCTATTTTTAGTTTTTTAAGGAACCTCCATACTGTTCTCCATAGTGGCTGTATCAATTTACATTCCCACCAACAGTGCAAGAGGGTTCCCTTTTCTCCACACCCTCTCCAGCATTTGTTTGTAGATTGTTTGATGATGGCCATTCTGACTGGTGTGAGATGACGTCTCATTGTAGTTTTGATTTGCATTTCTCTAATGATTAATGATGTTGAGCATTCTTTCATGTGTTTGTTGGCAATCTGTATATCTTCTTTGGAGAAATGTCTATTTAGGTCTTCTGCCCATTTTTGGATTGGGTTGTTTGTTTTTTTAATATTGAGCTGCATGAGCTGCTTGTAAATTTTGGAGATTAATCCTTTATCAGTTGCTTCATTTGCAAATATTTTCTCCCATTCTGAGGGTTGTCTTTTGGTCTTGTTTATGGTTTCCTTTGCTGTGCAAAAGCTTTTAAGTTTCATTAGGTCCCATTTGTTTATTTTTGGTTTTATTTCCATTTCTCTAGGAGGTGGGTCAAAAAGGATCTTGCTGTGATTTATGTCATAGAGTGTTCTGCCTATGTTTTCCTCTAAGAGTTTGATAGTGTCTGGCCTTACATTTAGGTCTTTAATCCATTTTGAGTTTATGTGTGTGTATGGTGTTAGGGAGTGTTCTAATTTCATACTCTTACATGTAGCTGTCCAGTTTTCTCAGCGCCACTTTTTGAAGAGGCTGTCTTTTCTCCACTGTATATTCTTGCCTCCTTTACCAAAGATAAGGTGACCATATGTACGTGGGTTTATCTCTGGGCTTTCTATCCTGTTCCATTGATCTATATTTCTGTTTTTGAAAGGCACTAATATTTTTATGTGGTTTACATATCATCCACCTTTGATCTGCCTGAGCCTAGTTCTAATAAAATACATCAGTTGATATCCTCTATGTTCTTTCCCATTATTAGCTTGACACATGTTTATTTTGAATTTATTTAAAAGATTAGATTTTTTAACCATTTATATTTATTTATATGGAGTGAAAGAATTAATCTTTTGATTGGACCATTGTATTATAAACTATATGTGTCAGATTTCTTTTCAAACATTGTACTTTAGTACTTAATCTCTAGTCCAGTCAAACACTAAATTATAACTGAATATACCTCAGCTTTTACTTTTAAAAAGTGTTTTATAGTTTCTCTAAAGAACTGATTGTGTTTTACACTTCCAACCCAACTGCCTTTGGCTCCTGCTGGTCCCGGTTGAATTTCCAGTGTTTACTATGAATTAACGTTAGGATGAGGGGCTGCAGAATTATCTGATGATTATGGCAACCAGTTGTGCCTTCTTAGCTACCAAGAATTTCATGTAAGTCAAGAGATCTATTTCCCTCCTCTTTTATGCCTTAGTTTTCATTATGTGTGATGGTTATCCTGGTTTATAGAATTTATAACATTTGTGGTCATTGTTGATCTGTGATTATGTGAGATGGTTTAGGGCAGTGGTTGTCAAACTTTAGTTCATAGACTAGCAGGTTGTGAGCTTGTTAGAAATGCAAGCTCATGGACCCCATCCCAACCTACTGAATCATGATCTGTGAAAGTAGAGCTCAGGAAATTGATTTAACAAGCTGTCCAGGTGTTTCTTATGAGTGTTAAAATTTGAGACCCAGTGGTTTAGAGCAGGGAATGCAGACATTTTCTGTAAAGGGGTAAATAATAAATATTTTTGGCTTTGCAAAACATTCAGTCTCTGTCACAGCTATTCAACTCTTCAATTGTAGCCAATACAAATGAGTGTGGATGTTTCAATAAAACTTTACTTATAAAAACAGATAGTGCATCACTTTTGGCCCACAGGCTGTAGTTTGCTGAACCCTGGTTTAAAGTACTTGAAAATGTTCTTAAGGATTACACACATAAAGCATGTAATAAAAATCATTATTGTGCATTCTTATTAATATGTTACCATATGTGTATGTGTTATTTTCTTTCCAGATAAGTTTTAAGTCAAATTTATCACAAACCAAAGGATCTGACTGAGATATCCTGGTCCTTTAGTTTTGTTCCAGAGATTGCTTGAAATAAGGGACTTTAATTTTTTCCTTATTTTATTATCTGAGACTGAAGTCATTTGTATTATTACAAAGAGTTAATTTACAATTCTGAATAGTAACTTGACTTTGTAATGAAAAGGATGTTGTACAGTCTAACTCTCCCAAGTGGAAAAACAAATGGTTGCTGGTTTCCATTGTGTTGCTTTTTGTTTCATATCTAGAGCATTGTTTCTCAAATTGTGAGGTTGATGTCCCTTGAGAGACTGATTTCATCCAGAAAGAGCTGAGATTGATCTAGGGAAAATGGAGGCCAGAATATTGTATTTTTCTTTTTGAATTGCCTTCATTAAGGCCTAGGCAAAGCTAAGTCGTGTATTGTGTTTGGAACAGCATGTGGTTGTTCTACTTTTGAACAGTCTAAAGGGAAGTGAGCCAAAAAAAAAAAAAACTCCTTTCCTTTCCACCTGTTAATATGCACTAGTAAAATGTCTCTAATCAATTAAAAGTAAAGGGATGGAGAAAAACTGTATAAACAAACTTTAAAGAAAAATTGTTTCTCTTGGTTTTTAAACATATTCATCTGCTTTTAGATGAGTCTAGTGGATCCCTTCCTTTCCTCCTTATTCTCCACTCTTCTACCCCATACAAAAGGAAAGAAAATGTTTAGTGTGACTAACCTCTTTATTTTTCAGGGAAGACTTTCTGAAAATAGGTGTAATTATTCTGAAAGTAAGCTATCGAGTCATTTAAAATGAAATAAATATACAAAAGTATTCCAGATCAGTTGTGTGTATAGTGGCTACTGTTGGGTTTTAAGTGTAGAAACTATAAACTTACCTTCCTTTCTGACATTGTACTGCAGTAGTAGGGAAAGTACCTTGACTAATTCTGAGTCTACAGAATCAGGGTTAGACCTGTATGTGAACAGAGGACAGTATTTCTCCTGGGAGTCTCTGCTGATAGGCACAAAGTCCCTAGGGTCATTCCTTGTTATTCCACAGTCTAGGATATTATTAGTTATGCCTTCAGGAGAGCCTGTCCACAAAGAGACATGGTTCTTTTAGACCATGGGAAGACTGTTGTGTTGTGATTTTTTCCTTTCCTTGAGAATGTGGCATGTAGATAATGAAGTTTTATTAATCTAGTTTGTATATATGTATGTATTCATTCATTAATGTTTGTTGAATGTGTACCTGATGTGAATTATAGTTTTTCAAGTTACAAGTCTTCTTCAAATAAATTCGCTGCCCCTTTCTCTCTCTCTCCTCCTTCTGGGACCCTGATAATGCAAATTGTTAGTATGCTTGATGTTGTCCCAGAGGTCTCTTAAATCAAACCGTCCTCATTTTTTAAAAATTCTTTTTTCTTTTTTCTGTTCAGCTTGGGTGATTTTCACCACTCTGTATTCCAGTTCACTGATCTGATTCTCTGTATTATCTAATCTACTGTTGATTTCTTCTAGTGTATTTTTTATTTCAGTTATTGTATTCTTCAGTTCTGTTTAGTTCTTCTTTATAATTTCGAACTCTTTATTAAATTTCTCACTGTGTTCATCCATTCTTCTCCTGAGTTTGTTGAACATCTTGTGATCATTGTCTTGAACTCTTTATCTGGTAGATTGCTGATTTCCACTTTACTTAGTTCTTCTTTTGAGGTTCTGTCTTGTTCCTTCGTTTGGAACATATTCCTCTGTCTCCTCATTTTGCCAAATTCCTTGTGTTTATTTCTAGGTATTGGGTCGGTCAGTTATGTTTCCCAGTCTTGGCGAATTGGTCTTATGTAAGAGACATCCTGTGGGGCCCAGTAGAACACTCCCCTCTGGCCACCAGAGCTGTATGCTCTAGGGGTGCCCACTATGTGGGCTGTGTGGACCCTTCTGTTGTGACAGGGCTAACAACTGTGAGCACCCTGGTAGGTGGGGCTGGTCCCCAGCCCTGCTGGCTGCAAGTCCCTACCTTGTATGGTGGCTGCCAGAGGTAGTGGTACCCACTTACCGCTAATAGGCTAGAGGGAAGACTCCAAAATGGTGCTTGCCAGTACCAGTGTCCCCGTGGTAGAATGAGCTCCCCAAAATGAATGCTGCCAGTGTCTATTTCCCCAGGGGGAGTCCCGGCCTTCTGCCTCTGTGGGAGCTTTTCTAAGATCAGTAAGAGGGTCTGACCCAGTCAAATTACTGCCTCTGCATTGGGACTTGGAGTGTGTGAAGTTTTGCATGTGCCCTTTAAGAGTGAAGTGTCTGTTTCCTGCATCTCTCCAGCTCTTCTGTATGCAAGCCCTGCCAGCCTTCAAAGCTAGACATTCTAGGGGCTCATCTTCCCAGCGCGGGACCCCCAGGCTAGGGAGCCTGATGTAGGGCTCAGACCCCTGGCTCCTTGGGGAAAACCTCTGCAATTGTGATTATCCTTCCATTTATGGGTTGCCTACCCTGGGGAGGGGGTCTTGACTGTACTGTATTACTACCTCTCCTGCCTGTCTCATTGTGGTTCCTTCTTTATATTTTTAGCTGTGGAAAATCTTTTCTGCTAGTCTTCAGGTTGTGTTCATCAATAGTTGCTCTGTAAAGCTGTAATTTTGGTGTGCCTGTGGGAGGAGGTGAGCTTAGAGTCTTCCTACTCCACCATCTTGGCCACACTCTCTAAGTTACAAGTTTTAAATTAAATAATTGACTCTTCAGTGGACAGATTATTTTGCAGTACCAACCACCTACTATATATCTTTGTCTAATTTCTAAAGGAAAGGTCTTTTGGAGAAATAGTTTAAAATTTGTAGTGCTCGCTAAGAACTACTTAAAAAATAACAAGTTTTCTGTTGTGGAAATAATGCAGATTTCTGTTTTTTATTCTTGTATTGTATTCCAGGCCCTGGTTTGCATTTTTTAAAAAGAAGTTGACTTGCCTGAGATTGGTCACATTCATGATAATAAGTGGCAGAGTTTGTACCACTTGATTATACAGTAGTCCATTAACATTCTCAAAGAATTTACTCAACTCTCCTAACCACTTTGACAGTATTTGCTCTGTGAAGTGTAAACATTTAAGGACCCCTTTAGATCTTTAGTGAGTCTGTTGCCTACCTAAGGCACACCACTTTTTTTTTCAATCATTTTTTTAAACTTCTTCACTTTTTTTCAATTTTCATTACTATCACTAGAGGTTGGCTTTCTTTTTGGTGACATTTTTTTTTTTTAATTCTATTTATTTGTATTTATTTATTTATTTATTTATGGCTGTGTTGGGTCTTCGTTTCTGTGCCAGGGCTTTCTCTAGTTGCGGTGAGCGGGGGCCACTCTTCATCGCGGTGCGCGGGCCTCTCACTGTCGTGGCCTCTCTTGTTGCAGAGCACAAGCTCCAGACGCGCAGGCTCAGTAGTTGTGGCTCACGGGCCTAGTTGCTCCGTGGCATGTGGAATCTTCCCAGACCAGGGCTCGAACCCGTGTCCCCTGCATTGGCAGGCAGATTCTCAACCACTGCGCCACCAGGGAAGCCCTTGGTGACATTTTAAAGTAAGAAATAAAGCTCTTACGACTTCTTGAGAGTTACTGTGTGACACCATGAGTAGAAAGCACAAATCCTGAGATGAGAATCAGATGCTTTACGGTCACTTGGCCTTGGTCACTAGTAAAGTGGCTTCTTCCATGTACCAGGGGGATTCTGATTCATGCTTCAGAAAAGTGACAAATGTCTATATAACCTGCATCTTTATTACTAAGGGAGGCAAGGTGCAGGCAAGATACTGCCACAAGCCCAGTCTGCTTAGACTTAGCTTTATGTATTTTTTAAAATCAAAATATTTTTCTTCTTTTGATCCCTCTCTATTAGCCTTTTAACCCAGAGTTTCTCTTCAGGATCTTATAGCACCGGCAACCCCGGGTCTATACTATGGTCCCTTCCATTATCATGTCATTAGATCATGGGAAGCTAGCTGGTGTGTTTTAAGGAAAAGGTGTAGTATGACAGAAGTAGGCATTCTGAGAGTGTGAGCAGTACGCTCATGCTGCTTTCCCGTGTCTTTAAATTCTACTCCGGCCACTTGAAGAGGGAATGATATTGGCTACACCTGATGTCATAAATAGGTGACTAGAAAACACCCAGTTCATGAGAGGTCTTGGGCTGATTATCTCTAGATGTCCCATAGTTGTGTCCAGTATCTACCAGGAACCATTAGCAGAATCAAAGTGGAAGGTTCCTTTTATTTATGTAGGGTTAATCTCCTCATTGGTACATACCTATGGCCTCACCAGCTTTATGTCCTAATATGATGGGCCAGCGTGATGTCCTGTGAAATAGTGATATGGTTAGAGTCTCTGGTCAAATGAAATTGAGGCACAGAGCTGAAGAGCTGATATTACTCTAAGGCGGTGCTTCTCACACTCTGGTGTGCTTCAGAATCGTCTGAAGGGCTTGTTAAAACACAGATCACTGACACCACCTCCAGAATTCCTGAATCAGTAGATCTGGGGTGGGATGGAGAATTTACTTCTAACAAGTTTCCAGTGGGGCGTGCTGTTGCTGCTTCAGGGACCACTCTTTGAGAATGACTGCTCTAAGGCAAGTTGGGGAAGATGTGTTGCTGTCCTTGTTAGGTGAAAGTAAATTCCTTTTGGAGGAAAAAGCATTGGCCAGATTAGAGCTGCATATGTGTTGCCAAGGCTGTACTGATTTGCTATAGTAAAGAGACCACATCTGGAAAAGTACCTTAGTTAGCCATTTGATTAAGGTTGCTTAAGACAATGTATTAATAACATATCCAGTTAAAATGGACAGGTGCCACCGATTACTACCCCTGAATCTGTTTTTCATGGTGTCACTCATCTCTGAAGGCCCTGTCTACAGTATTGCTTTTGATTTTCTATCATGGTAGAGGGAGACCTCTAATGTTTTTTGTTTTGCCACCCCGACCATAAAAATGTTTATCCAGGAAGCCAATATGGTGATTGTGCTATTGTGAAATACAACTATTTGAAGTATACACACCTGGGCTTGGGAAATTACACTGGGTTGGGTTTGGGATCTGTTAGTTCGCATCCTCCTCCGGAGTTGCCCCTGTGTAATCTGAAAATGACCCCCATACACAGAGGGCAGGGAGAGACTGAAGAAGAGGCAGACCACTCCAGATTGGTAGGTGGCAGATTTAATAAGCAAGAAAACTTACTTATGAGGCTTGTCTTGGGTGGCCACAAGGTGAGTAGATCTCCGCACTCACCTGCCAGAATCTTAAAAGTTTATATAGAGGCCTTCACTGGGCTCAGTCACACATACCGTCCAGGTGATCTCAGCACCACTTTACTATCTCAAGGCTGAGGCCTTGGGCAGCTTGTAGTGCGGGGGAGGCCAGTGGAACATACCTTCCAAGGACAGGAGAGGGGATGAGGGACTTCCGTTTGCCAGGGTCCAGCTCATGGGTCGTGTCCTCTCGATTATCTCCTCCAACAGGGTCCCACCAAGCCCCTGTCAAAAGCCCAGTCTCTGAAGCTAGCACGTTGAATCTAGAATCAGTACACGCCTATCAGTATTAGCACCATCTAAAATTTTGTTCTTTCCTCTGTAATCCAGCACCCTCAAACCAATATAAATGTATAGTGTCTTACAAATAATGTATAATCCTTTTTTTCAGATTTAATTTTGACTTGACCCTCCCAGGGCATGGTGGGGTAGAACACTTCTTATAGATTGAGACATTGAAGCATGGTGGGGATGGGGTATGAGGCTATTTATTTGCTTCTTACAAAGTAAATCTTTCAGATGAGTGCCTCAACAGACCAGGGATGAGGGTCTGCTTTGAGGGCTGGGGGTTCAGAGTCCTCTGTGGGGACTCTGAACCTTGTCATGTATCCCCACTTCAGATCTTGACATCCCACTGCCTTCTTATCACAATATCACTGGATCTCCAATGTGAAAGGGAAGCAAATTTAACTGATATAATTTGGCAACCTGCAGGATCAAACTGTGCCTTTGGTTTTCAACTTCAGCCTTGAGATAGTAAAGTGGTGCTGAGACCACCTGGACGGTATGTGTGACTGAGCCCAGTGAAGGCCTCTATATAAACTTTTAAGATTCTGGCGGGCGGGTACGGAGATCTGCTCATCTCGTGGCCACCCAAGACAAGCCTCGTATTTAAGTTTTCTTGCTTATTAAATCTGCCACCTACCAATCTGGAGTGGTCTGCATATTTTAATCTTTCTGTTTCACTCCACACCTTGAGCCAAGAATTCAGGGATGCCAGTATGTCGCTCTCTTCCTAAGCCCCTAGAAGCACTCACTTCAGCCCATAGTCCTTGAATACATCATGGTCTTTATACCTTTCTCTGCTTGTCTGGCAGCAGCCACTCAGCCTTGTCTTCACTGGGCACATAATTCTAAGAAGTTATTTGAATCTAAGTGATTATAAGGACAATACAATTAGTTGTTTTTCTGCTATATACCATGGGCTGCCAGATTTCCATCTTTAAATACTGACAGAATGTTTGCTCGCTTTTGGCCCCAGTTAGTCCAGAAAACCAGTTCTAGAATTCTTCCCATTTCACCGAGGTCACTTACAACTTGTTCTTTATATAATTTTTATGCCAGTTGGTCTTCTTGGTTGCAAACAATAGAAACCAACTTTGACTAACTGAAGCAGAAAATGGGTGGATGTTGGGTAGCTTGTCGGATCAATGGAGAGGCTGGTGAACCAGGGAGAAGCAAAGGGAACCAGAACACAGCTAAGATCATGCCATAAGATCAGTCTGTCACCAGTGCCAACGCCAGTGGACACTTCCTGAACCATTGTCCCTGGACACTTATTTTGGCACTGTGGGTATTATTGATCCCACTGCAACTGCCTCAAATAATCTGACTGTTCTTTTATACAATAATCTCAATACCTGGAGCATCCAGCTGGCCAAACTTAGATTATGTGCCTATGTTTTTGTTGTCAGGTTGCACCCCTGCATCTGTCCTTAAGCTTCTATAACATCCCACCTACTTTGGGATTCCCCAGAATAGGACTGCTGGGCAGATGGATATGGAAATGTTCACTGTAAAGCTCAGTGCAAGACAGAGTTAGTTAACTAACAAGGAGAAAATTTCATTGTGGTACCTACAGTTGCTTTGAAATTTATGTCCAGCTCTGCTATTCAAGTCTTTGTTACCCTCTTCATAAACTTTCTGAGCCATAAAGTGTCCTTAGAGACCATCCAGTAGTTCATCATGTTCATTTTACTGGTGAATGCTCTGAGACTCAAAGACAGAAAATTATCTGCCAAAGGTGACACCAGCAGTTAATGACAGAGCTGGAACCAGAATTACAATGCTGGCATTATTTCCAGCAAAGGATTATATAAAATACTCCACATATTTTGGTTCTCATTGTCTATATATCATAGTTTGGCTCTGCTCTTTTTCAGAATAGAGGTATAGTTTGCCTTCTTAATTGCCCTCTTCTTCCTTGTCCTTGCTAGTACTGATAGTAACTACCACAGGATTTCTACCAGGAACTGACCATTTTCTTAAAGGTTCCTGCCTTTTATTTCTCTGAGTGTTAAAAGTGTAATCAACAGGAGTATTTTAATTATTACTTAATGCTAGAATTTCAAAAGCAGCATTGATTTTTTTATGCTGTTGTTAGTTACTGGGTGAGTTTCTGAGCCTTCTTTGAGAATAAAATTTGAAAAGGAGAAATTCTTGCGTGAGACCATGAAGGCTCTGGGTTACTGAGAGAGTTGAAGAAGGTGTGTCGTTCAGGGAGGAGAGAGGGAACGGACTGAAGAGCCTAGAAAGTTTGAATCATTGCTCAGTTCATGGGTTTACATAGCACTTACCATGCTAAATACTAGTTTAATAATCTGATATTCTGAGTATAAGATTAAGGACACAAGAAATGTCACAATGAGTCAGGTTAGTAGTCTTTCCATCTCAGTCAAGGTTTGGTTTCTGAGAATGATACCTAGGACATTTTATGGAAGAACATAAAAGATTCCTGTCAAGAATTTTATTTAAACAATTAGGGAAATATGCTCATTCTGTTTTTTCAACCATTTGGGATGAGTTCAATAACAGGCTGACTATCCATTATTTAAAGTGCTATTATTTGTTCTAAAATTACCTGTTCCAGGGAATTCCCTGGTGTCCTGTGGTTAGGACTCCAAGCTTGCACTGCATGGGGCATGGGTTCGATCCCTGGTCGGGGAACTGAGATACCGCAAGCTGCGTGGCGCGGCCAAAAAAATTTTTTTTTAGATAGATAGATAGAGAGATTGATTTTAAAAATTACCTGTTCCAGAATTACCTGCTTCAGGAGGTACATGTATCATCTGAATATGATAAACATAGTTTGAGGTTTTACTGTCTTTGATTAATGTGTCCTGTGAACATTTGTTGAGTTTTGTTTCATGTTAGAAGATTCTCAGTCCTCTTTTGATATCCTTCTTCCCCTTCATTCTTATTGGCATTCCTGCCTGTCTCATGCTTTGGGGAAGGGTAATTTTCAGGGAGAGTTGGGTGGCAACTTAGTATCAGGGTTACAGAGGACAGATCTGGAGTCATTTGGACCCAGGTTCCTATCCTGGTTGCCACTTACTACTTATGTGACCCTATGAAAGGTGCTCTTAGAGCTTCAGTTTCCTCATCTGCAAGGTGGAGATAAGAACATCCCTCTCAGGGACTTCCCTGGTGGCACAGTGGTTAAGAATCCGCCTGACAATGCAGAGGATGCGGGTTCGATCCGTGGTCCAGGAAGATCCCACATGCCGCAGAGCAACTAAGCCTGCGGGCCACAACTACTGAGCCCATGCGCTGCAACTACTGAAGCCTGTGCTCCACAAGAGAAGCCACCGCAATGAGAACCCCGAGCAAAAAGAACATCCCTCTCACAGGATTGTTGTAAAAACAACTGGTATATGAGAAAGCACAGTGCCTAGTTTATGGTAGGTGCTGAATAAATCTCATTTATTATCAGTAGCATTATCTCAGGAATAAGGGCACTTAATTCTAATTTAGGCTAGATTTGGGGATTTCAGTAACAATTTCAGTGAGGAATTGGATTTCATTTTCTCACTTGTAATCTGAGAAAATGGATTAGCTCAGTAGTTTTCAAACTGTGATCTCTGGAGGTGGTTTGAGGTCACCGGTGGGGAAGGGGAGCAGTGAGAGGTGTCTCAGAGGGAGGGCTTCCTGTTCAACCGGAGCAGCTGTGCTTTTATTTATTTAATATATTAAGCTTCTTTGTAACCTCTTAGTTAAAGAAACTGTTCCTTGGCAGAATACACACACACATTTTAAAAACAACAGGCTTAAAAGTCTACTCAGGTCCCTTCCAAGTCTAAAAAAATTTCTTTATGTCTATTAGTTTGCAACGGAGCTTGAACATTAGTGACCCACACTAGATCTGATCTGAAGACATGTTTTGTTTGCCCTGTACATTATTTTAAATGTTTACATTAAAATTTTTTTTAATTTGGAGATTTCGCATACAAATCCAGGTTCTGTTTTCTTATGAAAAATTGAAATACCTAACAGCTCTGTGCTTCCACTCTCCAATAACAGTCCGCTAGAACTGAGTAGCAGCTGCTCCCCAACTACTCCTGCTGTCTTATACCCTTCTGAATTTATCTGCCTGGCCACTGAAGGTATTTGAGTTTTCAGCATCTGATTTATCCCTGCGGATTGCATGAACAGCAACGTTATTGGATTAACCAGTGTTGGCACTCTAGAAGAATTAAACAGAGGATGTGACTTGCCATGTTTGCCCCATAAGAAAATTGTTCTAATATAGCAAAAAGTACTCGTGTTACTTTCATTTTGTCTGCCCTGGACAATAATAGTTCTTAAGTGCTGACCATCAATTTATTTATAGCTATTGTAGAATGGCTTCTGAGTTAGAAGAATTAAACAGTGTGTTTTAATTATTTCCATCATAAGATTTGATTACCAGACACTCAAAATTTGTAGGAACTAGGCTTACTTGGAACAGGAAACAAAGAGGTAAATGCTACCAGTTGCCCGTGCCTCCCTTTATTCCACCTCAGTCCGAGAGGGGGATACTCACACAAGCTGGGCTTTCTCCCCCTCCAGACAGAGAAAACTGGGAAAAGTACCCTACTGTTTGCTCTCCAACAAGCTCTTGTTAGGTGGCAAAGGTTTGGGCCTCAGCACCATTCAGATAAGCGAGATACAGTATACAACCGTGGCAGCCCTGTCTTTGCCCCCATCAGGGCAGGGTGAATTCTCCACTGGTCCAAAAGTCCTCCACAGCTCTTGTCCTCTAATTGTTGGGTGTGCCCTTTAAATGAGACTTGTTAATTGTAGTATTGTAATCACATCTCATATTTACTTATTAATCTTTTTTTTGTCTGCTTGGCCTTTCATTTACTAACAAATATGAATTGAAATTTCTGATTGTGATCATGGAATTGTCCACTTCTCCTTATAGATTTGTTGCTTTTCATTTTACATATTTTATGCTATTTTATTAGGCGTATGCAGTGCTCAGCAATGCATTTTAATGTATATCTGTTGCGGTTTATCTAGAATCTGAATGTTTTGTGGCCAGAGATATTTAATTGGTCACAGTGCTGAAAATAGAAGTCCTCATTCTCCTATTTATTTTTCAGAGAGGTCTCAGTGTTCATAGCTCACTGATGAGACCCTTCCCCTGTTTTTTTGTACAGCTGTAGATTTTCTTTTTTATTTTTAAACATTTTCTCACATTTCAGTGGTATTTGGAAAGGAAGAAGACAATATATAAGTTCAGTGCGTTGAATCAGATTTTTGAATCCAATTTTTCGTCTAACTCTACATGTTCTCTTTGGATAATTACATTCAATTATTTCAATTACTGTTTTTATAATGATGACTTCCTCATCTATATCCTTAACCTAAAGTCTCTCGCCTGCAGAGCTCTATTTGTTTAACTTCCTGTTAGTAGACATCCACACTCACATGTCCCACAGGCACTTCATACTGTCCATCAACGGGTGAATGGATAAACAAATTATGGCATAGCCATACAATAGAGTACCACTCAGCAATTAAAAAGAATGAAGTATTGATACACAGAACAACAGGATGAATCTCAAAATGATGCTGAGTGAAAGAAGCCAGACAGAAAAGAAAATATACTGTATAAATTCATGAAAAATTCTAGAAAATACCACTCTTTAGTGACAGAAAACAGAGCAATGGTTGCCAGGGAAGGTTACAGGTGGGGGAAGAGGGTGTTGATGAGAGGGGAGATAAGAGGAGGGATTACCAAGAGGCAAGAGGAAACTTCTGGTAGTGATGGATGAATTTGTTACCTTGATTATGGTAATGGTTTCAAAACCCGTCAATGTGCGCACTTTATACATGTTCAGTTTATCATACATCGATTGTACCTGAATAAAGCTGGGAAAAAACCCTCATTATTAAAGACTTTTAACAGAAAAACAATAATCCCTGTCCACTGTTCTCTATCCCCACCCAGTCCTCCTCCCCAGTGGCAGCCACTTTGAACTCTTTTAGGTGTTCCTCTGCTACATAGGCCATATTCTACCTAATATGCTTAGTGTGTTATTTGGATTCATCAATTTAGAACTTCAGGCAGTAGACTTTTAGTCTTTCCTTCATTATGGTAGTTGATAATATATTTATCTTACTTTACCACTTTTACTTCTCCTCTCAACCTCCTAATACAATTTTTTTTTCACTGCTGAATCAAGTAGTATACTTTGATTGCATTTATTTCCCATAACCCCCCCCCCACGTAGTTAATACAGCAACTGCATTTTTCCCCATTTGCTTTGTTTTCTGTGTACCTATGGTTAATTTTTTTTTTTAGATGTCCCAGCAGACCTGTTAGACATATAGCAGTAATTATCTCAGATGCTCAGAATATCATATAATCTGTCAGTTCCAATCCTCCACTCCCATCCCCTTGGACAGACCTACTAGAGAATGGACTTGAGGATATGGGGAGGGGGAAGGGTAAGCTGTGACAAAGTGAGAGAGTGGCATGGACATATATACACTCCCAAACGTAAAATAGATAGCTAGTGGGAAGCAGCCGCATAGCACAGGGAGATCAGCTCGGTGCTTTGTGACCACCTAGAGGGGTGGGATAGGGAGGGTGGGAGGGAGGGAGACTCAAGAGGGAAGAGATATGGGAACATATGTATATGTATAACTGATTCACTTTGTTATAAAGCAGAAACTAACACACCATTGTAAAGCAATTATACTCCAATAAAGATGTTAAAAAAAAAAAAAGGAAGAGCAGAATTGGAGAAAGTGGGTAAAGACAACTGTTTTCAGGGTTTTTTCTATAAAGAGGAAGAGAAAAATGAAATAATAGCTGGGTGGGGGTGGGAATGTGGAGTCAAGGAAAGTTGTTTTTTTTTTTTAAATTTTTTGCTGCATTGGGTCTTTGTTGCTGCACGCAGGCTTTCTCTAGTTGCGGCGAGCAGGGGTTACTGTTCGTTGTGGTGCGCGGGCTTCTCATTGCGGTGGCTTCTCTTGTTATGGAGCATGGGCTCTAGGCTCACGGGCTTCGGTAGTTGTGGAACGCAGGCTCAGTAGTTGTGGCTCTAGAGCATGGGCTCTAGAGCGCAGGCTCAGTAGTTGTGGTGCACAGGCTTAGCTGCTCCACGGCATGTGGGATCTTCCCAGACCAGGGATCGAACCCGTGTCCCCTGCATTGGCAGGCGAATTCTTAATAATGCGCCACCAGGGAAGCCCAAGGAAAGATTTTTTTTTATGGTGAGAGATAATAGAATAAGTTTGTATGATGGGGGAATCACTGTAACACAGAGGGGGAAATTACTGCAAGAATAGGAGACAGGACAGTTACCAGAGCAAAGTCCTTGACTAGACAAGTGGGAAGAGATCCAGTGTACAAATGGAAGACTTAGTTGGTTAGGAGTTCAAGTTGTTCAACCGTTGAAATAGTGAAGGCAGAGAATGTGGATAAGCTGCAGTTAGGTTTGGTACCTTTTGTGAGAGAATAAGGAAGTTGTCTTTTGGTTATTTCTGATTTCTCAGTGAACTAGGAACAGAATCATCAACTGAGAGGATGGGGTGTGGAACTGGAGGTTTGAAAAAAGAGGAGAATGTGAGAGAGATCTCTGTAAAAGAGAGTTCATTGACTGATGTTTTAGCCCAGAAATGTTTTAGTAGCAGAATTGCAGTGTGCTGCCAACCTTTTCAGTGTGGAAACTGGTATCCTTCTGTTCTGAGAAATGTTCTTAATGTCTTCTTTGATTATCACCCCAACTCGCATTTTCCTTGTTTCTTTCTGGAAGTCCTTTAGTCAGGAGTTGGACACTTGGAGTGATCCTCCTATTGTCCATCTCTTCCTTCAGCTTTATCTTCTAATCCTTCTATAGAGTTTTTAATTTCAGCTATCTTATTATTTTTAAATTTTCCATATCATCTTATTCTTTTTTAATGGAAGCGATAGCTTCTCACTTAAGTTATTCAGGGTTTTGTTTGTTTGGTGATTTGTTTTCTTCTGTTCCCTGCATAGTCTCTATTTCCTCCAAATTTCCTTTTATCTGCTTGCTTGTTTTGGTCTCTGTCTTTCGTGATGCTTTCTTCAAATGCCTGATGATCCTTGGCTGCCCGTTCATGTTTGTAGGGCCCTGAAAAGCTCTGTGTGCATGAATAGGACTGGTCACCGGTGGGCTTCTTGGTAAGGTGAGCTTGAGGTCAACTAGCTTTTTCATTGTCAATGTGTAGAGAGAAGTCTTTTCTCCAAGACTGTTGGGTTTTTTCAAAGATTGGGGATGGTAGGTGTATGCCTGTTTGCCAGTCTTTTGGGAACAGAGCAGGAAAAGAAGGTGAGGGCTTCCTGTTTCTGTAGGTAGACTCTTACTCAGTCCCCCTTTCGTCACTGTGGATTGTACTTCTGCCCTGCTCTGTGCCTGATAGCCAAGTGCAGAACGTCTCTAGTGCCATCTCTTCTGGAAACAACTCTGGTAGAATGCGGTGGTCATCTGGCTGCCTGGGTGGGGATGGGGGGTGACATAGTGAGGAAGTAATTTGTAAACATTCCTCCAATTTTAGCCTTTTATGCAACTTGGTGCTTCAAAGAACTGAGACTCTCAGATTCTTTAGGACAAATCAGCTCATTCTCATGTGAATCCCTCCACTCCAGCTTTGTCCCGTTAAGTGACTTATCACTCCTCTAATAGCTTTCTGTTGCTCAGAGTTTGGGGCTTTGTTTTTTGTTGTTTTTGTTTCATTTTTGTTCTTTGGAAAACTCAGATATGCTAATGTAGTTTATCTTGTTCACTTACTAATAGATTAGTACCTTTTTTTTTCTTTATTGTCATGTTACTAAGGAAGCAAGGAGGAGGGAAAGGAGATAAACATATGTGCTCAATCTACCATGTTTTTCCAGAACCTGTCCACACTCTCTAAAGGGTAATCACAATAACTAATATTTTTTGAGTACTTACCTGTATGCCAGACACTGTTACAAATGCTTTACATTTATTAACTTAGTATTCATAATGATTTTATGAGACAGGTACTGTTATTATTGCCAGTTTACAGATGAAGAAACTAAGGCACAGAGAATTTAAGTAACTTGCCAAAGTTATAAAACTAGTAAATGTGGAGCTAGCATTCAAACTTAGCTGTCAGACTGTAGAGACACGTCCTGCTTACAACTCTCCCATAGTATCCCACTCCTTATTTTTAAATCCAAGCAATTTAGCATGTCATCCATGCTCTCCACGATCAGGTCCAGAGAACCTCTCCAGTCTCATCTCTCTCTACTCTGTCCTTGACTTCACCTCTTTGACCTTATCTTGTAGTCATACTGGACTTCTTGCCCTGAATACTCCATGTTCTTGTGATCCTCGTGCCTTTTTTCATGCTGTTTCCTCCACCCCAAACATTCCTTTATTCTCTAGAATGTGCAGTGAAGCGTTAAGGTATTTCAGCATATACTTACAAATTAAATATTTGTATGATCTATTTCATCTAGCAATCAAATCATACTTTTGATTTGTTTTGATTTAGCATGTCTTCTTGAAAAATGCATAGTTGAATAAAATAATATTTCACTGTGTTTTAAGGGTTCTTATGTCTAACTAAACAAAATTATCTCCTCAAATTTGATTATATTGAGAGTGAGATTTAAAGATTCTTTTGGAGACTAAGTGAAAAAGTATATACTAAAAAATTCATTTGTTATATTAAAATGTTTTCTAACCTTATCTTACTGTTTTTCTTAATAGCTTTTTCTTCCTCTTGCAAATCTGGAATGTTCACCAAATGTTGAAACTTTCCTTTGCAAAGCTTTCGTACCAACCTGCACAGAGCAAATTGATGTGGTTCCACCCTGTCGTAAATTTTGTGAGAAAGTGTATTCTGACTGCAAAAAATTAATGGACACTTTTGGGATCCGATGGCCTGAGGAACTTGAATGTGACAGGTAAATTATGTTTTCAGCTGAAAGCTACTGATGATATTTCAATATTGGTATTAATTTTCCAGAATATTAGTGACAGGCTTTCATTATTTAAGTCAACAGCTGTTTACTGCACACTTAATATATGTTAGGCACTTACTATATATCAACACTGTAAACAGTGGTGACCAAAACCAGACTTGGTTCTTGTTTTCAGGGAACTTACAGTGGGGTGGGAGGAACAGAGAGTAATCAAATAATCATAAAAATAAATGCAAAATTACAACTGTGTTAATACAACAAATGAGGGTGCATAGTTCTATGAGAATGTGTGATGGTGCCTTTGCCCTAAACTGGGGAGAAATGGGCCTTATTATCAATTCATGGACCTTTTTGCATCTGTCTTGATTAATTACTTTTATCTCCTATTCTCTAGACGTTGGGAGCTTGTAATTTGAAATATTCTACTAACATAATGACACCTCATATAATAAATCTGGGAAGGAAGGTGGCTCTCTTTTTGTTTCTTTATCTGTAGACTGAAGAAACTACAGACCCTTGTGGAACTCATACATTTCTGGTAGATACATAATCACTTTCCAGAACAACTTAATACATAGTAAAGGTGAAGATGCTCATGCCATACATCTTAGGAGATCCCCTTCTATAGAAACTTTTTCACAAACAAGGAATCATATGCAAGAATACTTATTGTAGCATTATTCGTAATTTTTTTTAAATGAGAAAAAGTCTGAAAGTCCACTGTAAGAATGATAAGTAAATTGTGATGTACTTACACACTAGAATACTGCTATACAGTTATAAGATGAATGCAGTTGACCCACATCTGTCAATATGGATAAATCTAAAAATTATAGCATAAGTAAAAAAAAAGTATGATGTATATGGCACAATGTCATTTATATAAAGTTCAAAACCTGTAAAATAATACTATATAACATTGTAGTTGGAAAATAACATAGTAAAATATTTAAAAATGCATGAGGAGAAATAAAAACTGAACTTGTAGTGAATATTTTGGAAGAGAGAGAAAAGAGAATAGGACCAGAAAGGGGTCCAAACTGTATCTGTAATGTTATATTGCTTTATTTAAAAAGATATAAAACAAAACTGACATACCACCTTTTGAAACAGCTTGTAGATACATCTGTGTTGTTTTTATGGGCATATGTTTTATTATTTTCTATTCTTATCTAAAGCATATTTCAAACGCTTTCTCCTTAAAAACCTCCACTAATTTCTAAACTATGTAGATCCTCCAAAATAATTCTGGTGTGTGGAGACAACTCAGTGATAAAGTTCTGCCCAAAACAGCAATATCCCTTTCTATCACTCCGGTCTGCCCATAAACAAGGGAGGCAAACAGCCACACTGCAACAAAATAGTGATGTGAGTTAAGCTCGTCCTCAGCCTTCCTCTTCTTGCCCTTCTTTATGAACTTAGATATCACTTGAACTCTATCCTCTCCATCCGGGAAATGATCTCATTTCAGTCATTTTAGTTGTCATCACCTTACTATGAGGCTGATCTACTTTGCTCATGGACGCTAGAAAATAAAAATTAATTTCCCCAAGACATATTTCAAATGCTTTAACAGACAAGCCAGCATTTTTTTGTCTAGAGAATACCAATCAAGATAAATTCTTTCTTAAGTACTTAGTCTTGAAACCAGAAATTATTTAACAATTATGAATTGATTGTTTTTTGAGTAAGGGAGTTTTCATGTTCACTTGCTTGATAATATATTTGTTAGTGTGTTGGGGCCTCATTAACATCTACAAGTTTTTAGTCAACTTCAAAACTTTTTCCCCAGCTCTAAAGCTGTAATCTGTTTAAGCTCGTATGTCTTCCCATCAGTTATGAATGCATAAGGAAATATTTTATAGTTGGAAAGCAGAGTATTAAAATAGTCACTCAAAAATGTCGACTTCATGTATTATTTTTTAAAATCTTTACAGATTACAGTACTGTGACGAGTCTGTTCCTGTAACTTTTGATCAACACACAGAGTTTCTCAGTCCTCACAAGAAAACAGAACAAGTCCAAAGAGACATTGGATTTTGGTGTCCAAGGCATCTTAAGACTTCTGGGGGACAAGGCTATAAGTTTCTGGGAATTGACCAGTGTGCACCTCCATGCCCCAACATGTATTTTAAAAGTGATGAGCTAGAGTTTGCAAAAAGTTTTATTGGAATAGTTTCAATATTTTGTCTTTGTGCAACTCTGTTTACATTCCTTACTTTTTTAATTGATGTTAGAAGGTTCAGATACCCTGAGAGACCAATTATATATTACTCTGTCTGTTACAGCATTGTATCTCTTATGTACTTCATTGGATTCTTGCTAGGCAATAGCACAGCCTGCAATAAGGCAGATGAGAAACTAGAACTTGGTGACACAGTTGTTCTAGGCTCTCAAAATAAGGCTTGCACCGTTTTGTTTATGTTTTTGTATTTTTTCACAATGGCTGGCACTGTGTGGTGGGTGATTCTTACCATTACTTGGTTCTTAGCTGCTGGGAGAAAATGGAGTTGTGAAGCCATTGAACAAAAAGCAGTGTGGTTTCATGCTGTTGCATGGGGAATACCAGGTTTTCTGACCATTATGCTTCTTGCTATGAACAAAGTTGAAGGGGACAATATTAGTGGAGTTTGCTTTGTCGGCCTTTATGACCTGGATGCCTCTCGCTACTTTGTACTCTTGCCACTGTGCCTTTGTGTGTTTGTCGGGCTCTCTCTTCTTTTAGCTGGCATTATTTCCTTAAATCATGTTCGACAAGTTATACAACATGATGGCCGGAACCAAGAGAAACTAAAGAAATTTATGATTCGAATTGGAGTCTTCAGTGGCCTGTATCTTGTGCCATTAGTGACACTTCTTGGATGTTACGTCTATGAGCAAGTGAACAGGATAACCTGGGAGATAACTTGGGTCTCTGACCATTGTCGTCAGTACCACATCCCATGTCCTTACCAGGTAAAAACCTATCATTTGTGTTATTTCACTATTTAATTTTAACATGGAAAATGTTCCCTGGAAATATCTTTGAATTAGTCATGACCATAAAATTAGATTTCAGGTGAGAAAATCCAATAGACAGAGGGAGTTGTTCCCTACGCCTCAGTTGAAACTAGGGTGAGTGTCCCAAAAGTTCTTTCCTGAAGTTTTAGCTTCAGTTACAATAGTAAAGTGCCTCCTTTAGCTATTCTTTTAAAAATTAAATTGGCTTGCAAAGGCAGATGAATAGTACTACAGAACAGAATCAGAAGAACAGGTCTTGTCATAGGGAGAAAAAGAGAAGTAACTTGCAGGACTTCCCTGGTGGTACAGTGGTTAGGACTCGGCGCTTCCACTGCAGGGGGCCAGGGTCCAATCCCTGATTGGGGAACTAAGATTCTGCAAGCCGAACGGAGCAGCCAAAAAAAAAAAAAAAGAGAGAGAGAAGTAGTTGTTTTTAATTCTTCAGTTGGTTGGGGAAACCCTTATTTGGGTTTATAATAAAATGGTATATATCATCTTATACTTTGCTTGTATATGCTTATAAAAACAGAATTTATGCCGAAACCACCCTGTCATTTCTTATGACAAAGCACACAATTAAAACAAAATATGTTTCATATGTTTCTGATGCTTCTGGTTGGATTAAAGTGTGATTTTAAGATTTAAAAAAAATATCTGAAAATAGAAAATCTCTTAAAGCATTTTAGTTGAGTTTTTTAAAATAGAAACTTTGTTTTTAATAGATTTTATACATTTTCTTGAATATTTATATATGGTATTAACTAATTATATTGAGTGTGAGTGCTGTCATCACAGTGTATCAGATCAAGCAATGTGTGGGCTGAATTATTTTACATAATTTATATTCTAGAAAATTACTGCACTGTAACACAGTGAAATCTATTTTACATACTGATATGTGGGGATAATGGTTTTACCTGCCTTACATCCTGTCCATAGTGTGTTATCCATTGTCTGTTTTTACTATATGATTAATAAGTGAGCTCTCTTAAAGTGATACTGCTGTATTAAATGTCTCCTAGATTCCTCAGTATTTTTGGCAAACTAGGGGGGGAAGGCAACTGTTACATACTACTCAAAAGTTTAAGATATATGATTTTTTATTTTTTATTTTATTTTTTTAATTAATTTATTTTTATTTTTGGCTGTGTTGGGTCTTCGTTTCTGTGCGAGGGCTTTCTCTAGTTGCGGCAAGCGAGGGCCACTCTTCATCGCGGTGCGCGGACCTCTCACTATCACGGCCTCTCTTGTTGTGGAGCACAGGCTCCAGACGCGCAGGCTCAGTAGTTGTGGCTCACGGGCCTAGTTGCTCCGTGGCATGTGGGATCTTCCCAGACCAGGGCTCGAACCCGTGTCCCCTGCATTGGCAGGCAGATTCTCAACCACTGTGCCACCTGGGAAGCCCAAGATATATGATTTTTTAAGATTACGTTTCATGTAAAGAAAGAAACGATATTAGAAGATAAAGTGAGAAAATTCTAATCTTATAGTGGGGAAGGACTTTATGATATAAAATCCAGGAGCTATAAAAGAAAAGATTGCTAAATTTGACTAAGGAAAAAACTTTTTTCAGATTCTGCATGGCAAAAAAACCCACCATAATCAAAGTCAGGAGACCAACTGGGAAAATTTATTCACACATCACATCATAATTGAAGGGCTAATTTCCTTATTTATAAAGAGTTCCTATAGATCAATAAGAAAAAAACCAACAATCTGATATAAAAATGAGAAAAGAATGTATAGAGGGGTCACAAAAAAGGAAAATAAAAAAGCTGTTCTTAAACATATGAAAAATGTTATAAGGCAGATGCAAATTAAAGTTATAATAAAATTATATTTCTGCTTATGACAGGTTTTATAACCACTGCATTGATGAAACTGGCAAAATACACGTTCTAGACTTTGCTGTTCAATTAGTTCAACGTTCTGTGGAAAGCATTTTGATAATATCTGGCATTTAAAATGCTCATACTCTTTGATCCTGTCCTTCTGGGAATTTATCGACAGCTCTGTTCACAAATGTGAGAAATTATATACATACAAAGATAGTCACTGCAACATTATTTGCAATGGCAATAGGTTGGAAATAACCTGAATATCTATTAGTAGGGACAGCTGAATAAATTATAGTTCATCCACACAATGGAACAGCCTTTAAAAAGAATGAAGTGCTCTAGAATGGTCTCCAAGAAATATTACTAAGTGAAAAAAGCAAGATATAATGCATAATGTATAGTATTTTGATACTTGTAACATTTAAAAAATATTTGAAAGTTTATGCTTGAAAGAAAAGTATGATTTAATTTTTAGAAAATTTCCACATTTTTACATTTTACTGATAACTTATTTTGCTCTAAGTTTTTGTAACAAAACATCAACAATGCATAAAGACTCTAAAATAGTATGTTGTTACAATGAGTTTAAATGTATTTTTTTATAGATTATTGTGAAGGAAAAGATAAATATTGAGAGGCAGATATTTTGGCAATTATAAGAAGCTGCTGTACTTATAGGAAAAAAAAATGCCAGATATCAAGCCAAGATGTAAGACGTCCTTCCTAAATATATTTAATAAGTATTTTTCCCTTTCTAGCTATATATTTTGATAAAAGTTCTTTGTTCAGAACTTCTATATTACACTTAAAGCACTTTTCATATTATGTTATATCAAACACTTCATAATAAAACAAACTGATTTATACTTTTTGTTCAAGTTTTGCATTGACTGTATAGACTTTTTTCCACTTTAAATGTATCACTAAAATTCTTATTCATTACTTTTTTGTAGGCAAAAACAGAAACTCGACCAGAGTTGGCTTTATTTATGATAAAATATCTGATGACATTAATTGTTGGCATCTCTGCTGTCTTCTGGGTTGGAAGCAAAAAGACATGCACAGAATGGGCTGGGTTTTTTAAACGAAGTCGCAAGAAAGAGTAAGAATCTATTGAATTATCTGACATTGTTTTAAAATAAATAGATCAAATACCAAATCATTGTACTGGAGTTTCATTATGTCAACTGTTGTTTCAAGTTGAAATCTTTTTCATGGAGAGATATGCTTTATTTTAGCATTTGTTATGATAGTCTTTGACATGTACTATTCTATTGAAATATGAATGAAAAGTTTGTAAAAAGTGCATTTTCTTTCCATGGCTTAGAATATATCCAGTATTATTACTGCTATCTTTAAGTTCATTGTTTTGGGTTCAGAATTTTAAATAATTTTATCCTTTTTTATCAATGATGAAAGGTGAAATGGGTCAAATATATGTAAGGCAGTCTATGGAGTATGATTCAAATGTGATGTACAATCATTACCTTTAAATTTTATTACACATAATACTGACTTAACATGTCACTTATTTGCCTTGCTTAAGATGGTAAAAATTTGAGCTTATGGAATATTCTGTAACAATATAGTAGATTTACATTTATGAGTAAATAGTTCATTTTGTTATTTATATATGTTATACATTGTGTACAATCAACAATGTAGTATAGAGTTTTTTAAACTGTTCCCAATTGGTTTGATTAATGAATTCATTTTGTGGTAAAAATTTCAGAACCTTTTCACAAATAAGTTTTCGTAGCCTGAAGAATTGCATTTAACTGGACTTTAATTTTTTTGAACTATTATTATATCTCTATCCTGTATTTATATACCCACACTAACTTCAGAATAACTTGCTATAACTTGAATGTTAGAAAGAAAGCAATTGCATTTAAACAAAGACCATTAATTATATTCTGTGTTCTTTCTCTCTGGTTTACTTCCATATTTGATATATTTATATATGATACACATACAGATAATCCCCTACTTTATGCTGGTTTGAGTTTTCTTGCCCTCATCTTTTGATTTTGCCTATTTAATTTCTTTCTAGCTTTATGCTGACAAAAGCAACTAACTGTATGCACAAAAAGATTTCATTTCATGGCAATCTACTTATATCTCATAGTATTTATAATCCCAGATTTTATAAATAATGTAAATCATATAGACGTAACTTTAATGAATTAGGATTTTTGGCACAAGATATGTGATATGCTTTATGATTTCTGTTATAACATTTAACGTTTATCAAGTAAACTCTCTCCTTGGATTTTCTTACAGTCCAATCAGTGAAAGTCGAAGAGTACTACAGGAGTCGTGTGAGTTTTTCTTAAAGCACAATTCTAAAGTTAAACACAAAAAGAAGCACTACAAACCAAGTTCACATAAGCTGAAGGTCATTTCCAAATCCATGGGAACCAGCACAGGAGCTACAGCAAATCACGGCACTTCTGCAGTAGCAATCACTAACCATGATTACTTAGGACAAGAAACTTTGACAGAAATACAAACCTCACCAGAAACATCAGTGAGAGAGGTGAGAGCAGATGGAACGAGCACCTCCAAATTACGAGAACAGGACTGTGAGGAACCTGCCTCCCCAGCAGCATCCAGCTCCAGACTCTGCGGGGAACAGACTGATGGGAAAGGCCGGGCAGGCAATGTGAATGATAAGAGCAGTGTGTCTGAAAGTGCACGGAATGAAGGAAGGTGAGCTTGGACTTTGCTATCTTAAACCATGACTCTTGAATACTGCATTACACATTTTTCATTAAAGCATGTCATATCTGGAAAGAAAGCATTCTTTGAGATGACATGTCTATACACTTAATCCAAGGAAGTTTGGGTTTTGCCTATAAATGCTATTTTGTAGTTTAATTCTTAGCATTGAGAAGACCCTTTCATGTTTATTGTTCAAATAGAAAAGTAATGTTCATTTCTGTGGTAATTGTTAACAGTTGCTTGTATATTTAGGGAAATGTTTAAGATTCATATACAATACAGGCCATTAAGTTTCAATTAGTACTACGTTATAGTACTGTCTAAAAGGTATTTGTCAGACTTCCCTAGTGGTGCAGTGGTAAAGAATCCGCCTGCCAACACAGGGGACACGGGTTCGAGCCCTGGTCTGGGAAGACCCCACATGCCGCGGAGCAACTAAGCCCATGCGCCACAACTACTGAGCCGGCGCTCTAGAGCCCGTGAGCCACAACTACTGAGCTCGCGTGCCTAGAGCCCGTGCTTTGCAACAACAGAAGCCACTGCAGTGAGAAGCCTGCGCACCACAATGAAGAGTAGCCCCCGCTCACCACAACTAAAAGCCTGCGCATAGCAATGAAGACCCAACGCAGCCAAAAATAAATAATAAATAAATTAAAAAAAATATATATATATATATATAAAATAAAGAGAAGCAAGAAGAACTACAATCCTGCAGCCTGTGGAACAAAAACCACATTCACAGAAAGATAGACAAGATGAAAAGGCACAGGGCTATGTAGCAGATGAAGGAACAAGATAAAACTCCAGAAAAACAACTAAATGAAGTGGAGATAGACAACCTTCCAGAAAGAGAATTCAGAATAACGATAGTGAAGATGATCCAGGACCTCGGAAAAAGAATGGAGGCAAAGATCGAGAAGATGCAAGAAATGTTTAACAAAGACCTAGAAGAATAAAAGAACAAACAAACAGAGATGAACAATACAATAACTGAAATGAAAACTACACTAGAAGGAATCAGTAGCAGAATAACTGAGGCAGAAGAACGGATAAGTGACCTAGAAGACAGAATGGTGGAATTCACTGCTGCGGAACAGAATAAAGAAAAAAGAATGAAAAGAAATGAGGACAGCCTAAGAGACCTCTGGGACAACATTAAACACAACAACATTCGCATTATAGGGATCCCAGAAGGAGAAGAGAGAGAGAAAGGAACAGAGAAAATATTTGAAGAGATAATAGTTGAAAACTTCCCTAACATGGGAAAGGAAATAGCCACCCAAGTCCAGGAAGCGCAGCAAGTCCCATAAAGGATAAACCCAAGGAGAAACACGCCGAAACACATAGTAATCAAATTGGCAAAAATTAAAGACAAAGAAAAATTATTGAAAGCAGCAAGGGAAAAACAACAAATAACATAGAAGGGAACTCCCATAAGGTTAACAGCTGATTTCTCAGCAGAAACTCTACAAGCCAGAAGGGAGTGGCATGATATACTTAAAGTGATGAAAGGGAAGAACCTACAAACCAAGATTACTCTACCCAGCAAGGATCTCATGCAGATTCAATGGAGAGATCAAAAGCTTTACAGACAAGCAAAAGCTAAGAGAATTCAGCACCACCAAACCAGCTCTACAACAAATGCTAAAGGAACTTCTCTAAGTGGGAAACACAAGAGAGGAAAAGGACCTACAAAAACAAACCCAAAACAATTAAGAAAATGGTCATAGGGACATACACATCGATAATTACCTTACATGTGAATGGATTAAATGCTCCAACTGAAAGACACAGGCTTGCTGAATGGACAAAACCAAGACATATATATGCTGTCTACAAGAGACCCACTTCAGACCTAGGGACACATACAGACTGAAAGTGAGGAGCTGGAAAAAGATATTCCATGCAAATGGAAATCAAAAGAAACCTGGCGTAACAATACTCATATCAGATAAAATAGACTTTAAAATAAAGAATATTATAAGAGACAAGGAAGGACACTACGTAATGATCAAGGGATCAATCCAAGAAGAAGATATAACAATTATAAATATATATGCACCCAACATAGGAGCACCTCAATACATAAGGCAACTACTAACAGCTATAAAAGAGGAAATCGACAGTAACACAATAATAGTGGGGGACTTTAACACCTCAATTACACCAATGGACAGATCATCCAAAATGAAAATAAATAAGGAAACAGAAGCTTTAAATGACACAATAGACCAGATAGATATAATTGATATTTATAGGACATTCCATCCCAAAACAGCAGATTACACTTTCTTCTCAAGTACGCATGGAACATTCTCCAGGATAGATCACCTCTTGGGTCACAAATCAAGCCTCAGTAAATTTAAGAGAACTGAAATCATATCAAGCATCTTTTCTGACCACAACGCTGTGAGATTAGAAATGAATTACAGGGAAAAAAACGTAAAAAACACAAACACATGGAGGCTAAACAATACGTTACTAAATAACCAAGAGATCACTGAAGAAATCAAAGGGGAAATAAAAAAATACTTAGAGACAAATGACAATGAAAACACGACGATCCAAAACCTATGGGATGCAGCGTAAGCAGTTCTAAGAGAGAAGTTTATAGCTATACAAGCCTACCTCAAGAAACAAGAAAAATCTCAAATAAACAATCTAACCTTACACCTGAAGGAACTAGAGAAAGAAGAACAAACAAAATCCAAAGTTAGCAGAAGGAAAGAAATCATAAAGATCAGAGCAGAAATAAATGAAATAGAAACAAAGGAAACAGTAGCAAAGATCAATAAAACTAAAAGCTGGTTCTTTGAGAAGATAAACAAAATTGATAAACCATTAGCCAGACTCATCAAGAAAAAGAGGGAGAGGACTCAAATCAATAAAATTAGAAATGAAGCAGGAGAAGTTACAACAGACACCGCAGAAATACAAAGCATCCTAAGAGACTACTACAAGCAACTCTATGCCAATAAAATGGACAACCTGGAAGAAATGGACAAATTCTTAGAAAGGTATAACCTTCCAAGACTGAACCAGGAAGAAACAGAAAATATGAACAGACCAATCACAAGGAATGAAATTGAAACTGTGATTAAAAATCTTCCAACAAACAAAAGTCCAGGACCAGATGGCTTCACAGGTGAATTGTATCAAACATTTAGAGAAGAGCTAACACCCATCCTTCTCAAACTCTTCCAAAAAACTGCAGAAGAAGGAACACTCCCAAACTCATTCTATGAGGCCACCATCACCCTGATACCAAAACCAGACAAAGATACTACAAAAAAAGAAAATTACAGACCAATATCACTGATGAATATAGATGCAAAAATCCTCATCAAAATACTAGCAAACAGAATCCAGCAACACATTAAAAGGATCATACACCATGATCAAGTGGGATTTATCCCAGGGATGCAAGGATTCTTCAATATATGCAAATCAATCAATGTGATAAACCATATTATCAAACTGATGAATAAAAACCATATGATCATCTCAATAGATGCAGAAAAAAAAATAAATAAAAGGTATTTGTCATTTTATATGAAGATGATTATCAAATGTTTTTATTTTCTGAACATGAAAGGATATTGACATTATCTTTAATTAATTTTTCCAAATGGTCATAGGTGATCCTAACACAGGTAAATATCGAATTAGCCAAAATATTGACAGCTGACTACTTTAAGGTCTCAAGATTGTCTTACCTCATCTCCTCCCAAATAGGCCAAATGTACCTCCAACAGCTTTTGCATACTGGATTATGTATGATTAGATACATGCCTTTATCTTCCACTAGATTTGTAAACTTCTCGAAGGCAGAGCTGAGGTCGGACTCATCTTTGTGCTCCCAACCTCTTACACAGTGTCCGATCCATGGTAGGAAATCAATAAAAAATTTGCTAAACTGAAGGCAGGAATCAAGCTGTCTTATTCCCCACGAGACACCATGCTCAGCCCATACATGGGTGGTGCTTGATGAAGTTTCTGAAGTTAGCAAAAATTGTATTTGAAAATAAATTATTTGTACTTTGAGGAGTTAAGAGTATACATAAAGAGTTAATTATTTCTGATAAAAGTGGATACTGGTTGGGAGTAAAACTCATGGAAAGAGAAACAGCAATTATGAGGACAACTGGCATCACATTTGTGCTTTGGTGTGTATGTACATCAGCTTTTGTTCTTTTACCTAGGGTCACTCCAAAGAGTGATGTCACTGAAACTGGCCCGGTGCAGAGCAACAGCTTGCATGTTCCCAGGTCTTCAGAGCCAAGCAGCCTCAAAGGCTCCACATCACTGCTTGTTCACTCAGCATCAGGAGTTGGAAAAGAGCAGGGCGCTGGTGGTCACTCAGATACTTGAAAACCAGATCATCGTGTTACTAAGAAGTGAATTCCTGTTACACTGGAGGTGACAGTACACTGTCTTATAAGACTCACTGTTATATTCTTCTTCTGCACTTAAAGCTACATTGCCTCCTGTTACACTGGAAACAATAGATTCTGAGAATATGATTCATTTCACATAGAGGTTAATTGACAACAGTATACCCCCAAAACGGAAATGTGCAGGTTAATGATATTTTTTAAGTTGTGTGGGAGGAGGGAGTATTAGAGGAACCTTCCTTTTCTATTTATGAAGATTCTACTCTTGTTAAAAGTATTTTAAGTTGTACTATGCTCTTTCACTTTTATGGTATAAAATCAAGATTTTTCTTTGCTGAAGTATTTAAAACTTACCTTTGTATCTTTTTTTTATATATTTGAAAACAAGTTTATATGTTTTGAGCTTTTTTTAGAAATCCTGGAAAGTCTTTTCAAATATTTTTATTATGTTATTCCAATACCTTATTTTAGCACTGCTTTGGTAGCTTTTACACTGAATTTCTAAGAAAATTGAAAAATAGTGTTCTTTTATAATATAAAAAATAGTTGATACACCAAAAGATGTTATAATGGGAATTCAACTAAAAAAATCCATTTACTCTACCTTATCATCTTCAATGTGTGAATTTTATAAAGTCTAGTTGGTTTAGGAATTTCACAGATCTATTATGCAGCTGAAATAAGGTGCTTACTGAGTGTCCACTGTTGATAATATTATGCTGCTGGCTGGTCCTTCTGATTTTTTTAAATAAAATGTCCTGAAGGATTAGTAGATGAAATGTTACTCCTTTATAAATTAAGCCAAGTGCAATTGATTTCCTTTTTTTACTATATCATGACCACCCAAGATTATGTTTGTATGACCATTTACAGTTGCTTATACTTTTGTTTTAACTTTTGTTTTTTAACATTTAGAATACTACAGACCCTTTGCATTTGTACAGTATCTTTCTCAGACATCAGGTAGAATTCATCTCTGCAGCTAAATAGGATTTTGCTGAACATTCAGAAATGTGCTAGCAGTGTTAGTGCCAAACAAATGGAAAAGAATGTAGTCCTGATAAACAGAATAAAATGTATTTCATATAACATACTTTGAAATATTAAAGAATTTTCTTAATTTTGTTTCCAATGACTATTATTCCTTGAACAAGGTTTTCTTATACTTTTTTTTCTCTATTTAACATTCTGTTAAAGCTTAAAAAGAAAATTATCATGTACTGTATGAAAAAGGTTGTAAATATTAACTTTTCCACATTTTTTAACTTTGTATACAAAAACTTTGTGTGACCTTTTCAGTAATAAAATTTTCTCTGTATATGAGATTGTAGAGTATTCTGTGGTTATGCACAGTGGTTCTGGCCCAGGAAGTGGTATAATTTTTCAGATCAGTGGCTCCATGACTAATAAGCCAGTAGCTTCTTTTTAACTAGAGAAGGAGAAGACAGTCAGGACTTGTGTTATTTTCTCTTTGTCACAGTTTCTTCCCAAAATATAATTATAGAGCTATATTTGTCATAACTTTTTTTCTTTTTTTACTATTTTTTATTTTATTTATTTATTTTTTTGGCTGTCTTGGGTCTTCGTTTCTGTGCGAGGGCTTTCTCTAGTTGTGGCAAGCGGGGGCCACTCTTCATCGCGGTGCGCGGGCCTCTCACTATCGCGGCCTCTCTTGTTGCGGAGCACAGGCTCCAGACGCGCAGGCTCAGTAGTTGTGGCTCACGGGCCTAGGTGCTCCGTGGCATGTGGGATCTTCCCAGACCAGGGCTCGAACCCGCGTCCCCTGCATTAGCAGGCAGATTCTCAAGCACTGTGCCACCAGGGAAGCCCCCTGTCATAACTTTTTTAAGCCAGTTTTAGACCTGGGATATGGGGTAAAGCAAAGGGAACCCAGGACCCTGCTTTCACTCCTGACAGTGGGAAATAAAACAAGATCATCCTGAAAACATTAGAAAAACCTAATAAGATCATGTGAAATTGCCAGGTTAAGATCTGGGAGAAGAGAAATTCATACTGCCAAGCCCAACATTTGGTGCTTCTTTTGCCTAGGGAGCATTTGATGATTTGGAAAAGCTGGCTGAGATATTAGCAGTGCTATTAACAGCCTCAAAGTCTGGAGGACAAGGAGAAGGGAGTCCGAATTTTGACCTCAAAGGGATACATCTAGGAGTAAGATGATCTATATGGAAAGCAACCCTGCTTTGTTACCTGGGTGGACTAGAAAAATCTCTAACCTTGGAATTAGAATACTGTAGTTCTGGATGACTAGTACCCTCAGGCACCAGGCAGAAGCAAATGAAAATCTTCTCTGGAGGAAGAAAATGTCATTTTACATACACTGTGAATACTTTTTCAAATGTAATGTCCATCATATAATCAAACGTAGTCAGGTATGCAAAAAGACAATACATGAACAAGAATTGGCACAAGCATCAGACAAGAGAAAAAGATCCAGAGATGCTCCTAAATTACCAGGCATAGGTTCATTAAACTCATATAACTTAAAAAGATAGCAAAGAAAACCATAATGAGATACTGCTACACACCTATTAGAATGGTTAAAATCCAAGAAATTGACAACATCAATCTCTGCTGAGGTTACAGAGCAACAGGAACGCTCCTTCATTGCTGATGGAAATGCAAAATGGTATAGTCACTTTAAAAACAGTTGGGCGTTTTCTCACACAACTAAATAAGGTCTTACCATATGATCCAGCAGTCACACTCCTACGTGTTTATCCAACTGATTTATAAAGATATGCCACCCTTGAGGTGCAGTATAAGACCCTCCACTCCTTCAGTCTAGACAGCACATAGTGACTTCCTCCCAAAGAATACAGTATGGGAACAGGGTGGGGGAAGAGTATTTGTTACAGTAGAGAAACTTGACAAACACTACCTCCACCAGGTAAAGGTCAATATCAACAGTAGTAAGTCATGTTGAGAGTATGTACCCTTCACACTGTGTGCTGAAAATGGCACTTGACCTCTGTGATCTTCCTCCCCAAAATCTATAACTTCACTCTAGTCATGACTTGTCCAGTCACATAAATCTAGGCAGATGGACATTTTACAAAATACTCCTCAAAACCAGTACTCCTCAAAACTATCAAGATCATCAAAGTCTGAGAAACGGTGACAGCCAAGAAGAGCCTAAGGAGACATGATGTAAATGTAACGTGGTATCCTAGAAAAGAAAAAGTACATTAGATAAAAACTAACAAAATCTGAGTAAAGCATGGGCTTTAGTTTCGTCATTCAATTCAGTGGAATATTCTTGAATTATGTATGTGATAAGTTCCTCCCTTCTGCTTGCTCTTTGTCTCTGGAATTCCTTTTCATCAGCTGGATGGATGCTCCAATTTTCTTATCTTTCCTCTCCTTTTGTTCATCTCTGAATTTTTGTTCTCTTTCTAAGAAAATATCTCAAACTTTTCTAAATTTCTATTGAATTTTTATTTTGGCTACCATTTTTTAACTTCACAGAGCATTTTATCTCCTCTTTTTAAGTAGTATCTTCCTGTTTTTATGACTCTTTTATATATATTAAAAGATATATAATTTACTTTTTAAAGGTCATAGAAAATATATTAATGTTTAATTTTTATTTTGTAACAAATGACTTTATTAAAGTCCCTTAGTCCCTAATAATTTTGTAGTTGATTTTTCCTGGACTTTCTAGGTGGGTGATCTTTTCATATCAAATAATGATAATTTCATTTCTCACCTGTTGAAGCCAGTGATCATTAATAGTGGTAGCAGCAGGCATTCTTGTTTATTTTAATGAAAATGCCTGTAGTACTCCATCATTAAGAATGATGTTGGCAAAAAAAAAAAAAAAGAATGATGTTGGCATTTGATATAAGGTAGATATTTTTAACAAGTTAATAAAGAATCCTGTTCCATTTGACAATTTTTTTAAATTAGCAGTAGGTGTTGAATTTTATCAAATGCATTTTTGTTATCAGTATTAGTCAAGGGGGCTAATTGCTCTAGCAAACCTCAAAATTTTAGTAGCTTAAGAAACTGTTACCACTCACACGACAGATGCAGATGTCCTTGAGGTAGACTTCCAAGTGATTATTCAAGGACCCATCTCTTCCATCTTGTGACGCTGCCACCCGTTCGGGCTTCAGATTCTTCTGCAGGATTGTCTGCACCCAGCCAGCAGGTGGAGGCAGAGAGACAAAGAGTAACCGACTGCACACACAAAAATATGGGTGGAGCGGGAGCTGGCTCACATCATTTTCAGCTAACATTCCATTTGACAGAACTCAGGCACGGATCCATACCCAAGTGCAAGGGAGGTTGAGAAATGTGGTCTAGGTGTGTGCCTGGGAGGGCGAAGAAACAGGCTTAATGAGCAACTGGATAGCAATGTTTCAATCTACAAATGTGACGTAGTCAGTACTTTTCCTAGTATGTATAATGTCATCCTTTCATGCTTTGAATAACTGTAATTGATCATGGTTTATCATTTAATATGCTGCTGGATTTGATTTGTTAGTGACTTGTTTAGGATAAAAATTTTCATCTATAGCCACCTATATTCCAAGTGATGTCTCAACCATGGGCATAATTTTTGTAATCAGTAAGCTTGAATTTTTTTAAGTATTCATTTTTAATAACAAACTTCAAAACCATCATCTAATTCAAAAGAAAAGGGCAGTTTCTCTTTTTCGTGGGATGAGAGTCTTTGATGCAAAAAGAGCCTGCTATTTCAGAGCTGGTGACATTAATTTTTATAAGAATTTACATAGCATTTTTTAACCAAGAACGTTTTAACCTAAATTACATAATATGTTTACATTTACAATGACAAGGTTGGCATGAGCAATGTGCAGCTGAACTCAACAGCAGTAAAGATGTGATAAAGCAGCATTTCACTGCTTTTTATGACAGTCAGCCACAGATCCTCAACAGAACTTTATGGAATGCCATCTTTCAAAAAAACTCAGTACCTCGTTGGGATCCATCACTGCTGGGCTATTCGTGGTACTGAAGGAACCTGGCCCTAGACTCTCCTTGAAAAACTGGCCCGAAAACAGCTTGTAACTGCCACCCATCATCAAAGTCACAGTTTTAGTGTTTCCTTACTTCTCAGAACTATACCACTGGTGAGAGTTTCCAGTTACTACTGCTGGAAAGTTTTAACACTGCCAAGGCAGTTAAACACTGGTACTCTCAGGAAATGAAAGATATAATATTTTAATAACCACAGGAGCCCTGCTGTTACTTTGCTGCATGGAAAGCTTAATCTTTAATACCTCACTGCTCACACCGCAGGTCAAAGACTTAAAATTCCAGATGCTAAAGGTTTTAACAGTGGCCACTGGGGTTTATCATGTGCAGAAGAATCATACTTTCATTAACTCACAATAGCAGTGAATCAACAAAGAGAAAAGAGAAGAAAAGGCTAATCCAAAAGTATCAAAAAGACACTGGGACCCAGAGCTAAACAGTAATGAAAGTGACATAGTAAAGTTTGTTGTGAACACAACTGGAGGAGTGGAAACCAAAGGAAGCAGTATGAAAGAAGGGTGATAAAAGAAACAGAAGGCGGAACTGGAAGTTGTAAACACTAGTTAGAAATGAAAACAAATGAAAAAATGATTGCTAGTTGAACACATTTTAGCAGGCAAATTGCAGGTTTTTATTTTCCATCCCAAGAAGAAAAAAAGGGAAAACCAGGAAAATGTTCTAAGTAGGTTTTCTAATTCTCCACCACAAAAGGAGGGGGTGAGAGGGGGTTAAGCTACTTAAGTTTTCATAGAAACATCTTAGAGAAATTTTTTCCAATAAACTATCTTCCAAATGCATGCCATAGTTCATTTTCATTTACAGTGGTCCTATTTTAAATAATTCCTACTTATTTGGTTTCACTTATACCGGGGTTTTTTAAAATTAATTAATTAATTAATTATATTTATTTTTGGCTGCATTGGGTCTTTGTTGCTGTGCACGGGCTTTCTCTAGTTGCGGCGAGTGGGGCTACTCTTCGTTGCGGTGCGCGTGCTTCTCATTGTGGTGGCTTCTCTTGTTGTGGAACATGGGCTCTAGGCACGCAGGCTTCAGTAGTTGTGGCACGCGGGCTCTGTAGTTGTGGCTCGTGGGCTCTAGAGCTCAGGCTCAGTAGTTGTGGCATACAGGCTTAGTTGCTCTGCAACATGTGGGATCCTCCTGGATCAGGGATTGAACCCGTGTCCCTTGCGTTGGCAGGTGGATTCTTAACCACTGCGCCACCAGGGAAGTCCCTATACTGGGTTTTAACATACCTAAGTGCAAAGCGTTTATTAAACCCTACGTTTAATACCTATGTTTATAAATACACTATTGCATACTATTACATTTAGGATATGTTGAGAAAAGAGGTATGAAATCAACAGAGATTAAGAAAAACTGTTTCCTAAACTCGAAAGGAAATAAAATATCTTAATATCTTCTCCATTTTATCTTCCAGAGTGCGAACCAAAGCAAAACTGTCTAGTTGTGAGTTTATTTCCTTGGGGGCCTATTCTAGGAGCTAATTAGTTTCACGGTCAGGAAATATATGAATCTGAATATATAGACTCCAGATTTTATCTGGGAAAAGTCACCAGCAAAGTACAAGCTCCCTAGCAGTTTCAGTCCTTCTGAATGGCCAGTCCAGTGCCTCCATGAAAACTTTCATAAAACAGGAACCTCCAGAGCCTGTAAACCAAGCTGACCACTGGCAAAACCCCTTGCTGGCATTTTCAGCCTCTTAGCTGCCAACCCTGTTAGTTCAGAGTCCAAGTGAAGAAGAATAACACACTGTGTTTCTAGAGCTGACCTTGTTGGCAGGCTGTGTGCAAATAAAAAGTACAGTAGAACACAACAGGAGGACTGTGTTTCCTCAACTGACAGTCATCACTGCCTCTTTGTCACTGTTCTGAGACTCCAGGTAGGGCCTTCCAGGCTGGCCCTGCAGACACTGGGAGATCCAAAGGTTTTCTTTATGAAAGCAAAGACCAAGAGAGGGGCGTGCAGCACATCCAAAACCGGGGTGTTACCGACCAGGGTTCTCAGAGTCCTTAATCAATAGAAATTGCTAAGAGGCCAGACGAGGAATTCAGGCAAGGCTTTTCTGGGACTCACGCTGCCGTATGAGCGAGGGAAGACAGGTAACAGGTGCCCTTGCTTGCTCCCCGAGGTGGGGTGAGCTGGTCCCTTAAATGGGGTGAGGGTAGGAGTGGATTGGTGGGTCAGGCCAGAGGGACGGCTTAGGTGGTCTGCCTGCCCCCGGGGGGTGCCGTGTGCAGGGATCATGGGCAGCCCCTGCTTTTGCTCCTGGCACCTCAGAAGTAGCAGTTGGGTTTTGGTCTTTTTGTACCTTACTGTTCATAATTTGCCCCAACTGTGCAGGCATGCAATTATTTTCAGTCCCTTATAGCAGTGGTCCCCAACCCCCGGGCCGTGGACCGGTACCGGTCCGCAGCCTGTTAGGAACTGGGCCGCACAGCAGGAGGTGAGCGATGGGCGAGTGAGTGAAGCTTCATCTGCCGCTCCCCATCTCTCCCCACGGCTCGCATTACCTCCTGAACCATCCCCCCCCGCCCCCATGGAAAAATTGTCTTCCACAAAACTAGTCCCTGGTGCCAAAATTGTTGGGGCCCCCTGCCTTCTAGATTCTTTGTATTCCGTGGCTCAAAGAGACGTTTCTCCAAGTGCAAGCACTTCAGCAAAGGGTCCCAGGTCTTAGCCTGTCTCGGGCAGGTGCCTTGGGGACTTTGGAGGCAGGGCAGAGTCTGGCTACCCTGGACACCCTGAAGAGACCAAAGCCAGTATAAGATACTGTCCCTTCCATTCAGCAAGCATAGAGTGTGACGGAAGGGGCTGACTTCACACATGCAAGAGGTAAGAACATCGAAAGAATTAGCAGTTACAAGGCATGAAATCTAAAGGCACTGACATGGAAGGCTTCCAAAATATTGCTCAGCACAAAAAAGCAAGTGGCAAAACAATACTTACAGGATAACAGCACGTATGTGAACAACCCCCATGCCACAGAATAATGCTGTATGCTTTCTCTAGTTACATAAGCAGGGACTCTGGAAAATGTGGTAACGTGGGTTATCTCTGTGGAGGGGACCAGCATCGTAGGTGATGATCAAAGCAGACTTTAGCCTGATCTGTAATGTTTAAATTTTTATAAGGAAGATCTATTAATATATCACATGGTATAATTAAGAATTAATTTTTTAATAGAAGATCTACTAAGCACACGTCTAGCTAATGGTGACACAGTGGGTCCACCCACATCTGGCTGCAAGGGTCCTTGCGTCACTGATGTGCACACCTACAGGCCAGGGAGGGGCGGCCGCCCACACCAATGAGATCTGGAAAGGCCACCAGCTCATCCAGTTCAAACTCCCTTTGCTTCCTCCCTCCTGTGCTTCTCTCTGTCCCTGAAACAACCTTTAGCTGGCAATCAGCATACGGGCTTTGAGAATGTCCCTTCCCCAGACTCTACTCCCATCCCCACAAATAAAGCTTAGGCCTGCTGACTTGATCCAGCACTGAGAGACAGAGGACCAGAGGACCAGCCCCACAGAGTGTGATACGGGGGGACACGAGGAAAGGAGGAGAGGCTGCAGTAGGCTGAATTCAGCTGAACAACCACAATGGCAAATCCTTTCTATCCACCACCCCTCCACCCTCCCACCCCCCTACACACAGACCACCACCACCTCAAGCGCTCCAGCAGTGGGTAATTCAACATACAATTTGTTTCTGTGTTCATGAATTTCAGGTTGAGAAGCTGGTCAAAAATGAATGTGAGAGTCTGGGATCTGAAAGTCAGGGAGAGTCTAAGGCATTTGTGGCTTTCTGAAGAAGGCAGACCCCCTGCTTTTCTCTAGCGACTCCCCCCGTGTATTCACCCACCCCTTAGAGCCCTGCAGTTGGCCCAGGCTCCTGAGTCCTGGGCTGAGGGATTGGGGCCCACGGATCTGAGAAAGAAGTTGGCTGTTTGTGGCTGGCTCTGTCCTAGCAGCCTGGCTAGGTCCTCTTGGGACCACCTAGTTTTGATCAACCGTTCCCAGCTGGCTCAGTAGTTCCAAATTCAGGCTGGACTGTGCAGGGAATAATTTTCTTGTCTGTACCTTCCTGCCGCCTCAACTGCTAAGGGATTAGGTCTTGATTTTAGCAATTGACATGGTCTTTTCCCTCCAGACCAGGTGAGTCAACTTCTCCTCTTAACATGTTTGCCAGGAGCAAAAATAACCTTCTTAACCACCTGACACTTAAACCAAAGATTCACTAAATGTGCCAATAGGAGTACTATATGCATCAGCCAAAGACAAGGCCCAGCTGTGGGCCATGAGAGCCTCCCGCTGCTGCGTCTGCCATTCAGCTCCAGAAACAAGCCAAGAAGAAAAGGTAAGTTATGTTTTGGCAAGATTACGCACACACTGTAAACCTGAACTCAGGGACTCCCAGTAGCTATTTTGTTTGTATGCTTTGGTTCAGTTTTATGGTTTCTGCAAAACTAGAGGCTGGTGTCCAAGTTGGATTGTGTTCCTCCCAAGAGGCAGGTGCTACAGTCCCTCCTTAGCATTTCCAGGTGGTGGAGGTGAGGTCCCAAAGGCAGCCATTGTCTGGACCCCAGGCTGCAGGCAAACTCCTCCTGGAATGGGACTCCAGATACGCCAAGGAGTTAACATCGTGTGTCTCACACAAAGAACAGGGGTCCATGACAGCAATACAACTTTGTTTTTTCTAATATTTTGCTAAGACACTTATTCCATATCACTTTGGAATTGGAAACAGGATCATTTCCTGGTTGTAAAAGCCTATTCATGAAGGAAAGCAAAGGCTGCTCTTGGCATTCCAGTTTAAAATGGATAAGTATTAAATGTGGGGGGGTGTTTGGGGGGTGATGGGAGTGGGTGTAAGCTTGGGAACCTCTAAGAAAACCCCACATCAAGCCTCCATCGTGCACACTCAGGCAAATGAGTCTGTGCTGGAAGCTCCAGTTTTCCCTTGGGTGACCTGTTCTGAGGTGTAAACTTTGGAGGTTCAGGAGGCAAGGAGCACAAGCGAGCCCACGTGGCTCTCACAATAAGCCACATCCTCCAGTAGGTGTTTAATGTTAACAAAAGTAGGATTTTTATCTTCGTCTGTCTGACTTCTGTATCAATCTCTCAGTTGCTTTCAGACGGAGGTATCATTTATTAGAGACCTCCGAAGACAAAAATTTAGCCTGCAGTCTTGAAAATTAAGGAGGTAAAACTAAACAAGGAACCACTCAGACAAGCCATAGAGATTTTGGTAAATCAAATGGAAGAAGACAGGTTTTGCTTTCTTGAAACCCTGTGTTGCTAATCAGGGTTGGCTAGGTCAAAGTAAAGATTGAAACAATTCACTTACTTCAACAAATGGTGCTGGAACAGCTGGATATCCACATGCCAAAAAAAAAAAAAGAGCCTAGACATAGAACTTACACCCTTCACAAAAATGAAAATGGATCATAGACCTAAATGTAAAACACAAAAATGTTCTTGAAGATAACATAGGAGAAAACCTAGATGACCCTGGGTTTGGAGATGACTTAGATATAACACTGAAGGCATGATCCGTGAAAGAAATAACTGATAAGCTGGATTTCATTAAAATTAAAAATTTCTGCCCCATGAAAGACAGTCAAGAGAATAAGAAGACAAGCCACAGACTAGGAGAAAATATTTGCAAAAGATACATCTGATAAAAGACTGTTATCCAAAATATACAAAGGACCCTTAAAACTCAAAATAAAAGAACAAACAACCCAATTTACAAAATGGGCAAAAGACCTTAATAGACACGTCACCAAAGAAGATACACAGATGGGAAATAATCCATCGGATTCCATCAAGAGCAAAGGAGTCTAGGGATGTGAGTGACTGAACGTGTCCTGCCTCCCCACCTACCCCATGCAGCCAGATAAGTTGTAAAAAGGAAAGGAGCTGGGTGGGGGGTGGAATGCCAGAGACCTGAACTGGTTCCCAATTTTCAGACTGGAAACTTTGAAGGTTTCAGAGAAGCAAATCTCCAAAAGGGCACTGCTTAGGCAGAAAAGAGTTCTAAGTGGCTAAGTGAGGGAACTAGGCAGGGAGAGAACAGAAGTAGCTACCTCCCCCCATGTTCCCCTCAGCTTTCATGCCTCGTGGAAGGGATCTAGAAATGTCCAAGTGCTCCCAGTAATAACAACAAATAATATTAACTCTCCTGGATGCTAGCAATATAATGAGGAACAAGAGACAAGCCCCTGCTTTCATGGGGCTCATATCCCAGGGGGTGTCAGACTATAAGCAAGTAACTGAATAAACCATCAAGGTAAATTCAGACAGGGATAAGCTTTATACTAGAATATTATTCAATGATATTAATTGATGCATCATTTATAACAGAAACTTAAGTGTCTACAAATATACAACTGGTTATATAATTCATTCCATTGAATGGAATACTGTGAAAATATTATAAAGAACAAGGAGGGGGCTTCCCTGGTGGCGCAGTGGTTAAGAATCCGCCTGCCAATGCAGGGGACACGGCTTCGAGCCCTGGTCCGGGAAGATCCCACATGCCGCAGAGCAACTAAGCCCGTGCGCCTCAACTACTGAGCCTGCGCTCTGGAGCCTGCGAGCCACAACTACTGAGCCCACGAGCCACAACTACTGAGCCCACGTGCCACAACTACTGAAGCCTGCACGCCTAGAGCCCCTGCTCCGCAACAAGCGAAGCCACTGCAATGAGAAACCCACGCACCGCAATGAACAGTAGCCCCCGCTCGCGGCAACTAGAGAAAGCCCGGGCGAAGCAATGAAGACCCAACACAGTTTGTTAAAAACAAACAAACAAACAAAAACTATGTTCAGTAATATCCCTTTAAAAAAAAAAAAGAACAAGGAGGAACTCTAAATATTCATAGGGAAAGAAGTCCAGGGGGTATCACTGGTGAAAAAAAAAAAGCAGGTTATAGAAAATCTGTTCCAACGTGGGTGTATTTTCCACACCACCAAGCAGTTAATTCAATTCTGACACCGGCTGTTTGGAGACGGAAACAGGTTAAGGCTTCAGTCCCGGAATTCCCCGGCAGACCGGTGGTTAGGACTCTGAGCTTCCACTGCCGGGGGCCCGGGTTCGATCCCTGGTCAGGGAACTAAGATATCCCACAAGCTGCGTGGTGTGGTGTGGCCAAAAAGAAAGAAAGAAAGAAAGAAAATTATTGCTCACCAGATAAATATTCCTTTTTTTTTTTTTTCAATTTTGTAAAAGACACAATATGCTTGTTTCTACATGCATGAAAATTTCCTACATGATGTAAATTTTCATTCATTCCACGTTTAATATTAATGTATAAAATACGTAGTTGATTTTACTTCCTACTGTAACTTGGTTTGGAACTTGACTTTGATGAGTGATCTGTATCTCCAGATAGAGATCTTAGAAATAGTTGACATGTTTTAGTCCTATACTGAATTCTAAGTTAAATATTTCAAGATGGCTTTGATCAGCCAAGCTGGACGGCTGGTATGCAGACATGAGCAAATCACTAAGAAAAACAGTTAAAACCCTGACTTTGGATATTCAGCTTGGAGACCGGCATATCTGTTGAATGTATTAACAGTGACTCATGACCACATGAGTTAAATATACTAAGGAATTAAATGTTTAGCTCATAGTTCTGGATGTGCTGAGGTCTAGGATTACTGTCACACCAACAGAAAATTGGAATTGAAATAGATATACTGGACTTGACTCCTAACTTCAAGGCCAAGAGTTTGCTAATAATGTACCCTGCTGAGTTGAGACAGGAGGGGAACCTCCCTGTCTCCCTCTGCCTTCTGTTTTCCAGGACTCTGTCAGGCAGGAGGGGAAAAATTCCATTGCAGCTGCCCATGGTATAACTTGGATTCTTGCTCCTGATGCAAAGTCCAAAAATCCCAGAACAAAAGGAGCCCTGGTGACAAGTTATAAGGAGAGGGATATCTGTACTTTCTCACCTTCTTAGGGAATCCCCAGGAGTTCCCTGGGACTTGCATCTGGTCCCCCTCCACCGGTGGAAGCAGCTCACTGGCACACTGTCGTCTGCTCTCAGCACATTCCTGGCCGCGGGGGTCATCCCTCTGCAGTGGGAACACCCCAGAGCTCCAGCCCCTGGGGCCACATCCTGCTCTCTGGAAAGGAGCTGATGCACTCACTCATCCTAAACTGTAAATGATGATGGGGTATAATCTCTGATAAATGGATAAACAAACCATGGAATTTTGCTCAGTGATAAGAAGAAACAAACTACTGATTTTGTAATAATAGATGGATCTCAAAAATATTATGCTGAGCAAAGGCAGCCAGAGCCATGAGTACACAAAGGGTACATAGTCTGAAGGGGGTGAGTATGAGGCTAGGCCTGCTGAGGGGTCAAGGGTTGTGCTACAGGCATTTCTAGCATCTCCCCGTAGAATGTGCGGGGGTGTGTCCTCTACTCAGGCTTCATCCAAAGTTCTGAGGAAAAGGGAACAGTCATCTTTAGCATCCTGTTATACATACCTGTGTCCTCAACCAGAAGCTGTTGGTTACCAACTCAACATTCATTCCCCTATCTGTTTTCATTACCAACTACCCCAATTTACTCACGTAGCAATTCTATTCTACGTGGAGAGTCTTCTTGATTTGCTGAAGTCTATGGTGGTTATCACCTTTCCCTAGTTAAAGCCTATTTTAGGGTTGAGTATGTGACCCCCTTCTGGCCAATGAGATGTAAAAGGGCTGGGGGCTGCTGGGAAAGATTCTCTTCCTCCTAAAAAGGAGACATCATGAGAGATGGTCCTTTTCTTCTCTCGACATTGTTGCATGCAGCAGGGACACTTGGACTGGCTCTCTCCCCAGGGTGGGTGATGACGTGAGGACAAAGCCAAAACCCTAAGAGTAGCAGAACAGAAAAATGGAGAAAATCTGAATCCTTGATGATGTGTTCAGTCACATGGAACAGCCTTCCCTCTGAACTTCATGTTAATAGAGAAAAGAAATTTCCTTATTGTTTACACCACACAATTTTCTGTTACCTGCTGCTGAAAGCATCTTAACTGATATAAGAATCAGCTCCTTGGGGGTGATACATAGCCCCCCAACACAAAGTGTCTATCACACAAATGATGCTCAATAAATGTTTATTGAAATATTATAAGAATGTATATATCAGACCTCTGATGATCTCAACTAGAGTTACATCATTCCACCCAATACGACTGAATTTGAGCTTGTTTATGCTGCAAAATGAGTTGCAAAGTAAAAGGACATGGTAGGGTTTATGCGGAGTGAGCACATCCAGGGATCACTGATGGTCAGGAGTCAGCAGGGAAGGCAGCAGTAACCAGCTGGCTGAGGAAATGTGGTTTATGCCTTCAGGGACTTCAACCTTCAGTATGAAATCCTTGAAAATTCTGCTATAAACATGGGGGAATGATGGCAGAGCAGAATAATAACTGGTAAGCTGAAAGCTTTTCCCAATCTGAGGTCTGGTGAGAAAAAATGAAACAGATACAGAGCCTTTAGATGACAGGTTTAAAGCTTTTGGCTATGCCCTGAGTTCCTGTACTCTTTTGTACATACTTAGAGAAATGCCACTCCATACAGATCTGCTTTGCACATTCAAAGTGATTTTTGCAAAGGGGGAAATGGCAATTCTAGGAAGACTTTGTTCAAAAAATGATCCAGAGCCATAAATTCATGGGGACCTTATTCAACACGATACTACTCTACACAATCATACCCAATTTAACAACAAAACAAAACAACAGACTTTTTTTTAGAGCAGTTTTAAGTTCACGGCAAAGTTGAACAGAAGGTATAGAGGTTTCCCATATACCGCTTGCCCAACGCATGCATAGGCTTTCCCATGATCACCATCACTCACCAGATTGGTACATCTGTTACAACCGAAGAACCTACATGGTCACACCATTGTCACCCAAAATCCACATTTTATATTAGGGTTCACTCTTGGTGTTGTATATTCATGGGTTTTGACAAATAAATAATGTCATGTGTCCATCATTATAGTATCATACAGAATAATTTCACTGCCCACCATATCCTCTGTGCCCTGCCTATTCATCCTTCCCTCCTCCTCTGACCCTGCCACTCCTGGAAACCACTGATCTTTTTACTTTTTCCATAGTTTTGCCTTTTCTAGAATGTCATTTACTTGGAATCACGTACTGAAGAGCATCTTGGCTGCTTCTAAGGTTTGGAAATTATGAATAAAGCTGCTATAAATATCTATGTGCAGGTTTTTGTGTGGACGTAAGTTTTCAACTCATTTAAACTCATGTAAACACAAAAGAGCATAATTGCCGGCTCATATGGTAAGAACATGTTTAGTTTTGTAAGAAACAACCACATTGTCTTCCAAAGTGACTGTACTATTTTGCATTCCCATCAGCAATGAATGAGAGTTCCTGTTGCTCCACATCCTCATCAACATTCGGTGTTGTCAGTGTTCTGGATTTTGACCATTCTAATAGGTATGTAGTGGTACCTTACTGTTGTTTTAATTTGCAATTCTCTGATGACATATGATGTGAACATCTCTTCATACACTCATTTGTTATCTATAAATCTTCTTTGGTGAGGTATCTGCTCAGGTCTTTTGCCCATTTTTTAATAGGGATATTTGTTTTCTCATTGTTGAGCCAAATTTTTAACTTTATTTTGGTGACAGATTTCAAAAGAGATTGATCCTCATCCCATCTATTTTGGCTACTCTGGAATCATAGGAAGGCAAGGCTAGAATTTCAGTTCAATATAATGCACATTATTTAACATCTATTATGTGTCCCCGCACATTGCTTTAAGTATTGTCAAAGATACAAAGACATGTCAGATACAATCCCTGCCATTTTGGCAATCTTTGGGGGAACCAAAAATATGGCTATAAAAAAATTAGACAACACTGAAGGACATAAAAGGTTAATTGCCAGATGTGTGTTATCCCCTCTAAGTACTTACCATGAAACTTTTTGATCTAATTAAAACTCAAAGTTTCTATCTACATACATTTAAAAGATATTTTATGAAAGGTGATGATCAATTAGGCAGGTGTTTTACTGAGAACTATTAATTTATAAACTTATAAATGGCATAGACATATCATTTTTACTGATGCACTGAACTACAGCAAGCAGAGTAGAAGAAGGAATGGAGCAATCATCTTATACCTCTTTCAAATAGATAAATTGGTGGAGAACTCTGTAAGTGGAGAAAACATCACAAGGACTCATATTTTCTTCTTTGGTGAGGAAATAACGACCACATCAGTGGAAAAAAAGACTAGTGTGGAAACAACCAACCAGTGAGCTAAAGTACAATAGTGGTTATTATAATAGAGGCATGATAGCAATCATTAATAGTAATTTGGAAACTAATGCCTAATAACTGAGTTTCTACCAATGGACCAATCCTTCAGGAACGTGGAGACTGTAATGAGCCTAGGAAAGAAAATGAGCATCAGGAGAGAGCCTAAGTTTCATCTGAGGCATTATCAAGAGACAGTAAACTACCCATGGAAGAATGACTGACCAGAAAACCTTCACTTGTCAGTGACATTTCCCAGACTTACACAGGCTCTTTGGAAAGTGGGGCCCCCCAGATGATCACCCCAGAAGGAAAAGGCACATTCCTTTGAGATTAGAATTACTGTGGAGGGGGGAAGCAAACATTCCAGACAAGACACTGAGTAAGCAGAAAAATGTGTGCAAGCTTCTTGGACTTTGCATAAACCACTCATAAAAATGGATCTTCTCAGGAACATTCCATTGCAACCACACTGAGATGGTGCTATTCCCCTAAAATTAGAGCTCGTTCTCTGATTAGCCTTTGTATACTAGGAAAAGTACCAGTACAAGAAGAGAGCAGGTATCATGGGTTAATATCTATGAATGGAACTTGGTGATACATCCTTTGAACTTAAGGGTTTACTTCCTCTGGTGCTTTGCCCTAAGCCTGTCACCCAGGAGTCTCCCATCTCCAAAAGATATCCAGAACTGAAATGACTGATGGTTGGTTGGATAAATAAACCAAGGACTTTCCTGAGGTTGACAGGAAGGGGGAAATGGCAAGATTATCACTATGAGGGTTTCATTTTATCTTATCTTGTGGCAGATACACTCAGGTGCCTACCCAATAGTCAACCGGCTATGCCTGCCACTCGCCCTTCTTCCTTGCTAATAGAACCCAAATGTTGTTCATTGTCCTCCGAGAAGCCATGTTCTTCAGGGGAGGCACAGTCTCTTTTTAGCCCCACAGAGCTAATGTCTCTTGCCAAAGAGATTTGTTTTAGGCAACAAGCATGTGAGACAATCCTGGCCAGTGAGACTGGAAGGAAATCTACAGGGAGGAGTCAGGAAAGAATGCTCTTTCCCTTGAAAGGGAACACACAACAGGGTCATTTCATGTTTCTGCCTCTGGAAGAATGCTAATCTATATTTAGTTATTCAATTAATAAATCTGTATTGCCCAGCATGTGTCCTGAAATCCAAAGTCTATCTGTCCTTGAACTGGAAAGGAATGGCTTTTAAAATGTAGGTGAGTTTCAAAACCACAGTCTAATAAAGTCCTATACTTTAAAAATAGAGTGGAAAGGTAAAGGAAATAGCAGACCAGAAGAAGTAAGGGCTGGGTCTCTAGCTAGACAGTTCTGAAAGCCTAGTTTGGTGGAGACGTTGGGGGGCAGGGGGATGCTTTGTCCACATGCCTATTTCAGGAATGTAGTCTTGGTCTTCCAGAATCAACTGAAATTGCCCTATGCGAACCATCCCCAAATAGGAGGGCTCACAGAGGTACCACTGCACGTACTTTTTTTTTTTTTTCCACATTATGAGGCTTGTGGGATCTTAGTTCCTGACCAGCGATTGAACCCAGGCCCTCACCAGTGAAAGCTGGGAGTCCCATCCACTGGACCACCAGGGAATTCCCCCACTGCACGTTCTGACAGCACCTCTGCTCCTGTCTACCCACAGCCAGGGCACGGGGCTGTCTGTTGCAACGCAAGCAACATCCTCAATGATCACTTCCACTCTTCGCACTTCCTGGAATGTAGCCGTGACTCTCAGAGAAGTTTACACCACCCTATTAGTACAATAGACCAAGGCTCTTCTCTCCCTTTTGTGACAGCCCTTCAGATTTTTGCATCTTGTCTCCTCTTAAGCCACCACGCTCTGATTTTTTCAACTGTTCCTTCTTTGAGATGCTTTCTAAACTCCCTTACACTCATGCTCACTCTACTTAGAAACATTCCTGTGCTGTATTTGCCAATGTTCCTCTTAAATATGTTGCCTAGAAGAGAATACAGTACTCCAGCAAGTTCTTCACCATGCGAGACAGTGTATGTCTGTCAATGGATTTGTTTCTTATAGTGGTTATAATGCCACTAAGATTACCTTTGCTTATAGTAGCCACATCATCCTGGCCTTGATAATTGTGAAATATGGAGCCATATAATTATAATCAGAGCAGAAATTCAGGACTTTGTCTACGTGCATGAATATGGGCTGGGGAGGCAAGGGGACTGGGAGATAGCCCAAGAATCTAACATTCCAAACACAACCTTGACATGTCATCAGACACTTAATAAAGGATAACCAAGAAGCAGAAGCTCCTGGAGACATATCTAGCAGATGCTGAGAATGTGACCTGGCTCTCAGAAGAATTCTACCTAAATGAAAGTGATAGAAAGGACTAGGACACGAGTACAAATTTCCTGTGATGCTCAAGGGAGCGATCACTTAAAAATTAAGGTCCATGCCAAAGACTCCAGTTACCTAATTAAGAGATTTCACAATGAAACCCTGAGGAGGTCAAGCTCCAGGGTATTTCTTATCACCCCTGGTATGGGAGTCACACACAGCTAGTGGCAGCATCTAATCGGTGAATTTAAGATCCAAAAGAAATTTGTATATGGATGGGGTTAGTAGACTTTTATATCTGTTTAATAAATAAGTGAGACTTTTTATTCTCTCTCAGTATTCAGTGTCAGATGACTTTCCTCTGTATAACAATTCTTTGGTTTTCACTTAGCAAGTGGCTAATTCCACCCTGCTCCCCTCACCCGCAGATCTATCCTCCCTGATCTTTTTCTCAGAAACTGCTGCAAAGCTGATCTTTCCCATCTGGCTTTAGTGCAGACAGCTTGAGCTATCTCTTCCAGCTTTGGGTCATCTATAAATTTCAAACATGCTTTCCATAGAATCCATAAATAAATGGGGGGGGGGGCAGTGTCCATAAAAATAGGAATCATTAATCTAACCAAGAGTTAGAAGGAAAAGTGGTAAGAGGATGTTTCTGATAACACTGATAATTCTGTAATTCTGATAATTCTGATAATACTGCCAAAGTATTATTAATGTTGCCAAAGGGTTATTTTCAAATCATGGTAAGGAACATGGGAAGGGAGTTTGCCTAGACTTAAATTCTACACAGTGGGTAGCAAGTCCTATGACCACTAACTTTTATGCCATAATTGACAATGAATTATTCCATTAACTTTTAAAAAAATAAATTAATTTATTTATTTCTTTCTTTTTGGCTGCGTTGGGTCTGTTGCTGCGCACCGGCTTTCTCTAGTTGCGGCGAGCGGGGGCTACTCTGTGTTGTGGTGTGCGGGCTTCCCATTGCGGTGGCTTCTCTTGTTGCGGAGCACGGGCTCTAGAGCGCAGGCTCAGTAGTTGTGGCGCACGGGATTAGTTGTTCCGCGGCATGTGGGATCTTCCCGGACCAGCGTTTGAACCCGTGTCCCTTGCACTGGCAGGTGGATTCTTAACCATTGCACCACCACGGAAGTCCCCTCTTCCATTAACTTTTGTTTTTTCTTTGGACCATTTACCCATTTCGTGTTTTGTATCCAAACCTCTTGATCTCTTTCTCTCACCTGTCATCAGTCAATTCCCATTTTGTCACTGTTTAGCATCCGCTATTGGACAGATTTGGGAGATGTAAAACTGCATTCAGCTTGCTTTGTCATTTAATAAAAACTCTGATAGGTGAGGGAGGAGATTAATATTACTGGCTTATTTCAATTTCCATTGCAATGGTCTGACTTTATATCAACAAAGCAATCATATCAGGAGAGCTGGAGAAAAAAAATAACCAGAAACCACGTTTTAGCTGATGGAGTTGGATATCTGTGGAGGGGGACAGGAGACCTGGATGTATTTTGTAAACCTAAATGTTTTAAGATGTAATTCCAAATATCCTGCTTATTTTGGCTTTCTTTTATCATAAAACAGACAGTGCTTTGTGCCTGGAAAGAGACACAGGCTGCAAAGACTCATCTGAACTGCCCAGAAACGTCTTTAATCTTCACCATTTTCAAACACAGATCTCCTTGGTGAAGAATTTTCTAAGGAATTCTTACAATGCAGAGTCTGTTCAGAGGATGCTGATTTCAAAACCTCTGTACACAGGGCATAATGAAGAGGGAAAGAAAGTGCACAGCTTCGGGTAACTTAAGAAAAAGGAAGATTTGACAGGAAATGCAAGACTACCCAAGTAGAAAGCATGTAGCACGCTATGACTCAGAATAAACGAAATGTAACTCGAAGTGTAACTCTTCTGGTCTAACACAGACCAGGGCTTGCCCTCAAGCACTGCAAAGGATGCCAGCTTCCAGTTGTATACATATGCACAAGTAAAACAGGGTGCATGTAGAACGTACTTGCCACGATCCTCGGCAAGGGACTCTTACTCATCTTTCATCAATGATTTCGGTTCTATAATTTTCCATCAAATTTTATTCTTTTAGAACTATAAAAATTCCAATCACTCATGAGCTGGTAAGGGAAATGTATATTTAATGTCTATCAGTGCAGGATGTGGGTACTAATTTGAACAGTCTGGTAATCTAGGGATTTAGGAATGCAGATGAAGCCACTACATTGTTGGATTTTATTGCTGACTGTGTGTGCACGTGTGAACTTGAGCCAGTGGAGGGAGGAATTCAGCCCCCCCCGTTTCAGGACTTATCAGTGCTGTTTGCCCTCAGTACCGTTCTTTGTGCTTCTCCTGCCCTGCTCTGTATCCCAGGAGGCTGACCTCTGCAGGCTGTTTCCAGGCTTCTGTCTGTTTCCCAGGCTCTTATCATTAATACCACTACTTTTCCTTTCTTCTCCCTCCCTCCCTCCCTCCCTTCCTTTCTCTTCCTCTAGCTGGGTTTGGTCCATCAGAAATTGGAGGGTGGCAAAAGGGGAGAAGCCAGAGTACTGATCATCTTCCCTCTCTGGTAGTGGCTTCACCTCTTCCTTGGCTCCAGCTTCCAATGGACAGGCCCAGTATGATCCCAGCTTTGACTGGTCACCTATGTCTCTCCAGCTTAGGAGTGGTAGCAGCTTATAGCTATGACCAATCTGGGGTTGCTTCACTGTCCCCTGTTGAGCTTCTAGCCTTTGTTGTCAACTTCCTACTTTAAATTCCTTCTGTTTTAAATACCCAGAGTGGTTTCTGTCTCCTAATTGGATCCTGAATGATACAATTGTTTTGTAGGTTAAGTGTCATCTATTAAATCAAGGCTTCCTTTAATTTTATACAGAATCCCCTACTTTTATAATAAAAATAATAATAGCTAATGTGTATTGAGTACTTTATTTTTTAATTTAATTTAATTTTTTTAAAGTGAGTGAGTTTTTTTTGTTTGTTTTATTTTATTTATTTATTTATTTATGGCTGTGTTGGGTCTTCGTTTCTGCGCGAGAGCTTTCTCTAGTTGCGGTGAGTGGGGGCCACTCTTCATCGCAGTGCGCGGGCCTCTCATTGTCGCGGCCTCTCTTGTTGCAGAGCACAGGCTCCAGACGCGCAGGCTCAGTAGTTGTGGCTCACGGGCCCAGTTGCTCCGCGGCATGTGGGATCTTCCCAGACCAGGGCTCGAACCCATGTCCCCTGCATTGGCAGGCAGATTCTCAACCACTGTGCCACCAGGGAAGCCCCATATTGAGCACTTTATAAGTACCAGGTAAAAGTACTGAGTAAGTAACTCAGCAGAGGATAGCTACAGCTTTAGCCTCCAGCTTCTCTTGACAGCAGCCATGCTATACTCCCTCAGAGGTACCAGCACCAGCTGCCCATGACCTCCTTGGTGGTCCAAATACTATGCACTTGGTGCTCCAGCCAGAAGTCTAAGGACCAACTATGCACCCTCGAGTTGGGGTTGGGACTTCCTCCAAGCTCTAGCTTCTAGGACCTCCCCCAGAGACTCTTCCCTTTTGGATTCCAGCCCTAGGTGTAGTAGCTGCTTCCTTCAGTAACTGTCTGATTTATCTCAGCATCCTGGCTTTCCAACATCTGGAAATACAATACAATATCCTGTATTAAATCTCCTCTGGTTGAAATATCTAGCATGGTTTATGTTACTCTGACTAGACCTTGGCTAATACAAAAGTTCTTCCACCTTAATTCTAGTAAGTGTCCCATTGATTCTAAACAATTGGCACTTTCAGCCCATTTATTTCTATATGTATCTCAACTATACTAAGTTTAAGAGTTCTTATCATTACTATCACTACTTTTTTAGAAAATACGAAAAAATTATCAAATAATTGCACAAATACTGTTTACAAAGATAGAAATGCTGCTGAAATGAAATTTTGGACTGACAGGTGGTGATTATGTGATACTTTGAAATGTTTATCATCAACTGATGCATCAAAGATACATCTAGCATGCAAAGGGTGATGGAGAGATATGTGAATGCTTAACAATTTAAAAGCTGAGGAACTTGCCTGTGGTCCAGTGGATAGGACTCTGCGCTCCCAATGCAGGGGGCCCATGTTCAATACCTGGTCAGGGTACTAGATCCCGTGTGCGTGCCACAATTAAGAGTCCCCATGCCTCAACTAAGAAGCCCGCATGCCTCAACTAAGAGTCCACATGCTGCAACTAAGAGTCTGCATGCTGCAACTAAGAAGTCCACATGCAGGAACTAAAGATTCTGCATGCTGCAACAAAGACCCCACGTGCCACAACTAACACCTGGTGCAGCCAAATAAATAAATAAATAAATTTTAAAAATAAATAGAAGTTGAGAATCTCCCGTATTTGCTTTCCTACAAAAGAAATACAGAACTCTGTTGGCTGACTCTGACCACTAGTGTGGTTAGGATAGTTTTATTGGCCATCTTGATCTTCTTGCCACCTACCTAAAGGACTGGTTACCTTTTATGTCATAAGAAGGCAACTGTTAAAAATCAAAAGCTTCCAGCTATAGCCAGTTGATACATTTTGTAGACAGAACTCTGGGATGACTGCTAAGATTTCTGCCCTATGTTGTATAATCACCTCTGCTTGAGAATGAGCAAAACTGTGAATATGGTGGTTGTTGCTCCCATGATTATGTTACTTTATATGGCAGAAGGGATTTTGCAGGCGAAATTAAGTTCCCTAATCAGTTTACTTTGACTTACTCAAAAGGGAGATTATCCTGGGTGAGCCTAACTTAATTGTGTGAGCCCTTAAAAGGAACTGCACCCTTCCTGAAGCCAGAGATTCAAAGTGTGACAGAGGATCTATGGAAGGGGGCTATATGGCATAGACCTGACAGTGGCTGCTAGTAGCTGAGAATGGTCCCCAGATAACAGACAGCAAGGAAGCAGGGACCTCAGTCCTACAATCACAAGGAAATGAATTCTGCCAACAACCTAAGGAAGCTTAGACGTGCAACTTTTCCCAGTCAAGCTTCCAGATGAGGACTCACCTGGATGACACCTTGACTTCAGCTTTGTATGACCCTAACCTGTGCTGGACTCATGACTCACAAAACTGGGAGGTAATAAATTTGTGTTAAGTCACTAAGATTGTGGCAATTTGTTACACAGTAATATAACAATAATACAATCAGTACGGGGGTGTAGATTCCATTTGCAACAGCAGCAAAATACATAGTAGCCATGATAAAGAATATATGACCTATATAAGGAAAAATTTTACCTATGCATAAAATAGGATTTGGATAAATGGGGAGCTATATTATGTATCTAAATGGGAAAATTAAATATTTTAAAGATGTCACTCTTGAAGGAGTTTTTATGGGACTTCCCTGGTGGCGCAGTGATTAAGAATCCACCTGCCAATGCAGGGGATATGGGTTCGAGCCCTGGTCCGGGAAGATCCCACATGCCGGGGAGCAACTAAGCCCGTGTGCCACAGCTACTTAGCCTGAGCTCTAGAGCCCGCGAGCCACAACTACTGAAGCCCGCGCGCCTAAAGCCCGTGCTCCGCAACAAGAGAAGCCACCACAATGAGAAGCCCGCGCACCGCAACGAAGAGTAGCCCCCGCTCGCCGCAACTAGAGAAAGCCCACATGCAGCAACAAAAACCCAATGCAGCCAAAAATAAAATTGAAAAACAAAAGTTACTAACTGTATGAAAAAAAAAAACTCTATAAAAAAAGGCGTTTTTATGACAGATAAGAAATGCATTAATAGTTCACTAGTGGGACTTCCCTGGTGGTCCAGTGGTTAAGACTTTGTGCTTCCACTGCAGGGGGCACAAGCTCGATCCCCAGTCGAGGAACCAAGATCCTGCATGCCAGGCAAGACAGCCAAAAAATTAAAAAAAAATTTTTTTAATTTAAAAAAATAGTTCGATAGGAAAAAAAGTTAAATATTTGAACAGAAAATATGTAGAACACTTGGAAATCTTCAGGAAAGATCACTCTGGAAATAGCACCTAGGACTTTAATCCATAACCCCCAATGTAAACTAAAAATCTATAATGGTAGAATGGGTCTAAGTATTAAACCAAGAAAACTCAAATTCCAGAGGTAGTAAGAAAAATGACTTTGCAAACCCACAGAGGTATAGAAGTAAGCATAGAGAGAGCGAAGTTAATCAAATCCATAGTGGGAGTACTTTTATGATAATTTTAGGATCTGAGAGACAGGGTATGTGAAAGCCCTCTGTATGCTGTAAAGCACTTATACATTATTATATATTATCTTTGAAATATAGATAACAATATCTGGTTTACTTATCTTACAGTGTAATTTAATTAACTATGTGAATGTGTAGATTAAAAATGCATGGATGTTAACACAGGATTAGCTAATTGCTAATCTCGACCCCAAATTCACACAGAAAGGGACCATCTGAAGTCACTGGGCGGTAGTAGTGGCAGCAGTAACAGCAGCAAGAATTGTGGATAGAAGACAGACTCTGGTGGTGCCCTCTTCTCCTCTCCAGCCTGTAGACTGCTGCCACCACACTGGTTTGGCATCATCTGGGACCCTGTTCAGCTTTACACAGGGCCGGTTTCATGGGTGAGCAGCCCGTGTGGCTGCACTAAGACGGGTCCCATGCTTGGTGTATTGCTCTGTTAACACTGTCTTGAAATTCTTAATAATTTTTTAACAAAGGACCCTGAATTTTTATGTGCACTGGGCTCCACATATTATGCAGCCAGTCCTGGCTGTAGAACCCATTTGGATGTTTGTTTCTTCTGACAAACAGGAATGGAATTTACCTGAATTTAGGCACTGGCCCAGGAGTGAACATTCCTAGAACTGCCCTGAACTGCTCCCTTGCCAGACTGTTCCTTCTTTTTAATATCCATCTGTTGGGCCCACCATAACTTCCCAGAACCTGGCTGGGTCTGTAAAGAGAACCCTGCTGCGCTGAATTTGACCTCAGCATCAGCGCCATTCTGTTGGCAACCTCTATCGTTGCCAAGAGGTTGTGGTGTGGCAAGACTTCTGTCCTGCCTGACTCCAGCCAGTGGTGTATAAAGGAACTCCTGCTCCAGCCTGACCCTAGCTGGTGGGTGGCCTGGGTCTCTGAGGATGCTTTCTTCCAGAATGGACAAAGGAGGACAGAGGGGGTTAGAAAAAGCTAATTATCAATCAGAAGTCAAGAGTGACTGCTCAAAAGTGGACTTCTACCACTGAGTGTTGCCTAACCTCCCGAGCCTCAGTTTTCTCATCTGTAAATGGGGCAAGCAGAGGAGGTATCAACTTCCACAGTACTGCCAAGAGGACAGCGAGTATGCGTTAAAGACTGTGGTTCCTGGAGCTTTGTGTTAGCACTGTGTGAAGCACGGGTTCTTAATTATGTGGGTCATGGGCCCCTGGGAGAACCAGATGCTATCTATGACTCCTTCCCACCCCTTCCTAAGCGCCCCAGAAACGTCATCTCTCAAAAGAGCTCGCCCACGGTGCCAGGGTTTGACCCAGGTGTTCCTGGACCCAGGTGAAGGCACGGGCCTCTTCAATGCTCATTTCAACGGCGCCGTCTCCACTCGGTTCTCGAAGCCTCCACCTGTGGTTCACTAAACACGGCCACCCGCATCCGCACCACCCCTCCCAATCCCAATCCCCTCCCCCGCCTCTGCAGGGGGCTGATCCCAGCGGTCTGCACAGGCCCCGAGGGTCCGCGCGGGCAGAGCGGCCGCAGGAGGGGGCGGGCCCGGCTGTCGGCCCGCCCCGCGTCGGGCTCGGGGTGAGGGCTCCGACCTATGACGGGAGGGAAACTCCTGTGTCCGGGGGGCGGGAGGGAGAGGGGCGGGGGGGAAGCATGCGGCTGAAAGGCGCATTGATGCAGCCGGCGGTGGCCTCGGAGCGCGGCGGGGCCGGATTGTGATCACGTCCCGGCTCCCGGGTCGTCGCCTCCTCCTCCTCCTCGCCTGCTCTGCGCGTCCCGGGGCCGCCGCGCGCCATGCGCCTCCAGGGCCCCGCCACCGCCTCCCCGCAGCGGCTCCTCGGCCTCCTGCTGCTCCTGCTGCTGCAGCTGCGGGCGCCGTCGAGCGCCTCCGAGACCCCCAAGGGGAAGCAAAAGGCTCTGCTCCGGCAGAGGGAGGTGGTGGACCTGGTGAGTCCGGTGGAGGGGACAGAGCCCCGAGCGGGGACGGGGGAGGGGGTGTATGTCTTGCGTGCGCCTGCGGGTCCCGCTTTGTCTGAGTCTACGGGGAAGGAAGGACCTGGGCTTTGCGGGTAGTGGAGTCCTGGAACTGGCGAGGGAGACCGATATGTGAGGGCCATCGTGAACCAGAGATGCCCCACGGGTCGTGTGGGACGCCCCAGAGTACAAGGAGTCGCCCAATAATTTCTGACCTCTGAGCCCCCATCGATTCCCGCCCCCCCCCCCCCCCCCAGGGATGGAGAGGGTTAGGGCTGCAATGAGAGTAGAATGAGGAGCTTGGGTAGGTTAGAACGTGGGCCAGGGAGCTGCCTGGGACACCCTGGACTAACTGACCTCCTGGGTGGGCCTGGGCCAGGGACTTGCAACGTGTCCGCTCTTGGGGCTGGTGGCCACATCTGCCAGCGGGAGAGAATAACAATCCTCACCCAACATCCGTCCAACTCTTTGTAACTTGATGACAGTGAGTCATGTTGGGTCATCTTCCTAGGGAGTATGGGCTGCAGTTTACTTTGTTGGACGACCACAGCTGGGCCAGGAATTGTTCAGAGGGTTTACGATCAGAAGGGGAAACGAAGGGGCCCAGCACTAACCCTCCAAGGACCCATTTCATTGTTCTGTTTAGACAGATGGGCAGCCCTTCCAGACACCCTGGGTCTTCAGCCTGTGACCACCAGGTAGGAGCATCACAGCTGAACTAAGGGAGAAGACAGTTACCAGCAGAGCAAATAAATAGCCCAAGTGCTTTCTGAAGGGGTAATCTATGGGAAGGTCTGTTTACTTAAAGCTCTTTCCTTCTAAAAGTCAACAAACCCAGTGAAGGGCAGAGTGGTTCTCTACCCTGGAGCAAGAGTGATCATTTCAAAACCACCATATTCCTTGGCATACAATAAACTTCAATCTTTAAGCAGACAAACATGGGTTACAGGCATTGCAGGACATAAGAGGGGGCATTTTTTTGATAAAAAACTGTTTCGAATTTGTCAAGCTGCCATTGTAAACTGAGCTAATAAGCCAAGCTCCCTGGCAGCTAGTTCTATGCCAGATTCAAAAGCTCTGTAAAAAAATTCCTGCCGTTCCACACTGCACTTTTTGGTGTGGTGCTATGTAATTTTGCTCCACAAAGCAGACTGTGTGTTCAGGGCTACAGTTCTATTTTTAGTGCCTAAATTGTTTAAAACTCTACCAAATGAATGTGGTTCATGTGCAGTCTGCATTTTATGAATCTGTCGTTATGATACACAAAATACCCCCTTTCCCTATAAAGCTAGCAACTTTATTTCTTTCCCTCCAAGGATTTACAGTACCTGCGGTTTCCCACAACTCTAGCCCGACTTGGAAAACTTTATTGTGCAGCCTGGCTCAGGTGCATCCTGTAGATTGGATTTGGTTTTGCTGGGGGGAAAGAATCCACACAGTCATTAAGGTTTCAACAGATTCTATAAAGCAGCTTCTTTGTACGGGATCTTTCAAAGCCTTCCTTTCAAGCGTGCAACAAGCTCTGCCCCCTGGTGGCCAGTGAAAGAAACAGGGGTTCCTTCTGCAGACATTCATGGAACCCCTACCTGATACTAATCATGTGCTGGGTTAGTGAAAGAAGTGAAAGAAGGCAGATGTAATACCTGTGGAACCGAATTCAGTAAAATTATGTGGTCTCTGAAATGCAGTTTTTAGATAAAAAGGTGAATAAAAATTCTCAACCATGGCGCAATTGACTTTTGGGGCTAGATGATTCTTTGTTGCTTTGTTGTTGTTTGTGCATCTAGCATGCTTAGCCGCATCCCTGCTATCTACCCACTAGGTGCCAATAGCAACCTCTCCCTCCCAAGCTGTGACAACCGAAAATGTCTCCAGACATTGCCAGGTATCCTCTGGGGGACAAAATTGTCCCCCGTTAAGAACTGCTCATATATAGAAAAATAAAACTTTGCTCTGAGGGGAATAACAGTGAAAAAAAAATCAAAGAATACCAGAGGTTTTATTGTTTCTCCCTTCCCACTTGAAATCTACGTGTAAACATTGCATATATCTGCTAGTGAAAGTAACCTATCTACTAAATGAAAATTAAAGTATATCTACTAAGTTTAAATTTAAATCTACTAAATAAAATTAAAGTATATCTACCAAAATGAAAATTAAGTGTAAAATTAAGCCAACTAGAATGTTTTATACTTTAGCATCTCTTTGAGTACTTTTGCAATTTTGTTAAATACGTTTCTTATTATTTCTCTGGCAGCAAATAAATAGAAGTTTTTTCTTTTTTTTTTTTTTTCTTAAAGTCAGGAAAATGGCACTGGTCAAAGTCATAAAAATCATTTAGCAAAATAAAGATCAAATTGGTGATGTGAGAAGATTGATTGGCAAACATTAGATACATAAGGATCTTTCCTAGGCAGTGTCATTACTGAATTTAATAATATGACCATATCCAATCCTAGATGGTGAAATTAAAAAATAAGCTTTGTTAGAGAAATGCAAATCAAAACTACAATGAGGTATCACCTCACACCGGTCAGAATGGCCATCACCAAAAAATCTACAAACAATAAATGCTGGAGAGGGTGTGGAGAAAAGGGAACCCTCTTGCACTGTTGGTGGGAATGTAAATTGATACAGCCACTATGGAGAACAGTATGGAGGTCCCTTAAAATACTAAAAATAGAACTACCATATGACCCAGCCATCCCACTACTGGGCATATACCCTGAGAAAACCATAATTCAAAAAGAGTCATGTACCACAGTGTTCATTGCAGCACTATTTACAATAGCCAGGACATGGAAGCAACCTAAGTGTCCATCGACAGATGAATGGATAAAGAAAATGTGGCACATATATACAATGGAATATTACTCAGCCATAAAAAGAAATGAAATTGAGCTATTTGTAGTGAGGTGGATGGACCTAGAGTTTGTCATACAGAGTGAAGTAAGTCAGAAAGAGAAAAACAAATACCGTATGCTAACACATATATATGGAATCTAAAAAAAAAAAAAAGGCTCTGATGAACCTAGAGGCAGGACAGAAATAAAGATGCAGACGTAGAGAATGGACTTGAGGACACGGGGAGGGGGAAGGGTAAGTTGGGATGAAGTGAGAGAGTGGCATTGACATATATACACTACCAAATGTAAAATAGATAGCTAGTAGAAGAAGCTGAATAGCATAGGGAGATCAGCTCCGTGCTTTGTGACCACCTAGAGGGGTGGGATAGGGAGGGTGGGAGGGAGATGCAAGAGCGAGGGGATATGGGGATATATGTATACATATAGCTGATTCACTTTGTTATACAGCAGAAACTAACACAACATTATAAAGCAATTATACTCCAATAAAGATGTTAAAAAAAAAAGCTTTGAAGTTATTTTAATATATAAGGAATCTTGATTTTTTTTGTTCTCACTGGACAGTATATTTATAGAGAATGATAGTATTAGATCATTTATACAAATAGGGATTGTTAAAGTAAAAATTTAAATGAATTGGGCTTGCGGTTTGAAGGGTCTAATAATGGACCAATTCAGGGATAGGCACGAGGATTAGGCAGATGGAGATCCAGCTTTACCACCGATGCAGCTGTATTGCTGTGGGTGGCTTATGGCTATGTGTGTTACCCAGCAGGTTTGCTAATGCTCTCTTCCCCAGTCCTAGTCCACTCGAGTGGACACACTTGCCCTGGGCCACTATCTCACATGGTCTTGAGGAAATAATAAGAATAATCATGGCTGACTATATACTATGTGCCAGGTACTGCTCTAGCACATTTTATGTATTATCTCACTTAAATCTCCTACAAGGTAAGAATCTTTATTATTTTTCCCCATATTTCAGTTAAGGAAACAGGCATTGAAATGTTGAATAACTTGCTCTATCTCACATAGCTAATAAATGGTGGAGCCAGGATTAAAATCCAGAGTATATGACTCTAGAATCTATCACTCAACTTCTACGTGATACTACGGCACCACGCCCCCAAGGAAAACAGAGATAATCCTAGCAGTTAAGAGTTTGTTAGATTACTGCCACCCTATTAAAGACTAATGGTCACTTGCAATGAGATTATTTATTCCTTCTTCTTGGTGGAGAGGGCTGAGTGGGGTTGGAGGCCAGAAGTGTTCCAACACTTCCTCCACATGAAAATAGGGAGGAGAAGCATGTGTGCTTATCCAGCTTAGAGATATTGCCAGTGTAAGATAACTATTGAGTTAAGATTTTATTTTATAATTATATCTCTGAGAATTTATCTTAGGGAAATAATTGAAAAGAAGAAAAAAGCTATGTGGATAAAGATTTTCATTACAATAATGTTAACGATAGAAAAAAAATAGAAATAACGATCCCAAAATAGTGCAATGTTTGCATAAAATTGTAAAAGTATAATTCTGAAATCCAAGTCTCTTTACAATATGTAGGGTTAGAAGAAAAGAGCAGTATATCAAATTATGTCTACCTTAGAATACAGCCATTTAAAAATTGTGTATGCTTTTTTTTTTTTTTTTAAGATTTTTATTATTTATTTATTTGGTTGCACTGGGTCTTAGTTGTGGCAGGTGGGCTCCTTAGTTGCGTCTACAGGACTCTTTAGTTGTGGCATGCGAACTCTTAGTTGCGGCATGCATGTGGGATCTAGTTCCCTGACCAGGGATTGAACTCTGGCCCCCTGCATTGGGAGCACAGAGTCCTATCCACTGCACCACCAGGGAATTCCCAAAAATTGTGTATGCTTTTAATGAGCAGTAGAAAAATGCAGACAAATGAAAACATTTTCTCTTCTTTGATTGTGTGTGTGTGTAAAGTCTGCAAAAAAAAAAAAAAAAAGAATAGGAAAGAAATCCTAATATTTTAGAAATAAGTTTAAAAATCGGTTCTTTATATATAAAAAATAACTCATCTGGAACATGGGCAAGTGGTATGAAGGGATTCTTGACTCCAAGGCCTCAAAGTAAATGCAGTTCTGATCAGACTGAGTCTTTGAATCTTAAGTGAAGGGAGTTTTTCCCCCTTTCTTTTTTCTGTTGCAGTATAATGGCATGTGCTTACAAGGGCCCGCGGGGGTGCCTGGGCGAGATGGGAGCCCTGGGGCCAATGGCATCCCTGGTACCCCTGGGATCCCAGGTCGAGATGGATTCAAAGGAGAAAAGGGGGAATGCCTGAGGGAAGTCTTTGAGGAGTCCTGGACGCCTAACTATAAGCAGTGTTCGTGGAGTTCACTGAATTATGGCATAGACCTTGGAAAAATTGCGGTAAGTAAAGTCTGAATTATTTTAAAGTTGAAGTAAAACTTAAAGGTTTTCATAGTTGAGTGGTAATTTTAAGTGTGATTTTATTTTATTTTTACTAAAAGACAAAAAATATTAAGGAATGGGTACCATGTGACTTCTAACTTAGAATTAGTGAAAACATTGATAACATTTCAGAATTAATTTTATAAAGCTATTTCTGAGATAAATATATCACCATATTATTTTAACCCTAACAATACTTAAAATAACTTACTCTTTTTTTTTTAGTGGAAACAAAAAGGGAGAGCATAGGTGTCTGTGTTGGACAGTAAGCAACTTTCCAATCTTGTCCTAAAGTGAATTTAAATTAGTCTAAGAAATTCTGCTGTGGTTCCAGATATAAAGGTGAAAAGAAATATCCAAGAAATTAACACATGATTGGAATTATCTAGAGGTGGGAAGTCCATTGGTATTTGTCCTTATTCTGGGTAGCAGGCCCAGCTTAAAATTGCTAAGCTTAAGAGAAGTAGAATGGACCAGAGATACACTACAATGACCATTTAAAATTATTCTGTAATATTTAGGGAGAAAAATTACTCAAAATAGCCTATCTGGCAATGCATTTGGATTAATGACTCAGTCACTTTGATTAGTGTTTGCTTCCAAAGTAACTGGCAAGTCCACTGGGCTGGCACAGAGTTGAAGTTGGTGCCATTTCAAGCCTCTTTCTTCTTTTGTTGACAGACTCTGTACACGGTTCTATATCCACAGTATATTATTCCTTGATATTAACCACTACTACCACCAGGCAAATAGAAGAGATTTTATTTTCATAAAGCTCTCAGGTTCTAAGTAGCAATCTGTGTATTATCCCTGCTCCTCTTTCAGCTCTTTAATGTCCGCTCTATTATCTATAAAAATGTTTGAGACTGTCTTGATTTGATTTCCGTGTGGTAGAATTTCCATATAGCTTCCATAGTTTGGTGACTGACCAGTTATATTTTCACACGTGATTTCTTAGAAAGCATTTTGTTAAAATGTTGCCTACTTCTTTAAACACCTGACATTGATAGACTGGTTGCTTATTTATAGTTCATCAAAAGTTGCTTGGGCTTCCCTGGTGGCGCAGTGGTTGAGAGTCTGCCTGCCAATGCAGGGGACACGGGTTCGAGCCCTGGTCTGGGAAGATCCCACATGCCGCGGAGCAACTGGGCCCGTGAGCCACAACTACTGAGCCTGCGCGTCTGGAGCTTGTGCTCAGCAACAACAGAGGCCGCGATAGTGAGAGGCCCGCGCACCGCAATGAAGAGTGGCCCCCGCTCGCCACAACTAGAGAAAGCCCTCGCACAGAAACGAAGACCCAACACAGCCATAAATAAATTAATTAATTAATAAAATAAAATAAGATTAAAAAAATTAAAAAAAAAAAAAGTTGCTGGCTGAGGTCTCTCTAAAAACTTGCCCTGTGGACTCTGGATTATTAATACAATATGTTTTCAAGTTCCTTTTAGCAGTGGTCAGAATGGGTTTGGGAGCCTTCTACAGGTAAAAGGTAGTAGGACCATGAGCCAATAGACAAACAAATTTTGCAAAGACCTGGGTCTTATCATTGTGTCATATAGGTAAAGACTAAAAACCCCACCTATGCTTTACTCCTGATACTGTTTTCTGTTGCTTAAAAAGAAACAGGTTAGGGACTTCCCTGGTGGTCCAGTGGTTAAGACTCCGTGCTCCCAATGCAGGGGGCCCGGGTTCGATCTCTGGTCAGGTAGCTAGATCCCGCATGCTGCAATTAAAAGATCCCGCACAAGGCAATGAAGATCTCGCATGCCTCAACTAAGACCCAGCGCAGTCAAATAAATAAATAAATATTAAAAAAAAAAAAAAAAGAAACAGGTCAAAGTAATATATATGGGCAGTGCTAGTCTAGAATGTAAGTTCCACGAGGGCAGGGATTCTGTGTTGTTTACTGTTGTATCTATAGTATCCAGAACGTAGGAAATAATTTTGGAATAAAAAGAAAAGTAAATATATAGACTGTTTTGGTCTAAAATACTGAAGACTGGCTGTTTTTGGTAAAAACTGAAAGATACCCTCAATGGAGTGAATAATTCTAAGAAAGCCATGATTCTATTTTCTTAGAGTTTCTAATATCAGAGTCTCTTTTCCATTTGCAGAGAACTGCTTTCCCTCTGTAAAAGCTAAGCTTTTTAAATGCAGTTTGGGGAAAAGGATAGTTAAATAAAATGCACAATACAATCTGAAAGCATCTTTTTAATTAAAATTGAAAATGCTAATTAAACCCTATTTCTGTGTTTGTGACAGGAGTGTACATTCACAAAGATGCGTTCGAACAGCGCCCTAAGAGTTTTGTTCAGTGGCTCGCTTCGGTTAAAATGTAGAAGCGCATGCTGTCAGCGTTGGTATTTCACGTTCAATGGAGCTGAATGTTCAGGACCTCTTCCTATTGAAGCCATAATTTATTTGGACCAAGGAAGCCCTGAACTGAATTCGACAATTAACATTCATCGCACTTCTTCTGGTACGTAGAATGGTGACGTTGCAGAATGTGCCTCAGATCTTTAGAGACTAAAGATTAGTTTTGAGTCCACTATCATGGTAGGTCATAGCAAGCTTTCTGTGCATAATTCTCCATCCTGGTTGCACTTCAGAATTTCTTATAGATCTTTTAAAAACTATGTGGATGCCTGAGTCTCATCTCTGATCACCTGAATCAGAATCTTGGGGTAAGACCCCAGCAGCTGTATTTTTTAAAAGATCACAAGGTTGAAAATCACTGAGTTAGATGAAATGGCGAAATAGCCAATAATGCCGTAGAGCAGTGGTTTTCAACCTTAGCTATACCTTGTGTTCAACTGGGGAACTTTAAAAAATCACCGTGCCTGGGTAACACTCCTCCATGAAGGCTGACTTAACGGGTCTGGTTGCACCTCAGGCAATGGAACTTCCAAAGTCTCTCCTGGTTATCTCAATGTTCAGCCAAGCTTGAGAACCACTAGCTTAGATTGATAAGAAGGCTGATTTCTCTGCCTTGTTCTTTAAAAAGGTAGGTACAGTCTGCTGCATTTGTAAAAGAGAACATTTCTATATTGTTCCTGCATTCTCTGTTTGCTTCTACCTCCTATAAAAGAAACGACATTCAATTAAACCAGTGGTCACTTAAGCTGTTAAAAAAAAAAAAACCGGGCTTCCCTGGTGGCGCAGTGGTTGAGAGTCCGCCTGCCGATGCGGGGGACGCGGGTTCGAGCCCTGGTCTGGGAGGATCCCACATGCCGCGGAGCACCTGGGCCCGTGAGCCACAACTGCTGAGCCTGCGCGTCTGGAGCCTGTGCTCCGCAACAAGAGAGGCCGCGATAGTGAGAGGCCCGCGCACCGCGATGAAGAGTGGCCCCCGCTCGCCGCAACTAGAGAAAGCCCTCGCGCGGAGACGAAGACCCAACACAGCCATAAATACATAAATAAATAAATAAAAATTTAAAAAAAAAAAAAAAAAAAAAAAAAAAAACCTTGGACTTCCCTGGTGGTCCAGTGGTTAAAACCCTACGCTCGCACTGCAGGGGGCGTGGGTTCCATCCCTGGTCAGGGAAGATCCCACATGCTGTGCGTGGCCAAAAAACCCCAAAACTATTGGGTTTTTTGTTTTGTTTTGTTCTGTTTTTGTTGAGTTTTTTGTTGAGTTTGTTTTGCTGTATTTTACGGTTCATTGAAAGAGTTTAGAAGCTCCCAAAAAGTAGAAGGGGAAAAAACTACCTATTAATGTCATCACCCAGACACACCACTATGAGTATTTGGCTGCCAGCTATTTTGCTTTCTTGAGTTGCTGTGTGGCAGGAGCTGGGAGTGTGGCACACCATAACACAACACATGCCGAGAGAATCACAAGGTGTCGATAGCGATAGCTTCATTTCCCTGATTTCTTGAAAGGATTTCTCACGAATCTTGTACTTAAAAATGTCAGAGGGAAGAGAAGAGATCCCCTCACTGCTAACCAGAAGAAATATTTCAGCATTCTTAGGGATCAAGTCAGATACTGATCCCCCAAATTAATAGAGCACATTTATCCCTAAGAAATCAAGGGCATCCCTTCCATTTTCTTCCTCAGATCCCCACAATATCCTCAAGATGTAAAGAAGATACTTTAACCCCTTCTCTCTGCACATAGAGGAGGTCCAGGGAAATAAAGTGTCTTACCCTGAACAGTCGACTCTGTCCTGGAGAGCAGAAACCAGAGCCCTGCTCTCTTGTCTCCCAAGACAAGGTTTGATCAGATGAAAAAGCCTTTTCACTAAGTTCTGTGCTATAAAGGAAGAGGTGCTTTCCATCTGAGAAGCAGTAACTAAAATTTTTAAAATCTGGGTATAAAATACAAAATTTGACTAGGAAGTGATATGTGTTTAAATAGTAGTTGATATAAGCAACTTACTTTCTATTGCAGTATCTTTAAATGTGTGTGTTAATATCTTGCTATAATGTAAGCTCTCAGGCCTAGGAACTGTGACCTATACATACATATACTTTGTAAATTATTTAACATAGCATTTCCCAACCATGTTGTGGAAACTTATTTGGTGTGATCAGTTGGGTAGAATGTCAGAAGTAATTTGTTATTCATAACAGTTTTTGTCTTAAGATGAGTTAAAGGTTACCTCTATAATAAATTCACTTTCCCTTGCACACTGATACTCTTTCTTGAGGGAAAGGAAAGGGATGCACTTACAGTTTGCACATCAGAGGATGACATTAAGCCTTGGATATGTCCATGGGAGTTTGACATACATTAGGATGTCATCTTCTTACCTGGATCTAGGAGGAAAACAGGTTGAGAACCCCTAATCCAACATAGTTTAAGTGCTTAATAAGCTGCAATACTACCTTATCACAGAAAAAATGTTCATTCATTCAAAAAACATTATTTCATTTGTTAAAGACCATGAAGTGACCACTTGACTCTCCCCGTCCCGTGTGAGGCTGACACTGAACGCAAACTTGTCTGACCTCCTGTGGGATGAAGTGAACAAATTTTTAGGCCGTGGATGTCAAGACCTTGGGAGAACATGAGGATTTCCAGGCTTTCTCACCTGGCATGATACTGAAAATTCTAGATTAAATGGGATTGTGGGCACGCACTGCTTAGTTCTCCCAACTTTGAAAGGGACCTGAACCAGTCACAGGTCCCCAGATTCAGAGGGACTTGCCTTCAATTCACTGATGTCACAGCTGGTGGAAGCAGATTGCTTTAGGCCTGCAACCCCTGGCTCGGTTCAAATGCACTAACCTTAACCAGATAGGAAAACTAACCAGTCACATGCGGTCATCCCTACCCTACTTATATGTAAGAACCCGTTTTCTTAAAGAATGTGCCAATCTGCCAACCTTTTCCCCCTGACACAGACGTCAAAGGGGTTGTACCTTTTGCCTATTAAAATCAACACTGGGGGAATTTTTTTTAATGTTGGAGAAGAGCCTTGATAAGAAGGAATGCAACTTATATATATTAGTATGTGAAAGTCGAGAGGACCTGTGAAAAGGCACGTGTTTATAAACCATAAAAACACAGAGGAAAAACAGGATTTACTTAGTTTTTTGTTTTTTTCATGGTGAGGAAATTCTGGATTGAAGGACTGATATAATGATTACGCTAGAATTTTCTTTTAATGTTATAAAAGTCCTTTTTTTTTCTAGTTGAATACCATCAAGTGTATACAGGTAAGTGTTGGAAAGGGCTTTCTTTACAAAAGACTTACATATCACGTCGAAGTCTTGGCTTTTAAAAGTGTAGGCTTCCTTTGTTTAGTCAAATAAATTGCTTTTTTTTGTTTTAGGTCATCTCTGTAACTAAACAAAGTCTCCCTTTATGATTAAAACCTCTAAGAAAATTCCCCGTGAAGCTTATTTCATAGAATGGATATGTATACATCTTTAAAAAAATATTTATGTGCTAAGAAAAAGAGAACTTATCTGTATGAGACCTTTATTAAGTATTAGCATTTTTAATTCCCTGTACATTAAGTAGATTTAACCTAGCTTGCTGAAGTAATACAGTTGAGCTAAAGGTTTTTGCTTTTTGTTCTATAGAGATCTGTAATTCTCACCTTGTTTTGCAGTGGAAGGACTCTGTGAAGGAATTGGTGCCGGACTAGTAGACATTGCTATCTGGGTTGGAACTTGCTCAGATTACCCGAAAGGAGATGCCTCTACGGGGTGGAATTCAGTGTCTCGTATCATTATTGAAGAGCTGCCAAAATAAATCCTTTCGTTTTTATTCCCTACCTCTCTTGTATTATACCTTTGAATGGTTCATTTTAGTGACCCCTTATATAATTTTTATGTGTACATCTGAATGAAAAAACAAAACTAAATGTGTTTACAGACCAAAGTGTGATTTCACACTGTTTTTAGATCCAGTATTCATTTTCCTTCCATCAAAACTGGTTTTGGGATTTTTGTAGAAAATTAAAATACTTTCTTCATATTCCCATTCCCTGAACCTATAATTTGGAATGTTATTGTGGTCTCCGTTTCTTTCCTGTTCTCTTAGTGTAGCACTTTTTAAAATATAAAAGCTACCAGTCTTTGTATAAGTTGTAAATGTTCAGAATTGTTTTATATCTGTGAAATAAAACTTATTTCAAACAACTTTAATATCTTTAACGTAATTGCCACTAAAATGAGGGTTTCTGGTACTTTATATCTGGAAAGTTGAGGATAAACCTGATTTTGTATTTATCCGTTTAACAATCATGTTTTAAATTTAGTACATGTATAGTCCTGTTCCATATTTTGAGGGATTCAAAGAGAAAGGGATATTTATGTGTCAGGAAATGCACTAGCACTTTACAAATTTTATCTTAATTTAACAAAGAGTAAAAAGACGGGGACTCTGGTCTCAAATTGCTTACCATTTGGTAGGGAAACTAAGATACACACAAAAATAACAAATCAAAGATTAATATGTTGATTGTGACAAAAGTTGTTGAAGAGGTGGTATAATTCAAAGAAAGACCTATCACTTCTGGCTGAGGTGATCAGAAAGAATTCATGATGAAGGAAGTACAGGTGTAAGACTGATAAAGTTAAGTAAATCCTGGGCTTGACTTGGAAGTGTCAGTATGAACTCATAAGGTATCCTAAATAAAGCTATAAAACAATTAACAACAGAATCTCCTAGCTTTGTTTACTGAAAAGACCTAGAAATAATGACCAAACTAGTAATGCCTGGATTGTGATCTCTATATACCATTTACTACTAAAAGGAACTAAGGCACCTTGAAGAAATGGGTGATTTCAGCTCTGGGGCAGGAATGTACAAGATGAGCCTGGAACATCTTGGCAACTATGAAAGACGACTCAACAGGATCCAAGAGCCAATGTGGATTGGTTCTCACTGGCAAAGATGATAACGATTTAAGCATCAATGAAAATAACAACTGGAATGGTTTGAAACACATCAGATATGTTTAAATGCATGAGTTCATAATGATATTAAAATAAAATTCATTGGTCAACTTAGAGGATGCCAGGAAATCAACTTGTTACTTTGAAATTTGGGGAAAAAAGCAAAGCATTTGTTCTGCTTTCTCTACATGAACTGTATTTCTGGGTAACCAAATTGTTGATGAAGGAAAATTTCTCTATAGAATGTGTGTGTGTGTGTATTTTGTAGTAATATATATTGGTATAGATAACAAATGAAGAAAGTGATAGGATATCCCTCTTTTCAACCCTGCATGATTTTAGGGCTCTAGCAATGATCATCAATGACTGATAACATTCCAACATGAAAAGAAGACTATGTGCCCCCTAAGGAAAGCACATAACACTACCCAAGAAGTTGTTTTGCAAGAAAGAATCAAACCTGGATCTGATTTAGGCTCCAGATACAACCGTTAACTTTTAGGCAATACAGGGGATAGAAGAATATGTTAATTGACATAGGATTATAATCAGCAAATCAGGACTATGGAAAACTTGAAAGACAACTGGGTTTCTTCAACAAATATACTGCAACAAAGGAGAAAAAGGAAAACATGGATTAAAAGAGATTTAATAGGTATTAACTCTTTTCGGTATTTGGACTTTATTTGGATGCTTGAGATAGTTCAGGACATTTAAACATAGATATTTGATATAAAATGATTTTGGGTTTTGGTGTGAAGTAGTATTGTGGTTATTTTAAAATAGCACTTATATTTTAGAGATACAGAATATTCAAGATAAAGTGATATGATGTCTGGAATTTGCTTCAGAATAACCTGGAAAGGAAAAGTGGGTGAGAGGGGGTCTAGATGAAATAATGTTGAAGACAGATAGAAGTTAACCAAGATGGGTAAAAGTTGTGACAAATGGGGACTGGGATTAAGGACGTATTGAGTGGAGACCAGAACATTAGTTAAGACCTCTTTGAATTGGCACGGACTGTGAAGGTATTTGTGTCCCATGTGAATGCCCGCCAAAGGACATCAACTGCACAGGAGGCTCTTAATGATGAGGTGGACAAAATAACTCGCTATGGATGTGAGTCAGCTTCTTTCTCCAGCACTCCAGTGCTAGTTCAATAGACCCCTAAACAAAGAGGCTGAGGTGGCAAGGATGGAGGTTATGTATGGATTCAACAACATGTAATTTCCCTTACTAAGGCTGGCCTGGCTAGTGCTTCTGCTGAGTGCCTAATGGGCCAACAGAGAGTCCAACCTTGAGTCTCTAATATGGCATCATTCCCAGGGGGACAAGCCAGTCACCTAGTGCAGGCTGATTACACTGGACTTATATCATGGAGGGGCAGAGGTTTGTTCTCGTGGAAATAGACGTATATTCTGGATACAGATTTGTCTTCCCTGCCCTTAATGCTTCTGCTAGCACTACCATTCATGGACTCACAAGAATGCCTTATCCACCACCTTACATTCTAAACAGGATTGTTTCTTATATATATATATATATTTATTTATTTGGCTGTGCTGTTTCTTAGTTGCAGCACGTGGGATCTTCATTGCCGCGTGTGGGATCTTTAGTTGCGACATGCAGGATCTAGTTCCCTGACCAGGGATTGAACCCAGGCCCCCCTGCATTGGGAGCACGGAGTCTTAGCTGCTGGACCACCAGGTAAGTCTCTAAACAGCATTGTTTCTGATCAAGAAACTTCATATCACAGCAAAGAAGTGCAGCGATAGGGCTTGTCCCATGGAATTAACTTGTCTTTCCACATCCCCCATCACCTGGAAGTGACTGGCCTAAATGAAAGGGGAAATGGCTTACTGAGGACTCATTGATGGTACCAGTTGGTAGACAACATCCTGAAAGAATGGGGTTCTGTCTTACAGGTGCAGTATATGCTTTGGATCAGAAAGCATTACATGGTGTTCTCACTCCTATAGCCAGAATACAAGTGGCAGAAGTGGAAGTGGCTTCTCTCACTATTACATCTTATAACCCATTTGCAGATTTTTGCTTCCTGTCCTGACAACTTTGAGCTCTGCTGGTTTGGATATCTAAGTATCCAGTAAGGGAATGCTTCTGCCAGGGGATACAACAATGTTTCCACTGAATTGGAAGATGAGACTATCTATTTAAAATAACAGAAATGTCTTTATCCCATGGTTTCTGTGGGTCAAGGATCTAGGCACAGGTTAGCTGAGTCCTCTGCTCAGGGTGTCACCGTGCTGAAATCGAAGTGTTGGCTGAGGCTGCAGTCTCATCTGGGGCTCAGGGTCCTCTGCACAGGTCATGTGGTTGTTAGCAGAACTCACTGCCTTGCAGCTGCGTGATTAACGTCCCTGTTCTCTTGCTGTCAGCGGGGGATGGCGCTCAGCACCTGGAGGTCGTTCTCAGGGCCTTGCCATGCGGCCCCTCCTATCTCAACATGGTTGTTTTGCTTCCAGACTAGCAAGAGAACTCTTCTGCTTTCTTATTGTTCTGAAACATGTTTTTATCTTTCATTTAACATTAAGAACATCTTTTTTGTTGTTGTTGTTGTTTTGGTGGGATTTTTTTGGTTTTTTTTTTTTTTGGCCGCTAGTGCGGCATGCAGGATTTTAGTTCCCCGACCAGGGATCGAACCCGTTCCCCCCTGCAGTGGAAGCACAGAATCTTAACCACTGGATCACCAGGGAAGTCCCAAGAATGTCTTTTCAAGTAGACGAATGTATGTTTACCTCATCCTCGTAAACAGCTACACAGCATTCCATTATAGTAATAAAATAGATCATCATTTATTTAGCTAGACCCTAGTGACTGATTGTTAACATCGCTTTCTATTCCCACTGTTCCAAACAATGCTGCAATGAAATTTCCTTGCACACACAGAGTATGTCCTGGGGCATTTCTGCAAGTGTGCCTGTAGGGCAAATTATCCCTGGGTCCAAGAGGAAGCACGTTTCAAATTTTGATATATTACTGACTTACCCTCAAATATGACAATTTTCACTCCTGCCCATAGTGTTGGAGAATTTCTGTTCTCCCTACCCTAGCCAGCATGGGATATTATGAAACTTTTTTTTTCCTTCCAGTTTCCTTGAGATATAACGCATAATTAATTATGCACGGCATAATGATTTGGCTTAAGTACATCTTGAGATGATTATCACAATAAGTTTAGTGAACCTCCATCATCTCATATAGATACAAAATAAAAGAAATAGAAAAAAATTTTTTTTTCCTACTGGTGAGAACTTAGCATTTACTTTCTTAACAGCCTTCACAGATAACATACAGCAGTGTTAATTACATTTATCATGTACATTACATCCCTAGTACTTATTTCTATAACTGGAAGTTTGTACCTTTTGACTACTTTCATCCGCTTCCCCCTCCCCTCAATCCCCACGTCTAGTAACCACAAATCTGATCTCTTTTTCCATAAGTTTGTCTGTTTCTTTTTGAAACCTAATTGACCTACAACACTATGTTAATTCCTTTTGTACAATATAGTGATTCGATATTTCTATACATTTCAAAATAATCGCCATGGTAAGTCTGGTTGGCAACCAGCTGTTTGTTTTCTGAATCTACGACTCTGTTTCTGTTTTGTTGTGCTTGTTCATTTGTTTTGTTTTTTAGATTCCACATATAAGTGAAACCAAACAATATTTGCCTCTGTAAATATCTTCTCTCATTCAGTAGGTGGCCTTTTTTTTTTTCGTGAATAGATGTTGAATTTTGTCAAAAGATTTTTCTTCATCTATTGAGCTGATCATATGATTTCTATTCTTCAGTTTGTTAATGTGGTGTGTCACACTGATTGGTTGGTAGATATTGAACCTCTTTCATCCCTGGAATAAATCCCACTTGATCATGGTGTATGATCCTGTTAATGTGTTGTTGAATTCAGTTTGCTAATATTTTGTTGAGGATTTTTGCATCTGTGTTCATCAGTGATATTGGCCTGTAATTTTGTTTTCTTGTGTTCTCTTTGTCTAGTTTTGGTATCAGGGTGATGCTGGCCTCGTAGAATAAGTTCGGAAGAGTTCCTTCCTCTGCAATTTTTTGAACTAGTTTGAGATGGATAGATGTTAACTCTTCTTTAAATGTTTGGTAGAATTCACCTGTGAAGCCATCTGGTCTGGGATTTTTTGTTTGTTGGGAGATTTTTTATTACAGACTCAATTTCATTCCTGGTCATTCAATCTGTTCATATTTTCTACTTCTTCCTGATTCAGTCAGGAGATTGTACCTTTATTGGAATTTGTCCTCTTCTTCTAGTTTGTCCACTTTATTGACATATAGTTGTTCATTGTAATCTCTTATGATCCTTTGTACTTCTGTGGTGTTTGTTGTAACTGCCCCTTTTTGTTTATGATTTTATTTTTGGGGGCCTTCTCTTTTTTTCTTGATGAGTCTGGCTAAAGGTTTATCAATTTTGTTTATCTTTTCAAAGAACCAGGTCTTAATTTCATTGATCTTTTCTATTTTTTTTTTTTTTAGTCACTATTTCATTGATTTCCGCTCTGATCTTTATATCTTTCCTTTACTAACTTTGGGTATTGTTTGTTGTTCCTTTAGATGTAAGGTTAGATTGTTGAGTTGATATTTTTCTTGCTTTCTGAGGTAGACTTGTATCACTATAAAATTCTCTCTTAGAACAGCTTTTGCTGCATTCCATAGGTTATGGATTGTGTTTTCATTTTCATTTGTCTCCAGGTATTTTCTTATTTCCTCTTTGATGTCTTCAATGACCAATTGGTTGTTTAGTAGCATATTGTTTAGCTTCCACGTGTTTGTGTTTTGGGTAGTTTTTTCCTTGTAGTTGATTTCTAGTCTCATAGCACTGTGGTCAGAAAAGATGCTTGCTATGATGTATGGTCAGGCCCTCAAGATGGTTGTTCTCTTGCTCTCTGTACCTCCCGTGATCAACCAGTCCCTGCTTTACTCACATGACTCTCTAATCCTCTTAATTATAGGGCTTAATTAGTAACTGCCTACCTACTTGCCCCCTGCCCCAGCTGCTGGTTTCCCTGGTAATTGATGAGCTAATCTGGCATCAATTCACCCTATAAATGGTAGCCGCCTTCTCCCAGGAGTGGTGAGGGTTGCTTCCATGTCCTGTCTGCTGTCTGCCACGCACAGCGAGGTGTTGCTCCAGGACCTTGCTTCATGTGTAAGTTTCTCTTCTCCAATAAATCCTTGATGTCTCTGTTGCTGTCTCTGGGTGAGAAAACTCCTGGGAGCTGAGATGTCAGGACATAAGGATGGGAAACAGAAAGTTGTGAGGTGATTGCGAGGAGGCCGTCTACTAGCATGTGGGGCCTTGTGGTAGCTGTGTACCATGAGAGGTGTCTTTTTCTTCCATTATGTTGATGATATCCTGTTAACCTCAGTCTTTTTCCAGTTTAAAAGTAGCAGCCCAGTGCTCCTCATTCATCTGACTGCACGGGGGTGGCTGGTGAATAGAGACAAAACTCAAGGACCTGGATTATCTACAAAATACAAGCATACCCCTGACCTACCACCCCTAAACAATTACAGACACAGGCTTTAGGGATATGAATTCAGAGACAGACTTGTGAATTGAACATGGCCCGTTACCCGGGAGTGTTTGGTTGAGGTCTGTGGCAACAGCAAAATAATAAGAGTGCCCTTGGGCTTCTGGTGCCAACTATGGAAGGGGGCAGAGCAATGATAGAGTGTGATGGAACAACAGCTATATGCAGTCTACGATACATTACAACAGGTGGAAGACATTACAAAAAAACTACCCAATTCTTTGAGCATGCAAAAAACCACTATTCATTTGTATGCAACATATAGGATCCCCGTGGACATCGATAGTGACCAAGGAATCTACTTTATTGGCCATGAAGTTCAGGAATGGGCCGATACAAAGGACATACACGGGCATTTCCACCTGCCTTACAACCCCACTGCTACCGGGCTATGAAGAGACTACTTAAACAACAATTGAGATGGGAAACTCACTCTTAACATGTGGACACATCCCAGGAGCAATCATCCCAGTGCCGACGCCATGTTAACCCGGAGGTAACTAGTCAACACTGTTCGAGTTCAACTGTTGACCACCGAAGGACTGTTGCCAACTACATCAGGACAGCAACTCATTTTTGCCCTTCACAGGATCTATCCCCAGGGGAACATATTATAAATAGCCCTTAGGACTGGCAGGTAAGTCCTCAGTGGTTTGGGTTTGCTGTCCCATTGGGGAATAGGATCAGAAATGTTTACAGATTTACAGATTTCACCTGTCTTCTACCCAGTCCCACCTCAGATTACTAAGGTAATTAATCCAGGCCTCTACTGTAGAAAGGCACCATTATACTAACCCTGTGCACTGTTACACCACCTCTCCAGTATTCGGCACTGGCTATGGAGACTGAGGGTGGGCAGGTGGTATGGTATTGCAGGCCAGGACAAAACGCTTAGACAGGAGTGGCATTACCTCAGGATGATGTTACTGCTTGTATTTTGCTTAACGGTCATGATCTTCCCTATATTGTGCCTGTTAGACATCTTGCATCTTGTCCTACTTTGAGTGAAGGGAATCTGTTTGTGGACTGGGTGACAATGGTGGCCTCACTGAGAAATGAGTTTGATTGCTGGCTCTACAGCGAAATGCCATTGTCACCCTCTGAGAGTCCATGAAAAATTGACTTGATAAGCACCTGGTTCCAAAGCTTGCCCAACTGTTGGACTGTCTGTATTGCATTTGTGGTATTTGGTTGCAGTTGCACTTCTACCTACCTGTCCTCAGAGATATAGCAGAAGAAGTATGGGCCAAGATTATAGAGGTCGTACAGGGTATGTAAGGGTGGAGTGTTTGACCAGGTCATTCAAGATGATTGTCCTCTTGCTCTGTATATCCCCTGCTCAGCCAGTACCTGCTTCACTCACATGACTATCCAATCTTCTTAATTATAGGGCTTAATTAGTAACTGCCTATGTGCTTGCTCCCTGCCCCAGCTGCTGGTTTCCCTGGTGATTTATGAGCCAACCTGACGTTAATTCCCCCTATAAATGGTAGCCTCCCTCTCCCCCGAGTAGCAAAGACTGCTGCCATGTCCTGCTTGCTGTCTGCCATGCACAGTGAGGTGTTGCTCCAGGACTTTGCTTCAGGTGTGTAAGATCTCTTGTCCAATAAGTCACTGATGTCTCTGTTGCTGTCTCTAGGCTCTTTCTTCAGTCTTGAGGCTGGCAACTACGAGGCTTGCAGGCCTGTGGGGTGCAGCCCAACAAACGATTTTAATCTTCAATTTACTGTGACTTGTCTTGTGGCCTAACATGTGATCTATCCTGGAGAATAGAACTTTTGCTTTTAAAAGATTTGCCTGATTAGGTAGGTTGGACCCACCCAGGATAATCTCCCTTTGAATTATAGTCAACTGATTAGGGACCCTAATTACATCTGCAAAATTCCTTTTGCCATATTGTTCTATAATCATGAAGGTGATATCCAATTGTATTTACAGGTCCCTACAATGCTCAAAGGCAATTACACTGGTGTTTACCCCAGGGGGCAGGAATTGTGGGATCCATCTTAGAATTCTGCCTACCACAGGCTGGCCCCCTGGCCATCTTACAGTCCTTATACCACTGAATCAACAGGTGAAAAAGGTTAATCTACTGGTGTTATGATCTCAGTTACCGCAGGATATTGCTTGCCTTTATAATGGAAGCAAGGAGGATTTTTTCTGGAACCCAGGAGATTTTCTGAGGTTCCTTTCAATACTTCCATGCCAACAGTAAAGATCAATGGAAAGCTACAGGAACTGGAAAAAGGCAGGACAATTGAGGATTCAGACCATTCAGAAGGGAAGGATTGAATCATTCTACCAGAAAAGAATCTGGAGCTGTGGGTTCTGGCTGTGGGCAAGGAAAATAGGGAATAAGTGGGTGAAGGTGGAAGCTGTAGACGTCAGCTCTGACCTCATGAATAGCTACAGAAACCAGGACTGGTAGCTTTGCATATTTTCTGTTATATGTATGTTTTTATTCTAACTTCTCCTTCCCATTTTAATTTTATATAACACTAGGTGGAGGTCAACTTTACAATGTAGTCTTTAGTGGGACCTAAGACTGAAATTGAGGCCTAATTAATATAGGCAGCAATGGATTCAATGACCATTGAGGCTTTGCGTTTTACTTGGGGGAAGGGCAAGAACTTCACTTATCAGAGAGTTAGCTGTTTCTTGCTAAAATATAGTTTCTTTGTTGGGCAGGCATTGAAATGTGTGTAGAATGTGCATATGAAAGCTGAGAAGTCAAAGGGGTCGACTGAGCTGGTTATGAACTTATTGCTTCCCAGCTCCAAATTCATTCTCCAGTTGCACACCCAGAGTGCTCAGTCCTTTGACTGCCTTGTAGCCCCAGCCCAGGAGGCTTGGTGATCACCTTGCTGCGGTCTTAAGAGGCACACCGCATGCTTCTGGCTTCATGCTGTAGCAACCCACAGCCCTCACCACGCACACTCCCAAGCATGACCCGACTTTCCTGCCCCCTGCAGGGCTGTTCCTGAGACCTTTCCAAGGTGGACAATGTCCGCTCTGGCTTGGCACCTGCAGAAACATCCCAGCTTCCTCAGCAACCTGCTTACATGCCTTGGCTTGCCTGTGTCCTAGGTGATTGTTTCCTGTTTATCAGATGACCCTAAACCAGTTCTGGCACAGGCAACCCAGCAAACATTCTCACCGGCCAGTGGTCGTCTGCAACCGTACCTTCTCCAAAATTCAGTTAACTATCAAGTTAAGAAAAAGGGAATTCTGTTGGAGCCAAACTGAGTATTATAACCCGGGAAGCAGATTCTCAGAAAGCACTGAGACCTCTTCCACCTGTTAGAAGTTGAAGGCATAGACTTATACGTTTTTAAGAATCATACATCAAAATGATATGCTGATATTTTATACAAAGTTCACCTTAAGATGCATAGTCCAGGTAAGCACATACAAAGCGAGCAGGGAGTCACGGTGACCCCCTGCAGAGCTGGGAAAGAACACTATTCCTTTAAGAAGTTACATTGCTAGCTTCAGAAGAAAGAAAAAAAAGTTGAGCAGGCACTCCCACCTTTGAGGAGCTCTGCTTAATGTGTAATGCAGATGCACACTGGACATTAGGGAGGGAGAAGGCCCAAACAGAATTTTACGTTTAATTTTTTTTGTCCTGCCTTTAAATTTTATTCTATCAGAGGTATGAATGACAGAGGGGGATCCTCTTCCAAGCTTGCCTTTCCTTGGGTACTCTCCCTCTGCCCTAAGGTACTGTTAAGAGTTCTCAACACGCAGTCATCCCTCAGCATGAGCAAGGAATTGGTTCTAAGGCTCCCCTTGCCCCCCCCCAGTCCCCTGCGATTGCTGAAGTCTCTTATATAAAATGAAGAAGTACAGTCTGCCCTCAGTACCCCGGGGCTCCGCATTGGAGGATTCTGCATCCGAGGATTCAATCTACTGCAATTCAATTTACAGTTGGTTGAATCCGGGGTGCAGGACCCATGGATACAGAGAGGCAATTGTATTTATTTCACTCTATTATAGCTTAACAATTCTGGTTAAATTTACCGTGTTCTGTCTCCTGGTTGGACCTAGATTGGTAGAGGTGTGATGACTTGCTTGAGTTTGGGACAAAGAAGTGACCATGAGTAGCACCTTCTCCCCTCTCTTTGGGAATAAGCTGCTCACAGAAAGCATGCATTGGACTCCAATTCTCCATAAGTCTTACAAGGGCAGGTGGCAAAATAGTCTGGGTCCAGTGCTGTCTGTGGCTGGATGCGTATGTCTGTATCATTATGGGGCTCGGTGTAAGGAAGCCCTCTTTTACACAGATATAAGGCTGAAATTAGAGAATGAGGGTTCTAGTAATAAAGATAATACATCATGTTCCACATACCTCTTGTCTACTTATGAATTACTTTAGAACCTGGGTGGGGAAAAGGTTAACATGCTTCACTTAAGGGAAGAAGCTTATTGCTATTTCCTTTGACAAGTTGAGTGTGAATTGGGTTTATCACTTTCTAGGCTTGTTCTATTCATAATTAACATATATTGAAACTTACATTAATATAAACAAACAATCCTGCAATATTTGCTGTCAGAAAATATATAAGGGACAACCTTCAAATCCAACTTTTGTGTAGTTGGGCCTTCAACTATAAGCAGATTTTAGTTATTTTTCTAAGTTGACTGGTCAATCTCTTATGCTTTTCATGGTGAGCTGAATATCTTTATTATAAAAAAAAAAGTTTCTCTGTAAAACTAAACGTTTTAAAGAACCTATACAACGTACATAAGGGTCCCAAAATGTTCACTTTTCATAAAAATGACATCTATTTCCATAGACGAGTTCACCAACATCCTGACAGCTGATGGAAAAGTGACACATAGACTTTAGGGTCTAGATCACAGATTCTGTCACCTAGGAAGCTTTCAAGTACCACAAGTAATAGAAAAACCCAACTGAGAATGGCTTACATAGAGTGAACCAATTAACTTCCTTTGAAACTACAGAGATACATGTTGCTAGGAGTGAGACTAGAAGCTCACATAATGTGACTTAGAACCTAGTTTCTTTCCATTTTTAACTGTCACTTCCCTGGTGTTGACTGTTTTTGGACAAACTCCCTCCCCCCCCGCCCCCCCCGCCCCCCCCCCCACCTCCAGATCATAATCCTAAACTGACTTTGAGGAACTCTAAGAATTACATGAATCCTTTTTGTGAAACAAAGAGAATCTATATCATATATTCAGCAAAAGTGTCTAAGAGTCACTGATTGGACCAACTTAGGTAATCGTGCCAATTCCAAAACATTCAGAGATGGCACATTCAGATTGGCTCTATGAATCAGGGCCTTTCTCTGGGGCAGGTGAGGCCCATTTTCCATCTAAATCACAAAGGTGAGAATGGAGGGAAGGGGTAGGTACTGAAAAGAAATTCAGGCTATTACTCCAAGAAGGAAGAAAAATAGATACTGGGCAGCCATATAACAGGTATTCATTATAGGTACTTCCAGAGTCTATTTCCTATTTACTCAAAGAAATTTAAGACTTTAGGTAACCTCAAAATTCACATATTTTCTGCATGTTACCTAACACATTTTTAGAAAATAAAAAGGTAAAATAATGTGAAATGATTTAATTTCTATAAGTAATCTTATAATCAAAGAGACCTTGCTACAAAAGTGAAACTTTATCTAGAGGATTTTATATTCAGTAAAGTGTTCACATTCAAGAGCAAATTCTCATTCTGATGACTCATGAAGTCACTTGTGATATTCCTTCTTTAGTGTGGTGTTTATATAAAAACAAGAGTCTCTAAAATTGCCATGGCAAAAACACATATTGAAGCTTGATAGCCTTCTTTTCGCAAAGCATGGTTCCCATCGTTGTCTTGGATCACACTGTACCTTATGTTCATTCTCTGGTACAGAGCTCCAGCAGCTTTTTTTTTTTTCTTTTTCTCTTGCCCTGCATCTTAATCTTCAAGCATTCTCCTACAATCATGTTCTGGTTTTCCCTTTGTCAGCCTCTGCCACTTCCACTCCCTCCTAGACTCCTAGTACTTTTTTATGCTAAAGTTCTTTCTTTACCTTTATCTGCTGAAATCCAGGAAAGAGCCTGTAGTGAAATGAAGACTTGCAGTTTTCCCCACCTGCTTAGTTGCTTGCAATCTGTCTTCAGCTGCTACAATTTGAATCTGCCTCAAGTTATCAGTGGCATTAATCTTCATCCTACCAAAATATTTACATGGTTGATAACCCCTTTTTCTTTGATCCTCTTATCTGATTGGTCTTCCTCTGTCACTCCTAAGACGTAGCCATGTCTTTCTGTTCTATTAATTTCTCTCACTGCTCTTTTATGCATCAAATAAACAGGTTTAGTAAGGCTCTGAAAGTCCTCATCTTTCTGGTCTCAATCTTTCAACTTCCTCTTCCATTTCTTGTTCCATTACTACATTGACTATTCACTGCTCAAGACATGTCATCTGTGCTTTTGTCCAAGGTTCCCTTGGAAATATCTTCCTTCAAGGCTCAGCTTAAATATTTTCCCTCCATGAACCCTGCTCTTGTTTCCTCCAAACTTGAACTACCTCCAACTCCGTTAACCAGGTCCATGCTCTATCACCAGCTCTTGACCGAATATTTTTTTTAAAGGAATTCCTTTATTTTTATTATTTTTATTATTTATTTATTTTTAGCTGTGTTGGGTCTTCGTTTCTGTGCAAAGGCTTTCTCTAGTTGCGGCAAGCGGGGGCCACTCTTCATTGCGGTGCGCGGTCCTCTCACTATCGCGGCCTCTCTTGTTGCGGAGCACAGGCTCCAGACGCGCAGGCTCAGTAGTTGTGGCTCACGGGCCTAGTTGCTCCGCGGCATGTGGGATCTTCCCAGACCAGGGCTCGAACCCGTGTCCCCTGCATTGGCAGGCAGATTCTCAACCACTGCGCCACCAGGGAAGCCCTCTTGACCGAATATTTGCAAAAGCTCTCTAGCTAGTATCCCTGCTTCTTGCCTGTCTTCTACTTGTTTCTCCATACTACCACTAGAACTGTCTCTCATACAATCTTAACCCCTCATCATGGCCTATAAGATCTGGCTCCTGCTAATGTCTATTGGCCCAGGAACTGTGCTAAGAACTTTACTTGAATTAATCCATTTAATCCTATGAGCTACATACAGTTTAAAATTTTTACATCTTTATTGGAGTAAAATTGCTTTACAATGTTGCTTTAGTTTCTGCTGTATAACAAAGTGAATCAGCTATATGTATACATATATCCCAATATCCCCTCCCTCTTGAGCCTCCCTCCCCTCCCTATCCCACCCCTCTAGGTGGTCACAAAGCACTGAGCTGATCTCCCTGTGCTATGCAGCTGCTTCCCACTAGCTATCTATTTTACATTTGGTAGTGTATATATGTCCATGCCACTCTCTCACTTCGTCCCAGCTTACCCTTCCCCCTCCCTGTGTCCTCAAGTCCATTCTCTGGGTCTGCATCTTTACTCCTGTCCTGCCCCTAGGTTCATCAGAACCATTTTTTTTTTTAAGATTCCATACATATGTGTTAGCATACGGTATTTGTTTTTCTCTTTCTGACTTACTTCACTCTGTATGACAGACTCTAGGTCCATCCACCTCACTACAAATAACTCAATTTCATTTCCTTTTATGGCGAGTAATATTCCATTGTATATATGTGCCACATCTTCTTTATCCATTCATCTGTCGATGGACACTTAGGTTGCTTCCATGTCCTGGCTATTGTAAATAGTGCGGCAGTGAACATTGTGATACATGTCTCTTTTTGAATTATGGTTTTCTCAGGGTATATGCCCAGTAGTGGGATTGCTGGGTCAAATGATAGTTCTATTTTTAGTTTTTTAAGGAACCTCCATACTGTTCTCCATAGTGGCTGTATCAATTTACATTTCCACCAACAGTGCAAGAGGGTGCCCTTTTCTCCACACCCTCTCCAACATTTACTGTTTGTAGATTTTTTGATGATGGCCATTCTGACCGGTGTGAGGTGATACCTCATTGTGGTTTCGATTGCATTTCTCTAGTGATTAGTGATGTTGAGCATCCTTTCATATGTTTGTTGGCCATCTGTATGTCTTCTTTGGTGAAATGTCTATTTAGGTCTTCCACCCATTTTTGGATTGGGTTGTTTGTTTTTTGATCTTGAGCTGCATGAGCTGCTTGTATATTTTGGAGATTAATCCTTTGTCAATTGCTTCATTGGCAAATATTTTCTCCCATTCTGAGGGTTGTCTTTTCATCTTGTTTATGGTTTCCTTTGCTGTGCAAAAGCTTTTCATTAGGTCCCATTTGTTTATTTTTGTTTTTATTTCCATTTCTCTAGGAGGTGGGTCAAAAAGGATCTTGCTGTCATTTATGTCATAGAGTGCTCTGCCTATGTTTTCCTCTAAGAGTTCCATAGTGTCTGGCCTTAAATTTAGGTCTTTAATCCATTTTGAGTTTATTTTTGTGTATGGTGTTAGGAAGTGTTCTAATTTCATTCTTTTACATGTAGCTGTCCAGTTTTCCCAACACCACTTATTGAAGAGGCTGTCTTTTCTCCATTGTATATTCTTGTCTCCTTTGTCAAAGATAAGGTGACCATAGGTGCGTGGGTTTATCTCTGGGCTTTCTATCCTGTACCATTGATCTATATTTGTGTTTTTGTGCCAGTACCATACTGTCTTGATTACTGTAGTTTTGTAATATAGTCTGAAGTCTGGACGCCTGATTCCTCCAGCTCCGTTTTTCTTTCTCAAGATTGCTTTAGCTAATCGGGGTCATTTGTGTTTCCATACTAGCTCCCTTCAGGCTGTCTTCACATAGCCAACCTCAGTCCTCTCCCTGGGGTCTGACCTCTGAAGCCCGAGCCTCAGCTCCCAGCCCCCACCCACCCCAGCAGGTGAGCAGACAAGTGTCTCAGGCTGGTGAGTGCTGGTTGGCACCAATCCTCTGTGTGGGAATCTCTCCACTTTGCCCTCTGCACCCCTGTTGCTGCGCTCTCCTCTGTGGCTCTGAAGCTCCCCACCCCCCAGTCTCCACCAGTGAGGGGGCTTCCTAGTGTATGGTAACTTTTCCTCCTTCACAGCTCCCTCCCAGAGGTGCAGGACCCATCCCTATTCCTTTGTCTCTTTTTCTTTTTCTTTTTTCTTTTGCTCTACCTGGGTACCTGGGGATTTTCTTCCCTTTTGAGAAGTCTGAGGTCTTCTGCCAGCATTCAGTAGGTGTTGTAGGAGTTGTTCCACATGTAGGTGTATTTTTGATGTATTTGTGGGGAGGAAGGTGATCTCTACGTCTTACTCCTCTGCCATCTTGGAGGCCTCCCGAGCTACATACTTTTAATATCCTCACTTGCAGTAGATACTGTTGACCACCCACCCAGATCCCTTTTACAGGACTGGTGCACCCACAGCCCAGCTGCTGCAGGTGTTGGCTAATAGCTCCCACCTCCATCTTACCTGGAGGATTGCCCTTGACTGAGGAGAGGCACCCAGCCAGCCCTCCAACTCCTCCTTCCCACACCACAGGTAGTCAAGGACTGCCTGATATGGGAACATAATAGCCTAGCCCCTCAACTCTGGGCAGGACAACCTCTGTGGTCCATCCATACTGCAGAGTGCCCTGCTGGGTCAGGCTGAGGCTGAACTTCTGAAAACTCTTTTTCCCCTGCCAAATGCTGTTTTCTTTACTCCCTTATAGATTTCTTCTAAGGGCACTCCCTCAATAAATACTTGCCCAAGAATTCCCATCTCAGGCATGGCTCCAGAGGAACTGATTTTACAGATGATGAAACTTGAGACAGAGAAGGGTAAAGTGATTTGCCTAAGGTCAAACAGAAAATGGGAAAGCTGAAGTTTGAAGCCAGACAGTCTGGCTCCCAGCCTGTGCTCTTCCCCACCAGTGTAATGACTACTTCTCCAACCTCCTTTCTGGCCAAATTAATTCCCGCCTCAGGGCCTTTGTACTCCTTATTCTGCCTAGAAAGTGTTTGTGAAATTAAATTCATATTTTATAGTTAGACAAGAAAAACTTACATATAAAAATTTTGTCTCTGGCCTCCTGTCTCCCTGCTACTGTGCATCGTGTATCTGCATCACGCATCAGCCAAAAGTCCCGCATCGGCAGAAATACCTGCTCAACCATAAAGACATCATTCTCCTAGCATCAACAAGACAACTCCTTCAAAGATAGTATTCCTTCTTGATCTTGTAAGGGGCCATGATGATGCTTAGATCTGGATTGTGTAAACTGTCAATAATGCATCACTTAACGTACAGCCCTCTGTCGCAAAAAACTTAACGTAACTGTGCCTTGACTTAACAAATGGGTGGAATAGTACTCAGAGCTTTCTGAGATGCTCTTCCTGGGTTATAATCCTCAAATTTGGCTTGAATAAAATTTTCCATTTCTTTCTTAAAAGATTGACTGATTTAATTTTTGTCGACATATACTTGGCATAGTCGGCAGGATATCAGACACCTGACAGAGGACACATGGAGTCTACCCAGAACCAGCACTGGGTACCAGCATGGGCCCATCGGGCCCCACTGGTTTCTCGGTACTCCTCAGGTGTTTTGATGAGTTCTTCTGATATTCGTATCTCATTTTTTAGGTGATGATGGATCCTCAAAATTTTATTTAGGCTGGTTTTCACTTAAGACTTGGAATCTTAAGGGGCACCGGTGCATTTCCTAGGCAGGGCTTACAGGGTCTGGGCAAGAGGTCCAGGGAAGCATAGGTGGCTGGGTTTTTGTTAAATTTGGCTTAAATTTTAAAGAATGAGTTGATACATGGCCCGAACAAAACTTCTACTACTGAAATGAGAGACTGAATTATTCACCTTGGAAGAATAAAGGGACATATTGCTCCTCCTGGCCACAAGGCAGTCCTATAGGGGAACCCCACTATGACCATAAAGTAAGTACTGCTCAACCAGGTGGCATAACATAGGCTGATAACCTAGCCCCCCAACCACCCATGACGGTTTTAGGCCATCATAGGGAGAAACCAAGCCACATAAAAGAAGTCGAACCCATCCAAGGATAACTCCTTGGGAAGCTAGACTCAGAAGCAGCACACATGTGATCCACCACACTGCCCTCAGAAGGTTGTTCAGATCATATCTCATATCTGAATTAGGCTATGAAATTAATACTGGGAAATTGTGCCCTTGCAAACAGCCACCTGTGGGAATACCAGCTGGGTTTACATATGCTTGCAAGTACTTAGTTGGGAACTAAAGGAAATCAGGCCCTGAAATGGCCAAATTGGGGTCCTTTGGACACTCCAAAATGATTTTGAGTGTGAAGTTAAAGCCGGCAGTCTTTTGGATCTGTGCCTGCAAGGTTTACTGGAAACAGCAGTGGTAATATTTTTCTAAAATTAGATTAGCAGGGGAAAATATTTGTAGGGCTAGCTCCATGGATCCTTTGGAGAAACATCCAAGTTGTTAAAATTTTAGAGAGCTCTTATCTATCTTAAGCTATTGTACCTATTTTAATTGGTATGTAGATGCCCCAAAAGATTTCAAAATTCCAAAATAGCCTCACTGAAAGATTTGTTGCAGAAGGCTAATGAAAGTAATGATATAAAAGGTACCTAAAACTTTAACTACTGTTTCCCTCTATCCTTCTTTGAGTACTCATTCTAGTAATCTTCTGAATTGCCTTTCTACTCTGAAGACACTACTAAATGGTTACCTTTAGAAATGGGACCACATGAGGCTGTAGGCAAGCCTCTTCATATCAAAGGCCAAACTGAGGGTCATAGTTAAACCCAGGGAGGATCCTCAAAAGTGTTTGTAAGTGGATTCCCAAAATGGGAGGCCACCAATCTGACTAAACTGACCATAACTGATATTTGGAGCCTGATAGGAACTGTTTTCGGGGGAGGGGCACTTCTCCCCTAAGCTAAATGAGGGAAAGTAAAATATTCTAACATAGATGAATGGGTGTGTCAGTCCTTTGATATCATTGAGGTGGCCACCCAATTCTTTGAGGGAAAAAAACTGTCCTTATTTTACAAGTCTAGTCTTTACAGGACCAGAGGTGTGGATCCAGAAATAATCCAAAGCCTACCAATCCTTTTACCACTCCCCAAACCTCCCCTATTTATCATAAGAGGCTTGTAAGTATTGAGGGAAAAAAATTGTTTTCTGGCCTTATGGGAACAAAGTCATCCTAGGAGGAACTTGCCTTTCTCCTCCTATGCCTTTGAGATGCAAATGTTTTACCTGTCTTTTCCAGGAACGCTTATCTCTGCTATGTTTTTAAAATGCAAATTCCAGGAAAGGGGGTAGGTAATTTGGAACTTGTCAAGGACAAATAGAAATCTTAAGTGTCTTTTCCATAAATATTAGTAAAAAGTGTTTAGCCATAGACAGGTGACCTTGATTTGTTCCATATGCCAGAAACCCAATGTGAATCCAACCTCTTTTGTAACTGATCGATATTATATCATTGTACCTGATTCATGACTGAAATTTTGGAATGGGAACTATGAGGTCTCTGGTGTGTGTGTGTGTTTGTACGTAGCTATATGTGTGTTGTAGATGTGTGTTGCAGATGTGTGGTATTGCCAAAATTAATTTGTAAAAGAGCTCTACTTAATTGGCGTAAAGGAAATTAAGTGTTTACAAAAATACTTGTAAATATAAAAGAAACTGGCCAGAATGAACTTCAGGTTCATGTGATCTGGAAAATATTCAGTATTGAATTAATATGTGGTATTAAAGTTAGCCTAAGCTTGTTGGTTTGATTAATACAGACACGTCTTTGGAAAAGATGTTGCAGGAAAGAGTGGGGCACGAAAGGATGGTCATGTCCCAGGTCTCAGGTGAGTCCCTGGAACGGCCACCAAGTGTGGGTTCTTGGCTTCGCGCAGGGAAGAATTCAAGAGCGAGCCATGGTAAAGTGAAAGGTTTATTCAGGGAGGTACACACTCCATAGACACAGTGTGGGCCATCTCAGAAGGCAAGAGGCAATGGGAGACACACACTCCACAGACAGTGTGGGCATTCTTGGAAGGTGAGAGGCCCCAGGGTATAGGGCTGTCAGTTTTTATAGGGGTGGGTAATTTCATAGGCTAATGAATGGGAGGAGTATTCCAGCTATTTTGGGGAAGGGGTGAGGACTTCCAGGAACTGGGCCACTGCCCACTTTTTTGACCTTTTATGGTTGGCCTTGGAACTGTCATGGCACCTGCGGACGTGCTGATGTGTTACAATGAGCGTATACTGAGGCTCAAGTCGACTCGTCTGCCATCTTGGACCTAGTTGGTTCTAACCAGTTTATGATGCGTCCTTGGGCTATGTCATTCTTTTAAAGGTTGTGCCCTGCCCCTTTCCTGTCTGAGTCATCAATATTAAATATAATACTTTTACTGTACCTAGGTTTACTAGAAATCAGATAAGACCTTATTACTGTTAAAGTTTGTCAGCAAGAAAAATAATGGTATGAAAACTTTTAAGTAAATAAAATAGAGGTAAATGAGATAAGAGCTTTAGGTAAACTCTTTAGGAATAACTGTTTTGGGAATGTCTACTTTAAGGATAATATTTCCAGATTTTGGTAACCTGAAACAAAACTAAGTTAAACTATGAGAATTTCTTCACTATCTGGGTCATTACAAGTAGGATAAAATACTAGAACATTAATTGCTGGGCAGGCCTAAGTTTACCTACTTTTGTCTTATGAGAAACTGAAGATGTTTGAGTTTATTAGATACATGTCGTATCACATTGAGGAAAGAAATTCTATAAGAAGGTGTATGTTTCTAGAGATTATAAAATACGTTCATAATTGTCAATCAGGAAATGCTGGTAGGACAGTTTATAATTACTTGCTTCTTGGTTTTTGCTAGAGATTAAGATTCTAAGGTTAAGAATTATAAGGGAAACATTTCAGTATGCAAGGAAAGTAGGATGTGTGTTTTCAGCAAAAAAAGAGGAATGAAAATGCATTTTGTTAAAAAAGGTCATTTTGTTCTAGAGCTGGTTGTTTCTAAATGGATACATAAAGTTGTCAAATGTTTGTGGAAAGGGAACACTGAGAGTTTTGTACATGATAGAATTGGCTTAGATAAGATTGAACTTAATTAAGAAAGTGAATTTTAAAAGTAAAGTGGTACAAAACCTGAATTTGGTTCTCTAAAAGGACAAAGTTTTCTTAAAATATTGAACTGTTTTTGATAGTAGATTGTGAGTTTCTTTGTGTTTAAGTGATCTGTATTTGCCAGTGAGATCTTTTATTGACACTTTAGTTAAGTGAATGGGTATTGTTTCACAGTGACCTGTGATTCTATTTGACCAAGTGTTGTAAAACTTCTTGATATTTTTGACAAATGTCCCAAAGATAAAATCCTAAATGAAGCTCATTTGACCTCTAGCTAATTTTGAAGTTTTACAAAGGGTCCCTAGAATACCTCAAAATATTTGTTTTCTCTCCATCTCAGAGAGAGGAATATTAAACTAATTAGGCTTATTTGGTATGTTAAATTACATGGGAAGCATTGTCAAATAAGTGGTGATAAAACTTAGATTGTATCCTATGGGTAAATGTTACCAACATACATATTCTAGAAATTATATGGAACTCTTAAAATTCTGGTAGGTCCTGGTAAATTATATCCGTCATGATTTTAGTAATTATCTTAAATTGTTGTGTGTCACAGCAGTAACCAAGTTTTCCAATTGCATTATAATCAGGTCTTTAACCTTGACTTTTTAAGTCTTTTGACATTTATAGGCAGTTATCATTGTACTCTTTTTGCAAAATGCTTCATCTTCAAGAAGATCCACAGAAAGTACTTTTTGACATGAACAGATTTCTGATAATTTTCACATCATACTGCTGAACTGGGTAAGAAATTAGAATTCTAATAAACTGGATGGCTTCATGTAACTGTTACCAAAAGATTAAGATCAAGGACTAGTCACATAGGAGTGGGTGAACAGACTATGGTTATAATTTTTGGTTTTTGTCTGAAATATTACTGGGTTTTAATCTGTTTTCCAGATATAATGAAACCTTTAAAATATACCTCTGTAAGTAGAACTGAAACCTTATCTTTTCTCTCTACCAGATGCCTCCAGAATTTGGAAACTCTTAGGTTCCCAGCAGCTTTATCAGGCATATAAGGAAGGCCACCTCCTAAAAGGTACAGGAACCTCACAGTATTTTGGGGACCTCGAGAAGAGAGGAATTTGCCTAAATCCATCACCCAAATCTACAGATATCACAGTTTGAATCTATGACATACCTTTGGTATGGGTTTACTAGCCCTGAGGTTTTTAAAGGCCTGAGATTCTTTATGAAAAGTTCCAGCACAGCCAATTTAAAAGTCTATGTGGTCAATTACCCAGACTTATTTTGCAAACAAATAAGTCTTAATTTGGCTATATTTGGTAGAAATGAGGGTACTTTTAGAGAGAAATTGTTTCAGTGAATACAGAATTCTAGTTTTGTTAATTGATGTCTGTATTTACTGGCGAAGACTCACTTCCCAGATAACTCCTTGTTTAGTCATTAAAAAGACACTGTTTCTGAAGTTTATCACAGTAACCTAACTTTGGAAGAAGATCAAGATGCATCATGACCTGCAACCAGGTTACGCATACTGGAAAAGATATCAGATAAAGGACTCTTTTTGGCCACTTTGGAAGGGACCTTATCAGACCTCTACAACTGAATGAACTGCAACTCCAATTTCTGACACCTGACTTAGACTAAGACCAGCACTACCAGACCAGGATGAGAATAGTACATGAGAAGTAGAAAGCTGACCCAAGATGCCAGAGCAGGTCTGTATACTGATTACTTTGACAATTGCTCACACTTTTGCTAATGAACCAAATGTATTGCTTGGGCTCAATCACATGCAAGTTTCAAAAAATCAATCCAATTGTTGGGTTTGTGGCCAATTACCAGTACTCCCAGGTTGCCTTGGTGGATTTCTCCTCTCCAAAGCTCTAATTGGATGGTCTTAGAAATTTTATTTCAAATGAAACTCTAGCACCATGCAAGCTAACATTGCCACCAATATCACTAAGAGATACCCTCTTACCTGGCCAATTAATGGTGCATGTTCTGAACCTGGTCATAATACTCCTTTTTTATTAGATGTTGAATATTGGGTAGCTCCTAACAGGACCCATTGGATTCACTGAACAAGTTTATGACCTTGGCTCTCCCCAGGTTGGTTAAGAAGATAAAAAACTGGTTTCCCTTGGGCTCAAGGTCACCTATGGCTACCGTGGAAACAGCCCCTGTCAATCTGTAATGTGAGTACTCTGGTTACTATCAGTTTTCCAAATGCCATGACCATTTAGCCATGATATTTGTTTACTCATCTTATGACCCATGAAGTGTCAGATTTCTGCTCTGAACAATCCTCTTCCCAGTTTAGGGGAAATACTAGGAAAATGGTTTTGTTCAGGAGGATTTTGGCTTAAATCTTTGCTAATGATGTTGCTACTACTACCAATTTAGTTTGTGGAACTTATAAGTTGATACTTCCCTGCCTTTCACGCTGTGTCACCTACTCATACTAAGATAATGTCTAAATGACTTGAAACTATAGATCACATCTGTAGTTCTATATAAAATAAAGGACATACCCCACACACGTGAGGAAAATTGGCTTAAGTCTTACTGGACAACTTAGAATTGAATGTCAGTCCTTGCCAAACATCCTGCTAGTACAACTCCCCCAAAAGGAGAGAATCAGGCCATTAGGACCTGGCATCAAGGGCCAGGCAAGCAGCCACTCTGGTTTTGAGGGACCAAATATTTGATAACCTAACACTTTCTACTGAAAGATTATTTCACACTTTCCCCCCATTGATCATTAAAGTTCATATTTTATGGCAAGACAAGAAAAACAAACTTTTTTCTCTGCCCTTTGGTGACCTCTATCCCCACTACTATGCATTGTGTATCTGCATTATGCATCGGCCAAACCTTCCCCATTGGCAGAAATACCTGCTCAACCGTAAACAGCAACACTCTCCTAGCATCAAAAAGACAACTCCTTAAAAGACAGTATTCCTTCTTGATCTTGTAAGGGGCCACGATGATGGTTAGACTTGGATTGTGTAAACTGTCAATAACACGTCATCTAAATGTATAGCCTTCTGTCTCAACAAACTTCTATAACTGTGCCTTTACTTCACTTCTCAGAGCTTTCTGAGATGCTCTTCCTGGGTTGTAATATTCAAATTTGGCTTGAATAACAGTTTCCATTTCTTAGGTTGACTGATTTTTGTCGACATCTCATCGTGGCTTGCTTCCTCACTCATGTCAAAATGTTTCAAATATTACCTCCTCAGAGACCTTTCCTGACCCCAACTGTCCTACCTAGCATAGCAACACTATTCCCAACTCCTTAGTTTTACTTCTAGCATTTAATATTTGAAATTATATTATGCATATTTATGTTTTGTCACTCACACTAAAATGAAAATTCCCTGAGGGCAGGAATGTTTTGTAGCTCATTTACTGCTATATCCTCAATGCTTGCTTGGTAACATACATGGCACAGCGCAGGAAGGAGTGCTGTAACTGTTGATCGAGTGGAATGAATTCTCTTCTCAGAACTCTTGCAGGGCTTGTAGAAATCTTCTTGCATGTTCTTAATCTAGAACTGTAGTTATTTAATGCTTATTCATCCCACAAGCCTGTATGCTCTCAGAGGACAGGAATTATGGCTTATTAATTTAGGGGTACACAGGAGGCATTCAAATAATGGCATTACCTCTAAATCTCCAAATATCAACTGTAACTTGTCTTTCCATACAGGAACTACTATCAGGATTTCATATGAATTATAGTATTATTCAGAAGGAGGAAAATACATCACATTTAATTTATAATGCATTCCTCTGCATGTAACGAGATACAGTAAATACAATTAAGTACTTATCTTTATTTTTAAAATAAAGCCATTTTCAAAATATAAAAAATAGACCTCTTTTCAAAGAACCATTTAAATATGGCTTTGAGAGCCGCAGTATTTTATTTATAACAAATAGATGGTACTGCAAAAAGCATTCATAGATGTTTACGTAAATAAAAATGTTAGTATCATTCTGGCACCCTTTTGGGGCAGGCCTTTATATGTATAGAAAAATTACCGTAACTCAAAAGTAAAATCAATAAATGGCCTTTAGTGTAATTTGTATTTAAACCTGAATTTGAGCAACCAATGTAGATTGGTTACTTATTTGGGATCTGGACCCATATATCTGAAATCTGAAGTAGAAAGTTAAAGCTTCTCATTTCCATACAGTTTGTCAACAAATGTACCCCAGTCATTCTAGTATCTATATAAGGTGATATATTAGCAACACCAGTAAGTGATTTATAGACAAATATGCTAAGTAAGGGCTGACACAGCTGGATCCTAGTTCAGATTTTATAAAAAGACACTAAGTATCTATGCCGAAAACTAATGTGATCCAGGATTACATTTTAAATTATGAAAGAGCTTCTGGGAAAAAAATGTGATGGAATGACAACAGATGTCAGGTACTTCTCAAATTAAGAGAAGTACATAACTGCATTCCAAATGAAGTAAAACAAAAGCACATTTACAGTGGATTTTTTTCCCCACCAAACTTTCCCATTTCAAAAATGGTCAGGATTTGGGCAACATCTTTCCCAGCAAACTCTTGAAACAGCAATGACATCTTTTAAGAAGCCATTTTTTTGCTATTGCACAGAGGCTGATTTTAAAGCCAATACAGACAAACGAGTTCAGAAAAAGGAGCAGTATTCAAATCCATTCAGCAAATGCTGCAAATCAGCTTCTGCTTGGACAATGAAACGGAGAAAATCTGTGAAACTCTCCATTTGGTGTCAGTTTTACTGTTGTGTTGCTGGCAACCATTTCAGGTAGAGGAAGCCAAGTCCCATATGTATGGGGAAAGCAAAAGCAGAAAAACATTGTGAAGGCTTAGCAGTTCTGTGACTTCTAATTATGAGCCATGTTGCTGTGCAATATTCTTCTGAGTTTCATGTCTCAAATACAAAGAAGCACATGGCTGCCTTGGGCAGGTGTACTGGAATTATCTTCTTTTAGTTTACTTTTTCTTTTCTCTAAGGCCAAGTAAAAAATGTGAGACATTTTCATATACCACAAAGGTAATACAGCAGGCTGGAGTCACTCTAATCAAATTGGGGGCAATTCCTTTGTAAAATCCACCGATGCCTTCTTTCCTTTAGAGAGAAAAAAAAAAAGTATATATATATATACATATATACTTAATTTCCTACAGAGCTAGCCTGAAGATATAATCATAACCATCTTTCAAATGCCTTTAAATGTATGAACATGTAGGAGTATTAGCTGATCTAATGTAGGCATTAAACATCTCATAACTAACAAAAATGCTAGACAACACTAAATATAGCACACAAAAATAAAACTTTATTTTCTTAATGCCTAGAATTGGAATAAAGCCTTGAAACTTTTCACTTACATTCTCAATATATATATTTACTAAAGTGAACTGAATTTAAACGTTTAAATACTCTGTTCTGGCCTTTTAGAATTAAAAAGAAACGTTGGGATGTATACCTATAACAATTTAACCATTCCCACACTGAAGACATGCATCTCTTCCATACATGGAAACAAGTGTTTGCAAAAGTTCTACTACCAGTAGCAGATGTGGGGCCTTTTTTTCTTTTCTTTTTTTTTAATTGGAGTATAATTGCTTTACAATGTTGTGTTAGTTTCTGCTATACAATGAAGTGAATCAGCTATATGCATACATATACCCCTCCCTCTTGGACCTCCCACCCCCCCATCCCACCCATCTACGTCACCACAGAGCAAGGAGCTGAGCTCCGTGAGCTATACAGCAGGTTCCCATTAGCTAGCTATTTTACACATGGTAGTGTATTTATGTCAAACCTAATTTCCCAATTTATTCCATCCTCCCCTTCCCCCCCCACCATGTCCACACATCTGTTCTCTACATCTGTGTCTCTATTCCTGCCCTGGAAATAGGTTCATCTATGATTCCACATGCATGCATTAATATATGATATTTGTTTTTCTCTGACTTACTTCACTCCGTATGACAGACTCTAGGTCCATCCACATCTCTACAAATGACCCAATTTTGTTCCTTTTTATGGCTGAGTAATATTCCATAGTATATATGTACCACATCTTCTTTATCCATTCATCTGTCCATGGACATTTAGGTTGTTTCCATGAGCTGGCTATTTACAAATAGTGCTACAATGAACATTGGGTTACATCTGCCTTTTTGCATTGTGGTTTTCTCAGGTTATATGCCTAGTAGTAGAACTGCTGGGTTATAGGGTAGTTCTGTTTTTAGTTTTTTAAGGAACCTCCATACTTTTCTTCACAGTGGCTGTATCAATTCACATTCCCACCAACAGTGCAAGAGGGTTCCCTTTTCTCCACACCCTCTCCAGCATTTTATTGTTTGTAGATTTTTTGATGATGGCTATTCTGACTGGTGTGAGGTGATACCTCACTGTAGTTTTGATTTGCATTTCTCTAATAATTAGTGATGTTGAGCAGTTTTTCATGTGCCTGTTGCATCTGTATGTCTTCTTTGGTGAAATGTCTATTTAGGTCTTCTGCCCATTTTTTGATTGGGTTTTTTGTTTTTTTGATATTGAGCTGCATGAGCTATTTGTATATTTTGGAGACTAATCCTCTGTCAGTTGTTTCGTTTGCAAATATTTTCTCCCATTCCGAGGGTTGTCTTTTTGTCTTGTTTATGGTTTCCTTTGCTGTGCAAAAGTTTTAAGTTTCATTAGGTCCCATTTGCTTATTTTGTTTCTATTTTCATTACTCTAGGTGGTGGGTCATAAAAGATCTTGCTGTGATTTATGTCAAAGAGTGTTTTTCCTATGTTTTCCTCTAAGAGTTTTATAATGTCTGGTCTTACATTTAGGTGTTTAATCCATTTTGAGTTTATTTTTGTGTATGGTGTTAGGGAGTGTTCTAATTTCATTCTTTTACATGTAGCTGTCCAGTTTTCCCAGCACCACTTATTGAAGAGGCTGTCTTTTCTTCATTGTATATTCTTGCCTCCTTTGTCATAGATTAGGTGACCATAGGTGCGTGGGTTTATCTCTGGGCTTTCTATCCTGTTCCATTGATCTATATTTCTGTTTTTGTGCCAGTACCATACTGTCTTGATTACTGTAGCTTTGTAGTATAGTCTGAAGTCAGGGAGCCTGATTCCTCTAGCTCCGTTTTTCTTTCTCAAGATTGCTTTGGCTATTAGGGGTCTTTTGTGTTTCTATACAAACTGTAAAACTTTTTGTTCTAATTCTGTGAAAAATGCCATTGGTAGTTTGATAGGGATTGCACTGAATCTGTAGATTGCTTTGGGTAGTATAGTCATTTTCACAATGTTGATTCTTCCAATCCAAGAACATGGTATATCTCTCTATCTGTTTGTATCATCTTTGATTTCTTTCATTAGTGTCTTTTTCTTTTTTTTAAAGACCGTTTGGAATTTATTCTCTTAAATAAGAATGGTAACATTTGTTAAAAAAAATTAAAAGTACAACACCTTAGTTTCACAGTAACGGGAAAACAAAGTTACACAATTAAATAAAAACTCACAAAGAAACACACCAAAACTCACAACAGCACAGGTTAAAAACAAAGGCAAACCCAAAGCTTCATGGCAGGAAGCCTGGAGGTGGACAGGCGCACCGTTCCTGGCACAGCTCTGGCCTCTGTACCACGCCTGGGGACCCGCCTGCCGCCCTCCACCCCAAGCTTAACGGACCAGGAAAAGTGGGGTGCAGAATCCCTTAATTCACTGGTCAGGCCTTCAAGGCCATGCTGAGGCCCCTTTCTGGAGAGACTAAGGATTCCACTGTCCTACAGACATACTAAACACCAAGAGACAGCAGGGAGCTGTGGTAACAGAGCTGGGGTGGGGGGAGGGGGCAGACAGGCCTGAAAGCAAAGTGGTCCCCTGGGGTTCCTGAGCAAGAGCCCTGCTCCCCTGGTTTGTCTAAGTCACCTTTCTGGGGTTGGGAGTGTGCACTGCTCACTTTCTGAGACACTTGCCCCTGTGGTCCCCACCTCCCCCAGGGTGCCGGGCTACTCTGCTCTCTCCAAACCCCGACCGGAACACTAAGCCAGGTCAGTGGCACAGTCCCCCATGTAAGCCAGAACCAAGGAACAAGAAGCTTGGGAAAAAACTTCACTAGTATTGTTATTATTATTTAGGGCACAATACATAAACGCTTACTTGTATATATGAAACTAAACCAGTGCAAACATATGTGTGTATATATATAAATGTTCACACAACACCATCTACTTTGACTCTTGGGGTAGGGTTGGGGAGGGAAGCTGGATTCGGAATTCTCTTTGCTTTTCTAATAGGCTTTCCAGAAATGCCTATAAGAGAAGAGGGCTTGGGAAGCAGTGGGAAGATCTCGTAACTTCCTCCTGATGGCAGGAACCCAGGATTGTACCGTATGGCTATTCTAGCTGGTGTGGGAAACACATGCATTTCCTAATGGCTCATTCAGCATCCAAACTATGGAACCCAAAGGTGACCATGCAAGTGACCACGGGCATGCACCAGCCACAGCAAGGCAGCCTTTTATGCTAAGATCATCTTTCCATAAGACGACAGACAATGAAGCCTTTCTCCCATCCTATGTCTGTGACCTGTACTGGAAGCAATGCTCTTCTGTTCCCTATGATACCCCAAGCTTGTACACTTCAGTTTTGGTTACCCACTATATGAGGTGTAAAGGGGATTCCTCTGGATGAAAAAAGGATCTAAAAACCTTCAACCGAGGGTCTTGTATTCAACGGGAAAACATCCCACTGGGGGTTTTCTTTCTCTGCCTGTTGTTATCCAAATGTTTCCTCAAGTCAGGGAAGGTATGATGAGGCCAGGGTAAGAAAATCTGTGCCAGGTCCACTGACCTGCAGCAGAAATATAAGAAGCTTTTGAGACAAAGCATTTACTGATTTAGAGACCAGAAAAGAGGGTTTCTACATTAAAAGCACATTACAAACAAAGATGCTAAACCAGGCAGCAGCTGTAGGCCAGATTGCCAGAGACAGATGATGCTGGACTAGATTCTAACTTGCGGGTTGTGTTTTTGGCAACGGCAGTCATTTTGGTGTAAGAGGAGAAGAACATAAGGGAAAAGAGGGAAATGCCCATCAGTGTCTTAGTTTTCTGAGTACAGGTCTTTTTGACTCCTTAGGTAGGTTAATTCCTAGGTATTTTATTCTTTTTGTTGCAATGGTAAATGGGATTGTTTCCTTAATTTCTCTTTCTGATCTTTCATTGTTAGTGTATAGGATTTCAAGAGATTTCTATGCATTAATTTTGTATCTTGCAACCTTACCAAATTCATTGATTAGTTCTAGTAGTTTTCTGGTGGCATCTTTAGGATTATCTATGTACAGTATCATGTCATCTGCAAACAATGAAAATTTCACTTCTTTTCCAATTTGGATTCCTTTTATTTCTTTTTCTTCTCTGATTCCGTGGCTAGGACTTCCAATACTATGTTGAATAATAGTGGTGAGAGTGCACATCCTTGTCCTGTTCCTGATCGTAGAGGAAGTGCTTTCAGTTTTTCACCATTGAGAATGATGTTTGCTGTGGGTTTGTCATATATGGCCTTTATTATGTTGAGGTAGGGTCCCTCAATGCCCACTTTCTGGAGAGTTTTTAAATCATAAATGGGTGTTGAATTTTGTCAGAAGCTTTTTCTGCATCTATTGAGATGATCATATGGCTTCTACTCTTTAATTTGTTAATATGGTATATCACAATGACTTGCCGATATTGTAAAATCCTTGCATCCCTAGGGTAAATCCCACTTGATCATGGTGTATGATCCTGTTAATGTATTGTTGGATTTGAATTGCTAGTATTTTGTTGAGGATTTCTGCATCTATGTTCATCAGTAATATTGGTCTGTAATTTTCTTTTTTTGTGATATCTTTGTCTGGTTTTGGTATCAGGGTGATGGTGGCCTCGTTGAATGAGTTTGGGAGTGTTCCTCCCTCTGCAATTTTTTGGAAGAGTTTGAGATGGATAGGTGTTAGCTCTTCTCTAAATGTTTGATAGAATTCGCCTGTGAAGCCATCTGGTCCTGGACTTTAGTTTGTTGGAAGATTTTTAATTACAGTTTCAATTTCATTACTTGCGATTGATCTGTTTATATTTTCTAATTCTTCCTAGTTCAGTCTTGGAAAGTTGTACCTTTCCAAAAACTTGTCCATTTCTTCCAGGTTGTCCATTTTATTGGCATAGAGTTGCTTGTAATAGTTTCTTATGATCCTTTGTATTTCTGTGGTGTCTGTTGTAGCTTCTCCTTTTTCATTTCTAATTTTATTGATTTGAGTCCTCTCCCTTTTTTTCTTGATGAGTCTGGCTAAAGGTTTATCAATTTTGTTTATCTTCTCAAAGAACCACTTTTAGTTTTATTGATCTTTGCTATTGTTTTCTACATTCCTATTTCATTTATTTCTGCTCTGATCTTTATGATTTCTTTCCTTCTACTAACTGGGTTTTCTTTGTTCTTCTTTTTCTAGTTGCTTTGGGCATAAGGTTAGATTGAGATTTTTGTTTCTTGAGGTGAGACTGAATTGCTAGAAACTTCCCTCTTAGAACTGCTTTTGCTGTGTCCCACAGGTTTTGGGTCATCGTGTTTTCGCTGTCATTTGTTTCTAGGTATTTTAAAATTTCCTCTTTGATTTCTTCAGTGATCTCTTGGTTATTTAGCAGCACACTGTTTAGCTTCCATGTGTTTGTGTTTTTTTCCTATAACTGATTTCTAATCTCATAGCGTTGTGGTCAGAAAAGATGCTTGATACAACTTCAATTTTCATAAATTTTCCGAGGCTTGATTTGTGACACAAGATGTGATCTATCCTGGAGAGTGTTCCATGTGCACTTGAGAAGAAAGTGTATTCTTCTGCTTTCAGATGGAATGTCCTATAAATATCAATTAAGTCTATCTGGTCTATCCTGTCATTTAAAGCTTGTGTTTCCTTATTTATTTTCAGTCTGGATGATCTGTCCATTGGTGTAAATGGGGTGTTAAAGTCCCCCACTATTATTGTGTTACTGTTGATTTCTCATTTTTTGGCTGTATTTGCCTTATGTATTGAGGTGCTCCTATGTTGGGTGCATATATATTTATAATTGTTATATCTTCTTCTTGGATTAATCCCTTGATCATTATGTAGTGCCCTTATCTCTTATAAGAGTCTTTATTTTAAAGTCTATTTTATCTGAAATGAGTATTGCTACTCCAGCTTTCCTGTGATTTCCATTTGCATGGAATATTTTTTCCATCTCCTCCCTTTCAGTCTGTACGTGTCCCTAGGTCTCAAGTGGGTCTCTTGTAAACAGCGTATATATGGGTCTTGTTTTTGTATCCATTCAGCCAGTTTGTGTCTTTTGGTTGGAGCATTTAATTCATTTACATTCAAGGTGATTATCAATATGTATGTTCCTATTACCATTTTCTTAATTGATTTGGGTTTGTTTTTGTGGGTCTGTTTCTTCTTTTGTGTTTCCTGCCTAGAGAAGTTCCTTTAGCATTTGTTGTAAAGCTGGTTTGGTGGTGCTGAATTCTCTTAGCTTTTGCTTGTCTGTAAAGCTTTTGATTTCTCCATCGAAGCTGAATGAGATCCTTGCGGGGTTGTAGGTTCTTCCCTTTCATCACTTTAAATATATCCTGCCACTCTCTTCAGGCCTGCAGAGCTTCTGCTGAAAAATCAGCTGAGAACCTTACAGGGATTCCCTCCTATGTTATCTGTTGCTTTTCTTCTGCTGCTTTTAATATTTTTTCTTTGAATTTAATTTTTGTTAGTTTGATTACTATGTGTCTCGGCGTGTTTCTCCTTGGGTTATCCTGCCTGGGACTCTCTGTGCTTCCTGGATTTGGGTGGCTATTTCCTTTCCCACGTTAGGGAAGTTTTCTACCATAATCTCTTCAAATATTTTTTCGGGTCCTTTCTCTCTCTCTTCTCCTTCTGGGACCTCTATAATGCGAATGTTGGTGCGTTTAATGTTGTCCCAGAGGTCTCTTAGGTTATCTTCATTTCTTTTCATTCTTTTTTCTTTATTCTGCTCCTTGGCAGTTATTTCCACCATTCTACCTTCCAGCTCACTTACTCGCTCTTCTGTCTCAGTTGTTCTGCTACTGATTCCTTCTAGTGTATTTTTCATTTCAGTTATTGTGTTGTTCATCACTGTTTGTTTGTTCTTTAGTTCTAGGTCTTGGTTAAACATTTCTTGTATTTTCTCCATTCTATTTCAGAGATTTCGGATATCTTTACTATCATTACTCTGAATTCTTTTTTGGGTAGGTTGCCTATTTCCTCTTCATTTATTTGGTCTTGTAGGTTTTTACTTTGCTCCTTCGTTCGTAACATTTTTTTGTTGTCTCGCTTTTTTTGATGGGTGGGGCTGTGTTCCTGCCTTACTGGTTGTTTGGCCTGAGGTGTCTAGCACTGGAGTTTGCAGGCAGTTGGGTAGAGCTGGGTCTTGGTGCTGAGATGAGGACCTCTGGGAGACCTCACCCTGATTAATATTCCCCGGGGTCTGGTTGCTTGGGGGCTCCTCTCATCCCCTTAGGTGTCTGTGGTCCCCCACCAGTGCCTGGTAGGTGTCCTAGTTGTGAGGAGTCACGAACTCCGTGTCCTCCTAGTCTGCCATCTTGACTCTGCCTCCCCTTGGGGCCTTCTTAATTCTATTAAACTAGGTTTTTTATGACTTCCTATGTTCAATGCCATTCAAATATTTTATAACACCTAAATTTTAATTAATTTGTCAAGGTACTTTCACACATCTCATTTGATTTTTATAAACAACTCTGTCAACCTAGATATTCAAATTTTATAAATGAATAAGTCGAGGCTCATGGTTTTCCATGGAGTAAATGGGATATGCGGAGGAAGGGTCCATCAGCCATGTTTTCACCACAGACACTGGTTTTTGCTATAAAACTAATGATGTCAACTGGACGGTGTAAGATTTACAAGGTACCTCCTAAGAGCCATTTTGATATACCACATACTCTTACCTCCATGTCTTTGTGATTACATCCAATACACCATTGTAAAACATGTGTTGATCCTGCAGACGAGCTCTTACAACTTGGTATGGGTATGTTGCTGCCACAGCAAATATTTTGGATAATGCTGCAACTGATATATATTCTACTGTGCTCTAAAATGACAACAGAAAACATTTGTTTTTCTTTAGGTAGGACTTCTTTAAAAATATAGAAGTAAAATTTACATAGGGAAACCAACACTGAAGTGGATCCACAAGTGAAAAATACTGTTTCCCCTCTTGAAACAAGGTCTGTGGAATGGGGTTCTATTTTTTACAGTTGTGTGCCATTATCCTGCAAAGTATTTAACTATAAATTAAATTAGTGGCAAATCGGTACTTATCATCATAGCAATACTACCAAAGTAAACGTGACAAAATTTCCATCTATTAAATGCCCATAAAAATAAATACAGTGTTTTTTCAAGTATCACCTTACCAACTGTGCTTCTGGTAATCTATTGGTATGTTGGTTGTATTTCAATTTCAACAATTCATATGCCATAAACTGAAGGGCACCATGTGATGTTCCAAACAGCCCAGGAATAAACCCCTAGAAAGGAACAAGTGAAGGAAAAAAAAAAAAAAAAAGCTAAACTAAGCAAGTTTCCAAGGGACCACAGCTTCCGGGGAGGGGAGTAAGGAATGAGTGGCCTCAATGTGTGACTTAGAGAAATGGTTACTCTACAAAGTTTTATTTTAGACAGTCCTTCTCACACCCACCAGTGTCATGATGATACTTCTTATGGTAATGAGGATAAACAATTTAAAGTACAATTTCAATACAGATTTCGGTTGTCATTAAATTTTTCCTTGCCTAAGTCTGGTTTCTTTTCAGGACTGAGTACAGGTCATTCAGAACTCAGACAATAGAGCCAAGGGAAATTACAATTGTCAGCTATTAAAATATATTGATAATAATTCATTACCTTATACAATCCACGCACACCTTCATACTTATATATTTTCAAAAGTGTATCAAACATTCCTTTATATTGCCGCTGTGAGGCATTAACAACACCATCGTACTGTAACATAAGGCGAGTTTTTGTTACCCATAATGGGTTGGTAATGCAGAGGGTCATGGCTCCTGAAATCAGATTTAAATAATATTACTCAGCATACAGGTACTTTCTCACTTCTGACAAGCTGAATTAAAAACAGTCCATTTATATAAAGAATGGGGCTGTACCTGCAACAGCAAGGTGTGGTCCCTTAGGCACAGACCTAGGGTTAATGGGTAGACATAGTTTTTGGTGGTCTTAAATAGTTTTTGGTGGTCTTAAAAAGCTCCCCATGTGGTTAGTGAGAAATAAATTTTAAAAGGTGATGAAAATGTGAAACACTTTCCCTTTGAGGTGTGAGGGTAGCAAAGATGTCCTGGCTCCTAAACAAAGTGGCCTAGTGTGGAGAACAGACCGAGGTCCTGGGAAGCAGATGCTGATAAGGAGATACATATACTTAGGAGGAGGACACAGTACAACCCAGAGGGGCTGAAGATTAGGGGAAAAGGACCAGCAATCCAGCACCTCAATCATCTGTGCATGTGCACATGTATACCCACCCCAACTTTATTACACTCTTCCTCAAACCCACTCAAACTAGCCATGACACCTCAAAAATTAAATAACTATGTAATATCAAAAGAAATATTTACATTCTTTACAGAGAGATGATTTTGTTAAAAAAAAAAATTCAAATGGTTAAGTTTCTCATTTGCCAAGTTTCCTAAGTAGTCCTTTATTCAACAAGTATTTATGGAGTCCTATTGTGAGTCAGGTCTCTGCTAGCAGCTAGGTATTCAAAATGAGCAAGATAATTCTTGCCTTAAAAAACAATCAGTAAACATTAAGAAACCAAGGTGGGGAATTCCCTGGCGGTCCAGTGGATTCAGCACTTTCTCTGCCGAGGACCTGGGTTCAATCCCTGGTTGGGAAACTAAGATCCCACAAGCCGTGCAGCATGGCCAAAAAAAAAAAAAAAAAAAAACACCAAGGTATCAAGGTATCAAAGTAGGAGTTAAAAGACTTATTAGTCCTACTTTGTTTTTCCTTCTGAATATTATACATACATGAGGCAATTAAACAAGACTATTAAATTGTTTAATTTGAAAACTGAAATCATATTTTAATGGAAAAAACACTATACCAAATCATCTTAAATCATTAGAGAGTCATAACCTTTTTAAATATTACACCCTTTGTGACAAGTAAAATTCTTGAAATCTATCCAGAGTAATCCATCAGAATACTTGCCTTCTAAGAAATTCCATGTGATAACTGATTAGTATAGTTAGATGAGCATATTTAAACTCAGGTGTTCATAGGAAAAAAGGCAAATAAAGAACAAAAGTGAAAATCAAGTTGGAAGTTGATGTTTTATATTTCAAACACTACCTTACCAGCTTCAGCAGCTGAGACGAGATATTCTGTTGCCTCTAACCTTTCAGCTCTTCCTTCTGTCTTATATGATTTGATGGCATTGTAACTAAAAGAATTAAACATGAACAGTTGGATAAATATTTGAATGGGTGACATAAAGCAGTAAATTCTATTTTAAAGTGTGGGTAACTTAAAAATACCTCAGAAGTAGAAGTCAATGCATAATCCAACTACAAAACAAGACCTTTTTCAAATAATGGATTTACTGGAAATGGTTTACTGTAAGACTATACCATCTCTCCCCCCAAATATGTAGGCTGGCAATACATATGTAAAATATTTTCATCACATGTTCAACCATTAATAAAAACAGCAAACAGGAAAACTGGAAGGGGGAGGGTGTACTGGTGCAGCAATTGGGCAGACAAAAAAGGGGCAGCTAACTATTACGTTCAGATACTGTGGCTGGCAATTCTGATACATAAAACACTCCACGGATCCCACCTGACAGATCAACAAGGACCATAGTGGCACACAAGAAATCATAACAAAAGATAACACAAACAGTATCATGAGAGATTCAGGAACTATTACTGAGATCAGAGAAGGCTTTGGGTAGGAGGCAACACAGAGCCAGGTATGGAGAGACAGGTGCAGTTTCAATAGGGAAACACAAGCATGAGCAAAAGTTATAGGGGTGGATGGGAAGACAGGGCAAACTGAGCTACACTTGAGTGGCACACTGACATTTACGCTTTACTTGGCAGAAAACAGCCACAAAATGCTTCTGAGTAAGGGAGTTAAATCACCTTTTTTGTCAAACTCCAATTTCCACTTTCCTCCAGGAAGAAGACTTGAACTAAATAAATCTTTCCAAACTTGACCAATCCATTCTATCATAAAACAAGTATACTGTTTTATGATAATTTCAACACATAAACCTTACATGGCTTGCCCTTAGAAACTCTCTTTAAAGAACCCACACAGCTCTGAAATTATTAACATAATAAATTTTATACATACGGTTTCACCCATCTAGGAATGTCTTACAACTGAAAATAGGAAAAATATTTAAACAATATTAAGGCTGATTTTTATTTTGATTTCACTTAGGAAATATTTTAAGGTTGGTTTGTATACTGCCATAAGATTATGAGAAATCAAGTAAAATGTAAGACACAAAAGAGAAGAAGGCAAATATACCAGGTATTGGTGTTTTCCTAAAAATGCCATGTATTAAAACAAAAGCCTCCCCATTCATGGATTCAGTTTCAGATATCAGAGGCAAGCTCAGAGCAGCACCCACTCCTCCAGTGCAGTGTGATAATACTTTGTTTCCATGCCCTTGTACACTCAACAACTTGAATATGGCTGCCACAGGTGCTTTCTGTGGCTTCTTCAGTAAGCATCCAATAGCAGTTATTACAAACGGTGATGATACCTGACAGTGAAGGAGTGAGGAAATGAATGAGCTACAAAGATGAAGGAGCAGGTCAAATAGGAGATAAGAAAGAACATGCCTTAGACTCTCAGTCATGCACTGGCTTTGGCTTTCTGTTCCCATAGGGCTATCCTGTGATACATGTTCTTATGAGGACTCCAAGATCTGTCCTCTTCTGCTTTTCCAACTTCATTATGAATCAATGTATTTTGGGAAGCCACCTTCCTGAATCCATCTCACAGAAATGGCTTCTGGAAGAGTGTTTCTCCATCTCATCCTTTTACCTTCTTCTTATTAATAACTTTTTTCCAGACTAAATGCCTCTGATAATAGTTTACAGAGAATGAGACTAATACACCATTTTGCTCTTTCTAGCCCTTCCAATTCAGAGAAACTGATTAAATGACTCACCTTGCTTCACCAACTGATTTTTAAAAAAATCATTAAAAACATAAATTCCTTTTTATTTACTACTGTAAAATATCCCAGACCTACTCACAAGAAAAAGTAGAGTCCCCAGGATAAGCCTGCACCCCACACATTTGGCGCTACTCCTTGGTAAAGTCCCCGTAGTCCATCAAGTTTCCAAATGGTGGTCAAGCAATGCAAAACTCCTTTATATTTCGGTCTCAGTTCCAATCCATCACTCACTGCAGTAAAGGATACACAGAGTTAGGTGGGAGCAAAGTTCTAGCTCTGAATTACATATAAACATATAGATATCACACAATCAATCACAGAAAGGAGGTAAATTCAAAAGAAAAAATTTTCTGGTAGATAAAATTATTTTCCAGGATTTGATATTTTTAAATTAATAAATTCATATATTTATCTAAGTTTTAAGTGTGTAGTATACCCTCAATAAAAACTTGGATAAAGATGTGAGGAGCGAGGCTTCCCTGGTGGTGCAGTGGTTGAGAATCTGCCTGCCAATGCAGGGGACGCGGGTTCGGGCCCTGGTCTGGGAAGATCCCACATGCCACGGAGCAACTAGGCCCGTGAGCCGCAATTACTGAGCCTGCGCATATGGAGCCTGTGCTTGGCAACGAGAGAGGCTGCGATAGTGAGAGGCCCACGCACCGCGATGAAGAGTGGCCCCCGCACCGCAATGAAGAGTGGCCCCCGCACCGCGATGAAGAGTGGCCCCCGCTTGCCACAACTAGAGAAAGCCCTCGCACAGAAACGAAGACCCAACAAAGCCATACATACATACATACATACATACATAAAAAGAATGTAAGCAGACAAGAATAGCATTAAAAAAATTAAAAAAAAAAAAAAGATGTGAGGAGCGATAAGAAAGCAAATGTAGAGAATGGGATAAACTTGCCTGGAAATTCTCTTGCCACAGTCCCCACCAACACACACACACACACACACACACACACACACACACACACACACAGAAATCAGAATAGAAAGTAGAAAATCCCATCCATTGTTTTCTTACTCTCAAAAGTTCTAAATTAATAAAACATGATAGGGTAAAACAAAAACTGATACTACACACATTCTATGTTACTTAAATAAGGAGAATTCAAATCTGTTTTGGAAGTTTAAAAGATAATGCTTATTTTAAATAACTTCTATTTCATGAAAGACTCCACAAACCAATAAGAGATTGAAAAAAGTTTGTAGTATAGGGTTAATATATCTAATTTATAAAAAGGATTCACAAATGAATAAGAAAATGACAAACAGCCTCTAAAAAACTTATGGGCAAATTACATAAACTATCAATTCACAGAATTGGAACAGAATGGAGAGCCCAGAAATAAACCCACCCACTTATGGTCAATTAATCTATGACAAAGGAAGTAAGAATATACAATGGAGAAAAGACAGTCCCTTCAGTAAGTGTGCTGGGAAAACCAGACAGCTACATGTAAAAGAATGAAATTAGAACATTCTCTAACACCATATACAAAACTAAACTCAAAATGGATTAAATAACTAAATGTAATACCAGATACCATAAAACTCCTAAAGGAAAATATAGGCAGAACACTCTTTGACATAAAATTGTAGCAACATATTTTTGAATCTGTCTCCTAAAACAAATAAAAGCAAAAGCAAACAAATGGGACCTAATTAAACTTAAAAGCTTTTGCACAGCAAAGGAAACCACTGATGAAACGAAAAGACAACCTACCAAATGCAAGAAAATATTTGCAAATGATATGACCGATAAGCGGTTAATATCCAACATGTATAAACAGCTCCTATAACTCAACATCAAAAAAACAAACAACCCATGGCACAGGGGCTGGGTGCTGAAACACGGGCTGCAGCAAACAAACTGGGGGAGAGGACTGGGGTTGGCTGTGCAGAGACTGCCCAAAGGGACTGAAGTGTGGTCTGGGCCACAACAGGGTGTGTGTAGGGTGCAGCCCAGATCTGCCATAAAAGCCCCATTGTTAACACACATACACACACACACACACACACACACACACACACACACACGAAGTGAGGGGTGGGGCCCCGCCATAGCAGCCTCATTCTCAGTGTGCTCACAGCAGGTGCGACTCCGCTTCTAGGAGCTCTGGGAGTGCGCAAGTGCCCACACGCAGAGATGAGGCTAAAATCTGAGCAGATCCCCAGTGCTGGAGACTTCAGAAGCAGGGCTGAAATCTGAGCCATGTCCCAGCAGCTGTGTGGATTTATGCTGCTGGGGCTCTGAAAGTGTAGTGCCTGTGGGACATTGGAGCGTATTACTGGCACTGGAGCAGGTCTGGTGTTAGCACTGGTGGGCTTTGTGGGCACTTGCATGTGGAGGTGGGGCTGGGGTCTGCGCCGATTCCATAGCTCTCATGGGCAGATCCCCATGCTGCACTTCAGTGGCTCTGTGCTGGCGGCTTTGTGAGCACAGCACCTGAGGGACATCCTGGCCGACTGCCTGCATTCCCAAGGCTGAGGGCAGTGCCAACAACACTGAACTTTGTGAGCTCACACAAGTGACACCACAGAGTGCATTTCCTGGTGGACAGCTCCTGAGGAGGAATACTCAGCGGCTCCTATCCCAGCAGGAGCAATCCAGTCCCACCTACCTCACACTGTAGCTCAGAATTGAATGTGGGGGCTTCTACTCCAACAACTGGGGAGCAGACCCTGCCCCTGACAGGGCTGTGACAACCACAGAGCAAACATGAGGTCCCGTTCATGATCCAGTGCAGGCTCTGGTTACCACAACAACAATCACACCCCCTCTCAAGGGGATAACAGCCAGCACACACTGAGAAAAGCAGCAGCAGGCATCCATACTAAAAACAGCCCTTGCACCAAAAATATTAGACTCACGCAGGCTACATAGGGATGCTCCCATATAAAAACAGCCTTTCAAGACCACAGTAGATAACTGTTTTTCTTAAACTCATAGTCAGAGAAATATAAATAAAATGAAGAAACAGAGAAACCACTTGCAACTAAAAGATCAAGAGACTTCCCCTGAAAGAACAATGAAATAGCCCTTGCCAGTCTACTAGACCTTGAGTTCAAAAAGGAGGTAATAAAAATACTGAAGGAATTAAGCAAGGATACCAACAGAAATGCAGATTATTGTAAAAACGACATAGAAACTATAAAGAGGAGCCAACTAAAATTAGAAAACTCATTTGCCAAGAAGAAAGCTGAACTAAAGGCAATAAATAGCAAACTGAATACTGCAAAAAACAAGTAAGTGATCTGGAAGACAGAATAATGAAAATCACCTAATCAGAACAAAAGACAGAAAGACACATGAAAACAATATATGAGACCTATGGGATAATTTAAAGCATGGCAATCTATGCATAATAGGGATCCCAGAAGGAGAAGAAAGAGAAAAGGTGATCAAAAATGTATTTGAAGAAATTATGGCTGAAAACTTCCCAAACCTAAAGAAGGAAACAGATATCCAGGTACAGGAAGCACAGATGGTCCCAAACAAGATGAACCCAAACCCAAGATGTCTACATCAAGACATATTATAATTAAAACAGCAAAAGTTAAAGATAAAGAGAAAAAAGTTGATTACAAGGGAACTCCTGTAAGGCTATCAGCTGATTTTTCTACAGAAATGCTGCAGGCCAGAAGGGAATGGCAAGATATATTCAAAGTCTTGAAAGGGAAAAATGTGCAACCTAGAATACTCTACCCAGTGGGATTATTGTTTAAAATAGAAGGAGAGATAAACAATTTCTCAGACAAGCAAAAACTAAAAGAATACAGCAATACTAAACCTATGCTAAAAGAAATATTGAAAGGTCTTCTCTAAATAGAAAAAAAGCAAGAATTTATAGGAAAGAGAATCACAATTGGAAAGTAAATCATTTAAATAAGATAAATGTTTTTTGTGAAAGCAATTATAACTATAAACAGATAAACATGAAGATGTAAAAGAGGCCATCAAAATCATAAAATGTGGGGAAGGGGAGTAAGAAAACATAGATTTCTTTTTTTTTAAGAATGTTTGAACTTATGTGACTATGAGTCTAAAGCAGGTATATAGTAATGGGTTAATGTACTTGAAAACCAGGGTAACCACAAATCAAAAACACAACAGATTCACAAAAACCAAAAAGAACTCGTGCATAATTTTTAAAAACCCATCAAACCAAAAAAGTAGAAAAAAGAAACAGAGAAGAAATACAAAATCAACTGGAAAACAAGGTTTAAAATTGGAATAAATCCCTATCTATCAATATTTACCTTAAATGCTCATGAAGTAAATGCTCAAATCAAAAGACAGAGTGGCAGATTGGATTAAAAAAACAAGAGCCTACAATATACTGCCCACTTTAGAGCAAAGGACACACATAGATTGAAAGTGAGGGGATAGGGACTTCCCTGGTGAGGCAGTGGTTAAGAATCCGCCTGCCAATGCAGGGGACATGGGTTCGATCCCTGGTCTGGGAAGAACCCGCATGTCACAGAGCAACTAAACCCGTGCACCACAACTACTGAGCCCATGTGCCACAACTACTGAAGCCCGTGCGCCTAGAGCCTGTGCTCCGCAACAAGAGAAGCCACTGAAATGAGAAGCCCATGCACCACAACAAAGAGTAGCCCCCACTTGCCACAACTAGAGAAAGCCTGCACAGAGCAACAAAGACCTGACACAGCCAAAAAAAAAAAAAAGAGAGGGGATAGAAAAAGATATTCATGCAAATGGAAATGACAAGAACAGGATAGGAATACTCATATCAGACAAAATAGACTTTAAGACAAAGGTCACAAAGAAAGATAAAGAAGAACAGTATATAATGATAAAAGCATCAATACAAGAAGAGGATATTATACTCAATATATATGCAACCAATATGATCACCTAAATACATAAAACAAATACTAACAAAGAGAGAAATTGCTGGGAATAAAATAACAGTAGGAAACTTTAACACCCCACTGACGTCAATGGACAGATCTTCCAAATAGAAAATCAACAAGGCAACAGAAATACTAAATGATACAATAGAACAGGTAGACTTAATTGATATTTTCAGGACATTATATGCAAAAAAAACCCCTAGAATACACATTCTTTTCAAGCATGCGTATTTCAGAATACACACGGAACATTCCTTAGGATACACCACATAGGGGGACACAAAACAAGCCTCAACAAACTTAAGAGGATAGAAATTATTTCAAGGTCTGCGCTCTGGACTCGACTGAGGCTCCCTGGCTGCTTGTGCTTTTCGCTCCTTCTCCAAGATGGCGGCAGTCAGCGCACTGAGGCAGGATCCGGGCGAGCCTAGTAAAGATTGCTTTGATGGTGATCACAGCTTTGAGGACATAGGGCTAGCTGCTGGCCGAAGCCAACAAGAAAAGAAACGTTCTTACAAAGATTTTTTAAGGGAAGAGGAAGAAATCACTGCTCAGGTCAGGAATTCTTCCAAGAAGAGGTTAAAGGACAGTGAACTTTACTTCCTGGGGATGGACAAGCACAAGAAGAGGAAGCACTCCTCTGATGATTACTACTATGGAGGACAGTGATTCTTGTTCTGAGTGCCGATAAACCAGGGTGAAGGAGGAGAGAGGTGGAGGGCTGGTATTTTGGAGGATTCAGCATAGAAGAACAGTCTTCATTTGTGATACACCAGATATTTTGTCTTTGGAATCATCACAGAAGAAAAAGAAAAAGTCCAGCCCTCAATCTGCTGATACAACTATGGACCTGCTGAAAGGGATCACTTCCCCTCTGGCAAAAGACACCAAGCCCCCCAAAAAGACAGGAGAAAAATCCTCCAGTTCATCAAGCCATTCAGAGAGTAAAAAGGAACACCACAGGAAGAAAGTCAGCGGAAGCAGTGGGGAGCTGTCCCTGGGGGATGGTGGTTCCCACAAATCCAAAAAAATGAAACCACTCTATGTGAACACTGAGACACTGACCCTTTGGGAGCCTGACGGGTTAAAGATGAAACTTATTCTCTCACCAAAGGAGAAGGGAAGCAGCTCAGTTGATGAGGAGTCTTTTCAGTACCCCTCTCAACAAGCAACTGTGAAAAAATCCTCTAAGAAGTCAGCTTGAGATGAGCAAGGTGCTTTACTCCTAGGACACGAGTTACGGAGCTTTCTGAAAACAGCCTGGAAGAAGCACAAGTCATTCTCAGATTCACGTTCGTCTCCTGGCCCTGAAGGCTATGGGTCTGATGCCTCCCAGTTCCCAGAATCCCACAGTGCTAACCTTGATCTTTCAGGGCTGAACCTATTCTAGTAGAATCAGGCTCCTCCTCTGGCGGGGAGCTGGAGGCTGGGGAGTTAGTGATTGATGATTCTTACCGGGAAATCAAGAAGAAAAAGAAGTCAAAGAAGAGCAAAAAGAAGGACAAGGAGAAGCATAAAGAGAAGCGACACTCCAAGTCCAAGAGAAGGTCGGGACTTCATGCTGCTGCAGTGGGAGAGGTCCCAGTGCTGCCCGGCCCTCCGCCCAGCATCCCGTACACTGGAGCAGCCGCCCCTCCCCCACGTTTCCTGGCCTCCACACAGATAGGCACAGTGAGAAAAAAAAGAGAGGAGAAGGACAAAGAGAGTGACAGAGGAGAAAAGCCAAAAAAGAAGACCATGTCGGCCTACCAGGTGTTCTTTAAGGAGTATCGTGTAACCATTGTGGCTGACCATCCAGGCATAGATTCTGGGGAACTGAGTAAAAAACTGGCTGAGGTATGGAAGCAATTGCCAGAGAAGGACAAACTGATTTGGAAGCAAAAACCTCAGCATCTGCAACACAAACAGAACAAAGCAGAAGCTACAACTGTGAAAAGAAAAGCATCCAGCTCAGAAGGTTTCATGAAAGTGAAAGCTTCCTCTGCAGGAGTACTGTCACCCCGAAGAAATCCCCACCCACCAACGTGCTATTATTACCCGCCTCGCCAGACAAAGCCCCCGAGACAGAGCCTGTCGACGTGGCCGCTCATCTCCAGCTGTTGGGAGAGTCCCTGAGCCTCACTGGACACCACCTGCAGGAAACCAAGGGCATGGTGGCTGTGTCTGGCAGTTTGTCAGTGCTTCTGGATTCCATCATCCGTGTGCTTGGCCCCTTAGCATGTGTGACCACACAACTACCTGAGCTGAATGGCTGTCCCAAACAGGTCTTGTCAAACACACTAAACCACATTGCTTACATCATGCCTGGACCATGACAGCAAAGACTCCTGGGACAGAAACCTTATCTTGCCTGTTGCTGGCTTGTGTATATGTGACTGCTCCAGATCCCTTCACTGGCCTCTGGGTGTAGATTTTAAATTTTTATATATATGCATAATGTGTATATATATGTATATATAATATATAATATATACATAGGACTGTAACTACTTTGCTTTTAATAATTTTATGAAATGGCAAAGGTTTAGCCAAGAGGAAACCTTGGCATGAATATGGGCTTGGGATTATTTCTTCTCCTGTGGTGGATAAATCTGCCTTAAAAATCAGTGTAGACCAGGGGAGGAACTAAGATGGCGGAGTAGAAGGATGTGCTCTCACTCCCTCTTGCAAGAACACCAGAATCACAACTAGCTGCCCGGACAATCACTGACAGGAAGACACTGGAACTCACCAAAAAAGATACCCCACATCCAAAGACAAAGGAGAAGCCACAATTAGACGGTAGGAGGGGAGTAATCAGAGTAAAATCAAATCCCATAACTGGTGGGTGGGTGACTCACACTGGCGAACACTTATAGCACAGAAGTCCACCCACTGGAGTGAAGGTTCTGAGCCCCACGTCAGGCTTCTCAACCTGGGGGTCTGGCAACGGGAGGAGGAATTCATAGAGAATCAGACTTTGAAGCCTAGTGGGAATTGATTGCAGGACTTCAACAGGACTGGGGGAAACAGAGACCCCACTCTTGGAGGGCGCACACAAAATAGTGTGTGCATCGGGACCCAGGGGAAGGAGCAATGACCCCGGGGGAGACTGAACCAGACCTACCTGCTAGTGTTGGAAGGTCTCCTGCAGAGGCGGGGGGTGGCTCTGTTTCACTGTGGGGAAAAGGACACTGGCAGCAGAAGTTCTGGGAAGTACTCCTTGGCATGAGCCCTCCAGAGTCTGTCATTAGCCCGACCAAAGAGCCCAGGTAGGCTCCAGTGTTGGGTTGCCTCAGGCAAAACAACCAACAGGGAGGGAACCCAGCCCCACCCATCAACAGTCAAGTGGATTAAAGTTTACTGAGCTCTGACCACCACAGCAACAGTCAGCTCTACCCACCACCAGAGCCTCCCATCAAGCCTCTTAGATAGCCTCAACCACCAGAGGGCAGACAGCAGAAGCAAGAAAAACTTTAATACTGCAGCCTGTGGAACAAAAACCACATTCACAGAAAGATAGACAAGATGAAAAGGCAGAGGGCTATATACCAGATGAAGGAACAAGATAAAACCCCAGAAAAACAACTAAATGAACTGGAGATAGGCAACCTTCCAGAAAAGGAATTCAGAATAACGATAGTGAAGATGATCCAGGACCTCAGAATAAGAATGGAGGCAAAGATCGAGAAGATGCAAGAAATGTTTAACAAAGACCTAGAAGAATTAAAGAACAAACAAACAGAGATGAACAATACAATAACTGAAATGAAAACTACACTAGAAGGAATCAATAGCAGAATAACTGAGGCAGAAGAACGGATAAGTGACCTAGAAGACAGAATGGTGGAATTCACTGCTGCAGACCAGAATAAAGAAAAAAGAATGAAAAGAAATGAAGACAGCCTAAGAGACCTCTGGGACAACATTAAACGCAACAACATTTGCATTATAGGGGTCCCAAAAGGAGAAGAGAGAGAGAAAGGACCCGAGAAAATATTTGAAGAGATTATAGTCAAAAACTTCCCTAACATGGGAAAGGAAATAGCCACCCAAGTCCAGGAAGCGCAGCGAGTCCCATACAGGATAAACCCAAGGAAAAACATGCCAAGACACATAGTAATCAAATTGGCAAAAATCAAAGACAAAGAAAAATTATTGAAAGCAGCAAGGGAAAAACAACAAATAACATACAAGGGAACTCCCATAAGGTTAACAGCTGATTTCTCAGCAGAAACTCTACAAGCCAGAAGGGAGTGGCATGATATACTTAAAGTGATGAAAGGGAACAACCTACAACCAAGATTACTCTACCCAGCAAGGATCTCATTCAGATTTGATGGAGAAATCAAAAGCTTTACAGACAAGCAAAAGCTAAGAGAATTCAGCACCACCAAACCAGCTCTACAACAAATGCTAAAGGAACTTCTCTAAGTGGGAAACACAAGAGAAGAAAAGGACCTACAAAAACAAACCCAAAACAATTAAGAAAATGGTCACAGGGACATACATATCGATAATTACCTTAAACATGAATGGATTAAATGCTCCAACGAAAAGACACAGGCTTGCTGAATGGATACAAAAACAAGACCGATCTATATGCTGTCTACAAGAGACCCACTTCAGACCTAGCGACACATACAGACTGAAAGTGAGGGGATGGAAAAAGATATTCCATGCAAATGGAAATCAAAAGAAAGCTGGAGTAGCTATACTCATCTCAGATAAAATAGACTTTAAAATAAAGAATGTTACAAGAGACAAGGAAGGACACTACAAAATGATCAAGGGATCAATCCAAGAAGAAGATATAACAATTATAAATATATATGCACCCAACATAGGAGCACCTCAATACATAAGGCAACTGCTAACAGCTATAAAAGAGGAAATCGACAGTAACACAATAATAGTGGGGGACTTTAACACCTCACTTACACCAATGGACAGGTCATCCAAAATGAAAATAAATAAGGAAACAGAAGCTTTAAATGACACAATAGACCAGATAGATTTAATTGATATTTATAGGGCATTCCATCCAAAAACAGCAGACTACACTTTCTTCTCAAGTGCACACGAAACATTCTCCAGGATAGATCATATCTTGGGTCACAAATCAAGCCTCAGTAAATTTAAGAAAATTGAAATCATATCAAGCATCTTTTCTGACCACAACGCTATGAGATTAGAAATGAATTACAGGGAAAAAAACGTAGAAAACACAAACACATGGAGGCTAAACAATACGTTACTAAATAACCAAGAGATCACTGAAGAAATCAAAGAGGAAATCAAAAAATACCTAGAGACAAATGACAATGAAAACACGACGATCCAAAACCTATGGGATGCAGCAAAAGCAGTTCTAAGAGGGAAGTTTATAGCTATACAAGTCTACCCCAAGAAACAAGAAAAATCTCAAATAAACAATCTAACCTTACACCTAAAGGAACTAGAGAAAGAAGAAGAAACAAAACCGAAAGTTAGCAGAAAGAAAGAAATCATAAAGACCAGAGCGGAAATAAATGAAATAGAAACAAAGAAAACAATAGCAAAGATCAATAAAACTAAAAGCTGGTTCTTTGAGAAGAAAAACAAAATTGATAAGCCATTAGCCAGACTCATCAAGAAAAAGAGGGAGAGGACTCAAATCAATAAAATTAGAAATGAAAAAGGACACGTTACAACAGACGCCGCAGAAATACAAAGCATCCTAAGAGACTACTACAAGCAACTCTATGCCAATAAAATGGACAACCTGGAAGAAATGGACAAATTCTTAGAAAGGTATAACCTTCCAAGACTGAACCAGGAAGAAACAGAAAATATGAACAGATCAATAGCAAGTAATGAAATTGAAACTGTGATTTAAAATCTTCCAAGAAACAAAAGTCCAGGACCAGATGGCTTCACAGGTGAATTCTATCAAACATTTAGAGAAGAGCTAACACCCATCCTTCTCAAACTCTTCCAAAAAATTGCAGAGGAAGGAACACTCCCAAATTCATTCTGTGAGGCCACCATCACCCTGATACCAAAACCAGGCAAAGATACTACAAAAAAAAGAAAATTACAGACCAATATCACTGATGAATATAGATGCAAAAATCCTCAACAAAATACTAGCAAACAGAATCCAACAACACATTAAAAGGATCATACACCACCATCAAGTGGGATTTATCCCAGGGATGCAAGGATTCTTCAATATACGCAAATCAATCAATGTGATACACCATATTAACAAACTGAAGAAGAAAAACCATATGATCATCTCAATAGATGCAGAAAAAGCTTTTGACAAAATTCAACACCCATTTATGATAAAAACTCTCCAGAAAGTGGGTATAGAGGGAACCTACCTCAACATAATAAAGGCCATATACGACAAACCCACAGCAAACATCCTTCTCAATGGTGAAAAACTGGAAGCATTTCCTCTAAGATCAGGAATGAGACAAGGATGTCCACTCTCACCACTATTATTCAACATAGTTTTGGAAGTCCTAGCCACGGCAATCAGAGAAGAAAAAGAAATAAAAGGAATACAAATTGGAAAAGAAGAAGTAAAACTGTCACTGTTTGCAGATAACATGATACTATACATAGAGAATCCTAAAGATGCCACCAGAAAACTACTAGAGCTTATCAATGAATTTGGTAAAGTTGCAGGATACAAAATTAATGTACAGAAATCTCTTGCATTCCTATACACTAATGATGAAAAATCTGAAAGAGAAATTAAAGAAAGACTCCCATTTACCATTGCAACAAAAAGAATAAAATACCTAGGAATAAACCTACCTAGGGAGACAAAAGACCTGTATGCAGAAAACTATAAGACACTGATGAAAGAAATTAAAGATGATACCAATAGATGGAGAGATATACCATGTTCTTGGATTGGAAGAATCAATATTGTGAAAATGACTATACTACCCAAAGCAATCTACAGATTCAATGCAATCCCTATCAAATTACCAATGGCATTTTTTACGGAACTAGAACAAATCATCTTAAAATTTGTATGGAGACACAAAAGACCCCGAATAGCCAAAGCAGTCTTGAGGGAAAAAAACGGAGCTGGAGGAATCAGACTCCCTGACTTCAGACTACACTACAGAGCTACAGTAATCAAGACAATATGGTACTGGCACAAAAACAGAAACATAGATCAATGGAACAAGATAAAAAGCCCAGAGATAAACCCACACACCTATGGTCAACTAATCTATGACAAAGGAGGCAAAGATATACAATGGAGAAAAGACAGTCTCTTCAATAAGTGGTGCTGGGAAAACTGGACAGCTACATGTAAAAGAATGAAATTAGAACACTCCCTAACACCATACACAAAAATAAACTCAAAATGGATTCGAGACCTAAATGTAAGACCGGACACTATAAAACTCTTAGAGGAAAACATAGGAAGAACACTCTTTGACATAAATCACAGCAAGATCTTTTTTGATCCACCTCCTAGAGTAATGGAAATAAAAACAAAAATAAACAAATGGGACCTAATGAAGCTTCAAAGCTTTTGCACAGCAAAGGAAACCATAAACAAGACGAAAAGACAACCCTCAGAATGGGAGAAAATATTTGCAAACGCATCAACGGACAAAGGATTAATCTCCAAAATATATAAACAGCTCATTCAGCTCAATATTAAAGAAACAAACAACCCAATCCAAAAATGGGCAGAAGACCTAAATAGACATTTCTCCAAAGAAGACATACAGATGGCCAAGAAGCACATGAAAAGCTGCTCAACATCACTAATTATTAGAGAAATGCAAACCAAAACTACAATGAGGTATCACCTCACACCGGTCAGAATGGCCATCATCAGAAAATCTACAAACAATAAATGCTGGAGAGGGTGTGGAGAAAAGGGAACCCTCTTGCACTGTTGGTGTGAATGTAAATTGATACAGCCACTATGGAGAACAGTATGGAGGTTCCTTAAAAAACTAAAAATAGATGTACCATATGATCCAGCAATCCCACTACTGGGCGTATACCCAGGGAAAACCATAATTCAAAAAGACACATGCACCCCAATGTTCATTGCAGCACTATTTACAATAGCCAGGTCATGGAAGCAACCTAAATGCCCATCGACAGATGAATGGATAAAGAAGTTGTGGTACATACATACAATGGAATATTACTCAGCCATAAAAAGGAACGAAATTGAGTCATTTTTTGAGATGTGGATGGATCTAGAGACTGTCATACAGAGTGAAGTAAGTCAGAAAGAGAAAAACAAATATCGTATATTAATGCATGTATGTGGAACCTAGAAAAATAGTACAGATGAGCCGGTTTGCAGGACAGAAGTTGAGACACAGATGTAGAGAATGGACATATGGACACCAAGGGGGGAAAACTGCGGTGGGGTGGGGATGGTGGTGTGCTGAATTGGGCAATTGGGATTGACATGTGTACACTGATGTGTATAAAATTGATGACTAATAAGAACCTGCAGTATAGAAAAAGAAACAAACAAAACAACTAATACTAAACTTTCATTGGGTTATTTGTATGGAAATATGTTAATATAAATGTTTCAGACATTACATGAAATTTCTAAAAATCTTATATGTTTTGGTATAATAAGTCATAATTCTAGTTATTACTTTAAATGTACATCTCAGAAATAACTAAATTTCCTTGTCAATTGCATTATTATGAACTTTCATCAAATCTTTAACCATGGTCATTTTTAAGTCTTTTGTCATTTACAGACAGTTCTGGGTGTACTCTGATGCTTTTGCAAATACGTTCCTATAAAAGGGTTTCATCTTCAAGGAATTCATGGAAAAGACTCTGACAAGTTCAGGTTTCTGGTAACTGACTGTACTGCTGAACTGACTGAATAACCATTTTCAGAACTCTAATGAAAAACTGATGAACTCATAAAAGTGCTAACAAAAGATCAAGATGAAAAAAAAATTAATTACATGGGTCTGAGTGAACTGATGAGGATGATTATAATTTTTGTGATTTTCTATTTGAATTAAAAAAAAAAATCCCACAAGGACTCAGAGATAAAGAATATACAAATCAATTTTCACTGCAAAGTAAAGGAGCTGTTACAGTGGAGGATTACTGGACTGAATGTCAATATTATGATATAGTATGAGTGTGTTTCATGTTTGGTAATTGCAATCATTGTTGCTTTTGTTGTGGTCACCCATTTACAATGCTTGGTGTTAGTCTATTTATCTCTTGTAAAAATAAAATACAGTGTGTGTGTGTGAAAAAAAAGAACAAACAAACAAACAAACAAAATAATGGAACCAGTCCCAACAAAGGAGACTAGGAATGGGTCAGGATTAGCCAACCTCAGAATTTGCCAGATATTCTAAACCAATTATACGTCATTTTTGTCTAGAATGGGTGCTGAATTCCATCTAAAGACTTTTCAACATTAATTAATATGACCATTTTTCCCTTCATTGATATAATGAATTATGCTGATAGATTTCCTTTGTATCTCATTATCCTTGCTCTCTTTGGCTAAACCCTACTTGATCATAATTATTGTTTTTTCATTGCTGGATTCCATTTGCTAATACTTTTATTCAGAATTTTTGTATACATATTAATAAATAAAATTAGTCTATAGTTTTCCCTATACTAAAAAAAAAAAAAATCAATGTAACTTGGGGGCTGGGGGCTTGTTCTGGATGTCAAGTGCATCGCTTTAAGGTCAGCCAAAATGTGATTTTTTTCCAAACTCAATTGTACCTTCAGACCCATCACTGACCATTTGCCTTACCTGTCTTACAGTCTGAAATGCAATGGGAAAGATTATGGGAAGACGTCAGTTAACTGAAAGTACAAAGCTTTTCAACTTGAAGTGACCTAGGTGGGAGGTGATAACATCGTTCCCATCTGAAAGTTGTTGCGATGGCTTAAGTGAACTTAGTAGGGGGGTTCATTCCAATTCCTGCTCTACCAGTGTCCATGTCTCAAAACTTATTGTAATCATTGGTACCATTGGCAGCCTCAGTCGGAGCCAAGGAGATTTGTGAGCCCTGGAGAGGGTAAGGCTGTCAATGCCACCAGCTGAATGGCCTATATTGTGAGCTGACCCACAGCATTTGGTCTGCAGAGCTAAGAGCTGGTATCTTCCATTGGCAGCGTCAGCTTAGCTCACAGTTCTGCTGCTTAGTTGCTTGGCGGGTGTGGAAGGTGAGCTTTGCCCAGCCTGATTCCTGGGTTCATCTCATTGGCTCCCCTGCTGGGCAGATACACAGTGTTCTGCATTCCACACTTAAGCAAATTGCGAAGAAAGTACTCTATTCTCATGTAGGTTTGTTTATGTGCGTGTGTGGATGTGTTTTAATTATGTGTATTTAACTCTTTAAACTCTCTTAGATTTTAACTTATCCTGTAAATTTCTGTATATATAATTTAAAAACAAGAGCCTCCACCAGCAACAGCATGTGGAAGATACAGATTTGTCATTTCTTCCTCCCCTCCTTCCTCTGGTCTCCTCTGCAAACTCCAAATTATCTACACTTTCAGGTACTGTGCCTCGAAAAGGAATCATATTGAGATTCTAGTTCTTTACAACTGAACAATGTCAAGAAACTAAATAAAAAGGACTGTTACCATTACCAGCTGCCCTTATTTCCAAAGAACCAGATTTTTGCTTCCCAGTTGCAAAAAAAACAGTTGAGGGCTTCAGGGTTGTTTTTAAATTTGGTTTGAGAGTCCACATCAAAACCAGGCTCTGAGGTGACTGCTTTCTTCCCTTGGCCTGGATGGAGCACTGTAGTATCAAAGTAGATCTTTGAGGAAAGTGCCGCCAGCCTGCATCCTATTTAATTCCTTCCTTTATTCCCACCAGTGTGGTCACAGGGCTGTTTTTCTTCAAGGTATTCTGGCTGCTGAATGCCATTCTCACCTCAGAGCAGTTTTGAGATTTAATTGGAGAAACCGAAGGAAACAGGAATGTTTGGGAACCAAAATCACGAAGAGCAGAAATCCTGGTTTGAGTTTGTGTGTTAGCACCTGTCCCACGGCCTCCTCTGTACCCATGTCAGTTTCCTGTTTGACACAGAGTATCAAGGAAGGGCCTCAGAGACATGGATTAGTACAGAAAGAAGTCAATCCTACCACTGTCATTTGTACACATTAATGAAGTCCTGATGAGGACCTGATTTTTGTTTGTTTGTTTTCCTTTAAAATCCAACCCCATTGTATTTGTATTTAAAATTTGTACACATTTGTATAATAATCTGTTCCTTGTGGTATTTGGTACTGTTAGAGGAAAACCTTTGGATTCAAACCTTCTTGCAGTTTTTATATCATTGTTTTATTTTGTTTTTTAAATAAATTCTAGCAGTTTGATCCAAATACCATTACAGTTGTATAAAGAAATAAAATTTTGTACTTACATTATTAAAAATCACATTTTTAATATTTGTAAAGAAAAAAATTATTTCAAGCATCTTTTCTGACCACTATGGTATGAAATTAGAAATCAACCACAGAAAGAGTAATAAGAAAAAAAACCCAAAAACTCACGATTATATAGAGATTAAATAACATGCTACTAAAAACCCAATGGGTCAATGATGAAATCAAAGAGGAAATTAAAAAATACCTTGAGAAAAATGACAATGAAAACACAACCATACAAAATCTATGAGATGCAGCAAAAGCAAAAAAGCAAAAGCAGTCCTAAGAGACGCTCATAGCAATAGAGGTGGTCCTCAAAAAGCAAGAAAAATCTCAAATAACCTAACCTACCACCCAAAAGAAAAAAGGACAAACAAAACCTAAAGTTGGCAAAAGGAAGGAAGTAATAAAGATAAGAGAGGAAATAAATTCAGAGGTTAAAAAAACAATAGAAATAGTCAATAAAACCAAGAGCTGCTTTTTTGAAAGGATAAACAAAATCGACAAACCTCTGGCCAGGCTCACCAAGAAGAAAAGAGAGAGGACACAAATAAACAAATTAAGAAATGAAAGGAGAAATAACCAACACCACAGAAATACGAAAGACCATAAGACAATACTATGAACAATTATATGCCAACAAACTGGACAACCTAGAAGAAATTGACAAGTTTCTAGGAACATACAGCCCACCAAAAACTGAATCAAGAAGAAATAGATACTCTGAACAGAATGATCACTAAAAGTGAAATAGAAACTATATAGAAAAAAAAAAAACACAAACAAAACCCATAAACCTCCCAGCAAACAGAAGTCCAGGACTGGTGGCTTCACTGGGGAGTTCTATCAAACGTACTAAGAACTTATACCAATCCCTCTCAAACTCTTCCAAAAGAAAAGATACACTTAATAAACAAAAGTCCAGGACCATATGGCTTCGCAGATGAATACTACCAAACATTTAGAGGAGAGTTAACACCTATCATTCTGAAATTGTTCCAAAAAACAGAGGAAGGAACAGTTCCAAATTCATTAAATGAGGTCATCAACACCCTGATACCAAAACCAGACAAAAAAAAAAAAATCACAAAAAAAGAAAATTATAGGGCTTCCCTGGTGGCGCAGTGGTTGAGAATCTGCCTGCCAATGCAGGGGACACGGTTTCGAGCCCTGGTCTGGGAAGATCCCACATGCCGCGGAGCAATTAAGCCCGTGAGCCACAATTGCTGAGCCTGCGCGTCTGGAGCCTGCGCTTCGCAGCAAGAGAGGCCGCGATAGTGAGAGGCCCGCGCACCGCGATGAGGAGTGGCCCCCGCTCGCCGCAGCTGGGGAGGGCACTCACACAGAAACGAAGACCCAACACAGCCATAACTAAATAAATAAAATAAAAAAAATTAAAAAAAAAAAGAAAATCATAGGTGAGTATCACTGATGAACATAGATACGAAAACCCTCAACAAAATACCAGCAAACCGAATGCAACAATACATTAAAAAGATCATACACTATGATCAACGGGGATTTATCCCAGGGATACAAGGATTTTTCAATACCTGCAAATCAATGTGATATACAACATGAATAAATTGAAGAGTAAAAACTAAAAGACCATCTCAATAGATGCAGAAAAAGCTTTTAACAAAATTCAACACCCATTTATGATAAGAAAAAAAAAACCTCTCCAGAAGGTGAACATAAAGGGGACATGCCTCAACATAATAAAGGCCATATATGGCAAACCCATAACTAACATAATAATAGTGAAAAGCTGAAAGCATTTCCTCTAAGATCAGAAACAAAACAAGGATGTCCATTCTCACCACTTTTACTCAACATAGTTTTGGAAGTCCTAGCCATGGCAATCAGAGAGGAAAAAGAAATAAAAGAAATTCAAACTGGAAAAGAAGTAAAGTTGTCACTGTTTGCAGATGACATAATACTACACATAGAAAATCCTGAAGACGCTGCCAGAAAACTACTAGAGCTCATCAATGAATATGGTGAAGTTACTGAAAACAAAGTTAATATACAGAAATCTGTTGTATTTCTATACACTAATAATGAAATACCAGAAAGAGAAATTAAGAAAACAATCCCATTTACCACTGCATCAAAAAGAAGAAAAAAAACCTACTAATAAACCTACCTAAGGAGGCAAAGAAACTGTTTTTGAAAACTATAAGATGTTGATGAAAGAAACTGAAGATGATACAAACACATGGAAAGATATACCATGTTCTTCTTGGATTGGAAGAATCAATATTGTCAAAACAACTATACTACCCAAGACAATCTACAGATTAATGCAATCCCTCAAATTACCAACGGCATTTTTTACAGAACTAGAACAAAAATTTTGTAAATTTGCATGGAAACACAAAAGACCCCAAATAGTCAAAACAATTGAGAAAGAAGAACAGAGCTGGAGGAATCACACCTCCTGACTTCAGACTATATTACAAAGCTACGGTAATCAAAACGGTATGGTACTAGTACAAAAACAAACATATAGTTCCATGGAACAGGATAGAAAGCCCAGAAATAAACCAATGCACTTATGATCAATTAATTTATGACAAAGGAGGAAAGAATATACGATGGAGAAAAGACAGTCTCTTCAGTAAGTAGTGCTGGGAAAATTGGACAGCTACATGTAAAAGAATGAAATTAGAACATTCTCTAACAAAACATACAAAAATAAACTCAAAATGTATTAAAGACCTAAAGGTAAGACCTCTTATAGGAAAACACAGGCAGAACACTCTTTAAAATAAATCATAGGAATATTTTTTGGGATCCATCTCTTAGAGTAATGAAAATAAAGATGAAAACAAATGGGACCTAATTAAACTTAAAAGCTTTTGCACAGCAAAGGAAACCATAAAAAAAATGAAAAGACAACCCACAGAATGGGAGAATGTATTTGCAGATGATGCAACCAACAAGGGATTAATTTCCCAAATATACAAACAGCTCATACAGCTTAATATCAAAAGAATAAACAACCCAATCAAAAAATGGGCAGAAGACCTAAGTAGACATTTTTCCAAAGAAGACATCCAAATAGCCGACAGGCACATGAAAAGATGCTCAACACTAATTATTAAAGAAATGCAAATCAAAACTATGATGAGGTACCACCTCACACCAGTCAGAATGGCCATCATTAAAAAGTCTACAAATAATAAATGCTAGAGAGGGTGTGGAGAAAAGGGAGCCCTCCTACAATGTGGGAGGAATGTAAATTGGTACAGCCATTACAGAGAGCTGTATGGACGTTCCTTAAAAAAATAAAGTTATCTTATGATACTACAATCCCACTCCTGGGCATATACCCAGAGAAAACTCTCATTTGAAAAGATACATGCACCCCAATGGTCATAACAGCACTATTTATAATAGCCAAGACATAGAAGCAACCTAAGTATCCATCAACAGATGACTGGAAAAAGGAGATGTGGTATATATATACAATGGAATATTACTTAGCCATAAAAAATAATGAAATAATGCCATTTGCAACAACAAGGATGGACCTAGAGATTATCACATTAAGTGAAATAAGTCAGAGAAAGACAAACATATGATATCACTTATATGTGGCATCCAAAAAAATGCTATCAATGAACTTATGTACAGAACAGAAATAGAATCACAGACATGGAAACAAACTTGTGGCTGCCAGAGGGGATAGTGGGGAAATAAGTTGGGAGTTTGGGATTAATGTATACACACTACTGTGTCCCATGCTCTTGGGTTAGAAGAATCAATACTGTTAAAATGGTCATATCTACAAATTTAATGAAATCCCTATCAAATTACCCATGACATTTTTCACAGAACTAGAAAAAATAACCCTAAAATTTACCTGGAACCACAAAAGAACCAGAATTGTCAAAGCAAATCCCAAGGAAAAAGAACAAAGCTGGAGGCATAACCCTCCAAAACTTCAGACACTACTACAAAGCTACAGTAATCAAAACAGTGTGGTATGGGCACAAAAACAGACATATGGGTCAATGGAACAGAATACAGAGTCCAGAAATAAACCCACACACCTACAGTCACTTAACCTTTGACAAAGGAGGCAAAAATATACAATGGAGAAAAGACAGTCTCTTCAGCAAGTGGTTTTGGGAAAGCTGGACAGCTGCATGTAAATCAATGAAGTTAAAACACTCACTCACACCATATACAATAATAAACTCAAACTGGCTTAAAGTTTTAAATATAAAACATGCCACCATAAAACTCTTAGAATACAACATAGGCAAAACATTCTCTGACATAAAATCATACCACTGTTTTCTTAGGTCAGTCTCCAAGGCAACAGAAATAAAAGCAAAAATAAATAAATGGGTCCTAATCAAACTTACATGTTTTTGCACATCAAAGGAAACCACAAACAAAACGAAAAGATAACCTATGGACTGGGAGAAAATATTTGCAAATGATGCAGCCAACAAGGGCTCAATTTCCAAAATATACAAACACCTCATACAGTTCAACAACAAAAAAACCAAACACCCAATTAAAAAAATGGGCAGAAGACCTGAACAGACATTTTTCCAAATTGGAAATGCAGATGGCCAACAGGCACATGAAAAGATGCTTAACATCGCTAATCGTCAGGGAAATGCAAATCAAAGTCACAATGAGATATTACCTAATACCCATCAGAATGGCTAGCATCAAAAAGAACACAAACAACAAATGTTGGGAAAGTTGTGGAGAGAAGGGAACCCTTTTACACTGTCAATGGGAAAGCAAATTGGTGCAGCCACTGTGGAAAACAGTATGGAGGTTTCTCAAAAAAACCCCCTAAAAACAGAGCTACCATATGACCCAGGAATTCCACTCCTGGGTATATATCCGGGAAAAAAAAAAAAAAACACTCACTAACTTGAAAAGATACGGGCACCCCAATGTTCATAGCAACATTATTTGCAATTGCCAAGACACGGAAGCAACCTAAGTACCCACCAACAGATGAATGGATAAAGAAGCTGTAGTACAATATATCTGCAAAATGGAATACTACTCAGCTATTAAAAAAATGAAATTTTGCTATTTGCAGCGACATGGATGGACTTGAAGGGCATCATGCTAAGTGAAATAAGTCAAAGACAAATACTGTATGATATCACTTATATGTGGAATCTAAAAATACAACAAACTAGTGACTATAACAAAAAAGCAGCAGACTCACAGATACAGAGAACAAACTAGCAGTTACCAGTGAGGAGAGGGAAGGGGGGAGGAGCAATATAAGGGCAGAGGATTAAAATGTACAAACTATTAGGTATAAAATAAGTTGTAAGAATATACTGTAGGTTGAGGGGCAGGGCCTTGGGGGGCTCTGGATGGAGTGGGTGGTGGAGGTGGTAGGAAGCGGAGCCCAGAGTGCCAGGAAAAGCTTGGACACTTTTCTACCATGCTGATGGCATTCTAAATATATTTGTCAGTTTTCCCAAATTTTAACTGAAGAAAGCCTTAAGAATTTATGCTTAACGACTAAAGTGTGACTGCCAATTATCAGGCTTTCAGGATGAATCTGGAAAACCTCATCAAGCTGGAACTCCTAACACTATTCAGTATTATCAAAGGAGAGCTTGAAGCAGGGGACCTTGTTATAGAAGCTTTAAAGAATTAGCTGAAAGAGTCTTGAGGTCTGCTCTCTGCCATGGGGGCAGGGGCTGAGGGCACAGCCAGCAGGCAGTGCACCATGGGCTCTGAGGCAGCCCACTGAAAGTTAAAGAAATATTAATAGAAGATGGCAGAGTAGGACTTGAGTTCACCTCCTCTCACAAAAACACCAAAATCACGATTAACTGTTGAATATCCTCGACAAAAAAGACTGGAACCTACCAAAAAAGATATTCTACACTCAAAGACAAAGAAACGAGACAGTAGGAAGGGTGCATTCACGATACAATCAAATCCCATACCTGCTGGGTGGGTGACCCAGAAACTAGAAAATAACTATATCGCAGAGGTTCTCCCACAGGAATGAAAGTTCTGAGCCCCACGTCGGGCTCCCCAGTTTGGGGGTCAGGCATTGGGGGAGGCCTCCCAGAGCATTTGGCTTTAAAGACCAGCAGGGTTTCATTGCAGGAACTCCACAGGACTGGGCGAAACATAAACTCCACTCTTGAAGGACACACAGAAGGTCTCATGCACACTGGGACCCAGGGAGAAAGAAGTGACTTCACAGAAGCCTGGGCCAGACCTACCTGCTGGTCTTGGAAGATCTCCAGGGAAGCAGGGGGCAGCTGTGGCTCACTGTGGGGACAAGGACACTGGTGGAGGAGGTACCTGGGAGTACTCACTGACGTGAGCTCTCCTGGAGGCAGCCATCTTGACACCAAGACCTGACCCCACCCAACAGCCTGTAGGCTCCAGTGCTGGGATGTCTCAGGGCAAACAACCAGCATGGTGGGAACACAGCCCCACCCATCAGCAGACAGGCTGTCTAAAGTCTTCTGGAGCCCACAGGCACCTCTAAACACACCCCTTGAAACGGCCATGCCCACCAGAGGGACAAAACTCAGCTCTACCAACAAGAGGACAGGCTCCAGTTCCTCCCACCAGGAAGGCTGCACAAGCCTCGTAGACCAGCTTCACCCACCAGGGGGCAGACACCAGAAGCAAGAAGAATTATAATCCTGCAGGCTGCAGAACACAGAAAGTTAGACAAAATGAGATGGCAGAGGAATATGTTACAGACGAAGGAACAAGACAAACCCCAGAAGAACAGCTAAGTGAAGTGGAGATAGGCAATCTACCTGAAAAAGAATTCAGAGTTATGATAGTAAAGATGATCCAAGATCTCGGAAAAATGATGGAGGTACAAACCAAGAAGATACAAGAAATGTTTAACAAAGATCTAGAAGAGATAAAGAACAGAGTTGAACAATACAATAACCGAATTGAAAAATAAAGTAGAAAGAATCAATAGAAGAATAAATGAGGCAGAAGAATGAATAAGTGACCTGGAAGACAGAATGGTGGAAATCACTGCCACAGAAGAGAATAAAGAAAAAAGAACAAAAAGGTATGAAGACAGTTTAAAGGACCTCTGGGACAACATTAAATGCACCAATATTCACATGATAGGGGTCCCAGAAAGCAGAGAGAGAGAAAGGGTCTGAGAAAACATTTGAAGAGATAATAGCTGAAAACTTCCCTAGGGGCTTCCCTGGTGGCACAGTGGTTGGGAGTCTGCCTGCCGGTGGTGGGGACGTGGCTTCAGGCCCTGGTCTGGGAGGATCCCGCGTGCTGCGGAGCAACTGGGCCCATGTGCTGGGGATGCTGACCCTGCGCTCTGGAGCCTGAGAGCCATAACTGCTGAAGCCCATGTGCCGTGACTACTGAGGCCCGCGTGCCTTAGAGCCTGTGCTCTGCGGTGGGATAGGCCACTGCAGTGAGAGGCCCACGCACCGCGGCGGGGAGTGGCCCCCGCTCACCACGGCTTGGGGGACCAGCACAGCCAAAAATAAATAAATAAATAAAACAAAAAACAAAAACTTCCCTAATATGGGAAAGGAAACAGTCACCCAATTAGAAGAAGCACAGAGAGCCCCACACAGGATAAACCCAAGGAGGAAAACACCAAGACACATTAATCAAATTGACAAAAATTAATGACAAAGAGAAAATATTAAAAGGAACAAGGGAAAAGCAACAAATAACATACAAGGGAATCCCCATAAGGTTATCGGAGGATTTTTCAGCAAAAACTCTGCAGGCCAGAAGGGAGTGGCACAATATATTTAAAGTGATGAAAGGGAAAAACCTACAACCAAGAATAATCTGCTCAGCAAGAATCTCGTTCAGATTTGAAGAAGAAATCAAAAGCTTTACAGACAAGCAAAAGCTAAGAGAATTCAGCACCATCAAACCACCTTTACAACAAATGCTAAAGGACACTGTTGGTGGGAATGTAAATTGATACAGCCACTATGGAGAACAGTATGGAGGTTCCTTAAAAAACTAAAATACAACCCAGCAATCCCACTACTGGGCATATACCCTGAGAAAACCATAATTCAAAAAGAGACATGTACCACAATGTTCACTGCAGCACTATTTACAAAAGCCAGGACATGGAAGCAACCTAAATGTCCATGGACAGATGAATGGATAAAGAAGATGTGGCACATATATACAATGGAATATTACTCAGCCATAAAGAGAAACGAAATTGAGTTATTTGTAGTGAGGTGGATGGACCTAGAGTCTGTCATACAGAGTGAAGTAAGTCGGAAAGAGAAAAACAAATACCATATGCTAACACATATATATGGAATCTAATTTTTTAAAAAAAGGTTCTAATGAACCTACGGGCAGGACAGGAATAAAGACGCAGATGTAGAGAATGGACTTGAGGACATGGGGAGGGGGAAGGGTAAGCTGGGATGAAGTGAGAGAGTGGCATGGACATATATACACTACCAAATGTAAAATAGATAGCTAGTGGGAAGCAGCCGCATAGCACAGGGAGATCAGCTTGGTGCTTTGTGTCCACCTAGAGGGGTGGGATAGGGAGGGTGGGAGGGAGACACAAGAGGGAGGAGATATGGGGATATATGTATATGTATAGCTGATTCACTTTGTTATACAGCAAAAACCAACACAATATTGTAAAGCAATTACACTCCAATAAAGATGTTTAAAAAAAATGCTAAAGGAACTTGACTAGGCAGAAGAGAAAAGGCCACAACTAGAAACAAGAAAATTACGAATGGAAAGCTTACTGGTAGAGGAAAACATACAGTAAAGGTAGGAAATCACCCACACACAAATATGATATCAAAACCAGCAACTGTGAGAAAAGGAGAGAACAAATGAAGGATACTGGAAATCCATTTGAAATTAAGAGAGCAGCAACTTCAAACAATATTGTATATATAAAGACTGCTATAGCAAAACCTCATGGTAACCACAAACCGAAAATCTACAATAGATACGCACAAAAGAAAAAGGAATCCAAACACAACACTAAAGATAGTCTTCAAATCACATGAGAAGGGAACAAAAAAGGAAAGGAAGAAAAAAATACCTACAAAAACAAATCCAAAACAATTAGCAAAATGGCAATAAGGACATACATATTGGTAACTACCTTAAATGTAAATGGATTAAATGCTCCAACCAAAAGACAAAGACTGGCTGAATGGATATAAAAAGAAGATCCGTATATATGCTGTCTACAAGAGACCCAATTCAGATCTAGGGACACATACAGAATGAACATGAGAGGATAGAAAAAGGTACTCCATGCAAATGGAAATCAAAAGAAAGCTGGAGTAGCAATACTCATATGAGACAAAATAAACTTTAAAATAAAGACTGTTAGAAGAGACAAAGAAGGACACTACATAACGATCAAAGAATCAATCCAAGAAGAAGATATATCATATATCATATATATATATATATATATATATATATATATATATACACACACACACAACATAGGAGCACCTCAATATATAACACAAATGTTAACAACCATAAAAGGAGAAATTGACAGTAACACAATAATAGTGGGGTATTTTAACACCCCACTTATATCAGTGTACACATCATTCAGACAGAAAATCAATAAGGAAACACAGGCTTAAATGACACGTTAGGCCAGATGGAGTTAATTGATATTTATAGAGCATTCCATCTGAAAGTAGCAGAATACACATTCTTCTCAAGTGCACATGGAACATTTTCCAGGATTGACCACATGCTGGGCCACAAAGCAAGCCTCGGTAAATTTTAAAAAATTGAAATTTATTGAATTTTATTGAATTTCACAACATTATGAGATTAGAAATCAACTACAAGAAAAAAACAGTAAAAAAAACCACAAACACGAGGAGACTAAACAATATGCTACTAAACAACCACTGGATCACTCAAGAAATCAAAGAAGAAATCAAAAAATACCTAGAGACAAATGAAAACAAAAACACGATGATCTAAAACCTACAGGATGCAGCAAAAGCACTTCTAAGAAGTTTATAGCAATACAATCTTACCTCAGGAAACAAGAAAAATCCCAAATAAACAACCTAACCTTATACCTAAAGCAAATAGAGAAAAGAACAAACAAAACCCAAAGTTAGCAGAAGGAAAGAAATCATAAAGATGAGAGCAGAAATAAATGAAATAGAGATGAAGAATACAAAAGATCAATGAAACTTAAAGCTGGTTCTTTGAAAATATAAACAAAATTGATAAACCTTTAGCCAGAGTTATCAAGAAAAAAGGGGAGAGGGCTCAAATCAATAAAATTAGAAATGAAAACAGAGAAGTTACAACAGACTCCACAGAAATACAAAGGATCATAAGAGACTATTACAAGCAACTATATGCCAATAAAATAGAAAACCCAGAAGAAATGGACAAATTCATAGAAAGGTACAATCTCCCAAGACTGAACCAGGAAGAAATAGAAAATATGAACAGACCAATCACAAGTGTTGAAATTGAAACTGTGATTAAAAAACTCCCAACAGGGCTTCCCTGGTGGCGCAGTGGATAAGAATTTGCCTGCCAATGCAGGGGACACAGGTTCGATCCCTGGTCCGGGAATATCCCACATGCCACAGAGCAACTAAGCCCCTGCGCCATAACTACTGAGCCTGTGCTCTAGAGCCCATGAGCCACAACTACTGAAGCCCGCATGCCTAGAGCCCATGCTCTGCAATAAGAGAAGCCACTGCAATGAGAAGCCCGAGCACCACAATGAAGAGTAGAACCCGCTCGCCGCAACTAGAGAAAGCCCGCACGCAGCAACGAAGACCCAACACAGCCAAAAATAAATAAATAAATAAATAAATTTTTAAAATTTAAAAACAAACAAACAAAAACCTCCCAAAAAACAAAATCCAGGACCAGATGGCTTCACAGGTGAATTCTATCAAACATTTAGAGAAGAGTCAACAGCTATCCTTCTGAAACTATTTTAAAAAATTGCAGCAGAAGGAACACTCCCAAACTCATTCTATGAGGCCACCATCACCCTGATACCAAAACCAAAGATACCACAAAAAAAGAAAATTACAGGCCAATATCACTGATGAACATAGACGCAAAAATCCTCAAAAAAATACTAGCAATCTGAGTCCAACAACACATTAAAAGGATCTACACCATGATCAAGTGGGATTTATCCCAGGGATGCAAGGATTTTTCAATATCTGCAAATTAATCAGTGTGATACTCCACATTAACCAACTGAAAAGTAAAAACCATATCATTTCAATAAATGCAGAAAAAGCTTTTGACAAAATTCAACACCCAATTATAAAAACTCTCCAGAAAGTGGGCATAGAGGGAACATATCTCAACATAATAAAGGCCATATATGACAATCCCACAGCTAACATGTGAAAAGCTAAAAGTATTTCCTCTAAGATCATGCACAAGACAAGGATGTCCACTCTTGCCACTTTTATTCAACATAGTTTTGGAAGTCCTAGCCATGGAAATCAGAGAAGAAAAAGAAATAAAAGGAATCCAAATGGGAAAAGAAGTAAAACTATCACTGTTTGCAGATGCCATGATACTATACATAGAAAATCCTAAAGATGCCACCAGAAAACTACTAGAGCTCATCGATGAATTTGGTAAAGTTGCAGGATACAAAATTAATACACAGAATTCTGTTGCATTTCTTTACGCTAACAATGAAAGATCAGAAATTGAGGAAACAATCCCATTTACCATCACATCAACAAGAATAAAATGTCTAGGAATAAACCTAAGGAGGCAAAACACCTGTACTCCAAAAACTATAAGACACTGATGAAAAATCAAAGATGACACAAAACAGATGGAAATATATACGATGTTCTTGGACTGGAAGAATTAATATTGTCAAAATAACTATACTACCCACGGCAATCTACAGATTCAATGCAATCCCTCAAATTACCAATGGCATTTTTTGCAGATCTGGAACAAAAAAAAAAATCTTAAACTTTGTATGGAAACACAAATTCTTGAGTAAGAAAAACAAAGCTGGAGGCTTCAGGCTCCCTGACTTCAGAGTATACTATAAAGCTACAGTAAACAAAACAGCATGGTATTGGCACAAAGACAGACTTACAGATCAATGGAACAGGATAGAAAGTCCACAAATAAACTGACACACTTATGGTCAATTATGTACAACAAAGGAGGCAAGAAAATACAATGGAGAAAAGACAGTCTCTTCAATAAGTGGTGTTGGGAAAACTGGACAGCCACATGTAAAAGAATGAAATTAGAACACTCTCTAACACCATACACAAAACTAAACTCAAAATGGATTAAAGACCTAAATGTAAGAACAGATACTATAAAACTCTTAGAGGAAAACATAGGAAAAACACTCTTTGACATAAATCGCAGCAATATCTTTTTGGATCAACCTCCTAAAGTAATAAAAAGAAAAAGAAAATAAACAAAGAGGACCTTATTACACTTAAAAGCTTTTGTATAGCAATGGAAACCATAAACAAAATGAAAAGATAACCCACAGAATGGGAGAAAATATTTGCAGATGATACAACCGACAAGGGATTAATCTCCAAAATATACAAACAGCTCACGTAGCTAAATATTAAAAAACAAACAACCCAATCAAAAAAGGGGCAGAAGATCGAAATAGACACTTCTCCAAAGATGACATCCAGATGGCCGACAGGCACATGAAAAGATGCTCAACATCACTAATTATCAGAGAAATGCAAATCAAAACTACAATGAGGTATCACTTCAAAGCAGTCAGAAAGGCCATCATCAAAAAGTCTACAAACAATAAATGCTGGAAAGGGTATAGAGAAAAGGGAAAACTCCTACACTGTTGGTGGGAATGTAAATTGGTACAGCCACTATGGAGAACAGTATCAAGGGTCTGTAAAAAAATAAAAATAGAGCTACCGTATGATCCGGCAATCCCATTCCTGGTCATATATCTGGAGGAAACTCTTATTTGAAAAGATACATGCACCCCAATGTTCACTGCAGCACTATTTACAATAGCCAAGACATGGAAACAACCTAAATGTCCACTGACAGATGAATGGATAAAGAAGATGTGGTATACACACACACACACACACACAAATGGAATACTACTCAGCCATAAAAAAGAATGAAATAATACCATTTGCAGCAATGTGGATGGACCTATCATACTAAGTGAAGTCAGACAGACAAATATCATATGATATCGCTTATATGTGGAATCTAAAAAATGATACCAATGAACTTATTTACAAAACAGAAATAGACTCAGAGATTTAGAAAACAAACTTATGGTTACCACAGAGGAAAGGTGGGGGCCAAGGGATAAATTAGGAGGTTGGGATTAACATATACACACTATTATATATAAAATAATCAACAAGGACCTACTGTATAGCACAGGGAACTCTACTCAATACTCTGTAATAATGTATATGGAAAAAGAATAGATATATGTATATGTATAATGAATCGCTTTGCTGTACACCTGAAACTAACACAACGTTGTAAATCAACTATACTCTAATATAAAATAAAAAAATTTGTAAAAGAAATATTAATATTAAAAAAATATATTGTACAACATGGGGAATAAAACAAATATTTTGTAAGTATAAATGGAGTATAACCTCTAAAAATTGTGAATCCCTATACTGTACACTGTAACATGTAATATTGTACATCAACTATTCAATAAAAAAAAAAGAAGCACTGAAAAAGTTTTCAACCTCACCAATAAAATACAAATTAGACAAGGTAGCTTTTTTTTTTTTTTTTGCCCTCCAGACGGAAAACAATTTTAAGGTTTGTTAATTCCCAGTGTTGGTGCGGGTGTTTGGAAATAGACACTTTCATGGCCTTTCTGAGAGCAGTTTAACACTAATAAAAATTCAAATGCAAATTATTTTTTGACTTAGCAGTTCCATTTCTAAAAATATATCTTATAGAAATATAGCCCCAAATCTAAAAAGATACACATAGAACAATGTTCACTGAAGCGTCTTCTGCAACAGCAAAAGTGACAGTAATTTCAACATCCACCAATAGGGAAATGTTTAAATAAATTATGATATATGTATACTGTGGACTACTCTGAATATTTAGAAAAATTGAGAGCTATGAAAGTAATAGATTGAAACACTGCATATGGTTAATAGTAGCTATCTGCAGGGAACGAGACTGGCTGTGAGTGGTTGTAGGGGGAGAATGATAAAGAGAATTCAACAATACAAATTTCATGATGTAAAAAGTAAACAAAGATGACATATACCTTTTGTAATAAAATAAAACAGCAGCCCTAGGGAAATTTTTAAAGTTTTTATTTCTATTATCCTTCACCCAAGAACATTTTCAGATGCTTTATATCTGCAACTGAAATAGAGTAATCTTAAAACTTTTTTCATGTAATAAATATTAAACCAGCATACAATCATTAAAAATGGCTTTTTGAAAAGCAAAACGTGTACGCTGTAGAACATTTACAAAATATAGAAGGAATAAAGAAAATAAAATCACCCACAATGCCACCACTCCAAGATGACTACCTTTATTGTGGTATATTTCCTCCCTTTCTTTTGTCTGTGAATATAAATGCCAGTTCTCTATCCCTAGACCAGACCTTTTTGCTTATCTTCAGATCTACATAGATAAATGCAACTAAGAGAAGTTGCAGTTTGAACATATGCAAAATTGAACTAGTATTCCCTATACCTATTGCAGCTGCTCTTATTCTGCTGATCCGTATTGGTCAATAAACAGAACTACCATCTACACAGATGCTCAAGACAGAAACCTGGGGACCATCCATGAACACTCCTCCTTTTACAACCTCTTACCAATTAAGATGTCCTGTTGATTCTGTATCACAAGTCTCTCCTGGACCCATTCACATCTCTCGGTTCACACTGCCATCACCCTACTTCAGGACACCATTTCTCAACTAGCAACAGAATTTAAATTAGCCTTCTTATATCCAGTTTTGCTGCCCCGCCCCCATTAATTGCACTGTAGGTTAGGTAACCTTTCTAGAAACATGCATTTCAATAAGTCATTTATCTACTTAACACTATTCTACACCCCAAACAATAAAGAATATATTCCTTAACATAGTACTTAAGACCCTCCATCACTCTTCTGCAACAAGCCCCGGTCTCCTCTTTATTCTCTCCCTGCATTCAGTGATGCTGCCTTATGGAACTTACTGCATAGCGCCTGGCTCATTGAAGTTTACACTTCAAAATATTTGATGAAAATTGCTAGAATGTTCAACAACTTTCAGCTCTTATACAGTCTCTGACCTTAACACTTCGGCACAGGCTACTCTGTCTGCCATGAACATTCTCTTCTTACCTATTCCTTCACACAGTTAACTTTGATTCCTCTTTCAGGTCTCAGTTTAACAATCATTTCCTTTGGGGATCCTTTCCTACCCTCTAGATGGGGTCAAGTTTCTCTGTTCCCATGGCATACCATACTTTCCCTACCATAATAAAACACTCTTCAATGCAATTATTAGTTTTTTTGTTCAATTATCCTGGCTTCTCAGTAGCAAGATGCTCTGTGAGGGCAGAGACTACTACTTCCTCATTGCAATATGCCTACTCCTAACATAGTGCTTGATACATTGCAGGCTCTCAATATATGTGTGTTCAATTAATATAGCCTGAATATTCTTCTGTTTCCTTTCCAGATTCAGGGTCCACCCCTCTCAACCATGTTCTGCTCCAGAAGCCTGATCTTGCCTTCTAGCCTCTAGCTGAGTTGGGTTAGTGGGGAGCCCTGGCAGATCAAAGAGATGGAAGAGAGCAGATGCAGCTATTTATTCTTGCAGGGGTTGCCTTGGGCAGGTTGCATTCCTCTACTGAAGGTCACAGCTCCTCTCAAGTTGGCCCTCTCGCAATGACTCTTTCTCCCTGTCCTTTGGCCCTTCAGGTGACAGCAGCCCAAACTGTTTCTAGCCCCAAATACTACATTATTCCTTACGGTTTTCCTATGATCTGCTTACATCTTTGTAAACAATCCTTTTAGGCACCCCCATGCCCCAGAGCTATACTATTTTGAATGTGCCTTTTGTTTCCTACAGGGAAATGGCATGAAAGAGAATGCCAAATTTATAATCTTAATTATGTTTTTATAAAATTGGTATATCGTAAAATAAGATTTCCAGAAGACTCAAAAAAAAAAAAAAGATTTCAACAATGACATGATGGTTTTGCCTCTCACAGATATCCCATCATTTGTACAAACAGTCCTCTAGTTGACATGTGAATTGTTTTTTTCTCTTTGCTATTATTAAAAGGTCTCTAAAGAAAATTCTGTTCAACAATTTTTTTTTCTTATATCCTTAGAATGGGAATTAGAAGGGGTCAAAGAGTATAAATTTGTTACAAATACACATAGCAACTGCCCCCCCAGAAAATTTATACAAATTACAGTCCACTAGTCATACTCAGGCATGCCCAGTTCACTGTCCCCTTGCCACTACTTTACTGTGCATACTGCAGCCTGGCAAAGAACCACTGACTGTTTACCAATGCCAGGCAAAGGGGGAAAAGTCAATTTCTTTCATCATTAACCTGACAATGTTACACCATGAAATGAGATTAAAGTACACTAGGCTTTGTTAGAAGACCTGGGTTTGATATCTAACTTCCCTAATTAGCTACTTGGTCTTTTCTTCCTGAGCTTTAGCGTCCTCTTTAAGTGGGGATAAATATTACCTACCTGCAGGCTGTCGTGAGGTTTATAGAAGATAAGTTTAAAAGCAAGTAGCAGAGTTACTGGTTCTCAAGAAATGTTTTGCTGTGTTCTTTATAATTTTTCTGATGCTTCCCTTGGATTTTATGGCTCTCATTCTCCTGTATAAATGTCTTCTAAGTAAATTTTCCTTTCAATAATAAGCTCACAACACAAGTTCTCTCTTGAGGTTTAAAAAAAACAAAAAAGCAAACAAAAAAATACAAATCACAAAACACCATCTTTGCTTTTCACAGATATGAACCAATGATTTCTTTGTTTTAAGAAGTCAATCCTAGGGACGTCCCTGGTGGTCCAGTGGTAAAGAATCTGCCTTCCAATGAGGGGACACGGGTTTGATCCCTGGTTGGGGAACTAAGATCCCACATGCTGCGGGGCAACTATGCCCGTGTGCTACAACAAAAGAACCCACAACGAATATCAGGCGTGTCGCAACTAAGACCTGACACAGCGAAAAAAAAAAAAAAAAAAAAAAAATCAATCCTAGAAGTGTAGAGTATGAAGTATCTCAGTAATAGGCAACAACATTCTGTACCCTATACTTCCTTAACACTATAATCTTATCTACTTTAGCATATAGTTAGGATCAAATCTTTAATTTTGAAAGATGTCTGCTTGTTCACAGATAATTATTTATTTAAAAAAATTAAGAAAATGATTTATTGACTATCACTGCCAGGCAAAGAAGGAATATAAACCTAAGTAGGACACAAACCCTGACCCTGAGGAAGATACAATCTGCAAAGCAAAATGGACAAGCAATCTCATTACAAAGTTATGAGCACCATGGTAAACCTATGAAGTGCTATAGGAATATAGAGGAAACACGATCAACACTTGTGTATGGAGGAACTGGGGGGATGTAGGAGGGTGACAGGGAAAGTGGGAGAGCAGATACTGGGTAGAGCACTGAAGATTGATTAGAAACTTGTCTTTGGGAAAAGGAGAGAAAGTTTATCTCTAGACAAGTGGAACAGCTGGTACAAATACATGAAGTATCACAGCACCTGGCACTGCTGGGGAGAATACTGGGGGCATGGTACAGCTGAAGTAAACAGCTATTAGAGGGAAAGGTTGGTAGGAAATCAGCCTCTAAAGAAGGGTAAGGGCCTGTTCAAGGACTGAATTGTGTCCTTCCTCCAGTTCATATATTGAAGCCCAAACCCCCAATGTAACTGTATTTGGAGATAGGGCCTTTAAGGAGATAATTAAGATTAAATGGGGTCATAAGGGTCGGGCCCTAATTCAATAGGACTGGTGGGTCCTTATAAAGAGGAAGACACACTAGGAGTGCATATGCACAGAGAAAAGGTCATGTGAGGACACAGCCAGAAGGAAGTCATTTGTAAGCCAAGGAGAACGGCCTCACCCAGAAACTAACCCTGCTGGTCCCTTGATCTTGAACTTCCAGCCCCCAGAACTATGAGAAAATCATTTACTGTTGTTTAAGCCACTCTGTGGTATTTTGTTATGGTAGCCCTAGCAGACTAAGAGCCTTAATTGCAAAGGTTCTTGAAAATCACAAAAGAGAGTCTGCCTATGATCTCAAAGTCCCGTATTTCTCAAACTTGGGTTCAAGTGTGCCTAAGATAACCAAATATGTGTTTAGAAAGGAGACCCAGGCACCCTGGGGGGAATGAATTTGAAGGTGGAAAACCTGGAAGCAAGAAAATAAGAGGCCACTGCAAAGTTACTGAGATGAAGAGGATCTGAATTAGGGCCTCTCTAATGTAGAATTAAAATCACTATGTAAATAAAATACAGTAAATCCCCTACATACGAACAAGGTCCATTCTGAGAGTGCATTCGTAAGTCCAATTTGTTCATAAGTCCAACACAGTTAGCCTAGGTACCCAACTAACACAATTGGCTATACAGTACTGTACTGTAATAGGTTTATAATACTTTTCACACAAACGATACATAAAAAACAAACACAAAAAATAAAGAAAACATTTTTAATCTTACAGTACCTTGAAAAGTACAGTAGTACAGTACAATAGCTGGCCTACAGGGGCTGGCATCGAGTGAACAGGCAAGAAGAGTTACTGACTGGAGGAGGGAGAGGAGGTGGGAGATGGTAGAGCTGAAGGATCCTCAGCAACAGGAGATGGAGGGCAAGCTGTAATTTCATTCACGCCTGACGTTGATGGCACAGGTTCTGGTTCCTTGCTGGATTCAATTCTATCTACCCTCTTGAAAAAACGATCCAGTGATGCCTGGGTAGTAGCTCTTTTTTGCTTGTCATAGATGACATGGTAGCACTGGATTGCATTCTGAACACCTGCTGCAACCTTTGTGTACTGTTCTACATTCAGGTCCTGTGCCTCACAAACGAACAGTGCCTCCTCAAATAAAGAAAAGAAAACCCCCTTGCCATTTCCTGCATCTTGAATCTCTTCGGTTCTTCAGTTACTCTTTCTTCCTCGTCTCTTCGTCCTTTCTCTGGGCCTCCCATTCCATCAGGTCTTTATTAGTAAGCTCCTCGTTTTACACAGCAAGGAGTTCAGTGAAGTCGTCCTCTTGCAGATCTAGCTCCAGCTTTTCGCTGAGGGTCACTAAGTTGCTCTTTGGATTCCATCCACCTTTTCAAACCCATGAAAATCGTCAACAAACTGCAGGCAAGGTTCTTCCAAACCCCATTCATGGTGACAGCCGTAACCTCATGCCAAGAAAAGTCAATGTTTTTAATGGCCTTGTAGATGTTATAGTCCTTCCAAAATTGTTGCAAGGTTGTTCCCGATTCATCACTCGCCTTTACTGCCTAACGAAAAGTGTGATGTAAAAAATATTTTTTGAAAGTCGCTATAACTCCCTGGTCCACAGGTTGGATGAGAGATGTACTATGCGGCGGCAGATGCACTACTTTGACTTTGGGATGAAAGTTGTCCATGAATGGAGGGTGGCCCGGAGCACTGTCAAGCAGCAAAAGAATGTTGAATGGGAGATCCTTCTCCAAGCAGTATTTCTCTACCTCTGGGATAAAGTGGTGGAAAAACCAGTCCTGGAAAATGGCCTGTGTAACCCAGGCTTTGGGGTTATTCTTCCACACAAGAGAAGGCCTTGGCTATGTTTTTAAGGGTCTTGGGTTCTCTGAATGATAAACTAAGAGAGGCTTCAGCTTCATATCACCGGAAGCATTGCCACCAGAGTTATCCTATCCTTTGGTGCCTTATAGCCTGGCATCAACTTTTCCTCCTTACTGATGTAACGTCAGTCTGGCATCCTCTTCCAGTACAGTCTTGTCTCATCCACATTAAAAACCTGCTCGGGTAAACACATGCCTTCAATAATTTCTCAAAGTGTTTCAGGAAATTCCCAGGGAGCTACCGTATCTGCACTCGCTGCCTCACCACTTACTTTTACGTTGTGAAGGTTAGCTCTAGCCTTGAACCGATGAACCCAGCCATGGTTGGCATGAAGAGATGCACCCTCTGATTCTCTGCTGTGTTTCTTCTTCAAGTCTTTATAAAGGCTTTTAGTTTTCTCTTGAATCAGCATTAAGCTGAGCGGGACTCGACGCTGATGCTGATCCTGCATCTACACACTGAGAAGTTTCTCCATCTCCTCCATCACTTTTCGACGCTTCTTTGATATTATTGTCAACATCATCGGCACAGCAGACTTCACAAGTTCCGTGATCTTGCTCTTGTTCTTTAGAATCATGCCAATGGTTGAACAATTCATGTTATAAGAACGAGCGATGTCTACCATCTTTTTGCCTCGCTCCACTCTCTTGATTATTCACTTTTGTTTCCATCGTTATTACTTGGTGCTTCTTAGCAGTACCAGCTACGTCACCACTGCTTTTACACCTGCTTCTGGACATCATGGGCTTGAAATAAAGATACTGTACTACTGTACTCTACACAGTACTGTAAAGTACACAAAAGCAAAACCACTTGTAGAGGATGCACGCACGTGACAATGTATGCCAGACACGTGAACTTACATGATTGGACATCGAACACATGTTCGCACCTTTGAAAGTTCACGACTTGAAGGTTTGTATGTAGGGGACTTACTGTACAGTGAATATTTTTGGCCTAAATGGCCTCATAATTGTCTTAAAAACACTTGCCACCAAAGATTTAGTAGGTACATCTAAATACCTCCTGCATAACTGTTACAATGGCCTACAATAGTACTAAAAGATGTCAACAGACACAATTGGAAGATAGAAAAGTTTGCTGTGCAGGAGGGAGCCAAGACAGGGGACACTAATTTTTACTACCCTATTACAACCTGTTTCATTTGTTGGGTATTAGTTTTACCCCTCCTTTCCTCTGTCACACTGAAGACTTGGTCCCTCTTAATAAAACCAATCCCCTCTACCTGTACTCTATGTCAGCATTTTGAAACCTGCAGATGGGTCAAGAAATTGATTGAGGAGATCATTAAAACAAAACAAAAAAAAACCCCAAAACAAAACAAAAAAACCGCACCAACAACAGACTGTAATAGAAGACAATATAAATGACATCACAAGTAGTAAGGATAACTATTACTATAAGAAACTTGTTTCAGTAATATGTGTACATGCGTGCTCGCACCAGATAGCAAAGATAAAATTTATTTCTTACTGAGGGTTGTGGCCAAAAAAGTTTGAAAGAGACTGCTCTAGATTCTGCTTAAAATCCCTTAGAAATCTCACTCATTATCTTCCTGTCTCCATCTCCAATCTCTTTCTCACTTTTAGTTTTTTCCCATCAAAACGTAAACACTAAAGTATCTCCTGAGTGTCTCCTCTCAGATACCAGTGCTTCCCTGTCAGTTAAGCTTCTGGAAGAGATAACTACAATCTCAGCATGGACTTTCTCACCTCCATTGCTTCTCAATCCACTGCAAGCTGGTTTGGGCCTCCACCTGCTACTGCAGGTTAAAGACCTCCAAGTGCACTTTGGGATTCCTCTCTATTTAACCCTTGAGCAGCACCTGACATCGTTTACCTCCTGAAACACACTTCTTTGGGCTAGTTTCACTCTCTCCTGATTTTCCTCTTACTTCTTTGGCCACTAAATTTCCTTTGCAGCCTCCTTCTCTTCTGCCCATCCTTTAAATGCTGATTTTTAGGCAGTCTGTCCACTCAACAGGGGTAGTCTCTCAATCATTAAGTAGCTTCAATTTCTATCCCTGCGCTATGGTTTCTACATCTCTAGTCCTGATCTCATTCCTAACATCCAGACCTGGCTTCCATTTTTACATGGCATAAAAGATGTGTCAATCCAGAAGCTTAACTTTCTGGAATAATTTTCATTTCAACCTTTAGCATTTTACCCTTTAGTTATACCAAACTACCCACTTATGGTTTCAGTCTAACAGCATATGCTATGAAAAACCAGACTTCCTGGGTTTGAACCCCAATTCCAACACTTACTGTGTGACCCTGAGTAAGTTACTAGATTACTCTGTGCCTGAGTTTTCTCATCCACAAAATGGGAAAAATAACAGAACCTAACTTTAAAAGTTACAGAGAATTAAGTGAGTTAATACATATGAAGCTCTTAAAAGCATGCCTGGCGGGCTTCCCTGGTGGCGCAGCGGTTGAGAGTCTGCCTGCCAATGCAGGGGACACGGGTTCGAGCCCTGGTCTGGGAAGATCCCACATGCCGCGGAGCGGCTAGGCCCGTGAGCCACAATTACTGAGCCTGCGCGTCTGGAGCCTGTGCTCCGCAACAGGAGAGGCCGCGATAGTGAGAGGCCCGCGCACCGCGATGAAGAGTGGCCCCCGCCTGCCACAGCTAGAGAAAGCCCTCGCACAGAAACGAAGACCCAACACAGCCAAAAATAAATTAATTAATTAATTAAAAAAAAAAGCATGCCTGGCACATAGCAAACATTCAGTATGTATTACTTTATTTATGCTACTGGGTCTTGCAATACCATATACATACAAAACTTGACTGTATGTTATTCTTGTTACGGGCTCTACATTTGGTTCCTTGATTAACCTACAGATTAGGATTTCAGGCTATTTTAGAATATTACTATCTTTATACCTCATTCACATTCTTTGTTGGGGCTCCCTCTCATCATTCTCGATGACTTAAAGTGTCACCTTGAATACTTTAAGTCTTGAAGTTATAAGGGGCCTCAATAATCACCTCAAGTGACCTTTCCACCCAACACAAGAATATTTTCTAACCTCTGTCATCCAACTGCTGAACCACTGCCAGTCATTGCCAGTTTCACTTCTGAGCACCACCACTTTGCCAGGCCAAAATCTGCTTGCCTGTAATTTCCACCCAACCTCTGTCTGCCCTTCAGATCACCTGCAATAAGGCAGCTCCCTTTCCCACATGGCAGTTCTCTAAATACCTTAAGTCCCTCCCACTCCCTAAGTTAAACTAGTTCCTCCAGTCATTTCTCGTATGAAATGACTTCTAATCCTTTGACTACTCTGGACACCTCTGAGTTCCAATCTGTACCTGAACTCACTGAAATATTGCAGGTTTGGTTTAATGGTCAAGACTAACACCCCCATCACTAGGTATTATAATTTTATTATAAGGGCTTAATTTTATGAAAGCATAGAAACTCTAGTACTAATGCTGGTGGCCAGGCAACTATTTTGATTTCAGTTATTCATCTTCCTAAGTTTTCTTCTTTCTTATCACCATTTCACAGCCACACTATGGGCTTGTTATTACAAAGTTCTTTTTCAACTCCTAGATCTTTAATTTTGTCCCCCAATCCTATCTCAATCACTTCAGCCCTACTGGTCTCCCAATAGTCTCTCCATTTCATAAAGACTACCAATATTCTCAGGTACCAAGAATTCCCTTTTCTCAGGCACAGTTTGCTTCACAGCACTGTCTTAAACTCATCAGGCCAACCACACTATTCCTCAATGATCATCTCAACCATCACCTCTTCTGCTCTTACATAAAATGCTGCAGAAGAGAAATACCAAGTCATATAGGTCTGCACCTGCAGCCAAGTCCAGAATTCCTGCCTTCATGTTCAAGCCACAGTATACCAGGAACTCCTAAAGGTACTGGGGTAAGTCGTTAAGTGCCAGAGGGTACTTGAGTTAGACTGCCTGGATTCAAGTTCCAGATCTATCTTTACAAACTTGTGACTTGGGCAAGTTAGTCAGCTTCGATTATTCTCACCTGTATAACGGGGATAATAAACTCACAGGGCTGTTCAGAGTAGTAAATGATATAATGCAAGTAAGGTTCTTAGTTCATTGCTCTTGCTGCAAGTAAATGCTCAATGAATGTTCCCTGTTGTCATAATTATTATTTGTGTGTGCATGGTAAACTATGGAAATTATATGCCTCTGTGGGTTTTCTTCTAGGGAGAACACTCCATAATTTTCACCGATTTTCAATGGCTTCTTGCCTCCTCTCCAGCTGTCAAAATTTTAGTCCTTCTCTGGGGAACCTCAAGATCTAATGGAACATTTACAGATGCAGATATATATCCGTGGTCATCACCAATCTACACTTTTTTTTTTTTAATTCTTTTCCTTTTTAATTTTATTTATTTATTTTTGGTTGTGTTGGGTCTTCGTTTCTGTGCGAGCGCTTTCTCTAGTTGTGGCAAGCTGGGGCCACTCCTCATCACGGTGTGCGGGCCTCTCTTGCTGCGGAGCACAGGCTCCAGAGGCACAGGCTCAGTAGTTGTGGCTCACGGGCCCAGTTGCTCCGCGGCATGTGGGATCCTCCCAGAGCAGGGCTCGAACCCGTGTCCCTTGCATTGGCAGGCAGACTCTCAACCACTGCGCCACCAGGGAAGCCCCTACACTTTTCTTAACAGTCTATCTCTACTCATGTTTTGGTATTTGGATTTATTCCATTTTGCCCTTAATTTTATGTTGTCTACAATTACTTTTTATTTGACTAAGTCTCAAACCCACCATTAGAATGCAAGTTTCCTGAGGGCAAGAACTTTAGGTGCTTCTGTATCCCATACAGCAGTCTACAAATGTTAAAAGACCAATATACACCAGGTGAACAGAATACAATTACCTAACTCTTTAAGATAATCCACTTCTGATCTAATTCTCATGGTAGAAACTAACTTGTAGTCATGAAATAGAGCAGGACCCTATGGTCCTTTCCCCCCACATCCTCCGCCTGCCTTTTGCCTGTAGAAAAACTTTGGTCAAAGAATAAGTTTAATTAGAGAAGTGAGAAAATACGGAAGCAAAGGAAAACGGTCAAACAGGACCAAATAATAATAATTTACTCATTAAGCAAAGTCAAGGACCTTTAGTTCCTCTTCAAGGGCTGTAGATAATATTCTGAGCCATATCCTTTGAACTGTTTTGTAGATACTGAAATGCTCACCAGTTGGAAGAAGTTAACTACATGATGACCAGATTAGCCATGACATAAGCTTCCACAATTCCACGAACTGGCCTCAAAGAAATGGGAACAAACCGACCCTGGAACTGAAGACTAACTGTACTTAAAACAATCAAGATTATGCTGCATGACCAATTTCAAGATGACTGTCAGAGCTGCCTGTGTTGTTTCTACATGTAGCCCCCTCCCTCCGCCTATAAAAGGTCTTACCCACTGACTGTCCGGGAAGGGGGGCTGGGAATCAGCCTTTGGACACGAGGCCGCCCTCCCGCCCCCAGATGCCTGCCTCTGAAATAAAGCAAACTTTCCCTTCCACCAACTTTGCCTCTTTATTGGCTTTTGAATGCCGAGCAGCTGGACCCCACTTTTAGTAACAGTAATAAGAGAACTGAAATGACAGAAAATACTTTCCAAATAAAGTTATCAAAGACCTTCTTTGAAGCTATCTTTTCCAGAATTTAATGTTGAGTTTATCTGTTGAAGTACTTTGTTAATTTCAATATACTTAATTCACTTAACTCAATGAACTTAATTCAATAAAGCTAAATAAAAAACAATACTATTTGAATTCTAGCTACTTATTCCTTCACAGGACATTGTACCACACTGTAAACACCAAAAACAAACTTTCAAGAGAATTCTATCCCAACCTCATTCCTAACCATCTGCTAAGGATTACTCCCTACTCCAAGCACTTGCATTTCCCTCTCAGCCCTGAGGTCAAACACGTGACTATCCTGAACTTTCAAAGTACAGGTTTCCCTGGCTATGCGAAAGTAAAGCATGAAAGCTTTAATAAGCCAAAATTGCATAAAGCGAAGAAGCAATTACCTTAACACACACCTTGCTAATGGATGCACAAAATAAATCCAGATAAAGCACAGATGCTCACAGACACAGTTCAAAGTTATGGCGGCTTGACGCTGAGATGCTGAGTGCAGTTCCCAGGAAAGGAGCTGGTGGTGCCACTCGCGCTGCTGGCGGTGCATGCTGCCTCTACAAGGGCTTGCTGCAAAACAGACGCTGAATGCTATTTTCGTTTTTCGTCTTTTTTTTGTAATGGCGAAAATCCACTTCGGATTTCTTTCGGATTTTTGGGTTAGCGGAAAACAGGTACTAATGTAAGCCTTTCCTAAAAGCGAGGTGCTGTAAAGCGAACTTTCGAACAGCGGGGGAAACCTGTACCTCCAAGGGTGAATGACCTACACCTGTGAGGGTTAAGCCCTAAAATGTGATAAACCCTTTCTTATTTTATAAATCAGGCTTTGAGTCCCACGTTCTATACCAATGAGAACTTTTCTCAGACTTTTATATCCATGTTCCTCATCCCTCAGTATTGGGGAAAGGGGACGACGGCGGCCAGACCACTTTACCAAACTCCCCTGCCTCAAATCTGGCCCCAGGTGAGCCCGGACAAACAGCAGCTTCTTCAACGCTCGCCTCACCTGCCTTATGGAAGAGGCAGGAGAGGCCAATGCCTCCGTCTGCGTCTTTTATCACTCAGTTCGGGGTGACAGCAAGGAGAAGCCCAGGGTCTGAGCGGTTTCTTACCGGCGAAGCGGATCTTCACGAGATCCAGCGGGTGCAGCGCAAGGTTGGAAAGGACCCCGCCGCTCACGCCCGCCACCAGATTCTCGTACCGGACGTGGCGGAATACTGTGCTCCACGCCGACGACCCGGATGCCGACTGGCCCTGGCCCGTCATGGGCTCAGGGCCCGGTGATGCCGTGGAAGTGGGACGAGATGCAGTGGCCGCCACCGTGGCGACGGTCGCCACGCTGGAGCAGAAACCGCAGCGTGGAGTCAGACGCCTGGGCGGGGGTTGAAGCCGAGAGACCCAGGGGCCAGGAGTACAAGAGAACGGTGCTGCCGCACGCCACGCCTACCCGGAGGAGAGTGAGAAGGGGGCGGGGCGCCTCCGCCAAGTCCCCGCCCCGCCTCGCCCACCTCGGCGGCTGGCTTAGGCCGAAGGGCGTGGATGGGAGAACACCACTGAAACACCGCCCTCGGCCAACCTTTGTCCGCATAACTACGGAGCACCGCAGGGCCCAGCGTAGCCCGGTTTCCGCTCCGCGGAAGTCACGTGACAGGAAGTAGTCTAGAAGAAGCGGAAGTGGTGTGTGTTGGTGGAGGAGGAGGTGGCGGCGGCAACAGGAACCTGAAGGGGAAGGCTCGTGGAGTCGGGAAGAACTAGGAGCAAGATGAAGGTGAAGATGCTGAGCCGGAACCCGGACAGCTATGTCCGCGAAACCAAACTGGACTTACAGAGAGGTGAGACAAATTAGTCGGGAGTCCGCCAGGCTTGGATCTGGCCTCGGCTTCCACCGAATAAAGCTGGAGGGGAGCCTGGTGTTCCACTCTCGTTCTTTTCCTGTTCCCTTTCGCCAGGGCATAAAGCCGTTCTGATACTGGGTAGCAGAACCCTTGTCTTCAAGTCCTTTTTCTAATAACTTTCTCTAGTGGTAAGAGGGAAAGTTATATGGGGAAATGATTCCACCTCCCCCTTAACAGCTGCTGCCCCATGATTGTTCTCAGGTTCCTGTTGAAAAGTGGAACTTGAGTGAGCCAAACTCGTGGATTGAAGGATTTAACAATTGAGCAGACTTCTTTAAACCTTTCCCGTTGCTCTAACTTTTGGCTAATTTACTACTTAAAATTACGTCCTTCTGGATGTGGGAAGAGATAAAGGTGAAACGTTAAGCCATCAGTTCTCTCTTAAAAACTTGTGGAGAAGTTTGATGTGGGAATGGCTAAAGTGAAATTAATGAGCTTTATTTTTCTGTTACTGGGTGTCTTGTTCCCCCATTAACATGCTGACTGCTTATGAATTATAACTTGTGATACCTAAATGACAAGGGACCATCCATGTATGAACAGACTATTCTAAGCGAAGAGAATAACAGGTGCAATGCCTTAAGGCAGGAATAAACTTAAGGTATAAGAAAAGGGCCATGTCTTCGGAGTTTAAGGGGTAAGCCGTAGAAGGTGAGGCTGGAACAATATTTCACTATCATTGAGTCGTGGAGATTATATATATTATGAGCAATGCTAAGTAAATATATGGTCTCTGCTCACAAAATGTTTACAGGTTAAATAACAAAACGGTAATGCTTCTAAAATGCAAATTAGGTTGTGTCATTTGGACTTGACATCATCCCTACTCCTTGAACTTGGTCCCATCTTCCTCTTCAGTTTCACCAGTGATTACTTTTCCCACAACTAGCTTACATTTACTCTTGCCAGTCTGAGTGCATTTCAGTTATTCTCTGTGAGGCATCCTGTGTCACAAGCCCTTACCCAGTTTCTTTCCTAGCTCTGGGAAGCTTTCTCTGAACAATAGTCTTTCCAGACTTACCCCCTGCACATTTCCCCCCATCCTGTACACACTTAAGCACTCTCCTTCTATGCTTCTGTCACATATTTTTATACTAATATCAGAGCTTTTATTACATTGCCTCGTTATTATTGTGACTATCAGTCTTTCCCATCAGACTGAGCTTGCAGAGAGTGGTACAATTGTATTTGGTTCTATATCCTGTATTTAGACAGCACCTGGTACCTAGTAGTTGCATTATTAATGTCTGAATGAAGGAATGAGTGAATGACTGGCTGGTCACAGAATCTTGAGGTTAGGAAGTTATTAGTTACCTGATCTTGTTATTAAGGGTCTTATTTCTTATAATATCTTCCTATTTCTTTATAGTTTCTGAATGGAAGTGTTAATAGATAACAAAATGGGAAGATTGAAGTATTGGAGCTCTGTGAAACATAAAATAAGGAAGACACTTCCATGATTTTCTGGTAATTTCGGCAAGGTTTTGGACAGAGGGTCTTCAACTTTTGTATTCTCCACAGTGCTAGGCACAGTGTCCCTGATAAAGGTTTTTTGAGTAACAAATTGAATGGTTAGCTTAGGAAGACCACAGGAAATATTAAATGTGAATTATTTTATTAAGAGGAATCATTCTTATTTCAGTTCCAAGAAACTATGATCCTACCTTACATCCTTTTGAGGTCCCACGAGAATATGTAAGAGCTTTAAATGCCACCAAACTGGAACGGGTTTTTGCGAAACCGTTCCTTGCTTCCCTGGATGGTCACCGAGACGGAGTCAGTTGCTTGGCAAAACATCCGAAGAGTCTGGCTACTGTCCTTTCTGGGGCATGTGATGGAGAGGCAAGTGTCACTCTAAACGTTGATATTTTAAACTAAAAATAGTTTTATTACAAATGTTCTTCCTTTAGTTGTGCGTTACTGTGGGTTTTAACTGGTTTGATTTTATTTTTCTGTGTTCTGTTTTCTTTTAATTCTCAAGAGTAAATTCTATTTGAATTGGTAATTTCAGTAGTTTCTTATCAAAACCTAAGATATTTAAAATATAGTAACTTAAGGCTATTTGACAGTAAGTAATAAGGCATGTTTACAGTACAGATATTTAACTGAGTTTTTTTTCACAGAGGATGTTATTAACAATTCAACACTTAATTTCCCCACTCTGGCAAAGAAAGAAAACTTTGAAACACTTTAAACTAGAATCAACAGAGTATTTAACAGATTCAGTTTTCTGCTTGTTGATATTTTTATCCATAGACATTGCATTATTTTAATCTAGAGGATTTTGTTTTTAGCTGTCTGGTAGAGTGGTTTACAGCCTTTTCAGTGTTGAATTTATTTTTCTTGGAATGTACTCTTGTGCCTGAACGTTTTTTTTTTATGATTCACTGAAATTTCCTAGTATGCTTTTTCATAGGTTAGAATTTGGAACTTAACTAAACGAAAATGTATTCATATGATACAAGCACATGAAGGTTTTGTACGAGGAATATGTACTCGCTTTTGTGGGACTTCCTTTTTTACTGTAAGTATAATGCAGTTAAATCATTAACTCTTTTCAACATGTTTAAGACTGATGTAATTGAATATTTTCTGAGTTCATTTACATGGTCCAAGGCCCTTTCAGAGTTTCACAATGCAAAATAACTTATTAAAACTTGGAAAAGTCCTGGTTTTCTTTATGTAATCCAGCCTTTTCCATACTTTTTAATCTTTTTATACATAATTACTTAACATATTACTGAAATAATATTCTATAGGACACTCAGAAGTGAGATTAAAACAAGATGAGTAGGGGCTTCCCTGGTGGCGCAGTGGTTAAGAATCCGCCTGCCAATGCAGGGGACACGGGTTTGATCCCTGGTCTGGGAAGATCCCACATGCCGCGGAGCAGCTAAACCTGTGTGCCACAACTACTGAGCCTGCGCTCTGGAGCCCATGCTCTGCAACAAGAGAAGCCACCACAATGAGAAGCCCGTGCACCAAGAGTAGCCCCCGCCCGCCACACCTAGAGAAAGCCTGTGCACAGCAACGAGGACCCAAGGCAGCCAAAAAAAAAAAAGCAAGCCACTTTAAAAAAAGAAAACAAAACAAGATGAGTAATTTGTACTCCTTTGTCTGTTAGTAATACGTCATTGAAGGATTTTTGTGTGAGTATGATAAAATATACATAACATAAAATTTACCATTCTAACCATTTTTAAGTGTACATTTCAGTGGCATTAAGTACATTCATATCATTGTACACCATCACCACTATCACCTTCCCAGACTGAAACTCTGTACCCATTAAACACTAACTCCACATCTCCCACCCCTACCTCCCACCCCCGAGCTCCTGGTAATTACTGTTGTACTTTGTGTCTCTGTGTGTCCCTGTGTGTCTCATTTATTTCACTTAGTATAAAGTCCTCAAGGCTCATCCATGTTGTAGCATGTATCAGAATTTCTTTCCTTTTTAAGGCTGAATAATATTCCATTATATGTATATACCACATTTTGTTTATCCGTTCATCCATCAATGGACGTTTGGGTTATTTCCAACTTTTGGCTTTTGTGAATAATGCTATCATGTACAAATACCTGTTCAAGTTCATTGAAAGCTTTTTAATAGGGGAATGACAGAATCTAAGCTGAGCTTTGAGATTTTGACAGCAGTAAGTGATCAGTTTGGAGGCTGTTTTAATAGTTTGCATAAGCAATAATAGTCAATCCTGGGCAGTGAAAACAGTTGAAAGTTGTTAGGTTTAGAAACATTTTTATTTTGGGGATTAGAAACAGTTTTATGGAGGTATAATTGACATATAGTACAGTGTAAGTTTAAGGTGTACAGCAATGATGATGTGACTTACATGCATCATGAAATGATTATCACAGTAAGTTTAGGGAACCTCCATCATCTCATATAGATACAAAATTAAAGAAATAGAAAAAAGATTTTTTTTCTTGTGATGAGAACTCTTAGGATTTAGTCTCAACAACTTTCATATATAACATACACCCATGTTAATTATATTTATCATGTTGTACATTACATCTCTAATATTTATCTTATAAATAAGTTTGTACCTTTCACTGCCTTCATCCAGTTCCCCCTTCCACCTATGGTAACCACAAATCTCATCTCTTTTTCTATAAGTTTGTTTTTTTGTTTTTGAAGTATAATTGACCTACAACACTATGTTAGTTCTTGGTGTACAACATAGTGATTCAATATTTCTATGCATTTCAAAATGATCACCACAATAAGTCTAGTTATGATGTCACCATATATAGATACCCATAGTTATTGACTATATACACTGTACACTTACTTTGCAACTGGAAGTTCATACCTCTTAATCTCTCTCACCTATTTCTCTCATTCCCCCACCCCTCTCCCCTCTGGCATCCATCTTTTTGTTCTCTATATTGATAATTCTGTTTCTATTTTGTTATGTTTGTTCATTTGTTTTTTAGATTTCACATATAAGTGTTTATCTTTGTCTGACTTATTTCACTTAGCCTTATACCCTCTAGGTCCATCGATGTTCTTGCAAATCACAAGATTTCATTCTTTTTTTATGGCTGAGTTATATTCCATTGTATATATATAACACATTTTCTTTATCCGTTCATCTGTTGATGGGCACTTAGGTTGCTTCCCTGTCTTGGCTATTGTTAATAATGCTGCATTGAGCATAGGGGTGCTTATATCTTTTCTAATTAGTGTTTTTGTTATCTTCCAATAAATACCTAGGAGTTGAACTGCTGGGTCATATGGTAGTTCTATTTTTAATTTTTTGAGGAATCTCCATGCTGTTTTCCATAGTGGCTGCACCAATTTCCATCCTCACCAGCAGTGCACAAAGGTTTCCTTTTCTCTGCATCCTCACCAACACTTGTTATTTGTTGGCTTTGATAATAACCATTCTGACAGGTGTAAGGTGATATCTGATTGTGGTTTTGATTTGCATTTGCCTGATGGTTAGTAATGTTGAGCATCTTTTCCTGTGCCTAATTTGCCATCTGTTTGTCTTCTTTGAAAAAATGTCTATACAGAGCCTCTGCCCATTTTTTATTTGAGTTGTTGTTTTGATACTGAGTTGTATGAGTTCTTTGTATACTTTGGATATTAACCCATTATTGGATATATCTTTTGCAAATATCATCTGCCTTTTCATTTTGTTGATAGTTTTCTTTGCTGTGCAAAAGTTTTTTAAGTTTGATGGAGTCCCATTTGTTTCCCTTGCCTGAGGAAACATTTCCAAAAAAAATTAGTAAAATCGATGTTTACCTAATATCTTGAACATGTCTGCCACATACCAAAGTCTAAATTACCATAGTTTGTTGCCTTGCTTTCATTTGGGCTAAGGCGCCAACAGTTCTACCCACCATTTCTTTCAACATCTGTGCAACTGTCAGCTTAGTGAAAAGACAAGCAATGCCTTTACTAACATGAAAATAGTCTCAACCTCCTGGACCCCTGAAAAATTCTCAGGGTCCTTCAGAAGTCTACACTTCACAGTTTGACAACCTCTGACTTAATAGTTTCTGGAATTTTGTGTCATGCAAAGAAGGACTTTACCCATGCCAAGATTTAAAAATGCCTTCTCTCTAGTATTTTTTATGGGTTTTGTTGCATTTTTTACATTTAAAATTACCTGGAATTTTATTTTTATATAAGATGTCAGATTGGTTCATACTTCTTAAATGACCGATCTGATCTCACAATACCATTTTATTGTGATTCATTTTTCTCCCTAATTTGAGAAGTCATCTTTATTACAATAATGCAGTTTTTGCCATGTTTATGACCTAACTTTGTTTCTACCCTGCTCTTCTTTTGCTCTGCTCATGCTGTTTTAAATTTTATGTACTTCATGTGTTTGTCACAAATCTTTACTATAACAAGGTGGGACATAAATGCATCAGTAAATACAGTACTGGAAGAATATGGTATGTGTTATTTTTTAAACTGAGAGGTTTATAATTTGATGTATGTGTTGGCAAGTTTACAGTTTATAACTTGTTCATTATCATCATCATCATAAATATTTCTAGGTTGGTGATGACAAAACTGTGAAGCAGTGGAAAATGGATGGACCAAGCTTTGGAGAAGAGGAGGAACCATTGCATACAATATTAGGAAAGGTACAAAAATAAATTGACCCATACTTGGGCTATTAGAATTCTTCTCTTTTACCTACAGTTATTTCATAGTTTTAATTTCAAAAAAAATATAAATAAGAAATCAGAGACTTTAGGCTGCAATAATTGGCCTATTCTAAGCAACATTTAATGCAATGAATGTCCTTTGCAGTTCAAGAATTTGAACAGTTCTTCGGTGTTCATTACAGTAGGGTTCAGTTTCTGTTTTTAGCTAGAGGATGCAGTGAAACATTTCCTATAGCAAGAACATGGGAGGAAATCTGTAAGGTCAGAAAAAAATGCTTCAGCTTCTGATTTATATCATCATGGATCTTTCACAAAGCTCAGAATTTCTTACTTGAAAGAATTCTTTAGGAAATGAATAAATGTAATAGCGTGGTTTTTGTATAAATCTTACTTACATTTCTTAACATTCTGCAAATCAGATGATATAGTTTAGTTATAGCTTAATAATTCAGATAATTTGACCTACCCATGTTTTTTAATGCTTATGTTTTGATACTAAGTGAAATTATAAAATTAGAATTAATCTTTAAATATCACATCTTTAAAATCTCTTTGTCATTTCAGTATTATATTTAGTATATATTTAGGTTCTGCTTTTCAGGTTTCAAAGTTCTAAATGTTCTTTCTTTAAATGAGGGGTCCAGCCCATGATCAGGGCCTTCCTGTGTTCTAATGGTCGATCTAAGTGTTCTTGAAGGGACATGGAGGTGGGATATTAGTATGAAATGGAAATAATTTGCAGATGGTAAAAAATTAGTAATTTGTATAACAAAATTGGTTTCATTCTTGTAAAATGTCTTTTCTCTAGGAGTTCCAAAGATTTTTGAAACATTTAGTGTTACCCCTTCTCTGTGGTATTGGGGGTTAATTCTTATTATGGAAAAGTTTGTAGGACTTGCCTTCATGAATAGAAAATAATTCTAAATCTGCGGATGCTGATAAGAGTTCTTAAAAGCTTAAAGTATTGGCTAAATAGTTGCCTTTAATTTGCTTTGCAAACATTTTTTGCCATACAGTACAAAGGTAGACTTTAAGCTGCTCCTGAATAGATGAGTCGCATATTTTTAAGTAAATAATACCAAATTTATGAGATTTTATTGCTTTTAACAGTCTTAGCATCCATGCTCACCAATTTTATTGCTTCCCATAAATTTTAATCAGTTGTCTGTATCTGTGTTTCTGTCCTGGGAATCAGTACTTCATATGTTTAATGTGGAATTAAGGTTTTTAGAAATTACCTTTGTGTTTCATTAGTTGGTTCCAAGATCCTTCAATACCCAATGATGATTTAAAAATTACTTCAGTGATATGTATTCAAACTTAATTAAATACATCCCATGTTAACTTTTTTCTTTATTCCCAGAATGTGTGATAAGAAACATCACTTCTTATGGTAGAGTTTTCTCCTTTCAGTGAGGGCTTCACAGAAACTTCTTTATGAACAGGGATTTTCTTAAACAAATGAGAGTGTAGAGAAATATATTTAAAATATTCTGTAGATTTGAAGTACTAATGAAAAGACTCATCTGTAACAACATCTTTGCTTTAAAAGACAGTATATACAGGAATTGATCATCACTGGAAAGAAGCTGTTTTTGCCACATGTGGACAGCAAGTAGACATTTGGGATGAACAAAGAAGCAGTCCTATATGTTCAATGACTTGGGGATTTGACAGTATAAGCAGTGTTAAATTTAACCCAATAGAGGTAATGTTCCTTTTTGAAATATGTTCTGCTTGTTGTTTTCTTATTATCTAGTAATTTCAGCTCTGTTTAGGAAACTTTTGAATGTATGATACAAGAATTTTCTGAATTTTCATGGTGTTCTAGCATTTGGTCCATTTTCCAGATTATATCTGAGTTCTGATACCTTTGGTCAGGTCTCGACATGTTTGCCTGCAGTTACAGTCCCAGATACTAGTGTTCAGCACTGTTAAGAGGTGGGTGTGTGCATGTGCTCGTGGGGGTAGAATCCAAGCACGTACTGTCCTGTGAAACTCCAGTTTTATTTGTGCCTTCAACACTCGATGTTCCACAGATTAACATCTTTGTACCTTTAGGAAAATGTTAATTTTTCTTAACTCTCTTGGAGGTCAGAAGAAGGAGTGTTGAGCATTGTTTTCTTTAATTATTTGTACGTGGCAGGGGCACCAGTGCTTCAAAATAATATGCATGGTTATTTTTGTACTACACGATAATTAGTTATATTTTTCTTTGCTCAAAAGTCTGAACTGTGATTCCTAATTTCTTCCAGGTCTAAGGGAAGAGTTAGAGATTAGCCTACTTTTTTCTTTATAAATTTATTTATTTTATTTTTGGCTGCATTGGGTCTTTGTCGCTGCATGCGGGCTTTCTCCTTTGTCGCTGCGTGCGGGCTTTCTCTAGTTGCGGCGAGCGGGGGCTACTCTTCGTTGCGGTGTGCGGGCTTCTCATTGTGGTGGCTTCTCTTGTTGCGGAGCACGGGCTCTAGGCGCACGGGCTTCAGTAGTTGTGGCACGTGGGCTCAGTAGTTGTGGCTTGCGGGTTCTAGAACGCAGGCTCAGTAGCTGTGGCACATGGGCTTAGTTGCTCCGTGGCATGTGGGATCTTTCCGGACCAGGGCTCAAACCCTTGTCCCCTGCATTGGCAGGCAGATTAACCACTGCGCCACCAGGGAAGTTCCTACTTATTGTTTATTCAGGTCCAAATTTGGGAAAGGAGGCTTCCCTGAAGGCTAAGCTATCCCCTGGACTCCAGACTTTTCCCTGAGCTTTTCCTGAATACATAACAATTGATGAACTCATTTTCCAGAAGACTCAGTAGAGATGGCTTTTCCTGCAGAAAGAAAAGGAAATCACTGCATGTGTAAGCTGATTTTAGAAATTATCAGGAGATTATCTTGTTAGATGGTATCAGAGAAAATCCTGATCTGCAAGTTTTACACTCTTAGAGACCCTAACTAATAAAAGGAGGAAAAAGGTTAAGTCAGAGTAGCAGCGTATTAAGACTGAGGTGCTGCAGTGTGATGTGAACTTGGCTTTGAGGTGCTGCTGAGAAGTCAGTCAGAGGATGCCCTCCTGCCTCCAGCACACACCTGCATATACACTTCTGGGAGAGGCTGCAGGTCTAGAGCAGGGGTTGCCAAGCTATGGTCTGTGAGCCCACTGCCTGTTTTTGTTAAAAAAAAAAAAGTGTAACTGTAACACAGCAGTGCCATGCCCTTTTGCTCATTTATTGTTTGTAACAGCATTTGCACTACAAAGTAGAGTAAGCACTGCAGAAACCATATGGCCCACAAAGCCTAAAATACTTCCTTTCTGGCCCTTTACAGAAAATGTTTGCTGCTCGCTGGTACAGGGTATCTGTCCCTACTATATCTTCCTCACTCCATCCTCTATCTACCTTCCCTGTGTTTCCCTTGGTTGTAGAAGTGAGATATGGCATGAAGGGGCAAGCCAGCTTTGCAGAGCCAGCCCAAGGTGACACTAGGCAGAAGCAGGTTACAAACACAAGCAACTTGTGGGAACATTTTATGTCTTACTTGTGGTGGACCTAGGCTGGAACTGTATTTCCTGCCAGGATGCCTTTGCATTGACCTTATACAAGTCACAATTTTTCTCTGTATTTGTTTATTTTTAAAATGAGATTAATTATATCTTCCACTGTACTTCATAGGTTTGTTGTAAGCGTAAAGTGTGATAATATATGTGAATATTTTTAAAAGGTGCTACCCAAATTTAAGATGGTGGTGTTACTGCTATTTAAAAAAAAAATAAACAGGAGGAACAGACAGATACTGATTCCTAGTTCTCTAAAGGGTAAACGAGATCTTTTGTTTCTCTATTTTGGTGAACACCTGTGTGAGAAGAGCTGATGGCCAATTCTAAAATCATAATTAATTAATAGTGATGACCTAGCAACCATGTTTTTCAAATTTTCCTGTATAAAAACTCTATTTGTTCAGCTGTGGGTGAATGCGTGTTTTATTAACCTACAAACTGACTTAGTGGTAAAAGCAAATGGTGTGCATGTCTCTTACCCTGTATTAAACTTAATGGAAAGGGCATGTTGCTATGAACAAATGGAGTGTATTTGTCTCCTAATCATTAATAATTAATTTTCTGTTAAAATATTGAAGCCTAGAATTCTCATAAAGCCAAAAGTTTATGCTGAGCAGCGCTACATTTTACAGTATGAAAGTCAGCTTTCCGTCTAGGTAGAATTTTTTGCTTTGTTCAAATTAAAGTCTTTACTTTTAGAAACAGAACCTGGTCAGGCTTTGGAGTGACATAATGAGAAACTAAGAAAGGTTGAGAGGAGTCACTAACTAGGGGAAAGGCTCAGAGAAGTGGTTTAAGAAGGAAGGTTTTGGAAAGAACTGAGAAGAGATCGTGATGGTAGCATTGGCTTTATGAGTTTTATTTGAACTATATACACCCATGTAGTAGGAGCTAGCAGGCCATACAGCTGCTTAGTAAATAACTCTTCTAGTTCCTCTTAACGCTTGCAGTAGGAATAATAGAGGCAGAAGCCAAGAGTTGTATCAGGAACCATGGGTGAGGAGGAATGGTACTGCAGAGGGTGGGATTTGGGACTTCACTGGTAGGTAGACGGCTTATTTTCACTTAATGCCAAGGATTATGTAAGCACTTAGCACATTTATAACTGACTTACAAATAAATATTTTAAACATCTTGGAACAGTTGGACAAAGGACATGCCTAGTTTATACAGAGAGTTAATAAACAGGAAATGTTTAACTGCTAATAAAGCAATAATTTATATAGTAGGCCCTCCATATCTGCGGGTTCTGTGTCTGTGGTTACAGAGGGCAAGGGACTCGTGCATCTGTGGATTTTGGTATCCGTGGGTGGTCCTGAAACCAGTCCCCCACAGATGCCAAAGGATGACAGTATATAGGAAATATTGCCATACAGATATTATTTTTAAATGGCACTACCTATTGCTGCCCAGTTGCAGTAAAATTAATATATTTCCACATTGTAATGTATATTGGTACAACTCTTTGGAAAACAATTACTCCTAAATATCAAAAGCCATAAAATTGTTCATACTTTTTGATTGAGTAACGCCACTACTAAAATCTTACCCTTAGAAAAAGACGAGCTAAATGTATGCAAATGTTTTTTGAAGTGTTATTTATAATACTGAAGAACAGGAAACAAGTCTAAGTTGAAGAATGGATAAATAAAATATGTTGTTTTAAAATAGAATGCAGAATTATCTGTACAGTATCATCACAGGCATCTAAAGTGGGGATTTAACAGTGAAAATACTTGGCTTAGGTTGCTGAGATTATGAGTGATTCATTGTACCCTCTGAAAGTGGACTTTAATGTTATAACTTTGTATCTTAAACATAAACATTGAGGGTAATTAAATCATTTGTTCACTGAATGGACATGGTTTGCTGCCAAGCCTAGCTTTTAACTGATGATTGTTATACTTATTTTTAGACATTTCTCTTGGGAAGTTGTGCTTCTGACAGGAATATAGTACTATATGATATGAGGCAAGCTACTCCTCTGAAAAAGGTGAGTTTCAATTTGTCTTCTGCTTTATACAGTTGTTAATGCATCCCCCTGTAAGTGGAGTGACTGAAAATATGGAGCAAATGTTTTTTAAGAATTAAAAAAAACTCTTTAATAGAGGTGTCCTTAGAACCCAAAATGATCATAATGGCATTCTCTCAATTTCCTGTTGCTTGTTAGAGACCCTTAAATTTCCATGAGGTACTGTATCCTAGTCTTTGTGTCTTCCATAATGCCAGCAGATTTTAGGCATCTAGTTTGTACTTACTGAATTGGAAGTTGTTAAAAAAGTATTGCATCCCGTTACGTCAGGCCCTGTGATTATCATATGACACACATGGTATTTTATTCCAGAAGGTTTTATAACTAATTCACATAACTACCTTTATTTGTTTAGTTACATGCCAAGGGGTTTGATGTTTTATTTAGACAAGCTCTATCCTGTTCAAGGTGTCAGATTTCCCAACAGTTCTAAAGCAGTCATTCCAGGACTTAGATATCAAAGTTAATACAACCTTAAGCTGTTTCTAGAGAGGGAGAGAAATATTGTTGGTAAAGAGGGGAGTGCCATTATAAGTAAAAAGGTATAAAGTTGATTTCAGGTGCTAGAACTGAGAGAGTGCAAGAAGAGCTAGACCTTGTTCATGTGCCACGAGTCCGATGTCATAGTCCACACGTAACAGAAATGCTTTTAATATTTTTGTTGTTCCTAACAGGTAATAAATTCAGAAATATTAGGAGTAGAGTATATTCTTTGAAGTTTGAACTAGATAAATAGGATAATCTTTCCAAAGTATAGTACCACTCCAATCATTTCACTCATTCATGTGATATGGAGGGAAGATCCTGCATGAACTTTGGTGTTAGACTTTAAGCAGGTAACTTAACCTGTGTTTCTCCTGTGAAATGGTGGTATTAATAGCTACCTTGCAGCCCAATGGTAAGAATAAAACAAGATACTTAAGCATTTAGCAGAATGCTAACATGAAGTACTAGTTTAATAATAGTAATTTCTACCTCCTTCACCCCTCCATTCTCAGTTGTTAATAATAGTGCTTCATTACTTTTAGGTTGAAGAAAAGAACTGTAGCTCTCAAGGGCCTCCAAAATCTGGTCCCAAATTGTATTCCATTTATTTATTTGCTTTAGTCAGTAAGGGTTTGTTACATGTATGTCACGTTATGGATGCAGACATGCTATTTTCTGTTATTTCTCTGTTCTACCTACTAGACTATCAATGTTTCTTCTATCTTTTCTCTCCTTAATGTAGCTGTTCTCATTCAGGGGTTGTACCACCCCACCAAGTATATTTTTGGAAGTGTGGGAGGGACATTTAAGAGACTGTTACTCGCATTATTGGGCCGGCTCCCGAGAGGCTAAATATCCTCCAGTGGACAGTCACACACAACAAAAGATTATCCTGCCCAAAATGTTCCTGTTGAGAAACACTATAATATTACTGGACCTTCACAGATCAGCTCAAATCATGCTTATCTTTTGAAACCTTTCTTCTCCACTTTAACCCTAAGCTCACCATTAATTTTGCCCCTGATTTGATACTTGATTATTTGCTGCTTCACTGTTTATATTTTAACTCTTCTTATGTGTATCTCATTTTCCTGACTAAACTATAAGCTTTTTGAGGTCAAGGGACCATTTATTAAGCATTTTTATATTTTTCAGTATTTAGCACTCTGCCTTTGTGTTCAGGAAACAATTATTGATTTTCTTTTCCTATTGCATTGAGCCAAGTACTGTGCACATAATAGGTGTTTACTAAAGTACTTGCTTAAATCAATGAGAAAAGAAGGAAAGGAAATGAAGTAGGAATTTATCCATTTTAGAGGGACTTAATTTCATAGTAATGGGTTAGTGTATGCTTCTTTTCTTAGGTCATATTAGATATGAGAACAAATACAATTTGCTGGAACCCTATGGAAGCTTTCATTTTTACTGCAGCAAATGAAGATTACAAGTAAGTTTCCCTCTTTAAAACTTACTTAATTTCTATCAGAAATAACTCAGTTGTATGTCTTACTAATGAAATGTGTTTTCCTAGGTAGTATTCCTTCATATACTCTAGAATATTGCTGTTTGTTTTGCTAAAAAAAAAATATTTCCCAAATTAGAGAAGTGCTTCTTAAAAAGTATTCTCAGTTTTCAAAATGATACAGACCAGTGACGATAAACTGTGATCTGTGGACCAAATCCTGTCTGCTGCCTGTTTCTGTAAAGTTTTATTGGAGTATAGCCACATTTATTTCTGTATGGAATATGGCTGCTTTTGTGCTATAATGCCTGAGTTGAGTAGTTGCAACAGAGACCATATGACCCACAAAGCCAAAATTGTTTATTATTTGGCCCTTTACAGAAAAAATTAGCTGATCCCTGACATAGACCATATAAATAATGGCTGAATCATACATGTTTTAAGAAACTAAAAATATCTGCCTACAAAGTGTGTAGTTCTTCAGGTAGTTGATACTCATGTGGTCATGTTATCAGCTACCACTATTACTTCAGTAAGACAAAAGGAAAAATAAAGTTTCAACCTTTACCTTAATATTTGCAGATATATTATTCTGTGACTTCATGTAAAGGTGACATAGAAGCCTTATGTTCTTGACCTAGATGGAATTTTATGGTTTCTTATATACTGCTTTAAAACTTGTTGAAGCATTTGTCATCAGCTAACTTATTTTATCTTTGCAGTATCCCTGTAAGGTGGATAGGACATGTATGTTATTCCCTTTTTACAGATGAGGCTATTGATGTAGGGAGTTTAATCTCCTGATGAGGAAAGAGTGTCTTATTCATCTTTTTTTATCCAAGCATTTATTGTAGTGCTATGCATATGATGGATTCTTAATACATGTTTTTTGGGGAAGGTGGAAGTTTGTCATTAAATTGAACTTTAGATCGTCTGTATTTAAGTTCTTTGTTCTTTCCACTACTCTTATTTATGAAAGCATAAATTAGCTCAGAAATAGGATTTATTACATGATGTTTTAGTGGTACCAACTAAAAACATCTCTTATGACTTTCCTGTACTAAAAAGAAGCTCAGTTGGACTCTCATTAACTAGCAATACCAAACCACATTAATTGAAGCCCTTTTAGCCTTTTTCTCATGTAGAAATTAAAACAGAATTTACTAAAAATCAAAATTTTCTAAAACAAAACAAACCTGGTTGAGAACCACTGCCTTAGATAGGGACTGTAAAGCAGTTGTCAACTCAGAAATTTAACCTCAAAGATCAGTATGACCTTGGCTGACAATCCTGTGGTATGTTTGAAGATTATGAAAGAGAACAATGACTTGTCTCTTGATGAGAATTTCATGGTATTTGGAAATTTGTATCATTAGCATCAATGACTTTTCATAATAATCGCATTTAAAAATATTCTTTTTGAAGTGTTAGGTCTTTTTTTTTTTTGATTTTTGTTTTGAAATAATTTTAGGCTTACTGAAAAGTTACACAAATAGTACCTGTCAGCCAATTTCCCCAAATGTTAATGCCTTACATCCCCATAGTTCAATTAGCAAAACCAAGAAATTAACATTGGTATACTACTATAAACTACAGACTTTATCCCATCACCAGTCTTCCCAGTAATGTTCTTTTACTGTTCTAGGATCCAGTCCAGGATCCCACATTGCATTTGATTGCCATGTCTCCTTAGCCTGCTCACTCTGTGACTTTCTCAGTCTTCCCTTTTCTTTCATGACCTTAGTACTTTTGAGAAGGACTTTCTTGTCAATTATATTGTAGACTGCCCTTAATTTGGGCTTAACTGGTGTTTTCTCATTATTTCATTGAGATTATGCATCTTTGGCAAGAATACCACAAAATTGATATGCCCTTCTTGGTGCATCAAATCAGGGGTACATTATGTCAGTGTATCTTATTATATTACTGGTGATGTTAACCTTGATCACTTATTAACGTACTGTCTGCCAGTTTTCTCCACTATAAAGTTACTATTTTTTCCTTTTGTAATTAATGCATGTCTTTGGGGAGATACTTTGAAATTATGTGGATATCTTGTTTCTCCTCAAACTTAATCTTTGCATCTGGAAGTATTTTGATGTTGGGAGCTTGGTCACAGTAATGCTATATTACTACTGTCCATCATCCATGTTGGCTCATTTGAAGCACTGTTTTTTTAGCTGTTGATTAAGAATTTTTAAACCTCGAAAATCATGAAGTCATTGTTTTTGCCAATTGTGCGCAAAGTATAGTTTTCTAGTTTTAGTATACCCTTTGAAAAGCTGTGCTCACTCTTATATATCACTGATGGAGTATAAATTAGTGCAACTTCGTTGGAAATGATTTGTCAACTCAAAAGACTTAAAAATGCTCATGTCTTTTCTACTTATAGGAATCTATTCAGATCTAATTGAATCTATCCCATTCAATTAAAACTTAAATATCAAAAATTAAAATTTCATTTAAGAATTATTTATAGTAAAATGTTGGAAACTTTATTAATAAATAGATTTATTTAAACAAATAATTACTTTAACTCATATTTACATATGAAAACATTAAAAATATTCTCAGATTATTTAATGGATAAATGTTCATAATATGCTACATGAAATATCAGGATATAGAGCTTTATACAGTATTATCTTAATTTTATTAAAAGGTACATAATTAAATAGTATGGTGAAAAGATTAGAAATAATTACACTGTGCTAACTGACTTTCTCTGGGTGGTGGAATTCAAGGTAAGTTTTGTACTCTTCGTACTCTTTTGAAGTTTGCACATTTTCTACAATGAGATTTATGTTTATAAGGTTGAAAGTGTGTAAGTGTAATCTTAAGGAATAATAAAAACTGTTGATATTTTTCCCTATCCCTTACCTGCTGTGTAAAGAATTGAGCTATTTATTTAGATGTGCATTATTTAGCCAGCAGTCTTATTTTCACTAGTGTCTCTTAGCACTACATATGCTTTTTTTAATAGAAATTTGTATCAAATAATTAAAAATTCTTTTACAGCTTATATACTTTTGATATGCGTGCACTGGACACTCCTGTAATGGTACATATGGATCACGTATCTGCGGTGCTTGATGTGGATTACTCTCCCACTGGGAAAGACTTTGTGTCTGCTAGTTTTGATAAGTCTATTCGAATCTTTCCTGTGGACAAAAGTAGAAGCAGGTATGTTACTACCGATAAACATTTGTTTTTGTTTGATTTTTTTCCTTGTCTTGATCATTTATCTTTTTTGAAAGGTTATTTGCTTGTGTGTATATGATGGAGCTCACACCCAGGTGTTGTGACTTCGGGTACCAACTTCCACTGCATCATCTATGGGTAAAACATCAGCCTACTGGGCAGTTTCTTCATTGAACAGGATATTATCTTTATATAATTTGTTTATATGAAATCTTAGTGTTTGCCTTAGAGCAAAACCTTTTATTTTAGAATTATTTTTAAGTGTTTTATAGTAATTTTTTTAAATAAAGACTTTATTTTTTTAGAGGAGTTTTAGGTTTACAACAAAATTGAGAGGAAGGTAGAGAGATTTTTCATATATTCCCAGCCCCTACACATGCAGAGCCTATCCCATTATCAACATTCCTTATGGGGTGGTACTTTTGTTACCTCACCAGAATGTAAGATGAGCCTACATCATAATCACCCCAAATCCATAGTTTACCTAGGGTTCACTCTTGGTATTATATATTTTATGGGTTTGAATAAATGTATAATGACATATGTCCATCATGATACTATCATAGTATTTTCACTGCCCTAAAATATAGTAAACTTAAAATTTTTTTTAATTTGATAACGAAGAACTTAGATAAGGTTTTCCCTAATACAGTTTAAGAGCAGTTAATAACAATAATACCTTACATTTGTTATTTCTTACTTATTTAAATTCAGCTCCTACACACTGAGGCAAAAATAAAAAAGAGAAAAATAACAGTTTAAATTGTCAGGACCATTTTTCCTCCATCCCACTCTAGTAGGTATACGCCCTGGAATGATCAGGAGGTGGGAGATCTGAATGCTCAGCTGTCGTGTGCTCTGTTTGTGTGTCATTGTATAAGCACATTGAATGTAATTCTAGTGTTTAAGAGGTGTGTTGTTTTGTACAGCTTGGCCCTCTACTACATATTATAAGTTACTGAATGTAGTATATATTTATACATCCATATTATTATTATGTCATATGTTATTGTATTGAGGTAGTTTACAGTAAACTGTGGCATTTTAAGGTTTTCAAGGATAATTTTGACTGAATTTGATCTTTTGCTTTATAGGCCAACTTTAAAACTTAACTCCTATGTAGGATACAGCCCCTTGTATAGTTGCTATGATTTACAGAGCACTTTCATGCATATTCAAAGCAAATCCAAGCAAACTAGAAGAAATTTTCCCATAAAAAATGATAGTTAAAGGATTATGGTGGTGTTGCTCACACTTGAAGATATCACCACTTCTATTTTAACACAGCAGTAATAGTAACATTAAAATGTAAAAAAAAAATATAAATATTCTCTCTAAGATAATATATATATACATGTATATGTGTATATATATATACACACACACACACACACACACATACATACACAATACATGCATGCATATACATATATACTTGCTTGGGTGACCTAGTCTTGCTTTAGTGTAGGAGAAGATGGACGTGGTGAAAGACAAAGGGGAATGATTGGAAGTCATAGAAAAGGAAAGGAGAAAAGCAGAATCAGGGAAAAGAAAGAACAGAGAACCTGTATACTGAGGGTGGGAGGTGATGATCTGTTCTAGAGGACAACAGTGTGGAGCTGGTGAAGCAGTTTCCCCAGCTACATAAAGATTGATTAGCAGAGAATTTTTCTGGGTCCCTTCCTTCACTTAAAAAAAAAGCAAACCTAGAGAACATTCAGTTTGGTGTTGTAACTATAACAGGGTATAGAAATCTCACCATTTTAGTGCAATGATGAGAATTTTGATCATTACTTTTAATGATAACTAGCCTAGCTTCTACAGTGCTGAAGGTGTCTGAACTTTCTGAAAAACTGATGTTCATTTTCAAAGACATATCCTCCTTTTTACGGCTGAGTAATATTCCATTGTGTATATATGCCACATCTTCTTTATCCATTCATCTGTCGATGGACACTTAGGTTGCCTCCATGTCCTGGCTATTGTAAATAGTGCTGCAATGAACATTGTGGTACATGACTCTTTTTGAATTACGGTTTTCTCAGGGTATATGCCCAGTAAAACTAACACACCATTGTAAAGCAATTATACTCCAATAAAGATGTTAAAAAAAAAAAGACATATCCTCCTGACTCACCGTCTTTCTGTTCCAGCAGGGCCAGGATTAGAGTACATCTTAGCGAGCTGCCTATGGTTCAGAATTCAAGGAGTTACCCATTCTGAGGGTCATGCAAGTGCCAGCCCTGCATCTGCACCACCCTGAAAGAGATGCTTCCTTAAAGTTTATACTGTAGGCACCGCATTTGCCTCACCCTAGTCCCAGCCCTGTGTTCACACAGAGCCGCTTCTTTAGAGTCACACAGCTCTTTTTTTGGTCATAGCCAATCTGCTTGTCTAACTCCTTGGTATTTTTACTTGTGATAGTTGCATCTTTCTCACCTCTAATTTGAGGAAACCATATTAATTCCTAAACCTTTTTGTATAATCATGAATTGCTAGCAAATAATAGCATCGTCATGTGTATGATTAAAAAAGTGCTTGAATTTGAATCAGAAGCATACTGAGTGGGTGTTCTGGTGACTTTGATCTTCATTCCATCATCTCTGCTGTGGAACTCCTCCTGGGGTTGGTTCCTATATGGCTGTTACAACTAACTTGATATTCTCCAAACTGTTGGAGAAAATGATGAATGAATCATGAAATGAATGGTTTGTTGGGAATTGTTCAGTTAGACCCAAGGCAAGGCTGAGAGTTTCCATTCTTCTCACCTCTCTGGAAAATATTAAGAATCAAGACAGTGTGGCCCTCCATCATTTCTTGGCACCAGGACCTCCAAAGGTAGTAAGTAGGACAATACTTTTCTAACATGACGCATAAGCAGACATGAAGAACAAAGGAAGAGTATGAGAAATGGGAATGTTTAGGCACCTATGATCCCAAGAGCCCTGCAGCTGAGCTCCGGCTGAATTGTTCTGCAGCCAGTGTGGGCAGTTAAATGCAAGTCTAGTTAAAAGCTCAAATTATTCCAAAACTGTATGAAGTAAGGAGTTCTTATACCCCGTTTCCAGGGAATTGTCTCCTGATGTCATTTGGAGATTTTGTAATCACAATATAATATGTGTTACTTCCTGTTAGGTTTAGTTATAAATGACCCTCTGACCTTCGTCTGCTTGACAGCTGCTTCTGGTTTGTTTTTGTGGTCTGCTCTAGTTTCCTATCATTACAAACATCAAATAACACAGGCAGTGCTTTGAATGATATGTATTTTTAAAATATTTTCCTTTGAAAGATCTTAAAGTAGTTAAAGTGTATTTTAAAAGTAAATTTTGAGTAGGTTTTCAAAAAGTACAGGTAAATGAATATTTGAAGGTAAGCTTCTGTTGGGATTTCATTCAGTATTTACTTAGCAAACAAGTAAATTCAGTTGCATTCACATGGAACAATTCATTTATCTTGACTACGTATATAAAGAATTTAAGTTTTTAAATGTATTTATCCCCAAATAGTATAACTTATAATGAACTTTATGTATCTATTTTAAGTACAAGCATAAACATATCTAGAAGTTAAGAACCCTGTGTAGTTTACCATTAAGGAGGATTCTACGTTGGTTAAGTGACTAACCATTGGGTTTGTCTGGTCTAATACATGAACTGATCTAATACATGAATAGGTTATTTTTAATGCTTACCAAAGCCTAATCGAATTTCCTAATATTTAAATTCAATACATTGCTTTGGGAAAAAAAGACATCTTAAATAGGTAGAGGTTATAAGAATTGAGTCTTGTAAAAGCAGAACATTGAGAGAAGAAGAAAAAGCAGTCTGTCTCATCTACTTTTCCTTTTAATAGGATGTTCTTTCTAACCATCCTCTCTTTTAGAAATAAATTTCTTATGGTCTAGCTACATGTTCATTCAAGAGCTCAAAATGTATCTGTTAGAAACAGTGTAATAGACTAGTTTTGTGAGTGTACTTCAGAGATGTTTTTATAGATATGAAATCTATTTGATTTCATCATCACATACGGGTTTTCTTTTACTGTGCAGAATTTGCTGAGCGAGTTTCCTTTCTCTAAAGTAGCCTGTATTTTGAATCACTTAATCCAGATATGGAAACTTTACTTCTCTAGAACTCTCATCCTTTTATTTTTTCTGACCTTGTCTTTTACTTGCTTTTTAATGCTCTGCTTAACACTTCCTAATACAGTATCTTCTGTGAATTCACTTAGTATGTTTCACAGCCTTCCAAATAGGTATGACATTTGACATCTCCATTTATTAAATGATGCTTACCTCAACTCATCACTTCTGTAGCCCTCCATTTCTTTTCACATTTGTAAATCATCAGCTCTCACTTCAATTAATTGAGCTTTTTAAACAATTTGACCAAAACAGAAATCAGACATTAGGATCAACATATCAGGATGTGCTCTTAGAGTGCCATTGCATTTATTTTTCAGTGAAATGAAACCCAAAAAAAGTGTGGTGGTTGACCTTATTGTTACAAAATTACTCCAGCTTCAACATATTTTATTTGTGTTATATGCCCTCAGTTATTTTGTGATCTTTTCTGGACATCTAGTTTTGCTTAGTTTGTTTATACTTATTTTTCTTATTGGATTATAAAATCTCTGAGGGCAGGAATTTTTAATTCCTGAACACTTAGAATAGAATCTTGTTAGATTGGTCCCATAAAAGTACATTTAAATGAACTTTAATTTCTCTTTTATACTCTTTTAGGACTCAAAAATGTTATCCTGATACTTGATAGGCAGTGGTTAAAGAAAATCTGTACCAAAATCCTAAGAGTTTTAACTTAATTCCTCTTCTATAGGGAAGTCTATCACACAAAGAGAATGCAACATGTTATCTGTGTAAAATGGACTTCTGACAGCAAGTACATTATGTGTGGATCTGATGAAATGAACATTCGTCTATGGAAAGCTAATGCTTCTGAAAAGTTGGGTGTGGTAAGAGACCCCATTTTCTTTCATTGTCATAAAGCTAGTTTCTAGATTTATTGAATATCATTATATTATAAAGAATTTATTTGAAATGCGTTAGTTGTGATAAAAAAGGCTAGCAACAAAACAGGGTTGTATTGAGGTTTACTTTTTTCATGTCAAAGGCACCTTCAGAGGCCTTTGTTTTTTGTTTGTTTGTTTGTTTTTGTTGTTGGCCACGCTGCGTGGCTTCTGGGGTCTTAGTTCCCTGACCAGGGATTGAACCTGGGCCCTTGGTAGTGAAAGCGCTGAGTTCTAACCACTGGACCGCCAGGGAATTCCCCCAGAGGCTTTTGTTAATTAAAATGTTTGATCATATTTGAGCCTTCTTGTTTTTTTGTATTCTCCTTGAGGTGGGGAGAGAAGATGTAGGGACTAGAGGCTTAGAACTTAGAACGCCCATTTCTTCTGTTAAAGGAATAGTAATCAGGTAAGTCAAAGGCTGCAAGTCTCTGTGAGGTATTTCAATATCAAGGATACAGTGAAACACTTAAAAAAAATACACAGCTTCAGACTTTTAAAAAAGACTCAGTGAAAATATAACAAATATTACCATTGGCTAGCTACCTCTGGGTTGTGAGTTATGGTTGATTTTTGTTTGTTCTTAATGTTTTTCTAAATGTCTCATGTTTTCATACAGGGTATTTGTAACTGAAATATTAAGTTTAAGAAGGAAAGGTTAAGTGTGGGTTATTTTCTACTTAGCTCTGGAAGGAAAATCAAGATATGATAAGTAGTAATTAAAGATAGTTTTATTTTAGGTTTAATGATTACTAAGTACTACACTATGCCTAGGTTTCAGTTCATCATTAAATGTTCCTCTAAATCATATCATCCTTAACAGTTGTTAGACGAAGGCTAGTTATTATGGCATCAGACGCTTTCTTTTCTGTTTCAGAAGATATTTTTACAGAAAAAAAATTTTTTTGAGTGATTCATTTAAGTGCTTTTACTATGCCTAGAGTGGTCCACAGAGCCCAGCTCCCTTGGCACTGCTCTTTTTCACTTGGTGGCATCCATCTACATTGTAGGCATGCTGCCTAAAAGGAGATTCAGTGCTCGCAAACCTGGTATCACTAACAACCTTGTAAAGGGTATAGTTACATTAGCAATTTTGGTCGCACGTCATGAAAGTTTAGTTTTTTGGGGAAACATTGCTCCTAACTTTGTTGTACTGAAGCAAAATAAACACACCATTCATTAAAATATCAAAATGCATTTTTTCAGCTTACGTCACGAGAAAAAGCAGCCACAGATTATAACCAGAGGTTAAAGGAGAAATTTCAACATCATCCTCACATAAAACGTATTTCTCGTCACCGACATCTACCAAAATCTATCTACAGCCAGATTCAGGAACAGCGCGTCATGAAAGAAGCTTGTCGACGAAAGTATGTTTTGGAGCATTTGACTCTCTCTCAGTACCCTTTTCTAACTCCCCGCCTCGCGTCTCACCAAAAACAAACAAAAAAACGTGCCTTTCAAGGGAATAGTTTATGTGCTGTTGTGCATCAGAGGTGTTTTTTTGTTTTTAATTGGTGTATAATTGATTTACAATGTTGTGTTAGTTCCAGGTGTACAGCAAAGTGAATCTGTTATACATATATATATATATATATCCACTCTTTTTTAGCTTCTTTTTCCATGTAGGCCATTACAGAGTATTGAGTAGAGTTCCCTGTGCTATACAGTAGGTCCTTATTAGTTATTTGTTTTATATAGTAGTGTGTATGTGTCAATCCCAATCTTCCAATTTATCCCTACCCCCCATACCCCCCTGGTAACCATAAGTTTATTTTTTACATCTGTAACTCTATTTCTGATTTGTAGAAGTTCATTTGTAGCCTTTTTTTAGATTCCACATATAAGCGATATCATATTTGTCTTTCTCTGACTTAAACTTCACTCAGTATGAGAATCTCTAGGTCCATCCATGTTGCTGCAAATGCCATTATTTTGTTCTTTTATGGCTGAGCAATATTCCGTTGTATATGTGTACCACATCTTTATCCATTCCTCTGTCGATGGACATTTAGGTTGTTTCCGTGTCCTGGCTATTGTAAATAGTGCGGCAGTGAACATTGGGGTGCGTGTATCTTTTCGAATTATGGTTTTCTCTGGATATATGCCCAGGAGTGGGATTGCTCTATTTCAGTTTTTTAAAGGAACCTCCATATTGTTCTCCATAGTGGATATACCAGTTTGCATTCCCACCAACAGTGTAGGAGGGTTTCCTTTTCTCCACACCCTCTCCAGCATGCATTGTTTGTAGATTTTTTTGATGATGGCCATTCTGACCGTGTGAGGAGGTATCTCACTGTAGTTTTGATTTACATTTCTCTAATAATTAGTGATGTTGAACATCTTTTCATGTGCTTTTTAACCATCTGTATGTCCTCTTTGGAGAAATGTCTAGTTAGATCTTCCTCCCATTTTTTGATTGGGTTGTCAGAGGTGTTTTTGAATACTTCTCTGGGCCTTTTTCCTTTTCCTGATAAAGGGGGGAAGCAATGGTCATCTCACATGGTGAGAATTTTCATTACCTATCTTTGAGCATATGTTTAAAGGGCAAACAATGTCAGTGACTTATATCAAAATAAGAAAATGCTTCTGCTCATGCTAAAAAACTATTATAAATGGAGAATGTTTGTAAAAAATAATTTCTAACGTAGCTGGAATTAAGAGGTATTGTGTATTTTCCAGCTTAAATACTGCCAAGAACATTTGTTAAATAAAAATTTGTCTAATATGCTTCATCATAGCATTTGGAATCTAACATTTTGGCTCTAAAGCATAACGTTCCACCATCACCACCATTTCCCCTGTGGAATATTCTTCTCCTTGTAGTCTTTGAATTCATGTGAAGTGTTATAGAAATTCTAAGACAGAGTTCTTTTTTCTTTTAATTAGACTATTCAAATGATTATTTTGTTGTCTTTGGGTAGATGTTGGGGTTGAGTCACTTTTAAATATTTTAACAACTGCAGCAGGTATTTAAAGTTAGTAAAGGACACTGATAGGTAATAAGAGAAGCTAATAAATAAGTTAACAAAACTTGATTTCTAGCTGCTTTTTACATAATCTCATTGTGAAAACTTTTTTTTTTTAATAGATGGTTTTCCAATGAAAGAAAATGCCTTGTGATTTTTCTGAGGAAGTTTTCTTTGGTTAAGATGATTTCTCGTAAACTTGCTTATATTTTGTGTATTTTGTTTTATTTCTAGGGAACTGAATCGTATCAAACATAGCAAGCCTGGATCTGTGCAGAGGGTGTCAGAGAAGAAGAAACGCGTAGTGGCAGTTGTGAAATAATATTTGGTATTCCTACCAATACTGATGTCTAAGTATTTGTTATGTTTTGATTTGTGAACTCTACAAATAAAAGTACTGGCTCTAGTATAACAACGAATGTTTTAGTTGTATGTGTAGAGCTTAATCGTTGCACATTTTTGCTATCCCAAAACAATTATTTTTAAATGTGACCTGGTCGATAAGACTATCCAACATTTTATTCCTGATCTTCTTTCTTACTGCATTAAAGAATACAGTATTTACAAACTAAGTTATTTTTTGCTGTTAGAAATTGCAGATATACTTTCACTTTGATTTGTTATTTTAGACACTCTATGTTTGAATTTACATTTAAGACCAAACATCTCTTTTGTTACCTTTTAATATTACTTTAGATAATTATTGCAGTGATTCTTCCTAGGATTCCATAAACACATAGAAGAATTATGTCAGAACTTTTTTCAGTTGAATTTATTTTCTGTGCTTTATTTATTTGGATTTTTGAGACATTAAAGATGATCAGCCTACATTTATATAACTTTTATAAACAATAATTATAACATATGGTCAAGTCAAGATAATAAAACATCCTTTTTCTCAGCATTGTGACTTTGATCCATTTCTGCTAAATAATTTCACTTTAATCTCACTAAATTATAAATAGTTCTGTGTGACAAAGGTTGGTTTTTTTTTTTAGTCATCAGTTTAGTAAACTGTATTATAAATACATATAAGTCTAATTTTTAGGAAATTATAAGTTAAAAAGAAATTAAAAATCCAAAGCAAAAATATGTTGTTTAAGAATTCATATATTTAGGGACTTCCCTGGCGGTCCAGTGGTTAAGACTCCGTGCTCCCAATGCAGGGGGCCAGGGTTCGATCCCTGGTTGGGGAGCTAAGATCCTGCATGCTGCACAGCGCAGCCCAAAAAAAACCAACGTATATTTGTAGTAAAAATATTATAACATGCACAGCGATGATAAAGATCAAAATCTGGAGAGTGGGAGAAGGGTACAGTCAGAGTGGGATACACAGGAGATTTCAACTCTTTTGATAAGGTTTTTTTTAATATATAAATTTATTTATTTATTTATTTATTTTTGGTTGTTTTGGGTCTTCGTTGCTGCGCGTGGGCTTTCTCTAGTTGGTGTCAAGCAGGGGCTACTCTTCGTTGTGGTGCTCTGGCTTCTCCCTGGGGTGGCTTCTCTTGTTGCGGAGCACAGGCTCTAGGTGCAGGGCTTCAGTGGTTGTGGCATGTGGGCTCAGTAGTTGTGGCATGCGGGCTCTAGAGCACAGGCTCAGTATTGCTTCAGTAGTTGTGGCGCACGGGCTTAGTTGCTCCGCGACATGTGGGATCTTCCCGGACCAGGGCTTGAACCCGTGTCCCCTACATTGACAGGCAGATTCTTAACCACTGCACCACCAGGGAAGTCCCGATAAGGTTTCTTTCCTAAGCTGTGTGTTCATTCTGTTATTTTTAATGCTTTCTTGGATATCTTAAATATTTCATCATGTTTTTCTCAAGGCTGATAATATCACCCATTTCCCTTTTAATCCTTAGGAGCTATTGTAGGCCTCGAATTACTTGATTGGCAAGGTGAACAAAGTTCTCTTGGGCATCTGTACTGCTCTTAGTTTGGGTGTGGTTTCAAAGAAAATAACGCAAATACTGGTCTGTAAATCTGAGCTTCTGTGTCAGTTTGATTCCATCAAGAAGCAAATGCCTATGGAAGACATGTCGCGAGAGATTCATTGGAGGGAAGTGTCTTTGAAGCATAAAGAGGAGGAGCGGGAGGAGGCAGGCAGAGCCTTCCATCTGTACTGTAGGCTTGACTCCTGGGGCAGGAGAGCAGGAAGGAAGGAGGACCGGCTAGGAAGAGCCTCAGACTGCAATGCAGTTCTGAAAAAGGTTGGGCCAGGCTGTTGGGGTGTCCTCGAGCGCACACTGCTTGTCAGAGGAGTCCCATGTTGTGCAAGACCGGGCCAGCGCTGGTACCCTCTCTGTGCTCGGTCAGTGGCAGGGAGCAGCCCCGGGGAAGCCCGGCCTTGCAGCGAATGCGGCGTTGAATCCAGAGCAGTGGCAGCCAGGACCCCTCAGCGGGGACTCAGTCAGCTATGCTTCCTGCAGCCAATTCTCTTGAAGGAATTCTGAACGGAGCATTCCTATAGCTGCACCCCTTGCACCCCACAGACCCACTTCTTGCAGGACTGGGGAACAACTCCGTGATTTCTATGTACTTTGCTTAAGGAGGAGTTGAATTGGATCATCGGTATCCCCTGTCACTGAAGGGCCACATCTAGTATTCATCCTGTCTTCCATCATCCATTTTAAATGTTCCTCATCCACAGCTATCACCTTAGCAGGTTTTGGTGGCTTACCTAATGATGTGACCCAAACCTTCATCCCTGAGGGGTTCCAACCTTTGCTAATCACACCCTTATCAGGCTGGGGTTGTTACACATACCCATTTACTGTTGCACTGGAGCAAGGGAATACCAGTAGGCACCAAATGGGTCACCTGTGTTCTGCACATAGTTCTACCATCCCCCCGCCTCCCGCTGAGCAACGTCAGTGACCCCTGCCGGAAGGGTGACTGCTCTTCTAGCTTGCTGGTCCCTGGACATAGGAAGTCCAAAGTACCTTAGTGACAATAATGGCATGTAGTTCAGTAGGACTTTTGCTGTGTACCCTAGTAAGGGTGTACCCCCTTTGGTGACCAATTCTTCCAACCCTGAAGAGCCCAGAGTTTTAGGAATGGTAAGCAGAGTCTTCCAGTGGGTCACTGGAAGTGATGGTAATTGGAGCCATCACTTGTATCCTCTCATCTTGTGATTTGATGCATATACTGCATCCTGAGGGATGGTACCCCATCCTTTCAGCATGTTGCCTCTGAGCTGGTGCTTACATTGTGTCTTCAGTAGGCCATTCCAGTGATCTGTGAGACTGCAGATTGTGTTTGTGATATGATCAGTGGGTTCTGTGGTTGGGCCCACTCTCCTTTGCTGAAATAGATCCCCTGGATGAAAACTGTTTTGGGCTGGGATTCATGCCTGTGAATTAGGCATTCCATTAACACCCAAATAGTGGTGCTGGCTGAGACTTTGTAGCTCTGGTATCTGGGGATATCAGAATAGGTATCCCTGTGAAGTTGAATTGCTGGCCTTTCTAGAATCAAAAGGATCCAGTGTAGTCAAGACGACACCAAGTGGTCTGTTGTTCTCCTAAAGGAACAGCACCATATTGACATAGCATTAGTCTCTGTTGCTGACAGATCGGACAGTCAGAAACACAATAGCTAGATCAGCTTTGGTAAGTGGGAGTTCATCTGTTGGGCTCAGTCATAGCCTCTATCTTTGCCACAAGCAGTTCTATCCATGTGCACATTTTGCCTCTTCCAGGGTGGCCAGTGTCAAATGATGGGATCATTTTATCTACTTGGTTGTAGATGGAAGTGCCTCTTCTATGGTGGATGCCCATACCCTTGCCCGAGGGCCAGCCATTGACCACGGCCCAGGAATCTCACCTAAGGCCACTTCTACATAAAACTATGAGCAGGTACCTTGCTCCCAGATTTTCTTTCACTACTGTCTTTCAAGGCCCACCCCTTTATATGTCTCTAATGCAGCCATGGTCCATTTGTGTCTTGCACCCACAATTTGAGCCAAGCCAACCCACTGGTATTGGGCCCCGTCCTCCTTCAGCTGGTTGTACCCCACCTCACCATATGGCTGTAGGTACAAATGGGGAAAACAGCGTTAATGCAACTGTGATTGACGTGTAGGTCTGAGCTTCCCGCTCATTCATCTTACTTGTACCCTCTGGTCTTGCTTGGGCTCAATCACATATGTACCGTTTTTGTCTTCTGAGGGACTGCTGCTGAGTTCATACAACTTTATATATCTTGGTGGGTCTGACTAAACTCATAACGGGCAGTTCTGGACACATGGTTACTTGGTGTTCATGGTCAAGCACGCTGTGTCTACCAGAGCTCAGCAACATTTTAGGAGCTATTTCTCAAATGGCTTAATTCGCTGTAGATGACACGGCTTTGCTCTGGAATCCTAGAGTCTTGTGTTGTGATTCTGCCGCTGGGGCTTGTCATAAACTCCACACTGCATCTTTCCCACCAGTGATGCTTCCTATACTGGAAGGTCTGCTGGATCTTGTGGCCCAAGTTTCAGGGTTGCTTGCACCACAGCCTCCTGCAGCACTATTTCCTGCCCTGGGCCCCATGCAAAGCTGGTAGGCTTCCATGTTACCAACATATGAGCCAGAGCATAAATATTCCTAGGTGTGGGATATGTTACCTGCACAACTCAAAGTGATCCTCTCACCAGCTTCCTTCCAATGCAATGTTTTGGAAGAGATATCATGGCATGCCCCTGATCGCTAGACCTCTAAAAAGTCACTGAAGTGGCAGATCGCTGAACTTTCATAGGATTAATTTTTCACCCTCTTGACTGCATATGTCTTACCAAGGCTTCAAGTGTACTAGTCACCTCTGGCTTGTCCTGTCCAATCAGCAGAATGTCATCAATGTAATGGATACATGTAGTGTTCTGTGGGATGTCCAGTCAGTCCAGATCTCTTTGGACTATGAGAGAGCGCAAGAGAGTTAACAGCCCAAGGGCAAAGTTAAATGAATAGTATTCATTCCATGTGAATGCGAACTGTTGCTGGTCCTCTTTTTAAACTGAAATAGAAAATGCATTTGCCAGATCAATAACCACATACCATGTACCTGAGGCCTAGCAACACATCTGCTCTAGCAACGGTACTATGTCCGTCACAGCAGTTGTGATTGGGCCTGCTTGCATTGACATTACAGTCATTCTCCAGAATCCATCTGGTTTGTGCAGAGGTCAGACTGACAAATTAAACAGGGATATGAAAGAAACCACACCTGCTCCTCTCCCTGCTCCCCTGCCGCCATATTTTAAGTCCTTAATGATGGCACTAATCTTCCCTATCCTACCCACCCCCGATGCAGTATTGTTTTTTATTTGCTAGATTTACCTTGGTTGGGAGGATGGGGTGAAATTTAAGAAGTTTTTTACTTGTTTTTCCTTACCCTCTTACCTTACAGGGCAAGGATTCAATATGGTGTTTACTCCAACTATATCATTCCCATTTATGCATTTGGGAACTGAGGAAATGACAACTGGGTAAGTTCTTGGACTTATAACTTACCCAGTCTATAAGTTACACTTTAGATAGATCTTCATTTATTAAATGGCCCTCATGAGCTTCCATTCTAACAGGGTCATGATGACTCTTTAGGTCTTTGGGAATCAAACTCTGGGTCCAAAAGTCCTTGCAATATCTAGCTAGTCCCCCTTTCTCACAGTTCCCTGAGTAAATGGTCATAGGTCCTTTTGAGGAACCACTGTGGCGCATACTTGCTGTGGTTTTGCAAGGTCCTTCCTCCTAGGGACCCAGCCACCTCTCTAGTCAGTGGTTCCAGTTATGAAAGCTGGCTCAGGTCTGGTAACTGAGCAAGAGCTTGCGCTTTTTACTGTGACTACACTTGGCCCCACTAGTCTTGCCTTTGTCTGGTTGTAGGCATCAAGGAGTACCCTCATTGGATGCCCATCTGTTTTGCCTAAAGGACACCATGCTTTGTTTTCACAATTCCCTGCAGATTAAGACTATTTGGCTGTCCCTCAGCCTTGCTGATCATTACAGCCTCCTGGCTTCTAATGGTGAAGCACCACCCCCTGACCTCTATTACTGGTATATATTTGGGGGCAAAGGTATGGTCACCATAGATTTTAATGAGCCCAGCTCTGGCCTGCAGAGGAGAGCCAACGATGAACATTTTGGTGATGTTAGTGATCCTCTCACCAGCACATTCCTGTTGACCTTGGTGAATGGTGTGTCTTCTAGGCTTTCCCATGGAACATAATTGGTTTTAGCCTAACATAATAATATATCCATCCAGCATGCTAACTTCCTTCAGCACTTCATTTCTTCCTTTATAGGCTACCAAAGCAACACAGGTGTTTCCACTTTGCTCAACATGGGCCATCACTTTCTCTAGGCTTCTAAGAGCCACACTTGTTTGCCCCATCTCCTGAGTCCTTGCCAGGGTGGTAAATTCCATGAAGTAAGAAAGTGCCCCCGGTTCAATGCATTCTTCTTTTTTCAGTGTTATGTTCCTGCCCCCTTGATCAAGCACCCTTAGGATCCAATCCCAGCAGCACTCCCCCGGCTCCTGCCAGTGTACACATGGCTCCTTTGATGTGTAAACTCTTTCCTCTCTTGTCAAGGCCAACATATCCCCAGACAAGAAATGCTGGAATTTAACTTTAGTTATTGGGCTGGCAGCATGCAGTGTAGATGGGGACAGCTCCATACCTGCTGCGTTGCAAGGGAGAAGCCTCTGCAGTATCTTCCCATGTGGGGAAGTGCTAGCCCTTGGGTGGACCACCTGTCCAAGTTCTAAGGATTCAGGGAGGTTTGCAGTGCCCAAATCCTTGGGACATCCTTAGAGATCTGCCACCCCATATTTCAAAATCCTATGTTTTCTCTACCAGAGCCCTCAGCATAACAGACCTACATTGGCTGAGCATTTAAATGTCTCAGGAGCTCTACAACTCTCATTATCAAATCCTTTGTCTGCTTCTCAGCTTTGTCTGCACTTTTACTGCAGCAGCTGAGGGCCTCTTTGGAAGCTAGCAAAGCCTCTAGTCTCTGGCTCTCACACTTACATTTAATTGTTAATGGCCCTCTTTGTTGCTCTGCAGGGCACCGATACAATTTAATTACCAGTGACTCTGCAATCCTTACAGGCTCTTTGCCCCTCATATCTTTCAGATGCTTGAATCATCACACCTGCAATGGTAGTTTCCTTCATCAGGATATTTTTCTAGGTCATCACCACTGAAATCTTCAGCAATTGGGCCACTCAGGATAGTTTTTATCAGCCAGGCAGTGAGTGAGCCTATTTCCAAACTCCATCTTACTGTCTATGTGTTTTCTTGAATCACTCCCAGTATCACCTGGGTTTGTTCAGGTTCTCTGAGAAACAGACACCAATCAGGGTTAGACAAGCAAGAGATTTATCGGAGGGAACTGTGTGTGAAGGATAAAGGGGAGGGAGCAGGAGTAGGCGGCAAGAGCCTTCCACCTGTATTGAAGGCTTGACACCTGTGACAGGAGATGGTAAGGTCTGAGTAGGAAGAGCCTCAGACTGCAATGTAGCTCTAGGAAGCCTTTAGCCAAGCCAATGGGGAGTCCTTGAGACAGAGTTGCCTGTCAGAGAAGCCCTGAGTCCCTTGATGACAGGCCAGCACTAAGACCCCTGCTGTGCTCAGTCACTGGCTGGGAACAGCCCAGGAAAGTGTAGCTTGACAGGAGCCTGGTGGTGGATCCAGAGGGTTTGCAGCTGGGGTTCTTAGGAAACAACGCTCCCCACTGCCAGTTCTCTTGAAGGAGATCTGAGTGGCACATTCCTGTGGCTGCTACAGCCACCCACTTTCGTGCCCATTGTCATTATGATTAAATACCGATTCGTATTTCTGTACAGGAGATCTCAGATCACTGTTAAGTGCACAGTAATTTTTTTACTTATCCTGAAATTAATGTAAGTGAAAGTGCAGTTCATTTGCAAAGTGCTATTTAAATATTTGTCTTAAGTGATATTCACTTAAATGATATTAATTTAATATTGGCCTTAAGTGAAAGTAACTGTTAGGTGATTGGGAGTGACTGTGGGAGAGAAAGCAGCCAAGCTCAACACTTGGCACATAGTGGGTGCTCAGTAAGTGTTTGTTGACATAAAATAAAACCCAGACTTGGGCTCCTGGTAGAATATTTGCTTATGATTTTAGTTGTGTATTTTCATGACTTAGCTCTTTTTCCTTAATGCCATTGTTCTCCATAAGCCAAGGAATGCAGAATGTCCCTATGTAAGGAGAATGCTGCCTTAAAATATATTTTGTCCTGAAATAGTAAAAAAAAAAAATATCGTCCACATGCATGAATAAAAAACATGTGGCTCAATTTTTTGATGGTTCTAATAATAAAAATTGTATTTGATACAACAAAAAGTTGATTAAATTCATTGAACTATGCATTATAGCTGGTTACGTTCTTTTTTTTTTAATCAATGTAAGTCTTTTTTTTTTAACATTTTATTTATTTCTTTATTTTTTGGCTGCACTGTGTGTTAGTTGCGGCACGCAGGATCTTTCGTTGCGGCACGTGGGCTTCTTTCTAGTGTGGCGCACAAGCTCAGTAGTTGTGGCGCACGGCCTTAGTTGCCACGTGGCATGTGGGATCTTAGTTCCCCGACCAGGGATTGAACCCGCGTCCCCTGCATTGGAAGGTGGATTCTTTACCACTGGACCACCAGGGAAGTCCCTGGTTAAACTCATTTTGATGAAAATATTCAAGATTTTTTTGTCACCCATACCACACCTCAATTTGAATAAATTGAAATAATTGATTAAAATAATTGAAAATATATCCACATACCAAAATTCAGTCAAATATTTAAAGTTAGGCCAAACGGATGTTTACAAGATACCTTTCTGATGTTATTGTTCTGTTGAAGAGTAATCACGGTAACTGAAACAGGACCCAGCCATGACTCCTAAGGGACAGGGGATGAGAGTGCATGTATCAGGTCATGTAGTTAAAAAGCAAAGCCCCAGTTTTCCCTTTTGCTTGATTTCTTTTTAACCATGCTATATTTTTTCTTAAATTTTACAAAGCATAAAGGAGGACCACAGATTTTTTTGCTTATTGAAGGTGATGGGCAAGGGTATTCAATGGTGGAAACCCTAGTACTAGTACATACAGTGTTCTGGCCTATCCACAAGCCATTTGATCACTTTTGAAAATTTCCATATTTGCCATCATTCTTTCTCATTTATACTTGAGGGCAGTGTAGAGGGAAATGATGGAGGGTGAATGGTCACAGAGCTTACTCTCAAGTATGATGACGGAGTTCTCAACTTGAAGTCAAAGAGAGAGGCTGATAAAATGAATGGACAGAAGCATTTTCTAAAAAACAGTATAAAGTAATTATATATAGTATATATATATTATACTTGGCACATATATTGCAAATGTCTAGGGAGGGGGAAAACTTCTGAAATGAGTCTTATTCCTCTGGCACTGAAGCTTAAAGTTCAATTTAAAAAACTTTTTTCTTCAAAAATGTTAAAGAAGGGTCTGGATTCACAGCTCCCAGACACCTGGGAGCAAGACTTTTTACCTTTGGACCTGTGGTTCTCAACTGGGGGCAGTTGTGTTGCCCTGGGGACATTTGACAATGTCTAGAGACATTTTTTATTGTTAAAACCAACTGGGTAGGGGTAGAAGTTTGTTGTAATAGGGGTGGGGCAGGTGCCACCGATAGCAGTCCTGCTCAGCCATTGGTTGACACTGCGGTGGGCCCCCCCCCCTTCCTCTGTATAAAAGGAGCCCCGAATTCGGACTGAGGCAAGACAGTTTTTTGAAGTCTGCCATTTTCTCCGTCTGCTGGCTTTCTGATTCAAGTCGTTATTCCTTGCCCCCAACAACTCGTCTCCCGATTTATTGGCCTGTCATATGGTGAGCAGAGCGAGCCTGGGCTGGGTAATATTGTCACTGGCATCTGGTAAGTAGAAGCCTGAGATGGATGCTGCTAACATCCTGCAAGGCACAAGACAGAACCCTCACAAGGAAGAATTACCGGTCCACAATGTCAATAGTGCCATCGTCAAGAGAGCCTGCTTTAGTCAAATTTAGCCAAGCTGTTACAAAAATGCCACCAGGGATCCTTCTTTTTCTAAATCAAAATGCAAAACTGCACATTTTTAACAGTTTATATTTCATTAAGAAAAAGAAAAAAAAAAGATTCCAGGCAACAAAGCTGATCATCATCTAGCAGTATCTTATCCTTACAGGTCATAAGAATGAGCCTAACAGGAAAGCGCGTCCTTCCCTTACAGCTTCCCCTGAGTAATCAGTTCCAGTCACTGAAGCCAACTTTCAAGTGATTTACAAAGCTGAGTAGAATGGAAGTTTACTCTTTTTTTTTTTTTCTTTCTCTTTCACCACTTGACTCTGATCTTTCTCTTTTGCTGTTCTTCCTGCTCGTGTTTTGGCTGATCTAAAATGTGGTTACACCTGAGCCCAGTGAACTCAGAGTGTATACCACCTAAAAAATGCAACACCCATAGTGTGGTGTTTGCTCGGCATCTTGTCAGGGCACTGGCTACTATTGACTTGAAGGGAAGTACCACCTGCTGAGTCACTGGATTGACCTCCTGCTACCACCTGTGGTTTCCATAGTGACGTCTCAGTGAATTGCTCTCAACAGAACCTGACTGGTTAAAGACGAGCAATTTCCTGTAATTTGAGCCTTTTACTAATCTTGAAATGGAAACATGATTTCGACCATTCTGAAGAGTAAATTTTCCAGTCAAAATCTTTTGGAATAAAATGCACAGAGATGTTTGAAGAAGTGAGGTTATTAGGGTAGAACGCTGAGGGAGAAAATAAGAATGGTGGTGATATGAAAGTGTTGCTTAAGGAGATAGAGAAATGTTAGTAAATACAAAGGGTTTCCAGTAGCTCCTCAGGAAAGAAAAGTTGCCTCAAATACCTTGTTATTAAGTCTTGCCACTTAGTCACTGCCAGAACACTTATCTGATAGAACCAGAGGAAGCAGATGGTTATTCAACCTATTTTTAAAAATAATCTCCACTCATCTTATTTTCAGAAAAAAGGGAAAAGAACAATCAATTTCCCTCACCTGCCACCCACTTAGTGATGTGAACATAGAACAGTCTTTTTGTCTTTTTCTTCTTTCCTTCGTTCTTCCTTCCTCCTCTTTTCCACCTCCTCCCCTTCCTCCTCCTCCTTCTTCATTTGCTTCTATGTTTTTACAGTTACAGAACAGATTAGGGAGAATTTTTCATTCTCCCTAGTATGTAGATGTTGTGACATCTACATAGTAGGGAGACTTGAGGACTAGTTATAGGTAAGGAGGGATAATCAAGAAATCAGGCATCTTAAGTCCTTAGAGAACATTCGTGGTCAGTTTGGATGTTTGAACAATGAATCCAAAATTGGTTGCTGCCCAGTGAACACTGATTATTTATACAGGGCCTTAAAGCCCCATATTAGAAGGTACTAAATAAATATTTGATTATTTGGTGAAAGAAATTTAAAAACATACAATAGATCAGTGTTCTTCAGTTTTTTGGTATTATAACATTCATAACAGTGCTAATGGTATATACAATTTAAAATAAACATTACGTTTACTTTGATCCCATTCCTTAAAGCTATTGAAGAGCTAGGGTTAAATCAGGGCCAAGAACTCGTTTATTGAACGAACGAATGAACGAATGAATGAGCATTCTCTCATTTAGTCAGCATTTATTGAGTCCCGACAATGGGAGTGTGTGTTTTTAAGTTAGCCTCATGCTTGGGTCTCTTCATAAGCATTGAAGCTGATGCCCCCAAATGAACTCATTATTTTGCTCCAACTCCCGAATTTTATCTCCTTTTTAATTCCCTATTTCTTAATGGCACATCACCCACAGGGATACCCAGACAGAAAGCTAGGTGGAAGGAAGCAAATTTTATTAATAATAATCGTAATAGTAACAATAGCTGCTAATGTTTATGGAACTCTCACAACACTGCAAATGCTTTGCATGCACTTAATTTAAATTCATTTACTTTCAATTCTCCTAAGAACCCCCAAAAGAAGGCCCTTTATAATCCATATTTAGTCTCTGTACTCTGTGCTCAATGTATAAAAGATTCTGAAAGGAGCACAGTCTTTTTTTTTTTTGGCTGCGTTGGGTCTTCGTTGCTGCATGTGGGCTTTCTCTAGTTGTGGCGAGTGAGGGCTACTCTTCAGTTGCGGTGTGTGGGCTTCTCATTGCGGTGGCTTCTCTTGTTGCGGGAGCATGGGCTCTAGGCGCGGGCTTCAATAGTTGTGGCGTGTGGGCTCAGTAGTTGTGGCTCGTGGGCTCTAGAGCACAGGCTCAGTAGTTGTGGCGCACGGGCTTAGTTGCTCCGCGGCATGTGGGATCTTCCCGGACCAGGGATCGAACCCGTGTCCTGCGCTGGCAGGCAGATTCTTAACCACTGCGCCACCAGGGAAGCCCAGGAGCACAGTCTTAAAGGAGATGGACTTGTGAAAACAAGACATTGCAGTACATTTTGATGCCTGAGAGGATACTACAGCCTCTCCCAGGAGAAAGGGCCTAGCTTTCTGCTGGGGAGGAAGAAGCCTCCAGAGGTGAATGATGACCACCCGAAGCCGCTGGTTCTGGCATGTTGCCTGGGTGAGTAGAAACACAGCAGGACTGTTTTCAAAATAAATCTGTGATCCCTCATTCAGATGTGTCACTATGAATGAAAGAAACTGTTCCAGCAATGCTTATCAGAAACCTATTACCTAGGTCAAATAATATATAAGGTTTAGGCTAATATTCTCCAGGGAGATAAGAAAGTTGAGGATAGGCATTTCACTAGGCACTAAAGATTAAGGGATCAGAAAGCACAAAAATTATATCGAGGGGTCTTAGGGCAAGTGGCAGGTAAATATAAAGGTGGGTGTGAGCAGCAGAGGTGCTGAGCCAGAGTAGGGTGTGCTGCAGGTCCCGGTGGGTGACCCACGGCAAGCTCAGCCGCTGGCAGGTGCCCACGCACATGCCCATGTGTGTGAAGGAGCGGGGAGGAGGCTGGCCGCAGTGAAAAGGGAAGACGTCTTCTGATCTTTATGCCCATAACTCATCCACACAAAGGAGGGAGTCAGGTTAACTCTTAGGGCCAGCTTCAAAAATAGGCCTGAATGATTTTGTGGTTCCCTCTGTCCTGCCCCCACTAAATAAACCATCTCGTTATTGCAACTAAACACAAAGATTGAAAATACAGGGATTGGTTAATACATTGATTTTTTGTTTTGTTTTGTTGTGTATAGATTGAGGGTCATTTTGTTACAAGGAACAGTATTTTCCCCAAGGCAGTTCAAGAGGTTTGTGGGGAGGAATCTCACAGAAACCCAAGGACAGGAGCCCCAGTACAGCTGAGCCAGATGGCCAGGACTCTGGAGCTGGGTGTTGGAGAGCCACAAGGAAACGAGACTCCTGCATCTGCTCTGCCTGTTCTCTACCAACTGGCTGCTTCTCCTTGCTTGTAATTGCTGCTTTTTTGTAACTTCAACTCTTCAAGTCCACAAACGGCTGCCCCAGCCTGATTCAGCATGGCTTTCTTGACACATCAATTGGCTCCTTACCTCTATGTCTTTCAACTTCAATTCCTGAGAGAGGGAAATCCCTTAGTTGGGAATCACTTACTTGGGGGCAGAGTCCTTTGTGGCAGAGTCACATCAGAGGCCCTGGCCAGCAGATCTGCCCTTGACCACTCGCATAGCATGGGCTAGAGGTGGGACGTCTTCAGAATGAGCTCTGGGGATGCAAGTCCCCCAAATGCTTAATACAGTTCATTTAACCATCAAAACAAATAGCACTCAGTATGTTGCAATCATATCAGCAATCATATCAAAATAAACCACATCAGTATTTCGATATGGGCAAGGAGGTGAAGAAAATAGGAAGGACTCGGGAGTCCACAGTATGGGACAGGTCACTCCTGAGTTGATAGAAGGGCACGGAGAGAGGAGGTTGATGTCAACCTTAACTCACTTTGACTGCCTCTACTTTTCCTAGCTCCTCTACTCCAGGTCTCCTGATGCTGGCCCCAAACACATCCCAGTCTTGCCTCTGCTGTGTCTAAGTGAGGTAGGAAGTACAAGGGAGGCTTGGAATTCAGTTAGACTCCCTAGACCCTCAATGTCTCCCTGTGTCTGGTTGTAGATCCCAATCCTCCTTTCTCTCTATGGTCACCCTGAGCCCTGGTGGTGAGTAATGCCACGGAACCCTAACTAGTTCCTACTAAATTAGCCTCCCCCGTGGCTGGATCCTGCTGGCCAGGGGTGAATGATGACCACCCGAAGCCGCTGGTTCTGGCATGTTGCCTGGGTGAGTAGAAACACAGCAGGACTGTTTTCAAAATAAATCTGTGATCCCTCATTCAGATGTGTCACTATGAATGAAAGAAACTGTTCCAGCAATGCTTATCAGAAACCTATTACCTAGGTCAAATAATATATAAGGTTTAGGCTAATATTCTCTAGGGAGGTAAGAGAGTTGAGGATAGGCATTTTACTAGGCACTAAAGATTATGCCATCCTTTCTGGCATAATGGATGCTTTGGTATGTGTCTTGTCTGGTTCCTACACTGAACCACCACTCAGAAACCCTCCCTCCATGCTCTGACCAACCGCTAATAAGCCCCTGAATGCTGTTCAAGCTTGCTAAACCATAGCACCTCTGAGAGCACTGCAGAATTACCAGCATCCACAGCCCCTGTGTTGCCAGGCCAGACCTTATTCTTGCTGCTGAGGTCCCAGCATGCCTTGCACCTGAGAACAAACTTTGCAGACTTCATAATTACCTCAAAGGGAATTTTATCTTCACTTTAGCAGGGATAAAATAGAAACTCTGTACAGAGGTGTTGATGTCCTGCTAACACGTTCAGGAAGCCTTGCTTTGCATGACTTATGAAGCTTTTTGTTGGCTTTAACACCTTGAACTTCCTCATGAAGAAACATTTCCCCAAGGATTCCTTAATCAAAACTTCACAACGTTAGACTTGTGAAAAAGTTCCCTTCAACAATTAGAATTTGTAGGGAATTTAAGCCCAAATATTGAGTTTGGCATGATGGTAATACACATTCCTCAAAGCTTTTGTTCTCAATATCCATAATTTTAATTAAAAAATTCATTTGAACTTGTGTTATCACTGTACATGGAATCGCAAATATAAAAGTTTCAAACTCAAATACAACAACTAACTAGAACAAATATATTTGAGTCTAGTTTCAGTTCTTTAAGGAAATAGGTCGGAAATGAATTTATAAAAAGCAATCTTGTTAATTAGATTCTTTCCAGGTGAAATGTGAAGCTTTGAATAGCATTATCTATTCTGATTTATAATTAATGGACTCAATTTCTATTGTAACGAAGAAATGTCCTATTCATCCATCAGGGACTTTCAAATCACTATCATTCATTTTATGAAGAAAAAATGTGAAATAATCCTAGAGGAAATATATATTTAAAGAATAATTTTACAGGGGCTTCCCTGGTGGCGCAGTGGTTAAGAATCCACCTGCCAATGCAGGGGCCATGGGTTCGAGCCCTGGTGCGGGAAGATCCCACATGCTGTGGAGCAACTAAGCCCGTGCGCCACAACTACTGAAGCCCGCGCGCCTAGAGCCTGTGCTCCGCAACAAGAGAAGCCACCTCAACGAGAAGCCTGCGCACCACAATGAAGAGTAACCCCCGCTTGCTGCAACTAGAGAAGGCCCGCGTGCAACGACGAAGACCCAACGCAGCCAAAAATAAATAAATTAATTAATTAACAAAAATAATTTTAAAAAATAATTTTACTAGTCATATTTTACTTAAATTGGAGTAAATAAGGTAGAAGAAATTAATTACTGCAAATCTGTTTATATTCCATAATAACCAATTAGGCCTATAGTACGTGATCATAGGCAAAACACTATCCTGAGACTCAGTCATGTCATATGTAAAATGGGTATATAAAATGGATATACCTACACCTTCAGAGAGCTGAGGGTTTCTAATGAGACAATGCCACAAGTAGGCAAATGGCAATCTTGACGAAGATGTGTGCTTCAAGATCTAAGAATCAAAGTCAAATGTAGACCTGGGTGGTGTTTATTATTTGAGTCAGCCAGTGAAAGTAACTGTTAGGCAGAATTCTTTGCTGCCCTTGCAAATGCTTTTGAAATCCTTGGCTGAAATTCTACCCTTTCATTAAAATAACACTTTAGTAAATTATCAGAAGCAGGGTGCAGTGGGCATTTGTCCTCTTTGTGGCTGCCCAGTATCTACTCTGATGGAATCCATTCTGTGTGATTACTGGAAGTGACGGAGCCAGACGTTCCCTCTCCGCATTCCCTTATGGGAAAAGCCAATTGGATGTTTCTGCCCAGCGCTTTGAACCTGGCATTAGTGAAACTATTATACAGGGACAGTTTTGAATTCACACATGGAGGTGCATCCAGCAGCAGCAGCAGAAGGCAAAAATGGCTGTCATGTCCATTGAGACATCACAAACAGACCCTTCTTGCGGTGGGACTTTGGCCTGGTTCCTGCTCCCTAACTTTCCCTGGCTCCTCTCAAATTTCCAGCCTTGGAGTCTAGCCTTCCCATCCAATCTATGACCTATCCTCTACCTTTCCAACAAATTCCTTTTCTGCTGAAGTTAGCTGTAGTCAGTTTCTGTTTTTTTAAGAACAAGCATATAGCTCTGAGCCAATTAATTCATTAGGAAATTACCATTTGGTAGTTACATTAGAAATAACTCTATTAAATTTTTCTTAAGTAAATCTTGCCTTTCAGAGATTTAATTTTCTTTAAAAAAAAACAGTTGAGTGAGAATCCTACAAAAAATGGTAAGCCCTGTATTGATTTGGGTATCTTGCATATGAACTGCCTCCTCTTCTGATTTCAATGGGGACTCTTTTTTTTTCCTGTTGGGAATGTATCTTTCCCTTTCTCTTTCCATTTGTAAGTCTGTCTTGCTTTTCTCAAGACTATTTTTTTGGGACTTCCCTGGTGGTGCAGTGGTTAAGAATCTGCCTGCCAATGCAGGAGACACAGGTTCGAGCCCTGGTCTGGGAAGATCCCACATGCCACGGAGCAACGAAGCCCGTGTGCCACAACTACTGAGCCTACGTGCCACAACTACTGAAGCCCACGCGCCTAGAGCCCATGCTCCCACAACAAGAGAAGCCACTGCAATGAGAAGCCCACGCACTGCAACGAAGAGTAGCCCCCGCTCGCCACAGCTAGAGAAAGCCTGCAGGCACCAACGAAGACCCAATGCAGCCAAAAAGAAATTAATTAATTAAAAAAAAAAAGACTATTTTTTCTCATTGTTCAATCCCTGCCCCACTCCACATTCCTGCCACTGATCCACAAATTAGCCCCAGTTGGTCAAGGAAGAGAGATTCCATAGGGAGAAGGAGCACAAAGGAAGGGAATCTGCGGCAGCATCTGGGAAGGGGAGAAGGGGCAGGAAGGAAAGCCTATCACATTTCTACTTTAGTAAACTTCACTCTCCTACATTCCCTGGGCAGTTTCTGCTTTCCACTCTTGGGGTAGAGAAATGAGAAAGGGGTAAAGGTAGAAGAGGAAAGAAAACCTTGTTGCCATAACTCCTATCCTCAGCCCCTTATTTCCAACTAGACTGCAAAGACCTTTGTATTGTTTATTGTTGATTTCTCAGCACATAAACAGAATCTAACAGATGCTAGACTGAGCTTGTTGAATAAATGTGATGGATCGCTTCAACATGATTTATATAGATTCTTATTCTAGCTACATTAAGGCTTAAAATAAATTTTTATGAACTGGTTTGGGAACTCATTCATGATTTGTAACTTATTCTATTAGAAATTATATTCCAAGAGTCAAATAGTAGTCTTACAAATAAACTTCTATAAGGCAAGTTCAGGTAGACTAGACACTGCCCTTCCAGTACTAATGTTGCCAGTGATGATTTAGTAGGTAAAGGAGACTTCAGCTCAAAGTTGATTTGTGTTGATGAAGAAAATATTAACAGGATCTTAATATATGAATTGGCTAATAACTTTTCTCCATTTTAAAATTATCTGCTCAAATTCTACCTTCATCAGTAAATCTGCACCAGAGAGCTAAAGTGAATTTTAGTAAAATATTTAAGAAGTGTTTTTGAAAGTGGCAAAGAAACCTCAGGAGCCTCCCTCCCCACAACCACCCACATTCCTCTTCCTACTGTCATGCTAGGAATCAATCCCTGCCTTCTCCTCCAGCTGCCATACCAGCATCCTACACGCTGGCTTCTTCTATCTGCCCTGCAACTTGCTAGCATTGCTCCACTAATTAGTTTGATAATTACCCAGACGCTAGATTTCTACCTTTGCATGTCCCGGGCTCTTCCCTGTCTTTCCATTAGCAATTGAGTCGTAAGCACCTTCTAATTATCTTTGAGTCTTCCCTCTCCTCTCCATCCCCACTGTCAACACCCCAATCTAGCCTCCACCAAACTTCACTCAAAGTACAATTAAGAAGCAAAGACTTCCTAATAGGTCTTTTTACATAAATGTCTCCCTCTTCTAATTTGTACTATACCGTTTGGCCAAAGTAATTTAAAGTAATTTTTCTTTTTAATTTATTTATTTTTTGTTTATTTATTTTTGGCTGCGTTGGGTCTTCATTGCTGCACGCGGGCTTTCTCTAGTTGCAGGGAGCGGGGGCTACTCTTCCTTGTGGTGCACGGGCTTCTCATGGCGGTGGCTTCTCTTGTTACAGAGCACGGGCTCTAGGCACGCAGGCTCAGTAGTTGTGGCACACGGGCTCAGTAGTTGTGGCTCATGGGCTCTAGAGCACAGGCTCAGTAGTTGTGGCGCACGGGCTTAGTTGCTCCGCGGCATGTGGGATCTTCCCCGACCAGGGCTTGAACCCGTGTCCCCTGCATTGGCAGGCGGATTCTTAACCACTGCGCCACCAGGGAAGCCCCCAAAGTAATCTTTTTAAAAAAGCAAATTTCACCATGACTCTCCTGTGTTGAAAAGCTTTTCCATAGCTGACTGTTGCCATTAGAATAAAGTCCAGGGTTCTCAACACGGTCTGCTCTCTCAATCGACATCACACCTCCATCTTGTGCCACACTCCTCCTCCATCTCTGCGTTCACCTAACTGAACTTCTCTCAATTCTTTGATCACATTGTGCTTTCTCCTGCCTCAAAACTTCCACAGTTTGTTCCTTCTGCCCTCAGGGCTTGTCCCAAATTCTTCAGATTTTCTCAAGCACCATTTCCTCAGAGAAAACTTTCTGGACCCCATAGGGCAGGAAGTTCCCTCATTCCGAAATCTCTGAGCGCTTCTCTGAGAGCTCAAAGGGGGCACAGACCATGCTTGTCTTATCCTCAGCTGTATTCTCAGCTCCCTGACCTGCTTTGTTACATCCCTGAAAAAACCCCTCTTCCCTATATCCTGAGTAGATGTTATTTCTTTCATTCTTTTCTCATTCGGACTCTCTCTAAGCGAAATGTATCCAACAATTAACCGACAGCCCTGGCAGTCAATGAGAGAGGTCTCTAATCAACCTATTTCAATAAGTAATTTTAGAGAGAAAGAATAGTACAGTAGTAAGATCGTGGTCCCTCAAGTTAGACTGCTTGGGTTCAAATCCTGACTTTGCCAGTCACAAGGAGTATAAGGGTAAGTTACTCAACCTCTAGCCTTGACTGAGTTTCTTCATCTGTAAAGTGGTAGGGATGTTGGGAGAATTAAGTGAAATAACATATGTCAAACAATTAGTGCCTGGCATAAAACACATGCTATGCAAGTATTAGCTATTATCACTTCTTAAACATGGACTCTGCACCACATTAGACTAACCAAGTTAGGCCTGCAAGGGGAGGGCTTTTGCTGGTCTTGTTTACTTTGGTTTTCCTAATCACTTGCACAGTACCTAGCACTAAGCAGTTGTCCATTAAATACTTACAGCATGAAATCAAGTATGACCAAGTGAATGATTATCATTTGTTATACATCATCATAGTGGAGAATAGCATAGAAGGGATCTTTTACTGAGCAATTTCCCTAAGCCTCCTCTCCATATCTGAAAATGGTGGTAATATCTTCTTCACAGGAATCTTGTGAGATTTCAGTGACAATTAAGTATGTAAAATACTTATTCCAGTGCCCAGCACTCTTAGCTCACCACTTATGGGCTAGCTATTACTATTCTCCAAGTTTGGAAGCTAGTAGGTCTAACTCTTTCTTTCTCTCGGTTCCAATATTAGATTCTCACGCCTGCAACTTTGGCTGTCCTTCTTCATTATGGCATTTGTGACAAGATGATTTTCTGTCTTCTCAGCCTCTGATCGTTGTTGTAAAATGTCTATGAAAGGTCAGCAGACCCTTCTGCCTTCAATATTAGCCAACACTTTCCGCGTCTGGAGCTTACTCCATCCTTACCGGTATTGGGAAGATAAATGGAAATGATTAAGATGTACTTTCCAAAATATAAAACATTGTACTATAAGAGTTTGCCAAAGGGAATTAATATAACCAGATATCTGTAGAAGAACTTTATGAAGACCCTGTGTATCTCTCAACCTTACTATCTAAGATTGTAGATACGATAGAAGTCTGTAAACAGCATGTAAAAGCAAATTTATTAAAGGCTGGGACAACTGCATTACCCAGCTGTACACAGCGTGTTCTTTCTTCAGACGCTGAGATAAATGAAAAAAACTGGTTGCCATAGAGATAGTTAAACTATGCCCTTTGGCTAGCAGATTAGAAGTCCATTTCAACCTGGGAGAAGAGAATGTATTTTGCCTTTCCAGTGATATTTACAGATTATTCCTATCACAATTGCAACCAAGTTATTAAAGCTCAAATGCTAAACCTATAAACATTGCACTTTATGAAGACTTTTGTTCTTTTGCTAAAACTTATTTTTCCATTAATGTGCAAACCTTAAAGCTACTACTATCTTTTTTCCTCGGAAAATGTATTTTTAAAGTTCTTCCCCCTAAGATGTTATTAAACTCTTCCTTGAAATCTATTCTACCACACAGTTGGCTTCATTTCCTTTGAAGCTCATATTTTATTTTTGAATCATTTGTCAGAGGCAATATGTAGCATCACAAAGGATGCGCCAGCACAGGAAATGCTTATGAAACATGGAAAACCCACTTAATAATAACTCATACTAATCAGTTAGCAGAAAGATTTGTGGGTGGTCATATTCAGATCCTTATGTAGTCATTTAGTCTGTTCTTCAAATTTAAGAAAGTCATTACAAATCCGTAGCTGGGAAAATCTGCCAGCTGATGCAAGCATTTCCTGCAGGGAGGCAATTTGTCAAGGTTAAGCTTACTTTGCCTGGTTGGGTAAGATAGGTTCTGTGGATAACAAAGAGGAAGCTGGATTTTTTTTTGAAATTGAATGTATTTTATGTCATCATAAATCTGACCACTGTTCCCTAAAATATTGCTGCATAAATCCATTTCTCAGGTGTGATAACTTAAAAGAGATTTGTATTCCCTAGGGAAATAATAATTTCCCTCCTTTCCTGGCATTGGGTATTCGGTCACAGCCTTCCATTGCCCAGACCAAGGTTTAGGTAATTTCTTCCTTCGCTTATGCTGGTGGTGACTGTTTATAATCTGTATGTGTGTGTGTGTGTAAGTGTATGTGTTTAATTGGGCATTTATAGGGAGGAAGAATAGTAGAGACAAAATACTTGGCTAAAATATCCTGAACTCCACACCAGGACCCCTTAACTTTCTAAATTTGGGTGAGTAAATGATCATGTGGCTCGTTTCTCATCTTCCCCTCATCCCCAATCTCCAATGTCTTTCTCTTAAATGTAGGAAAACCAAACGAGTCAATATGCATGAAGATCTTTTAGGACCTGAAAAGGAAGGCCACAAACCATTTAAGGTAGAAGATCAGTTTTCCTTTTTTCTGAAATGAAGTGGAAACAAGCATCTTCACACTTCCTAGATTAAGAGAGTTGGAAAAGGAGTCATACATTGTTCATGTTCTTACTATTAGCCATAAAATCGGTTATTTTATTTCTCCATCTAAGAATCTTTTTAATGTTTGTACAAGGAAAAGTGTGGCAAACAATGAAATAAGACCAGCCTAAACCCATTCCCCGCCCTCTTCCCCATTCCCAACCCTCCACTAGGGAGGCTAGAAATGCTAAATATTTTCTTTCTACCAGGCTTACAGTTAGGTCTGGCCATGTGACCTGTTCTGGCCAATATGGCATAAGCAGAGATCTACTGTGAGCCTTCCGGGAAAGCTTTTTTTTTCCTAAAAAGGGGCAGATGTGGCTGATGCCACCTTTTTCCTCCCAGCACTCATCCATCTTTCATTATGTCTTAAATGTGAACGTGATACCTGGTACGGTGGTAGCCATACTGTGACCATGAGTCCAAAGTATGAGGCTAAGTAGGATGGAATAGAAAGATAAAAAAGGCCAGGGTCTTTGATGGCATCATTCAGTAGGAAATCTGACCTCCTGTCTTCTAATTCTGTGAGACAAATAAATCCCTATTGGTTTAAGCCACTGTTAGTTTGATTTTCTGAATACTTACTGCCGAGAAAACATCTTAACTGATACCAGACTTGGTTTGAGTTTCAGTCTAACCACCCCCGACCCTACCCCAAAGGATAAACATACTTTTCATTTTATTTCTTGGCTATTTTAGGTGAGATTGTTCCATCTGTAGTGATCATTATAAGCTTCTTTCAATTTGGTAAGTAAACTCAACTTTTCCAACGGGTGGAAGAGAGGTGATAATTTAGTGTTATGGAAACATTTGCATGTTCTCAAGCTGTGCATGTAACACAGTTCAAGAATCATCCTTAGAGTGATAATAATTTTTAACCAGTTTGGGAAATGAGGCCAGTTACAGGAAAGAGCAAATTTAAAGTTAATCCCTTTTAATCAGAGGTTCAGGTGGCTCATATCAAAGCATTTCTTTGTGTGTAAGTTAATAAAACTAACTTCCATACAGTAGAAAGCACATCTTCCCTGTAAGGATTCTTAGTTTTTCTACCCCAAATCTGTATCCCCGGGAATAGAACCTGCTCTCCTGGCAGATTCACCTGTTTTTAGTAGAGTGATGTACAACTCTTCTAAAGCACTTCTCCTGTTGATTTCCCCTGGTCCTAATTAGTACTCCTCAGAATAGTAGATGTACTTCTATAGTTTCTAAGCTGTCAGCTGCAGTGCCATGTATCTATCACCTTCATCACCTGACACTATCAAGTTCCCCAGGATCTCCTAGTCACTTCGGATAGCCAGTCGTGTTCAAATTAATGTCACTTGTTCTGAACCAATTCTCCATCAGTTATGGGGAAACAGTGCTAAGTAATTTATACTGCTATGTAACAGATATTAGCTAAACTTTGAGCATACACACTCATAAAAAGGATTCCCCTGAAAAGATAGCCTTTTACGGTTCTTTAGAAAATTATTTCAATTCAATGGGCTGTATACTCCATCAAAAGTCATGGCTATAACAGTGGTGCATTCTGTTGATTCTGGCTTCAAATTTGCATGTCAGATCATTAAATAACAATCATCAACTGCTTTTGGTTTTAAACTGAGGTTAAATTCACATAACATAAAATCGACCAGTTTGAAGTGTACAATTCATTGGCATTTAGTGTATTCACAATGTTGTGCAACCACCACCTCTATCAAGTTCCAAAACATTTTCATCACCCCAAAAGAAAACCCATACCCATTAAGCAGTCACTCGCCATTACCTCCCTTCAGTCTGGGGCAAGCACCAATATGCTTTTTGTCTTTATGGATTTACCTATTCTGGATATTTAATATAAATGGAATCATTCAATATGTGACCTTTTGTGTCTGCTTCCTTCAACTAGCATCATGTTTATCTACGTCATAGCAGGTATTGGTACGTTATTTCTTTTACGGCTGAATAGTATTTCACTGTATTCGTATACTACATTTTGTTTATCCACTTATTCATTGATGAACATTTGGGTTGTTTTCACCTTTGGGCTATTGTGAATAGTATTGCCATAGACATTTATGTGAGAGTGTTTGTTTGAGTACCTGTTTTAAATTCTTTTGGCTACATACCTTGAAGTGGATCTGCTAGTCATATGGTAATTTTATGTTTAGCTTTTTGAGGAACCACCACACGATTTTCCACAGCAGCTGCACCATTTTAGTTATCCATCAGCAAGGTACAGGAGTTCCAATTTGTTCACATCCTTACCGACACTTGTTTTCCTTTTTAAAAATTATATCCATCCTACGGACTTCCCTGATGGCACAGTGGTTAAGAATCCGCCTGCCAATGCAGGGGACATGGGTTCGAGCCTGGGTCTCGGAAGATACCACATGCTGCGGAGCAACTAAGCCTATGTGCCACAACTACTGAGCCTGCGTGCCACAACTACTGAAGCCTGCGCGCCTAGAGCCTGTGCTCTGCAACAAGAGAAGCCGCCCCAAAGAGAAGCCTATGCACCGCAACAAAGAGTAGCTCCTGCTCGCCACAACTAGAGAAAAGCCCGCATGCAGCAGCGAAGACCCAACACAGCCAAAAATTAAAAAATAAATTTACAAAAAAAAAAATTATATCCATCCTAGTGGATGTAAAGTGGCATCTCATTGTGGTTTTGACTTGCATTTCCCTAATGATTAATGAAGTTGAGCATCTTTTCATGTGCTTGTAGACTATTTGCATGTCTTCTTTGGAGAAAAGTGTATATAGATCTTCCTCGACTTCTGGTGGGGCTATTTCCCAATAAACCCATTGTAAAGTGAAAATATCATAAGTTAAAAATGCATTTAATATACCTAACCTACTGAACATGATTCAGCCTAGCTTACCTTAAACATACTCAGAACAGTTACATTGGCTTACAGTTAGGCAAAATCATCTAACACAAAGCCTATCTTATAATAAACTGCTGAATATCTCATGTAACTTATTGAATACTCTACTGAAGATGAAAAACAGAATGGTTGTATGGGTACAAAATGGTTGGAAGTGTATCGGTTGTTTACCCGCATGATCTCGTGGCTGACTGGGAGCTGTACCTCACTGCCAGTGCCCAGCATCGTGAAAGTATCCTATTACATACCGCTAGCTAGCCCCAGGAAAAGAATAAAATTCGAAATTCAAAGTACGGATTCTATTGAATGTGTATCATAAAGTCAAAAAATCACCATAAGTTAGGGATCATCTGTACATCTCTTTGCCCATTTTTTAATTGGGCTATTTATTTTTCCGTTATTGAGTTGTAAGAGTTCTTTGTATTTTCTGGGTACAAGTCCCCTCTTGGATATGTGATTTGCAGATTTTCTCTCCAGTTATGTGGGTTTTTTCAGTTTTTGACAATGTCCTTTGATGCACAAAAGTTTTAAATTTTGATGAAGTTCAATTTATCTATTTTTTTCCTCTATTGCTCATGCTTTTGGTGTCATAGCTAAGAAGCCATTGACAAACCCAAGGTCATGAAGATTTACCACTGTGTTTTCTTCTAAAACTTTTATAGCACTAACTACTTTTGTGAAGTTAACGCAGCGTGACCACTTAAAAGAAAAGTAAAGAGAAATAAAGTTTATGTACTAACCTGCTCCAGACAGAGCTTATTTAGTGATAAAGATTTTGTTTTCAGTACTGTATAATTAGAAGTTGGTTCTGTATTCTGCTACCTAGACGTCACCTTGTTCTCTTAGCATCTAATTAACAGAGATTGTTAACTGATGAGCTAAGTGAGCAAAAGACAATTTAACAAGAAGGTCAGCATAGCCCGTGGAAGACAGGCAGATGGTTTGGTGACAAGAAGCCAGTCTTCTCAGCAAATGAAGCCTTCTAGCACAAACCAATCTTTCCTATGTTTCAAAATACTCTACCCACCACATAAACTCATTTCATTTATTAAAATACTCCATTAGTGAATATCTTTCATTGACTATCAAGGCAGAGCCTCCATTAGTAAGATGTTAGATGTAGCTTTGAGATGAGTAATAGGAACCCCCCAGAATGCTATCCAATGAGCAGAGCCAGCCTTTGGAAAACTGGACCAGAGATTAAGTTTGTCTTTAGTACCCGTTTACCTACTGAGGTTTCAAAGAAAGATAGGCTAGCCTTCTGATCAACCTGGGCCCCAGCTATGAATGATTTTCTTAGTAGAGCCTCCACAGATGTTTAGCCTTGCAGGTTGAAAAATTATTTTTTTACTTCTTACAAAATTGTTCAAGTTTAGGGGCAACTCATTCATTCTAACTTAACTCAGAAGAGGCTGATTTATAAGTTAGGATGCCAATTTCAGAATTTACAGAATTTATATCTATCCAGATGCCAACATTGGCTATTTGCTTCAACTTCTCTCTCTTAGTGGTAAATCCAATTGGGAGACAAAATGTTGGTGCTACATTTTGGTAGAAACTCAATAAGGATGTGTGCAGTGGGTCCAAGTAGGCTGGATCTTTACCTGTTCTTCATAGTATGTGGGTACTTGAATATAAATGTTACTTGATTTTCTCCAAAGAGGGTCTGTCTTTCAACAGGTACACTGTTCATTCCCATCCACAGCTTTTCTTTATGGTGGGTTGTAGCCTGAATATTCAGTGTATCCAGGAACAATCAATCACTCCATCTGCCTCTCTACGTACACTTCCTTCCATACCAGGGGAGAGCTTGCTCTTCTATTAATCTAAAGCCCTCTTACAAATGGCTACCCCCTGGCTTACACTTTGAGTAATCAGTTGTTTCAAAAACTTAAAAATAAGTCCCTGAGCCACCCAAGTAGGAGGGAATTAATGATGCTATATTTTTCCTCCTTTTTCCTCTCAAAAGGGAAGGAACCTGAAGAAAAAGTGAGTTCTAAGTGCATTTAGTACTTACTTTCTTACACACCAAACCACAACATTCCTGTAGACAAACAATATATTGATATACCATAGGGTTTCTCAGAATGGGATCTGTGTATCACCAGTTGTACAGTACACAGGTTGATTTCTTCTGTCACACAGATGAAGAACTTTTAAGGTTATACATTTACGTTAATATATGTTAGAAAAAGATGTAACTAGCTTATCAAACTCATGGGGTCATAGATACTATTGTTTAGGATGAAGCTAAAGTGTGAAAAAAATTAATTGTTTTAAAGAATTACATTAAACAGAGTATAAGTGGTATGAGGATATGGCCAAGATGATAAAGGCAGTTCCCAAAGACTAAAATTGGGGAAACCCTGTACTTATTTCTTATATTAAGTAACACAGTTCTAGCAGCATTTATGCAATCTGTCTTGATAGCTGATTTAATACATCCAACTAATCAAATGCTATTCCCTATCTTCTACTTTGGTTCTAAATGCTTACCCCTCAATTGCTTGACGTTACAAAATATCAACTTCATTGGGAAAAAAATGCTTACTATGGCAAGCTCCACATGGGACGTCTTCTCCCAATTTTCCTCTTCATGCAGGCATTTAGATTCAGGTGTTATCTATAAATGCACTCCCTTGTGATTATGCCTCATCCTAACTTTCTCTTATCAGTAGGTCAGCCTTGCCTTTCTCCGAGTCTTTCTTTCTGTTCACCCACTCCTGAGCTGCATCTCTTGTGAAACTTCCATTCAGCAATTTATTTTCCTATCTGGCACTAAATGTACATTATTTTCCTCATCCATGACATTCTTATCCGCTCCTCTTCCTAGTTCTCTCTGCCTACTGCAACACTTGGTGAAAATAATAACAACAAAAATAGTTAGATGTAATTACTGGCTATTTTTATAAAATTAAGTGTACCTTGCCCCTGCTCTATTCTAGGTATAGTCTAACTGAATAATTGACATTGGTCCTCTGAAGCCAAAGTGTCCTTCCATCTGGGGATGCTGGGTAAGACTAATATCAGCTTGCTCTCTTGCCTTCCTTTTCTTAGGTCTGAGGCCGACTTCCAATCCTCCTGTTATGACAGCACAACAAGAGTCTGAGGCATTTGACAATATCACTGAGTGGACTACAGTTTTTTGAGAAACCCAGTGACTTTCTTAATTGGACTAAGAGACAATGGCTCCATTCAGGACATGTTTTTAAATCACTGAAAGTGAGTCATTTTTGCAGATGCAGTCCTATCCAATTTTTTTAGTTTGAATATCAGAAGCTAACCTTTCCTTGACCTCATCCCCAAATTTTGGAGCTGTATTCTATCTGGAGCCTTAATGAATTACTGTAATCTTCCATGTGGTTCCTAACCATCTCTGCATCCAGGTCCTAGTCTATGCCCTACGATAGGGTCTTCCTGTCTTAATCAGGTGCCAAATGTAAAGCAGTCTTGGCTAACAATATTTTTGATGATTAAACTTGTGACTAAAAAAAGATAACCCTTCCCCATTGAATGTGTGGATTTAAGGATATAGTGCTCTTGTTCATATGGGAGCAAGAGTAACTGAAATGTAAATGGGCTTTATGTTTTATCAAGAGGGATAGGATGAAGGTTCTGGAAGTCCTGGAGGTAAAACTATGAGAGGAAAAGATGGATAAAGTGAAAGGTAGAAGTTACTTAAAGAGACACTTGGGGAAAGTTCCAGAGGCCTGAGGAACCAGAGCAGGAAGGATGCTAGGAGAGTCCAGTGGGAGGAGTACATTAGCTTTATACAGATAAGTTATCTAGAAAAGGCTTAGAAGGAGGAAGAAGCAGCTTAAATCACTTCACCTGAATAGGCCTAGGGCTCCTGAGATTAGAAATTTGATAAAGAGGTTTAGGATAGAATCCAAAGAGAACTGTTCAAGCAGTATCCGGAAGTTACAGAGAGAAAGCTGTTTTCATTTGGGACCAAGGGCAGTGCGTAGTGGCTAGAACTGAGCTGAATCACCAACTGACCTGGCAGTGAATTTTGAGTAACAGTCTGTTAAACTTGGGTTTAATGAGTTAAGAAGCATCAAACTGGTTTAAAAAGCTAGACTGTACTCCTATCACTCTGGATAATTTATATCCTGAAATTTTTTCACTGCAGAACAAAGCCATGCTGAAATATAAGTGCTGACTGCCTGAGATGAGATAACAAGACTCAGAAAGGAGGGGAAATTAGACACAAAATTCATTAATTAATTAAAAGAAAAGCCACAGTCCATATGACAGGTGATGAGGCCAAAACGTACCAGTCAGGGAATTCTAGGAAGATACTCTCTGGGGGTTATTCTGATATATTTTTGTCCCAAGGTATAAAAAAGATTATTTTGGGGTATGAGATCTTTCTAGTTACCTCCAAATCATGCCGTGTCTAGTCCTGAGAATGAACTGAAATGGGTCAAAATGTACCTTTTTCCCCAGCACGCACTGAAATCCAATGTGTGACTGCAGCATAGTGAAAAACTTTTACATACATTTTCCTTCAAAACAAATTTTCCCTATGTCTGAGGTTAAACGAAAGAAACACATGTTCCAATTCTTTATTCTCTTTCTACCACAATTGCTCCATTCTTCCCTACAGGTAGAGGTTCATGTAGTTATTTAGGTTTGGTGAGCAATGGTATGTTTTTGATTACTTGTAATTCAAATGACTTTTAAATTATTTTGTTGGCGGTGTGATTAAACTCCAAACACATTTTTCTTAGAGCTCATCTTCCCCAAAGACCAATTCTATTTTAATATAGAGGATTTTTGTAGCCTTCTTTTTAAAACAAAGCTGCTAATTGAATCCAGTGGTTAACACAGGCAGCACAAAATTTTGACTTTAGAATGTGGAAAAGGTTTGGAAGTTATTAAAACGAAGTGACTTGGGTGGTAGAAACAGCTCTCTAAGTGAACAAAAGAAAACAGGGCATATGACACTGTGCTATCTCAGAAATGGGAGACCCATACCCGTGTCCAGTGTCAGTAAAAGATGGCATCTGGTTCAGAGACAGACATCAGCCAGATAAGGCAAACCTGGGGATACTCTCCTGGGCTCTTATTTAGTGCCCTGCCCTCACTCACTGTGGTGGGAGAAAAACCCAAGGGGCAGTCAGACAAGGGAAAAAGAGATGGTCCATATTGCAGGTAATATGATAAGAACTTCATAAACATACCCTTGGCAGCAGAAGTGCAGGCAGAAATTGACATGTAAGCCTAAGGAAGCAAGTGGCGTGGGTAGGGGTGATGGATAAGGCTTTTTTTGAGAAGGGAACAGCCACATAGAAAAGTTGCCACACTTTGTCTTTCGTCTCAACCGTTTCTCAGTCTTTTTTAAAATGATTTTATTTGTTTATTTATTTATTTGGTTGTGTCGGGTCTTAGTTGCTGCTGCAAGTGGGCTCCTTAGTTGTGGCTCTCAGGCTCTTTAGTTCCTGCATGCGAACTCTTAGTTGTGGCATGCACATGGGATCTAGTTCCCTGACCAGGGATGGAACCCGGGCCCCCTGCATTGGGAGCGTGGAGTCTTAACCACTGCGCCACCAGAGAAGTCCCCCTGTTTCTCAGTCTTGATTTCACACTGCTTCCTCTACATCTTCCTATCGTGGTACTAACAACTGCCAAGCCTCATGATAGGAAATTGTTGGAAAAAAGCCACACTATAGTTGATACCTAAAACCTTTCATCTCCAAGGCAAATTGAGAACTCCTGTCCCCCTCCTGCCTCCTCTAGTTTCCTTCCCAAACATAAGCACATGTGTGCGCATGATATTCAAGCTGTGTGTAGTCCTCTGTGACTTTTTTCCCCCACCATGGTTTCACTGATGTTCATCTGTAAATGTTTCCTGTCCCTACAGAATGGCCCTGTTCAGACACCATGTACTCTCCACTACGCATATATTGATACAGTCAGTGGATATTCATGGAGAAGAACCTGCAGGTGGGTGTGATCTCCCCCTGTGTCTGCAGCTCCCAGGGGTTCTAAACTCTCTCACTAGCCCACACTCAGCCTTTAGCAATTCATTAAAAAATTAGTTGTAGCCTTCTTACCTGCTTGTGCTGAACCTGGAGTTTCTCCCTTTCGTGCTCTGCCACAAGTGAGCCTGTGTTCTCGACCTCTCTCTCCTTGGAAGTTTCTGTCTTTCTTTGGATTTCAATGTCCTTTTTTTGCCCTGTGATATCAGCTGTTTGATGGGCTTAAGAAAAGGTATGATTATGTTGATTGACCTGCTTTTTCTTTTTATTAAGGTGGAAACAATATTCTTTTCAGCTCTCTCCATCCTAGATAGAAGTGGAATTATGTTTACTTTTAAATATATTTGATTTGGGCTGATGGCAAGATAAGCACACAGATATTTCTAAGAAGTAGTTACAAATGTGAGACACAAGACATGAAAATTCAGGTGTCACCTATAGATGTGGTCATCAAAACTGATAGAATAGATATTTTTAAAAAGATTTATTTATTTTATTTATTCATTTTTGGCTATGTTGGGTCCCCGTTGCTGCACGTGGGCCCTCTCCAGCCATGGCGAGCGGGGGCAGCTCTTCGTTGCGGTGCACGAGCTTCTCATCATGGTGGCTTCTCTTGTTGCAGAGCACAGGCTCTAGGCGCGTGGGCCTTAGTAGCTGTGGCTCACGGGCTCAGTAGCGGTGGCTCGCAGTTTCAGTAGTTGCGGCTCGCAGGCTCAGTAGCTCCGCGGCATGTGGGATCTTCCGGGACCAGGGCTCGAACCTGTGTCCCCTGCATTGGCAGGCGGATTCCCAGCCACTGAGCCACCAGGGAAGCCCTAGAACAGATGATATTTTAGGGGAAGAATAAACTGGAAAAAAAAAGCTAATGGTTGGAGAGACAGAATGAAATCATTGAACTTACTGTAAAAAGAATAATGTTTGTGTATATGTGTGTATTTGATGGCAAGTGGATGGTTGAACAAAATAATAATTATACTTTATAGTCTGCCATTCCAATTTTATATCTGGTTTCCTGCTATCTGAGCCTTTTAGTTAAGCAGAACTGTTCCTAGAAAATCATCTGTAAGTTTTTCCTCTCTTCTTTCTCAGCTAGTTAATATTGATACATCCTGGCTTTATCAGCAAAGAAAGAAATCACTAATTCTTTTATTTTTTTTTCCTTCAAATTTCATTAATTATTTAAAGTGGTGCTGCTCCAAATAGCTAAAGACTAACAAAGAAACCTAATGGTGATTCATTCATTTCCTCTGCCAGAGCCACATCTCAGCCCAAGGGCTCATGATGGCAGCAGCATGAGGTTAATTCTGGAATCACAGGCTGCTTGCCCGAGAATTGTTAGTTTTACTGCTCTTCTCTTCTGGGTGGGGAGTTCCCACTGATTGCATATGCAGAATGATGGACAAGAATTAGGCTTTCTAATCAGGAGTTAGGTATTTTGAGCAAAATTAGGGATGATGTAGGTAGGGTGGATTAGGTTGAAATGACAACCCCCCCCAACAAAGCCCTTAAAATATACACACATACTAGATAACAAAGCCGCTATCCACCCTCAAGAACAAGGTAAATCACCAAACATCTGCAATGTCCTACTAGTTTTCTGGCAATAGCAGCATAGTATGATAATTAAAGTAATTAAGGCTCTGGACTCTGAGTCTAAATACCAGCTGCATCACCCGCTAGCTGTGTAACCTTGAAAAGGTATTTTGACCTCCCCAAGTTTCAGTTTCCTCTCGTGTTATATAGGGGTTAATAAGCATAACAAACATGCATCAAATATATGCTATGTACAGTGTCTACTCACTTATTCACTTATTTTTTTATTTTGAGAGTGCATAGAATTCTTTATTTAGACAACAAAGTATACGTAAATATTTATTTTTGATTTAACAAACTGGAAGAAGGGTCAGAAAAAAGTATTCTGACTTAAGCTCCAAAAGGGATCAAAAAAGACAGAAAAGAGAGGAAAAGATAAATGGGACACAGTGAATAGGTTTAACACATGTAGCTGGAATCCCAGGAGATGAGAGAGAAGGGGGGAGAAGTTTATATTGCCAGACCCTTCTCTAAGCACTTTACAGATATAACCAATTTAATCCTCATAAAACCTCTATGAGGTAGGTACTCTTCTGGCCACATTCATTTTACAGAGGAGGAATCCGAGGCACTGATAAGTTAGGTAACTTGCCCAGGGCCACTTAGCTCCTAAGTAATGGAGCTGAGTTGTAAACCCAAGCAGCCTGTTTTCACAGGCTGCATTCTAAACCAGTCCAAACCTGAGGACATTATATGTATTACCTCATGAAATGCTCACCCAAAAGCCCTGTAAGATAAGTACTATCATTATCCTCATTCTCTGGGTGAGAGAGGTTAGGTAATTTGCCCAAGATGACACAGCCAGCTAATGATGGGGCCAGGATACAATCCCAGGCAAGTCTACCTCTAAAGCCCACCGTCAAAATCATCATGTGGTATCCCCTCTCAGTAACAGTACCTACATCATAGCATTCTTGTTCTTGTGAGAATTAAATTTAAATTAAGTATTTAAAGCACTTAGCCCATTGCCTGGCACACACTCAGATGGTATGCCTACTACTACCACTACTACTGCTGTTACTGGTTACCCTCTGATGGCTTGTGCCACAAGGAACAATTGCAGTGAGGCAGGAATAGCATGAATGTATAAGACCGTACCTGATATGACACCTTTGCTCTCTTGCTTTCTCTTCCTAAGAAGAGGGTCTTTGCTGGAGAATCTTCGTATCCCTCTTCATTTACCTCCAAGGCCTAACTGCAATATAGCAGGCGACTGGATACCAGAAAAATTGTAGGAAAAGAGAAAGGGTCATAAATCTTTTGCTGGGAGTTTTAAAATTTGATAGAATTCCAATCTATCTTTACTGACAGCAAGCTAACACAGAATACCACATCCCACTTCCCAAATGATGCCAAGGCATTTATAACAGCAAGAGGCTTTGTCTAATGTTTACTCTGTGCCAAGTACTTTTCTAAGTGCATATATGTTAATTTATATATTCCTCAGAAGAGCCTTATGTCATGAGTGCTATTATTCTGTCCATTTTATAGAAGAGGTTCCCAAGACCATACAGTCATTAAGTGGTAGAACTGGAATTTGAACCCAGTTTGGCTCCAGAATCCAAGCTCTTATGTTCCTCTTACATTGGTACTAGATTTAACACTCTTCCCATATTACTTACTACTGACATATCTTATAAAGGCAACAAAAGATTAAATATATAATTTAAAATACAAAGTAGACATTTTTTATGAAGTTGTTTTGGGGTCCTCCCAAATTAAGGATGCCTCTCATCTCTCTCCATTAAATTGCATTTTGATTCTTTTACCTATAATGCTTTCAACCTTTCACCAAAGGTGAGATTCTTGATTTGTTCTGGATCCATTTGGGAGGGCTTGCTTGGCTCTGCGATGGATAGAGGTATCTTCTTTCATCCACAGCCAAGCCTGTGGAGATAATCAGATGGGAGGTGCTGGGATGTTGTCCTCCTCTGCTTTTTTTTTTTTTTTTTTGGGCTTGCCACTTGGCTTGTGGGATCTTAGTTCCACAGCAGTGAAAGCGCTGAGTCCTAACCACTGGACTGCCAGGGAATTCCCACCCCCCTGCCTTTTATTACTTTGCCTAGGGTAGACATTGTTGGCACATACTAGCAACCAATGACAACCTCATTTCACTTTATTTGGGATCCTGAGAGATCAATTTCTCCTAATTTATTTATGAAGAAATATTTATAATACATATATATTGTATTTATATAATAACATAATATAAATATCAATACATAATATATAATGCATATAATATATTATTCTATATATAATATGTAAATCGTATATAATATAAAAATATGTGTATATATCTCAAAAGACCAAGAAAACAGGATTTGTAAACAAAGGAGATTTAGGGAATTTGTAGGTCTTACATGTTTTTCTTCCTCAGTGCAGATATACAGCTTATTCTTTTTTTTGGAAGGGACAATGAAAAATTTACTGTAAATAGCTGTATACAATAGTCATGGTCTGCTAATCCAATCTGCTTCTCATGAGAAGAACAAAGATCTGTGAGGCATTTGCCCCCTTTTGTAAGAGGTTTTCCTGAGGGTTTTACATAACCACGTGTTTTGCTTTTTGACTCCTTGGTGGTACTGGATTGAACAATCTATGCTGATATGTAATACATTGATTAATGCATTTTCCAAACTCATGGAAAGCTATATTTCTATAGATTAGATCTTATAATATAATCTATAAATGTAAATGTAATACTATTTTGTAGTATTTTAAGAGATATTAGTGAAGGACTTGAAAAATTAAGAGACAGTATAATGCTAAAACTTTCTCTTTGGATAGTTCTGGCTATTACTAATGTGAATTTGTTGATACTACTCTGATGCTAATAGTGAATTCTTTGAAGGTAAGGTTTTTATTTTGTAGCCCATAGTGAGCCTAACATAGTAACTTGGATGTACTAGATACTTCATTAATATTTGTTGAACATGTAGATGATTAAGTAAGTATAAATATAAATATGGATAGATGGATACATCCTGTTGGTTCTGTTTCTTTGGAGAACGCTGACTGATACAGACCCTCATCCTCAGGGTCCAATGTGGCATCCATATTTCAAAAGCAGGATGCAGGAAGGCATGTAGGAAGAGGAGCCAAGGGCAAGCTCCAGGTCTCTCTTGAGAGGTTCCCAGCAGCTGCCACAGGACATTCACTCTTACATTCCATTAGCCAGAGCCTAGCCACACAGGCCACATGAACTATAAACACGGCTGGAAAATGTTGTCTTTATCCTGGGTGGCTACCTGCCAGCTGAATGTTCTAATACCAAGTAAGCAAGGAAAATGGATATTGGGGACAACTAGCAATCCCCTGTTACAAAACCAAACTTAGGTCCACTTGCCTGCGTGTGGTATAAGCCAATCTACTGACACTGGGTTGTGGTAAAGGACGGTGCAGCGTTTATTGCAGGGCACCAAGCAAGGAGTTCAGGACTGCTAGTGCTCAACAAGCCCAAACTCTCCAATGGGGTTCCGGAAAGCATTTTTAAAGACCAGGTGAGGGAAGGGGGTTGCAGGGTATGCGATCAGCTTGTGCACAGTTCTCTGATTGATCAATTGTGAGGTAACTGGGCAGTGTCACAGGGATTAACATTATCAGTCCTTAGGCTCCGAGGCCTGGGGGCTATGTGCTCATGGTCATCAAGTAGTTAGCATCTTCCATTTGGTGGGAGTTTTCTCATCTGTAAAACAACTCAGGAAATGTGCATCATATACTGTTATCTAGGTACTTCAGAGAGGTGCTAAAGCAGAGGGCATGGGGGAGGGGTCTGTCCCAGGAAGGCCCCATGGGGTACTGCTTAGTTACAAGCCCAGTCTTCAAACTGGCACCTTCAAAGTCATTTCAATTAAAAATTCAATTAATTAAAAGTTTTGTTTTCCATGATAATTTAAAAACTTAACTCTCATGTATGATGTCACGCAACTATACAAAATAATTTGCTTAGAGTGGAAAACTACTTGGTGAACACATTTTCACCATTACATTAATTTTCTTCTAATATACAAGAATAAGAACCCTAACCATGCCTTTTATTATAAAACTGTCTTCCCTCCAAGCAATGTTTAAATGAAAATATAAAATATTAAGTTTATTTTTAAAAATACAGTAAAAAAATTTTTCCCCAGAATATAATCCAAAGTCATCAAATTATAACTTTGTCTCATTTGTTTAACACTGAAATTGCTTGAGAAATAAAACGTGTTGCAAACTGAATAGAAAAAAATCAAGTGAATTTCATTTTCCCAAAATTCATGATATTAAAAAGATAGGCACAGGGGTTAGAGGAAAGAGAGGGATAAATAGAGTACAGGATTTTTAGGACAGTGAAACTATTCTGTGTGATATTATAATGGTGGATACTTGTCATTATACATTTGTCAAAACCCATACAATGTACAACACCAAGAGAGGATCCCACTCTAAACTGTGGACTTCGGGTGATAATGATGTGTCAGTGCAGGGTCATCACTTTGTACCACTCTGTGGGATGTGGATAATGGGGGAGGCTATACATGTGTGGGAGCAGGGGTATAATATGAGAAATTTCTGTACTCTCTATTATGTTGCTGTGAACTTAAAACCACTTTAAGAAAGAATTTCTATTTTTTTTAAAAGTTGTGCATAGTGTCAAGTCAATTTTTGTGAATCAAATAATATTTTTCATTCATTTAACAAATACTTATTGCTCTCCTACTATGTTCCAATTATGGCAGAAGATACAAGCATCTTTAGGGACTTTTAGAAACACCTGGGAAATAATCTGTTGGAAGGTAAGACTTCCTGGGGTCAAGCAGGTTGAAGACCCAGGTATTATTATCTAGAAACTGAAGGGACACACAGTATTTGAAGGTAGGAGAGACCAGGCTCATCTTTTATTTAAAAAATTTTTTTAAATCAAATTTGTTTTTAAAAATGAAATTTTACTTCTATCAAAGTAATTTTTATGAGCTAAATAATAATGAATTCTTAGGTGAGAGGCTAAATTATTTTAACAAAAATAACCATGAATACAAAGGCTCAAGCAAAATAGAAATGTATTTTTCTCTCATTTAACAGTCCAGGAGGGTGGGTAGCTCTGCTCCAAAGGGTCATCCAGGGACCCTTCTACCATGCTACTCCCAAATCCTGTAAGGTAGTTTTCTTTCCTGCATGGTTGAAACTCGCTCACCACCAAAAAGTCCATGTTCCAGCCTGAAGGAAGAGGAAAAGAAGAGAGGAACACCAAGCAGCTTTCTTTTAAGGACATACATTGGAAGGAGCAACGCCTCTCTTTTCATATCCCGCTGACCGCTTTAGCACAAAGGGGAGCTAGGAAACAGTCTTTAACTGAACAGTCACATGTCCAGCAAAAATTCAAGAGGCTCTATTACCAAAAGAAAAAGGAGAAGAATGAATATTGGGGACAGTTGTAGTCTCTGGCTTAGGTACTGGAGAATTTCCTTGAATGACTGATGATTCTTGGCTATCCATTCCTATTTAAGAGTGAGGCACTAAGGATCTGATTTGAAGATTGATTTGTGGTAGTGAGCAGGTGGGAATTAGGCTTCACTGTTGGTTCATTTGACAGTTAGACAGTTTTTTCCTTGTATGTGTGAAACTCCTAAATGTCAATATTTGTAGGGCTTTTCTCTGGGACTCTTCAGTTTTTCCAGAATATAGTCTTCCAATTCTGCCTAAGGACAGATGTATTAGTTTCCTTAGGGCTAGGGTAACAAACTACCACAAACTGGGTGGCTTAAAACAATGGAAATCTGTTCTCTCACAGTTCTGGAAGTTGGAAGTCAGAAGTCAAGGTGTCATCAGGGCCATGCTCTGATCAAGGCTCTAGGGAAGACTCCTTCCTTGCTTTGTCTTTACAATAAACTTTTTTGTCCCTATCAAAGTAATTTAAAAAGCTAAATAGTACTGAATAAGTAGGTGAGAGTCTAAACAATTTTCACAAAGATACCCCCAAATAAAAGACTGGTGGATTAGCCATTGTATTTGATGGCTCCCAGCAATCCTTTATTGATGGCTCCTGGCAATCTTTGGAATTCCTTGGTTTGTAGCTGTATCACTCCAATCTCTGCCTCCATCTTCACTTGGTCTTCTGTCCACGTGTCCCTGTGTGTTCTCTCCTCCTATAAGGACACCAGTCATTGGATTTAGAGCCTACCCTAATCCAGCATGGTGTTTTCTTAACCTAATTACATCTGCAAAGATCCTATTTACAAATAAGTTCACATTCTAAGGTTCTGGGTGTACATTAATTTTTGGAGGACACTTGTCAGTCGACTACAATAGGTATTGGTGCCTATTGTCCTGGAACCAGGGCAGGAGAGGGGGGTCCATTAGATTGGCTTAAGCTCTTCTGTTAGCCCTTTGTCTTCCTACTTTACCCCCAAGCCTGGACAAAAGTCAGAGCCTCTTTGGTTCAGGGTCTTCATATATCTATGGTATCGTGGTGAAAGTGTTTGGGAATATGGTAGGGGTGGAGGATGGGGTGGTGGTGGATACGGAGTCATAAATTACATGGGGTTGAAAAGGGAACCTAGGGAGTCTAATCATTTTCTGTCCAGATTTTTCAGCCAATCCTTCTTTCAGCCCCAAACCTTACCTCTGCCATTTGCTGTATCTTGGACCTTCAAGTTGAAGCCTTTCCATGGTTCTAAGGTTAAATCTCCTTCATTCTCTTTAATATCCTCCCTTCCTGAAGCTCCTCCTGCCCCCACCAATTTCACCCCCAGCAAGCACTTAGGTTTTGGCCTAATCCACTCTGCAAAGTCTGTTGCCACTTCTTCATCCTTCCCCATGGTTAGGCAGATGTTCAAATTATATTAAAAGATACAAGAAGGGTTGAGTATGTGTGGGCTCATGAGAATCACATAAGATATTGTGTCTGAAAGCACTAGGCATATAATTGTCATATAGTAAGAATTCGAAAGGTATTACTTGAATCTGAATTTCCTATAAAAGTGGTGTTTGTAGAGTCGTGCTTTCCATACATCTAGATGTTCATATGTTGAATTTGCATCAAGCAGGCTAATATTTTAAAATCTTCATCTTTCATTTAGAAATATTCTCATAAAAAATAAGTTTAAATATGTTTTAAGGAATCTTCAATTTAGAATAATAGGGCCAAATAAATTTAACAATATTAACTTGTTTTTAAAAGAAATGCTTATTTTGGGGGACTTCCCTGGTGGCGCATTGGTTAAGAATCCACCTGCCAATGCAAGGGACACAGGTTCGAGCCCTGGTCCGGGAAGATCCCACATGCTTCGGAGCAACTAAGCCCGTGCACCACAACTACTGAGCCTGCGCTCCTAGAGCCTGCGAGCCACAACTACTGAGCCCACGTGCCACAACCACTGAAGCCCGTGCACCTAGAGCCCATGTTCTGCAACAAGAGAAGCCACCACAATGAGAAGCTTGCGCACCACAGTGAAGAGTAGCTCCCGCTCACTGCAACTAGAGAGAGCCCACGCAAAGCAACAAAGACCAAATGCAGCCAAAAATAAATAAATAAAATAAAATTTTTTTTAAAAAAGAAAGAAATCCTTTTTAAAAAAAATTTTTTTATTGAGGGGAGAATTTCTTAAATTTATTTATTTATTTATTTTTGGCTGTGTTGGCTCTTCGTTTCTGTGCGAGGGCTTTCTCTAGTTGTGGCAAGCGGGGGCCACTCTTCATCGCGGTGTGCGGGCCTCTCACTATCGCGGCCTGTCTTGTTGCGGAGCACAGGCTCCAGACGCGCAGGCTCAGTAATTGTGGCTCACGGGCCTAGTCGCTCCGCGGCATGTGGGATCTTCCCAGAACAGGGCTCGAACCCGTGTCCCCTGCATTGGCAGGCAGATTCTCAACCACTGTGCCACCAGGGAAGCCCCAGAAATGCTTATTTTTAATGTGACATTTGATAAATATAACAATTTGGAAAAATATATTGCCTGGAAATTTTCATATGCAAATATAGAATTAAAAAGTTCAGTATATTTAAAATTCTTAAGGAATCAACATATTTATAATTCTAGTTAAAATGGTTATATAGAGTGTGCTAATACTTTGAAGACAATACTACTTTAATTTAAAACTTCTTTTAAAATGAATTAATTAAAATCTGAGCATATACTGTTTAAGAAAAATATATTAATAGCAATTAGTGTAGTCATCTGAAACTTTTTCATCAAATTCTCAGTTTTACTTAAGATACTACATTGGTGTGTTATTAAAGAAAAAAATTACTTCATATAAATTACAAGTCAATTTGGTCTTTAATTAGGAAAACTGGTTATTTGGACACCTCTTTTTCCTCTTTTGTACATAACAATTTAACATTTCTATTCACAGTCTTTCTTTAAAGAAAAGTTTTAGAGCAAATATTAGACTTGGGGAGTATAATTCATCTCATTCCCACTCCTTCCCTCCACTTAGGCCAGATAATACTCTTATTCAGCCATATTATATAAACCTCAAACAAATTTGAGCTATTATGTGTTCATTAATCCTATATATTGGAGCTTCAGGTTTCATATGACAGCAGCAAGGATAGACTAGCAGTTGTGGGGAAATAGCTCCATGCTGGGGCTTGACAACCTTGCCTGTATCCACATAGGCCACATAGGCAAGACTGAACCTCAGCTGACTTGGCAGAAGGCTTGTGATTCTCCCAGAACAGGGGAGCATGGGAGGCTTGTGAGTTGTTGCTATATGGCCATTTCCTACTCGCTCCCTAACTATCAGGGAGGGTATCATGAAACTGCTTCCCATCACCTCCTGGGGTCTGATGAGGTCTAAGGCTTTCTGCCTTGTCCCCGCCCCCTACCTAGGGCACAGCCACAGCCTGTAAAACTGCTTAGCTGCAGGGTGCATTGGCTTCTCAGTAAAAGGGTGTCCCATCATTTGTGTGGCAGTCATCTGGCCTCTTATGTTTTGGTGTTGCCATGAGCAAGGTCCATGGGGAGCTGGCACCTTTGGATAGTCTTCTTTTTGCTGTCTAGGTAAGTCATAAACTGTCTGAATCTAAAAAAAGGCTCATTGTTTTTTTCTGGCCAAATCTATTAGTCAGATCTTACCTTGTGCTTGACAATAATAAAAAAGCTAATAACAAAGTTTGCTAACATATATATATATATGTATATATATCATAAATATGTCAGGAAAAGATGGATTATTTAATAAATCATTTTGGGACAACTGGCTGTTTAGGAAAAAAATGTATCTCTGTTTCTTACAGTGCCCTCTTCCCCAATTCAGACAGATAAAATAGTTAATAAAAAAAAAGGGGGGGGGGCTTCCCTGGTGGCGCAGTGGTTAAGAATCCGCCTGCCAATGCAGGGGACATGGGTTCGAGCCCTGGTCCAGGAAGATCCCACATGCTGCAGAGCAACTAAGCCCGTGCGCCACAACTACTCAGCCTGTGCTCTAGAGCCCGCGAACCACAACTACTGAGCCCTCGTGCCACAGCTACTGAAGCCCACGTGCCTAGAGCCCATGCTCCGCCACAGGAGAAGCCACCGTAATGAGAAGCCCGTGCACCGCAAGGAATAGTAGCCCCTGCTCACCACAACTAGAGAAAGCCTGTGCGCAGCAACGAAGACCCAACGCAGCCAAAAATAAATAAATAAAATAAATTTATTGAAAGAAAAAAAGAAATGAAACCACAATAATGCCAATGAGAAAATGGATACATTTTTGAAAATACTTTTAGAAATGAGAGGGCCTTTAGTATGGTACAAAGTACAGCCTACATAGCAAAAGAATAATAATAAAGTTGACAACATAAAAAATTGAAACAGCAATATGAGAAAAATGCATCACAAAATATTCAAAAGAAAAAAGGCAAACTGGAAAATATATTCTCAACACATAAGACAGCAAAAGACCAATTTCCCTCATGTGCAATTAAGTTTAGAAATCAGTAAGAAAAAGACAAAAAAGGAGAAGCAAAGACATTTTGTAGCAACTCTCCACAAATGGCCAATAAACGTTTGTCATTCATAATTAAAGAAATAAGTATTAAAATAGCAGGAAGGTATTATTTTTCATCTATTAGGCTGACAAAGATTAAAGAGAGTTGTAGTACCTCAGTGCTGCTGAGGGTGTAGGGAAACAAGCACTCCTGCACAGTTGGTGGGAGAATAAGTTTGTGCAACCTTTGTTAGAAGACAGCATTGGCAATTATTTAAAAATGTAACAGGGAATTCCCTGGCCGTCCAGTGGTTAGGACTTGGCGCTTTCACTTCCCAGGGCCTGGGTTTGATCCCTGGTCAGGGAACTGAGATCCTGCAAGCTGAGAGGTATAGCCAAAAAAAACCCAAAAGTAACATACATCTACCATTTGACCTAGGAATTTCTTTTCTACATACCCTTGTATGAGTACACAAAAATGTGCGAAAAAATGTTAATTGTAGCTTTGTTTGTAATAGCAAGAAAACTGGAAATAACTTTAATGCTCATCAATAGAGGGTTGGTTCAATAAATTATGGAGCTCTGCTATAAATGGAAAGCTATGCAAAATATTAAGGATGATGGAATCATTCAGTACTAACATGGAAAGGGTTCCAAGATATATTTTTAATTAAAAATGCAAATTGGCAGAACTGTATGTAAATTATGATCTCATTTGCCTTAAGTACATATTGTATATGCATAGACATATTCTGAATGATTTTGGCAGAATCCGTTAATACTGGCTACCTCTGTAGAGTGGAACTGGGGATAGTGTGACTGGGGATAAAGAGGAAAACTTTTGAATTTTCTTTTGCCATGAGTATAGTTTATTTTTAAGAAGCTACTTAATATAAATAGTAAAAACTTACACCACACCAATACTGTATACATTTCTAAATTTGTACAAATTCCTAAAAATTTTTCCTAAATCATAATCTTCAAATTTAAATTTCAGTTTTTCTGTGAGTCAAAGCATTAAGAATAAACAAAGGCCCAACTCATTTTATACAACACTGGAGAAAAAAGGAGTTAAAAACATGGCCCCAAGTAGCTTATAATCTTCCTAGTAAAGCTTTAAAGAAAGAAATATTTCTTACTTGCACTAACTCTAAGGAGAGAATGATTTCAGAAATAGGATGCATCTGTGTTGTTACAGCCAGAGTAACTGAAAAAGGTCTCTTTCTGGCAGTGGGATTTGAACTGAACTTTGAAAATGAGACAATTTAGTGAACAGGGCAGCAGCAAGGTCATTTCAGCAATACACTGGCACTTGCACAGTCAGTAAAGCAAGAACGGGCTTGGCATTGTGGGGGAAGTGCTTAGATAGATGTCCCTGTCTGAAATGAGTATATGTTTTAGGCGGTATTGGGAAGTAAAATTTATACAAGGAGGGTGAACTTGGATGGTGGAGGGCTCTTATTTCTCAGAAAGAGAAGCTTGGCCTTGATACTCTAGGCAATGTAGATTCTTGAGAGGATGAATGGTGACATGATGAAAATAAGTATTAGGAATATTAATCTGCTGGCCTTAATACAAGACAGATTGAAGTCTGGTGAAGTGGCAGTTGAGAAGGAAAGAAAAAAGTAAGAGTAGAGAAAATGGTCAAAGTAGAAAGAATTTAGTGACAGTACAGATATAGGGGACTCAGTGGACGAGTCAAAGGCAGTTCTCATTTCTCCTAGTCTACAAGCCTAGAAAAATTGATTAAAATGCTCTAGGCTCTAGACACTGTTAATTGGTTTATTGAAGCTAATGAGGACCATATTTCTCCAACCTTTATGTACCTCCTGGGTATAATTTCTTCCCTTCAAACTCAGGAATATATATAGATAAAGATTTTTTCCCCCAGCCATTTATTCTGCCATTTTTTTCTCAGTTATATTTGTAAAGACCCAACCCACAATTCCCCCTGATTTCAATGCTATTTCTCTTTTATTTTAACTCCTCTAAACTTTCCTCTAACTGAATTTTATATCTTCTTTTACTATCTCTCAATATTATTTCAACTCTATGAAATCTCATACTCCCAATTATTACTACATATTTGAAGCCATTAGGGACTTATCTCTGTACCAGCCTAGCACAGCATCAGGTGCAGTAGAAGGTAATCATCAGGCACCATGGGGCTCTATAATTAAATTGATGGTGATGGTACTAGCCAAAGATGTCCCCATGTCTTTAGTCTTGTTTTGCTGAGATTTTCCTCACTATTTTTGCTACCTCCTTCTCTTAGGGAAATTACGTGAGTTAAGAGTGCTTAACTCATGCTTAAGAATGATCTTATAAACTTTGTAAAAATATGATGTGTCACGATGCTGTGTCACAACCCTTTTCTTATAAAAGCTAAAACACAAAACCTTCTGAAGTTCTTTCAGTGAAAATTCTGGAAGGAAAATCTCTAGGAGGAGAAGCCAAGCAAATGACCCTAATTATTTCACCTCCATTTTCATCTTCCCTTGGGAAGATTTGTGCTGTCCCAACTTGAATTATGCTGGGTACCAAACTCTGGTCCAAATGTGAACAATATTTCCTTCCTTAGTTCTCCTTAGGACAGAATAAATAAGTGGTCATTTTGAAAACTTCACTAAATATTAAGATAGAACAAAAAATTAAAGGAAATAGCAAAAAAAAAAAAAAACCCCACCTCAAGCATAAAAGATGTGTTTTTTGTTTTTCGTTTTTTTAAAAAATTTATTTATTTATGGCTGTGTTGGGTCTTCGTTTCTGTGAGAGGGCTTTCTCTAGTTGTGGCAAGCGGGGGCCACTCTTCATCGCGGTGCGCGGGCCTCTCACTATCGCGGCCTCTCTTGTTGCGGAGCACAGGCTCCAGACGCGCAGGCTCAGTAATTGTGGCTCACGGGCCTAGTTGCTCCGCGGCATGTGGGATCTTCCCAGACCAGGGCTCGAACCCGTGTCCCCTGCATTGGCAGGCAGATTCTCAACCACTGCGCCACCAGGGAAGCCCGAAAGATGTGTTTTTTGGTTTTTTTTATATATATAAAAAGATGTGTTTTTGATTATGAAATAATTATAGCCATACAGAAATCTTAAAGGATTAGATCAATTTTGCAAGCACGGTTTTCTTGCCTTTCATTTCCCTACCTCTATATGACAAGGCATCTCAGTACCATCACAAGAGAGGTGTTTTCATCACATACTGACTCATTCTTGGACTAAGGTTTAGGAGACTGGCTTAAATGTCTCAGATTAATTGGGGTCTTCTTACGCAGTTCAGGTTTCTAGCCTGAGGTATATACCTTATCCATAGTGGATTATCGGAATTATTGGAATTCACACAATATCTAAACCTTTCTGGCTGAGGTTAAAAGATCTGCCAACTTCTTGAGCATTCTGTGAGGAAGTGATCTAAAGCGTCATCATCATCATCATCATCATCATCATCATCATCACAAAGTGACTTTAATCATATCACTATAACACATACACAGTAACAAAAGAATAGTCCTTCCATAGAAACACATGGGAATGAAGAAGGAAAAAATATCAGCAATCCTGTAGCAGAAAATTATGACCTCCTACACTCAGCATTAAAAACGAGTTTAATCATTTTTCTTCTTTTTCTAAAAAAGTAAAATTAAATTAAAAGGTAAATTAAAACTAAAACGAAGGTGATCTAGGATTTGAAAATGTGAAGTGATGTTTTATCACTAACCAGATATTTAATTTTTTTCAATAATTAGGTTAACAATAAAGGCTAAAAGCAAAAGGAAAAAAAAAAACACCTCTGCATTTTAAATGAGGAAAATCACATTCCTATGCTTAGATGTTTTTCTTTCAAGTGTCAGAATTTTAGAGTCAAAATATTTCCTATCAATTGCTGGTTTATTAGCAGGGCTTATTGATTTTTAATTAGATTTAATAAATATTCAGTGGTATAGAAAGCACTATGCTAGAGAATAAGTGAATAATAAGAATAAGGCATTTCACATACCTTCAGGAGTTCAAAATCCAGTGGGGAAGACAGAACAATTATTGGAACCATTACCTAAACATGAATTTTTTAAGGTTTGAGAAAGAGAAACTGCAGTAGTTATTTGCATACTTATTGTTTATTGAAACTGTTTTTAGAAATGAGTTTTTTTTTCATAACATGTTAATAATTCTCACCTCTATATTTTGCTATGTTGTTCTGGTGAATTTGACTTTATATAAAGAGCCTTCATTTGATTTAGCATTATTAGGAGAATATTTAATAGAGAGAAGGAAAGCATCAAGTGAGTGCTAATGATCTCAATTTATAAATAAAAGGTTGCCTCACAATTAGACAGCTGGATTTGCTTTCTTCTTTTGAAATGCAATGATTCAAGAAGAATTTTTCTAAATATTTCAGATCAGTCATATTTAAATTAAAAATGTAAATTAAAAGTTAAAATGCCAGCCAGCTGCAAATCTACAAGCAACAGGTGTACTGTGAAGCCTTTATTATTAGAGACATTAGATACACAAATTTCAAGTCATAACATTTCAATATAACATACTGTGTGGTTTCCATTAATAAAATATTTTGTATAGAAATAGCAAAATATTTTTATACAAAGCAGTGGGTCTGTTATCACTTCCATTTGCAAAAGATGAAGACTGTCAATAATTAGTCCTGTTTGCAAGAGCATCTTGGGTTCTAATGGTTAGGGGAGCAATAAAGAGGTCTAGGGAGCAGTTATGAAGTAAATGAACAGAATATGTTTTCCCTGATACCACGTGAGGAGAAACACTTTGCGAGATCCAAAGGAAATAAGAAACTTAAATTGAGATTATCAAGGCTAAGAAAGCCACTTGTGGAGGCATAAATATAATCATCAAACAGAGCTATTAGAAAATCATATTGGTCTCAAATATGAAAGTAGAAATGGGATTCCTATCACTCCCCTAATCGTATTTTGGGGAGTGAAACTTCCTGAGTTATTTTACCCAGTGATCCATTACCTAGGTTGTTCCTCTCCCCCAGAACTGTTCTAAGAGCTGTGATACTCTTTTCTACCCACCCCACTTCTTTCAACCACCTAGTTCCACTTTCCAAATACATAGCACTGAATCCACCATTCAACTATTTTATCCTTCAGGGAGTGCCCTCTATATGTGCTTAGTGCTGAGTAGGAATGTAATGTCCCTGACTTCAGGAATTTATAGTCTACTGAGAGAGGCAAGACATATACATAGTATAAAGCAAGTCAAAGCAGTGTTTATAGAAACTAACATCGTCAAAGAGATAGTCTTTAAATGGGCCTTAGGGAGGGTGGAGTGGACATTCTTGGCTCCATAACCAATATTCATTATTTGCTTCCTCACTGTTAAGAGCATTCAGGCTTTAGCTTGGATAATATCTTCTACCATAAGCTCAAGTATTTGGAGGGAACCTGATCCCACCTCAAGTTTCAGGGGGATTTGTGGTTGGTTTAATTTAATCACTGGCACATTCCATTTCCCCTGGTCACATCATTGTTTGGTTGGGGCTGAGGGTGGGGGATGGGAAGAGGAGACTATGACCCAATCAAGGTGAATTTCAGGACTCTTATTTGGAATACTGGGAAGAATTTCTCTCTTCCTCAAACAACAGGGTGCATGAATATGAAGCCTGGAACAACTAGAGCCATTTTTTTCCAGGTAGTAAGTCAGCCAGAGGGTCAAGAAAATATACAGACAAGGGCACTGCCAAGAGAACTGCAGAGAAACAGAGGTGGAGCCACTGGATCCAGCCAATCTAAAACCTGCCTTGGGACTTCCCTGGTGGTCCAGTGGTTAAGGCTCCACGATCCCAATGCGGGGGGCCTGGGTTTGGTCCCTGGTCAGGGAACTAGATCCTGCATGCTGCAACTAAAGATCCCGCATGCTGCAGCATGCTGCAATGAAGATCTTGCGTGCTGCAACTAAGACCCAGCACAGCCAAATAAATAAATAAATAAATATTAAAAAAATAAAATAAAACCTGCCTTGCCACCAGGCCAAACATTTCCTTATTGTTTAACCTAGTTTAAGGTTTTTGTTTGTCTGTTTGTTTTACATGTAGCTGAAAGCCTTTTGATTTCAAATAAGCAGACAGAAGAGGCTGCCGTGTTCCAGGCATAAGTGGCATTGAAGAGATGCAAATAAGTCAGAAAGCCCTTGAAGATAAACAGTAGACCAACATGTTTGGGAGGGAGGGTCTATAGAATGTAACAGTAAAGACAAGTGTAAAAAAAGTGGTTCAGAGGTAGATGCAGAAAAAATTAAAACTCTGGCTACAGATTTTGGACTTGTTTTGTAGGCAGGATCAGTTGTTGGATTTTGATTGGGTAATGTAAGAATAATAAACATTTACTGAGCACTTAACAATGTGCCAGGCATATACATGTATTACCTCATTTAATTTTGAGCTCTTTAATGAGGTGCTATCTCTTTCCCTGTTCAACAGATGAGGAACATGCTTTGTAACATGGTTGATAAGTGGCAGAGCTGAGGTTAGAATCCTTGCATTCTGACCTTAGAGCTGGCACTCTGAACTGTTGCTTTAGTCTGCCCCCTACATGTCATAGTAAAAGGGGTGTTTTTAAAGGTTGATCTGATAGCAGTGTACTGAATGATTTGGAGGGGAAAAGCAGAAGAGACTGAAGCAAGGGGAAATAGTTCTGGCACAAAATTTTAGAACTGAAGAGAACATAGTGACAACCTTGTCCTGTCCATTTTATCTTTTTAATTTTTGGCTGTGCCACACACATGCCATGCAGGATCTTATTTCCCGGACCAGGGATGGAACCTGCGCCCCCTGCATTGGAAGAGCAGAGTCTTAACCACTGGACCGCCAGGGAAGTCCTAGCCCTATTCATTCTATGGAGGAGTTTGGGGCTCAAAGATTGTGATACCTAAAATGACATAACTAATTGGTGGTATACGGAGTCCAAGTCCAGTGATCTTTCTCCGACTAAGATATTGCAATTATTTGAGTGGGATGTGATAATAACCTAGGTTAGAGTGGTGGCAATGAGAATAGTTTACGGGATATCTCTGAGATATGATAAAGAAATAATTGATAGTATGCAGGGGCTGATTACATATAAGAAAAAACATAAGGAGTAATCACAGATGTTTTCGACATTCCTGCCACAGAAGATTTGGGGCTGGGGGGTGGGAGTGGGAATAATGATTCCAATGACAGAAAAATAGAAGTTGGAAAAGGAACTTTTTGTTGTTGCTGGGGAAGGGATAGTGGATAAATTCTGTTTTAGGCATATTAAGATTGAGGTGGTAGTGGAACCCTCAAGTATAAATACGTCATAGACAGCTGAGAATGAAGAAGTGAAATGAGATACAGTTTTAGATATTAGTTTCATTGAGGTAGACGTTGAAACCATAATTTTGTCATTAAACATCAAGTAAGAGTAAAACACAGTGTGGGCATTATTATTACTATTACTATTTTTTAAAATCTCCTGCATCCACCGGGGGTCCTTTTAGTTACTTGAAAAAACATTAGGGGAATAAACTTTCAGTTATTTTGAAAAAACTTTTGAAATGTTTCTACTGGATTTGAATAAAAATCTTCCAGTCAACAGTGGAGAAAGGTAAGCAATAACTTGCTTAAGGTTGTACGTTATCATGGTCATCAATTCAATACATATTTGTATATTAGAAACTCTATTTATAAGGTAATTAATTCCTATGTGTGTATATTTTAACAGTAGGGTGGCCAAAGTCCTTCCACTTTAGTTTTGGTACCGCTTGCATTTTATGAAAGATTTTCATCTATAGTTTTAGAGTAAAATCTGAATATATCCCAATTATCCTTATACCATTAATTCTTTTTGAACCTATTTCCCCCACTTTTTGTGGCTGCAGTAAAAAGTAAAATTTACCTTCATGCCACCATTTTCTTCCTTACGCTTTCTCTAATGTGATTTTTATCTGTGAATCTGAAACATCATTTGCTCATTTTCACATTTCACAGTGTTTTTTCTTATCAAGAAAAAATGGCTTGGAATGTAAGAATTTAAAAAAATAAGTTCATATAAGTGAGAACTAAAAAATTGTCTTCTTTTTCTGCTGACACTAAATATTATGGTTATTTCCCCAACATCTATTTCAGTCTTCCCCGTTTATGTGGCAACCATGTGGTTTGGGTAGGCCAAGCCTCTTGCTATGATGATGGATTCAGGTTAATCACACCTAAGTCATCAGAGCATGGACTGCCCTGGCCCCAGGGATGAATGAGAAGTGCTCTAATCAGTGCACAGTTTAGAACTTCTGTTGAATGGATATGGGAGCAGACTAGCTTAGGTATGAAGAGGCCCTGATTATTTTTGTCAGCCATATTATGTCAGTGAAAGTAACCATTGTTAAAATAAAGTCAACACCATGTACAGATTTAGAATGAAGCTGAATCCTTGATAAAACATAGCTAGACTGCCAGACCAATCAATTCTGAAACCTTACCCACTTCTGGATTTTCTAGTTAAATGAGCCAATAACTTTCCTTATTTGTCAGTTTGTGTCGAATTTTTCTGTGTACATCACTGAAAGCATCCCATGAGGTAAAGCATTCTTTCTCTATTGGTAAGCTTACTGTTGTTACGGGGAAAAGTCCTGGAATAGACTCTTTCTTTAAACCTCTATACTCAGTTTTTTATTCTTGACTAAACTGCTCATGACAATTGCACAAGGCTTTAAAATTGAACCTTATTTACTTATTGCTTACATATGGGGAATAATGTATCTTTTATCAGTCTCACAGACTTACTTAAAAATGAGCTCATTTTCTCAAGGGTGTTATGGTCTTGAGACATCTTCTGGGATTTTCAAACCTTGGTGTTGTTTCTCAAAAGAAAACAATGTTGTTGAGTCTGCCAAGATCTCCTCACCTTCAATACGGTTTTCAAACATTCCCATTTTGGGCTTCCCTGGTGGTGCAGTGGTTGAGAGTCTGCCTGCCAATGCAGGGCACACGGGTTCGAGCCCTGTTCTGGGAGGATCCCGCATGCCGCAGAGCAACTGGGCCCGTGAGCCACAACTTAAAAAAAAAAAAAATTCCTGTTTCTTTCTTTTTTTTTTTTTAATGTCTTTTCAGGTCTTCTGCCCATTTTTATTTTTATTTTTTTTTAATTTGAATTTCTTTTTTAAAAAATTAATTAATTAATATTTTATTTTTGGCTGCATTGGGTCTTCGTTGCTGCACGCAGTCTTTCTCTAGTTGTGGTGAGCAGGGGCTACTCTGTTGTGGTGTGCCGGCTTCTCATTGTGGTGGCTTCTCTTCTCTAGGCGTGTGGGCTTCAGTAGTTGTGGCAGATGGGCTCAGTAGTTGTGGCTTGCGGGCTCTAGAGCGCAGGCTCAGTAGTTATGGCACAGGGGCTTTGTTGCTCTGCGGCATGTGGGATCTTCCCGGACCAGGGATCAAACCCGTGTCCCTTGTATTGGCAGGCGGATTCTTAACCACACTAGGGAAGTCCTGTTCTCGTTTCTTAATTCATTGTCACACTTAAAAACAAATACTAAACTATCTTACAAATAAACAAAGAATAAAGATAACGGAATGTTTTTCCTAATGTTGACTCCTTGCAATACAGATGCCTAGATGAGCCTCTATTAGTGCTGTCCAATAGAAATTTCTTCTGAGATGAAAATGTTCTATATTGATACTGTGCGTTAGCCACATACAGTTATTGAGCACTTGAAATGTGACTAGTAACTGAAGAATTGAATTTTTAAAAAATTTTTATTGAAATATAGTTGATTTACAATGTTGTGTTAGCTTCAGGTGTACAGCAAAGTGATTCCGTTTTATATATATATATAGATATACAGATAGATATAGATATATATAGATATTCATTTTTTGATTCTTTTTCATTATAGGTTATTACAGGATATTAAGTATAGTTCCCTGTGCTGTAGTACGTCCTTGTTGGTTATCTATTTTATATATAGTAGTGTGTATATTTTAATCCTAAACTCCTAATTTATCCCTTCCCCCCTTTCCCCTCTGGTAACCATAAGTTTGTTTTCAATGTCAGTAAGTCTATTTCTGTTTTATAAATAAGTTAATTTGTATTTTTTTTTTTAGATTCCATGTGTAAGCAGATATGATATTTGTCTTTCTTTGTCTGACTTACTTCACTTAGTATGATAATCTCTAGGTCCATCCATGTTGCTGCAAATGGCATTATTTCATTCTTTTTTTTATGGCCAAATAATATTCCATTGTGTATATATACCACATATTCTTTATCCATTCATCTGTTGATGGACATTTAGGTTGCTTCCATATCTTGGCTGTTGTAAACAGTGCTGCTATGAACATTGGGGTGCATGTATCTTTTCGAATTTTAGTTTTCTCCAGATATATGCCCAGGAGTGGGGTTGCTGGATCATATGAAGAACTGATTTTTCTTTTTTTTTGGTTGTGCCATGTGGCGTGCAGGATCTTAGTTCCCCGACCAGGGATTGAACCCATGCCCTCTGCATTGGGAGCATGGAGTCTTAACCACTGGACTGCCAGGGAAGTCCCCAAGAATTGAATTTTTAATGTTACTTAATTTTAAGTAATTTAATAATAAATTAATATAAATTTAAATTTACTAGCCACCTGTGGCTAGTGTGGCTATGGCTAGTGGCTACCATATCAGACAACACAGCTCTAGATCAACCTTAGACTATTACAGAGTTAAATAGAAAAAATGGCAAAAGATTGTTGTAGCCAAACAAGTGTATTTCTTTTGGCTGCACTGCATGGCTTGTGGGATCTTAGTTCCCTGACCAGGGATCAAACCCATGCGCCCTGCACTGAAAGCACAGAGTCCTAACCACTGGACCACCAGGGAATTCCCAAAACAAGTGTACTTTTACAGTCTTTTCTTATCTTTGGGATGAAGTTCAACATTGATTTAATGAGATTTTATTCGTTTAAATCAAATTAAGTGATAGGAATTCCCTGGCGGTCCAGTGGTTAGGACTTGGTGCTTTCACTGCCATGGGCTCCAGTTTGATCCCTGGTTGGGAAACTAAGATCCCGTAAGCCATGAGTGCAGCAAAACAAAACAAACACAAAAACAAAAAAAAACCCAAACACCAAATTAAGTGAGTTTACTGGATTCCTTTGTGGACTCTTCTCTCTCCCTCACCTGTCCCAGCTGATTGGTCACTAAGTCCTATTCTTCCTACATCTTCAGAATATCTTAAAGATATCACCTCCTTTCCATCTGCATTACCATTGTTCAGGTCCTATCTGACCTTTATTATTTTAACAGCTTCTCAATTTGTCTTTTTACTACCATGCTTGTTTCTCTCCATTTCACTTCCTACCTTCTTATAGAGTAACCTTTCCTAAAAACAATCTCACCACATCACTTCCATTCTTTAGAATACACTTCACACTCAAAATGTGGTCAATGGGTCAGCAGTATAGGAGGCATTGCCTGGAGCTCATTGGAAATGCAGAATCTCAGTCTCCACCCAAACTAACTGAATCAGAATCTGTATTTTAATGAAATATATAATGGTGATTTTTATGCACATTCAAGTTTGAGAAGCACTGTTAATAGGATGAAGTCCAAACTCTTTAACATATCATAGAGGTTCTGGTCTAGCTCAGTTTCTGGCATCATCTCTGGCAACTGCCCCTTTCCAATCTCTTAAAACCCATAATCAATGTTGTACAAAATAATTTATAATTCTGAGTATGCACCTTTGTTCTGCTGCCTAAAAACCTTTTTTGCCCTGATCTTCAATACCCATTTGAAGTTTTTCTTTCTATGGTTTCTCATAAGAGTTAGGAGTATCTTCTTTGTACTCTACAGAATTTTATAAATACCTCTCTTACAGCATGTATCAAATGGATTCTAAGTACTTGTGTGTCTCTCATACTACACTGTGAACTTTTTGAGGTAGACATTATTTTTCATATAGTCATGCTGTTCTCAATAGTTCCCGATCCATGCTTGCTGTTTGAATGATGTGTTTCAAAAGACAGTATTAGATAACGGCAGTATTTCATACAATGGCTACATTCAGAAGGTAGAAAGAATCCTTGTAGAGGATTTTTATTTTACAAGAGGAAAACTGAAGCCCCCAAAGTTGAATGACTTCAAGTTATTGGCATGGTGACATTCTTCTCTGCATATACTAGGCACCCCACAAAGTATTCAGCCAATAAATATGATAAACTTATTTTTCTCTCTCTGGTTTTTAAATGAACTAAATTTCCCTTGACTAAGTAAGGTAAAGACTCTAATAAACTTGGATTAATCTCTATCTCTTCTGCTTATCTTTTCCTCACCTTTCCCTTGTGGCAAATGACAGGACTCTTTTCTATCTCCTCTTCACTTTAGTGTTATATGATGCTAATCAGAAAGATAGTGAAGTAATTAGGGATGCAGTACCATCAGTACACAGCTGATAGTAAGCTTTGCATCTCCTTTCAGATCTAAGATGCGGTTTCTTGAATTTCACAGTGTCTGGCGGAGTAAAGGACATGGACGAAAGCAGTTGGATCAGGCACCATCTTGATAAGACCAAAGCAATCCTCATAGGCAGAGGGAGACATTTGCAGTATACAGCAGTCAGTTTACATTGCAAAAGATAAACCCACCCGTTGTGGGTTTGAAAGCCACAGTATTGTGGGAAATCTTGTATTGCAGGCTATTCCTACGTGATTAGATTTTGGCCAGATTTCTACAATTCCTTCCTACATGCTCTCAAATAAAAACCATTATGTTTTCTTCTAGTTGGGAAGCCTCCTTTGACTTTATCTTCTTGCACTGTATTTCAGCCTATGTTGATGACTTCTATATCAATTATTTATTATGCTTGGCTTACAAATCCTAGGCAGTTTGATTCATTTTGCCATGATTCTTTGTTAAAAGATGGGCTCCGTTTTCCTGGTATTCCTTTTAGCTATTTCTGGATTCCAGCTGGGGTAAAAATCTTGTCCTAGGGGAGAATATAATTTAATTAGAGTGATTTACTTTTTAAAAATTTACTCTTTTGTAATGGAGAACTCACTAACTCTATTTCAACCAAATTTATTAAATGTCTACCATATAGTGTGGTAATTACAGGATGGTTATGACATAGACCTTTCCTCTGGGAAATACTGTTTGAATTTTATAGAAATTTCTATACCCATTATGTATTGTACACCTGAGCCTAATTCATATTACACTAAATATAGCATGACCATAAAATTTGAGGTGCAAACTGGGATACTTTGAAAGGAGTTGCAACTAATAATTACACCTGATCACCAGATTAAACAAGGACTGTCCTGGGCAAACTGGGATAGTGTTGGGCAAACTGGGATAATGTCAGGCAAACTGGAACATTAACAAAACATTTGTTTCTGTTATAATATTTTTTTTGCATTTTAAGTATTATAGTTATTAGGGAGCAGGTTGGGTTAAATATAACTATTTTATGATGCCTATTACATGCCAGACACTACAGTAAAGTATACTCAGACTTTAGTCAGGGAAACAGAATATATACATATAGCTATATTAAACAATTGTGTATAGTGGCATGAATACTGGATAGAAAGTCAGGATACCTAGATTGAAAATTTGCCTTGAAATTCAATCTCTTCCTTTGGTCGAATCACTAAACCTCTCAGGCTGTCTTCTTACTTATAAAATAGAATGATACTTATTCTTTGTAGGATGGTGTGAGAAGGTGGTAAAAAATGTGAAAGCAGCTAACATACTATCTATCCAACAAATAATGAATGCTTGACAATGAATGTCGACTTTGTTGATTTTCTAGTTTAATGAAAGGCAGCTAGAGTGGAAGTTAGAGACTCTTATTTTCTTTCTAAAAACTTTTATTACAAAGAATTTTTTACTATCTTCCACGGCCAATTTTGCCCCATGCACACCCCCATCCATATTATTTTGAAGCAAACTCAGATATCACATAATTTCATCTATAGGTATTTTAGTATGTATCACTAAGGATTCTTTACTTTTTTTAAACATCATCACAATATCATTATTAATCAAAGAAAGCAACAATAATTCCCCATTATCATCAGGTACCTAGTTACTGTCCAAATTTTCAGTTCTCTTATAAAAGTTTTTTCACTCTTTTTTAAAATCAAGGTCCAAATGAGGTCCACAAATCCTTGCACTTTGTTGATGTCTTTTAGGTTCCATTTAAAATATAGATGCCCCCTCCATCTCTTTTTAATTTTTTTTCCTTGCAATATATTTGCTGAAAAAACTGGGTTTTAGGGAATTCCCTGGTGGTCCAGTGGTTAGGACTCTGCACTTCCACTGCTGGGGGGCCCAGGTTTGATTCCCTGGTTGGGGAACTAGGATCCCGCAGGTCGCGCAGCACGGCAAAAAAAAAAAAAGAAAAAAGAAAAAAAACAACAGTTGGGTTTTGCCCTGTAAAATATTCTATAGAGTGTTCCACAGATTGCAATCCCATGGTGCAGTTTAATCATGGAATAAATTTTATTTGATATTAATACAAGTCTTGTTCAAGTAAGCTCTGTCATTAACATGCACATTTGTATGTCTTGTATGGTATCTCATATATTGGGTCTACCTGCAATTTTCAAAGATTCCTATGGTGTTCCTACAATGTGCCTGAGTGGGATAGAAGCACTGTGTTTAAGAGAGCAGAGACTAGAATTGAGACACTTCATTGTGAATTCTGGTTCCACCACTCACTAGTTGTCTGAAGTAAGTCTCCCTTTTTAGGTTTCTAAAATGGGGTTAATATCTCAGTGGGTCATTGTTAGGATTAGGTAAGTGAAGCGCTTAGCATGCTATCTGACACACAGGATGGCTCTTAAGTGTTATAAATATTTTTTACAATGAGGATAGTAAAATTTGGCCTTGAGTTTACAATGAAGTTGGGGAGATGGAACAGATACAAAAAATTAAATAAGTATAAATAAATGTAGTCAAAGTGATCATGGAAACTGAGACTTAAAATGGAACTTGATGGAGGAATAGCTCTGAGAAGAGAGTTTTATTATATATCTGCTACTCTGCATGATGCTGTAAGCCCAGTTGTTCAGTCCTCACAACCACACTATGAGGGAACATTTCTTACCAGGTCATGCGTGAGAAGTCTAAGGCTCCAGGAGGTCACTATCTTGTTCCAGGTCACCAGTTAGTGGGGGACCATGGTGTAGTTTAATATGTTCCTCTGTTCTCAGTATTTCCTGTAAATTGGTAGGTGGATCTAGAAGATGTTGTAAATTCAGGTTTGATTTTTTTTTTTTTTTTTTTGGTCAGACAACTTCACAGGTTGTATAGTTTTTCCATCAGGAAGCACATAATGCCTGGTTGATTATCTTTTATTATGTTAGCAGCTGTTGCTATTTAATTGATATTTAATGCCTAGATCTATTTTTTCATTAAGGGTTTTATATTTATTTCTGATCTTATAAAATTCACTTGTTTTTGTTACTTCTGAAAATGGTCAGAGTTGTAAGTAAGATGAAGATATAATTAAGAAAATATTTACATCAGTTACACCTATATGTCCCAACCTCCAATACTGTCCTATTTCACTTTAAAGATGTGCTCATTGATTGCTAGGAGGGAATAAAAATAGAAATAACTTTATAATGCTATAAGTGAAAGATGATTAGAATATGATTTTCCCAGACCTTTTTAATATAAATGGCTCTATGGATTTTATGAAATAATAATTAAGTAATAACCTCCTATATTGCTAGATACACAAAAAGTAATTAATAAAGCTTATCTACACTAACATCCTCGAAATTTTTCATTACTTCTTGGCTTCAAATACCAATAATTAAACTGTACTAATCTCTAGCTTCTTTTCTAGGAACAAACAATGTATTCTTTCTCTGATGCTGTGCTCTTTTGTTAATCACCAATTTAATATTCTTATTTTTATTTAAAATTACAGTATGCTCCTATAGTCACAGTTAAGCACTTTGAGTTACTTTTCCAATAATGCTGATTAACTTTTGATGAACCAGTCATATCCTTCCACCCAGTTCCTGGTCAAGAAATAACATGTTGTCATCTGACAACTGGCAAAGATTAACAGTCAGCTGTGGCCACTGCACTGACTGACTCACCCAGGGATTTAAACCATGACCTTGGCCTCATTATCATGCTGTTATAATCTACTGAGCAAAATAGCCAGAAAAATAAATTCTGAAGACAGGAAGTAAAAAATTCTGCTATTTGTATCTCCAAACCTAAACCACCACACATCTGTGTCCTTTCAGCAATTCTCTTAGCAGGTGTTTTGGAAATGGATGAGGAATTGAAGGCAGGATATTCTCCTGAAAATCAAAGCTGATCATGTCAGTTCTCTGGCTAAAGAAACCTCCACTGCCTGCCTAATGCCTATAGGACAAGTTCAAATTCTTCAGCAGAGCATATAAGGTTGTAGCATAATCTTGCCACAGCCTGTTTTCCTAGCTTTATCTCTTGCTGCAACTCCCTGCTTCCCTGTCTTCATACTCCAGTAACAGTGATTTTTCTCATTGTTTTGTGACTGCTCATGTAATTGTGCATATATTTATCGAGTCTTTGTAATATATGAGACAGTTTGATAGGCCCTAGGGAAACTGGAGTGAAAGTCATATTCCTTGCCCTTAAATAATTCATGGTCTAGTTGAGGAGGCAGACAGGGAAATAAATGGCTCCAACAGTGTGTGACAAGTGCTATCTGTGAGCAGGGTATGTGCAGTGCTAAGAGATCCTGGGGCAAACAGGAGGGAGGAGGAAAAAAGGGAGGCATGAGCACATGGTGGAGAAGACAAAGAAGTTAACTGACAGAGAGGGAGGTTATGGGAGAGGGAGTAGAAAGGGTGGTCCAAGTTAAGGGAATAGAAAGTCCCAAAGACGAGAAACTACATATTCAGTAAAGTGCAAGTCAGTTGTCACGGCTGAAGAGGGGTGCGTGTTCGTAGGCTGGGTTGGAGATAAGGCTACAGAGGTAGGCAGTAGCTGAATCCTAAAGGAACCTCTATTTTTACCTTGACAGAGTTTAGATCTTACTTCTCTGCACCTGTGTTTCCCTCTTTCGAGGCTGCTTTTTCCTTTTCGCCCACCCAACTTAAACCAGTCATGGCAAATTCTCTCCCCAGAAATTCATTCAACAAGTATTTGTTGGAATACTTACTATATGCCGTGTATTGTTCTAGGTGCTTGGGATACATGAGTAAAAATCCTACTCTGTCCCTGTGCTTATATTCTAGTGGGGGAAGTTAAAGGTTAATGATAAACGTAATAAGCTGGGATATTATTCAACTTAGAGTAAAAGTAAAGTTGGAGAGTGGCAAGTGTTATGGAAAAGAGAAAAAGTAGGGTAAGGTAAAGGAGACTGGAGTGACCGGGGAGCAGGTGGGGCAGGCTAGAGTATTAAATAGGATGGATAACTAAGCAGAAATATGCAGGAGAAGAGGAGTCAGCCAAGTGGATATCTTGGTGAATAGTGTTTTGGGCAGAAGGAACAGCTAGAGGAAAGCCTACAAGGGAGTAGAGGATGAGGTCAGAGAGGTTCCGTGGGACTTGCAGGCCATTTAAGGAGTTTAGTTCTGACCCAGTCAAGTGGGGAGCCACCACAGGATTTTGATCAGTGTAGTGACATGGTCCGACTAATGTTTTAGGAGGCTTTCTCTTTATGCTGTGTTGAGAAAAGACTGTAAAGCCACAAGGATAGAAGCAGGGAGATCTATTAGGAGAAACTGAGATGATTCCAAGCATTGTGAGGCAGCCAGATCTCTTAGCAGAGTACTGAGTCCTCAGTAAATTCTAGTGATTATTTCAGTTTATGATTTTAGTTTAGATATGCCTCCTATAAATTATTTAGTAGATTACAAGTAATTAGCCCTTACTCACATGTAAAAATGAAAGTCCACAGGCTTACAGTCTTCACAAACTTATGCTTCTATAGGAACTGAAGAAAGGACTTGCATTTTGGAGTTAGTTTGTGGCCTGTCAAGAAGCCCTTGAGAACTCAATGAAGGATGAAGATGAAGATGGCTAGTTACTTCTAAAGGTAAATAAGAACAATGCACTTTCAACTCAACTTCAAATGTGTTCATATATTTGAGGGACATGCCCAAGTAAAACATAATGCCATACAAGATATAATGAGATGTGATAAAACATTTTAGTAAAATACTAAACCGGAACAGAGAAAACAAAGCACTTCTAAGATCCATATTGTAGTAAAATCAAAAGATAGAGACCTTTGGAAGGTATTTTAGTTCTCAGCAGAGCAATCTTACTTTAAATTGGGCCTACTACTTTGAAAAGTAGCCCATTTGAAATTCTATGGGATTCTATCTATATGTTATATAAATACTGTAACAAATTTTTATTTTGAAAAGGTGTACGAGTCAGGGTGGAAGATGATTTTAAGACGCTTCCACTGCTAAGGATTCCCTTTAATAGGAAAAACACGTGTAGTTGTTTGTAGTAAAGAAATGTAAAACGGAAACACTTCTGCTTTATTCAATCCTGTAAGAAGTCAGGTGTCCCAGTGATACCAGCTCATGCACACTGAGTTTTATATGCTGGCACTGTCTCCAGGCAGGTAAGAGGCAGCGGGGGTTCTGAGAGACAGCTGCAGGCACCCAGTGTGCTTTGTGTCTGGTAGAAAACAGTCCCTGGCCCAGGGTGTGACTCTACTGTAAAGGAAGCCAAAATCATCCAATTTGGACAACCTCTTTTAGGTTCACATTTTATGTACTCAAAATAAGTATGCTATTTTAGCCTCAGGGTAGTCTGTTTCTGCTTGGGTTGATAGCTGGCTGGGGAGTGGAGGTGGTGTTACTTCAAACCTGGCTCAGAAACAGTTGAGTAAGGTAGAGTGTTCCACCCATCCTTCTTGTTTTTACTTCTGTTCTCCTTTCTTTTTTTATTTATTTATTTATTTATTTATTTATTTATTTTTAGCTGTGTTGGGTCTTCGTTTCTGTGCGAGGGCTTTCTCCAGTTGCGGCAAGCGGGTGCCATTCTTCATCGCGGTGCGCGGGCCTCTCACTATCGCGGCCTCTCTTGTTGCGGAGCACGGGCTCCAGACGCGCAGGCTCAGTAGTTGTGGCTCACGGGCCCAGTCGCTCCGTGGCATGTGGGATCTTCCCAGACCAGGGCTCGAACCCGTGTCCCCTGCATTGGCAGGCAGATTCTCAACCACTGCGCCACCAGGGAAGCCCTGTTCTCCTTTCTTTTAAAGGAGCTTTTAGTGTATTTTAGTGGCAGTGAGGGTTTCCAAGGCAAAGGTCACAGATATATGTATTTACTGGTACCTGTCATTGCATATGAGTGGAAAGGAAAGTGTGGATGTTATTTAAAAACTCAACATTTAAATCTTAGGTAAAAAAAAAAAAAATCAGTCTCTCTAGACGTGTTCTGTTTTCCACTTCCCAGTTTCTCCTCCATTATCTTTTATTGTAATGCACATAGTGTAATTCCCAACCTTTACTATATATTAGTCACTTGGGGAATTTTCAAAATATACCCATGACCAGGGTCCTAACCCCAGAGCCTGATTCATTTGCTCTAGGGTTACACTCAGGTGGTATTTGAAAAAAGTGACCCAGGTAATTTTAATGTGCAGCCAGCATTGAAAACCACTACGGTTTCAAACAGGAGCAAAAGTATCTAGGTTCTAGTTGCAGTGCTGCCATTTACTAGCTGGCTGATCTTAGTCTTCTATTTCCCATAGGATAATGAGGTTGGATTAGAGATACATAAAAATTCTCTAACTCTACAACAACATTACATAAATTGGGATTCATATGATCTCATCAAACTAGCTCCAAAGAGATGAAAACGGAATTATTTAGAGTGTGAGAGTGTGATTTGAAGTAGGTAATATAATAAATAAATAAATAAATAAACAAGTAAATAAAAGCACTTAAGTAAACTTTTCCCTCTTCCCAATTACAAGGGGTGGGAGAAAAGAAACATAAGACATTAATGCTTAGAAATCACAAGAGATTTCTAGGGCTGCTGTGTCTATCGCCAGCTCTCTTAAGTTGGGAGCTAGTCAGGTGGTACCTGGGGGACAGGGGGAGGAGAGAGTTTGCTACACACCAAGAAGATACATATAATACAAACCCCAAAGGGCTTACACTACTCATCAGAGCATAATCTGGCCTGGTGCTAAACAGAGCTAGCGTGGAACGTGGGGTAGGGGTGTGTACATATACGTAGACACACACCCGCGCACGCGCACACCCCCCCCCCCCAACTCTGCCATCCACCGTGCTTGCCGAGAGCAGGCAGAAGGGCTGATCCCTGGCAACGCGTCCCCAGGCCTCAACCCCACCCCTCTCCACCAGCTCCCTGTCCCGCCCGCACCCAGAAGGTTGTGGGCTGGGCCCAGCCCCACCAATAACGTAAGGCAGCGGCAGCCACGGCCATCCTCCAGGAGCGGGTTTTCTGTCCACTCTCAACCTCTTTCATCTTACCCGTCCCTGTGCTCGGAAAACCAGACCCTGACACTAACCCCATCCCCTGGCTTCCCTGCCAGTTCTCTCTAGACTAGGCCCTCCAAAAAGAACCAAATAGAACCGAAGCCCTTGGCCCAGCAGAGGCTCATCCTCACCCTCCGGTTGATCCTTAGTCCTTTCGCGCTCCCACTCGCAGCCTCTTGTCTCGTCCTCATCCTCACACCTGTCCCAGACAAACGCTATCTTCCCCAATCTCACCTCCCGCTTCTCCAGGCTCTTCTATGCCCTCGGCTCAGTAGCTCTCCGAGCATTCTTTGCCATGGGGACCCCACGCCACGCTTACACTCTCCCTCCTTCCAGGACCCCTCCCATGACATCTCGAGAGTCCCTCCACGCGCTCACACTCTTTCACCGGCAGCCAGACACCATGCCCGCCCCCCGCCCTCCCGTTCCAAAACCCTGGGAGCCCTCACTCCCGGATCACACCCGATCTCCGGACGCGACACGCCCCGCCTTCTGTGCCCACACTCCTAGTCCTCCTAGTCTTCTGCCTCTCCGGCTGACCCACAGGGCGCCCCCATCCACCTCGGCTCTCGCTCTTTCCTCTCTCCAGACGCAGCCTCGCACGCTCACATTCGCCACGCCCCCGCCCTTGAAACTCCCGCTCCCCGCCTCCGCCCGGCTCACACTCTCAGCCTCACCACATCCCCCCGCCCGCCCCCAGTCCACAGATCGCGTTCGGGAGGGGTGGCCGCCGCCCGCTGGGCGTCCGCGGTGCCCGGGCCTCAGCGGCCGGGAGGTGACGCGGCCCCGCGGGAGGAGCCCGGGAGGCGGAGGGGCGGAGGAGGCGCGGACGCGGCGGCAGCAGCGGCGTAGGGAGCGGGCCCACCGCACCCACTCTACGGACCCAAGGGGCGGCGGCGGCGGCGGCGGCTGAGGGACCCTGGGCGGGCGCGTGATGAGGAAGGACCGGCGCCCGACCCTGCTGCGCGTCGGAGCTCGCTTGGATGCGGGCGTTGGCAGCCGCGTAGCCCCGGCCCCGGGACTCTCCGCCGCTAGCCCTTGTCATCCCTTCTCCGCGTTCGCTTCCCCGCTCTAGCCCGGAGGGGTCTCTGGCGGCCGTCCCCTGCCCCGCGGCCCTCTCCTCGCGTCGTGGCTAGAGGGGGGTCCTCCCTCCGCGGCGCCGGGAGCCCTGTGACGCGTCAGCCGGCTGGACGGCTCAGCTGCTTCTCTGGGAAATTAGCCCCTGCTTCCTCCCTCCCCCCTCTGCGCCCCTCCGGCTCGCGGGACGCTGCCTCTGGGCGCTCGGAGCGAGTTCCCCGGAATCCCCCGGGGGGCTGGGTCGCAGCCTCCTCCTCCTCCGAGCGGTGCGCGCACCCCCCCGCCCCCGCCGCGGCCGGACACACTCGCGCCCCGGCCGGCGCGCCGCCCTCCTGCCCGCTCCCTCCAGTCACCCCACCCTTAGTCGTCCCCGCCACCTTACTCCACCACCCTCCCTCGCCGCTCCGCTCACTCCGCGTCCCGGCCCGGCCTCCCGCTCCTCTCTCCCTCCAACCGCTCACTTGCCAGCCCTTCGCCCCCGGGAAGAAGAAACATTTCTCGGAGCGCACTCATCAGCTCTCCCTTCCCCCGCGCTCGCCCTCCCCTCCCCCCGCTCTTTCTATCTTGGAGGAGGGGGGCTGTCGCCTGGGATTGAAGGCCATTGATTTGTATGTATTTGTCCCAGCGCCGGAGGCTGCCCCAGCCGCCCGCGCGGGTGCCGCCGCCGCCGCCAGTGGAGTTGCCTCCCTGCTTCCCTAGGGTGGTTAGACTCCACCAAATATGTCGGCTCCTGTCGGGCCGCGGGGCCGCCCGGCCCCCACCCCGGCGGCCTCTCAGCCGCCTCTGCAGCCCGAGATGCCCGACCTCAGCCACCTCACGGAGGAGGAGAGGAAAATCATCCTGGCCGTCATGGATCGGCAGAAGAAAGAAGAGGAGAAGGAGCAGTCGGTGCTCAAGTAAGGACCTGGCTCCATCTTCCCGCCTCCCTCCCTGCCCTCCGCCCCCTCGGTCGCTGCCCTGCGGCCGCCTGCGCGCCCCGGATCGCCGCCCTCCCTCCCGCCGGCGGCGCCCGGGCCACGAGGGTTGCGGCCGGCGGCGGCCGGCGGCGCTGCTTTCTGGGTGTCAGAGCGCGGGGGTGTGTGTCGGGGAGGGAGGGCGCCGAGGCCGGCTGAGGTGAGGGTCGCGAGCCTTTGGGCGTTGTAATTTTCCCGGGCGTCCCTCTGGCTTTCCCCGCGGGCCAGTTCGGCTCCGTGGCTCCGGGCGGGGCTGGGGCTGAACCCAGGCTCCGCGCGTCCCTTCTCCCTTCCCGCCGCCCCCGCGCGGAGGCAGTGACTGGGGCAAGGAATCCAATATGGCCGTGCACAGGTGCTCCCCGGCCGGGACCCGGGCAAAGGCGCGCCGGCCGGGGATGAGGGCGCCGCCGGGGGCGCCTCGTCGCCGCCTCCGCAGGGCGGCTCGGAGAGCAGAGCTGCCCACTGTCGTCGCGGGCAGGAGGGAGGCTGTGCGGGCGAGGGGCCTAAGCTCTGTTGCGTTTCGGGTGGGTGTGCGACCGCCGCCATCTTCCACCCCCTCCCCCTCGGCGGGTTCTAACACCCTGCACTCTGCTGCTCTTCCTGTTTGCAACTAGTAAATCTGTTTAATCCTGAAGAGACTCTGAAGAGACTCCAGTTCCTCCCATTACTGCGCTTTGGGTTGCTTCCTACCTTGTGAAGTTCTACTATTCGTGCTGATAGGCTAGGCAGCCGGGATCTTGCCGAGGGTGGGACGGTGAAAGCAGCACCCTGGCTCACGCACAGTTGAGCGCTAGGCTGTGTAACTTCAGCACCAGGGAACTGTCCGGACAGATATCTGTAGCTTTGAGACTCCTTTTCTTGTCAGTCTAGCAAAGAGATTTGTTTCTGCAGGTTTGCTTTTAAATGTTTTACGGTTATTTGATTTCTCAGTTACTACGTGAAAGAGAGTGCGCAGAAGATGTGTAAACCTTCTGATGTTTTTCCAACTCAACTGTTTCATTTTTGCTTGAAATGCATTATTCATTAAGAGATTAATTTGTACAGTTTATATGCCAAAGGTGCGGCAGTTATTTTCTGTGTTATCAAATATACTTCTCCCATATTCTCCACAGAAACACATAGTTGAAAGTGTAAGAGTTCCTCTAGGAGGGAACTAACACACTGACCTCTGATCATTAACTTTTGAAAACAGGTTGTTGCATTCAGTATTCTTTGGCACTTACAAAGAAACAATTCTCTGTCTATGCATACATATTTGCATATTTTAATGAAAAATACTCCTTTAAATAATATAATAACAAATGTATCAAATATATTTACATGTCCAAGAAAAATACTAGTTCTCAAAAATATTGAAGCACTAAGAGAGCAAATGTGCTCCTAACATATTAACTGAAATAAAGAAGAATCGCTTCTTCGAAACTGATTTCTGGGTTTGAATACTTGTTTGGGAGTGTGATTTATTAGTAGGCTCGGGAAATGAAAAAGGTTAAGAGATTTGAGTAGCTTATTTCAACTAATAAAGAATAAAACATTATTTTTAAAAGTTTTTTGAGCATACTTCTAATTTTGCTCAACTTTACTATATATACTAACAATGCCAAGCTTTTTGATGACTTAGATTTGATATTTAGATATAGGAATCTGTATTTTTCACTATAATTGCTACAAAATAAGTATTTTCAAAATGATGCTCAAATTAAATGTGGTTTTATTTCTTTGACTCACATATTTAGATGTAGAATGTGTTTTTATTTTTTTATGGTATGATAAATCATGGTACTTACTGGCTAGTTCACTACAGTTCCAAATCTATTTATTGTTCTAATATATAGAAATTTAAATGAAGTTTTGAGTACTGAATTAAGAATTACTCAAAATGAACTATATGTTATATAGTATGAAAGGGTTTTCCAGGTAGGTACATGTGAATATATTACATTTCTATGGAAACCTACATACTGTGCAAATCATATAAAGTTTGTGCATTCATATTTGCATAGTTTAGGTAGAAACAAGCATTCTCTACACATATAGTTATACAGTATATGAAATTACATTGATGAAAAATCTGTTCACATTTATTTAAAATATCTATTTGCATTTTTACCTAACTGAGACTTGGAAGGAGTCATACCTCAAAATGATCTACATGGTTTCAGAATTATTTTTGTATTCATTTTAACAAGAAGCTATTTGGAGGTTAAAGCATAATATATTTGAAGCTTTAATTTTTAATGTTCTTTAAAAATACTTTTGGCTTTTGTAATAAAATAAGAGTTGGCAAAGAAAATGAGGAAAAGAATAGACTTTATAATAGATTGATAATAATGAAAGACAAATTGTTTTGAAGAATTTGACAATTTACTAAGTAATATATTTTCAGTGTTGGGTATTAAGTTACAAATGCTATTTATAAGAAAAAAATAATACTAATATTCTTCAATGATTACTATTTCCCATTAAGTTTTAGGGGCCATTTATCTGGTCATGACCACACTTTGTTTCTCTTTAGTGATGTCCATTTAATTGCATGTTAACATTTATTCTGAGAGAAGGTCATGGGCAGAGAGAAATAAACTGAAATTCAAATTCATGTCTGCTGCCTTTTAACAACTAGGTTAAAAAATAAGTTTGCTGTGTGAAAAATTGAAACTGTTGCATGAAAATATTTTTGCATGATCTGTGAGTTTCAATATTCATGTTAAGTATTCATACAAAGTGGAGTGTGCATACCCAAGGGCATCATAAGATGATGTATTGGATTACAGGAAGAAAATAATTAAAACATATTTACATTTCCATTTGAAAAAGAAAGAAATTAAGCTTTACTAATACTTAATATATAGATTGACAGTGTGAAAATGCATATAATTTATAAATAAATGTACATATTTTAAGAAGTTCGTGCCTGAGATATTTTTAGTGAGAGAGGTGAGCGATCAAAACTGATTGAGACCACTACAGTAATCTCTCTTCTAAGGAGCCTGAATAATTAAAAACTATTTATATTTATTTAATCATTAGCAATTTCTTCAAAGTCTAGCTGAATAGCCACATACTCTGGAAGTCTTTGGTCACCATCAAATAATACCATTTTAAGTGTGAGTGAGATATTAGGCCTTTGGAAGCATTTTTATATCTCAGTAGATCCCTCAGTAGATCAATAATTACTTTTTTTATCCTTATGTAAATTCCTTTAACAGTTTTAGTTTGGATAATGCAATCTATCAGTAAAATCTGTAATGTCCTTTTATTGATTGAAGTTTTTAAATCTTGTCTTTCAAAACTAAACTTCTTGAGGGCAAGAATAAAAACGTACCCTTCTTTGGAGTTTGTGTTTTGCAGCATCCTTAACACCTGCACGTGGTAGGTACCTAGTAAGCGATGTTGATTTAAATTGTAGTAAAGTTCATTAACAAGTAGTTTACCAAACTTGTTGGGAAAATGAAATTTTGGGGACAAAAGTACATAATTTATTACAAGTTTATATTTTCCAGTGAGTTTTTGTTGTTGTTTTTGGTGTGATATTGTGAAAAAAATGAATGAGGAAAGCAAACCTACTGAAAAAGAAAAGTATTCATTCAGTAAATACTTATTATTGAGTTTCTACTATCTGCATATCATAGTCTTTCAGATGTTTCTGCAACAAATTAGAAATTATGTGTTTCTTGACGTGTAAATTATCTTTTCATTCTCAGTTTAGATTTTCTGTTAATGTCAAAGGGATAATTTGCTCCCCCAATAAAAGAAGATGATAAGTAAATATTTCCATGATAGATCAAGGTAATAATTTAGCTTACATTTAAAACATAGGTAAGAAGTTCTAATTTTTTTTAATAATTCAATTTTAAAAGTACTTTCCAAAGTCAATTTATAAACTCCTTTATTTAATAGGTAACACATACATAATGTACAAAATTTCTTAGCTACCTATTTCCCCTAGCCAGAGGCAACTGCTGTTGCCAGCATATTGTATACTCTTTCAGAAATATTCTATGCATGAGTGTAGATATGTGTGTATATCAAATATTGTGTGTCTGTATATGTAGGTATGTGTGTGTACACACGTATGGGTTTATATTTGTAAACATAAAGAAACACAAATGTGTCCTGCAGTTTACTTTTTAGGAGATCAGTTCCATACCTGTGAATACATGTGCCTTATTCATTTTAATGGCTGTGTAATATCCCATTTTATGAATGTTCTGTAACTTCTTTAACTAGTGTCATATTCTTAGGTATTTAAGTTATTTCTAATTATTTTGCCATTAGAAATAATGCTGTGATAAATATCTTTGTATATATGTCATTTCCCGCATGTGTGAATATGTCTCTGGAATAAATTCCTAGAAATGGGATTGTTTGGTCAAAAGGTCATAAAATATAACTTTTATATTTTTTATAACTTATATAAAATAAAAAATTTAAATTTTAATAAATATTAAAAAAATAATAAATATTAAATTTCATAAAGGAAGTATGCATAAGTGACATATACTAGGGAGATTTTCACACGTCCTTGTTAACTCAGTATGTGATAGTCTTTGCCAATGTTTTGGTGAAAAATATGCCATTCTAGATTTCACTGCAGTTTTCTTACTATCAGGGAGGTTGAGAGCCATTTACATTTGTTTAGAGCCTTTTGTATTTCTTTTTCTGTTTGTCACTTTTAGTGATTTGTTGAATCTCTTTATTTGTCACCTGTTTTATGACCTTGTTTATACCTTTTTTTACTAGTCAGGGTTTTTAAAAATGTATTTAAATTTATTACTTTTTGTTTTATGGCTTTCGGGTTTTGTGATATGCTTAGAATGATCTTCCTCATTCTAATATTTAAAATACTACCATATTTTTTCTTATAGCTAAATGAAATTTTAAGAGTGTGGCATGTCAGATAAATGATGTAACAATCATGAAGACGTAAATAAAAATCGTTATTGTACATGTAAATAACCATGGTCATTGCCAAAACTTGAAACTCTATAGCTTTTAAGGATTCAAAATGCATTCTAAAAAATTGATTGGCATTTTATGAGAGAGTACCTAATAAATTCTTTATATATATTCTATATTTTAAAGTAACTAGGACAATTAAATAATATCTTGTTGACAATATATATTGATAAAAAATTGATTGTACAGTGTGATGAAGAGAGAGGTAGTGGAGACAAGTGTGCTGGGCCAGATGGATTTCGACTTGAAACTTTATTTTACTAATTAATAACTGTAAGTTCTTACTTACATTATTAAACTCTCTGAGCCCGTGTTAATCTGTATTATCTGAGTAATAACATCTACCTTGAAGGATTGTTGTAATCAATATAGACTATTTAAGTGTCCTGGCACAAATAGGTGTGAAATAAATAGTTGTTATTAACTGATTATAGACAGGAGTCTCTAAACCTTAATATTATAGCATTCCTGGGTGAAATTTGTCCCCCCTCCCCCTTTTTTTGAGAGATTCTTTTCCTTGTCTACTGGGAAGTCAAAATATGCCTGGAGGACATTTAGGTGACTTCATTATTTGTCTAGAAGGCTAAGAATGAGGAGAGGGAAGGTGATGAATTGGAAGCAGTTTCCTCAGCAAAAACCATTAATAAGGAGTCTGATAACTAAGGTGTAGCAGTGAAAATAATACTGACACCATGTTATTGGTTACTGGCAAGATACTGATTGTCCTAGGTGAATGTGAGGGAACTAATTTGTGGAAATTACATTGTGATTGTTCTTAGATTTGCCTGGATCAATTTTTCACTCTGTTAGTAAATCAAAAATATGTATTTACTTATTTGTCTTATTCATATTATATATGAGGACTCAGAGTCTTATCAGGTTAATCTAATTCTGAAGCATGGTTTTTAGAGTTTAGAATGCTCATCTCCTTTCCTTTGCCCCTTAAATACACACAGTTTTGTATGCCTGCCTCTTTCTCATCCTTCTGGCCTTAGCTTCAAATTTGTCTCCTTAGAGAGCGCTTTCCTGCCCATGCTTAGAAAGCATGGGCAGGAAAGCTCTTTCTTTTATTCTTCATCACATCTTTAATATTTCCCCAATTATTCTTATCAAAATTTACATTGGAATCTTTGTTTATAATCTGTGTACCCTGCTGGATTATAAACTCCCAGAGAACAGGCACCATGTCTGTCTCGTTTATCATTTCAGCCTCAGCTTCTAATCTAACACAATGCCTTACACATTGTAGCACTCAAAAATATTAGTTGGGTGAATGAATGAAACATTGGGAATTAAATGCTCACTTAGAAATTAAATGTTCATTTAGAAAATAAACGTTCATTTAGATAATGCTTGCTTTCAAGGTAAAATTCAGTAATCTAAAAGAAAAAGGTTTGCTTAGGCAGTAGTGCCCTTGTTTTTTATTTATTTATTTATTTATTTATTTTTTTTTAATTTATTTATTTATGGCTGTGTTGGGTCTTCGTTTCTGTGCGAGGGCTTTCTCTCGTTGCGGCAAGCGGGGGCCACTCCTCATCGCGGTGCGCTGGCCTCTCACTATCGCGGCCTCTCCTGTTGCGGAGCACAGGCTCCAGACGCGCAGGCTCAGCAATTGTGGCTCACGGGCCCAGCTGCTCCGCGGCATGCGGGATCCTCCCAGACCAGGGCTCGAACCCGTGTCCCCTGCATTGGCAGGCAGACTCTCAACCACTGCGCCACCAGGGAAGCCCAGTGCCCTTGTTTTTGAAATGAAATGTAAGTTTTAAACATACGTCCAGTTTTGCTTATTTTACTGAAAGCAAACTTCCAGTATTTTTGTATGATTGCAGCTCATCTTTCTTTTGGACTAAGAGCATATCTGTTTTGACTAGAAACCAGAAGAATATTGTGATATATCATTTTCCATTTAAGGAATATTGCAAATTAAGGAATGTTTTACTTTAAAAATGATTACTTTACTTTTAAAGCATTTGCAAATTTCAGTATGTTTAACAGAGCTGAATGGTAAGGAACACACAGAATGTGTTGGTTAGAAATAATTCATTTCCTCCAGGAGCGGACAATCCAAGGCCAAGCATAATCATATGAACACATAAAGATGTAAAGTGCCATGAAAAAACACTGTAAAGTTGTTTTTAGCACATTATAACCATAGCAAAAAATATGTTAGATAATCCAGTGAGTAGTTTGTTGTCTCTTTGGTATTGTTTGAGGGTGTCAGACAGTTTATTCTTTTAAAATCTCTAGAAATTTCACTCCTAGATATTAAAGATAGTAGAGACTAGAGATATCAATACTTTCGTATTCTCTAGTCATGTAAGGAAATGCAGACATCTCTGGGTGCTAAAAACACTTCTAACCATTATCAGCTAATCCTTGAGGAACTCACTGTAAGAACCATGATAAACCACAACTAAACTATTGCCTAATAAGTGCTAGGAGACCACTGAGCACAGTATATCGGGGCTATATTCATACAAGAGGAGTGCCTGATCCAGTCTTGGGGAGATAGCATCTAGGCTGAGTCTCAAAGGATGAGTAGATGTTGGCTGGGCAGAGGAAGATGTTGCGAACAAAAATACTAAAACTCCCACATCTCTCTCCCCCAAAACTTTACCTTTCATTTGTAAAAGAGAGGCAGGGAATGGTGGCGAAACTCACTTGAAGTGGTTCAGAAGGTCTGGAGCACAGGGTTTAAATGGAGGTGAGTTAGTAGAAGAGACTGGAGAGATGGCAAGGTTCAGAGTTGAAATGATTTTACATGCTATTCTTTGGATTTGGATTTAATCCTGAAGGCAGTAGGGAGTCCAGGAAGGATTTTAAGCACTGGTGCAATATAATCAGACTTTTGTTGTCAAACTACCTCCCCCTACCACTTTTACAAGTATAATGGGTTGATGAGAATACATAATGCTAGAGACAAGGGCAGTAGTTGGGAGACTCTTACAGTAATCTGGGTGATAAATGATGAAGATATGAAATAAGGCAGTCATGGTGGAGGTGGAGAGGCAGGACAGATTTTGAAAAATTTAGGAGCCAAATGGCCACGACTTGACAACTGTGTGTAAAGGGTGAAGTAAGCTCTTAGGATGCCTGACTTGCTCAACTGACTGCTGTATACATAATATCTATTTGTCTTTGTCTGTTTATGTCACTGACGGTCAGCTCTCTGAACCCATCTAGTTTCAGGACCAGTGTTCTCTTGAGAGGGTGGTGGGGAAGTGGCTTCTTTTATTGTTTTAGTTATTCTAAAGAGTTTATAACATGAATATGAGTACTAGAAGTGACTACAACTTGGGATGTAGTGGGGGTAGGATGGGAAATAATAGAGCAGTAATAAAAAGGGAGAAAGGAAAGAAGGCAAAGAAAAAGGGGAGAACAAGGTCAGGACTATTTGAATCCATTCCTAATAGGAAGGAACCCTAATAAATATCTTTGCTTATAATACTTTTTCCTGCTGGATATATTAACGCCATGTAATCTTTTCCAGGTCTGTCTTCCTTTTATTGAACATTCCTTGCTCCCATTGACAATTTAGTCTCAGTGAATTTCTCACCAACTGGTTTTGTTTCATTCTTTGGGTGTTTAAAACTATTATGCAGGGCTTCCCTGGTGGCGCAGTGGTTGAGAGTCTGCCTGCAAATGCAGGGGACACGGGTTCGAGCCCCGGTCTGGGAAGATCCCACGTGCCGCGGAGCAGCTAAGCCCGTGAGCCACAATTACTGAGCCTGCGCGTCTGGAGCCTGTGTTCCGCAACAGGAGAGGCCGCGATAGTGAGAGGCCCGCGCACCGCGATGAAGAGTGGCCCCCACTTGCCGCAACTAGAGAAAGCCCTCGCACAGAAACGAAGACCCAACACAGCCATAAAAAAAAAAAAAAAAAAAAAAAAGCCGGAGCGCAGCAACGAAGACCCAATGTAGCCATAAATAAATAAATAAATCCAGTAATTATATTAAAAAAAAAAAAAGTCAAAAAAAAAAAACTATTATGCAGTCTTTGTTGTATATGTTAGATTCAATTAGGACAAACTTCCTTTTTTTGTATATCTTCCTATATACCTTCCTAATTTCCTTCTGAGGAAATTTTGGAAATGCGAGTGTATTTTAGGAAAATATAGAGAGGAGATTAGCTGTGGAAATGACATGTTGCAGTTGATGAAGATTCTTTTCCTCTTTATATGAGCTTACTGAATTATTGCAGAATTTATAAATTTTGTTGGATTTTGTGATGGGAAGTTCTAGAAATAGGATTAGAGCTAGGATTATAGAAAGGGAAAAGTTGAGAACAGGTTTAGACCCAGGAGTGATATAATATTGTTTCACCTACTCTCTCTCTATAATTATTATCAAAAAACTGGTGGGCAACTATATAGTATAAATTAAGCTAAGAATGAACAACTTTTATATAGTTTATATATTATGAACATGTATTATATGTATATTATATATACACGTCAAAAAGCTCTAATTTATACTTTCCATACAACATCCTGCAACTAGGCTTCTGGGATGCTAAAACTGGGAAAAAAGGATACACTGAATAATATAGCTAGATAGCAGAATAACCACAGTGGTGTTTATTGGTATTTGATGCTTTGGTATTGTTCAGTTGACAGATGGAGTTGATGCTGACATCCATCTTGTTTTGTTGGCGTATGAAGTGTCTATTAAAATTGTTGTAATGGTTTGCTTCTCAGGCACATACATGAAAAATCTGTTTAATCACGTATCACATCACACATAATTCCTTTTGACCGAAAGCTGAAATAATTAATTAATGCTTTTATTGGCACAAAATTTTTTTTTGTCAAAAGTGAATTTTGTGGTGGAGGTAGCTAGGTGTTCATCAACGATTTATGTTCCTCTTTCATAGAGTTGTTGCTATGCAGTAGCTGTGTAGCCCTGGACTGCCTTTTCCAGCTCCTCTTGTATCTAGGTGGGTTCATGATATAGAGCTCCGGCTGATGATTATCCTCCCCCTCTGGCCCCCAACCCTTCATTCGATTTTACATGAATAAGAGATATAATTCTGTGTTAAGTCATTGTGATTTTGGAGGCATATCTTTTACTGTGGCTAATATCAACTAATCTAATACAAATTCTCTTATGATTACTGCCTGTTACTTATTTAACTTTGGAAAAGCTTTAAAGTTCACATCTGCACTGGTCAAATCCAGAAGTACTTCCATGGTACTGAATTTTACCATCACAGGCTGATCTCACTTCAACGATTGTTTGGTCTAACCTAACCTATATCTTAACTCAGTCATTGATTCTTGAATACAGAATTTATCAGGAAGTGTCTTTTCCACCTGCTTGGTGACAATTGTGCTGTATCCCAACTGAGGATTTGTTGTTGACGTTTCGGGAAAGTACTTATACTGTATCTTAACAGAGATACTTGCTCTGGAAGCTAACATAGCATATAGACTTAATGACGAGAAAGAAAAATTCACAACGCTAAGGATCCATTTTAGAACAAATTGAAGCTTCATGTTAAAAGTTTTGCAGGTTGAAGGCTAATGGTTAAACTCCATCTCCAAGCTCTTAAGGTTAGGAAGATTTACAAAACTGGCAGGTGAATTTTATAAGACCAGAGGGAGATATATAGTTGAATGTTGTTGAACTTTACCACTGCATTTTACATATTTTTCCATTCACCACTCCAGATCTACTGCATTATTTTTTTTCCCACTTTGCTTTGTACTATAGGAGGCTGACCTCTGTGGATTGCACCAGCAGGCTCCCTTGTTCTCTGACCTCCAGGTGGGTTCTGTTGATGTGAGACGTTGGCAGATTGGATGGAAGCAGAATGAGGTCAGGTTATTTGTTCCCAGGTTTCCTCCATACCAGTCTGGTGGCCCTCTTAGTATAGCTATTTTTCTTCTGGTTCTGGAAATTGCTTCCCACTGTTGCTAGCCCCCATACTGCACTTTCCCTTGTTGGTTTCCTTAAACCCTGCCCACACCTTTGTAAAACAGTCCCTTTATTAAACTCTCTTTAGTTACTCTGTTTGAATATGCCATCTGTTTCCTGCCAGGACCCAGACTGATACACCGGAGTTCAGTAAAAATTTATTGGGATTATGAATGTGAATGGACCATGACTTTAGGTATTCACAACCCACTTCCTTCTATGTAATCATAGTAATCTTTTTACGAATCCCTCTCTGTGTCATGTTCTTTAACTCTTTGATTATGCACATCCTCTTACTTTACCTGATATGCTGTTTTGTGCCTAGCTCCATTGCTGTGAAGATATACATCTCTCTGATGTATTTCCACCAGTTGGGTGTCTCTCCTTTCAATTTCCATAGCATTTTGTAAATAATTATTTTATAATGTTTCAGATTTTCAATATCAGTTACTAATCTCTATGTTCTTCTTAGTATAACAGGTTTCTTTGATGTCATGGACCAAGTTTTAATCATCTTTTAATGCCCAGGGTAGTACCAGGCATGTAGTTGTGAGTCAATAAACATTTGTTAATAAAACCTGGAGGTCATTCTAATTTCCTCCCTCTTCCTCAGTCCTCAAATATAATCAGTTACCAAATCCTGTCATTATTATCTCCCAAATATCTTTGAAATCTGTCTCTTTCTCTCCATCTTCATTGTCACTGCATTGTTTCATGCCTTTACTATATTTTCCTTAATTATTCATTTCTAAACACGGATCTTTACTTCAGGCTCACTTCCTGTAATCCAACCTCTATAATAGTACAACACTCTAACATACAAATTTAATGTTCTTAATATTCTTCAGTACCTCCCCATTGCATTTACGATATAGTTCAAACTTCTAGGTATATCATAGAAGTCCCTTTGTGATGTTTTATCAACCTTTATATCCTGGCAGTCTTTCATGAGCACTGCCTGTTTTGATTGTATCAAAATATTTGAAGTGAGTTCCCCATTTTTTTTTTTTTTCCATCTTCTGTTGTAGTTTAGCATATACTGTTCTCTATGACTAGAAAGCCCTAGGCACTTTTCTCTGGCTGAGTCCTCCTAGGTCTTAACTGAGATTCATCTCAGGTTTCCAATCTTTTGGAAACTGGGTTAGATGACTCTCGTTTGTGCTCTTACAAACTCTTGTTATATACTTCTATTATATACATTAATACTACATTAATACTCAATACCCAACATTTATTGAATGCTTACTGTGCTGTTGCTATGCTCTATTATGTATGTATTATCTGATTCAGCCGCTACAACAATCTTATGAGATAGTTATTATTTTTCCCAGTTTTACAGATAAAAAAAAAAGAAGACTCCAGTTATATGCTCAGAGTTTTCAGTAGGGAGCGAGGATTTAAGCCCAAGCAGTCATATTCCAGAATTTGTACTCTTAATAACCACACCTTATTATGTTATAGTTGGTGACTTCTTCCTCTTTTCTGATAGATTGTAGAAAAAGGACAGTGTTCCCAGTGGGTGGTCCATTGTAAGTGGATATAAATTTTTTTTTGAATGAATGATTAAATCTGGCACTGCCTGACTGACAGAGTGGATAGCTGCTAATACCTCAAGAAATGATTATCTTTAGGATTTAGTGGTCGCATTTGTAAGAGGTTTATTGTTACTTCTCTTGGACATGAGAGCTATTGGTTATGGTGCATGGTATTAAACTAACAAGTAGTGGGCAGCAGATCAAAACAGTTGAGAACAAAATACATTTAATAAGTATTATTTTTTTCATTTAAAAAACTTTTCATTTAATAAACATTTATTCAAGGATGTGAGAGATTAAGCCACCTTTTGCTGGTGCACCAGTAGACACTGTTTTTTTGCTGTAGTGTCAAGTATTTTTCTATTTGAAATAGTAGTTAGCATTTTAGAGAATTCCACCAACAAAAAAAATTCTCTGGACAATAATAATGGTGGTATTGCAGGGATAGGAAGCTTTGAGGACAAAGCATCTTTGTTAAGACCAGGTTCAATGTCTAGAATATGAGGTGATGAAGTTGATTTCTAGATGATAAACAATATAAAGAATATTAGCATATGGTCAGTGACCACTCTTCAAATATGTTAACAAGAATAAGGTAACATGGTAACAAAGTTGAGCCAAAGAAATGAACCAGAAGGTGTGTGTAATAGCTGTTTCATTTGAGGTAATCTATGGCTAAGATTTCCTTAAAGAGGCTTTACCCTATCTATACCTCATTTTTTTTTTCTTTTTTACCTCATGTTTAATTTCTTAAAAAATTTCCCCCTTACTTTGTAATTATGTTCTTAATGGTAAAATTCCAGTATATTTTTGTTGATATGATAGTGAGAGCTTAGAGTACTCCTAGAGAGGTGTTGTTGTGGTACCATTGGTTGTCTTAGCTGAGATCTGAAGAGGAGTGTGTAAAATTGAGGAAAGAGAAGTGGAAATTCAAGAGTATGAGACTGGTGTTCACTTTTTATCTTAAGCCTCTTCCATGTAGGGTTTTCTTTGAATTTGAATATATCTCTAGACTTGTAGCAGGAATTGAAGGAGGGAATTAATATTTCTTCAGTGTCTACTATGTACTAGGATCCAGGTTACAAAGCTTATCAGAACACAGATCTGTACCTAGATCTTTCTAACTCCAAAACCCAGTCTCTTTCCATCACATTGCTGTTTAGTCTTATGGAAAATAGTTAAGAGCCTAGTGCTGAAGCACTTGGACTCTGGAGTCAGACAAGCTTGGGTTTGAATCCCAGCTCTGTTACTTGGTAGTTGTGCACCTCAGTGTCTTTATCTGTAAAATGGGGATAATAATACCTACTTCATAAGCTGTTATGAGGATTAAGTTTACATTTATAAAGCTCTTAGAAGAGTTCCTAGCACATAATAAACATCATGTGTTTGTTAAATAAATAAATTAGCTGAAAGAGGAAAGCATTGATAACTATGGAGAATATCAATCCAGTTTATCTTCAATAAATACTTTTATGAATCCCCAATATTTTAATACCTGTTGAAAAGACATTGCTACTTCCTTTAATAAAGTATGACCTAGATCTTCCAAGGTTATAAGTAGTATCCCTTGTATTAATTAGTTTTCTACTACTAACAAACTTAGTGGCTTAAAACAATACAAATGTATTATCATACAGTTCTGTTAAGTCAGAAGTCTGACATGGGTCTTACTGGACAAAATCAAAAGAACTGGCTGTGTTTCTTTCTGGAAGCTAGCAGGGGGATGTTTCCTTGCTCATTTGGGTTGTTGAAAGAATTCAGTTCCTTGAAGTTATAGGACTGAGATCCCCATTTCCTTCTTGGCTATCAGCTGAATGCTGTTTTGACCTCCTAGAGACCTCTCTCCAGTCTTGCACATAGCCTCCTACGTCTCAGAACCATCAAAGGGGCATTCAGTTCTTCTCAAGATGCCATCTCTTTGACCGTTCTTCTGTCACTGCATCTCTCTCTGTCCACAGCTGGGAAAGATTTTTCTCTTTTAAGGATTCATATGATTAGATTGGGCACACCCAGATATTGCAGAATAATCTTCCCATCTTAATCACATCTCTAAAATCTCTTTTACCATGTAAGGATACATATATTCATGTTCCTGGGATTAGAACATGAACATCTTTGGGCAACCATTATTCTCCTTACATTTCTATAGTAAGTGCCACTAGATATAAGTTTGGATATATGTTTTTATAAAGGAGACATTGAGCTACTCTTATTTTTAAAAATGTATTTTGTATTCAGAGACACAAATTCTAGAATGGTATCTCTGAAATAATATTTTACAATGTACTTTTCCATAGGTTTATTATACTTTATTGCCCTCAAATTACTGCCAATCTGCTCTTCACTTTTCATTTATTTAAGTTTCCTCTTGAATTAAAATACTGATCAAATGGGAAGTGGGGTTGGGGGGTTGGCGGCAAGCAGTGAGAGTTGTTCTTAGCTCTGCACATAAAGAACACTTAAGTACTCTTCCTGAGTAGTCTTTTCCGTTAATAATTGGATTTATTTTTATAGATTGAGGAATAAATAAATTTGCCATATGACTAACATAGTGAAGAGTTATTGAAACCTTTCCAAATGCAACATTTTCATTATCTGATGGCCATTTTAAAAGACTCAGTATAAACTTTATATTATAGTATGAGTAAATAACGATTGGGATTTAGTCTTTGACGAGAATGTAGTTTTTCTTGGCATGTTTGGTTGAAGAGCCATTTCTTACCCCACAATAAATGTGCTTTCATATATTATTTTTCTTTCTTATAATTTTTAGCCAAGAAGTCTGATTTAATGAAAAGATATAGTATGTAGTATGACTTAAATTTTATGTCAGTGGTTAAAATGTAATTTATTGTTTTCACTTTAGTACATAAAATATTAAAAGTAGCTATGAAATAGCTAGAAAAAGAAAATAACCAAGGTTGTCCTTCAAAACTACTAACACAAATTCATGTTTCAGCATATCGGTTTTTTTTTAATATATGTTAGTAATTACCATTCTTTTTTTTTTTTGGCTGTGTTCGGCATTCGTTGCTGCGTGCGGGCTTTCTCTAGTTGCGGCGAGCAGGGGCTACTCTTCGTTGCGGTGTGCCGGCTTCTCATTGTGGTGGCTTCTCTTGTTGCGGAGCACGGGCTCTAGGCACGTGGGCTTCAGTAGTTGCAGCACACATGCTCAGAGGTTGCGGCATGTGGGCTCTAGAGTGTATGGGCTTCAGTAGTTGTGGCGCGCGGGCTCTGTAGTTGCGACTCATGGGCTGTAGAGTGCAGGCTCAGTAGTTGTGGTGCACGGGCTTAGTTGCTCCACAGCCTGTAGGATCTTCCTGGACCAGGGATTGAACCTGTATCCCCTGCATTGGCAGGCAGATTCTTAACCACTGCGCCACCAGGGAAGTCCAGCATATAGTTTTATATGTTGGAGTAGACTAGATAACAGAGTCCAATCAGGAGACAGAAACTACAATAGTAATTTGAACAGGGAAATTTTAATATAAAGGTTTATTAACTTGTAGCAGAGAACAGCCACCTCCTTTAGGGCTGAGGCTGAGTACTCAAGGAAGGAACAAACTTGGAAGAGGTCCCTTCCCCCATGACTAAGGCTGAAATTCAGCCCTTTTTGGAGGTCGTGGCAGTGTCCCATTGAGCTGCCACCAGCTGGGGCAAGCAGGCAGGAAATCATCTGTGGGGATTTTGGCTGCTGAGAAGATGGCTGGAGTGCTCAGGAAAGTCCCTCACTGGGGAGCCACCCACGGGTGTCCATGAAACTTGTTGGGATACTGCCTGCTGGGATGCTGCTGAAATTTCTGGAACGATGCCTGTTGGGGTGCTGTTGAAAAGTGCTAGGAGAGTGAGTGCCACTGGGTATCCTGTAAGCTCCTGGCAGCCAAGCATCGCAGGAAACACTACGGAACTCCCAGAACCAAAAAGAAAAGCCCCTTCTTCCTTTTGCTCTGGCTCCCTCTACTGACAAAACTTAACATTGTGCCAACTGGTAAAGGAGAAACCGTCATAGAGTCCAGATCCAGTATCACCAAGTAGGACAAAGAAGGATGGATTAGGAGCTGAGAGGCAATACATGTATAAATTTACGGTAGGCTATGCTATCCTCAAATATCAGTAGCTTAAAACAATATAGATTTATTTCTTTTTCGTGCTATATGTTTTTTCTGGCTCAATTGGGGTCTTCACTCCACAGTCAACACTGAGAGCAGATGAAGAGAGAGACTGGTGAATTGCAAGTTGTCTCTTAAAGTTTACTCTCAGAAATATGTATATAACTTCTGCTCACATTTCATTGGCCATACATAGCAAGTTACATGATCCTGCCTAACTCAGGGTAGAAAAGCGTAATCCTACCATGGATAGAAGCAGAATCAGAAATATTTGTTGAAAAATATAACTACCACAGGATTGACAGGATTGGTATTAGAAAGTTTGTCAATCCCTAGAATAATTATTTATAATTCTGCCTTTAAAAATTGTTTAATTTGCTTTGTAGTTTTTAGGAATTTTAGTGAAAAATAGTATCAACATAAAAATTGATGGTGCTCTTAACTTCTGGGTCAGTGACCTCAAATCTGACAGTGACCTTACTCATTTGTGTAAAATAGGGAGGGTGAAACATATTTAAGCAGCAGGAAATATAGTTTTTGAAGGTTAGATACAGACTTTAAATTTTTGCATTAAAAATTTTTATATTAACTTATGCTTACATGATATTACATGAAATATGAAATGTGTCTTTTTATGCAGAAAAAGGTTTTTTCACTTATGGTCAGTCTTGAATAAGGAATAAAAAACAAGATTTGGGTATCTGGATTAGAGTCCTGGCTCCATCATTTACAAGCTATGTTATCTTGAAGAAGTCACTTCAACTCCCTAAACTCTGTAAATGGAGATCGAAAACACAGGTCCAAAATTCCTTAACTGAAACTTGTTTTGCCAGCTGTGTTTTAGAATGCAGGTATTTTGGAGTTTAGAAATGTAAAGGTGCATATACCATGGAAATGTGTAACTCTTAGCGGGTCAGGACAGCAGCCCCTAAGCGAACACATTTATATTTCTCTAGTGAAACATGAATATTTACAAGTAGGTTAAATAAAGACTATATAAAGCCTCATGCTAATTCATTCAGATCAAGAATTTTGGCACAGACTCACAAAAAAAGTTCTGTTTTCAGAGCTTTTGGATTTTGGAATCATGGATAAGGAATTAGGGTCTGTAGTATCTTTCTCATAGGGTTAAGGTGACACTGTAAATGAAAGTGCCTGTGAGCTATAAATTGCTATAACATGTTAATTGTCATAATCACAGTGGCCATTGATGTTATAACTGTCACCAGCCATTTAAAATATTCCTGTATTGCTAGGTGCCTGAAAGATGGGAGGAAGGGATGGAGTGGTAGAAGCTAGTTGGCAGGGGTCAGTTGTACAGGGCCTTGTATGAAGGACTGGTGTTCAACTGATGTGTACCAGTACAGAGATACTAGTTATTAAAATATTGAATCACTTTCATGCAGATTGGTAACTTTTATTGGAGAATGTTACCTAATGATGTTGTCCAGTGCAATCTGTAGGGGTGAATGACATGTCCTAGTAACGTTGCTGGTGTGGATTAATGTGGTCCTTGGAAGGCACACAGTGACTGGAGCTGGAGCTTTAGTGCCTGCCTAATACTTCAGCATTTCCTGTTGTTGGAGGTAATGGAACAGGCTGCAGTGCAGGTAGTTTCTGTGGTGCCATTTTTGGGGGGAATGTCCTGAGGCACAGGGGTTTCATACCTTGTGGGAAACACTAGCATCCATATGCTATGTGACAATGACATGCAGGCAGCATGCCCAGTTGCCTTACAGCTGCAGCAAAGTGCTGCTGGGTACCAGGGACTAATGACTGTCATTTTAATGAGAAAGATGTTGGGAAAAGCTTGGTATGGTTCTAAATATCAAATCATGGCCCCTTTAAAGAGATTAAATCAACACATCTAAAACTTAACCAGTGATTTGGAAATTGTTAAAATGACTATGTGTATAATTTATGCTACAACTCTTATTACAGTAGTCCCCCTTAATCAGCTGGGGATATGTTCCACAGCCCCCAGGGGATGCTTGAAACTGTGGATAGTACTGAACCCCATATGTGCGTTTTTTTCCTGTATGTAAGTACCTATGATAAAGTTTAATTTATAAATTAGGCACAGTAAGAGATTAACAACAATAACTAAAAATAACATAGAACAATTATAACAATATACTGTAATAAAGGTTATGTGAATGTGCTCTCTCAAAATATTGTACAAATTTCATGCTTTTTCCATCTTAACTTATCATTCAAGTGGCCATAACTTTTGAAGTTTGAGGTGCGACAGCAAAACTAGTGCAAATTTCTTTTTCCTTCTTCACAATTTCACAGATAGAGAATTTGATCTTACAGTAAATCTTAACAACCTCAGCATACAATTTTTTTCTTTCATTATTAAGTTGAGAACTTTCACCTTTTCACTTAAATGAAATACATTATGGCTTCTCTTTGGCATTTACAAATTGCCAGCGTTGCTAGTCTTATGCTCTGGGACCATTATTAAGTAAAATAAGGGTTATTTGAACAGAAGCACTGTGATACTGTGAGAGTTGATCTGATAACCAAGAAGGCTACTAGGTGACAAATAGGCAGGATGAGCTGGGCAAAGGGATGATTCACATCCTGGGTGGGACAGAGCAGGACAGCTTAAGATTTCATCACGCAGTTCAGAATGATGTGCAATTTAAAACTTATGAATTGTTTATTTCTGAAATAAACATTTTCCATTTAATATTTTTTGACTGCTGTTGCCCGCGGATCACTGAAGCTGCAGTAAGCAAAACCGCAGATAAGGAGGGACTACTGTACACAGTAAGCATCTATAGCTTATTTGGAAAAAAGAAATTTATTTATTTATTTTTAAATTTATTTATAATTTTTAAAAAACGTTATACAATTTTTTTTAAAATTTGTTTTTATAATTTATTTATTTTTGGCTGCGTTGGGTCTTCGTTGTTGCGTGTGGGCTTTCTCTAGTTGCGGTGCACAGGCTTCTCATTGTCGTGGCTTCTCTTGTTGTGGAGCATGGGCTCTAGGCGCAGGCTTTAGTAGTTGTGGCACGTGGGCTCAGCAGCTGTGGCTCGTAGGCTCTAGAGCGCAGGCTCAGTAGTTGTGGCGCACGGGCTTAGCTGCTCCGCGGCATGTGGGATCTTCCCAGACCAGGGCTCGAACCCATGTCCCCTGCATTGGCAGGCGGATTCTTAACCACTGCGCCACCAGGGAAGCCCCTACAATTTTTAAAAGTTACTTTCCATTTATAGTCATTTCAAAATATTGACTATATTCCCCATGTTGTACAACACATCCTTGATCCTATCTTACACCCAATAGAAATTTACTTTTAATGTTAATTTATATATTTATTTGTATATTAATTTTATATGGTTGTATCAGTTGTTAAATATTTAGAACCATCTATGCTTGTATGCCATTTAAAGAAATTTGAATTTATATCACTGGCATGTTTGATTGCCGTGAAAGATTTTGAAATAAGAGCATGTTAGGGCCTGTATATTCATAAATTCCATTGATTTAGTGTCAGAAAATCTAGCTAGCGTGAGAGTTCTCACCAGTGTATTTCCACCAGTATTGCCAGTGTCTCGTATTCTGGAATCTTGTGTTTCTATCCTGGATTTATCCTCTGTATGGTTTCAGAGTAACGTCTTAAAAATCAAATTTAAATCATTCATTCCCTAGTTTAAAGACCTCTTTAGCCTTCCTCTTGCTTTGGATAAAATTCAGACTCCTTACTTTTGTACACAAGTTCCTTCACAGTCTCTCCCCAAACTCTTTCCAGCTCATCATCCACCTTTCCCTTTCATAGATCTTTTCTTTTAGCCATAAGATTTTCACTGTTCCTGGAGCACTGAAGTAGGGAAAGGGGGACCCTCTTATAAGGGGAGCATATATGGAATATATGATTTAGTGAATTAATATATCATATATACTATGTATCTTAAATATTTGAGATTGGGAACAAATCAGTGGTGCTTTCATTTAAAAAGTTATGCTAAAACTATCTTTTTTTAAAAAAATTAATTATTTGGCTGCGCTGGGCCTTAGCTGCGGCACGTGTTATCTTTGTTGCTGTGTGCGGGATCTTCACTTGCGGAGTGTGGGATTTTTAGTTGAGGCATGTGGGATCTTTCGTTGCGGCACGCGGGATGTTTAGTTGCAGCGTGCGTGATCTTTAGTTGCGGCATGTGGGATCTAGTTCCCTGACCAGGGATTGAACCCGGGTCCCCTGCACTGGGAGCGCAGAGTCTTAGCCGCTGGACCACCAGGGAAGTCTCTAAAATCATCTTTTGAAGAGACTCACATACCACTAAGGACATAAAACTCTCATTACTCATTTTCTTCAACTTCAATAGGAAATCTTATGGAATTGTTTTGGAACACATGCTTCCAATCTGCCACCAGATTTTGCAGCAGGAATTTATATAACCATGCCATAGCTCAAACTGTCGTGAGACAGTTTACCATATGTTTCAATATTTCCAATGTTTTCAAACACTCTCCTCTTTCCCACCCTTTCCAGTTCACATTTCTCAGCTCTGTCCCGGCTTTTACCCTATAATTCTCATTCATTTCTGTGATTCATGAATAATCTCTGTTATAGCCTTCCCGTTGAGGGTCAGTTCTCTACTGTTTCTCTTTTCCTGGACCCTTTTCTAGGCTATTAACATAAGCAATGCTTTATCCTCAGTTAGCACTCCTGATTCCTGCTCTAGGTTCAGTAGTCTAATCTCAGTCCTTTATGGCTTTGCTACTTGTCTTTTACCTCTGTTTAAAGTAATTAGAGTCAGAAACATTATGATTTAGAGCTGGCTGGTTCCTTTAACAATATAAGATGGAGTTCTAGTAAAAATTTCCCTCTTATGGATCCTGTTTTTGTGTGGTTAGAATTTAGGGGAATTTATATAGTCTAAGTCAATTCAGATAGCTTATATAAGTAGCCGGATTTTTATGATTGCAAATATTGATTTTTCTTCTTATTTTCCTCCTTATTCTATGTTTCCTTAGCTGTTTTCAAGGAGTTAAAGCAATGCAGTGTGTAAGCAGCGTAACGGGAAGGCTTTGGCATTAGTCAACTCTGGGTCATATCCTAGTTTGCCAGTTACTAGTTGTGTGACCTTGGGCAAGTCACTTAATCTCTTGGATTCTCTGTTGCTTTAACTATAAATTGAGGACAATAACACCTGTTTCATAGGGTTGTGGTGAGACGCAAGTATAATGTACCAGGTACACAGAAGATTTATGATGAACATTAATAGGAAAAAATAAGCGCTATGCATTTTAGGTTACTTTTTCTGCTACCCATCTTGTGCTTGCCATCCCTATATGAAGTTAGATTCATTCGTTCATATGAAGGTCAATCTTGAGATTAGAAGATGAGACTAGAGTGAGAGGAAGTGAGAAGAACATCGGTGAAATTCATCTGGGTATTTGTCCTTGAACATTTTCTTCACTAAAAGATTCTTTAGATTGAGTATAGCAAATGGCCCTCTTGAGTCCGAAAGGTGGTTTTAAAAAATTTTTTAAATAAACAACATGCTGAAAATAGTTAATCAGAATCTCAGCTTTGCTCTATTCTTGTCATTAGTAACCTGACAATTGTATCTTAAAGTCTTTTTACAACTAATTAAAAAGTAATAGTATTAAAACAGTTGTTTTTTTAAATTCTGCAAATAACTTATCCAAATGTAAGCCCTGCTATGGACTTAATATGTAGTTTGACAGGTGTGTATTTCAAAGATGTTCATAACTTTTTCAAATTGACCAGATAGTAGTACTTCTAAATTTATATTAATTCTCTTTGGGAGAATGGATTCTCCTCCATTCTTGTTTTTAATACCTGCAGAACATTTAATTGCAATTACAGCAAAAAAAGTTCAGCATTCCAGTATTTATTTTTGCTGTATGTTTTGCCTTTATCTCTGCCCTGGAGTCAAGCCAAATGTGGAACACAGCTTTATTTCCTGGATTTTAAAATTTTACTCATATCAGACAGCCGTGTTCATAGACTTTCTCTGGAGATTTAGGGATAATGATGATGGGATTTCCACATAGTGGATAATTCAAAGTTGAATTAGACTCTCCCACTCTTAAAAAGTCTCTGAGCCTTTTTCTGCCTATTTGGGTTCCAGTTTATGGCATATTGTTAGCCCTTCCTTCTTTTTGCTTTCCCTTTCTTTTCTCCTCCATTTGCTGCCCACTCACTTCCTCCCCACTCTCCAATTTCTGTTATTGATAATTTATATATATAACAGGTTAGCTGTGTTTTTTTGTTTTTGTTTTTGGCCATGCCACGTGGTTTGCGGGATCTTATTTCCCCACCAGGGATTTAACCTGGGCCCTGGGCAGTGAAAGCGCCGAGTCTTAACCACTGGACTGCCAGGGAATTCCCAGGTTAGCTATGTTTTTGTTTTTTTCTTTCAGTCTATTCCCTTGAAGTTCCCCTTCCACTGTGAAGTAGCTTATCCAGATATTTTCCTATTTTTTTCTCTATTCTGTTGCAAACATTTTTCTGTAAATTGCTGTTTAGTTGCTCTTGGTTGGTTTTTAGGGGATTCCTTCAGACTATATGTTCACTTGGACCTGAATAATATTAAAATGTGGGTAAGAGTTTTACAGCATCTACTTAAGAGAAAGGTTAAGGAACACTAGATGAATTATAATTAAATTTCACCAATATTTTCCTTAGGTTTATATGGAGTAGAGTGATAACCTTGATTAATAAATCCTCTGAGGACATAGCTCTTAGTAAAATAGAAAAAAAATCAGTAGTCTTGTGAAACAGGATTGTTGTGATTCTTGTGGCCCAAAGACCATGTTTCTAATGACAATGCAGTTTCTATTTATCTGCCCAAGTTTGATGATAAAGAGGACTTGGCCACGGTACAATAGAGAACTTGTTGGAACCTGATCTCGGGTGGCCTCGGCCTGCAGCGGCTTGAAGCAGGATTTCGGTTCCTGGCCAGCGATTGAAGTCAGGCCGAGGCAGTGAGAGCACTGAATCCTACCATTAGACCACCAGGGGCCAGTGGCCAGTGACAAGGCCCTGACCCGTCAGCTTTGTAGAAATAAATTTCCACAAAGAGATGGAAAGCAGTGAAACAAGTGAAGTGTTTATTAGGAGGAAAAAGAATACGTGTGAATAGGCACACACGGGCGGGATCAGAGAGAGAGCCGTGCCCTTGTGGTAGTTTGAATCACTTATACGGGGCATTTCTTCCAGGTTTCCTTTGGCCAGTCATCTTGCTTTGCCTGGTTCTGAGTCTGTATTTGGTTTATCTCAGGGTCCTCCCATGTGTGTGCGCATCCTGTAGCCAAGATGGATTACAGCAAAGAGGCCTATGGGTAGGTTGACATCACTCCGTTTTTGACCTCCAAAGAGCCTCTCTGCGCTTGTATAGTCGGGAAGGTCTCCTTGACCTCGAGTATGAGAAATATGTGGTCTTTGTCTGTTATCTGGGCAGGGCTCAGCTTGTCTCTTGCTCCTGCTATTTTGGAATATCTGTCCACAGGGGACAAACTCCAGATGCTCAGCCTGGGGCCCATCTATCTCCTGCCTCAGAACCTATCTTGCATTCTTCCTAGTTTTCCCGTTTGATACTTTTTCCCTATTTGTAAATGACTTCTTTGGGCATTTACTGCCATCCTATTCTTTAATCTTCTCAATCTCTACCACTTAGAAAAAGAGTGATCAATCATTTATATTTTCTCAAATGGAAAATAATAAAAAAAAGTAAAATTTCCAAATGGCTAATAATAAAGTTATAACGTTAAGCAGATATGTATTTATAAGTTCAGCCAGTTATTAGTAAGTTATGTGTATGAGAAGACAGGGCAAGAATTGTGTATGATGTATCACTCTATTCCTTTTTGTGGTTAGTTAGCATAATGCCTGACACATAGTAGGTGTTCAGTAATAAGTTAATGAAGGAATTAAAGACACCTTGTTTAAAGAATTTCAAGGTACTGATAGAAGATATGAAGGGGTACGGTGACAGGGAATTTTAGAGTAGCATTAGAAATACTCTAAAAGCTGACCCTGAAGGTAAACCTGAATTAATCATTTTGGTATAGCCATTAATGAGGATGTGGGGTGTGTGTGTGTATGTGTGAGTGAGAGAGAGAGAGAGAGAGAGAGAGAGAGAGAGGGACAGATGCAGAGACATACACACATACATAGATACATATGGGGGAAGCACATGAGAAATGGTTTACTCTTCACCATAGAGGAGTAAGTGTGAAGGTCTTGAATCTTCAGTATCCATTCTGTGTTAAAGGATTTCCTGCCAAACTGTACAGAGTATTTCTAATACTACTCTAAAACTCCCTGTCACTGTACCCCTTCATTTCCTGCCAAACTGCCACCTTCAATTTTGGATTGAGCATCAACTTACTTGCCATCTATTATTTGCCTAAAAAAGATATGATTGACTTTGAGTCCACCTGCTTTTCTGGATGCCTTAGGAGTAAAGGTGAATTAGAAGTAGAATGATCTACTTATAAAATAAAACCCCGTTTAGAATCATCCATATCATTAATTAGATTAATGATTTCCAGGATTGTGACTCTAACCAATTGTTAAAACAAATATAAATCCTCTCTGGAGGAAGATAACATCATCCTAAGCCTCAGATAATTTCTATAGTTTTTACATAAAATGTTTTGCATGCACACCAAAAATAACCAGTCATACAGGAGACAAGATCATATGACTGCAACTAAGAGAAACAAAGACCATAGCAACAGGCTCACAAGGGATTCAAATAATGGAGTTCTCAGATACTCAATAGATCAAGCAGACAAAAAATTAATAGTAATATAGACTATGTGAGCAAAATGATTAATGTGCTGTAACTTATGACATATTAGAGCACTACACCCAACAACTGCAGAATACATACTCTTTTCAAATGCACATGGAATACTAAAATTGACTATATCCTGGATCATAAAGCAATTCCCAACAAAAATCAGACAATTGAAATATATGGAGTATGTTCTCTGACCACAGTGCTGGAAATCAATAAAAAATTGATAATTAGGGCTTCCCTGGTGGCGCAGTGGTTGAGAGTCTGCCTGTTGGTGCAGGGGACACGGGTTCGAGCCCTGGTCTGGGGGGATCCCACATGCCGCCGAGCGGCTGGGCCCGTGAGCCACACCTGCTGAGCCTGCGCGTCTGGAGCCTGTGCCCCGCGGCGGGAGGGGCCGCGATGGTGAAAGGCCCGCGCACCGCGGTGAAGAGCGGTCCCCGCACCGCGATGGAGAGTGGCCCCCGCTTGCCGCAACTGGAGAAAGCCCTCGCACGAACCGAAGACCCAACACAGCCAAAAATGAATAAAAAAAAAAAAATTGATAATTAGAAAATTCGCATATATTTAGAAATCAAGAAATCCACTTCCAAAAAATCCAAGGATTAAAGAAGAAATCAAAAGAAACATTTAAAGATATTTTTACATGAATGATATTGAAACCACAACTTGTCAAAATTTGTATGTTGCAGTGAGGGTCCTTTGAAGGTAATTAATAGCTTTAAGGGCATATATCATGAAATAAGAATGGGTGAATATTTATGATCGAAGCATTTATCTCAAGAGAGTAAGAACAGAATCTCCAGCAAATTAAACCCAAAGAAAGCAGAATGAAGTAGATAATAAAGACAAGAGAGAAATTATTGAAAGGAAAAGCAAACCTAAAAGAGAGAAGATCAACAAAGAAAAGGTTAATAAAAGTTTAAAAAAAGTATCACTGATAACACTGTTAAAAAAAAGTAAAGAGAGAAAATATGGAACTAACCAATATCAGGAATGAAAAAGAGTACATCACTGTAGACCCTATAGACATTAAGAAAAGTAATTAAAGGCTATTATGATCTATCTTATGATGATACAGTTAAGGTTCATTGATATGGACAAATTCCTAGAAAAAGCAACTTACTAAATGCTTACTAAAATTGCTACACGAAGAAACAGAAAACTTGAACTATCCTATAACTCTTAATGAAATTGAATCTGTAATTTAGGGACTTTCTCACAAGGAAAACTTTAAGACCAGATGGCTTACTAGACATATAAGAAGGAAATAATACTTATCTTAAACTCAGAGAATAGGAAAAATGAGAATAATTAAAAATTCATTTTATGAGGTCAGCAAAACTTTGATACCCAAACCTGACATTACTATAAAGGAATATTACAGGTCAAATTTTTCTCAGGAATGTAGATGTAAAAAGCATAAAAAAATAGAAATCTATCAGGAAATAAAAAAGATAATAGATCATGATTAAATTGTGTATATTCTGGGAATGTAAGGTTGAAAATCAATGTGATTCACAACATTAGCAGAATAAAGAAGAAAAAAACTGTGATAATGTCATTAGATGTAGAAGATGTATTTGATATGATACATTATCCATTTTAGATAAAAAGTCTTAGCAAATTAGGAATTGTTAGGAACATTATTAATCTGATAAAAATATTACAAGACTCTGTAGCAGATACCTTACTTGTATGTTAATATGTTGGAACATTCTCTTTGAGATTGGGAATGAGAAAATGATGCCCACTCTCACCATTTCTATTGAGTCCTAAGAGTACAATAAGGTAAGAAAAAGAAATACATTGTATAGGGATTGGGAAGAAAAAAAAGGCTTTATTATTTGCAGTTGTTGATATGGAGAGAATTAAAAAAAAAACAACTAAAAATATACTTTTAGAATTAATAAGGATTTTAGTAAGATTTCTGGATACAAAGTTCATATACAGGAATCAAGTGTATTTCTGTATAAACACAGCACCAGAAAATAAATCTAAAATATGATGATTTACATCAAATAACTAAAAATAAATCCAAGAAAAGATAATGCAAGTCCTTCATGCTGAAAACTATGAAACATTCTTTAGATAAATTAAATAGGATTAAATAATGTTGATTAAGTTGGAAAGCTCAATGTTATTAAAATGTTAATTCTCCCCAAATTGATCTGTTTCAGTGTAATCCCAATGGAAATTACAGCAGTTCATTTTTTAAGTAAACTGATAGGCTAATTCTAAAATTTATGTGGAACTGCAAAGGACCAAGAACAGTCAAAGACACTCTTTTAGAACAATAAAGTGAAAGCAATTGCTATACTAGATATTAAGAATTATTATGCTACCATAATTAAGATTTTGAGTTAATGGTACAAAGGTTGACAAATATATCAATGTAACAGAATAGAGAATCCAGAAACAAAACCATAGATGTGTGGACACTTGGATTTAGAAAGGCACAGCAAAGCAGTGGGGAGAGACTGTCTTTTCAATAAATGGTATAGGGTCAATTGTGATATGCTGGTGGAAAAAAATTTATATTTTCCTCATACCTTACACTATTCCCAGATATAAATACCAGATCTAAAGGTGAAAGCATAAAAATAAAGTTTCTAAAAGATAATTTTGGAAAATAATCTTCATGACTTGGAATGTGAAAAGAATTCTTAATAGGAGAAAACAGTAACCATATAGCAAATGATCGGTAAATTGTATTATATTGATAAGAACTTGTGTTCATCAGAAAACACCTCCTAAAGAGTACAAAGCAAGTCAGAGAGTAGAAGGTATTTGAAAATTTGGGTGAAAATCATAACATGACTGGAAATACAGTCACACTATAGATATAGTACACATTATGTCAGATATTTTGTCTATTGACCTATTTCTTATATTCATTAGTACAGTTGCTCAGATGGGATCTTATGAAGTTCTTTTTTGCTGGTAAAGGACCTACTTTATTTAAGTATTATATTAAATAACAATATATTTAGTCCAAAGGGACTGTGCCTTTTCCTATTTTCTACTTATGACACTATAATAAAATGATCTGTGTGTGTCTCTCTCTTCACTAGACCCTGAGCTACTTAAGATATTTGCTCTGTTTTATTTATTACATAGTTTGAACTCATTATTGTTTGATACATAAATGAATAATACTGATTTAGGTTGGCAATGATACCACTAGTGGCAAAATATAAACATGATTATTGTAAAGTCACAACTCAGGGCCATTTCTGGTTAGCCAAACTCAATTTAATCACATACTGGAAAGTCAATTTTTATACCTTTACGTAGAAAATAGTGAAGAGTTCACACAGTCTCCTCTGAGAATTATGATTATAAATAAAGAATAGAAGTGAACATTGTGCTAGGAATCAGGTCGTCTGGGCTCTAGTCCTACCTCTTCCATCCATTAGTTCTGTGGCCTTTCATATCTTCATTGGTAAATTTGAGAGGCTGGGTTAGATTATCTCTATGATGTTTTCCCCACCTTTAATGTGCTATAATTCTATTAATAGAAAAATTTTTAATTTTTTACCCACTTATTGCATTATGAAGCTAATGAATTTTACTTTAGGTTTTTTATGATTATTGAAATATAAAACTTTTAAGAGTTTGAACAGTACATATCCAATTTCTGCTAATTCTTGTAACATTCACTGTTCTATGGTTATGACTTTAAAATTGTATCTGATACAGAAGATACATTTAGTATCAATACTTAATGTCATTTAAAATTATTTAAAAACTCTAAGAAATAAATTGGTCACGCTTTGAACAATAGAACATTTACTATAATGTTGATTGGCTTTATTGGATTGAGGAAACAGCATAGGTTTTGGAAGCAGACAAAGCTGGTATGAAATATTTCTTCTGCCATCTCTTAGTTTGGCCTTTAATAAGTTATTTACCCTGAGGGACTGTAATTTAAGGTAATAGTATCTACCCAGGGCTGGGAGAAGTGATAAAACATATGAAGTACCAAATACAGTGCTTGGCATAGTATTTACAGTTAATAATTATTTATTTTATCTTCTGTTCTAGTCTCAGTGCCACAGGGGCTCTCTACCTGAGGCTACATAAAGACCAGAGAAATATTTAGAAATGACACACTATGCAATGTTCAATAACTAACTAAGGTTAATTTAGGTATAAATATGTACAGTAAAGTACAATAATATGCAGATATAACTATTGTGTGCTTCTAGTGTTAATTTCTGATTATTCCCCATTAAGTTACGGAGAAATGCTCAGCCAGGTGAGGCTGAAGGAAATTGCTTTCTTATGGTTCCTATCAGATCGTCTTCTTTCATAGTTTGGGTCTTTATTGTCCACAAATATGATCCTCTGTTTCATTCAAATTACATCACAGAATTATGATTCATTATGTCTAAAGTGTGGTCCTACGAGTGAAGGAAAAACTTCTCTAGGACTTTCTGATTTTTAAATCTGTCACTCTATTGATGGGTTTTGGCTAGGGGTTAGCAAATTACTGCCTATGAGCCAAATCTGCTTCACTCTCATTTTGTATGACCTGTGAGAATGATTTTTACATTTTTAAGTGTTTAAAAAAAATCAAAAGAATATTTTATGACTCCTGAAAACTGTATGGAATTCAAATTCCAGTGTTTATAAATAAAATTCCATTGGAACACAATCATGCTCATTTGTTTGTCTTGTTTATGGCTGTTTTGCACTTGTATGTCAAAGTTGAGTAGTTGAGACAGTGACTGTGTGTGGCGCTCTCTTCACTTTGCATTCCTGGTTGTTCCATTCCAAATTGCAGTGTTGCAGTTAAAACTTAACAGTATTTTGAGTGCTATGTGTACTGCTGTACTGTGATATTTAGTTCTATTTATTTCTTACTGACCAGTGCATATCCATCATGTCAAAACAATAAGAGAAGAAAAAAGTGACTTCAAATGTTGGACTTTTAAAGCATAGTAGAGTGAGTGGATTATTTTGTTATCAAGTTAGTTGACAAAACATTGTGTTTATTATGTATTGATGCTATAGTTGTGCTAAAAGAATACAGTATATGTAGATATTACGTTACTAAGAGCCTATCACAATATTCCCATCTAGGGAGAATTAGAAAATTTAAAAAATGAAAATGAGTCTTGAATCAAAAAGTTTCTGAATGGCTAATTTATTAGCCAATCCATTTACCATGGTGAGTTAATTAAATCACATTTGATTGCAGCAACTGAAAAAAATGTACCCAGAGAAAATAAACTTGTTTAAGACTGTTAACCCTTTCAATGAGAACAGATTCTCAAAGAGTTGAGGGCATTAGGAGCAACATCTTATGGTGAATTGAAAAGCAAGACAAATGATTTTGAGTGCTTTTTCTTGGCTCTTGCCAAGTTGACAGGTTGTTACTGATACTGCTCTGTTTATTTGAAAAGTCAGTACTGTTTGAAGTGACTGAAGAATAAGCCTATATGAACAGTCAATGTGGAACAACAAGAGGCAACAACATTTTCAAAAAATTTGAGAAAACACTAATTCAGTATGACCTGAAGTGAAATCTGCTAAGATGTGTTAAAAATGATGATGATAAAAATAAGTATAGGTAGAAAAAGGCTAAGTTGGACAGATTTACAAAGACTGTGAAAATATAAGCTGTTTAAAACCCGTGGTTATTTATTGTGTTATTTATAAGTAGGTACTTTGCAGAAAATATTTGAATCATCATGGATTATTGAAGCAGTAGTGTCATCGGTAAAACTTCATTCCCTCTTGAGGACTTAACCATTAGTTCTGTGCATTTTTGTCAGAAATAGAAATTGACTATCATGACTTGCTCCATCACATAGAAGTTTAATGGCTTAGAAGTGCTAAAATTTTATTACCATTTTTTGAGCTTAGGGCTCATATTTGAACTGTTTCTGCATGAGAAAAACACCCTTATCCACTGTTATTGAACACTGAATGGCTCTGGAAATTTGCTTTTGCTGCAGAATTGATAAAGTTTCTGAGTTCAAACTATAATTACAAGGCAGAACTGTGTTTATATGTGGAACGTATACTGTTGTAAAGTCATTTCAGTGACAACTAATATTTATCACAAATAATTTCAGTTGCTTTATATGCTTCCCATGCTGGCAAAAGTTAAAACAAGTAGGAAGCTCTCCATTCCCACACAAGTTTCTGGTGGATCTATTTTCTCAGCTCAAACTTTGATTCCAACAGCATTTTTCAGACTTTGTTGCAAGTGCAAAAAATTTACATATTTAAAGCTTCATTTAACTATGCAATTGAAGAGCTACCACTCAAACTTAATCTGCAATGTAATGATGTGCTAAATGGCAGATATCAAGAGAAGAATCTAATTCAATTCCCTGTGTTCTCTTAGTGAAGAATATAGTCAATTAAATCATATTCTCATGGATATGGATATGGATATCAGTACTTGATATTTCTTATCTGTGTCAAAAGATGTTTTTAAGATGAAATATGTAAAATTATATTCTAGATCAGCATTAACAGAAGAACATTTGCAATTGATTTGGATGATTTGGAAGACTAGGAGGACTAACTTTGAATCCCAACTAAGTAAAGTGTTATTCTCCCCACAAAAGAATTCTGTATATTCTCATTAACAGACCTATATTATTGCTCTCAGTTGTTTGAATTTTGTCAATAGGAATTCTGTGGAAATGTGTTTATTCTCTTGTTATGTTAGTAGTACATATTATCCCCAATTTTGTCTTTTGACCCCAGAGCCTAAAATATTTACTATCTGGCCCTTTAAAGAAAAAGTTTGTTGACCTTTGATTTAGGCCAATAAATACTAGTAGATACTAACCTGAAGTCTGTACACTGTGTTGGCTTTCTTCTTTGAGTAATCAAGAAGAATCTTAAGCTTGAAATGTCCAGTTTACTATTGCCTCTTTCTTGCTAAAAGAAATTTTTTGAGGAACCTTTGAATATAAATTGTTACTTACAACTTAAGAATATAATTATATATGGTTGATCTCAACATTATCATGTCCTTTTTTGCGTCCTTTACAAAGTGTGGACTAAGCAGAAACAACTGTAAACTGTGGACAGAACTAGAACAACTATCTTCATCATCAGCTCTGAAAGTCAGAGCTCCTTTCTCCCAATGAAATTATATCCTAGCATTGTCAGAATTAGCTCTGGTAGAGATTAGGCTGGTAGGAGTAGAGTAGGTGTGGAGGGTTAGTGTAAGTCCTTCTTTCTCCCTTGCTATGCAGGCTATCAGTTCACCCTTAATTACTTCTAAATAGTCTAGCAATGAGCTATACTGCTAGAAAAGCCTTATCTACACCCATATTCTAAGCTTTTGACTCTGATATTAGAAACTACCAAGAGCCTTGTTCATAAATGTGATTATTCATTCCATAAATGGCATATCAGCCTCCAATATATCTCCAGGATTTTAATATTATAATGTTTAACCCCATCACTGAGGTGATCACAGCCAAAAGAACTGCTTAGAATACCTGCAGAACTTTGTCAGAGTTCTACGTTAGCTTTTGACTAGCTTCCAAGAGCCAGTAGTGAACCTTGGCCATATGGTCTGCTTCTGCACTTTTAGTTCTTGTTGAAAGGTGAGGCAAAAAATTGGGTTGATGATAGGCTTAGCAAGGGGTGATGAGTTAGGCTTTCAGGTAGCTAAATGTGGCAAGATGTGTAGGGCTCAACTTTGACAATCTTCTGAATAAGCTTAGAGTGAAGGAGAGAAGGTGAAAAGGCATAAGGAGCAAAGTTAAGGAAGGGACTAAAATTTAGAGTGGCAGACACTGTGCTAGGTGCTTTACATGTATCATTTTATTAAATTACAGCAAAAAATCTGAGAGTGAGGCAGTACCATGCTTATTTTATAAACTCAGAGATCAAGTAATTTAAAGTAGTAAGTAGTAGATTAGAGCCCAGTCCATCTGTCTTCAGTACTTGACTCCAATGATACAGTTGACACAAGTAGATACTATAGCAGGAGAAATAGCCAAAAATGAAACAACAGTTTGGGACACCTCTGACCTCAGCTTCATCATAATTTGTTTTATTGGGAAGTCCAATTGTGTTTGATCCAAACTTTTTTCCTGAGAATGGAACTGCAGAGAATATTCTGATCTCTATTTTTGTTGTTAAACTTTAGGAGGAAGCTCTTTTGACTTTGCCTTAGTAGAAACACATAAGGGCACTTCTGTGGGTATGGGATTGAAGACAGATTTTACATAAGAAAAAACTTTTAAGTTTATTCATATATTTTTGTAGATGTGCTACATGTGTAGAGGAGGCTTAAAGAGTTTCCATGGACCTAAGAAAAAACAATAAGAATGAATTAATGAGAAAGTATTAATATGGTGTGTAGAAATTGTGAAAAAAATCTCAAGATATACACTGGTCAGACTGACTGAGTAATGTCTGTTTTTGAATTGTAAAGTTTAGAAAAGATAAGAAGAAATCTACTGAAGGAAAGCCTCAGATGTTGTCAATAGGCTGTAAAACGAAAACAAACTAACAATTGATTAATTCATTGATCTATTCATCTAACTTTTATCTCCACCATGCAATAGCATCTTTGCTAGGCGCTGGGGAATATAAAAATGAACAAGACATGGTCTTTGTCGTAATCTCTCTAAGTCATGGTTTTCTCATTCATTAATTAGTTTATAATACTTAACTTTAAAGGATTTTTCTGTGAGTTTTACATAAGAGAATATATTAAAATTCTTATAAAGCATTTGGCCACATAATAGAGATTCAGTTAATACCAGAGTCTAGTAAAGGAGACCAAGAAGTGAACAGTGATTGTAATTATAATTGAGATATGTACAAATGATATGGGTATAACTCCTCAGAGCAGATGGCAATGAATTCTGAAGAAGGCTGAATACAATTGGGAAATTGAGTTTTGGAAATGAAAACTTATAACAGTTCAAAAGGTGTCGCACAAGGTACTTCCTTGGTGGTCCAGTGGGTAAGACTCCGTGCTCCCAATGCAGGGGACCTGGGTTCAATCCCTGTTCGGGGAACTAGATCCTGCATGCATGCTGCCACTAAGAGTTCACATGCTGCAACTAAGACTCTGCATGTCACAACTAAGAGTCCGCATGCCGCAACTAAAAGCCCTCATGCTGCAACTGAAAAAGATCCCGCATGCCACAACTAAAGATCCTGCATACAACAACTAAAGATCCCACATGCCGCAAAGAAGATCCTGAGTGCCGCAACTAAGACCTGGTGCAGTCTAAAGAAGTAAATAAATAAATACTAAGGTGACTCACAAACTGGAGAACACTTATACCACAGAAGTCCACCCACTGGAGTGAAGTTTCTGAGCCCATGTCAGGCTTCCCAACCTGGGAGTCCGGCAATGGGAGGAGGAATTCCTAGAGAATCAGACTTTGAGGCTAGCGGGATTTGACTGCAGGACTTTGACAGGACTGGGGGAAACAGACTCCACTCTTGGAGGGCATACACAAAGTAGTGTGCACATCAGGACCCACGGGAAGGAGCAGTGACCCCATAGGAGACGGAACCAGACTTACCTGCTAGTGTTGGAGGGTCTCCAGGAGAGGCGGGGGGTGGCTCTGTCTCACCGTGAGGACAGGGACACTGGCAGCAGAAGTTCTGGGAAGTACTCCTTGGCGTGAGCCCTCCTAGAGTCTGCCAAGAGCCCCACCAAAGAGCGCAGGTAGGCTCCAGTGTTGGGTCGCCACAGACCAAACAACCAACAGGGAGGGAACCCAGTCCCACCCATCAGCAGACAAGCAGATTAAAGTTTTACTGAGCTCTGCCCACCAGAGCAACAGCCAGCTCTACCCACCACCAGTCCCTCCCATCAGGAAACTTGCACAAGCCTCTTAGATAGCCTCATCCACCAGAGGGCAGACAGCAGAAGCAAGAAGAACTACAACCCTGCAGCCTGTGGAACAAAAACTACATTCACAGAAAGATAGACAAGATGAAAAGGCAAAGGGCTATGTACCAGATGAAGGAACAAGAGAAAACCCCAGAAAAACAACTAAATGAAGTGGAGATAGGCAACCTTCCAGAAAAAGAATTCAGAATAATGATAGTGAAGATGATCCAGGACCTCAGAAAAAGAATGGAGGCAACGATCGAGAAGATGCAAGAAATGTTTAACAAAGATCTAGAAGAATTAAAGAACAAACAGACAGAGATGAACAATACAATAACTGAAATGAAAAATACCTAGAAGGAATCAATAGCAGAATAACCGTGGCAGAAGAATGGATAAGTGACCTGGGAGACAGAATGGTGGAATTCACTGCCGCAGAACAGAATAAAGAAAAAAGAATGAAAAGAAATGAAGACAGCCTACGAGACCTCTGGGACAACATTAAGCGCAATAACATTCTCATTATAGGGGTCCCAGAAGGAGAAGAGAGAGAGAAAGGACCAGAGAAAATGTTTGAAGAGATTATAGTCAAAAACTTCCCTAACATGGGAAAGGAAATAGCCACCCAAGTCCAGGAGGTGCAGCAAGTCCCATAAAGGATAAACCCAAGGAGAAACGTGCCGAGACACATAGTAATCAAATTGGCAAAAATTAAAAACAAAGAAAAATTATTGAAAGCAGCAAGGGAAAAACGACAAATAACGTATAAGGGAACTCCCATAAGGTTAACAGCTGATTTCTCAGCAGAATCTCTACAAGCCAGAAGGGAGTGGCATGATATACTTAAAGTGATGAAAGGGAAGAACCTACAACCAAGATTACTCTACCCAGCAAGGATCTCATTCAGATTTGATGGAGAAATCAAAAGCTTTACAGACAAGCAAAAGCTAAGAGAATTCAGCACCACCAAACCAGCTCTACAACAAATGCTAAAGGAACTTCTCTAAGTGGGAAACATAAGGGAAGAAAAGGACCTACAAAACAAAACCCAAAACAATTAAGAAAATGGTCATAGGAACATACATATCAATAATTACCTTAAATGTGAATGGATTAAATGCTCCAACCAAAAGACACAGGCTTACTGAATGGATACAAAACCAAGACCCATATATATGCTGTCTACAAGAGACCCACTTCAGACCTAGGGACACATACAGACTGAAAGTGAGGGGATGGAAAAAGATATTCCATGCAAATGGAAATCAAAAGAAAGCTGGAGTAGCTATACTCATCTCAGATAAAATAGACTTTAAAATAAAGAATGTTACAAGAAACAAGGACACTACATAATGATCAAGGGATCAATCCAAGAAGAAGATATAACAATTATAAATATATATGCACCCAACATAGGAGCACCTCAGTACAGAAGGCAACTGCTAACAGCTATAACAGAGGAAATCGACAGTAACACAATAATAGTGGGGGACTTTAACACCTCACTTACACCAATGGACAGATCATCCAGACAGAAAATTAATAAGGAAACACAAGCTTGAAATGACACAGTAGACCAGGTAGATTTAATTGATATTTATAGGACATTCCATCCAAAAACAGTAGATTACACTTTCTTCTCAAGTGCGCAGGGAACGTTCTCCCGGATAGATCACATCTCGGGTCACAAATCAAGCCTCAGTAAATTTAAGAAAATTGAAATCATATCAAGCACCTTTTCTGACCACAACACTATGAGATTAGAAATCAGTTATAGGGAAAAAAATGTAAAAAACACAAACACATGGAGGCTAAACGATACGTTACCAAATAACCAAGAGATCATTGAAGAAATCAAAGAGGAAATCAAAAAATACCTAGAGACAAATGACAATGAAAACACGACGATCCAAAACCTGTGGGATGCAGCAAAAGCAGTTCTAAGAGGGAAGTTTACAGCTATACAAGCCTACCTCAAGAAACAAGAAAAATCTCAAATGAACAATCTAACCTTACACCTAAAGGAACTAGAGAAAGAAGAACAAACAAAACCCAAAGTTAGCAGAAGGAGAGAAATTATGAAGATCAGAGCAGAAATAAATGAAATAGAAACAAAGAAAACAATAGCAAAGATCAACAAAATTGATAAACCATTAGCCAGACTCATCAAGAAAAAGAGGGAGAGGACTCAAATCAATAAAATTAGAAATGAAAAATGAGAAGTTACAACAGTCACCACAGAAATACAAAGCATCCTAAGAGACTACTACAAGCAACTCTATGCCAATAAAATGGACAACCTGGAAGAAATGGACAAATTCTTAGAAAGGTATAACCTTCCAAGACTGAACCAGGAAGAAACAGAAAATATGAACAGACCAATCACAAGGAATGAAATTGAAACTGTGATTAAAAATATTCCAACTGGGACTTCCCTGCTGGCGCAGTGGTTAAGAATCCACCTGCCAATGCAGGGGACACGGGTTCGAGCTCTGGTCCAGGAAGGTCCCGCATGCTGGGGAGCAACTAAGCCCGTGTGCCACAACTACTGAACTTTTGCTCTAGAGCCCTCGAGCCACAACTACTGAGCCCGTGTGCCACAACTACTGAAGCCTGCAGGCGCCTAGAGCCTATGCTCCACAACAAGAGAAGCCACCACAATGAGAAGCCCTCACACCACAACGAAGAGTAGCCCCTGGTCACCACAACTAGAGAGAGCCCACGTGCAGCAGTGAAGACCCAACACAGTCAAAAATAAATAATAAATAAATACATTTATAAAGAAAGAAAGAAAGAACATGTATATCATCCTAAGGAGGAAGGCTAAAGACAAACTCTTACTGTATACCAAATACTATCCTAAACGTTCCAAAAAAAAAAAAATCTTCCAACAAACAGAAGTCCAGGACCAGATGGCTTCACAGGTGAATTCTATCAAACATTTAGAGAAGAGCTAACACCCATACTTCTCAAACTCTTCCAAAAAATTGCAGAGGAAGGAACACTCCCAAACTCATTCTATGAGGCCACCATCACCCTGATACCAAAACCAGACAAAGATACTACAAAAAAAGAAAATTACAGACCAATATCACTGATGAATATAGATGCAAAAATCCTCAACAAAATGCTAGCAAACAGAATCCAACAACACATTTAAAGGATCATACACCATGATCAAGTGGGATTTATCCCAGGGATGCAAGGATTCTTCAATATACGCAAATCAATCAATGTGATACACCATATTAACAAATTGAAGAAGAAAAACCATATCATCATCTCAATAGATACAGAAAAAGCTTTTGACAAAATTCAACACCCATTTATGATAAAAACTCTCCAGAGAGTGGGCATAGAGGGAACCTACCTCCACATAATAAAGGCCATATACGACAAACCCACAGCAAACATCATTCTCAATGGTGAAAAACTGAAAGGATTTCCTCTAAGATCAGAACGAGACAAGGATGTCCACTCTCACCACTATTATTCAGCATAGTTTTGGAAGTCCTAGCCACATCAATCAGAGAAGAAAAAGGAATAAAAGGAATACAAATTGGAAAAGAAGAAGTAAAACTGTCACTGTTTGCAGATGACATGATACTATACATAGAGAATCCTAAAGATGCCACCAGAAAACTACTAGAGCTAATCAATGAATTTGGTAAAGTTGCAGGATACAAAATTAATGCACAGAAATCTCTTGCATTCCTATACACTAATAGTGAAAAATCTGAAAGAGAAATTAAGGAAACACTCCCATTTACCATTGCAACAAAAAGAATAAAATGCCTAGGAATAAACCTACCTAGGGAGACAAAAGACCTGTACGCAGAAAACTATAAGACACTGATGAAAGAAATTAAAGATGATACCAACAGATGGAGAGATATACCATGTTCTTGGATAGGAAAAATCAATATTGTGAAAATGACTATACTACCCAAAGCAATCTACAGATTCAGTGCAATCCCTATCAAATTACCAATAGCATTTTTTACAGAACTAGAACAAAAAATCTTAAAATTTGTATGGAGACATAAAAGACCCCGAATAGCCAAAGCAGTCTTGAGGGAAAAAAACGGAGCTGGAGGAATCAGACTCCCTGACTTCAGTCTATACTACAAAGCTACAGTAATCAAGACAATGTGGTTCTGGCACAAAAACAGAAATATAGATCAATGGAACAAGATAAAAAGCCCAGAGATAAACCCACACACCTATGGTCAACTAATCTATGACAAAGGAGGCAAGGATATGCAATGGAGAAAAGACAGTCTCTTCAATAAGTGGTGCTGGGAAAACTGGACAGCTACATGTAAAAGAATGAAATTAGAACACTCCCTAACACCATACACAAAAATAAACTCAAAATGGAATAGAGACCTAAATGTAAGACCAGACACTATAAAACTCTTAGAGAAAAACATGGGAAGAACACTCTTTGACATAAATGACAGCAAGATCTTTTTTGATCCACCTCCTAGAGTAATGGAAATAAAAACAAAAATAAACAAATGGGACCTAATGAAACTTCAAAGCTTTTGCACAGCAAAGGAAACCATAAAGAAGACAAAAAGAGGAGGCCGAGATGGCAGATGAGATCGCTAAGGCTCAGGCCACCTGGCCTGGTGGCGACACGATCTTCGGGAAGATCATTCGCAAGGAAATCCCAGCCAAAATCATTTATGAGGATGACCAGTGTCTTGCTTTCCATGACGTTTCCCCTCAAGCACCAACACATTTTCTGGTGATACCCAAGAAACATATATCCCAGATTTCTGCAGCAGAAGATGACGATGAAGGTCTTCTTGGACATTTAATGATTGTTGGCAAGAAATGTGCTGCTGATCTGGGCCTGAAGAAGGGTTATCGAATGGTGGTGAATGAAGGTTCAGATGGGGGACAGTCTGTCTATCATGTTCATCTCCATGTTCTTGGAGGTCGGCAGATGAATTGGCCTCCTGGTTAAGTGTGTTGTAGGGATCATTTTCCCTTCTCTATGCAGTGATCAGATCTGCAAGTTCCAATATGCAAAACAATACTTTTTTTTGCCTGTGTATGGAGAGATTGCAGAAATAATTTAAAAAACCCATACGTAATAAAAGGCATTGTTGCATGGTCTGAATTCTGTATTTGACTTATTTTAAAAAACATATTTGTTGGAATGTTTGAAGGTGGAGTTCATAATTTGGGAGGTTTTTATTTTTTCTCCCCACGGAGGACTCAGCCTATGTACATGGCTATAATGGTGTGAGTGATCTTTGAAGACAAATTTAAAAATTTCATAAAATTAGCTTTAGCTTTGAAATATCCTTTTAGGGTAAAAATTAGTCCAGGAGAAGATTTTCTAATCCAATTCTCTTATTTTCTAAGAACAAAGGAGTATGTGATGTGATTGATCCAGAAAATGACAGTTGTGGGTCTAGCAAAGATGCTTTTTGTCCAGGTCACGTGTTTCTCCTGGACTACTGGGGTAGTGTGGAAGGGATGAAAGTAGATTTGTCACAGAATCTTTGATGACCATGTGAAGCCATACAATGATGTTTCCTTGTTACCTAACGCTATTTATTATAAAGACTTGAAAATATATTATTTAGAATTAACTCTCCAAATTGAAAACTCATTGTTGTGAATGTGTATGTGCACACTAGCAAAAATTTTTAAGTTATGCATGACTCTGGCTATGTAGAGTTGGGGGGAAATCTCAGGGTTTGAGTTCTTATGTAGGCTGACAACAAAACTTTTTTTTTTTTGGTCTTGCCATGCACCCTAGCCTTTCTAAGTTTGTGCAGGGCAAACAGGTTTGCTTCTTTGCTTTCCTTCATGTAGGCACTTTCCAGCTTCTAAAATTTATTTAATACTTCTTGCCTGCTTTGTCTCTTCTCTCATTCTCTTTGTGTTTATGGGTTCCTTCCATTTTTAATCCCTAAGACCATTTTAGTAGACTTTGACACATTTTATTGCAAATTGTTTTTCTTCTAAATTTTTAATTTTATTAGTGACTTAAAAAATTTAGGGAGAGTGGATTAGGGAAATTGGCTGTATATGTCCTACCAGTGAATTTTTTCCAACTGTCATTTTTTTACTTTGTTTATGGTGTTTGTTTAAAATATTTATATGGTTAATGTATCAATTTTTAATTTAGTTCATATTTTTAAGAGCCTTTCCCACCGTAGGAGGATTTATAAAAGAAATTATTCCCCTAATACTTTATGGCTTTACGTATTTTTATGCCTTTTTTATGAGGGAAGTTCTGGGGTGGGGGATGAGTTTTGGAGGGATTTGTGCCACTGTATAAAATGTAATAATGAGAGAAGCATTTGTATTATATATAAGAGGGTTGAGTCTAGTTCCTTAGGCATATTAACTTTCCCATTGATTTCATCAAACTAGTGCTAATAAATCAGGTAGATAACCGCTAAAAAAAAAAAAAAAAAAGAAGACAAAAAGACAACCCTCAGAATGGGAGAAAATATTTGCAAACGAATCAACGGACAAAGGATTAATCTCCAAAATATATAAACAGCTCATGCAGCTCCATATTAAAAAAACAAACAACCCAATCCAAAAATGGGCAGAGGACCTAAATAGACTTTTCTGCAAAGAAGACATACAGATGACCAAGAAGCACATGAAAAGCTGCTCAACATCACTAAGTTTTAGAGAAATGCAAATCAAAACTACTATGAGGTATCACCTCACACTATCAGAATGGGCATCATCAGAAAATCTACAAACAAATGCTGGAGAGGGTGTGGAGAAAAGGGAACCCTCCTGTACTGTTGGTGGGAATGTAAATTGATACAGCCTCTATGGAGAACAGTATGGAGGTTCCTTAAAAAACTAAAAATAGAAGTAGCATATGACCCAGCAATCCCATGACTGGGCATATACAGAGAGAAAACCATAATTCAAAACGACACATGTGCCCAATGTTCATTGCAGCACTATTTACAATAGCCAGGTCATGGAAGCAACCTAAATGCCCATCGACAGACGAATGGATGAAGAAGATTTGGTACATATATACAATGGAATATTACTCAGCCATAAAAAGGAATGAAACTGGGTCATTTGTAGAGACGTGGATGGATCTAGAGACTGTCATACAGAGTGAAGTAAGTCAGAAAGAGAAAAACAAATATCATATATTAACACATATATGTGCAACCTAGAAAAATGGTACAGATGAACTGGTTTGCAGTGCAGAAATAGAGATACAGATGTAGAGAACAAGCATATGGACACCAAGGGGAGAAAGTGGTGGGTGATGGGGGTGGTGGTGGGATGAATTGGGAGATTAAGATTGACATGTATACACTGATGTGTATAAAATGCATGACGAATAAGAACCTGCTGTATAAAATATAAATAAAAGAACAAAATATTAAAAAAAATTAAAATTCTTAACAAAAAAAGAAGAAAAAAACCCAGCAACAGCAACAACAAAAGGTGTCTCATGAAACTCCTACTTTATTTAGAGATATTTTTGAGGATGTGACAGTTTTGGTAAGTCCTGAGATTTTTACCAAAGAATAGTTCTCCCAGTTCTCTGCTGTACTAGTGCATTGATTTAAGATCTTGGATTTGGATTCCAAGCCTGGTTTTTAAGCATCTGACCTTCAAATTACTTAATTTCTTTTGCATCAGCTTTGTCATATAAAATGGGGGTGATAGTACTTACTTCATAAGGTAGTATTTACATGTCTGAAGTGGTAAGCAGTCAGTAAAGGGAAACTATAATTTTTAATACCATAGTACTTTGCTGTAGCCTAATAGTCCCTGATTTCTGCTTGATTATAGTTTTTGCCATCGTCTTTTTCTTTAACCTTTCAACTAATGGGGAAATGCTAGTGTTAGTCTTCTGTGGCATATTTTTTTCTATCAAATGGTGGGGATGGGAGGTGTTTAGCTATATAGAAGTAACCCTGTGGCTCTCTGGTTGGCTATGTGTTATATTTTGGTTAGTTGCAAAAAAAGAAAAAACGGTAACTGTAGAGGTTTATGGCCAATGAGGTCAATTTCTGTTGTATAAAGAACATGTGGAATTAGCCTTATTGTAGTCCCCTAAAGCAGGAAAAATAATATTCTTATTTTACAGCTGAGGAAACTGAACTTAAATTAAGTTAGGTGACATCCAGAGTCGTACTGGGAGAGCCAGGACTTGATCTAGGTTTTTTGAGTTTATATCTGCCTCTCCTTCATGGGAAATTTCATATGTTAGCTCAGCCAGCACATGCTATGTCCAGATCAGGTTACCCATAAAGCTCAGTATTCTGCAAGTTATCTTATTTCCTTTATGTTGTTGACAATCCATTACCTGGTAGTTGGACATGTTCTCAGTATTTCTGTGTTTCCTTCATATACCAGATATATATTTCTACAGGAAAAAAATGTTATTGATAAAAGTTAGGTGAACCAAAAAAAACCCAAAAAACAAAAACTTACCTAACAAATAATGTGACGTCTTTAGCAGGGTTTCCTACTCTCATTCATTGCAACCTTATAGTATTCAGCTATAGTTTAGTTTTTGTTAGTAGGCCTAGGGACCTAAAGATACTTCTATGGGAATATGCATTCTAGGTTATAAACAGCCAATTTAAGAAAGATAATTCTGGAGTATAATCTATTTGAAAGTTGGAGACAGTTTGCACAAATAGAGTTTGGATCAGTGGTACCAGAAATGCAAATCAAGATAGAAACCTTACCTTTAAAGGACTGGTGAGAATAAAATGAAATAATATTATATATATTATTATATAAAGTACCTAACATAGTGCTTGCCTCTGTAATTGCTAGTAGATTCTCAAAAAATGATAGCTCCTTTCTCCCTTTCACCCATAATACCGATCCTTAACGATTACCAACAGTACTTAATATAATCTCCATTCTGTCTCTGAACTAGGACAGAACAACCTTATCTTAACACCAGGCTGCTAGCCAGTGTCCTGTCAAAGCCTTTCAAGGCTCTTCTTAACTGCCAGCATCAAATGGTTCATTCACTTTGAATAGACTGTTAACTCCTGAGAGTGTCGTATCCTTATTTTTCTTTCTTGGCATTCTTGGGAAAAATGTCCATGTGTATTCCTTCTGATTTTCTTATTCTTCCCCACCTTTAGGCAAAATGAAAAGAGTAAACATAGTTATATATTGGTGTTAGATGTGATATTTTTAAAATAGACTTATTTATTTATTTATTTTTGGCTGTGTTGAGTCTTTGTTGCTGCATGCGGGCTTTCTCTAGTTGCAGAGAGCGGGGGCCACTCTTTGTTGTGGTGCACGGGCCTCTCATTGCGGTGGCTTCTCTTGTTGCAGAGCACGGGCTCTAGGCACGTGGGCTTAAGTAGTTGTGGCACGCGGGCTTAGTTACTCCTCACCATGTGGGATCTTCCTGGACCAGGGCTCAAACCCGTGTCCCCTGCACTGGCAGGCAGATTCTCAACCACTGCGCCCCCAGGGAAGCCCAGGAGCACAGTCTTAAAGGAGATGGACTTGTGAAAACAAGACACTGCAGTACATTTTGATGCTTGAGAGGATACTACAGCGGCTCCCAAGAGGAAGGGCCTAGCTTCCTGCTGGGGAGGAAGAAGCCTCCAGAGGTGAATGATGACCACCAGAAGCCGCTGGTTCTGGCGTGTTGCCTGGGTGATAATTTTAAAGCATCATGGTTTATATATCACTTAGCAAACATTTATCACCTACTATGTTCTAGGCATTGTTCTAGCACTATGGGACACAGCAATGAATGAAACCATCAAATAAACCCATCGATAATTTCTACCACTGTGGACTTTACATTCTATATCAGTGTTATTTCCGTAAGTAATGACAGTAACAATTTTCTGGCTCCATACATTTTTGCTTTTTTCAACACTCTTTCAGTTATAATTCAGGCCTAACAGGCCACAATTTTGAAAGTGTATATAAGTCAAGCACAACAAAATAGTTTTATATGTATTTGTATGTACATTGTATTTAGGTATTGTAGAAGGAGTACTGAAAGTGGGTAATCTGTGCTCTAGTTCTAACTCTCCTCTAACTAAATGTGCAGCTTGGCAGGTTATATAAACTCCTTCAACCATGTGTAAAATTGGAAGGAACTCTAAGGTTCCTTCAGCTCTAAGAAATTTTTGTGATTTTAAAGTTTTAAAAAAGGTATATAAAAAGTAGCTTCTCTATAGAATGTGTTATTTTTCTAATGATAGTGTTATCTCAGTGCGGATCCAGAATTCAAACCTTATTCTTTGTAAGTTAAAACTGTATCACCTACACCAACTATACTGACTGAGAAGCAAGGAGACTAGGTAAGAAGGCTACTGATAAACCAAAATCCTTACATCTTTGCAGTTTCTATATTGCAGCATTTCTACTTAAAAATTTGCCATCCTGGTTATGGGTAAGGATTTACCCAAAGATCTGAACATGGAATATTCTCTTTTATGATAAATACCCAACAATCTCAATATTGGTTAAATAGATATGGTAAAAGCATATAGAACAAAAGATAATTTTTGGTAGAGGAGCACAATTTTAAAATGATGCTACATTCTTTAACTTCTAGGTTTAAAGAAATCCCTTTCTCTGTTGCTGGCCACTGTTGCATGTTTTCAAGAATAGGTGAAGAGTGTGAATAGAAATTTAAAAAAACCAACCCCATATCACCTAGCATAGTGCTAAGTACATGGAAGATATTCGATAAGTACTTACTGATATTGATTCATTAGATTGTCAAGAACTGTGAAAAGTCTGAGATTTTACTCTACTTACAAGTTAGCCTGCCACAGTTTCATGGATGCTGGTAGAAGGTATGAGATTCTGGGTCAGAGAGGAAGGACAGTTTATTACTCACAGCAATAGCAATAGCCAGAGCGTGATCATTTCTGCCAATCTCTGAACACCTATTCCCTCATAGTGACACGAAGAGGGCCAGATAATACCTGCACGTGCAGTGGGTTGAGTTATAGCTGAGGAACTCTGAGCCTCAGAACCTCAAATCTTTTATAACGTGGAATAAGCATGCTTGTCCTTTGCTCCGGAAGGAGACATCTTTTTCTTCCAAGGCTGTAACCATATCTGCCCTTGCCTTTGGAGGCACATCTTATCTTCCAGGTCTGTTTTCTATACCAGGGGTCCCCAACCCCTGGGACGTGGACTGGTAGCGGTCCGCGGCCTGTTAGGAACCAGGCAGCACAGCAGGAAGTGAGCCGCGGGCGAGTGAGCGAAGCTTCATTGGCCGCTCCCCATCACTCCCCATCGCTCGCATTACCGCCTGAACCATTCCCCCCCATCCCCCCCGCCCAAAAGGTTGGGGGCCGCTGTTCTATACAGACATCCTTGAGAAGGTACTACAAAAGAATCAGAAGTTAGTGCCTCTGTTCACAAGACAGGCTGAAAAGAGAGACTCATGGAGAATTGTCTCCCAACATAAATTCTTTACTAGAATTATTGTTATATTAAAGGATGAAAAGGCAAATTTAGATTTAATCTTCTTTATCTCTATTCACTAAAATACTAGACACTGATAAACATGTGACCTTTATTTAAAAATCTTCAGAGAAGAGTACACTCTGAAAGTAGTATTTAAGTAAATTCTTGAATGTTGTTGAATACATCAAACATTTGACTATATTTACATTTTGAATCAAGGGGGATGGAAAGGTAGCTTATATAACAATTCAAGTGCTTTACATATAAAGTAATGAGACTGCATGCCAATGTCCAGGGATTTAGAGAGTGTTCAAAAACACAAGCTGAACATATTGTACAACCATGACATTTAAGATGTTTTAAATTAAACAAGTTTAATTCAAGACTTTCATTCACTTTTTCAAATACCTTAATGAAATGAAACCCCAGATACTATATTTATGGTCTTCTGAGGTTCTGTTAATGAATATAGATGTACCCCTTACGTTAAGTGGAATTGGTTAGCCACTTGACTAGTACTGCTTGCAAACAAACCAATAAATAAACAACAACAAAAAACCCCACAAACCATAGACCAATGAAAACAAACCAGCAACCAAAATTACTGCCTGTATCTTTAAATTCTTATATGTGTTTTGGAATTTGTTTGACAAAGTTAAGTTGGTTTTAAAATTTAGCACAGTGACTCAGTTGCAGCTGTTCCAAATAATTGGTCATGAGCTTTTTATACTATCTGGCTTAATTTAACAGAGTACAGCTTCCTGCCATTTTTTTCTTCTCTGTGATCCAGAATCTGAAATATACACATCTTAAGGGATTATATCAATTGTTCATATTTAAGGATAACAATCTAGCATAGGCTTTATGAAGAGCAGTTTTTATATACTTTTTATTTTAGATACTTTCATCTGGATAGATAAAAAATAATAGGAATTGCAATGTATTTTTAAAATAAGAAACCTGTACTCATTGTATGAATTTAGAAAACTCAGGCATATAAAGAAGTGATCCTTACACTTAGAGATAGCTACTTAAACATTTGGCATATGACCCAATTACTACATCTTGACATCTGATTTACTAGTTTTGCAATGATTAAAACTATTTATATATTATTGTGGTGGACGTCAATACATACATAAACAAATCACCAGTTCTGATCCACTGAGAAAAATTTCCCTTAAAAAAATATATATATATATACTTCCTTACTCACATTAGCGACAACAACAATACAACCACAGCAACAAAACAAAAAGGTGTGCTCCTAATATATCTTAACTTAATAAACATTAGCTACTTGACAACCATAAAAATGAGTTAGCACCTACTTGACCGGGTTACTCAAGATCTTTATATAGGCAGGTGTTTTCCCTTGGACTGTTTTCGTGTCCTCAAAGCACAGTTTATACTGTGGCACTGCAATGTTTAAGTCTGTTGCACATTTTTGGTCCTAATTCTCCTGTATAGAAGAGGAACATAACATTTGTAACACATGCACTGAAATTAATTTCTCTGTTCAACTCTTAACTCGTGTTTATTTGAAATATGATTATAGGGAAAAATGAACTGGTTTTTAATAAACATATCAGATCCTACACCTTTGAATGGATATTTATTCCTTTAAAGTAGTCATCTTGGGAGACTATAGGTTTATTCCAACTATTCTGTCATTACTGTTTACATTTTTTAGGGATTAGGCATGGGCATCTTTTGTAATAGTGAAAGCAGAAAGAGAGAGTAAAAGAACAGAAAGAGCAAGAGCGTCAGCAGGAGAGTCCCACTGTTGGTGACATTAGTTCCATCTTCATATCTTCAGCCAAACATTTAGAGAAGCCTCGTACTGGGGACTCTGGCTGGATCCTATTTAGACTCTCAACTGAGACTTGATGGACATATGGGCTAAAGACATGTATGTGTATAGAAGTTGATTATCTCTGACTAAGATTTACACCTAGCATCGGAATACATAGCATCAGTGCGTTGATTAGGGACAGAATATTCCAGGTACATTTTCACAAAGCTACCTTCCAGCAACTCTCTTTAGTTCCAGTGGTTTTTGTTAAGATGTAGAGGTGCTAAAGTGAAGGAGGGAGAGCGAGGAAATCTTGGTTCTGATTTTGTGATATTATTTAGTTTTTCAGCAAATGTTGGCAATGCTACGGAAAGCCCGAACGAACTTTTTGGCCAACCCAATATTTTTGCCTCCTATAGAATTGTATTAATATGATTACTTAAATCTAAAAAATAGAAAATTGAGAAGACTGAAATATAGAATTTTACTAAGGGTGAAAAGAGGTCAAGACTAGTGCTATAGTCTTAGAGTGCCAGAAAGCAAGAAGAGGGCTCTCTTTCCCACTTCTTTCAGGGATACTCCCAAACTTTATCATTCTCTTTGAATTTTCACCTCCTTTCCCATACTCTTAACTCTCAGTTGGTGACCTGACTTCCCACTACATTGGGAAAATGGAGTCCATAGCACATGAACTCTCTCATTTTTATACAGTCTACTTAATATTTGCTTGTATATATTGATTTACTTGTATTTATATTTTGTGGTGAACATTTGTTGGTTATTTCCCCCAGGATATTTTCCTATTCCTCCTGTCTAACAGTATCCAGTCTCCTAGTCTTACAGTTTAGGTGGTAGCTACTCTGGAACAAGATGTAGGGAATGTTCAAGAGCAGTGGTGATCTTGTTCTATATCCTTTCCCATATCCTTGTTCTATATGTTGTTTTAATTTTTCCTATTTTATACTAACCCTTCATTTTCTTGGCTAAATTCTTAATCGGTTCTCTCTCTCTGCCACTCTCTCTCCAGCTTTATTGAAATATAATTCATGTATACAAATCACTCTTTCAAAGTGTACAATTTAATATTTTTTAGTATAGTCACAGTGTTGAGCCATCACCATGATCTAATTGTAGAACGTTTTTGTCTCCCTAAAAAAATCCCTGTACCCATTAGCACTCATTAACCCCTTTCCCCATCCTAAGCAACCATAACCTACTTTTTATCTCTGTGGATTTGCCTATTCTGGACATTTTGTATAAATAGGATCATACAATATGTTGCCTTTGTGACTGGTTTCTTTCACTCAGTATAACTTTTTCAAGGGTCATCCATGCTGTAACACATGTCAGTACATCATTTCTTTTTTTTTTTTTTTCTGATTGGGATAAAATACACATAACAAAATCTATCATTTTAATCATTTAAAATGTACAATTCAGTGGCATGTAGTACATTCACGATGTTGTGTAACTGTCACAACTACCTAGTTCCAGGACATTTTCATCACCTAAAAAAGAAACCCTGTACCTATTAAAGTCACACCCCATCACCCCCTCCCCCAGCCTCTAATTTGGCAGCCACTAATTTGGCAACCACTAATCTGCTTTTGGATTTGCTTATTCTGGATATTTCATATAAATTAAATCATGTAAGGTGAAACCTTTTGTGTCTGGTTTCTTATTTTCTTAAATTTATTTTATTGAAGTATAGTTGATTTACAGTGTTGTGTTAATTTCTGCTGTACAGCAAATTGATTCAGTTATATATATATATACACATTCTTTTTCATATTTTTTCCATTATGGTTTATCACAGGATATTGAATATAGTTCCCTGTGCTGTATACAGTAGGACGTTGTTGTTTATCCATTCTATGTATAATAGTTTGTATCTGCTAATCCAAAACTCCTAATCTATCCCTTCCCCAACCCCCCTTGACAATCACAAGTCTGTTCTCTATGTCTGTGAGTCTGTTTCTGTTTCACAGATAAATTCATTTGTGTCATATTTTAGATTCCACATACAAGTGATATCATATGGTATTTGTCTTTCTGATTTACTTCATTGCGTATGATAATCTCTAGGTCTATTCAAGTTGCTGCAAATGGCATTATTACATTCCTCTTTATGGCTGATTAGTATTCCATTGTATGTATATATATATACAACATCTTCTTTATCCATTCATCTGTCGATGGACATTTAGGTTGTTTCCATGTCTTGGCTATTGTAAATAGTGTTGCAATGAACATTGGGTGCATACATCTTTTCGAATTATGTTTTTCTCTGGATATATGCCCAGCAGTGGAATTGCAGGATCGTATGGCAACTCTACTTTTAGTTTTTTGAGGAACCTTCATACTGTTTTCCACAGTGGCTGCACCAACTTACATTCCCACCAATAGTTTAGGAGGGTTCCCTTTTCCCCACACCCTCTGCAGCATTTATTATTATTTTTTTTTTTTAAATTTTTTATTTATTTATTTATTTAATTTATGGCTGCTTTGGGTCTTTGTTTCTGCGCGAGAGCTTTCTCCAGCTGTGGCAAGCGGGGGCCACTCTTCATCGCGGTGCGCGGGCCTCTCGCTGTCGCGGAGCACAGTCTCCAGACGCGCAGGCTCAGTAATTGTGGCTTATGGGCCTAGCCGCTCTGTGGCATGTGGGATCTTCCCAGACCAGAGCTCGAACCCGTGTCCCCTGCATTGGCAGGCAGATTCTCAACCACTGCGCCACCAGGGAAGCCCAGCATTTATTATTTATAGACTTTTTAATGATAGCTATTCAGTGTGTGTAAGGTGGTACCTCATTGTAGTTTTGATTTCCACTTCTCAAATAATTAATGATGTTTAGCATCTTTTAATGGTCCTGTTGGTACTCTGTATGTCTTCTCTAGAGAAATGTCTATTTAGATCTTCTGCCCATTTTTTCGATTTTTTTTTTGTTGTTATTGAGTTGTATGAACTGTTTGTATATTTTGGAAATTAAGCTCTTGTTGGTTGCATCATTTGCAAATACTTTCTCCCAGTCCATAGGTTGTCTTCTCATTTTGTTTATTGTTTCCTTTGCTGTACAAAATGTGTCTGGCTTCTTTTATTTAGCATAATGTTTTCAAGGTTCACCCATGTCATAACATTTATATTATTTCATTTTTCTTAAATGACAGGAGAATAGTCCAGTTAATGGATATACTAAATTTTATTTATCCATTAATCAGTTTTTATTATTAACATTTAAAAAATTGATGTATAATTGACTTACAGTATTATATATTAGTTTCAGGTGTATAACATGGTGATTCAGTATTTCTATACATTACAAAATGATCACCATGATAAGTCTAGTTGCTATCTGTCACCATACAAAATTATTACAATATTATTGACTATATTCCCTATGCTGTACATTACATCCATGTGACTTATTTATTTAGTAACTAGAAGTTTGTACCTCTTAATCTCCCTCACCTATTTCATTCATCCCTTCCACCCTCCCTCCCCTCTGGCAACCACAGGTTTGATCTCATTATCTATGAGTCTGTTTCTGTTTTGTTATATTTGTTCTATTGTTTCAATTTTTATTTACCATGTATAAGTGAAATCATATGGTATTTGTCTTTCTCTGTTGGACTTATTTCACTTAGCATAATACTCTCTAGGTTCATCCATGTTGGTGCAAATGGCAAGATTTTATTCTTTTTTATGGCAGAGTAATATTCCATTGTATACATATATCACATCTTTATCCATTCATCTATTGATGAGCATTGAGATTGCTTCCATATCTTGGCTATTGTAAATAATGTTCTAATGAACATAGGGGTGCATATATCTTTTCAAATTGGTTTTTTCTTTGTTTTTTTGGGAAAAATAACCAGAAGTGGAATTGCTGGATTATATGGTAGTTCTATTTTTAATTTTTTTTGAGGAATTTCCATGCTGTTCCTGTAGTGGTTGCACCAATTTACATTCCCACCAACAGTGAACTAGGATTCCCTTTTCTGCACATCCTCAATAACTCTAGTTACTTGTTGTCTTTTTGATAATAGCAATTCTGACAGGTGTGAGTTGATATCTCATTGTGGTTTTGATTTGCATTTCCCTGATGATTAGTGATGTTGAGCATTTTTTCATGTGCCTGTTGGCCATCTGTGTGTCTTCTTTGGGAACATGTCTAGTCACATCCTCTGCTCATTTTTAAATCAGGTTGTATGTTTCTTTGATGTTGAGTTGTAAGAATTTTGTGTATATTTTTGATATTAACCCCTTATCAGGTATATTGTTTGCAAATATCTTCTCACATTCACTAGGCTACCTTTTCATTTTGTTGGTAGTTTTCTTTTTTTTTTTTTTTTAACATCTTTATTGGAGTATAATTCCTTTACAATGGTGTGTTAGTTTCTGCTTTTTAACAAAGTGAATCAGTTATACATATACATATGTTCCCATATCTCTTCCCTCTTGCGTCTCCCTCCCTCCCACCCTCCCTATCCCACCCCTCTAGGTGGTCACAAAGCACCGAGCTGATCTCCCTATGCTATGCGGCTGCTTCCCACTAGCTATCTATTTTACATTTGGTAGTGTATATATGTTGTTGGTAGTTTTCTTGGCTCTGCAAAAGCTTTTCAGCTTGATGTAGACCCATTTGTTTATTTTTTCTTTTGTTTAACTTGCTTGAGAAGACATATCCAAAAAAAATTGCTAAGACTGATGTCAAAGAGCATACTGTATGTTTTCTTCTAAGAGTGTTATGGTTTCATATCTTAGATTTAAGTCCATAATCTATATTAAGCTTATTTTTGTACACGGTGTGAGAAAGTACTCCAGTTTGATTCTTTTGCATTTAGCTTCCCAGATTTTCCAACACCATTTATTGAAGAGGCTATTTTTACCCCATTGTATATTCTTGCCTCCTTTCTCATAGATTAGTTGCCCATACAAGTGTGGGTTTATTTTTAGGATCTCTATTCTGCTCCATTGATCTATGTGTCTGTTTTTGTGCCAGTACCATACTGTTTTTTTTTTTCTTTTAGTATTAGTTGTTTTTTTTTTAATTTTTTATACTGCAGGTTCTTATTAGTCATCAGTTTTATACACATCAGTGTATACATGTCAATCCCAATCGCCCAATTCAGCAAACCACCATCTTCACCCCACTGCGGTTTTCCCCCCTTGGTGTCCATACGTTTGTTCTCTACATCTGTGTCTCAACTTCTGCCCTGCAAACTGGTTCATCTGTACCATTTTTCTAGCTTCCACATACATGCGTTAATATACGATATTTGTTTTTCTCTTTCTGACTTACTTCATTCTGTATGACAGTCTCTAGATCCATCCACATCTCAACAAATGACTCAATTTCGTTCTTGTTTATGGCTGAGTAATATTCCATTGTATATATGTACCACAACTTCTTTATCCATTCGTCTGTCGATGGGCATTTAGGTTGCTTCCATGACCTGGCTATTGTAAATAGTGCTGCAATGAACATTGGGGTGCATGTGTCTTTTTGAATTATGGTTTTCTCTGGGTATATGCCCAGTAGTGGGATTGCTGGATCATATGGTAATACTATTTTTAGTTTTTTAAGGAACCTCCATACTGTTCTCCATAGTGGCTGTATCAATTTACATTCCCACCAGCAGTGCAAGAGGGTTCCCTTTTCTCCACACCCTCTCCAGCATTTGTTGTTTGTAGATTTTCTGATGATGCCCATTCTAACTGGTGTGAGGTGATACCTCATTGTAGTTTTGATTTGCATTTCTCTAATAATTAGTGATGTTGAGCAGCTTTTCATGTACTTCTTGGCTACCTGTATGTCTTCTTTGGAGGAATGTCTATTTAGGTCTTCAGCCCATTTTTGGATTGGGTTGTTTGTTTCTTTAATATTGAGCTGCATGAGCTGTTTATATATTTTGGAGATTAATCCTTTGTCTGTTGATTCATTTACAAATACTTTCTCCCATTCTGAGGGTTGTCTTTTTGTCTTGTTTATGGTTTCCTTTGCTGTGCAAAAGCTTTGAAGTTTCATTAGGTTCCATTTGTTTATTTTTGTTTTTATTTCCATTACTCTAGGAGGTGGATCAAAAAAGATCTTGCTGTCATTTATGTCAAAGAGTGTTCTTCCTATGTTTTCCTCTAAGAGTTTTATAGTGTCTGGTCTTACATTTAGGTCTCTATTCCATTTTGAGTTTATTTTTGTGTATGGTGTTAAGGAGTATTCTAATTTCATTCTTTTACATGTAACTGTCCAGTTTTCCCAGCACCACTTATTGAAGAGACTGTCTTTTCTCCATTGTATATCTTTGCCTCCTTTGTCATAGATTAGTTGACCATTGGTGTGTGGGTTTATCTCTGGGCTCTCTATCTTGTTCCATTGATCTATGTTTCTGTTTTTGTGCCAGTACCATATTGTCTTGATTACTGTAGCTTTGTAGTATAGTCTGAAGTCAGGGAGTCTGATAACTCCAGCTCCGTCTTTTTCCCTAAAGACTGCTTTGGCTATTCGGGGTCTTTTGTGTCTCCATACAAATTTTAAGATGATTTGTTCTAGTTCCGTAAAAAATGCCATTGGTAATTTGATAGGGATTGCATTGAATCTGTTGATTGCTTTGGGTAGTATAGTCATTTTCACAATATTGATTCTTCCAATCCAAGAACATGGTATATCTCTCCATCTGTTGGTATTATCATTTAATTTCTTTCATCAGTGTCTTATAGTTTTCTGCATACAGGTCTTTTGTCTCCCTAGGTAGGTTTATTCCGAGGTATTTTATTCTTTCTGTTGCAATGGTCAATGGGAGTGTTTCCATAATTTCTCTTTCAGATTTTTCATCATTAGTGTATAGGAATGCAAGAGATTTCTGTGCATTCTGTGCATTAATTTTGTATCCTGCAACTTTAGCAGATTCATTGATTAGCTCTAGTAGTTTTCTGGTGGCATGTTTAGGATTCTCAGTATCATGTCATCTGCAAACAGTGACAGTTTTGCTTCTTCTTTTCCAATTTGTATTCTATTTCTTTTTCTTCTCTGATTGCTGTGGCTAGGACCTCCAAAACTATGTTGAATAATAGTGGTGAGAGTGGACATCCTTGTTTCGTTCCTGATCTTAGAGGAAATGGTTTCAGTTTTTCACCATTGAGAATGATGTTTGTTGTGGCTTTGTCATGTATGGGCTTTATTATGTTGAGGGAGGTTCCCTCTATGCCCACTTTCTGGAGAGTTTTTATCAGAAATGGGTGTTGAATTTTGTCAAAAGCTTTCTCTGCATCTATTGAGATGATCATATGGTTTTTATTCTTCAATTTGTTAATATGGTGTATCACATTGATTTGCATATATTGAAGAATCCTTGCATCCCTGGGATAAATCCTACTTGATCGTGGTGTATGATCCTTTTAATGTGTTGTTGGATTCTGTTTGCTAGTATTTTGTTGAGGATTTTTGCATCTATATTCATCAGTGATATTGGTCTGTAATTTTCTTTTTTTATAGTATCTTTGTCTGGTTTTGGTATCAGGGTGCTGGTGGCCTCGTAGAATGAGTTTGGTAGTGTTCCTTCCTCTGCAATTTTTTGGAAAAGTTTGAGAAGGATAGGTGTTAGCTCGTCTCTAAATGTTTGATAGAATTCACCTGTGAAGCCATCTGGTCCTGGACTTTAATTTGTTGGAAGATTTTTATTCACAGTTTCAATTTCATTACTTGTGATTGGTCTGTTCATATTTTCTGTTTCTTCCTGGTTCAGTCTTGGAAGGTTATACCTTTCTAAGAATTTGTCCATTTCTTCCAGGTTGTCCATTTTATTGGCATAGAGTTGCTTTTAGTAGTCTCTTAGGATGCTTTGTATTTCTGTGGTGACTGTTGTAACTTCTCATTTTTCATTTCTAATTTTATTGATTTGAGTCCTCTCCCTCTTTTTCTTGATGAGTCTGGCTAATGGTTTATCAATTTTATCTTCTCAAAGAGCCAGCTTTTAGTTTTATTGATCTTTGCTATTGTTTTCTTTGTTTCTATTTCATTTATTTCTGCTCTGATCTTTATGATTTCTTTCCTTCTGCTAACTTTGGGTTTTGTTTGTTCTTCTTTCTCTAGTTCCTTTAGGTGTAAGTTTAGATTGTTTACTTGAGATTTTTCTTGTTTCTTGAGGTAGGCTTGTATAGCTATAAACTTTCCTCTTAGAACTGCTCTTGCTGCATCCCATAGGTTTTGGATCATCGTGTTTTCATTGTCATTTGTCTTTAGGTATTTTTTGATTTCCTCTTTGATTTCTTCAGTGATCTCTTGGTTATTTGGTAATGTATTGTTTAGCCTCCATGTGTTTGTGTGTTTTACATATTTTTCCCTGTAATTGGTTTCTAATCTCATAGCATTGTGGTCAGAAAAGATGCTTGATATGATTTCAATTTTCTTAAATTTACTGAGGCTTGATTTGTGACCCGAGTTGTGATCTATACTGGAGAATGTTCCGTGAGCACTTGGGAAGAAAGTGTAATCTGCTGTTTTTAGATGTAATGCCCTATAAATATCAATTAAATCTACCTGGTCTACTGTGTCATTTCAAGCTTGTGTTTCCTTATTAATTTTCTGTCTGGATGATCTGTCCATTGGTGTAAGTGAGGTGTTAAAGTCCCCCACTATTATTGTGTTACTGTTGATTTCCTCTGTTATAGCTGTTAGCAGTTGCCTTATGTATCGAGGTGCTCCTATGTTGGGTGCATATATATTTATAATTGTTATATCTTCTACTTGGATTGATCCCTCGATCATTATGTAGTGTCCTTCCTTGTTTCTTGTAACATTCTTTATTTTAAAGTCTATTTTATCTGATATGAGTATAGCTACTCCAGGTTTCTTTTGATTTCCATTTGCATGGAATATCTTTTTCCATCCCCTCACTTTCAGCCTGTATGTGTCCCTAGGTCGGAAGTGGGTCTCTTGTAGACAGCATATATATGGGTCTTGGTTTTGTATCCATTCATCCAGTCCATGTCTTTTGGCTGGAGCATTTAATCCATTCACGTTTAAGGTAATTATCGATATGTATGTCCCTATGACCATTTTCTTAATTGTTTTGGGTTTGTTTTTGTAGGTCCTTTTCTTCTCTTGTGTTTCCCACTTAGAGAAGTTCCTTTAGCATTTGTTGTAGAGCTGGTTTGGTGGTGCTGAATTCTCTTAGCTTTTGCTTGTCTGTAAAGCTTTTGATTTCTCCATCGAATCTGAATGAGATCCTTGCCGGGTAGAGTAATCTTAGTTGTAGGTTCTTCCCTTTCATCACTTTAAGTATATCATGCCACTCCCTTCTGGCTTGTAGAATTTCTGCTGAGAAATCAGCTGTTAACCTTATGGGAGTTCCCTTGTAGGTTATTTGTCATTTTTCCCTTGCTGCTTTCAATAATTTTTCTTTGTCTTTAATTTTTGCCAATTTGATTACTGTGTGTCTCGGCGTGTTTCTCCTTGGGTTTATCCTGTATGGGACTCGCTGCGCTTCCTGGACTTGGGTGGCTATTTCCTTTCCCATGTTAGGGAAGTTTTCAACTATAATCTCTTCAGATATTTTCTCTGGTCCTTTCTCTCTCTCTTCTCCTTCTGGGACCCCTATAATGTGAATGTTGTTACGTTTAATGTTGTCCCAGAGGTCTCGTAGGCTGTCTTCATTTCTTTTCATTCTTTTTTCTTTATTCTGTTCCGCAGCAGTGAATTCCACCATTCTGTCCCGCAGCAGTGAATTCCACCATTCTGTCGTCCAGGTCGCTTATCTGTTCTTCTGACTCAGTTATTCTGCTATTGATTCCTTCTAGTGTAGTTTTCATTTCAGTTATTGTATTGTTCATCTCTGTTTTTTTGTTCTTTAATTTTTCTAGATCTTTGTTAAACATTTCTTGCATCTTCTTGATCTTTGCCTCCATTCTTTTTCCGAGGTTCTGGATCATCTTTACTATCATTATTCTGAATTCTTTTTCTGGAAGGTTGCCTATCTCCACTTCATTTAGCTGTTTTTCTGGGGTTTTATCTTGTTCCTTCATCTGGTACATAGCCCTCTGCCTTTTCATCTTGTCTATCTTTCTGTGAATGTAGTTTTTGTTCCACAGGCTGCAGGATTGTAGTTTTTCTTGCTTCTGCTGTCTGCCCTCTGGTGGATGAGGCTATCTAAGAGGCTTGTGCAAGTTTCCTGATGGGAGGGACTGGTGGTGGGCAGAGCTGACTGTTGCTCTGGTGGGCAGAGCTTAGTAAAAGTTTAATCCACTTGACTGTTGATGGATGGGGCTGGGTTCCCTCCCTGTTGGTTGTTTGGCCTGAGGCAACCCAACACTGGAGCCTACCTGGGCTCTTTGGTAGGGCTAATGACAGATTCTGGGAGGGCTCATGCCAAGGAGTACTTCCCAGAGCTTCTGCTGCCAGTGTCCTTGTCCCCACAGTGAAACAGAGCCACCCCCCGCCTCAGCAGGAGACCCTCCAACACTAGCAGGTAGGTCTGGTTCAGTCTCCCCCGGGGTCACTGCTCCTTCCCTGGGTCCCGATGCACACACTACTTTGTGTGTGCCCTCCAAGAGTGGAGTCTTTGTTTCCCCCAGTCCTGTCGAAGTCCTGCAGTCAAATCCTGCTTGGCTTCAAAGTCCAATTCTCTGGGGATTCCTTCTCCCATTGCTGCACCCCCTGGTTGTGAAACGTGACTTGGAGCTCAGAATCTTCATTCCAGTGGGTGGACTTCTGTGGTATAATTGTTCTCCAGTTTGTGAGTCTCCCACCCAGCAGTTATGGGATTTGATTTTATTGTGATTGCACCCCTCCTACTGTCTCATTGCAGGTTCTCCTGTGTCTTCGGATGTGGGGTATATTTTTTGGTGAGTTCCAGTGTCTTTTTGTTGATGATTGTTCAGCAGTTAGTTGTGATTCCAGTGCTTTCACAAGAGGGAGTGAGCACACGTCCTTCTACTCCACCATCTTGAACCAATCTGTATTTTATTCTTTTTGATGCAATCGTAAATGGGATTGCTTTCTTAATTTCTCTTTCTGATAGTTTGTTGTTCATGTATAGAAGTGCCACAGATTTCTGTTTCCTGTTTTGTATCCTGCAACTTCACTGAATTCATTGATGAGTTTTTTGGTGGTGTCTTTAGGAGTTTCTATATATGGTATCATGCCATCTGCAAACAGTGACAATTTTATTCCTTCCTTTCTAATTTGGGTTCCTTATATTTCTTTTTCTCTTCTGACTGCTGTGGCTAAAACTTCCAATACTATGTTAAATAAAAGTGATGAGGGGGGCATCCTTGTCTTGTTCCTAATGTTAGAGTAAAATGCTTTCAGTTTGTTATCATTGAGTATGGTGTTAGCTGTAGGTTTTTCGTATATGGCCTTTATTATGTTGAGGTATGTTCCCTCTATATCCACTTTGTTGAGATGTTTTATCATAAATGGGTGTTGAATTTTGTCAAAAGTTTTTTCTGCATCTATTCAGATGATCATGATTTTTATTCTTTTATTCTTTAATTTGTTAATGTGTTAGGTGTATCACATTGATTTATTTTGCAGATATTGAACCATCATTGCATCCCTGGGATAAATTGCACTTGATCATGATGTATGATCCTCTTATTGTGTTGTTGAATTCAGTTTGCTAGTATTTTGTTGACGACTTTTGCATTTATGGTTATCAGTGATATTGGTCTGTAGTTTTCTATTCTTGTGGTGCCTTTGGTTTTCATATCAGGGTGATGCTGGCTTGGTAGAATGACTTTGGAAGTGTTCCTTCCTCTTTGACTTTTTGGAATAGTTTGAGAAGGATAGGTGTTAACTCTCCTTTAAATGATTGTTAGAATTCACCCGTGAAGCCGTCTGGTCCTGGGCTTTTGTTTGTTGGAAGTTTTAAAATTACGGATTCAATTTCATTACTTGTAATTGGTCTCTCTGTTTTCTATTTCTTCCTGATTCAGTCTTGGGTGATTGTGTGCTTCTAGAAATTTATCCATTCATTCCAAGTTGTCCAATTCATTGGTGTATAGTTGTTTGTAGTAATATCTTATGCCCCTTTGCTTTATGATTTTAGGTGTTCCTATGTTGGTTGTGTATATATTACAATTGTTATATCTTCTTGTTGCATTTTGTAATGTTTTTCTTTGTCTTTTGTTACATTCTTTGTTTTGGAGTCTATATTGATATGTGTGTGTATATATATATATATGTATGTGTATATATATATATATATATATATATATATATATATATATATACACATACATATATATATATATTCCCCTGGTTTTATTTTCATTTCTATTTGCATGGAGTAACCTTTTCCATCCCCTCACTTTTAGTCTGTATGTGTCTTTACATCTGAAGTAAGCCTCTTATAGGCAGCAGTTTTCTTTTTTTTTGTTTGAATTTTTTATTTTTTCAAACAGTTATTAGTATTATTATTTTACATCTTTATTGGAGTATAATTGCTTTACATTGCTGTGTTAGTTGCTGCTGTATAGCAAAGTGAATCAGCTATATGTATACATATATCCCCATATCCCCTCCCTCTTGCACCTCCCTCCCACTCTCCTATCCCACCTCTATAGGTGGTCACAAAGCACCGAGCTGATCTCCCTGTGCTATGCAGCTGCTTCCCACTAGCTATCTATTTCACATTTGGTAGTATATATATGTCAGTGCTACTCTCTCACTTATTTCCAGCTTCCCTTTCCCCCCTCCCCCATGTCCTCAAGTCCATTCTCTACATCTTCGTCTTTATTCCTGTCCTGCTCCTAGGTTCATCAGAACCATGTTTTAAAATTTAGACTCCATATATATGTGTTAGAATACAGTATTGTTTTTATCTTTCTGACTTACTTCACTTTTTATGACATACTTTAGGTCCATCCACCTCACTACAAATAACTCAATTTCATTGCCTTTTATGGCTGAGTAATATTCCATTGTATATATGTGCCACATCTTCTTTATCCATTCATCTGTCAATGGACACTTAGGTTGCTTCCATGTCCTGGCTATTGTAAATAGTTCTGCAGTGAACACTGTGGTACATGTCTCTTTGAATTTTGGTTTTCTCAGGGTATATGCCCAGTAGTGGAATTGCTGGGTCATATGGTAGTTCAATTTTAATTTTTTAAGGAACCTCCATACTGTTCTCCATAGTGGCTGTATCAATTTACATTCCCACTAATAGTGCAAGAGGGTTCCCTTTTCTCCACACCCTCTCCAGCATTTATTGTTTGTAGATTTTTTGATGATGGCTGTGGTGACTGGTGTGAGGTGATACCTCATTGTCGTTTTGATTTGCATTTCTCTAATGATTAGTGATGTTGAGCATCCTTTCATGTGTTTGTTGGCAATCTGTATAACTTCTTTGGAGAAATGTCTATGTAGGTCTTCTGCCCATTTTTAGGTTGGGTGTTTGTTTTTTTCTCTACTGTATATTCTTGCCTCCTTTATCACAGACAAGGTGACCATATGTGCATGGGTTTATCTCTGGGCTTTCTACCTTGTTCCATTGATCTATGTTTCTGTTTTTGTGCCAGTACCATACTGTCTTGATTACTGTAGCTTTGTAGTATAGTCTGAAGTCTGGGAGCCTGATTCCTCCAGCTCCGTTTTTCTTTCTCAAGACTGCTTTGGCTATTTGGAGTCTTTTGTGTTTCCATACAAATTGTGAAATTTTTTGTTCTAGTTCTGTGAAAAATGCCAGTGGTAGTTTGATAGGGATTGCATTGAATCTGTAGATTGCTTTGGGTAGTAGAGTCATTTTCACAATGTTGATTCTTCCAATCCAAGAGCATGGTATATCTCTCCATCTATTTGTATCATCTTTAATTTCTTTCATCAGTGTCATAATTTTCTGCATACAGGTCTTTTGTCTCCTTAGATAGGTTTATTCCTAGATATTTTATTCCTTTTGTTGCAGTGGTAAATGGGAGTGTTTTCTTAATTTCACTTTCAGATTTTTCATCATTAGTGTATAGGAATGCAAGAGATTTCTGTGCATTAATTTTGTATCCTGCAACTTTACCAAATTCATTGATTAGCTCTAGTAGTTTCCTGGTGGCATCTTTAGGATTCTCTATGTATAGTATCATGTCATCTGCAAACAGTGACAGCTTTACTTCTTCTTTTCCAATATAGATTCCTTTTATTTCTTTTTCTTCTCTGATTGCCGTGGCTAAAACTTCCAAAACTATGTTGAATAATAGTGGTGAGAGTGGGCAACCTTGTCTTGTTCCTGATCTTAGTGGAAATGGATTCAGTTTTTCACCACTGAGGACGATGTTGGCTGTGGGTTTGTCATATATGGCCTTTATTATGTTGAGGAAAGTTCCCTCTATGCCTACTTTCTGGAGGGTTTTTGTCATAAATGGGTGTTGAATTTTTTTGAAAGCTTTCTCTGCATCTATTGAGATGATCGTATGGTTTTTCTCCTTCAATTTTTTAATATGGTATATCACGTTGATTGATTTGCATATATTGAAGAACCCTTGCATTCCTGGGATAAACCCCACTTGATCATAGTGTATGATCCTTTTAATGTGCTGTTGGATTCTGTTTGCTAGTATTTTGTTGAGGATTTTTGCATCTATGTTTATCAGTGATATTGGCCTGTAGTTTTCTTTCTTTGTGACACCTTTGTCTGGTTTTGGTATCAGAGTGATGGTGGCCTCGTAGGATGAGTTTGGGAGTGTTCCTCCCTCTGTTATATTTTGGAAGAGTTTGAGAAGGATAGGTGTTAGCGCTTCTGTAAATGTTTGATAGAATTCACCTGTGAAGCCATCTCGTCCTGGGCTTTTGTTTGTTGGAAAATTTTTTTTTTAAATTTATTTTATTTATTTATTTTTGCTGCGTGGGGTCTTCGTTGCTGTGCGCAGGCTCTCTCCAGTTTTGGTGAGTGGGGGCTATTCTTCATTGCAGTGCACTGGCCTCTCACTGCAGTGGCCTCTCCCATTGCGGAGCAGGGACTCCAGGCACGTGGGCTTCAGCAGTTGTGGCATGTGGGCTCAGCAGTTGTGGCTTGTGGGCTCCAGAGCGCAGGCTCAGTAGTTGTGGCACACAGGCTCAGCTGCTCCACAGCACGTGGTATCCTCCCGGACCAGGGCTCGAACCCGTGCCCCCCGTACTGACAGGCGGATTCCCAACCACTGCACCACCAGGGATGCCCCTGATGGAAGATTTTTAATCACAGTTTCAATTTCAGTGCTTGTGATTGGTCTGTTCATATTTTCTATCTCTTCCTGGTTCAGTCTCGGAAGGTTGTGCATTTCTAAGAATCTGTCCATTTCTTCCAGGTTGTCCATTTTATTGGCATATAGTTGCTTGTAGTCATTGCTCATGATCCTTTGTATTTCTGCAGTGTCAGTTGTTACTTCTCCTTTTTCGTTACTAATTCTATTGGTTTGAGTCTTCTCCCTTTTTTTCTTGATAAGTCTGGCTAATGGTTTATCAATTTTGTTTATCTTCTCAAAGAAATAGCTTTTAGTTTTATTGATCTTTGCTATTGTTTCCTTCATTTCTTTTTCATTTATTTCTGATCTGATCTTTATGATTTCTTTCCTTCTGCTAACTTTGGGTTTTTTTTGTTCTTCTTTCTCTAATTGTTTTAGGTGTAAGGTTAGGTCGTTTATTTGAGATGTTTCCTGTTTCTTAAGGTAGACTTGTAAAGCTATAAACTTCCCTCTTAGAACTGCTTTTGGGGCATCCCATAGGTTTTGGTACATTGTGTTATCATTGTCATTTGTTTCTAGATATTTTTTGATTTCCTCTTTGATTTCTTCAGTGATCTCTTGGTTATTAAGTAGTGTGTTGTTTTGCCTCCATGTGTTTGTATTTCTTTGAGATTTTTTCCTGTAATTGATATCTAGTCTCATAGCGTTGTGGTTAGAAAAGATACTTGATATGATTTCAGTTTTCTTAAGTTTACCAAGGCTTGATTTGTGACCCAAGATATGATCTATCCTGGAGAATATTCCATGAGCACTTGAGAACAATGTGTATTCTTTTGTTTTTGGATGGAATGTTCTATAAATATCAATTAAGTCCATCTTGTTTAATGTATCATTTAAAGCTTGTATTTCCTCACTTATTTTAATTTTGGATGATCTGTCCATTGGTGAAAGTTGGGTGTTAAAGTCTCCTACTATGATTGTGTTACTGTCGACTTCCCCTTTTATGTCTGTTAGCATTTGCCTTTAGTATTGAGGTGCTCCTATGATGGGTGCATAAACATTTACAATTATTATATCTTCTTCCTGGATTGATTCCTTGATCATTACATAGTGTTCTTCTTTGTCTCTTGTAATAGTCTTTATTTTAAAGTCTATTTTGTCTGATATGAGAATTGCTACTTCAGCTTTCTTCTGATTTCCATTTGCATGGAATATCTTTTTCCATCCCCTCACTTTCAGTCTGTATGTGTCCCTAGGTGTGAAGTGGGTCTCTTGTAGACAGTCTTGGTTTTGTATCCATTCATCCAGTCCATGTCTTTTGGTTGGAGCATTTAATCCATTTACATTTAAGGTAAGTATCGATATGTATGTTTCTATTACCATTTTCTTAATTGTTTCGTGTTTGTTATTGTAGGTCTTTTCCTTCTCTTGTGTTTCCTGCCTAGAGAAGTTCCTTTAGCATTTGTTGTAAAGCTGGTTTGTTGGTGCTGAATTCTCTTAGCTTTTGCTTGTCTATAAAGGTTTTAATTTCTCCGTTGAATCTGAATGAGATCCTTGTTGGGTAGAGTAACCTTGGTTGTAGATTTTTGCCTTTCATCACTTTAAATATGTCCTGCCACTTTCTTCTGGCTTGTAGAGTTTCTGCTGAAATATCGGCTGTTAACCTTATGGGGATGCTCTTGTATGTTATTTGTTGTTTTTCCCTTGCTGTTTTTAATATTTTTTCTTTGTATTTAATTTTTAACAGTTTGATTAATATGTGTCTTGGCATGTTTCTCCTTGGATTTATCCTGTATGGGACTCTCTGTGCTTCCTGGACTTGATTAATTATTTCCTTTCCCATATTAGGGAAGTTGTCAACTATAATCTCTTCAAATATTTTCTCAGTCCCTTTCTTTTTCTCTTCTCCTGGGACCCCTATATTTCAAATGTTGGTGCTTTTAATGTTCTCCCAGAAGTCTCTAAGTCTGTCCTCTATTCTTTTCATTCTTTTTTATTTTTTCTGCTCTTCAGTAGTTATTTCCACTATTTTATCTTCCAGGTCACTTATCCGTTCTTCTTCCTCAGTTATTCTGCTATTGATTCCTTCTAGAGACTTTTTAATTTCAGTTATTGTTTTGTTCATCATTGTTTGCTGTTTAGTTCTTCTAGGTCCTTGTTAAACATTTCTTTTATTTTCTGCATTCTATTTCCAAGATTTTGGAACATCTTTACTATCATTACTCTGAATTCTTTTTCAGGTAGACTGACTATTTCCTCTTCATTTGTTTGGTCTGCTGGGTTTTTGCCTTGCTTCTTTATCTGCTGTGTATTTCTCTGTCTTCTCATTTTGCTTAACTTACCGTGTTTGGGGTCTCTTTTCGCAGGCTGCAGGTTCGTAGTTCCCATTGTTTTTGGTGTCTGCCCTCAGTGGCTAAGGTTGGTTCAGTGTTTTGTGTAGGCTTACTGGTGGAGGGAAGTAGTGCCTGTGTTTTGGTGGGTGAGGCTGGATATTGTCTTTGTGGTGAGCATGACCACGTCTGGTTGTGTGTTTTGTGGTGTCTGTGATCTTATTATGATTTTAGGCAGCCTCTCTGCTAATGGGGGGGTTGTGTTCCTCTCTTGCTAGTTGTTTGGCATAGGGTGTCCAGCACTGTAGCTTGCTGGTCGTTGAGTGGAGCTGGGTCTTGGTGTTGAGATGGAGATCTCTGCGAGAGCTTTCGCCATTTGATATTACATGGAGCCGGGAGGTCTCTGGTGGACCAATGTCCTGAACTTGGCTCTCCCACCTCAGAGACACAGGCCTGGCACCCAGTGGGAACACCAAGACCCTGTCAGCAATACGTCTCAGAAGAAAAGGGAGAAAGAAAGAAAGAAAGAAAGAAAAAAAAAATAAAGTTATTAAAATAAAAAATAAAAATATTATTAAAAACAAAAAAATTAAAAAGTAATTTAAAAAAGAAAAGCAAGCAAGCAAGCAAGCAAGCAAGCAAGAAAGAAGGGAGCATCCAAACCAAAAAAACAAATCCACCAATGATAACAAGCGCTAAAAAGTATTCTAGAAAAAAAAAAAAAAACGGACAGACAGAACCCTAGGACAAATGGTAAAAGCAAAGCTATACAGACAAAATCACACAAAGAAGCATACACATACACACTCACAAAAAGAGAAAAAGGAAAAAAAAATGAGAGCAACCAAATCAATAAACAAATCTACCAATGAAAATAAACTCTAAATACTAAACTAAGATAAACATAAAACCAGAAACAAATTAGATGCAGAAACAATTTAGAAACAGTTTAGATACAGAAAGCAAACCTCAAGTCTACAGTTGCTCCCAAAGTCCACCGCCTCAATTTTGGGATGATTCATTGTCTCTTCAGGTATTCCAGAGATACAGGGTAAATCAGGTTGATTGTGGAAATTTAATCCGCTGCTCCTGAGGCTGCTGGGAGAAATTTCCATTTCTCTTCTTTGTTCGCACAGCTCCTGGGGTTCAGCTTTGGATTTGGGCCTGCCTCTCTGTGTAGGTCACCCTCTGGCTTCTGTTCTTCACTCAGACATGACGGGGTTAAAGGAGCAGCTGATTAGGGGGCTCTGGCTCACTCAGGCCAGGGGGTGGGAGGGCTACGGAATGGAGGGCAAGCCTGTGGTGGCAGAGGGCAGCATGACGTTGCAATAGACTGAGGTGTGCTGTGTGTTCTCCTGGGGAAGTTGTCCCTGGATCACGGGAGCCTGGCAGTGGTAGGCTGCACAGGCTCCCGGGAGGGGAGGTGTGGATAGTGACCTGTGCTTGCACACAGGCTTTTTGTTGGCTGCAGCAGCAGCCTTAGAATTTCATGTCCGTCTCTGGTGTCCACGCTGATAGCCGCCGCTCACGCCCATCTCTGGAGCTCATTTAGGCGGTGCTCTGAATCCCCTCTCCTTGCGCACCACGAAACAATATTCTCTTGCCTTTTAGGCAGTTCCAGCCTTTTCCCCAGATTCCTTCCCGGCTAGCTGTGCTGCACTAGCCCCATTCAGGCTGTGTTCATGCACCCACCCCCAGTCCTCTCCCTGGGATCTGACATCCGAAGCCGAAGCCTCAGCTCCCAGCTCCTGCCCACCCTGGCGGGTGAGCAGACAAACTCTCAGGCTGGTGAGTGCTGGTCGGCACTGATCCTCTGTGCTAGAATCTCTCCACTTTGACCTCTGCACCCCTGTTGCTGTGCTCTCCTCATGATTCTGAAGCTTCTCCCTGCCCACCCTCCCCGTCTCTGCCAGTGAAGGGGCTTCCTAGTGTGTGGAAACTTTTCCTCCTTCACAGCTCCCTCCCAGAGGTGCAGGTCCTGTCCCTATTCTTTTGTCTCTGTTTCTTCTTTTTTCTTTTGCCCTACCCAGGTACATGGGGAGTTTCTTGCCTTTTGGGAAGTCTGAGGTCTTCTCCCAGCATTCAGTAGGTGTTCTGTAGGAGTTCTTCCACATGTAGATGTATTTCTGATGTATCTGTGGGGAGGAAGGTGATCTCCACGTCTTACTCCTCCGCCATCTTGAAGGTCTCCAAGTCTTATACTAGTTTTGGTAAATTTATACCTAAATATTTTACTCTTTTTGATGGTATTTTTAAACGCTGTTGTTTTCCTAGTTTCATTTTTGGAATGTTCATTGCTGGTATATAAAAATACAATTGATTTTTGCATATTGGTCTTGTATCTTGCAATTAGTTCTAATTTACTCAGTTCTTAATATTCTTTGCAAATATCATCTCTGGGAAGTTTTCATAGTCCCTTGTGGACTGAATTAGTCCATAACTCTTCTTTATGTTGCTATTAATCCCTACCTATCCTCTCGTTATACAATACACACGTATAATATTTTGTTATTGTAGCTTTATTTCTAGACCTCTCAGGTAAACCATTAGATTGGCTTTCTGTCCTGCTGTTGTAATATACCTGTGCGCCACCGTTAGTGAGAGGGTTTGTCTCAAATATTTCTTACTAACAGTAGTTTGAAATACTGAAATTTGTGAATGCTTTACTTACTACTTAATAATAGCTAATGTTGAAACTCTGTGAATTCTAACTGTAACAACAAAATAAGGTTCATTTTTCTATCTTTCAATGGCACTTATTCCCTCATCTTATTTATAATACCTATAGAATGGAGTTTTGGGGAAAAAAAAGGCCAGCTTTGAAAAAACAGAGTTCAGGATTTAAAAAATTATCAGTCTTATTTCCTTTTTCTCATTGCTTATCTATCCCTGGTAAAATGACATTTTGTTCTTTAAATGAGTTTACTGCATACACATGCATATCAAATGTTTTTATGAAAAAGTCTCTCCTACTCCATTCATTCTCTGATGCTTTACTTCTGTGGACATTTTTTTTCCAGGAAAAAATTTTGACAGGGGAGTGAAAAATGTGTTTAAAGATGGAAAAGGTTAAGAATACTCCAGCAGACTGAGTTTTTTAAGGGCAAGGAATTGTGTTTTATGTATTGTTAGCACAGTATCTGACACATAATATTTATCAATAAATTCATAATTAAATCAGTGCTTGTACCTGAAAATCTTAGATAGTTTTTTTCAAAAAATAACACATTTAATTGAGCACCTACTAAAGGCCAGATGCTATTGTAGATCCTGGGTTTAAATACTGATTGGAACTTTCATGGAAGTTATGTTCTGGTAGGAAGAACTTAGATTCAGAATTTTAAGATCAAGTTTATTGTATTTGTTGACAAAACCTATTGCTTTTTCTGTTTTTCTGAAGCCAGTTACTCAAAATAGGTATTTTGGAGTCATTTTTGACTACTCTCATACTATCCTAGTGACTAATGTCCACTTCTGATTTTTCCTTTTTTTTTTTTTTTTTAAAATCTATCTGTATCTATTCTCACCCATTTTCTTATCCATCCTTATCAGTGTTATCTTTAAAGAACATAGATGTGATCACATTATTATAAATTCCACTAAAGCAGCTCTCATGTATATTTATGCTCTGATATAGCTCCTGGCACATAGTAGGTACTCAGTATTTACCGAATGAGTAAGTGAATGTCACTTATCTTCTTAAAAACTTCATGGATTCCTATTTTTGACAGAATAAAATTTAAATCCCTTAACATGACATACGACATCCCTGATAACCTGATCAAATTACCTTTCCAATCTTATCTGCATTATTCCCCTTTTCTCACCTTATGCACACCAGTCTGCTTGGGGTTTCTTGAAAATACTGTAAGAGGATATTAATGGAAATAGATTATTAGAAGATTTGGCCAAGATTCTATGGTAACAAGACGTTACCACCCAATTGTATTCAGCTCTTTATCATCTGTGTATATGGAGTAAATCTGCTTCCCTTTTGTGTGTGTGTGTGTTTGTATGTGTTTGTATATATATATTGCAGCAAGAAATAATTAAAACCCAATTATTTGATATGTGTGTTTGTGTACATTTTCATTCATTTTGTGATTTCTAGACATAAGATGTTGTAATAGTCAGTACTTTTTTCTTTGAATTAAAAGCTTAAGTTAGTTTAAGGAAAAAAAATTATTGCAAGTCCTGTAAGTGATCGGATCTGGGGCTTCAAAGAATGTCTTTAGGACTCTCTTCTCTATTCTCTTGGTTCTGCTTCCTTTTATTTGTTGGCTTCAAAAAATTTTTTTTCTATCTGTTCTGCAACTGACAGTGAGAGACTTCTGGCATATTTAGGCCACATTTTCCAAACTTAGCAATCTTACCATGTGTTTATAACACCAATAACAAAAACAATAACAATAGTAATAGTAATGGTATTAGTAGTTAATAATAAAATTTATTTAATTCTTTTTATATGCCAGTTACTATTCTAAGTTCTTTATGCATTTTACAGTGTTTATCTTCATCATAGCTCTGTGAGGAAAGTGTTATTAGTAGATACATTTTAAAGATTAGGAAATTAAGAGATAGACCAGTGTAATCATTCAGCTAGTCAGTGATAGAGCCATGAAATCCAGGCAGACTCTATGTGCTTACCACTATGCTATACTCTCTGCGCCGTATCAGCTCAGGGAAGAACTCATTGTCTTTGCTTTTGTAACATGCCCATTCTCAGCCCAGTTTCTCTGCGTAAAGAAATAATGGTCCCATATTTACTAAGAGCTGAGTTATCTACCTGGCCCCACTGACAGCCTTATTAGAACCCCGTAGTGTGGGGTAGGGTCATTCCCTAAGAAAAGTGATCTGGGACACATTAAAAAAAAACCATATATGTCCACTAAACAAACATTTTATTTACCATGCTGCTTAGTAACAGAGAGTTCCATATTAAACATTGAATGATCAGTTGCAACTGTCAGAGGCCAACAGTATTATCAGTTTTGATTATAAACTTCTTAAATGTGTTGTGTTTTTTTAAGTGAGACCATTTGATAGTAGTACGTTATTTGAGTGGTTAAATTATGAAAATCTTAGACTACTGAAATTTTTAAAACAAATCACTTTTCACAGTTTCAAAATGCTTTAAAGCTATCTGTATTTTACAAGAAATTTGATTTATGATAACCTTAAGTTTTAGATGGAAGAAAGGAAAATGAAGCAGATAAAATAATGACAAAAGATACTTTTCAAAATATTATTTATACTTATTTAAAAAATAATGAAATCCAGTGTAGATAAAACAGAGCTTTTTAAAGCAAGTGACTAGAATAACCTGTGATTCAGACAGAATTTGTCTTTTACCTCTACACAGATTTCTTTTAGATATTTATATTATTTTCAGCTGGTACGTCAATATTGTATTTACTTGTTTCAGGTTTCTGCATCTTTCCCATGATTTTCCTCAATTGGCCATTGATTCCAGTAAGCTTTTTTTTTTATTTTCTTATTAAAAAGTCTTTCCTCTGGCTAGTATATGTAGACTTCATTCTTTTGTGAGGTCAACTGCTCACTTTTATTGTAATCTGTTTGGTACTATCGAGGAGACAGCACTTACTGGATGCTATTCACAGAAAAATTGGATATTATATTTGTCCTAAGCTTCCCCAGTTTATTAAATAGAAAGATATTTGGACCAAAGGTATTTCTAAAAACCACAATAATTCTGGTGTGGAATGCTTTTGTTATTTTTCTTACAGGAGTGAATCTTCAGTCCATGATTCCCTACACCAGTCTTTCCTTGTACATTTTTCACTAACACTTTGTCACATAAGAACAGGTATCTCTCAATGTAATGTTGTTCACAGCCTTATCCTGAACTCCTTGGCCCAGTTCATTATGATTGACTTGTTCCTATTTCCAGATATTCATTTTCCTTTTTATTTCTTCACTTTACTCCTCTGATATGTAACTATTGTGCTTTGATAACATTGTTAATGTTTGCATTCACTGCAATTTCATTCTCTCTTTATAAGATGTCTTTGATTACCCTGTAAAAATATGTTTTTTGGTCCTGCCTGGTTCCTGGGACTTCCTAGTACTTGGCCTGGTATATACACTTGCTTGAGCTTTAGTAATTGGCTAGTTACCAGGAAGCCCTTACTTTGGAAGATAAATGAATTGTTTACCTTAGGGGACTCTTTTATTTATATGCATACTTAGTGTACACTAAATGTATACTTAGTGCCTAGGATCTTCAGAGGATACAAAGGAGATAGGAGATATTTTTAGCCCCTGCTCTGAAGTACCTTTTAATCTAGACTTTTAGCCATATTACATTGAATGTTTATGATAAAAAATCACAATGTCAGCATTGTAGTTTTCAAAGTTTTTTATAAGGAAAAATCCCCAGTAGAGCCAGGAGAATGCTTCCTTTTTTACTCTAAAAAGGTTCTAATTTATGTGACATTGGACTCATCCAGAATGTATAAACAACTCACACAAATCAACAAAACAACAAACCACCCAATTCAAATATGGGTAAGGTACTTGTGAAAGTAATGGATAAAAGAGGTTATACAAGTGGCTAATAAACATGTGAAAGGTGTTTAGCATCATTAGTCACAATGGAAATACAGATTAAAACCACAACAAAATCTACTGCGTACCCATCAGAGTGGCTGAAATAATAATAAAAAAATGACAATACCAAGTGTTGCAAGGATATTGACTAACAGTAATTCAGATACAGTGCTTTTGGAAGTTTAAATGAATTCAAATGCTTTTGAAAAATGAAAAAAAAAAACCCGACTAAAACTGGACATGTGATACCCCATGACCCAGCAGTTTCATTCCCAGGTATATATGGAACAGAAATGAGTGCATGAATACACTAAAAGAAAAGGCAAGAATGTCCATAGCAGCATTATTTGTAATGTTCCTATGTTAGTGTCCCATTGTTGCTGTAACAAATTATCACTAACTTAGTGGCTTTTTAAAGCAACACAAATTTCTTTTAGAGTTCTTGATGTCAAAAGTTCAGAATGGGTCTCACAGAGCTAAAATCAAAGTGCTGTCAGGTTTCTTCTTTTTGGAGTCTCTAGAGAAGAATCCCTTTCCAGCTTCTACAGGCTGTCCTTATACCTTGGTTTGTAATCCCATATTTCATTGCCTTTTCTCTTTTTGCTCCTGTTGTCACATTGCCTTCTTCTCTGACTTTCTTGCATCCCTCTTATAAAGATTACATTTGGCCCACACAGATAGTCTAGGATTATGTTCTCATCTAAAGATCCTTAACTTAATCATATCAGTAAGGTTCCTTTTCCCACATAAGATTACATATTCACAGGGTCTGAGGATTAGGATGTGGACATCTTTGAAGGGTCATTATTTGGCCTACCACAATCCCCAAACTGGAAACAACTTAAAAGTTCATTGAGAGTAGAATGGATAAATGCACGGTGTTATATTCGTACAATTGAATGCTAAACAGTAATGCAAATGAAAGAGCTAATACTAAACCCAGAAATGTGGATGAATCTTTCACAAACATAACGTTTACAAAAGAAGCCAGATACAAAAAGAATATATTCTTTGTGATTCTCTTTCTATAAATTTCAAAAACACGTAGAAAGAACCTATAGCTATTGAAGTCAGCAAAGTGGTTAACTTTGGGAAGTGTTAATGACTGAGAGCACAGAGACCTTTTGGAGTGCTGGTAATAATCTAATGATTTTGGTTCTGATTACATAGGTGTAATCAGTTTGTAAAACTTAATTGATCTGTACACATATGATTTGTGCACTTTTATATTATACTCCAGTAAAGGAACTCTGAGTAACTATGACTTCAGTTTATAAGTGTTTGATTAGGGGAATTACCAACTCTTTTCCAGTCAAATTTATGGAGTTAAATGCCACTGATGAGGGGCAAGGGAAGTGAGTTATACAGAGTAGAGAAATGAAATTAGATGAAAATGATGTTCAGGAAGAGAACATAGATATGATTCAAGTAGAAAAACCAATTTTGGTGCAATAGTGACAGAGTAACTAGAGAAGAGCAGTGAAAGAATATCTTAGGTTGGATTACTGAGGAAATAGATTCTGAGATAGAGATTTGCCTGCAGAAGTTTATTGGAGAGTGCCCTTGGTAATACCAAGGAGGGAGTGAAGGAAGCAGAACTAAGGAGAGGGAGAATTTGAACTGTGGTGCAGTTGTAATAAGGCCCTTAACTGAGTCCAGGGGGAGTTCTGGAGGTGGAATGGCCCTTCAGGGTTGCCCTGACTTGAGGCCAAGTTGCTGGGCATTTGCATGTCCTTATCCCTGGGTCATTGGTTGTGAGCTGCCTTTGGGAAGGTAATAAACTTGGATGAGGAAGTTCCCTTCAGCTGAGGGAAGTTTCTGGGGAGGCATTCCATTGTAAGCTGTCAGCAGGCAGTACTCTTGAAAGCACTGGCATATCACATGACTTTATCCTGAAAGGGTATCTGAACAGTGCACCACAGCATCCACCACAAAAAGGTACAGGTCTGCTTGATTAACAGGCATGTTTGACAGTTCTGGTGCAATACAAGCATTAAAAGAATCATATAACAATAAAAGGGAATAAATTAGGGAAATTATATAATGGAAATATCAGATCTGGAACTGACTAAATTTCAGAAGTCAGGTATAATGAAGAAGTTGGGTGTATGTTGATATCCTCTATTGTGGTTTGGGAAGGAAAGGGAGAATTAGAATCCTAAAGTTGTGAAAGGAGCACGTAAGTATCTAAAGCAAATATAAATAGACCTGAAGGGAGAAATAAACAGCAATACAACAATGGTAGGGGACTTCAGTTCCCCACTTTCAATAATAAACAGATCATCCAGACGGAAAATTAATAAGGAAACACTGGACTTAAACTACACATTAGACCAGATGAACCTAACAAACATTTACAGAACATTCCATCCAGTAGTGGCAGAATACACATTCTTCTCAAGTGCACATAGAATATTCTCCAGGATAGATCATATGTTAGGCCACAAAATAAGTCTTAATAAATTTCAGAAGATTGAAATCATATCAAGCATCCTTTCCAACCATGATAGTATGAAAGTGTAATCAGTTACAAGAAGAAAACTGGAAAACTTATAAAATATGGTGATTAAAAAATATGCTACTGAACAACCAATAGGTCAAAGAAGAAATCAAAAGGGAAATTGAAAAATATCTTGAGAGGAACAAAAATAGAAATACAACATACAAAAATTTATAAGATGCAGCAAAAGCAGTTCTAAGAGGGAAGTTCATAGTGATAAAAGCCTATCTCAAGAAACAAGAAAAGTCTCAAGTAAATAACCTAACATTACACCTCAAGGAATTTTAGAAAAAGGAGAACAAATGAAGACCAAAATTAGTAGAAGGAAGGAAATAACAAAGATCAGAGAAGAAATAAATGAAATAGAGACTAAAAGACAATAGAAAAGAATAATACATTTTTTTTTAGATAAAAAATAGACAAATCTTTAGCTGGATTCACCAATGAAAAAAGAGAAAGGACTCAAATAAGTAAAATTAGAAATGAAAGCAAAGATGTTACAACTGATACCACAGAAACAAAACATCATAAGAGGCTGCTATGAACAATTATATTGGACAACCTACAAGAAATGAAAGAAATTTCTAGAAAGGTACAACTTTCCAAGACTGAATCATGAAGACACAGAAAATTTGAATAGACTGATTACTAGTAAGGAGATTGAATCAATAGTCAAAAACCTCCCAGCAAACAAAAGTCCAGGACCAGATGGCTTCACTGGTGAATTCTACCAAAATTTAAAGAACGATACCAATTCTTCACCAATTCTTTTAAAAATTGAAGAGACTTCCAAATTGAAAATCCTTCCAAACTCATTGTATGTGGCCAGCATTACCCTGGTACCAAACCAGACAAGGATACTACAGGAAAAGAAAATTACAGGCCAATATCACTGATGAACATAGATGAAAAAATCCTTAACAATATATTAGCACACCAGATTCAACAGTACATTAAAAGGATCATATCCCATGATGAAGTGAGACTTATTCAAGGGATGCAAGGATGGTTCAACATATGCAAATCAATAAATATGATTCACCACCTTAACAAAATGAAGGATAAAAATCATATTATCATCTCAATTTATGCAGAAAAAGCATTTGATGAAATTTAACATCCATTCATGATAAGAACTCTCAACAAACTATGTAGAGAAGGAACATACCTCAACAAAATAAAGGTCATATTTGACAAGCCCACAGCTAACATCATACTGTTGTTGAAAAGCTAAAAGCTTTTCCTCTAATATCAGGAATAAGACATGGATGTTAACTCTCACACTTTTATTCAACACAGTACTAGAAGTCCTAGCCAGAGCAATTAGGCAAAGAAAAGAAATAAAAGGCATCCACATCAGAAAGTAAGAAAGAAGTAAAACTATTACTATTGAAGATGACATGATACTATATACAGAAACCCCTGAAAATCCACCAAAAAACTGTTAGAATTAATTAACAAATTCAGTGAAGTTGCTGGATACATGATCAATACACAAAAATCAGTTGTGTTTCTATACACTAATAATGAACTAGAAAGAGAAATTAAGAAAACAACTCCACTTACAATTGCATCAAAAATAATAAAATACCTAGGATTAAATTTAACCAAACTGGTGAAATATCTGTACACTGAAAACTATAAGACGTTGATGAAAGAAATTGAAGGCAACACATATAAATGGGAAGATAGTCTGTGCTCATGTGTTGGAAACATTAATATTGTTAAATGTCTATACTACCCAGAGTCATCTATAGAGTCACAGCAATCCCTATCAAAATTCCAATGACACTTTTCACAGAAACAGAACAAACAATTCTAAAATTTGTATGGAATCATAAAAATAGCCAAGTAATTGTGAGAAAGAACAAAATTGGAGGCATCACATTTCCTGATTTCAAACTATATTACAAAGCTATAGTAATCAAAAGAGTATGGTATTGGCATAAAAACGGACACATAGATCAGTGGAACAGAAGAGAGAGCCCAGAATAAACCCATGCATAAATATTGTCAATTAATTTATGACAGAGGAGCCAAAAATGTGCAATGGGGAAAGGATAGTCTGTTCAATAAATGGTGTTAGAAAACTATCTGGACAGCCACATGCAAAAGAATGAAATTAGTCTTCTCTCATACTGTATACAAAAACCAACTCAAAATGGCTTAAATACTTGAGCATAAGACCTGAAACCATAAAACTCCTAGAAGAAAACATAGGGGGCAAGCTCCTTGACATTGGTCTTGGCAATGATTTTTTTGGATATGATACCAAAAGCACAAGCAACAAATGCAAAAATAAACAAGCTGGCACTATATCAAACTAAAAAGCTGCGCAGCAAAAGAAACAGTCAACAAGAGGAAAAGGCAACCTATGGAATGGAAGAATATATTTGCACATGATATATTGGATAAGGTATTAATATCCAAAATATTAAAGAACTCATACAAGTCAATAACAAAAGTACAAACAATCCAGTTAAAAAATGGACAGAGGAATTGAATAGACATTTTTCCAAAGAAGACATACAAATGGCCAACAGGTCGACGAAAAGATGCTCAACATCACTAATCATCAGGGAAATACAAATCAAAACCAATGAGATATTACCTCACATCTGTTAAAATAGCTATCATCAAAAAGACAAGAGATAACAAGCATTGGCATGGATGTGTAGAAAAAGGAACCCTTGTGCACTGTTAGTGGGAATGTAACTTGCTACAGCCACTATGGAAAACAGTATGGAGGTTCCTCAAAAAAACTAAAAGTAGAACTACTATATGATTCAGCAATTCTACTTCTGGATAAATAGCCAAAGAACATGAAAACAGGATATCAGAGAGATATGTGCACTCCCAATTTTTTAAAAAAAATTAATTTTATTGGAGTATAGTTGATTTACAATGTTGTGTTAGTTTCAGGTGTACAGCAAAGTAATTCACTTATACATATACATTTATTTATTCTTTTTAAGATTCTTTTCTCATGTAGGTTATCCCAGAACACTGAGTAGAGTTTCCTGTGCTTTACACTAGGTCCTTGTTGGTTATCTATCTTATATATAGCAGTGTGTGTATATTCATCCCAAGCTCCTGATTTATCCCTCCCCCTGCAACATTTCCCCTTTGGTAACCATTAGTTTGTTTTTGATGTCTGTAAGTCTGATTCTGTCTTGTACATAAGTTCATTTGTTTCATTTTTAAAAAAACATTAGATTCCACACATGAGTGATATCATATGATATTTGTCTTTCTCCGTCTGACTTACTTCATTTAGTATGGTAATCTCTAGGTCCACTCATGTTGCTGCAAATGGGATTTTTTCATTCTTTTTTATGTCTGAGTAATATTCCATTGTATATATGTACCACATCTTCTTTATCCATTCCTCTGTCATTGGACATTTAGGTTGCTTCCATGTCTTGGCTATAATAAGCAGTGCTGCAATGAACACTGGGGTCTGCACTCCCAATTTTATTGCACCATTATTCACAACGACCAACATATGGAAACATCCTATGTCTCCATCAGTGGATGGATGGATAAAGAGGATGGGATTGCACATACACAGACACAGTCACAGACAGACACACACATACATGGACACAGACACACACACACACACACACGCACGCACACAATGGAGTAGGAAATCCTGCCTTTTGTGACAACATGGATGGACCTTGAGGGCATTATGCTAAATGAGATAAGTCAGACAGATAAGAAAGACAGATATGATATCAATTATATGAGGAATCTAAAAAAGCCAAGCTCAAATATAATGGTAATTACCTGTGGGTGTGGGTATTGGGGAAGTGTTAAAGGGTACAAACTTACAACTAGAAGATGAATAAGTTCTGGAGAGCTAATGCACAATAGAGTGATTATGGTCAACAATATCATATACTTCAAAGTTGCTAAGAGACTGGATCTTAATTTTCTCACCACACACGTGTGTGCACACACACACATAAAAGATAATTATGTGACGTGATAGAGGTGTTAGCTAATGTTAAGGTTGCACTCATATTGCAGTATATAAATGTATAAAATCAACATGTACATCTTAAACTTTCTCAATGTTATATATTAAATATATCTCAATAAAAAACCCAAACCAAAACAAATAAATGAATAAAAATAGTGAAATGGTTATTTTTGGTAACCTATCTCCTACTACTAGGTTATTTTTAATATTTCTTTCTTACAAACCATGTGGCAGTGAACATGCTTGTACATTCTTGGATTGTAGGGTATTTGCACTTTTGCTCCTTTAAATTTTTCTAAATTGCTCTTCTGAAATTTTTCTTTGACAAAAACTTTTTTTTGGTAAAAGTTTTTGTAATTTCCTACCTAATAAGTCAATTGATTAGGGACAATTTCTAAATTTTAAAATTGTTGATATTACTAGTGCTATATAAATTTTATTTTATATAATATTTAATTATCAAAAATTGGTATTTGTTTTTATTCTGTTAGCTTGTTACTGAAATTTAGCTGTGAATAATTCTTTGCCAATTAATTTAGGTGTTCATCAATTAATATGATAGCTAATACCACATAGGCCTTTTAAAAATTTTGTTTGTGGCACATTTGCCTAATGATGAACTTGATTGAATAGGTTTTGGTGAATTTTACTAGGTGGTGAATTAGTTCTTCTCATAAATGTAAATGTCTGATTCTGATAAATTTAAATCTGACCCCAGTTTGAACTTTCCCTTAATTTGTTACGTAATTGCTGATTCTTGTTCTTTTCTAAGAAATAAAAAAAAAAGCAAAAAGCAAAAAACAAAACAAAACAAAACAAAAAACCTATCCAGTTATTTTTCAGAGACACAGCTTAAATATTGCCAAATGGTGATCACTTTGTAGCAACTGCATCAGTAATTTATTGAATTCTCTTACAAATAGTTTTTTATTAGTAAAGACTAAAAAAAAGATAAATAAAAAAATTAGTTCCTTGTCATATAAATCTTAAAGTATTTTTCCAGTAAAACAGCATATGTATTTTTATAGCATAATTATATGCATGGAGTATTAAAGAAACTGGGAAACTGGATCTGTAAAGAATGTAAAACAATGTGGCAGAAATTAAATTTGATTCTAAATTCTGGCAGTCAAAAATTATCAGAGGAAGAATATATGTTTATTTAGTCAGTCGAGCATTTCAATTAAAATGGGTCAGAATTATTGACAGGAAAGAGATGCTAATTAATAGAGCATAATAAACCAAGACCGTATTTTTTTTAACTATACTGAGTTTTAGCTGCATATAAAGTTCTAGTTCTCTGATAGCCTGAGAAAACACACATAATAGCACAGTTCCATGCCTTTTTGCTCTCATGCATGAGGCAGCCAAATGCCATCAGCCTTTTTTCCTTTCTGGCATAGCACATTATTTTCTGTTGGCCTTGTTTCCGCTTGTGTGCCTGTTTTTGCTTTCCCTTTTGGCTCTGGCTCCATTTAGCCTCCTGCTTCAGGTTCTACTTTTTTTTCCCTGGCTCTGTTTATCTTCCATTCTCTGCTTCCTTTGTCAGCCCAGTGGGTCCTACACCTCCTGCCTCTCTGCCTACTCAGTTTTTATTTCCTTTTCTCCGCTCAGTGCTTATGCCTACCTTATGGCCCTAGTAAACCCTCCTCTTGTGACTTACCCTCCTCTGCACTCCTTTACCTGGAGAATTACAGTGATTTAAACCTATTGGGGGACCCAACAGCCTATCATATCTGCATGTGTAATAGGTGATTATAAAGGCACCTCATGTTATTTGGCTATTTTTGAGTCTTAACCTGCTCTCCTAAACTCTAGGAATATTCTGAAGGTCATGAGGAACTCAGAAGATATGGATTTGGCCTGAGGTTATAAGGTATAATCTACATGTAGTTACTGTAGAGGAGTGGTTTTCAAACTGTGGCTCGTGAAATCAACTTAGCGGAAGTACAACTAGCAATTAAAAGAAACAGTAAATTGAAAAGAACAGACAATATCATTGTGTATTACACTTAGTAAGTATTTTGTCATGGAATTTTATTATATGCACTTATATAAATGTATATACTATGTGTAAAATGTATTTCTTACTGTGGGTCATGTTAAAAAATGTTTGAATATCATTGAGTAGAAAATTTACTTTTGGTCTGGCTGCTTTCAGATGATACTTATTCAAAGAGATCAATCCATATTGAAAGAGTGGGTTTGAACTAGATTTACAGTAGAAGCCCTTGAATTCTATCACAAAGCTTTGCATGAGCCCCAGAACAACATTACTGTCTCTGAGATGCCTGACTCAGCATTTAATTTGGTGAAGCCACCATGGAAACTGGGATTGCAAAGTAATTCAGTAGCATGTGGCATTTGAAGCTCTGTTGCAGCTCCTTTCGTTCTGTGCTACATTTAGAAGTGACTAGGTTAATAAAAGTGGGCTGAAAGATGTGCAGATATTGAAGTCCTTATTCATCTTCCTATTCATAGCTTACAAAATTAAATTCATTGAGATAATGATTTTTTTGTCAAAAAAATATGCAGTAGGGGATTGTGTACTGTGTTAGGACCAGAAATTTGGCTGACTTAAGTGGTAGCAAATTTCCGACAAATAAGAACATAGCACAGAGAGATCAGCTCGGTGCTTTGTGACCACCTAGAGGGGTGAGATAGGTAGGGTGGGAGGGAGGGAGATGCAAGAGGGAAGACATATGGGGACATATGTATATGTATAACTGATTCACTTTGTTATAAAGCAGAAACGAACACACCATTGTAAAGCAATTATACTCCAATAAAGATGTTAAAAAAAAAAAAAGAACAAATAGTGTTAGAAGCAAATCCTTATCCCTATGCTCTGTCCTGGTACCAGGACATTATTTGTCACTTGCCTGAATGGGGAGTGTTCTTCGAACCTTATGCTATCATATGAACACGGTTTTCAGCAGTAAGTGCTATTTTCAAAATATTTCAGACCAAGAGCATCTCTTCCATAGTTTAAGGTACAGAAATCTGAGGTTTCAGCTAAATACTTGCTCAAAAACTTGAGATAGGGACCTCCCTCGTGGCACAAAGGTTAAGAATCCACCTGCCAATGCAGGCGACACGGGTTCGAGCCCTGGTCGGGGAAGATCCCACATGCCGCGGAGCAACAAAGCCCGTGTGCCACAACTACTGAGCCTGCGCTCTAGAGTCCGTGAGCCACAACTACTGAAGCCCACACGCCTAGAGCCTGTACTCTGTGACAAGAGAAACTACTGCAATGAGAAGCCCACACACTGCAATGAAGAGTAGACCCCCCGCACGCCACAACTAGAGAAAGCCCTAGCGCAGCAACGAAGACCCAAAAAAAACTTGAGATAGAGCTGCTGCTTTTTTTTTTTTTTTTTAAAGTTCTGGCTTTGCATGGAAGCAACCTAAGTGTCCATCAACAGATGAATGGATAAAGAAGATGTGACACATATATATAATGGAATATTACTCAGCCATAAAAAGAAACGAAATTGAGTTATTTGTAGTGAGGTGGATGGACCTAGAGTCTATCATACAGAGTGAAGTAAGTCAGAAAGAGAAAAACAAATGCCGTATGCTAACACATATATATGGAATCTAAAAAAAAAATGGTTCTGAAGAACCTAGGGGCAGGACAGGAATAAAGATGCAGACATAGAGAATGGACTTGAGGACACAGGGAGGGGGAAGGGTAAGCTGGGACAAAGTGAGAGAGTAGCATTTACATATATACACTACCAAATGTAAAATAGATAGCTAGTGGGAAGCAGTGACGCAAGAGGGAGGGGATATGGGGATATATGTATATGTATAGCTGATTCACTTTGTTATACAGCAGCAACTAACACAACAAGGTAAAGCAATTATACTCCAATAAAGATGTTAAAAAATAAAATAAAATAACAACAACAACAAAAAAGTCCTGGCTTTGACCACACGTAGTTCTATAGTCTGCTTCTATGCAGAAATAGCATGTCCAACGTAGGATCTTTTTTTTCTTTTACAATAAATTACTGTCTTTACCATCTGTGTATCTTCTAGCTAAATGCTCTTTCAGTTAACCTGAAGACCTACTCTTAGCCACCATAGCCTTGAATATTTTGTTCTCTCAGTTTTTGCCAAGGGCTAGGGAGAGACAGCTGATATGAAGGAGTTGTCTAAAAAGCATATTAAAACTTTTATCCTCCTCTTTATTTTCTTCTTAACAACAACAACAGCAACAACAACAAGTACTACTACTACTACCAATTGTTGAGCACTTAATATGTGGACTAGGACTTTTCTCTATGTTTCATCTGTATTTTATTCAAATGTCAAATTGTGAAGTAGATATTGTTTTTAATCCCTGTTTTTACAAATGAGGAAACTCAGGCTCAGAGAGAGAAGGGAATTGTTCAAGGTATCACAGGTTGCAGTGAAATCAAGATATAAACCTAGCGTGTCTGACTCCAGAGTTTATATTCTTAAAATTATGGTGATTACAGCCACTCCCTTTTCTTCTCAAGCTTCCACAATTGTTCTCTATGTGAAAGATCAGCAGAAAGCTGTATAAGTATCTAAGTATATCTCTGTACTGCCTACAAAACTGATTCAATATTATGTTTTTGAAAATTGCCGAAGTCCCCCAGAATTAACAGCTGTGTCATTTCTACATGTTTTGGAACAATGTTATTGAGGATGTTGTTTAATATTTTGTTCACTGCTCTTTATATGAAGACCCTTGTGACAAATTCTTAACAGAGGTTGGGAACTTTTGACTTTACTGGAGAACTGGCATTTTTTTTTTTTTTTTTTAGAACTATGTGTCTCATTACATTTCTCTTTCATTTCCAATTACTAATTAGCTCTTTTATGTTTTTATCTTTTGTTTTGTTTGTATCTTCCTGGATAATAGCTATCGTAACAAAACTCTGGCTTATTATATCCTAGGTACTGTGCTAAATACTTTTCATGCATTATTTAACTTAATTCTCACAACAACCTCAGATATTATCCCTGTTTTTAAGATGGTAATATCCCTGAGTCTTAGAGACGTTAAGTAACTTGCCCCAGTGACCTAGAAATAGCAGAGACTGGCTTAGAATTCAGCCCTTTTTGACTCCTGATCCTATGTTTTTGACACAATACTAGAATACTTAACCACGTTTTATTCTTTGCAACCACTTCACAGGACAATATTATTTACCTGTATTTCAAAGGTAAAAAAGTTAAAATTTTTCGCACAGCTAGAAAGTGTTGGAACTAGGCTTCTTAGAACTAAGCGACCCCAAATCCTATACTCTTTCCATTAAATTTATTATAAACCACTTCAGAGTACTTTTATTTTAAGCCAGTTCAATACCTTTTTGAAACAGGTGGAGGCATAAGTAAATTAATACATATAGAGCAGACAAATGAGGTATATATGGAAACACTTTCATGTGTGCTTAAAGAATGCTTGTTTGATTAATTGGAAAAGCTAATATTGTTTTTTTCTTTTGTGAAGTATAGAAGAGCATAAAATGTGGCCATGGGGTACTAGACATTTCAATCTGCCTCCATTAAGGTGCTTTCTTCCTGAGTGTAGGCGTCATTAGATTTATTATGATTTTTAAAGTAATAATTTAAAATATTATTGTGACACTTTGATGGTCCTAATACAGCTGATATTGTAAACCTAGGCTTATATCTGTTCTTTAAATTAGCTTACAATGATTTAGAGGTCTAGGGAGCTCTAATCTAATTTTCCACTATTACCCAGATGTCTGTGAATCAGACGTCACTGGTAAAATAAGCTTCAGTCAGGGAGACAACTTACTGCTTAGCTGTATCTATTAGCCTTGGTCATGTGGTAGCCAAGAGTCTTACTGCTTTTTAACCGATGTTAGAAGAATAGAATTACAGAATGAGTGGTTACTAGACACACTTGCTCATGTGTTATAATTTCTTCATTTCTTTCAATTTACATGAAGCACTGTGGAAATACTCATTTGTGTGTGCGTTCCTCAATTGGTTAGTATTTAAGAAAAACAGACTTGCCGTGTTGAGTCAGTTCCATCTCTTTTGAGCCTAAAACATTGTTTTTAACAGTGATATCCTTGGATGATTCATTGGAACTCAGACTTATCCTTCATAATGCCAGTCTCAAAATATACGGGATGTTATTCCCACCCCACTCCCCAGTACCCCGTCACTAACATTTCTTACAAAGCATTCCTTGTTTTTATATTTTCATCGTATTTAGAAGGCAGAATACCTTCTTGCCTTCTTTGTCTTGAGAAACTTATTCTCACTTGAAAACCCAAGATCTGTGTGTAATATAGAGAATCCTGCTAAAAATCATCATGCTGTGACAGGGCAGTCAGTGCCTATTATTTGTTATTTTTAAACCTTCTGATATAAGGCAGTAATACTTCTTCATGCCTATTCTCAATTTATCTCCTTAAACTTGAATAGAAGTCCCTTGTCCTCTATTTACTATGTTCATTCTTTATTTAGATTTTAGTTTTATCTCCTTTCAGCCTCATTTTTTTCAGACTGAATTTTAAAAATCTGACCTGATTTCAGCCCCATTCCCTCATAGATATCAATTGATCTTGCCTTGGATCTTTTATAACTACATATAATGTCTTTCTTGGGATAGAATGACTTAAAAAATGTAATGTAAAATGTTGGTTTCAGTTTAGAAACAAAAGATACTGTAATTCCTTTTTTTCGTGTCAAGTGCATTGATGATATCATGTCTTCTGGTGCTGATTCTGGCTGTAATAGAACACTGAGATTTTCTGAATGATAGAGACCTTAGATGTGGAAAGATTTAAATTAATCCATCTAGTATTATATTACATATGATAGTTATATGTAATAATATATCTGGTATTCCAGTTGAGTGATTTTTCTAGATTTTATATTTTATATTTATATTAATCTAGATTTTTCTAGATTTTATATTTCCTTAGGCACAGTTGCTATAGATTGCTTTCTTTCCTGTGTATGGGCCATACTTCCTTGTTTCTTTGCATATCTCCTAGTTTTTTGATGAAAACTGGACATAATATATTGTGGTAGTTTTGGAAATAAGATTCTCCCCCTTCCCCAGGGTTTGTTTTTGCTGTTTACTGTTGTTTGTTTGATGACTTTTCTGAACTAATTCTGTAAAGTCTGTTTTCTTTGTCATGATGATCACTGAAATCTCTACTTGGTTAGCTTGGTGGTAAGCTAATGATTGGACAGAGATTTCCTTAAATGCCGGCAACAATTTTTGCTGAGGGTCTCTGTGTGGGTGTTGAGGCATGCCTTCAGCATTCAGCCAAGCAGGTTGACAACTCTGCCTTTGCCTTCACTTCCTGCTTGCATTGTCCCAAAGGTCAGCCAGAGGTGAGAGCTTAGAGCCTTCTCCTGTTTCCCTGAGCAGAGGCACAGTCCGATGCACATGTGTGGCCTTCTAGAGTCCCAGGAATATGTTAGAGCTTTCAAAGCCCCTATGAACATGTCATTCCTTTTAAACTTTTTGGTTAGTCTATTATTTGCTCCAGTTGTTATCCATTGCCTCTAATTGTTTTTGACAAAGTCCTCCAGGGAAAAGGCTTTTTTTGTATTGGGCAGGCTCCAAGTCAGGTAAAATAAAGACAGCCTTGCAAATGGGGCTCTTCCAGGGTACCACCAGACAGGTCAAATAACGACACTTCTCTGGGAAGGAGGCTTTGAAGGCCTTCCCACCCTATTCTGCCTGTTCTTCCTGTTTTTTATTTTAGTGTGTATTCAACCTGTTTAGGTTAAATATGCACATCCTGGCCCACTTTTTTGGGTTATGGTTAAAATGGCAGTTTAGTTTTTGAAACCTTTCCAGTATTCTTCTGGTTTGCCTTACTTATGTGTTATCCAGAGGCCAATATGGAACCTGGGTGGTATTTCACACTGTAGTTCTCAAACCTTTTGCTGTGTTAATTTTGGTTAGCTTTATGCACTGGCTGCACATAGATCTGCCCAGAACTTCCTATGCAGATTTAGAAAATCCTTTTCTCTAATCCCTTCCTCTTGATAATCTTCCCTCCACTCTCCAGTTGGGAGGAAATGGTGTTCTGCCTCATGATTACATCATGGAGATGGAGGACAGGGCACTTATCTTGCTGCAGCACCCAGAGTGGGGAGAAAGGCGTACCGCCATTTCATTATTGCAGAGCAAGGATGCAAGACAGGCTCTGCTCAGAGTCTGTAGCTGGGAGAGGCACCTATTTCCGTATTACAGGATGAGGATAGAAGACTGGGCTCTTCTCATTGTCCCCACAGCTGGGGAGGGGGTACTGTGGAGATGCTCGACAGGGCTCTTCTCATAATCTCTGCACTTGTAGGGCTTAGTGGAGGGTGGAGAGAAGTAATCTATCTTTTTTCATGCTGTTTGCCTGGAGTAGGGCAGGTACTGTAAATGTTCTGCTGGACTGCTTTTTTCATGGCTAGAGATATCAGGCTTTTCTTGGGACTTTTGTTGTTGTTATGCCTGCTGGTGTTTCTGGGTTGTGGATCTCTTTAGTGCTTATGTTAGGATATATAGGACATGGGGGGGGAAAATAAAAGGCCTCAGGTATCTCATTCCCAGAGGTTTTTCCTTGAGTCTCAAGGTTCTTATCCAGTCCACGTTCTTTTCTTTGTCTTCTAGTGTCTTCTGTCAGTTGCTTTTTGAATTTTATTGGGAGTTTAAAGATTGTAATTAGTAAGAGAAATCGGATGGTGTGTGTTTACTCCGTCTTGTCTGGAATTAGACATAGTTACTTTTCGTTCTCCTAATCTTTTGTTTTCTCACTATATTTGTTTACCCCAGTGCATTCCCATTCCTTATATAATTTGGCAATAATATTACATTAATTACAAAGAAGTCACAGAAAATACTGGATTATGAAATTGTTAGATGGGTCTAGTTAATATGTATCCAGGCTCTCTGTAACTTTGGAGCACCAGTAGCTGTGAAAAGAGTTGCAAATTAGGTACCCAGTTATATAAAGAAGCAGGTGCATTTAGGTTTTTCAAAGGCACTAGATTAGCATAAATTTGAAGCAACTAAAGTATGCTTTATCTAAACGTAAAGCATAAAAAATGATTACTTTCTACTCTGAATAAAATGATCTCAACTCATTACTATTTTCTATTTTGATTTGACTATCATTATCTTACAGTGAGAGAGCTCAGTTGTTCTCCATTGTAAAATTGAGAACTTTTTATTTTTTTGATGAACTGCTTAATTGTTATAATTTTTAGCTGATGTCCACTTTTTTTGCAGTTGCAGTCCTTTATTTGCCTTTACTTATGGACTTCTTTGTTATTATTGTTATTATTACTATTATTATTGTTATTTTCTTTCGTGGCTTCTGCTAGTGTATTACTTCTTCAATGACTGCCCTGTTAAGTTTCTATACAGATCAAAGAAAAATTGGCAGGAACGAATGATTATAATCAGTTGGTAATAGAAGAGGGTGACAGCTTAATAATCATGCTTTATTATGAATTGATTATCCTCAATCTATGAATCAAAATTCAAGTATTAAACTTCAACAATTATCTTAATAGAAATATCTGAAAGAGACATCCTCATGAGAGTTAATCATAAATTTAAATCTATCCCCTATGTTTCTGATAATGTGCCACCTGAAGTATTAAACTATAGGGAAATTCATAATTCACTCATTCATTTAACGTTTATTTTACATTTATTATATGACAGACATTGTGTTAGGTTTTGGAGTCACAAAAAAGAGTAAGACATGGTCCCTATTCTTAAGGAGTTCATACTCTATTGAGGAATATAAATATTAAGAAATATTTATATTCCTGGTAGTGTGTATCCATGTGTGTATGTATGTGTGTGTGTATATGTATATATTTAAATGTATATATATTTATAAAATAGTATTAATATATAATATATAAAAAAGTATGTACATATATACATACATATATATATGAATAGAATCATTGTACAAGGCCAGCAGGTATACAGTCTATGTATTTTATCAAGGTACAACTATAAATGTTAATGTCAGACCTGTGTACACTCAATAAATATTTGAAATGTTAACTGAATTAACATAGATGATATTTACTCATTTTGCTTTTTCTTAAAAATCATTATACCCATTACTAAAACTGTGATCTTGAAGATATCATTTAAACTACATGATCTTTAGTTATCAATATGTTAAGTTGGGCTTTGTTAGAAATAATTCTGCCTCTGTATGTTGTTGTAAGAATTAAATTAATGCATGGGAGAGCATTTTATAAACTCTAAGGTACTATGTTAGTTAATATAAAGAATCCTATACTTGACTTTGTATATGAATACAAAGCCAAACAAAAGCAAAGTGTTCTATTTAAAATCCATTTTCTCATTTCTGCCTTTGCGGTACTCTGGCCTGGAATTTAGCTCTCAAACTAGAATTTGAGTTCTTTGAGTAGCATCTACTCTAGTTCTAGACAGTAAGTAGTTGTAGGCAGTAAGTATCAATAGTTTAAGGCAGTAAGGATAGAGTAGTAACCAAGACAGATAATGACATATTCTGAGTCTTATCTGTCTTGGTTACTACTTTATCCTTACTGCCTAGAACTATGCCTGATATAGTAGGTGCTTAAAAAATATTCGTTGATGGACAGCTTTGCTTTGTAGTTAGAAGGTTTCATTATGCTCTGAAACAAACAAAACCCCTCAGCCCTTTACATACCTATCCCTTTTCCAACCCCAAAACATTGTATATGTTAATAGAAGAATGAACAGGAAAGGTAGCCAATGGAAGCAGGAAACATTAATTATATAAAAAATGTGACAAAACATAAACTCGAGTTCTGTAGGTATTGCATTTGAATCCTGTACTTTCCTTGACCCCTTCACATTCCTCCCCCTAAAAAGGGAACAGTGTGTTTCTGTACACTATTTTATTAATTTTTGTGTGGATATGTAGGTATAAATATGCATTGCTTAAAAGTTAGAAAATAAAGATAAGTATAAAGATGAAAACCACTCATAAGACGCATCTTTAAAATGAGGATAATAATAGTACCTCTTTTAGAGTTAAGAGGGTTAAATGAGTTAATGTTAGTAAATTACTTAGAACAACGCCTGGTACATAGTGAATCACTATGTAGTTGTTTGTGTACTAAAATAGAATAAAATCCCACAAGTGAATGACTTCCACTATTCAGATTATGCACATACACATATATGCCAGAGGTTAGATTATTTCTTTAAGAATTTTCACATTGACAGTAAGGAAAAGAAATTCTGATAATGAACCTCGTTAAACAGCAAAGCAGAAACATAATCTTCCCCTTGTTTTTCTGAGAGTAAATGGCATCAATCAGTATTCAAATATAATTGGATTTCCTTTATTTTTCTTATTGATTTGTAAGAATTCTTTGAATATTCTAGACATTAATGCCTTTTTAATGTTGCAGATATTTTCTCCCAGTGTGTTACCTTCCTGTTATGGTAGGTGTCCCATGATGTCCTTCATTAAACAGACATCTTTAATTTTTATGTAGTCAAATGTATAATTTTTTACTTCATCGTCATGTTAAGAAATCTTTATTCACTACAAGATGTTAATAAGATGTTTTCTCTATTTTCTTATGTTAGTTTTAAAGTTTTATCTTTCTCATTTAGTACTTTATAATCAATTTGGAATTTTTTTTTCTTTTAATGGTGTGAAGCAGGGCTTGTCAAACTACAGCCCCAAGTCCAAGTCTGGCTCAAATCTGGCTGAATTTTTGTACAGCCCATGAGTAAAGAATGGTTTTATATTTTTAAATGTTTAAAAAATCAAAGAATAATAATACTTTGTGATATGTGAAAATTATATGAAATTCAGTTTTTGGTATTTCATAAATAAAGCTTTATTGGAACAGAGCCATGTTCTTTCATTTATGTATTGTCTATGGCTGCTTTTCTGCTAAAATGGCAGTGTTGAGTAGTTGCAACAGGGACTGTAAAGCCTGCAAAGCATAAAATGTTTACACTCTGGCCCTATAGAATAATTTGCCGACCCCTGGTATAAAGATATACATAATTTCACTTTTCCTCTTATAGTGAGTTTCTATGATATTATCAACCAAGACATTGCATTTTTTTCTTCCATTCATTTGTGATACTGCCTCTTTTATGGATTTTGTTTTCTTTAATCACTATGGCTTTGTGTTTTAGCCATTTAAACTGTAGGGGTCCTTAAAAGCGGGTTCCTTTTTACAATCAGCATCAACTTTGTCTTTTCTGTATTTAATTGATCAACATTTTCCTATTTGTGGTCCTTTTCTCTTAGGCATTAAGAACAGTCCCTCTTACACCCTTGTGCTGAAAGTCATCAGATGATATTTATTTAATGTGATAAATCTGCCTAGAGGCAGAGGTCTGAACTTGGTGGCCTCCTTTAGTCCCTTCCTTTTTTTTTCTTTTTTTATTTAAACTAAAAACCACTCTGGTTTAATTCTTATGCGTGTAACAAGGAAGTGAGTCAACATTTATTGAGAGTCCATTATGTGCCACTCAATGTACCACATGTTTTTATAATATTCCAAACATATAGAAACGTTTAGAGTAATAAACATGTGCCATGTATTTTCATCCATTATTTTATTTAATTCTAACTACCACTCTATGAGGTAGCTAGCTATTTTAGTTCCCATTTTTACAAGTGGATTATAAAATGGTTAAGTAACTTGCCAGGTAGTGAACATTGGAGCCAATATTCAAACCTCAGTCTGCTTGACTCCAAAGCCCATACTCTTCCATATAAAAACTGAAAAATTAAATTGGGAGATCATGTTATCAACCTCCAATATGTCAGAACAAAATCCTCATCATCCTCATTGTCTTTGAGAGTATCTTGTGGATAGGGTCAGACACTTAGTGTCTTTCTTTATTCCTTTTAAGTTTTTTTTCTGAAAAACCTCATTATTTTAAGTGCTCTCATATGTTGCGACAGCAGTTTCCTTTGTCAGCCATATCCTGTTCAGAATAAATAACCTGTGCTATGCCAGCATGATTTATTGCTGCTACTTCCTTTCTTTATGTTTTGAGTAATTTTATCATAAAAGGATATAAAGTGTTTTAGACGTGTGCAAATGCCTGAGTGACTAGAGCAGTTCACCTGGCTGCTTGGCTACCTGCCTGTGGACAGTGCTTCATTTGATAGCAGAGACGGTAGGAGAACAAATTAGCATTTTTAAACAGGACCAGTATACTGAATCCTATCACCATTTCTCCTCTAACGACCTCCACAGAGAATTTACGGGTTTCAAAGGATCAGAGCACATATACATACGATTCCTCGAGCAATCTAAGTCACCGTGATGAGGGCAGAAAGAGCTTGTTTAGCAAGTTCCCTTGCTGAACATGTGTTGCTAATTGTAAATCCCTTTTCTTGGGTACTTTGAAAATGGATTTTACATATCTATGTGTAAGATTAATCTTTAAACTGCCTATAAGCATAGGGTACACTGGATGGTTTCTTCTTTTTTAAACCAGGTGATATCTTAAAAATATTATATATATTTTATTATGAGAAAATAGAATTACATTAGAGAAAATTTGGAAAATAGAGGCAGGAATCTACCCACAATCTTGCTACTCTAATAAAAACAGTAATAATATTTTGATGTATTTCGTGCTTGTCTTTAAAAAAATCTTATGCATTAAAAAAACAAAAAACTTAGAGCTAATCTTGCAGATAATATCTTAACGTCTCTTTTGGACCCAAGGCTGCATGATTTATAATGATGATGCCAAGGATTTTCAAAATGTGTATGTTTGTGTCATGGACTAATTTGTTGCCTTGTCCACTCTGAATTATTAATTCTTATAATTTACTATGGAAAAACAATTTTTCATTCTTCATGATTTATTTGGTTTTCTCAGTTATAAAAAGTAATGACCTTATTGTGCGCAATTTTTAGATTTTTGAGAAATGTGTTTTTCTCTATAAATCTCTAAAAATTAATGATAGTTTTAAAAAAATGTTTGATGCTATGGCAAATTACCATGTATTTTGGATTGTTTCTCTATATACAGACACTAAATGTATCATTTGCGGAATCAATTATTTTTGGTTTCCCTGATAGAACAGTTAATTAAGTTGTACTCATATTTTATTATGTAATTTAGGTAGCTAGAAACTGTAGAGAGCCATTTTCAGTCTTATTTTTGCTACCATATATATATGACCAAAATGTACATAGAAGTCTCAACCATGCGTCCACTCCTCATGATATTTTTGAATGTTTACTGTGTGCCTAGCATTGTTTAAAATTCTTGTCCCAAGGATGAATAAGACATAATCTCTGCTTTCAGGGGGCTCACTTACATAAAATTATTAGGACTTTATGTGCTACATTTATTTAATATAAATGTTTTGGATATATTGGTTTACTATTGATTTATTTTCAATACATATACATAATATAATACAATGCAATGTAATATAAAAGTTATAAAAATATGTTGTGAAAAGTTTCTTTTCCAAAACTTTTCCCCATTTATCTGTTGTTCTTTGCTAAGGAGAATATATTCATAGAAATGAAATGTAAATAATTTAAAGGCAGGGATACTTGAAAAATTTTGAATTTAGTTTTGAAAAGGAAATTCAATTTTGAAAAGTGTACTTTCGTTTATTGAGTAACCACTATGTGCCAGGCACTTTCCAAGTATCTTATTTAATCTATCTAGTCTTGTCACAATTTTATTAATTACAAATGGAGGTTCAATGAAATAAAGTAAGTTGCTCATGATCACGTGAATATCAAGTAACATAGCTAAGAAATAGGAACTAGTTCTGTCTAAATTATCCTGAGCCCATTCTCTTTGTTCATCAGCTATCTTACACAAATTAATGCTTTGGAATTTCAATTGAGTTTACATTAAAATGTTGTTGTTTTTCCCTCAGAAAATGGTTAGGAAATAGACTTTTACACTAAACTGATAATGATAAACTTGAGTAACTAGTGAAAGAAATTTGGGAAAAGATGTATGAAGAAAAGATTATAGTTTTTAAATGATACGGTCAATATTTCATTGCTCGTGTTAATATAAAAGAAGAAATAAAAATCATTTTGTCTTTAATTTACATTCTATTATAGATTTACTGTTATCTATATATTTAACTTACAAAAAAATTTACATTTGCATTCCCTGAGTAAATACTGTGTGGCAGTGAGGGAACATCTTTTGGTGTTAGGGGGAGAACAATTTGGCATTGAAAAGTTGTCACATATATAATCCAGATTAATTATGTAACTTTTGTCCACTAAACTTAATATGGAAAGGACTTCAGCTTTCATTGACAATCACTTCATTGACTAACAGCTTGACAAATGTTCTCTTCCATTATTCATAAGCATGGTGGCTCATTTTTACAGACAAAAGTAGCAATAGCTAAGGTTCTGGAACCATCATTTCTAAAACACTGATTTGTTTGCTGTGAGTAACATGCAAAAAAAAAAAATGGCGCATTTATAGATGTTTACAAATGTTAAAATGTTTGGTGTTATATAGGAAGTTATGTGGTTATTAATGGAAATGTTCATATTTTCCCCCTGAATATGTCCAGATATTTTCATAGATCTTGTGGCAGAAAGTGCCTGGCCCATTTTAGGAACTGAAAGAAGGCCAGAGTGACTGAAGTACAGATTAAATGGGGATCATGGAGAGATGTGGGCAGGTGGTGTAGCAGCTTTAAGTGCTGATGGCAGAGGTAGAGGCAGAGGCAGCAAGAAAGTTTTTGGTCTCTATTCTGTCTTATTTAATATTGTTTATATTTATATTAGAGAGTAGAAGTCTTTCACTATGTGGTCTCTTTTCTTTGCCCCTTCTCCCTTTTTTGTAATTCTGATATTATAAATATTTGGTGGCTTAGTTTTATTTTAATATCGTTTCATAATATCCTTAGCCTCCTCTTTCTTTAGACATTGGTTCCCTTCTAAGGTCTGCGATATAGCTGGGCTGCTTCCTTGAATTAGGTTTCCCAGAGCAGGATCTTCCAGACTTTATGCTAGAGGATATATGCTTGGCTGCTAGTGCCACGTTGTTAAGGTAGAGTCTTAACATTCATTATATAAGATTTTACTTATTTTCTCTGTGTTCAGTATATTGCTTTTGCCCTCATCTCTGCTGGTATCCCCTAGTTAATCACTCTCTGTTTTACCCTCTCCAGAGAAGATGCTGTTAATCTTCTACTGAGGTTGGGGAGAGGCATGGAGTGAGTGCAGGAATTTGGGTCCTAATCTTGTTCTTAAAGAGACTTTCAACTTGATTTTAGTTCCATTTTTACTCTTCACTTCTAGAGATAGCTGGTGTAGCTAATGAGGTTCCAGGATGTTAATTTGCTTCTTTGCCTTCTTCACTGCTACTTTAAGATTCAGCTTTGTTGGGCCTGCTGAAGTCAGTTACCACTTGTCTGTCTGCTTTGCAACTCAGTAAATTTTGCTACCATTGGATCTGTTAGGATCCAGGGCAGGCTGCCCCAAAATATGCCTCAATGCATATTGATTATTTTGAATTAAAGTGACTTGAGAAACAGCTGGTGAGAAAAAAAAATGGTGTTTAAAAAAATACTCTGAGCTGCCTCTTTCCACCTAAAAGCGGGAAATAAACCTCCCATGTGAAGGTATCCTCCCTGTACCAGGAGGGTAGAAAGAAAGCATCCTTATCAACAGTTAGGGAATTCAAGGCTAAGAGACCTGTATAAACAAATTTTATTACGTCTTCATGAGCCTGCAACCCCAAGCACAAGTCCTTTTGTTTTATTAAATCTTTGCAAATAATTGTTTCTTTGTCTAAAAATGATAAATACACAGCCTGCTTTTGTTAACTTCAGAGGAACCATTTCTATGGGACCTTCATGCATATGAATTAAATAGTTTTTTTTCCTCCTGTTTATCTGTCTTATGTCAATTTAATTATTAGACCAGCCAAAAGAACTCAAGAGGAGTAGGGGGGAAATTTCCTCCTCCCTGACAGATCTTAACCCATTCCATCGATAAACAAACAAAACACTATTATTGTTTCTTTGGGGTAGTTTTTGGGAGAGAATGAAACCAAATGCTTGTGTTCATAGCTCCACTCTTGGTTAATCTAATAATTTGAGCATAATAGCTCTGGTTTATTAATTATATTCTATCTATCTACCTATTATCATCATCATCTTTATTCTTCTCTCCCTCCCTCTTTCCTTCTATCTATCGCTCTATCATCTATTTTTGTCTACTTCTTTTAGCAGTTTCTGAGATGGCTGTGTTTACATTTTCAGTTATAATCGCTGATTTTTCTGTTTATTCCTGTAGATTTGTTTATTGCTTGATGTATTTGGGTACATATATGAGTATGATGGATATACTTTATTTTGTTGTTTCTTTTACAGATACAGATAAGTAATTCTTTGTCCCCTTAACTGTTTGGTCAGCTATCAGTCAGGGTCCAGTCAGGAGATACAAAAATTTGAAAAGGGAAGTTTTCGTATAACAAGTGAACTATTTATAGGGAATTAAGTGCTGAACAGGGATAAAAGAGAATGCCCTAGGGCTGAAGGAGTACTCAAGGAAAGAATAAACTTGGAAGCCAGGGTCCCTCCTCAAGGCTGGATTCAGAACTTGTTGGAGAGGATGCAGTTGTAGCCCATTGGATAGTGGAGAGAGGTTTGTTAGGTTGCCCTGGGCCAGAGCTGGCCATTGTCAGTAGGAAGGATGGTGGGAGGAGAACCACAGTCTGGGGCTGGCAGGTTGAAAGCTTTACACTTGGGTGCTGGCAGGATGAGGGTGGTGGGCAGGTTACCAAGGCCCAGCACATTTGTAGGTAGGAAACCCTCAACTGTAGGCTATTGGGAGTGAAACTGCTTGCTGGGGTATTGATGAAGTTCACCAAAAATCTGCTTTGGGGGAGTACTGTTGAACTTTCCAGGAAGGGGGCTGGAGTTCTGGCTGACTTCCTGGAAAGCTGCTAGCAAGTCACCTGTGGAATGTGCTATTGAATTCTATGGGAAACTGGATGAACACCCTCAGAACTCATTGGATATCCACTCTTGGGGGTCTCTGCTGAACTTACCACTGAGAAGCCAGTTGGGATTCCCATGGACCTTATTGGGAAGCTGCCCATGCAGTGCTGCTGACCTCTAGTTTTGTTTTTAGAGTGTTTGCCATTATCTTGAGACCCATAGTCATGCTTACTTACACACCCAAATACAGTGCAGAGCTTTGCTCTTCTTTGAAAGCATGAACAGACAGTACCAAGAAAAGGAAACACATAGTAAAATAAGTGCAAATTAAAATTTCAATAAAATTGGTAAAGATTAAAAAGTTGGATACATTGTCTTGTTGAGGCTGTGGGAATGACATTCTCATACACTGTTAGTGGAAACAGAAATTAATACAACTTTAGAGAGGGCAATTTAGAATATTGAACAAAATTTGAAATGTTCCTCAATTCTACCACAAGGAAATTATCCTACAGGTATACTTGTACATATGCAATGTGACATGTACAAAAATATGTTTATAATAGCAAGAGTTCAGCTATAATCTGGTTAAATAAGTTGTGGCATGTCCATACAAAGTAATAATGAATTCATTAATATAAATGTGATAATTCTATATGTACCAATACAGAAAAAAAATCCAAGATATACAAGTAAGAGATAAAATTAAGGTACAGACCATTTGTTTAAAAATCATATGTCTATATAATATCTGTCAGAATATATAGAAGAAAATGTTGCTAAGAAGAACGTGAAGCAGGAGGAAAGCAAACAGAAAGCACACCTTTTGAAAAAAACAGGAAAGTACACGTTCTTTCTCTTCCAGTCTTGTAGTCTCCCACTAGCACCTCCTAATGGCAGAGCCTACTATAGGGCCAGCTGACAAAGCAGAAGTGGGTGGTGGGTGATATCACAGCATCAGAATCAGAGTCAAGTGTAGAGGGTAGGTTTGGAGCTGAGAAATAATAACTCAATAACTGGCACATCTTATCTGTTTCAGAACTCCGATCATATGCTACATGTTTTCTAGTTTGTTGTTCAGCTTTTTAGGTTGTAGGCCATAGTAGATTCAGCCTGCCACAGTCATGATATCTTATCCTTTTTATATTTTGCTGGATTCAGTTTGCTGATCGATTAAGGATTTTTGCATCTGTGCTTATAGGGGATGTTAGTCAGTAGTTTTCTTTTCTTGAATTGAGTTTTCCTAGCTTTGGTATCAGAGTAATAATGCTGGCTTTACAAAACAAGATGGAAAGTGTTCTCTCTTCTGTTTTTGAAAGATGTGTGATTTTGTGAAAGATAAATATCTGTGAAAGATAAGTATTATTTATTCCTTTAATTTTTGATAGAATTCACCACTGAAGCTATGTAGGCCTGGAATTTTCTTTGTGGGAAGGTTTTTCTTTCTTTTTTTTTTTTTCCCAAATTTTCATTTTGAAGTAATTTTTGATTTACAGAAAAGTTGCAAAGATGTTATGGAGAGTTGCTGTATCCCTTTTACCTAGCTTTCTGCAATGTTGACAATTTATATAACCATGATGTATTTATCAAAGCAAAGAAAAAAGCACTGGTAACTAAACTATAAGCTGTACTAGAGTTTTACCGTTTTTCCTGCTAATATCTTTTTTGTGTTCCAGGATCCAATCTAGGATACAAAGCTCCATTTAGTTGTCATGTCTCTTTAAGTCTCTTCCAATTTGTGACAATTTCTCAGTCAGTCTTTGTTTTCATTATTTTCACATTTCAAAGAGGTCAGGTATTTTATAGAAAGTCACTCAATTTCAGTTTGTTTTGATGTTTTCTTATGATTAGACTGGGGTTATGAATTTGGGGAAGAATTCCACAGTGGCCTTTACATTATATCAGTGGGTTAACTTTGATTACATGGTTAGGGTGGTGTCTTGTCAAGTTTCTCCACTGTAAAGTTACTATTTTTTCCCTTTCCATTCTCTATTTGTTAGAAGTAAGTCACTAATTCCAGTCCCCATTTAATGGCAGAGGAGTTAAGCTCCACTACCTTTGATAGAGGAATATCATAGAATTTGTGGACATATATTAAAACTGTGGTGGTTAATAAATATTTGGGGGCAGATACTTTGAGGCTATGCAAATATTCTCTTTCTCTTTTAAGTTGTGACCACCATCTTATTTGCAGCAGTTATTACTGTGATATTCTAATGGTGATTTTCTATTTGCCTCATACCTTTTACATTTATTATTTGGAATTCTTCTGTAAGGAAGATATGTCCCTTCTCTATTTATTTATATCAATATGAGTTCATGAATACTTATTTTGGGGGGATATTATCAATATTATTATTTATTTTGTCCTCAAATTTTTCCAGCTTTGGCCACTGGGAGCTCTTTGAGGTTGGCTTCTATATCTTATTGATATGCTCCATTTTCTTTTTCTTTTTCTTACTTTCTGGCATTACAAGATAATCTATGTTCATCTTGTATTTTTCCTTCCTAGCCTGAAAATCAGCCATTTCTCCAAGTAGCCTTGGTTCCTTTGATTGGAAAATGGTATATAGAAGCCAAGATCTGGTGCTAGGTGTGCTCATTGTTAATGGGGTTTCACTATTTTTAGGCCCTTTCAGTGGACATAATGAGGAAATATATGTATGTATATTAACCCATGTAGACAACACTTACATGTATTTCTTTCTTTTTATCTGTCTATCTATCTATCTATTGGCATACATCATTTTATTGTGCTTTACTCTACTGTGCTTTGCAAACAGTGCATTTTTTTACAAATTGAAGGTTTGTGGCAACCCTGCCTTGAGCAACTCTATCGATGAGTTTTCCCAACAGCATTTGCTCACTTCATGTCTCTTTGTCACATTTAGATAATTCTTGCAATATTTAAACACTGCACCAGCAAAAAGATTATGACTTGCTGAAGGCTCAAATGATGGTTAGCATTTTTTGGCATCAAATATTTTTAAATTAAGGTATGTACATTGTTTTTTAGATATAATGCTATTTGACAGTTAATAGACTACAGTATAGTATAAACAGGACTTTTATATGCAATAGAAAACCAAAAAAAATTTTGTGACTTGCTTTGTTGTGATACTCGCTTTATTGTGGTAGTCTGGGACAAACCCAAAACCCCTCTCTCTCTTTCTCTTTATCTGCCTACCTATCATTTATCACTTTTATCTATAATATGTAAATATGCATGGCTTTATTTTTTTTTTTAACTTTTTACTTTATATTGGAGTATAGTCGATTAACAATGTTGTTTTAGTTTCAGGTGTACAGCATAGTGATTCAGTTATATATATACATATATCTATTCTTTTTCAAATTCTTTCCCCATTTACGTTGTTACATAAAATGGAGCAGAGTTCCCTGTGTAGGTCCTTGTTGGTTATCCATTTTAAATATAGCAGTGTGTACATGTCAATCCCAAACTCCCTATCCCTCCTCCCCACCCTTCCCCCACATAGCCATAAGTTCCTTCTCTAAGTCTGTCTGTTTCTGTTTTCTAAATAAGTTCTTTTGTATCACTTTTTTTTAGATTCCACATATAAGCCATATCATATGATGTTTCTCTTTCTCTGATTTACTTCACTTAGTATGAGAATCTCCAGGTCCATCCATGTTGCTGCAAATGGCATCATTTCATTCTTTTCAGTGGCTGAGTAGTATTCCATTGTATATATGTACACATCTTCTTCTTCTTTTTTTTTTTTAATAGTGAAGAATCTATTTAAGGTGCCGCAGGGAGGGCCACACGGCCGGGCTTGTGGCTCCTGGCGCGGCAGGGGCCTCCTGCTGGCTCCACGAGCACTTTCTACTTGTGCCTGGGCTTGGTTTCTACGAATTGCCATTAAACATCGCTGCACTAGCCAGCCTCCGGCCTCTGTCTGCGGGGGGCGGGGCCTCGGGCGGCGGGAGACTGCGGGCACGCGGGGCAGGGATCTGAGCCGTGCCGGTGCGGGTGCATGGTTTTCCGCCTCCGACGTGTTTCCGGCCTTAAAGGCATTTTGCCCTTCCCTTTAAGACGCACTGCCCCTTCTCAGTCACTCCCAAGATAGCGGACCTACTGGGCTCCATCGAGAAACCACCCAGCCTCAGTGACCAGGAGACTCAGTGCAAGGCCCGAGGTGAGGATCCCAAATTCACAACCGGCTTTCTTCGCCCGGTTCTTAGGACCGCACTCCTCCCCCTTTGGATGACCCCACCTTCTCAACCTTGAAAGACCCCTCACGGGCCCCTTCAGAGACCCCCTGAATCCCTAAAAGGGCTGCTGACGCCCACGTCTTCTTTATGCATTCCTCTGTCAATGGACATTTAGGTTTCTTCTGTATGTTGGCTGTTGTAAACAGCACTGCAATGAACATTGGGGTGCATGTATCCTTTTGAACCATGTTTTTCTCCGATATATGCCTGAGGAGTGGGATTGCAGGATCATATGGTAACTCTATTTTTAGTTTGTTAAGGAACCTCCATACTGTTCTCCACAGTGGCTGTACCAATCTACATTCCCACCAACAGTGTAGGAGGGTTTCCTTCTCTCCACACCCTCTCCAGCATTTATTGTTTGTGGATTTCTTGATGATAGCCATTCTGACTGGTGTTAGGTGATATCTCATTGTAGTTTTGATTCTGTAATAAGTTCTGTAAAAGTTACTGATGTTGAACATCTTTTCATGTGCCTCTTGACCATCTGTATGTCTTCTTTGGAGAAATGTCTATTTAGGTCTTCTGCCTAAAAATTTTTTTTTAAATAAATTTATTTATTTATTTATTTATTTATTTATTTTTGGCTGTGTTGGGTCTTCATTTCTGTGTGAGGGCTTTCTCCAACTGTGGCGAGCGGGGGCCACTCTTCATCGCGGTGCGCAGGCCTCTCACTGTCGCGGCCTCTCTTGTGGCGGAGCACAGGCTTCAGACGCGCAGGCTCAGTAGTTGTGGCTCACAGGCTCCAGACGCGCAGGCTCAGTAGTTGTGGCTCACAACGCGGGCCTAGTTGCTCCGCGGCATGTGGGATCTTCCCAGACCAGGGCTCGAACCCGTGTCCCCTGCATTGGCAGGCAGACTCTCAACCGCTGCGCCACCAGGGAAGCCCTTCTGCCCATTTTTTGATTGGATTGTTTGTTTTGACAATATTAAGCTTCATGAGTTGTTTGTAAATTTGGGAGAGTAATCCCCTGTTGCTCACATCATTTGCAAATATTTTCTCCCATTCTGTGTGTTGTCTTTTCATTTTGTTTATGGTTTCCTTTACTGTGCAAAATCTTTTGAGTTCAAATAGGTCCCATTTGTTTATTTTTGTTTTTATTTCCATTACTCTGGGAGATGGATTGAAAAAGGTATTGCTGTGATTTATGTCAGAGATTGTTCTGCCTATGTTTTCCTCTAAGAGTTTTATAGTGACCAGTCTCACATTTAGGTCTTTAATATATTTTGAGTTTATTTTTGTGTATGGTGCTAAAGAATGTTCTAATTTCATGTTTTTACATATAGTTGTCCAGTTTTCCCAGCACCATTTATTGAAGAGACTGTCTTTCCTCCATTGTATAGTCTCGCCTCCCTTGTCATAGATTAATTGACCATAGGTTCGTGGGTTTATTTCTGGGCTTTCTATCCTGTTCCATTGATCTGATTTCTAGTTTTGTGCTAGTACCATACTGTTTTGATGATTATAGCTTTGTAGTATAGTCTGAAGTTAGGGCACCTGATTCCTCCAGCTCCATTTTTCTTTTTCAAGATTGCGTTGGCTATATACGGGGTCTTTTGTGTTTCCATACAAATTGTGAAAGTTTTTGTTCTAGTTCTGTGAAAAATGCCATTGGTAGTTTGATAGGGGTTGAATTGAATCTGTAGATTGCCTTGGGTAGTATAGTCATTTTGACAATATTGATTGTCAATATTGATTCTTCCAATCCAAGAACACAGGATATCTTTCCCTCTGTTTGTGTCTTCTTCACTTTCTTTCATCAGTGTCTTATAGTTTTCTGAGTACAGGTCTTCTGTCTCCTTAGGTAGGTTTATTCCTAAGTATTTTATTCTTTTTGATGTGCTGGTAAATGGGATTGTTTCTTGAATTTCTCTTCCTGATCTTTCATTCTTAGTGTGTAGCAATGCAACAGATTTCTGTGTATTAATTTTGTAGCCTGCAACTTTTCCATATTCATTGATGAGATTTAGTAGTTTTCTGGTAGCGTTTTTAGGGCTTTCTATGTAGAGTATCATGTCATCTGCAAACAGTGACAGTTTAACTTCTTTTCCAATTTGGATTCCTTTTATTCTTTTTCTTCTCTGATTGCCATAGCTAGGACTTCCAAAACTATGTTGAATAAAAGTGATGACATATGCATGTCTTTAGACTAATATCTTTGACTCTAAACTCAGCACTGCAGGCAGGGTCCATTCTAGCCTCCTCTCTGCTTATTTGTAACTTCTTTCTCTGATAGTGAGAAATCTGGGACTCATTATCAACAATTCATTTACTTACTGTTTAACCCTGGCAAACATGTAGAATACTATCAGAATCGCTAACCTGTGCAATGTGAAACAACTTTGCCAATTAGATTGCAGAATTTATATATAGTTCTTTTTTTGTCTTTAGTGTTACAGTTTTCTAAACTGTCCTTTCCTAATGTTACTTAGGACAGCAACTTTCCCCCCCATTCCTGTCAGTGAGGTTATGTTATACATTTTCCATACAGAGATTCATTTGTCACATTCTGCATTCCATCCTAGGATTCTCCTATCCTTCTGATTGACTTTAAAAAAATTTGTATATTTTAAGGTTTACTCTTTGTAACTTTTTTTTGTGGGTTTTTTTTTCCCTGTGGGTTTTGTAGTCATGTATACAGCAACACAGTATCATACAGAATAGTTTCAACAGTTTTCCTAAAAATTCTTCTGTACCTCTTTGTTGTTAACTCCTCCTGGATCTTAAGGGAAAAGCTTTTAGTTTCTCATCATTCAGTCTGATGTTAGCTGTAGGTTTTTTTGTTATAAAATTGAGGATATTTCCTCAATTCCTTGTGTGTTAAGAGGTTTTATCATGAATGGTTCTTGGATTTTGTCAAATGCGTTTTCTGCATCTGTTGATGTAGTTATATGATTTTTCTTCTTTAGCCTGTTGATGTGATAGATTACATGAACTGATTTTCAAATGTTGAACCAGCATACCTGGGATAAATCCAGCCTGGTGTACAATTGTTTTTATACATTGTTGGATTCAATTTGCTAATACGTTGTTGAATATATTAGCATTTGATCATGAGAGATGTCATAATTTTCATTTATTTTAATGTCTTTGCCTAGTTTTCATATAAAGGTGATGCTGCTCTAAGAGAATGAGTTTTAAAAGTGTTCCCTTGGCTTCCTTTTCTGGGAAATTGTAGAGGATTGGTATCATTTCCTCTTTAAATGTTTGGTAGAATTCACAGATGGAACCGTCTGGAACTTGGTGATTTCTGCTTTGCAAGGTTATTAGCTATCGATTCAATTTCTTTAATAGATGTAGACCTATTCAGATTACCTGTTTCTCCTTGTGTGAACTTTTGTAGACTGTATCTTCCAAGAAAATGGTCCATTTCATCAAAGTTATTAAATTTCTGGGCATAGAATTCTTCTTAGCATTTTTAAAATTGTTTTTAATGTCACAGAATCAGTAGTGATGGACTGTCTTTCATTTCTGTTATTAGTAATTTGTGGCTTCTCTCTTTTACTTGACTAATCTAGATAAGGGTTTATCATTTTATTGGTCTTTACAAAGAGGCAGCTTTTGGTTTTGTTGACTTTTATCTGTTGATTTCATATTTTATATTTCACTGATGTCTGCTCTAATTTTTTTTTGAAGAAAATAGACTTATTAACTTAAAAGAACTTGAAACAAGTATTCAAAAGAAATTTGTGCCTTTATTAGAATGTTGTTAGGCTTTAAAAATTACCAATTTTGGTAATCAAATTATTCATTTTTAAAAATAAGAAATAACACTAGAACTGCAATACTGGTCCAATGGTCTTATTTTTACTTTTCCTTTAAAGCAAGAAACAGAATGAGAGTTAAACAGAAAGCACTAGCAGGCATCGGTTAGTCCAAGATAATAGCTTCTTAGTTCCAAAAGCACTTGCAAAGAAAACCACTGGGGGACACAAGGTATGAAAGCAATTCATAATAACTGGAATCCCTTGAGCGTGTGTCTTCACCAAGTGTCATAGGCTACTTTTTGAATTTGTCCTTTACTTGGTCACTTTTTTTCCTCAAATACTAGTTTTCCTGTGACTTTTCCCTGAAAGTATAAAAAGTATGAAATACAAACAAGCTCTTGCATTGTACACTTAGAAGTGTACAATTCAAGCATTACAGAGCTATCTACATACTGTCAAATCTTGGCTAATTCAATAGTATAGAACCTATCAGGGCACAGAAAGAACTAACACTTGCTTCTTTTTGTTACACATACAATTCAAATATTGAATCTGAAGAAAAACATTTAATCATTTTGTCTCTCCTCTACATTCCCATGTTGATAAACTTACTAAAATATTCCTGTGTAATTTAGTTTGGTCTTATTATTTCAAGTCAGGGTTAAAACCTCAAAACCAGCCATCCAGACAAAAAAGGCAATCAGAAAGGTTATTTCTTCCTCACTTCCGTAACCCCAATAACTACGAAGTTAATTTTATGACGTAACTCCAAACACTGGATAATGATGACAAATGCTAGGCCCAATTTCTTCATTATCCTTTTTGGTGTGGCATACATGGTAGAATTCAGGCGTAGAAGCCAGCATGGATCCTCCAAACCACATTGCATGTGACTGCATTTTGGGTGTGATGACTTGTACATCGATAGGTTTTCATGTCAGTCTACCACCACTCAGTTCCTCACTTAATTTCAGCCTGGCATCTCCAGTTCTTTTCAAATCTCTTTGCAAGTGATGTCCAAAGTCCCTGAACATGGTTGAATCTCCAGAGAGGACAATATTCTTGTAGAGAGGATCTATGACATCAGTAGGACAATTGTGATTATTTACTTCATCTACAACTTCTGAGATAGGTTGAGTAAAGCCTGGATTAGCAAACTCTAGATGAAAAAAACGTCAGGTCCCAAGAATCTCTCAATAAACAACACCAATGGAGAATTCTTTCTTTAGATAACATTGATTCCAGTATACTGTTTAATTCACTTTGCTCCATCTGTGTCATACTTGTTAAATTCTTTGACCAAATCTGGGCAGGCATAACTATAGTGCTCCTTTAACGTTCCCAAGGATTGCTCTGATGGATTCTTACTTTTCCATCTTTCAGCAATTGCTGAATAAAATATGTTATATTACATACATGTAAAATATGTTATATCACATCCTGTGTTATATACACAGCTGTTATATTACAGCTGTGCTTAATACAGCTGCCAATCACATACCCTTCAGCCACAGGGATGACATGGGTGACACTGTCTCCACTATTACCGTATTGCTCTAATTTTTATTATTTCTTTTCTTCTGCTTGTTTTAGATTTAATTTACTCTTTTCCCCCCCTAGTTTCCTAAAGTGGAAGTTTACTTTATGGATTTTAGGTCTTTCTTTTTTCCCTAACATATGCATCCAATGCTAGAAATTTCCATCTAAGCACATATTTAGCTGCATCTTGCAAATTTTGATACATTTTTATTTTCACTTCAGCTGAAATATATTCATAATATTTCAAATTTCTTTTGAGAATTCTTTGACCCTTGTGTTATTTAGAAATGTATTGTTTAATCTCCAGGTATTTTTGGATTTCCTACTACTGTTCCGTAACTGATTTCTAGTTTAATTTGACTGTGAACTCAAAGCATACTTTGTATAATTTGTATTCTTTTAAGTTTGTTGAAGAGTGTATTATGGCTTAGAATGTGGTCTGTGTTGGTGAATATTCCATATGAGTTTGAGAATAATGTGTATTTTGCTATTATTGGATGAAGTATTATAGAATGTCAGTTAGATCTGTTTTATTGATGATGCTATTCAGTTCAGCTATATCCTTGCTGATTTTCTGTCTACTGGATCTGTCAGTTACTGATAGAAGTGTGATGTCTTTAACTGTAATAAAGGATTTGTATATTTCTTGTGCCTCTTGTATTTTGACATTTTTTTCCTCTTGTATTTTGATATTCTATTGTTAGGCTCTGCAAATTAAGGATTATTATGTGTCCTTGGGAAATTCACCCCTTTATCATTATGGAGTGCCCCTCTTTATGTTTATTTTCCTTGCTCTGAAGGTCATTGTCTGAAATTAATGTAGATTCTCCAGCTTTCTTTTTATTAGTGTTAGCATGGTATATCTTTCTTCTTGACTTTACTGTGTCTTTCTATTTAAAGTGGTTTCTTGTAGAAAACACATTGTTGGTGCTCTCTCTCTCTTTATTTTTTTGTGTACTTTGACAGTTTCTACCTTTTAATTGGTGAATTTAGATCATTCACATTTAAAATGATGATTGATATAATTGGATTAATAGCTATCATATTTGTAACTGTTCCAATCATTGCCTTTGTTCTTTATTTACTTTAGAGTTCAGCATTTTATATGATTTGATTCCACTTTCTCTCCTCACTTTGCATATGAATTATACTTCCCTTTTTAAAAATAATGTTTTTTAGTGGTTGCTGAAGAGTTTGCAACTGATTCAATAATTTACAACTAATCCAAGCCTACTTTCAGATAACACTATACCACCTCAGGGGTAGTATAAGTACTTTATAAAAGAGTATTCCTAATTTTCCCCTCTTGTACCTTGAAAGTTGGTATCATTCATTCACTTATCCCTAAGCTATAATCATCAAATACAATGTTACTACTATTATTTTGAACAAACTTAGATCAATTAAAAATAAGAAAAAGAAAAGATTTTATTTTGCCCTCATTTATTCTTTCACTAATGCTCTTCCTATTTTTTATATAGATGTTTCCAACTTATATCATTTTCTTCTCCCTTTTTTACCCTCTTTGCAAGGCAGGTCTATTGATGACAAATTCCCTCAATTTTTCTTTGTCTGAGTAGGTATATTTCTCCTTCACTTTTTTTTTTTTTTTTTAAATTATTTATTTATTTATTTATTTATGGCTGTGTTGGGTCTTCACCTCTGTGTGAGGGCTTTCTCCAGTTGTGGCAAGTGGAGGCCACTGTTCATCGCAGTGCACGGGCCTCCCACCATCGCGGCCCCTCCTGTTGCGGAGCACAGGCTCCAGACGCGCAGGCTCAGTAATTGTGGCTCATGGGCCTAGTTGCTCCACGGCATGTGGGATCTTCCCAGACCAGGGCTCGAACCCGTGTCCCCTGCATTGGCAGGCAGACTCTCAACCACTGCGCCACCAGGGAAGCCCTCTCCTTCACTTTTGAAGTGAATAATTTCACTGGACACAGAATTCTAGGTTGGTGGGGTTTTTTTCTTTCAACAATTCAGATATTTTATTCCACTTTCTTTTTGCTTGCATGGTTTCTGAAGAGAAGTCCAAAGTAATTCTTATGTTTGTTTCTCTGTAGGTAAGGTGTTTGTCTTCTTTCTGGCTTCTTTCAGAATTTCCTCTTTGCCTTTGGTTTTCTGCAGTTTGAATAGGATTTTCCTAGGTGTAAAAAATTTTTTTTATATTAATTCTGCTTGGTGTTCCTCATGCTTCCTAGATCTGTGGCTTGGAGTCTGTCATTAATTTTGGAAAGTTCTCAGTCGTTATTACTAAAAGTTTCTTCTGTTCCTTTCTTTCTTCTCCTTCCAGCATTTCCATTGCATGTATATTATACCTTTTCGTAATTATCCCACAGTTCTTGGACATTCTGTTCCATCTTTTTCTTTTCTCTCTTTGCCTTTCAGTTTTAGAAGTTTTTATTGACATATCTTCAAGTTCATTTATTCTTTCTCAGCTGAGTGTAGTCTACTGATGAGTCCATCACGGGCATTCTTCATTTTTGTTACAGTGTTACTTATCTCTAGAGCTTCCTTTTCATGCTTTCTTAAACAATTTATTTCTCTGCTCACAGTACCCATCTGTTCTTGCATGTTGTACGCTTTTTCCATTAGCACCTTTAACATATTAACTGTATTTATTTTGCCCAATTCCAGTTCTCTGCCTTATCTGAGTCTGTTTCTGATGTGTGCTTTGTCTCTTCAGACTGTTTATTCTTGCCTTTAGAATGCCTTGTATTTTTTGTTGAAAGCTAGACAAGGTTTATTGGGTAAAAGGAATGTAGGTAGATAGGCCAGTAGATAGTCCTTTAGTGTGGCAGATTTTATATTTATCTGGCAGTGTTTACTGATTGGTGTAGCTGTGGTGTCAGAGGCTAAAAATTTCCTCTATTGTCCTTAAATTTTTTCCAATTTTTTTTTCGTGGTAAGATATAGAAACATAAAATATTCCATCTTAACCACTTTTAAGTGTATAGTTCAGTTTCACTAAATACATTCATAATGTATTTATGCATTAATGTATTACTACCAACCATCTCAAGAATGCTTTCATGTTGTAAATCTGTCATACACCATGACCAAGTGGGAATTATCCCACTGATACAAGGATGGCTCAATTATCTGTGAATCCGTGTGATCACATAAATCAATGTGATACACCACGTTAACAAATTGAAGAATAAAAATCATATGATAATTTTACTAGATGCAGAAAAAGCTTTCAACAAAATTCAGCATCCATTTATGATAAAAACTCTCAACAATGTGGGTATAGAGGGAAGATACTGCAAGATAATAACTGCCATATATGACAAACCCACAGCTAACACATCATACTCAGTGATGAAAAGCTGAAATCATTTTCCTCTAAGATCAAGAACAAGACAAGGACACCTACTCTCACCACTTTATTCAACATAGTATTGGAAGTCCTAGTCACCGCAATCAGACGAGAAAAAGAAATAAAAGAAAATCCAGGTTGGAAAGGAAGAAGTAAAACTATCACTGTTTGCAAATGACATGATACTATATATAGAAAATCCTAAAGATGTCACCAGAAAGCTATTAGAACTCATCATTGAATTCAGTAAAGTTGCAGTATACAAAATTATATATAGAAATCTGTCACGTTTCTATACACTAACAAAGAACTATTGGAAAGAGAAATTAAGAAAACAATCCCATTTACAATTGTATCAAAATGAATAAAATAGCTAGGAATAAGTCTAACCAAGGACATAAAAGACCCGTACTAAGAAAACTATGACACTGATGAAAAAAATTGAAGATGACACAAACAAATGGAAAGACATACCTGCTCATGAATTGGAAGAATATTGTTAAAATGACCATACTACTCAAGGCAATCTACAGATTCAGTGCAGTACTCATCAAAATACCAGTGACATTTTTCACAGAACTAGAACAAATAATTCTAATATTTGTATGGAAACATCAAAAACTCCAAATAGTCAAAACAGTGTTGAGAAAGAAGAACAAAGCTGGAGATATCACAGTCCCTGATTTCTTCTAAGAATTTTACAGTTTTAAGTATTAAATTTAGGTCTTTGATTGACTTTGAGTTAATATTTGCATATGATATTAAGCAAGGATCTAACTTCACTCTTTTTCATGTGGATAACCAAATTTTCCAGCACCATTGTTGAAAAGCCTGTCCTTTCCTCATGGAATGGTCTTGGCACACTTGTCAAAATCCAGTTGATTTTATGTATATAAGGCATTTATTTCTGGGCTCTCTATTGTATTCTGTTGGTCTATGTCTGTCTTAATGCCAGTACCACACTGATTACTGTACCTTTGTTGTAAGTTTTGGAATCAGGAAGTGTGATTCCTGTAGCTTTGTTCTTACTTTTCAAGATTATTTTGGCTATTTGGGCTCCCTTGAGATTCCATATGAATTAAGGATGACTTTTTGTATTTTGGCAAAAACATCATTGGGATTTTGATAAGGATTGCATTGAATCTATAGATTGCTTTGCATAGTATTTAGATATTGATCTGTGGTTTTCTTTTCATGTAGCATCTTTGTGTGGCTTTGTTATTATGGTATTGGTGATCTCAATGTGTTAGGAAGTGTTCCTTCTTCTTGAATTGTTGGGAAAGTTAGAGAACGATTGGTATTAGTTCATTTTTAAGTGTTTGGTAGAATTCACCAGTGAAGGCATCAGGTCTAGAGCTTTTCTTTGTCGAGATTTTTGATTAATGATTCAATCTTTTTACTAGTTAGAGGCCTATTCAGATTTTCTATTTCTTTGTGATTTCTTGGTATGTTTTGTGTTTGTAGGAATTTGTTCATTTCATCTAGGCTGTCCAATTTGTTGGCATAAAGTTGTTATAGTACTCATATTCCTTTCTATTTCTGTAGAACAGTAGTAGTGTTATCACTTCCATTTATGGTTTTAGTAATTTGGTTCTTTTCTCTTTTTTTCGTAGGCCATCTAACAAAATTTTTCGTTTTGTTAATCTTTTCAAAGAACTAACTTTTAGTTTCATTGAGTTTCTCTATTGTATTTTTTTCTATTTCATTTACCTCTGCTGTAACTTTTATTATTTCCTTCCTTCTGGTGGCTTTGGGTTAATTTGTGTTTCTTTTTCTAGTTTCATAAGTGCAAAATTAGGCTCTTGTTTTGAGGTCTTTCTTGTTTTTTAATGTATGGATTGGCCAAAAAGCTTGTTCAGGTTTTTTTTGTATCACCTTATGGAAAACCCCAGATGAACTTTTTGGTCCAGCCAATAATTGTTTATAGCTATAAATTTCTTACTTTGCACTACTTAACCACATCCCATAAATTTTGGTACATTTTTTGTTTTGTTTTGTTTTGATTTATCTCTGAGTATCTTCTAATTGTCCTTGTATTTTCTTTTACCCAATGTTTTTAAAGTGTATGTTTTTTAATTTCTACAAATTTGTAATTTCTCTAGTTTTCCTTCTGTTTTCAATTTCTCACTTTATCCTGTTGTATTTGAAGAAGATATTGGGTTGGCCAAAAATTTCGTTCAAGTTTTTCCATAACGTCGTATGGAAACACACGAATGAACTTTTTGGCCACCCCAGTATTTTATGTGATCTCTACATTTTAAAGTCTACTGAGACTTAATTAGTGGCCTGACATATGGTCTCTCCTGGAAGATGTCCCATTTCCACTTGAAAAGAATGTGTTTCCTGTTCTTGTTGGGTATTGTATTCTATATGTTTGTTTGACTTAGTTGGCTTATTGTGTCTTGGTGTGGGTCTCCTTGATTTCATCTTTTGTGGAATTTGTTCATTGTCTTTAATGTTTATATTAATGTATTTCATCAAATTTGGGAAAATTTCAGCCATTATTTCTTCAAATATTCTTTCTCCTCCTCTGGAATTCCCACATCAAACCTATGTCTGCTTAGTGGTGTCCCACAAGTCCCTTAGACTGTCTTTTCTTCAATCTGTTTTCTTTCTGTTCTTCAGATTCAGTACTTTTCATTGTTTCATCTTCAAGTTCACTGATTATTTCTTTTCCCTCCTCAAATCTGCCTCTGCATCCTTCTAGTGAATTTTTCATGTCTGTTTTTGTACTTTTTTTGGAAGGGGGAGATTTTTCTGGTCTAATAATTGACACAAGGCAGATTAACAGAAAAAAAAAAATTTAATTTGTATGCACAGAGGTCTTATAGAAATGGAACCCCTGAAGTGACCAAGGCAGGCTGTTTATAAAAAAAAATTAATTTTAGACAAAGAAACAATCATTTGTGAAGATTTAACAAAGGGGCTTGTACTTGTGGTAACAGACTAATGAAGAAGTCACACAGATTTTTGTATACAGCTTTCTTAGCCTTGAATTTCTTAATTCTGTTGATAAGGATGCTTTCTATACTTTGGGTATGGGGGAATACTTTCACACTGGAGATTTCTTTCTTGCTTTCAGGGGGAAAGAGAAGGATCAGAGTGTTGTTTTCTTTTAAGTATTGGTTTTTTTTTTTTCTCTCTGACTGATTCTCAAGTAACTTTAATTCAAAATAATCTATATGCCATTGTGGCATGTCTTGGGGTAGCCTGCTCTCAGTCCCAACAGTTTTCAGTCCAGACTCCTTTTTGGGTTCTTTTTAGGTTTTCTGTCTCTTTATTGGTATTTCCATTTTGTTCACACATTGTTTTCTTGACTTTCTCTACATCGTCAGTTCTTTGAGCATTTTGAAGATGATCGTTTTATTTTTTATTTAAAATTTTTAAAATTTTTAAAAATTAATTTTTATTGGAGTATAGTTGCTTTACAATGTTATGTTAGTTTCCACTGTACAGCAAAATGAATCAGCTATACGTATACATATATCCCCTCTTTTTTGGATTTCCTTCCCATTTAGGTCACCATAGTTCATTAAGTAGAGTTCCTTGTGCTATACAGTATGTTCTCATTAGTTACCTATTTTATATATAGTATCAATAGTGTATATGTGTCAATTCCAATCTCCCAATTCCTCCCCCCAACCCCACCAATGTTGTTTTAAAGTCTTTGTCTAATAGATATGCCAGGTGTTTTTCAGGGACAGTTTTTGTTGTTCCTTTTTTCCTTTGAGTGGCCCATACTTTCTCTCAGTATACCTCATGACTTTTTTGTTGGAAACTGGACATTTGAATCTAAATATGTGGTAACTCTGGAAATCAGATTCTCACCCTTCACTAAGTTTTATTATTTTCTGTTATTGTTTTTATTTTATTTTATTCTTTTTTGTTGTAGGCTGTCTCTGTGCTGAGGATCAGGCTGTGTTATAAACTTAAGGTCTTCTCAGGTCTTTTCTGAATCTGTTCCTTTCCCTGGGCAAATGTGGTGACTTTTTGTTTTCTCATACGCAGTTGCTTTTGAATGTTTCAGTCTTTAATGTCTGGCTTCCAAAAGGAGAAAAATAGAAAAACAAAGGTAGGGGGGGAAAATGCCCAGGCTCTTTAAAAATATCCTGAAAGTCACCTTAGCCAAAGGGGGAGGGACTTGCAACAATGGGGGGATTGCAACAACAATGGCCACTTACCTCTTTGTATGAACCTCTGAGATGAGAAGTGGTAATCAGGGATCAGAGCACAAATCCGATATTTGGAGGACAGTGGCCTTTTTACCCACTCTTGCTCCTGCAAACTGTGTATAGATTACTCTGAGAACAGGTAAACAGCTACCTTCCATGAAGCAGGGTGGTAGGGGATGGGTAGCTGCTACTATGCTAAGAGCTCAAATTGACTGAAATTAACAGCAAGGTACAGTCCAAACCTTCTTCTGAAGTTGAAAGCCTTCAGTAGACTCCAGATTTCCAAATTAGTTATGTCAGACAGATTGTCTAGGTTGGGGGGGCAGATTTCTGTTGCTTTCTACTTTGTCATCTTCCAGAATCCTCTCTTCTATTGTCTTTATTTTTGTCTTCCTTTCTGTTTTGTGTTTCCCTAGAGACTTCTTACTAAATAGTGTTTAAAGCTTGCAGTTCTTATAGTTGTAATCCTGTTATTATTCAAGAACTCTAATGATTTGGTGGTAAGGTGTTGCTACAGGACAAGCGTTCAACAGTCCTATAATTAGGTCTTATTCTTCTAGTGTGCCTGAGTTAGGTATTTGCCTTCCCCCATGTTGAAGGCTGGAGGGAGCTGTAGTTTGGTATTGTCCTTCTCCCACATAAAAGGCTAGAGGGCGATATAATAGGTAATTATCTTCCACAGGCTTGTTTGGTTTTGGTAAAATGCCAGTTGGTTAGGCTCTGGTAAAATATTTTCCCTTGAGTTTAGGATTGTTAAAGAGAGCAGAGAGCTCTGGGAGTATTTCAAAATGGTTTCTTTCCCTTCAGGAGGAAATTTTTCTCTGATCTTCACAGTGAGCAACTGCTATGGCTTTTGGAGATAAAATTTATGAAAGTGTGGTGGTATGCCCCAAACTGGGACTCCTTGGAAGTTTAAACTCTCAATCTAGTCCACAGTGAGTCTCCAGCAATTGGCCAATTATAGTTAAAAGTGTTCCAACAGACACTGGTCCCAGGTGTGGGCTTCTGCTCCTGGGCTTGTACTCTTGGTAAACTGTGATAGTCTGGATCCACTTGTTTGTTTCTCTAGTTTTCATGGCAACAGTTTGCCTGCTCTATGACCTAAATTCTTTGATGACTCTAAGAAGAGCTATTGATTTTCGGTTTGTTCAGCTTTTTCTCTTGTAAGGGTGGGAGTGATGATTTCAAAGCTTTTTATGTATCTTATTGGAAACTGGAAGCCCCTCATACACTTTCTGGAATGCAGGAATGTAGGAGTTCATTGTCAATAATGTTAATGTATTGTCAAAGAAATATATAATTACTTTTTAATATTACAAGTTCTTAAATTATTATCTCAACATGAATTTTAATTATGGTCTGATACTTTGAGGTTTGATTTTTATCTAACATATTGGACAAAAGAAGAAAATTTTTATACTCTTGATTTAAAGACAAGATAAATATTTTTACCGCCATATTTATGACACATATTTTATTTGGGAAGCTGATGTAAATGTTTGTATATTTCACATATAGATATTTTACAAAGCCCAGAAATAATTTCTGAATTGGTAATTTAAATTTTTATGTCTATTAATATTTTCAAGTACAGATTTTGAAATTAGAAACTGATTTATGATTAATATAAATTTGTTTATGGTAAAAACTTTTGTCACTAATTAAAAGCAAATATGATTCCTTGTAGAGAATCACCCAGGACTTCTTTAACAAATATCTTCTCCTCTTTTATATATTCATTTAAATATTTTTGCTTATCATGCATATTATTTGGTGAAGGACACTCTTGAATTGTTCTCCATTTTGATGAGCTGGTATGGTAATTTTTCTTTGTCATTATCTATATGGGTACTGTTTTGTTCTAAAACGTTAAGAGATTTTTGTATCTTATTCTCAAAGAAATACCATGATAAGTTTTCTAGGTAGAATCCATTGTCACTATAGTTTGCTTGTATTTGTGTGTTTCTATATTTGGTGCTAAATATAATCTTATATTATTAATCCATTATATCTCTATTTAAATACTAAATGATGTAGCTTTAGCTCTAGGTCAAAACTATTGTACTTTTTGAAGTTTATGCAGAGAACATGGGATATTTTTTAGTTAATATAGAGAAATATAAATACCAATTATATTCATTGGGCCACAAAAATGTATAAGGGTATACCTTTTCACTTATTGCTTATATCATTTAAAATAAGAAAACACTGAAAAAATCAATTTAATCTAAAGAGAATTTAATTTACAATGTTAATATAATTTCGTAATGAAAGTCCTAGATTTTGGTGACCCATTTTAGTTAACCAATTCTTAGTCTTTCTTTGGGAAAGTAAAAGCTAATCAACTGATCACTGAGTCATAGGTTTATCTCTCAGGACCAGTCCCAGGCAAAATGTGGGAAGCCACATTTCAGAGGCACCACTATCCTTGTGTTTTATCTTTCTCTACCTTTTAGATATCCAGTGCTATTTCAGTGAAGCACCGAGTTGATTATAGGTTAAATGCATTTTTAGTCTGTTATAGTTATATGAATAATTTACTTTAGCTTACAAATATTTTAAATTTAATATACATAATTATTTTAGTAGCCATTTTTAGGTATTAGATGCATAATCCCCCAATTCCTTTATCTGCTCCTTTGTGAAGTAAATGAATCCATTTGTAAGGCTTTTAAAATACATTTATAGAACCCTACATTTTATTTAAAATATTTATGCCTTTACTTCAATTTATATTCAGGAAGAAATTTTAAAAATAAAGAGGAAATCTGTTTATCGTCTGTAGGCCAAATGTAACTGTGTTTAATATAATACTTTAAAATAATTATTTTAAATGCTTCAATATCAATATTAATACAAATATGCAGAAAACTTGAGGACCAAATCATGGAATCATTAGGACAGGAGTAGAATTTTAATATCAGCCCTCTATTAAGAACAAATAATACAACTTTTCCTTTTTGTGTCAAATTAATTCTAATGTATAATTCCAATTTATAGCAAAACATTCAGCTTTTCTATGTAACAAACCTCATTTTTCATTTCTATATGACCACAGATCTGTAGATAGAAATTTGTTCCTAGTACAGTGCACTCAGTTGTGCAAACTTATCTTTTTAGGGTCAAAGAAGAGCACAAACCACAACTGACACAGTAAGTAAATGTATTAAGAGTTCAGTAGGCTTGACTTCTGTACCTTTGCCACATTCTGCTTTCTGCACCTTGGATGGTATTAGCTTACACTAATACTGGATAGGCTGCAGCTAGTGTGTCTTCTGCTTTTTGACTCTCTGGCTTGTAAGAGAGCTGCCTGCAGCTTCTTACTTCATCTACATACTGACTAGATGTAGTTTTTTGCTGCCTGCTTGTGGACTGGTTAAGTATTCAAACTTAATTTCCCTATATTCTGACTGCCTGGATGATAATTGGAGCTCATATTTCCATTGGCTGTAGCTTTTGTGCCTGTGTATTTTTATTAGTATGGATAAGAAAACATTTGACCTACAATTGTTTTATTCATTTGGTTATTCAGTCACATTATTTGCTTATTTAAACAGGTGGTTTCCCTTTAGTGGGATCACTGAACTGGTAAATAACGTTCTCCAGCCCCAGCAAAAACAACAAAATGAAAAGGAGCCCCAGACGTAAGTAAGCTGATCTGTACAGACTAAATATTTTCTCTAATAGCATAACATACTGAAGAGTATGTATACTGCCCTTGGAATAACATTCCCCAGAAATGAAAATTGTTAGGTTATGAGTTTGATATTTTCACCTTTGATACTTCATATCCCATGGAAATATTAAAAGAAAACAAGGATAATTTATAGGGTAGTAAGAACGAAGAGATAATTCTCCCCCCAACTTTAGTATAAATTATATAAACTGTATTTATCCAGTAAAATATCTTTCTCCAATAATGCAGTATATTCCAAAGCATATTTCTTTCAAAAATAATTCCAGAAGACATTAAGAGGTATTTACCCCCCAATTCAAGTAGTTTTGGAAGGGTTCTTTTAAAAAAGGTTAAGAAGATTTCTTTATTGTTATACTTCTGAGTATCTAAATATGCTCCAAAGTATTAGAACATACAATATTAACTAAATTTATGTGACTATTGAATCCTGTTTTCACTGAACATTTTATTAGGTTATGAAACATAATTTGGGAAATCCAGCAATTTATTATCACATTGGTCTGAAACATTAAAAAATGTCAATTCCATTTATTTCAGTTATTAGTAGATTAAAATACACTCTTTAAGAAGTTGTTCATACTTGTATCTTTTTAACTTTGTGCAAGAAATATTATTTATGTTGTAAAGTGGAAGTTTCTTTGAGAATGTGAGAAAGATTGCATAGATTTAAATTCCACACTCCCCATGATAACTGCCATCTTACTCAGAAATGCTCTTACCAGTCCGCCTCTGCACTTCATAAAAGTAGGAATTATGTCTATGGAGAAGATGGTTTGGTTGTAGGAATGGGTAGATTGAAAAGTGACATGAGCTCTAGGAGAGAACAAGAATAACTACCAGGAGCCTTAAGATGAAACATTCAGAAAAACATTCACATTTTGCCTTTAATGAAAACTAGAAGATAGTGTCTTTTTGTTTTGTTATTATTGAGGGTAATCCCTCATCCATTTTATGTTACCTTGTATGCATTTTGTTTTAAATTTGGTCAGTGTTTCATTTTCAACTGAGGTAAAATTGTATTGTGATATGCTTCTCCTAATAGCTGATAATGTAGTTCTACGGTTGGAATTGTTGCTGTATTTAAGCCAGTTGAAGTCAAGACCCGTATTTGTCTTGTCTACATTCTATCCTTGCCATCTAGCAGAGTGACTGATCCATGGTAGGAACTCAATAAATGCGTCTTCACAACTGATTTTACATGTTTTACCCTTTTATGATGTAAGAATACTGTGTCCCAAGGAATAGAAATAAATTCAGTAATCTTTCTCTAATCAGCAAAAATTGTATTAAAATTGCACACAATGTCATTGTTTTGCTGATTTTTCTCTAAGGCACTGAAACATAATAAGGTAGTAAAATCAATAGCAAAATATAATTAGATGCAACTTTGTCTCAATTTTAAATGATGTCAGTTATGTATCTTGTTTGCATGTTTTAGAACATAATCAAGATTGTTATGTTATTTAGTAGATTACAGTGGACATTAAATAAAATAGATGTTTTGTTAGTAACTTTAAAAAGTGATTGCTAATTATTGAAACAATGACATTTGTTTGGGATAAACAAAGATCAAGGCAAATTTGAAAAGAAATAGCTTTATTTCAATAATAAATATAATACAGTTTGCTTTGACTTTTGGCTAGGAAGATTGTAGGAGAAAAGACTAGTACTTTCTGATATTTTAAAAATTAATTCCATATTAATAACTATTATTTCCATTAATGTTTTGTGGACAACTAATTCATTCTTCTTGTTCTGTGATTTATACAATTAAAAAAATCAGAACTAATAAGTTCTCTTAATAGCTACTTTCTTCATCTTACAATCTTATTGTGCTGAAGATTTCTGATATATATAATTTTCTAGGAGCTTTCCTTTTATCTTTCTGATCCACATATCGGGGTACTTCTGAATCTTCTCCTTTAATTAATCTTCTCTTTGATCAGAGTCTAGGACTTCTTATTTCTGAATCACCTCATTTGTTTCTTTCTTTGACTACCATTTGAGAAAGATAACATCCTATCTGCTTACTTTCTATTCACTCACCTATTAAATTATCTTGGAGAGTTGAATTCTAGGTATTCATTTTAATTTATAAATGTTAAAAAGTAGGACTTATGCTTTTCATATTCTGTATGAACGTTTTCACAGTAGAATAGCTAAGTAAATATTCTATCAGATAGTATTTAAAAATCTAATATTTCCTGAACAGTAATTTCATTTTAATGAATTTCTGTAAATCCCATGTTGTGATTTTGAAAGCTTTAATAATGTAGGTTCTTTGAGGTCTGTATTTTTGGAATTTGTTTATTTCATAGTTTTTTTTTAATGTAACAGGAATGTAATTTTGAACTTTGAATGTAATGTAATTTTGATGTGGTAATTCATGTGAAAATATAGGTATAAGTAGAACAATGTGTCCAATTTTGACTTTCCATAAGTACTGAGGCATAGAAAATGGATTGAGCAGATTTTCAATTGTCAGTTCATTCAATCTTTGCAGAAATTGCTTAATATACAAATTAAATAATTTTAAATTCTTTTCTTTCTTTCACTATTTTTTCACATTAATATTAAAATGAGGGAAAATTGTCTGTGAAGATAATATAATATAGGTTATATTAAGGTGTAAACGAGTCTTTGGATAATTAAAATGGGCATACTAGGAAAAAATGATAAATGCTATTTAATGCAACTGTTATTTTAACTTGGTGTTGCCAATATGTAGCATAACATCAAAGGTAAGTTTTTTAATACAGATTAATTAAACTAATCAATTAGATTAGTCTGATTTTGAATTTTCATGTAATAACAGTTTTATTCATGTTGTGACATGTTAAATAATAAATGTACTTTTGAAATAATAGGAAAATCTAAAATTTGAAATATTGGAATGAGATGGCCACTAATATAGTAATCCTCTTTGATAATGAGGTATTTTAATAGGAAAAAGATGCTAAGGGGAAGAGTGTTTTAAGCATAGGGAAATCATAGGTGAAAGTTTTTAGGTAGCAAAGGGTTTGAGAGACACAAAGAAGACTAGTGTGGTTGTAATATAGTGGACAAGAGGGAGTGCGACAGGAAGTGAGGTTCTGGAGGTAGGACCCAGACAGGGCACTGTTTCTCTAGAGAGTGAGGAGTTTGGATGTGAATGTCAGTATAAAGGGAAGATACTGAAAAGTTTTAAACATGGGAGTCACATAATTTAATTTATATATAAAAATCAATCTGGCTGTTCTATGAGTAGAGTGAGTGAGGATGGAGGTCGAGAGAGTAATGAGGAGGCTTTTGTGAAGGACTTGGCTAGAGATTATGATGACTTGGACCAGGTTGATGATACTGAAGATGGAGGGAAGTGGATTGGGGATATATTTGGAGGTTGAAATGACATGATTTGTTAGTGGAGTAGATTTAGAAGAAGTTAGTAAGGAAGATGAAAGAACCAAAGAAGACTGCCAGATTTCTGATTGGAAGAACTCATTGGGTGGTGATACCATTAACTATGATCAAGAAGGGGAAAGGATGAACAGGTTAGTAGTAGAAACTAAAACTGAAGTTTAAAATTTTTAAAGTTTAATATGCTAATAAGTTAACCAGCTTTGAAGGAGAGATATGGATTAGCTGCAGATATAACTTTCAGAGTTGTCAGTATGATGCATAAAACTAGAAGAGGAGACAAGATGACGTAGAGAGAGAGTATGTGATGAAGAGCAGATAAGAAGGTCCAAGACTTAGCCCTGAAAATTCTCACACTGTGCACGGTACTAGGCATCCAGAGATAAAAGTACTATGCTTCCTGCTCTCAAATATTTCATATTCAAGAGGGAAAACATGCTGATAAGTAATTAAAAACAATATTGTGGAGACTTCTGGTTTCCTCTTTGACATATAAAGAGTTTGGAAGCTGTCACTCCCATCCTTACAACGAGAAAAATGCTGAACAAACTGAACAAACTGAAAATCAACAACTCTTCTTAGATCCCAGAAAATTGAGGACACAGGACAAATCAATGCCCTGACAACTGAAAGAAGAGGTGAATAAAGAGAATCACAGCTTCCTGGGAGCAGAAACCACTGGAGCTAGGAGCTGGTAGGAAATTGATGAAATACTGAAGGCTGAGTGTGGAGTAACTTAAGAGTTAAAAATTCTTGGAAATCCACCTTTAGGGGATTCCCCCACCCCAGTTTTGTGAGTTTTACCTCCATGAACTCTACCAAGTTCTCAAGGTGAAGATCAGTGAAAAATTTCCTCATACTTTCACCAGAGGGATGGGAAAAGTAACCATTTTGACATACTCCCAGAGATTTTCATTCTCAAAGGAAACTACTTTGCCAGAGCCTAACCAACATGAGAGTAGAGAAATACCCAATTATTGTCCCCCTAACCTTCCTGTCTCTCCAAAACAGGAAAAGAAACTGAGAAGCACTTGTGACAGTCACAGCCCAGGGGCACTAGCCCATGAAAAGACTAAGACTTATTTATAGGATTATAGAATGCTTCTCTTCCAAGTGTCAGTTTAGGGATCTAGGCTGCTTCCATCTTGTTGGCAAGCCAATTAGAACACATAGCTACCAGGATTGCTGCATCAGAGGAAGAGAGAGAGAATGGAAAACTCACATTTATTCTTTTCTTTTCTTTTTTTTTTTTTGAAGAAATAGAGACATTTTTAATTATTGTCAGTGATTACAAAATCTATCTCTCAATAATTGATAGAACAAGTAGACAGAAAAATCAGTAAGTATACAGAAGACCTGAACAATACTATCAACCAACTGAAGGGAATGAAATTTTTAGAACATTTCTACTCAACAATAGCAGAATACTCATTCTTTTAAAGTACACACAGAAATTTTACAAAATAGAACATATTCTATGAGCCATAAAACATCTCAATAAATTTAAAAGAATTCAACCATAAAACTATGTGCTATGACCAAAATTATATTAGTTATTAATAACAGAAAGAGATCTTAAAACTCCCCAAATATTTGAAACTATTATATAATCCATGGGTCAAAGGAAAAAAAAAGGAACTTCATATATATTTTGAACAGAAATAAATGAAAATACAGCATACTAATATTTGGGAGATGAAGCTGAGGCAATACTTATAGGGAAATTTATATGATGAAAGACTTACACACATTTATTCTTAATTGTGTAAGACAGGAAGTGACATAGGTCACTTTTACTCATAACTCGTTGCCCAAAATTTGTCACAAGGCACTTAACTAACTGCAAGGAAGTCTAGAAACTCCATGTCCTCATGAAGAGAGGCAACTCTATATAGTGAGCACTAGTAACATCTAGTACAGTTAGTTTACATTTGATTCTTATTTATTACAATGAGATGGATATTTCAGGATGCCAAATGATAAAGATGTGCCAAAAGAATGCTGTAGTAGCAAAGATAACTCCAGTATTAGTCCCCATTCTTGGTACTGTTGGTTCTTCTGAAACTGCTGTAAGTAATGACTTGAGATCAAGATCTAATTTTTACAATACTGAAGGGTGAGGTTAATAATATGAAGAAAATTCAAATACAGAAGTATCCTCTCAAAGGAAGGAAATTTGCTGTATGTAATGTTTCAAGGAATACCAATTCAATTTTGTCAGTGGGATTACAGGCAGATTTTTTGGTATTCTCTTAGGTGGCAGTGAAAGGAGATTAAAAATGGGTTAACAGTGAAAATATATGAAAGCATACTGAGAAACCCTTAGTTGAACATTAGAGATTACAAAGTACAATAATAAATAAGATAAAGAGTAAACAAAATAATTTTTAAAGGGAGGAGCGAGATATCAGAAAATCATTCTTCTGTTCTTGGATGGAAGCTGTCTACTTTGGTTTGTCATCTGTTTGATCCAAGAGTCGTTGGTTAGCTCTTTCTCTCCAAAGACCATTTGTTTCTGGGGATTCTTAAGATTCTTTTATTTAAGGTCTCCTGATGTAGCAGATTTCCAACAGTCCATGCAAAATTGTTTGTGTCTTTTTGGTTGTGAAACATGAGTCCAAAGATCAACATTTTGAGGCTTTTGTTGAAGTGCTAATTGTTAACATGACTTATTAACAGTCTTTTCCATCATAACCCTGAGGTAGTTTTTCTGTCCTATCTCTTCCAGAAGACTAAATCTGTAGGTTTCAGGTCATAGAGTGTTCCTTAGAAGGATGTTTTGGAAATCCTGCTTGTACCCATTGATGATAAGACTAAGTGTATCACATGATTCCTTTGCTGTGCTTAATCATGTTAACTTGCAATAGAGCTGACTCTAGGGTCAGAAGTGAAATACTAAATGCCTGGGCAGCCTATTATTAACTTATAAGGGGAAGCTGATTGATCTCCCCAAAAGTTGATTTTATTGTTTTGAAGGCTAATGGCAATGGAAATTGAAGGGTCATTGAGAATATTGTTAATTTAATTTTACTTTAAAAAATTCCACTTGTTTTTTTTCTATTTTTTCTGAAGCTTGAGGATGATATGGACAAAAATGTTTTCTTGTAAGCTACGTACTTCTTATTGGTGCTTGACTGGGCAAAGCAGTTGATATGGACTTGTGAAATAGTGAAGGCAGTTCCTGCACATGAATATGTTTCCAGGTCCAATATAGATAGTCTTCAACCTGAGTGGTCTAAAATTGACTGCATTTGTCATGTATCTTAGAACCACCTTAAATTCCTTTTGGCTCAAAAAAGGGATCAATAAATAAAGAAAAATTATGATGATAGATTGCTTGTTCAGAAAATGCATTTAGAAAAATTGATAAAAGTACCAAAGTGTTTATTGCCAAGTAGAGTTTTTATTAAAACATAACATATGTAGTGAAAAGTGCACAATTTGAAAATATACAGCTCATTGAATTGTCAGAAAGTGAGTATATCTGGAAATCATCACTGAAAACAAGAAGCAGAACATTACCAGCCCTCCAGGATCTCTTCCTTATGCTCCCTTCCAGGGAGGACTGTCTACCACCCCAGGGGGTGGCTTTTATCTTGAATTTTTTCTAGCACCACATATTATTTTTGCCTACTTATATTTAGACTTCATACAAATAGAATCATATGGTATATTGTATCTATATTACTTTGCTTAATGTGTTTGTGAGATCCATTCATATGATTGCATATAGTTGTATTTCATACATTCTCATGATTGTATGGTACTCTAGTATCTGAATATACTACAATTCATTTATGTTTTACTATTTCTGTACTTTGTGGTTGTTTCCAGTTTTTGGCTATGAATAGTGCTGTGGTATACATTCTGATGCCATTATTTTTTCGTAATACTTTGGAAAATTTATAGTTATTTGTGAAAGTGAAGTACTTCAGCTATTTAAAAATATTTTCAGATGTTAAATCTAGTTACTATGTCAGGGTGTCTATGTCTCTAGCTTCCCATTTATTTATTTGATAATGCTCTAGATACCATTTCTTGAGCATGCCCTACTGTTTGATGTTTTGGTGCCTCTGCATCTGGCCAAGAAAGGGAGAAAAGGCATTCCAGGCAGAGGAACAGGATGATATGATCAGATTTGTATTTTAGAAAAACAGTAGAGTTGTAATAGTCACTTAGGCAGCTATTCAGAAGTTCAGAGGAGAGACCTGCTGTGTGACTGGGATGGCCATCTATATGACATATGTTTATTCTTTTTTTTAATAAAAGGACATTAGTCCGTTCTGTCAGCAGATTAGTAAAGCAGTGGCTTTCATACATTTTTTAGAAACTTCCATCCATAAAAAGAAATATATTTTGCACTATAACCCAGTATACACATACCTACATAGAAATATACATATATATGTGTAATAGAAACAAGATTTATATGAAATCTTACTTGCACTCTTTCCAATGCTATGAGCTATTCTATTTCATTAAAAATCATGAGTCTTGGCCTGCTAAATTGATTTTATGTCCTTGTATTGGGTTGCACTCTGCAGTTTGAAAAGCACTCTATAATGTGTGTGACTACATTTAATGATCACATTTTATAACTTCATGCCATGAACTTGTAGAAAGCACAACTTCAAACTCATCATCTGATGAAAGTCAGTGTTACGAAAATCATGAAAGCACACTTATAAGATGAATGGGAAAACAACAACAGCAACAAAAACCTATGTGGCTGGGCATAAAATTACCAGGCACAGCAGGATTACTAGGAGCTAACAGATTGAAAAATTTCTGTTTTCTTAAAGAACTCAGAAGTGAAGAAATTTTACTTTGGAAAACAGTTCAATGAGTTGCTTTGGTGAGGATGGAGAAAATAGACTTGAAAAATTTGGATACAACAGCTTTTTGAAATAAGAAAGTGGAAAAAGCAATATTTCTAAATTGATATATTATTGTATATGTCTTTTAAATATTTATTTGTCATAAAAGTTTTAAATTAAATGTGAGTACATCTTTGACTCTTTTATCTGTATCAGGGATCTGCAAAATATGGCCTGTGGGTCAAATCCTGCCTGCTGCCTGTTTTTGTAAATAAACTTTTATTGGAACACAGTCAAGCTCATTTATTTGTTTATCTATGGCTACTCTCACATCCCTTTGGCAAAACTGAGTAGCTGTGACAGAGACCCTATGGTCCACAAGGCTTATAATATCTATTATCTGGCCCTTTGCAGGAAAAGTTTGCTTACCTCTGATTTACATCACTGGAAACTTATGTATTTACCTTTATATTTATATTTATAAACTTAATTATATAAGCTTATATATTTAAGATTGTTTAGACCTTTCTTTGTATTTGGAGTTTGGTTCTGACAATGTTGTTTTGGAGTGGAACAAACAAAAAACCCAATGAAATAGGATGCAGAGTCCATAAATAGACATTTGCACATGTGAGAACTAAGTATATGATAGATTGCTATCACAAATCAGTGGAAGAAAGGATGATCTATTTAATGGTGCTGGGAAAATAGAGTCTCTATACAGAATAGATTGAAATTAAGTTCTTGCATCACATCACATATAAAAATAAACTTTAGATCGATTAAAAGCCTAAATGTGAGAGGCAAAATTATAAAGCTATTAGAAGAAACTGTAGAATTTTTTGTGACTGACTCAGGGGTAAGTAAGGATTTTTATTATAGCCAGCCACCAAAACCACGAACCGTGCAGGGAGAAACCGATGTATTAGAATGCATCAAAATTAAAGAATTCTGCTTAACAAAGAACAGAATTAGCCATCATTTGTCAGACTAGGACATTTGCTATGCTCAGCTTATAAAGAATTAACATATAGGCTTTACAGGGTTCTTCTGCAAATCAGCAAAAACAAATAAACAACCCCATAACCCCCCCACCCCGCCCCCGCCAGGAAAACCAATAGAGTTTTGGTAAAGGACGGCATGAATAGGTAGTTCATAGGTAGGGCAGTTCAACTGGCTGAACTTCATTAGGAGTCAGAAAAACGTGAACTTAAAAAAATAAAACAGCAGTTCATACCTACCCAAGCTGCAAAATTTTAAAAATTGAATAATATCATGTATAGGCAAGGATAAGAGAAAACTGGAGCCTTCATACACTGCTTGCAGGTGTGCTAACTGGGTTAAGCCATTTGGAGGGAAGTTCAGAAATATTTAGTGAACTTGAGTATGTCTATTATATTTCTGTGTACATATCTCAGAGAAAAACATATATGTGTTTATAAATATCTCATTACAGAAATATTACAATTTATTGGAAATACACAGTAATGAATTATAAAGGGCCAACTTATTTATTTACTAATTCTTTTTTTTAATTGAAGTATAGTTGATTTACAATATCGTGTTAGTTTCAGGTGTACAGCACAGTGATTCAGTTATACATATAAATCTGTTCTTTTTCAGAATAAAGTGCCAACTTTTAAAAAATAAAGGGATGAATAAAATGTAAATAGGGAACATTATACAGCCATTAAAATGTGTAAACTTATAGTTGTTGGAGCTTGGATTCTGCAGCAACACTAAATTTGGATCTGGCTTTACTTACTAGCAGTGTGACTGTAAGTAAAAATAGCTTCTCTGTCGAATAGAATAATAGTAGAATATTTATAATAGTACCTATCTACCTGATAACACAATAAGCACCATATGCATTAGCTATTGTTTATTCTATTTAGATTTTAATATAAAAATGTAAAGACTGGTTCCTGAGGGAAGGGAAGTCACATTGGGGAAGGGAAAATAGTTAATTAAAATGGGAGCCAAGCATGGATCAGTGCAACCAAGCTCATGATCAACTCTATTTTGGATACCTAACGGTTTAAAAAAAGAGAAAGAAAATTTTAAAAAAAGGTGTGCATTGTAATCTATCCTAGGAGGAGGCGAAAGCATGTATAAAATACAAATGCCCTATAATGGATGCACCATAGTGAGTCTAAAGGATGAGTGGCTTTAGCAGAAAGAGGGGAAAGAAGCAGTGCAAAAAATGAGGTTGAAGGGGTGAATGTGTGCGAGAACATTCAAGGCTTTGTATGTCTTCATAAGAAGACTTTTCTTCTTCTTAAAAGCAATCAGAAGCCATTAGTGTATTTTAAGCAGTGAGATGACAAGATAATTTTTCTGTAGTATGCAGAAGGGGAGAAGTGTGGATGTGAGTAGCCTAGCCAGGAGGCTAGGTGGGCATTGATGGTAACAAGGCCTATGGTATTGACAATGGATTCAGAGACAAGCGGAAGGATTCAAGACACATTTAAGAAGTAAAATTGAAAGGACTTAGATTAATTATGCATTTGAAGGAGTGAGATATTTCTAGACTAATTCTAGATTTCAGGCCTGCATTATTAAATGGTGGCGCAATTCACTGAAATTGTGCACTGGAAGGAACACTGGAAGGGAATTTAGTTTAATAGGAAAATTTGGAGTTCGCTTTGATACGCACTGAATTTCAACTGGCATCGAGACTTCCAAATAGAGATGTCAAGTAGGCAATTGAATATTGAAGCTCAGAGGAGAAGTTTGAGCTGAGGATTTACATTTATAAGTAATTTATATATAGGCGGAAATTGCAGTTTTAGATGTGGGTGAGATTGCCTAAGAAGACAGAATGAAAAGAGAAGAGGAGCCTGAGTCTTGACCTTCAAAGGAGAAAGAAAATGAAAGGCAGATACAGGAAGAAAACCAGGAGAGCGTAATGAAAGCCCAGTGGGCATGTGAACATAATTTCAAGTATTGTTGAGAACTCAGTAAGATGGAGATTAAAAAAATTTGTCCATTAGTTTTAGATACAGGGAGATCCTTGGTAAACTTTGTGAGAATTAAGAAGTAGACTGGAAATTAGATTAGATTGGTTGAAGAGTGACTGGGGTGAGGAAGCAGAGATAGAATTTGGCCTATTTATAAATGGGAAGGGAAGAAATGCTCTTTTTGGCAAGGAATATAATTTAGCTCCTGAATCTGCCTGTACACCACCACTTCTACATATGGTAGTTTCTCATTTTATAGGACTGGAAGGATGAATACACAGAATCTCTCTAGAAGTCCTCTCTTGTCGCCTCAAACTGTTGTAGTCTAGTCCTATCTGAATTTCGGCTTCTCTCTCTCTCTTTGCTCCCTACACCTGGGAAGATTTGATCCCATCCTACAGCCCTAATAATGCTGTAGTCTCTGGGATTACTACAGTTGTTATGTAAAAGGGTTTTAAATAGCTCTAATCTAGCACTTTGGGATACATAATTACTAATTTTTCTGCTAATGTGATTGGCCTTCTCCCTGTGTGTGAAATGGGGTTTCTACTTCCCTTGAGGCACTATAATGTAGAACAATTGACTTAACTAGATTTCTGCTTTTTGTTCCAGTGTGACTTGGTAACTTGCCTAGTACTCCAGTGCCTCTAGAACTAAAACAAAACATTGCTCTAATTTTCTTCTTCTTTCTCTGTTTCCCAGTGGGGTTCAGCCATGTGCTGAAAGATATGCCAGAGATCATAAGTGTGTACACAGATATACAGTAGAAATGTATAATATACCTCACACATAGAAAGATAGTTCTTCTAAATGGTTGGGAGAAGCTCTGATGCAGAGTTCATTCAAAGGTCCACTTAAAATCATGCTTGCTCTGGTACATGTTTATGAGCTTGAGTTTCCTGTAGTGGTGCTTATTTTGTGTTAACAGAGATTCACTTAAACCTGGTGGGAGATCATCAGGCAAAAACAGTATGTTATCTGAAGTTATAGAAAAAAATTGAGAAAACTGGCACGGCTATTTGAATTTACTAATATTAGGTGTGAAAAAGGAAGTCTGCTTTTGTGGTTAAGTAGGTAAAAGAACTTACATAGATCTATTTTTTTTTTAAATTTATTTATTTATTATTTATGGCTGTGTTGGGTCTTCGTTTCTGTGCGAGGGCTTTCTCTAGTTGTGGCAAGTGGGGGCCACTCTTCATCGCGGTGCGCGGGCCTCTCATTATTGCGGCCTCTCTTGTTGCGGAGCACAGGCTCCAGACGCGCAGGCTCAGTAGTTGTGGCTCACGGGCCTAGTTGCTCCGCGGCATGTGGGATCTTCCCAGACCAGGGCTCGAACCCGTGTTCCCTGCATTGGCAGGCAGATTCTCAACCACTGCGCCACCAGGGAAGCCCCATAGATCTATTTTTAATTTACCTACTGACTTTAGGTTAGCACTTTGAAACTAACTTTTTTAAAAGTCAGGCTTATTTCAGGTATAGTTTATTTGCAGTAAAATTCACCTTTAAGACATACACTTCACTGAATTCTGGAAAACATGCACAGTTAAATATCTACCACCATAATCAAGACAGACTATTTCCTTCACCCCCAAACGTTCCTTGTGTCCATTTGTAGTTAATCCCCTTGCTCTACTCCAGCCCCTAGCAACCATTGATCTGATTTCTGTCCTAATAATTTTGCCTCTTTCAGAATGTTATATAAATGAAACCATATCATATAAAAGTGGGCAATCTGTGACCCTTAGGCCAAATCTGGCCCACTGCCTGTTTTCAGTGTCCATAAATAATATTTTATTGGAACACAACTATGCTCATTCATTTATATATTGCCATTGGTTGCTTTCTGGTTCATGCTTTTTAGATTCTATTGAAGGTATGCTTGCCTAATCTAGCTAAGTAGTCTTTGTTTAACCCAAGGCCTCATTTTTTGTCAATGTTTTCATCTAGAAGTTTTATAGTTTTAGTCATTTTATTTAGTTCTGTAATCTATTGTTTACAGTTCTGTAATACATTTAGTTAATTTTTGTATAGGTGTGAGGTATGAGTTGAGGTTCATTTTTTTACACATGGATTTCCAGTTACTTTTTTTACACATGAATTTTCCTTTGCTTTAAAGGGCTATTCTTTATCATTGAATTACCTTGGCATCTTTTAAAAAAGTAATGACCAATTAAGTGTTGGACTATTCTGGACTCTGTTCTATTCTGTTCTATTGTATGTGTGTTTATCCTTTGCCAATATTTGATTACTTCTGTAGCTTTTCTAGTAAGTCTTAAAATCAGGTAATGTGAGTCCTTCAATCTTTTTGTTTTTCAAAATATTCTGCCTATTCTGAGAGTTTTGCTTTTCCATACAAATTTTAGACTTAGCTTGTCAACTTGTTTAAAAAATTCTTGCCGAGATTGTGACTGAGATGACATTGAATCAATAGATCAATTTGTAGAGAATTGATATCTTAACAATATTGAGACTTCTCATTGATGAATACAGTATATTTCTCCTATTAATTAGATCTCTCTTTTGATTCTTTTTATTAGTGTTTTTTAGTTCTTACCAATGATAGCCTGCACATATTTTGTTAGATTTATACCTTAGTCTTTTATTTTTTTTGATGCCATTGCAGACTACTTTTTAAAATTTTGATTTCCAGCTGTCTATTGCTAGTATATAAAAATACAATTTTTTTTATATTGAGCTTGTATCTTGTGACCTTGCTATACTCATTTATTTATTATAGGAGATTTTTTTTTATAGTTTCTTTGGGATTTTATACATAGACAATTATGCCATCTGTGCAGTTTAAAATTTTTCCTTTGCAATCTCTATGGCTTTAATTTTTATTGTTTTTCTGGCTTTGATGCATTGGCTAGGATTTCCAGTCCAGTGTTGGTTAGGAGTAGTGAGAGAGGACACCTTACTTTGTTCCTGATTTCAGGGGGAAAGCACTCAATTTTTCAAATACAGTATGATGTTAGCTGTAGAGTCTTTTGTGGATACTGTTATTGCATTAAGGAAGTTTCTGTCTATTCCTAGTTTGCTGATTCAGCTGCTTTCTCAGCATATTTTGACATAATCATGTTTCTTTCCCCTTAATCTGTTAATGTGGTAAATTATATTGCTTGAATTTAGAATGTGGAACCAACCTTGCATTCCCAGGATAAACATCACCTATTTGTGATGTGTTATTCTTTAACATATTTCTGGATTTGGATTGCTAATGTTGGGTTGAGGATTTTTGTACCTTCTCATGAGGAATATTGGTCTATAATTTTCTTTTCTTATTATACTTTTGTATGGTTTTGGTATCAGAGTAATGTTGGCCTTAGGAAATTAGTTAAGAAATGTTTCTTTCACTTTTATTTTCTGGAAGGGATTATGTAGAATTGGTATTGTTTCTTCCTTAAATATTTTGCAGGATTCATCAATAAAGCCATAGAGAACTGGAGTTTTATTTTTGAAAGGTTTTTAAACTATGAGTTATATTTCTTTAATAGCTTTAGGACTTGTCAGGCTATCTAGTTCTTCTTGAGTGAGGTGTACTTATTTCTGTCTTTGAAGAAGATGGTCTATCTCTCATGTAAGTTGTAGAATTTTGGGCATAGAGTTGTTTGTAGTATTCTCTTATAATCTTTTACATTTAATTTTGTTTAACTGTGGAGTCTGTAGTGATGTTCCCTCTATCATTGTTGTAGGTAATTTGCATCTCTCTTTCTTTCTCTCTCTCTCTTCCTTGATCATTCTGGCTGGAGGTTTATCAATTTTATTGTTTCTATTTTAAAAAGAATCAGTTTTTGGTTTCATTGATTTCTTCTCTAATCTTTTAAAATTTCCTTTCTTCTACTTTCTTTGGGTTTAACTTTCCTTTTTCTTTTTTTGAAACTCATTTGAGACTTTTTTCTTTTTGACATAAGCATTTATTTCTATGTCTAGGTCTGGTTTTCCATACGATACTTCCAAGGAGTATCATACTCCTGCCTGAAGAACTTACTTCAAATTCCTTGCAGTTAAGGTCTTCTTTTAACATTTCTTTGCCTGAAAAAGCCTTTATTTTGTCTTTATTTTTTTAAGCATAATTTCACTGCATATAGGATCTTGGGTTGACAGGTTTTTTTTTTTTCTTCATGTCAGTGCTTTATAAAGATGTCATTCCAAAGTCTTCTAACTTGCATGGTTTCTGAAGAATAATCTTCTGTCATTCTTATCATTGGTTCTTTGTACATAATATGTTATTTTCTCTGGCTGCTTTTATAGTTTTCTCTTTATGTTTGGTTTTTAGCAATTTGACTATGATGTGTGTAAAAGTGTGTGTGTGTGTGTGTGTGTGTGTGTGTGGTATTTGTTCTACAAAGGATTCTCTGAAGTTCACGTGTCTGTGATTTGCTGCCTTTGATTACTTTTGAAAAATTCATGGCCATTATCCCTTCAAATATTTCCTCTGTTCTGTTTTCTCTTTCTTCATCTTCTGGGACTCCAGTTTTACATGTTAGATCATTTTAGCTCTTGGATGCTCTCTCTCTCTCTTTTTTTTTTTTTTCTTTTTGGCCACAGCACACAGCATGCAGGATCAGATCCCTGACTAGGGATCGAACCCATGCCCCCTGCAATGGAAGCATGGAGTCTTAACCACTGGAACACCAGGGAAGTCCCTTGGATGTTCTTTTTTTCCTACACTTTTTTTTCTTTTTTCTGTTTTAACGTGGATAATTCTTATTGACTTATTCTCAAGTTTACTGTTCTTTTCCTTAGTTCTTTCAAGCCTACTCATGAGACCATCAAAGGAATTCTTCATCTCTGAGGACATATTTTTTATTTCCAGTATTTCCATTTGACTCTTACAGTTTCCATCTTTCTGCTTCAATACCCTATTTGGTCATGTCTGTTGTCCACCTTTTTTCTCTATATCTTTTACCTTAATAATTTTAATCATTTTAAAGTCTGTGTCTGATAATCTCATCATCTTTGTCATCTCTGAATCTACTTGTAGTGATTATTTTATCTCTTGACAACGGGTTGTTTATTCCTTGTGATTTTTCCCTGAGTCTCATGCTTTTGAGTTGTATTTATGCCTTAAAGTTGGCATGCCTTTTCTGTCAGACTGTCAGTATTGGGGATTAAGTCACCAATCAAGTCAGGGGTTCAGACAGGTTTGGATTTTGTTGTTGCCATCATTATCTTTAGTGCACTACTATCTTCAAATTCCTCTAACAGTGGGCTACTGTTGCTTTTTGCTTGGGGTGGATGCAGGAGTACTGTAAGTTTTTTTTTGTTTTTGTTTGTTAGTTTTTAATGTTTTGCTACCCCTTCAGCCATTCCTATCCACTTATGTCACAGAGGGAGGGGGTCTCTCCCCATGTTCTTGCCCATTCCCCAGAGGTAGACTACTGGTGCTTATTTCTTGATCCTAGGCTTGTGATAGGGGTGGGGTGTTCTGTTGTATGTGTTCTATCTTCCATCTTTGAACAGGCTTTGCCCACCTGGGCCTCAGAGATGAGATTTGCTCAAGGATTTTACTCCCTCCTTCCCATGGAAGCAAATCTGCCTTGTATCTCTGAATGGTTTGGGGCAGGAGATTCCACCCCTCCCTTAGTGATAAAAGGCCTTTAATTTGTGGGTAAGATCTTGGTTGAAGATGGTTTCCTGTCCCTCTTTCATAGGAAGAGGGTTTTTTTCCAAGCTTTTCCCTAGTTGCAATGGATCTTTGCCTTTGCCCTGGGATGACAGAGTTTACTCCCTTTTCCTGTGGCTTATAACTTTGGCTTTTTTAGGAGAAATAATCTGGGAAAATGTGCCTGCGTCCTAGCAGCCACTAGTCAGTCACTTCTGTTATACCTGCACATGTGCACCCCCAAAGGGTTCTTTTTGTTCTCATGCCCTGCTCTCAATATGCCCGATGAATAACCAGTGGAGGTATGTGGAAGAGTGCTTGTGAGTGAGTGTGAACTTCCCTTGAGTCTGGGCCCCTAGCTATTCCAAACTGTCATGTTAACCACACTTGGCCTTTACAATTTGTTAAAGTTTTAATGAATTTCCTCTTACCTAATTGTAAGAGGAAACACCTCTTTCTCCTGTGTTCTGCCAAAGGAGAAACAGTGTGGCCCATTGCTCTTTGGAAGGGCTTGTTGCTCTTTGGAGTTTAGATTATTTGGTTGCCTTATAACCTCAACTCTGTGATGGGCTCAAAACAAGTTATGATATTTTAGATTATCTAGCCTTTTGTCCTTTCTAGGATGGGAGTGACATTATTTACAGCTTTGTAAATCCTAAACGTTAGTTCTGATTAGGAACTTTGATTTATAAATCAAAATTATAGTTTTAAATATTTTAAATTATCCTTTATAAAAACAATGGAAGTGAAAAGTTTTACCACTATTTATTTTTAACTAGAAAAAATAAAGGCCTTACTTTTATTTGCACAGCCTTATTTGGTAGGCTTCTAATATTTCATAGTGTCTTTGCAGCCAGCTAATGTCGAGACTATTGAATAGATTTAAACAGTTAGTGAGACCAGTCATCCAATGTTTTCCCCTCTGTTGGATTCTTAAGATCATTCCAATTGAGATTCTGTCTCAATGATTTGAAGTTCATAGGTTTTGGTTTCACTGTGTAAGTCAAATCAGTCTTTTTGTGAAGCTAAACTGTTGAAAAATAACATTGTAAATATTTTTACAATGGTATATGATTGAAAATATATTGCAAATGGTTGGTAGAAATTTTACAATTACAGTTCAAAGAAGTATCTTAATTGTATTGTTTCTTAAATTAGCATGTATATCAGAAGGCAGAACTAGTTACAACACTTTTATGATGTGATGTGCCATAAAAGATGTTATTCTATAAACATAAAATTAAATTTTTATTCTGTATTCTCCTATGGATTTTTTTTGTATATAAAATTGTGTCTACAGATTGTGGTAATTATTATTATTTTTTGAGACATCAGGAAACCAAATTTTTCTTATCTTTGTTCTCTGCAGAAAACTTCATCAGCAGTTTGAAATGTATAAGGAGCAGGTAAAGAAGATGGGAGAAGAATCACAGCAGCAGCAAGAACAGAAAGGTGATGCTCCAACCTGTGGTATCTGCCACAAAACAAAGTTTGCTGATGGATGTGGCCATAACTGTTCATATTGCCAAACAAAGTTCTGTGCTCGTTGTGGAGGTCGAGTGTCATTACGCTCAAACAAGGTACAGAATGAAAATTACACTTCATAATTCTCTTATACTTAAGCTTATCTTGAATAAAATAGACAACTGAAATTAATATTCAGGTTAATCAATGAATAAAAACCTTCCCTAGTGTCTTCAATTCAGATAAAATAATTAAAAAAAATTTTCCTCTGAATTAAAAAGGTATTTGTCTCATTGTTTATGTTCTTTAGCTTATGATTTTGTTTAGAATCATAGGGTCTTAGACTTTCAAAGATGAAGAGAATTTAGAGATCAATTGACCTAACTCCTTATTTTATAGGTGTAGAAAACTCAGATCCAGAGACACTAAAATTCATCTTAAAGTCACACAACTGATTAATGTTTGGGTTGTGTCACAGCTTTTTCGATTACTTCACATAATTTTATAAACTTGGTAGATCTGCTCTTCCTTTGGCCTCCATTTTCTTTCTTTTTGAAAGAGGCTCTTTCTGGCTTTGAGATTCTGTTTTTCATAATTTTATAGCTTTTGAGGCTACTTTACTCTTTATTTTTGTTTTAACATTAATGAAATAAACATTAGACTATGGAATTTAAAGAAGAAATGTTAAGGCTGTGTTTCACACCTGTACTAGATTTTTGTAATTTATCCATCCACTTTAGGGAATATATTAATATTTCCCAAAGAATGCTATGTTGAAATTATTAAAAGCAGTATTTTAAATTGTTGTCTCACTAAGTTCTTTATAATTTGTATTTATCTCCTTCATAGTATTTTATCACTCAGTTCTTAGGTAACTTAAAAATATGAAGCTGATGTCTTTACATACATTACTTAGACGTAATTATGGGAATTTGTTCCCCTTTGTGATTTTATTTCTCCATTTTCTCATTGTTTCGCTTTTCTCATTGTTTTGTTTTGCCCAGAACTAATAACTTTTCTTTATTTTTCCTTATCTTTCTCCCTGGTTTACCTGATTATTTTTCTTTTTCTTGACTAGTTGCATTGGCTAGAAACTCCAGTGTAATTCTGATTGGAAGTGATGAGAGAAGCTATCCCTATTTTGTTCTTATCTTAGGGAGGAAGCATTCAGTCTTTCACTATTAAGTATTATGTTAGCTATCAGCTCTTCATAGATGCTGTCTATTATTAATTTGCTGAGAGTTTTTGTTTGTTTGTTTGTTTACCTCAGGAATAGATTTAGATTTTATGAAATACTTTTTTTCCATCTATTGAGATTGATTATATGTTTTTTGTTAATATGGTGAACTACATTGATTGATTTTGAAATGTTAAACCAACTCTGTATTCCTGCAATAAAACCCATTTGGTTATGATGGATTATATCTTTTACATATTAATGGGTTTGATTAGATAAAATTTTGTTTACAATTTTTGCTTCTGTGTTCATGAGGGTTGATATCTGTAGTTTTCTTTTCTTGCAGTGTCTTTCTTTGATTTTGGTATTAGAGTAATGCTGGCTGGATAGAATGAGTTGGGCAGTATTTCCTCCTCTCCAGTGTTTTAGTAGAGTTTCTGCAATATCTGTATAATCTGTAGTGATGCTAGCTCTTTCATTCCTGATATTGGTAATTTACATCTTCTGTCTTTTTCCCTGCTCAGTCTGACAGATATTTATCAATTTTATTGATCTTATCAAAGAACCAGCTTTTTGTTTTATTGATTTTTTAAATTGTTGATTTCATCTTTGATCTTTATTATTTCTTTACTTTTGCTAACTGTAATTAATTGTCTCTTCTTTTTCTGGTTTCTTAAGGTGGAAGCTGAGGTCATTGCTTTGAGATGCTCCTTCTTTTCTAATACAGGCATCATGTGCTGTCAATTTCCCCTAAGTACTGCTTCAGTGACATCCCCCAAATTCTGATATGCTGTCTTTTCATTTTCATTCAGTTGAAATACTTCCTAATTTTACTTTTCATCCTTGACCTATGAGTAACTTAGAAGTATGTTATTTATTTTTTAAATATTGGGGGTGGATTCCAGAGATCTTTCTATTAATGATTTTTAATTTAATTCGGTTGTGGTCCTAGATATACTTTGTATGCCTTGAATCCTTTGAAATGTACTGAAACTTATTTTATGGCCCAGGATATGGTTTATTTTGACAAATGTTCTGTGTGTTCTTGAAGAGGGTGTATATTCTGCTATTTTTTGACAGTGTTTTTAAATGTCCAGTAGGTCAAGTTGTTTAATAGAGTTGTTCAAGACTACTATATCCTTGTTGATTTTCTACCTATTTATTCTATCAATTATTAAGAGAGGGGTATTGAAATATATAACTATTCTTGGATTTGTCCATTTCTTTTTACAGTTTTATTGGCTTTTGCTTTATGTATTTTAAAGTTCTGTTTTTAGGTGCATAAACATTTAGCATTATTACATCCTATTAAATAATTGGCTCCTTTATAATTATCAAGTGACTTTATTCCTGGTAATATTCTTTGCTCTGAAATCTGTTTTGTCTAATCTTACTATAATCATTCCAACTTTCTATTGGGTAGTAGTAACATTGTTTATGTTTCCTGTTCTTTTACTTTAAACTAATTTGTGTCTTCATATTTGAAGTACTTTTCTTATAGGCAGCATATAATTGGGTATTGCTTTGTTAGCCAATCTGATAATCCCTGCCTTTCAATTGGGTTTTTAGATAATTTATATTTAATGTGATTACTGATATGGTTAAGTTTGATTATATCATTTTGCTCTTTTTCTACTTTTACCATCTGATCTTTATTTCTTTTTTAGTTTCCTTTTGGATTAATCAAGTACTTTTTTGATTCAGTTCTATCTGCTTTGTTAGCTCATTAGCTTTGTTGACTCTTTCTTTGGTAGCTTTGTTGGCTCTTTGTTTTGTTATTTTATTAATTGCTTAAGGATTTGTAATATACATCTTTAAATGATCACAGTCAACCTTAACTGATATTATACCATTTGGTGTATAGTATAGTATAAGAATATACAATAGTGTACTTCCATTTCTACCCTTCTGGACTTATATTATTGGTATCATATAGCTTACTTTTTACCTGTTTTATAAATCCCACAATACACTGTTCGTTTGTTTTTTGTTTGAAAGGCTTATGTTTTAAGGAGTTTTAAATAATAAAGAAATATTATGTATTTACTTGTGTTGTTACCATTTCTGGTAGTGTTAATTTCTTTTTGTAGATCTATATTTCTGTCTGGTATCATATTTCATCTGCCTGAAAGATCTCCTTCAATATTTGCTATATTACGAGCCTGCTAGTGATGAATGCTTTCAACTTTTTATGTTTAAATTTTTGCCCTTGTTTTTTTTAAAAGATATTTTTGCTTGGTATAGAATTCTAGTTTAACAGTTATTTTCTTTCAATATTTTAAATATTTTTGCTTCACTGCCTTCTCCCTTTCACTGTTTCCAATTAGAATTGTAATACCATTCTCATTTTTATCTCTCTGTATATAATGTGTCTTTTTTGTCTGATTGCTTTTAAGATATCCTTTTGATCACTGGTTACATGCAATTTAATTATGATGTTTCCTGGTTAATTTTCTTCATGTTTGTTGTGTTTGGAGTTTTTTTGAGCTTTTTGGATCTATGTGTTTATAGTTTTCATAGGCTGTATAGAATGTTGTCAATTTTTTCTTCATATATTTTTACTGGCCCATCCTCTCTCTCTTCTCCTTCAGGGAGTCCTGTTACCCATACACTAGGCTGCTTGAAGTTGTCCTACAGCTCACTTACATTCTTTTTTATTAAATCAAATTTTAATTTTCTCCATTTTCATTTTGTTTATGTTTTATTTCTATGCCTCAGGTTTACTAATCTTTTCTTCTACAGTGTCAAATCTGCTGTTAATACCATTCAGTGTATTTTTTCATCTCAGACATTATAGTTTTCATGTCTAGAATTTCAATTTTAGACATTTTTATATCTTCCACAGTCTAGTTAACTTTTTGAACATGTAGAATACACACTCTGTAATAATTGTTTTGAAGTTCTCCTATGCTAATTTTAACATCTTTGTCAGTGTTGGGTTGGTTTTGATTGATGGTATGTGTTTTCCTGACTCTTTAAATGCCTAGTATCTTATGTTGAATATCAGTCATTGAAAATTTTACTTTGTTGGGTGCTAGATATTTTTTGCATTCCTATAACTCTCCTTGAGCTTTGTTCTGGAATGCAGTTAAGTTACATGGAAACAATTTAACTTTTGTATCTTGCTTTTGTGATTTGTTAGGTAGATCTGGAACAGTGCTCAGTTTAGCACTAATTATTCTCTTCTACAGAGGCAAGGCTTTCCTGAGTACTTTAACCAATACCCCATGATTATGAGTTTTTCTTGTCTAGCTGGTAGGAACATCTACTGTTTTCTCTAATCCTTTCAGATGATTTTTTTCCCCACTCCTGGGTATTTAATCACATTCCTGCTCACTGATCATTACTAAGTTGAACACTTGAAGAGTCTCTCTAGATCTCTGGAGTTTTCTTCCTCTGTTCACCTTTCTCTTCTCTGATAACTTGTTCAATGAAAGCTAGCTGTGTTGGCCTCCTCAGGCTTAGTTTGTTCTCTTCAACTTAGGATGTCTGCCAAAGTGAGTTTCAGCTGCTCTGTACTACTCTGCTGCCTGGAAAGCCTCTCAAAACAGTAACCTGGGGCAATTGTAGAGCTTATCTTGTTTGTTTCCCATATTTCAGCTGGCCTTTTTTGCCTGATGTCCATTGTCTTGAAAACCATTCTTCATACATTTTGCCTATTTTTTGTTTGTTTGCTTGTTTCAGGCAGAGGAAGGAATCTAGCCCTTGCTACCCCATTTAGGCCACAAGCAGAAGTCTGTAATGACATCTAAATATAGTTTGCTTAAAAATATATTTTCTGGTTTCTAACATATGGTCTCTTTATGCTGAGCAAAGTTCTAGTCAATAAGTTAAGTACAGTGAAAAACTGGAACACCCCTTGAACATTTTTTGTATTGTAATCAACTGTAAAACTTTATATCGTGGATTAGCCTTATGTGGATGATTTATGGAAGAAGAAAGGAAGCAAAGAGAGTAACTCCCACGTTTCTCATATTTTTTCTTAGATCTGAGGGAAATGTTAGGGACTAAACATAAAAAATAATTTTCATTCATAATTTACTTGGGAAAGCATTCCTTTTATATATATATACATATATATATGGCCTATATTCTAAATGAAAAGAATAATGAGTTTAATTTCTCTTTTCAAATTGCATCTTACTACGTATACTCAGTTGCCTTATGTACTAGAAGAAGGCTTTTGCTCACAATAGATACTGAACACATTTTTTTTTGGAATTTTATTTTATTTTATTTTTTTATACAGCAGGTCCTTATTAGTTATCTATTTTATACATATTAGTGTATATATGTCAATCCCAATCTCCCAATTCATCCCACCCCCCCGCCCCCGCTTTCCCCCCTTGGTGTCCATACGTTTGCTGAACACATTTTTTGATTTTTCATAGCTCCAAAGGATTAAGCTCAGTGCATTTTGGTAAGATTAGTTTTATGAAGTAGAATAATGACAATATAAATATTTTATAGCTTAAAATTTAATTATAAATCGATTTAAAAATTATTTCAGTAATCTCCTAAGAGAACAAGATAAAATAATCTTTTGTTTTAATTTTAAGGGTCTTTCATGTGCAACCATCCTTAACAATTAGTTAACTCTTCTGAGGTGCATTTAGGATACAGAGAGAATAAATGAAGCACAGGACTATGGAGTACCAGTATAATAAGATTTTATGAAATATTGCTTTCATTGATTTTCTTGAGATGATACTCCTTAATAAATTAAAGCTATATATTTAGTTAAATTGAAAAATAATGACTTTCTAAGGGAGATATTATTTTGTAAACATGGAATAGAGACTCTAGTGGTAAAGACATTAAAAGTAATTTACAGTCAGGATTATTTTAAGCTTCAAAGTGTGGCAACATTAATTTTTTGTTTCTTTTACTTTTTGGGAAAAATAGATTACTATCTCTCAATGGATAATCTAATTTTGAAAAAATAAAGAATATACGTTTTTTAGAATTATAGTGTTTAATTTGCAAATGTAACAGATATGGATTCTTTCACTATAAATTATCAGATTTGAAGCAGAATGAATGATACCTTTAGTATGGTTGTAAAAGAAAGTGATTCTTAAGAAAGTCCCTTAAAATATATTGATATATGTGTGTTCAGTATATCAGATGGTAAGTCTTTTAAAAAAAAATTCAAGTCACTGTGATTACCTGCAAGTCTGTAGTTAGTGTGCTTGTGCAATATATAATCAGTTCCCATACCCCAAATCAAACATATCATGTATGGATTTTCTGTTAGATTTTTATGAAATCACTACATTCCAGTATATTGGTAAAAATTTGACATTCTCTAGGAACAGGGTGACTTAAGTTGAGACAACTAGGAGAACCAAGTTTTGTTCCTGCCCTGGTGTTACATGACTCTTGTTGACATATCACTTCATGTCTTAGTGCTTCTGTTTTAAAATCTGTAAAATGACAGCATCAATTTAAATGATTTCTAAGGTCTCTTCTGGGCTTAACATTTTATGATTTTTAAATTAATACTAGATTATTCATGTAATCCTTGGAAAGGAACATAGTCAGATATTTCTACTGCTTAAAGAATTTATAAAGGGAATTGAGAAGCTTCATTAATTCTGTTATGTCAGTATGTCTCGTATATTGTGTGTTAAGCTTTGGCAGTGGTCTTGAAAGTGTACCCTGATGTGGAAGGAAGGTTTTTTGGAGAGGAGACGGGAGCGAATAACTTCAAGGGCACAGATTTCCATATGTATTCCTTCATTTTTTCTTAAAATTGATCTACCTGAGAACACTTTTCTGTTTTGTAAATTTTTCTTTCCAACTCACTTTTATAAGTGGGTGGCTTCTACTCTTCAAAAGAAAAGCATGCTTCTCAACCATACCTAATCTGAATTTTGGTCTTTATATAATATATTGCCTCAGGATGTAAAAATCTCTGGGGCACCAGGCAAAGTGACAAGGAGAGTTGCCGCTGAAGGAGAGTTGTCCTGAAGGAGAGATTCATGAGGGCAAAGCAGTGAGAAGTTCTGTAAGAAACATAGAACGAGGCAGCACGTTATTTCATTCAGGCAACAGACTTTTGGCGAGACTCTGGTGCCTCATCTCTCTTTTTCAGAATTGGAATTTTGAGATGATTATCATGGTGACCCATAATAACACATTTATATGAATTTAAAAATGAAGTTGGACTCTTTTTGATATAAAGTCAGATTTGTGTGATGGTTTGACAATGTGGACTAGTTTGCCAAATAGGTTATATAAAGTAGACATTTTCTGTATATTGAATGAGGTAAATCTGCAGCTCCAAGCTTTGATAAAAATATAATTAAATCACACCTACAATACACAATATATCTGAAAATGTATCATTTCCAACTATTTAAACTTAAAATTTAAATGCTATCTTAAAAATGTACAAGGGGTACGTGGTTTTAGAGATTTGAGAAAAGAGAAAAAATATTTGTAGACTACTGATATATAACAGGTGCAAGGTATTCTTGGTTATTGGCAGACATGCTTTTGAGAATTGTCTTTGGTATCTCTTTGCTCCTAACCTCTTGGTGGAAAGGATACTGCTCAGTACCTAATGTCCTCATCAATAGATAAAGTGAGCTCCTTATCATTAGATAAGATGAGCACCAGGTTAAATAGATTTTACTTAGTATATATGGAGAAGATTAGTAATAGCATCTGAAATGAGTTCTGATCATAATAGGAGACTATATAGAGTTTAATAAATAAAGGAATTCAGGATATCACCAGAACTTTAGGATGGTAAAGCAGATACTAGATAGTGGAGCACAGTGGAAATAGAATTGCAGGTAATTGTGAGAGGACAGTTAGACATAGTCATGAATTTCTCTTTCTTCACCCAATAAATCTCATCTAATTTCTTTTAAAGCATCCCCAACAAAAATACTTAACTTCAAACATAAGCAAAAACAAGTGAAGTCCTATCTGAAGCAATTTTTTTAAAGTTAAAAATAATTCTGATCCATGAAAAGGACATGAGGGGACTCACCGAAAATTTTGGAGGTGACAGATATGTCTGTTACTTGATTGTGGTGATGGTTTCATGGATATATTCGTAAGTTCAAACTCATCAAATTGTATACAAAAATATATGCAGTTTTAATATATCTATATAAATAAATAAATGGTTCAATTAAAAAAAAAAGGACATAAGCTTCTTCTTTTGAAGTCTTGTCTTTTAAACTCTCTTTCAATAAATATATTAAAATACCACTGACTCTCACTTAGGCCAGAACAGACTATATATTTCCTATTGCTGGAACAACGCCCAGATCTACTTCTCCTATAATTTTCAACTTTTTGAATGGCACCACTATATGCTATATCACCTAAACTAGAAAGCCAGGAATCATCTCAGGTTTCTGTCCTTCACCATTCTTTACCCACAAATTTTGCATTTTATTCTTTCCTCTCTGTCTACATAAACTACTAACTGCTCTCTTATTTGGGCTCTCATCCTCCATCACTTGGACTAGTGTTAGTTTCTTAAGTGGTCTCTTTGCTCCCATCTGGATTCCTCAAACACATCCTTCACATGCTGCTATGCTGATATCTGTAAAATGCAGATCTGATTATTTTACCTTCTGCTTAAAAACTATTTAGTGACGCCTCATCTCTTCAGTAAAGTTTCTAGTGGCATAAAGAGCCCTCTCCCTATGGTTTATTCCCTGCCTAACTCAAAGAATAAGCTTCACTGCATTCAGTATACCCGACTAAACTACACTGCAGTCCTCCCTTGATGTCCCATGTCCTTTGGGGATTGGTTCCAGGACTGGCCCCCCCTCCCCATGCATAGCAAAATACATGGATGCTCAAGTTCCTTATGTAAAATGGCATAGTATTTGCATATAACCTATGCACATCCTCCTGTGTACTTTAAACCATCTCTAGATTGCTTATAATTCCTAATATAAATGCTATATAAATAGTGGTAAATAGAGTGTAAATTTTATGTAAATAGTTACCAGTGTCACATATTCAAGTTTTGTTTTTTGGAACTATTGACACAAATAAGCAATAAACAGTCTATAATAGGAATAGGAAAGAGTTTTCTTTGAGACACACTGAGGACTATAGCCTGGGAGACACAGATTCAAGAAGGACTTGAATTGTGTTCAGTCAGACTAAAAAATGGGGGAGGCTTATATATGGAAAAACTGCAAAGTTACATAAATTGCTTGTCAAGAATTAGGATTGGATCTGGCAAGAAGTAAGAGTGCTTACTAAGCAAGGATTGATTGGGGTCTGAAATGGTTGCATGGTTACAAGGGGAGACCTTGAGACCATAAGGCTGAAGCCGGTAACTGCTGGAAGATATTGCTTTGAGAATGGCTGGTGGTGTCCTTGAGTTTGATACAATTCAGAAGATTCAGGGTCTCAGTGATGCAGGAACGTGTCTGAAACCACATCCACAATAGTCACCCAGCTCTGATTTGAATGCCTGAAACAGTCACTTCGTTTTGATTTTTTTTTTTTTAAACATCTTTATTGAAGTATAATTGCCTTACAATGGTGTGTTAGCTTCTGCTTTATAACAAAGTTAATCAGTTATACATATACAATATGTTCCCATATCTCTTCCCTCTTGCATCTCCCTCCCTCCCACCCTCCCCATCCCACCCCTCTAGGTGGTCACAAAGCACCGAGCTGATCTCCCTGTGCTATGCGGCTGCTTCCCACTAGCTATCTATTTTACATTTGGTAGTGTATATATGTCCATGACACTCTCTCACCCTGTCACATCTCACCCCACCCCCTCCCCATATCCTCAAGTCCATTCTCTAGTAGGTCTGTGTCTTTATTCCGTCTTGCCACTAGGTTCTTCATGGCTTTTTTTCCCCTTAGATTCCGTATATATGTGTTAGCATACTGTATTTGTTTTTCTCTTTCTGACTTACTTCACTCTGTATGACAGACTCTAACTCCATCCACCTCATTACAAATACCTCCATTTCATTTCTTTTTATGGCTGAGTAATATTCCATTGTATATATGTGCCACATCTTCTTTATCCATTCATCTGTTGATGGACATTTAGGTTGCTTCCATGTCCTGGCTATTGTAAATAGAGCTGCAATGAACATTTTGGTACATGACTCTTTTTGACCTATGGTTTTCTCAGGGTATATGCCCAGTAGTGGGATTGCTGGATCGTATGGTAGTTCTATTTGTAGTTTTTTAAGGAACCTCCATACTGTTCTCCATAGTGGCTGTATCAATTTACATTCCCACCAACAGTGCAAGAGAGTTCCCTTTCCTCCACACCCTCTCCAGCATTTATTGTTTCTAGATTTTTTGATGATGGCCATTCTGACCGGTGTGAGATGATATCTCATTGTAGTTTTGATTTGCATTTCTCTAATGATTAATGATGTTGAGCATTCTTTCATGTGTCTGTTGGCCATCTGTATATCTTCTTTGGAGAAATGTCTATTTAGGTCTTCTGCCCATTTTTGGATTGGGTTGTTCGTTTTTTTGTTATTGAGCTGCATGAGCTGCTTGTAAATCTTGGAGATTAATCCTTTGTCAGTTGCTTCATTTGCAAATATTTTCTCCCATTCTGATGGTTGTCTTTTGGTCTTGTTTATGGTTTCCTTTGCTGTGCAAAAGCTTTTAAGTTTCATTAGGTCCCATTTGTTTATTTGTGTTCTTATTTCCATTTCTCTGGGAGCTGGGTCAAAAAGAATCTTGCTGTGATGTATGTCATAGAATGTTCTGCCTATGTTTTCCTCTAAGAGTTTGATAGTGTCTGGTCTTACACTTAGGTCTTTAATCCATTTTGAGTTTATTTTTGTGCATGGTGTCAGGGAGTGTTCTAATTTCATACTTTTACATTTATCTGTCCAATTTTCCCAGCACCACTTATTGAAGAGGCTGTCTTTTCTCCACTGTATATGCTTGCCTCCTTTATCAAAGATAAGGTGACCATATGTGCGTGGGTTTATCTCTGGGCTTTCTATCCTGTTCCATTGATCTATATTTCTGTTTTTGTGCCAGTACCAAACTGTCTTGATTACTGTAGCTTTGTAATATAGTCTGAAGTCAGGGAGCCTGATTCCCCCAGCTCCATTTTTCGTTCTCAAGATTGCTTTGGCTATTCGGGGTCTTTTGTGTTTCCATACAAATTGTGAAATTTTTTGTTCTAGTTCTGTGAAAAATGCCAGTGGTAGTTTGATAGGGATTGCATTGAATCTGTAGATTGCTTTGGGTAGTAGAGTCATTTTCACAATGTTGATTCTTCCAATCCAGGAACATGGTATATCTTTCCATCTATTTGTATCATCTTTAATTTCTTTCATCAGTGTCTTATAATTTTCTGCATACAGGTCTTTTGTCTCCTTAGGTAGGTTTATTCCTAGATATTTTATTCTTTTTGTTGCAATGGTAAACGGGAGTGTTTTCTTAATTTCACTTTCAGATTTTTCGTCATTAGTGTATAGAAATGCAAGAGATTTCTGTGCATTAATTTTGTATCCTGCTACTTTACCAAATTCATTGATTAGCTCTAGGAGTTTTCTGGTAGCATCTTTAGGATTCTCTATGTATAGTATCATGTCATCTGCAAACAGTGACAGCTTTACTTCTTCTTTTCCGATTTGGATTCCTTTTATTTCTTTGTCTTCTCTGATTGCTGTGGCTAACACTTCCAAAACTATGTTGAATAATAGTGGTGAGAGTGGGCAACCTTGTCTTGTTCCTGATCTTAGTGGAAATGGTTTCAGTTTTTCACCATTGAGGACAATGTTGGCTGTGGGTTTGTCATATATGGCCTTTATTATGTTGAGGAAAGTTCCCTCTATGCCTACTTTCTGCAGGGCTTTTATCATAAATGGGTGTTGAATTTTGTCGAAAGCTTTCTCTGCATCTATTGAGATGATCATATGGTTTTTCTCCTTCAATTTGTTAATATGGTGTATCACATTGATTGATTTGCGTATATTGAAGAATCCTTGCATTCCTGGGATAAACCCCACTTGATCATGGTGTATGATCCTTTTAATGTGCTGTTGGATTCTGTTTGTGAGTATTTTGTTGAGGATTTTTGCATCTATGTTCATCAGTGATATTGGCCTGTAGTTTTCTTTCTTTGTGACATCTTTGTCTGGTTTTGGTATCAGGGTGATGGTGGCCTCGTAGAATGAGTTTGGGAGTGTTCCTCCCTCTGCAATCTTTTGGAAGAGTTTGAGAAGGATAGGTGTTAGCTCTTCTCTAAATGTTTGATAGAATTCACCTGTGAAGCCATCTGGTCCTGGGCTTTTGTTTGTTGGAAGGTTTTTAATCACAGTTTCAATTTCAGTGCTTGTGATTGGTCTGTTCATATTTTCTATTTCTTCCTGGTTCAGTCTCGGCAGTTTGTGCATTTCTAAGAATCTGTCCATTTCTTCCAGGTTGTCCATTTTATTGGCGTAGAGTTGCTTGTAGTAATCTCTCATGATCTTTTGTATTTCTGCAGTGTCAGTGGTTACTTCTCCTTTTTCATTTCTAATTCTATTGATTTGAGTCTTCTCCCTTTTTCTCTTGATGAGTCTGGCTAATGGTTTATCAATTTTGTTTATCTTCTCAAAGAACCAGCTTTTAGTTTTATTGATTTTTGCTATTGTTTCCTTCATTTCTTTTTCATTTATTTCTGACCTGATCTTTATGATTTCTTTCTTTCTGCTAGCTTTGGGGTTTTTTTGTTCTTCTTTCTCTAATTGCTTTAGGTGCAAGGTTAGGTTGTTTATTCGAGATGTTTCCTGTTTCTTGAGGTAGGCTTGTATTGCTATAAACTTCCCTCATAGCACTGCTTTTGCTGCGTCCCATAGGTTGTGGGTCGTCGTATCTCCATTGTCATTTGTTTCTAGGTATTTTTTGATTTCCCCTTTGATTTCTTCAGTGATCACTTCATTATTAAGTAGTGTATTGTGTAGCCTCCATGTGTTTGTATTTTTTACAGATCTTTTCCTGTAATTGATATCTAGTCTCATAGCGTTGTGGTTGGAAAAGATACTTGATACGATTTCAATTTTCTTAAATTGACCAAGGCTTGATTTGTGACCCAAGATATGATCTATCCTGGAGAATGTTCCATGCGCACTTGAGAAAAATGTGTATTCTGTTGTTTTTGGGTGGAATGTCCTATAAATATCAATTAAGTCCATCTTGTTTAATGTATCATTTAAAGCTTGTGTTTCCTTATTTATTTTCATTTTGGATGATCTGTCCATTGATGAAAGTGGGGTGTTAAAGTCCCCTACTATGATTGTGTTGCTGTCAATTTCCCCTTTTATGGCTGTTAGTATTTGCCTTATGTATTGAGGTGCTCCTATGTTGGGTGCATAAATATTTACAATTGTTATACCTTCCTCTTGGATCGATCCCTTGATCATTATATAGTGTCCTTCTTTGTCTCTTACAATATTCTTTATTTTAAAGTCTATTTTGTCTGATATGAGAATTGCTACTCCAGCTTTCTTTTGATTTCCATTTGTATGGAATATCTTTTTCCTTCCCCTCACTTTCAGTCTGTATGTGTCTCTAGGTCTGAAGTGGGTCTCTTGTAGACAGCATATATATGGGTCTTGTTTTTGTATCCATTCAGCCAGCCTGTGTCTTTTGGTGGGAGCATTTAATCCATTTACATTCAAGGTAATTATCGATATGTATGTTCCCATTCCCATTTTCTTAAATGTTTTGGGTTTGTTATTGTAGGTGTTTTCCTTCTCTTGTGTTTCTTGCCTAGAGAAGTTCCTTTAGCATTTGTTGTAAAGCTGGTTTGGTGGTGCTGAACTCTCTCAGCTTTTGCTTGTCTGTAAAGGTTTTAATTTCTCCATCAAATCTGAATGAGATCCTTGCTGGGTAGAGTAACCTTGGTTGTAGGTTTTTCTCCTTCATCACTTTAAGTATATCCTGCCACTCCCTTCTGGCTTGCAGAGTTTCTGCTGAAAGATCAGATGTTAACCTTATGGGGATTCCCTTGTGTGTTATTTGTTGTTTTTCCCTTGCTGCTTTTAATATGTTTTCTTTATATTTAATTTTTGACAGTTTGATTAATATGTGTCTTGGCGTGTTTCTCCTTGGATTTATCCTGTATGGGACTCTCTGTGCTTCCTGGACTTGATTAACTATTTCCTTTCCCATATTAGGGAAGTTTTCAACTATAATCTCTTCAAATATTTTCTCGGTCCCTTTCTTTTTCTCTTCTTCTTCTGGGACCCCTATAATTCGAATGTTGGTGCGTTTAATGTTGTACCAGAGGTCTCTGAGACTGTCCTCAGTTCTTTTCATTCTTTTTTCTTTATCCTGCTCTGCAGTAGTTATTTCCACCATTTTATCTTCCAGGTCACTTATCCTTTCTTCTGCCTCAGTTATTCTGCTATTGATCCCATCTAGAGTATTTTTAATTTCATTTATTGTGTTTTTCATCGTTGCTTGGTTCCTCTTTAGTTCTTCTACGTCCTTGTTAAATGTTTCTTGCATTTTGTCTATTCTATTTCCAAGATTTTGGATCATCCTTACTATCATTATTCTGAATTCTTTTTCAGGTAGACTACCTATTTCCTCTTCATTTGTTAAGTCTGGTGTGTTTTGACCCTGCTCCTTCATCTGCTGTGTGTTTTTCTGTCGTCTCATTTTGCTTATCTTACTGTGTTTGAGGTCTCCTTTTCACAGGCTGCAGGTTCGTAGTTCCCGTTGTTTTTGGTATCTGTCCCCAGTGGGTAAGGTTGGTTCAGTGGGTTGTGTAGGCTTCCTGGTGGAGGGGACTATTGTCTGTGTTCTGGTGGATGAGGTTGAATCTTGTCTTTCTGGTGGGCACATCCACGTCTGGTGGTGTGTTTTGGGGTGTCTGTGGCCTTATGATTTTAGGCAGCCTCCCTGCTAATGGATGGGGCTGTGTTCCTGTCTTGCTAGTTGTTTGGCATAGGGTGTCCAGCCCTGTAGCTTGCTGGTCGTTGAGTGAAGCTGGGTCTTGATGTTGAGATGGAGATCTCTGAGAGATTTTTGCCGTTTGGTATTACGTGGAGCTGGTAGGTCTCTTGTGGACCAGTGTCCTGAAGTTGGCTCTCCCACCTCAGAGGCACAGCCCTGATGCCTGGCTGGAGCACCAAGAGCCTTTCATCCACACAGCAAAAAAGGAAAAGGGGAAATTAATATATCCTGCTCGTAAAGTCCACCTTTTGAATTTGGGATGATTCGTTGTCTATTCAGGTATTCAACAGATGCAGGCACATCAAGTTGTTTGTGGAGCTTTAATCCACTGCTTCTGAGGCTGCTGGGGGAGATTTCCCTTTCTCTTCTTTGTTCGTACAGCTCCCAGCGTTCAGCTTTGGATTTGGACCCGCCTCTGCATATACGTTGCCTGAGGGCGTCCGTTCCCCGCCCAGACAGAACGGGGTTAAAGGAGCAGCTGCTTCGGGGGCTCTGGCTCACTCAGGCCGGGGGAGGGAGCGGTACGGAGGAGGCGGGGCGAGCCTGCGGCGTCAGAGGCGTCGTGACGTTGCAGCAGCCTGAGGCGCGCCGTGTGTTCTCCCGGGGAAGTTGTCCCTGGATCACGGGAGCCTGGCAGTGGCGAGCTGCACCGGCTCCCGGGAGGGGCGGTGTGGAGAGTGACCTGGGCTCGCACACAGGCTTCTTGGTGGCGGCAGCTGCAGCCTTAGCGTTTCCTACCAGTCTCTGGGGTCCGCGCTGTTAGCCGCGGCTTGCGCCCGCCTCTGGAGTTCGTCTAGGCGGCGCTCTGAATCCCCTCTCCTTGCGTGCCGCGAAACAAAGAGGCAAGAAAAAGTCTCTTGCCTCTTCGGCGGCTGCAGACCTACTCTCCAGCTCCCTCCCGGCTCGCCGCGGCACGCCAACCCCTTCAGGCTGTGTTCACGCCGCCAACCCCAGTCCTCTCCCTGCGATCCGACCGAAGCCCGCACCTCAGCTCCCAGCCCCGCCTGCCCCAGCGGGTGAGCAGACAAGCCTCTCGGGCTGGTGAGCGCTGCTCGGCGCTGAGCCTCTGTGCGGGAATCTCTCCGTTTTTCCCTCTGCGCCCCTGTTGCTGTGGGATCCGCGCTGATAGCCGCGCGGCTCGCACCCGTCTCTGGATTTCGTTTAGGCAGCGCTCTGAATCCCCTCTCCTTGCGCGCCGCGAAACAAAGAGGCAAGAAAAAGTCTCTTGCCTCTTCGGCAGCTGCAGACTTTTTCCCGGACTCCCTCCCGGCTAGCACCAAAGCCCGAGCCTCAGCTCCCAGCCCCCGCCCGCCCCGGCGAGTGAGCAGACAAGCCTCTCGGGCTGGTGAGTGCTGGTTGGCGCCGTGCCTCTGTGCGGGAGTCTTTCCGCTTTGCCCTCCGCACCCCTGTGGCTGCGCTCTCCTCCGCGGCTCCGAAGCTTCCCCCCTCTGCCACCCGCAGTCTCTGCCCGCAAAGGGGCTTCCTAGTGCCTGGAAACCTTTCCTCCTTCACAGCTCCCTCCCACTGGCGCAGGTCCCGTCCCTATTCTTTTGTCTCTGTTATTTCTTTTTTCTTTTACCCTACCCAAGTACGTGGGGATTTTCTTGCCTTTTGGGAGGTCTGACGTCTTCTGCCAGCGTTCAGTGGGTGTTCTGTAGGAGCAGTTCCACGTGTAGATGTATTTCTGCTGTATCTGTGGGAAGGAAGGTGATCTCCGCGTCTTACTCTTCCGCCATCTTGCCCCCTCCCGTTTTGATTTTTAAACACATTCTTTTCTTTAATGGCTAAAGCAGATGTACAATGCATGTTTGACAGGCCATAAGACAGGCTGTCCTAGTTAGCATAAAGTTCAAGCCAAATCATGTGTAAGCCAGAATGACTTATACATGATGCTTTCTTTGGGTATCCCTTGTGAATTAACCACTAACTCTTTTGTGCCTCAATGAATTCTACAGACTTCTAATGTATTACTCTTAACATTTTATTATTATTGATAGATTAAATACTTGTTGAGTGAATGAATGGAGGAAAGACATTGGGTGTACTTATCATGGGCATGTTATTTTGGGACAAGCTTTGTGTTTTGATCCAGCTTCTTGCTGCAGCTCAGCACTGTGATGATGTTTTCCTGAAGATGGCAGTCCAAACTTGTGGATGAATAAAAAGATAAACTTATACTGCCTATACAGCAGTATGTAATTCTTGCAGTTCTTGAAAAAAAGAGTCCAGGCTTGAGAGAGAAGATGGAGTATTACTGTAGTGGTGTGAAAGAGAAGTGGTTTTGGATTGATTATAGAAAGTAGGCAAGAAGAGAGAGACAGGTGATGGTGGTATAACTCTGGAGAATGTACAACATCGATATATAGAGAGGGATATATCTTTCTGGCAATACAGATGAGCAAGTAGTAGGAGAAAGACTGAATATCTAGAGAAGGAATCTGAGGGGAGCTGACATTAGTTTCTTAGGTGACTGGGGAACTAATGAAAAGTTGCACAAAGAATAGTTGTTGGCAGATGAAATTGCCATATTTAGTCTGAAATGGTGCTATGACTATCAAGAGGAAATATCAGAGAGGAAAGAGAACAATAGAGCCAGTGATAGAAGGTAGATTAATACTTAAAGTACATTGATCTTGGGAAGAGGCAATGTGATTGCTTATCAGCAGAAGTGGTAAGACAGTAAGGATGGCCATAGGGAGAGTTGATTATGAGGAAAAAATGCTAAGTATAAAATTCTTTTAGAATGTAAAATACAATAAATTTTTAATAGCTATTTAAAGGAAATTAAAAAATATAATTTGTACTATTAAAATTTTAATAAATGCTTTTGGACATACTCTAAGTTATTATTAGAGTTTTCATGTCTAGTAATTATGACCTAAAATCATTAATTCATCAATTAAATTATAGACAAGATACATAAAGCCAACAGAAGACACTGGCATTATATAGAGGCAACGCTGTGTGGTGGCTTCAGCTTAAGTTCTGAAGTGAGACTAAGCATAAATCCCAGCTTTATCATTTACCAGCTATGTGACCTTGTATAAGATGCTTTGTCTCTCTGCCTCAGTTTCTTCATCTGTAAGTAATAGAAGTAATAATAGTACATATCTTACAAGGCTATTGTGAGAATAAAATGAATTCACAAATATTTGTGAAGCACTTAAACATGTACCTGGCACACAGTGAGTGCTTTAAAAGTGTTTTGCAATAATTTCTATGCTATTAGATTTCTTCTTACCTAACATTTATGTCAGGTACCATGCAAGATGCTTTCACATATGTTTTCTTATTCAATTAGGTAATCGTATTTGTAGATTGGATTAGTATATTCCTTACTGTATACCTAAACTGAGTCTGTCATTATGAATATGTATGTAAATATATATACCTTATTTTAATCTTTAATCTTTGAATTGACCATTTAGTCTTTTCTTTTTTTAAACACAGACTAAGCATAAAGCTGAAGTAAATATCCAAATGATTCAATTGAAGATTCACTTTTAACCAGTTAAAAATATCCAAGTTTTCCATATGTTTAAGATTAAACTACTCATCCACAGCAAGTTATTTTTTATATTTCACAGGAGATTTTAATCAGTCTTTGTCTTAAGGACCTTGATAATATTTTATATTTATATATTACCTTTGTTTTTCAAGCAACTCAATTCCAGTTTGATTACTGATGAGCTTAAAGTCACTTTTGACAAATACAGTGAAACTTCTGACTTAAATTGTATTACGAAAATCTGATTAGAAGAGACTACTAGTCCTTTTGTTTTGAATTTCTTTTCTTTGGAGGCTTGCCAGTTCAAAGAGAAGAACCATTTTGATTATGGGTCATCTTCCTCATTTTTCTTTTTTCCTTTAAAAATTTCCTTGGGAGATTTTATTCACTTTCATAGCTTCAGATTCTGTATGTATGCTGACGATTTACGGATATGATTTCACTAGCCGGATTATTCTTTTGAGCTCCAGATCCACCTCTGTAGCTGCCTACTGAAAAATCTCTGCTTGGATATATTAATGGGCACCTCAGATTCACCTTGTTTATACTTGAAGTCATTATTTTCCCCCAAATCTGCTTCTCCATGTGTTTTTTTCTCTCAAGGAATTGTCTCCTTATCCTCCTGGTTGCTTAAACCAGACTCTGGGAGTCCTCTACTTCTTCCTCTTCCTCAATCAAGTCATAAGGGGCCTTACTTCTCAGTATCTCCTAAATCAGTTTACTTCTCTCCTTTCCTCTTGCTACTACTATAGTTTATACCACTATCACATTTGTTTCTTACCCCAAATATTTTAACAACTTCCTAACTGGTCTCTCTGCTTCCAGACTTATCTTCTTCCAGTCTGTCTGCACATTTTAGCAAAGTAAACACTTTATAAGTAGTAGCAAATAATGTTATGCCTTATTTATAAATCATATGGTAGATTTTGTATTTATTTTTTATCCTTATTGAAAGATAGTAAAGATATAATGGCAGAGTAATATTCATGTGTATATTATAGCTAAGTTTTTCATGTGTATAACTAAAATTGGACCTGTATTATCTGTTAAGAGGGATTAACTATTAGCAAATTCGTTAGATATGACTTCATTTTTTTCTTTCTTTTTTAAAAAATTTCTGCAATGTGAGTTATTTTGTACAAGTACTGTGCTTCTAAGCTTTTGCCAGATATTAATATAGTCAACCATGGAGACTTTAGTTCAAACATGTCATTTATAATTTAGTCATTTCCAGCTACTTGTGTCCAAATATGCCAAGCATGTTTGTGCTTCTGTGCTTCTTGCATATTCCATGTTCTTTGCATAAAATGTTCCCCTCACTAGTCTTGCCGACATTCTCTTTATTACTTTAAAGGCCTGCTTACATCTCAGAAACTTTCTCTTATTTCTTTTTCCAAGTCTTGCTATCTCCTCAATCATTTGTGTTTCCACAGTGCTTTGTTATTCCCTTGCTTTCAGACATCTGTCTGTTCCACAGTAATTTGTTCATTTCCCTCTCAATACATTTAATTCCTTGATGGCAGAAACTGTCTTACTCATTTTTTAATGTTTCATAAATCTAGTGTAGTGCCTGATACATATATATGAGTGCTCCATAAATGATTTTTGTTGGACTAAATGGTTAGCAATAATTTTCCTTGACTGTGTACAATAGCTTTTATATGATCTTTTGTAACAAATGAATCAGTCAAGAACACAGTATTGTAAAGGATGCAATCCTATCCCTTCTACACAATATCCTATGTTTTAATCAGTTAGAATATCAGATATAGAACTGTGTGTCAGACACTGTATTGAGAGCTTTTCATGTTGTTTAACTCTGAGAAAACCATATAAAGTAATTATTAATTTCCTGTTTTGCAGATAAGGAAGTAAAGGCCTAGAAAGCTTAAGAAAATTGCATAAGATATACAGCTAGAAATGTTTCAGACAAACAGTGATACCTCAAAACACATGATTTTAACTTGTAATTTATATAAGTTCTTATAATATATCAGGTCATTATTATTACATTATTAATTTTACTATTATTATCATTATTTTATATTTAAATAAAGAGGAATGCCACATTTTAAAACTTTACCATATTTAAATACGTTCTCTTGACCAAATCATGTATCTTATTTATTTATTTATTTAATATTCTTTTCCATTATAGTTTATACAGGATACTGAATATAGTCCCTTGTGCTATACAGTAGGACCTTGTTGTTTATCCATTCTATATATAATAGTTTTCATCTGCTAATACCAAACTCTCACTCCATCCCTCCTTCACCTCACCTCTCCCTTGGCAACCACAGTCTGTTCTCTATGTCTATGAGTCTGTTTCTGTTTCATAGATAAGTTCATTGCTGTCATATTTTAGATTCCACATATAAGTGATATCATATGGTATATATATATCCTTCTCTTTCTGGCTTACTTCACTTAGTGTGATAATCTCTAGGTCCATCCATGTTGCTGCAAATGGCATTATTTCATGCCTTTTTATGGCTGAGTAGTATTCCATTGTATGTATGTACCATGTCTTTTTTTTTTTAATTGGAGTATAGTTGATTTACAATGTTGTGTTAGTTTCAGGTGTACAGCAAAGTGATTCAGTTATACATATACATATATTCATTATTTTTTAGATTCTTTTCTCAGAAGTCATGTATCTTATGTATTTTATTTTCTACATTTATGATGTTGGGGAACTATGACCCCAAATTACCAATTGTAATCAATAATATTTTATTTTTAATGACCGTTTCTACTTATTTATTCTTTTAAGTTATAAAGTTTAGAAGACTTAAATTAATGGGACAAAAAAACTTTTAGAAGCAATGTGCATAATTCATATAGAATTACATTTTGTCTGCTTTTGATAGTATATGATGAAATTAAAGATAAACAGTGATACTGTGTTTTATTGTCTTTGTACATAAAAGCTTTATTCCTTAACGTTTTTCAGTTTCTTTCTTTGAGTTAATTGAGTGTTTAATTAGGATTTTATTTGTCAAAAGAGCATTCTCCTTTTTCTGATGTTTGGGTATTTACTTGCTTTTATAGAAATTATTCCATTTATATATCTTAATATATTCTAGTATATAGCATGTTCTTGCTTGAAATGTATGGAAAAATTTTCCTCTTATAATGTTTATATTTCAGTCAAAATGTAATTTAGACTTTTTCAGAAGTTTAATTTCACTATGAAATGCACTCTTAAAAAGTCTTACTCGTTTTAAGAATGGGATTAATTATTTCTTTTTTGTTTTGTCTTTTCTGTCCTTTCTAACTTGCTTTCGTGGATATTCACACCAGGAGGACAAAGTGGTTAGAGTCTTTTTTCTGTCTGATATTATTTTTTTTCTTATTGTTATTATTACTAATTTTAATTTTGTAGTTACATTTAATTTATATATACTTTTAAGTGTTTTGTTACAGTTGTAGTGCATGACAATTGCTAAACATTAAGATATATTTTAAGCATGCTATCTGAATTTACTGAAAAACACATTTTATTATAGATGAAATTTTGATTATTTTACTTGATTCTTAAAGAGGCTTGCCTTTTTAAAATTTAACGTTTTTTAAAAAGAGATCTTATAACATTCCTCATTGTGATAAGAATTCCTTTAATCTTATTATGTTCCCTAAACTAATCGTTGTACTGGTCAGAGTTTTTAAAATAAGGTTCTGAGTTAGTATAAAGATTCAATTTTTGTAATGAGTCACAATAACATTGAACATGGGTTTTCTGAAGTTTATATTTATAGTTGATTTAAGTATTTAGTATATCTTAATTTTTCTTAACAATATGTTTTAGAGATTGGTAAAATGGTAAAAATGGTAAAAAGATTGGTAAAATCTTATATCCTCATGTTGAATATTAGATATAATTAAAATTTAAATATAGGAATATAAAATTTGACAATACACTAGATTATAATAATTTGCTAATGTCTGCCTTTAGAAGTCTGATTTGAATTTGGATCTGCTCTGGAGCCTGGTGACTTCTTGCGAACAAAGATAACATCTTTCTATTCTGATTCTTTATGATGAATCAGACTAAAACTTGAGGTCTTTTCAAACTTTCCAAATTCAAACTGGCATAAAACCCAAAGAGAACATCCTTTAGCTGAGGTCTTCTAAACAGTGCCTTCTTTTTTGTCAATTGGAGCCTTTTCATTCTCTTCAGTCTTCAGTTACTAGGTTGGAGATAAGGTAGACATTGGCAAATACTGACATGAGTTTAGAATGAACTCTCTGAGCAGAAGAAAAGATACTGTGCATCATCTCAACCCAGAGCAGGTCCTCTAGAAGACCTGCCAGCTTTCTACCAGTCAACTTTATTAGCTGACTCTCAAGTAGTACAATTTAGGCAATTCAAAGCCTTTTAAAATCTTTGGTGCGACTTTTGTGTCCAGAGTTAACACAGGATATATAATGGTTTGATTATTGTCTGTAGTTTTCACAATGAATTCTGACACCTATCCCAGCAATGAGACATACAGTGATAGCTAAGCTATAGAAATGACTTCCATGTACTGACACAATTTCATAATGTAACAGTCTATATTTTAAGCCATGGATTGACTAACAGATAATACTAATTTTATGTGGATTTGGAACACTGCGGTTAAAATTTAACAGGCCTTTCAATGATACTCTTTCTGTAGCACTGGTCACCAATGATGAAGATGTTTTATATCTTCACCATAATACTGTAGGCTCTAGTCACATGCAGCTATTGAACACTTGAAATGTGGCCAGTGTGACTGAGGAATTGAACTTTCAATTTAATTTTAATCAAATTTAAATTGTCATAAGTGGCTAGTGGCTAAAGAAAGCCCAAGTCCGGATAGCAGACATTGTATGACGATTCAATCTCTAAGGCAATTCCCTGCACACATAGTAGCAGTATGATGTGTACGCTATCAGTGGAGATAAAACTGGGCAGAACACGAGAAGGGTACACTGTCAATGCCAACCTCATATATAGTCAAGGAGGGTAATGGACAAGGGACATCCTTTCAAAGGGCAGAACAAGGGAATCTGAATGACAACAGTCAAGGAAGGGAGAACCTCCTAGATTGCTAAATCAGGACCTGCCAGATAGAATAACCAAAGAAATTTAGGTGTTGTTTGTGTAGGGATTGCTGTTTGCTATGGACAATTGGCCACGGTATATTTTTCATTCTTCCTGTTTTTGAATGAGAGTTTTCGTTGCAGTTATATCATGTTGTATTGGGTGTGTTGAGAACAGATAACTTGTCTTTCATTGTATACAGTGATTTATAATATCAGTTGTTTATAATAATCTGCACTAGACTGTGATGGAAAGATTTGTTCTTCTTCACAGATCTTAGATTCAGAGCTAGGTTTTATAACTAAATGAGAGTTGGGAATTATCTCCCTTAGGGAGGGGGGGAATGTGTTACATGTAAACTATATGTATGGAAATTGTGAGTAGTTGAAAGCAGACTGTTATAGACCCTGTTCAATCACTATCCTAACAGACGTTTTCAATTTCCTTCTCTCTTGAAATCCCCAATAGTGGGACTTGAAAAATACAAAATCGATTAGTTTTCCTTGCAACTGGGAATGGCTATGTGACATAGTTCTAGCAAATGAGTTGTAAGAAAATTTATGAGGGCTTCTAGGAAGTCATGAAAAAAATAAAGATATAGATGGTGCTACTTTTTAATGAAAAAGTGGTGTTCTGAGCTTCACCAGCATCTTGTGAAGATGAGGGAAAAGCCAAGAGTATTTGAGTCATTAGTTATGACATTCTTGAGCGACTGATCCAACACCATCAGACACTTTTCCCGAATGTGAGAAAAATTCCCATCCCCAATTTGTTTCTGCCATCAATAGTCAGATTTTCTGTTTCTTATAGCCAAAAGCATTTCTAAGGAAACATTACTGGAGATGCAGTATACAACAGGGAAACCATATGAACATTTAGGGTTGTTCTTCAGAAATACAGAAGTAGAATAAAGAAGTACATGTTGATCATTGCCCAGATCTATCTACTTTTGCCTCTATAAATGTTTGAAGAAGCAGGATCAGTTAACACATCTGCTCATATGTTACACAGAACTTACCTCAGGTTGCAAACAGTAAATTAGTATGAATATTTTGGTCTTAGATATTGAATATTTCATTAATATGAATTTATTCTATTTCATATATAGAATCAAAGTAAAGGGGGTTGAATTTAAAAATATATATATAATTTAGATGTTTCTCAGATTTTTTAGGATGTGTGGAAATAAACTTTCACGGTGAATTATTTTCCATAAGTTAGGACATATACCTAACTGTTCATCTTTAAATAAATACTGATCTACTCATGTCTAGTAAGAGCATATAGTGAAATTATAGTTTTGGGAACAAAATGGTGCTCATTTCACTGTCTAGAGACAATATTATCTGTTTATATAGAGACCATTTTAATGAGGATCTTAAATAATTCCTCTTTCTCTTTTTACAAGTTATTAGTTCTAAGATACCAGTATCTTATTGGGCAATAGCTAGGGAGCTGCATTCCAGTAAATATTGCCTTAACAGTGGTAGATTAATTTATTTGCTTCTGCATTTCTATTTAATTACAATATAACATGTATATGACCTTAATAAAATTGTTCTAGAAATTGAATATAATAGCTCTGTCAGGGCCAACTCTTATAATAAAATTACAGGTTTAAATACTACTACTACTATTCTGCCTCTTTTACTGTTAGCCTGACAAAGACCAGAATTCTTACATGTGTAAGTGAACTTTGAAAATCTAAGTCTCTTATAAAAAGGGATTAAAAACTTACACTGTGAAAATCCTGTGAAATAAAATATGCCACAAGAAAATTATGAAAAACATATGACAAGTGAAAATACTGGTACAGATAACATGCTGAAGTCTTATAGAAGTTGATGTTACTAATAAGAACTGATCTAAAGTGACACTCAGTTTGGCTCTGATAGAGTTCAGAGGATGTTGGAAGACTACAAAGTATATTTACAATTGCAGCATAGATAACTTCTCGAGAGAAGGGGTAGATCATATGTTTTGATTATGTATTGTGCTACTTTTCCATCTCTTGGATAACTTTTTCTCTGATCATGTTATTCCAATCATGTATACCATTCCATCCAATCTATAACTGAAAATGAGACCTATTTCTTTATCCTTTGTGGGAGTCCCATCACTACTAAGTGCTGTGAATGAGAGTTTTTGAGCTCCCGAAATAGAAGAGTGCCAGTGGCTGTATGATGTGATGGATTTTAGAGCTGAGAGTTAAAACTGAGAATTGGTGGTTGAATACAGAGCCAGGATGACAACCAGTTTTTTTGCATTGAATGAGGATATTTGTGCTGAAGCCAGTAAGTATATAAAGGATGGAGGGCATACTTTGGGGCAGGGAGGGAAGGCACAGTGAGTTTAATTATGGAGATAGTGAGTTTGAAGAGCTTTTACAAAACCAAGCAAGAGATGTTTATTAATAATGACAGCTAACATTTATTAGACAATCATTATGTGTAAAGAGTACTATAGTAAACTTTTTAACATGTATGAATTCATTTAATTCTCATGACAATTTTCATCTAACAGTGAGCTGTAGGAGAAGGCCTAATAGGGGCTGAGGTGCGATGCAACATAGTTAAGAACACAGACTCTAGTCTCAGAATTCTGAGTTTAAAACCAGGTTCTATCACTTTGCTAACTATAGTATTTGGGCCAATCACTTTATCACTTTAAACCTCATTTTTCCTCATCTCTAAAATGGAGGTAATTTAACAGTTAACAGTGCCTAACTCGTAGGGTTATTGTGTTTGATCATTATTTTCTTCCCCAAGACTCTGAGGACCCTCTTTCCTAAGTGCAAAAAGGAAATTAAAACCCACCATCATGTCCCAAAAATAAATAGGAGGATTTATTATATTTTAACAGAAAAGGTGAAATAGAACAAATATATGGTATTGGCTTGGTGATTGTCCTGTGATATTCTTAGTCATTGGGTCCAATGGTGATCTACCAGGTCCTGGAGGTATTCTTCCCCTATTGGCTCTGCTTGGTTTCTCCAAGGCTTTGATTTAATTCATCTGACCAGGACAGAACCAGGAGAAAACTTGCTATGGGCTAGTTCTTCTTAGTATGGAGCTGCTTGTGAGTCCACTTCCCTGGCAGAATAAACTCATTTCTTATTTTCATGATCTTCTCCATTTTCATCTTCCTTTTTAGCAGTCTCTGCTCTCAAATGCCCCTCCACCTGAATGGCACTTTCAGTCCCTTAATTCTTTCCTCTGGTCCCATCCTATCCTCCATTTCCTATGTCTCTCTAGACTCTGGTTCTTCACCACTGCCATGTTAGAGTATATACAAAATATTTATGCTTATTTTAAAGAAAATTATTATGTATTTGGGTGAGTAATATTGGGATATGGTATAAAATTCAAAATATACAAAAGTATATATAGTGAAAACTAAGTTTCTTTTCCATCCCTGGCCCTCAATTCCCCAGTTTCCCAGTCCCTCAGTTCTTTTCCCCATAGGCAACCAGTTATCATTGTCTTCTGTATATTCTGACAGATATTATATAGACATATGGCTTTTACACAACTGTTCTGCACCTTAATTTTACCTCTTACTTGTATATCTTGGATTTTTTCTATATTGGTGCATATAGAATTATCACATTTATGTAAATGAATTCATTATTACTTTGTATGGCTATGCCACAACTTACTTAACTGGATTATAGCTAATCTTTTGCTATTATAAACATATTTTTGTACATGTCACATTGCATATATGCAAGTATACCTGTAGGATAAGCTCCTTGAAGTGGAATTGTAGAACGTTTCAAATTTTGTTCAGTATTCCAAATTGCCCTCTCTAAAGTTGTATTAATTTCTCTTTCCACTAACAGCATATGAGAATGCTCGTTCCCACATCCTTGACAACACAATGTATCCAGCTTTTTAATCTTCACCAATTTTATTATAATTTTACTTTGCATTTATTTTACTATGAGTGATATTGAGCATCTTTTCATATTTAGAAGCCATTTGTGCTTTCTTTTCTTTGTACTATCTGTTCATGCTTTCAAAGAAGAGCAAGGCTCTGCAATGTGTTTGGGTTTTGAAATCATCAAAAGTACCTTTATTATTACTATGTACTCATATTGAATGAAGATGCTTTATCAAACACTAGATGTTTCACTATGTTTTTAAATATAGGGTTGAAGAACAAAGGGGCTAGAATAAGGTAGAAAAAATACAGTTCCACTCTGTTTTAAAAAATTTTATGATAATTTTCATGTTTTTTTTCCTCATGACCATTGAGAAACAATTTTATCTAGCAAGCTCATTGCAAAAGTAATTTATGTCTTAAATAAGTGCAATTTATGAACCATTACTGTTAGCCATTTTAACTGTGTTTTATGACTTCCTGCATTCATTTTTAAAATGTTTCAAATATTTCTAAAAACTTAAAATATATATAAATGTAGAGATGGGATTTATATTTTTAAAGATTAAAGACAGGTTCTGTAATACCTCCGAAAGCTGTTTTCTTCTTTGATACTAAGTGTCAGGAAACATAAGGGAGATAAAACCCATGATGGGAGGTAGGTTATAGGAAAATCCCACTTGAACTGACACATTTGATTTTAGTCTAATGAGTTCAGATAATGGGTATTTGTAACTAAGGAGGCATTTACTAATAAGTCCCTTTAATCAAAATCCTATTCCTTTAGTAGAGGGAGACTTTAGTTCTGATTTCATATTTTTCCTTATCATGTAGGGGTTTGCATTTTTCTTATTCTTTACTATTCTTTGCTCATTTGTATTAGTTTTTTTTTGAATGAGTCTTTTTTATGTTAAATAACGTAATTCTTTATGACATATGCTGCAAATATCCCAGTTGTTCCTTTTTCTTTTATTTGTTTATATGTAAGAATGTTTAATTGCCTTGTAGTCGTTTATCTTTTTTTTTTTTAATATGGATTTTATATCACACATAGTAAAACCTTCTCTACGCCAAGATTCCAAAAACAAATTCTCCCATATTCTATCATGGCTTGTTTTTTGTCAGGGGGAGGTATTCAATTTTTTTAAATATCGAGGACTTCAACTTACTCAGAATTCATTTTGGTGTAGGTTATATGGTATAGATCAACTTTATTTCATATTGTGACCCCTTTGTCATAATGTTATTTATTGAGTGATTCATTTTTTATCCCTTAATATACATAGCCACCTTTTTCACATATGGAATTCCCATATGATTAGGGTCCATTTCTAGTCTCTTTAATCTGCACATTGATTTTTCTATTCTTGAGCCAGTACCAAGTACAACATGGTTTAATGACTGTACCTTTTCAATATGTGTTACTAATACCTTGTAGCCCTTGTTCAGTGGCATCTAGGGAGTGGTGGGAGTGGGCCACCCTGGCCACAGGCAGTATGAGGTGGGGGAAGTGTTGTCTGTAGAGAATATTAAAAACAAAATAAGAAAGCTAATAATAATTGGCTTGCTTATTATTATCTCCATGTTCAGGCAATTCTAAACCATTTAGTAATAAAATACTCCTTCCCTCTGGGGCAGATTACATCAAATCCCTAACCCCCTTCCACTGGAGCTAGTTTCCTCATAATGCTCTTCTTTTCTTTTCAAAAATTTCTTGGCTATTCTCTATTATTTTTTTCTTTTTAAAGAAAATGAAATGTAACTTACAATCAAACGCACAGGATTTAAGTACAGTTTGATGAGTTTCGAAAAGTATGTATATTCCCCTGTAACCATTGCCCTCACCAAGATGTATATTATTCCCATCCTCCTAGGAAGTTCACCCCCCTCTCCCAATAGGCAATCACCTTTCTGACTTCTGTTACCATAGATAGCTTTGCTTGTTTCTGAACTTAATATAAATAGAATCATATGGTATGTACTCTCTTCTTTCTCTCAATTCAAAGTCTAGCGACGCATGTTATTGCCTGTAGCAATAGTTTTATTGTGTGAATTATGTGGATATACCACAATATGTCTAGCCACTCTCCTGCTGAGGACACGTGGATTGTTTCTCCCCGCCTTTTTTGGCTATAATTAATAAAGCTGCTATAAATTTTTGTGTTATGGGTTGTTTTGTGGGCTTATATTTTTATTTCTCTTTGATAAACACCTAGAAGTAGAATTGCTGGGACAAGAAGTTAGATGTATGTTTAACTTTTATTACAGACAGTTTTCCAGAGTTCATGTGCAATTTTACACTTCTATCAGCAATGTAAGAAAGTTCTAGTTTCTCTACAACCTTGCCAGCATTTGGTGTTGTCAGTCTTTTCATTTAATTTATTCTAGTGAGTATGGAGTGGTTTGGGTCTTATTTCCATTTCCCTAGTGACTAATGATTTGAGCATCATTAGTGTCTATTGGCCATTCATATTACTTTGCTTGTGAAATGTCCGCTTAACTGTTTGCCTGTTTGAAAAGTTCATTTTTTCTATTTATTATAGTTTTGCAGGCATTCTCCTTATATATGTTCTGAATACAAGTATCAGATATATATATTGAGAATATTTCTACCAGTCTATGGCTTGTCTTTTCATTTCTTAATGGCATATTTTTGAGAATGGAAAATTTTTTTAAATTGAAGTATAGTTGATTTACAATGTTGTGTTAGTTTTAGGTGTACAGCAAAGTGATTTCAGTTTTATATACTTTTTCACATTCTTTTCCATTATAGGTTATTACAAGATATTGAATATAGTTCCCTGTGCTATATAGTAGGTCCTTGTTTATCTCCTTTATATATAGTAGTGTGTATCTGTTAATCCCAAACTCCTAATTTATCCCCTCCCCCCTTTTCCCTTTGGAAACCATAAGTTTGTTTTCTATGTCTGGGAGTCCGTTTCTGTTTTGTAATTAAATTCATTTGTATCATTTTTTAAGATCTCATGTATAAGTGATATATTTGTCTTTGTCTGTCTGATTTACTTCACTTAGTATAATAATCTCTAGGTCCATCCATGTTGCTGCAAATGACATTATTTCAGAGAATAGAAAATTTTAACTTTTATGAAGTCCAATTTACTAACCTTTTCTTTCATGGTTAGTGCTTTTTGCAGTCTAAGGTATCTTTGCCTACCCCAAAGTTGCAAAGGTATGCCCTTGGCTATACTTGGTTATTTATTTTTCCTTCTATATGTTAGAATTAATTTGTTTAGTCCTAAATAAATCATATAGGTATTTTTTTTACTGAGACCACATTTAATAATGGAAAAATTAGGAAAGAATTGTCATTTTTATGGTATTAAGTCTTCATATTCAAAATTAGAATATGATTTTTGATTTATTCATCTTCCCATATATCTCTCAGTAGCATTATTTATATTAATTTTGCATATTTCTCAATAGTTTATTTTAGAATTGTAAGTGAAATAGTCCTTTTTTTAAACTTATTTTTACATAGGAATATATTGATCTTTGTATGTTCATAGCCACCTTTCTAAATTATATTGTTTATTAGAGTTTTTCAGTTGTTTCTTTTGAGTTTTAACAGTACAAAACCATATGACTTGAAAATAATAATTTACCTCCTCCTTTCTCATTTATTTCTTTTTTAATTGTATTAACCAGAACCTTCAAAACAATCTGAAATAAAAATATATTCACATATATAATTAGAATAATCTATATAAGTTGTCATTTTGTTGTTTTTTAAAATTTACAATTGTATAATTACTTTCAAGTTCTCCCCCTGCACTCACTGCACCTGTGCAAACATGTTTTCCATTTCCAGTGCAGAGTTTTTCCAGTTTTGTTTAGAGGTTTCTTGATGTACCAGTTTCCTACTTCATGGTCTTTTAAGGGTTATAAACCATCCAACTCTCTTTCATGTCTTTTGCTAAGTTTTGGCCAGCTCCAATTCTAAGGACAGTCACTGAGACATGTTAGTTATAAGAATTTTGGGCCACTTAATGAGGAAGTGGTTAAGATGGGGTGGGTGTATGGGGATAAAAAGGCAGATTTTTGTTTTTAACCTGATATAAAATTCATACAAAGGCCAAGGAGGACATTGAAAAGAAATCATAAAATATTTTTCTTATTGATTTTGTCTTTATTTAGGATTTTTTTCTTCATCTATTGATATCTTCACATGATTTTTCTCCTTGAATCTGTTATGTGGTAAATCAAAATTCTTGATTTTCATAAGCAGCTTTGCATCCTTAGGGTAAAATTCACTTGGTTATGATATAATATTTTTAAAAAATATTTGGATTTTATTTGCTAGTAGTTTGTTAAGGATTTCTCTGTTTATGTTCGTGAAGGATATTGGTGTGTAATCATCTGTTCTTCTCTGTTCTTTTCTGGTTTTGGTTTTAAGGTTATAATGATCTCATAAAATGAATGGTTTTATTTCTCCTCTATTTTTCTGAAAGAGTTTGTATTATTTCTTCCTTAAGCGTATGATAGAATTCACCAGTGAGGCTGACTGAGTATAGAGTTCTCTGTGCAGAAGTTCTAAAATTATGTGTTCGATTTTTTAAAAGACATATAAAGCCGTTCAGATTATCTCTTGTTGTATGTTTCTGTTGAGTTTTGTTTTTGAGGGAATTTGTCCATTTTATCTAAGTTGTTGAATTTGTTGCCTTTAAGCTGTTTGTTATAACCACTTGTTAACCATTAATGTTGATATGATCTGTAGAGATGTCCCTTTTTCATGTTTGGTAGTGATAATTGGTGTTTTCTTTCTCTCTCTCTGTTTCTGTCTGTCTCCACAATCAGCCATGTAGTGGTGAATCAATTTTGGTTTTACTTATTTATTTTTTGTGTTGTTTTGTTTACTTTTGAGTCAGTTCTTTTCTATTCTTATCGTTATTATTTCCTTTCTTCTACTTGCTTTGGGTTTATTTTGTTTCTTTTTCTAGGATTTTAAAGTAAAAGCATACCTTATTAATTTTATTCTGTTCTTTTCTAACACAGGCATTTAAAACTATAAATTTCTTACTAAGAACTGCTTTAGCACATACATTTTGATAGGTGTGCTTACATTTTGTCATCAGGTAAAATATTAAAATTTCTTTCCTTATTGATTTTTTAATTTGATCTGTAGGTTATTTTAAAATATGTTGCTTTATTTCCAAGTATTTGGGTACTTTTTAGATATCTTATTGAGTTCTAGTTTAGTGCCATTGCAGTCAGAGAACACCTCTGTGAGGTTTTGATCCTTTAGGATTTACTGAGGCAACATGTGTTGTTTCTTGGTGAATGCTCCATGTGTACTGGAGAAGAATGTGATTTCAGAGGACCTCAATCTATGGGCACCTTGTAGCCATTGTTGATCATGTAGCTCTCAAGCAGTTAAAATTTTTTTTTCTTCCAAGTTTTTCTGTAAAATTTTTGTCCTGGCATCAATTTTCTTGATAATTTCTGGGTTTGTGGGTTCCTGGATCATGCTACAAATTACAAAGCTATGTGAAGTACAGGACAACTTTTTGAATTCTCAAGGGAATTTCTTGTTAGTCCGTCATATAAGCAGAGATATACTTCCTTGTGCAGTAGCTTCCTAATTAGTCTCTGCTTCCTTTCTCCAACCCAGTCTGCATACATCTGCTTGGGTGATCTTTTTCAAAAATGCAACCATATTGTCATTCTTCTGCTTAAGTGCTTTCTCACACAGTTTCTTTCTGGGGCATACAGGGAAGGTGATTCGTGATCTGGCTTCTGTCTCTTTAACATCATCTCCTACTCTTCTCCCCCTCATTGCTTTTTATCCCAGGCATTTCTGTCCCTGAAGCCACAAAGCTCTTTCCTACCTATAGACATTTACATATGTTGTTTCTTCTACCTGGAATGTATTTCACCAGCTTTTCACATGGAAGGCTCATCTCATCTTTGGTATCAGTTCACCTGTCATCACTTCGGAGAGGCCTTCTCTGACCTATGCTTTGTAGGGTATTATTCCCATTCAATACCACTTTCTGTCTATCATATCACTCTATTAATATTCTCCAAAGCACACATGTATAGTTACCTTGTTTATTTTATTTTTTTCCTACTTTATTTTATTTATTTATTTATTTATTTATTTTGTAACATCTTTATTGGAGTATAATTGCTTTACAATGATGTGTTAGTTTCTTCTTTATAACAAAGTGAATCAGCTATACATATACATATATCCCCATATCTCTTCTCTCTTGCGTCTCCCTCCCACCCTCCCTATCCCACCCCTCTAGGTGGTCACAAAGCAGCGAGCTGATCTCCCTGTGCTGTGTGGCTGCTTCCCACTAGCTATCTGTTTTACATTTGGTAGTGTATATATGTCCATGCCACTTTCTCACTTCGTCCCAGCTTACCCTTCCCCCTCCCCGTGTCCTCAAGTCCATTCTCTACATCTGCGTCTTTATTCCTGTCCTGCCCCTAGGTTCTTCAGAACCTTTCTTTTTTTTCTTTAGATTCCATACATATGTGTTAGCATGGGTATTTGTTTTTCTCTTTCTGACTTAGTTCACTCTGTATGACAGACTCTAGGTCCAACCATCTCACTACAAATAACTCAATTTCGTTTCTTTTTATGGCAGAGTAATATTCCATTGTATATATGTGCCACATCTTCTTTATCCATTCATCTGTTGACGGACACTTAGGTTGCTTCCATGTCCTGGCTATTGTAAATAGAGCTGCAATGAACATCGTGGTACATGACTCTTTTTGAATTATGGTTTTCTCAGGGTATATGTCCAGTAGTGGGATTGCTGGGTCGTATGGTAGTTCTATTTTTAGTTTTTTAAGTTACCTTGCTTATATGTTCGTTTACTTGTCTGTCTCCCCCACTAGACTGTAAGCCCCATGAGAAAAGAACTTGTCTGTTTCTTTATCACTGTATCTCTAGTAAGCAGCATAGGGCTTGGCACATAGTAGGGAGTATTCAATAACTTTGTGAATCTATGAATAATTAAGTGATTGAATGAAAGAGATATTTCCTGCTATCTCTAAATTTTCCCTGCCCTCAACCCAAAATGAGCAGATGAAATAATAAAAAAGACATAAAATTAGGTAATTATTTTATTATTTTTAAGAAATAACAGCATCATAAAGCCAATTGAAGTAGAAAGATTTAAAATTTCAATTACTTTGATTTAAGCTCCAGTATTATTTCAAATTTTAAAAAGTGGTCAGGTATAACAAGTGAGCCTAGATGAAACTGGCTGCATCAGGCCTGGTGATTCTTCTGTTAATATCAGTTTTCTAATTTTTGGTTCAGTCATCATTCCAAGCAATTTTTAAAATCTGTGTCTCGGGGACTGGTAGTCTCTAGTAACAAAATATACTACTTTCCTTAAGTCTAATCATAGATTAGGTCCTTAAGTGCTATAGTCATGTATCTTAGAGTCTGTTCCACTTTTGATGGTTGTACTTTTTATATTGCATGGAGGAACTGAACTGAAACAGTCATAGATGAGAAAGGTATGTTCTGGTCTGCAGCCCTCGAGTACTTCGTTGCAAGAGGCTCTGGATCCAGACTTCTTGCAAACCCACCAGAGTGTAATCAACTTGGGAGCTGACCAAATTCCAACTCTAAGAATAGCTCTGCATTAGCTCTAGCCAGCCACAGAGTAACTGAACTGGGCTTTCAGTGAATAGGTAGTGATCCCTCAGGGACTTGTGTCTGCTAGGCAGGATGTGCATTGGTAGCTGGCTTAACATTTTGTCCAGAATTTATTTTTAGGTATTTATCAGAAGAGAATTTGCTGAGTTGTTTGTGTGTGCCTTTTAAAAATGCCAGCACATTATGGTTCTTGGAATTGAGGGTACACTTATTTAGTTGAAGATGGCACCAAGTGATGCTAGTATTAACCTAATAGTATACAGAATTTATTGTGATGTTGAAAAAGCAGGGGAGTGGCCAATTAAAAGTTAGATAATGTTCACTAGGAATGCACCAAAAGTAGCCCATACAAGAGCCAGACAGAGTCCAAGAACCACTGATTTGATTAAATATATTTAGTTTGAGGAGAGGACAGGATCAAGAGGAAGCTGTAATGGTGAATAATACCTTTCATCAATAGGATTTTTTTCCCCGTTCTGTCCCTCTTTTTAACAAAACATTTTTTTTTTAAATGTGGTAAAATACAAAAACAAAATTTACCATCTTAACCATTTCAAAATGTACAGTTCAGTGGTATTAAACACACTCATAATGTTGTACAACCATAGGCATCATTCATCTCTATAACTCCTTTTACCTTTTAAGTGTAATTCTGTATGTATTAAACAATAACTACCCTCCACCCCCCACCCCAGCCCTTGGAAACCACAATTCTACTTTCTGTCTCTGATTTTGACTTCTCTAAGTAACTAATGTAGGTAAGTGGAATCATACAGTATTTGTCTTTTTGTGACTGGCTTACTTCACTTAGCATAATGTCATCAAGGTTCATCCATGTTATAGCCTATGTCAGAATTTCCTTCCTTTTTAAGGCCGAATAATATTCACTTGTATGTATATACCACATTTTGCTTATCCACTCATTTGTTAATGGACCCTTGAGTTGTGTCCACATTTTAGCTATTGTGAGTAAGGCTGCTATGAACATGAGTGTACAAACATCTCCTCAAGGCCTTGCTTTCAATTCTTTTGGGTATATACCCAGAAGTGGAATTGCTGGATCATCTGATAATTCTATTTTTAATTTTTGTAGGAAATGTCATACTGTTTTTCACAGTGACTGTACCATTTTACATTTCTACCAACAGTGTACAATGTTTCCAGTTCCTCCACATCCTTGTCAACACTTGTCATTTTCTGTTTTGTTGATAGTAGCCATCCTAATGAGTGTGAATGGTATCATACAATAGTTATGATTTGCATTTACCTAATGATTAATGAGGTTGAGCATGTTTTCATGTGCTTCTTGGATATTTATATATCTTCTTTGGAGAAATGTCTATTCAAGTCCTTTCCCCGTTTTGAATTGTTTTTTTGTTGTTGTTGTTGTTGAGTTTTAGGAGTTCTCTACATATTCTGGATGTTAATCACTTATCAGATATATGATTTGCAAACATTTTTTCCCATTCTGTGGGCTCCCTTTTTACTCTGTTTTTTGATGGACAAAATTTTAAATTTTAATGAAGTCCCACTTGTGTTTTTTTTCTTTCATAGCTTGTCTTTTGATGTCATATCCAAAAATCATTGTCAAATCCAGTGCTGTACAGGTTTGTCCTATGTTATCTTCCAAGAATTTTATAGTTTTAGGTCTTACATTTAGGTCTTTGATTTTTAGTAAATTTTTGCATGTGGTATTAAGTAAGGATCCAACTTCATTCTTTGCATATGGATATCTAATATTCTCAGAACTATTTGTTGAAAAGACTGTACTTTCCCCATGGAGTGGTCTTGGCACCCTTGTCCAGAACCATTTGACTATATATGTAAAGTATTATTTCTGAGCTCTCTCTTCTATTCCATTTGTCCATGTCTGTCTTTATGCCAGTATTGTACTGTTTGACTACATATTGTGCTTTGTAGTAATTCCTGAAATCAGGAAGTATGAGTCCTCCAATTTAGTTTTTTTTCAAGATTGTTCTGGCTATTTAGGGTCCCTTGAGATTCCGTATAAATGATAGGAAGGGTTTTTGTATTTCTGCAAAAAATGTCATCAGGATATTGTTAGAAATTGCATTGACTCTGTAGATCTCTTTGGGTAGTATTGGGATTTTTAAAATTAACATCTTTATTGGAGTATAATTGCTTTACAATGTTGTGTTAGTTTCTGCTGTCTAACAAAGTGAATCAGCTATATGTATACATATATCCCCATATCCCCTCCCTCTTGTGCCTCGCTCCCACCCTCCCTATCCCACCCCTCTAGGTGGTCACAAAGCACCGAGCTGATCTCCCTGTGTTATGCAGCTGCTTCCCACTAGCTATCTGTTTTACATTTGGAAGTATATATATGTCAGTGCCACTCTCTCACTTTGTCCCTGCTTCCCTTCCCCCCCTCACCTGTGTCCTCAAGTCCATTCTCTACATCTGCATCTTTATTCCTATCCTACCCCTAGGTTCATCAGACTTTTTTTTTTTTTTTTTTTTAGATTTCATATATATGTGTTAGCATATGGTATTTGTTTTTCTCTTTCTGACTTACTTCACTCTGTATGGCAGACTCTAGGTCCATCTACCTCACTACAAATAACTCAATTTTGTTTCTTTTTTATGGCTCAGTAATATTCCATTGTATAATGTGCCACATCTTCTTTATCTATTCATCTGTCGATGGACACTTAGGTTGCTTCCATGTCCTGGCTGTTGTAAATAGTGCTGCAGTGAACGTTGTGGTACATGTCTCTTTTTGAATTATGGTTTTCTCAGGGTATATGCCCAGTAGTGGGATTGCTGGGTCATATGGTAATTCTATTTTTAGTTTTTAAAGGAACCTCCATACTGTTCTCCATAGTGGCTGTATCAATTTACATTCCCACTGACAGTGCAAGAGGGTTCCCTTTACTCCACACCCTCTCTGGCATTTATTGTTTGTAGATTTTTTGATGATGGCCATGCTGACCCGTGTAAGGTGATACCTCATTGTAGTTTTGATTTGCATTTCTCTAATGATTAGTGTTGTTGACCATCCTTTCATGTGTTTGTTGGCAATCTATATCTTCTTTGGAGAAATGTCTATGTAGGTCTTCTGCCCATTTTTAGGTTGGGTGTTTGTTTTTTTGAAATTGAGCTGCATGAGCTGCTTGTGTATTTTGGAGATTGATCCTTTGTCAGTTGCTTCATTGGCAAATATTTTCTCTCATACTGTGGGTTGTCTTTTCATCTTGTTTATGGTTTCCTTTGCTGTGCAAAAGCTTTTAAGTTTCATTAGGTACCGTTTGTTTATTTTTGTTTTTATTTCCATTTCTTTAGGAGGTGGGTCAAAATGGATCTTGTTGTGATTTATGTCATAGAGTGTTCTGCCTATGTTTTCCTCTAAGAGTTTTATAGTGTCTGGCTTTACATTTAGGTCTTTAATCCATTTTGAGTTTATTTTTGTGTATCGTTTTAGAAAGTGTTCTAATTTCATTCTCTTACATGTAGCTGTCCAGTTTTCCCAGCACCACTTATTGAAGAGGCTGTCTTTTCTCCATTGTATATTCTTGCCTCCTTAGTCAAAGATAAGGTGACCATATGTGTGGGGTTTATCTCTGGGCTTTCTGTCCTGTTCTGTTGATCTATATTTATGTTTTTGTGCCATACTGTCTTGACTACTATGCCTTTGTTGTATAGTCTGAAGTCCAGGAGCCTGATTCCTCCAGCTCCGTTTTTCTTTCTCAAGATTGCTTTGACTATTCGGGGTCTCTTGTGTTTCCATACAAATTGTAAAATTTTTTTGTTCTAGTTCTGTGAAAAATGCCCTTGGTAGTTTGATAAGGATTGCACTGAATCTGCAGATTGCTTTGGGTAGTATAGTCATTTTCACAATGTTGATCCTTCCATTCCAAGAACATGGTATATCTTTCCATCTTTTTGTATACTCTTCAGTTTCTTTCATCAGTGTCTTATAGTTTTCTGCATACAGGTCTTTTGTCTCCTTAGGTAGGTTTATACCTAGGTATTTTATTCTTTTTGTTGCAGTGGTAAATGGGAGTGTTTCCTTAATTTCTCTTTCAGATTTTTCGTTGTTAGTGTATAGGAGTGCAAGAGATTTCTGTGCATTAATTTTGTATCCTGCTACTTTACCAAATTCATTGATTAGCTCTAGTTGTTTTCTGGTAGCATCTGTGGGATTCTCTATGTATAGTATCATGTCATCTGCAAACAGTGACAGTTTTACTTCTTCTTTTCCACTTTGGATTCCTTTTATTTCTTTTTCTTCTCTGAAAGCCGTGGCTAAAACTTCCAAAACTATGTTGAATGGTGGTGGTGAGAGTGGGCAACCTTGTCTTGTTCCTGATCTTAGAGGAAATGGTTTCAGTTTTTCACCATTGAGAACGATGTTGGCTGTGGGTTTGTCATATATGGCCTTTATTATGTTGAGGTAGGTTCCCTCTATGCCCACTTTCTGGAGAGTTTTTATCATAACTTGGTGTTGAAATTCGTCAAAGGCTTTTTCTGCATCTATTGAGATGATCATATAGATTTTCTTCTTCAGTTTGTTAATATGGTGTATCATATTGATTGATTTGCGTATACTGAAGAATCCTTGCATTCCTGGGATAAGCCCCACTTGATCATGGTGTATGATCCTTTAATGTACTGTTAGATTCTGTTTGCTAGTGTTTTGCTGAGGATTTTTGCATCTATGTTCATCAGAGATATTGGTCTGTAGTTTTCTTTTCTTGTGACATCTTTGTCTGGTTTTGGTATCAGGGTGATGGTGGCCTCGTAGAATGAGTTTGGGGGTGTTCCTCCCTCTGCTGTATTTTGGAAGAGTTTGAGAAGGATAGGTGTTAGCTCTTCTCTAAATATTTGATAAAATTTGCCTATGAAGCCATCTGGTCCTGGCCTTTTGTTAGTTGGAAGATTTTTAATCACAATCTCAATTTCAGTGCTTGTGATTGGTCTGTTTATATTTTCTATTTCTTCCTGGTTCAGTCTTGGAAGGTTGTGCTTTTCTAAGAATTTGTCCATTTCTTCCAGGTTGTCCATTTTATTGGTGTATAGTTGCTTGTAGTAATCTCTCATGATCTTTTGTATTTCTGTAGTGTCAAGTGTTACTTCTCCTTTTTCATTTTTAAATCTGTTGATTTGAGTCTTCACCTTTTTTTTCTTGATGAGTCTGGCTAATGGTTTATCAATTTTGTTTATCTTCTCAAAGAACCAGCTTTTAGTTTTATTGATCTTTGCTATTGTTCCCTTCATTTCTTTTTCATTTTTTTCTGATATGATCTTTATTATTTCTTTCCTCTGCTAACTTTGGGGTTTTTTTGTTCTTTTTTCTCTAATTGTTTCAGGTGTAAGGTTAGGTTGTTTATTTGAGATGTTTCTTGTTTCTTGAGGTAGGATTGTATTGCTATAAACTTCCCTCTTAGAGCTGCTTTGCTGCATCCCGTAGGTTTTGGGTCATCATGTTTTCATTGTCATTTGTTTTTAGATATTTTTTGATTTCCTCTTTGATTTCTTCAGTGATCTCTTGGTTATTTAGTAGCGTATTGTTTAGCCTCCATGTGTTTGAAGTTTTTACAGTTTTTTCCTGTAATTGATATCTAATCTCATAGCATTGTTGTCAGAAAAGATACTTGATATGATTTCAATTTTCTTAAATTTACTGAGGCTTGATTTGTGACCCAAGGTATGATCTGTCCTGGAGAATGTTCCATGTGCACTTGAGAAGAAAGTGTAGTCTCTTGTTTTTGAATGGAATGTCCTATTAATATCAATTAAGTCTATCTTAGTCTATTGTGTCATTCAAAGCTTGTGTTTCCTTATTTACTTTCATTTTGGATGATCTGTCCATTGGTGAAAGTGGGGTGTTAAAATCCCCTACTATTCTTGTGTTACTGTCAATTTCCCCTTTTATGGCTATTAGCATTTGCTTTATGTATTAAGGTGCTCCTATGTTGGGTGCATAAATAATGACAATTGTTATATCTTCTTCTTGGATTGATCCCCTGATCATTATGTAGTGTCCTTCTTTGTCTCTTGTAATAGTCTTTATTTTAAAGTCTATTTTGTTTGATGTGAGTATTGCTACTCCAGCTTTCTTTTGATTTCCATTTCCATGGAATATCTTTTTCCATCCCCCCACTTTCAGTCTGTATGTGTCCCTAGGTCTGAAGTGGGTCTATTGTAGACAGCATATATATGGGTCCTGTTTTTGTATCCATTCAGCCAGTCCGTGTCTTTTGGTTGGAGCATTTAATCCATTTACATTTAAGGTAATTGCCGATATGTATGTTCCTATTACCATTTTCTTAATTGTTTTGTGTTTGTCATTGTAGGTGTTTTCCTTCTCTTGTGTTTCTTGCCTAGAGAAGTTCCTTTAGCATTTGTTTTAAAGCTGGTTTGGTGGTGCTGAATTCTCTTAGCTTTTGCTTGTCTGTAAAGGTTTTAATTTCTCCCTTAAATCTGAATGAGATCTTTGCTGGGTAGAGTAATCTTGTTTGAAGATTTTCCCCTTTCATCACTTTAAATATGTCCTGCCACTTCCTTCTGGCTTGCAGAGTTTCTGCTGAAATATCAGCTGTTAACCTTACGGGGATTCCGTTTTATGTTATTTGTTGTTTTCCTCTTGCTGCTTTTAATATATTGTCTTTGTATTTAATTTTTGATAGTTTGATTAATATGTGTCTTGGAATGTTTCTCCTTGGATTTATCCTGTATGGGACTCTCTGCACTTTCTGGACTTGATTGACTATTTCCTTTCCCATGTTAGGGAAGTTTTTGACCATAATCTCTTCAAACGTTTTCTCAGACCCTTTATTTTTTTCCTTCTTCTTCTGGGACCCGTATAATTCAAATGTTGGTGGGTATAATATTGTCCCAGAGGTCTCTGAGACTGTCCTCAATTCTTTTTATTCTTTTTTCTTTATTCTGCTCTGTGGCAGGTTTTTCCACTATTCTGTCTTCCAGGTCACTTATTCGTTCTTCTGCCTCAGTTTTTCTGCTATTGATTCCTTCTAGAGTATTTTTAATTTCATTTATTGTGTTGTTCATCATTGTTTGTTTGCTCTTTATTTCTTCTAGGTCCTTGTTAAATGTTTCTTGCATTTTCTCCATTCTGTTTCTGAGATTTTGGATCATCTTTACTATCATTACTCTGAATTCTTTTTTTAAAAGTTTATTTATTTATTTTTATGGCTGCATTGGGTGTTCATTGCTGCACGAGGGCTTTTCTCTAGTTGCGGCGAGCAGGGGCTACTCTTCATTGCAGTGCATGGGCTTCTCATTGCGGTGGCTTCTCTTGTTGCAGAGCACAGGCTCTAGGCCTGTGGGCTTCAGTAGTTGTGGCACGTGAGCTCAGTAGTTGTGGCTCACAGACTCTAGAGCGCAGCCTTAGTAGTTGTGGCACACGGGCTTAGTTGCTCCGTGGCATGTGGGATCTTTCCAGACCAGGGCTTGAACCCGTGTCCCCTGCATTGGCAGGGGGATTCTTAAATTCTGCGCCACCAGGGAAGCCCACTCTGAATTCTTTTTCAGGTAGACTGCCTTTTTCGTCTTCATTTGTTTGGTCTGGTGGGTTTTTACCTTGCTTCTTCATCTGCCACGTATTTCTCTGTCTTCTCATTTTGTTTAACTTACTGTGTTTGGGGTCTCGTTTTCTCAGGCTGCAGGTTCATAGTTCCTGTTATTTTTGGTGTCTGCCCCCAGTGGGTGAGGTTGGTTCAGTGGCTTGTGTAGGCTTCCTGGTTGCGGGGATTGGTGCCTGTGTTCTGGTGTATGGGGCTGGATCTTGTCCTTCTAGTGGGCAGGGCTGCGTCCAGTGGTGTGTTTTTCAGTGTCTGTGAACTTAGTATGACTTTAGGCAGCCTCTCTTGTAATGGGTGGGGTTGTGTTCCTGTCTTGCTATTTGTTTCGCATAGGGCATCCAGCACTGAAGCTTGCTGGCCATTGGGTGGAGCTGGGTCTTAGTGTTGAGATGGAGATCTCTGGGAGAGCTCTCGCTGATTGATATTATGTGGGGCTGGGAGGACTCTGGTGGTCCAATGTCCTGTACTTGGCTCTCCCACCTCGGAGGCTCAGGCCTGACATCCGGCTGGAGCACCAAGACCCTGCCAGCCCCGCGGCTTGGAAGAAAAGGAAGAAACAAACAAACAAACAATAAACAAACAGATAGAACCCCTAAGTAAGTGGTAAAAGCAAAACTAAACAGACAAAATCACACAAAGAAACATACACACACACACACTCATAAAAAGAAAGAAAGAAACAAAAAATCGAAAACGAGGAAAAGAAGAGGCAGACCCCTAGGACATATGGTAAAAGCAAACCTGAAAAGGCAAAATCACCCAAAGAAACATACATACACGCACTCACAGGAAGAGAAAAAAGGAAGAAAAAAGGAAGAAGAGCACCCAAACCAATAAACAAATCCACCAATGATAAGAAGCACTAAAAACTAAGCTAAGATAAACATAAAACCAAAAACAAATCAGACGCAGAAAGCAAACCCCAAGTCTACAGTTGCTCCCAAAGTCTCGCCTCAATTTTGGGAATATTCATTATCAATTCAGGTATTCTACAGATGCAGTGTTTATCAAGTTGATTGCAGGGATTTAATTCGCTACTCCTGTGGCTGCACAGAGAAATTTCCCTTTCTCTTCTTTGTTGGCACAGCTCCTGGGGTTCAGGTTTGGTTTTGGCCCAGCCTCTGCCTGTTGGCCACCCTCAGGCATCTGTTCCCCACCCAGACAGGTGGGGGTTAAAGCAGAGGCTGATTAGGGCTCTCTTGCTCACTCAGGCCAGGGAGAGGGAGGGGTACGGTAGTCACAATTGGAATGGGGAGCGAGCCTGTGGCGGCAGAGGTCAGTGTGACATTGCAACAGCCTCAGGCGTGCTGTGTGTTCTCCTGGGGAAGTTGTCCGTGGACCACGGGACCCTGGCAGTGGCATGCTGCACAGGCTCCTGGGGGCGTGTGGGTAGTGACCTGTGCTTGTGCAGAGGATTCTTTGTGGCAACGGTGGCAGCGTTAGCGGTCCCTGGGGTCCGAGATGACAGCCGCGGCTCGCACCTGTCTCTGGAGTTTGCTTAGGCGGTGCTTTGCCATCTGTGGCACACAGAGCAGGAAGCCCTTCTCCTCACGCACCGCGAAACAATGGTCTGTTGCCTCTCTGGCAGGTCCAGACTTTTTCCTTGTCTCCCTCCTGGCTAGCTGTGGCGCACTAGCCCCCTTCAGGCTGTCCTCACACAGCCAACCTCAGTCCTCTCCCTGGGGTCTGACCTCTGAAGCCCGAGCTTTAGCTCCCAGCCCCCACCCGCCTCAGCAGGTGAGCAGACAAGCGTCTCAGGCTGGTGAGTGCTGGTCGGCACTGATCCTCTGTGCAGGAATCTCTCCACTTTGCCTTCTGCACCCGTGTTGCTGCGCTCTCCTCCGTGGCTCTGAAGCTCCACAACCCCCATCCCTGCCAGTGAAGGGGCTTCCTAGTGTGTGGAAACTTTTCCTCCTTCACAGCTCCCTCCCAGAGGTGCAGGTCCTGTCCCTATTCTTTTGTCTCTGTTTTTTCTTTTTTCTTTTGCCCTACCCAGGTACATGGGGAGTTTCTTGCCTTTTGGGAAGTCTGAGGTCTTCTCCCAGCGTTCTGTAGGAGTTGTTCCACATGTAGATGTATTTGTGAGGAGGAAGGTGATCTCCATGTCTTACTTCTCCGCCATCTTGAAGGTGTCCTAAGTATTGGGATTTTTATCTGTAGTTTTCTTTTCTTCGTCTGGCTTTGGTATCATGGTATTGGTGGCCTTAAAGAATGAGTTTAGGAAACGTTCTTCTATAGTTTTTGAAGTTTGACATCTTAATAATATTAAGTCTTTCAATACATGAACATGGGATATGTTCCATTTATTTATGTTTTTAATTTTTTCCACAATGTTCTGTAGTTTTCATTGTGCAAGGCTTTCATGTCATTGGTTAATTCCTAATAATAAAAATATTTTTTTGGATAAAAAACATTATAAATGGAGTTGTTTTTGTAATTTTCTTTTCAAATTGTTCATTGTTAATGCATAGAAATGCAACTGATTTTTGTGTGTTGACTTTGTATCCTGCTACTTTGCTGAAATCATTAGTTCTAAGAGTTTCTTTTCATGGAATCTTTAGGGTTTTCTACATCAAAGATCACATCATCTGTGAACAGAGGTAGTTTTACTTCATTTCCAATTTGGTTTCCTTTTATTTCTCTTTCTTGCCTAATTGCTCTGGATAGTACTTCCAGTACTATGTTGAATAGAAGTGATGAAAGTGAACATTCTTGTCTTGTTCCTGATCTCATAGGAAAAGCCTTCAGTTTTGCACCATTGAGTATGATGTTCACTGTGGGTTTTTCACATATGACTTTTATTATGTTGAGGTAGTTTCTTTCTGTCCCTTGTTTGCTGAGTGTTTTTTATCAAGAAAGGGTCTCAACGTTTTGCCAGATGTTTTTTCTGCATCATTTGAGATGATCATGTTTGTTTTTTCCTTCATTATGCTAATGTGGTGTATTACACTGATTGATTTTCACATGCTGCACCATCCTTACATTCCAGGAATAAACTCCATTTAATTATAGTGTATAATTGTTTTAAAACGCAGCTAAATTCAGTTTGCTAGTGTATTGTTCAGGATATTTTCATCAATGTTCATAAGAGATATTGGTCTGTAGGTTTCTTATAATGTCTTTGGTATCAGGGTAATGCTGGCTTTATAAAGTGTGTTAGAAAGTGTTCCCTCCTCTTTAGTTTTTTAGAAAAGTTTGAAAAGAATTGGTATTAGTTTTTAAAATATTTGATAGAATTCAGTATTGAAGCCATCTGCTCCAGGCCTTTTATTTGTTGTGATATTTTTGATTACTGATACAATCTCCTTACTAGTTATAGGTCTATTCAGATTTTATGTTTCTTTGTGATTTCTTTGTTTTGTTAGGTATATTTTTCAGGATTTGTCTATTTTATCTAGGTTTTCCAATTTGTTGGCATACAATTATTCGTTTTACTCTCTCATAATCATTTTTATTTCTGTAGAATCAGTAACGTCCCTTGTTTCATTTATGATTTTAATAATTTGAGTTTTCTCTCTTTTTAAAGAGACACAAATCTCTTTAATGTTTCTGTTCCTTTTTACACATTATTTTCTCTGTCTAGAGTCTCCTTCTCTATTTTGTCCATTTAACAAACTCACACAGATTCTTCCAAATCCGGCCTAGATATTTCTTCTTTCTTAAACCCTAATAGGATTTATCAGTCCTTACTCAGAGTCTTCTGAATGTTATTACCGTCCTTATCAGGTTGTTCTCTAATTTATTCATTTACCTATATATCTCGCCTGTTGTTTTCCTGAGGGCAAATATTGAATTTTGTTAATTTCCTTATCCTAAGCATTTAATACAATTACTAAGAGATAGGAGATACTTACACAGTTGATATTCAAATTATTTTACAATCATCAGGTCCTTTGACACGAACCAATCAGAATATATAACTGACTAGTCAGAATAGACAATGGCTATTATTCCATACTTTCATATACTGGCTGGGTATTAGTCCTGGGTGCTTAGTCAGTGCCTGTAGAGTGAATGAAATGGGCAAGAGCTTTTTTCCTTTTCCCCCCTTTTTAGGTAGTGATTGTGTATGATTGTTGTTCCTCCTGTATAATTAAAAGATATTCTTCCTCTTCCCTAATACTCTTTTAAAATTAATAGAAAGGAAGAAGCTGAGAGAAAGAATTTTCTTTACTTCTATGGAAAACATTTTAATTCCTCAATTTCTTATTTTTCTTTGTATATACTTACTTTTTTATAAATTATTGTGCTCTGTAGGAGCTGTGAGGGAAAGAGGTTTAATGTTTTCATCCTTATCTTAACTCAAACGTAATTAAAGTCATCTCATACAGTTAAGAAACAGAATAAATACATAACTGACTCATCATGCCCAATAGATAGCCAACTCTTGGGGTGAAAGCCTGGCCTCACTTGAGCTTGAGACTTTTCTTAGGACTGGGATATGTCAAGAATGAAAGGTGATGTGAAGAAGCTATGTTATTTTCTGGTTTATCCATAAACTTGTCACTTCATCTCTGCATTAAACATCACCACCAAAATTCATTTCATATGGATGCAATTTGATTTTTTATGTCTTTTTATGGCAACAAATTCTTGCTTAGTAGAGGCAATTTAGAATTATTGATAAAAAATGAAAATTTAAGTGTATTCTATATTATATTAAAAATAGTATTAATACCAAATCTACTTTTTCAAATTGCATACCACATGTACCTCTGAAAAGATAAGAAAGTATAGTCTTGAAAAACTATCTCTAAAGGAAAATTACATATATTGAATCATTTTTGAGTGGTTTTCATTAAAAATGAAAGATTTATTTCCATTCTTAGAGTTCCTAAATACTGTAGCTGTTGTAGTCAATACTACCACAGCCTTTTTGCTTATATTAATACACACATGGTTGCTGTACTCGTGTGCAGTTGATAAGCATTGACAGGTGAGCATCAGAGAAACAAATTTTTTTAATTGAGAACTTTTTGCTATGTATTTAAAATATATTCCATGAATTTTAAATTCCCAAACAGTATGCAGATATTCCTTAATAGAAAGAGTAGATTGAATTTTCTTGCATTTAAGGATTCCTAAATATGCAATATATCAACAACACTTATTTAGAAGCTACTAATGACCAGATACTGTGCCCAGGGATTATACAACTGGATAAGACACAGTCTTTCTCTTTCATGAGCTCAATTATCTGCATTTTTAAAAAAATCTAGAAGACAGAGCCTCAAATGGATTAAGTAATTTACCCAGAGTTCCCCAACTAAGACAAGTGTCAGATCTAGGAATATTTATCTCAGGAGTTCCCTAATGCTTATCCTTTGATTGGTTTTATCAGAATTATCTTGGGAAGCTTTAAAAAAAATTACACATTTCCACACACACTGGACTGACCAAATTAGACTAGCTAAGGGTGAGCCCCAGGATGTTTATTTTTATGATATTTCTCAGATGATTCTAATGCATAGTCAAGATTAGACATCACTGATTTATCTGACTCTAAAGATACCTTTTAAAACTTGAAGCACTGCCTTTCTTTCAGTATTAATACACTCAGAAATCAGTATGTCATGAATCCTAGATTTCCAAAGATAGAATATGTATGAAGAATAAAATTGTATACAGAGAGCCTGTGGATGAAACCTTTAAGCAAGAAATGATTCATAAATATGAACTTTGTTCCTGGCCTGGAGAGCCTATTTGCTCTTTGTACCTTAACTCAGAATGGCTGGGAAATGATTGAGTTAGATACTGTTTTTTTTTTTTTTTTTTGGTCAAAAATGTCAAGTTTACATTCTCTTTACATGTTCAGGAATATGTTTACATGAACAGTTTACATGTTCAGGAATATGTAGCTTTTCATCTCTTTTCGTAATAATCACTACTATTCGGATTATGGGGCAGTGAAGGGAAGAATATATATTCTTTACATACCAAGTTGGAACTCAAAATGTATTGATATTTTCTTGTAGAAACAATTTTATAAATGATGATTAAATAGAACCTTAGTGGGTATTATTGCATAAGCCATGCTGACTAAACCTAGATTCCTGCTGGCTTCTTAGCAGCCAGCTGGTGGGGAAGGGAAGGAAGACCTCAATAGGCAAGGCCTGGGTCATAAGGGCTTGTTGTAGAGGATGGTCACCTACAGTCTACAGGACTCTGCTCAGAAAATATTGTGTACTTTAGCTCAATATAAGATAACTATGGATTGGAGAACTTGATTAGTCTGAAGTTTGGGAGTGGAGGAGGCTGAATATTATAAGCAGTAGCTGAGATTGTCGTTCAGACATTGATCTTGAAATGTGTTTATATCAAGTCCCCAAGTTAATTTCTTAAAACTTTTTACCTCATCACATATTTTTTAAGAAGACATCTAACATTTTCATTGCATGTTTAAATGGTTGCAGAGTATAATTTCTAGCATATTACTAATACCGACACATCATAGTAAAACAGTTATAGCTTCTTTAAAAATATTTTCAAAATCATGTATCAGTTTGACAGCTTCCATTAGTCTTAAAAAATCAATGAACAAAGTCATTTTTAACAACTGAAAGTTTTCCTTCCTTGTTTTTCCTTGAAAATGTATTTACATTCCACTTCCCTCACAATATTTTATCCCCATATATTTTTCACTAGAAATCTTTAAAAAAAATCACCTTTTTATACTTTGTTCCAATAAAAAATATATAGTAAATTAAATATTTAAAACATTTCAGTGACCATAAGGCTTAAAGTTTTGAAAAATTTCTAATGGATTGAGTTTATGATAATTACCAATAGTAAATATAATAATAAACTGTCATAAAAATTATTTTAAGTTATATATCAGCTGACCACTTATTTAGTCTATTATTAATTCACAATTGGTTAAAATAACATTAATATAAAGTTTGATTAAAAATTATTAAATATAAGAAATAAAATTTACTAGAAATTTATTTCTTAATTAAATGGATGGAACTGGTTTTCTTTTAAACTTTGTTCATAAATCCATATGTGAATATCACTTATTACAGACTGAGACAGAATGCAGCATCAATCCAATTTTTATTTATTTTTATAGATGCAAGTACTGAAGAAATTTGTTCACATTGACAACTAGAGTACATGACTAGAAATTTGTTCACATTAATGTGAATAGAGGTTTAGTTATAATGATTCATTCAATTCTTGGAACTCTTTCCAAATTATCTGACAAAAAAAATAGCTATCTACCATCAAAAGTTATTTTGAGTTATATAAGAGCTGACCATTCATTTAGGTTTTTCTTCAGTTTGTTCAAAGCAAGGAGTTGAAAACACCAGGCTTGCAAAATGATTTGTTACCCAGTTAGTGATTCAGTCTGTCAGTTTCTGGGAGTTATACCAAAAAGGCTTTACCAAAACTTATTAATGACTATTTATTCTTATTACTTTTTCACTTAGAGGCATCTTGTTTAAACCAGTATACTAAAAATGATTTGGAAAATGTTAATTTTAGTACCTACCAATTACAATTTACAGTGATAAATTTATTTTGCCTTTGCTTTAAATTATTTGTATAAATATCTTAGAACTGCATATTTAGCTTAGTTTATGGAAAATATGTAACATATGAGCTACTAGGTAAAGCTAGTCCTTGTCGTCAAACCGATTAGGCAAATGAAATTTTCTGAAAAATCTCACTTTATTTTTCAATTAAAAAAATGTTAATATTCTTGAATAATCTTAATGTGATTTCTTAAATGTGACAAAAGCTGTTTATGAGTAGACCACATTTACTCGTGTCACTTGAAAAAAAATGGAATGTTATATATTAATATTACAGTAATAATATTTCCCATTTTAATAATAGCATCTGATACTGAAATAGGGACTCAACTTTTGGCGGACAGTTTCTTTATGAATAGAAATGTTCTCAATGAAGGGTTTAAAGTTACAGGTATTATCCATAATGCTATTTCTTGGGATTACTCACTGAATCACCTCCATTCACGGAGATCCTACATTGCCAACAAAGCCCCAAACAACCTGAATATTGGTATTCACAGTTTTGAAATCTCGTCACCAGTTGATTCCTGGGCAAGTCGCTGTGTGTTATAATTTCATCAGTTATGTTGTTTTTAGTAAAACTGGGAATGATTGGAAACATCTATATATTAATCAATGTGTAAGTAACATCTTCTATCTACCACAGTTATTGTCACAATCTGCTTGCTGAACAATGCCTCCTGAAATTTTATGACCTCTACAAAGTATGGCGGTATCTATAATGCTTTAATAAAATTGTGCTGATGGACTTACCAGCTATCATCTTTTTAGCTATTCACTTGTGGAGCAGAATAATAACTTTTTTTTTTTGGTCATATAGGACCTTCTAGTTTTAACTGTGAGCAATATTAATTTGTAAAAGTTTTCCAAAGTCAGTCTTGATTTCTACTTGTAAATTTCTAATACCTTGAGTATTCTTCTTCTAACATTAACAGCTTTCTTTAAGGTTTGAATGTTTTGCAAATAAAGGATGTGTAGCAAGAGAGGTGGTTTCATGCTGTTGTTTTACAATAATGTATCAAGAGCAGTCTCTCTTATGGTCTTTCTGGAGCAGTGCATTCTTTCACAGTTTGGAGTCACTTTCCCAGAAGGGGTATATATCTGAGGGCATTTTCTTATATATTCTCGTAACTCCCTTCTTAACCCTGAATGGATTTTAACAAATTACAAGTTATTAAATGGCATTAGTTTATTGTTGGGTAGCATATCACAAACAGGCTTTATAAGGTATGATCTACTTTATTAGCAATTAAAATATTTTTATTAAGAACAGTGCCAATTAAAAATGATAATGTCAGTTGCTTCTTACCCTTAAATTATATTTTTTAGTATTATTGCAATCAGAATTAGATTCTTGCTATGGCTTTTTTCAAAGTTTGTTCAGCCAGTACCGTCGTTAGTCATGGATGTATAACTGTAGCAACCCTAATGTTCTCTGAACACAGAAGAAAGCTCTGCACATATACGCAAGTATTGGCATTAGCTGTTGACACAACTCCATTTATATCAATATCTCATCTACAAGTATATTGTTTGTATTATGAATATATGACAGGAAGTAGCCACATATTTCTTTCTTCTCAAGCTATTTGTCAATTATCTATAATAAATACTTAACTGCTGTATTGAGAAACTAAGTTAAGAAAATCATGATTTCATGTATAATAAGACTGCTAGGTGAATTTGCTCATCTGCAGTTTCTATTCCATTGAGGTGATGCTAGTGTTGATTTGAAAATCTTCTCTTAGAATTGGTAACTCCAGATTATTGACATGACAAAAAAACACATTACAGTATAGTTTATTTACAACTTACCCAGTTAACAAGGTCATTAACAATATGACACAACTGGAGCCTCATTTCTGTCATCTCCTGTAAACAATAAGGATCTATATTTCTGGATTATTTGTCTTATGGTTTTGTTGATATTTCAGATTCTTCTGCCTACTTTTATCTTGCGAACATAGACTACTTTATGCTCTAAGGAAGTATGGGAGAAAGCAAAGTTTTATTTGGTCAGAGGGATCTAAAACTTCTCCATTAAGTGTAACCTTTGCTGAGGGTTTTTGATATACAATTTTTACCAGCCTAAGGAAATGCCCTTTTATTCCTACTTTGATTTTCAAGGTAAAGAGATACTAGTTTTCCTAGGAGTTAATTTAATATTCCTAGTTTTCTAAGTTACTTTAAACCATAAAATGGTATTGAATTTTATTAAATGCTTTTCTTCATTGATTGAGATAATCATATGATTTTTCTTCTTTAATCTGTTATATTGATTGCTTAACTAGATTTTCTGCTTTTGCACTATCCTTACATTCCTGGGGTTAAATTGTGGTTGATAGTGATATAACATGTTTTTTTTGTTTGTTTGTCTTGGATTTTGTCATTTAATTTTTAGTTTATGTTTTGACTCTACCTATATGTGAATGAAATTGGTGTGTGCTTTTCTTGTCTTATGTCATAATTCCATTTGCTTCGTAAAATGAGTTATATGAGTTTTGTTCTTTTTTAAATTTAGTTTTATGAAACAATTTATATAGGATATGAATTAATGGTCCTTTAAAAGTGTGGTAGAATTCACCTATAAAATTGCAGCAATTGCTCTAGGTAACCTTCTGATAAGCCTTCAGCCCACCCCAGATGACAGCTACAAATTGTTCCTCAACATACCAGTAGCTTCCTGCATCTCTCTGCCTAAGGGCATTTTATGGCCAAAGGAATAGGCTTAACATGAAGGACAGGCACAGAAGTGCCAGTGAGCTAGTAGATAAATACCCCAGCCTCCTTGCCTCTTAGTGAGATGATTCTAAGAGGGTTCCATCAAGACTAAGCTCCATTTGCCTCCAGAAATAATGTACTCTTTAATTGACTGTTTATTGGTTTTTTTTCCTTCCATGTTTTACTTCCCCACTCTTTCACTGTACTTCTTGGTATCATTTTTCAAGTAAACAAACTACTTTGCATTCAAATCTTTGGCTCAGGATCTGATTGTGGAGAAACCCAAAACAGGAAAAACCATTTTGGCCTGAGATTTTCTGCAGAAGTATTAAAAATTTTTAAATTGAGCTATAATTCATATAACATAACATTCACCATTTTCAAGTGGCTTTTAATATATTCACATGTTGTGCAACTGTCACCATTACCTAATTCCAGAACATTTTCATCACCCTGAAAAGAAGCCCTGCGTCCATTAGCAATCACTCCCATCTCACCCAACACCCAGGAAACCAGTAATCCACTTTTTTTCCTCTATAGATTTGCCTATTCTGGACATTGTATATAAATGGATTTATGCAATATGTGGCCTTTTGCGTCTGGCTTCTTTCATTTAGTATGATGCTTTTAAGGTATCTGTGCTGTAGCAAGAATTAGTACTTCATTCCTCTTTATGGTTTAATAATATCCCATTGCATGGATTTATCATATGTTGTACATTTGCTCACCAACTGACGGACATCTAGGTTGTTTATACTTTTTGGGTATTATGAATAATGCTGTTAGGACCATATTCTTACAAATTATGTGAACATATATTTTCAATTATCTTGGGTATTACTTAGTAATGAAATTGCTAGGTCATATGGTAATTCTATTTTTTAATCTTTAAAGAACTGCCAAACTTTTCCACAGAGACTGTACCATTTTTTATGTGTACCATGAATGTACAAAGGTTACAATATCTCTACATCTTCACCAGCACTTATTATTTTCTGTTTTAAAAAAACATTATATCTATCACAGGGCGTGTGAAGTTCTTTTGAGTTCATTTGCTGCCACCACTGTCCATAGGCATGGCTGAAATCGGATGTGAACCAAGGAGTGCCAAAATAATCTGCAACATGAGACTTAGGATGGACTTCATGCAAAAAAATCTAATGTCCTAGGTCATAAGCGGCTGGGGTTTGAATTCTGGCTGTATTACTTATCGGCTGGAAGACCTTTTCTATGTGACTTAACCTTTTCAATCTTCAGTTTCTTCATCCATAACTAAGGTGTAGACTAAATGAGATAACAAATATGCAAGAATTAGACGAGTGTCTAGAAGATAGTGAGAACTCAGAAAGTTCTGTTCGTTGCTGTTGTTGTTGTTAGTAGCATAGCAGTGGCAGTGGTAGTGGTGGTGGTGGTGGTGTTATTAGTAGTAGCACCAGGGTTGTGGCTAGAGCCTAGAGTTTGACGCCCAGTCCAGTCTGTGCGAAGTGTGGTCTGCAGACCAGGAGAAGCAGCATCCCCTGGGATGTTGTTAAAAATTCAGAATCCTTGCCTCTCTGCCCCCAGACTTGGGAATCAGAATCTGCATTTTACAAGTTCCCCTGGCGATTGGAATGCACATTACAGTTTGAGAAGCATGGGTCTAGTACATCATTTTGCTATTCTCAACTTATCCAATGCAGTTCCCACAATTTTGTTTTTAAATTTTTGTAACAGCTTTTTTGCGGGACAGTTGTTATACAAAAGCAGCACATATTTAATGTATACAATTTGATGGCTTTGAACATATGCATACACCCGTGAAATCATCACCTAGATTGAGGTGATAAACATATCCATCACCTCCAAAACAAACAAACAAACACACACCCATAATTAAATGTGATCTCTCTGTCACCCACAATAAAAAACCGAGTAGTATTCTGAAATCAGTTGGGTTAGATCAAAAGTAGGACATTGATTGAACAAGTCTGGAAACCTCTAAGGTAAGCTATACATATTTTACTTTCGTTTAAATATTTAAGCAATTTTAATACATGTAAAATAATCTTAAAATACTTCGTGCATTTTGACTTTTGATCAGAAAAAATATATTTCATAATAATACTTGTATTTGGGAAATTCTTAAATGTTATTTTATTTTTTCCTTAAAGACAATTTCTTGAGGTCCATGGTATTTGGATTATAGAAATTTGCTAGGCAAACAGACTTTAAAGAAAGTAATGTATAACTATTACATACTTATCGTTAATATATTAATTCACTCATTCATTGAACATGTCTTGGTGTTTTCTAGGTACTTGGGATATAGCAGTGAACTAAAATAGACAAACACCTCTTATCTTTCTGGGGAGTATATTCTAATTAGGAGATGCACACAACAAATGAGATAAATAAATATTAGAAGGTGTAAGTGCCCTGGAGAAAATGAAAATCTAGATACTTAATTTTGGGTGATGGAATTTTAATTTGGATGGTCTTGAAAAATGACGGTTGAGCAGCAACTTGAAAAACTTGAAAAAGATGAGCGAGCTAACATTGCCGATATTTAGGGGAAAAGCAGTTTAGATTGAGGTAATAGCAAATACAAAGGTCCTGTGGTAGGGGCATGCTTGACATGTTGGAAGAATAGCAAGGAAGTCAGTGTGGCTGGAGCAGAACAAGTGGATGAGAATAGTGAGACACAAAGTTAGACAGTGAGATTGCAGAGGACCTTCTGGATCTCTGGATTGCAGAGGACCTTCTGTAAGGACTTTGGCATTTATTCTGAGCAAAATGGGGAGTATGAAAAGATTCTGACCAAAAAAAAGTGACATGACGTGACTTACATTTTAAAGCATTTTGAAGAGTTTACTTTGATGGTTTTGTTGGGATAGATTAATGAGAGTGAGAAAAGAGTGGCATCTAGGAGACCAGTTATGAGGATATTGCAATAATTTAGTCAGGCAATGGTGGTGACTTAGATTAGGGTGGTTGTGCTGAAGGTGGTGAGATGTCATCTCTGTAGATATATTTTAAAAGTAGAATCAAAAAGATTTTCTAGTTGAATGTATGTGGGGTATGAGAGAAAAAGATTATTCCAAGATTTTTGGCCCGAGGCAAATTGGGAGGATGCAGAATTGCCATTAACTGCTATGAGTAAGACTGTGGATGGAGCAGTTTGGGGGTGAAGGTCTGGAATTCAGTTTTGGCTTCGTTAAGTTTGAGATGAATCAAAATACAAATGCACTGAAACTAGATAAAAGTCAGTGCTTTTAATTTTGTGCTGTGATAGAGTTGTGATACAGTTTATCTTTCATATAGTAAATCTCCCTTGGGTGGGCCAAGTTGGACTTGCCTTACATTGAACTGTGCTTTGAAGTAGATCAGATGACTGCATGATTAGTGATGTTATTGCCTTTTAGCAGTTACAGGAGCAAGAAGCACAATTTGCAAAACGAAGTCCATATAGTAGTGCATGGCTTCTGGAAATTTACTTGCAAGGATCTCATATAGTTTTATCCATTAATCTTAAAGTTTTAAAGAACTTTTCTTCTCTGAATTAATGCCTTTTCCTTAAAAATTTCTCTTTCCCGAGAGTGTTCTAGTGATTTCCATACCACCAATGTTTTGTTAGTGATTTGTTACTATTTCCTCTAGTTTCACACCTCTGATTCTTTTCAATTTGGATAAAGCATCATTTTCTAACCTTCATGTAATTATGTTCTGGCCTCTCCCTTTATAAGATGTCCTCTTCAGAAATTATGTTCTGTTCTCCATTTTAAATGAAACCTAAGTGAATATGCTTTATATTTTAAGAAAAATTAAACTTGCTTTCTCCAATTTAAGCCATAATTTTACTTTAAATTTATTGAAATGACTTTATAGTTCTATAATTTATAAGCATAACTTTTAAGTTATATATGTTGGAAAAGAAAACTGTCAACTGATAGTACATTGGTACTCTATTGAATTTTTGAGTAAGTTAACACGCAATGGAAAATAATTATTCTAATTAATACCATCACATTTTATAATGTAGAATAATGATACTCTTTCAACTCACTTTTTAATTTTATTAAAGTTACTATATTTTTAACTGAAATTTAATTTATTTTTAGGGAAAAAAGTAGGTTAACAAGGTAGTGCTAATATGCAAAGAAGCCAGTAGTCCATATTGAACAAAGTGCTATAGCACAGACTAGTGGGAAAACTTAATAACTGCAGAAATGTTTACTTCCCTTAGAATTGCTGGATATACCTACTGCTTTAAGAATTGTCTTTTCTTTTAAAAACACTTAGAGAAATTTAAATTTAAAATGCAATTCTGAATTAAAATAAGATTTAAAAGTCAAATATTTATTATGAAGGCAACAGCTACTTATTCTGATAATAATCAATGTACAATTAAATTCTCCTCAGTGACTAATTTACTTTGACAACCACTTCCCTAGTTTTTTGGATAAAATTTAATTTAGAACAGGGAGTTTATAAAATGATTCAAGTGCTTTGATGAAAAGAAAACTAGAAAAGAACACTACAAAACATGTACAGCTAATTGGTTACCTTTTATGTAATCTGACTCCTTCACTCACACCTCTCCATAAAAAACAAAACAAAACCCTGGAAGTAAGCTGTATTGTATTTTAAAAATTATATTTGTATGAAAATTCAGTAATTAGTTCTCAGTTAACTAATATATTTATGGTAAATACACATTTCCTTTTAGTGTGATTATGAATATCAGTAAATGTTTTCACTAGTCCAATTAACCTTAACTGGTTCTCCCTTTTTCATTTTGAAATATTTCAAACATGTCGGGAAGTTTAGAGACTACCGAGCAGTTATACAAATCTTAACATTTTGCCATTTTTGGGGTATTTTTCTTTGTTTTTTTTAGATATAGAGCAGTTATCTCGAATACTTATCATTCTACATGTTTTTATTTGTATAGTTTAACTTAATACCTAAACACTGCTAAACCATATATAGTATTTTTTTACAAGGTTTTTACAAGGTTATTATGGATCATACTGTACATATTTTCCTGAAACTTGCTTTCTTTAACTCTATATTTTGACAGTTATCTCAAAATTTAGATTCATCTAAATCTAATTCACTCATTTGACTGCTGAATATAATTCTTCTGCATGAATATGCTAGTTTATCTGCTGATTTAGGTTATCTAATATTTTTTCCTAATAGAGGTAGTGCTCAATGAACATCCCTGTTCATGTCTTCTTGTAATTTCTCTAGGGTAGAAGTAACATTTCTGGATCATAGAGTATATAAGTAGCCATTTTCAGTTTCACTAGATATTGCACAGTGGATCTCCAAACTGTTTTGCAGTCCTGGGAGGAATGTTTCTGAGTACTGGCTCGTCTACTTCCTCTGAAATGCTTGTTATTGTCAGACTTTTAAATGTTGTCAAACTAATGGGAGTGAAATAGTAACTAATTTTTAAAAATTTGTAATTTTTCACTGGTGAGATTAAGCTCCTTTTTATTTGTTTATTGTCCAGTTGGGTTTCTCTGTGGAACTGTATATTCATTTCTTGACCTATTATTCTGCTGTGATGTTTGTCTTTTTCTTATTGAACTATGGAAGTTCCTCATATATTCTGAATGCATATCCTTTATAAACTGTATACATTGCAGTAAAACCTCTCTCAGGTTGTGGTTTCTTCTTTTACTTTATCATATTATATTACTATTCAAAAATGTTTAAACATTTTAATATAGTAAATTTTAGTTTGTGCTTTTTGTATTTGAGTTACAGATATTTTGCTTCTTGACATTTGTTCTAAAAGTTTGGAAGTTTTGTCTTTCATGTTTCAGTGTTTAATCCATTTGGAACAGCTTTTTGTATATGGTGTGAGGTGTGAATCTATTTTTTCCCCCATTATGGACAACCAGTTGTCTTGGCTATATTAATTTAATAGTGCGTCCTTTCTCCACTGATTTGTAATGTGATCACTGGCATATGTGAGAGTCTGTTTCTAGAGCCTCTAGGATGCTCCATGTTCTATTTACCACTTCTCTACTGATACCACACTGTCTTAATTTGTCACTTTATAATAAGTAGAGCAAGTCCACCTTAAATTGTTACTTATCTTCAGAATTATCTAGATTTTCTTATCTTTGGTTCTTCCATATTCATTTCAGAATTAGCTTGATAAATTCTATGAAAAACATGGTAGGAGTCTGATTAAAATTGCACTGAACGTTATAGATTTAATTCGGGAGACTGACATCCTGGTGGTATTTGGTCTTCTCATTGCAACAGAGTATATCTTTCCATTTATGTAAGTCTTCTTTTAGACTCTTGTATACTAATTTTCTTTGAAACAGGTATCTTTAAAATTTTTTTATTAAATGCTTATGATTGGTTATTAGTGGTGTACTGAAATGCTGCTTATCTTTGTCCATCTTTGATCTAGGAAACTTATGGAGCTCTCTTATTACTTCTAATATGTTGTCTGTAGATTTTCTTGGATTTTTGTGTCATAATCAAATGGTATTCACAATCATATAGTGTTTAGAGAAGGACAGTTTTATTTCATCCTTCTTCTTGTCTCGTGTGTGTGAGATTTACTAATAAGCTAGTGCCTCCAGGACAGTGTTGAATAGAAGTGATGATACTTGGGATCTTTAGCTCATTCCTGACTTTAAGGGAAATGCTCTTACTTTTCATCTTTAAGTATAAAATAGGATATAAGTTTTTGTAGATACCCTTTATCAGGCTTAAGCATTGCTTTTCTATTTTTTGTTTGCTAGATTTTATTTTCACATGAATGAGTCTTACATTTTATGAATGCTGAATGGTTTTTCCATATCAATATGATCACTTTTTTTCTATTTTAATCTATTAATGTGGTGAATTACATTGGTATATTTTCTAATATTAAACTGTTCTTGTTATAGTCTTCCCTTTGTCATGATAGGTTCTTTTTGCTCTTTATCATATATATTTGCTGTATGAAATTTAGCATTTGATTTTAAGATCAATGCATCCATTTTTATTTGTGCTATTGGCCTATAATTCTACTTTTATATTGTCTGTGATAGGCTGAAAATGGCCCCTCAAAAAAATATCCATGCCCTAATCCCTGAACCTGTGAATAACCTTATATAGCAAAACAAACAAACAAACAAACAATCTTTGCAGATGTCATTATGTAAGAATCTTGAGATGGGAAGATTATCTGCCTGGGTCCTTAATATAATCATTTGTATCCTTATAAGAGGGGGATTACACACACACACAGAGAAGGTGATGTGAGGATGTAGCAGAGAGAGATCTGAAGATACTGTCCCTGAAGATTGGATTGACGTGGCCACAAGCCAAAGAATGCTGGTAGCCATCAGAAGCTGACTGCCAGAAGAGGCAAAGAACTGATTTCCTCTAGAGCCTCTTGAATGAGCGTGGCCCTGTTGATACCTTGATTTTGGCCCATTGATACTGAATTTGAATTCAGACTTCTGGTCTTCAGAACTGTGAGAGAATATATTTCTGTTGTTTTAGACTACCAGTTTGTGGTAATTTGTTACAGCAGCCATAGGAAACGAATTACTGCCCTTTTCTGATTTTGCCATTAAAATCTTTCTAGTCTTATAAATTGCACTGGGGACCTTACCTTTTTTTTTTTTTCCCCCTTTCTATAATAGTTTGAAAAAGTTTGGGATTATCTGTTTTTCCAGTGTTCGGTAGGAGTCAAATGTAAAACCATTTAGACCTCATTTTTTTTTTTCTTTTGTTTTTGTGAGATGATTTTTTTAAAAAAGTTTTCACTGTAGCTTCTTCCTCTTCTCTCTGTCCTCCTCTTTCCCTCCCTTCTGCCTTTCCCCTGAGCTTATCCCTTCCTTATTAACAATTTTGTGATTGCCTTCATGCAGTATCTGGGCTCTCCAATCCAGAACCCGGTCTTTAGGAGTGAGCTGGGATCTTGTTTCCATCTTGATATTTAGTCATCTTGCAAATTAATATATTAGTGGTATTTTAAATTAATGATCTTGCAAATTCATACATACAAACCAAGGTCATGGTTGGCTTTGTTCAGCGTCTTGTTATAAGACTGTGTCCCACTTTTCTGAACCCACAGCTATGTGTAATCTGTAGGTTGAGGCAGCTTTCTATAGCATTTTCCAGCTCCTTTTATTAGTGAAGAAGGACCTGGGCATCAATAAGTAAACCTGACTCCAGATTTTCATTTTATATAGGGCACATTTAGTTCTTTTATCCCAAAAGAGCTATGCTCTCAGCTATTGGTGCCTGCTTTTTGGCTGGGGGCACAGTGGCCCCGAGGCTTCAGCTCTGCTTATCTGCCATCATTTCTCTTTTGTTTTAATTTAACTTGATTTAATTTATTTATTTCTATTTTTCCATAAGCTAAAATTCTGGAAGCAGAAACAAAAATCTTTCTGTACAAGCAATGTCTATTTTAGCTGAAAGATGTTAAAAGTAAGATTTATATCATGACATAAGACAAACCAATATACAGAAATAAAAGTAGAGTTTAAGGAAAGAGGTGTAAAGGTTTAAGTTTAGGTAGAGTGGTAGAGATCACTGTAATTTTTAATTCTCTATAATTTCTCTGAGGTTTTAAGTATAAATTAAAATTGCATTTTTTGGCAATTGTGTGTTTTGTTTTGATAAACAGTGCAGATACCCCAAATTTTCAGTAATATTGACTGCATGGCAAAACAATAAATGATTATATTTTCAACTTAATTGTCTTTCATTTTCTGTCTTTTAAAAGACTAGGTTACTTTTCTGTGCTGTGCAGCCTCCCACCCCACAACTCCTGCCCAGAGCAGAGGAATCAGCTGTTTTATCAGAAACTTGAAGCTCTCTGTGGATCTGGTTCATACTTTGTACTTAGGCGAATATTAATCTCTGAGGCGAATATTAATCTCTGAACATAGCTGACAGTATTCAGATCACAGTGTAATAGGTATAGTATATTTGAAGTGCCTCCCAGTTTAGATTATTTTATCAGTAAGCTGGCTTCTTTTTTCCTTTTTGCCATGAAAGCAACAGATGGGTTAAGGGAAGCCTGGAGATCATTAGTCCAAGACTGAGGGTTCTTGGGGAGAGTGTCAGGTATACAGAAAAGGGAAGTCTAGGAAGAGCCTGCCCCTTCTATTTCCGTATATTATGAGGAAGGAGAAAGACAGAGGTAAGGCTAGTAGGTGATCAGAGGTATGTTCTAGTCTATTCTTTCTAGGCTTTGCTCAGGATGAGGATACATATTGGTTCAGTCAAAGGGCAGCTCTTACCCTTCTTATTATTTGAGGTTCTCGGAAGCGATCATCCTTCTGGATGCCCTGCCAGCATTAGCTTTCCAGAACTATCGTTAGTACCAGGATAGTTCTGGAAAGCATGGAGGACACAAAAGTAGCTGCATGTCCCTGTCGTGACACTCCCCCGATGGTGAGGGTTGAGGGATGAGATCACTTTGCAGAAGAGACTGCAGTACAGGTAGCTTGGGCCATGGCTGAATGGAGGATTGTTCTGAGACTAAGAGGAACCAGCAGTGCCTTGGGAGCTGAAGTGAGATCAAGTCAACAGTGGAGCACAGTCCTGTCTAAATAGAGTAGTACCAGACTGTGAGTTAGATGAGCTGCAGATTTCAGCAGCAGAAGCCCCATGGGACACCCAGATACCTTCTCGGAAAACAGCAGGGAAAGGTGAAGTAATATCAGACATAGAGAATTTATCCAAAGGAGCTATTTAGCAGACAAAAATTTAGTAGGTGGCTTTAAAAGAAATCTGGCTAGTATGCTGTTGAGGAAAAATCAGATCAAAAATAGAGAAATAAACAAGTTTCTCTGTGAGTAATTTTTCAAAGCCGCAACAATAGCCACCTAAGACTTGGAGATGTTCCAAGTTAAAGTTTCTTCTGTACTGCTGCTGTCTCCTGAGGGACTTAGGGATGACACCATTGAACTCTCTTGTATCAGCTTACAAATATGACTGTAGCTAGAGATGCCATGCTTGTGGTTCATGAGGAATCTGGGAAAGTCTTGCTGCTTGTCTTGGGGTATCAGATGAAGGAAATTTTCTGATATTTGTTTTGTAATCTAGAAGCCTATTATATAGAAATTACATTGATCCCTTAATTGCTTAGGGCAGCGGTCCCCAACCTCTTTGGTACCAGGGACCATTTTCGTGGAAGAAAACTCTTCCACACACGGGGGCGGGGGGGATGGTTCAGGCAGTAATGCGAGTGATGGGGAGCAGCAGATGAAGCTTCGCTCACTCTCCCGCCGCTCACCTCCTGCTGTGCGACCCGGTTACTAACAGGTCGCGGACGGCTTGGGGACCCCTATCTTAGAGGGTTAAGGTTTTTCAAGTGTGTTCCCTAAGCCAGGGGTCCCAACCCCCAGGTCCGTGGCCTGTTAGGAATCAGGCCGCACAGCAGAAAGTGAGCGATGGGCGAGCGAGCGAAGCTACATCTGCCGCTCCCCATCGCTCCCCATCGCTCGCATTACCGCCTGAACCATCCCCCCCCCCCGCCCCTGCCCTGTCAGTGGAAAAATTGTCTTCCATAAACCGGTCCCTGGTGCCGAAAAGGGGATCGCTGCTCTAGGATATGCGCTGGTACTTCAACTTTCCAAATCCACCATGATAGTGCTGGGGAAGGGCTTGTAGGTTAGTAGCCCACAGTGCTGCTGAATTCTGCCTTTTGAGGGACAGAAACACCATAGATCTGATGATGGGAACACTAGGTTAATGCTGTAGTTGACCTTTCTGGATTTCTAAGCCTTTTGCAAATCTCTGCATTCTTCATTTTTTCCAAACACAGCCTGGGCCAGGGGAGAGGAAGCATCAGGGATTTATGGTGTGACTGTATTCCTTTTGTAGCATTTATCACAGTTGTAAGTAAACAGTATTTGTGCAATTATTTGCTTATTGTCTCCCCCACTATACTGTAAACTCCACAGCAAAATCTATGGCTGCTGAGCTGTATTCACCAGCTCTTAGCATAGTGCCTGGCATACACTAGGCATTTAGTGAATATTGTATGAGTGAATAAATAATTAATGAATTAATGTTAATAGTTATTTGTCCATCTATAAATAAATGGGAATTTTATGGTCTGAATTAATTTTATGGTAAATTACAGCTTCATCCAAGTTTATCTTCTAATACTAAATGTAGTATTAATCATTTAGTAGACTATACGAGATACATTATATTCAGTGGTGTGCTGATAAATGTTAACAACAGGCTCTCTGTAAGAAAAAGCCCTGATCTGTGGCATTTTCCAACTTTCATATTCTAAAAACATTCACCATGGCTACTTTCAAGTAATCCAGGTTACTTCATCGAATGCAGAGCTGAGAAGAAATGTGCACAACCAGTTCTTAGGACTCAGTGAAAGCTGGGTCCAGAACAACACTGAAGCACATTTATATGCCAGTTTTAGTAATGCATTGTTCTCCACATACAAAGATTCTCCTGGTGACACATTCAGTAGAACATGTACTTTAAAAAGATTTGAATTAGTTAGGAAATGATATCAACTACAAACGATAAAACTTAAAAAGTTTCTGTAGCTCAACATAATAGAAGTTTATTTCTCACCAATGTGAAGTCCACACTGGTGTGGCTGATTATCAGAGGGCTCCTTTCCAAGTACTCATGCAGATTCCCAGGTTCCTTTTTTTTTTTTGTGGTTCCTTTACCCCCCAGGGTCTTGAATGAAGAGCATGACAGTAGCATATGAGAGTTTTTAATGGTCATGGAAATGGCACACATCATTTCGCTTATAATCCATTGGCCAGAACACAGTCGTATGATCATGGCCATCTCTAACTACAAGGGAGATTGGGAAATGTAGTTTTCTAAGAGAGAAAGGAAGTAAGTTTAATAGCTAGCTAGCATCTTCCACAGTTTTCTAGTCATGTGATAGGGTTAAACTGATCAATTTACACTCTTTTCTGACAAATGCACACATTTATAAGCATTGTTGGTTAGCAATAGAGTGTAGTCTGATTAGACTGGAGTCTAGTAAATTCTTTTATTCTGTGCAGAGTTAGCTGGTCTTATGAGCTTTGCCTGTGGTCTCATTAGCACCAGCCTCTAACCAGTAATCCTTCCCTTCTCTGAATTACTCTATTATTTATTATCCCTATTTAGATGAAAATCAGAGTTTTCAGAGCTTTAAACTCCTTTTAGTTACTGTATGCACTTAACATAATTTTGTTTTTGACTATGCAGTTTAGCTATTACATTTACCATTTTTATGGTTTTAAAGAGATATTCCTATTTTCCTTAGTGTTTTTTTTTTTCCTTTTTAACCCCAACAAGGATGTCTGTGGAATGGAACATACGATAATAAGTGACAAATTTGGGTCACTAGTGTTCCATCTCTTATATTGCTGTATTACTTTGAAAATATTGGCATTTTTTGTTTGTGGACCATTTTTAAAAAAAAAATAATTTATTTTTGGCTGTGTTGGGTCTTTGTTGTTGTACACGGGCTTTCTCTAGTTGCAGAGAGCGGGGGCTACTCTTCGTTGTGGTGTGTGGGCTTCTCATTGCGGTGGTTTCTCTTGTTGTGGAGCACAAGCTCTAGGCGCGCGGGCTTCAGTAGTTGTGGCTCGCGGGCTGTAGAGCATAGGCTCAGTAGTTGTGGCACGTGGGCTTAGTTGCTCCACACATGTGGGATCTTCCCGGACCAGGGCTTGAACCTGTGTCCCCTGCATTGACAGGTGGATTCTTAACCACTGTGCCACCAGGGAAGCCCTGTGGACCAATTTTTTTAAGTCCTTATTGAATTTGTTACAATATTGCTTCTGTTTTATGTTTTGGTTTTTTGGCCATGAGGCATGTGGGATCTTAGCTCCCCGACCAGGGATCAAACCCACACCCCCTGCATTGGAAGGCGAAGTCCTAACCACTGGACCACCAGGGAAGTCCCAAATATTGGCATATTTAGAACTGAAAGTAATAATATCTTATAATTTTGAATCCTCTATGTCTTTGTATTCTTAGGGCCTAGATGTTTTTTGATAAATGATGACCAGCCAAACTAATAGGCTCTAACCTATTAGAGGTAACCTATTAGAGGTTATTAGAGGTAACCTATTAGAGGTAACCTATCACCTGTAAATGGTGATTTGCAGGCATGTATATTTCTAAGATATTTTTAACAGCATTCATCATAAGATACATTTGCTGGTTAACTTAATTGGTTAAAGTGTTCCATTAACAAAAGTCCTGCTATTTTATTCCCAAATTAGTTAAATTTTTTTCCACGGACACAGACTTTACCTCTAATAGATGTTAGTTATTTCACAGCCAATTAGTGAAAAGTCATCTCATAGCATGTGTATGTGTTTGTAAGGCATCCTGCAGTATCATCAATTTACAAGTTGCAATGTGTGTAAAGGGTTTCAACTGGAAGTGTCAGTCCCTGTACTAATTTAAGTGAGTGAATTTAGGCTTCCTAAGCTTTAAAGATTAATAAGCTCTTAATCCAAGAGTAGGAGGAGATAGTAAGAGAAGGGTAATTTGTTGTTAGGATATAAGGATTACTAGAAGCCAGCAGTTTAGGAGGGAACATAGGATCTAGTCCAAAAAAGAGGCTATGTGGATATAGCCCAGAGAGAATGGGAAGGGTATTAATACATAGAGAGTCAGACATCATCTTTCACACCTTACAGTCATTTATCTTATATTAATATCTATTGGGTGTCAACAGATGAGGAAGATATTTAGTGCGCCTTTCACTTTTAAAAGAGATCTGCAATACCTACAATTGCCACAAGATGGCATTGAAAGGCTGAAGATCTTGGTTGAAATTTGATTTTTGAGACGATTGATGAGTTAGATATATTTATATTTTGTATGTATTCAAACCAAAAGAAATTTGAACTATGATGTATTTTTTAAAAATCTGAGTGAGATTTTGGTATTTTAATATGAAAAATACTTTCTTATTTACTTTTAAAAATAAGATAGTCACAAAAGTTGATGTTATTGCTGACTAATTCTTTTGGAAATGGATGAAACATAAATCTTAATGTAATAGTATAAAAAATTTTATTATAATACATCCCCCAGAAAGACTTCAAAAGAATTCAAGTTAACAAACATTTAGAAGGTCTTACTGTTCTATAATTTATAAGGTCTTATTATGCAAATAGAAGATATAAACCTTGCCCCCAGTAAGCTTTCAATTGAGTTGGAGAAAAGAGAAATGTATATACAATTTGAAGAGAGAACAAAATAAAAAAATGATCAAGTACAGTGTTGTATGATATAAACTATACAAATAATGTGAACTGGGAATAATGAGAAGTTAAGCAAAAATTTTAAATGGTATTTTACAAAAGCATTCTTGTATCAGTTGAAAATACCATGTTGACGTTTTCTTTTACTGCAATTATCTATCTTATAATTTATTTAAACTATGAGGAAATGTTTAGCAATCTGGAGAGCTGTGTAAGATTCAATATTTGACATAAAACATAAAAAACACTTGAAATATTAACTTACCTTTTATTTCATGAATGTATGATTTTTTTTCTAATTGAAAAATATTTTTCAGAAGAAGGCGAAGGTTTTCTGGTCAAACAGATGTTAGTTTTAATATTCTTAGATTCCTGGAGTCTGAAAAACATATCTATTAAAAAATCAAGTGTAGAATGGTGGTTACCAGGGGATGGGGGGAGGGAGAAAAGGGGATTTGCTGTTTAATGGATATAGACTTTGAATTTTGCAAGATGAACATTTTGTAGATCTGTTTCACAGCAATGTGAATATACTTAATACTACTGAACTGTGCACTTAAAAATGGTTAAAATGGTACATTTTATGTTAAGTGTCCTACTAAAGTTATGAGCAATTAATAGGTTTCTACTGAGGATCAGCAATGTTCCTAGCTTTATTTTAGTCATTAGGAGCTACTCAAAAGAAATAAAAGCCCCTTCAAGAAACTGTAATATAGTTGATGATAGAAGATTAACCTAATATTAGTAGGTAATCTATTGAAGTCCAACATATACTAGGCATTGTGCCAGACATTTTATATAAATTATTTCAATCCTCAAAACAATATAAGGGAATGAATATTATTATACCTATTTCTCTATTTTATCATTAAGGAAACTAAGTTTTATAGCTATGAAGGTTCAGTACCTTGTTGAAGGTTGCCAATTTTCCAGTCTTGCAGCTGGTATTTAAACCCAAGTTTTTCTAACCTCAAACTCCATTTTCTGTCTATTATACTATGCCCCTAATTTAAATAAAAAGCAATTAAAGAATACAAATAAACAACTAGTAATTTCACATTCTAGTTTGGTGTTTCTACTGCCAGTAAATATTGTCAATTTTGTCTGTTGACAAAATTAAAAGATATGTGATTTAATTAACAATAGCAGTTAATCAGGATTACATTTTAACTTCAGAAAGGATAACCATGTACTTTTTTTGTTAGCTTGAGTTGTTGTCTCTATTTTTATTTGCTTTTAACTTTTGGAAACACTAATTTCTTTTCCCTGTATATTCGTGTGCAGGTTATGTGGGTATGTAATTTGTGCCGAAAACAACAAGAAATCCTCACTAAATCAGGAGCATGGTTTTATAATAGTGGATCTAATACACCACAGCAACCTGATCAAAAGGTTCTCCGAGGACTGCGGAATGAGGAGGCGCCTCAGGAGAAGAAAGCAAAACTGCATGAGCAGGCCCAGTTCCAAGGACCCTCAGGTGACTTATCTGTACCTGCAGTGGAGAAAAGTCGATCTCATGGCCTCACAAGACAGGATTCTATTAAAAATGGGTCAGGAGTGAAGCACCAAATTGCCAGTGACGTAGCTTCAGACAGGTAAACATTTTGCTTAATCTTTAGGTAAACATTATTTTTAATCTTCATTCCAAACAGAAATAAAAATACATGAAATGTTTAGGCAACAAATGTGTTGTCTAAATATAATTTAAATGTCCATATGTTTTATAGAAATGCTGAAAGTGATGTTCAGGACTTGAGCTATTATAGGTTTGAACAGTCTTAAGTTTGATGTGGGAGTGCCAGGTTTTTCCAGAATAAAGAAGTGAAATGAAACAGGGAACCTAGATAGGAGGTTATGGTCACAGGAAAGACAAACTGGCATAAGAGCAAGGGGAATGAAGAAGAGATGTTTTTTTTAAAGACACTTTGGAGAGGTTCTATTGATGGGACTAACTGGAAGAGGAATTAAGAGAATGGGGAAGATTAAGGATGTCTCCAAAGGTTCTACCTCGGGTTGACGGATGAAGTGGTCTTCCAAGCAGGTAAATATTGATGGAAGAGTTTCGTGAGTTTGATTTTCCATGGGCTAACTCTGTTATTTACTCTTTTGGCTCAGGTCTGTGGGCTTCTCCATGTTCAAAGGGTTAGACTTTTTAAAACAGTGTTTATGGTTCTTAGAGTTCCTACTTTTGGAAGGGGGAGAATGAAAAGTTTTCTTGGGAAGATTATTTTTCTATACCACATTCCTCTGTTTAAATTGAAAATTAAAAACAAAATCTGGTTTACACTATGTTTGTTATCTAGAATTGGCAGATACGTTTACATGTGAACAAGTAGAAAGTCATGCATTCTGTGGAAAAACAGATCTAAACTGTACTTATAGGATGGTGGGTTCTGAGCGTTATCAAACGCAAGTCTGTGTGCCTGACGCACAGTGAGACCAAAAAATACCAAAACATCAGAGTTTGGAGCAGAGAAAGGTATATTGCAGGGCCATGCAAGGAGATGGGCGGCTCAGGCCCCCCAAACCCCGAACTCCCTGTAAGCTTTCAGCAAAACCCTTTTATAGGAAATGTGAGGGAGGGGTGTAGTTAGTTGTCAAACTTCTTGGTGTCAGAACCTTTGTTCTTGAGGTCAGGTCATGGTCACATAACGATGTTCCTGTAAACCTCCACCAAAATGAATGTTCTTCCCTGTTCTGACAAGAAAGGGCAAGGTCCCAATGCTCCAGTTTCCCCCTCCAGGGTCCAGGCCCTGGCTAAGAGGAGGGGGTCCCTGCGCGGGCCGTTACCCGGCCTGGGAGCGTTCGTCCAGCACCCAGTCTGGGTCCTCCTGCCAGTGCCCAGGCCCGGCTGAAGAGGCAGATCTCAGCTGGTGGTGCCCTCAGGGCCGGGTTATCAGACCCTGCCCAGCCATCATCACTGAGGGAGCCAAGTGCCCAGGACCCAGCTGGCCCTCAGGCTTTTCACTTTAACTGGAGCGAATCACTTGTAGCAAATACCCGTCAGGTGAATTCCCAGCTCACAACAATTGTCCTTCTTTGAGAAGAGCCTCAACCGCAGAGGTGGACCTGAACTAATGATGTGCAGTGTTCTTGCAACTTACCCCTGACATCCGGCCACCTCTTAGGGGGGTAGACAACTGATCTAAGCTGTACCAATTTTCAAAACTTGAATGGACAGACTGAAGCTGATTGAAGCTGTTACCTTAGTGGCAGTGTCCGTATACTCCAGGTGCTGAGGCCTCCGTTGACTGGGACCCATGGAGACTGCCGCCGCCATTAGGTCAAGGCCTGGGCCCAGCCAGTGGGCGGCCATGGCAAAGGCTCTGGAGCTTTGCAGGACACAGCCCTCAGCCTGTCCTGGGCCCCCCAGCTCACCCACCAGCCCGGAGGCCGGAGGGCCTCGAGCCCTGGAGGGCCTGGGAAGAAGGCCACGATCCACCGCTCACGGCAATTTCTGCCCAGAGGATCGCTGCGAGGCTGACTGCTGGTAGAGCGGGACCTCTAACCACTGTTCTAAGGGCCTCGTGCTAACGGCCATGCGCTGGCCAGGTATTAAGGGTGGGATGCTAAGGGCTGCCCGCCCGCCCCGCCCCTATTACAATTTGAAGGCGAAGAACAAATCTCTCCTTTAAAGTTAACATCAGATTTTGCTCAACACGAGTCCCTTAGTAACAAAAGTTGAGTTAGGTTTTGTGATGTAGACCCTCCTCCAACTTGAGGGCAACTGACCCCCGCCCATTTACACAGCGACAGCCCTTACCTGCCTTTCTGCGGAGCCTGGGCTCTGGCTGCTGGCCTGAGGTCCGGCGCTGGGCGTGGTGGTGCTGCCCTCCAGCCGCTGTGGGCCACTTGATCAGGCTTCCCTGGCCCAACACCCTGCCAGGTGCTGGGGATGGAAAAGCTCAAGCCCCAAACCCAAACGAGGGGAGTGTTGGCCAAGAACTGGAGGGCTGTGAGCCTTCAGGTATGCAGGGTTGGGGGAGGGGCTCAGCTGAGCCCGAAGAACCCGAGCGAGGCCAGCTACCGACTGGACCGCACCCCTGCGTCCGTGCCCCACCCCACACCATAGTCCCAGCCTCTCCTGTGCGCGGCTTGGTGCGAGGCACACCCGCTCCTATTACGTGAGCACTCAGTTATAACAGGTAAGGTAACTGGGAGTCACTTTAGAGGGTGGCTAAAGCCATCACTCTGGTGTGTTGCTGTGTCTTGGGAGAATAATACAATGATGGCTGTGCCAGATCTTTTGAAAACTAGCAAAAGTGAAACAATGTAATCCTACCTTTGGGCAAAACAGTTGGTGATTTCATGGCTGGCGTGCTATGAACTCGTCTCAGGGCAAAATCTCAGGAACCCAGGAATTTTAAGGTTAGAGGACCATCTTAGATTGAGGACCACCTTAAGCACACGAAGATTTGAGAGCAGGCAGTTTATATGGAAGGCAATCCCAGGCACTACCTGTAGGGAAGTGGGAAATGATCCAGTTAAGAGAAAGAATACAATATTGGATGCATTCAAGAACAGGTAACCTCTTTTAGCAGCTGTGTCTTAATCTTACTGGGACTTTTGGGAGACCCGGTATTATGACCTCAAAGTTATCCCATATAATGGGCAAGGAGGCTGGGGGTATTTATCCATAAGTTTCCTTTGCTATTGGTCTAGGGCTGTTCCTGGGGTTGTTAACTCTCTAGAACTCATTGCTCAAGCATGCTCCTGTGCCAGAGAAAGCACTCAGGCAGAATATTAAAAATACAGTAAGAAAACATTACTATCTGGGGAACAGTGAAGGATACGGCAACGTGGGTTGAGACAGAAATCAAGAAAACTTGTAAAATGGCAAGTGAAATGGTCAAGGTATATGAGCTTGGGTGAAAAAAATAGATGATAACCAATGGAGATAGGATTTTAAATGAATGAATGATAATAAAATGGATAATGGGAGCAGACTCCTGCAAAAACTAGATAGCTGCATGAGATAGTTTCCTTTGGACTTTAGAGAGGTTGGTTTGGGAAGAAAAAAGGAAATACTAAAACACTGGGTCACATAATCGATTAGTAAGTTTTGGAGTGCATGTTGTCAGGAGGTTACGGATGTTAAAAATAAATCCAACAAATTTACGACTAATTAATTCATCATTGTAGGGAAGCTAGAAGCATATCTCTAATCTTTGAAGAAGGTGGTAATAAGAACAAATATATTTCTTTCAATATTATCTCTTAATGCTTCTTTCAGTGACAAACTACTAGCCTGAATAAACAGTAGAATCTGACCCATTATGGGGAAGCAAGGTGTAGTAGTTCCTTTTTTTCTTTTGCCTGGTGCCTTTGACAGCTATAACTAGTAAATGCACACTTTAATGACTCAGTGTATCCTGTAATTATATCCTTGCTTTCTGAACCTCATACAAGTCAGACCAATAGCTTCTTTTGTTAATAAGAATTACTTTTAGTCAGGGAAGAAGTTAGAGTTTAATATCAGATTTGGTAGTTATGCCTAGAAAATGGAATTGGTTATAATTTGTATAAAGTTTTATTTGGAAAGTACTTTCCCTTCAAGAGTAATATAATTCCCCTTATCAACAGCAAGAAAGAGCCTATGGTTTGTTATTTTTTAAATGCAGATTCTATATTAATTTATTAGGCATGTATCTTTGAACCTTTTGAATTCTTTCCCCTAGAGCAAGGGATCAGCAAATTACATCCCTGGCACCAAATCTGTGCCATCTGTCTTTTGTAAACAGAGTTTTATTGGAACACAGTCACATCTATTAGTTTACTTATTATCTATGGCTGCTTTCAGCTACTATTGTAGTTATAAGAGTTGAGTAGCTGCAAGAGACCATGTTATATGGCCTTCATAGCCTAAAATATTTACTTTATGACCCTTTACAAAAAAAGTTTGCCTTTTCTTGCCCAAGAGAGTAAGTAGTTAGTTCTCTAAGTGGTGTTGAAATTTCTCCTTTCTTTGCTCATTTTCTTTTGTTACTATTTAAATTACTTCAGTTAAGCCTGTTTTCTTGTTAGCCTTACCTCCCGCTCCTCTCTCTCTCTCTCTCTCTCTCTGTCCCTGTCTCTCTCTCTCGCCCCATGTTTTTCTCCTTTCTTACCACAGTGGGTCTTTCAGCAGTATTTGACTTGGACAGTAAAATGGAGCATCTCACAAAAAATATAACTCCAGTTTAAAGTATTCTTAGTAATTTGTTCTTCAATACCATTCAGAAACCAGTGGCCTCAAAAAGAGAAACTTTGGTTTAATTAAATTTAAATCTATGGACCTAGAAGTATGTTTGAGAGAAAAGTGTGTTACATTTCCTTCTTTCTAGGAGCTTTAGTTTAATCTTTAACTATATACTGCAGTGGTTTTGACCTGTTTTATGACTTTTTACTTCTCTCACAGATCTTAGCACGGTGCTTTACACATAGACCTTTAGTATTTACTGAGTGAATGAATACCAAGTTGGCTCTAGACCTTAGCTTTGAGTTAATGAGTATTTACTTAATTCATTTATTCATAAAAATGGCAAATGTTTATTATCAACTTAGGTACAAAATATTGTTAGAGATTTTCAAATATATTTTTTTAAATTTCAAAATACGTATTGAAATAACCACTTTTTTTGTTATGTGCAGTTTGTTTACCCTCTCCCTTACTATTTCCCCCAGGAGTGCCCAGTGTTTTCTCAGTCTTTAATTTACATCCATATAACCTGACGATCTTATTAAAATATAGATTTGAATTTGATAGGTCTGAGGTAGTACCCGAGAATCTGTGTGTCTAACAAGCTCCCAAGTGATGCCAATACTACTTACTAGTGGAGACCAGTAGCAAAGCACAAAGGCATCTAGAGATATATTAGGGAGGGAAACACCAGTGTCCTTTAATAGCTCAGTGGCAGTTGTCCTTTGTAGCTCTGTCACTAAGAGGCATAACACTTAGTGGACCTTTGTGGTTCTTAGAGGCAACATTGTTCCACATTTGAGTATGTTGTTTTGACACATTTACTGAGTGGGGCACAGGTTGACCACATTCATGTAGGTGTAAGTATCTGACTCCTTTATTATGACATCTTGGGTTGTTGTGCCTGAGCATTTACTTATTTAAATATATTTTATTTTTTATAAATTATTTATTTTCCCTTTTATTATAGAGTTAGGAACATATATGTGTCTTAAAAATTATGTAAATTCTTAGGACATTTTTTTCTCTGGATTTCCTTTTCAGGGTAGTAAAGGGGATGTTACAAAGAATTTGTTTTACAAAGAGGCTTTGGCGTGGAAGAGGGTTGTGAACCACTGGGTTAGAGGATCTAAGATGGGATTTAGAGGAGGGTGGGTGAAATAGCCATTTTTAAAACAATATTATTTTGTTTAAAAATTACAGAAAAACCAAAGTAAAACTGTTTTAGAACATTGAGTTGATGTTTTATACATTTGGAATTATTTAAAAGTTGGATGCTCATATTTTCCATAGTTGAAAATTAGTGAAATTTAGGAAACAGCTAATTGTTTTTTCTTTTATGTAACATTTTACTATTTATTTATTTAGTACTTCCTGGAATGTTGGGAGAAGTTAAAAAGTAAGAAATATTATTGCTAATTTGTATGGTGGAAGAGATACAAAAACTGGAAGTTAGAAGATATAGGTCCTGTTCTAACTTCTTCCCTTTACTGTTAGCATTTGTAGATGTATATCTTTGTGTTCACTTTTCTCATCTCTGAAATAGGAAAGGCATTCTCCAAGATCTTGAAAAGACCTCCAGGTCTAAAATTATTTGTTATGTTGTATTTTATGGTCTTCTGCCATGGTATAAACTTGGAAGCATTCTCTTCCATTTTTTCTTCCTCTCCTATAATTGATAGTATTGTGTTCAATTAGTAGAGGATTGTATTCATTCATATTAAACTCATTATTATAATCAGTTTATTCAACAAATATTTATCGAATTTCAGTATAGATATTACTTGTTACCACATGGTCAAATAATTTCACCATGATTCATATTTAAAATTGAATATATTGGCAATATTAGGTTAAATCTTCACTAAGAACATTTTCACTGTGATCTTGTAATTGTATTACTATGTAATATTTCTTACTCTATTTTCCCTACTTCCTTATTCTATTGTGAAACAAAAGTTTAAAAGTGATAGGAAAAAGTAACAGAGTTACCTGCTGTTAATGGACTATGAAGCATTTTTAAGAAGCATCACTACAATCAATATTTTATAGGCATTACAGATTCTTAAGTATTTACTTCTGCATTTTACTGCTTAAATAATGACACAATGAAAGTACTGAGAGACTACATTATGATTTTGTCTGGAATTTTAATTAGACAAGAGTGGAAAACAAAAAAGTCATGTGACTAAATTACATCTCAGTGCATTTTGTTAGATGGTGAAAAATGCTACCAGGTGTAAGTGATGACAAGAGAGTAATACAATATAAATCGATTATCTTAGATCTAAAGTGTAAAGTTTTAAAGCAAGTTAAAACTTGTATAATGAATAGTTAACAGTTTGGTAATAACCATCATTTCTTTATTGTCTGTTACTGTTGATCTTCCAAGTATCTTTGTGAGCATTTGATTATTTTAAAGTAAAAGTAATAATTAAAATATATGTTTAAGACTTCTGCTATATATATAGATGGAATAATAAGGCCTCGATTTACCTTTTTTCCTGAAACATCTGTAAAAATAGACAAACTATTTGAAACAATTGTTTTTAAGAAATTGGGCATCAGGCAACAAAGGAGAATAATACCTGAGAAATGGGAAATAAAGCGAACCTTATAATTGCCTTAGCATACTGCTTTGAGAGTTTCCAGGATGTTGCAAGGGAGAGGAGTATAGGCAGAGCCCAGAGGTCTTCCTGAGTTGAGGAGACAGTTCTGAGGGTATGGGGAGACCAAGGCAGCTGGAGTTTTCTAGAAAGAGTACCAGAGAGGAGAGAGCTGAACAGCAAGATATCCTGGAGATCTACAGATGGTAATTCTTGTGTATTCAGTGGAGGAATGATTGGGACATGCATGTGAAGAAACTGCTCGAGGCCAGGGAAAGAATCATCCAAAATGATTAGAGAAACACTGGCCTGCATTCACACAGGAACAAGAATAGTGTCTGTTCCCAGCAGCCAGACTAGAAAACCTCAAGATTCCTGGAACTCTGGGTAGAGTATTTTGGAAAGTCTTGCCTCAGCAGTGGGGAATAATCAATGCTAAACTGGGTACTGCTCTCAGACAGAATAACAAATCAAAAAAACAAGACCTGAAAGGATCAGCCTGTTTCCAAGTAACTTAATTGCCTCCCAGAACAAAGTTCAAGAAGATTTATAGGAATACAAAAATATCCAGCACCCAACAAAATTAAAGTCACAATGTTTGGCATTCAGTCAAAAATAACCAGGCAAAACAGCAGGAAAGCACAATCAATAGTGAGAAAGTAATCAGACACTGGACACCAATCCAGAAGTGACACAGATATTAGAATGAGCAGGCAAGAACATTAAAAAAGTTACTATAATTGTATTCCATATAATTTTAAAAGTTAAGTAGAAATATGTAATATATGAAAATAAATGCTAAAATGATCTAATGCTAAAATGAGATGAGAATTATAATATTGGAAATGAAAAATGCACTTGATGGGGATAATGGAATTTGAGGTATTGAAGAAGAAAAGATTAGTGGATTTGAAGACAAACCAATAGAAATGATCCAAATTGAAACACAGAATAAAAAAATGAATAAAATAATTTAAAAAGTGAAAGAGAATCATGAACTAAGGGACAATATCAAGCAGTTAATATACATGTCCTGGAAGGGGGAGGAGAGCATGCAGAGTACAAAGAAAAATGTAAAGAAATGATTGCCAGAATTTTTTCAGATTTCATAAAACTACAAATCTTTAGCTCTGAGAAGGTCTACAAACTCCAAACACAAGAAACATGAAGAAAACTACACTAAGGCATATCATAATCCAGTTTCATAAAATAAGTAATAGAGAAGCAATCTTAAAATCAGCCAGAGAAAAAAGACATGTTTATATATAGACATGCTTACAAAGATAAAGATGACAGCAGATTTCTTGTTGGAAACAATGTAAGAGAGATGAGAATGAAGCAAATGTCTTTAAAGTACTAAGAGATTTAAAAACATAAATAAGCCATCAACCAGTATTTTATACCCAGTGAAAATCTTTTAAAAATGAAGGCAAAAATACCTTTTCAGACATACAAATGCTGAAAAAATTCATCACCAGCATAACTGCATTGTAGGAAATGATAAGCAGAGTCCTCTAGGCAGAAGGAAAATTATACCAGATAGATATATGTATCTACACAAGAAATGAAGAACAATGGCAGTGATAAATACATGGGTAAATATATAATCCTTTCTTCTTGTTACTTAAAAATCTTTAGAAGATAATTGTTTAAATAAAAACAATAATAATGTATTTTGGAGTTCATACCATATGTGAAATAAAATATATGACAACAATGGCATAACATTTGGGATGGGAAACATAGAAGTACACTATTGCAAAGCTCTTTCATTATATTTGAAGTGGTGTAGTACTGTTTGAAGAGGGACTATGATAGGTTAAAGATGTGTATTATAAACCCTTAAATGACAAAACAAAGAATTATAGCTAATAGATCAACAAAGGAGATAAAGTGGAATACAAAATATACTCAGTCAAAAGACAGAAAAAGGGAGAAAAGGAAAAAATACGTCAGACAAGTAGAAAACAGAGCAAGATTGATGGACAAACCTAACCATATTGATAATCATGTTAAATATAATTGTCTAAACACCTCAAGGCACAGATTTTCAGATTGGTAGTAACTGAAAACCGAACAATACACTATCTACAAGAAACAGACTTTAGGGGCTTCCCTGGTGGCGCAGTAGTTAAGAATCTGCCTGCCAATGCAGGGGACATGGGTTCAAGCCCTGGTCCAGGAAGATCCCACATGCCACGGAGCAACTAAGACCGTGTGCCACAACTACTGAGCCTGCGCTCTAGAGCCCACGAGCCACAACTACTGAGCCCACGTGCCACAACTACTGAAGCCCGCACGCCTAGAGCCCGTGCTCTGCAACAACACAAGCCACCGCAATGAGAAGCCCGCACACCACAACAAAGAGTAGCCCCTGCTCGCCACAACTAGAGGAAGCCTGCGTGCAGCAATGAAGCCCCAATGCAGCCAAAAAAAAAAAAAAAAAAAGAAACAGACTTTAAATATAAAGACAGACATAGCTAAAAAAGTAAGAGAATGGAAAAGATATACTGTGCTAAGCCTACTCATAAGCTAGCTATATTCAGATCAAAGTAGATTTCAGTGCAAACAATCTTATTAAGAGTGAAGAATGTTGCATCACAGTAATAAAGAAGTCAGTTAATCAATAGGACATAAAAATCCTAAATATCTGTGTCTATATTAATAGAGGTTCAAAATACATGAAGGAAAAACTGATAAAACTACAAGGAGAAATCAACAAATCCACAATTATGATTGGAGATATCAATACTCTTCTCTCAATAAGTGATAGAATAAGTAGGCAGAAGCTCATCAAAGATATAGTAGACTTGAACAACAGTATCAACCAACCTGACCTAATTGATATTTACAGAACAATCCAGCAAACAACAATTTTGTTACCCCTAACAAATCATTAGGGGTACATAGAATAGTAACCAAGGTAGACTACGTTCTGGCCTTTAAGTAAGTCTCATTAAATTGAAAGGAATTCAAGTAATAAAATATGTCCTCTGATCACAATGAAATTACATTAGAAATCAGTAACAGAAAGACCTTTGGAAAATCCCCCAATATTTGGAAGCTGAATAACACACTTTTAAATAACCTGCAGATCAAAGAAGACATCAAAAGAGAACGTAGAAAACATTTTAAACTTTCATTAAAATGAAAACACAACACCAGAATTTGTAGGATGCCACTAAAGCAGTACTTAGGGCACAATTTATAGCACTAACACTGGTATTAGAAAATAAGAAAGTTCTTAAAGCATTGATCTTGGTTAGAGGTCCAAACACTACCTGATTTGAAAACATTATAAGTCTGCAGTAATTAAAACAGTATGGTATTGACATAAAGAAAAATGGATCAAGGAAACAGAATGGAGAGTCTGTAATATGTACCCACTCATATTGACAACTAATTTTCAACAAAGGTACAAAGGCAATTAAACAGAGAAAGGACAGAAAGGAGAAGAAGACTTAAAGCAGGTTGTACTGTAACAATGAATATCCATTTAGAAAATGAAATTTGAAGCTTGCTTTTTTACCATAAAAAAAACCCAAAAATGGATCATAGCTGTAAATATAAAAATTAAAAGTATAAAACTTCTAGAAGAAAATTGTTGTGACCTTGCTTTGGGCTAAAACTATAAAGCTTCCAGGAGGAACCAGAGAAGACTATCTTCGTGACGTAGGCAAGGATTTTGTAGATTAAACACAAGAAGTGCTAATCATAAAAGGCAAAAAAAATGACAAAATAGACATCATCAAAATTAAAACTTTGTTCATCAAAGATACTAAGAAAATGTATAACCAAATTATACTTCAAGAAATTTCAGGAGAAAATATTTGCAATACATGTAACTTAAAAAGAATATAAAGAGCCCTTACATTTAAATAATAGAAATAAAAATAACCCTAAAAAGTGCAAAAGTATTTTCTTCACAACAGAAATACACAAATGGCTAATAAACAAAAGAAAAATGTCCTATGTCTTTAGTCATTTGGGAGATGCAAAGCAAGATGACCATGAGATACTTTGATGCGCTCACTTGGGAAGCTACAATTAAAAAAAAAAACAATGAAAAACCTGATATCACTTAACATCTGTGAAGATTTGGAGCAATTGGATCTCTAATACTTTGCTGGTGAGAGTTTAAAACATGTAAAATGGTACAAGCGTTTTGGAAAAGTGTTTGACAGTTTCTTATAAAATTAAATATACACTTGCCTGTGCCCCAGTAATTCTACTTTTAGGTATTTACCTATGAAAAATGGAATCATATGTGTACAAAAATACTTGTGTATTAAGGTTTATCGCAGCTTTGTTCTTAGTAGCCCCCAAATGGAAACTTCCCACATGTCCACCAATCGGGTGAATGGATAAACAAATTTTGGTAAATTCAAATAAAAGTATTGTTCATTAATAAAACTAGAGAACTATTTACACGCACAGAAACACAGATGTCTCAAAACCATTGTGCTGAGTGAGAGAATCTAGACATAAAAGAGTATATAATATACGATTCCATGTATATTAAGGTCAACAGGAGACAAAACAAATCTTTAGTGGAAGAAATCATAACAATGCTTTTGCTGGGGAAACTTCCTGGAGTGATGGAAATGTTCTGTGTCTTGAGAGGGATATGGATTACTAGTTGTATATATTTGTCAATAGCTATTGTAGTGTTACACTTAAGATTTGTATACTTTTTACTGAATGTAAATTATATTTCAATAAAAAATTAAAAGGGAATTATGTGCATAATTGCTACATTAAATTGTTTAAATTAAAAATTTCCCAGTTTTATTGAAATATAATTGACGTACATTGCATTAATTTGTGTGCAACATGATTTGATATATGTATATATTGCAAAACGATTTCCACAATAAGTTTGGTTAACATCCATCACCTCACTTGGTTATACATTTTTTTTCTTGTAATGAGAACCTTTAAGATCTTCTCTCTTATGTTTCCTACATTTTAAGATTGCTAGTTTCATTGAAATTTTATTGGTATTAAATACTTAAGATTTATTGTGAAATTGCATCAGAAGTGGATAATTTTTCTTCATAATCTTTCAACAATGGCTCTTTTTAATAGATTCAGAGATGTCCATATTTATAGAATGCTGATAGTAGACCTAGAATCAAACCAATTATATTTAGAGTTTACTAAGTGTGGATTACATATGATGTACAGACTATGTGGATTGTTTCTATGAGCTCTCCGATGAAACTGTGACATAATTCTTATGAATCTTATTCAAAATGGTTATATGGGGTATGTGGCGAGGGAAAACTAACATGAAGATGAGAGGAGGTAGATAAAGAGATGTAAAGGGAAATAATTTTTAAAGGGAAACGATGTATAGTTAAGAAGGAGATTAGACTGTAAAGAGCCAAGGAACTAGAAAAGGTAAAACTCCGACGGTTGCCTTAGGAGAAAAAGAATCTTAATAACGTGGAAGCAAGTGGCCTTATAACCTTTATTCCTAGATATTTCTTGTATAATTTTTAGAATATCAGATGAAACAACAAGGCAACAAAGATGACTAGATATTGGGTGGGACTTCCAGTAATTTATGCACATTCAATAAATGGTTGGTGCAGATGCTGAATGAGTGCAAACTGTAATACTAATGCCTTTGACGTGACCAGTGTCATTTCTGTAGCATCTTTGTCTTTTATTGGCAGAACAATCAATCAGTAGACATGAAGATATATAATGGCATTTTCTCATATAGCGAACACTGAAGAGATGTCTTTATTTTTAAGAATATGATATGAGTACCTGAAGACAAAGTATGACTTCTTTTTAAAAGGATGTTTAACATATTATGAGAATTGGTTTGACTGTGTAGAAGTCAGATAGGCTGTTCACTCAGAATAAGTAATTTTAATAGTTTTAACGTCAATATTTAGGTGAAAAAAGAGAGTATTCCTATTTTCAATTGAATTAAGCTTGAACCATTGTCAAGTTTCTTTCATTTAAGTGACCTATAAATAGAATTGCAATACATGCCAGTTTGCCCAGGACAGTCCAGTTTACACCTGCTCTCCTGGCAGCCTGCATAGGTTGGCATTTGTCCTGGATTTTTTTATGTGAAAGATTTTATTAAGCATTGCATTATAAGCTGGATGGAGTTTGATAGGTCTCCGCCTGGTACTTATAGCTTCTGACGTGACTTCATTCTGTGTGGGATTCATGTGCAGTGAACAGAATTCTCATCTGAAATACAGCCAGCAATAATCTATCTTTTCCCCAACTTTTCGGACAGAAGGTAACGAACATTTCTCTTTTAAGGACAGGATGCAGAGTGCTTGCTGACAAAATGAAGTGTGATTGAAAGGTCTCTGGTGGTGGTGTGAGAGGTATTTGACATTGCTGCCCCACTTACCCTTTGGTGTATAGGCCAGCTTTGTCATGACTCATTCTTTAGCATTTGAGATGCAGGAATCAAGGTTTGTGTGAGACTTTGGAAAATTTAGATAGGTGCATATGAAATATGTGCAAGAAATAGAGGCTGAACAATCTTGTAGAATGTGTGGAAAGTAGTCTGGATGTTTTTTCTACAGTGGTATTGTCATTTATTGCATAGTGTAAACATACAACTATTTATGTATTTTATTATTTGGTAATTTTAAAAACTTTTGCAGTAAATATTTCATCAGCAAGGTGCTAAAAAATGAAAATGTGTTTTAACTGATTGTGTGTAACCTGTACAAAATTTTCGTTTCATTTGCCATCTACTAGGGGGCTCATAGTCACTGAATACGTGAATTCAAAAAAGAAAATAATATCTGGTAAAAAAGCAACATCTATTTCAAAAGTTAGTATAGTTATTTTAAGAAGAACCAAAAATGACAGAATAAGACAGATGCAGAGGTGTATTTTGTATGTCATTCTGTGAAGCATGACTTTTCTTTTACATGAAATGACTGTGCTTTAAAATTAATTTTAGTCGTTTTGAATTCCAAGTTTCTTTGTGCACTCAAAAAGTAAATTATTGGCTTCATTAACAGAAGAACGCCATTGCACTGGTAAGTGTTGACCTTTTAAAAAGCATTTTAAAAGTGGTGGTTAGCAACTATAAGACACTGAAAATTTTCTCTACAAAAGTAAGGGAGGAATTGAACAAATTAGACAAATTTCATGATGTAAGAGTCATGTGTATTTTCTTCATCAATGTATTCCTAGCACCTCACATAGAAATTGATACGTAGTGTGCTCAGTGAACAGTTGTTGAAAAACTGAATGAATGGAATAATAAAATAGCTTAAGGAAAAGGGGGGATGAATTATAAGGATATTGGGGTGTCTGACAGAAAGAACCCCGGGAAAAGAATGAGGATAGACTTTATGAACAATTGGAGTTATGGATTCAAATACTACAAACTCTATCTCAGCATCTTTTTTTCTATTTCTCAGCCTATCTATTCTATTCTTTGGTCTCTCCAAAATGTTTTTCACTATTCAGCTGTTCTACATGGTGGGAAAGATGACCACCAGTAGAAATTTGTTGAATAAATGAATGAAAAGAGTATTGTAGTAGCCTTCATATTGAAAATCAGTATATTATTGGCATATGTATTGTACATAATGCTTGGGAATTTATATGATAAGTTACTTAAAGAAAAGCGATATAGACAGATTGATTGGTTAAGAAACAAAACTTTGCTATGAAAATGCAGTTAAGGTCTGAGATAACACATAGTTGAACTAGGATTTATGCTACTTAGGGTTGAGATAGAGCAGGAGTATAAACTCTTGCTATTTGAAACCTATTAAAATGTCTCACCATTTTACTATATAAGAGTATTTTAGGATGGGCTGTGTGCATTTTGGTCTGACATTCAATATCAAAATTGATCTTCCCAGTGGACCATAAAAAAATCACCTGGTCTAAAAAAGGATATAAATAGAATTTTATGTTTCATGCCTCTTAAACTGGGTGCAAAGTCAAGAGCAGCAACTTCTGAATTCATTCATAGCATATAATTTTTAGTAAAATTAGATTAATTTATTTTTTCTTTATCAGCAAGTGTTAGGAGTTATTTTCTCCTAAATGAATTAGTATTATTCTATATTCTTAGCATTATTCTATAGAGATAGCTTTGATAGCTACTTGAAAAATAACTATGGTAATTTGAAATATGGTTTAAGATCTTATTCCATAATTACCCACATTTTTGATTCGCATCTTCTTTTGAATTCTTGTTTTTGGAGTAAATTTTAAGACTTTCGAGATCATATGGAAGGATTGTCTTATGCTTCAAAGTGTATTTCTTCTTCTATGTATTATCTCCCTGTTCTATATACATACTCCATACCCTAGCCACTCGGTTTCTTTTTCTCCTACAATCACTGTTACTATTTTTGTTAGTGTGTATTTTTATAGTTATTCTCGGCAAATATGAGAATATATTTTTACATATATAAATATTTACATATGTAAATATATAAATATTTATATATAAAATATATGTACATATGTGTTCCTTTAAAATGATAGCATATATATAGTATCCTGTTATTTTGTTTTCATTTAATAACATATGTTTACCAGTACCTAATGATTGTTCTTCACCATTATTTTTAATGGATGCGTCAAAATTATTTAGTCCCTAATGATTGACACTTAGGTTATTGCCAAATTTTTTTGCTATTACAAACACTGTTGTAATAAATAATCTCACATATATATGGATACATATATATGTTTATACTAAAAAATTTTGTATAAGAGTAAATCTGTAAGATAAACTAAAATTTCTGGAAGTGGAATCACTTGGTCAAAAATTATGTGCAGTTTAATTTTTTTTGTTGGCCTTGCCAAATTGTTTGCTATAGAGAATGTACCAATTTATACTTCTATCCACAATTATTAGGAATCCTGTTTTCGAATTCTTTAGCCAATGCAATGTTATAAAACTTTTAATCTTTACCAGTCTGCATTATACTCTTAATCTTTCTTTCTTATATCATAAATAAGTCAAGTTGAGCATTTATGTATATGTTTAAGAACGTTTAGATTTCTTTTTTCTCTTTGAACTCTCTCTTCAAATAGCTTGCCCATTTTTCTATTGAGTTGTTAGTCTTTATCTAAATGGATTTTTAGCATCTCCATTTGTATTATGGAAAATAACCTTTTGTGGAATGGATTGTATATTAATTTTCTAATGCTGTGTAACAAATTACCACAAACCTGGTGGCTTAAAACAACATAAATTTATTATCTCAGTCTCTGTGGGTCAAGGTCAGGCTACAGGTTATTCTGGATCCTTGGCTCAGGGTCTCACTAGGCGGAAATCAAGGAGTTGGCTGGGGCTGTGATCTCATCTGATGCTCAGGGTCCTTTTCCAATCTCACTGATTGTTGGCAGAATTCAGTGCCTTGCAGTTGTATGACTGAGGGCTTCAGCTCTTAGAGTCCACCCACAGTTCCCTGCCAAGTGTCCCTCCCCGCAGCATGACAGTTTTTCTTTAAAACCAACAGGAGAATCCCTGTGCTGCTCTGAGTCTCTCTGACTTCTCTCTCTGACCTCTATAAACTATCTTTTAGCTTACTTGATCAGGCTCACGTTCCATAATTTACCTTTTGATTAATTTAAAGTCAACGGAGTAGATATCTTAATTATATCCAAAAATCACCTTACTTTTGTCATATAATGTAACCTGATCATGGAAGTTAAATCCCGTCATATCCACAGGTTCTGCCCACACTCCAGGGAAGGGGATAACACAAGGTTTGTACACAGGGTGGTGGGAATCTTAGGGGTTATTTTAGAAGTCTGCTTACCTCAGATTGCAAATACTTTTTCCCAGTTTGTTATTATCTTTTGACTTTGCTTATATTGTTCTCTTTCCAATGTATAAACATAAGTACACCTTTTACTGTAGTAGAATATTTTTTCTTATACTACTCTCCATATTTTTAAAAAATGGAGATATAATTCATTTGCAAAAAAATTCACCCCTTTAAAGTATAAAAGTCAGTGGATTTTGGTAGATTTATGAATTTGTGCAACCATTACAACTGTCTAATTCCAGAACATTTCCATCACCCCCAAAAGAAACTCTATACCCATTAACAGTTACTCCCCATCCTCCCCTGCCATCAGCTCCCTGACACCACTGATCTACTTTATATCTCTATGGTTTTGCCTGTTCTGGACATTTCATAAAAATAGAATCATACAATATGTGGCCTTTTGTGTCTGGCTTCTTTCACTTAGCACAGTGTTTTCCAGGTTCATGCATGTTGTAGCATACATCAGTAGTTTGTTCATTTATGGCTGAGTAATATTTAATTGTACGGATATACCACATTTTGCTTATCCATTCGTCAATTCATGGACATTTGAGTTGTTTCCACTCTTTTTTTTTTTTTTTCCACTCTTTTGTCTATTATGAATAATGCTGTTATGCAAGTTTTTGTGTGGACATATGTTTTAGATTCTTCTGTCTTGTCTTTTTGATTATAGTCATCCTATTGAGTGTGAAGTTTTATCTCATTGTGGTTTTGATTTGCATTTCCCTAATGATTCGTGATGTTTATCATCTTTTCTTGTGCTTATTGATCATTTATATATCTTCAATGGAGAAGTGTCTAATCCTTTGTTGTGGCCCTCTCCTCACTAAGATTAAAAAATATTGCTATGATTTCTTCTAATACCATTATGATTTTACTTTTACATTGTAAAAGAGTGAGCTGTCAGAAATTTACTAAACTATGGTGTGAGATGCAGATCCAACCTTACTTTATTTTGCACAAGATTACTCCTTTGGCTACTATATTTATTGAATGGTCAATCTGTTCTTCCCACTGCTTTGAGATGCCATTTTATCACATATTGAATTATATGCTAGAGTTATATTTTTATAGGTGTTCTGTACTGTTCTATTGATCAGTTTGTTCAAAACATGTATCTAGTTTCAAAAACCATTTTATTCCTTAAACAATCCAAACTATTAGTTGTTGAAAGCAAGAAACTTGGCAACATGAGCTTTAGTAATACCCTTAATTTCATAGTTATTTAACTGTCTTGTGGTGTATATTGGACTATGCAATGAGTGAATTATGAAGAAGTGGGAAAGTCCTGGAGAGCTGAAAGGTTATGTTTTTACCAATACTTCTTCCAGTTATATACTTTGAATGTGTTAGTGGCCAGAGTGAAAATGAGAAGAGAAATAGCAGTTATGATAGAAATGAAGAATGAAAGATCCTTTCCATGGAATATATTGCTGGAAATGCCATTGATAAGCCAAATGACAAGTAAGGGATCATCTCAGCTTTTGAATGATTAAAAATTAACCTGTATTTATAATTTTTGCCACCAGATGGTGAAAGTACTTCTCAAAAGCAAGACAAGTTAATTCTGTGATTATTCCACCTGAACTAGATACAGAGTCGGTTGTAGACTAATACGTGGATTAAGCTGGCATTTGAGATTGTGAGATACAGTACTTCTTGTGTATCATTGCCTTTCATATTCAAATATGATATTTATCCCCAAAATGTTTATCTCTAGTTCTGAGGTCTTCATGTACCAGACTTGTATTTTCAACTGCAGGTTGTGCAGTCTTCCCTTTTGTTCCACAAATATGTCAGAATCAAAGTGTTCTGAATCTTGTGTCTGTTTCCTCCCAAAGTAGCAGCTTTCTTGACATTCTCTAGCCCTGCTGGTTGCACCACCAGTCATCCTGCTGCCCAAGTTAAGATACCTAGGTATTATTTCCTAATCCTCTTCCTCTTGATTTTCATAGAAAGTTTTTGGGCAATTCCACTTTTGTTACTGCTCTGTTCAGGCATTAACTGTGTCTTGCTTTCTTTCTGACTTCCTGCTTCTCAGTTTATTTGCTTTTCTACATATTCTACTTTGTTTCCAGAACTGTGCTTTTTAAGTATAGATATGATGAAGTCATTTATTTGCTCACTTTTGATGTCTTCCCATTTTGTACTTAAAGTTCCAATCCTTAGTTTTCTAAGGGAAATTAACATTTATTGAGTACCTACTCTGTTCTAGACTCTGTGAAAAAATTTAAGGCATTGAATTTTAATTTCCATAATGATGTTGTAAGGTGGGATTTAAGAGACCCCTTCTGATACGGCAATGATTTCTCAAGATTCCAAAATTAGAAGTAGAATTTCAATTGAAACATTGTTTTTCTGACTCAAAACCCTATCATTCTACTTTTTTTAAAAAAATTAATTAATTAATTAATTTATTTTTGGCTGTGTTGGGTCTTCGTTTCTGTGCGAGGGCTTTCTCTAGTTGCGGCAAGCGGGGGCCACTCTTCATCGCGGTGCGCGGGCCTCTCACTATCGTGGCCTCTCCTGTTGCGGAGCACAGGCTCCAGACACGCAGGCTCAGTAGTTGTGGCTCACGGGCTTAGTTGCTCCGCGGCATGTGAAATCTTCCCAGACCAGGGCTCGAACCCGTGTCCCCTGCATTAGCAGGCAGATTCTCAACCACTGCGCCACTAGGGAAGCCCCCATTCTACTTTTTGAGGCTCACTATCATCTGTCCTTTCTAACCTCATCACTCACCACTTTTTTTCTCTCCCCCCACCAACCTACAGCTACAGCAGATAACTAATGAATTAAAAAAATCCTTCATTCTTAAAATTTTAAGTATTTGCTCATGCTGTTCCTCTTATTTAGAATTCTGTTCTCTCTAGGTTTACACTAATTCAACAAATATTTATTGAGTGTTGATTGTGTGAGAGACAGATTTCTAGGTGCTGAGGGTATAGCAATGAACAAAATAGACAAAATATCTTTACAGATTGTAAAGATTGCTTTACAGTTGGGGAAGACAAAAGAATAGGAAGTAACTAGTATACTGGATAGCAATACAGCTTGAGGCCTGTGCATTCGACTTCATGGGCTGTGCTGAGAAGAACGCTAGAGGGAGCCATTCACGTAGATGTGAGTGGCACACCCTGTCGCTGGCACCTCCCAGGCCCTGCTACAGAGGAAAATAATACGGGGGGAGGAGGGATGGGGATTTCTGAGGGGGATGGTTAACAATTTTTAATTAGAGGTAAGGGAAGGCCTTAACATTGAGTTAAGACTTGAGGGAGGTGAAGGAGTAAGTTATGTAGATATCTGGGGGAGGAACACTCCAGGCAGAAAAATAGCAAGGGCCAAGATCCTTAAGTAAGGGTGTGCCTTGGTGTGTCTGCCTAAATCTTACTTTTTCTTCAAAGTCAAGTCCCCGTCTCTACTTACATGAAGCTTTCTTTTATTTTTTTTCCCAGTAAGAATTATATTTTTTGCTTATACCTTTATATATATGGTACCTTTATATATGTGTGTGTGTGTATACATAGACACGTATGTATACACACACACATATATATATATATATATATATATATACATCTATACTTCATATTTGTATATTTTAGCACTTACCACTGTCTGACCTTTAGTGTACTTGTTATCAGTGTTTTTTTTCCTCTTACTTTGTTTTGAACAACTTGAGGGCATACTTTCTTTTATATCTTTGCATCCATGCATGTCTAGTTTAGGTTCTAGAAATTGTAGGCACTCCTTGAATATTAGTTGAACTGGAATGAAATGAAATAAATTGAATCATTGAAAAGACAAGCAGATAGCTATCTTTCCCATAACTTTTACCTGTTGCAATTATCCTATATGTATTGCATATTTTTCGATACTGATGACATGAGAAGCAAATCAGTAAATGAATACAGTAACAGGAGATGGGGTACCAAGAAGTTAAGAAGTAACGTCAAGAATGGTGAGCATTTGAGCAAAAACTTCTTGGAGCTAAAAGTTTCTATTCCCAAACTCACTTTTGTTTTTTCATGGCTCTTAGACTCAGTTCAAGAAGGAAGTTCTTTTTGGTGAGGATGGAGAGGAAAGATAGCACCAGTAGGTGGAAGAGTGGGAGAGATGGTTTTAAGTCTTAACAACCTGGGGGTAAGGATTCTTCTGAGGTGTCATTATGCACCTACTGTTAGGTATATGTTCGTGCCATGACTGAGTACTGGCCCCAGGAGGATCCCGCCATCCCCTGCATGGATGCCAGCTTGCCTTTCCAGAAGGGAGACATCCTCCAGATTGTGGACCAGAATGATGCCCTCTGGTGGCAAGCCCGGAAAATCTCAGACCTTGGTACCTGTGCTGGCCTAATCCCTTCTAACCACCAGGAAGTGCTTTTCTATCTTCAATTTTCTGCAAATTTGTGTAGAAAGAACTTTGTGTAGAGTTTGTGTAGAACTGTCATTATTTCTTCTCTAAGTGTTTGGTAGAATTTGTCTCTGATGCCAAGGGCTTGGGGTTTTTGTGTGGCTAGGTTTATAAAACTATGAATTCAGTTTCTTCAACAGGTATAGAACTGTTCAGATTACTTATTTATTCTTGAGCATATGGATATTTTTACAGTCTGGTTTTATAAGCCATGGCAGCTGTATTCATTATGGGAATGTCTCAGTAATCATTTGAAAATCATTCTATCGTCTTCCTTTTAAAATGCTGTAGACAGAATAAGACCTTTTGGTAGGATACTTCTTTCCATTTTAACCTTTTCCATGTTCCCTACTGATCTATATCTTAGAACTATATTTATTCCAATTTCAACTCACCTTTATATCTGCTGGTATCCTTGGGATGATTTCAGTGACCACTCCTCTGTGTCTCTGGCTGGATTTGGTGACTTTTTACTTTATGTGTAATGACATTCAGTCATAATTACTTTGCCTTATAGAAGTTTTGCCTTTTAGTCTACTGTCTACTTGTTTTGTTCCTCTTATTTGAAGTCTAGGGAGGTTGTTACTTTCTTTAGAGCATGACTTGACTATACTGGTGACTTTTGAAGTAGTTGCTTTTCGGTCATACTTGAAATATTATAAGCCAATATCCATTCTCCTAATCAGTGACATTTAATTGACTGAGACTCTACTTATTACTTACTCTTTCTTGAAAGTGTCTATAAATTCATTTTTAACAAGTTTCTTTTGAGTGCCTTTTATTAACTTCCAAAATATAGCTCTATATTGGTTTTGATAATGATATCAAGGAAAATGCTTTAGTAGTAAAGTTAGAAGGAGAGAATAGCTAGTAAGACATTAAGATGGGGTTAATTTATTAGGTATTGGTGGTGGTTTTGTTAGCAGCAGCACTTTTTTTTAAGCTGCTGCTGAGAAAATGATTGGTTAACACCAAAATGACCATTTTTGAGACTTTTTTTTCATTCCAACAATAATATGTATCTTGAATTACTTGGGTCACTCATGCATTAAACATATAAAATTTAATAAATTGTAACAATTTTTAAACTAATATTAGCATAAATGTTCATATAATCCTTTTACACAGATTTTTTTTTACAGATATATTGGCAGTAGAAATGTATGTGTGAGTCTGCACAGTGAGCTGTGGGAGTATATTGCTTCTAGTTTGGCTTTTATGACAATATTAATGTTATGTACTTACTTCTAGGGGATTTCACCACCTCTCCCTTTACTCTTTGGCTCTCCTGATATACATCAAGTAAAGCAGTTCTGATGTTGGTCAAGGATGTGATAGATAAGGGCTATGAAACTGGACTGCCATATTGAGGTGAGCAAGGGTGAGTGTTGGTGAGTGTAGAAGTGTTTCTCAGATCTTTTAGTAAAGTGAGTAAAGTGGTAATCAATGAAAGTGCTTTGAGGTAAATGCCTACTTCCATTTTTTGCACTGTATATTTTCATCTCTTATAGCTGATGTAATAAGACAGGCCTGAGATGAAACAATTGCGAAGTACCCTTTGGAAGATCAAAGGGGAAGAAGAGTGAGACTGAGGAGCCAGCCACTATATTTGTCTTATCTAGTACTGAAACTTAAGGAGCAAGAATAGTCTTTTCAAGGCTCATGTAAAGGCTAGCATATCTCACTAGAGTTAAAAAATAGGGATTTGGAGTCCAAGCTTTAAATAAAGATAAAGATACATTTCCCTATTTGATATCTTTAATTGTTCAAGGATTCAGGCATCTAAATTCATCAATCCGTAATAACATGAATAATAGTAGTCAGCATCATGGTGGGGTCTTTGAATTCTTTTGTACTCATTTACACTGAAATATCTGTGCTCATATTCTCTAACTTCTTGCATTTTACTATAGATAAACAATCCCTGTTCCAGTTATGCATAGAACCCACATGTTTTTATCTACTCAAGAAGATTGCTCCTACAATTCCCTGAAATTGTGAAAGTATGGGATTGGATGGGGAATATTTAAACATTTGTAAAAGTAAATGATTATAGTTCAAATTTTCAAGCTAAATATGATATGGAAGGCTAAATAACTTGAGTCATTTCCTAAATTTAAAATTTCATTTTATATTGGGAGCATGACTACTGCTTGTTTGTTTTAAAATAGAAACACTACTTGCAGAAAGTAAGTTTTCATATCTTTTTTTTTTTGGCTGCGCCTCACAGCTTGTGGCATCTTAGTTCCTCGACCAGGGATTGAACCTGTGCCCATGGCAGTGAAAGCAGAGTCTTAACCACTGGACCATCAGGGAATTCCCTTGTTTTCTTATCTTTTATCATGTGTCAAATATAAGAGGCAGCAAATATAAGAGGCAGCTTAGATTAGAGCAATGGTTCTCAAACATTTTGGTCTTGAGATCTCTTTACAGTCTTAAAAATGATTGAGGACCTCAAAGAGCGTTTGTTTATATGGATTATATTTATTGATATTTATCATATTAGGAATAAAAACTGAGAAAAAATTAAAATATATCTTTATTAATTAATTTAAAAATAACAGTAAACCCACTGCATATGGAGTAGATAGAATTCTAAGTTGAGCTGTGAAGAGTTTACCCTTCATTTGGGTACGTATGGAACTTGTGACTTGTTTCTATCTAATACAGTATGGCAAAAATGATGGGATAGTCACTTCTGTGCTTATATTACATTATGCAAGACTATGTCTTAGACTGAAGTAAGAGATTCTTCTGCTTGCTTTGAAGAAGTAAGCTACCATGTTGTGAAAGGGCTATGAGAGGATCACATGGCAGGCATATGTGGTGGAGTCTCTAGGAGCTGATAGCATCCCCTGGCTGACAGCCAGCAGGAAAATGGGGCCTCAGTCTTAGAGCCACAAGGAACTGAATTCTGCCAACAATCATAGGAGCTTGGAAAAGGACCCTGAGCTTCAGGAAGAAATGTGGCCTGGCCAACACCTTGATTACACCCTTTAAACCATGCTTGAATTCCTGACTTATAGAAACTGTAAGATAATAAATACATGTTTTGTTAAGCTACCACCAAGTGTGTGATGATGTGTTCTGCAGTAATATAAAACAAATATTTCAATATTTTAAATGAAAATGTAAATAAAAACTAACATTTCAAGTATTGCAAAAAGAAAAGAAAAATTTAGTGAGAAAATTGGCATTATTTTACATTTTTGCATATCCCTTTAATGTCTGATTTAGTGGAAGACAGCTGGACTCTTTTATCTCCTTGTGTATTTATTATCTTGAGATGTCACACATAAGGTAGCCTCTGGAAAACTCCACTGTACACCCATGAGAAAATGAAAGTCCAAAAGGCAAATAACATTTTAGTACTATTATGAATATAGTTTGACCCTTCAGATTCTCTGAAAGAGTCTTGGGGACCCCACTAAGGTCACTAGACTACACTTTCAAGATTTGCTAGACTGGAGATTAAATTTTTAGTAGTCTCCTGCTTCATCACCAATAGAGTATTTAAATATATACAGACAGGATTATAAAAGATAACCTAAACAATATGAAACTCTCTGGTTTTGTCCTTGAGTTTGTCTATGCTCTGCTCCTCCTGATAAGTAAGTGCAAAAGATCTTTGCTGACTTTAGTTTCTAGCAGGAGTAGTAGGAATATGTTTAATATGTAGTGGATTGGGACAGGGGTTTTTCTTGAAGTGATCCTGGCACCTTTTGACTGTAGCCTCTACCTGCAAAGTTGCTGCAGCCATTGAGAAATTTGGTTTAAAACTCAGGAGCAGTTTTCAAAATGTATTTTTTAATTTGTAAGCAGTTTACAGAAATTCTCATTTTTATTTTTAATTATGTATGTCCATTCTTGTGTGTGTGTACAGTACTTAATAATGGTACTAGTGTGTATTTCTCTTAAGTGTTTTTGTTTTAATTTTGTGTGATCTCTTTTATCTCTAGGAATCCTAAAGAATGAATTAGTCTCATGCATCTCAAGATAGCTCAATACATGATAAATTGCTGTTGTCCTAAGATTTGGGATACAGTTTGCTGTTAGGAATATTAATATAGAATCTTGTGGATTTCTTCTTTAGTACTCTATGGCTACTCTAGTTTTTTCAAGCAAATAATGCAACAAAAATAAATAGTGTGGAGAATCAAAATTGTTATTACCTATAATCAACTATTTCTATGTCCATGATATATACCTGAGAGATGCTTGTATATGTTATTTGACAGAGTTGGAAGTTCTGAGATATGATTTGGAGCTCTTTGTCTGGAAAGGTCTTTCAAGGTTTGTTTGAAGGTTATTGGTGAAACAGTTCTCACTGTGCTTACCTAATTACACAGTGCTTGAACTGGAAAATTAAACTTAAGGGTGACCTCCCCTCTCTACTGATGCAACCCCCAGCCATTTTTTTCTTTTCAGTTCTTTCTTTTATTACATTTCCACCCGAGCATTTTTTTGTTTGTCTATTCTTATGTGTTAGTTCTCAACTTATTTTTTCTCAGTAATATTTTCAAATTTGTATTGAGTTTTCCGTTTATCCAATCTTTAAAACTATTTTAGTCTTCCTTTTCTCTGTGTGAGAGTTGATTTGTGTTCATAGAGCAGGATTGACAAATTTTAGTTACATCTCTCAGAAAAAGTTTATATTTTTTCAAACAGCCAAGATTGTAAGACTACAGAATATATGAACTCAAAATTGTTGTGATGTAAAAATAACTTTTTCACTTCAGTGGTATATATCTGAAATTCATTTGTATAAATTATTTGACATGGTTGAAAGTTTTGAGGTTGATTTAATATTTCTGTCTGGAAAGTGGTAAGAAACCCATTTCTTCTGGTTGAGTTTGCTTAATAAGAATTAGTCATGTGAATGGGGAGAATTATGAAAATTTGATTTTTTCATTGCAGTATTTCCCCCTTCTGCCTAAATATATTTTGATCCAGTGCTTCAGTGCATCTTTGTGTTTTATTCTCTCAAAAAATATGAGATTTGGGGGTTATGTTTATGTCCAAGACCTACATTGGTCTTTTTATTTATATTTTCACATAATCCTTTCTTTTTTACATTCTGGGAACACTTATAAACTGTAAAAGTAGCTTACATTTTATTATATTTATTTTAAATTTATTTATTTATTTTTGGCTGCGTTGGGTCTTCCTTGCCGCCCGCGGGCTTTCTTTAGTTGAGGCGAGCAAGGGATACTCTTTGTTGCGATGTGTGGGCTTCTCATTGTGGTGGCTTCCCTTGTTGCGGAGCACGGGCTCTAGGCGTGCGGGCTTCAGTAGTTGTGGTACGCAGGCTCAGTAGTTGTGGCTCGCGGACTCTAGAGTGCAGGCTCCGTAGTTGTGGCGCACGGGCTTAGCTGCTCCGTGGCATGTGGGTCTTCCCAGAACACGGCTCGAACCCGTGTCCCCTGCCTTGGAAGGCGGATTCTTAACCACTGGACCACCAGGGAAGTCCGATCATACCATTCTTCTTAAAACATTGTCTTTTATTAAGGCTTAGAGACCGCCACACTTTCCTGATTTCCTCCTACCTCTGTGGCTTCTCCTCTTCTTTCTTCTTTATGCTTCTTCTTTACCTGATGACAGTGTGGAACTTAGTTCCCTGGTACACTGTCTTAGACTGTTTTTTTCCACTTTGAACTTTCGCTCTGGGTGATCTCATCTAATCATTTCTAACATGCTGATGCTTCCTGAATTTATATCTTTAGCTGAGAACTCTTTTCTGAACTCCATAGTGACATATCCAATTGCTTACTTATCTGGCTTTCTAGCTATCTTACATGCTCCTTAAATTCAACAACTCATCTTCTTCCCCTTCCTTTTCCCTCAATCTGCTCCTCCTTTAGGGTTCTCTTTCTCAGCAGATTTTAAGATTATCTGCTTGATTACTTAAGAAAAAAATCTGAGAGTCATTTTTGATTCCTCTCATGACCTTCATATACTACCTCTCACCCCTGTGGCAAATCAATCATTGTGTCTTGGTTGATTCAACATCTACCTTTTTAGTCTTTTTTTGTCTCCATTTTACTGTGATCATTTTAATTCAAGCCAACTAATATCTTGGTTTGACTACCATATCAACTTTCTAATTGATGTCCTTTCGTCCACATGTGGTGAGATAATTTTTTGGTGTATTTATGATGTCTCCACTCCTCCCTTTTTTCATGATGTAACGAGTAGAAGGAAATTGAGTGAAAGAAAGGAATTGTGTATATTGTGTATATTCAATATCAATATCCCATAATAAACCATAATGGAAAAGGATAAAAAAAGAAAGAAAGAAAGGAAAGAAAGAAGAAAGAAAGAAAGGGATTGTGGATGGGAACTCTTGGAGGCCAGTATTATTGGACAGTATTTCATTTGTTCTCATATTTTGCTAAAACACATTTATAGTTGTGCCAATGATTATCATTTTTCATTTTCATATAATGACAATGTGCAGTCAGTATTTCTTTCTTGAAGAATCTAGGGATACTTGGGATTTACTAGGTAGTAGAGGTGTCTTCTGGAGGCAGTTTGCAAGCTTAAGTTGAGTGCTTGGAGTCCCAAGGCTATAAATATTTCTATACCGTCGTTCCTGGACAGTGGCGCTATTAGAGATGGAGTTGGATCTTATTCATATGGATATTGCTCCCTGAAATTGTAGTGTTGCTTCCAGTCATGCTCTTGATAATTATCAAGGGAATATTTACTTGGAACTAGCAGTCCTAATACTGGAGGGACTTACCAGAATGTATTTTCAGAGGTCTTGGTTCTCTTTCCTCTAACAGATAGAACCTCTAGGTGTCAGAGCAGATAATCACTCTGTATATTTTCATTCTAGAGGTTAAATCTAGGATTAGCACTCTACAGCCTGATTCTTGAGTCTGATAGGAAAGGTATTGCTGCTGCCAGCTTGTAGGTGTGGGGACTGCTCTGGTAAGAGCTGCTCTGGACTGTTGAAGCAGCTCTGTAATACTTCTCCTAATAATGCAGCTTGATTCAAAGCACAGTAGGATTAGCCCTCATATATCTGGCCTAGAAAGAGGAGTCGGGGAGATGATAATGATGGTGGGACTTCATACATTTGTGGAGGCTTTCACTGTTTTCCCTTTCCTTTCTGAATTAGATGGTAGAAACTGTGGAGGCTGTTCTGCCTCAATGGTCAAAACTAGGGAGATAGATACAGAGTTCAAGCCCTGGGAAATGCTACAGAATTTTTTTGGTACATCAGAAAATAACTGAGGATCAACACATTAAAAAAACTTACTATGAGAACTGCTGTAGGTATTCTGAACTAAACTGTTTTCTGATTTTTATCTGAAATCTTTAGATTTGTCATGTAATTATTTAGGTCTGGGCTATTCTTCCTCTATTTCATCCCTGGACGTACTGTATGGTCCACCCTAAGTTGAAGCACAGGCCAATTTATGCTTATTGAATGTCTTTTCTTTCCTTCTTTTGTGGGAAATTTAATCTGCCTTTTATTTCTTTGTTTATTTGTTATCCCTGAGGTGAATGGTTTCATGGTCTTGCCTCAGAGACATATTTACAATGCAAGACTTTAATTTGCAAAACATATGAAGACACCTTGTTTTCTGGACCATCTTTCTTATAAGCCTTAGATTTTTATCAGATGCTTCAGAAAGTCCATGGAACAAGAATAATGAATAATGCAATAGAAGAGATAGTGCAGTTGTTTTAATTATATAGATAGAACTACAGATCTCTATTTTAAGAAAATGAAAAAATTCCTTTAGTGTTTCAGGGATTTTTTATTATGGATTATACATATTACATAACATATGGTTTCACTAATTGATTAGCAATGTTTAGGTGTTTGCATGTGTGGAGCATTTTAATAGAAACACTTTGGTACTCTTAAAAATTAAAAATAAACCCAGACATCTTTAAAACTGTAAAATTTAAATATGCCATGAGTGATTGTGCCTTAAGTAAGACACTGGTATTGTTAAGAAGAGTATAATTTCCCAATTTTTATTCTTTCGTTTAATTTTTGAGTTTGCATTAAATTTCTTGAGACGTCTAGCTTATTGCCACTAGGTATTTGTAAACCAAGATTCTTTTTTTTTAAAAAGAATTTATTTATTTATTTGGCTGCGTCGGGTCTTAGTTGCAGCACGCGGGATCTTCGTTGCGGCACGCAGGCTTCCCTCTAGCTGTGGTGCACGGGCTCCAGAGCGCACGGGCTCAGTAGTTTCGGCGTACAGGCTCTCTAGTTGCGACACAAGATTCTTAAATAATTTTAATTTAAGACATACTTCAAATATTTTTGAGGGTGATGTAAAGAAGTTAGTACTAAGTTTTGTTTTCTCATCTCATTTGGATGTTTCATAGTACTAATTAAATAATTTGACTTATTACAGAATTTTAGGAACTTATCGATAAAGAAGAGAATAGATACCATTGTTAATGGATATAGCCAATCATGGGAAAACTAATAATCTAGTATTTGATTTACTTGAGCATTGCTAAGCAAAAGTTTATGGGCTAACATCATACTTAATATATTATGGTTAATGAATGACTTCATTGTAATTGTAGAAGTCTTCACATTACGTAGGTTAAATTTTGGCTTTTCTTGTGGGTACTGTACCAAAAACTTCAGTATAATGGAAAAAAAATTCTGTGATGTTTTCACCCAGAGATAATCAATATTAACATTCTGGTGTTTATGCTTCTAGTGTTCTCTCAGAATTTGAACATTGTAAAAGTTTTTACTACATACTACTAAATATTTCTCAAAAAGGTTCTATCAGTATACACTGCTGCCAGTAAATATGGTTTAAGAGTGCCCATTCTCTGACCTTCTGGGCAATACTTTGCCAATTTAATAGGCAAAATAAATTATGTTTTTATTTTTATATGAAATTTGGGGATTACTTTTAGGTTGAACTTCTTAAAGCGTTGATTGACTTTTTTGCTATCATCTTTAATGAAATTGCCTGTGCTGCTTAAAGTTTCTTAACATCTCTTCTTCCTTGGGAACTCTAGTTAGCATTGTCATTTCCATTGAGGAGCTAAAGATTCTAATAGAACAGTCATAGAGAAAACAATTGCCACCAGCTACACCATTTGTGAGAGTTAATGCCTCTTTGCAGGACTAGATGTAAGTATGGAGCTGACCTTACTTGAAGGACATTCTGAATTTATCTTATTTTTGCAGAAAGGTGTAAGCATAAGCATTGCATCCCTTCATTCAGCATCTAACGGACAGGGATATAGAAACTTACCCAAAGAAATTCTATAAATATATTTTGCATGAATAAATATGATAAGTAAAAGACACCTAACATTATAGTTAGAATCCTGGTTCTAATAATTTGATTCCTTAGATGGTTCATAGTGAGGTTACTTCCAAGTACTATATACTTTATAGTTTATAAAATACATTTATATACATTACATGTTTTAATATAATAATAACTTTATGAAATAAGTGATGTAGCTTATTTTACATTTGAAGAAACTATATCTCAGATATATAAAGTGAACATCCTGAAGTATTAGGGCTAGATAGTATTAGGAGTCAGTACTTAAATCCAGGCCATTTGACCTCAAGTGCCATGTTCTTTCTGTCCTTATAGAAGCCTCTGATATTTAAGTTACTTGTGAGCCTTCAGTATGTAGAAAATTTAAAACAAATATTAGCTATAAACATTCTTTATAATATTTAGGATATTTATAACAAATTACAAAGTCCATCCAATGAACAATGTTTTTGGTTGCAAATATCGGTCTTTTTTCTATTTATTCCTTTTAACACGATGTGGTAGGCTAAAACAAACAAACAAACAAACACAGAAACTAAGAACCAAATTAAGCCCTGAGCAGTTTCCTATCCTACTTATGGGATGTGAATAAAAAATAATTAAGTTTTCCATAAAATTTAGGCTTCTTATTTATTAAGCACCTACTCTATACTAGGCACTGTGGTAAACAAATAAATGTGGGCCTTAATCTCATGGAACTGAGGGTGAAAGACATTAAACATTCTTTTTCAAGTAAATATATAGTTATGCTTTTATCAGATGCTGTGAAGAAAAAGTATAGGGTACAGTGAGTGTGCATAATGGGAGCCCTAATCCAGGTCAAAGAAAGTCTTTTTGAGAAAGTGACATTTGAGCCCTTAAGGATGAGTAGGAGAAGGTGAAAGGTGATAATGAGGTGGGAAAGTGGAAGAAATCTCCTCTGAGATATTGAAGGAACTGTGAGAAAGCCAACCAGAAGTGTGTGTTGTACAGTGACAGCTGGAAAATAAGGCTCTGAGGAAGGTCGTTGCTATATTGTTTACTTCAAAGAAACCATTTTGAGGCTCATTCCAGTAGTCTTTCTATGGCTTAGACCATTTTTGAAACTCTTGCTGTGAGCTTGCCTTCAAAGAAGCTTTTTTTTTAACGACAGAGAGTGTTTTGCAGTGTAATCACCTTCTTATTTAATAGAGTTGCTTTAAAATGGCTTTTGATTATTTATAAAAATTGAATCTACCCACAAGGGAGAAAAAAATATGTGTATATCACAGATAGTATAAGCTTTGAAAGTAAGAATTTAAAAATGCATGTTTCCACTTATGGAAACTGACCTTTCATAGATGTGAAAATCAACCTTGTAATCAGAGGCTTAAAAATTTGAAGCACATCAGGTTGCTTCTGTTTGAGTTAAATGGAAGAAACCCAGTTAAAGTTACTTGTGAGTTGAAAAATTTGAGATGTTTGCTCTAACTGAAATATACTTGACTGGGTCACTGGCAGGTAGGTTTCCTGTTCATCTGTGGAGACTGATCTATTTACAAATAGATGTGTGTATATGTGTGTATATGTGTATGTGTGCGCCCACGTGTGCACGTATATAGAAGATAGAATAACAGGGAAGGAGCATGTGAAGTGGAGTCTGAAGCAAAGACCTTCATTCAAATACTCTATCTTTTACAAGCTGTGTGATCTTTAATCCCATAACACCTAAGTTTCTTTTCATCTATAAAACGATAGCAACATTATCACTTATTCATAATGTTTTCTAGATACTAAAAAAATTTAGAAGTACTTTATAAGCCAAAAAATACTTTATGACTATTACGTGTATATGTATATTTCATAAATAGATTAGTGTGCACCTATAAAAATCTAAAATAATAAGCAAAATAGGAGCACTCTTAGTTGAGGACAAATCCATAATTGAAGATCTTAGTTTATAAAAGAAGTAAATGATTTGTTTAAAAGTTTATATTATTACATGTTTACTTTGTATCATTTAAAAATTTATATTATTGTTTATTTTGTGTTGTTATTTTGTGACATGTTTATTCATGTCAAAAAAGAATTCACCACTTCTAAAAAAACTTCTTAGTGTATTTAAGTGCATATTTATTGATAGTGGTATGTGTGTGGAAGGGGATAGAGGAGGTTAAGGCTAAAAGTTGAGGGAACAAGGGCTAAAAGGGATGTATCTGTTAAAGAAATGTCATGATTTAGGAACAATTAGAGATCAACAAATATATTAATCATTTCTATAAGTGAGTTGATCTTTAAAATTTGGTTTTAAATTTACCAGAGCTACACCAGAGCATCTGTTGTAGAAAGATGGATGATTCTGGATATAGAGTAACCTAAGATTTTATCTAAACCAGCATTACTCATTAAGAATGGATGGTGATCTGGGGTACTCTAAGACCACTGGGGCCGTCAGGAAATATCCTTCTGAAGAATACTGTGACCACCATTATTGAAATAAATTAATAATAGTTGATAAAGTCTCTCTGGCCTTCGTTGTGTTTTTTGATTTGTGAGAAAGTTCATATTTTATGTGTGCTGTTTAAGTGAGTTTTAATTGATAAGGTATAATTTTTTTCTACCATTACATAAATATCATGTAGTCACTATGTATGGCCTTTAGAAAGGGCCCAGATTGAACATTGTTCACTTTCCTTTAAAAATAAATAGATGAAGGCATTTTAAAATTAAATAAGATTTATGACAACTACATGTTTTCCAAATGTCTCTTGAGAATTATGGCATTATAAATGCAGGCAATAAAAGCCCTATTGTCTGTTATATTTTTATTGCTTCATGATATCAAAAGAAGGATATACTACTTTTATTTTTCAAGTATTTTTTAAAAATTTATTTATTTTTGGCTGAGTTGGGTCTTCGTTGCTGCGCTTGGGCTTTCTCTAGTTGCCTTGAGCGGGGACTACTCTTCGTTGCGGTGCACGGGCTTCTCATTGCGGTGGCTTCTCTTGTTGCAGAGCATGGGCTCTAGGCGCACAGGCTTCAGTAGTTGTGGTTTGGGGGCTCTAGAGCGCAGGCTCAGTAGTTGTGGCGCACAGGCTTAGTTGCTCCGCAGCATGTGGGATTTTCCTGGACCAGGGCTCGAACCCGTGTCCCCTGCATTGGCAGGCAGATTCCTAGCCACTGCGCCACCAGGGAAGCCTACTACTTATTTTTTGAGTGTTCTGGTCCTATGCAGCAACCTGTACATTGATGAGACCTATATACTCTGTTGCTGGAGTTATTCATTTTTCAGGGAAAGAGAAAAGGGTTGGGAAATGTATAATTTCTCTCCCTCTTACCCAGTAGTAACATTGAGACGATACCTTGCCCCATTTTTATTACTTCTCAGATTTTATTGCTGGTAGCCAGATGTGCTGAAACTCCTGATGACAGCATCTATTCATTGCGTGTTTTTAATAGGCTGAGAGAAATATGAGTAGAGTACATGAAAGCAGCTCAGCTTCGCACTTCAGCTGGGAATGCCCAAAAAGCTTACTGCTGTTTAAAATTCTTGCTACAGTCAGGAGAAAGCCGAAAGCCGCACGGGTACTGAATCTTCTACGACTGAATTAGAAGAATAATGACTGTACAATTAACTATCGACCTCTGCTCATTTAAGCGCAGTTTTTACAGAGCTCAGGAGAAATATGGAACTTGATTGGCATGTTTTTATTTGATGGTGTCTGCAAATACATGACTTTAAAGACAGGTGGTAAGGAAAAATAAGAGAAGGAAGAAAAAAGGAAAGAAAATGCAATTTGAGACATTGCGCCAGGTCTGCAATTCTGTTTTATCTCATTTTCATGGGGTTTTTTCATCCCCACCAAATATTTTACAAAATGAGCTTTTTGGACAAACACTGAACAATGCAAGGTGGGTAAAGCTAAACTATATATTCTTCTAGTATTGATATTTTCAGAATAATAATCTTATATGTCTGTAAAATTGTTCAGTATTGAAATATTAGTATTATAAGGGTGTTGTCTTTTTAATCATAAATATAAAATTTTATGTAGTTCTTAATTGATTTTAAGAAGGAAAATAAGCTTACCTCAAAGCACAAAAAGCATCTTAAATTTAACTAGCTTGACCTCTGAAACATAATACAGGCTGTTTCATGATTTCATTTTCTAATAAAATGATTAACTTAAAATGTCTGATAGATTTTTTTCCTTTGTGATCACGCCAGTGATTACATTGCATATATAAGGATGGGGCTATATAATCATATGTGATTTGTTGGAAAATCTGAATTAGCAATCATGCATGCTCTTTATAAAACATGCAGAAGATGTTTTCTAGGTCTAAGACATTTCTCTATGCAGGGTAGATCAATAATCACTTTAAAACAAGCTATATTATGAAACTGCTAATAATGCTTTGTATTAGGTCAGCTGGTTTGGAAGGATGCTTTGTTATAAATTCCTATTGCTTTTTCAACCTGATCTTTTTTTGGTGTGTGTGTGTGTGTGTGTGTCTGTGTGTGTCTGTGTGTGTGTGTGTGTGTGGTGAAGGTTGTTAAATTATGGACATATGTTTTAGATGGTTTCTCTGGCTTACACTAAAAGAGATAGCCTATTAAAGAATGCTTTTAAAATGCTGTTTTATTACCCAGTTCTCCCCTCATTAAAGTTTGCGTTTTGAGAATTTCTAATGTTATATACCTAGTGTAGAAAAGACCCCATTTAAACTAAATTCATGTGGTGAAAGACTGAGAAGGAAATTCTGTGAACATGATAATGCACTGAAACCTTCTGGAAACTGAGGGAGAACTAAGAGTGCATACAATATTGAATGGTTTTTGCTGGTCTCTTCCTTTTAGGATCTCTGAACAATGTGAGGCAGCCTATTTTAGAGATTTTAAAAATACCTATTACACAGTATGTGTTTTAATTTAGCAAATGAAAAGGAGGCTTTTAGAATTTGTTGACATTTAAAATGTTTACTGATGATAAATATATCTATGACCTTTTCATGGAATATAGAATAACGTATCGGTTTTTTATAAAATTTCACTTCTTTCCCCATACAGTTCTGTTCAATTAACTAATTTGATTGTTTTTTACGTTTAGTTTTTGGACTAATTTAAAATATGTGAGTTATGAAATTCTGTGATATTCTAAAATAGGCTATCTATATTTTAAGATATTGTTTTTTTTTTAGTTTAGTAATACATTGCTTGAATATCTGTAATGATAAAAATAATCTGTATTGCATTTTACATTTACATAAAAGAGGCAGTATGGCTTTCTTAAAATTTTCACGATCTGAAGCTATCAGACTTTTAGGATTGGTACTCATCCTTTATACATCTATTCCTTGTTTGATTTCTATTTCTTTTTTTTTTATGCCAAGAATTTATGTGTTAAAAATATTAATATTTGGGCTGGGTGTACATTCACTTTAGAAGTAGTGCTATTAACAGCATGGTATGGAATTAGTTTTAAAGTGTATGTTAGTAGTTTTAAAATATGAGAATATCTATTTTTTGAGGGAATTGTGTGTATCCCTATTACTATTCTTTTCCTTGGCCTCAAGTTTCTATTATTGTTGGCATACTTATAATTGCAATGCTCTCATTATTGAAAAACCTGGAATTTTATGTTGCTGCAGTTAAACATTAAATTGTGAAGTTTCTAATGCTTCTGTGAGACCAGTCTTATTTAACTTTTTTGATTTTTTATCTAAAATTATCTGAAACTACCAGTTAATCAATAAAGATTTATTCTGTTTTAGGAGGAATAAATCCCCTGCCTTTATATGTTTTTGACTTCTTAGTCTTCAGAAAACATGACATTTTTTCACATGTAGCTCTACTGATTTTCATAAATGCAAACTACTTGATTTACTTTTAATCAAGCAAAACCAGTTATACAAATAGTTATTATTTTAGAAGTATCAAAGGTGAAAATAAGTTTATATGAACTTATAATTAATATTGCCACATATTCTAATGTTTTGGTTACTTTGTGTTCAGATCAGATACAGTGGACTTTTAAAATTCTTATTCTGCTTAGACACTGAATCAGAAAAGTAAGATGTAGACTAAAAAATCATTCTTGAAGAAAAAATTATGGAACGAAGATGATCTGAGTATGTCATCAGATGATGTGCTCTTACAACAACTTTAAAAATGTTTCTAAATAACAGGCCTTTCAACTTTGTGGACTGGACATAATAAAGGTCTTAAAGTTGAAGCATCAATTCTATAACTGTCACTCTGGAAAGAACAGTGTTGGTTGTTATTACATTAATAATAATTGTTTAATTGGATTAGTTGAAATGAAATATTCAGTCATTGTATTGTGACATTAAGTATGATCTTTAAAGTGACAGAAACATAACATCATAGATATGGACAATTGCATTATATTTTATTCTGAATTGCTTTCTAGGAGAAATTACTAGAATAATACTATGCGTTAATAGTAGACAATCTATTATCGAAAGGGAACTCTGTCAAATAGTTTTCTTGAGACTTTTTCTAGGTAACTAATCTTGTCCCTAAATTTGCAACTCAACTTTCATCAGATTTTCAGGTGGTAGGGCAGTTTACTTCTATGACATACAAGCAATAAAAGGTTAAAAATGAAAATCTCCCATAATAATTATTCCAAAAGCATTTCCAGGTTCAACTTGTCAAAGAAGCAAAGATTTTCAATACACAATAATATTTATGCATCATAAGTCACTAAACTGGAGGTAACTATAGATTGTTAAAATATTTTGTTATCTAATGAATAATTGAAATTTATTTATGAGTGAAAAAAATCAAAATATTTTAGATGGGCTTTTTGTTGGAAACCATATAGCATGACCCTTATGTTTCAAACTGAAAGTTCTTAGCTGATTCTCTTATCATTGTGGTTCTTGAGTACCATTTTTGTGCACAAAGGAAGAGGAAGGATAGTATCTTCTTTTACAGCTAAAATAAAACAACCAAAGATCCATCAAGAAAAAAAAATTAGTGTTGGCATCCAATGTAAATCCACTTGATAGGTTTTGATAAAATGACACTTTAAATTCTTATTATCAAATTTTCTTACTGTAAACTCATTTTTCCCCAAATTAAATTATTTAATTAGGATACAAAGATAATTGCTTTTGTTACCAGCAGAAAGTTCTCAAGTACTAAATTCATTATGAAATCTAAATTTTGTGATCTTGTCTTTGGAAGCAAACAAAAATGTTGGGATGCTAGAAGGCATATTTTTAAGTGTTCAGGGCCTTGAGTAATCAATTGCTTTGAGCAGTATTCAAATAACATAATGATGACTATCTTTTGTGATAATATTTGTGGAAAAAATGTACTTAAGTTTTTCCATTTTTGGATTTTTAGTAACATGTCTTGTATTTTTCTACAAAACTGTAATTATTTCTCCGTCACTAAATGTGTGACAGTGAATTTGCTGTGATGGCTGGCCACACAGGGGCATAACAGGACTGGAATTTATTCAAAATAGATAATAAAATAGAGACAGTCTTTCTCTCTTTTCCATCTACATATAATGAGTTATGCAGGCTTTAATATTTAAAAGTAAGATTTAAAAAACCTACTAGATCAAAGAAGATTTGGATTTGTTGGTGTTTTTAATTACAAGTAAGGTAACCATATTATCTGATTTGCCTGGACTGGTCCCAGTTTATGCCTGCTGTCCCCCACTGATTATTATTAGTACTGCTTTTCTCTCTCAAAAGTGTTATTTGACAATAAATTACAGAGCCACTCTAATTATAAAACTGAAATGTAAAGCTTGAATTCACCTAGTGTAAATGACCTCTTTTCCTCTGAAACATTCCCACAGTTCTAAAGCATTAATATTATTTTAAATAAAACTTGATTTTGCAAAGTAAATATTTAATTATTTCATCTGGTAGTGGTTTTGGTCAGAAGTATGTAGTCCTTTACATAGCATTTACTATTGCTTTGGTTTATAATGAAGCCATCAATTTATGCTCAGGGTTTTTGGCACAGACACCTGTTATTCATCATGGCACATTAACGACTACTTTGACATTGAAAGAACAGCATGCTTTCTTTTTATAGTTCTGGGAGTGCAGTCTGCACAGTGTGCATTGTTTGGAGTTGTTATGATCACAGCACAATCGATTTTTCATTATAGGAACATATTTCATGAACAGTCTGTATTCTGAAAGATAAAGCACCCAAGAGTCTGATATGAATGTACACATGTGCATGCACATACCTACACACATATATATGTACATGTATAAACCTTGTTAAATATATAATTATTATGATAATAGTTATAGACATAAAAGTTTATCTTAACAATTGTCTCTTTATATTTCTAATCAGAGTGACTTTTGATTCCTAGATGTGTACCATTAATATTTTTACCGGAATGTTTACTGTGAATCTTAACCATATACCACAATTATTAGTATAGATACTTAATCTGATACTGATGTACAGTCTCTAAGTACTATTTTTCCTATTCAAAGAACTTTTTATTAAGTTACTGTTTTTGTTCATGACTGACATGTAAAAGTTAGCTATACTTTTTTATTATCAGCTTCTATATGATTGTAAGGAATCTGAGAAAACTCAAAGAAGATAATTACTGGTAAACTTATTTTGTTTAATTCTGGCACTATTCACTGAATAGTAAAGTGAATTCACTTCATATATGCTATGAGCTGTCTTCATATCCATTTATGAATTACTGACAAAGATTCATGTACCCAAGAAAAGAATTCCTAGGGCTGATCTAGGAATTTAAGTTCTGAATTTGAGAAGTTTTAAGGATCTCAGAAATGTTTGTGAGCACTTTTTTTGGGGCAAAGTGAAAAAAGCCATTGCATGTTAAAATTGTGGTGTCTTAAAGTATGAGGGATCTTTATTTTGTCTAGTGTTTTTCAAGCCATGGTTTTTGTTTGTCTTTTGATTTTAACAGAGAACACTTCCTTTAAAATCTAACTCAATATGTAAAGCAGTTAAAAGTGGAACAGCTCTGGTTTAGAAAGTGAGACATGGGACCCAGATTAGGCTATAAGAAACACGATTTTCAGCTGCTTACTTAAACTCAGGACTTCTTAGTTGAGTTCCTTTAAACTTTCCATTTCATTGCATGACCTTTGTAATGTCAGATATAGAGGTAAAGGAAAACCACAAGGAGAGCTGCCATGTTTAGTCAGCAGTTGATTTGTGCCTGACTTTTCTACATATATTGTGGTAGCTTTACATTGTGTAGTGAACACAGGAATTGTGTTCATGTCTTGGGTCTGCTACTTGCTGGCTGTGTGATATTGGTGAAGTCACTATACTGTGAGCCTCTTGGGGCTATATATTTATTAACCTCTGAATTCCCACACTTATATCCCTCATGATTCTTTACAGTCAATACTGGCTCCCCTCAGCCTCCAGAACCAAATATTGTTGTGATTTTTTTTTCTTAGTATAGATTGTTTTGTCTCTTCTAGAAGTTCATGTAATTGAAACCATGTAGGTGATACTCTTTTATAAAAGACTTTTAATCAGCATAATTAAAAAAAAATTCATCCATGTTGTTGCATATATGAGTAGTTTTTCCTTTCCCTAGGAGTAGTATTCTATTTTATGAATATTCTACACTCTTATATTAATCTCCTTGTGGACATATATTTTTATTTCTCTTGGATGAATACCTAGATGAGGAATTCTTGGGTGATAGGATAGGTCTATATTTAGTTTTACAATGCCAGATCATTTTTTAAAAACAATGAAACTCTCACCAAATATGTTTGAGAGTTTTGGTGGTTTCACACACTTTCCAACATTTGATGATATACATCTTTTTAATTTTTTGTCATTCTGGTGAGTTTATAATAGCAACTCCTTTTGATAGTATTTGCCTAATGACTAACAATGTCAGGCACTTTTTCATATGCTCATTGGCCATTTGTATATCTTCCTTTGTGAAGTGTCTGTTCAAAATTTTAGAAAATATCTTCCTTTGTGAAGTGTCTATTCAATTTTTTTAAATTTAGGTTGTTTTTGTTTTTTATTAATGAGTTGCAAAAGTTCTTTATTCTAGATATCAGTCATTTGTCAGATATATGCTCAGTGAATATATCTTGCAGTCTGTTGTTTGCCTGTTTATTTTCTTAGTAATTCCTTTAGATGAGCAGAAGTTTTAATTTTGATAAAATCTAATTTATCAATTTTTTTCTTTTAGAGTTTTTGTTTTCTGTGTGCTGTCAAGCAATTCTTTGCCAATCCCTAAGTCGTCAAACTATCCTCCTATATATCCTTCAGAAGCTTTATAGAGTTTTAGCTTTTTAATTTAGGTATACAATGCATCACACATTAATTTTTGTGTGTATGGTGTGAGGTAGGGGTCAAGATTTATATTTTTCCTGGTTGATATCCAGTGTTTTACCACCATTTGCTGAAAAAACTTAAAGACTTTCTACTCTCTCCTGGATTGCTTTGTCACCTTTGTAGAGGATTATATAATAGTATAAGTATGATTCAGTTTCAGGGCTATCTATTTTGTTCCATTGATCTATTTGTCTATCTTTCTGCAGTATCCTAATGTCTTACCTTTATAGTAATCTTGAAGTCAGGTAGTGTAAGTTCTCCACCTTTATACTTTTTCAAGATAGGCTGGATATTCTAGGTCCTTTGCATTTTCATATATATTTTATAATCAATTTGTTAATTTTGATTTAAAAGTTTGCTAGGATTGAGTCTAGGATTGTGTTGTATTTCTGTACATTGATTTAGGGAGAATTAACATCTAAAAACATTGATTTTTCCCTTTGGATATTTCTTCATTTATTTAGGTCTTCTTTAATTTATCTAAGAATGTTTTGTAATTTTAAGGGTAGAGGTCTTGAATGACTGTTTTTTTCATAAGTTTATAAAGTATTTGATCATACTATAAATGGAATTATTTTAAAAATTGCAGTTTCTAGTTGTTTTCTGCTTTTATGTAAATAATTTATTTTCAATATTAACATTGTATCTTTTGACCTTGCCAAATTTACTTATTAGTTTAATAATTGTTTTATAGATTTGTTATGATACCCCATGTAAACATTCATGTCATCTACAAATAGATACAGTTCTACTTTTTTTTCTAGTATTTATGCTTTTTGTTTCTTTTTCTTGTCTTATTAGGACAAATAGTGCAATGTTAAATAGAAGTTGTGATAGTCCATTAGTTTATTAACAGTTTTAAAAAAGTTACAAATTTTGTCATTTTCCTTTATTATCTTTTTAATGTCTATGGAATTGATAGTGATAACCCTTCTTTTATCTTTGGTATTGGTATTTTGTAATTCACGAAATTTGTCTTTTTGCTTGATCGGTTTATTTTTTTATTTTAGCTTTGTTGATTTTCTCTCTTGTTTGTCTACTATTTTGCTGATTAGTGTTTTTATCTTAACTTTCTTTTCATTCTGATTTTCCAATTATTGGTATTTTAGACCATTTAGAAATCATCCCAGATAGTCCGTAATTAAAATTTTTTTCTCTCTTTTTCAGATTGTGTAATTTTCAAGTTCATGGAGTCTTTCTTTCATAATCTCTATCAGATGAAAAGCTCATCTAGTGAATTTTTAATTTCAGAAATTTTATTTTTTGTTCTAAAATTTCCATTTGGTTATTTTTTATAGTCACTGTTTCTCTGTTGAGATTTCCCATCTTTTCACTCATATGAGCATATTATCTTTACTTCCTTTAACATAGTTACTATAGTAGCTTTAAAATCCTTTTCTGCTAATTTTAACATCCAGGTTTGCTCTCAATCTCTGTTTATTGTTTTTTCTCTTGAGTAAGGATCATGATTTTCTATTTCTTAATATATCAAGTAAATTTTATTTATATCTTGGACATGATTAACAATACTTTATAAAGACTCTGAAATCTGTTCTGAGTCCTGATTATTTTTAAAGCAGGAAGTTAATATGGCAGAGCTTGAACTACATACTTTGTTTCCCCTGAAGTACAACAGCTGAAATTTTGGTTTAATTATTTTAATTTTAACTGAACTGTTTGCATTCTTCCTCTGTATGCATGAGATTTGGGCAGTGTTTATTATACACAGAATTTAATTTTTTCTTTCTGTAGCTTTCTTTTTGTCATTCTGTCCTCGCTTTCTACCTGCTATATTTGCTCAAACTCTTTCCTTTGGTTTTTCGAGCTAGTAAGACTGAGTTTTCTAATATGGATTCAGCCTTTAGGTATTGATAGGTATGGCTAAAAGCCATAAAAATGGGAAACTCATCCAGTGTCATTCTCTTTTTCCAATGTCAACTGCACCCCAGTGTCTGTCTTCTTTTTGTTACTCTCTAGGGTCTTCAAATAGCTTTTTGTTCATATTTTGCCCAGAACTTATTATCTTTGGGATGGTTCATTTGATGGGAGCTGTTTGGCCATTATCAAAAGAGGAATCTGTTCTTTAGTATTTTTAATTGCATTTGTTAAACGCTATGCTGGCAGAAATTATATCTGTAGCTACTTTTGTAATCTCATCTTCATTCTCTGTAATTTGTTGTGATTTTCCAAATATCATTGGACAGTGACTGATTACGAACCTCATGTTTTAGTTAAATTATCATTGTATCATCAGAATATAGAGAGAATATGTAACTTTTAAATAGTCTTTCTTTTTTGAAATTAATTTTATTTTACTATAATTTTTTTAATAATTATTTTTTCTTTGAGTGTAGTTGATTTACAATGTGGTGCTAGATTCTGCTGTACAGCAAAGTGAATCAGTTATACATATACATATATCCACTCATTTTTAGATTCTATTCCCATATGGGTCATTACCAAGTATTGAATAGAGTTGCCTGGAAATTAATTTTAATAATATATTTTATTTAACTCAGTATATCCAAAGAATTGCCATTTCAACACATAATCAATATAAAATGATAAATGAAATGTTTTAAATTGTGCTTTTTTGGTAAAAGGTCTTCAAAATCGGGTATGTATTTCACACTTGCAGAACAGCTTGATTTGGACCAGCCATGTTTCAGATGCTTAGCATATATGACTGGTGGCTTAAAGTCTTTCTTTACTACTGTATTTCATCCATATTCTAATGACTATTGCTAGTGGTAAAATATGAGCAATGTATGGATAGGCTTTCTTTATAGAAAGCATAAGATTGATATAACTGATCTAACTATAAGAGAAAATGATCAGATGTAATGAAGACACAAAAGCCATCATATTTCAAGGATAATTTCTATAGGGAATTTTTAAAGGAAATTTGATCATGTTTGTGATGACAATGAGTAGGCTAAAGATGAAGTTCCTCTTTGTGAGAGTAGTCACCAATTGATTGTTCAACTGGTGTCAATCACAATATAAAAAATAAAAACTGTATGCTGAAAATTTGATAATTATTTGTAATCATGGCCCATTTTTTAAATTAATAATTTTTCCAATGTCACAATGTATTTTTTGCATTGAACATTTTTCTGAACATTACTTCTTTGGGTCTGCTGAGTTATATCTTAATTTTGAAACAAAACTTGGTGAACATAAAAATGGAATACATTACCTTTTCTCAAGAAATTGAAGTTTTTTATAAAACTGTTTGCACAAAATGTAAATCTGACGATGAAAATACACTTAGAGCAATGTGTGTTTCAAAGAATATTACCGTATTTTCCATGAAGCCCACAGAGCTAGAGAAATGCTCATTACATCCTTTGTCACTGACATTGCAACAAATATATAGATGAGCAATATTAATGAAAAATGGTACCACAATTTGATAATACTGCCCAAAGATTATATGGAATTCATCACCTACATGAGCATATGAATCTTTTAATTCTCTCATTTAGTTATTTTTATTCATGTTGGCTTATATAAAGAAGGTTCATTACTATATAAAACACTTAATATGGGTATTAGCTCTATATTACCACAAGCTTAGTAGGTTAAAACAATACCCATTTATTATTTGCAGCTCTGTAGGTTGGAAGTCCAGGTGGGCTCTGACTTCTCTATTTGGGGCTTCACAAGGCTGATTGAAGATGTTGGCTAGCCTGGGCTCTTATCTAGAAGATAATGGGAAGAATCTACTTCCAAGTTCATTAAGTTTGTTGGCAGAACCCAGTATTTTGTGGTTGTGGACCTAGGTCCTTGTTTCCTTGCTGGCTGTCAGCTGGGAGCTACTCTCAGCTGGTAGAGGCTTCTTACATTCCTTGGTGAGTAGTTCTGTCCATTTTTATTTTTTAATTTTTGTTATTTAAAAATAATTCTTTAAAAAATTGAGATATAATTGATATAATATTATATTAGTTGTAGGTATACAATACAATGATTTGATATATTTATATATTGCAAAGTGATTACCAAAATAAGTTTAGTTAACATCCATTACCACATAGTTGCAATTTTTAAAATCTTGTGATAAGAACTTTTCAGATTTACTTTCTTAGCAACTCTCAAATATAAAATACAGTATTGTTAACTATAGTCTCCATGCTGTACATTACATCCCCAGGACTTATTTATCTTATAACTGGAAGTTGGTACCTTTTAACTACCTTCCATTCTCTCTCCCGCTCCCCGCCCCGACCCCAACTGATGCCCACCCATTTCTTCTCATGTCTATGAATTCATTTTTAGATTCCACATATAAGTGAGATCATATAGTATTTATGTTTCTCTGTCTGACTTATTTCACTTAGCATAATGCCCTCAAGGTCCATCCATGTTGTTGCAAATGGCAAGATTTCCTTCTTTTATGGCTAAATAGTATTCCATTGTGTTTATATAGCACCTTTTCCTTATGTATCCATCCATGGACACTTAAGTTGTTTCTGTGTCTTGGCTGGTATAAATAATGCTGCAGTGAACATGGGGGTGCATATATCCTTTCAAGTTAGTGTCTTCATTTACTTTGCATAAGTACTGGGAAGTGGAATTGCTGATTCATATGATAGTTCTATTTTTAATTTTTTGAGGCATCTCTATACTGTTTTCCGCAGTGGCTGAAACAATTGACATTCTTGCTGACAGCGCAGAAAGGTTCCTTTTTTTCCACATTTATGCCACCACTTGTTATTTCTTGTCTTTTTGATAATAGCCATTCTAACAGGTGTGAGGTGATATCTCTTTGTGGTTTTGATTTGCATTTCCTGATGATGAGCAATGTTGAGCACATTTTCATGGACCTGTTGGTCATTTGCTGTCATCTTTGGAAAATATCTATTCAGATCCTCTGTCCATTTTTTAATTGGATTTTTTCCCATTGAGTTGTATGAGTTCTTTGTATATTTTGGATATTAACTTCTTTTCAGACATATGATTTGCAAATATTTTCTCCCATTGCACATGTTGCCTTCTCATTTTCTTGATGATTTCCTTTGCTGTACAAAAACTTCTTAGTTTGATGTAGTCCCACTTGTTTACTTTTGCTTTTTTTGCCTTTGCTTTTATTGTCAAATTCAAAAAATCGTTGCCAAAACCGATGTCAAGGAGCTTATTCTCTGTGTTTTTTTCTAGAAGTTTTATGGTTTCATATCTTACTTTCAAGTCTTTAGCCCATTTGGAGTTGATTTTTGTGTATTGTGTAAGACAGTGATCCAGTTTCATTCTTTTGCATGTGGCTGTTTAGTCTTCCCAGCACCATTTATTGAAGAGACTATCATATCTCCACTATATATCATGGCTCCTTTGTCATAAATTAATTGACCACATATGTGTGGGTTTGTTTCTGGGCTTTCTATTCTATTCCTTTGAACCATATGTCTGGTTTATGCCGGTATTCTACTGTTTTGATTACCATAGCTTTATAATATAGTTTGAAATCAGGAAGTGTGATGCCTCCAGCTTTGTTCTTCTTTCTCAGGATTGCTTTGGCTATGTGGGGTCTTTTGTGGTTCCATACAAATATTAGGATTGTTTCTTCTTGTTCTGTGAGAGATGCCATTGGAATTTTGATAGGAATTGCATTGAATCTGTAGATTGCTTTAGGTAGTATGGACATTTTAGCTATATTAATTCTTCCATCCCATGAGCATGGAATATCTTTCCATTTATTTGTGTATGCTTCAATTTCTTTTTTTTCTTTTTTTGGCTTCAATTTCTTCATCAGTGTTTTATAGTTTTCAGTGTACAGGCCTTTCACCTCCTTGATCAAATTTGTTCCTAGGGTTTTATTTTTTCATGCAGTTGTAAATGGGATTGTTTTCTTAATTTCTCTTCCTGATAGTTTGTTATTAGTGTATACAAGTGCAATTGATTTTTGTATATTGATTTTCTTTGCTGAAACTTTACTGAATTTGTTTATTAGTTCTAACAATTTTTTTGGTAGAGCTTCATATATATATGTATATACATACACACATGCACACCTATATGATATCATGTCATCTGCAAATAGAGACAGTTTTTCTTCTTTCTGCTTTGGATGCCTTTTTTTTTCTTTTTCTTGACTAATTACTCTGACTAGGACTTATAGTACTATGTTGAATAAAAGTGGCAAGGAAGAGCACCTTGTCTTGTTCTGATCTTAGAGTATAGTGTTAGCTGTAGGCTTGTCATATATGGACTTTATTATGTTGAGGTATGTTTTCTCTGTACCCACTTTGTTGAGAGTTTTTTTCATGAATGGGTGTTGTATTTTGTCAAATGCATTTCCTGTGTCTGTTAGAATGATCAAATAACTTTTATCCTTCATTTTGTTAATTGCTGTATCATCAATTTTGTTAAATAGTGTATCACTTTGATTGATCATGGTATATGATTCTTTTAATGTATTGTTGAAGTCATATTGCTAATATTTTTGAGGTTTCTTCATGTATGTTCATCAGGTATATGGCCTGTTATTTTCTTTTCTTGTGGTTTCACGTTTTCTATATCCTTATTAATTTTTTGTCTGCTTTCCATCATTTACCGAGAAAAGAGTGTTAAAACTTCCAACTATGATTGCATATTTGTCTATTTCTTATAGTAGTATATAATTTTTGCTTCATGTATTTTATTTTTCTGTTATTGGATATAACAATACTTAGAGTTATTATGCTTTTTAAAAGAATATATCCTTTATTGCTGTGAAATCTTCCTCTTTAACTCAGGTAATATTTTTTCTTAGATTATATTTCATCTGATATTATTGAGCTGCATTGACTTTTTTATGGTGAGTGTGTGTGTGGAATATCCTTTCCCATTCTTTTAACCTATTGGCTTCCTTATATTTTGTGTGTGTGTGTGTGTGTGTGTGTGTGTGTGTGTGTGTGTATGTGAGAGAGAGACAGAGAAACAGAGAGACAGAGACAGAGAGAGAAACAGCATATGAATGGATCCTGATTTTTCTCCAGTCTCACTTTTTTCATTGGATTGCTTAGTCTATTTACATTTCATATAATTACTAATGTAGTTGGACTTAATCTATCAGCTTGCTATTTTCTTTGTATTTCTTCTGTTGGTTTTTTTTCTCCTTTTTAAAAAATCCTTTTGTTTGATTTATTAATAAGTTTTTGGTATTCCATATTGTCTCCTCTAATATGTTTTTAACTATAACTTTTTAGAAGTGTTGATCTTGGAATTATAATATGCGTTCTTAATTTATAATTCTACCATGAATTAATATTGTAACATTCGTATGCCATATATGAACCTTTTTACAGAATAATTTCATTTTTACCTCCATTGTACTTTTGCTATTGTCATTATATATTTTACTGTACACAAATATTGGAAACTTTACCATACATTACTAATTTTTCATTAAATTATCAACGTTTTTTATTTTTAAAAATAATTTTTTTATAATTACCCACATATTTACTGTTTTTGGTTATCTTCATTCTTCTCTTCAGATACGGGCCTCTTTCTGGTATCATTTTTGTTCTACCTGAAGAACTTCTGTTAGTATTTCATGTTGTATGGGTGATCTTCTTTCAGCCTTTTTAGATTAAAAAAAATCTTTATTTTTGCCTTCAATTTTTAGAAGGGTGTTTAATTACAGATTAGATACAGATTTAGGTGAACATTTTCCTTCTCTCTTAAGATATATCATTCTAAACATATGTCATTCTTAGCTTGTCACATGACATATCTTGAGACGTGGCATTCAATTGTCTTTTGGCCTTCATTGTTCATGGAGAGAAGTCAGCTGTGATTTCATTATTTTTTTTTCCCTACAAGTATTGTGTCCTTTTTCTCTGGTTGCTTTTAAGATAGCACTTTGTCTTTTGTTTTCAGCAGTTTGAAGTATTTAGGTGTGTTTTTCTTTATATTCTCATTGTGGTTCACTGAGCTGCTTGTATGTATGGAATGATTTCAGTCATCAATTTTTAAAAATGTTGGTCATTATCTCCTTAAATATTTCTTCTGCTCCATCTGTTTCCCCTTTCCCTGTATGACTCCAATAATATATGTGTTTTACTGTTTGATACTGCCCTACCAATCTCACATGCTTTTCTGTTTTCATTTTTTTTCTGTTCCTGTGCTCAGTCTTTATTTTCTAGTAATTTGTTTTGAGTTCACTCTTTGCTGTTTTTATTCCATTCTACTGTTAAGCATGTGTAATGTATTCTATACTTCTCTTATTGCATGTTTCAGTCTAGAATTGACACTTGGTTTTTTTTCAAGCTTCTATTAATCTGCTGAAATTCTCTCTCTGTTTCCCTACTGTATTCAACTCTCCATTAAATTCTTTGACATATTCATTGTAGCTATTTTGAGGTCCTTGTCTGTTAATTGCAACATCCTGGCCATGTTTAGGACTCTTTCTGTTGACTTTTTGTTCTCTTGATTATGGATTCATCTCTTGCCTCCTTGCATGTCTCTTAAAACTTCACTGTATGCTGAACATTGTAAATGATGCATTGTAGAGATTCTACATTATGTTTTCATCTAAAGAATCCTTTTTAAAAAAATCTTGTCAGGCAGTTAAATTAAAGAGGATCACCTTGGTCTTGTCAAAGCTCGGTTTTTGGCTTTGGACAGTACTCATTCCTTTTTTCTGTGTCATAGGGTACTGCTCTTACTTCTAGGGTATGGTTTCTTACTCTTAATACCTGAATTTTCTGGTGTCTCAACTGGATGCCTTGGGTTTCTCAGTGCTTAATCAGTGACTTCTGAAATTTCTCTTCATCTCTCAGCCCTTAATAGGTGCGATCTCCTAGGCTCCAGAAAGCCTGCTTAAAGTAAGTACAGTTTAGGATTTGGGTAGGAACCTGAGTAAAAACTCTGTTTCTAGAGTTTCTTCTCTTAGCTCCCTTCTCTCTAGTAACCTACATCACAAATTACCACTGCATTAGTAAGCCTGAGATCTCTGTTTTTAACACCAGATTGTTTCATATGCTTAGTAAGTCCTGTGCTCTCTGCCTGGGCTTCAATTCTTCATGCTCTAGTTGTGGAATTGTTTCCAGGCAGAAAGCTAGAGTGAAGCTTCCCTTACATGGTTTTCCTTTCTTAGAATTTCAATCTGTGTCATGTCCAGTGCCCTAAAGTGATTGTGTCATCTATTCTGCCCAGTTATACAGTTTATGGCAAGAAGGAAAACATTATACTAGCTACTCAGGAATCTGTTAATTATTTTATAATAATTTAATAAGCACCTACGAACCTTCCATCTCAAACAAGAGCTGGAACCTTGGCAATAATTTAAATCTAACCATTTCTTTATCTCATCCCATTTCCTTGAATCCTTCCCCTTGTGGCAGTTATTATATAGAACTCATGTTCATCATTCCTTAGGTTTCTTTTTAAATATAGATTTCATCTATATCTATAGATAGATTAATATGTATGTATTCTTAAAAAGCATTAGTGTTTTTATCTTTATATAAAGGTATTCTGTTGTTTTTCATGTAATTTTACATTGCATCATACTAATATGGGTTGTGGTAGTTCATTTATTTTGACTGCTGTATGATATTTCATAGTGTTACCATATCACAATTTTTAACTCACTCTTCCACTGATGGGTATTTGGATTGTTTCTAAACTTTTGCTATTGTGAAAAATGCTGCTATGAACATCTCCTGTTTTATGTGTGTAGGAGTTTCTCTTAGATATATTCCATTTTTATGTTCAACTTTGAGATAATACCAAAGTGTTTTCTTACAAGTTTTTTAGACAATGATAGTTCAATGCATTCATAAGTGGGAACGAAACAATTCAAGAGTAAAACTTTAATAGAAAAAGTTGAACAATTTTAAACATAGCTATCTCCAGGAGGTGCACTTGTTAATTTAAGGAAAACAGTCATAGAATAAATGTATTTTAAATGAGTGTGCTCATACCAGAAGTTTTCTTCCTCCCTCCCTCCATTTCTTCCTTCCTCCCTCCCTCCCTTCTTCCTTCCCCTTCCTTCTTTCTTTTTATCTACCAAAGCAAGGTATAAAACTTTCCTACATCAGTAAGTGAAGACCTTTGAAATTGGCAGCAGTAGTGGGTGTAGAGCAGGCCTTAAAGAACAAAGGGTCTAACATTTTTATGGATAAAGTCTCCAGATTGCTGAGAAAAACTATGTTGTCAGTAACATTATTAAAGGACCTCATCTAGGTCCTTAATGCTGTCGCTTGGGAATTATTTAATTTATTTATTCTCAATTAATTAGTTATCACAATTTCCCTCTCCTCTACACACACCTCTATTGGGAAATGGATTTCTTCTGGATTTTTATCTTATTTTTATCTGAAACAATAAATGCTAAATCTGTAAAACTTGTTTCCACATCTGAAATTGTTGCCTCTTTCTTATTACCTCTGAAGAATAGGTTTTATTTTAAAACTTCTTTCTCTCCTACCTGATGTTACTTTATGAATTATCTTTTTTTATTTGGATGTTTATTGTAAAACACTGAAAAAACTAGACTTGTCAGTTTTCTGTCAGTGTGCATGTCCATTATCAGCAATAAGATGCAAGCAAGTGAATCAGAATAAGATTTTCAGTCCTCACAGCCTGGCACTGCCCTATCTCATTGTCTCTAGTGCAGAAACGCAGGTGAGCCTTGTTAAGCTAGTCAGCTGGACATCTTCCTCCATCAAATCTTACAGATGGTTCGGATGTTTCTTAGCATCTGTTTAAAATTCTCAAACTGCTTTCACCAAATTTGTTTGAATTCTATTTGTGGTTACACTTGATTATACATCTGTAGACATTTGAGGATTGGCATTAAGAAATACTTTATGTCTGATACTTATCCCATACTAGCGTTACTTCTAGTGCAGCTATAATTGAACTGAAAAATAAACAAAAACAAAGCTAAAAATGTATGAAATTAGGGTATTCAAAGAAATAAAGCTTAACTTCATTTTGTGTGGGTTCGTAAAATCTTGCACAAAAAGCAAACTCCCAGTTTTCTGTTGACTTCCTTTATACTTTCAGTGATTTAGTAACAGAATAATGCTTTTTGACTTCAACCATGTCAAATGAAAAAAGAACATAGATGTGGTTTTTGTTCTTGTTTTACAAATAAGAAAAAAGCATAGAAAAAACAAATGAAGAGAATATACCAAAATATTAACAGCAAATGCTTTGGGTTTTATAATTTAAAATATAACTAAAAAATAAACAAGATGACAAATTTTATGAAAATTAAATGAGCTAAATTATGTAAAGGATTTAGAACATGGCCTGGCAAATAATAAACACTAAGTAAATAATAATAGTAATGGTAATTATTATTATTATTATTATTTTAAAATTTATTTTATTTATTTATTTTTGGCTGCATTGGGTCTTCATTGCTGCGTGTGGACTTTCTCTAGTTACAGTGAGCAGGGGCTACTCTTTGTTGTGGTGTGCGGACTTCTCACCGCGGTGGCTTCTCTTGTTGCAGAGCACGGGCTCTAGGTGCGCAGGCTTCAGTAGTTGTGGCGAGCAGGCTCAATAGTTGTGGCTCGTGGGCTCTAGAGCACAGGCCCGGTAGTTGTGGCGGGTGGGTTTAGTAGCTCTGCGGCATGTGGGATCTTCCCGGACCAGGGTTCGAACTCGTGTCTCCTGCACATTCTTAACCACTGTGCCACCAGGGAAGCCCATGTTAATTATTATTATTAATTACACCTTTTTCTCTATTCAGGATTTCACTCTGAAAGATTCCCTGAAGTCCAATTACTAGGTCAAAAGCTATCAACTTTTCTTAAGACTCCTCTTATTGCTGAATTGCTTTCCTAAAAGGTTAAGCTAATTACGTTTCCTAATGAACACATAAAATTGCTTTTCATAATTGGCATTGGTTGCTTTTATATTGTCCTACTTTTAATTTCATTGGTTATTAAATAGATTTTTAAAATACTAAAAAAAACCCATGTACTCATCTATATTAGTTTGCTAGGGCTGCCATAACAAAGTAACACAGACTGAGTGGCTTAAACAACAGACATTTTTTTCTCACAGTCTGGAGGCTAGAAGTCCAAGATCCAGGTGTCTGTAGGTTTGGTTTCTCCTGAGGCCTTCTTCCTGGGCTTGCAGATGGCCACTTTCTTGCTGTGACCTCACATTGTCTTTCCTCTGTGAGCATGCATTCCTGGTGTCTCTTGGTGTGTCCAGATTTCTTTTAAAAGGACTCCAGTCAGATTGGCTTAAGACACTGTTCCTAATTCGGACATTTCTACTATGGCATGCACTCATATGCTGCTAGCATGTTGTTATCAGTGGAATAAGTCTGGCCAGAAGGAAACATAATGGTTAGTTAAGTAAAAGAGGAATAGGTCGATAGTTCCTATCTGAATATACAGACTGCAGAATAAAACAAATGCAAGAAAGAGCAAGAGAGGTCATAGAAAGGAATTCATAGCCTTTGCAAGGATGTTTGATAATCATTTTCCAGGTTTTAACTGGATTGAGACATCCCTGGGCCCCAAATATGGTTCCATTATAGCAGGAGTAGTAGAAGGATTTGATCAAATCAAGTGAGATAAATGTTACCTGTACTTCATCTCAAAGTTTTTATGTTTTTGATGCTTTCTCTCAGTTTATCATCTACTGATTTGCTTCTTTTCCTGTTTTTCCTAATTTGGTGTCTTATGCACTGTTTGAAATGTTACCTGGCTTTTTTCTTCCACAACCTTTTCTGTGCAGATTCTTTTTTCTCTGTTTTTCCACCTTTGTGGAGATTTGCACAGCCTTAGACAAAACTTAGCCATATCCTTTAATTTTAATCTGGAACCTTGACCCTGCTATCGGTATTAACTTCTGCTAAGTCCTTTTCTGGGGCACCAGGTATTCATAATTTTCTACCTGCAACAAGGTGAAAAGTATCTGTTTTAAACAAAGGCAGCTATCAAGTACTTTATTTTACTAATATTTCTTACGTACCTACAATTTGCCAAGTGCCCTATAGGCACTGGGGGGGAAGTTGGTGAAAGACAGTATCCAAGGCCTCTATCCTTGGAGAACTTATACTGTGACATGTTAACTCACTACAAGGAAAACGTATGTTTAAAAGAACCATTCTTAAACTAGGCTTTTGGTTCCACCTTGATTCTGCTCTAACTGAAAAGTCACTTGCAGATGACTGACTCTCTCACTTCCTTTTTTAGTTTGTATGGAATGTGGGGCTTGAGGACTAGAAGTCAGAAAATTGGTATTTAATTAATATTAATCTTGAAGTCTACTTTCTTCTTGCTGTCTTGCATGTGAAAAGTCCAGTTCAGTAGAATTTATGCTTAGAGTTAGAAAAAGAAAAAGAGGATATCTTAGTGCAAGTTGTCTAGAAACAGAGCCTGACAGGAATGCAGGTGCATACACTTAATTGAGTGAGGTTCTTTAAGAAAAAACTATAAGGGAATGAGTGAAGTGGGATGGGGCAGAGCTAGTCAAGGATGTGGTCTCAGGTTAAGTCTAGCCATTGGGGTGGGGGTCTCTTGAGCATGAATCATTCCTCAGAGTTGTTCCTGCTGTCTATGTGCTCCTCTCGCAGTCCCTCAGTGGTTGAGTGCTATCTCTTGGATGAGGGTACCCTCTTGGGTGAGATGGCTGTCATCATTTGGGGGCATTTCTTTGGTGAGCAAGGGTAGCTGTGAGCAATTAGCTGCCAACACTCACAGCAGCTGGAAGATGGGTGCACTGACCTGACAAAGGGGATTTGGGCAAGCCACCAACAATGTGTACTTTATTGTATCCCTTTCACCATTTGGAGACAATTGCCTCTGACGATTAAGTTTAGTCCGTTCAGGCACAAGTCCTCTAGGATTCTGTATTCACAGTTTCTGTAAAAATTTATAGGAGGGCTCTCTCCTACCACTGCAGTTGACCCTATGGCCATAATTGATACTTATCAACTCCCCTTTTCCCCCCACTTCTTTTGGTCTAAGTGACTCACCTGCTACATAGACTGACTCTCATAGTACAGTGGTACTTGCTGAGGCACTTTGAGCAGGAAAGGCAAACCCATACCTGAATGCCTGTTTGAACGAAATATAGGCCCTTATAGGGTATAAAGTGTCCAGTGCGGCCAATTTATTACCAAACGTCCAGTCGTTCTCTTTGAAGAATGGAATCATATTGCAGGCGTTCTGTCCTTGACAGGTCAGACATTTAGCAGGTGAAGGAGTTTTATCAATCATGGTAAGAATGGAATATGCTGTTGGGTACATGAATAGCTTACATATCTGCCGCCATGGCTTTATTTCACTTATGGAGTTGGGTGGGGTTGGTGAGGACAGAGGCCGGCCAATTCATTGGTCTACTTGATTATTTAATGCCTCTTTTGTAGCAGTTTTTCTCTGGTACATGTAATGTGCGGTACAAAGGTCCAGACACCTTTAGCTCACTCTCATAGTTCTATCTACATATCTCTTTATTGGAACTCCTTGTCTCACATCTTTCAGTCTTGCTTCTATTCTGGCCCCTGATCCATCAGCTAAGCTATTCACCACTATCCATCAGTCCATATGTTTTCTTCTCATCACACAAAGTAGATAAGCTCTGCCTGTTGAGAGGATTGCCCCTCATCACTGCTTTTCAGGGGCAACCTTGAATCTGAGGTCCAGCAGCACTCCATTTTTAGCTTATACTCACATACAGAGCTGGCCCATTCGTTATCCAAGCCTTTTTCTTTCCTCTTCAGCTGATTGTAAGTGGATATGAACTTCAGAGGAAACATTGATGCTTGGTAGCCTGGGCCACCTGTTTGGGCAACTTACTTGTTCCCTCTGGACCTGCTCAACCCTAATCCCAGATGAATTGCTTTCATTTTTTTATGGGACGCTGCTGAGCCTGTCCGACTTTATGGTTTGCTGGTCTCATGATGGGCTCTTCTGGATGTATGGTCACTTGATATCCCAAGGTCAGATGTTCCATCTCCTCTGGGACCCAGTAGCATGACAGAAGCAGTTTTTTGAGTGGTTCTCTGCTTTGATAGCATGGCCTTGTTCTAGAATCCTGTGTATTTGTGTTGCAGTTCTCCTATCGGGACTTTCCAGAGACTCCACATGGCTTCTTTTTCTACCACAGATATCTCTAGTACCATGGGTTCTATGGGATTGTATAGCAGCCTGGATCCACTGCAGATCTTTTTTTTTGCTCTGGGCCCTACTCACACCAAGCAGCCCTTTTTTTCTCTGCCAGAAAGGGTCAGAGCAGTATTCTCAAGTACAGAAAATGCTACCTTCAAAACTCAAAGGGTTCTAACAAATTTTAGACTTTTTTCTTAGTGTTTGGAGGTCCAAGGTGCAATCAACATTCCTTTATGTTGGAGATGTTCTGGAATGTTCTGTACCCTGGAAATCCTAAAAACTTAAACTTTTGAGGTTTCTCTCTCACTTCCTCTTCTGGAATGCATGTACATTACCCTCGGGTTGCTGTTCTGGTTCAGTTAACATGCTGTTATCAAAGTAGTTGGCCAAAGTGATTTCTGTGGAACATTTATTTAGTTAGTAAGTTTCCTTCTGACTATATTATATCAGAGAGAAGGAGAATTAACATAACCTTGGGGTAAGTCTGAATATATACAGTTGTTTGGCCTATGTGAATGTAAATTGCTTCTAATCCTTCTTTCTGATGGTGGAAAAATAGTTTCACCCAATGAATAACAACACATCACTTATTCAATATTGTGTTCATCAATTCTAGTAAAGATACCATGGTTGGCACAACATGGTTGCATCTGGGGCTACTGCTTGGTGATGTTTACAGTAGTATATCATCATCTTCCATGGTCCATTTGGATTAGCAAAGGCCAGACTGGTAAGTTAAATGGGCAAATTATAGGGACCACCAATGAGTCACCATTTATGTCTTTGAGAGTGGCCCTAGTCACTGACATTTCCCTCAGAATGCAAATTGTTTTTCACTTACTATCTTGATGGTGGTGGTGGGGTTACAGGTGCTCTCCAGTTTAAAAAACCAATCTTATGTTTCTGCCAATTGCTGAGTATGTCCATTGTGATGATACATTTGGGAATCAGGTAAATAACCCCTGGCTGGGTCCACTGTGAGGCAGACATGGGCTGGGACTTCATTTATTATCTGACACTACATGCCCCTTCTCTAATTGGTGGGGGGTGGGTTATGATGGTGCTTTAGGTCCCTGGATATTAGTGTCCACGTGGATCATGTATCCACCCCTCAAAAGGTCTGGATATTCCCCTTTCCCATCATCCCCATTGATACTAGGGAGCCCAGTTTTCTAATAGCATCTTCTACTCTTAGCCTGGGCCTGTAGAGGATGGCCACCACTAGCTCATCAGCTATGTTCACGTCCCCCTCACCAGTGTATTTTTGTACCAAGTTGGTAAGTAGAATGTCCTCCAAGTTCTCCTGAGGAACATAGTCAGCCAGTACATTTTCCAGTCTTATATAGCAGAACTATTCCATCATACACACTTCACTAAGTTTTTTGCTCCCTCCCTCAACAATTTTCCAGGGCAGTACTGGCATCTCTACTTCATTTAATGTAAATCATCACTTTTAAGCGTTCAGGAGCAATCTAGTTGCATATTAATACCATCTGCTGTGGCCAGAGTTAAAATCCTGTCTTATCTAAATTCTCTTATCTAGCTTTATATTTTACCCTCTTTGACTCCGCACTTTTAGGATTCACTGCCAATCGTACTCTCCCAGTTCCTATTGGAATGTGTTAGCTAGGTTTGGTTTTGAGGTATAATCTCTTTTTATCCTTAGCAAGGCCAGCACTTTCTCAGTTGGGTTATATTAAGATTTGACCCTTTCTGATCAGGTGGCAGATCCCGAGGGAAGCCAGCACAGTGCTGGAAGGCCCCTACCTCACTTGAGGCTTCTGCATAGTCTTCAATCAAGGGGGTCCTCCATCTTCCAATAAGTGGAGGTGGGGAGGGTAGGTCACTTCCATAGGCCTAAAGGATTCAGGGAATCTGAGTTTCAGGGACCTCTTGTGTAACTACTTAGGGAGTCCCATCTCAAGTCTCACGTTCCTATTGCTGCCCTGTCAGGGCCCTCACTTTGACACAGACAATTTGTCTAGGCTGAGAATTTAGACTTTTCTGAAATTCTTGCACTCTTGTAATTAAATTCTGAACTAGTCTTCAGTTCTGTCTTTCTTCTGGCTTTAATGGAAGAGGACCCTTTAAATGAGGCTGGGGAGGCCCTTTGACTAGCACACTTTGCTTTATATTGGTGACTGGCTGCCCTGAGCTTGTCATTTTTTATTTTCAATGCATCTGACTGGCATTCAGCACTAGCCATCCAATTTCATTCCTTACAATTACTCTTTCTCTCATACTCCTCAAATGACAGAGATATTGCACTATCCAATGTATCCCTTTCTACCTATAATCCATTCCAATTCACTACAGGTGAAAATCTTTACAACTTCATCACCATTGCATGTCAGGGACCATCAGTATTGCACTTACACCAATAATAGGTTACTCATTTCCCATTAGCCAGCGAGTGAGCCAAATCCAGAATCTTTCTTAGAGTCTGTCTCCTAGGTTCACTCCTGGTATTAATTGTCTTAGGTCAAGTTCATTAGAAGCAGGGACTGAGACAGGAATTTCTGTGTGTATGATTTACTGAGGAACTGTTCTTCCAGAAAAACCTTTAAGGAGGTGATAGAAGCAGGCTAGGGAAGGGGAAAGAGCTGAAGAGGGATGTAGTCTCAGGTAAAGCCTTGTCTTGGCCTAGCCTAGCTTAGCCTGGTTATGTGTATGCATGGGAAAGTGTATGTTTAGGGGCTTGGATCTTGAGTTAATCACAAGACAGTGTTTTCTCCTTTGAGGCAAGAGTGGCAGACTTTGGTATCTCCATCTCAGTAGGGGATTGGCTCTGGGCTATACCTGGGGAGGAAATGGCCATGCTACTCTCCAGAGGAGGTGACTCGTGTTAGTTGAGGAGGGCAGTTTTCTGAAGGGGGGGAGTGCATGTTATTATAGCAGCCAACACAGCAGCTGGGGGGAGGATTCATCAGCCTGGCGAAGGGGAGCTGGGAAGGACACTAACAGTGTCTGCCATAAGGAGAAAGAAAAATTACGTGCACTTCTTGGAATAAAGAGACTTAAGGACTGATTTCAGTGTTTTACCCTTTCATATAGAATTGGCCGTTTTGGCTAGAGAAGGAGGAATCTATATATTTCGTAGAGTAATTAGTGAGAAAAAGTGTTGAGAGGAAAAATGATCTAAATATGTGTTTACATATAACTTGGGTAAAGAGGATGAATGTAGAAAAGCTCAAATATTGAATGGATTTCATACTGCAAAGATAGAAATAGTTTAAAATTGGGAAATTTTTCAATATCTTATCTAATAAGGTATTAACATTTTTCTTCACTCACTTTTCCAGAAATTTTTCTTTATACTTGAAGATAACATTACTGATGGAATACTCACTGTTTAAATGTAGTTATTTAATCACATGATTAGATATGAAAAATCTCCAAGATGTGCATCTGTAACTTGTTTGCAGAGGAAGAGAATAAAATACTGTCCCATTTTAAGAAAACATTTTAATGAAATGGGTATTTAATTTTAAAATGTAATATAAACTTCGTAGTGATAACAAATTGTCAATCAAATTCTCATTCCCTGACACTCGAGGTCCTTAAGTCATTGATGGCTCAGTAACTTCCTCTGGTGCATGTGCCATTTGGAGTCCTGTTACAGAGGCTGCTATCTTGGAGGAAGGATCATCTTTCTGTGTAGCTCCTTGGTGCCTCTTTAGTTCTCCAATGAATGCCAAAGACCAAATGCTCTGGTTTTTGGTGGAGGGTGAAGAAACTGGAGGCACCGTCATTCTGATCTTTTTATCTTTTGTAGCTGCCTATTCTTTCTGCATGACTATGACTTTCTAATTTTACTTTGCACTTGTATTTCCTGTTAACAGCTCTAAGGGAGCAGAGCTAAGAAAGTAGACTTGGGGTTTAGTAGGTAAGTCATGTATTTTTAATACGAATGATTAAAATATATTGGATCTGCCCTGTTGTACATGATCTTCTTATTTGGAAGTATATTTAGAATCCTGCATTCTTTATAATCCAGTACCTACTACTGGATAAGACAGCTAATTCTTGAGTATAAAGTGTATTAACTATATTATTTTCTATATTAAATCTGCCATGTCTTTGAGTGGGGCAAGCTTCTGTTAACTTTTATATAAATGTTAAAGAACATCCTAGGCATTTATTCACTTTGTCAGAGTTTTGGAAAATTAATTTTAAACTCTCATTATACTTTATAGTTTCATATTATAAATTGTTTACTGTCATACCTGATGTGAATTTTTACATTCAGGCATGAACGGCATTGCATAGTGAACAACTCTTTTAATATTCATTTAAAGTTTTCTTCTTTATGAAGTAATATGGTAGATTAAAAGGGAAATAAAAAGTTCAGAGTTATAGTCAAATAGTTATATATCATTTTTCTTTTTAGAGCCAGGAAAATTGTTAAAATGGTTGTGAATTTTCTGTTGGTATATTTTTGATAAGAATTATGGGCTATTTGTTATTATGTTTTGCTAATTATCTGTAAAGTTGGTCTATAATTTTGATAATTTAAAAATATTTATAGTGTCCATAAAATATGAAAAAATCTGATAATGTTATGGGGAGGAGTCCTTGAAATGAGTGGAGTAAGAAATCTAAGAAAAAGAATGTAAATTTAAAAGTTGTGTTCTACATAGGTAGAACAATTAGCTTTCAAATATGTGACTAACAGTTGTGTATATTTTTTTCATTTTCTTCATGCTCAGAAAATAGTTTGACTTCAATATTCTTACAATTGCTAGCTGCAGGCTGATTGTGTACGTATATGTGTGTATACCTGTGCGTATATGATGTATATGTACACACATACACACGTGTCCAGCCCAAAAGCTGAAGATTAAAAAGATGACATAGTTTGGTCTTAAATAAATAAAGCCAAAGAAATTATTTACAGTGATGTCAAAAATGGGACAGAATATATTTGACTTCATTTTCTGTTTATATTCTTGATTGTACTGTAAGGGTAAATAAAACAAGAAAATGTAATTGTACTTTTAGAAAAATCATTACTTATTTTATGATTTAACACTGTAAAGAGCCAAGAAAAGAGCAGAGACATGTGAATTGTAGCTCCCTATCCTCTCCTGTGTAGATGCTGCAAGTGATATTCAGGCAGATAGATATTTAGTTTTCTACTGCAGTTTCTATATCCTTTCCCTTACTCTAAGATAGGACGGATACTAATGACTTTTTCTCCCCGAAACATTATATTAGAGAATGAAGAGGCTACTTTGAAGGTAAAACTATGGTTGCAACTTCCAGCAAGACCAGGATCCTGTTTTTTTTCTTATGACACAGCAGCTGGTTTTCATGAGGGGAATCAGCACTAATAGAACTAAGAAACACAGCTAGTGACAAACAGAATATAGTATGGGTGTAATAGCAATAGACTCATGTAGGGAATTGGAACTAATTTTAGCAGTTTATCAATGAATTAAGTACACAAAAATGTTTTTCTTTATTTGAATTTTGAAGGAAGGTCATAGGTAATATTACAATAGTAAAATATAAATTTTGCAGTTTACAAAGCATTTTTACATACAAGTTTTAACTGACTAACGTGGCACATAGTAATATAAAACTGCATTTCATCGGTGACTTTTGCATTGGGAGGGCATTCCAAAACATCTTTTATTTAGATGTTGTCATGTCTGCTTCATGATAATTTTCAGTTGTTACTGAGTAATTTGTTAGGAACAAGTTCACCTGGCAATTTGAAAAGAGGGATAAAATTGGGTACAAGAAAAGGAGAAAGTTGAAGATCTTTTACAGTTTTCAGGCTATGTCTAAAAACATTCATTTTTAAATAACCAAAACACTGATTCTACTTATGATAAAAACAGCATATATATAATACTAGCTATGATAGACATTAATTAAATATTTCCATTAATAGTTTGTTTGATTTACCAGCTTTAACATAGCCAGGAGAGTATTAGTTTATAAAAATGCCAACCTCCTACCCATAATAGGAAGTACAGAAACCCTCGAACAAATGAAAATTGCCGCTGACATTATTATTTACCAAGTATTAGTTAATGTTAATTAACTAACTTTCTTTAGATTGTGTTATATATTTAAAAATTTGATATTCATTTTGGTAGTAGTCATTGGATCCTCTGTGCCTTTATTCAATCATAAAGGAAAATGCTCCTTCAATTTTAAATATTAAAGTGAAAAAGTGAACTTTCCAATTTGTTTTAATGTTGGTATATAGAAAAACATTGGATTATCATGTAACATTAAGAGAATTAAGTTAACATGGAGATTAGCTGGGCTAACCTTAACTCAGATCCTAATTACCTAAAGTTATCGTGGTGTATTTCTCCTGGATGGGTAGTAAAAATTATATAACAGTGTAGTTAGTATTAAAGGATCATAACTTACAACAATAGAGTATACAGTATTACAGGACTGCAGTAAGGTAGAACTAGAGGGGATCTTCATTTTCTAGTTTGAATCATGCATCTTACAGAGAAGGGAAAGTAGAGGCCCCTTAGATGGATATTTTTGTCATTTATACATGTGTATAAATGGATTCAATCTGAGTGGTTCTTTATAACATACAGTTGAAATAGATAATTGTGGCTTGAAGAAATTTTCAGTATTGAATAAGCTTAAATAAGTACTAAAAATGCTAGCTTGCGATAACGTAAGACACTAAAGTGGGTCTTTTCCTGTTGCTTTGGAATTAGAGACTGAACCTAATGTTGAACAAAAAAGCATTAAATACCCCATCATTAAACAAAAGTCCCGCCAGTAATTGGGACCCAACACTTCTCTCAGGGTTTTCCAATATTAGATAAACTGGCAGCTACCTTGAGCCATCTCCCCCAGGGGAATCTTCACTTTGCATAATAAGAAAGAGACCAGGAGGAGGGAAGTAGGAAGAAAGCAACTCGAATAATGAATCTGGAGCCTAGTTGGGGAGTGCAGTGACCTTCTCCTCCCCTTTCTACCACTTTGGGAAGGAATACACTATCCCTCTTTACCAAAAACCAAGTGAAGGGAATCTCTGAGTTACTTGTAGCGATTAGAGGTTCTAATCAGGAAGGGAATAGATAGCATTCTATTCTCTGGTTAGCTAAGTACTTAGGTAGTTGAGTTATTGATCTATCTAACCTGTGCTTATTTCAACAGAGGAAAAGGTAATTGGAAAGGGAGTGGGAGTAGGGGGCATGGTCAGAGAACAGCCTGTATTTCCAAGTGAGGTAGAAGGGAATGTGTAAGAGTATTATTCATGATAGGCAAGGTTATGTAGCAGTAACAAGCAACTCTAAAATATCAATGCTTAACACAGAAAAATGTTTACTTCTTGGTCTTTTCTAGTATGGTATAGTGTGGTACTCTGAATAAGGGTGACTTTCCAGAGGAATTTCTTCACATGTGGTTCAGCCATATCAACTCCGTCATCTTGCAGCCGTACTATCTAGTATCTGGGCAGAAGGAGAGACATTGGAGAATTGGGCATGGGCTTTTTTTCTTTTTTTTACCACCTCAGCCCAGAAATGATACACTTTCCGTCAAAGCTCATTGGACAGGATCAATCACTTGGCCTCTCCCGTTGGGAAAGGGAGATAAGTACAGTCATCTGTGTGCTCAGAAGGGGAGGATACTTTGGTATCACAGGACTCTAGTAGTATCTACGACAGTGAATTTCCTGTAGGTCAGATCAACATCATTGAAGGTGGCTATACTTAAGCTATTCTAGATGTCATTATGGAATGAGAAGGGTAGATTCAACAGAACATAGTTGAATGCACTGATTGGAGAAAAATAATAACATTTTCATATTTATTCCCTGGCAAGCTGAGACAACTCACTAAATTGCACACGTAAAGGAATGGAGTGTCTTAAGAGTACAGGTTCTGGAGTAAAACAAACTGGGCTCAAATTCAGGCTCTGTCACTCCCTCATTGTTTTCTTTTACTTAATCTCTCTGAGTTTTACTTTCCTTATTTGCACAAAGGGTATTATAATAGAACTTTCTTCATAGGGTTGTTTGTTAGAAGTACATGAGATGGTGTAGTGAATTGCTATGCGTAGTATTTAGCAGATAAGTATTCAATAAATGTTAATGGCCATTGTTGTTAGGCCTTTGGGAGCTTAAGGAAAGGGTAAACTAGGTGTAGAGTAAAAGATGTGAGAGAATATGTTTCACAAATTGAAAAAAATTCAACATTTCTTTTAGGTTCAAGTAAAGATAGAAAATTTGCTTTTTATACTAGGTAATCTCTGCATTCCCAGTGAGCAGAAACATCCAAAAACAATGCCTTTCATCACTGAGTACTTACTGTATGCTAGGCATTGTGTTAAGCACTGAATATATATTATCTCATTTAACTTTTTTAAAAGAGCTAGGTTTAAAACTGACTCTGCCTATTATTTTGTTAAAGTGTGATCAGATTTTCATTTTTTATGAGCAATGAAATATGAATGTAGTATATAGTTCCCTTGTGGAATAAGACAGAAAAAAATCTAATGAAACATATAACATCCCATGCATCATTATTAATTAGGCATATAGGTTAAACATTTAACTGCAAGTGCTTATTTTTTTAAATCAAATCCATTAGTTTTTAGTTTTCATTTTATTTGTTAGTTTTGCCAGCTATTCAATTGGCTTTAAGAGTGACAGTTTCCCTGATACCATGTATCCTTCATGTGTGAGGGGTGTTCACATATAGCATAGTGTTTAAGGCAGAAGCCCTAGAGCCTGAAGAGCTAGTGTTGTCCACTAACCAAAGACAACCAGGAACACATCTCTAGTCAAAGAAAGTTGGGTCTCACTATTTGCTGCAGCAAGGAAGACCACGCACCTTGTGAAATTGTGGGGTATCTTTGCCAGAAAGGGTCAAGGGAAGCTTGTTACAGGATTTGGGTTTGTATTAGGTGGTTGGGAGAGCATTCAAAGAAATGGAGATCTACATTGAATTGGATGCTTGTTAGAAAACAGGGGCAGTTTGAATATCTTAATTTTTATTTAGGAGGTGGGAGGAACAGAACAGTGCTAGCACTACTACTGGAGAAGAAGCAGTAGTCACTTTGCAGCTAGGGGAGGGGAATGTATGCTCATTTTGATTGCACAGTGTCTTTGGTTTTATCTCTGTTCAGATCTGATTGTGGAGTGGTATTGCTTTTGCCTTGTTGCATAATAGTCACAGAAAGCTCTTGTCTGATGGTGATATTCTATGAAATTGTTTACATTTACTGGGGGCATACAAGAGCCTAACCAATAGTAACTAGGCCGGCTACAAGCTGATGGCTGTAAAGGCAACTTTTTCTTTTACTAGTTTCAAATTCTTCCTGTACCGTTTTCCAGCTGTGTGATTTTAGGCAAGGTAAATCACTCTGTGCTCCGTTTACACATCAGAAAAATGGGGATGATGATAATGGTACCTTCTTCACAGGATTATCTTGAAAGTGGGTACATATAAAATTACCTGGTACACAGTCAGTGCTCAGTTTGGCTAAACAACCACCACTACCACATAATGATAAAATCAATAATTTGTTTGATTATAAAATATAATCTACCAAGTAGACAAAAATGCTCATGTTGGCTAGTTAGGATATCTTCTCTTAAGTTCAGTGATGGAGGAACACTGCCAGATTCTTACTGTGCAATGTCATTTATGAAATACATTTATTCATTGGACAATAGAATATATATTTTTCCTACAAACTTTTTCCTTTTCTTCTGCTCTAAATCTTATTTATTCAGTCCCTCAAGAAATAAAATTCATAGACAGCTTTTCTTTTTTCTTACCTCCTGCATCAAATCTGTCAAAAACTTTCACAGATTTAGCCTCTTAAATATATTTTGTTTCATTCCTCCTTCCACTGCCTTAGTTAAGGACCTCATAATTTCTTACCAGAATCATTGGAATAATCCAGTTGATCTCCCTGCCATTAGACTTGCTTCTGTCCCTTGGTTTAACCAGATTATTGCTTGGGTTAACTTGCTAACACAAAACATCTGATGACCTCCCCTTTGCCTACAGGATAAAAGCCTTAAAATGCTTAGCATGGTACACGGGCCTTCTAAATCTTCACCCAGCTTTCATTTCTGGCCTCTTGTGCCACTCCTGAGTTTGATTCTGGTTTTCTGTTTCTACTTAACTTTTTTCTGCATTTTACTTTTTGTGCCATTTAAAATTTTTTGTGCGAAGAATTGCACATAAATAACTCCAATAAATAAAACAATGTAAAGGGATTTTGCATAATGTAAAAATCTAGAATAATGAAAAAATGAGAATAGTTCTTTATTGTGGGTACCTCAAGATGTAGATTCGGTTGTATAATATAGTGCCATCTAGTGGTAACTACTTTCAGTTTTCTCTATGTAACTCAGGGGAACTTTAAATGCTCTTTGACACCCTCTTTCCCTGTCTGCTGTCATTACACTGACCACTGGATCTTTGGACATCATGCTTACTAAGGTTTTTTTAAGCTCTAACATGTTTTGATTTTATAAATACACTTAAACTCTGTCACAACATGCAATTCAAACAAAAGAGTGTAGGATTGGGAGTGGAATGCCGTATTCAAAGAATTGCAGAGATTTTCAGGTATCATTAAATTAAAACTTGGGGAGTTTGTTTTCCTATTTTTAGTTCTTTTGAAAAGTCAAATTAACTCTATAGTTATCAATGACTGAGACAGAATTCTTTTATTCTCCCTTCTTCTCCTCCTTTCTCAAACAGTGACTGAACTGCTAAATGTCAGGTTCTCTATTATATACTCTTTGCACTAATGAAGTCTCAGATGAATAGTGGTAGCTCTTTGGCTAACCATTGCACTTTTTTCTAGGCTCTTGTTTAGCTGAGCAGTGGGGTATAACTAGTGGTGTGCTGGTAAATATTTGACAATCAGCTTTCCAAAGGGAAAAATAAAAACCCCGGTTTGTAGCATTTGCCGATTTTCATGATATAAATATTGCCAGCATGCCTGATTTTAAGCTGCCATTGTGACTTCACTGAACACAGAGTTGGGAGGAAATGTTTACAATGGGCTCTTGGCTCCAGTGCACCACTGGATAAGGAATTAAAATCTGCACTATACTATCCTGTCTCTGTCATTTGAAATCACTCTCCCCTTGGCTTATATTCATTAGATAACCTGCACCTATTTTCTGTTCCTAGACCTTTTCACCTATGGTAGCCTCTTATTTACTTGTTTATTTTCTACTGAAATAGAGCCAGGTAGCTAATGACTCCAGATGCCTTACACTTCTCCCTAGAGACAAATCTCTCTCTGGCCTCAGTTAGCATTGTGTTTAGCTATACGTAACACAAATATCATAACTACAATGCTTAAATAAAGGAGGAGTTTATGTTTTTCTCATGTAAAAACAAGTCTGGAGATAGACTGCTCAAGGAAATCAACAGAGACCTATACTCTGTTTTTTTTCTTTTCTTTTTTTTCTTATTGCCCTGCTACCCACAGTGTGTGGCTTTCAAACTTATGATTAAAAGAGGGCTGAGTTATAGGAAGTAGGACAACATTCCAGTCATAAAGGAGGAAGGGCAAAGTATGAAAGGTGCATGCCAGTTGGGTCTATCTCTTACTTAGGAATAATTAGCTTTGTAGAAGCTGTACTTAGTAAACGTCTATCTAAATATTATTTGCCTGAACTATGTCACGTAACCACCCCTAGCCACAAGAGCACCTGGAAAATAGTTTTTTTAGACTAAGCACACTGTTGATCTGAATAAGATTATGATTCTATTTGTAAGAAAGAAAAGACACAACCGTGTCTGCCACATTCTCTTTTGCCTTTGGTCCTGGTTCACCCCTATGAACTTTATAAAGCTAATTCCCTACTATTGTCTCATCAACTAACAGTTTAAGCAAAGTGTATTTAGAACCCTAAATTACGAAGTCCTATGTTCAGTAGAGCTGCTTTAACTTAACACAATTCTAGACTTAAATGTTCCAGGGTTTTAGTAGATAGGATCCCCTCCTTCCTTATTCCTATGGTTCCTTCTACATGGAGAATGCTGCTCTAGAATACTATTCCTGGCTTCCCTCTACTCGCTGTTCTACTTTGCCCTTGGGGATAAGGAATTGATTGAGTGTAAGTAGCACTTTCTGTTTCTTTCCTGCTTCTCTTGGGAACAAGCTGCTCACAGCATGCATTCTCTTCTGTTCCTGCCTTGAGTTTTACAGGGACAGGCTATAAAATAAATAGTCTTAGACCAGGTTGTCTGAGCATGAATAGGTGTGCTCCTACGATTCTGAGGCTTGGTATTAGGAAACTCACTTTTACATAGATATAGGTCAATTTTCCAATTTCAGTTTTATCAGTAATAAAAGTAGTATTTCATTTGCTGTCTCCTACCTCTTTTCTGTATTTCTGAATTAGCTTAGAAGTTGGGTGGGGGATAGTTCAATGTGACTTACTTAAAAAAAGCAGCTTGTTGCCGTTGCTTGAGACTTGTCGGGCTGTGATTTGTTTTTATTGCTTTCTGGGCTTAAGTAGAATCAGTCTACTATCATAATTACCAAATGAAATGTAATATTAAACATCCAGTCTTGCGATTTTTGATCCCAGGAAAGATTTTGATCTCATTAAATGACTGTATTTAGTGTAAAACTACTTTAAAGAAACCACATGACTACAGGGCACATGAGTCCCAGTGTGCTGGCTTTTCACAAAAGAGAAACCAATTTTCATAGAAACAGAGTTCATAAGCATCATGACAGCTGATGAGAAGTCATATACAGACTTTAGAGTCTGTATTACAGATTGTGTGCCAGACAGGAAGATTTTAGTTGCAAGTAATAGAAAACTCAACTGAGACTGGTTTACGAAATAAAGGGAATTTATTGGTTTACCTGAATCAGAACTCTGGAGGTACATGTTGCTTCAGGTGAGGATTGATCCTGAATCTCATAGAATATGACTTAGGATGTAATTTCTTTCTTTCTATTTATTTTTATTTTTTATTTTTGTCTTCTAGTTTTATTGAGGTATAATTGACATACAGCGCTGTGTAAGTTTAAGGTATACAGCATAATGATTTGACTTCCATGCATCATGAAATGATGATCACAATAAGTTTAGTGAACATCCGTCATCTCATATAGATACAAAATTAAAGAAATAGAAAAAAATATTTTTCCTGCGATGAGAACTCTTGGGATTTGCTCTCTTAACAACTTTCGTATATAACACACAGCGGTGGTAATTATACTTATCATTTTGTGCATTACATCCCTGGTGCTTATTTATCTTACAACTAGAAGTTTGTAACTTTTTTTAAAGCACATACTCATTTTTTATGATTAAAAATGTTTTTTAAAGTACCTACACAAAGCATGAATAATCTACAAATCTCTGATCTTTTCATCTCCTACCAGAAGCAGGTCCAGATTTGTGGGCCCTGAAGCTAACCAAATTTGTGTGACCCTCTTGAAGAAAAGAAATCAAACTCACAAATTCAAAATTAAGTACAAAAGTTAATATGTATTTAGAAAGGGAAAATAAATCACAGAAATCACAAATTTGGAAGCCTGGCAAATACCACACACATCATAAAATCCAGAAAAAATAGCACAATATTTTAAATGATTGCCTGACATATTCTTTAATCATGGAAGTTTGTAATTTTTGACTGCCTTCATCCAATGCCCCATCCCCCATTTCCCACCACAAATCTGATCTCTTTTTCTATGAGTTTATTTGTTTTTGAAGTATAGTTGGCCTACAACTCTGTGTTAGTTCTTTCTTTCTATTTTTAATTGTCACTAAGTGGATATTGACTCCATTTTGGGAAGACTCCCCCAACTCATGACCCAAAATTGACTTCAGTAGCTCTGAGAGTTATATGACTTCTCAATCATAAAACAGGAAATCTGTGTCACCACTGACCGGCAAATGTCCTTAAGAATCATTGTGATTGGACCCGCTTAGGTGGGATGATAAAATACATGATTTATCTGGAGGAATTTGTATTACAAAACATGTCTGCATTCAAAAGGAAGTCCTAACTCCAGTGTCTAATCTGGCGACTCATCATCCTCATGGGTTTACCCCTCTTTTAATGTGGTGTTTAAAAGAGGACATCACATGTTTTAAATATTATAAACCCACAGAAAAACAGTAGAAATTTAACAGCCTTCTTTCACAAAGCTCAGCCCCACCAGTGGCTTCCACTGCATTCTGTTTCATCTCCTCTGGGGCCTAGCTCCAGCAAGCATCATACTTTTTTTCCCCTGGCTGTAATACATCATTGACAGAGGGAACTTGTAGAAGAGTGTGGGGGACAAGCTGATAAGAAACTAAGAGAGCTTTATTGAAGGGAGAATTACTTCAAGGAAAGAGCAGAATTATTAAAAAGAGGATGTTTTATGGAAGTTTGCTCTATTGGGTGCAATACTATCTTCTTCACCTCCTCAGTAAACTTCCTTAAATTTTCCATCATGTTTTAATATTAAACCCATGTAGATATGTGGGTTTTGGGTAGACTTTCTGAGACTGGAAGTGGAGTGAAAAGAATGGTGCCCCAAGATAAAATTATATACTACTTTCAACCACTTTTGAAGACAATCTGCTAAAGATTCCACTTGATGGTCTTTTACTGGTCTTGAAGAATTAAGGAATCAAGAGTATCTACTTCCAGAGAATATACTGCATATGTAAACAGTAGTGCTGATTGATGCATAATTTGAAACAATGCAATATTTGATAACCATAACTAAGGAACTCCAACATATCATGCTAGCATGCAGATGTTAGGTGCTGTTTTCTGTGTTTGAGAAAGAACATTCTGTTAACTGGAAGATAAATCTGGTTTCTTTAATAAATCTAATTGAGTCAGATCTGAATGTGCAGATCATTTAGAAATATTTTGTGTCAGCTCCTTCAGCTTTGTATCAAGATATATAACATGCTATGTGAGTATTTATTGGTACCTTAAAAATACAGGAATAATTCATGAAAAATTCTATTTCCACAAATGCTGGTATAATGAAGTTTCCCACATTTAAATACAATATATTATTATTTTGTTTATTTATTTTTGTTTTGTCATGGCAGTTACTCCAAACAGTATGGTATTGATTTGGTTATCTTATCATGAATTCTCTTGCAAGAAAAATCTTGTTCGGAAAATGCTTTCTATGTACCCACTACATTCTAAAATAAGTTGATTGCGTGGTATTCTCATGCAGATTAGTGGCAGCCTAATTGACAGAACTAGCTCTACTTTCAAATATTCTTTCTTTCTGCTATCAAGAAACAGCTTTTCTTTAACTCCTCACCTCTCCCTATCTCAGCAATGCAGTTTTCTCCACATTTCTGAAAAAGTCACTTAAATTTTTAAATCACTCTTAAAAATCAACAAAATTGGACAAAAAGATTCAGTAGCTGGGAAAGTGAAGAGGTCAGTATTCTCAAAACTCATGCATCAAAGGCACATCTTTTGCTTGTTCACCTGAGAGTACTATTTTGAGTGATTTGTCAGTGTATTTTCCAAGGTAAAATACAAAAAAGAAAACAAGTCTTGTGAGTTTTGGCTAATCCTATTAAGTTTATATTGTAGATAGGTTGGGAAAGTTGGGTGGATGACATTTATTTTCATCATAGTGTAAAAAATAGCTTGCTTGTGTAGCTTTATTTACTTATTCAATAAATATTTATCGAGTACCTACTGTATGCCACGTATTTGGGATAAAGTGACCAAAACAGTGATCTCTGCCTGTAAAACTTACACCTGAAGAAGCAGACAGAAAACATGACAAATAAAAAATATATCATAGAGAGGGCAGACAGCAGAAGCAAGAAGAACTACAATACTGCAGAAGAACTACAATCAATCCTGCAGTTCCAATTTTGCAGAACAAAAACCACACTCACAGAAAGACAGACAAGATGAAAAGGCAGAGGGCTATGTACCAGATGAAGGAACAGGATAAAACCCCAGAAAAACAACTAAATGAAGTGGAGATAGGCAACCTTCCAGAAAAAGAATTCAGAATAATGATAGTGAAGATGATACAGGACCTCAGGAAAAGAATGGAAGCAGTGATCAAGAAGATGCAAGAAATGTTTAACAAAGACCTAGAAGAATTAAAGAACAAACACCTAGAAGAATTAAAGAACAAACAAACAGATATGAACAATACAATAACTGAAATGAAAAATACACTTGAAGGAATCAATAGCAGAAGAACAGATAAGTGACCTGGAAGACAGAATGGTGGAATTCACTGCTGCGGAACAGAATAAAGAAAAAAGAACGAAAAGAAATGAAGACAGCCTAGGAGACCTCTGGGACAACATTAAACGCAACAACATTCGCATTATAGGGGCCCCAGAAGGAGAAGAGAGAGAGAAACGACCCGAGAAAATATTTGAAGAGATTATAGTCGAAAACTTCCCTAACATGGGAAAGGAAATAGCCACCCAAGTCCAGGAAGCACAGAGAGTCCCAGGTAGGATAAACCCAAGGAGAAACACACCGAGACACATAGTAATCAAATTGACAAAAATTAAAGACAAAGAAAAATTATTGAAAGCAACAAGGGAAAAACGACAAATAACATACAAGGGAACTCCCATAAGGTTAACAGCTGATTTCTCAGCAGAAACTCTACAAGCCAGAAGGGAGTGGCATGGTATATTTAAAGTGATGAAAGGGAAGAACCTACAACCAAGATTACTCTACCTGTCAAGGATCTCATTCAGATTTGATGGAGAAATCAAAAGCTTTACAGACAAGCAAAAGCTAAGAGAATTCAGCATCACCAAACCAGCTGTACAACAGATGCTAAAGGAACTTCTCTAAGTGGGAAACACAAGAGACGAAAAGGATCTACAAAAACAAACCCATAACAATTAAGAAAATGGTCATAGGAACATACATATCGATTATTACCTTAAACGTGAATGGATTAAATGCTCCAACCAAAAGACACAGGCTTGCTGAATGGATACAAAAACAAGACCCATATATATGCTGTCTACAAGAGACCCACTTCAGACCTAGGGACACATACAGGCTGAAAGTGAGGGGATGGAAAAAGATATCCCATGCAAATGGAAATCAAAAGAAAGCTGGAGTAGCAATACTCATATCAGAAAAAATAGACTTTAAAATAAAGAATGTTACAAGAGACAAGGAAGGACACTATATAATGATCAAGGGATCAATCCAAGAAGAAGTTATAACAATTATAAATATATATGCAGCCTACATAGGAGCACCTCAGTATATAAGGCAACTGCTAACAGCTATAAGAGAGGAAATCAACAGTAACACAGTAATAGTGGGGGACTTTAACACCTCACTTACACCAATGGACAGATCATCCAAACAGAAAATTAATAAGGAAACAGAAGCTTTAAATGACACAATAGACCAGATAGATTTAATTGATATTTATAGGACATTCCATCCAAAAACATCAGATTGCACTTTCTTCTCAAGTGCACATGGAACATTCTCCAGGATAGATCACATCTTGGGTCACAAAAAAGCCTCAGTAAATTTAAGAAAGTTGAAATCATATCAAGCATCTTTTCTGACCACAACGCTATGAGATTAGAAATCAATAACCGGAAAAAAAGTAAAAAACACAAACACATGGAGGCTAAACAATACGTTACTAAATACCAAGAGATCACTGAAGATATCAAAGAGGAAATCAAAAAATACCTAAAGACAAATTACAATGAAAACACGACTATCCAAAACCTATGGGATGCAGCAAAAGCAGTTCTAAGAGGGAAGTTTATAGCATTACAAGCCTACCTCAAGAAACAAGAAAAATCTCAAATAAACAATCTAACCTTACACCTAAAGGAACTAGAGTAAGAAGAACAAACAAAACCCAAAGTTAGAAGGAAAGAAATCATAAAGATCAGAGCAGAAATAAATAAAATAGGAACAAAGAAAACAATAGCAAAGATCAATAAAACTAAAAGCTGGTTCTTTGAGAAGATAAACAAAATTGATAAACCATTAGCCAGACTCATCAAGAAAAAGAGGGAGAGGACTCAAATCAATAAAATTAGAAATGAAAAAGGAGAAGTTACAACAAACACCGCAGAAATATAAAGCTTCCTAAGAGACTACTACAAGCAACTCTATGCCAATAAAATGAACAACCTGGAAGAAATGGACAAATTCTTAGAAAGGTATAACCTTCCAAGACTGAACCAGGAAGAAATAGAAAATATGAACAGACCAATCACAAGTAATGAAATTGAAACTGTGATTAAAAATCTTCCAATGAACAAAAGTCCAGGACCAGATGGCTTCACAGGTGAATTCTATCAAACATTTAGAGAAGAGCTAACACCCATCCTTCTCAAACTCTTCCATACAATTGCAGAGGAAGGAACACTCCCAAACTTATTCTACGAGTTCACCATCACCCTGATACCCAAACCAGAGAAAGATACTACAAAAAAAGAAAATTACAATATCACTGATGAATGTAGATGCAAAAATCCTCAATAAACTACTAGCAAAGAGAATTCAACAACACATTAAAAGGATCATACACCATGATCAAGTGGAATTTATCCCAGGTATGCAAGGATTTTTCAATATACGCAAATCAATCAACATAATACACCATATTAACAAATTGAAGAAGAAAAACCATATCATCATCTCAATAGATGCAGAAAAATCTTTTGACACAATTCAACAGCCATTTATGATAAAAACTCTCCAGAAAGTTGGATGGAGGGAACCTACCTCAACATAAGAAAGGCCATAGCAAACATCATTCTCAATGTTGATAAACTGAAAGCATTTCCTCTAAGGTCAGGAACAGGACAAGGATGTCCACTCTCACCACTATTATTCAACATAGTTTTGGAAGTCCAAGCCACAGCAATCAGAGAAGAAAAAGAAATAAAAGGAATACAGATTGGAAAAGAAGAAGTAAAACTGTCACTGTTTGCAGATGACATGATACTATACATAGAGAATCCTAAAGATGCCACCAGAAGACTACTAGAGCTAAGCACTGAATTTGGTAAAGTTGCAGGATACAAAATTGATGCACAGAAATCTCTTGCATTCCTATACACTAATGATGAAAAATCTGAAAGAGAAATTAAGGAAACGCTTCCATTTACCATTGCAACAAAAAGAATTACAAAAAGAATTACCTAGGAATAAACCTACCTTGGGAGACAAAAGACCTGTACTCAGAAAACTATAATACACTGATGAAAGAAATTAAAGATGATACAAACAGATGGAGAGATATATCATGTTCCTGGACTGGAAGAATCACTATTGTGAAAATGACTATACAACCCAAAGCAATCTACAGATTCATTGCAATCCCTATCAAACTACCAATGGCATTTTTCACTCAACTAGAACAAAATCTTAAAATTTGTATGGAGACACAAAAGACCCCGAATAGCCAAAGCAGTCTTGAGGGAAAAAATGGAGCTGGAGGAATCAGACTTCCTGACTTCAGACTGTACTACAAAGCTACAGTAATCAAGACAATATGGTACTGGCACAAAAACAGAAATATAGATCAATGGAACAGGAGAGAAAGCCCAGAGATAAACCCACGCACCTATGGTCAACTTATCTATGACAAAGGAGGCAAGGATATACAATGGAGAAAAGGCAGTCTCTTCAATAAGTGGTGCTGGGAAAACTGGACAGCTACATGTAAAAGAATGAAATTAGAACACTCCCTAACACCATACACAAAAATAAACTAAATGGATTAGAGACCTAAATGTAAGACTGGACACTACAAAACTCTTAGAGGAAAACATAGGAAGAACACTCTTTGACGTAAATCAGAGCAAGATCAATTTGATCCACCTCCTAGAGTAATAGAAATAAAAACAAAAATAAAGAAATGTTTATTTGGTATTCAGTAAGGTGGCCAGGGTAGGCCTCCTTGAGACCACGTTTCACTTTGAGAAAGTGAGATACGAGGGAAGAATTGAAGAAGCTCTCTACTGACTAGCAGCCTAGATATCTCTATTGATATCTGGAGGAACAGCATTCCAGGCAGAGGTAGCTGCCAGAGCAATGGTCTTAAGTGAAAACATGCAGGGAAGCCAGCGTGGCTGGATCTGAGTGAGCCAGGGGTAAGCAGCTGGGGAGGAGTACAGGGAGCAATGGGTGCCGGATCCTACAGGCCTTGTAAGCAAAATGGGGAGGTGCTGAAGGGTTTCAAGCATGTTAATGATATGATCTGACAGACATTATTGCTACTGTGTTGAGACTGATCTGAAGGGGGATAGAATAGAAGCAGGAAGACCAGTTAGGAAGTTTTTCAGTAATTCACACCAGAAATACTGGTTAAATCAGGCTTGTACTAGTGGAGTTGGTGAGAAGTGTTTGGGTTCTGGATATATTCTGAAGGTAGACCCAGCAGAATTTCCTCATGGATTGGGTGAATAACTAGAAGGAAAGAATAACCATTAACTGAGACAGAAAATGCCACTTCTCCTTAAAACTACTTACCTGTATTTTCTATATTTTAAAACACTGTATAATTCTTTTTCTCAATAAGGAAATAAACCCTTAAGATGAAAATTAATTATATGCATGATTGATTTGCAGATAAACAGCATCTCTTTTTAAATTTGATATATACTTCTAGATATGTTTGTTTCATTTTACAGGAAAATATTTCTCTTCTCTGAATAACTATAGTTGCAGGCCCTAACCAAAAATCTGTTGCCTCTTTGGAGCAAATAGAAATAGGAGGAGAGAATGGAACAAGTGTATGAAACCAATAATTGAAGTTCAGTAGAGGGGCAGTAATATTAAAAGAATATAACGTTTTCAGTGGAAAATAGAAGAAAATAACTCTTTCTAGGGCCTTTCTCTGATGATTATGGAAGTTTAGATAAACTTATTTATTCTTTTTTTCCCTCTTTTATTTCTTCTCTGTTGCTCATTGTACTTCTTTGTATTGATTCCAGTGAATCTTTATTGTAGGATTGTTTCTAAGGCTGCCATAGACTTCGATAGAGCACCTTAAAGAAGGGAAATAAAATTACTACAGGTTCAAATTACCTTCTAGTACAGAATGGTTCCTAGCCTTTGTGTCTCTTTTTGACATGGCAATTTTGGGAGGGATAGTGGGGAAAGGGGAGTGGCCCAATGTGTTACTATAAGGGAGCATCATTTGTGCACTCTTTCCTAGAGACTTGCATGTACTAGATCTTCATCTTTCAAATACAAGTTGAAAATATTGTCATGAATAAAATAAAGTTAATTTAAGCTGGTATCTGCTTCACAGAACCTTTTTGTTATTTTGTATTTCTGAAGTGGTCAATGGATACTAAAATTGTAATATTCTCATGAAAACATTTTAAACCCCAAATTGGAACTTCATAAATTTGAATGCATAAGAAGTGCTTATCTAGGGAATAATTGGGAAAAAAAAAAAAAGTCAAAGTAAAGAGTTAGAAAAAAGACAAGATATTGGGTTGGCCAAAAAGTTCGCTCGGGTTTTTCCATAAGATGTTATGAAAAATCCGAACTTTTTGGCCAACCCAATAACTCTCAAAGGGTGGGGAAGAAGAAATTGGAGACATAGAACAATCTGTAGAGAGTAAAGAGAAAGCAGCAGTGGTGCTAGAAATGATACGAATGACAGTCTGAGGTGGACAAATAAGAGAAGCTAGAAACAAGGTTAATGGGAGAGGAGAGGAAGGGCAGCAGAGTGTGCATTACAGTTGGGAAAACATTGCCAAGAGCTCACTGAAGGGGTAAAAGTGAATGGAAGGAAAAGTACAGAAGACAGTTTGCTATCATAGCATCAACTGTAATGTTGTTTCTGAAATCTTCTGGACTTACCAGCTTGGAAGAATCAAAATATTATGTGGAATTTTTTTTTTCAGTTTGAAATGAACTGTGGGGTCTAAGTGGTTGAATTTTATTATTGGTTAATATTTCTGTAAAAATGAATTAACTTGCATTTCTAATTTTTATTGCATTTCTGTTTGAATAGTCTACAAGTCTGTATTAGGAATCTCAGAGGGTAAAAATGACTGTATCTGTCCCTGTTCCCCACTCCCTGCCTCCCCCCAGCCGCCCCTTGTGCCCAATGTCTCCAAGGTCTACATTTTAGGAGAGAATTCTGTAGATGAATACTGCATAAGTAGTTGAATGGTGCTACAACATATTCCTAAACCCTCATTTAAACTTGAAATTTGGGAGACCAAAACACAGCACACTACTTTCGCATCTCTCCCTACTCTTCAAACACTGACTTTTTCTCAGTTTTATATAAGTTTATTTGGAGTCACTTAAACATAATTCTCAGAAGTATAACATTAACATCTAGGTAATTGGCTTTTGGTAGAAAGGAATCCATGGTGTTATCTTTTTTCCTATTTTTTAGTTTTTTGAATGACTGAATAGAGGCATTGAAGTAATAAAGTGAGCAAAGCTTGATTTAAACTCAGTGTCTAACCAAATTCTTAGCTCACGGAACACATTTTTAATTAAATTTTTACAGAAACTGCTACTTCCTGTTTCGTTACGCCTTTAGGGGAGCATTCTCTTTTTCGTAAAGATTAAGAAACTTCTTACTGAATAATTGAAAAGAAATGATAGAGTAGACCTGTTAAACCATCACCATCTTTTGCTATCACTCTACATTTTATAGTGAAAGCAGTGTGGTAGACATCAATAGCAAACACAACAAATCCTGTTAGTTTAGAAATACTGTAATTCATATAGGAGAACGTGGTTTACAATTTTTGAATCTGTCCATTTTAAGTATAGTGCCCAGAAATGCCTTGGATGTAGGATGCATCTGGTGTTCAGTATTGTGAGGCTCTAATCAGCTAAGTACCATAATCCTTCTTACAGGGTACGTTCTTACTTGACCTGAGCTATATACAGCCACATAGTAACGGCATTAAGGAATAACCTCTTTCTTAACAGTCCCATCACTAGAGGATTTTATGACTCCATCCGTGAATGAGTTTTGTTTTATGTGTAACTTTTTGGTAATTGAGTTTTGAAATAAAATGATTGTGAGCAAGTAGAGACTTTCAAATCATCTGATTAAGGATGGCTTCTATGATTTTGCTAGAGCTAGAAGGATTAAATGAAAGCACTGCCCGGCATAGTGCCGATGTATTTTTGTCAACATGATGCTTCATGCTCGACAGATGTGCATTGGTTGAGCGAAAGGTAAAAATATAAAAATGTGTTGAATACTGTGAAATGTAAAAAAGATTGTTTTTTTTTTCATGTTTTATGATGAATATAAATTGTTTGATTTGTAAAACTTCCTTTTTGTAGGAATTATAGGAATAGAACCTGCATATTTTATGCTTTACAGGATCGTGTGCTTCTGTTAAATCCTTGATTTAATGTGTCTTAACAGCTTCAAATTTCAGAAATTGATTGCAATGTTATGTTTAAACTGTATGGTTAGCATTGTGTAATTGAATTAATTATTTCAATTTATTTAGCAACATCATGCTTTTAAAACGGAGGTTTTTTCAAATTATTGACTCTTCAAATGTCATTTCTATTCTTTTATATATAAAATGACAATTATTTAATAACCTCTACTAATTAAACATTATGAGTAAGAGATTTTCATATAGGTAGTGCTTAATTGTTATAACATAGATTTGAATTTACAGAAATTAGTAATCTTCAAATTCTTCACTCTTCTCTCAATGTCATTTTGATTCTTAAAAATTGCATAAGTCTTAAGAGTTAAAAATATATGAATATTGAAACTTAAGTTTCCACGTAACCTTTCACTGTCCTTGTAAATGTTTTCAAATGTTTACTGGATTATATTTTCAGAAACTTGATGATTATTTTATAGTATATATGGTCAGTATTCTAGGTAGTATTAATAACACAAGCCACATAGGATGTTAAAGGTTGTAAATATTAAAATAGAAACTAATATTTAAAACATCATGAATTAGTATACAGTATATAAATTGAGACTGCCTTTGGGAAATTGTCAACAGTGGCTTTAATTGGGAAAGAATCTTTTTATTTGGAGTTTCTCTATCAGTCAATATGATTTTTAGACATGGAATTTTAAAGACACTAATTGGTAGAGTTTCTTGCTCAACCTATTATGCCTAATCAGACATTTATAATGGAGTGGGTGTGAATATACAGCTAGAATATTTAGAAATAGATTGAATAGTTAGTCCAGATGACAAAAAACTTATAAGCAGTGAACAAGAAATGCTACTGATTAAAGTAGACTTAGGGGCTTCCCTGATGGGGCAGTGGTTAAGAATCTGCCTGCCAACGTAGGGGACACAGGTTCGAGCCCTCATCAGGGAAGATCCCACGTGCCGCGGAGCCACTAAGCCCGTGCACCACAACTACTGAGCCTGCGCTCTAGAGCCCGCGAGCCACAACTACTGAAGCCTGTGTGCCTAGGGCCTGTGCTCTGCAAGAAGAGAAGCCACCGCAATGAGAAGCCCGCTCACTGCAACTAAAGAAAGCCCGCGGACAGCAACGAAGACCCAATGCAGCCAAAAGTAAAAAAAAAAAAAAAAAAAAAAAATAGATTTAGGACATTTCTTTATGTGATTTTTCTATAAACTAGTTCCAGTTGAGACCACTATAATATGGTGAAAGAGAAAATAATTGTAGCAACCTAGGTTTTAATAAAGAGAAGTAAGATGAACAGATACTAGGTAAATACAAAGTGAATATAATACTGATATTGTTATATATTAGAACTAGAGATTGATTGATGAATAGGAGTAAAAATTAAGGCACTACATAATGTCACAAATACATTTTATTCTAAAAAAGTCATAATTCTGGATTCTGCCTTTTAATTTCTAAGGGTCTTTGAAGGATTAAGTGAAATATAACATCTTAGATGAATTGCAACGTTCTTCTGAATTAAAATTTATGGGTTAAATACTGTTAAATGCTTTATGATTGTTCAGAGAAGTGTACAGATTATCACTATATTCTTTTTCCTATTAAATGTTTTCCATTTGATAATAATAAATGCCAAGGCCTGCTTATAAAGGTCAGTAGGGAAAATAAAGGTTAAAGATGTAGTACTTACATTTTCATGGATTTTCTTCAGTTTCTGAAAAAAATATAGTGTCTAAGATATATAGCAATTTTAAGTCAAAGAAAGTATATATGAAATAATGATGTGACTGGTAAAAATTGTTCTGACGAGTATTTGAATATTTTGGAATAACTGATAGCAGATTCATCATTGTTTGGTAAGAGTATTCTTAGAATAAAATCTTGCCTTGCTTCTAACATGGCTTTAATAAATATACTATCAGGTACTCTACCTGAAAGCATAGAGTTAAGTAACAGTGACAATAGTCATCCCAATTTCAGAAATTATGTTAAGGAACAGTGACAATAGTCATCCCAATTTCAGCAATCCTGACCAGTGTTCTATTTTTACTTAAATCCAGTACAAATCAGCATCTACAGTCTGAGTCACATGCTTCAGGCAAATTTTATAATCTCTAGAACAAAGTGATTGCTGGATTTAATACTGGATTCAGTTTTCCTAAGGTATGATCTTTAAAAAGCACTTAAATAGCTTGCTAAGGTCTAATTAATAATAGAATTTCTTTTAGAATTTGAACTGTTTAATGAATAAATATTTTTATGTATCAATACAATGGAATATATATTTCCTGTGTTATATAGGTTCACTATATTCACTTTTACCCTACTTACTTTCAAAAATTTATGTTAATTCCTCAGGGATGAAGTGTTGCTTTTTTTCTCCCCATTTCTGTCCATACCCAGCATGATGTTAAATGTATTACTAGAAATCCCTAATTTACAAAGAGATTTTGTTCTAAATGTTTAGTTCTAAAGGGATTGACACTCAAAATACATTTTTGCCAAAGAAGTCATTTTATAAACAATAGTCTGAAGTTCAACAAAAGCCAAATTAACATACAATAGAGCTAAATTACACTACTAATAAAAGTAGTTTCTTCATTGCACTTAAGGCCCTATTACTGCCATGGGAGTAGTAGGGAAAAGAGAAGATCTAGACTATTTTAGCACATCAGTGGGTTTGAGTACAAAAGAAGAGAGCAAGCCATGAAAAGTAGAGATAATCTAAGGGAGAATTAATCATTCGGTTCTTTAATTCAGAAGATTGAGCACCTACTATCTGCCATCCTCCTTAGACCCAGGTTGCCTGTTCTCTTGAAACTTAACTTTTAAGGAGTATTATAGACATTTCTGGATAGAAATGGGTAAGATTACCTAGGGAAGAAGTGCAGTGAGGAAGAAGGCCATCATTAAGTTGACCGTCCTTCAAAATATCCAATTTTTCCCTGAATATTTTCTGAAATTTTTTACTTCACTTTCTTGTATGGCTTTAAGCTCCACATTTTAGAGATTAATTTGTATTAACAATCTTAGGCATGTAAGTATTTTTGATAATATTGTAAAACCAGTGTCCATTCATTCTGATTTAGTCTGCTTGTTTTTCTTTTGACTTTCAACTGAGATAAAATATGATGAGGTATTTACCAAATATGGTAAATTACAGTTTACTCATTTGGGAGCATGAAATCTTTTGGAAGGGAGGAGCATGTGAAAAAGGCTTAGTGGACTGCTTTTAGATGGGTTCTAGAGATGAACTACCCTGGACAATCTTTGATTCAATAAAATAACAATTAAGAATTCAGTAAATTTATATTTTATAGAACAGCTTTGAGTAAAAAAAAAGGGAAAGAAAAGAATAGCAACTTAATGAGAATACCCAAAACATCCCCAGCAAAGCTGTATGTTTTACATAAATGGGCTACATATCATGTAACTATGCTATTCAGGTCTTAGTTCAAATGTACTTGTTTAGAAAGAACTTCCTTATTGAAAGTAGCTTCACTCAGTCACTTTTTGTAATTTTACCCTGTTTCAGTTTTCTTCTATAGGACTTGTTACTATATGAAATTACCTTAATTTGTTTATATGCTTACTGTCTGTCTTCCCTACTAGAAAGAACTTCTTGAGGGCTGAGACCTTATGTGTCTTTTCTCTGTTGCATTTCCAGCAACCAGAATCATACCTGGCCCATAGTAAGCACTAAATAAATATTCGTTGAGTGACTGAATAAATACTGGAGGTACAAAGGTGTGTTAGACATAGTCCTTTCTGGTTCAAAATTTGAAGTCTAGTGGACAGCGCAGAACACTAGTTAGGTAATTGTCTGTAGGATGAGTAGTAATATGCTGGACAGCTGCTCTTACTGGCCTATTGTAATGAAGTAATACTGCTTTCATGTAGCAAATCACATTTGACTTCCTTTTTTATGTTTCCAAAATTCATATGCTTATATATAGCTATAAAATTTCCTATTCAGTCCACACTGCATTTTAAGGAAATTAAAATTTATTTAATTAAGCAATCTCTAAATGAAATTTAAAAAATTCTTTTTTTATGTACCATATAAATCTGAGAAACACTAGCCTTACTCTTGAAACAGTATCAATTTCTTTATATTAAATTAGATTTATGAATAACACATTTTTAGAGAAAATATATTTATTAACTTAGATTGGAAAAAATTGTTATATTATTTTAAACATACTGAAATGAATTTGAATTCCTAACATAAATTCTACATCTAATCTAATGGAGGTTAGATGGTCAGTTTGAGAAGGAACTAATTTAATTGCTTATTCTTTAGAGTTCCCTAGAGAAATTCTCACTTATCTCAGTTAGTATATGTATTTTTGGTATAGTTAGTACTAAGTAGCTAGTTAATGAGATGTGAGTATATTGAAAATTGGCGCTAGTCAGTTAATTACATCTTGATAAGAGCATCCTTATTATTTTTTGCGATGCTTTAAGCTTTCATTTAGGCATATTAACTTGATGAAGTTGTGGTATCAATAGTATAAGATCATAATCTCTAAGAAATGGAAGAGGGTTTTAGAATCATTCACCTTCTTATAAGGGTTATCTCTTAATCATTCCTGTATTCCTAATCTATATTATAGTGTGTGGCATTTAGTTCTTACCTAATACATATTTGTTAAAATAATATTTGAGTTAATGTGTATAATCTATGTCTCTCGCTTTAAAGCACAGACTCTCAAAGATTAAATGGCTTTATAGGTTCAAGTAACTGGTTAATAGCAGAAGTAGGACTAAGAAACCCAGATCCCTTAACTTTAGTGTTCTTTTCATGATACATTGCTACCATACTAGAGTATTTTTTCTTTATTCATATGTATAAAAATAATGACAAAAAGTAAAATGAATTATGCATAACAGACACATAAATAGGATATTATGTAGGTTAATACTGTATAATTTATTTTGAGTGCTCTGTTTTGATTGTATATTTTAAACTGTAGGAATCTATGGTGTTATGTAACAATTGTAACCTAAAAGATTTGTAATTAAGTCCTAAATGTTTTATATGTAAATGTAAAAAAAAAGCACATACACTTGCTTAATCATAAAACATTTAAGGGAACAGGCCAGCTCCTTCATTTACTGCAATACTTTCCCCTTTATGGCTCTAGGTTAGAGTCAACCCTAACAATGCACATGTGTGAGATTTGAAAGGTAGAAAAGTTAAAGAAACCATGATTGTCGAGCAGAGTTGTTGGCAGGCAGATAGGCAGATGTGAAAGTCTTAGTGGCTCCTAGATGAAACTCCTTTTAATTGACCACCCTAATGCTGTAGGCAGCTGAGGTAATTGGTGGCAAATTCCTCAAGACTTTTGGAATTCACAGCAGTTTCCTAATGACCATTTTGAGAACCCTGTCTTTGGTTTTCCAGACTAAGAACAGCATTATCTTCTCTGACGTTCATTCCTTAGCAGGTTCAACAGTTGTGTAGTTTTGATTTCTATATTGAAACCCCGACTCCCTGGAAAACCTAGAGTGACTTTTGTTTCTGTTAACGAACCTTAACTGATGCATTGGCAGACTGCATTCCAGATATGGGGGAAAGGGACTAGGTGATACAAAAAAGGATTGAGAGGAGAATGATGATGCAGCTGGGTTGGGTCACTCCATGTGTATCCTTTCTCTGCTCTTTCTTTTGGAATCAAAAAAATATTGTCTAAGAAATTCTCAACTGAGCTATCTAATCTTGGTCATCTTTAACTTCAACTGACCCCACTATTTCATGTGTCCTGGTAAAATCTCTGTAACAGTTATTCTAAACCTTTTCTGTCATCTTCAGGATTCCAGTTCCATTGCTTCTCATGGCTAGTGATTGCCATTATCTGAGTTTGTGCCAGAGAAGAGGACAGCGTGAATATTTTGTTGACAAAGAGTATGATGTGTGATTGCAAGTTCTACCAGGTTATACTGGTGTTAGAGGGGCAGGTTGAAAACTTAACAAACACTCTCTTCTTCTGAGTCTGTAAGGACATGTTAGGAGTCAGCTATGAAGACAGAGAAGTGTCATGGAGCTGGCCTTAATTTAATGAAGATGGAATAAAAATAGCAGATCTTTGTGACTTTTTTAAATGAACAAATCATTACAGTTGGTATTTATTTAAATTGATTATCTCAAGTTAGAGCAGTAAAGGATTGGAGATATAATGATAAAATGAAGATTTAGATGAACCGATACTAGGAGTGATCTAGGTAGATGTTGAATGAAAAATGATTTTTAAGAGCCAACCCTTAGTTTCAGTTGAAAGCATCAACTCTTGAGCTGAATCAGTTTGGCTTCATCACATTTTCAAGTGACTATGAAATCAAGGTGTCAGGAATAGAGAGAAAGGAAGGTGGAATTTTTCTAAGCTTCTGAGTAACAATTGGGAGATAGTTTCAGTGTATTGAGCCAAGCAAAGAAATTAGAATAAAGGTTCTTTTGCTGCAGTAGAGTATGATGTTGATTATCTAATTTCAGGGCCAATGTATATTCCATATGGGCGTGCCAGGCATTTAAGGAGCATATTAAAAGTACCTTTTAAATTTCCTATTTGAACTGAATAAAATGAATATTAGTAAAACTTTTGTTATGGTGTGATTTTAAAATGAAATTTTTAAAAAAAGGAGCAAAAGAAGTATTTGAATTTATCCATCAACCTGCCAGTGAATCAGTAAAATGTGAAATTGCCTAAATTCTGCTCTTTTCCTTATTCTTTTTCTTTGGTTACTTAGGAAAAGAAGTCCATCAGTGTCCAGAGATCAGAATAGAAGATACGACCAAAGGGAAGAAAGAGAAGAATATTCACAGTATGCTACTTCGGACAGCGCGATGCCTAGATCTCCATCAGATTATGCTGATAGGAGGTCTCAACGTGAACCTCAGTTTTACGAAGAGTCTGATCATATAAATTATAGGGACTCCAACAGGAGAAGTCATAGACATTCCAAAGAATATATTGTAGATAATGAGGATGCGGAGGGCAGAGATGAATATGAAAGACAAAGGAGAGAGGAGGAATACCAGGCACGCTATCGAAGTGATCCGAATTTGGCCCGTTATCCGGTAAAGCCACAACCCTATGAAGAACAAATGCGTATCCATGCTGAAGTGTCACGAGCCAGGCATGAGAGAAGGCACAGTGATGTTTCTTTAGCAAATTCTGAACTGGAAGACTCCAGGATTTCCATGCTAAGGATGGAACGACCATCAAGGCAAAGATCTGTATCTGAACGTAGAGCTGCCATGGAAAATCAGCGATCTTATTCAATGGAAAGAACTCGAGAGGCTCAGGGACCAAGTTCTTATCCACAAAGGACCACAAACCATAGTCCTCCTACCCCCCGGAGGAGTCCAATACCCATTGATAGACCAGACATGAGACGTACTGACTCGCTAAGGAAACAACAGCACTTAGATCCTAGCTCTGCTGTAAGGAAAACAAAACGTGAAAAAATGGAAACAATGTTAAGGAACGATTCTCTCAGTTCTGACCAGTCAGAGTCAGTGAGACCTCCACCACCAAAGCCTCATAAATCAAAGAAAGGAGGTAAAATGCGCCAGGTTTCATTGAGCAGTTCAGAGGAGGAATTAGCTTCTACACCTGAATATACAAGTTGCGATGATGTTGAGATTGAAAGTGAGAGTGTAAGTGAAAAAGGTAAGCACTATATTCTAATCACACATTTTCCTGTAATTGATTAGATAAGGGTTTTCTTTTTAGGTTGTATTTCTGAGTAGACATTTAATTGTTAGACATTACTACTTTTAAGTTCTTTAATGATGCTGGTTATGTGAAGAAAATTTCAAGTTATAAAAAGTGAATATCTTCGGTGATTCATGCAGTAGAAAAGTCTATTGCCATTTTTAAGAATTGGTTTTTGCTTTGTTTCTGAAAATGTTCTTGCATCACTTGATGGCATATTTAAAAATACCTATTAGCTATAGTTGTAAAAATAACATTTTTTGTGTGTTTCCTTTTAAAAGGAACAATATGTCTACTATAGGACATCTGAAAAATTGCTCAGTGTAAAGAATGAAATACAAGCTATCCACAATCCTTTCCCCCATATATAGCTATTGCTAACATTTTGTTGTATTTTCTTCCCTTTTTCCGATGCATGTGTATTTTACATATTTACAAAATTGGTATCATACTATATAATTTTGTATTCTGATTTTTTTCAGTTGATATCATACCATTAACTTTTCTCCAAGCCTTTAGATGTTCTTCAGAAATGTTTTAAATGCCTGCACTGATGTTCTATCATAAGGCTGTACCATAAACTATTCATCTATCTGGGGTCATTGCAGTTGCTTCCAGTGGCTGGTATAAATAATATTATAATGGCTATCTTTATACATAATTTTTTGCCTGTTTTCTGAGTATTTCACAAATACATATTTGTGCTTTGATTCTTTTAAGCTTTTAATTCAGATTACCAACCTGCTCTCCAGAAAGGTTATAACACTCCATTCTCCTGTCAGATGTGCTTGAGTTTTCAGTCTTGATACACCAAATTTTTGCCATTTGAATAGACCACAAAAAATAGTATCTGTCATTTTAATGTGAATTTGATTGTGAAGATGAATATTTTGTATGTTTATTGGTGTTTGATATATTCTTCTATGAATTGTCTTGTTTGTTGCTTTTATTTCTTCTGCCCATGGTCCTATTGGGTATTAATTAGTTTTGCTCTTATTGGTTTATAAGATATTTTTGTATGGTTATAATTTAACCCATTTAACTGTCATCTGTTCCAAATGTATTTCCCATTTTGATGTTTAGCTGCTAATTTTCTTTGGTCATTTGGAAATACTGAATTTAGTATAGCTAAGTTTTTGCATATTTGGTGATTTTTTCCCATTCCTTTTATCCCTAGAAACTCTTTATTCATCCCCAAATCAGTTGAATATTTAACTGTATACTTTCTCATGTTTTTATTATTTATTTTTTTAAACTTTAACTTTTTAATCTCTCTGTAATTTATTTTGGTAAATGCCACAATACACCTGATAGATATCTAAGCAGATTAAGAAGCTAAACTAACTCAAAGTTAATTTGTAAGTGCATAGCCAGAAGGTAGATTTACAAATGGGAATAAAGGAGAGTTTTTTGTTTCTTGATAAATTGCAACATGTAAAATGTTTAAGATAGTAATTCCTTCTAGTTGTAAAAATATTTCCTTGTTAATTATGGATAAAACACTATGTTAAGTATTTGCCTAAAGAAAAAGGATTGTTTTTAATGGAAAACTTAGTATCCAAGAAACATATCTAGTATATATCAAGGGAAAAATCTTTCAGATTTCAGTTTGTGGGATATTTGAGAGGGTGTTTAGCTAGCTGGATGAAAAATTAAAAGCAGAGTTAAATTATAGACTAGTTGTTGAAGTTAGTTTGGTAAATAGGAAACGTTAACCTTTAACTTACGCTGAAGTCTCTGTTAAATTGAACTAGAATATAGTAGATGATGCCTATATATTGCTATTTAGAATAGCTTTAAAATTTTAATGATGCAATTGGTTCAATGAATAGAAAAATACAAAGCTTTGTGAAGGACATATTGCTATTAATTGGTAAGAGGCATATCAGAGCAAATACCCTAATGGTGTTACAAATGTTTCACAAACCAATTTTATTTGACTTATAAAAGCATTTAAATAGCAGAAAAGTTGAATCTAAGTCTATTTCAATATTTTGAGAAGTATACAGTAGATTCATTCAATCATTCATTCTTTATATCATTCAACTAAACTATATTAAATATCATTAATTATAGTACTAGAGTATGAAACATGAACTATGAAAGCATTTCCTATCACCCTAGAATTGCAGCTTTGTAGAACAGGAGTAAGAACTGTGCTGAAAATTTGACTGCATTTGTGCTAGCTGACTCATCCAAGAAAATTGTATGTAGGTTGGACTTTTGTTTTTGTTAGCTTGAACTTGGAGCTGTCTGTTTTCCTTTCTAGGATGTATCCATGAGAAGGGCTTCTTGAGGAATTACTTGGGATATGGGGAGATGTGTTTCAAAGCAAAAGGGCAGCTCAAATTATTGCCATCCTTAACCCCATTCTCCCTGGTACTGCTTATCTGCCTCTTTTTGTAGGGCTTAGGTTGGTAAAGATCTCTTTCAGGAGCAAATAAAGTCAGCCTGACACAATAAGCGTGGAATCCTAGAGTGCAAGAATGTTGTTAACTCTTTCAACAGAGGATCTAATGAAATATAAGTGAAGGTTTCATTTCATAGGGATCTAAGATGCTCCTGATACTTTTGTCCAAATCTTGAAATATATAATTACCTTAATTCATGGAATGGATTGTTGAATAAAATAGTAAGATCATGAAAACTGTGAACTGTAATGAATGATCAAGATGATAAGAAAAGTTAGACTGTATGTAAGATGAAGGACATCAAAAAAAGGAAACTAAAAGAGAATAAAAGGATGCTAAAATTCTAGGTTTAGAATAAATGAGTATGAATGGAATACATTTCAGTCTCTTCAAACCAAATGCCTTTTAGATATGATTATATATGTAGAACCTAGAAAAATGGTACAGATGAACCAGTTTGCAGGGCAGAAATAGAGACACAGATGTAGAGAACAAACGTATGGACACCAAGGGGGGGAAAGTGGCGAGGGCGGTGGTGGTGGTGGGATGAATTGGGAGATTGGGATTGACATGTATACACTGATGTGTATAAAATGGTTAACTAATAAGAACCTGCTGTATAAAAAATAAGTAAAATAAAATTCAAAAATTAAAAAAAATAGATATGATTATATCTTACACAATAGTACACATATTCAGAAATGTGTGTGTGTATGCGTGAATGTGCACACAATGGTCAAAGAGTCAGCAGTTCAATCGAGTTTAAATTTTTTTCTTACAGATGATTGTAAAAGCCACTTTATTTCAGCATATCCTACTCTACATGTTGAGAATTTTTTAAAGAAAAAATTTATTTCCCATGGGACCATTGCCCTTTGCTTTGTTATTAAGGGTACCTAGGTTTTGATTAACCTAGAATTTGGGCCTCATATCCTATTCTTGAGATAGTAGAGGGGGCAAGTCTCCAAATTTTACTGAGGAAACAGGAAATATGTGTTTCTAATTTTAAACTTTATGTATTTTTTCAAAGAAATAATAAGTGACAATAAATTATATCTTTTTATTTATTTGATTCAGCAAATTTAAGGAGCCAGTTCCAGCCACTAAGCTAGATACTTGGATCCTGTGGTATAAAAGACATATGCCTATTTTTGTTTTGCTTTAATCTGGGAAAGTTTTAAAATTTCACCTTTATTTTTGGAGAATAATTTCTTTGGATATAGAATTCTTGGTTGACAGAGTTTTTCCCTCTCTCTCAGTACTTTGCATATGTCATTGCAGTTTCTTCTGGTGATAAGAGGCTTACCTTCCGATGGGTCGCTGCTGTGTCTGCATAGTCTAATTGCCAGCTAGAGATTTGGACAGAAATTGTGCTCAAATATTCTCAGCTTTTAAGGCTTTCACCCTCTGCTAATCAATCTGTATATAGTGTTGGGGACACATTCGGAGTTCAGCCAGTTTTCAAGTCACTTGCTTGGATTTTACTTTCTACTGGAATATCTCAGGATCTACCCTGAACATGGTATAATTTCCTAGTCAGTGTGATATGTGTGGAGAGTTTATCAAGTTTTTTTTTCTGTGGGTCTCTCATTTCCAGGGCTTCCCTGTCAAATTCTGGCTGGTCTGCTATTCACTGTATGTGCGACTGCAATCTTAGGCTAGCTAAGCTGTTGGTTCTCTCTTTGTTTCCTATTGGGTTTGCTTCTTCTAGCAGACAGAGCCATGGGTTTTCACTCCACCCCAAATCAAGTAGCAAAGCTGCTGGTTTTCCCAGCCAGCCTTGTGCTGCTGAAACTATTGATCCTTTATGTATGTATAACAGAAGGGGGCTGTGGGAGCAGCTCCAGGTAAGAAGGTAACCGACTTCTGTTGTTATTTTCTGAAACTCTAGCATTTTTCTCAATTTTTTAATGTGGCTTTGTTTGATTTCCACAGTCATGCAATTGTTGTTTTTGACAGTTTCATCCAGGCTTCTACTTGGTTTTTTGTAACAAGAACTAGTTGACACTTCAAGCCACTGAGCCAGAAGTTCTTCCTTTATCATGATTTTGCGAGTCTGGAACTCAGACAGGGTTCAGTTGCGTAATTTTCTTCTTCATAGAGTGTTATGTGGAATGTAGTCAAAAATACTGTAATAATTTTGTATGGTGACAGATGGTAATGAGACTATGTTGATCATTTTGTAATATATAAAAATATTGAATCACTATGTTGTACACCTGAAACTAATACAATATTGCAAGTCAATTATACTTCAATAAAATATAAAATGAAATAAAACAGGGATGTAATGTGTTAAATAAAAAATAAGGATGCAGGATGATTCATCCTTATTTTTTATTTAATCTTTACCAGTTGGGGAGGGTATTTTCAGAGGTTTCCAGTTGGCCCATTACGATAGTTTTTGTTTGTTTGTTTGTTTTTTAGGCCGCACCATGCGGCATGTGGGATCTTAGTTCCCCGACCAGGGATCGAACCCGTGCTCCCTGCAGTGGAAGTGTGGAGTCCTAACCACTGGACCGTCAGGGAAGTCCCCATTATGATAGTACTTAATCCCACAGGCCAAGGAATATTAGTTCCTCCAAATGCCAAATCTGTCTGTTTGGGGACTGCTGTAATTACCACTGTTAGAACTTGATAAATTAGTAACAACACCTGTGAAGGAATAAGGACAGAAAGACTTTGAAGAGGAAGTAAAATTGTGAACAGATACCTCAACCAATCCCACAGGAGTTTGAAGCTGGTGTAGATCTTCAGAGATGACCTAACTGAGGCAGGGGCCAGGAGGGCTCCATATGGCTGCCCCCGGGGGAGGGAGCATAACTTCTCGGGTAAAGGACTCAGCTATGAGCACTGAGCATGCCACACTTGGGGCAGCTTGAGGAATGAGTGCAGTTCTGAGGGGTTCATACGGGTGGTATACAACAACATCCACTAAGATTTTGTTCTGAGTATTGTCCCCTTGTGTTTACAAGAGGGATATAACAATTTTAAGCATCCTGTACTCAAATACCCTTCTGAAACTGAGAGAAACTTTTCTAGAAGCCTCCTCTTTATACTTCTTCATGTGTTTTTTGGGCCATAATTGTTACTCATGCCAGTTCCTAAATAATCGCTGGCAATGGAGTTAGAATTATCAAGATTGGCTTTGAGTTCACAGTTCTAAGGGGATAGGAGGTAATTGTTGGGTAGAGAACCAATTATGCCTGCCAAAAGTATTCATTGTAAGGGTTATAATAGTGCAAAACTGGAGAAAACTCAACTCTACAAAAATAATGTGCTGGAGCTGGTTGATACCAACTTGTGAGAACCAGTTGTGTGCATCTCTTCCCAGTTCCGCATTCAGTGACATACTGTTGGTAGTTCAAAATTGGCTTAAGTGAAAGTATTTGCACTATGGAAGTAGACAAATGTTACAAAGCAAGACCTGTTTTCTCCCTAGAAAACAGGTTGTTAAAAATTAGTTACCATATCACTAAAATCTATTTGAAGTTTTGATAATTATGGAGGCTATGGTAACAAGGAAAATTATCCAGGCTATAATGTAAACTTATTTTAGAAGCTGAATTAAAAGTTATGTCTGCTATGTTAAAATGAGATATGCATATAGAACTAGAAAGAAATAAGGATATATTAGAAGTTTGGGGGGCAACAGTTTGTAAAAAAAATTTTAAAGTAGAATTTCATTAGTATGGCTATAATGTTTATGTAATAAAAATGAAAAAAGGAAACTGTTAACTAAGTTGTCTTACTGTATTCCATCTTCAGTGATCATCCACCATGCACTCTCAGAGTACATATCAAAAAATATTGTGAATATAATCTTATGCATTAGGTAGATCATGCTTAATGCCTAAAAAATGTGAAAAAAAACCTTTATTTACTTTATAACAACATTCATTTCCCCATAACATTTTCCTAACAACACCATCAAATTTTCTAGGGTGTTGACTTTTTTTATGCTTTATGCTTCATCTTTATATTTGCATTAAAATTCAAATAAAATTAAACTAGTCATTCATTTGCTATCTCCTTTTGATATGCATGCCTTACCCAGATCACATAGCCTTCCAGAATCTTTACAAGCTGGAAATAAGCATTTAACGTGTAACAGTCCTTTCAAGAAATTTCTCAAGACTGACGTTTTAATGGAATCTAATAGGACAATTCATTACTTGAGAAAACTTTTGACAGGCTACTTAAGTGATTACTATATCCAATAGATGTAAAACATTTTTTTTAAATGTTCATATCAAAATATAGCAAGCAGTCTCCTAGTTGATTTATCTTTATTTTCTGTCATATGCAATGCTACTCTGCACAAAAGAGGGATTCCATTATAGTGTAAAATGGCCACTAGCACAAAATAAAAATTTCTGAAGAAAACTTTTCGTCTCCAAAATGTCAGTGACAATAATGAATTAAGATCTCTGATTTAAATATTTGTTTGCAAATATTATATAAAATAATAAATGCTTTTTAAGGTATGCTGTATAAAATTTTTCCCTTTTCTGCTTATTTATTAAAAACTGAAATGAATGCATATCAACAATGTGGTGTTGATATTACCAAACTGTTATATTGGAATACATTTATTTGTAGTGAAAATGTGTACCATCTTTAAATAAGACAACTTTGATTTTGAATTACAGGCCAGGCAAGTATATTCAAATGTAGGTATCAATAGCATATTCTGACCATTGGTTAACTTCTATTGATTGAGAAGTTTGACATTCACTTTGACAGATTTATTTGAATGAAGTAGTAAACAAAAATAAACTAAATGCTGGCTAAATAGTCTGCATCTAATTTATTTTGAGACAACTGCAGTTGTTTCTGTGATCCAATTATACTTAGCTATATTTGGAAAAATTACTTGTCATTGCACTTTGCTTCTTTTATTACCCTTTTGCTGAGCTGGTTCATATGCCCCCACCACATGCTCTGTCTCCCCCTCTGTTCTTCCTCTTTTTCTCTGTATCTCTCTGCTTCCCACTGAGGCTTTCCTGTTCCCCATCTCTTTCTCTTTTGCTCCTCTGTTGTCTACCCCTACTTCATGCACTTGACACTTTTGTGTGGTGCCTTCAGTCAAGATTTGTTATATTTCAGGTAGGCTCGTAAATTGTGTATCCTTTTCTTTTAATCCAACCCACCTTTATAATATTAATCTATTTTGTTTAAATCACACATCGAGGAACAGATTCTATTAATTAAATACTTCTAACGCTAGAAAATTAGAAGGGCTAGTGTAGGTACTTTTTGTTTAATATTAAGCTACCTTGAGAACTACACAGAAAAGGAAAATATGTTGTACAACCAAATGCCCATTCCCCTTCACCCCCTCCCCTGCAGATTCCCTTTTGATAGACTTTATATGAAATTAAGATTGTATTTAAGTGTGAATTTCCCCATGATGCAAGACTTCTAATATCAGCTTGATTACCTCACACAATTTTAATTATATTAAGTAACTAGTATTAGAAGTACATAATGCCACCATTCTATGTTTGAATTTACATTTTATTTATTAATAATAGCCTTGACTGCATTAGGTGTTGGAAAGGTTTTAAATTTGTTCAGAAAAAAACTATAACTATTTAGTTTTATGAATTATAACTGATAGAACCCATTAAAACTCATTGTCTTATTATGAAAAGATATTGATTTAGGAAAGCATGCTTAACATATGCTAATATTTTTTCCTGTTTTTATTCTATTTTGTAGTGGTTTCCAGTAGTTAAAAATTGTATAAACATGATTTTTAAAATATTTGTAAGAGTGAAGACCCAAATCAAATGATTGATATTCAAATTGTAAATGCCAAGTAAAGATTAGCAAAAGAGAAACGAAAATTAGAATTAATTAATAATGCAAAAGTCATTAAAGAGAAATAACTGATAGGTTTCAGATATGATGAGTTTGATAAGAATCTAGTTTAACTGATAAAACATATGGTGATGTGAAAGAAAGCATATTTCTGCTTAAACTTCCATAAAATACAGATAATAATACCGATATTTTCTCAAACCTCACTCTCAAATTCTGTTTAATTCAGTAGGAAAAAAATGTATTCCATGCCTATTGTGTGCCTGATGCTGTGCTAAGTGTTATGTGTAAGATGAGTACAGCGTGATCTCTGCTCGAGAGAGAAGCATGTAAGCAAACAAGAGGAATACAATATGTTAGATATGAAATAATTTAATACGAGACATCGATGTAATTTAGAGAAGGTACCGATAATTCTGCCTTGACTTATGAGGAAGGACTTGACAGAGGAGTTGCTATGTGCATTGGGTTTTGAAGGTTGAATAGAATTTTCCAGGAGAACAAAGTAGGTATCGGATGGGGATAGGTGGTCATTCTACACATTGGAGTATAACCATTATGTCAGTAAGAACAATTTTTATGGAGTACTGACTATTTGCCAGGCACTGCTTGACATTGGAGTGGGGCAAAGATGAAGAAAGACATTTTCTTTCCTTAAGAAATTAATAAGCCTTTGAGGAGCTAATGTGGTTGATAGGTTTATTAATTATCCTTTTTTAGAGAGAAACAATGTGGTATATTAGAGCAATGGGTTGAAAATACACACACCAGGTTCTTTTCAAGGCTTTGCCAGTGATCCCATTGTAATCTTAGGAAGGTAATTTAACTTTCTGGTCTTTAATTTCCACTCAAAAATAAAGAAAATAGACTCAATGTGTTAAAAACTATGCCAAATAGAGCACCAGATTTCTTTTTCTTTTTTTTGAATTTTATTTTATTTCTTTTTTATACAGCAGTTTCTTATTAGTTATCTTTTATACATACTAGTGTATATATGTCAATCCCAATCTCCCAATTCATCCCACCACCACCACCACCACCCGCCCCCAGCTTTCCCCCCTTGGTGTCCATACATTTGTTCTCTACATCTGTGTCTCTATTTCTGCCCTGCAAACTGGTTCATCTGTACCACTTTTCTAGGTTCCACATATATGTGTTAATATACGATATTTGTGTTTCTCTTTCTGACTTACTTCACTCTGTATGACAGTCTCTAGATCCATCCACCTCACTACAAATAACTCAATTTTGTTCCTTTTTATGGCTGAGTAATATTCCATTGTATATATGTACCACATCTTCTTTATCCATTCATCTGTTGATGGGCATTTAGGTTGCTTCCATGACCTGGCTATTGTAAATAGTGCTGCCATGAACATTGGGGTGCATGTGTCTTTTTGAATTATGGTTTTCTCTGGGTATATGCCCAGTAGTGGGATTGCTGGGTCATATGGTAATTCTATTTTTAGTTTTTTAAGGAACCTCCATACTGTTCTCCATACTGGCTGTATCAATTTACATTCTTACCAACAGTGCAAGAGGGTTCCCTTTTCTCCACACCCTCTCCAGCATTTGTTGTTTGTAGATTTTCTGATGATGCCCATTCTAACTGGTGTGAGGTGATACCTCATTGTAGTTTTGATTTGCATTTCTCTAATAATTAGTGATGTTGAGCAGCTTTTCATGTGCTTCTTGGCCACCTGTATGTCTTCTTTGGAGAAATGTCCATTTAGGTCTTCTGCCCATTTTTTGATTGGGTTGTTTGTTTATTTAATATTGAGCTGCATGAGCTGTTTATATATTTTGGAGATTAATCCTTTGTCCGTTGATTGGTTTGCAAATATTTTCTCCCATTCTGAGGGTTGTCTTTTCGTCTTGTTTGTAGTTTCCTTTGCTGTGCAAAGCTTTAAGTTTCATTAGGCCCCATTTGTTTATTTTTGTTTTTATTTCTATTCCTCTAGGAGGTGGATCAAAAAAAATCTTGCTGTGATTTATGTGAAAGAGTGTTCTTCCTAAGTTTTCCTCTAAGAGTTTTATAGTGTCCGGTCTTACATTTTCGTCTCTAATCCATTTTGAGTTTATTTTTGTGTAGGGTGTTAGGGAGTGTTCTAATTTCATTCTTTTACATGTAGCTGTCCAGTTTTCCCAGCACCACTTATTGCAGAGACTGTCTTTTCTCCATTGTATATCCTTGCCTCCTTCGTCATAGATTAGTTTTGACCATAGGTGCGTGGGTTTATCTCTGGGCTTTCTATCCTGTTCCATTGTTCTATATTTCTGTTTTTGTGCCAGTACCATATTGTCTTGATTACCGTAGCTTTGTAGTATAGTCTGAAGTCAGGGAGACTGATTCCTCCAGCTCTGTTTTTTCCCCTCAAGACTGCTTTGGCTATTCAGGGTCTTCTGTGTCTTCATACAAATTTTAGATTTTTTGTTCTAGTTCTGTAAAAAATGCCACTGGTAATTTGATAGGGATTACATTGAATCTGTAGATTGCTTTGGGTAGTATAGACATTTTCACAATATTGATTCTTCCAATCCAACAACATGGTATATCTCTCCATCTGTTTGTATCATCTTTAATTTCTTTCATCAGTGTCTTATAGTTTTCTGAGTACAGGTCTTTTACCTCCTTAGGTAGGTTTATTCCTAGGTACTTTATTCTTTTTGTTGCAATGGTGAATGAGATTATTTCCTTAATTTCTCTTTCTGATCTTTCGTTGTTACTGTATAGGAATGCAAGAATTTCTGTGCATTAATTTTGTATCCTGCAACTTTACCAAATTCATTGATTAGCTCTAGTAGTTTTCTGGTGGCATCTTTAGGATTCTCTATGTATAGTATCATGTCATCTGCAAACAGTGACAGTTTAACTTATTCTTTTCCAATTTATATTCCTTTTATTTCTTTTTCTTCTCTGATTGCTGTGGCTAGGACTTCCAAAACTATGTTGAATAATAGTGGCGAGAGTGGACATCCTCGTCTTGTTCCTGATCTTAGAGGAAATGGTTTCAGTTTTTCACCATTGAGAATGATGTTTGCTGTGGGTTTGTTGTATATGGCCTTTATTATGTTGAGGTAGGTTCCCTCTATGCCCAGTTTCTGGAGAGTTTTTATCATAAATGGGTGTTGAATTTTGTCAAAAGCTTTTTCTGAATCTATTGAGATGATCATTTGGTTTTTATTCTTCAATTTGTTAATATGGTGTTTCACATTGATTGATTTACGTATATTGAAGAATCCTTGCATCCCTGGGATAAGTCCCACTTGATCATGGTGTGTGATCCTTTTAATGTGTTGTTGGATTCTGTTTGCTAGTATTTTGTTGGGGATTTTTGAATCTATATTCATTGTAAATTGGTCTGTAATTTACAATGGACACCGCAGAAATACAAAGCATCTTAAGAGACTACTACAAGCAACTCTTTGCCAATAAAATGGACAACCTGGAAGAAATGGACAAATTCTTAGAAAGATATAACCTTCCCAGACTGAACCAGGAAGAAATAGAAAATTTGAATAAACCAATCACAAGTAATGAAATTGAAATTGTGATTAAAAATCTTCCAACAAACAAAAGTCCAGGACCAGATGGTTTCACAGGTGCATTTTATCAAACATTTAGAGAAGAGCTAACACCCATCCTTCCCAAACTCTTCCAAACAATTGCAGAGGAAGGAACACTCCCAAACTCATTCTATGAGACCACCATCACCCTGATACCAAAACCAGAGCACCAGATTTCTGTGGTAATGTTTCAGGAACTGCTGAAGAACGTCAGAGAGCATGGGTGACTATCTGGGATCTTCCACTTTGCTTCAACTGAATTTTGCTCTTAATCACTTTTATATTAGGGAGTTCTGTTAGGAAAGAGACTCCACTGCATAAAGAAGTGTGAAAATGGGGACTTGATATTTTAGTTCATCAACTAATTTATTCAATTAATTTTTGTGTTCCAGGCACTTCTATGTGTGCCAGAGGCAACAGCAGTTAAAGAAACAAACAAAAAACAGGCAAATTTCCTGAGGTCAAAGAAGTAGTAAGACGCCAGATCATGTAGGGCTTTGTAAGTCATTGCAAGAACTTTGACTTTCATTCTAAGTGAGATGAGAAGCCAGATGACTTCATCTGATTTACCTTTTGAAGAGTACTCTTGATGCTGTGTTGAAAACAGATTTGAGAGGGGCAAAGATGAATTCAGGGAGACCAGTTAGGTGGCTAATCCAATACCTAATGAGAGATGATGGTTGTTTGTACCAACTTGGTAGTAGTGGAAGTGAAGAGAGGTAGTCAGATTTTGGATATATTTTGGAAATACAGGCAGCAGAATTTTCTGATGGTTTAGAGATGGGTGTGACAGTAGGAGAGGAGTAAGTTAAGGATTACTGCAAAGATTTTTGCCTAAGCAAATTGAAGCAAAGAGTCGCCATTAATTAACATAAGGAAATTGTGGCAGACACAGATTTTTGGGAGAGTGCAGGGAGGATCAGCCGTTCAGTTTCGTACATATTGTTCGATTTTCCTATTAAATATCTAGTGGAGGTGGTAAGTAACCTAGCAGATATACTAATCTGGAGCTCACTGGCATGGTTAGGTTTGGATACATACATTTGGAAGTCATCAATATATGTATGATATTTAAAGCCAGGCAGCTGGAAGAGACTACTAGGGGAGTATGTTTCTAGGAAAAAGAAGAGATTAACCCGGGGAATACTCCCACAATTAGAAGAGGATGAGAAAAAGCCAGCCAAAGAAATTGAGACTAACTGGCCAGTGAAGTAGGGGGAAAACCAGGAGGAAAGTGATATCCCAGAATCCAACTAAAGAAAGGATTTCAAGGGGAGATCAGCTCGGTGCTTTGTGACCACTTAGAGGGGTGGGATAGAGAGGGTGGGAGGGAGATGCAAGAGGGAGGGGATATGGGGATATATGTATACATATAGCTGATTCACTTTGTTATACAGCAGGAACTAACACACCATTGTAAAGCAATTATACTCCAATAAAGATTTAAAAAAATAAAAGAAGTATTGATTGTGTCAGTTGTTGCTTAGGAGTCAAATTCGATGAGGATTGATTGATCATTAACCACTAGATTTAGCAATGCAGGAACAGATTGCTGGTGTTGGTGACCTTGACAGGAGCACTTTTAGTGCAGTGGTGGAGCTGGAAGTCTGAAGTGGGCTCAAGAAAAAAAGGAAAGGAAGGAATCAGAAATAGTAGAGACAGCTCTTTTGGGGAGTTTTGCTGTAGAGAGGAACAAGAACAATAAAGGAATTGGTGGCTAGAGAGTGGGATTTTTAAAAGATAGGAGATAAGACAGCATGTCTGTGTTCTCATAGCAGTGATAGCAAGGGGAAATTTGTTGATGCTGGAGAGAGAGAACACAATCGTTTGAACCTTATCCTTAAGTAATGAAAGATGATAGGATTTAGTGCATTAGTAGGTGGGGTGACTTGCTAAAGGGACAGAAGCAGTGTGTTTATAATAATAGGAAGGAAGGCAGAAAATATGAAAACGGATGCATGTTGGTTGATAAATATGGTTGGTTCTAAACCGTATTTAGTGTGGAATGTCTCGTCTAATTTTTTTCTTTTTTTCTGGAAATGGAAAAGGTAGCAGGACCATTATCTGAGAATCAGGATCAGGGGAGGAGGTTAAAGTTCTATGGATAGAAAAAATGTGAAATTCTTTTCTAGGAGAATGGAGATGATAATGAATTAAGGAAATGTAGTACAATTACCTGGAAGCAATAAGAGCTGACCTGGAATTAGTGTTTATAAGTTTTCATGGCGACTAGTTAGTGTGGTTTTGTGTTTTTCTCTAGATATGTGTATTTCTTACACATGGATTCACAGCTCCCAAGGTATGTGTCCCGAGAGAGAGACTCAGGAATAAACCATGCTGTCCTTTTAAACCTAGCCTCAGAAGACAGAAGTGTTACTTCTACCACATTCTGTTGGTCCTAGATCCTCCTAGGTTCAAGGGGAGGGAATATAGACATTGTCCTCTCAGTAGAGGGATGTCATTGTCACATTTTAAGAAGAACATGTGGAATGGGGTGTGTAATGGTGTAGCCACCTTTGGAAAATACAATCCACTCAAGTGTTTATCCCAATTCCTGGCACAGAGTAAGTACTCAATAAGTGTCATTATTATTATTAAATAAAACCTGAAATGAGGCCTCAATTCTGGATAAGTACCTTAGGGTGGCAGTGATACCATAGCAGGTTATCATGTATAGTTATTCAATCAGTCTTTTATTCACTAATCACACTGTATTAGAAGGGAAAGGATCTTTGCAAAATGGTTCGCTTTGTAAAATGATTGGCTTCAGGTCATAATCCAGTTCACGGCCTGGATTTTGATTCTTGTCTTCTGATTCATAATTCTCTTTGAGTAGCTCCCAGGATTAAGTATAGTATTTCATCAAATCTACACATTTCCCCCACAGTTTTATCATCTCTGAAATTAGGACAGAATTGGCAGCATTTTATTTTTTTCCCTTGGTAATACATAAAGCAATCAATGTTGTCTTACATCTGATGAAATTAGTTATGTGAATTGATAATAAAGATCAACAATTCCCAAACATTTTTTACAATGTGAAACATAATTCATACTCAGGCCTTAATGCTTTCCTACTGATGGGCAATTTCTAATTTCTTTTGGTAGTTTTACTCCTTTCCTTTCCCTCTCACTTAAGACATTAACTGAGATTTACATTAATATAGATGCAAAGTTGAAATTATTCTAATTTAAAATTTACTCTTTTAAAAATTGGTTTGTAAACTATGTCACTTTATCAGTAGTAACATTACTTGTGACACACTTTACAACTGTGTTACAACATAGTGGTTGAGAACTACTGATCCATATCATGAAACAATATCCAATTACAGGTCTAGGAAAAGGTTACTTGTTAATCTACTACCTGCCATTTCCCAAACATATTATATATATTCATATTGGCAGCAGTAGTTTGATATATTCTCTTTTCTCTGCCAGGATTGTCCAGTTGTTTTCCTCTAAGAAAGTAAAATCCGCCAATAAGTAAAATCTTACTGCATCTCTCAAGGTACAGTTTAAATATCACCTCTATAGTGAAGCATTTCTTAAGTTTTAAAAAATTTCTCCCCTTTCTGAAAAATCAACATTTTTCATGAAATGCCATAGTTTTTTCATACTAAGAAGCAAATTTTTTTCACATTATAACATTTTGAAAACATAAATTCTTTTTGACATCAAATGCTTGGCATCATTTAATGGTAGCATTTTTTCCTTTCTAGTGATATATAAAATAATTGTGCATATTTTAATTGAGAGCAACTTAGCTGTAATGAAATAGGATAGCATGGATATATATTAAGATATGTTACACTAAGCTGTGCTGTCGTATATTTTACCTGTCTGTCTACCTTTCTTGAATGTAAGTTTCTTGAGGTCCTATTTACACCCACAGATCCTAAACAGTTTCATACTGTGTAATCATTAAAATGAATTCTGATGTGTGTAATCTATACAATCATTTAATCAGTCACTTGTTATTAAAGAAGAATACACTGGTAATACCAAAGGAGCAAGATGTTTAAAAGATAAGCTAATTATGGAGAATAATTTACCTTCCTATTTCAAATATTACATTTTAGCTAACCTTGGTTTTGTTTTGGAACTTGAGAGTTGGTTGAAGCGTATCTGGCCCTTTAGATCTACTGACTTTTATGGTTTGGTCCCTGTCTTTAAAATCTGCTGCTTTCAGAGCTGGCAATGCATTAGGAGCACATTACCACAAACTTAGTGGCTTAAAACAACACATGTTTACCACCTTACAATTTCTGTTGTTCAGGAGTCTCAGCATGGCTTCACTGAGTATTCTGCTTAGGATCTCAAGCTACAATCAGGTTGTTGCCTGGGCTGTGTTTCTGGAGGCTTGATGGGGGAAGAATCTAATTTCAGGTTCAATCAGATTGTTGGCAGAATTCATATCTTTGTGATTGGATGCAACTTGAACTTCCTAGATGGTGCCCATCGTTCCTAAAGACTGCCTGCTGTTCCTTGCCACGTGGGCTGCTTACTTCATCAAGCAAGCAAAGGAGGCTTAGAGCAAGTTGACTAGCTAGGGTGGATATTTTAACAATATCATGAGAGTGACATTCCATCACTATGCCATTCCACCACCTTGATTAGGAGCAAGTCAAAGATCCTTTACAAAGGCATGAACACTATGAGGTGGGGATTATGGGCACCATTTTAGACTCAGTTCTCCACACTCACCCCAATAGTTGTCTCTGAAGCAACTCCATGGAACATAGTTTGAAAACCATTGCCTTTGATAATATTCCCAATATATAACTTTTTTTTCTTTTTTTAACTTGGGCTATTAGTCTCCCTTAATACTGAATATTTCCCTTGAAGGTCTTAAGCCTTATGATCAGTTTTAATGGCTTTCTTAGGAAAAATGACCCTCCAGGAAGGTTTCAGCATTATGTATCAAAATATAGTTCCCGGAACACTTGTCCTACGGGAAAGGTTAGTGTTCCAAATAAGTTTGTGGAAACTGTAGGTTACATAATTCTTGTAAAGAAGCATATTGTCATTACTATAGGAAAAATTCTGCACTCAAGAAATCTATTTAATTACATTTAATCCAGAGTTTTCTAAGCTTATTTGACTAGAGGACCTTTATATCACTCAAGCCTATTAACATTTTGCAGAAGTAGTGTTTCCTGTTGGAAAATGCCAACTCAAATAGCCTGACAAGCTGAGGAAGAAAGTAAAATACCAAGAAGAAAAATGAGAGGAATAATAAAAGGGCCATAGATAAATTTCCCCTATCTATTTAGAATGAAAGTTATGATTATGTTACTTTAATAATGATGAAGATGGTCATGACACCATCAACATTGGTATGACTCTATAATTTGCCAAACACTTTCATGACCATTATCTTACTTAAGCCTCTCAACAATCTGTGAAATATCACGATTAATCTCTTTTTATACAAATGAGTAAATGAGGCCTAATGTATTACGTGATTTGCCCAAGTCATAAAGTTAGTAAGGAGTGGAGCCAATACTTTAACATAGGTTTTGTGGCTTCAGCTATAAAACTCTTTCTGTTGCAACATGCTGTGACTTTATAAACATGATTAAGTTAAAAATAAAGATGTTGAAGAATACGTTTGTATAGTATGTGATTTAATTGAAAACATTTATTAACCTAAACAAATGAAAAACTGTGACATAAAACAGTTTATAAACTCTTGCATTTATTTAATGACTGTAGGGAAAATGTTATAAATAGAATATCTGAACTTTTTATCCTCTGTGCGTCAAACACAACATGACACAGACACACGTACTATTGGGTTAGTTTATATTTTGCAGTAGAGATAAGTGAAGGAGAAAATCTTAGCCTAAGATGTGAATCTTTTGATTATTTTTAACCAGGTTTTATATTTAAATGTGTTTAATTCAAACTAATAGAATCACTGAATATCAGAGTTCAGTAGGATTTAGTGCTCTTTTAATGTAACTTTATTACACTGATTCTTCTCTATACCATGCTAACAAGTGGTACTCCAGCTTTTCTTTGAACACTTCCAGTGATGGGATTATCAATACCTATGAAAGCAGCAACACATTATTTTTAACTTTTAATTTCAAAATAATTATAAATTTGCAGGAAATTGCAAAGATAGTACATAGAGATCCCATGTGCCCTTTACCTAGTTTCCCCCAATGGTTACATCTTGTTTAACTATAGAACAATATCAAAACCAGGAAATTGACATTGGAACAATGCGTTTGTATAGGTTTGTGACATCACATATATGGATTCATGTAAGTACCACTGTTACAAAGATACAGAGCTACTCTACCATCATGGAGATCTTCCTTATGCTGTCACTTTATATTTAGTAATACCTTCCTCCCTCCCCACCCTATCCCTAACCTCTGCTAACCACTAATTTATTCTCCATTTCTATAATTTTATCATTTATACTATATAAATGAAATCATATAGTATGGTATGTGATATTTTGTTATTTTCTTTTTCATTCAGCATGTTACCCTTGAGGTGCATCTATGTTGTATGTATCAATAGTTTTTTCCTTTTTATTAGTATTATTCCATGGTATGGATATAACACAGTTTGTTTAGCCATTTGCCTATTAAAGGACATTTTGTTTATTTCCACTTTTTGGCTGTTACAAATAAAGATATTCATTTTCGTGAAATTTCTCGTCACATAAAGCATTTTGCCTTTTGCCTTAAGTATGATCTTAACTAGGTTTTTGGTTGATGTCCTTTATTTATTTGAGCAAGTTCTCCTCATTCCTTGCTTTCTGTGAGTTTTTTTTTTTTTAAGCATGAATTTTTTCTGCATCAATGAATAGGATCATGATATTTTTTCTTTTGTAACTTGTGAATGTGATAGCTTACATTGATTTTTAATATTCAACCAGCCTTGCATTCTAGCAATAAACACCATTTGGTCAGAGTGTATAATTCTTTTTATATATTGCTGAATTATATTTGCTAATATTCTGTTAAGGATTTATGTGTCTGTATTTATGAGGGAATTGGTCTGCATTTTTCTTGTTTGCCATTTTCTTTTTTGTTTTCTGTTTGTTCCATTTTTTATTTTTGCTTTCTGTTTCTTGTCTTTCTATGAGTTATTTGAGCTTTTTTTTAAAAATTGCATTTTGATTCATCTGTAGTGTTTTTGAGTGTATTTCTTTGCAAAGATTTTTTTCTAGTGGTTGCTCTAGGTACTATGTTACATATGTATAACTTATCACATCCTGCTGGTGTTGATATTTTACTAGTTAGACAGATGTAGAAACCTTACATACTTTAAGTTCTTGTATCTTTCCCTGTTTATAAGGTAATTATCTTAAATATTTCTTCTATGTATGTTGAAAGGCATATCAGACAATGTATACTTTTTGCTTCAAACTTCAACATAATTTAGAAAACTGAAGAGGAGGAGGAAAGCCTATTGTATTTACCCATATTTTTACTTACCATGTTCTTTATTCCTTCTTGTTATTTTCAGGTTCCTTCTTTTTTTTGTTTCAATTCAGGGTTGACATTTCTTTTATTTCAGCAGTTGAAAAATATTGTGCCATTTCTTTCTGGCCTCCAAGGTTTCTGATGAGAAATTTTATCACTGTCATTGGAATTGTCTTTCCCCTTTAGATCAGTTGTTGTTTCTTTCTTGTCTCTTTCAAAACAGTTTGTCTTTAGTTTTTAGGTTGATTGTGATGTGTCTTGGCACAGATTTCTTTGTGTATTTCTTGTTTGGGGGCTTATGTAGTTTCTTGAATCAGTAGGTTTACATGTTTTGCAAATCTGGGAAATTTTCAGTCATTATTTCTTCAAATACTTTTTCTGACCCCATCTTTCTCCTCTCCTGGAACTACAATGACATGAATCTTTTATTATCTTAATTATATATTATAATCCCCGAAGTCCCTGAGGCTCTGTTTATTTTATTATTTAGTCTATTTTCTCTCTGTTTTTCAGATTGGGTAATTTCTGTTCTATTTTCAATTACATTGTTGTTCCTCTGTCCTTTCCATTCTGCTCTTGAACCCATCCATTTGCTTTTTAAATTTCAATCATTTTTCAGAAAGTTCTAAAATTTCCATTTTGTTCTTTTTGTCTTCTATTTCTTGTTCTAGAACTGGAAAGTTCAGCAGTACATTTTTGACTGCTACTAAAGGAAAAACATCTTATTATCTTAGTTCTGCCCTTTGAAGCTATATAAAATAAGAATACTAAGTGATAAGTATTATTATCTAAATATTAGCAGTCCTGATAGTTCAGGACTATTTTCTATATATTTTCTATATATATTCTATATGTTCTGATTACCTTATTTAATTCTTACAGTAACACTAATATTTACTCATGTAAGAAATGTTTACTGAGGGCCTACCATATGTGACTTTTTTTGTTTGTTTGATATTTTCGCTTTAGCTTCAAATGGTCAAACAGCTGATTTCTTATTTATTCACAGAGGGAAAAACTACATTTCCGCAATTTTGGTGGTTTGTAGGCATACGGGGAGAAGAGAGATTGCAAGCTGAAGTCTCGCATCTTCACATAAACCAGCCAAAAAATTTTATTTATAGTCTCCATATTATATTTAATCCAATTCAGAGATTTATCAATATTTTGTTGTGGAACAGTGGTGTATTTCGAAAGAGTTACAGGTTTTCTGAGATACAGATACGCTCAGGGTTTTGGGTAGCCGTAAAATCTTAATTGTCATTTGTGCAGTGAAAAGGATTGGGAAGCACTTCTCTAGTTAACAGGTTGAAGAATGTTTTTTTCCCCTACAAATTGAACTTTGCGTATGTTAATAGCACAGCTTCATCGTCCTTCACAAACAAACTTCTGTGAATATAATAAAAACTATTGAATTGTACACTTTAAATGGGTGAGTTTTATGGTATGGGAATTATATCTCAATAAAGTTATTAAAGTCAAAAAAAAAAAAGAATTGTCTCCTGTTCTCAAACAGTGAGATCATAATCACCTGGTGGGCTTGTTAAACCAAATTTCTAGGCCTCACCTAGAAATTCTGATTAAGTCTAGGTGGTACCCAAGAATCTGCATTTCTAACAAATTCCCAGGTGCTGTTGATTATGCTAGTTTAGGGATTTTGTGAACCATTCATCTACATAAAATTTTCCTACTTCCTCATCTTCCTTTGACTCTTCAGTTCCTTCAGTCTGATTTTAATTTCATCATTCTACCCAGAGTGCTTTTTCTAACATCCTTCCTGATATTAATGTTGCCAAATCAAATGCATAATTTTCAGTTCCTTATCTTAAGTGATGTGTAGAAATCATTCTGTAGTTGATTTCCCCTCCTGTTTAAGAAACTCTCTTTCTCTTTGGTCTGGAGACCTCCATCTTTCTCCCTCCTTTCTTCTTTTCTGTCTCTGCATGCTCTCAGTCTCTCTCTCTCATCTCAAACTCTGTTAGAATTCAATCTGGGTCCTCTTCATATCTTACTTTACTCTGTTCCTCAGTGATCTAGTTACTCATGGCTGTATGCTAATAATGGCCAATTTTTGTCTTCAGCTCAGACCTTCCTTCTAAGCTCTATTATAATTTAACCAATTGATTTCCTGAATAAATTACAGGTATTTGGAATAATACATCCAAAATCAATCACCGTGTTTAATAAATTCTAAGATGCATATTTTTATTTTAATATCTATGAATCTCACAGATTCCATGAAATAAAGTAACTCTTTTCTCTCCTTTACCTAATAAATAGTGCTTCTTCCTCTCATAAATGGTCTTTAATTCTGTTCAGTTGTTAATGCCAGAAACCTGGGAGTTATCCTTGATGTTTGTCCTTCTTAACACTCTTATTTCTACCTCCAAAACATCTCTCAGTTCCCTTTCTTACCATGTCTATTACCATCACCTATGTTCAAGCCATAATCACCTGTTTCATGAGTTATTGCAACTGTCTTTTTTTTTTTTTTAATAGATTTATTTATTTATTTATTTTTGGCTGCATTGGGTCTTTGTTGCTGTGCGCGGGCTTTCTCTAGTTGCGACGAGCGGGAGCTACTCTTCATTGCGGTGCGCGGGCTTCTCATTGCGGTGGCTTCTCTTGTCGCGGAGCACAGGCTCTAGGTGCGCGGGCTCAGTAGTTGTGGCACATGGGCTTACTTGCCCCGTGACATGTGGAATCTTCCCGGACCAGGGCTCGAACCCATGTCCCCTTCATTCGCAGGTGGATTCTTAACCACTGCACCACTAGGGAAGTCCCGCAACTGTCTTTTAACTCATGGTGTCTTCCAACCCAACCTCTCTTTAGTATTTAGATTCATCTTTTAAAAATGTAAATCAGTTCATGTATCTTGCTTAAAATCCTTCAGTGAATGAAATTCATAATGTTTAATATGGTATAAGAAGCCCTCTCTAAACTGGTCTGTGTTGCCTCCCCAGTCTCATTTAGCACCATATTCTCCCTCAATCTTTTTGGTTCAGACACATTGGTGTTCCATCAGTCTTTTTACAGTACCATCTTGTTACTTCTTCCTGGAATGCTCTTTCCTATGCTTTTCATCTGCCTTTATCTTTACCTGTCCTTTAAGTCACATATTTCAGTTCTCATCTTAAACATCACTTTTTTTAGAGGTGTTTACTGACCGCCAAATCTAAATTAGATGTTATTATACTCTTTCAGTGTTTTGTACTCTCCTATATGACACTGGTGATTTGTATATTGCATTTATCTCCATTCTGCTGCATGTCTCGTTGTTTTACCCCTTATGCTAGACTTAGCACAATGCATAGCAAATGGAAGGTGTTTACTAAATATTTTTAAATAAATGAAAGTATGAATAGAGCTTAAAAAGACATGTGCACATATAGATGAAAAAATTCTTTTTCAAAGGTAAGGCAAATAAGGAGCACATAAGTTTGGGAAATGGATATTCATTCTTAGTTGCCAATTACATAAATTGTCTGAAAAAATTATTTTTAAAGAAAATTTATTTTTTAGGAGAATGCAATTTCTGAAAAAATCTTGAAAAATTGTTTCAAAGTAATATTAAGTAATTCATGATATTTAAGGAAAGTTTATTTCTACTAATAGAAATTGAGTGAACCTGTTCTGTCATTTTCATATAATCTTTTGTGTAACCAATTCTTTTTTTTTAATCACTCAAAATTTTTAGGTGGTTTCAGCATTATAAGGAGTATCATACTACCTTCCAGAAACAACATTTAAGTACTTCACTTTTCATTGTAGTGGTTATTAGCAAACCACTGTTTAATTTTTAAAATGTTCCTTAATCTTTGGAGAAAAAACTCATGTCTATAGACCAGCATGAAAAAAATAGCACGAGTAACAGACCTAGCTGAAAGTCTTTTTCCTTTTCAGAATATATAATTTTTTTCATTTCTATTCCTGTTTATTATTAGCCTTTTCTCTTCTTGCAGCACTTTTGTCCTGTAGGGTCTGTCTAGAGTACATAAACTATATATTCTGTATTCTATAAATTTTAGTCATTTGAAATCTTAGCTTTCTCTTGGTATATATAGTGAGTGCTACAGACAAAGTTCTTAGAACCGGAGAGGATCACACAGTTTAAAGTGTTTATTATGTCTTTGTCTGTCCTTTCTTTCGCCGGCTCCTTTACTTCCCTCTTTTGTCTGTCTGACTCTCACAGGAGACATGGATTACAACTGGTTGGACCATACATCTTGGCATAGCAGTGAGGCATCCCCAATGTCTTTGGTGAGACATGTGGAGCCTTACTATTTAATTTCCGTTATCATTTCACTTTTCCTTTTTGATTTACACCTTTGCATGTTTTCTTTTTTGTTTTTGTTTTTGTTTTTTTTTTATCCCACACCTGTAGGGGACAGTCAAAAGGGAAAAAGAAAAACTAGTGAGCAGGCAGTTTTGTCGGACTCTAACACCAGGTCTGAGAGACAAAAGAAAATGATGTACTTTGGTGGCCACTCTTTGGAAGAGGATTTGGAATGGTCTGAGCCTCAGATTAAGGACTCTGGGGTAGATACCTGTAGTAGCACAACCCTTAACGAGGAGCATAGCCATAGTGATAAGGTACTGAGATTGTGGAGCCTGCCTTTTAACCTGCTCATTTGGTCTTCGTTTGCTCTCTGTCACTCATTCAAACAGAACATAATAAAAGGACAGGGCATTTCAAGGGTCAATGTAGCATTTCTTAAGGTGCAGAAAAGAAAAACAAAACCAAAACAAACTAACCAACCAAAATACTTCTTGCTTGCTTTGCTGTTTTTGTTTTTTGACGGCATACCAAAAAATAAGTAATTGAAAATAAAAATTAGCAACAAAGGAATGTTTTGTTTATGGTCGTATGAAAGAACTTTGTAATGTTATTATATACCACAAATATAAAGAATTTTTTTGGATTGGCTTATTTGATTGCTTGCATATATTTTCCTTGGGATGAAAATTAAATTATTAACAGTTTGAATCCCAGGCAAAAGGGAGATGATTGGGTCTGTTTGCACAGAAAAAGTTGTTTTTCTTTTTTCCCTTTCACTGTCATTTTTCTCTTTTGTTTTATTGTCATAGCATTTTAGTGTAGTATTAATTAGTATTAGAACCATTGCCATCTGCTTTGGTATTTATTATTTTGCTTTTAGTATAGTGAGACTTTTGAAATCTTTTTACCATATAGATGTGATTTACTGGAACTTGTCTTTTGCCTGCTAAATTTTGCATGAAGATGTGCATGTTACTTTCAGATAACTGTGAAACTGTGATTACACAAATCATTTACTTTGTTATTTGATATATGATTCATAATGGAATGGTATCATGATTTATAAAAGGCTTGGTTCTGCCCTGAGATAAACTACTAATATTTTCAACGTTGTTAACAATGGATACCATTGAATTATCAAATAAAATTAATTTGCTAAATAGATCAGAGACCTGAAAGAATCAAGGAACCTCCAAAAAGTGAGAAATATAATCTATCATCACCTTAGAATTAGGCCTGTTTCTCCCATGCACGTTCATTTGGAAAGTTACTGGAGCTTGTGTATTTTTAGTAATTTTAATCTAGAAACCTACTTCAAGAAAGCCCTCATCAGAGGTTCAAATTCATGTTTTAATATAGTGTGACCTTTTAACTTTTACTGTAATAAAGTCTTTCAAAGTCTTCCAAAAGTGTTTGAAGATTAAATTCTCATTTTTAAATGAGTTCGAGTGCATAGAATTGCAGTCTCTTTTCTGCTTGTGAATTTTTAATCTTCAGTGTGTAGATAATTAGAGTTTGCATGTACTTTCAAGATTTCTCAGATTTTGTAGAACTATAGAACTTCAATATTGTGTCAGAGCACTGTTAGAATTTGCAGTAACTGGATTTTGAAAAAACTTGAGATTATTAAAATGAGGTTATAAACATAATCTAGTAAACCCTTTTGATCAATGTTTTGAATAAAAACTGGTTTGTGTAATCATAACACTTTGGAAGTTGGAAGTTTAGAAAGATTACACACTAAGGGGTCATTTATCATAAAATAACATTAATTTTGTGTTTATTGATGCAATATGTCAGCACCCTGTGACGTGGCAGCCATCTAAAGATGGAGATCGTTTAATTGGTCGCATTTTATTAAATAAGCGTTTAAAAGATGGAAGTGTACCTCGAGATTCAGGAGCAATGCTTGGCTTGAAGGTATGTGATGAAATATATGAGATGTTGCTCTATACTCCTTTACAGATTTATCAGAAAAGCAAAAGATATAATAACTATACCAATTTAGTGGGGGTTTTTTCTATTTTCAAGAATTCCTAAATATTTGCACTCATTACCCAAAACCTTTTCATTTTCCAAGTATTATTTAAGAAGTTGCCATTATTCTACAATAATACTTATTTATATAATTTTGGAAAATAGAACTTGAGTTACATACTTGAGTTCTTCAAACTTATTTTACCTATAGTTTGTCCTTTAAGTCTATATATGTGTTTATATTCTTTTAAAATGATAGCTTCATTCAATTATTAAATGTACAAACTTGGGAAATATATGTATTACATATTACATAGGAATATAATTTTTGTATTAGAGTAGCAAACTGTGTATGCGTTTGTGTGTGTGTGTGTGTGTGTGAGAGAGAGAGAGAATAGTGTTTGAAGTCTGGAAACTCAAAAATACTTATGTTAGGAGATTTAATATAAATATTGATTTATATTTTACTGTAAAATACCAGATAATTATTTGGTAAGTACACCAAAGAAAGCTCTGTTTATTTTTTGTGCATCTATAAGGTGAATTAAAAGCTGAAATGCGAAGAGAGTAAATGTTTTAGAGTTAAGCCATTGCTACAGAAGTAGTTGTGTGGATTCCAGTAAGTGAGAGATATTTGAAAACTTTGGTTGTAAATACAATTGAGCATCACCTATTGGCTGGTTGCCATGCAGTTGGCACTCATCTGAGCACTTTATATCTATCATTTTATTAACACTCACAACAGATAAGAAATAAGCTTAGAGAGGTGTCGTAACTTGCCCATGGTCTTAAAGATGGTGATGAAGATGAGAATTAAATCCAGATCTGCCCAGTATACTGTTAGAGCAGTGTAGTATAGAGGTTGAAAAGTCTTGGCTTGATTTCTAGTTATAGCATTTACTAGCTACATAACGTTAGGTAACTAAACCTCTCAACCTCAGACTCCTCATCTGTGCAATGGAGATAATAATACTTACTGAATTATTATCTAATAAGACTAAATAAAGCAGTATACAAACATTTAGTACAGTGCCTGGCACTCTGAGATTTCAATAATAATATAATCAGTATAATTATTATTATTAAAGTTTATCAAGCCAAGAAACTTTAAAAATATTAACACAGGGATTTCAGCCCATAATATCTATATATATAATTTTCAGAACCAAACATAAGAATAATGAGTTAATATTAACTGAACTGCAACTGAGTGTAATTCACTGCAACTGGGGACTAAATACACGGAATAAGATAAATCAATGATTTTTGAATTCTGTGTTGTTCAGTCAATTTAGAAGAGGAAAAAAACTATTCTAGTCAATGAAGTTGGTTACTATTATTTGTTTAACTTGCTATAAAGTTGATTTATTGATTGAATGGTAGTTAATGAGAATCAGAGCATTAATTTTTAAGAGGCCAGTCTTATAGCTACACATATGACTTCACAGCATTATTGCCAACCTTTGTTTTTTCTTTTTCTGAAAGACATGTATTAATAGAAAGGTAAAAACAGAAAAATTGGGATGCAGATGATCTAAGGTTTACATTAATTCTGATGAGATTAGGTATATTTTGTAACTTTCTCAGGAAAAATGAATCATCATGATCATCATGCACGTTATCAATATGCCCAAATATTACCAACTAATAAAATTTTTAGAAGATATGATAATTATAGTAAAAGTAACAAAATATATATTATGACATTTGACATCTATAACTAGAAATGTTAATATAATTATGTAGTACTGTAATAAGTTTTTAGAAATGACAAAAGTAAGAATTCTGTAATAAAGGCAAAAATTATAAATCGTTAAGTTGTTTCTAAGGTATGAAACATTTTCAACAAATAATTGATAAAATTGTTAAACATTTGGAATATGTAGAGTCCACACTTGGGGCATGTACTCAGTTCCTATTAGTAACACTATATTATTTAAAAATTATTTTTAGCATATTAAACTATAGTTTCAAAACCTGCAAATTGTCTAGTTATTTTTTACTTGAATCTTCAGCTGTGTTCATTTGAGAAATATGCTTGTTTTAACATTTTCTTCTTTTAAACAGGTTGTAGGAGGAAAGATGACTGAATCAGGTCGGCTGTGTGCATTTATTACCAAAGTTAAAAAAGGAAGTTTAGCTGATACTGTAGGACATCTTAGACCAGGTAGGTTTCAATCTTTATTTACATTTAAACTGTTAAACTTGAGTAGTTATGAAAAAGTTATCCTCATTTAGAAGTGACTTCACCGGTAATAAAAAGTTCATTTAACTTATATTCAACTTTATTCATTAATGGAAAGTTGTAACTACTAGTTCTTGAGTCACATTAGATAAAAATATTTTTATATTTACTGATCTTATTTTTTTGCTGATGGATATTCCTAGTCTGTATCTAGGATTAGATTAACCTAACTTGTTTCCCATAAGCCTTCCTATTTCTTTTGAAGAACTTCCAATATAATTTAGGAAACAAACTTCATGGATAAATACATATTTCCTGAAATGTGTCACTCCTTATCTCTTTGATAATGGATACTATTGAAGAGATCCTTGAGTGCCTTGGAGAGGATTCAGTGAGATGCTTAGTATTAAGCTTTTTACAAAAGAGTTTAGACAAGGTGCTCAGCTGCATGTATATTGAGAATCCTAGAATACAGAGTTATAAAATTTTCAAAGAGGCAACTTATCTTAATAGTTTCTAGAATTGGAATTTGTATTGAGAAATCACAGAGACAAGAGTGATGTCACCAAGTTGGAGACATAGGTTGTTCCCAGCTTTCTTCCCCTTGCAAGGAAAACAACTAACAACTATTCAGGGACAAGACACCATTGAGAAAATTCTAGAAATCACAGATACAACTTTTATGTAATCTTTTCCTCTGACCCTTCCTTGTCCTTTTGTGTGAAATACACTAATCATCCTGGTCATCAAATTTTATGCCACTGGAGCTGTTCTCAGTATGTTTCTTATTCCATAAAGCTGATTTTGTTCTACAAAATTAATCGCAGTTTGAGACTGCTTTTGTTTCGAGTGCGTTTTATGGGATTAGTTTTTCTTTCTAAGATTATCATTACTGACACACACTGTAGGTGATGAAGTATTAGAATGGAATGGAAGACTATTGCAAGGAGCCACATTTGAAGAAGTATATAACATCATCCTGGAATCCAAACCTGAACCACAAGTGGAGCTTGTTGTTTCAAGACCTATTGGGTGAGTTGGTTTGAATACTTTATACATGTATAAAGTTGACTACTATTAAATAATTTGTAATGTGCAATCCAATAATGTCTGATTGCTTTATAAAACTAAATTATTTTGAGGACAATGCTTTTTTCTCCTTTACAAAAAATACCTCACCAAAAATCATGACATCTTTTTATCTGATCATGCTAGAATATACAGTTAATTACAAAAGAAGGGATATTTAGGTGTATTATTTTTATTATCTTAGTAGCTCAGGAAATGGAAAAAAGGATTAGTGGAAGGGAACTATAGTAACAATTACTTTCAAAAGAAGTTTCATAAGCTATGGTTCTCTACATTGTAAATATGAGAATCAACTATATTTTATGAATTTTATATATTTTTTCCAAAATGGAGATTTCATATAAAAAAGAGAGGGCTTAATTAAGGGCATTCTATTCCTAGATGGTGGCAACTGTTTAAGGAAAAACAACATCTTTAAGATAACATAAAAAATAAGCAAATGTCAATTACTCATTGACTTTTTAAGTTGGCGATAAATATAATTTGTTGTACTATGTTCCAATCTGTCACATGAAATTACATCTATTTTATATTTTGTCTTTTCATAGTTTTGTAAAGTGGTAAAACTGTACTGTATCAGCTTAAGGTATTAATCAAATACATTTCTTGGTGTTAAAGGATGCTGTAATCATATTTTTGTTTAATGTCTTAAATATTTTTGATGCAGTTTTCTGAATGAGCTTAACCGTTAATATATACCCCTCCTGGCAAATCTCAAACAAAAATGTACATACTTTTGGTGTAAATGCAGTTACAAGGTAATTATGTTAAGTCCAATAAGAAACATGTTTGCATTTTTCTCAGTAGAATTATTATGTTTAAAAAATTTCAGTGACAATCTGAATATTTTAACTTTTGTTTTGGTGATATTTTATTTGAATTTCAATGTTCTGATTTGAACAACAGCAGGTAAAAGAGTAGAATATAATTAAAATATATCTATAAAACGTACCCTGTTGAATATAGAAATTTTTTAGAATGGATAATTGTGTAGTGAAGCACATAGGAAATAAAGTATATATTTTTACAAATCTGCTCTAAATGCATATGAGTTTTAATTCCTTTTAAGTAATAGGGTTAGCCCAGAACACTTTTATTAGCAAAAAGTACTACGACTTATTTTTTTCTGTATTTATATAGCGCTGCTATGATACACAATTTTGTCCATTTTACATTGTCCTGTTATAATATAGTTTGATAATGATCAAAATAGCAGTTGCTACTATTTGTTGAAACAATTTCTTGTTGTTTTTCTTTTTCTGTCATTTCAGAGATATACCTAGAATACCTGATAGCACACACGCACAACTGGAGTCCAGTAAGTTTCATTTATTTTAGAAGAAAATGTTATTAATAAAGTCGTTCATCATCAGGGGTCAAATGAAGTCTTTAATCTATTAATACAAAGTAAGAAATATAATAGTGTTGTTATCAAGTATGCAGTCATATAAAGATGGAAAATTTAGTATTATTTCATGTTATTGTGGAAAAAAGTACAAAAGTCTATAATATTTTAAGATGGTTTTTTTAAACCACACTGTCTTAACTACTGTGTATTTTTAGATAGCCTTATTAAGGTATGCTACTATAAACTGAATGTATTTAAAGTACACAATTAGGTAAGCTTTGATATACATGTGAATCCATTATCATAATAAAAAATAATGAACATATCATCACTCCCCAAAATTTCACCCCCTCCCCAAATTTCACCTAATTTTAAAATTTACTGCTTTGTAAACTAATCCTCAGTAAATGAAGGGAATGCTTGGGACAATCTAGTGGATAATTACATATATTCTAATTTATATTTTGAGAAAATGGGGTAATAGTTCTGATTTAACAGAGTAGTAATGGAACAATAGACATATAAGTTAAAATAACATTAAGTATATAGACACTTTTTATTACTTGTGTTTGAGTACTATTTCAGATACTAAGCAAATGAATTTTTTCCAATGAATTAAGTTTGTTGATTGATTGAGAGTAAGGCATGTTGTGAAAGAAGAGAGAAGGAGGGTTGCAGTTTGAAATACATTGATCAGGATAGACATTGAGAAGGAAGGATTGGAGCAAGATTTGAAAGAGTGGCGATCTGAGGGAAAAGCTCTCCAGGAACAAGGACCAGAGGTTCAATGTCTCTAAGGCAGGAAAGCCTACGGTGCATTTAAGAAAAAGCAAAAAGGCTGTTGTGGCTGCAAGAGTGAGCAAGGGGAAGAATGGCAGGAAGGAGGACAGGGAAGTAATGGGAAGCCAAACTGCACAGGTTTTATAAGGCACTGTAGAGACTTTGGCTTTTACTCTAAGGGAAATCAAGAGCTACATAGGATGTTTTTGAGAAGAAACTTATGTTTTAAAATCAGGCTACTATGTTGAAAATAGATTAAATGGAGCGAAAGCAGACAAACCAGTGAGAAGACTATTTTAGTATTTGGTGAGATTATGGTAATTTAGACCATGGTGGGTGCAGTGAAGGTGGTGAGAAGTGGTTGGATTCTCTAGACACACAACAATTGAGAATGTACTGTTAAAATAGATGTTATTTTTTTTTTTACATTTATATTACAATTATGAGTATAAATTAAAAAAAAAATCTTTACCAGAGAGGTGAAATCCTTTTGGAATGGCATAGCTCTAAACTTTAAAATATGATTGTATGACCTATTTGATTTAGTACTTTTGGCTAGTTGCTAAATCATTTTATCCAAAATAATATCATGATCACATAAAACTATAAGTACTAACATAATGATAATAATTATTATATATAATAATATCATCATCATAAGTGCCTGGAACTGTGCTAGATGTTGTACCTACACCATCCCACTTAGTTTTCACAGCAATCTATGAAGTAGGTAAAATTTTCATTCACTTATGTTATATCACTCAGATATTGTGTGAGCAGTGTGGAATCCTTTATCTTATTATAGCTATTTGAAAAGCCTCTCGGCTACAATTCCAAAATTGTTCCTGTAAGGACAAGGGTCCTTTCTCAAATTAATTTATGCTTTAAAAGTTGAAGAATAGCTTTCTCCAAGGCCCAATTCTTAACCTTCTGTTTTTAGTTCCTCAGTAAATTTTTCTTTTCATATGGTTTTAATTGCCATATGACTCCTAAGTTTACATTATCAAAATGATCTATCATTGTCCCTTCATCCCTGGATGTTTAAAGAATATGTTCTAAGTGTCTTCCTGTTACTCGAAGCTTACCATATAGAAAACTTGGCTTATTTCCTAGTATAAAGGCAGCATTCTTTCCAGTTCTAAATACTACTTAAGGTTTCACCATTACTTCTGATCCCAAGGCTTGCAGTTTCCCCTTTCATTTTACACTATACTCTTGCTAGAAGCGAATTTTATCCATTTGGGCCTCCAATTAGGGACACACTTTGCAGTTTAATTTCTAACACTAATTATCTACTCAACATTTGGTCCCATCCACATATCCTGTTACCTGCTTTACATTTCCCCTCGGATGTCTCTGATGTGTCACAGGGTCACTGTGACAGGTTCCAAATTAACTTCTCCGGCCATTCCCTGACACACAGGACTTCTCCAGTGTTCTACAGCCCAGGGAGTATCAGCACTGTCCTGTGCAGAGAACAAGACAGAAACATAGGGGACTTTCTTGTCTCCATATCTGGTTACAGGACTTGAAATCTTCATGTTTTCCCCCCTTTTTCGTTTATCTCTTATATCTAATTAGTTTCTGAGTCCTCATTTTCTAATTTTGTAATATTGCCTCAATTCTTTCTTTCCATTCCATTTTCTAGTCATTCCTGTTATTATTTTATTGAATTCCACTTGTTCTTAACTGTTTTCCATCTCACTCAATTCAGTCTACACTTTAAAAAGATGGTAAAGACATCTTCCTCAAATGCAGTTTTTATTACCTTACTCATAAAAGTTTAACATGGATATTTTATTAGTGCCAAAATTTGTAGCCCAGAATTCCAGGCATTTAATTCTGTCAGTATCTCATTTGCCCCATTTTTATTCACTTCCAATTTGTTCCTTCCCCTCCATACAAATAAATTCATACATATAACTTCTGGGTATTGAAGTTCTGCTTCTTCTGCTCTTCTGTATCTTTTTTTCATAGCCCCTCACTTCCTTTTTGCCCATCTAATTTATTATATTCTTCCAGATATGGTTAAAAATCACTTCCTGAAAACTTTTCACAGTTAGCATTCTAGTATTTACGGTTTTAACATTACAAGTTTAGACCATCTTTGAGTTGCTTTATTGATTTAGGTTTTGGTTTTTCCTCCCTAAGTTTCTATTTTAAATTTTTCCTGGTGTGTTATTGTAAGATATGAGTTTAGTACCCACAACAGAGGAAGTAACTAAGTTCTGAGGTCTGTCTCTACTATAATTGGCACAGAAGATGGTTTACCCTTGGTCTTGAGAGAATCCCTAAGCTGCACTTATGCTTTAAAAAACCCCTCTAAGTATATCTGGAACATTGTGGCTAAGAAAATGATGTATATAATGGCATTTTGTGGGCATTAAAAATAAAAGATATATGGTAAAGATTATTAAATACTAATGAAGAGCCATTGTTATTATTCTTTATGTATAATTACCATTTCAGGTTCTAGCTCATTTGAATCTCAAAAAATGGATCGTCCTTCTATTTCCGTTACATCTCCCATGAGTCCTGGCATGTTGAGGGATGTTCCACAGTTCTTATCTGGACAACTTTCAGTATGTAATCACTAGATTAATTTCTCTTTTTGGAATATCAAGTAGTGTTTTTACTATATGATGGTATTTGTTTTGTAAACCAAGTTCTATTTAGAATATAATTGTGCTTTTAACCATCAACTTTCTCATTCTTAGTAATTTTAATTAATTTAAATTTAATTATAATTATCTATAGAGTGCTTTCTTTATTAGAGTTAGATTTTCTGGAATTTAATGAGAATTAGAATTTGTGATGCTATCTAAAACCTTTTTCACCTTAGTAATATTTTTCCAAAATTCAAGGTCATGATTTTTGCTCAACTAAGTAAATGGGGACATATATAATAGATTACTGAGTGTATCAGGTAGATTTCATATTAAGTGATCCCTAATTTGAACATTTTATAATAAAAGTTAAAAATTCAGTTAACCATCATATACCCATATTAGAAGAGCTTTGCAAATTCAGGCTCTCACATTTTATTAATTTCTAAAATTTAAAATATTAAAATTTATCCACCGATATTTTAGAAACAAACAGATTAATATTGACACTAATTCTGATGAGTTACTAAACTTAAAATTTTATGACTATTAAAAACTATTTAGAGTCTCAAAATTCAGACGTTGAATTTTGGATAATTGTTAATGTTATAGTTAAAAACTAAACTATTCTTGGGCTGATATTTTAAGAGTAATTTCTAGCTTTTTGTTAAATCAGGTACAAAATTTCTCCTTTTATTTTCTGGAGGAAGGAGAAGTGTTTGATTTTTCTGAAGAATTTTCATTAATTAAATGGAGATACAGGAAGTATAAGCTGAATTAACTTAGTAAAAGTCATTAGATACGTCTGTTCTGGGACTACTTTGATCACAAAAGTGGTAATAACAGAAAAGCTATGTAAGAAAGATGAGATACTATAAGGAGATTGTAAATGTCTTACTAAAATGAATTTCTTCTCTTTATTACTTTCTTTTCCTTTCTCTTTCATAAACAGAGTGAACTTTTTCATTTGAGGACAGTGGTGTTTTTTCCATTTTCCACAATAAGTAGCATCTTTTTACTTATTCTCTTACATATATTGACAGCGCAGATGTTGTCATTTATGGTTACGAATATATGTGTATTTTCTTCCACCATTTTAGAAAGTGCTATAAATCTTAGCTTTTTTTATTTTTAATTGTGGCTCCCTTTAAATATTCCACCTATAAATAATGCTCTGGGTGGCTGATGATGCCAGTATATAAATAAATCTGTGTGTGTGTGTGTGTATGTAGTTGGCTTCAGTTGGTGGATGAGGGAGCAGAAGTTAGACTTCCATAATAAGTAGGTACCACTTTGTTGCTTCTTGTGAAATCCCAAGGCTGTATTAGAAATTGGACTAGGAGGGGAGATTGAGGAGGATAGTGCAGGCATTTAGACAGATTTCAAATTCAACTACTTTTCATCATGGTTCAAAGTGAATATGGTAGAAAGGTAAGACTGTTAAATATTTGGGGGAAATATAAACTTAAAAGTATGGGTATTTGTATTTATAAGTGATGTTGGTTTAAAATCCATATAACTGTAATTTAAAATGAGTACCATTTTATCATTTTTTTATGACTCAGAAGGAGTATGTTCCAGCAAGAAAATGTTTATAAATATAATACATATTTGTTTTGGTAAATCTAGAAAGCACAGATAAATAAATAAAAAATAAAAATCACCTGTAATCTTGCCACTAAAACATAATCATTCACATGCATATAAAGTTTTAAACAAAACTGTAATAAATCTGTGTATACTATTTTGAAACTTGCTTTTTCACTAGTAATATATTGTGTACTTTTCCTTTAAACATTTTTCTTTAAAAATTCCTCCTAAAATGATTTTAATAGCTATTTAATACTCCATTTTAACTTAATTTGCTATTATAGGATATCTTGCTTGTTTCTAATTTATAGTATTTTAAATAATGATGCCATGGAAATCCTTGAATATAAATCTTGCATATATTGTTAGGACAAAATTCCTTTGTCAGGATAACTTTTCCAGATGTAAAATTACAATATTAAAGAAAAAAAAGTTTTAAGATTCTGGAAATCTTTTACCAAAATTTTTCTCCAAAATATTTTTACCAAATTAAGCTACAATTATCAATTCAAGAAATGTATTTTAAGATCTTTCCCCAGGTCAGTCATAATCCTAGTAGCTGAGAATACAACAGTGAACAGATAGCCATGGATTTTACCTTCATGAAACTTAATTTTATATTCATTCTTTGTATGCAGCAAGACATAAGCAAGATACCCTTTTGGATATAGTATTTTCCTTTATATTTAACCCCATTTCTGCCAACTGGAGACAATTTTGGTTTGCTCTAATGATGTAGAGGTTGGGAAAATATTTGTCCACAAATATCATCCTTCGAGGAAACTTCTAGGAAGTCACAAGGCAACATTATGATTCCTATATCCTTCTATTCTACCTTTGGGTATTTTTGCTTTTGGTGAGATTTTACCTGGGCCCTTAGCTCACTTACAAAATCATGACGTTACTAATGCCTGATAACAAAGATCATTTGTATATTATGTGAGCGGACCTTCCTAATATATTTATGTCAGTTCACAGACTGATATTTTCTCAAATATATAATATACGTATAATGCGAATTGTTATTTATTTTCATGCACAAGGCTCTTGATGACTTAAAAAAAATTATTCCATTTATTTCTTTTCCATGCTTGAATTGTGCTGCTACTTGTTATTATTCCAGGGCATAACTATGAAAGTGCCATTAATGTAGTTGGTGAGAAAATTAGTATGAGCTCAGGTTTATGACACCTGGACAGTATATTAGCCTTTCAGTGTCAGCACTCCCTTATTTTGATTCTTTTTAAAACTTGTGTTCTAACATAATTTAGCAGTTTTCTTCTCTGGAGGATTACTTTTGTAATTCTCTCAATATTTTAAAATTAATTTACAGCCTTTGACTAATTTTTTGATAGAGTGCTAAAATAAGATATAGCCTTTAACTCTTTTCAAAGTGAGGAATGGCTCAGAATTCTTTCTTTCTATAGGAACACATTAATTCTTATTGACAAACATATTTTATTTTACTTCAGGGTCTGTGGCTGACTTATGGTTGCAATGTTTCCCTAAGTTACTTTGTTTTAATATTTTTCTGACTCCACTTTTAGTGATGAGCTTGTAAATATTGTACATATCCATTTTATATTCCCATTTAAAGGGAATAAGTCACTGAAGAATAGGCATGTGTCCTTTATATCTACTTAGAAACTCGATAGTCTTTTTAAAACTTTCTGTAAATGAAAGGTTTTTCTTTGAACTTTTATCTTTTATATGTCATTGTTACAACCTTGTTATTTTAGAAGCGTTGCATAAAAGGAATGCCCTGAAGTTAGTAGTGTGGTATAAAGTAGGAAGGACATTAAAAATACAAAATAAATTGTGGTGTACAAATTCAAATTCTTCATTTGTGTGAGGCTGAATTGTTATAGATATTATCAGATATTTCATGCTTAAAATAAATGAATTAATATTAATTACAAATTGAAGTGAGATACATAATACTTCACCATTTCTTTATGAAATATCTAGAATCTGAAGAGATAGAAAGCAGCTTAGTAGTTGCCAGAAATTGGGGCAATGGGGAAATGGGGAGTGACTGATTACTTAATAGGTACAGGATATTCTTCTGGTGTGATAAAAAAGTTTTGAAACTAGAGGGAGGTGGTGGTGGCACAGCATTGTGGATGCACTAAATGCCACTGAATTGTACACTTTAAAATGGTTAATTGCGTGTTATTTTAATGTCACCTCAATTTAAAATAAGCTGACAAAACAAATTATGTTTACGTAGCCAAGTTTAATGTATAAGCTTACGGGTGAAGATTAGGTTTAAACTGGCATAGATTTTAGACAATTGATTTCAAAAAATCTGTGAGTTGCTCATTTGAGGCCATTTTAGAAGATGCAAAAATGTTTACCTTAAAGGATTACTTTATTTCAAAGTACTATTTCTTTCAAAATAAATCTTTTAGTTATAAAGTAATATTTATTTGCAAAAACCTTTCATTACCTTGATATTTTTGGTCTAAAACAGGTAGGACAGGTGAGAAGGCAAGAAAAAAAAGATCTGTTTCTAAATTGAGTGACTTGTTTGTCCTTTTCTTCAGCATGCCTAGTTAATCTCTATGAATTTCATATATCCCTTACCCATTGGCTAGAGAATTATCCATCTAGGGTTATGCAGACAGATATCAGTAACACTCCTTATCTAAACATTCCTTTCTTCCTTTGGAAATGTCTCCACACAAAAAGTAAGACATCTTAGACTTGAGATCGTCTTGGTTTTTGAAGAGAAAGATGACTCATGATCGAATGATAGTCTGCTTTTAAGGTTTGCTTTCCTTTGGGTTTTAGATTTATGTCTTAAACTATCTTCAGGGTCTGTCTGATGATCGTTGAATTCGACAACAGTCCTCCTAGTACCTATCATCTGTTTCCACGTAGCAGTGGAAAAGTCTGAAGCCTTTTAACTATATACAGCTGTTAATTAAACAAGAGAGACATCCATGAGAAATGTGAGGAATGGGATGGAATCTTGGTGAAAGAACAAAGATTAAATGCCCTGAAATCCATTCCCAAACACAGAGACTTGCACCTGATTTTGTTCCTCTTTTAACTGTTAACATAAAGGCACAACATTCTGATGATTGTGGTATCTTTGGAAACTGTTTCAAAATGAAAACAAAATAAGTTAGAAGAGGAAAAAAAAAGAAATCTGATTTTATTCTAAGAATTTGAAATAGAATGATTTAGTCAGAACTGGGCTTTATTTTCTTTCTTTTTTAAAAAATTTTGGCTGTGCTGGGTCTTTGTTGCAGTGTGCAGGCTCTTTGTTGCAGCGCGTGGGCTTCTCTAGTTGTGGTGTGCAGGCTTCTCTAGTTGCGGCGAGTGGGCTCTAGAGCGCGCGGGCTCAGTAGCTGCGGTGCACGGGCTTAGTTGCCCAGCGGCATGTGGGATCTTAGTTCCCGGACCAAGGATCAAACCCGCGTCCCCTGCATTGGAAGGCAGATTCTTAACCACTGGACCACCAGAGAAGTCCCAGGGTTTTATTTTCTACCTTTACACTATCTTACTTTTTGGTTGAGTGTGAGCAAGTCTATCTAGCTTTTTTAAAATGTCTCTGTTTCCTCATCTGCATACTGGAGATAACAGCAACTACCTCCCAGCATTGTTAGAGGCAATAAACTTGCAGTAACTGTCAGTAAAGGCTTAAAAAAATATGAAGAACTGTATAAATAAAAAGAAATGTGATATTATTGTCATTAATAAGTATGATTAGCTCTAAACAGTGTTATCTCAGGTGGTACACAATAAATGTCTGAAAATGATGTTTAAGTACTAGAGCCTGTTATAGATTCTTAAAGTGTGAATCAACTAATTATTCCAGTGTGTTCCAGCACACTTTTTATCTTTCTGTGTTTATTCTTTTAAGAAATGCTAAAGCCAACTTGGCTAATGTTTTTTAGACTTTTGTTAGCCATATTATCCCTTTGGAAAGTTACATGTATGTCCCTTTGGAAACATTACTTCTACAGATGACTTTTCACTAATAATTCTATAATGTATTTTCATCTGACTTCTTCTTGGACTATGATTTTTTTCTATGTTGTGTGTTCAAGGGTGAAACTTGAAATATCTTGACTTTGTATTACGTTTACACTCATTCTTTCAGAATATATTAGCCCGAATCTATTATTTTACATTCAGTCTTAATTCCTGTTATGTTGATTACATTTAAAAACCTGATTTAAAACTTCTAAGATTTTACATAGTTTTTATCTATTTAAGCATTTTGGGAAAATTAATTTATTCATTACATTGAACTACTTAATTTAGATATATATTCTCATGGAAAAATGTACTTAAGGGATAGTTGTATGTGTTTTTTACTTTTGGTCTTTTAGTTCCAGCGTGTTGTCCTTTTTGGTTTTGTTTTATTGCTTTTTTCTTTAATTTTGCTTACCAGAGCCAAAGCCTTAGTAGAAGAACAACGCCTTTTGTTCCTAGGGTTCAGGTAAAGGCCTTGTCTGCCTGATAGAAACTAAAGTTGTGTTTTAACCCTTATTTGTATGTTTTTGGAAAATGCGTAGGAAAACTTTTTTTGGTGTGTTGCTCCAAACCATATTATTGACTTTCAAATCATTTTATGAGCCAGCTTGTAAAATTCTGCATGGGGATTAAAATACAATAAAAATTTAAAGAGACAATCTTTGTTAGTGGTTTTATATGATGGACTGAATACTGAAACTCATAGGTTTCTGGTTGGCATTTAATGTAGATTCTACTTACATTGGTAATATTGACAGAAATAGCTGATTTGATACTGTTGATATTTTCCTTTATTACACTAAGGTTGCTGTCTCTTTAAATCATTCATTATATCACTTAACATCTACATTCTCTTGCATTTTCCAAGCAATAACTCCTTGAGGAGATTGGCAAATAAATTTGTACCTTATCTAAAATATGAATTTTATGAATATTTTTTATAAGTTTCAACTTTTGGAAAGTATATTATTTTGAAAGAACAAAAATCACAATCCAAATAAAATGTGTTGGGTTTATTTTGTTTACATTTCGTAATTGTAATTCCATTTAATTTTACTGTAATACTTGGGTACAAGTTGTTTGCCTCTTTTCATTAGGAAACCCTTATTTGGTAAAGTAATGTCAACAAAGTTTTTTTTTTTTTAAAGTAGTATTATGCTTTCCTTGCTTTGCTGCATGTTTTTTTTTGGTTGTTGCTGTTGTTGGTTTTTAATACTAATTTAGTTTAAATTTTAAAAATTGGAGTTGTTCTAGTTAACACTATGTAGTGTAAAATATTTACTTAGACTTAGGTTCTGCTTGGGAAATTTAAAAGTGGTTACATGGAAATTGTATTAAAGCAATTAAAATGATATCAAGATTTTTATTAATGAAAATGAGGTAAAATAAGAAGTATATCATACCTAGAATTGTGGAAACATATTTTATTTTGAAGAATCAACAATTTAAAAAACACAGAGAAGATATTTAGGAATGTGATAAAGAATCTAGCAAATAAAATAATTCTTTTTTGATAGTTTGAAGTGGATATCTATTAAAAACTTCAATGCAAGTCCTGTAATATAAAATGAAAATTAAGGCTATTGATCAAATGCCCAGTTTGACAGTTTATTAAAAGTTATAATTTTGATTAAAAACTCAGTAAAATTAAAGTGTGCCTGTTTCATAGCTATATTATTTTAATATTTATATATTTGTAAAGTATAATTTAATAAACTGTACAGTATTAATATGAAAATATGAAAGCCATATGCCTAATATCTGTGTGAGAAATGAATATTATTAATAAGTGATCTTTTTTGGTTTTCCATGGCATAAGAAAATCTAAAAATAATACTATTTATCAGGCATTTGAAACATATATCTTAAATGTTTACGTGTAATGATTTTAAAGAAGCAAAAATATTGCCCGTGGAAATGACGGCAAAGGTAGTCTCAATCCCTGAAAAAAAAAAAACAAACTCACAGAAATCAATAATTTGCTCCAATAACTATGAGCTTAGTCTAATAATACTTTTTTCTTTATTTTTTAAATGTACTGCTTATTGGAAAACAGTTTTTTAACCTTTCATAAGTTTTTTAATATCATGGAAAATAAAGCCATAAGTTTTTTATTGATATAGAAAATAAAGAATATTAGAAATTAATGTGGTTTTGGTCACAAATTTAGAGGAACCATGGTGCTCTCTGACAACACCTGTTTCATCTCATACATGAGACACTCTAGTATTTCTTACTTTTTTTTCCCCCCTCATATCTTTTGCCAGAATGGTCTCTTTTTTCCATCTATCCTCATCTGTATCTTTGTTCTACTTTTGTCAGGCAAGCAAATATTTGAACTTTTTTTTCTTTTTTTATAGTAATTAAAAAATTTTTATATTGGAGTATAGTTTACAATGTTGTGTTAGTTTCAGGTGTTGAACTGTTTTTTCCGTTTAAATGTCAGAGGCTTTTTTTTCAGGTTGCTGGTCCCCTAGACTAAGGCAGTGGTTCTCAAGCTTTAATGGCAATGAGAATCACCTGGAGCACTTGTTAAAATGCAAATTCCCTGGGCCCCATTCTGATTCAGTGAGTGAAAGGTGGGCCACAGGAATTTGTAACTTTCCAGATAATACTGTTGCAGGAGTTTTGTGAACCACAGTTTGAGAAACACTTGTCTAGAGTCTGTACTTATCAACTCAATCCAGAAAGCTTTTTGTTACACAGCCTCAAGGTAATACCTGCGTTAAACATAAGGACTTAACATAAAGAGAAGTAATAATCATTTTTAAAATTTAAATGTTTGAGGACTAATTCCATTTGACCAAAAAGAAAAGCATATAAATAATTTTATATACTCTTCTGGGCCATTAGTCTTCTGACTTAAAAGTCTTGCTCGGCCTCTCATTCTCTAAGATATGAAGTGAGAGGGACTCAACAAAGCCATGTTAGAATTGGAACTGAACTACTGATATATCATATATATATATTTATTTGTATGATTTTTATGTAGATGGTCTAAATTTATTTATATATCCTAGAGCCTGGCCCAGAGCTGACTGTCTGCTTTGGAGAAGAGAGGAAGGGACTGACATGAGATGTATATTTAAGTTTTTTAAACTACCGCAAACATTGTAAATCCAAGTTAAAAGAAAAAAATCAAACCATTGGATATACACACACACACACACACACACACATATATATATATATATACACATATAAAATGAAAAATACATATTACCTAAATAGAACTTTTTCCCAAATTCCAAATTTCCAATTCAATTTCAGTTTCAAGATAGTGGTCAGAGATGTGCTGAATTCTGAACCGAATGTGGATCAGAGCCATAGTCATCATAGATCCTGATATGGTAAAATCAACTAGCTAGGTGTGGGAGTGTGAGGTATGTGTGTGGGAGGTGACAATTGTTAAGTCAAATGAATTCAGCAGCTGAATGTGAAGTTCTAATCCTTAATTATGGCATAGGCAAATTATTCTAATTTTCTCATCTCGAATTATAAAATATACCCTTATTATTCTGAGGATAAATACATTTGCTTCACAAACAAAAAAAAAGACTTTATGTCTGCGTAAGAAATTTTAAAAGGGGAATTTATTACAGTTTTAAATACAAACTTAAGGAGTAGATTTACTAAAGCTTCTAGTAATTCCCAGTTACTTATAATTTTTGAAAGGTCTTTGCTGTGGTATAACATAAAACATTTGCTTAAAAATTGCCTATGAATTCCATATAAGGAACTTATCTATTCAATTCATTTTGAGCACTTATTCTGAACTCACTATTGTAGGGGAACCAAAATGAACTACAGTGATTCCTGCATAAAGGTAGACACAAAGCAATCCTATATGAAGTCCTTAGTTATGGTAGTGTAATTATTATGTGCATGTTAATAAGCTATCAAATTAGATTATAAAAAGTTCAAGTGATTTATCAATCACACTAAAATATCTGAAATAATTTCTCTGTTCATTGAAGTTATTATAGCATATCCTTTTACCTTAACTGCAATTTACCAAGTGAGTTTATATTCTGTGGTAATATTAGTGTAAGAGAATGGGGCAAAGATTGGGAATGTAAACATTACGTTATATTAGTAAATGTTGAAGCTGATAAATGAATATTTTTGCTTTTCAGATAAAACTATGGTTTGACAAGGTTGGTCACCAATTAATAGTTACAATTTTGGGAGCAAAGGATCTCCCTTCCAGGGAAGATGGGAGGCCAAGGAATCCTTATGTTAAAATTTACTTTCTTCCAGACAGAAGGTAGGGATATGAAACAAAAATAAATGTTCTTGAAAATAAATGAGAAATGTTAATAGCAGGAGGTGTTTTGATTCTGTATCATTTATTTTAAAATATCATGCCAGTTAGATACTTATGAAGTTTAATATAAGCATAATGATTCTTAAGAATCAAAATAGTGACAGTAAATACTTTGAGATTGTTTTAAAACCTATGTCAAATGTTTATAATATAGATTATTTTATTAAATATTTATTTTAGTTGTGTGGCTTACTTCTTAAATAATGTATTTTTTAAAATCAAACTCATTAAAATTATGCTCCTTTAAGTCAATACATTTTTAACATAAACTACAGAGGCAGAAAGCTGGAAATGGTACTAAAGGATACTCATCATGTTCCTCTACAATTTTTACCTCCTTTTACTAAGATATTATTTCTCTATATTATGTAAAATTAGTGAATGTGCTTTATATTTCACCACCCATATCACCAAGGAATCTTTACCACTGGGCCTAGAATCAGCTACCTAAAGTGTCCTTTGCTTTGTGTCCATGCTAATCAACATACATGACATTGATCTACCCTGATTTAAATAGAGGAATCAGGATAGGAGAAATAGCTTATCAAAAATCATATAATCATTCTTAATTTCAGTCACATACAAAATAGAAGAGATTATTCAATAAGCATCATGAAAAAAGAAAGAAGTAATGCACCAATTTCCCTTTCCCCAGCTCTTCTGCAACACTGGTTTTCAGGGCTGGTCTGGTCATTTTTCTCAGGTTGGAAGTAGCTGGGCACAGATGTGATCTTAAACATATTTATACACGTTTGGACCCTCTGTTACTCAGTTCAAGTTAAAAGTCATCAGTGTTGAGTGCCAAAGTATCATCTGAAGAACAATTTCAACAAAGAAAATAACAAAAGAAAGGAAGTAGGCAATTAGCAAAGGTCTTACACTTTATTTGATATATATTTTGAAATAAAATTTGTAAAATGAATTAGAAAATATGCAAGGGTGCCATAGCCTCTTAAGCTATTAGAAGCTGTGCCATATAATTTTATCTTACAAAGTTGACTCGAAGGAGTTTGTTCTCTAACAACTTAGGTTGTCTTTTGGAGAGGGATACACTTTGAACTGCAAGGGAAGTAGAGGATATGCAATAACTTAAAACTCAACTCCAGCTTAAACTTCAGTTGGATGACAGATGTCACAGCCATATTACCTACCATCCTGGATGGAGGCCAAGTCACTTGGCTTCTCAGAGCACAGCTTATTAGTCTAAGCATCCTTAGAATGCCATCATAAAAACTCGCAGAAAGTGCTGTATTCCCATCTGTGCTTTTATGCACACACATAACTTAAGTTTCTACTTATTCAGACCTTTGAAGAAAAATACTTGCTTTTCAAGATGATAAAAGTCTCTCAAATTTTTGTTTTTTGGTTGACTACTTGTGTTTAGTTTTAATTTATTTTTTATACCTCCCCTCACTTTCTGAGCAGATAGAGGTAAAATGGAAGGGAAAGTCCCTTTAAAGACTCCTTTATATTCCAGATGTAGGGTTTTTATCTTTTCTCAATAGCAAAGAATGTGAGAAACATTTGGATATTTTTTTCTCAGATTATTTCTCAGCTGAGTTTTCTTGACAGTTATCAGGAATTTGAAGAATATTTAGGCAAGTTTGTAGCTCACTTTATTGATAGAGTTGTGTCAGGGTTTTATCCTTAACCGAAAAAAGAATTCTCTGGTCAACTCAAACAGCTACATTATCACTACATTATCATCTCGACTTTTTTTTTTCTGTTGACACAAGTTTTTACACATGAATAAAGGACTATATGTGCTTTTGGTATGAGTTATTTCTTTTTTCTTGACAATTTCTTGGGAGAAAAACTACATGTCCCAGGAAGCCCATGGATACCAAAATCTGCAATGCTCAAGTTGCTTATATAAAATGACATAGCTCTGCATCTGTGGATACTGAGGGCCAACTGTACTTGACTAAGTAAACAGAAAAAACAGTTGATGCCTTTTTATTGATAAGAATTCCTCGAGGGACAAGTGAGGCTACATAGAAGGAATTTAGTCTAGAATGTCAGTATGTCAGTTAAGCCATTTAAAACATTTATTTTCTATATAATATGCTAGGTACTCTAAAAAATAGCTAAGCATGCTTTAACACTCTTTTTTATATCTTTATTTTATTGGTTGCAAGTCAAAATATATTTTTCGCTCCATTTTGAGTAAAAATATCAAGTCTCTGCGTGCTGTTAAATCAAATGGAAAACAAAAGTACTGGTGACATGAAAATAAATAGAAAAAGCTTAGGTAGATTTTAAAAAAATACTTTCTCAACATTTTAATGATGTTAGAGATCAATTATCTATTTTATTATCCTTAGGCTGCTATTTAAAAATATCTCTATAGCATGCTTACTGATCTTAGTTTTTAAATAATTTTAGCAACTTTTCAGTATTTGACTTATACAGAATGATCTTATTTTGAAGGCTTTAGTTATACTTTTTGAAAACAATAACTCATTTACTTTTTTTTGTAACTTGCTGAAGATAAGGTAACTTTCCATGGTTCTTTTCATGGATTGGTGCTTCAATACAAACAAAATTGCCTTATTAAATTGTAATAATATAAGGTAGGTTAGCGAGGAACTTCAGAGATTATCTAGTCTCCCTCCTATCCAGGATTAGAAATCCCCTCTAAAATAGTAATTCTTTGAGAACTTTTTTCACTCCTTAAGAGGAAGCCAAAGCTTATTCTTCTGTTTCCTTTCAGGTTGCAGAATAAACCATTCTTGGATTAGATGGCAAGGTTCCCCCTAAATGCTTTCTTCCTGACCTTGGTGGAAGGGATTTTATCTCTGACAGGGTTTCATAATTCATTCTTTAATAGATAGAATATAAGTAGACGCTTTATAAATATTTGTTAAAATTTTAGAAGGAGGAAGTGACAAGAGTCATAAGTCATAGTCCTAGTCATTATTTCTCTTATTTAGGTATTTTTATTTACAGTACCACTTCTTTTTCATAAATTTGAATGGAGATAAAATTTCCTATGTGGGTTTCCAAAGTTATTTTCCTATAGAGACCTTAGAAATTAATAAAGATACATTGCTTTAAAATGGCTTTCTGCTACATTAAATATATATGCTTTGGAAATATACATGTTCTTGATTAAGTCAAATCTGTATTAAACATTAAGCTCTGTATTCACCTGGGAGAAGTCGCATACCCTCCCTAATTTGGAGGCACTCTATCCCTTCTTAGTTCTCCCTGCTTCCTATTTCCCAACACTCTTAGAACTGTGCTGTGTTGAGAGAATTTGTAGAAGTTAATATGGTTCCACTTGGAGTTCACTGGCACTTCTCACTTCAAATAGGCTCTTCTAATAGCTTAACATTGCCATCCTAGATGATTTTCTTCATTCCTATTCAGACATTGATCCTCTCTAATAAGCTAGAGTAGTGATCTCCAAAAAGAACAGATGTACCCAGGAGATGTATGAAACAATTCATTGGAGTTCATAAAGAAATATTTGAATTTTCATTTTCACCTATCTTTAATTCGTATTTTTGTATATTTACCAATGAATACAATATATTAGTACAACAATATAGTAATACATACAATTTATAAATATATTTATAAATATATGTGTGTACAATGGAATGCATAATCAAAAGCATTTACTTGATAGAAATATGAAGTCAAAAAAATGTATGAAAGCTTCTGAGTTGGAAGTTCTGTCTATCAGGATGGCCAGCTTGCATTTCCAGCCCACATTATAGCAGCTACCTCACACAGAAATAATTTTACTATGTTTTTAAAAATTTGATAGATGTCAAATGAGCAAGTATGTATTAATTATACATAAGTGAGTAACTTCATAAGATGTAATTACAATTGTTTATTAGCTAAACTATATGGATGTAAAGTTGTGAACATCACAATTCACTAGACTTATTGTACAAGGGACTTCTGTTAGTTTAAGTGAATAGTATATTGGTTACAAATACTAAGTACAGTATTTGCATTTGCATATGTACAAATACTAAAAGTAATAGTATATGTAACTAACAGGTTAATTTCCAATTTAAAGGTTTCCAATAGGGCAATGTGTTAAAAAAAATTAGAGTTAAGATTCTTCAGTCTGGTTTTATTTAGAATTTGAGAAAGGTTAAGTTTTTAATTATCTATCATGGAAAATTTTCAGATTTATTGAAATATTTCTATTATTAAGTCATGCTTATAAAGTGATATAATTATATACCTTATAAATTTTAATAGTAATTTTAAAGACTATAATATATTTAAGGTATGATAAATTTGTGGGAAATCTTCACTTGACTTCTTCCCTGAGAAATTTTAAATTAATAAATTTTAGGGCAAAAGTTAAAATGAAGATTTATGTAAGCTCATCTATTCTTATTTTTTTCATAGTGATAAAAACAAAAGAAGAACTAAAACAGTAAAGAAAACATTGGAACCCAAATGGAACCAAACATTCATTTATTCTCCAGTCCACCGAAGAGAATTTCGGGAACGAATGCTGGAGATTACCCTTTGGGATCAAGCTCGAGTTCGAGAGGAAGAAAGTGAATTCTTAGGAGAGGTATCTGGAACTATTTTAAAACTTAGACTATTCATGTCATCCTGAATACTTTTGTTTATATGACTATCAGTAAAATAGTATATTTTGAATTATTGAAACACCTAGACATAATTTAGCAGAATGAATTTAGCTGCTGTTTTAAGAAAAAACTTATTGATGCCTCTATAGTACATGTATTTCCTTTTAGTTTACTGAACCAATTGTACAACTAGTAATTAAATCATTTATTTATAGATCATTTTTTCAGCCCTATACTGTATCTGTAATGTGCTAGGGACTGAGGTGTCAAAGGTCAATGAGGTATATTACTTTCTTCAAGGAATTTATAATCCACTGGGATACACACAAGTGAGTGAACAATTATAACATAGTATGGCAGATGCTCTTTCAGGGAAAGTGCAGTAGGAATACATAATTGCTGTGCAGGGAAGGGGAAGTGGTCCATGGAAGGATCCACAGAGAAACTGGAATTTAGCATAGTCAGGGGAAGTAGAGTTCCTGCAGAGGGAATAACAAAATACTAGAGTTTCGGGGGTCTTGGACAACTGCATTGAAATGGGAAAGGAATGTGGTAAGAAATGCGTCTTGAGGGTTAAATTGACACCTGATCTTGTCCCTTCATATATCATATTAAGAGTTTGGATTTTATCCTGTAGATAATGGGAACAAATGACAGGTTTTAAAGAGACTGGCTTGATTGCATTTGTACTTGAGAAAAATATTTCTAGCTGTAATGTGGAGAATGAATCGGACAGGGGCGGATGAGAGGCAGTCTTCCTGCTATTAACGTACTAAGAGAACTGCTTTCAGTTTTTTCAGTGTGGTTGGTTTTCCTGAGTAAATTAAATGTAACACCATGGGAAAAGCAACAATCCATAGAAATATTGAACTGAATGTTGGTAGCTAAGGAATCAAAGAGTGGTAAACCAGTTGGAAAGAAGGGTAACATAATGGCTAGGAGCAGAGATCAGCGCCAGCTGCCTGCTTCTGCATGCCTGCCACTACTACTTCCTGGCCTTGGTCCTCGAGCAAGTTATTTAACATATTTGTACTTTAGTTTCCTCTTCAATCAAGTGAGAATGATAGTAGTATGCAATTCAGGGTTAGAGTGAGAATTAAATTTGTGTGTGTGTCACCATTTGGAACACAGTGCTTATAATTTTGAAAATGACTAGGGAAAATTTAGGAAGAATGAAGAGTACCTTAGTTGTTTTACATTTTTACCTCCCATAGCAAAATAGTGATTTATCATTATATAGCAGTTCTCATACACTTAAACCAGACACTGTCATATTTGCACATGACTTTAAAAGAAAATAAGAAGAATCATTTATTTCTATGGACTGATTTCCTTTGTAAATTTATTAGATATTCATATTATAACATGGTTCATATTGAAAATCCATTCTTTTTTTTTTTTTTCTTTCCTGTTTTGAATCCTTAGCAGCATGATATGTTAAACAGAATTTTAAGTAAGACAGCCTTTGATTTATATTACACCTCTTTCACTAACCAATGATGTGGGCTTAAACAAGTTTTTTAACCTTTTTCAGCCTTGGTATCCTTATTTGTAAAAGTTGAATAATAAGACCAACCTAGTAGTTTTTTCCTGAGAATTAAGATAACATATGACATGGTTCTTAACACACAGTAAGCACTTCTAATTTGTTTTTAATCTCTCCATTTCAGAGTTTGTAAAGGTTAAATTAATGAATGTAAATGAAAATGTTTTTAAACTGTAAAATGGCATATATATACCAGTTACTATTACAGACTTTTAGTAGTAAGTGCTATTTATGTAATGGCATATTTAACAGCCTCTAGCAGATAGGTGTTCAAGGGTCTACAAAATAAATGTCTTAGATATTCAAAGCCATTAAATCAATAAGAAGTTATATATACTTATCTCTTATTTAGTTATTTTCAAACATATGGGCAATTCTGCAGTATAACCTTGCTTTTTGACCTAATAGTAGTACTATTATAATTATCATTATTATAATGAAACTATTTAAGAGAATTTATGTATTATTGTCATAAGACAGTCCTTTGTCTCTTGGCTTTGTAGATTTTAATTGAATTAGAAACAGCCTTATTAGATGATGAACCACATTGGTACAAACTTCAGACCCACGATGTTTCTTCATTGCCACTTCCCCACCCTTCTCCATATATGCCACGACGACAACTACATGGAGAGAGCCCAACACGGAGGTTGCAAAGTAAGTTTTCAGTAAAATTTATTGTACCTTTATTGAATTATCTTGAATGATATATATGACATAGAATTTGAAGATACCATTATGGGTATTAACATGCATCTGTTAGTATTTTCATAGCTATTATTGAAGCTTTTAAATTGTTTGATACACTAAACTGTATACATGTAATATTCACTCATCACAGTATGACACACAATGAAGCACAGTTATGTTTTAATTTTACCTCTTAGAATCTAAAATATAGGAATGAGATAGCTAATGTAGTAGAATTTGGTCATGTACCTGTAGATATCTGAAATTATGATTTCCACTGTCATTAAGCCAAGTATTTTATGAATATGTAGGATAACAAGTATAGCACAGTGGTTGAAACCATGACCATGAACATTACTCAGACAAACCTGAGTGTAAATATCAATCCTCTCACTTAAGGGTTGTATGACTTGAGGTAGGTCATCTCTCTCTGTTTCACTTTCCTCATTTAGGAAATGGAAATAATAATACCTACATCACAGAGTGGTTCTAAGAGTTAATCTCTGGAATGTAAACTGATGTTATTATTGTTGTTGTTGTTATTATTATTATCGGTGTTTGCATTTTACTCTGAATTACGCACAGTCCAAACTATAAAACAGATCAATCCAGAGAATCTTAAAGGAAACTCAGAAATGTTTTCCACATTGAAAAGTGGCATTGTTGGTTTGATGCTCCTACAGCTCAAATTTATTTGTTTTTTTCTGATGAATCTTATTGAAAGGTGAAGGGGGTGCTTTTTGCTTTGGATAGTATTCATGGAATAATTTTATCTTCATAGAGCCATCATGTTTCAGGTTTAGCAACATTTTTGTCAAGTAATGGAGAACTGATTGAGATGAACCAAATTTCAGAAGTGTAAATTTATAAGCATGAATTCCATGTCATCATGGCATCAATCATGGAAAGGATACTTGGCCATATAACAAATAACTCTTGTGTAAATGGATCACACCCTTTCTGCTGAATAGAGGGCTAAATTACATATCAGAAGGCTGTTTGTTGAATAGAGAATTAGAGCAAAGCATTGGTCTTATGGGATAGTTAGTCATAGGAAAGCGTAGAGAATTATCTTCACTTCTTTTTAAAATAATGTCTCTAATGACTGGAATTTTATTTCCATTAGATACAGTCTCTTACCCTTGTAGGGCATTAATTTAACATTAATTTTACAGCACTCAGTTTTTTCAGCTTCCTCACAGAGTAAACACCTACCCACCCTTATTTGCAGTTGCTATTACAACATCCTTTGTTGTATCTACATTACCATGAAATTTATGTGGACTAAATTCAGAGTGTCTGCTCTTTCTGGTCACTGTAATCTATTCAGTACATTGTCTCTAAATCACAATGTGGGATGGTGGGTTACTACATGAAGTTTACTAGTATAATTCATTTTCTACTAATTCTTATAGTTTAGGTTTATAGGCTATTATTGCTAGCTACTATTGCCCTTTCTTATAGGATTGGCCTCTTCTCTATTTACTCCACTTGTTATTGCAATAAGGAGTAGGTTTGATGACTCTCATTATCTGAAACTCTTAAATCTACCGATAATTTTCATTATTTTTTTCTGCCCTAGCTAAGAATACTGTACGTGAGGAACGACAAAAATAGAGTACTTTCTAGTTAGTTGTATAAATCATGGATTTTCATGCAATTAGTTTAATTTAATCAATTTTGCAGATTTTAATGTTTTCCATCCTCACAATGGCTCTTCTGTTACTTAATCATTAATAATATTAAATTTATCCCTGGGTAATATAATAGCTCCATGTTGTACTGTGTGAGTCTTGCCGCTATCAACTAACCTCTAATAAAATTAATTTTCAATATTTGAATATATGACTGAATTTGGTGCTTTACACCTAAAATGTTGTCATAATTTATTAGCAATGTGTAGGCATAAAGATAGATAAAAATGATATGATAAAAGAAGATTAGGAAATAACACTCAGGAATAGTCAGAAAGTTAAAGACAGTACCATTGGCTAAGTATTGATATATATTGCTCATCAATGACAAGTTCAAGTTAGGGTATTAATAAGTAAGTACATGAATTATTGTAAAGTTTTATTGATGACAAGAACCTCCTTTAGGGTTTTTCTCCATGGAAAGGTCTACATGAAATTTATTTACAAGTATGTTTAAACTGCCAAAGATCATATATGGAACATATATGTATGAACAGTTAACCATCAAAAATGTATAGTAACCCCTTATTTATTCCCTACATTCACATAATGTTTTGGTAATTCAATCTCTGAGGCTTATGAATAACATTCTGAGTCTATGAACTTATTAAATGTACATGGACATTTACTATTATTCAGAATAAATAAATGGTAATGTTGTTGGTGTTGGGATTCTGTTCTTCCCATGATGATTTCCTATTTTAAATTTGTAGATTCAAATGATTCAAAGCAATACTTCATTAAACAGATATTAGTAACTTATTTACTAACATATAAGGAAATATATAAAAACCTTTGTAAAAATAATTGTTTCATATTTTGTAGTTAGTTTAAATATTCTGAAAAAAATCTTTTCTAGATGGAGTCCAGACAACTTTGATTATAAACTTTAAATGATTTCCCAAATAAAGATATTGGTAAAAGTGTTTGAAATAGATGACCTCTTATACCAGTATTCCTGCATGTGGAAAAATAAGAAGGTTGTATGTATTTAAAAATCTAGTAATGATCACATGCTCATTGTTCAAAAGTTTGAAAGAAATTAGGCTATGAGAAATCAAAATTTTGATGATGAGGAATTAACATTTCCTCCAACAATTTTGCTTCAGGCTACTCTTGCCCACTCCCTTCACAGACATTGTTGTTTTGACATTACCAAAGGATGGGAAGAGCAGTGCATATTTCAAGGAGTGATTGATTAAGCATTTTTGAAAATGTATGCAAGACTAAAGCTATGAGTTCAAATAATTAAAATGTATCAATAGAGAAGTGAGGTTGGCAAAATATCTCACATATTCACATAATTTTATTTTTGATTCATTGATGAGAAACTTTATTCATTACTTTCCTGAAACCTAAGAAGATTGTTCTGAAAAGTGTATTTTGATATTTACATTTTTATTGTTGTATTCTTTACTGTTATTCAGTTAAAGTTGTATAGTGTCTTAAGGCAAAAATCTTCCTTTACAAATATGTTTATTCCTTGATATCTTATTAACAATTCTCATCAGAATTTGAACCATAACGATCCAATCAGAGTTTTCTTTAATTTGATCCTTCATTTTTTTTCTCTCATATTAACCAGATTCATCACTTTGACGTCTCAAATATTAATTCTTTACTTGGCGAAGTATAATATATCAACCCTTTCACTTTTTAAAATAGAAAACATTGTATCTACTATACTTTTATTCACCCTCATGACCACAAGTCTTCAAAGGAAAGTGAATGGAAACAAATCATTGAGATTAAACTAAAATGATACTATTGAAAGGTATAAGATAAAAGAGGCATGATTTCATAATTAAAGTTTCTCAGGATTTCAACTATTTTGGGGGATTTGGAGCCAATATTTCTTTCAGTTCCTCTACCCAGTTGTCTCACCTCTATCCTTCTTGGATGACAGTTACATGTATAAAGACCTCTTGACATTTTTCCACAGGTTATTGAGTCTGTGTTGTTTTTCATTTTAATATTTTTTTCTCTCTTCCTCAGTTTTGATTATTTTTATTTACTTGTCTTCAACTTGACTGATAGTTTCTTCTACAGTGTCCAATTTTCTGCAAAAACCATACTATGAATTGTCTTATTAAATATACTGTATTTTTCATTTCAAGCTTTATATTTGGTGTTCTTAGAAGTTTCTATATCCTTCCTGAAATTCCCCTTTTTCTATTGTATGTGTGTATGTGTATACAAACAAATATGTGTAGGTATATGTAGATATATTAAAGAATTTATAGGATTAGATTATATCTATGCATATGTAGATATAAATATATATGTGTATAAATATAATACATTAATAATATATATTTATATCCATATATGTAATCCTGTAAATTCTTTAATATATCTATAGTTTATTTTAAAGTCTGCTAATTCCAACATCTTAGTCTTCTGTGGGCTTACTAACATTTCTCTTTTTTCCTTTGATTAGGGGTCACATTCTATATGTTTTATATATCTACTAATGTTTTTGTGTACTGGACATTGTGTTTAATACATTTTAGAGACTCTGGATTTTGAAGAATTACCGCATGTCATTTTAGCAGACATGCTAAACCAATGAAAGATGTGTTAAGTTTTTATTTTCATTCTATTTTGGTTCTTTGCATAGTTCTAAGGTATAGTCCTTAGTCTAGTTTGTGGTTCTTATGTCTAAGTTTTGAACTGTAGACAAAGTTCAAGATATTGGCCAAAACCTATAATTAATGGGACTTAATCTCCAAACTCTGTATCCTGTACATCAGGAAGTTGCCGAAATTTTCTTGCAGCTCTTTTAATCTTTCAGCTGTGGCTTTCTGCTGAGTTTCTTCTTGTTTTTCTCTCTGCAATTTACAATTTAGGTAAGGATTTTTGGGAGCACTGAGTGTAAATTTTGGGTCTCCTCCTTATCTGGCTCCCCCTTTCCAGGATTTCCCCTACAATTCTATCTGCTCTCACAACTCTGAATTCTGACCTTTGGCTTAGCCTTGTAAGACTGAGGTTTTTTCCTGAGCTGTAATTCCTCTGCAGTGAACCAAATTGGGAAGGCCCTTAGGGGAAAACTGGTTAAATAGGTGCTTTTCTTATTTCAAGGGTCATATTACCAATTTCTGCCTGAATTTGTTTGTTCTCTGGTATCTTTAAACCGTTTTTTATTAAAATATTTTTCCAGAATTTAGAATTATTACTGGCAGGAGAGTTAGTCCGATATAAGCTATTCTATCATTCTCAGAGGCAGAAGTCTACATTTTTAAGTAAACTTTTTACAGAAGTATAGAATTCATATAGAAATATGTATAAGTCATAAATATTCTCATGGGTAAATTTTGACCAAGTAACCATACCATGTAACTAGCACCCACATCAAGAAATAAAACATCACCAGCATCCTTCCAGCCTCTCTCTTGCTCTCTTCCAGTAATTATTCCCCCGTCAAGATAACAAATACCATAGAATATTTTCGCTTATTTTTAACTTCATATAAATGGAACATGCACACATATATGAATTTTGTAGAAATGAGATTACACAATATATTTCTCTTTTACATGTGACTTTTTTCTTACCACTGTTCTGTAAGATTCATCAGTATTGTTGCATATAATCGAAATTGATTTTCATTGCCATATACAATTTCTTTCTATAAATATACACCAATATATCCTATTTTTAGGTTGGTTATGAAAGCTATTTGTCTAAGTAATTTCTTATGAATTGATCAGAGGTAATAACTATACAAAGGGGTTGCTTATCTTGGCTTTAAAGTCTGATTTTGGGGAATTAAATTATTTAATTAATTTTAAAAAATCTACAGTTGATTGATAGTTTGCTTTCAGATTTTGGCTATTCCTAAAAGTTCTTATGTTAACATTCTTATACTTGCCTTTTGGTAATCATATGTGTTCATTTTTGCTATGGATATACCTAGTAATAGAATAGATAGGTAATAGGCCATACATATATTCAATTACAGTAGATATTGTCAAAGTTTTCCCAAACTGTCCAGATTTATACTTCCTACAGCAGTGAATGAGGGTTTGAGTTTCCTTATATCTTACTTTATATTAGGTATTTTTATTTGTTTTCACCCACCCATTCAGGTGGGTGTGCAGTATTACCTCATTGTGGCTTTAATTTTCATTTCTCTAATAACCTTTTCTTAGGTTAACTGACCATTTAGATATCCCCCTTTATGAAGAGCCTAGTCAAATGTTTGCCCATTTCTCTTTGGGGTTCTTTATTTTTTTATTGATTTATGAGTGTTTTCTAAAGTATAAATTTGAATTAGTTATAGGATATATGTATTGCAAATGTATTCTACTCTATGGCTGGCCTTTCCACTCTTTAATGGGATCTTTTGATCAACAAAAATGTTAAATGTTAATGTTTTTTAGTTTTCAAATTTTTCTTCAGGGTTAGTGCTCTTTTTGGCATGATCTATATAAAAAAATCTTTTCTTTGAGATCATAATGATATGTTCCTCTGCTTTCTCCTAGAATAGTGCTTTGCTCTTCTCATTAAATCTACAGTTCATCTGGAATTAATTTTTTATTTTGTGTGAGGTAGAGATCAAAACTCATTCTTAATCCCATGGATCGATGCTGGTATACAGAAATAAAATTTATTATTTATTATTATTAAGAGACTTCTAATAACTTTTCCATATATTATTTTGAATTTTGATTTAACAATATATGTCATTTGTGAATAATGACAATTTTTTTCTTTCTTTCAAATTGTTATAGCTTGCTTTTTTTTTTTCTTTCTTAATGCTTTGGCTAGGTCCTATAATAAAATACTGTGTGGAAGTGATATTGTTGAGTAAAATTTGGCATCTATGTTTGGTTCCCCTTTCCTTGGGAAAAGCTTTAAATATTTCCCCATTATATTTTGATATTTTTTGTAAGATTTTTGTGCTACTTTGTGAGATTCAGGAAGTTCTATTTTATTCCTAGTTTGATGAAAATTTTTAATCATGAATGGATTTGAGTTGTGTTAGATTTTTTCTGTACACATGGATATAACCTTATGATAGTTCTCTTTTATTCTAGTAATGTAGTAAATTGTATTGATTTTAAATGTTAAAGTTATCTTGCCCTCCTTTAATAAGCCCAGCTATCTCATGATGCATTATCATTTTATCTATCTCTGGATTCAATTTGTTAATATGTGTAGAAATTTTGCAACTGTATTCATGAGAAAGAGAGTGAGGGAGAAGGATTGTCTTTTCTTTTTTTCTTTTTGTAACATCTTATTTGCTTTTGTTATCAGTGTTATGCTGCTGTGCTCATAAAAGTATTAGGAAATTTTACTTCTTTTTTATTTGATGTCTTTTATTTTCTTAATTTGTAATGTCCTTGTCAAGCTTTGATTTCAGTGTTTTTCTGGCCTCATAAAGTGTTTGGAAGTATATCCTCATTTTCTGTTATTTGACAGAAGATGTACATCATTGGTATTCTTTTTTCTGTACGTGGTTAGAAGTGTTCACCATGTATGTTTCCAAGGTTGGCAATTTATTTGTGTGTAGGTGTTGAATTCCAATTCCAATTTCTCTACTAGATTTAGAACTATTCAAAATTTTATGTTTTCTTGTGTCAGCTTTGTTAAGTTGGATATTTCTTGGAATTTGAATATTTCTCCAATTTTTAAAAAATTTATTTGCACTAAATTGTTCATAATAGCATCTTATTATCTATTTAATGTCTATTGAATGTGTAGTCATATCCTCTTTTCCCTTATATTGGTAATCTGTTCCTTCTCCTTTTTTTGTTCTTGGTCAGACTTGCTGATGAGCTGTCAATTTTACTAGTCTTTCAAACAGTAAACTTTTTGTTTTGTTTACTTCTAGGCTGTATGTTTGTTTTCTTTTCCATTAATTTTTCTTCTTATTCTTGTTATTTCTCTCCTTTACTTTCTTTAAGTTTAATTTGTTTGTTTCTCCTCATTTCTTCAGAAGGATACATAGATAATTTTTAATGTGGTGTGATAATGTTATTGTACTTTCATTTACCTGTGGACTATTTAGGAGTGTATTTTTAAATTTCCAAACTCTAGGGATTTTTTAAAATATCGATATTGAGCATAATTGCCCTCTTGTCAGAGTACATCCTTTAAATAATTGGAATCTGTAAAATTAGTTGTTTGCTTTATGGTGCTACATGTAATCAATTTTGGTAAATGTTCTTGAAAAGAATGTTTATTTTGTCACCGTGTGGTACCTGTTCAACATATATCAAGTTTATCAGGTTTATTAACTTTGTTTTTCAAATTTTCTGGGTTGTGTTTTCTGATTTTTCATCTGATTACTCCATCAGTTATTGAGAGAGGTATGTTAAAATCTCCATGTGTGATTGTGGATTTTTCTCCTTTTGATTTTGTCACTGTTTGCTTTATATATTTTGAAGTTATGTTATTAGGTACATACATACAAATCCAGAATTGTTATATATTTTTCCTAATAGACTGATAATTTTATCATTACATAGTGTCTCTCTATCTAGGAATACTTCTTCCTTAAGACCTGCTTTGTTTGATGTTTGCTGCAGCTGCTTTTTTTTGTTGTTGTTGTTACTTGTTTTTGTATGGTATATCTTTCTCAATCCTTTTATTTTCCATCTCTTTGTGTCCTTATATTTAAGATTTGTCTATTGAAAACAACGTAAAGTTTCTCTTCTTAAATCCATTCTGACAAGATTTATCTTTTATTGGGATAATTTTACATTTACATTTAATGTAATTTCTTATAAATTTTGCTTAATATTTTACACATCATTTATTTTTGGTTTGCCTTTTTTTCTCCTTTCTTGCTTTCTTTTGAAATCTACATTATTTTAATGACATCAACAAATATTTAGTTGCCTGTTATGTTCATGGTGCTTGATATTGTGATTGATCCAAAGATTCATTATACTTAGGTAGCAAGCAAAACCCTTATTTACAAACATGTATATGAAATACAATTTTAAAAAATTATATTTAATCTGACTCTTAGGTACCCATTTTGCTAGTCAAATATCTGTCTTATTCCTTCTCCTTACCTACTCCTAACACTCAACAAGAGGTTCTAGAAAACCTCTAAAAAAAACCCTAGGCTTAGAAAACCCTGAAAAAGGACAGCGTTCAGGAAAGACCCACTAATTTTTATTCCTTACTGAGCTTCACTGATACGTCCCAGTGTGCAATGGTTACTTGAAGCCAGGTTTACCCATGGCAATTTTTACTAATGCTGGTTGCTGTGGTACTTAGCATCCCACCTTCCCAGGTGCATCATGTAGCTACTATCCTGGAATCCTAAAATATCACTGGACTCTGGAGAGGTCCTAGAGCCTGGGTTCCTATTATTTACAAGGCTCTTTAACCATTGTCTCCTTACAGATTCTGCCAAGTCTTGTCCTTTAGCAGGGTAAAGAATAAGTAGAATTTCAGTAAATGGAGATGAGAGAAGTAAACAGTAAGTTTGGAAGGGTAAAGACATAAAATGTAAATAGTATGATAATAATTATTGCAGAAATCATTGTGTGCCAGGCAAAGGATTAGGAGATTTTAATATTTAAATAGAATCTGAGGGTAGAAGAATGAAAGAAATAACACAGTAACATCTTAATATGATTTATTACTTTTCCTTGATGTGCTGCAACATGAAAAAAAAAGTGTGCTTTGAGGGGAGGGATTTCCCTTCATTGTAGCATATAAACAAATGTCTATCTTGCTTATAAATGAAGATTCATGTATTTTGGAATTGAAGGAAGTTAAATGTAGTAGATATTAGGGAAAGCAGCAAACTGCAATGAAAAAAATTAGGGGCAAATGGCTTTCCTCTATTTGTCTATTTATTATTAAAATGTCTGCAATAAAAATGTAAGCTTTAATTAATACCTTGAAATATTTTAACAACTAACCTTTTTTCCTTACTTGAAAACTTTTTATATATTATGATTTTTAAAATAGTGAACAGAAATTTTAATTTTAGAAAGACGAAAGAACTATATCCTTGACAGAAAACACTCATATTCACTGTCTAAGGTCATTTTAAAATATTAGGTACTTTACAGTGTTTGTGGAGAAAGAGCTACAGTTTGAAAACTTTAGTGTCTTTAATTCTATATTGATTATAGTGATGCCCATTTTACAGTTTTAATAGTATAATCCTTTGATTGTTAATCTTAAACTGATTAAAATGTCTTATTCTAAATTCTGGCAGTGAAAACTTACACTGCTGAATTAAACCTTATAATTCTTGGTAGTTGGACTGATTATTTCATTTTATGTTCCTTTCTTCCCAAGGGCATATTTATTAGACTAATAGTGATAAAAAAAGAAAATCACCATGGGACTACCTCTGAGTTTAAAATTGATATAATGATATAAGTGAAAAACCATTTTGGGGGTCAGCTTAACAACAGAGTACTTTACAGAAAATCCTCAGATAATACCTTTGAAATAGAGAAAGGGCATAGTAAACTTAGATCAGTTAAATATGTCATTAAACCATAGTGTCCAGATCATTCAAGATGTAAGAAGGATATGAAATTATACTTTTACCATAGTATTCTTGACAAAAAAGGCATTATATATTATTAATGTGGAGCATACTCTCAGTTTTACTGAGGACACATTGTTACATGTGGACCCTGTTCCCAAGAACAAAGTTGCATGATTCAGAGTTATCTTTGACGAACACAAACAGCAGAATGACATGAAGAAGGGAGAACACTACAAAAATATTTTCTTTACTAAATATATACCCATTCTAAATTCCAGGGTTTAGATATGTTATATTAATATGAATTTGCATATATGGATAAATCATTATGATTATGAATATTATTATTCTAAATATTTAATAAAAATTATTTGACATGATACAAAGATGTCTACAGAGAATTTTAAAACTACTCAAAATGTTAATTGTATCAGCATGTAAAATACTTTTTCGACATAGATATTTACTTAGATTTACAATTATGTTCAGTGTTTTTAAAGAAATGTTATATAACAATTTATATTACAATTTAAAATTATATACATTATAGCAATTAAATCTTTTTTAAAGTAACGTTATTTTTATTTATTAACTATATAACACACCACTATCATGCTTTTTCCTACAATTTTTTGCTGCATGCCTTGTGATTACCTCTTTTTATGACAATTTTGCAGTATCAGTTATTTGCATGTGATCTGTTGATTGTGTAATTTTTAAAATATTACTTTATCTTCTGCTTTTTTTTCTTGTTTAGAAAGGTTGTTGTAACTTTATCTCTTCTTATTTTCATTGTCTTTATTTTTGGATGATGAGGCTCTTAATTATTGTTACTTTCAGGCTTTTCTTTTACTTTGTGGTTTAAGAAGAGATTTCGACATCTTGAAGCACCATCAGTCTTTTTACTTTCAGTTTACCTTAGTAGCTTCCTCTAAGATCATTTCTTCCCATTATATTTTAATTTCAGTATGGTAAACAATTCTTTTCCGATGGTATGCTGGAGATAGAGCCAATTGTATATGTATCTCTTCCCTTCCCATACTGTGACTTTGGTAGCTTGAAATTGGCTATAGGGGAGTATTTACATTACGGAAATAGGCAAGTGTTACAAGTCAAGGCTTTTTTTCCCCCCAGAGAGACAGTTGTTCAACCTCTACCAGCACACCACTGCCTTTATATACCATATACCAAAATTAATTTCAGAATTAACAAAATTTAAAAAGTTAAAATGTTAAAGGACTAGAAAAACATGAGTGAGTATTTAACCAAGTTCTATATTAAAGTAATGGAAGGAAACTCAGAGAAGATTATCAATAGATTTAAAAAATTTGTGATGAATATAGTCAATCTATTTTAAATGAAAATGTTGTAAAGTAAGTTTGAAACCTGGTAATTAGAGTAATAGTAAGTGTTGCTCAAATAAATTAGAATTTGTGTTGATTTTTTAAAAAATCCTAGTTTAATCTAGTTGATTCAGTGTATTGCTAATTTATGAAAATATGCCCTTGATAAAATGTTACAACACAAAATATTTAACTCTACTATTTTCTAATTTCTACAATTTTATACTTGTGCTCTTATGAAATTCCTATATAGGTGACAGAATAAAGTTTTTTTTCCCCCAAAATAATCTATATAATTCCAGCAATGTATAGATTACCAATGGGACAGATCAATCATGTATAATAAGGCCTAATGTACTACTTCTCTGTTTGTTAAGTAAAGTTTAGAATCAAGTCATTCAAACTTAAAAAAAAAATTAATTAAACATTAGAAACTAAGCTTCTATATAATAACCAGTGAACCTGTTGTTTCATTTTCCTGTGATTTATTGTCTTTTGGCTAACAACTTATATGTGTCAGGGTAAATATTTACTTTTTTCCAGGTATTATGGCATCTTTTCCCTACTTAGTATTTTTGTGGCCTGATCATACATTCCTTTAAATTTCTAATGTATATTCAGATGATAATTTACTTATCTTTAAATGTAAAAACAATTTGTTAATATTGTGCTACCTTTTGAAACTTAGTAAATATTTAGAAATAGAAGAATCTAACTAATTTGTACTCTGCTAACTTACCTGTGATGATTTCTACATTTATATTTTTTACTGAGTGAGAACATCAAAATAACTTGTTCTTTATGAATTTTCAAAGTTTTCCTCTTCCAGAAAGAAATCAATTTTAAAATATACTCTTTCCAAAATCAGGAATTCCAAAATTAATAATGTTTTTCTAAGAAGATCCCTTCAATTTAAGTTCATTAGTTGCTTCTTGTATACCAAATTTCTGTGTGTAACAATTATCTCTTACATTTCATGGTATGTTATGTGGCCACATAGTATAAAATAGAATTGATAACCATTAGTATGCAGGGCAGGCCCTTTGATTTTATGTACCTTCTCTAATTTGTACTTCTCTCTTAGCCTCTAATTGTTTCATTTAATCAAAGTCTCTACTAACATATTTATAATTTGAATTTTTACTAATTTAGATATGATGTATCTTCCTTCGTTATTTTATTCTGAATTAGTATGGCCTTTTAAACTTTTAAATGAAAATGTTAAATGACAGTCTGTAATGTAGAGCAGAAATTAGATTTTAATATCCCTTTTGCATATAAAGATTTTTAAATGTATTTTTGACACTTTAACATTTTTTTTTCCAGATAAAGCCTTATGTTCATATAATTCAGGTAAATTTTAGCATGTGCAATGCTTAATGCATGTATTCACATGCACAGTTTAATTGGTTTGTTGTTTTGTGCCTTGTCTGGCTATTGTGCATATGTTAAATTCCTAAACAAAATATCACTAGCTTCCTTTTTCTACCTATAGAACTTTTCCAGTATCTCCATGTTGACATCTTTATTATTTTGGTATTAAAAACCATTTGTTGAAATATAGTGATTTATGATTTCAGTGTGTCTAATCTTGTCTCCTTTAGTATGGTATCATTTCATCAATGAAGTATGTTTTAGTGCGTATTGTGTTATCATGTACACTGTTTCAGAACTTTTGAATTTATATGGATGTAATTTGGTATATTTTTGACTTATGGAGGGATAGTGTTAAAAATTCTAAGTATGTTGAATTAAAACATAATTAAAACTACAATGTTTGCTGTAGTTTCTATCATTTTAGCCATTTTTTTCATATCTTCCAAAGAAAACTGAATAGATTTAGGTTTTCTACTCCAATGTATTATGACTTTTAAATTCACACATGCACAGAGTATATGTCAAGATATTTAAACTGATGTTAAGTTTTTTAACTGGTTACTGGGGTTTCTCTTGGTTTTAACAATTTTAGTAAGGTTAATATTTTAAAATATATTTAGTCTAATGAACTTTTATATTTAAAAAAATTTTCTTCTTGAATAAGATTAGGAAAAAATTATCTTAAAAACTTAGGAATAGCAAACTGAAATTTCAGTCCCTAAATGAAAAATTATTTTAAAAACTTGGGAATAGCAAACTGAAATTTCAGTCCCTAAATGAAAATGAAAGGAAGGATTTACCATTTACAACCAGGATTGAGTAAAAGGGGTTGCACTTTCTTTCCCACCTCAAGCAACAACAAAAATGGACAAATACATGATATAACTGTTTGAATAACACTGGGTATCAGGCATCTGAGGACAGTAATTACTAAAAGAAGGTAAACAAATGAGTTGAACCCTAAAATTGCCCTTGCCTACCTCTCTTTAAGAGAATTTCCTGCACACAGCATAGTGGAAGGAACACAGATGGAACCTACAGACTTCCAGAGTTAGGGAGATGGAGCTGAATTCAGGGAGACAGAAGGCTAGAGTTCACAGAACAGAATACTGGAAAGGAGAGAACTGTGCAAAGAGAGAACTCAAAGATCCACAGAGGGTCCTTCTCAAGTGTTCAGCTGAGCTTGATCAGTGAGTGAATGGAGGAATCTACCCAACGCTGGGAAAAGAACCACCCAAAAGGATTAGAGGTAATAGTACCTGAGAATAGTGTCTGTTTTTTTCAGTGAGTCTGAAAACATCAAGTTTCATGGGACATTGTGTTGAGTATGCAGAAATGTCTGACCTCAGTAGTGGAGAACAGTTAGCCCTAGAAGTGAACACTGTATTACATTAAAAAATTTTTAGAGCAAAAACTGAAAGGATCAAAGTGAACTGTGGACAACTTGAAGCTACCTAATACACAGGTAACTTAAGTCCCTACAGGAGAGGAGAGGGGGAAAGCACAAAAATATTTGAAGAAATAATTGTTGATCAATTGTTGAAAACCATAAACCCACATATCAAGGAATCTCACTGAACTTCCAAGCACAAGAAACATGAATAATAAACCAAGGCACATTAAAATTAAGTTCTTTAAAGCTAATAACAAATAGAAAATCTTACAGCGTCCAGAGAAAACAAACTCAGCACATAACTGCGGAGTAAAGGTAAAGATGACCACAGATTTTTCATTGGAAACAGTGCAAGTACTTAAAGAAAAAAATATCAATCTAGAATTTATACCCATTCATATTTCTTTCAAAAATGAAGGCAAAATAAAGAGTTTTCAAGCATACAACTACTAAAAGATCTCTTCACTAGAAGACTTGCACTAAAACAAATGTTAAAGGAAGTCCTTCAAGCAGACGAATAAGGATACCAGACAGAGATATATAATAGAAATGTATATAAAGGAATGAGGAACACCAGAAATGGTAACTTCATGGATAAATATATAAGATATTTTCTTGTTGTTTAAATACCTTTAAATATAATTGACCATTGAAACAATAGCAATACAGTATAGGGTTTGCAATATATGTTAAAGTGAAATATGTGACAACAGCAGCACAAAGGTTAGGAGAGGAAAAATAGAAGTGTATGACTGTAGTGTTTTTATAGTATACTATATGAATAGTAGTATATGAATTGAAAGGAGATTGTAATAAGTATGTATACCGTAAGCCCTAAAACCACAAAACAAAGGGTTATAGCTAATAAGCCAACGGAAGAGAGAAAATGGGACCAGAAAAATAGCCATTTCATCCAAAAGAATACAGAAAAAGAGGGAAAATGGAACAAAGAACAGATGGGACAAATAGAAAATAAATAGCAAGTTGATAGATGTAAACCAACCAAGTCAATGATCACATTAAATGTAAATAGTAAAAATGCCTCAATTAAAAGGCATTTTGGTTTTTTTTAAAAGGCAAAAACCAGCTATATGCTGCCTACAAGAAACCCATTTTAAATATAAAAACACAAAGAAGTTTAATGAAAAGTATGGAAAAGATAACACATTAATATCAATTAAAAGAGATATGGATTACCCTATATTAATATTAGACAAATTAGATTTTAGAGCAAAGAATATTACCAGGGATAAATGTCATTTTATAATAATAAAAGGGTAAATTAATCAAGAGAACATACCAATCCTCAACATTTAAACATGTAATAATGCAGCTTCAAATTACACAGAGAAAATTTATAGAGATTGTTGGATTGTATTAATTTTTAAAAAACAAAACAAAAAAGGAATTGACTATGGTTTTTGAAGAGCTCAACAAAATTGACCAAGAAAAAAGACACAAATTACTGAAATGCATTGGAAATCACTACCAATTTAACAGAAATTAAAGGGATTCCTATGGGAATTCTTTGGAAAATCACATAGGAATATAATGAACACCTTTATGCTATGAAATTAACATAGATGAAATGGGCAAATTTCTAGAGAGTCATAAATTACAGAAACTGATCCAAAAAGTCTGAATAAACCTATAACACATAAAAAAGCTGAATCAGTAATGAAGATTTTCCCACAAAGAAAAGCCTAGGCCCGGTGGCTTCACCAATGATGAATTTGATGAATTCTATGGTACATGTAAAAGGAAATAACAATACTTCTCAAATTCTTTGAGAAAAAAAGAGAAGGAAATATTTTCTAATTAATTTCCTAAGGCCAATATTATCCTGATACCAAAGTCAGACAAACATATATCACAGGAAAACTATAGATCAATATCCATGAATATAAATATGAAATCCTCAACAAAATATTAGTAAATCAAATCCAGCAATATGTTATATACTATAACTGAGAAGGATTTATCCCAGTAATGTAAAGTTGGTTTACTAACTAAAAATCAATTCAACATATTAATAGAAAAAAGGACAAAAACCATGTGATCATTCACATGAGATGAAAAAGCTATGACAAAATCCAACATCCATTCACAAAGAAAACTATCAGTAAAGTTGGAATAGGAGGGAACATCCTCAACCTGATAAAGAGAACGTACAAAAACCTACAGCTGGCACCATTTTTAATTGTAAAAGACTGAATGTTTTCCCTTTAATTGGGAACTAGGTAAGGATGTCTGCTCTTACCGCTTCTATTCAGCAGTGCACTGGAGACTCTAGTTAAAGTAGTCAGGCAAGAAAAAATAAATAAAAGGCATTCAAAATGGAATGGAAGAAGTGAAACTGTTTTTATTCACAGATGACATGATTCCATACGTAGAAAACTGTAAAGAATCCACAGAAAACTACTAAAGCTAATAAACAGTGTCAGCAAGGTTCCAAGATAATTGAACAATATGTGAAATCAATTGTATTTTATATACTATCCACTAACATTTTGAAAAGGAAATTTAAAATATTGATATTTTCATTCATAACGGAATAAAAAAATTTTTAATACTTGTGAATAAATTTCAAAAATAAGTGCAAACTTGCATACTAAAGAAATCACAAAAATTGCTGGAAACGATTAATGGACAATTTACATAAATTGAGAGGTATTTCACATTCATGGATTGAAAGACTCAATATTATTAAGATGGTGATTTTTCCCCAAATTGGTTTATAGAGTCAATATAATCCATATCGAAATCTAAGCAGGACTTTTTGCTGAAATTAATAAGCTGATCTTAAAATTTACATGGACATGCCTAGGATCCTGAGCAGCCAAAACAAAAGCAAAAGCAAATTTGGAAGTCCTACATTTCCTGATTTCAAAACTTATAAAGCTACAGTAATCACAATATTGTGGTGCTGGCATAATGATAAATGTACCAATAGATGGAACCTAATTCAGAATTTTAAAATAAGCCCTTATATTTATGGTCAACTGATTTTCAACAGAGGTGCCAAGGCAATCCAGTGGGAAAAGAATTATCTTTTTAACTAATAGTGCAAGAACAATCAAATATCCACATGTTAAAAGATTATTTTAGAAACTATCTCACACCATCCATAACAGTTAACTTAAAAATGAATCACAGACCTGACTGTAAGCTAAGACTATAAAACTCTTAGAAAAAAAATAGGAGAGAATCTGTATTACCTTGGGTTAGGCAAAGGTTTCTTTAATACAACACCCAAGGCAAAATTAATAGAAGACTGAAGAAATAAATTGGACTTCATAAAAAATTAAAATGTTTGGCTTCAAGACACCATTAAGAAGGTAAAAAGATGAGCCACTGACTGGGAGAAAATACTTGCAAGTCATATATTTGACAAATACTTGCACCCACAATATATACAGAAACCTTAAAATTCAATAATAAGAAGACAAATAATGCAATCAAAATGTGGGAAAAAAATTTCAATTGTGATTTAATGGAAGAAGACGTACGGATGACAAATAAGCACATGAAAAGATGCCTCAAATCATTATTTGTTAGTGAAATGCAAATTATAACCTCATTAAGATTATCAGTTCATATCCACTGCAATCAGTATGATACAAAAGATGAATAATAACAAATTCTGGCAAGGATATTGAGAGGTTAGAACCATAATATGTTTACTGCTAGAAATGTGAAATGGTATAGTTCTTTGGAAAACAGTTTGGTGGTTTGTTAAAAAATTAAAAATAAATTTACCATATGACCCAGCAATTCACTGGCAGGCAGGTGAAATGAAAGTGAATATCCACTCAGACTTGTACTTGAATGTACAGCATTATTCATAATGGTCAAAAGTGGAATGTGGTATCCATACAGTGGATTACTATAAATAACAGGGAACAAAGTGCTAATACAGACAACAATGTGGTTGAACAAAAAAATGTTATGCTAAATAAAATGCCAGGTACAAAAGGTCAAGTGATTTAAAAAATGAACTTCTATCCACATTTCACACCATTATAAAGTTAACTCAAAATCAATGTAAACCTTAAAATTATAAAACTCCTAGGAGAAAACTTTGTCACCTTGGGTTAGGCAGAGATTTCTTAGGGTACCAAAATTGTGTTCCATTAAGTAACAAACTGATAAATTGGCCTTCCTCAAAATAAAATTATCTTTTTTTTTGTTTAAAGGACACTGTTAGGATAATGAACAGCCACACCACAGGCTGGGAGACATATTTACAAACCATATATCTGATAAAGAACTTATATTTAAAATATATAGAGAACTGTCAAAACTCATCAGTAAGAAAAACAACCAATAAAAAGTGGACATAAAATATGAAAGGCCATTAAAGAAGATATAGGGATGGAAAATAAATATATGAGAAGATGTTCAACATTAGTCTTCAGAGAAATGCAAATGAGATACTGTTACACACTTGAATAGCTAAAATGGAAAAGGCTGTCTGTGCTATATATTAGGGACAATGGGAAGTGACTAAAACTCTCATACATTGCTTGTGGAAATGTAAAATGTTACAGCCTCTTTGGAAAATACTTCGGCAGTTTCTAAAAAGTTAAACATACACCTACTATATAACGCAACCATTCTACTCCTAGGTATTTACCAAAGTGAAAGCGTATATCCAAACAACAACTTGTACATGAATGTTTATTGTAGTTTGATTTGTAATAGCCAAACAACCCAAAAGCCCCTCAACTGGGGAATGGACAAACAATCTGTGGTATAGACATGAAATGGAATTTTACTCACCAATAAAAAAGAAGGAACTGTTGATATACACTACAGCATGGATGAATCTCAGAACAATTGTACTGAGTGAAAGAAGACAGACAAAAGGAATACCGCCTGTATGATTCTATTTATATACAGCTCTAATAAATGCAAATTAATGTATGAAATAGAAAACTAACAAAAGAAAAAATAACTAAATAGATAAAATTCTGAAAACTCTGACATTATCAGAACAGACTTGGCACAAAAAAATAATAGCGTAAAGGAAAAGATAATTTCAGATAAAGTTGATATTATAATAAGTTCAGTTAGGCTGTTGGAACTCTGTCTACAAGTATACAAAAATAACTTCAAAAACATGGACATATTATGGACAAATTCCTAGAAAAATAGTATTTATGAAAACTGACTCAATAAGAAATAAAAACTTTAAACATTCCTTCAACCACAAATATTATTAATATGTTGAAAGTAGTAAAACTTTTGAAAATAAAAAACCCACTAGAACCAGTCATTTTTTATGGGTGATTTATACTAACTTTTAACAGGTTATCTTAATCTAATAAGACTCTGGAATATAATATAAATAAAGTAAAAACATTTCTAAGCTCATTTACAAAGTTAGCATGACTTTTATACCAAAATTCTACAAAGCCATTCAAAGAAAGGAAATTTATAAGTCCATTTCACTCCTAAATATAGATGACCAAAAAGGTATTGAAAATAAGAAATCAATTCCAAAATTTTATAAAAATCTATTCATGTGGTTAAGCATGTTTACAGATTAAGGGAGAAAAGCTATGGTCATTTTCAATAATGAATAAAAAACATTTTGTAGAATTCAACATAAATTCATATATATTTTTTAGCAAATTATTAGTTAGAAAAGAACTTCTTCAATTTGATAGAATATCTATTAAATATTTACAGGAAATTTCATCTTAAATTGCCAATGATAGAATTATTTTGTTTTAAACCCACACAAGAAAATAATTGTAATGGAGGTCTTAGTACATGAGACAAAAGAATTTAGAAACATTAAGGATTCAAAGGAAGAAAAAAGATATTTGCAGTTGACATGATTGTTTAACTCAAACTTTGAAAAGAATCTATAGACAAATTATGATTTATCAGGAAAGCTGTATATAAGATTAATATATAAAAGTCAATTGCATTTCTATACCCTAGTATCAAATAGAATAAATAAATTTTAAAAGATGTAATTTACAATAGTAACAGAGAATATCAAATATTTAGGAATAAATCTAGCAGAAGTTGTGTAAAACTACCATAGGAAAAAATTTTAAACTTTTATTAAGAACTATTAAAGAACATTTAAATAAATGGATATATGCCATAACCATCGATAAGAAGACTCAACATTATTGCCAATTTCCCCTGTTTGACCTAATGATTCAATTCAGTTGCAATCTTATCAGATATCTTTATGGAAACTGATGGCCAGATTTTAAGTGTACAGAGAACTAAAGGGCCAAAAAATAGTTAGAAAGCTTCTTGTGAGGGCAGGGAGGAGCTAATTGTTTGATCAGATATCAGCATTTAATGTACTTGACATGGTGTGCAACTGGTATGAGAATAAATCAATCAGTAGAATAAGTAGAGAGCCCAGAAGCAGAATCTCTTATATAAGACTGTCTTATATAAGGATCTGAAGTAATATGTCAGACCAAGAGGGGGGAAATAGGCAATTTAATTAAAGAGTTGGAAAAAGTTATTATCCATAAAGAAAAGAAAATAGGTTAAATTAAATCTCCTGTCTTGCAATATGTACAAAAATATTAACTCTAGCTGGATTAAGAACTTAAATACTATATAAGTTAAGCTTCAGTCAGGAAGTTAAAGCACTATTACAGATGTGGAATAAGAGATTTATTATAAAGATTAAATTTTACAAAATTATAAGATAAGCTGGGACTTCTTTGTAAGAAGGTTTTTAAGAGTATAATTGAAGAATCTGAGTAAAGTCACTTGCCAGAGACCACAAAGGGGAGCTAGTGAAAAGTATGGAAGGCTGTTCATCCACTAGGGAGTCCTAAAGTTACTGCAAGTCATAGGTCAGGTTGGAAAGGAAAAATGCATGAAAACCAGGAAAATCAAGGAAAACCAGAACCCACGAGGACAAACTAGAACCGGTGTCTGTCTCTAACCCTGATTTTGTGGGTGACCAGCAGAAGCAGCCGGTGTCCTTTGTGTGCAACTGCAGATGTGCGTGGCACAGGCCTGGAGGAAGCTGTAGGAGGAGAACCAGCAGGAGCCAGACGAACATCTAAAATCCTAGACTTGGTTACATCACACCTATTATAAAAGTCAGAAAGAATTGAAAAGAGAAGTTAAAAAACCACAATCATAGTAACGTCTCCCAGAAATTTGAACTACACAGTTAACCAACTTGAATTAATAGAACATATTCTCAACAGAGAACATAAATGCTTTTCACCTACAAATGAAACATGTAAAATTTTGCTACTGATTTTTAATTAAGTAATACATTCATAGGGTATAAATTCAAAAGTGTATATAGTGAAAAAAAACTATCACCCCTATTTTTTAAACATCTAGTTCTCCTTCCCTGAATGAACCACTGTTACCAGTGTCTATATTTTTGCAGAGATATTCTATGCATACACAAACAAATATATATAGATAATTCTTTTTTTCTAACATATTCTGTGCCCTCTGTTTTTTATTTTTAATCTCTATTCTTTTAGTAGTTACTATTGAAATTATAACATGCACCCTTAACAAAGTAATATTAACATCGCTACCTTTTTTCCCAAACCATATAAAAAAGTTAAAATCTGATTCACAACCTCACCCCTACCATTTAACATATTACTGCCAGAATTTTACCTCTACTTCCAAATTAGTAATTATTATAATTACTGTCATTCTGTTCATTCAGAGTTTGTTTATATTTATCTGTATTTTTACAGCTCTCTTTGCTCTCCTTTGTTTTCATCCCTTCTGGGATAAATTTCTCTATTTTGAGATACACATTTTTTAGAGTTTCTTTCAAAGAACTGGAAACAGGCTTTGATTTTCTGAGTATATTTTTATTTCTTCATTCCTGGTGGAACACTTAGCTATGTATAAAGTTCTAGAATGACTTTTATTTTCTCTTAGCACCCTGAGAATGTTAATCTAACAACTTCTGGTTTCCAACTTTGCAGAAAAATCTCTCCGTTTATTTAAATTTTCTTTCATTTTCAGCAGTTGTTATGAGTTGAATTGTGTTTCCAAAAAATATATGTTAAAGTCCTAACCAGTACCTCCAGATGTGACTTTATGTGGAAATAGAGTCTTTACGGACGTAATCAAGTTTTCATGTCTGTGGTCGTTAAGGGCAAACCCTAATCAAATATGGCTGCTGACCCTATTAAAAAGGGGAAATTTGGACGTAGAGATAGACATTCACAGAAGGAAGACAGTCTGAAGACATTCAGGGAGAAGACGATTATGTGACTGGAGTGATGCACCTACAAGTGAAAGAATGCCAAAGATTGTGGGCAAACACCAGAAGCCAGAAGAGACAAGGAAGGATTCTTCCCTAGAGACATCAGAATGAGCATGGCACTGCTGACACCCTGATTTTGGACTTCTACCCTCCAGAACTGTGAGACAATAAATTTCTGTTGTTTTAAGCTACGTAGTGTTTGGTACTTTGTTATAGAAGCCATAGGAAACTAACACAGTGGTGTTTTGTGGTTTGAGGCATACTTGTTTTGCACTTTTTTTGTTAAGTGTATTCCTAAACATTTCATGTGTTTGAATATTCTTGTAAATGATAGTGGTTTTGAAAACATTTTTCTAATTGTTCATTGTTCATTTTTGTATGTTGACTATGTATCTTGGAGTTTTGCTAAATTCACTGGTTAGTCTTAAGTTTTTTATAGTTTCCTTAAGATTTTTAATTTACGTGATCATGTTACATCTTGCTTTCTAATCTGTATACCTTCCATTTATTTCCCTTGCTGTATTTTACTGTCATGCAAGTACAGTATTGAATAGAAGGGGTGGTAGTGGACATCACTGGCTTATTCTTTCTCTTAGGGGGAATACATTCTATATTTAATAATTGTTATGTTAGCTGTAGGTTTTTTGTAGATGCCCTTTATCAGTTTGAGGAAGTTTCCTTCTCAGTAGTTTGCTGATACATTTTATCATGAATGCGGGTTAAACTTTTTCACATGATTTTTTACGTCTATTAAAATAATTTTAAACCTGCATGTATAAATGAAATAACTTCAATAAGCATTAAATTAGAACTAGAGAGAAAAATCAACAAATGTACCACCATTAAAGAAGAGTCTAATATAATTCTCTCTCAATCATTTATTGGTCAAGCAAACAAAAATTTAGGGTAGAAGAGACTCAAACCACAGAATTAACAAATTTAATCTCATGGTCAAAGAACTCTGAACCTAACATTTGATGAATTCATATTCATCTGTTATGTCCATGAAACACTTGTAAGAATTATTAATATACTATTCAATAATTCATTTTTTGACAAATTTCAAAGAATTGATATGCTGTAGGCTATTTTCAACTAGAGTGTTACTATGTAAAGGTTTTTAAAAAGAGATAAATTATACCCATACATTTGTTAAATTTTAAAAATAGACTTGTACTCTAAAGAACATTTTTTTCAAGATCTATTATCTCTGCAACTGTCATGGATTATTCAGTTAATAGTGTCTTAAATTTAATGAAATATGGTAAATATCTTATAGACCCAAGAAGAAAATACCTAGAACTAAACTTTAAAGAATATACTACATACAAATATTTGTGTAATGCAAAGAAGTACTTGGGAGAGAATGCTTGTGTTAACAAAGCATTCGAAGGTTGAAAATTATGATGTACTCATTCAGTTTTTTAGGAAAAGAATAATGAAATAAATTAAAAATAGAAGGAAAGAAATCCTAACAATAAGAGCAAAACCTAAATAAAACAAGAAACAAATTTCTAGTTAGGATTATGGAGCCCAAAATTTAATCCTTTAAGTGAATTACAAAATGAACCTGTAGTGAAATTTATTGACAATAAAAAGAAGGTACGGTTAGTATTCAAATGGATGTATAATTGATATATCAGAAAATAGATTATAAAATAAAATTTAAACATTGTAACAAGCACTTTGAAAACTTAGACAAAGTGAACAAATTCCTATAAAATATATAATTTACTAAACCTTGAATTAGTAAGTCATTCTACATCTACCAAAAAGTGGAATTAGCAATTTAAAATATACCCACAAAGGAAACACCAGACCATGGTAATTTTATAGATTAATTCTCTCAAAATTTCAAAGAACAGATTTTTTTTTTTAATCTACACAAATTCTCCCAGAGAATAAAAAAGGACTAATTCTCAATATTTAGTTGGGCTAGTGTAACCTTGATTCTAAACCAAAAGGTTAGTACAGGAAGGAAACAGGCCAGAATGAATTGTAAATAAAAATTGAAAATCCTTTATGAAATATCACTGAACTTATGAGACTTTCCTCAATCTGATAGAATGTAAATTCAGCAAATATCACTTTAAATGGATAAATATTAGAAAAATTCTATTTAAAATCAGAATTTAGAAAGAAATGTAAAATTTCTTTCCAGTATTATGCTTACTAGCATAGAAAGAAAAAAGGCATTAGGACTGGGAAGAAAATTGTCTCCATAGAAAAATTCCAATTAAACCATAATACATTTATTAGAAGTAAAGAAAAAAGAGACTTTAACAAGATGGTTGATTCACATTATTTTACAATAAAATTGCATTTCTGTTTATGAGCAATTAGTTTAGAAAACATAACTTTAACAGTATTTCTAAGAGCAATAGAAATGATAAGATACAAAGGATAAATCCAGCAAATGTGGAAAATTTGAGTGACCAAAGTTAAAAATTTCATAGAGAGATCTTAAAGAAAACTTAAATGAAGAGAATGCCATGTTCATGGCTAGTAAAACAATGCTGTAAAATATGCCATTTCTCCCTGAATTGATGTATTGATTCAGTGCATTTCAAATCAAAATCCCTATAGGATGTTTTTGTGCAGTTTGATAACCTGAATCTAAAATTTAAATGGAAGCGCAAAGGAGAAATATCAAAGATATGAATAATTAGGTAAAGGATTTGCTTTTCAATATATAACATTGTAATAACAAAGACAGTGAGTTACTGGTTTATAGATAGAGAGCCTGTACAAGGAAAAAGAAGTAGAGTACCAAACAAATCCTAGCAGATAGAATACATTTATTTATAACAGAAGTGACATTGCAGATCATTGTGGAAAGATAGAATGATTAAATAAACAATGCTGAGATACGTGTTATCCATATAGAAAGTGAAGTTGCATCCATATCTCATGCCATACAGAAACTTAGTTCAAGATGGATAGGATATAAATGCACAAAGCAAAATTTTTAAACTTTCAGAAGAAAATAAGGGTATCTCTGTGCTTGTATACAAGCTCAGGAAATTTCTTAAAGAAATTTTAAAATTTCTTTTTAAAAAAGAAGATTGATCCATTCAGTGACATTAAACTTAAGTACTTGATTTCATCAGAATGTGACAAGATCCACATAGAACATAACTGCAATATATTTAACCTCTATAGGATTAATATCAAAATAGGTCAAGACTTCCATCAGGAAAGTAATCAAGATTCTGAAAGGAAGTAGCATTTACAAACCACATATATACCTCACCTCCCACTCTCACCCGCACCCTCACACACAAGATGGCTCGCTCACAAAAGCTGATAAAATGAACTTCATCTTTTGCTGGTGTCATTCTTATTTTACATTAAAGGCAGATCTGATCCTTGACCAATACAAAAAGCACGTAATCTTTATGCTCTGTACTGTACCTGGCACATTAAACTAATCATTGCTTTGTCCTTGATCATTTACAAGGTAAAATCTTGTTACAAGCTGAGCAATTTTTCTTAAGTCTCTCCTCAATAGCCTCATCTGTGTTATCCCTCCTTTCTCCCAAGTTCATTTAGAATGTATGTCCTAATTCTATAAATCCTTTTGTGAGCATTCTGTTGGGATGTTGTCAGATAACTAGTTTCCATATTAATGGGTGCTATAAGAGCCTCAGATTCAATTGGGTCCAAAACTTTATGACATATAGATTTGGAAGGAAAACAGTAGTGAGTACACTCAGTGGGACGACATGACCAAAAAAGATAGGTACCTTCTACCTAAACATTAAAAGGAGAAAAACAAGAACTGCAGTTCCCGGCAAAAAAGAAAGACTCTCCCTCTCCCAAGAGGGCAGGGATTACAACAAACAAAATATAGAGAGAGTATTTCTAAGGAGAGGTTGCAAATGTTGGAGGGCATTCCTAGAACGTTTTAATTATTGCTATTTTACGCAACATGAGCTTTCAGTGTTTTATAAACCTTACAGGAAAGTATTTATTTTCTGATAACAGAGTTTAGTCTATGTAATGAGTAATGTATTATGTAAGTAGACGGACAAAACAAGTTCTCTTTTGAAATAGCAACACTGTCTTCATTTATCATTAAATATTTTCTGATACCAAAGAAGGGAAAAATGCTTTAATAAAAGATTCTCTTATGTAAGGTGTACCTATTCCTGAGACACATGTAGGAGAAAAGATAGATTAAAAAACAAATTATAACATGTTTATTTATATATGTGATATATGTCATCATTAAGTGTGAAGACAGTCTGCTTTAGCCATCAAAGCTCTACTTAATTCAATTTAATGTTATTTTTGCCATAGCATGATTAACGTTTTAAAGTTTTGTTATAGATTTGTGTTGTAAGGAAAACACACACAGGGCTCTTGAATAATAGTAATTATTATTGTTCTGTCTTATGTTGTTTCTTAGAAAACATAACAGTTCACAATGTGTAAGTCAGTTTGTGGATGATTTATTTCTCGTATTTTTCTCAGAGCAACAGAAAACAACTAAAGTAATAGTAAGGGAAGGACATTTAAGATGTCTTAAATTATGCTTCCTCTCCATGAGTGTGAAAAATAAAGATTAAAGAATTGGGTATATTTAATTCATTAGTCATGCATATTAGAAAAAGACACATGAATGTCTTTGAATATAACATTGTTTGTATTTTGAAGTTTACTAGATTTAAATACCTTTGTCTACAAGCATCTAAAACTGACCTGATTGAGCTATTTTTGACTCGGCTTTTTGTCCAATAGATTTTATCAATCAGCATCAAATCACTAACATGTATTATTTAATATTTAATATTAGTTCAAGCTTTAATCCTTTTAGGAACTTTATCTTATACATTTCAAAAATAATATCCTCACATAATGAAATATATGTAAAAACAGGTGTTTGTGACGTCATAATGACTTTTCTTCTCTCTTTTTTTATTCTCAAGTATTCCATTCAAATTCCTTTCATTTGTTTTTCAGGTTGGTGAGGGGTTTTTTCCTTAAATGATCAGCAATTTTAATTATTGCTATTGTTTGCTTCATAGGGTCAAAGAGAATAAGTGATAGTGAAGTCTCTGACTATGACTGCGATAATGGAATTGGTGTAGTATCGGGTAAGAATTTCAGAATTATTTTATAGTAATAATAAGGAAGTGTAACTCATTATTTACCAGTAAATATGTAAATAGATAAATATAATGAGGTACAAAGGACTTACCTCTTTATGCCCCCTCCCCACAGCCTATGGCAGTTTAAACTGAATAATTCTAGTTGCTGGAATACCTGTACCAGTTCTTAGATTGAATATTCTATTGAAAGATGTCTCATAAGTAATACTTACCAATTTTCTATTTTTAAACTACTAAGTAATAAGGATTTCACAATAAATTTGAGAAGTTATATAACTGAAACTTCTTTATACTTCACTAACAGTGTGAAAAAAATCTTTTTAATATCACATATCCAAGTATGTCAAATATTTGAATCCACTTTTTTGAAATTTTTTTCATTGTTGTTATGTGGATTAGTATCAGGTACAGCTACATTCTGAAATTATGGTATTGTAGTTTAAAATATTGACTCACTTATGGTTAGAAATTTATCTGATGATTTGATATTTTAGGTAAGTAGCTATTTTTAATAAATTCTGGCAAAATTTTTATATATATTATACTCAAAATATTATAAAAATGTTTGATTCTCTTCTTCTTGAAGGTTAATTAGCTTAGCAAATTTCATAAGCATAACCAATTTTATCATGAACAAAATATGTTTTATTGTATGTAAGACGTGCTGCAGTTGCATCAGTGACTGACAGTTTTTGTTGGACAGTTTTTTGATAGAATATGAGTCAGTTTGCATGCTACCAGTGTACTACTTTTAAAAAACCCAATGACTATCTTTTAGCCTTTATTTTTTGCACTAAGGGTTAACAATATATTAATTCACTAAGACTGCAAAAATATTTTTTGTGTTTTATGGTTTGTGAATTAAACCTGAATAAAGTCATATTTCTCATGATCTCTTGCTTGGAGATCATTAGCAGTTTTTTCCTGCTTGTGTTCTAGTCTGTTAATTGACTTTTCAACTTCTTCTCTTTATTAAATATCTAGCCACATCAGATTTTTTTCACCCAAAATATTTTCCTTCAGGTCATTAAAGCTCTTTATCTTGATGCCATTTTTGGCATATCTCAATTCTTTTATTTTCTATTTCCAGGATGACAAAAAAATGATCATGTTATTATTTTTCCATTCTGTTAAAGGAACTGTATCTTTTGAAAAAACCTTTTCAGGAATCATTCATTATTTTGGTTAGTACTCTCTGGAAAAATTTTTTTTGTTACAGAATAGTATTTCGCAAACCTACACAATTCAAAGTGTTTACCCTGGGTTCATTACTTTTTACCACCATGAAACATCATCGTTTCTTGTCTCAATGTTGTTATCAATTTTTTTACTATATAGTGAATCATTTAATAATCCATTGAGGAAAAAAGACTGCTGTAATATCCTATATGTTGCTATTTTGAAATCCAGTGTAATCTTTGAGACATGGTTTTTTCATCATATACCATATTTTAATAATGCATTTGAAAGATAACATTTCAAAAACTACAATACCATAGTCCTGATTTTGATGTTTATAAAAAGGATATGGAGATAACTTCAAATACTTGGAATCTGTCAGAATTTACATATTTACTTCAAATGGTATTCAGAGTGCTTTCTAATATTGTTTATTTCTTAAAGAAATAACTATAGACTATAGAAATTAGAAACTTTTTGTCAAGTTAATCATTTATTTATTTATTTTATTTTTTAAAATAGATCTTTATTGGAGTATAATTGATTCACAATACTGTGTTAGTTTCTGTTGTACAGCAAAGTGAATCAGCCATATGCATACATATATCCCCATATCCCCTCCCACTGTTTTTTTTGTTTTTTAACATCTTTATTGGAGCCTCCCTCCTTTATAATTATTGAGAACTATTTGAAGCTCTTCTAGGTCAATGAAGAGATGAAAATGTTTTTAGAATAAACTTGAATCTTTTACTGAATATTATTAACTGTGTAAAAAAGTTTTACTCTACCAAGCATAGGGCCTTGGACATAGTAGCTCTCTAAATATTTGAATATTTGTCTTTCCTTTTCAATGTAAGTGTTTATAAGATATTATTTTATCTTAGTATTATGCTTTATTCATTATGCTTTACATTTAGTATATTCAGAGCTTTTCAACTTCACTAACATTTTATGTTTTTTCAGTGAAATACAAAATACAAAAGATCTTAGTGTATAGATAACTATAATCTTAATATTTCCACCTTTAGATTATCGACACAATGGTCGAGATCTTCAAAGCTCAACATTGTCAGTGCCAGAGCAAGTAATGTCATCAAACTATTGTTCACCATCAGGGTCTCCTCACCGAGTAGATGTTATAGGAAGGACTAGATCTTGGTCACCCAGTGTCCCTCCTCCACAGAGGTAAGACAGCATAACATTTTATTTGTAAGATGATATTATAAGCCTATTTATCATAAAATATTATTGGAAATTTTCAAAGATAATAAATTCTTGTAGAAAAAAGTTACTTAGGGAAAAACATACCTGCTATCAATAGCCTCTATAATGAGAGTAAGATGAAATATGGGCTACTTTGTAACTTAAGATGACCTATATATAATTTTATAGTTACAGTTATAAAGAAGATCCAACTTCCAGTCTCATATGTATATTGAGCAGATCTAGTTAGACCCAACTAATTATACTCATGAATGACATAGGTATTGATAATTTAAGAAATTGGAAAAAAAAATTTGATGGAGCTATACAATTAAGAACAATCATGAGAAGACTAAAAAGGAATGCACGGGCAGTGGGAAGAATTGCTTGGAAAATCTGCAACTCCAGGTCTTATGCTTAGTGGAAAACTCTGATCAATCCAGTTAAGTACAGAAAGGTTTAATGGAGTAAGAACCGTGGAAGTAATGTGTTTCCTAACAGGAAATATGTGCATAATTTCACATTTTATATACTTGCTATGTTTAAGGATATTTGAACTCTTAGAATGACAGCCTTATAACACTTATTTTAAATGAGCAATTGATTAGTTTTAGGCATTTAGACTTAGAATTTTAAATTGTAATCTTAATTTTGTACATGGTATTGGACTATTTAAGAAAAAAGGTTTATTATATTTATAAATTTAACAATTTATAAGGATATTAAGGACTTTAAAAGTGTTAATTTAGACAATTAATTGAAGAGAAAATCTAATATGTTAACAAACATAGTTTAAAATGTTTGAAGATGTTGAATTAACTAAATTTGTAAATGGGACTAAAATTATTAAAAGTCTTCTGAAAAGTAATTGTTTAAATGTGGTAGGCCTATCAGTAGAGTAATAAGATTTGTAATCTGAAATTTAAAGTGCAAGAGAGAAAGAGATTTTGAATTTGTAGCTTTAATAAATTAAGTCCTTCCTTGTTAAAAAAAAAAAAAAAGAATACTTGACTTTTACCAGGGAAAAAATATTTGAACATGCCAATAGAAAATTGGCATGGGTTTTAGATTAGATTCACCTGCACATAATAGAAAGCCCGTAATAACAGGAGCTTATGTAAAAGGTTTATTCCATCATGAAAAAGAAGTATATAAGTAGACAATCCAGGCCAAGAATGGCAGCTTAAAAAAATAGTCATTAATCAATTCTAAAGACATCAGTTAGATTTTAAAAGAAATAACAATTAATATCCCTAAAATAAGATCCACCAGTATATTGTCTATAAGCAACATGCTGAACTCATTTTCTCCATACAAATCTATTCCTCTTCCTGTATTACATATCTCGTTATCACTACTATACACCTGGGAGTCATCCATTAATAGTTTTGATAATCCTTATCTCCATCCCCATTGATATTAGCTTACTTTTATGTTATACCTCTGTTATAGCAGCAATCTCCTATTAGTTAAAACAAAACAAAAACCTTGGACTTGACATTACAGTGATTTTTGTCTTTTTCTACTATATTAATAAACTTTGTTTCTTAGTATAATATGTGACTATGGTCTATTAAGATATTTAATGGATCTTGCTATTTCAGTCGGAATGTGGAACAGGGACTTCGAGGGACACGCTCTACTATGGGACATTATAATACAATTAGCCGAATGGATAGACATCGTGTCATGGATGACCATTATTCTCCAGATAGAGACAGGTAAATATGATCAAATACTATTAGAGCTTATTATAATTGCTGCCTTCAGGAAGAAGGTATTACCATAATATATTTTCATCCTGAACTTGGGTATTTCTTATCTTAGTTTCTAAAACCATATGCTTCCTTTACAATACCTACATTGATTCTTTTGATTGCCACATCATTAAAAAAAATTAAAAAAACAAAAATAACCTTTTGTTTGGTAAGAAAAAAAATTCATTTTGCTCTTTCAATTTTGGTACTTTGTTAAATCAAACCAGTTAAGTTAGTGAATTTGAACATGAGGTTATAATGATAATCATAAGGAAAATAAGATGTTGTATTATTTTTACCTTGTCATAACCAATTATCATATAGAAAAATACTTTCATGAGACAATAGATTTAAAGTCTTTTACATTCATCAGGGAAATAAGTGTGACTTTTTTTATATAAAAGTGTTAAGACAAGTCTGGTTTGTTTAGGAAACAGACACAAAAACTGATTCATGAAGAGGTTTTTCCTCATGGCTTTCAGTAAACCTTTTAAGCAACTTAAAGAATCATGCTTGTCAGCTGCTGTACTTGAGAGACTTCTCTGAATTTGCTCTAGTAAATGTGATATACTTAGAGGTAATACGGTATGTTTCAATACATACGTTAATTACTACTAATTTTTTTAAGTTAAGCAAATTGGTTAACCCTCTAATTCATGGTTTGGTTACATATAAAATAGAAAATGCTATGATATTTCCCCAAAACTATTAAAAGGATTTAAGATAAGGATTAGGATAGAAAGCTTAAATTACTATTCAGAGACTATTATGATGAAATAACACGTGAACTCAGAAGTCTCTTTGTATGCATCCTAAACTAATTTTAGTAAAACCACTTGGGGGTTTTCAATCAATTGATATGAAAATTTGCTGTCAATATTTATATATTTAATTGTTTTATCTAAGTCTAGGGTTATACTCAGTTCATGCTTATAATTTCATTGTGTTGGAGTACACTTTTCCAAAAGAAAAGACAGGGAATATCTTAGTCTTTAATAGTGTCAAGCAAGTGTTGACTTTTGTGTCTGAGATCTGAGAAGAAATAGGAAATTATTAAGTTAATATCTTTCTTAGTGTTGAATGAAAGTTAATGTAGTGTTTTATTTCTTTTTCATTTATTTGACTTTTTCATAGTGGTCTGTGTCTTTAGGGGTAATTATAGGCATGCTACCTATAGAAACTGATGCTTATCAAGTACAATAATAGTGAATACGTTAGTGTGATTAGGAAGGAGTCATATTAGGGTGGATAAATGAGTTTTTTGTTACCTAACAGAAATTCAGTAATTTTTGGAAATTATTTCTGTAATGATTCATAAGCTCCTTGTTCATTGAAGGTTTGTTAAGCAAATGATGAGGGAGAAAAGTCTGAAATGGCTTTAAATCTTCCAAGTTTATATAAAATGGACTTGATATTTTCTCTGAAGAAAATACGGTATGGTCTAAATCCTGCAGAGAAGAATAGAATAAAATTAACCTCTAGAATTATACTTACAAACAAAAATAGTCACTATCATATCAAATGCATAATATTTTATCAATATTTTAAGACATATAGCCCTAAGGTTAGTGACCAGAAAAATGCTATTAAATCCTTGGTATTAGTTAGTATTTGAATTAGTCATAATTGAAATGTCATATTTTCTTGTTTACTTTATAACTTTATGAATCTTTTAGTTTAGCAAAAATGTTCAAGTAATTCAGAAGTTTTGGGGGAAGATGATCCATGTGGTTTCATTACTTTTGTGTTGTACATTACCAGATCATAATTACTCTTAATTGTGAACTGTTTCAAATCCTTTTTGAAATAAGTGAAATAGAATTTCATTTAAATAGGACTGTAAAACCATTTCTAATATATTTTGAGTTATTTTTGTAATCATTATTCATTAACATGAAGAATCAAAAATAAAAATACAGTATTATTCATGTAGGTAGTCTATCACATTATTAAACAATGGGTTCTTAATTTCTGTTTTATCCTAATATTCTAAAATATTTTCTATAATAGAATACATGTGAAAGCATTGTAATTTTTATGTACTATTTAGAAGGTAAGAACACTTTAGACCTCTTACAGTGAACTTTCATGAACAGCATTTTATAGAGTCAATCAATAATATTGTTGATTAAAAAGCCTAAAAGAGAATTTCCTTTGAGAGAGTAGGTAAAATTTAGGTATTTTGAGTGGTGCATTAACCTTTCTTGTCAGTAAGAATTGACACACTGACCTTAATAGTATTTCATGGAATGTACTTTTTTCATAGGATTTGGAACCAAATGGCATTGGGTTTGAATTTAAGCTTTTTGCCACTTGCTAGTGGTGTGTATCTTTGTGAAAACTAATCTCTTTAACACTTGATTTCCTTATATATAAAATTAGAATATTAGTACCAACTTTATAGGGTTGTTGGGTAGATTAAGTGACATAGTGCCTCCAGTTGCATGGTACTCAAAAAAGGTGCCTTACTCGTAACATTTTAAAAGGATTTTTGGCTTACAAATAATTTACATTTTAATGTGCTTATCAATTAAGCAGAGAAAAGAGAAATCTGTCAATTCAGGTGTTTTTTAAAGACATTTGTAGAGAATATAGGACAGGAGTTGGACCTTGAAAAAATGGGCATGTTTATTCAGGCAAGAGCAAAAGCAAAGACACAGAGGCAGAATACACATGTACATCAGAAAGACCCAGTACGAAGGATGAAGGACTTGGGAACATATTGGAAAGTTGTGAATGAAGATAATGGCTTTTACATTGGCTATATTGGGTGAGAAATGATGCTATTTGACATTAATTTGTAGTACCTGGTTAAACTTAAGGGTGTAACAATATCCTTTTCTTATAGGTAACATAAAAAAGAATTATATATAAAATTTTGATTGGGTCTTTCTCTGCACATCTCACTTTATTTTCATGAGTCAAATTCCTATTATGTTTTGAAAAGAAAGTAGGTTCATTACAAGTAATTCAGAAACTTGGATACAAGGATATTAACTAAAAATGATTAATTGTAATGGACATCTTTCATCTTCCTTTTCATCGTCCATACTTTTTGTATCATTGTTTCTCTGGTAAATCCTGGTAACTACTACAAAAAGGAACATCATTTTTCTGGGGCAAACCATGTGACTTTAGTATTAGAAATCATTTCAAGAGCTTATTTGTTTACAGGAGTTAATTTACTATTAGAATAAGTGTAGAGTACTAGATACTATTTCTATAACATGTCAGAGATATCTTACAGTACACATTTTTATGTCTATCCTAGAGACCAAAATATATTGGTTGCATTTAATTCCATAGAGTATACTTTTAGCATAATAAGAAAAAAAAACATAACACTGGCAGAACATATATTACTTCATAAACTTTTTTCTTCTGTGCATTCAATGAATGCAGGTATATTCTAAAAAGAAAAATGCCCTGTTATATGGATCTCTGAAATACCTCACACATATGCTATTTCTCTACTCTTTATCAGGCAACCAGCTACCAGAAAGTGCCAAACATACCTATAACTATTTATAGTCTTTTTGTGATCCTTTCAGTTATAAACTATGAGAGAAATACATCTCTGAGAGTTTGAAAATACAGAGAAAGTAAATGAAAAAAGAGAATTCATCGTACAAAAATAATACAACTTTTTATTCATTATATTTCAGGAATATATTTTAGCTTATTTAAATCATAGTATATTTTAGGAACTATAAGGTAGCAAAACAGTAACAATATCAAAGACAGAGCAGAAAGTTTGGTATTAGATTGAGATTGTTGGAAACTTAGCTTTCAAAATCCACAGGTTACTTAAGAATAAGATTTTTATCTCCTTTTGCAGTCCTTTTTATGTATCTGCTAGTCCTAAAAGGGAACATTCAGGCTAATGAAATATATAGAAGGATAATTCATTTTAAATATAATTTTGTTTTGTCTTCAAAGATTATATTTCTTAGTAAGAATCAGAGTGTGTCAGGAAATTGGATCAGTAATCTTGTTCAGTTCTTTGAATAGTGATATTTTTTTCTCATGATTTGAGAATCTGTTACTCCATTTTTTTCTCTTTTTACAATTTAGTCACTTTTTTAGTTTTCTGTTTTATTCTTTTACAGTGAATTACAGCTCCGCTAAATTTTTAAAAAATTTCAAACAAATTGGACTAAATGCATTCTGTAATATAACAACTTTGTTTAACTCATTATGTATATTCATGACAGTATTTATTGCTTAGATTTTATAATATCTGTTAATTTGGGGAGAAAAGTAAGCATACTTTAATACAGAAGTGTAAATAAAATGTTTTTAAGTTGTACTAATTGGATGCAGCAAAGGACTTCTGTATCTTAAGTGGATTTTAGGGGGCTTACTAAAACAGTATGGTTAATTTGTGTAATGTTCATAGATGCGTCTTTATACTTTTCACTCCATCTCAAGGGGGATCATGACCAGATTAGGTTAAGAGGTATAACATATCTATAGAAAAGTATATAATCAGGGTTCTCCAGAGAAACAGAACTAGTAGGTTGGATAGAGAGAGGGAGAGGGATTTATTATGAGGAATTGGCTCACACGAATATGGAGGCTGAAAAGTTCTACCATCTGCTGTCTGCAAGGTGGAGACCCATGAAATGGTGGTATAATTCAGTCCAAGTCCAAAAGCCAGAGAACCTGAGAGCTGATGGTATAAATCTCAGTCAGAGGACCAGAGAGTTATGAGATGTCTAGCTCAAAAATGAGGCAGGAAAAAAGGGAAAAATTCCTCCTTCTTCTTACTTTTGTTCTACTCAAGCTCTCACCAGATTGCCTGATGTCCACCCACAATGAAGAGGGAAATCTACTGATTCCACTGATTCAAATGAGAATCTCATCCTGAGACACCTTCACATACATACCCAGAAATAATGTTTAATGTGGACACCCCTTGGCCAATTAAGTTGACACATAAAATTAACCATCACAAAAAGGGAAATAAAACAAACTGTTGCTTGATGAAGGTGATTCCTGTATAATGTTTTCTTTTGCGTTATAGAGACAAAATTAATTATAAGCCTCCCCAAGGAAAATATTAGAAATTGGATGATGATATATATGTTCTATGAATATGAAAGTTTTAACAAGCTTTGAATTTTACACATTTTTGTTACTCTTAAGTAATTTTCAGAGACAGTTGATTCCTTTTTAATGCAATAAATCCCAACATCACTACTGTTGGATTTTCTTCCTCCTCTTTGTAAAGCCAGGAAAGTCTCTTTTTGATACTGTTTTCCTTATTTTCTTATACTACATAGGTTTGTAATTTTTTGTTTACAGTTCTAGAATGTTTCTATGATTATGTGAACGACTGCTCTCTTTGGACAGTAGGTTGACCATGAAAACAGTGTAATTGTGTTATACTTTTTAGTTCAACCCAAAATATATTTATTGAGTGGGTCACTCACGCATTATGCACAAAGATTTAAAATAGGCTTCCTCCTGGTCTAGATAAACAGATGATCCAACTGATTATACTAAGTAATTCATACCAACTAATTATACAATATACCAACTAGTTATAAAATGTAGAAGACTGGGAGGCCTAAGCATAGTAGTGTTGGAACAGATTGGAGAGAAACTTACTTGCTTGGATCTATTGGAAAGACCTTCAAAGAGAAGTTGGACTTTAAAAATGAGAAGAATTTTGAAAGGCAATGAAGTGGAGACAGGGAGTATGATGGGCATTCTTGGATGAGTGATGAGCATGAACAGAGTCTGGAAGTCAGGAGAATATGGGATATATTTAGAGAATCTTAGGTAGTCTGTTGTACCTAGATAAAAAGTTGTGGTATGGGAAAAGGGAAGTAATAGGAGATGAAGATTGAATGTAGCTTACAACTTAATTTGTGTACCATTTTAAAGAATATATACTTGTTTCTTAATATGGGAAGCCATTGAAGGACTTGGAGCAATGTGCCTACATGATCAGAAGCATACTTTGTAAATATACTTCCATAGACAGAGTGGACCAGGAGAGGGTTGGATTCTGAAGGAAAGGAGACCTAATAGAAGGTTATTTCAGTGGACGTGGTAAGCCTGATTTAAGGTAGTGGCAGAAGAAAAGGAAAAGAAGGAATAAATCTGAGTTATTTAGGCATTAGAATGAGCAATGTTTTTAAATCATTTGAATGTGGAAAATAAGGAAAATGGAAGAGTTAAATTTTGAGATTTTAAAGCTTGGTTTATTAAGTAAATATTTAAATCCTTAGTTGAAAGTAGAATTAAAAGAAAAGGAATAGCTGAAGTATTATATTAAATTCCAAAGGGGGATTAAAGAGTTATATATGAAACTAGAAGGGCCTTTGGAGATTATAGGGTTCTATGTTCTAAAGAGGTACGTGAAGAATTGCTCTTGTAGGTAAGGATGAAGCCAAATGGGTAGGGTCTAGGCTTCTTACTCCCTCTGTAGCAGTGCCATTTTGATTTTATTGAATTCCTAAATATTGGTTTTACATAAAATTTTGTTTGCAAAAACAACTGGTCTTCCACTCAAAAAGAAAGTTGGAAAACTACTGCTCCAGCCCCCTTATTTCACAAATGTAGCACCAGATGTCCAAATAGGCCAATGTCTTGCTCGTCTCACAATTGACATGCGTTTTTCTAAAATGCCTACATGACACTCAAGCAGCCATGTGGAGATCCCAGGAAGCCGCTGGAAATGTGAAACTCAAAGACAAATCAAGGCTAAACCAAAGTGAGAATTTACACTATAAAAACAAATAGTATTATCCAGAAAGAAGGTGTTGGAGTATAAAGAAGGTCGAGGAACAGATCTTGGGAAACCACTGTCTCTGAGGAATAAAAAGAAAGGGAATCAGTAAGTGAAATGGATAAAGAAGCACTAAATAGGCAGAGACCAGACCAATGTGTACATGTTAAGAGCCTGAATTTTGGCTGAAGAAAGCCCTGAGTTTGAAACCACTCCTGCTACTTACTTTATGGCTGTGCGCAAGCACTCACAGCCTAGTTTCTCTGTCTGTGGGAATACTAGACCCTATCTCAATGAGTTGTTACGAGAAGTAAATGAGATATAAACAAAGCTTTAATGGAGTATGTGGCACATAGTTAAGTGTTATATAAACACTATTTTTTTTCATTGAAGTATAGTTGATTTACAATGTCGTGCCAATCTCTGCTGTGCAGCAAAATGACTCAGTTATACACATATAGACATTTTAAAATATTCTTTTCCATTATGGTTTATCACAGGATATTGAATATAGTTCCCTGGGCTATACAATAGGACCTTGTTGGTTATCCATTCTAAATTTCTAATAGACAGAGAGAATAGTATTTCAGAAACCAAGAGAGTGTCAAGAAATAGAGGTTGAAAATCATTGTCTAAAACCATAGATAAGTGCAGTGTGATGAAGATCAAGAGGAAATCAAAGGATTTTTTAGAATTTCAGATAATATTCACAGCTTCAAGAGAATGGTAGAGACAGAAATCAAATCACAGTAAGCTTTAAGCATGAGAAGTGAGAAAGTGGTAGCAAGAATTGTAGATATATCTAAGATGTTTTATGATTGAAAAAAAAGTCAGAGGAAGACAAGGTTAGTGAAGTTTTATTTTTAGGATTAAGTGCAGTTGTGGAAGGGAAGGCATGAGACAAAAATGAATGAAGCAAGGTCATGTGGGAAGTAGGATTACAAGTAGAGGAATTGCCTCTTCATTTGTTGCAAAAGAGGACAAGTGGAGATATAAATATATATGTACTCTATATTTAGAGGTGTTGAGAGAGACCAAGATTGGTTTCCATTTTTTACTGAAACATGATGATCATCTGCCAAAATTAAGTGTTTTGACATGAAAGACTTAAAAAAATAGAAAAATTGTAGATCCGTGCTATAGAAAGAAGAGAATCAGCTACAGAAGGGTAAAAAGGTCAATGTGCTACTTTGATGGCTTATGGTAGTCATGAGGCATGAAGTGTAGCAGAGCCAATAGCATGTAATAAACATATAATAAACATAGTGAATGGAAAATGGATAACATCTAATACATTTACAAAGTAAAATTATTATTCAAATTAAGGAATTTGAATCAGTTTGCTCCTTACTAAATGGAATTTTATAAACTCTTTAAGTTACTTTTAATTAGTAATGATTGAAAAGAAATAGCTACCTTATAAAATCTCCTAAGTGTGATAGGTATTAGAAATTACTTTTTTTATTATTTTCTTCTTAAGTTTTCTGGTTATTTTATTATTTTTCTCTTTCTACCTTTCCTCCTAAAAAATGAGAAAGCATCTGTATTGTATAACATTCTATAGATGGTGCTAAAGATGTTTAAGTGATAATTGATAAGATTTTATTTTGAAATATTATTTGTTTAATCTCAATTTGTTACATTTTCTTGTGTTTTGTTTTAGAATATTTAGAATATTTTAACCTTTAGCACTGCCATATTACAATGGACATTGGGAGGAAGGAGCAAGCTTTCCAGTAACAGTTTTCATTTGCTTTGCTTACTATCTGCTTATCTTTTTTGAATCTCACTTTTAACAATTAAAATATACTTTCTCATTTCTTTCCTGAGTCTCATTTATATTCTTGTTTCTACCATGCTTGCAGTCATTTTCTTACTCTACCTCGCTCCAGATACAGTCAGACCATTGAACATCATCACAGGGATGGCAGGTATATTTTTCTTACAATTGAGTCTGTTCGTAGAATTGCATGTGCCTGTCTATTGATATGATATAACTCACTTCTATTTTTGTTTTTTATATATACATATATGGTTATTGATGAAATATAGAAGTATCATCCTTATAAAATAGTAGAAAATAAAGCATATATAAACACTTTAATTGTATTAAGATGTCAAAAATATAGCTTCCCCTAATGGGCTAGGATCATCTCTTTGATGATTCTAAAAGTTTAACTCACCAGAAATTACATTTGACTCTTATTACGTACAAAAGTAGAATAACAGTATTATTAAAAATTAATTGCATTTGACAGCTCACCTTCCTCTGCAGCACTAGTTGATAATTAGATATTTAGGCAGCACTAGTTGAGCGGTACATATCTTAACAACCCACTTCCCCCACCTCCCTCTGCAGTCAGTCCTTGAACGTGCTTAGGTTGGACTGAGGTTTATGAGGGTAAACTCAGGTTTATTGTTACCTTGTCAAAGGTGGCTGTGATCTACTCGTTGGTCATAGTAGATGAACCCAGATCCCTGGAGAATACTGGGTCTGTCTACCCAGACCTAGTATTTCTAGTCTAGCACCATTCTCCTTGTACTGAAGGGAAATATAAATTACCTGGCATTTAACAGAAAGGAGGATTAGCTTTCTAGTTAATCCTAGAAGGAAATCGAGTGGGGAAAGAAGATCTGTAAAGCTTGCAGTTTCTCAAGGCTAAACGTAGCTTTAGGGATTTGAGCCAGTTCAGTGACAACATTTTTAGGCCCGGTAGGCAGGGAAAAGAATGGCAATGACAATGTGGTTGTGGATTCAGCTGTATAGATAAGGAATTATGTGCTGTACTCACTCTGACTATGGTTTCAAAGTGATTGGGTTATGTGTGACCACTTTTATCCTATTAGTTTAGTTAATTAAGAGTTGATAATGAAAGAGCTTAGAAAAAAATAATTGAAACTAATGGGTAAATTCCTAAGGATTGAATTCATTTAGACAAATGTGGAAGGAAACATAGAGATATCATCAATAATAAATTCTAATAATTCAAATTTTGTGATGTCTTTCAGTAAATGTAATTGAAATTTAGTGCCTTCCAGTTTATTATATGATAGTGGTTATTGCTATATTTTATTTTCTTTTACATTTCTCAGTCTCTTTTTCTGTTATTTTGCTTCAATACTAAATAATTTTTACTTTGCTGTTGTTAATGTCTTTTATTTTTATTATTGCTGTATATTACATTCAGACTTTCTTGGTTGCAATGATCATACATTTATCTTACAAAAATGTGAAAAGCAGTTTTATAATTTATAACTGGGCAAAAAACAGTTTTATAATCCTTATAATTGGGCAAGACCTTTCTTAAGGTGGGTGGCATGAATGAGACATTACTGATTATAGGCTTATTCTTCTTACACTGGTATCTTTCCATTTAAATATAAATTAAGATCATGAACCACATTAGTTTTTTATACTCTGTATTTTTCTTAATTATCAATAAGTAGCTTGTCTGCTTCATATCATTTATTCTTTCAGTAACCCAACATAGATAGAACCAGTTCTTGATCAGCTCTAGGTTGGTTATCAATTTCATATACTTACTCAAATTCTCAATCTCAGCCTAACTGGCCTATTTTGAAAGAGAGATTTCTGAATTGTCTTTTGTACCATAATTTAGTTTATATTCAGGAAACACAATATCATTGATGTTTATAGTAAAGTAAAACAAGGTTAGAAAAATCAGTTTTAGAAAACAAGTTATCAAATAACTTACTATAAGATTTGCTGTCACTTAAATGATTCAAATTTGTGAGTCTAGTGTACACCTACTCTGGAAAAGTTGGATAGATTTTGTGAGAATGCAGTCTTGAGTTGCTTTTAAAAATATTATCTTTAATCGTTATTAGTTTGACACATACAAAAGAATGTGTGCATGTTTCAAAGCATAGTAATAAAATAAGCATTTATGAATCTACTACCCGAACCAAGAACAGAATATATGGTTGGTTACACTCCTTGCGTCTACCTATAGGCTCCTTGCCTATTGCATTCGTATGCCTCTTCCAAAGAAGTAGTAAATGCTGTACTGAATATTCAGCTTAATATTTCCTCCCTTTGTTTTTTTTTTAAAGTGACTTTGATCATTTATTTCACTCTGCTAACTTTCTGAGTTACTCAGTCCCTCTGACTCGCACTTCAATCCACTATGAGGTTCTGGGGATTGTTGAAAATATAAAAACTCATCTAGTCACCTATCCCTTCTTCTTTATTTATTACCGTAATATTCCATGCTTCTTGTTTAACCCCTGTACCTTTGTAGGTAATGCAACTGAACATAATCACCCATTTCCCTTACACGTTGATATCATCTGTTGACCTCTTGGTTATGCTATTTTATGCATGTGGCTTTAGTCTTCCTCTTTATCACAATTTCTGCCATGAGCCTGAGTGCTATTAGCATTCACCTGAATGATCTATTCAGCACCCACTCACTTCCTTGACCATCTCGAATTGGAGGTAGTGAACTTTACCCCCAGTTCTACTTCACTCAGTCACTCCCATGGCCATGCTCTGAATATTATCATCACTTGAAATTGTTCTACCTTTGAAATCTTTTAAATTTTTAAAAAATTTTTAATATTTTATATAATTTTTAAAGGTTACTTTCCATTTACAATTATTACAAAATACTTCACTCTTGGACAAGAACTACACATGGTTCTTTCTTATTCTTTCATTGAGTTACTTTTAACTCACTGGTTCTTTTATCTCAATAGACAACTCCACTCTCTTTACCCATTTACCTTTCCCAATTAGTCTCCACTTTTCTTTACTTACTTACATATCCAGAGGTTGAATCCATTCTCAGAAATATCCTCAGTTCCCTTGCAACATTGTTCTGCTTTTGCCTATTTGACAAAGTCCAAATGTGGATCAATCTCTGTCTCTTGCCAAATGGTTTTTGATCTAAATTACCCAAGTTCTCCCTAACTACCTACTTGAGAAAAAATAACTGAACATTTAAAGGAAAAGTGACCTCTTTATTGAGGATTGTGGGAAGAATAAAAAGAAATTGGCACCAACTTTCTAAGTATCCAGTTTCCTGGTCTAGATTTCAAGGTGGCATTAACTATCATGGTCTGGGAATTCCCTTTCTGTGAATAAATATGTGTTAATAGTTCCGAGTAGACCATAGTTTGGCTGTATGAAATCTGGAATTTTCTGAATGGAATAAATGTAGTAAACTCAACATGGCATCTCCAATATGTGAAGAATCAGAACAATTGGTCTCTCTGTTTCATGTTTGTAAAATGAAATATTACGAGTGCTTTCTCTTTGGAACAGATGAAGAAAAGCTTAAATAATGTTTGCTAAACTTCTTTTATATTACTTCAGGAAACAAATGTTTAACTAATATTAAGAATCAAAACTTTTTTATCTTCTGAACAGGTTATGCTGACCAGTGCAAAATTATCTCTGATCATTGTGTATTTTAAAACACATTCAACATTTAAACAAACATATTTAGAATGGATATCAGGTTACCTTTTATTGATTTCCCTTTAAGATATATTCTTTATTTCAATAAATATATCTTTTATATTTTAAAATTTACCCCCAACCCTACTTTTCCTCCTAGTAATTATCTTTACTTAAAGCTATACATAACATATTAAGGAATCACTGACATTGCTGGTGGAAAACGTGGCAACTTTTACATAAAAATGTGATGGAGGAGATGACAACTAGGCTATATCTTAAAGGAAGAATTAGAATTATTTAAGGGGAGGTAAGGTAGGATGTTGGTGGAATTTTCAAGAAATGTGTGAGCAAAGTTACTAAAGTAATAAACACCATGTTTTAGTGCTGTTGGAGCATTAGACACAAGGCAGGGAATAACAAGAAATGAATCTGGAATGATAGAGATGGTCCCGATTATGAATAACCTTGTATACTCTGTTAAGGAACTTAGGTCTAAGACTGTACGTGATAGAAGTACTTTGAAGAGTTTTAGTTTGGGGATGGGTATAATACTATAATATAGTATTATAGTATTATAGTATTAATTAATTAATTAAATATTATAGTTTAGTTTGGGGATGGCTATAATAATGGAATAATATAACACACTAGAACTATTTACTCACTCTAGAATAATTACTCTAGAGACTCTGTGGGTGGTTGATTTGAGAGAAAAGGGTATGGAAAAGAAAAGCACATACCGAGGTATTTGCCTTGTTCTAGGACAGCAGAAACTCTTTGAGGGCCTGAACTAAGTAAGGTAGTGGATGGAGAGATCGAAGATGAGCGTTAATCAATTAAAATCAATAATACTTGGTAAACAATGCGATCTGGATGTTGAGGGGGAACCAAGAGTCAAGAAACGCTCCTAATCTTACAGCTTGGGTAACTGGGTGCCTGTGGTACCTTAACAAAGATGGGGGGAATTGTTAGGAGAGGAATCAGTTTAGGTGAGAGACAAGTTCAGTTTTGGAATTATTGAGAGGGCTAAGAGGAAACCTCTAGCAAGGAGTAAAATAAATAATTTTCAAGCTTAAAGAAGTAGTTTAGCCTACGTAGAGCAATTTGCGAGTAACTTTACTACTAGTGGGAAGTAGCCACAAAAATGAAAGTGAAATCAACCAGAAAGACTACCCATGAAATGAGAGCCAAGGAGTTTTCCTCTGCCATGGGAAACATTAACATTTAAGTGGTAGACGAAGGAAGAGAAATTTCTGAAGGACATAGTGAAGGAAGAATGAGAAAAGTAAGAAGAATAGAGCTAAAAAATTAGAGAGTTTTAAGAAGGAAGAAATAATGTCAGCAATAAAAATAATAAATGAAAAATGCCCATTGATTTGTCAAGGGAAAAGTCATTGGTGACTTCCACTGATGATTTTGGAAGGGTAGTGAGGGAAGAAAGGCAGAATTCAGTGGCCTGAGGCATGAGTGGGAGATAAGAAAATAAATACACCAAAAGAGTGTGGAGGAGAAGTATTAGATAGGGGTATGTGATACCAGAGTAGGTTTCTTTCTTTTAGAATAAGAAATATACCCTGTGTTGACAGGCTTGGAGGAAAGAATGCTTTAGGAAAAAAATATAGGTTGAAAACACAGGAAAAAGAGGATGACTGGAGGAAAGGTCTTAGAGCAGTAGGTAGGGCTAACCACACAGATGGAGTTTGTAAGCATAAAGAAGCTCTTATTTACCATTGAGACAGGAGGAAAATAGATGAGAGAGTTGGAACTAAGTAAGTTTTTAAAGGATGTTAAATTGAAGGTAATTTTGTTTGATAACCTCAATTTTGTTGTTGCTGTAATTGAGATTACATGATTGTTTTTGAGACAAATTCCTGAGGATTCCCAGAGGTTGAATACGATGTTTGATTGAAAATGAGAAAGTTTAAATAGTTGTTGGGTAAAAACTGATGGGAACTGATTCAATATAAGTAAAAAGATTTTTGGTGATGCCACCACGGCAAATGTTGGAAACCATGAATCTGCAATGTGCCAACCTGTATGAATGTATGCTTTGCTTAAGCAATACCCAGTTGCCTAGATGTTGAAGAATCAGATTATGGCATTGAACCAATTTTAGGGTTTTGATGAATGTTTGGAAGATTTGGTATAGAAGGGCATCTGAGTGTTTTTATAGGAGGGGTTCAGATGATCAATCATAGAGTCTAGGATGAGAAGGATGGAAGAAAAGCAAAGAGGGTGCTATATACTGGCAGGAATTGGTTGGACCAAGGAACAAAAAGTATCAAATGGAGATCAAGTAAATTGGGAGTGAGATTATAAAACACCTGGCAGAAATAATGATTGTCATCAGTTTGAGATATTGGAGTTTAATATTTCTGAGTTTAAATAGTTTCATTGGATTCTAAGATCCACAGTATTTCCCCAGGAGGGAGCACTGATGCAGGGAAAAAGTGACAATTATTGAAGTTTTGAAGATCCAAGAGTTGTGGTTCAAGATTATTGAACAATTTTCTGCATGTGCATTGAAATCTCCTAGCATTACCATAGGAATTACGGTAAAGAAGACGGCTGAAAACCAATTACTCAAATTATCAGTGACGGGCTTCCCTGGTGGCGCAGTGGTTGAGAATCTGCCTGCCAATGCAGGGGACACGGGTTCGAGCCCTGGTCTGGGAAGATCCCACATGCCGCGGAGCGACTAGGCCCGTGAGCCACAATTGCTGAGCCTGCGCGTCTGGAGCCTGTGCTCCGCAACAAGAGAGGCCGTGACAGTGAGAGGCCCGCGCACCGCGATGAAGAGTGGCCCCCACTTGCCGCAACTAGAGAAAGCCCTCGCACAGAAACGAAGACCCAACACAGCCATAAATAAATAAATAAATAATTAAAAAAAAATTATCAGTGACTAAGGGATAGTGATTGGAAGTTGGATAGATATTAGCAACCTGAATTAATAATGGATCTTATAGCCAAGGGGCATGCTTAATAGAAATAAGGACATGTACATTACAGTGGGAGACTAATAGCCAGAGTGTCTCTAGGGAACCAATCTCTCCTGAATCCATGGACTTTGAAATGTGAAAGAATAAGTAGCTTCTGCAGGTGAGAGTTACACTGGAAGGAGAGTCTGCAGAGCTGAGCTAAATGTTATTTAAGGTAGGGATATGCAGAAACCATTCTGCAGAATGGTTGATGACGTAAGGAAGTTAGTTAACAATGGATGAGGATTCTTGAAAATATAGCTAAGAGAATCAGAGAAGATTAAAATGGTACAGAAGAGAGTACAAGAAATGAAGAATTTAGAGAGAAGATATCAGGGGCAATTGGGCTTGCCCTTTACTTGATACTAAGAATTACAGAGGTAAGATGCTTAAATAGAAGTGATATACCTCAACTATCCTAAATTTATCCTAAGTTGTTCTGGTGCCAGAATTGGAAGTTGTTTTGGTGCCAGAACTGAGTTAGGTTCTGGGAAGGGTCTGACCTGAGGCTAGAGTAGTGCTGAGGGATGCCATCGCGTTTGAAGAGAGGTAGTGAATGGTCTTTTCTTAAGGTATTTGGGGCCATGACTAGGACCCTAATTAGAGAAAGGTTTCTTACAAAACTAGTGGAGTCACAGGAGGATGAGATTCCTGTGTGGAATGTAGAATGTTTTCCTGTAGATGCCCTATCTGAGAAGTATACTGAAAGCCCTTAGTGAATGGGATCAAATCTAAGTAATTCACACTTCCTGAGCTACCCCTCCCCTTTTTGCCTTAATTTCTTTGCTTTGTTACAAACCTTCTCCTTTCCTCTTAGAAGCATTTTCTTATCCATCACAAGTAATCTTCTATTTGTGTTTCTGACTGTACACTTTCTTAATTTCTCTGGAATTTTCCTCCATTCATTATTTCTTGTTTCTCTTACATTTCAACCTCTCTTACTTTACTAATTTGTTTTTCCTCAAATTGTTACGGAGGACTGTTGAAATCTCCTTAATAATACCTTCTTTCTATTCTGCCACACCTTCAAGCTCCCTTGAGAATGATCAATTTCTCTCTCTTACTTAGGTCATGTTTCTTGACTATGTATTTTTACATATGCTTTCTCCACTCCTTCATCAGCTCCTAAGCTTTAACCCTCTACAGTCGGACCTCTGCTTCCAGCACTTTATTTTAAATGATTTTCTCCATGGTTCTTATTTGCTGTATCTTTTTACACATATTTATCCTTGTTATGTCCTTGCATCTGCCATTATTAACCACTTTTCTTTTTAGCCTCTCATGAATAGTGAAATATTAATATAATGCAGTGACTTCTCAAGCTGTCTGATTATCTGACTGACATCTGTACAAGAATATTCTTGCAATGCTTCACAAATTTAAGTCCAAACCTGAAGTTACTCTCGCTCTTCCCAAGAATTCTTCTATTTCTGTTAATAGATCATCCTTTCATTTTGGAGGCTGGGAATCTCAGGCTCTTTCTTTGGTTTATTCATGTCTTTCATTTAATTCATATGGTGATTTGCCAAACATTATATAGAGGAAAAAAAAAAACCATCCCTGGTCAAAGAAGTTAACAGGCTTTAGAACCAAGAAAGCGCAATTCAAATTCCAGCTCAAAAAATATCTAATTGTGTGACTTTGACCAAGTTTCTGTGAGCCTTAATTTGCTTATTTCTAAAATGAGAGAGATTGAATTATACAATTTCTGAGATTCCTTCTAACCTTAAAATTCTGTTTGTATAATTCTGTATATTGTATATTTTGTACATTGTGATTTATGTTTGTCATCCATACCTTCTTCTGTTTCCAAACTTTAACTACAAGTTAGCCTTTTCCTACTGTAATTCATTCCATACACTACTGCTGAAGTCATCTTCTTAATTCATTACTTAAAAAGTACCTTTATTCAGAACTTTTTGGTCACTCTCACTGAAAATTAAACCCTGTCTTAACCTCTTAACTAGATGTTTAAGATCTCTGTAAACTGACTCCAAGCTAATTTTCTAACATTTTACCACATTCTACTTTCTGTTATTTCTAGTATTTCCATTTGACTCTTTTTCTCCCCTCCAACCAGATTTATTGACCATAACAAAATTCTGTATACAAAGTGACCTAGACCTGTTGCTTCAAAACAAGATCTTTTCTTACTAACATTTTGATAGGTCAGTCCATACAATGTCAAAAAGTGCTTACTCTAAAATTAATAGAAAAATGTCCAATGCATATTAAATGAATGACCTAACTATTGAAACTTTAATAACTCTTTAAGATAATTAACATAGGTAGACTGTAGTCCCCATCACAGGCTTCTGGAGAACTGACATGAGACATCAGAAGGCCATTTTGTGCAATGCCACTGTGACGCCTTTGTGTTTCTGGATCATGATGTTCCCACTGTCTGATTCTAGACACAACACAGGAATATCAGTGGGGTCAGAGGTTAGCTTAGCTGCTTGCTGGGCTAGAACAGATATCACCCGCACCTGCTCATCTGACCGGGTCCCACGGCAGGCCAGGTTAAGTCCCTGTGAATCTGTGACCAGGACTCCATCAATGGATGGATTCTTCACTGTGTCCTCCAAGTGCTACTCAGAAGTCGCCTCCATCCCACCCACTGTGTGCCAGGCCCAGGACCGCACAGCACATGGCGTCTTTCTTCACCACTGGCCTCCTGTTTGACTCTTTTTTATGGTCGCCGTCTATCTGCTGATATTTCTTCAGCTTTTCATGCAGGAGATATTGTTCATCCTTTCTAAGATAGTCTTTAACATGCCAATCATATAATATTTTAAATTCCCTGCCTGATAGTCCCAACATGTGTCCTAGCTGAGTCTGACTCTGTTGATTGTTTTGTCTCTTGACACTGGGCCTTATCTTTCTTGCTTTTTGATGTTTCTAGTAATTTTGACTGTTAGACGTCATGTCATCATTAGTGACTGAGGCAGATAGTATTTATGCCTGAAAATGTGCATACCTTTTGTTCTGTGTGTATGTATGTGTATTTAGGAGGGGATTAATCAGTCCTCTGACTACTACCTCTATGTGATTTGAACTGACATTATGAAGTAACAGCTAGGGGCAGCAGGCAGCAGTGTATATGAGGAGTTTCCACTATCCATGTAAAACTAGCAAACAAAAGAAATGCTAGTGAATTGTTCAAAGTTGACCAATGAAACTTTTGAACATGGCACTCAGATATTCTAGAGTGAGGAACATGCCTAATCACATTTACTCATGTCATACAATAGCAATGCATAATTTGGTTCTTTAGAGATACATCTTTAAGATACATCTTTAAGATGTTTGATATTTTATGGAATCTTTGAGGACCTGGGAAGGTAAAACATACTATCAATACTTTAGTGAGATAACTTGAATTTCTTACAGTTAACAAAATGGTGTTATACTTCAACATCAACTGAAAATGGAAACTATTTAGTAAAATAAGAATTTTATAGATAGAGGGTGGTAATCATATCATCTCTCAGGATTTTGAAAAAACAGATTTTAAAGATGTATTAATTCGCTGTATGTTCATTGTTGCTGAGTAAATAATCTTGCTTATTTGTTGTTTTGTTTCTGTTATTTTTGAAGTAAAAATGAAATAACATTGAGAATTATAACTACTATAACTGCTATAACTACTAATAAAATACTCAAAATATCCTCAAGATATTTATATTTTACATGTTTCTGTGTGTGCATGTCTACTAATACAATATATCTTTATTGTTCTGGAGAATATTGGGGTAATCTTTTCTTCTTGCTGTTTCCAACATTGGCTATTTTTAAGAAAATACTTCTATAGATAAGGGAACACTTTACTTCTCTTTTTGATGATAAAATAGGGTTATGAGAAATAGTAACATGTTTTTCTACATTAAAAGTGTCTTGCTTTCTCTCATCAATATGTGTATTATTACCATTTTCACATGTTAGATTGTTATTAACTTGGCTGACCCTAGATATTGCTGTTATTTTTGAATAAAATCATTTACTTTTAACTAACATACAGAACTTAATGTTTAACTGAACAGAAATGCTCTGTAAAAAAAAAAAATGCTATTGTGCCCAAGGAAAATTAATCTATCTTCCTCCAAAATAATAAAATATTACTCTTCATACACATGGTAAATAAGTATTTCTGAATATGTACTTATTACCATGGTATTTTGTGTACTTGCAATTCTCTTAACTTTGGAAGCAATGCTAAAATAATATAGAGTTTTTAAAAAGTTAAACTGTACCTTGCACAATATGATGAGCATGAAAATTATAGAGTTGAATTATATAATTGCTTTAAATTACTTGATATGTTATACAAATATATAACATATTTTATATTAATTACCCTAAAATATCTCATTTTAAAATTCTGTAATATATTTATTTCTTCAATTATGCAGCTAATGCTCAGAAAATCTCTAAACATTGAAGGTGTTTTATCAAAAGTATAATGCTGCTGCTGTTAATCAGCTTACTATATTACATAATATAGATATAGGGAAGTCATTTCTTGCCCCAAACATGAGATTATACTTCTTGTCCTTCAGAGATACATCCAAATTTATTTTTAAGATTTCAGCTTTATAAAGAAATAATTTCTTTATAAAAAAGAAAAAATAGTAATTCCTAAGTAGCTTTACTTTTTACAAGTCTATTTTTTTAAAAAAACCCTATTACATTTACTTATCTCATCTTTACAGTATAAATGCAAAATAAGTCTGTCTGATTTAACATAAACTCTAAAGTCTGAGTTACATTCTAGGACAATTTTCATTGATATCTGAATAATACTTTGAAGCATTGTGATGTTTGTTTTTCACTTTTTTAGTATTCTTAGTATTCTATCGTATTTAGAGAGATAGTCTACATTGAGCTTATGTTGATCTGGAGTTGTATCATTGCAATGGTTGTATGTAAGTGAAAGAAAATGCTCACTGGCCTATTCTTTTCTGTTACACTGCATAACTCCCATGTACTTTGAGACTAGGAGAAGTAAGTAGCAAAGGTGATGAAATAAGTAGGAAGCTGTGCCAGATACCTGGAAATTAAAAAATCTTTCAAAGGCGACTATACGAGAGGAAAAATGATTGAAAACGTACAACTTCGCTTGATGATTATAAAATGATTTTTCCCTTAGAAATCCTCATCAAATCTGCACGTACTATCATATGCTTTTAAAGCTGGGTTGTTACAATACTGGGTCTTGTTTCAATAGTGTCAGTCAATATAATTCAAAAAGAGTCATGTACCACAATGTTTATTGCAGCTCTATTTACAATATCCAGGACATGGAAGCAACCTAAGTGTCCATCGACAGGTGAATGGATAAAGAAGATGTGGCACATATATACAATGGAATATTACTCAGCCATAAAAAGAAACGAAATTGAGTTATTTGTAGTGAGGTGGATGGACCTAGAGTCTGTCATACAGAGTTAAGTAAGTCAGAAAGAGAAAAACAAATACCGCATGCTAACACATATATGTGGAATCTAAAAAGAAAAAAAATAATGGTTCTGAAGAACGTAAGGGCAGGACAGGAATAAAGACACAGACATAGAGAATGGATTTGAGGACACGGGGAGGGGGAAGGGGAAGCTGGGACAAAGTGAGAGAGTGACATGGACATATATACACTACCAAATGTAAAATAGCTAGCTAGTGGGAAGCAGCCACATAGCACAGGGAGATCAGCTCGGTGCTTTGTGACCACCTAGAGGGGTGGGATAGGGAGGGTGGGAGGGAGACGCAAGAGGGAGGAGATATGGGGATATATGTATATGTATAGCTGATTCACTTTGTTATAAAGCAGACACTAACACACCTTTGTAAAGCAATTATACTCCAGTAAAGATGTTAAAAGAAAAAAAAAAAAGATGTTGTGAAGACACAGGGAGAAGACAGCCATGTACAAGCCGAGGAGAGAAGTTTCAGGAGAAACCAACCCTGCCAACTACTTGATCTTGAACTTCCAGGCTCCAGAGCTGTAAGAAAATAAATTCTGTGGTTTAAAAAAATATGAATTAGCTCTATTTGTGGAGTATCCTCTGCAAACGCTTGCAGTTTGGAATAGCAGCCACTAAATAAGCAGAGCTGTAATCTGTATCTATCCAGGTAAATGGCACATACAAACTCTGAACTATTTTAAACATATATACCAGAAAATGTAAACTATTTAAGAATAGAATTCTGACAGATATTAAATCACTTTTAAAAGACAACCAAATTATTTACCTAAGAAAGATTTAAATATACAGGTCAGTGTTTCCTAACTTTTATATGGCTTGATTTTGTCAGTCTTGTAAAATCTGTTTACCCTTTTTAGAATAATATTTTGAAATACTTAAGGTAAAATAAAGTAAATAAGTAGGATCACAAAGGAAACTATTTACATTGAAATACAGACCCCAAGTTCAGGAACCCAGGTAGGCACTTAAATATTTTATGCCTTGCAAATGGTTATCTATTATTTCCCATGCCTCAGTTGCTACTATTCAAAATTAATTATTTATAAGTTATTACCTTAAAATTAAAACTCACTAAGAATTTAGGTGGAAGTTGGCAAGTTTTATATCTCAGTCCCTTAAAGAACCTGCTATGAAGCTGGGTATTATATATGAGACTTAGGCATTGCTGCTTTCAATTTTCTCAGCAATAATCTTAGTTCTCACCTAGTAAGACCTTTTCTTACCCAATTGTGGGAGCAGGAGCCTATCTTGACCTTCTACTGTGTTATCAAAGTTTAAAATATGATAGCTTTCCCCTCCCCTGAACTGTGGTGGAACATTTCAGTAAATGTCTACCTTCTACTGTGGTTCTTGTCATGTTTCACTTATTAAACAATTTTCATTTCACGCTATGGAAATCATATAATTCATATTATTGATGAATATGGAAAGAAAAGTATAAGTAAAATTTAAAACATTGATTATAATCTTCAAACAACCTTTTCACTAAAGAAATTTTTTTAAGGGATATTTCCTAAAGAGTGACCTGTTTTCTTTAAAAATAATAGTATCCTTTCAAGGACATAGAACTTAGCAACACATTTGAAATAATTCTCTGGATTTCACTCACGATTATATATTTCAATTATTAAAATATAGTGTCAAAGAAGTGTAAGTGTATATCCTGATATTTCACGTTCCACTTGGAAAAATTACTCGATGGAATCAGAATAAATCAAATTTTGCATAAATAAGTGAAATATTAACTTAATTTTCTGTTGGGATAGTCATAGATATTCCAGAAAGTTGTGTTACTACATGTTATATAATGAAATAAGTTTGTTACTTATTTAAGATAATAGGAAATATGAAAATAATGTAAAGATTGGTACTTTCCAAAAATAGGTTTTAAGGAATCTAAGGTATATACATCCCTTTGATTCTGGTTACCTATTGTGTTGAATATATACAAAGATATGTACACCAACAACATTTAACAAATATTGAGCATATTTCTTTCTTTTTTTTTTTAATATCAATTTATTTATATATTTATTTTGGGCTGCATTGGGTCTTTGTTGCTGTACATGGGCTTTCTCTAGTTGCAATGAGCGGGGGCTACTCTTCGTTGCGGTGCGCGGACTCTAGGCACGTGGGCTTCGGTAGTTGTGACACGCGGGCTCAATAGTTGTGGCTCGCGGGCTCTAGAGCTCAGGCTCAGTAGTTGTGGTACATGGGCTTATTTGCTCTGCGGCATGTGGGATCTTCCCAGCCCAGGGATCAAACCTGTATCCCCTACATTGGCAGGCAGATTCTTAACCACTGTGCCACGAGGGAAGTCCTGAGCATATTTATTTCTAAAGAGGAGTGTTCTCTCTAAAATAGTTTTTCAGGAACAAAAATAGAATTATGATTTCTTACACTATCAGGTTGCCTTTTCATTTCTCTCTTTGACTAGTAATTGAATATTGTATATGTATTTACATTTAATCTCAGCTTCTTTTGACATATTCTGGATACACTTATAAAAAAACTAAATTCTTAAGAAATCAATCATATTATAGTACATGGACTTAAAAATAGTTTAAAAATTATTTGTCTTATATGTTACCCTATGAATTTAAAGTGTGAGATAATCGCAAGATAATGTTGTAGAGTAAATCCAGTATCCAGTTCCTAAAGTCATCTAATCTAATGCCTACTGGTCCAATATGCCACATAATTACTTACATTTGGGAAATTGTGTCATTTCTTTTCTGATTTTTCTTTAATTGCTTGCCTTTTTCATTATCAAAAATAAAATTGAGAGAATTTATAGGTAAAGTGGAAGTCCTTAATACATTAGTCTTGAGGGAGACTACTGCTTTCTTTACTGTCTATAGTATATAAACATTTCCATTGCCGTGGTTACAACTACATGCGGGGGTAATAGTTTCATTTGAAGTATACTTTGGAGTATGTGTTACTTTGGAGTCCTAGAGCCAAAGCTAGTGTTTTTTGGGTTGTTCCATAGATAGTGGGGCTGGTGTTAGGAGACATTTACTGAATACATGTTAGATGTAAAAGCATTATGCTAGACTCCAGGGATACACAAATTAGTATTGATAGGTTATTCATTTGAGTCTGCTTCTTTCAAGAAGGATTAGGTTTTTTTTTTTTTAATTATTATTAATTAATTAATTTATTTTTTTGGCTGTGTTGGGTCTTCGTTTCTGTGCGAGGACTTCCTCTAGCTGCGGCAAGCAGGGGCCACTCTTCATCGCGGTGCGCGGGCCTCTCACTATCGTGGCCTCTCTTGTTGCGGAGCACAGGCTCCAGACACGCAGGCTCAGTAGTTGTGGCTCACGGGCCTAGTTGCTCTGCGGCATGTGGGATCTTCCCAGACCAGGGCTCGAACCCGTGTCCCCTGCATTGGCAGGCAGATTCTCAACCACTGCGCCACCAGGGAAGCCCAAGGATTAGGTTTTGATGTTAGATTTATTTGTGGTCAAATTGTGTGAAATCACATTGTTTCAGAACCGTTATTATTTCAATCAATTAATACCCATTCTGAATTGTGTTGGTTGGCATCGCTAAACTGCACTGAGATAAATGGCATAGATTGGTTGATTAACTCCTTTTCTTTACAGTGATTTTTCTTGTGGACCATGTTTAAATATGGCTACAGACTGCAAAGTTGCACAGTTTTCTCGTATCAGTTTGATTCTGCTGTTTGAATGTTCAGGTGTATCAATACACGATGGTTGTGCTGAAAGCCATTTTATATCTTAGTTGGTATACTAATAAACAGCCTTAAGGACTTGAGAATTAGTGCTTTTATGGTTTTCTTTTCTCTTTTGAAAATGTTAGGAAAAGTCCAAGAATTCTTTTCAAATATTAGAATACTTCACATATTTCACATGTTCCATTTAGAGAATTCATTTTGGAAAACAGTTTTGTTTTGATTATAACTGAGCAACTCCTATTGTCTTCACTGGGAATTGCTATTAAAGGCAGGTGTTGGTTCCTTAAAAATTCTTCCGAAGTTTAGTGAGAATTTACTCAGAATATGTTGGGGAAGAGAACATTTTTTTCCATACTCAATAATTTTAAACAATTACCTTTTTCAAAATCAGTTTGATGCATCATAACAAAATAGCAGAAGGGCACTGAAGATCAACTGAGCTGCTTTTTGACTAACGTTTCAGGGATTGTGAAGCAGCAGATAGACAGCCATATCACAGATCCAGATCAACAGAACAACGGCCTCTCCTAGAGCGGACAACCACCCGCTCCCGATCCACTGAACGTCCTGATACAAACCTCATGAGGTCGATGCCTTCATTAATGACTGGAAGATCTGCCCCTCCTTCACCTGCCTTATCGAGGTGAAAGATAAATCAATCAGACTAACTTCCCCTTTGCCCCACCAGCACACCATTTTATTTTCCCAGCAGCTAAGTGGTCTCTTCTATCATCCTTGGCTGATCACTAATAACAATCGACACTAACCTTTTCAGTGTAAGCACACTATTTATATTCAGCGGATATAATAGTGTGTGACTACCATTGTAATTTGTTTATTAACTGTCCTGACCTCATTTGTTTTGTGATTTCTCATTTATCAGGAGTCCTGGGTAAATCCCCACATAATGCACCTCATGACTACCATGTTCTCCTACAGAATGAGAAATTGTTTGTGTCCATTAGACATCACTTTTAGAATAATCATCATAATGACAATAAATAAAACTAGATTTTTAGTTTCTTTCTATCAATACTAATATCATGTATTAACCAATATCTTCTTTAGCTGATTTTTGAATTGTTCAGGGTTTTATTTGTAGTCTTGTGAGATAATTTCTAATAAAGGGATATCTAATATAAGCCTGAGTAAAAATCTCTTAGGATCAAGGGAGGGAGGTTAGTGTTACGAGTTTGAAATCTGGTAGAAAGAAATGTAAGCATTATCTTTCATTTTTTTGAGCTGCAGAATTCTCTTCTTGCTTTCATATGGATAGAATACTGATCTACATTAATAATTCCATGGATTTTACTGTAGGGTTTTGTGTGCATGTATCTGTGTATGTATGCATATTACATAAAAGTATAAACATCTTTTGCTATTTAGATAATCATTCAAATATCCATATTTTGTCCTACTCTCCTAACCTTTTAATCAGCAGCTAAACCTCTTTAAAATTGCACCATACAGCTGTCATATGAACCAAATGTATTAAAAGTGTTTTAACTCATTCTATTGAAAAATGAATATTAATGATGTACCTTGTAGGTCTCACCCTCGTACTGGGTCTGTCCAAACAAGCCCATCAAGTACTCCAGTGGCAGGACGAAGGGGCCGTCAACTCCCACAACTTCCACCAAAGGGAACATTGGAGAGAAGTAAGTTTTATTTCTAATTGTGTCATATAGGAAATACCCGTGGAAGCTAAGGTGAATCAAGAATTTTTTTTACTACCTTTGTGTTAGCTTTCTTCTTTTGTTAATGGAATATCTTAGCTGCATTTGCTAGTAGTTATATTTATAAATATATTTATAAATATTATATATTTTGCATTTAAATTTTATAATCTTTGCAGGCAAAAATAAACTATCATTATTGCTCTTGCACATTTTTCAAACTTTAATAAATACGTTTTAAGAAGTAAACTTAATGCTCTTAAATAAGCAGTTGGGTGATGTTTCTTTGCTACAACTAAGTTTATGTAATTGTTGATAGTTACATAAAGTTTATTAGTAACTAGCCAAATCAATTTTCACACACTGCAAAGGACTGGTTAGCTGATGCACAACAATGGTGATCCTTCTCAAAACTGGAGTACCAGAAAAAGGTAATCATGAATATACAAGAAAGATGCATGTTGTACTGATATTTTTAATACTTTCAAATTTTTGCATAAGAAGCACTATTTGCTTACACACAGATGAACGTACTCCCCAAACATCTGTATACTCTTGGATAAAGGACCTCTAAAAGCATGGATGATAAAATATAATAATTTTTAATGTCATTTTTAAAATGGTCCCTTTATTTGGTAACTGGATGTGCTTTACCAAAACAAACAAACCAACAAACACATTTAAGTCACCATTTAACTTTTCTTTAATAGATGATACATTCTGTGCCTTTGGAAATTTCTGTTGTTTTTAACCCCTGTGCTTTGGTTCCCTTTTTTGTTTTGTTTTTATTTTGTTTTTCCTAGACAATGGAGTCAAGGAGATAGAACCTTATGAAGGTCTGTACATAAAGGAGGGTTTGTTTTGTGCTGACACCCTTTCTGGGGGTTATGTGAGCAAAAATAAACCCAACTGCGATTGATGTCCCTCCACTGTATAGACCTTTATTACAGTAAAATTACTTTGTTTTATGATTCCGGTAAAGTATTTGACTTTTGTTTTACTTGGAAAATATACAAAGGAGTTAAATTTTTTGATTCAATCAAGTAAGAATGCAAAGAATTTAACTTCTTTTAAATCACAAGGTAAAATTTTCTTTTTTAAAAAATTTGCTTTTTAAATAGAATTTGATGTTTTGTGTAAGACTTTAACCAAAGATATCAATTGCAGTCTGTGTTTATGTCATTGAGGATGTACACCTAGTCTAGTTATATTTATCATCATATATTTCATTTTGTATTTATGATGATCTTTCAATTATTAAATTTGGCTTTCTAGAAAAGAAAATTATTGCATTAGATAGTGATTGTGCTTTGTATTTCCTGCATCATTTTTCATGTTGTAGCAAGACTGTTTATAGTGTAACAAAGTTAAATATGTACAGTTAGATTGTCAATGCTACATTATGACTCAAGAGAAAATATTGAGTCATGATATATGGAGTGTCATACATTTACCAGGACAATAAAAATTCCTCTGCTGATTATAGAATTCTGCAGCTGACTTTGTAACTTTGAAGAATTGTTAACTGTTTTATTTACTGATGAATCTCCAGCACATAGAATAATGCCTGGCACATTATAGGCCCTCAATAAATATTTGTTGAATGAATGCATGAAATATTAATTTACAAATTGAAAAGCTACTTCAAATAGTGTAAAAAGTACCACTAAAATAATCTTGTAATTCTATATATGTTTATAGTAAAATTCATATTTGTAACACATTTTTAAGTGCATTGCATTTGAGCAGCAGTACTTTTATTGCCTTACATAACTTAGAACAAGTGATCTTGTTAGTTGTAGTTGAATGATTTATCAACTCCTATTTTGTGGTCCTTTTTATTTACTATGTACTGTGAACTATAACTGTAAACAACTCAGTGCTATCGTGACTAATGGTCTGTTATACAGCCTGATAAAAAGATATTAGCATTTCTATAGTTGTCAATTATTTACATAAAAATAGGAGTGTATAATTTTAAAAGTACTTTCCATAAGGAAAGTTCTGTAATACATACAGAATCTTTTGTCTCCTCTCCCCACAATTTTTAAAGATAGAGTTTTGGCATCATTTGTTGGCATATGAAGTCAGAAACATAATTCATGCCATAATTTTTTCTAAATTCAGTTTTAATATCTTCTGTAGCAATAGTCCATTGAGATATGAGTTGTTCCATTCTTTGTAATAATAAATATACCCAAAAAACTGACATTAAAGCTGATATTGAAGGTCAGGGAAGTTTTTCATGGGCTTGTCAACAAACATTCTATTTTCTATCTGGTTTTGCCCTATAGTATCTATAAAACCACAGTTTTCCTATAATGTCTCTAATTGTGACTTTTCAATTTTTATAAATAAAAGAGAGGAGTGTCAAAAACCTCTCTTATTCTTTCCAGTATGAAATAAAAGGATTTGGGGAGTTTTGGTTGTTTTGTTTTGCTTAAAAGTGTGAATGATTTTAGCAGTGTTTTCATAAATATTGATATGAAGACTCCAGCAAATACATGATTGTATCTTTTCTTTAGCTTTAAAGGCAATGTATAATATCTCTTTTAGAAGTCTTCAACTTCTAACTGAAGTTAAAGGTATAACCCAATATTGACTATGGATTAATGGTCTAAATCGAATTATGTTTGGATTATCTCTTAAAAAGTTGTCAGATGTTATAATTAAGTGACACTGTTTTAGAATTAAAGAAATGACATGTTTATTTTCTGATCCTGTTCAATAGCTGAAAAATGAGCAAATCCTAATTTAATTCATTTTGACCTGGGATATATTTTAGTCTGTTAATTAATTTAAAACCTTATATTTGTTGGTCTTGACAGTGGTACAGTATTAGTCATCTTCTTTTTGTCTGAGAGTCAGAGAAAATAGAAACAATATAATGAAAGTACAATGTACTAAACAACTGTAAGGCATTATTATATTTTTTTTTTTTTTTTTTTTTTTTTTTAGACTCTGTTCCCTACAAACAAGGAACAGGGGGCACAGAAAGGCTTCTGTGCCCAGGAGCCCCAGAGGGTCCTGCCTGGTTGTTTTTTTTTTTTTTTTTTTTTTTTTAAACTTCTTATTTTTTATTTTATTTTATTTATTTATTTATTTATGGCTGTGTTGGGTCTTCGTTTCTGTGCGAGGGCTTCCTCTAGTTGCGGCAAGTGGGGGCCACTCTTCATCACGGTGTGCCGGCCTCTCACTATCGTGGCCTCTCTTGTTGCGGAGCACAGGCTCCAGACGCGCAGGCTCAGTAATTGTGGCTCACGGGCCCAGCTGCTCCGCGGCATGTGGGATCTTCCCAGACCAGGGCTCGAACCCGTGTCCCCTGCATTAGCAGGCAGATTCTCAACCACTGCGCCACCAGGGAAGCCCCCAGGCATTATTATTTTTAATTTACCCCTAACTTTGATGTACTGGCATTTTATAAAAATAAAAATGAGTTTATAATATTATTTTTTGTTTCTCTAGAAGAAAAGTTATATAGTATTATTTTTCTAAGAGTATATCAAGTTCATAGATGAAGTATTTTGCCTGTCTTACAGTTATTACATATTACAAATACTTATGGGCCACAATTTCTTTTATAAATCAAAGTTATAAAAGGAGACAGTAAGATAATTTATTAACAGTATACTTATGTGCTTCCATAACATGTCAGAAACTCATTAAAAATAATCTATTTGTCTCCTTATAATCACTCATATTATGAATAATTTGAAATTTGTTGTTTTGTTTTACTTAAGAGTAACAGATGTACATATTTGGTCTTATCCTTTTCTTTACTTTTACTTTTGCATATACAGAAGTTAATGAAGTAACTGGGCATGTGGAAGAGCAGGGGGGAGAAAAGCAGGGTGAAGAGGTCAAGGCAGGTCTGTCTGACTGTGTGTCCAAAATAAATAATCGAATGTTTTAGAAGTATGACTTTTCTGTTTCACATAAGACTTTACGCTCCAAATTTATAAATACAGAATAAAGAACAGATTGTTCAGTACTAATTTTAAAATAATTACTTAAATTTATTAGTGGAAAGATATTACATGAGCTAGCTAGGTAACTTATCAGGGTATTTAATTTACCCGTTTGAACATTCTCCTTATTGTTTAAATCAAACTGAAATTATAGACAATGCCTCTCACCAAGATTTATACTTATCCTTTACCCCAGCCTTACATTCAGTTCATATATTTACTCAAAAATGTTTTTTGGGTACCTACTAAAACACTGTATTTCACTGAGTGCAGGTTCATTGAAGTCCTAGTCTCTTCTCTCCACAATTTTGATTTTTTAGAGATAAATTACAAGTAAATATAGAGCAGAATATAAATTACAAAATTTTAGTTCTTGAAACTTTTAGAAACTATTATAATTTATCCATAAACTTTTTTCTAAATTAAGAACAATAAACTGTAGCTTCATCTTCATCCCAGCTCCGTATTGCGCTATTTATTGACAATCCTAATTTCTCCCCAAAGAGTCCTCCTTCTAAATGGAATGAAGACACTTCATTTTGGTGTTTTTAAGCCCCTATTATGTTTACATACCATAATTTTTGCCACTTTCTTTGTCAGAATATTTCTGAAAGTATTGTATTCATGAATGGTAGCATGTACTTTATGTGCCTTTTGTTCTCTCCTTTACCATTGTGTGAAAGCAATGTTATTATGTATATTGTGCATAAGATGTATTTTCATGGATGCATTCTTGCAGTAGTGTTTGTGGTTTAAGACAGAAAACCTCTTAAACTGCAATTGCAAATTCTTTAGTAGCTATTTTTAAAGTCATAAAGGTGAGAAAAATCATCAGAGTACATCTGGTAATGAAAACAAAGGCAAATTTAGACGCATATTTATATCAATAAGAAAGTATAACTATCTCTGTTCTGAACATATCGTGTACTAACTACTAGAATGTCACACATCTTCCATTTCCCTGAAGTGCTATAGGAATAACATTTTTAGGGAATACTGTAAGAAGGAATTTCATTTTAATTTAGCTGTGTAGTTAATGTTTCCCTGCTTGCCCATTCCTATGTATCTGAAACTAGTCCATACGAATATCGAAAGACTTTCATACTGTTCACGAATTGGCTTTTGCAGTAAAGTCATTGTTTAGTATATCATTAGTGTGGGGACTTCAGCAGTAATTAATATCACTTTTATTTATTTTTAACTTTATTAAGATAAAGAAGCCCATTTATTGAGCCAGTTTGTCGCCTATGCTTAATTCTCAAAATGAAATTGGTAAATTACATTAGTTCTTAGAATAAAACCATAACTACAATCTTCCTAACTTACTATAAAATGACTCGTTATTCCTCATTTTATTTTTGTTTTTATTACTTTTCTTACGGGCTAGGAAGGGTATACTTTACTCTTCTGTTCGTTAATGTGAGGTGTCATGTTAGTGCATGGATTTGTTTCTCTGGTGTGTGATGTCATCTTTTGTGGTGTGCTTGGTTTTTATTTGGGTTGTTAATGACCTTAATTATTAATCACTGTTGTCTGTTTTCAATGTTATAAAGACAATGAGGGAGAAACACCAAGCCCACCTAATAATGGGAAAAAAGGCAAGTCTAATATGAAGTTAAGAGTGCCTTTCTATATATTAGACACTCTGTTTTGACATTTGTAATGTGCATGAATATGCTTTCTTAAATAAGTATAAGTACAAGTATAGTCCCAATTTAAGTTATCCAATATTTAAAGTGTATGCTCTTTTTTAAATACATTTCTGAATACAAACTATGTTTCTGAAGTACTTACCTTATTATTAGATCCTGTTACAACCCTATTCTATTGAAATGTATGGCATTAAAAAGTTTTGCTTTGTTGGTCATAATAAGGAGTAAGATTCTGAGGAAGATAGTTATGGTCATGATATTATGCATTTAGAAAAACACAACATGCATATTTTTCAACCCAGAAATTATTTTAAAATTGAACCATTTAAAAATATTTTAAAGTAGAAATCAACTTAATTATGAGTTCAACAGTATTAAACATTTGTGATATTTGTAGATTTTTCACAGTACTAAAACTAATATTTGCAGTTTTATACATTATTATATTGCCTAGGCAGGTAAAAAATATGATTGATTTTAATACTTATATTTAGTTTTTCCTATAATTATAAGTGACAATTCTGTCATCCCCCACAACTAAGTTCTGTCAAAAACAGTAGAACTGATTGTAAAGCCAGCTAAAGTTACATTACATAAAATGCCTATTGTATGCATTTTGACCTAACTTTTTTTTTCAAAAATATTAAAGCTCTTTATAAAACAAGAAAAAAAAACAAAAAACAGTAGGACTGTATATGTTTTGCAGTAATTGATAATCAAATATAGCTACACATGTTCATTTAGAATGTCAGCATTTTAAAATGGTTACATCAAAAAAAAATCAGCCTTCTAAAATATCTTTTTATCCTAATAATTTCCCTTGTTATTGAGCCAAATTAAGAAATGCATAGTGTTGTGCTTCAGTAATTTAGTTGAAATGTCCTTTAGTTTTCAATATACTCTTTCTTCCCAGTCTTCATCTTTTATAAATAATGTCTACAATGTCACATTTAAGATCGATTTAGCACTAAAATAATTTTATAATTCTTCTTACTTTGGAGTGTTAATTATTCATTAATACCTCTCCAAGCATAAAATTCTTAAGATATGCTATGTTATTATGAAAAGGTGAAAATAGTATAGCAAAATAAATAAAATTATATCAAGTATTGTAATTAATGAATATTCTCCATAAAAATACACAAAAATTTAACTGAGCTCCCAATGTCTATTTACATATTTGTCATTTTTATCTATTTCTTGACCTCCATGAGTGAAATAGGAAGATTTTGATTAAGGTGACACAATACCATTTCTTTTTAAAAAAGATCAGTTTGATTGTTACATTGAGAATAACCCGAAAGAATTAAGATTAGAAACAAGGCGAACTGTTAGGGAGCATTCCCAATAACCCAGGAAAGACGTGATGGTGACTTAGACCAGAATGATAGGAGCAGTTGGATTCTGGATAGATATTAAAGATAGAACCAACAGAATTAACTGACAGGGTAAGAGAGATCCCATGATAAAATCCATGTTTTGGGCCTCAGTAAGTGGGAAAATATGGAGTTTCTATTAATAGATTTGGTGGGAATATCAGGTGCTCAGGTTTGGATATAAGTTAGAGATGCTGTTAGACATGTAGGATAGGATGTCAAACAGGCAGTTTGAAATATGTTCTGGATTTCAGCTTAGAGATTTGGACTGTAGTTATAGGTTTAGGATTCATCCTTACAAAGAGAGACTTAAAACCATGAGCCCCATTGATATCACTGAGAGAACAAGCGTAGGTAGCTAAGAGGTCCAAGGACTATGAACTCAACTCTTCTAACATTTAGAAGTTGAAGAAATGAAGCAGGACGAGACTGAGGAGCATCAAGAGTAGGAGGAGAGGTAGTGGGGACACCATGGATTATAGTGTCTCTGAATAGGAATAAGGAAAGTACTTGAAGCAGAAGAGAATTATCAAGACTGAGAAATGATCACTAGATTTAGCAAATAGGAAGTCACTGTGTTAACCTTTATTAAGAGTAGTTTTGGTGGAGTTGTAGGGGGTAAAAGGCCAATTACAGTGGATTTGAAGGAGGAGAGAAATGGAGATGGTATAGGCACCTTTTAAAGAGTTTGGCTGTAAAGGGAAGAAAGGAAATAGAAATCTAGACTAAGAGGAGAGGTCAGGGGAACAAGAATACATGAAAGATATATGGGAAACTTTATGTTCATTCTCTGACTTCTAAATCGAGATCTGCCAATTTGTTCTATAGAGCCATCTGGCCCCAAGCCATCTGCCTATAGTTTGCCAAGACATTTATCAGTGTTCTGTAGCTTTGCTCCTAGATTTAGAATCAAGACTTAGATTTGGAAGGAACCTTATAAATCTTTTAATAAAACAGCTTTTCTTTACTGATAAAGGAGTAGAATTCTAGAGGACAATTAGCTTTCTTCAGTCCACATAGGAGCAGACCTCTAGTCTTGACTCCCAATCTTGTGCATTTATATACCATGCCTTCTCAGATGAATGGCATTCTCCTTGCATGTGTTTCAACCATTTGTTTTATTTTAGATATTAGTTAACAGTTTAGCTCAATTCAACCGATAGCTGCTATTTTTAGTTTGTTGTACTAGGTAGTCATTGAGGATGCAATGATCAATAAGATGTATTTCCTGCTTTGGGGAGCTCCCAAGGGAAAAATAAAACAGTAATAATATAATGATAACAAATGAAACATAGTTGGTAAAATTATTTTATAACATGTCACTTACATAGAGTCTCTTAAGATTGTGATATGTATAGAGCAGGTAAGTTTTGAGGTGTTATGGGCATTTTTTCAGCCCCAAATATTTCTCCTACTACTTGTGATAGTACTTAGTATTCTGATATTCTTTAATGGCTTAATTATTTTAATAATATAAAGCATAGGCTTTCCAGAACACTGAAATGTAAATATTCCTTAGGGACTGACCCAAGTTATTATTACACACACATTCCGTAGGAAGCAAGTTAGAGCCTGTGAATGGAGAAAGTCAGGTGTAGGGAGAGAGATGCTGGAAAATGTGGAAGAGCACTGGGTACCTTGGGAGGGTGATAATGGTAAAATCTGCCTTGAACTAGCCCCTGTCTACTCTAAATAACATTCCTTGCTATGTAGATATGCTATAAATTAACTTTCTTAAATAATTTGGTATATTTAAGTTGCTTATAACAATACTTGTCACATAATAAGTACTATTATTTCTTGCTATAATTTTGTATTTTCAGCACAGAATCTGAAAACTTTGGATTTAAAGTGAAACTAAACCTGATTATGATCATCACTCTGAACCAATTATTCAATACATATTATTTAGTAGTTTTGAGGAAAATAGTAACCTTGATGCTATTCTTGATCACATAGCTTGCATAAGAAACAGTACAAGGAGGAAAGAAATCAACTGGATTGCAGCATGAATTGTTGCATATTGCCCAACATTTGTACGTTTCAATCCACATGTAAAACTCAACATGCAAATATTTAGCATAAGTCAAAATTGTTTAAACCATTTGGACTTTTCATAATGTTTAGAGAACTCCATTGGAAGTTAATAAATTGCATCTTAAACTCAGTTCTACTACTGAGCATGTGTTCTCTGGCAAAGCTTTTAATTTCTCTGAACCTCAGTTATCTCTTCTGTATAATAAACTATCCTGTAAGGATTTTTAACAGAAGCTAAGTGTTTTGGAGACGTGGCTAATAAATTGTAAAGTCTCAAATCATTTTGTTTTTAATTTATTTCTTATGTCGTTATTGTTGTTTGTTTGGTTTGGTTTTGGAAACTTAACAGATATAACCTACTATTGTCTGTTAGTGAGCCATTTGCTGTGGGATTATAAACTAAACCCTAATATACTGCCTTCACAAGTCAAGTCCCTAAAGATATACAATGAGATGGAAGGAAAAATATTTTGTTCCTCTGAGTCTCAGTGTATAGTTGCCTACATTATTTCATATATAGATAACCTTATAAATAGGAGAGGAAGGAAGGAGGGGAAGAAGAGGGGGGAAAATACAGGTTACAAAGGAACCAAAAATAATAAAATAATTTTGACAGTCTTTATAATGGATGCTTGCTTCTGTAAGCATTCAAGGAATTGGATAGCATTTAGGGTAACAGGGTGTGGACAGGTTTTGTTTTGCTGCCTCTCTGTTTTCTCATGAATGCTTCTAGAGTGAGGAGAATACCAATACCATGTCTTAATTTCCAAATTTGACATCCAAATTTGATATCTAGATAGGAGTGGATTTTATAGTGGCATTGGTAGATATTTCCTAAGTACAGCATTCCCTGCCAACTTAGATAAATGACAATTTGACAAAAATTAAAATGAGAGAGATTCAGGGATACTTTAAAATAGCAAGGAATTTATCATATATTTTATTCAATTACATCTGTCTTATGGAATAATAACTTGGTGACAATGAACACGATGGATTTGAAAGAGAAGAGACTGAGGACATATGACTATTTAGGTTATTTCAGTAGTCAATTATATGATGGACTCTATCACTTAACTTGTAAACAAGTATTTTCTAATTTCTTTTCCTAATCTTTCCTTTCCTTCTTAGAGGCCATTCCTCCTTACTTTTCTTTTCTTCCCCTTTCACTCATTTTATTTCTTCTAGATTTCCAGAGCTTCAATTGACTAATCAGATTTAGGAGAGAACCCCTTCCACCTCATACATTTCTGCAAACTTCGGCCATTTTTCAAAACAAGTCATTGTGGCTTCCTAAATACAAACCTAAGGCCATCTTCTGTTTGTGGTTGAAAATATCATAATCTTAGGAAGGTGATATGGTATACAGAAAGAGCACAGGTTTTGGAACGTTGGCTCAGGGCCTGCCTTTTCTAGGGAACAACTTTGTGACTCTAGGCCCTTAACCCAAGTTAGTTCATCTGAGAAACGGAAATCTTAGCATATCTCTTTTATTCCCAATATGCTATTTTGAGAATCAAATGAGATAGCGCATGTGAAATTGTTTGTGAACCAAGATACCTATTTAGTTCTTATCCTTATTAATCAGCTCTTTGTTTTCTTACCTGTAGAAACCACCTGATAGAAGGTCCTTTCTGTGTTTTATAGGATCAAGTATGATGCTGTATGTGAAAGCACATTGAAACACATAGTATTATACAAGTATAATCTTTTAATATAGGAATTTGTGCTCTTTAAATTGTTGTCTTGATATAGGATTGGCTACATGGTGTGATGAAAACTAGCTGGAATATAGTTAGTTTGTAGAAATGTGGGTTTTTAAAATATCACTTAACCTCATAGTTAAGTCTTCATGAGTAAATTGTTTCTTCAAATTATCTAATAGTTATTAAATCAATTGTTAAGCTTCCCTATCTACAAATTAAATTCACAACTATTTACTTGATGCAATTATCCCCCTAGAACAAAATGTTTTCTGTACTTGAATGGATTTCTAGTTTGCATCTGAGCAATGTGACATATTCTTTCAAAGTCATGCTTACAATTAAATTACATTATGCATTTTTCACTTTTACTCTTTGGTAGTAGATGTACAATATCATGGGCTACCACTTTGTACTTAAATTTTAACTTTAAGATCTTTATTATTTAACATTAAGAAGACTATTTTATTTTTTAAATTACCGTAAGAGTCCTTTAATAGAAAAGACTATCTTTAAGGTGCTGCATACTTAGAGCTTTTTTGCTATTTTTTCTTTAATGTAACTAAAACACTTTTCAAACAATTTGAGCATTTTCCTGACATAAAACTAGTTTGCTTTTTTTTTTTTAATATTGCCAGCTTTTCCTCATTTGCTATTTCTTTTTTTTTTTTTTTTAAGGGAGATGTGATCAAAGACTTTATTTATTTATTTATTTATTTATTTTTGGCTGTGTTGTGTCTTCGTTTCTTTGTGAGGGCTTTCTCTAGTTGTGGCAAGCGGGGGCCACTCTTCATCGCGGTGCGCGGGCCTCTCACTATCGCGGCCTCTCTTGTTGCGGAGCACAGTCTCCAGACGCACAGGCTCAGTAATTGTGGCTCACGGGCCCAGTTGCTCCGCGGCATGTGGGATCTTCCCAGACCAGGGCTCGAACCCGTGTCCCCTGCATTGGCAGGCAGATTCTTAACCACTGCGCCACCAGGGAAGCCCACTAGTTTGCTTTTAATTACATTAAATATTTCATTTTAATTATATGACCTATAAATTCCAATAGGGCTAGGTATGAGCTGTCCTTAGCATTGTGTTTTGGGTGAGGAATTAATGAGGTGGTAGTCAGTTCTGTTCTTTTTATGACTTTAATTCTGTTTTAAAATAGACACTTGGGTTTCAACATAGGATTTGATAATAGACACATTTAGAACTTCTGGAAAATCTTCTAGACTCAGTGTCTTAATTTTACCGTCTCTGGTATAGGTTCTCTCCCACAAAACCTGACTAATCAGTGATAAGAAGCCAGAGCAACTCTAATTTTAGAGCTGGAAATAACCTTAGAAATTTCAAGACCAGCTTTCTTACCTCAAATGTAACAGATTAGAGGCAGAGGGGCTATGACATTTGTCTAAGGTTATACAGCTAGTTAATGGCAGAAATGTTCCTAAAAGCCACCTCAGCCCAGTAATATATCTGTTACCTCCTTTATGTCACTGATAGCCTTGATCTAGGTCTTCTTTCATTGTTATATTGTCTGGTATTCATAAATGGATGGTTATAAGTTTTGTGTTGTCGTTGTTACTGCCATGTAATAGATTTTCAACTAAAATGTTTGTCAATTCAGAGAAAGTGTTTATATGTTAAGGTATTTTCCTCCACACTTCAGAAAATGCTTTCTACCGGTATATAGAAAGGCTGAACCATTTTCAAAACAAGCCATTTCTACTTCTATACACTCAATTTTACTTCAGAAGGTAGCGTGTCCTTCTTTTTTGGAACATCACAAACTTTATCAAATGGTGATAGGTGAAACAACTTTTTAAATGACAAATGTATAGGATTTTAGAAAATTTTACTTTAGGAACAACCCTTTATTGCTTGTGAAATCTTAAATATTATATATTGATAGATAACCAAAAGTGCAGGTTATTCAAAATCAAGAAATACTGTATTATAAATGAGTTTATTATTTTCCTCAACATGGGGAAATTAGTCTGTTGTTTTTGTGTTACTACAGGTTAACTTTGATTAAGGAGCAGATGATTCCTTTGTTCTTTTAGCTAAAGAGGGCTAAACTAGTCTTGGAATTTGCCAGAAGATTTGTATATTCTTTAAAGGTTTTAAGATTTTTCTATCCACTAGCAGTTGATTCAAATATAGCATCTTTATCCAGATTGTTTACCACTTGGGAAAACTATATTGCATCTTTATCAGATTATTTACCAATTAGGAAATCAGGGAGTCAACTACACACCAAAGTGTAAATTTAACTCTCACAGCAAGAAGTTTGTTTCCTTGCAGTAACTGATTTATGTTGGACCAGAACAAATGTCCGTTATTAATAACATTTATTTCAGGTCTAGGAACTGGAAAACCCTTACACTTAATGCCATCATTTCTAGCAGTATAAGTAATCAAAGTGGTGTATCCAAAATCATCCATATTTGATGTTGCAGTATAGCATATTTTTTCATTTTTGATAGTGATTTTTATCTTCCTATTTATGTTTTGCTTAGCTTAATATTATTAAATATTAAAATATTAAAATAGGTTAGTATTTCACTATTTATGGCCAGAGGTGAATAAGTACCAGAGAATTGTTTATGGCACGGTGAAACTTCCTGGGGATTAAAATGTACATAGATAGTAACTGTCTACTTGACTTAATGCTTTAGAAGCATGTGATTAAAAAGAAAAGCAAGTGTATACTTAAGTGTTTATGAATGCTACTATGAGATTAAGATCAAATGGTGACCAGTGAATCTTTTGATACAAGAACCTACATGATCTGTACTCCCTCCACTTTCCATTCCATTCCCTCTTTAACCTCGTCTTCTATGACTTTCCCTTTTGTTTACTCTGCTCCAGCCACAGAGACCTTCGTGCTTTCCTAGAAAATGTCAGACATGCTCCCACCTCAGCACATTTGCATGTGCTGTTCTTCTGTAATGCCCTCCCTAAATAACCATAGGGTAACTCCCTTACTTCCTTAAGTTCTTCACTCAAAACCTTCCTTCTTAATGAGGATTTCCATGACTAGTCTATTAAAATTTTCATCACACCCTGCACATTTTGTTTACTTCTTACCTACTTCATGTTTGTCTTCTTAGTACTTATCAATATCTGTCACAAAATATTTTACTCATTTATCTTGTTTATAATTTATTTCTCCCACTAGAATATAAACTTTGTGAGAGCATAGGTTTTTGTCTATTTTTTTTTTTTTTTTTTGCTGTTGTATCCCCAGTGCCTAGACATGCCTGGGTTATAGTAGGTGCTGAATATATATTTGTTGAATGAATGAATATTATATTATGCTACAGATAACTCCAAATGATTTTAGATAAGCCAGGTAACTCATATTCAGTGATACCAAACTGTTTCTAATTTTTATTGAAATAATATCCCATAGCACATACATTTTTCTGTTGTTTAATGAAAGTACTAAATATGGTAGTAAAATAAATAGCCATCTTATCTTATTATATATTAAAATGTTACGGATTTTCTCTTGATATATATGAAAATCGCTGCATTTTAGTTCCATATAAACATTTCATTTTACCACATTAAAATAATGTTTAGCAAAATGTTTATTTCTAAAATAAAATTATTTAATATCAACTTAGAAGAAAACTTTATTTGACAAATCATTTAAATCATCATTTTCTTCATACCTTCAAAAATTCTTTTATTGAAAATAGATTTTAGAATTTCCTGGAAGTAAACTTAAATGCTTTGGATTTTGAAATCTATAAAACAATTTTAAGTGTCACATTTCTATATTTAAAACATTAACTACGTACTACTGAAAGTTTATGGGAGAATTTAGGGGGAAAAAATTAAAAAATAATTAGATCCCTGAAGTAATTTTAGGTTCTTATTACACAAATTATCTAATGTTTCTGACAAACTCTGATTATTTTTTTTGATTTATACTAGAAGTTACATGGGAAGACCAGCAGGAAAAGGTGAATGGTACATTAAGTGATGACAAACCATTGCCGAAAAAGAAACACCAATCTGAGCCAGGTTTGTCAGGATTTGGAAAGCCCCTGAAAGCATGAGGCGATAAGCATTGCATTTCATGCTTTTTGAATATGTGTGTGCTTGTTGTACCTCATTTTTCTCACTTTGGTGTGAACTTTAGACTGTGTAGAGTCTGTTTAGATTAGAGTGGTGAAAACTTTATTTCAAGATTTGTTTAGAAAACTAATTACACATATTTTTGGGAAAACTATTTTATTATTAACATTATTTCTTTAGGAAAAAAATGACTCACTTAAGCACAAATGATAACTTATATATTTGGTTATTTTGATCCAAGTTAAACTACCCTCATGAGAGGTGCTTACATTCCTAAAAAAGTGGTATAGAAAGCTCAATATGTTTTTTGTTAAAGTTTGTCTTCATAGGCTATTCCTTATTTTTAATTGTAAATGCTATCGAGATATTTTACCAATTGGTAATGATTTATTTACAAATTCTGGAGCTAAAAATATTACAACAAAACCAAGATGGAATGATAGCATAGTATTCTAATTCAATAAAGAGCCTTTTCAAACCATTAATTCTACCCATAAATTGAAATGAAGTGATTTTATTTTCTCTCTCTTTCTTCTCTTTTTTGGGGAGATAAGATTAATTAAGCAGAGGACAAAAACTTGAACCAGGAGTAAAAGGAAGAGAAGCAAAATGCAGAGATAACCAATCAACTGAATAATCAGTACTACTTTTAATCAGTAATTGGATAAGAGTACAATGAAAATTTCATTCAAAATTTTAGAATACAGATGGATTTTTTTATAACACTATCATCATTAAATGGCTGAGTCTATAGTAACAGGGTTAATGTATTTTTATGTGGTAACTTGGTTCATGTTAAATCTCTGAAACATATAGTTTAAAATATGTCAATATATAAATTAAACTGATTTATTAACAAGTATTCATTGCTATCCTGTCGCATGCCAGGCATTATGGTAGGCACTGAGTTACTGCGGTAGACAAGAATGATGCCGCAATTGCCCTCATAGAGCTTACATTCTGGCAAAAATATGTAAGTTAAAAATAATTATAACTAAAGATTTAGTTATTATAATTGTGATAGTGCTATTAAGGAGAATAGGATGTTTTGAGCAAAAGTATTATGTTACATAAGTCTGGAGAGCAAGGAAAAATGCCATAGTGCAAATGGCTTAATCTGTGAATTCTCTTTTAGGGAAACAGTTACATACTGAAAATAAAAAAATAAATAAATAAACTGGAATTCACATTGCAAATTTAAATATATTCATGCAGTTGTAAGAAAAATATCTTACATGTTTTTTCAGATCTTCAATTAAGAATCACTTAACTTATTTGGAAAATAATAATTAGCTTAATATATTTCAGAGGATTTTAAAAAGTAAACAAAGTATAAAATGGGTTTTATGTTATGATTTATACAACAAAAACTATTACTCTCAAAGTGTCTCCTTGCTGTGTTGTGTGATGTAGGTTATCCTCGGTCATAAATTATTATTTATTTGTCTTGTTTGCCATCATCTCTGATTACATGAATATGTTTGTGGCCATATATATCTATGGTAAATAAATTACATTGACTATTAAAATCATGAAAGAATGCAATATTTGGCTAAACATATTTTTAAATCTCACAAAATTTTTTTAAATTTCCTTTAGATATTATTAATTTGTGTATTCTCATATATTGCATGTATTTTTTATCACTTAGGCCTTCTAACTGAGTGTAAACTATGTGTGCAGTAGAGGAAAATTAATGTAATTAGAGTGCCTTAATGTCATGGTTTAAATTGCTTATAGATTTTCAATCTTGGCAGTTGTGCATTTTCCTATATACTGGGAAATTCCTGGAAATTCAAATCCTAAATGTTGTGAGTAAGTATGCAATATGCTAAGGCCGTATGCTGTGTTAAATTTTAGTGTTCATAAATATTTTTATTTGTTTGTTTCTAAAAGCGAGGTAGGATATGTTGAGAATATTTTTAATTATTGAAACTTTGGAGTGATAGAATGGGAGGAAAATAGTGGGATATCAGGTGGGGCTAATTGCATTTCAATAACATGTTTATGAGCCTGGGTTTTACAGAAGACATGTTTGGATTCATTCTTTGTTTTATATTTAGATACATCTACCATATTAATAATTTAGTAATTGTAATCAGGGTTTAATACATAATTTTTATTCACTAAAATCTAAGAGATCATCTTCCATTAATAGTCAAGGATTCTTCATCAGATGATTATTGTAGTAATCAATTGTGGCATTAGAAAAAGTTTGGAAGGACTCGAACCCAAACCCAAGATGCAAAGTTAGCTATGTATCAATAGCATATATCGTTATCTTTTTCTTTTGCTGTTTTATGAAAATCTAATCAAGAACAATACCTCGGAATTTTGCCATTTTAAGGATGTATACTAACAATTAAAACATCACTTGAAATTTTTATTTTAAATATAAGACTATGGAACTGGAGGACTAAATGGCATCATATAGACTAGAAAATGGGTTAACAAATACTTAGATGAACTTTAAGTAATATGCATTAGTATCTGCTTCTTTTAAGAAAAATACATCTCTGAACTAGGCTGTCCTGAGAGAATTATGAGCAAAATGGGTGATTTTTTTCCCCCGGATTTCTAACTTAACTGACAGCAATGTAGATGAAAATCCCTGGGAAAGATAATGATGTTTATCATATTAGTATTTTTGATGTGATCATAAAATATAAGAATTCTACAAATGATTTTAAAACCCAGATTTTATGGCTGATGTTCAGAGTAAATCACTAAATGTCTTCCTCATTTAGAATGTGGATTAGATTTTGTTTAGGCCGTAAATTTAACAAAACATTCTTAATGCAAATCAAGGACATATGAGCATGGAAAATCTGTTGTTTATTTTCTCAATGAGCTATCTGATTCTAGATGAGAATACTATGGCCTACAGTAATGCAGTGTTATTAAAGATTGAAAACAAAGTTTAATCTGTTGAAATTTATTATATTTGCTTTGTGAGTTTATCTGTTCTTCTAGTAACTAGGACAGTATCTGGGAAAAGAGCATATTTTTACATAAAATATTTTATCTCATATTTTACTTAAACTCAAAAGTAGTGTGGTGAGAAAGCTAACTTCAGTTAGACTAAATGAATGTTTTAGAACTGATATAGATTCTCAGTTTCTCCAAAGTAAGAAAGTCTTGGACTTAAATAGTTCAGAATCTACTTTGAGATGTAATTATAAATAATTTCTGATATGTTTGATGATTACTTGATACTATTCATAAAAAGATTGCCCACCTTGATTTGTCATTTTCTAAGTAGAAGGTATGCTATGTCTAGGAAAATCTAGAATTGACTTAGCTACTTTTTCTCTAATTATCCTGAATCATGACAATGCTACTTACCTTGCTGTATCTTATCTGGAAAATAAATCCTTGTGTTTTTCTGGAAAAGTGAGGGCAATGAAACACTTTGCTGGGTTACTGTATGATTATACAGTATTTTGGAAATTGAAAATATTCAAAGTAACAAGTTGTGTTTTACTACTTGCTTTTGTGTGCATAAGCCCCTTGTTTTAGCATTGTTATGATTTAATGTATTAACCTTTAATTTTTTCCAACCTGGACATTTCCATATTGTATTCTTTATGGATATCTAACTATGGTGAAGGTAGGGATTTTCTTTTACTTAGCTCAACCTTTGGAATTATGCTTTATAAAATTTATCATCAGGAAAATGAAATATTCAAAGGTGTATTTTGTGGGTGAATTTTATATTTAAATTTTTTCTTGACTATTTTGGTGTTATGAACTTTTGCTTCCTTTCATTATTGAATAATTTGACATGTTTTTAAAGTAGAAGCAATTTATTTCAGTCTAAATCAATATTATAATTTAGTCTTCTAATTAGATGCTAGTCTAATTCATCTAATCTGGTAAAAATAATTGAGGTTGTGTTCTTGGTCAATATTAGCAGGTTGGTAATTTCTGATTATTTCTGGATTGTTGTAGAATGAATGTACTTTATTTTTGGCAGAAGAAAGTGACGTAAAACAAGCTAAGTAAATATCTTATAGAACACAAATCAACTGACAGAATTTTGGAATTAAGTACTACTAACACCCTCAGATGTAAATACAGCATTGTTTGTTAACAAGGATGTTCTCCTGGAATAAAGTGAGATTTCATGATTTATGAATTTAGTTGCTCATTTAAAGTTAGTTCAGTTTCCTCTAAACATACAGATAAGTTTATAAGGCCAAGCCTGTACTTAAGTGACTTTCTTTTTTATGATATAGCATCCTATAGTTTGAAAATCAATTATTTTAAACACCCTCAATAAATACTCTAAGTGTGTTTTTCTTCTGCATTTAAAATTGCATTACATGTCAGTCTCTAAGGATAGAATCAGAAAAAAAAAAAACTGGCACAGCTAGAACTAGGAAACAAAACATTTAAAAAAGAAACATTTTTGTTAGCTTTAAAAATAGCTTAATATTTTAAAAGATTGTACTTTGCTCATTTCAATAGGCAGGTAGATGCTTTTGTAAATATTCAATAATTTTATGGTTGTTGGCAAAATTACGGAAAGTAATAATTAGTTTAGAAAATAAATTCAAATAACTTTGAGGAATTTTTCAACAAGATTTTTGTCACAGTGGAGAAGCTTTAGTTTGAAATCTGTAAACTTTGGTAAATATTTTGTTTTTATATTCTAGGTCTGTCCTGATCTTTGTATCATTGAGACGCCTACTAAGTAGATGCTTTTTTAGGCTTTATTTTGAAAGGTATCTTGCGTTCCCTCAAAGGAAACATTCTAAGGCTCCTATGACCTTTAAAAAGCCCTCATAATTATGATTAACTTTTAATTACGTGCAAGTTCTAATATACACTTAAAGTCTTGAGGCTTCTGTTTCATTGTCTGGAATCTTTCTAAGAGAATACTTCCTTCTATACAATATATATTGATATTTACTCAAGTACAATTAAATCTGATAATAGAACCAATATTATGTCTGTTGTTAGTCAACAGATTTTCAAATAGATATCATATACCCTTGTTAAAAACTGCATTTATGCATAAACAGGCCTCATGTCTATGCCTTTTTAAATTAAGTTGATTACAGATTATTATTTCTGTTTGAACTTGAGATGTGTTCATTTGAAATATAATGGTAGTTGATACACTATATTAGCAAGGAAAATTTTGGTTTGCACAAAATTTTACATAAAAGCTGATATTATATTCATCCTCATAAACTTACTTTTACACCATATAACTTAATGAAAATGAGTATTTTATTATATATCTGTTTATCTTCAGTAGATTTTTATAACTTTAAGGACCAATACAGACAGGTTTATTGTGTGTATATATATATATATATATATATATATATATATATATATATATATAATTACTACTTTGCTTGATTAAGGACCATTCTTTTTACAGTTTGCACATTGATGATACTTTAAATTTAAAAATATTTTGCCAAAATAATTACCATAAATGATATTTATGAGTTATTCATTATATTTTATTAATGTCTTTCAGTGTAGTATATGAAAATATTTTTTCTCTTTTGTTAGCTCATGTGATGTAATGAACCTCCCCCAAATACTGTACACTCTTATTACAAAGTTTTTATATTTTCTAAATCTGAAACTAAGATCCAGCCATAGTTGTGACAGTAATAGACACCTAAGAGAGGGTATACTTTTACTATCTTTAATCACTCTAACTGGTTATAGGTTAAATGAAGTGTTGGAAAGATTTCTCATTAGAACTGCCATTAACAGCACTGAAAGTAGAATGTTTGACTGTGGCAAAGTAACGATTAAAGGAAAATTAGGGAGATAAGAAGAGTGAAGGGGGTACTCTTACCTCCTTCAAGGTTCACTGAAGTCTGAAATTCATTACAATAATATATATGAAATAAGTTTTTATAGTTTATTGTCATTTAAATAAGACCTAGCTATTTAAAGGATATAGTTTCTCTTTTTAAATGTGTCTGTTTTAACACAAATAGTATATATTAAAAACTGTAACCACGAAGAAGAAAAGAAAGTCAAAAATTTTTTAAATATATTTGGTATAATTGAAAGTTATACATTGAAATTTTATGATTTAAATTAGTATTCTATCTGCTAATTAAAGTTAAGTGATTTTTTATGTAAGATTAATTATGATCTATTTATTAATGGATCATATTCACATAAGTGATGGAAAAATGATTTAATGGGCACTTTCAGTTAACAGTGAGATCCTGGTCAAAATCTTTCATTTTCATCCTTTTCTAAAATATAAATTTTGTATTATTTTCTAAAAACAATTAAATTGTTGGTGCTAAGTTACATATTCCTCACAAGAGTAAAAAGTATTGGTGAATTACTTGCATAGTTGTACCATGTACCTCTTTTTAAAAAGGTTCTAATTAATACTATGTAATAAAATGTCCAGTTCAGGTATCAACATAAAAAGATTTTTTTCCCTTACTAGACTTTTTATTTCACATGTTTTTATTGGGTCATATAGCATCTAGTAGAAAGAAATTTGACCTGGTAATCAGGAGACCTCTGTTCTATTTCTGGTTCTGCCATTGAACTTGTTTTATGACCTTGGGTAAGTCACTTGAACTCTGTGTGCTTCAGTTATCTCTATAATAAATTAATAAATGGGTTGGAAAGAAATTTGAATGTTTTGAATCCATATAACATGAAAAATATTGCCTCAGTGCCATTATAAAATAGTCAAGATACAGGAAAATACTAGGTAGTGAAAGGATATTTATTTATGTTGTTTTTATGTTTTCCACAAAAAAATAAAATGTTTTCTTAGAGGTAGAATATACTTAAGCAGTTATTTCATCCAATTCATACCAACTTCAATTTAGCATGTGTGGAAACTTCGTTAGTAGTGTGGTAAATATGTATATAGGGAAGTTTTGCCTATAAAAAATAATGCAAAATATGATACAATTCAGCATAAACCTATGATATTAATATATCTCAGATTTTTCTATTTTATCTTCTTTGAGAAATGGGTGGACTGGGGATGCAAAAGAAAATATGGCATATAGCATGTTAATGTAGGAGTACATTTCAGGATGATAATACTTTTCTAGTGGTCGATCCTATTGGCAAAGTCTAGTTTGTAATATAATCGTGATGAGATTTACTGTCTAATTTTGAACAGGTCAAAGGTGTGCTCACGTAATAATCAAAATGACATTGTTAAGTTTCAAAATGTGTCATTTTTTTTTCAGTTCTCTATAATACATACTAGGATTTCTCTTTTCTCTTAGAAAAAAAGTTTTGGATATCTCAGCCCTTCTTTCCTAGTGGAAAATTTTCATTTTCTCACTATTCAGAGAAAGAGATAAACTTGTTATTGGAAAGATTTCTCTCAAGAGTTATCATTTCAATATATCACTATTCCAAATATGTTGATATAACATGTTTTTCTATAAATCGCTCAGAAACTATGATACAAGTATTGCAGAAATGAATGTGGTGTTTTGAATTAAGAACTTTGTAATACCTAATTTGAAGCTAAGAAGGTAATTAAAATAGGACATTTTGGTTTTGTGTTATATTGTTTATCTGTATCAGTCATACTAATACTAACTCATTAATATCTTTTGGAAAAAAGTTTTCTTAGAGTGCTCAGTTTAGCAGACATTTCCTGCTTAATCACTGTATAAAATGTCTTCTGAACTTCTCCACTACCAATGGGTAAAGAAGTGTTTCCAAAATATGTGCTGTATCTGTTATAGTAGATGTTGGACTTGGATGGGCAAATTTAAATGGGAACATCAATGATCTGTTATGTGGTGTCTGTAAGAATTTTCTGAATAAGTAAGCCTCTTAAGGGAATATGATGGAGGAAAATTTGTCTAAATTGAAGATTAACTTGAATCTTTAATATTTAAATAAAGCCATATATTTCAGCTACTCTTTTTTATTTGAGTTTTATTATATTTGTTACTCTCTAGAATATTTTTATAATAATATGTTTCTGTACTGAAGTAACTCAGTGAATTATTGGCCTATTGGTCATACTTATTTTCATGTATGTACTCATCAATTTAGGAAACTTAAATGGCACAGAAGTCTGCTCATGCTATTTTTGTTGCTCTTTTTAAGATGATTCGATTAAGTTCTTTCCTTTCAATGATAAGTAAAAATTCTAAAAGCATTTTCACAGATCTTAAATGGACTCAGTAATGTCTTAAACAATATGGTCATACAAGTAATGTTGTTTTTACTAATGGTATCTTTCTTCAGCATCACTGTTCAGGATTGGCTGTCCATAAATAATTGTAAACTTTTGAATCCTCTTTATTTCTACACTAACTTTATTTTTCTGATCCTGCTAACCCATAGTGACTTAACCAGTTCACCATCAGTTCTTCCATATTTTTTTTCTTTTAATATGGTATGTATATGATTATATCTTCCCTACAACTGTGCACAGGATCTTTTCTCAAAATGATTTGAGGCCCTTTCCTTCAGTGTCACTTTTTACCTTTTGAGTACATCCACTCACATCCATCTCCTTTGTCTATGTCTGTCCATTATACGATGTGATCACAGAAGAAGTGGACTCCACAAGGAGAAGACATGCAGGTCTGTCTCTTCTACTGCTTTTCTTTGTTATTTTTCATTTATCTAACTTGCCTTAGAAATTTTTTACTGTTTTTTACTTATTTTATAATTTTTCATTCTCTTCCTATATTAACAAAATGTTAAATCTGCAGGCATTTTTATTTTAGGTAGTTGTATATTCAACTTTTAACAGCAACTGCTCCAATTAGATGGATAAAAATAAAATGATTAATTTTATGTCATAGGTGTATATGCATTTTTTCCATAACTGAGTAACTAACTCCAGATTCACATATATGTATATTTATATATAGTCAGGTAGATTAAATCAACAAATTAATCATAACTTGTACTTAAATTTATTTTAGGCTTAAAACTTGTTTTCAGCTTTTTAATACATAATTCTAAAAGTATTTTATTTTTATCTTGAGTTCAGCAATGTGCTAGATTATGGAAAATACTAAAGACCTAATACATGCCCTAAACAAGCTATCAGTATCACAGAGGAGTTAAAATATGTGGGTAACATGCTGTGTTTATGTGCTAATGGGGATGACTCTAACAATATATTCTACAAAGGTATAAAGTCAAATAAAATTTGTTTCAAATAGATAGCCAGACAAAGCTTCATGAAAGAAGTAACACTTGGACTAAAACTTGAACATTCATTCAACACATTTATTAAGCACATGCTGTGTGGTACTGTTCTAGGTGCTGGAAATAACAGGACACACAAAATGGCCCCCATCCTCAGGGGCTTTTTCTAGTGTGAGTTTAACAAGTAAACTCAATGATATTATAGGTGCTATGAGAAATCTATATATACATAATTTATGTATATATAGACTACAATGGAATCACAAAGGATGATGTTATTATTTCCACCTGAGCAGTATGGATATTAGTTCAAGAAAGACTTCACAGAAGCAATGATCCTTGAGTTGAACGTTAAAAACCAGAAATATGTTGGCCTTGTGTGTAGAGAATATGACAGGCAGAGGAAACAATGTGGTAAAATGGCTTCAAACAAGTTTAGGCAAAAGAAGGCAGGGCAGGGTTTCTGAAGATTGTGTAAGTTATTGAGGCATGTAAAGCAAGAGAGAGACATGATCAGATATTTGTTTCTAGAAAGACTACTTTGGAAACTAGGTAAAAAATGGAGCAGAGCTATATAAGCAGAAAGATCATTTATAAGGATATTGCATAGATCAGTTAAGAGATCATAATGGGCTGAATCAATAGAGGCAGTTGATACATGAGAAGTTATTTAAAGATGTAGAATCTATAAGACAGTTATCGATTGGATATTACTGATGCAAGGAAAAGGAAGAATAAGATAATCTAGCGTGACTGAAATGTTTGGATATATGGCGGTATATTTTATCTTACAGGGAATATGGGTTGAACAAATATTTAAGTGCAAAATAAAGACTTCAGTTTGGGGATGGGTTAGTTTGAGGTTCCTTTGGAATATTTAAGTGTAAATATCTAATAGCAGTCATTGGATGTATGGGTCTGGAACTCTGGAGAGAAGTCTGGGCTAAATTATTGCAATCACAGTATTCTTTTTAGCATGAAAATGATTCCCTTTTTTGTTTTGTTTCTTTGATCATTCTGAATATTGTCCATTGGTATGTATTTCAAATTTTCACTTCAATTCTTATTATATTTGCTTGGCATCTATACCGTATTTTGAGTGCTGTGAGCTTTCATTTGACATTTTGTTCTACTTGCATTATGTTCTAAAAGGTAAAGAGAAGTAACATTCACTGTAGGGGAAGTTTAACATAAGTGTATATGTGTATACATATAAATGCACATATAAACTGTTACTGAAATTTCTCCAAATTTTCAATTATTGATTTACTACCAAACTTCTCGTTACATATTCTATTTATTTTATAGATATTGTCTGTTCTTCATTACATCCTATATTTAATGAACTTAATATTATTAACAAAAGTCTAAGACACAGGTACTCAAGATTTCTCAGTCATGGGGAGTTCCCTGGCGGTCCAGTGGTTAGGACTCCGCTCTTTCACTGACGAGGATGCGGGTTCCATCCCTGGTCAGAGACCTAAGATCCTGCAAGACACGCGGCATGGCCAAAAAAAAAAAAAAAAAAAAATGTGCAAGATTGCTCAGTCATGAAAACCATAACCCTAGTACACTGAAATCGTATCAGAAGATGAGAATCACTCAGTTTATAAGGAGGCACATAATGTCAACTCTATGTTCAATACTGTGTTAGGTAGCTTAGATGTTATGAGAGACACAGTAGATTGGAGAAATTTTCTATATAAGTTTAAGCTTAACATTTTATTAAGTAATATTGTGATATTTTAACCAAAAAGTCTCAGAGGAGATATGTGTATGTACATATATATGAAAACATCACATCATATATGAAAGCTACTATTGATAAAGTGTAATACTTAATTCTTTAAAGCCTATAAATACTCAAATATAAGAGAAGAGAGTTAAGAAAGTTCTTGGATCTTGAAATAATAGGAATACCCAAACATGGAATAAACGTGGTTTTGAGCATTTCTTCCTTGTGTGCGGTGGTGTGGAGGAAATTGGAAAGATTATTAGAAGTCAGGAGATCTAGTTTTAGCCCTAATCTTGCTAGTGAACTGTGATTCCAGACACGTAATTTAATGTCTTCGGGTTTCAGCTGTCTCATATTTAAAATGGGGTTTAGAATGCATTGTTTTTACGTTTTTTATGGAAATAAAATTGCATCTGCATTAAGAACTTAATCCTGATTGTAAGATGTTACTGCTAAATTCTCAAAATATTATTCATGCCCTGTTAATACTATGACATTCAATTTTACCTGGGCCAATTGTCCAGTTTAACTCTCTTTCATAAGAATATCTGTGTTGGGGGAAGTATTGTTCTGGTAAGAAACAGTCTGAGAAGCAGTATTGGAGCACAGACTATACAGCTAGACTGCCTGGTCAGTCTCACCACTTATTTGCTGTGTGATCCTGAGAAAGTTGCTCTCTCTGCCTCAGATTCCTCACCTGTAAAATGGAGATAATAATATTGGGTTGGCCAAACAGTTCCTTTGGTTTTTAAGTAAAAATAAAAGACACATTTTTCATTTTCACCAAGAACTTTATTGAACAACGTATTCACCGTTTTGTTCCACTACCTTTTGCCATTTTTCAGGCAACTTCATAATTCCATCTTCCCAAAACTTTTTATCTTTTTGAGCAAAGAACTGTTACAGGTGCCTTTTATAGTCTTCCAGGGAATTGACATTTTTTCCATTAAGAGAATTTTGTAAAGACCTAAATAAATGGAAATCTGAAGATGCAATGTCTGGTGAATACAGTGGATGAATCAGAACTTCCCAGCCAAGCTGTAACAGTTATTGCCTGGTCATCAAAGAAACATGAGGTCTTGCATTATACTGATGGAAGATTATGCATTTTCTGTTGGCTAATTCTGGACAGTGCACAAATCGTTTTTTGTGTTTCTGTTGTGTTTTTACCTTTCTTGAAATCATAAAGCATAATATGCGGAAAATGTTGCTCTTTTTCTTCCATCTTCAATATTAAAATGGCTACCCAAAATTTCACCAATTTTGATAAGTTTTTTAAAATGCACGCTGATATGACAGCTGTCACAATAAAATCTAACAAAATTGCTTCGAATGACGTTAAAGACAACTAAGCGCTACTAGAGCCATCTTATGGAAAAAACCAAACGAACTTTTTGGCCAACTGAATACTGCTACGTCAAAGTGCTTTTGTAATGATGAAATCAGTTAATATTTAATATGTAAAGCACCTAAAAGCAGTGTCTGGTACATAGTAAGCACTATACAAGTGAAGCTATTATTTTATTATTGTATAAAACATATTAAAAAACAATTTTTATTTTGAATCCGCTGTATTGAAACCAATGCATTTTGATGTGTAAGCATTCTTTCCATGATATGATAGAAAGATAAAATTAATTTATTTTGTTTTATGCATTACACATATCTTATACTAGTTTGTGGCTACCAGTTTAGGAGCTAGTTGTCGTACAAACTTGTGCATCAGGACTGCTACACCAGAAATGAACTTTATCATTTCTGAGGCAAGAGAGTTGGATAGAAACAGCAAGAACATTGAACCCATTTAGGTCTGAATTCTAAACCAAGTTTTGTCACCCACTAGGGATGAGACTTTGGACTGCTTGCTTATACTTCCTATTAAACAAAATGAACTGTGGTGAGATTGAGTTAATTATGTTTAATGAAAGCATAAAAGAGCTTTTCTCTGGAGGGAGAATGCCTTTCTAACAATAAAAGCAGTGAAGGAAATTTAAAAAGAGAGATCTGACTACAGTGTGGCAGGTATAAACTTCAAAATATCAAAATCAGCATAAACAAGTTAAAAAGCAAACAACTAATTGTGAAACATATTTGCAGCAACTCAGAGTATTAAAAGCCTTAACACTTGAATCACTTTGTTGAACAAATTATATATTCTATAAAACTCTAAGAGAAAAATGGGCAAAAGACATATACAGACATTTCACTAAACAAGAAATTCAGTGGTCAGTAAATATATAAAAAATACTTTATTTTTTTCATAACCATATAGGTGATTTTTTTTTTTTAAAGATACTATGTTTTACCTACTTAAAAAAACAGCATTTTAATGCTGGGGAGAGTATGGTAAAATAGTGGTAGCATAATTTAATATTTCTAAAAAGCAATTTTTTTAATATACACCAAGGGCCTTAAAAATATTCGCAGATTCTGACGTGGTGGAAATAGAGATTCAGATAAAAAGGTATGTACAAGTTTCACTAAAGCATTATTTGTAGCAATAAAAAGGATGCTACTGTGAATGTTAAGTAATGGAGGAATGGGTAAATAAATTATGATACATATCCAACCATCTAACTGAATAATTTTATTGACATAGAAATGAGAAACAATTATTTCTATATTTTTTGTAATTTGAAAAAAATCGAAAGTAGTAATACTTGTAAAGAACTTGTCATGTAGTTTTGTCCATACTAGATAATCAAAAAATGGTAGTTCTTTTTAATTATTACTACTAAAACAAATTAACCAAAGGTTATTTTTTCAGAAAGATATACTTATTTAGTTCTAAACTTATGATTTATGTTTGTTGTTAGCAAAATCATGGGTTTTGCAATAGTGTTTTGAATCTAAATTTAATACAACAATAATCTGCGTAAACAATGAATGAGTAAGGAGTTCAGATAATATACCCACTTCTAGGATTGTTTAAAAATGGAGAGAAAAATATTTTAATAGTAGAGCTGGACATTGGACTGTGCTTATTGACCAGTTTGGTTGTCCATCTGTAGCACGAGAAACAAGACAAACTACTTAATTCTAGATATTTTTAAAAAACAAATATGCTTTACTTAAAGGACAGTCAAACAAGTAATGTTTTATCCTCTGTTGTCCTATTGAGGAAGCATGAATGTTGATGTAGCAGTAAAGTATGAGATTTGAAGGCCTCTGTGATCTTAGGCATCATAATCTCTCCAAGTTCCAGTTTCCTCTTTAGTAAAAGAGAGTTGATAATTTGTGTGTGTGTGTGTGTGTGTGTGTGTGTGTGTGTGCATATACTTTCAATCCTCAGAAGAATAAAAACAAATGAGCAGCCAAAATGAAAAAATTTCTATTTCAAGAGTAAGCAAATAAATGCCAAAAAAAGAAAAATAAACAAAAAAACTGTGAGCTACCACTTTTCTCATACAGGATTGAAAGATTGTTTTAAAGATTAGATAAATTTTTCATAAAGTGTGTGGCAGGTAGCCAAAATTATTTTAAATACATATGTCATGAATTGTTCAAACTATTCAAATTCCTTCTCAATGTTTTTTGAACACCAATATATATATTTTCTACTCAGAATTATAGTTAATTCTAGGTTTGCTGTGTAAATAATGATAATTAGTCTTTATTAAGAGCGGAAGAAAAATCCAAAGCAGAGGTTATTAAGATACCTTTATAAAATACACAATCTTCAAGTTTGACTATGCCAGACGCATAATTCTATAGGTATCATAATGGCATATTAAACTATCATATATCACAATTGGCTGAATTAAAAGAGAGGTATTTCTGAAATTCTTATTCCAGTGATATAAAGGTATTTCACAACCTGAAAATTCATTGTTCAACAAATATCTACTGAATATTTATTATATGTCAGATGTTATTCTAGGTGCTGGGGATATAACAATGACAACAGCAGACAAGGTCTCTCCCATTGTGAAAATTATATTTTTGGGAGGGTTAATGGTCACTAAATTCCATAATTTTAGATAGTTATAAGTGCTATTAAAAGCACTTATGTAACCTAGTGCAACTGGAATGAGGAAGAGGTTATTTTAAATGGAGTAATCCAGGAAGTCTGGACTGAAGAAGTAATATCTGCACTAAACCAGAAGAATAAGAAGAACCCAACTATGTAAAGGAGCCAGGAGATACATATGTAATTAAGATCAATAAACAAAAGGTAAAATAAGGTACAATGCTTGGTGTCAGTCGATTTATCTCTTGTAAAAATAAAATACAGTGTGTGTGTGAAAAAAAAAAAAAGGTAAAATAAGGGCATTTAAATTTCAGAAGAGAAGAATTATTTTTGCTGTAAAATATTTTTCTGAAAAGGCATTTAAATGTCAGTGGCAGATGAGTTTTAAATATTTCAGGTTTCCAGACAGATGAATGAAGAAAGTATAGCTCTGGATGGTAGTTATGGTTAAAATATATTTTTTTGAAATTATTTCAGTTGAAAGGAAAGTGTACATATTGTTAAGCCAAGTTAGTAAGCAAGTTATTTAATAAGTATTAACATATACACAATACTTGCTGAATATTCATAAATCATGGTAAAAGCACATCATGATTGTTTTCAGATCACTTTCTTCCTCTTTGCTTGTTTAAAGGTCTATATTTTTATATCTATAAAAATATTGTAATATAAATGGGTTGGCATGAGCAATAAATAGGTTTAATATAAAAAAGGGTAAGTTGGCACGAATATATTGGAGATAATTGCCAAGGGAATGTAAATTAGGTTATAATTTAACTGAAGAGAAAGATGTGACTTGACAGATGGTAGTTTCTTTTATCAGCCTGCTTGAAGGCTTGAGGAGATGGGGTGTGGGATGTGAGGGTAGGGATGAGGAAGGGAACTAATAATGGGAAAGGCAAAGTTTAATGGAAAATGAAAGACAATAAATAGAAGTATTGCATTAATTATTTACATGATGCAGCTGATGGGAAGAACCTAGTCATAGATTATAAGGTCATGCAGAGTGTGAAGGAAGTTGATAGACCAATTCAAATTAAGGGATGAGAATCAGAAGGAATCTCTAAAAGGAAGATTACAGATTAAAAATGACTATATCACAGGTTAAGACTGGGCTCATAGGGAAATAAGTTGAAGAAGCATTACCAAAAAAGAAAATTAGCCAAAGAGGAGATGCAGCTAGAAACGAAAAAGGGAAGTTGTAAAAGGTAAAACATTGGGAAGAAAAAAGAATTAAACAAGAGTTGAGAGTGGTGTGTTGAGAGAGAGAGAGAGTCATTTCCTGACTAAATATTTCAGATTATAAGTTTTGGAGAACAGACCAATGTCAGCCACCTTATAAATTTTCTAATGAGTAAAATTGAAAAAATAATAAGTCCTACCACGAACAGCTGTGCTGATTGAGTAACATAATTATAAGGCATGCAAAGCTCTTAGCACAATTCCTGGCATGTATAGAGTATTACTATCATTGTTAAGAACTTAATTGTGCCAGAACATTAGTATCAAGTTCTAGAATGCAAGATTTTAACTGTGTATTTTTAAAAGCATTGTTACATTTCATTTGCTATGCCTTGATCAAATAAAATTTTAGTCTAAAAACATTATTGAAGAAAAATTAAAAGCTAGATCAAAATCTGATCGGTGGTTATCTGAGCTGGCAGAGAGAGGACTGACAGCAAAGCTACACCAGGGAACGTTTTAGGGTGACAGAAATACTCTGTAGCTTGCTTGCAGCGAGGCTGCGTGACTATATATATTTATCAAATGTCATAGACCTTTGTACCTAAGTAGTGTGAATATTAATTTTTGTAAATTATGCCTTAATAAATCTGACTTTAAAAATTATTGAAAATATACAAAGTTAAAATGAATTTTAATATATTACTCAAACAGTACTAAATATATGCTAATAGAAAAACTTACTTAATCTAACACAACTCAAGCAATTAAGAGCCAAGTCCCACCCCAAAACAGAGCATGGTAATGGATAGGGTTGACCTACAGCTTCAGAGAGAATAGATGACTACAGTGGATGAGCTGGGAAACCAAGAAAGTACTAAAGCTTTGAGTCTAAAGCAGTGGTCAGTTAACCAAGAAAGATCAAGAACAAGCAAGGCAATTAATAAAGAAATAGATTTTGGATACTTTAGACATTTACTGATAACTAAAGGAAGAGCAGACATGAGAAGTAACTTTAACTTGTTTGGGACAAGCTGAGTTTTAGGTGCTAATGGGGGATTTTAGGTGCATTTTAGGAGATAACCAGAAATGTGAATCTTAGGGTTACAGGAAAGGTGAAGGTAGGAACCCTCATCATTGAAGTGACAGTTGAAGCTGTGGATTTAGACAGAATCACTCAGGGATAGAATAAAACATTAGGAAATGCATGTATTTGTAAGATGGACTGAGAAAGATGAGCCAACACAATGTCTGGTAAAGAGTGAACTAAGGAGTGGCATTAAAGTGCAGGGCCAAACTGTTGAAGGAGAGAATGTCAAGGATAGTGTCGTAATTATATCAAATGCTGCAGTGAGGGCCAGTAGAATGGTTCTGAGGAATGATCACTGGGTTTGGCAAATATGACATTTGGGGGAACCTTTGAGACATAAGTTTCATAATATCAGACTTAACTACAGTACTCAATGATAAAGTTTTTCTTTGAGTAAAGTCACCATGAAATAAGAAGGAACCAGCAGTAACCAGATAACATATTGCACTTGACTCAGTATTGGAGATATAGTAAGAGGCTCTCTACAGTTGGGTATTCTAACTTTATAGCGCAAATATATAAGGCTCACTTATACAGGCACAAATGCTCACATCATGTAAAAATCCATTGTTTTTATACTAGATACGGTGGGCCCCACTTACCAAACTTGGAATGGTGATGAATAATTGATGACTTGGAAGTTAATTCCACATACTATAGATTTTACTCTTGGGAGACCCAGTGTAAGAACTAGCTCAGACAAGGGGATTGGGAGGGTTTGGGCCTGGAGTAGTTGCAGAACTAGGACTCAGTGATCAAAACCAATTTGAACTTTGCATTTCCTCAATCACAGATTTCAGAAATGCTGGCAACATTTTGGATGATTTTAAGCCACTGTAGTATAAATTATTTTAATCCATAACTGAGTTTCCCACCCTTTGTAAATACTCTTTTTAATTCTAGTTTATAAATTGAAAAATTCAGATACGGATCAGTTAAATAACTTACTCCAGTCATTTAAAGCTGGAATTTAAACTGAAGGAATCAGATTTGGTGCCAGAATCCATGCCCTTAACCTCAGGAAATGGGCACTTTATCTGTGACAAGGTGGAGAATGCAAGAGGGGACATTTTACGGCGAACAACATGAAAGAACAATACTAGAGGTCTAGGAAGAGGAGAGCAGGAAGAGAGGAATTCAGAAAGGGAACACTAATGTCAGTGGAGACCAACTCAATCCAATTTGCAGTTTTATTTAAGGATCCTCAGTGCAACTGATATTACCATGTGGGTATTTGGAAAGTTGAATGAAATTCATTTCAGTCTCTTAACTTAGGTTAGTCTCTCCTGATGCCTCTTCATCTAATCCTCATCCTTCTTTCTCTGAGTGATCTCATCTAAATTTTATTCCTTTCTTCTCAGTATTGAACAGGAATGTTTTGTACAATGTCCCTATTCATGAAATATTTAGCATGCATTTCTTTGAATTCTGAGGGAGTGTTATACTATGTGACATTAGTTGCTCTGTATAGTCATTCTTATACCATTGGCCAATAGTAATCAATATTAGCATCCTTGGAGAAAGAAATACAGCTTGATGTCCAAGCACAAGTACTACTTGAAAGCCATATATCTAAATACTTCATTCAAGGGCATATATAGATTTATTATTAATTGCCACACTAATATACATAAGAAAAATTATATGGGTCTCTTTTCCAGCATAGGTCTTATCCCAGTTTTTATATGATGGATATTTTTATTTTTTCATGATTTTTACATTAACTGTCAATATTTCTAAGTATATTTAAATTTCTGTTTGTTTCTAAACAAACAAATGTAAAGATGCATTTAAATTTCTTTATTATGCTCCTTTCATATCTTCTGTGCAATCTTTTGATGTGTGTAAAGAGTGGATGTAGTTGAAATATATCTTAAGGATATGTTAATTAGGCCCCAGATGTGGGACACAGTGGTCTGTGATAATTGTGTCATACCAAAACACAATAGGAGACAAGTCATACGCATGGTAATAATATGTGCTACTCTGTGGATTATCTCTTCCTTAATGTAGATTTTAGCTATCAGGGAAAAGTCAGAACATTCCAAAGTGCTGAACACATATGAGAAATAGTTTATTAACCTGATGAATCTGACTCATGTTTTTATCTTTTATCAATGGTTATTGCATTTTTTCTTAAAAGCAATTTTAATGATAATCATTGCATTCCTTCTCTGAGGGGCTTTCATTTTAAAATTTAGTTTATCCTCTGAACTAAAGGTTATTTTAAAGATATAGGAATTGTGACTAACAAGTTTAAAATAATTAAGTTATTAGAAGGTTGCTAAACATTTTCTCCTAAAGATGTCACTGTACACCCTGCGACAAATGTATCAATATGTAGGTGAAACAGTTACACTTTAGCTAGTCTAAAAGATGCTTCTAGATTAGATCACCTTTATGATTTTTTTCTTGGGCAAAGTTCCTGGTTTAATGAGCTTTTCAATTTTCTCTTTCTCTTTCCCTCCCTTCCTGTTTCTTTGCCTTTCTCCTTCCCTCCCTTCTTCCTTCATCCCATTCCTCTCCCTGCCTCTGTACACACACACACACACACACACACACATGCACACACACACACACACATGCATACACACATTCTATAAAGGAAATTTTAATGAATGCAATACCAGGGCAAATAGAGCAAGAATTTCTAGTACACTTTACATTATCTATATTGATGAAGTAGGTATTACAATATAAAAGAACAAACAAGCATCATTTGCCTTCAGAATTAACTAACCAGAGAGTTGTAGAGCAGAAGGAATCATAATGAGTATCTGGTCCAAAATTATTCATTTTACAGATGATGAACTTTATGCTCAGAAGGGTGAAATGAAGTGCTTGCAGTTATAGGGCTCATGAAATTAAGACTCGAACCAAAGTCTTGACTCTCACCTTCTAAACCAGTGCTGTTTTTTAGATTTTCTTCAATCCTATGTATCATAAATATACTCATTACCCTAAATCTGGGCAATTCCAAAGCCCTATCAACTCTGTGATGATTACCTCCTCTGCACTCTCCATGGACAAAACCCTGATCTTCCACCGTGATCCCAAGTACATCCTGATTTTACATGTTGAAACCTAAAATGGTGCTAAAATCCAAGTCCTCTGAATAATAAAATCTCAGTAAGTCTGTTCACTGAATGCAGGTATCTAGACATACTCTGTTTCCTGAGATCACTAGATCACTCCTTATAACTTATGTCCTAAAGTAGTTTGCATATTAGTTTCTTTTGACTATAGTGAAAGGAGTCTGAAATTTATCTATAACATCTCCTTTGAAGTATTATTTAATGAATATGGCAGAGAGTTAATAGAGAAACAGAATACAGATGCACAGGTAACCTAAGTATCTAAAACAAAGGTTTAGAACATAATTCAAAAGACTATAGCCCATAACTATGAACCTCACAGTAGGACAACAGTTTATAAGTTTCTAGAACTCTTATGTTTCATTTAATTCCACATTTTACTTAAGCAACTATGAAGTTCAGTTTTCCTGTATTCCTAGGAGCAAATAAGTCAACACATTATAAGAAAAATAAATTATATTTTTTCATTCCAAATGTGTTATTTCCTAGTGACAACAGTAGAAAAATCCTCAAAATTGATTGATTTGGAAATAATTATTCCTCAAAATTGTGTATCTTAGTTGCACAGTTAAGACTAAGTTTATTTACACTTTAAAAGAAAATGCTTCTATTTGCCCTAGTAGTAATACAAAATAATCTGGTGCATAATTTTTAATTTTTTCACGATATTTATTTCCATACTTTTTCTCAATTTAATGTGTTCCAATATTTGTTATTCCCTTCATTACATCTCTTTTAACAAATAATTTAGCTAACAAAAGTGTACTTTTTATGTGGTTCTAGTATATGATAAAGTTTTTGTCTAAAATTATGAGAAAATTCATTACAGGCAAGTGATTGTGAAGAAATCATTTTAAAGTAACTTCTTTAATATTTGTTGCATAGTTTCTTAAGTCCTACACTTGAAAAAACTAATACAGAAAATTTAAAAACATGTCAGATCATTTTTTGTATTAACATTCATAAAAATTGGAAAGATCTGTGCTTTATTGCATTTGGAAGTATTTCTTATTTTGTACCACTTTTAATCAGTACACCCACAGCTTTTATTTAACAAATATATGTCCCTAAGATAAATTAAATAATGAATGATTGCATATTTGCATCTTAAAAATTATTTAACATTTATTTCCAAAGCATTCTATCAAATCATGACAAAAATATAAGGTTTTCAAACTGGATAAGTTGTCCTTGTTCACATAAACATCATATTTTGTGTGTTTCTAAAATATTTTTTCTGTATAATGTATAATCATTGTGGATACTTTATAAACTATATATTAACCCAAATAAAAACCAAAAGCACTTATACTAACTTCTAATAACCAGTGATAACTGATAACTACTCTGGTGTGTAAATCTTAAATCTTTTTCACTCCATGTCTTTGTCTTTTCTGTCAATTTTGTGCATATATGTTTTTATGAATATATATGGTTTTTTAAACTACAAACTATAGTACCATATCCACCATTTAGTGTTTTATAATTACTAATTGCAGCATCTTTATTTTATATAATTTATATATGTGAATGCACATGCACACTGTTCTCATCGTTTTTTGTGAGTGTATAATATTCTGTAGATACACCATAAATACAGTTAACTAATCCCCTATTTTGGACATTTGGAGTTTCTTTTCCCTGGCCTTTGCAATTATCAAACAATGGTGTAATGAATATGTATGTACATCTTCGCACATTGATTTATTTATTTAGGAAAGATCCTGGGAAGTGAAATTTCAGGGTCAAAAATATGACCATTGTAAAGCCTTTTAATACACAGTACCAAATATGTTTTATTTTCAAGTAATTTGCTTTTAATATTTGTACATCAGGTACTTTGGAAAGCGTTCATATAAATGACCGTTAATTTTTTTGTCAACAGCTAGTTTATTACTGTCACTCTGAAAAGTGTTTTTGCAGTTATTAGACTCTTGAAAGAGCAGGTAAAATAAAACCAAAGACAGTATTTTCTTTTTGAATTGCACTGCCTTTGAAAATAAAATTATAACAAAGTATTACATATTCTTATCTCGATGCATTTTAACAATTTCTATTCTTATTCCTTTGACTTTTGAAAGATATCAGTAAATTGTTTTATACTCTACCCTACTGAATCTAGAAAATAAACACACAAATAGCCATGCTTTTTCTTGTGTAATTGTTACTTCAAAGTGAGAAAACAACTGCATACACTGATTATACCTTTTTTTATTATACTTAATTTGGTACATGCCTAACTGGTGACTGTAGCATTTAAAGAGTACATGAATTTGGCCTTTTAAACTTTGTCCATTTGGAATATGTTATTTCTGTCACTGTCATCATTATTGTCCATAATCATCTTTTGTTTTGTTGTGCCTCTTCCAGATTGTTTGTATTTTTTTAGAAGAAAAGTTTATAAACTAGGATTCAATAGGATAGTTATCAAAAATAATTTTTTTCCTTTCTTTGATGATTTGGCAAAATATAGTTAATTTTATAAATAGATTTCTAATAGGTAAGTAATATACTTCTTTAGCTTCAATCAGAAAAAAGCCTCAGATAATATTTTGATTTATGTTCAGACTACATTTATGATATCTCTGTATGTATTTTGTGCAAATACATTTTATTTACATTGTCATCAATTATTTAGATAGTTTCAACAAGGAATAGTTTTTGTTGGAAATCATTCACTATTAATAAAAATTTGATTAAGACATTGCACAAATGTCTTTAATTCTTAAATTTAACTGGAAAACAAATTTAACATGTACCTTTAAAAGGATAAAATTTAGAAGAAATCCAGTTATAAAATGTAAATTTTTAATGATCACTCCAGAAATTCTTGATGTATTATTTTGTTAAAAATATGAACAATGTAATTTGTTTTCTAATCTTCGATTATTTAAAGGCACATCTTAAGTTTTGTGAAGACATATAATAATCAAAGAAAAAAGGAATTACAGATGTGATTATTTTCATCAGAAACCCTCATGAAACAGATAGCCACTTAGTGAAATGAAACTTTTTAATCTCAATTAAAGGAAGACTTTTTTAAACCTGAAGCCAAATATTTATATATCGATAGAAGAAAAGGATAGGGTGGGGAAAAGAGAAAAATCATTAAATTTGCCACAAAAATTTAGGATACTAACCAAGGCAGTTTCTGGATTTAGATAAGATTAATAGTCTTAAACTTCCCTGATGTTGTAATCATAGGTTCTCTAATTTGTTTTCTGAATTTTGGTGTTCTTTCTTTGAGCTTTGCTGTTGGACTTGAGATTTTTCCCTCTTAAGATCCCCAGATTTGAGCATCTTGCTTAAGATCACAAGATGGGTCACTGAGTCAGCAGTCCTACAATATTCTGGTCACTGTTTAGCTTCATTATGAATTGCATTATTGCCAGACCTATGTCCCTATTTCAAAGAAGTGTGGTGTGTGAAGCTGCTTTGGGACCCCAAGAGTGTGTGTGTGTGTGTGTTTGGAAAAGCAAACTTAAAACTATTGTTTGAAGTGCACTACAGAAATCACTGAAGGTGTACTGATGATCTTCGTAGTGTAAATGTAGAAACCTAAGCAACCACTGTCTTACTGTTGGTTAATATGTCCATTTTCAATTGCATCTCTGATTACAAAATCTACCTATAACTTAACTTTTTTTTTTTGTTAATTGATTGCCGTACCAACACAATAAATATGACTTTTTAACTTTTTGGACACATTAAGTAGTCTTTTTTAAGTTCAAAATAACCACAATTACAATGCTTGGTGTCAGTCTATTTATCTCTTGTAAAAATAAAATACAGTGTGTGTGTGTGAAAAACAAAACAAAACAAAAAAAACCCACAATTAGTTTATTGGTTTAAAAACAAGTAAACCTCTTAAATGGCTTATGTTATTAAGATATTAATGAAATAAGAAATCATATTTTCTTAGTTTACTTGATTAATAATTTACCTTATACCAAAAAGAATTTGAGACAATTTGAATATTACACATTATTATCTAATAATCAGGAAGAATTTAATGTAGTGTCATAGGAGGTCGATGTCCAGGAAATAGTCTCAATATTAGAAAATGTATATATGTATGTATGTATGTACGTGTATATGTCTATATGTATATGTATATATATATTTATATGTGTATATGTAAAATGTGTTTAAACTTTGTCTATTGGTGCTATTTATATTTAAAATACTGTTTTGCTACTATAATATCAAAATTAAACTTTTTAAAAGAAACTTCCCAAACACTTAATTTAGCTAATATTTTTTTCAGCACACATAATTTTTTGAAGCTGGGAAGGCTTTTTTGTTCCCTTGCCCTTGGAGAAAATAAATATATTTATCTGAGAATATCTCTTGCGGTACAAACAATTCCAATATTGTATTTTAATAGAGTAATAGACATTTATACTTGACCATATTTCACACTTATATCATGGAAACACTCACTTGATTTTGTGTATCATTCAATTGGTATTAACATTATATTTCTATTCCCCATTTTATAATTTGGCACAGAATCAATTAATCAAATCATTATTAAAATTTCACTCAAACTGTTTAGTTGATTTAAATTTGCTCTTTTACTTAGATATCATATAATCTAAACTCTTTATACATTCTTTTAGTCAAGATTTTCTTAATCCTTTTTGAAACTTTTTCTTCCCTTTGTATCTTATTTTAATTATCAATTTTTACTTAAATTTGTTTTTCTAGCAATTATCAAATATACAGTGAGGTTTTTCTCAAGATGAGTGTTAAAATACCTATTTTTGAATGGGCACACTTTTGTCTATATGTCTTTACTGCAGTTTTAAAGTTCTGATCTTAAGCCAGGGGTATGTGTGTGTATGTTTACGTTCTTACCTAGACCCAGTGTTTGTGGATTTTCATGACAACATTTTATTGTAGAAACCCACTGAACCTACTAAGCTATGATTGTTTTTCCCAGTTTGTAGGTTTGTAGCATACAACTGAGATTTTGTTTTTCCATTATGCCTATTAATGAGAAATGGAATTTCTCTATAAAATCTCTTTAATAAAAATCATAAATATAATTTTAAAGCACTTTTTCATGTTTGCTAAGGTTTGCTTACTGAATTTAGTTCTTATTCTAACCAAAGTTCTTAAAGGCCCTCTTGATATCTATAGTTGATGTGTTTTGAGGAAGCACCTGTTATAGACAGCATTAATCTCATCTTGTAATAGGCTTACTATCTCAGTTTCTCACCTTCTTACATTCTTTTTTTCCCCTAAAATGATTTCAGTAATACTTTGTGCCTTTACAGGCATGGTATGTTTTCAGGAGTATTATTCCAAGTGCCTCTTTCTTGATCCTAGTTCTAGAAAATTCAAGTTCAAAAATCTTGATAACTGCATCCACACGTATGTTGGAGCAACCTGCTTTAATACATGGGACGATTTTATGATAATTCTAAATGCAATTGTAAAATTGTATTTGAAACCAATGAGACTTACAACCTCTTTCCAGTAAATAATTCGAACCTTGATGAATTCATTACAAGCCAAAATTCTTATAATATTACTATTGTCATATTTATGTGCTGTCAAATATATTCTCCTGGACATATATGTACCAGAAGGTGTTTTCTATCTAATGAAGATTTGTTGTCTTCTATTTACATTTGTTTACATTTTATTCAGATTTAAATTATTTTACATATTTAATAATCATGCTTTTATTCACCAAATTGCATACTTAAATAAATCTAAAAAATGACATTTAATTTGTACATACTACCTTGAATGAAAGTAATATATCAGCCTAGCATTTCTTCTTTTATACATCCTGTAAGTTGGGCTCAGAAATGAGAACTGAACATTAATTTTATGGGTTTTTTTCTACTCGATAGGTGCTATGGATATAGAGGAGAGAAATCGCCAAATGAAAATTAACAAATACAAACAGGTAGCCGGATCAGATCCCAGACTGGAACAAGATTACCAATCAAAGGCAAGACATTTTTCTTTTTAAAAGTTGTAAAATAATCAGTTAATCATATGAAACTGTTAGATTCTCAAACTGCTGAATGCAGATTAGTCAGACACAAACATATAATGCAATGGCCCCATGATATTATTAAATGCTAAAATTTATGATGTGTTTGTATACCAACTTTTAGGTATAGACTTGCCTTAATATTTAGAAAAATCATTATATAATATAGGAGATTAAGGAAATGAAACTCATAAATGATCTGAAGAACAAAGCTTTTAGAATTTTTCATTTTATAAAATCTATAAAGGCCCTAACACCCTCAAAAATGTTTAGGAAGAACTTCTATTATCATCTTATGGTTTTCCTACATATAGAATTTTTTTATTTTATAGCATTTTAATTCAATCTGATTTATTAATAAGTTATTGGAACAAAATACATACTCATGAGGTGTTGTAAAGAATTCAAAATGTTTTTTAATGAGAATCTTTTTGAACCACTTTTTGGTAATAAATTGAGGTGTGAAGCCTACCAATGTAGGAAAAAAAAGTATTATTTCATTGTTCTTGCCCTTCACTGCCTTTATATTTTCAAAACATTTTTAGGCTCATCGTATTATTCATTCAAAGACTTTGCTCTGATGTACCTATTTAAGATTTAACAAAAGAATGAAAATAGCAAAACTTATTCCTAACATTTCGTTATTATGTGGTCTAATCATTGCAGTCACGTAATATTTGTTGTCTGTTATCTGTGTATTAGAGAAAAGCAATTTGGATTTTTATACAGTTAGGTCTATTTTATCCTTACCTTCAGTTTCTCTCAATTATAGCCCATTCTTCAGTAGAGATAAGACTTATGAAGTAAAGCACAACTGGCTATGCTGGGTGTGCGTATGTGGTAGGTAGCATAGGTTTCAGTTTCTCCATTATACAACCTAGAGGAGGCAGATATTCTCAGCATCACCTTCCAAGCCACCAATCTCTTCCCCAGAGTACATGAATATTGACTGATGTGGTGAATACAGGATTGTTCTGCTGTCCTGGAAATGGCACAGGCCTAATGCCAAGAGAAAGGTAAATTTAAGAAAAACAAAAAATAGCCTTGCCTTTACTTAGCAGGTTTTAACTTATAGAAATTTTATTCTAAAATGAAAATATGAATAGCTTCAAATAGGTTCAGTGAATTTCATAGAAAACAGATTTGCAGTGATAGAATATTTCAGATACATCTCTAACCTTTTGAGCTTGGTATCAGAAATGATATCTGTGCCTTTCCAGGTACTTTTTTTTTTTTTAGAAAGCTGCGTTTTATAGCTACTTTATTTATTTATTTATTTATTTTTGGCTGTGTTGGGTCTTCGGTTCGTGCGAGGGCTTTCTCCAGTCGCGGCAAGCGGGGACCACTCTTCATCGCGGTGCGGGGACCGCTCTTCATCGCGGCGCGCGGGCCCCTCACCATCGCGGCCCCTCCCGTTGCGGGGCACAGGCTCCAGACGCGCTGGCTCAGTAGTTGTGGCCCACGGGCCCAGCCACTCCGTGGCATGTGGGATCCTCCCAGACCAGGGCTCGAACCCGTGTCCCCTGCATTAGCAGGCAGATTCTCAACCACTGCGCCACCAGGGAAGCCCCTCCAGGTACTTTTTAAAATATTTCTGCCTAGGGCTAAATAGGAAGAAAGACCTGATCTTTTGTGGCATCTGCTATGCTCTAATCTCTCATTTATTCATATTATATAATCCAAAGACCAAGGCATGAAGTCCTGATAAAATAGGATATTAAAGCTTCCATAAACATAAGATAACACATATTTGTTTTGTTTGTTTATATCCCACTATACTTCAGGAAGGAATGTAGATGATTCTTAAAAATACATAAAATACTCTCAATAATATCGTCAATGAAGAAATGAGTATCAAGGGAAAATGAGGTCAAGAAAAAACAAGGTAACGCCAGAAGTAAAGCTTGTGAACAAAATGCATAGTGTGAGATCCTATACACCTGCTACATGTGGGGCTTATATTTTGACTGTGAGCTTCCTCACAAGCAGTAAAGGCAGAAAAGGAAACTGGGTCACTCATATGATTTACATTGTTCATACAATAAAAATAAGTTCCTTAGAAGCAATGCCAATGATTCTTGTTATGGATACCTGACAGAAATTCATTACAAGGGGATGGACCAAAGGAATACTAAAGAATGCCTGAGGCTTCAAAGTTTTATAACTTTGGTACCAATTATTTTAGGTTAGAAAAAATTTAAGTCTTGGCAAAGGACTTATTATGCTAAGCAATATAATTTCCTAGGTATTCTCTAAGGCAGTGGTTTTCAAAGTGTAGACCCAGACCAATAACCTCAACATCACCCAAGGACTTTTGGAAATGCAATTCTCTGACCCCCTCCAGACCTACTTAATCAAAACTCTAGGGGTGATGTTCCTGGTTTTAAAAAGCCTCCCAGGTGATTGTGATGTGGACTACAGTTTGAGAACCACTGCTCTAAGGTGGGCTGCATGTAAAATTTACTTCCAGGTAACTGAATGAGTTGACTTCCTCTTTTTAGGGTTTTAGCCAGAAGCCAGTGATGGATGATGTCATTTAAAAATGGAGACTTTCTTCTGAGAATAAGTGATCTGACTCCTTTACAAGGCCTCTCCTAGTATCTAACAAATCCTATCTGTTGAATGTCAAGTACATAGAATTCTGTTTACTATTGCTGGAGTTGTGCACTCAGCCTAACCAAAAATGCAATCAAGTCATTAAGGTACAACTTTTGAAAAGGATCCAAAGCACGACTCTATTTTGTTCCACTACAAATTTCCTGATGTGGAACTATCTTTGCTGGGTCATCTATCTGCCTATCATCCCTACCTTGATCTAACTCTCTCATGGATCAAAGAGAAAATTACAGAGGATTATTTTTCAGTCAAGTACATATATAGATTTAGTTATTATTCATTTCCATACTAACAATTATTTAGATTAAAATTTTCAACTGCATCCCCTCTCTTTTTAACTAGGGATATTCACCTTATATTTCCATTCTTTTCTTCCTAGTTTTAGAACAAGTGCCAATTAAATACTTGCTATTGAGCTATGCACTTTAATATATTAACTTTAATTCGTGAAAAAATCATTTAATTGGTAAGGGAACTAAGTCATAGAAAGGTTAAGTAATCTACCCAAGTTCACATTAAATCATAGAAAGTATTATTTGTAGCTAATCTGGTTTTCAATTTTGAGATAACTGAGATTAAATCCAAAGCCTATGGAGCATATGCTATGCTTATGAGCTATATTCCTGAAATTCTAGTGAAGCTATTAAGAAGCTTTCATGGAATATAATTGTTAACGAAGTTTTTTTTAAAACTACACATTCCCCATTTTAAATGGCATTGCTTCCCTGAATTTTTCAAGCATTCTGCACTGACAGTTGTAAACAATTCTTACTAATTTATAAAATATCTCCTTAGTAATTCACTTTGAAAGTACCTGCAGAGCAATGCCTATTAAGTTACTGTCTTTCTAAACATATTTTAAGTATATGAGGAAATTTGTAAGCAGACAGCCTATATTTAAAAAAGCATCAAAACCACATGCAGACATGATTCCTGTTTAATCAGTGGATGATTTCTCAGGGCTTTTCCCCTCAAAACAGAATTTAACTATGTAGCCAATGCACACTTTCATGCCTATTGCATTGTCTTTATCCCAGTTTACATGTGATTCATCTGTTCTACTCTCAGCATAATTTAAGGATCAACTTAAAACCAATGTTCTCTACTCTTCATTGGTTCAGAAAAACATGATTTGTTTATTACATTTAACAATGTGAATTATAATTCAGCATAGACCAGCTACCCTTCCATGAGTTACGTAATTACAACAATTAGCAATAATTGATAAACAATGTAGGTATATCTGAAAATTAATATGGAGAAATTGATAATATTTATATAAGTATATGATGTTTGCTTTTTAAATTAGCCATATTTAATGTTTTTAAGTGAACTTGGAGGATATTTTTTAAAAGGGTAGTCCATCAGATTTCAACAGAGAAGCTACACAGTTTATTGATACCGTGTTTATTTGGAACTCAAAGCTTATTTCCCTGTAGAAAAACATGTTCCTTTTTGGTGGTAATGTTCCCACAAAATTATCACAAAAATATTTTACCCCTATTGTAGCACTTATAATCTTCTGTTTTCTTATTTATCACTCTAGAATTAAGTAAGGTAGCCCATAAATTTCACAGAACTTTTCAAATGTGGACCAGAAGTTCATATTAATCCATTTAACCTGCAATCTAATAGACTGAGTCAGTGTTCTGGGAGTGGAGCACAGCACAGCAAAAGAAAGGAAAAAAAAAGAGTTTTTCTCCATTCTTTGTACATACCTGATCCTGGGCACTTGTCACCTTTTCTTCCAGGCTTCTTGTCTTGTGAGGATCCATTCACTGATTTCAAAGAGACATGTTAGGAAGAAAGCAATCCCACTAAAGTAACTTACATTATAATATGAACTACACAACACAGAGATAGTTTAAAGAAAAAGGTCTGTAAATACAAATAAACCTCACACGATGGAGCTGTAGGCAGTATCAATATAAAAAAAATTCAGACTGTTAAAGGCAAAGTATTTTGGGCAAGTAGATCACCATTGTTAACTAAGCTGTTCCCTTAAGTAGAGCTTACTCTCTTCTCAACACTGAGAATACATATTTAAGGCTAGCCTTAAGTGTTTTAAATTGACTTTCAAAACACAAGCAGTAGGGACCAGAAGAGGGGAGACAGGTTGGGGCTGGTGAGGAGTGGCATCTATGGGCTGCTTATAAGTTTGGTGTTTGTGAGTCAGGAGTACTTTAAGGCTCTACTATCACCAAAATATGGCAGCAGTACTTGAGTACAGTGTAGGAGATGAGAACACAGCCTGAACAGAATACTATAGTATTCAAAGTATTTGAATACTGAATACTATCTACTTTGTCAATTTTCTCTATTGTTGTGTTCATTTCTGTATAACCCTGCAATAAGATAGCTTCACGTTCTTTAGCAAAGTTAGCACAGTGTGCTAGTAATAGTACCTACCTCATAGGATTGTTTTCAAGATTAAGTCTATTTATATGTTATGTATAACTCAAACAGAGTTTGGAATATAATAAGGAATAAGTAAATGTGAGCTGTTGTATGATGATGGTGGGATGGTGATGGTGACGGTGATGATGATGATGATGATGGGGAAGAAAGAGAAAAAGAGAAATCATTTTCAACAGATACCCTGCTCTTACCAGGTCTATTTCTGTTGCCAGCAACAATCTACTAGATACAGATTAGTATATCTTTAAGGTAATCCTAAAAAATATGTGGGTGGAAAGGGAGGAAAAGTGTAAAAACTAATGATAAACTAAAAAGTTAAAGAGTGATTTGGGTTGTCTCATTTTTATCAGGTTAGTCAAATTTTTATCTACCACAAATTATCATTCTTGCCATTTCTACTCTTTAGCCAGCTGGAATGTACTTCAAATTTAACTTAAACATAGAGAGAGATAAAATTAAATTTACACATAATTTATCTAAATCTATGATATGCACACACACATATCCTGAAGCTCTGAGCCAAAGGAGAATTCCTCTCCTCCATATTTTAGCTGATGGAAGCAACAACTATTTATTTCTTCCTTGTTTCACATGTACAAACATACCTCACTTTATGTAACAGACCCACAGTTACAAACTTAATAGTAGATAATTTTAATGGAATTTTAGAAATTTTATAGTTTTATCTGTGACTGATCTTTGAATATAAAAGTTTCTAACTTTAGGTTTCTTTTTTTCTTAACATTTGCTAAGGCTGTCATAACAAAATGCCACAGATTAGGTTGCTTAAACAACAGAAATTAATTTTCTCACAGTCTGGAGGCTAGAATTCCAAGATCAAATGTTGGCGGGTTTGGTTTCTTCTGAGACCTCTCTCCTTGGCTTGGAGTTGGCCACCCTCTTGCTATGTCCTCACAGGGTCATCCATCTGTGTGTGTCTATGTTCCAATTTCCTCTTCTTGTAAGGACACCAGTCATATTAGATTAAGGCCCACCAGTGTGACCTCATTTTACCTTAATTACTTCTTTAAAGGCCTTATCTCCAAAACAGTCACATTCTGAGATAATAGAAGTTAGCACTACAACATATGAATTTGGGGGATATACAGTTGAGCTATAACATATCTATACAAAGTAGTTAATGGTCTTTTAGTTTATCACCTTAATGCATTATGAAAGCGTATTTGATTATAATGTAAATATGTATTTTTAGGCAACTAACTATAGCTATTTTGTTTCAAACTTTTTGATTTTTTAAAATTGTGTTTACTTTCTCTATTTCTCCAACTACCTTCTCACATCCTAGGCGATGAAATATTTTTGTGTTTGCAAGTTCATTTTAAAAATTATTTTTCATAGTTATAAAACCACATTTAAATTTAAATATGTTTTTCTTAGCCAGACATTCAAGCACGTATCTTCTTTCTTTACATTATATTTGTGAATTGCTACTTCATACTATATAATCACATATCAGGCCAGGAAAACCACATGTCAGGTCAGGAAATATAAAAAAGATATTTTTTAATTATGAAGAAGTCATTTGAGATGACTAGGACAGCAACTTACATGTTGTAGAACACTATAAAATTACAGAAGAAATTGTAATTTCTCTCTTTTTAGTAAATATAATGTTGCTAAAAACTAACAAAAGAAAGATTTTTAAATAAATTGCATCTAGGTACTCTCTGGTAAAAGGGTCAGTCTATGGACAATAGCTGCTATTGCCAAGAGCATAATTTCTTCCTATATATTTCCTAAGAACACACAAGGGAAACATTTTTCTTTTACCTCCAGCAAAAATAGAAATTTATGCATTCACCTTTGCTTTCATCAAGCCTCCAGGGTTGCTGGTTTGCTAACAACTAGAGCACCCTTTGGGGGATACAAGGAATGAATGATATGGGTCACCGAAGGGTGAGAGATCTTGCTTTATAGAATCAAGGAGGATAAGAGGAATAAGGAAGGAAGAAAATGTGATAAATAATGCAGAAACATTCTTTCCAACTCAAATTTCATATAATTTAAAAGGATTAAGTATAGCCGTATAAAAAATTACAAATATAAGAATATTCAAGACAACAGAGATATGAAAACATATAAACCCTCTGAACCAACCATGACATTTATGACTTCCTAAAATACATATATTCTGTCTTATGTGGTGCTTATTTGCTTATTTCTTACCTTTTTATTAAACTACACACTTCTTGAGAATGGGGATATAGTTTATTCATCTCTGTAGTCTCTCCAGGGGCAAGTAAGGACAAGATATGAACTTCTGGAGAGGGTATGGGTAGGTTATTACCCAAGAGTCTAAAACAAATTTTCTGATGGACATATGATTATTGGTTTCTGTCTAGAGTTAATCATAATAGAAAGAATACTCAGAAAGAATTGGAAGACATAGGTTCTAATTTTGATTCTGCCACTTATGTGATAAGACTTTGGATACATTGCCCAATAGTTCTTCACAACCCAACTTTTTTCTGTGTACAAATTCTGTGTTATCTATCAAGTGCTACACAAATATATGGTAGTTTGGAGGCCACATTGAAAAACATCATTATGTATTAACACTTGGGTTTTAGGCAGCCTCATCATTAATTAAGCAAATCATTTAATCTTGTAGCTTAATCTTTAAAATTAAGTTTGAACTAGATCTTCTGTATTTCATTTCCTTTATCTAGTGTTGTCTCATTATTGATTCAGTAATCTCTGATCAGTGTCAGGCTCTCTACTCAATGTATTCTCACAAATGATTGAATCTACAGATTTTATAATTAACTTATGGCATAATAATTATGATTTATAGAATAAATGTGTGTGTATAATGTTTTTGCTTCATACTTCACATGAAATAATTGATAACTAAGTTTGAATTGAGACTTAAGTCAAAACCTTTAGTCAATTAAGGCAATCAGTCAACTAGGAGGGCAGCATGGAGTCTTCCACACCTATAATTTCAATTTAATTTGGCTAATTATAATTTGAACATATCTACAATTTTATTATGTAATAGCTTTGCTCATGAGCACAAAAATTAGTTGTAATTTTCTTCAGTTGGAAGGATTACAGATATTATTTATTAGCAAAATTAATTTACTAATATCTTCCTAAACATGGAATTTTGATTATTTCTACATCATCAATTTTGAAAATTGTAAAATAGGGCTTCCCTGGTGGCGCAGTGGTTGAGAATCTGCCTGCTAATGCAGGGGACACGGGTTCGAGCCCTGGTCTGGGAAGATCCCACATGCCACGGAGCAGCTGGGCCCGTGAGCCACAACTACTGAGCCTGCGCGTCTGGAGCCTGTGCCCCGCGACGGGAGGGGCCGCGATAGTGAAAGGCCCGCGCACCGCGATGAAGAGCGGTCCCTGCACCGCGATGAAGAGTGGCCCCCACTTGCCTCAACTAGAGAAAGCCCTCGCATGAACCGAAGACCCAACACAGCCAAAAATAAAATAAAATAAATAAATAAAGTAGCTATAAAAAAAAAAAAAAAAAGAAAAGTGCTGAAAATTGTAAAATAATACTCCAGACTGGAAATAATATAGCTAACCTTGGAATATATCTCTTATGAGAGAAGGAACTTTTGGCTGGTGATAATTTCAGGAGGTAGAAATATTGTATGTAAAAGAGTACAGAACTCAGCTTGGCACATGGGAAAGCCCAGTAATGGTAGCTGTTTTTATTATTTATTATAAGAAGTGAGGTAGGAGTAATAACAAAAACTTTACAGTTGAACTCGATTCTGATAGATGAACCAAAACCCACCATTCAATGTAACTTTCTGACTAACAAAGAAAATGGCTATGATTTTATGATTGACCCTTGTTAGGTCATTTTCATGACTAGGAATACTCACTTCAAGGCTAACAGTCTTCAGGGTCAGTCATGTAAGAACATGTTACTTCTCAAGCCCATTTTCACTTTCTGCCAAAAAGAAAAACCATCGGAATTTTAGATGGAATATGAAGGTGTCATTTCAAAATGACATAAAATGTCTTTTTATTCAGGTTAGTTTGTATTTTTTTTATTATTTAAATATCTTACTTGTTTAAAATTTATCCACATATAGTTATAAGTAGTATAGTAGTGTTATTTCCATGCTGGTTTTGTATTCGGATTATACATGTCATTTTATATAGTTTTCAAATTTCAGAAAAGGAAGAAAATCTTTATTTTAAAGAAGAAAACTATATGTGAATATTTTAAAAAGAAATGGCTTGGGTTCTAAATATGCTGCCTAGTATCCCATTAAACATGAATTTATGGTTCACAATTTATTTTGATGAAAAGAAATAGAATGACTTTAATATTAACGAGTTAGTTGTATAAGCTTAGTTAATTCATTTAACTTATTTCTCTCAATTTTCTCATCCATAAAATGAGGAAGGTAGATTACATCCTCTCTGAAGTCACTTTCAGCTTTAAAATACTGTGATTTTTTTGAATGACTCAGTGACGAGTGAATAACTAAAAGTATGTTTCAGTGCCAAATAATTTTCCTGGGCTTTTTTTCTTAAAGGATGGTTATATGAGTCCTCTTTTTTTAGTATCTGAACATATTTTGTTATCTCAGGGAACATTTAGTAATGTTCTCTTTCCTGCTACTCAGAACTGCATACCGCAGGTATCTCTGAAGCTAATCAGCTTTAAGTCAGGATTCTGGTTCTGCAGCATTAAAAGAAGAAAAATTACCAGAAAAACAATCAAATAAATAATAATAAAATGGAGGACTAAGTGAATGAGGAAGGAATAAAGGAAGAAAGGGATAAAGGCCGGAAGAAATGGAAAAAAGAAAGAGGAGGGAGGGAGGAAAGGAGGAAGCAGGCAGGCATAATCCTTCCAGTCTAAGAGTTCATAATTGAATTAGGGAAACACATGCACAAAAAGTAGTGCTCGTACAAAGTAGGCCGTGTTAAGTAGTACAATACAAGTAAATCACACAAAGGAAAAATAAAAAGAGAAATATTCATTTGGCTTGAAGAAATCTGGGAATACATTGTAGAATAACACATGACGTGAAGGACATATCAGGCAGAGGGAGAGCTTAAGCAGAGTTATAAAAGCATATGAGCACAAGCTATGTTTTAAGGAACAGTTCTTTAGAATAGAAGAAACATTTAACAAATTGGGATACATATTAAGAGGTAAGAATGGAAAAGTTGTCTGGGACCAGTTTGTGGAGGGCTTTAAATCACTCAGTTAAAAATCCAGAATGTTCTTCTTTAAAATCATAAGCTTTGAAGGTTTTTTAAGTCACCAGTATCTACAAATCTGTGCTTTTAGAAGATACTCTAATGGTATACTTCAGATGAATTTGAAAAGGATGTTAAAGGCCTCTAATGGTATACTTCAGATGAATTTGAAAAGGATGTTAAAGGCAAGGAGTCCTATTCAGATGCTACTGCTAGAGTTTGAGCAAGACATAATTGTCATTCCTTGCCATGTTGATTGTTGACTCCACCCCAAATGGTCTTCATTCAAATCCAACCGATCCTACCCTACCTATTCACACAAGGAGTAAGGGTAGTGGGCCTTTTCCAGATTTTCAACAGAATGTAATTATATCTGCCCTGTGCTTGAATTTGATCCATCAGGGCAATTCTCAGGCCCTTTTAGTTTCTTCAATAATATGTTGTTTTTCAGGCTATTATTTAGCTCTGATTCTCTTAGATGCAAGTACCTTGAGTTACTTTATTACTTTCTAAGGTACTAATATTTGAAAGAGAACACCACTTCATATCCTCAATCCATTAATTTTTCTTGTATTTTTGCCTGTTATAGATTCCCAGGACCATGATCCTATTGCTATGTTCTCATGTCTTATTTCCGTTACAACTTTTGGGATGCTAGCCTGCTACTTAATATCTATAATATCACCACCCTATGTCCTAATAAAAGATATAAATATTCTCTAAAAAATTACTTAATAAGCCACATAATAGTTAAAGATATTTACAAAGAACTAAATGTCAGGAATTTTATGACTAAGGAGAGTTTATTTATGATATTTCCTAATTCTAGCTGGATCTTACAAGCTTATAATCCGGGGCTTGGAGAAGCATTTAATCATAATAATGGTATAATTGCTTTAATAGTAACTCCTTTTGTGGAAGAATAATGGACTCATTGGTTTTTGCACTAGTAGCAGGCATTCTGTTCTATTCTCTGTGAGCTTGGATGTAAATGAAATGTTACATATATCAGAATGAGATATTGTTATTAATACATTTAAGGGTCTAGGAAGAACAGACTTCTTGATTGAGGCAGAAATTTCAGATGACATTTGTTTGAGATATTACTGAAAAATAAATGGCATAAAAATAAATCTAAGACTCAGTAAGGCTGTGGAAAAAGAAAACAATTATTTACCATATGTGGCTACATCTAAAATAATAAATGGCTAAGTATTAATACATATTATCTGTAAATTTAAAAAGTAATATCTGTCTTAGATGTTGGGGAAAAGAAAATAATATATAAAAGATTTGAAAGTTGTTTGTAAACCATTAAAATTATTCACATTTTAGTAATTATTAGTGTTAGGGTCATGGATTGTTATGTTCTTTGGTTTAACTTTCCTTGACGCCAAGTATAAGCATAATTATAAAAACCAACCCAGGTTAACTGTTTCAAGAATGAAAAAACATGAATTTCCAAGTCAGGTTTAATGTTATCCTACCCTAAGTAAATAAGCCAATCTGGTGTCAAAGGACAATGCCTTATTTTTTTAATGAGATATGGAATAGGGACTTATAAAGTTTTCATAGCTATTTTCAAGTTTTTTCAATTCAAGATAAAATGTTTGCGATCATAGCCAAATGATGATGAAAAGTGATTATCACAATCTAGAGCTTCTGGAGTTTCATCATGGAAACTTCTTATTACATATAATAAAAACTTACAGTTACATTCCTAATTATTATCATGATGAATACTTATTATGTGTCAGCACCTGTGATCTTATTCAAAGCTCACATCAGGCTCACAGAAGTTAAGAGATTTTCCCAGAATCACATAGCTACCAGTAAGTGGGAGAGCAGTTACACATTCATATCTTCTAACTCTATACCCTGCGGTCATTATGCTATACTGGCTCTTATCATTAAAGTTAGATGACTACATTATGGTTAAAGAGTGTACCTTTTTACCATGAGGTCAGAACAGGCACAGAACAGGATGAGTGATATACCATTTGGATTAGCATTCAGACGTTCATAACAAATAAACAGACAAAGTCATCTGAGTACATAAGGATTTTTTTTTTCTATAAACAAGAAATTCAAGCAGCAATTCAGGGCTGGTACTACTGTTTCAAAAGCCAAGCTCTCTGTTCTTAGAACTTCTTTCTGCTCCCTGTTCTTACAGTAAGGCATTCATCCCCATTGTCACAAAATGACTACTAATGTAGGCTCATATGTAAACTCCAATCAGAAAGAAAAGCCAAGAGGGAAAGGCAAAGACCATAACAGCTAAGCCAGCCCACTGTAATCAGAAAAGTAATAGTTCTCTCCAAACTGTGTCCCCTAAATTCCTGCTTATACCTCAGAGGCAAGACTCAAGTGAAAGGATCACCCTAGCTACAAGGGATCCTAAAAAATGAAGTTCTTTTCCTTTTTTGGTGTTGCTGTTAGACCACCAAAATAAATGTGATTCTTTTAGTAAAGAACAAAGGGGAAGAAAGAATATTGGTAGGCATTCAACAGCAAATGAGACAAATAAGTAGGTATAACAGACTCTAACTATGAATATGAAAGACCAAGGACCCATTCATAAGTCCCAAGTAGCTTATTATCAAGATATTTGTTTGCATAAAATGAGTGATACTTCTTAACTGATCAGAATGGAGAATATTGGAGAGAGAGAAGTCAAAGATAACTCACAAGTTTTCTAGGTTTTAGTTGGTTATTAAGCCTATTAAATAATGGAGGGAATATAAGAGATACAAGAACAGCTGGCTTGGAGTGAAAGAGAATAAATTTGATTTTGGCCACATTGAAATCAACGTACCTACAAAACAACATATGGGAGATGTCCTGTTAGATGTCCTGGAAATACAGGTCTGAAGCTTGGGAGAGAAGTGAGGGGGAAAGATAAGGATTTTTTAGTCATTACATGGGTAGATAATGAATTAGGTCATTCTGTCGGAATACGTACAGTGAAAAGAAAAGAAGGCTGAAGATTGAAATTTGGGGAGAATATAATTTAAAATCAGGTTAGAGAAAGTGATGCCAGCAAAGGAGATTAAGAATAAACAGAGACCTTCCCTGGTGGCACAGTGGTTAAGAATCCGCCTGCCAATGCAGGGGACACGGGTTCGAGCCCTGGCCTGGGAAGATCCCACATGCCACGGAGCAACTAAGCCCGTGCGCCACAGCTACTGAGGCTGCGCTCTAGAGCCCACGAGCCACAACTACTGAGCCTGCGTGCCACAACTACTGAAACCCACGCGCCTAGAGCCCATGCTCCGCAATAAGAGAAGCCACCGCGATGAGAAGCCCGAGCACTGCAACAAAGAGTAGCCCCCGCTCACCGCAACTGGAGAAAGCCCGCACGCAGCAACAAAGACCCAATGCAGCCAAAAATAAATAAATTAAATAAATAAAATTTAAAAAAAGAATAAATAGTTAAAGAGATAGGGGAGAAATCATGAGTGACATTATCTGAGAAGCCATTATGAAAAAGTTTCAGGAAAAGAGAGGACTTCAACAATATTAGATGTAATAGCAAAATCAAGAAAGAAGACACTACTGGCTGATAAATTAGGACATTTTTGGTATTTGTTTTTTGAGCACAGTTCTAGTAAATGATAGATTAGAATGGGGGAAGAGTTAAGGATCCTGAGAAGGAAAATAGTAAATGCATTTGTTAAACGCAAAAGCACAAGCTCTGCAACTACCTGAGATTTCTAAACCTGGGATTTCATCGCAGAACTGGCCTTTCCATCTCTGAAAATTGTGAGGAATCAATGGAAGTAAATAAAGGATGAGGTTCCTTGAACAGCTAATTACTAAGAGACACAGAGTTCCCACAGAGCCAAGCCTTTGAGAAAGTCATCATTGACTACTAGCATTAATTCCTCCTCTACAAATTCTCCAGGAAACTTACAAATTTCCTTCAGACCAAGAGACAGTGGCTCTTTAGTATGTCTTTGCCTCCAAGCTAATGGCTACTCTGTCTGCAATTGTGTTTCTTTATTTTAAGCTGTTATTGTTCCATCTTTCACAAGATGATTAATTTGCAGATATGATATCTTGTTGTCACGTACATCCTTTCTCCTAACAAGTCTTTGTGAGTCCTACAAATAATGCATTTATTTCTAAGCCCCCTCCCCTGGTGGTATGCACCAACTCTGCATTCAGTGACCATTTGGTAACTTGAAATCAGCCACAATGGGAGTATTTAGCCTTCAGAAATGAGCCAACTCTGTAAATCAGAACTTTTTCCTTTTGGATAGCTGGTTGTTAAATACGTATAAGCACACCACTTCCTATCTATACCCATCACAGAGAATGAAAGGATTAAGTGACTCAACTCGATTCAGCTATCATTACAGTAGTTTATACTCTGATTTGGTACTTCATACTGGAGATAATACCTCAGTATATAGCCCAGATAAAACAACCATTCCACTCATTTCTATTCATTAAACATTCATTGAGTTTCTAGTCAGGCACTACTGATCTAGATAATGGGAATACTAAAATAAATATGACAGTAATTATCCTCAAGGAATTTATAATCTAGCAGGATAGATAGATGGTAGATAAATAGATGATAAATAGATAGATAGATGATAGATGTTAGATAAGAGAGAGACAGAGACTGAGAAAGAGAGACATGATAAAAGTATAAGAAAGGCATAAATAAAGTAGTTTAGGAATACTCAAGGCAGTGATTAATTCTCTTTGAGGGAATTAAAGAGTTTTCTAGCTGGGATTTCATTTGCAGGCTACTGTTTACAAAACGAAATCTTAAATTAACCCTCAGTTTTCTGTGGCCTTTCCTCACTGTCTTCTCCTTCCAAAGTAGAGAACTTACCACAAAATACCTTCTTTAGGAGTCCTATCTAAAGAAAATTATCTATTGACAAGCAGATTTTTACACAGTGCAGCATTCAAATCAGACAATGATAAGAACTTTGGCTAGGACAGAGAAAAAAATCATCTGGAAATAGCTCCTCAAAAAGCGAGTACCTACAGTTGTGTTACTAACAAAACACAACTTCTACTCTCTTTGAATTATTATATGGAATAAAAATAAGTTGATGAAAATGAGAGCATCTTCTTGCTCTTATGATTGTTTCATTTACCACAGTGCCAGGACTCGCTCTGCTCTGTTCTTTTCTCGTCTAGACCTGCCAGACTGATATCAAGAGCCGTGCCCAGAAATTCAGCCTCTCTCTTATCTTCCAAAGATTATGTTTGCCCCAATTTTTTCCTACTTTTCAATCCACTCATGTTTTCTCTCTGAATATGATGTAAATATTCCTCCAAGTACTTCTTGATGGCCTAAAATTTTTTTCTTCAAACGTGGGCTTTCTTGCTTCCCAGTATTTTGCCATAACCAATTCTTGGACTAGAGTTTTAGACAATAAATCGCAGTTTTATGGTGAGATTCAATAAATTGAAGACAAGCAATACTTAAGGACGTCTCATAGAAGTTCATGTACAAAGCTCAAATGACCTGAGTTGCTGAGATGCTGTAGAGAACTCAAACTAGGAAATTACTTAATCTAAGAACTTGAAATGAGTATATAGGAGAAAATGAAAATTTTATTTTAGAAATCTGAGTTTACTTTTTTCTCAGGAATATTATTATAAAATTTTGATAATAACTTTCCTTGCAATAGAGCTCTGCTGATGTACTGTTACTTTCCACTAATGTTAGATAAATAGGGAGAACATTAACTTTTCCAGGCCACTTAAGAACTCTAGAGTCTGGAACATCCCGGAGAATAATAATTTCCCGTAAATTTTTCTGCTTCATGATCTGCTTAATAGTAATGTACAAAACATCAAAATGTTGTCGGGGAAAAGCTCCCTCACTGTCGTCCAAGACTTTAATGATCTCCAGTCAGCACAGTTTTCAGCTGAGATCCTGTGATCCTATGCAGTAAACCTTCTTTTTTTGTTTCATTAAAGATAATGATGAGCACATCATCCATTGTTCATGTCAGCTGGAAACTAATAGATGCTAATTGTTTAAAACATTTATTGTATAGTGCCAACACAATACCAACCATTTCCTAAATAAATGAACTTATTCACATTCATAACTCATTACCTTGGTATAATAATAATATAGCTGCTTCTGTCTCACTGTTAAATTATATAACTTTTGTTTTTCATACTTTAGGAAAAGCAAAAAGAATGAACCATTTTAAAAGTAAACTCCCGTAGTAGGTCATTTATTAATTTGATTTGGGTTTTTTTGTGAATTATATACTTGAAGATGCTATAATCTAAATGTATCCAAAATATGTTCCTCTGAAGTTTTACTTTTAAAACATTTTCCCACTATTTCTCATTTTCCAAATTTCTCATTCTGTTAATCATGTGTCTATTTTTAATGGAAGCCTGAGCTATATCCCGAAGGTAAACATGTTAGAAATAGACAGAAAAATGCATTTGGTACAAGCCTTAGGTAGACAACAAAATCATCATCAAACTAGAGCTTTTAGCTAATTCGTAGTTTTTCTTTATTTAAACTATTCCGTTCAGTGTCTTTTTATTTATGACCCGCTGCTTTCGGTGCTGGAAATGAGCAGCTGCTATGCACTAAGCACATGATTGGGTATTTTGAATATATTATTTCTCTTACTCCTCACAAGAATCCTTAAAATGAAATTTATCCTTATCTTACTGGTACAAAAGCCAAACCTCCGAGTTTAAATTAAATTAAATCTTTGACTCTTAGGTGCTAGGAGACTTACAAAGATAAGGAAGATATTGTTCTGGCTTTTTGGAGCTTTTATTCTAATAGAAGGTTTGAAAACTACCAATAAATATGAATACACTCACACACACACACACAGACACACACACACACACACCTATAACAAGAGGTAGCATGTGATGAATTATATAAAGGCTTAAAACTATAGTATGTGGAATCTTATCTTTCCTTAAATTTTGCATATCCAAAATTTTAGCTCAGCAAACTAGATTATGTGAGAGGTCTTAGCCAAAGATATGTGCAATGTATATATACCATGTGTGTTTAAAAAAAAAAATTCTTAAGCCTTAGGCTAGCCTGTATGTACCTATGAATCATAGCAACAGAATCAAAAGTCATGATGACCTGAAAAGACAAAGGCTAGAATATGCAAAGTCAGAATCCTAACTACTGAAATACAAAAGTCAAAAAGCAGTTAGGATTCAGAAATGAAGGCAAAGAAAATCAGAAAAGAACCAATCAGGAAGACATGGGATACACAGGTACCAGGTGGCTTTGGATATTAGGATAAAGTACCAGAAGCAAATATTAAAAATGAGGCATCTTCTATGTCATCCAAGAAGTGTCACATATTTCCTGCTGAGATAAAGCTATTCCTTATCCTGCAGCTGAGAATCAGTAGTTCCCTATGAGACGATGGGATATGAATGAACCTGTCCAAATGGGAAGGTGAGGCCTGAGAACATATTAGGGGGAAAGTTTGATTTAATATTTTATTTTGCTTTATAAATATATTTTCTGAAATGTATCTCTTAGATATATATAGAAATAATTACATTTTTATTATAGCTTAGAGCAGTCTTAAAATAATATATTTACTCTTGGGTATTTTACCTAATATTTCTTTTGGTAAATATATTCCTGGAATTGATACTAAGCCAGTATTCAGCTTCTATCTAATCATCATGATCATCATTGTCATCATTTGTCATTTATTAAACACTTCTTACGTGTCCAATACTGTGCTAAGTGCTTTATGTACATTATTTTATTTAATCCTTGCAGCAAACCTAGGAGATGGGTATGATTGCTGTCCACATTTTAACAGATAAAAAACTGGAACTCAGGATCACAAACCTAATAATTTATGTAGCCAAGATTCATACCAATGATTCAGTCTCACTCCAGAGCATGTGCTTTTCATGATTACATTTACCCTTAGTACTTCCTGAAGATAAAAGTTGTGGCTTTTCATTTGCATTTAGATGATATAATAATCCCATGAGCAAAAGCAAAGAAAAAAATATAATACCAAAACTGCTTTTCTATTCAATGATAAATTATTTTTAAAGACATAAATAGCAATATGCTTCTTTTTATTATAAATTCTAAGAATGAGTAAGATAAAGTTCTCTCAATACAGTGTAGTATTGGGAACAATTTAATAATTTTGAGAAATTTCTTGAAACATCCATTTTTCATATATATATGAAATGTCCAAAAATGGAAATTACTTCCATTTGTGTCTCAACTTGAGATCAAATTTACTTTTAATAAATATCGTGGAAAAACATACATATATACATATATCCAACATTATCTATGCTAGCCAGTATATACTGGCTATATATATGTATATATATTATATATATATATTTTAAATATAATGGTTAACATAGATAATGTTGGATCCATCCACTGAAATGCTGTTCTAGGCAATGGCTGAAGACATTGTAAAGACATTGTAAAGTAAATTGTTTTTGATATTTTAAAATGACTTTAGTTTGAAAAAAAATACCATGGACTAAATGTTCTCCAAATAAATCCACTGTAAATAAATAGTCTTCCTTTTAAAATCAAACATAACAGTTCTATTTACATAGATATTTCCTGGAAAAAAAGGCAATAACTTTTTGAAGAATTTAACTGTATTTTTTTTTGATAATTGAGAATTCCAACAAAGTCGAAAGTTAGAGTGGATTAAGAAAGGCCATATCTCACCTAATATAAATATATATTTCTAGATTAAGGATTTGATTATTAAAATTTTGTGTAGCCTTCAAAATAATTCTTATATTTTACATTTAAAGAAAATGATCAGTTATTAACTCAAAAATATACAACAAGATACTGGGAGATCCTGGGGGGAAAAAAAACCCAGCTCATTTGAATCTGATCTAATGTTTACGCTACACCCTACTGCCATTCAACTTGTCTTACCAAAATGTTTATATCTAGCTAATATTTTCAGTGAATTGTTGTTCATACGGAACTATTTATTAGGGTAATGATTATTCAAGTCACAGTAAATGGTTTACATAAGATAATCATCTTTCTAATGCTTTATGGAATTTGCCAGTATCTATGATTTAAAAGATCTCCATTGTGAAATTGACCAAGTAAGGATTTTTCACCATTATGTTTAAGAGCATATTAACAAAAAAAAATCTGTTAGCAGATAGTCTCTTAACCTAGTAATAGCCATCAGGTAGTAATCATACAGTAATAATATTGGCTGCATTATTTTATATTATACCAGATACCACACATGTATTATTTCTAATTTTCAAAACAGCCCTGCAAGGAAGATATTATTTTCCCTATTATTTTATAAACAGTGTTTTAAAGGTGAAATAATTTGCTCAAGTTTACCCAGCTAGTAAGTTTTCCTTACTCCACATTTTTCAGACTTCAAAACCTATTCTTTTTTACATTCCACATGTCATTAACATAAAGCATTTATGAAGGTTTTCAATTTATCAGAATATTTGAACACCCAGAACACCCTGCACCCTGGCTGTGCCAGATGACCATCTGATTATTTCAGTTCCAGGAAGTTTGAACTATTGTAAATAATAACGATTTTTTCTAGTACTTCTAGGATTCATCAAGATTCCAGCAACCATTCAGAAATTAAACTTTCTCTTTTCTCTTGGCTTTTCTTTAAAAAGTTAGTGTTTTAATAATTAGATTTTATATTATCTCTAGGTTTTCAGTGAAGCATAATGGATTAAAGAGAAAATTGATGCTACTAAAATTGGTTTTTATAAGTTACAATGGCAACTTCATCATACTTTTTTTTTCAAATTTTATTCAGAAATAAAAAAAATTTTTCTTCCTAATATTAAGCCAAATGTTTATTTCCCAGATTTTACCTAAATGTTCTTCCCTGAGGCCATTCCTGTTGTGAAACTGTTTTAATGGTCTTCATTGGGGTGTGGTAAAAATTCTCTAATTGTCATTGCTGAAAACAAGGGTTTCATATAAACTGAATTTTTCTTTTAGGATAATTGCCATTCACTTTCATTTTATATGCAACTGAGTGTGGTTTTGCAGTATCCTCTGTGGACAATTAAAGTGCTGAAATAAGAGAAGCGAATAATTGCTTTGTGTGGTAATACTGACGACTTCTGCGTATTTGTCAATCTGTGTTAACAGTATCGATCAGGATGGGATCCTCATAGAGGGGCAGATAATATTTCCACTAAATCTTCGGACAGTGATGTAAGTGATATATCAGCGGTTTCAAGGACTAGTAGTGCTTCTCGTTTCAGCAGCACAAGCTACATGTCTGTCCAATCAGAACGGCCAAGAGGAAATAAGAAAATCAGGTGAGTAAGGGGACTTTAAGCAGGAAATTCCTCTAAATATATTTTAGAAGGTCTTTATTTTTCTTTGGATAAATGTAAAATCTTTTACTTCTAAAAGGTTAATATATATCATTAAGACAATAAGAACTTCTGTACAGATTACTTTTAATTATATTTTGGTCTCCATTTCAAACTTCTTGCACAGAAGAGTTTTACAGAACTTATAACTATTTTCTTACTAGATTATTTGAAATAATAGCATTAGCTATTTTTTCATGTTTGTTATTTAAAAAGTAATTCTGTTATTATATCTTTACCGAAATTAAAGTGATGGTTAAGTGAAGACCTGAATTTTTTAATATTCTAAGGAATATGAAAAATCATATTTTAGAGGGGATTTTTCCTAGCTGAATACATTTTAGTAATTCAGAAAACACGAGAACATTACTTTTTCAGTAACATGTTCTCCCATCCTCTTGAAAATTTTTATAAATGCATGGAAAAAGTTCTCAGTTTCTCAAGAAAATTTATAAATGTAATGTATGTTTGTTAGTATAATTTTCATTTATCACCCAACCTATAGACGTTATGGTCACCTGAGCTAAATTAGTCTTTTTTTACTCCTATTGGATCAAAAAAAACAATAATGGAGAGACCACAACTTTTTTCCATGCAATTTTGTAACAGGAAAATATGACTTAAAAACAGTTATGATTTAAGTGTTGCTTACACAGTGCTTCTCTGGTGTACACTGGAGAAAAAGTTTTCAGTGCTTAAAAGATGTCATTTTTATTTATGTCTTTGTAGTTATCATTACTTTTCTATGTAATTTTGTATGCATTTTTTCTTGACTTTTTCTTTCTTTTTTGTGTTTATTTGCATGCCTTCAATTTATGTTGCTTTCAAAAGGCCAAAGGGAATAGAAGAGGGAGGGAAAGAAGGGGATAAGCATGAAGAGATAGTTCATGAGGAGGAAGAGGTAAAGGAAGAAAGAATTAATGAGAATGAGAAAGGGAAAGAGATTACAAAAACATGTAATAAGGAGAAAAACAGAGAATCAGGAGACGAGGAAAAAACACAAGATATACCTGAACAAGGGAAAGAAAAAGAACAGTGGAATAAAGAGGATTTGCAAAAGCAATTCTCGCAAGATGATGGCAGGTAAAATTTGCTCATTTTCGTAGACATTTCCCATTAGTAATGTCCTTTCTCCTACTCTTAAAAACTATTTTGCCATTTACATTTGGTTTATTTTCTTGTGTTTTATCTATTTAGCTTCTAATGCAACTAATTAATGTTAGCAGATTATTACCTAACAGATTGATTTATTAAACAGTCTTTAATTTGTATACCATAGCTCTGAGAGTCTGATTTAATTGGGTTTTCAAGTTCTTTTTGACTAGGTGGATCAAAGGTAAATCTCCCTTTAGTTTTTTTAGCATGAATTACTGTATATCTTCCTCATTTGTAGAGTCAAACCTTTAAAATGAGGTTCTGAAGGGGCTGAAAAAATGTAGCCTGCACTATAAGAAATACTATATACTAGAACTTTTAAAATGAATGGCAAAATAGGTAGCAAAAAGTAAGCTTTATTCTGTCTCTGAATAAAGAAAAAAGCAAGTCCCTTGCCTCATCATAGTTATCTGGTGGTGTCTAGTGCAGTTCCGATTCCTGAGGAAGATTGTGGAGTAGGAACAGTGCTCTTTGATACTCTGAGAAGATAGAGGCCTTGGGGCTTATTAGAAGGCAGACATGTTGGCTTAGCCCCCTCTAGAAATTCATTCAGCTGGAGAAACTGCCAGAGAAGGAGCTTTGAACAGGGGAAAAAGGGAAGAAACATAATCAGCAAGGCATAACAACAACTATGTTTTCATTTTCATAACACAATGCACTAAGTAAGTATGAAGCCATCTTTACAGTGCTGTACTGAAAGTCACGTTGGCACAAGTCCACAGTGGACTCCATCCTTCTGCCTGAGGAGATGAGATCTGTCTAGTTACACTTCTCTGAGACTGAGAATTGCAAATCATGTGCATTTTGGAGGAATTTGGTTTCCTAGTAATCCGTCCAGACCTTGATTTTGTGCTAGTATGCACTTGGCATAATACTCACCCCGACTGTAAGCCAAATTTTGCTTTATTGTATCTAAATCCAATCTCAGTTTGTGCTTTACTCAGAGTTAATGAGAAAGATAATTGGAATAAATGTTTACCCCCTGGGTATACAATTCAGTGGTCTAATTCTATGACACTTCACTTTCTGTCACAGATTGGTATATTTAACTATATCTGTGATCTATGAAGGTTTCTATGTAACAGACACAAAGCCTAAAAGTAAATCTTAAATTAGGCATATTTTGTAATTCAAGTCTAAACTAGTAATTTCAAGTCTATCTTTGTTGTTTATCTAACTTTTGATAATTACATTACCTTATTAATGAAGACCATTTTTCTGGTTTGTTTGGCATAGGGTCATTTCATCATTAATTCACAGAGAAAAGCTTTCCAAGATTTCCTTGGAAAGAGACAGAGTTTCCTTTCTTCCAAAAGCAGAGCAAAATGTGAGCCTCTAATGTGTTTTCCATTCTATAAACTGTGTAAAGGAGAACACATGAGCCCCTTGGTGTCTGCCTGGAGCCAAAAGCCTATGTTAGCATATCTGGCTTTGTGGGGAAAAGTTTGAAGAAGATTATAACCTTGAGTTCTCAATTTTTTAATATTACTTTCTTCACCATTTTCTTCTTGAAAAGACCACATTATTTTACACAGGAAAGGGAAAGATGGTATATTCCTAGCAATGAGTCATCAAGGCATTGTACTCTGCTTAAGTAACTATATAATACTTTCGCAACTGTAAACTTTAGGGGGCCAGGCTGATGTCTCTAGGGAACATATACTCCATACGAAGGCAAAAAGTGTCAACTGCAATTATTTGTGAGAAAATGCTGGTGTTGCTAATTAATTATTGCAGCATAGGATCTTGAATTTGCTTTCATTTCTCAGAATAAAATGAACAGTCTTTATTCCAAGAGAAGCTATGTCTGAGTACTGCCAGTAACATTTTGTTTTGGTAGTTGATGAACAGAATCATAGATTGTTTAAATGCCAAAAACAACTTATGTGCTTATACAACATTATTGGAAATAGTCTTATTCTATAATGCATCATTGACATTTACTTGTAATCCAACTTTTGTAAAGGAAAAATTTTTTTCTGACTTCAGGGTTTAAGTATCTATAGCAATGCTGGTATACTTAAAATTAACACAGTGACTACAATGAACCAAATCCATTTTAGTTGCTATTTTCATTACAGTAATTGTATCTCATTGTGTGATACAGAATTATGTTGTTTGTGTTATAGTAAGTCTATTAAAGTAAGTCTTCTGAATGTACTAGTGGGAAATGAATAGCAAAAAGTAAATTCAAAAAAAGGTCCATTAAATATTTGAATATGATATTTTTTCAAAGTTGATTAATAAATAATACATTCACATTTAGCTATTTATATTTCCACACATGCATATTAGCCTGGTTAAATGCCCCCCATCATTAATGATTATTTGGTAATCATTTCTTGAAAATCCAAAATTATATTTACCATTTAAAATATTTTTCTCATTCTGTGTACGTAGGTATGCTTTAAATTTTATATCTATCTACATTTGCTGATTACATACCATATATATGTAGTAGGCTGGCCCAGAAAAAAAGTGTTCAGATGTAAGGAGAAATCATTCGTTCAACCAATATTTATTTAGAAAATTTCTCAGGCAATATATACTATGAACTGGGGGATAGAGGTGAAATTAAGCATTTCTAAACTTCTAAGCCTGAGGGTGAAGCAGTTTCTTAGACTTGTGTGGATAGATGTTTAAGGATAGCTCCATATCCAGAAAATTTCATCAAGGAACGTAAACTAATTCACAAGGATATTTGATGAAAGAATTTGGCACAAAAGTGGAGATCTTAAGTAAATCTGCAGTGGAAGATAGAAAAACAAATATTGAACAGTATAGTATTGTTAAAACCAACAACATTTGGTAGCTTTGTGATCAAATTACTCATCCATTCCCCCAGGTTCTGTTCTGGGCATATAAGACAAAAGAAAAAATAATTCAAGAAACTCGTTATCTATAAATTTTCATAGATAACCAAATAAGATATACCGAGCCTCAACAGATTGCCTGCTTCTCAGATCCTCTCATATTTTTGTATTACCCAGCTTTCCTTTTTTTTTTTTTTTTTTTTTTTTTAAATTATTTATTTATTTATTTATGGCTGTGTTGGGTCTTCGTTTCTGTGCGAGGGCTTTCTCCAGTTGCGGAGACCGGGTGCCACTCTTCATCGCGGTGCGCGGGCCTCTCACCACCGCGGCCTCTCTTGTTACGGAGCACAGGCTCCGGACGCGCAGGCTCAGTAATTGTGGCTTGCGGGCCTAGTTGCTCCGCGGCATGTGGGATCTTCCCAGACCAGGGCTCGAACCCGTGTCCCCCGCATTGGCGGGCAGATTTTCAACCACTGTGCCACCAGGGAAGCCCCAGCTTTCCTTTTAATAGAAATGTTATAGTTTATAATGAATGCACTGCCTAAAAACTTTATGGCTTCATTATTGTAAAACAGATTCAAGATCTACGGTAAGAGTGAAATATTCACACAAAGATTTGCATTAATGAAGACTACACAGAAAACCTTTTGTGGATTTGTGTGGATCTGATATTTAGCAAATTTTTGTGCTTTACATTCTTACAGAAGAGTCAATTTAAAAATGATTATTTGTAAGACCAAAATATAAATTAAAAGTTTCAAAAATCAAAAAAAAAATTTTAGTTCTCAGGCATGTCTATAAACGGTATGGAATTATGTTTTCTCTTTTTAAAGAAAACGTTCTTGAGATAGGAAAATTTTTTAAAGGAAAATGGTGGCATCAGTTCAAATATTCATGAATAGCTGTTTTTAAGACTTAAGCCATCTAAATTATCTAGCAAAAAGTTCTTATAGTCTTTAAAAGGGCAAGCAGAATAATTGTTAATGAAATATTTATTACTGCTAACTTACAGATCAGAGTTACAGATAAGAGTTGAAATGTGATAATACATTTTCCTGACTATGTAATATAACGACGTGTACCGCATATTTACTCCTATGTTATAGACCTCCTCTGTTTTATGATTGTGCATAAAAAGGGGACTTTTTAAAAAAACACCTAATATCACTCTTAGAATTTTGATCATATAAGGACCCAGGAATTTGCATTTTTAAAACAAACACCCCCCAAGTGGTTATGATTCTGTCCTTCCTCTCTTTTGGGTTGCTTATATTTCCTAATGAATGCCACGGTCAGCTCGTCAATTTGGGGGGAAAAAGGCAGCTGCGATTTTTGACTGGGATTGTGTTTAATTAGATCAATTTGGAGATTTTTGCCATCTTAAAAAATGTTGTCTTCCAATCCATGAGCACAAGGTGTTCCATTTATTTATGTTTATTTTCTCTCGATGATGTTTCATAGTTTTCAGGGAACATATCTTATGCTTCTTTTTTTAAAATTTATTCCAAGTATTTTATTTTTGGTGCTATTGTAAGTGGAACTCTTTTGTTAATTTCATTTTTTTTTTTTTAATGTCTGAAACATTTATATTAACATATTTCCATACATATTTCCATACAAATACAAATATGATTTTTAGAAATTTCATGTAATGTCTGAAACATTTATATTAACATATTTCCATACATATTTCCATACAAATACAAATATAAGATTTTTAGAAATTTCATGTAATGTCTGAAACATTTATATTAACATGTTTCCATACAAATAACCCAATGAAAGTTTAGTATTAGTTGTTTTGTTTGTTTTTTTATACTGCAGGTTCTTATTAGGCATCAGTTTTATACACATCAGTGTATACATGTCAATCCCAATCGCCCAATTCAGCACACCACCATCCCCACCCCACCGCAGTTTTCCCCCCTTGGTGTCCATATGTCCATTCTCTACATCTGTGTCTCAACTTCTGCCCTGCAAACTGGCTCATCTGTACCATTTTTCTAGGTTCCGCATACATGCATTAATATACGATATTTGTTTTTCTCTTTCTGACTTACTTCACTCTGTATGACAGTCTCTAGATCCATCCACGTCTCAACAAATGACTCAATTTCGTTCCTTTTTATGGCTGAGTAATATTCCATTGTATATATGTACCACATCTTCTTTATCCATTCGTCTGTTGATGGGCATTTAGGTTGCTTCCATGACCTGGCTATTGTAAATAGTGCTGCAATGAACATTCGGGTGCATGTGTCTTTTTGAATTACGGTTTTCTCTGGGTATATGCCCAGTAGTGGGATTGCTGGGTCATATGGTAATTCTATTTTTAGTTTTTTAAGGAACCTCCATATTGTTCTCCATAGTGGCTGTATCAATTTACATTCCCACCAACAGTGCAAGAGGGTTCCCTTTTCACCACACCCTCTCCAGCATTTGTTGTTTGTAGATTTTCTGATGATGCCCATTCTAACAGGAGTGAGGTGATACCTCATTGTAGTTTTGATTTGCATTTCTCTAATAATTAGTGATGTTGAGCATCTTTTCATGTGCTTCGTGGCCATCTGTATGTCTTCTTTGGAGAAATGTCTATTTAGGTCTTCTGCCCATTTTTGGATTGGGGTGTTTGTTTCTTTGATATTGAGCTGAATGAGCTGTTTATATATTTTGGAGATTAATCCTTTGTCCGTTGATTCATTTGCAAATATTTTCTCCCATTCTGAGAGTTGTCTTTTCGTCTTGTTTATGGTTTCCTTTGCTGTGCAAAAGCTTTGAAGTTTCATTAGGTCCCATTTGTTTATTTTTGTTTTTATTTCCATTACTCTAGGAGGTGGATCAAAAAAGATCTTGCTGTGATTTATGTCAAAGAGTGTTCTTCCTATGTTTTCCTCTAAGAGTTTTATAGTGTCCACTCTTATATTTAGGTCTCTAATCCATTTTGAGTTTATTTTTGTGTATGGTGTTAGGGAGTATTCTAATTTCATTCTTTTACATGTAGCTGTCCAGTTTTCCCAGCACCACTTATTGAAGAGACTGTCTTTTCTCCATTGTATATCTTTGCCTCCTTTGTCATAGATTAGTTGACCATAGGTGTGTGGGTTAATCTCTGGGCTTTCTATCTTGTTCCATTGATCTATGTTTCTGTTTTTGTGCCAGTACCATATTGTCTTGATTACTGTAGCTTTGTAGTATAGTCTGAAGTCAGGGAGTCTGATTCCTCCAGCTCCATTTTTTTGCCTCAAGACTGCTTTGCCTATTCGGGGTCTTTTGTGTCTCCATACAAATTTTAAGATGATTTGTTCTAGCTCCGTAAAAAATGCCATTGGTAATTTGATAGGGATTGCATTGAATCTGTAGATTGCTTTGGGTAGTATACTCATTTTCACAATGTTGATTCTTCCAATCCAAGAACATGGTATATCTCTCCATCTGTTGGTATCATCTTTAATTTCTTTCATCAGTGTCTTATAGTTTTCTGCATACAGGTCTTTTGTCTCCCTAGGTAGGTTTATTCCTAGGTATTTTATTCTTTTTGTTGCAATGGTAAATGGGAGTGTTTCCATAATTTCTCTTTCAGATTTTTCATCATTAGTGTATAGGAATGCAAGAGATTTCTGTGCATTAATTTTGTATCCTGCAACTTTACCATATTCATTAATTAGCTCTAGCAGTTTTCTGGTGGTAGTTTTAGGATTCTCTATGTATAGTATCATGTCATCCGCAAACAGTGACAGTTTTACTTCTTCTTTTCCAATTTGTATTCCTTTTATTTCTTTTTCTTCTCTGATTGCCGTGGCTAGGACTTCCAAAACTATGTTGAATAATAGTGGTGAGAGTGGACATCCTTGTCTCGTTCCTGATCTTAGAGGAAATGCTTTCAGTTTTTCACCATTGAGAATGATGTTTGCTGTGGGTTTGTCATATATGGCCTTTATTATGTTGAGGTAGGTTCCCTCTATGCCCACTTTCTGGAGAGTTTTTATCAGAAATGGGTGTTGAATTTTGTCAAAAGCTTTTTCTGCATCTATTGAGATGATCATATGGTTTTTATTCTTCAATTTGTTAATATGGTGTATCACATTGATTGATTTGCATATATTGAAGAATCCTTGCATCCCTGGGATAAATCCCACTTGATCGTGGTGTATGATCCTTTTAATGTGTTGTTGGATTCTGTTTGCTAGTATTTTGTTGAGGATTTTTGCATCTATATTCATCAGTGATATTGGTCTGTAATTTTCTTTTTTTGTAGTGTCTTTGTCTGGTTTTGGTATCAGGGTGATGGTGGCCTCATAGAATGAGTTTGGGAGTGTTCCTTCCTCTGCAATTTTTTGGAAGAGTTTGAGAAGGATGGGTGTTAGCTCTTCTCTAAATGTTTGATAGAATTCACCTGTGAAGCCATCTGGTCCTGGACTTTTGTTTGTTGGAAGATTTTTAATCACAGTTTCAATTTCATTACTTGTGATTGGTCTGTTCATATTTTCTATTTCTTCCTGGTTCAGTCTTGGAAGGTTATACCTTTCTAAGAATTTGTCCATTTCTTCCAGGTTGTCCATTTTATTGGCATAAAGTTGCTTGTAGTAGTCTCTTAGGATGCTTTGTATTTCTGCAGTGTCTGTTGTAACTTCTCCTTTTTCATTTCTGATTTTATTGATTTGAGTCCTCTCCCTCTTTTTCTTGATGAGTCTGGCTAATGGTTTATCAATTTTGTTTATCTTCTCAAAGAACCAACCTTTAGTTTTATTGATCTTTGCTATTGTTTTCTTTGTTTCTATTTCATTTATTTCTGCTCTGATCTTTATGATTTCTTTCCTTCTGCTAACTTTGGGTTTTGTTTGTTCTTCTTTCTCTAGTTTCTTTAAGTGTAAGGTTAGATTGTTTACTTGAGCTTTTTCTTGTTTCTTTAGGTAGGCTTGTATAGCTATAAACTTCCCTCTTAGAACTGCTTTTGCTGCATCCCATAAGTTTTGGGTCGTCGTGTTTTCATTGTCATTTGTCTCTAGGTATTTTTTGATTTCCTCTTTGATTTCTTCAGTGATCTCTTGGTTATTTAGTAACGTATTGTTTAGCCTCCATGTGTTTGTCCTTTTTACGTTTTTTTCCCTGTAATTCATTTCTAATCTCATAGCGTTGTGGTCAGAAAAGATGCTTGATATGATTTCAATTTTCTTAAATTTACTGAGGCTTGATTTGTGACCCAAGATGTGATCTATCTTGGAGAATGTTCCGTGCGCACTTGAGAAGAACGTGTAATCTGCTGTTTTTGGATGGAATGTCCGATATATATCAATTAAATCTATCTGGTCTATTGTGTCATTTAAAGCTTCTGTTTCCTTATTTATTTTCATTTTGGATGATCTGTCCATTGGTGTAAGTGAGGTGTTAAAGTCCCCCACTATTATTGTGTTACTGTCGATTTCCTCTTTTATAGCTGTTAGCAGTTGCCTTATGTATTGAGGTGCTCCTATGTTGGGTGCATATATATTTATAATTGTTATATCTTCTTCTTGGATTGATCCCTGGATCATTATGTAGTGTCCTTCCTTGTCTCTTGTAACATTCTTTAATTTAAAGTCTATTTTATCTGATATGAGTATAGCTACTCCAGCTTTCTTTTGATTTCCATTTGCATGGAATATCTTTTTCCATCCCCTCACTTTCAGTCTGTATGTGTCCCTAGGTCTAAAGTGGGTCTCTTGTAGACAGCATATATATGGGTCTTGTTTTTGTATCCATTCAGCCAGTCTATGTCTTTTGGTTGGGGCATTTAATCCATTCACGTTTAAGGTAATTATCGATATGTATGTTCCTATGACCATTTTCTTAATTGTTTTGTGTTTGTTTTTGTAGGTCCTTTTCTTCTCTTGTGTTTCCCACTTAGAGAAGTTCCTTTAGCATTTGTTGTAGAGCTGGTTTGGTGGTGCTGAATTCTCTTAGCTTTTGCCTGTCTGTAAAGCTTTTGATTTCTCCATCAAATCTAAATGAGATCCTTGCCGGGTAGAGTAATCTTGGTTGTAGGTTCTTCCCTTTCATCACTTTAAGTATATCATGCCACTCCCTTCTGGCTTGCAGAGTTTCTGCTGAGAAATCAGCTGTTAACCTTATGGGAGTTCCCTTGTATGTTATTTGTCGTTTTTCCCTTGCTGCTTTCAATAACTTTTCTTTGTCTTTAATTTTTGCCACTTTGATTACTATGTGTCTCGGCGTGTTTCTCCTTGGGTTTATCCTGTATGGGACTCTCTGCGCTTCCTGGACTTGGGTGGCTATTTCCTTTCCCATGTTAGGGAAGTTTTCGACTATAATCTCTTCAAATATTTTCTCTGGTCCTTTCTCTCTCTCTTCTCCTTCTGGGACCCCTATAATGCGAATGTTGTTGCGTTTAATGTTATCCCAGAGGTCTCTTAGGCTGTCTTCATTTCTTTTCATTCTTTTTTCTTTAGTCTGTTCCGCAGCAGTGAATTCCATCATTCTGTCTTCCAGGTCACTTATCCGTTCTTCTGCCTCAGTTATTCTGCTATTGATTCCTTCTAGTGTAGTTTTCATTTCAGTTATTGTATTGGTCATCTCTGTTTGTTTGTTCTTTAATTCTTCTAGGTCTTTGTTAATCATTTCTTGCATCTTCTCAATCTTTGCCTCCATTCTTATTCCGAGGTCCTGGATCATCTTCACTATCATTATTCTGGATTCTTTTTCTGGAAGGTTGCCTATCTCCACTTCATTTAGTTGTTTTTCTGGGGATTTTTCTTGTTCCTTCATCTGGTACATAGCCCTCTGCCTTTTCATCTTCTCTATCTTTCTGTAACTGTGGTTTTTGGTCCACAGGCTGCAGGATTATAGTTTTTCTTGCTTCTGTTGTCTGCCCTCTGGTGGTTGAGGCTATCTAAGAGGCTTGATGGGAGGCTCTGGTGGTGGGTAGAGCTGACTGTTGCTGTGGCGGTCAGAGCTCAGTAAAACCTTAATCCACTTGACTGTTGATGGGTGGGGCTGGGTTCCCTCCCTGTTGCTGTGGCGGTCAGAGCTCAGTAAAACCTTAATCCACTTGACTGTTGATGGGTGGGGCTGGGTTCCCTCCCTGTTGGCTGTTTTGCCTGAGGCAACCCAACACTGGAGCCTACCCGTGCTCTTTGGTGGGGTTAATGGCAGACTCTGGGAGGGCTCACGCCAAGGAGAACTTCCCAGAACCTCTGCTGCCAGTGTCCTTATCCCCACGGTGAAACAGAGCCACCACTCGCCTCTGCAGGAGACCCCCCAACACCAGCAGGTAGGTCTGGTTCAGTCTCCCCCAGGCTCACTGCTCCTTCCCCTGGGTCCTGATGCACACATTACTTTGTGTGTGCCCTCCAAGAGTGGGGTCTCTGTTTCCCCCAGTCCCGTCAAAGTCCTGCAATCCAATTCCCACTAGGCTTCAAAGTCTGATTCTCTAGGAATTCCTCCTCCCGTTGCCTGACCCCCAGGTTGGGAAGCCTGACGTGGGGCTCAGAACCTTTACTCCAGTGGGTGGACTTCTGTGGTATAAGTGTTCGCCAGTCTGTGAGTCACCCACCCAGCAGTTACGGGGTTTGATTTTACTCTGATTGCGCCCCTCCTACCGTCTCACTGTGGCTTCTCCTCTGTCCTTGGACGTGGGGTATCCTCCTTGGTGAAGTCCAGGGTCTTCCTGTCAATGATGGTCCAGCAGTCAGTTGTGATTCTGGTGCTCTCGCAAGAGGGAGTGACAGCACGTCCTTCTACTCCGCCATCTTGGTTAATCTCCTGTTAATTTCATTTTGAGACTGATCATTGCTAGTATATAGAAACACAATTTATTTGTATAAATTGACCTTGAAACCTGCAACTGTGCTGTATTCATTTATTAGCTCTAAAAGTTTTTAGTTATTTCTTTAGGATATTCTATATGAGATCATGTCATCTGTGAATCAAGATTACTTGATTACTTCCTCCTTTCTGATCTGAATGCCTTTTTATTTCTTTGTCTTGTCTAATTGACCTGGCTAAAACCATCACTACAAGGTTAAATAGAAATGCTCATGGAAAGTTCTTAAAAGAAACAGCCTAGTAGAATTACTTTGCATTAGCTCTAAAAGCCTTTTTGAGGATGTCTCCTGTGCCACTCATCCATTTTAGAATAGTCTATATGAAACTTTCTTTTAAAATTTTGTGAGTAGCTCTCTTAAAGAATAGATGTATCTGCTTCACTGAAAACAAAACAATGTAATCCATTGTATGTTCTCTTTATCTAGTCTATCAGGAAGTTCAAATTCATAGCCAAAGACATGATAATTCCATTCAATTTCTTGAACTACATTATATTATAATCATTGTATTATATATAATAATTGATATTTTTATTTTTGCCTCTTTTTTGAGGCTTTGCTCCTTTACCTCTATTTTATTACAGTTGAGTTATGTAACTATTTTAAAAAACTGCCTCAAATTGTATATGCTGCTAAATCGAAACAGTTTTTATATAGTATCATGCCAACCTTTAGAATTCAACACCTTTACATTCTCTTCTTGAAATGCTCTTTTCTCTGAGCTCTTGTGATTGTACACTCCTTTAGTTCTCTAGCCATCTCTCTGATCACCTCTGTCTTCTCTGGGAGCATTCTCTCTGCCCCTTCCGTGTTGACATTTTCCAGAATCCCATACTAGGCCTTCTTTTCTTTACGTGTTCTATCTTGATGCTGCCTTCTATTCCGTGGCTTCCAGTAACATCTGTGTATTGATGGCTTCCAAAACTGGATTTCCAGCCCAGGTTTCTTCCTTAATCATCTGCCAGATCTATCCAGTCCTGTCCTTGCCATCTTCTTTTCTGTCCTGGGGACGTACCAAACTCAGCATGTAAAATTAAATTCATCATACTGTCACAGAACAGGCAACTACCCACTTAATAACCCACTCCTCCTTTTGTGCTCTCTCTCGGCGGGTGGCACCGGCATCCTCCCACTCGCCCAAACCAGGAACCTAGGCATCACTCGACTAGTCCTTCTCCACTGAGCACGATTCCCTCCCTCCAATCAAGTCTTATTAATCTTAATGCTTAATTATCTCTGAAGTATTCCATTTCTCCCTAACCCTGTATCTACTTCTATAATTTAAGCTATTATCTCTTATGGAGATTAGTTTAGTAGTTTAGTTTCATAGATTAGTAGGAAAATCTTGTCTTTTAAAAATAATAGCCCTTAAATCTGAACTCGTTATGCTAATAGCATAAAAACATGAGTAGTCAGTTTTTCTGAAGTTGTTCCTTTGTGAATTGTATACTTTTAATAGATGAATTTTATGGGATGTGAATATATCTTTTAAAATGCTCAAAAGGTCTCTGCAAAAAAAAAAAAAAAAAAAATCTGTAATTTGTGTTGCTTCTTCAGTAACTATTATGAGTGTAGTGGTGATAAAATGCAGATGATATTTTGTTTAGGGTTAAGTTTGTCAAGTATGTCTTTTTTTCTATTACAATACTTCTTAAGAGCCACCTTTCCTTAAAATGTTCATCTCTCTCTTTTTTTAAAATTCTTGCATACATTTTTAACATCACCAGGGTGCTGAAGATGAATAAAACACAGACCTTATTCTCAAGAAAAGACGATGATTTACTTTTCCTTCTTTTTGCAGCCCCAGATTTATCCTTTTCACATAAATATAATTGTTGGCCTAAAACTCTGAAATAATTCTCCCTTTCTATGTGTCTCTGTCTCTGTCTCTCTAGATAGATAGATAGATAGATTCCTCAGTTAATAAGTAAATAAGCTATTCTCATAAAAATTTAGGGAAATTTCCATGTGTGGGAAATCTGAGTGTGCCGTGACTTCACAGTCTCCATATTGGATCATTGAAAGTGAGAAGTTTGAGATTTGATCATGTATATGGTCCGAAGAGAAAGGGCATTTGAAGATGCGGAAGGCATAGGTACTAGAGTAAGAACCTGGAGATGGAGGAGGGGTTAGAGTCAGAAGCATAGGTGGACTCTCTGTTGGCTCAAGCCAGATGAAAGACAGATAATAAAATAGATGATTTATTAGACAGGGAGCTGGGAAGTTGGTTGTCACTGCCTAATGGCCCTAATGTTCTCAAACACATAAGAGGAAAGAGTATAATAGTTTGGAAGTTGAATTTGAGATTTAATTTGAAGATTTGGAGTAATCACTGAAAAAAATAGGGGAAAGTAGCTTACCAAAGGCAAATTTAAAAGTTGATGAATAGTTCTGCAGATCTAGCTGAGGGTTGGAGACCAGCAATTTCAAGAGACACCAATGTGGGAGAGTAGTGTGATCTTTTCTAGCAGCACTGAGCCCATCCAAGTGGAGAAACAGAACTCAGATTGTAGCATTTGTGGAGAAGTGGGAGTTTTGATGGATGGGGTTGTTGGAAAAATAGCAGTGGAAAGCAATTGAGGGTGCTTGTGTAAATGTTAGTGCTATAGACAAGAGTGAGGAAAAGTCCAGATGGGAACTGATAGACTAGGACAGTATAGAGAAAATCCAAGAATTGGAAAACTAGATCTTGTAGTCAAAAAGTAAGTTTAGGGTGTTGGGAGGATAAGCGGTTTTAGTTACAGTATGTCATTGAAACAAGATTTTGTGATGAAGCTATTTTCGTTAGTTGACAAATCCTAAGACATAAGCATTGGAGTGAGCAGAGGAGTGGATGAAAAGAATAAAAATGAAGGTAACTGGAGATATGTGAGTTTCAGAATTATGAGGCATCTGGTTAGGTCTTCTTAATGAATACTTATATTTCATACTGTTATGAGAATTTGGGAATTGAAAAGAAGACTGAGCCAGCTCCTAAAGACTTCAACGAATGAGTCAGTGACCATGAGGTCATCAGATGACAGGATGAAAGGGAAAAAAGGATTGGTATATGTCAGCATAGCCAGAAGTCCTAAGCTGCAAAGAAATTTTAACTTTTAAATAAACTAGAAGAGAAATATATTTTTTAAAAGTAGTCAGTAGTTAGAAATATGACAACCTATGAAAAAGGATAAGTATTTGGCACTAGAGGGGATTTCAGGGGAAGCAGTGTGTTCAAGAAAGCACCAGGTTTTAGTTAAGATGGTAGTAAAAAGGGTTAGGAATGAGTGGTCAGGGGATAGCTTTGTAACAGCGCCACCTGGCGTTGCTTTGCTGCTGGTGTCACCACATTTTCAGAGCGGTCTACAGCTAACTCGTAATATTTATACTTCAATACCACATCTCTATTCTTTGATATGAAATCGGAGATCGGTGTTAATTAAAATTTACTCCCACATCTTACATAAATTAAAAAACTTATTCAAAGAGTAACTGAAAGAGACTTATTCGATTTAATTGACTTTGTAGTGTAATCATTATTAGCAATTTCTGTTAATCTGTATTTCTCTGGTGACTGGTTATCACACAGGAAATCTTATTCAGAGATGCCTACCCAGATTCATTTTTACTGATGAATTAATTGCATTCTGGTTAGAATAGCAATTTAGGATTATATACATTTAAAATATCCATTAGCATTCATTTACATATTAAACTTTTGTTTTCTGGCATTACCACTATTGATTAACCTATAGGTAAATAATGTTTCTATTTACTTATCTGCTATAATGGATACAGTTCATTTTTATTTATAACATTGTTAACATTTATTTCTAACATTTTCTCCACTGGCTGTATGTTAGAGAGTAAAATAAATTTAGTGTGAAAGTAGAGAAATAATTAAATTGGAATGACTTCTACCATACAAAATAATAGCAGTAGAAAAAACTGCTGCAGTAGTTTCCATCATATTCAATATTTATTTTTACAAGCCAAAAAGGATGATTAATTCACAACTGTTATTCTAGACTACATACAATATTCTGACAGTGACTCCTAATAGAACTACAGGTATCCCTCAGGATGAACAAATTTAACATATAGAAGTTTGATTTTTCTAGAAATAATAAAAATAATATCAAGTTTGAAGTCAAAGGATTCCCGTGCATGAGTATTACTGTGTTAGATGCCAGTATATCAGTACAGTGTGGTACTATATGGTGTGACTTCATTTTCAAACGCTGATTCTCCATATAGAAAGGGGGAATCTAGTCTTAAGCGATCAAAAGTCAAAAAAAGAAAATCCACAAACACCCAGCCTGAGACTTTAGAACCTTAATGACACAATTCCAATCTTTAATTTTTAACCTTATCTTGACTTCAGTCTTTCACATTTACTGGCCCTTTCCCTCACAGGCTCTTGCTTTTATTCCTTTGTATATATGCTCATGTTGCTTCTGATGTCTAAAGCATAGTTTCTTTCTTTCTCTTTATGAGTGAAGTATCTGCCCATCCTTCAATATTCAAGTCAAATACAAATTCATCCAAGAGACACCTCCTCTGCTCTCCCTCCATAATTTATCTAATATTCTTTTACAGTAACAGTTTCTCCTGTGGTGCTCATTTTCCTCCCCTGTGATATAGTTAATTATGCATACATTTAATCTACCACTGCTGAACATTAGTTAGCCTTTTGAGGATATGTATTTATCTTTTTGTTGTCTTACCTCTCAATATCTACAATACCTCACACATAGTAGACACTCAATAAAAGTTTGTGCATGAATGTGTGAATCAGTGAGACCATAATAAAGCAGTGGAAGTTCAGAGGTGTGAAGAGCTTCTGACATAGTGCAGTACCCAAAATGCTCGTCTCAATCTTCTCTGACAACAATGACCAAGAGGTCACTTTTTTCCCCAGTGGAAAGAAACCTATTTATTTCAGAAGTCAGTGGAATTTACTTCAGAGGAGTTTGTTTTATGACACATATGTATTCCAGTTAGAAAAGATTTAGTTGGTTGGCTGGTTTACTGATTTGATATATGATGAATGATAATCATTATTTTATAGATAAAAATCCTGTATAAAGTCTAACAAGAATGGGAAAAAAACAGACAAGAAAAGATAGCAAAGCGTTCATTAGACAGTATTTGAAGATTAGACAAACTCATACCAATCTAATGTGTCCCAAAAGAATAGTGTAAAATGAATTCTAAAATCCTATTGAAAGGTGCAAAGATGAGAGAAATGACTATCATTTGAGGATGGCAAAAATAAGAAACTTTGTAAATTGGTCTTCTGAGACTTTCTATCAAAATATTTTGGATAGATGATATGTAGCACTTAATACTGAAGTTATCTGAAGACAACTGCATACTTTCAGGACACTAAGAATTAACCAACTTAATTTCACTATTTCTGTTTATCATGGAGCATGAATTACTACCTTCCATGATGCACCTGTCATGTGCAGAGACTTAGCTTTCCAGTCTGGCACGTTGGGGATTCAGCTGGCTTGCTTTGCAAAGTTGTGAATAAGAACTTGGTGCCATGTTACACTGACTCATAGTAAGCACAATATCACTTATCCTCATCCAGAATGTATTTTTAGTATTATAATAAGTAATACCTAAGTCCTCCGAAAATAAACATGAGAGATAATATAGCATGATGGCTAAAACTTAGCTCTGGATTCAGACAAAACTGGGTTGAATCCTAGTTCTGCCAGTTGCTAACAATGTAAACTTGGGCAAATAAAAACCACTTTCTTCACCTATATACTGGGGGTAATAATAATAATATTCTTGCAGGGTTGCCATCAAAATTTAACGAGATTATATCCTGAAAGCTTCTAACATCATTCCTGGCACATGACAAGCATTTGATATATAATAGGGGTTGATAAAGAAAGAAAAGGAGAGGAGATGGAAAATACATTTATGAAATTCTCACTTTTTAAAGCTTTTAGATCTGCATATTTCATAGAAACTTTCCTATAACACTTTGCCAGATGACAATTCAGAATAAGATAGATCCTTCTTATGTTTTGTGCAAGAGAAAATAATTTCTGAAATGCAAAAAAAGATTTTATTGTAAGATCATTTCACAAAGTAATAAATATAGTAGAGATTCTGGAAAATTTTTATGGGATGTGTTTCATAGTTTGAAGTGATGGACCTTTAATGGTCTTGGAGTTAAAATGATTTTATTCCTAAATTGCCTTCGTTTATTCAGCCAATATTTTTGAACATCTTCTATATGCCAGATTCTGTGCTAAAATACTGGTTAACAAGACCTAATTCCTTCCCTCAAAGAGCTTAAAGTCCAGAGGGGAGATAGAGAAGTAAATAAATGATTACAATATAGAGTAAAAGTGTAAAAAGTAATTTTAATATGTGATTGGATAATGCTTACCTTTAGTAAAACATTTAGAATAAGTGAACTGAGACAGGAAGAGACAAGTGACTCTTTCAGCATTATCCAGGATAGGAAAACAATCTCAGAAGAAAATCCACAATTTCTTGTAAGCCACTAACCATTTAAAGTCTTTCTGAATTAATAGCTTAAGAACATATTTGAAGTTTGTCAAATAGTTGTCTTAGCTCCGATGCAAACCAAGCATAAGGCTTTTAAAAAATCTTTAAAAAAATACAATAATTAAAACATTATATATTATTTTTCACTTGAGTCTCCTAGGTTCTCCTACTTAGTTTTGTTTTGTTTTTTTTTAATCTTCCTGCTATGTAAATCTGGAAGGGTCTGTCTCCAGCTAAAATCAGTCAGCAATGTAAGAATATGAAGTGTGAATACTTAGAAATATAAGAACAAATCTTTTGAATCAATGCTTTCCAAGTGCATTTCCAGAAATTCCCATGAACTGATGATTAAAAATAAATGGTTTTAAGGTCAATAAATTTGTACTACACATGCTATCCTTATCTTCGAGATTCATAGTATACATCAGCATTCTGAGAAGTTCTGCAAAAAAGTTGTTTAAGCCAGCATTCCCCAAACTTTATGCTGGACTATTTTAATATAATGTTTTCAAAATGTATTTGGGAAATATGCCTTAATCTCAATGACATGCTTCAATTTTTCATTTCTAACTTTCGCTTTCATTCTCTCCGTGAAATAAATATTTTTATTTTTGCTGAGCTTAAGCATAGAATTTTGGTACAAAATTTGGGATTGCCCAGAAGAGATCCTTGGAGCTGAGAAAACTTACTGTAGGGATTGATCTTGTCCCTAAAGAAGCAGACAGGTGGGACTAGGAAAAGAATTGTAAAATCAAATAGGAATTAGCAAATCCAACAAAAGGAGAAGTACTATCCAAGGAATATGGATAAGATTTATCTTTCAAGTAATGACAGTAATAGAGGGGATACATAAAAATAGCTTATATATTTCAACAAATATCATGAACATTGATCATTTTTGCTGACTTTTCATGTATATTTTAAAGTTTAATTCACTCTATTGTTTAGGGAATCACTTCAAATAAAGCAATGAAGCTGCAATGTAAAGAAATGGAGTTGATGAGTGGCCCATTTTATATCTTTTTCATCCTTTTCTATACTTGCAATAACACATTTGCTTGGAACCATTATTTTCAGAGATGAAAGGAGATTACAGGTGTAGAGCTTTATTTATGTCATATATACGCATGTGTGTATATATATGTATGTGTGTGTGTATGTGTGTATACATGCCATGCTCTAATCTAGCACACACTTAGTAAAAGTCTCCCAATTTCCCTCTTTATGAATTACTTCATCTTACTCTAACTTGATGCCTTCTTATTTCTAATTTTCTAGACTCCCAGAGTTGGTTTTACATTGTTATTTAACAGTCATGTAGTGCATGATTCCCATATCCAGTGTTTTAGCACGTCATTAAGCTTTAGTGTTTCCGCCATTTATTGGTATACATACTCTTCATTAAAAGAATTAAGTCTATACATTATATAGAATAAACAACAAAATTCTCTTTATGTTTAAGGATACATAAAATATTCATCAAGTTCTATCAATAAAATAATAAGTGAATATTATAAGGGACATATTTATGTACTCGTTAATATATAGCTACTTCATTGTGCTAGTATACTTTCAAAGTCTCCACCACTTTATTGTTATCATTGTTTTAATAAATAATAATGTTAGTATCATATTTGTAGAGTGCTTTATTGGTTAAAAACTGATTTTATATATCATACATATATCCAAATATGATTATATGTAAGTATATAATATAGTATATTGATACATTATATACTTTAATATTATATGTATGCATTATTTATATGTTATGTACACATTATTTATATATCATATATACATATGTAGATAGGATGAGATTTTAACAGTAAACTTGAGAGGTTGACAGAGGTTTTATTATTTACATTTTGAGATGAGGATTCTCCTGGTTTAAGGTTCTGATCTGCTCTAATAAAATAAATTTAAAATTTGGTTCAATCTGTACAAGTGGTTATCACTATAAAAATGAAAGGAAACTTTGATTTAGGCGTGCTGCTGTCAGATATTTAGGCGGTATTGAAATTTTAGCTTCATGGGAGCAGTGTCTTCATCCGTTCTGGCAGTGCTGTATCCCCAGTCCCCAGTCCCTAGTGTAGGCCCTCAACAAATACTTGTTGAAGAATGAATGGATCAACGAATGCCTAATTATTTCAGTATTTTTTTAAAATGTGTTTTTTGTTAAAACAGCTGAAAGACAATGAATAAGAAAGACAATTCTAAAGAATATTTTAAAATATCAAATAATTAGATAAAATTAAGTGCCTTTTCCCACTATTCCTTTAACCACTATGAAATATTGTAATCATCATATTCCCTCTGCTTAATTACAATTTTTCTTATTAGTGATTCACAAAATCTTAATGTGAGCTTCTCTTTTATAGCTGGACTATAATACACAGAAAGCCACACATCATTATTGGAAGAGACTTTAGAAGTTATCTAGTACTCTGAACTTAGGAAGGAATCCTCCTATATCAGTGGTTCCCAAACCAAGCTCATAAACATATCACTAGGAGAGCTTTTTAAAAACATAATTCTGTACCCTTGACATGAGCATTCTATTCCAGTATATCTAGATGTGATGATCAGTAACCCTATACAATATCATTAATGGTTGATTGTCTAATCTGCCTGAAGAATTCAGAACTGTCTAACCTTATAAGGCAGCATTATATTCTTAGACATCTGTAACTACCAGAAAGACTTTCCTTAATTGAGCCAAAACCTACCTGCCTCTAACTTTAAAAAAATGTTCAATGTCTTAATTTGGAGAGTGATTATAAAAGTATTTACTTTATAAGTATTCTTTAATCAAACATATGTCTTATGCACTCCTTTGTATTTATATTTCACAACTTTAAGAACATGAAAACAGGATTGGAAGAGGGAGTTGTGTCAGGGATTATCATCTCAGAATTGAACCAAGTTATATTTAATCCACTGGTTTTATATATAGACACACTATATATATATATGAATATATAAATATAATGTAATAATAGAATATATAAATATAATCTATAATCAGTGGGATATATATAACCAACGTTGTATATAAATATATATGCATATGATAATTCTTCTTTGGTGCAGTTCTTCATGTTTTTTATAGATCCTTTATGCTCCAACCCTAGACTGCTGATCTCAAATTATGTGGGGTTTTTTTTTCAATACAACAAACTATTCCCACTATCAAGTTTTATTGAGGGCTACTAAAAGATGTTTAAGCAATTCATTGATTTTTTTTAAATCCACAGTTTTTAGTCTTTTACCACAGTATAAGGTAGGATAATGGAATAATAGCTCCTTTTTTTTTTTAAAGTAAAACACCACAAATAAGGGAAATGTCAAATCATGATCTATGTTGTAGATATATTGTTATGCAGCTTGTGTAGTTAAGTTAATAAACCTAGATTATTAAATATCTAAATTTGTCTCTAACAAATACATTGCTCTGATATTAGAATTCCTAGTTTATGTCAAATTTTATTTCTACATGGAAAGTAATTTTCATGTTCTCCAAGTGTGTTTAAAATATTCTTACTGTTGTTTTAAAATTATTATTTACCTTTAAAACAAAAACAGCACATACCTAAGTGAAATTCTATTTGGGCATTTTAAACGGTGTTTTTTCCCAGGATAAATGTTTGCCATGTTCCATTTATCTCTATTACATTTATATCTGCATTTCACTCACTATGTACAAATTGTTTCTCCATTTGAGGTTATTGCACAATTTAATATTAAATCAATACATCATACATCTTGTATTGAAAGGTTGAAAATAACTTCAAAATGTGAAAATTTACCTCTTTAGCACAATTTTAAAACATTATAAGTTTTGAAGTTTTAAAATTATTATTAAAAATATTAAAATTATTAAAATAAATTTTAAAATTATAAGTTTGTAACAATGATTTGTTTTAAAAAAACAGGAAAATGAAGATGAAAGAGGACTCACAGGTGTTCATCTCTGATATGAAAGACATTGAAAGAATTAGTTAATATATTTTATTTAAGAAATATATAAAGTGTGCTATAAAATGTTTTAACTAGTGTTTTGTGTAAAGTCAAATCTAGTCATTAGTAGTATTTAAGCCTTTAGAAATCTGCTCATAAATGTTAATATCTAATATTTCTGTTAGTCAAAGTAAGACTCCAGAACCAACTCCTTTACTTTGAAGAATCTGAGAGTGCCATTTTTCTGAAGTGATGGATTAGATATCCATGCCTTAATCATCAGGAGAGTTGCTTTGGAGAATAATAGACTAAAAATTCAATATTCCTACAATGCTTTTATTGTTCAATTTTGTTTTTTTCTTTTTTAAATTATTTAAATTTTTCATTTACATAAATTTCTAAGAAAAATATTTAAACCCTGATAGCTTTTTAAGTTTGCATTGAAGGATTGCAAATTTTTAAACTCTATTAACTATGAGAACACCTGTGAGTCAATATTGTTTATGAATTGAAAATAACTAGATGTATTATCTCAGAATATTACTACATAATAGTTTATAATAATTATTCCACAATGACACAATATAATAGTAGCACTCTGAAGCTGAGAGTATAAATGTATTTAAATTTGCATTCAATTAATTATAAATCGTAAAAATATAATCTTAATAATAATGATTAAATTTCTTAAACTTTTAATGAAATAAATTGCATAGGAATAACAGCTGTTTCTTTTTTTTCTTGTTTCTTTTTTTAAATTTATCTGTTTTTTCTACTTAATTAAAAAAATTTTTTATTGAATTATAGTTGATGTACAATATTATAGAAGTTACAGGTGTACAATATAGTGATTCACAATTTTAAAGGTTATAGTCCATTTATAGTTATTATAAAATATTGGCTATACTCCCCTTGTTGTACAATATATCTTTGTAGCTTATTTTATACATAATAGTTTGTACCTCTTAATCTCCTACCCCTATAATGCCCCTCCCCCCTTTCCTTTATCACTGGTGACCACTAGTTTGTTCTCTATATCTGTGACTCTGCTTCTTTTTTTGTTATAATCACTAGTTTCTTATATTTTTTAGCTTCCACATATAAGTGATATCATGTAGTATTTACCTTTCTCTGTCTGACTTATTTCACTTAGCAGATGACCCTCCAAGTCCATCCATGTTGCTGCAAATGGCATTATTTCATTCTTTTTTCTGAATAATATTCCATTTATTCCATTTACATATATATATGTATATATATATACCACACCTTCTTTATCCATTCATCTGTCGATGGACACTTAGGTTGCTTCCATATCTTGCCAATTGTAAATAGTGCTGCTGTGAATATGGGGTGCATGTATCTTTGTGAATTATTGTTTGGGGTTTTTTTGGCTCTATACCCAGTTGTGGAAGTGCTGGGTCATATGATAGTTCTATTTTTAGTTTTTTGAGAAACCTTTATACTGTTTTCCACAGTGGCTGATAGTTCTATTTTTAGTTTTTTGAGAAACCTTTATACTGTTTTCCACAGTGGCTGAACCAATTTATATTCCCAGCAACAGTGTACAAGGGTTCACTTTTCTCCACATCCTTGCCAACATTTGTTATTTGTGTTCTTTTTGATGATAGCCATTCTAACAGGTGTGAGGATATATCTCATTGTGGTTTTGATTCACATTTCCCTGACGATTAGCGATGTTGAACATCTTTTTATATGCCTGTTGGGCATCTGCATTTTCTCTTTGTAAAAATGTCTGTTCAGGTCTTCTGCCCATTTTTTAATCAAGGTTTTTTTTTTTTTTTTATGTTGAGTTGTATGAGCTGTTTATGTGTATTGGCTATGAATCCCTTATCAGTCATATCATTTGCAAATATCTTCTCCCATATTCCGTAGGTTGTCTTTTCATTTTGTCAATGGTTTCCTTTGCTGTGCAAAAGCTTTTAAGTTTAGTTAGGTCTCATTTATTTATTTTTGCTTTTAGTTGCTTTAGGAGATGGATCCAAAACTATATTGCTACAATTTTTGTCAAAGAGTGTTCTTTGTTTTCTTCTAGGAGTTTTATGGTTTCCAGTCTTACATTTAGGTCTTTAATCCATTTTGAGTTTATTTTTGTATATGGTGTTAGAGAATGTTCTAATTTCATTAGTTTACATGTAGCTGTCCAGTTTTCCCAGCACCACCTATTGAAGAGACTATCTTTTCTCCATTGTACATTCTTGCCTCCTTTGTCATAGATTAATTAACCATAAATGTGTGGGTTTATTTCTGGGCTCTCTATTCAGCCCCATTAATCTATGTGTCTGTTTTTGTGCCAGTACCATTGTGTTGATTACTGTAGTTTTTTAGTATAGTCTGAAGTCAGGGAGCGTGATTTCTCCAGCTCTGTTCTTCTTTCTCAAGATTGTTTTGGCTGTTTGAGGTCTTCTGTGTTTCCATACAAATTTTAAAATTATTTGCTCTAGTTCTATGAACAATGCCATTGGTATTTTGATAAGGATTGCATTGAATTTGTAGATTGCCTTGGGTAGTATGGTCATTTTAACAATATTAATTCTTCCAATCCAAGAACATGGTATATCTTTTCATCTATTTGTGTCATCTTCAGTTTCTTTCATCAGTGTCATAGTTTTCCAAGTACAGGTCTTTTACCTCCTTAGGTAGATTTAGTCCTGGGTATTTTATTCTTTTGATGCAGTGGTAAATGGGATTGTTTTCTTTATTTCTCTTTCTGATAGTTCGTTGTTAGTGTATAGAAATGCAACAGATTTCTGTATATTAATTTTTTATCCTACAACTTTACCAAATTCATTGATGAACTCCAGTAGTTTTCTGGTGGCATTTTTAGGATTTTCTATGTAAAATATTATGTCATCTGCAAACAGTGACAAGTTTTACATCTTCCTTTCCAATTTAGATTACTTTTATTAGGACAAAATCTTTCACTTTTCCTCCTGACAATGTAGAAACAATTGCTCAGTGTTTCTGGTATTGACAAACTAGAAACAAACTATCTAGAATTGTAATTAGTTACAATTTACTCTCATGCCAGAAATAGGAAAGTACCATAAAAACTACCTACACCAGGATAACTGTGATTTCTTCTAAAGGCAACCTTCACAGAATTTTCTGCAGACTTATTAAGTGTAATTTCTATGACTCCTACAGTTACAGTGTTCTAATACTAGTCTGGGGATTTTAAAGTCAAAAGGCTTAACAGGACCATGTAGGTAATATGAGTGATTAAAATCAGATTTAAGGACGAGGTAGTGTTGGGACTCTGGCCAACTGGAAAGGGCATGCTCCCTGTGAAGAGGGAAATTACTGCTCGGCTTCAGCCAGTTGTTGCCACACAGGCGTGCAGGCAACATTGCCAGATCTCATGGGTCAGGAAACCAAGACCCCTAATTCTTATATTAACTTTGTAAACCACTCTTCTGGACAAAGAAGGTGTACATCAGTGGGCCAGATCTGCTGGATGGGCCATGAGTTTGCAGCTGAAATAGTAATTATTGTTAAAATAATGACCATGAGTTACTAAAAGTTCCAAATGGTCAAAAAAGGAATAAATTATATTCTTCATATTGTTCTAAGAAAACTGCTCATGTGTTTTAGAACATTCTTGTAATGTATATACAGATTAATCAGAATATTGCATTTCTAAAATATTCATGTTAATGATTATCTAGATAGGTAAGTTGATAGGTAGGTAGGTAAGTAGGTAGAGAGAGAGATGTTATAAACAAATTAAACTTTGGCTCTGCCTCATTTTTCTCTGATAACAAGCAAAATAATAGGATGTTATATGGAATTGTTGTGTATAATACTGTAAAGTCCTTAACAGATACAAAAGGAAGTTCTGTAATGGATTTTAAGTGTGTAGGAGTGGAGCTAATTATAGAAATGCTAAATAAGTATAAATAAATGATGCTGCCCATGTGAAAAACTGTTTTCTATATTTTATAATATGACTACCTAGATTAAGGGGAAATTAAATTAAGCTTTATTGAGATTGTTAGAAAATGAAAACAGTTAAATTCTAAAAATGGTTTTAATAAAAGCAGCTCTTTAAAATGCAAAATTAAATAACTATTCTTGATTGATTTAGGGTTCATATGGTATACAGTGAGATAAACTGAATTTGATACTTTTAGCTAGTAGTTTTGGAATTTAGGAGATACTATTTAATTTACCATGAAAGAGAATGGTTTCCATTTTGTTTTTAACTCTGATCAAATGTGTGTCTAAAACCAAATAGGCATGGCATATTACAACATAGTAATTATTATTATTTATAAAGATAAATAAGATTCCTTTTTTAAAAAAAGACCAATTTTTCTATTGGTCTAACAAGTATAAACAGTATATCTCTCATAATATACTTCTCAGATTTATTTTTTAAATGATAAAGACCTTTCCTTAATCACTCTAAGTATAATAAAGTATTGCATGAATTTGGAGTAATTCAATAACTGTGAATAACATCAATAACTGTGCTTTGGTAATCTGCTCACGGCTTTGCCGTCTTTTTTTTTTTTTTTTGATCTAGTAACTCAGAAATTTATTTACACCAGTTTAATACAGCTTTGTCCAAAATTCATCACACTGTACATGTTAATATTTAAATTATATAAATGATATATATGAGCATACAGTGTGTATATTGGCATATTTTCTTTATTTCATGGATATAATCTAATGCATTCAAACAAGTTTACAGTTTTAGGGTAATGGAACTTTAAATTTTTGTAGGAATATATACCTTTGAAAGAAAACTTATCTTTGAGAATTTCCAGAGAATGTAAATATGCACAAAATAATATTTATATTTTCTATTGATTGGTTATGCAGAGTATTATCTTCTGCTTTAATTAACAAAACCCAATATCTTAAGATAAGTATTTGGGAAATTTTGTCTTCTCTCTTATACTGAATTCTGAGATCTCTACATAGCCTTATCAAATTTCTGGTTCCACTCAGGCTGCTCAATATCTATGCACATTTAAATATCTAAATGTATAATTTAAGGGAATTCTTAAGTTTTTCAATTGATTTCCTACTGGGACATTTATATTATGATTACACAGATTGTTTAGAATCATGTGAAGAGCACAGTAGAAATGCATTGCTGTTCTGGACAGAATATGCTATGAACTTCTATTGGCATTGACTACTGAAGATTTCAGTAGAAGAAATAAATTATGAGAAGAAAGTAAAAATACTTCCAATGACTAAGAAAGCTATCCCAATGATAGAGGAGTTTCCTTTTCTTAACTCTATTTTATCTGTTTATTATGATAGATAAGAAATTATGAAGATAAGATAGATAAGAAAATTTTAGAATTCTTTATGTAGTATGAGAGAGACATGTTACTATGAAGAAAGAACTTTATAAGGAAGAAGTTTATGAGAATGTCATAGGAAAAAACTTGATAAGAAGAGTCACTCTATTTCCAGTTGATAATTATAAATTCCTAGGTTAAAGTTTCATGGTTAATGTACATAAAACATATTTTTAAAAATTATTGTATAGAACCAGAACTTTGTATGTGCTTATAGTATTTTAGGCATGCTATGTGTGTGTATATATATATATATATATATATATATATATATATATATATGCATACATATATATATATATATATAAATATATAGCAGTTAAAGAAAAATGCTTGGCAAAATATACTTTACCCATAAGTTTGAAGAGTAAAATTTTCAAATAAGTTCAAAATGCCCCAGTGTTCACTTATTCATTAGGGTAAGATTGTCTAAATGTTAATTTTAAAAAATTATTTTTAAATTAAAAAATTATGGTATGTTATTCATTTTTGCTTACTTCTAAATTTGATTTCTCACTGTTCTCTCTGAAACAAAATTTACAATACAAATAAAGCGTGTCTGTTCTGGCCGTCAGCTTCTACTTGATTGGTGTCTGAATCAAGTGCTCCCAGGTTGGAGCTGAATAAGGGCAATTTAACCATTCTTGCCTGTCATATTGCTGCATTTTTTATTGCTCAAAATAAAACCAATGGTGACTGAAAAATTGCAGTGACCTAGAGCCCGCAAAAGTGGCACACCCTTATCTTTTGATTGAACAGCAAAAGCAAGTGCATATATGGACAGAAATTTTGATTGAGATTAATATTCTGTCATGTTTAATAAAAGATTATTTTGGAACTCTATTTTTACTTAAGCATAGTAAAGCTCTTGTATTTTTAACAAATGTGGAGCACATTGTGATAAGCAGAGTTAATGTCCAATAATTTTCCTAGCACATTTCCATATGTTGTAGTAGAAACAGCATTCAACTGGATAGATTCTAATTCCATCTGGCTATTGGTACTCTGTGAGACCTGGGGCAAGTATTTTCATTTCTCAGTTTTCGCAGTCATATAGAGAGCCAACCAGATGATCGTCAAGTCTCTTTCACCTACTGAACTCAGATTTTTATCATAATTTTAACTTTTAAGTAACATTTAATGTAAGCATTTAACAATCTAAACTCCAAAGAATATGAGCTAGATCATAATTTATAACTTTGAAAAATGAATGCTTAATATTTTTTGCTTTTACCCAATAATATAAAGCATATTTATATTATAATTTGAATGAGCCATTTAGTAACTCAAGTTAGTTATTGATAATTTCTTGAAAAAGTATCTAGTAACTTTTTCATCTGTGTTTCTTTCCCCATTTTATAATTTTGAGATGTGTTTCTAGACTGCTGTTCATGAGAGTGAAGACAATGTATTAGTCATTACTGTATCCATCAACCAAAAATAGTAATTCATTCTCATTGAGAGCTGTGTATTGCCTTAGATTAAATAAATATCTTATTAACTAAAAATTTAAAGGCTATTCTTATTCACTCTTTTGGTTCATTTTATAACACAGAATGTATAATCAAATTAAGCACTGATTTTTATTTAAAACTTTTAAAACAAGTTTTCTAGGGAAAAACATTGGGATATTAGTCTTACAATAGGCAGCAACAGTACTGTAAAACTAAAATACAAAAAGGAGGAGGAGGAAAAAAGGAAAAGACCTAAAAAATATCACATTTTAAAGTGTCCAAACATAATGAATTTCATTGCATTGTGGGGGAAATATCGCTGCATATAGGTACATGAAGGATCCAGTCCTTTCCCTCTAGTCACCACTGAAATGTAGAAAGAAATGAACATGTAGATTAACTAAGTGGCCCCTCTCCTTAGCAGTATTTGACAGGTGAATGAACTAATTAACTTCCTTCTTTCTTGCCTTCTTTCTTCCCACATCCTCTCCTCTCTTTCTCTCTTTCCCTCCCTTTGTTTCTCCAGCCATTTTTTCAGTTGCTACATTTTGGCAATTGTGATAATTCCTGGAGAGGTACTGAGATATATGAAAACAGTTCTTAATTTGAGGACGTCAAAGCTAGTGGAGGACGTGGACACTTAAATAATTACAACACACTATTATAACTGCTATTATAAAGATATATTCAATAATTGAATATTTCATAGTTACATATATTAAATATTATAAAGTTACACATATTAAATAATCAATGATTCCACCTTTTCCTTATGTAAGGAAGTGTAAAGGGAAGACACACCAGTCAAGTTCTAAAGAGCAAATGCCCATTCCCAGTTTTACCATATTTCAGCATTTGCTTTATTACCTCAGAGTATTACTATTCCAATTAATCTGAAAATGGAGTTAGTTTGGTTTTAATAAGGTGCTGGACTGGAGAGATAGCAAGAAGGGCCAAGAAAGGGAAAAATCCAAGACTATTACAAAAAATTAGTCAATAGGGTTTGATGATTGATTGAATTACTTCATTCATTTATTCAACAAATATTTATTGAGTGCTTATTAAGTGCCAGGCCCTATATGCTTGGGATACAGTAATGAACTAACAGACAAAATTCCCACCATCATGGAGTTTGTATTCTGATGGAGGAGACTGACAAAGAAGTAAATATACTGGATGTGAGATGATGAGAGGCGAGGAGGACAGTAGTGCGCTAGAGTAAAGGAGATGGAAACGTTGCCTCATTGCCCAGAGAACAGGGGAAGATCTGAATCCAGAAAGTTAGTGCAGGGTTAAGGATGCTGAGCTTTGTGTGGTGACTGAAATTAACAGGGATGAAGGGACTAGAGAGTGAGATTAGTCCTGATAGCAGGGGTGAGGCTGTTTGCTGGAGTTGGGGTTTCTCAGCAGGCGCACACAGAGTTCCAGGGCCCACTTCCCTCAAGCCTGTGGTGTTGGAGGGGTGATCTTACACGTAGCCATTGATGCTTGGGGTTCCTTCTTGTCCTCAATGTAGGGAGCAAAGGGAAAGGAAGAGGTGGAAAACCTCAGTATTCCTATATTTGGTAACTATGACTGTTGAAAGAAAAGTTGGGAAGTTTAAAGGGTTAGTAATTTTGAGCAGATGAAGAGTAAAAGAGTTTCAATTTTTTGAATTTTTAAAAGTAAGGCATGAAATTGGCCTGAAGCTAATCGGAGAGTGGATTTGCATATTTCTGTTTAGATTCACACGTATAATCTGTTAAAAGGAAACGAGAAACCATCCGTGTTATTGTTACTGAAATAGATATTAACTTCATGTTTAACTTTAGTTTTTAAAGCTACGGTAATAAAAATAAGTCATTAATTATACCACTTTCAGACTATTTTAAACTATTTCCTCTGCAGACATTTAAATTTCCTATTACCCTGTATACTTCCTGAATAGAGTTCTTGACTATCAAAAAATTACTCTTTTCCTTTCAGAATGCCAAGAAACATGAATCTAAAGAAAGTTTCTTGTACTGCGGAATAAAGGAAAGAATATATGATTTACCGAATGACACTATATTTTGATATCTTAATTTTCAGTTTGCTAAGGTCTTTGCATTGTTGTCATGTTATTTTTGTATAATGTAATCTTACAAAAAAATGTTCAATAAATTAGAGAGTGAGGTGGAATGACATTTTTAAGCAAAGAAAATATTGCATTTGAATATGGGAGTAACTAGATTTTGCCATCTGAAAAAAATATATTTAATTACCTTTTATAAAATACATTTATTTTATAATGCTAACCTTCATTTGATTTGCATATTTCTTGATTTTACTTAATCTAGGATCATAGGAAATGAAGGGGCCTTATGATGTTTCAAAAACTCTAAAAAGTTTTTATTCTAATTATTATAAGCAATAATTCTGGAAAGTCTGAGTCACAGAAAAATCATTTGTATCCTTCAGTTTAGTATGGAATGCCCCAGATCGTTCTACTTAGGCAACATTTCTCCCATTTAAAAAATAAAAACCTCTAAGAATAAAGTTTTACACTAGTTATAAAAATAGTACTTAAGAATTGAAGAGTATGACAAGTATTATTTACACTAAATTTCTTATTACGGGAATGAAAGGAGGACAGTAAGCTGAGGCATAATAGTAGATGATTTTTTTTAAATAACATATTTGATATGCAAACTAGATCTTTCTGTTATTTCTTATAATACATTCCATATAGGAACAGGATATAGCCAAATGTAAAACATTGGTAGATTACAAAAAAAATTGCAAATGATGGTTAACTTGTATTTTTTTAACCAATTTTAATATATAGGTCTAAGGTTGCTTCATAGTGATTTAAAATTATTTTCAAAGCTCAAAATACAAATGGTCAAATGTTTAAAGCCTTCTGTGGTCAAAAATTATTTCAACTCCAGGAAACTAAGAGACTAGTAAGGTCAAAAATTTAATAAGACAGAGAATACATAAAGTAAAATTAGCTAATTTCCAAATAAAATTCTTATATGTAAATACATGAAAAAAATCCCAAAGTTGATTTTCTTATGTGTGGAATTATCAACCAAAGTGGACCTGTAAAATCATACCAACTGCTGTACCAAAAATACTATTTTATTCTTCTCAAAATTTAAAATCAACCAGTGTAAAAATATTTAATGATATACAATCATATCTATACATGAGGGAAAAACAAATACTTTTTATCCAAATCATTCTTAAGTGTATGCGAATTAGAATAACACGAAGAAGCATCTAACATGACTCCAGGTGTATGAAGAACTAATTAAAGATAATGCAGATCATCCTTTAGTTAGATGGTTCCAAAAATATGTGTAACTGGGGCTGGAGAAATCCAGTAATATCTGCTTGCTGATAGACTTAGGAATTTAACCATAAAATTCTATCTAAGCTAAAAGGCAAAACTAAGTAAATAAGATATTTTAATAAGGTCACTCCTTATTCGCCTACACCAGAGTTTCTTAGTGGTTTTTGTATGGTCACTTGCATTAGAATCACTAGAGAAACTTTAAAATGCAAATGTCTGGCTCTCATGCCAGAAATAGCATATTAGAATCCCCGAGACGAGGCTGCAGACTGTACGATGGAAAAGCTCTTTGGGTGATTCTGGCAAACACTAAAATTTAAGAACTACTCTTCTAATTCATCTGGAAACTGTGTACTTCATATACTCTTCCGACTGAACAATATTTATAAGTCAAGAACAAAATTTACTGCTTGGCTCATTGCCCAGCTCACTTGAGGAACCTTCAAGTTTCTGGAATTATCCCCAAAAGCTTTGCCGAAAGAGCAGCAGATTTGTCCAACCCACAGTAAGAGAAGCTGAAAAGATTACAAAGATTACAGTCAGCATTCTGTGATTTGTCAGTTTGCCCCATGGAGAACAAGGAACACTTTGACTTACCGGTCATGTCTATAAAGGTTTTGCCACTGAATATGAAAAACAAGAAGTGACAGGAAAAGAGATTGTATTAAAAGATAGCTAGTGGTGAGCAGTTGCAGGAGAAGTGCAGAGGCAGTGGAGGTGGTCAGCAGCAGACACCCAGAGGAGAGCACCCAGAGGAGAGCGGCAGAGGAAAGACTGAAATCCAAGCAATCCATATAATTGAGTTGTGCTTCCCGTGATACAGGACCGTGTTATGAACACATATAAATCAAGACATCGTGACCAATCACCTCTGAGTGACTGAAGTTGAAAAGAAAGTAAGTGTCTCTACTTCTGGTCAAGTTGAAAGTCTAAATACTTCTAAACGCCAGTTGACTGAGCGATGTGTATTTTAAGAAGGTGCGCTTCATCACTTCAAGAGAGGCAGCACGAACTCTAGGGTCATACTGACTTTGAGCCCTGATTCCACACCTTCCTCAAGTTTTCTTGTCTTTAACTGAGATAAAAATAGTACTTACATAGTAGATTCTTTAAGAGGTTTAAATTAGTTGATATACATAAAACAGAACAGTGCCTAGCACATAAGTGGTTGTTATCATTATTATTATTCAAACTAAGAGACAAAATTACGTAACTTGAGTTAAATGTCAGCAATCCTAAAGCTCTGGAAGGATGTCGTGGCGTTGCAGATAAGGCATCCATTGACACAGGAGTCTCCTGAACAATCTTAGAGAGCTAATAACATATATAAGGACCACTCGCTTCCACCATGGCTCACGTCAGTAAATCAGGTGTCTCCAGTTTGAAAACAAATAAGAATTGACTGTCTTTTCTTAAATGTATGTTAATCTTGGTGTCAGAAAATTATTATCCTAGACCTTTCAAAAGGTCACATATTTAACCACTTAAAAATGCAAGGTAAATCTTTTCTGTGGGGAAAAGCATTCACAACTCCAAAATACTTGATGAATAAATGAATGGCTGTTGATCTTGAGGGTCTCTTCCAAATGTGTGAGAAATGAAGTTGTAATAGGCTCATCTTTGCTGGTCTTTCTCTGTATTGGAAAGTTTCTCCTCCTCAGAAGCAAGGTTTAGTGCTCCTGTGCTTGAAATTAAGAAGTAGACTAGTGAAATTTATTTCAGTGCTGTAACACTAGTATTTTCCTAATAAAAACCAACTTGTGGGGAGTTCCCTGGTGGTCCAGTGGTTAGGACTCGGTGCATTCACTGCCATGGCCCAGGTTCAATCCCTGGTTGGGGAACTAAGATCCTGCAAGCCATGTGGCACAACCAAAAAAAAAATTTCTGTATCCTCCTAACCCACCAGATCCAGAGACTCCTCCCTCCCTGGTAGGGAGAAATCGGAATTTTGGTCAATTTTTTACTATTTTCCTTATGTCTTAACTATGACTGGTAAAAAGCAAGTCCACTCTAACTTTACTTACTGAAAAGTAATAGAAGTATAGAAGTTGAGAAATTACTGTCAAAATGCAAAATAAGGGACTTCCCTGGCAGTCCAGTGGTTAAGATTTCGCCTTCCAATGCAGGGGGTGCGTGTTTGATCCCTGGTTGGGGAGCTAAGATCCCACATGCCTCGGGACCAACAAACCAAAACATAAAACAGAAGCAGTATTGTAACAAACTCAATAAAGACTTGAAATGGTCCACATCAAAAAAATCTTTAAAAAAAAAGCAAAATAAAAGATTGACCCAACCAAAAAAAGGTAAGCTAATGCATAAATGGAAAATAATGTTTTACTGGTTCTTCTACCTTTTTGCAACTTCAGTGAAACATAATTTCCAAACTCACTTGAGGGTATCAAAACTCTTCGATGGCTAGATATCAACTAGTGCCAGTGAAGTCAAGTGATGGGTATAAACTGATTTTAGAAAGAACCTATGAGGTTTTATTAGTGGGTGCATCAGGCCTGCAGTAGAGTACAGTGCTTCAGCAAATGGTCTCTAGAACCAGGTAAACCTGGGTTTAAATCAAAACTACTCATCAGCTTGTCAGAGTGAACAAGTTACTTCCCAAATAGTCAAGTTTCTTTATCAGCAAAATGGGGATAATTGCCCACCTTAAAGTTTGTTATGAATGTGAAACGAGATAAAATATATGTGAGGTGCTTAACACACTGGCTAGCATGCAGTGAGCATTCAATACGTTAGACGTTAGAAGCTGTTGTTTTTGAAGCAGTGTGAGAAAGATATTTTGAATGCAGCTGAAAATCCAAAGCACGTTGATGACATTAGTGAAAATACGATTTTTTTTAAGGCAAGAAATATCCTTTGATAAAGTTGCTTTGGTCTTTGATTTTATACAGCAACACTTGCCTCCAGAGATAAGGGGTCAAAGAGAAAGTACAAGTTTTCAAGCCTATTTCCATCATGGCCACTGTGAAGCTAGTGCCCATTCAGCCCTAATTTCCAAATTATCTGAAACTCAGAATAATAAATGATATTTATAATTATCCTAGTCATCAAGAAAAAGTTAAATGATTTCAGTGGCTTTTGTAAAAGGTAGGAAAATATATAATACCATATATATGTTAAATTTTTGTTCTGTTAACTCTCTAGAACGTTCACTTCTTTCAGGCTAATTATTTCCATAAATATGTCTACTCTTGCCTATTCTAAAATATTGCCTCTTAAGGTTGTACTTGTTTTACTTTAAATTATAATTACTTCAGAAGTGACCTAAGGATTCACAAAAATGGAATAAAGTTGAAGTAAAACCATTAATTCAACAAAAATCTTCTGAGTATCTTACTCAATGCCCAATGCTGGTATATATAGTAAGTGCACACTAAATGTTAGAAAGAATGGATGAATGAGTAAATGAATGAAAGAGTAATGTGTGTAGGATATAGCATTATTTTAAAAGTGAAGGCTCTGGAACCAGACAGTTGGGTATGAATCCTGGCTTTTCTACTTACTATCTTGTCTGTGCACAGACCTTGGACAAGTTACTTAGCCTCTCAGTGCCCAGTTTTCTCATCGGTAAAATTGTGATGATATTAACAGTTTCCTCACTGGATTGTTTGAGGATTAGGTAAATGAAAATTAACAAATCATTTATAACAGTGACACATAGGAAGCACTGGTAATTATTTGCTAAAATAGAATAAAAAAGAAATATTAACTGTAACTTTAAAGGTAAAACTTATACATGAAATGCCAACACTTTAAAGTCATGTACTACTAATTTAAACTTCCTAGGCATGAAGACTAGCTTGGTAACTCAATTGTAGCCAACTGATACTGACTCTGCCCATATCTCTCATATGCAGGCCTTTCCTTCACAGGTTGGTGACCTAGGAAAAGGGGGAGGGTGTCTGAATACAGTCTATAGTAACACTCACACGTTGCTACATCAGATCACATCTTAGCCCACCTAGCCCAAGATTCCATAAGCAACAGTAAATATTCTCTCTTACAAATTGAAAAGGTATTTAGCTTAGTCAAAACAGGTGAAACAGGGAAGGTCTTCTGAGTCTAATGAAATGACATCTCATTGGTTGTACCTGAGAAGATGGCCAGATGTGCCAGTTTTAGGAGTGGGAATGATCTAGCACCAAATTTACATTCTCCCCAGTTACCATCTGATGAGAAGGATCATACAGCTAACCCGGGCAAGAATGTGTTTATCCAGTTTTGAGGAGGGTATTTAGAAGTTCGTCTGTGCTGGTGAGTTGGATATTTGAGTATCAAACAATTTCCAAGGGTAATGGCTTTTCAAAATGTTACCAAAACGCTACATTTTAAATAGTCAAGTAATAGGTCATTTTATCTTCTAATCTTTGAGGAATTAAGATATAAAAATAATCTTTCTCTGACATAACAGAATAAGTGGTACAATTTAGTCAGCTGTGCCCTATTTCATTAAAATTTTTGTATATTTGATATGCTAGGCTAAATGTAAATAGAGTGGGTAAACGTCTTAAAATAGAGTGTTTTCACCTGTTTTAAATAGCATGGCTAAATGTCTTCAATTTGTAAAAGAAAAAAATGTATTTGTTGTTTATAAAATCTTAGGCTCCGTGGGCTAAAATGTGATCTGATGTAGCAATTCCTGAATGTTACTCCATTCTAGATCCAAATACAATTTCTTCCTTAAGTTATGTCTTACATCCCTACTTTAAAAAGCAACTGAACAGCAAAGTGATACATTCTAGACTAGGCTGTTTTTATGTAGAGACAGAACTGAGACTTAAGAACAAGATTGTATAACAAGTAAATAAAAATATTTGCCGACATCTCACTGTATGCTTTAACTATCCGCACATTGTTGAAGATGTAAGCTAAATATAATGGCAGATAAAAGGATTAGTTTAAGTGGAAGAAAGAAGGAAGCTGCTCCAAATTAGTGAAATGCTTTCAGTACCAGCATAGAAGCAAAAATGAGTGCAGCGTCCGGGAACTGCATGGCCTGCGTGGGATGGAGGACTGTTGTGAAGTGTACAGATGGACAGAGGACATTAGTAGCATTCTTAATTTATTATCTGAAATTCTTTATTATTTGGTGTCTTTAGCATTTACTTGACACTTACCATGTTTTGCCCAGGGTTATATGTTGTCTTTATGCTTCATTTAGCAAACTGAGTTATAAGTGGTTTTAGAACAAATGCCGTGTCTTATATTTCTTTATAATTGGCATAGTATTGACTCCAGTGTCTTGTACATAGTGTGTATAAAAATAAATTAATTGACATCTATCTATTTCTAAAACATTTATTAGGAAGTTTTGTTTTCTCTATCGTCAGCAAATATTTACTGAGCACCAGAATGATTTATGAAACTTACTAGATGCCACTTAAACATTAGTATTTAATTATCCCTACATTACTAGGAGCATTCATTCATATAATGAATTTATTGAATTCACTTATTCAATGAATTCTTTCTTTAAATCTATTTAGTGCTAAGTATCAGGTACTGGGCTGATGAAATACACTGAAAAATGAATTATCCGAGTTCCATTAGAGCAAACAATTGCAATATAATTTATATAATGGAGATATAATAAAACCCTGAGAAAACACTGTAATTGGCATCCGAAAGTCCATGATGTCAAATGTAATGTTGGTTCATGAAATGATGTGCACCCTTGACTTTCCAACTTAAGCAACTTGGTGAACAGTTATACTCTTTACTGAAACAGGGAAGACTGAAGGAGGAATATATTTGATAAAAAAGATTAAGTTCAGTTTGGCACTCATAAAATTTGTGATATCCTGTGTGACAAGTAGGTGATTGGGTAGATAGTGCAGGAGTTCAGAAAAGTAGCTTAGTTAGCTAACTTAAACTTAGAGATGTTTGGCATATATACATACATATGTTTGTGTATGTATGTATGTTTATATATATAGGTGTAAATATTTGTGTATATATATTATTTTTAAGGTAAGATAATTTCTTCTGATAGTTCCATTTTCTTTATGAAGTGTAAGGAAAAGGTTTCTGCTAAGAGAAAAGCAAAAGGGTTTGAGTAGCAGGAAGGAGTGCGGTGGTTATTGTGGAGAATGGGGAGCAGGTGTGAAGAGTAACCTTTGTGGCTGATGACAGTGAATTATAATGGAACCAATGTGTCCTACTGAATTTTGTTTTCTTAGCAATGCTCATGCGTTGAGATGTAGGCATAGAAGAAACACATCGTAGCCTTCATCAGAAGGTTCTGCCGGTTGGATGCCATATAAAGAGGGATACTAAAAAAGTTGAGAGTATTTGCAAAAGAGTGATTGAAATGATAGGCTATAGAGTCTAAGCTAGTTAAATGTAAGTAAAGATGAGGGGGCTGATAATTGGAGAAAAAGTGAAGAAATTAAAGTTCTCGGAATACTGATAGTGAGAATACCTGATGAAATGAGCTAGAAAGAAAGGAGATAGAAAAGCCTCGTAGCAACTTTCTGAATAAGGTTGGGATATTATTTTCCCCATTTTACATAATAGGGCAGCTGAGACACAAACTACTCTGATTACTCAGTTATAGCGTGAGTAGCACACTTCATCTTAAATGTGAGTCTCCTGGTTAAACTCAATTGGCTTCCCAGTATATAATTATTTTTCTTACTAGATATGCAAATCATAGATATTCTTTGTTCAAGACTAGGAATCCTTGCCCTTAATAGAGTTGAAATACATATGTCTAAATAAGTATCAAAATAGAAAAATAGATTGTTCATTTTAGAGCATGTGTCGGCCTCATCTTTGTAATAACTGTTTGCTGAATATTCTTTTACTGCTTTATATTTTCACTTTCAATGTATTTATTTTACCTTTTGAGTGTCGTATTATAGTTGTTATTTTTAGTATTAAGCTTAATATTTTGTCAGTGATAGCATTTGATTGCGTTTATAAGGTTTTTGCACTAGTCCATTTTATTCACAGCACAACAGTAATTTCATAATTAATATCAAAGGGAAATGATAATTTACATAGGAAACTATACTTCATATCAAATATTTTTGCTGAAATTTATCTATGCCATTTTAAACCAGTTATCTAGAGCAGCAGAATCCAATAAAAATATAATGTGAGCCAAATTTGGAAGTTCAGATATTTGAGTAGGCACATTAAAAAAATTAAAACGAGCAGGTGAAATTAATTTAATAATATATTTTATTTAATCTAATATATCCAAAATATTCGCATTTCAAATTTTAATGTATATAAAAAGATTAACACATTTTTTTCTCTTGGGGGGTGTACTAACACTTCTAAGCCTTGTGTGTATTACAGTGTATAATATATCTAAACAGTGTGTATATGACACAGTGCGCCTCAATTTGGAGGAGGCACATTTCAAGGGTTCCTAAGCCACATGTTGCTAGTGCCCATAGTACTGGGCAGTGAGATCTAGAGCCTTCAAAAAGTATAGTTGAACAAAGTAATACAAAGTCAAGCTCTGTGTCTATTTCTCTGGAGAAAAGCATGCTTTAAGAAATCTTGGTAAGGAAAGATACATATTTGTTAGAAAGAAGAAAGAAAAATAGTTTTGTTTTAAATAAATAGACTTTCAAATTGCTACAAATTTCTGGTCCCTTTTAGTACAACAACTTTATTGGTAAATCCTCTTTACCATAATTTTTTTCATTAAACTTTTTATATATGCCTACTTGCAAAAAAATATATATATGGCATAATTGTGTTTATTTAGATAAATTTGACTCTAAATGACTAATGATAAATCTTGGGCAATTTAATAGTTTCATAGTGTATTCATCTATAATGTAATCATTCAAAAGTTCTGAGGATTTATAATTTCCATTTATGGAACATAAGAATTTTTAAGTATAAGGATTTAATCCTGTAGAATGTAATAAATGTTACATTTTAAATTTACAGTTTTACATTTAAAATTTAGGGTTTCCACTTAATGACAGTTAGCAACATTATTGGTTTCAACATATAAAGTCAAAATCCTATTATAAAATAAATATTCAGTGTAACATGAAATATAAACACATCTGTTTTTTATATGCTTATAACTGAATACTGTAAGAAATGTCAAGGTGAAAAAAATACTTTGTATTCTCATTTGTGCGTGCAATTCATTATTCACTCATTCAAACATCAGTTTAAGAGAAGTGGCCGGTATCCATGAAAGCAGAAGTAGCCAGTAAATAAACTGCAGGAGAAGTATGTTTGAAACACGACATTTACAAACTGCTTAAATTCTATTTATCTCTATTATTTCATTATGGTGAGTAGATATTATCTACGTTATTTTCTAGGCTTTGGCTTCTCAAAATTCATTTGAAAATGAAAGTGTATTAGTTTCATAAAGTAGCTAACTGCAGTGGAGGTAATAATATCCTTGAATTAATTTTTGTTGTTAGTTTTCAACACAAACTTGAGAAAATAATACTTCAGTGTTTCATGTGAGCACTTTTGTCACAAATGTGCCCAGATTACAGTGGAGACCCTGGGCATTATTTTAAAACCTGGACTCTAGCAGTGGACAAAAGAGATAAAGTTCTTGCCCCATACAGCTTCAAGTGGAAAGGTATATAATAAAAAGATGAGAAAACTAAAGTTCAGAACAGGTTAAGAAGTATGCTCAAAGTCATGAACTATTAAATGATAGAAATAGGATAGAAACCCATGTCTGACTGACTTTGAACCTAAACTTACATTTCACCTCTTAATGAAATTGCCAGATTTTGCTGCCTTGAATAAATCACTAATATTGTTGAAGTACATATCTACCTAAGAATCAAATATAAAACTTTTCCTTTGAGGGACCATGACCTAAGCTTAAGAGAATCTGAAAAGTAGAAGAACTACCTCCTTACCCCAATATGAAGAATTAGGCCCATTTCAAATCTAATTTGCTTTTCTTTGAAGCATGTTGAACAGTAACTCTCTTAAAATACCTTATTTTTTGGCAAGCAAAATGTAAAACACCTAAAAAATCATTTTGTTGATTACTCCAACCGAAGAAAGTGTATAAAATACTGATACTTAGAGAAGCATAGATTTATTCTTGACATTCTCACTGTATATTTTGCTTTGTTTGTTTAATGAGGCCAAAGATGCAATACTTAATACCTCACATTTATGTCAGAAATTCTAAATATTAAAGAAAGCATACTTTAGCTCAGAAAAATTTAGCAATGCTTCTTTTTTTTTTACACTGCATGGTTTTACCATGTTATTCTTTGTCTTTCAGTTTTATAATAACAGTAGGAAAACTTCAAAAACCATGCACTAAACTAAAAAATGTCCACCTAACTTCCCTATGTTAGCCCCAATTCCAGTGGATTTTCTAACCTTAAAAGACTAGCATTGTGTGTACCGAGACATGGTTCCAGAACAGAAATTCACAATCTTTGTAGAACTGATTGATTGGGAATCTAAAAAGAAAAAATAAGTTTAGATTTCTAAGAAGCTGAAGGCTTTCCTCTAAATGGTTCCAAGGAAGATTCAGTATATATGACCAAGGACATCTTGTCAAAATATTACTGTCATTGTAATCACTGAAGGAGATTATAATCTTTCTGTTCTTGATGATTTCTGAGTGACATGTAAAGCAAGCTTATACTTGGTTAATGATGATTGGAACATTATCTACATGTATAAATACAAGCTAAGCAAATATACTAAATTAATCATGTATTTGCACATTTTTACATGAAAGAATAATAACATTTTCCTTAGGGTGAACAAAGAGATAATGTTAGAAATTTGAAGACATTGGGTTTATCAACACTGCATTTAATCAAAGAGAAATTACCAGTATTCAGTAATACTGAATACCAGTAACCGTGGTTCTTGACAAGAAGTATTGTTATTTTATACACACATACATACATACTATTCTTTGTTCTATGTGATGGTCGGACAGATATGGCCACAAGAGGAGACACAGAAGGGGCTCAGGAAAACAAAGTTTATAATAAACTTTGTCCCGAGAAACAGGAGGCATGCCACACCAAGCAGAGCCATGTGGGAAAGCAGCAGGGTAGGTCAGGAGGCAGAAGGGGCAGGAGTGAGAGAAAAGTCAAGGACAGAACCTTTATTGAGGGGGCAAAAAAAGACAAGATAGGGCAGAGTAAACAGTTGAAGATTAGCTAGTTTGAATAATTTCTGCAGGCTGGGCTTTGGGTTATAGGGGTGGTCTCTAGTTGCTTTGTACCAGGCCCTGGAATGATTTAGGGCAGGGAAATATTGTTTTGGTGTAAATGGGCCAGATAGAAGAGGTTTGTCTCTGGATTTGCCTAATATGCATATCAAAGGCATGCTCCAGGCTGAGCCCTTTACTGCCTCTAAGAATTGGCTTGCATCTGAAGGGGCGATCTCTCCCCAGCCAGGAAGGTTTTTAAATTGGCAAAACATCATAATATCTTGAAAATAAAAAATATAATCAGTACACATACGCATGCATGCACGCACGCACGCACACACACACACACACTTTTTTTTTTAACGTTTTTATTGGAGTATAATTGCTTTACACTGGTGTGTTACTTTCTGCTTTATAACGAAGTGAATCAGTTATACGTATACTGTTATACGTTATACAGTTATACGTATGTCCTGGCTATTGTAAATAGAGCTGCAATGAACATTGTGGTACATGACTCTTTTGGAATTATGGTTTTCTCAGGGTATATGCCCTGTAGTGGGATTGCTGGGTTGTATGGTAGTTCTATTTTTAGTTTTTTAAGGAACCTCCATACTGTTCTCCATAGTGGCTGTATCAATTTACATTCCCACCAACAGTGCAAGAGGGTGCCCTTTTCTCCACACCCTCTCCAGCATTTATTGTTTGTAGATTTTTTGATGATGGCCATTTTGACCGGTGTGAGATGATATCACATTGTAGTTTTGATTTGCATTTCTCTAATGATTAATGATGTTGAGCATTCTTTCATGTGTTTGTTGGCAATCTGTATATCTTCTTTGGAGAAATGTCAATTTAGGTCTTCTGCCCATTTTTGGATTGGATTGTTTGTTTTATTGATATTGAGCTGCATGAGCTGCTTGTAAATTTTGGAGATTAATCCTTTGTCAGTTGCTTCATTTGCAAATATTTTCTCCCATTCTGAGGGTTGTCTTTTCGTCTTGTTTATCGTTTCCTTTGCTGTGTAAAAGCTTTTAAGTTGCATTAGGTCCCATTTGTTTATTTTTGTTTTTATTTCCATTTCTCTAGGAGGTGGGTCAAAAAGGATCTTGCTGTGATTTATGTCATAGAGTGTTCTGCCTATGTTTTCCTCTAAGAGTTTGATAGTGTCTGGCCTTACATTTAGGTCTTTAATCCATTTTGAGTTTATTTTTGACACACACACTCTTTAGATGTTAATTTTTTAATACCCACTAAAATTGAATTAAGAAATACAAAAAATTTTCACTTGGAGCTTTGTTGTTTAGATATTTTTAAATATCTGTAATCATTGGCCTGTCAGTATGTGCTATTGATGAAAGAGCTCCTTCTTGGCTTTTTATCTCTAAGCCCAGAACCCTCATTTTCTCCTGAGCAAGCAAGGACCTGGTAACTGATAACAGCACTGTCTCAGAAAGCACAATGTGCTCTTCTTCTTCACTGACATTTCTACATCCTATGGCCCAGTCTCCTGAGCCCTGCTATCTGTTAAAGAGGATAGATGGTAAAAATGGCTATCTTTTCTGATAACAAAGGCTTTACTATAGCAATAATGCAAAGCTCACTAGAAGAATAATGTGCCAGGTGACATGATGCCACAAATTCCAAGAACTTGGAACAGTGGAAGTTATTTCTGGTTCTCTACAAATTATTTTACCTGACTCCACACATGCTAAGAAAGATAAAAGGGCAAGAAACAACTTCTTTTTGCTCAGTTATTGTCAGGCAAGTATAAGGAAAACATAGACAACTTCAATAAAGTAACCTTGTTTCTAAATATAAAGGAATAATGTATGGATAATATATATTTGGCCTCTTGAAAAAAATTCTAGAATGAGTTTTTGGTTTTGTTAATCCTTTGGGACTCCAGAAATTCTGGTAGATTCTTCTATATGAATTTGAAAGATTGATTTTAATTAGATATGGGAGTTTTATAGATAATAATTAAATTTAATCAAGATTTATAAGTTTAAAGTATGTTTGATGCAATGTGATTACAAATGATGCAATGTGATTACACAAAGTAGAGATTTTTTTTTTAACTTGGATTTGATTTGTAATCAAGTTTTTGAAAAGAAATCTGAGTATCCACTATTTTTCAAAATATGGAACTAATGTACTTTGTACTTTAGAGTCCGAGGAATTAATATCCTTAATCTTTAGCCATTTATACATTTTCATACATTTTGAAACTCAACATCTAGTGATTTTATTTAGGTTAAAGTTACAGTCCAAGAATATTTTCATATTGTAGTTTAGCTTTCAGTGTTATTTTTAGCAGCATAATGTGAATTTTTATGTAGTGTAATCATTGCAATAGTGCAGAATATTCATCATTTGTTAAATACTCTATAAAACTTGATACTCTGATTATAGAACTGGATGATTAGCAAGAATAAATCAAGTTCTCAGTTTTTTTGGGTTTTTTCCCACAAAATTTTAACTATTAGTGTTCCTTTGATATTAGTAAGAATGGTGAAATTTGTAAACTGATCCTTGAAGTAATAGGCCAGTGAACGTACCTTCTGATAATTTGTCATGGACTTTTTCATATTATTGAAAGTACTATGTAATCATGTGGTAAAATCAGAAAAGCTGACATGAAAATGAATTAGAGAGAAGTCTATTTCTGCTTAAAATATTTACATATAGAAATAATGAGGTTAGTTGAAAAGTACAGGTAAAACAATAGAAAAATTTAAGGAGATGATATACACATTGAATTGATGGGTTAGAATTATGGAATTTATTCTGGAAACTTGTGAAGGGAGACATGTTATTGCTTAAAATCCATATATCAAGGGAAATTGTGGGGAACAATAGGCAAAGCTGAATTAAAAAGAAAAAGAACTGTGAAAATTTGAAAGGGATTAATTTTAAAAACCACATTAACAGAGGTATTATAGTCACAAAAATTTGGAGGTTAAAAGTACCTTAACAGGGGCTTCCCTGGTGGCGCAGCGGTTGAGATCTGCCTGCCAATGCAGGGGACACGGGTTCGAGCCCTGATCTGGGAAGATCCCACATGCCGCGGAGCAACTAGGCCCGTGAGCCACAATTACTGAGCCTGTGCGTCTGGAGCCTGTGCTCCGCAACAAGAGAGGCCGCGATAGTGAGAGGCCGGCACACCGCGATGAAGAGTGGCCCCCGCTTGCCGCAACTAGAGAAAGCCCTCGCACAGAAACTAAGACCCAACACAGCCATAAATAAATAAAAAAATAAAAAAAAAAAAAAGTACCTTAACAATGATCTTTAACCTCCTCATTCACTAAGTTAGGAAAAGGAGGACCAATGAGTAAAAGAAACTTTTCTGGTAAACCATTACCTGTGTAGTTTTGGATCTAGAGATTGTGATAAGACAGTTTTATTAAACAGATATACAGATGGGTTCCTTCTATTCCCCTTGAATAAAATTCCTCACAGCATAAAAATTTAATGTTTTAAATCAAACTCTTTCACTTGAGTTTTTAAACTCATATATTTCTCAATCTTGAAGAAAGTTCTCTATTTCAATAGCAATTTCTCTATTTCAGTAGCTGCTTTCTTAAAGGTAAATTGTGCCCTCTAAATCTCTAAATCCATAACTTTTCTTAAATGTTCCTGCTAATTAACTGCATCATTTGACCACCACAACTTTCTTGAACCTCATTCTTCTCTTGTCTTCTGTGGAATTTAACCCTATTCTATTTTTCTTATTTCTGAGAATGCATCTCTATTCACCTTAGTCACTCTTCTTTTACCTAATCTTAAAATATAAGTATTCCTTGGACTGTCTTCTCAACCTTTTTCATTTCTCTCTTTACACTCTTGGCTTGCCTACTTAGGCCATCCTAGCTTCATCTGTCCTCTCCTGTTCAACAAATACTTATTGACTCCATCTGTTGAGCTGTGACTATTCCCTTGAACACTTGGCCTGAGTGTACAGCCTCCTCCTACTCAGCCTTTCCATCAGGAAATTCCACTGGTTCCGATGTTCATCGTTTCCTAAATCAGTACCACCTGGGCAAACACTATACTCTCTAAGGATCTTGGTTTTCTTTAAGAGTTGTTGTGAGGATTACATGAGTTAATTCATATAAAGCACTTGAAATAGCCTCTGGAATATGGTAAATGCTTACTAATTTGAACTATGATTATATCTTATTTCCAGGTCCAGATACTAAGCTGTATAGAAGGTTCCTTCCAGATAACTTTTACACTAATCTTTGCTTTCTATTAGTAATAGCATTACAGTAGCCTAAGTTCTTATTTACTTTCCCAGTATTATTGCTATAAACTCCTAATTGATTTTTCCGTAGCCAGTCTCTCCTGACTTTGTTACTCAAGACATATTAAGCTGTGCTGCTGTGATAAACAACCCTGAATTCTTAGGTGCATAATCAACAAAAGTTCATTTCTGTCCATTATAGTCACTCAGGGGCTCAGCCTGATAGAGGCCCTGTCTTTCACAGTCCCAGGGGCAGAGGGAAAGAGAAGTTGGAGTTGAACACCACCAATTAAATGCTTCTCCACAGAAGTGCTAGGACTCACTTCCAACTAACATTTCATTTGTCTCAACAAAGTCAAAGTCTCAATCACTGTGTGATAGGCAGAGAGAGAAACATACACTTTTGATTTATAAAGTAATAAGTTTAACATTTTTCCTTAAAGTAAGTTTCTTCAAACTCCTGGCAGGGTGGGGATCTGTTATTCAATGATTTGATGGAGAACTTATAAATTCAAGAGATAGTAAAGATAGATAGGTAGGTAGGTAGGTAGATAGATAGATAGATAGATAGATAGATAGGTAGGTAGACAGACCTAAGAGTTTAAATGGATTTATGAATGCTCAATTAATAAAGCAATCTTCCTATTCCTTTAATAATCTAGCCTTTATAAATTTGTCACTGTTTAAAGAAGGTAATTATGTTGTCTCCAAAATGTCCATTAATGATATATTTAGAGGTAAAATATTGGGCTGGATCCCAGGGCTCTTGGTGCAACCAACTATGCAATGTTCTAAGACTTAGGGCCGCTCTGCTATAGTATCTGAATAGGCATTTAAATAAGGGTAAGCAGTACAGGACATGTATTTATTCCAACATATTCAGGCCTTATCCTCTCTTGACCTCCCCTTATATTAGTATGCTCACCTTCACCTCATTCAGTTAACACTGGTTTTATAAATTTCCTCCAACAGCCAAGCTTCTTTCTACCCCTAGGTGTGTGCACTTGCCCCCCTCTCAGTTTAGAATACTCTTCTCGGCGTGACTGGCTTCATCATTCAGTACTCAGCTCAATTGTCTCCTCTGCCCAGAGGCCTTCCTTGACCACCCCATTTAATGTTGTCCCTCCCCCAACTTTCCTGTCCCTTGTTACCACTGTATTCTATCTTACTTTCTTCAGATCACTTATCACTATCTGAAGTTGGCATTTATTTACTTCATTATTGTCTTCCCCACAACAATAGGAAGGAAAGCTCCGTGAAGGCAGGGACATTCTCTTTTTTTCTCTGTTGTATTTCTAACTCCAAGAACAGTGCCTGCCACGTAGTAGGTACAAAGCAAATATCTTTTAAATGAACGATCAAATCCTGGGAGTTGATCGTTAAAGGGAGCAAAATGTTAAAAGGGAGCAAACCTCAAAATAAGAAATAACTCTTTTTTTCTTAAAGAAATCTTTAATATACTGGCATTTTAGGCATTAGGCAGCTGTTGGGAAAGGAGTTTTGGAGATGACCGGCCTTCTTGGCGCTCCTTAAACTATCCTAAGTGTGCAGTGAGCTGCTCTGTAACCAGCAAGATGCTGCTTCCTATCATGAGACCCAAGACTAAGGAACATTTAAACACAGCTTCATTACTAATAACTATAATCAAGGCAGATGTTTTTGACTAAAAATAATTTATTGATTAGCTAAATATTCTTCCCTAACTCTGGACATCAACTTTGTGACATAGACATACACACACATACCCTCCAAGACATTTAGATACTATGCTAATACATTATAGTATGTTAATAGAATGCATTTATATACAGTACCTGCAGTAATGTTAAAAATACTAAATTTTAAATTCCTGTCATCTCCAGCAGTCAAAGAATTAGCATGAGAAACTCAGTTTTTATATACTCTTCAGAGAGAGATGTTTTCTTGAATGTTTAACTTAATTAGGGTTTCTTGATGTTAGAGCTGATCATTGGAATTTCAGTTATAAGTTAAGAACACATTCTTATGCAGCTATACTTGCATTTTACATGCTGATATTTTTGCCAGTACATTAATTAAAAGGGACTGTGTCATACCATTTTTGTATCCCTATATTTGTGGGGATATATATTCAATAAACATTTGAATAAATGGTTACTACTTTACTAGCCGAAAACTGTAGATGGTCATTTGAGTAAATGAAATATAGCTTATTAAACTGTAATGTAGGATCATAATAATTTCAAATTCCACATTATAGGAAAGAAATAATATTTAATATAGAGAAAATGTTTAGTGAGGTGAACTTTAGATGGGAGCAGGGTTTGTTACCCTCCCTTCCCCCCTCCCATAAGGAATATGCCAGAATTCAAGAAATGGCACTCGAAATCCAGACCTTCACTCAATGACTGGGAACTGGTGCAATCGAATCTGAGTGATCATAGTGATAGGTATTCAGTGAGCTCTTGGCACCTGCCTCCAGAAACACAGGAATGGGAAGGAAAGGGAATTAAGGCTTTCAAGGTGGCATAATGTTTGGGAACTTGGCCAGTCTCACTGGGTTTTTTCCTACTCTATCATTATTCCTATAATAATGATAATAACTCTATCATTATTCCTTCTAACTTTTAAGCCCTCCAAGCCCTCTCTAGCACCACTTACTAGCCTAAGATGTTATAAATAGTCCCACTCAAGTGTCTTTTCTGCCCCTGCACTGCAGTTCTCATACTCCATTGTATGAGCTGCTGGGCCCTCTATACTTCATTCATAAAATTCTGAGTCACTCTAGTCTCTAATTCCTTGGGCAGGTTCTCTCCTAACCACCTTCCCAGCGCTCAATAAGATGAAATATTTTTTCATGACTGTATATTTTATTTACAGTTTTACTCTTATGCTCATACTCTCACAAACTCAGAATTTGTCCTGTGTTTGCTGTTTATCTTAACAGCGAAGTATCAAATAGTACAATTTACTGTCTTTTTTAAACCTTTCATACTGAGTCTTTTCCCTCTTAAATACTTGGAGGAAACGAACATAGGTTAATAAAGGTAACGTGTTGGGAATTCCCTGGTGGTCCAGTGGTTAGGACTCCATGCTTCCGCTGCCGGGGGCCCGGGTTTGATCCCTGGTCCTAACCTTTCAGTAGGTTTTCCTCTAGGATAGAGGGGAAAAAATATTTTAAAAATTTTTAAATATTTAAAAAATTATTTCCTTCTGACCATATTGTCTAGAAAACTGATAATGATGCTTCTTTCTTTCAAATGAATGCAAGAGGAAAATCTTTTCTTCATTTTTGGAATATAAACATATCAATATATAAAAGTGTAAAGTGAAATAAATTATTTTTAATTCACAACTAATGAAAACACCAATCCCTGTTAGAAAGTTTAACAACTATTAGAAAAATCTTACTAATAAAATGAGAAAACTTAAAGAGCCACTCTTAGCAATAGATGCTGTAATTTTTGCCATTTTTTGTAAAATTTCCCCACTCATCGAATTTCTTTGTGAAAGCTATAGTAAAGCAAATTCGAGAAGAATGCTTTGGAAACCTCTTTCATATGTTATATGGCTGCCTCAAAGTGTATTGCACTGGCAGGACAGCATATTCTCTTAAACGAGCCCACTGATTTTTTGCAAATATTTTTTTCCTGTGGCCATGCAAACCAGTGCCTTCTTTGAAAGCAGAAAGGAAATCATGTCCGATTTTGGATAGTTACATTAAGGTTGGCCCTGAATAGTAAAACCCATTCAAGACCATGGTATTTGAAAATTTTTGAGTCCTAAAAATATGTCCCACTGATGATATAATTGAATTATACTCCAGATATTTCATCTAAAATACCTTTTCTGTCTTTTCCTTTTTACTCTTGTCCTCACTTTTAACGATCCATCGGCCTACAGTGTCTTTACATCCAAAATGCAAAGCAGACAAATGGGCATCTCAGGGAAGAACATGACTAAAAGCACCAGCATCAGCGGAGACATGTGCTCGCTGGAGAAGAATGATGGCAGCCAGTCTGACACTGCAGTGGGCGCCTTGGGCAGCAGCAGCAAAAAGCGGCGCTCTAGCATTGGGGCCAAAATGGTAGCTATTGTTGGTCTCTCCCGGAAAAGCCGCAGTGCTTCTCAGCTCAGCCAAACGGGTAGGCATTTTTATGTTACTTTTTTGACTTCCTAATGGAGTTGTAATTAATTACAATACATCTTCTTTTCTCTTACTTATTCTGTCTCAGTAATGTGTAGATGATGACATGTTCCAGAAGGAAAGGGGCATTTTAAACTAGTTAACTTTTCCGAAAATATAACAATAGCTTTGCTTTTCAGTGGTCAATGAACCTGCTTCTCAGTGAACCTTGGATACTGTCCTTGAAATGCACTTAACGTCTTTTCTCCTCAGAGAGGAGTTAAACTGTGGTCCTCCTGATTGTCAGTTGCTGGTCCTTTGTAAAGGTACTCTGATCTGTGAGATATTTGCTTTTCTTTAGGTTCCTCAAGTTGGAACCAGCCAAGTTAATTTCCATTCCCAGCAAGTTACCGCAATGAAGATGACACCACATATTTTGTGTGAATAATACACTTCATTTATTGCTGACAACCTAACTTCTTTTTCAGTTTGTAAGCAGCATTTACCAGTTGTATCAATTTTCTCACTGCAGTTTTTATTTCCCTGTTAACACTTCAAGCAGCAATATTCTCCAGCAGCAGGGATGGAGGAATTTTCTGCTGACAGGGAAGATACTCAAAGCTTTGCTACTTTAAAATTCAGCCTCTAATCACATCTGCAAAAATAAATTAGATACCACACTCCTACTCAGAAAAGCCACTGTTAGTAATTAAGAAATTTGTGAGTCAAAGCAATGCCTTTTTTCAAATGGGTGTTGATAATTAAGCATTAAGTCCCTGGTATCTTGGAAATAATAACATATCTTCTACTTAACACACAAACAAAAGCATATAATATGGTGTTTCTTTTACAGCAAATAAATTATAGGCAAATGGATTAAATCTCATTTATGTCTGAATACTAGGGTTCTGGTACAGAGAAGCCAGGGCATAAATCTACAGCACAAAAGAATTTAAGGATATGTTAATTCCTGGACCCGGCTAACCTTGGTTTTACAAACTGTAACTGTGATTCTGGAACTTGAGCCTTATATAATAGTATTATTTTGAAATAATTATTTGATGGCATTCCTTATATACTGGTTGTAACTTACTATATTTAATGTGTTTATGTTAGAGTAATTTTTCACTTGGTGTTTTAAAATGTTACTTTGCATTTTAATATAGAATTAGAAATTTAATTTATGAACATAGAGATCATATTTAAAGGATTCTTTAAATTGCTAACATTTATACATAATTAACTGTGTTGTGCTAAAGTGATAGATGTTGGCCTTTTGAAATTGAGAGGTTTTTTTCTCTCGCAGTTAGAACTTTATTTATTGCATTTTTCTCTTTAAAACTTACAAACATTTGTAAACCCAAAACTGCTCTAAAAAAATAAAGTCTATTAATCTAAAAAATGAAGAACCTAAAATAGACACTGATAAGACTACAAGTTAGAGAATATGTGGTGTTAAATGAAATAAATAATTCTATTCATTCAGGGGTTTGAGCACTTACTATGTGCCAGGCACATGGAGAACACAGATGAATAAGAAATCATTTATAACCTGAGTTGCTTATACTCTAGTAGAAGATAGATACTTAAACAGATTGCTTCAAGATCCTACGTCAGTGGTAAAACTAGAATTACACAGAAAGTGTGCTGAGTGCTCAGAGGAGGATTGTTTGAACCAACCTAGAATTCCAGGAGTGAATACCTCGAGGAGATGTTGCCTGATCCAAGGCCTGAAAAAAGAGTGATTGCTAACCAGGTAAAGGACAATTAGAAAGGTGTTCCAGATAGAAACCATAATGACAAAGGAATGGAAGTATGACATATACAGGAATGATAGGAAATAGGTGTGATTTTAACAAAAAATTTTGGACTGAATGTGGCTAGAGGCAAGGTCGATAGGTCATGGAGAGTCTTATAGATCATATTAATTTGTAGGTGATAGGAAGTTTTAAAGGGTTTCCAGTAGAGAATTGATATGGTTAGATTTACATAATATATATTTTGTAGGCCATTCAGACTGCCATTTACTTATCTAACAAATATTTTTTGAGCATCTACCATATGCTGTATTCTAAAGAAATCATGGACAAGACAAGAGATCCTTCTCTTGGAGCTTATATCTAGTGGAGCTGCAATAAAGAAGTAAACATAAGTCAGCATCTGGTAAAGAGGATTTTAGGATGAATTAGCAGAGTAGTACAATATTTCAGTTAAGAGATAAGATCCTGAACTAAGTCAGTTGTCAGTTATAATAAAGATAGGGGTTGATAAATTCAGGGGATTGTTAACAAGCAAAATTAGTAGTCAGTCACCCAATTTATTGATGGGTCGGATGTGGGGAGGTGAAGGAGAGAAGATTCTAAGGTAATCCCCATATTTCTGGCTTGCATCCCTGGATGGATGGTTGTGGTGTTATTAATGGATATTGGAAGTATAAAAGAAGGGGTAGGTTGGGAGAAGGAGAGGTGTCAATTTAGGACACTTTGAATCTGAGATATCTATGGAATATCGAAGTAGAAATGTCTAGAACATATTTAAATGAACTCTTCTAAAGCTCGTGTCAGAACCAGAGACATAAATCTGGGAGTTATAACGTTTAGAGGTTGCTTGAAACCATGAACATGAGTGAGACTGCCCAAGAAGAACACTACAGATAAAAGAGCAGTAGGTGAAGACAGTACTCTGTGGAAGATTAACCTTTTAGAATTGGACAGAGGAACAGGAGCCAATGAAGACCGAGAAGAAATTATCATGAAGAAAGGACAAACACTATGAGAGAGTAGTGTCAGAGAAGCTAAGAGTATAGAACGTTTGAAGAAGATGGTCAATATTTCTCAATGATCAATTTCATGTCTTCATAGTTTTGGCATTAATATCCCATATATCTTTCTTTGACAATATTTTTATTTAAAAATAGAGATCTGTTGATCATACACTGATTTGATTTTTATTGTCAAAAACACTGTGATGTTAGCAGATTTAAGAAATGTAGTTTAGTTCCTTGTTATACCATATAGCCCCTTCTTATGTATATAGCATAGCAGAAAATAATGTGTTCCTTTTTGTTGTTGTCTACATTTATATTCGGTAACATTATAATGGTTAAATTTTTTATCATTCTTAAAATGTGTAATTGCATTCCTACATACACACCGTATAGCTTTGACCTATATTGACAATAGAATTCAGAATATCTCTCACTTTAAAGCCGGAGATTAACTGTAGAATAGCCAACAGAGATTGTTTTGTAATTACTGGACTCCAAACTTTCAGTGGGTTTCTAAATTCTGTATTTCTGTGTATATGTCTCAAGTAAGGTTTTTATGTTTTCTTTTCTTAAAAATGCAGTGACAAGCTCTAACAGTGTTTAAAACTGAAATCTTCAAATTTAATACCTAAACTCTTTGATCATATGATAACATTATCTAAAACAATGAATGGATTTATGATGTTGGATCTTACAATAGATCCTTTGTTTGATTTTTCTGGCCTTTGCATGGAGATCTGCATGTAATTAATTTATAGTTATCTTTTAATTAATGATATACCATAATATCTTCAACTTCTTAAAATGATACTCATCATTGTAAAAGTAAATATCATTTTACCAGTATGGATTTCAAGACCAGATAAAGACTGCTTACTTGAATTCTGAAGAGTAGAAAACTCAGCAAAATGGTATCTTTCTAAAGAATGTCAAAATTATTCTGGATTATGATTATGTATGATTATGTAGGATCACTAATCATACATACACGATAATTGGTGAAGGGGAAACCATTTATAAAGATATGTTGGTTAATACACATAGTAGCTAAGTCATATCTCTCTTCTCAGGCTATTTTGTAGCCTTCTTTGACTGTTAAGTGGAAACTCACCATTTTTAAAGCTTAAATATATCTTGCTAAACATCACAACGTTGTAGAAAGCACATAGGATGAATAAGAAGACTTGGATGCTATTGCTTACTCTGGGTTATATAAGATATCAAATATGGCCTCTTAAAAAAACCTGCCCAACATATCTGAGTCATAGAATATTCATCTGACAGTTGGATTTAACACCTACTGTCCTAACAGAGTTTTTATAAAGATAATACTTTAAATGTATAAGAAAATGCTTTCAGAACTTAAAAATCACTTTATAGATGTAAGCTATCAGTAGCAAATTCCGCTTCATGGGGAATCAGGAATTCTATTTTAGACTTGTCGATTTTGAGATGCCCATGAGACGTCTAAGTACAGTCATTATATGGTTAGTTGGATATGCGTCCATAGTAGGTCAAGGCTAAGCATGTAATTTGGGAGTAATCAGCAGGTAATATTTAAAGCCATGGCACTAGATAATATTACTTTGTGTAACTTGAATCAAGAAGAAAACTAAAGACAGAGCCCTGGTATACGCCAACATTTAGATATCAGGAAGAGAATCCATTAAAGGAAACTTAAGAGAGAGCAGCCATTAAAGAAAATGAAAAAGAAGAATATGGTATCTTGGAAACCAAAGGAAGAAAATATTTTAAGAAAGATCATTATCTCTGTCAAGTGCTTCTGGTAGTTCAAATAAGATGAAGATTGGGAGTTGACCATTGGATTTCGCAAGATGGAGGAATTTGGTAAACCTTGACAAACCTTGCAATGGTGGACAAAGCCTGATTGGAGCAGGTTAACAAAAATGGGAGGTGAAGTAGAGTCCGTGAGAATAATTTCAAGAATAAAAATTAGAACACCTAATACTTACTGAGCACTTTCATGTGCTAGGCACTGTTTTAAGCACTTTACATGTAAATCATTTAAATCATACAATGTTATGAAACAAGAATTAATTACTATTACCCTCATTTTATAAATGAGGGAATCAAAGTAGGCAGAAGGGGAGTAACTTCCCCAAGTTTACTTAACTAGTTAAGGGTCGAAGTTGGGATTTAAATCCATGCAGTATAGATCTGGAGACTTCATTCTTAATTATTCTGTTATAGTCTAGACCAGCACTGTCCAATAGAACTTTTAGCAGTGTCGGCATTGTTCTATATCTGCATTATCCAATACAATATGGTAGCCAACATGTGGCTACCATACAACCAACATGTGGCTATTGAGCACTTGAAATGTGGCTTGTGTGACTAACTGAATTTTTAATTTTTTTACATTTTTAATTTATGTAATTTTAAGTAGGCACATATGATTAGTGACTACTGTGTGCAAATAAAAACAATTTCTAGGATTTTTGATAAAACGGGAAATAAAAAAATAGGACTATAGCTTGGAAGAAATAGATCAAAGAAGAGTTTGGTTTTTTAATGAGAGGGGATACTTGTGGGAACAACTGAGTAGGTGAGAGAGCTTCGGATCCAGAGCTTAAGTAGAGATCAGCTGTTATAACCTGTGGCCACTCAGTAATCTCTGCTCTTTTCATCTTGTAGTAATTTCTAAGCTCACCCAGTACTCTATATTTCCTGTAATTATAACACTTAGTAACTGTAATCATTTATGTATTTGTCTATCTCTTGGCTAGACTGTTTTTTCTTATTTTGTACATCCTTCTCAGTGTCTGGTATAGTATCAAATATAGTGATCTCTGATGAAAGGCCCATGTACTCCTTTGGCGTTCATGATGAAGTTCTCTGGAGGATGGAATGAAAATGGTAGAACTTATTTTTCCTTTTAATCTAAAAGACAAAAAAGAAATTAAGCACTACCATATTTAATATATGGCTTCACCCTAGTTTGCACAGTTGGTCAGGATGTCAGTCAGGTGTTGCATGCCTTTCTGGAGGTGTTAGTTTCCTTAACCACAAGAAAATGGGCAAGAGGCTTACAAAGATTCCTGCAATGCAACTGGATTAAGTGTGATACTAATACTGCAACTACACAGAAAAGGTAGTTCTGAAACTTCTACTCCTAGTCAGGCTTTTCGTTAGCCACTGATGAAATAAACACAGTGACACTCTAAGATCTGACAGGACGTCACTAAAAAATCCTAAGTTCTCAGGAAAATTAATAAAATGCAGATTTATATATACTATTATTAACAGTGAACTTTACCCTACATTTATACTTTATATGATCTATGGTGTTTTGTTGTGAAGTTCCTTTTTCAACTATGACATTATTAAAACTAAGTATGAGAAAACTGAATTTGGAAGCAGACCTTTGAGTTGCTCTATTTAGTAGCTAACATAATGCCAGCTGCAATAAAATATAAACCTTGAAAACTTAATACAAAAGATGTTCATTCATTGAGCAAATATCAGTCCAATGCAGTTATTCCCAGTGGGCCGGTGGCCTATTGTCATTCAGAGTTTGACTCTTTTCATCTCGTGGCTCTACCGTCTTCTAGAGCCTTGGGGCCCTCTGTATTCAGCCAGCACATGGGAAGTTTTTATGGGCAAGATTTGGAAATAATGAAGTCACTTCTGCTTTTATTTCATTGGCTACAGCTCAGTCACAAGGCTGATGCTAGAAAATGGGAGGTTGGGAAATGTAGTCTAGGGAGTGCTCAGGAAAAAGAGGAAGCAGTTTTGGAAGCAAACCAATATTTTTTAAAACTATAATGTACATTACTTCAAATATTTTTCTTGAGAGCATAAAGTCTTATTTTACCATTTGCAAATATTTATTGCATTTTAATCTTTTAAAATATTTGTATGTATTTTATGTTTTCTAAAAGTAAATACATAATTTATAATTTTCTTTTTACTGAAATGGAGGTGGTCTCTCATTGTAGTTCAGATTTGTATTTCCCTAATGATCAGTGATATTGAGCATCTTTTCATGAGCTTATTGGCTGTTTGTGTATCTTCTTTGTAGAAATGTATATTTGAGTCCTTTGCCCATTTTCTTTTTTTTTTAATTGAGGTATAACTGACATACAACATTATATTAGTTTCAGGTACACAACATGATGATTCAGCGTTTGTATATGTTGTGAGATGATCACTACAATAAGTCTAGTTAACACCTATCACCTTATATAGTTACAGAATTTTTTTTCTTGGGATGAGAACTTTTAAGATCTACTCTCTTAACAATTTTCAAATATGCAATACAGTATTATTATTACAGCATTATTATTAGTCTCCATGCTGTATATTACATCCCCATGACTTGTTTATTTTGCAACTGGAAGTTTGTACCTTTTGACTCCCTTCACCCATTTTACCAATACCCCCGCCTGGCCTCTGGCAACCACCAATCTGTTCCCTGTATCTATGAGCTTAGTGCTTTTTGTTTTTTTTTAAGATTCCATATATATATCAAACAGAATGATATTTGTCTTTCTCTGTCTGACTTATTTTACTTGTATAAGCCTGAAGGTCCATCCATGTTCTCACAGATGGCAAGATTTCATTCTTTTCTATGGTTGAATAGTGTGTGTGTGTGTGTGTGTGTGTGTGTGTGTGTGTATGTGTGTGTATCACATTTTCTTTATCCATTCATCCATCAGTTGATACTTAGGTTGTTTCCCTATCTTGGCTATTATAAATAATGCTGCAGTGAACATGGAGTGCAAATATCTTTTCAAGTTAGGGTTTTCATTTTCTTCAGATAAACACCCAGAGGTAGAATTGCTGGATTATATGGTAGCTCTACTTTTTAATTTTTTGAGCAACCTCCATACTGTTTTCTTTAGGTGCTGCACCAATTTACATTCCCACCAGCAGTGTACAAAGGTTTCCTTTCCTCCACATCCTCACCAACACTTGTTATTTCTTGTCTTTTTGATAATAGCCATTCTACCAGGTGTGACGTGATATTCTCATTGTGGGTTTGATTTGCATTTCCCTGATAATTAGTGATGTTGAGCATGTTTTAATGTACCTGTTGGCTATCTGTATGTCCTTTTGAAAAAATGTCTATTCGGATCCTTTACCCATTTTTAAATTGAATTGTTTGGGTTTTTTACTACTAGTTCTCTGAGTTCTTTATGTATTTTGGATATTAACCCCTTATCAGATATATTATTTGCAAATATTTTCTCCCATTCAGTAGGTTGCTTTTTCATTTTGTTGACGGTTCCTCTGCTGTGCAGAAGCTTTTTAGTTTTATGTAGTCCCACGTGTTTATTTTTGCTTTTATTGCCTTTGCTTTTGGTGTCAAATTCAAAAAATCATTGCCAATATGGATGTCAAGGGGCTTACTATGTTTTCTTCTGAGAGTTTTATGGTTTCAGGTCTTACCTTCAAGTCTTTAATACACTGTGAGTTAATTTTTGTGTGTGGTGTAAGATAACGGTCAGTTTCGTTCTTTTGCATGTGGCTGTCCAGTTTTCCCAACACTATTTATTGAAGAGACTGTCCTTTCCCCATTGTATATTCTTGGCTCCTTTGTTGTAAATTAATTGACAGAAGTGCATGGGTTTGTTCCTTGGCTCTCTGTCCCATTGATCTATGTGTCTGTCTTTATGCCAATATTATACTATTTTGATTACTATTGCTTTGTAATATAATTTGAAGTCAGAGAGTGTGATGCCTCCAACTTTGTTCTTCTTTCTCAAGTTTGCTTTGGCTATTTGAAGGGCCTTTTGTGGTTCCATACAAATTTTAGGATTGTTTATTCTATTTCTGTGAAAAATGCCATTGGAATTTTGATAGAGATTGCATTGAATCTGTAGATTGCTTTGGGTAGTATTGACATCTTAAAAATACTAATTCTTCCAATCAATGAGCACAGAATATCTTTCCATCTATTTGTGTCTTCCTCAGTTTCTTTCACCAATGTCTAATAGTTTTCAATGCACAGGCCTTTAACCTCTTTTGTTAAATTTATTCCTAGGTAATTTATTCTTTTTGATGCAATTGTAAATGGGATTGCTTTCTTAATTTTTCCTTCCTGATCATTATTAGTGTATAGAAAACCAATTTCTAACTGGACTGTTTATTTTGTTGTTGTTGTTGAGTTGAAAAATATTTTTTATGGCAGAAAAATATAAGCCTGTCTTTTAGATTCTTAAGGGTCATCTGTGTATTAATAACATTTTATATATAACTTATTTGAATTTGTCTGAATCCCATTGGACTTCAAATCCTTGATGGAAAGAACTATATCTCATTCATTTTTATATCTATGGTACCTAAGATGATAGTTGATATCTACTAAATACTCAATATTTTTTGAATGAATGAATGAATGAACAATTCAGTGCATCTTTGTTATAGACAAGAAAACTTAAAACTATATTCCTCCAGATGTTAAACTGCTATATTGAAGTTTTAAAAGCTATAAATGATCATATAAATATATGTCAAATATTTCTTATTTCTCATCTCATATTCTAGTGTTTTGTTATTATTATTTATGGAAAGAATAACAGAGCTCTTGAAAGATATTGTTAAGGAAATATCCACTTAAATCTACAAATGCAAATTATCTTTCATTATCCCTTCTCAAGCATAAATATTACACTCTTAATCAAATTATTAAAAATTTGCTAATGAATTCTTACGGTATTTTAATAATTTCCCTAAAGCACAGACATTACCATGCATTTATTTATCTCATTAAGTAAACATTTTTATCACTCTTTGCAAGGAAGGCATCTTAGTGGGTGCTATGGAAGACAAAACTTAACAAAATGGAGTCCCCACTCTCTCATAGCTGTTATACTCAATCTTAAAATCTACTAGAAGAAATGAGTTGTAGGCTTGAGTAAATATAAAGCAAGTTGGAACATGATGAGGACAAGCAAGAGGAACAAAGAATATTCTATAAGGGAGTGTAACAGAATGGAGAAAAGAGATTTTAGAGTTTTAGATACTAGATCCCATCTCTGCTACATGGGCATGTTACTTAACCTCTCTAAACCTCCATTCTCAGCTGTATAACTAATGGAATCTGTCTTCCTACCTCATGAGGTTGTTATGTGCACTTATGAAAGCACGTAAAACATTGTCCAACAAGTTCTCAATAAATGGTGGCTGCGACTGTTAATATTATTAACATTAGTTTAGCTGTTATTGTTAATATTATTATTATTATATTATCATTAGTGTAGCGGTGGAAATGGTTACTTTCAACACTGATGCCAAAGTAACAGTTGTTCTGAGCCTTGAATTTTAAATGTTGTTTAAACTTGTGAAGATGCTGGGAATAGGCATGGATATTTCACACATGGGCAGTATTAGACCCAGAGACATGGAAATGCAGTTTTTGTATGAGCAGAGCAAAGAGTAGTTGACACTTAGTGGGAGATGACATGAGCAATATAGGTTGAGGCAAGATTACAAAAAACTTAATGTCAGGCCAAATAGTTCAAACCATAGAGTTGGCAGTAGGGAGCTATTGCAGGATTTGGAGCAGGGTCATGACAATCAGAGCTGGAAAGATTTTGTCAATAAAGACTTGAGATCAAAAATAAGAGACAGTTTTATTAGTTTAGAGCAGAGATGATGCAGGCCTAATCAATGGTGTATTAGTTTTCTATTGCTGCCATAAGAAATTACCAAAAACAAACTTAGTTACCTAAAACAGTGGAAATCTACCACTCTGTCCGAAGTCTAGGTGATCTTGGCTGGTTTCTCTTCTCTGTGTCTTACAAGACCAAAATCAAGGTGTCATCAGTATTGGGCTTTTATTTGAAGGCTCAAGAGAAGACTCTTTCTCTAAGTTCATTCAGGTTGTTGGCAGAATTCTGTTCCTTTCCTTCGTAGGACTAAGGTTTCCATTTTCTTTGACACATGACCCCCTTCATCTTCAAGCTGACAATGTCACATTGAATCTTTCTTGTGCTTCTAATCTCTCTGAGTACCCATTCTGCTGCATCTCTCCAGCCAGAGGAAGCTCTCTGCTTTAAAGGGCTCATGTAATTAGATTGGGCCCACTCAGATGATCCAGGATATCTCTCTGTTTTAAGCTCCTTAACCTTAATTACATCTGCAAAGTGCCTTTTGCAATATAATGTAACATATTTATAGATTCCAGAGAATAATGCATGGACATCTTAAGGGACGATTCTGCCTATCACAAATGATGATAGTGGATAGAGATGGAAAAGTGGGGAGATTCAAGAAATATTGTAGATATATTTTTTTATTTATTATTTACATCCTGTATGCTTCCTGGAGTCAATACAAAATGGAAATAAAAGTTAACTTTCACAATTTACAGTATCTGACCAAAGAACACATACCAGTTATTAAGATATAAGCTTTTTTTCTAATATAAAATTTAGAAAATAACTTGTCAGTCATTAAAAAGACATAATTAACAATAGCGTGAGTTTGTTCATTTTAATTTTCACAACCTGAGATACATAATTTATCATCCTCATTTCACATATTAGAAAATGGAGACTTAGAATTTGCCTGGTGGACAGATATACTCAAAGCTAGTACTCTTTATGTGACCCCACTGCTGCTAACAGAATGTTTCAATAATTAGTTCTTTTCATATCATTAAGAGGAAAAAAAGTTCTCTTCAAAATAAAAGTTTCTCAGGGAACTACTTTTAATTTAATGTAGGTTTTATTTAATGTAATTGGACATAATTTTAAGATGTAAATAGCCAGAGTATTAGATTGTACATCCTAGTTATCAGTAAAGGCCCAATAAATAACTAAACCATAATGAGTTTAATTGTAAGCTAAGCAGCACATATTAAAGAAAAGAAGTCTTTTAGTTTTATTAAAATTAAGTGCTTTAAGGTTTTTGAGCACAGAGTATAAACAGAGTATAAAAATCTAATTTTAAGTTAAAGGCCATTTTTAATGAAATTCTGAATAGGTATATGGAGCTACTAGGTGCTTTTTATTTGATGAGTCCTTTTTCTGTTACCCACTAGGAAGACTTCCAAAGAGACAGTTGCAGGTATTTGTTGGAAATGTAATAAAGCCCTAGCTAAGCAGTGTACAATTCTACTAGGAGTAATCGTAATTTGTTTTCTCAACATATGGAAGAAGGTAGGAGTGTTGGCTCATTGTCCCCTTGGGCTTTGAAACCTCTTTGGTATCACAGACTTTATAGAATGAAAAACACTGAGACAGAATCTATCTTTCCTCTCTGATGCTGCTCTAAGTAGACAAATCCTTCTAACTTTTTATTGTATGACTTTTTTTAAAAACTGACATTCCTATTCACTACCTTATAACATCTTAGCATATTGTTTTTCTAAATTAATTATTTAATTAATTTATTTATTTATTTTTGGTTGTGTTGGGTCTTTGTAGCTGCACGTGGGCTTTCTCTAGTTGCGGCGAGCAGGGGCTACTCTTTGTTGTGGTGCGCGGGCTTCTCATTGTGGTGGCTTCTCTTTGTTGCAGAGCATGGGCTCTAGGCATGCAGGCTTCAGTAGCCGTGGCACACGGGCTCAGTAGTTCTGGCTCACAGGCTCTAGAGCGCTGGCTCAGTAGTTGTGGCTCACGGGCTTAGTTGCTCCGCGGCATGTGGGATCTTCCCGGACCAGAGCTCGAACCTGTGTCCACTGCACACGTTGGCAGGTGGACTCTTAACCACTTCGCCACCAGGGAAGTCCCCATATTGTTATTTAATAAATATTTATTGAAATTCTACTCTGTGGCAGACACCATGGTGTATATTAACTGGGATCCTCTTCATATGGTATTTATGTTCCAGTGGGAAAGACAGGCCTTAACAAATAAATAAAGTAATAATTAGTCAAAATTACAAAGTTTGCCTTGATGGAAATGTACCACGTAGCATGAAAGCATATCACAGGAGATGCTGATTTAGTCTGGCTCATCTTTACATCCACCCCAGCTCTTGCACATAGTCAGGTTTCAACAAATGCCTATTGAATGATATGCACTTACGTACAGTAAAGACCTTCTGTCTTTATGTATGGTTTATTCAGCAATCTCCACATTTATGAATATGGTCCACAAATAATCTCCCTGTGGCATCTGTGTGTGTTTCTGTTAAAAACAGTTGAAAGCCAAATGACCTTTTGAAAAGGGATTTAAATTCAACTGTATAGGATCTGAATTTGTATACTATGTATATTCTGAGAGGGAGAGAGGCAATAGATACTAGTTTAACCTAGATATATGCTTGGTTGAAACAATGAGAAAGTGGATCCAGTATAATTCTGTTACGCATTAAAGTTTGGTACTGACATGAGAATGTAATTTCTGTACCTTTTAGTCCGAAGAATGGTTTGGTTTGGTTTGGGTTTGGGTTTTTATTTTGTTCTAGTATGTGAGGAATCCATTGCTTTTTACTTGAAGCTTCATGATGGCTTACAAAATGAGATTGGGACAATAGCTAATAGTGAAGTATGAGATGAGGTGGGGGAATATACTGATGAGGAAATTGATGGTGAGGCAGCATGGAATGCAGAAGTAAGAAAAAATAGAAATGTGTAGAGACAGGGAAATAATTGCAGAAAACCACAGAGAACCTGCAGTGGGATGTGCTCATAACTGAGTCATTTCTACTTCAGCACCTTTCATCCAAACCCTCCTTTCTAAGGGCAGGATAGTAGCAAAATGTAGGAGAACAATGGCCACCAGCCTCCTCTTGTGTCTTCCTCCTTCCTGTGCCAGAGCTAATTTATCCTGAATTAGAGCTATCTGTGTCAAAGGGAAGATGTGCGACCAGAGGTTTCTTACTTCCTCTCAACCAGGCTGAATTCTTCTCTTAACCAGTCAGTTGTAAAATTATCTTTCAGGAAACGACAATTTGTTAGTTCTACTTCAGTATGTTAAAATAGATTCCTTTAAAAAATACAAATGCTATTTAAGAATCTGCGTTCATTTGACTTCTTTCATTTTGAAAGATTTCCCCCCAAAATAAGGACATTAAAAATTATTTTGCACAAATGAAAATACCTGTGTTTTAGAAACAAAATAGTAAATGTACTGAACAATGAGAGAGATGGCATACCATATAACTAAATACCTATAACTCTATGTTTGAAAGTCCATTTCTTATTTCCAACTGAAATGGAAAACTGAAGTTTATTTCCTTCCTCAAGGAAGTATAATATTTCTTCTTCCAAATCATACAGCACATGCACAATTTTAAGCCTACTTAGGGTCCTCTCTTTGAATCATATTCTAGAATTTAATCCAGCTTACAATCAAATCGTTTTTTGTTTTATATTTTAAGCGATGAAGACCAAGTGGTTCACATTCTCTGTATAGTTGAATAATATTTCACATGTTTAGATATGAATTAGCCTTCTCATTCTGAGTTACATAATCTCAACTTCAATAAAATTTCCTCACTGACTGCATAATGGACTATTCCTCTTTTTAATCCTTTCAATCATATTCAGTATTCCCTGGATGTGTATTTATTCTGCATTTATCTTAATGAGTAGAAACTTAAACTGGAAAATATTATACAAATATTATATAAACATAGTGATTTTTTCATGGAATATTTGTGTGTCAGTAAAATCTTATGATGGCTCTTTGCTTCATTTTGAATAAGAGAACTGTATAAGTTCACTTAGTTTTAATCTGCTTTATCTTTTTGGTCTTTTACGGTTGCTAATTCTTTCTTTATCTATTCTTGGTGTAATTTGATTTTTGTTCTTGTAAGAGTCCCCATTTACTTTCATTTTGTTTCCAATGAGACATTTTAATATACTAAGGTCAGTTAAAATTCCATTGCATTTAACTATTGCTTAAAATTTTAAATAGACTATTAAACTAGCACTGAACTTTGACTTTTTAAAAGTATTACACGTTTAAAATATTCAGTCAATATGATTAACTGTGTTTCTAATAAAGTAAGAGTGCTGTGCAGGTACTATGGACTACTAAAAAATTATACAAATTATACAAAGAGTATACAAATCACAGACACATCTTCAAAAAGCTTAAAATCTATTAGGGAAGACGTGTTAGATAGCATTTCAGTAGCAGAAAATACTGTAAGATTTCAGAAAGATCACTTCTGACTGGAATGAAATTTTGGATGGCTTCTTGGAAGGTTTACGATTTGAGCTAGAATTTGAAGATTAAGTAGCCAGAATTTTAAGATTAATGAAATGGTATAGGAGTGCATGTCAAACACAGAAAACTTTAGTAGTATAAGTTTAGGAAAACATAGAGTATGCATCAGAGAAATATCAGTGATCTAATTTGACTCAAGTGTTGGTTTTCAAACTTTTTTCTAAGCAGTCGGAACCCTTTTAATATTTGGAAGAGCCAGACAATATAATCTGTAAGGGTGTTCAGAGGGGAGTATGGCATGCTCAAGGAACTAAGCTATGTTCAGGGTGCCCAAAGCATAGAGTACAAGAGATAGGGTTGAGATGTGAGGATGGAGAGTTGGGCAGAGGACAGATCATGGAATATCTTAAAAGTTATGTTCAGGAAATTGAATTTTAACCTAAAACTATTGACAGTTTTGCTAAAGGGAGACTAGAGGTAGGGAGAAGCTGCTGGAGAGCTTTACAGTGATTTTTCAAGGGAGGTAATGGCCTGGACCACCAGGTAATAATGGGGGGAGGGAGGATGTGAATGGGCGTGATTAGAGAGAATTAATAGGAATAGATGGTAGTTAGAGGTGAGGAAGTGAGAGGAATCAAAGCCGATTTCTGAAAGTCTGGCTTGAGCAACTGGGTAGACAATTGTTTTGCTATTTATTGAGATAGGCAATGAGAACCATTGAGGTTACTTTGAGGAATATAAAGCTGTATTAGCACTTACTATTTGCCAGGCACTGTGCTAAGAGTTTCATATTCACTGTCTTCAATGGAAGACAATGGAATTAATATTTATTAATTATCTTTAATGCATTACCTAATTTAATCCTGAATAAATATTAGGTTTTAATATCAGCAGAAAGCCAGATCATCAGGGCTTTAAGGAGGAAATGGGTGGTAGAATCTGGAGGTCCCTGCTATAGAAAAGCTCTAGTTCAGGGGCTGGCAACCTATGGATCAAAGGTCAAATTTGGCCATGCTGCTTTTTTTCTCGATAAATAATTTTTTCATTTGATAAAGTTTTATTGGAACACAACCAAGTTCATTTATTTACGTGTTGTCCATGGTTACTTCTGTGCTATAGCAGCTCAGCTGAGTGGTTGCCAGAGAAAAACATGTGATCCAAAAAGCCTGTAATATTTATCATCTGGCCCTTTACAAGGAAAGTTGGCCAAGCCCTTGTCTAGTTTGTTACAGGTGGGGATCCAAACATGATTTTATCCTCCAAGATGAGAAAAAATCTTTTTATGATTGCACTTATAGGGAAGGGAGTAATTGAAGATAAGAGAGGAAATGACTAAGTGTAGAAGAAGACCCCCAAACATTTTTATTGGATAATTTAAAAATCTCAAATATAAAAAGACTTTAAATGTCACTTAGTCCAGCCAGCTTTCTATCTCCTGCTTAATTTTTAGTTCTTTCAAACTCCAAAAGGAGTTCTCTACCTTGGCAAAGCTGATCACTCCAGGAGTATCCAGTCAAGAAGTGTTGCTCCCTTGTTGTGAGAGAGTGGGGTTTTCCACTAAAATAACCTCGAAATTTTATCAGTGTCCATACATTTGCCATCTAGCACAATTGTCATACGCTCTGCATAAAATGACAGCTGTCCTGTTTACCACCTCTGCCTTTGGTTCACTGAACGATGTTTCCTCTCACTTTTTTTTTTTTTTAATTTATTCATTTATTTATTTATTTTTGGCTGTGTCGGGTCTTCGTTGCTGCGCGCGGGCTTTCTCTAGTTGCGGAGAGCGGGGGCTACTCTTCGTTGCGGTGTGCGGGCCTCTCAATGCGGTGGCCTCTCTTGTTGTGGAGCACGGGCTCTATGCGTGCGGGCTCAGCAGTCGCGGCACGCAGGCTCAGTAGTTGTGGTGTACGGGCCCAGCCGCTCCGCAGCATGTGGGATCCTCCCGGACCAGGGCTCGAACCCGTGTCCCCTGCACTGGCAGGCGGACTCCCAACCACTGCGCCACCAGGGAAGTCCCTCCTCTCACTTTTGATCTTCTCATTTTGTTTTTTGGATTAATATAGCATAAGCATTTAAGATTGTAAAACAAGTATAACAAACTCAATACATGTTAAAAGAAAAAATTCTTTGCAGTGTTCCTTATCATTTCTCCACTTTGTCCAGAATGCTATTGGAAGATCCTTGTTTCTTACCCTGTAACCTAGAATTTTTATCTCTGGATTTTGGCAGTCTTTGAGAAAAATGACACGATCATAGCAGTTAAGCCATGCTTCTTCCAGATGTGTGTAGTTTAGCACGTTCTGTTTTTTGTGGATAATTGTAGGTTAACGTTGAATGCTATTTATTTTAATAAACATCAGATTATGTTACTGAAGTAATAGTCAGTGTGTTTTACTATGAATTTGTTCATGAGCTTCTATATTGTTATGAGGCAAAAGTCTGTTTTATACAGAAGAAAAAATTATAAGCTATTGCTTTCTTAAAATATTTACTGCTGTAGCTTTTGTGACTTTTTGTAGTTGAATCTGATTCTAGGACTCTTAAGTTATGCATTATCTGTTACAGATAATGGGTAACATCAAAGGGAACATTTTAGCCATTACTAAAAATGTTTGACAAAAAGGAATCGAATAAGTGAAATTTAAAGCAGGCCCTTGTGATAGTTGTTAATAGGTTCCTGAAATCTTTTCTTGGGGATGAAGGTTAAATGGCAAGTTGAAAGAGTTTGAACTTAAAAGGGCACATAGGGCTAAAAAAAAAGTTTAGGAATAATGTTAATGTATCATCTTCTTGATATCTGTTTATTTACTGTAAATTCATTGAGAAAATGCTTTTCCTCTTAAGCCAAATGAAACAGAGCCAAGAGCCACAGCAAGAGAGGAATGGACATTTACTGGAGTACCAGCTATGTTCTAACTTATTAACTCTTTTGATCTCCATATTTGCTCTTCAGAGTGGGGATTATAATCCCTACCTCTCATTTTTTATTTGAGGAAACTGAAAGAAGCAATAGGAAGAATGATGGTGGGGGTAGCGGGGGAAGGAGAGGAACAATGCCTTGAGCAAGTCCTATTCAAAATTGTGAAGCAGGAGAATTTTCTCTGATGGTCTCTACTTTCTGTTCTCTTTGAATGGACTCCCTTCCTTTCTATAGCTGATCCCTCTTAAATATTTCCAGACTTTTTCACCTTTTTCTTTTTTCAGGAAATAATTGACTACTCATTCCCATTAGGATATAGAATAATAGTTGGGAATGCTTAAAAGCCCTCTACAAGTATTTGTATATTCAGAATTGGAAAGTCTTAAACCAAAATAGTGAAGCTGTATTGTTGAGATTTCAGGCATCAACAAGTGGAGAGAAAAGTTTGAAGAGGCAAAGAGTCTCCCTGTATCTCCAAAATCACCCCATGATGATTATATAATCTCCTTTCTTTTCCATACCCAAGTCCACTTTTGAAGAGCTGCCATTTTTGTTAAGCCAAGTGATGTGTTACCTGCTAAAATATTATGGTTTTAGCATAACAACTTTTCAGTAACTTTTAAGTTGCACTAACAAGCACAGAAACTTCTCTATTCACATTATTGGAAGTTAGATCCCTCCTAGGTGCAATAAACTTACTATTCCTCAATATGAATTTTGAAGAACAGAGATACAAGGACAAAGAACAAGTAGAGAAAAGTGTACCATCATTAGTCATGTACGGTTTTCACACCTTGGAGGAGTTCTTTCCATAAAGCTTGCAGAAGTAGCAACATCTGAAGCATCACTGAGCAGACCCAGCAATCTCTATAGAGCCAGGTCGTGGCACAGTTTCTAGAGGTGACCAGTCATGAATGTATGTTCTCTTCTTTCACTCTTCTTTCCCCTAAAGAGGAAAAAGAACTGAGCCAAGCTGCACATACCTCTCTATCTTGGGAAAGGCATAAAGTCCGTAGCTATGTTCCAAAACCAGTTTGGCTTCTCAGGATGGCAAATTCATTCTCTCTCTCCTGTTGTTCTATCTACAGTTCTATCTAAGGCGGGAAATATATCCATATCAGGAGGCCTTGGCCCTACAGTTTCATATCTGTTGCTCTGACTTTCTTACAGCTGTGCTGTCTTGCATTGACCCCCTGGCAACACGTGCTCCCTCCCTTCTAGCTTCTTGGCTGGTTCTGATTCATGGCTTTACCTGTATCTCCAGCTCTCCAGCTCTGGCTTCTTTTCCTGTCTTCCATTCTAAACTCATCCAAAGAGCTAAGGTAATAGGTAGATTTCTTAAGCAATTTTCTTCTGATTGTAATAGCATGCTGAATCAGGAACAATCTAGAAACTTTCTCTGATTGGACTATAACACTGAACACCTACCACCACCATTAGTACCACCACCACCACCATCATCATTCTTGCCAGTCTATTCCATTACACCAGTCCTGGCCTGGCTTCGTAACATAATGGGCATTTAATTCTGCCTTTAATTCTGCTGCTTTAAGCTACTGGTTTATTTATTCTCTCCTCTTTGATGTAAGATTATAGAAACTATTTCCATAATAAAAGTAATAGTATCACCATAGCTGTGGAGAGGAAAGGTGAGGCATAATGAAGAAGAGATGCATAAACATTATATGATAATGTTCTTTTTAAACAAATAAATTTATCAGGTATCATTAAATGATAGTCGTATTTCTTCCACCAGGCTTTATCAATATTTCTGAACTATATAGAAGTTATGTATACTTTTGAACATATAACTGAAGGGCAGAAAGCACATGGTTTTACGTATTACTCTTATTTTATCATTAGCAACCTTTACAAATATTTACTTAACTACAAGCAGTATGGTTATTTGACATACGTGAGAAATGTCACGAATTCAACAACAGTATATATTGAAATATGAAAGGCCAATATACACATGTGCATAGAACAATTTTATAATATGAGTTAGTCAACTATAATATGTTTAAATATTGGTGAGATTATTTGTGAATGTGAAACTAAAGCAAAAAATGTTGTGACTTTCTTGAGTTCTCATAATAATATTAATAACAAAGCAAAGATCAAACCTAGTTCTTTGTTTAATAATGTGATTGTGCTGCCTTTGTACTAGGAAAGTTTCTATGTAAATTCATAGCTGCTGTCTATATAGTAGCTATTTTCAGGAGTACATCAGGATGACAAATTTATATAACATATGTACTATCTTTACTTTTTTCAGAACTAAATTGATACCTTGCTTAATAAGATAGCACAAATTTATGCCCAATTTATAGCTTTTACATGTCAGTCAAGATGAACTGCTTCTGAAAAATTTTCCTAACATACAATAAATGATTATAAAGGTAAAATAACAATGAGATATAACAAAGGAGATTTCTTCAAATTAGTTACACAGGCAAAGAAGGAAAAACCACACACTGAATACATATGTAAGGCTGTAACAGACTGAGGCAAAGTGGTGTTTGGTAATGGTGTCTCCACAATGCATTTCTCTCTGGCCCTTGCTTTCTCGGTTCTAGACTTAAAGGAAGATACTAAAGCTGCAGATAAGGAATACTAATGACGGACTGGGTCTACCACATGCAAGCAGGCAAGAGACTAAGATGAGCTAGAGTCTGGGAGATTATATTAGTTTTCTGTTGCTACTGTAACAAATTACCATGAATTTAGAGACTTAAAACAACACAAGTTTTTTATCTAACACTTTCTTTAGCTAGAAGTCCAGTGTGGCTCAGCTGATTCCCTGCTTAGACTGTCACAAGACCAAAATCAAGGTGTTGGCAGGATTGTGTTCCTTTCTGGTGGCTCTGGGGATGAATCCTCTTTCAACCTCATTTCTTTCAAACTTATTTAGTTGTTGGCAGAATTTCATTCCATGCAGCTGTGGAACCGAAGTCCCCATTTCTTTGCTAGCTCTCAGATGGGGGTCATTCTCAGCTACTAGAGGCAGCCAACATTCCTTTGTTGGTGGGTACCTTCTTTCATTGTCGAAGCCAGCAACAGCTGGTCAAGTCCATCTCAGCCTCCCAATCTATTTGACCTCTCCTTCTGCCTCATCTCTCCTTCACTTTCCTCTTATTTTTTTTAATTTTTAAATTTTTTGTATTTTATTTTATTTTTTTATACAGCAGCTTCTTATTAGTTATCTATTTTATACATATTAGTGTATACATGTCAATCCCAATCTCCCAATTCATCCCACCACCACCACCACCACCACCACCCGCCCCCGGCTTTCCCCCCTTGGTGTCCATATGTTTGTTCTCTACATCTGTGTCTCTATTTCTGCCTTGCAAACCAGTTCATCTGTACCATTTTTCTATATTCCACATATATGCGTTAATATACGGTATCTGTTTTTCTCTTTCTGACTTACTTCACTCTGTATGACAGTCTCTGGGTCCATCCACATCTCTGCAAATGACCCAATTTCATTCCTTTTTATGGCTGAGTAATATTCCATTGTATGTATGTACCACATCTTCTTTATCCATTCGTCTGTCGATGGGCATTTAGGTTGTTTCCATGACCTGGCTATTGTAAATAGTGCTGCCATGAACATTGGGGTGCATGTACCTTTTTGAATTATGGTTTTCTCTGGGTATACGCCCAGTAGTGGGATTGCTGTGTCATATGGTAATTCTATTTTTAGTTTTTTAAGGAACCTCCATATTGTTCTCCATAGTGGCTGTACCAATTTACATTTCCATCAACAGTGCAAGAGGGTTCCCTTTTCTCCACACCCTCTCCAGAATTTGTTGTTTGTAGATTTTCTGATGATGCCCATTCTAACTGGTGTGAGGTGATACATCACTGTAGTTTTGATTTGCATTTCTCTAATAATTAGTGATGTTGAGCAGCTTTTCATGTGCCTCTTGGCCATCTGTACGTCTTCTTTGGAGAAATGTCTATTTAGGTCTTCTGCCCATTTTTGGATTGGGTTGTTTGGTTTTTTAATATTGAGCTGCATGGGTTGTTTATATGTTTTGGAGATTAATCCTTTGTCCACTGATTCATTTGCAAATATTTTCTCCCATTCTGAGGGTTGTCTTTTCATCTTGTTTATGGTTTCCTTTGCTTTGCAAAAGCTTTTAAGTTTCATTTGGTCCCATTTGTTTATTTTTGTTTTTCTTTCCGTTACTCTAGGAGGTGGGTCAGAAAAGATCTTGCTGTGATTTATGTCAAAGAGTGTTCTTCCTATGTTTTCCTCTAAGAGTTTTATAATGTCCAGTCTTACATTTAGGTCTCTAATCCATTTTGAGTTTATTTTTGTGTATGGTGTTAGGGAGTGGTCTAATTTCTTTCTTTTACATGTGGCCTAGCACCACTTATTGAAGAGACTGTCTTTTCTCCATTGTATATCGTTGCCTCCTTTGTCATAGATTAGTTGACTGTAGGTGTGTGGGTTTATCTCTGGGCTTTCTATCCTGTTCCACTGATCTATATTTTTGTTTTTGTGCCAGTACCATATTATCTTGATTACTGTAGCTTTATAGTCTAGTCTGAAGTCAGGGAGTGTGATTCCTCCAGCTCTGTTTTTTTTCCTCAAGATTGCTTTAGCTATTCGGGGTCTTTTGTGTCTCCATACAAATTTTAAGATTTTTTGTTCTAGTTCTGTGAAAAATGCCATTGGTATTTTGATAGGGATTGCCTTGAATCTGTAGATTGCTTTAGGTAGTACAGTCATTTTCACAATTTTGATTTTTCCAACCCAAGAACATGGTATATCTCTCCATCTGTTTGTGTCATCTTTGATTTCTTTCATCAGTGTCTTATAGTTTTCTGAGTACAGCTCTTTTACCTCCTTAGGTAGGTTTATTCCTAGGTATTTTGTTCTTTCTGTTTCAGTGGTGAATGAGATTGTTTCCTTAATTTCTCTTCCTGATCTTTCGTTGTTAGTGTATAAGAATGCAAGAGATTTCTGTGCATTAATTTTGTATCCTGCAACTCTACCAAATTCATTGATTAGCTCTAGTAGCTTTCTGGTGACATCTTTAGGATTTTCTATGTATAGTATCATATCATCTGCAAACAGTGACAGTTTTACTTCTTTTCCAATTTGTATTCATTTTATTTCTTTTTCTTCTCTGATTGCCATGGCTAAAACTTCCAAAACTATGTTGAATAATAGTGGCAAGAGTGGACATCCTTGTCTTGTTCCTGATCTTAGAAGAAATGCTTTCAGTGTTTCACCATTGAGAATGATGTTTGCTGTGAGTTTGTTGTATATGGCCTTTATTATGTTGAAGTAGTTTCCCTCTGTGCCCACTTTCTGGAGGGTTTTTATCATAAATGGGTATTGAATTTTGTCAAAAGCTTTTTCTGCATCTATTGAGATGATCATATGGTTTTTATTCTTTAATTTGTTAATATGGTGTATCACATTTATTGATTTGTGTATATTGAAGAATCCTTGCATCCCTGGGATAAATCCCACTTGATCATGGAGTATGATCCTTTTAATGTGTTGTTGGATTCTGTTTGCCAGTATTTTGTTGAGGATTTTTGCATCTATATTCATCAGTGATATTGGTCTGTAATTTTCTTTTTTGTAGTATCTTTGTCTGGTTTTGGTATCAGGGTGATGGTGAACTCGTAGAATGAGTTGGGAGTGTTCCTTCCTGTGAAATTTTTTGGAAGAGTTTGAGAAGGATGGACGTTAGCTCTCCTCTAAATGTTTGATGGAATACACCTGTGAAGCCAGCTGGTCCTGGACTTTTGTTTGTTGGAAGATTTTTAATCACAGTTTCAATTTAATTACTTGTGATTGGTCTGTTCATGTTTTCTATTTCTTCCTGGTTCAGTCTCGGAAGGTTATACCTTTCTGAGAATTTGTCCATTTCTTCCAGGTTGTCCATTTTATTGGCAAGAGTTGCTTGTAGTAGTGTCTTCTGATGCTTTGTATTTCTGTGGTGTCCGTTGTAACTTCTCCTTTTTCATTTCTAATTTTATTGATTTGAGTCCTCTCCCTTTTTCTTTTATTTATTTATTTATTCATTTATTTATTTATTTATTTATTTATTTATTTATGGCTGTGTTGGGTCTTCGTTGCTGTGCCCAGGCTTTCTCTCTAGTTGCGGCAAGTGGGGGGCTACTCTTTGTTGCGGTGCACAGGCTTCTCATTGCAGTGACTTCTTCTTGTGTGGAGCACTGGTGCTAGGCGCATGGGCTTCAGTAGTTGTGGCTTGCAGGCTCTAGAATGCAGTCTCAGTAGCTGTGGCACACAGGCATAGCTGCTCTGCAGCATGTGGGATCTTCCCAGACCAGGGCTCAAACCCATTTCCCCTGCATTGGCAGGTGGATTCTTAACCACTGCACCACCTGGGAAGTCCTCCCTATTTTTCTTGATGAGTCTGGCTAAAGGTTTATCAATTTTGTTTATCTTCTCAAAGAACCAGCTTTTAGTTTTATTGACCTTTGCTATTGTTTTCTTTGTTTCTATGTCATTTATTTCTGCTCTGATCTTTATGATTTCTTTCCTTCTAACTTTGGGTTTTGTTTGTTCTTCTTTCTTTTGTTCCTTTAGGTATAAGGTTAGATTGTTTATTTGCGATTTTTCTTGTTTCTTGAGATAGGATTGTATTGCTATAAACTTCCCTCTTAGAACTGCTTTTGCTGCATCCCATAGGTTTTGGATCATCGTGTTTCCGTTGTCATTTGTCTCTAGGTATTTTTTGATTTCCTCTTTGATTTATTCAGTGATCTCTTGGTTATTTAGTAACGTATTGTTTAGCCTCCATGTGTTTGTGTTTTTTATGTTTTTTTCCCTGTAATTTATTTCTAATCTCAGCATTGTGGTTGGAAGAGTAGCTTGATATGATTTCAATTTTCTTAAATTTAACAAGGCTTGATTTGTGACCAAAGATGTGATGTGTCCTGGAGAATGTTCCATGTGCACTTGAGAAGAAAGTGTAATCTGCTGTTTTCAGATGGAATGTCCTGTAAATATCAATTAAATCTATCTGGTCTATTGTGTCATTTAAAGCTTCTGTTTCCTTATTAATTTTCTGTCTGGATGATCTGTTCATTCAAGTAAGTGAGGTGTTAAAGTCCCCCACTATTATTGTGTTACTGTCAGTTTCCTCTTTTATAGCTGTTAGCATTTGCCTTATGTATTGAGGTGCTCCTATGTTGGGTGAATATATATTTATAATTGTTACATCTTCTTCTTGGATTGATCCCTTGATCATTATGTAGTGTCCTTCCTTGTCTCTCGTAACATTCTTATTTTAAAGTCTATTTTATCTGAAATGAGTATAGCTACTCCAGGTTTCTTTTGATTTCCATTTGCATGGAATATCTTTTTCCATCCCCTCACTTTCAGTCTGTATGTGTCCCTAGATCTGAAGTGGGTCTCTTGTAGACAGCATATAGATGGGTCTTGTTTTTGTATCCATTCAGCAAGCCTGTGTCTTTTGGTTGGAGCATTTAATCCATTCACATTTAAGGTAATTATCGATATGTATGTTCCTATGACCATTGTATTAATTGTTTTGGGTTTGTTTTTGTAGATCCTTTTCTTCTCTTGTGTTTCCCACTTGGAGAAGTTCCTTTAGCATTTGTTGTAGAGCTGGTTTGGTGGTGCTGAATTCTCTTAGCTTTTGCTTGTCTGTAAAGCTTTTGATTTCTCCATTGAATCTGAATGAGATCCTTGCCGGGTTGAGTAATCTTGGTTGTAGATTCTTCCCTTTCATCACTTTATATATATCTTGCCACTCCCTTCTGGCTTGTAGAGTTTCTGCTGAGAAATCAGCTGTTAACCTTATGGGAGTTCCCTTGTATGTTATTTGTCATTTTTCCCTTGTTGCTTTTAATAATTTTTATTTGTTTTTAAGTTTTGTCGATTTGATTACTATGTGTCTCGGTGTGTTTCTCCTTGGGTTTATCCTGTATGGGACTCTCTGCGCTTCCTGGACTTGGGTGGCTATTTCCTTTCCCATGTTAGGGAAGGTTTTGACTATAATCTCCTCAAATATTTTCTCTGGTCCTTTCTCTCTCTCTTCTCCTTCTGGGACCCCTATAATGCGAATGTTGTTGCGTTTAATGTTGTCCCAGAGGTCTCCTAGGCTGTCTTCATTTCTTTTCTTTCTTTTTTCTTTATTCTGTTCTGCAGCAGTGAATTCCACCATTCTGTCTTCCAGGTCACTTATCCGTTCTTCTGCCTCAGTTATTCTGCTATTGATTCCTTCAAGTGTATTTTTCATTTCAGTTATTGTATTGTTCATCTCTGTTTGTTTGTTCTTTAATTCTTCTAGGTCTTTGTTCAATATTGCATCGATCTTTGCCTCCATTCTGTTTCTGAAGTCCTGGCTCATCTTCACTATCATTATTGTGAATTCTTTTTCTGGAAGGTTGCCTATCTCCACTTCATTTAATTGTTTTTCTGGGGTTTTATCTTGTTCCTTCATCTGGTACATAGCCCTCTGCCTTTTCATTTTGTCTGTCTTCCTGTGAATGTGGTTTTCATTCCACAGGCTGTAGGATTGTAGTTCTTGCTTCTGCTGTCTGCCCTCTGGTGGATCCAGTTTCCTCTTTTAATACAACTCTATAAATGACTCTTCTGCCTTCCTCTTCTGCTTTCAAGGGCTCACTTAATTACAATGGGCTCATGTGGATAATCCAGGACAATCTCCTAATTTTAACATCAGCACCTAGATTAGTATTTGATTAAGTAACCACAGGATCGGAATCTTAGTGGGACATCTTTGGAATTCTGCCTACCACAGGACCCTAGAAACAGTAAGCTATATTTTATAAATGAGATTATCTAGTTTCAGGTTAAAAATTTACATTTATTTGTTGTTGATATTACAAGCACGTGTGAAGTCATATTTAACTGTTCCAATCATCTCTCTACTATGTCTCAGGGAAATTAAGAAAAAAGTTGGACACTCAACCACACATACTTAAAACAGATTTGGAGGAGGATCACTGTGGTGGTGGCAACAGCAGTTAGCAGGAAAACCTCAAAGACTTTCTTGAATAGTAAGAGAAACTGTGCTCAAAATGTGCTTCTCCATGTGGAAATTCTTACAATATTGCTGGCTTGAGAAAACTGGGATTTTATTTTATTAAGGACATGAGTGTCTTTGCAGTTGCTAGGGAATACCATGATAAATGGTAATTATTAGACGTTTACCTGAATTGATTTTTTTTAACTTAAAATAAAATCTTTAATAGTCTCCATTTAATTGGTTTATTTGTTGTTTGAATAGAGTTTCTTGATTGTTGAACCATAGTCCTGGTATGACTAGTGGCCTTCAGGTTTTTGCTGTTGTGTCATTAGACATAGAAATATATGGGTATAGACATGGGTATAATAATAAGAATAGCTCAGGTTAATCTATTAAAACCCAAAGTAGATGTCTCCTACTAATTAAGAATCAGAATCTTTTTGGTTATCTTCTTATTTCAAGGACAAGAAACATACATTGTAATAGTTCGGTAATAGTGACTATGTATGAAATATCAGTGCAATGGGATAATTGGATTTCTATAATGATAAGCTTCTGGTAATCACTCAGTTCTTCATGCTCATGTTTATTATTTTATTGAACTGGATTCTAAGAAGATCTTTTCTGGATTTGTACTGAAAATTTTGATTTCTCCTGTACTCTGACTAGTCTTTATTAATAATAATGCACAGGAGAGTCAATTTTCGCTTCATAAAATAAAATATGGTATTTTATTCAGAATTTTATGTAACCACTAATTACTTACTACACCAAATTTTCTCCTTTAGAATTTGTATATCTATTTTGTTGTTAAGTAAACTGAGCCACTGAAGTAAGTGGATTGACTAAGGAAAATGTAATAAAATAATAGCACATTATTTTCAAATTGTAAATCTCTGATGAATATGCATCTACTAAGTATAATCATCACCTTGCCTGTCCAGGAAAACATGCATCAAAAATATTTGCTTTTCTGTGTTTCTATTTTAAAAAAACAATATTTGCTTTTCTTTTTTAAGAAACAAAATAATACAAACAGCTATAATAGAAAATAAAAGTTGCTTCCTCACTTACCCACCTCCTCCCCTTTGATCTCATCTCCCAGAGATAACCACTGTTAACATTTTGTTGCAGAAGCTAATCATCCAAACTTTCATCTATGTATCTTTCAGTATACACTCTCCACATGTTCTATTGCAATTTGCTTTGGATTTTTCACTTCAAAATGTATTTTGGAATCTTTATATGTCAGTATGTATAGATTTATCTCATCTTTCAGGGAATTCTATTGACTACTCTTTTACCTCATAGATTTAACATAATGCTCTATTGAAGGACATTTAGGCTTTTCTATTTAATGCTACAGTGAACATCCTTACACTGATCCTAGTGTATGTGTGACGTATTTGTAGAGTAATTCCTGCGAGTAGAATAGCTAAAAGGGTGTGCTCATTTTAAATTTTGAAAAATATTGCCAATTGATCTCCAGAAGCATTGTACTATTTGCATCCTCTCCAAGAGATTATGAGAGAGCTCATTTTTTTTTTTTTTTTTTGTTTTTTTTTGTTTTTTTTTTTGTTTTTTTTTTTTGTGAGAGAGCTCATTTTTGCCCACTCTTGGCGATACTAGTGTTTATTTTTTGTGTTTTTGCTAGTTTAGCACAAATTTTCATTTTATTCAGTATTCAACAAACACTTACTGAATGCATTCTTTGATTATTGGTGGGGTAACAAATATTTCAATGTACTTATTGGTTTATTAACCATTTTTATTTCTTTATTCCTGTGAAATACTAGTTCATAGTTTTTGCCCATTTTCCTAGTTCTGTGCCATCATATTTAGTAAACATTTTTCCTCTCCAGTGCTATAAAAATATTATTATATTTTATTCTCAGATGTGTCTATAAAGTTTTTATGAGTTTAGATCTTTGATGCAGCTGGAATTTCTTTTGTAGATGGTGAAAATTATAAATCTAAGTTTATTTTTTCCAGATAGATAGCTGGCCCTAGGTAATTCATTGAATAACCCAAACTTTATTTCCATAAAATCCCATCCTTTATATGTATCAAATTGTCTTTATTTTTTATTGTTCCTGGATTATTTTCTATTCTGTTCTATCAATTTTAGGAGTTAAAGCAGTACCATAATGTTTTAAATACTAATCTATCTTTATAATTCAGTTTACCAACTTGCGGGCAAGACTACCATTATTATTCATCTTCAAAATTCTGTCGTCTAAACTCCCATATTTTCTTTACTTGGTAAGCTGTAGAGTTAAAGTTGCATTAAAATTTAGACTAATTTGGGGAGAATTGGCATATTTATAATGTTGATTCTTCCTATTTAGACTCATAGTATGTCTTGCCATTGATTCAGGCCTTCTTTTAAGTCCTTCAGTAACATTACATAATTTTCATCATATGTCTTCTAAACATAACTTGTTAATATTATTCCTAGGTATTTTGTAACTTATATTACTATTGTAAATACCATGGTTGTTTTTTCTATTACATTTTCTAACTGGTTATTTTTGGTATTCATCTGTTAAAATTATTGATTTAAATAGTGCTTTAAATCTTGTGCCATCTAACTGAACTCTGATTAGTTCTAATACTTTTTTCTCATATACTTAATTCTTAGTTAATATTTAATTCTGCTAGTTTTTTCTTTAGATATCCTAAATACAACCTCAGATCTTCTGAAAATAATTTTCTCTCTTCCTCCAAGTGTACTTTCAAGGTGCATCCGCCCAGGTCTATCACAGATTAATTGGAGCGTTGACTTGAGATATGTTCAGAAATTATTTTTCATTTGTTCCCTGCTACTCTAGAAAATGGATCAATATGACTCTCTGCTTTTTAAAAAAGGGAGGGAGTGGAAAAAGCAATATTTTTTCCTTCCCAACCCCAAATCTGCATTATATGTCATGTTGTCAAAAAAGAAAGCAAAATTGTTTTCCTTTGTAGTGTATCCTGTGTAATTCTTTGAAGCATAAACTTTTATCTGTGATTTATTGCTTTTTAAAGTCATTGCACTATTTAATGTATTGATATGACATTGGGCCTTTTGCCAATATAAAATCTATTTCCAGCTATCAATGTTTTCAAAGGCATGAAAAAGTAAATTTTAAAAATGAATTAACAAAGTGACAGGAACAAGGGCAAAAGTAATCAGAAAGAAGCATGTTTAATAAAGGCTTCTATGCCTGTGGCATTCTAACTTTCCTCATTTAAATGTGTTACTCGTTAAAAATGGACAATATCAGGCTTGAAAATGGAAAACGTTTTCACCTAAAGTATCATTTCTTGAAAAGTATACCTCAGAACAATAGGTCTCTGGATAGCAACAGATGTTAAGCAGAAAAATAGGGCTCATGGTCAAATAAGTATAGAAAATGTGGGTTAAACAGTTTTAACATGTGTTTTTTTAATTGCAGGACTTCATAAAGTCCTTTGCTATGTTTATGTATTTTGTGACTTTTCAAAAGAAAGTTAGAATATGTAACTTCTCTCTGACTCATTTTGACCAACCCTTTGTCTGTGAAGCATATCTTGGAATTAATATCCTTGGAAAACACCTAAACATCCTTAAATTTAAATTGCAGCATATGTTTTTAAGAAAACATAGAGTTAGAAGTAGATGACAAACTTTTCTTTGATTATCTAGTTGCATATCTCTAGTTACATTTTACATTAAATGGATTGACTAAGGACTAAAATGGCCTTCTTAGTTGATTTATGTGTCTCTGCTCCATTCTTTCACTGAATCATAAGGAGACCACTCAGAACGAGCAGCATTGGTAATAAGTGAGATGACAGGTGTAGTAGGAAGAAGAAAGATGCAATGATAGAGAAAAGAAATCAGGTGAAATAAAGGTACAGTGATCTAGCTGGAAATGATTTGGTCTAATCTAAAGTGGTACCTATGGCATTAATGGGACGTGTAGATTTGAAATACAATGTGGTGATAAAACATAGTATGAATATTGTAATTATTTTAAAATGTCCTTAATGTTGTGTATGTAGAATCTGGGGATAACTTTGAGGGACATAGAGTAAGATTTATACCACAAATGATGAAAGCTACAACTACCAAAGGCAACAATTGAGAAATTTTTACAAAAAGGATTATTTATTTATAAAATAGAATTATTAATGTGAATATTCAGAGCAAAGTATATTGGGAAAGTGTCAAATAGGGCTCTGAGATTTAGTTTAGACAAGTGTGTCCAAGAGAAATAGAATGTCAGCTACATCTATAAATTTGAATTTTCTAGTAACACTATTGAAAAAGTAAAAGGAAACAGGTGAAATTAATTTTAATATATTTTATTTAACCCACATTGTGTAATCAATAAAAATTATTAAGAGATATTTTACATTCAATTTTTGGTACCATGTATTTGAAAACTGGTATGCATTTTATATTTATAGCACATCTCAACTCAGACCAGACACATTTCAAGTGCTCATTTGCCATGTGTGGCTTGTGCCTGCTGTCTTGGACAGCGCAGGTTCAGACTCCTCCACTTTGTAGATGTGCATATTCTTGAGCTTTGGCTTCCTCATCTGTACAATGGAAATAATATCCATTTCAATGGGTTACTATAAGAATTAAATTATAAAATGTATGTGAAGATATTTTGTCAGCTGTTTACTAATATTGATGATTTTTATAGTATTTCGTGTTGCAGTTGCAGGTGTTCCAGAGATGCAACTAAAAGCACGTTCTTCCTTTAAGCCTCAGAAAAAATGAAATAAATAAAGGTGTTGAAAATGAATCCATGAAAATATAGAAGCAACTACAACTTTCACCCCATATTGAAAGTTGTATTGCTGCTCTGTGTTCTATTCTTTCTGATGGAGTACAGCTAAACAAGATAAACACTTTCACGTACTAGTCTTCCAAAGAATTAAATTAGGAAAAAGATTGTTTTCTATGGAAGAGTTGGATTTTTTTTCTGTCTAAATATTTAATTCTGTACTCCTTATTACTTTGGCTACCAAGAAGTTCAAAGTTAAATCTGAAGTTTAACTATAACAATTAAGTGGGACTTTATAGCAGTATATTTCTACTTATTTACATTTTGTTATTTTTCATTCATTTTTTCTACTTTATTTTACCATTATTTTTTCCACTTATCCTTTTTAAGTAAACTCATACATTTTGTGAAACCAGAAATGTAAATAAATACAAATTTTACAGATTTTTAAAGTTAATAGGATATTAATTAGACAATTCTGAATACTAAAATATTATTCACACCAGAATGCAAAAGTTCCAGAATACCATGAAAAAAAAAGAACATTATTTTGAAAATAAACTTTGACTTTTTTACAAAGAGAAAAAGCTAAGTTATCATAAAATATAGGACTGAAATTTAGGAAATGCTACAGATAATCCTTTAAAAAATTAAATTCTGGACAGTCATCAGAATATAAAAGAATATGATTTTGCTGGAGGTGAGAGCCACTGCTTTTACCATAACTAAGTTTAATGATGTGTAATAGAATTAAATCTATGGTCTATATTTGATAGTCCCATTAATTATATATATTTTTATCATTAGAGGACTTTTGGGGAAAGCAATAAGTAGTCTAAGTTCTGCAGATATAGATAACTTCTGAAGTCTGGGCTAGAGTTAAAAACTATGAAAGCAACATACTTTTGGTAAAACTTCCTTAACACTCAATAGTGGTCTTACGTTATGGGGATCTACAAGGAGAAAACTATTGTTTCTTCAGTTAACATTGAAGAATCTTGCTTTTAGTATGGGCTCATCTATAAAGATTATGAAAACATGGAAAGGTTCCCGGAAGGAGGGAAGGAAGGGAGGGAGGGAGGGAGGAAGGAAGGAAGGAAGGGAGGAAGGAAGGGAGGGAGGAAGGAAGGGAGGGAGGAAAGAAGGAAGGAAAAAAGGAAAGAAGGAAGGGATGAAGGAAAGAAGGGAGGAAAGAAGGAAGGAAGGAAGGAAGGAAAGAAGGAAAGAAGGAAGGAAGGGAGGAAGGAAGGAAGGAGGGAAGGGAGGAAGGAAGGAAAGGAGGGAAGGGAGGAAGGAAGGAAAGGAGGGAGAAAGGAAAAAGAAATAAACTATGAGCTGTCTATGTCATAACTTGTACTCTACCTCATTATGTAGAAAACGGTATATAACGTGATTTTTTAAAAACAGGTCATCTATGCACCAGAGACAAAAAAGGTAGCAATCCTATGACATGAAATTTAGACGGACGCTATTTCTGATGCCCTGTATTTATTTTCTCAAGGTTATCATGTCTACACTCTCCTTAGATTGCTCATACTGAATTAGATTATCTGCTTCTCAAACACAAAGATTTTATCTTCTTTAGAAACTATTATTCTTAAAGCATCTACACTCAACCTTATGTGTTTTATTTTTTATGTAATTTGAGTTACTAGTCACCCAGCTAGATTAAAAAACTACTAGAGAGAAAACGCCATTTATTATAACTCTTTTACCTATCTTGTTATATCTAAACCAGTATTTTTATTGGATAGTGTGACAGGTATGTCTTTCTTGATTGGTCATAAATACTCTTTCTGATAGTATCAAGATAAAAGCGCTCACTGACTATGATCCTAAGTCCCTATGATTTCTCTTCAATATCTAGGTTTGGAACTGTTTCCAAATAGATCAAAGAAGTTTTCAGTGTTCTTGTAGTTGCTATTGAATGACTTTTTATTTTATTTTATTTTGGTTAATCCTAAAATATTCAGTAAAAAATTAAGATAAAATAAAGTGATGTACTTCCTAGAAATTCTTAGTAAAACAAAGATTGATTTTGGAAGTAATCAAGAACAAGTCATTTAAGACTCATCTACCTCCTTTGAAAAGTACTGTGTTTAGGAAACCTTTTAGTTTAGATATATGTACATACGTACCATGGTAAGAAAGTAAGATTCTAGCAAAAGTTTATAATAGAGAAGAAAACAAAGAGAAAATTCATGGACTATGGAATAGTTTTTTGCTTCACTTCTGCTGTTTTGCGTATACCAATAGTACTAGTTAGCATCTGTTCCGACTGGTAAGTTGTAAAATATTTTCAGCGTTAACCCTGCTTTGTGTGAAGTATAATTGCCTTAAATATTTATTTTTACGCATATGAATAAATGAAGATTTATTTATTTATTTTTATGCATATGAATAAATGAAAATATGTTTAAATTTCTACAGTTAACATTTACATTTTATCCCAGTAACTTAATTTCAACTCAGTAACCCCTGAGAATAAAGCATAAAATCTTGCTTAAGCCAGTAATTAATTATATTTCACTGCAAACAAAAATGATTTATTAAACTTTTATGTTTTTCCTTCCTGGTGATAGCAGGTTATACATAAATTTTTAAGTATCCCTGATCTCTGTAACCTTTCAAAGCTGTCATTTTAAGTGTTCTTTTATTTTCTGATTAGAATGAAGCGTCATTCGACATGTCTAAATAATATATAGGTGTTATTTCCAAAAGGCCTAAGGCCATTCATTCTTTCTAGGTTTGCCTGATCAGTGTTATCTGTAGCCCAAAATCCTGACCAAATGCACTAATGCAAATAGTAAAATTATATTTAAAGAGAGCCTTCAGCTAAGAGATATAAATAGACATTAAAGAGATTCATCATTAAAACTCCAAATGTAATCAACATCTAAAGGTTAAACATAAGTTCATGGTTTTCTCCCTCACTAAAGATCTCCTTAGTTATATTTCTACCACTCTTTACTCTCAGGGCTCTGACTTGTAGCATTGCCAGGGTAGAGAGTGGGGAGGCAGAAAAAGTTGGGGAATTAATAATTCTCTTTGTCTATAGGGCTGACTACCAATGTTACTACATTCTCAGAACTCCAAGAGCTGAGAATGGCCCTTCATGTTAATAGTCAGGCCTCTGGCCTTCTGTGTTAATGCCTTCCACCAGCTACATCCTTTTGTTCTTTTAGGCCTCACCTGCTCATAGATTGCTGAGCTGCAGTGTAAAAAGCTTCTCCACATAAAGCCAGATAGTTTCCGGCATCTGTATTAGAGAATATTTGATATTCCATCTCCTTGTCCTTTTACTTATTCAAGGACCAACTCAGGATCCAGAAAAAAAGCTCTTCTGACCTAAAAAAGGCCATACCCCTTGCTTGACTCTAGCAATCAACTGGTTTTTCCAAAGTGCGGGAAAGAATATGATTCAAAGGAAAATAGAGGGAAGAACCTATTTCCGCAGGGAGGTCTGAGAAAAAGAAAGAAAGGATGAGAAGACAGTACTGACAGACTGAGAAGTAGAACAAAGCCACAATTAGTCTCAAGTCTCAAGTTATGTGATTTTAATATGCTTTCTCTTACAAGAAGTCAAATGGTTGCCTTTGGAGCAAAGATAATCCATGCAAAAGTCGTTATATGACTCTTGCTTTTCCTCCATAGATTTCATGAGGCCCACTCCGCAGAAATTTAAGTGTGGAAAATATATGTTCTTGTAAATTCCAAAAGAATTCAAAATGTAGGCACATGGTTCTGTGGTTTGTCATTCCTCTTCACTGTGAGAATTTCTATTCAGTGATTCTAATGTGAACAATATAATGATGATAATCTATAGTGTGTTTAAGAATAAATCTCAAGGAACACAGTGATGTGACAGGCAGATAGTTTCCTGCTGCTAGTGGAATATCAATGCAGAGTTAAAATTGCCTTAGAAAATAAATCTGTAGGTGAAACTGAAACATTTCAAAGCAAGAGTCTTTTGTTCTATCACTATGTTTAGATCTACCATAGGAATGTAACTTTATTTTTATTTAGCTATGTACCTACTTGAAAACTAAATCTCTTGCTTTCAACATGAAAAGCGAAACATTGTTTGCTTTTTAAAGTTTTATTTGGAGGCATGAAATCCATTTTGTTTGGCTGAAGGTTTTTCTTTTATTCTTGTATTTTTATTGAATTATTTTAAATGATTTTATGAATAATTAAGGAAGTAAAACATAATCATATTTCAAGTATATTATTTACTACTTAGAAATCGTGATATTCTGTAGAGGGTAAGACCAGCCAGACCCTTTAAGTCTTCATTTTGATAAAATTTATCAGGCTTGAATCCAACATGCTTCTCTTAACAGTGAATATCTTCCAACATCACACACACCTCTTTGTCAGAAATTCTTATTACTAGAGGTTGAAATGATACGAAAGGGGTTTTTAATAACTTTTTTATTGTGAAATAATTATGGAAGTTGCAAAAATAATGCATAGTGTCTCGTGTATCCTTCAGCCAGCTTCCCCTGGTGGTAATATCTTCAATAGACATAGTATAATATCAAAACCAGGAAATCTAAATTGGTACAATAATGTTGACTAAACTACAGACATTAGATGTGATAAATGAATGTGAGAGGGAATCTAGAAAGTTTTCCATACTTGAGATATATGATTGATTTAGTAGCTATTGTAGTTTGCTCAGGCTGCTATAACAAAATACCATAGACTGGGTGGCTTAAACAAGAGGACTTTGTTTCTCACAGTTCGGGAGGCTGAGAAGTCCAAGATCAAGGTGCCAGCTGATTTGGTTCTCCAGTGAGGGCTCACTTCCTGCCTTGCAGACAGCTAGCTTCTCACTATGTCCTCTAATGCCTGGGAGAGAGAGAGAAAGCAAGCTTTCTGGTGTCTCTTCTTATGAGGGCACTATTTCCATCGTGAGGGCCCCACTCTCATCTAAACCTAATTACCTCCCAAAGTCCCCATCTCTAAATACCTTCACATTGGAGCGTTGGTGCTTCAACATATGAATCTAAGAGGGACACAGTTTAGTCCATAGTAATGGTGGAAGCATTTATCAAAAAGTGAATGAAGGCAAGGAGAGAGAAATACTATTTCCATCTTGGGAATGATGAGTTTTGACATTCCTATGGAAAAAGCTAGGAGGCAGCTGATACACCAGTTGGGGGATTGGGTTGGGCTGCATAGACAGAATAGGAAATCTAAGAGTCATCAAAAAATGATAGTTTATAGGATGGGAATTGATGGAGCCTAACACATCTGTTCAATAGGACAGTGCTTACTGGTTGGTAATGAAAGTTACAGAAAGGGAAGTTCAGCTTGGGTACCATTTGTCCGGTAAGGTTTTATGAAAGAAGTAGGAGTTTGAGTTGTTTAAATAGAGAGGGTATATGTCTGTGTGTATGTATAAAATCATCTAAGTATGTAGTTGATCTATCTAATTTTTTACCTAGAGCTATCCTGAGCTAAAAACTCCTCAAGATTCCCAGTATTCATTTCAGGATAATCTTTTATTCAATTTGTGTATTCAATTCACAAAGAGTAAATAATAAACATATCTAGTGTCCATTATGTGTGAGGCATTATAGAACTCCTAGATAGTCAAATATAAATAAAATTTATATATTTTCTATGCATGAAACACTCAAAATCTATCAGATAAGTCAGATATAATGTGTGCCCCATCTGAGAGGTGTGAAATAATTAACATTTTAGTGAATATTGTGGAGAAATGTGGTATCCAAATGAGCGTTTGCAATGTTTGAATGGGAAAAGGCTCACAATGGGTAAATTTTTGAAAAGGACACAAAATTATAGGGTATGATTCAGTTTTCATTAAATTTAATTACAAATAATAAATATACCAAAATATAGTTTCCTTCATTCAGGTAGTGAAAGTATAAAGTTTATTTTTTTCATTAGACTTTTCAGTATTTTCCAGGTTTTCTACAATAAACCAATCATATTTAAAAACTATACATTCTTTTATATTCTTAAAAGAAAAAAAAAATGGCAGTTGTATAGCACTGCTAGTGAGCATGACTAGTCTTGAGAATTACAAATATTGACCTTTCCTAAGTATTCCTCTATTGGTTTGCCCATGTCTACAAGTTGCTCAATCTTCCTTAACTTTAATTGCTTTGTAAATTAAATTATATTTTTGTGTTTTAAAAAATAAATTGTGAGTCAGCTTCTTAATAGTTATTTTAAGATCAGTAAATAGCCAGAATTTTCCATAAGTTATCCTACAGTATAGCTGCTTCTATGAAAATCAAAGAAAGAAAAGGAAGCCTCCAGTGTGTTTCCAAAAGAAGAAATGAGAAGGAACTGGAAAAGAACATCTTCTCTCTCCTTAAGACTTATAAAGCTCTTGGCATTAGAGAAACATTCCAGAACGTACATGCTTAGGTCTCTGATGGAGGACAAATCATTAGGCTTTTGTCGCGAGGTCATTGGTCCAGCTTCCAGACCTGGGGATGGCACAGAACTGTGCACTCCCTTAGGTGCTCCCTTAACCTCTGATACCCTCTTACTGTTGAACTGAACCTATTATTTCTCTAGAGGTCCAAAAGAATGAAATAGTAGCATTCTTTGATATCTAGCATAAACTCTGGAAAGTCCTGGCTAAATATCAATATGGAAAGCAAGAAATATATGCTCCAAATGTATATATATTTCAAATATATATATATATGATATATATATGCAATTAATGCTGAATAATGGCTGCAAAATTATAATTTGAGGTGGTATATTTTTATTAATTATTAACTTATGAAACAAGCCAATTTTAATATGAATCTCTGAAGACAAATAAAAACTCATTCATCGCCTTGCTTCGGAGATCATAGAATGCCAGAACTGGAAGGGACCATCTAATCCAACTACCCATTTGTTTCTTGAATCTTGTCATATCACCTTCCAGGGCCATTGTCCTATGCTAACCGCCTCCAGTGACAGGGAACTCACTACTTAAAGATAAGGATACTTACTTCGTCTTTCCAAGAGCTTTGATTATGATTTGTATCTAACTTGCTATGACTTCCAATCATTGGTCTAGTTCTACTTGTTGGACTCGTGTAACTCTTATATGACCGTTTTCCATATTTTCAAAGACAGTTCTGATGTCCTGCCTGAGTTTCCTTTTTAGTATTTACCCTTTTTGTCTTTACTATCCAAGTCTCCAAATGCTTTGATTCTACTCCTCCAAATGTATTCAAGTTTGCCTGTATTTCTCCTTAAGTTTGGCACTGAAAAGTGAGTTAGGTTCTGAGTGTGCAGTGACTACATTGACGCAAAATGGTCTGTCACCTCCTTTCCTGTAGATTTGAGAGTATGCATCTATTTTGGCAGCCCAAGAGCACCCTGGCTTTTGGGGAAACTAGTTAACAGCAGTACCATTTCACCAATAATTTCAAACCATCAAAAATAAGAAAGATGCAGTTAACTGCTGTCAGGTTTTGCGTTGTTGTAGAGGGTTGCAACTATTTTAAAAGCCTATGCTTTTAATGCTTTCTCAAACATTTGAGGAATGTTACATTTAATCTTTCTCTTTTCTGTTTGTGAGTGTGTTTTAATCTCTTTCTTTTCTGGGGTGGGAAGGAGTAGGGAAATTTGGTAATATATAGAATCAAGCAAAAATATCCAGTCAGTTCTTAATGATCATTTCTAAAAACCAGAAGAGACAAAGAGTTTGTTACCTGAAGTGTTCTGCTTTTTTGGAGTCTCTCTTTTAGCAGGATCTAATTTTCATTATTGGCTACTAAAAAAAATTAATCTATGAAGTGAAACGTAATCTATATTCCTGTGGGATTTATGGTGGGTTTCTCAAGACAGTGATAATCAAGCCTATCATTTCAAGCCTTATTTTTGTAAAGATTTGTGCCATGGCTTCTGCCTAGGAAATGAATAGCCTCCTGCAAAGAATATAGCTGTTTGTAAATTTCCATTTTTATGAATCAGCACACTCTACCTAATAGGTATTTTGTGGTGAAATAAACTTCTTCTAATTACCTATCTTATATATATATATATGTCTCAGGACCCTGGTTTTTCAGATCAGTAAAGATCTGATTTAGTAAAGTGGGGCACTATGCATACTAGAGTGACTTCTGTGCTTTTCCAAGAAATAATTGAGCTGAAGACCAATATAGAAAGAGGTTTGGAAGAAAATGTATTGAAAGTAACACATGATTAAAAGCCAGAAGAGATTATTTAGAAGCTTTAGCAATTCCAAAGAAACTATTGTCTAAGTGCAAATTATCTTGCATTAATTAGTATTTAACCCTAAAATATCTGACTATTTCTAATCTGTTAATAATAAGCAATCAAATGGTGCAATGCAGACTTGTTAGTTTAGAGCTGATCAGCATAGCCCTATGGCAGAATTCTGTTTAAGTAAATTATCTTATGTCCTGAAAAATAAGTTCATTTCCCAAGAAGAGCAGTTATCCTAGAAAAATGTTCATTCCCAGAAGAATTAAGTCTAATGAAAATTTTCACTATAATATATATGAGCAAAAAAATATAGTTTTAGTGTGAAAGAGAAGCTAGGATGCTAAAGCAGTTAAAAGATTCTTTGTTTGGGAAGTTTATTCATAGGTAAGAGTTCTTTCAATTGCAGGCAGTAGTGAATGGGCATTTATGAATTCTGGTGGAAAAATCAAGGATCAACAGTATCTGCATTGAAATGATAGGGTCATTTGTTCCATACTGTATGATATCTCTTTGGCAGTACATTATTTGGTTCTAAGTGAAATACGTTGTAAATGCATACTTTGTGAAACTGTAGGTCAAATGCTACTCTGAATCATGTTGTAATGTTACATTACATGCTGAAGGAAAACTCACTGAGAGCTTTTGTGACTCAGAAATTCCAATATAAGAGAGCATAATAATCCTATTTCGATAGGAAAATTATAGTATGCACACTTTAAATTTTAAAAGAGAAAAGCATTTCTTGCCATTTGAACAGTAGTATCTCTTTATCTTGCTAACATAAAAAAAGCTGAAGATAAAAATCTTTATTCTCTCCATTTTAAATGTAGAACCTAATACAAAAGTGATTCAACCAGTGCCACATATGAGTATCATTGAAAACAGAATTGCTGCTCTATCTGCTTCGCTTGAATGAAACCTAAGAACTTACCTTTCTTGAGATGAAACCTGGAATTTAACACTGAAAAGATCCCTGTGAAATTTTTTTTCAAGATCTTAAGTTCAGCTTTTGGTTTTCTTTCTGTTAGCATGGGTTAGCCAATGTCAAATTGTGCATTCTTTCATTCCTTCAACAAATATTCCTTGAATATCTACTGTGTGCACGCATAGTACCAGGTACTGAGGATACAGCAGTGAATGAGACAGACACATGGTACCCATCGTCATGTGAATTAAGACCTGGCTGTAGAGACATTTAACCTATAATCACACTGTGGAGTGGTTGAAAGGAGTTAGCACAAGGAAACACTTAGGGAAACAGGGTGAAGAGGGGTCACACAGGTCCACACTAGAGAAGAGTTTCTCTCTCCATCTCTCTCTTCCTTTCTCTCTGCCTCTGTCTCCCTCTTTACTGAATCCCCTTTAATCCCTATTTTCCTCCCTCCATCTGTTAGGATGGTTATTTTAATATGTTTAATGTGTACCTTCAGTATATCTATGTGCTCTTATAAAATGTGCATTATTTTATATATACATATATGTGTTTATGCATTTTTAAGTTACATTCCCTTTTTATTTTTCTCATTGAGCATTATGGTTTTCAGACCATCTGTGTGTACATTTATTCCTGTATTTCTAACTGCTGTGTAGTATGCTCCATGGTATGCATTTACCACATTTTTCCTCTCTGTTCTTCCAATGCTGGACATCCAGATAGACTCCAACTCCTGCCACCACAAATAACACTGAGATGAATATCCTCATTTATGTCTCCTTATGAGCCTGGGTGAGAATTTCTTTTACATATATCTATATATACCCAGAACTAGATTTATCGAGTTGTTCAGTGTGTGTTTAATTAATTTGGCCAAGTTCTGTCAGCCTTTCACCAGATCTCCTGCTCTGGTCTACTTCCCAAACAGCAGTGCATAAGAGTCTCTATATCCCCACATCCATGCCAGCAATTGGCATTACTTCCTAATTTTTAATATCTAATACAAGTATTTCTGATCATATGAGTGATATTAGCAATGAGTGATTTCTCATTGTTGTATTAACTTGCTTTTCTCTAATAACTAATGAGTCTGAAAATCTTTTTATACCCATCAATCTTTTTGTTTGCTCTTATGTGAATTGCCTGTTTCTAACTCTTGCTCATTTTTTTTGTTGGGACTGCTATCTTTATCATTTTGGTTTTCAACAATTTCTGATATGAATTCATTCTTTGGTTTGAGATATTACAGAAAATTTCTCCAAATCTATCATCTGGAAGATTTTTTTTTTCATTATGAAAGTGGTGGGGTAAAGTCTGGAAGCATCCAGAATCCCTCAAACTAGACTCTTAACCATTAGGCAGTATGGGCATAGTGCCTTGGCCCTGTGAGGATCTTTAAATGGTCTTTTTCACAGTGGCTGCAATATTTTCCAGACTGCTTAGAATAAATTCCCATAGAAACTGTCAATATTATGAGAGTTTAATTTTTTTCATATTACCAAAATGCTCCTATATTCCACTTTTGTATTTGATTCTTTGTTGCATATGATTACTCTGTAACCTTCAGATACTGTGACTCCAAAATTTATATTTTGGAGAAAGCAAGCTTTCTGCCAATAGTTTATCAAAATTATGAGCATTTAAGATTTCCGAGTTTACAAATATTATTGTGCATTATTTATACTGTATGATCATATAATTTTTTAAATTTTCATAGTGTTTTGTAATCAATGATAATTTTTTTCTCAAAAACATCTTAATGTCAAGACTGAATGTAAAAATAAATAAAACAAAGTGTGTTTTGAGCTATTACTACATATTAAATACTATGTTAGACATAGAGTAAGGACATGAGGGTGAATGGAAATAAATTCAAATAAATAAAATATAACAGTGTTCCTCTTAAAGTTCAGTTGGGCATATTCACTCATTCATTAGCAAAAATCATTTATTGAATATCTATTACATGGCACAAAAAGTTTCCTGTCATAGGTATTCAATAAGTACTTGAATGAATGAATGAATGAACATAATTATAACATAGCTTTTAATACTGTGTAGTAGAGACAGACTCCAGATACTGTGGAATCTCAGAGAAGGAGCATTTACTTCCTCAGGAGATTAGAACTTGTTCCCTGGAAGATACCTGAACATGTAAGTAGAAAATGTCTAGGTAAAGAGAAAAGGAGGGAGGAAGGCATTCCAGGTATCCCACCTTCAAATACATGTGGGAGGTAAGTAGTAGCCTGGAAGGTGCATGGCAACTCACACAATCCAGTATTGCTAGAGCTGGGAGTGAGAGGCAGGAAGAAGCAAGAGAGAAAGAAGGATAGTAGGCATGCCTTTTAGGCCAAGAGAAAGAAAACCACTGAAAAGTTTTTAAGCAAAGCAATGTGACATGGACTAACTTGCTATTTAAATAGATCATCTGGCTTCATGAAAAACAGATTGAAAAGTACTTGGATTAAAGATAGAGCAACAAATGAGGAGTCTTATATAACAGAAGTGAGAGATTGTGAGGCCTTGAACTTGGGATGAAGAAGAATCAGTTTCATAGATATTTAGAAGGTGTGAATTAGGACTTGATGATTGATTAGATATGGATGGGGGCGTGAAGAAGAGGGAGAAGTCAAAAATGACCCCAGTTTTCTGCCTGAGGGACTGAGTGAATGAATGGTACTGTCACCTGCTAAGAGAGGGAGTACAGAATTAGGAGCAAGTTTGGCAGAGGATGAGGCATTTGGGGATATTTTGAGGGGTTTATATCTCTAGAACTTTCAACTAAAGGTGTACAGTAGGCAGTTGAAAAATAAAAGTTCAGTAATAATGCAGGTAGACTATGATAAGTACCCAAAGAGCGAATGAGATAAAGGGATTTCAGAGTAGGAAGGCATCACTATGGACCAGGGGATTCAGAGAGCTGGTGGAATGAAACTGAATCTTGAAGGACAGGCACTGTATATAAGCAGAGATGCAGGAGAGCATTCTGACCAGCACACATTCGTGTCTTTAACAGGCTCTGTATTTACAAGGCTGCTGGGACCTTGAATTCATAAGCTAGGATTGGGAGGAAGGAAACTTGAACTGGATGGTGATGGAGATGCTGTAGAGCAGGACCCTCTTCCTTAGCACCCTGACTCACAGTCTGAAGTGTGCTGTAAAGAGAGATGTGATGAAACGGGACCCACTTGATAAAAGGAAGCGGGGAGGGGCGAGGTGACAAGAGAAACTGCCTAGAAATGGCAATATTCAGAGTCAGACTAGAAGCTCTATCAGAGATGGTGAGGGTCTAGAGGCTGAGGGTGTGAGGAATCCAATAGCTTCCAGCTCCAGGATAAAGGAAGAGTCAGGGTTGCACTCAGCTCTGGCACAGCAGACAGGAGGCTTTGGACAAGAAGACGAATTCCCCACCCTAATAATGGGCCCACATGAAAGAAAATAAGAAATGAGAAGCAAAAAGGTGTGTGGGGGGCAGTGAATAGAGTAGCAAAGTTTGATTAAAGCTATATGTGTTAGAAAAGTAGGAGTGACGTTGGAAAGTTCTTTTTTGTCGGAAGCCCTGAATTCCAAGATTGGTGGAATAGATTTTGTGCTATCAACTCGCTGAAGGTTTGTTTGTTATTTTTCTTAGAAAGAGACTTGATAATAAATCTATTCTATGAAAATGTACCTGGCACAAATGTCCAGAATGGATTAAAAGGGAGGGACTGGAGGCAGGAATGCCAATGAGTGGGTTGTGAAAGAATCCAGACACAAGTAAAGAAGTCTGGGGCCAGGGCATGGAGACTGGAAGCTGAAAAGAAGAAATATTTATTGTATCAATTTGTAAATCTGGGTTGGCACCAGCATCAATAGTTATTTTTATCTTAAAACTATGCCAATGTGCACTGAAACGAAGTTTTAATCCTAGCATAAGAATTGATTTTTGAAATAATTTCAAGAACATAATTAGATATATTTGCTTTGTCCGTGTGTGTGTGTCTGTGTGTGTGTGAATGACATAGGTTTAGGATCATAAATACATACTTAAATTTATGGGAATTTAAAATTGCTAGGTGGATCCGTGCATTCCAACACTAATTTAGTAACAACACTTCGGGTTTCTGTAGTCTATATTCTTTCAGAACTATCACAAAATTTTCAAAATATTCACAAAATAAACTTTAACTCACTTCAGTTTGATATGTTTCATTAATGATGTCTAGGAGAAGGAGATGGTCATGAAAGCAAATGAACAATTTGAGGGGTATAAAGAATTCAACATCACAGGTTTAAATGATGATATTGGATTAAGACATTTTAGAAATACAAGATTTTACATTTCTATTATATTTAATTAATTAGGTAGAAAATGACACAGTTAATTTTTAGTGTATTCAGTGTTTAAAAAATTAGCTTGGCTTCTAGTACTGAACACTTCATATGATGAAAGTAAGAAACGTATTGAAACATTTCGATTTGCTTCCTGATAAGTGGAGGTAATAGAAGGTGTGCTCAGGGCATCCATTTACTTTGCTGAACTGGGTAAGTTAGAACTGCATTCGGTAGAGCCTTTCAAATATCAAAAAAATGTAATTTGTAAGTAATGATTTGGAATGCTAATGAAGAAAAATCAATTTCAAGAGCCACATCCACGATAATAGTAGTCAGATGATTCATACACATTCACCACAGAAGCTGGTATTCGCAGTTTTCATTTTAACCCTTTTCTTTAACAGAATAATGAAATAAGAATTTGCGTATGCCTGTTGGTAACGAACAGCTCCTTTATCAGAATTTATTTAGGTAAAATAGTGTCCTTAGAAGCAAATCAGTGAACTCGGCCCCGATCATGGTGGTAGGCTCTGGGAATGCAAATAATATCATCAATAAAGTACAATTTCTGCCCTTAAGAAACTTAGTCTTATATATATATAAATGTAGTGAAAAGTGTGGGATTTTTTTGGCAAATGTGTTTTTTTAAGAGACTATGTAAATAATTTACCTTTTTTTAAACTGGAAGCATAATATCCACCATTGGCATAGAAACACCAGCTGTTAAAACAGCAAAAGTAATTAGAAAATACCATTTGATTTATGGAAATTCACTTTACAGCTAAACTTTTATGATACAAAAAGACCTGGTTTATTGGGACATCAAAATTGTACAGGGTGTTTTAAAAAAATTAGAATAGATCTAAATATGCTAAGTAAACTTCTTAAATTTTTAGGAAAAAAAATGAAAGCTTTTGAAAGCACTGTAAAGATAAAGATTATAGGGGGCTTAATCTATCTCAAAGGATAGGCAGCTAGGGCTGCCATAATAAAATACTACTGACTGCATGGCTTAAACAACAGACATTTATTTTCTCACAGTTCAGGAGGCTGGAAGTCCTTTCTCCTTGACTTGTAGAGGGCACCCTCTTGCTGCCTATTCACATGGTCTTTTCTTGGTGCACACACATCCCTGGTGTCAATTTGTGTGCCCAGATTTCTTCTTATGAGAACACCAGTCATATTGGATTAGGTTTGAATGCTTCATACAGCTTCATTTTAACTTAATCACCTCTTTAAAGACCTTATCTCCAAATGCAATTACATGCTGACATACTAGGGGTTGGGACTTTGACATATGAATTTTGAGGGAACACAATTCAGCCATAACACCTATGATGTGGCATTATATATAAGAGATATGAATCACAATAAATTTTCTTCAATTTACTAGGACCAAGGATGGAATGAAATGTAAAGGGTTGTGTCTCTAAGACTTCCATGACCCTGGAAGTACAGGAGGTTAGGAAGCATCTTTCCAAATATTTAGAAGAGAAGTATAATTGATTGACTTCATGTAAAGTTGTTCTTATAGACAGAAATTATACCAGTACATTCTCAAGACATTTTCAGATCTTAAAGTTATTGTCATTCTTCCCAATCCCCCAAATACAAAATGATTTATCAGGCCTAGAAACTACAAAAAAATTGTGGTAGTAACACACAATATAATTATACAGTTCGTTTACCAGAAACAAATTAATTTTGAGAATAGAAAGTTACATACAATTTTTAATACCACAAAATTTCATTATGTAGTGTATATCTATTATTATATTCAAAAAAAGAATTATATTAGAAAAGATGTGTGAGAGGGTTTTTTTAAATAGTAAATTTCTTAAACTGTTATCATGTCTCATAAATATATTATGACCCAAATGCAGAAACCTATTTAAATGATCAGGTGGGCTCAGCACTTCCCTGGTAGTCCAGTGGTTAAGACTCTGCACTCCCAATGCAGGGGGCACGGGTTCAATCCCTGGTCCAGGATCTAAGATACCATGCCACAAGGCATGGTCAAAAATAATAATAATAAAATAAATGATCAGATGGGCTCTAAGTTAAGAGAGCAACTTAGGACCATATAAAACCAATTGAATTTTCAACACAAGTTTTAAAAGTTATTTTTCATGCAACTAGAAGCTATAATTTAAAAAATTACACTAAATGAAATGATTGAAAGAATTCATCCACTAGGAACTACTTCTGAAGCATTCAGTTCAAACTTTGCCTTTTTGCTTTGGTGATTTATGTAGAGAATGGCTATAGCTACTTCTCACTGAGTAAGGGAAGAGGCAAAACCAATAGTTTGAATATTTTAAATTGACACTTCCCACGTCTTCAAAGTTGTTCCACAGTCAATGTGGCAGGAGTAGTCGATGCAGCAAGACCCTCCGCCTTCCACTCCACCCACATGAAAATGCTAGATAAAACATAGCAAAATCATTTGGGGACATAAATTTATCCTGAATCCATCTGGCCACTTGAATAAAATAAAATCTGTGAGCAGTTATTCACATATGGACTTACATTAAAATATAAATAAATGTACTGTACAGTATTCCACATTGTGGACCTGTTTATGTACGTATACAATGTTAGGGGGAAATTCTGAGCTTCTGTAAATGCATGTGACACTTTAATAATCTTTGTGATGTTCACATCATAGTCATGAAGTAACGCAAACTACGTGATAAACTTATGTCCTGAAAGTGGAATGAATCACCTTAAGATGGCTGCTTTGTCAGGCTTGGTTTAATCAAGAACCTGTCTTGTCCAACGTAATGCTGTTAGGTTAATGTGTAATATTTGTGTGTGGTGTTCTCCCTCTGCCTCAGAGGAGTGTTTCACAGAGGCTGGTGTTAAATTTCTTATATAGTATTAATGAAATTTGACTATGTTAAAAATATATGCACAGATAATTCTTTAACATACAAATGCCTGTCTGAAAAGTGGGCCCCAACCCCTCAACCTCCACCTGTAGAACACCTCTAGAACACCTGACTTTTAAAAGAAATTATTTGGCCTTTGTTCATTTTTAGAGGACAGAGAAAAACTGTAACAGAGCTGGTACTCAGGAGAACTGAGCTCAGAGAAAAATCTCAGGAGAGCCTTGTTTATATGTGAGAAAATGTACCAGTTCTTCCCTAAATTTGCCTAGGTATTTTTAAAAATCACTTAGCACTGCCTGAAATTTCACCAATTAGTTAAGGATATTGTTTGAAAATGAAAATATGTCTGAAAGATGAATCCATTTCACCAGTTCATGTTAATCTTAAAACCGGTCTGAAGGTAGCTGTGCTTCGAGAGTAGAAGTCTTCATTGGAAGAGGAGAAATATGGAGCTGATGATTTGGAATTTCTGAGCTTCACGCTCACTGTTAAATAAGATCATTCTCACAACAACCTACAAGGTCATTACTATTATTATGTCCCATTTACAGATGAGAAAACTGAGGCACAGAGTGTTTAAGTAATTGCCCAAGGTCATACAGCTAGGAAGTGGAAGAGCTAGGATATATATCCAAGCCTGTCTAATTCCAGAGTTCACACCATTAACCACTGTGCAAATAGTTATGTTGATGGGATCAAATAATACAATAATATTATTAAATTATGAAATGTTAACTAATAATAATATACAATATTTGACAGCCTGTATCATGGTCCTGAGCTTCTGAGCCTACCACCACTGTTTTTCATCGTAAGAATGCCATGCTTTCTCATCAGTAATAGCAGCTCACTGCATAAATGAGTCACAGGTTCTTCAGGGAAGCAGGTGTAAGTTTTAAAGCCCTCTTCCAGCAAGTGATTGTTGTGTTAAATAATCTCCAAGTTGAGATACAGCTATGAAGAATTCCTGGCCTTTCATGAGACCTGGGAAAACATGTTTGGTAGGAACTGACTAACCTTTACATAGTTCTCTTTAAACTTAAATACGAGAAGCAAGGAGGAAAGGGTCTATTTAAAATTGCAGAATACTTTCTGTAGTGGATATCACTATGGCAAAACAAGAAAAACCCCAATGGAGAAAGATACTCAGTGATTTTTAGAGTAAATAACAGAAACTGGACACCACACGGAAGTCTTAGTGGGTAATAAACAAGGAAAACCATTTAATATGAAGAAGTAAATATAATCTTAGAGGGAGATCATGCTGTGTGTTTGTGTTTTATGTAATTGCAGTGATAGAAGGGTAGTAACATGATCCCATATATATTTTTAAAAGATAATTCTGGCTGCTTTATGAATAATATCTTGAGAGTAAGAGTGAAAGTGGCTTGGAATAGGATTAGAGAAATGGATAGATATGAGATCTACTTTAGAAGTAGAATCAATAGAGTCTGATGATGATTGGATGAGAGAGGCATACAGTATGGGAAAATAAGGAATAAAAGAGGTTGTCCAAATTTCTGGTTTGAGCAACCATTTGGCTGATGATGTCATTTATTAAGAGAGAAGATAAGAAAAGAAGTAGATTTCTGTGGGAAAGAAATCAAGAGTGTAGTTTGAGAGGTCTGTGAGATATTCTGGTGGTGATGTCAAATAGATGGTAATCAGCTCTGAAACTCAGATGAGAGGTCTGCACTCAATAATAAATTTGAGTGAATACAAATGGTTATTAAAACTGGAAATGGAACTGATCATATAGGGGGAAAGTATAATGAGAGAAGGTGGTCCAGGATGTGTTAAAGATGTTAAAGGTAGAAATTTGAGAGAAGAGATGAAGTCAGCCACAAGGGTTGATGAAGAGATGCCAGAGAAATGGGAGAAAAACTCTAAGAATGTGATCCAATGGAAGTCAAGAGAAGATAATGCTTTCAGACCAGAGAGTGGTCAACTCTGTAGAATGCTGCTCAGGGAGCCAGTAAGATGAGGACTTGAAAGTCCCATTGGACGTGACAACATGGTGGTCATTTTGGACCTTCTAAAGAGCAGATTTATTTTCAATTTATTATATTTTTGTTGGTTTATTCTTTCTGAGTCATTTTGTGCCTCTACAATTTAATGCCTCTCTGAGTGTGTGTGTAATAACCAAAGTAATTTATCTTCAGATTTCCCCTTTAGTTCTATTTTCCTGTTGAATACTGTGCTTTTCCAAACTTGTATTTTAGAAATGTTAGTCCTATAATTTTTAAAATTAATGTCTCATGATCTTGAAAGTGTGGCATTATTATAATCAAAGCAGGAATACTTACGCTGTCTTTGTTTTGCTTTGGTGCTCATATTTTAAATGCTTTTGAGCTGCATACACATATTCCAAATACATGCTAGTGCATCATTATCTCTTTATTTTTAATTACATGGCATTACTTGATCTGTTTCCTTAGCTTTTCTATATTTATCAGTTGAAATAATAATAAATGAGTAAAAGTAATAGATTTAATCGATGGTCAGTTAATTAGTAAATGATACAGTTTACTACTTCTACTGCTTAACACTGTACATGGACATGGTGGCATTCAGTAAATATTTGTTTAATATTGTTCAATAACAAATGTTTGAATGGTCAATTAGTTCTACTAGGCTAACAATCAGTTGTCTTTGTTAAACACTTTCAGTAGATTACCTTTTGATAGGAATATATTCATTGACCCTTTACATATATTTTTTGTGAACAATTTTTCAATGTGCAGAAATGTAAAAAAGGTTTAAACCCATAGTTTAACTGTCTAGGCTTCATCAGATCCTATCACTAATGGATGTGTAACCTTTTATCTTCCTTATACTTTAGCACATAAGAAATGGGGACTGGCACGGACAGGTTACATAGAGATGTTTTAGACATGAATGTATAGATTTTGAAAAAATACTTGAGAGAAAGTCATTGTATAAATCAAAAGTATTATGCATTAGACTGACATAATATCTAAAAACATGGGAAAAACTAAACCACGGGAAATAAATGTCAGAAGCTGAGCATTTGGAACTGTATATGGAGTTTTCAGTAGACCAAAGTAATTGTTTTATGTTTCTTGGACTGTCCCTTAAAATTGGAATAAATTATTTTCAATTGTAGTAGAAGATGTTAGTAAACTCAAGGAGTATGTAAGGGCTTGCTCCCTCTAGAATGACTCTGAAAGAATGAATTCTAATAGGTGTTTAACGTGAAACATTAAAATTCTAAGCAGTGGTCCACAAATGGAAGACAAACAATGAATTGGAGGCCAGTACAAATAAGAAATTTACAGGAAAAGTTTTTATAGAGATTCTTAGAATATTGTTGACACAACTGTCAATAATTGTTTCGTTGGCATTATTTTTTTTAAACTGGCACACACACAGAACATTATAGAAAATATAATTTGGAGAATTTTTCTTATAGCTATTGTGATCATTATAGTGAGAAATACATGTTGATAATAGATTCTCATAGAGTTATTTAGTCTCCAGTGCTGTTTTACATTTTTCTTAATGGGCTCCACTATGGAAAAAAACTATGATCTTTCTCACAAAAACTTGTATTAAAAGGAGTACTGTAATGTGTGGACGCAAAGAGGAACTTCAGTTATAGGGGGACATTTCCATCCCATCATCTATGTCAAAAGTTCATCCACAGAGTGGTGTAAGCAAAGGAGACATGGTGGTTTGGTAAATCCGGGGTAATCACGGGATCCGAGTAATAATGAACGAGGTTGAGAGTAAAGTTGGGATAAGACTGTGGATGGAGGTGGGACTCAGATCTAAGAGTAAGGAGGTGAGTGGAGCTCTAGTTCTGCAAGGATGGGGGCAAACTGTGTCTTACAAGGTTGACAAGGGGCTTGTTCACTCACGCTATGACTTCTCATTGACTTCCGAACGCTACGGCTCTCTGACAAGCACCTTCTAAGTGGCTGCAGAAACCAGAAAACGTACCCTTTGTCAGCTGATCTTAGCCTGTAATCTGAAGTTGAGAATAAAAATGAATCATTTTAATAAATGAAATTAGAAATAGAACCAAAAATGTTATATTGGTTTAAAATTGCAGTCACCTTGAATTGTGATAAAATATGTAACAATTACATTTTTTAAGATCATTGTCCTTGAAAAGTGTCTTTCAGTGTTTATTCAGTTGTAATACAAAATTTATTAAGATATAAAGTTTGTATTTTTGCCTCACCCAGAGAACCCCTAAAATGCTGCCTTCATAGTGTGAAATACACTATTATTTGAAATGAAATTAATAGTTTATAACAGTGAGTTGTGAAGCAATGACTTTCTTCTAGATGTTAGATCAAATGCCAGATAGTCACAAAAAAATAAGTAACAGAACAGAAAATAAAGGAACTCAGAAATTCTACACCACAGTTTTTCTCTGTCCAAATGCTGATAAATGGTGGCTACACTACAAATAAACATTTCTGGAAAATCTTTTTGAATGGTGTGGCCAAATTTAAGTATATATATATATATATATATATATATATATATATATATATATATACATACAGTTGCATATTTAGTTATTTTTTAGGCTGTGAATCGAGACTTTTGGCTCCTCCCTAAATGTCTTTTCCCAGTTTGGTGTCAAGTATGGGAAAGGAGTTTGGGATTTGAAACACTACTCTGTTAGGCTGAGTTGCAGAACGAGTTGCCAAGCAGAAGAATCCAAGTTATAAAGCAGTAGTCAGGGAGAAACATTACAGAATATTCCCATAACTAGAACACATACTGATTTGCCTTTTTATAATTACTTGCGTTTCTTAGAGATTTTTTCTATGACACCACAAATTTACCTCTTATTGAGACTGTTTTCTCTGGGAAATAAACCTCTGTCTTCTTAGACCTGAGCTTCTCATCTTATTGTGGGAGTATAAATAAAGCATATTAGATGGAACCATTTTGAATTGAATTTTAGGAGGGAAACATGTTTAATCTGTGTTGCTGTTTCCTATTATGAAGTTTCATATCAACACGACAGATGAACTGTTACTTTAAAGGCATCTTTAACACAGAGTACCTTAAGTGGGTGTCAGCTGATAATGAGTTGCTTAGTTTGGTTCCTAAGTTGGCCACTTTGCACACAATCTTAACTGTTTACCAAAGGTACTGAGCTCTGAATAGAACTTCCTTCAGGCAGCAATTCACTTATGCCCAATCTAGGTGATGTTTGACCTGGATCTGTACACCATGAATGTTTTTCCTGGGCTTTTTATTTTTGCAATATACTATTTAAAATCCTGCAATTTTTAACGCTTTGAGAGAATCCTCATTCTTTTTTACTGCCTTTGATTTTTAACAACTTTAAATAACTTTGTTATAAATGTTATGCCTTGATATATAATGAAAAATAATTAAGGTGCCTGCAATTTAAAAGTCAACCGGACAATTAAGCCAAATTTCTGTGAAAAATGTTAAGCTTTCTATTTTTATATCAGCATGGTATCAAGCAGTTTAAACAGTGTATAACCATTTATATACAACAAACATATGATTCAGTTAAACTAAATGGTAATCCGTCTTTTATGCTATGTATGTTGAAGTGAATACATGAAGCTTTAGCCAGTAAAGAAAAAGAAGGAACAGTGACAAGTAGGAATTAGACTTAATTGTAATTAAGAGAATCCCTCTATTTTCCATGAATACCTAATATTATTCTCATCACACTGTGGTGTAAGGAATAAATGAGTAATGAATAAATGAATAGTGAATGAATAAATTAATAATGAATGAATAAAGCAGTTTAAATGAACACACTTTTTATAAATATTGTATAGTTACTGGCATTGGTACCTGAAATGTATATCTAATTTTTAAACCTTGCTGTGTATTTGGGCAGAATGTTGACACTCACAAAATTGATGCTATTGATCTCAGAATGATATGAGAAGTTGCTAGGTGATGTTCATCTAGAATCCCAAGGCATTTGTAATAGAAGAAATGTTTCTTCTTTTCTCTCAAATGTTTGAGAATGTTACTATGAAGACTGTGTAAATTTATCACAAAGCCAGAGCACTGGCTGGAATAGTGGAAGAGAATATTGGAGCAGGAAGTTTCTCAAACTTGGAAACCATCCTTGCCATGACCACTGCCCTAAAGGACTCTGTGTGTATATATATGGACTCTGAGAGTTGGTTTTTTTAATTTAATTTTTATTTTATATTGGAGCCTAGTTGATTTACAATGTTGTGTTAGTTTCAGGTATACAGCAAAGTGATTCAGTTATACATATACACATATCTATTCTTTTCAAATTCTTGTCCCATATAGGTTATTTCAGAGTATTGAGTAGAGTTCGCTGAGCTATACAGTAGGTCCATGTTGACTATCTATTTTATATAATAGTATGTATATGTTAATCCTAATCTCCTAATTTATCCCTCCCCCCACCCTTCCCCTTTGGTAACACTGAATTTGTTTTCTAAGTCCATGAGTCTATTTCTGTTTTGTAAATAAGTTCATTTGTATCACTTTTTAGATTCCACATATAACTGATATCATATGATATTTGTCTTTCTCTGTCTGACTTACTTCACTTAGTATGATAATCTCTAGGTCCATCCGTGTTGCTGCAAATGGCATTATTTCATTCTTTTTTATAGCTGAGTAATATTCCATTGTGTATATGTACCACATCTATCCATTCCTCTGTCGATGGACATTTAGGTTGCTCCCATGTGTTGGCTGTTGTAAATAGTGCTGCAATGAACATTGGGGTGCATATATCTTTTCGAATTATGGTTTTCTCCAAATATATGCCGAGGAGTGGGATTGCTGGGTCATATGGTAGCTCTATTTTTAGTTTCTTAAGGAACCTCCAGACTGTTCTCCATAGTGGCTGCACCAATTTACATTCCCACCAACAGTGTTGGAGGGTTCCCTTTCTCCACACCCTCTGTAGCATTTATTACTTGTAGACTTTTTGACGATGGCCATTCTGACTGGTGTGAGGTGGTGATACCTCACTGTAGTTTTGATTTGCATTTCTCTAATACTTAGCAATGTTGATCATCTTTTCATGTGCTTTTTGGCCATCTGTGTGTCTTCTTTAGAGAAGCATCTATTTAGATCTAATGCCCATATTTTGATTGCATTGTTTGGTTTTTTGATATTGAACTGCATGAGCTGTTTGTATATTTTGGAGATTAATCCCTTGTTGGTCACATTGTTTGCAAGTATTTTGAGAGTTGGTTTTGAATAAAACAAACCAAAATATATCCGCAAATATTTCTATTTAGTATAGAATTATTTGCTGTAGAGCGGAATAGTCCAAAGTGGCAAAGGTAATTGACATCAATTGTGAAGACTGAGGTAGAGATGAATTCCTATATTATCAAGAGCAAATGTGTATCAAGAAGAAAGAGGTTAATTCAGTCTGCAGTGTGGCTTTATAGCCTATCCTGAGCAATTCCTATCTCTTTTAGCAACCAGCCATTTCTGGGTTGACTGGATACACTAAATAGTGATGACAGAGTAGCAATAAGAGTCCTTTTTCTATCTCTTTTTAGCATATCCACTTCTAGGCCTTATTACTTGTTTGTTCCAATACCTCCCAAAAGGACTTACTCCATCTTTCCTTCTCTTCATTAGTAGTAGTTTGCATTCTCATCATCATCACCTACATCATTTCTAGCACAGAAAAGGGCAAGGCTGCCAAAGGCGTAAGTATGTTCCCAGCTGAACTAAGCCATGGTCTAGACGCTACGTAACTACTTCACAAAATAACCTTTTTATGCATTCACATCAGTGACCAAGCCTCTATTTCAGGAATAAACTAATTTAACATACTTTAAAATTTTGGTGATTTATTTTGGCTAGGAAACTATTATAAAAACTGATACATAAATGACAAGTAACTTTCTAGCCCTGTTAAGAATTGATGAACTGAAATACATATATGGCTATGTAATATTAATATGTTTTGATTAAATGGGCAAATATGGATTTAACATTGGTATATAGTTAGAATAAACATTATGGCTTTTAAATATATTTTTTCAATATTTATTTTATTTTGAACCAAATAATTTACTACATAGTTCATATTATATCTATCATCTATGTTTTGCATGTGTTTCATCTGTGCTTATGTATATGGTATGAGACACCTGTGATACAGTGTATAGGGTACTGAACCTGAAATCAGAAAATCAGTGGCTCTGCCACTTTCTAACTAAACAAGTCATTTAATATTATTGAGTCTTTATTAGCTCATCTATACAGAAGAAATAATGACGACACTCTCAGGATTGATGTAAGAATTAAGTGGCATAATTGGTATGATATGTTTCATATTCATCAAATAGAATGCTATGATTTTTTATGCAAGTTGTATCAATCTATATATCTTTTCTTCAAAAATATGATTTTCTTATACAGTAGTGGTATCTTTTTTCAAGGCCAGAATTTGCATTTAGAAAACAATTAGTATGTATATTTGTGAGTCACTTTTTCTCTGATTATTTTGGATGAGTAAGAAAGTTATAAATATATTATAAATAATTTGAATACTAGACTATAATTGTTCTGGAATTACACTTAGTTTTATATAATGAAACTATATAGTGGCCCATCATTTGAAAACTACATCCAAAGCCGTTTGAATGTACTTTCTGGTGTGGAGGAGATGACATTTCTTATCTTTTATCAGTAGTTTCTTTTTATATAAATTTTTAAATTCCTTTAGGGTTGGTAGTTCATATATCAGAATGGGATAAGGAATAGTAAGTCAACTTTTAAAATATATGTAAACCAGAAATATTATTTATATAATATTTATTATATAGGAAAACAGTTGAGCATAGGACCAAAAAAAAGTGGAATTGTAAGTTTTCTCAGTAAGTTCAGTATATTCCACAAGTTATCATTCAAGACTAGAAGTCTCTTGGCCATTATCGTGGTTTGTCTCTCTGATACCTGTGTGCCGATAGTCTTCTTTTTCTTTGAAGCTTTCTTCCCTGAAATAAGGTGATTTTCTTCTTTCTTCTTTAGTACTTCCTGTTTCTCCTTGTGTCATTCTTTTATCACTTATCTATATCTCTCAAATCCCAACTATAGGAAAAAATATCAAAAAGCTTCCCAGGACAACTTTGTTCTGAAACTGCAAGAGAGAAGTGATGCTCATGAAGAAACAGATGCATCTGGGCTATTCCAGACTAACCTCTTCTTGGTGCATAAAGTCAGGTTATTAACATAGAGAAGGCAGGGCCCAAGCAACTTGAGTGTGACCACTGATTGAGTTCTTAGATTCCCTATCCCCATGCAGTCACTAGTAGAAACCCAAGATAATTCCCTTCCTAAGTGACTTTCAACTATCATTATGATGTCCCTGGGTGCCAAAATAAAACTTTTCCACCCTTGGCCAATTTATTTTCCTAGGATTTTCCTACTTAGTCCCTCTTCCTTGAAATATTTCTCTTGATCACAACTTAGTACACACATGTGAACACACACAAACACACAGGGGTGCCTACACATTCATGAAACAATACTGCAATTGATACAATAACTACATGGGCTACCCTCTAATATTTTATTTCATTTTATTTTTTAGAATGCTGATCATTCTAATGATAAGTTATTTTCGTGACTCACTAAAAATTTGTGACCCACCGTTATAAAAAATACATTAGATGACTTACAATAGTCCTTTCAGTTTCCAAAATTCTATGATTCTCTTTATTCTTATAATGAGTTTCATTTAATAAAAACATTTCTATTCTCTGAATAAAAGCAATATGGTATGAAAAAATACTCAGAGTTCCTGGTTTTATCAGTGTCTATTGAAATGCTGGTATTTTAGGAAGGTGAATAATGAGTAGGAAATTGAACTAAGAGAGAGTTGTAGGAATATTAATGAGAAACGACAAAAGCCTATCAGAAAAACAGAAGCAAGAAACCTGGATGATCCTAAGTCTAAGTAACCAAAAGTTGTTATTATGTAAGTGCACTCTTATTTGAAAGTTTCCTAATTTTTAGAAAGATTTGGGAGGATTATTACTTGAGTGCGTTGTTTTGTACTTTCTAAATTGTGATGTGCTATGGCCAAAGCTGTTAACATATCTAGAAGGCCCTGTGTGATCTGTCCCCTTCTCTGCCTCTTATCTCTCTGACCTCCTTTCCTTCCTACTCACTCCACTCCAGCTACCCTGGCCTCTTTGTTGTTCCATGGACACACCAGGACATCATATCTTAGGGCCTTTGCACTGCAGGCTCTCTTTGCCTCAAACTAACTCTCTTCCTCACGTATCCGAATGGCTTACCTCCTCAACTTCTTCATACATCTATTCAGATGTTGCCTTGTCAATGATACCTACCCTGACAGCTCTTTTTTAAATTGCAGACTGTCCCATACCCCTTAACTTTATTTTTTGCCATTTTCATTTATCTCCCTTTTAATGCTATATAATTTACTGATTTACTGTGTCTTTCTCCCCCTGCTAGAATATAAGTTCCATCAGAGCAGAGATTTTTATCTGCTTTGATCACTGTATGTCCTAGGTGTTTACAAAGGTACCTGACATACACTGGGAGCTCAATTACTATTAATTGAATGAGTATTTGTATTTCCCAGTACATCAAGCAAAGAACTTGTTCATATATAGTACTCAGGAAATATTTATTGTATGAAAGAACCATTTTAGATTGTATAATTTACATTTTACAAAACATTTTTGAAATCCCCTAAAACACACAGCCAACAATCAAGCTATGACATGGTTAGGACTGGAATCATTGTGCCCTCCCTTCCCACCTGCCTAGATAGGGGAATTGAGAGGTCTAGTGACTTGTCTAAAGTTACAAAAAGTAGGACGGTCTTCTGACTTATGCTAAAATGGAATTACGGTTGCTTTATGTTCTGGGATAGAAATTTGCAGTTTGCAGAATGTGATGTTATTTCACTTATAAACTTTTGTTTCTGGTATGTCTGTGTTGCTTCCAAATTTATGTTAAGAGGATGTTACCTGTTATTTAGATACTAAAGTCTTACAGAGTTCATTGTCATTCTTAGCAACAATAGGTAGCAGATTATCTAATTTGGAGGAAAAAAAAGCATTAAAGATTCCCAAAATTAAAGCAAAATTGATAAACATCACAGTACTTTTTTAGTGTTGGTTCTTTTTCAGGCTCTTGATATTTTTTTTTTAACCTTTTTTACCTTCCGTTGACTTTTTAATCTTTTTAAGAAAGAAGGTAAACGAGAAAGCTTTGATTCTAGGCTTTCATGGGACCTGTTGAAAATTGGGGAGCCTTTGTTTTATGATTTGGAGAAAATTTCAGTATTTCCTATCTACGCTTGAGGAACGTTAACCAATTTTAAGTGAGACTGGGGAAAGTGACTACCAAAATCTGCCTGAGATAGTTCCCAGCTGCGATGCCTAACGTCTTGCGTCTAATTAGCGACCGTTCCCTGGTGTTAATCACGCGGGGGAAGGGAAGAAACGGAAGCAGCAGGAGCTTCTCCGGGCTCAGAGTTGCCCCGAAGCCGAGGAGCGCGCTCCGGAGCTGCCAGCCCGCCGAGGTGCCGCCGCCGCCGCCGCCGCCGCCGCCGCCGCCTCCCCTTCCGGCTGCTGATTGGCGGAGACCTCAGCATCAGCAGCATCTCCCTGCGAGGGAAGGGCGGCAGGACCGACTCGCCGCCGCAGCCTCCGGGCACCTCAGCTCCCTCCTGGCGAGACCTCGGACTTTCACAGCGAGCAGCCGCGTCCCCGCTCGCCACCGCCTGGGTCCCCACCTCGTACCCCTCCCCAAAGGAGTGGAGGTCCCGGCAGCCAGGAAGACCACGTCTGGTCCGGACCGGGTCAGGGAGGCAGGGGCCAGTACCCCAGGGTCCCGCGGCAGCATCCCGGCCCCCGAAGCGCTGCGGTCGCCGCGCCCCAGCCGCCAAGACGCCGCGTATCTTGTACCGCGGGAAAAGCGGGTCTTCGTCCAAGATGGGCCGGCAGGGCTTGGGGGGCGCCGGCGCCGCGGGGCGCTCCATGCAGCGCTCCCAGAGCCGGAGCAGCCTCTCCGCCTCCTTCGAGGCGCTGGCCGGCTACTTCCCCTGCATGAACTCCCTGGAAGAGGAAGAAGGAGGTGAGCCTGTAGTTAGTGTGTCTGTCTGTGTACATCTCGCATCTCGGAAGGTCGGTGGTTGGAGGGTTGACAGGGTTGGAGAACTCCAAGTAGCAGTGTCCCTACCCCCTCCTCTCTGGGGGACTGTGGAGCGGGAGACCCCCAGAGCGCCAGCTGGGCCGAGGAGAAGTTCTGTTGATTGGTTATTTGGGGAGCTCCACAGGCGCTGACTTGGGAAGAGGCTTTCCTAATGAAGTTGAGTTAAACAGTGCTTGGCAGTTGGATGAGGATGGAGACGGGTGGGAGGCAAGGCGGCCCTGTTGGGTGCACCCAACTCTGTTTTGTTTTCGTTTACTCCCGAAGTCTTGGTATTAGCATTTGATTTCGAGGACACAAACAATCAGAATTTAAAGGGAAAAGCAGCAGCAAAACTTTGAAACAGGAATCCCAGCCTGTGAACACTCAAGATCCGAATGAGGGGAAAGGGTGATAAAATGGACAGGTCAAAGGTTGATAGTGCTAAAGGAGGCTGGTTTGTGCTGTGGGCCTTTGGAACTTCGCTGGCAGGCACAACACTATGAATCTCACCATTGGTTGTTTGTCTCTGGTGTTTGAGTGATGTCATTATAATTAAGCTAATGAGAAAAACAGCAAAGGGGACTCAAACTTTTCACCAAGAGACTGCAAGTCCTTCATAAAGTTTTCAATAATACAACATACGTTTTCTTTGTGAAGAACTTTCCTATAAGATTTAACAACTGATACTAAAAACATAATTTGTAAATCAAAGTAAGAATTGACTGCTAAATAATAGCATCCCAACATTTGAAATGCTGTTTATTAATTTATTGATAAGCTAGTTGCAAACTGTGTTCATCTTTGCACGCACGTATATCCAGAGTGGGTTGGTCATCATCATGTTACCTCTATTATTGTATATATCATTGTATAGAATAGGATTTATTTGGCTTTTATTCTGTGACAATCAATGAGCTCTTACTAGGAAATCTGTAGTGACCCCTGATTTAGAAGAAACTAACTACCTGCTCTGAGAACAGGTAGAAATTTTTTTTTTTCCCGATTTTTCCCAGTGGAGGGCAGGGAGGAGGAAGATGGCTGATTAATAATATGTCTGAAAAGTGTTCTTTAAGATAATTCGCTAGTTAGAGCTATCCAGGTTTCTTCTAGCTTATTGTTGCAATATCAGTTTGCACTAGATCAGTACAGGTTTAATGGTAGGGGACTTCTCTATATAAATGTGACTTTTAATTTTCATACTAATCTTTTGCTGTTCTTGTTTGTACATTTACATTTTACTCGTTTTCTACTATTAAATGTTTAACATTTCAGGAAATGTAAGCAAGTCAAGATATTAGAAAATCAAGTTGGGTAAATGAATGATCATAATTGTAGCTAAAACTTTCAGTATCAGCTATTATCTAGGCACTATTCTAAGAACCTGACATGCACTTACTCTTTTAGGCCCATAACAACCTTATGAGGCAGTGCTTTTATTTTTTTTATTTTTTTTTTGAGGCAGTGCTTTTATTATCTCCAGTTAACAAAGGAGGAAACTGAGGCAGAGAAATTCAGAAACATGCTCAAGGTCCCCCAGATAGTAGGTAATAGAGTTAGCATATGAACCCAGGCAGTCAACAACACAATCTGTGCACCCAACCCAAGCTATATTAGTTTATTATTTGCATATACTTGGCCACAATCACATACCTAGTAAGTGGTGAAACTAGAACTCAAAGCCAGGTGTGCCTAAAAATACATATTTAGATAAAACACATTATTATACACTCATTTCTCAATTGTTAATTTTTACACCAAGTCTTCAACCTTGACTGCTTCAGTTGAACTATCATCATTCTTTCTTAAGTTGTAGCTAGAATTAATTGGATTTACAACATACCATCCTAAAAGCCTTTTTTGAGACAAGAAAAACTTATGTAAGTGTGAAATTTTTTCAAAATTTAAAGTACATTGACTTAACCTTGGCTCATACAGACTAATCCCAAAGGAAATTCCTACATCTACATATGGGAAATTGGAACAGATTTCTGTCCTATAATATGGTTTCTTGAGTCGCCAAGACAAAATGAAGCCAAAGTAAGTAACTAGAGAGGAGGCATTCCCCATAAAATAGAAGTCTTTCCACTGGGGTGTAGTGATTTTACAGCCAAGAGAAGAAATCCTAACTTTCTTCTTTGATTTTGCTATACTCCTACCACCCTTGAAAGTCCTGAGATTTTTGAGGGTATTTCAACATACCCTGCAGAGTTATAAAAGTTAGAAATCACTGGCCTGGAGCAGTGCTTCTCTGCAATTATTTTCTCTTGAGACACCCACACAGGACACATAAAGTTCATGTGGATAACATACTCTCATAAGCTTACTCAGGACTATGTTATCATAGTCACAACTGTGAAACCCATTCTAATTTATAAAGAAAAACCATCACAACAGATGATTTTCACACTGGTTGAGAACAGCTTTTCTAAAGAGAGCAGTGGTCTACCAACTAGTGTGATTTGACTGAAGTAACTGATCAGTAGTCTATCTCATTTTACAGCTTCTCACTCTCACACTCTCTCTCTCTTCTTTTTTTTTTTTGTCTTTTCAGATATAGTGCAATAGCTAACCAATCTCAAATGTACTCTGCCTTCCAGTTCCATATTCTCATTTTATTCTTGGACAGCACATCCAGGAATTACCATTCTACACAAGAAGTGCTGAGAAATTTATTGAGAGACCATATTCTTTTCACTCATTCATTCATTTAGAAATATTTATTGAGGCTCTGAGATGTGTTAGTCGCTATGCTAGTCCCTGAATTAGCTGAATATGCTCCCTACCTTCTTAGAGCTCACAGTCTAATGGAGATAGATATTAATAGGAATAACTATGTAATTAAAACTGTGACAGGGCTTAGGAGGGTGAAGTACAGAGTGCAGTAAGAGATGATACGAAAACCTAATTGAGGAGTTAGAGAAGGGTAGGTACCCTGAGACAGTGAGGGTTAAACAGTGATAGCTCTCATTGCCTCCTGCACACCTTTGAAAGCAATTTGCCCAGAGTCCACAGCCAGTAAGTGGGGGAGCTGAGATCAAAACCCATAATCTGGCTCTGAAGTTTAAAATCCCAACTACTCTGTGTACTGTTTCTTCGTTATTGTGCTGCATTTTCTTGTAATATGTTGTGTTTTGAAAATCAAGTACAATAATAATGGTTACCATTTATTGAGCACCTTCTCTGTGCCGTATACCTTTGATTTCATGATGATTCTTCAAGGAGATTATCATTTTCATTTTATATATGCAAAAACTGAGATTTAGAGATATTAAACAACTTGGCCACAGATTATAATCTCAGTGGGGCTGACTTAAGTGAGGAGGAAAGGGACATTCGTATAAGCAAAATAAGTTAAGATTGTTGACTGGTCTTTGTAGCATCTCTTTTGTTTGCTTGCAGTTCTTTTTTATTTTACTTTACTTTTTGTTCTTTGTCTCGGGACATATTCCAGATAACTGTTCTCCAAATCTCTGGGTAATTTTCTTTTTCAAGTAAAAGTAAGGATAATAGAACCTACGTGTTCTTTAACTGTTTATAAATTATGTTTATTTATCATTGAGCCCTCTGAGATAAGTATTAGCTTCACTATATAAACTACTTGGCCCCAACATTGAACCCACCTCCCTAATATAGAATATTACTGTATGTAGAATTTTTAAACATTACAGATAATTCTAAGAGAGAAGGAACCAGTGAAATGGTTACCATTCCTAGCAGGAGAAGCTAAGCCTCCCACCCACAGATCCAAGAGCAAATGATATGGTCATATAATGTAGGGAAATTGCCCATATCCTAATATTTGTAGATCTGGTTTCTCAAGCTATCTTAAAGTGACTTGTGTTTCTGGGCTAGTGATTCTTGTTCAGTAATGTACATATAATATGTGATGAATTTGATTTGCTTGATTTTATGGCCTTCCTTCTTTGTTTAAAATATGGCTTGGCAATTATACAGAAGAAGAGATCCTATCATCTTAAGGTTATTTAACTGAATAAATTAACTTATTTAATTTCTTTTACATGCTGCTATCTTGAAAATTAAGTTACAGGAAAATCATCTAAGAAACAAGAATTGTTTAAAAATCACCAGAAAAACTGAGGAAAGTATCTTTACAGGTGATAGTGAAGCTATGAGGAATTAATATAAAAGGAACTAAACAGACTGTAACCGGAAGACCTGTTTAACTATCCCCCACTCTTTAAGAGGCTACGTTACCTTATTCTAATCCCTTTGTAAATAATACACTTAATTCTTCTTTAATTTAATTTTTATTTTTTATTGAAGTACAGTTGATTTGCAATGTTGTGTTAATTTCTGCTGTACAGCAAAGTGATTCAGTTATACCTATATACATTCTTTTTTATATTCTTTCCCGTTATGGTTTATCACAGGATATTGAATATAGTTCCCTGTGCAGTTAATTCTTAATAAGCAGTCCCATTTGATTAAAATGGAGTTTAACACTTTGCCCATGCTCCATTGGAATAAAAAATTCTCCATACACTTAAATATAATCCTCCTAAGTACAGACATCATGTCTAGCACAGTAGGTATTCACTAAGTGTCTATTAATAGTAACAGTAAAAGAATAACAGTATATAGTTCTACCATTCTTTTTAAGCTGAATATCAATGTAACTGACTGCTAGCCATCATATTTATACTATTTTAAAATTATAACATGTGATCTAGACTTACTAAAATTCAGTGATCATAGTTGTACATTTTCACAATGCCAATATTGGGGACAGGACATGGATAGACAATAATAGTCCAAATATGTGTCTTTTATTAGGGTATATTATTTTTCCTAGATTATGATTGGTTATGTATAATAAACCATTCCTTATACGAGTCCACGTCATATTCAACAGTCGCACAATTTTTATATTAGATTTATATTCTAGGTCGATAAAGTGAAGCAAAATATTTTGGAATTTAAAAGGATAAATCAAAGAACAGTTCCACTCATAATGCTTATCAGATATTACATTTTTAATCTAAGATTCAGAATCTTTCACTGCCAAGTGTCCAAATAATACCCTTAAAGTAATTTAAATTTAATACAAAAGTCAAGTTAAACCCCAATTTGCTATCATCCTTCAGCAGGTTCACTAAATTCCAAAAACTAGAAACGGGGACACACTTTCCTATGGAGACATCTTGTGTATAATGACTTATAAAAGAAACCCACTAGTAAGTTTCACTAGCTGTAATGGCAGCTTCCAGTTGCTGCCAAGGACTATGGTTAAGTGCTCTCTGCTGGTCTTCATAGACCCTTATTATGGACCAGAAAACATCGTTCTGTATATTTGTTTTATCTCATATTGTAATGGTATTTGATTGGAGAGGAGGGGATTTACCTAATGCCATGTATATATAATACTATTTGACCACTTGAAGAAAAAGCTAACACAAAAATGATAAGTTCTACTTTTAAAGTATCATTTCTTTTTTTTTAATTAATTAATTTATTTATTTTTGGCTGTGTTAGGTCCTCGTTGCTGTGTGCGGGCTTTCTCTAGTTGCGGTGAGCGGGGGCTACTCTTGGTTGTGGTGCGCAGGCTTCTCATTGCGGTGGCTTCTCTTGTTGCAGAGCATGGGCTCCAGGCATGCGGGCTTCAGTAGTTGCAGCACGTGAGCTCAGTAGTTGTGGCTCACGGGCTCTAGAGCACAGGCTCAGCAGTTGTGGACCCATGTCCCCTGCATTGGCAGGCAGATTCTTAACCACTGTGCCACCAGGGAAGTCCCTGCAGTATCATTTCTTAAGGTTTAGATTTTGCCTAATGAGACTAAAATGAAAGGGTCATTTATTTTAGCTATTCCAGTGATCAGTTGTTCTCTTATTATTCCTGTAAGTCGAGGGCCAGGAAAGTAACATACTTCAGTGAAGTAGGCCAGATATAATACAAAAGGGAAAATGCAGGAACTCTGAAAATCTGGAGAAAGCTTATCCATCCAAAAAGGAATGGTGAATACTCAGTTCTAGCTAATTGATGCCAAATTGAATATCAGCCCAGGGTTGGCAAATTTATTCTTCTCAAGAGAAGCTATAAATCTGAATGTTTACTTAAAGCCTTTAAATTTTAAATTGTTAGTGCCTAAGTGAAAAAATTTAAACATTATTAATTGAACCCACCTAGCTATTGACCAAGTGTGGCTTAAATGTGTGCCACCAGTTGGCACCTTCTGCCAAGGAAATGCTTCCTTCCCAGCTTTTTTCAGTTCTTTTTCTTCCTTCCCATTCTCATTATCACCTTGATATCATTAGTCCTTGATAATTTAGGACTGAATTAGTCCATCTTTGAAATCATTTTCAGTTGAAGAAAAAGCTAACACAAAAATGATAATATCAGTTCTACTTTTAAAGTATCATTTTTTAAATTTATTTATTTATTTTTGACTGTGTTGGGTCTTCGTTGCTCTGCGCGGGCTTTCTCTAGTTGCAACGAGCGGGGGCTACTCTTTGTTGCGGTGCGTGGGCTTCTTATTGCTGTGGCTTCTCTTGTTGAGGAACATGGGATCTAGGCCTGAGGGCTTCAGTAATTGCAGCATGCAGGCTCAGTAGTTGTGGCTCGTGGGCTCTAGAGCGCAGGCTCCGTAGTTGTACAGCATGGGCTTAGTTGCTCCACAGCATGTGGGATCTTCCTGGACCAGGGATCAAACCTGTGTCCCCTGCATTGACACGCAGATTCTTAACCACTGCGCCACCAGGGAAGTCCCCATCATCTTGATCTTGACACTACTCTCTCTCCAAAAACTTCAGTAGATTCCCATCTCCTACTAAATAAAACCTTTAGCCTAACATTCAAAGTCTTTCACAATCTGGTTCTTACATTCAGTTTAGCTTCCCTACCTTCCAAAGCCCTTTAGGAGCCCAGTGAATTAGTAGAACTAAGCTTTTTTGCTCTTTATCTCCAAATTTAGTAGCTTCAGATTCAAAGTTTGGGGCGGTGGTGTCTCATCAGCAGAACCTCAGCCATTTACTCATGTCGTAATTGCCAGGCAGGTTGGAAAAATGACAGCTGACAATTTTAGCTTCTACAGTTAAAGGATGGGTTATTTCTCATACATAGAAAGAGGGTTCAAATGCTGGTGAGCCAAAAACCCTAACAAATATCCATCTAATTATATAATTACCAGTGGGGGGAAAAAAACGTTAAGCTCAGCCTAATTACCTATTTTTTTAAATTAATTAATTAATTAATTTTTATTTTTGGCTGTGTTGGGTCTTCGTTTCTGTGCGAGGGCTTTCTCTAGTTGCGGCGAGCGGGGGCCACTCTTCATCGCGGTGCGCGGGCCTCTCACTATCGCGGCCTCTCTTGCTGCGGAGCACAGGCTCCAGACGTGCAGGCTCAGTAGTTGTGGCTCACGGGCCTAGTTGCTCCGCGGCATGTGGGATCTTCCCGGACCAGGGCTTGAACCCGTGTCCCCTGCATTGGCAGGCAGATTCTCAACCACTGCGCCACCAGGGAAGCCCTAATTACCTATTTTTAAGTCTTTAAAAATACTGGCTTGCTATTTGGTCTTTGCTCAATAAGGTAAAGTATGTGGCTCTCTTAATTTTAACTTTTCCTGCAGATTTGGCCACCCAAAATATCTATGGACATTTTTATTTTGCATATAGAACATAGTCAATCCCTCCCCCAGAAAGACAACCTTAAAATGTCATCCATATACCATGCAGATTGAAATCTAGGATCTTTGAGTGATGTATAGTCCTCTCCTTCATATCCACATGTGGCTTTTCAGGTTATAGTGACCTGTAAACCTAAAGACGCAGTATCTGCCTCCAGTACATCCAATTTAAATGGTAAAAGAGCAGCAGGATAACCAAAATAAAAATTTTCATTTCTGAAAGAGAGAATAGGAAGCACAAAGCAATCAGTCATCCACAGGAATTTTCCCACTTGGAGGGAATGGCGAAGATTGAGAGTAGAATACATTTCTTGGTTTACTCATCTGGGACCCTGGGTTCTGTTTTCTGGAAAGTGTTTCTTTGTCCTTTATTCTTTATGGCCACAAAGGTTCGCATTGAAGAGGGGATTTCATAGCTTTCATAGCCCACTTCTTCCTAGTGCAGATTAGGAAAAAAGTAGGAGTTACCTTAGGGGTTGAACAGGCTTTTTCTTTTAATATTTATTTTTTTTAATTTTTTGGCCATGCTGCACAGCTCCCCAACCAGGGATCGAACCCAGGCCCATAGCAATGAAAGCATGGAGTCCTAACCACTGGACAGCCAGGGAATTCCTGAACAGGCTTTTGTAAATGGGCTAGTAATTATTTTTTTCTATACAGATCCTTCAAAAATTCAGGAGGCTGTTTGATTCCAGCCAGTTTCAAGTGTGAGTGACTCCAACCAAACACCTCATTGGACAAAGATTTTAAGCCTCGAGATTCTGTTCTTTTAGTTTCCACCCTCTGTGCCCTGCCTACTTCCTTTGTTCTCAATGGCAACCACCTTGATATCATCTGAAATCTGTGGGTTTGTGTGGGAAAGCAGCCCCTTAATCCAGTTTGGCCAGCAGGCTCTCCCCATTTCTATGGCAAGGCCCCACTTTTTTGTATATAGTTTTCTTCCTGCAAGTTTAGGATAATTTCACATTATTCCAGTCATTTTTCAAAGAAGGATTTGTATAGCATTTTACAGTTTTCAAAACTTTTTCACAGAGCTTACAGTATCTGGTCCTTATTTATCACTACTCATTAAATACCACTACATTTCATATATTCTATGACATAGGCTAAGTCTGATCTCAAGTTTGCACAAAAGAACTCTGAGCTTTGGGAGGGAAGTTACCTGCCCAGAGTTTGCTAATGATCGAGTAAAGACTTGAACTCATATCATCTGATTCTAAAATGGCATGCTCTTCTCACCACAAAAATGCTGCCTCAAAATAGCTAACTTGAGAGTTAAGAAGAGGCTCGTGATATTTCATGTCCATTTTTGAGAGAGAAACAGGCACAAATATCAGTGGGCTGATGCGTGGCCAAGGACAGATGTCAGTTAAAAACAAAAGCCAAAAAGCAGGGGGAACAATTTTCTAAATAATTTCATTTGCCATAATAGTAACATCAGGTAGTAGGAACAAAAAAGTACCATAAAAAAGACAACCCCCAAAAGAGTACAGTGAGAGCTATAATTTCTTATATTTAAATGTGTTAAGATTACCAAGATGAGGGACTTCCCTGGTGGTCCAGTGGTTAAGACTCCACGCTTCCACTGCAGGGGGCATAGGTTCAATCCCTGGTCGGGGAACTAAGATCCCACATGCCATGCAGTGTGGCCAAAAATAAATAAATAAAGTCACTAAGTTTGGGGTGGTTTGTTATTTTAAAAAATGTATATATATATGATAAGCCTCAACTTTTATGGAAAAAACTTAGAATGATCTTACTGCAAAAGAGTCATAAGCTTGGTTTTATTTCTTGCTAAAATAAGGATTAATAATTATTAGCGGGCTTCCCTGGTGGCGCAGTGGTTGGGAGTCTGCCTGCCAATGCAGGGGACACGGGTTCGGGCCCTGGTCTGGGAGGGTCCCACATGCCGCGGAGCGGCTGGGCCCGTGAGCCACAACTGCTGGGCCTGCGCGTCTGGAGCCTGTGCTCCGCAACGGGAGAGGCCGCGATGGTGGGAGGCCCGCGCACCGCGATGAGGAGTGGCCCCCACTTGCCGCAACTGGGGGGGGGGGCCTCGCACAGAAACGAAGACCCAACACAGCCATAAATAAATAAATAAATAATTTAAAAATAAATAAATAAATAATTATTAGCAATATTAACAAGTAATAACAACAGGAGCTGAGTGCTCTGACTCTCTGGGGTAGTCGCCTTCTCTTGTAAGGAACCACCAAACTGTTTCCCAGAGTGGCTGTACCAGTTTGCACTGAATGAGAGTTCCTGTTGCTCCACATCCTCACCGGCATTTGGTGTTGTCAGTGTTCTAAATTTTGACCATTCTCATAGGTGTGTATTGGTATCCCATTGTTTTAATTTGCATTTCCCTGATGACATATGATGTAGAGCACCTTTTCATATGATTATTTGCCACCTGTATACTATCTTATTTGGTGAGGCATCTGTTAGGGTGTTTGGCCCATCTTATAATCAGGTTGTCTGTTTTCTTATTGTTGAGTTTTAAGAGTTCTTTGTATATTTTGGATAACAGTCCATTATTGGATATGTCTTTTGCAAATATTTTCTTCCAGCCTGTGGCTTATCTTCTCATTCTCCTGGCAGGATTTTTTGCAGGGCAGAACTTTTTAATTTTAATGGAGTCCAGCTTATCGATTCTGTATTTCATGGATCATGCTGTTGGTGTTGTATCTAAAAAGTCATCACCATACTCAAGGTCATCTAGGTTTTCCAGAAATTTCATAGTTTTACATTTTACATTTAGGTATGTGATTCATTCTGAGTTAATTTTTGTGAAGGGTTTAAGGTCTGTATCTAGATTCTTTTTTTTCTTTCTTTCTTTTTTTTTTTTTTTTTTGCATGTGAATATCCAGTTGTTCCAGCACCATTTGTTGAAGAGACTGTCTCTGCTCCATTGTATTGCCTTTGTTCCTTTGTCAAATATCAGTTGACTATATTTATGTGGGTCTATTTCTGGGTTCTATATTTCTGTTCCATTGATCTACTTGTCTATTCTTTCACCAGTACCACTGTCCTGATTACTGTAGCTTTATAGTAACTCTTGAAGTTGGGTGGTATCAGTCCTCCAACTTTATTCTTCTCCTTCAATATTGTGTTGGTGATTCTGGGTCTTTTGCCTCGCCATTTAAACTTTATGATCAGTTTGTCAATATCTACAAAATAACTTGCTGGCATTTTGATCAGGATTGCATTGCATCTATAGATCAAGTTGGGAAGACCTGACATATCAACAATATTGAGTCTTCCTATCCATGAATATGGAATATCTCTCCATTTATTTAGTTCTTCTTTGATTTTATTCATCAGAGTTTTGTAGTTTTCCTCATATAGGTCTTGTACATATTTTGTTAGATTTATACCTAAGTAGTTCATATTTTGGATGCTAATGTAAATGGTATTGTGTTTTTAATTTCAAATTCCACCTGTTCATTGCTGGTATATAGGAAAGCAATTGACTTTTGTATATTAACCTTGTATTCGGCAACCTTGCTGTAATCACTTACTAGTTCCGGGAGTTTTTATGTCGATTCTTTCAGATTTTCTACGTAGACAGTCATGCTGTCTGTGAACAAAGACAGTTTTATTTCTTTCTTCTCAATCTCTATACCTTTTATTTCCTTTTATTGTTTTATTGCATTAGCTAGAACTTTTGGTATGATGTTAAAAGGAGTGGTAAGAAGGAAAATTCTTGCTTTGTATCTGATCTTGGAGGGAAAGCTTCAAGTTTCTCACTATTAAGTGTGATGTTAGCTGAAGTTTTTTGTAGATATTCTTTATCAAGTTGAGGAAGCTCTCCTCTATTCCTACTTTACTGAGAGTTTATATGATGAATAGGTGTTGGATTTTGTTGAATGCTTTTTCTGCACCTGTTGATATGATCATGTGATTTTTCTTTTCTAGCCTGTTGATGTGATGCATTACATTAGTTGACTTTTGAAAGTTGAAACAGCATTGCATAACTGGGATAAATCCCATTTCATCATGGTGTGTAATTCTTTTTATACATTGTTGGATTTGAAGCTTCTACCCTAAAGTTACACAGACCAGTTTTGCTCACATTTCATTGGCCAAGCAAGTTACATGACCACACTGAACTTCATAAGTGAGGGAAATGTGAATATATTTAGACAGCCCTAATGTCTACCGTAATTGTGACCTCTACTTGTAACTCACTTACTACTTCATAATAGCTGTGACAAAGCTGTTGGAATGAATGGATTTGTGTTAAACTCTGAAACAATTTTGGAAATCAGCTGTTAAATTTCTATTTATTTTAATTGTTAATGCCAATCCTGGATTAGCCCAAAAGAAATTGTCAGATATTTGTCCGTATTTTGTTTAGACTTCCTGAGATTTGAATTATGTTTATTATAGTAAGAAGCCCTGACAAACATAAATGTAAGTGCACAAGCTTTTGTACACAACTACAGTAATCTACTCATGAGTGTCCCCATATTGAGGTCTTGCAGGACCAAATAGGTAAATCAACCTCTTCATGTCCGGATGTAATATCTGCTGATGGGAAGTCATTTTTCAGAATCTACCAACCTGTCTTCAACCTGTTTCCATAAATCATTTCCCATATTAACATCAAGAAAATCTTGACTCTAAAGTAAGTCTGTCTGCAAAAGGGGATGAGACTTTCCAGGTGAGAGCAAGCAGGAATGGGTTCTGTGGACCCAAGATTTGGAAAGAGGTCGCCCTGACATTAAGTTAGGCATTTAACTGTGAGTCTCATCTTGGGGCTTAGGAGAGTTTTCCAATCAGTAGCAGAGAGGACTTTTTGATTTTTGTTGTCAAGTCATTCAAAGGGTTTCCTGGTTTTCAGCATTGTTAGGGGAAACTGACACTTTGGTTGTTTATTTACTCAAGTGGCTTTCTTTGAATTTAGAGGGTGCCAAGCAAATGAGTCATCAGACTAAGCAGAGCAGAATAACAAGGACACCTCCTGTGTTGCTTTATGCTTGTGATCTTTTGTAATTCAAGAACTTGATTTTTACCTACAGGCACCTTCTCCAAATATACTATGGCTTAAAATACCACACCAGAATGAGTGGTTTAAGAACTCTGCAACAACATAATCTGGGCCTTAGTTTTGTAGTTTGCTACCTGAGTATTTTTAAACATCTTTATACACACACACATATCATATATATAAATATATGATATGTATGTAGTGTACATATGTATATATACTTTTTCTTATCATGGCTGTTGAGTTCTTACAGATAATTTCAGTTGTTCTACTCCTGTGGTCACAACGGGTTATTTTGATAGATCTCCCATTAAAACAATAATCTAAAGAATTACCTGTTGTTGCTTGACAATTATCACAAATTTTTACCAGCTTAAAACAACACCCATTTATTAGTTCACAGTTCTGTAGGACACATGTCTGGCATGCCATGACTGGGATCCTGCTTAGGGTATTGCATGGCTGAAATCAGGGTGTAGGCTGGGCTGAGTTCTTGTCCGGAGGCTCTGGGGGAAAGTCAGCTTCCAGGATCATTCAGGCTGTCGGCAGAATCCAGTTTTTTGCTTCCTGTCAGCTAGGCATTGCTGAAGGCTGCTCTCAGGTCCTTCCCACATGGTCCCCTCCATCTTCAAGCCAGGAAAGGTACACCAAATCCTTCTTGTGTTTCAGATCTCCGACTGACTTTTCTGGAACCAGCCAGAGAAAGCACTCTGCTTTTAGAGTTTTCATGTGGATGTGTTAGGCCCACCGAGATAATCTTTCTATCTTTAGGTCAACTGGTTAGTAACCTTAATTATGTTTGCAAAATCCCTTTTGCCGTGTAAAGTAACATAGTCATGGGGGCCATCTTAGAATTCTGCCTACTATACTTTATATAGGCATTCTCTGTTATATAGATTCAGTTTTTAGGTTGAATAACATGACAGCATTCAAAACATTAAATGTGAATCACCATGATGAATTATATTTAGGTTAAATTACTTTTATTGTGAATGTGATGCAAAGGATTTGTGGTATTGAAAAAGACATACTTTAAAATAGATAGCTAGTGGGAAGCAGCCGCATAGCATAGGGAGATCAGCTCCGTGCTTTGTGTCCACCTAGAGGGGTGGGATAGGGATGGTAGGAGGGAGACGCAAGAGGGAGGAGATATGGGGATGTATGTATATGTAGAGCTGATTCACTTTGTTATAAAGCAGAAAATAACACACCATTGTAAAGCAATTGTACTCCAATAAAGATGTTAAAAAAAGAAAGAAAAATACATACTTTTAAAATAAGTCTATAAATATATCAAAGTACATTTAAAAGACATATTTTAAAAAGCTATTATAAATGTTCAGCATATGCCTAGAATTCTTTGATTCCATCAGATGACAGGGAGTAGCCTTATCTCCTCAGTATATGCTATTAATCATGGTCTTGGTCATACATTAATGACACAAACTCATAGACTTTAGAGCTAAAAGAGATCAGAGATCATCTGGCACCCTCCCCCTCCTTTGTTTTTTTTTCATAAATGAGGAACCTGAAACTCAGAGAGGGATATGACTCAGAGAAGGCCATAGAGCCAGCTAGTCAGTGGTAAAGATTGGCCTAGAATACATGTTTTCTGATTTCCTTTCTGGTAGAAATAATAATAACAGTACCATTAATTGAAGATTTTCCATATAGCAGGCACTATCCTAAGCACTTTAAATATATTATTTTCCTTAACCGTCACAAAAATTATATCAGGTAGGCATTACTATTATCATTGCCATTTCACAGTTTGAGAAAGCTGAGTCACAGAGAAGGTAACTTGCTTCATGTCACCCAGCTAGTACATAATAGAGTAGGGATTCTGAGAGAAACAGTTGGTCACTGGGGCCTGACCTCTTCACTGTTCTCTGCTCTTTCCACCCCACCAGCTGCTTCTAGCAGGGCCTTCCACATGTACTCATCGAGTTAGCTTAGTATCATCTCCATGGACAGCTGTCCAAGCTACCCATTGGTTATATTTTGACGACAAAATACTGAATAGCAGAGAACTTGGAGTCAGGGAACTGTGTATAAACTCTGGTTCTGTCATTTTCTGTTTGGCTTCAGGGAATTGTGTAACCTGCTGGGGCCCTTGGATACTGGATCTGTAAAATGGGGATTATGAGAGTTGTTCGAAAGAGGACACATGTAAAAAGCAATCTGTAAACAAAAGGATTACATGCTCATTGTATTGTTATTCTTTGCCAAATGGTGACTAGTTCTCATCACCCTAAAATAGCAGATTCTCAAGTCACTTTTGCTGTGATAAGAGTCAGGCATTAAATGAAAACCAGTAGATTTTTGACACTGCAAAGGCCATGTCCTGAGACCTTTAGGAAGTCATGTTTTCTGTACTTATCCTCATTCTGCATTTTCAAACGTCACTGAAGTTGTATATCTCACTTGGTGGTGGTTTTTCATTCTTCATAGGCATTCTTCACAGGAAGTGAACGGTAAAGCTACGCGGAGAGGCCAGGACTCAGCCATTGGCCTGGCTCCCTCACACCAGCCCAGCACCTTTCATGATTCCAGTTCACACCTGGACAAAATTTTACTACTTTTTTTTTTAATTAATTTTTTTTGGAGTACAGTTGATTTACAATGTTGTGTTAGTTTCTGCTGTACAGCAAAGTGAATCAGTTATACATATACATGTATCCACTCTTTTTTAGATTTCTTTTCCCATATAGGTCATTACAGAGTACTGAGTAGAGTACCCTGTGCTATACAGTAGGTCCTTATTAGTTATCTATTTTATACATAGTGGTGTCTATATGTCATTCCCAATCTCCCGATTTATCCCTCCCCCACCCTTTCTCCCCTGGTAACCATAAGTTTGTTTTCCACACCAGTGACTCTATTTCTGTTTTGTAACTAAGTTCATTTGTACCACTTTTTTAGATTCCACATATAAGCGATATCATATGATATTTGTTTTTCTCTGTCTGACTTACTTCATTCAGTTTAATGTGGCCGTTTGGGGATCACTCTCAAACAAAATCATAAATATTGAATGTATGGCTATCAAGGTCTACTCTTCATCCCCATCCTTTCTGTTATTGTTGTTATTTCATCCTCTTTGTTTTATGTATTTGTGTATTTTTTGCTATACTGTTTGAAAGTAAGTTGCAAACAATGTAACATTTTATGTCTAAATACTTCAGCGTATGTATTTCCTAATGATAAGGAAATTTTTTATAATACATGCCATTATCTACCTAGGGAAATCAACAATTTTCTTATCCCATCTAATACCCAATTCATATTCATATTTTCCCTACTTGTCCTAATATTGCTTTTAGTGTTTTGCTTTTAGGGTTTCTTTTTTTGTTGTTTTTTTTCTTGAAAAGAAACCAATCAAAGTGTACTTATAGCATTTAATAGTTACATCCCTGTGATATTTTTAAAGCTGGAACAATTCCCCCACCTTATTAGTTTGTTTTTATGATATTAACTTTAAGAGAGTAGGTTAATTCTCTTGAACAAAATCCCATGTTCTAGGTTTGTCTGATTTTGTGTGTGTGTATCCTTTATCTTGTTATTCTATCCTATTTTTGAAAACTTAGAAGTTGGTTGCAAAGACCTGATTAGAAACAGGTTGTGTACTTTTGTCCAGAACAACTTGATAGGTGCTACAGTGATTGCTCCACTATTAGTGCTAAGTTTGCTCACTTGATTAAGATGGCAATAGCCAGGTTTCCCAGTAGTAAAGTACCTGTTTTCCTTTAACAATTAGAACTAATTTGTGGGATGATTTTTTTGGCTCATATGAATATCCTTTTATCTAATGGCATTAGCATCCATTGATGTGCCTTATTTGAATCATTTATTCCACTGGAGGTTGCCAATTGGTAATTTTAAAATTTTCTCACTTTTTACATGTATTAACTAACCACTTCTCTGGAAGGAAGAGCCTTCCGTCATCAATGGGGGATGCTTTAGCTCCTTTCAATAGTTCATATCAGTACAACATGTTTTACTATCAATTATCTAAAATAGGCTCAGATTATGGAACTGAGTTGTAGATCAGTGATAACATATTTTATATATACTTTTTAAAGCATTTTGATGTACATTAAAGTTGGAAGTGGAGAAGAGATGAAATTTAAAGCAGTGTTTCAAAATGGTGAGCAGATATTATAAGAGGTTTGATGGAAAGGATTTCCACAAGTCACTGTCAATATCACCAAATATTTATTGATCTAAAATGAAATTATTAATACCAGGCACTAAAAGAGCTTACCGTATCCCAAAATACTAATGATATGAATAGTCAATGTGGATAAATATTTAGACCTGACAGGAAGTAAATTAATACAAGTAATTTGAACCATCCCCCTGTTGCTCCAGCTTTAGTCATCTCTCAGCTCCACATTCCAACATGCAAGGCCTTTGATAACTGGGGCTGTTTCTTGGATCCCAATCTGCCAATTTTTCAAGCCCAGCTCAAATCCCAACTCCCTCTGTGATGCTCCTTCCTCCCTGTCCTCTGCGGATGGCACTTCGTACCTCTGTTACATCTGTGGTACTTGACTCAGTTTCCTGTTTGGTCTTCTAATTGGCTTCCATAAGCAAATCTCCTATTCAAACTGTGGAAGATCCTTAAGAACATGACTATCTATGACCAAAAATTTAAAAGCTCTTTTTTCATGTGGCATTGCTGGGTTTTGCATTCCTTATGAGAATCTCTCTGAAAGTTACAAACAGATGTGAAAGTGTTATCAGGCAGGGCTATCTCCTTAGTGTAGCTTTCTTTGCTTTCTAATACGGATCACCCTGCAAAAACAGGTTTTTGTGTGAAAGTTAAAGCTAGAATTGAGGATTACACACCACCTATTCTTTGGAAATAATGTGAAGGCCTACTTCTTTGACTATGACAAAAAGAAAGAAAAAAGAAAAAGACAGGCATAAATTCATCTTGATTTAAATATTACAACGAAAACAAAGCTTATTTTACATAGCTTGAACCTTTTTGTTCCTTTTGTTACCAATTTGAACACTGTTTTAAATGGAAATAAAACAATGGTATTTTGTGCTTCTTGAAGATTTTTTAGAAAGTTTTCACCCCACTCAACAAGACATGATTTGCAATACCTTTTCTCTCTGTCTCCTTCATAAAAGCATTTTGTATTTATGCAGGTTTTTCATCTGAGGACCTCAAAGCATTGGCTGCTATTTTTTGTTACCAGATGATGATGACAAAACGATCACCCCTTTTGTTTTCTGTCCGTGCAGAAGCCGGTGGTAAAAAGCTACGGAGCACCGTGCAGAGAAGTACAGAGACAGGCTTGGCTGTGGAAATGAGGAACTGGATGACTCGACAGGCAAGCCGAGAATCTACAGACGGCAGCGTGAACAGCTACAGCTCAGAAGGAAAGTGAGTGATGCTGGCTGGGCCGTGGTCTCCGTGCCTTGCTGGAGACCTTCTCCTCTACCTCACTCTCTGTGCTTTCACCAAAGCTAACTCACATGCCCTATAGCACCATTTTAACTTTCACTGGCTGATTTGCTGTGAAGAAAACTTTTGCTTACGTGCCACTGAGAAATGTGGCATATCTGGCTTTTTATGTCAATGGAAATAGGTTTGGGGATAAAGTGTTTCAATTTAAGGGCAAGATGCTAAAATGTGACTGTCACCAATAGAAGTTTGCCCTACCTTGAAATAATACATAAAAGCACAGAAATAATAAGCACTTGTGCCCATGCCACACGTACGATGCTAATTTTTTAAATCTTTGCTCTAAGAGTTATTACTAAAAAATATAGAATATTGATACATACTTAGTTCCATCCAGTAACGAACAGTTTGGATAAATGTTAACAGCCAGAAAGAAATGCCACAAAGTTGGTGAGCCTTTCTTTTAGGTAGTTATCATGTAGCTTTCCCTTGACTCCACTGTGTCTGAGATATTTTTAAAGCATTTGTAAAGATTGTACAGCCCTGTCCCCAACAAATTAACAATAATTAGCAACTGCAGATCGTAGATGGGTGCGTAAAGGACATTAATAGAGGAAAGTGGGGTTTACTGACCTCATCTGTCATCACCATGGAAGCACCAGGTGCTTAGGCAACATATGTGTAGTCAGTTCACAGATGTGAGGCCATAGGAGCAGCTAGCACAATTATATAAATACAAGAGATTTATATGGTTTCCATACATTTATAAATAAGGTTATATGGGATATTTATGGAAGCATTAAAAAGGTTTGGATTAACTGTATATTTGGGAATTAAGCTTGGGGGACAAAATAGATTTGACATTAATCAAGGAAGTCTTAAAAGAGATGGAGAATCAAGTAAAAAAGAAATGTGCAGTGAGCACTCATCACTGCAAAGCACTGTGTTAGACACTGTTAGGGATATAAAAATGTTTAAACTATGACCCCTGTGCTCCAGGTGTTTATAGTCTTATTGGAGCAATGGGATGAATACTCATAAATTCATTCAACAGATATTTCCATACCTCCTAGTGTTCTAGGCACTTTGCTATGAGTTGGGGATATGTCATACGAGGAAGCAAAAATCAGTTGGTGGTTAGACCATAGGCTTCAGAATCATATAGGCTTAAATTCTAATCTGTTTTTTGGTGCTGTAGAAACTTGGGCAAGTTATGTGATTTTTTTAAGATTCATTTTAATTAATTGATTGAGTTTAACAAGTACTTATAATATTTCAGGCATGGTTCTAATGCTGGATATATATCAGCAAACAAATAAGGAAAAAACCCCTACCCTCATCAAACTTACAGTCTAACAGATAAGATGGACAATAAACTTGAAAAATTGTTCAAATAAAAGAAAAATTAGGAAAATATATCATATTTAATATATAATAGATTAGGTGGTATAAGTGCTAAGGAGAAAAAGGTGAGAGAGGAGATGGCAGGGGTTATGGGTAGGGTTTTATGTAGGTTAGACAGGGAAAAGGGCACATTTGATTAAAAATCTGAAGGGAGTTAGTGAACACGTGAATGTTTGAAGGAAGAACATTTCAGGCTGAAGCAACGCTGAGGCTGGAGCTTACCTGGCATCAGTAGTGGGAATGGTGGCACCGGGGAATGAGGGCAGGAGTAGTAAAAAACTAGGAATTAAGATATGGGGGGCAGGGATGGACAGGTTGTATTGTCTTTATACATCATTGCAAGGACTTTGCTTTTACCCAGATCGAGATGTGAAACCAGTGGAGGATTGTGAGCAGAGGCCTGACATTATCTGGCTTCAGTTTTAACAGATCACTCTGATTGCTGTGGGAGTGGAGAGAAAGGTGGCAACGGGGAGATCATTCAGAAGGCTGTTGCAGCAATACAGAAAGAGAAAATGATGGCTTGGACCTGAGTGGTAGCATTAGTGAGGTCGGATTCTGGATGTATTTTGACAGTAGAGACAATAAGATTCAATAATGCATTTGATATGAATGTGAGAGAAAGAGTGTATTAGTTTGCTAGGGCTGCCGTAACAAAATACACAGAAACAGTACCACTTAAACAACAGAAATTTATTTTCTCATAGTTCTGGAGGCTAGGAATCTAAGATCAAGGTGTCAGCAAGTTTGGTTTCTCCTGAGACCTCTCTCCTTGGCTCCCAAATGGCCACCTTCTCGTGTCCTCACATGGTCTTTTCTCTCTTCATGGATACCCCTGGTGTTTCTTCTTCTTATAAGGACACCAGTCGTATTAGCTTAGGGCCCCACCTTTATGACCCATTGAACTTTAAATATCCCTTTAAAGGTTCTACGTCCAAATACAGTCATACTGAGGATTACGGCTTTAATATTCAGTCCAGAGGAAAGACAACTCCAGGGCTGAGCAACTGAAAGAATGAAGTTGCCATTTAAGACAGGAAGCCTCCGAGAAGAGCAGAGTTTGATGTTTTGTTTGTTTGGGGTTTGAGAGTCAGCTTGGGACAAGTTGAGTTTCAATTGCCTATTAGACATTCAAGCAGGTAAGGAGACAGAGCAGTTAGTTAGAATACAGGTCTGGGGCCCAAGTGAGAGGCCCAAGCTGGAGATGTCAGTCTAGGCGATATGAGCATAGATGGTGTTTAAACCCTTGAAACTGGATGAGATTGCCAAGGGAATCAGGACTTACAGAGAAGAAGTCAAAAGATGGAGCCTCCTATATTTAGTGGTAAAATTAGCAAAGGAGACTGAGGAAGAATAGCCAAAGAGGAAAACCAGGAGGCTAGAGAGTCCAGGAAGCAAAGTGGAGAAAGTGTTTCAAGGAAGAGGGAGGGATCAGTTGGGTCAAATGAGGCTAATATGTTCAATTAGACAAGTCTGGAGTATTAACGGTCGGATTTACCACTGTGGCTGCTAGGTAACGTTGATCAGAGACATTTTGGTGGAGTGGAGAAAAAGTGAGGAAGAGAGCAAGGAAAAACTGATTTGATTTTCAAAGGAGAATGAGAGGAAAGAAATCAAAGACGGTACATAGAGACAGCTCTACGAAGTTTCAAGGAGAGAAACGGGGTGGTAGCTGGGGAGGGAAGGAGGTTAGGAAAGGGATTTTTTTAAGGTGGAAGAAATAGCAGTGTGTTTGGGTGTTGATGGGAATGATCTGAAGACTTTCTTCATCGATAAAATGGGTTAAATAATAGAACCTCTCATAGTGCAGCTAAGAGATTCAGTATGCTAATGCCTGTCATGGAATAAGTGCTCAAAGTGTACTGAGTGCTATACATAGAAATCACAGTTCATGCCCTCCAGACAAGGAAAAGAAAGACACATAAACAGAGGCTTGCAATACAGGGCGAGGGCTGCTAGAGGATAAGGAGGGAGAGCCGTGGAGGTGCAGTGGGGAGGTTGGGATCCAATTAATGTAAGTGGCAAAATAGGTACCAACTGCTCCTGCCACGGAAAGGGGGCTAGATGGAAACAGGAGTCGAAGGTTTAATCCTGTGTGTTATTTTACTTTTAGTCTGATTTTCCCTGGTGTCCGCTTGGCCTCTGATAGCCAATTCAGTGATTTTCTGGATGGCCTTGGCCCTGCCCAGCTAGTGGGGCGCCAGACTCTGGCCACACCTGCCATGGGTAAGAATTTGTCACGTAATTGTTTTTCTTTTAGATTATGGAAGATCACATTCTTTAATTTAATAGGATCTTTAGCAGTATTATCAGGAATGAGTAGCTTAGATTTAAACAAAAAACTTTGACTAATTTTTTCCATTTTAATTTATATGCTTTTTAAAGTAAGATATCATTGATAAATTTTTAAATATATTTGAATTTAGGAAAAGATGTAGGAAATGATGAAACAATGATAAACCAAGGTCTTTGGCACAAGCATTTCTCTTACTGTTTGTTTCTTCCTCACACGCCATTAGGTGACATTCAGGTAGGAATGATGGACAAAAAGGGACAGTTGGAGGTGGAAATCATTCGGGCCCGCGGCCTTGTTGTAAAACCAGGTTCCAAGACACTGCCAGGTAAGAACAGAAGATATTCTTCTATTATTGGTCATAATCCACACTTTTCAATTCAGAGACTTTGTTTTTGATTAGATGCTGGAAACTTTGCTCTTAAATGATCAAGGATACTAATAAATGAGACAGTTAAGTGGGTTTGTGTGTTTGTCCTGAGTGAGCACCCAGTGAGGGTGGTCTGACGGGGATAAGACAAGTCATTAGATAAGCACATATGTGGTAGAAACCACTGCAAAATAAAACCTATCAATCACATTCATTTTGTACGACATGTACATAAGAAGTTCTTGTTAGCTGGTGTTTGTGTTATTCTTCAGTTTATCTGGAGCTTCTAAATTCTCCTTAAGAATCCTTAGAGTCCTGGAATTAGAATAAAAATAGTTACAGGCTCCCAAAGTAGCATAAGCCCATATGTGAAGGACATTCTAATTATAAGATTCTTACTTCCTGTAATGTATAGAGAGGCACCATTATAAGTTTTTATTGTGATGTCACATATTTCTTACCGAAATGTCATAATCTAAGGTGCTTAGAGCCATGAGGAGTGCCACAGATTCCAGATGTCTGATGCAGAGATGCAGAGAACATTGGATATGAAGTATAGAACAATTCTGAAACTCGGTTTCTCACCTCAGCACCTCCACTGACTGAACTGTAATTTTGAATCTCTAGCTTCCCTGTCCTTGCAGAAATTCCAAATTGTAATGTATGTTACCTATTGTACAGCCTTGCAGTGGTGATTAAGACACTTGTGTTCATAAACGTCTTGGCGTTTAGTCAGCTGACTCTGCTAGAAAGAACACTGCAGTTTGTACACGCACGAAAATGTTTTTATGAAGAGTCTGTCAGAAAAACTTCAACCCATGGTATTCATGATTAGTTGCCTCTTCCTGGCTAATTTGAACATATTACATCAAACCCCATCCCTGTTGTGTACCCACACCATCAATAAATAAACCCTTTTGAGTGATCAATGATTTGTGGGGATGGGTGAGTAAAACAATATAATTTCGAGCACGTTTAAGTAGATTTTAGTATTGACACATGAAAAACTGAGCGAGACATCTTCCTTGAAATTGTTAGGAACTGGAAGCATTTCTCTTTTTTTTAATGCGGTTGTTCAAATCCATATAACCAGTTGATGGCAAAATAGTAATCAACTCAGAGGCTATGTTAACATTGCCTAAAACTACCTGAATGGCTGATAGTTATCTATTGTTTAGCTAATGATTTTGACGTAATGTGGAAAGGCCAGTGATTTTTGACCGCTGGCTCTTCCAGCCTAAGATTAAGCTGTGGCAGACGTCACCCGTAAGCTGGGTGGTTCCGTAACCAGAGCTCATCACTTAACTCTCCTCTGTGTTTTCTTTCCCAAGCACCATATGTAAAGGTGTATCTATTAGATAATGGAGTCTGCATAGCCAAAAAGAAAACAAAAGTGGCAAGAAAGACGCTGGAACCCCTCTACCAGCAGCTATTATCTTTTGAAGAAAGTCCCCAAGGAAAGGTTTTACAGGTATTTACTGAATTATATATTCCTTACCTAAGAAAGTGTCTTCATGGAGTCAAACTTTGTATCCAACATCTTTTCTTACCGCATCCTTTTCCATTCCTCACAGCTGAAGTTCTTGGGAAACTTCAAAGCAGTGGCCAGTGCTATAAAGCTATACACACTAGGGAACTATCGATATATTCAATATCCTGTAATAAACCATAATGGAAATGGATGTGAGAAAGGAAAAAAAAGCTATACACACTGTTGTTTCCTTTAAAGTGACTATAGACTTGTAAACCCCCATCACACATAAGCTCCCATCTTCCTTGATTGCTTATGATCTTAACACTCCTGTAAAGTTTTCCTAACGTACCTTCGGATTCTAGTAAAGACAACTATCCCAGTAATTAAATACAACTACGTAACTTGATGTTTGATGTCAGCGCGTTAACTGAATGTATTTTAGTTTACAAGCCTTTACATACATGATTATACTGACATCGCTCTTTTAATTTTGCCAACAGATCATAGTCTGGGGAGACTATGGCCGCATGGATCACAAATCCTTTATGGGAGTGGCCCAGATACTTTTAGATGAACTGGAGCTATCCAATATGGTGATCGGCTGGTTCAAACTTTTCCCCCCTTCCTCCCTAGTAGATCCAACCTTGGCCCCTCTGACAAGAAGAGCTTCCCAATCATCTCTGGAAAGTTCAACTGGACCTTCTTACTCTCGTTCATAGCAGCTGTAAAACTGTTGTCATAGCAACCAGCGTTACAAAAAAAAAAAACAAACCCACAGGTCGCAAACCCTGGTAACACTGCATGCTTAATGTTGTGTCTTCTGAGCCTGTTTCTAGGGATACAAAGCGATCCTGTGTTCTCAGAGGAAGTTGCACACATTGTGCCCTAAAGAAGGCCCTCAGGTGAAAGAGCGGAGCTATGACGAACTATCAGGTTTGGAGTTCAATAACACTCACGTTTCGGTCCAATCCGAAGCCATGGATTAATCTCAAAGAATCAGTTTCATGCAGCAAAAGCCCTTTTCAATGGCACCTTTATATTTTTATCGTTCCTTTTTCTTCATTTCTCTGACCCCAAAGTCCTGTGATGCCACAGAAATGGAGCTATCCAGCCATTATGCCATGTTACAAGTCAAGGCATGAAGTCCTAGGAAGCATCAGGTGAAAAGCAAGAGACCAAAGACTTGGTCCAGGACAAAAAACGTCAGCCCTCCTCTGGACGGGGACGGGAGCAGCCAGTCCAACGTGACAGCGTGAACAGTGGCAGACTTCGGAGCTCCAGCAGGCATGGCACTCACCAATGCCAAGATGAGCTGGACTCTGAAAAACAAAATTCTGTGGCTACACTGTACCCAACGAAATTAAAGAAACTTTTGTTTGCATGGACACAGATTAGCTGAATACTTAAATTATTTTCTTGGGGCTGCAACTTGCAAAAAATAAAAATAAAAATCAGCCATTTTCAACAATTTATATTATTTTTAAAAATAAATTTCACTAGTGCATGGTTTTAAAAAAGGGAGAGAATGCAACAGGGTGATACAAAGACACACCATGTTTATTCTTTAAAGTAATCATAGTCTGTGTTTTGGCAGACATTACAGAAGAAAATACTTTCTAGAAAATACCTAAAATTCTCTTTATGTGACAAATAAGTATAACATATTCAATTTATTTCCATGTTAAATATGCAAATCTTACAAAGTTCAATATGTGCAAACTGTTCACATCTTTCTTCCACTATCTATCTCACTTTTCTTCTTCTCCCTCTTTTAATCTTTTATTTTCTTTCTCCCTACCAGAGTGAACATTATGCTAAAAAATTACAAGTTTTTGACCTGATACTCTCTTATACCCCATGTTTGATTCAGAGCTATAGATGCTTTTGAATCTCTGAATCTCTCAAGGGGGGAAAAAACTATTTAAGAGCTTTCTTTATTTCAAGCATGTTGAAAAGGATTTTGCAACATGACTTGGGAGTACATTAGAGTAAGTCAGCATGTATTTGATAAAGAAGATATTTGAACTTTTGCAATTTATTGTACAGTGCATGGTAATTTTATTTTCATCTTCAAAGTTCAGTTTACAGGAAAATCCTAAAATCATGTGGCCATTGTAATGTCTAATAAATTTGTTTTTAGCACCAGCATTATTCATACAGGGGTTAAAGTATTATTTCTAGAAGGTCTTAGGTTTTGTGTTTTGTTTTTTAATTAATTAAAGCAATTCCTTTAGCCAATTTCCATTTACTATGTGAATAGAAACACTGCTAACAATCTGGAGCCCTGAAACACAAGGCTGTTTATTAATTCATTTTTCTGTAGTAAAATTCAATTTTTCACAAATTATATTTCTAAAGAAATATAGCAAACATAAATTTGCAACAGATAATTTTAAAGCTCTAATTTTTAGGTGACTCAAAGAAAGTCAGTCAGTCTGCCTATTAACAGTTCTTTGATGCCATCACTGAAAGTCTACACACAAATCCCCAAAATCAAACCCCTGCCTTTGGTTTTACAGACAGTTATTACCATTGGGTGGTGCTGCAAGGTCAAATTTCTCTTAAGTTCCCCGACTTAGGAGAAAAGTCACCTAGTAATGTAATAAACCACCCATACTTCTTTGTTTCTTTCTGTGCACTTTGATAACACATTCTTATAGATGGATTTTAACTTCTTGCAACAACTTTTGAAATCCACGTACATACCATTTGTTTAAGTTAAAGCCACGCACAAAAATTGCTCTTTTGTGTTCCTTTTTAAATTCAGTGTTGACCATTCAAAACTATCATGCTTGATATGGTGCAAAAGTTAAAAATGAGTATCACTAAAAATGCCTTCTCTTTATGTGGTGCAATACGAAATACACAGAGACAGACTGTGTCTTGACATTCTGAGACCTACGATGGACCCAGGTAAAGTTGAAAAGAACGAATAAAACTTTATTGAAATAATTTAGACACTTGTGTACCAGCAACAATTGATTTAATAGACCTATAGTGTCTATACTCTCCCTTAGAATAAACGTTTACCATTTTCCTGATACTAAGATGCAGTCACATAATCTTTTGTGCATATTCCTATATAAATTATTTCTAATTTTAATAAGAAGGACATGACTGTATGGAATACTTGTACATACCTGTCATTATGCAGTATTTATTTTAATGTTGGTGTATTTTTTTTTTTAATTTTCACGTCTGCACCTCGACTTGTGGTTTAGTCATGTAAATAGCACTATTCCAGTGACCATTGCTGCCCTGTACATAGTATGTTTTAAAAGTAAAGGGAATTCCAGTTGGAAAAAAAAAAAGGGCAGATTAGTCCTGTAATGAACACCAACTAATGTAAAACTCAAATTCATTCTCGTGATGGTATTTAACACTTTAAATAAAACATTTTCTTTGCAGACGTTGTATGCATGGCCTTCTGACTTCTTCCCACACATTCCCAAGCCTGCTACAGCTCATTCCCTGAGCCCGCACATGATTTAAAGACAATGAAGTCATCTTTTCCACCTCTCCATAACAGAAGCAAACTGCTGGTCTTAGCAGATAGCCCTCAGTAGAGCACTTCTTTAAAATGCCAAAGGATTTCGGCTCACATCATTAAAACTGGTTGCTTTTAAAAAAGGTTATTGCAGATTGAGGTGCTTTCTGATGAAATGACTCAGCAACTCACAGATTTAAATGAGTGAGATTTCTGAGTCAGTGTGGCCTCCACTAACAGAAGTCAAAGAGAATCACACACAGGCTCTGCCATTCCCTGGTTGGAGATGGCGAGGGTGACAGTTGGCACTATGCTATGTGTTTCCACTGATGTGTCGGTTCAACTTTGTGGGGGACTGGGGTGGGGTGCATTTTCAGTTGGGGACACACGTGTGGTAACCTGACATGGAGCAACCGATATATAACAACCTGTCCAGAGACTGGCTTCTGTCGCGTATGAGTGGAGGAGAGGGTCTCTCCACACCCTTCTAGGGTGGTTCCTCAAACTGCGAGAAAGAACCCCAGCAGAGTTCCAGTGGAAGTCCTCCCCGGCTCTAAATTTAAGAGTGAGTTCGATTAATTAGAAATCCAACTGAAATCCAAACCTAGTTCTCTCTCCATTCCTTGAACCAGCCGTTTCATTTCCAAGGACTTGATTCCAGCCCAGTCCCCCATATCTATCCCATATTATCTTTTCACTATTTAATATATACTCTCTGCTCTAGCAAGCTATTTCTTTGCTGTTCATACACTCCTAAAAATCTCCTTGCCTTTTTTATATGCCCTCTCCTGAAAAGCCCTTCTACTTTCTCAAAAGTGATCCATGTTAGTCCCTTCCTGCAATTCCTGGCTCAGGACTGAGCTCTCCTGTAGCAGTTCCTGACTAAACCCTAACCACATGGCTGCATCGACGCTAACACCTTCACTTTCCCAGAAGCTCCAGACACCAAGGGTCCACAAGCAAAGATGAAGGACACGATGGTCACTATCATGGGGGCTGTGGGAGAATTGGCCAAGAAATCACCAAAGCTGTCTGTCTATACTGACTTAACCTTTAACATTCTTGGCATAAAAATCACATTCTCTGCATGTCTGTCTCCACTCACACAGCTTATGATGCCTCAATATCCTCTAGCATCCATGGACTGAATGAACAGAAGTTTACACAACCACCTTTGGTTTGTGAAATGTGTATTGAGACGCAGTGTGTAAGAGGGAATAAAAAACAAAAACAAAATCTACAGCACTCAAATTCTTCATATGACTTAAGTCACTTAGTCTCTCTGGCAATCATTTCTTCACCCAGGAAATAAGGAGTTTGAGTTAAACATTCTTCCATCATTAAATCAACACTTTGACTAACTTATAAGCTCCTTCAAGGAAGGGACCATATATGGGCTTTTTCCCCCCTCTTTTGTATCCTCAGTGATAAGAACAATGCTGGACACATAGATGGTCCATAAGTATCTGCCAAATTAATGAATATTTAGTCCTTGCTATTTTGAGACACTATTCTAGGCATTGTAGTGAACAGAAAAAGCATGGCCCTGTCCCCATGGGACTTTCATTCTACTAAGGAAGACACACATTGGGTAAAAAATGACAAGTAAGATAACTTTCCAAAGGGGATAAAAGCTATGGAAATATACAGCAGTGTCTTAACCCAGTCAAGAGAGTCGAGGAAGGCTAATATCTATAAAACTGAACAGGAGTTAAATACAAGGTGATGGTGGCAATGGGAGATGGGAGTTAGGTGAAGAATAATCCAGGCAGAGAGAACAGCAGCTGAGAAATTTGAGGGTAGGGAACTGTAACTCTACCACTTAGTAGTGTGTCTAAAGCAAAGGTGAATTCATACGAAGTGCTTATGAGTGAACAAATGAATAAACAATACAGATTTCTGCAGCCTAAGCTACTTCTGAACCATTGAGGGTTTCCTTGAGAAGATAGTTTTAACTTAAACTTGATGCGAGGACTATTCATAGTCATCGGTAAGGGATAATCCTCTATTTAATTATATTTAAAATGGTTCTCAGAATGCTCCTCAGTCCTTAATCCCATTCAATTGTTAGATCTTTGAACATAGGAACCATGGTCTATAGCTCTGTACCCAGCATAGCACCTAGCTCAGCACTAAGCACATTACAGTTGCCGAATACACAGCATTAACAGTGAATATCCCTTTCAGATATTCTAGGAAAGATTGTGGTTATCAACTTGGAAGATTCCCGAGTCCTAAAATTTATGTTCATAGTTTGTATATGGTGGAGTTAGAAAGACTTTAAACCTGTGGTGTTCTTAATGCCCAAGCACCAGCTTCCTGTCATTTTGCTTTGAGGTAGGGGACTATTTTGTTTAGTATGCTTCCTTTTCTGATCTATCCATAGTGTTCCCAAGAGACCTGCCATTTTCTAACTAATCCCATTCTCCTGGCTTCAACTGATGGTGGTATAGGGGCTGCAGACTCCTAAAATGGGTCAGTCTGTACCCTTGCCTGTGAAGATATGTTATTTTTTGCCTTGATACCAAAGAGGCAGTTCATCTCCAGTGACAGAAACTATTAGATGGGGAAAAAAAAGGCCAGGAGCTGTCAGTGGCTATGTTTTCTGATATATGATGGAAATTAGATTAAGAAAGAGAAGAAAGTCAGCAAAGCCAAAGTGGAGGCATGAATTGAAGAGAGTCCTGCAGGTTTCATGTTCCTGGTTCCGTTACGACTGAGGATCAGCTGCATATTTGCTCTTCCAAGACAGCCCATACATTCTAGCTCTGGTTAGTTGGGTGCCTGCTATATGAAGTCACAAGTCCTAATTAATACATTTGGCCAAGGACAAGGCTGATGGAATCGTAGAACCTTGAAGGAGCCTTTGAGGTTACCTAGGACAATCTCATAGCATTAAGAGAAACCCTAAAAGGTGGCCATCAAACCTCTGCTTGCAAGTGGCTGGAGAGATAAATTTGGGAATATAGCTCATTCCGTGGTCTCTAACAGACTCACCTTTCTAGTACCTAACCTAAATCTCCCTTCTGGAATTTTGCACTTCCTGGGCTCAGTGTTACCAAGTCCAGGCTCATACTGCTCACCACACAACAGGCCAATAAATCAAGAGATGAGCTGTTGGGGCAAGGAATAGCGACTTTATTCAGAAAGCTTGCAGACCAAGAAGATGGTGAACTTGTGCCCCAAAGAACCATCGCACCTGAGTTAGAACTCAGGCTTCTTTTATACTAAAAGGGGAGGGAGTAAAGTCAAACACTTCCTGGTTCCGGTACACCTCCAGAGGGGATGTGTTAATTTCTTCCTGCCTGCAGTCATTCACAGGTGGGCCTGGTCAGGATGTTTCCTGTGAGCTAAACAAAGGTTTTTTTAGCTTAATGCTCATTACCTGCGAGGCAGGGTTCCCAGAGATGGGCCACTATGTATAATTTAAGCTCATAGGCAACATAATTTTAGTGATTAACTTGTAATAGAATACAAAGGTTCTTTCCTATTACAATTCCTGACTGACAATGTCCACTCCACCAACTTGTGGGAAAAGGACAAAGACCGCTCTGGCTACTTCTGGAGGTGACAAACATTCCTTAGAATATTTAGTCAGTCCTTTTTTGTATCTACAACTATCTGAACCTGATGAAGCCAGTTAGCACTTTGTTGTCTAATTTGTAATTGAACTTGGGTGTTTTGGTTCCAGTTCCCAATACATATACTAAATTCCTGTGCTATTTATTTGGACAAAATTAAACAACTTGGTTGACCCTTCTCCAGCTACAATGAAATTCCCATCTACTTCAGTTGGATAGGCAGACCTGTTGGAGGCAAACTCATGAACAGAGATTAGTATAGTGCCCAAAGTCTCAACATCATTGGCAACTGCTAGGTCTTTTAAAGCATCTATAGATTCTCTCACCTGGGCAGACACCTGGAATGGCCTACCATTCAGTGTTTCAAAGGGACTTAATTTAAGCCTGCTACTGGGAGCCACTGATCCATAGCAGGGCAACTGGCAAGGCCTTATCTCAAGTTAAATTAGTATCCATTTTCTCGGGTTTTCCTGTTGATTGTGGTCTCCAGGATGAATGTAATTCCAATGCCTTAATCCAAATCAGGGGATAATTTCCTTAAGGAGGGCTTTAACCAATTAAAAGATACTGATTTTAAAAACTAATAACAAAACTGCCACACACAAAACAAATGGTCCACAAAAAATTCTCCTTTTTCTGAAGGTTTTACAATGCATTGTTGTTATTAACCAGTCTTTTACTATGAAACTTAAATGGCCAGTTGAGACCAACTGTTCTGAGACCATCTTCAACCACTGATTAAGACTGGGGTGGCAGGTATAATATTCATTTAACCTTCTGAGCTTTCTGGGCAGACTTGGTGACCTTGCCAGCTCCAACTGCCTTCTTGTCCACTGCTTTGATGACACCTATAGCAACCGTCTGTCTCATGTCACCACCAGCAAAGTGGTCCAGAGCAGGGTAGTCAGAGAGGGTCTCAACACAGTGGGCTTGCCAGGAACCATATCAACATCTCAAGAATTTGGGGCCATCTTCCAGCTTTTTCCCAGAATGATGATCAATCTTCTCCTTCATCCCAGCAAACTTGCAGTTCATTCCCCACTGTCAATTTTACCCAGGGCTCGGGGTGTGGGGAATTAGGCAAGTCCAAGGGAGCCCCAGGCCTCTTCATTCATCAGAGTGTTCCTCTCTTCCTACCATGTGAGAGGCTCTCGTCTTATTGTGTTTCTTCTTATGATTCAGCCTAGGGCAATCTGTTTTCCAATGTTCTTCCTCCTTACAGTAAGTACATTGTTCCTTACTGTCGTGGCTTACCTCTCTTTGGGTTACTCGCTTTCCTGGAATCCAATGTCACTGCCAAAAAATGGCATTTCGTTTTGCATCATCTTTCTTGTTTTTCCCTGTTGAACGCTTTAAAAGCAGCATCCACAGCTGAGTGCCAGGGGCCACGTGACTTAGGAAGCAGGGCTGACTGCGACTGTGTGAGCCACAGTTTTATACCTGTGCCACCAGCTTTGTAAATTCAGCACCTGTGGGACATCCAAACGGACAATGGCTGCTTCTGCTGCTGGGACAGTCTGGCCTTAGCAGCTGTGGGCTTTGCGGGTGCGTGCACGTGGGGGCTTGGCCAGGGTCTGGGCTGCCTCCATAGCTTCCACAGTGGGTCCAGGTGCGCAACTGCTGTGGTCCTAAAACCTGACTTTAGTGGATCTGTGCTGGTGGCCTTGTGAAAACAACGCCTGAGGGACACTAGGGCCGAGTGCTGGCATTCCCAAGGACTCTGTGAGCCCGCACAACAGATAAAAAGGTGACACAACAGCGCACACTCACTGGGGAACAGCTCCGGCAGAGGAATACCCAGGGGCTCCTTTCCCAGTGGGTACACTCCAATCCTGCCTATCTCATACTGCAGCTCAGAAACACGGCTCAGAAATGGATTGGGGGCTTCTACTCCAACAACTAGGGAGCAGACCCTGCCCCTGACAGGGCAGTGACAGTGACAGGGCAGTGACAACCACAGAGCAAAGAGGAGGCCCCATTCAATATCCAGTGCAGGCTCTGGTCACCAAAATACCAGTCACACCTCCTATTAAGGGGATAATGGCCAGCATACACTGAGGAAAGAGGCAGCAAGCATCCATACTAAAAACAGCCCTCACACCAAAAAATATTAAACTCACGCAGGCTACACAGGGATGCTCCCACATAAAAATAACCCTCCAAGACCACAGTAGTTAATTATTTCTCCTAAACTCAGAGTAGGAGAAATATAAGGGGAAAAAAATGAAGAAGCAGGGGAACCACTCTCAATTAAAACATCAAGAGAATTCCCCTGAAGGAACAAACAATGAAACAAACCTCTTCAGTCTAATAGACACTGAGTTCACAGAGAAGGTAATGAAAATACTGAAGGAATTAAGAAAGGCTATTGACAGAAATGCAGATTACTGTAAAAAAACAAAAAAACAAACTAGAAACTATAAAGAGGAGCCAAGAAAAATTAGAAAATTCATTTGCAGAGACAAAAGCTGACCTAAGGCAATGAATAGCAGGATGAATAATGCAGAAGAACGAATAAATGATCTGGAAGATAGAATAATGAAAATCATCCAATTAGAACAGCAGACAGAAACCCAAATGAAAAAAAAAGAGAGAACATAAGAGACCTATGGGATAATATAAAGCATGCCAATCTATGCATACTAGGAATCCCAGAAGGAGAAGACAAAAGGGGATTGAAAATGTATTTGAAGAAATTATGGCTAAAACATCCCAAACCTAAAGAAGGAAACAGATATCCAGGTACAGGAAGCACAGAGGGTTCCAAATAAGATAAACTCAAACAGACCTACACCAAGACATATTATAATTAAGTTGGCAAAAATTAAAGAGAAGATTCTAAAGGCAGCAAGAGAAAAACAAAGAGTTAATTACAAGGGAGTCCCCATAAGGCAATCAGCTGATTTCTCTATAGAAACGTTGCATGCCTGAAAGGAGTAACAAGACATATTCAAAGTCCTGAGGGAAAAATCTGCAACCTAGAATATTCTACCCAGCAAGATCTTCATTTAGAAGGAGACAGAAAGAATTTCTCAGACAAGCAAAAATTAAAAGAATACAGCAATAAAAACATATCCTAAAGGAAATATTAAAGGTCTTCTCTAGAAAGGAAAGAAGTAAGAATCTACAGGAAAGAGAAAATCACAACTGGAAAGTAAATCACTTAAATAAGCCTGTAGAGAGATTTTATAAAAAATCTGTGAAAGAGATGATAACCACAATGAACAGCAAAAGGATGAGCATGAAGATATAAAGGGGACAAAGCCATAAAATGTGGGGAAGAAGAGCAAAAAAAAAAAAAAATTGTAGAATTTTTTTTTTCTATAATGTGTTTGAGCCTATATGACTATCAGTCTAAAGCAAGTAGATACAGAAAGGGGTTAATATACTTGAGAAAACAAGGCAACCATAAATCAGAAACATATAATAGATTCCAAAAAAACAAAAAGAAGAGAACATAAGCATAATACAAAAGAAAATCATCAAACCACAAAAGGAAAAAGAAAAAGGAACAAAGAAGTAATACAAAATCAATGGGCAAACAAGGTTTAAAAACGGCAATAAATACATATCTATCAATAATTACCTTAAATGTTAATGGACTAAATGCTCCAATCAAAAGACACACAGCGACAGATTGGTTAAAAAAACAAGAGCCAACAATATGCTGCTCCAAGAGACCCACTTTAGGGCAAAGGACATGCATAGATTGAAAGTGAGGGGATGGAAAAAGATATTTCATGCAAACAGAAATGACGAGAAAGCAGGGGTTGCAATGCTCATATCAGACAAAATAGACTTTAAAACTAAGGGCATAAAGAAAGATAAAGAAGGACACTATATAATGTTAAAAGGATCAATACAAGAAGAGAATTTTACACTTGTCAACATATATGCACCTAATATAGGAGTACTGAAATACATAAAACAAATACTAACAGACATAAAGGGAGAAACTGATGGGAAGACAATAATAGTAAGAGACTTTAACACTCCACTCACATCAATGGACAGATCTTTGAGACAGAAAATCAATAAGGCAACAGAGATCTTAAATGATACAACAGAACAGTTAGACTTTATATTTTCAGGACAGTACATCCAAAAAAAGCAGAATACACATTCTTTTCAAGTACACATGGAACATTCTCTAGGATCGACCACATACTAGGCCACAAAACAAGCTTCAAAAAATTTAAGAGTGTAGAAATTATTTCAAGCATCTTTTCTAATCACAATGGTATTAAACAAGAAATCAACCACTGAAAAAGAAACGAGAAAAAAAAACTCACATGAAGACTAAACATGCTACTAAAAAACAAATAGATCAACAATGAAATCAAAGAAGAAATTTTAAAATATCTTGAGGCAAATGACAATGAAAACGGAACCATATAAAATCTATGGGATGAAGCAAAAGCAGTTCTTAGAGGGAAGTTCATAGTGATACAGGCCTTCCTCAAAAAACAAGAAAAATCTCAAATAAACATCTTAACCTACCACTTAATAGAATTACAAAAAGAAGAACAAACAAACAAAACCTAAAGTCAGCTGAAGGAAGGAAATTAATAAAATAGAGGTTTAAAAAAAAAACAATAGAAAAAAAATCAATAAAAGCAAGAGCTGGGAAGGAGGAACCAAGATGGCGGAGTAGAAGGATGTGCTCTCACTCCCTCTTGCGAGAACACCAGAATCACAACTAGCTGCTGGACAACCAACGACAGGAAGACACTGGAACTCACCAAAAAAAGATACCCCACATCCAAAGACAAAGGAGAAGCCACAGTGAGATGGTAGGAGGGGTGCAATCAGAGTAAAATCAAATCCCATAACTGGTGAGTGGGTGACTCACAGACTGGCGAACACTTATACCACAGAAGTCAACCCATTGGAGTGAAGGTTCTGAGCCCCACGTCAGGCTTCCCAACTTGGGGGTCCAGCAACGGGAGGAGGAATTCATAGAGAATCAGACTTTGAAGCCTAGTGGGAATTGATTGCAGGACTTCGACAGGACTGGGGGAAACAGAGACCCCACTCTTGGAGGGCGAACACAAAATAGTGTGCGCATCGGAACCCAGGGGAAGGAGCAGTGACTCCGGGGGAGACTGAACCAGACCTACCTCCTAGTGTTGGAAGGTCTCCTGCAGAGGCGGGGGGTGGCTCTGTTTCACCATGGGGACAAGGACACTGGCAGCAGAAGTTCTGGGAAGTACTCCTTGGCGTGAGCCCTCCCAGAGTCTGTTATTAGCCCCACCAAAGAGCCCAGGTAGGCTCCAGTGTTGCGTTGCCTCAGGCAAAACAACCAACAGGGAGGGAACCCAGCCCCACCCATCAACAGTCAAGTGGATTAAAGTTTTACTGAGCTCTGACCACCACAGCAACAGTCAGCTCTACCCACCACCAGAGCCTCTCATCAAGCCTCTTAGATAGCCTCAACCACCAGAGGGCAGAGAGCAGAAGCAAGAAAAACTATAATCCTGCAGCCTGTGGAACAAAAACCACATTCACAGAAACATAGACAAGATGAAAAGGCAGAGGGCTATATACCAGATGAAGGAACAAGATAAAGCCCCAGAAACACAACTAAATGAAGTGGAGATAGGCAACCGTCCAGAAAAAGAATTCAGAATAATGATAGTGAAGATTATCCAGGAACTTGGAAAAAGAATGGAGGCAAAGATCGAGAAGATGCAAGAAATGTTTAACAAAGACCTAGAAGAATAAAAGAACAAACAAACAGAGATGAACAATACAATAACTGAAATGAAAACTACACTAGAAGGAATCAATAGCAGAATAACTGAGGCAGAAGAACAGATAAGTGACATGGAAGACAGAATGGTGGAATTCACTGCTGCAGAACAGACTAAAGAAAAAAAATGAAGACAGCATAAGAGACCTCTGGGACAACATTAAACGCAACAACATTTGCATTATAGGGGTTCCAGAAGGAGAAGAGAGAGAAAAAGGACCTGAGAAAATATTTGAAGAGATTATAGTCAAAAACTTCCCTAATATGGGAAAGGAAATAGCCACCCAAGTCCAGGAAGTGCAGCGAGTCCCATACAGGATAAACCCAAGGAGAAACATGCCGAGACACATAGTAATCAAATTGGCAAAAATCAAAGACAAAGAAAAATTATTGAAAGCAGCAAGGGAAGAACAACAAATAACATACAAGGGAACTCCCATAAGGTTAACAGATGATTTCTCAGCAGAAACTCTACAAGCCAGAAGGGAGTGGCATGATATACTTCAAGTGATGAAAGGGAAGAACCTACAACCAAGATTACTCTACCCGGCAAGGATCTCATTCAGATTTGATGGAGAAATCAAAAGCTTTACAGACAAGCAAAAGCTAAGAGAATTCAGCACCACTAAACCAGCTGTACAACAAATGCTAAAGGAACTTCTCTAAGTGGGAGACACAAGAGAAGAAAAGGACCTACAAAAACAAACCCAAAACAATTAAGAAAATGGTCATAGGAACATACATATCGATAATTACCTTAAACGTGAATGGATTAAATGCTCCAACCAAAAGACACAGGTTTGCTGAGTGGATACAAAAACAAGACCCATATATATGCTGTCTACAAGAGACCCACTTCAGACTTAGGGACACGTACAGACTGAAAGTGAGGGGATGGAAAAAGATATTCCATGCAAATGGAAATCAAAAGAAAGCTGGAGTAGCTATACTCATCTCAGATAAAATAGACTTTAAAATAAAGAATGTTACAAGAGATAAGGAAGGACACTACATAATGATCAAGGGATCAATCCAAGAAGAAAATATAACAATTATAAATATATATGCACCCAACATAGGAGCACCTCAATACATAAGGCAACTGCTAACAGCTATAAAAGAGGAAATCGACAGTAACACAATAATAGTGGGGTACTTTAACACCTCACTTACACCAATGGACAGATCATCCAAAATGAAAATAAATAAGGAAACAGAAGCTTTAAATGACACAATAGACCAGATAGATTTAATTGATATTTATACGACATTCCATCCAAAAACAGCAGATTACACATTCTTCTCAAGTGCGCACAGAACATTCTCCAGGATAGATCATATCTCGGGTCACAAATCAAGTCTCAGTACATTTAGGAAAATTGAAATCATATAAGGCATCTTTTCTGACCACAACGCTATGAGATTAGAAATGAATTACAGGGAAAAAAACGTAAAAAAGACAAACACATGGAGGCTAAACAATACGTTACTAAATAACCAAGAGATCACTGAAGAAATCAAAGAGGAAATAAAAAAATACCTAGAGACAAATGACAATGAAAACACGACGACCCAAAACCTATGGGATGCAGCAAAAGCAGTTCTAAGAGGGAAGTTTATAGCTATACAAGCCTACCTAAAGAAACAAGAAAAAGCTCAAGTAAACAATCTAACCTTACACCTAAAGAAACTAGAGAAAGAAGAACAAACAAAACCCAAAGTTAGCAGAAGAAAAGAAATCATAAAGATCAGAGCAGAAATAAATGAAATAGAAACAAAGAAAACAATAGCAAAGATCAATAAAACTAAAAGCTGGTTCTTTGAGAAGATAAACAAAATTGATAAGCCATTAGCCAGACTCATCAAGAAAAAGAGGGAGAGGACTCAAATCAATAAAATCAGAAATGAAAAAGGAGAAGTTACAACAGACACGGCAGAAATACAAAGCATCCTAAGACACTACTACAAGCAACTTTATGCCAATAAAATGGACAACCTGGAAGAAATGGACAAATTCTTAGAAAGGTATAACCTTCTGAGACTGAACCAGGAAGAGACAGAAAATATGAACAGACCAATCACAAGTAATGAAATTGAAACTGTGATTAAAACTCTTCCAACAAACAAAAGTCCAGGACCAGATGGCTTCACAGGTGAATTCTATCAAACATTTAGAGAAGAGCTAACACCCATCCTTCTCAAACTCTTCCAAAAAATTGCAGAGGAAGGAACACTCCCAAACTCATTCTATGAGGCCACCATCACCCTGATACCAAAACCATACAAAGATACTACAAAAAAAGAAAATTACAGACCAATATCACTGATGAATATAGATGCAAAAATCCTCAACAAAATACTAGCAAACAGAATCCAACAACACATTAAAAGGATCATACACCACGATCAAGTGGGATTTATCCCAGGGATGCAAGGATTCTTCAATATACGCAAATCAATCAATGTGATACACCATATTAACAAATTGAAGAAGAAAAACCATACGATCGTCTCAATAGATGCAGAAAAAGCTTTTGACAAAATTCAACACCCATTTATGATAAAAATTCTCCAGAAAGTGGGCATAGAGAGAACCTACCTCAACATAATAAAGGCCATATATGACAAACCCACAGCAAGCATCATTCTCAACAGTGAAAAACTGGAAGCATTTCCTCTAAGATCAGGAACGAGAAAAGGATGTCCACTCTCACCACTATTATTCAACAAAGTTTTGGAAGTCCTAGCCACGGCAATCAGAGAAGAAAAAGAAATAAAAGGAATACAAATTGGAAAAGAAGAAGTAAAACTGTCACTGTTTGCAGATGACATGATACTATACATAGAGAATCCTAAAACTGCCACCAGAAAACTGCTAGAGCTAATTAATGAATATGGTAAAGTTGCAGGATACAAAGTTAATGCACAGAAATCGCTTGCATTCCTATACACTAATGATGAAAAATCTGAAAGAGAAATTATGGAAACACTCCCATTTACCATTGCAACAGAAAGAATAAAATACCTAGGAATAAACCTACCTAGGGAGACAAAAGACCTGTATGCAGAAAACTATAAGACACTGATGAAAGAAATTAAACATGATACCAACAGATGGAGAGATATACCATGTTCTTGGATTGGAAGAATCAATATTGTGAAAATGAGTATACTACCCAAAGCAATCTACAGATTCAATGCAATCCCTATCAAATAACCAATGGCATTCTTTACAGAACTAGAACAAATCATCTTAAAATTTGTATGGAGACACAAAAGACCCCGAATAGCCAAAGCAGTCTTGAGGGAAAAAAACGGAGCTGGAGGAATCAGACTCCCTGACTTCAGACTATACTACAAAGCTACAGTAATCAAGACAATATGGTACTGGCACAAAAACAGAAACATAGATCAATGGAACAAGATAGAAAGCCCAGAGATAAACCCACGCACCTATGGTCAACTAATCTATGACAAAGGAGGCAAAGATATACAGTGGAGAAAAGACAGTCTCTTCAATAAGCGGTGCTGGGAAAACTGGACAGCTACATGTAAAAGAAGGAAATTAGAACACTCCCTAACACCATACACAAAAATAAACTCAAAATGGATTTGAGACCTAAACGTAAGACCGGACACTATAAAACTCTTAGAGGAAAACATAGGAAGAACACTCTTTGACATAAATCACAGCAAGATATTTTTTGATCCACCTCCTAGAGTAATGGAAATAAAAACAAAAATAAACAAATGGGACCTAATTAAACTTCAAAGCTTTCGCACAGCAAAGGAAACCATAAACAAGACAAAAAGACAACCCTCAGAGTGGGAGAAAATATTTGCAAACCAAGCAACGGACAAAGGATTAATCTCCAAAATATATAAACAGCTCATGCATCTCAATATTAAAGAAACAAACAACCCAATCCAAAAATGGGCAGAAGACCTAAATAGATATTTCTCCAAGAAGACATACAGATGGCCAGGAAGCACATGAAAAGCTGCTCAACATCACTAATTATTAGAGAAATGCAAATCAAAGCTACAATGAGGTATCACCTCATACCAGTTAGAATGGGCATCATCAGAAAATCTACAAACAACAAATGCTGGAGAGGGTGTGGAGAAAAGGGAACTCTCTGGCACTGTTGGTGGGAATGTAAATTGATACAGCCACTATGGAGAACAGTATGGAGGTTCCTTAAAAAACTAAATATAGATTTACCATATGATCCAGCAATCCCACTACTGGGCATATACCCAGAGAAAACCATAATTCAAAAAGACACATGCACACCAATATTCATTGCAGCACTATTTACAATAGCCAGGTCATGGAAGCAACCTAAATGCACATCGAGAGACGAATGGATAAAGAAGATGTGGTACATATATATAATGGAATATTACTCAGCCATAAAAAGGAACGAAATTGGGTCATTTGTAGAGACGTGGATGGATCTAGAGACTGTCATACAGAGTGAAGTAAGTCAGAAAGAGAAAAACAAATATCGTATATTAACGCATGTATGTGGAACCTAGAAAAATGGTACAGATGACTGGTTTGCAGGGCAGAAGTTGAGACACAGATGTAGAGAACAAACGTATGGACACCAAGGGGGGAAAACCGCGGTTGGGTGAGGATGGTGGTGTGCTGAATTGGGGGATTGGGATTCACATGTATACACTGATGTGTATAAAATTGCTGACTAATAAGAAGCTGCAGTATAAAAAAACAAACAAACAAACAAACAAAACCCAAGAGCTGGTTCTTTGAAAGGATAAACTAAACTGAGAAACCTCAGGCCAGGTTCACCAAGAAGAAAAGAGAACTAACCCAAATAAACAAAATAAGAAATGAAAAAGGAGAAATATCAACTGATACCACAGAAATACAAATAACCATAAAAGAATACTATGAACAATTATATGCCAACCAATTCAACAACCTAGAAGAAATGGACAACTTTCTAGAAACATACAGTGCACCAAAATTGAATCAAGAAGAAATAGATAATTTGAACAGACTGATCACTAGAAGTGAAATAGAATCTGTAATAAAACAAACAACAACAAAAAAAACAACTCCCTACAAAAAATGTCTAGGACCAGATGGCTTCAGAGGCAACTTCTACCAACACACAAAGAAGAATTTTACTGATCCTTCTCAAATTCTGCCACAAGTTTGAAGAGGAGGGAACACTCCCAAAGATGTTCTATGAAGCTGCCATCACCTTGATACCAAAACCAGATAAAGATACCACCAAAAAAGAAAATTATAGGCCAATATCTTTGATTAATATAGATGCAAAAATTCTTAACAAAATACTAGCAAACCAAATCCAACATCACACAAAAAACCTCATACACCACAACCAATTGGGATTCATCCCAAGTTCACAAGGATGGTTCAACATATGCAAATCAATCAATGTGATACACCATATCAACAAAAGAAAGGAAAAAACCCACATGATCATCTCAATAGATGCAGAAAAAGCATTTGACAAAATTTAACAGCTATTCATGATAAAAACTCTTACCAAAGTGGGTATAGAGGAAACACATCTCAACATAGTAAAAGCTATTTATGACAACCCACAGCCAATATAATACTCAACAGTGAAAAGCTGAAAGCCTTCCCAGTAAAATCTGGCACAAGACAAGGATGCCCACTCTCACCACTTCTATTCAACATAGTATTGGAATTCCTAGCCACAGCAATCAGGCAAGAAAAAGAAATAAAGTGTATCCAAATTGGAAGGGAAGAGGTAAAATTGTCACTATATGCAGATGACATGATACTGTATACAGAAAATCCTAAAGACTGGCACACAAAAACTACTAGAACTGATAAATGAATTTAGCAAGGCAGCAGAATACAAGGTTAACATACAGAAATTGGTTGCATTTCTTTACTCTAACAATGCAATAGCAGAAAGTAAAAAAAACAAAGTATCTTTTAATAAAGCACCAAAAAAAAAAAAAATTAGGAATAAACCTGGCCAAGAAGGTGAAAGACTTATAGGTTGAGAACTACAAAACATTAACTAAAGAAACTGAAGATGATTTAAGCAAATGGAAAGATATCCCATGCTCTTGGATTAGAAGAAATAAAATTGTTAAAATTACCATACTACCCAAAGCAATATACAGATTTAATGCAATCCCTATTAAAATACCCATGACATTTTTCACAGAACTAAAACAAATAATCCTAAAATTTATATGGAATCATAAAAGACCCAGAATTGCCAAAGCAATCCTGAGGAAAAAGAACAAAGCAGGAGGCATAACGCTCCCAGACTTCAGACAATACTACAAAGCTACAGTAATCAAAGCAGTGTGGTATTGGCACACAAAAAACGACATATGGATCAATGCAACAGAACAGAGAGCCCAGAAATAAACCCACGCAACTATGGTCAATTAATATTAGACAAAGGAGGCAATAATATAAAATGGGAAAAGACAGTCTGTTTTGCAAGTGGTGCTGGGGAAGTTAGACAGCTGCATGTAAATCAGTGGAGAACACGCCTTCACACCATGCACAAAAATAAACTCAAAATGGCTAAAAGACTTAAATATAAGACAAGACACCATAAAGCTAGAAGAGATCATAAGGAAAACATTCTCTGACATAAGTCGTACCAATTGTTTCTTAGGTCGGTCCCCCAAGGCAATAGAAATAAAAGCAAAAATAAACAAATGGGGCCTAATCAAACTTACAAGCTTTTGCACAGCAAAGGAAACCATTTAGAAAAATGAAAAGACCTACAGAATGGGAAAAATATTTGCAAATGATGCAACAGATCAGGGCTTAATTTCTAAAATATACAAACATCTCATACAACTCAACAACAAAAAACCAAATAATCCAATTAAAAAAATGGGCAGAAGACCTAAATAGACATTTCTCCAAAGAAGACATACAGATGGCCAATAGGCACATGAAAAGATACTCAACTAATTATTAAAGAAATGCAAATCAAAACTACAATGAAGGGGACTTCCCTGGTGGTCTAGTGGCTAAGGCTCTGCACTCCCAATGGAGGGGGCCTGGGTTTGATCCCTGGTCAGGGAGCTAGATCCCACATGCCATAACTAAAAGATCCCACGTGCCACAACTGAGACCCAGTGCAGCCAAATAAATAAATTAAATAAATAAATATTAAAAAAAAAAAAAACTAGGATGAGGTAACACTTCACACTGGTCAGAATGGCCATCATTAAAAAGTCTACAGGGACTTCCCTGGCGGTCCAGTGGTTACCACACCACGCTTCCAATGCAGGGGGCACAGGTTCGATCCCTGGTCAGGGAACTAGGATGCCACAGGCTGCACGGGGCAGCAAAAAAAAAAAAAAAAAAAAAGTCTACAAATAACAAATGCTGGAGAGGGTATGGAGAAAAGGGAACACTCTGACACATCCTTTACTGATAGCCCCTCAATATATGTGGGAATGTATATATGTGGGAATGTAAATTGATACAGCCACTATGGAGAATAGTATGAAGGTTCCTTAAAAAACTAAAAATAGAGTTACCATATGATCCAGCAATCCCACTCCTGGGCATACGCCCAGAGAAAATCATAATTTGAAAACATACATGCACCCCAATGTTCATTGCAGCACTGTTTACAATAGCCAAGACATGGAAGCAACCTAAATGTCCATCGACAGAGGAATGGAGAAAGAAGATGTGGTACATATATAAAATGGAATACTACTCAGCCATAAGAAAGAATGAAATAATGCCATTTGAAGCAACATGGATGAACCTAGAGATTATCATACTAAGTGAAGTAAGTCAGACAAAGACAAATATTGTATGATTATCACTTATATGTGGAATCTAAAAAAAGATACAGATGAACTTATTTACAAGACAGAAACTGACTCACAGACTTAGAATACAAACTTTTGGTTACCAAAGGGGAAAGGTGGGGGGAAGGATAAATTAGGAGTTTGGAATTAACATATTTGCACTACTATATATAAAATACATAATCAACAAGGACCTACCATATAGCACAGGGAACCCTACTCAATACTCTGTAATAACCTATATGGGAAAAGAATCTGAAAAATAGATATATGTATAACTGAATCACTTTGTTGTGCACCTGAAACTAACACAACATTGTAAATCAAATATACTCCAATATAAAATAAAAATTAAAAAAAAAAAAAAGCTAAAAGTAATTACTGCCAAGGCAATAAAAGAAAAAAAGAAAGAAAACAAAAACAAAAACAATCCTACAAAAAGTAGAGCCCAGACTGCTGCAATGAAGAACAAAAATTCTATGAATGTATCAGAAGTTGTAAGAGAGGTATAATTTATACTTCTTCACTTTCTTTTCCAAATGCACACATTTTAACTCTTGAAAAAATGTCACTATAGACTTTTTATTGATGCAGATCATTTATTCCAAGCCCTTCAGGTTGTCTCCCAGAAGGTACCAAACTTTGGGCATTTGGGAAATGTGATAAGACCAGTAGTAAATATATAAACGTGAGTTGATTGCCACAGGTGTTGTGCTACAAAACGAGTTTCTACATTTTATTAGGTCCTTCCCCGTATTTTTCTTTTATGCATATGTGTACTTGACAGAGCCTATGAGACATGCCTTTTCCTAGCAGCAAAGGAGTCTGGCGTGAGTTTATGGAATCCTCTTTTGAGCATGCTCACCTGTTAATGTGAGAAGAGTTTCTCTAAAGATGTTGGCTGCATCGAGAGAGAAAGAATTAGAGGGAGAGACAAGCAGAGAGACAGAAAGATCTATAACCTCTCATTTTACAGATGACAAAATGGAGACAAGGACTATCGTTGAAATTCAGGTTTTCTGCTCTGTTAGTGCTCTAAGATCATTGATATTATGATTACCCTTTTTGTTAGTTGTGTATTGGACAGTTTTCATAATATTTCTGTATGAATATGAAAGCAAATGGATCTGGACTTCATAAAATGGGCTAATGTTGACTATTTTCTTTTTAAACATGTTTACATTGAGAAAATGTATCCTCTAGACGTGAAGAGAGACTTAGAATGAGGAGGTCAGAAATGCAATCTCTTGGGGGAACGTCAGTGCACAAAGTGCACCATAGGAAACTACTATTCTGATGATGCTTTAGTCAATATGCTGGGAGGAGGTCAAAGGGGAAATACTAAATATGCTTTCATAATTAAGAACATATAAAGTTTACTTCAATGTTTTAAAGAATAGTCCATTAGTTAGGAAACATATTTTTCCCATTTCTACTGGAAAAAAAAATTGGAGTTCAAGAAAAGTTCAAATTGTAAAAAGTGAGATATATGATTGATATAAATTAATAGCAATTTTTTAATACAGCACAACTAACTTTATACCAAATAGAAGATAATATTTTATATCTTATAAATATATATTCATGTCTGTTATTTTTCTATATTTTATCATTTGCCATCTATATATTGTTATTTTCATAATAGATATAAACATTTTAAAAGTTATTTTGTTATATAAGGGGGCAAAGTTTTTTTTAAAAGTTCATTTATGATTTGACATTGAATGTCAAGGGAAATTCAAGGCATGATACATTGACGCAAAGAGTTTTATTAATCTATTTTCGCCAACGAACTAGTCTGTGTTTATATGTTATGAACCATAAGAAATATAGTAATAAATAAAAATAAAAAAGCACAGGGACCTCATAGTTCCCATTCCAAAGTTTCAGCCATGAATCAGGTACAACAATGTAAAACCTATCAGTTACAAAAGAGGTTGGATTCAAACTGGGTTTCTGGCAGATGGGACAAATCAAGGTCACCTGTCTAGATGACTAAACCCTTTTTACTAATATTTATGGAAAAGGCACTTCTATTCGTAGCTTCTGGTGATTTTAGGAACCAAGTGGAACCTTTCTCTTCTTCCTGGGAATGTCCTACTCTTGGAGAAGAACAGACAGGTTTATTTATTTATTTATTTATTTTTCCTGTTCCTTTCCTACATTTGACATCAGTAAAAGTTTTAAATATCGCAACTGATTTTGCTGTAAATGGAGAAACAGTACCAAACAAAATAAAATGAAAAACCCAAAGGACAAACAGAAAATCCTAAATAAACCCTCAAGTTTGGTCTTGGGGTTTTACATATACCAATGACACAGGAGATCATAAACAGCATAATTAACACAGCAAGGATAGGGTACACGGTGCACAGAGTCCCAAGATAACCCTGCCTAAACACCTTGTGGAGATCCTAACAGGTACTCTGGCCACACATTTTTACAATAAAATATCATCTTCCTCTCACCCATGTGTTCATAGCTGTAATCAGATCAATTATCCAAAATGCGCCTCAGAGGACTTTAGGGATTGTTGAAACAGTCCCCATTTTTAAAGACAGAAATTCAAGACAAACAAAACACAAACTTCACACACAAATGCCAGCATCCAAACAAACAAATGAACCTGTTCACAAATCGGGGAGAAGTCCAACAACTCTTTCCTCTCTCCAACAGTGTACCCCACTCAAATGCAAAACAAATTGGCTTATTCCAGAGAAAAAGCCCCAAACGGAGAGAAAATAGGTCCCAGCTGTACACAGTGGAGTGACTTACCCTACCGTATGGAGCTCGCCAGCTTCCGAATGTCGATTCCTTGTTCCAGCTGCCAAGCGCTGGGGTAGCCACTGTTAATTCAGAGAATTCTGAAGGGAAGATCCTCAGTACAAGTGGTCCCGGCAGATGCTAAGGCCTTACCTGAAAATTTTCCAGCTGGGGCCGGCCATCCCACCTCTGCTTGGCAAGAGGCTGGAGAAACTCGGCAATGCAGCCCATGCCATAGTCTCTAACAGTTAGACGGACTCTCCTTGCTAACGCCTAGCCTAAATCTCCCTTCTGGAGTTTTACATTTCCTAGACTCAGTGTTACCGAGACCAAGTTGTTGGGGAAAGGAATAGCGACTTTATTCAGAAAGCCAGCGGACTGAGAAGACTGCAAACCCACATCCCCGAGAACCATCTTGCCTGAGTTAGAACTTAGGCTTCTTTTATACTAAAGGGGGAGGGAGTAAAGTCAAACACTTCCTGGTTCCGGTCCGCCTCCAGAGGGGTGTGTTAATTTCTTCCTCCCTGCAGTCATTCACAGGTGGACCTCGTCAGGCTGTTTCCTAAGAGCTAAACAAAGGTTTTTTAGCTTAATGCTCATTACCTAGGAGGCAGGGTTCCCAGAGATGGGCCATTTTGTGTAATTTAAGCTTATAGGAAACATCCCTTTAGTGACGAACTTGTAATGGAATACAGAAGTTCTCCCCTATTACATTAGCACTACCTTCTAGAACTATATTAAAAAGGGCTGATCTCTATTCCACATGATAGTCCTTCAAATATTTTGTTAGCTGTTGTACTTTCCCCAGCTCTAAGAAAGCAGCAGAGCAAGTTGGCTAAAAGTACCAGTTCTAGATAAGAATACTTGAGTTCAAAAATATGCTCCTTCATGTACTAGCTGTATAAACTTGAGTGAGCCACTAGTCTCTCTAAGTCGGCTTTATCATCTATAAAATGGGGAAGCAGGGATAACAATGGTACCTACCTCCCAAGGTTTTTGAGAGCATTAAGTGAGATAACAGATATTAATTCTAGACATGTAAGTACTCAGTAAGTATTAACCATTGCTGTGGTGATGGTGATTATAATTATTACTACCACTATTTACTCTTCTCTCACCCAGGCACTTCTAATCCCTTCAACCATTTCTCATTTACTAGAAACCTGGTCATCTTGCTTGTACTTTAATATCGTTTCCAGAATTAAACAAAGGACCCCAGATGGGTACTGGCCCAAGAAGAGTACTAGACTATGGCCCCTACTTCTATAAACACAGCCTAAAATTCTGTTGACTAAAATCGGGTCAAGATCAAAGCTTTGTAATCCTCTACTGGTAATATTGCTAGATATTAATAGTTATTGTCATGTAATACCATTATAGTTTATAAAATGCCTTTAATATAATCTAACTTAATCCTTATGAAGTAAATAGTGTTATTATCTTTATTTTGCACCTAAGAAATCTGTAGTTCAGAGAGTTTAAATAATGTGAGCAACGTCTCCCATCTGAGAAGTGGTATATCCAGATGCAAACCAGGGTCCTCTGACAACAAACTGAGTTGTTCGATCAATTATGAGACCACTTAACCTTACGTCATCCACCATGCATTTTCCCTCTTTATCCTTAGGCAATCCATAGGACCTTTCTCAAATGACTTACTGAAATACAGATTTATTTCAGTACCTTTATTATATTTTCCTCCTACTGCAAGGTGCCAACAAAGCATGGGGAGGAGAGTGAGGTGGGGAGGGAGGAAGCAGTTGCTGGTTATAATCATGCCTACTTCTCTGAGTTATTATTTGGATTTGACTAGAACACGGATATGGACTTGGCATAAAGTGGGTACTCACCAATGGCAGCTCTTTTCCTTATCATGGAAACTCTTCCCATCATAGGACTCTTCCTACAGGTACATGCGTAGGTGCTATTTATCCTCACTTATGGGATAAAGTGAGGCTATCCTCCTTTTCTCATCAGAGCTCATCAGTGGAGCCTCTCTGTAATTAGACTTTTCATTTATATGTTTGGTTTATGTATTTCTGTTTTGTCTGCCTTTCCCTTTTTTCTCGTTGGAATATTAGGATGATTTGTTTTCCCTAGATTTTTGCATGCCTCTTTGGCCATTACCACTCCTGCCAGGGAATCATCCTTATATCCTCTGAATTTTTCAACACACCAGTAAAAGCTCTAGGACACATGTCTGATGATGACCAGTATCTTCTTTCCTCATTGTGATAAATATAAAATGAAACAGTGACTTACCCCCAAGAGTGTAAATGACTAACTTCTACTTAACAAACCAGTTTGGGGGTTTTTGTTTGTTTGTTTGTTTTAGAATTACACTCTATTGGCTGGTTCCTGGCTCTGCCACTTAGTGTTCAGCCTTGACAATATCATTTATATTCTGAGTCTCACTACTCACAGCGGCAAAATAGGAATAGTAAAACTATCCAATGCATTGGGTTCTCAGGAGGATTAAATGAGATTATGTAGAACCCACAGCATCATGAAGGTATAAAATAAGTGCTTGCAAATGCCAACTATTATGAGCATAAGCAATTAATTAGAATGTCCTGAAAACTGTTTCATTCTTTGTTGGTCTGTCCCATCGAAAGTACAAGCACTCCTAAGGAAACAAATAGTTTCCTCTGTACATTCAGGGCACCAGCTGCTGGATTTGCAGGTGGGTCTGTTGAGTTCCGTAATAGCAGACTTTGCCTAATCTCCCCTGGAGATGAAGGTACCCCCAATGGATTCAGCAGCCCACAGTCAGAGCTGCATACAAGAAAGACCCCAGTGAGGAATCTCAAGAAGGAAGGCAGCTCAGGGCCTTCTCAGAAGGGAGCAGCTGGGCAGACAGAGCTGGGCAGTTATCCAAAAGCTAGGACTTTAAAAATACCCTGGGAGAGTTCACTCCATATGGGCTGGCTCTGTGTGTCCGGGAGCATTGGGAATGGGAGGGGAAGTCCCGTCTCCCAGAAGATAACACTAGATGGTAGCAGGGCGACCTCAGAATTCTCTTAGGCAGATCCTTGCATTCTGATCATGCAGCTTCTCTGGATGTTTCCTAAGCAAGAAGTAGGTCAGGCTCTTTTCTGGGTCTCACCTCCAGAGTCTGGGCTCCCCTCTGTCATAGGTCTGGCTGGTAGGCTGCCAGAGACAACAGACTTCTTGGGTTTCCACTCAAGGACAGCAGGGCCCGGCCCTGACAATATGCTGGGGTACACAAATGCTGAACCACTGATGGATGACTCGGGCCCTACCTGGGGAAGATGAACAGCATGGTAACAAGAAACTCTCTGTTAGGCAATCATAAGCTTTTCTGAACAAATTTCAAGCTCTTGCTGGAGAACTATTGAAAAATGTGGGGAAAGGTGCATGTTGCCTAGTTCATTCTTGATTTGTGTGCTAACAGCCAGGAAGCTTATGTAAGTTGCTTGTAATACAGTAAATGAAACAAACCAAACAAAAATCAAAATAGTCCCCAAAACCCCCAGTGCTTTGGTGGTATGGGGAGCAGATGGGGGGTTGACTGATCCTGAACGTTCTGAGTTCTGACAGGTGCTGAGCCCTCAAGGCTGACCATCCAAATCAACCTTTAGGTACATGGTGCTTCAAGACTGTTAGAGAAATAATCCCAAACTCACAAAACCAAAGATCTAGTTCTTCAGGAGGAGCAAAGGACACAGTCAGGTGGGGAACTACAGGCACCCTCCACTTTGCACCACTTCACCTTTAGGAAAGACCTACATTAGTATTGTTTTCACTAACCGAAAGAAATCTGAAGAGGATTTTCGCTTTTATGAGAAACGGTGAAAGCAAAAGTAGTGTTCGGCGTCCGTTCTGCAGTGCGCCCTTATAGAGGCAGCGCGCACCCCGAGCAGTGAGAGCGGCCCCGCCAAGCTCCTTCCCCAGAAACTGCACTCAACATCTCAGCATCCAGCTGCCATCGCTTGCAACTGTGTCTGTGAGCGTCTTGCTTTACCTCCATTTATTTTGTGCACCCGTTAGTAAGACGTGCCCTAAAGTAATTGCTTCTTTGCGTTAAGTCATTTCAGATTGTGAAGGTTTCATAGGAATGTTCTATTTTGTGATGGCGAGGGAAACCTGTATCTTGAAGTCTTTCCTGGAAGTTCTGCCCAAGACTACCGGTCTTAGGGGGGAAGTGTTCAATATTTAACTATTAAGTATTATGTTAGCTGTAGGATTATTGCAGATGCTCTTTATCATATTGAGGAAGTTCCCTTTTACTCTTAATTTGCTGAGAGTTTTTGACATGAATGGGTATTAAATTTTGTCAAATGCCTTTTTTCCTTCTATTGAGATGTTTATATGTTTTTTCTCCTGCACTCTGTTAATATGGTGAATTACACTGGTAGAAACATAGACCATGGCTCAAGGGTCCAAGGAACTGGAGGGTAGACACCAGCAAGCAGGGGTCCTGGAGGGAGACCGCAGATTGTAAGAACTTTTCAGTTTTTGGTTTCCTAGTGGTAAAACTCTCCACTAATTGCCACTTGGCTCTTGTCTCCACTGCACAGCTGGTCTTCTTAATAATGACAACTCTGGAGAATATACTGTAAGACAGTGTATTCTCTTGATTTTACTTTTAAAAAGTATTTATTAAATTCTGTTCAAGCACTAGCAATGTCATTGCAACCATTCCAGGCTGCAAAGGGATTCTCTGGATATGTCCAAAGTGTATGTTTTTATGCCTAAAATCTGTGTCAGTTGCTAGATAAGATATACACTAGACAGGCACATATAGAGGAAGAACTGGTTAGTTTTCTTTAGGAAGAAATGCTCACCTGAAGGAGGTGAAATTTTCTGTTTACTGTTTACTTTTCTGTTTCAGTTTACTCATCTGTAAACTGAGGTGCAGAATGCCCACTTCAAAGGGCTTTGGGAGTTTAAATGACAAAAGAAATGACCACATCCAACACAGCTTAGTATATAATAAGTGCTCAACCAAAGTTATTTCTTGAATTAGTTAGAGATTGCATTCAGTCATAGGTAAGAGTCCCCAGTAAAAGTAGCCTTAAAATATAGAGGCTTGTTTTTTCTTCAAGGTTACATCCTTGAAGATGGTAGCTGCAGCTCCTGCCATCACAACTGCACTATAGGAATTCTGTGTTTTGTTTTGTTCCATTTTTTCTTTCTTGTAGAACTTTAATGTGTCATTCCATTGTCTTCTCATCATAATGGCCTCCATTATTCGTGATAAGTCAGCCATTATTCATACTCTTCCTTCCCTTTTTTTAGTATATTTTAAAAAATATGACAGCTTTTATGATTTTCTCTTCGCCTTTGGTTTTCAGCAGTTTGATTACATTGTACCTAGATGTGCTTTTCTTTGTATTTAAATTACTATTAAGTCATTGGTGGGGTCTTTGGGTGCTGTCAAACTTTTTTCATTCTATGTTAGGGCAGGTCTGTTTCAGTTTTGAAATTAGTCTTAGAGCATGGCCCTCATCCCTAAGTTATGGTCTTTCTGGAGTAATAACAATGTGTGCATTACTCAGGGAGGTGTCTCCTCTCTGGCTGGTCTAAAATCCCAACATCTCCCAGCATCATTTTTTAGCTAATCTCCTCAAAATATTTGATCACTAAAGTCTAGCCCTTTCATACATAGTCTGGTCCTCAGCCCAGAAATTGAGGTGAATTATCATGCTGACTTCTAAGGTCACCTCTCTGTACAGCTCCCTTTTCTCAGGTACTCTGTCCAAAAATTCCAGCTGCTTCAGCAGCCCAGAACTTGTCTCCTTGATTCCTTAGCTCACCAGGATGACAGCTCGGCTTGGCTTGCTCCTCCTTATGCTGAGCCAGAAAAGTGTCCCCAGATAGAAAGCCAGAATGCCCACGGGCTCACTTCCTGCGTTTCCTCCCCTCAAGTTCACAGTCCTACCCTGAATGTTGTTTCATACCTGAAAACAGATGCTTCATACACATTGTTCAGTTTTATAGTTGTTTTGGGAAGTCCAGCACTTCACTTACTTATATGGCTAGAAGCAGAAACCTACTGCCAAAAATGTTATCTATTTATTATTTTATTGGTAGCCCTACTAGTAGTAACACGATAACATCAACTCTTTTGTGGTCTACAAAAATGTTTAAAATACTTTAATTTTTAAATATAAAGCATATAAAGAGTTATATTACTAGGTTGAACCTTTCTCTAACTCCTCCTTATACCTCTAGAGGCAACTACTATCCTGCATTAATGTGTATCACCTTTACGTATATCTTTATACTGTTTTTATTCATGAACATATCCTCAAACAGGAAAATGGATAAGTAACTGGAATACTAAAACATTGGAATGGAGAGATGCTTTGGAGAGAGTATAGAAGTTGTATTAGAGAGAAAGATTCTAGAGGTAGGAAGATGAATTAGAAACTTGTTGAAATGGTCCATGTGTACGTTGGTGAAGCAGGGGTTAGGGCAAGAGGAATAGATAAGGAGACTCAAAGGCCATTTACACGGAAGGAACAACATATGTAATTTGACTTAGAGCTTGAATTTTAAGTATACTTATTGGTATTATTTAAATATTTAGAAATATAGTTTTCCAAGTTATGGCCTGTTAAACAGTTAATGAGTGTCTACTATGTACCAAGCACTGTGCTGAGTTCTGTGGAGATGATATTGAGCAAAAAAACCCCATAGTTTCTGCTTATATGGATCCTTTGCTTGGCCCAAAGTCCATTCAAAAGGGACAAATCTAAACAGCTATTTTTCAGCCTGTTATTCAGCAGGTATGCATTCATAAGGCCATGCCAGGTGTGTTCAGTCAGTGCCCATTCTAATTCGTTGGCACCCTCTTCTAGTAGGTTGATTCTCCATTCTGATTGGTTGAGGTCTGCCTTGTATTAGTTATTAAGTATTTGACTCTCACCAGAAATAACCAGTAATGTGGCACCCAAAAGATAAGCTGAATGTATCATACTCTTTCTCTCAAAAGAAAAACATGGAAAGAATTAGCCCTACAACCCAAAATTGTGGATCACAAAAAACATGATTAAATAGAGGAAGTTAATTGATAGTAGGATTTTTAAAAAAGCAGACATATAAGACTGTAATTGCATCACAGTCATGGCGTAGCATTATAGCTCTGCCAGGATGCTTTGATCAGTCTTGAATTCAGAACCATCTGTCAGCTACAGACTGTGTGAGCCTCCACCCTATTTGAGATCTCCTCTTCTTAGATATCCAAGGGGTCTCCTAATCACTTCACCTGATTCCTCACATTAACCCCCTACCCCCAATTTAAGCTGCTTTGAATGAGTATTTAACCCAAGAGACAAGTTAAAACTGTAACATAATGTATAATTCAGAATATTTGTCAAGCCATGACATCAATATTTTATCAAAAATGTTCATACCAATATTTTCATTAAATACACACACACACACACACACACACACACACACACACACACACACACATTCTGTGTCAGTGCAGGCATAGGCCTAATATATTAAGAACAGATGAGCAATCTAAAAGCTAGAGACACGTTTTTTTCCATAAGATGGCTTTAGTAGCACTTAATTGTCTTTAACTTCATTCAAAACAATTTTGTTAGATTGTATGTGACAGCTGTCATATCCACGTGCATTTTTAAAAAACTTATCAAAATTGGTGAAATTTTGTGTAGCCATTTTAATATTGAAGATGGACGGAAAAAAGCAACATTTTTGGCATATTATGCTTTATGATTTCAAAAAAGGTAAAAATGCAACAGAAATGCAAAAACAATTTGTGCAGTGTATGGAGAAGGTGCTGTGACTGATCGAATGTGTCAAAAGTGGTTTGCGAAGTTTCGTGCTGGAGATTTCTCACCGGACGATGTTCCACGGTTGGGTAGACCACTTGAAGTTGATAGCAATCAAATCGAGACATTAATTGAGAGCAATCAACGTTATACCACGCAGGAGGTAGCTGACATACTCAAAATATCCAAATCAAGTGTTGAAATCATTTGCACCAGCTTGGTTATGTTAATTACTTTGATGTTTGGGTTCCACCTAAGTTAAGTGAAAAACACCTTCTTGACTGTATTTCCGCATGCAATTTTCTACTTAAACGTAATGAAAATGTTCCATTTTTAAAACAAATTGTGACGGGTGATGAAAAGTGGATAGTGTACAATAATGTGGAACAGAAGAGATCGTGGGGCAAGCGAAATGAACAACCACCTACCACACCAAAGGCCGGTCTTCATCCAAATAAGGTGATGTTGCGTATATGGTGGGATTGGAAGGGAGTCCTCTATTATGAGCTCCTTCCGGAAAACCAAACGATTAATTCCAACAAGTACTGCTCCCAATTAGACCAACTGAAAGCAGCACTCGACGAAAAGCATCCAGAATTAGTCAACGGAAAACGCATAATCTTCCATCAGGATAACGCAAGACCACATGTTTCTTTGATGACCAGGCAAAAACTGTTACAGCTTGGCTGGGAAGTTCTGATTCATCTGCCGTATTCACCAGACACTGCACCTTCGGATTTCCATTTATTTTGGTCTTTACAAAATTCTCTTAATGGAAAAAATGTCAATTCCCTGGAAGACTGTATAAGGCACCTGGAACAGTTCTTTGCTGAAAAAGATTAAAAGTTTTGGGAAGATGGAATTATGAAGTTGCCTGAAAAACAGCAGAAAGTAGTGGAACAAAACAGTGAATACGTTGTTCAATAAAGTTCTTGGTGAAAATGAAAAATGTGTCTTTTGCTTTTTTACTTTAAAAACGAAGGCAATTTTTGGCCCACCCAATAGAATTTACTCAGTTCTCTTGACCTTATGTCTTAACAGATGATATAGAGCAGTGGTTCTCAGACTTCAGTGCCCATCAGAATCACCAAGAAGACCTTGTTAAAATGCAAATGTCTAGGCCCCATTGCCAGAGTTTCTGATTTGGTAGGTCTGAGAAAGGGCTCAATAATTTGCATTTCCAAAAAGGGTCCAGGTGCTACTGGTGCTGCTGGTCTGTGGACTACACTTTTAAGAACTACTGATGTGGAAAGTTCTCAGAGCAAGTTCATGTTTATGTTGGTCTGTATTTATGTTTCTCATCTTTAGAGAGTCATCGGCTCTCTGGTCACTCATTACTTTACAACACTATGTCATCTGTATTCCCAGAGTTAGATGGTGAGAAGCTGATATCCCAGATCAAGGAGAAGGTTATAAAGGAGCCATTTCAGTAATAAGGATTTTTCCTGGAAAAAAAATGATAACAGGGAGATTTGAGGGTTTCCAGTTACTTCTCCAGCACTTACTGTGCTATAAATAAACAGTCTTAAGTATACAGTTGGGATCTGACAGCATTTCTTTAATAAACTACACTGGGAAAAGCTAATGATGGTGAGCCACAGATGTTTCTAATATTTAGGTGGTCATTATCACCCGCAGTACATCTCTAATTCACAACAAATTTCATAGCCCAGTGATGGCCCATTTTTTAATAGATGCAAAACCAAAAACCAACAATAACACTAATGATTGCCTAGACTTGATATAGCTCTCCATTTTGTCAAATTGTGAAATTCCCACATGCATTCACTTTGCTTAGTCACACAGCTTTTCTGTGAATTGAGGCCATGACCTGGTGCTTCTTCACTCAACTAATGTTTATGGGAAAACAACAAAAGTTAGGACCTGTGCTCTGTGGGGAAGCCAAAGGTGTTCAGGCTATGGTGACTTCAAGGAGAAAAGGTTACTGTAGAGGAGATGAGACTTCTGCAGAAATTACTGTGGCAGCAAGAAGTGGAGCAGGGCAAGTAGCTGAGGGCTCAGAAGAGAGCGGAGTCGCTTTTTGGTTGGAACGATCAGAGAAGGTTCTATGAAGAAAGTGGTATCTCAGCAGGATTTCAAAGGTGGACTTGGGTTTTGACAAGCATATGGGAAGAAAAGCAAGGACAGGGAATTAATTCTAAGTGCACCAGAGGCAAACTAGCTCAGAGTATATCCCATTCATAGTGAGTTAAGTGGTTCACTGCTCATGTAAGATCCATGCAAAGGAATAGTGGGAGAGGAGATTAGAGGTGAGAAAAAAGGGGTTGTAAATGCTAGATCCAGGATTGAGAGTTGATTCAGTAGACAACGGCAGCACATTGACGTTTTTGAACAAAGGAATAATATGATCTGGAATCTACCTTTATCACATTCATGAATGGCCCATGACAAAGGAAGAAGAGTTAATGGAAGCAGTGAGATGACTCAAGAGGTGTACTAGTATAGGACTGACCCACGAGTGTACTAATCAAGGCAAGACCCAGGAGGCACCCGTGGGAACAAAAAAGTGGGGTATAAATAAGGGAGAGACAAAATATGGTAACCGATTGTATAAAGTTTAGGTTTTGAGAAGAATGTTGGTACCATTAACCAAAATAGAAAAGTCAGGGGGAGTGGTATGTTGTAGAGTTGGGGAAGAAAATGATAAATATAAGTATAGATATGTTAGGCTTATACTTCTGTAAGTAAAGCCAGATGGAAATCTTAAAAGCAGCTGAAGAAGTGGGGACTGAGCTTCAGAAGAAAGTCAGAATAGGCCAGCTTATGCTGCCTTAACAAGCAGCACTAAAAATCCTAGTGACTTGAAACAATCGTGCTTATTTATAACTCACACACCATGGCCACCGCAATTCAGCAAGGAGACTCTGTTCATCAGGGACGCAGTTTCATGGAGGCTCCATTTCAGTGTATTTTCAGTGATCATGGAGACTGGGCAAGGGGAACATGGACAACCAGGAGCCAGTTAGAAAGTTGAGCAAATTTTAATCTAGTGTTAATTGGTGTTGCTTCTTGTGCACGATAGCAGCAGTAGTATCTCTCTTGGAAATAAACATCCCATATTATGATGTCTATGAATATAGGTTTCCTTTTCTACCCTCCCCCTCCTTCCTTCCCTCCCTCCCTCCTTTCTCTCCTTCTTTCCTTCCCTTCTCTTTCTTTACTTTTTTGGAAATCACTTATTGTATATAAGTTGTAATCCAGACCTCATGTATCAATGGGGAACTTTCAAATACAAATATTACCAGTACAAAAAAAAACAACAACTGCTGCCCAGAAGTGTCACGTGCCTTTTATTCCCCTCACATTTCATTGGCAAAAGCAAGTCATGTGATCATCCTTGAGATCAGGAGAATGTGGATAAATAATCCTACATGTGCCTAGGGCAAAAGAACTGCCGTCTGTGCAACTGCTGCTCTGACTCCCATATGTATCATCTAAGACTGAGACCCTTGATGAAGACAGAGCAGTAGATACCATCTTTGATGTAAAGAGGAGAGAGAGTGGAAAGCAAAACTCTAAGGACAGAAACTTAAGGAATACATAGGAAGAACGCATACTTACAGAGGCAAAATAAAAACACATAGAAAAGCAAAGGGCTCAGTTTACTAGGGCCACATTCATGAGAAGCATCTCAGGAAGGTTCCTCACTACCAAATCTGGAGATAAGTCAAAAACAGCCGAGGCCAAGGAAAGACCGCTGAGTCTGACCTTGAAGGAGACATGGCTGACCTTCAAGAGATCTGCTTTATGGAGGCGATGGGGTCAGACATGAAGCCAGACTGAGGAAGGAGTGATCGAAAGTGGAGACAGAACACTGGACTGCTGAAAAAAGGAAGGGAAATAAGATGTCTGCTTGAGGTAACAGCAAAGTCAAAGCTGCTTTGCTAAGTGAAGTCTGGCAGGTTTTCATGTGTTCATTCAGCACATGTTTATTGAACATTTACTCTTGCCAAACACTGTTTTAGGAGCTGGGGAGTGAGCAAGATAAGCTTTCTGTTCCCATGAAGCTTATCTTCTAGTGGAAGCAGACATACAACAAACAAGTGAGCAAAGGAATCAATGAGTGAAAGAGATCATTTCCAATTATATTTAGTTCTGGTAAAACTAAATAAATTATATTTAGTTCTGCCTTCCCTTCTAAAAGGGAGTCAGAGGGTGGGTGGGGAGTATGGTCTGAAGGGTATGTCCTAGACTAGTCAGGAAAGGCATCTCAGGGGGGGATGCTAAAGGATAGCATCCTTTAGCATGTTGCCTCCTAAAGGGCAAGAAACATCAGCTAAGGACAGATCTGGAAACAAGAGTGTTCCACGGCAGGCAGAATCTCTGAAGGAAAGATCAAGTTCTCATAAAAAATGGGGAGGGGCTTCCCTGGTGGCGCAGTGGTTGAGAGTCTGCCTGCCAATGCAGGGGACGCGGGTTCAAGCCCTGGTCTGGGAAGATCCCACATGTCGCGGAGCAACTAGGCCCGTGAGCCACAACTACTGAGCCTGCGCGTCTGGAGCCTGTGCTCCGCAACAAGAGAGGCCGCGATGGTGAGAGGCCCGCGCACCGCGATGAAGAGTGGCCCCCGCTTGCTGCAACTAGAGAAAGCCCTTGCACAGAAACGAAGACCCAACACAACCATAAATAAATAAATTAATTAATTAATTTAAAAAAAAAGTGGGGATTAGAAGAAACATTTTAAGGGACTTCCCTGGAGGTCCAATGGTTAAGACGTCGCCTTCCAATGCAGGGGGTGTGGATTCGATCCCCGGTCGGGCAGCTAAGATCCCACATGCCTCCCGGCCAAAACACCAAAACATAAAACAGAAGCAATATTGTAACAAATTCAATAAAGACTTTAAAAATGGTCCACATCAAAAAAATCTGTTAAAAAACATTAAAAAAGAAGAAGAAACATTTTAGCTAGCTGGTTGTGTGTGCGTGTATGTGTGTGTGTTTGCATGTAAATACTTACAGCAAATGAAGGTCTAGAAGAAATTTGCCTCTCAATGCACAGGATTCTTTGGTTTAGAAGGACACGCCTTCTCCTTCAGGCAACCTACCACAGAACCTGCTTCAGTAGCTTGGGGAAAATTGCTGCAGGGTAGAGATCTGCTGAGGCAGATTCTTTTTCTTGGTGTATTATATTGTGCAGAACGTTTCTTTTTAAAGCTTTTGAACCAGGCTTCTCATGAGAATGCCTTTTATATTGGTACTTGCATTCTCTCCAGTTTCAGTCTTGCAAATTTTAGTCAAACGTTTGTATAAGGTCGACCTTTCTCACATGTGACTGTGGGTATAGGGGAGGTTTTCCTGGGCCTGCTCATGGATTTTTTAAAAAGAGAAGCTTAAACAAATCTCTGCTGAACTCTATGACCAGCCCCACTGGTCTTAGGAGGGCAGTCATCACGGCCATTATGATCTGAATTAAACCACCACCGGAAAAAAGTACATATATTTTAAACTGGGGGTATGCCAGTGTGGTGGGATGATCTGCTAAAAGATTAATTTGTGTTAACTTTTTTCTGTTTATTCATAAGATTTGTTTATTGTCCCCACTGCCCTCCCCTGCTATAACATAAGCTCCACAAGGGCAGGAATATCTGTCTGTTTTGTGCACTGATGTTTCCTCAGTTCCTAGACAGTGCCGGGCACAGGGGAGATGCTCAGTAAGTACTGGGTGAATTCGTCTTTCTTCTCTTTGTGGTGGGACCCTGGCAGGAAGGAAGGTTTTCCTTGGGCTAGTGCCAGAAGGTAGCCAAGTTCCTGAGTGAGGTGTTCTGTCCCCCTCGAAAGCCCTACTCCCGACATGCAGAGAAAAACCTGTGCTCAGAACAGCAGGCTGGAGATCAAGGGGGACAGAGATGTGAGGACAGGGTCATGGGGAGAGGGATCAGACCTTCCCTGAGTCTCTGAGCACCAGGGACAGAGGGTGTCTCTTGCAGATTGCCAAGGAGAAGGAGGCGCCCCTACTGCTTCCTGAGGGGGAGAGGGCTAGAATGTATTCTTCTGATTTACATAAACTCAAAACTTCCAAAAGATATCTTAAAGGCCAAAATGGGATGAGAGGGTGGGGAACATGGCCATGGTCCACATGTACTTTTTCCACACGTGCTATGTGTATGGGGCAGAGTGTAAGGGCTTTCCAGTCATTTTGTCACCCCGGTCTCAAGACCATCCTGGAAGCAGGTATAAGTGCAATCTCCATTTTATAGGCAAGGGGACTGCAGTTTGGAGGATGGTTTAACCTGGAGCTGGTGGTGGCTGGCGTGGCCTGGAGAGGAAGGGCTAGAGCCACTGTAGTCAAGGACTCACAGAAGGGTCGTGAGCAGGATCTCGGAGCTGGGGAGACTCACCCCAGAACGGAGAGGTCGCCCCCAGTGATGAGTGTGGAGGCCAGGGGCATGGCTTAGAGACAGGTGGGGCAGGTGAACTTGACTGTGGCCTTGGATCCCCGCTCGGTATTTCACATGGCGGCTTCGTTTTAATATGCCAGCAGTTTGGGGAAATCTTGGCCCAGGAGGTTTCAGAAGACAAATTCTGCTTTCAGTACATGCGTTGATGGCGGGAGGTTGGCTTCAAGCAGAGCTCAGCAAGGGCAGCAAAGGTGCGGGTCAAAGAACCCCAGCCCCCGTGTAGCCATGCCTTGTTCACAATCCCGGTTCAGTCCCACCTTTACAGTAGGAGAGAAGGAAAACAGAAGAGAGTAAGTGAAGGCCAAAAGCCACTCTGCTAAATCTAATTTAAAACAGAAAAATCACCAATGGTCATTTTGGAAATGAGACCCTTTCCCTGCAGAGCTGGGCGGGCTCAATAGCACCCTTCAAGAGCGAGGAAAGCTCATCTTGCCCCGGGCCTTCCATGAAGCATCCTCTCGCCCGTGGGAGGCCAGGAGGGTGTCTGATTTTCCACCTTTCTGCTCCAACAGGCTGGGCACAGGGTCCTCGTTAGCAGAGAAGGGTGCAGAGGAGCTTGGTCTGCATGAACCTGCATTCTCCTGGCCTAGGTCACAGCCACGTGTCTCCTTGTCCCAGCGTCCTGAGGTCCCAGGAAATGTGCCAGGCAAATTCAGGGGGCTCTGACTTAGGGTGTAGGCTTGGGTCCATTCTTTTGTCTTCAGCCTCGTTTCCTTGTCCTCCTCAGGGCTGACCTGAAGGGTCAGCACCTCCAGGGCCAGCTGTGTCGCTCCTGTGCTTGGGCAGAAAACCCGCTGCTGTTTGGTGACTGACACTAGCACTGGCTCTGGGAGGAGAGGTCAGACTCGGGCTTCTGACGAGACGGCCAAGGGTGTTTTGTATCTTCTGCTCTGTGAGCACGGTGTGTACTCACGGCGCTAAAGCCCTGTGTCAGATGGATTCCCGCGTGCGCCTCACGCTCGGCTGGTCGCTCCTGCAGAGAGGAGCGTCAGTAGGGACGTTGGTCCCAGAGAATCTATTTCCACGAGTTTGAAAAGCTACGGGGCTCTGGGAGCATTTGATGACTGAGAGAGATCAACACCATGTTTGCACCTTTTCAATTCCCCATCCCCCCCTCCAGACAACCTGAACTAATATGTGAGAACAAAGAAAATTGGTTCCAAGGGAGACAATACTCAGGGTCAGATGACCCTGGCAGCCCCTCCCTCCTCTTTTCTATCTCTCCAGATCGTTAGGGCCAGCACAGTGTCGCCTCTAGGAAACATCCTCTGACCTTTATTAACTATGAAGATTTATCTCTTCTCTCAGTTCCGATGCTACCTGCTATTTCAATTCCATTCAACCTACGTTTACCAATCTCCTACTTTGTTCCGGGCAAATGAAAACGACAGTGACACCATCCTACCCTCTCGGGGACTTGGAGAGGAGATAGGAATTCATTAGCACATCATAGTGCATTTATATATACTGCCTTAGGGTGTTTATTCAACTCAGCTGCATGTGTATATATTTATATTACATAGATATAGATAGATATTGATATATAATTGGTTTTCCCATAAGACTAAGCATTTTGAGCATAGGGGATGCATGTTGTATGATCATTCCCAGTGTTCAGGGTATAAAGCAAATGTATAATAATTCCTTTTAAAATTGAAAGGAAATGAATTTGAGGTGGTAGAGCCCTATGGTCAGAGCATCTTCTGGAAGAAAACCAGCAAGTTATTCATGTTTGTTACAACTAAGCATTCATGGTTGGTTTCACTTGCACTTTTTCCGCTTGAAAATAACCCTACCACTTATGTAGTTAGAACAGAATGGAATCCTGCTGCTGATTTCAGGAATACCTTGAGGGCTGATTATTTCCAGGCTTATCTTTTCAAGGCAGCCAAACAGGCCAGTAAGGAGCAATGAGGGATACTCATAAAGGGAAAAAAATTAAGTTGGATCCTTATCCCATACCATACACAAAAATAAATTCCAGGTAGATTAAAGATCAAGATGTAAAAAGAAAACCTAGATGATTAGAATATCTCTTTGTAATCTTGAGATAAGAAAGGGCTTCCTAAACAAGACAAAACAAAAACCAAAAAATTCAGGAGGCATAAAGAAAAAGATTGACAGATTTGAGCTTATAAAATTTAAAACTTCTCTAGTAAAGAAAGAAAAAAGTCTTTTTTTTTTTTAAAGCCACCAAGTTGGAGAATATTATTCGCATAGATGGAGATCAGTAAGAAAGGTGAATTTTTTAAAAAAGATAATCTAAAAGAAAAAAAGGACTTTAAAATGACATAAACAGAGAATTTATAAAAGTTTACAAATGGCCAATACAGGATACCTTTATTTTTGTCTCTTAAGGTAAGCTATGCTTTTATTGCTGTTAGTCTGTTTTTGTCTCCATCATAGCAAAATTCATTTTGTAATATGATTTCACAAAATATAGCACCATTCTGTTATTAAAGTCTTTTGGAAAGAAGTAAAGAATTTTATCTTTTGGAGATATTTTACCTCTTTGCAGTCATCTAGAATCCAGGTTTCCTCTTCATGACCTAGAAAAGAGAGGAAAAGTTCACCAGGGCTTCAGCTTTGAGAAGCCACAAATGGAAGATAAAAGTCATGGACAATTATCACCATGGCAGAGCCTCCTATTCATTGCCAAAAGTGAAGCCTCTTTGACTGTCACAGGGATCCAGCGTTCTCAACAGAGATGAGCTAAATGTGTGTTCCTTGGTGGCTTGGAGTAAACAAAGAGTTTATTTCAGCACCAGTGATGGTTCAGACCTGTCTCATTCAAAGGCAAGCTGACTTCAGATCACACATAAAGATACGATGCCATTGTATCCCCAGTCATTAAGGCCTAAACACACTCACTTTCTCATCATCTGACCCCATTTCAGGGACAGTCACTTCTATAGCCATGTGTTGCCTTGGTCACCCGGGCACACAGAGCCAAAGAAGAACTAGGAGAAATACATTTATATATCTATGAAAAGGGCTGTCCGGAGAGCTGAGAAGAGAGATTCTGAGAATTGGAGACCGACTTTGAGAGAAACAGGAACAATGGTAACTCAGATAATGAGCTATGAAGGTAAAAGTGCAAGTTTGCTGAGTGTGATTGGAAAGAGAACTAAGAAGTGGATTAAGAAGTGTTGGGAATGTTTGTTAGTCATATGCCTGAGGTTGCTAACATCAGCTTTTTCTAACTCCCTGCCAGGGCTCAAGTGCTGGCAAAGTCAGTAGCACAGGGAAGCTGCCCTGCCATCCTCCCAGCCTTCCTCTTCCCTCCCTTGTGTGGAAACCATGGCATCCAAAAGTTATTGCTGGCATGTTTGGAATTCTTAATGAAATTTTTCTTATTTACCTTAACAAGGTGTCAGATGCTAAAACAGGTATCCCACTCATTCTCCTACCTCATGAGTGTAAATATATTGGGCAAATCATTGTCTGTCTTATTTTGCTGTTGCTGCCCTAGTATGAATGAACTCATCCTTCTTTCCTTCTCCTTCCATATCTTCTTCAGCATAATAATAACTGCTCAATTGTATATATTCATAAACATGTATATATATGTCATTTAAATATGTACATGATTATATATTTTAGGGAGTGTTTTGTAATAAATATAAAGTATACACATTATGTGTGGTTTAGAGAGCATTGTGGTGGTGGCCAGGTGCAGAACAGCTGCAGGAATCCAGGAAGGTAAGTCAGCACAATACAGAAGCAAGTAAACCCTGGGGGCATTGTGTGCATCCCACTGGTCTAGAACATTAGTGCCCAGGGGGATGGATTCAAAGGGGGGAGGCAGATCAAAGGCCACCACAAGTATTTATAGGTTTTAAAAATAGTTACACCCACAGAGGAAAGGGAAATTAGAAACGCAAAAACCATTATGGCACTCAGAGACAAACAACAGGGACAACTGTCTGTCTTGAACTCAGACAAGTAACCCCCTCTCCCAACCCAAGTATTGTCACTTAGGTGACTCTTGGCTGTTGTTCCCCCATTTGGCATAAGCAAACACGAGTCATGCTCTCAACCCAGGCCTTAATTTTCACTGATAGAGTTGCAACAAATATGCATTTACAAAAAAAAAAAAATCACAAAAGAGAAAATGAGACAATATTTCATGAATAAGAGTCAGAATAAAAAATAAAGACCAGAACTACAAAGACTTCAGACACTGGGATTATGAAATATAGAATACAACCTGATTAAAGAAACAAAGTAGGAATTAAAGACACTAGTAAGGAGCAGCAGGTATCAAAGTGATAATGTTCAGATGAAATTTGAAAAATATCCAAGTAGAACTTATAGAAGTAAAGACTATCATAAATGAAATATAAAATACTAATCAATGGGTTAAACAGCAGTTTGGACACAGCTGAAGAGAGAATTGGTGAACTGGAAGATAGGTCTAAATAAATTACATGGAAGAAGAGGTGTCAAAAGAGATAGAAAATCTGAAAGAATGGTTAACAAACATTTAAGATAGAGTAAAAATGCCAATATACATTTAATGAGAGTTATAGAAGAAGAGGACAAAGAGAACTGGTAAGAAGCAGAATTTTAAAGCAAATGAGACTGCCCCTTACTAATGTAAAATGTTAATAATAGGGGAAATTGGGTGTGGGGTATATGTACTATCTTCTATCTTTACACTACCTTTGTGCTTCTGTAAACCTAAAATTGTTTTAAAATAAAAAGTTGATTAGCATATCTCCTCTCCCAGAGAGAGAGAGAGAGAGAGAAATTTTCCAAATACTATGAAAGACACATCTTCAGTCAGGAAGCCCTGTGACTTCCAAGCAGCATAACTAAGAAGAAGGTAGACAAAAGAACGTACTTAGACACATCATAGCAAAACTGCAGAAATCAGAGGCAATGACATCTTTAAGACAGCCAGTGAGAAAGGAAAGATAACCACAAACAAGTGATAATTAGACTGACAGCTGACTTAGCAGCAACAATGGAAGTCAGAAAATAGTAAGACAATATCTTCAGTATGCTCAGATAAGATAGTTGTCAAGCTAGATAGATATACTTAGCAGAACTACTTCTCAAGAACAAAGGCAAAATAAAGACATTTTCAGATAAACACTGAGGAAGTTGACCTCCAAACGCTTACTAATTGAAATTCTAAAGTCTATACTATAAAGAGAGACAGAAAGAGAAAGAGAGGGGAAAAAAAAAAAAAGAATCCTCAATAGGTCTGAGATACAAGAAAGAAGGGTAAGCAAAATTTTTTTAAAATTCTGAATTTGGAAAAATCTTACATTGATGTTATAAAAAATAATATCTAGATTATGAGGTCAAAAACCAATGCTCCCTTTGAAAACTGTAGGGGAATCCTTACTTGTCTACACAGCTTCTGGTAGTTTGCAGGCAATTTTCAGCGTTCCTTGGCTCGTAGATTGCTCCTTCTGGTCCTCCATGTTCACATCACCTTCCTTCTCTGTGTGTCTCTCTGTGTCCAAATTTCCCCTTTTTATAAGGACATCAGTCACATTTGATTAGCACCCACCCTAATAACCTCATTTTAACTTGATTACCCATGTAAAGACTCTATGTCCAAATAAGGTCACATTCTGGGGTTCTAGAGGATAGGATTTCAAGATATTTGGGGGAGGGAGGGGGAACAAGTCAACCCATAACACAATCCCAATTCTAACTGGTGGTTTTAAACTCCAGACTTCACCCTTGGTTCTAATTGCTACTGAATCTTTCTTTTCCACCTCCCATCCTTTCAAACCTCCAAAGCCCGTGGTGCCCATGGTTCCATGCTCCTACACTGCTTATTATGGGCTAAATTGTGTCCTCCCTAAATTCACATGCTGAATCCTAACCCTCAGTACTTCTGAATGTGATTGGAGATAGTCTTTAGAGAGGTGATTAAGTTAAAATGAGGCCAATAGGATGGGCTATAATCCAATATGACTGATGTCCTTATAAAATGAGGAAACTTGGACATGCAGAGAAACACCAGAGAGGTGCGTGCACAGAGGAGAGACCTTGTGAGGACACAGTGAGAAGGTGGCCATCTGTGAGCCAAGGACAGAGGTCTCAGAAGAAACCAAACCTGTTGGCACCTGATCTTGGACTTCCTTCCTCCAGAACTGAGAAATCAATTTCTGTTGTTTAAGCCACCGAGTCTATGGTCTTTTGTTCCGCAGCCTGAGCTGACCACTCCACTGCTCAAAGCCCCTCCTGGCTGCATCTGGCAGTGCTCCTGAGCACTGTCCCCAGGCCTAACTCCCTCCTCCCCTCTGTGGGCTCTTTCTTGACTTACATCTCAGTGTGTGAAGTCCATGGAGCCGTCTTATCAGTTTAGGTAGGCGGCATGGCCACCCACAGGGTTTGTTACGCTCCCAACACTGTCCAGTGTGGCCTTTGATGCCACAGCACCTGTGGCTATGATGAGGGGCGATGGGAGCAGACTGAAGGATGGATTCCAGCAGCCAGTTTGAGACTATTTCTGGGCTCAGAGGATGTGAGAGAGGATCACGTGAACATCAGGCAGCTTGCTGAAGGAGAAGCGTGACTGAAAAGCTCCGTTGAGACTTGAAACTCTTGTTTATTCCTGTAGGTCCAGCAATGCAGAAAGAAGGAAGCCAGCCCTTCTAGCCTCTTCTACCTCCACATTGTCATCAGGCTCTGGATTTTTCCTTCCTTGGATTTCTCCTGGAAACAGCTTCCTTTACTTGGTGGATATCCAGATGTTCCCCTACCCCGTGGGGCTTTCCTTCTTCTTCTGGTTCTCCACTTGTTTCCTGGCCTCTCCTGCATAACAAGGGTTAACACAGTAAAGAGCCTTGAGTGTTGAACAACTCACTGTTCTGGGCTCCGTGGACACGGCTGTGGTCAAGGTTGATGTCAGGAGTTTATATTTTTGTGCTCTGGAGACCGTAGCTAAACAAACAAGAAAACTTTCGGGGAGCCAGGTGCTGAGAATTAAGATGGGGAGATGAGATGGCAATTGATCAGGGATGGCTTTAGATCAGGTGGCCTTTGGTGCAGCTCTTGGGGTTGGGGAGCAATTGACAATTTATGATCGACAGTACTCTTACTCAAGCTGTGAAAGCACCAGGTACACAACAGAGTTCTGGCCTCTTGGCTCTAAGTTACAAAAAAGTAAATGTTTGCTTATCTATACCAGACAGAGGGGGTAACCAGACCCGGTTAGAAAGTGAATAAAAAGTGCTCCCAGGTCCCATTTCCTTTGTCTTTTTTTTTTTTTTTTTTTTTTAGAAATTCACGTTCTTTTTATTTATTTATTTATTTATTTATTTATTTATGACTGTGTTGAGTCTTCGTTTCTGTGCGAGAGCTTTCTCCAGTTGCGGCAAGTGGGGACCACTCTTCATCGCGGTGCGCGGGCCTCTCACCATCGCGGCCTCTCTTGTTGCGGAGCACAGGCTCCAGACGCGCAGGCTCAGTAATTGTGGCTCACGGGCCCAGTTGCTCCGTGGCATGTGGGATCTTCCCAGACCAGGGCTCGAACCCGTGTCCCCTGCATTGGCAGGCAGATTCTCAACCACTGCACCACCAGGGAAGCCCCCCCTTTGTCTATTTAAAGGGGATTTTTAGCCATCTGGAAGTTTTCTTATCAGACATTTGATAAGGAAAAAGGATGTTTTGAAAGGTTGTTACCCAAGAACACATAAACCAGGAGAAACATATTTAACCTACCCTGGTACCTTCTTGAATTCCCAGACATTGAAAGGCCATTTAAAAGTGACTTGGGATCCCAAAGCCAGGCTGTCCCTTAGGCCCCAGCACTAAGTCCAGGGAAGCCCTTTCAGATGGGTACACTTTTGCCAAGGGTCTGAGGGCAAGGGAATGTAGCATCCCAGGTCTTACAGACATGCCCTGTGGAGCTCTGTGGCAGCACTCTGTGGGAGGGGCGCAGGGGAGGGGGCTGGGGGCCATATGGGGAGCATAGGGGGTGCCAGGAGCAGCTGGAGCCTCAAGGCCTCCCCCCAACCTCACCCCAAAATGGTAGGAGAGAGCACTTGGCTCTTATCGCTGATGCACTGATGTTCATTCCAGGGCCAACACACTGACCTTCAGCTCAGGAAGTGACTTCTTGGTCAATTGCTGCTTTGGAGGGACCTGCCAGGATTTGAAATGAAGCAGCAGTTCTTGTAACATCCAGTCATAAATCTAAATCTTTTTTTTTTTTTTTTAACTGAAGCAAAATAGTGAGATAACTTGACGTTTCGCATGCTTAAATTTAGAACAGATTATAGCAATTGAATACCCACATTATAAGCTGCTTCATTTAAGCACAACACACGTACCCAGGCTCAGCTTCATGTGATTTGAGTCTCGAGAGTGATTCTTCTTCTGCCAAAGTTTTTAAATCTTAGGCTGACTAATAAATTTCAGCCTGAGGATGAGGCCACCTGATCTCCAGTCCTGGCCCTCACTGGGTTGAGCAAAGGTGCCTCTCTGGGCCTCAGGAAACCCCTCTCTGAGATCTCACAGTGTGGTGTGCACACACTGTGTGGTGTGTACACATGGTGTGGTGTGCAATGCCCAGCTCTTGTGCCCAAACGGTATCATCCCAGATGACCACAGATAGTCTTTGGGATGATGTGAGCAGAGACATCTATGAGAGTACATTATGAATCTATGGCTAATAATGGCTATTAATAATAGATGCCACTCACCCAGTACTTCTCACGTGCTGGGCACTGTTGCAAGCATGCTTTGTTTGTCTTAATTGTCCTAGTTCTCATTCCTCATTTTACCAATGAGGAAACTGAAGCCCAGAGAGGTTAAGTAACTTGCCCAAGCTCAAACAGCTCTAAGCAGGGAGCCAGGATACAAACCCAGGCATGTGAGTGCACCCTATGCCTTCTAGCCTTTGGGTATCAGCCCTGAGATCTCCCCACCAGCACTGACATGGAGGGATGAGAATGGGATGGAGCTAGAGAGCGATGCTGACTCAAAGATGGGGGTGATTGTCTCTGGGCCCGTCCCAGAGCTGGGGAGAGAGACACGTGGAGGCAGGAGGGATGAATAAATACAAAACGTGTGATCCAATTTAGAAAAAAAAAAAAAAATCATTGCCCCCTGACCATGAGCAAGGTGCAGTGTTTTAAAATTTCCCTTTCAAGATAATTGCTGTAGACCTTAGAAAAATAAATCTAATCGAAGAAAAAAAGAAAGGCAAAGGGAGCCCAGTGATTTGAGTATGAATATTCAGGTTTAAAACATCTTTTCCCCTTGAAATACACCCTCTTACCTTGGTGGAAAGTCCTGTTACTTTAGCTTTGTCTCAACGCTCACTCTGAAGGCTGGCTGGGCTTGTCAGTCAGGACCATCTGTGCTGGAATGAGGTTTCTTCCAAAGACCTGATTATGATTTTTCTAGGAGCTACACCTGACCTCATACACTTAAAGAGGAACGTCTTCACTTCTGCTTGCTGTCTCCCTTCCTGCCTAAATAGGTGCTTGCCTGATACTCTACAGGCAGGATAGCGGGAGGCAGGTTATTTGGTTTTCGGAGAAACCGTTTCCTTTTCGTAGGACATAGCTGCAGAACCCGGGAAGTGCAGAGATTCAGCCAGAAATGTTTGCGGGCTTTGCCTGAGGACAAAACATCCAGAACAAAGTGAAGCATTTAGTCAAAGCCAGTGGGCCTAATCTTTCCAACCCTTTGTTTTTTTTTTCCTACTCAAAAGTTGTTAGAATGAATTCACCTTGCTTTTGGTGGGTTTTCTTGTGGATATTTGTTTGGACTGACTGCATTTATACACATGCTTGTCAATAGTTTCAGCCCTTCTGTGACCTAATCTGGGCCCAATTAATAAATATTACAAGGCGGGTGCTATGGAGATGAGGAAATGGGAGAGAGTGGGCTTCACAGAAAATTATGAGAGCCCCTGACTTTAGAGGCTTCCATTCAAATGAAGCCACCATCTAATGTTTAAATAGGTCCATTTAAATAAATGCATAAAGTACAAGAGACTCATCCCTCTTGTTGGAGCCGGACGGTTAAATAAGACTGAATTAGAGATATTATTATTGATAATAATGGTAAACGACACCATTTATTGAGCATCTATTATGTGCTTGGCAACATTATCGTGTGGGAGGTACTATCTCTATTTGGATGACAGAAAGCAGACCCTGTGAGGCGCCAAGGTCACAGAGCAAGTAGTGGCAGAGACGCAGGTCTGAGTCCAGAGTCTGTGCTCACGTGGCCCCAGATGAAGAAAATGAGACACAGATTCTCATGATGTGACTTACTCATGCACGGGTGCAAAACTTGCTAATGAATAAAGCAAAATAATAATAAAAGGAGCTGGTCTGAGGACCTGGGATTGCCTGGGTTCAAAACTGAGTTATAAATACAATTCCAATCATGAAACTCTCCATATGACACTGGATACGTTACTTAAACTCTCTGAGCCTCTACTTCTTCATCTCCAAAATGGGCTAATAATGCTTAGTTCATAGCATTGTCATGAGGCTTAAATTAGATACACCATGTTATGTGCTGAACTCAGGACTTGGCATATGGTACGTAATTGATAATGTTGGTTATTGTACGGGTCTTCAGTGAGAGCAGGTGACTATTTGTCCAGGGTGCTTTTCTTGACCTTTTACCCTCATGCCTCCACCTCCACTGCTCCCTGCAGGAGTCCTGCAGTGTCAGCCATTATGCTCTTATACTGCTAACTCCCCTTGAGGTCAGAGAAGCAGGTGGCTGGGGAAGGAAGGCAGTCAGGACCTTGGCCAACATGCCAGTTGAAGGTCCTGGCCAATGGCCTTGACTTTGCCAGCGCAAACCTTTTTTTATACCTGACAAGGCAAACTACCACGTGTCAGGTCAAGACAAGAACAGGGGTGTAAAGAGAGAGCCAGCCCATGAGATAGGAACAGGGGTAGGTCAGAGACGCCCTGGAGGTCACTTTCAGCCCTATGATTTGATATTGGCATAAAACTGAAGGCAATACATTTAACTCTGAGACATTCCCACCTCCCACCTGACCTCAGTCTGGGCAATCTTCCTGTTAGTCAAGAGAACAAGCCATAAATCTCCCTGTGGACGGGAGTGCTGGGTGCACAATGAACTCTGCTGTCTCGCCTGTTTTCCAGAAAGGGTTGATGGATCCTTCCCCTCACATTTATTTCAGCACAGTAGAATTTCAACAAGACAGAAATAGAAGACAGACAGGTTGGTCCTGTCAAAAGCTCTTAATATAATTATGAGAGTCAGGCCTCTGCACGTACCACCCCCCAGCCCACGAATAATTAGGGTGCGAGAGGCCGGGAACTGAATGGAGGTGGGGGAGGCGTGGGGAGGGACGGCGGGCTGAGGACGTGGTGCTTAGTGTAATGGCTTCTGCTTCTCTGCTGGGATGCCCCCGTCCTGCAGACCCCCTGGGGATTCTGCAGCTTCATAAAAGCTCCACTTAGAGCTTGGATCATCCCAGGCAGCAATTAGTGGCTCTAACAGTTTCAGCTGATGCGTTATGGCTGTCCCGCCTCAACTCCCTGTACTGAAGGTTAGTTATATAGAGATATGCCCTCATCACCCCCGACACCCACAGTATATGCAGAAGGTGGCCGGGACATGTAGGCCATGGCACCAGGCTTCGGGTCTGATGGGGACCTCAGAGGCAGGCCCGGCCTGAGCATTCGGGCTACCAATGGGAAAGCAGAGGCCCTCTTCCCTTGAACATTCGCTTTCTGTTTAGTGTTTAATTTTCTCTCTGAAAGGCAACCTATGGAATGGAAAAAAAAAAAAAAAACCCAGTCCCTAAAGTCCATTCGAGCTTTCTCTTCTCCAGGTTAATTTCCATTCTAATGCTTATGTAGCTCCCGTCGCAGAGTTAGGCATTTGTTACTCTAATTCTGCCGCTATTCTCCCCAGGGTTTGCTGTTTTGTCAGGGGCCTGTGCTGTTCCACTGCAGGGTCTGGAGCAGAATTACCGAGCTCGGTGTCAATGGAGGGGCTCAGGAGGGGCCCGACACCCTGGGAAGGGGCTCTCCATGGATTCTTTCTTCCCAGCCCCAGAGGTGGGCTGTCCTTTAGCTCTGCTGGCCGCCACCTGGCACCAGAGCATCCATTCTACACTGGGGGTGAGGTGACAGAGCCCCGCGCTCCGTACACGGAACAGACTTGGGTCCCCAAAAACTGCTCCTTCATGATTCTGCACTTGGCTCCTGCTGACAGCGGTGCTGACTGTATCTTTAAGAGACACCTCAGCTTAGTCCTTAAAAGCGCTCTCTTGAGTCAAGTTGGATTGCTTTGGTTTGAATCTAAGAACTGCCACTTACCAACTATGTGACTTTGGACAAGTCCTTTAACTTCTCAGTTTCACCATCTGTAAATTGGATACCAACAGTACAGGGCATTAAATGAGTTACCATTGTTGTTAGCATTAAATGAGTTTATAATAGACATAAATTGCCTGTAAGAGTGCCGGGCACAGAGTCAGGGCCAGCAGGTGGTGGCTATGGTCACTATTACTGTTATTAGTCCCTCCTGGGGCTGGCCCGGCTGCAGAGGCAGGAGCTGCGTGTCCAGCAGGACGCGCCCTGCATCTCAGCAGCGCAGGGTGTGAAGGGTTGGCCGTCCCTGCTGGGTCCACCGGATGCCAACTGCTTGGTACCCACACACTGGATTCTCCTGGACCAATGGGCGCTCCCATCCCTTCACAGGCTCCATCCTTATCCCTCTCACCCGCATGGCCTGGGGACTCCTGGAATGTGACCTATTTGAGGAGGACAGGCAGGCAGGGAGGAAATCAGGAATTCCGATTCTCATCCTCAGAGGGATTCAGTCCCTAGGCCATGGCCACTCAACTAGTAAGTGGCACTGCAGGAGCTCACACGCACACTGGCTTGACTCTCAGGGGCACACTTGCCTACGAGGCCCCTTGGGGTGATGACCCTTTTGCCGGGGGCCGCTCTGTGTCATTCCAGGCTGTGGAGAGGTGAGTGGTGTGAACGGTTCCAGCAACGAATCTCTGAAAACCGAAGTGAGGCTGTTTCATAGCCTCCCAAGGCTGGAGACAGTCTCTGGTTCGAGACTCTCCAGGAGGGGGAAGCTGGCCGACTTTGAAGGCCTCAGCAAAAGAAGCGCCCAGCCTCTCCAGACACAGTGTGAGCTGACACCTTCAGGCCAAGTGTGGAGGACAGAGTCTAAAATACCTGGCCACCAGTTCCACCCTTACGGGACCCAAAGCCTCACCCATCTGTGCCCCTGCCCACTGGCAAGGGCCGCCGGGATCAAACCAGAGCCTGCTCCCTGCTGCCCAAGGGCCCTCCCTTCCGGGCATGTGTGCATAAACCCTCGGCTCCCACCAAATGAGCGTCCAGGCAGGAGGATGGGCAGCTGTCTCTGTCGGCCACCCCTCTGCAATTTCCTGACTTGATTTGCAGCGCACTGCCAGCTGCACAAGTTGGTTGCTCCACGGTGTAGAAACGCCAACTGGAAGTCCGCGGGCACGTCAGAGCTCCCCGCTGCACTGGGCCTCCAGCAAGCCGGGCGGGGTCCAGCGAACCCCAGGAGTGTGGATCCCCTGAGGGCTGTTCTCGGCCTTGGCGTGGTCAGACCTCCATGTCTGCAACCTGCCCCCCACCCCGTCCCCTCCCCTTGCCCAGGGCCTTCCGTGCGGGACTCCCCCTTCAAAGAGGCCAGGCCCTTCGCCTGCCTGTGATTCTCTCCCTGTTCAGGCTCTGGTTATATCACCTGGGGAACGGCTGTTTTAGGCTGGATTTCCCTGGATCAAGAGTATTCCAGCTTTGTTCCCGGCAGGCCAGGCAGCCCCAGGGTGACCTAAGGCGCTGCCAGTGTCTTTGGCGTTGGTCACTTCCCAGCCATAACCTCCTCAGGTCCTGGCTCTCCTGTGATCTTTACGTACCATGATCAGCAAAGGTCAAGGATCTGGGCCCCTAAGGCATTCCCTTGTCAGTCTAGAGCCTTCACTGCCCCTGTTAAGAGATCCATCTTCCTGAGGCCCCTACAGAAGAGGAGGGGTGGAGTGTCGAGGACAGAGCCTGGCTTTGGGCCCAGATCTGGGCTCCAGGACTGGGAGGCTGAGTAGCTCTGGGCAAGGGATAATTCTAGCACTCAGAACGCTCCCCACACAGTAAGGAGAGTGGTAGCTCCACTAACTGTCATTACGCGAGCAGCCCAGGCCACTGTGCACACTCAGTGCTCCTCAGATGCCTGTGAAACTATTTCCCGTGAAGCCCATGACACCCAGGCTGCTGGTGAGCTTGGGCTCCTGCTGCAAGCAGGCTGCGCTTGTTTGAATCTGGGAGAAAGGGAAAGGAATGGCCTTGAACCTGGCCGCCTCTGGAAAAAGGTAGCAACAATATCCAGAGCATCCCTGAGCAGAAGAGCTAGGCATGGAAGAGCACGTGCAAAAGAAAGTGAAGAGGAGATGGCAAGGGCGCCACACATAACTCACCTATTTTGCCTTTTCGCACATCCTCAGGCAACTTCCAGATTCTGGAGTTTCCTGCCCAGCCACCCTCCACAGCCCCGGCCCCTCGCTTTGCACCTCATTCATGTCCCGTGGTTTCATGGTCTTGCTCTTTGCAGGGACAGCTGATTCCCAGCGCTGATCCTTGAGACCACAAACACTTCTCTGTGTTGGGAGGATGGTCGGTAGAAACGTGGTCTGCTCAAGGCATTCTGGAGGTTCTAAAGATTGGGAGTTCTATGGAAGAATTGGAGGAGGTAGACAGGCAGGACTTTCAGCTAACAAGCCTCCTGGGGCACTTTGGAATCCCGCCACAGGCCTCTCTGCTGGCACAGTTGACGGCCAGGAAAAGAAGTGAATAGCTGGACAGAGACGTGTGTGACTGAAAGATCAGGCTGTTGGATGCATGGATTGGTCCTCTTGGATCTTGGGAGGTGTGCTGGCTGGAAGAGAGGTTGGTCCCACAGAAAAGCCTGGCCCACCACGTGTCCTTCTGGCTGTGGGGCCCATACTGCCTCCCCCGGGGGCTGCCTGCATGCAGAAAGGCAGGGAAGTCTCAAGGAACAAGATGCACGAGCTGGGCAGGCGTGCAGGAGCCAGCAGCACACCTGGGCTCCTTCCTGTGCTGGGGAAGCCTCACAAGGAACCAGCACCCCCTACCCCAATTCTGTCCCATGAGAGTATCCCGAATAAAATCATAGAAGAGTTATGTTGGTGCATCTTCAATGCTACAGACATAAATTAGGCAATTTCCCTGATACCTGAACTGCCCCACATGACATTTGATTTAATTCTTCATAACCAGCGTCAGTGACTACTGATCTCCAAAGCAATGAATGAAGCTGCCCAAGGTTCTGCCGAAGAAGGTGGGTACTGCCCCGGCCAGGGGTGTTCTGAGCCATCAGGCACAACTTCCCCCCCGCTTAGTTCTCAAAGCCCAAGTCCCTCCCATCAGTCATTTCTGGCCTTACCTTATCGATCCTTTTAATAGCAGGCAGTAACAATTTATTAGCACTTTTCCAGAGTCTCTGCCTCCTGGCTAGATCTTTTTCCATCCTGAGAGCTGAAGTAATATTTCTTCTAAATCTAGCTCTCTTCAAGGCACTACGGGAGGCCAGTCTGAGTGAGTCAGGGATGCTACAGAGAAGGAAGAATTAAGTTAAGACATTTCCATTTTCCCACTGCTAATTTATGAACAAATAAATTTGTTGGTTACAATTGAGCAACTGTATGGGGCTGGGGGGAGGGGACTACAGAGACCAGATGAAAACAAGCCATCTTTGATTTCCCTTTACAGAATTTTATTTTTTTCATTAAAAAACTTTTTAATACAGTTTTAAATGTTACTTTCTACTTACAGTTATTACAGAATATTGGCTATATTCCCAGAGTTGTACAATACAGCCTTGAGCCTATCTTACCCTCACTACCCCACCCCGGTTTGTCCCCCGCCCCGGTAACCACTAGCTTGTTCTCTCTGTGAGCGTAATTTGATTTTTAAAAGTGGGTTAGGAGGTGAAAGGACAGCGCAGCTTGAGCCGGGTGGGTCGCGGGCTGGACTTCCCGGCAGCCCAGCCTCCCTGCCCTGCTCTTGTGACGCAAACTTTCGGTGCTTCAGTTTTACCCACGACCAAAACGAGGTAAGGAAGAAGCCACTTCCCTAACTCCTGACCCACCAGTTGATTCCTGACTCCTCTCCTTCCGGAGAATGAACTGCCGGGAAGGCGCTGGCGGCCCGCGCGCCGGCAGGGGGCGCCCGACTGCGGGAAGGAGGAGAAATTCAGGAGAAACTGGGCCGCGGGGAAGGGGCCCCGGCAGCCCTTCTGGCTTCTCAATTGTCCTCCGGCCCCAGCCAGGAAGCAATCAGGGAGTCGGCCTGGGCAGGCGTCTGGGGCCGTATAAACTCAAAGCGTTTACCCTGCTGGTGGCTGAAACGAAAGAGGCCAAGAAGAGGCCAGGGACTAAGAAAGTCCCACTGCAGGACCAGCGCTGCAGGCTTTCGGGCTAGAGGTGCCTTTGGAACCAGAATGACTGCTTCCCAGAGGAGGGACTGCTGGCCCAGGGCTGCTTCCCCCTCCCCACGAAGGCCCTGCTCTGTTACTCTCCGGTCCTCTGCCCATCACCTCCCACTTCCCAGAGCCGATCCGCACCCCAGGCACCAGCTCCCCGCGCGTGCGCAGTGCCGGCCCTTGCGCCCACTCTCCACCTGACTCTCGTTTAATTTGCCCAGTAACAGACGTCACTGTGCTCAGAACAAAACGGAGGCTCAGAAAGGGTAAGTGGCTTGTCCAAGACCACACAGCTAGTAACTGGCTTCAAATGCAGTCCATCTGCTTTATTGTTTACTTATTTTTCCAACATTAATACTATAGTAAGTTACTGACATATAGTTTTATATATAGAACTTTAATATATTTGTAAAATTATGCAATATATTAAATTATTTTATAGTTAATGACTATTTTTATTATTACTGTTGAGGTTTTATTTATTTTTCGAATAGGCAGTAGTGCATGCAATTCAAAATTCAAAATATACCAGAGGAATGCAGTGAAAAGTCCCCCACCTCAACCTTTGTCTTTCAGCCACCCAGGTCCCTCCTCTCCTCAGGAGCAACCACAGTTAATCCGTTTCTTGTGTATCTTTTCAGAGACAGCGGAATAGATAAAGATGCAGGGGTCCACTAGCCAAAGAATGTAGGCAGCCCCTAGAAGCTGCAAAAAGCAAGGACACAGATTCTTCTCTGGGACCTCCAGAAAGAGAAACAGCCCTACTGACATCTTGATTTTAATCGCTTAAGACCCATTGCAGACTTCTGACCTCCAGGATAATAAGGCAATAAATCTGTGTTGTTTTAAGCCACTAAGTCTGTGACCATTTGTTACAACATCTATAGAAAACTAATATGAGTTCCCAGTTTATAACTTATCAAATAAATATTAGATTAAATATTTAAATAGGAATACCATACAAACAAACAAACAAAACTTGTGGGGAGAGTAGATCTTATAATGATGGCTTCAAAGACAAAGAGTGAAAGCATTTTTAAAAACCTCTATATATTAAAAATAAACCTATAATGAAATTATCACGCAACTTACAAACTGGAAAAATATTTGAAATGTATAAAATGAACAGAGAATCATCTTGAATGGTAAAGTTAAGGGTGATTTTCTACAATGAACGTGCATTTTTTTTTTTTTGTAAAGAAGATACATATTTCGACAGAAAGAAATTGTTACTGTGGCAGTTGTATTAAAAATGAAGTAGAGACAAGTATGGGCACTTCACCAAAGAAGATATAGGGATGGAAAATAAGTGTATGAAAAGATGCTCTACATCATTAGTCACTAGACAAATGCAAATTAAAACTACATTGATACACCACTGCACACCTATTAGAGTGGGTTAAATTAAAAAGATGGACCATATCAAGTGCTAACGAAGACATGAAGCCACTGGAGCTCTCACACTCTGCTGAGGAGGATGTAAAATGGTACAACCACATTAGAAAACTTGAAAGATAGGCATACACCTACCATATGATGCAGGCATACCACTCCTAGATATTTTCCCAAAAGAAATGAAAGCATGTGCCCATACAAAGACTTATATGCAAATGTTCATAGCAGTTTTATTTTTAATAGCCCCAAAGTGGAAACAACCTGTCCATCAACAGGTTTATGGATAAACAAATTGTAGTATATCCATACAATGGAATACTACTCAGCAATAAAAAAGAATGAACCATTGATATCTGCAACAACATGGAGAGATCTCAGAATAATTACACTGCATGAAAAAAGACAGACCAAAAAAACAAAAAAAAAGACTACATATTGTATGGTTCCATCTATAAAATTCTAGAAAATACAAACTAATCTATAGTGGCAGAAAGCAGATCAGTGGTGGCCTGCGGTTAGGGTGGAGTGGGGAGGGGAGAGAGGGAGGGGTCACAGTGGTGCACAGGGAAATTTCAAAAGGGGTGGGTATGTTTACTATCTTGCTTGTGATGATGGTTTCACAGGTGTACACATACATTGAAACCCATCAAATTATGTACAGTTTGTTGTATGTCAATTATACCTTAAGAAAGTGGTACTTAAAAATGGCTTGATCTTGGAAAGAGCTGGAAGAAACTTAAATACATAACACTAAGTGAAAGAAGCCAATCTGAAAAGGTTACATACTATATTATTCCAACTATATGACATTCTGGAAAAGGCAAAACCATGGAGACCATAAAAAGACCAGTGGTTGCCAAAGGTTGGTGGGGAGAGAAGGATCAACAGGCAGAGCACAGAGGATTTTTAAGGCAGTGAAATTATTCTGTCTGACTGAGTATCCACTGTAATGGTGGACACATTTGTCCAAACCCATTGAATTTACAACACCAAGAGTGATTTGTAATATAACCTACGGACTTTGGGTGGTTATGACGTGTCAATGTAGATTCATCAGTGGTGACAAATGTTCCGCTCTGGTGTGGGACGTTGATGGCGAGGGTGGGTTGTGCATGTGTGGGACAGAGTGTACAGGAGAAATCGCTGTACTGGCTGCTCAACTTTGCTGCGAACCTAAAACTGCGCTAAAAAGTAACGTTTAATTTTTAAAAACTGGCTTGAACCATTGAATATGTTTTGTCTCTCATTTCAGGGCTCTGGGGGCAGAGGGGGTCAAGGGTTTGTTCAGGTGCTACAGACGCTACTGAGGACACAGATGCTTCCCATCCTTGGGCTGTGTCTCCCCTCGTGTTACGAAAATGGATGCAGCTTTTCAAGAAGTCACATGCAGGCACAGCCATGTGTAGCAAAGATGAACTTATTTCTTCTTTTAGACGTCTTTTTTTAAGAGAGAGGAAAACTCTCCTGTGAGCTCTTCAGAGACTTTCCCTCAGGTCCCATTGGCCAAGGTTGAGTCGCATATCCATGGTCTGACTGTAAGGGAGTCTGGGAAGCGGAAGGGGGAGGGTTTCCCCGTGGGCATCCACCAGCACTCCACTGGCACTTACAAGGCTGTGTGGCTCCTTCCTCCCGCTTTCTCCACCTGCTGCGCTCAGCCTCATTCTCTTCTCTCTGGCGCTCCCTTACCCCACTCTCTACCCCAGAGGGTTCAGGGGTGCTCACTGGGGTTCCCACAGGCCTTTCTATATAACTTCATTGTCCTTCTGTCCAGACTGCCTTATGCGTGCATATGTCTTAACGGCCAGACGTGAGCTTCTAGAACCACCCCTCTTTCATTAGGAGAGTCCCGGGACCTAGCCCAGTTATGCTTGAAAAAGTGAACTTGAATAGGAAAAAAAAGCTGATGGAGCTAGAAAAGGTCCCGGAGAGGACACAAGGCAAAGGTGGGAGGTGGGAGGCGAGGAGCCGAGTCAGTACAGAAGCGGGTACTAAACACTGGAAAGCTTCAGTACTGAAGCAGCAGAAATGATCAAGACCTAGAATGATAAAGGACATCACTTGGATGAGCTCAGAGAAAATAGAACTGGGAATATCACTCTGAAATTGAAAGGAGAGAGTTTTAAAACAGAGATGGCACAGCTGGCCTCATGGGACAGAATTCTCTGTTCATTCAACATGTGGAACTTATTACCTCTAATAGGTCGTTCAGGAAAGACTACAACAATTTTTAAGTGGTTAAAAGCTACTAAACGGACAAAGTGACTACACTTGTTAATGCCAGGCCCTGCAGCCTCGCAAAACACCCTCTCCCGATCTCAGTTCTCCAGAGGTATCTTTGGGCTGGATGAATCACGTGCGTCTGAAGTGAGCCTCAGGTTATCCATGTTCATGACTCATCAGATCGAATATCACCTCTGTGGGGCAGAGATTCCTGACAGCAGGAGAAAGAACAGGAGATGCTCCTGACCCCAGGATTGTACAGTCATTTCAGTAGCGACTGACTGTTCCTTGCCAGCCATCCCAGGCAGAATTCTAGAGACGCCCTGGAAGTTCGGGCCCCAGTCTTAGTTGGCTGGTGGCCAGCAGGCCCTAGCATTGGAATCAGGATGGTTCCTGCATATCAGGACCATTGCTGTCCTGAAGCCATTTATCTAAGGAGTACAGACGCTCTCTAAAGAGTCCAGCCCACTAATTGCAGACTCAGAGTCTTTAAGGAACATTTGAGCTGAATCAGGTTGAGATTCTCCGCTGAGCATAGCTTTTCTATTCTCTAAGTTCACTGGAAGCACCGGAAAGAAATCTTGCAGCAATCGCTGAATCTCATTCACCTGCATCCCAGCCCCCTAACCTCAAGCTGCACCCAGTTTTGTTTTAGGAGTCTCTAAGGTCTAAACCCAATTGGCCCTTTTCTCCCACTCCCAGCTTGGGCATTGCCAGGCGGCTCTCCAAACCATGCTCCCTGGCTCCCCGCGATGGGCCCTGGGGCCTGGGGTCCCCCCCTCCTCCCACTGCTTCTTCTGGCAGCTGCTCCCAGATTTGCTCTCCTCAACCCAGCAACCTCTGTCTCCTTCCCTTCTCTTTGAGCAGACGGTCCCCTCTTCTCTTTCCTCAAGAGGGCTGAGACCATCCTCACCAGCTTTCTTCCTTTTCTCCTCATCTGATCTCCTTTGTGAGCTAGATATGTAAAGTTTTCTCTGTTCTTCCAAAAACCAAAATCACTGCCTCTCTAGGACTTGCCTTCCCCTCTCCGTTTCCATCCTCAACACAGCTACACAGTGACCTTTGGCTTGCGCCTCCCCTCCTCACCTCTGGTTCCTGCCCCCACTCCTCTACTGAAATGGCTCTTCCCAGGGCACCAGTGACCTCCTGGTCACTAAAGTCTAGGGCCATTTCCAGGACTTTGTTCTTTTTCCTGCCCTCATGGTCACTAGCCTGCTTCCGACTCTCCTTCCCTGACTCTTCCCTGTCTTGGACCCCCAGCATTTCTTCCGGATGACCCGATCAGCCATCCACACTGCAGTCTGGACCTTCTTGTTTGAATGAAAACATCTTGCTTCAAGGGCTCTCGCTACCTTCTGGACTAAGTCAGCCCCCTGACATGATGGGCTGTCACGGATGTGGCCCCGGCAGGCTTGCCTGCATCATTTGGGACCGCTTGTCCCTAGCCCCTTATACTTCAATCACATCCAGATTTTTGTAGCCCTCTCATTGGTTTCCATGAGTTTGCAAGTGCTGTTTCCTCTGTCTGGAATACCTCTCTTCCCACCACCACTCGCCTCTCCACCTCAGTGGAGGAAGCCGTGCTCCTGCTGCTTTTCCTGAATGTGTTCTATGCGCTTAGTGACTCGGCAGCAGCCTCAGCCCTTTGGGTGCCAGGAAGGTACCGTGTAGCCCAGCACGCCACAAACAGACATCCTCGGTCTCCTGCTTCCACACTGGCTCCTCTGAACATCCATTCCATCTCATAGTGTCAACTTGCAGCTCAATTCAGCAGAAATGCTTCGATGCTACCCTGCAAGCACACGTTTGGCTAATTCTCAGCTCTCCGCCTTTATACCTCACGTCCTCTCCTAAGGCCAGACCCATGTCCCTGCCTGTTCGCAGGATGGAAAGTTCTGATCAGCACTGATTCCTTTCCTCTCTCTCCCCCCAGCTACCAAATTCTGTCCATTCATCCTTCACAGCCTAAACAGACAGACAAGCAAAACAAACAAAGCCCTATGCTTTGTCTTTCCTTTCTAGTACTCAATCTGGTTGTGATGGTTCATTTTCTGTGTCAGTTTGGCTAGGTCACAGAACCCATTTGGTCAAACATGAATCTAGACGTTACTCTGAAGATGTGTTTAAGATGAGATGAACATTTAAGTCAGCAGACTTTGAGGAAAGCAGATTATCCTCTCAAATGTGGGTGGGCCCTGTCCAATCAGTTGAAGGCCTTAAGAGAAAAAAGACTGAGGTCCTCTGAAGAAGAGGGAATTTGGCCTGCAATCCACCTTTGGACTCCAGCTGCAACATGAACTCTTCCCTGGGTCTCCAGCTGCCGGCCCACCCTGCAGATTTTAGACGAGCTGCCTCTACAATCAATCATGTGAATCAATTCCTTAAAATAAACCTCTCTCTCTCCACACACACACCCTATTGCTTCTGTTTTTCTGGAGAACTCTGACTAATACACTGTTCTACCTCCTAACTCAGCTCCCTGTTCCTGTGTTCACTCCCCTCCAGCCCACTCCAGTGATGCTCGCTGATTTTTTTGTAATGTTAATTTGCTCACAAAATTTGCTGGATCCCTACTGTTTATCAGTGGATGGCTGTGTTTCCCAAATATCAGATGTTTGTGTATCTTCACCATGTTTGACATGAGTTTTCAGTGTCTCGTCTATACAGTTACTTGTTTTAGATTTTTCTTTACACTGACCCTTCTCAGGGATGTTTGCATTTTGGCAGGAATGTGTGAATTTTTTTTCAACTTTTTATTTTTATTGGAGTATAGTTGATTAACAATATTGTGTTAGTTTCAGGTGTACAACAAAGTGATTCAGTTATACATATACATGTACCTATTCTTTTTCAAATTCTTTTCCCAATTAGGTTGTTACAGACTATTGAGCAGAGTTCCCTGTGCTATAGAGTAGGTCCTTGTTTGTTATCCATTTTAAATATAGCAGTGTGTACATATCAAACCCAAACTCCCTAACTATCCCTCCCCCCTCCCCTCCCCCCTGGTAACCTTAAGTTCGTTCTCTAAGTCTGTGAGTCTGATTCTGTTTTGTAAATAAGTTCATTTGCGTCATTTTTTTTTAGAATTCTGCATATAAGCAGTATATTACGATATTTCTCTTTTGCTGTCTGACTTACTTCACTCAGTATGACAATCTCTGGGTCCATCCATGTTGCTGCAAATGGCATTATTCCATTCTTTTTAATGGCTGTATAATATTCCATTGTAGATATGTAACACATCTTCTTTATCCATTCATCTGTTGATGGACATTTAAGTTGTTTCCATGATTGTCTATTGTAAATAGGGCTGCGATGAGTATTGGGGTGCAAGTATCCTTTCGGGCCATGTTTTTCTCCAGATTTATCCAGGAGTAGGATTGCAGGATCATATGGCAACTCTATTTTTAGTTTCTTAAGGAACCTCCATACTATTCTCCATAGTGGCTGCACCAATTTACAGGAATGTGTGAATGTTTAAGATAAAAGCTCTTGCAGTCCCAATCAAAAAGTGAAGAGCAGTTTTGTGGAAGGGTTTTGAGCTTTCCTAATTCCCTGCCACCACGCAAGCTGGTCCTCTTGACTTGAAGCTAAATTTCTAAGATGGAAAGTCCCAGCAAGATTGAGACGTGTGGGACTTCCCTGGTGGTCCAGTGGTTAAGACTGCACACTCCCAATGCAGGGGGCCTGGGTTTGATCCCTGGCTGGGGAACTAAGTTCCCGCATGCCGCAACTAAGAGCCTGCATACTGCAACTAAAGATTCCACATGCCGCAATAAAGATCCCCCGTGCCACAACTAAGACCCAGCACAGCCAAATAAATAAATACATATTACAAAAAAAAAAAAAAGATTGAGACACATGACACAGATTACTACACCTCTCTTGAGTCATCAAGACAGAGGTGGCTCCTTCATGCAATTTGTCTCTTCAGCTGAGGTTGGGAGTGGAGATGGTGAATGTTTGGTCCCACCTGTGGGGGTAGGGATGGGGGTGGGGAGTATGAATGAAGGAAGAAGAGGAAGAGGGCAAGAGACCACCCAAGTTTTCGTAACTTACTCTCTGACGTTTGAAAATACCCTATTTCATTATTTTCTAGGATTGATTTCTGCAACATCTATTCCGAGAAAAATATTAGAAAGAAATATGTAGTTTCTTTGCATCTGTTATCCCCTTTGTCAATATTAAACGACTTAGTCACTTCTCTGGGGAATTAAAGAGGTTGATTCATGGCTATGTGACCCTCTTGTCACTTCTGGTTCCTTTTTCCGTGTTCTATATCAAGACTCAGAGCCCTAGGAAAGGGCATTTTTGCACTCAGAGAAGAACCTGAGAAGAGCCTGTAAGTAAACTTTCAGAATAATCTTGATTTTGAAATTGCTTTTTTTTTTATAAGAAAAAATTAAGTATTAGTAAATTGGAATAAACAGTTGAGACCAGAGGAAACTTTAAACCTCTGCCTCTATCCCCGACAGTTTACCTCTGTACAGAACTACCAGAAAGTCTTTGTTAACCTTGGCCTGAGGGATCTGAATCCCTCATCTCAGGGAGGACTGCAGCTTGAGCATCTTCTTAACAGAACAGCTGTGTGGACTTGGGCCATCCCTGGCTTTTGAAGAATTGATCTGTTAGCCAAGCCTCGGGTCGGGGAGAGGAGCAGGGCTGGCTCGGAAAGGCTGCCAGGCCTCACAGACAGTGCCATGCCGGACTGAATTTTTCTGTAGACACTCCTCTGTTTACCCAGTAGCTCTCATTAATCTTTCCTTTCTTGTGTGAAGGTTGCTTTCAGAGAGGAAGGCGTTCGCTGGCTTTCCCAAGGCAAGAACGATGAAAACAAAATTATGAGGAATTCATTTCACCTCTTGGCACTGCTCGAGCTATTTTGGCAGGCTCAGAGAACACTGTGTTCCCGACCAATTTATAAGTTTGCAAGAGTTTTAAAAAAAGAAAGAAAGAAAAAGAGAAAAGGACAAGAAACGCTCCGTCCTCCTTTTGTCCCCCTTACCGGTGCTGGGCTTCTGCAAAATGCCAGCACCCAGAGTGGGCTCGGCCACTCTCCTTTGCCTTTATTTCCGAGACTGTGGGCTGGCAGGACCCAAGGGAGCTGTGGTCCCCAGAGGTGAAGTGACCTATCCAAGGTCACATGCAGGCCGGACCACAGGTCTCCTGTCTCCCTGCCCCGTGGTCTTTTTCTATCCCACTCTGTCCTTTCTCCAAATCCCCTTTAAAATGAGATTCCCATCAAGTCCTGAGGTCAATGAGAGGCTGATGTGTTAGACTAGGTTCCCACAGGGGATTAGCAGAGCGGGTCGGAGAAGCAGAGAAAGAGAACATCGGCAGTGGGGTTTATTTTCCCCCAGGCTGTCTGCAGACTGTATCTGGGCTTGTTGAGCATAAGCCACTGGCTTCTGCATGGGGAGCCGGGTCAGAAGGAGCAGGTCTCACTTACTGGAAATCTCAGGCTGTCAGACAAGGTGAGGGCTCCCCACTTGGGGAAGGAGGGAAGCAATAGGACCGCGTTGAGTTCCTTGTCCTCTGGGTCCTTCCCCAAAGAAGGCTGCATTGGTTTCTCCTGCACTTGCAAAAGCAATGATCCTGTGGGTTTCTGTTTGCCAGCGCCAGAGCGACACTGGTGACGTGCTTTTTCAATATCCCCCCAATCTTGAAGGCGCCCAGGCTGGGCCACTTTGGAGGCTCTAGTTATTATTGTCACAGCTGCTGACTGGGCCTTGTATCTGAAGCAAAGGATGCGTTCTTTGCACCTCGAGAGTTCATCTGCGCTCAAAGGAATCGCAGGACAACACAGGAATGTTCATCGCCCTGACTCCCCAACAAAGTGGGCGAACAGGGCTCTGGGGCTGGGGCTGGGGGCTGGGAGCCTGTGTCCTCCGTGCCAGGGCTTTTGCTGCTGCCACTGACGTTTAATACCCCCGGGGAAAACAATCAAATCCACTGCGTATGCACCTCACAGCCGGCGTTTTGCTGGCGTGCGCAGGTTGATGGAGAAGCCTGGCCGCTTCTGTTTCCCATGGCAGCAGCTCAGCTCTGCGTGAAAGCAGATAAGTGTGGGCTCAGGCTGGATACACAGACCGCACAGTTCTGAGTGGCTCCGCGCTTGGACCAGGAGCTTCTCATCACTGCCCCTGTTCCGTAACTCGTTCCCTCCCACCCAGCCACACAAAAACTCCTTTCATCCCGTGAAAGACAGATGGGTCCTTGGTGATATTCTCCTGTGAACTGCAGCTGTGGTTTCCTGGCCCCGGGTTGTGGCGCAAACTGGAGTTTAGGGATAAAGGCAGAAAAGTGGTAATTATTCTTGGGATATTGCCATTGGTAAAAGCAAAAAAGCAGGTACACGGTCCTGGGGAGACACTGATGTTGAGATAAACATTACTGATAATGGAGGCACCGTGAAGAGAAACTGCAGGTTAAAGGGATCAGGTTAGCCTTTTAGCTGCTGCTGGAAGAAGCAATGGAGAGAGAGGGAAGGGCTCAATCCAGGAGAGCAAGAGAAGGGAATAAAATAGAGCTAGAGATCTTTGGGGAAAAAATATTCCCAAGGCATAGAGAAAAACCTTTATGCATGAGACTGGAATCTGGCCTACAGCATGATTTTAAAAGGTACCAGGGAATAAAAAGAGGGTAAAGTAATTCAGATGACTGGAGAAGGAGAAGGGGAGGAGGAAGGCCGGGCAGAGAGAAGAGGAGGAAGTCACGTGAGGATTTCCCCAAACACCAAGGGTTGCAAACTGACAACCAGTAGCCAAAATCAGTGTCAGACTATTCAAAAATAATTTGAGCCAAACTTTTTTTTTTTTTTTTTTTAATCAGGAGATGCTATCCAAAGAAAATTAGATTTCTGGCTTCTCTTAAAAAAAAAAAGATCAGAAAATCTGGTAACACTGGGTCTGTGTACAGCCTCGAAGAAAATCTGCTGGGCTGGACTCCTGCAACTTCAGCTGGGACATGGGCTCCCAGCCCCCCAGGACCCACTGCCCACACCCCTGCCCCCCAGGAAGTCTCTGTATCTCTTGATTTTCTTCACTCTTTTCGGTGCCTGTCTGACCCCTGCAGGCGTGTAAAGGCTCAGTGCTGCCCACACTGCCCTAATTTACCAGCAAAGGGAAAACCCCGACCCTAACCCCCAGCTCAGCAGAGAAGGTGGGGACCAACACTGAATGCTGCTCTCATCCCCTGACGCTGGGAGAGACGGTTCAGTTGAGAACGAATGCCTTGCAGCCTAGACCTCAGACCAGGATGGGCCTGACACCCGATGGAGATCTGTAGTCAGCTCTGGAGGGTTCAGTTAGGCTGTGCTGACAGAGGAGGTGGAGGACACCCCATGCAGATGACAACGCAAGGAGAGTTTATACCTACAGTGTTGAATGGCATTTCAGGATTCGCCCATAATTGGGATTCTGGGAATATATTTCAACCAAAATTAGAAGCAACTCTTTGAGGATCATGTTAAAGAGAGTCTGAGAAACTTGCCTATCCTGAACCCTCAGTGCCACGTAAACACGGGTTAGAATCCTGGCTCTTCTACTTACTCACTGTGTGACTTTGGACAAGTTATTAAACCTCTCTGAGCCTCAGTTTCCTCATCTAAAATGTATCTATATAATCATACAGAGCTACTGTGAAAATTAGGAATAATGTATTTTGGATGCCATAACAGTGGCCAGACGCTTGGTAACAACTTGGTAACTATTATCTATTATTATTACTATTTTGCTTGTCCACTTTTCTAATTATTTATTTTGTGATGCCTAAAGGCAAATTTGGTATGTGGGAAATTTTAACTCGGTTGCTTAGGAACTCTGGTAGGAATTTTAAAACAGGTTTCATGAAGAGTCAGAAATGAGATGTTGATGTGATGGGAAATGTGTCACATTGTGGTAGAAAACTGGGGTCTCCCTCCCACTGCTGCCTCTAGTCTAGGACAGCCTCGGCCAGCCCAGTCGCCTCCTTGGATTTTCATTTCCTCATCCGCGGAAACCAGCCGGCCAGGTGTTGCTCATCTAGAGCTGTGCCGTTCAGTAGATAGAAACCAGCCACGTGTGACTATTTAAATTTAAATGAATTAAAACTAAATAAAGTTAAAAATTCAACTCCTCAGTTGCACCAGCCCTCCGTGCTCAATTGTCACATCAGGCTAGTGCTGACCATGTTAGACAGCACAGATACAGAACGTTTCCATCACCTCTGAAAGTGCTATCAGACAGTCCTGAATTCTAGAGATTGCTACACAGTGCCTGGTCGTCAGATGACCAGCATCAGTACCGCCTGGGACTTGTTAGGAAAGCAAACTCTCAGGTGCCAGTCTAGACCTTTGAAATCAAAATGTGCATTTTGACAAGACTCCCCCAGTGATAACATCCTCAAGTTTAAGAAGCTCTGACCTATAATATTTCTTCCAGCTCTAAAAGTAAAATTTAAGAATCTGGGTATCTGCCTGAAAAAGTCTTTGAGAAAGGAATAAATAACAAGCTTGTCCAAATCCTGATTCCCTGATTTTTCTAAAAGGAAAGAACTGGGGCCGTCTGGAGAAAGAAAGACCAGCAGAATGACTGCACCTCTGCAGGAGCGAGAGGATAGAAATCAACAGACATCTAAAGGCAACGTGTCAAACATTAGTGCTGGGAAGGCGGTGCAATCCAGCTCCTGCCTTTGAGCCTCTCATCGTTGGGACATTGAAGCTTTGCCTAAAGAGCCTCAGAGAAGGGACGTTCTCAATTTGCTGTGGCAGCAAAGAAACAAGAAGAAACAGGTTGCATTTCCTAGGCACCTTATCTCCAGGGCATCTTAACGTGCTTGTCAAAGCTTCCCTCCTTAAACCTCACCAGGAAGGAGCTCAGGCAGGTCTTTTATTCAAGTAGGGAAAATGAGGAACAGAGATTGGTGAAGAAATCAAGGCCACATTCAACAGTGAGAGGAAGGGCAGACTGCAACACCAGCCCTCAGCTTGTGGTCCAAACGCGCCTCTGTGGCTTGAGCTATAAAATAGGAGAGAAGGCATTTGGTCCTCTTGCTGCAGAAAGTTTTGATGTCTTTTGGTGACATGCTGTTTTCAGCACAAAAACAAAGGGGAATAATATTAGATCTGTTGCTTGTTAAGAAAACATGTGCCTCTTACAAGACAAAACTGCAGTAATATATCTGATTTAATTGCTATTAGATTTTATTGCCGAAGGCTAAAATTTTAATGTATCCATAAATCTGTTTCTCACTTGCAGAGAAATCTCTTTATAAAGAACACACTGTACAAGGATGAAGGCAAGAGGAGGGAAAAATGAATCTAAAATCTGCATTATTAATTTTTTAGACAGCAAGCAACATGGTACCTCATAAAGGATATTAGAAAAAAATGAAACAGCTGGGATTTTTGATTTGCTGTAGAGAAAAATCTGCTGATTTGAGAAACATTCTTACAGGGTAAACTATTTTGATGCAAAAAAATGAGCAGATAGAAATGGATTTGTGATATACAAATCAGCTCTTAAACAGTCACTGACAGAAAGTGCGATGTGTTTCCAGGAGATACAGTGAGCTGAGCATCCTGTCACATAACCCAGAGCCGTGGAATGTGGGCGTGGCTCAGGGGACAGGGAGACCTGGTCTGAATTCTGCTGTGCCACCTACTCTCCGTGTGATCGCTGACACATTTCAGCAAGCACTCTAAGCCTCAGTGTCCGCTGTGTGAAAAGCAACCTCCAGAGGCTTTCGGGAGGATGCAGAGAGATGCTATATATAAAGTGCTCCTAGGACATAATAGACAATTATTATCTATTAGTGTACCAATTACTCAGATAACGGTTTGGGGCCAAATCCACAGCCATACCGAAGAAAGCAAATGGGGACACACCTAGGAGGAGAGGCAGCACCTCCCAATTTGCTGTGGTGCTGGGCGTCCTGCCCACTGTCCGCCTGCTCACGGCTGACTGATCAAGTCCTCCGACCCAGGCAATGAAGCAGGGCTGACTCGCACTGGCAAGGCTGGGGACAGTTCAGGAGCACAGGGGCTATCAGTGATTTCTGGGGCTCACAGAGGCATAGGAGTGGAGTTGGTGCACAGGAGTACTGCCAACCTCCAGTTCTGAAAGGAAGCAAGCTTGCAGGAAAAAAGAACTCTGTTCTTTTGCTGGTCCCCACTCTAATGTCCATTTCTTCCAATTTCCTTTCCTCCAGATGGAGTAAGACCGCCTTCTTAGGGAGGATCTCAAATCTTCTATAAGGCCAGTCCCACATGGTAATGACCCTTCTTCAACACAATGTCTCCCCGTATCTCTTCTCTGCACTGAACTTTTTCCCATTCAGATTACGTGCAGGAGCTGCAAGCCCTCTATATTATTGCTGAAGAAATTTCCACAGGTTTGTTCCTAACCTGCCTATTTCCCCATCTCATTTCTGTCTTACATTAACCCCATTCCGCCCGAACCCAAAAAGAGAGCCATTTCTTCCCTTCAGATTGCTCAGTTCATGCCCTCCAGCCAGTGACTGGATACCTTTCTCACATTACCAGTGTAATTCACTGGCTCAAACAGTATTAAGCTACTCTATAAATCCAGCCCCAAAATATTTGATGTGAGAAGGGATTTATTTGAGAGTGTTTAAAACCTGATCAATGTCTTCGTTAAAATTCCATACATAGGGTATAATGCTCATTAGATGTTTTCATGTCAATTAAGATAGCTCAAATTTATTTTGTGTCATCCCAAATGAACCCAAGGCTCTCTGAGTGCATCACACGCCTAAATCTGCATGACTGACAGGGCAGTAGCAACCCCATAGCACCTTCATTTTTGTTATGCCAGATCTGGGAAAAAAGAAAAGATGATTAACTCGGTGACAAAATATTCTCATTTTCCTTGTAAGATTCTCAGGAGAGAACTACACTCAGAGGGTAGGAGCAAGGGAGGGAAGGCAGAATGGTTACAGAGCTGAATACAATGGCCTCAGTCCAATGCCACGTTTAAGTTTGGATGCCTTTGGTTTGCTTTCTTGTCTGTAAACTTAGAGCACAAGGAAATAGATGACTGTCAGAAAGTGCCCTTATATAATGCAGTTTGTTGAAATTTCAGCCTATCCATCAACCTAAGGTTTGTTTCAATTAATAAGACCCATGGCACAGGATTGCTGCTTTTATCAGTTAACAATCACTGTGCAAAAAAGCAGCACAGAATTCAGGGGCTCAAAGTAAATAAGCATTTCTTATTGCTCAAGTATCTGTGATCAGCTGGTGGCTGGGGCCTGGCTGGCCTAGGATGCCCCATTTCACGTATCTGGCAGTTGACTGGCTATTGGCTGAGTTGATGGAATAGACTGGTCATGTTCCTCTTGTCATTCAGCAGCCCAACCTGGTATGACATGATGAATGACCCCACCCCCCGAGCCCCAACCAAAGATGTCCATGTCCTAATGCCCAGAACCTATGACTATGTTACCTTTCATGGTAAAAGGAACTCTACATATGTGCTTGAGTTAAGGACCTTGAGATGGAGAGATTATCCTGGATTACTTGGGTGGCCCCAGTATAGTCACAGGGGTCCTTTGAAGAGGGAGGCAGGAAGATCAGAGTCATGAGAGAAGATATAAGGATGGAAGCAGAGGTCAGAAAGAAAAGAAGATGCAACATTGCTCTCTTTGAGATGGAGGAGAGTCCACAAGCCAAGGAATATAGGTGGCCTTTAGAAGCTGGAAAAGGCAAGCAAATGGATTTTCCCCTAGAACCTCCAGCCCTCTGCAGCCCTCTGGACCAGTTTTAGACTTCTGACCTCTAGAACTGTGAGAGAATAAATTTGTGTTTCTATAAGCCACTAAGTCTGTGGAAATTTACTACAGCAGCAATAGAAGCTAATACACCTGGACTTGTCAACAAGTTAATAGTAGGGTTCCAAGAGGGACAGGAGGGAATCATAGACTCAGGATAGGCATACTATTACTTCTACCACATTCCATTGGCTGATGATGTCACAAGGCCATCCCAAATTCAAGGACTGGAGAAATAAACCCCACCATGTGATTCTATTTCTCTCACTTCTTGATGGGAGAAGCTGTAATGTCACTTTGCAAGGAGGTGTAGAAACTGAGCAGGACCCTGCGGGGCCTCCCCAGGGACAGACCCCGTGTCCCCCACCTCTTGTTTGTAGAAAAGCTTTAGCCTCGTAGGCCTCCCCCCAAGTCCAAAGAGCAAATTTAATGAGAAAAGTGAGAAAATGCAGAAAAAAAGGAAAAGAGTCAAGTAAGACAAAATAATAAGAGTTTAGCCATAACACAAAGTCAAGGACTTTTAGTGCCTCCTCAAGGCTGTAGATAATAACCTGAACCATATCCTTGAGGTGTTTTGCAGACATTAAAACCCCCCACCAGGTGGAAGAAGTTAACTGCATGTGACAATAAGCATGTAGACCCCAGAGGGGTTGGAACCAGAGGTTGATGATGTTAATTCCCGAAACATCACACTGTTACCTCGCCACCCACAATCAGAAGGATGTACCAAGCTGATCAGGCACCTGCAACCCTCTCCCTCACCTTGCCTTTAACAACCCTTCCCCGAAAGCCACTGCGGAGTTCAGGTCTCTTTTTTTTAAACCGTGTTTTTTTAATTGAAGTATAGTTAATTTACAGTGTTGTGTTAGCTTCAGGTGTACAGCAAAATGACTCAGTTATGCATAAATATTTGTATATATATTCTTTTTCAGATTCTTTTCCATTATAGGTTATTACAAGACACTGAATATAGTTCCCTGTGCTGTAGAGTAGGTCCTTGTTGTTTACCTATTTTATACATAGCAGTTAATCCCAAAGTTTTAATTTAGCTCCCCTGCACCTCCCCATCTCGTTATCCCCTCTGGTAACCATAAGTTTGTTTTCTATGTCTGTGAATCTACTTCTGTTTTGTAAATAAACTCATTTATATTGAGTTCGGGTCTTTTGAACACAAGCTGCCCGTTCTCCTTGCTTGGCCACACTGGGCACCACCTTGCAATAAACTCTGCACTTCCCTTCACCACAATCCAGTGTCAGTGGATTGGCGGTGAGCGGGCCCAAGTTTGGTTTAGTAATAGTGTAGAGACTGAGAAGGGTAAAAAATTACGGCCATTTTTTGCAATCAATCTATCATCGTGCCCTTTACAAAGTGACAGAGGACATTTAAACGCAACATCTGACCCTGTTTCTCTTTCATTTCCAGGGACACAGGGAGCATGGGTGTCTGGACCTCAGTCACCAATATCTTCCTCAGTCTTTGGAGGACGTATGTGTCTCCAAGGAGCCTTGGATGGATGGACTTCACCCAACATTTGGGCACTTGCTGTTTTGTTGCTTTCATTTCCGTGGGCCTCCTCTCTGGGGCCTTCTCCTGGCTTCTGTCCTCATTCGTAGTCTTCACCACCTCCTGGATGGTCACGTGTGCTCTGCTGTGCTGCTCCAAGCACGCACGGTGTTTCATTCTGCTCTTCTTCCTCTCGTGTGGCCTGCGTGAAGGCAGGAACGCTTTGATCACCGCTGGCACAGGGATAGTAATCTTTGGACACGTGGAAAATATTTTTCACAACTTTAAAGGTCTCCTGGACAGTATGACTTGCAACCTAAGGGCAAAGAGCTTTTCCATCCATTTTCCACTCTTGAAAAAATATATTGAAGCAATTCAGTGGATATACGGCCTTGCCACTCACCTAAGTCTATTTGATGACCTTGTTTCTTGGAACCAAACCCTGGAGGTCTCTCTTTTTAGTCCCAGCCAAGCCCTGGAGGCACAGCTCAATGACACTACAGACAGAGCCCTGCATGTCTTGTACCAGGTAGTGACGGCGACAGAGGTGTTGTCTTCCCTGGGGCGGCAGCTATTTGCCCTCACAGGGCTTCTGCTGGTGCTACTTGGCACTGGCCTCTTCATGAGGCGATTTTTGGGCTCCTGTGGTTGGAAGTTTGAGAACATCTACGTCACCAGACAATTTGTTCAGTTTGACGAGAGAGAGAGGCACGCACAGAGGCCCTGCGTTCTCCCGCTGAATAAGCAGGAAAGGAAGAAGTATGTCATCATCCCATCTTTCTGGCTGACTCCTAAAGACAGGAAAAACCTGGGGCTGTTTTTCCTCCCGGTGCTTACCCATCTCTACATCTGGGTGTTGTTTGCAGCCATAGATTATCTGCTGTATTGGCTCATCTTCTCCGTCAGCAAACATTTCCAAAGCTTGCCAGGGCTTGAGGTTCACTTGAAGTTGCACAGAGAGGTAGGTGCTCGCAGGCCCGTCTCACTGTGTATCCCAGCTGTTTGCTGTGTGTTTGCAAAAGATCGTGAACTTCCCAAGGCAGGGCAGTGTCTTATTCCCCTCTGGATCCTCAGTGCCTGGCACGGAGCCTGGCATGTAGGAAGAACACCCAAAATGTTGGTTAGATTGAGTTGAAACCCCAGTGTTAGAGTATGAGAACACTCTGAACATTTTTGATCACTGTATTAGTTTCCTGTGGCAGCCGTACTGCAAAAGAGGAGACCATGGTTTTTGTTCATCCCATCTTTTCTCTTTTCCATTTTGCCCTGTGGAAATTTATGATTATGTAGACATTTCAGAGGATCTGGATACTGTCAGATACTTATTTGTTTTTAAACCTAGCATTCTGCACTAGGTGGAACGTGCACATGTGTGTCTAGTGTGTGCCTCTGTGTGCATGTGCACACGTAGTGTGTGTAGTTGTATGTGTGTACATGTGCACGTGTGTGTGTGTGTGTGTGTGTGTGTGAATGTCATGCACGCTGGGTGTTGTGCACTAGCCTGGGCTGGTGAACACGCCATCTACTGTTTCCATATGTCTGATTTTCCCTCCTCTTTATCGAGCCACAATAGATTGTGCCTCTGCTGGGGCAATCTCAGAGGGGAAGGGCAGAAGGGGACCTGGAAACCCTCCTTTGAAAGCCCATTTGCTCCTGCTGCATCCACACTCTCCCTCCCCTTTTCTCCTGGCTCCGCAGGTACTGTCTGGCCCCTGCCCCGCCTAATCCTGGGCTGCTTCTCAGGGTTGATTACTCTGAGCCCTCTGCTTCCTCTGAAGTCTTCAGTTAATTACAAGAACCCCCCGTTGCTCTACATATCTGGAGGAGGGTGGATAATGGAAACAGTGTTTCAAATGAAAGCCAAACAAGATTTTCAGCCAGGCTTGATCCGGGGCAGCGGCTGGTAAAAGGGCTTCTCTCCTCCTCTCCCCCATAGTGCATCCTCCTCCTGTAGTCCCTTTTTTTATCTTCCCCTCTCAGTTCTTCCTCTCCTTCTTTATCTTTTTGCTCCTCTCTCATCTATTCCTCTCTGGGCCAAAACCCATGCCTGTTTTGTGAATTCTCACTGTTTTAGATAGACGGGGGGGGAGAAAAGCAAGTCTGCCTTCCAAAAAAGGCCCAGAAGCTTTCCAATGACAATGTCCTGGCAAATACATTTTGGGGTGTTGCTGGGTCCTGGGGATGCAAAGTTGTCTAGACCATGATGGCTGCCATCGAGGGGCTCACGTCCTGGCGGGGGAGGCCACCACGTACGCTCACAGTGACAGCAGGGTGGTGGGCGCAGAACAGATGCGAGCACGAGTCTGCTGTGGGAGCTCGTCTCAAACTCTCTCCTGCCGAGCCTGGGAGGCTGTGCCACCAGCAGCCGGCTTCCATGTAACTGGCAGTGCCCTGCCCTTATCCCACGATGCCCTTGGAGATTCCTGGTCTTTCCATTGCAGGAGATTTGCAAAGGAGAAGTCAAGCAAGAAAAGAAACATTGGCTCAAGGTTTCTCCCACTTTTATACAATTTTAAATAAAGAAGAAAAGTGGGAAATGACGTGAATAGACCTGGCTGGATGGGTGGACACTGTAAGTAAAAATAGCTACAGTCGCTACTTATTGAGCACCTACTATGTGCCCAGCACTGGTCTGCATTAACTTTTCAGGACTGTCTGATACCAGAGTGAATCTTCCATCCATTACTCCATACCATCTTGGCAAATTGTTTACTTGAGAGAGGCAAACACATTTTAAAACATTGGGGTACCATTTAGTACATTGCTCCGTATTTTGAGAGTTTGTTACCCTCCACCAAGCCCGTACAAAAGTGTTGACAACCTTTCTGAAGCCCTGACTCCCAGCTGCAAAATCCCCGGTTAGATTCCTAGACTAAATAACTTCTTCCCAGACCGGACACCCGCTGCTTTCTTATTGCAGGATTTCTCAACACTGACTCAATCGATGTGTTTGTTTCTTCAACAGTATTGAAAAGAATGCATGCCTCTGCTCTGGGGACTGAAATCTCTCTATTTAATCGTAGGTGAACTGTCTTTTTAATAAGAGCAAAGGAGAGGCAACACAAATGCTTTCTACTGCTTAGCCACAGTGCTGGGGAAATTGCAGATCTGACTTGACATTTGTGTAGAAGTCCCAGGTTTTGGGGTTTCCAGATTTTTCACAGGTATTGGGGTAAATCGAAGGTGTGTGGTGTTCTCTGGGTGTGATTGGGTTCTTTTCAGAAGTCATTTTCCTCCTCTGGGCCCCAGGGCTCTAGGGTGTTGGGGTGATAATAACTTACTAAGTACTCCAGTCTGTAACATTAATGCTCCATCCCCAAGGTGCTTAATTTACACTGGGAATAGTTTATTCATGGGCAGGATCTGGTCCATTAATTCCTGTTTTACCAAATTGGAAAACAAATCCACCAAGAGACTATATGGCTTTCTCAGGTCAGGGAAAAGTAAGAGCTGAATCAGCACACACTTCGCTTGCTGGTGGCTTGGCTGGGTGGCTCAATGTCATTTGCCCTCTGGGTCAGTTTTTTGAGGGCAACTGGCTTATTCTCTTGCCTTCAAGCAGGAAGGAATGCGCCCCTCCTATCATCTAAGAGAGATGCGAAAATGTCCTATTTTGAGACCTCTATAAATAGGATTTTAGAGTCACTTTCAGTAAATATACTCTTCTTTGTATTCTTGCATCAAGAATAATTCCACCCCTCCTGCCGCCCCAAGCTCTAGAAGGATGACTTAGAGCATAATTAAATGCCTCCACATCTTTATGACCTTGTGGTCTGCTGACGAGTTGTTTGTCAAGATGGAGAGGCTACGACTGGGTCTTGAGGGGCTCTGCTACAAAAAAAACTTCTCCCCCAGTTGAGTGAAAACCATCTTTCATTAGTCCCACATGCTCTGAAGTATAGAAACAGGTGTTCCATAAAAATGGGTTATGCGGTCAAAATTAATAGGAGAATTGTTGGCTGAAGTTAAGCGAATTTCTCTGCTTTCTTCTCAGCACCTTCAACAGTCTCATGGCCATCGTGACTCTCTAAAGAAAGGACAGAGCAAACAAACTTATCTGATATCCTTCTCTCAAGGAAATCTATATTTCCACAATCCCACTTTGGAAAACTCTGCAGTGGCTACAACTAAAATTCATCCCTTCTCCTTTATTCCAATCATAGCACATAAAAGGAGCTGGGATAGCCCCTTCAGCCAAAGCTCCCTGCATATTCTAAGATAAATGTTACGTGCTACGGGGCAGTATTGAGAAAGACAAGGACAGAGTATGAAAATGGCATGGATCTTGATGATTTTATTCTTTCATTTTAGAAACAAGAAGCTCAAGACATCATCCATGATTCTTCATTTAATATATCTCTGTTTGAACCCAGTTGCCTCCCTAAACCAAAGCTACTTCTGTCTAAGACCTGGATTCCTCTCAGTTTTATTCTTGTGATACTAGTGATGCTAGGACTGTTGTCCTCCATCCTGATGCAACTTAAAATCCTGGTGTCAGCATCCTTCTACCCGAGTGTGCAGAGGGAGCGCATCCGATACCTACATGCAAAGCTACTGAAGAAACGATCAAAGCAGCCAGTGGGAGAAGTAAAAAGGAAACTGAGTCTGTACTTTACAAAGGTAAAGCCAAAATAGGGTTATAACCTGTAATTAGGGAAATTTTGCTTTTGAAGGGCAAATGGAATTTCAAAGCACTCTTCAACTTTACATTAGGGCTTATATCCCCAGCAACAGATAGGACACTGTTTCGGGGGAGGGGGATGGGTGGGCAGTGACAGGGAACAGAGGTACATGGCTAAGTCCAGAAGACTCTACAGCAATGCCAGTCCAGAGGATTCTACAAGATAGCCTTCAAAACACTGATTTCAAGTGAGTACGTTCGGTCATATTGTAGAAAAGCTACTGGGAAGGCCCTAATGGCTGTTAAAGAACAATACCCAGTCAGAGTTACTTTACCGGGATAAATAAATAACAGAAGGGAAGTATCTACTACAGCTTGGTAAACTCCAAAGAATTTGCTCATTCTCCAGCATTAAAAAATATATATGATGATATATATATATATATGATAACATAATGACTTTCATACACATATAAAATGAACACTTGTCAAAGATTTTATTCAACGTATTAAAGACGGAACAGTAAGAAACTCCAACCAATTCAAAGAACCGTTTAAATCACACATGTATACAGGCCATCGTGAATACCAAAATGAATTTGCTTAATAGATACAAAACCGGCTTCTTCCACAAGGGAGGATGGGAGGATCAATTGTACTCTGCAGGGTGAAATTCATTTGCATGTTCATAGACAAGAATCATTTGCATTGTTGCCATCAGCTATCTACAACTTACAGAACTGGAAAATAGTTCATAGACAGTGAAAGACCAAAATAATCCCTAAGGATAAGCTTTTCTGGCCATTTCAAAGTCTTGTGAAAAGTTTGTGTCAGTGGCATTTGAAATGACTCTAATGCTCACTCATCCAGCTTCGTGTCTTTTCAGATTCATTTCTGGCTTCCAGTCCTGAAAATGATTGGGAGGAAACAAATGGACATTGCCAGTGAAGAGAGCCCGTGAGAGGCCCCATGCAGCTCCTCAGCCACGCTGCTCCAGCAATTCTCCTTAAGTCTCCTGATGGTGACCCTTACTCACGCCCAGCAACAGAGAACTGCACTGCACGGTCCTTCAGCGGTTTGAGTTTGCAGGGCCAAGCTACTTTTTTCCATAAGGGCCAAAGGGCTACCAGATAAATTGTTGTGTTGTCTGTCTCGCAAACAGGGCACATGATCTGGACTGTATCTCAGTGTAACACGACTAGAACCAGGCCCTTCGAGGAGAGTCTCAGCATAGAGTAATATTCAAAGAAAAAAATTGGAAAAAATCAAAATCTCTACTGCAGGCTCACAAACAAATATCAAGGAGAACATACATGTATGATGCCAGCAAAATATCTTTAAATGCTTCTGTCCCTTCTCTGCCCTTCTTAATATCCTTCATAGCTATTTCCTACCCACAACTGTCTGTCCTCCCCCTGCCCCCTTATTCAAGAACTCTTTCCAAAACCCATCTCCAGCAGCTCCTAATTTCTTCTCACCACATGCTCTGCTCCTATCCTCTACTTTCCTGGATCTCTTTTGTTTTTCCTCTTCTACCAAGTCCTCTAGCCACATTTATTTAGAGAACACATTTATTAAAATCATATGAGAGGCTTCCTACAATGTGCATCTTGGGCCTCTTTTTCACTATAATCAATGTACACTCTATAGTACAGGGGCCTATTTCCCCTATATTCAAAATACCTAAGAGGGAAAAAATACTGATTCTATTATCTCTAAAGTGCCAGAATGGGAAGAAATGAAGAAACATTAAAATTTTAAAACAATTTTTTAACTTTTCATTTTGAAAATGTTTCAGCCTTACAAAAAAGTTGCAAAATAGTAAGTACAGCGTTCCAGGTAAATACACTGAAAAACGCATAATCTACAAAACTCATTGGATTTTCACCAATTGTCCCACTAATATCCTACTAATGTCCCAAGGGCTAGTACTTGATCCAATCCAGGCTCATGCATTGCATTTGGCTGTCATGGTTCCTTAGTCTCGTCCAGTCAGGGACAGTTCCTCAGTCTGTCTTTCTTTTTTTTTCATGACCTTGACATTTCTGAGGAGTGCTGCCAGTTATTTTGTAAAATGTCCTTTGCTTTGCGTTTGTCTGATGTTTCCTTATAAGTAAACCCAGGTAATGTATTTTTGGGCAACAATACTACAGAAGTGCTGACATGCTCTTCTCAATGCATGAGATCAGGGGTATGTGATGTTAATATGTCTCATTACTGGTGAGGTTAACTTTCTTCACTTAGTTAAGATGGGGTCCGCAGATTCTTCCACTGTTGAAGTTACTATTTTCCTTTTGGAATGAATAAGTGTATTGTGGGAAATACCTTCAGACTATGCAAACATCCTGTTTCTCATCATACATTTACCCTCTAATTTTAGCATCCATGGTTGCAAAACTGTGCCAACCAAATAGTGATTTTCTATTTTAATAATATCTTCTACATTTTAAAATTGAAATTCTACACTCTCCCCAGAATGAAACATTTTTTCAAAGACCAAATTTTGTTTTGGGCACCTGAGTAGGCATTTTACACATATGGTCTCATTTATGTTTCATGACAATCCTGTGAGGTAGGTAGTATTATTTCTATTTTATAGATGGGTAAACTCACCCTCAAAGACCCCGACTTAGCTGGCCTGGGCTGGGGCCTGGGCACTGGCACATTTAAAGCTCCCAGGTGATTCTAATAGTTGGCCAGCACTGAGAACCATCATTCCAGGAAGTTTTACTGAATTGCAGGTCTTTCAACACAGGTCTTCAATGGTGAAATTTCTCTAGCAGAAGGAGCCTACATTAGAAATCTGAGTCAGCATTTCCCAAAGTGTGTTCCTCAGACCACTAATCCTTTAGTTGTTCCATAAAAGAGTTATATGATGTCAATAAATCCACACCATCTGCCTTCCAACCTTGAAGATTCATAATGCATGTTGGCATAATTTTAAAACTTTGAGAAACCCTATAATAAAGAAATCTCATTTAACCTTGTTTCACCCAAAATTTTCTCAAATTATTAAACCATGGAACAATTTTACCTGTAATAACTGTTAACAGCACATAGGACCAGTTCTACAGCCCATACTCTGGTAAATACTGATATAATTGGCATAACTTTCAACCAAAAAAGATCTGAGAAGGTGAAGATGAATTTTTAGTTTTGGCTTATTTAAATATTCTGATGATTTTATGCTTTACTGTGTTTTCTAAACAGAACAAAACTGTGTTTATTAAAATTATATATTAATAAACTAATACGTGATTTTTTTTTTTACTCATTTTGCACTTATTCCTCCTACAGAGAAGGGATCTGCTCCACATTAACTAGGCAAAGAATCAACTGCTCAAGTTAGAATGCACCCTCTCACCATACACAAAAATAAACTCTAAATGGCTTAAAGACTTAAACATAAGACATGACACCATAAAACTCCTAGAAGAGATCATAGGCAAAACATTCTCTGACATAAATTGTACCAATGTTTTCTTAGGTCAGTCTCCCAAGGCAATAGAAATAAAAACAAAAATAAACAAATGGGACCTAATCAAACTTACAAGCTTTTGCATAGCAAAGTAAACCATAAACAAAACAAAAAGACAACCTACAGAACGGGAGAAAATATTTGCAAATGACAAGGGCTTGATTTACAAACAGCTCATACAACTCAACAACAAAAAAACAAACAACCCAATTGAAAAATGGGCAAAAGACCTAAATAGACATTTCTCCAAAGAAGAAATACAGATGGCCAATAGACACATGAAAAGATGCTCAACATCGTTAATTATTAGAGAAATGCAAATCAAAACTACAATGAAGTATCACCTCACGCCAGTCAGAATGGCCATCATCAAAAATCTAGAAACAATAAATGCTGGAGAGGGTGTGGAGAAAAGGGAACACTCTTGCACTGTTGGTGGGAATATAAATTGATACAGCCACTATGGAGAACAGTACGGAGGTTCCTTAAAACACTAAAAATAGAACTACCATATGACCCAGCAATCCCACTTCTGGGCATATATCCAGACAAAACTATAATTCAAAAAGATATATACACCCCTGTGTTCATAGCAGCACTATTTACAATAGCCAAGACATGGAAACAACCTAAATGTCCATCGACAGATGAATGGATAAAGATGTGGTACATATATACAATGGAATACTACTCACCCATAAAAAAGAATGAAATAATGCCATTTGCAGCAACATGAATGCAACTAGAGGTTATCATACTAAGTGAAGTAAGTCAGAAAGAGAAAGAGAAATACCATTTGATATCACTTATATGTGGAATCTAAAATATGACACAAGTGAACCTATCTATGAAACAGAAACAGACTCACGGACGTAGAGAACAGACTGGTGGCTGCCAAGGGAGAGGGAGTTGGGGGAAGGATGGAGTGAGAGGTTGGGGTTAGCAGATGTAAGCTATTATGTATAGAATGGATAAACAACAAGGTCCTATTGTATAGCACATAGAAGTATATTCAATATCCTATGATGAACCATAATGGAAATGAATATTAAAAAAAAGAATGTGTATATATATGTAAGACTGAAGCACTTTGCTGTGCAGCAGAAATACGTTATAAATCAACTATACTTCAATAAAAAAAATTCTTTTTAAATCAACTGCTCAAGTTTTAGAGAAAATTGGATCCTTTGGCCTTTCGAAATTCTATAATTAACTAACTTACTTATTTACCTAAAAATATCACCAATATCTACAGGAAACATTTGAACAGGGCACACAGAAGGTGCTGGTGATGCCCAGACAGCTCGCCTTGGCCCCTGCCTTTGGGATGCTTCCAATCTAGTCAGGAAGACACACAGATGCTTAGACAAAAAATAACAATATGTGGTAGCTTTTGGTAAGTGCCAAGGGCACCGGGCAGGCAGTGCCTTTAGAGAATCATGGCCAGTTTCTCTGCCCTCGTCTATTACGAATGCCCAGTTTACCCCTCTTCTCTATGGCAAGGGCACTGGAGGGGTTGGGAAAAGGGTCTTAACTTCCTTGAAACCAAACTACCTTTCTGAAGTAGCATAATCTCTGTTGTTTCTAATGGACCGTGACTTTGAACAGTTCTCGAGACTTCTGGAGAGTGACCTGCTGTCTTTATCTGTTAGGCATGCTTGCCCTTACTCTGAAGTGCTTGTCCCTATTGGAAGGACAGACTGGCAAAGAGGTGCTGTCACAAAAGGCAATTTTGATCTTGAAAACAAGATTTAGACTTACTCATTAGGGCCAATCTAATGTAGGGCATAAAATGTTTATTTAATTGCAGCTTACCCATGTTAGATTTAAACAAATGGTTAGTTAAATTTCTTGAGACATCTATTGCCAAGTGTGCTCTGTTAATCTTGTAGAGGAAGAAAGATATTGCCCCAGGTAATTTAATAGAACTTCTTTTTCACCTCTAATGTTAATGGCTTATAAAAGAGTATCACATTATGGTCTAAGTCACTATTTCTCATCTAACGAATCTAAGCTTGGTGGCTGTATTTTGTTATAAGCGTGATTATGATGTCCTCATTGACTCCATATTTGTTGTCAGTTACGTTGCTCTTTGACAGTAAGGTACAATAATTCTAAACACCTTCATAGTAATAGATCTCTTTTACTGTTCTACTCAGGAAGTAAAACCTTGTCCTTCCTCTTAGATCCTATATCTGCTGCTTTCTCTGTTAGAACCTAATCAATCCTAATTATAATATGGGATATGTTGACATATTCACACATCATATATTTTGTCTTAATTCACCTAAGAGAAAGAAATAAAAATATCTTTTTTTTTTTAATTTTTAAATTTAATTTTATTTATTTTTTTATACAGCAGGTTCTTATTAGTCATCAATTTTATACACATCAGTGTATACATGTGAATCCCAATCGCCCAATTCAGCACACCACCATCCCCACCCCTCCACGGCTTTCCCCCCTTGGTGTCCATACGTTTGTTCTCTACATCTGTGTCTCAACTTCTGCCCTGCAAACCAGTTCATCTGTACCATTTTTCTAGGTTCCACATACATGCGTTAATATACGATATTTGTTTTTCTCTTTCTGGCTTACTTTACTCTGTATGACAGTCTCTAGATCCATCCACGTCTCTACAAATGACCCAATTTCGTTCCTTTTTATGGCTGAGTAATATTCCATTGTATATATGTACCAAAACTTCTTTATCCATTCGGCTCTCGATGGGCATTTAGGTTGCTTCCATGACCTGGCTATTGTAAACAGTGCTGCAATGAACATTGGGGTGCATGTGTCTTTTTGAAATATGGTTTTCTCTGGGTATATGCCCAGTAGTGGGATTGCTGGGTCATAAGGTAATTCTAGTTTTAGTTTTTTAAGGAACCTCCGTACTGTTCTCCATAGGGGCTGTATCAATTTACATTCCCATCAACAGTGCAAGAGGGTTCCCTTTTCTCCACACCCTCTCCAGCATTTGTTGTTAGTAGATTTTCTGATGATGCCCATTCTAACTGGGGTGAGGTGATACCTCATTGTAGTTTTGATTTGCATTTCTCTAATAATTAGTGATGTTGAGCAGCTTTTCATGTGCTTCTTGGCCATCTGTATGTCTTCTTTGGAGAAATGTCTATTTAGGTCTTCTGCCCATTTTTGGATTAGGTTGTTTGTTTCTTTAATATTGAGCTGAATGAGCTGTTTATATATTTTGGAGATTAATCCTTTGTCCGTTGATTCATTTGCAAATATATTCTCCCATTCTGAGGGTTGTCTTTTCATCTTGTTTATGGTTTCCTTTGCTGTGCAAAAGCTTTGAAGTTTAATTAGGTCCCATTTGTTTATTTTTGTTTTTATTTCCATTACTCTAGGAGGTGGATCAAAAAAGATCTTGCTGTGATGTATGTCAAAGAGTGTTCTTCCTATGTTTTCCTCTAAGAGTTTTATAGTGTCCGGTCTTACATTTAGGTGTTTAATCCATTTTGAGTTTATTTTTGTGTATGGTGTTAGGGAGTGTTCCAATTTCATTCTTTTACATGTAGTTGTCCAGTTTTCCCAGCAGCACTTATTGAAGAGACTGTCTTTTCTCCATTGTATATCCTTGCCTCCTTTGTCATAGATTAGTTGACCATAGGTGCATGGGTCTATCTCTGGGCTTTCTATCCTGTTCTATTGATCTATATTTCTGTTTTTGTGCCAGTACCATATTGTCTTGATTACTGTAGCTTTGTACTATAGTCTGAAGTCAGGGAGTCTGATTCCTCCAGCTCCACTTTTTTCCCTCAAGACTGCTTTGGCTATTCAGGGTCTTTTGTGTCTCCATACAAATTTTATGATTTTTTGTTCTAGTTCTGTACAAAATGCCATTGGTAATTTGATAGGGATTGCATTGAATCTGTAGATTACTTTGGGTAGTGTAGTCATTTTCAAAATATTGATTCTTCCAATCCAAGAACATGGTATATCTTTCCATCTGTTGGTATCATCTTTAATTACTTTCATCAGTGTCTTACAGTTTTCTGCATACAGGTCTTTTGTCTCCCTAGGTAGGTTTATTCCTAGGTATTTTATTCTTTTTGTTGCAGTGGTAAATGGGAGTGTTTCCTTAATTTCTCTTTCAGATTTTTCATCATTAGTGTATAGGAATGCAAGAGATTTCTGTGCATTAATTTTGTATCCTGCAACTTTACCAAATTCATTGATTAGCTCTACTAGTATTCTGGTGGCATTTTTAGGATTCTCTATGTATAGTATCATGTCATCTGCAAACAGTGACAGTTTTACTTCTTTCTTTTCTTTACTTCTTCTTTTTCTTTGTCTTTAATTTTTGCCAGTTTGATTACTATGTGTCTCGGCGTGTTTCTCCTTGGGTTTATCCTGTATGGGACTCACTGCACTTCCTGGACTTGGGTGGCTATTTTGTTTCCCATGTTAGGGAAGTTTTCGACTATAATCTCTTCAAATATTTTCTCTGGTCCTTTCTTTCTCTCTTCTTCTTCTGGGACCCCTATAATGCGAATGTTGTTGTGTTTAATGTTGTCCCAGAGGTCTTGTAGGCTGTCTTCATTTCTTTGCATTCTTTTTTCTTTATTCTGTTCCACAGCAGTGAATTCCACCATTCTGTCTTCCAGGTCACTTATCCGTTCTTCTGCCTCAGTTATTCTGCTATTGATTCCTTCTAGTGTAGTTTTTATTTCAGTTATTGTATTGTTCATCTCTGTTTGTTTGTTCTTTAATTCTTCTAGGTCTTTGTTAAACATTTCTTGCATCTTCTTGAGCTTTGCCTCCATTCTTTTTCCGAGGTCCCGGATCATCTTCATTATCATTATTCTGAATTCTTTTTCTGGAAGGTTGTCTATCTCCACTTCATTTAGTTGTTTTTCTGGGGTTTTATCTTGTTCCTTCATCTGGTACATAGTCCTCTGCCTTTTCATCTTGTCTATCTTTCTGTGAATGTGGTTTTTGTTCCACAAGCTGCAGGATTGTAGTTCTTCTTGCTTCTTCTGTCTGCCCTCTGGTGGATCAAAATATCTTATTTCTGAGTGAGTAGGAACTAACTTTTTCACCCAAAGTCACTAATACTGACAAAGACCATTGAGGTCAATTATTTTATTATTATTATGTTATCATTATTATTATTCTTGCATTTAAAACAAAATAAGGTTTAATGATAAGGTTAACTCATTTACTTTAAGGAATGATACACACTAGATTGAATCTGATGTAAATGATTAGATTCACCAATCCCTCACACTGCCTCCAAGTAAAAAAAGTTAAATGTTCTCAAAAAGATGTTGGGTACTACTTATTTAAAAGAAATCTTTAACATTACCCTAAGAGCATAATCATTAAGCCTATGGTAATGGAAGAGGTGGTGGTATGCATTTATATAAGTATTAATACAAAGTTCATACATCAGAGAATTTATAAGGTCAGTTTTTTAAAATATTGGGTTGGCCAAAAAGTTCGTTCAGTTTTAAGTAAAAATAAAAGACATTTTTCATTTTCACCAAGAACTTTATTGAACAATGTATTCATTAACCAAACGAAAATTTTGGCCAACCCAATATTACTTTGAAGGATGCCCAATATCTTTTTACATTTACAAAAGTGCTTACATAAATAAAACATTCCAAACTTGTTTTAAATTGTAAGCAAATTTGTTTAAAATTAATTATTGTAGAGATTTATTAATAACTATATTTGGCAAAGTTAGTGGGGGAACCTCAAAAGATGAAAAAGCAGCTTTGAAAAGATTCCCATATAATTATGGTCAATGCATGCAGAGCTTTTGAAATGAGAACTTTGTTCTTTTAAATAAAATGACAAGTTAATTGTTTGTTCTTAATAATATATCATGGGGAACCACTCTATCTGTGAAGTTTAGTAAGCAAGAATTGAAGAGATGAATATAAAATATCTATTTGGACAAGCACCGATTAGCAAAGTCAGTCCATGAACTATTGCAGGAGAGCACAGGAAACACAAGGAGGGTAACCCATGATATTCATAAATTTATTACTCACATACACATTAGAAATCAATGCTGTGCTTGGTAGAGCTTATGCCTAGCTCTTTAAGAGAGTTTTTTTTTTTTTTTGGTTAAACAAATATTGTATTTTAAAATCACAATACAAGAAGAAAAAAGTCAATACAGATTCTGAAAATGAGCTTCACAGCGACTAGAAGGTGGCATGAATGAAAAAGTCAATGATTGTTGGTGAGATTGTGGAAGATTATTTTTCATATTTAGAGTTTTCTGATGTGCTATATTGTGGTATGTGATTAAGAAGCCAGACCTTCAGGCAGCAGCTTTTAAAGTATGCAGGTATATACAGTCCTATGGGACTGCAAGTGTATGCTTCGCTGGCCACCATCTCGAGGTGTCCCCCGGGGAAGCAGTCCCCCAAATTGGGACTCCAGAGGAGTGTACAAACTCCTGTCTGTGAGCTATAGCAAGGCAGAGAGAGAGCGCAAAGATGCGTTACACTAGCCTGCCTTCCCTGAGAGCACATCGACGTCCATAGAGCCCTATAGGTGGGCCTGCACCTGGGACCGGAGGTCCAGGACCAGCAAAGAGGAGGCACTCACAGAGAGCCTGGGGAGGCTGCCTCAGACGGCCGTCTGCGCACTGCCCCAGGTGGCAGACCAAGAACCACCTTGCAGATTACCATACTCCCAGGGGACCCAAGGACGCCAGCCCCATTGGCCAACAGAGCCGGGCAATCAAGGAGTGGCTCCTGGGCGGCAGCCAGACGCATATAAAAGCTCCGCTCAGGGGACCCTGGGCCCTGGAGGCTGCGGAGGGAGAGCCAAGATGGCAGCCGCCAGCCCCCACCCCTCCCTCCAGAGCGCCAGCAAATGCCTGATCAGATGCCTGAGCCTAGGCCAACTCCAAGACCAGCACGTGGGCCTCTCCCCCTACAAGTCCCGGCACCCTGCATCCACGCTTTGCCCTGAGCTTTGGGGCTGGTGCATCCCAGTGCGAACCCTTTAAGAGCCCAGGTCCGTAGAGCCTTGTGGGGCTTGTGGACAGAGCCCCCGTTAGTTTTCAAAGCTAGATGTTTTGGGGGCCCGTCTCTCAGGTGCAGATCTTAAAAGTGGGAGGTGCCCAATGTGGGGTTTAAAGCTTTTGCTCCTCAGTGAGAAGCTGTGGGTCTCCACACAGGGGTCAAGGAGGAGGAGGAGAAGGAGGAGGAAGTGGGGTTTATGGCGAGATTGTATCCCAGCCTCTCCTACCGGGGGCTTCCGTGTGGACCTTCTCTCGTGCGCTGGATGCTAGGAGTGGCTCAGCCAGTTTTTAGGTTTTTTCCAGAGGAAATTGTTCCATGTGTCGTTGTAGACTTGGTGTGTCTGTGGGAGGAGGTGAGTTCAGGGTCCTTTTAGGTCCCCATCTTGAATGGGAAGCTTGTAAATCTCTTTTATTTTTTTTAACAGTCCTGATTGACTTTTTTTTTTTTAATTTTTATTTTATATTGGAGTATAGTTGATTTACAATGTTGTATTAGTTTCAGGTGTACAGCAAAGTGATTCAGTTATGTATACACATATGTCCATTCTTTTTCAGATTCTTTTTCCACATAGGTTATTACAGAATATTAAGTAGAGTTCCCTGTGCCATACAGCAGGTCCTTGTTGATTATTTATTTTATAAATATATAAACAGCTCATTCAGCTCAACATCAAAAAAGCAAACAACCCAATCAAAAAATGGACAGAAGATCTAAATAGACGTTTCTCCAAAGAAGACATACACATGGCCAAAAAGCACATGAAAAGATGCTCAGCATCACTAATTATCAGAGAAATGCAAATCAAAACTACAGTGAGGTACCACCTCACACTGGTCAGAATGGCCATCATTAAAAAGTCTACATATAATAAATGCTGGAGTGGGTGTGGAGAAAAGGGAACCCTCCTACACTGTTGGTGGGAATGTAAATTGGTACAGCCACTGTAGAGAACAGTCCGGAGGTTCCTTAAAAAACTAAAAATAGAGCTACCATATGACCCAGCAATCCCACTTCTGGGCATATATCTAGAGAAAACCATAATTCGAAAAAAGAATGCACCCCAATGTTCATTGCAGCACTATTTGCAAGAGCCAAGACATGGAAGCAACCTAAATGTCCATTGACAAAGGAATGGAGAAAGAAGATGTGGTACATATATATAAAGGAATACTACTCAGCCATAAAAAAGAATGAAATAATGCCATTTGCAGTAACATGGATGGACCTAGTGATTATAATACTAAGTGAAGGAAATCAGACAGAGAAAGACAAATACCATATGGTATCGCTTATATGTGGAATCTAAAAAAATGGTACAAATGAACTTATTTACAAAACAGAAACAGACTCACAGACATAGAAAAGAAACTATGGTTACCAAAGGGGAAATGTTGGGGTGGGGGAGGGATAAATTAGGAGTTTGGGATTAACATATACACCTTACTATATATAATTATTTTAATTTATACTATGGGAGAGGAACTGGTTAATAAAATGAATGTGGGTTGAGTGTGGTTATATATGTATATTTAAAAGCCTGTTATATTAGGCTAATGTAAACCCTGTACAGTGGGGAGGAAAGATTTAAATTAATGCGTCTCTGAAACCACCAAACTTTCAGGGTACAAAGTACCTTTTGATTTTAATTGCTAATGGTTGCAGTGACATTTTTAAAAGTTGGAAAGGACAGGGAGATGAATAACAGGGTACAGGGGATAGTAGCCTTTTATGATCAAAATTTTGGGTGTCTATGAACCTCACTTTTTAGTCAAAAAGCAGAAGTTAGTCAGATTTGTATTTGAGGACATTTTGCAAATGCAAATGAAAAGCAAAAAAAGCAATGAGAGAAATAAAAGCATAACTAAACACAGTAACTACAATTAAGGCAGAAAGTGTCTGCACTGCTTTACTGGACACTGAGGAAATACATAGTGTGGTGTGTGAGGTGCCCTCGCCCCAGCTTCATTCAGCAAAGACAAGGAACAATGTACCCACTGATCACCGAGTGGGACTCAGGAAGAGGACAGGTTAGAGGACGTAAGGGAAGACCAGGAAGGACTGAGACAAAGATACGAACATCCATCCCTTCATGACCTTACAGAGTAGTGGTTCCCAGAGCTGATTAATCATCAGAATTACCTTCCGGGGTTACAAAATAATGGAAAATTATGGACTCCCAAACCTAAACCCAGATATACTAACTAGAGAGTCCTGGAAGGGTCCTGGGAATCTGTCTTCTAAGGGTCTTCATGGGCAATTCAGATGATTAGGCAAATTGGTATACACTGCTTTAGAGAAGTGTAGCCAACTTTGGAGAGGAGGAATTGTTGGTTGAATAAAAACACATCTATGTGGTATCTATGTAATTAGTTGTGTGGACATATACATAAGACTTCCATTCTACAAGTTGCTGAAGGAGCTATTAAATCCATCAAGTTTAGCCAATAATGCAAAATGCTAATTGTCAAAAAATATACTATTATGTTCTGCAGTCCAACTCCCCCACTTGCGTAAATGAGCACCCAAAGGAAAATAAAACCCATGATGGCATCATGAATTAGACAATTGTAACCAGTATTTAACTATTTATCAAATATGATTTGGTATCCAATATTATTTTTTAATTCAACTCTTTCAATTTAAGGGATGGTATATCACATTTTGAAAAATAGAAGGTAATCTTGACTATGACAATCACACGGTACAGAAGAAAGAACAGAGATTTTTAGAATGGGGAAGGCTGGATTCAAACCTTAGTCCTGCTAATTATTAGTGACATGAACTTAGGCAACTTGGCTTTTATCTCTCTTAGCCTCAGTTTTCTTATTTATAAAATGGGGCTTAAAAGAGCAATCTGATAGCATCTTTTTGAGAATTAAATGGGGTGACACATAAAGTCTCCCCCAATGAGACAAATAAATGTTAGTTCTTTCCTTTCTCTTTCTTCTTTCCCATTCTTCCCTGCCAAACCCCACTTTATTCAACATTGACATTAGGGTCTGATACAAAAAGAATAAAAACAAAAAACAGAATTTCAACTAGGCTTGATATACGATGGAAACTGACACAATTTTTTTGTGAAGGGACTGATAGTAAGTCTTTCAGGCTTTGCAGTCATGTGGGTCTGGTGCAACGCCCTCACCTCTGCCACTGTAGTGAGAAAGCAGCCATAGACAATCAGTAAAGGAATGAGCATGGCTGTGTTTCAATAAAACTTTATTTGCACAAAGAAGCAGCAAACTGGATCTGGTCTGCCTGAAACGCAGGAAGACTTTTCAGAAATCCATGAGTTGATGCAGGACATGATGCAATGCCAGAAAAAAAAAGGGGGGGGGGATCAAAATCCCTCTGTTTTTTCAAAGTTAGAAAAAAAAAATAGGATCAAAATCCCTCTTTTCCATCAACTAGCTGGATGACTTTTCAAAAGTCACTTCACCTTTCGGAACTGAATTTTCTCCTCTATAAAGATGAAGGAGCAGGGATACGGAATCTCCGAGGAAGCTGCCATCTCTTAAGGTCTATGATTCTTCGGGAGACCACAGTCTCCTGGAGAAAATCACCAATAAACTGCCACCCAAGTTTCAGTATTTGACTTGTTTGTTCTTTTATGGTTGATCAATGAATCACAAAGAATAACAGACACTCTTGGGTCATAAGTATGATTCATTTGATGAAAGAGGGAAAAGATAACATTCGGTAAAAATAAATGTTTTCTCCCCAGACACAAAGAAGCAATCAGAATAGTTATTATATTCTAAATGTCATATGTAATTTCTTATGGTTTAAAGTCAGGCTGCAATGTCAGTTGCCTGAAGACCTGAAAATTGAAAGACTTTCTTTTTCAAAGCAAACAGTGCAGTCACTCTAAATGTGATATATTAATTAGAGAGTGAAAGAAATTGATCAAAATTATTTTTCCAAAAGGAAACCATTGTAGTGATTGTACACAAAGAATAAGTGCTATGTCTTGCAAGTCGAAATGCTAATACATACCAGAAAATAAATAATCCGTTGTTTTAAAATATGATACAATGAAAGAAAAAGAATGTTGAGTTAGAAATTACAGGAACTGACTCCTAATTCTGGCTCTGCTATTGACTAGCTCAGCCAAGGCACTTCTGTCTCTTGAGTCAAATCAGTCCTTAGAAATCATAATAGCTATGATTTATTGAGCCCTTACTAGATACTAGATATTGCTTTTGGTGTATTATTTCCATTAATCCTCACCAAAATTTCATGAGGGAAGTTCTGACGCTGTTGCTGTTTTGTAGGTGAAGAAACCAAGGCACAGAGAGGCTAAGTGACTTGTCTGCACTGTGTTCTGGAAACAATATTTGAGCATAGTTACTTTCTGCCATGCTGCCTCCTGCAGCATGGTTCTGACCTATCGTTTCCCAGCTCAGAGATTTGCATCATAGGTCCTGGGGAGTTAACATTCTCCCCATCGGGCATTCAAACTCCCCTCCAATCTGATCCCAGCTTATTTTGCCACCTTATTTCTCACTCCGCTTCTGCCCCAATCCTCCCTTTAGTCAAAAACTCTTCCCACCTGGCTTGCGAAGAGTCGCCGGCATTCCCCCTTCACACCTTTGCTCTCTTGGACCTCCTCATTGCAAGCTCCAATCTTCTCTCCCCATTCACTTCCTCCCATTCTTCAAGTCCCGCCTCCTCAGGAAGTGAGCACTGTGGGAAGAGCACGGGTGGGAGTTAAGTGAATGGGGCCTTGTCCTGGCTTTGTCACCGACTCTGTGTGGGAACTGGGAAATGTCATTTAATCTCTCTGGGCCTCAATTTCGCGATCGATTGAGTGTTGGACTCCATTTGAAATTTGCAAAAGTATCAACTACTATTCTTTTAAGCAGTAAACCCCCCTTCCTCTAAGTCACCTTTTTTTAAACCTATACATTTTTATTTTGTATTTTTTATTATGGTAAAATATATATAACATAAAATTTGCCATTTTAACAATTTTTAAATGTACAGTTCAAAGCCTACAATGTATTTTTAAAATAGAAGTATAGTTGATTTTCCATGTTGTGTTAGTTTCAAGTGTACAGCAAAGTGATCCAGCTTTTGTTTTCAGATTATATTTCATTATAGGTTATTACAAGATATTAAATATAATTCCCTGTGCTATACAGTAAATCCTTGTTGTTTATCTATTTTATGTCTAGTAGTTTGTATCTCTAATTCATTCTTTATATCACCAGTTCCTAACCCAACAAAGACAGAGGTGCCATGCTTGAAACAGAGGCTGATGACCTGAAGCCAGCTTCCCTTCCTCTCCTCCGTCTTAGCAGTTCCCCAAGCACCTGAGGGATCTGAAAACAAAGCAGGAGACCCCAGACTAACTTTAGTCATTCATGTACAACCTCCACCATTTTTTATCATATTAGCATAGTGCATGTTCTATTGTGTACTTAAATGTTCTTTAAGTCAACTCAACATTTTTACCTAAATAAGTTCATTCTAAAAGGAAACTTCAAAAGTCAGAAAGAGAAAGACGATTACCATATGATATCACTTATATGTGGAATCTAAAGTATGACACAAATGAATTTATCTATGAAACAGAAACAGACTCACAGACATAGAGAACAGACTTGTGGTTGCCAAGGGGGACAGGGCGTGGGGAAGGGAAGGATTGGGAGTTTGGGACTAGCAGAGGCAACTATTATGTATAGAATGGATAAACGACAAGGTCCTACTGGGTAGCTCAGGGAACTATATTCGACATCCTGTGATAAACCATAAAGGAAAAGAATATGAAAAAGAATGTATATATATGTATAAATGAATCATTTGCTATACAGTAGAAATTAACACAACATTGTAAATCACCTATTCTTCAACAAAATAAATTTTTAAAAAACAAAAGGAGGGCTTCCCTGGTGGCGCAGTGGTTGAGAATCTGCCTGCCAATGCAGGGGACACGGGTTCGAGCCCTGGTCTGGGAAGATCCCACATGCCGTGCAGCAACTGGGCCCGTGAGCCACAACTACTGAGCCTGAGCGTCTGGAGCCTCTGCTCCGCAACAAGAGAGGCCGCGATAGTGAGAGGCCCGCGCACCGTGATGAAGAGTGGCCCCCGCTTGCCACAACTAGAGAAAGCCCTCGCACAGAAACGAAGACCCAACACAGCCATAAAATAAAAAATAAATAAATTAATTAATTAAAAAAAATTAAAAAAAAAAAAAACAAAAAAAAAAACAAAAGGAAACTTTATAACGCCACTGTAAATAGAAAAACAGTATCACCTTCCGTAAATAGAAAGTAACTTATATAAACATCATATATACATTATTTATTATATACCCATATTTACATATATACATTAATATATACTATATATACATCTTTAATATACATATATAAACTATACATACCACACACACAGACATACACACACACATTGAAAACAAAACAACATTATTACATTAACTCTAGCAAGATACTTGCCTGCCAAAGCCTGCAGCCTACTTTCTCTGTGTTAGCAGCTTGTAGAGCTCATGTCTAGGGGTTATCCCACTGAGGGGTGAGGGCCTGGGGTATTTAGACACCAAGACCTACCAGTCCCTGATTGTGGGCCACTGCTGCTTCTGGGTGGTATTTATTCCCTGGCGCATCTGGCTTTCCTCAGTTATGAAAAAAGCCCCCAGGCAAAGAGATTTCAGAGTCTGGCCACTGGACAGCAGGAGCGCACAGAAGTGGTGAGGCCTGGGGGGGCCGTGGGGGAGGAGCAGGGCCTCCACACCATCTGCAACAGCTCCATCTCCCCCTCAGTAAAGTGAGAAGGTTGCCGTCCACGATGGCTGAGCTCTCTGCCGACGTTCAAGGCCTGCCATTGTCATGATGTGGTTCTCATCCATAACGCATTGACAACGCTTTGCTTTCATTCCTGATTCCTTTTCTCCAATAAAATGCCTGTTCCTGGGGCAGGGATATTTATACAACTAGATAATAGTTTTGCTGAAAAAATCAGCCTAATTCTCCAGGTAATCTACTGAAAAACTGTCATCACTGTACTTTGGAGTCCAAAAAAGTCATGGATCATTAATTCGGCTTTAATAAATGCATGATTTCTCTTTGAATGTCTGCCCCATTCAGCCATGAAATCCTAGACAACTTCCAGAAAGCTGTGGCCCAGAACACCTTGATACCACTCAGAAGACTATTTTTAAGAATGCCCTATGTGCAGTAGTCTTTACAGGGTTTTTTTTCTTTCCTTCTCAAATATTCTCTAACTCGTGTAGATGACATTTATGCAACTCAGAGAAAGGCGTCTCAACAGGATTAGTCAGCAGCCAGTCCTCTGATGCAGCTTCTGTGATCTAGTTAAAAATAGGAAAAGAGGATGTTGTGCATAAGTCATCCCCATCGCGCAGTATGGGAGAACTGACCACATTTTTGGTTTCCACATCCTGTTGCTTTATCTAAAATAGATGAAAAGTCTGTCCCTGACTTTTTGGACAAGACCTTAGCTTCTGTGACCTAGGCTCTCTAGCCCTCCTAGTGCCTGGGTTTCTTTGCCGGGTTCTTTTCACCCCTGCCATTAACAGTCCCAACTCTGGCCTCGGCCTTGGGCTCAGGGCCTCTGCCTTTCCTCGCCTCCCAGGGCTGGCAGACTCCAGGGCCGGCAGGGGCCAGGTAGAGAATATAAGTTAGTGAAGCCGGCCAGGTAGATGGGCACACCAGCCTGGGCCTGCCTGCCTCATCTAAACAGAGGGCAGCTCTTCCTCCTTTCACATAGATCCACAGACTTTTCCCAGAGCAGCTAAACAGCCAGAGTTTTAGGGGAGCTCGCTTACTCTTTTTTTTTTAAGGCCTTTTATTATTTTTTAATTAATTAATTAATTTTAATTTTTTATTAATTTTTATTGGAGTATAGTTGCTTTACAATGTTGTGTTAGCTTCTGCTGCACAGCAAAGGGAATCAGCTATACATATACATATATCCCCTCTTTTTTGGATTTCCTTCCCATTTAGGTCACCACAGAGCATTGAGTAGAGTTCCCTGTGCTGTACAGTAGGTTCTCATTGGTTATCTATTTTATACATAGTATTGTATATATATCAATCCCAATCTCCCAGTTCATCCCACACTCCCTTCCCCCCTTGGTATCCATACGTTTGCTCTCTCCATCTATGTCTCTATTTCTGCTTTGCCACTAAGTTCATCTGTACCATTTTCTAGATTCCACATATATTGCTTACTTTTTAAATGTTAGTAATCAATTAAAAAAATCTTATTTGGGGGGTGGGGAGGGGGTGGTAAAAAAAAAAAAAAATTTTATTTGGCTGCGCCCTGTAGCTTGTGGGATCTTAGTTCCCAGGCCAGAGCAGTGAAAGCACCAAATCCTAACCACTGGACTGCCAGGGAATTCCCAATAATCAATTTAAAAAAGTAGAGTCGAGGTCAATCCATGAGCTGGTGGTTTGTGGCCTCTGCTCATACATTCTTTTTCGGGTAGCGTGTTTGTTACCAGCTATTAAGCGGGGTTCTACAAAATCTACATGCTTCAGCTTAAAGCTTCCCACTTTCTTCCAGTTTCTAATTTGGAAAGAATACAGGACGATGATAGGAGTCCTGGATTCTGACTTGGGCTCTGTCTGTCGCTGGCCGTAGGATTTTGGTTGAGTAGTTTCCCCTCTGTGGGCCTCAGGGTGACCCCTGGAGTCAATGACTTTGAGAGTCCTACAAGCTCTATTAGCTCATGAGGCTGCTAGATCCCCATCCTCATCACCCTCTTTCTTGCCCTTCTTAGTCTCAAAGATCAATTCCCCATCACGATCAGTGACCCAAATATTTTCCAGATTTTCTCAGCTTAGGAGTCAGTTTTATTTGTAACTTATTTGTAACTGCTTCTATCCAACACCCAACCAATTCCCTTGCTGCACATCCCTTGAATCTCCTTTTTTTTTTTCAGTGTTAACTGCCACTATCATTTCCTTACCAAACCATTGCATTTGCTCCCATCTCTACTCCAGCTTCTCCATCAAGCCTCATCTCTAGAACTCTTTCTCCCAAAATAACAAACAAAAAAATAATCTAAAAAGCAATTTGTGCGGAGCTTTTCCTTAGATGAGAATTTACAATGGTCATCTGTAATCCCCATTACTTATCACATCCAACCCCCAAGTTGCCTGCTGCCCTTGCAGATTACGGAGTCAACTCAAGCAGTCATGTTTAGTTCACTAGCTGGGCATGGAGGGAGGGTGCAAAGCTGTGCATTATGGTCAGGGGTGTGTCTCTCAAGCAGCCTCTTATCAGGATGTTAGGCATTCATACTCCAGGAGGAGCTGTAAATATTTAGGCAGTAGCTCAAATATGATAGTCTAATATATTACGGCTAACAATGATACCAATGTCAGGGGAGGAAAAAATGTCTCTATTTTTTTTTCTCATATCCAAGAAACAAACTGGGCAAATTCCCATTTATCCTTGGGGGATTTGAACCTTGGAGGCAGGACAAAATTCCCAAGTTTCAAACTTCTTACCTTTATTTAGTTTTCCAGTGGTGAATGTATTGGTTTCCTAGGACTGCTGTAACAAATGACCACAAATTGGAGGCCTTAAAACAACAGAAATGTATGCTCTCATAGTTCTGGAGCCTGGAAGCTGAATTCAAGGCGTTGGCAGAGCCATGTTTACTCCAAAGTTCCTAGGAGAGAATCTTCCCTTGTCTCTTCTGCCTTCTGGTGGTTACTGGCAATTCTTCACATCCTTTGCCTGATGGCAGCACAAGTCCAATTTCTGCCTCTGTCTTCACATGACCTTCATCCTTCTGTGTCCAATATTCTCTCTTCTTTTAAGAACAGCAGTCGTTGTATTCAGACGAAACCTAATCCAGTATAACGTCATCTTAATTTGACTACATTTGCAAAGACCGTATTTCCAAATGAGGTCACATTCGCGGATAATGGGGATTAGGACCTGAAGGTATTTTTGTGGGGGACACAATTCAACCCTGTACAGTAAACAACCAGCACAGACTTTCCCCTACAAGAATCACCCCTTGTACGGTATGTCCGGTATACATAACCAACCCTTTAGAAAATATCTTCTACTGGCTTATAGCAGAGCTGCACGGTTAGGATGAACTTTACACGTCCTCTGATGCATTCTAACTCTAAATGCAGGCGTGAAAAGGGCAGGAGAAATCAGAATTGATTTTTTTTCCTTTTTCTTAATTGAAGTATAGCAGATTTACAATGTTGTGTTAGTTTCCGGTACACAGCAAGTGATTCAGTTATATATATATTCTTTTTCAGATTCTTTTCTCATATTGGTTATTACAAAATATTGAGTGTAGTTCCTTATGCTATATAGTAGGTCCTTCAGAACTGAATTTTTTTTCCTCTGCACAACCAGAGGGAAGTTGTTCTATGGAACTTGGAAGTATATCTTAGCCACAATAAATGTTCTGCCACACAGAGTCTCACTGAGCATTGAGGAAAAGATCTAAATGAAGGATCCCAGCAATGCACTGAGCTGAGCCATGAGGGACCTTATAAGTGAGAGATACCAAATGTAGGAATCCATTTGGTGCTTTATGGGAAGGTAAGGAATGATGAAAGGCCACAAGTGAGGAATAGGATGAGCCGCTGGACCAAGGACAAGCCTACCCACACTGGTTACAAGTGGCAGGTGTGTGACAGACAGTTCTTCCAGCAGATGTGAAAATCCGCCTTGAAAAGAAAAGACGAGGTGATCCTGAACCGGCATTAGTGGGTCCCATCTGAGTGTTTCTTAAAATAGTTGACAGCTGAGAAAGAGACTAAGGTCAAGACACACTCTGTAAATTGACCAAGATGGATTCTAAGAACAGATTAGCTTGATCTTTCTTCATTAAAGTGATGAAAACCATGTCGGGAGCCTTAAAACACAAATGGACTGGTCTAATAAAAGTGACACAATACAATGAAATTAAATGTGTACTGTGACTCTTGTGCCTACATTTTCTTGGGATGGTGTTCAGATCTTCTTCAGTACCAAGGGAGAGATTGCTGGTGGTCTGACCATGGCAGTGACCAGCAGTGGGTAGAGCCCGCAGATGTAGGTGAAAGTTTGAGAGCCATACATTACTTCAGGAGCCAGATGCTTCTCCTGGAGACTCTTTCCAGGGCTTTAAAATATGCATGGAGAAAAAAAGTTTTGAAAAGAGTCAGTGAAAATGGCTGACAAGAGAACTTGTTTCTTGGCAAGGAAGTTGTGGAGAAAATTTATATTTCTAGTTGGAAAAAAAATCATGCCATAATGTGTTTAAGTGCAATTTTTAAAGTTAATTTTCTGAGAAGACAATGTTCCCTTAATGTAAGACATTCTATATCAGACAGGATGTAAACACGGCTGGGAATTGACAGGGTTAGAAATCTGAATAAGATACAGCAATGCCTGGTAATGAGAGGCAGGGTGAGTGTGGCATAACGAAGAAGCAAGTTGCCATGGAAACAAGCCGCTAAGTGGAACGTGGCCATATCGAGCACACCTACCACGTAAAGAGAAGGGAAGGAGACACACTGGGTGGCCAAGAGTTCTCAGGAGGGACCGTGAGGGTGGTTCCACATGAACTATCTGGCACTAGAAAGAAAGCCAAAGGCTGTCAAAAGCCACCAGAGGGAGGAATAAAATTCAAAGCTTACTGGGTATTTTGAACTTGGCCTTATTCATTTGTCATTCATGTGTTGGTTCATTCCAACGAACACTGATCAAGTGCTTTCTGAACACCAGGCACTGTGCTAGGTAGTGAGGCTACAGAGAGCGAGGAGACATAGTCCCAGGTCACAAGGAGCCTGCTTGTCCCTAACTGCTCTCTCGGGGAGCAGGACCTAAACACTGTCCTCATGTCCCGCTCTTGGGAATCAAGCTTCTCTCTGCCCTGTAGCTCTGGTCCTAATCTAGGGTGACTGCCAAGTCTCCTTCCTGACCAGGTAGCATCCTTGCCACCCTGCCTAGGATTCCAGCTCCTTCTGAACTGACCTTCTTGGCTTCCAACCCATCCCCACGGCAGGTCCTTTCACCTCCTGGCAGCCTTCTCTGCCCAGATATCCGTGCGTTCGCTCTGAACTCCTCCCACCGCCTCCTGCTGAGCTTTCTCAGAACTTGCCTGGAGTGTCCAACTCCTTTCACCACCCTGGTCCTCCCAGCTCAGTACATCTTCTCCATGGGTTCTTCAATGCAGTCCTAGCCTTCACTTGGCATGCCTGTTCTTGGCTCTGGCTTTTACATGTGACACTCAATAGGGATGGTACAGTGACTCACAGTAAATGCTCACATTCTAAGCTCTTCCCCAGCCCCATTCCTCTATATATCAGTGAACAAAACCTCCAGCTTCCTCCAGTGGGACCCAGCAACACTTCCTCCTTCTCTGTGGCCCCTGTTAAACATCTTGTTCAGTTCTCAGTTATTTTCTCCTTTTCTTGTCACCCTCCCCTTAAAAGTGCCCTTCTGTAATTACAGTGATCTCACCAGGTTATTTTAAAATCTCCCATGGCCTTTATAATCTCTCTCATTCTGAATCTTCTTTTTACTACAAACCAGCTTTCCAGAGTAACTGACTTTTTGAGCCTGGCATTGATATTATCATCATATTATACTCATAACACTCATAATGTTTTATTGTCCACAAACTTCATTCAGTTCAAAGCAGTAAAGTAAGCAGGGCAGGTATCATCATTTCCATTTCATGGATCAAGAAATTGGGGTTCAGAGAGGTTAAGTGACTTTCCCCAAGCCACACGTTGAGAAGTGATGAAAACCACCTTCTCATGCCAAATCCCAGGCTCCTTGCCCATGTCATGTGTCCTCTGGTGCATGAAGCATAACTTTTGGGGCTCTGTGTCTTTGCCCACACCCTTCCCATCTTAGTCTAAGAATCTTTCCTTCTTAGTGTTATACCATTGTCCTCCAAAGAATTTCAATAAAAAGAAATACCAACTCATGCCTTCAATTTCCCCTCTTTCATTAGCTCCATGGCATAAAGGTAGATTCTAGGATCCTACAACTAAGATTCAGAAACCTTCATTTTTTCCTTCTTTGCCTAAAGAAAGAGGAGCAGGGGGGAGGAGGAGGAGGAGAAGGAAAAAACAACACAAAAACCACAACAAGAAAATCCTTTTTTCAGGAACTCCCTTGAAATCCCACCACTGCCGGCATAGTTCCACTCCTAAGAATCTTAGTAACTTTTTGACTCCTCTCCCTGTAACATTTTTATTATAAGCTCCCTGAGGGCTGTGTCTACATCTTCTTAATGTAAACCTCTCTCCCTCTCAGCAGACCTAGAGCCAGTAAATATTGATTGGAGGGGACGTGCTGTGCTCTTTTAGAAAAGAGAAAGCAAGCCGTCTTGTTACTAGAATTCCCCAGAGAAGAGAAGCCTTAAGAGCGAGTTGCATATAAGGTGTAAAGCAACTCAGAGTATTGTAAACCACTTAAGAAAAGAATGCAGGCCTTGGGAGGAGGGGGAGTGGAGAATAAATAATTCCCAAATGTCTGCCTGCAGAGGGGTGAGCAGTCTCCTGGTGCGCGGATGGGAGGAGATGCCGTTGGAGTGGGTGGGGCGAGCGCTCACTCAGCCCCGCAGCCCAGTGAGGGCCGCACCTGCGCAGGATGAGGGTCGGTGACACGCCCGTCGGAATCTCGCTGGGTGATGAACAGGACAGGCACAAACACGGGGTTCGGGGGAGGTTCCGACGCTGGTCTAGACACCTAATAATGATGCCGAAATCTCGGCCTCTGTGCACCGGTGCCTAAGCGCATCTTGGAGACAGAGTTTTGGGTGAAGTAGAAAAGAATAGCTTTACTGCTTTGCCAGGCAAAGGGGGACATCACAGGCTCAGGCCTCAAAAACCATGTGTCCCAACCTGGGAGGATTTGGTGAGGAGTTTTATAGCAATGATTTAGGGGCAGAGTTGCTGATAAGGATCAGGGTGTGTGCAGGGCCTGCACTCCTTTAATCTGGCCTCCGGTGGTCTCCCGATGAGCTTCTCTGGTTCCTTTGATCTGGCCTCAGGTGGTCTCCTCCCTCGTCTCTGCATCCCCTCCCTTCCCTGATTAGCAACTGTTCAAACCTGCCCTTTGGAAGGTCATGGAGGCTGGAGTCTATTCCCCACAAACAAGAAACAGGGGACACAGAAAGGCTTCCGTGTCCAGGAGCCCCACTGGGTCCTGCTCTGTTTCAATAAGGGCCTAATAAATGTTATATTAATGATCTATTGAGTACATTTATAGAAATCATTAAAGAAAATGCCAAAGGTTCTGTGTTCTTGTGGAGACTACATCCTAGTCTAAGGCAAAAAGCAATGCTTGAGAAAGCCCTGTTAATACTTCCTTACCCCAACAGCTTGTTATGGAAAACTCCGTTGGCCCATAGAGCCACAATGGCCAGTCCCCAGTGAACCTCCATTGGCTGATGGCCCTGGGTGAGCCAACCTCTGCTTTTGCTGCACTGTTCCTTTTCCTAGAATATGCTTCCTTCTCTCCTCTGCCAGGTGTGACTGTCTTCATCAATAGGATTTTAAATCCTTTTCTTTCAGCGAGCCTTTCCAAATTCAGACGCTTTCCTTTAAATACCCTCAGCCACGGTACATTAATTTCAATTCACCAAGCCCATCGTGAAGGTCTGCCCTGTGTAAATCATTGCGCTGGTGTTGTTTGGGGCACAAGCTGTTAAGAAACTGTCCCTGCCCTCAAGGAACTTACAATCATAATGCAGTTGCAAATATTTTGTATAACAAATATAACATAGTTATTTTATCGTGTTAGATTATTGTATAGGCCGAGTTAAAATGTGGGCAAATATATTTCACAACTGGCCATTTAGATTTTTACAAACTCCCCTGACACGCTATGGATAGCTCCTGAGATAAATGCCGTCCTGACCCCTGAACACAAATAATGGTTTGCTGTAGTGTTGATTTTCATTCGTGAATTATCTCTCTCTTCTTCCTCCATCACCATAATCTTCTTTGTCTTCTCTTCCCAAGATGAATTCATTGAGCACTTCTTTGTGTTACTCACTGTACTGTTGAGGGACAGTGGCAGCCAAAACTGAGGGGTTTGGTTTGTGTTCTATAAACAGTAGGTGTTTAATAAATGATAGATTCACTGCCTTTATTTCCTTTTAACTTGTCCGCAGATATTCTCCAAAAAGAAGGAAAGAGAGAGAGTGGGTTTGACACAAAGAAATCTACTGAATCTATTGGTGCCTTCAGGGGGTTCGATAGTAGGTAAGTGAGAAAGAAGGCAAAAAGAGTAAAAGCAGGTGTAGGGGAGGGCCACAAGAAGAGGATGAATCTGACCTTCCATATCATCTCAGTTAATCCTTTCGCCTCTTCCCTGCCAAGGAAGTATTATTAATTGTTCCCACCTTACCAATGGGGAAACAGGCTCAGGAAGGTCAAGCATCTAGATCACCTGGTTCAAATCCAGCTTTGTGACTTTAAAGGCAGTGACAGGCCGACACTCTTTCCCCCACAAGATGCTGTCTCCTCTCCAGTGGGCAGGCAGAGGGGAGAGAAAACACTGAGAGAAGAGGGTCCCAGGTGTAGCTGGCAGATGCTGCCATTGGGACCTGCTGGATCTACAGGCGTCACTTGAGAGCCAGGCTCTGCTCATCCCCCGTATTTCTGCTTGTGCCCCTGCTGACTGCTCACATGTGCCAGGACCCAGGGCCACCATGCCCACTGAGCCTCCCCAGGCCCGTGCTAATCCCTCACCCTGTGCCTGCTCTCACTCCGCCCTTCCGGTCTTGGCTGCCATGCTCCTCCAGCTGCCAAAGGAGCTGGCATTACCAAGCCTGGTGAGCTTTGCCACAGAAGGAGAACAGTCAAGACTTCGGCAGTCTCTGGGCAGCACACTGTTTATTATTTCATCATGACACTATTAGCAGTAATCTTAGCTAGCCCGTGCTGACCACACAGTATGGGCTTTGTAACCCTCACAGCATCCTTGTGCATTAGGAAGATACTATTATTCTCATCTTATAAATGAAGACGCTGACGCTTAGTAAGATCAATTAAACTGCATGATAAAAAGGAGCTCAACTTCATTAGCACTCAAGAAAATGCAAATTAAAACTCCGATAAGATAACTTTGACAAGAATCAAATTAGCAAAGTTAGTAAACTGGACAATATCTAATGTTGGTGAGAATCTGGAGCAACAGAAACTCTTCCACTCTGTTATGGAGGGCATACGTTTCCACTTTGGAGAAGAATTTGCCAGTATCTAACTAAGGGGAGAATGCGCCCACCTTCAGACCTGTCAGTTCCACCCCCCTTCACTCAAGGCATATATGTTAGGGAAGCACTCAGTGAGCACAAGGAAATAGGTACAAAAACGCTTATAGCAGTGTTGTTTATGATAATGGAAACAACCTAAATGTCTATCAACAGGAACATGGGTAAATAGATTATGGTGTGGTCATACAAGGAAATACTGTGTAGCAATAAAATGGATAACTAGAGCTAGACCTAGCAAAACAAGTAACTCCCAAACATGTTGACTGCAAAAAAGCAGAAACCAAAGAATACGTACCAACAAAGAAAAAACCAACACATACTATATAATGCTTTTATGAGATTTAACCACTACAAAACAATGCTTAGAGATATGTACACATACAGCAAATATATAAAAGATGTATTGTACATGGGAATAAAACACCAGATTCCAGACACTGGTTACCTTGGGGGAGGAAAGGGAAATGAATAGAGAAGCACACAGGGCTCTTCAGCTGTACTGGCAAAGTTTTCTTTCTTAAATAGGATAATAGGTATATAAGTGTGATTATGTTAATTTTTTTGCTTTTGGTATGTTTTGATAAATTCAGAATGTATTTTAATTTTAAGAATTGTTTAAGGCCTCACAACTAGGAAATGGAAGTTTAGATCCCACACTTTTTTGCTTCCCAGTACATCATACTGCCCATCAGAGGAAGGAGTGAATATTTAAAAAAAAAAAAAAAAAAAGCTACTAATTCCATCTAGTCTGACAGACCTTGAGAATGCAATTGTTTAGTGACAAAGGGACCCTTACTTTGTATACCAGAGGCAATCCTGAAAAACAAGGTATTAAATATTAATAGCTTGAATCATGTTTTTCCATTGCCTTACGTCATTTATTTAGAACTATGCTTCTACAAACATTTTCATGACAAAGCCTAAGGAAAGCAACAAAGGGATCCCCACGTTCATTTCAAATGATTTTGTTAATGTAGAATCCTAAGGCTATTTCATTCTCCCAAAGAGATCCATCAAATACTAGATAATGAATCAGTATTCTTCATTTAAAGCCCCTTTACACTAAAATACTCCACAAAATTTATCCTTATTTTGTTGAAAGTTCTCACTTAGTTCATCAGTATCAATTCAGGAACTTAGCAGGAACTCCTTCATGTCCTCTGATAATTATCCATTGATGCCCATCAGTTGGTGCTCTGGTAGATGCTGGGGAAATAACAGTGGACAAGACAGCCCTGCCCTGAACGAGCTTTCAGCTTCCTGGGGGAGGCCAACAAGTAAAGCAGGTAGATATAGTACAGTGGGGTGTGGTGCTGTGATGGGGTACGTGGTGGCCTTGATATGGAGGAACAGAAAGTGGGACTTAACCCTATGGTGTTGGGTCTGGGGAAGCCTCTGAGTGAGGGTGATATTTAAGCTGAATTCTAAAGGATGAGTGAAAATTGGCTTCTAGATAAAAAAGCAATTTCATTCTTTCTTTTCAGAGGATTCAGTCATCTTATTGTCGAATTTTTTCATCAACCAAAGTGGAGGAGAAAAGTCGTATTTTTTTTTAAATTTATTTATTTATTTATTTGTTTATTTTTGGCTGTGTTGGGTCTTCGTTTCCGTACAAGGGCCTTCTCCAGCTGTGGCGAGCGGGGGCCACTCCTCATCGCGGTGCGCGGGCCTCTCACTGTCGCGGCCTCTCCCGTTGCGGAGCACAGGGTCCAGACGCGCAGGCTCAGTAGTTGTGGCTCACGGGCCTAGTTGCTCCGCGGCATGTGGGATCCTCCCAGACCAGGGCTCGAACCCGTGTCCCCTGCATTGGCAGGCAGACTCAACCACTGCGCCATCAGGGAAGCCCGAAAAGTCGTATTTTAAGGTATCTCTTACCTGAGAAAAGAGCCCTGTGATTCTTCTGTAGATGTATTTCATCATCCTTTTTACTGTGTGTTCAAAACGAATCACAACTGAGTAAACTAGATTCCTACCATCCTTTGTCAAAAGTGTGACTACACCCCAGATCTAAGTGAGTAAGTCGGGGCAGATGTGTCTGCAGTGAGAACATAATTGCCCTGATTTTACTGCATGTTTTTAAAATCCCTCTTGGCCTAGTTACCCAGGAGAAGGAATATAAACTCAGCTTCTCTGCACACACAGAAGGTTCAGAGCACAGACCAGGAAGCACAGGGGCCGGAAGGTATCACTGCAGCATCTTTCAGCCACGTTGACTCCATTTAATTCCCTCAAATCCTGCATTCATCAGTGTAATTGGATAATTTGCCTTGGAGTTATTCTAAGGTTGAGTATCCAGTTTGATTACATGGGGTTTGCGGAGGGACCTGATTTCCAGGAGTTGCGGAAGCAGATGTCTCTCAGGAAATTGTGAATCAAAAGCAACCTCCCAGACTCCCAATCCCACTAGTTAAAAGAAGACACACATAACTCAGATAACAGGATAACAGGATATAAAATGAAGATCTAAATGTTTATTAATTACAGTAAAGATCTAAATGCTTACGAATTACAATAGAATGTAAAATCACAGAGTTAGCTATTTTTAAACAAATGTAGCCATTAAAAAACTTTAAACAAGAAAGTGATTTTTAAAAATTCAAAGTGAGAAATCTGGTGCAAGCAAAGATGACATTTTAAAGTATCATCAGTGAATTTTCACACAGACTTTCTATCATAATAATATTCATTTATATCTTCAATCTTACACAGCAACAAAGTCACAGTAAGAAAGGCGGCAATTGCTTCTGAAAGGAAATCAAAGAAACCTAGAGCGATTATTTTTTCAAAAGGATCTTGCGGAGTTGAAATAAGGCCTGCTTCTCCACGGGCTGACAACGTTTAACTGGGATGGGAATGGCAGCATCCTTTTCTCTGATTTTACCTTTGAACAGAATAAAAGGAACGCAGTGTAACATTCTCCCTCACAAAGAGATGCAGAACCCAAGCCTGACCCCCAAGAAATCCTGTAATCAAAGTAAACATTAATCCCGCTCCTACAAATGCTGGTAATAGCATGTTACAGCATTCAATAAAATTTCTTCCTCTTGCTAATCTTCCTCTGGATTTTTAACACAACCTTCCTGGATTGGAAAAATAGTTCCAATAGTCAGGAAATGACAACAAAGCTGGAACTGCTGGCTGTACAGCGTTATTAAAAACTTAACAGCGTTCAATAATGAAAGGGAACACAGCTGGGAGTACACAGGGCCCCATTATACAAGCCTCAGGGTTTATGCAAGGAAGCGCAGGTTATTATCATAATGTAAAAAACCTGCAATGCCTAACTGGGTTTGCATAAAACGAGGCCTTTGACAGACAGTGTCCCTAATTAGCACAAACGTCTCTCCCTGTCCGTCTTGTCAACCTCCTCTGTAATCTTTTGCTGACTGCTACGTGCTGAAACATGTGAAAATGTATCACACATTAAAAAGAAAAAACAAAGCCATAGAGGCTAGTGAAATTGCAAAACTGGCAAAACATGTAGATTTCATGAAGTCAGTGGAAATGATGTTAGAGAAATGTTGAAATCACAGGAAAGCCATGGTGAAATAGGTACCTGGCAGAGGAGGACCAGAAAACAACTGGAAAAAAACCCCCAAAAAACCCAGAAAAAGAAAAAGAAAATTGACAAGGATGATGATAATACGTGTTTCAAAAAGAAAGATTTGAATGTCAAAAGACTAAGAGAAAACTGATGAAGCACTCAAATGTTTTTTAAATGACCATATCTATATTATTCTAAAACTACGTGAAATAAGCTATCAAATAATTTTCCTGAAAAATTATACCCAAAGCAACATGATTCATTTTCCATTCTAAGTTCTAGAATATGGTTGCCTTTACAATACATAGATTCATTTCTTCCAGATAAAGTCCTAATCGGTTTATAAATTTTGACTATAAACTTGCACTCTCAGTTGTTTTTTTTTTTTTTTTTTGCACTCTCAGTTTTAAGTAGTGCCAACCTTCCTCAATAACAGCCTCCCTCTGTGTTACCAGCCTCTTGCTCATATTTGATTCTCTAGGCCTCTGTGCAATGTTTCCTAACGTCTCAGAGAATAAACCTCAAGCTAGCCCAAGGCCTTCTTCAACCTGGAAGGCTCATCCAAGTGTTCTGCGTCAAGAGGTCTTTTATCAGCCTGCCCTTTGGCTGAACTGTCCTTGAGTCTTAGGTCACTTTGAAGTCTTTGACCTTGACCATGGACTCTTTAAACACTAAGGAAGAAAGAGATATGCTAATTCCATATGCTGTCAGGGAGGAAAACTTTCTCTGCCCACTATCCCTTACTGACAGCACCTGGTTCAGGAGTGGGCCTGTTTCCTGGTCCCATGTGTGGCGTCTTCTTTTGTCCCTCTGGATTTCAGTGTGATGACTTCTCCCTTATAGGGTTCACGCTCCACGGGGGTAGGCGTGCAAGTCTGAAACAGAACATTTCATTTTTCTCTTGTGGCTTATTGACTTCTTGAATTCAAAGCTAAGTTCTGCTCCCTAAGTGAATTGTGAGTCCAAAAATGAGCCTTGTGAATTTATCATGTGCCTCCCATGCCCTGCCCTTTCACAGAAATTCCCGGTGACCTCGGGTATCGGCATTGCCCCACTCTTTCACTGGGGTTGATCTGCATCAGACAAAGGCCCAGGGAACACTTCCTAACAATCATTCCTTCCAGCGCAACTTTCACTGGTGCCTCTGCCATATCCTCACACATTCTGTTCTATAACCGCCTTACAGGCTTTTCCAACATTCTACCTTTTCTTGTAGTTTCAATTCTAGGTGTCTATATTCCCAGAGTGCTTTGTTGTACGTCTCCTAAGACTTTCAGCTTTTTGTTTCAGATTCTAGCAATCTGTGTGTGTGTTTCTTCATTTTCCTGATAGTCCCCGCTGGTAACAAGCCTTCCACAGAATCTCCCATCTGGAACTATACCTCTTTGGTGGCCAACTGTGTAGCAGAACCCTGGATTCAGCTAGAGTTAATTCAGTGCTTGAGCAGACTTTTGAAATCAGGACTTTCTAAACAAAGGGATTCATAAGAAGTAAGTAAATCCTACTGTTTGTCAATGTGGACACAAATTCACTGGCAAGTCAAGTAATTGTAAACCACAGTGGTTAAGGGCATGGGCTCTGGAACCAGCTTGCCTGGGCATGTTACTTAAAACTGTGCTTCAGCTGTAAACTGGGGATCGTAATAGCTCCTAATTTATTGGGGGGTTGTGAGGATTAAATATATGTAAAGCATTTAGAATAATGCCTAGCATATAAAAGCTCTTAAAAAATAAATATGTGTGTGTGTATGTTTGTGCACATCTGTCTTATTTTGACCACCAAAACTAATATATTGTAGTGATCAACCGTGTGGGCTTTGGAGAAAGGTAGGTCTAAGTTTGAATTCTAGCTTTGCCATTTACTGGCTGTAGGAAACTGGCAAGTTAATAAGCTCCTCTGAGCCTACTCACTCATCTATGAAATGCAAGGAATAAAACCTACCTCACAGGCACATGAGATTTCCCAGATACAAAGCATTTCCTTCATTCATTCAGTAGATATTTACTGAGCACACACAAATCCCAGGTATTTTGCCAGGCACAGAGGATAAAGCAGAGAACAAGACAGAGACCGTGTCCCTACAGTGGAATTTGAAGCACACTGATCACTTAGTGACTAGGAAGACCCCTGCCCTCTGTGCACAAGTCCAAGCCTCTGTCCACTTTCTGTGTCTGGTTGGATGCTTTGCTGGACTTGCATCTTGGCTCGCTATCGACTCAGTCCTTTCCTTCGCCCTGGCTCCTGCCATCACCTTGAACATCGACACGGGGTAATGAAGCACCAACTTCCCTTGGTGGCCACCCAGCCCCTGGACATTGTAGTTACCTGGAGCCAATCCACACCTGAAACTTTAAATTAATTTAATACCCCACTCTCTGACCACATCCCCCGTTTCAGGTCTTAGTCTCCATGTTTTTTCTTCTCCTGGTTTATTTTTCAAGCCCAACTATATGTATGTACTTAAACCTAATGTGACCACATAATTTATCATCCAAACTGGGACACTTCTGAGAGTGTAAAGGGTACTAAACATAATTAACAGGTAAAATTCAGGACCATCCAAGCAAACCAGGATTTGTTTCCACTTTCCTTCAACCCTTCTCTTGCAGACAACGTAAAGAGTCTTGCTTTTCTCTCTTTTCCTGTTGGTATTTGCACTCGGCAAAACCCGTGGCATATTTCAGTTCAAGCATCAGCCTTTTCTGCAGCCCCTGGAGGAAGTGACACCAGTGGGCAGATATTTGTGCCACCTGCCTTTGTGCTGCGTGTCCCTCATCAGCACCCCCATCTCCCTGTTCCAACAGTTCCTTCGAAGTCTTTCTGTTTGTGGCTTTCATCTGTACTTTTTTATCTCTCCTGGACTCCTTCTTGGGGACTGATGACCAACACCAGTGATTTAAGCGGGACCGTCAAGCCCGTGCCCCCCCCTCCTCATTCAGGGGGTGGGCTTGCTCCACAAGCCGGCAGGTCCCTCGGAGGATCCCTTCCCTGAACCCAGCTGCAGGCTCAGGGGTGACTCAAACCAGGTGAATCGGCATCCTTCCAAGCATCTTTCTGCCAGGGCCATGCCTTCAACCATCATGGCATGCCCACCCTCTTTTTTTTACCTAAATATCTCCAATGGATCTTCGGTAACTCAGCCCAGGCAGTCATTAGCCCAGGAAGCTTTAGACCTCTCTGCCACATCCAGTATCGTGCTTACCATTTTCTGTTATTATCTGTCTATCTCCTCCAGCAGACTCAGGGTTGGTCTATTGCTCTGTTTCTCCAAAACAAGTACTCAGTAAATACTTGATAAATTCCTATTAAGGGTGGAAGGATGTTGGTGGGAAGGAGATCCCTAGTTGAGCTCCTCTCCTCTTTGTGTCAGTTATCCTGGCCAGAGCTGACTCAGTTTCCCTCATCCTCTTTCGTTCTGTTTCAGCACTGATCTGTTCCCCAGGTTGCACCTGCCCTTTGCACTTGTCTAAGAATCCCTTTCCGGCTGCTCAGTCACTGTACTAGCAATGCCACGAGGCCCCTCTTAGCCTGGCTGGTCACTCTGGTCACACTGACCGTCAAATGTCTCTGACCTGACTGGCCAGGTCTCACGTGCACACAGCCTTCCTCTTCATCTGCTGCTGAGGCTCGGGATGGGCAGGGACCGATTTCCCGCCAGGATGGCTGTGGGCTGTTAACCACTCCTGCCCACTCCGCCACCTCAGACACAGACTGACCCTCTCTGGGGAGGCTTTTGCTGCCCCACACTTCACAGTCTTCCCCTTTATAGACAAGTTGACAGGAATCAAAGACAATTTAAGTTCTGGTCTCAAGCCTTGCAGTACTTTCAACCTTCTAATCTTTTCTTATCCTTAGATGTGGTTACATAAGCTCTTTAATGCTAGACCCAGGTCTTGTCCATCTTTGTACTGTCTATTGCCCCTGACACTGTACTCTATATACATTTTAGAACCTCAGTAGATGTTCACGGTGACGAAATGGAAAGGTGATGGCACTCGTTCTGCAGAATGTTAAGCCTTCCCTGCATTATTCCAGAGTTCGGCTGCACATGTTTTCTAAGCAGACTTACCCTGCAGCTCTCAGGAAAAGTAGTCACGTGGCTTCTCTCTAGTGGCAAATGGCAAACTCCATCTCCAGTGTGACGTGCCCAGCCCTGACACGGGCATCAGCATCTGGTGCAACCAGTGTATAATGCTCAGAGCTTATCCTAGTGGTTGGGTCCAAAGTGGGCTTCTTTCCCAGGTATCCAGGATGAGTACAGTGATGACAGGGACACCATCCTGAGTTTCCCAACTAAATGCATACCTATTTCTTTCTTTTTTTTTTTTTACTTATTTATTTATTTTTGGCTACGTTGGGTCTTCGTTGCTGTATGCGGGCTTTCTCTAGTTGCGGCGAGCGGGGGCTGCTCTTCGTTTTGGTGTGCGGGCTTCTCATTGCAGTGGCTTCTCTTGTTGAGGAACACGGGCTCTAGGCGCGCGGGCTTTATAGTTGTGGCATGCAGGCTCAGTAGTTGTGGCTCGTGGGCTCTAGAGCACAGGCTCAGCAGTTGTGGTGCACGGGCTTAGTTGCTCCACGGCATGTGGGATCTTCCCAGACCAGGGCTCGAACCCGTGTCCCCTGCATTGGCAGGCGGATTCCTAACCACTGCGCCACCAGGGAAGTCCCTGCATACCTACTTCTTAGAGGACATTAATGCAGCATAAAGCTCACAGAAAGACCAGGATGAAGTATCAGAGGGTTCTGGGTTGAACAAAGTAAGCAGGTCTCTTATCTTCTTCGTGTTCTCCTACTTTTCTTCTGATCTCACTGGTCAGCTTTCTCAGGCTCCTTTGCTGGCTCCTCCCCTCCACCTCTCCTCAGCCTCTGAAGGTTGGCAGCCCCAGAGCTCTTTCTCAAGTCCCCTTTCTTCTCTGTCTACAGTCTCTCTGGTGGCCTCAGACTTGTGTTTTTAAATAAATGTAGATGCCAGGATTCCTAAATTTTATGTCCAGCCCCAATGCCTCCCAATTTCCGGACTCCTTTATCCAAGTGGCTAACTGACCTCTTCACAGGGAGGTGTAATTAGCATCTCAAACAGAACTAGAACTTAAGCACCACAAACTGTAGTTGAAAGAGAAGCAGGATTAAAGCTCTTTGAGCCCAGGGACTGCTGTCTTAGTTACACCTGTATCCCTAGCACCTGGAATATGGAATTGTTTCTGGTGCTTAACAAACATTTGTTAAATGAAAGATTTCTTGACTGTAGGACTTTTTAGAACTTTTTAGATGATATTGGGCAATAGAATCACCTGAGGGTAGCATTATCTAAAATCACTTGAAAGCTTTCTTAAGGAGCACCTAAAAGAGATTAGGATCCTGAGCGCACACCTTTGGAAGACTGATCTGGGTGGGGACATCTTTTTCCCCAAGTACAGGCTGGCCAAAATTAGACGAGCACACCCCGCCAGCAGTTCTTCCCATCTTGGTGGGTTCACAATCAAATAGAAAGGTTTGAGGGTAAAACACTGTGAGAGGCTATCCTAAGTAAAACAGGAAACATGGATGGCACCTCACCCAGCAGGGTGCTGGTGGTTTACTTAGGTAGATGGGAGCTCAATTTGAGTTCATAGTACTTAATGATGATTGTCACTGTGATGAGTTTATAGACAAAAATGAGAATTATATCGCGATATGAAGTGCTATGAATAAATATTAATTGCAATCACTATACCCGCATGATTGCAGAAATGTTTTTGGTTAGCTGACCAGGGAAAAGAGGAAGCTTAAAATTGATAGAAAATTTACCTGTATTGTCTGCAGAGAGTAAAATGCTAGGATGCTAGATTTTTCTGAGATTTTTAAGACCATAGACAAGAATCCTGAACCCCAAGAAGTTACTAATACAATGTTGATCATGGAGGCTAAGATACTAAAATGGCGATAAAGACAACAGAACTTCCAAATACCAAACAGCAGACACTGACCTAACACCAAACGGTCCAAATGAGCAGCGACTCCCTGAGAATGAAATCCATGCCTGGCTGGTGAATTTAGAGGTAGGTATTCAGTACCTGGTGAACTTCAAGGTTCTTAGAGGTCCTCACAGGACTGAGCTCTCCAGGGGACTATGAATCACTAGATTCAACAGAGGTGATCTATAACATGAACATTTGCATTTTGATAATGTTTTACTATCCACCAAATGTTTCCATTTAATCCTCAAAATACCCTGTGAGCTATTTCTCAAGAACAATGTGAGCACATAATTGGTCATCAATAAGTATTTACTGGATGAAATTGAATGGTTAGATAAAACATGAAAAGAGAGTACTTACAAAGTCCCTGTATACAGTGATGTACTGGTAAATGTTGACAACCCACCTTCCCCTTTTCTCATCACTCCTAAAGCCCTGATTTATAGCACTTGCCTATTTCTGTTGTGTAAATGCTCTCACCATGGCTGATTTCAAGCTACTGACACCACTGAATGAGGAGTCGGGAAGGGATACATACAAGTGTCTCTCATAAGCCAAAATGAGCTGGCTCCAACATATGTATCGCCTTTTGCAATTACTAGCAAGCAATCCGAGGAAATCAGAATTACATGGCAGCTGATGATATGAAATTATTTTCTCTGAGCTACCACACTGAGAAAGACATTGATAAACTGTTATTTCGGAAATGGAGAACACCCGTTTCAAGGACTAGATCAGCCATCCATTTAATTTTATCTTATCTAAAAGGCAAATTATGCTTATGGTTGCAAAGGCACAAGCCAGTTTAAAAGCTGTGGCAGCAGTATTCTGAAACCATGCATTACTCCATGAAGTTATCCCTGCTTCACTAGAAAATGCAATGTGACCCTAATTTTCCAAAATAGATTGGGTTGCTTATTACTGAAAAAAGAGAAAAAGGGATGACTTGAAGAATGTCTATGCTTCCAAATTTTGGTAAAAATTATAATACTCTAAACACACAAAAATTCTAGGAATAATAAACCATTTGAGTTTAAAAAGTCTTTGTTTTTGTTTTTTTTGGTAAAGAATGAATAGTATGTAAGTTGATTTTCTTCTTTCAAAATGTACTTGAACACCGAAGTTGCTGTTACCGTAGCCCTCCATGTGCACAGCTGGTTGAGTACATGGATAGAGAGGGCCAACAGTATAAGGGACTTGAGCAGCTGTGGGTTTTGGTATCTGCAGATACTGAGCACCAAACCCTATGGATACCGAGGGACCATGTCCTTTTTTTCCTTCCTCTTTTATTTTTCTTTCCTGAATCCCCCAACACTCTTCCTTAAGTGACTTTTTATATTGAATTGAAATATGTATTTTATTACGTAACATTTATCAAATAAATTTTGAGGTTTCATCTTCTGATTTAAATTTTTTCCCTTAAGGATCCCGTTTAAATATTAAAATAAAGTAACAATTCCCTGAAGCTGTCAAATTACATTACAATGTCATTTCTGTCCTTTGAAATTCCTCACAATATCCGTTAACAGTGATAGCTGCACAGCATGATGCCAAGTTTCACTAAGTAATAAAATCGTGGATAAGAATCAAGTTCACAGACAACCCCACTGTTTGGGACGAGGCAAGAGGCAATCTTCTGTGTAAATTTATTTCAAGTCCTTTCTATGACCTCTGAAACTATAGTCTTTGCTCCTTCCATTTGCAATTTGTTTATTTATCAAACGCCTACTACATAGGAAGTACTGGGAATAAGAAAGTAAGTTCCTCAAAGAACTAACATTCTAGCCAGGAGACCAGCTGAGTTCTGGGACTGACAAACACTGGCGTGTCTCTACAATCTGTGCTTTGGAGTCCAGAGTGGTAAGTGATTAATTTTCTTGGGAAGGATAACAGGAGAGCAGGAGAAATGGTATGGGCCTTTCCTGCTTGCCTTCAAACTCTTATCCTCACTTACAAAGAAATCTGAATATTTCAAATGAAAACCAAAGTAAGAGCTCTAATTACCTCATGTGAATTTAAAATCTAGGATTCCTAACAACTCTTTTTAACTTTAGCATAATATTTTTCTTCTATGAAATTATCTTCACCTAATGGAGAGAAAAAAGGTCTGAAACATCTCCACACAGTCCCCAAACCTCATTTTATTCATTTTATTTGATACTTTTTCCACATCAACACTTTTTAAAATAATGCATTCCCCATGATTTGAGTTTCACAATCATTTTCTTCTCTTTACTTGCTCTACAGAGGTCTCATGTACAGCGGGAATCAGAAAGGTCTTATCACACACCCTGGCTCTTACGTTTACTTACCGCTCAGCCCAGGGAAAGTTACTTAATCTTGCTGAGAGTCAGTTTCCTATTCTGTAAAATGGGGATGATAATATCTCCCACATGGCTTGTTGTGCAGGTTAGGTAAAATAATGAATATAAATTACACCAAATACAGTGCCTGGCAGATAGTAAGTGCTCAGAACAATAAATGCAACTATTATTTATTGTTATTGTAAAAACAATAATGCACTAGAATACCTAAAAAGTTGGTATCAGAAGAAAATATTGAGAAACTAAAATAACTCACAAAATTGATAGTGAACTCCTAAAAAATGATGTTGGCATTAATTTTGCCAATAAAATACCCAACAACAATTTGAAAAGGAGAACTGATGAAGCCAGTCATTCGGTGATCTCGGCATATTTTCCCTACAAGAGGAAGACTTAGGCAAAGTCAGTCCTTTAAATACAGTCTGTCAGGGGTTCCCAGTTAGTCTAGTGTCCCTGCTGGTGGGCAACTGGTACTGACAGCCTGGAGCAGGCTGGTCCTGGATTCACTTCAAGTGTCACATGATTCATCACCCAGTTCTGTCGGTACTATCTCTTCTAAGTCAACGCTTATCTGTTCATCCCTTGGATTACTACTACAACTGTCATGAATAAACTAGCTGCCATCAAGGCCTCTCATTTAGATTTTTTCCCCAAACCTAGTTCAGAATAATTTATCTCCCATTAACTCATTTAACTCAATCTTTATGGTTTACGTTATATGGTTTATTGCTTAAGCATACAGCTTTTGTAGTCAGATAACCGGAGTTTATGTTTTGGTCCTGCCATATACTAGCTATGTGACATGACCAAGTTTTTTAATTTCCTGAAGCTTCAGTTTCCTAATACTTAAAGTGGGGAAAATAATACTCCCTTGCTCACAGGGTTGTTACAGTGACAGAGCCCCTAGCATTGTGCCTTGCCTTCAGTAAAAGCTCAGTAAATGTTAGTATTGCTGTTATTTACCATGTGATGTTTAGAAATACATGGAAACCTTATAGCCTCTACCTACCTGTCACCTATCAGTGTCAATATTGACAAATTAACTCCCAGCAAAATAAATTGCAACCTTAAATATTTTGACTGAAATACAGTATATAAAGAATTGTAGCATCCTGAGAATTTAAAGCATTCTAGAGCACTTGTTTACTTAATCAAAGCTTTAGGAAGTGGTTAAAAAAAAAAAAAAGGATGAATCTTATCTAACAAACTCTGAGAATCCACAAGCAAAAAATTTTCACAAGACATTAGAGGAGAAATCAAAGAGACTACAAGACCCAAACGAAATGAATCGGAAAACAGCCAGAGAACTTTGGAAAAAGAGAAGTATATTTTAAAATGGAAAGAAGACACAGAAGCCTTAGAACTAACCCAAAGGTTACAAATTCTAATGGCTACACAGCCGGTTTGGGAACATTAATGAGTGAAGCCTGTAGGTGAAAATCAGAAAGGCTGCCTCTGTGCGGCTTGGCCATCCAGCTCCGGCCTGTTCTTACCATGTGGGATTGAGGGCACACGGTGCCCCGCCTCTCTCCAAACCCAGCAATTTAGATGGTTTTAGTCTGAAAATTCTGATATATTACTGTATGTAGTGAAGTGAATTTTTAAAACTGTTTAAAACACTGCATGAGCTAAACAAACACTGGAAAATCCAAGACATATTAAAAGAACAAACACCTCTTTTTTAACAACTGGATTATAACAAAGACTTGGAGGCCTTTATTATAAATTCGGTCATCAAAGGCGGAAAGCAAAGAGACTGAACTGATGTTTATTGACCTCCTACTAGTGCCTTACGTTTTAAAATCTCATTTGACTCTTGCAATCTGTTGGGGAGAACACACTGTTGTCATTTTCCAGATGAGGAAACAGACCAAGGATGATAGAGAAACTTGCTCTTGGCCACACAGCTAGGAAAAGGGAAGCCAAGGTAGAATTCATATTTACCTTGACCTCAAACTCCGCCATTGCTCTGGTGGTCATTAGAATACACCTTGCAGACCTTCAACGACAGGGAGCTTGATGTTTCAAGGGACAGTAGTTGAATTCGAACTCCATCCTTTTGTTCGTTTGAGGACATGCCTCCCACTGCTGTTCTCAGCCAATGACAGCACGCCACGTGGCTGGATGCAGGAGATGGCTCAAGGGCTGCTTGTAGGCCTTGCTCAACCTTTCTTGGTCTGTATAGTAGTCTAGGATGTTTCCACCACTTGTTTTTCTCCCTCTCTCCTTCACTGGGGCCAGGCTTGAACTGCAGGCTGAGGGCTCTCCCAGCCTTTCCCGGGCTCCCACCCATTTTCTCTCCCAGGTGTTTAAAAAAGTCACACCTTTATCCATCTGGATGGCTGCTTCTCAGAGGACCCTGACTAACAGCAATTGTCAAAAGGCCCACAGGGGCCCTACACTTGCCTGGGAAAACCTGACTTGGTCCATTAGGAAACCCGATAGACACCAATCTTCAAAAGAAACTGCATCCATCCAATAATGACTTTTTTCTTTGACAGCTGTATTTGTTCATAACCTCTTCTAACACCCTGTGAATATGTTAACCAATTGTATGTGACAACGCCATGACCAGCATCCAGGAGCAAGTGACAATCCAGCCCGTGTTAACAGCCCACTTAGCCCCAACTCACCTGGTCCTGCTGCTTGATCCGTCTGTAAATATACTCAGCAAATGGTTTACGAGGAATAAACTTCCCGTCTCCTGCTGTGACATTGAAAACTCCAGCTTCATACACCACTTTGCCTCTTGAAATAGTCACCAGGGGCACCCCATGGCACACCATGCCCTCGAAGATGTTGAAGTTAACAGCCTGATGATGAGTTTTTGCCGAAATGGTCCTGATGTAAAAACAAAGATGTTCCCGATCATTACCAGCTCATCTGACAAATATGAAATATTAAAAGAATGACTTAGAAGAAAATTTAGCAACTCTATTAAGCCATAGCTTTATCACTGGAACAAGTGACTTTAAGAATAGAACATAGCATTAACATTTTATTGCAAAGTAATTACATTTTCTGAGAGAAAAACCCAGTAGATCACTCTTTACGGTGATTAATAAGGATGGAGTGAGTGGAAGAAGGGCATTGTCTCTCGTTTATAATTTTAAGTTATTTTTATGTATATGTTTAAAGAACTAAATATTAATTATAAAATATTTCAAACATAGATGAGTATGATGAACACACTGACTCAATACCCACTCTACAGAATTTTAACTTTTTGCAGACGCAGTGGAGGTTTCCTCAATACCTCCCTGTCCCTCAAATTCCATCCCTGTCCCTCCCTTCCCAGAGGCAATCGTTAATTGGTAGTTATCGTATATGGTCTTTATTATGTTGAGGTAGGTTCCCTCTATGCCCACTCTCTGGAGAGTTTTTTTTTATCATAAATAGGTATTGAATTTTGTCGAAAGCTTTTCCTGCATCTATTGAGATGATCATATGGTATTTATTCTTCAATTTGTTAATGTGGTGTATCACATTGACTGATTTGCGTATGTTGAAGAATCCTTGCATCCTTGGGATAAATCCCACTTGATCATGGTGTATGATCCTTTTAATGTGTTGCTGGATTCTGTGTGCTAGTATTTTGTTGAGGATTTTTGCTTCTATATTCATCAGTGATACTGGTCTGTAATTTTCTTTTTTTGTAGTATCTTTGTCTGGTTTTGGTATCAGGGTGATGGTGGTCTTGTAGAATGAGTTTGGGAGTGTTCCTTCCTCTGCAATTTTTTGGAAGAGTTTGAGAAGGATGGGTGTTAGCTCTTCTCTAAATGTTTGATAGAATTCACCTGTGAAGTCATCTGGTCCTGGACTTTTGTTTGTTGGAAGATTTTTAATCACATTTTCAATTTTGTTACTTGTGATCGGTCTGTTCATACTTTCTATTTCTTCCTGGTTCAGTCTTGGAAGGTTACACCTTTCTAAGAATTTGTCCATTTCTTCCAGGTTGTCCATTTTATTGGCATAGAGTTGCTTGTAGTAGTCTCTTATGATGCTTATCTCACTACCGGGCATATACCCAGAGAAAACCATAATTCCAAAAGACACATGCGCCCCAATGTTCAATGCAGCACTATTTACAATAGCCAGGTTATGGAAGCAACCTAAATGCCCATTGACAGATGACAAAGAAGATGTGGTACATATATACAATGGAATATTACTCAGCCATGAAAAGGAACGAAATTGGGTCATTTGTAGAGACGTGGATGGACCTAGAGACTGTCATACAGAGTGAAGTAAGTCAGAAAGAGAAAAACAAATATCATATATTAACGCATATATGTGGAATCTAGAAAAATGGTACAGATGAACCGGTTTGCAAGGCAGAAATAGAGACACAGATGCAGAGAACAAACGTATGGACACCAAGGGGAGAAAGCGGAGGTGGGAGGGGTGGTGGTGGTGGGATGAATTGGGAGATTGGGATTGACATATATACACTAATATGTATAAAATAGATAACTAATAAGAAACTGCTGTATAAAAAAGTAAATAAAACTTTAAAAAATTCAACATAGAAAAAATTATACCTTGAAAAGGAAAATTATATCTTGAATTTCTTTCCCTTGTCTGTGGCAAAACTGGAAATTTGAGGACAATAAAAATAACAAAATATGTTGAATATAACCTCAGCATATTTTGTCATGCATTTGCATATTCATCAGTATTCTCAGTAGTTTATTAATACTTTTCAATCTTACACAGTATGAAATGACTTCTAAGCTGGATATTTGGAAATACTGGGTGTTCGCCTTTCCCTAAATCACATTAAATGGAAAAGGAAAAAGAAAATTTGGCAGCAGTGGATCATACAAGCATAATCTGAAGTTTCTACAAGTGCTTGCTCTCAGGAATGGATTAAAGAAAAGTGCTTTGCTAAAAATCCCAAGGCTAGGTCAAAGGAATAGCAGCTAAAAGCTCCCCTGCAACCCTAATCTGGAGGGGCGGAGCTGGGAGACTCACTGTGGCACCTCCAGTGGAAATGAACGACACGACGCTGACCTGGTCCTGGGTTCCAGAATCCTGTACCCAATTATCTGTTTGGTTTCCACTCCTTAACACATCCAAACAGAATTCTTGATTTTCCATGATGACTCCAGCCCACACACTCAAGTTTGCTCCTCCCTTGAGTTTCTCATCTCAGTAAATGACACCCCCAGCCACCTTTCCTCACTCCTCAAACCATCATCAAGCCTGTTGGTTCTACCTCCAAAAAAAAAATAAATCCCAAACCTGCCCATTTCTCTCCCCCTCCATCGCTCCCACCGAGTCCATGCCACCATCATCTCTCATCTGGACAACCCCCAACACCTCTTACTGGCCTCCATGTTTCCATTCTTACCCTCCTACACTCCTTACCACCCCCCCACAAAGCTGCTCAAATGATATTTTAAAAATGAACATCAGATCAGGTCACTTTTCTGCTTGAAACCCTCCAGTCTGTTCCCCAAGAGACAAATAACTGTAAAAAAGCCCAGGTAATAATAATCATGAAAAAGAATCTGCTCCCAATGAGAAATATCAGCATGGAAAAGAAAAAGAAGATTTTCCTGTATGTCAGGTAGATACTTTATGACATTCTAGTTCATCTTTATGACACCTCTTCAAGGTAGAGAGTATTTTCTACACTTGACAAGTAAATAAATTGAGATTTAGAGAGGTTAAATAACTTGTCAAAGGACCTACGACTACTTTGATGAAATGGGAATCTTTTCATATTTTTTAAGTTAACATACAATAAAATTTACATTTTTAGTGTTAGTTCTATGACTGTTGACACCTGGATAGATTTGTTATCCTCACAACATTCAGGACACAAACAGTTCCATCGCCCCCCAAAACTCATACCATCCCTGTGTAGTCATAACCTCCCCCCACGCATAACTCCTGGAAATCCTTGATCTGTTCTTTATCTCTAGAGCCGTCTCTTTTCAAGAATGTCATGTAAATGGAATCACAGAGTATGTAACCTTTTGAAGCTGACTTCATTTGGCATAACTATTTTGAGATTTATCCAAGTTGTTGTGTGTATCAATAGGTCATTCCTTTTTAATTGCTGAGTAGTATTCCAATGTATGAATACACCACAGAGTGTTTATCCATTCACCTACTGAAGGACATTTGGGTTGTTTCCAGTTTTTGATGATTATGAATACAGATATTATAAAGATTCATGTATATGTTTGGTGTGAACGCTTTTCTTAGTGTAAATTCCCATGAGTGGCATCACTGGGTCCTATGGCCAGTGTATGCTGCACAAAAAGAGCTTTCAGTATCCTTAGGAACCAACTTACTGGTACAGAGAAACATTTAAAAGGTTAACAAATAGGAGGCAGGTACAAATACAACAACAATAATTTCAAACACTAAGGAGGAGGGAAGAGTACTGATCAAATAGTAAGTAGTGTCATTAAAGTAGGAAAATGAATAAAATAGTTAAAGGGTTACTAGGTATAGAATGAGTTATGATAAGTTATGAGTTGGTGATGAAAGATACAAACTTAAAGAAAATAAATCTAGGAAACAACATAGAGGAGATTTAGACCTTCAGGCTAGAGTGTCGTTTTATGACCATCACAATCTCTCTTCGATACTTCCATAGTCTGGGCTACTGCCTTCCTGCATATCACAGTTACACTGATGGCAGAAGCTCTTGGGCTTATACTGTACAATGTTATATAAGCATGTCTGGACAGATGTATTAGTAAGGCTGCTATACAGAGAAAGTAAAATGCATAATAATTCATGCTGAAATGGTTATTTACATACAAGAATGGGAGGCAAAAAAGGGAAAACCCTAAGACATAAAACTTTATTTTTCCAAGCAGGAAGTTAAGAGTTACAGATGCTGTTAGGAAAATAATCTAACAGAAGAAATAAGTTCTATACACAAAAATTGCCATTACGATATCTAAACTATTGAAAAACTGAAGCATAACAATTTCCCAGTGATTACTCAATGGAACATTGGGCTTCTGTGAAAGACTAGAAATAAAAATACACTGGGGAAGCAAAGAAAATGATAATTATATAATTTAAATGGAAAAAAAGTTACAGAAAGCATGGGAAAATACATATGCATGTGGACAAATGCAAAAGGAAATATACAAATTAAAGTGCTTGGGTGGCCTAGGAAAAAACAAAGAAATATGAAAGCAAAAGATCTGTGACAACAAAATATCAAATCAGATTTCTCTGCCGCAGCCAAAACAAAGGCCATTTTTTTGACTTTCTCAGCATTGGGGTTAGCAAGAGAAAGAAGGCAATTAGGCAACATCTAAGTGATTCTCTATTATAAGGTATTATGTCAATGAGGTCAAATTAACACAAAATGTAAATTCTCGGCATTATCACCAGCAGCAAAAAGAATGTGCTTCCACTTTCACATTGGAAGGTGTCTGACAGGGTGTCATTCCTCACCCAACTTTTTCCTTCCAGCCAGAGCTGCGAGTCTCCAGTTCTTTAGGAACTTCCACACTTCTGAGTCTTCCTTTTCCCTGGGTGCCCTTCTCACTGCTCAGATATGCCCCCTCCCTGCCCCAAGACTCTGCTCAAAAATCCTGGTCCCATGTCAATCATATCTCAATAAAGCTGGAAAAGAAAAGAAGAGAAGAAAACAGAAGAGAAAAGAAAGGAAATGAAACAGAAACGAAAGGGAAGGGAAGGGAATGGAAGGGAAGGGAACGGAAGGGAAGGGCCAGCTTCTGGTTCCTAGAAGCTGACCCTGACAACCCACAGCAAAACCCTGCATTTTCCTCTGTGTTGTAGCATTATCTGAACCAATTGTAATGATCTCTTGATAATTACAGTGTTTTGGAAATAATAGAACACTGACTTACATGGAATGTAAACATCCAGTCCTAAAGTTCTGTTGTGTACTTAGCATTTCTGGTGAACTGTACAAGCTCATTAGTAATAAATAAATAAATAAAGGAACATTGTTATAATTATCATTCTTAGTTGTATCTTATCCAGTTAGATGAAACATTTGTTTATTGATACCTAAAAATACTTAGCAATACCAATATTATCAACACGATTAAGTCCGCAGCTAAGTACTATTACACCATGTCCTGGATGGTAATGCTCAAATACAGCTGTGTAAGAGTTTGCCCAAGGTTCATACAGCTTGATATTGAAGGAACCTCTGACAGGTTGGAATCACTGCCACTTTTTGAGCATACAGGTGTATCTGTAACCCCGTCATAAGAAGATTAAAAAAATTGTGGTACATTTTCAATATTTGTTTTCAACAAAAAATAGAATGCAATATCATCATAAGGTTTATAAAATTATTACAAAATGTATTTAACATCTATTCATTACTAGTGCTGTATGGGAGATGTGGTCCATTAGTGGAATGAACACAAGTTCAAAGTCACACAATTGCCTTTCTAAGGACACTTGCTGTTCCTTTGAACATGCTTCCTCCAAGGCAGAGGCCTTCTGTTCTAAGGCAGAAGCCAGAACATGCCTTCCCAGGCCCCTCTGCAGCTGGGGCCCGGTCATGTCGCCTGGTCTCCTCCAAAATGGTGCCCCAGCACCGTACTTTGCAGGGCAAGCTGGTGACTCAGGAAGCAGGTGCTGCAGGATCCATGTTGGTGAAGGTAGAGATGGGTCAATCCTGTTTTTCAGGCCAGCTGTGACAGGGGTTTAGCACTAGGGTCCAAGCCCTGCCTCAGTGAAGCGATCCATGGCAATTGAGCCCAGGGGCAGCGCTGGGGCTCTCTACTGCCCTATGGTAGGCCTGGGGCATTGGCCCTGGCTACACAGCCTCTCAGCCTGGTCTTCTGGCCCTCCTGGAGATCCTCTGAGTCACCCAGTTCTTTTAGTACATTCCTCTTTTGTTTAACCACCTAGCGCAGATTTCTCTTGGTTGCAGCTAAGAACCCTGCCTGATCCATCTTTTTCTTTCAACCATCTTGGAAGAAAGCAGGAACACACGTCTGGGCTCTAACTAGAAGGGATTCAGTCAATGGGCTAACATGTCATCGTCCTAAGGTTCAGCAACACTGTGAGATAAATTGGAGCAGGTGACATGGAGCTTTGCAGTGCATTTCAGCCACACATGTGACCCTATTCTGAGGGATGCAGTGTAGCAAGCTCTGTAGTTCCATCCCTTGGCATACACTCTCCCTTCTTCTGGTTTCGGCATTCCCCCAGTTTTTCTTTAAGAAACATCTCTCCCCCATTGGAGATATCTGGCAAGATGGTTAGGCATGGTGCCCTATTCTTCCCTAGCCAAGAGAGGGGGAACTGCATTGTTTCCCGGGAATTTGAATCTTTGGTAGAATGACAAAAAGAAATGTTTTTTTAAGGGATTGGAGGGTGCATCCCTGAACACAGAGCAATTCCTGCTGCAGGCTGTCCAGGGCTGCCTTGGACTCTGTCCTTTCAAAGCCTGGAGCACTGACTATTCCTTTGGTCTGTGGGCACCCCATGGCCTTCCCACAGAGTGTGGTTTTGCTCATCTGCGTGTAAGTTAGTTGCTATGGTTTGCAACCAAAGACGCTGACTGATGAAGACCTTGTCCTTTGGAGAGTAATTCCTGTAATGAAGAGCCCATGGATGTCTCCAAGGCACAGGTCAAAAGGTCTGCGACTCAAAAAGAAACCAGAAACTATTTTCCACCAAATCTGTCCACAGAACAGATGCGAATGTGGGGCGGTGCTCTGATTCCACTCATCAGTCAAACCAAAGAGCTGTGAGATTCATCATCAAATAGTTTTCAAATTTAACAATATGACAGTCAGCTCAGGAGAGTAGAGAAATACCTTCTCTCTAATTACTGACTGGATGGCTAGGCTGTTGGCCTGTCCTGGTGGTGACAGGAAGGATAGGAATGATTAAAGCCTTCCCGTCTGGTAAGTGAAGCTGGGGTTCCTGGGCCATTAACTCTTCATTAGCAGATTCTCCGTGGTCACCCTGCCCCAAGGGAAAAGCTGCTCTTTGTTAAACTCGCTTTGAGCCTGTATCAAACGGCACATTTCTCTGCAGAGGGGTGTCAAGGTTGTCTTACTGAGTCGCAATTATACACATCTCCAAGGCTCAAGCCGACAGGAAAGCGGAAGCCTTGAAGATAACATTAAGCTATTTTTCAACTGTGTCAATAACTTTGATACCACTCACATCACAGCTGCAGAAAAACATTCTGTCCCTTTGCAAATAGCTTCCTATCAAAGAGCTGCGTGCTCTTATAGATGAGAAAATCACTGAAGCAAAATAGCCTGCGGGAGACTGCCCGTGTGCATTCAAAGAGAACACTGGGGAAAGGAAGATAATTTCTTAAAACAATGTGGGTCTTCCTGACCCCAGAGAAATGACTTGTTTAGGTATTTTGTTATACTGCCTCCAACTCAGCCACTTTGTCCATGGCATGGATGGATCCTTACCAGGTTGCCATGAGAACCAAAAAAAAAAAGGTTGAAAGAATCATATCAGGTCTATTAGTGGCTTCTTTAAAAATATACCTCATCTCTCTACACTGTGTTATATGACATCTTGTATATTCAACATGAAGGAATAGTAACCATTTAAAGCTTCCCAACAGCACCATGCAATAGACAAGGATGATGAGACACAAAAAGGTGAATAACTCACCCCATGTTACACAGCTAGTAAGTTCATGCAGCTCAGATGAGATAAAAGGCTGGGCTCTTAACCACTAGACAGTGTTGCCCCTTGAAAGCTCTATGAGAAGCTACTTGGAAAGCATGCAGTCAGTGAAAACATTCTTCATCCACCAGAAAACAAATGGGAAGCAGCTCGTTCCTTACTTCCTAGTGTTTCTTAGTCTGTCTTCTGTTTAGCGGCAAGGGATTTAGGATGCTATCAAAAATTCCTTAAACTGAAACTGGTCATTCTCCATGTGATCATGATGGAAAATATTTTTTTGACGTGTGTTCCAACTGTCTATTTCAGACTACTTCTTCTGTCAATTTCTTGGATGTGACAAGTTATATAAATGGGGAGCAAAGCAACCACATCTCTGGAAATGCTAAGTGGTGCTACTTCAAGTACATTCTCATTATTAAGCAAAGTTGCTGCTCACTGCACCCATCAATCTTCCATCCTCGATGCAGACTTCTGCACCACCTCCCACAGAAGAGAAAATGGGAACTGCTTCAGCCACATTATTAAATCTAAATTGGACAATAACTTGGAACTCTACTGGTGCTACATGGACAACAAAACACTTAATACAGATTCATAATAATGCTACCCAAGCATTGACTTAAAGAAATAAACCGATCGGGCAAGCCGGCTATTTCGTCCTTGGAGTTATGTCATCCAGGTCATGGATGGTGGTGCAGACCATGGTTAGATAAACTGGATTTAGATTCTAGAAAGTTGACCTTGGAAGTAGGTCCCACATCTTTCACCCCCCGTGCCTTGCACAGCACTGAGCAAATAGAAGGCATTTTAGATACATATTTGTTTATCTAAAAATAAGTTATTAGCAAATTTTGACATTACTACTTAACATAAATATTTCATGTTCTATATACTAGTTTTCAGAAAGTGGGGAATTAAAAATAATTTAGTGTCTTGAAGGAAGAGGAGCTGAATGTGAATCAGCAAAAGCTAGCATGATACTAGGATGTATGTCCTATGAATATTAAACAGATAAGTGCTTATAGGTGAGGTATGATTATTAGCTTTCGGAAGGTGAGGCTGTTGGCCTAACATATTGGTAAGAGTTAGAAATAACTTTCTGGGATGGGGTGTGGACTTGGTCTTGTAATTACATTGTCACCCTTCCTGGGAGGCTGCCTTGCCCTTGGCAAGATGACATTGTTTGACAGACTATCTAGGGGTACAACTTGGGCAGAAAAAGATGTGCGTTTTCTACACAGGAATACACTGGGTAAAATTCACACACTATCCTTCTTGCAAACCAGAGTCGGCCAGGTATTTATGATTATGTTCAGCTCTAATACCATATTTCAGGAAGAAAGAAGACTTACTGGAATAGAAAGGGAAGTCAGTAGGGTTCTCAATAAAGGGACGGAAAAGAGAACGCTGGATCACGGAAATGTCTGGGGTACTTCTAAACTTTACTCTTTTTTTTTGAAATGAAAAAGATGACCTATTTTCCTTCCATCCCTGCTGATGAAAATAAAAAGAGGTAGTGAGCAGAAATGCTGGCAGATGAAATGTAGTTTGACACTGGAAAATAACTTCGTGACAATCGGGAGTGAGGTGTGTTAGTGAAGAACAAGAGCAAAGTCTGCGGCCAGGAAAGAGATCCGTGGACACAGGCAGCCAATGAACTGTGTGAAATCCACCAGGATGGGCTACAGCACCTCCTCAAAAGTCAGAGAGAATTTCCGGCTCCGCAATCCTAAGAACAGAGCCCTGGCCTCCAGCATTCCCGAGAAAGTGATGAGGCAAACAACGTCACATGATTCTATTTCCAAGTCACTTCAATTAGGGGCCCAGCAAGTTCCAGGTGTGGTCAATGTCCATTAAGCTATATTCTGGGTTCTTCCATGTGCACGCCTCACCTCATCTCTCAAGAACTCATTATCTCCATTTAACAGACGAGGAAATGGAGACTGAGAGGGGTTGAGTAAATTGTCCGAGTTACACAGGAAGTACGCGGTCGGGAGGAAATAAACACGGGCAGGCTGAACCCCCATTCCACCCTCCTTCACCACACTCCACCATCCGTGAGCACCCCCTGCTCCAAGGATGAAAGCACTACATTCTTCACTCATTAAAAAGGTCACCAGAGACCACATGTTAACCGCTGGGCGGTAGGTATGCCTTCCTTCCTTGCCTTTTGGGGCAGCTGTAACTTTGCAGTGTTTAAGAGATTAGTCCATAGGTCAACCAGGCCTGCTCTGAATCCCAGCTCTGCCCTTTGCAGCTGTGTGATTTGAAGCAAATGAATAACCTCTCTGTACCCCTCAATGTCTTCACCTTAAAACAGATAACCACATGGATAATGACCTCCGGGCCTCACAGGGTGGAAGTGAAGCAGCGGCCAATGTGCAGCTCCAATTATCTGCGGGCTCATCTGGTGTGAGGAGCCACCGGGGCTGAGCCTGGGCCCAGTGTGTGTTTGGGCCCATGACCAAAGTTTGACATCCACGCCACACCAGCAAGGGCAGAGGCAACAAGAACAGGCATTGGTGTCACTCCGTCCTCCCTGTCGGGCCCAGCTTGTGCTTGTGGTTCCACCTTGTCTCTGCACTTCCCACTGGACCTCCATCTTCCCCTCCCGATGGCCTAACCGCTGGACTTCAAGCTTCAGCATCAGATGCAAAGACAGCAGCCTTGCAGACACTGATCAACCAGCTCCTACAGTTGTGAAAGGTCAAATCATATATACATACATGTATGTGTGTATCTATGTATATATACATGTGCACATATATCTACACACACACATATATGTATATATGCATGTGTGTATACATCTGTATCTGTATCTATATCTATATCCCTAGGTGGTTCTACTTCTCTGTTTGAACCCTGACTGATATATCCTGGATGGGGTGCTTCTGGGATTGTTTCTTGCAGGCATCTATCTCTCTTTCCTTGTCTCTTGCTTTGACATTTTCACTTGTTTTTCTTCCATTTGCTAATAGCACCTCAGTGGCTAAGAGCCATGGACCAGCCATCTATGATGAACATGACAATAATAAATAATAATATTCAGTTGCAGCCTCTATTTCCTGCTTGCTTATTTGTCAAACCCTATGCTAACATCTTTTCACATATTTTTTTTAATCCTTACAATCCAATGGAAGCAGGGTTTTTTAAATACTTATTTTATAAATGAAGAAATTGAGGCCCACGGAAGCTGAGTAACTCACCTAAGATCATAAATAAGAGTCTATGTGCCTCAAAAACAAAGCACTTAACCATCATGTATTGCCTCCCACTGTAAGTGATCCATCCAGAACACAAGTCTGGAGCAAAATGCATGTTTATATGAAATTTTACCCCATCTTCTTCCAGAAACACTAAAGCACCTTAAAAGGAAAACATAATGTGAGGTAGGATAATTAGGGATAAAAACAGAGCAGAGAAACTCTAGAAAAGAAGTTGGTACCAGGCACCTGTGGGTAGTTGAATTCAAGTCTATATAGGAGATTAAACTTATTAGCATAAATTTCTATGCAAAACCTTTCCCGCAAAATAGGCAACCAAAGAATGAATCAATTTTAAGGCATACTGTCATGTTTTCTTTTAGACCTTGTGTACAATTTATTCTCATAATTGCCAGAAACCACAAGTGAGGCATGGACAGACTAGGAGGCTTGTCATATATTTAGGAATTAGAAATGCTCTTATATAAAAATAGAACAACAACTTGGGTCTTCTATCATACTGCTGAAAGCCATGCTTGAGTCACTAAACTTTTATCTCTGGTTTATCACTTAAATAAATGAGGTAGAATTACTAATTAGGCTTACAATGTTACCATAAAGAAAGTTAGGTTCTAAGAAACGAGTTTCCTAAGTCCAGAATGATAAGAACACTATTTCACAGCTCTGACCTACCAGCCATACACAACTCTATTTGCTTTCAGCTTGAGGCAAAAAAGAAAATGAAATGAAGTCAACTTGGTGGAACATTGTAGAAAATCTCTATCCATCTATGTGTTTATCTCATATTCCATTCATTTAACATGTATTTATTGATCACTACTCCATGCCACACACTGTTCTAGGCACTGGGGATGCAGCAGTGAATAAAACAGACAAAAATCCCGACAGAAATTGAGCTCACACTCTAGTCAAGCCTATTTCTGAATTTGCAAGGACCTCTTTGTTATAAATATGACTCTAACATACAAACAAGGTCAATTTTTCAATAATAATAACATTCATATAGGTCCTTACAGTTTATGCAAAACACTTTCATGTAACTATAGCATTTATTTCTCAAAAGAACCTGGGGAGTTTGCAAGAAATAAGACAGACCCCTTTAAATGAAGAGACAAATAATAACACGTTACCAAATGAAAAATGAACAAAGGGCATGAACAGATATTTCTTCATAAGGAAAAAAACCCAATGACTAATAAACATGGAAAAATATTCAACTTCCTTAGTGCTCAAATATATGCAATTTGTAGCTGAAAGGTAAAAATTTTTACCTGTGAAAGTAACAAAAATCAAAGGGAAAAAAAAAAAGATTGTACCCAGAGTTGGTGAGGAACCATGAGGAGGAAACCACATATGCAAAGAACCCTTAAATGCATATACCCTTTGATATAGTAATTCTGCTCTTAGTAACTCATCCAATAGAAATAATCAAAAATTTGGATTTAAAATAGCAAAAGAAAAAAATAATTTTAAAAACTGTAAAAAGTAATCCAAGTTATAACTGAAATAAAGAAATTATATAGATACCCTTCTCTGGAGACCACTGTCCCACAGGGTCAGACATCCAACACTGATTAGTGGCTCTTTGCAATGTGACATCTAAGGGGCATTTTACCTAAACTGCAGGTACAACTGCACCCCACGGACACGCCAATCACAAACTAAATGTGAGGAAGTGGTTATGCATAAACAGGACTTGAAACTATGATTGACAAAACAAACTGGAATTCTGGAACTATTGTTGATTCATCTAAGCTTTTTTATTTTTTTCTATAGGTTCTCACTTTATAAAAGTCATTTACTTTGACACCTCCCTGCTAGGTAGTAAATCTCTCGTGTCTTACCACTTTGTATGTGATAATGATATTAATGTTGCTTAAAGTTTTACCATATGCCATGCACCATGTTGAAGGTATTATCTCCTTCCAACAAGGCCCAGAGCTTGGCACTATGATTAGCATATCTACATTACTGTGGGTCTGAGAGGAAACTGAGAATTGAAAAGGTAACTTGTCCAAGGTCATGCAGCTAGTATTTGAGATTTGAATCTAGGGACCCACTTCTGCTCTGAATCCCATGCCCCTTAACTACTGTGCCACACACCCTGACCTTTTACCTTATATTATAGTTATTTGAAGAGTTTTTTTAAATTTTATTTAATCTGTCCAATTAGGTCCTAAGTTATACAAGGGGAACACATTTCTCACTCAACTTTGAGTATGATATTTTGCACCCAGTTGGCACTCAATAAATGCTTGGGTCATAAATGAACAAAGCTGCAGTTGTTTTGAAGTCATTTCTGACTCCTTTACCTCATTCAATTTTCAATCTTTCTCCTGGTTGTTAGGAGAACTTTTCCTCCCTGGGGGAAAAATGTCTTAAATCAATTTTTTTCCCCCCATTTTCCTTGCCATCATCTTGTTTGAGGCCTTATCCCCTCAAGCCAGACTCCACCAATAGCCTCCTGACCATGCTTCCAGACTCCAACCCATCCTGCCCACTCATAACCCTAAAATACTATTTAATCAAGGTTTCCCAACTGATGAGCCCAGATGCAAGACTGAAACTCTGAGATCCCAGGGTGACCAGGTGTGGGCAGAGCTCATAGGCTAGTCACCTTTGACCAAAAGTACTCTCCCAGGTGACAAGCAGTCATTGAGGATTTGTCTGGACAGGAGACTTTCAGTGCTACGGGAAAACTGGGAAGGTTCCAGGCAAACCAGGACAAGTTGCTTTTGCTATATTCGCCTCCCAGTCTCCAAATCCCTTTCTCTTTAGTGCCGTGTACTCCACAAATAACCATTTTCCACTTATGCCATGTAAAAATAGGGAGGTACAGATTTAGATCAATTCAAATCCTCACACAAAGACATTCAATAGCTTGTGCTGCCTAAGAGAAAAATCTTCTGTACTCAAACTACCATTCAAAGCCCTTGGCAGTTTGGCCAGGACTAATCTTGTCTCCAGCTGCCTGCCACCGTGACCCCTCTGCCCAGCCTCCTGGGTCTCTTGATTGCCCACTGAATTATCTCTTCCATTTTCCCTCATTTATCCCTGACTTCTCCATCTGGAGGGCTTTACTGCCCCCTGTCTACTTATCCAGAACCGTCCCCAAGGATTCAGCTAGGTCAAAGCCCTTTCCCAAGCCCAACCCGGTCTTCTGTGAAGGCTTGATGACCTCAACTCAGGACAATTATTTGGACCACTCATTGGTAGGAGTCAAGCACATGAGACCCTCCCCACTTCTTGAACTGATGTGTTGAGCGCTTCTAATTTTCCTCTTCCAAGAGTTATCTTATCCTTTCCCATGTTTATATTTTGTCTGTCCAACCAGAATGCAGCCTCTTTGATGGCAGGTGTTACATCTTATATTTATGTCCCTCACAGCACTTAGCAACGCTATTTCTTATACAGAGTGAGCACGCAATAAATACGTTTGTAGGTAACCGGTTAATACTTTCTCCTCCCATCCCCACCATGCGAGGAGCTCAGCAACCCTTCCGCACAGATAAATGCTCCTATTTTCTGTGTGTGGCTAAACTGCCTCTTCATTTTTCTGCCTCCAGACTCTTAGCTTTCCTTAAATGCCTGGGTAGGAGAATAGAACCAAGAGCAAAGTATAAACATGTCCCTCCTTGGTGATTAAAAAAAAAAAAAGGGCAGAATCACATTGCGGTGGGGTGGGAGGAGGGGAGACAGGAAGGAAATATTATATCAGAAATGTAAAGAAACCACCTTTAAGAAATTTTGGAGAGACAGAGAGCATTCCAAATATAGGAAAAGAGATAGAGAAAAGGTAGGGAGAAAAGGGCTTCACAGAAAAGAAAAAAATAAATAAAATGAAGCTGTCTATGTTAGAGTATGGCCAGAGAAACCTACAGAAAGGCCTGGCACAAACGCCAAGCTCTGTGTGGAGGGACAGCCTGTGTGACCCCCCTCCAGAAGGCCGCCGGGGAGGTCGCTGCCCAGTCCCAATTACAGGACTGAAGGCAGGCACAGGGAACTGATGGAGAATTTCCTTCAGGCAGCATAATCTCGGCATAAAAAGCAAGACTGATCCATTTCCCTTCCAGCCAAAAAGAAATCAAGTTAGACAAAGGAAATTAGGCCATAGGTTTAATGTGACTCCAGCTGCCGCTGCAAAATCAACTTGATGTACCTTGACTCTCCTCCCCCAGCTCTCTCTGCTTTGCACAGCCCGCTCTTCTGGGAGGGCACCGAGTAGGTGTTCTGCAGGCACAGGAAACCTTTTAAATGGAAAATGTCCACTGTCCTCTGGTGTCCAAAGAATCCCCCAGCCAGCAGGATGTGCTGGGAAGTGAGACCCAGGAGCCCTGGCAGATTCGCAGGGACCTATATGCCAAGTGCGCACTTGTCACCGAGGACAGAGCACGCAGCCTGCTGCCCTGCAGCCCAGCGAGGAAGCTGTGACCTTGGACTCAGGGGTGCCCTGCTCAGCACCCCCAGCTCACCACTCTGCATGAACCTACATATATATACACGTATACAGATGCGTCTATATGTACACATAAACGTCATCTCAGTGTATACATGATAAAGTGGGGAAATCAGGGCCAACACGTATGTTTATGCAAAATATGTGAGGCTGTAACCAGAGGCCCTGATGAACAGGAAACCGTTATATGTCTGTGTTCATGTGTCTTTGGTTGATGCTAATATTCTGTATTTCAGGGATTGGATGCAGTTAGAATAACAAAATAGGTACAAAGCCAGGTCTACAGGTGGATATTTGCTGTGTCACCTCAGCGGACAGGAAGGGATCGTAAGCCCAAGTTGTGTAACCCCACTTCCTACCACCCACACCCCATCTCCACATTCCATCCCACTCTGTTAGTGACAGCGGATCCCTGGAATGTCAGACTCGCAGCTCACGAAACAATGACTGCAGCCAAAAAGCAAAAGCCACCATCGCTCCACTAACCCTGCCCCTGCCACCCAGGTAAGGAGTGAGATTATGCCTCACTTTTGTCTTCAGCTGCCTACTCTGGTCTTTGACACATGGCAGGGGTCCAATATATGGTTCTTAATAACTGAATAAATGAATGTGGGACAAGATAAGAGGTAATAGAGACAAACAGAGAGTTCTGCATTTACTTACAAAGAATCGAGCAATTTTATATCTTTCTACTGGCAAAAATTTGACAGCATTTGATATAAGACAAATCAGGGACTAGACAGATGTCCTATAGAAACTCTCACACATGTATACAAGGATGTACACACTGTCTGAAACAGTGAAAGACTGGAAACAACCTAAATGCCCACCAGCATAGGAAGATATATAATCAATCATGCTATATTCATAAAATAGAATACGATACAGCAGTAGAAAGGAATGAAACACCTACACACATTTCGACATGGTTAGGTGCCAATAAACATAATATTGAGAAAGTTGCACAATAATATATATGGTACAATACAATCCATATAAAGCCAAAAATACACAAAATATATTTATTGTATATATATTGTGCTTGGGAATGCACCTATATATATATATCGTACAAATAGGAAGAAATGCATGGGAGTAATAAACATCAAATCCAGGATTCAAGGTATTTATTGGGGAGAGGGGAGGAGATGGTCTTGGGAAGGTTAATACACAAATGTTAACTGCATTATTCTTTGTGACTTTTGTTTATATTAAATATTGCATCTTTGAAGAATTATGGACACTGTAAATTACTACTTGCTCAAATGGACTTAAAAGTGTGAAACAAACAAACAACCAAAAACCATTTAGCATAATCCTGTTATCTTAACATAAATACCAGAGAAGGCCCAATATAAGTTTTTATATTATTGACTGAATAAATGTGATAAGATATTAGAACTCCATGCAATTGTTCACATTTCACATTTTTAACCTACAAATGGCAATTTCATAAGGTACATCGCAGAAAAAAATGTCATAAAGGAACTGCAAAGTTCTGCATTTAGTTATAAAACCAATCAGCCTCACATGTTCCTGCTCTCGTGGTATGACGAGCAGAATCGGATCCAGTTCTGGGACTTGCATCTTTGTAGGATGTGGACAAGTGTGTGTCAAGAGAAGGGTGAGCAGAAGTGTGGTCAGGACATTGGGATTCTGCTAATCATGGACCTAAGGATCCACTGAGGGATCTGAGGATGCTTATCTGGTGATGGGGTGACTTATTGGAGCCAATGTCTTTCTTCAAATGCTTGACTGAATGAATGAATGAACTATTATCTGAGAATGTAGATACATTCCTCATAGCTTCAGAGGCCAAACATGTTAGCAGCTGGAAGGAGGGAATTTTTAATGCAATCAAAGTAAGAACATCTTAACAATTACAACCATCCCAGGAAGGACTGAACAGTTTGGTTAGGTAGTTAAGTTTCCTAAAACTAGTACTAATCAAGCAGGGCTATAGAGAACTCTGTTTGGGGAGTTAATTGGACTTTGAGTTCCAAAGTCTTCTCTCACACTATGAGAACCAGTGCTTCTTAAACCTGAGTGAGGAACAGAATCCCCTGGGAGGCTTGTGAAAACACAGGCTGCTGGGCTCCACCCTCAGAGTTTCTGAGGCAGCAGGCTCCGGGAGGTGCCTGAGAATGAGCATTTCTAATACATTCCCAGCTGATGCTACTGGCCCAGGGACCACACTTTGAGAACCGCCCCTTTTCTTTTTTTCTTTTTTTTTGGCCGCACCATGCAGCATGTGGGACCTTAGTTCCCCAATGAGGGATTGAACCCGTGCCCCCTGCACTGGGAGTGAGGAGTCTTAACCACCGGACTGCCAGGGAAGTCCCAAGAACCCCTGTTCTTAAAAAAAAAAAAAAAGTAAATTAGCTTACATTAAGGTTTTTTGTTTTTGTTTTGTTTTTTGAGCTTTGTTCAGGCCATTAGAAAAGACTGTGCTTCCCTAAATTACTCACTGCCTCCAAATAGACTTCTAAAGAGAACAATGCATAGTAACTGATGCTTTCTCCAAAGGTCTTTGTAGGAAGCCATGCTCTTTGCTGTGCTTTAAGAATATAAGGACACTGGGATTCTTTTCAGGTACTGATACTAAATTTCCCTCCATCCATTTTCATTCCATCTTCTGACCCCTCCGTAACCAAGGGCCCATGTTTTTAAGATAACTGGCCAGAATTAGAAATGAGTCTGGGACCAAAACACAGAGTCGTTTAACCCACAAAAGGATCCAATCTGGCTTAAGCCACATTCATGGCCAGGCCAGGTCTGGCAATGATACTGGCCACTGACTCTGGAACGTATCCTTGTCAAGTACTGCTTTGGGGAAGGAGAATGAAGAAGTGCCAAGAATTCTTTTTTTTTCAACTCAGAGGGAAAAATGTAAAACCTCGATCTTGGACGTGTTTCCGAAGCAGATAAACAAAGCCCAACCAAAATTTTAAAATCACATTTGTTCACTGGCCCGAGACAATTAATATCTGGTTTAGTCACTCAATAAATAATTATTGAGCTGCTATATATTCCTGGCACTGTTTTGGTACCTAGGGATACAGCTGTAAATAAGACAGGCAAATGCCAAAGACAGAAAAATTTATAACATATGTCAGGTAGGAAGAAAAATATAGCAGGTTAGAAAAGCCTATGCCTTTCATACAACCACCTCCCCTTGGTGCTTATTTGTTACCCAAATCCTAATGCTTAAAATAAACTATGCTTACTCTGGCAAAGGCAAATCGTCAACGATAGAATATGGGTTACTGTGGTCTGTCCCTAAGCCGCTTTTCCTGTATCATTTGAAGAAAATTGCAGCTATTAGTAGTGAAGTCCTTGGAAATCATTTCTAGTTCACTTGAAAGGTTCAGCTGCATAAGAACATGTTTAAATAAACAACCTGGAATAAATAGTGGTTAAAATTTCACCCGTATGTAATCAGCAAGCTAGCTCTTTTCATGCATAGTCCAAAACTTTTTTTTAAAGCAAAATGTCTTCTGAAGGTCACAAAATGGATCTTACGTGGTTTGTTGAAACTGTTTCACTGCAAATAATTTTTCAAAGGAGTCAGCTCTGGGGGCACATGAGTTCTGATTTAATCAGGTTATCTTAGCCTAGAGGATCCACTAAGCTCCTTAATTTTAGTCATTCTTGCTGCAAGTTGCAGGTGTGTAAGAAACACAAGAGATGGAGCTTTACATGAAATATAATTCTAGTCCTGTTTGGTCTGAATTAAGTCATTACTGCTTTTGAATCACAATTATAGTTAATAATAGCTCCCACTTATTTGATCAATTGATCGTCTACTGCCACTGACCACCGACTACTACTGAGCATCTACTGCACGCCAGGCACTACTGAACATTAATTATGTACCACGCATTTTGGATATTTTGTTTTTTATTACATTTATTATACCAAGCATTTTACGTACACTATCTTAAACACAACAATGCTATCAGATAAACGTCAATCATCATCAACATCCCTACTTTACAAATAAACAGACTGAAATTCAGAAAAATTAAATAACATTCCCAAGGTCACATCCAGTTAGTATGTGGCAGACAGAGTAGGAATTGAACCCCAAAGCCTTTCTCTTTATGCTCTGGTTCTGCTCCTGCCCCCAGCAGCTGAGAAGGTGGGCTGGATTTTGTGTGGATTAGCAAAAGTCATTTATTCCTCAGGAAACTTTGCTATCATTTGCCAGAAAATTGTCAAAATTACTCTATAAATAAATCTATGGTAACTACTATGTGGCGGGTCCTCGGATAGCTGTGCAAAAGCAGAGCCTTGGTCAACCTTCACCTGACGCCATGCTGCCCCCATGAACGTCTGCAAGACAACCCGGTGAAAAAGCATGGCATAAATCGTCTTCATTTCCAGCCACGCACGTGGTACAAGGCCTGGTCTCTCTCCCCTCCTCCCACATGAGGCGATGGTGTGGGTTTGGGGACTGGGAGAGGAGTGAGTTATAAACAGTCTTAGAAACAGGCATTAAAAGCAGAGTTTTCAGGCTGACCAACATTTACAAGCAGAGACACGGTAGTTGTGTTTATGTGCCTGTGTGTGAGTGCGTGCTAGCATGTGTGTGTGCAAACGCTTCTTTTGAGAAGGAAGATGATAGTGTACAAGTTAGTTAAATGATACACGATGTGCAACTTCAAGGGAAAATGCTTAGTAGCTTCCGTGAAATAGTCACTGATAACATAGCTGTAATAATCAGCCACAGTCATCACTATTCACCAAAGGGCACCTTACTCCCTATTTCTTCTTTTTCCCCACGTCCCACACTCCCCACTAGCCAAGGATGAAATAGCCATTCTTCTCCTTTTCACACACAAGGCCCTCTCTAGAACTCAGAGGGGCACTTTCATTAAGCTGCAAGTCATTACTCTTCTCTGAATATAGTTAAATTCATTTATCTCTATCTTCAATGAGAAAGGGAAGGAAATTAAGCAGGAAAGACAGCACAATGCCTTCAAGAATGGTGTATTCAAGGTCGAAGCCTGCCATAATTGAGTTAAAAATCATAAACGAAAATAACTGTGAGCAAAGTATGCCTGCTTTGCAAAATACAGTCCAGCCTAGAAGTCTTCATTAAATGTTCCAGTGCACACAGTGTGTTAGCTGTGTGTTTGTGTGCTTGAGATTCTGTGAGATACCCTACTGCTCACAAATAATGAAAAGGGACAGTTGCCATGGTAACTAAGTGCTATTTAATGAATGCAGAAGAACGGAAGCTCATAGGATAGTCTTAAATTGCCAGAACATGAGTTATTGCTGCTGCTATAGGCTTGCAAGTAACTCACATTCCATCTTCTCTAATAAGGTTTTTAACAAGTTGGCCAATTTGACTGGTCTCTGTATTTACCACCACATGATACCACAAGATTCTGTCTTGACACTACATGAAAATCATAATCCTGATTTTGTCCTCCTGACTCTAAGCTCCAAGATATCCTACAGAAATGGGCCAAACATTTAGATAGGCAATGTGTCCTTAAATTTCAAGGTCTGACCCAAGTAGTGATGTGTTAGGGCACATACCTCTGTCACAAGCAATAGACACTGGCTCAATGGGCCGTCACACTGAATACAGCAGACTCTTTTTACTTCCAAAATAGGTGAATGTTCCATATGCACCAAACGCAGTTTGTTTTGATTGTGCAATGACACAGAAGAGCTACTGCAGTTGATTTTTGCAGGAACTTTTTACAGGCTAGTAACATCTTAGGTAACCTTTCAACAGGGTGTCCAAACCTTCTCTACAGACGCCCACTCCCAATCCTCTCTCAGGATCCAGCACCACATGTCAGATCCCTCACCCTGGAATCATCCGGCTTTTTATAAGTTTAAAAGAAAAAGAAACATGGCTGCACTGCCTATCTTTCCCTTGATCTCCTTCAGCAACTTTCATGCAGTCCATTTTTAAGGTTACAGATTGTGTTGCAAGCATACTTCTACATGCCATTAATAAGTAATGAGAATTAAAAAAAAAAAAAAAAAGGAAAACATCTATGTTCCATGAAGCCAAACATCATTAGCAAACGCATCCATCCTCCAGAGGCTGGCTTCTTCTTGCATAACCAGAAGCTCGAATGGCCTGGTTGGGGCCCTTGGCTCAATGTGGGCTGTGGGCGCCCCCTTCAGGCTCTGGGGTGAAATGCACATTGCTGTCATTTGACATACTAACTAGTCAGCCGGGCAATTAATTGCTTTTGCTAAAAACCTTTCAGGAAATTTCGAAGGAAAATTCTGTTCCAACTCTAATGTTGTGGTCAGACAGAAAGCCTTCACATCACCAGCCTTTAGCTAATATTAAAATTAGACAGGTAAAATCAAAAGGAGTATCCTGCAAGAAAAAAAAAACCTACAGATATATCTCTTTGTTCATTGGATTAAATGATGCTTCTTCACTAGATGAGCTCTCTTTAAAATTGCCTGTGTCTGTAATGAACAAGATTAAAACTGGAGATAGGCAGCCCAAAACCTCCTCATCCTCCCACTCCCTTCCACAGCCTGAACCTGGTCTTTCCACTTGTAATCCCCGGCCTTAACTGCCTCCACCCAGACCCTGCTACCAATGCCTCAGTCTACCTCACCTCCATGTTTAGCCTTGACTCTCAGGGTCAGAAGCCTCATTTCCTCTCCTCTCTAATGTGACCCTAGGTCCTATGCCAATGACCGCATTAGTGCAAGAATGATCTTTCCTCGCTGGGCTTCCGTGGCATCTTGTTTCTGCCTCCCACGTGATATCCTTAACACATTCCTCCTGAGGCTGAAACCCTTTGACTTTATCTCTTATCTCCTCTCCATAGACTGTCAGCTTCCCAAAGGCAGGGCCTGGCTCTTGTACAACCTTGACCCTCATGCCTGGCTCTCAGTGGTGCTCCTTGCTGACTGAATGAAAGAACCAGGAAGATAGCTCTCTGTTAACCTCATTTTCTTCTCTTATTTATTGTAAGAGCTGCTTAAAAAGCTAATTGCACCCCAACCTCAAAAATGAAGGGGACAGGGGCTTCCCTGGTGGCGCAGTGGTTGAGAATCTGCCTGCCAATGCAGGGGACACGGGTTCGAGCCCTGGTCTGGGAAGATCCCACATGCCGCGGAGCAACTGGGCCCCTGAGCCACAACTACTGAGCCTGCACGTCTGGAGCCTGTGCTCCGCAGTAAGAGAGGCCGCGATAGTGAGAGGCCCGCGCACCGCGATGAAGAGTGGCCCCCGCTTGCCACAACTAGAGAAAGCCCTCGCACAAAAACGAAGACCCAACACAGCCATAAATAAATAAATAAATAAATAAATAAATAAATAAATAAATAAATAAATAAATAAATAAATAAAATAAACTATGTATTAAAAAAAAAACAAGTGAGAAGAAAAGAATTAAAAAAAAAAATGAAGGGGACACAAGGAAAAGAAGACCCGTGAAGCAGTTCTTTCTTCTTTCCTTAGAGAATCGTTTCTCCTTTATTCATCTTCATTCAACAATTATTGATAACTTGCAATACGTTAAAAGTGTGAGAAAATGCTATTCTTCTTACTTTTCCTCTCACTATAACTGTCGTTGAATAAAATCTTTCCAATTTCCCTTTATGTCATTTCTTTACTTTTCCTCAGCTTTATTGAACTGTAATTGACATATAGTATTGTGTGAGTTTAACGTGTTGATTTTTTTTAAAAATTAATTAATTAATTTATTTATGGCTGTGTTGGGTCTTCGTTGCTGCGTGCGGGCTTTTTCTCTAGTTGCAGACAGCGGGGGCTACTCTTGGTTGCGGTGCATGGGCTTCTCATTGCGGTGGCTTCTCTTGTTGCGGAGCACGGGCTCTAGGCGTGCGGGCTTCAGTAGTTGTGGCTCGCGGGCTCTAGAGCGCAGGCTCAGTAGTTGTGGCGCACGGGCTTAGTTGCTCCGCGGCATGTGGGATCTTCCAGGACCAGGGCTCAAACCCATGTCCCCTTCATTGGCAGGTGGACTCTTAACCACTGCGCCACCAGGGAAGTCCCTAATGTGTTGATTTGATACACACTTACATATTGCAAAATGATTACTGACAAAGCACCTCCATCATGTCACATAATTACCATTTCTGTTTTGTGGTTAGAACATTTAAGATCTACTCTCTTAGCAACTTTCAAGTATATAATAGAGTTTATGCCACGTCTTAATCACATCAATCTTCCATGCAGTGTGGAACCTGTATCCTTCTCACTCACCCCTTCAACATTTATTGTGTTTCTACTCTGTGCTGAACTGGGTCAGACTCTGGGGATGTAGAATCAATTAAAACATAAAACTAGAGCATAATACCCCACTCCTTAAGTGTGGGCTGTGCATAGTGACTTCCTTCTAAAAGGTACAATATGGAAAGGGGAAGAAACGACTAATTGTACAGTGGAGAAAACGGATGCAGCTGATCCAGGTCAACAACGACAGTGAGAAGTCACGTTGATAGTAGGTACCCTTGAAAGGTTGTGATGAAAATAGTACTTTGCCTCTATGGTCTTCCTCCCCAAACCCATAACCCCAGGCTAACATTGAGAGAAACGTCAAAACAAAAAAAAAGAAATAGAGAGACATTCTGCAAAATACCTGACCAGAATTCCTCAAAACTGTCAAGGTCATCAAAAATAAAGTCAGAAACATACAGAACAGACTTGTGGTTGTCAAGAGGGAGGGATGGAGTGGGAGGCTGGGATTAGCAGATGCCAAGTGTTATATACAGAATGGATAAACAACAAGGTCCTACTGTACAGCACAGGGAACTATATTCAGTATCCTGTGATAAACCATAATGGAAAAGAATATAAAAAAGAACGTATATATATATATATATATATATATATATATATATATATTATATATATATATATATGTATGTGTGTATAACTGAATCACTTTGCTGTACAGAAGAAATTAACACAACATTGTACATCAACTGTACTTCAATAAAAATAAAAAAATAAAGTCAGAAAAATTCTCAGAGACCAAAGGAGCCTAAGGAAACATGACGACTAAATGTCATGTGGTGTCCTGGATGAGATCCTGGAATGGAAAAAGAATATTAGGCAAAAACTAAGAAAGTCTCAAAGTATGAACTCTAGTTAATACTAACCTATCAAAACTGGTTCATTCATTGTAGCAAATGTATTGGAGCAACGTAAGATAATCATAACGGAAACCCACTGTGGGGCATTTGGGAGTCTCTGTGCTAACTTTGCAACTTTTCTGTAAATCTAAAACTATTCTGAAACAACACATTTATTTTAGAAAATGGAATTAGACTTCAAGAATGTTAATGAGGGAGAAAGACAGTGAATAAAGGCTGTGACGCAGCGTGGTCGGTGGGCGTGCGGCATTCCAGAGAACGCAGTCTGCGAGGCGAGGAGAGGCAGACCCTCACGGAGGTGGGGGAGTGGCTGGAGACAGGGGGAAGCTATGGGTGACGTGCGGACAGTTAGCGAAGGCTTAAAACATTGTCTCGCACCAGACAGGTCCTCCTTGAGGTCATCAGCATAAATTTTGGCCAGGAACAGCCAGCTCAGATGAGCAACTTTCTCCTAACAAGCAGGCCAAGAGTAGAGACGGCTGGTGCTATAGATCGACCTGGATAAGGGATCAGCATTCAGTTTCTGTCAAATTCTCTCTTTTGATATGAACTATGATAAATGCACTTTCTCCTTGTCCAAATATGTATTCCTTTTCAAAGGTGAGGGAGAAATGAAAACACTCAAACTGTCCAGTCTAATTCCTAGCAAGGTGGAGAGCCATGGGAAGGCCATTCCCTGTGGATCTTCTTTTTAACCCTACACCTGGGTATCTCCAGCGGTACCAGCCTTAAGTCTCCTCTGCTGTTGTAAAGTCTGAGGACAACACCAGCTCAGGTGTAAAGCATTGTCTTCCTTAGACAACTGGACAGAGAAAAATGACCTGAACTCCAGGTTGTGAATAAATCACTTCCTTTACTTACCACATATATTGTTGCTTGGAGGATATTTATAGGCTGTGATTATGTCTCTTTGAGTCATGTTTTCAGACTATATAAATTTAGACCACTCTCTCACCAGTGTTAGCTACTGATTTCTATAACATTCTTTGTCCTCCTTTTCCTAGTCAGTTGTTTCAGAATAGCCCGTAATGATCCAGATGTTTAGTTCTTATTCTTTTTTAAGGTCTATATATTACCTGCTTAATTTCCTTCATTTCTAGCCTAAGAATAACTAACTTAAGGTCAAGCTAAAAAGCCTCTGTGCTTTTAAGTTTCTATCACTTTCGCTCATTGGTTCTCTAGTATTTCTTATATAATATGTTTCCTTCACTTTGTAACAGTAATGATATCAGAAAATTAAATATTTACATTTTTATATATGTGTCTTTTAGTTAAATGATACATACTGGCATGTGATTACTAGTGCTGAGTCTTCTCTATTGATGTCTGCTTATTGTGTATAACTAAGCGCTAAGCATAAAGAAAACCAGCACAGCCCAAGAGCCTGATGTGTAGATCCTGTTCCCAGCTCATCAGTGCCAAGCTGGAGAACCCAGGCATGTCATTTAAGGTCTCTGAGTGTCCGTCCACTCTCTCATCTGTAAAATGAGATATTAATAATTTTTATGCCTACTTCAGAAGGTTTTTGTTAGAATCTCATGAGAAATGCAAAAATGTTTTGTAACCTTAGAAAGTGTTACACAAAATTACTAAGGTTATTTTATATTTATCTAGTTTGGCTGGAGGCAGATGAACCATAGGGTTCTATTTCTCTGACTCTCGGAGACTTTTAAAAAACTGGAGACCTTTTTGATTTTCTTTTCTTGTTTTAATGTCCTTTTGAAACACGGAGAAATATTATCTTTACTTGGGAGGATGTGTTGAAATGATCTAGCCCTCTCTGGATTTCTTTCACTTATATCTTGCTTCTCCAACCCTTTAAGAATTTTCTCTAAGCCACCATCAGTATTTTTTGCACTATGCTTATTCATCTTTTTCAGTGTGAAAACTGCAGAATGTGAGAAATGGGCTAGAAGGGGTGGTTGAAGAGGAGGCTCCACAGAATAATGAATCTGGAAGAATACAGGCGCACCTTGGAGACTGCAGGTTTGGTTCCAGAGCGCTGCAATAAACTGAATATCATCATAGAGCAAGTCACATGAATTTTTTGGTTTCCCAGGGCATATAAAACTTATGTTTATACTATACTGTGTCTATTAAGTGTGCAGTAGCATTATGTCTAAAGAAACAATATACATACTTTAATGAAAAATTATTTTATTGCTAAAAAATGCTAACCATCATCTGAGCCTTCGGCAAAGTCCTAATGTTTTTGCTGGCGGAGGGTCTTGCCTGAATGTTAATGGCTGCTGACTGACCAGAGTGGTGACTGCTGAAGATTGAGGTGGCAGTGGCAATTTCTTAAAATAAGACAATAAAGTTTGCTGCATTGATTGACTCTTCCTTTGATGAAAAAATTCTCTGTAGCATGCGGCACTTTTCTTTTTTTTTTTAATTAATTAATTAATTTATTTATTTATTTATTTATTTATGGCTGTGTTGGGTCTTCGTTTCTGTGCGAGGGCTTTCTCTAGTTGCGGCAAGCGAGGGCCACTCTTCATCGCGGTGTGCGGGCCTCTCCTTATCGCAGCCTCTCTTGTTGCGGAGCACAGGCTCCAGACGCGCAGGCTCAGTAGTTGTGGCTCACGGGCCCAGTTGCTCCGCGGCACGTGGGCTCTTCCCAGACCAGGGCTCGAACCCGTGTCCCCTGCATTGGCAGGCAGACTCTCAACCACTGCGCCACCAGGGAAGCCCTGCAGTACTGTGTGATAGCATTTTACCTACAGCAGAACTTCTTTCAAAATCGGAGGTAATCCTCTCAAACTCTGCCTCTGCTTTATCAACTAAGTTTACAGAATATTCTAAATCCTTTGTTGTCATTTCAACACCTTCACAGCATCTTCATCAGGAGTAGATTTCATCTCAAGAAACTACTTTCTTTGCTCACACATGAGAAGCAACTTCTCATCCATGAAAGTTTTATTATGAGATTGCAACAATTCATTCACAACCTCAGGCCCCACTTCTATTTCTAGTTCTCTTGCTATTTCCACCACATCTGCAGTTACTTCCTCCACTGAAGTCTTGAACTCCTCAAAGTCATCCATGAGGGTTGGAATCAACTTCTTCCAAACTCCTGTGAATGTTGATATTTTGACCTCTTCCCATGAATCACGAATGTTCTTAATGGCATCTAGAATGGTGAATCCTTTCCAGAAGGTTTTCAACTGACTTTGCCCAGATCCATCAGAGGAATCACTATCTATGGCAGCTATAGCCTTATGAAATGTATTTCTTAAATAATAAGACTTAAAAGTTGCAATTACTCCTGATTCATGAGCTGCAGAATGGGTGTTGGGTCAGCAGGCATGAAAACAACATGAATCTTGTCGTGCATCTCCATCAGAGCTCTTGGGTCACCAAGTGCATAGTCACTGAGCAGTCATATTTCAAAAGGAATCTTTTTTTCTGAGAAGTTGCTCTCATCAGCGGGGCTTAAAATATTCAGCAATATCCACAGATGTGCTGTCATCCAGGCTTTGTTGTTCCATTTAGAGAGCACAGTCAGAGTAGATTTAGCATAATTCTTAAGGGCCCTAGGATTTTCAGAATGGTAAATGAGTACTGACTTCAACTTAAAGTCACCAGCTGCATTAGCCCCTAACAAGAGAGTCAGCCTGTCCTTTGAAGCTTTGAAGCCAGGCATTGACTTCTCCTCTCTAGCTGTGGAAGTCCTAGGTGGCATCTTCTACCGATATAAGGCTGTTTTCATCTACATTGAAAATCTGTTGTGCAGTGTAGCCACCTTCATTAATGATCTTAGCTAGATCTTCTGGGTCACTTGCTGCGTTACCTTGTGCTTTTATGTTACGGAGATGACTTCTTTCCTGAAACCACATGAGCCAACCTCTGCTAACTTCAAACTCTTCTTCTGCAGTTTCCTCACCTCTCTCAGCCTTCATAGAATGGAAGTGAGTTAAAGCTCTGGATTACGCTTTGGTTTAAGGGAATGCTGTGGCTGGTTGGATCCTCTAACCAGACCACTAAAACTTTCTCCGTATCAGCAATAAGGCTGTTTCACTTTCTCATCATTCATGTGTTCACTGGAGTAGCACCTTTAATTTCCTTCAATAACTTTTCTTTTGCATTCACAACTTGGCTAACTGTTGGGTGCAAGAGGCCTAGCTTTCAGCCTATCTCGGCTTTCAACTTGCCTTAATCACTTCTAGCTTTTGATTTAAAGTGAGAGACGTGAAACTGTTCCTTTCACTTGAACACTTAGAGGCCACTGTAGGGTTATTAACTGGCCAAATTTCAATATTGTTGTGTTTCAGGGAACAGGGAGGCCCAAGAAGAGGGAGAGAGACGGGGGAACAGCCGTTTGGTGGAGTAGTGAGAGCACACACAAGTTCACTGTCTTACAGGGGTTCAGTTCGTCCCCAAACAATTACAATAGTAACATCAAAGATCACTGATCACCACAACCAACGTAATAATAATGAAAAAGCTTGAAGTATTGCAAGAATTACCAAAATATGATGCAGAGACACAAACTGAGCAAATGCTATTAGAAAACTGGTGCTGATAGACTTGCTCCATGCAGGTTTGCCACAAACCCTCAGTTAGTTAAAAACATGGTATCTGTGAAGTGCAATAAGGTATGCCTACATTAGACGTCTGTTTACTACAACATAACCCTTAATAGACTTTGAATAAATGCCTATTCACTAAAGGTTAGAAGGTCTTATCGTATCCCTGTTTGCACACGTACGCGTGCATGCACACACACACGCAATGTTAAAGTATGTGGAATTTTCTCCATTACAGCTGCAGAGTTTATGAAAAACAGAAATCAGGATGCAGGTGTTGTCTGTGCCAACATCCTATAAGGAGAAATTAACAAAGCTTCAGCTTCTATTGAATACTTTTCTGAATTGGTTGAATCAGCCAAACCTGAGATACTCACATAGAATTATGGAAATTGGAAACAAAAAGCCGGAGTCTACTGGGAATGACAGGCTCAAGATGAACTCAGCTGGAAAATTTGGCTAACTAAAAGTGACATCCTTTGTGCTGGAATTTTTCTATCTGGAAGCTGCAAAAAGGCTGTAATTATTTCGAGTTTTCAATGCAGCCCTTTTCAAACTAAGCCTTTCCTTTTCTTCATTGCTCTGCACCTTTCCTCCATGTGAACTCAGGTGTTTGACAAGCACTGAAGTGGGAAATTCATACTGGTTTTATACACACACGCATTTCCAGGGAATGGGAAGCAACACAACTTTTGCATTCTCTATGCCAAGGAAAACAAAAGAATGTTTGTACATCAAAACCTTTATCTTGTGCATAGGCTCAAAATACCTGAGCCTGGCTAAATAAATCACCTAATAAGAAATGGCTGATTAAGGCCAATGAAAATTTCTTTGCAAGTTAGTGCTTTGTCTCCATGGAGAAGCCAATACAAAAACTTAGACTTACCTTGTGGCTTTTGGGTCCCAAATCACAATGTCAGCATCTGAGCCCACAGCTATTCTTCCTTTTCTTGGATACAGATTAAAGATTTTAGCTGCATTTGTGCTGGTAACTGCCACAAACCAGTTTTCATCCATTTTGCCACTGTGCTGTAAAACAATTCAAGGAAGAAAATACATTTCTTTTTCTGATAAATGATAAAACACTAAAAATCTCCTGTCAATCAAAGTACAAGAATTTTCTCTCTTAGAACCAAATAAAACTGCATCTAATTTCTTATATCGTGAAGCCAAACACACCTGTGAATACTGATAAATCTTAAACAATCATAATGATAATGATGGGGATGAATGGGGTTATATATGGAAGCCTGAAGATAATTTTTCAAGAACCTATCAGCTTAACAAAACAGCCCCATTAATTTTTCCCATTCTTTCCAAAATCACACAGACAAGAGCTAAATATTGGTAATATTTCCAATTCTTGTTTAAAGTTTACTACCACCACCTACTACATTTATAATCTGGGCCTAAGATTTATGAGATGATCATGTAGACATTATATGGAGTATTATAGAGTTAAAATAAGATAGACCTATAATTCAGGTGACTACGCTTTTAGAAATCAACTAAGAGGTTCAATTTTGTGCTACTGAAATTTACATGAACCAACAGTCATGGACAGTCTGCTGTAAGAGATTTTAATATGGACAAACTTCAGTGGGATGTGATCCCTCTAAAATGATTTGTTTTTAAATGTTGAGAATTTATCCCTATGTACATTTACATGGCAAGAGCATCCTTAAGGTTTATTTAATTATCAAAGGGTCCCCATCTCATAAAAACATTAAGAATCATGTCCTGAAAGTAATTTTCCCCTAAATAAACCATCTGAATGTTTCAGAAAATAACATAGGCTCCTGTATATTATGAAGAAGTATCTGATCACTTTAAAGCCATTTATACACTTTATATATTATGAAAATCTTGCTGTAATGAAGGTACTCATTGTAATTCACACAAGTTCAAAGTGAAAGGTTGGACTGTTATCAAGAAAGTCTAAGCAAAGAGAAAGAGAAGAATAGTCATCTGGGATGCTTAGAATTAGGGTAGAGGTAGCAGGGGGTGGAGAGGACAATTGGTAGAAGATAGGGCTGTAGAGATGTTTTGAAGATCCTTGCATGTAAATTAACTGTTCAAATATCATCCAATAAGTAATGCTGAAAATTAAAGGATTTTAGAGAGGAAAGTAGCATAAACAGACTCTGGTGTTTGAAAGGCAACTCTGGTCTTAGAGTATGGGGTAGATTGTAGTAAGCCAGAGAGTGGAGGCAGGGGCACCAGCTGTGAGACTACTGCAATGGTCCAAACAAGACATGGGACTCAAAGTAGAATGGTGGACACGATGGTGGAAATAAGGAGGCATTTTGGAAATAAAATTGACAAGACCTGGTAAAATATTAGAGCTAGAAGTGAGGGGTATGTGTAAGGGATTCTGAGGTGTGAGATGTGATTAATGTGCCATTGAAGGGAGGGGTTCTGAGAGATGGGTGAGAATGGCATGACAATGGGGACCTCAGGTCTTACCAGGCAAGTCTCCACTGCTGATCTTTACAACTACACTTGTCAGCTGGCTGGATAGGCTAACATATGAACATTTAGCCATTTGATTCTTCTTCATCCTCAGGCAGAAATTTTTAAATCATGAAATTTAAAAAAAAAATCTCTTTCTATATTTTGGATTATTATTTATGTAACCTCATACAGCAGTTTTTAAAACATAATATCCAAAAGTTCTTTAAAAGGGATATCTACATTTTTATATGAAAAGGAGGTATGAATGTAATAAAAATTCTTCATGTTCTTTCAATCATTCCAAGTATTTATATCAGTGACACAGGAGGAACTAGGATTCAAAAACATGGAAATCAAGTAGAAGTGCTATTACATTTCAAAGATTTCAAGAATAATCCTCTAGGTACCCAATCTAAATTTATCCCCTAATGTCTGCATCATGGTGCAAAGCATCCTCTAAACCATGCAGAGAAGAAAATTGTTTTTCATTATTATCTTGGGGCATGGCACAGTGGTGGTGATACTGTTGTATTCCCAGTTTCCACTCTAGTGAAAACAATCAAAAAACTTTTCTGTGAAGGCTTTTGCCACTCTGGTCCTAAAATGGGCCAGATTCTGGCTGAAAAATCAGGCAAAACAGACTGAATCCTGTGAAACTCACCACGCCTTTTTCCCATATTACTGACATCCGGTCTTCAACACCATTCACTCCATTGGGAATCTTAGTAAAATCATCCTTCCCAAGAGCTTTCTGGCAGGTGTTGAAAGTGCAGTGGTCAGACCCTGTTATGGTTAGATCACCACTGTAAAAGAGAAACACACAAGAGCAATAGGGGTGAGTAGACAGAATATGTCAGGAGGAAGCTACCACAACCTTCCCTGGTCTCTGGACCCCATTCTCAACTGATAGTCAGAAAACTGCAATGGAGAATGAGCAGCTTTTTCAAGTACATATTTCACCCATGCTTGTCTCTATTCCAGGAAACACTTTTGGAGAATAATACTCTTACATGAAGCATGATGAAGGATCGTGCTTGGGTCAGAAAAAGTGGGTTCTAGGCTCCATCACCTACTGGTTATATGACTATGAGTTTTTCCAATGCTCAGTTTCTCATCTAGAAATTGGTAATTATATATACTTGATGACAATTATTCAGGATCACTGGCAATAACATAAGTGAACATTTCTTGTGAGTACAGAACTACACAAAGATGAACCAGGGTGATTCACATGAACAGAGGCAGCCCCTGGCCACATGGCAATGTTGTGATGAGCAGAGGTGGGACACTGGCTGAGGATGTTGAGGTCACGAGCAACAGGAATTGTGCTTTGACCTGTGAGTCACCTTGGGGATGTAGAAGGCTGAAGGAGGTAGGAGCCTGAAAGGAAATGGCAAGTGAACTCTTGGACAGTCTGTGGTGAAAAGCTCTTTGTTAACTTGGATCTGAGTATCCGTGAACGGGGAATGTCTGAATGTCCATGAATGGTGTATTTCTCAAGGAAAAATGATCAAAATGTCTCCCAAAACAGCATCTGAAAATAGTTTGGATGGCCTTTCATGGGGATAATCTGCTCAGAGGGTAGGATTTTGCCTTTCACCTCTCCAGTGGCTCTGCCCTAGATCATCATCTCTTGTATCTATACAACAAGCACATCTGGTTCCTGGGTTATATCAGCATAGAAAAATATTCAAGACTATTCTGTATGATAAAAATGGGGCATATTGAAGAGACCTGGTCCTAGGCAGCAAGAGATAGAAAAGACAACAAAAAAATCAGAGCAGAGGAAAATTTCAGTAAAAATGATCTGATTTCTCTGTGGCCAGGAGAGATTTTACACCACATCATAATACAATTAAGCAAATGCTTTTGGGTCTCCAGATGAAGGATTCCCCAGGGCCTGTGAGGTCAAGTAGAACAGAAGACTGGGAGGTCAATGGAAGGTCCAGATGGTAGGACAAGATCTCTTACATTCAAAACACTCAAGTTTTGGGACTAGCAAAACATCTTCTTTTGGCAAAACACCTTACAGTCATCTACTAAACAATTACTTAGCCAATAGATTCATGAGGAAGTCAGGCGTTGAAGGGTCCGGTCGTAGGGGTGGACCCATAACGTGATGGGCTGCATGGGGCCATTCTCTATTCCAGTAGTGAGTGCCATCTGTGCCGAGACCTGCTGTGATGGGTTCTCCATAGACCACCTTCCCTGGAAAGTTCAAAGGGAAGCGTTCAGCACCTCGATTTGCTCTTAAGAGAGCCATTTGACAAACACATAAATATTATTCTTCTCTGTTTTACCTAAGCTACAATTTACCTCTCTGATCAGGACTGAAAAGTAAAATCTAATGTTTACTGAGCCTTTACTATGCTCCAGTCAGTGTGCATTGCGTGTTGTGGTAGATGATTGTACCCACTCGCTGATATTAGGCTTGGCCTCATGGCTTCCTTTGGCCAATTATATATGAATAGAAGTAACATGTGCCGCTTCCAAGCAGAACCTGTTAAAGCCACAACGAGTTCTCCCTCTGTCATGAGACCAGTAGAAGCTGCTTCTTCAGGTGTGTCTCAGAATGAAGAGACTATAGAGCAGAGGCAGAGCCAACCGATGATGGATATGAGTATGAATAAGAAATAAATCTCTGCCATTGTAAGCCACTGATATTTTTGGTTAATTTGTTACTGTAGCATAACCTAGCAAAAGCTGGCTGATATATGTGCCATTCTAATGGAATCTTCTCAAAAACCCTATCTGGGAAAAGCTATTATTATCTCCGTTAAAGTATGAGTCCTGGGCATATATCTAGAGAAAACTATAATTCAAAAAGATACATGCACCCCGATGTTCACTGCAGCACTATTTACAATAGCAACCTAAATGGAAGACATGGAAGCAACCTAAATGTCCATCAACAGGTGAATGGATAAAGAGCACGTGGTACATATATACAATGGAATATTACTCAGCCATAAAAAATAATGAAATTATGCCATTTGCAGCAACATGGATGGACCTAGAGATTATCATATACTAAGTGAAGTAAGCCAGACAGAGAAAGAGAAATATCATATGATATCGCTTATATGTGGAATCTAAAAAACAATGATACAAACGAACTTATTTACAAAACAGAAATAGACCCACAGACATAGAAAACAAACTTATGGTTACCAAAGGGGAAGGGAGGGAGGGATAAATTAGGAGCTTGGGATTAACAAATACACACTACTATATGTAAAACAGATAAACAACGAGGACCTACTGTATAGCACAGGGAACTATATTTAATATTTTGTAATACTCTATAAGGGAAAAGAATCTGAAAAAGAATATATATATATGTATATATGTGTATAACTGAATCACTTTGCGGTACACCTGAAACTAACACAGCATTGTAAATCAACTATATTTTAAGAGAATAAATAAAGATAAAACTTTTAAAAAAGATGAGGTTAAGGCTTATAGGATTAAGTAACTTCTGTACAGTTAAATTACATGCACTCAGCATAGATGGGGTGGAGAAGGTAGGGTCCGAATCCAGGCAGTTTGACTTGAGTGGTCCTAACCTCTACACTATACTATCCTGATGACAATGATCATATGGTCATACGGAGTCCAACCACACTATATCTCTGTTGCAAGTAGATTGATCATCTTTGCACACCCTTAAGGTACCTCCTCTAACTTAAACCTCCTCTAAAAACTTATGTTAAATAAAATAACACTCAGATAATAAAATTGTAGCCAGAAATGCATATTTATAAAATCATGCAAATGAGGCCATCAAAAGCACACAATGTTAGAAAAGTTAATAGCTTGTAGTGAATTTGAATTTAAAATCAGGAGCCTATCTCTGATTAGCATTTGTCAGCATAATAGATTCTTTGGCACCAACCTGCTCATATCCAAGCAGTCATGAAGGAGAGTGCACAGAAAGGAGAAGCTGGCATCCCAATTACTTCACTCTGGTTAACCAGATGCCAGACTTTAGTTAAAATCCTGATACACAACTGAAATGCACTGATTTCCTCAGAGTCCTGACCGTGGATGGCCACCAGCTGCCTGAGTCATATTGAGTTGGAACGTAGCACCCTATCACCTCACAGATCATTTCTCCCCAAAATGAGCCATCTTCCTCCAGTGAGCCTAGGGATTTGAAAAACCCTGAAAGCAAGGCTGCCTGAAGCCTAACCAACTTTGCCTCTTATGTAACCTAGCATCAAACTACTGTTAATAAAAGTTATCCTCCAAGAACTTAGCCATGGCTAATATCCTTCACTTTCACGATATACGCACACTAGATGAATACCACCCCGTTTCTTACTGTCCTATTCCCAGAAAAGAGGAAATGCCGTTAGTATCTCCTTCTGGTGTACCGAACAAGAAACAATCACTTTTAACATGAACTAAGAGGTAATGCACTATTTACTGGAGAGATAACAGGACGGGCATGGTATTGTATTTGCAAGTACGAAGAGACCTTCCTATTCCAAGAGAACTTCTTATGGATGCTTGGACAATGAAAAAACTCAGATTCTTGATCTGCAATCGCTTTACAAGTTGCCAACTCAGGATTTTTCCTGGTACTTCATTACAGAGGAAAGAGTCTAATCACATGTTCTGTTCAATCATTTGGCCCATCAAGGTGGTATGGGAATACAGTTCCAAAATTTCTACAATTTTAATAGCTCTCAGGAAAAATTAAAAGTGTCAGCATCTACCAGGAGTTTGCCAGGACTGTTTTGAAACCAGATGACAGGTAATTTCCTTGGAAGGGCTTAGCACCTTTAAAATATGATGTGCCACTTTTTTGGTATATACAACAATCTCTTCGTTAACAGGGTTATTTTCAACTGTCTCCCCATTAATTATCTGTAAGTACTTAAAAAAATGAAAAAATAAAAAAGTAAAAATTTCTAACTATTCTTCCCTGTATTTCACAATGGTTCTAAGACATTTTTCAAAGGACTAAACAGCATGCAAGCTGTAAAAAGGAAACAAGGGGCCAGGATAATACATAAATTGAAGAATCAAACTAGATTAATTAAGCATAATGGTGGGTTCTGTTAGATTTGGGCCAGAAATAAAGTAGTAATAAACATATCTAATGTATGTATAGCACTCTAGAGTTTGCAAATACAGCTTGAAGATCATATACCTTACTTGACCTTCATGGCAACCCAAACACTGGTTTGACAGACAAAGAAACTGACACTCAATAAGACTAATTTGTCTATGACACAGGGGTAGTGAGTGGTACATTAGAATTAGAATCCTAGTATACTGATAACATACCATACATACGCAGTATGTTAGTAGGAAAAGTATCATTTTTCATTTCTTGGTAAAGAGCATGTATTTTTAAAAGTCAACCATAAGATCTGTGGACATGGTTAAGCAATTTTCCAATTTCACTTATTGGTTTGATTTGCTACACTTAACAGGTTAGTAATGAAAAGGCCTAAATCTGTCCTAGTCTGATACTCTCCTGATTACATTCGAGACCAGACGATTTCAGCAACTCCTGGGAGACAGTACATATCCATCATTAATATCCTCCCACTGTCTCAGCAAGTTTCACATTATGTTGTATCCTGTCTCCCCATACGTGTTCTCTCCTTCTTTCTCCATCCTTTAGCTCAAAACCAAAAAAGAGTCTTCACTTATGATGCAATCTCCCAGTTAAAGGAGTTCCGCTCTCTGAGAGATTGTTACGATTTCCAAATAGTGAAACATGTCAAACCAAACAAAACTAACCCCCATCCCTGACCAGACAGCCCATTGTTTATTAGATGAAAGTGACAGAGCAGATGTTAACATCTTGTCTGAATTTGGGAGCAGCATGTAATCAAGTCATGGGATCTTTTAGAAAAGGTTGAAAGATGCAGAGAAGCTGGCATAGGTGCCCAGGAGTGGAAGCACTGCCTGCCAAACAAAAGGCCAAACGCTTTTATAAAAATAATTTCTCCCAGCTAGAAGGATAAAGTAGAACCTTCCTGGGCTTTGCTTGCATTCAAAATATTACACTTACAAAGAAAGAAAATAATTGAGAAGGAAAATATGTAGAAGCAGCATAATAAAGTAGATCACACAAATTTAGGTTCAAATCCTGATCTTGCTTTTAGTTGGTGACCTTGTGCATGATAAGTCATTGCTCTTGGTCTCAGTTTTTCTCATCTATGAAATGGGATCATAACGTCCCTCTAGTGTGGCAATTTTGTGAGGATCAAACAACTTAACGTATACAAAAATACCTAGCATCTTCCTGGGATCCTGCAGTCACTTCATGTTATGAGCTGAATTGTGTCCCTTGTCAAAATTCACATGTTAAAGTCCTAACCCCCAGTATCTCAGAATGTGACTGTATTTGGAGATAGGGCGCTTTAAAGAGGTAATTAGGTTAAAATGAGGTCATTAGAAGTGAGCCCTCATTCAATATGACTGGGGTCCTCAAAAGAGGTAATTAGGTTAAAATAAGGTCATTAGAAGTGAGCCCTCATTCAATACGACTGGGGTCCTTATAAGGAGAGGAAATCTGGACACACACACACAGAGGGAAGACAACGTGAAGACACAGGGAGGAGACAGCCCTTCCAAGCCAAGGAGAGAGGTCTGGAGCGCACGCATCCTTCCTTCGGTGACCACAGGAAAACCAATGTTGCCAACACTTAGGTCTTGAACTTCTAGCCTCCAGGACTGTGAGAAAATTAATTTCTGTTGTTTTAAGCCACCCAGTCTGTGGTACTTTGTTAGAGCAGCAAACAAATACATTCTACAAATGTTAGTTTCCTTATGGTTACACAATTCTTTTTTTTTTTTTAATCTTTTAAAATGGGCAGTCTTGAACTGCTTTGCAGTTGGACATAAGGTAAATCATCTTGTTCTAAATTTAAAGGACAAGGGATGTTCGGATGTTCATGCACAAGAAAGAAAAAAGGAAGCCTGAGATTCAAATCCACCTTAACTCGGGCACACATCAATCCTTTCTTAGGAAAAGCACTCGTTACCAAGCGTCAGCTCATCGTACTTGCGTGAGATTTGGTTTTCTCTATTCAGCACCAACAACTTTATACTGGGGGTATGGAGCAAGGGAGGGGGGATTCTGCTTCTGGAAGAAAAGGATAACACTGTAGGGACAGCCTTCTGATTCCCTTGCCTCATTTTTGCAAAAGTGGCTTCTCACAGTAAAGATGGGAACTAACCTATAGTTACTCAACTTAGATTAACTGAGACTTGAAATAAGCATGAAATTGAAATTCCTTGCAAACGGTCAAAGGCAACTCAGTTTCCATGGCTTGCATGTGAAAGCTTTCTTCTTTTCCCTGTAACCTGCTTTTCACTTTTTATTGCAGGTGCTGAATGCTAAAAGGAAATATCATGGTAGGGAAACCGCAGGCTTTGAAAGAAAGTTGATGGACTGAACATGCATTCCCGTCTCTTGCTTCCCAGTTCACATCAAACCCTGGTGAAGATGTACAACAGATGAACAAAATCCAAAAGTGTGCTGAGAATAAAAAGAGGAACCATGGCCGACCAGAGGTTACGATAGATTGTAGGAAGACAGAAAGCTGATGGGACGGCAATGCTTATTAAGGAAAGTAGAGGCAGCTACAGCTTGAACTCAAAAGAGCAGAAGCGTCATGACAGGCATTCCTCCGGGAGTGGGGAAGGGGATGAGTTGGGGCAGTTAGCCCTCATCCCGCCCTCTGCCTGGGGGACAAAGCTTTCTAAGGTGGTGCTGATGCTACAGAGTGAAGCTCACCTGAAAACCGAAGCTCACCAGTGACCACGCCCCGTTTACATTCACAAAGTTCATAGTCTCATTGTTGCTGCTCTCATTTGGGGGCGGGCCCTGCTCAACAGCAGAGGGAATCCACACCAGCTCCCTACTCTAATCACCTGAACTGTCCAGTCATGAATACAGACAGCCCAAGATCACCAGACACTTAAAGAAAAAACAAACAACATAAAAAGAAGGGCCAAGATGTTTAAAAAAAAAACTGAAAAATTGACTCAGCAAGAAACAAAGATAATCCTGGAAACAGAATTAAAAAAAAAGAAAAAAATCTCTGTTAGTATTCTAATGAGGTCAAAAAGATCTCATCTATTGAAGGAAAAAAATTTGAAAGTAAGCAACTGTAGGAAAAAAAAAAGAGCTATCAGAGAACAAGTGTTTTCTTGGAAATAAATATATGATTACCAAAATTAAAGTTTATTAGAAGGAAAGAAGTAAACAAAATCCTTTCCTAAAATATAGAGCAAAAAGCAGGTTTTTTAAAAGGTGAAAGTAGTTAAAGGACATGGAGGCTTAGTTCAAGAGGTCTTATACTGGAATTCCAAGAGAGGAACAGAGAAAATTAATATGACGGAAATAATAGAAGAAAAATTTTCAGAATCAAAGATCAGCCTTCAGATTAAACAGACATCTGAACATGAAGGTGAATTTTTAAAAATCCTACTGCTAAACATAGTCTTAATATAATTTCTGGAAGTCTAAAATGAAGAGGAAATATAAAAATCTTCCGGATGGTGAAAAAAGTGACAAATGGACATGAATTTTATTGGCATTTGTCTATGTATCAGTAACACTAGACGCCAGAAGAGAATGAAATGGTGCCCTTATAATTCACAAGGAAATAATTCTGAACCTAGAATTCTATGTCCATTCAAGTTGCAAACAAGCTTGAGGACAAAGAATCAGAAAATTTACCTTCTAACACTCTTCCTTTAAAACTCACATGAGAGGGACTTCCCTGGTGGTCCAGTGGTTAAGAATCTGCCTTCCAGCACAGGGGAGACAGGGAACTAAGATCCCACATGCTGCAGGGCAACTAAGCCCCGATGCAGCGAAATAACTAACTAAATAAATATTTTTTTAAAAAATCACATGAGAGGGGCTTCCCTGGTGGCGCAGTGGTTGAGAATCTGCCTGCCAATGCAGGGGACACGGGTTCGAGCCCTGGTCTGGGAAGATCCCACATGCCGCAGAGCAACTGGGCCCGTGAGCCACAACTACTGAGCCTGAGCGTCTGGAGCCTCTGCTCCGCAACAAGAGAGGCCGCGATAGTGAGAGGCCCGCGCGCCGCGATGAAGAGTGGCCCCCGCTTGCCGCAACTGGAGAAAGCCCTCGTACAGAAACGAAGACCCAACACAGCCAAAAATAAAAATAATAAATACAAAATTTAAAAACAAAAACATAAAATCTGGAAAAAAGTTGAACACCTATATATCCACTGCAGACTTTACAATTAGTATTTAAAAAAAAAAAACCACATGAGAATCTTCACAGTAATTCAAGGAAAGGGGAGAGATGGGAACCAAGAAACAGTATATCCAACCTAGGATTCTGTGAAAAGAAATCCAAGGATGGCATCTCTACATCTTGGAAAGTATAAAAATAAAGCAGAAAGCCAAAAGATTCTCCTCCTAAAAAAATATCTCTGCAAGAAGAGCTGATTCATTTCAATAGAAGCTGATTCCATTCAATAGAAGGTATGAGGTAGAAGCTGGAAAATCTTCATGATATAGTAAAGAAGGTGTACATGTTTCTTTTCTGAACCTATATTCAAAAGAGCTAACTGGAAAAATTCCAAGCCCAAAAAAACTTTACAAGACAATAATGGTCTAAATATGTAGCAAATTAAAATAAGGCATGCCATTTATCTTATGGGAGTGTAGGAAAGGAAACCCACTTCACCTTGACACTTGGCGATGGCCTCTCCAAGAGTTAAATGACATTAGCTTTCACTCTCAAGTTAGGGATATAAATTCCTCTGAGGTTCTCTTCTCCTGAATTGTTTCTACCAAGAAGAATATTTCCACAATCTTACTTTATATAACAGTTCTAAATTTTAGACCTAACCTATAGACAAAGCTTGGAAGACCTCATTCTAGTTCTAGAGCCAAATGAAAATGCGGTAACTCCTGTCCATGTAAAGATAATAATACGGCTGAAAGAAGTCGGGAGGGGGCAGAGAGGGTGATGCTTGGCCTCTCAATTCCTTCTCAGCCTAGTAGAAAATAAAGAGATACCACACACAAAAAATAGCCAAAACACATAAATTTAAGTAATATTACCTGAAGTGAACATTTACTACTAACAAAACTCAGGAGGTGAGAGGTAAGATTTATGTAGGCTAGACTGTTCTTTTTTCATCACTCAGAGTCAAGTGATACTGTCAAAAATTTATGTCACTACTTACAAATTTATGGTTTAGAAATTTGAAGGAAACCACCAAAAAAATAGACATGGTTAAAAATTGCTAGTTCCAAGGACTGAGCTGAGAGAGATAGAAGATGTTTACTCTTCACTTAATAGATTCTTGATCATTTCCATTTCTGGAATGTTTTCTTCTTTTAACAATGATAAAAAAATAACAAAATGATGGCAATATTTTAAATAAATTTGTTAAAAATGTAAGGCCAATAAACAAAACCAATTAAATATAAACTTGGTATCTGCATTTCCCAACTCTGTAAACTGATTTCTTCTGGAACAGGGCGGAGGGTAATAAAAAATGTGGGCTTTGGAGTTGGATAGACTTGAATTTCAGGTTTAGCACGTACTAGTAAAGTGATCATGGGCTTAATTTACCAAACTTTTCCAAGCCTCAATTTCATCAGTCACAAAACAGTGAAAAAATTTAGCTTGAAGCATTGTTATGACAATTTAAAAAAATATTGTATATCACAATGCATTGATGAGATAATATATAATAAAACTTGAAATGAGATAAAAGATATATTAAAATATGTGCCAAGCACATATTAAGCACTCAACAAAGTTAGCTGTTATAATCATTAACCCTCAGGTCGCTACCTCTGCGGTATATAGTTGGCAATTCAACAATAAAATCCAAGGTAATAAGAGCATTGTATTGCTAGGCAACTACAACAGAGACAGTTACTAATTGGGTATCTTTTGTGCCTCCTGGGGCAGTGAGTCTCAAATTCAATACGCATAGGAATCACCTGGGGTTCTGGTTATAAGGGCACATTCTGATTCAGTGCATCTGCGATGAGGTCCAAGGACCTGCATCGCTAACGAGCTCTCACGGGATGTCAGCACTGTGTTCCAGGGACCACACTCTGAGTGGCAAGGCCCTAGATGATGGAATGGGCTGGCAAAGGTATTTACAGATGTTCATATTACAAATCTATAAGGCTGAATTTTTTCTTCTTTAAACAAGGTAACAATGAATAGATGTATCTTGCTCTTTTATGTTCAGAAATTACGTTAGATAATAAATGCGTACAGAGTAGAGGAATCTTCTATAAAAGGTCAGTGTGTCCACCAGCTCTTGTCACTCTGTACTCCCCACGGATCTGCCCTTGGATTGGCTGATGCAGTCACCATGTGAATGGATTGACACTGCTTGACCACCTGGGAGAGGTCACATGCCAGCGATGGAACAATCTCTCGTGCTAATTTATTCTGGACCTCTGCTGCCTCTGAAAATTGCGCATTAGAGTATTTTCACAAGTGTTATTACGGTAAATCATTTGGGCTGACATTTTAAGTATTTCATGTTTACAACCCCTTTGCAAAAGGATTTAGCAACGTCCAAAAAGTAGATATGCACTTGCCCTTTGAACTATTTCCAGGTTCTCATTTCTAGGACTCTACCCTGAGGCTACCCTTTTGCGGGAGACAGAATAATGGTGCCCCAAAGATGTCCATGTCCTAATCCCCATAGCCTGTGAATATGTTAACCCTACTTGGCAGAAGGGACTTCACCGATGTGAGTAAATTAAGGATCTTGAGATAGGGAGATTATCCTGAATTAATTAGGTGGGTTCAATGTCATCCAAGGACCCTTAAAGTAGAAGAGAGAGATCAGAATAATGCAATGTTCTCCATCCACCATTGCTGGCTGTGAAGATGGAGGAAGGGAGACAGGAACAAAGGAATGTAGGTGGTCTCTAGAAGCTAGAGAAGGCAAGGAAGGGCATACCCCCTAGAGCCTCCAGAAGGAACACAGCCCTGCTAACACCTTGGTTCCAGCCCAGTGTGACCAATTGCAGACTTCCGACCTCCAGAGCTATAAGATAATAAATTTGTGTTGTTTTAAGCCATTAGGTTTGCTGTAATTTGTTACAGCAGTAATAGGAAACTAATACACCTTCCACAAATATGAAATAGCATAGGCATAGGACATCACTGTGGTTTTATTTGTAACAGCTAAAGATTGGAAACGACCCAAATATCCATAATTAGAGACTAGTTGAAAAAATACAGTGGCATGCTCTGCACCTGTAAACAAGAATGAGGAAGCTCTCTATACCTAATATGAGCTGACCTTTAAGACATATTTTCAAGTAGGAAAAAACAAGATACAGAACACTATGGATTTTACCTTTCAAGTAGGAAAGAAAGAGAAATAAAAATATAGATATGTTCCTTTTTCATAAAGAGAAACACTACAGGGTAGGCCAGAAATAAATTAATAAAAATAATTACTTATAGGGTATGTGATGAAGAAGCTAGGGAAGGAAGCAAGATATCTCTGAGAATATATCTTTTAATATATCACTTTGACTTTTGGGCCAGGTACACGTTTTACATATTCAAAATATAAAATTATATTTAAAAATAATTTAAAATAAAATTAAAATATTCATATTTAATTTTAATAGTTTTCTGCCTACGATTTACATTCTAAAACCTTCCCTAGACTTACTCCGCTGCTAATGGAATTCTATCCCAATGCAAAATAAATACTCTAATCGAGAAACTGTTTCCTGACAGAACTGGCAAAATCACAGATTGCTGGTGGGTTAAGATTGACCATTTCTGCTGATTTTGCTGTTTGTTAAACCATATTCTGACATTACGGACCTAACTGACAGGCTATGGGACACGGTACACCACTTTCAAAGCAAATAGAGAAAACCAATTTCATAGAGCTAGCAACGGCGCCATCTGGTGGCAAAACCTAAAGCTATAACTTAAAATTGAAGTACAGATTCTTTTTGAAGGGGTGTGCTCTTTTATACTGAAATTATACTATATGTGGGGAAAAAAAGCAACCAGAAATGGCTGGTAGTAAGACCTTATTAACTCCTGTGTGAAACTGAGGTGACTCTTAGTACACGATACTGATATATTACATTTAAAAATGCATTTAGCTTGCACAAAATCCTTATTGAAACTCAAGCAACAAGAAGCAATTTTGAAAAAATTTATTTTAGTGTCAATTATAGACATGCCAAATCTATTTTCATAGTTTTTAAGATCCATGTTATAAAAATGCAGCCAGTTTCAGTTTAAAAAAACAAATAGACAGGATGATTTACACAACGATTTCTGATTATCCAGGTTCCTAAAAGTGAGAGATAGAAACCAGTACCACATCCCAGAAGGGTCTAAAGTACTGAATAAAACACACCTTATTTGTTTTTCATTCTTCCTTTCCCAGTACTGGCCAATGAATAAAATTATTTCCATGTTCAATTCTTATCAAAAATAGGAGATTTTCTCTTTCTTTTAAGATGACTGTTTACATATAAAATTACACTATAGAAGTGAGGCAATTAAGTAATTTGGAGTAAACATAACTTTGCTTTAAAAATCTTAAAATAATTGTCATAAAAACACTATTTGGATAATTGCTTCAATCGCGCCAACAACCAAGTTGCTGTGAGACGAATCAATTCGATTCAAAAGAAATTTGTGGAGCACCTACTGTGTGCCCTGCCTGACCCTGATTCAGGTACTGGAAGGGCTAGCGGAGGTGCCTAAGAGCCAGGGAAGCTTCTGTAAAGTTCACTGGAGAGTTGGCAGTTAGTGGTGTGAAGGGCGGGGCTTGCGGCTGAAGAGGGCAGAAACAGACAGACATGTAAGACTGCGAGAACACAGAAAGGATGCTAATAAAAAGGGAGGAAGAATCGTTGGGATTGGGATTGACATATATACAGCAATATGTATAAAATAGATAACCAATAGGAACCTGCTGTATAAAAAAATAAAATTCAAAGATTCAAAATAAAAAAGAAAGAAAAGTTGTGGAAATTCATGGGCAACTGTCTGATAAGCAAAAGCAGGGGTTGGCGTTATTTTACCTTACTCTTCAGCTAACAGTACTAGTTGTAAGCGAGGCTACAGTTCAGGAATTACCATCCCTCCTGGCATCTGCTATCACCCTTGCTGCGGACTTGCTCATCACGTGCACGACGCACAGAGGGCAGTTCACGGCGCCGGCTATGGTGACGGCTCTCAGCGTGGCCTCTGCCTCCACCGCTTCTGGGCGGCTCAGCTCATGGCCCTCAGGACCCGTTATCCCCAAAGCCAACATCTTCTTCGCTCCCTAAAAAAGGCAGCAGGAACATACACACCGGTGAGAAAGGTTTACTAACGACAACTCCCATAATTTTGTTGTGAAACGAATGCACTGCCAGGCTTTTTTATTTTAGATCTAATAGGTATAGGTGTGTGTGACTGTGGTGTAGACAGTGTGTGTTTTGGGTAAAAATAATCTACTACTCTCAAAGCATGTGTTAATTTTTCATATACATATTTCACAATCAAATTATTTTGATTGAAAAGGTGACAAAGATAATGAGGTCTGTTCTACTTACAGTCTTTGAAAAGTAGTGTCCATATTTAAGACTTTTTATTGGTTCAGAACAAAATATAATAAAACAAAGTATTCTAGTCCCCCATATTATATCCTTGATGAAGTGACTCATGCTATTATGTAATTAGTTCTACGTTTTACTGATTCATTCTCTTCACTGCCTCCTCCCCCAATCCACGGAGTGATATTAGACCAGTATTTCCTCTCTCCAAAAGTGTTATTCCTTCCTTACAAAAAAGGCAGGAAGTCAAGACTCAGAGTGTCAAAATGACTCGCCTGGTGTCACACAGCTAGGACGCGGAGGAGTCCAGTTTAAACCTGGTGTGTTTGAGCTTACAGCTCATGCTTTCCTCTTATCAGCCCCCCTGCCCACCACACCCCCCTCATCCTGGCCATGGGGCCTCCATCTCACTGACTGTAATGGGAAGTGAGCCCAGGGAGAGAGAAAGATCAGCTAATATAAAGGGTAAGAGACAGCTCTTTAAATCTTGCAGATGGTGTACCCTTCGGGCATTAATAATGGAACTAACATGAGAAATATCATCTAGATTCCTCCACAGCACATTTTAATACCCAGTTTCTGAAAAGAATGGGGCTTTAAACAGCTACCTAATGCACTGCTTTAGTCATCAGATTTCACCGATGTCCACACTTTGGCATTCTGAACCAGCAGCTTGAGCTACCTAAAAAAAAAAAAATGCTAGGGACACAAAGAAAAATATTTGTGTTTTTAGAATAAACCTTGCCTGAGATCTAATAACTGATTTGAAAAAGGGAACTCCTCATTCCAATACATATACCACCTGCAAAAAACTCAGAGCCAGGCAGCAAGTAATTCAAGTCATGTGTTTCCAAGCCACATAAAATTAGTTTCTGAATTTCCTTTCTTCCAATCCATTAAAAGAATTTACCTACATGGGGCCAGTCATCCTCACCTTAAGTTATGGCCATTTTCATTTCTGTGGAAGTTCTGGAAGGCAGTTACTTACCTCTGCAATTAGGTCTCCATTTTCTGCATGAACTTGAGCAATTGCTCCAATTTCCTTGCACCGAGAGAAGACCTTGTACAGCTCCCCATCTCTCAGCATGTACAGATCTTTATAGGCCATAAACATCTTGAAGGAGTTCACACCTTTATCTTGGGTAAGGATTTTCATTTCTTCTTTAACCTAAAAGGGCACAAAAACCACAACAAAACGTCACTCTTTAATTTAAAGATAATATCAGCATTCTCCAAAATCTTGCATTCAGAAGAAAATGAAGTAAAATAAGGACATCAGTTGAACTCCAGAAAAATGTAATTAAGGTCTTGATCTTTCCCCTAGGTTAGACCTCATTTCATCTGATGAATTGCTGTTGCTACGATACTTTTATTTTTTTATTTTTTAAAATTATTTATTTATTTTGGCTGCGCTGGGTCTTAGTTGCGGCAGGCGGGATCTTTAGTTGCGGCATGTGGGATCTAGTTCCCTGACCAGGGATCGAACCCAGGCCCCCTGCATTGGGAGTGCAGAGTCTTAGCCACTGGACCACCAGGGAAGTCCCTACGATACTTTTAAGTCATGAGTGAGTTAATAGTATTTCCCCCAAATACTTCATTGTTATACTTTATGAAATTCTCAGCATCTATCTCCTGATGAGAAGAAATTATTCTAGAACATGAAAACAAAGCCACTGGCAGCAACAGAAGCAACTGTGTCTCTAGAAGGAATCAGAGCTAATGCGAAGTAAGGGTTTGGGGTCAAATCTGAAACCTACAGGATGAGTTCAGAGATGAAGGTAGTGGAAGATGCAGACTGAGCCACTGGCAGCTCCTGGGAGTTGAGCGACTCTGGACCTATCAGAAGCCTCAGGAGCCTTCTGGGTTGCCAACTAAAAGGTTCTGATCACCGATTCCAATGTGTGGAGGTGGGGAGGTTCCCCACCCTCACCAAGCGGCTCTCCAGACACCAGCGGGGGGGTATCCTACAATTAAACTCAATTTTCACACTATCTACCTGCACCAGGTAGACTGCACTGGATTCCACAAGTTAAGCGTTCAGTGCTATGGGGTGTCCCGGTTGTTACCTGCACTTCTGACCAACTGGCTATAAGTCAGAGCTTCCCACAACCCCCTCCATGGGTTCGATTAATTTGCTAAAGCGGTTCACAGAACTCAGAGAAACATTTTACTTACTGGATCACCAGTTTATGATACAAGGAAACGATAAAGGATATAGATGAACATCTGGATGGAAGAGGTACGTCATAGGGCAAGGAATGGCGAAAGACACGGGGCTTGAATGCCCTCTCTGAGAGCGCCACTCTCCCCAAATCTCCATTCAGTCACCATCCTGGAAGCTCTCCAAATCCTATCCTTTTAGGTTGTTGCGGAGGCTCAATTACACAGGCATGATTGATTAAAGCATTGGCCATTGGCAACTGATCCAGACTCCAGCCCCTCTGCCCTCCCCGGAGGTCAGCTGGGTGGGACTGAAATTTTCAACCCTCCAATAATACAGTTGGCTCCTGGGTCAATCAGCCCCCATCTTTAGGTGCGGTCTAAAAATCACTTCTTTAACATAATAAAAGACACCTTTGTTGCTCTCATCACTTAGGAAATTCCAAGGGTTTTAGGAGCTCTGTGCAGGAAATGGGAACGAAGACCAGACATGCATTTCTTATTATAAATCGTAACATCACACCAACGGTAAGGGACAAGTTCAGATCAAAACTAGCTTAGTAATTGCCCTTGCAGGTCCAATTCTAGTCTCATCAAAGACTAAAAACTTCAAAGGAAAAGTCAGAAGACTTGATCAAATAAAATTGCTTGAATTTCTACATGTTAAAAAAAAAACCCCCCACACACATACAAGTAAATATATATATATAACATAAAATATAAAACAAAAATATACAACAAAACATAAAAATGTATAACAGACATAGGATTATAGCTTTTAGTTAATAAAAAATTTAAAAAGAGTTATTGCTGTTTCTACTTGATAAGAAAAACCCTAACATTCTAGGTAAAAAATGTTACAGTTCAAACAGTATATACAAATGACTAATAAACATGGAAAAAATGTTAACCTTCCTACTGATTAAAAAGTACAAAATAGGGACTTCCCTGGTGGCACAGTGGTTAGGAATCCGCCTGCCAATGCAGGGGACATGGGTTCGATCCAGGAAGATCCCACGTGCCGCAGAGCAACTAAGCAGGTGCACCACAACTGCTGAGCCTGTGCTCTAGAGCTCGTGAGCCACAACTACTGAGCCTGCGTGCCACAACTACCGAAGCCCGCGTGCCTAGAGTCCGTGCTCCACAACAGGAGAAGCCACTGCAATGAGAAGCCCACAGACAGCAATGAAGAGTAGCCCCTGCTCGCCAGAAGTAGAGAAAGCCCACGTGCAGCAACGAAGACCCAACGCAGCCATAAATAAATAAATAAATAATTTTTTTTAAAAAAAAAAAGTACAAAATAAAACAACGCAACTTTTCCCTACTGAATCAGTAAAGTTTTAAAAATGACAATATCACATATTAAGTTACTCACTTCCATCATTATTTATTCCTTTACTAATTTTCCTTACTTTCCTCCATGGCGCTTTATCACCTGGCATATAATATAGTTACTTGTTGATGGCCTGCCTCCTCCTCTAGAATTTCCACCCCATAAGAGCAGGGTCTTTGTACAGTTTGTCCCTTGCTATATCCTAGAATACTGCCTGGTCCATAGTGGCCACTCAATAGCTTTTTGTTGGATGAATAAATGCATGAAAAGGAACGGCAAACACCAAAATGTTGAGAGTGGTCATCACTGAAATGATGGAATGGGTTCCAAGGTACATTAAGTGACAACAGCAAAGGTAGGACTTGGGATAGTGTGCCTCATTTTTTTAAGCTTCTTTATAAGTTCATATTTTCTACCATGAGTCTATTATTTTTATAGTCAGAAAAAAAATGCTTTAAACATTGTTGGAATATTCACACAATGGGGTTCCCAAAGGGAATTATGATCTGCATTGCTCAGATGAAATACCTATTACTCCCTGAGAAGAAGAGCCTTTCTGAAGGTGACCTCGTTAAACGTCCCTGTCATCCACATCCATACCCATGGGTAAGTCTTACTATACTGTATTGCTCTCGCACCATCAGCACCACCTGGGAGCTTGTTAGAAATGCAGAATCTCAGGTCCTGCCCCAGACCTACTGCTATGGGTTGACTGTGTCCCCCCAGATTCATATGTTGAAGTCCTAACCCCAGTACCAAATGTGACCTCACTTGTGTAAAAAATTAATAAATAGAAACCTCAATTAAGCGGATGTCGGGAGACCAGAAGGGGGAGCTCTCACACCTGCATGTCAACACAGGGAAAAAAAAAAAAAAAAGACTCCTTTCTTGGCAAGGGCTCAGCCAATGAAAAGTCACGGGCTCTTTGTTTACTACAGGCCTCCCAGCTTCCTTTCCCCCTCTATGAAAGCCTGCTCCTTCCCTTGCCCTTCGGGGACTTGCACGTGGCTGGCCAAGCTTGCAGACCCTGAACTGCAATTCTCTGCTGATCCCAAATAAACCTATCTTTGCTGGAGAAATACCCAGCAGTCTATTTGTTTCCGGTCAACATTTGGAAATAGGGGCATTGCAGATGTAATTAATTAAGATGAGGTCAGGGCTTCTCTGGTGGCACAGTGGTTGAGAATCTGCCTGCCAATGCAGGGGACACGGGTTCGTGCCCTGGTCTGGGAAGATCCCACATGCCACGGAGCAACTAGGCCCGTGAGCCACAATTACTGAGCCTGTGCGTCTGGAGCCTGTGCCCCGCAACAAGAGAGGCCACGACAGTGAGAGGCCCGCGCACCGCAATGAAGAGTGGCCCGCACTCGCCGCAACTAGAGAAAGTCCTCGCACAGAAACGGAGACCCAACACACCCAAAAATAAATAAAAATAAATAAATTAAAAAAAAAAAAAAACCTTAAAAAAAAAAAAAGATGAGGTCAGCAGGGTGGACCACAATCCAATAAGACTGGTGTCTTTATTAAAAGGGGAAATTTAGACACACACACACACACACACACACACACAACATCATGTAAAGATGATGGCAGAAATTCAGGTGATGCTCCTACAAATCAAAGAATACCAGAGATTGTCAGGAAACCACCAGAAGCTGGTGAGAGGCATGAAAGAGATTCTTCTCACAGCCCTCAGAAGGAACCAACACGGCCAACACCTTGATCTCAGACTTTTAGCCTCCGGAACTGTGAGACAGTACACTTCTGTTGTTTCAGCCACCCAATTTGTAGTTCTTTGTTACAGCGGCCCTAGCAAACTAATACACTTACTGAACATAATCTGTGCTTTAACAATATTCACCAGGTAATCATTTGCATATTAAAGTGTGAGAAACACTGGTAAGGGCAAACATCTTCACCTTTGCTCTATCTCATAAAACAAGAGAGGGAGGAAAGGAGGAAGCGAGAAGGGAAAGAAGGAAGGGAGATAGAGAGGAAGGATGGGAGGGAGGGAGGGAAGAAGGAAGGTAGGAAGACCCTAAAAGCACGAAAGAGATAAGATGCCTCAGTTAGAATGGCGTTTCTGGGGAAAAATTAACTTTTTCTCTGGACTATAAACCTTGCTAGTATGTTTGCTGAACTATCTGTTAAAGACTGATTACTTGTTTTATATTAACTTGGTGTCTACAGTCCAAATTTTGGGAGGAAGGAGGGACATAAGTTACATGGTAACTTCAAATAAATTCATCCCGTGAGCCCTTTCTGGCAAAACGAGTTCTGAATTAAGTTCAATGTGGAAAAACATGTTATTGATTTAAACCACAAGTAAAAGTTTCTTCCAAAGTACACATACATGTTTTCACGGGAAAAAAAATAAACATATTTTAACATCTCTCAAAACTGTCTTTTCTGTCTGAATCATGTTATCATTTCTGCCATGACCTAAATAATTAGCAGATACGGAAGGTTGTGTAAGCTCTGTTTTGAAATACTTTGACCAGGTGTTGATGTTTGCAGAGCACCAGGTTAGTGCACAGCTGGGAGAAGGCCTTGAACACATTCCCAGTCTGTCGCTTCCTTGGTTTTTTCCCAGATATTAAAAACATTTCTAACTAAAGTTCTGATCTGTGGGAAAAGACTGCTTAAAAGTGTCCTGTATTGTTGAAGTTGAGAAGTCCAGTACTTTTAAAAATTACATTTAAAGTATTTACAATTCATGAATTAAATATTAGGAAAGTCTTTTGTGAATGAGTATAAGGGATTTATCCTACCACCTTCATATGCTTTAAATTTTTTTTTAGTTTTCTAAATTGATAATACCTCACATGATTCAAAATTCAAACAGTACAAAAGAGTATGCAATGAAAAGTCTTCCCTCCAATTCTGACCTCCAGGAAGCAACCAACATCACCAGCTTCTTATGTTTTGACATTGCCTGTTCCTTGATCTTTGCACAGAGCAAGGACTAAAGGGCTAAATGGAAGAAACTGGACCCCCCAGTGGTTCACCTGCTCACTCCACCATGTCACCGCCACATGAAGGCTGTAGTCACAGCAGACTTTGGGATCAGCCCAGCTTCGCCAGGTCTCAAAGGCCTCGATGAGGGAGTGGCCTTTGTGAGGAATGGCGAAATCAAGGATCATGGTGGTGCCTCCTGCCAGGGCAGCCTGGAATCACAAGAGAGTTTCAACAGGTTAGCCAACAGTTTTCTAGTTGAGTCATTTATCTCCTTGAACAACATGCATTTGCAAGCACTCGGGCAAACTTGATGGGTCCAGGAAACTGCACAAAGATGCTGCCTGTTTAAAAGATCTAGAGAGACATGAATAGATGTCCCATAAATTAAAGTTTGAAGTATTAAAAGAGCTGGAATTGCTTCTGCAAAAAGAATGACACGTCTGATGAAATGAAAATGGCTTTGACCAAAGAAAATAGTGAAGGCTGTAAAGAAAAACCAAAATGGAAAAACGGAGAAGATGCAAACATTTTTCTTCTCAAGAAAACATCATTGTACAATCCATTTCATTAGAATCAATCTTGGTGAACTGTTATCTCTAACTACACTGTGTTCCACACAGAATCCTGGGAGACTCACGTGATTCCCACCTCGCCTTCATTCCCCACAACCAACTGGTGACTCCTTAATTCTCAGCTGTCCCCTCTAATCCACCTCTAATGCTCTGGTCTTAGTGTCACCCCTCAGCTTGATCTTTATGTCCCCAGTTTTGCTCTTACTTCCTCCAATGCAAACCCCTTTTTGCAATTAGGGGGAAATTCCAAAGCACACATGTGACCTCTTGACTCTAAGACTTAAAACTGAATGCTTCTCACTGCCTCTGGAATAGCGTTTAATCTTTTTAACACGATCTACAAGGCCCTGCGCTATCTGCCTCGAAGCTTCTATTTTCCCTGGCATGTTACACTATGTTACATTACAACTGGATTAAAAACTGTTAAGTTATTAAATCACGTCTTTGACTAATTACTGACTTTGATTTTATTTAAACTAAGATTAAAAGATGGTTAAATGTGTTTTTAACTGCTGTGTTCAGACAATGTAGGTGAAAAAAAAAAACATAGGCGGGGATACACTAGTGCACTGGTTAAGGGCACTGACCAAAGAGGCTTATTGGTTCCAGGGCACAGCTCAGATTTAGCACTTATCAGCTATGGTACTCTGAGCAATTCCTTAACCACTTCCTTCCCTCCTTCCTTCCTTCCTTCCGTCCTTCCTCCTTCCCTTCCTTCCTTAATTTGTTCCTTCCTTCTTTCCTTGTACAGTATTGTTCTGTACATTCTGCACATTTGATCCCCAGAACTTATTCACCTTATAACTGGAAGTCTGTGTCCTTTGATCAACAGCTCCCCATTCCCCCCATGCGCCCCGTCCCCAGCCCCTGGCAACCACCATTCTACTCTTGGTTTCTCTGAGTTTGGCTTTTTTAGATTCCACATATAAGTGAGATCATGTAATATTTGTGTTTCTCTGTCTGCCTTATTTCACTTAGCACAATGTCCTCAAGGTCCATCCACTTTGTCACAAATGGCAGGAGTTCCCTCTTTCTGGATAATATTCCATTGTACACATACACCATATTTCCTTTATCCACTCATTCATAGATGGACACGTTAATTTATTTATATCTTGACTATTGTGAATAATCCTGCAATGAACATGGGAGTGTAGACAGCAATTTCTTAACCTCTGTGTGCCTTTGATTCCTAACCTGTAAAGTGAGGACAATAATTGTACCTGAACCACAGGATTGTTGGGAGGATTAAATTGGGGTGACGTATATAAATTGCTTAATACCGTGTTTGACTCATGGTAAGTGCTTCATAAGCTTCGGCCCACAATGAGTGATGAGCCTTTGCACCACTGCTTTAGAATCAGGCATTTCCCCACTTTTCATACATTGACTCATCTCACCACCAGAAACATGGTCATGTTACAGCAAAGAAGGGAGTGCCACCAGCTTCCCTCCCAGGTCTGCACCCCTGTCACCTTCCCCCCCACTCACAGCCCCCCAGACATGCCGAGTGCTCCCAAGGTCCCAGCTGCTACATGAGCTCTATTCTATCTCCTTGTTCTTGCTTACTTCAATGGATTTTTATTTGTCCTTAAGTCACTTGGTCCCACTCCAACTCTTTTTGCTCTCAGAAATCTCACTATTTATACAGGATCCTGTACTTTATCTTTCGATAACAATTGCCTTATGCATGGCAAAACAATGCATATTTGCATTTCTTAAGAAATCCCTATTGGTATAATGACAATACCAGAAAAAATTCCTTAGGCTCTATATTTTTATTCGAATGCAGATTAACCTTCTCACCTTCTTCCTTCTAAAATGTCTTCTCACAGATATCCCTTGAGGCTGAAGGGCATTTTTCTAATAGAAAGTGCTATTAATTAAAGTGTTGGAAGAAAGTTCTTTTTTAGTGTCTACTGAACTAGAAAATCCAGCTTAAAGAGCAATTCTTTCCATATTAAATGTCTATCACATGCAGGATGTGGGGAAACTAGATACAGTGCTGGTAGAAATATAAATAAAATGATGCAGCCACTTTGGAAAAGAGTTTGGCAGTTCCTCATAGAGTTACCATATGACCCATCAATTCCACTCCTAAGTAATACCCAAAAGAAATGAAAACATGTCCACACAAAAACTTGTACACAAATATTCAGAGCAGCATTATCCATAATAATCAAAAAGTGGAAACAACCCAAACGCCCATCTACTGATGAATGGATAAACAAAATGTGGTATATTCATACAATGGAATATTATTTGGCCATAAAAAGGAATGAGGTTCTGATTCACTTGCTACAACTTGGATGAACCTTGAAAATATGATGATAAGTGAAAGAATCCAGTCACAAAAGATCACATATCATATGATTCCATTTATATGAAATGTCCAGAAGAGATAAATCCATAGAGACAGTAAGTAGAATAGTGGTTGCCTGGAGCCAGGGGGGTTGGGGAAAGTTGGGGTGATAGCTAAAGGGTATGGGCTTCTTTCTGGGGAGATAAAAATGTTCTAAAATTGATTGTGGTGATGGTTGCACAGCTCTGTGAATATACTAAAGAACATTAAACTGTACAGTCTAAATGGCTAACTGGTATTGTATATCAATTACATCTTAATAAAATTATTACCAAAAAAATGTCTACCCAAGTAAGCCATTACAGGGAGTGAGTGGGCTGTTACACACAATGCAATGAAAAGTCTTCCCTCCAATTCTGTCTTCCAGGAAGCAACCAACATCACCAGTTTCTTGTGTTTTGACATTGCCCATTTCTTGATCGCCCTTTTCTTGATCTTGTACAGAGCAAGGACTAAGGGACTAAATGGAAGAAACTGGACCCCCCAGTGGTTCACCTGGTCACTCCACCATGTGACACACTAATAATCAGACACACACAAATAATGAGACCATCTAGAGGGGGAGACAGAAACATGCACAAACAATTATAATAAAATAATCAGATGGTAATAATAGGTAGTAAGTACACTTCCATACTAAATGTGGTATAGGAATTGCTAAAGGGAAGTTAAAATTGCTAAGCTCCCTAGAAGAGGAAAAGACTCCTGGGAATTCAGAGGAAGGAAACAGCTTCGGAGGAAGCTGGGATTTGAATTAGCATTAGGACATAAATGTGCAGTTGCTGATAAGGATAATAGTATCTAACTTGTAGTGAGTGCTTATTATGTGCCAGGAACTATTCTGATGTCCTAAGTGTTTTAACCATCTCATCAGCTCTGCAGCAGGTCGTATTGTTAACCCCTTTTCAGGGTTGAGGAAACTGAGAACAGCACCATGAAATAACTCCCCACATCTCACAGCTAGAGAATAACAAAGGCAAGATTGGACCCAGGTCATTGGGCTCCAGAGCCAGTGCTTTCAGTAACAGTTGACAGCAGGGGAGAAACTCTGAGAAAAGGGTCCGTGAGGAAGCATCAAGCAGAAAAGTGGTAAAGGGCAGAATGTACATGCAAAAGAGAAACAGACTCACAGATAGAGAACACAAACTTGTGGTTATCAAAGGAGAGAAGGAAGATGGGGAGGGACAAATAAGAAGTATGGGATTAAGAGATACAAACAACTATGTATAGAACAGATAAGCAACAAGGATGTACTGTACAGGACAGGGAATTAATACCCATTATCTTGTAATAGCCTATAATGGCGTATAATCTGCAAAAACACTGACTCACTATGCTGTACACCTGAAACCAACATACTACTGTAAACCAACTGTACTTTACAAAAAGATGACTGGGATGTGTGAAGCAATGGTTCCCAGAAGGCAAGGCAGTGGCCGGCTGTCTGCGGGGGTGACGGGAGTCCAGGAGCTGATTTTGACTGGAGTGACTGAGAGGTGGCAGATGAGGGGACAGAGGAGGGCAGCCGATCTGGTCTTTGGAGGGAGCATGAATTCTGCGGAGAGCACCCTGAGCGTGAGGTGCTCGGGCACATGTCCACTCTGTGTGTTTGCAGACAGAGAAACGCAGCCCCGATGCAGAAGAGCACTCAAACGCAGGAGAAAGATGTGGCAGTCACCTTGCAGAGGATGCCAGAGGGGTCCCAAGGTCAGGGGAAATAACCAGAGAGAGAGAGAAGCCACGGCAACATGCTCCAGAACATACCAACCCTTAGCAAGAAAACAAAACAGGTCTGAGCCAGCGGCTGTTTCTGGGTGGAGTGACTACAGATCCTTTTAATTTTCCTCTAGTTAAATTTTATTTTCAGTAGTTGCTACATTTTCTATAACAAAGCCTAACTTTCAAAAGAAGAAAAAATAAAGATTTTACATATATGTGATACAAATCCAGGTATGCATGTATATGCCATATAAATTAAGTAGCTCAACTTCGATGGGCCTCTTATGAGACTGAAGATGTGATGGTCAAATGGCCACTTTTTTTTTTCTTTTTAAACTACAGCAAATTGAAATTCCTGGGGCTATCATTTAAAAGCCCATAAATAAGGATTTATCACAAATGCTCTATCTCCTTAATGAACAGAAAAGGAGCAGCCACTTGTCTTCTTTGGTTTCTTCTTGTTCTGTTTCTCCTCCCTAATTTCCTCCTTCTCCTCACCCTCAAAATGGGAACAGATCTAGAAAAACTATAGTGCCTGGGACAGGATAGCCTGGGCCAATCCTAGGCAATGGATTGAAAACGGAACCTGTCTTTTTCCAAACCCCTGGGGCTTTATCCATCCACCTGCCGCAGGGATCCTGGCTGCTACCCTGGGACCTGGCAAACAGTGGCCGGGCAGTCAGCGCCCCAGCCTCCTTTGAACGTCTTTCTTCCTCCTGCCTCTTCGGTTCTCTCTGGTTACCCAGGGTCCCTTGGCTGCCCAAAGTTATCTCAAATCCCTGACTATTATTTCAAGATCTGAAATGTTCCCTTCTTTCCACTGGATCCAGGGAGCCACGTGCCAGAGCTGCAGTTCTGTAATCCCAATTAGAGGGGACACCAGGAGCTGTGAAGGAGACCTGCCCCTCCCAGGAAGTATCTGCCTCTTGAAAGAAGAGCTTGTTCAAATGCCCAGTCCTGGGTTAAGCATCTTACACACGTTAGCTCATTGAACGAAGCCTTGCTATAGTCCTGAGAGGTAGAAATTGCTTTTCTTATTTTACAGTTGACGATAACGAGGCTCAGAAAGGTCAAATGACTCTCCAGGGTCTCACAGCTGGTAAATTCTCATTGGGAACATGGAGGAGGAATACAGCTTTGAGCAGGAGGTCTTACATTCAGCCTACTCTGGGCCTCAACCCTATGCAGGCCATTCCCCCTTATCCCATCTTCCATTTAGTGTGATCTGACTTCCAGCCTGTTGCCCCAGGTCATCAGTGAATCATTACTTGGAGAAAGGCATAGGTTGGTAAAATGAATCAAGCATTTAGGAAACCCAAAGCCATACCAAAACAAAACAAGTCCCATCAAATTATAAATTGTAAATTCACAAATGAGACGCAACTTCATTAAGCTCATGTGATGTTCATCACTGCAACAGCTGCCATTGAAATAATGCGCCCCTAGAAGAGTTACAAGGAAAGGCCCATATCAGTGCTTCTTGGCCTCCACACACTTGTTAGCCATGGGATAATTAACTTTATCCAGCAAACCAACTCATCAGAACATCTCATTCCTAGCTCACCTTGGATATTTTCAGTATTCATTGAATTGCTTTTAACATCAGATGCTTCTAGATTCACTTCACAAAATGTTCACCAGGATCAACATTTGAAGAATGAAGAGAGTTTAGGGGAGGGAGAACCAGTAAAGGGTGAAAATTTCTTTCATATTTTTATACAAAACCTAATTGTTTCCTTTGTATTTATTGCTGATTGACTTCTCCTTTATTTGTCAGTTAGCCAAACAAAATGCGTTTGCCTTTTCTAATCTTGGCTCATAAATCAGTTCTTTCAGCTCCTAATTACTTTGGCTCTTCTCCCTTGAAAACCTTCCAATTTGTCTAAAACCTTGTCTTGAGGGGAAAAGAGCATGTGCTGTCTTGGTGAAAACATGATAGAACATAAATTGGGATAAACTCTTAACCAACAGTGGGGTCATAATATGACAGAACACAAGACTTTATTTAAGACTGTATTAGGTTGTAAATCATTATTGAAAGCATCCCAAGGATTTTCTTTCCTTTTATGGGGTCACTGAATTTTCATTTCTAAGCTCATCCTGGAACAAGTGACTTTGTTTCACTAAAATTTATCAGAGGACCTGCTCGACCCAAATAAAACAAAAAGAAATCCAACAGTACATTTGAGCCTTAGGGAGAAAAACACGTGGCTGAATTTTCAGACTTCTCATAGTCACTAAGACTTATGAGAAGAAACTTCATGATCCCAGTTTACGTTCCAACTCTAGAAGCATATCCAGCTTTGTAAAGATGTCCTCCACAGTGCCTCTCCACACTCCTTGCCTCCCCAAATGTGAAATATTAATCACACCATCACCCATCCCACTGTGCAAACCACAGACTCAAGAGGCACCCTTGACGTCTACCTGTTCCCTTCCCTACATCCCCAAATCCAATCCATCAGCAACCTATCCCCTCCCCTACATACTCCATGAGTCTCCATACTTCCTGCGTCTGCACCTCCGTTGCCCTGTGCCACCCTCATCTTCTGACTAGACTAGACCAGTTAGTCTGGGCCACTTCCAATGTGTTATTGACTTCCCTCTGCTCTCAGGATGAAGAAAACAATTATTACACAGCCCATAAAGCCCTGCATGATCTGAGTTCCTTTCCACCTCAGAGAGACAAGTCACCCATACTCTTCTCTCCCTGTCCCCTCTCTACCTAGTCCAGTGACTCTTAACCCTGGCTGCACACTGGCATGGTCTAGGGAACTTTTATCCTGTCCCCCAGAGATTCTGATTTAGCTGATGTAGTTTCATCTCCATAGGCCCTGTGCCTGTTACAGTGCCTGGTACATAAATACTCTTTAAATGTTTAAGGAAGAAAGGAAGAAGGCCAATGAATGTCTTCCAGAAATTATGAGATGCAAGAATTAAGATGGTTCACTTTTCCAACAGCAAAGTGGGAAAGCTGCGCAAGTTGCGTATTCATGTGAGATTTCGTTTCTCAAAAATATTGCTAGCCCTGGCTGTGCAGTTTCTGAAATCCTTCTATGAAAATGTTACTGGAGAATGTAGACTCTGAGCACACTTGAAAGCTGAATGCTCAGTTTTGTCCCAAGCCCATTACCTAATCAGCGTTAACTAGGACTTTTAACAAAACAAAATTATAGTCTATTTCTATATCTATGCCTCCAATAATTTCCTGTTTTGAAAAAAAGATTATGGTTTGTTTTATTTTAAGCTTTTACGTGTGAACAGATCCTCAGGGCTCAGGAACGCATGACTATCACTATACCATGAAATTCCTCTATTAGATGCAATGAAGCATAACAGAAAAATTGCAGTGCCCTCCCTCAACTGTCACTTGACATCTGAGAAAAAGCACAGAACGGTGTTGAGGAGAAGGCTCTGGGGAGTTGCTGAGGCTCACCTATTGGAAATGCAGCCCAGCGATGCCAGCAATTATGAATGGTTACTAAGCACAAGGGAAAATGCCAGATCAAAAATTGTTCACTCAAAAATAGTCACAAATTGTCCAAGTTAAGTCTACAAGTCCAAAAGTCCACCGTATATAATTTATTATTAAAGCCAAGATAAATTAGAACCCCATATACCTCCAGTCTGTCTGCCATTGCGAGCAAAGACCACCGTTTTCATCTCCATAACCCCAACCATAATGCCTGGCACGTAGTGGGTTTCCAAGAACTTTGTTGACTGAATTCACGGAACATAACTATCAACTTGAAAATTCCTTAGCTTAAGGTTATTCCATATTAGACAGCAGTGACAAGGTCCAGAATGTGCCACCGCGGCATAAAAATCATTTTGAGCTGAAGGCATTTGAGAATAGGCTTTTTTTCCTGAACTCCCTTACCTGCCTAAAAGCAGAGCTTTTCAAAAGAACTGAATTGTCATAAATGCCTTTCCAGGAAGATGACTCTTACCACCTGAGACTAGAAGCCTGCACTGCACCTAAATAGACCTCGTCATGAACTATCGTATCTCCATCTATTCCCCTAAGAACCCACTGGTCTTTCCTAAGTCATTTGCTTTTCCATAAGTGCCCTTCTTCCCCACCCTTTCCCTTGTTAAGGTGATACAGAAGCCCCAAATTCTAACCGCCTCCCTGAAGCACATTTTTCTGTGAACTTGCACTGAATGTACATGAATTTTAAAAATCTATCTTTTCTCTTGTGAATCTGTCTTTTGTCAGTTTAATTTGTGGGCCCCCAAAAACTAAACATAAGAAGTTAGAGGAAAAATTTTTCTTTCTCGACAGCAACGTCAAGGAAACCTTGAATACTGACTACCCCTGTCAGACACTGAAGGTATGCAGTCCAGATAAATGAGGGAGAAAACAAGTGGTGGAAGTGAAAAGCCTGCAAAACTCAAGTATGAAAACTGAAAGAAGGCAAGTCCCAGATTCTGTAAAATTCAGTGAAAGGATTCCTAACACACAATACCTTCAATAGGGCCAAAGCCCTATTTAATGTCAAGTGGTTTCAAATTAATCTTTGAGATGGTTTTATTTTCTTCCTGATTAGTGCAAAGATTAACTTTGTAATCAGTAAATAGCCACTGAAGGAAATCACAGAATTATACACTCTTACAGCTGGAACATGGAAGTTATTAACACAAGAATGTTCAAAGCTCAGCCTTACAAGCAATTAAAGAAATGCTTGTTTAAAAACATTACGAAATTCTATGTTTTTCCTATTAAATTAGCATAGATTTAAAAAAAGTCAATATCCACAATTAGCTAGGATGCAGTGAGATGGGAATTAGGATGTATTGCTGTGAGGGGGGCATAAATTGAAAGGCAATCTGGATGTATGTTAGACTCCTTTAGGATGGATCTAACACTCACTGGCCCAGGCATTTGACCCTGAGGGGTGATTTCTACGTCAATCATCAGGAATCTGAGTGATGAATTACGTCACAACATTGTTATGCACAAGCCAAAAAAGCTGGAAACCACCAAAATGTCCAACACGAACAAGATGAGAGTGGAGCTGTTAACAGTTGGGGAAACAGAGGATGAAAAATGGGTCGAGCACTTGAAGAGAAGGATAAACTTGGGCACTTGAAGTTTGAGGCGCCTGTGGGACATTCATTGTCGATGGGCAGAAATGAAAGCCTGATGCAGAAGAGATACAAGACCAGAGAGAAAGATCTGGGACTTAGCCTCGGAGACGTCAACAGGCCACAGAAATCACATTCTCTGACAAGAGTGAAGTGGGGGAAAGGTTTAACGAACAAGGCTGATTCCAAAGTGTACGTACCATTTAGTAGAAGGAAAAATGTTTATATGTGCCCCCAAAAAGAAAAATCTGAAAGGAAAATGTTAAAAGCAAAATGTTGAAATTATAGATGATTTAGATATTATTTTTCTTTATACTCTTCTGTATTTTCCTTTTTAAAAAAAAAAAAAAGCAGTGTCTTCATTCAACTATGTATGATAAGCGAATATAATGCTCCAGCATTTTCCTGAATGATAAATATATGTATTTTTCATTACTTAAAAAAAAAATTTAATCCAAGATGTTCTAACTATTGCCTTGTTTTACAGATACGGAAATGCTGACAACACCAGTAGAGGAAGTGACTTGCCCAAGGTCATGCAGTCAGCATGCACAGCTTCTGAAAACCATCCTGGAGCGCCAGCAAGAAACAGAAAAAGGGATTTGGTTTGTAACCAAGCTCTCTGAATCACAGCTCTTCTACCAGGTGAGGAAGCTCTATAAATACAACCATAAATATGTGCTTAATCATGTACCTTCCACTGCCTTATTATGAGTAATCACCTCCATGGCATTTTACCAAAATGTTCCGGAGCAAAGTATAATTTTCTCTCTTGATAATTTTGAGGACTTTTTGTCCTTTACAAAAATAGTGTTCTGCATTTTCTCAATTAAAAAAAAAAAAAAAGATCCTTTTGCCAGCTGCTGATGCTGCCAGGTTTTCAATGTGAGTCCACCCACGCCAAGCTGTATCTATGTCTGAATAGAAATACATGTATTTGAAGACTGACCAAGTCCTTTTAATTCATTCTCTTATCACAGGATGTAGTAAAAGCAAAGTCGTATTTCCTTCAAGTTTATCTAATTTTCAATACCCATTTGAATAAAAAAATCCCACTGTCTTTCACAATGGATACTGAATTACTGGAAGACCACTGTACATCCAGTCTAGACCAACAAAATGAAATATGATTTCTTTAAAGCAGAACGCTATTTCCATTACTTACATCAGATGGAAAGCTTTTACCTGTAATTAACTAAATCAATTATAAGCTTTAAACCTACCTCTGACACGAATTAGATTTCCAAAATATGTAACCTTTGGTTGACCTATATTTCATTTTTAAAACTGGGGTCCATCACAATCTAGTGATCAATACATAGACCACCACAAATAGTATCCCTTCTGTTTGTCAGATATTATAAATGATTAGCATTATGCTTGCAGGAAGCACACAGCTATTGGTCTAACCTTTTGGGGCCCATCTCCTGAAAGCATGATATATCGTTCTTACTTTATGGCTTTCTGTACTTAAGGTACCCATTTCTGTAGCCTTAGGGATGATGTGGCTATAAATGCATGTATAAATGTCTCACAAACCCAAACCGTGAGATGTGTATTTATTTTGACAACCTTAACTGCCTCCAGTGTCGGGAAGGTAAAGAAGGGCTAGTGTATTTCTGAAAGATGACTTTGCTGTCTTTGACAAAAGACTTCTCACAGTAACACACACCTTACATTTACAGCTTTTTCATCTACCTACTGCCATTCTGACGAATCTAAACATTAGACTTTTTTTCAATCATCATTTCAGAAAGGAAGAGAACCTAGTAGGTAAGAGCTCTAGGGATGGCAGGCAGTCCTGAATTTGAAGAGCCACTCTACCACTTACCAGGTGTGCGACCTTGGGCAAGTGACTTAAGTTTCAGTTTCTTCAATTGCAAAGAGTAGACAATGGCACCTGGGATTGTTGGAAGACAATGCACAGCTTAGCACAGTGCCTAGTACATAGCACGGACTTGATAAAGTAAATGTTACTTAACAGTATTCATAAGATGTTTTTCAAGTTTGGTATATAATATGACGAGCATTTACAAAAGACTTCTTTGTCCCTGTTTCCCCAAACCAGAAACTCCATCAACATTGCCTTGGGAATTATCGTGAAGACTCTAGAAAAGAGGACAAAATAACTCCACAATGCCCTTCTTTCAGAACTCAGGCCAATACTTTAATGCTCATGTTTATCTGTATTTACCTGGCTGGTTCCATTTTACAGAGCCTCATCTGTTTGGGGGATGGGGATGTCCTGGGATTCAACCAACCAATTTTGCAGTAGACTTTTGCAACTTGGCCCTTTTGTGAGTACTGTTTAATGTTCCACGTGAATTTAGTCTTTGCTAAATCTTTGACCTTATCTCGGACCGTATCATTTTCTGCTTGTGATCCTAAGCTCATGAAAAACATGTTTTCCTTTAATGTTTTGACAACCTTTAAGTACAGAAACGCCTACAGAATCAACTGGTGAGTAAGTTCTTTCAAATGGTGAGAACAGACTATATATATATATGCTACAAAAACCTGCCCTCTAAGTATGGAACCGTAAATCTCTCCACACTGGAATCCCAGAATGGCCAAGAACAGATAGAAAACTAAGAACCACCTCCCAGGGTCTTGGGGCATGCACAGATAAACTTGAGAATGAGAAGGAATGTCCTGCCCTGGCAACATTCTAACCCCTCTTCTTGGCTGCTTCATCTGGAACCCTGATCAGAGAAAGGGAAATAATGAGGGGGAATAACGCTAGTGGGTCTGGTGACTGATGGTCAGCCATAGCAGCAGGTCCCCACTTGGCAAAAGGGGGTGTCAATGGAATGCCCTGCCATCAGCAATGCACTTAGTGAATGACGAGTCTGTGATAACAGAAAGTGCATGTACTATAACTGAATACAACAGGTTACAAAACTTTTGTAATACAGGTACACACATTCATACACACATGCACAATACAACCTCAATTATGTAAAATAAAGCATATGAAAACCATAAAGACAATACACCAAAACATGGGTTGTCACTGACTGGGAGATTATGGGTAATACTTTTCCTCTTTCTACTTTCCTATTATTTTTTTCCAATTGTCTATAATCGTGTATTGCTTGGACATCTAAAAAACGTATTTTAAATGTCAACATAAATTCAATGAAATTTAGCAAATTTCACGTTTTAGCAAGAGAGAAAAATGAATACTCTTCAAAACAGATAACGATCCTTCCTACAAACGACTTTGACCATTGGCCTGAGGATAAAGGTTGATAATTAGTAACTAGGAGGACGCTCTGCAAATGTTGGCGTCAGCAGCCTGCCCCAGACCCCTCTCTCTGGGTCAGATGGTTCTTTTTTCTGTGAAACATTCTGGTCTATCCTAGAGGACTGGGGAACGTGGAGGGAGAGAGGTGTAAGGAGAGTAAAACGGTTAGAAATCGGTTGGGTAACGGATATATCTTCAAAACTGCTCTGAAAGTGTTTGCAGCCTGTACCTGCACTAAACAGCCCGATCTGTTTCACACACACCAGGGCGTGACCCACGAGGAAAAACCCGCGCATCCGTGAGTGACATTTTAGACCTTAAGGGTATCGATACTTCCACTTTGCAAGGAGCCGTTGCTCCCACCACATCCCCAAACGCAAGCCTCAAGGAGGGTGTAGGTTTGGCTCCGGCCAAAGTGCTGCGGGCAGTTTTAACTTTACGTTCCTGTAAGGCTGCCCTGTTCATCTCCTGATCTTGGTTTCGGGAGCTCTGAGGATCCGTTTAAGGGTCTTTTCATAGACTGAGCCTCTAGGCCTTTGTGTCTAGAGAAACCCAAGCCTCCCTCACCTGGGACCTGTGATCTGACCCTCCTACACCATCAGTAAAGATGCAGGTGCTCAAACTGCAAGAATCAGGGTCTGTGTTTAATGTCCCCGGGGCAAGCACGTCGGAGAAGGGGTGGGGACAGGTCAGGTGAGAGTGCTGGGAGACCATTCCTGCAACAGTTCTCTTGGAAACCCCTGTCCGCGTCATACTTTTTCGGCTGGTGGGTGGAGGCAAAGACTGTGGACGCGTGGGCTCATCACCATCACCCTCCGCGCACTGGCAACTTTTGAGTGACGGCAGTAACTTCCGGGTGAATGGATTTTTCACTCGGTTTGGGTTGGGGATGGATGATGGGGACAAACGTCTGGGAGTGTCGACTTAAAAGAGTATCGATTTTATGGAGGACTTGTGGACGTCCACAGAACACCCAGTGAAAAAGAGGGGTTCGGGGGAAGGGGTACAGAGAAACGAGGGTGCGGGAATAGGCTGCCGTAAACCGGACAATTACCCAAAGTGAGTAGGGGGCGCCCGGCTTGGCCAAAGCCGGGCTGATGCCACCGAGGAGGGCCACCTAGAAGAAGGAAGCTCAGCGTGGGCGCCTTGACGCCGCTCGAGTCTCCGCGGCTCGCTCCCGCCCCCTCAGGTCCCCGCGCCTCGCTCCCGCCCCCTCAGACCCCCGAGGCTCGCTCCCGCCCCCTCAGGCCCCCGCGCCTCGCTCCCGCCCCCTCAGGCCCCCGCGCCTCGCTCCCGCCCCCTCAGGCCCCCGCGCGACGCCGGCGCGAGCCGGCCCGGCCAGACCCCGGGGGGCAGCCTCAGAGGCGGCCAAGGGCTCGGCGGGCGTCCCGGGGTGCAGGGCGCGGCGAGGCGGGTACCTTGGTGCCCTGGTAGAAGTCGTCCACGGACCGCGAGCCCATGAAGGGGAACTGCATGTGCGTGTGCGTGTCGATGCCGCCGGGCAAGACCAGCTTGCCGGCGGCGTCTAGGACCCGCAGCCCGGCCGGCGCGTCCCCGGGCGGCAGCAGGTCGCGCCCCAGCGCCCGCACCACGCCGTCCTCCACCAGCACGTCGGCCACCTGCGAGGAGTCGTCGTTGACCACGCGCCCACCGCGTATCAGGAGCCGCGAAGGCGCCGCCATGGCGAGGGGCGCACGCGCTGCGGAGCCGCCCTCCTTCCGGCGGCACGGGGAGGGCGCGCTGGCCCGGCTCCGGGTTTATCAAGGACCCGCTGCGAGGGGGTGGGGGAGGAGCGGCTCCACCCCCGGGGGGCTGGGCCTGCGCGAAAGGCTGGGGCGGGCGCAGAGGTCAGCGGGGTTCTGACCTGAAAGTTCCGCCGCCCTGAGTCCAGGTGTACGTCCAGACCCTGGATGTACACCGAGATTTTTTCCCTTCCAGTCATTGGAAGGGAAAAATCTTGGAGGTAGTTTTAAAGACGAGGGACGTTTGTTTTCCTTTCTAAGAAAACGCACTTTGGGGAAAGAAATCCACCTCGTTTCTTCCCTTTATGAATAGTGTGTCTGTACCAAAACGCAGAGAGACACGCAGAGAGAGAGAGGAAGGGAGGGAGACAGACAGACAGACACCGCCAGCAGCAATGAAAATACCCACGCCCCGAAGAACCACTTGATCTGGATTTCCTTTTAAATATTCTTAACTATGTGAGGAGCAAAGATAAATGACATTCTCGTCGTCAAGGAGCTAAGAGCCAACAGTGACACACATACATATTTCAGTGGATAACAATAAAGAAACCAGAAAATTCTACCTTCGAGAGAGGCTAAAGATACGAGTTTAGAGGAAAGGGGGAGTTTATTTCTGCCTTGAAGGAAATTAGATATGGAAGATTCACAAAGAGGTATCTGAAGCAGGACGCAGAGGACGTGGACATGGAGAGAGGAGGGGTGGGAAGAGGGACGATGCTCTGGGTGAGGGAACAGCTGGATAAAGGCACCGAGAAGGTGATGGCAAGTTGAGTGTGACCTCCACGTGGTCAAGCTGAGGGGATAGGGTTGGACAGCTGTGGACCACCCCCTTCCTCCCAGGTGAGAAGGATGAAGAGAAGACAGAGGAGGAGCTGTGAGAGAGAAGGGAGCTCGGGGAGCCCTGCGTGGGGGAAGACGGCAATGCGGGATTTCAAGAGCACCGAGATCGAATGCCGCAGGAAGCGTGGGGAGCGTGGTGGACGCGTGCTGCTGCACCGTCTATTCTCTTCCTCGTTCTGCCAACAGTCACTGGAGTTTCTTTAGCAGGAAATCATCCCCGTGCATTCTCAGAACACTCGCCTGGGTGGAACTGATGGGACCTCCGGCTCTGGGACTGATCTGCTTATCTAAGCACTGCCAATCACAGCAGGAAGTCCTCACGGCCACGGTGATGTGTTCGGGGATGACACGGGTCCCAAGAAGACTAACTGTGCTCAGTGAGAGCTGATCCTAACTTGTGTTAGGTTGAGCAGATGAGGGGCTTTCTCTTTCCTGCTGGACTTGAATCCTGGAGGGAGTAAAAGACAACAAGGGAATAGTCCTGTGAACAGAGCCAACACAGAGAACAGGAAGGAGAGATGGAGAGGGACTGGGTTCTCATGACACCGTTGGTGCTCCTGGAACCAGCCATGTCTGATGTCCCCTCTTTCAGACTCTCCAGTGTTTGCTTCAGCTAGTTTACTTTGGTTCTTTTGTCCTTTTCAACCATCAACTGACAGAGGATGGGAAGGTACTTCGAGTTTGGGGAGTAGGTGGTCACATGTGACCTCGGAGATGGCATTTTTAATACTGGAATGCAAGGTATTATTATTATCAAATTTCCTCAAGTCTCAGATCACACAAACCTCAAAATGATTAAAAATTAGGAAACATCAATAAAGTGCCATAGATTTGGCTGTCAAGCCAGGAATAAGAAGCCCAAGGAGGTTATGCAATTATTGTCAAAAGACCATTGTGTAAAGATGAAAAGAATAATAATAAATATGCAACTCTGCCAAGCTACACACATAACAGCACTCTAGGAAAGTAAGATTGGGTGTCAGGGTGGTTGTGACATCCTTTCTGAAGCTCAGATGATGATTTCAAAGGTTTCTTTATCTCAGACACTTTATATCACAAAATGCCCTGTAACACAATGCAGCATAAACTCTCCACATTTAATTAACTCAAACTTGATCAGAAAAGGGGATTTGTAGAATGTCACTGAAGCAGGAGGAAATAGCTCATTGAGATTCACTGACCGCACAGAAGAGAGTGTTGGGTAAGTTTAAGGAGAAAAGCCAGCTCACAGAAAGAAGGTGTCTTCCCCCTTTCTGGCCATCACTGTCCAGACGCCGGGCATGTCTAGATGCCGGATCGTCTACCAGCTTGCCGGTGGGAGGCGAGCAAACGTGCTCAGAGGGGAAGCTTGTCCTCAGAAACCCCTCACCTCCCTTTTCTCTGCCCTACTCAGCCACCTCTGCACCCAGACACACGGGCCCTCAGTGGGCATGAAACAAGTAATCCCAGACACGATGATCTTGGCACTGGAGGGAGGCGGGAAGCAAGATTCCTGCTGTTTTGCCTTCTTCTTGCTGGAGAAAGAATTCGTTTGATTGACTAACATACCAAAGTGTGTCTGAGGACCCATTACTCCTTAGAGGACTCATTTTAAAGGAGGGTTACAAAGGTTGTGAAAGCTTAACCCACAGAAACATATCTACTTTGAAGTGTAGGTGAGAGCAATTCGAAAGGAAGGCCTTCCCAGCCCTGACTGATGGTCTAAAGGGACAGAAAGGCAGAGCAGAAAAGGGTGACTTCCTTCACTGAGCGGTTCAGGGTTTTGGGGAAACAAAGCCACCAGGCCCAGGTGTATTTAAGTCCTCCGCAGCCCTAGAGTCACTGAGTTTGCTTTCCCTACTCTCCTAACCCACCCACCCCCACTCCTACTCCAGGCCCCTGTGGCTATGAGGGGATTTCAGGGTATTGTTTCCTCTGGAGGAAAAGCTGTCCGTGGGGCAGAAAGAGCAGACAACGAGGGTGTGTGAGCCAGAGTGAGCAAGGAGAGAGGGGGCAGAGCCGGGCGTCTCCAGTGCGCCCCAGCTGGGGGCTCTGGGCAGCCCCAGTCCCCTGACCCTCGCTGGGATCAAAGTCCCTGGCAGGGTGATGAGGTTATACCTGAATCAGCGATAGAAGAGGCAGGTAGGCAGCATGGATGGGAATTAGGCGTCTAATCCTGGCTCTGATGCAAGCTTCTGGTGTGAGTCTGGGCAACCCACTTATTCTTAGGGCCTCTCTCTCCTCAACTGAAAAATGAGGAGCTAAGTTGACAAGAGCTCGTAAGACCCAGGCTTTGCACTTTTAAAAGTCTTGCGATTCTGTGAACAGGGACAAGACGCCCACCCACGGAGTGCGTGGCAAGGTCCTAGAGCTCAACTCTTCTCAGGTCTAGATAAGTGCAATGGAGACCAGGAAGGACTTGCCTTCTAGATTTGGGGCTCTTTTATTTCTGGTCCCTCCACTGAGGCAGAGGGGACGTGCTAGGAAAGGGTGCCAAGCACAGAGTGTAAATCCAGATGTAGGTCATGGGGGGACGATGCTTGGTGGGACCTTTCGGTCATGAGCAGGGACAACATCTTTCTCTCTGGCAGCCGGCAGTGGTCTCTGTAGGACCAGAGAGAGAAAGCTGGCCACTGCACAACTCCAGAGGGCACTCTTCCCTGAACCTCCCAGGCAGAAAGAGGAAATAATAGCCCTGAATAACAATACCAGCATCGGGAGCTAAGGTTTATTGAGTACTTGAATCAAGTCAGTACTGGGCCAAATGCTTCACATGCCTTATTTTACTTCGTCCTCCGCAACACCTCTTTGAGCTAAATACTATTTCCCTGTTTAACAGATGAGCCTTTTGAGGTAAAATGACCTGCTCAGGGTCACCTAACAGTAAATGCTGGAGGTAAGCCTTTCATTCCGGAACCTGTAATTTACTCATTATGTGAGTCCAAACTCTAAAGCCAGGTTCAAATCCTGGCTGCATTTGGGCCTCAGGTTACGTAAATGGATGAGCGTAATCCCGGAATGAACTCCTACATCCATCACTCTTTATACCTCGAGCACTTCTGACATGGGGCTGCAAAGCTGCTTCAGATTGTTATCTAAATATTGGGGAGCTGGTCTATGTTTTTGCTCAGATAACTAATGTCATGAGGGTTTAAAAAAAGTGCTCCATCCTGTAACAAACAAATTTAGTGAGTCCAGATCTAATATACCAATACTGACCTGCCTTGGGGGAAAACTTTCAGGACATGCCACCTAGATAATCCAGGATGATCTCTTCATTTCAATAAATTCTTAACTTTGCCACATCTGCAAAGTCCCTTTTGCCATGTAAGGTAACTTTCCCAGGTTCCAGGGACTAGAAAGATATCTGGGTATCTTCGCGCCCCGTAATTCAGCCTATGACAGTGCCTATCAGTGTCCCCCCTTGAACAAAAAGACGCTGCTTTCTCAAGGGATGGCCTAGGAGCACCAAGCTCAGCTCAAAGGTTTCTTCTGCCCTTTCTGCCAGCAGCACTAATGTATGCTTCCAGAAACTCTCTTGCCCCTTGACCTCATGCGTACTGTGCCACGGTTTCCAAGTTATTTTGAGCTTTCCTCGCAAATTATATTTCAGCAGTGAAATAATACTCAAGGAAATAGAGGAAGTGCCCCCTTGATTAGAAAAAATGTAATAAAGTAAAATTAAAAAGCTTGTACTTTGGAGCCAAATTGATCTAGATTTGAGTTCTGGTTTTATCACCTATCATCTGTGGATTCTTTGTTTTTTTTTTTGGCTGAGTTGGGTCTTCGTTGCTGCGTGCAGGCTTTCTCTAGTTGCGGCGAGTCGGGGCTACTCTTCGTTGCAGTGCACGGGCTTCTCATTGCAGTGGCTTCTCTTGTTGTGGAGCACGGGCTCTAGGTGCGTGGGCTTCAGTAGTTGCAGCATGCGGGCTCAGAAGTTGCGGCACGCAGGCCCTAGAGCACGCAGGCTTCAGTAGTTGTGGTGCGCGGGCTCAGCAGTTGTGGCTTGTGGGCTTAGTTGCTCTGCGGCATGTGGGATCTTCCTGGCCCAGGGATTGAACCCATGTCCCCTGCATTGGCAGGCGGATTCTTAATCACTGCACCACCAGGGAAGTCCACATCTGTGGATTCTTGGTTAAGTTTCTTAATGGTCCTAAGCCTCTTGGTTTTTTTTTTTTTTTTTTTTTGGGTTTGTTGTTTTCTTTTGTCTGTTTGTTTTGTTTTGTTTGTTTTGTTCGTTTTTTGGATAGTGGTAGCAACCCATTAAGGGCTGTACACTTTAAATGAGATAATTCATGTAAAGCCCATAGCACAGTGCTTGTTAGATATTATTTTTAGCAAAACCAACTGTTTCATTTCTCTATTCTAGCATTTTCTTCTTATTAATAGTTTCACTTTTTAAAATGTGAGATCCACAAGCTTATGAAATTATTTTACTGATCTTGAGAAGAATTTTTTCCAGCTTTATGGAGATGTAATTGACATATAACACTGTGTAAGTGTAAGGGGTACATGTAATAATTTGATATATGCATATATTGTGAAACGTTTACCACAATAAGGTGAGTTAACACATCCATCACCTCACATAGTTACAACTTTGTGTACGTGTGTGTGGTGAGAATATTTAAAATTTACTCTTCCAGCAACTTTCAAGTACGCAACACAGTATTGTTAACTCTAGTCACCAAGCTGCATATTAAGTCCCCAGAACTTATTCATCTTATAATTGGAAGTTTGCACCTTTTGACCACCTTCACTCATTTACAGCCCTGCCCATGACACTCACTAATCTGTTCTCTGTTTCTATGAGTCTGGTTTTGTTAGATTCCACATATGAGTGAGATCATATGTGATCATATGTGGTATTTGTCTTTCTCTGATCTATTTCACTATGAGCATAATATCCTCACTGTCCATCCACGTTGTTGCAAATGGCAGGATTTCCTTCTTTTTTTTCTGAATAATATTCCATTTGTTGACCTGAAACAAATAGACTGCCAGATATTTCTCCAGCAAAGATGGGTTTATTTGGGATCAGCAAAGGATTGCAATTTGGGGTCTCCAGCCATGGCAAGCCACTGGGCAAAGGAAGGAACAGGCTTTAAGAGAGGGAAAAAGAAGCAGGGAGGGCTACAGTAAACAAAGAGTCCATGGCTTTTCATTGGCTGAGTCCTTGCCAGGAATGAGGAGGAGTCATTATTTCTGCGGGGCTCTGCTATAGGTGCAGGAGGTGAGAGCTCCCCCTCTGGTCTCCCAGCTCTATTTGATTGAGGTTTCTGTTTATTAATTTTACACACACACACACAAAATATATATATATATATATATGCCACATTTTTATCCATTCATGTGTTAATGGACACATTAATGTCTTGGCTATTAGAAACAATGCTGCAATGAACATGAGAGTGCAGAAACCACCATCTCTGAGATTTCATTTTGAGAAAGTTTTATTTTTTTAAGAGTCAAGAGTAAATCATTAAAAAAATTACTTGGACTTTGCTACACAGACCAAAGAGGGTTTGAATATGCATTTTATATATTTAATTTCTTAACAAAAATTAAAGTAAAGCACATAGAGCAAAATCCATCTTTTCAAGTGTACAGTACTATGAATTCTGACAGAAACACGCTGTCATGTAACCACCACCACAATCAAGATAGAAGATATTTCCATCACTCGGAAAAGTTTCCGGGTGCCCCTTTGCAGTCAATCCTCTTCCCCCAGCCCTGGCCCCTGGCAACCACTGATCTACTTTCAGTCTTTTGTATTTTGTTGACTTGAGACATGGAAACAAAGTAAGTTGCTGGGTATCTTCTGGAGAGTTCAACTTCGGTTCTGCCACTTAGTAAAACTCTTCCTATGCCCTGCTGTTGATGCTGTCAAGGTCTAAAGCTGAAAAGATTCAGAGGCGGACCTTACTAGGATTTACCTCAACTTTTCCAGGAATCCTGGGAGGTCCTGAGCGTGACCACAGTTGGGGCTGAAGCAGGGACAGCAGGTGCCATTCTGGAGCCCTCATGACACTGCTTACAGTTATGTAGACAGGACAGTGTCGAGATTGATGCGCCAGATGTTGGAGGCATCAGTGTAAAAGGAAGACCATAAGATAGAGAGAGACAGTAGTCAAGGTGCTGCCCCTTTTACCTGCACTTGTCCCACCGGGGCCCACACCCTCTGAATTAGAACCTTTCTGTCTCTGCACTGTCTGTGCCATCTCATTTTATACTTCATTTCTCTAATATAACTGGAAGGGACTAGATTTGTATATCTTCCTTCTTTATTAAAACTTTTGTTCATCTTAAACAAATACGTCTTGGGAGAAACTTATTGTTCTGCTTGCTGTGAGAGGTATTTAGTATTAGACAAGGCAAGCACAGTGAAAATGTGATTTAAGGTCAAGGATAATACCAACTACCCGTCTGTTGTGTAACTGTACTTAAGGGCACTAATCTGTGAGCTTCTGGAAAATGAAAACTGCATGGTATTTATTTTTGTATTCAAAGACCTATCACAGACCATGGTGACGTCTGAGAAGAGTTCACTGTGTACCTGATGTACTTCATTTCTAATCCTCAGAACAAATCTGTGGGGTAGGTCTTATCCTCTCAAACATCAGCAGAAGCTTCAGGAAGTGCCTTTCTCATTGGGATTGGAAGCAATATGACTCTTTGCTGTATTATATTTTCACATTGCAAGGATGTGGAGAAATTGAAACCCTCCTACATTGCTGGTAGGAATGAAATGTGCACTTACAGTGGTAAGTGGTTTGGCAGTGCCTCAAAAGTTAAAGAGTTACCCTATGACCCAGAAATTCTACTCCTAGGTATATACCCAAAAACTTGTACATGAATGTTTATAGTAGCATTATTCTTAATAGTCAGAAAGTAGAAATAACTCAAACATACATCATTTAATAAACGGGTAAACAAAGTGTGATATATCTAGTACTGTGGTTGGTTCTCAGGAAGTACTCAAAACATGGATGCTTATTTTCATTCCAAATCTAGGAAAAGTTTACGAAGAATTGCCTTGTGCACTTGGCTAACATCTCTAATGGCAACTCACGAGCTAGAGAAATGGAAATTATGTTGTATGGTGAAATCTCCATCGAAAACAGCAATAATGTAAGTTCCAACCCAAGGAAAGTAATAAGAACCCAGTGAAGTTGAAATTCACACAATGCACAATAACAAAGTCTATATTTAAGGTAAGTAAAAACTAAATCTAAAAGCCAAATTAGATAAGGAATTTCTATGTTCCTTGAAATCAGAGCTCAGCAGATGAGAGAAGTATAAATATTCAAGTGAAATTTGATACTGTAGTGAAATTGAGAAAAGTTTTTTTAATATTGTTATGTTACTATGATTTTTTAATAGAAATCACTTCTCTGTATTTCTTTTATTTATACTCGCTCAACATATGTTACGAAGTCCATAGCGTGTAGCCTCATCTTTCTTGGTCTGGGGCTCTATGGAAGTTCACAATTTTGGCCTTTTTATAATAAAATAAAGACGTCTGTGCCAAGATGCCACTCTACCTTTGTTTAGTGAATCTACTTTTCATTGAGATACAGCCATAAGTTGCCCTGTAATCAAGAAAACAGGAGAATGATTACTGTAAGAAATATGCTCTTAAAGAAAGCTCTACTAATATACAAAATGCGTAACACTCAGTGGAGGGGAGCTCGAAAAAAAGGTCATTTTTATTTGAAAATGAGTCTGTAATAATCACAATTAAAATTTATTTCAACCTCTTATTTCTTTCTTTAGTTTAATCCTTACAGTAACCCTCAAGCCTGGATGTTAGCCCATTTTTCAGATGACACAACAAGGCTTAGTGAGATCAAGTGATTTATTCAGTTATAAAACTCCTAAAGTAGCAGAGCCAGGAGTCAAACCGTGATGTGTCTGACTTCAGAGTCCATGCTTTCCCACCACACTCTATTATTTCTCCTTAGTAAAGCTTACATATCCCTTTTTTGGAGGATATTAAGCTTCTTTGGGCTTTAGCCTCCCTCCAGCACGTGGGAAAATCCACTCCAATTGACATCTCAGTATCGTGACTTGAAATCACTCTGTAAATTCTTTTCAAGGCACTTCATGATCAGTAAACCATATGTGCCCTAGATTAGCATACGGCAACTTAGTCTTGTCATGTTCTAGCACTGGTTTCTAAATTTTATTAACTCTCAAAACCCTTTGTTCAAATGAAATCTTATAGGAAAGCCCAAGACAGAAAAAGAGTTGCTGCTGGAAGAGAGCAGGGTGAGCAGTGCATTGATAACCTGACCATCATCAACTGTAGCCACATTTATCGTTTACCGAGCACTCACCTGTCACTATTTTAACTCACTAATCCTCATTAACTCTCATTTAATCCTCCCAACCACTGCTGTTATTCCCAACTTAAGAACCCGCCCCTGAGTTAGGCATGTCTTACTCCGTGGGTGACGGAGAAGCCTACCACCCTTGCTTCATGGAACCGGGAAGTTGAGGGAGCCAGGCCAAGGCTGGTGCAGTTGCTCAGAGACATCAGGCTTCTTTTATCCTTTCCCCAAACCCTTAAAATGAGGCTTCTCTCCCTCTGGATGTTGAGGATGCACATTTGCTACAATGGAAGAACTAAGTGGTCTAAAAATTACCAGGTTCTAGGAGACCTGTGAAGACTTTTCTCCAGATTCAGTCACTGTGGTAATTTCCTCAGGCCCCAAGCGCAGCACGATCCTGTTTCCTGGGTCTTGGAGCTCCCTTCAACTCATCACAAGCGGGCTGCTACTGCTTTTTTCCCCCCCTTTTCTTGCTCCCCTTTTGACTTTGAGCTGCCGGTTCACTTCCACGATGATCCCAGGGGAAGCGGCTGCATTCAGAAGCACCTGGGAAGCACATCTTCACGACCTTTGGAAACCATGAATCATTTCGGACTTTTCACATACAAGATCTGATTTAATTCAAGCTTCAGAGATGTTCTCTGTTTAACATTCAGACAATGACAATAATAGCAAAGATGTAGTCCTTACAATGAGCCAGGCACTGCTCCAAGAGCTTTACATACATTAATTTAATCTTCCAACAGCCCTATTATCCCCATTTACAGATGAAGAACTTAAGTACAGAGTGATTAAGGGACTTGTTGAAGATTGCATGATAGGAAGGAGCGGGACAGGCAATGTGGCTCCATTGTTTTCATCCACGATGTTGCCTCTAATAAATTTAAAAATATTTTACAGGTTATGATAACATGTTGAAATAAACTTAGCTGAAAAATAACTAATTGTTAACATTCATCAAATGCCTAAACATGCTTATCTAAATTTGTATCAATGCTATTTCTCATTCGAATATGCTAAAGCAAATTGTTACACTACTGTATTTCTAATCAACTAAGATATGCACAATTCATGTACGTGACGTGACAGAGGAGCTAATTTGATAACCTTTTGGCAAATGAGCTTCTTACTGGGACTGTAGCACTGTTTTTCTGCTTAAAATATTAATTCTGGCAACTTGGTGTTTCTTACGTATCAGGCACTGTCCTGGGGTCGATTACAGACGTCACAAATTCTTTGTTACATCTGCTATGGAGAGTGGAGTCTCTCTTACTATGGAACCTGGGTTAGCCTTAGTGATTCGTTTGACCAACAGAATGTGGCGTAAGTGACATTTTGGGCCTTCGGAGACTAGCTCATAAGAAGTTTCTGCAGAGATGTCTATCAATTTTTAAACAAGGGCCCACTTGAGTAAAATGAGTCCGATCAAGTTGCTGTCGTCTTCTGCCTGGAATTCAGCAGGGTGAGAGGGAATGGCCAAGCAGCTTGAATGGAGAGCAGCAGCAGGCAGGTCACCGCTGTCAGCATTACTGGGTCTGTGGTAGGGACTCGACAAACACCTTGTGAAGTCAATCTGCTCGTTCTTCCTTTATTCTTTTAACCTGTCGTATGCATTTATTTCCAGCTTAACGGTGGATGCCGGTGGTAAGCAGTAGTAGCAGCCAAACCCCCAACAGCTTGTTGGAAGACTGCCCTCATCACGTGCTTATGTTCTCAGTCCTAGTGAGTGACACGAGCTGAGGCGGGGCTGTTGCCCCCAGAGCTCGTCTGACACAGCCCCTTGGTTCCGCCTCTCTTTCTTTATACCAACACTGGAGCTCTGACAGACAGACGGATAAGACAAGACAAAGTACAGGAGAGAAGATCTAAATGATACATGATAAACCTGAGTAGTATCTATTAAAATCTATATCCTGTAAACAGAGAAAATACTTTTTTAAAGTGATCCTGGAATATTTTAAAATTAAGAAAAGACAATAAACTCCCCACAGTAAATATAATACACATAACATTCTCTGATCCTGATGCCAAAACATGACAACTAATAAAAGAGTCAGAAAACAAAACCATTACCCACACCAAACTGCCATTATCTGGGGGAAAAAAACAGCAAAGAAAAAGGGAAAAAGCCTTCTTTTATACAACTTGTCGGTTAAGGAGGAAATAAAAACTGAAACTTCAGAACACCTAGAATATAATAGTAATGACAACACTAGTCCACCTAAGTGATTCACCTTAAGCAGTACTCAAGTCCACACCTTAAATCTCATATTAATAATTAAGAAAAAATAAAAACGATTAAACTGAATGCTAACTCAAGGAGTTAGAAAAAAAAACAACAAAATAAACTAAGGAAAGCAAAAAGTAGGACATTTAAGGAAATCAATTAATTGGAAAACAGAAAAATAACAGAAGAGACGTTCAAAGCATACCACTTGGGGGAAACAAGCAAACAAAAACAACAACAAAATAGGTCAACCATTAGCCATCTTAATTAAGAAAACAAGGGAGCAAGCATAATACATAGTAAGGGGGAAAGAGCCATATGCAGAAAAGAGGAGGGTAACTTTCCTCACCTCTAGGCAAATGAACTTGAAAACATGGACAAAATGGATGGTTGATGATCCTAGCTAAGACATAAAAACTACACAGACCAATTACTATAACAGATACTAAAAGAGCTGTCAAAAAGCTATTGCTGAACATCCACCAGCACCAGATAAATTCACTGAAATTTTAAGGAAGAGAAAATTCCAATGCTGTGCAAACTGTTCCAGAACTCAGGAAAAGGAAAAACATTTCCAATTTACCAGCATAAAATTAATAACAAAACTTATTAAAGATAGCGTGCAACAGAAACACACACACACACACACAGGACTAACTGCACTGATGAATACAGATGCAAATATATTAAATAAAATATGAAACATAATCTGGAAATATATTAAAAGAATAATACATATGGTCAAGTAGTTTATTTCAGGAACGCAAGGATGGTTCAAAATGACAAAATATATTAAAAGGTCAAAGGAGAAAAATCGTATGATCATCTCCATAGAAAATGAAAAGGCATGTGATAAAATTCAACATGCATTCTTGACTAATTTATTTTAAAATAGGGATCAATGGATACTCCTTAACATGATTAAATGTATATATCTCAACCCAGTTCATTATAGCCAATATATTTTAACATTATTCTAGAAGTACTAGACAAGGCAATCAAGACATAAAGAGGTATGCAAACTGGAAGACATGACTGTATAACTGGAAAACACAAAAGAATTAACTGAAGTACTATTACAAACCATAAGAAAATGAGAGTCTGGTAGCTGGGCAGAAAATTAACATAAATAAGTCATTAGCTTTCATATATACTAAAATCAGACTAAATTATAAACAGAAAGGACTTCCTAAATAATGGTAACAAAAATAATAAAATTTCTAAGAACTCTTGAAAAACATGTACAAGATCTCTGTAAAGTAAAATGCGAAGCATCTGTGAAGGAAACAACAAAAAAGACTTGAACAAATTGGGAACCATTTTTGGATAGGGCACCATGGTTTAGATAGAAGCTTTAACATGATAATGATGTCAAATTTCCCCAAGTTGACCTATAAAAGTAAAACTGTCCAAAAAAATAAATGTACAATGGATTTGTTTTGTGGAACACAAAGGGTTGATTCTAAAGTTCAAATGGAGAAATAAGCAAGAATATTTGAACATTTAAAAATTACTGTTATTAAAACAGTGTAGGACTGGTACAAAAAAAAAAGGCAAGTCAATTGAAGAGAATGGAATTAGAGTCTAGAAATACATCCACATAATATGAAAATCTGCAATATGATAAAAGGGCCATTTCCAACAGCAAGGAAAGGACAGATTTAATAAACAGCCTTGCAGTAACTAGGTAGTTACCTAGGAAGAAAAACTGGAGCCTTAAATTCAGGATAGATCAAATTTTTAAATGTGAAAAGTCAAATAACAGAAATACCCAACTGTACTTTTAACATTCAACCAGTAGCAGATACACTTTTTCCCTTGAAAAAAGGTGCAGAAAAAGAATGCATAGTATGTTACAATTTGTATTACATCATATAGCATTTATACATATAGATACATTTATGTATCTATATGGTATTTCTGGAGGGTATACAAGAATTTGGTCTTGGTACCTATTTCTTTGAAAGGGAACTAGAAGATGGCTGTCAGGGATAGGAGAGAGACTTAATTTTTTTACTGTTTGAATCAAGAAGATGTATTAGTTAATTAAACAAAGAAATTAAAATATATGTCAGAAAACAAAAACAAAAAACCTATACATGATAGTATATAATTAGTAGGACCTAAACAAGGTTAATTTGGTAACCCAAATTCTGCCAGTAAAATATTGTATAGGGGTCTAAAATGTATCTGAAAATAATATAAAAAGAGAACTGATATAGTTACTGACTCTTATAAGACACATCAATTAAAGGCAAAATAATGTCCAGGTCCTTAGGGATTTTTTTACCCTTGAGAACTGGTGTAAGCTACTACTTTACTATAAGGGAGTTAAGAAAGACATCCCCTCTTTAATTTTTCTTCTAGGCACACTGCATATTTCATGGCCTGAAATTGTATATGCACCAAATGAACAAAAATAAATAGAAACTTTGATTTAAAAAGTACCTCAAGGCAATACAAAAAAAAGAAGTCATTTTAATTTTTGATACATATTAAAACATTTCAGTCAGTTCTTCCTGACAGCATAACACGACAAATACACAAGACCTCAAACATGCTTTAAAATGACATTCAGCAAAGTATTTAAAATTTAATAAATAGCAATAATCATACACAAATACATTTTTCATACTCAAACATTAAGCTACTAAAACAGACAGCTAAAGAATAAATAAATGGGAATTGACAATAAAAAAATATGCGGGGTTTTGCAATTCATTTTACTTAAAAAAGGGAGGTGATCTGAATGATTTCTTAATTTGCTTTTCAACATGTAGCATGATCCTCCCCTTATGAATAAAATATATTGAAAAAATCACTTTCTTACTATAATGCAGTTTTTAAATACAACAAATAAATATGAAACTAGCAAAGCAACCTCAAGTTGTAATAAAAATGCCCCCTCACGCCCCCCCCATAAGCTATGGAAATATATAGTCATTATGATAGCAAATAATAGTATTTAAAGTGATAGTGCTTCTGCACTAAACTCATCTGAGACCTTGATATGATTTTAGTGCAAATCCCTAGGGTCCAATACAAGCATAACCCTGTATCAGGGAAAGACATTACCAGTTGGAACTTATCTTGTACAATTTTTGTACATATTTTATAAAGTTCAAGATTTAATGCATAGTAGAATATCTTCATCCACTTAATTCTGTCCTTAAATAGAGATACAAAAAGAAATGATTTGGGCTTTTTACCATTTGGTTTGTACCATATTAGAGTATTAAAGTCAACATTAGAAAATTTATAAAAGAGTTTTGTTTTTGCCATTAATTTATCTAACTCTATCTAAATTTCACATCATTGCATGTTAAACATGAGAAAAAATTTTAGACAGTTTTTTTCCCTTTGACAAGCTCATATTATGAAATCTAATAATGTTTAGACAGATGTTATACAAATAAAAACAGGTGAGAATAAGGACTTTTTCTCTTTTTATATTAACAACCTTAACATCTAGTATATTAAGTTACAAGATGTATTGGCAAAAGCATAAAGGGTTCAATTAAAAGAAGGTATTATTTTGAACAAAGAAACGTTTTAACATAGGATATATAGAAACTGACAGTCAAATGAGTTTCTGCAGCCATATCTCTACTGCGAACTACAGTACCAGGATGAAAACAATTAGAAACAAATGGAAGAACATTATTGAACAATCTGAATACATAATGCATTTTTAGCTGCTAAAATAGTAAACTCTAAAGTTTATAGAGTTACAGGTGTTTAATTTAACCATGCAGGCTAACATATGATAGTAAGAAATCACCCTGCATCTTTTTTCTTTTTAAATTAAAACTAGTTTAATTGTAAAGTTCCAAAACAATGAATGGATATTGCTCCAACTTGTATCCAATCTCCCTGATGGGATTCTTGTACCTAACAAAGTAACAAAGCTTCATCATCACTCGTTTCATTTTTCAGCGTTGCTTCTAAGCAAGAGTCTGGTATCTGGGCAGTGTGGACAATACCGCAGCGCTCACAGGGGCCATCGCGATTACTTGGTCTTACTCCAGGGTCTGCTGCACTATATGGTTGTCTGAACCTTTGCCCTTGATCGGAGGCAAGATCAAGAAGAGGTCTGGAACAGTCATTCGCGTCAAAGTCTGAAGCTCCTTCAGAAACTGGAATCAGCATTTCGACATCATCATCTTCTTCTCTTCCATTTACCCCATTATCAAGTTGTCTCAAAGGGCTCTGGTTCTGACTTACGGAGCTTGATCGCCCTAATGTAAAACGTACCCAACGTAGCCCCTGAGTCATACGACTTAGCGCACTTGTGAGCTGGTGACGCGCCGGACTCACACTTGGGGGTTCCGCACTTGTCACATCCCGTCCGGTTTCTGTGTGACCACCTCGGGTATTCTGAGTGGAGGAACTTCCACTTGCTCCCACTGTTGCTTCTACCGCTGTTGTGGGAGGGATTTTTTGAGGCAAAGGAGCTGCAACCCCGCCAGATGCTCCTACCGTATCTCTTCTCTCATTTTCTGTGTCTGTGTCGTCAGATTCCACAGAAAACAAACTTCTGTGAGTATGATTTCTTTCAGGTTCTCTGTTGGTACTCTGACTAGGGGCAACCTCATCCCCATCTGCTGAGACCAGAGCCAATGACCCTGAATGGCGTGATCTTGCAAAATTAAAAATACGATTCCAGATGTTGCTGGATCTGCCTGCCATAGGAAGTCTGATTGAAGTAAATCCAAGCTGAGACCGTACAGCTAGCCTCAGGTTTTCCAAAACAGAAGCCTGCGGGGGAAAAAAAAAAGAAAGAAAGAAAGAAAGAAAGAAAGAAAAGATCTTAAAACAGCTAACAACGAGGTATTAAGATGGAAAACACCCTTCTATTCAGCATGTGTTGTGGATGAAAGTTCTATTACTCATTTTACGGTCTATGGAGGATGAATTAAATTCTCTCATCGATACAGGTTCACCTCACTCCAGAATCTAACCTATAACTTGAAACACTGTTCACTGTGTTTAAGATTTTCTCGATACTTCATTTTATATATGAACTTTAAAATGCCAATTACAACAGCAATTTTATTTCAAAACTTCACATAGTAATCCAATCCTAGAAATGCACCAAAGATGGAAAATAAAAGTATTTGATACTTCTTTAGCTACGAAGATAGAAGAATCTCTACAATAATTCTCTAAATGACCTAAAGGAGTGTGAAAACTAGGCTGTTTGTTTTTTTGTTTTAACACAGCACAAGTTAGACTTGATTTACAAGGATGAAACCTTCCAAAACATGTAAAAATTATATCTCACAGTTGGTTCTCAAGGATTTGTTGAATGAGTGGATATTGAGGATATCCATAAATTGAGGATATCCATAAATAAATATCCATAAATATTTATTATAAATAAATACAAATTTATTTATATTGTCATAAACAAAGGAATTACTGTATTTGTAATGCAGCACAGGAAACAAAAAGCCAAAGAAATTAACTTGTTTATAGCCCTATTCAATGGTATCTGAGACATTTGGGTTCCTTCTCAATCTTAAAGATTTAAGTGTTGGGCTTCCCTGGTGGCGCAGTGGTTGAGAATCTGCCTACTAATGCAGGGGACACGGGTTCGAGCCCTGGTCTGGGAAGATCCCACATGCCACGGAGCAACTGGGCCCGTGAGCCACAACTACTGAGCCTGTGCATCTGGAGCTTGTGCTCCGCAACAAGAGAGGCCGCGATAGTGAGAGGCCCACGCACTGCGATGAAGAGTGGCCCCTGCTTGCCGCAATTAGAGAAAGCCCTTGCACAGAAACGAAGACCCAACACAGCCAAAAATAAATAAATAAATAATAAAAATAAAGGAATTCCTTTAAAAAAAAAAGTCTTTAAAAAAAAAAAGATTTATGTCTTATTTTCTACAGCTTCATGTTAAACATAAATTATAACCTTATTCTTTGAAAATTGGTGATTTTTAATTAGTGCATATGGGAGGTGACCATATTGCCCAACTGAAAGAAAAATCATCTAGATTTTCTTTTTTCTAGATGAATGACTATCGGAATTAAAAAAAAAAAAAAACTACAGTATTTACAAAAACAGTCTTTAAGCTCCATCTAGTGGTTACAAACAGGAGTAATCAAACTTGGAACAAACACAGCTTTCATCAATCTGGCATTTAGTATTTAAAATACAGTATTTCAGGGCTTCCCTGGTGGCGCAGTGGTTGAGAATCTGCCTGCCAATGCAGGGGACACGGGTTCGAGCCCTGGTCTGGGAAGATCCCACATGCCACGGAGCAACTGGGCCCGTGAGCCACAATTACTGAGCCTGTGCGTCTGGAGCCTGTGCTCCGCAACAGGAGAGGCCGCGATGGTGAGAGGCCCGCGCACCGCGATGAAGAGTGGTCCCCACTTGCCGCAACTAGAGAAAGCCCTCGCACAGAAACTTAGACTCAACACAGTCATAAATAAATAAACAAAAGAACGTGAATTTCTAAAAAAAAAAAATACAGTATTTCCAAGAAACAATGGTGAATTGATATACTCCCTTTCAAAAGGTGATAGTTTCCCTCCGCCAAAATGAATGGCTCTTGCCTATCCCCCCACAGAAAAAAGGAAGGGAAGAGAATAAGAAGATGTGATAACATATGTTTTCCATCTCTGTTTGTGACTGGTATTGAAGTAATTCCAAGCTGATACCGTACAGCTAGCCTCAGGTTTTCCATATAGATTTGTGATTTCCATATACACCGTTTGAACATAATCCCTGGAATATAATTCACAGAAAGCTAAGAAGCTACTATCACAGGAATATTTCATAGTCTAGCCTTAGTAAATAACAGATTGCCAATAAGAAATCTGAATATCAGCACATAAAATTTACTATATAAATGAGTAAGAGTTTTCACCAATTAGGAATGTAACTATAAACTAACTGAAAAAAAAAAAAAAAAGTGGCTCACATCCCTATGAACTCCATAGATTTGGTCCTCCTCATTTGGCATTCACGTTCTAAGGCTTTGTGTGAGCACTGTCATTAAATCCAGCAATGAATACAAGGCTCTTCAGATATCCTCCACTTTTATGCAGCTGCCACCCACAATGCCTTCAGCACACTTCAAAGCCGACTTTAACAGTATAGTCTGTCAGTGAGATGAAGCTCTCTACTGGCTTCAAAGTCTGTTTAATTAAATGATTGCCAATTTAACATTAGATTCTACAAGGGGATCTCATGATTGTTTTAGGAATAATTTTATATACTTCTTCCATTTATGAAGCAGAAGAAAAGGATTCTTCAGAAAGGATCGCTATTTTGAATGAGTTGGTAATCAGAAGATTATTTTTCTTTTTAAAAACAAATAAGGAAATTTGATAATTTATTACCAAAAGTTTCAAACATAAGAGTGTAATCTCATTAACTGAATAAAATCTAGTTTACCATTTGCAAACATATTTTATTTTAAAACTTTGTTGAAGCAGAATTCCCTCACAAGGGTAAATTATAACCCTACAAAAATGCTGTAGTAGGTAGTAAAGAATTGAAACCTTACCCAAAGTGAGGTCTGACCTTTGCCCTTTACTTCTGGGATGAGACCTCAGACCTTGGAATGTCAGCTTTGACAGGAGTGTCATTGCATGGAGACTTGGGCCAGCCAGAGAGTAGCACTGCGTTTTCGGTGGAGGCTCTGAGCCACACCAATGTGATGTAGCGTGGGAGAGTTGAGTCAGCAGAATCAGTCAACCTCTGGAGAGGCTAGAGACTGGGATCAGCCACGTGTGCAATTAATCATGCCTATGTGATGGAGCTCCAGTAAAAACCCTGGACACCGAGTTTGGGTGAGCTCCCCTAGTTGGCAATGTTTCGTGCATACTGTCACACACCTGTGTCGAGAGAATAACACTGTCCTGACTTTATGGGGAAAAGACAATTGGAAGGGTCGTGTTTGGTACCCTCCTGAACCCTGTCCTACGTGTCTCTTCCTTTGGCTGATTTAATCTGGATCCTTTCCCAGCAATAATAGTTACACCAGCTTATACTATTAAGTAAAACAGCTTTCAATGAGTTCTCAGTCCTTCTAGTGAATTATCAAACCTGAGGATGGTTTGGGAGCCCCGGAACTTAAAATTGGTTTTAGAAGTAAGGGCTGTCTTGTGTGGACTGTGCCCCCTCTAACTTCACAGTTGACTAACCTCTTGAAGGTAGCCTCAGGATATAGGGGTGGGGTGATACATGGTGGAGTGGGTGGATGGAATTAACCATCCTCTGAATTCCTACCTAAAAAGAACCCTTCCTCATGGCAGGGACAACAATATATAAAAGCCACAATGTAGGTTTTTCCTATGTTGCACACAAAATTCCAACCAGTGGAAGTTCTGAATTACTTACTTAGCAAATTACATCAAATTCTCACAAAGATTTCCTAAAAGACTCAAATAAGATGACTCACTGTAATTGGAAACCTATTTAACAAAAAGGAAACGGTCTTTCATTTTGAACAGAATTAAATTACTGGGAAAACAATGTTCATCAATTTTTCTTAATTCTGATACTGGGAACAACTTTTAGAAATGATTCTGGATGAATTTACATTTTAAATGTAGAAAACTTAATGCCCTTAAGAACCCTGGGCACAATTGTAAGCATTGAAAAAGAAATTAAAAAAGAAATTGCAGGGAACTATATTTGATATAATCATCTATTATGGAAAAGAATCTGAAAAAGAATATATATATATATGTATAACTGGATCACTTTAATGTACACCCGAAGTAAAAAATCACTCACAAAAATTTAAAGAATTCAGAAACATTAATAAAGAATGAGTTACTATTTAAAGAAAATGATATGAATTTTTAAGCACTGTAAAATCCAGCTGTGAAGAAGTTTTCTCTCAGGTCAGGTAGAAATGTTAACTTAATTTCAACAACTTTTATTTTAATCTAGCATGTTACTAATCTATTACTAAGCATATCAACTTTAGTATTTCTTTTTAAATCTTTGAAATAGTTCAAGTAGAAAATAAGCTGTCAAACTTTACTTTTGAATTTTAACGCACTAAATTATCCTAAACAGTAAAATGCTTAAGAATCACCTAACCAAATCAGAAGTAAAGAATGAAAAGTATACTTCTGAATTTGTTAAAATACAATGAAACAATTAGAGTTGACCCTTGAACAACATGGGCTTGAAATGCACGGGTCCACTTATATGTGGATTTTTTTCAATAGCAAATACTATAGTACTACATGATACATGGTTGGTTGAATTTATGGATGTTGAGCCCCAGACACAGAGGTCTGACTATAAAGTTACATGTGAATTTTCACCTGCACGGAGGGTGGGTGTCCCTAGCCCCCTCGTTGTTCAGGGGTCAACTGTATAATTTCAAATCCTCCATATATTTAATTCTTAACTTGACTGCAAAAATTCTGACACAGTCAAGGATACTTTACCATTATATACAAGTATAGATTTCATTTTAAGAGGTACGGAAAGAGAAATAATAAGTTGCAACATACCTGATTAGGTGGACAAACAGGAAAATCTTCAACTGGTGGAATTAAACCCTGAGCAATCAATTGTCCATAAGAGGGAGGAGCTTCTCTTCTTAACAATTCTGCTTCCACTCTGGACAACTGTGTTTCAAATGATCTTTGAGAGAAACAGAGGGATGAAAAGGATTTAAAAAAAAGGCAAGCCAAAACAGTAATTTTTAAATTATCAACAATTAAAACAATCTGAATTTTAATATACTTGTTCATTTGTAAAGCTTACTTAGCCAACATCTGATGAGTATCTATACTACCCTACACTGAGAACACAAAGATGAAGCAGACAGTTTAGTCTCATGCGGTTTTACACTAGGGGTCTGGATCACTAAGTTTTAATAAATTAGATATCCCTGTAAAAGATAAAAGTACTAGATCTTTAAACCCCTAAGAACATAGGGGCTTGAGACTTGAGGTGAAAGTATTTGAAAATTCTTAGAAGACACTTTATTCATCAAGTCCAACACATTTACTTTTCAGATAAGGAAAAGAGTGAAATGAGTCACCAAAACCCTTTCTGGAATAACTTGTTCTTAAACTCAAGACCTCTGGTCTTCATTGTACTCTTATGTTGCAACGTAGTAAAACATTTTCTGGCCATTTATACTGAACCAAAGATAAGATGCACTTGGTTATTTGTGATACTGTGCATCTATTCTTAGCTGTCTGGTATGTGACTTCTTTGTTGTATCTATCATTTGTAATTCTCCTGGGACTGACGGTCATGGTCTCCACAGGAGCTTTCTAGAAGGCCTCTCTGCCATCAACTTCTCCCAGGTCCAGTCTCTCCTCTACCACACAAAAGACAGCTCTCCCTGAAGGCCACCCTTTAACACTGAACCACTTCTTAACTGAGATCTTTTGACTTTTATACCACTTTATTTTATAGCTCTTACAACATTTATATTTTTTGTCATCTGATTCTACCCACCAGTTCCTTCCTTCTAACTGTAAACTGCCCATGAGATTACTCCTACGCATTTCTCTATTCACCTGTATAATGCTTTCAACACAGAAGGTTCTCAAATATCTGGAATTGTTGAATTAATATTTATAAAAACCGAGGTTAAAGAGCAACCACCGAGAATTACAGCTTGCAAAATTCCTGTAAGACAGATTAACCTGAAAACAGGAACTGATAAATACAGATTGGCTTTTCTCACCTCATAACTCTTAGTATTTATTTGTTTTTTAATGTTCTTATTAGGCTTTTGAGTCATAGGCTTTTCACAGTCATTTTATAAATCATAAGAAGTATTTATTTCTCAACAATATAACAAAAATATATTGCTAATCTCATTAAAAAAAATGTGTTGTAAATATTTGGGCCACGCTTTTACTGTAGAGAGCATAAGCACTATAGTTTTGTCTTGATACTGACCTTCGTTCAAACATTCTCAGAGAATAAAGCTTACAAGTACATCCCAAGGCAATGACCAGTAACAGGCCACAGATAAGGCTCCCTATGACGGCTGCAGTTATGACTCGGGTAGGCACGATTACCGGGCAATTCTCCTCGTCGCTGCCATCGCCACAGTCGTCCTGAGAGTCACACACCCAGCTTTCAAACACACAACGATTGTTTTTACAATGAAAATTTCCTGGCTGGCAAAAAAAGCAGTTTTTTTCATCGGAGCCATTTGGGCAATGATTCTGGTAGTTGCAGCGATCAGAACGAGGGTAACAGACGCCATTCCGGGAACATGGGAACTCTTCCTTTTGGCACATGGTACAATTGATTTCATCCCTTCCATTTGGGCAATGCCAATACCCATCACAGCGCTGCTGCTCCGTATAACACCCCCAGTTCCCTCCGCAGGGTATTTCCCATGGCAAACAGAAGCCGTCTACTTGGTAAGTAGCATTAAATCCCCTGGCAGCGTTGACTTTATCGGCACAGAAATGTACCCTTATCTGTCCAGAAGAAGACACGACAGTGAGAGGCGCATGAGAATCAAAAGCAGTTAACACACGCAAAAGCTTGTGTGGATTCTCCTCTAATCCATCGTATATTTTGACATAATCACCATAACCAGTACCATCAAGTTTAAAGTCAGTGAAGCGTAAGATGACTTTGCGATGATCACCAGTGTCTATTAACCAGGTGCAATTGCTTCCAGGAGGATAAAAGTCTGGATAATTGGGAGAATTAAAAGTACCATAAAAATATTTTAACCACTGCCCACAAGTTGGCACATCACAGTCTATCTCATCTCCAAGGTCAAGGCAGTCAATGTTCCCATCACATTTTAAAGATTCGGGGAGGCAAGTGTAAACTTTGGTAAACCGAGATAGACACTGGAACTGGTTGTAAGCACAGGGTTGGAAAGCGGCCGATGTTGGAGGATTCACTTCTTTGGCACAGATCTCTTCATCAGAACTATCTCCACATTCGTCCATGTTATTGCATTTCCAGGCTGCTGGTATACACTTTCCATTACCACAACGAAACTGGTCACAAGCACAGTTTGGTTCCTCAGATTTCCCTGGGAGGACATTGGGAGGAGGGAGATGGAGAGATAAGGAGGAAAAAACATACTCTTTAAAGGGTATGTAACAGCAAGTGGCATTTTTATCATAAATGTTGATTAGCCCAAATGATAGTTGGGCTTGATCAAAAATAGGTTAAACTCTAATGACAAATTAATATTGGCTTACTGATTACTCAACAATTTATTAAACACTTATGATTTGTTCCATGAAGATCTCTACAGCTGATCTAAAGAGAAAAGACCAATCCTGTTTTTGCAGAAGCTATTTTACTGCAGAACATTTAGTAAAGTGATGTAAGATATATGTTAGTAGGATGTATTGCCTAAGAATTTCAAATACTCTATTGTATAAACATTTTGCAATGAAGAAAAACTCCTCTATAATAACCACCTTTTCAAATCCAGTTTTAATATTCTTTTTGAGTTGTTTATATATATTATATATATACACATACACACAATATTTTGCTTTGTGTATCATAGCATATTTTGCAAGCCCATTATTTAGACTCAAATTTTTGCTAAGATTATCATAAGTTAACTTTATTCAATTTCTAACATTTCATGTAACCACAACATGGTACTTCCATTTTATAATTTCTATTGTTTTAATACAACTGCAAAATATTTTATGAATCTGAGCTAAAGGTATAAATTTACTCAACAAAACAGTAGGGGGAAGAAGAGAGAAAATAATTGAAATGTTTATAGAATTCTGATTATCTTAGTGGACTACCTTAAATATATAACAATAATGAGGTAGGGAAAGAAAACCAAACATTAGATTCCTACAGTCCACACTGATGATGTCGGCCAATGCTTACCTCTCCATTAACAACTTTTATTTACTGGCAAATAGGTGACAGAAAATGTGCTTCAGAACCTAAGTAAATATTACAAAGACTGTGCTTTTAATAAAAAAGAGAAAAAGCAGCATATGTTGCTAAAGGAGACCATGTAATTTCAGAAAATGTAAAATGATTTTCAGCAAAAATTTACATAACTCTAATGCTCTGAGTTCTTCATATTTGTATGATCTGCTCACTCTTTTTGGATAAAGTTTAAGAATTAGCATAAGAAGACTTCTGATACTACAAACTACGAAAGTGAAATTGATTATGTCTTTTCTTTGAAGGTGTAAAGACAAGGGTAATGCACACACAAAAATACATTCTGAAGTAACTTGCAGGATACTGGTAAACACTTGAGGGGAAAAAGTTCCTTTTAAAATAAACGTATTCAAAATATTTAAAAAGAAAACTGACCTTAGTTTGTAAAATTAATCATTTTATTAGGATTATACAAAATGCCTTTTGGAGACCCGGATCTACGGCACCTGAACCTTTAGCCTCTAATTCCTCAATCTCAGCTACCTTGAGGATTGAGTCACAATTAAATGGACATTGTTTAGAAGGCGAGTCCCGAAGTGACTGAGCAGTAAATACTATAGAATTCTGTTCCATATCTTTCTTCTTATTTAAAAACACACCTGAAAAGTATGCCAGTCTGAAACCCTTCCTAGAGATACTGTCATCGGAATGGAACCTGATCCAGACGTGGTCTTGTGAAGAAATATATGGTGGTGGGATTGTAGAACCACAGGCTCTGTAGCTTTCAATATTCTTGTATGTTTCTATCGTCAACCAGTCCAAACTGCATCTTCTGGACCCTTGAATATCAAAATCCTGAAAACTACAAATAAAAAGTCAGAAAAGGCTACTGAAAAGGAAATTTTGGAAAAAAATTTCATTAATAATACAAAGTAACTGAGGACTTTATTATAAGCCTCCATATATTCACTGATTATCCTGGATCTTCTAGGCCCACAACTATATCATCAGCAAATAATAATACTGCTTCTGTGTTCCTAACATTTATATCTCTTTCCCAGATTCCAGAACAATACCTCTTCATAAGTAACACGAAATTCCAAAAAAACGCTAAAAAACAGGAGACAGTTGGCACGATGTTTCTTTTTCTTCTCCCTGTGTGTGTTTAGGAAGGACCACTTCTAATTCTTAGCACCCTAAATTGTTCTGTTTGAACCACTCCATAATTCGATGAACTGAAAGACATAGAGGAAGTCTGCCTTCTCTAGATTAGACTGGTTCATCTGCCTGCTTAATGAGTTTACAGCTTACATTTTCAGGAGAGCAAATAGCAAACCTGAGCCAAGTAAAAAAGTTAAAAATGAACAAACAAAAAACTTCTTCAGTGAAAAGTCCTTGAGTTTGGGAATACTTTTCTACATAAATGATTTATAACCAAACGTTATCTTGTAGTTCATAAAATATGGGCATGAATAAAGGGCAGAAAAGTCAAATAAGAAGCACATACAAAATTAGCCAGTGCTATCAAAAAAGAAAAAACAAAATAGCATTTTCTACTAACATGTCTCACCGAAAAGTGAGATTCCTGCCTTAAGCCAAGTGATGATAAAGTTAATTATCCAAGGATTATTGTACCAGGATATTTCCTCTTTTAATATTCTGGGGGCTTCCCTGGTGGCGCAGTGGTTGAGAATCTGCCTGCCAATGCAGGGGACACGGGCTCGAGCCCTGGTCTAGGAGGATTCCACATGCCGCGGAGCAACTAGGCCCGTGAGCCACAATTAATGAGCCTGCGCGTCTGGAGCCTGTGCTCCGCAACAAGAGAGGCCGCGATAGTGAGAGGCCCGCGCACCGCGATGAAAAGTGGCCCCCGCTTGCCACAACTAGAGAAAGCCCTCGCACAGAAACGAAGACCCAACACAGCCAAAAATAAATAAATAAATAAATACTTTAAATATTCTGAGTAACTATAACAAAGGCTGACAATTTGACTGCTTCCAGTTTTTCACTATTATGAACAATGCTGGAATCCTTATACATGTTCTCTCCACACACACATGAGCAAGTATTTCTCTAGGACAAATTTTTCTAGAAGTAGAATTGCTAGGTCAAAAGACACAATTCCACTTTAAATTTGATAGCAACACTGAGAAAAATGTTTATACCAACTCACAATTCCACCAAGTGCGTATGAAAAAGCACCTTATACCCCACAACTCTGGCAAAATGCAACATTTTATTTCTAAAGATTTGTTGCCAGTTAGGTGGATAAAATAGATTTATCATTGTTCTAGTTTGCATTTCCTTATTTACTGAAATTGAAACACTTTTTCCTATGTTTATTAGCTATTTCTATTTCTTTTTCTGTGAATCACCTTGTTATATCCTTCGTACCTTACAATTTGTTCTTATTTAAGAGCTCTTTATATAGTATAAACGTGTATCTATTTGGGGCATGTATGTTATGCAAGATATATGTAGATCCACTCAAACCCTCATTCTCTCCAATAGTTGGTGCTGTCAGTCTTTCTTAATGGTATCTTTTACTGAGTTTTTTTTTTTTTTTTTTTAAGTATAGTTGACTTACAATATTATATTAGTTTCAGGTGTACAACACACTGATTTGATATTTTTACAGCTTATACACCATATAAAGTTATTATTGCATATTGGCTATATTCCCCTGTGCTGCACATTACATCCTTGTAACTTATTTATTTTATACATAGTAGTCTGTACCTCTTAATACCCCTCACCTATCTTGTCCCTCTCCTTGATCTCTGTATCTGTGAGTCTGTTTCTGTTTTGTTATATTCGTTAATGTGTTTTATTTTTCAGATTCCATATAAACTGAAAACATACAGTATTTGTCTTTCTCTGTCTGACTTATTTCACTAAGCGTAATACCCTGTAGGGCCATCCATGTTGTTGCAAATGGCAAAATTTCACTCTTTTTTTATAGCTGAGAAATATTCCATTATATCACATCTTCTTTATCCACTTATCTGTTGATGGATACTTAGGTTGCTTCCATGTCTTGGCTACTATTAGTAACGCTGCTATGAACACTGGGTTGCATATATCTTTTCAAATTTTTTTTTTCATTTTCTTTGGATATGAAGAGTGGAACTGCTGGATCGTCTGGTAATTCTATTTTTAATTTTTTGAGGAACCTGCGTACTGCTTTCCATAGTGGCTGTGCTGAATGGGAGAAGATATTTACAAATGATATGTCCAATAAGGGGTTAATAATCCAAAATATACAAAGAACTCATACAACTCAATATCAAAAAAAACAAACATCCCAATTAAAATATGCACAGAGGATCCGAACACACATTTTTCCAAAGAAGACACACAGATGCCAATAGGCACATGAAAAGATGCTCAACATTGCTAATCATCAGGGAAATACAACTCAAAACCACAATGAGATATCACCTCACATCTGTCAAAATGGTTACTATCAAAGCCATGTTGGCAAGGATGTGGAGAAAAGGGAACCTTTGTGCACTGTTGGTGGAGACGTAAACTGGTGTAGCCACTATGGAAAACACTACGGAGATTCCTCAAAAAATTAAAAATAGAACTACCATATGATCCAGCAATTCCACTCCTAGGTATTTACTGGAAGAAAAAAACACTAATTAGAAAACATATATGCACCCCAATTTTCATTGCAGCATTATTTACAACAGACAAAATATGGAAGTAATCAAAGTGTCCTTCAATATACTTTTTTTTTTTTTTTGGTTGCACCTTGTGGCTTTGTGGGATCACAGTTCCCCGACCAGGGACTGAAACAGGGCCATGCCCGTGAAAGCCCAGAATCCTAACCACTAGCCCACCAGAGAACTCCCAACTTTTAATCAACGAAGATTCATGAAATCAGGGACCTGATCCAGAACAAAAGAAATAATCAATAAATATGTCCTCACATATACACTACTAGGGATTTGGTTTGCTAATATTCATTTAGGATGTTTAAAATACATTTACAAGTGAAAGTAATTTTCAGTTTTTCTTTTTTTATGCTTCAGAATAGTTTATGTAACAAAGACACTGTTTACAAACCTGTGCCTTGTGCCTCTTCAGAGTACAAATGATTTAGGGTAGAGATTTTCAATTTCTTCACGCTTTTTGGTTTAATCAGCTTTTCCTAAACTTTCATTAAGTCAGTTTTGATAATTTAAATTTTCTTAGAAATTATCATTTTATCTTGAAAGTAAAATTTATCATTGCAAAGTTTTACATAGTACTTTCATACAACTGGTTAAATTTTCATATCGGTGGTCTTTAAATTTGTTTGGATTATCTATGTAGGTAAGTGTAGTATTGGCAAATGAGGAAAGTTTCACCTCTTCCTTTTCATTTTTTTACACCACTAACCTCTATTTGTTGGAACGTTGTATTGACTGAGCTTCAAGTACAAGCAGTGAAAGCATGTATCCTTGTCTTGGTCCTTAGTGCTAAAATTAAATTCAATATTAAGTTTGATTTTTAAATTTTTTAAACAGGTAACTTTTATCAGGTTAAGGAAATTTCTTCTCTATTCATTTGGCAAAACTTGCCTGTAAAACTATCTGGGTGTAGAATCTTATTTTGACTCTTGATTTAATTTCTTTAATAGCTATTGCATTCATTAGTTTTCTAATTCTTCTTGAATCAATTTTGGTAACACACATGTAGAAAATGATTCATTTCTTCTAATTGTATAAAAAAGTATCAGTATAAACCATTCATGATATTCCTTTATGGCTTCTAAAATCTCTATTATTGTATTTATAACTATAGACACTTGTTCCTTTTTTTTTTTTTTTTTAATTTTTATTTGTACCTTTCCTCTTTTTTCTTCACTCTTGCCTTGAGATCTGTCTTTGTCTATTTTCCTCACTCTTTCAGAAAACCGGTTTTTGGTTATTTTTTCTATTTAATTATTTTCTGATCTTAACTTTATTTTTTCTACTAAAGATTTACCCTGTAGTTTTTCTTCTAAACTCTTCAGAAAATGCTGAGCTTATTTATTTTCCATCTTACTAGTTTTTAAATCAATGCATTAAAGCTGTAAAATTTTCTAAGTACTCTTTCAATGTATTCCAACAGCTTTAATATCTAATACTTTCATTATGGCTATTTTAAAATATTTTGAGTTTCACTGTGATTTCCATCTTTAATGCAGAAGTTATTTAGGAATATGTTTCTGAACATATGGGTTTTTTAAAAATTGTTGGTTTCTAATTTAACTGCATTATGATCAGAGAAAATGTGAATGATGTAAAGTCTGGAAATACATTCAGAATTCCTTTATTTAATACATAATCAATTTTTAAATAAATGTCACATATGTCTTTGAAAGGAATGTGTATTCCCTATTCACTGAAATAGGTATAAACATTATACACATATGTAATACATGCGTCTACTGAATCAAGCTTGTTAGTTTTATCAAATCTTCTCCATTTTTACTAATTGTTTTCCTGTTTAATGTATTAAATTCAGATTAAAACATATGTTTAGAAACTTCCACTGAATTGTGCACTAGTCAAACCTGGTCAAACTTGGTAACTCCCCCCACAGTCTGCTTTGCTTGTGTTTTATGCTGTGTTATTAGGTACACAACGTTGAACCACTATTATATCTTCCTAGTGGATTATTCCATTTGTTACTAATACTTTGTGTCTTAAGGTCAATTACAACTGATGTTAACCTTCCTGCACTAGCTCTCTCTTGATCTGTACTTCCATAGCTTATCTTTCCCTATCCTCATTTTTTAGACTTTCTGTTGGTGCTGTTTTAGGTATGTTCTTATTAAGCCCATTGGAGAGGGATCATATCAATCAATCAACCAACCAATAAACCTGATTGGATAGTCTATCTTTTAAAGGGTAAGTGAGTTTTTTTGATTGAATAGCTTTTCTATTTGGGGTGGGGAATGGGGTTCTCATTTCCCTCCTTTCCTGTATTAATAGGTTTTTGAGGGTTTTTTAAAAAAGTTTCTTTCCCTCTGAGAATTCTCTCAAATTCTCAAATTCAGTAGAAAAATTTACAACTTTATTTTCACCCATCTGTAACTGAAATTTAACATTTCCTTCACTTATGAATATAAACAACAAACCATGAATAGTTTTTATAGTACCTCTCACACTGTCACCAATAGAAATCACAGATAATTTCATCTTACATTTCAGTTTTAATAGAGATCTAGAATAACTATTTACACTCAAAACCACTTTGAAATTATAGTAATTGTTAAAAGCATGGCTTGCTCACTAATATGTTAATAAATAAGCATATATGTACTATCATATTATAAATTTGTAAAAATACCTGATAGCTATATTTCAGGAATAATTGGTTCCCTTTGTAATGCTATGTGTTTTGTTTTATAAATTTAAAAACATTCTGAGAAAGGATCTATAGGTTTCACCAAACTACCAAAGTGTTTGTGGCATAAAAAAGGTTAAGAAAAAAAAACCCCAATATATTAAAGTGTACAACATCTGTAGTAAATCTGTATTCCAACTTGATTTTGTTGGCTGTTCTGGTTAGTATTAAAGTTTTTCAAACATTCTAGAAATTTGGGTTGCATGCTTTTGTGAAAGATTTTTGGTGCTGTTTTTGTTTTGTTTTTTAAATTTTATCTCCTCCTATGTTCCCCCACGGCATCTGTTTTGTAGCTACCTCCACTTAGGTCTCCATTCCAAAACCAGTCCTAAGATGGTGGTTCAGAGTAATATTATAGACCCCGTCACAGAGTCAGTGGGGACTTAGTTAAATTCCTATTTATTATGGTATGTCTCCCACCTTTCTAAGCTCTCAGCCCCATGAAAGTTCAAGCAGTGGTTAGTAGAAGCTTTTTTCAGCCTCCTTTCTTGAGCAAAATATCCTGACCCTACTCCTTGGCTTCAAGCAGGGAACCAGAATCCAATCCTCTACCTCCTGTGGATAAGGTGGCCTTTGTGGATTTGGGCTGATTTAAAGGGAAGGGATAAAAATGCTTATGTATCACCATCTTTAACCAGTTTTATAAGGAGAGGTCTAAATATTGTTTGTTTATAGTTGGTAATTTTAGTTTCTCTCTTTTATCTAGATTTTAATTATTTTAAACTCAGGAATGAATGTTGATTTTGTTTTTACCAAAAAGCTTTAAAACATCTGTCTAGTCTAGATAATCATATCTAGATAATCATATCTCTTCTCTGACTTGTTAATATGGTAAACTAATTTAATATTTCCTAATATTGACTCAATTGTGTGTCTAAATGAGCTGAATTTGATTATGTCATAAATTTCTTTTGAACAATATATTTAAGATATTACACAAATATTCACAAGTGAAACTTGACTTTCTTTGTGTATTATGTGGGTGTGTCATCTTTTTAAAGTTTGGTATTACCATGTTAATGGTTTCAGTAAGAACTAGGATGACTACTAAAATTACTTTCTGATTTTATGAGGCTGGCTGTGTAAATCCAAATTTGTTAACTCCATCCAGAATTTAGGAAATCTTCCCTTAGATGTGGAGCTCACTTCCAATATTGTTCTGCATTTCAGTATTTTGCTTGGTTTTTAGCGTAGCTTTGTGAAATCTCAAGGATCCAACACATGATCAGAACCAGATGGCAGTGTTCCATATCACCTCCTTTGTGCTGGCAAGAATTTCCAAGTTTTACATAACTGAGCTGGTAGGCTGCAAATTTAATTTGGGGTTGGATTTTTAGGTTAAAAGAAAAAAAATCTCCAAAAAGTCTAGTTTTATGTTTAAAAAATATTTGGAATCCCTATGGTAAAATATTACTTTGTAAACACATTTGTACTTAGTCATGTTATAAGTAACAGAAAATAGGCATATTGTTCAGATTCCAACATTGGTACTGCTGCAGAAGGATAACCTTAATGGTACATCCTACCAATCCATCAAGCAAGGGAATCATACTTCTCACAGAGGAGTGTTACAGCTTCCACAGAAGCTCGGCTCCAGTGTTCCAAAAGATGTGGCCTGGGGCAGAGAGGCACCAAAGGAAAACATACCATATGTCCCTGTTTTACTTCCACAGAAAAAAAGGGGATAGACTACAATTGGGTTCCTCAAGAGACTGGTTTTCTCATTAGTTAATGAATATAAAAGAGGAACATGGAAAGATTCAAAAATAGGCTAAATTTACAATCTCATTTGTAAAAAAATTGTAAAATTAAGGGATGTATGTCTATGATCTACAAGGTCTCTTCTAAATCTAAAATTCCATGATCCTTACCTATAAAAATGTAATTAATGAAAGAATGTCAAAGATGCCTTTGTGCTGTCTCTGTGACAGGAATGGCATTCTTAACTGTGTTATGGTTCTTTGTTTAGGTACACTATTTTTTTTTCTCCCCTTCAGGCAAATTTTTTTTTTTTTCCTAATAGCTTTTATATAATTTCCTTAAGCAAGCAATATCTAGTTCCACTGAATGTTTCCTTCTTAACATCTTACTCCCACAGTTTTTCTCTGCAATTTTAAATGTCTGTAAATGAATCTTAATTTTCCTGATTTATATCATATTTATTCTTAGGATCTTAAACTTATGGTTATTTCCCCTAGGAATATCTTTCATTTTGTATTCTTAACAAATGTTCTATTGTCTCAGTGCTATGAAAGAAAGAGATTTTTCTAGACACAGTATTTATCCATCATCAGCTTATTTTAAGTTTTATACACAGACATAGCCTACAATCATGTTGTAACTCATTACGGTAGAGGACTCTACTAACAAGACCAAGATTATGGGTTAGATCTCCAAGTGGATTACTGAGTCCTGTTTATTTGTCTCATGGCCAAAGATTACACTGTTGATCCTAATAAGCTGTTTTGCAAATGTGTACCTTTTGTTAAAAAACTGCCTAGAAGAATACGGATGGCTCAGTGCAAATTCATTACCGCCATTAGAAAATATTCAAAACACATGCCCTAATAAAAGAGGAAGAACGGGTTGCTATTCCTACCCTCAAGATAGTACTGATAAATATAATTTACTATATTTTCTGAAAAATCATCTTTTTATATTACTGCATGTTGAGCAATGATACTTGGAAACTGAACTTATACTTTGTAATAAAATATCATACAATAATACAGGAAGGTATCAGAATTACCTTATAGTAATAATTTCCCCTGGGTTTGCCCTTATGAACCAGCTACAGTTGATTCTGGCAGGATATTCAGAAGGCCAGCCTGGGCTCGTGATTATACCACTTGGTACTCGAATTTGTTCTGGAGTTTCTCCACAAGCTGGAAGATAGTCAAAGCAATCTTAGCTAATTATTATACTTTAAAACAAAGCATTAAGTAAATCAGTATTTATTTAAAAATAAAAAACTTCAGACATCAAATCATATACAATAAAATATGGTATTGCTGACCTTAAAAAGCTTTTATTATTCTAATGAAATCATTTTATTTTCTTCCCTTTTAGTCAAAGTATCTTATTCTAATTAAATACAACGTTTTAGGGAGGTGTGGAAGTTTTCAAATTGGATCCCTGAATAACATTAAAATTGTTAAGATTGCTAGCTTTGGCCATGGAGATCAGTTGATCCATCTATCTTTTTTCAAAATTCACTTTTAAATTTATTTTATTATAAACTACCTAAAGTTCAACTTTACTGAACTACTTTTTGGACACTTTAAATTAAAAAAAATCAGATAAATAGTCTTCTGAACAAAATAATTAAAGGAAAGCACGTATAAACATAACAGTAAGATGCTGGGTTGTTAAGAAGTTAGTGGATGATTGGATAAAGACAGCAAAACATTACTTCAGAATTACTTCAAAGCAGTTCTTTAATTCATTCCATGAATACTTCGGAACTTTATTACAGGGTCATAAATGATTCCTAAATTATTTTAAAAATAAAGGCTTGAAATAGTCAGTGATTAAAGTAGCATGATGTGGTTAGATATCTAAATATTTTAGAATAGAGAATAAATTCAAACTACTACCAACACTTTCCCTGTATTATTCTCCTTTCATTATCTTGAACTCTCACAGTTCACATTTTACCAATCTAGAATTCAGCTGATAATCTGACAATTTATTCTCCCTTAATTTATAAAAGAGTCACTGGTTCCAAGAAAATGCAATGAATGTTTAAACCTTCAGGAAAATGTAAAATCTTGGAACCTCTTATCTGATACAATTTTGACAAACTGGATTAGCTTATTTTTAAAGTAAGAGCGGATTAGAAGGAGCAAATTAGAAGTGGGGAGAGCAGCTGCCAAAATGACCATTGTGTGTGTGCGTGTCTGTGTGTGTGTATTAGAGGTTACAGTCTGCTCAACTTAGGGTAATTATGCTAGGAAGTAATTTTACAAAGTTTGTATCCATAATGATCAAAATAAAAGCAAGCTATATTGCTCAAAGAGTCAATACTTATTTCTATAGAATTACCCATTCCCTGAAAAAAACATGCAATCGAGGTTTTAAACCTCTGCAGGTTCATGCCTAAAATGCGTCTAGTCTGGAATTAGGGTATACCGCCAAAGGGATCTTGATTTTAATCACTTTTCAAACACAGAGATTCATGGCATAAAACACAAGGATATAATATATCAAGAGCCTAGCATACATCTTATTGCCCACACACAAAGCTTCCAATTTTTTTTTCGTTAAATTTCATTAAGAGTAAAATTTCCCTTACAAAACAGTGTAATTTGATACTTTAGGAAAAGACTAAATTTATCCAAATGTGATTCTATTTTGGGCTTATTAATACTGAAGTGCCAGAGTTTTGCTTCCAACCTTGTTCTAATGAGTTATTATCACAATAATTAATGAAAAGATGCCCTAAATCATTCATAAGACCTTTTTTCTTTCTTTACCTCCTCTTGCCAAAGCATTTTGTAGCAGTATGCTGAACAAATTCTTAAGTTCATGAAGATACAAACATACAAATAAACTGGCAAAAACTATTATCATCTCTCCCCCAGGATGTAGAAAACTGTTCATTTTCATTAAAAGATTCATTTACATTAAAGAGAATAATACAATTTTGAGTTAAACTGTGTTTAACTTACAAGTATAACACTGTAAATGGCATATAAGTACTGAAATACTTATTAGCTGATCTAACAGCAGTGAGACACATCCAAAAACTGGGTAGGAATAATCTATGACAAAGCAAACAACTCTTAACCTTTAAATAAATGGAGATGGAGAGACTAATTATAGGGGAAAACTAGAAATAATTTTATTAGGTTTTGCTTAAAATTTCTTTCCCCAAACATCTGAGAAACCCATAGGTGGTGCTCTTATACCAAAGACTAAAGAAATGATGATCTGGTATGGATGCTCAAAAATACTGTTGTGAATACTTTATTTTCACACAATTGCCAAAGGATAAGACATACTACTCGTAAATAAGAGTGGTTATTTTAAGATTCAGTATCTTACATTTCTAATTCACTTAGTACTTTTATAACATTATTTATAAATATTAATGATTCTCCCCAATCAAAAACAAAATTATTTTCTCTTAATGGGTTATGAATACGTATTTTGCTTAAATTTTGCAACATGACTGAGTTTGGCATTTTGTTTTAGATCCAGCCAGTGGTTTTTTTATCAACATTTTTATACGTACAATATTAATACATTGGGCATGTAGATTAATATACTCTAGCAGAAGCATAACTTATTCCCTTTTATATATGAGAAAGAATAAATCCAAATGCTCAAACAGTGTGATAAACATTAGAAATCATGAAAAAATTCCCCCCCCTTTTGAGCTTAGAGTTCGCCTATATATACTGGTAGATTTGGAATCAGAAGACCTAGATGCCATCTGTTCTATCTGCCACTATTAGCTTTGCCACAGTATAAACTACTAAACCTTTTTAAGACTTGGTTTCCTCATGTGTTAAAATAAGGAGTTGCTGTTTGGATATCTCTAAGGTCTATTTCAGCCCTAAATTATGGCCCCCCTCATCATCATAATATATTTCCACTATATTTCTGAAACTTATCAGGATGCATTGATACATTTTTTTCGTATTTCATCACTTTGCATTTTCTCTTTGACCCACTGAGATCACACTTCCAATTCTTACCTTTACCCCTTAAGAACTGTGTTAGCAAGCAAAGGCCATCACGGAGCTCACCACCAAATCAAATGTACCCTCACTCCCAATGGTACCTGATCTCTCCAGAGCATCTGACAGTGATTTTTTTCCTCTTGATACTGTACTACCTTGACTTTGCTGACATCACTCTTCTGGTTCTTCTAACTCAGACTATTCAGTGTTAGTTCTCTAGCACTAGATCCTTCTTCCTCAGCCAGCTCCTGATATATTGGTGTTCATGGTTCATGCCCAAGCCTTCTACTCTTCTCACTCTCTATGGAAGATCTCATTCACTCCTACATTTCCACTATGATCTATAGTTCATGAGTTTAAAAATCTTTAACCCAGAGATTTTGCATAATCAAGGGCCCACTGGACATTCCAACCTCAAATTCAACATGATCAGAACTGTGTGTTTCTCAAATCCTTCTCTTTATTCTATATTCTGAATCGTTATTATCTTAGGCATCATATTTGGCAAAAGGAATAGTCATTTCACCTAATTCAAGTAAAAAGGAAACTTACCTTAAGAATACCACAAGCAATCTCAAGGATTTTTTAAGCATAGGAAATAAAGCTCACAGCAACTAAAACTAGAAATCTCAAAGTCAGAACCTGAGGCTGCCTTCACCACCTCTTAAATCAAGGCTTGCTTTATGTCCTACACATCTGCCCCAGTCTTCCAACTGGCTTTCTGAGTCCTCTATTTTTCCATTATTTCAGTATCTTATAATGATTTCCCATTCCCAACTTATAATAACACTTCAGCTTAAGTATCTACCATCAACTGTAATTTCACTGTTTTCTTATTTTGTTATATTTATACTATTATTCATTTCATATTATACCCTTTTACATAAAGGATTTGAGGTGACTTATTATTGCAATCAGTTTGATAATACTTAAGCATCCACTTCCTCAAAAAACCGCCTACCACATAGAGTGCTGCAAGAATTAAATACAATTATTTTGGTAAAGGAATTAGCACACTGCTTGGATTACGGCAAGTTGTTAATAAATAACGTCACAAGATATGCCAAATCAGATTGGTTGGCAGTAATGCCTGGAATGAGGTACTGAGGTGATTACTAAGGCAGTGTTCAGGCTAAATGGGAAAGAGGGCAGTAACTGTTCATTTAATATGTGCTGGGCACCATTACACTCTTGAAAGAATGGGAAATTATGCCACAATTAACTGGTTATCTGACATGGATTGGGATACATACTCACAAAACACTGCTTTATGGAATGAATTTCTTTTTGCTCTAAAGAAAATTTTTATTTGGTTCTGCTAGCTTTAACCTCATCTTTCTAGATTTTGACTATACTCCACTTTAGGATGTACCAAACCTGACCTTCTCTTACCTGCATTTATTCTAGCCCTATCTTCTCTACTGTTTACACATAGTTATTTTATCAATAGCTACTGTCTGGTTATTTCTTCAATAGAGTTAGTTTATATGTAATTGGCAAATAGAGGAATCTTGTCACTATAATGCAAAGTTGTGAAAGATTTTATTCCCAGCATATTAATGACTTGAAGTAACCAGGGGCAGGAGAAAACCCCTACAGAAGCACCTTCCTTTACTGCAAGACGTGGTTACTTTTACTGGTTTAAAGAATTACTTGACTTTCCTTTATATTAAGCTATCTTGGGAGGCTGCAAGTATAGACGGAGATGTGAACACCTTTCCCCACTATCAAAATAAAATAAAACAAAACACTTTAATTGGTGAAGGGTATCTCCGAATTATGTTTTTAGTTTTGATTAAACTGGTCTCCACTAGAAGCAAATATCTTCACGGAGGAAGTATGAACTCCAGAGTACATGGCTGCAAAGTGTGGACTGGGTCTAGGTGTAAACGTCAGAAGGTATCTGTGCTGCCACTTGGATCGATATTTTACTTGGTAGCGCTAAACTTAAAAAGTTATACAGCTGGAAGCAATCTGTACCAACATTACCTTTCTCATAAGCCCTGTTAGTTTAGTGTTCACTTTTGCAGAATGTGAGATTTTCCAGGAACACACACATGGCATTATGGCAGGAATGACTGTATTTTAGTCTTTGCTCATTTTGCTTCCTTAATATATCTCTTAATAACCAGTATCAACTTTTTGTTCTCAGAACACAAATATCTACCAAAAAAAAAAACTATTTAATTTACTTTAGTCAGTATCTTTCGATATAAACAAATGCTCATGTATTTTGGAGGATGATGATGATATGTAACTCTGCTTTTGATAAATTTCCCGTAACTCCAGAAACAGAAGCTCCCAAATTAAAAGGGTTCTAAACATTCATTCAAAAAAGGTAGCAACAACAACAAAAAAAGTAGCAACTTTCAACTTGGATAGAGACTTCTTCACAGGAGAATGCAGTGATTAGGTTATCTGATTAGTCCCCAAAAGCCTATTTCATTTGTAGTGAATCTAGTGTACAGGATATTTGGAATGAAAAATAAAAGAAAATGGCATTATTACAATGCTACTGGTTAAAATGCACTGAAAGGCTAAACTAAATATATACAGTTTTAAATTTATCATGTATGTTCTCAATTAAGAAAAGGAGAATTAACTGAAGAATAAATAGGTAGAGATTCTCTGATGGAGCTCTTAATGAGATTTTGATAATTTCCGGGTTTAAAACACAAGGATCTCACTGTATAGTTTAGAAAACAGGACAAAACTGATTGAGAAACACTCAAGACTTCATGTTTATTCTGATACTAGTTCAATAATCCCACAGAAAAGCAAATAGCTATGGTTTTAAAACTGGATTAGTACACCATACCTATTATCTTTAAAGCAACCATTTAAGAAATATAAACTGTTCAAACAACCTCTACTTTAGAGGCCACATGGGAGAGAAGAGGGTAACTTCAAAGTAACGTCAAACTGCCCTTCAATTTGAGATTTCATGGTTTTTAAAGCTTGAAAAAAAGAGGCACGCAAGGAAATTTATGGTTAGAAATGAGCTACTTTTAAAAGAAAAAGTACAATTTCCTGTTCCGCAGATGAAGAATTGGATTTCTTTTCAAAACTGACAAGGGTTGTTGGCACTTTATGACTAAAAGCGACCTGCAGTCTTTGTTCCTTTGGTTTTAACAAACCACAAAACTGAAATATAAGTAAAAATCAGCTATGTTTACTGACCACCTTAAGTGCATAAGATACAATACGAAAAGCACAAAAGAGGAGCATGAAGAAAATTAATGCTCTCATAGGCATTGAAGTTTTGTAAAAATGATTTATGCTTATTAACTGAATCCAAGAAACATAAAATATAAACAGGTATGAGAGCATACAAGACAATATGATCCTAAATGATATAATGCATAAAGTAATTTAAAGCAATGTATCATAGGGCATGGGGTATTATTAAACAGAAAAAAAAAAGGCCTACATTTGGGCCTGCATTATGTAAGTCAAGTTTACTCGACTATTAACATAGTATTTCTTTCATTGAAAGGAAGTAAAAAGAGCACATTCCAAATTAGAAGAATTTAATTACTCAATTCTTTAGATACTAGTTAAGGCAAGATAGGCTACTGCTCAAAGAAGTGATATGATACAAATATTCTGTAAAGATTACTTTGCTGTACTGTAACCTGTGGGAAGGGAAACTGGTGAGGCAAAGAGATCAGCTAAGAAGCAAATACAGAAGCTCCTCTACTTGTAAAATTTTACTTTATGAAAGTTTCAGTATGAAACAAAAGCACGCTCACCCTGTTCACAGCGAAGGACAGCATTTATAGTCAACAGTGGTCACTATCATTTGGCCATCTCGTTTTTCAGAGTATAGAGTGTTTTATAAATACTAACTCCATTTTGGCTGTTAAATACAAAAGCAATTCCACATGTTGAAAATACGAATAAGAAGGGTTTGATTCCAACGGAAATAAATGACATTAATAAAAAATACCATCTTCAAAATAAAAAATTAGTAAGCAAATGGTGACTGTTGAACAGCCATATGGGATGAGAGTACGAATGATTCTGAGGGTAATAAGTGAATCAAGCCATAAATGGAAAATGCTGTGCTTATGTAAGCAATAAAAGGCACCGAGACATGGGAAAATTAAAATGTATAGTTAGATGATTAGTATGGAAAGAAGATACCAACTGGCCCACTGTTAATTTAGGAGAAGGGAACCAGTTTGAAAACTTATGGCTAAGTATGGTGCACAGTGCTGAAGATGAGATTTTTGTTGCAAGTCAGAAGCTTATGGTTCACAAGTTCAAGGCCCATGAGTATACTCAAAGTGAGGCGTGTGTGGTCAGGTCTGTGGGTCCCATGGCTGATGATAATGTTACTGCCTATCAGGTATTTCCTTTTCTTGTGTCTTTTCGCATTTAATTCTTACTATTATTAGCCCTATTTAACCAATGAGGAAAAAATGGAGGCACAGAGAAGTTATTTTCCTAAGGTCAGAAAAAGTAAGTGTCACAGCTGGGATTGGAACCCAGGCAGTGGGCTTCAGAACTGCACTCTTAACCACTAAGACACACTACTGCCCACTAGGGAGCTCCCTATGACACCTGGAATAATTATCAGGGGGTGGGTGGAAAGCTGCCTCCATAGAATTTCAATAAAGATAAAAACGGTCTGTTTTGGTAAAAAATGTCTTGGTCCTATATTAATGTGGAGAGAAAAGGTATAGGATCAATGATAACACAGAGAAAGAGGGTGTACTTAGATTTAAAGCTTATAAAGACTGATTCCTATTTGCTACAAATCTATATGGGGACTGCAGGCAGGAAGAAACTGCTCCTTAGTCTCTTTGGAATTAAAAAAATGACTTTGTAAACAGGATTCTAGAACTTCCTTTAATAATAAAACATACATATATATACATTAACTATAGGTTAGCTGATTAGGGAATGGGGCAGAATAGAGCAATAAGGGTATGCAGTGAATGCTGAGGGAGCTATTTCAAAGGAAAGAGAAACAGAGAAGAGGAAAGTAGAGAAGGCTGGGTGATTAGTGAAAAGGGGTTGTGTTCTTAAAGATGCTTAATACTGGACAGATGAGTCAGAGTTTACAAAGCAAGCATACTTAGTATGAAGGCCATGGGTCACTGACAACACAGGGCAAGTTACCAAGTGAGTATCAGAATCTGCAAGATGAATGATGTGGAAGTACAAGAGTGGTCCTTTGGCCGGCTGTGCCCCGTATGACACAGCTCAGCCCTGCCACTCAACAGGAAACCAAAGAAGTCCTGGCCAGGAAGAAACTCCTTCAGTTTGAAAATCCCCTTCTTGCAACTTGACTGGGTTTGTTGCTCACACTTAGCATCTTGATTTCTTTGACCCTTGTTGTCCAGACTCCTTTAATACCTGCGCTGTCATAATGGAAATGTCAGAACAGTCAACACACTAAGGATGGACTGAGCCGGAAGGAGACAGAGGTTGGACGTGATACTATCCCTGAGAATTACTCCAAATTTCATTCTAACTTTTTCAAGAAGTCAGCAAACTGAACTTTTCTTTTTAGGGAAATAAGTAGTAGCACTCTAACAGCAATATTTACTAGTCTAAGATGAGAAAGCTTTTAATTATCATTTAAAAGGTAAGAATCAGGGGGCACCTTCAAGATGGTGGAGGAGTAAGATGTGCAGATCACCTTCCTCCCCACAAACACATCAAAACTACATCTACATGTGGAACAACTCCTACTGAAACCTACTGAACGCTGGCAGAACACCTCAGACCTCCCAAAAGGCAAGAAACTCCCCACGTACCTGGGTAGGGCAAAAGAAAAAAGGAAAAAGAGAGACAAAAGAATAGGGACGGGACCTGCACCTCTGGGAGGGAGCTGTGAAGGAGGAAAAGTTTCCACACACTAGGAAGGCCCTTCACTGGTGGAGACGGGGGGTGGCGGGGGGGAAGCTTTGGAGCCACGGAGGAGAGCACAGCAACAGGGGTGCAGAAGGCAAAAGCAGAGAGATTCCTGCACAGAGGATCGCTGCCGACCAGCACTCTCCAGCCCGAGAGGCTTGTCTGCTCACCCGCTGGGACGGGTGGGGGCTGGGAGCTGAGGCTCGGGCTTCGGAGGTCGGATCCCAGGGAGAGAACTGGGGTTGGCGGCGTGAACACAGCCTGAAGGGGGCTAGCGTGCCACAGCTAGCCGGGAGGGAGTCCGGGAAAAAGTCTGGACCTGCTTAAGAGGCAAGAGACCATTGTTTCGCGGCGCGCAAAGAGAGGGGATTCAGAGCACCGCCTAAATAGGCTCCAGAGATGGGTGCGAGCCACAGCTATCATCGTGGACCCCAGAGACGGGCATGAGATGCTAAGGCTGCTGTTGCAGGCACCAAGAAGCCTGTGTGCAAGCACAGGTCACTATCCACACCTCCTCTCCGGGGAGCCTGTGCAGCCCGCCACGGCCAGGGTCCCGTGATCCTGGAACAACTTCCCCGGGAGAACAAATGGCACTCAGGCTGTTGCAATGTCACACTGGCCTCTGCCCCGCAGGCTCACCCCGCATTCTGTACCCCTCCCTCCCCCGAGCCTGAGTGAGCCAGAGCCACCGAATCAGCTGCTCCTTTAACCCCATCCTGTCTGAGCGAAGAACAGACACCCTCAGGTGACCTACATGCAGAGGCGGGGCAAATCCAAAGCTGAACTCCAGGAGCTGTGTGAACAAAGAGAAAGGGAAATCTCTCCCAGAGCCTCAGGAGCAGTGGATTAAATCTCCACAATCAACTTGATGTACCTGCATCTGTGGAATACCTGAATAGACAATGAATCGTCCCAAAATTGAGGCGGTGGACTTTGGGAGCAACTGTAGACTTGGGGTTTGCTTTCTGCATCTAATTTGTTTCTGGTTTTATGTTTATCTTAGTTTAGTATCTAGAGCTTATTATCATTGGTAGATTTGTTTATTGATTTGGTGGCTCTCTTCTTTTTAATTATAAATATATATATATATATATATATATATGTATTTTTCTTCCTTTTTCTCTTTTTCTGAGTGTGTATGTGTATACTTCTTTGTGTGATTTTGTCTGTATAGCTTTGCTTTTGCCATTTGTCCTAGGGTTCTGACTGTCCGTTTTTGTTTTTTTTTTTTAGTATAGTTTTTAGCGCTTATTATCATTGGTGGATTTGCTTTTGGCTTGGTTGCTCTCTTCTTTCTCTCTCTTTTTTTTGTTACTTTTTTATTTTTACTAATTTTTTTCTATTTTAATAACTTTATTTTATTCTTTCTTTCTTTTCCTCCCTCCCTCCCTCCTTCTCTCTCTCTCTCTCTTTCTTTCTTTCTTTTTCTCCCTTTTCTTCTGAGCTGTGTAGCTGACAAGGTCTTGGTGCTCTGGCCAGGTATCAGGCCTGAGCCTCTGAGGTGGGAGAGCCGAGTTCAGGACATTGGTCCACCAGAGACCTCCCAGCCCCACGTAATATCAAACAGTGAAAGCTCTCCCAGAGATCTCTATCGCAACGCTAAGACCTAGCTCCACTCAATGAACAGGAAGATACAGTGCTGGACACCCTATGCCAAACAACTAGCAAGACAGGAACACAAACCCACCCATTAGCAGAGAGGCTGCCTAAAATCATAATAAGGACACAGACACCCAAAAACACACCACCGGACGTGGACCTGCCCACCAGAAAGACAAGATCCAGCCTCATACACCAGAACACAGGCACCAGTCCCCTCCACCAGGAAGCCTACACAACCCACTGAACCAACCTTACCCACTGGGAGCAGACACCAAAAACAACAGGAATTACGAACCTGCAGCCTGTGAAACAGAGACCCCAAACACAGTAAGTTAAGCAAAATGAGAAGTCAGAGAAATACACAGCAGATGAAGGAGCAAGGTAAAAACCGACTGGACCAAACAAATGAAGAGGAAATAGGTGGTCTACCTGAAAAAGAATTCAGAGTCATGATAGTAAAGATGATCCAAAATCTTTGAAACAGAATGGAGAAAATACAAGAAACGTTTCACAAGGACCTAGAACTAAAGAGCAAACAAACAAGGATGAACAACACAATAAATGAAATTTAAAATTCTCTAGAAGGAATCAACAGCAGAAGAACTGAGGCAGAAGAACAGATAAGTGACCTGGAAGATAAAATAGTGGAAATAACTACCGCAGAGCAGAATAAAGAAAAAAGAATGAAAAGAATTGAGGACAATCTCAGAGACCTCTGGGACAACATTAAACGCACCAACATTTGAATTATAGGGGTCCCAGAAGAAGAAGAGAAAAAAAAAGGGACTGAGAAAATATTTGAAGAGATTATAGTTGAAAACTTCCCTAATACAGGAAAGGAAATAGTCAATCAATTCCAGGAAGCGCAGAGTCCCATACAGGATAAATCCAAAGAGAAACACGCCAAGACACATATTAATCAAACTATGAAAAATTAAATACACAGAAAAAATATTAAAAACTGCAAGGGAAAGCAACAATTAACATAAAAGGGAATCCCCATAAGGTTAACAGCTGATCTTTCAGCAGAAACTCTGCAAGCCAGAGGGAGTGGCAGGACATATTTTAAAGTAATGAAAGGGAAAAACCTACAACCAAGATTACTCTACCCAGCAAGGATCTCATTCAGATTTGACGGAGAAATTAAAACCTTTACAGACAAGCAAAAGCTAAGAGAATGCAGCACCACCAAACCAGCTCTACAACAAATGCTAAAGGAACTTCTCTAGGCAGGAAAAACTAGAGGAGGAAAAGACTTACAATAACAAACCCAAAACAATTAAGAAAATGATAATAGGAACATACATATTGATAACTACCTTAAATGTAAATGGATTAAATGCTCCAACCAAAAGACATAGACTGGCTGAATGGATACAAAAACAAGACCCGTACATATGCTGTCTACAAGAGACCCACTTCAGACCTAGGGACACATACGGACTGAAAGTGAGGGGATGGAAAAAGATATTCCATGCAAATGGAAATCAAAAGAAAGCTGGAGTAGTAATTCTCATATCAGACAAAACAGACTTTAAAATAAAGACTATTACAAGAGACAAAGAAGGACACTACCTAATGATCAAGGGATCAATCCAAGAAGAAGATATAACAATTGTAAATATTTATGCACCCAACATAGGAGCACCTCAATACATAAGGCAAATGCTAACAGCCATAAAAAGGGAAATCAACACAATCACAGTAGGGGAGTTTAACACCCCACTTTCACCAATGGACAGATCATTCAAAATGAAAATAAATAAGGACACACAAGCTTTAAATGATACATTAAACAAGATGGACTTAATTGATATTTATAGGACATTCCATCCAAAAACAGCAGATTACACTTTCTTCTCAAGTGCTCATGGAACATTCTCCAGGATAGATCATATCTTGGGTCACAAATCAAGCCTTGGTAAATTAAAGAAAACTGAAATCGTATCAAGTATCTTTTCTGACCACAACGTTATTAGATTAGATATCAATTACAGGAAAAAAACTAAAAAATACAAACACATGGAGGCTAAACAATACACTACTAAATAACCAAGAGATCATTGAAGAAATCAAAGAGGAAATCAAAAAATAGTAGAAACAAATGACAATGAAAACACGACAACCCCAAAACTATGGGATGCAGCAAAAGCAGTTCTAAGAGGGAAGTTTATAGCAATACAATCCTACCTCAAGAAACAAGACACATCTCAAATAAACAACCTACTCTTACACTAAAAGCAATTAGAGAAAAAAGAATTTAAAAAACCCCGAAGTTAGCAGAAGGAAAGAAATCATAAAGATCAGATCAGAAATAAATGAAAAAGAAATGAAGGAAACGACAGCAAAGATCAATAAAACTAAAAGCTGGTTCTTTGAGAAGTTAAACAAAATTGATAAACCATTAGCCAGACTCATCAAGAAAAAAAGGGAGAAGACTCCAATCAATAGAATTAGAAATGAAAAAGGAGAAGTAACAATTTACAATGCAGAAATACAAAGGATCATGAGAGATTACTACAAGCAACTCTATGCCAATAAAATGGACAACCTGGAAGAAATGGACAAATTCTTAGAAAAGCACAACCTTCTGAGACTGAACGAGGAAGAAATAGAAAATATAAACAGACCAATCACAAGCACTGAAACTGAAACTGTGATTAAAAATCTTCCAACAAACAAAAGTCCAGGACCAGATGGCTTCACAGGCCAATTCTATCAAACACTTTGAGAAGAGCTAACGCCTATCCTTCTCAAACTCTTCCAAAATATAGCAGAGGGGGAACACTCCCAAACTCGTTCTATGAGGCCATCATCATCCTGATACCAAAACCAGACAAAGATGCCACAAAAAAAGAAAAGTACAGGCCAATATCACTGATGAACATAGATGCAAAAATCCTCAACAAAATACTAGCAAACAGAATTCAACAGCACATTAAAAGGATCACATACCATGATCAAGTGGGGTTTATCCCAGGAACGCAAGGATTCTTCAATATACGCAAATCAATCAATGTGATAAACCATGTTAACAAATTGAAGGAGAAAAACCATATCATCATCTCAAAAGATGCAGAAAAATCTTTCGACAATATTCAACACCCAGTTATGATAAAAACCCTCCAGAAAGTAGGCATAGAGGGAACTTACCTCAACATAATAAAGGCCATATATGAGAAACCCACAGCCAGCATCGTTCTCAATGGTGAAAAACTGAAACCATTTCCACTAAGACCAGGAACAAGACAAGGTTGCCCACTCTCACCACTATTATGCAACATAGTGTTGGAAGTTTTAGCCACAGCAATCAGAGAAGAAAAAGAAATAAAAGGAATCCAAATTGGAAAAGAAGAAGTAAAACTGTCACTGTTTGCAGATGACATGATACTACACATAGAGAACCCTAAAGATGCTACCAGAAAACTAGTAGATCTAATCAATGAATTTGGTAAAGTTGAAGGATACAAAATTAATGCACAGAAATCTCTTGCATTCCTATACACTAATGACGAAAAATCTGAAAGAGAAATTAAGGAAACACTCCCATTTACCACTGTAACAAAAATAAAATACCTAGGTATAAACGTACCTAAGGAGACAAAATACCTGTATGCAGAAAACTATAAGACACTGACGAAAGAAATTAAAGATGATACAAACAGATGGAGAGATCCATGTTCTTGGATTGGAAGAATCAACACTGTGAAAATCACTATACTACCCAAAACAATCTACAGATTCATTGCAATCCCTATCAAACTACCAATGGCATTTTTCACAGAACTAGAACAAAAAATTTCACATTTTGTATGGAAACACAAAAGACCCTGAAAGCCAAAGCAATCCTGAGAAAGAAAAACGGAATTGGAGGAATCAGGCTCTCTGACTTCAGACTATACTACAAAGCTACAGTAATCAAGACAATATGGTACTGGCACAAAAACAGAAATATAGATCAATGGAAGAGGACAGAAAGCCCAAAGATAAACCCACGCACATACGGTCACCTTATCTTTGATAAAGGAGGCAAGAAGATACAATGGAGAAAAGACAGCCTCTTCAATAAGTGGTGCTGGGAAAACTGGACAGCTACATGTAAAAGAATGAAATTAGAACACTCCCTAACACCATACACAAAAATAAACTCAAAATGGATTAAAGACCTAAATGTCAGGCCAGGCACTATAAAACTCTTAGCGGAAAACATAGGCAGAACACTCTATAACATAAATCACAGCAAGATCCTTTTTGACCCACCTCCTAGAGAAATGGAAATAAAAACAAAAATAAACAAATGGGACCTAATGAAACTTAAAAGCTTTTGCACAGCAAAGGAAAGCATAAAAGAGGCGAAAAGACAACCCTCAGAATGGGAGAAAATATTTGCAAACGAAGCAAGTGACAAAGAATTAATCTCCAAAATATACAAGCAGCTCATGCAGCTCAATATCAAAAAAACAAACAACCCAATCCAAAACTGGGCAGAAGACCTCCAAAGAAGGTCTTTGTATTTCTCCAAAGAAGATATACAGATTGTCAACAAACACATGAAAGAATGCTCAACATCACTAATCATTAGAGAATGCAAATCAAAACTACAATGAGGTATTACCTCACACCAGTCAGAATGGCCATCATCAAAAAATCTACAAACAATAAATGCTCGAGAGGGTGTGGAGGAAAGGGAACACTCTTGCACTGTTGGTGGGAATGTAAATTGATATAGCCACTATGGAGAAGAGTATGGAGGTTCTTCAAAAAACTAAAAATAGAACTACCATATGACCCAGCAATCCCACTACTGGGCATATACCTTAAGAAAACCGTAATTCAAAAAGAGTCATGTACCACAATGTTCATTGCAGCTCTATTTACAATAGCCAGGACATGGAAGCAACGTAAGTGTCCATTGACAGATGAATGGATAAAGAAGATGTGGCACATATATACAATGGAATATTACTCAGCCCTAAAAAGAAACGAAATTGAGTTATTTGTAGTGAGGTGGATGGAATCTGTCATACATAGTGAAGTAAGTCAGAAAGAGAAAAACAAATACCATATGCTAACACATACATATGGAATCTAAAAAAAAAAAAAAAAAGGTTCTGAAGAACCTAGGGGCAGGACAGGAATAAAGATGCAGACACAGAGAATGGACTTGAGGACGTGGGGAGAGGGAAGGGTAAGCTGGGACGAAGTGAGAGAGTGTCATGGACATATATACACTACCAAATGTAAAATAGATAGCTAGTAGGAAGCAGCCGCATAGCACAGGGAGATCAGCTTGGTGCTTTGTGTCCACCTAGAGAGGTGGGATAGGGAGGGTGGGAGGGAGACGCAAGAGGGAGGAGATATGGGGATGTATGTATATGTATAGCTGATTCACTTTGTTATACAGCAGAAACTAACACACCACTGTAAAGCAATTATACTCCAATAAAGATGTTAAAAATAAATAAATAAATAAACAAAAAGTTAAGAATCAGTGCAAGCAGAAAACTTTATATTAATTTATAATGCACACTCCGAAGACTCTTTCATTACTTTCAGACTTATTTCCAGAAATCATACATTTCTATGGCAAGCAGGATATCCTATATCCAGGAAATCCTATATCCAGAATGAATATTAAATAGATATTCATTCCTCTGTATTAGTACAGATACTTAAGAATGAACACAGCGATATTTTTATTCCTATTATTTTTAGTGATTTTTTTTAAGGACCAAAATATTCACTTGGTCATCAACTCTATTCAAGGCAGGTAATTCCTTGTTTCTTAAAGCTCACTAATGTCCAGAACAAACAAATAATAATCAGAGGCTACATGGCAGTAAAATAATATATATTTTAAAAAGTCAAGATAGGTACAAAATATGGAAAAAGATAGAAGGAAAAATAGAAAACACAGTTTTTTTAGTTCTAATAGTGTCACAGCACAATATGAATAAGATCAGAAGAGTACTCTTAATGGAACTAGCTAACTAGCTTTATCCTAAAACTTCTAAGGGCAAGAATAATTTTCAATTTTGCTAGCAAAGCGTAAGATAAAATGAATCCAGAAGATTCAACCTTTTATATCTTTTTTTAAAAGGACATAAAAGGGCAACTTTTTTCCTGGAAGAGCATAAAAACGATTGATATGTTACCTCCATTTTCTAAATTTAAGCACTCCAGGTGAATGAAATGCTAAGCAAACTACGACTTCTATTTCCTGAATGGGAAAAACTATTAATTTCTGAAGTTTACTGTGATTCTTGCTGGAAACATAGAAGAGGTAAGGCAGAATCAGCACATGAGCAAAGATAAATTGGCCTTGGAGTTCACAATTTTCTAAGTCATTTCTATCAGCCTTGATATAGTTTTTAGTATACTCACATCTTCTTCTGAGAGTGTTCCAATCTTGGTGTCTTCTGTCAAGAGTGATACCCAGAAACAAACCTAATATCAGACTCTGTTAGGGAGGAGTAAAGAACTATGATGGACTTTGTTCTGGATACTGTATTTCTATCACTGCAGCTTAAGATCAAATCACCCCCTAACTTGTATTGGTCTGTTAGTCAACTTGAAAACCAAAATCCAGTTTGCTTACCTGCTAAGTGACTGGCTTTTGCACAATAGATGCATAGTATCTTTAATCCATGCCTTAGCAAAAGTACAAAAAAGTAACATGATCTCACACTGAAGAATTATTCTCAAAGTAAAAAAAGGTTTATTCTCAAAGTTAAATAATGGAAAAGAAAATGTCAAATGTTTGAATGCAACTTGTTTTTTACCTTCAATGGATCTGGCCCACTCACTTGAGCAGATAAACTTCACTTCTACCATCTAAGCAGCGCACACTTCTGTCACATTACAACCTGTTCTGTCTATGGTACTGGTACATTTAATGTTCTGCTGTTGAGTTTATTTATTGTTTATTATAGTAATATACAATTCTAAGATATAACAATCTTGCTATAAATATGTAATTGTTCAGTAAATATGTGACAACATATGAAATGTTATGACTATGTAAATGCTTCACATAAAATATATTATTGTATAATAAAATGTTATAAACAATATTTAATTATATAGCATATATTACATGTAAAAGTATATATAATATATAATATAATAAACATTTATAATATATAAACATTATAATACTATATACTATAGTACTATATAATACTACCATTACTTTCTTTTCTGAAACTTATAGGCAATGCTCTACTCCAAAAGCTGAAGTGTCTCAAAAATAAACTCTGAAGGCAGGCAATGCCTTTAAAAATTAATAGTTTCCTAAACTAATGTGTTGTTGGTTTTTAAAAAAAACTGTACTCTGTCTTGTATTCTCCACTCACTTTCTTCATTTGAAGGACAGTTTCTTGGTTCACACTAAGTTCTATTTTTATATTCTAAAATCCTAAAAACCCTAAAATATATAAGCTTTCTTTTTCTTCTCTCCGTTTGAAACATGGATAAAAGACACTGTATTGGTCAAAAGAATTGGTGAAATTCTTTTTCGTAAGTTTAGCAAGAGGTCCAGGTATTTAACTGAATAATTGAAAATAACATTAAAATAACAGGAAAGGTACAAAGGGCGACTTGCACCTGCTGCTTTATTCATGCAATTTTTCTATATTTAAAAAAAAGCTGGAAACTGCTATCAAATAATTATAGTTTAAGCTTCATTTCCTTTCAGACTTTTTGTTTGGAAGATCTGAAAATTCTAGGATAATAAAAGTATTACCAGAGTAGATGTTCTTCCACAGAAACTTCAAAATACCGTATTATTATTTAACTGTGGTTAAAACAAAAGCCATTTTACTACAGTGCTCCACACTTCCGCAAAATGTTGCTAAACAATCTGTAAGCAAACTATTGCAATTTAGAAAATAATATCTCCTACTTTAAAAGGCCACAACTAAATTATTAGTTTAAAAAGGCTTATAGGACCAGCAGTGTGCTAGGCCTTTGAGTACTAGAATAGGAACTATAAAATGAAAAAATACAAAAGCAAGGAAGGGTGATGATTTTGATGAAATAAAAATTCTGACAGAACATAGGAAGAACAATGCCTAACTACTATTTTCTATACTCTGCTAATTCAGTTAATATGAACAAGGATTAAGAAAGAAACTTCCCAAGCAGATAACTCTCTTTCTCCACACTCAGAAGTTTCAGCCTTGCCTGACAAGATTTGAAGTCAAATGTAAAGTAGACTCAAGATAAGGCTAAGCTCAGGTAGAGCTTTTAGCTACAGATGTTATGAGGTACGAACATTTAGCAGCTGTATCACTGGTGAATTGGGAATAACATGTTAAACTTCATACATAAAAACTTTCTAGTCAAGAAAGCACATGCCCCAACATCTGTTCCTACTAGCAACCAGAAAATCTTTTTTAAATTTCAGGGTAGTTTTTGCCTAACCATAAAAGAAAGCCAATCCTATTCTTTTATTCTTTGCAATGTCACAACTCCAGGCCATGAATCAAAAAGAGAAGTAAACAGTTACATTTCTGAACAGTTTGGGGAAAATAAAAGGTTGGGACTTTAATAGAAACATAGTAAGAAAAAAGTTAAACCAGAAAAACATGATTATATGCAGTGTAAGTGCTCTCATACCTTGCAGATAGCTGTGTAGATTAGTACAATCCTTTTTGAAGGCAATCTGACAAAAGGTTTCTAGAGTCACTAAATTATTTATGACCTTTGATACAGTAATTCCAATTCTAGAAATCTATGCTAAAGAAATAATCTCAGAAATTAAAAAAGGGCTAAATATATATTAATATGTTCCTTGCAATATGATCCAGACTAGGGAGAACCCATTGGAAAAGAATCCATTGATATGTTTAAGAACATTACAATATAGCCACAGGATGGAAATTTTATACAGGCATTAAAATAACTATAAAAAAAATATATTCTATAAAATGTTAAATAGAAAAGGCAGGAGATAAAATTAGTTACAATCCAAATGCATATACAATTATCTTTAAGGTATGTACAGAAAAAGTACAAATGAAGTAAATTATAATATTATTAATTAGACCAAGAATGCAGGGTTAATGGGTGATTTTCGTAATCTTTTTGCTCTTTTTCCAATTTTTCTAAACGTTTAATGAAACTTGTATAATGCATAAACAGAATTTGTGAAAACAAGTAAAAAACTGACTTGGAAGTAATCAAGAGTAATGAGGACATAATCAAATTATATCTAGAATTACACTTTTTTAAAAAAATTGAAGTATAGTTGATTTACAATGTTGTGTTAGTTTCAGGTATCCAGCAAAGCGATTCAGTTATACATGTGTATATATGTATATATCTATTCTTTTTCAGATTCTTTTCCATTATAGGTTATTACATCTAGAATTATTCTGACTCAAATAAATATAGATTATAGAGTAAAATTCAAGTAATTCAAGTAAAATTAAAGTGGATACATATTAAAAATCAAATATATTTGTTCAATGTGTATAAATCAATCTGATCTAAAAAAATGTTTCATTCTATGTAGTAGATGAGCAATACATTAGCTATTTTACAAATTTAGACATTTAACAAAGAACATGAGGCATTTAATTTAGACATTTTTTAAAAGAACATTAAAATAGCCTTTCTATTGTCTCATATATACAATTATATTACTTGCAGTTTCTATGATATAATTTCATAATGATTTTCACATATTATTAGATTTACAAAAATACCATTTGTCTTTTCTCCTTTCTCTATTTTATAAATGAAAGCAGATTTAAAATTCCAAACCATGAAAAGTTCTAAAGAAAAAAATATATAAAAAAGAATACTTTATCCAATCATTCTTTTCCATTATACAACCACTAGATGTATACTTTTTGATAATTTACATTGTCTTATGACAATTCCTATAGCATAAGGACCAGCAAAAGGACAAAAACATATCTCTAAGCAAAGATTTGAGGAGGAGGAAGATGAAAATGACTAGAACGTTAGAAGTAGAAACAAATTACCCTAAGCATAAGAACCCAAACTATATTATCAAGCAAAAATTGTTAATTCCCATAAAAATTATATGAATAAACAAAACTAAGTACTTAGTACTACTCACAATTAAATAAAGTAAGAAAAATACTAAGTCATTTACTACACACCAGACATTGTAACGAGGTCTTTTAAATAAATTCATGATCTAACTTAACGTGGTCATTATTTACCATAGGATTTACTACATTAAGGCCACATTACAGGGGCGTTTTTCACACGTCTACTTTCTCCATTAAATGGTAAGTTGCTGTGGCAGTACTATTTTACTTACTGCTAACTCCCACCCTTCTTGGCACAAGGTACACATCAGGTGTTTAATACATGCTGAATGAATTTAATTCGCTACAGATAGGGTGGCTCTACCTCCCAAACTGTCCAGGACAGTTCTGGTTTTGCCTGTGGTATCAGCATTATTAAAAACAGTATACCCTTTTGCTTTCAAAGTGTCCTGATTTGGACCACAAATTACCTGAAAACACTACTGCACGTAAGTTAAAATTCTTTCTAAAATGTCATTAAAATTTCCAGAATGCAAAGAATGAATGAGCTAAGGCACTGAGCACTGTCAAATAAAGTAGCAGAGGCGAAAAGAGCAGGTGAGGAGCAAGCAGGCAGCAAGAGCACTGAGCCACCTCACCACTTCTGCTGCTTGCTGGTCTCAAGAGAAAGCAAGTCCTGCATTTAGAGATTCTTCCGAAAGCTAATTTTCCATTTATACCAGCACTGAAAGGGCTCTCATTGCAACTGGGGATGCAAGGAATTCAGAAGGCTTATACTATATCAAGCATTACACCTTCTACAGTTCCATATTGACTAAATAAAGAAAAATTGCAATGAATCTATATATCCAAAAGCACCTTTTGAGAGAGCATTCATTTATATTTTTAATGGTACGACTGGAATAGATTTCATGTTATTCTTCTCTTTCCATAGAAGAAAGATTTTATAAGACCAACCTTCAGAAAAACAACAAGGCATAAATAAGGTTTAACTGAGCTCGGAAATTAAGTAATTTATTGATACATAAATACATTTAATTAAAACACTCATTTTGTTACCGGCTGAACTGTGTCAACCCCAAATATGTTAAAGTCCTAACTGCCAGTACCTCAGAATGTGACTGGATTTGGAGACAGGATCTTTAAAGAGGTAACTAAATTACAGTGAGGTCATATGGGTGGGCCCTAATCCAATATGCCTGGTGTCCTAATACGGAGAGATCAGGACGCAGATACACACAGAGGGAAGACCATGTGAAGATAACAGGTAGAAGACTGCCATCTACAAGCCAAAGAAAGGGGCCTCAGAAGAAACCAACCCTGCTAATACCTGGATCTTGGACTCCTAGCCTCCAGAACTATGAGAAAATAAACCTGTAAATGTACATAATTCAGCAAATAATTCAGCAATAAACCTGTAAATAATTCAGCAATAAACCTGTAAATCCACATAATTCAGCAAATAATTCAGAATATTTTCAAATATCTAATTCATATTATGAAATGATGCATGGTGAAAAAAAAAACCCATTTAAAGGGCAAGAAAGGCCACTGGATTTTTGTAAAACAGAGAACAAAATGTTCACTGATATGGTTTCAGATCCCACTTGCAACTAACCTTTAAGAAACCACCAGTTGTTGAGCTTTGGTATAGTATCAAAGAAGAGTATTCACAATTATCTGAAAAAGGCTATGGAAATACTCCTCTCTTTTCAAATTACACAACCATGTGAGGCTGGATTGTCTTCATATTGTCAAACAAAGCAATATGTTACAAAAGGCTGAGTGTAGAAACAGATGTGAGAATTCAGGTATCTCCTTTTAAGCCAATCTTTAAAAAGTTTGCAAAATTATAAAACAATACCATTCTTCTTATTGATGTTTTTGTTTTGGAAAATACATTTTTAATAAAATTATGTTATTGATGTAAGCATGCAATAGACATTACTTTCATTAGCAAATGAATTAAGAAGTTTTTAAACAACTTCTCAGTTTTAATTTCTAATACAGTAAATATCAGTAACTATAACCTACATAAACAAAAACTCTTTGAAGTCCTTGTTAGGGGTTGAATTGTGTCCTCCCCACACTCATTTGTTGGAAGGCCTAACCCTCAATGTGACTGTATTTGGAAGCTAGGGACTTTAAGGAGGTAACTCATAAGGATGGGGCCCTACTCCTGTAGGACTGGGGTCCTTATAAGAAGAGGAAGAGACACCAGAGACCTCTCTCTGAGTGCACATAGAGGAAAGGTCATGTGAGGACACAGCGAGAAGGCACCATCTGCGAGTCAGGAAGAAAGGTCTTCAGACCAGAAACCAACCCCACCAGCGCCTTGACCTTGGACTTCTAGCCTCTAGAACTGTGAGGAAATAAATATCTATTATTTAAGCCACTCAGACTTTGGTATTTTGTTATGGCAGCCTGAGCAGTCCCTGATATTGTTAAAAGCTTAAAAGGGGTCCTGAGAACAAAAATCTGAAAATCACTGAATTAGACAGTAGCTATTCGGCTGTGTAAATTAAATGTTTCTACACAATTTCTTACTTCATAATTACAACTTGGAAAAGTAATCATAATTTGCATTAGCTATCCAAAGTAGAAAAAGGGAGAAAATTAAGATCAACTCTAAACAAACCTTTTTTAACTTGATGTACACAACTGTATGCCATTTGAAAGCATATGAAAATGGGGAAACACACTGTAAAAGAATTAACGCAGGCTGCAAAAGTGCCTGCTTTTCATTTTCAGGAAACCAGGCTTGTCAATCTGTTTGGCCTAGCACAGACTAACTCTTAGAGTACTTGTTAAGTCTATTCACTTTCTGCATATAAAATGAGACATAAAACAAAACAGAAAAACATTCAGTTTTCCTTCATGAGAAAAAAATAACCAAAAAATTCCAAGAAGACATGAAGAAATCAATCAATAAATTGACAAACATACCAAGTGCAATTTTTTTAATCACACAAAACTTATCAAGAATATAGGGAAATAATAAAATAATAGTAAGAAACACAATTTCCATATATGCAAAAAATCAAAGATTCTGCTCTCCTAGTAATTGTAGTTGATAACGTGAAAATGGTATCAAAGTTTGGAAGTCACCCAAGAATGAAAAAAAAATTTTTTTTTTATTGACGTGTAGTTGATTTAAAATGTTGTGTTAGTTTCAGGTATACAGCAAAGTGATTCAATTATGTGTGTGTGTGTGTGTGTGTGTGTGTGTGTATACACGTATGTATATTCTTTTTCAGATTCTTTTCCATTACAGTTTATTACAAGATACTGAATATATTTCCCCGTGCTATATAGTAGTTCCTTGTTTTTTATTTTACATATTTAAGAATGAACATTTTAATAGTTACGGGCCCTTAAGTAATTATTAAGTTATAAAAGCTTAGATGAGTGGAAAAAATGCATTTACCTCAACAAGTTTCTGAATTTCATGCACACAAATATGTTGTTGGGTTGCTTTTTAATAACATAAATTGTGCACTCAAGTACTACAGTTTTATGCATAGTAGTATTTTTAATCTAAAAAATCAAGCAAAATGCTTAATTTCTAAGGCTCTAATGCTAGGAATAGCGTTCAAAATTACATTTTAATAAATTTCATTTCATATAACTTTGTATGTAAAGAAAACACTAATTCAACTTGAGCTAACTTTTCTCTTGGTTCAGTGTTTGTATGGAAAAATAATTATGCAGTCCGTTTGGAAAAATATAATCAATCCATGGGCATGCAAGTATCAATTTTATCTTATGAGAATTTCTCCATGTTCCAGTTACTTCATTCCTTATTACATGCTGCAAAAAGCAGTAATAATTTTTATAGCCAAATATCACTTCATAAGATACCAGGTGGCTGTCAATATTTACCATAGAAGTCATGCATGAAATTTAAACATTACAAAAAATGACTTACCAGTTGACACTCCTGAAATATGCACATTTTCAGAATGTTCTGCAAGAGCACCATTTCCTAAAATTAAACATAATGAATAAACTAATTTCCAAGATAAAATTTTAAAAAAATTTTCAGATTCTCGCTCTAATAGAAAAACAGGTACACAGAGCTACTTGTAATATCCAGAAATGAAATTAAAGTCTCTTACAATAATCTTCAAAACAGTCCTATGCAGCCCAAAATTATAATAGTAGTAGGGAAATCAAAACGTTTTGGAAATCACAACAATGTAGTGTAATATAAAGGCCAAATATATAGATCTGATTAATACCAGAAAGAATTTTCTATCAAGTTAATAGTCAAAAGATAACTTAGTACTATTAGCAGAAAAGAGACAATCACATACTTTTTAAAAAACAGCATTCCTCTAAAAGCACACTTAATTAGTCCAGAATGTGCCTACTGCTGGGGTCACACATGTGTGTCCCATGTCCTATGCTTTGCATTACCTTCTAAATCCTTCAACATCTTCTCATCAACAATTCTAACAGTCTTTAGAGTAGGGACATGATTATACCCTATTTTGGTAGCCCCTGATTTTCTACACCTCCTACCACAAAGTTGGGCAAATGGAAGCATTCAAGTAACTTACTGAAATGAGTTACTAAGTGTCACCTAGTAAAATAAAAGTGGTTTTAAAAAGACTCCCATTTAAAGTAGAGATTATTTACTCCTTTAAATTAGTAAACAGTGTCCCTCAGCTGTTCTTTTTAAAAATTTAATTTAGTTTTATTATAAATTATTTCCATCTACCTCTGTTCTTTCTTTTCTTTCTACAAGTTGCTCATCTTTACTTCTAAAGTTTTCTCTCTCCCTATGCATTAGGTCAATTTGGCAACACAACAGTTCAGGAATCCAGCTGACAGAGAAAGAATTCTCCCTGGAGTGGGGCAGGGGAGGAAGCTAGGTGGGAGAAACCTAGAGGGCAAAAGCAGAATTCTCTTGATGGTTGAAAGAGTAGAGACAATAGCAAATATTATAATTAACAACTTATCTTTTACAACCATCACACTTCTATGGTTGCTTGATTACTGTATAGCATCCCCCAATGCGCTAAGTTTTGGGACAGCAGAATCTGTAAACTTGCCGCATCACTGTATGCACGGTTCCTAGAATAGAGCAGGTGCTCAAAGAGCTAACAAATGAATAAATGAGGGAGTTCATGATGATTAAATGAAATCATGCCAATTAAGCACTTGATATAGTGCCTGACACACAGCACTGAAGAGGAATTCATTTTTGTAACTGTGTAAAATATATTTTTACTATTACTAAAGAATAAAATAATAGTGATAAAACAACCTCGTAGTTCAACTACAGCTACAGCCTTCAAAATGAAAAGAAATGTTATGTTTCCCTCCATTAAAAATGATATAGTGGAAATGGTGACAAAGGTGTGTAAGCTATATTTATTACACAAATAAATCTGATTATTTATTTAAGTACTGTGCATTAGTACCACAGAGGCCACAATTTATTTTTCCTAACAATGTTAAATGCTACAGACATAGAAATGAAACTACTAGAAAGCTCCCACATTATTTCTTTAATGTGTACAACTTATGAAAATTGGTATCCTAAACAAAATGGTATAAGAAACTGATTCAATAAAACAACTAACAAGATTTGCCAAAGGTCAGTATAAGTTGCCTAAACCTTTGCTACTTACAAGTATATCAGCAGTACTGGCATTACCGGGAGCTTATTAGAAATGCAGAGTCTCAGGCCTTACCCCAGATTATTGAATCAGAATTTACATTTTAACAAGATCATCCCCCACTCCCAGTGATTTGTATGCACATTAACATTTGAGAGCCAATGGCTTAAACCTTCTACTTCTATAGTAGATACAACTCCAAATTAAAGCTGTGTAATTTGTGACCCTAAGGTTTCCAATATCCTTAAGGCAGCATATTAAATTATCCTCAGGAGAGTTTTAATATTAGATATATTTTATACATTAAATTTTTATTCTAATTCAGTAAACAGAGTAAAGATGGGCAGAAGGAAAACAGTAACATAATACAGTATCTAAGACTGTGGATTTTGGAGTAGATCGCTAGGATTCTAACACCAGCTTCACTTCTTACTTGCTGTACAATTTAGGGCAAGTTACATAACCTCTTTGTGTCTTACTTTCATCTCAAAAACAGAGCAGATAATACCTATCTTATAGGGTTTAGTAGAATTCTTTATAATAGAAAAAAATAGAACTTAATCTACATCTCCATCAGCATGTAAATGAATAAACTAAAAACAGGCTTACAATAAAATATTCAAAAAACTGAATTAAGTAATTCTATATGTACTCACTTGGAAAGATACGCACATTGAGTTAAATATGTTTCAGAGTAACATTAGCATATGCTCTAACTTTAACTTTTAAATGATGTCTGTATAGTTACTGTGCCTATGTTACATAGGCATGTGATATATGCATGTACATGCATTTGCACACACACACACAGAAGAGTCTAACGGTGTATACAAACTGAAATTAGAGAGGAAGGGCTCCTTTGCATACTTCAGCAGCGACCGAATTTGCTACAACAGGCACAGAGTTCTTTAAAAAATTTATTCATATTATCAAAAAAAAAAACAGGCGAAGAGACTATAGTTCATTCCCCGTCATTCTAAATAAACAGAGGTCTGATAAATATTGTGTGAAATAAAATATTATAATTTCAGAAGTATTATTAATGACTTTAAAAACTGAAATAACAGTACTTTAAGACATAAAACATGATACTATTGCTAATTTCCCACACATTTACTCTAATTTAAAAACAATCCGATTTAGAAGTTAAAAAGTCAATGATAATTTCTAATAACATCAAATAACTATTCCTTTCTTTGAGATTACATTAGATATTTCTTATTCTAAGTATCACATGAAGTAAGTGGGCTACTTAATTTAGGTGTTCTGCCATTTTTACAAAAATGTCACTTACAAAATACAATTATTTCTATGTTATAAGCAGAGAGCACCGCCCCAAACTGCTTTGTTGATATAAAGCTCATTATATTTTTGCTAATGTCCCGCCCCCAACTCCTGAGAGAAGAAAACCCCACACATATGAGGATGTACACACACCACCTCCTGACTTTAACTACATTGTAGACATGCTAGACATTCTCATAGAAGTCACCCTTTAAAGGTGCCATATACTGGAAAAATATACAGTCTGATAAAACATTACTTCTGTAACTATGCATTAGCAGCTGACTAGTTAGTAGACCAGCTAATTAACTAGAACTCCTAGAAAACAAGAAAAATTTTCATTATCACCTAAATCAGGAAATAATTTTTTACAACTTAACTCTTTTTTAGTCCTACTAACCAAATACCAAAGGTAATCAATTGTCCCCATTTATTATTCTTCTTGCCAAGCTGAAACATGGTTTTGTAGTTTTTTACTGCAATACAAGAGAGAACCTTCTAAAAGAGATATGTACTGTTTTAGGAAAAGAGGCCATAGGGTAGTGAGTTTGACCTCTGGAACCAGACTCTGTGGAATCAAACCTCAGCTCTACTCTTTAGTCATGAGCCTTAACTAATGATTTCTCCTAAGATTTAGTTTGCTCACCTGCATAATCAGAATATCATCATTAACAGGATGTCTAAATCTATGGTCTCTGTGCCCCTGTTGCTTTGTATCTTTCTTTCTGTTTATTGTTGTTCTTTTTATTTAAGAGCTAAAGTTCTTAAAGAACAGCTGATAAATACAGCTAAGACGTGATAGATACGTGCCAGCCAAATCCTAAATGCCTCACAAGGCTTTCCTCAGCTCATCCTTAAAACAACAGTTCACTTTACAGGTGAGAAAACCAGCTTAGAGCAACTTAGTAAGTTTTTCAAAGAGCTAGTAATTGGATGGATTAAAAATTCAAATTCACAGTCATTAAGAAGTTTGTGTTCCTTACTTTTTTTAAAAAAAGAATTTAGACATGAATATACTTCTTGCTTGTAAAAGAAACAGTACTTAACTTTCAGAGTTAAAACCCACCTGCCACCAGCTATTCCAATTTGTTATGGGGGAAGACCACTGGTTTAAAAGTTAATGAGCAGCAGTTACAAGTAACTTATATGCTCAGCATCCTACGATCTCGTTTTCACTGTGCAATGAGAACAGATATCAAACATTAAAATATGTACACACATATATACACCCCCAACATCGTTCCTATTTTACTTTAAAGAAAAAGTCCAAAATCCTGATAAGGCTTACCAAACTCTCCACCCTTTGAGTCTTCCCAACTACTCCAAAAGCTTCATCTTTTGTGATTCACTTTCCCACTCTATTTTCCTCTCCAGAAATATTAGATTTCTTTCAGAAAAGGGTCACCTGTCTCTCCTGCCTTTGGACCTTTCTTTAATATATTCTTTCTTTAGGAAGGCATCTCCTGATTCCCCCATACTACGTTACGTCATTCTGTTATAGGTTCCTAGAGTATCTAATACTATCACTTTTTGAAAATTTATCACACTTCTGTTATCTGTGTAATGTCTATATTCACCACCAGATCTTAATCTTGGTGGGGGAAGGTGGGGTGGAGAAGTGTGATGTGGTGCTGGGACATAGCTGGGTTTGTTTTGTTTTGTAACCCAGTGACTAGCAGAGAAGATACTCCATATCTGCTCAAACACATGAATGAATGGTAGGTTGATACATAAGCAAGAGGCATAGTCCCTGCCACCAAAGAGTTGATAATCTATTGAGAAAATAATTTAAAACATCTGGAGCAGAAACAAACAATATAAAACCAAACTAAAATTAGCAAGCTTCTTACTCAGGTGGGAGGCTTTTCTACTGAAAATGGGAATGGAAGATAGGAGTGCCCACCATGATATAAGCCAGGGCAATTAGATAAGAAAAGACAATTATAGGCATAAGGATTGAAAAAGAAGAGGTAAAACTACATCTATCTGTAGATGATATGACTGTGTATCTATTTAAAAACCCCAAGACAGTCAAAAGAAAAAGTTATAAACAATATGAAAATTAGTAAAGTAGCAGGATATAAAATAAGCATACAAAAAATCAAAAGCCTTTGTAAATACGAACAATGGCCAGTCAGAAGATACAGAAGACACAATTCTTAGTAGCAACAAAAAGATTTTTAAAAACTCAAACACAGAACTCCTGCTGATGGTCATGATGGAACAATGGGTAATGGACCAGCTTTCTCCAGGTAGAAAGCTAGTGCAATAACTCATTCTAATTTGTTTCCCTTTTCTCAGAGATCACAGTCTTACACTGCCTGTTGTCCCATGTCTGAAAAAGTTGGAAAAAACATGTTAAAAAAAAAATTCAGACACAGGACAACGGTCAGTCCTAACCAACAAGAATAGAAAGAAATCCACAGTGGACTTACTGTTGCCATTTTGTTCATTGTTTTCTGGCTTTTTTGTAATTCCTTTGTTCCTTTTTTCTTCTCTTGCTCTCTTCGTTTGTGATTTGATGATCTTCTGTGGTGGTCTGATGAGACTTCTTTCTCTCTTTTGTGTATCTACTATAGATTTTTGCTTTGTGGTTCTCATGAGGCTTAAATATCTTATGTTTATAACAGTCTATTTTAAGCTGTTACCGTTGAATGCATACTAAAGCTCTACCTGTTTACACCCTCCCCCCATTTTATGTTTTTGATGTCACAATTTATATCTTTTCACCCTGAGTATTCGTAACAAATGTAGTCACAGTTACTTTTATCTTTTAACCTTCATACTAGACTTACAAGTGATTTACTCACCACCAACACATTAGAATATTCTGAATTTAACTATACATTTACCTTTTCCAGTGAGATTTATTCTTTGTTTTCTTGTTATTAATTAGTACCCTTTCATTTCAACTTGAAGTCCTTTTAACATTTCTTGTGAGGCGGTATGGTGGTGAACTCCTTCAGCTTTTGCTTGTCTGGAAAACTCTTTATCCTTCCTTCAATTCTGAAGGACAGTTTTGCTGGGTAAACTATTCTTGGTTGGCAGTTTTTTTCTTTCAGCACTTTGAATGTATCATGCAACTCCCTTCTGGCCTACAAAGTTTCTGCTAAAATATCTGCTAATAGTCTTATGGGGATTCCCTTGCATGTAACAAGTTTTCTCTTGCCACTTTTAAGATTCTCTCTTTAACTTTTTATAATTTAATTATAATGCATACAGCTGTCTGCTTGATGTTGTCCCATAAGTCCCTTAAACTATCTTCATTCCTTTTCATTCAAATTCCTTTTTTGCAAGGATGCAAAATGCTGACCATAGGAATTTTAAAAAGTAGTCATTTCCAGTTAGGATGGTTATTGTATTAGATGTTGTTCTAGTATGCAGACCAAATTTTTCTAAATTGTGCAAAGGGTATAAGAGAATTTGTTAGACCCTTGTAGAAGCTACTAAGCATTTGCCTCTGATATTTCTACTATCAATCTGTAAAGGAAATAAGGTTTTGCTGACATTGTTCTAACCAAATTCATATGGCTTGTACATTTATTTCCTTTCCTAGGTATTCATAAACCACTTCTTCTCTTTTGTATCATCTTCCCTAGAGCCATTATCACTAATTGCTGGTTTGTGGAATTCTCATCCCTCCTGCCCCAGTTTGGAAAATCAAAATTGCCTTTCCTGTTTCCAGTCATCTGATCTTTCTTTCCTTCTCTCATTCCTTGGAAGTATTAGCACCTAAGTCAGAACTCCTTAAGTTATTTAGAATACCTGAATGAACTCCTATAATCTTTGCACATATGTCCTTCAAGAAGGTTTTCAGATATAGTTACTCTTACCCTTTTGGTTTGAAGAGCATATTTGACAGGGGACATAAACATCACCAGTGTTACACCATCTGCCCAAGCAACAGCCCTATGAACCTTTCTGTTATTCTTTATTTTACAAAGAAATGTTTATAAGACCATTTTGTTGTCCTTGGTATTTTTGCTGAACTCAATCTTGCATTTTCTCTATATTAGTAATACTTATAATTTATTCTTGGTTAAATATCCTTTTTATCTTGGGAATATGTTCTTAATTAGCCTGAAGTCATTGAGGAACCACTAATTTCCTTAGATTTTTTTTGCCATTCATTCCTTTTTGGGATTGTTTGTGATTTTAATAACCAGAAATCATTTTTGAGAACTTAATAACATCCTTGGACTTTCCAGATTTTCATGTTGTGGAGGCATATTTTTTTTTCTAAATTACTTTAGAATCTATAGGTTTTTTTTTTTTACATCTTTATTGGAGTATAATTGCTTTACAATGTTGTGTTAGTTTCTGCTGTATAACAAAGTGAACCAGCTATACGTATACATCTATCCCCATATTCCCTCCCTCTTGTGTCTTCCTCCCACCCTCCCTATCCCACCCCTCTAGGTGGTCACAAAGCACCAAGCTGATCTCCCTGTGCTATGCGGCTGCTTCCCACTAGCTATCTATTTTATATTTGGTATTGTATACATGTCAATGCTACTCTCTCACTTTGTCCCAGCTTACCCTTCCCCCTCCCCATGTCCTCAAGTCCATTCTCTATGTCTGCACCTTTATTCCTGTCCTGCCCCTAGGTTCATCAGAACCATTAGATTCCATATATATGTGTTAGCATACAGTATTTGTTTTTCTCTTTCTGACTTACTTCACTCTGTATGACAGACTCTAGGTCCATCCACCTCACTACAAATAACTCAATTTCATTTCTTTTTATGGCTGAGTAATAGTCCATTGTATATATGTGCCACATCTTCTTTATCCATTCATCTGTCGATGGACACTTAGGCTGCTTCCATGTCCTGGCTATTGTAAATAATGCTGCAATGAACATTGTGGTATATGTCTCTTTTTGATTATGGTTTTCTCAGGGTATATGTCCAGTAGTGAGATTGCTGCGTCATATGGTAGTTCTTTTTTTTTTTTTTTTGAAGAAATCTTCATCATTTATATCATAATCATCTTTAACTTTTTTTTTTCACACACACACACTGTATTTTATTTTTACAAGAGATAAATAGACTGACACCAAGCATTGTACATGGATGACCACAACAAAGGCAACAAAGATTGCAATTACCAAACATGAAACACACTCATACTATGTCATAATAGTGACATTCAGTCCAGTAATCCTCCACTGTAACAGCTCCTCCATACTGTTCTCCATAGTGGCTGTATCAACTTACATAGAATCTATAGGTCTTAAGCTCTGATTGTGCCCAATCTCATTGTTTAAAAAGTGATTATAATATAGTTACTTCTACCTGGTCAAATAAGGTATAGAGTAGTACACTGTTAGGGACTGAATTGTGTCACCCAAAATTAATATGTTGAAGCCCAAATGCCCAATGTGACTATATTTGGAGATAGGGCCTTCAAGGGGATAATTAACATTAAAGGAAGTCATAAGGGTGAGGACCTAATCTGATAAGACTGGTTTCCTTAAGAAGAGATATCAGATATCTCTCTCTCCATCTGCACACAGAGAATAGGCCATGTGAGGACACAGTGAGAAGGACACTGCAAGCCAGGAAGAGGAACCTCATCAGAAACCAACCCTGACAGCACCTTGATCTCGGACTTCTAGCCTCCAGAACTGCGAGAAAATAAATTTATGTTGTTTAAGCCACCCAATCTGCGGTATTTTGTTATGGCAGCCCAAGCAGACTAATATACACACTTTCCCCGGGTCATAGCTGAACTAAGATGTCTGTGAATGCCTTGAGAGTGTACGAAAAATTCAGTACATTCTTCTGAAAACAGGCTTCATAGTGTCTAACAAATACCTATAATGAGACGTTTCGTGCAAAAAAAGGTTAAGAAGTCCCTTGGAGACAGAGTTTATTTTCCTACTTTATTTAATTACTGGTATTCTAAAAGTATTACTTCTACAGCTTTCTAACTGCAGGTATTCATTTTGGATTTAATAGACTTTTATGAACTGGCCTGAACCCACCTGCCACTTAAAATAATAACGATCATTTACAACATTACTTTTTATGGAAATAAACATTCTAATTTTCAAACCACATTCTTAAAAGACATTTGGGAGTTCAATGTTTTTATGTTTAGACTTCCTATATTATGTTAGTAAGATTTTACATTGGAAATGTCTTCAAATAAGGGCATGATGACAACGAACTATTACTCAAAGTACAAATACTAAACAAACACAAGTTCCCAGTATTCAGAGAATGAATCATATCCCTGAAAGGACATGCAAGACAGTTATGAATCCCACTGGTGAGTATCTCAGTGACAGTGTTCATGCAGGTGGAAATAATTTTCTTTATTCTAAAACAGCGTGAATCACTGAAGAACCCACAAAACAAACTAGAAAGGGGCTCAGCTAAAGACTATATGAGTTCAAAGGTTCCTACCTGTGACTTCGGTGGTTCACAAGAGTAAATATGAAGGTTTGAAGGGATTCAGAAATCCAGAAAAAAACAGAATTACATTCCTATATTTCCAATGAGATTTACTGACATATACTTCACACAACATAAAACTCACCTTTTAAAGTGTGCAATTCAGTTTTTTAGTATGTTCAAAAAGTTGTGCAACCATCGCCACTATCTCGTGCCTGAACGCTTTCATCACCCGCCCCAAAAAAGTGTACCTATTAGCAGTTATTCCTCTTTTTGTTCTCCTCCAGCCCCTAGCAACAACTAATCTAGTTTCTGTCTCTATGGGGTTTTCCTATTCTGGACATTTCATATAAATGGAATCATACAATATCTGATCTTATGTGTCTGGCTTCTTTCACCTTGCATAATGTTTACATGGTTCATCCATGTTGTACCATGAATCAGTACTTCAGTCCTTTTCATGGCCAAATAGTATTCCATTGTATGGATAGACCATCTTTTGTTTATCCATTCATCAGCTGACAGACGTCTGGGTTGTTTCCACTTTTTGGTGAATACTGCTAAGAATATCTGTGTATACAAGTTTTTGTGTGGACATGTTTTCAATTCTCTTGAGGATACTCATAGAGTGGAATTGCTGGGTCTTTTGATAACTCTATGCTTATCTTTCTGAGCAAATGCCAAACTGTTTTCCAAATGGCTGTACAATTTTACATTCCCAACAGCCATGTGTAAGGGTTCCAATTTCCCCATATCCTCACCAACATGTTATTGTCCGCCTTTTTATTACAGCTAGTGGGTGTGAAGTAGTATCACACTGTGGTTTTATTTACATTCCCCTAACGAGTAACGATGTTGAGGTTCCTTTCCTGTGTTTATTGGGAACTTAGGTATATTCTTTGGAGAAATATCTATTCAAATCCTTTGCCCATTTCTTAATTGGTTGAATTGTCTTTTTGTTGTTGTTGAGTTGTGAGAGTTTTTACATATTTTAAAAACTTAACAGATATATGATTCACAAATATTTTCTCCCCTTCTGTAGTTTAATTTTTCACTTTCTTGATGTAAAGGTGATTTCTGATGTTGAAATAAATGTTTGAGATACAGATGTTGTTTGATTTTGAGACAATCCAATTAACCTATTTTTGTTGTTGTTGCTTGTGCTTTGGTGTCATATCTAAGAATCCATTTTCTAATCCAAAGTCACAAAGATTTACCTCTATGTTTTCTTCTAAGAGTGTTATAGTTTTAGCACTTACATTTGGTCTCTGGCCATTTTGAGTTAATTGCTGTGTACAGTGTGAGATAAGGGTCAAATTCACTCCTTCACATGTGGATAACCAGTTGTCTCATCACAACTTGATGAAAAGATTATTTTTCCCCACTGAATTATCCTCACACTTTCCTGAAAATCAATTGATCATAAATGTATTATTTCTGGACTTTCAACTCTATACCATTGATCTATAATGTGTATCCTTATGCTAGTACCACACACTCTTGATTAGTAGAGCTTAATATCATACTGATATTGATATCGTAGCTTCAGAAATTGGGAAGTATGAGTACTCCAATTTTGTTCTTCTTTTTTGGTATTATTTTGGCTATTCTGAATCACTTCAATTTCTAAACGAATTTTATTTTATTTTATTTATCTGTTTTTTGGCCATGCCACACGGCTTGCAGGATCTTAGTTTCCCGACCAGGGATTGAACCCAGGCCCTTGGCAGTGAAAGCACAGAGTCCTAACCACTGGACCACCAGGGAGTTCCCTCTAAATGAATTTTAAAATCAGCTTGTCAATTTCTGCAACAACAGCTGAAATTCTGATTTGGATTGTGCTGAATCTGTAGATCAACTTGGGGGGTATAAACAATACTAATTCTTAACAATATTAATTCTTCAGATACATAAATATGATGCAATGTCTTTCCAGTTATTAGGTATTCTTTAACTTTTTATCACAATATTTTGTAGTTTCTGAGAATTAGTTTCACATTTTGTTATATTTATTCATTTTATTCTTTTTGATGCTATTGTTAATGGAATTGTTTTCTTAACTTGATTTTCAGTTGTTCATTGCTAGTATGTAAGAATACATTTTTTCTTGTATTCTGCAACCTTGCTGAATTTGTTTATTAGCTCTCATAGGTATTTATGAATTTCTGAGGATTTTTTATATACAAGTATGTCATGTTTATAAACAGAGAAAGTTTTACTTCTTCCCTTCTAATTAAGATGCCTTTTTTCCTTGTCTATTTGCCCTGCCTAGACCCTCCAATACAATGTTGAATAGAAGTAGTGAGAGCAGACGGACATCCTTGTCTTGCTCCTGGTCTCAGAGAGAAAGCTTTCAGTCTTTTACCATTAAGTATGATGTTAGCTGTGGGTTTTTCGCAGGTGCTCTTTATCAGGCTGACGAAGTTTTCTTTTACTTTTTGAGTGTTTTTATTATGAAATGGTATCGGCTATTGTCAAGTGTTTGTGTCTACCCTGTGATTTTTGTCCTTTATTCTATCAATATGGTGTATCAAATTGACTGTACTATGCTGAACCTCACATTCCTATGAAGAATTCCATTTGGTCATAGTTTACAATACTATTTATATACTGCTGGATTTGGTTCACCAGTATTTTGTTAAGAGGATTTTTGCACCTCCATAAGTAAGGGAAGTTGGTCTGTAGTTTTCTTTTTCTGGTATCAGGGTAGTACTGGCCTCAAAGAATGCCTTGGGGTAAGTTTGTGAAGTATATATATATCCATCCATATATACACACAAATACACACACACACACACACACACACACACACTGTGCTGCTACTTATGTATTTTACTCTCATTTAAGGAAATACCAAGTATATTGTTTTTGCTTCTAATTTTCTTCTTGGTTGATTAAATTTCATAGTTTATTACTGAACTGTAGGTTATTAGTTTGCTGATTACATTACAACATTTCTGGAAAGTGACTAGTGACCTGTTTTACTCAAATGATGTATCAGGCACAGTACCTACATGGTCAGCTTAGTACAGGAACAAAGTGTAACAAATAAAGGTGGTTTTCATTTCTTTCTTCCTTGGTTTCCCAACAGGCAAAATCTTCTGCAGTGTGTGGGTAGTCTGTGACTGGGGTTGGGAAGAGACAGCAGGAGAAGCCAGGTGATAAAAAATGTTGGATTTTTTATATCAACTCTATTTTAATAGTTGATGAAGCTGAAGTACAGAGAGAAGGGAAAGGCAGTTACCTTTTTAAAAATCAGCTTTGTTGAGGTATAATTTACATGCAAAAAATTCATTAATTCCAAAATGTACACTTTGATGGGTTCTGACAAGCACGTGTGGTACTGCAACCACTACTACAATTAAGACATACATTTCCAGCAGCCAAACAAGCTCTCTGGGTCCCTTTGCGGTCAATCCCCTTCCCATACTCCTAAAGCCAGACAACTAATGGTCATAGGCAGTCATCATTTATAAGCATTAGGCATTGCATCGAACCCACGATATACTATTTAATCTTCCTCCTAGTCTTAAGAATAGATAGTTACCCCCACGTTATGGATGAGGAAACTGACTCAGACCAAGTAAATCATGCAAGCTAGTAAACGGTTAGGGATAGGCTCAAATCCAGATCTACCTAATTCCAATGTTAAAAATTGAGTTTTAATTAAAAGATACGGAATTTCTTGACTTCCCTTGAAAAAATTTTTGTAACTGTCTACAAGTATTTGTCTATGCACATCTACTGAGTTTGCTTCCTTTAGGAGAAGTATGCATATTTTTAGGTGCCCAACAGCCCCATTACCTTCTATGGTCATTCTGGCACTGAGCCAATGCCCTCAGCTCATTTCTGTCACTTTCCTGGTCTTTGTCAATACTTGAAATTGTGATCTGTGGTGTACTTTTTGAGTCCAAGTTATATGTGTAGGAAAATATATGAAAGGATACAAAAAAACCCTGCTAAAAATGTTTACCCTACTCCCTTAACCCCATCCCCAAGGTAGGAAGAAGGGGGGACAGAAATGATTAGCTTTCATTCTTGATACATTTCTATAGTGTTTGACTTTATTAAAGTATGTATTACTTTTGTAAGTTAACTCGCATGGATTGATATTATGAACTAAAATGTTACCTTCTGAAAAAAAATTAACACAACATAAAATTCTATAGCTACAGTTTCAAGTTTTTCTTTATAATAATTATAAGTGATTACAGATATCTTTTTTCTTAATATTATTGACAAAATGGTACAAGAACTATCACTTAATATAAACACTAAAACATTCATTGCCCTCTTGTATAGCAGCAGGTCACTTTAAAAAATGTTCGTATACATGAGATCCAATGATGAGAAGACCAATTTGTGGCTGCAACTTTCGTATTCTTGCTGATGTCACTAATAACACCATGGCATTTACGCACAGACTAAAGCACACAAATAGAAACAGTGTTGCTTCTGCAATAATAACAAAGATAAATGATTCTTAATGTATTTGAATTAGACTGCTGGAAAAAAGCTTTTTAAAGGTAAAATTATAAAGAAAGCAGAATTTTAAAACCAGTAAACATCGAAATTTTTAAAGTATACTTTTAACAACATTTAAAAGAAATCACTAAACTGTTAAAATCATAGTCAATACCATTTGTAGACTTATGTTTTTCTTGACATTCACCCCGTGTTTTCTTTTTTTGCATTAAATGTCCACACTGTTGTGTTTTTCCTACCTTTATTATTTATGAAGGATGAGATAAGTGATTTGTTTCTACTTCTAGTAATGTCCAGAGAACATGACATTGTGAATGGTTAAGTATTTTGTTGATAGGGAAGACTGTTCTCAAGTTTATCAGAGGCTCTATCATGGGACCCAAAGAACAGTAAGTCTAAAAGCACGTTGGATCCTGCAGTCTCATTAGCCCCTCTCTTTCCTTCCCTTTAAGATCTTTCCTCTCTCTGGTTCCTTTGTTTTCTCTTGATATATTAAGGCCTTTCTCGTCCATAAAATAAAATCGTTTTTGCCAGTATACCTCCCTGTTTCTGCTTTCCTATCCTGGTCTTTACTTTCTCAGCCAAAAACTCTTTGAAAGAATCTAAAACAGATACTACCGCCACTTTACATGCAGAGAAATTTAGACTCAAAAGAGGTTAAAGTTAAAAGACTTGCTCAAAGCCACACAACTGGTAAGTGGCATTGCCAGGATTTAGGCAAATTTGTCTAGCTCAAAGCTCTTATTCTTAAAATAACAAGAGCAGCAACTAATGAGTTTGGAATATGTGCCAGATGATGGTCTAAGCAATTTCCACGCTTCAGCACATTTAATCTTCATAATCACCCTACGAAGGAGCTGCTATTATTATTTCCATCCTAAAAGTTGTCTTTTAACTTCCTACTGAACAGGAACTCAGTATTACCTTAACATTACCTAGCTATCTCAAACTCACTATGTGTGAGATGGAACTCCTTTTATCTACTCACAATCTGCTCCTCCTCTGGTATTCCTTACCTGGGTGAATGACACCAACATCTCCCACTTGTCCACAGAGAAACCTGGAAGTCATTCTTTACCATCTCCATCTTCCCCTTTGCACTATATAGTCAGTTCTCTTGATTCCTTCCAAACCTGCTATTTCCTTCCTTCATGTCACTGATATTTCTTTCCAGTTTTACTGCATTAAACATTAAGTTCCACGAGGACAGAAGTGTACAATAATGTTTGGTTCACAGCAGACATTTGATAAATATTTGCTGAATGTATGAATGAATAAATGAATTAGCTTGCAAGCTTTGTACTTTTGGTCTTGCAGCTCTCTGATCCACTCTTCATAGCGCTACTAGAGATCTTTGTAAAAGGCATATCTGATATGAATCTTCAGTTTATAAATCTGCAACTGGTTCAACTCCTTATATGTATTAAGAGCCTCTGAGACCTACTATAATCTGGCTCTTCTGTATCTCCTCGCCCTTAAATTTAATACTTCTTGTCTGCTTTTGCCTCATACACATATATTCTGGTTTCAACACAGCTAAAGTATATACAGTTTCTGAAATTGTGATGTTTTTGAACATGATGTTGTCTCTGCCTGGAACAGTCTAGCACACTGCCACCAGTTACCCGTTGAACTCCTTCAACTCAGCTCAGGAAACAGACCTCCATCCATCTCAGGACGAGTCAGGAGTCCTCCCTGATGGTCCCACAGGACATCACACTGGTACTGAGCTATAAGCGTATCATTACCACAGCCCCTATCATCCTGTTTCGGGTTATTAATTTAACTGACCATCTTCCACAGCAAATTCTGAGTGTCCTAAGAGCAAAGAAAGCCTTGCCCCTCCTTTCTTTTTTTCTCTTTTTCTTTCTTTTTCACTCTCTTTCTCCCTGCCTTCCTAGTCCCCAGCAACCATCTCCCAGTTTCTGACACAGAGTGAAACTTCAGGAACTGTTGAGTTAAAGAATCAAAACTACCAGATTTTAAGATTAAGCATGGACTCTTGTAAAAATAAAATACAGTGTGTCTGTGTGCGAAAGAAAAAAGATTAAGCATGGAACATCCTCCGTACAATTAGCCATTTGGTTTTCATGTTATAGTTTGCTCAGAGGGTAAGAGGAAAGAAGGAAAAGGATGAAGAAATATAAAGAGGAAGACAGGCATTCTTTCATTAGTGAATGAAGTTAAAAAGCCACGAGGGGAAAGAGAGACTTTGGATCCAACTGTCCACTTGGACGACAGGCTTTAGAGAGCTATTTCTTATCACTGTCCTTCAAAATGTAAAATATTGGTAAATGACTATTCAAAGCTCTTGAGCAGCTTCAGCCTTTATACTGTAAGGGACTCTACTCTGCATTAGCTTTAGCAACTTGTTGGTGGACAAGAGAGGACACCAAGCCAAAGGCAAGATGCTTTTACCATTTTTGATCTTCAATGACTCCTGGGTTCTTAATAGCTTACAGCCCATCGATCTAATAAATATATTTAAAGAATTCCCTTTTTTTCTCTGAGCAAGTAGCTAGCTTTTCACCTACCTCTACTGAAGCTCATCTCATAACTTCCCTATTCTTTCACAGAATCTTAAAACTGTATCTTGCAGTTTATCCTGTCAACTAAGCATTTTCCTATAGAAGTATCATATATGAAGTTGAGGATTATCCTTTTCACATATTTTTAAACAATTATTCAATGTAAGTATACCTATCCTTGCTATATAGGTATGTTTCCTCAAGTGAAAAAAGAGAAAAATATTTATTTACCTAGCGTGTATTTGTTGCTATACTATGAACTTTCAAAAATTTTAATGTACTTCATCATCAGAACAAATATTTGAGGTAGGTATTGTTTCCAGTTTACAGATGAAAAAACTAAACTTTAGAAATAGTAAACCAGTTGCCCAAGGTGAAACGTCTAAGAAGCAGTATCCAAACTTAGGTCTGTATCATTACACAGATCATGCATTTAATTCCTTCACTGTACTTTCTGAAATATAAATGGGTCATATTTTGAATAATGATTTTATCATTTGCAAAACACCTTCCTAATATGTATCTTTTAATTTTAAAACAATTCCAAGAGTAATTGATATTCCCATATTAAGGCCCAGGAAGTTGAGACTCAGCAGTTAAATCGATAGGACTAAATCTCAGTTATGGAGAGTACAGTCAAGTATGGAATACCAGATCTTCTGCTACCAAGGGCAAAAGGTGCAGATCTAACCTTAATAGATGCTCCTCTGTTAATGATGTCTAGATACAGTGGAATAGAAGAAAACCAAGAGTTGTACTTAGATTGACAAGGATTCCAAGAGATGAGGGAAGTTTAAAAAGATAGGTCAGTAGTTGTTAAAAGCAACCCAGAAGACCATACTAAAATCTATTATAGATAGTGTATGACAGCATGATGACATGGTGGAAAGTATATGAGCCTTGACATCAGAGTTTTGAGTTTGACTCCTGCATTTGGTACTTACTTACTTTCTTTCTTTTTTTCTTTTTGTGAAGCATGTTAAAGTATATGCCACATATCATTTCACCTCTATAAACTTCAATATGCATCTCTAAAAATATAAACATTCTCTTACCAACTACAATGCTATTTTAACAAAATTAATAGTAATTCTTGATATCATTTAATATAGCCAGGTCATAATCAGGTTTCCCTGGTTGTCCCATAAATGACTTTTTACAATCGGCTTATTTGAAGCAGGATCCAATGTCTCCACATTTCCTTTGGTGAGTGTATTTAAGTCTCTCTTAACCCACAGTGATACTCCCTTATTTTCCATGCCACTGACTTGTTACAGAAACCAGATCAGTTGTCCTGTAAGAGGCCCATATTCTGTGGTGTCACTTCCTTTTGGTGTCACTTAACTTTGTTCATCTAGCTCAAGGGTCAGCAAACTTTTTCTGTAAAAAGCCAGATAATAAATATTTTAGGCTTTGTGGGCCATATGGTCTCTGTCACAACTACTCAGCTCTGTCACTGTAACGTGAAAGGAGCCATAGACAAGACTTAAATGCAGGGGCTTCCCTGGTGGCGCAGTGGTTAAGAATCCGCCTGCCAGTGCAGGGGACACGGGTTCGAGCCCTGGTCCAGGAAGATCCCACATGCCGCGGAGCAACTAAGCCCGTGCGCCACAACTACTGAGCCTGCGCTCTAGAGCCTGCATGCCACAACTACTGAAGCCCACACGCCTAGAGCTCGTGCTCTGCAACAAGAGAAGCCACTGCAATGAGAAGCCCGGGCACCGCAAAGAAGAGTAGCCCCCGCTCACCGCAACTAGAGAAAGCCCGTGCACAGCAACGAAGACCCAACGCAGCCAAAAATAAATAAATTAAATAAATAAATTTTTAAAAAAAGACTTAAATGCATCAGAGTGGCTGTGTTTCAATGAAACATTATGAAAAAGACAAAACAAAAAACATGCAGTGGGCTGGGTTTGGCTCAAAGGCCATAGTTTGCCAGCTCCTGCTGCAGAAGCTTGATTTCATGCAGGTTCAACATTTTTGGCTGGAATTCTTCTTCAGAGCTGGTGCTGTTTGCTTTATATGTATCCCTGCAGGCTCACTATCTGCTTGCCCTACTTTTTATAAGTCTGAGATTAATCAATAGGTCCAGATAGGGCAGTCTGATCCCTCTACTGTAACTTCCCACACAACCATTTGTCTAATAGTTTCATTTATTGATGATCATAGCCTGAATAAATTATCTCATTAGGGGCGGAAAAATAATTTTCTAATCCTGCCATTCTTTATACACTCATTAGCTAAACTTCTGTAAAGAACTTTCCCTCAACAAATGTTATTTACTTACCCTGAAACACAGTTCATACAGAAAAAAGGGAGGATAAATGCTTAATTCTTTCCTTATACTTGTTTATTTTCAGAGTATGGAGTTAATGCCCTATTTGTTACCACTGCTACCTGGTAACTTGTTGAAGTGATGTGTGTGTGTGTGTGTTTCTTATTACAAGTCTGTTGTTATGAACCAAGGAGTTTTCTATATTCAACCAGCTGTCTTTATTACTCTTTCTGATACTTAAGTTCTCTCATCTTTGGCCAAGGGGAGCCTCTTTATATTGGTCCCTGTGTCCTTTTGGCATGAACCACTAACTAGTCTTTAAGAGTTCCTTGCTTTTTGATACAACAGCATGTCCCAAGCTCATCTTTTGGTATTTTCTGCCCCAGACTGAAATCAGCCATTCATCCATGACCCTTGGATCCTTTCAATGAGGAATGGTATTTACGATGACAGAGTTCCAGTTGTGCTCAATGCTATTGTGCTGTTATTACAACATGTCACTGATGAAGGTATAAAAAAATATAATCTTGGGACTTCCCCGGTGGCGCAGTGGTTAAGAATCCGCCTGCCAATGCAAGGGACACAGGATTGAGCCCTGGTCCAGGAAGATCCCACGTGCCACAGAGCAGCTAAGCCCGTGCTCCACAACTACTGAGCCTGCGCTCTAGAGCCACAACTACTGAAGCCCATGCACCTAGAGCCCGTGCTCCACAACAAGAGAAGCCACTGCAATGAGAAGCCAGCGCACGGCAACAAAGAGTAGGCCCCGCTCGCCACAACTAGAGAACGCCCGCGTGCAGTGACGAGGATCCAAAGCAGCCAAAAATAAATTAATTAATTAATTAAAAAAATATATATATATATAGTCTTGAATTCATGGGCAGAAGTTTAAAGTAGTATACTCTTTCTGGAAAACAAACCCTAACTCTAACTGTGTGACCTTAAGAAATTATTTAATTCCTCTATGGCTGAGTTTTCTGTAAACTGGAATTAAAACAGGGTCCATCTCACAGTTTTAATACAAAGGTTAAATGAATTTACATATATATGGCATTAAAAGCAATGATTAGCATACAGTAACCACTCGATAACAATCAGATACTATTTTTATTGAGAGCTTTGAAAATACTCCAATCTCTGACCCAGTAACTCCACTTTTATGACTTAACCATAAGGAAAATAATTTTAAAATTAAGATAAAAATTAACAAAAGCATGTCAATTACAGTATTTATAAATGTGAACAAAACTGTAAGCAATCTAATGGTCACCATTAGGGAAACAGTTTATGAAGAAAAAGTGATATGGAAAAATGCCCAAGATATATGTCAGTAATACTAATAAACCCATCAGCCAAAGATACCATTTCTACTAGTCAAGTATGAACGCTTATTTCATTGCGCCCTAACCACATTTTGATTTGTATGCCTTTATTATTGAACATTTTGAACACTTAACAGAACAGTTTGACTTTTACATATTTACTAAATTAGTATGTGGTATCTATTTGCATTTCTTTGTGAAGTTAATTTTTGTTTCTAATTTTATTAGCTATCCAATTACTATTTCTATAAATTATCTTTTGTCCATCTACTGAGGAAGAAAGAAAATTAACATTTTATATAGAAAGTATTTGCATAAGTTATTTAAAATGCTCACAACAAGCCTTGAGGGTACACAGCATAAAATCCAATAATCCAGCATCTTGCCATTTAGAAATCTCAATTAATAGCAAACCAAAATTAATTCAGAAAACACTAATGATCTGGCATCTGTGGCTCATCTATCAGCATCACAAGCAGATGAGTTCTAATAATGAATTTGAAAAAGCAAATATATCAGGAATTAATGTTTGCATATAAGCTGCATTGAGTTTAAGGAAGTCCCAGAATAAAACTACAAAGCAGCATAGTGTAATGGTTAAGAGCACCAATTCTTTGTGGGTTCAAATACAAGCTCTTCCACTTACTAATTATGTGACCTTGGTTAAAATACTTAACTTCTCTGTGTCTCTGATTCCTTATACGTAAAGTGGAAATAATAATAGTATATAAGCTGACAGGGTTGCTATGAGAAGTAAATGAGTGTGTGTGTGTGTATATACATACACAAACACACAGTGATTAGAACATTGCCTAGTACATAGTAACTACTGTATGTTTGCTACTGTTACAAAAATGAGTTTATAAATCGATCCCTCCTTGTCTCCTACTACTTTGTATAGCATAGTTTGCTATTCAAATACTGTATTGTTTTGTGACTATTTCAAAATATTCCTACTTTAATTAGCTATGCACACTTTGGGTGATCAAGGTACGATTCTTTTTAAAGTGCCTCTGATGACACTTCTTTTTAAAGTGCCTCTGATGACACGATTCTTTTTAAAGTGCCTCTGATGCCAGACATAATATCCTAAAAACAAACAAACAAACAAACGATAAAGCAATCTCAAGAAAGAACAACAAAGCTGGAGGCATCATGCGCCTTGATTTCAAACTATATTACAAAGCTATAGTAATTAAAACAGTGTGGTATTGGCATAAAAACAGACACATACATCAATGGAACAAAATAGCCAGAAATAAACCCACACATGTACGGTCAATTAACTTACAACAATGGAGCCAAGAATATACAATGAGAAAAGGATAGTCTCCTCAATAAATGGTGTTTGGAAAACTGAATAGTCACAAACAAAAAAATGAAAATGGACCTCTATCTTTACACCATACACAAAAATTAACTCAAAATGAATTAAAGACTTGAGCATAAGACCTGAAACCATAAAACTCCTAAAAGACAACACAGGCAGTAAGCTCCTTGACACAGGTCTTGGTGACAATTTTTGAATTTGGCACCAAAAGCAAAAGCAACAAAAGCAAAAATAAAGAAGCAGGGCTATATCAAACTAAAAAGTTTCTGCACAGCAAAGGAAACCATCAATAGAATGAAAAGGCAGCCGACTGAATGGGAGAAAATATTTGCAAATCATATATTTGATAAGGGGCCAATATACAAAATATACAAAAAACTCAAACAACTCAATAGCAAAAAAAACCAAACACTCAGATTACAAAATGGGCAGAGCATCTGAACAGACATTTTTCCAAAGACATACAGATGGCCAACAGGTACATGACAAGATGCTCAGCCTCATTAATCATCAGGGAAATGCAAATTAAAAACCACAATGAGATATCACCTCAAACCTGTCAGAATGGCTCTCATCAAAAAGATTAGAAATAAGTGTTGGTGAGAATGTGGAGAAAAGGAACCCTTGTGTGCTGTTGGTGGGAATGTAAATTGGTGCAGCCACTATGGAGAACAGTATGGAGGTTCCTCAAAAAATTAAAATTAGAACTACCATATGATCTATTCAATTCCACTTCTGGGCATTTATCTGAAGAAAATGAAAACACTAACACTAAAAGATATACTCACTCCCATGTTCACTGCAGCATTTACGATATTCAAGATATGGAAACAACTAAATGTCTATCAATGAATAAATGGATAAAGAAATTGTGGTATATATATTACATATATATGATAGAATATTATTCAGCCATAAAAAATGAAATCTTGCCTTTTGTGACAACATGGATGGACCTGGGGGCATTATGCTAAGTGAGAGAGGTCAGACAGAGAAAGACAAATACCATATGATATCTCTCATATGTGGAATCTAAATATATATATATATGCGTGTGTGTATATATATTTCCAAGCTCACAGATACAGAAAATAAAGCAATCAATATAGATCATATACACCACAACTACAAAGGTTTCTAACCTCCCACAGCAGTCCTTCTCAAACTTGAATATGAAAGAAATCACCTGGGGATCTTGTTAAAATGGAGAGTCTAATTCAGTATCTGGGGCAGGGTCTGAGAGTCTGCATTTCTAACAAGCTTCTTAGGTAGTACCAATGCAGCTGGTTCAAGAACAGCACTATTAGGGATCATGAATGAGCTTTAAGGAGTTCTGGAATCACACATTATCACATACAACATTTTCTGTGACTGTGCATATGTGGATTAGTTTCTGAGGAAAGGACTTACATACAGTTCTTACCATATTCTCACGAGCTGGGGAGCAAGTAGGGGAAAGGGCAGGTAGAGAGTAAGAGAATTTGTGGGAGAGGTGACAAAGACACAAATCAGTTCCACTGCTAAATGAAAAAAAATTGTCATAAAAAGGAAAAATTATTTGTAAAGGCAACTAGTTTACATATGTACAACAATTATGACTTATAAGACTAAGCTGAAAAATGAGACAATTCTATATTATAGACAATTATATTGTAGAAAATTACAACTTAGAAGACCAAATTGAAGAATCTTTAAATTCTAGAATAAAAAGACAAGGATATAAAACTAAGAGAGAAAAAAGATACGGCCAGGATATCTACTATTCACTTAACGGGAGTTTTAAAAGTAGAGAACATAGGATAAAAGGCATTTAAAACACATATATGTAGGTATACATACATATACACACACACACACGATATATATATATATACCTATGTGTATATATTCACACACATATATGTACATGCACATGTATTTTAGAAAAATATCTTTAGAACATACAACTAGATATGTTCAGATAAAATGCCCATCAAATACCAAACAGTAACAATGACTGAAGATACATACTAAACACACACTGGTGAAAACGGTAAACTCCAAAGATAAAAAGAAATTTATGATAAGCTTCCAAAGGAACAAAGGAATTACAATCAAAATGGGAACTTAAAGTTACAAGATGATAAAGTAACATACACAGAATTCTGAACAGAAAATATTGGAACCTGGAATTCTATACCCAGCCAAAGCATTATTCAAGTGTGATGGCAAAATAAAGAAACAATTTCAACTGTGCACACCTAAGAATATATACAACCAATATGTATTTCTTAAGTGGGGGGATAATATACAAGAATGTACTTCAGCAAAATAGAAATATCAATCTAATTAAAGACTTCAAGAAAACTGACATAGGGCAAAGAAAATGGTAAGGGAGAGGGAGAATAAAACTTAAGGAATCAAAATAATTGCTGAGAATGAGGATGCAAATTTTAATGTAGTTAATTTGGGGAAGTATTTTAACATCCTTGTTGTTTTCTATGTCTGTGTGTTTATTCTGTAAATAAGTTCATGTGTATCATTTTTTTAGATTCCACATATAAGTGATATCATATGATATTTGTCTTTCTCTGCCTGACTTGCTTCACTTAGTGTGATAATCTCTAGGTCCATCCACGTTGCTGTAAATGGCATTATTTCATTCTTTTTTATGGCTGAGTAATATTCCATTATAAATATATACATATACACACACACACACACACACCCCACATATTCTTTATCCATTCCTCTGTTGATGGACATTTAGGCTGTTTCCATGTCGTGTCTATTGTAAATAGTGCTGCTATGAATACTGGGGTGCATGTATCTTTTCAAATTAGAGTTTTTGTCTTTTCTGGATATATGCCCAGGAGTAGGATTGCTGGATCATATGGTAACTCTGTTTTTAGTTTTTTAAGGAACCTCCAGACTGTCCTCCAGTGGCTGCACCAATTTACATTCCCACCAACAGTGTAGGAGGGTTCACTTTTCTCCACACCCTCTCCAGCATTTATTGTTTGTACACTTTTTGATGATGGCCATTCTGACTAGAGTAAGGTGACAGATACCTCATTGTAGTTTTGATTTGCATTTCTCTAATAATTAAGCAACACTGAGCATCTTTTCATGTGCCTGTTGGCCATCTGTATGTCTTCTTTGGAGAAATGTTTATTTAGGTGCTCTGCCCATACTTTGATTGGGTTGTGGGTTTTTTTTGATACCAAAAATATAATTTATAAAATAAAAAATTGATAAATTGAATTTTATCAATTAAAAAACTTCTGTTTTGCCAAGGCCACTGTCAAGAGAATAAAAAGACAAGCTATAGACCTGGGGTGTGTGTGTGTGTGTGTGTGTGTGTATTGATATCTATATAGATATAAACACTCTCAAAGTTCAACAGTTAAAAAATAAACAACCAAGCCAAAAATGGGCTATGGACTTAAATACTTCATCCAAGGGGATACAAAGATGGCAAAAAAAAGTATATGAAAAGATGTTAAACATCATTAGTCATTTTAAAAAATGCAAATTCACATCAGATGAGATACTGCTATTTACCTAACAGAATGACAAAACCAGAAAATATTGACAACAGTAAGTGCTAGCAAGGATGCAGAGCCACTGGAACTTGCACACGTTGCCGGTGAGAATGCAAACTGGTACAGCCACTGTGGAAAATGGTTTGGCAGTTTCTTATAAAGTTAAGCATATATGTATAACTTATGACCCAGCAACCCTACTCCTAATTATTTATCCTAGACAAATAAAGCATATCTACACAAAAACCTGTATAGGAACGTTCACAGATAATAAATAAAATAGCCAAAAGGTGGAAACAACTCAAATGTCCTTCACCAGGTGAAGTGACCGACTGTGGTGCCTCCATACAAAATGGCATATTGATCAGCAATAATAAACTGTTGTCCTGTGCAACAGTGTGGATGATCGCAAAGACTATGCTGAGTAAGGGAAGCCAGTCTCAAAAGGTTACACACTGTACACTTCTATTTATCTGAAAAAGACAAAACTATAGTAATGAAAAATAGATGGGTGGTTATCAGATTATGGGTGGGGAGAGGATGTGACTATAAAAGATAGCAGGAGGGAGTTTTTTCGGGTGATGTATCCTTATTTGCATGGTAGCTACACAAATCTGTAATGTGTTAACATGCATAGACCTGTACACCAGAAGGAAAAAGAATTAAATCTACTGTATATTTTTAAAAATAAAAATTAAATTAACAAACTAAACAATCATCTTAAAAGCTAGAAAAACAACAAAATAAACCAAAAAAAAAAAGAAGTGCAAAGAAGAAATTAATAAAATAGAAAACAAGAAAATCAGTAGACCATAAAACCAAGAGCTGATTCTTTAAGAAAACCTAAAATAGAGAAAACTGTGGTAAGTGTGTTCAAGAAAAGAATGACAGACAGGTATTAGGAATGACAAACGTGATATAATCACACGTAGAAAATATTTTTGAGAGCACATTACGTACAACTTTAAAGCAAATGTGGAAATGGAAATGAAATTACAATATTCTAGGAAAATATGACTTAGTATTTTTAACAAAATTGGCTCAAAGAGGTAGAAATTGAAAACATAAAGTTATTCCCCAAAAGTACCACACCCTTATAGTTGCAGGGTAGACTTCTAAAAAACCTATAAAAAACCGTAACTTCTATTATTTTAAATTTTGTTGTAGCGAGCCCCCTACTTAGGTCAGGGAACAAAAGAATAAATTTTTTAAAAATACACAAAATATATAAAAAGCGGGGATAAATCACGTATCCTAATTCGAATCCTCTGTAACACCCACATACTTCAATCACATCAAGCATCAGTTCCTTATTGTAATGCAGTGGAAAAAGTAATGCGGAGCTGAATCCTATTCAGACTGAATTTATGCAATTTTATCTGTGCTCACTCATATTTTTCATATGGCCCCTAAATACAACCATTTTATCTGGTGCTCAAAAAAACTTCTGTACCAACGCTAGAGAGAAAACTGGATGTTTTGTACTTAATGAAAGTATGCTGTTCAGCTCTGAATATTGTAAAACATGTATACTGTACTTGAAGATGATTTCAGAGAGTTTTAAAAGAACTATACTTTAGCCTTACTCACTGACATCAGAACCTAAACTGTGTGTAGTGATTCCGCTCCAGCTGCACAAATAGTAGGTTCCCCCTCCATCTCCTACCCTCTTACCAGCGTGAATAGTCTTACGTACAAGTAATCATGTCAGTGAAAACACAAGGTCATACCTTACACAGTACTGGGGCCATATTTTGGTTAACGCTGTGGCTGCTACCTTTTGAGCAAATAAGTGTGGTCTTAAAGTATAATCATCCCCAACAGACTAGAAGTGCCCATCTGGCAGAACACAGTGGTCCTTCCCCTGGACCTGAGCTCAGTCTTCATTTAGCATCTCCGTTTTACTCCACAGATGCCTCTTTCAGACATGAATTCTACTTCTCATACAACCAGTCCATTTCCACTAAGGTTATCTTATTTGCTTCTTTGGTCATAAGGCCCATTCATAAGAAGGGATTTACTTCTGACAGGCTCATCTGTATTACCTTGCTTAATGAAACAAAGTTCATCCTCACTAGGAATGAAAACATTTCTCCTGTCAGCAGGACAAGGCTGTTCATTTTTGCTTTCTTATTGTAACCGTAGCTATACAGGTCTCCTTCCCTAATCTGAAAAGGCAAAATAATCGCAACTGGAACAATAAATTTGTTTACATTGTTCTTGACCACTGAAATCAATTTTAAAAGGTGTATGTATTATAAGTGTATCTAAAAGAACAGATCAACAGATATGAAAATTGGGAAGAGGAGAGAGGAAGTCAGGTCACAGGAGAGAGAAAGAAAAGGGGTGGAGGGAGTTAGAAAGTAACTACAGACTGATTTCATAGATACAAACACTGGCAGTAACTACAGACTGATTTCATAGATACAAACACAAAGCCTTAAGAAAATTAGTCAGTGTATTCCAGCAGATTAAAAGACAATATATTATTACCAACTTGTTGTGGTCTATCCCATAAATGCAAAAGTAGTTCAACATAAGGAATCACATGAATGTAATTCACTCCATTCGTGGATAAATGAATTCATTTATTCAACAAATACTGTCTGGCATGATGCTAGGTATGATTCACTCACATAATTCTGGCCCTCATAAATAACTTATGATCATCTTGGAAATGAAAACACTTATGTGTCAAAATTAAATATCTATTCTCAAAACCTTATTTTATATAGGAACTCATGTAATAGCTCCAATTTGATTAAGAATATCAGAAACCTACAGCAAGCATCACACTTAAAATTTTGAAAAAAAGGGGATGGGAACCATTAAAACTAAAGACTTAACAGATATCGACTGCAGAGTATGGACCTTATCTGGATCCTGATCCAAAAAGTTTCTAAAACTTCATGTTTATATAACAACCAGGGCAATGTGTATATGGCTAGATATGTAATGATAATTAGGAACTGTTAACTTTTTAAGTGTGATAGTGGTATTGGACTTAAGGTTTGTTTTTTGTTTTTGTTTTTTGAAGCCTTCACATCTTAGAGATACATACTGAAATAGTATTAGATTAGGTACTTGGGATTTGTTTCAAAATCATTTGGGTTTAGGGAGTGCGTGGAGGAGTGGGTAAGACAAGGCTGGCCATATAATGATCACTTGTTGAAGCTGGATGTTGGGTATATCAGGTTAATTATACTAGTGTCTCTACTTTTGAATATGCTTGAAATTTCCAAAGTACAAAGTTTTAAAATTGTTTTTAATTATCAAACGCAATGGCAAAAAATCAAGCAAAAAAGAACAAAAACTAAATGCAAACACTAGAGAGAATCTACATTATCAGAAAATCTTCTATGGATACTATTATTCAACATTATTCTATTCTTTTTTTTCAAAAGTTATTACTTAATAACTTTTATTTGAAATATACATACAAAAATGCACTAATTGCAAGTTTATAGTTCCATGAGTTATCACCTCCAAAACCCGTATCTGTGTAAACCACCGCTTAGGTCAAGATATAGATTCGACCAGCAGCCCAGAAGCTTCCATGGTACCCATCTCAATCACTACCCACCCCCGCCCAACCCCAAGAGGCAACTGCTCTCCTACATTAGTCTAACTTCTAACACTGTACTCATACGGTAGCTATAATTGTGTGCCTAACATTTTTTGATCAACATGTGACATTTACCCACCCTACCTGCAGCGGTACTTTGGGGTTTTTTCCTTATTTTTTAAAAATTTGTTCTTTTCCATTACCCTGTAATGAGAGCATCTTGTTCTCAAAACGTGGTCAGTGGACTCTTGGGAACTCCCAACACCCTTTCAGAGTTTAATAGAATACAGAAAGCTCACTGATTTGATTTCAGATTCCACACTGCAACTAAACTTTAAAAAACTACTTGTCAAGTTCTGGTGTAGCGTCAAAGAATATTCACATTTATCTGAAAAGGCTACTAAAATTCTTCTCCCTTTACAATTATCTATGTGAAGCCAGATTTCCTTCCTATACTTCAAGCAAAACATGTCACAACAGACTGACTGCAGAAGCAGACGTGAGAAATCAGCTGTCTTCTATTAAGCCAGACATTACAGTGATTTGCAAAAATGTATAGCAACGCCATCCTTCTTACTAAACTTTTTTTTTTTGGAAATTTTAGTGGTCATTTTACATATTTTTAAAACGTATGCTACTTAAGGTCACACGTAATGGGGTTGGTTTCTTGTCATTTTAAATGGGTTAATAAATATTTTAACAATCTCTCAACTTTAATTTACCATATTTAAAAACATATATATCTGCCATACAAAAAACATTCTTTGGATCCCTCAATAACTGTGGAGCCCTGCGTCCCAAAAGTTTGAGAACTGCTGCTGTACAGTCTTCCCTTATATGAATATACGATATACCATAATTTATTCATCTGTTCTATTGCTGATGGACATATGGGTTCTGTCTAATCTGGAATTAAAACAAGCAAGGATGCTATGAATATCCTTGTACGTGTCTTCTGACGCACGTGACGTCCCCACTTCTGTTGAGTTTATACCAGGAGCAGAACTGCTGGATCACAGGGCATGTTTACACTCAGCCTTAATAGATACTGACTGTTTTCAAAGTGGCTGTTAAGCATTTGAAATGTGGTTAGTCCAATTGAGATGAGCTGTAAGAATAAAATTTACACTGGAGGGCTTCCCTCGTGGCGCAGTGGTTAGGAATCCACCTGCCAATGCAGGGGACACGGGTTCGAGCCCTGGTCCGGGAAGATCCCACATGCCGCAGAGCAACTAAGCCCGTGCGCCACAACTACTGAGCCTGCGCTCCAGAGCCCGCGAGCCACAACTCCTGAAGCCCGGGCGCCTAGAGCCCGTGCTCTGCAACAAGAGAAGCCACCGCAATGAGAAGCCTGCGCACCGCAACGAAGAGTAGCCCCGCTCACCGCAACTAGAGAAAGCCCGTGCACAGCAACAAAGACCCAACGCAGCCAAAAAAAAAAAAAAAATTTACACTGGATTTTGAAGACTTAGTATGAAAAACATAATGCAGAATATTTCATTAATAATTTTGTATTGATTACATGTCAAAATGATAATATTTTAGATATATCAGGTTAAATACATTACTAACATTAATCTCACCTGCTTTTTTTAAATTTTTAATGCGGCTACTACAAAATTGAAAACTATGTATATGACTTACATTTGAGCCTCACAATATGTATCTGTTAGGCAGCGATGTACGCTCCAGGGGGAAATATGGAGAGGTAAAACAGGAAAATACCAAATGTGCATACTAAGAACAGTCTGAGGTGCTTAGGAGACAGGCACCTAGTTTTGAGGAACCAGAAGAGACTTCCCAAAGGAGGTAATATGTAAAGGAAAGCTGAAGGCTGACAGGAGTTAGCCTAGTGAAGAAAGTGGTGGAGGAAGAGAAAACCAGGCAGGGAGAACAGTGTGTGCAAAGGCCAGGAGACAAGAGAACCGTGTTCAGTATGGCACAAACACGGTGGAGGGGAAGGGCATGGTGGAGGGAGTGACAAGAGACAAGAAAGGGAAAAACTAGCTACATCGTGAAGGGCCTAGTGACGCTTCTATTTTAAGAATAGGGAACTATTGGTTTTAAGCAAGAAAGTTACATAATCATATCCTCACTGTAGAAGAGTCACTCTGCTGCTCCTCTGTGTGATGTGAGTGAATCAGGACAAGACCAGAGTCAAGACTAGTTGGGGCTGTTACAATAACATAGATTAAAAACTAACGAGCCCTCTTGCATCTCCCTCCCTCCCACCCTCCCCATCCCACCCCTCTAGGTGGTCACAAAGCACCGAGATGCAAGAGGGAAGAGAAATGGGAACATATTGTATATGTATAACTGATTCACTTTGTTATAAAGCAGAAGCTAACACACTATTGTAAGGCAATTATACTTCAATAAAGATGTTTAAAAAAAAAAAAAAAAAAAAAAACTAACGAGCCTTTACATGAAGAGAACAGCAGCAGAGAGATGCAAACCTTAGGCAAAATCACTACTCTCAAAGCTTCAGTTTCTTCTAATAATACCTACCTCAGAGTTATTTTGAGGATTTAAGAAAAGCATCTTTTTGTAAAGGAGTTCTGTATTCTAACTCTTGGTAAAAGGTTTTAGTATCACTAGAACAGGCAATAATAATTCCAAGAAACTGAATTCTATTTCAGAATATGCCAGATAAAAGATTCATGTCTTCTCCAACTTATTAAAACCTATAAGATACTTTAACAATCAATGAAATTAAGTCAGATAATTACATTTGAACGGTAAATTCCAACTATGACACATCCCACTGTGCTCCATTTAACCTCGATATGAAAAGATTAACACCATAACCCATCTCTAAAAACTGAAATTCAAGTGAATTAAAGGTAAGTATGAAGTTACTCTCATTCAATGGTAAAAACATGAATGTAAAACGATTTCACTTCTTCACCAAACTGATACTAGCAGGGCAGGGCAGTGAGTTATAAAGTATTCGAGAGAACTAGAAAACTGTTCAGTTGGCGTCATTTATTTTGAAGTTTTGGGACCTTCTAAAGTAATATATTCTGTAAATAAACTATTCAATCCAGGGAAGAAAGGTAAAAGGTCACTTTATTTTTCCAAAAATGTTTGAAGTTCTCTAATCCACCAATGCATTCTTGACTCTTCTAAGATATAGAGCAATCTTTAATTGATTACTTAGTAGAAAGCGTTTAACTTGGGCAAAAAGTCCTTGAAATCTAACTTTTATTCCACCCTTTCCTTTTTGCCTTAAGTACTTTTAAAACACTGTAGAAAGTTTTGTTCTGTACTTATTTCATAGACAAAAATGAATAGTCCTTAGAACTGAGTTCTCCACAGAACCCTTCTTAAGCCTCCCCCCTTGTAACTTAAATCCCCACTCCTTAGTGTCATATGCTATACAACTATTCACACACAATATCCCTTCTTGAACTGAGTGTTCTTAGCCTTCTCTTCTCTAGATGAAAATAAACAGAAACTTAACTTCCTAAGGGTCTAAACTGATTTACTGAATTATGAAAACAGAAATCACCCGCAACCTCTTGGCCCTTTTCTTCACTCTCACCTGATGATCTCATGTCCTAACACTTTGAGAATTCTCCGTCATCCTACTACAAAACCTACAGACCTAAGTACACTTGAACTAATATTTTCCTCCTTAACCTCTTGTGAGGAGAGAGGAAGCACCCTTTTCTTCCCTATCAAAGAAAGGGGCAATCCATACTCTTCTTTCCACCTCCACTGCTACCACCTCAGTGTCTCTCACCTGCATTACAGCCAAAACCTATCATCCCACCTCTGCTCTTGCCTACTTCTCAACAATCCACACAGTGGCAAAAGCGACTGTTTCAAAACAAAGATCACATTACGTCATTTAAACTGTGTCAACAGTTACACTTAAACCCAAACTCTTTACCATAGTTTCCAAAGCCCTGAGTTCCTGCCTAAGATTCTAGCCTCACCTTGTCACGCTTAGGACCACTGTGCTCCGGCTACGGATTTTATTTGTTTACCTGCAACACACCAGCTCTTCCACATCAGCTTTTTCCTAATTCTGGGTCCTTCACATGTTGCTCCCATGTGCAAGGCTCTCTTATCCCACTCATAACATGGTTAGCTATCCTTCAGGTCTTTCATTCTCCTCTACAAGGAAGGCTTCCTCTAACTACTCTGTGCCTGGTATTCACTATCGCTGTCTCTTGTTTGTTTTTTGTTAAAGCACTTACTACAAGTTATTCACTAGGCTGGAAGCTCCATGGGGGCAGAAACCACATCCACCAGGCTGTCGTGCCTTACATAGTGCCAGACGTAAGCAAGTGCTCGCCAAGTATTTGCTAAATGAATGAAAGAGTGAAGAGACAGACAGGATTAGGTTTCGGTCCTGGCTCTACTACTTCCTAGTGGTTTGATCTTAGATAAGTGACAACTTCTCTGAGCTTCAAGTTTTCTCTTCCATAAAAAGAGGAATAAATACCTTGTAGGATTTCTAAATAAGACCTAATGAATATTAACAGGCAATGAATGAAGACCAACCACAGTATCTGAACTTAATTTAGTAAATGTTAGTTTCCTTCCCTTCCTTCTATAGTTTAGAGGGTGAGAATTCCCTAAGCTAATTTCATATTGAAACTAGAGATAGATAGATAGACAGACAGATAGACAGACCTATCTATCTATATACACATCTACTGTTGCATCTACTTAAAAGGACTAATGACATGCATCTGAACAGACAAATTGGTAACTTGTATTTGTAGGATCTAATCCAATCCTACACCTTAGAAAATGGGGAATAAGTAGTATACATCTTACTCACCCCTCCCTCAAAGGACGGGGTGGAGTGAGCAGAAAATGAAGAGAAACCAAGAAACGGGAGGGAAAGATAACCTGAGAAATTAGAAATCATTTATTCGACCTCAATTCCTAAGTTTAGAGCAACCTTCATTTACCTATAAAGACTTGTAGCAGGAACAGGGTTAGTACTCATTCTGAAATTCTGAAATAAAACATTTTCTATTTGCTTAAATCTACATACATCTCACCTATATTAAAGGTATTTACCCCCTTTTTACCCTTCATTCTTTAAACTGTAATTTCATTGATAAGATGTTAAGAAAAAAACAAAAAACCCCCAAATACAAAAATGCCTCACATCAGAAAAACAAAAAGTTCTCATTGTTGCCTTAATTTCTTGATAAGCTTTAAATTTTCTAACCATAAAAATTAAGTCCTTTTTTCCCCAAACATTTTTTTAAACTGCTACTCACTTTTCAGCCTGACATTTTTATGTTTTCTTCAGAGATTTTACTTTCTAGCAACCTTCTAAATCATTTACCATGCATCATTCAGATCTCCTCCATACTCTCCCTGGAACACAGGTACCCCTCTGAAAGTGGTCATTCAATAGTTTCTGCCTGGTAACCACCTAGAATTTTGAGGAATGTGCTGCATACCTTTATATTCTCCCTAGGATATGGACATAATTTAGATTCTAAACCCAAGGAAGGGTTTATATTAAGCAATTAATTCAGTTTTATTCAACATATTTTATGTAATCAAGGTTGACTTTTTTAGAAGTAATTGGAATCTGGTTTAGATTATTTTTCTCATGTTCTAGTTATTTCTACAACCTTTCTAAAATTGGAACTTCTAGCCTATCCTTAAACTGGAAATTTATAAAATCCTGCTGAAAGTTCCATAAAATTCACAGAGAAAGACTCACTCATTAGACATAAGATGCAAGAGTAAAAAGAATATGCTATGCTCCCACAACATCTAGAACAGCAGTGTGTACAGAAAGAACTTTTGACTATAATCAGCTGAAAACCAGTTTAAAGATATTTTGTCATAAGTCAGTCAGTACATGTCAGGGAGAGTTCTTACTGCTCCCAAAAGCTCTAGCAGCAAGTAACCGAAGACTTTACCACCTACAACTCTTCAAGGCTACTGTAAAATGATATACAAATACAGCAAACATTTAAAATTACATTTTAAGGCTTCATCTAGGGCAGTGCTTTTACAAACTAATAACTGTATTCTATAATTCCAAAATTACTTTAATGAGTCCAAACCAGTAAATGAAGAAAGGAAGCAGGAGAGAAGGGAGGTGAAATAGACTAGAAAACATCAGAGTACATCACAGGTAGTACCAGCAAGTATTATTTCATGAACTTTGTTTTGTTCTGTATACTGGGAGTAATATAAAATGTATTTTAGGTATTTTAATCTTCTAAAAAGATTAGAAAACACTGATTTGGGAGACAGAGTGGAAAAGGATAAAGCAATGAAACTGCCATAATTATCAAATTATGGCTTGGGAGGTTAGCAAGACTGACAGCTTCTATTGACTAGGAGACAGTTTGGGAAACCTCCACACATTTTAACAGCCAGATATCCCCATGTGAGATATGAAGAAGCACCTTCTCCTCTTACAGCAGGCCTAACACATGCCCAGCAAGGTCACAGCTGCCCCCACTAACTGTTCTTATCCCTTCAAACTTCCAATGGCAGAGGTCAATCTTTACCTTCTCCTAACTCTCAGGAACATTCGGTGCAGTTAAGCTACAGCAGCTCCTGAAAGATAATTGTTGGTCTTTGAACAACTACTCCTAGAAAACATTAACTGTATTCCATATCATAATCTAGAGTTTCAAATAAGGCTTTGGCATTCAGAAAAGTAACTTGGAAGTAAAACAGTCATACTATTCCACTAAAACAGTCACATATATTAGTCATATAGTCCACTAAAATGGTCATGTGAAGAAACTAAGCACCAAAATAGAAAGATTACTTTTAAGGTATTTGAAATGTTTCAAAGATTCAAGGCACAACTTGGAGCCATTTAATATTACAGTTTAATAGATAAGAAAGAGTCACTCTGTGAAGAGTTAGTATTGGAACTGCCCAAATATCAGCCAATCAACCTGCATTTTTTTCACTGGGTCTAAGTTAAGGGTTACTCTGAATATTCAGTTGCATTAACAGAGGTTTCTCATTATTTCTGAAGCCACTTTGAAAAAAACACACATTTTGCTGTATAAGGGACAGTTTCATAAATTACAGTGTATATTTGTTCTAAAGGCTCAGAACAGGTGATGGGTACTTCTCAGGACGCATCCACTCCTCATCACAACTACTGCATATTCAAGTAAAACAACCCCACTATTGATATGAAAGCACACACCCCCCCCCACCCCCGCCACACACACACTATTATTATAGCTGCTTCTTCTCTAATATAAATCCACACAGGACAGAAGAAGACAAAAAGTGCAGCAATAAAGAGAATTTCCCCAAATGCAGAGTGAAGGGTTCCTTTAATCTCTGCTCACAGTTTAGTGTCCCGCCTGGCTCACTACCTCCTTTTTCTTTACACTTTGAAACTTGCTGTGTGGCTTGCGATATCAACCCTTAGCATAATCACTTGCTAGTTTTATAATCTGACCCCACACTGTTGGAAAAAGTAGCTTCAGTCTTTGCCTACTAACAATTCCTCACTAAACACAAATCCCCAAAACATAAATATCTGATAAGCACCTACCAGAAAGTCATTTTGTGTACAAGTACAAAAGGATGCACCAAGACAAATTCGGGGGTTCACAGCCTCTTATCCCTAGAGGCAAAAAGACTTCTAATTCAAACACTAATGACATAGCTGTTAATGAAAGCAGTACTAAAAGAACCTGTTTATTTATCCAATCTTATCAGACATCGCTAAGACTCAATTCTGATTATAGTAGAGGACAAAGCTGGACACTCTTAATCACCCTAGATTAAAGATGCCTCTAGCTTTCTGCTCTCTCCTGGGCCATTACACCAAACCTAGAGTAGAGCTACACCCACCTTCAGGCTAGAAGAAACACATAATAGCTTATTGATCTCTGGTGCAGACCCAAATCCACAAGTCACCAAGCAAGTAGGGATCACAGCCACTTGATGCAACTAACAATCAGAAGTCATGCACTGGGTTTTCCGTTCAAATAAGCACGCCATTGGCAATTACCACATCAAATGTGGGCCAACTCCTCCCAAACAAAAATAAAAATATATTAATCAGGTCAGAGAGCAATACATTCTGAACCACACAGAAAAACCACTATTTCTTGGTTGGCAGTAAATGTCAATTTCAGTTCATTAAATTCTTCATTTCCTGTAATTTCTCAGGTTTTAAAAGTTACCGTGACATTCAATTCCATACATAAATGCTTTCAAAAGAGGTAATACTTACTCGTAAATTACATGTTGACTGAACTCCATCCCCACCACCATTAGGGGAATTAAGTGTTTGTGGCAAATGACTTAGACTTTTCAGAAGTAAAATTTACCAAAGAATGGTAACTTCTAATTATATTCTTCTGAAGAAATCAAAGCACCACTCCCAAAAGTAAAGGTTAACTGTGTTCTCTGAAAAAACTATACAATGTTTTTAACTGATGACCAAAAACAGTCAAGTCAGAAGTGGAACTCAAGTCTCTCAAGCAATGAATGTTCTTCCCAATTAACTCCTTTTAGCTCTTGTTCTGACCCCTGTGTACTACGTAAAGCTTGGTCCTTACTCATAGCCTCAGCCGTCTCTTAACCTCAAAGGAATATATGTAATACAATCCACAGACTGGAATAAAGCAACAGTGACAACATTAGCGGACAATGATGTACGAAATGCCAAACGAACCGGGAGTCAGGGCAGACATGTACGCCCTAAGAGGGAGAGACTGAGGTGGGGCTGGAAACTATTTTCTGGCCTTCTCCCGCGTGCTGCTCCAGAGAAAGGGGCAGGATCCTGCATGCTCGCCATCAGCAGAGCCCCCGAAGTGCAGGGATGGGAAAAAAAGAGTGGGCTGCTTTGCCAGGGAGTGGGGACGGTGAGGGATCGGTGCGGTGTGAATTCCACTGGGGAGTGAACTTCCTGGCCCCGGGAGGCTCGGGGGTGGCAGGACGGTCCCGGCCAGCGGCGAGGGGCGACCTCCCTTTCTTTCTCCCACAGTCGTACATCTTTGTGTGTGTGTGTTATTCAAGGGGCTACGAGTCCTCGAGGAGCCAGCCGGCCACCGTGGCCCTCCAGCCCAGGTCGGGAAGTCCGTCCGCCACCCTCTAGCTCCCCGGGGGCTCCCCGGGTCCGGGACGCCCAAACACCCTCCAACACCCCGAGGGTCTGGAGACAGACGAATGGACCAAAGCATCTTCGTGTGTGGACACCCCCTCCGCTACATCCATCCCTCGCCGGGTCTTTGTCCCGCAGGCGGCCGGGGTCTCTGCCGGTTCCTCGGGGAGCCCCCTGTCCTGGAGGCCTCGGGGCCCGGGGTCGCCCCAGCTTTGTTCAGTGAGCGGGGCGCGGGGACGAGGACACTTACCGTACACCCCGGCGAGGAAAAGCAAGACCAGCGCAGACCTCCACCGCAGAGACTCTTTTGTGCTCCAGCGACGGGCCATATCCACGGCAGATGGAGCGAGCGAGAAGGAGATGGAGGAGGCAGAGGCGGAGGAGGAGGAGGAGCTGGAGCCAGACGCCGCCGCCACCGAGCCCCCGGCTGCTCCCTGCGCTCTCCGCGGCGGCGGGAGGGGGAGGGGCCGCCGCCGTCGCCGCCACCGCCGCCGCCCGCGCGCGCTCCCTCCCTCTTGCTGCCTCCCTCCGGCCCCCCTTCAGCAGCTCGCCGGCTCCCACCCGGGGCGGCGCGAGAGTCCTCCACGGGACGGCTCTCCCGGGAGCCGGGGTAGCCAGCGCCGGTACGAGGTGAGGGGGCGGCGGACGCGCGGCTCCAGCCACGCGCCGCATAGGCTAGTCGGCGCCGCCACCCGCCAGACAGCGCGAGCCGGCACCCGCGCCCATCCGTGCGATCGGCAATCCCCTGGCCCGCCTGCCTTGGTTCCCACCCCGTGCTCCGCTGGACTTTCTAAGTCTCAGGGCCGCTTTCCCCGTGACTGGAGCCGGAGGAGCAAGGCAGTGCCAATAGATGAGCGAGCGAGAGAACGCGGGTCGATGGGTTCCCTCGGACTGGGAAGTGGGGCTGGCTTCGGCGCTTCGCCGCAGTCCGAGGTCTCGGGGCTGCCCCTGCGGGTTGTATGAGGACGTGCTGGGTGGCGGAGAGTGGCTGCGTGAGCGAGGAGAGTGGGTGTTCGGAGGCTGGGAACTTCGGAGTTACTCTCCCCTACCCCTCCCTTCCTCCACTTAACCCGCGCGGAGCTCGGAGTGGGTGGGCGCAGGTTAGTGCCCAGACCCCGGCCACTGGTCGCTGCGAATGCCTGCTGGGGCTGGACGCCCACGCTCGAGGTGCCCGCGATGAGCCGGGCAAGGTTGGAGTGCGGAGCACTTCCAGCCTGGCGTGGAGGTGGCTCTGACATCCCACGGGGGACTTGAGCTGGGCCGGGATGTTCGGCTGGAGCCACCTCAGGGGTCGGGAAGTGGGAGAGGGGTTCACTCAGCGACCCGTGATTTCTCTAAACATCTTTCTCCATCCCAAGAAGTGTGACTCCTCCTTCCCTTACTTCTCCGTAGCACTTTCTAAATACAATTGTAGTGACACTGGCACGTCAGACCTTCCGCCTTGTATTTGTAAAGTGTTTGTCGACACGTCTCATCTCCCCTACTAGATTATCATTGGCCTTTACATGCACTCTCCGGGCTATTCAAGGAAGACCTACAATGCACTACGCTGTCCAATTGACATAGGTTATCTCTTTTTAGTCTCTAACAACCTTGTGATATAAATATTATTATCCATATTTTATAGATAAGTAAACGAGATAGGTTTAATTATCCAAAATAGTGTAACAAATGAATGGTTTGAAACAATTTTTCTTATTCCAAATTCAAGGCTGTTTCCTCTCTACTGCAGTGTACTCTAGCACAATGCTTAGTGCGTAGTAGGTAAATATTAAAATTTAAGATGAATTTCTTTGAAGGTACATTTAGTCTTTCCCTCTATCCGCTACCGATTTGTCCCCTTTTAGATTTTTTTTTTCCAGGAAATGGTATTACAAACGGTGAAAAAATTAACAAACAATGCAAAACCCAATAATAACAAATCTTGTATCATTTGGCAAAACAAACAAACAAACAAAATCTAGAGCTCCAAACATGTTTTGTACTCTCATTGGAGAAAAAGGAGGAGCTTCAGTGTACTTCATTTAACAATCAGCAGTTGTCTGTCCTAGTTTTAGGATTTGAGATTCTACTTGCTTGATTCTTGAGATCTGTTTCCAGAAATTGCGCTGCCATGACCACTGTGTTTAGAACAGGTCACAAACAAAATGAAGAGAGACTGCACGGCATCTTTCTCCACTTTTAGTACCAGTCAAGGGACCCCAATCCCAAGACAAGAGGCACACTGCTGTCCTCCATCCCTTGACTCTTGTATTCACACCCCTCTCACCCTTGCACTTGCTCATCCACCCAGACCTGTCTTCTGAGACTTATCGAGTTCTCAAACCTTTTGGTCTCAGGGGCCCTTTAAAAACACTTAAAATTTGGTGAGGACTCTGAAGAGCTTTTGTTTATGTGGATCATAGCTACTGATGTTTATCATTTAGAAAATAAAACAATTTTAAAATATATGTAAATTTACTTAAAATAAAAAATGCATTACAGGTTATCTCTATTTTCCAAAACAAAAAAATGTAGTGAAATGTGTGGCATTGTTTCCATCTTTGTAAATCTTTAATGTCTGGCTTAATAGAAGACAGTTGGATTCTCATATCTGCTTCTGCATCCAATCTGTTGCAATATGTTGTGTTGGTTGAAGTATATGAAGAAAATCCAGATTCACAAAGATATGTGTTGATAATTGGCAAAGAGAGGACGTCATGTACCTCCCCAGTGTCCTCAGATAAAATTTTGAGAACTGTTCATCTAGGTGTCTATCTTAACACCTTCAAAAATCTAAGTATTTTGTTTCTTGTTGGGAAAAAAATCTGATAAATATTCATTCTAAGGTATTAGAAGCTGAGCGCTTCAGTGTTCACCAACCAAGGGTATTCATGTTTCACGAGGGAACATTTTATTTATACAAAATCTAATCCTAATAGAATATCAGACATTTGTAAGCAGCAGGGCACAGAGTAGGTATTCAGTATTACCCTTTTTATTACCTAATCTATTGAGCTGAGTACCTAGATGTCTACTATTAGGCTAATATATCAAATAAGTCATATATGAGAAAGCATTTAGAAGTTTATAAAACTATATAAAGTGGTCAGTATTTTCAACAGTTCTATTGCAGCTGGAGTGCTGATTTAACTTGGCCAACGTTCTGATCTACACCCTATAAAGCATAAAGCATTCTCCTGAGACTCCTGTGGTTCTTAATCTCGGAGTCCCTGGATCTATAGATGTGTTTCAAGGATCCTGAAATTGTATGAAATTTTGTGCTCACTTTTTTTTTTAGGTAGAAGATTTGTTATTTTCAGCAGATTCTTGAAGGGCTGTATCAATCATTTAGAAAGAATGTTTAAGAAAAATTGAACGAGGTAGCTACTTGAGTTGCTTCTTAATCCTTTTCCAAATGGTTCTCAAACTCCTCAGGTACATGCATTTGGGAGAGGAGAAGTACATGGACTATTTCTTTTCCCCTTGACATATTCTGAAAAGAGCCACCCGCGCTCCTCCACTTTATGGAGATGTACCCTTACATAATCCTTTTGTTTTGATTTTACACTTCTCTTTCCTCCCTACTTGGCTATCACCATATATGACGGTTTAATTTTCACTCTTGTTACTAATAAAAATTCCTTCCTTCCTGGTGTAGACCCTGCTCCATTTAGTAGCCTTTGAGAACCTCGTCCACACCCAGTGAGGTTAGACTGGGAATTTAAGTCTACCACTGAGCATTATCTTTTATTGGAAAGAAAATTGATGGTAGTGGTTTTTCTACTTGGCATGCTGCCAGGCAAAGCTGACTCTTTTAACTCCCCCTCAAAGGAATATTATTTTAAAAAAGAAAAAACAAACTTGATAAACACATATAAATAACTAGGAGGGAAAGAAAATTTTTTTTAAAGATTGAAGTTAAATAAATGAGAGATCTTTACAAGCAAATTGTAATTTCCATTGGAGGTGAATAATAGAGGGTAGCAAATGAGATCCATCAATCTAGGCAACTTCTATACCAGTTTCCTAGCACATTTATTGTGGTTATTATTTATTATGTTCTGTGCTCTGACAGCATACCCCAGCATTGTACCAGGTAGTCAAAGGCATAATCCTGGCTATAAATTAAATATCCCTAGTCCACACAGATTGACCTTCATGAACTCAACTTCTTAACTGCAAAACCTGATCGTAGAGCATGCATGAATTTACAGGGCTAACAACATCTGTCTCTTGTAGCCATATGAATCAGTTGCACCTACCAAGAAAAAAGGAGGGAAAGGGGAATTAACTACAGACATTGGCTTTTATAAAAAGGTACACTGGGCTTCCCTGGTGGTGCAGTGGTTAAGAAACCGCCTGCCAATGCAGGGGACATGGGTTCGATCCCTGGTCCGGGAAGATCCCACATGCCACGGAGCAACTAAGCCCGTGTGCCACAACTACTGAGCCTGCGCTCTAGAGCCTGCAAGCCACAACTACTGAGCCCACGTGCCACAACTACTGAAGTCCCGCGCCTAGAGCCTGTGCTCCGCAACAAGAGAAGCCACCGCAGTGAGAATCCCCTGCTCGCCGCAACTAGGGAAAGCCCGTGCGCAGCAACAAAGACCCAACACAGCTAAAAATAAATAAATAAACAAATAAATAAATAAAGAGATACACTGAGTGTTTTGTTGTTTAACTGCTAGGTTTCAAAATGTACATAACTGTTTTTTAAGTTCTTCCCATGATTGATTGAGATTATGAACTGGAAATGCTTGTGGGATGGAATCTTATTCCCTACGAGCCCATCAGAAGTGAATTTAGCAACTGTGATGGCAACTCAAGGACTCTTATATTGCTAATTTCAGGCACATACAACTTAACTGTTTGTACTCTGCCCGAGTGCAAAAAGGATTTGAGGTTCCCAGTGTTATTTGGCAATATAGTATATTGTAGTTATTAAACGTATAGGCCTTGAGAATTTAACAGAGCTGAGCCTGACCCAGGTGGTTAACCCTGGTCAAGTAACCTAACCTTATGTGCTTCATATTGCCACCAAAAAACGGGAAAATATGGGGGCCTCATTAAATTATCTGCATGCCTTAAATGAGATAATAATAATTGCTAACATATATTGAGTACTTACAGTATGCTACACCTTTAGTTCTCAAACAATCCTATGATGTCAATACAGTTATTATCTCCATGTTTCAACTGAACAGACAGACAGAGGTTCAGTAGGTTTCTCAAGAACACACAAGTAGTAAATGGTCAGCATTTAAACTCAGGCAGTGTGATTCCAAACATGCACTTTTAATCATTCTACCACGTTTCATGTGAAGTACTTAATACAGTGCCAGGCACTTAGTAGGTGCTCAATAAATGGCAGCTACTGTTATTAAACATATAAATAACATAAGCAAAAGAGTCCTTATTCTCTAATCTCATACAATTTAAAATGCAGTGTAAGTAGTAATTTTCTGTCTTCCTTTTTCCTAGAAGTAGCTGATACTCCCCTGATTTTGGTTTAAGTTAGACATAAGCCTCTTTTAGATTTCTTTTTAAAAAGAAAAGTCAATCTTTAAAGTTTTATTTCCTTGAGTTTTGGAAAACATGAAGCAAGCATCAGTTAGATGAAATATAAGTCTGGTTTTTTGCTGCTTGTACTAAAATTTTTTTTCAGTGACCTTGTAGTCATTATTTATACTTTCCTTTGAAGATCGGAGAATCTTAGATTGCTTATTGCCCTAATCTTCAGAGAAGATCTATGACAGATTTTTCTGATCCCGAAGAATACATCAAATCATATGAAACTGCTTAGTTATCAGGCCATGAAAACAGGTCATTTCTACTAAAGAATAGATTACTCCAGCGTCATCATGAAAAGAATATTCTCCTTGGAAATACCCAGGCAGGTTTGCATTTTGAATATGTACCAGCTGTGATGGAAAAGAACAGTCTAATCCTTTCGATTTCTGTAGTCTACTGCTTCACTTGCACAGCAGGGGATGTGAAAGAAATGGTATCAAAAAGCATTTCAATATAAAAATTTTATTCTCATACTCAATAAAATGAATTAAGTGACTGAAGAAAAAAGTTAAACACTTCAGAACATTATGTCAGTTGGTTCTGGTCACCAGGGCAGTTAACTCTAGTCACCACAACTTTTTTTCCACATTATGACTAGCTCTGCTTAAGTATAGACACTCCTGAGATGGAAACCCCAATTTATAAATACTCACATATATAAAATTGTATAAAATACTTTAGCTCTTTAAATGTATGACTTAAGGGCAATTAATGGCAATTGGCAGGTAGAGAGCAAGTGATATGGCCGCTGCTTTAGCGGGCCCGTGAATGAGAAAAAGGACACAGTCCCAGAGCAGCTGTGCTGACGGTGCTTTCTCTGCATCAGATTCCCAGCAGTAATAACCTTCAGTACTCCAGGGACCGGGATATGTGGGAGGATGCTGTATTCCAAGAAGTCTGTTCTCAGTGTTATCCATCCTCATCAGAACCATTGACCTATTCCCTCAGGAGATTCCTAGTACAGGTTTCAGACCTGTTCTGGCAAACCACTTAATGGGTACCCCTCGTTAACTCAGAATTGAGACCTGGGACAGCCTCTGAAGATTGGAGAATTCACTAATCCCATCTATGGCCCCTGGACTGGCACATTTGCTAATCTGAAGAGTAGAACCAGCATATTCAGATTCTCCCATCTTCACTGAGGGAGGTGGATAAAGGAAACGAGAGAAAGCTCCAGTGAGACAGGGTCATTTATCTGTTGTGTTCACTGTATCTTCAGCACCTCGAAGAGGGCCTGTCTCCCAGTAGACGCTCAGGAAACATTTGTTGAGTGAATGAATAGGGAGTTCAGAAATGAAATAGATCCCTGGGCGAAAAGGAGAAGGAAAGCTGTTGGTCAGTGTCATATTGAGGAGAAAGGACCCATGCTTGTCCTGTCATTAGTGCCCAGGTGGCCTGCAGAGAAGGTAGCTTGCTTTGGAGCTCAGGCAAAAATGGAGTGAACCATCAATTCTTGGTCTTTTAGGAAGAGCCAATAAACCTCACCTGCAGGATGAGACCCATATAACCTTGTGTGCTGAGACTCAAGATATTGCTTAATGAGGTTTAAAAAACCTTAATGAGGAGGTTAAAAAATATATTCTGGTGTTGAAGCCAGTTTTCTATAATTTTATTGCCAATGTTTAGTATTTCCAGTATACTATAGGTTAAATGGACTTTTATGGCCTCAGCTGGCCTTATATGATCTGTAAGTTGGGCACTACTTATTTTATTGACTATTAAAATAAACAGGGCCTTTGTTCTCTAACCTAGCAGAAACCCTTAGAAAAGAAGACTTTTTAAAACGTTCTTCTTCAGAGAGCTGTGAATTAATGCCTTGCTTCAGGTGTGCAGAGAAATTCCAATTCCATTGTCTATGAAGTTAAACTGTTCCTTAATATCAGTCTAAGAGGTGATGAAATCAATGTCTAGTATGAAGTCAGGATCAGAGGGCAGAGAAGGAAACCCAGGTGGCCAGTATGAATTCAAATATGAATTCAAGATTTGTTTAATGTATTTTGAATTTCTGGATCATCAGTCAGTCCCATATTATAATGTAAGTACAAAGAGTACTTTCCAAATTCCAAAGTAAATTATCTTTATTTTTTTATCATTTGCTATTATCAATATTGTCTTCTCTCCATTTATATGTACTTGCTAAAGTTGGTTGTTCAGCAAAATAAAATAAATTCTCTCAAAATTAACTAGAATATTGTTGGGATTTTAGTAATAATTCACTTTATGTTTTTGATTACTTGAAATATGCCAAAGATTGTAAAGTGTAGAAATTCACATAACCTGACTCAATCACTTAAAGGTGGAGGTCTTACTCTGTCAGACCAGTTATTACAGATACAATCTAGTAGGGAAACAGATATACCAATAAGTATAAGCAATATTCATTCATTCAACAAATATTTATTGAGTGCCTACTATGTGCCAGTCATTTTTCCAGATGCTGGGGCTGCTCAGTGAACAAACACGGCAACTGCCATGGCAGAGGTACATGCACATAAGATACACCAGAACCACAGGGGAGAATCAGAGAGGGCCTCAAAGAGGAAAAATTTCTGATTTGAGAAACAAAGCATAAGTAGGAGATTGACAATAAAAAAGGAGGCAGGCAAGGGGTGATGGAAAAGCATTCCAGGCAAAAGAAATCAAGTGGAAATAGGAAAGGAGAATAGGTTGTGTTCTGGGAATGTAAAGTAGTTTGTATTGCTGGTTTAAAAGTAGTGTGTGTCGTGTGTGTGTGTGTTGAGATGGGGAGGAAACAAACATGTAATCATAAATTACATAATAAATGACATGCATAAATGTGTGTAGAATTTATTCTGTAAGATGCAGGAGATGGGAACCTTGAAAGAATTGTGAGGCGTGGAGTCCTGTTCCATCTATGATGGAGCCTGGAATGGGAGGGGAAGGGTTTTGAAGTCCTGTCAGGAAGATATTGCAGTAGCAAGGAATGGGATGCACTTAGGGGTGCCTTGTGGCAATAGGAATGGAGAGTAGGTAACACCATCAATAGTTGATCAGAAGGTAAGAATCCATGACCCCCAGATTTCAGTTGAGCAATTGGATGGTAATACCTTTCCTTATGATATGGAATATGGGAAAGGGAGTGAAGTGGGGAGAAAAGGTGTGTATAACTTTGAGGAGCACATTCAGGTAGAGAAGTCCAATACCATATATCCCAGAGGAGAAAAATGGGCTCAAGATAGAAAACTACTGGTATTGATAAGACTACTTTTGGAGAGGATGAATTTTCCCTTAGAGAATATGAAAGGCATCAGTAGTTCATAGAGTAGCGGTGGTAGAGGAACCAGCAATAGGAGAATGAAAAGAAATGGCCAATGGGTTGGAAGAAATGCAGAAAAGCCTGGTGTCACAGAAACCAAGCACAGAGAACTTTACAAAGAAAGGAGAGGTAAAAGGTCGAAAGGAGAGGTAAAAAGTGTCAGTGCCGAGGAAAGCTCAAGTAACAAAGGGCCAAGATGTGAAGAGGAACTAATATAACTGGCTACAAGAAAGTCTAGTGTACTTGTCTAAAGATTTCTACAGGTATCTGTTGAGCCTTTAATTTAGATCAAAGCTGAATTGTTGGTGATCTATATATTCTGTTCCTGTATCTTCAAGAATTTTATCTTTATTTCCTCAGTCTGTTCTATCCAATCATTATCCATTTAGAATTTAAACTTAAGAATTTCTAAGTTCACATGGACCCTAGACACAAAACACTGAAGTTTATAAAGTTTGTCTTCACCACCCAATACTCCTTTTCTTAATTTCCCTTCTCCCCTCGCGAGCCTTGCTTATATTCTCTTTTCCCGACTTCAGACTCCTGACATGTTCGTGCTTTCTGACCCTCAGCTTTCCTCCATCAAAAGTGATTCTCAGGAAAGACCTTTTTAAGCAAATAAGTCTTGAAGCCAGATATGGTATCTCTCCCAGGAGGACAGGGAGAAAATATTAAACAGCCTTGGTGGATGTTTTGGGCTGGAATGTCAGTGGATGAGGGAGAGATCTGGGGCCAGGGAGGTTTTCCTGATTCCCCTCTAAGGTGACCTCTTACTGCGAAGCAACCCCTGCTTAAAGTAGAGGATACGGCAGTGCAAGCATGCCTAATTTTTCCTCCTAGAACCATACGAAACCTTTAGAAGATTGAAAGGTCACAAACATTTATTATATCAGTGATGTTCTTTTTGGAAATTATATTTTTGGCTGATAGTATTTCAAGGTACTTAGTTGCTAACATAATAGCCAAGGCACACATATCCTTCATCTTGTTTAATGCCAATTACTCTGCCACTATTTTGCTTGGAGCTATTGGAATAACTTCAAATGTGGTTTGGGACAGACAAGTTCAAGTCTACAGAGGACATATTTCCATGTCCACTGAATCAGCTGTTTCCTATTGCATTTTTTTACAACAATATTAATGACTGACTTCTGTACAGCCCAGTAGCTTGATCATGCTTTTAATTTAATTCAGTTGTTTAGGAAAGGGAAACAACCCCATTAATCATTTTTTAAGATTCAGTTTATGCATATGATATAGATACCATGTTTTCTGAAAGTGTCTTTGCTGAATTTTTTGATTAGAAAAAAACCAAGTAGCTCAGTGAGTGAAAAATTTAATTGTTATGAACTTCGTTTCTAAAAGTAAAGATAAGTGACAAGAGGATTTGCCTGTTCTGATATGTAATGGAAAACTATATTAACTTTTGCTCAGTATATCATTAAAATGTGTTATGCTTTCATGGATATGTTTGTATATCATGTCAATTAATTGAAAGCTCTTAATCCTCTACTTATATTTAAGCCTCGGGTAACAAGGTTCCTAATAAATGCACTGTGTAAAAATATTCTCTTACAAAGAGAAAGGAGGAAGTGGACAAGTCCAAACATTTCCTCACCAGCAAAGGCCCAGTACCAGAGGCACGTATGGGTCCCAGCCAGAAAGCTTACCAACAAGTTCCTGAGGAACAGGAAGCAGTAGATTAGCAATGCTTTCCACTTAAGTTCAATTATGTTTTGTAAGAAATGCAGATGGAAGATCTTTAACACATCCCTTAATGGTCTGATAATAACTAGAGTATTTAAGGAAAAATACTCTCTAAGAAATAGAAACACTACTCCAAAGAAATGGTGAGAAATTGATCATGAGAAAAAGAAAGAACTAGACATAGATATGTAGGAATAGAAATAATCTACTTAGAGCCTGGTGTGATTTTATTTTCTCTGAGGTGCTGTCAAGGACCATCAAATCTAAGCAGCGGGGCTTCCCTCGTGGCGGAGTGGTTGGGAATCCGCCTGCCAATGCAGGGGACACGGGCTCAAGCCCTGGTCCGGGAAGATCCCACATACCACGGAGCAACTAAGCCCGTGCGCCACAACTACTGAAGCCCATGCACCTAGAGCCTGTGCTCTGCAACAAGAGAAGCCATCGCAATGAGAAGCCTGTGCACCGCAACGAAGAGTAGCCCCGGCTCGCCGCAGCTAGAGAAAGGCCGCGTGCAGCAAAGAAGGCCCAACACAGCCAAAAATAAAAACAAATAAATAAATAAATTCTTAAAAAATCTAAGAGGCATTTATAGAATCATAAGACTGTCAGAGCTGAAAGGGTCATCTCTAGTATAATCTCCTAGTTTTACAGGTGAGAAAACCCAGGCTCATTTATACAAGGGTGATAATACTCTGTGAATTCTGCTAGAGGACAGGCAACCTGGGAATAATGAGGGTCTAGATCTAGACCGACAAACTTGGGTGGAGATGGGGGAGGAAAGAGGGATTGGCTTCTGGAAAGGAAGCCCAATCTCATGGGAAGGACGTGGTATATGAAGGGTACAGCAACAGAGACAATGTTGTATCTTGGAAAAGTAGCTTCAGCTGGAAGGGCTGAGGCAGAAAGAATATTTCTATAGATGGATAGCACATAGCTGGTACTGGAGGCCAGCCGTTGGGACTGAAAAATTTGAGGAGGTAGTTAATCTTGAGCAGGTAACTTGCACCTTAGCTACTTATCTTCAATCCAGAGGCGGGTGTCCCATCCCTGAAAAGAAGAGAAGCTTCACAAGAGCAAGACAGTGCTTCGATCCCAGAAAGATATCTAACTGGGATGCCAATTAGGCTAAAATATATAATCAGCATTGAATTAACACGATGTTTAAGATGTGTATTTGCAGCTTTAGAGCAAGAGAGATTTTCAGTACCAGGGCACAGGGTGAGACCTAATAGAAGCAAAATAGACAAGTGGTGTGCTCCAAGATGCTAGGCTACAACTCCCTAAATTCCTCTTAAGAAAGGATTTTTCTAAGAAACTCTAGTTTGTGGAAATCCAGTGGTTCCAGCTGTGAGGGGAAGAGGGCTTCAAGTCCCATGAAAATACACTTAGTCACTTCTAACATTGCAGACCCAATGTCATGTAGAACACTTTTCTGCATTATCAGGTAATGCATTATCAGGTAATGCATTTAGTAAATGAAACTAATCTAGAGAATTCACTTGAGCAGTTCTCAAATATAACTTATATTGGCATTATAGGGATGGAGAACTAGAAGAAAATGTGTCCTTCCCTTCCTCATTAATACTACTGATTACTCTCACGCATGCGTCTAATAATAGAACTTTGAATTGTAGCTCTTGCTTTTGTTTCCAGCAAAAAGAGAAAAGTAAAGAACAATGTAATTGGAATATCTTGTAAAATTTCAGATGAGTGAGATAATCCGTGTTGTTGAAAATGAATATTATTCAGGTCAGCATTTACTGAGACCCTACCATGTGAAGAGTCTTTGGACTGAAGGTTAACATGGTATGACGGTTCATGTTACGTGTCAACTTGGCTAGGTGATGGTGCCAAATTTGGGGTTTGTTTGGTCAAACACCAGCCCAGATTTTGCTGTGAAGGTATTCTTGGTATGTAATTAACAATTATATCAGTAGACTTTGCATAAAGCAGATTATCCTCCCTAATATGAGTGGGCATTGTCCGATCAGTTAAAGGCCTTAAGAGCAAAGACTGAGGTTTCCTGAAGAAGGAATTCTCCTCAAGACTGCAACATAAAAATTCTGCCTGAGTTTTCATCCTGCTACCCTGTGGAATTTGGACTGTGACATCAACTCTTGCCTGAATTTCCAGCCTGCAGGCCTACTTTACAGATTTTGGATTTATCAGCCCCCCACCCCCCGACAATCATATGAGACAATTCTTTAAAATATTTATCTATCTACCTATCTATCCATCCTATTGGTTTTGTTTCTCTGGAGAACCCTGACTAATATACATAGCTTATTCTCACACTGAGAATCAAATTCAGAAAAATCTTCAGTATCTCAGGTAGCTTGATCTGGTTAGATAGGTAGCATTTGGAATTTTTTAAAGTGTTATCAGGAAAACAATACATCTGAAAACATTGTACTTCAGTTTTTCATGCCAAGACTTGTTTAGTTTCGTCCAAATATGAGTCACGGTAAATTTTGCGTCTGCTGAATCTCTGCCATTTTTTCCTTTCAGGAGCTCTTCAAGCCAAGTTTCAGTGGGCACACGTGAAAATATCTGTGAGTCCCTGGCAAATAGGAGAATCTGAGAATGTGAAGGGCACTTTGATGAGCAGCCTAGATCATCATGAATTAACTGTTGCCAAGTACTTATTTTAAAATAGTGTCAAGTTAAGCAATTGATTTATTGTTTGTTGTCCATCACAAAACATTTAATTCAACTAAGGATTTTAAAAAATCCTTTTCCACTCATATTTTTATGATTTCTTAAAAGTTGAGGGACTTCCCTGGTGGCTCAGTGGTTAAGAATCCACCTGCCAATGCAGGGGACATGGGTTTGAGCCCTGGTCCGGGAAGATCCCACATGCCACTGAGCAACTAAGCCCGTGCACCACAACTACTGAGCCTGCGCTCTAGAGCTCGCAAGCCACAACTACTGAGCCCACGTGCCACAACTACTGAAGCCCACGCGCCTAGAGCCCGTGCTCCACAACAAGAGAAGCCACCGCAATGAGAAGCCTGCGCACTGCAATGAAGAGTAACCCCCACTCGCCGCAAATAGAGAAAGCCCGCGTGCAACAACAAAACCCCAATGCAGCCAAAAATTAATTAATTAATTTTTAAAAAAAGTTGATGCAACCTAAAATGATCTCTGATCTAACTTACTGGTTTTGCACATGAGGTACAGAAAAATTAAATGACTTTGAACAGTGATTTATTTTCAACCAGCAGCCAGAGTGAATTTTTTAAAACATGTCAGATCATGTTACACCTACATCCAAAATGTCCAAGGACTTCCCAACTCACTCTAAGAAAAAGCTAAAGTTCTTTAAGCTATACAACCTGCTTCTTGATCTGCATCTTCCCTCTCTGCCCGTTGGTTACCACTTTGACCTCATCTCCATCCATTGTCTTCCTGGCTCAGTCTGCTCCAGCCAGCCCCACTGGCCACCTGGTTGTTCCCTGAACAAACCAGTAACTCTCCGACCGCAGGACAGAAATGAGTACCATTAACAAAATGTTCAGAAGAGCCCATTCACGCAGAAAAGGTATACATAACTGATGCAATCCAGATGGCAGGCCACTAAGTAGTGGAGGTGGCAGGAGCATGCTCAGGATCAGAGAAGTCTATCAACAGATTCTGAAAACCCTAATTTGTAGGAAGACTAAGCAAGGAATCTCAGTTCCTCCCTTTTGGGGAAAGTGGGAAACAAAACCAGGCGAGACCATTCATTCAGCAAACATACTGAGCACTTATAATGGGTCAAATACTTTAGGGTCTGGACATAAAACAATAGACACAGGGGACTCGATTCCTGTTCTTATAGAATGTAGGTTTTAGTGGAAGAGGATACACAATAAAACAAGTAAATGTGGTATATGAGATCATGATAAATGTTACGAAGAATAATAAAGTAGGAAAGAAGGGTGGGATAAGGATTGTCAGAGTCCGGGAAGGGTGGAGAGGGGAAGGTTCAATTTTATATAGTAAAAGCCCTGCCGAGTAGGCAGCCAAAATGAAAAGAAGTGAGAGAATGAGCCATGTGGATATACGAGGCCAGAGTGTAGAAGGCTGGAGTTGTAAATTTGTGGGTCAAGGGACTGAATGACATCACCAAGGAAGTGAGGATAGGTAAGGCAAAGAGGGGTCCTTGTCCTTGGCGCCTTCCTTTTTGGAGAAGAAGAGGAATCAGCAAAAGAAAATTGAGACGGAGAAGCCAGTGGAAGAAGACCAGGAGAATGTCGGTATCCTGGAAACGAAGAGGAAGTGTTTCAAGTTAGAGAGAACAATTAACGGTGACAAAAGATGCTAGTAAGTCATTGAAAATGAGGACTGAGTCTTGACCATTAGATTTACAACATGGAGGCCTTCAGTGACCTTGAAAGGATTAGATTCAGTGGAGTGGTGGGGTGAAAACCAGAAAGGAGTGATCACAGAAGAATAGGAAGAAAGGAGTTGGAGACACCAAGTACAGACAACTCTTTTGAGGAGCTGTGTTGTAAAGGAGAACAAAGAACTGAAATGTTTAGCTGAAAGGGGATGTAGCGTTAAAGAGTTTTTTTTAAAAAAACTTATTTTATTTCTTAAAGTGGGAGAAATGACAGCATATTTTATGCTATTGCTATTGAGCCGAAGGAGATGGGGGAACCTGATGAGGCAAGAGAGAGGGGGAAAATTTTTGGAGAGGGTGAGGAGGATGGGTTCAGTGGATAAGTGGAGGGGTTGATCTCAGGCAGGAGTACACTGGGAGGAGGGCAGAATATATGGACAAAAGCATACACTATTGGGTGGATAGTTTCTGGTGGTAGGACCTTGAGAAAGTTCTTTTCTAGTTGCTTCTGTTTTCTCAGCAAAATGGGAAGCTGAGGGAGGATGGGAGAGAACACAATTTGTTGGAGTTTCTAACTTATCTTGTGACTGGGGAGTGAGAGAGAGACCATCTATTGAGGAAGGAAATGCATTATTGAGATAAATGCAAATAGGTATCTGAATTGGTTGGTTTGTTTTAAACAAAACTAAATGTGACTTAATCATGTGCTCCAAGCTGGGCACAAGTTCTCCAGAGAAGCAGATAATATTTATGAAATTTTACCAATAGGAAGAGAGAGAGAAGGTGGTGGGAAGAGATTATATTTTAAGGATTGGCTCATGCTCATGTGACTGTGGGGCTGGCTGAAAGTCTGAGATCCACAGGGCAGGCTGGACACCCAGGAAGAGTGGGAATGCAGCTTGAGTCCAAAGGGAGTCCAGAGGCAGAATTCCCTCTTCCTGGAGAAACCTCATCATTTCTCTTAAGGCCTTCAACTTATTGGTTGAGGCCCACCCACATTATGGAGGGTAATCTGCTTTACTTAACATCTACGGATTTAAATGTTAATCTTATCTGAAAAATACCTTCACAGCAACATCTAGACTGGTTGAGCAAATCTCTGGGTACCATAGCCTAGCCAAGTTGACACATCACAGTGGTATAGTCTGAATTAACCAAACTGACCATCATTGAGTAACCATATTTACCAAATGAACCATCACAGTGGTATAGTCTGAAGAAATGAGACTCAAAGTTAGAGGAAAATGAAATGGAAGAGAGAGGAAGAATGTTGTGGAAGCCGCAGTGGGGAGCGAGGAAGACACCCACCCCATGTTCAGTTTGACTTAATGCTGGGTCAATTAACTACTTAACTAGAGAGTTTTGTTGTCCTGATATATAGGAATGAAGACTGGGTTTAGAATCAGGAACAAAAGTAGCCTAGCAGATAGGTATAACATGGTCTTTAATTGTTAGAGCATGTGGTCATTGACCTTCTAGCCATATATGTTGAATATATTTGTCTAATAGTTATAGCAGTTTGCCTCATTTTTCCTTATACTACATATATACATTAAACAAGGTGTATATCACGTGTAATAGAACAAATGAATCCTCTATGCTTCTTTTCATTGAATATGTATATTTTTGTATTTTCCCTACTTCCTGTTTTTAAAATATATAAACAATTTTAGGAAAATGTCATGTGGTAATGAATACTGGGTGTTTGTGTTTAATTATAGCAACAATGGAAATGATTATGAACAATTTTCCTATGTCACCATAAATTCCGTCATGGACAGACAGATGTGTCATTGCTAAAGTGAGACCCTACTTCTACCAACTTTACTACAGCAAATAGGACTGGATATCTCACTATATAACTCCTTCCCTAGCCTAGCATGTCAGACCAGTCCAAAAGAAGTTACTACCCTGACTTTCTGGAATTACATTATGCTACATATATACTTCCCTTTTTAGCTTTGGATAGTAAATGTGTTTGTTATAATTATGGTGAGGGTCACTCATGGACTAAGCCTGATTTTCTTAGAAAGAAATATATGTATAACTTACCAGTTGCTATTTGGCAAACCTACCAAGCAGAAGATTGTGCTTGTGAGACCAATGAACTTTTCTCTTCATTTTGTAAATTTTGCTGCCATAGTCTTTATTTTGTTATGGTCACAGATTTGTTCCATTTCATTGTTGTTGTTTTTCCTGTTTCTTTAGAATAGGCTTTCTTCTTACTCTTGCTGCTAAGGCTTGAGATATGGTCTTCACGTATCTCTGAATACTACTCTCTTATAAGTACTATTTGAATAACGATTTTTTTTGCAAGTTAGTTTTTCATAATACTCATAATAACCACTGTTTCTTAAATACTCATGCTGCCCTTTATTCCTACTACTGTTAATATTTATAATTTTGGATCTTGCAATTAAGGTAGCTAAGGCTTAGAGTGGTGGAGTAACTTATGTAAGATGTCACAGCCAATAAATGGGAGAGCATGATTTGAACCCAAGTTTGTTGAACTCTGAAGCCCTTCCTCTTTCAACTCTGTCATGCTGCATACACTAATTCATTTTATCTTTTCAACAATAACCAGAGCTGACATTTTTAAAAACAATTGCTGTGTACCAATTTCATATATCTGGCATGTAACATCTCATTTAATCCTTAAACAGCTTTACGAGATAGGTAATATTATTACCCTTAATTTTTTGTAAAAGATGAAATGGAAGCTCAGCGAGGTTAAGTAATGCACCCAAATCAAACAACCAGTTTCTGGTGGAGGCTGCATAAGTAAGGGAGATGTCATTATGATTCACATTTTACAGAGGAAGAAACTGAGATTCAGAGAGAGCCGTGATATGTTCATGTTTACAAAGCTGGTAAGTGGCAAAATTGGGTCTTGTAGGTTCAAGTTTCATGGTTTTAATGAGAGTAGTAAAAATTATTTTTTAAAAAGTAGAGTTCTTAATGGCTCTTGAAAGATATGAGGGCTGTGTAGTGAGAACTCTAAGCATTTACTGTATATAAAACTTAAAGGAAGTGAATGCAAGTGAGGGATGCAGAGGAAACCCATTAGGAACACTGAAGAACCATTTTATACCATGAAAGATAACTGTGGACCGTTGAGAAACAGTAATAAAAGACAGTCCAACCAAGTGTGCAGAAATCAGAAATTGGGATGCTCTTTGAAAAGAAATGTCACTAGCAATTGCAAAGATATTTTTTAATCTGTGAAATAAGTATAACCTTTTAAGTCTACACCTTTCTTGTTCTCTTTTCTCCATGTTCAGCAGACTAAACATTTTGGTCAGCTTTTTCAACATTTGAAATGCAAGCAATCATGACTTCATTAATATAATGCTATGAAGTTTGTAATCCAAAGTTGCAAGTTTGTAAGAACCTGAAAGAGTCCATTTCTGAACTCCAAGTTCTTCCTAGTTCTTTTCTTTTTAGGAGTGAGTGTAACTATTTACTATCAACAGTATGTTTTAGCAATAAAAGAATTATTGTTTAGGCACTTGATTTGAGTCCTGGTTACCTGGGTAATGTGCTATTTCCAGTAGCCGTGGTCCAGGCTGGTAGAAACTCTACCCTCATTCATGCACGTGTCACACAGAACAAGAGCAAAATGTGAGACCAACAACAAAAAAATAACAAAGAAATGTATACTCTTACAGGAGTTCAGATTTCAATCTTCAGAATCTCCAAATATTATAAACAATTTTTAAAAAAGGACTATCAGTTTGGTAAAATATTAATACAGTTACTCATCTGAAGGATTCTGTGTTGTTAAATTTATAATTGAGTATTATTGAGTGACAATATATATGACACAGAGTGTGTTAACATTGCTGATCTTTTCATTTCTATGTGTCAATAGAATCAATTTTGTGAAGTTCAAAACACAAATATAAGAAAACTGAACAAAGTTTCCCTTGTTGATCTCTTCTAAGCTTCTTTGAAATGTGTGTACGTGGCTTTGTGTCAGTATAACAAAATTTTAAAGGCTGATTTGGTTCCTTATGTCGTTCTTATGACAGGACAATTATTTTTAGTAGGATTATCCATCTTGTAAATGCATCTCTTTGTTTTATCAAATATGCTAATAAAATATATTTTGGGCTTCCCTGGTGGCGCAGTGGTTGAGAATCTGCCTGCCAATGCAGGGGACACAGGTTCGAGCTCTGGTCTGGGAAGATCCCACATGCCGCGGAGCAACTAGGCCCGTGAGCCACAATTACTGAGCCTGCGCGTCTGGAGCCTGTGCTCCGCAAGAGAGGCCGCGATGGTGAGAGGCCCGCGCACTGCGATGAAGAGTGGCCCCCGCTTGCCACAACTAGAGAAAGCCCTCGCACAGAAACGAAGACCCAACACAGCCATAAATAAATAAATAAAATTTAAAAATATATATATATATATATTTTATGTGTGATATTGGGTGTATGTTTATAGGAAAAAAAGCATGCTACAGTTCATTGGCATGTTAGTAGAAAAAGTGTTGGAATTGATCCATTCTGGATATTTAGCCATTTAAGAAATAATATTTAAAAACTTTACTAAGCCTCTAACAAGATGTATCTCAACTCTTCAGAGTGTGAGGAGGATCAGTGTTGGAATTCTAAGAGTTAAAGGTCAAAGTGGAGGAAGAGAGGTCCATTGAGGTTGAGAATGTGTATCCAGAGAGAGTCTGGGAACTTATCATCAAAACAAAGCAAAATGGAGTCACCAAAGAACGAGGACCATATTTTAAAATCACAGTGACATTATTTAAATATATTGGAGAAAGGCTGAGTATACCAGAAAATTCTCTACGCAGAGAAAGATTCACAGTGGAATTCCCTAGGAAAAAGTGACAGTAATCTATTAACGTCTTTAAAAAATTGTAAGAAAAGTGAACATGATGAAATTTCAGGGTTTAAAGAGTATGAAACGCTTCTTCAGGTGGCAAAACATTGAACCAATTGAAATAAATCTCAGGGAAGAAAGTGGCTGATGACCTTGTGCGGTCAAGTGTGAGACAATAATAGCGGTATGAACAGTAACCACATCGTATGCGCCGGGTGCTAAGCAAGGTGTTTGATGTACCTTGGCTTTGATTTTCACCAACACCCTTGCAGCTTCAGGTGTTCACCCCATAAGCAAAGGCTTGGGAGTCCAACAGTGGGGCTCCTGTAATGACTCCCCACCTGCCTGTTCTTGGGGGTTAGGCCAGTTCCTGTAATGTTCTGCCTGGTTCTGATAGATCTACTCTACACTTTTCTACTTCTGAAGCGCTTCCCAGCGAATTTCCCCCTTGGATCACGTAATCTTTAATTTCTCAAGGAACTGTAGCTGAGATTAGACTGCGTCTGCAAGTAGCTCCTTGGTTTTTTTCCCTTCCAGTTTTATTGAGATGTGACTGACATACAGCACTGTGTAAGTTTAAGGTGTACAGCACAATGATTTGACTTACATGCATCATGAAATGATTATCACAGTAAGTTTAGGGAACATCCTTCATCTCATATAGGTACAAAATAAAAGAAAAAGAAAAAAAACTTTTTCCTTATGATGAGAACTCAGGATTTACTCTCATAACTTTTATATTTAATGTACAGCAGTGTTAATTATATTAATCATTTGTACATTACATCCCTAGTGCTGATTCCTCATATAACTGGAAGTTTGTACCTTTTGACCACCTTCATCTAATTCCCCCTCTTCCCATCCCCTGCCTCTGGTAACCATGATCCTGATCTCTTTTTCTATGAGTTTGTTTGTTTGTTGAAGTATAATTGACCTATAACACTATGTTAGTTCCTGGTGCACAACCTTGTGATTTGATATTTCTGTACATTGCAAAATGGTCACCACTGCAAGTAGTTCCTCGTAAATCTTGGTCTCTGATCTCTGCAACTGGGCACCCCCATTTCTGGCTTTTTTTTTTTTTTTGTATTCTTGCCAAATTTCAATGAATTCTCTCTTACTTAGCTGCTTTCTCCCTTTGCTTATAGAATGTGGTACATGTCCTCCTGGAATTAACTCTGAGAATGAACTAAAAGTCAGAGCAGGAAATGGGTTGGATTCAGGTAGTCAAACTAGGTTGAGGAAGGAAGAGAAAGTTAAGTAAGGCAAGGTCATGAGTGCTGGATAACATTTTCAGTAGAATCCTGGTGTAAGCTTGACTCCAGACCAGGGATGCTTTGAAAAGCACAGAGTTGCCCATGTAAAATAATGTTGCCCCTGTTCTTTGCTGTCTGCACTTTATCCACCAGCAGCACTTTGGTGGCTCAGGGCCTGCAGGTGTGTAACTGTAGCCAGAGGAAGCACTCGGAGGTCGGCAAGGGCACACTGTTCCTACGTGGGGCAGCAGCAGAGGGGCTGCAGTTACTGGAAGGGCCTTACTGGATTGTATGGCAAATCTCCAGGCAATCATAAAAATCCACGCTTGCCATCTGCCTTGGAAAACATTATTCAATGAGAATTTAATATTTCATTATTGTTATAGTTAGGATTGTATTATAGTTTAGAGGCAGAACCAAATTTTGAGGTAGAGATGTGTGTTGATGTAGTGTATTTTTAATGTGTTACTTTATTGCCGTTTTTAGACCAGAAGGACTGTCTTTGGTGAGAGGTTTATTCTCCTGACACTGTAAGGGCTGTTCACTCATTCGGCGAGCTTATGTTGTTGTCAGTGTGTTTGTGATGGGAGTAGAAGGACGAATACGTTCTGGTTCTGACATCAAGGAACCTAAAGTGGGTTCTGACATCAAGGAACTTAGAATCCTGTAGAATTATTTTACGGTGCAATGAAGTATTCGGGGTGGCGTGGCAGATGTCGGCAAAGGATGCGATGGAGGCATAGGGATGAGCGATCAATTTTATGGGGTTGGGAAGGTTAAGAAACCTCCACGGAAAAAGTCATCCTTGAAATGTGCCTGAAAAGTGAGTAAATGCTTTGTGAGTAAACAAGGACTAAGACACTCCAGGCCAAGGCATACGGGTGAGCAGACACAGAAGTATAAAGAAGCAGGGCTTAGAGGAACTGCAGTTTGAGAAAAAACATTCTGACCATAACACAGTAGAGGGATAAAAGGGACGTTAGACTGGAGGCAGGGAGAACCTTAGAGAACTGTTTCTAAGGGACTGAATGAGGCAGTAGCCACAAGGATGGAAAGAAGGAGACAGATTGGAAAAATGATTGTGAAAAGGTAGAATCAACAGGACTTGGCTGTGGATTGGAATAAAGGGCAGGGAGGAATCAAAACTGATTCCTAGATTCCTGGCTTGAATGACCTGATAGAGGGTCAGCTATTCACTAATAATGGGGAAAGTTCAGAAGAAAAGCAAATATAGAATATAGCTTTGAGATGATTTTGAGATGTCAGTGAGTAATCTAGGCAGTAAAATTGGTATTTCTGGACCACAGGAGGGAGGTCTGATACAGAGGCATTGGATTTGAGTGTTACCGGCAGGTAGGTGTCAAGCTCTTGTAGCTCCAGGAATTGATAAGATCACATAGGAGGATGTTAATATTGGAAAGCCATAGAGAAGTCAACCCTGGCAATTACCACCATTAGAGGACTGGAGAGGAAAGAGATATGGCAAATAAATCAAGGGGAGTGGCAAGATTAGTAGCATGGGACTCAAGAGAACTATTTCCAGTTGACCAAAGGAAGAGTTGTTCCATGCAGGAAGAAGTCAAGTGATGCAGAGGTCAAGATTTCCAATAAAAAGAGATCAGTGTGTTAGGATGTCAAAGATGACCTCTGCCAGAGCAGAGTCAGCGGAGTAGGAAGGGCAGAATCTTGACTAGAGTTCACTGAAGAATCAATAAGGGAAGAAAAACTATTCTTTGGGGAAACTTGCTGAGAAGGGACAAAGATTACTGGTGGAGTGAATAAGCCAAGGAGTGAATATTTTCAAATGGAAACTTGAGCTGGTTTAGCCTTCTGAAAGGAACCTATGGAGAGAACAAGATGTTGAAATACAGGAGAAAGAGGAAATACCTTCACAGCAAGTTCCTGGAGATGAGAGGAAATGGATTCAGGAGATGGGAAGAAATGGATTCAGGAACCCGGGCAGAGAGGTTAACCCAAACCAAGAAGGATGCTTCTTTCTTTGAGACTCTGGGGGAGACGGTGAGATTAGGCACAACCACAGTTCTTCCAAGAATCCTTTAAAGCATCCTGCAAAGCATTCTGGTCAACATTTTCCTGATTGTTTTATTTGGATATACTGAATCACTGGAGTGTTTTCTTCAGGTTTTTGTTTTTCTTCAGCTATTTAATCAAATATTTGTGCTTGTTTATTTGCTATGTTTTCATGTTTTTGATTTTTGATTTTTGTGACGATGTAGTCTTTCTGGCACAAGCATTTGCAAATTAAGTGTTATTAAATCCACAAGAGCTGAAAAACCCTGATTGCCAGCCTTAATGATCAGCCTTAATTCTCTCAGTTGTGTGAGTGTTGGTGTCATAAGGCAAATCCCAAATGTCTGCTTACAGAAGTTCTTCTGTTATAGTCTTTAAGAATTACAAAATCAGAAGCTACTCTCCTTACGTAATTTTATGTGAAGTTTTCCTGAAAATCAAACCCAATAAAACCCTTCATTTCTGGTTACCTATAGTCTGTCTCTCCTTTCTTTCCTCCCTCTGGCTCCTTTTCTCTCTCTCCTTACCTCCTGCTTTCCTTCCTTCCTCCCTCCCTCCTTCCCTCCCTTCCTTCCTTCCTTTCCAAATCACAGATTTATCTCTTTTTGTAAATAATTTTATAATCAGTAAACCATTGCCAATTCCTTCTTTCAGACCTTTCGCATTTCTTGCTTTAATTGTGGGAACAGTCTCCCAAATGGTACTGCTGCCACAAGTCTTAATCCTCTCTAATCAACCTTCTATATGTCCATCAGCATTATATTTTTTTAACACTTTTAAAAACACTTATCTGCCACATGGAAACTGCTTGTGGCCTTGATGGTGATAGTTTAGTGAAGTGGGAGCAGTGAAAGCTAGAAGGGCTTGGCTGACGACTTGTCTTATTCTCTTACTTTAGAGCTGAATATGACTCTCATTGACAAGAATATAGAGACCAAATGCATTTAAGGATTTTCATAATCAATCTCCAACTTATTTTTTAAGACTTGATCCTCTATGATATATCTTATCTTCTCCATATGTGTTTATAACTGACATTTTACACGTTTGCTGTCCTGGAGTAGTTTCTTTCCCCAGAACATTCCCTGTTCTCTCTCATCCTCATGTTCCATTTTCCCAAAATACCTCCCATTCTTTTCCACATTAAAAAAACAAAAAAACAAAACAAAACAAAAAACCTCCTACTTATTCGTTGAGGCCCAATTTAAATATCATCTCATCTGTAGTCTGTTGTCATACTTTGCGTCCTATTGTATTGTCATTATAGGAGGTGGCAGTAGTTATTTCAAAGAAAACTAAATACGGTTAAGAGAGGGATCCCTGTGGTTTCCACCCTGCCTTATTCTCAAGATAAAAAACTTCTGCTGACGCCACTGAAAGGAAGGGAGCTGTTATCTCAGAGTTCCATTGTAGTTGTTTACTTGTCTACTTCTCTTGCTAATTAATTTTTGTATTCCAGCACTTAGCTCATAGGAGACAAAAATAAATGTAGAAGAAATAACATTTAACTGCACAAATAGGTGATCCCTAAGGATTAGCTTTGCTCCTGGACGGCAAGAGATGATAAGGAAGAGTCTAGGAGATCAGCTATCTCTAATAAGCAATATTGCATAGAGTTTGAAAGTTATTGCAAGATGTTTCGTAGTATGTAGAAGTGAGTGGTTTCTCACACTAGACAAACTCCACCATTAACCTAATTTTTATTAAAGTGCACATGTGGTTTCAGAGCTTATGGGGCAAATACAGCTCAGCAGTTTTGGAAACTTGAGAAGAGTCCTGTAAAAGACTCTGGGTCAGTTCAGCCTACTGTGAGGAGAACCACTCTCTTAATCATATATTTTAAAGCCTTTTAAAACAGATACCACTTAGCAAGTATGTGTGTGTGTGTGTGCGTGCGTGTGTGTGTGTGAGGGATGCTAGCAATAATTTTGTTCACTAAAAGAAGACTGGCTATAATTCGTAGACTTGGTCGTTTTTTAACTGGCAAAATGAAAAACTACTCTACATAGCACGGAAACCAGATAGACAAAAAGTGGGTTTTTATGAAAGTTGTTGTTTAGCGGTATTAATAACAGCTAGTATGTTTAAGCACTTATTATGGATTTGTGACTATATTTTTTGTTGTGGAGAAAACTAGAGAGTAAATTTGTTTCAAAAGAATATAAAATTAGTTTAGAATGTTTTTTGAAAAGTTACTGAAAGATTAAAAATGCAGAGAAATACTTCAAAAACAGAAGTAATATGGTTAGGGATGAGACCTATCATGTTTGAAAACAAATTTCAAAATGCAGTGTTTAAGACTGTATGATACTGATGCAATGATAGACAGTCAGGTCAGAGAAACACAATATGCAGACCAGAAACAGATGCCATTATATATAAGAATTTAGTACATAACAAAAGAGGCATAACAAAGCAGTGGAGAACAAGCTGATTAGTCAATAAATGATGCAACAATTGGCATTGTTATACTGTGAAAAAACAGTCAATTTAGTTACTCACTCTGCACCATACAAAAAAGTAAATTTCAGGCAGAAGGGTTAAATATAAAGTCAATTCATGGATAATCTAAAAGAAAATAGGATTTACTTTCTATCGGGCTTCCAGAAAGGGGAGAACTTTGTAAGCTTAGAGGCAAAAGAAGAAAGCACCATGGAAAAGGTCAACAGGTTTGTCTTATTCGTGTAGCTAAAAGTGCATAGCCCCTTAAAAAACAAATACCTAAATAAACTGACAAGCCATAGAGTAAGATATTTTTAGCACCTTTAAGAAACAAAAGTTTAATATCTTTACTAAGGAAAGAATATATACAAATCTCTCTAAAAAACTAACTTCACATATGCAAAAAAAAAATAAACAAATATGGCAAAATATTTGACTTCATTAGCAACCAAAGAAATATAAATTAAAACAAGATTGAAATGCTATTTCTGCATATCAACATAGCATACATCAGAATTTATGAAAATAGTGATGGAGAGGGTATGGTGAATAGACATTCTCCTACTATGTTGGTGTTTATATAAATTGTTTTTTAAAATCAATTTAGTAATCTTCATTGAGCGACAAAACGGTCATATATTTTGACCCATAATTCCATTTCTAGGAATCTGTCCAAAGGAATTAATTGCCAGAAGCAAAATCAAAACAATCCCTATGGGAAAAGGTGTATATCAGTGTTTGTATTAGTGTATGTGACTGCTTTAACAAATTACCACAAACTTGGTGGCTTAAACAACAGAAATTTATTCTCTCACAGTTTTGGAGACTGGAAGTCCAAAATCATTATCACTTGGCCGAGATCAAGGAGTCAGCGAGGCTGTGCTCCCTCCGAAGTCTCTAGGGGAAAATCCATTCCTTGCCTCTTCCAGCTTCTGGTGGCATCTGGTATTCCTTGGCTTGTGGCTGCATCACTCCAATCTCTACCTCTGTGGTCACATGGCTTTCTTCTCTTTTGTCTGTAGTCAAATCTCCCTCTGCATCTCTAAGGACACTTCTGATTGCAGTTAGGGCTCACCTGGATAATCCAGAAAAATCTCTTTACCTCCGGATTGTTACTTAGTCACATCTGCTAAAACCACTTTTCCCCATAAGGTAACATTTACAGTTTCCAGTGATTAGGACTAGGATATCTTTAGGGGCATTTTCCTGTCTATCACAATGTGCATGCATTAACTCCACAAATATTTGTGCAAGACACTGAACAAGGTACGGCAGTGGCTGCAGTAAGCTGGGACATGGTACCTGCCCTCAAGGAACTTACAGCTGGGTGAGAAAGCCAGATAATAAACCATCAATTGAAGTCTACAATGAAGAGAAACCCATGGCACTAAGGGGACCTGAGTTTGAGGGTGCCAGGGAAGGGAGGCAGTAGCATGTCATTTGCAACTTGAAAGATAAATGGGCGCTGGCTGAGGGGTGGCACAGGGAGAAAGGAAGCCAATCAGACTTCCATACTTCATATGTCCTTTAAAGTACAACATAATTTAGTTCTCCTTATGTGCAAGGCACTCTCTTATATTTGAACCTTCGTTCATCTTTGGGCCTTTACGCACGTTGTTACCTCTTTGTGGAACACCTTGCCACTTCATTCTCAAACTCTGCTGGTCTTAGCCTGAGTGCATTGTGCTTTCATAGCACTCCCTACTTCCCCTGCCACGACCCTTAACCCAATTCTAACTGTCCGTTTACTTGTGTAAATCCTCCATGAATTTGTTACTTCTGAGAGATCCTGGTTTTTGTCTGTCTTGGTCGCTATGGCAGTGCTAGCTTCCTATCTCCTAGCAGAGGACCTAGTCGATGCCAATAAATATTTGTTGAGTGAATGAGTAAGTGAATGAATGAACACAACTGGTGGGGAACGTCCGTCCAATTGATTAGCATTCATTTACCAATCCTTGGTTTTGCATTGAACTTTTATGAAATATGCAGCTTATCGAGGTAGACTAAACATTAGAGTTAACATAGGTCAGACAGATGCAGGTTCAAGATTAGTTTTTCCGCCATTCTTAATTGCATAACTACATATCACCTAACATCCTGTGGCCTCGTTTTTGTTTTTTGGTCTATAAAATTCTCAGCTTGGATTAAAGTATTTCTAAGGTCTTTTTCTATCCTGCATTTCCATGATTCTTGCCATTTCCTAATCAGACCATTTCTTTGTTCGTGTACCTCTCTCTCTGTTTGGAAGGCTTTTCTCCTCTTGTCTCCCTTGGAGACCTCCTAATAACCCCTTAAGGCAGAGCTCAGATATCTGCTACTCCCACTTCTCCCCTAAAGCTGGCAGGACTCCTCACTCTTCTTCCCAGAATGCACTGCAAGCATCACTCTTATAGGATGTACCACATTGTACATAATTGCTTATGTGTTTCCTATCGACATCCTTCCCCAACTCTTCACCCTCAAATAGGATGACAGCTCCCCAAAGCAGGCATGACATTTTCATGTTTTAAATCTCTTTGTATCCCTACTCCTGAGTGCAGTTCCAGCATCAATTGGCTTAATTCTTTTTCCTTTTCTCCCATGTTACATATGAGCTTTTTAGAATACAAGGTAAGAAGGGAAGAGTGATGTTTATATCATGGCAAGTCAGTAGCAACTGGGTAGCAGCAGTGCACCGCAATCAGGCAGCTTACACAACCGCTCTGGTCAGCTATGTAAGTTCAGCCCAAATGGTTAGTTTGTGTAAATATAATTCTTAATATCTTATCATCAGTAGATGGACTTGGCTGAGGTTGCTCAGAGCAGCGAAGGGATGCGCAGCTTACTTCTTAGAAGGAAGTAACAGGTATTAACCTTTTTGAGCTGCCTGGATCCGTTTAGTAACTTACTTTTAGTAAATTGTTTAAATAGAAACTTAGTGGCCCAGAAAGTTAGCACATCTGCCTAAAAGTAAGCAATTTACTCTCTTCTCAGTTATAGGATTAGTCCTTAATGGCCTCTTTAAATCTTAATGTCTTCCTCAGTGTGTGGAACAGCGTAGTCTTTTATGGTATTCTAACTTAAGCATTTCAAATCAAATCACATATATTTATTGAGCTCTGTGCAAAGCATGGTGCTTAGCTGTAGGGCATACAAAGATGAATAAGATACAGTTGCTATCATTAAGGAGGGTACTATCTTATTTGGTACACAAGACAGATGTGTGATAAATTAAATAATAATACATTATTTAAATAACAATTTGAGAGACTCATTGAAAAGATTTCACAAGGCAGTAAGTGCTTAATTGGCAGATTAATTATTCAGACTACATATAGTAGGCATTCCAGAGAGTGGGGAGAACCCTTTAGGTTATGTAAGGCTTTCCGAAGAAGGACGTATTTCAGTTAGGGCTTCAAAAATGCCTCGTAAGGGAGAAGGAATCTGTATTATCTGGGGGCGTGAGTAGGAATGGCCTGTTACCTGGTAGGACAGGTAACACTCTGAGGAAGTAGTAGGTAGTGGGTTGTCTTAGGTTGTGCTGTTAAAATAAAATGCCACATACTAGGTAGCTTATAAACAACAGAAATTTATTTCTTACAGTTTGAGAGGCTGAAAATTCTGAGATCGGGGTGCCAGCATGGTCGGGTGAGGGTCCTCTTCTGGTTGCAGACTTCTCATTGTATCCTCACATGTTGGAAAGGGTGAGGGAGCTCTCTCTTGGGCCTCTTGTATAAGGGTATTCATCTCATTCATGAGGGCTACACCTTCATGACCTAATCACCTCCCAAAGACCCCGCCTCCAATACCATCACATTAGGCTTTAGGATTTTGACATTTGAATTTTGAGGGACACAAACATTCAGACCATAGTATAGATCAAATGCCAGGATCAGACATGGAAATTGCTGGGAGAGAGTTCAGTCTGTAATATAGCATCTAGAGGGAAACAGCCAACAACATGTGACATAGTCTTGGCAAGAAGTCAGTATCAAGAGATGTAGCATAAAGAAGATGTCAAGATAACTGACTGTACATAGATAATAGTTAATTATAACAACAATGACAATTAAACAACAATGGCAGCAGCAGTAATCGATAATTTTGAGGTGTTTGCTAAGTGCCAGGCACATATACATGATCTAATTTCCTGTATTAGTTCTTCTAATCCTCACTAATTTATAGATTAGGTACTAATATAATTCCCATTTTACAGAAGAAGATTTTGAGACACCAATCTACACGCAGATGTTACTTACCAGTCAAATGGCATAAAGAAATTCTGCCCACAAACAGTACCAGTACCAGAGCAAAGACTGTCTTGGCAAACATCTAGCCCTACAAGGATCTGAGACTTTTAAGTAGGTTGTTAGGAGATGATTTAATACACAAGGGTCATTACTCTGGCCTGAATCATCCATTCACCATGTATTCATCAGCCCATGAATTTAAGTCACAAGCACCCAGTGGTGCCTGTGACGTCTGACTAGACTTCTCGGTACTTAGACTCTATTTCTGCCTGTTCTATCCTTCTAGCTCTGAGACTCTGCCTTGGTTCCTGACTCCAGCTTCTGCGCTGGTTTTGGATTTACTCTCTCCAGTCTTCAAACTCAGTATTTACCAGTAGATATTGACTTGACTATTGTCTTGATTGTTGGCCTGTTGGCCTGTCTCTAGCAGGAAGTTCTAGTTTCCATTCCAACCCCCAAACTCAGTCTTGTGGGACCCAACACTCTCCTTACCCCGTATTCCACACAGGCCAACCCTACAGCTCTTTCCTCACTATTCTCCTAAGTGGAGATAGGGTAGATGGGAATATGAGTGGGTTCAGACATAAAAAATATTGATCTGTGTTTGGGAATCAGTGAATTTGCCTGGAGCAGAGTTCTTCGAGGGAACAGAGGGAGACAAGTCTGATATTGTCCATGGGGATTGAGATGGCGAGGGACCTAACTTGAAATAGTTGAAATGTAACATTTCTAGCAATAAGATTTAATGTGAAAATAATCACAAAACTAACACAGCGATGTGTTTTAAATGCTCCAACTCTGGGTTATCTTTGCAAAATTAAAGTCACATGTGAGATCTATTTTAGGCAGATTTTTCTTTCCAGTTTCGAGGAACATATACAACTTCAGGATATCTTAGATTAATGTTTCTTAAGGGGCGATTCATTGAAATATCAGGCTCAGATACATAAAATGAAGATTCCTAGGCCATGCCCCTGGGCTGCTAGATCAGAAACTTTTGGGGGTTGGTGGTAGTAGATTTTGAATTCCCACCTCAGGTGGTTATTGAGTACAAGAAATTTTAATGAAGGGAAGACCAATAAACACTGCAGCCACATGATCAGGTGTTACAGAAATGGTAAGAACTTTTGTGAGTCATTGTGATTCTAGTGATAGTATTTGTCTCCTTAGCAGTATTGTTACTTAATATTTCACCACTATGACTCTGCTACTTTATTCTCAGTCACAACCTCTGTAGCCCTTATAGCTAGTATTCTCTTTTCTCCTACTTGTTACCTACTGATTTTTGCTTACTTATGGTTTCTACTACCTAATAGCTTGTACTGTCTCATACCTGTGCTTCCTGCCTTTTCTCTCAATTTCCGTCTGCTCTGCCCTTCCTCTCAACTGATATTTTTGTCATTGTCCGGGAGAAAGTTGCACAAAGCCTTAAATCAGAGATTAGGAGATCTCTGCATGAGATAATGCTCATAGTTTTTATTCATTTTTATTTTCCGTCCTCATGGATAATTTTAATATTTGCAGGATTATAGAGGAAATACAACTGTGATTTATAGTTCCCAAGTTATGTAATTAAAATCACATAGTCTGTCTTGTTTTCCCCATCTCCCTCGAACACTACACATGCCCTGCATTTAAACTCTACAATAGAGATAACCTGATTTATTTAGTTGGTGACTTTCCCAGGTATAGCAGCTCTGTTAGCAGAGGTCTCATGCCTTTCACATGTCCCTTGCCAGCCTTGCGTCTGGTACCCATCCTTGTTCCAATTCACTGTAGCCAGAGTAGTTAGGTCACAAGGTCAGCTTTCCTTAAAAAGAGAAACCATGGACCAGTCAAGAACTTAGAACATAAACATCCCTCTCTGATCCATAGCCGCATTAGTTGAGTATTTGGTGATTTGGGGATAGCCCATTTAGTGTGTGTGTGTGTGTGTGTGTTGTATTTGTGAAAATATAGTCTAATACATCATTGCCTGCCTCAAGTATTTGGATTCACTTGAGGATGGCTCTGGACACAGAAGAAGTTCATGGTTGGCTACCTCCCTGGGTATTTGTCGCCATGGCTTTACAGTAGAAATGCAAAGATAGGGCTGAACATATTCCAAGAGTCACACACTACTACTTCTCTATTCCATAGAGGCTGGATGCACATTAAAGATTCATGAACCTTTATTTCAAGTGCTAGCTAAAAACAAGACAATAAAGTTGGTTGAATGATTCCATAGACATCAAAAAATCACAGGCCTCTAGCTTCTTAATCAGTTACATGCTAGGTTCCTTGAGAAACCATGCATTATTATTTATAGCAGGCTCGTCAATTGATTATTATGGACTGTACTTCAAAAAAATAGGAAGCCTTGATTTACAGGCATCTGTTTTCTCACAGTGGATATGAAATGCTGGTGTCCACTGTGTTCATGAGAAAAGAAAAATTATTCAACACATGTCATGATGGCCATATTATGGGAAAATCTAAATGGACAATTATTTTCCTGAACACTGGCTATTAAACATATTACATGGAGCGTGAAACTTTTATTCAAAAAGGATTGCGAAGCTTATATTCTGTAAAATCTTTTCTACTGGCATTACTGTGCGTATTTACTAAATACAGGAAGTTCCCAACTGTTCACTCAACAAATATGTATCAAGAGTCTATTATGTTCCAGACATTATGTGCCAGACACTAGCAAGGTAAAGTCCCTCTTTCATGGAGCTTACCTCCCAGTGGAGGAGAGCAGGAAAAAATAAGATGATTTCAGATAGTGGGAAGTGGCAGGAAGAAAATAAATTAGAGTAATGGACAAAAGAGTAAGGGGCATGGGTGTGTGTGGAGTACTTTAACTAGACAGCTACTTTAACTAGAAAGGCCAGGAATGGATGCTCAAAGGAGATAAAATCTGAGCTGAGACCTGGATGAAGAGCAACAGGAACATTTATTTAATGCTGGTGAAAGTACATATTAATACAACACTTTGGCATAAACGAGGGGAAGTTGAAGACACACACGCCCTATGACTTAGAAATTCCTCGTCCAGGTATATACTCAACAGAAATGCTAGCAAGTTTGTGACAAGAATTATGTACAAGGACTGCCTGTCTACTTATATACTTAGCAATGATGCTCACATTTGTGCTAGTCTCATTAGAGCTCAACACTAAGGGTCTGCCGTAGGGAAGTGTTGTACAACATTTCTGACTGCTATTGATTTACTGAAAAATATATTGCTCCAAACACCTACAGTGTTTTGCAGTCTCAAACTGTGAACAACTCAAATGTCCATCCACACTAGAATGCATATATAAATTGTGTTACTTCATATGATGGAATACTTTACAGCAATGAAAATGAATGAATTATATCTACATACTCATCATAGATGCATCGCACAGTGATAAGTGAAGGAAGCCAGACACAAAAGAACACATGGTGTGTAATTCCATTTATATAAAGTTCAAAAAGGAGGCAAAGCTGTACTCTAGGGTTTAGGGGATGCAAGCTCAGGTGGTCATCTGAAAAGAGGCAGAGTGGTGATGGCTGTATAGGTCAGGATAGTAGTTTTCTCTAGAAGACAGGGGTTAGTGCTCAGAAGTGGATGGGTAGGAAGCTTTGGGGTGCTGGCAATGTATGTTGACTTGCAGAATAATCCCCCTATCTTGACAGTCTCCATTGACCTGGGTTATAGTTATATAGATCTTCCCTTTGTGATGCTTCATTGAACTCCACATTATTATTTTGTGCATATAGGTATTGTATTTCACAGAAGAAAAAGATTTGTAAAAGCACAACCTATGCATAATTGAGTACTAATTGTACAGTAGCATGAAAACAAAATCAAAGCTTCCTACTCAAAATATTTTTAAAAAATTGATGAGATTTTAATCTTGCATTTAAGATGTTTCAATTATTAAATACAAATATGATTTTTATCTACAATGGGAAAATCTTATATTTTATTAATTTTTAATTTTCTACCTCATTGCTGTTTACCTGTGAAAGATGATGATGAGTGATTTATTCTTACCTTAAGCCATACCAGAAGGTATTCTATTAGATTAGTGACAGGAACAGAAAGTAACATTTTATACAACACCCTTTATGCTGAGAATGCCTTAAGGCACTTTACAGAGTAAACATTGGTAGTGAATAACCTTGAACAAATTTTGCCTTTGTAACGCATTTAAAACTCTATACATATCAAATAAGGAAATGTTGGCCAGAATGCAAGGCGTCTGTTATTATTAATATTTATTTCCAAGCCTACTAGGGGTGTATATATAATAAAACACCGTGCTGAAATAACAAAGATCAACAGTCATAAAAAAAGATTTACCTGTCTACTTATCTACTTGGTAACGATGCTCATATTTGTGATGACATCACGATGCTTATTACTAAGTGTCAGGGGTTGGGATGTGTTATACAACCGACAACTATTGATTCCTCTACAACTTAATGCCCAATCCACGATGACGCATGGGACTGCCAGTGTGTACAGCAATCTCATGACAAAGGAAAACCCTGCATGTTTTTTCTTTGTTCTGTAATTTCTTTTTTCCTGTGTGTGTGTTTGTGTGTATGTACATGCACATGTGTCTCCACGAAAAATGTACTGTATCAATTAGAGATTATCACCTAAGGAGATAAAATTTATTAGAAGCCCTTAGCCACCCTTGGTCTCTTTGCAGCATCTCAAACATGGAGCTCAAAGTTTGCTAAGACAGGGGTGAACTAAATTGCATTAGGAACCCAGGTTCCCTCTAGGACAGAAAGGATTGAGATGTCACAAAAAAGTGTTATAAAAACCTACTGAGGCAGAGTTGTTGGTCCTGAGTAAGGCCTAGTGCTAGAGTAGGTATAGAAACTTCACTGATGAAATTATGAGATAAAATTACTGTAGAAGGTAAAAAGACTTAAAACTAGAGGATTGGCTTGGGTAACGAGTTAGATGGTTAAAGCACAATGATTTTTCTGGGGCCAGTGAGGCAGTAGGCACCAGAACCTATGTATACCTGCATCCAGATGGCAGACTTGAGCGCTGGGGAAGTGTCTGAGTAGCAGATTCTAAAACTGCAAGGCAAGGAGCCCAGGCCAGAGAAGGCTCTTCCTCCCTCACTCTAAGAAGCACTAGTGCAGTCCTGTCAGGAGTCTCTGCCACAGTGGTAGCTCGCTCAGCTGCTTGCTTTGGGGTGAACCAGCCAGGATTTATGCCCTTGGAGAAGCAACACCAGAAACAAATGGAGAATTGCTTCAGACAGTCTTGGGAAGGGACTTGTCTGGGGCTGCTGTTCTGGGGAAGTGTGGTCCCTGGAACGGCAACATTAGAATTACCTAGGAGCTTGTTAGAAATGCATGTTCTAAGGTCCCCCTCCAGACCTACCAAAGCAGCATCTCTGAGGGTGGGGATGAGCATTTTGTATTTTAATAAGTCCTCCAGGTCCCTCTGATCAAAGGTAAAGGTTGAGAACCACTAACTTAGAGCAACCAGCTTACGGTAGAGGTGGTAGAATCCTCTAGTCCAAGGGTCTAACAACAGGGTCAAAACCACCAGGAGTGGCCCTTTAAGTCTCTATAGGTGGTGACTATGAGCTCTTGTAGTGGTGACAGCGTCAGCAGTTAGTGATAACATCAGGGGCCGATGTGCTGTCTAGGTGATGGTGGCAAAAACAGCACTGTGTTAACTTCTGAAGAAACCCAAACTTCATGCTGAGCTTCCATCAGCCTGAAGGGAGCTTGGCTTCGATGTGACTTAAGGTTAGATCAGATGGAACTTTGGATTCTAGAAAGCAGTCTGGGGGGCTTTTTGAACATTCAGGAGAGGGGGATCCGGGAGGAGGAGAGACTGAACTCTTTCTAATCTGTGATGAAGGGGTCCCATTGTTGCATGGTGCAACACTGGGGGCTGTCTTTTGTACCTAAACCTGTAAGGGGAGATAGCCTAATTACGCAAGGAGGTATTTTCATTTCTCAATTTACATTTGTAGTCAGTTTTGTTTAAAATGTTACAACTTGAAACATTTGCATTGATTAATTCAAGGATCAGCCTCCCGATTTACGGTATTCCTGACTCCACATTGGCATCTCTAAGATGGCCTTCTGTTTAGTAGATGTTAGCAAGGAAGGAGTTGGTTCTCCTTTCTGGAAGGAGCCACCCAGGCAAAGCACTCAGTGGAAACATGCTGCCTTTAGTTTCTCAGGAAGATACAACTGAAGTCAACATCGCCTTCAGGAAGAAAACTTAATACTCACTACAAGAAAGATGACAGGGCCTTTGTCATGCTTATCTATGGCGTATGTTATAAGAGTTAACATTTTTAAAAATGTGAAACAGCATGAGGACATTATTAAGATCTAGTATAAAACAGTGTAAAGCTGAGACTAGAGAAGTTTGAGGAAACTGAAGGTATTTACGGAAGGTCTCCTCTCCCTTGATTTTTAAATACTTCGTGCAATTTATTTCTCCTCTAAGGAAGACTGAAGGAAAAAATGAATTCTCATACCTTAACTGTAAAACTACCCCTCATGTTAAAAAATGTTGTTATAGCTAAGCCTGGCACCATTATTTTGTATTTTACATTCTCATTAATTTCTCTCATTTTTCTGCAACTGAAGAATACATTACATCATCTCCATATTAAAGGACTGCAGGAAGCTATAGAATTCTCTGCAAAGTTTTTGAAATGGTGGAAACAGCCATACTCATAAATTGATGGTGCTTAAAATGATCACGAGCTGTAAAATCTTACTTTAATGATTCTTAGCATATACATGAGAGCAGAATTTGTTCTAAGCAAGTTATTGCTATACTGGCACTTCCTCAGTGGGGCTGTTGGAGTCCCTGACTCTATATGATCGGCTATATCTTATGGTACAGAGTAAGTTAATAGTATATTTCTTTACCTAGTCAAAATCTAGATAGTCTCACAACTAGTAATATTGACTTTTTTCAGAGTTGTCAACAAACAGCAGATCACAGTGAGTAATTCTGATCTGAAATATGGTGGGACCCCAAATCTAGGTAACTGCAGAATACTGTGAGATGCTTTCATATATGTCTTCATATATATCCCCACCCCTAGAGATTTTGATTTAATACGTCTGGGAAGGAACCTGAGTATTTGAATTAAAAACATTCCCAGATGTTTCTGTTATTAAACAGACTTGACAACCACTGAAATTATCTATCATCTATCTATCTATCTATCTATTTATATCTATCATCTATTGATCTATATCTATATAGATATACAGATTATATCTAAAACTTGTTCCTAACTTTATAGTTTACAAAATATATTCTGAGATAATTACACGAACCACATAATAAATGTTGAGGCAAGTAGGGAAATTTAAGGGCAAAGACCTGAAACTCAAAGAGGTTCTCTTGGTTTGAGGTTACAGCAATGGGCTTCAAACCCATATCTTCTTGTTGCAGAATTTGAGCCCTTTTCTTGTAACATGCTGGGCTACAGTAAAGTCTTGCCAGCAGTTCAATGCCATCTTCCTCCTTCAGAAGGGTGTGGAAAACCCAGGCTCTTGCGACTGGGAGAGGTGGGAGGAGATAGGGAGAAAAGCCACCACTTTATTTTCTCCAGAATACCTCAGTAGTCTATGCATTTAGCAAAGTGATAACCAAGAATATTCAATGTTTATGTCTATACTAAGGGTTCTTGACCTGGTGGGTACTGGAATCCCAGAAGATACATGTATGGGTTTCAGAAGGTCTGTGAACCTTCCAAAATTATATGTAAAATTTTGTATTTATGAGTAGTTGAAACATTAGTTTTTTTGGTACTCTAGTCTGCTGCATTCCACATTCTTTTAGTAATAACATCACCCCCATTGATGAGTTATATTCTTTTGGTGTATAACTTCTTCCTCATTGGAAACACTCTGGTAGGGTACTAATGAAGGTGCCCTACACATATCCAGCCCAGGCCTAGGCATATGACCCATGTGAAACTAATTAAACTATCACATTTTCTAATGTGAATAATGACCCAGGTAATACAAGACTGAAATCATTTGGTATTTATTCATTGTAGCAGTGGGGCCCGAGCAATTCCTATAACTGGGACCCTTTAGAACTGCTTGATTCCTAATTTTTAGTCAATTTGTCATCCTCTCCTCTGTATCTGTGAATTCCCTATATGCTTCCATAAATTACTTTTGTCTGTGCAATCAAAAGTGGTTCTGTGACTTGCAACCAAAGAGCTCTAGTGACTGTATAACTTTTTTTCTGGGGAGAAGGTTCAAAACTTTCATTAGAACTTCATTTCAGTCAGTGACCTCCAGAAAGCTAAGTGTTGCTGGTCTGGAGCAACTGGGAAGGGATTTGGCACTGTTCTAGGAGGTGGTGGTGGGCAGAGGGCTAGAGGGGACTCTCTATAGAATTTGAGTGGTGAGAGCAAAATCTCACGGTACCCCTTCCTCTTCTGAGCTGCACCTCCTTTTTAGGGCTGATGCTGTCAGCCCAGGTGGCACTGAAAGTGAAACTGCCCCACTTTGAAGAGTCACTTTTTCTCTTCACATCTCCTGCCCCACTCCTCATCTCCCATTGGCACATGAATCTATTTTCCTTCCTTGTATAAGATGTGCTTATCTAAATCAGTATTACTCAACATGTGGTTAGGGGCTCACCCACATCAGAATCACCTAGGGTCATGAAAAATCTACATTCCTGTGCCTTTCCTGCTGTTACAATAGATGAACTGTCCCTATTTCTCTGTAAGGCAATCCTTCCACTTGTGTTCTGGGTTTTATCACCTGTAACCCACCCAAGAACTGTTCATCACAGTTATCCCCCTGAATCTTCTGCATCATCAAATTCTGTCACTTGGATCTTTCCCTTCAGTATATAAACATGTTATATTAACTCCAGTCTTAAAACTATTCTCTAGACTGCTGTTCCCATGTAGCTACTGCCCCATACTTCTGCTCCCCTTTCAGCAAACCCCCTTGAAAATCTCTCTATATTTTCTCTTCTTATTCTTCCCCGGGTCAAATCCAATCAGGCTTTTGTTCCCACTATTCCAAGAAAAGTTTATTTACAAAGGTTACTAATAACCTCAGTTTTGTTGAACCCAATGGTCAGTTCTTACCTTCCAGCAGCCTTTGTACCTATTGATCTCTTTCTTATTCTTTTTTTTTTTTCTGGCTGCGAGGCTCGTGGGATTTCAGTTCCCCAACCAGGGACTGAACCCGGGCCACAGCTGTGAAAGCCTGGAATCCTAACCGCTAGGCCACGAGGGAACTCCTGATCACTTTCTTATTCTTGAAAAACTTTCTTCACTGTCTTCAGAGACAACATGCTGACTTGGTTTCTCTCCTCCTGAAGTGGCTTATTTTTCCTTGAGTTTTCCCTTTTTCCTTATCTATAAATTGCAGAGAACCAAACAGTTCATTCCTCTGCTTTCTTAATCTATTCTCACTTCCGAGGTGAGCTTTTCCACTTTTGAGTCCCCCTGACCTTTCCCCTGAATGCCAGTCTTTAATATTCAGTTGCCTCCTCAACATCTCCGCTTAAACATATAATACACATTTCAAACTTAACTCTTATGTGTATGTCTTCCTTTAAATCTGCTCCTCCCCTAGGGTACCCCAATTCGGTCAATGGTACCACTATGCATTTAATTGTTCAGGTTCAAAAACTCAGAGCCATCTTCTTTTTTCTTTTTTTACATACTCCATAGCCAATCCATGAGCAAATCCTATTGGCTCATCTCATGAAATATTTAGGGTCCAATCACTTTTCATCTTCAATACTCCCACTATAGCCACCACCATCTCCTGCCTGGACTATTGAAATAGCCTCCTGACTCATCTTTCCCATCCTCCATTGTACCCTCTTTCAATTTCCCACATAATAAACTGAATGATCATTTTGAAAGGTAGTATATCAGATCATATAATATACTGCTCAAAAATCTTCCAGTGGTTTCCATCATACTCAACATAAACTCCAAAATCCTTACCATGGTCTGTGATGCCCTATGGTCTGCTCTGTGCCTCAGTCTGGCCTCATCTCCCCCCACACTTCTCATTCACTCTCCTTTACAGCCTGATGGGCCTTCTTGCTGTTCTTGGAACATGTCAGATTTTTTCCTGTTTCAGAGACTTTATCCTTACCGTTCCTTCTGCATGGAAGGCCATTCCCCCCAGATATTCAAGTTCAGTTCAAGTCTCTCTTTAAATGCTCTCTCTCAGAGACGTCCTCCCTGACTGTCCTATCTGAATTAGTCTCCCCAGGCTTCTAACATGCTGGTGGTGCTCTAGTTCTTGACCTGAGTAGTGGACAGAGAGGTCTTTACTTATGAATATATGTCATATTATAAACTTATGGTTTTTATTTGATATTATATTTCACAGTAAAAAGGATTTTAAAATGGAGGGAGGCAACTGTCAAAGAAATCATTTTAAAGATTTCCCCAGAGCTGAAGGCCATGAGTTTCCAGATTGGAAGAACTCAGCGAGAAATCAGCCTGATGGGTGAAAAAAGACACGTGGTCCAGGCTGCAGGGTGGAGAAGGGAAAGGAGTGGCTGAGGGAGATGAGGTTGGAGGTTTTGAGGGATGTGGGGACATGAGATGGGAGTGGTTCAGAGAGAGATGGCAGGAGCTTGGACCAAGTTTTTCTGGCTGGAGGTGCTTTCCAGAGCTTTTCTGCTCTTTGGTGATCTCTTGATTCCTAACTTGCTGACTCTTAATCAGCTTTTCCATGACAGTCTTTTTAAAGCTGACCTTTCACCCCAGGTTCCTCAGGTCTCTTTCCAGTTTTTATCAGCTCTCTGGGACAAGACCTTCTCCTGCAGTGAGAAAGCTGGGGTCAGCAGACATGCGCACGCTCAGTTCTCTCCCTTCACTTTAAGATTTCTCTAGGGGCTTCCCTGGTGGCGCAGTGGTTGAGAATCTGCCTGCCAATGCAGGGGACACGGGTTCGAGCCCTGGTCCGGGAAGATCCCACATGCCGCGGAGCAACTAAGCCCGTGAGCCACAACTACTGAGCCTGCGCGTCTGGAGCCTGTGCTCCGCAACAAGAGAGGCCGCGATAGTGAGAGGCCTGCGCACCGCGATGAAGAGTGGCCCCCGCTTGCCGCAACTGGAGAAAGCCCTCGCACAGAAACGAAGACCCAACACAGCCATAAATAAATAAATAAATAAATAAAAATTAAAAAAAAAAAAAAAAAGCAACAGTCTAAAAAAAAAAAAAAAAAGATTTCTCTAGTCCTACTCTTTCTTTGTTGTTTCTGGTATAAAATTTCTTGCTTTTATTTGCGAAGAAACCTTTTCATTCTTGTTTCCATTTATCCCCCACCACTCCTTGAATACCATCCCTGCTTAATTTTTCCTTAGAGCACTTATCACAATCTCCCACTTGAAAGACTGTAAGCCTTAGAGTCTCTGCCTCCTCATTGCTTGTCCCAGCTCCTAGGACTGTGGCTGGCACATAATAGGTGTTCAATAAATAATTGCTAAATGGACAAATGAATCTTAGGATCTCTGCACAATTATGTTCAAATGTTTCACAAGAAGCAGGATAGAGAAGTGAGCATAACTTAATAATTATTATTTCTCAAGGAACTTTCACTTTCGATTTTATACATACAGTGTTTTACTTTTTTTCTTTCGGTGTGTTAATGTTTATAATGAAAAATAAAGACACTTCCATTTAAAATAAATAAGATATTATGATTCACTACTGTTTACCTGCTTAGAATGCTTATTTTTCTTTTATAGCACATCATTGTCTAAAATTATATCATATATTTATTTGTTTATTGTTCATCTCCCTGTCTTGAATGTCAGCTCCAGAAGAGCAGAGACTTTCTCTTGTTCATGGCTGTATCCCGTCTGCCTCGAACATTGATTGGCACATAAGAGGTACTTAAATAAATTTTAATTCTCATCTCAAACGTACCGTTGAATCAGAATGTTTGTGATGATGCCCAGGAATCTGCATTTTTAAATAAGTTCCATAGATAATTCTTATGAGGTTTAAAATTTGAGAGCCATTTATCAAAATAATCATTACTAGATCAATAAATATAGGGCTACCAAATATTGGTGAAGTTAGGAATGGTCTCTGATTCTATTCTTTTAAACCAAATTACCTTATTTGAAGAACAGATTGAGAAATTGGGCAATCTATTAAAGGGTAAGAATAGAAGTGTTGTCTTCTTATTGCCCAATTGCACTGTCAAAATCAGGTAGAAGGAACAGCTCCCTTCAGCCTTTACCTTAACACTTACAACTAGTGTGTTCACATTTTTCCCATTCTATTCAGAATTAAAAAACAAAACAAAACAAAACAGAACTGTTGGGTGTTTAGATACTGTAAATTACATGAGTTTAACCTACTTGTAAGCTTTGTGAATTTTAAATATTCTTCATTTTATAAGGTAGATGTGTAAAGTATATCACATCTGGACAGAAATAAATCTTGTTAACAGAAAATTCTGTTAGGAAAGCTTCTTACCTCGTTTTGTCCACTTTGGGATCCAGGTATCTATATACATAACAGCTAGAGGTGTTCTTTATCACCTTTGTGAAGGTGATAAGAGGAATTTTTGGAGGATTACTCAACCCATATTCTATAATGACAAGTATTTACAACCTGTTATACATATCTATCTATCTCCAAGTAAAAGGATTATGCTGTCGGTCTGTAGCTTCTTCTCACTTTGGAAATTGAATTAGCCCTTCTCCCATGCTGAGGGAGCAGTCCTGGATTCTCTTCTTACAGCCCCTTATGTGTTTGCTTCTTGAGAGGGACCCTTAGGACTTGGTCTCAGGTTTTGCTTACGTCTTTATCTTTCAGTCAAGTCTCTTAAGACTTGAACCTCTATCGGAGGGCATATATGGGAAGTTTTGCTCCCTTTCAAGGTATTCTAGAAATTGTTGGTTATGGTTATATTTTTTCACTTCCTGCCTGGTGCACCAAAATGAAAATGGATATCTCTTGCATTGGTCAAACACATGAAAATGATTGTGATGATTTTAAAACACATCTGTAAATTCTTTGACACTTTTCCTGTCAAGAAGTGAACACTTATTCCCTTGCCCTGTGGAGTGGCCATAGAGACCCACTTTTTTTTTTTTTTTTAAAGAAATTCACGTTCTTTTATTTATTTATTTATTTATTTATGGCTGTGTTGAGTCTTCGTTTCTGTGCGAGGGCTTTCTCTAGTTGTGGCAAGTGGGGACCACTCCTCATCGTGGTGCGCGGGCCTCTCACCATCGCGGCCTCTCTTGTTGCGGAGCACAGGCCCCAGACGCGCAGGCTCAGTAATTGTGGCTCACGGGCCCAGTTGCTCCGTGGCATGTGGGGTCTTCCCAGACCAGGGCTCGAACCCGTGTCCCCTGCATTGGCAGGCAGATTCTCAACCACTGCGCCACCAGGGAAGCCCGAGACCCACTTTTAAAGAATACCATGTGGTGGAAGTGACTCTCTGTGAAATCTAGTCTAGGTTGGAAAAGGCTTGACTTTCTCTCTTGGGACACTCACTTTGGAATCCAGCACCATGTTCTGAGGAAGCCTGGGCCACATAGAGAAGCCTAGCTGACAGCTCCTATCAAGATCCCAACCTCGCTGCCTTCCTTCTGAGAACAGAGCTGTGGTCAGCTGGCTGGGGTGGGACTGGGGGTGACATACCCTTTGAGCACACTGCAAAACACATGGGGGGCTTCATGAGTGCTCTCAAGTGCATATGATCACGTTCTAGTATGGGGCTGATTCTCTAAGGCCTGTTCTTGCTTGCCAATTTATAACTCAAGATTTATGTCTAGGCCGGTATTCAACTTGGATGGAGATGCAATAAGAAGGGAGAGGACATGGCAGTCAGAGGGTGTTGCGTGTTCTGTGGACAAAGTACCACAAACTCAAGTTGGGCATTCATAGCAGGAAAGGGACAATGGCATGGGTGCCAGGCACCCCAGTAACAGCATGTGTCTATTCCAGAAAAAAAAAAAGATCCCAACCAACAAGTCAGTAGCAACCACCAGACATGTGGGTAAGGAGGCCTTGGAGGTGCCTCCACTCCAGCCACCATTTGACTGCAACGGCATGAAGACTGGAACTACAATGACTAGTTGAATCCAGTCAACCCTCAGAACTGTGAGAGATAATAATGATTGCTGTAGTCCGACACCACGAAATTTGGCTTGTTTCATGAGCTAGCAATAGATAACTGAAACCGCCATGATACTCCCTTGGTGAAACTTAAGTTCGTGCTGGGCATCTTTTTTTTTTTTTAATAAATTTATTTAGTTATTTATATTTATTTTTGGCTGTGTTGGGTCTTCGTTTCTGTGCGAGGGCTTTCTCCAGTTGCGGCGAGCGGCGGGGGCCACTCTTCATCGCGGTGCACGGGCCTCTCACTGTTGCGGCCTCTCCCTTTGCGGAGCACAGGCTCCAGACGCTCAGGCTCAGTAGTTGTGGCTCACGGGCTTAGTTACTCCGCGGCATGTGGGATCTTCCCAGACCAGGGCTCGAACCCGTGTCCCCTGCGTTGGCAGGCAGATTCTTAACCACTGCGCCACCAGGGAAACCCTGGGCATCTTTTACTTTGTGAAGCCTGTGCCTTTTTCCTCTCTGAAGTTTATTATGCAAAATGCTGACTCATGTTGAGTAATGTTTTTTAGAGAAAGTGGGCCTGAAAGAGAATTAGGGACCAAAGGAGACAATAGAGTGGCACCAATTTTCTTCAACATAAAAAGAAGCAACTTGGGAGCTGCAGAGAATTCAGAAGAACGGAGAACTCAGAGGAAAACATTGATGCAAGGAAAGCCAATTACTGGGCTGAGGGCATGGCCCTAACAGGTGGTCTCCACCTCCTTCTCACCTCACTCCAATCCAGTGTCCTCATTGTGGCCCAAATAATCTTTCTAAAGCATCAAGCCCATCACTCACCTATTTAAAAGTCTTAAATTCTCCCTGTTGCGTTATTTTCAGGTTAAAAGCCAAGTTCCTTTGCATGGCACACCAGGATCCTAGAAGCCCGGCCTGTACTGGCGCCTGTCTCTGTAGCCTCAGGATTCCTCCCTCCCTCCTCCCACACTCTGTGCTTCAGTTCTGTTCATCATGACTGCACCTTCCCCAAACATAATTTTGTCCTTGCTCTTCCTTCTTCTTGGAATGCCTTTCCCCTCCTTTTTTCCATAGTCAATTCCTATTCATCCTTAAAGTCCAGCTTCAATGTTGGCTTCTTCAGTGTTGGTGGTGTTACATGCTCATTCTGTGTATTCTCTAGGCCCCTGTGGTTACCTCTGCCCTAGGATTTCCTGCCTGGAATTGTCCTTGCCCATCTCCTTTCCCGGCCGTGAGCTCCCTGAACCTCGTGGCTTTGTCTGTCAGAATCCCAGAGTCCGTCAGTCCAGCAAGTGGCTCATGGTAAACACTCAGGTATCCTCCGTGATGAATGACCTAGAGTGAACAGTGAGTGGGGGGAGAATAGAGAAGGGTCAGCCGTTGTTCCCAGTAACTAGGAAAAGAGTGTTACTGCGATAGTTAACACTTACAATTGGACTACTTTACAGTGTAGAATAAAGTGAAACGCACGGGGTCTCAGCTGTGAAATTGCTTTGGGGCAGATGCTAGATGGAAATAGGATGGAGAAATCAAATGATTACAAATAAACTTTATCACAGTAAACTGACAGAATAAGCTACAAGTTATTTTTCTTTTTTCATCTTCTATGTTATATCACGAGAACATTATCTTTTGCAAGTGAATTAAATTTATTTTGTATCCTATGCAGTTGTGTGTGTGTGTGTGGGTGTGCGTGAAAGAAGGGTAATTTTACAGAGTGACAGCCAGTGGTGTGCTAGAGATGCTCCTATGGGCTTGTAAGAGCCAATTGTTACATTTTCAGGAGTCTTGCAAGTCGGTTATTAAAAACAGCTTGAAATTAGCCAGGGTGGGAGCATTTACATCCCAGAAACTAGCAAGTGCTACAAGTCACAGTTCTCCTCCCCCTGTACCCAGCTGGCTGTTTAACATTTACTAGTTTATCACTGGATGCAGTCCTGTTTAACTCAGTATTTCTATGCTCAAAGACTGCACAAACTATTACATCTTTTGTAACCTCATGAGAGATGAAAAATGACCTATCACGTGTGTGGGCAGATGACAGGGAAAATGAAACTGTCCCTTTAGTGTATGACCAAAACTTGAAACTTTCACGGTTTTGTGTCACAAACGTATTCTCTATATAGTGTCAGTTTGGGGGGGTACATTCTACTGAGAGGACTGAAAAGGAGAAAGAGCTATGTTTTTCTGAAGTGAAACTTTTGACACTGCGACAGTGCAAGCAATGTATTCTTTACCTTTAAAAAAACTACAATAAAATGCTAAATGATTCAGATGTAAACTTATTCTTGAAAAACTTATCCGTTCCATAAATATTCATTGAGTGCCTACAATGTGTAGAAGAGGCTGTAGTCGTAAACAGGATGAACACAGGTCTGCCCTTATGGAGTTCACAGTAAAACTGGGGAGACAGTCGGCAAATAATTACCTGAATTGTGTCACATGTTATGACAAAATTCAGAGGAAAAAGGAGGAAATACATGTAAAATAAAGCTTAAGCTTTAGGATGCAGTTGGCATTCCCCATGTACATGTAAAGACCCTCAGGGGAAGTAGATTTTGGCATGTTTTAAAAACTAATGGGAGGCCAAGGTGCCTAGACTATTAGATGAGAAGGAAACTGGTACAATGTGAGGCTGGAGACTTGGGTAGGAACAAGGTCATGGAGGGCCCTTGAGAGGGGTTTAAAAATTTTGGACTTTTTCCTGAGTATAATGGGAGGCCCATAAAGGGTTTTAAATGGAGGAGTGACATGCTTTAAAAGATTGCTGGGAACTGCTGTGTGGAGAATGGATGGTGCGGGGGGCAAGGCACAAAAAACATAATGAAAGATGGTGCTGTTGTGAATTGGGAGAGCAGGAAGTTGTCTAGGGGAAAGTTAGTGGGATAATTACTATGAGGCCACTTACACTGGCTGTCCTTTTTAATGACCTGGAAGAAGTGATAAAAATAATTTGATTACTCTTGCAGGCAGTAATAGGGAATTACCCATAAAAGTGGAAAAAGACAACATTTTTAAAGCTCTAGAAAAATTATAACTAGTTAAGAAATAAAACCATATTAATAGTGAAAGTCTGTGTGCACGTACATAAAGCATCTAATAATTCGTTGGCTCTCATGGAAAAATGCCTTGTGAACAACAGCACATCTTGTCCAGTGTTGTATTGATTCTGAGAGCTCTCTATTTGGTTCCAGCTAGTTCCTAGTGCTTTTACGTTCTACCTCTGCCAGAATGACTACTGACAATCTATTTAGAGAGCTCGCAGGAGGATGGCCATTCATGTTAAAAATTGGGAGCAGCCTCACTTCTGCCATGAAAGAATCAAAAGAATCCCCTAAGGTATCCAGTCAACAAGAAGCTCTATAAACAAGATGCCATCAAGAGTCTGTACAGAACAGAAAGTAAAAATAATTATTGAATAACCCAATTGGCCTAGAAAGATTTATATAATGTTTGCTGCTTCTTATAACAGATGAAGCAAGGAAGAGTGATGAAATGCAACAATCCAATGTTCAAATCCCCAAAGTGTGAATATTCAGCCTTCATTATGTCCATTGGAGACAAATGAAAAATACGACTTGAATTGCTATGGAAAAAGCATTAATTTAAGTTAATTAATTTAAGAGAGTATTCTGTTCTGTCCCTCCAAATGAAAGATCATTTACCTTCTGTTACATAAGTTTAAGTCATACCGACTGTAAACTGGCTGCTTCTTGTCTTAATTCCACTTAAACAGAGCAGCTGGTCGCCTTAATGCAACCCATTTCATTCAGAGTCACCAACAAATAAACAATACGGTTAGTTTGGCATATCGGGAAATTAATGTGCTGCTGACTACTCATTAGGTTTGCAACTACAGTTTATTAATTTTGATTTTTATGATGATTACCTTTGTTACCAGGAGAGTAGGGTAATTGCCAGAGTGAGCCGTGTCCATTTCACCCTCACCCAAACTAAAAATATTATTAGTGCTGCTACACTTTCTTTTCCCCAGGTTGAGAGATACATTTTAAAAATTAGGTTATGTCTGAAGGTAAATAATATAAACAATTTGTGATGCTGATGGCGTATATGGGATATGATGAGATTAGATGCTTGATTACAAACGTGGCTAATCCTGCACAGTCACATGGTTTACAAACAAACTGAGTTGGGTGAAAGATTTTTCAAATGCTGTAGTGAATTAGCCTCTTTGGAAAATAGCTTCGGTCAGGCTTTGTAGATGGGAGGCCATGAAATTACTGAATTGTGTCCTTTGTTGAGTTTGTTGGTCAGGAACCTATTGGGGATCTGGTACCTTATAGTGTAACCCAGCGAGCAAGGTGGGGTCCTGGGTTTGCTACCTTGAGGGGTACTTTCCAGGTAGCGCTCAGTCTAAATTCTTTATAGTCCTTGAATAAGCTGTGGGAAGGAACAAGGGAGGGAGAAATGGAGGGAGAGGGAGGAAAGAGGAGGCCGGGGAGAGAATTCCTAGCTAAAAGACAGCAGCAGACAGCTTTGGAGAGTGAGTATCGGAAGAGCGTGAAAGCATTTTAAATCCCATAATGTCTAGGTCTGAGTAGTAGCAGATGGAAAGATATATAGATAAAGCTCTGAAAATAATATTGGAGATAGTAAACTGAAATGCATACAGGAGCCAAGCAAATAACATAAATGTAAACAGGGACCAGGAGGGTCCTATAAAAGTGTGAAGCAGGCTGCAAGATATTGGTGTCTTTATTGCCACCAAGCACAACACCCATCAAGTTATGATGCCTTTTAAGATACAGTTTGAGCTAAGAGAAGAAATGACCCTATAAAACACACTGAGGTCGATTTGTGACCTCTAAGATTATGTGCTTAGAGTTTGAACTTGAGCAATTGCATGCAGTAAGAATTTTCTATGATGACTGAAAAAGCCCTGAAACCAGAAATTGTTCTTTCTCATGGAAGCAAGCAAGATAAAAAAAGACTATTTCAGAATCATATTTTAAAGGCATGTGTGGCTAAGAGTTTTTTGTTGTTGTTTTTCAGTAAGTTCCCAAACGTGGGGGGATTAGAGTTAACACCAAAAGTTCATTTTATGTTATTTATTCTCTGTGTGTATGTAGTATATATTTGCTTAAGTTAGTGCTTCAGTACACTTTCACAATTCATTTCTCAGCAAGGAATTAGTCATTATCAACTCAGCCCTTTGCTGTGTAGTGTTACATTTCCAAGTTTAGTTTATTCCCCCATTGTCTCTGATTTGAATTCTTGTAATTTTGCTCTCACTAGTTTTTTGTTTGTTTTGCCTCCAGTTTCTATTTCCCCTACCTCATCATTTATAGCCACTTCCTTCGAGAGGACCTGGGACTGACCCAGTTGGGATTTCCATCAAGGGGACAGTGGTTGGGAATTGAGTATGAGAAGGCAAGACCAGCACAAACTCTCCAGCAAAAGGTGGTCTAGAAATGAAGGGAGTAAATAGGCACATTGAAATACGAGTCCACTGGGGAATGTGGAGAGTTAGATGTTGGAGAGTCCAAATACCAAGACCAAAGTGCCAAAGATAGGGTTCAAAGTTGGGGGATGAGTGAAGAATTTAGAGTTGGGTAGAACTAGGTCAGGGGGTGATCATGTGAGGAACATACAAGGACAATCTGTGGTTGATGTCTATTGGTCAATGGCTGTGTGCATGGTGGTTGGACTGTCAGGCTGGGACTGAGATAGGATATACATTATCCTCTTCACTATTGTTAAAGGGGACTTTCTAAAACATGAATTGCATCATGTAATTCCCTTTCTAACAAACACATTTTGAATTCTGCTTGGAACTGTACTACTTGCCGTCAGGCCGTCTGACGTGGAGTCAACATCCTGTTGTGTTGCAATCAACTATGTGTGTGTAGTCACATTTAGGTGTGTCTCGTGTAATTTATTGCTCATAATAAAGTGCAGGAGTTTGTGAAGCATTTTTCTTTTCAACATGAATCAGAGCAGATTGACTCTCCATAGTCTGTCAGTCTCTCTTGCATCTGAGGTGGTTTCTTGAGCAGAAATGAAAGGTGCAGTGTTACAAGTAAGTCTTGGGGAATTGCACATAACCTGAGGCCTGTCTTAGGTAGGCTGCAACCTTTTGCAAGCAACTACCTTTCCTAATGTGCTGATAGTTAGATATTAGAAAAAGTGATTTGTGAATTATTATAGTATTGGGCTTCTTCGAACTGTGCTATGCCCATAGGAGTGTGTCGTGAACGAGAATGTTATCTGTCACGTCTCTTTTGGAGAAAGACACATTGAGATCTGCTAGCAAAATCTAAGCGTGGTAATTTGAGCTGTCTGGTACAGCTTCATTTTTCTCTTCTCTCTGCAGGTGTTTCAGACTCATCACTCTGCTTAGAGTCAACTCTCCATGCTTTCACTTGCCTTTCCTTTTGCCTGGAGTGGTTAACCCTGGGCTGCTGTATTGTCTAACTCCAGAGAGCACCATTTCCATTGTATTCTTGAGTTATCCGTTGGGAAGTGGGAGGGGGGATCGCATTCACACAGATGAACGTTGTTCCGGAAGTTGTATTCAGGGGTGTTTTTCATTACGCTTCCTTTCTCTCATAGATCTGTTTATATACATATACATATATATATATATATATATATATATATATATATATATATATATATATACTTCCTTTAAAGATGTGTTATTAAAGTCCTCTTCCAAAATTATCATGTTAATTATATGTGATCACCTAGCTTTTGAAATAAATCAAAGGTTTCTACATTTTAGAAAAAGAATCGACATGATTGAAAATTTCAGTGATGTTACTATCACTTTTGAGCACTGAAGATAAATGCCATAATTTTATCTGATATCAAATGCTTAATCAGATTATTTCTAGAGAATGTTCCAATTCTTTAGTTCTAGGGAAATTATATAGACAATAGGGTATGATTCGGTTCGTGCCATAGTGTCATTGCCTGGGGAAGATTGAAAGGGAGCCATGATAATATGAGTAGCATGATATTGTCCAATATTCATAGATTTTGCAGCCAGGCAGACATAGATTTGAATTCCGGATAAATGACCTGGGAAGTTTACTTAAGCACTCAGCTTGTCAGTTTTGTCAATTTGTAAAGTGGGAATAACAGTACCTACACTGCTGTTAAAGACCAAGTGAAATACCATATGGTTAAATCTACTGTTGTGCTTGATGCATAGAATTTTAATTTCTGTTTTAAAGTTCTATGAAAGTGACTTAGTTATAAATAAACCTATTATGCTTTTGTGTATATGACTCCCTCATTCAAACCTGAATGAAACCTGTTACATGTTTTGCACATAAGATTCTACCCCTTCCCCCCAAAAGGTTTATTTTTAAGTAGTTACCTGAGTTTAGATTTATTTGAGCAAAACAAGTGGCAGTGATGGGAAATTGAAGTTTACCAAAGACTAATTTGGAAAAAGATGCATAACTCTGGCTCAGGTTGAAAACACAACCGTTTAAAATGCAAACGCTAAAACCATCGGAAAGAAAGCCGAGGTATTTGTATTGCATAACGTTGAAATGGTATATGCTATATTGATTTCACTACTGAGTGGATGTTTTGCTTTTTGCTTTGCTCTATGTTTTTAAAGGTTTTGTAATGTGAATTATAGATTATACCAAAGTATTTGCTAAGCCCCAAATAGCATTTCTTTCTTTCCATTTGATTTTTATTTTTGTTGGAAATGCATGTTTGATGATGCTAAAACCATACATCTTTTTCGATAGTGCTCTGTTAGTTTTACTTAGTAGTAGCCAGGGCTGGCTTCCTTTTACAGTCGTTGAATGTTAAACAGCATTGAAAAATGTTAAGTTGTTAGATAACAGACTAGTTTTGTCGAAGCCCCTTTGGGAGGCTGAGAATTAGCCAGGCTTCTCACTCTCCTTTTCACACTCCATAGGGAATATGCTAATTCACTATTTACAGCAATGGCTTAGTATTCCATTTCTTTTAATTCACGATTCACTTGGGAACTTGTGCACAAGCCCTGTGTAAGCCGATTTTATCCCATCAGGAATACACACCCAGAGGCACTGGCCTTGATGTGGTGAGAGTGAATGAAGGGAAGATTCCAACCCTCCCAACTTCAGAGCCCTTCATGATACCGGACACATAATAATAATAATAATAGTAATAATGATAATGATAATAATAATTATAATAATAGCTGGCTCAACAAATGTTTGTGGAATCAATGAAAACTAACCCCCATAATGGAATCAATGAAAACTAACTCCCATGATGCTTTGCTACGATGCTTCTGCTCACAAAACATACAAACTAATTTAATTCAAAGGAGATGGAGAGCAATGTTGTGTATGGGAAATCATGAATCCAGGCCCGTTAGTTTTTCTAGTAAGGCTCCTTGATGTTTCTTTCAGGAACAAGTCCTGTGAGATTCTATGACTCAGGAACATGGCGCTTTTCCTGGGTGGCAAGGCAGCATCAAGATCCTTCTGGGACTTGCACTCTTTTTTTTCTGGAGCCTTGATGTCACTATTTTTTATTCTCCTCATTCTTTCCTGACCCACTCTGTTTTTCTTTTTCTTATTTGGCTTTCCTGTTCTTATGTTTCTGTTATTATAAAGATCTCAGATTTTTAAACTTTTATGAAAAAAGTCCCACATGGGTACATTAAGAAAACATCACATAGCTCTGAGTTTCTCCCAGGTTATTCAAAGCCACACAGATTTGTCAGTTTTTTTTCAGGTGGATGGGAAGCATATACTCTGTAGATGGCTACCGTTGTTGATCAACTTACTCTGGCCTAGGTATTTTGCACACAATTTCTCTTTTTGTCATCACCACAAGTTCATGGAACAACTCTGAGGCATTATTATTTCCATTTACGGATGAGAATACAGAGGCTTATAGATGTAAAAGTCCATTTCACTTAAGGACAATACTTTGGTTTTTAACAGAGATGGAAGGAAACAGAAGCAGACAGACAGAATGCTATGTCCAGACAAAATACTTCAGGAGTGGACACATCATTATAGTTAACTTTCCATCTGTGATATAAGATGTTTCATTATGAATGTATTTAAATGCATTAATTTTGCAATCCTATAAATATCTCTGAGCCATTCCAGGGGCTTTTGTAGTGGTTTTTATGTAATTCGCTTTTTTAATGTTCACTTCCCTTTCTTCCTGGATCACCACGTACTTTCTAAAGTACTGAGGTCTCATCTCAGATGTTATTCCTCAGATCTGCTTTCTAAGATGGCTCTAGACCCCCCCTCCATCATCCTCTATTCCAACGTCCTATTTCATTTCCTTCGTAACTTTGGTATTCAAAATCATATTTTTTAGTCATTTGTATCTCTAACTGAAATGGGAGCTGCTTAGGAGAATGGTCTTTATTTGTCTTATTCATCTTTGCATCCCCAGTCCCTAGAACAGTGCCTGGATGTATTATTGCATATTCTTCAAGATGCAGACTAAGGTAAATAGCGTGACTCTGATCCTTAAATAGTGAAAGATCGGCAAGGCCAAGGCCCCAGTGGCCCCAGTTGCAGATAGTGGAAGGTTCATAGCAGCATTCCCTTTTTGCCAGCTGCTGTGTTGTCCTTCCAGCTCAGCCTGCTAAGGTGGGTGTAATTAGCTTTTAGCATCTGTCTAAACAAGTGCCCAAGCCCCAACATGAAGTGATCATTATCTAAGTCCCTACAGGCTTCGTTGGTTTGTAAGACGCCAGAGCAGCCTCAGTAGTTACTCATAACTCCTGGGACATTAAATCAACCTGAACTAATTCTGGGGATTTCTGTTTCAATGTAGGATATTTGTAGATTGCTTTAAAAAATGATCTAACTCCTGTATCCCTGTAGATGACTACATATACTGGTCCAGATAAAACCCTACTATTCAGCAGACACTAGGCTAATTGTTTTAATACCATTTAATTTCATCTTCAAACACATCTAAAAAGAGATACTATTATTATCCTCATTTTTCAGATGAGAAAACTGAAGCTCGGAGAGAATAAGTGACTTGCTTAGGTCTCACAGCTATTAGAGAAGGGATGCAAACCCAGGTTGAATGTTCCCAACGTTGACACTTACTAATTGGCAAAGATGTGGTGCTCCATTCTGATTTGGCCTCTAACCTTTAGGAAAATTGTGTTTATGTGCTAGGAATGAGTGCTCAGTCTGTGGATGGACCTAAGGGATATTTGCTTAAAAGTTAAGAAAGAAGTCAAGTTTTAAATCATCATATTTAAGTCCTAAAAAATGAAAGTCTTATGCAAATCAATTTTTGAAAAGAGTTCATCTTTACTGATTTGAATTATATATGTACTTTGGAGACAGATGGACTTGGGTTCAAAGCCTACCAGCCATTTAATAGCTTTGTAACCTTCAGTAGTTTTTCCTTTTATCCTCTTAAGACTTAATGTGGATTCCAATACCAATCTTGCAAATTTTTTGCAAGGAGAGCAGCTAATTCAGTGCCTGGCACACAGGATGAGGCACAAAAGATGAATTCCTTTTTTAAAAAATTGCTTTTACTGAGGTAAAATTGGTGTATAACATTATATTAGTTTCAGGTGTACAATACAGTAATTGAATATTTGTATACACTACAAAGTGATCATCACAATAAATCTACTTACCATCGGTCACCGTACAATTGATTCCCTTCATCCATTTCAACCACCGCCCTACCCCTTCCCCTCTGATGACCATCAATCTGTTCTCTGTATCTATGAGTTTTGTTTTGTTTGTTCATTTGTTTTGTTGATTATATTCCACATATGAGTGAAATCATATGGTATTTATCTTTGAGTTCCTTTTCTTTAAGTATTGTAGTTGGGAATTTTTTGATTGTGAAATTTTGTTTTTCCCAAAATTTAATGTTCTCCCAGTATTTATGTTACAATTTTATTCCTATTCTTTTTATTTCTTGTCTCAGGTACTGTTTAAGATCTTAATTAATTTCCTAAGATTTATGTATCACTTCTCTGGAAAGTCTCTCGGCCCTCATAGTAGCTGATAAAGTTCACTTTTTCTCTTCATTAAATCTTCTCAGACCTCTCCCTGACTATAGTCTTGGTTTAATGGCTTCCATTTCACACTGCTAACCATGCATGAATTGATGCCACAACTTCTGACACTGTCCTAAAAGAGTCCCTCTCAAACCATACTTCTGAAAAGATGGGGCCTAAGACCTTGAGAGAATGTTCTTATTACTTTAGGAAGTTTGGATTGCTTTTGAATAATTTTTATAGTCTTCATATAGAAACATTTGTGGTAAGAAGTGAAAATACAAACATGCAGTGGCTTAGTCATGGCCTATATCAGTAATGGAAACAAGGGCCCTTAACTTGGTTGGAACATATGAATCTGAGAGTGAATTCAGATAAAAACAGCTGACTCTATGAGCCCAAGCAAGGCAAGAAGCTACCTCCAATATGAGAGAGGCAATGTAAAGGCAATAAAATGTGAATTGTCTGTAATATCTCTCTTGGAGTAAGAGCACATTCTTTATACTTGACAGGCTACATTTAATGAAATTATCCACAATTTTTGTTCTGTTTTTAAGGAAAAACAAACTATATAGCTTGCATATTTGTCACAGATATTTCAGGACCCAGGTAAAAAATTATAATAAACTTTATCTTCTTTTTCAAACTTCTGTTTTTCCCTTGTTTGGGAAACCTCGGGTTCCAGGTCATTTTTGTACTGCCCAAATCAATCTTAAATTATCAGGGGTGCAAAAGGCTGCCATGGGTGCTAGAACCCAAGTACTACAATCCTTCTAACCCCACACCACCTAAAGACTGTTAATCAGCATTCTGCATTTTTATCTCTGGTGCTATTACGATTAGAATTGGTTCTGAGGCAGGCCCTTGCACCTGTGCAGGAACAGAACTACTAAAAAATACTTAGGATCTCCTTTTATTGGTGGTGGGTAAGCGCTATCATTCCCATACTACAGATGAGGAAATTGAAGCCCAGAGATGTTGAGTAAATTACTCAGAGATGCTGAGTAAATAGGTCACACTGTTCGTTAATTGCAAACTAACTGCACCCAAACTCAGAATGACCAACTGCCCCAGTTTTCTTGGGCCTGAGGGGTTTCCTGGGATGCAGGACTTTCAGTGCTAAAGCCGAGACAGTCCTAGCAAACCTGGGTAGTTCGTCACTCTAGATGTCTGCTTTGAGAGACTCTATACTCTTCATCTGTTTGCTTTCAATTCTAGAATATTTAGCTCCCCCTAAAATATTTAGCTCGCCATATACTTCTGTATCCTCACCCACCCACTACCCTACCTTCTTCTACTTGTTGAAACAGTGGACTGCACTCACCATTGCATTCACTGCGAGATTCCTACTGCAAATTGCATCCCATATACCCTCCTTTCTGGGCCACCGGAAATCGAAAGGCTGACAACTTATGTCCCTGTGGTTTTCTGGGCCTCTAACCCTATTGGATTTCCAGGCAGAAAATTGCTATTCTTCCTCCTTGGTGACAACTGTGTTGAGAAACTCAACAGTTGCCCTCATTTCAAAAATACAAAGTCTGTGAAGAGAAAGGAAGCTAAAGATCTCTGGGAATTAAAATCCCTCCATCCAGATACTCTGTGTCATGTTTTAAGGATGGTTCCTGTTAACCTCAAATCGTCTGTTAGGGTTGCCTCAGCTGCTCTTGGCAAAGGAGGATCCGGATGGTGAAAGCTCCCGGCACCAACTCTTATTGATCAAGCTCTTCTTAGCAAGAACTCCTCCCTTAAGGCTCCTCTCTTTAGTAGATCCTATTATTTGTAACAGCTTTGAGAGATAACATTTGCTTATGGTGGCTTCTTTGGTTGATGGTAACAAGTCTCCTAAAAGTAGCTTTTCTAAGATTTTGCTGGAGTCTTTTTCTTTTTCAGAAAACTTCATGCTTCCTCTATAGCTGATAAGTGAGTTTGATGCTTAGTAGGTGCTAGAGCTCATATTAGATCCTCTAGTGAAAACCATGGTGCTCCATTATGCTCTAAGGTAGGGTTTTTCACTGTGGGTCCTTACTCATTAGTGGGTAATAAATCAATGTAGTGGATCAAGACCAGTCATTTGGAAAAAGAAATTTAAAAACAATAGACTATAACAGAATAGAAAAATAAGAATACGTTGTATGTAGTAAGGATTGGTATTATTTTAAAAGATTTTTATTCATTATTTTACATATATATATTTGTGTATGCCTGTCAGTTCTCTCTCACACAAACTTATGAAAGTATATATTTGTGATAAAAACTATATTTCTTACTGACTTACATAATAATTGTTAAAAAGCTTCTGGAAATATTTTTGTAGAAAGATGTTCTTCAAGTAGTAAAACATTGCAAACAATCCAAATGTTCACCAAGAAGAGATTATAAGCTCCATGTATACCATATCTACAACGTTCACTGCTGTATCCCTCCAGAGTTTAGCATCAGTGCCCTGTACATAGTATGTGCTTAATAAATATTGTTGACTATTATTGTTGCTGAGAGATTAAATGCATTCTGAAATGTTCACATGGTAGAATTTAATGCAGTTATTAAAATTATATTTCCAGTAATTTTGTAAATGTATGGGAAATATTCATAATATAATGTTAAGAGACCATATGTTATATAAACATATATACAGTTGTATGTATGCATATATGTAAAAGACTGCAAGGAAAAACACCAAAATATTAAGTATGCTATTTCTGGTTTAGTAAGATTATGGGTAGTTAAAAATTCTTCATTATTCTTATTTATTTATTTATTTTTTACACTGAATAGGTTCAGAGGTAGTTCAGCTTCAGGCACACCTTGATCAGATAGACCAAATGATGCTGCCAGGAAGCCGTCCCTCCGTCTCTTTCTGTTCTTTTCCTCCGTGTTAACATCATCTCAAGGCAAGCTCTCCCCAAGGGGTGGAGAAGATAAAACTGAATAACAGCTTCAGCCTCATTGTCTTCCAGCTTAGTAGCTGGAAGTGGATGATCTTTCCTGATAACAGAAGTCTTCGGACTGACTTTTATTGGCACAGATTGGAGTCTGCAGGTGTGCTCACCCAGAAAAGGGAGGTATTATGCCACCTGATCCCCAGATGAGATTGGATGCTGACCAGGCAAGAACAAAAACAAACAACCCTCCCTCCAAAAACAAAACCAAAGAAGAATGCTCACTACGTTAGTAACTCAATTAGTTTACTTGAAATAAACATAAAATTTAGAATAATGACACTCACGAAGGCACTTTTTTCTTCCATTTGTGATTTTATTCAATGACAAATCTTCAGTGTTGATGGTTTATCACCACACTGAACCTCCCTCCTTGACTGCAGACCCAACATTCCCCCACTTGCTTGACGTCTTTAGCTGGATTTCACACCTTCAACTCACTCAGAAATAAATCTCTTTCTTAAACACATGCATAAACAGACACACAGAACTTGTAAGTGTGTGTGTGTATGTGTGTGTGTGTGAAGTAGAGAGAGAGAGGTGATTTGTGTGAATACTTGGTATTTTTAAGTACCTTGCTGACATACAGCTACTTAAATGAAGCAACAATTCCACATCAACTGATTCACTGGTAAAAAAAAAAAACTAACAAGCCAATGTGTGGGCCCATCAATGTGACCCTTTCCCCCCAGAATAATTAAAGGCATCATTATGTTCTGATGCTAACAAGCAATGGGAAACAATATGATTTTCTGCTGGGTCTTCATAAGAAAATCTGTTAACCTATTTCTGGACGTCTGTTCAAACTGACGGTGCTGACGATTCCATGGAGAGAAAGGTTACGTGGTGTCACCTTGGCCCAAGCGCTGGCATGCGAACCTACTGGCAAACCACAGCGTGTCAGGTCCCAGAAATGAGTCAGTTGAGATGGAAATGCCAATTAGAACAGATGTATACTCCTATTTTTATTCATCAACTTACGGAGTTATTCTGATTGTCACAGTGTATGTATTTAGGTTGGTGAGTTTTAAGTTTTAAATATGAAAATGTCCTGTTTCCTGTGACTCTTCAAGAGTGTGGTTCTGATGAGGGAAATACCAAGCTGTAGATCTTAAGAACAAGTGATAAAATGGAAATTTTGTCACAAGAGTCCTCTACAAAAAATCGCAATTTTGAACGGAATTATTTTGTAGTACTCTTGTTTATTTAATTTTTTAAAGTGCAAACTAAAAACGTAAAAGCATTTTAATTTTTATTCTGCATTTTGTTAAATTCTTATCTAAAACGAAATAGAGGATGAGGAAAGACAATTTATCAAGATATGAGTATTTTCCTTCCTTCAAAACCAGCATTGCCTGAGGCCAGACTCATCATCTCCCACCAAGACCAGCTCTTTTCCCTTGGTCTCTTCTTTCCGTTCCAAGTTTGATGATTTTTCAAATGTCATTTGCCTCTGTCTCAGCATACCAGTCTAATATTGATCGTGCTTTTCTTTATGAGTATGTGATGTGAGAATTAATCATGTTTGTGCTTAAAATGGAAAGACATTCACTTCTTAGCATTTGATTTCTTCTACTCATAATTTTCACTTGTCACTGGCAAGTTACCCAGTAATGATATGACTTCGAGGCCCTTTGAGCTTCTAAAGATGATGGAGGATACAGGCAATGAGGAAAATAGTTGCTTATATTCCTGGTTTGAGTTTGGGGAGGAAAAGTTTTTAATCAAGAACAAGTTGAGTCCATAGGAAGAACTTTAGAGAGTGAAAATGGCATAGCTTTAAAAAAATGTTTCTACTGCTTTTGTTTCAAAAGGTGCTTCCAAGAATCAGGTGAAGAACAATTTCTATTCATCTGTATAAATAGATAGTCCTAATAGCATTGTGGTAAGAGGGTAGTTTCCCTTCTGTAATGGTTTTTAATATTGGTCTATTACATTCTCTAAGCACTTGCTTTGCAATAGTTTTGTTTATCCCTTAGCTCTTCGGGCCATCAAAGGTTCCTGCTCCGGCTATAAAGCATGGTACTTAAACGTGCACCAAGCCCTCACTATAGTTTCTCATCTACATTCTCCATGTGTTGTCAAGTCTCAGCCTCTCTCTTATTTATAAGCCTTTTGGCTTAGTATTACTGTTGCCACCGATGCTGCAGAATCTTGCTGATGTTGGAAGTCACTATTGTTAGACCAAGAAAAGACATAGTTTGAATTTTTGACAGCTCAGATAAACGTCATATCAAAGCAATGTGATTATACCTAAAGTGTTTCCTGAAAATGTGGGTTACATCAAGGGACACAGTTTTAAGTTCAAGGAAGTTCACTTACTTATGAAGGGTCTGACAGCCTTGGCCCCAAACAAGATTATGGGACATTAAGGAGGTGGTGGAAGAACAGGTAAGTGCCCTCCCCTCAATAAGCTGGGTAACTGGAACGATATTATTCCCAGCCTGAAGGATGTCCTCACACCTGTTCATAGGATTTCTCAGGGTCATTTGGTAGTGTTTGGTGGCCCATTTCACTACAGTGCTTTGGTGGCTTGGCATGTTTTTTATTATTGTCGTGGTTTTGCTCAGTCTCTCATTATGTCACAGCTGCACAAACACAAGTTTTCTAAATGGTCTCCTTGCCTTCTAACTAACCCTAATCAAACTATGTTTTGCATGGCTGACCAAGTTATCTTTTAAAAAAGCCCCATCAATTTATTAATCCAACCACTCAGGATTCACTTAACTTTTATGGAGCACCTATGATGGGAAGGCCCTTGTGACAAGTCTAGTGAGGGAGACAGACTTGTACCCTGAAAATTACAAGACAATGTGCTATGTATTTTATCTGATTAAAATTTTTTCATATTGCTTTACTGTTATTAAGAAAAAGAGTTTAAATTCTTCTCCTAAGATAAAAGATCCTTCACAATATAAATCGACTCTACCCCACAGCCTTGTCTCCAGCCCTTCCCCCGTATGCACCCCATGCGTCAACTACATAAAATGTGCTGATGTTCCTGGGACCTGCACCAGGAACAACTGGCAAATTCCTACACGTTCTTCAACATTTAGCTCAAGTGTCATTATCTCCTTTTTGACTCTGAGTTCATAACTCCGAAGCAGAGTTAGTGATTCACTCCTTTGGGCTCTTGTGGAAAATTTTATATATCCTTTTTTTCTCATGGGTCATAAAATACTTTATTTCATTATAATGTCCACTAAATTGCGAGAGGCTTGAAGGCAGAGAGGGGAGTGCATATTATGCCTTCTATTTTCCCGATGTTTAGTTCAATGGCTGGTACGCACAGAATGCACAATGCATTTTTCTGAGTGAGTGAATGAATAAATAAATGAATGAATTATGAAGCCAGCTTTTGGAATTACCATTGGATTTGTTTTACACTCAGCACTGTTGAAATACTCTGTACTGTTAAGTGATTACCTTCTGGTGGAACACCTGGTAGAAATCTATAACTATGTTGGCCAACAGCTCAAAGTGATTAGTGCAACCGATTTACTGCAATTAGAAGGAGGACCACATTCCATAGAATTTAAAAGGCGCATTGATTACACACCTGTACAACATAAAAGAGACTAGGACTACTGCAATAATCATGAAAGTATGTCACTCTTTCACCAATTAGTTAAATAGACCACGAGCATAGGTATTTCATAGAAATAAAGCCAGATAAAAGCAAAAGGTGAAAAGCAGGCTACAAGAAGAATTTAGAAGAATCACCAAACAAAGAATTTTTAAAAGAAGATGATATAATTCCACACACATGTCCATTCACACCAGTATAATCAGTTTCAGGTCGTGTAGGGCATTTTTAGAGTTACCAGAGGCAGCTGGATTAGAGAATATGAAATTCCATGGAAAGCAACGTGCATACAACTTCATTTTGGAGTAGAATCATCATCAGTGTATGCAGGGGTTTAGAGCCTGGCCCCTGGAAGCAGACTGCCTGGGTAAGAGTCCCAGCTTCACCCGCTTCTAGCTATATAATATTAAGAATGTTACACAAACTCTCTATTTTTCAGTTGCCTTGTCTATAAAATGAAGATAATAAGACCTATCTCATAGGATTGTTGAGAAGATAGAAAGTGGTAAGCTCTCAAAAAATACGAGTTTTATTACTATTCATCGATTTCCTCTTCGGGTTTTTATCATATCCTATCTTTACCATTTCTTTTAGCATGTATTCTCACTGGGACTTGGCTCTTCCATAAGTTTTCCATATTGTATGTCTTTCATATATTCCTGTAAATTTGCTACATCCAAGACATTAGCATTTTCTTTTATCCAGGAAATGGTAATGATTGTTGGTGAATGCAAGAGAAACACGAAATCCATTAGTAAACAAGGTCACAAGATGATTGCATTCTTTTACTTTTATTGTTTGCTGTATATTGGCTCAGAAATCCTTTATGTTGCCTACAAAGGCTGTGAATCAGTTATTATCACTGAGTTTAGGGCTAGATTAAGCACATTTAATTGTAACCGCGTTAACAAAAAGCTAAGTGCTGAGAAAAATTATTAAAAGTTTCTATGTAGTGATGATTGTATTCCTGGGCCTCATAATTAGGATGGGATACAATAATTATTGTATTGGTTAGAGCTATATCCCGCTTTGATTTGACAATCAGAGCCAAACACATAGCAATCTTCCCTGAAATATATGAAAGGCCTGTTCTGCTGAATGACTCACTGCAATATTTCAAATAATTTCTTTTATGATCAAACTTGAAAAGTAAATAACTATTCAGATGATGAAGAGTTGATAAAAATAAAATCCAGGCAAACAAATGCCAACAAAGCCAGGCATTGTACATAGTAGGAAACATAAATTAAGATTTTGGATCTTAATACTTACAATTTTGAATGGAAACATTGAACTGTGAACTATATACTGCTAGTATATTAGAAAGCTTTACTCTATTTTTTGATAGGCTAGTTTATATCAAATTTTAAATGGTTGTTAGTGCAAAATTAGCAAAGAAGTTCATCAGTAGAACTGATTTTAATGTAACTAGCCACATTTCAAACTTATTTTCTATACTAACCTATGATCAAAGATGCTAAAATCTTCCTATTTAAGAATATCATAGAGGATATGACCGGAGGGTAAAATAAGGAAAGACACATAGTGTATTCTGTTTGCAGGAATCAAGGATAAAAATTTGCTTCACATGGAATATTAAGTATCATCATGGTGACCACTTCTTTGACTAATAAGGATGATCTTAAACCAAAAGCTGTGTCAGCTGTGCCTTGGACAAAGTTATTGCTTTATAAAAATCAAGCAAATGAATGAAAAAAAAATGGATAAATTTTAAGAACTACGTTTTGTTTTTTTTAATTTATTTTTGGGGGGCTTCCCTGGTGGCACAGCGGTTAAGAATCGCTTGCCAATGCAGGGGACACGGGTTCGAGCCCTGGTCCGGGAAGATCCCACAATGCTGTGGAGCAACTAAGCCCGTGCGCCACAACTACTGAGCCTGCGCTCTAGAGCCCGCGAACCACAACTACTGGCCCGCGAGCCACGCGCCTAGAGGCTGTGCTCTGCAAGAAGAGAAGCCACCGCAATGAGAAGCCCGTGCACCACAACGAAGAGCAGCCCCCACTCGCCACAACTAGAGAAAGCCCGTGCGCAGCAACGAACACCCAACACAGCCAAAAATAAATTTATTAAAAAAATTTTTTTTTCTTTATTGAAGTATAGTTGATTTACAATGTTTCAGGTGTACAGCAAAGTGATTCAGTATATACATCTTATATATTCTTTTTCAGATTCTTTTTCATTTTAGGTTATTGCAAGATATTGAATATAGTTCCCTGTGCTATACAGTAGGTCCTTGTTTTTTATTTATTTTATATATAGTAGTGTGTATCTGTTAATTCCAAATTCCAAATTTATTCCTCCCCACCTTTCCCCTTTGGTAACTACAGGTTTGTTTTCTATGTCTATGAGTCTCTAAGAACTAAGTTTTGATGTGTTATCTATGCATAGCTCTATGGTTCCCTATAGAACAGGTCTAATGCTGAGAAAACAATCAACAGTTCCAGGTAAAGATAAGGGGTTGAACCTATACATTTACATTCAGTCCCTAAATTCCTACTCAATAACAGTAAATTGATTTTTTTTAAAGGTTGTATGAGTTAGCTTTTGCTACATAACAATGTACCTCCAAATGTAGCAGCTTAAAACAACAACTATTTATTGGGCTGGCCAAAAAGTTCATCCGGGTTTTTTCCGTAACAGGAAAACCTCGAACGAACTTTTTGGCCAACCTAATATTTAGCTCATGATTCTGTGGCTCAGCAGTGTGAGCAGGGCTCAAATGGGTGATTTATCTGGTCACAGCAGGGTTCCTTCAGCATCTTCAGTCAACTGCAGGTCAAGTGCAGCTTTGCTGACCTTGGCTGGGCTCTCATATCTCTGGGGCCTCTACTGGGACCACTGGGCTGACTCATGCTCCCATCTTCCATCAGGCTAGATGGACCTTGTTCACACAGAAAAGGAAGAGAATCCCAAGAATGTGAGTGAAAGTGTGTAAGGTCTCCTGAGCTCTTACCGTCAGATCTGACATATTGTCACTTCTGTCTCATTCTACTGGCCCATGTAAGCCACAAGCCCTGTCTAGATTTAAGGGATGGCAAAATCGGCCCCATCTCTTAATTGGAGGAGCTGCATATTTACATTACAAGGCACATGAATATGAGGAAGGGAATAACTAGAAATACTTCTGTAATCAATCTACCACAAGGACAAAGAGAACAGAAGAGAAGAGAACGGTAGCTGGAAAGAAAACACAAGTGGCAATTGACTTAAAGACACCTGAGAAAGTTAAATCCTAAGCTGGTAGTGGAGAAAGTCAAGAAGTAACTCACTGTACTGGTGTAATCTACGGAATCTTCTAAAGCCTCAGGAATTGGCATATCTGGCATATATACCAGGTATTGTATTTATAGAAGTATGAGGGTGAAGGTAGAAATAAAAGCAGGAAGATTTGTTGAAATTCTTTTTTCAGAAGGACTGTAGTTAGACCCTTAAAACCTATTCCTCAGTCTTCCTAGTTGTTAACTGCCACCTTTACATCCCATCGTAGAGAAAACAGGAGATTTAGTTTATGAGGATGTTAAAACCAAGGGTCTCTGGACTTGACACCCTAGGCACAGTTGAAGACTCAGGTGCTGTGGTAGGCAAAATACTGGCCATCAGAGAGAACCACATCCTAATTTCCAGAACCAAGAATACATTAGGTTACATGGCAAAAGGGAATTAAGATTGCACGTGGAATGGAGGTTGCTAATTAGCTGACCTTCAGTTGGAACATTGTCTTGGATGATCTGGGCGGGCCCAACGTAATCACAAGAGTCCTTATAAGCTCAAGAGGGAGACAGAAAAGGGACGATCAGAGAGACGGCAGCACTAGAAGGACTTGACTGCTATTCCTGGCTCTGAAGATGGAGAAAGAGATCACGAGCCAAGGAGTGTGGGTTCCTCCAGGAGCTGGAAAGGGCGGGGGAATAGAAAGGAACACAGCCCTGCTCACATGTTGACTTTATTCCAGTAAAACCCTTTCAGATTCTGAACTATGTGACTGTAAGATGATACACTTGTATTCTTTCAAGCCACTAAGTATGTGGTAATTTGTTGGACTAGCAATAGGAAACTATACAGGTACTTACTGAAAACAGGAGGAGCGAATGCATATTTACCTACTAAGTGCTGCAATACCCATTAGTCTTGGTCTAATGGTTTCCAGAATACTGGCAGCCAGGCCTTTGCCCTTTAGGCGGGAGCCTGGAAGAGTCTTCTCTGGGGAAGCTGATCAGTCCAGACAGATGATGGAAAGATGCTGACATCTGGGATTGACCAATAAAATGGATCAGTCAGGTCACTTTATGGGAAAGCCCACAGTTGAGAAGCACCGCTGCGTACTCAAGTTTACTAAAGCTTTTGAGTTGTCTCATGCCTAAGGCTCAACAGACATTTCAGGAAAGCATGTAAAAAGAAATTCACAGACCGAGACAGAGTCTGAGGGACTCCAGAGGAAGATTCTTGAGGAAATGGTATGAAGCAATGAACCAGAGTAGTAAATAGGCAAAGGTCGGTGACAGGGGGTGGGAAGAAGCACATCCCAGTCAGAAAGAAGCGTGTAGTTAACCCCTGAGGAGAGCTGCATCTTGGTCTGGCGTAGGAGCTGACAGTCAGCCATTATGACTAAAGCTTAGAGAGCTAGAGAACAGGGAGGAAAGTGAAGGAAAAAAGCCAAGGAATCGTGTGAAGGAATAAAGTATTTGAGGCCTGAATTAGGGGCTTCTAGCAGTCCACAATCCAACCGGAGAAAGAAAACATTTATACACATACATACCCATACACATATGTTATATATACATAGTACATATATACACACAAATATACGTAATACTTACAGATGTATATATAATATATTTTTATACATAAATCTCAACTGCTATCTGGTATTTGACATTATTTTTTTTCTGATGGAAGGATAGGAGAAGATAATGCAGGAATTATTTTTTCCTTTGTATCAATATATAATTGAGGCAAAGAGAGGCCAGGCCTTCATGAGACGTAGCGGCAGAATTGAGAAATGAGATATGGTCAGAGTAACATTTCTGGTGACTGTTCCCTGGGTCCCACATCTGTCAGGGTGATGAAAGACCTGTGATAGGTCTATTGAATATTGTATCTTTCCTCCTAATGTCATAGCTGTGTCATACTCATTTATTCCCAGGATGGCTAAGAAGCAAAAATTCAGTCTCATGGCGTTTCTGGAGCTGGATGGTCTGGGGTGTTTAGGTTTCTGGTTTGAATTGACTTTGCTACTTTTTCCCTGAAATTTTTTGCAACATTGGGAGCCTCCTATCTGGAGAGAAGGGAAAGCACTCCCTCTTTGGCAACGCATATGACACTGAATTAAAAAACAAAACAAAATTGGCTTTGGCCCAATGGAAAAAGAATGTTTCAACTCCCAAAAATGGAATGACGTAAGGAAAACAAAACAAAACTAGACCATGCTCTTCACCGTCCAACTGTGCAGTTAAGTGCATCAGAGTTTGAAGCGGTCTGCAAAGCAGTTCCTGAATAATCTAGTTAATATAAGGCAGTGGCTCCACATTAATTGTGACTCTTCAAATGGAGTAACTCTCTGTGCCCTTCTCTGGAGAACACACTGGAGAAAAAAAACGTGGCCCTTCTGACTCACCAGCTTGTTCTTAAAACAGCAACAAGAGCAGCGGCAAAATACTGGGTTTAGCTGTTGGGTTTCTTGATGCAAGAGCTGCTGAAGTAGGCTGGGATCTGCAGCCAGCTTGAAGCTGTCAGCTTCATCCCCCACATCCTGACAGCAAATAGTGGTCACATTTTAGTCTGCCTACTCCTTATTTCTGTAGCAGTCTGACTTTTCTTTATGAGCATCCATCTTTTTGGAGATGTAGCGGTAATTTCACTGAACCTATATTGTGGGTGTCTAGTACAATGATTTGTATAGAGTAAGCCCCTCAATAAACATTGCTTGAAGTGAATTGAATAAGATTTAAAAACTGAAAGGGTGAGCTAGAAAAATCTTCTATAGAGAATATGCTGTAAGCCTCCTTTAATTGTAGGCATTGTTATTACGTCAAAGCATTATATGGTTGTATATTGATTCAATTGAACAAATATTTACTGAGCCTTCCTGGCCACGCTTCACCAAGAGCCTGGAAAGGTAGAAGAGAGAGTAGTACAAATGATATTGAACAGATCCCTGGCTCTCATGGAGTTTCTAATCCAGCAGGACGGATGGACCAGAATGATGGTCTGTTTTTAAAAAATTGGGTAATAGAGACAGTTGGAATGTCCTTGAAGCAAAATCTTACTTTACTTACTCATAAAGTACCAGGTAAATGAAGGGGAAACAAGAGCCTAGTCTGAGATTGAGAAAAAAAGAAACAAAAAGACAAAAAAACCCAAACCCAGAGTGCATAGTGTTTTCTGAGGGTAAATGAAATGCTCCTGGAGCTATGTCACCAAAAGCAAGGGCTTCTTGTTTCAGAGTGAAATCTGACTCACAGGCTGGTTCCCTTCCTTTCCAACGTCTCCCTGACTCCCTGCCCATTCCCCCATCTCTTCATGAGTAACTCCCTGGGGCTTTGGCATAAACTCTACACAAGGGAGTTACCCGGCAACCATGGTGCCCCTCCCCCAATCCTCCACGCCTCACAGACGCCCTCTACTGGTCTGGCTCGCTCATGAACTGTAGTATTCAGGGATCCGTTTCAAAAGTTTGAGAGTTGTGAAAGGCTCTTGAACGAGAGAACACTTACATTGGCCTTGGAGGAACTTGTCTTCCTGGGTGCTCAGTATTTCTTGAAACTGTGCCAGCTTTGTGAAGGCATCTGCCAGACATTAAATGGAGCCCCCAAACCAGACACTGGTGGGGTGACCCATGGAGGAGCCTACTTGTTTTACACTTTCTAGGGAGACAGGAAGCTACCATAATCTGCTCTTATCTCTTAAGCTGTTTCCAGGGACTTCCCTGGTGGTGCAGTGGATAAGACTCCGTGCTCCCAATGCAGGGGGCCCGGGTTCAACCCCTGGTCAGGGAACTAGATCCCACATGCATGCTGCAACTAAGAGTTTGCATGCCACAGCTAAGGAGTCCTGGAGCCACAAATAAGAAGCCCCCCTGACACAACAAAGGAGCCCATGTGCTGCAACTAAGGAGCCCGCCTGACACAACTAAGACACAGTGTAACCAAATAAATATTAAAAAAAACATTTTAAACTGCTTCTAAATGCTTTGGAATCATGCTGCTTTGAGAACAGTAGTGAGCAACGCTAGTTTGTCTGTCCAGAGCCTTCTGGAAACAATCCCACTCTCTCTTGGGAACTGCTTTTCCTTCCACTCTAGCTATGCGGTTCTAGAGGGAACTGCCATGTTCTTACCTGGCATCACCTATCTCACCACAGCTGATGGTTCAGGTGTGCACCAATTATCCAAAATGGGCAACCCAAAATAATTCCTGGGATTTTCCTAACTGGAATTGAGGAAAGAGAGTGAGTTTCTCTCAGGCTGTGGGAGGCTTGGGGTAGGAAGCTTGCCGACTCCTGGCAGTTATGTTTTCTATTATATGGGATCAGATGGTCTGCAGTGGGATAAGATACATGTGATACACGGAGAAAAGCAAAGATAAGAGATACACTACAAGAATCCTAGTGGGTTTGAGTCCCCAGTTCCTATTGTTCGGGAGGCACGGCTTAACTCTGCATGGACTGGTTATTTAATCTTTTCTCTGGTTACTAGAAATACACCAGTATGCTTCCAAATAATCTTTCACTCTTTGTGTATCCTACTTCACATCGAGTTTTTATCACTTGCAACCTTTAAAAGAACTCTGATTCATAAAAGGATTTGCTCTGATGCTGGCTCCTGTCTCCACTTCTTCTATATTCTTTCCTCTGCTTTTATAAGCCACCAGCAATTTTCATCCTTTTGTGTATAACTTTTTCAGTTTATTTCCTCTCCACTTCTCTCTGGCCTTATATTCTTTCCTTTCCCTCTCCCTTTTCCCTCCCTTCCTTCCTTCCTTCCCTCCTTCTCTCTCTCTCTCTCTCTCTCTCTGCCCAGATGCCCACTGTTCTTCCTTCCTGCTGGGTAATTATCATTCATTTTATGTAAACAACCAATTGAAAGACATTTTCAATTGCATCCTGAAGGCCTTTGAAAGTGATTCTTTGGCAGCTATTATTTGGGATTCTGTTAAAGATAAAGACTCAGAAAATAGAAAGAAATGTGTTGCTCCTGTTGATTATCTTTGGATTATATGATTACAGATGATTCCTTTTTTTTTTTTTTTTTTTTTGCTTTCTCATATTTGTTTTGCTTTTATTAAAAATCATTAAAATATTTTGTCATTGATCACATGAATTTGTTGCATAAATACCTGTTTCTCATTTGTCCTTGTTGGTAAACTATGTAATATTAAAAGATCTATCTGAAGATGACTTTGTCAAAAAGTATCCCCTAAGAGAGTTCAGAGACTTACAGCTTAATTCTCCTTGGGAAGTATGAATGGATAAATGAATAAGTAAGTGAATGGGTAGGTGAATGAATGTATTTCCCCTAAACAAAAAGCAGATACCATCTTGGCAAAGCCTGATTCAGTATAAGACCCTCAGATAATTTACCAGGCTGTCAATTTCTTTCAGCAGGTATGCCTGTGCTATTTGACCAAATATAAATATTCTGTAAATTCTCTGAGCTAAACCTGGCAATGGTATATTTGACAGCTTTAAATAGAGAAGGAAAGCTATACTTCTGGATTCATCTCAGCCAGTAAAGGAAAGGCAGATGCTCAATACAAATATTTTAGCAAGTTACAAAAACAGTGAGAAAGAGAAAGTTCAGACTAAAAATAATCCTTTCTCAAATGAAACATCTGGCCACGGAGAGTCACAGATGCGGTATCCTTGTTCTAAAGGGACCTATAACTCATATGACTTTAGACGGAGTTGCCACATGGATGGCAAATTAGGGGAAAAATAAGCCAGTTAAGGAGAAACTGAGGTAAAAACATAGTACTCAGGATATGGAGAAACTGGTACATCATATAGATAGAGCACCCATGGAAATGTATATCAGAGCCACATTTGTGCAAAATACTCAGGTCACATGTTGTATGTCTTCTAACCAAACAAATCCACTTGAAAGAATTTATACTAAGGAAAGTTTCAGGAGACTGTACAGACATCTGGATATAAGTATGTTGACTGGAGTGTTATTGTTAATAACAAGGAAAAAATTGAAACAACTTAAATATCAACAAGAAGCTCCCATTTTCATTATGGCATATCCATAAAGTGAATATTATGCAGCAGTTAACAATGATATTTATTGATTTATATTCATGAGCACGGATATATATTCAATATACTCACATATAATTTTAAGTGAAAAAGCAGATTTTAAAGTAGTGTGTAGAAAGTGGTCTTGCTTTTGCTTATAAAAATATTAACATGTATATGAATTCATACACAGAAATATAGAATTTTTAGAATTCTGAAAAGTAGTGCCAGAACGTTTACAGTAGTTCTATCTGGGATTAGATGGATTTAAAAATATGTTTGCTTATCTTAGTTTTCTGTTTTTATATAAGGAATGCAAGTTATTAGCATAATAATATAAGGTTTTAAAGGGGAGATGGGGACGCTGATAAGTCAATCACCTCCTGCCTTCTCACATTCCATTCGCAGGGACTCTACTCTCCCCACCACCTTCTCCTTACCCTCAGTCCCTGGATGAGGTAAGTGGACCCCCGCTATCCTGGACATTCCCCCCGGGGCCCTGGAACTGAGACACTGAAAGGCAGAGCCACGTGGTGAGTGCCTAAGTCGAAAAGCCGTGCAGAGCAGAATCCAGAGTTAGCGCTGGACCAGCCAAAGTCACACGCAGGCTGAGCTGCGGCAGAGCGGACAGGCCCAGAATAAGGCCTGAGAGGCAGCCTGCAGAGAGGGAAGGGGTGGAAGGCAGATGCCAGAGGGGAACGGAGCTGAGAGACCGCGGGACCCACTGGGGAATGGAAGGCATAGCTTTGCTATCACCCCCTCTCCCCCCATCTCCTGTTCCTTCGTGGCCTGCCTCTATTTCATTTCTGGCTTTTGGAACATCTGTGAAATTGTCTGTTTTATTTTTTTAAATAAGAATCCCTCTTACCCTAGGATTGGAGAGAGCTTATATTAATTGGGATAACCTTAATAAAGACAGAAGAGTATACTCGGAAACCAGCAGCAGGGCAGGGCAGGGCAGCAGAATGGACTCTGCGTGGGCTGCCATCAGCACATCGCTGTCACCTTCAGCCTCTGTGCGAGGCTCACCAGCGTGTCCAACACCGAGCTGGGCTTTTACTTTCTCATCCTTGGCCACAACAACTGGGAAACTGGGGCGGCAGTTCTCTTTCAGGAACCAGCTGGAAGAAAACGAGAAGTAAAATCTTGATCAACGTTTCTCCTGAGGCAGCTGCAATTCCTGAGTCATATCTACCCAAAAATGTGGTTTTGTGGGTTTCCTTAAAGACTTTTGAAGGTGAGGAATTTTACAGGACAGCTCTCCTTTTCAACATTCTGAATTCTGTTGTGCAGAACTTAGCCTGATATGCTTGACAGCGTTGGTGAAAAAAAGCACTGTGTAACTGCATCATCAATATAATAATATAAATTGAATTAGAATGTTCATTCTGTTCTGCCGAGTTTCTTTCCTGAGCTGATTATGTCTGAAACGGCTTTTGTTAGAAGCTTTCTCATTATGAGGAACTCACTGTCGTGTTCCAGCCCTCCATCAAGTACCACCTGTTTGGCACGTTCTACTCTTATTTTTTTAAGTAACCCATCATGAGGATTTGAAGCACAGAGTCATGGCATTAGAATTATAGCCTGCTGTTTCTCCTGATTAAGTTTTTCTGTTAGTAAGTTAAGGTTGCATTTTGAAGAGTAAAGGATGACAATTTGGATACTTGATTGTTGACGAGGTCAAGTCGTGGCCCAACAAATGATGATCTTAACGTTTTCTCTCACAATCCTCTTCTCGTTGCATAATTCATCTTTTATCCTTATATAGAAGTATTTGCACTGTCCTGACTCACTCGCCACTCAAGTGAACTGGATAAGTGTCTGAATTATGTATTGCTAGGGATGGGTCTTTTTAAAAAAAATATATAGACTTTATTTTTTAGGACAGTTTTGGAATTACAGAAAAATTGAGCAGCTAGTTCAAGCAGGGAGTTCTCATATGCCTCTCCCCACCACCTCCAAACCAAGTTTCCCCTATTATTAACACTTACATAAATATTGTACATTTGTTACAATAATGGACCGATATCGATACATTATTAACTAAAGTCCATAGCTTATTTGGATTTACTTTGTTTTTACCAAATGCCTTTTTTCTGTTCCAGGATCCCATCCAGGATACCATAGTATATTTAGTTGTCATGTCTCCGTAGGCCACACTTGGCTGTGTAAAACGAAACCCAAAACAAATAAGAGCCCCAAAGAACAAATTCTAGGATGAGGGACACAGGTCCTGAGATTTGCCTTCTCCCTGTGACTCTCACACTGGGCATGTATCTCTCTTCCCTTACATTTGTCTGTCCCTCACCATTGGTAAGATAGGCTGTAATTTTCACACATGAAGATTAAAAAGTGAGGAATAAGAAAATTTTAAAATATATGGAAAAAACGAACAACTCAATAATAATAAATTCTCTGAATTATAGCTTTGTTATCTCCTATCCCAATAGAAGTAATCAACATGCTTACTAAACTCCCAGAGATCTTCATTCTAATGTAAAGTTGGTACCAAGGTATGGCTTTCCTCCCTCCTAGTGTCCTAGGTGGCTTGGTTTGGTATTGTCTGGTTTTGTCTGTGTTCCTGGCCCTCAGAAGGTCCTTTTATGTTCAGACAAATGCCAAAGTCCTTTCTGCACTAAAACTCAACCCTTTTCTGAGTTTGAAGGTCTTAGATGATTTCTTCCTACTTAGTTCTTGTTTCTAGTTCGAGAAACTTGCTGCGGAGGATAGCCTAAGCTTCAGGGTGCCTGCAAAGTCTAGGGTCCTCTTTCAGAGGCTACCTTCCTTCCTTGTTGAAGAAAGGTGCTAGGCAATTCATCAGGCAAAGATGTTCCCGTTGGCACCATGTGACCTTGGTTTGTCTTCTTGGCCATGGCTGACTAGACCAGATGTGGCCATTGTGCCAAAGACAATCTATAAGCTATGAGGTTGTGGAGCAAGAACTTTGTTCAACCAGAACAATGGAGACTAAATTGAACAAGTCAGAATTTCTGAAAAGAAACCTAGAGAATGAAGGCAAATTCAGAAGGGCATGAAAGATTGTCAATAACAGAAATGGTGGGTAAGCAGAAGTCCTGAGTAAACCAAAGTGATAAGTAAGTGGAAACCAGATGCCACAGGTAGTTGTTTGTCGCAGTGGGAGAGGTTCAAGGAGAGACAGTAAAAAGCTGACTCATTATACTAGTAGAATTCTATGAACTTCAGGAGCTGAGGGGGTACAAGGTAATCGGGATCTAGAATTGCCTGAGATCCCAAGCCAATCTCCCAGCTCATGAGCTTTGTTCCTTTTCTGGGAGTCCTAATCTTTCAGGTACCTTCAGGTTCCACAGATATTCTTGTTGCCCTCATTTCCATGTGCATCCTTACATTATACAGGTCTTGTTCCTCAAGGAAGCATAAGGGAGGTTAAAAGGTACACATGCCTTGTCTCCATTCAGGTTGGCAGGAGTTGTGTCAGCACTGCAACTGATCCAACCCTCTCCAGCTCAGCTTCTTTGCCCTGCACATCTCAGAGACATTCCAAATTGTTCCATAGAGGTTTGACCTTCATCCCCAACATAGGGAAGTAGCCTTATAAAAGCCCAGTTAATGCAACAACACTAATGTATGTCACAGGCAAAAAAGGTTGTACCCCCAAGATTTTCCACCCCCTCGCATTAGGTCCTTTGGTTAACTGACTTACCACAATCAAGTCAGTTATTCATTGTTTGATTTCAGACTGGTTATAGATCTTCTCTTCACCTGCCCTCTAATAATGAGTCACTAATATTTACATATGTAAAGTAGTATTCTAAGAAACGTACATGTGTTAATTCATTTAATCATCTCATCAACTCTCTAAGGAAGGTATATTCATTATTCTCTTTTTGTAGGTAAGGACATTAAGCCTTAGAGAGGTTAAGTAATTGGCCAGAATTCACACATATAATAAATGGGAATTGACACGTAATCTGATACTGGAGCCTTAGTTCTTAACCAGGGGCCATGTGCTCTCATGCCCATAGCCCAGTGACTTAGTCCTTCTTACATTGTGGTAGTTGGTACTGAGGCTATCATTCAGTCGACTGCTTGCCTGGATCTCCCTGAGGTCTAGACTCCCCATTAGTGTGCTCAGCCTGACTGTAGACAAATCCCTGATAAACACACCTTAAGGGTGAATATTGTGGAAATAAACTAGAGTAGCACTTCACTCTAGAGTCATAGGAATTCAACCCCAATGTCTGCTTCCTCAAAATAATCAGTCTGAACCAGGTTGCCTCAATGTCCAGTCTTTTCTGCCGTGGGATGATTCCACAAAGCAATGTTTTCTCCTAGGGATTGGTATATTTCTTCCATTTCATCTGTTCTTTTTCTCTGGACACCAGGGCTTACAAGGCAATGGGGTAGTGAAGGGTGTGGTCAGAAGGGCTCCCACAGATCATTCCCTGTCCTCCGGTGGTGGTGAATTCCTGCTGAGTCCCTCTCCTCTGGAGTCCTTCTGCCCTGCATGGCTGTCTGTGTGACGGGCTCTGGTGGGTGCTGTGATGGAAGTGGTCTGCTCTGTCTGCAGGAGCCTCCATTACAAAAGTTGCCATTTCCTAATGGGTTCTGCTCCTCCTATTATGATGATCTCTTTCCTAACATAGACAGAAGGGAAAAGATTGACTCCAAATTATAAAGCTCCTCATGCCCACCTCAAGTTGTTCAAAAGCATTTTTTTTCTCTCTTAGGAATTCCCTACCTCCGAAGAAAGGCCCAGTGTTACAGGACTGTCAGCTTCCCCTACCCTTTCTGAGCAGTTTGGAGGGGAGAACTAGCATAATATAATGGGTGGTTGACATTATTATTTGCCTTTCCAGGTGCTTCCCTCTCCCTTTCCTTATTGGACAAGCCCTTCTCCTACTACAGGAAATGCCAGTTACTCTTTTCCCAGTCTCCCTTACAACTAGTGCATAGGCAAGTAACTCAATATTGACCCATGGGACCTGAAGAAATGTTTGCTAAGAGTTTGGAAAAAGGTTTCTCTTCCTAGAAATGAAGAAGCATCCCTTTTCTCTTTTCTGTATATGATTTGTCAGCATGTGACCTCTGGAACCACTGCAGCCTTTTTGGGGTCATGAGGCTCCCCATGACATCAATGTCACATTGTGAGTGCCAGAGCACAATGAAGAATAGTATCTGGGTCCCTGAGCCATTGCACCCAACTTGGAATTTCCCTGCCTTGACTTACCTTATAAGTAAGGTAAGTTATAATGATGGTAATAATAGTAATCATTATTGCTATTACCAGCAGTAATGACAGCTAATACTTCTACAAAGCCTATTACGTACCAGACACATTTAATTATTATGTGACATTATAAATATCTGTATTGTTTGAACCACACCTTTTAGTTAAGTGTTCTGCTATTTGCAGCTGAAAACACCCTAACTGATATGCTTGTCATTCTCTGGTCCTTGTTCTTTCTGAGCGTTAAAGGTCTTCGAGAGACTTCCTCATGAAGCAGGCTTGAGCCTGCACCCTCTAAAATATATGATCCTCCCACTGTGGGATGAATCCTCTTTTCCTAGGGTCCTTCAATGAAACCCTTTCTCCTGTAAAGCATCCGGAAGTCCACACATAAAGGGTCCTGGGAAACCAGTTGTGAACTTGCCATGCCTTTATTTTCAGCCTGGTGATTGCTGAGTTACACAGACAGCAGGAATTAGTATACATATAGCTCCTAGAGGACCACTCTCTCACAAAAACATCTGAAAATGAGGGCTTGGAGTGAGAATGGGGGAAATATTTCTGAGATTCCTCTAATATTCTCATTCCCTTACTACAATATTTCAAAAAGTCAGTCAGGTTACTCTAAGGGCTCAGGATGCCCCGAGGAGCTGTAATTAGTCCACTGCAGTGAATGTTTATCTGCATTTGTCTGCCCACAGCAATCATTTTCCTGGCTCACACATTCCACTTGACAATACTCTGCCTATATTACATAACTTTATATAATAAAGTAAACGCCATCACCAAAGAGCTCTATAAACTATAAAGTATTATACAGATATAACTTATGATGATCACGAAGATTTATTCATTACCTGCTTTCAATATTACTGACTCGGGGTCCTAGGAATATATTTATAACCTAGTCTGTTCTATTACCTTATTTAACTGTCAACATAACCTGGTTTTCCACCAAATATATTGACTGTGTTAGAACCAGTCGTGTTTTCTTTCATTGCTTTTGAATATGTCTCACATTTTATTAATAATTATGATCAATGTTGGTCAACATTTCACAATTTACAGTTTGCTTTTCACGTATGTTAACTCATGGGAGATTCATAACAACCCTCCTTAAAAATAAGAATATGGAGGCTCAGACTTGTCCAAGATGACTCAGGAAAAAACCAGGAAAAGAGCAGTTTCTTCTGAAGGCAAGGAAAGTTCTTCCTTCTGGGATGTGTTGACTTCCCTTTGGATCATACGTGGCTTTGAGATCAAAGAGGGAGCACAGGGGCAAGAGATTAGAGTTCAGCAAGGAAGGATGGCATGCTGACAACAAGCTAGGTAGTGTCTTTCAGGGCTGGAGGCGCCTTGGGGGAGATCTGATGAATTAGCGATACCCTGAATGACCACATGGTGGACTTCAGTGGCTCCCGGGCAAGTTATTTGTGCAAGTTTCTTGCCTCAGTTTCCTCATCGGTAAAACAGAGTTCCCAATAGCACCCACCTCATAATATCATTGGTTTACATGAGTTAGAACAGTGCTAACATAATAAACACTTCATAAACATTTGCTAGTTTGGGTTCTATCCTGTTCTAAGGAACACTTAGTGTGGTTGAGGAGAGAGTGGGGCAACTCAGCTGTTTTCCTCTCCTTACTGACCCTTCCCGTTTCTCTATCCTTGGAAAAGTTCGGGATAACATATAGATTACAGAGCCTGTGTGTAAATGTCCTCAGGGATCATCTAACCTTGATTGTAAGCACCCTGACAGTAAAGTGAAGCTTGAGCTTAAATGAAAACTGTAATATTCAGCTCTGCTCACTGTTTAAAGTATTTCTTTAAAGAGCTTAATAAAGAGGGTCAGCAGGATTCTTGGGCATTAAACATGTCTTCCAATGTAATATTTTAACAAGGTAAAGCAAGCCCTTGGATTAATCGTCCCTTAAACTACCCATGAGCTCAAGATGCAGAGAAAAATATCCTCAGAAAATTGTGGGGACTTTTTTTTGAACCCACGTGTCAAATGCAGGAAAATTAAAGGCTCTTGACTCCTAACCCCCATCGGGGCTGGCTTGGTCTCTCCTTAAAATCCCGAGACAAAAACGACGATCACAGAGGGAACTGATAATATTGCTTCTTTGTCATCCCTTTTAAGGTTCTGAAGCAGCAAACTCTGGCTGGGTTTTTCTCAGGGGCTGGTTGGGGGGGCGGGGCTGGGCCAGTTGTGTCCACTGAGATTGTTCCCCGTGCCGAGCCCCATGGTGTGTCTTCATGCAAAGACTGTCTTCCCTCTGAGAGCTCCCAGTTTATTTTTGACAACTGGTGCCAGGACCTAGTGTTGTTTGCCTGTATCAGAGTGTGGGCAGCGAGGACGCACGCACGCAATCTCAGAGCATGGGGGCCACTTGTCTGGGGTTAGTCATGAGGAAGTGACTGCCACCTCCTCTGGCAGCCCTTTATAACCAAGCCATTTTAGGTTCCCTGTCCTTATGTATACAGTTTAATTTTGAGCTCTTTAGTTTAATTTTGTCCTTTGAATTCCTTTATAAATTACAGCATCTTGTGATGATTGTTTTTCTTTTTCAGGAAGGAAAGGACTAGTACATAAATCTCTGAAATGAGAGAGAGGAAGGGAGAAAGGATGAGGATAAAGAGGAAGAGGGAGCTGCAGGGGAGGGAAGAGAGGCAGCTATTCTCTTCTGCTTCTCCTTTATCTTGGACATTGAGACAGACACAAAGGACCTCAGTGGACCTCAAAAGGCAGATGGAGTAGATGACTTCTGTGAGGTTTGATTTGATAAGTTGGACATGGATTGTCCAATTACCCCAAATATCCTCGCCACTGTTTACTCTGATTTATTCCCTTGAGTTAAGCACTGCCTTTCTCTAAGATGCTCCTTAAAAGGCAAATCCTTCAAGAAGGCTAATCATGAAGTGTTCGATGCTTGATAAGAATGAAATTCACATATTAGTGGTTCCCAAATCTAGCTGATCATCCCAAGCCCCTGGGGTACTTGTTACGCATACAGATTCCAGGGCCTCACCCCAGACCTGGGGAGGAGTTGGAATATCTAATGATGTGAATCTACATCTGTATTTATAAAAAAGCTTTTTAGGTATTTGAATGATTTGGGAATTTCTTACAGACTCCCAGACATGCTTCTATGTCTGATTTGTCTTCCTAGGAAGAAAAGAAGGGCAAAGTAGCAGATCTGTACTGGGTCCTTTGGAAGAATGAAGAGTCTAGAAAGAAGGTAAAGGGGGTAATTTTTTTAAAGGCTGTGGAGGCTTCCAAAAACAGTTTGCCTACCTTACAGATTTGCTCTAAATTAGCTGTGTCAGTGTAAATGCGCCTCCATTCAAAGCCATCTTTATCAACACAGTTTCATAAAACCATTGCAGAAGACTTTGTTTTCCTTCTGGCACTTCAAATATTGAAGCCAGTCAACAGGTTGATACTGATCCTCTGGCCTTGATGTTTTGCTGGTTTAAATTAAGAACCAGTTTATGTCAGAGGAGAGAGAGCTTAATTAATTAATTAAAAAGAACACGAGCACATTCATTTACATCAGCAGGTTACTTCAGTTTACCTGTAGGTGTGATAATCACGGATGGAGGTCCTGGTGATGAAGCATCATCATTTTGGCTTCTGTTCCTTCCTTTCTCAGTTTCCTTATTTCTTAGACTAAAAGGAAGAGATTAGAGTAGATTCTATTCTTGGGGCACATGAAGGTAATGGGACTCCATGTGCTATTTTCAATAACTGAATAAGAAACCAGGATTAAACATTGTATATTTATTTTGCAGTAAAAGTGCATGACCTAACAAAAGAAAAATCATGTTTCTTTGTTTTTTTGGTAATAAGTATTTCAGCTCATTTTTTTTAACACTGGTTCACTCACGTTGAATTGAAGTTATGATCTGGAGTTATACTGTTGATAAATAGATAAATAGAAAAGAAACAAAACGTTTGAAAACATAGGGTCCATTTGTTCATTCATTTGGTTGTTTCAGCTAAAAGGAGGTTCAGATGTCACTCCCGGGAAGCATTTAGATAACAGAATTAAAAATATTCCAAAGCCTTCCAAACACAAAGCAATGGGAGAAATATTTTAAATAGGGCACTTTCCATGAGCTCACAAATGGGAAATTCTACCACATTCTAAGCCCTCTGTTTTATGGTGGGGCTCTTATAGGAAGCAGATTCTGAGATGGAGACTTTCAAGCAGGAAGTTTATTGGGAAGTGCTCGTAGGAGACACCCCAGTGAGGGAGTGAAGGCAGTGCTTTGGGGCAATGCAGAAATCCTCAGCCAATCTTACAGAGAGCTAAGGAACTGGGATGACCTTCAGAATGATGGCAATTTCCAGAGAGGTACTCAGCAGCTGAGCCATCAGTCGCGCAGACTCCAGGAGGTATATGGAAGCACACCAGAGCATCCACCCAAGATGGGTTCTGCTTTCGTGCAGTCACTGATGTTCTACGTCCTGTGATATATGTGGGCACCCGTTCCCCCCACACCCCTAGGACCTGTGTTGTCACATATAACGTATAATGCCTTTTCTTTAGACTTCCTGGTTGCTGAAGAGCATTAACAGAACACATTGAGCTACTTTAAGATGCCAATTCTTTATGTTTTTTCACAGGAGGTAGGTCTCAGAGTTGAACGCTCATGAATTCCCTTACTGGTAATAAGACTTTGGCCATGAAGGGAAGGATGGGGCAGGGAAGAGAAACTAATAGTTACATGTACCTACCATATGCCAGGTTCTGTACTAGACTCTAGAGACAAAACAATGAATTGGACACAGTAGGAATGCACAGATTTGCAAATTAGTAGTTGCAACAAAGTGTTATGGGTGCTCAGAATGGAGTATGATTATATTCACTGGAGACATAAGAATGAGTATGGTGAGTTTCCCATGAGGAGTATTCAGGGAAAGTTTTCTATGAAATGTGAAATTTGAAATGAATCTTGAAAGATGACTAAATAGTGGCCAGGGAGTGGCACACGGAAAGATGTTCCAGATAGAAGAAGCAGGGTATGCAAAGACATGGGGGCCTGGACTTGCTTGGGAAACTCCAATCACTGTAACGTTGTTGAAGCTTAGGTTTGCGGATATGTAATGCTAAGTGGCAAAGCTTGAGAAGTGGGCAGATCAAAGAGGCTTTGATTTCTTGTCAAGCTCTTTGTATCTGGAAGGCAAATGGGAAGTTCTGAAAGATCTATGTGTATTTCCTCCTTAAAGAGAGGAGTGACATGATCAGGTGTACATTTCTGAGAACTCACCTTGACAGTACACATCAGCACTAAGCTCAGGCAAATTGTAAACTCTTTGAGGGACAGGCCTTTTTGGTCTTCATTTTATATAAAGGTCATGGGTAATCAGGAAATAAAAGCTAAGACTATGGTGCTTAAAATATGCTGACTTTGCTTCATTTTTTTTACTAAATAAAAGCAAATGTGAGGACTCACATTTATCAGCCCCATCCAACATTACAGTCTTCATTAAAATCAAACAACTCTATTCACCTTTGCCAGGCCACTTTAGAAATTCATGCTATTGCTTTCTGTTTATCCAGAAGCAGTCTAATAAAATTTAGACAGAGAATTTCTTTAGAACAAGTTTGACAAAGAAAGAAGCCTTCTTAGATATACTGAAAATGTAGATCAAAGAAGCAGTCATATATCCATCAATCCATCGATCCATCGATCCACTGATCCATCCGTTCATCTATCCATCCATCCATTCATCCGTATCTATCCTGGCCCACTCCAGGCGCTGCACAAAACACCAAGGCTGAAAGGATGAATAAACTCAGCCTTTGTTCAAAGAGCTTAGAATCCAAGTTCAGAGACACATATATAAACAGATGATGGCAATACTACATGGTGATGTAAATGCTATTATAAAAAAATATATTTTCAAATAAAATAGAAAATTTATTTTGAAAACATTAAGCACTTGAAATTGGAATACCAGGGTTTAAATTCCAGACATGGGATTTACTATCTAGGTAACTTTGACCATGTTATTTGACCACACTGTCATATAAGTTAAAAAAAAAGTATACAAAGGAAATAATGATTGTACCTTATCCAAAAGAATCAATTGAAAAGCCATTCAAAGTATGAACTCAGTAAATTTGCTACATATAAGACAAGTACTTAAAACCCAAGAACATTCATATACACCTTTTGTGAGAGACAATCCACCATCAGTCCTAAGTGTCCATGCATATTCTTGCTGGATATGCCAAGAATTCAAGGCCCTGGCCTGGCCATGCTTTACTCTGGCCAGCTCTCAGGCTTGGGTTTGCAGTAAGCTACTTTGAGGGATGAGATAACATCTCTACCCAGGGGAAAAACAGGCTTCCTTCAGCTCACTATTCAAGTGGAGAATACCCCAATCTCAGCATTCCTCTCCTGTCAATGCTGCCCACTGTGTGTGCCATCATCCAGGCTGAGCCCTTTGCTTTGTCCCTTGGGGAGATGGAGAAGTCACATGAGCATAATGCTGACATGCTGGCTACTGCTTCTACCATGAAGAGGAAAGTTCTTTTTCTGACCCAGGATTCTTGTGTCTTCTGCCAGCATTCATGAAAGAGTAACAGGCTGGCATATTGGCTTGTAATTAGTGTACAATCTCAAACCTTGCCTGCTTCTTGACAATAACTATAATAGCTATTTAATACCATAAATAAAAGAGATCTGTCAGCACCAACAAAAATATGGTATGTAGGGATGATTTATGGAAAAAGTACTTTTGACTTATAAGAAGTCACCTTATTATATGTATGTGTATGTGTGTATGTATAAGCATACTATATATAAACATACCATATATAAACCCATATGTTTCCTTTCTCTAGTCACCTGTGACAGTTTCTTTATTACAAATGTTTGTGTATCTATATAGTATATATACGTATTTGTACATATACATACGTACACATGATATATATGCTATGTGTATATAATGCATATACATACAAATACATACGTGTATATATGTACATATACACAAATACATACATATAACACATATACACACGTACATACAAATACATATATACATACATAAATATACATAAATACATATGTATCTATATACACAAACATTTATGTATATATAAATACATAGTGAATAGAGAAGGGACACACATATGTATGTTTATATATAGTATGTTTTTACATACACACATGCACATACATATAATAAGATGTGAGCTTCAGAAGGTTGGGAGTCAGTACTGCATTCTATGAAAAGATAGCCCCCAACAGACTAATAATTCAAAAGAAAATCCCTTAGCACACACTAAGCCTTATTTGATATGTAATCCTACCTACTAGGAAATACTTTATGCAAAATTCCCATCAAATAAGCTCTTCTTTCCTGTTTTTTGGGCTGCCAAAATCAAATACAGGCTCTGGGGCAAAGGTTAATCACATCCCTTTAAGGGGAAAACCCTCTAAAATCTGATTGCCAAGTGTTAGGAGAAAGTTGTAAATATGTAGTAAGTTCTGAATTAAATTTAAGGCTATTTTAATTATAAAAGCATTAATGACAGCAGGAAATTTAATGAAATAGTGGACCATGAAATCAGTGTTATCATTTTAATACATAGCAGAATATGACAAACTCTGTAAGATTCCTGTTCTCTTTCATGTCTATTACAATTTCCTTCTATTAGTTTCTACAAATAGAAAATTACATATAAAATTGAGTTTAACCAAATCTCTGTTAAAATCAGACAATCTGATTTGGTATTATATCACCACACTGAAATTTCATTTAATTTAGAAAGGGCTTCTCCTGGTGTCTTGAATACTAACTACTTTTCTAACAACACGTATGCAGCTCTGGGTTTGACAGGGGAATAATCCTTGTGCTGAACAATAGATCAAGATTTTAACAGACAGAAAGAATGAAGATGGATAGAAATGCAGAGCCTGACCCAACCTCCTATAGGAGAGATTTCAAAAGCATTTCTTGAAATGTTCTGAAAATATTTACTCTTCTTTATCATCTTACAAAAGAATTCTTTCTGTGAAAAAGTTGAAGATTCAGATGTCAGGCCTGACTGTCTCCAAATACAGCATGTCAGAGTCTCTCCCCTGAGATCTCTATGAAGAATAAAAAGCCTTAGAAAATAGGTCTTCTGTGTTTTTACTATACTGACTAGTTGTTAGCATAGCGGTCTGCTGTAAATTGGTAATGATTTGAGGTTTTCTAATCTTTCACACAGATGAGAAGTGTTTCAAAATGAAATATTTTAACAGTAGCTTACTTTGTTTATTTCAGAGGGAAGGACTAAATCTGGCAGTTAGGAGAGAGGTGACCCTTGCAGGAAGAGTGCTGATTTAAAGGAAAGATGAGGGGGAAATCTGAGTGTTGATAATGTTCTTGATTTGGGTGCTGGTGACAGAGTGTGCAGTTGTGAAAATTGACTCCTATAATTATGATAGGATTCTGTCATATACTATCATATGATATGCAATTTTCTGTATGTATGTTATACTTTACAAAGATTTTTTTTCATTAGAAAGTAATTGCCTTAACCTTTTCTGTTAAAAATACAGTTGCCTGAGATAATGTAAAAGTCTCAGGCAGTAAAAATTTCTAGGTTAGAATTAGTGGAAATTCCTAGGTTCGGTTTTATGTTGTACACCATAAAGATAAGATTAGAAGCAAATAATAGGATCCCTATCCCCTTTGAATCTGGCCAGTCCACTGTGACTTGTCCAATCTATCTCCCAAGAGCCATCCAATGAAAGTACCCTTAACCACGAAATCCTACAGAATCCTAAAATGTATGCCTTAAAATGAAAGCCTAAGCGATTAATTTTATTTTGATTAGTCTCCAAGTTTGCAACTCTCTGTCAGCACCTAATCTGTATTGAATCCCATAATCTAACAGACAGTGAATCACTCACTCGTTTAGGCAAATTGTCCTTCTGAGCATCTAGAAATATAACTCGCTCCAGCCCTTCAGGGTTTTTACACATCTGGCCAACTCTCTTCTCCCTTTTGGTTAACCCTATCCTCAGTGGTAGGGCAAACAGTTCTATCCCCTGACTCTGGGTTTTTAAGGAGATTACTGCAAAGTCAGGCTAGGAAGCAACGCATAGTAACAAAAGTAGCACAAAACCAAGAATCAGAATGAGAATCCATTGTTCCAACCCTCACTTTACTTTAATAGTTGTATGAACTTGTACAACCACTTTGTAAAATAAGGGTCAAATACCTGCCCTCGTGGGTTTATCATGAGGACTGAATACGGTAATGTATGAGAATATACCTTGTTCTCATAACAGCATAAACAGCAATGCAGGAGTTATGACAGTAAGGTAGCTTATATATCGTAGGCAATGTGTCTGTGCTCAGGGGCAAGGAGTTACTATCACTTTGAAAATACTTTTAGCTCTTCTCCTGTAGAGAGGTATTCACAACCACAGTCAAGGCATAGGAGGGCAGAACTGTTTTTGTTTCACTTCTGGCCACTTCATTAGGCATCTTTCAAGGCAGCGTGACTTAGCTAGTCTTGCAGGGCAGATGCCAAATTACAGTGCCAACCCTGTGAGACAGGACGGTCCTCCTCTCTCCTTCCAGATGACTGTCTGAAAGAATTCTGTGTTTGTCCTCAATTTGCTGTGTTGGGAGCTTCCCAGATAACTGACAACAGTGGATTGTGACCACAGCATTTAGGTCATCAGAGGCATCTTGGAGCAAGTCTGTACAGAAAACATTAAATGAACTTAAATTTTAAGCTCCGATGATAACGAGCAATGGGTGCTCTATTAAGAAACTGGGTTGGGGAAAAACTGACTTCTTGGGATTCTTCAATAGATTGAGACCATTCATTCATTTAGAGGTGGAATGTTTCTTGAATCCAGAAGACATTTGCTTGTGGGAAAACGATAGTATAACCTTGGACTATCTCCTGTGGAATCCTGGGGACCCCATCCCCACATAATTCAAGCAATGTTTTAAAAAATATTCCAGTCAACCCTGCTGGAATTCCGAAACTTGCCTCAAAGGGTTTGCAAGGTTACATAGCCCAGAGGGAGTTGACAACTGAATTGAATTCTTTAGCTTTACAATTTCTTTACCCAGCTAGAGCTTTTTACATATGACATTATTTACTTCGGGGTAGTAGCCTCTTTCTTGTTCTTAAGTCCCAGATAAGCCATAACTAATACTTAAAGAATTACGAATGCAGAGAATAGACAGCTTAAAATAAACATAAAGATGTTTGCAATTCTCATGGAAAGTAACAATTCTCTATTCCAAGGAATACAGGCCATAAATATGCCCATAGACCAGAGTTCTAAATTTTTTTCAGGGGAAGCCAAGTGGCCAAGCAAGTTAATTATATTGTTGTCCTAGGGGCTGGATGGAAGGTCATGCAATGTGTTCAAATGCTTCCTGCAGTTCTGTGTATTGGAAGAATGGCACGCTCATCAAAGTAGCAACCCAGACATCCCGTTTTTCGTCTTATTTCATTACATGCTTTCAGAGGCTGCAGCTTTCTAGCCGTAACCTGGCATGACTGGGAGAGACAGAAAAGGGGGGACAGATGGGAGGCTGTGGAAGAGGGCCTTACACTCCCACACCCCACCCCCAAGAAGGCCTAGGGCATTCTTTTAGGAAGGAGGCCCTGGGGGTGGGGGGTTGGTGGGTACCCGAAGATACAGAAAGAGTTGTCAGCCAAAGAACTGGTGTCAGGTACAGGTGTCACAGGCGCTGGGTAGGGAAGGCAGAATTCTCTGGGCTGGGATTTTCAGCAGCCAGTTACCACCCTTGCTGGCTTAATGCTGGCATCTAAGTCTTCATGTTGCATCCCTTGTGTTGAATGTTTGCTTAGCCAAGCTGGAGCTGCCTCTTTAAAAGTACAAATTTTCTCAAGAGAAGCAACTCATTAAGCCACTTAACACCTCATCATGAATGAATCTGGACAGGTGAGGCTGTGGGGGAGGGATTAGAAAGGGAAGGTGAGGGAGGCCAAGCATCAAACTATAAATTCATGCAGGGCCTTGCCCAGGGAGGGGAGGCCGGGGGGGGGGCATCTGGCAGAGGAGACGGCTTGCTTGTTTGCCTGCGCAGTCCTGGGGTAGTGTCCCGTCAGGGGAGTTGGTCATCAAGAGAGGATGGCCAGCGGGGGGGGGGGGGGTTCCCTGCTGCAGGAGGGGTGCCTTCCCCCCCGCCCCCCACCTCCATTCTCCATCCTTCTCAAGCCTCTTACTCTTTCTGTCCTCACCCTCCTTATGGGTTCCTCCCCAACCCCTCCTGTGTTTGGCTCTCAGGCCCTTCTGAAGTTCACTCTGTGGCATTTCTGTGTGGACACAGCCTTGTAACCCCTCTCTGGTCGGCTTGCTCACTCAAGGAAGGAGTAGGTGGGTGGGCAGGAGCTGCAGTGTAAGGGCTACAATGAAACACCTCGATGGGAGGAGAAAGGAAGTGGGCAATGTTGCTGAGAGGAGATAGAGCTGAAGGGCAACCAGATGAACATTCTGGAACACCGAAGGGCCCTTCGCATGGGGTGGGGACCCCTGTACTCCACCCTCTCCGAAGGTCACACAGTAGAAAGGGAGATCGATGGCAGGTGATGGATCGTGGCTGGAGTTAAGGAAGGACTATCATCCTCCTTTCAAAAACCAGGGCAGATCAAGGGATCAATCCAAGAAGAAGATATAACAATTGTAAATATTTATGCACCCAACATAGGAGCACATCAATACATAAGGCAAATGCTAACAGCCATAAAAGGGGAAATCAACAGTAACACAATCATAGTTGGGGACTTTAACACCCCACTTTCACCAATGGACAGATCATCCAAAATGAAAATAAATAAGGAAACACAAGCTTTAAATCATATATTAAACAAGATGGACTTAATTGATATCTATAGGACATTCCATACAAAAACAACAGAATACACTTTCTTCTCAAGTGCTCATGGAACATTCTCCAGGATAGATCATATCTTGGGTCACAAATCAAGCCTTGGTAAATTTAAGAAAATTGAAATCATATCAAGTATCTTTTCTGACCACAATGCTATGAGACTAGATATCAATTACAGGAAAAAATCTGTAAAAAATACAAATACATGGAGGCTAAACAATACACTATTTAATAACCAAGAGATCATTGAAGAAATCAAAGAGGAAATCAAAAAATACCGAGCAACAAATCAAACTACCAATGGCATTTTTTACAGAACTAGAACAAAAAATTTCACAATTTGTATGAAAACACAAAAGACCCCGAAGAGCCAAAGCAATCTTGAGAAAGAAAAACGGAGCTGGAGGAATCAGGCTCCCTGACTTCAGACTGTACTACAAAGCTACAGTAATCAAGACAGTATGGTACTGGCACAAAAACAGAAATATAGATCAGTGGAACAGGATAGAAAGCCCAGAGATAAACCCACACACATATGGTCAACTTATCTTTGATAAAGGAGGCAAGAGTATACAGTGGAGAAAAGACAGCCTCTTCAATAAGTGGTGCTGGGAAAACTGGACAGCTACATGTAAAAGAATGAAATTAGAACACTTCCTAACACCATACACAAAAATAAACTCAAAATGGATTAAAGACCTAAATGTAAGGCCAGACACTCTCAAACTCTTAGAGGAAAACATAGGCAGAACACTCTATGACATAAATCACAGCAAGATCCTTTTTGACCCACCTCCTAGAGAAGTGGAAATAAAAACAAAAATAAACAAATGGGGCCTAATGAAACTTAGTAGCTTTTGCACAGCAAAGGAAACCATAAACAAGACGAAAAGACAACCCTCAGAATGGGAGAAAATATTTGCAAATGAAGCAACTGACAAAGGATTAATCTCCAAAATTTACAAGCAGCTCATGCAGCTCAATATCAAAACAACAAACAACACAATCCAAAAATGGGCAGAAGACCTAAACAGACACTGCTCCAAAGAAGATATACAGATTGCCAACAAGCACATGAAAGAATGCTCAGCATCACTAATCATTAGAGAAATGCAAATCAAAACTACAATGAGGTATCACCTCACACCGGTCAGGATGGCCATCATCAAAAACTCTACAAACAATAAATGCTGGAGAGGGTGTGGAGAAAAGGGAACCCTCTTGCACTGTTGGTGGGAATGTAAATTGATACAGCCACTATGGAGAACAGTATGGAGGTTCCTTAAAAAACTAAAAATAGAACTACCATTGGACCCAGCAATCCCACTACTGGGCATATACCCTGAGAAAACCAAAATTCAAAAAGAGTGAAAAAGAGTCATGTACCACAATGTTCATTGCAGCTCCATTTACAATAGCCAGGACATGGAAGCAACCTAAGTGTCCGTCGACAGATGAATGGATAAAGAAGATGTGGCACATATATACAATGGAATATTACTCAGCCATGAAAAGAAACGAAATTGAGTTATTTGTAGTGAGGTGGATGGACCTAGAGTCTGTCATACAGAGTGAAGTAAGTCAGAAAGAGAAAAATACCATATGCTAACACATATATATGGAATCTAAAAAAAAAAAAAGGTTCTGAAGAACCTAGGGGCAGGACAGGAATAGAGATGCAGGTGTAGAGAATGGATTTAAGGATGTGGGGAGGGGGAAGGGTAAGCTGGGATGAAGTGAGAGAGTGGCATGGACTTATATATACAACCAAATGTAAAATAGATAGCGAGTAGGAAGCAGCTGCATAGCACAGGGTGTCTACCTAGAGGGGTGGGATAGGGAGGGTGGGAGGGAGATGCAAGAGGGAGGAGATATGGGGATATATGTATAGGTATAGCCGATTCGCTTTGTTATACAGCAGAAACTAACACAACATTGTAAAGAAATTATACTCCAATAAAGATGTTAAAAAAACAACAACAACAAAAAAAACCCAACCAGAGCAGGAGTGAGGGAAGGCTTTGTCTTAACCAGGGATAGACTGCTGGAAAAAGTAGGAGAAAAGAAATAATTTGTGGAGTAGAACAGTTTTCCAGTTTTTAAGGTTACTGAATGCTTTTTTGTGAATTAAATTGTATGCAAAACTCTAACAGAAGCTAACCTTCTCTGGTTGAACTGGGGGTGGGCTGCTAGGAAGGCAGACTGGTGATTTCTCCTCATCCACTGAGGCTCTCCGGAGGAATCCCGGGCTTTCCTGAAACACAAATGAAAAATCCCTGGTTGAGCATTTATAGTTTACACAGCACTTCCTCATACTCTAACCCATCTGATCCTAAAAAGAGCCTTGGCATCATTATCTCCTCTCTTACAGGAGAGGAGATCAGGCCAAGAGAGATGAAGGAAGCGGCCACAACTTAACAAGTCTTGTACCAGCGGGCATTCCGGCTGCAGAGAAACTACCTGCTCCCAGCATAGCCTCCTGGGAGTCGTCCACAGACCTGTAAGAACCCCAGAGTCTCAACTTTCTGGAACCTCGGTGAGAAAGTCATACAGGCATAACTGCATCTGTTAGTTGTTCTATGTCCAAAACACAAAGCTGACATCTCGAGCTACTGGCGACGATGGAAAGACAGAGAGCAAACAAGGACCGTGATCTTGATGTGTCTGCCTGCTCTTCCTGCCACACAAATGGTCCGGAAATGGACTGCACCTGGGACACAGGAGTCGGCCTGAAGGCTGAGAGAAGGGCTCGGGGAAACAGGAGGAGAGGACGAGGTGGCAGAAGAGCAAGCTGATGCTTTTAAACTAATGGGGAAAAGGGAGGCAGATGTGCAGTGGAAATGCTGGCTTGAAATTGCTAAAATCAGGCAATAAATAAGGCAACATCTGTCTTGCCTAATTCCAGGCACAATTCGTTCAAAATGCGATGCAGGTTCTACCTCTGTCACTCGCTCTGGGTAGACTCTCGAGGTCAGCCTCATGTGGAACGGAAACGTATAATTGCAGTTTGGTTTTGAGCTCGGTCCACACCCCTAGTTCCCATCTTGTTATGTTATGTTATATGTTATGTTATTTCTTCCTCCTTTCCTTCCTTCCCTCCCTCCCTCCCTTCCTCCCTTCCTAATTTTCATGCAGAATTTGCTCTGAGGCATTTTATTTTTTATTTTTTTTTTTTTTTTTTTTTTTTAAAATTCCATGTAGTTTAGTGTTTTTTTTTTTTTTAACTTTGGGTTTATTTATTTATTTACTTATTTATTTATGGCTGTGTTGGGTCTTCGTTTCTGTGCGAGGGCTTTCTCTAGTTGCGGCAAGCGGGGGCCACTCTTCCTCGCCGTGCACGGGCCTCTCATTATCGCGGCCTCTCTTGTTGCGGAGCACAGGCTCCAGACGCGCAGGCTCAGCAATTGTGGCTCACGGGCCTAGTTGCTCCGCAGCATGTGGGATCTTCCCAGACCAGGGCTCGAACCCGTGTCCCCTGCATTAGCAGGCAGATTCTCAACCACTGCGCCACCAGGGAAGCCCTGCTCTGAGGCATTTTAATTGGCCTCAGCACTGCCTCTCTCCTCTCTCCCCTCCCTCTTCCTGACTCTTTCCCCATTTGCCTTCCCGCCGTCCTTTTAATCTGCCCACATCTTTCTCTCCCTGAAATGCTTCTTCCTCTCTCTGTCTCCTCCACCTCTCTCTCCAAAGACAAGAAAGAGCAAAGAAGAGCAGTAAGGGAATTCCACAGCCTGAATGCCTTCTTCCCTGTGTTCTCTAGGGCCCATTATCAGGGGAAGTTGCTGCTCTGTAATTAAAAAGCAGTATTGTATTTTCCGCATGTGCTGATATGTTTTAAAATATTCAAAAAGGAAAAGACTGGTTTCACTGCATGACACAATATGATTTATGTGGAAGAGCAAGTCTGGTAGAAAGTATCTTTCTTAGGAGCAGGGATAGCCCGCAGGCAAGGTTAGGAACCATCCCAGGCTCCGACCTCCTTTCTGCTGCCACAAACACCCACTGACCAGGGCTCTCCATCCTCCGTGGGCAGCATGGAACAAAACAGGGGACACAGGGCCATTGTCCTGAGATCCCAGAGCAACATTTCCACGTGCTCAGCTGGGTCTTACAGACTCTGGACTCCCGCCTTGCTTGCCTAGGACATTTCTAGAAGTGCTTGAGATCGTAACCGATTTCTGGGGATGTGGCCTCTGACCTGCCTACACCTTCCCAGTTTTGCCTTTTCTTTCTGCTTGCCTACTCATCTGGTTTCTTACATTCAAGGTCTGGTAGCATGATATGTTTGTGGTACAGAAACATTGCACAGTAATAAGCATTTGTTAAGAGAAGAAAATAGTATTAATATGCAGAAAACCATGATCATCAACCTTGACTTCCCTCCCTAGTGTTTATTAGCTTGTTAGTGGTAACACTGCAACTTTGTTGCATATTTTTATCTCTTCTTTTCTCTGTCATTTACATGATGATCATACTTCAGCTTTTTTATATTCTACCTGCAAAATGGCCCTTGACTCTGTCCCCTCCTTTCCCCGTCTTGGGTCACCGCCCCAGCATGGTCTCCTGTTATCGCTTATCTTAAACGATGCCATTCTGGGATTCTTTCCCCTTTCCTATTCACTTTCCAGATCATCTCTTAAAATCTGAGATATGATTCTATCACTCCCCGGCCTAAATATTGCTGCCAGCTCCCCACTGCTGGCATCGTGTCCATGCCCCTAGCGACCTTCACCCAGCACATTTCCCAGTCCCACCCCCCATCCTGTGCCCCCTTACCCTTCATCACATCTCAGCCCTTGTTTTGATAACAAGGCAGCCCCATGAGACCCCTCCCCTTGAACGTGCTCTCCAATGGCTAGCCTTCACGCTTCAGGTCAAACTGTTTCCTTTTCTTGGAATATGTTTCCCCACATCCACTTGTCTAAACCCAGTGGAACGTCCAAGGCAGAGCTTAAATGCTGTCTCTTCTGAGGAGTCCTCTTCTGTCAGCCAGGCAGAGTGAAACACCCCACCTTCTGTTCCCGTAGCGCTTGGTTCATCCACTGCTTGACATACCCACCATTTCCCCTGCTATTGTAGTTATTACTTACAGGTCTGTTTTTTTCTACTAGACCATGATCTCTTAAAGATCAGAGTTTGTTTTTTTTGTTTTTTTGGTGAGGGAGGTGTTTAAATATCCGTAGCACAGGTCCTGGTATCCAATAGGCAACAAGTGAGATGCAATTAGGGCCTTGGTGATTATGGCCTGTGTAGAGTGAGATTTGCTGACTCTGAAATCACCTGGTTACCCCTGCAGCTGGCACACATTAGGGGCAATGCCCCTTGGGATAGCCAGGCCCCAGAGGAGAAGCCCTTTCCAGCAACATAAGGTGAGTGGACCAGGGGGTTAAAATGGGACTTTTCCTGTCTTGGGTTTTGTCTGAAGTTTCAAAGCTGAGAACAGTGGATTCCAAGTATCTCCACATTCTAAGGCAGATGTTAGACCATTTTTGAAAAATTTGTAAAAGGGAGTAATAAAAACTTGTTGTATCAGCAATATCTAGACTACAAAAGAAAAGATTAAGAATTCATTAAGTGTTCTCCAAACCAGTCTCCCCAGTTTCATCCTTTCTCCCCTTTCTCCCTGGTATTCTTAACACAGCCACTAGAGTGATAGGGGCAATTGCACCTCTTGTCTCCTCAGAAACATGTAGGCGTGGCTCTCACTGAGTGAGAGCCCAAATCCTTGCAATGGCTTCTGAGGCCCGGCAAAGGCAGGTTTCATTTCCTCTTGAACCTCACCTGCTGTTCCACCTCCCCCTGCTCTTTCTGTTCCAGCCACACTGGCCTCCTTGCTCTTCTTCAAACCTGCCTCAGGGCCTTTGCACTGGCTTTTCCTGGCTAACTATCACACCTTCAAGTCTTCGCTTAAGTATCACTCTCTTACTGAGGCCTACCCCATCACCCTATTTAAAATTGCAAGCCGTAAATACTAGCACTCCTGATTCCTCATGTCTTGCTCTGCTTTTTCTTTTTCCACAGCAGTAACACACTATCAAATTGAATTATTCATTACTTTCTGGTTCATTGTCTGTCTCTGAGGGTGGGGATGTTTCTCTTTTCTGTTTGTGAAGCACCCATTCTACTGATGGAGCATAGAATATGCTTGTTTTCTATACTAGCCATTAGATAAGTCAGGATTTCCAGGAAGGAAAGGATGGCTTATCCAGCTTACTTCCCATAACAACCATATTTTTCCTTGGATTTGACTCTGCTTTGCATGTCTGCTCTTGAATTCTTCAAAATGGCCCTTTCACTAAAATAATCTCTCACTGTTGTTCACTAGGATTTTAAAGAAGCTATTCAGAGTAGCTTTATCATAAAAGCAGTCTCCTTTGAGTTGTAGGTAATAAAAAAAGATTTTCTGTCTTGTTTTCCTCTTGCTCTATCTCATTTGTGTCATTTCAACGTCTCACCTTACTGCTTTCCCAGGTGGAGGAGATCATTCATCTGTGTGTTCTAACAGAAGACAGTGGGAATCAATTGAGCCAACTGAGGCAAAAACCAATAGCTCTAGGAAGAAAAATTGTGGAGACACATGAAATTAGTTGAATAGACTGGTCGACAAACCAATCTCTAAAACCAAGCTCGTACAAACAGAAAATGAAGTAACTGTTGTCACAGATTTCAGTATGTGCTCAAATCTCAGAGTCACAGCTAGAAGCACAAATATTGAGTCCTTATGTTACCCTACAAATCAGAGAGATTTGGCAGAAGGACTGCAGGCTTGAAGCCAGAAGACTGAGCCATACCCTGACTGATCCACTAACTCTTACGTAGGTGTGGGCCTGTCAGTTAATCTCTACGTGGGGATGGTGACACCCAGGTCATTCTATTTCACGGAGTTATGGAAAGATAAATGAGAAAATATTTGAAAAGGCACTTTGTTAAGTGCTCTATAAATATTGGAATCATTTATTCCAGGATTAAGGGGATTCGTTTATTAGCTTACAAAACAAAGACACTTAGATTCATTCGAATCTCAGTGAAAAAATTCAACACTGCTCCATTTCCTTACACCGGGAAGGAAATTCTTGTACTCTTATGGGTCTACATTCATCAACTAGGGAATCCAACCCTCAGCTGCCCTCTTTCCCACCAAGATTAAGAAACACAACAGCGGCAGCTGGAAAAACACAGAAGTATGAGTAGGAGATGAGGATTTCAGACTTCTTAAAAGTCTTCACCTCCATTACTTTCTAGATCAGCAGAGTTTTTCTTGTGACTGGTGTTGCCCATAAGGTATCATCAGCGTGAACCCTGAAGGCCCCTCTACTCTCCAAAAGTTCTGCCATTGTTGCCTCCAAAACCACCATCAGGGGTTCTATTTCTTTATATTGAGGCATTAACTTCTGCTCAAATCTCTTTGAATTGTCACACAAAAGAAAGGGGAAAATGAGGTCCAGAGTACCAGGTGACCCTTGAGAATTAGAGGCACTGGCTGCATAAAGAAAAGAATCACTTAAAAACAGGAAGTGAGAAGATACTGGAGATCAACCTTATCCCCTCTGATCATTACCTTGAGCTGTCCTGCAGACAACAATCCCTCCTGCCCCGACCCTGACTCTTTCTAAGCATGATGAAAAATGCTGAACAGCAGGCACTGAAGCACAACTGTGGGTTGTTACATTTCTCTAGATGTCTTACTTGCAATTTGAAGGCTAAACAGAATTTTCAAGATGGAGATCAGTTTTGTCCTTAGAGTGCCTTGGCTTTTATGAAACTCTGCCCGCAGACAACTGCCAGCGCTAATTCCTGCCAACATTTAGCACCATTTTTTTTTTCTCTGATATGTGCTATCAAGGAAACATTGGGGGTTTTAGACTGCTTAGCAGCTGGCCCAGTTGTGAAGCACGAACCTAGTTACAAGGGCCTGGATCTTTACCAGCTGTAACCAGAAGAGCTACCTTGGGATTTAGTACAATCCCTGGAGAGCCCTGATCATCTTGGGCTAGCATTGCTTATTGTAAGAGAAGCCTGGGATACCCCAGAATTGATCTGGGGATTCTAATGCAAGCCTCTTTGGTCACTGGCTTGTATTTTAGGCTACAGATGTATATGTTGACTTGGTTTACATGAGGCTTGTCACTTTAAAGTGCTGCCTTCTTTTTCCAGATGAGGTTATGGAGGGTAGGGAGGGATGGGAAAGAAGGAAGATGAATCGGCAATGGTTGAGGCCAAAAAATGAGATGATTGTTTTAATATGAGACTAAGCAGTTTTGTAAAGACCCAATTTTCGTGCTTCGTTTGAGGGCAAGTCCATCAAATAAACACAAAGGTGATTCTTAGCTTTCTTCTGTCTGTGCCTGTGAAATGCTATTTAAAGCTGTTGAAGAAATGTTGGAAGAAAATGGTTTTGAATGTCAAAGGGAACTCACGAAAACTAAAATTACAAACAACCAAAGTAATCATTGCCACAATAAGAAAATCAGTCATGTGAATTGCAAAGATCTTCCATGATCCCAAGACAAAGTCTTAACTGCTCCTTCTACAGGAAAAACATTGGAGGGCAACTCATAACTGTCCAAGAGGGCTAAACCCAAGGGGATGATAAATGCTTACAATTAAAGGTACTTGGTAAAGTATTAATTACTTTTATCAATCTCCCTTGGCTTCAAAGATGAGGCGAGAATCTGTCTGGAAATCTAAAGAAAACAGGATTGAGAACAAAACAAAATTGTGACTTTGGAAAAATAATCAGCACTTTAAAATTGTATATAATCTTTCTGTCTTGCTTATTTGGCCAGTTTTGAGTACCCAAGGGGCTTCTCCTTTCCACCATGTAAATAATGCACTTGATTATCTGCCTGTTTGAGTTTATTTAGAAGTAATACAGTATAGAAATTAAGAGCAAGGGCCTTGGAATCAAACTGCCTGTGTTCAACTCTGCCATTGACTAGCTGTGTGACCCTGGTACCTCACCGCGTACCTTTAATGGTAAGGATTTATTATCACCTTTGGCCTCTCCAAACTCCAGTTACCTCATTTGTTAAAAGGGGAGAGTGTGGGACTTCCCCGGTGGCACAGTGGTTAAGAATCCGCCTGCCAATGCAGGGTACATGGGTTCAATCCCTGGTGCAGGAAGATCCCACATGCCGCAGAGAAACTAAGCCCGCAAACCACAACTACTGAGCCTGCATGCCCAAACTACTGAAACCCGCCCGCCTAGAAACCGTGCTCTGCAACAAGAGAAGCCACTGCAACGAGAAGCCTGCACAACTGCAACGAAGAGTAGCCCCTGCTCACCGCAACTAGATTCTCTCGACTAGAGAAAGCCTGCATGCAGCAACAAAGACGCAATGCAGCCATAAATAAACAAATAAATAAATAAATTTATTTTAAAAAAAGGTGAGGGGGAGAGTGCCTGTTATGTACGTAGTAAGTGCCCAGTTAATTTTAGGTATTATGACTGTAGTGAACACTACTGGTGCCCAGCCTACATTCCTTTTACCATGTACCCATCCTCCAGCTGTTTTCAGTGTTAATGCTGAAAGATCACAATTAATCCCTTTTTTTTTTTTTAATTATTATTATTTATTTATTTATTTATTTTTGGCTGTGTTGTGTCTTCGTTTCTGTGCGAGGGCTTTCTCCAGTTGTGGCAAGCGGGGGCCACTCTTCATCGCGGTGCGCGGGCCTCTCACTGTCGCGGCCTCTCTTGTTGCGGAGCACAAGCTCCAGACGCGCAGGCTCAGTAGTTGTGGCTCACGGGCCCAGTTGCTCCGCGGCATGTGGGATCTTCCCAGACCAGGGCTCGAACCCGTGTCCCCTGCATTGGTAAGCGGATTCTCAACCACTGCGCCACCAGGGAAGCCCAATTAATCCCTTTTTAAAAGACTTGCTCTTGTCAAGAGAGAGGAAACTCGAAGGGGAGATTGCAACACACCCTGCTCTCTGCTGCTGGCAGCCAATGATTGACTGACATGGGTTACAAAAGGCTACAGGCCCTCCCTGCCCGCTTTGCCCTCCTTCACTTCCCAGCATGGAGCAAGCCAGAGACAAACTTCTCTCGAGATCACATTCTTGCTTAGCTCATTCCCTTTCCCATCCTGCTTCTCTCCCTTCCTTATGGGATATTTTTCTCCCTAAAAACACTTCCTCCATAAAGTACTTCCTCTCATGCACTTGAACGTCTGTTTCAGGTTTCTGGTAGCCTGACCCAAGACAAAAACCATATTTCTTTGATTTTAAGCCACCCATATTTTCACATTTTAACAATTCTGAAATCAGGATGTATCTTAAAATCACCGTGGCTTTGGCTAACATGGTTTAATGTCATTTTCTGCACATTGAAATAAAAGTGCAGAAAATCCTGGGACAACAATGGAGCATTCTTTTGCTGCTTTGCCAGCATTCTTGATGGCACAGAGGACCACATTTTGTGGAAAAACAGTCATCAATGGCTGAGTTGAAAAGTTGAAAAGTTAAGTAGTCATAGTCTGAATGAGTGAAAGTTTTAGGAATATTTTAATCTATTTTGCTTTTGTTTTCCTTTTGCATTTTGTTTAAATGCAAAACAGTGGTATGTAATAGGTTTTATCAAACATCATTCTAGAAGAGCTCTTTCAATAACAAAACAATTTTTAAATGATGATTATGACAAGGTGACATTGCAGTACAGTGGGAAAGTGATGGTCTTTTAAAAAATGCTCTGAATCAATTGGATGTGAACATTGGTCACTGGGATGTCCACATTCTTCTATCACCCAAATCAACCTCAGATGCCTTGTGGCATCTGTGTGAGAGATAAAACAATGCAACTACTGAAAGATATCACAGGAGACCATCTTCATGAGCTTGGGTTGGGGAAATATTTATTAAGCAGGACCTCAAAGGCTCTAGTTCTAAAGAAAAATATAAATACATTGGACTACATTAACATTAAGAACTTCTCTTCAGCAAGACAAACCATTAAAAGAATGACAAAGCAATTTACAAGATGGGAGAAAATATTTACCCTATGAGTATCTGGCAAAGGGTTGTATTTCATATAATAAAAGAACTACAAATCAATAATAAGACAGATATTCTAATGGAAAAATGGGCAAAAGCATGGCCATATCTCAGATTAGGATATCATATGGTCAAGAAACATACGAAAAAGACTTAACTTTATTAGTCATCAGGAAAATGTAATTAAAACCATGATCAATAACAATAAATACCCACCAGAATGGTTAAAAAAAAAAAAAAGACAATATCATATTGTGAGGTTGTGGAGCAGCTGGAATCCTTCCACACTGCTGGTGGGGCTGTAAGTTGGGCAACCGTTTTGGAACCTGTTTTGGCAATATCTGCTACATATCTACTCTGACTTCATGGTTCGTCTTCTAGGTACTCTATGTACCCAACAGAAATGCATCTAAATGTCCATCAAATAAAACATATGAGAGTGTTTACAGCAGCACTATTTGTAGTATCCCCAAACTGTAAATAGCCTAAACACCCATTCATAATGCAATGGATAATTATAATGTAGTATATTCATGCATGGAATACTGTACAGCAATGAGAATGACCATATTACAACTACGTTCAATAACATGGGTGAATGTCGTCAACATAATGTAGAGCAAACAAAGTCAGACTCAAAAGAGCACATAATGTACAATTCCATGTGCATAAAATTCAAAATTAACTAAAAATTATCCATGTTGGTAGAAGCCAGGATAATGGTTACCTTTGGAGGGAGGTAGTCACTGAGAACTGGCCTAAGGGTCTTCCAGGGATCTGGCAATATTCTAGCTCTTGGTCAGAGTATTGTTTACATGGGTGTGTTCACATGATGAAAATTCACTGAGCTATGTTTATGGGTTTCATGCTTTTCGATAAATAGGTAAAGTGAAAGCATTATGTCATTATTTAATTGGCAACATTTCTCCCTTTTCTTAGCAGTACTAAAATCATAACGTGTCATAATTAATGGCATCTTGGTTGACGTAAAATATGGTATTATTTTTATTATCATTGGTCAAGTAGTAGTATTTCCCTGACTTTGATCTGTCTCTTACTTCCACTTTTCCAGCTCATCTCAAGTGGTCCATGTGACACCTCAAAGTCTCTTTCCAACTTTTTAAGAGTAGCATTCCTGTTTCTTAGCTTGGTGTATATTCACCTGGAGTAAATATTACCCTTCCCAGACTCCCCCGCACTAAGTGTGGCCAATGTGATTACGTTTCGGTCTTTATCAGAGGAAGCCGTACAGGACGGTGTGCCGGAAAGTGTTAACTGAGCAGGGCCAAATTGCTCAAAACTTGCGCATTCCCGAGAAGGATCTGCTCCATGCCCGGCCCTTGGCTGGTTCCTGGGAACTGAGCTCTTGGAATGCTCTGCCTGATAAGAGTGTTTTGCATGCTCTGGGCTTTCAATCACAAAGTACCAGCTCATCTAGATATTTTGTACAAACAATTTCCTTCTGGGGTCTGGAGCTTCAGTGACTGCAGTTAATCCCACAGGCACTATAGGCCTACCTGACTGACACTAGACCCCTCGACTCAGTCAAGCTTCCCTGACCAACGACTCTTTGCATGGGTTGTCACAACTGGTTGCTGGAAGAATTAAGTGTGTCCCAGGGGACTCCACTGGGAGAGACTCTGGGAAGTTAGCACCAGAGTCCTCTGGATTTCACCCCCTGCTGAATTTGCTTTGTATCCTTTTACCATAATAAACCATAACCGAGTATAATGACATCTGAGTCCTTCTAGTGAATCACCAAATCAGTGGGTGATCTTGGGGACTCCTGGCACAGATAGTATAATATAATATTATTATTGAGAAAATATTTACTGCTCTCCTTCAACTTTCATGGGAAGAGTATACATTCCCATAGGATTGATTTTGAACTGGGTCATATGACTAGCCAGTGACATATGGAGAGAAGCGACTTTGTACCAGCTCAAAGTTGAGACCCTAAGAGGCATTGCATGTTTCTATCTGACCTTCTGGGAGCATTTGACCGTGGGAAAAACATGTCCTGTGAAGCTGCCGACTCTGTCAATCCTGGGCCACGGAATGAACACACACGGCGTAGACCTGGGTCCGAACTGCAGTGTGGTGCCAAGCCTTGGTCAGACCTGCCGTCTGAAGCAGAATCACCCTGCTGCCCAGCCGAGGTCGGAGAGCCAGGAGTACGAGAGGAATGAAACAGCGTCATTGTGGAGCAGAGAACTGACACAGGCAGCCCCGGCAACCTCCTGAAAGAACAGCTGGTGTGTGTCCTCTCTTCCTTTGTCTATTTTGCTGTCTGGAGAACCAGATTTGGTCCTCGAGCTCTAGTCACTTTTGTGGGGAGTGAGGATGCAGGCCAGACCCTAAGGAAGGTTAGGTAGAGGCTGGAAGGCACACGGATCCCTAATGACGTTGGGGAGCCGTCGTATTTCTATGCTGTTTAGACCACTGTTAGTAGATTATATGTCACATGCAGCCTCATTTGATCCTAATACAATCAGGAAATCCTTATTCATCCGTGGACTCTGAGGCTAGAAGACCTGAGGGACCAACGCAAATACAGAAAGCCCGGGGGAACTGCTTTTATGTCTCCTGGAAGGTCCTGAGCTATTATCAGAACACGAGCCTGTCACTGGTTTTAGTTTTGATATTTTCCCCTTTCCTATGTCTGTCTTTGATGGATTTTCCATCAGACAATTTCTCTGTAAAAAATGTTTTTCCTTTTTTACCTCCAAGCTCTTTCAAATGAAACCTGAGTGAAAGCCAATAAGTAAAATAAACATGAGGCAAGATGCTTTGAAAGAAGGATGGTGACCAAGTCCAGCATTGTAAATCTGCCCTCTCCCAGCCCTGGGGGGCTCCGCTGAGGCACTCTGGCCTCCTGAAATCCAGGACTGCACCCAAAAGTGGTGCTGTATTCCCTTCTCCTCTGGATTCCACCCCACTCTTCAGCCCGACCCAGGGCTTTGCCGAGAACACTTTATTGAATGTCACATTATTATTCTCTTCAACGCGCTCTCTCTCTTCCATCTGGGGTGGAAGGGAGACAGTGAGGCAGACAATTACATTGCTGATGTGGGATTTTTAGAGGAAAATCGAGGAAATTACAGGGACTACCCAGCTGTGATAAAAACTCCTCACTCTCTTCCCACAGGACCCATTATTTTACAAACTGCAACTATTAAAAATGATTTATCCTCACTTGCCAACTTTACCATGCTGTTACATTCACTTGAATCTTACCCAGCTCTTAAAAAGAGTACAACGGTCAAAGCAAGTCCTCTCTCAAAATGGCGTGGATGGGATTTGATGACTACTGTTTAGAAGGTTGAAATCTACGGCCCCATCAAGGTCCAATCTTATCTCTCCAAGACCTCCTATTCTATTTGATCTTATTTCCTAGATCCTGTCTCCTATATCAGCTTATTTTTACCTCAGAATTTTCTCTCACCAAAGATGTCTCTGGACTTTCGCCTATCAGTCCTTTCTTTCCAAATATGGAGGAAAACTCTTGAAGTTTTTATCCTTACCTTTTATTTAAAGGCATTCACTATGTAATTATACTCACTTTCTTCCTTTCTTCCTTTCCTGTTTCATCAAGAACGACAGTTACCTGGGATGAGTGATAATCCTGTAAGATTGACCCAAATCCTACTGGCTTGGTGAGCTGACAGGTCCTAGTTTAGCTTAATCTCCCGGTTGCCTTATTATCTTAGAATTTTGAAGAGCTGTGGTACAGATGAGGGTAAACAGTGAGGTGTCTATACGGTAGCAGCCCTGAGCAGATCTGAAGCTAATTACTGAAGGGCAGCAACTCCAAAGCTTCGTGTAAGCTTTGGGGACCTGACTTTAGAAGGGAGCTACTATCTGGTTCACTTCGTTTTTTCACTTCAGTGGCTGCGGCATTATACAATTAACACTTAGGAAATGGAAAGTTTCTTTTCTGGAGAAAATGCTCAGGAGACCTCCCAATAGTTTAGATGGTAGCAAAGGAGATGTCTTGAGTGTGACAAAAGTACAAATGAAGCAGGGATAAAATGAGTCACTTCCAAGATGCGTGTTTAAGAACTGGAGAGTAATGAGCTACTTTGAGGAGACGCAAAATGGATAATCTTACCATCTGGCTATCGCATTAGGTGACTATTTTTTTTAAAGGGAAAGGAACTGAGATGCTAGCTGGGTAGCTTTTTTTTTTTTTTTTTTAAACATGGTATAGAAGAAGGTTTTAATGTTTGGTTTTTATATTATAAAAGTAACTCATGCTAAAAAAAATGTCATGCAGTGGAGGAGAATATTGCATTGTTCAGGGCAGACTGGGCTATGCTGTGTGTGGTCGTCAGCCTCTGAGATGGCCCCAGTGAGCCACCTCCTGTAGTCACAGTCTGGAAATTCTCATCCTCCCGAGCGTGGGCTAGATTTAGTGACTCACTTCAAACAAACAGAACAAGCATAAGTAATGTGATATAACTTTGGAGATTAGGTTATAAAAAGACTGTGACTTCCATCTTGGGATCGTGTGCTCTCTCTCTCTCTCTCTTAAATCTCTCACTCTAGGGAAGCAAGTTGCCTTGCCTTGAGCAACCCTATAGAGAGGCCACTTATGTCTCTGGCCAACTTCCATCAAAGAGCTAAGACTTGCCAACAGCCACATGAGTGGGCTTGGAAGAAGATTCTCCTGCCCCAGTAGAGCCTTGAGATGTCTACACCTTGGCCAACACTTTGATTGCAGCCTCATGAGAGATCCTCAGTGAGAACTACTCCTGAGTTCCTGACCAGTGAGATTATAAATATTTGTTGCTTCTAGCTGCTAAGCTTGAAGGGGTGGGGGAAATTGGTTATGTCCAATGGATAACTAATACGTTATATTAATTAACTCCTAAATCTCAGTGGCTTTACACGATCAGCTCCTTCCCCCAGTACACACACTCACACTCTCACACTGCATCTTTAATTCAAGTTCCTAAAGGACCGGCAATCGGTCCTCCGTGGGAACTTAGCGACCCAGGCTGCTTCCATTTTGTGGCAGGAAAATTGCTTGGAGGACTCACAACTTAAGTATCCCAGACAGAAAGTGATGTATGTCTCTTTTGCTCACGTTTCATGGGCAGCAACCAGTCACACAATTCCACCAAAATGCATGGGAAAATGGAAAATTGAAGAAGCATATGGATAGCCAATGAGAGTCAATGAGAATTAAATGTTTCTGCCACATGCACAGCGTAAAAAGTGAATATCCACTTTTCTCCTTTCATCAAATATTTTATATTTAACTGCTTGAATTGTGGCCTTTCAGGTAAACACACTTATCCCACAAGCATATAGGCATACACATACTGTGTGTGTATATTATGTATATGTATATGTGTAACCACATATGTATATCATACATATCATACATATGTCATACATATATGTGTTAAATAGGATCAAATTTCTACATCAAGCTCTATCTCATTCTCGGTAACATCTGCTTGGTATTCTAAAGTAGGGACGTATCATAATTCATTTAATTGCTCCTCTATCAGTAAAGAATAATCATTTCTATAGTTACAAAAATGTCTTAATAGCTCTATTTCCACTAGTTACATTTCTAACTTGTCCATGTGACACCATGTGCATGCATTGGAACCAGTCCACAGAGAAAACAAATCCTGTTTCCACAGCCCTTGCCTCACCCCACTCTTGCTTGCTTTTTAAATAAAGGGCATCATCATGTTTTTCCCCATTTTTTGAATTTTTTATTAATTAATTAATTTATTTTTGGCTGTGTTGGGTCTCCGTTTCTGTGCGAGGGCTTTCTCTAGTTGCGGCAAGTGGGGGCCACTCTTCATTGCGGTGCGCGGGCCTCTCACTATTGCGGCCTCTCTTATTGCGGAGCACAGGCTCCAGACGCGCAGGCTCAGTAGTCGTGGCTCACGGGCCTAGTTGCTCCGCGGCATGTGGGATCTTCCCGGACCAGGGCTCGAACCCGTGTCCCCTGCATTGGCAGGCAGATTCTCAACCACTGCGCCACCAGGGAAGCCCCTTTCCCCATTTTTTAGGGACAGTGAGAGATGTTAGGGAGCTGGTGAAGTATTCACCTTCACTAGACATCATTCTGATATGAATATAAGGAAAGGGGCAGAAGGGCACTAGCACCTATTAAGCACAAAGTGCTTCTGCACTGTGCTATGAATTCATACACTGTTATCACTAAACCCTTATAGTGCTCCTGTGAAACACGTGATTATTATTTAGCTCCTGTGGTAAAAACCTCTTCATGAGCTTTAAGCATCCCCACCACACATACTCACCATGTAATTTCTTTTTCTTTTCTACTTTTTGTTTTTTTTCTAGAATGCAGAGTTAACAGGCTGTGGCGATTGTTGCTTTTCTTATAAAGATCCTTGTGTCCTTTCCCAGAAGATAGACCATATGTAGTAAAAAAGAAAACATGCAGTGTTTGCAAATTTCCTGGGAAAAGTCTCTGTGTTTAAAAGTATGCTAGTTTGATTGCCATGTCTCTATTAAAGAACAAAACAACAAAAAATAAATATATCCCAAACGATGGGAGAGAGATATGACCGACTCTCTCCATTGGTCCACCATTCCTCTTGGGAATCTATTAAAGGGCCAGAACATCCTCTGCCTTCAAAGCAGTTGCCAGATCGTGTCAAAGTTGTATGAGGGTTGCAGATAAACTCCTCTGGGTCTTTCTCTCTGACCAAGGAAGCTGTTCCAGTTTTGAGGCTTGGGACTGCCGGACGGCAAAGTAGTTCAACTTTGGCAGAGAGATGGGAGCAGGGAGGGTAATATCTGAATTTCCATAGCGTTTTCTCGGATGGGAAATAAAGGGAAAGAAGACTTCCTTGACTCTGGCTTCTGGAGTCCTGCAATTTCCTACTCTCTGCACTAAAAGAAGTAAAATGAGGCTCAGACTAGACAAAGAACCATCTCCAATCCTGGCAGGTACTGAGATAGTATTACCATTTCAACTTTGTAGCCGAGCAAACAGAGGCTTCGAGAGATTAAGGAACTTGACACCAAACTTGGAATAATTACACCAAACCACACAGGCCTCAGGACATGTAATTTACCTGTTCGGATTGCAGCAGGTGAGCTCTCGAGGCCTCTTAACATTTCAAATACATGACATAAACAGAGCTATGGCCAAATTACACACATCTAGAAGAACCCTCCTTCATCCTAACACCTGGAATGCTTTCTCTGGACAACTTAAAAATAAATTCTTACACTACAGCCCTTTAGCTGACGAAGAGTTTGGGGAGCATTGGAGAGAACATTCTGCTAAAGAATTTGATGTGTCCAAAGTAAATGAGAAGTTTAACTATAGACTTGCGCCAGGTTTTTCTGCATATGAAGGTGGTAGAGAATAAAGTTGTGGCTGGATGGATATTATAATGGGCCTTGTTTTCTATGTATCTGCAGGTTCCAGGACATTGAATGGAACCAGTTAAGGGGAACTGAAGCTTCTCTCTAAACCAGGGTTAAATGGCATATCTGTGCTCAGATGGGAAGGTTATACAGATTAGGTAACATCAGTGAACGATTTTCCTTTTCTTAAATAAAATTGGACTGTCCCTTCAAGAGTTATTGTTTATCATCGCGGTGAGTGTGTGTGTTCTAATAGTCCATGCATTCATTATTTACTTAATAAATATTGAGTGCCTACTATGCAAGAAACACTGATGTAGTTTCTGGGAATAAAGTAATGAACAAAAAAGACAAAACTTCTTACCATCTTGGAGCTTTTTTCATTCTGGTGGGGGAAGAGAATCAAAGCAATAATTAAGTAACATAAGTAGCTTGTCATATGCAAAGAATTACTATGGAGAAAAACAAAACAGAGAAGAGCAAAAGTGAGTGCAGGGTCGGGGGTGGGGATGTTTGCAATTTTAAGTAGAATAGTGAGGAGGTGACCTATGAGCCCTGATGTGAGTGAGGGTAGAATGTTCCAGATAGAGGAGCAGCAAATGCAAAGGCCACCAGGAAAGGCTGGGGAGGCTGGGGAAGAGTGGAGTTGGGAGAAAAGTGAGAGATATGGCCAAATAGGTAAGGGAGGGGCCGGACAGGCAGGACTCAGAAGATGCTATAGGACTGGAGCTTTCATTCAGAGCGGGATGGGACACATGGCAGGGATTCCAGCAGAAGGCTGATAAGATCTGACTTATTCTGTAATAGGATCACTTTGACTAATCTGTTGAAATTCAGCTGTAGGGAGGTCATTTGGAGTCTATTGCAATAATCCGGAAGAAAAGTGATGGTAGCTTTAATCAAGATCAGTGTGGTGGACGAGGCAACAAGTCCTTTGATTCTGAATATGTTTACTGACCTATTGAATGTGGGATGTGAGAAATGGGGGCGCAGATGACTCCTACATTTTTGGTCTGAGCAATTAGATGGATGGAGTTACTATTTAAGGGCAATCAGGAGTTCAGTTTTAAACATGCTAAGTTTGAGATGTCAACTGGATATTTAATGATAACCTATGAGTCTGTATTTCAGAGGAAAGTTTTGGACTGGAGAAAATAGTTGTAGGCTGGTACTTATGTCTTGATATTGATGAGCTCACCTAGGAAATGGATGTAGACAGAGAAAAGAAGTCCTAGGCCTGAGCCCTATTTTTTAAATTACAACTGAAAAAGCCTTTACTCTCTTATATGGGCAGTAGAGTGGGGAATATATTTTTAAAGTAACTTAGTTATCCAACTGTAATGAATAGAAAACCGTCAATAAGGAATGGGCACGCTATTTTTTCCCCCTCTTAAAATATTTGCATTTAGTTATATATGAAGCACACACAGGCAGCTTTCTAATCCTTTATCCCTTTATTTGCATAGTGTTTTAAAGCTTCATAATAAATTCACATGCATTATTTCATCTTGTCTTTGAAAAATTCTGGGAGATAAATAATATTGGTGGAAGTCCATAATGAAGCTCAGAAAATAATACCTGAATTATTTACAACAGCCCCGTTAGGTGGGGTTATCGTCCTAATTGTTATCATCTCCAATGTGCAAGCAAGGAAGTCGAGACAGAGTGAGATAAAGGGATTGGATCAAATTCAAGCTTTTCCAATATGTTAGCAACAGAGCTGGGTTTAGAATGAGTGTATTACAGTCATTGTAACTAACTGAGTGCTGATGACAAAGAAGTGAGTCCCATGCAGCTCTTGCCTCTTTCCCAACCTCCGCTTTCCTCTCTCCTTGTTTAGGGCAGGGCTTCTCAACCTGAGCGCCACTGACACGAGGGGCTGGATAATTCTTTGTCGGGATGGGGGGTGGTCCTGTGCCTTGTAGGATGTTTACAGCATCCCTAACTTCTACCCACTGGATACCAGCAGTGCACCCCACCCCCACTGCGGTGACCAAAAATGTCTCCAGGCATTGCCAAATATGCCCTGCCGGGGGACGAAATGTCCCTGATTGAGAACCACTGGTTTCCGGGCTCCACTCTGCTTACACTGGGCTGGGAGCAGCCCCTCTGTCACCAGTTTCCCAGGGCAGCTGAGTGAGGGCATCAGAGGCTCTGGGCTGCAAGCCCTCTGCCTGGAGGTGCCTGGGGTCCCAAGGCTGGCCCGCCGTGGCATCCCCTGCCTGGTGGGATCGCTGTATCGCCTCTTCCACAAGGCCCTCTCCTTTGCTAATTCCTGCCTCTAAGGAGGTTGCCCCTTATACCCTCATCTTACTGCCTCCATTTGCTCTGTTCCCTCCAGTGTCCAGTAAAGAAAGCCAAGGACAGGCCCCTGGTGGTTCTCCTCTGATTCCATGTCTATTAGCTAAACGAACAGCAAGTGTATGTAGCTGTTAGACTGCAGGGGAAAATATTAGATACCTGGACTTGATTGGATTATCTCTGATCAGGCTAAGTCGAGAAGCGGATGGATATTTGTTGGTAGAAAAAAATCCTATCACGTCAATCAAAAAGCATTTACTGAATACCTAACGTAAATTTGCTTACCACAGATGTGCCGTGTCCCACAATGCTAGATGTGACATTTCCACATACCAATAAAGAAGCATGAATTTGGAATTTTACTCTAAGTATCTTATAGTTTTTTTATCTTTCTGATCTTCCCACCCCCTGGATATGCTTAGATTGCTTCAGAAAGCCTGGCTCGGTGCTCAGATTTTGTGTGTTTCAGTATATTCTATTGGAATGTTTTCTTTCAGACACTTGTGTCTGCCAAGTTGGTGACATTTCCCTCATGCATGCCTCGATGAGTCACCAAATGCTTATTGTTAAGCTGGAGCTTAATTTCTGCCTTGACTAACTCAGCTTTAGGCATCCGAACCTGCAAGGACTGTGCTCAGGAAGTGGGTCCAGGAGTGGCTAAGGAGAGGGCAGGGAGCTTTCTGCAAAGGCAGAAAAGGGGGACCTTTACCAGTTTGTTTTCCGATTTAAATTCATCAGGACAATCTATTCCTAATGCAGAGCATGTTGTGATTTTGTGAAAGAATTACTGCTCACTCCTCCACTTTTGAATTATTAGTAAGTGATCACCTGGATGATGAAAGGCCTAGGATACCATTTGGTTGGCAACGTGAAGCACTTGTGAATCTTCTCCCGTATTCCATTTTCTGGTTTTCTTTTTGAATTATTTCCTTATAGGAGGGTTTTCCTTATAGTCACCATGTGAATTATGCGGGTTACTGCTTGATTTGCTATATGCTTCTGTATTATTACAGAGTCATGAAGCTCCAGGAAAGGTTTAAATAGAGCAGCTCTAGAGCATTTTCCCAGGAGGGGTCTCATTTGGTACTGTGAGGTTTTCAGGACCAGTAACTGTCCCAGTTTTGTCGAAAAACCTTCTCCCCTGTCTATCTGCCACTATAAAGTTTGATAAAATTTCCCACTTTCCCAACCTCCCTTTAAGCTAGACCTGGTTCAGGCAAATGAGATGGGTGAGGGGATTTCTGGGAAGGATTTTTCCTCATTGATAAAAAGAGAGTAGTAAACAAGGATAGTACTTTCTTACCACCTGGCTACCCACCTGCTTCCTGCCTTTGACTTTAGCCAAGTAAGATGGCTGCAGCTGCGACAGCCACCTTGTGACCACGAGGGCTAAGTCTCTCTTCAAGGGAGTTGCAGAGATGCCAGACTCAGTACCATAACAGAAGAGGAAACCCAACTAAAAGGGGTTTAAACAGTAAGGACATTTATTGTTTCCTTCGTGGTAGGTGTTTCCATAATCTACAGCTAAAAACAGCCTAACAACAGCTAAAGCTCAATCTCCAAAGTTCAGAGAGCTAATGCTAAAGCCAAGGAATCTTCTCTACAGTAATTCTCTTCCTTTATGCTTCTCTGACTCTGTATATGTAGTGTATAAAGTTAAAGAAACACAAACTCCTTCTACAACTGAACAATAAGAGGTATGGATAATAGTATAGAAAAAGATGTAATGTCAAATTATGTTTAATTTCAAGAATCTTTAAAATTGACCAAATCCAGCCAATAAGATAGCAAATGCAAGACTGAGAGTAGGTCCTAAAGATGCAAATATCTATATAACACTGAAGTCTGAATTAAGGCAAAACAATGTGAGAGCTTTGCAATCTCATACTCTATGATTTAAATGACTTAATAATAATTTAATTTGCCCCTGGTCTCCTTTAGATCCTCCTCCACCCTGAAGTCAAGCTGTGAGTGAGCACATTCTCTTATTATCTGCAAAATAACCAGCATAAACTGGGAGCAGTTCCCCGGTGCTCTGAGCTGGATCCAGACACTTCCCTTTGGCTTTCTGTATCAAGTCTCGCAGTGTAGAAAGTGAAACTCCTCTCTAACGTTCTGAGCTTTCCTGAAAGGACTTGGCCTTTTGTTCATGTTTTGCCTACATTAGAGGCAAACGTAAAGTTGGTAAAAGGCTTGGGCGTGCAGATGGCATTTTGAATATAACCCTTTAAGGTACAGAACCTATGGGATTTGAAAATCAAAATTACGTTTGCACTGGCAGCTTGTATGCAATAAGGTTCATCTCCAAGTAACTTGAAAGAGCCGAGATCCTAAGCTGCCTGAATCAGCCTTTTGAAAGGAAAAGACGAGCTCAGCAGGCCATGACTGTGTTACTTCAGCGACTACAAGATGCTCAAATGTGCCAGATCTAAGCGGAGTAACGCACTGTGATGTGTTCGGAGGAAGAATTGGATTCCACAAGACAAGAAAGCCACTGATAGAGACTTTTATGCAAGTTGATTAATAAACTTCTGAAAGGATTACACCAAAATCAATGGCTTGCTCTAGAATAACGTACAACAGGACGTGAAAACTCCACTGACATCTGGCAGCAGAATTCACTGCAGGAAGGGAGCTGGTGCAGGTAGGATGACTCACGGGGAAGAAGGTGAGATCTGGAGGGCTTGGGTATTGACTGGCCCTGCAGAAGCCTGGAAGGAAATGGCTAACTGTTCAACTCAAGGGGCATTTTTTGTGCTATTGAACGAGGGTATGAGAGGAGAGGTGGATGGGAGGGGAGAGGCGTGAAGACATGGTGTGAGGCTGAGCAACTATAGAGCATTAAGTAGTCCAAGCACAAGGATGCTTGAAGTTCAACCTGAAGTTCTTTGAGAGGTAAACTCTTGTTTGGTCTCCCTCCAAATCTCCAATACAGTTATCTGATAAACACAAACACTGCCTTTGCGTGTGAATGTTTTTTGTGGGATTTGAGGAAGGGGCTGCAACTTACATCTGAATCTGTGCAATGCAGACCAGAGATAACGTCCATGGGGTGGCAAGGCAATGAGTAGATTGAAGAGGTGGGAGCCAGAGGGGAGCATAAGAATTTAAAGGCACCCTTCCCCCACCCACATTTGCTGGAACTGTTTGGAAATCATGGAGAGGGTTTGAGGGCTTGAGTCATACCATCCCATTACTTGCATTAAGACTTGTGAGGCCCCTATTGGATGGGGAGTTGGGTGCCTTCCTCAGGCTCTTCTGTGCGCCTGTGGGGTGAGCTGAGTCCTCCGTGGCTCTGGGCGCATCCTCTACTCTCCTGCCTCCTGCCCTCTGCCCTGAACGCTGGCCAATGTGACCCGGCTTCCCGTTGGCCTTGGCTCATGGGGAGCCCAACGCAGAGCCTCTGCAGGAGGTTAGAAGGAGGGAGGAGAGTGAAGTCAGCATTTCTATTCCCCTGACCTCCTCCCTCTGAGGTCACTCTGAGTTAAATGTGGCCTTGTCTGAAGATCACTTGCTTCCTTGTATAAGGGGACTGTCTCTTTCCAGGTTTCAGTGACCATTCCTTTCTTTTCTACCTCAGCACTAGATGGGGTGATCAACCATCTTCGTTTGCTGGAACTGAGGGTGTTCCCAGGACATGGGATTTTGAGTTTTAAAACTGGGACAGTCCTGGGCAAACAGGGACAAGTTTGTTCCCTTACCCTAGGAACGGTTAATAGCTCCTCTGCTGTTTCTAACTTCAGGTTACTAAATTATCCCTTGTGGTCCCCCTACACCCCATCCCTTTCTTTGTAAATTGTCCTTTTGTCAAACAAACAAACACACTCTCCCAGAATTATTTTACTCAAGGGCGTTGTCTCTTTTCTGTTGGGACTTGACACTTGGTATCCATGAATACTCATGTCCTCTCTACTTAGGTTTCTTCTACTGCCCAATAAAAGGTTTACACTAGAACATTCCCTTACATCTTTCCGGCTCCAACATCATGAAGTTGTTGAAAAGAACATCATGATCTTTATCTCTCTTTTTTTTTAATTTATTTATTTTTTATTTTTGGCTGCGTTGAGTCTTCGTTGCTATGCACTGGCTTTCTCTAGTTGCAGCGAGTGGGGGCTACTCTTCGTTGCCGTGCTCAGGCTTATTGTGGTGGCTTCTCCTGTTGCGGAGCACAGGCTCTAGGCGCGCAGGCTTCAGTAGTTGTGGCGCACGGGATCAGTTGCTCCGCGGCATGTGGGATCTTCCCGGACCAGGGCTCGAACCCATGTCCCCTGCGTTGGCAAGTAGGTTCTTAACCACTGCACCACCAGGGAAGCCCCGATCTTTATCTCTTAAAATTTTGTAACTCTACTTAATTCATACTGTCATCTTCTGGTAATTCTGCCTAAAGAATTCTTGAGGGCATCCGATTACCAGGCCTCAGCTCTGCCCTGGGGAAACTGAGATGCAGGGTACATAGTCCCGGCCCTGGAGAGGGTCATGTGTGGTCTAGGGGGAGGGAAAGAGGGAGATGCCAGACTGTCAGCAGATTATTTCAGCACAATGTGCTACATATATGCTAAATGAGATTTATACAAGGTGTCCTAGAAGCCCAAAGAGGGGTAGCCAACTAAGCCTAGGAGGTCACGGAAGGCTTCCTGGAGGAAGGGACACCTGAACTGAGTTTTAAATAAGGTGTAGGGCCCAGGTGTTGGGGCAGAGGACATGAAAAGGGCAGACAGAGTATTCCTTGCAGAGGCCTGGAGGAGGCCAAGGACATAAGTCCTAAGAGGAATATGGGAGGATTTGGGGGTGGAGTAAATTAGCTGTTCAGTTTGGGTGGACCCTAAGATGTGAGGCAGGAGATGAGTCTGGAGAAGTAGGCAAGGCCAGATTATAGAGGGTCTGGCAGGCTGCTGAAGAAGGTGACCCTTTACCTTGTGGATGACGGAAAGCCACTACATGATGAGCTTTGTCATTGAGCAGGGTGATCTAATATTTAAATATCCAGTTTCTTTCTGAAAATTAAACACAAAGAGCCCCTCTGAACCACCACCAACAAAAAATAATGTGTGTTCAGCAAACTTCCTGAGGTCTTGCTCATACAATGGAACTTGAAATCCACATTTTTAGTTATATGAAATGATCAAGTGATGCTGCTATTAGGAAAAGTCATCAAACTCTGCCCCAAAGCCTTCTCTGCAGGAAAAATAGCAGATACTAGGCTTGATAGATTCACCTTGATTGTCTTCATTCATTTATTTCAATATTCATTTTGGTTCACCCAAATTTTGAGGTTTTGAGGACAAAAACTATATCTTATTTATATTTGCCTCACCAGCAATTAAGACATTGTTTGGCACATGGAGGGGTCAATAAATATTTGTTCCATGAAAAATGTCTGTTCCACTGAGTGCCTGCTGAACAGTAAGTACCAGCTGCACTAAGGCCAAGAAGTAGAGTAACAAGACCCAAAGTTTCTGTCCTCAGTACATTAAAGGCTGCGGGTGGACCTTGAATTGAACAAACCAACTATAAAAGGACATTTTTGTTCTTTTAGTGAAATTTGAATGTGGAGTGGGTACGAGATGAAATCATTATTATTTTGTTAGGTGTAATAACAGTATTGTGGTTGTATGACAAAACATCTTTTTAAAATGGTAAAATTCAAAGTATTTAGAGTGAAATAACACAATGTCAGGAATTTACATTAAAATATTGTCACTTATGCCTCAAAAAGTTTGTTTAAAAACAAAAAAAATATATAAATTACTGCCAAAACAAGAAAGAAAGAAAGAGAGAAAGAAAGAAAAGAAAGAAAGAAAGAAGGAAGGAGAGAAGAGAGGAAGGAGGGAGAGAAGGAAGAAGTTAGCTGGTTCCAGTCTAGGAGAAGCTTCTAGATTTGAAAACGCAACATTTGCAGTGTTATATACACTGGTGAGTAAATTCGTTTTGCGATGGGGCGTGAAGAAAAGCATAATTACAGTGTGGGTAGAGACCAAGAAGCATGAATCCTAGAAGAGGTATATTTTGAGTCAGGTCTCTTAGGTTCATAACAAGAGCTCATGTCAAATTGAAGCCACCCTTTCCTGTTCTCTATTTTAGTAGAACAATGTTTCTCACTTCCTCTCCAAGTATAGCATCCTTTAGAAGAAACATAATGGGGTAAGACACTCTCTTGTGATAACTTGGTTACAATAAATAAAAATGATCTGAGTAGTTATCTAGAGATGATGTTCCTTGGTGGCTAACCGTGTGACCCTGGTTACTGACAATAGTAACATGATTGTTTATTTATTTCCCAAATTCATGAAAATCTTACAGAGTATCTACTCTGTCTTGAGTGATGCATTAGGCATGGCAGCAGAAAACAGGACAAAGTTCCTGCCTTCATGATGCTTACATGCTTGGGCACTATGGTCATAGTTTACAAACAGCTTTTGTGTATAGGATTGTTTTCTTGGCTTCGATCTTGAAAACAATCTGGTGAGGTTAGCTGCGGTTTATATGACCTTCCTTTCAAACGTAAGGGTGGGTTGGTTCATGCCTTGCTCATGGTCACGCTAATAAATGGCAGCAAGTATGATTCAAACTTGGATCTTCTCACTTGGAGTCCAGCCCTGTCCCCAGCGCACCACAGGCTGCTCTTTCTTATGTTGCATCTGTGAACCAAAATGCAATGCAGGTGCCATGTGCACATGGCTGGATGTCTAGAAGGGGGGAGCAGTGCCAGTTCTTCTGGCCACAAGCACACTTTCTACTTGGAGCTGCTCTGTGGTGCAGCTCTGAGGGCGGCTCTGTTAACTACCAGCACGTTGTGACACTCCAGGGGAGATTTTCTGTTACCAGTTAATTATCACTTAAATTTGTCAAGAAGGGAAAAAGCGCCTCTCACATCTTATTTTAAAATATAAAAAACCTTGGAAAAGTTTGAGGGTGATTTGCTGCTCTTCCAGCTCCACAGGCGGCCTCAGCCAGACCTGAAACAAGTATTGGCAGAAGGGCTGTCAGTGTGGTGCCCCTGAGGCACTCCACGGGGGTGGCAATCCCAGGCCGGAGACTGTACACCGAATAAGATGCAAACGACACTGGTGAGTGCCTGGGAAGGGAAGAGAGAGGATGGAAATGGAAGATGGATCTCAAAGCAATGAACTGGAAATGATTTGTACCCAGAAGGGTTGCTGATGCCAAGAGAATAAAGCCAGACACAAAAGACCACATATCGTAGGATTCCATTTATGTAAAATATCCAGAGCAGACAAATCCATAGAGGTAGATAGAAAACAGATTAGTGGTTGCCAGGGGCTGGGAAGCGGGGAGGAAGGATGGGGATGCAGTCGTGGGTCCTTAATGGGTATAGATTTCCTTTTCGGGTGATAAAGATGCTCTGGAACAAGGTGGTGGTGAAGGTTGCACAATATTGTGAACGTACTAAATGTCACTGATAGTAATTTTTATGTTAGGTGTATTTTACCAAGTTAAAAAATATATATATATATATATATACACACACACACACACACATAAACTTAAAAGAATCATCTTACTGGTTGGTTAATCTCAAAACTATTATAATTTTGCAACACACCTGATGAGTGGTCATCCAGATTTTATCAGAATATCTTCTCTGAGAAGAGCATTGTCATCTCAAAATTAAGCTTATTTCATTTTAGGAAGCCTTGATTGTTAGAAAGCTCACTATTAAAGTGACTTAAAAATCTACGAGAGCGAGAGTGACAGAGAGAGAGAGAGAGAGAGAGAGAGAGATTGCCCAGTGATTAGGATGAAAGGGTATCAGGTACCTCAGACATTTCCCTCATTTATATTTATATCTGTGCCTTGAGAGACTGCAGTTGCATTTCTGGGCAAAGGGCAACAGTCTTGCAAAGACAGCTGAGTGAGAGTGTGCTCCAATCTAGAGCGGAGTTGCTACATTTTGGGATGCAGAAGTTCTGTCTGGGATTATTCCAGACCTTGGACTGTAGATTATTCAAAATCTAACTTTATGGAGCACTGCACCTGATAGACAGGAATCTAGGAAAAATTTCAGAATTTTCTGTGGGAAGAAATATACACCCATGCTCGTTTTAAGATGAGAAAATAGGTTCCCACCTGAAAAAAAATGCATGAGAAAAACCACATTACCAGAAATCTTATGGGTTTTATAAGCAGATCTACAATACAAAAAGTCTTTAAATGATGAAACCCCCAAGGACTTTGATTTGACTTATAAAATATAATTTGTCCACTTTTCCAAAAAACGTCTGCTGTGTAAATTCAAGCACCCATGCGCCTTTCCCTTTATTTATATGCTATAACCTAAATAGCACAGACACATACATAGTTTAATATTAGGAGAGATTAATAGTCTAGAAATTATTTTATAATCTGGTTTAATTAATAGTGAAAAAAATCAGTAGAAAAAAGTAAGTGGTTCCCTCTGAGCAGGGCTCAGGGAGTACTGGTGGGAAAGGACGCTAGCAGTTTATTTTGATTCTGATTCACCCAGGGCAGGGCTCCCAGTCCCAGCTCCCTTTCGCGCTTCTCACAGCTCCTCGGAAGTGCCCTGAGTAATGAGAGCTCCCTTCTATGGGGGTGCCAAAGAGCTTTGTGGCAGAACAAAGGAAGATGTGAATTTTGTCCCTGGGAACTAGCGCTGTTTTTTATTTTGAAAGCCCTGCTTTTAGATGGTTCCCAGCATAGGAACATTTGAACAATGTCTTATCTTTTATCATCACTGCAGCGGAAAAATACTAGCCTGAGGCTGTGGGCTGCTTAAAGCTGTCAGAGCCTGCCCACCTTTCGTATTTCGTGATGACTTGATGACGTTAGAAGCTTTCTGCCACCCATACTCAGATCTGACTCAACATGGGAAGAATCCAGAAATACCAGAGCAATTCAGGAAAAACGGAAGAGCAGCAAGGGAGAAGCCAAGAGGAGAGGAAGCTTTGTTTTCGACCCGGATTGAAGGAGACAGAACCAGGTTAAGACACAAAGGATGTGAAAAACATTTATCTTTCCCAGAAAGTGGTGAAAGCTGGGGAACACAGGACCCACGCAAAGCTCCTATTCACTGAAGCTTCGAGGCCTATGATTTTCTCTAACTGTGGGAGGGGCAGGTGGTTTGAGATGAAGGAGAGGCCCAGAACGCAGTGTGATGGTGACAACTTTGCTTCTCCCTCCCTTCCTGTGGATTGATTAGGCGGGCAAATCGGTGTGCAAAGAATAGTTCTGCTGGATAACAGCTGCGTCAGTGGCACGTTATGCAGTTTTGCAGGCACATACTGATCTGCAGTCGCAGAGAAATGAAATTATATGAGGCCAAGGGCTCTGCGGTGCCAGCTTCAGGACTAAGCGTTGGCCTGGCCACTCTCTGCTCCCGGAAGGGTTTTATTTGCAGTCTGTCTCACAGCCTGCAGTTCCCTGCTGTGCCCTCCCTAGCCCGGAGGTGGTGTTTACTCACTCAGGTGAAGAGGACATTTTAACTCTCCATCTTCTCCTCCAGCGTGCAGTATTGATTTTCTGCTGGAAGGAAGGAAGAAAGACCTTTCTTCAAAGTACCTTTGGAGGCAGAGTTGGCCGTGGATCGGGTTTAGTGAGAAAGGACCCATATTCAGGGAACGTGGAATCTCTTTCTCAGTTGCAAATTGTGTTTGTGCAATTTACTAGTCATAACAAGTTCATGTTTCACTGTTAGTTGTTCAAGAAAAATCCAACAGATTGAAGCTGCTTCATCACTTGATTAGTCTAAACAAGTTCGGATAATTAGCTTGGCTAATTAATACCTATGTCTAGTGTGCAGTTTGAGTTGACATATTTTGAAGGTGGTGACAGTTCAAAAATGTAGAAATAATTACTCCATAAAACTGGGCATGAGGCATAGTTCCATGGGATTTCACCTTGAATATGCAAATGCTCTCCCTTTTGAAATGTGATTTGCAACAATGAGGAGTATTTGAAAATTCTCCAATCTGGAAATGCTTTTTTTTTTTTTTCAGGAGTTTATGGAAACGCTGATCCTGCCTTAAAGGCATAAAATGCTTTCCAGTAACATCTAATAAAGGAAAAAAATGAACAGAGCTATCTCTTGCTCTAAAAACTCAGGTATATAGTATGCTGAATTTGTAGTCTTGATAAAGCAGAGAATTTGTTTTTTATTACTTTGAAATTAAGTGCTCAAGTTCAATGCCTCCCCATCACTTCCCAAATTAAGTACAGATTCCCCAGCCTGGGTTTCAAAAGGCCTGAACCACATACCCAACCTCTACAGGCCAAATGTGAGATTGCAACGTACTTTTATTAAATATAAATACCACAAGATACTGTACTTAGGTGTAGGGGAAATTCCGGAGGCCATGAGTGAGAGGAAAAGACAGGAGACCAAAGGAAAACAGATTTATCGATTCATTGATTCCTTCGAGGTCTATTTCCTGAGAAGTAACCGAAGGAGATGCATGGTGAATGGTACTCAAAAGAATCATAAAATGAGAAAAATGTCATTAATAAGTTATTGGCAGCTGGAGGTGGAAATACTAATTTACTCTGCAGCATGCCTTCTTTGTTTCGGAAAGGACCAACTTTGGTGGTGCCACGTAGTTATTAAGATGTTGGGCAGAGAATTCCCTGGCGGTCCAGTGGTAAAGACTCCGTGCTTTCACTGCCCAGGGCCCGGGTTCGATCCCTGCTGAGGGAACTAAGATCCCACGAGCCGCGCAGCGGGGGCCAAAAAAAAAAAAAGATGTAGGGCAAATGTGGATTGGGACCAAGGAGGGTTCTTGGAGGAAGAGAACAAATCCCTTTGCGTTGAAGTTTAACGTTCTGTGTCTGATGGGTTGAAGTGACCATGACTGAGGACAGCTGTTTATAAATAAAGATCTCAAGAGGAAACTCATCTTAAGGAGGAAGGCAGTCTAGAGTGGTGGCCAAGGCAGCGCATCATTAGAAAAAGACACAGGGCATCAGGGCATGGCTGATGCTAGAACACCTCTTGGCCAAGGAGCGTGTGTGTGTGTGTGTGTGTGTGTGTGTGTGTGTGTGTGTGTAAACGTAAAGAGCTGAGTCAACAACAGATTATGGCTTTGGAAGGCCAGGCCAATCACAGAGTTCTGTGAGCACTGCTGTGTGTGAGCCTGGAGGAGAGATGCTCCTCCAGACCTTCCCTCACCTGAGGAAATACCATCACGGCAGCAAGTTCCTGTGGCCTGAGCATGACCAGGAGTGGACAGGGCTGCTCGGGGCTGCCAGTGCCTGGTAGAGGGCACTTTTTTTGGCAGAGACTCCATGTTGCACAGCATGGGGCTTTTCAAAATATAGGCACGATTTTCCAGCTTATTGGAGTTCCTGACTTATCTTGTAGCTGGGGGGTTGGGAGGAGACTTTCTATTGAGGAAGGCATGCATTATTGAGATAAATGGAAATAGGGATCTGAGATGGTTGGTTTTAAAATAAAATTAAATGTGACCTAATCTTTCTTGTGCCCCAAAATGGGCAAATCAGTCAGGGCTCTTCACACAAACTCTATCTATCTATCTATCTATCTACCTATCTATCTATCTATCTATCTATCATCTATCTATCTATCTTCTATCTATCTATCTTCTATCTATCTTCTATCTATCTATCTATCTCCTATCTATCTATCTATCTTATCTATCTGGCCTATCTGTCAGAAATTATACCAATAGGAAGGGAGAGAGACAGAGAAAGAGGGAGAGATTTATTTTATGGAATTGGTTCATGTGATTATGGGGGCTGCCAAGCCCCAAATCTGTAGGGCTGGCAGGAAGTCTGGAAATTTAGGTGAAAGTTGATGTTGTAATTTTGAGTCCAAGATCTGTAGGGCAGGACAGCAAGCTAGAAACTCAGGCAGGACTTCTATGTTACAATCTTTTAGGCAGAATTCCTTCTTCCTTAGGAATCCTCAGTTTTTGCTCTTAAGGCCTTTAAATGGTTGGATGAGGCCTACTCACATTATGGAGGATAATCTACTTTACATAAAATCAGCTAATTGTAAACGTTAGTACATCTACAAAACATCTTCACAGTAATATCTAGACTAGTATTTGACCAAACAACAGGGCATCTATAGTCTAACCAAGTTGAACTGTAAAATTAACCATCACACTGGGGAAACAGGCCAGGCTGGCCATTTACCAAAGAAACTTCCAACTTGATAATGGAATAGTGAATTTATGACAAAACGAAGTATGCAAAGTAGTATGTGGTATGTGTCATAAAAGGGATGCAAACTAAGTGATATAGGGGTTCTGAGGAGTGGGAGCTGGCAAAAACCTGGGGGTGACCCAGACAAGGACATTTCGGATAGAAGCAAAGGCCAGAACAGTTTCAGAGGAAAATCTCAGAGGAAAACATTGAATTGACATAGCAGAGCATAGCATGAGACATGTAGGAAAGCACTAGAAGACTGCAACAGACAGGACACTGAGACTTAAATGGAAAGAGAGGGGGCCTGGTGGGAGTTTCTGAACACGGGAGTGCTTTTGTATACAGTTACAGGGGGTTAAGGGTGTCATGGAAGGCTTGATTTTTTTAATATGGTAGAAATGTGATTAGAATTGTGCTCCAGGAAGACTACTATAATAAAGGTTTTCTGGATAAATGTGACAGAAAGTAATTCAGGATAAACAGTTGGAAGGCTCATAGCTATTATGCAGTGAAGGATGGAAATCAAGGTTGAAGCTGTAGCAATTAAATTAAGGGGTCATGTTTTAAAGATATGACAGAAGTCAATCTATAGGACATGTCAATTAATTGAGGGTAAAGCAAACAGGAATGGGAAGAGTAAAGGCAGATATTAATATTTCCAGACAATATGAATGAAAAAGTAAGGGTAATACTAACAGGACTAGAGAATTCAGGAAGAGAAACTGGTATGGAAGACAAGGTAATGATTTCATCTTCTGACATCTTGAGTTTGACATGCTGGAGGGACAATCTGGTGAAATTCTTTAGAATCCAGTTATAAACATGGTCTGGAACTCAGGAAGGAGGTCAGGATTAGAAATCTATGTTTGTTTCTAACGATTGTCTAGGTTAAGGTATGTCTGTGATACTCCCATGGTGGAGTCTTTGCCCTTCCAGGCAAATATCTCTTCATATTTACAAGGACAATACCATAGAGTGGTTAAAATTTTTCTTTTGGCTTCAGCGAGGTCCTACCCAGTTATTTACAGACTCTGTAAACATTGGGGGTGTTACTGAGCCTCCTTCTGCCTTGGTTTCTTTATCTGTAAGTTGGGAACAATAACATCAGGATGGTTGTATTTGCTAAGTTAATACGCATGAAATACCTGGCTGGGCTACTGTTATGCTCCTGGGACTCTTAACAGAGGTGCCTTTCCTCCTGCAGCTCAGATCCTCACCTGTGGATACCAGACATTCCTCCCTCTCCTGCCCACCCCAAATCTCACGTGAAACTCCTTTTCCTCTGCCAGTACGAGGTGAATTCACCTGGAGTGGTGAGAAAGTGCAATCCTTACCTGTCTGTCTATGGATATTCTTCTTTATTCTCCTCTGTATCTTGAGAGATTAGTTGATGATGTGAAGGTTGGGTTGTACCCTTAGCCTGAGGATGTGTATCTCTGGTTTAGGTCCACTTATATAGACAGAAAAGAAGTTTTCTTTACCTGTTCCCTGGAAGAAGAAAAATCAATCCTTAATCAGACAAACGTACTTGTGTAGAGATGATGGCTGAAGCTGCAGGAGTGGATGGCATTGCCAGTGGAGTGGGTGTAGAAAAAGAAGAGCATCTAGAACAGAACCTTGGTGGATACTATCATTTTTGAGTCTTGGAGAAGAAAAACTTGCTATAGTTATCACTAATAAGACAACCATAATTAATAGCAAGAGTCTTATTTCTTTTGTTCACCGCTGTATCCCCAGCATTTATTCATTCAACAAATACTTATTGATATCTATGAAATATAAACCACTAAATAGGCATTGTGCACATAGCAGTGAACAAATTAGGCAAACAATTTTGGCTTTCATGGAGCTTAGACTGTAGTAGGCACTTTAAAAAATACTTGTTAAATGAATGAATAAATATTTGAACAAGAAGCATGTCTGCAGAAAGGGGGCCTCTAGTATGTGCAAGCACTGCATTTGGTAGGCACTAGGAAGTCTGTAAAGGAATAAAGATAGGAGGTGATTCTTGGAGGATGGACAGGATTTAGAGGAATGGAAAGAAGGGCGAATGTTCGGAAGACGGATGCAGGGAGAGCACAGAGATGGGTATTTGCATGATGTCTTTAAGGAGTAAGAAGACAGTGGCTGGCAAGTTTGGGGGAGCATTCAGCTGCCCACAGGAGTGGAGAGGCAGAGAGTAGAGATAATGAGGTCAAAGAACTTGACTCATGTTGCAAAATAAAGAACATGAGGTTCCTATTTTGCGCAGGAGCCTTCATCCATCATCTCCAAATCAACAAATTTGACCATTACAGCATTTGCTGGTCAGTAAGGAGAGGAAACTAGCATCTGTTAAGCTTCTACCAAGTGCCAAACATTAGATCAGCAGCTATGCGTATATGGGACTTAAATGAATTTATCTCCACAACATTCATGTGCACAGCCATCCTATTTCTTTTCTTATTAAATCAGGTTTTATCTGGATTGGCTCAGACCAGCCAGGGTTGGTGAGAAATTGAATTTCCGTTTTTGCTGGAGAGGAATAGGCTTCGGCTCCCTTGCGGGGCGGGGCGGGGGAAGTGCCGTAGCCTCAGGATCTGCACAAGCCAGGAAGCTTAAAAAGGACTTCTGGTGTTTGGTCCACTGTTACTAAGACGTTTATATTGTGTCTCCTCTCTTCGTCAGCTTAGTGCCTGGACCATTGCTCCTGCCTCCCAGCCTTGAGGTGCTTGATGTCAAGTCCCCACTCATCCACTGGGGACCTCCAGTAGGGCTTCTGCCATCTTTAGGAGCAGGTTTCTGGCTCTCCTCCCGGCCCCAGTCTTCTCAGTACCTGGGGTGGGACACTCGTTTCCTCATCAAAGCACCTGCTCCCCCCCATCTCTCGTCCATAACTGCCCTCCCATACTCTCCTGTGCGGAGGTTGTCTTCAGGGCAGCTCATGCAACCAAAGAAAAAGTTCTTTCCCTCTGTGGTCAAGAAGTCTAAGACACGGGCCTATTCTGCCAGGACATGGGAGGGGGAGGGAAGAGGGGAAAAAAGAAAAAAAAATCAGTTCTTCATTTTCTGGCATTTCCTAGAGAAGCAAGAATAATACAAAAATTAATATGCCAGTGTGTTATCTCGCCATATGCATTATCTCCTCTAATCCTCCAAATCACAGCATGAGATAGGTACTGTTACTAAGATTTTATGGAAGAATTAATTCATTCAATAAGTATTTATTCTCTCTGCCTTACAGTGTCCCAGGCTCTGGAGAACAACAACAACAACAAAAAACCCAGCAACAACAAAAAACAGTGGGGCTTCCCTGGTGGCGCATTGGGTGAGAGTCTGCCTGCCAGTGCAGGGGACACGGGTTCGAGCCCTGGTCTGGGAAGATCCCACATGCCACGGAGCACCTGGGCCCGTGAGCCACAACTACTGAGCCTGCGCGTCTGGAGCCTGTGCTCCGCAACAAGAGAGGCCGCGATAGTGAGAGGCCCGCGCACCGCGATGAAGAGTGGCCCCGGCTCGCCGCAACTAGAGAAAGCCCTCACACAGAAACGAAGACCCAACGCAGCCAAAAATAAATATAAATAAATAAATAAATTTATAAAAAAAAAAAACAGTAAATAAGACAGAAAAAAATCCAAATGAAGACACTAAGTCTCTGAAAGTAAATACTGTGCTTGAGATCACATAATCCATAAGTGGAAAAGCTACGATGAGCCCAGGACTATTTCTCCAAAGTCCACACCATTTTATGCTGCTTTTGCAATATGAGTTATTCTGCAGAAAACTGCTTGGGCTTTTGACAGACTTCTTGGGAGAATAAAGTGTGACATCACAAGCAGTGATAATAATAGTACTTATCATGTAGTGATTGCCTACCGTGTAGCAGGCAATGGAAGAGATTGCCGGCAGTATCTCATTTAATCCTCACAAGAAACCCACATTGTCATTTTTCATGGTTCAAGGAAACTGAAAATTAACAGCACGTTTCTTGCCAAGATCACTGGACCAGCATGTGAGTGAGCAGAACTTCAATCTAAATATCATTATTCCAATCTGGGGTGCTAAAGAGTACTGTTCCTCATCCTGATTGCCTTGGGGTCTTGTTAAGTAGAAGCTCCTCCTTTCTCCCATCTTGGTTCTGCCTCCGGCTGGGAAACCTGTGGTGGGTCGGGTATGGATTAGCCAGCTTCTCATTCTTGTTCCTCAGTTACCAGCATCTACTGTTTTGGGTTTCTGCAGGTCTGGTTATAGAGGTCAGAGAGGACAGGCAAGGCACAGGGAAAGTCTTATGACTTGATCCCTTTCGTGGACAGTGAACGTCCAGCATTAATTCTTTATCCCAAGGGTCCCTACAGACGTTTCTTGTGGGTCCCCCACTCTGGACTAGGCTTCCAGAGGCCCCTTTGGGTAGCCCAGACTCTATTTAGACTTCTCAGACATAATTGAGGGGCTGGTCCCTACAGCCTTTAAACTCCGAAGAATACATGTTTCACTCTCTAAATGGTTCTTTTGAAGCCCCCTTACCTGGTTTAATGTGGCAAAGGGCAGGATCACCTCCTTGTCTTCTGCCCTGGATGGGTGACCCAGAGGGAAGGGAAAAACCTGACCCAAAGTCATCCTCATTGCCTGCCTCTGCAAAGGCTCAGTGAATTTCTTAGTGTCTTTTACACACCCTGGAGTTGGAGGGTGGGCTAAGGTGGCAGGAGTATCCCAGTGGGACCTGCACAGATTGTGAGACTATTTGGAACCTCTGCTGAAAACACAAAAAAAGTGTCATTTAATATCCAGTTTGCATTGGTCCCAGAAGCTGCTTAAGGATGCACAAGATCATAGGCTTTGGAATCAAATTGCCCAGGTTTGCATCTTTTTTCTTTTCCTTACTAGCTATATGAAGTGAGGCAATTATTAACTTTTATGTATATCCATTTTCTCTGCATATCCATCTATAAGACAGGGATTCTACCTACCAACCTCATAAGGTTGTTGGAAGAATATAGGAGGCAAATACGTGTTAACTGAAGCACAACGCCGGTCATGTGGCTAATGTCCCCAAACTGAGCTGTTATTATTCTCACCACGTTGTCCTGTACATCAATTTCTGAGACAGATTGAAGATAAACACTTCTGAGTTTAGAGCACAGGCTTTTGTAAAACCGAAACTCAAGAGGCAGATATAAGAGGTAAAATATATATGAGTTCTTTTAGAACTATGGCTTAATTGGATTTAGGGCTGCCATGATTTCATTTCCCTTTCCAGAAAGGGAGTTTGCTGTCTAGTTTGGGCTGCTGTATTTCTTCCAGTGTGGTGTTACTATTTTCAGGTTGATCAGAAGCAATGTGCCGTGGTAATTAAGCCAGAAGACACCGGGGCAGTCAGACTTAGCCTCTGATCTCGGCTCTGACACTTGATAGCTACTATGACTTTTTGCAAGTTACTTAATTTCCTCATCTGAAACACAAAAACAATACTTGTGCTTACTTCATAAAGTTGTTGTGAGGATTAAATAAGATAATGTAGGTAAAGAGCCTGGCACAAAGGTGGGCTCAAAAAATGGTAGCAATGGTATGGTAGATGGTGCTAGAGTTTGGTTATTGATCATGGATTAGAAGCAAAATGTCTTTTGACTTTTGTTGTCAACAGATCTAAATTGTTAGAACTAATCTCCCCAAAGTAGGTTGGATCTGCTACAGAAAAATTTGAATGTATTAGACTATGAACACACAATCTCAAAAGCTGACATAATGATTGGTGCTGGTGGAGAGGGGTCTGGTTGACTTATTGAGAAAGGCTCAGGTTTCATCTAAATCCCTAAAAATAGTGCTAGAAACAGGGACGGACCATGGGGGTTCAAGGCCCCTCACTGGGAGGTGGAGAGCTCTCTGCTTTCCTCTCAGACTTTGCCAAATGTTTCTTCCACCTTCTCTTCAAAGTATGAGCCTGTTGGTCTCAAAGTCATCCCAGAAGGCCCTTCCCTCAGTCCGAATCCTTGGCATTTATCTGACCATTGGCTTAATCCAGTTCAGGTTAGGATATGCATTTTGTGTCTATTCTTAGTTGTGCTCAGTTCTTTTTACCATATCTTCCTCTTCAGAATATAGTGGAACTGCTCTGGGGACAGATGTAATGAGCCAGGCTCTGACTCTCTCGGCTCCACTCTGTTCTGAAGAGACTCTGCCTAAGCTGCTTTCCTCAGAGGATGCCATCTAGGCTGGGTGTCATCAATGCTTGTTAAATCCCAATATGCACTGATCTTATCTACTTTCTAGCAATATTTTCTTCCGTCCTCACCTTGTAGTTTCGAGTCTGGGCTGGTCATGGCTGAGTGGTTTACCCAGAGGACACAACGATCAAATTGTTACCTAACGCAAGTCCATGTGCCTAGCGCACAACGAGGCCAAAGAAACCAAAATGTCGAAGTTTGGAGCAGAGAAAAGTTTATTGCAGGCCCGAGCAAGGAGATCGGGTGGTTCTTGCCCCCCCAGACCCTGAACTCCCTGAAGGGTTTCAGCAAAGCCTTTTTAAAGGCAAAGTGAGGGAGGGGTGTCTCAGGGTACATGATCAGCTTGTGCACAATTCTCTGATTGGTTGATGTTGAGGTAACAGGGCAGTTAACCATTATCAATTCTTAGGCATCTGTAGGTCTGGGGGCTACATGCTCACGATCATCAAGTAGTTAATTTCTTCCATCTGGCAGTGGTTTCTATTTATTTATTTTTTAAACTATTTATTTATTTATTTATTTATTTAGTTGAGGCATGCGGGATCTTTCGTTGTGGCACGTGGGCTCTTTGTTGCAGTGTGCAGGCTTCTTTCTACTTGTGGCACACAAGCTCTAGAGCGCACGGGCTCATTAGTTGCGGCGAGAGGGCTCTCTAGTTGTGGTGTGCGGGCTCAGTAGTTGCAGCATGCGGGCTTTAGTTGCCCTGCGGCATGTAGGATCTTAAGTCCCTGACCAGGGATCGAACTGGCGTCCCCTGCATTGCAGGATGGATTCTTAACCACTGGACCACTGGGGAAGTCCTCTGGTGGTGTGAAAAACTCAGGAAATATGTATGAGATACTATTATCTGAGTACTTCAGAGAGGAGCTAGAGCAGAGTGTATGGGAGAGGGCTCTAACCCGAGAAGGCCCCATAGGGTCCTACTTGGTTACAATATGGCCCCGTTGATTGGGTCGATTGGGATCCTGTAGATCTTCCTTCTGATAGTGCACTTTGAGCTAGTATTCCTTCTTGCTGGTGCTCCGTCCCACAGGCTCCAGGGTGCTGGTTGTCCAAGGACGCCCCCCCCACCCCCCCAGGGCTTTTGGATGCTGCTTGGGGGACTGTCATTCTCTTTTTCACAAGTTGTCTTCCTCATGTGCTTATCTTCAGATAAAGATTAATAACACAATTAGGAGCTCAGATTTTTATAATTTTTTTAGAGAGAGAAGTAGAGAAAAAGAAAGAGGGAGAGACAGACAGACAGGGAGAGAGCAACTTCTGTACGACAAGAGGTCTTCTTGTCACATCAGAATCATCTGTAGAGCTTTTAAACACACATGCCTGGCCCCATCTCAGATTTTTTTCTGGGCACCCATCTAAGTTTGTTGACTATGAATATTTGTTGATACCAGTCTTTCCACTTGTGTAGTTTCCCTGTCTGGATCCTCTGAGAGGCATGAAAGAGGCAGTGAGGTGGACTCAGCCACAGATGGAAGTTAGACAGGAGAGTGGATGAAGAAAGGACAAATGAGCAAGGATATTGAGTATGTGGACAAGGGGGTGATTGAAAGATATAGAATCAATAAAGATGGGAGAGCTGTTGAAGATCCTGGTGAGGTCTCAGAACAGGTATAGTGAAGCTGGTTGTGCAGGTCACTGGAAGGAGAGGAGGATGTTATCAGAGCGTGACATTTTTCCGAATTAGGATTCGGAGGGAAAAAACTGCAAAGACAGGACAATAATTCAGGTATGCAATAATCAATATAAATGAGCCTCTGGTAATCTGAAAATGGAATGATTTCTCAATCACCCCAGGCTTTAATTCAGTCCTTACTTTTCCTCCTGGTTGCATTACAGTCTCTATTTAACCTCTGATCCCCTTATTTTGGTGTCTCCAGTTTATAGCTTTTCCCATGTCCCTTCAACTATTGACAAAACTTGGACTCTCTGGCTTTGAACCTCGGTGATAGATTTCTATCCTTCTATTGGTATTTCCTACTGCTGGCTGCTCCAGGGAACCATCTGAATGAAACCCTGGCCCTTACACCACATATCAACACTGATTCCTTACCTGGGTCTACCTTGGCCTTTGCAAAAAGTATTGGGTACCAGGTTTCTTGCCTTAGTCCAGTGCTTTTCTTCACACACACACACTGTCATGTTCTCCTACATGCTTCAGAGCCTGGCTTTCTGTTTGTGACTAAGGACCCAGTTTCACCCTCTGGTCATGCACCCTTTAGAGCTCTCTCTTTGGGTTCCACTGACTCTCCAGATCTTCACTCAGTTGCCTTGAGTAGTGATATGACAGCACTATGGGGGTGACCTGTCTGTTGCTGCTCTCAGCTTTTCTCTAGCTAAGTAGCCCTATTTGAGCTCAGCTCTTGAAATATTTCTGAGAATTTTCTCTTGCTTAACTTGTTTGAGATCAGTCAACTCAACTGATTTTCCTAATTCTGAAAGTGATCAATAAATGACTCAGGAAGCCACAGAAAAGACAGTTAGTGTGGAGGCAGAAGATCCATCCTCATGTGATACTGGTGCTGATTTGGGTAATTTTGCATTGACTTGAGTCAGAATGGGAGTGTGCTGTGCTTTAGAACATGAACAAGGTGACAAGAAATAAGGTTAGCTGCTTTCAGGAGTCACTGGCACTCAGTCTATATTTGGAATCCAGGAACTTTTAGTGAAAAATGGTATTTCTTACCAGGCTCCATGCAACCTTACACTTACCCAAACCTGTCGTTAGACGTTAGTAAAAAGGCAAAGATTTCTACCACAAACACATCTTCCCGGAGATCTAGGGTAATGGTAACAAGATGGCAACAACAAGGGATACACTTTGTTAAATTTCTGTTGTTTTATTGTTTAATTTACTTTAAACCTATGTGAGATGCTACTAACTAAGGCACTTGTAAATAACTAGAGTGGTAGAAAGAACGCAATCTTGAATGAGGCAGATTTGATTTTGAATTAGAGCCCACCCACCCCTATGCACTATGTCATCCGGGACAAGTTCTTACTCTCTCTGAGCCTCTGTCTCCTCATTGGTAAAGTGGAGGTATAGTACCTGCCTTACCCAGTTGGCAAAGTGCCTACCACATAGGAGATACTCGTGGATACTATGGATTGGCTATTCAACATCCACTCCAAACCCCCTATGCGGTACCCCCTCATTGCAGAGGCTGGAAAGCTGAAAAGGAAATTTCTCAGACTCTCTTGCAGCTAAAGTTCTGGATTTGATTTCAGTTCCATCAACTACATGCACCCAAATAAGATTTGAATATGGAACAGAGTTAAGGGGAGAGAGAGAGAGAGATTGCAGGAGGTAAAGTGCCCGCTTTGCTGACACAGACTGTGACGGAGACAAGGTGACAGCTGTGAACAGCTCCCCGAAGGAGTGGCTTTCTGCAGCAGCAGGGTCCACTTTCCTTATTATGGGGATTCTGGGGGCTGGGAGTTGTTCCTGGAAGTTTAGTCTAGAGTTCGCTCCCCTAGCCCTTCCAGTAATTGCGGAAGCCCCTGAATACCTGATATAAATCTCTTTATGCTGAAATTGGTAATAACAGTTTCTGCTACTTAAAACTGTAACTGAAACAAAACTGAGTGAATGGTAGCCAAACAGCAGCTAGTCTCCTCCTCCTCCTTATGATGACATATACACTGGGCTATATGTAGGTTCTATATAGGTTGTAGGAAATGCAACAAGGGATGGGGCACAGTTCCCCTTCCTAGGGAGCTTATTGTTTTGTGGAAGAGACACACTTGCAAGTGAACACACTTTAAGATAATCTAAGCACCATGTTATCACCAAACTGCTTTGAGAACCAAAGGATGGGGTAAAATAGCAATGGCTTGATGGGCTGGATCAGAGGGATGGCATTTTATAGTATTGGGAATAAATGCTATAAAAAGATCAATAGGTGGAAAGAAGGGAAGGGGTGAAAGGGGAGAAGAGAGCATTTCCAAATGAGGGGCCCAGTATTTGCAAAGGGGTCAAGATGTGTATGTGCTGTTTAGAGAAGCATGAGAGGCTTGGTGGCTCTTGGCTGCAGCTGGGATGGAGAGGGGTGGGTATAGGATGGGGAGCATTAATGAGTTTGAAGAGTTAGGTTCTGACCAGATTGTGTAGAAATATATGTGCCTAATTAGGAAATTTGAACTTTATCATCCAGTGCTAGTGAGCCAGCAGGGATTTTGAAGCAAAGGAGTGAAAATAAACAATTTTTCTCTTTATGAGGAAAATTCTGGCATCAGTGTGGAGAATACATTGCAGGATGAAGATCCTCAAAGGCAAACAGGAGGCTGTTTAAAAAAAAAAAAGGTGAGAGAATGAGAGTGGCAGTAGTGATGGGAGGAGGGGCAGAATTTAGAATAGGTTTCTGAAATAAATATGTACAGAATGATGAGCAATTAGATTGGAAGGAGAGAAAGTAGAAGGGAATGAAGTAGGTAGTCAGAATACAGGGTTCATTGGAGTAAGAACTTTGTTCATGGAAATATCCACAGTACCTAGAATAATGTCTAGCACTGAGTAGATGGTCAATAAATATTTATTAGGTGAATGGGGTGAGCTACAGTGTCATGAACTGGATGATGAGATTATTTTTGGCTGCCTGTGGAACATCCAGGTAGAAATGTTCACTGTGCCAATCTGATGCTTAGAGGAAAGATCAAGCCTGAGGTTATACACAGAAGTCTTAGAGAAGTTGAGCTTAGATGAGATGTTCCAGGGAGAATATGTCAAGTGCGGAGAGAGCTAATGGTGGACTTCCGGGATGCACCAGACCTTAAAAAGTTGGCAGAGTGGGACTTCCTGTGAAGAAGCTTGAGATGCAGTGACCAACTAGCAGTCAGATCCAGACATGTTGGAAAGGTAGGTTAGGAGAAACTTGTTGGTACATAGTGTTAACTCCGTGCTGAGATCAAATTGGATAAAATCCTAAAACAGGCCATTGGGTTTCTAAATTAGGAGGTCTTTCATCTTTTTTGCTAGTCCCACTTGAATAGAGTTGTAGAGACAGGAGTCATATTGTCAATCGGTTTGGTACTGAATGGAAGGTGAAAGATTAACGAGAATAAGTGTTGATTTCCATGTCAAGAAGTACAAGGACAAGGAGAAGGAGGGGGAGAGAGTAGTAACCAGGAGAGAAGCAGGGCTCTCCTCTTTAGAAGTGGCAGAAACCCACCCAAACTTGCTTAAGATGCGGATAAAGAATGCCGCTTGCCACATCTAGTAAACAAAGGATGTTGTAGACATCAGCCACCAGCCACTGCAGCCCCCCGAACTGTGCACCCTGCGGGGATTCAGGATGGAGAAGAGCAGGATGTTAGCCCTAGATAGTTAAGGTGCCTATCAAAGGAATAATTTCAATCAGCCCAGACTCTTGCATCTTCCCACACATAGAAAAGTGCTAAACTTATTAACTTGAGATGTCTGGTTTTCTTTAATTAGCAGTAATTTTTTGATGTTCCGACTACCTAATCTTTGTTGCAAAAACTCCTGTATATCCTGGCTTCTACCCCTACCTCTTCGGAATAGTCCCTCCGAGCTATCTGAGAGGCTGTGTCTCAGGCTTAAGTCCTCAGCAAGTCCGTGGAATAAAACATAATTCTCAACTTTTAGGTTGTGCATTTTTTTTTCAGTGGACAATGGATGTAAAAAGTTTGGGGAGAGTTACTGGCTTATGTAACCAAAACATGGGTAGGGCAGGGATGCAGCTGGTCTAAGAATGGTCGCATGGGAACTCTGACGGAGCCGTCTTTTGGTCTCTCAGCTCAGCTTTTCTCTGTGTGCCAGTTTTATTCTCTTAGCAAACTTCTCTTTGAGGACCAAGCTACTGGCAAATTCAGCTTCCCACTCATATAGTTTTACCACGAAAGAGGAAAAAAACTTTTCCCTTGCAGTTTTAGTTTGAAAAATTTAGGGAAGGCTTTTGGTTGGTCTTATTTGGGTCATGTGACTGGCTGCCCATTGGACCAGTCACTGCGGTCAGGGACTTGTTCATTGGCCATAGGATCACCGTATAATAATCACTGGGACTAAGTTGATGTGCTCCTGTAAGAAGATGGCAGCTCCTATGTTGCAGTGAGGAAGGATCAGGATGGAGAGAAATTTCTCCCAAAAAAGCAGGGCAGGTCAAACAGGGTCACTGAGGGGATAACTGTGACCCAGACATTTAACCCAAATGTTCTCTACTGTAAGAAATGGCAAACAGAATGCAGTAGATTGAGCGGTGCCTAGGAGAGGGGGGCAGCTAGGACAGTAAATGCACATTTCTCTTTCGAGAAGACTGGGGTTTGTTTATATAGAGAGTGGCCTCGGAGTGGGGGGGTGATTTATCTCTCCCTCAGAGTCTGAATATCCTCACAAAACATCCCCCCCAAAACATACAATACAGGTAAAAAATTACGATTGCTAGGCAAATTTGGTCTGAAGGCCAATCTCCTAGCTCCTGCACTTGCTGATGAAGGGGAGAAACCTAGTGGAGAGGATGAGATTAAAGATACAGGAAATGGAGGAAGGGGCTCGCTAATGGAAGTTCTAGAAGCTGGAAGAGAGTATGTTTGGTTTTGAAGAGGAGAGTCATTTTGCCTCTAAGAAAGAATCAAAGGAGGAACGTGGAAATATATAGATATTGATATCTATTGCTAAGGGGTTGCAAACAAATATGTTTAGAGTGGAAGGGATGGAGGAGAAAATACTTCACGTGGCCATCATCTGCGTTGGGAAGCGAATGGCACAGCCTGGCTTAAATGAAAGGGACAGTATGCACGGAGTCAGGGATTTGAAGAGAGTGGTTGGAAATATTGAACTTCCATGGCGGAGAGTGTGAATAGGAGCAGCCCATGGATAGAGTAAAGGATTTTTGAGCAGCTTTATGGAGCATTGATGATAAACCTGACTCAGTAGAAAGGGAGTATTAACTAAATTTAATCATAAGAGCTAGCATGTTTTGAACTCTTCCTATACACCAGGCATCTTGTGAGGTTCTTTATTTGAACTGCCTCATGTAATCAACTCAACCACAGGTGAGGGAACTAAGACAAAGAGAGGGAGACAACTTGCTCAGTTCATGCATTTGGAAAACAGCAGAGATGGGATTTAGTTCCAGGCCTGTCTGACCTCAGAGTCGGAGCTCTCACCTCTACAGAACACTCTTCTTTTTGGCTGCTTTTCTCATTACATGCCCAGGTGGGCTGTCCACAGGCAAGGGAGGTAGAAAGCTCAGAGCCCAAGTTTTATAGCTTCTCTTGCATTGGGTCATGCAAAGAGCATTTGCATCCCAGCACTGACATTCTTAGCATCGTGGCTTTGGGCAAGGCGCTCAGCTTTTAGGAACAATGAGGTGATAAGCAGCAGAAATGAACCAACTGGCTAGAGTCAGATGGAATATTTGAAGGTACATGGGATTTAGAGGTAGAGAACCCGAATTTGAAATGGATCTGCCACTTTTCAGCTAGTTTAGGGCAAGTTATCTAAACTCTGTACACATTTTTTTTTTTTTTTGCTTCTCACTTTTGAATATAGGTCTGGAAATATGCTCTTGGCAGGAATGTGGTAAAAATGAGAGAAAGTAAAGCATTAGAAGAGTGCCTGGCGTACAGTAGATGCTCAAATCTTAGTCCTTACGTTGTTGCCTTATCATGACAAGGTGGATGGGGGAGAGCCACTTGGCCCTTTGTCTTTACTAAGATAAGCCAGTATATTTGTGCTTTCCTATCTTCTCTCCTAGTTGTATAATACATAGACCAGTGTTCCCAACTGGGAGAGATTTTGCCCTCCAGTGGACATTCGGTTCCATCTAAAGCATTTTTGAATATCACAGCTGGAAGGGAACTACTGGAGTCTAGTAGATAGAGGTCAAGGTTGCTATGAGACATCCTCCAGTGCACAGAACAGTCCCCAAGAACAAAGAATGATCTGGCCATTGGACTGATGTTGAGAAACCCTGCTAAAGAGGACAACACTGATGAAATGAGGCCAGTAGGAAGACATGGTGAGGCAGAGAGGAAGAAGAGGATATTTTCTTCCTTTAGATATGTGACCCAGGTTCATCAAGTAGAGCTTTAAAAAGCTCTGTCAGTGGAATATAAACAGACTAAATCAACCAGCTGAGCAAATGGCCTCCGGAATATTGCTGCCTTTTCCTTTTCCTCTTCCAGTTCTGACAAGAGTGGCTTGATTTGGAAAGCTTGCTGCCACTTCTCCTTGTTGTGAGGGAACACTGCCTGAGGACTCTGTCGTCAGCGTTACCGGGTGTGCAATCAAGACTTCGACCACTTTTTCTGAACTGAAAATTGGGTTACCTGATGAGTCAAGTATGAGCGTATCTATGGGGACAAGGTGACAGGACTTGTAAAATTGGGACAACCTGGAGCTTCCAGCTTGTGTCCTTGGAAAAGAGAAGACAGAAAGAACTCTGGACATGGAGCTGGGAGATCCAGGTACAAATCTCCACTCCCCTGATTACTGGCTGCCTGATCCTAAGACAACCCTAATCTTCTCTGAGCCTCAGTTTCTTCATTTGTAAAATTAGAGTAATGATACTTGCCTCGGTGGTTGAAGTACACATGAATGCCAGGATGCATTTGAAAGTGCTTTGGAAATTGACGAGTCCAGTCAATTAACATTATTATTTAGGGTGTTTTAATAAATAGTACTAGTGACATATATGAGGTGTGAATATATAATAATAACATTATATTTTCTATATAAAAATGTACATAAATGTAACCAGAATTTGGATACTCAACCAAATATAGACTTCTTAGGGGCAGAATCCTTGGCTGCTTTGTTCACTTCCTGGCACGTACGTCAGAGGAAAACCACATGAACAATGTTGGAGTCTTTCTATATTTTTCTTTGCAAATGTAAAGCATATGCAAAGTAGCCGAGCTTTCCAATTAGCTGGCTCTCAGAATAAAGTGAGAAAGTGATACATGTAGGTAAAATTGTTATATGATTGTCAACAATTCTGATTAAATACATTTTGCGTCAGTTTTTGAAAACAGAAAGTTTTGTCTTTGATTAAAATAAAATTTGAAAAACAACACCTCCTCCCTAACAGAATGTTCCTAGCTTTTTTTCCCCCTTCTTTTGTGGCTTATCTCAGGATAGAAAACATCTGAGAAGGCCCTGTAGTTCATTCATGGCTTAGCTCTTACGAGTGAAAGTCTTCAGAAATGTAAATGTTCTGGGTCACGACTGACCATGTTCGCTGGCACTTAGGCTAAGTTTTACTATTTTTGCATAGTAGGCATTTAATAAATAATTGCTGAAGGAAGAAAAGAGGAAGACATGAGATCAGGCATGTGAAGTGGTTATCAGGATGCCTGGCTCATAGTAGTTGCTCAATAAAAGACAGATGCTTGGATTTGTAAACGATGAGATGCCCTGAGTAAGAGTATTAAAAGGAATGTGCTGTGGATTCTGAAGAAGACAAGAAGTATTCTAGGGGCTCCTATAAAAGACTTTGGCCTCTTGGTAAAAGAGATGAGAAACTGCCTTGATTCTCCTTATTTTTATATTGAACCCAGACATGATGCCATTTGTGGCATAAAATGACAGGGGTGAGGACAGAGGTCATATGTCAATGGTGGTTGAGTAAAAGTCCGCCTTCATAACAGCTTAATGGAGCTGACATACCAGCCCTACACTGCTGACCTCCTGACTTGTTGTTGTGTGATTTAGATAAGCCACTAGATGTTGGATTTGTCATTTTGTGCAGCCAGAAGGAATCCTAATGATCCAGCCACACTAGACTCAGCAGGCACATCTGCACATGTGGATCCCACCACCAATGAGGTGCAGTCTTGAGATGGAAAAGCAAAGACCTTCCCCTGTGTCTCCTTTATACTGGCCTTCAGTTTTATTTCTTGGTAAGTTGCCAGTTACGTTTTTATTGATGTTACACACAGGATTATCATTTCTTGAGCTTCCTTCTAGCTCTCATCTCATATTCCCCACGCCTCTTCTTCAGGATGACAATGATGAAGAGGAGGATAGTGTCTATATCCAAGTCCAACTCATCTCAGACGTTTGGTGGCTCATCTCAGAGCCACATAAATTCACTCCTGGAACTGCCCTCTGGACACCGAGGAAGTAGGCAGGAATGTCAGCTCTGCCTACAAGTGCAGAGATGATCTAGACCAGGGGTCCCTTGGAGGTGCATCAAAGACTTACTGAGGTGGGTGGTCTTGTAGGGGTGCCCAGAAGGCCAGGATCCATCCTCTTCTTTCTCTCCTGTCCACTAGGATTTCTCCATTTTGATCGGTATTGCATAATGTACATTAGAAAAAGGGCTCCATGACTACACTCCTGATACACAGATCAGTAATAAGAGGAAGAGAGAGGTTAATCTAGCACACACTTAAACTTATGGTTACCAAAGTGGATAGCAGCGGGGAGAAATAAATTAGGAGGTTGGGATTAACATATACACACTACTATATATAAAATAGATAAATAACACAGACCTACTGTATAGCACAGGAAACTCTATTCATATCTTATAATAACTTAGAACGGAAAAGAATCTGAAGAAGAATATCTCTATATATATCCATATATATCTGAATCACTTTGATGTAACCTGAAACTAACACAACACTGTTAAGTAACTATACTTCAACAAAAAAAGAAAAAAATCTAACATATACTTGTTGAGAGTCCACTATATACGCAACATCACTGTGGGCAGGTCTGTGTGCTGTACAAATCTAAAGGCTGCAGTTCCCATACACTACAATGTGAATGCCGCCCTGGAGTTGTGCAGTGAGGCAGCCCTATCTACAGGTGCCATGTACATGATGAGTACGATGGTGTGCTTACCTTAAGGCACTAAGAATTGTCTGTAAGGAAGGAATGGGGAAGATATGAAGGACACACTGCAGTTCTTACGTAGGGCAGAGTGAGATAAATATAAGACATCTCAACTCAGGATGATGAAAGTTTAAAGAGATAAAAGGTACAAAGGGGGTGGTATCAAACAACTTTGAACAGGAAGCAATATTTAATATGGACCTTGAAAGAAAGCTAGAAGCATGTGTGGATTAGTATAGACTGGGACCACTGAAAGAGGTCTTCACAGAGGATAGGTGATAGGTAATAGGTGAGTACACAGCTCCTAGTGCCTTCATGGGAAGCAAGGTTATTATCCCCATTTTACAGATGAGAACACTGAAGGAACGAGGTTGAAGAGTTTGCCCAAGGCCTTACAGCTAACAACTGGGGGACACAGGATTCAAAATCAGACCCATTTGCTGTCTAAGCCTGAGCTCTTTCTAGGCTCATCCTAAAATAATTTCAGGCAGAGGAGAAGGAAACTACTCTATAACTTGGATTGAAGACTTAATCATCTAACCCTCATGGCAACCCCAGAAGGTCCTGCTGTTATCTTCACTTTAAAGCGACCCCCGAGCCAGATTACACAAATTGGGGTCCTCGTGCAGCCTTGATGATGATCTAAGTATCCTTTATTTCAAGGCAATACACCTTCCTCTCAAGCACATGGCTTCCTCACGTGAATCAAAAAATAAGGTTGGGAGTGGGGTGAGGGAGGATTTGCCTACTCTAGATCTTTCACATAGACGGAATCATACAATATGGGATTTTTGTGTCTGTCTTCTTTCACTTAGCATAGTGTTTTCAAGGTTGAAAAACATATTTTGAAAGGAGTATTTTTGTTGCATCCACCAGCAATTTCGTCCTGCTTGGAGGTGGAAGGCAAGTCCTCCCTGCTGTCACTGCTTGCAGAACAGCGGCCCCTCGTGGACTCCGGGAGAAGTTCGCTTGTCCACCTGCAGACAAGCAGTGAGGAAATGAAGGTTGAGAGGGTTCATTTAAAAAGACGGGGATTTTTTAAAAAATCAAATTTAGCTTGTCCTCACTACCAAAGCCTTACTAAAGCAAGACCGCAGGGGGAAACATCTGTCAAACTGGTGTTAGCAATTGATGGTCATCAAGCTCTGTATTACAGGGAATCTGCAGGGTCGAGATAAGTGTATGGGGTCATTTGCATTGCTTGTGATTACTCCAGCAGGATAGGATGTCCTTGTAAGTTAGCTCCAATAAAATAGCAGCTGCCTTTAGAGAAATCCATACTTAAAGTTATGTTAAATACCCATAAATTAAACCTAAACACTGTTGTGCTATTACTTTGGTTATTAGTAGCAATCAAGTGTTTAAGTGCTGAAAATTGCCCCATCAAAATTCAAGTCCATGGCAACCAAGATAATAAAGAAGAAACATATTCTTATGTTGATAAGGTTATATTTGAAACTTGTCCTCCCCCAGTGAGACAAGCTAAGTAGTTAAATAGATCTTCGGCCAAATATTTGTTCCCATTAATTGGCTCCTCTTCAGCTCTAGCACATTCCTAGGTACATTTTCTTCTCCTGACATAAAATGGACCCAGGGCAATAGAAGAGAGGCACCTAAAGGGAGATTTTGTAGAGAGCAGGTGGGAAGTCAATATTCACTAATCCTAATAAAAGCCTCCTTGTGTGTTTCTTCCATGGCTCCCTGAACTTCTTTCAGCAATTAGTAAATTGTTGATTACTTAATTATTTTATATGTCTGTTCTTCCTCCATGGGGAGATGTGCTGAATATTTATATCTCTGTATCCCTATCTACCTATCTATCTAACCCTCTATGTAACCATCTATCTATCTATCATGTTTCCTAAAGTCCAGAAGAGGGCCTAGCTTATAGTAGGTCCTCAGTAAATATTTTTGGATTGATTGTCTAATTGAAAAGCATTCTGGAAATATGGTTTCTAGTTTTGACTTGGTATCTTGTGTTTTGACTTATCTAAGTTCTTGTGAGAATCAGATGAGATAGTGTGCTTTAAAATAGTACTTTTAAATAGTAAGTTTCCATTTTTTTTACCATTTTTAAATTGAAGTATAGTTAATTTACAATGTTGTGTTAGTTTCAGGTGTACAGCAAAGTGATTCAGTTATACATATACAGATTCTTTTTCCATTATAGGTTATTACAAGATATTGAATATAGTTCCCTGTGCCATGCAGTAGGTCCTTGTTGTTTATCTATTTTATATATAGTCGTGTGTATCCATTAATCCCAAACTCCTAATTTATCTCCCTCCCCTGCTATCCCCCACCCACTAATAAATAGTAAGTTTCATAATGTTACTTATTAAAATGAATGATAATAATTAGCCTTCTGCAGTCTTTGGTTTGGTTCAATGTAATTGATTGAGTGCCTATTGCATGCAAGATATAGGTGTGGACATTGCCCAGGCGCCCCAGAAAAGTTAGGCACAGCCCCTGTTCTAAAAGAGATTTACAAGATTTGATAAAAGAAGAGAACAAGACAAAAACGAAAACAAGCATGTCAGGTAAGCTCTTCAAGTTACTTAACTATTGGTGTGACATAGGCAACTAACAATGAGAACAGAAGTCAGCTGGTAAAGCTGAACATCAATCCTAAGTAGAGGTAAAGTGGGCTTTACAATTATGTCTTCAGTGAAAAAGAGAATAAGGAACAAAGTAATAGTGCTATTCAAACTTTCCCACTGAAGTACACATAAGAGCAAATAAGAGTTTAAAAAAATGTCCATCGATCTGGGCCTGTGTGGCCCCAAATGGCCTGCTATGATTTTGAATTACTTTGAAGTCATGGCTATGTCTCAAACATCATGTACATTTTGCATTCTATACCATAGTGTATCTCATTTACCTTGTGTTATAATATAAAAATACCCTGTATCCCTGCTCAAAACCTGAACATAACTGATGTTCCAGGCAGCCTCAGTGAATTTGTTTAGGACCCTTGGGCATGCTTCCTTGCACTGTGGAGGGTGTACCCCACTTGAGAAGCTGGGGACCCCAGTGGGGAAAGCATGGAGTAAATCATTCAGTCAGAGGTAGACTTTTGTCCCAAAGGATCTAATTCTCTTTTGGGTCTGCACACTGTGTGTGTGAAGGGCAGCGCATCTTCATTTTATTTACCTTTTCTTCCAGTCTTATTGAGATATAATTGACATACAGCGCTGTACAAGTGTAAGGTATACAGCATAATGATTTGACTTACATGCATCATGAAATTATTATCACAGTAAGTTTAGTGAATATCCAACATCTCATATAGATACAAATGAAAGAAATAGAAAAAAAACCTTTTTCCTTGTGACGAGAACTCAGGATTTACTCTCTAACAGCTTTAATAAATAACATACAGCAGTATTTATTGTGTTGTACATTACATCCCTAGTACTTATTTATCTTATAACTGGAAGTTTATACCTTTTGACTGCCTTCATCCAAATCCCCCTTTCCCTCATCCCCCAACTGTGGTAACCACTAATCGGATTTCTTTTTCTATGAGTTTGTTGAAGTACAATTAACCTACAACACTGTTAGTTCCTGGTGCACAATATAGTGATCCAATATTTCTGTACATTTCAAAATGATCACCACGAGGAGTCTAGTTACCATCTGTTATTATACAAAGATATTCCTTTATTATTGACTGTACTCCCCATGCTGTACCTTTCATCCCTGTGACTCACTGATTTTTGTAACTGGAAGTTTGTACCTCTTAATGAGAGACATTTAATTTAATTTATTCCAAGCTTAGAAGACTTGGAATTTTGTCATTCACTGCAGAATTTTAAAATAAAATCTTCAGTTTTCCTGTTTCTAGACTAGTTTGACTCAATTTTTTGTGACAACTATATATTAAATACCTTATATATTGTGCTATAGTAAAAACCAAACCAAACCAAAACAACCTTATTGAGTACTGATTCTTCAATAACCCCATTCTTCCCATGGATGAAGAAATAAAGGACCAAAGAGACTGCCTTGGCCCAGTTCTCACTGTTGGTAGATGGCAGAACCAGAACATCAATTGACCCAAGGACTTGGAATTCAAATCCAGTGCTTTTCCCATCATTACACTTACTTCTTTTCAAATTCAAATTGTGAATATAAATCTTTATTTAGAAAGTTGCCCTTAGGTAAAAAGGAAGGTTGTTTAACGGTGACTCCTGTAAATAATGATGCCCTCAGAAGCTTCCTAAACTACCTGGATGACTTCCCAGGCTCGTAAGGGTGAGCGGGGCCAGAGGTTTGATTAACACTCTACGTCCCCCATGCCAGCCATTCTCTGAGGTCCCTGGTGATTTTCTGAAGACCAAATTCAATTGCTTTTCCTCAGACTCACCTATCTTGACCTCTCTGCAGCATTTGGACATTGGGGACTGTCTCCTCCAACTTGACAAAAAAATTTTTTATTGGACTTCTGTGAAAATACACCTTCTTTCATTTTCTTGTAGTTTCTGCTGTCACTGTTGCTGAGTTTTCTTCTTAAATCTTGCCTCTTATATGTGGGTGATTTTTGATTTTTAACAGTTATGTCTCCCTCTTTACTAATTATCTCTGGGCGACTGCTACTGATGCGTGATGCTAAACAAGAGCCTTCATAGACAATACCTGTGGTCCTAACCACTGCCTGAGCTCTAACTCTGTATCCCACAGGGCAGAAGACTTTCCACTTACATGTCTTCCTATTGCCTCAAGCTAACAAGGCCTGGTTTTCATCTTTTCTAGACCCACCTCACCTCCCGACGTGCCCATTTCTGCCAGTGTCACCACCTTCCATCCTCACAGTCGCTATGGCTCAAAACTTTGGAATCATCTTTCCCTCATCCTTCTCATTTGTATGTACATTATATCCTCCCGGTTACCAATACTTATCAGGTAAATGATTAATGGTCACTGAGCTCTGAAAGAATTAGTATCACGGTTTCACTTAGTATTAATCTTTGTGATTTTCTCATTTTCCTGCCCACACTTTCTGATCCTTTCCCTAGGCTATCTAAGGCAGACTAGGGGGAATTGGGATTTTAAGGGGGAAATTGGGATTTCAATGGACGAATGTAAAGATAGAAAGGTTAGCTTTCAGTTCTTTTGACATCCAAACTGTGTTCTTGAGAATCAAAAGGGAAAGCCCCAGGGCAGGTAGGATTTACTGTTTATGCAAGGATGAAGACTAGAAGGAGACTTGAAGGAGAGCATTAGAGGGTAAAGACCACAGGGATTAGGTGGGAGTGAATTGGGAGGATCTTTTAGGGACGTGTGTAACACACATGGAAGATGGCAAATGCCAATGAGCCTCTGGGAGCCGACCCCTCCCCTGACATCCACCCAGCCCGCTGCATGCCTCACACCTCTTGGAGGAGGTTGGTCCATTCTGGCATTTCATCTCATCCATGGATTATCCCCTAGGGTTCCTGTCTTAACTGCCCTACTTGTTAACACCTACCCCCAACCCAGCAGGGTAGCAGCAGTGGTGTTGAAGTGTCAAACAATAATCAGTATTGAGGCTGCAGAGAAAAAGAGCTTTATTTGGCGGTCTTAGGAATTGTAATTCAGGAGACACGTTTGACTAAAACCGGGAGTTCTGGGGAAGAGAAAGAATCGAGGGATTATAAAGGCAGAAGTCACAAGGTTGCTAAAGTTGTCTGGCAGGAATTATGACTGACCCTGAGACTAGAAGGGATTGATTGCCCTGAAGGGATAGATTGCCATGAGTTATTTAAGGGTAAGGGTCCGATAAGTATCTTGAGTTTCTGAAACATTGGGCAGACGTTCTGGATGACCATGTTAAGACAAAAAGTGGTCAAAATTCAGGTTCCATCCAGGCTGAGACATGCATAAGTCGCACTTCCTCAATGGCTTCCTGGTTCCATTTGGGAGAGTTCTTAACAATACTGACTCCATTTTGATTTTCCTTTCACAGAAGAGAGAGCCCAAAGTTTGGACTTGGGTGGGTCTCTCATTACAAACACCTCAGTGACTAGTATCTGCCAGAGCAGCGTTTTGCATGACATCGTGAAAGGCTGATGGAGAAGCGGAATCCAGCTCCTTTCTTTCTCTCAGCGGAGGTCTCCATAGCCTGGAGGAGGTTTGGAGATATTCGTCTTCCTCTGAGCAGCCCTGAGGTCTGGCCACCTAAAATTAGTGAAACAACAGGGAGACAGATAGGAGGGTATGAAAGACTACCTGGGAGATGATTTTATTTAGGCTATCACAGTAGGGGAAATGTTCGCTAGTGAGAACTATCTCAAAGAAAAGAAAGAAAACCTGGAGTTTTACAGAAAAGCAAGTAAACAAGGAGTGCTGAGAAAAGGTAGGAGCAAGTGAGCCTTATCTGAGTCCTGAAGAATCTCTGCTAGGGCAGGGCGATCCTTTGTGCTCTGCCCTTTCTTGGAACATGATAGCATTGGAGGGGATTTCTTAACTGTAGCCGCTTTCTGGGAACACAGGGCTCAGATAAAGTTCAACGTTGTCAAGGGAAAACTCTAAAGCAAATATGTATATGCTATTTCCCACCTCTGCAGTTAAAGCCTTCTTTTTTAAAAAAATTGAAGTATAGTTGACTTATAATAACATATTAATTTCAGGTATACAACATAGTAATATGATATTTTTAAAGAATATACTCCATAGAAACTTATTATAGAATATTGACTATATTCCCTGTGTTGTACATTACATCCTTGTAACTTATTTATTTTATACCTAGTAGTTTGTATCTTTTAACCCCCTTCACCTATTTCCCCCTCCCCTACCTTCCCCCCCCTCCAATAAACCCTAGTTTGATCTCTGTATCTGTGAGTCTGTTTCTGTTTGTTTATATTTGTTCGTTTGTTTTATTTTTTAGATTCCACATCTAAGTGAAAACCTACAGTATTTGTCTTTCTCTGTCTGACTTATTTCACTAAGCATAACACCTTCCTGCAGTTAAAGGCTTCTTTTCACACAGCTGGCATCCTATCTTGTTCCTGGCTAGTTGTCAACTAATTCTTAATAAAGTGTGAAACACCTGAGGTTCTGATTTGCATAAAAATGGTATTTGTGAGCTTATGTTTGGACTACGTTTTGACTTTTAAAGGAAGAAGAGGCCCATTTTAATAGTAATCTTTAAAAGCGAAGTTTCTGACACATGACAATTCACTTGGACTATTACATGGAAATCCCTGCCACAAAGGGAAGAAACTTGCATTTTCTCAGCACACCCAGGTTTGACAGGACTCCTGTGATCTTAGGTCCTCCTGCAGCTCTGCAAAGTCAGAGTTTCTCAACTTCTGATAATGGGGGCTGGTTAACTCTTTGTGGTAGGGTCTGCCCTGTGCATTTTTGGATATTTTGCGGCATTCCTGGCCTCTCCCCTTTATATGCCATCAGCACTCCCATCCCTCCCTCCCCTCTGCAGTCGGGACCATCAGAAACGTCTGCAGACATTGCCAAATGTCCTCTGGGAGGCAAAACTGTCCCCAGCTGAGAACCAGTGATTAAAGAGTTTATGTTTTAGATTCAGAAAATGTCAGGATTTGAATAGGAATGGAAAATGTAAGCCCTACTTTGAAACAGAGTTTAATAAAAGAATTAGGTTGATAGCGTAGTAACCTGAAACAACATTGCAGTCCATGGAAGTAGGCAGAAAAGCACAGAATAACTAGGACCAAGTGTTAAAAATCCAAAGGAAGGGATGAGGGAAAGACTGGTGCTTAATTAAGAAAGACCTGGGAGTTTCCAAATGAACAACATTAAAGAAAAAATGTGATCAGGAGATTAAAAGTCCACTTAAAGGTCATATGGTATAGTTGTTGATTTCCCATTCTGTTATTTTAATACTTAATTATTTCATATAAAGATGTATATATTTTTATTTTGTTCAATTTATATTAATAAGTGATATTTAAAAGGACACATGTTCAGCCATGGTCTTTTTCGTTTCAAGAGAACTTAATTACTCAGTCCGAGACTCAGTTGTGCCATCTGGTGTTACAAACCTCAAACTGCAGGCAAAAAGAATCCTGAGAAAATTCTCTGGGGGCCTAACAGGCAGGTTTGCTTTTTCTCAGAGACAAAACAAAAGCAAAAACAACAACAAGAACAAAAAAAAACCCACAACAAGGTGGTACTGAAGGCAGTTTAACATGCAACTGTTTTCAGTAATATTTCGTTTTAACAGTATTTTCACTAGTTTTAAATGTCTTGTGGGCAGGGACCCGGTCTCATTTGCCTTTGTATCCCTAGCATGATCCTTAGAATACAGTAGATACTTAATACATATTTGCTGAATAAATGGATGAATACCTGTGGTTTGAGACTCAAAGAAATGGGTCTCCTAGGTAAAATTTCAGGCAGAGACAGGTATGTTGTTCTGGGCAGTGGTAGGACAAGGAAAAAGCATCGTGGCATTTGAGTAGTTTCTATGCCATCATTGGGAAGCGATCCTTAGAGAATAGACCCGTCTAGTAATGTGGGCCCAACATTTCAGCATGGTCTGCAACACTCGTCATGATCTCTGCAAAGAACCTTAACCGGGACCGGGGATGTATTTAGAGCCCTCTCACCTCTGAGCCACAGCCATCATCCTCTGAACTCCAGCTCTATTAAAGAGGACTTAATTCTGCAACCAAAATCCACATAACCAAATTAACTGGTAGGAACTAGAGAGTTTTCTAAGATCCTGTTTACTTGTGAATTTGCATGCCGAAATGAAGATGTAGAAATATCCATGATAGACATTCTCGTGTATTTCGCAATGTGGTTGAGTGTTATGAGATTTATAGCTTGAGAACATAATGCACAGATTTGTAAAATTTCATGGAGTTTTGCCAGAATGGATGGAGTCAGTGATATTCCTCTGATTTTAAGTATTTATTTTATCGACTGGTGAAATGATAATCATTTTTATTCTTTTTTTTTTCTCACTCATTCCTTCTATAAACATGTGCTAACTGAGTGCTTGTTCTGATTAGAGAACTGTGCTAGGAGTCTTTAAAGGTTTGAGGAAGGCAGAGGCTCTTTCCTCTAAGAGTTTAATCCAGTTGGGGTGACTTAGAAGAGGCAAGGCACACTTCCTTTCTACGTATTAAAAAAAAAAAAAAAAAAACGAGAAAGAAGAAAGTTTAATAGTGAAAATGAAAGTTTAAGAGTTTAAGTGAAAATGCAACTGGTGCAACTTTGCAAGCCCCTGACTACATTCTGTGATTACGGTTTGAATTTGAATATGCTTATTTGGTGTAATGAAGGGAGCACTGAGCAGAATAAATTCTCCTTGTTCATCCTGTCGTTCATCGTTTGGTTAATTCATTGAATGCCACTTGAATGGCTGAATATTTGATGATGGACAAAAATGGACAAAATGTGAGTACTGCAAAAAACGCAGTGAGGAGGGGAAAATAGGAACACAGCCTCTGATAGAGGAAAATTCCCACTTTTAGCTAGTTTGCTTTTTGGGCAAGGAGAGAAAGAAAAATTTATTCCTAAATCCTACAGTCAATCAATCTTAGGCCTTACTGCGATTCATATCATCAGTTGAAGGATCTGAGAGGAAATCTTTGTAAACCAACTATAATGCTTTCAATGGAGAAGAAATGTGAAGTTCCTATCTTACCCACCAGCCTTAAGAAGTTTACAACATGCAACCTACCTAAAATCTGAAGAAGGCATGCCACCTGATCTTTTTCTTTTCCATCCTTTAGTTTCCTTTAATTAGCTCTAGGGAGTAGACCTTAACATATCTGGCAGATGGAACATTCACACATTGGATCATTTGCTTTCACAGCCTTTACCTTCCTCAAGCATCACAGTGTATTTAAACAATCATGCATTTTAGTGGTTGTTCTGTTTAGATTTCAGTTTGAACATATGTCCGTTATAGTTTCTGAACTTGAGTTAATGTCTTGAAGTGACAACAGTGAGAAAATCCCTTAATTGGGGTTCTGTTTGAGTTAGATTATTAACGATAATGAGCGTAACTATTTATTAGTCTACTTAAGTCCCTCTGCCATGGAAACATCTGTCATGTGAAAGTACTAAGACTATGTACTACACAGGCAAGTATGGTGTACAATTCCGCTTCAGTGATGAAATGTAATCTTACCACCAATAAAAGGGCCTGCAATTACATAAAAAAACATCCAGCTGAAAAGAGGTGTAAACTTGACTTTATAGAAACGCTGTTGGCCATTGTTCTTTATCCACAAACATTAATCCTAATTTGAACTGGTCTATCAAGTTGTTCTGATCCTGTTCTTTTGGTATGCTCTTCTACCCCACCTTCCAATTTTAATCACTCCTCAAATATTAATTTAAAGCCCCCTTTCATGCTGTAGGTGCAATTGTTGAGAAACTCCTGGAATTAGACCTAGTGGGTGGTATCATGAGTGATTGAGAACAAAGAGTGGGCAGGCTGCGATAATTGCTGGGCATAGAGACGGTTGCTTGTGGCAGTGCAGGTCTCCTCATGGACCAGGGCACGAGATAATGCTGAGTTTCTCAAAGTGCAGATAATGACTCTCTTCACAGTTTTCACCCTATCAATGTATTGCCTGTGCAATTTCTAATTTAAATTTTTCCTTTAAATTAACTCATATTTTAAAAATTTACATACTACTTTAGCCTCATCTTAATAATATCCATGTATCAGAGATGTGATGTGCCTTTTGTATACCTTATTTCATTAGATCTATGGCCCCCATTTTTTCACATTGTTAACATATCTGAAGTCGTGATGTCTCTGTCAATGGATGCCAGGGACCATCCTTGCGTTTTCTGTTGACCAGTCAGCAGTCAGGATGTAATTGTCATTGCCTGACACCTTCTGGTGAGAAGAAGAAGGTACTGGATAAAACCTGAAGAATGGATGTCAGTGGCAAGGATGAAAATCCCAAAGGCAATGCGGGAGCATCCTTGAAGAAATGCAGCCTCCAGTGCCATGCTCTCCATGGCATGGACGATGATATATCATGGGGCAAACCATGGACATTGTTGACCTTGAGTTTCAAGTGATTCAGAAGAATTGGACACTTGACAGTAAAGAAATTTAAGAAATATTTTAGCCAATTAAATTTGTTTGTATGTTCCGTTGTATGTATGCCCACGTGTAATTTATTTTAAAATGCTATACACAAAAGAAGCCTAAAAGAGTTCTTTCAGCAAGAATAAAATAGAAATATTAACTGATAAGAAAACATTGGGTCGTGCTGTGTTTTTTTTCTTAGCAATACATAGTAAAATACTGGTGTATGTTATAATTGAAAGTGTCTTAAATTTAATGAAATATTGTATTACTTTTCTAATACACATTGAATTAAAAATGAAACAATCCATCACGCACCACCTTAAAGCTTCTCAAGTACCCTCAGTGGTACATTTGCTGTGTTTGGGGTAATGTGTGTATAGTGATTAAGTGGAGTCAGTTGTGGGTAGCAATCTGTCCCTATTCACTTACTAGTGGTGTCATGTGGGCAAGTGGCTTACTTGTTAGGCCCCAGTTGCTCTATCTTTTAAATGGGTGTCCCGAGTGGATACCCTCAGAAACAGACCCTGAGACAAAAGTGTGAGTGAAAATAGTGTTTGGGATCCTAGGAAGACGAGGTGGAGGGAAAGTGAGACAAGGAGAAAAAGGAAGCCAGCACAGTTGTGTCCATGGGCAGGTCACCACTGTGGGCAATTAAGCCTGGATCCCAGTGGGATCCTCTGACCCTGGCATGTACGGAACATGCCTCAGAGTTAACCCACCCAAGGGGCGAGGAAGATATTGATTTATCAATTACTTATTTATTAAGTTTTTGATACTTGGTAAGTATTTATTTATTGAGTACTGTTCTGTATTATTGAGGGCTACTTCTGGGGATGTCAACTCCGCAGCAGCTCTGGCTGTCCCGTGCACCTGCAACCTTCTCCCGAGGCAGAGAAGTGCTGGCGCTTGCGGGAGGAAGCTGTTGACACGTGATAATGGTGAGCACTAAGGGAATACAGGCAGGACATCAACAACATTGCCTCCGATGGGAATGATAACACCTCAAAGCACTGTTGTGAGTGTTAAGTGCAATCAGACATAAACACACCTGCATTGTAGTCAAGTTCAACGAACGAATGTCGGCCAACTTATTATTACGTGTCATTCTCACCTTGGACTGTTATTCGTCTCACTAATCTGTTAGGCTGCAGGTCAGTATTTCTCTGGCGGTCTCATACCACACGAGGTTTGGTTTTTGTGTGTCCTTAAGCGTTTCCTTCTTTGCCTCTTGGTTAATGTGTTTTCACTCCAACCGGCCAATCGGCAAAACTGTAAGAAATACGTTCTCCTCTCTTTATTTGAATGTGATACTGCTGCCTCTGTATTTGAATGTGATACGCTTGGCATTTTGGAGGATTGTCCTCTTTTTGGTATTTTTTCACTTGGTTCCACTCTTGACAAATTGTTTTAAAAGTAGATATTTTTTCCCACCAATTCCATAAGAATTACATGCTTATATAAAGCTCAAACAATTACTTCTAATCCTACCACCGTGATAACTCCTGCCAACTTTCAGTGTATATCTTGTCAGGTCTTTCTATATTTTAGTGGGCATTCATCCATCTTCTACCCAATACTGACACCTTCCCTCTAAACTGCACCCAGATTTTGGAGGGTATAGGCACTCTCCACCATCATTACTATGTATAGTAGTCATATGGTTTGGTAGAACAGACCCAGACCACTTCCAAGGATGAGTCTTAACTGGCCTAAGTCTTTCAGAAAATCCCACCTCCTTGATAGAACTTTTGGTTCCGGGATGGGCATTAACCCAGGCCTAAGCCAATCAGTGCATGATATTCCTCTGGTTCAGAAGTAGCCATAACACCTAAAATGGCCCAGTTGGATTTAACGGAAGGGCCTACATTTAATGACTGAGGTGAGAGACTGTCTCCCTTCTTCTGGACCAGAATGAGAAAGTCTATAGCCTTGATTGTTGCTGACAACTTTCCATGCTCTAAATTTGAGAGGCCTGAGCCTTAGCGGTCATTGTGGAGGAGAGAGTAGAAAGAAGTAAAGAAGGAATGGGTTGGGTCTATTTTAAAACACAGCCAACTCTAGAGACTCCTGGAGGGGTGGGGTGGGGATAAATCACATCTCTCCTGATGTTTCCTTGACCTTCCTCATGAAAGATCAGGGTTCATAGAGCTGCATAAGACAAATCATCATTTTTTCATAGACTGGGAGATAGTCTATGGTGAGTGTCATCCTTTTGGGAAGCCATGTGGCCCTAACCAATGTCCTTGCAAGATACCTTCCATCTTGTCTCTGCTATGGTGAAGATGCATCAGGATGTTTGCGTTTCTCAGGGGATGAAGAAGTAGAAGAAGAGTTCTGACATTCTTTTCTTACGAGAGCCTCTCAAAATTCCTCCAAGGTAGCGTTGTGCTCAGAGCCAAGTCACGCAGTTGTGGGAGGCATGATGTTCAACGGTCATGTGTTCAAAGGTGGAAGAGGATGAGAAAGGATGAGAGGTTGCTGGGATCAAGGATTCCCAGTTCTCCAACAGCTCTTTAACACACCTGTAAGTTCTTGAGGGAGCTCTGAGGAGAGGAGATTTGAGGGACTTTTGACACTGGGTCCCTGGTTCAGTTGAGTAGGGTTGGGCTACATGAAGGTACTAGAGCTAAGACTGCCTACATTTGAATCCAAGCTCCGTAATTTCCTACCTTTGTAATCTCAGGCAAGTTACATAAATCCACCGAACTTCAGTTTTCCCATCTGTCAGGAACATACAATAGCAGCACTTACCTCATAAGGCTGTGGTGGGGATTAAATAAGAAAATTATTGTAAAGCACTTAGCACAATACCTGGCACGGAGTTATTGCTTGACACAGTAACTACAGCTGCTGCTGCTGTGGTTGTTATTATTATTATTAATTATTATTATGATTATTATTTGCCTAATCAGACTTAAGTGGATTGTTCTAGAAACAGAAATCCCTAGATCTAGATCCGAAACTTGTGTTTGCACTCTTATCTCTCCCATGGTGAGGAGAGAGCCTTAAGGAGAAGTAAACCGTATGAGTCTCCACCTTTAGAGCTTTTGCTCTGGAGCAAAAGACCTGTGGTCTTCCCAGGTAGGGGCATCTCCTGAGAGAGAAGCTTCTTTGTCTTTGGTCTTTGCTACCTCACCAGCCCCATGGAAGATGTCTTCTCCAAACAGCCAAGCCAGGGAGGCCTTTTCACACAGAAGCCAGGACTTCAGTCTCCCTGCTGGGCCCAACTAAAGCCCTGCTCCCTAGCACAGATGGCTGACTGACGGTGCCCCCTTGGCTGTGGTCCTCCTTAGGTTTCTTCCTGGGTGGTGGGCAGGAAGGAGGGAGAGAGAGTTGTGAAGAGAGGAGGCTTGAGATCTTCCGAGAACAGAGGATCCGGTGGAAACTTTGAAAGTCCAGCTAGTCTATAAGATGTTTTCATCAATATTTCTTTAAAATCCTACTGAATATTAAAAAACATAACAGAGTTCCTTGTGGAAGATATAAAACACATGTGATCCACCTGCATACAAACCTACGTGTACACGTCATACATATTCATGAATGCATTTCTAGTAACCCAAGGAATATTAGCAGTGATTCATTTGGGTAGGAATAGGGCTTGTTATTAACTAGTTTGAGGATTGGGGCTACAAATAGGGAAGAGGAGAGGGGAACTAAGGGGAGAAGGGAACATTTTCTAAGTCCATTTGTTTCATATCTCTTCCCTCATACGCATATGAGCAGTAATTGATAAAAGAGGTCTTATTATTCCCATTGAGCTGATGCCTAATATGGGAGACAGCAAGCAGCAGCGTCCAGCTTCAGCCCCAGGACTGTCTGATTTCGAGGCCCACGTCTTATCCATGAGTGCCACTCTTTCATTTTCATTAAATAGTAAAAAACTGCCTTGCGATCAAGTTAAATGGAGCTTTGATGTCGGTAAGTTCCACTGAGATAATCTGGAATGCCCACCATCCCTTTGTTTACTTACCAGAGTTCTACAAACTCCAGTTCCACCTCATGTATCCAAACTTTTATTCCCTGGATCGCAGCAGAGGCTTCTGCTCTACCAGAGCCGGACCCAGACTCCAGCACATTCCCATCTCTTGTCTATAATGTTTCTCACATCTGGATGCCCTCTTCCCACCAGGGAAACAGCAAACACTCCCTTCCCCGTTTCTCATTACATCTTTCCACCCCTGCCCCCTGGCAGTTACAAGTCTGGCAGTTAGCCCTGCAATTTTCATCCCTAGGTCAGGTGGCAGAAGTCACTGTTTGGGATTTGTTTCAAAAGCTTGGTCCTGGGAAGAAACAAGATATTTAGACAACTGCATGCTAAGTAGGTTGTGAAACCAAAAGTAGATCAAGTTTCCCAGGGCTGGGTGAGGAGGAAAGCAGGAGAATCAGAGGGGTAGGGTTTTAGGTAGGTGGATTCCTAAGAAGCTGACTTTCAAGAACCTGTGTCCTGGGGGTGAGGTGTGCTCATGGAATCTGGATTCATCTGGGGAGTTTGAGAGTAGGGATGGTCTGGGCCCCCAGACAGGAGTTCCTTGTGCTTCCACTTGCTGTGGGGCAGGGTAACAATGCCCTGAGCTGAGAAGGGCCTCAAAGCAGCCCCTGCAGTTCAGAATGTGTGGGGTAAGTAAGTGTTTCTTGCAGAGCAGCTTGGACAGGACATCCAGAGGGCTATCAGACACAAGGGGTCTTGCAGCTGGGAACACGGAGGACACAGCTTTGCGCTGTGTGGACCGATAACCAGATCCCGACGTGAGGGAGACATCTAGCTAGTGAAAGTGGAGGAGGACGACCGGAGGCCCTGTCTCCAGACCAGAATACCACTGCATACCCTCCTCACCCAACTCAATTTAGATCTGACGAGATGGGGGCAGATTATGTTCCTGCCTCTCAAATGGGGCTCAACACCGAAGTTCAGTTCAGTTTAAACAAAAACCATCTGAGTTGGCACAGTAATATTTGGCGACAATTGAAATAGGCCGGTGGAATTGAAGAATGGCCATTCAGGCCCCACAATAGGCCAGCTCCTCTTCTATTCCTTTCCAGGTATCACTTCTCCAATATGGGAAACCTTCTGGTCTTCAATCTCACAAAGCTTGAGGCGACTTCATGCACAGAAGGGACACAGACTGGTACTTCTGGCATTGTCCTGGGTAGCACATGGGGTCAGGGGTACTTTAAAGACAACTTCACTAGCTTTGGAGTCATGTGGAAATTTGCCTGGAGACATTCTATCCAGCACCAGGGGAGAAAGTCACAGGGGAAACAATTAGACATGCAGTTTACTGGCACAAATCAGGTAGAAAGGTTGGCGGGAGTGTCTACAAATGAAAAATATTCCCAAGCAATCAAGCAAATATAAATTAAAACAACAGTTACCATTTTATGATGATCAGATTGGCAAAGATAAGAAAGGAAAGATAACACCTAGTGATGGTGAGGAAAGCTGGTGGGAACACAAATTGTTCAGTTCCTTCTGGAGAGCAGTTTAGTCCCATGGATCAAAATGGAAACTGTTTCACTTTGAGTCAGCAATTCTTCTAGGAATTCATCCAAATGGAAGAATCAGAAGAATATGAATATGTATGTATGAGGAAGTTGATCTCAGCTTGGTTTATAGGTGAAACATGGGAAACCACAAACATATTATTAAAAAGTGAAGTGAATAAATTATCCATATACCAGTCAGCAATCTATATGCAAACAAGCCCAGAGATGTGATGTAGACATTGCAATGATGATGTAGATTTATATTTATTAGCATAGTATGGTCTTTAAGGTATTTGTTAAGTCATAAAAGCAGCTTAGAATTGGCATATTTGGTGAATGAATTAAAAATATGCAGAGAAAAAAACTCATAGAAAAAAATGTGAATGACCACAATTAATTAAAGCCTTGTATATGTTCTCTTTAGAAAGTGCATTTTTTAACCTTACAAATTGTTATGGTCGTAGCACAGTTGTTTTTTCCCTCTTCAAAAAATATGCAGAGAGATAAGAAGCTGAGAGTGTAATGCATAGCATGACGACTATAGGTAATAATACAGTATTATACATTTGAAAGTTGTTGGTAGATCTTAAGCATTCTTACCACACACGGACACACACATGCATACACACACCAAGAATTACCTATGTAAACTATGTGAGGTGATGGTTGTATTAATTATCTTGATCTGGTAATCATTCTAATATATATATATATATATAATCTTGTTTTAGACTTTAAATATATACAATTATATTTGCCAATTACTCTTGATCTGAATAAAGTTAAAATTACGCATACAGAAAAGTCTGGAGGTCATTACACCAAAATATTAAAGGTAAGTGTTTTGGGGGCAGTGGTAATATTAAAACAACTAAAGTGATTTTTACTTTCTCCTTTTCAACTTAAAGAATTATGTGATAAACTTTTTTAGAATGAGCATGAATTATATATTTATATTTATTTAAGTACCATGGGGTGCTGGACCAGGTCCTTCCCTCCCTGCCGTGATGAGCTCTTCCCTCCCCCGACCCCTCCCTGCAGTATTTTCTCCCTTCTCTGAACTCCTGGGACAGTTAAGCCCCAAGTTCTGTCCAAGGTAGAAGTCAATAAAGCTTTTCTGTTAAAGATATCATGGGTTATGAATCTGTCTTATGCTGTTTTTCCAGAAGCTTTGTGAATTCAACTAGATTCTGAATTATTTTAGGGCAGAAACCAAGCATCACTAAGACATTTTTTGATGGGTCTCTATTCTTAGACACTTCTGAGAACCCAGAGGGCATAAATAACCCTTCGTGGATTGATTTGGGTGTAGACAAGTGGTGGAGGAAGAAGACCATCTTGGAGTCAGACGGCATTTCTCACATGGGGATTGAAGACCTGGAGCCGTTATAGGGTCAAGGCCAAGTACCTTGTGATGATTAGAACTGCAGAGCTCTGTGATATGATAAAGCCCAGCAACCACTCTGTCCTGGGATCCTTCTCTTCTCTCCTTCCTAACAGTAAACACAAAAGCTGCTTTTGCCCTGGCCCAAGAAGCTGGCCTTATGGAATGTTGAACATCTGCCTGGTCTGCTTGTGGTACAAACTTCTTATTCTTGGGTAGGAGAGAAAGCAGGGGCTGCATCACCCTTGAGCTTGATTCAGGGGTAAAATCTGAAAATCAATGGTCTGAATTTTATACTTGCTCCCTGACTCTTGATAAGCAAATTGAGATGAAAACTTTGGATGCAAGTAAGTGCAGTCATCCCTTGGTATCCCTGTGGGATTCATTTCAGGACCCCACAGATACTAAAATCTGAGGATGCTCAAGTCTCTTATATAAAATCACATAGTATTTGCATATAACCTATGCATATCCTCCTATATACTTTGTCATCTTTAGATTATTTGTAATACCTAATACAGTATAAATTCTATGTAAATCATTGTAAATACAATGCAAACGTATGTTGATAGTTGCCAGAATGCAGCAAAATCAAGTTTTGTGTTTTGGAACTTTCTGGAATTTTTTTTTTCTGAGTATTTTTGATCTGTGGTCAATTGAATCTGGGGATGAAGAACCCGTGAATATGGAGGACTGATTGGATACCATGGAAAAAGAGAGGGAAAAAAAGGCAGAAAATGAAAATATAAGCAGAAATAAAGGATAAAATGAAGGAAGGAAGGAAGGGTCAGAGGAACAAAGGAATGAAGGAAGACAGGAAGAAAAAAATTTTGAAGAAAAGTGATGGAGGAATTTTGCAGGTACTATCTCTGAAAGCAGTTGTAAAGATTTTTGAAGGCCTTGCACTGTGTTCTCCTTACAGGGCTTTAGGGAGCGTTTGGGGCCCTGGGAACGTGCGAGACTAGCGGTCAGAGAGACTGGGTAGAGGAGGTCTAGCTCTGTCATGAACCAATGCCGTGGCTTTGCCTGAATGCAAGCTCTCTGGATTTCCTCTTGAAACATGGGAATGAGCAAGGAGATGGCAGAGTTTCCTTCCAGCTCTAACATTCCCTATCTTACAAATGAGAAAAGCACACGTTCTGAAGCGGGCCAGTGGGGTTTGTTCGTGGTGGCCGTTTTACAAACTAGCCACCTGTTCAGTTTTCCACTTGCCTTTGTTCCTGCCCTTTGCCCCAATCAGTGACTGTCAGAAGACATACACATAGCTCCCCACAGAAAACGGGCCCTGCACCCATGAAAGCAATGCTTTGTTTTCACATGTGCTTACAATCTGTGTGTTTACAATCTTGTTTTCCTGTGCTTACAATCTGGCCTAAGGGGTGGCCCTAACATTTTCAGTGAAATTAAAGAGATGACAAGACCCCAAGTCCTTTACTCAATGATGTCTAGGTTTGTTAGACATTCAACTTCTTATCTAATTTCCTGAGTATCCATAAGAAATCTGTGTGGGACTTGGCTTTTACTAGGCTACAAAAATGTTATCCCGAGGCTGTTATCTCTCAGGAATGGGGGTAAGACAACAATTATGGCGCTTTATTTAAAAAACTTATTACTGAGATACACCATGCATACAGGAAAGGGGTAACATGAATTAAGTACATTTATCATAAATATTCAGTTTGGTGTTGTACTTGTGTTCAAACCTATGTAATCCCCATCCAGATTGAGATATAGAACATTCTGGCACCACAGAACACCTTCTCATGCCCCTTTCTAATCAATTTTCCCGCCATTCCCACCCGCAGAGGACAGCTATTTTAACTTCTATCACCATCAGTTGGTCTTGTCTGTTCTTAAACCTCATATAATGGACTCATGTAGTATGCACATTTTGGGTCTGGTGGGAGAAATCATTTGGTTCACTTCACTGTAATCACTTATTTCACCGTCTGGTCTATGCCTCTCTACTTAATCACAGCAGACAGTGCCATCAAAACAATTCCTGACATGAAGTACATGTTGTCTGACTGCCATATGTACCATCTCGTGCAACTGTACAATTTTACTCACATGACTTAAACTCATGTCAAGGGTCTTCAACCTCTTTGATCAAGTGCCATAAGAGTTAGGCAATAAATGGTGAACCCAGTGAAACAGACCTTGCTGAAAACAGATGAACCAGGCCCAGAGGTGAATCACTATAATTGTGTAAAAGGGGTAAATTGTTCCCGAGGAGGGGATACTTTTTACAAAGGTGTAATAAGGGGAGGCATCTCACCTCCCAACAGGGTACCAAGTAAATGCCTAATTCGTTTGACTTAACTGGCCTACCCAGAAATGCAGACAAACAACCTGCTATTCTGCATAACGTCACTAGATGGAGATCTTGAGTCGATCATGGCTTGCTGGCTTTATCTCAGGTTTTCTTTATTTGAATCTGCTTTACCAAGGGTCTGAACACCCACAGAATGCAACTTTACAATTTTGGCATTTCACGTTTTTTTGCTGAACTTTTTGGGGATGGTAATTTCAAGTAAAATGGATTTCGTTTTAAATGTATTAGCTTAATTAATTTCTCATCTGGGGTCCCAGTGAGGTGGAAGCGCCCCTGATGTGTAGGCTGCGTGCTGTTAATCTGGTGTGTATTTCTGGCAGAAGCTACCAGTGTTTATTCACATGGCCCCCAGAGGGTGTGGCTGGTTGTAGAGACTGTCATTATACCTTAGAACTGATTAAAAGAGGAAATCCTCACTAGAAATGGCTCCGTGGCCGCCAACAAGTGAACCCAGCTGCTTTATTTCCATAGAATAAGCCGTTTCAACCTCTTTATTTACAACTCTAGCAGTGCAAGCTAAGCTTTTTGTCCTTTTTTATTCTGAATGAAATTCCAAAGTGATTTTTATGTTTAATCACAAATTGACATTATAGAGAAATCTAGAAGCCTTTGCTTTCTCTTTTAGTTGTCAAGGCAGTCATGCCATTCAGGAATAAAATCCTCAGTTTGCCGAAGAAGAAAATGACTGAAGCAGCTTGTCTTTGTGAATAAGTTTTTGAGAAAACTCAGGGGCTGGACAGTTTTGCCTGTGACATGTTGACATTCTACCCAGGGACGATGTGGCCATTTAGCTTTGGCTGCTATCTGAAATGAGTTTGAGTGTCTCAGCTCATTTCATAAGAAACACAAATAAAGCCCACATAATAAAACATGCAGTTTGGGATTATAGCCAGTCTCTGTTCAGAAGGTGCCCAGAACTACATTTCTGAAAACTAAATTCCTGTTCCACGTAGATAGGGACTCTTGTACTTCCAGAGGGGGGCAGTTAGAGGGGAAGGAAGGAAGGAAAAGAAGAAAAGAAAATTGTAAACCATGAGGCATCATGCTGGTGGTGACCCAGGCTGAAGGCCCTGCAGTGCCATCAACCCCGCCTTCAAACTGTCTGAACCCGCATGATTTAAAGGCTCAGGCAGAGGCCGGTCTCTGCTTTCCTATTTCATGTTCTCTTCAGCTTCTTCAAAGCTGCATCATAAGGAATGGTATGGACTTCACTTCTTACTGCCCTTACCTGTCCCTGCCACAGTTCCAACCCATAGAGCAGCCAGGGAAGCAAGAGCCCATAGGCCCAAGGCAGTGAGCTCACTTGTCTTCTATCTCCCTATCAGGCCTGAGAGATAGGTTCCAGGGCCTGGTGGTGGCTAATAAGGAGCTTTGTCCTGTGGGTGTAACTCTGAACCAGTTTTCGTAAGTATGGGGCCTTATCCAAGAAATGTCTCTATTTCAGACTCTGAATGATCATCTCATCAAGAGAGGATATTTTGGTTTGCTTGTGTGTTTTTCCTTACAGCCCTTTATCTTAAACAAAAGCAAACCCACGTTCATTAGAGAGAAGAAGTCTAGTAAATGCAGGTAGTTCAAGAGAAAAAAATTTAAAATTATTTGTAATCTTGCCACCTTGACATAAACTCTGTTAATGCCTTTCTGTATATCTTTCAATCAAAGGTCTGTGGGTATATACATATGTAAAATTTTTACAGAAATAAGAGTTCTTTTGTATATACTCTTTTATGGCTTTTATTTTCACAGAATGCCGTATCATATCTTTTTATAGTAGTAAACATTTATATATAACCTCACATTTAACAGCTGCTTTGCATTCTATTATAAACAATTCCTTGATGTTGAACAGCAGCCTCCCCCATCACCAATTTTATTGATGACACAAACAAAACTATAATTAACACTCGAAAGTGATTTTTATTGTATATTCTAATTTTCAAATATATCCAGTTTGAAGAACTTGACTACTGAGAGATTCCTTTCAATATGAGAAAACTATGCCCTTTACAGGAATCAGGAACATAAATCATCATTTATGAAGAATACAAAAGATCCTCCCCCATATTAAAACACTCCCTGCATATATTTACCTGAATTGTACATATATACCTGAATACTCCCAAGTGATACACCATGTTAATGTAATGGAAAGTAGTTACTTTAATCCTTAGAGTTGATTCTTATGTGGGTAAATGGGAAAAAAAAAATATGCTGGGATACAAGATGCATGAAAAATGTTTTAAAGTCTTTATTGGGCTTGAAATGATGAGAGTTTACATAATTAATCATAAGAGGATGTTTTTAGTCACAGAAATGATCATTAGTACTGCACTAGAGCTAAGTAATCTTTATAGCAATATAAAAATGCCATTTCACCCTTAGATCTTACCGAGATTTTGTCTCTCTTTTATGCTCTTTGGCATTACAACACTCAGTAATTGAATGCTACTTAATAATCAGGGTGGGTAATGAAACCATCTAAGCTAATGTGTCCACGGAAATTTCTGAAGCCCAAACTCCAAATATCACCACAATACATTGTGTTAGCCCAAAGCTCGGAAAAAGATAAATTAAGTGCTATCATTGTGGTGTTTAAAAATTACCCCCACTTTAAAAATTAATATCCTTTGTTCTTTTTCATCTTTTTTTTAATGATGTTTTAAGATGCAAATTCTGCATTTCAGCCTTGGCTTTCATCAATTGCTTTGGTGGGAACAGTCATAAATTTTAACTATCCTTCCTAAATTATAAGAATGTCTGTGGTAAGTTTTTTGATAAACAGATGGCTCCTACTTGATCTATTTTGACAAAGAGGCAATAATAAAGACAATTAGTGATTTTCATTGGCTCACATGAGAATATAGTTCATGTCAATGGTTAACAGTGCAGCTCCTGGAATCAGGGACTTGGTTTGTATCTGGGCCCTGCCGTGTCCTGGTGATGTGAACTTGGGGTGATCCTCTAACTCCCAGAGGGTGTTTCCCCTGAAAAATGAGTATAAAAATGTTGTGAGATTAAATGAGGAAATTCTAGGTGTGTATCACAGTGCCTGACATAGAAAAGTAGTTCAATAAATTGTTAACTATTGTTAAAAATACTGGCTAACCGCAGTTGAATGTTCAGTGGAGTAAGATTTCACTTTATTTTGCTTCCAAAACAAAATGCCTGTGAGTGAGGGTAGTTGTGGATATTTCAGCCTATTTGGTCAGAATTGTGTCATCATCTAACTAAAATCCCCCAAGAATTTAGTTCAGAGATATTAACATTTTTAGAAACAAAAGCACAAAACTGTGGTCTAGATGTTTTGACTTTTCTCTGATCTGTTCAATGAAATGACCCTTGAATTGAGAGACATGTCTTCTTATCACAAAATGTCTTCTCATAACGGCTTTTAGCAAATGTAACATTGAAAATAGGAAAAGCTGCCTAACGTAACATTTAATGAAGCACCTTTAAATTTAAAAAAAAGCAAGAATATCTCTTGTGCCTTCGAAATGGAACTTAATTGGTTCCAAACATGAACAGTTGGATTTTGATCTCCTTTAAAAAAAAAAAATCTTTGATTTTGACTATAAGACCTGGTTTAAAATTTAACTGAAGTAATTGATTTGTAAAATTTCAAAAGCAACTCTTTAATCTTTTACTAAACTATTAATAAGTTAATAACCTCATTTCACTGAATTTGCTCTTTTATTATATTAAGTCCAGCTCCTTGAGTAGGTCCCTGTTCATTCAAAAATATGCTCTTATTTTTTGAAATATCAATCGTGCTATGTAAGAAAAATGAATTTGTGGCATCTTTTCTTGTTGCAGTTTTCCACTAAAACTTACCTTTAAGTGAAAGTGAGGTGGGGGAGGGCAAGAGAGGGTAACCATGGAAAACTTTCTGAACCTCATACTCCAAATTTTAGCAAACCTGGTTTTTAAGTAAGTGGATTCCAATTGTCTTTAATCCTTCCTGAAAATAGATATGGTTGGATAGAAGATCATCAGATTCCTTTGTCTATGTATTTCAAAAACAGTGTTCTTTTTATGACTATTACATAGGAAAGAATATAAATCATGTCTGTTCTGTAATAAATAGACTTCTCAATTTTGTATGAGGAAGAGTTTATACAAACTTTTTCTGTGTCTACACTTTACTTATCAAAATATCCTCACAGCTGGTCACATATCACTTAGCACAATATTGACACCATCTGTTTTAAGCTTGGGATGATTGTCTCTTAACTTTAAGAAGTGAATTTTTTGGAAGTTGAGTTATGTCTGTTCAGTATCTCTCAATTGCTAGAAGACTGGTATATTTAAATGCTCTAATAATGGGGAAAAATGTAGATCAACTGTCTTCCATTTGAGATCAATACACTAACTGACTTAAAAAACAAAACCAGATGAAGCCTTAATAATTTATTTGATTCTCTCAAAGATGGTGACTATATTAGTCTGTGTGCATGAATGGGAATAGCCAGGTTTAGTAATTCATGAGAAGTGGCTCTTCTGTTGGCTTTTAAAAACAAATAGATCCGTGTAGTAGCTAAAGTTAGTTCTAGGCTCCCAGCCCTGCTATAGCATGGTCAAGAAAGATTCCTGAGCATGTATTTTATAATTTGATAATAAAGAATTGTATATCCTTTATGAAAGCTCAAGCCTTTTGATATCTGACCTTACAAGAATTCATGACATTTTTTTTTTTTTTCTTTTTTGGCCGCACTGCACAGCTTGCAGGATCTTAGTTCCCCGATCAGGGATTGAACCCGGGCCCTGGCAGTGAAAGCACTGAGTCCTAACCACTGGACTGCCAGGGAATTCCCTCATGACATTTTTAGATAGTGACTCTTGTGACCCAGGGGCAGATGAGAGATTGAGATATACATTTTTTTGTTCGTTTGTGTATGATCTAATGCCACGACAATGTAAGGTGTATGACAGCAAGTCAATGTTTATTTTATTCACTGTTGTATCCTTAGTGCCTAGAAGAGAATTTGGGTCTTAATAAATAGGGTCTTAATAAATATTTGTGGAATGATGACATCAAGTGAAAAACATAAAAGAAGGGAAAGAATGTGCTCTGAGAGCTAGGAGGTACAGCAGTGGAGAAGTACTGCTGATCTTCAACCAGAGCGGGCAAGGAAGTCCCAGTTTTTCCAGCCCTGAAAGCTTGCAGGAGGGCGTGTGTGATGCCAAGTAGGGACCATGCAGAGAGTGTCATTTTGTTGTCTAGTTTCCTTCTTAAGTAACCCCGGCTCAGAGTGTCTGGCTATTCCTAGCTTCTCAGTTCCTTGGGGGCTTCCTCCTCTCCCAGTTGCCCTCTGCTTGTGCTGACATGAAGCCTGGGTTTTCTGGGTAATGAGCAGAATTGAGAATTCGGGTGTGGGCTTCAGACACATCTGGGCACTGGCCCAGATTCTGCCATCTCCATGTATCTGATCCTGAGCAAGCTCCATCTCCTTTCTTCACCTATGTATGAGGATTGATAATAATTTTGCCTACCTAGTTGGGTTTCTGAAAGATTAGTGAGAAGATGCCTGATATGAGTAACAAATGGCAACGACCTTGTGTGGATGGCTCATTGCTTTCCAGAAGTGGAACTTCCTATAGAGGGAAGGTGCGTGTGAAGCACTCAGCATAGGTCTGGATCGTGAGGAGACTTTGACAACACGTGAGCTTCTGTTTCTGTGTGTGTCTTTTCGTTGATCCCAGTGTTGAGAAACAGGACATGAGTAGGGGCCAAAAGTAGAAAGACTCCTCTGACCCTAACAAGGCATTTGAAGTAAGGGGTATCCTGTATCTAGGCGTCATTCTCCAGAGACTGAGGTGAGTCAGGCAGGTGTAACTACCAACACTGAAGTGATCTACATGCAATAAACCTTTTCCAATCTGAGTATTAAAATTCTTTTGTTATATTATCATAGTCATTTTATTTGTTTTTAACTTTTTATTTTATATTGGAGTATAGTTGATTAACAATGTTGTGTTAGTTTCAGGTATACAGCAAAGTGATTCAGTTATACATATACATGTATCTATTCTTTTTCAAATTCTTTTCCCATTTAGGTTGTTACATAATATTGGAGAGTTTGGGATTGACATGTACGCACTGCTGTATTTAAAATGGATAACCAACAAAGATCTACTGTACAGCACAGGGAATTCTGTTCAATATTATCGTAGTCATTTTAGCTTTGCTACTGTGGAAGACATTTCTTCCCAGACTGTGTTTCTCCTTTCAAGTTGATTTTAAAAACTCCGATAGCATTTGCCATGATGTAACAGGCTTGGGTTTTTTTGGAGCGATGTTTAGTAGGCTGTTTATGCTTCCATGTTATGAAAATACGCTGCTGTTAAAAGGAGTGTGAGATCTCACTTGTGATCTTGTGGTTCAAGTGGCCGACTTCATCATGGGTGTGGTTAAATTGTTAACCTCCCAAGAGAAAGAAAGAAAAATTTGACAGGCTTCTCCTACTTAACTATTACTAAGCCATTTGAATAAAAATAGAATTCCTTGTTAAAATAACTAAGCATAAACATAGGCCAAGGCTACTAATTTTCCTGTATAGACTATGCAATTAGAACAAGATAATAAAGAAAATAAGCACCTAATTACAATTTGATACCTTTATTGTTAACCTTCAACTGTTATGAATGTTAATTCTTTCCCTTGCTTCCCTTTATAACTTTAAACAAAGATGGAAACATTCAGGCAATTCCTTTTCACATAGCTTCCCTGAAACCCCCTGCCTCTTCCCAGATACTGACTCCCCGACTTTTAGAGCTAAAATATTCACATCTTTCTTGAAACCTGATGTTCCCTCCTGCCTCTTTGCCTTCCTGCCTTTTCATATACTGTTCCTTAATTAAGGAAAGCTCTTCCTTAGTCATCCCTGATATTGAGATTTGGTTCAAACAGTATCTCTCCTGTAAGGAATACTCTCAGGCAGAGAACTCTCTAATAAAGAGTTTTGTATTTTGTGGATTCCTTTTCATCACATTGCCATTTTATTATGTGTTTACACATCTGCCTGCCCACCAGCAGACAATGTTTTCAGGGATCAGGCCATGGAGTTGGGTTCACCTTTTCATTTGTTTGTTTGTTTTTGTAACATAAAAGTTGTACTGAGATATAAATTCTTACCAAGTGATTCATTCATTTGTGTGTATAATTCAATGGTTTGGAACATATTCATAGAGTTGTACAACCATCACCACAATCAATTTTAGAATGTCTTCATCACTCCAAGAAGAAACCCTCTACTCATTAGCAGCAACCCTCTTTCTTTCCTCAATAGTCCCACGTTAGCCCCAGGGAACCACTAATCTACTGTCTGTCTCTAGAGATTTGCCTATTCTGGATATTTTACATAAACGTCGTTTGCTTTTAAACTATACTGCACATAATTAGAAGCAAAGAAACTTCATTAAATGCCAGACTCAAAGATACATCCCTAAATATTTTTCCTTAACACAAGAGAGAAATCTACTGGAATGAGTTGTGTTATTTTAATTATGGAATAATGCAAATACCAGAACGTCACAGATTAAGCTTAACAAAGACACTTTACCTGCTGTTTTAGTGAAGAATCAGCCTCAGTAGCAACATACCAGGAAGCAAAGTTATTTCCTCCCCTCACATATTTTAGGGACATAGTTCTGTTCAATTTGGATAAAATTCTGGAAGGAAAAAAGCTGCCTCTTAGCGTTATGTACAAGTCACTTGCCTTCTCTTGTCATAACTGAATGCTGACATAAATCTTTTTTAATAAAATGAACTATTACAATTATTTCTTTCCTGAATGATGGCTGAAACAGATGTATTTTAATCTACAGGACAAAGAAAATGAAATTTACATGTCACTGAGGTCTCTCTGGTTAATAAATGTTTTAAATAGAAAGAAAGCACTAAGCTAAATAAATATGAGACTATGCTGCTTTGCATAGGATTAAAAAAGTAAAATTAGAGGGTTTTTTCTCTACCAAAAAACTGATTTATAAGGTGAAGGTATTTTACACTATCAAATATGTCTTTTAGAATATCATGAAAATGCTGCTTCGCTGTTCTTCTTTAAAAAACAAAAGCAAACAAACAAAAAAACCCTGCAACATGCAGTTCAAAGTATTGCCTCTGCATTTCTAACTTGATTGGTGTGCCTGGTACGTAAGTACCAGCCTGACTGTCTTCACTACTATTGTAACATTTTCTCTATTTTCGAGTGCTAGTGAGCTAAAAGAAATGAGTTCCACTCATAGCCTTGCTCTAAAATTTTACAAAGGTTTTTTTTTCATTATAGAACATATAAGATACACCTAAATTTTGTTTATTGCTGTCAGAAAATGTCCATGATAAAAAATGAGGAAATTAGAACTGCCCTTGAAAAGGCTTGACAATTTTTTTCCTTTTTTTTTTAAAGAAACTTTTCCTGTGTGCTTTGAACTGTTGCCAAACTAGATAAAGGTAAAAATGGCTGACTTTTCCTAAATTGCTTGCATGAAAAACCTTCAAATAACTTTCATAGACAAGCAGTCTAAACACCCAGGGCCATGAATCCATCTGGCCCACCTGGTCACCCTCCCACCCCTGAGGAGATGTAACCCTGGTGGAATCAACCTTGGAAAAATAAAATGGCAGCTCAGATGGTCCGAATCGTACCCCAAACACCACAATGCCTTGAAAGTTACTCTTTTCATTGTAGTCAATTGGCTGAAAATACAGGGATTCTATTCCAAATTCACCTCTCTATCGTTAAAAATTGTGGTAAAAGGCATTTTTCAAAACATGATTATAGAAAGGGCTCAGGTGTTATCCTAGTCTGATTAAAACGGGTTGTGAGTCTCCCCCTGTCCTTTAAATTGCAACAAGACAGACTCTGATATGATGCACAGATGTATTTTTTAACAACAAACTGAGTTCGAGAATTATAATTTAGAGTGTATTGGATGTGTCACCAAAATACAGGGTGGTTGGGCAATTGTGAGGGAGCATTGTATTGCTGCTAGTCTGAGTAAATCTGAATCTTTTCAAGTTTTGGTTGAGTGGGTTAATTCCAGGACCTGAATTACAAGTACAATTTGAATTACATTGCAAATGCTGAATTTCCTTCACTTTTGCAAGGTGCTTTCTTTTCCCCTTCTCAGACTTATGAATTCTAGCTATTTTGATGTTTTTCAAATGTTGCAATATTTCAGTTAGCTGTGAAAAATAGCAGTTCTAACCAGAAATGAAGGAAAAGATTTTTCCCCTTTGCCTCTTTGTTTATTAATTCCTTTTTTTTTTTTTTTTTGGTTTGGTTTGCCTCTATTTTGTGAAATCTCCACTCTTAACATCGATTAAAATTGTAGCAGCTCCTGAAGCATTCCAGGCAGTATACCATTAACCCTTCAATCCTAGGATAAATATTTTGTAGAAAAGACTGCCATGGACAGTCAAAACAGCCCAGGCTTCAAATGGAAGGGGGAACAAAAGAACAGGTAAGAAATTAATATATGATACAAATTGGGATGTCCCATGCATGAACAAGCATTGATAAACATAGTCTCTTAGAAACCCTGTGAGGTAAATCTACACTATGACACTGATTTTATGGACAAAGAACAAGGAAGTTAAGTGGATTGTTTAGAGCTTGAATTCCTATCTCCCAGCTCGATTCTAACCATTCTGTGCTGAGGATACAAAAGTCCTGCAAAGAGCAAACCGGCATGGGGTGGGACCAGGAGCCTCTGCTGTCACTCTAGAGAAAACGTTAGGCATTTCAGCAGTCGGGAGAGGTGGTAGACAAACTGCCCGGTAATTATTTAAGAACATACCAATTTATTTGTAGCATAAAGTCTAAGATCGAGCTGCTCAGGCATGACACTATAGTTTTCTGACTGTGCAGGTATTTATCTCCCACTCGTCACAAAAGAAGTCTGATTGAATAATTGGTGGTAGAAGACAAGAAAATACAGGTTAATATGGGGAGTTCAAAAGCTTGACACATTTTTAAAGAGAACCTGCCAAATGGGGTACTAACACTGTAGAAAATTGCAGTAATCAAGGGCTTTCGGCAAAGAACTAACTGGAAATGAGTAGTCAATCTAGAACATTGTATGCTGTGGTTATAGTGTGTTTGGGGGGCTTTGTTCACCCGTGCTTGTACTTCCTTTCCAGTTTTAAAGTCCCCATTTATTAGAACATCTCCTTGCATGGCACCTGGGTCATGTGGTGCCTCACACATTGAAAACAACACTGGGAGAACTTGCAGGAAACCCGGGACCCCTGTCAGTCCTCACTCAAGAGATTATCACTCCAAACAACACTACCGCAGATTTTTCTGGCTTGCACATTTATTGTCCTTCTTTCATTTCTCTTATTTTTGCAACACCACAATTTAACTAAGACAGACTTATCCAATCGAGCCTTATGCAACTAATGCGGTATTCTATTGCACCACTGAATATTCATAGGAGATGCTAACTCAATTTGAAAATAGTGAAATACAGTCATCTCTCAGTATCTGTGGGGGAATGGTATCCCTAACCCCAATTTCTCCAAGGCTCAAATTCCTTATAATAAAATAGCACACTATTGGCATATAACCTACACACATCCTCCTGTATACTTTGCCATCTCTAGATTACTTATAATACCTAATACAATGTAAATGTTATGTAAATAATTGCCAGTGTGTGGCTAATTTAAGTTTTGCTTTATGGAACTTTCTGGAACTTTTTTTCTGCATATTTTTGATCTTTGGTTGGTTGAATCCTTGGATGCAGAAGCTGTGGATACAGAGGGCCAACAGTATATTATTTTCAGCTCTCAGAAATATTTAAACAAAACGTTATGCTTTCCTCCAAAATTAGAAAGCCCCGAGGAAAACTATACTAAAAATGACCATGGTTCCAGATGAGGCGGGAAAAAAATCATTGAATTTTATTAAAAAATTATTTGATGTTTTCTCTCCCAAATCTATACTTTATAAAAGTTCTCTTCATGGCTAAAATTTTTGTTCTTTGAATAATTTACATATTACACATAAAAAATACCAAAGACAACTTCACACATATTTATTATACTTTTCTACAAATCTGTAACCTAAAATATCTCAATGTGTCATTTAGTTAATCCAAGCAAAGTGGAAATTTTTCAATTGAAAAAACTTTAGAAAGTTCCAAACATGCATTTGTCTCACCTATTAACTAAGTGTTACCTTAATTTAGAATCCTATATTGATAGAAAATACAATGACACTTGTTCCTCTTCTGTTTTCTTTCCATTTTAAGAAAATAGCATTATGAGGATAGGAATGATGCAATATTCAGGCAGTAACTTTCGAAACAAAGTCAGGGGTAGCAAAATTTAACGTTCTCATAACGGCATTAACTTACCCAGGTTGTACATACAGTACATTAAGGAATCGCATTTTGCTGTTTTCTGTGTAATTGGAAATATTCTATATGTACAATTTGAGTGAGTTAATGTTTCTAGGAGAACCTTCACTTTAGCATTTCTTGACTTTTTTATGTCTGAATTTGTAGCTTTAACATTTGCATTAACATAGTTATTTGCATTTCATTACAGCAGAAGTTAGCCTATTCAAGGTCTAAAGTCATAAGCAAGTGTTTACTTAAAGATTTGTTTAAATGAAAATACTTAACCTTTTTTGGGTTACATATTTATGGTTAGAAGATACACTCATTTAAGACTATGAATTTTTTTTTTTTTTTTTTGAATTTCCGTGCATGGTAAGTGCCCAGGAATTGGGCAACAATTGAAATAAATGAGTAAATGAACAATTGCTAAAGTTTATCAGCAATATGGAAACAGGAAAAACTTGCAATAGGATCAGTGGATTGTTTGGATTAAAAAGCAACTCCAGAGAAACTTGTTTCAGAAAGGGAAGACTGTCTTAGCCTTTTATAATATCTTGCTGTCATTTTTCTGTTCTATGTGTTATTGTGTTATCATTTTAAGTATTCCTGAATTGAAAGGAAGGCTAACAATTCTCCAATTTTGCATATAAAGAAACCAAGTTCCTAAGAGATTATGTGATTGTCTTGAAGAGAAAAAAAGAGGGGAGGGCAAGCTACGTTGAAAAAATTTCTAAATCCAGTTGTGTCTTGATTTGCAGAAATTTGTGTGAAGATATGGATATAAACAAATGCAAATGGCAGAGAGAAAGAAGAAAAACTGCTATTTTATTTATGAGAAAAATTTAGCATAGAAATCCCTTCCTCAGACTGTAGACAAGGGCAGGAATTGCCTTGTTTTTGTATCCTAATGTCTAATACATACTAGGGATACATTAGCTCTTTTTCCAAATTACATAAGTAATAGAAAAAATAGCCAATTACATTACTCTATGTACTTCACATTATGTTAAGAGAAAAAGTTATATTTTCAGGGACACAAGTACTACTTACAGTGGAGTGAAGCCAAGTATTCTGTTCTGTCTCAGATTGGATTTCTTTATATACAAAAGGTTTTCAGGCATTTGTGGAAATTGTACATGAAAAAATATTTTAAACATGTATTTAAACATCTATTATAAGGATTATTTTTTCTTAATAAAAAGTTGGTTTGTTAAAAGAAGACCTCAGAAGGTGCAAAACCTTCAACAAAAGATTGAGTTTAGGGCTTCCCTGGTGGCGCAGTGGTTGAGAATCTGCCTGCCAATGCAGGGGACACGGGTTCGAGCCCTGGTCTGGGAAGACCCCACATGCCACGGAGCAACTGGGCCCGTGAGCCACAATTACTGAGCCTGCGTGTCTGGAGCCTGTGCTCCGCAACAAGAGAGGCTGCGATGGTGAGAGGACCACGCACTGCAATGAAGAGTGGTCCCCACTTGCCACAACTAGAGAAAGCCCTCGTACAGAAACGAAGACCCAACACAGTCATAAATAAATAAATAAATAAATAAATAAATAAATAAATAAAGAACGTGAATTTCTTAAAAAAAAAAAAAGATTGAGTTTAATAAACCCATATTAGAGATAAATGTGGACACTATGAAGATTTAAGTTTTGTGGGGAAAGGGGGAAAGAAAAGAAGAAATAAAGGAAGTGTGGAAAGAGTCCAAGGGAATAAAAAGCAACAAAGCACATTTATTTATTCATTCAACAAATATTTATTGAGCACCTACTAACTGCCAGATGACTGGATGCTGGGTATACAGCAGTGAAGGAGACAAATAAAGACCCTGCTTTTGTGAAATTTACTGTCTAGTAGGCAAGACAATAAGAAAAGAAAAGAAATACATAATTAAGATTATTTCACAGAATTCAATGCTGTAAATGAAATAAAACAGGGTGGAAGGGAGCTATTTTAAATTGGGTAGTCAGGGAGAGGGGTGGGTATTTCAGATTTGATGATCAGGGAAGACTTCTCCCAGGAGGGAACACTTGAGGCTCAACATCTATGTCAAATGATGAAACTAAAACAATTTAGTAGTGAATTTGACGTCCTTCATTCAAAGGAAACCAATCCATGGATTGGGAGAGTATAGTGCGTCACAAGTAGTGGAGCACTTTCTAGAGGGATTTTAGGCAAGAGTGAGTTTTATACAGCATTAGAAGAGGCAATGTGGAAACAGGGCATGATTGGGTAAGAGGTGGAGGATTTCTTTATAAGTAGAGCGGGTGCTATTTTCTAGGGTGAGGTAAGCTAGCTGAAGCTAACTTGGAGGATTGTGACTGATGTTTAGTTTCCTTGACAGTGAGGCATTTCCCAGAATTGCAGCCTGGCTTAGGTTGAGATTTATGATGCGGGCTGGGCCACTGGGTCTGCCTCCATTTCGTAGGTCAAGATCTACAAATTAATTTTATTATCTGAAAGGTGGAAGAAGGCAGCCATATGACATCTAGAGGAAGACTTTTCTTAGAGCAAGTAAAGCCAGACTTGGTGTGTTGAAAACCACCAATGAGGTGAGGGTCACAGGAGTTTAGTGAGGAGGAAGAAAATGCTGGCAGTAGCCTGATCACATGAAGCTCCCTTAATGGTGAAGAAAAGTTTGGATTTTACCTTAAGTGCCATGGGAACACTGGAATGAGAGACCTGGCTCAGATACATTCATTCATTCACTCATTCATTCATTCATCCATTCATGCACTCATTTGGTCATTTGCCTTTTTAATAGACTTATTTTTTAGAACCATTTAGGTTGGGAGCAAAATAGAGTAGAAAGTACAGATTTCCCACATCCCTTGTCCCCATATACACACTGAGCCTCCTCCATTATCAACACCGCCCACCCCCGCCCCCGAGGGGTCCATTTATTACAATTGATGCACCTACATTGACACGTCATTATCATCCAAAGTCCATAGTTTACACTGCATTGTACATTCTATGGGTTTTGACAAAAGTATAATGACATATATCTAACATTATAGTATCATACAAACTAGTTTCACAGCCTGAAAATTCTCTGTGTTAAAGCTATTCATCCCTCCCTCCCCTGGAGCCCATTGATCTTGTTACTGTCTCCATAGTTTTGCGTTTTCCAGAATGTCATATAGTTGGAATCATACAGTACGTCGCCTTTTCAGGTCAGCCTCTCATACTTAGTAATGTGCATTTAAGTTTCTTCCATGTCTTTTCACAGCTTGATAACTCATTTCTTTTTAGTGCTGAATAATATTCCACTGTCTGGATGTACCATAGTTTACTCTACGATAATTTGTTTTTTCATTCAACTGAATATGTGCCAGCTGATGTGTTTGCCACTGAAGATATAGTGATTAACTAAATGAATTTAGTCTGTGGAACTCATGGTCTAGTGGGGGAGATAGATGTTAAGTAAATAATAAAAGGAATGAATGTAAAATTATAAGCAGATATGTGCTCTGAAGGACTGGGACATCTTTTGATAGGTATGTGCAAAGAAGGAGCCTTGGAGACCAAGAAGGGATTTCCTGATGAAATGATGCTGGAGTGAAGTGACTTCACCTGGAGTGAAGTCTGAGGGATAAAGTGAAAAGGCAGGCAGTTTGGGAAAGAAGAGCGTTGCAGATAAAGGAAGCCTGGCCCATCCGAGGAACAGAAAGAAGGCCAGTGTGGCAGAAGCATAGCTCTCAGTGGGAGGCTGCGGAGTGGGCAGGGCTCTGCCTGAGTGGGAGCCTGTGGGCCAGAGGAAGGTCACACTTTCATCCCAGAAGCAGCAGGAAGGCCCTGACAGTTTCCACACAGAAGAGTGACATGGGCAGATGGGCATTCTGGAAGAACAGAGGACAAAGGAGGAGACCAGTGAAGAGAATTTTCAGTAGATCTCATAGCAGTCACCATGACTCGGACAAGAAGCGAGGAGGCAAACAGGCTGGAGGGATATTTCGGAGGTGAAATTGATTGGGATGAGAGGCGAGGGTGCAGGAGGAATCAGAGTCTCCTAGGCTTCTGGCTGGAACAAGATGGACGGAGTCAGTGAGCCCTAGAGGAGGACCAGGGTTCAATGTAAAATGATTGTCACTTTTTCCCATATTAGAAAAAAACATAATTGAGCTGCTACCAGGTTTCTGCAGATTCTAGAATCAAAGAGGAGAAATCCCTGTTCAAATTGTACGGAGAAAAACTGTCTACCGGGGATAGCGCTTAACAGAGGAACTGTAAATACAGGATTAGATGTGGAATTCCTTTTCTTGTTTGGGAACTCAGTAACTGAGCAAAAGTTAGACTCATGTAAACTTTAGTAGAACCTTAGACTTGTTTTTAGGATCAGCAAGATGTATGAGGATAGTATCACATTTTCCTACAACTTTAAAAGTAGACTATAGCCTATAGTAAAATAAGAAAAACACTTAGGGAAAGCATAATATGGATGCAGAGTGGTGTTCTGTTTATTTATTATTTGCATGGGTTACTTCCTATAAAACTAAAAAAAAAAATTATTGAATAGATACTCATTATATCCAGCTCTATGCTGGTAAACGTCCAAGAACTGGCCCTTCAGGAGAGCAGGGGCCTCTGTCTGTGGCTCTTGCCAACTGCCTTTTCTGAGGTGTTAATTTTCCCATCGTGGCCGATTCCAGCCACCAGGGTGATGCCACTGAAGACAAGGTTGTGAAGGACTGTGCACAATCCTCTCCCGAATCTGTGTGCACCAGCTCCAACATGCCAGTGACTCTCCCTTTTATTCATGAGGAACTTAGGGCTTGGAAAGTAAGTAGCTCATCCAAGTTCATAGAGAATAAGAGGCAGAGTGAGAATTTACACTCTGGCAGAGACCCTGAAGCCCTGGGGTTTAACTGCCATGCAGTGGATACCAAGAGCTGAATCATAATGTTGAAATAATAATAAGATTTAATTAATCATAATGTGAACTCAGAACCCATTTAAGTCCAACCTCTTTTAACAGGGGAGGAAACTAAGCTCCAAAACATTTTATTGATTTACTCAAGGTTAAAAGGCTGTTTATTGACAAAGCTGAGGCTGTAACCCAATTCTTTGGTCACTGCCCTACACGATGCTGTTAACTACTTGTGTTTTGCAAACCTCCTTCACAAAATGTTTAAGTCATATATCTTTCACAGAAAGAAGAAATGGTGGGGACTCTTTTCCCTTCCACATATTTGAGTGAAAATCTTATCATCTGGCAATGTAATTCAACAGCATCACCATGCTTGGAAGCAGTTCATTAATTGTGCACAGAATTCCTAAAGAATAGTCATGATAATAACAGTCATAGCTGCCAACATTTCTTTAGTACATGTTAGTATATTTTACACAAAGACAACAAACTATGGAGATCTAAACGTGCTACGAGTCATATGTACCCAGTGGTGTGTGTGTGTTTGTGTGTGTGTGTGTAACTGTAAAGCAACAAACCATTAGTTGTACAACTTGTTGCAATAATTAGCTGCATAACTAGGAAGTGAGCCATGTTTGGCAACTCCAAAAGCTCACACTTGAAGAAGCTGGTCCTATGAAATTCCAGCTCATTTTAGGGCCAAACAAATGACACAATTTGCCTTTATCTCAAGTTTAGCATTAGCAGTTTAAAAGAGAACGAGAGGATGAAAATGAATTATGAATTGAACATAAGAATAACAATAAAAATTACAGAGCTTCTAGTGAAACCTCAAAACACAATTTGGCCAAGTTACCAACCTTCCCTAAATCAGGAAAAGTAGTTACTCATCTCACGGAAGTGGTGTTAGGGAAAATTAATTGGTGATGGTAATGCTATCTACAAGTGTCATTTCTAGAGAGATTCTGAATTTCAAGGAGACTCCAGTTAAAGCAACTGAAGATTGAAATATTATTACTTATAAGATGTAGTATGAAAGACATTATTTACATTATATGTTGACCAATAGTTTAAAAAACTATGCTACTTATGGAGAAACATTTTATTTGCTTGATAGTTAATGAGAAAAGACTTGCAATTTATTGCTTGCTAAAAGATTTTATTTCTTCATTTTGCTCTTTACATCAAATCGTAAACTATTGAGGATGGAAATAAAAAATCATTCCAAGAGTTACATGTGAAAATTACTGGGAAAAGAGTGCCTTTCATTAAGGTAAATTCCATTTCTTGGGCTTAAATTTGGCGTATCAGTGTTTCCGTAGCACAGCAAGTAGCCGTGTGGTTTTAGAAAGGAAATAAGAACTGTGTTTTCAAAATATGCTCAGCCCAGATTGAGCCTTTGGAAATACGATATCCAAATGAACATGAGATTGAAGGAAAGTGCCGGATAAAATGAAGATCTTAAGTACTGTATATGCTTGAATGTTGTAGATATTCCTAGGGAGAATTCTTGACCTTTCTTAGAGCTGGCACTTTAAGCCTGGGGACAAATAGTTGCATTTTTGACAGTCGTGTGAAGATTACATTGGGGACTGCAGATGTGAGACTCTTTCTCTCTGTCAGAACTGAGAATTAAACCCACATCAAAAGCATTGCAAGAAGTGGAAGATCAGTGGGACATACTCAGTGAAAAGCTCTTAATGAGCAGATAGACTGCTGTATAGCCTCTGTGATGTGTGTCAACCTAGTCTTGACATAGCCAATTCCCAATTCTCTGTGCAAGATAGAATGAGGGTAACAAGGATAATTGAAACCCACAGATAATCCATGGGTTCCACTTTAACCCTCAGTTGTAACTGACTGCCTTGCAAGCCTTTTAGGAGACCCAGGAAAGAGTTGCATCTCCTTTTCGTGCTGTTGATTCTTCAGCATATCCTGTGTTCCCTGTGTTGGGGAACCATGAAATAAATACACAGAAGAAGCAGTATGGTTCAGGGGCCTGCCAGGAAACAGATGGTATGCTCAGAATGTGATTAACAAGAGTCTAACGAAGGGACCATTTTCAAAGGTGTGGGCAAGGTCAAGAGAAGCCAAACAGGAAACACCCTGGGGTTAGCAATGACCAGGAGTGTTCCCACTCCTTAGGGATGAAGGAGCAAGAGGCCAGAGCTGTGAGGAGAACCAAGAAGAACTGACTGTAGAAGAATTGCTTGTCAGGAGCTGTGGTCTTCCCGGCAGGAAGGCAGCCACTGGCAACCAGAGCTCCACACTGCAGGAGCCAGGGCAGTAAACCCCACACCTCCCTCTCCTCTCGCCCTCTGATCTCCTGCCAATGCTTCCCAGTGGCCAAACCCATCTGGAAGCCAGAAAGAAAGTAAGGCCGTTGATGTGGTCCACAGGTGTCAGAGTCCTGGGGCACAGAGCAGGGTGGAGAAGAGTGAAGAGTGGATCTGGAGGGAAAATAGAGAATACCTAGCCCAGAGGGGATGAGGAAAATGACCATGGGCAGATCAACTAGTCATAGTTACCAGGCCCTGTATTTGAATGCAAGACTGCATCTTTTTTTGTTTTGTTTTGGTTTTTGCATTTTATTTTATTATTAGTAGTATTTTAAACATCTTTATTGGGGTATAATTGCTTTACAATGCTGTGTTAGTTTCTGCTTTATAATCAAGTGAATCAGATATACATATACGTATATCCCCGTATCTCCTCCCTCTTGCATCTGCCTCCCACCCTCCCTATCCCACCCCTCTAGGTGGTCACAAAGCACCGAGCTGATCTCCCTGTGCTATGTGGCTTCTTCCCACTATCTATGTATGTTACATTTGGTAGTGTATATATGTCCATGCCACTCTCAGTTCATCCCAGCTTACCCTTTGCCTCCCTGTGTCCTCAAGTCCATTCTCTACGTCTGCGTCTTTACTCCTGTCCTGCACCTAGGTTCTTCAGAACCTTTTTTTTTTTTTTTTTTTTTACATTCCATATATATGTGTTAGCATATGGTATTTATTTTTCTCTTTCTGACTTCACTCTGTATGACAGATTCTAGGTCCATCCACCTCACTACAAATAACTCAATTTTGTTCCCTTTTATGGCTGAGTAATATTCCATTGTATATATGTGCCACATCTTCTTTATCCATTCATCTGTCAGTGGACACTTAGTTTGCTTCCATGTCCTGGCTATTGTAAATAGAGCTGCGATGAACATTTTGGTACATGACTCTTTTTGAACTATGGTTTTCTCAGGGTATATGCCCAGTAGTGGGATTGCTGGGTCGTATGGTAGTTCTATTTTTAGTTTTTTAAGGAACCTCCATACTATTCTCCATAGTGGCTCTATCAATTTACAGTCCCAGCAGCAGTACAAGAGGGTTCCCTTTTCTCCGCACCCTCTCCAGCATTTATTGTTTGTAGATTTTTTGATGATGGCCATTCTGACTGGTGTGAAGTGTTACCTCATTGTAGTTTTGATTTGCATTTCTCTAATGATTAGTGATGTTAAGCATCCTTTCATATGTTTGTTGGCAATCTGTATATCTTCTTTGGAGAATGTCTATTTAGGTCTTCTGCCTATTTTTGGATTGGGTTGTTTGTTTTTTTGATATTGAGCTTCATGAGCTGCTTGTAAATTTTGGAGATTAATCCTTTGTCAGTTGCTTCAGTTGCAAATATTTTCTCCCATTCTGAGGGTTGTCTTTTTGTCTTGTTTATGTTTTCCTTTGCTGTAAAGCTTTGAAGTTTCATTAGGTCCCATTTTTAAATTTTGTTTTTATTTCCATTTCTCTAGGAGGTGGGTCAAAAAGGATCTGGCTGTGATTTATGTCATAGAGTGTTCTGCCTATGTTTTCCTCTAAGAGTTTGATAGTGTCTGGCCTGACATTTAAGTCTTTAATCCATTTTGAGTTTATTTTTGTGTATGGTGTTAGGGAGTGTTCCAATTTCATTCTTTTACATGTAGCTGTCCGGTTTTCCCAGCACCACTTATTGAAGAGGCTGTCTTTTCATCATTGTATATTCTTGCCTCCATTATCAAAAATAAGGTGACCATATGTGTGTGGGTTTATCTCTGGGCTTTCTATCCTGTTCCATTGATCTATATTTCTGTTTTTGTGCCAGTCCTATACTGTCTTGATTACTGTAGCTTTGTAGTATAGTCTGAAGTCCAGGAGCCTGATTCCTCCAGCTGCGTTTTTCTTTCTCAAGTGTGCTTTGGCTATTCGGGGTCTTTTGTGTTTCCATAAAAACTGTGAAATTTTTTGTTCTAGTTCTGTGGAAAATGCCATTGGTAGTTTGATAGGGATTGCATTGAAACTGTAGATTGCTTTGGGTAGTATAGTTATTTTCACAATGTTGGTTCTTCCAATCCAAGAACATGGTATATCTCTCCATCTGTTTGTATCATCTTTCATTTCTTTCATCAGTGTCTTATAGTTTTCTGCATACAAGTCTTTTGTCTCCTTAGGTAGGTTTATTCCTAGGTATTTTATCCTTTTTGTTGCAGTGGTAAATGGGAGCGTTTCCTTAATTCTCTTTCAGATATTTCATCATTAGTGTATAGGAATGCAAGAGATTTCTGTGCATTAATTTTGCATTCTGCTACTTTACCAAATTCATTGATAAGCTCTAGTAGTTTTCTGGTAGCATCTTTAGGATTCTTTACGTATAGTATCATGTCATCTGCAAACATTGACAGCTTTACTTCTTCTTTTCGGATTTGGATTCCTTTTATTTCTTTTTCTTCTCTGATTGCTGTGGCTAAAACTTACAAAACTATGTTGAATAATAGTGGTGAGAGTGGGCAACCTTGTCTTATTCCTGATCTTAGAGGAAATGGTTTCAGTTTTTCGCCATGAGAATGATGTTGGCTGTGGGTTTGCCATATATGGCCTTTTATATGTTGAGGTAAGTTCCCTCTTTGCCTACTTTCTGGAGGGTTTTTATCATAAATGGGTGTTGAGTTTTGTCAAAAGCTTTTTCTGCATCTATTGAGATGATCATATGGTTTTTCTCCTTCAATTTGTTAATGTGGTTTATCACATTGATTGATTTGCATATACTGAAGAATCCTTGCATTCCTGAGATAAACCCCACTTGATCATGGTGCATGATCCTTTTAATGTGCTCTTGGATTCTGTTTGCTAGTATTTTGTTGAGGATTTTTGCATCTATGTTCATCAGTAATACTGGCCTGTAGTTTTCTTTCTTTGTGACATCTTCCTCTGGTTTTGGTATCAGGGTGATGGTGGCCTCGTAGAATGAGTTAGGGAGTGTTCCTCCCTCTGCTATATTTTGGAAGAGTTTGAGAAGGATAGGTGTTAGGTCTTCTCTAAATGTTTCATAGAATTCGCCTGTGAAGCCTTCTGGTCCTGGGCTATTGTTTGTTGGAAGATTTTTAATCACAGTCTCAATTTTAGTGCTTGTGATTGGTCTGTTTAAATTTTCTATTTCTTCCTGGTTCAGTCTTGGCAGGTTGTGCTTTTCTAAGGATTTGTCCATTTCTTCCAGGTTGGCCATTTTATTGACATAGAGTTGCTTGTAGTAATCTCTCATGATCCTTTGTATTTCGGCAGTGTCAGTTGTTACTTCTCCCTTTTCATTTCTAATTCTATTGATTTGTCTTATTCCTTTTTTTCTTGATGAGTCTGGCTAATGGTTTTTCAATTTTGTTTACCTTCTCAAAGAACCAGCTTTTAGTTTTATTGATCTTTGCTATGTTTCCTTCATTTCTTTTTCATTTATTTCTGATCTGATCTCTCTGAATTCTTTCCTTCTGCTAACTCTGGGTGTTTTTTTGTTCTTCTTTCTCTAATTGCTTTAGGTGTAAGGTTACGTTGTTTATTTGAGATATTTCTTGTTTCTTGAGGTAGGATTGTATTGCTATAAACTTCCCTCTTAGAACTGCTTTTGCTGCATCCCACAGGTTTTGGGTCATTGTGTTTTCATTGTCATTTGTTTCTAGGTATTTTTTGATTTCCTCAGTGATCTCTTGGTTATTTAGTAGTGTATTGTTTAGCCTCCATGTGTTTGTATTTTTTACAGATTTTTTCCTGTAATTGATATCTAGTCTCATAGTGCTGTGGTCAGAAAACATACTTGATATGATTTCAATTTTCTGAAATTTACCAAGGCTTGATTTGTGACTCAAGATATGATCTACCCTGGAAAATATTCCATGAGCACTTGAGAAAAAAGTGTATTTTGTTGTTTTTGGATGGAATGTCCTATAAATATCAATTAAGTCCATCTTTAATGTATCATTTAAAGCTTGTGTTTCCTTATTTATTTTCATTTTGGATGATCTGTCCATTGGTGAAAGTGGGGTGTTAAAGTCCCCTACTATGATTGTATTACTGTCGAGTTCCCTGTTTATGGCTGTTAGCATTTGCCTTATGGATTGAGGTGCTCCTATGTTGGGTGCATATATATTTACAACTGTTATATCTTCTTCTTGGATTGATCCCTTGATCATTATGTAGTGTCCTTCTTTGTCTCTTGTCATAGTCTTTGTTTTAAAGTCTATTTTGTCTGATATGAGGATTGCTACTCCAGCTTTCTTTTGATTTCCATTTGCATGGAATATCTTTTTCCATCCCCTCACTTTCAGTCTGTATGTGTCCCTAGGTTTGAAGTGGGTCTCTTGTAGACAACATATATATGGGTCTTGTTCTTATATCCATTCAGCCAGTCTATGTCTTTTGGTTGGAGCATTTAATCCATTTACATTTAAGGTAGTTATCGATATGTGTGTTCCTATTACAATTTTCTTAATTGTTTTGTGTTTGTTATTGTAGATCTTTTCCTTCTCTTGTGTTTCCTGCCTAGAGAAGTTCCTTTAGCATTTGTTGTAGAGCTGGTTTGGTGGTGCTGAAATCTCTTAGCTTTTGCTTGTCTGTAAAGTTTTTGATTTCTCCGTCAAAGCTGAATGAGATCCTGCTGGGCAGAGTAATCTTGGTTGTAGATTTTTCCCTTTCATCACTTTAAATATGCCCTGCCACTCCCTTCTGGCTTGCCGAGTTTCTGCTGAAAGATCAGCTGTTAACATTATGGGGTTTTCCTTGTATATTATTTGTTGTTTTTCCCTTGCTGCTTTTAATTTTTTTTCTGTGTATTTAATTTTTGATAGTTTGATTAATATGTATCTTGACGTGTTTCTCCTTGTATTTGTCCTGTATGCGACTCTCTGTGCTTCCTGGACTTGATTGACTATTTCCTTTCCCATATTAGGGAAGTTGTCAACTATAATCTCTTTAAATATTTTCTCAGTCCCTTTATTTTTCTCTTCTTCTTCTGGGACCCCTATAATTCGAATGTTGGTGCGTTTAATGTCATCCCATATGTCTCTGAGGCTGTCTTCAGTTCTTTTCATTCTTTTTTCTTTATTCTGCTCTGCAGTAGTTATTTCCACTATTTTATCTTCCAGGTCACTTATCCGTTCTTCTGCCTCAGTTATTCTGCTATTGATCCCTTCTAGAGAATTTTTAATTTCATTTATTGTGTTGTTCATCATTGTTTGTTTGCTCTTTAGTTCTTCAAGGTCTTTGTTAAATGTTTCTTGTATTTTTTCCATTCTATTTTCAAGATTTTGGATCATCTTTACTATCATTACTGAATTCTCTTTCATGTAGACTGCCTATTTTCTCCTCATTTGTTTGGTCTGGTGGGTTTTTACCTTGCTCCTTCATCCACTGTGTGTTTCTCTGTCTTCTCATTTTGCTTAACTTACTGTGTTTGGGGGTCTCCTTTTTGCAGGCTGGAGGTTCGTAGTTCCTGATGTTTTTGGTGTCTGCCCTCAATGGGTAAGGTTGGTTCAGTGGGTTGTGTAGGCTTCCTGGTGGAGGGGACTGGTGCCTGTGTTCTGGTGGATGAGGCTGTATCTTGTCTTTCTGGTGGGCAGGACCGCTTCCAGTAGTGTGTTTTGTAGTGTCTGTGACCTTATTATGATTTTAGGCAGCCTCTCTGCTAATGGGTGGGGTTGTGTTCCTGTCTCGCTAGTTGTTTGGCATAGGGTGTCCAGCACTGTAGCTTGCTGATCGTTGAGTGGAGCTGGGTCTTAGTGTTGAGGTGGAGATCTCTGGGAGAGCTTTTGCCATTTGATATTACGTGGAGCCGGGAGGTCTCTGGTGGACCAATGTCCTGAACTCGGCTCTCCCACCTCAGAGGCACAGGGCTGACACCCAACCAGGGCACCAAGACCCTGTCAGCCACACGGAGGTTTATTCCTTAACCAAATTGGCGTTTTCTGTAGTCTACTCCACCCCAAGGGCCAATAATATTCAGAGCTGGTGAGATTTCTAAAAGTCTTCATGTTCTCTTTTATTCCTGTGGACTTCTTTTTTTTCCATTGTGTGTAGTGTAGCTTCACTTGCTCACAGGGTGCCGCATTCACAGGCTTCACAACAGCCCTTCAGACCAGAGTTCAGGAATCCTCACGGCCGAGCGTCCGGTCTCCGGTGCTGATTGCAGTGTGTGCCCCTCATCTTCCCGTGCCCCTCTGGCCCACTGCCCCCCACACCCAGGCCAGATGCTGGGAGCGGCGGCAGTGGCAGCAACTTGGGCTCCAAGACCACATCTTTCAGAAGAGATACTTTTAGGAAACCAATCAAGACAGAAGGTAAAAAAAAACAACATTCTCTAGGAGATGACCATCTACATGACATGTAAGTATTGGGTATCCAGTCTTTCATTCTTGATAGAGAGCGAGGTAATTACATGAAAGTTAAGATTTAATTGGCTGTTTAAATTTGGTCAGTGGCGGTGGGTAGAAAACCTTGGTTGTGATTATACTATCTTTTATCAACAGGGAGTCCTGAGGGGTTCCTTGATGAAATCTGGATGCATGAGCATTCCAAAGGCCAATTAGAAGAGCAAAAGTTTCCATTGTGCTTTCTGAAATTCAGACCCAGAATAAGTGACCACACTCCTGAGAGAGACAGTTTTACCTGTATCATTAGTTACCATCACTTGGAAGAAAGACATTAAAATGAGCTTTTCTTGGAGATCCAGTTACTGCAAGAAACGGAATACCTCAAAGTATTACAAAAGTATTACAAAGTATTATGGCTTAACTATTTTAATATGGTTAAGCATTCAACAATGTGGAAGACCCTGTGTTAATTCAGCTTTCTCTATCTCACTATTATCTTAGTGGCAAAGATGTTCTTCTAGGGCAGGGGTCCCCAACCCCCTGGCCGTGGACCAGTACCGGTCTGTGGCCTGTTAGGAACCGGGCCGCACAGCAAGAGGTGAGAGGTGAGCGAGCGACCAAAGTTTCATTTGCTGCTCCCAATTGCTCCCCATCGCCCGCATTACCACCTGAACCATCCACCCACCCCACCCTCCCATGGAAAAATCATCTTCCGCAAAACTGGTCCCTGGTGCCAAAAATGTTGGGGACTGCTGTTCTAGGGGATTTCTGGGGTTCACATAAAAAATATAAGAGAACATGAGTGCCTGTCTTCTCCCATTCCTGTCCACTTTCCATGGCAGGATTTGCCCTCTGTCCCGTTCCAACCAGCACTGGGAACATTTTAACATTCTGGCCCAGTATTCGTTGGAGGCTAGAATAAGTTTCACTGACACTGTCTCTAAATCTAAAGTGTTGGGGTGACTTTTGAGTTACCCCTGACCCCAGCAATGGCTTTCAACTCAAGTGACAAATAAGGTTTAGAATTGGTAAATTTTTGTGGCCCTACCCTAAACTTCAATTTGCTTGACCAAGAAATTGTCACTTTTCTTAAACCTTGCCAGATCTTCTCTCTCTCTTGAACAAGATCTGGACCATGACCCCATCATCTTTCATGCTGATCTTCTGGGCTTCTGCTGCTATGTTCTGCCCACCATACTGAGCTTTACATAAGCAACTTCCCCTTTTTTCTCTACCTCTCTACTCCTGCCCCCAATCCTGCCATGTTGTTCTAGCTTGCAGGGGACTGGGCTTCTGTCTCCAAGGCGAGAACTTGGGTCCCCACTGGGATAGATGCTCATGGACAGATTGAGCAGAGACATGCTCACCTCTTGGTTGTGAGGCTTTCTGCCACCTGGCCTCTTACATTTGTTCATCACTTAGTGGCTAGATGTTTTACACTGGCACCCTTCCACAAACCCTGAGTTTGCTGAAGTCCTACTACCCCTGCAGAGGTCAGTCCCACATCAGTTTTGGGATAATACTGGGTTGATATTGGGTTGGTCAAAAAGTGCCTTTGGTTTTTAAGTAAAAATAAAAGACACAGTTTTCATTTTCACAAAGAACTTTATTGAACAGCATATTCACTGTTTTGTTCCACTACCTTCAGCCATTTTTCAGGCAACTTCATAATTCCATCTTCCCAAAACTTTTTATTTTTTTGAGCAAAGAACTGTTCCAGGTGCCTTTTACAGTCTTCCAGGGAATTGACATTTTTTCCCTTAAGAGAAATTTGTAAAGACCAAAATAAATGGAAATCTGAAGTTGTAATGTCTGGTGAATACGGCAGATGAATCAGAACTCCCCAGCCAAGCTGTAATAGTTTTTGCCTGGTGATCAAAGAAACATGTGGTCTTGCGTTATCCTGATGGAAGATTATGTGTTTTCTGTTGACTAATTCTGGACAATTTTCGTTTAGTGCTGCTTTCAGTTGGTCTAATTGGGAGCAGTACTTGTTGGAATTCATCCTTTGGTTTTCCAGAAGGAGCTCATAAGAGAGGACTCCCTTCCAATCCCACCACATATACAACATCACCTTCTTTGGATGAAGACAGTCCTTTGGTGTGGTTGGTGGTGGTTCATTTCACTTGCCCCACGATCTCGATCTCTTCCATTCCACATTATTGTACAGTATCCACTTTTCATCGCCCGTCACAATTTGTTTTAAAAACGGAACATTTTCATTACTTTTAAGTGGAGGATTGCATGTGGAAATACGGTCAAGAAGGTTTTTTTTGCTTAACTTAGGTGGAACCCAAACATCAAAGTGATGAACATAGCCAAGCTGGTGCAAATGATTTTCAATGCTTCATTTGGATATTTTGAGTGTGTCGGCTATCTTCCACATGGTATAAAGTTGATTGCTCTCAATTACTGTCTCGATATGATCGTTATCAACTTCAACTGGTCTACCCGACCGTCGAGCATTGTCCAGCGAGAAATCTCCAGCACGAAACTTCGCAAACCACTTTTGACACGTTCAATCAGTCATAGCACCTTCTCCATACGCTGCACAAATCTTCTTTTGCGTTTCAGTTGCGTTTTTACCTTTCTTGATATAGTAAAGCATAATAGGCCAAAAATGTGGCTTTTTTTCCTTCCATCTTCATTATTAAAATGGCTTCACAAAAATTCACCAATTTTGTTGTCTTTTTTTAAATGCATGCTGATATGACAGCTGTCACATACAATCTAACAAAATTGTTTTGAATGACGTTAAAGACAGCTAAGTGCTACTAGAGCCATCTTACTGAAAAAAATGAAACTTTTGGCCAACCCAATAGCTTCCCATCCTATCTGGTATCTGGTCCCATGTCCTCCTTCTAGTGTCCCATGTTGCTGAAGTCCCCACTCAGCTGGAGGCAGACCCACCTAATAGATGACAGATCACCTCAGATAAATGAATTCCCTATTTTCCAATAATTGATTATGTTCCAGTAAGACATGATATTGAAATGTTAATCTATCAAATTAGAGACACACTGGAGGGCTAGGGCTTTATTATTTGCTCTGAAAATACCATGTAAGTTTAGCAAACTTTAAACTCCTCTTTGGTTATTTCATTAGGAAAAAGTAATCTCATTTACCTGGCACTTTTACATCTACATTTATGCTTTTAAAACAGTGAAGTGAGTGTTCTACAGCTATATAAAAGAAACACATTATCAAAGCATTAGGAAATGATTAAACTGACATTTTCTTAAGAAAACGAAAGGAGCAGGAAAAAGCCATTCTAAAAAGACTGAGTGCTACATACTCTAGATAGTATCTTCAGTGCTTACTCAGGGATCTTTAAAGAAGCTTATTACCAAGTACCCTAAGAAGACAAGTGTGGATGTGTACAGATCAGAGGAATGCAAGTTAATGCACCTGCCAGATTTTACTATCGTACAAGTATGTCAATCAGCACTCAGACCTTGTATTTAAAACTGTGTTCTTTCACGTTTCCCCTGTGCTGTGTCATTCATAACTCAATCCTCCAAGTCAGTAACCGTTCCGCATTGCCAGTTGTCATAAATGGTATAAATGTGTCCCGTGCGTGCTCACACACACGGCTCTTGAGGTTATTCATAACCTTTTTTGGACACACAAAAATATTTTGACACAAGAAAAAGTTAGACTCTTGGCTATCCAAACTGTTAAAAGACTCTTATTCAGCTAACATTTATTAAGCATTTGCTGTATGCTGGGCACCACGTTTCATGATTTCACCCATGCTATCTCATGTGATCAGCATGCAACGCTCCAGGATTTAGATCCAAATTGGTGGGGAATCTTAGTCTTCTATGAAAGAAGAAAAGATGTATGCTGGTTTTATTAGGATGACATTTCTAGCAGTGAGGCTAGCCCCAAAAGGAAGGAACAAGATTAGGAGCTCAGGGTTGTCAGACAGTGGTTGTGAATATTTTTCCTCTTTTCTAAGGCTCTTGCCAAGGATTCTGGAAAACAATGCCAGATACTTGCTTTTGCAACATACATGGGTGGCAGGGGGGTGGAGTGAACAAGATTGGTAGGTGTTCATTATATGTTGATATGAACAGTTTTCAAAATGTGTCTACTGACTTCTTAACAGCAATTGATGTAGCTGACCATACACTCCTTCCCCAAATGCTGGGTTTCCTTGCTTTCTCAACACCATACTTGACAGATTTCCCCCAAAGGGATTGCCTTTTGGGGCAGGAGAAGAGGGAAGATTGTGCTAGGGCACTGAGTAATGTTTCCAAGGTCACACAGTGAGGTTCGTCTGACTCTTGCCCTGAGTAGAGAGACTTGGGACAGTGTGTGTGGCCCCAGTCATAAGAGTCTTGTCCAATAGTCTGTTCTGTGGGAATAAGAATATGAAATAGAAAAAGCAATGAGCTAAGAGTCTGGAGACTTGAGTCTGCTCTGGTTCTTCTCACTATTAGCTGTGTGATCGTGGCTTGGATGCACCCTCAAATTCTTCCTCTTTAAAGTGGGGATAATAATACCTACTTGCCTAACCTCACAGGGCTGATGTTAGGAAAAATTAGATTATATGTATCAAAGCCCATTGAAATTAAGCGTTAATTAAATTTAATGTGAAAAAGAGTAGCACGATTCTTTTCCTGGCCCCAACACTTACTACCTGTGCCATCCTGGCCAAATTAATTAACCCCTCTCTGCTTTGGTTTCCTCAACTGTATAAAGAACATATAAAAAGTAGGTACCTTACAAGGTTGTTTTAAGGTTAAATTTAGATGTGTGACATTTTAGACAAGATTGTCTCATGCCAAAGATTGTTTTGTTTCTTTACTCCCAATACTCATTTCATGATGTCCATTTAGTAAGGAATAGTCCAATTAAACTAGGTCAAGGATTAGAAGACACAGGTACTGTCCCTAGTGCTCCCATTGCCTCCCTGTGTATCTTTGGGGGAATTATTTGACCTTAGAACCCTGAGTTTCCTCCTCTGTAATAGGCACTTTACAGGACCGTTGTGAGGATAAAAAGAGAGTACGTATATCAAGAACTTGGCATGTAGCTGCCACATAGTAGATTCACATAGTAGTAGTAGAGCAGCAGAGTAGGTCCACAAAAATTGTAGTTTCGTTCCTTTTTCTCTTCTTTCATACTTCTTTGACCCCATCTTCCTAATGTGTGAGATGTAGATTTTTATTCTTGTCTTGCATCTCTTTGGGATTCTTTTGAGGCAACATTGAGATACAGCTTATGAAGGCACTCAGGTCATCGTGTAGGTGTAAAATATTACTCACAGCAACAGTGGCTAGTGATTTACTAATTTACTCAGAAACATTCCTGAGTGTCTGTTATATTACAGGCACCATGCTGAGTGTTGGGGATATAGTGTTGACAATCACAGACATAGTCTTTACTTTCAAGGAACTTTTAGAAGGAAAACACATGTGTATATAATCTTTCCTGGTACCTGTTTTAAGAAAACAGAGTATTAAATCTCTGTTGATAATTAAACCTGTTACTTTTGCTTAATCCAGCATTTCTCATCGTTATTTGATCATAGAATGACCTCCCTTGTCATCGTTTTTTGCATTTCATGCAAACCCACTAAGATGTTGTGTAACACACCCTGGAAAACAGTACTGAGGGGGCAGGATTTCCTCTCCCATGTGGCCTGGTATCTATTCCCTCAATGTGCTGTATTTGTGTAAATCATATTATGTAGGTGGCTGCCTGCTTTGCCCATGGTCAGGGCCAGCCCTAGATAGGGCACAAGCCTGGAGTGAACAAAACAGGAGTCACTCCTGGGCAGAGAACACAAACTTGGTCAGAAAATAAATTACTGGAAACATTTTTATTAAAGAAGAGGAGTCGTTTTGAGGGTGTGATAGCTTCCGTTAAAGCTTATGCAGTTAATCATTCCTTGTTTGAGGTTTGGACTTTCTTCCCTTTGATGTAATTAGCCATTAGGCTTTCTGAAGTACATTTTTCATGTCAAGGAGACAATGGTTTCAAAGGAGAGATAGGGTGGGGCTGAAAGGAAGGCCAAGTTAATGCACAGAGCAGCAAAAGACACAGGAAAATATCAACAGTCTTTACACCAGCCATTTGCTAACAGTGCCTTGGAACACGATGCTATTTCACTGTAAATACAGCGATGTTTTACACGGTGTTTTGTTGCATCATAAGGGTTTTCTGGAACTTTTCCCAGGACTGTGGGATGCATGTGTTTGGGAATGGTATGGAAGTGCTTTCCTGGTTCAACCAGAGAAGCTCTCCTATTATGTCTTATTTGTTTATGCTTCAAAGTAAGATGCTATTTGAAAAAATAACGACTGCTAAAAGCATCTGAAAACCTCTGAATAGATGATTCGACTGAGTGAGTCAGGATTGGTTAACCACCTGTTGCTCCATTTCTACCAAAACTGACTTTGCTGTAGCAGAACAAATTTCCAAGTCAAGTTATCCAAAGAAAGAGTAGTTTATCCAAACTCTTTATTCACTCCGTAAATGTTTATTGAAAGTACAGTACTTTCAGTAAACTGGGAGGGACTGTTTGGTTTTGTGTAAATGTAGGAGTAAGGGGCATGTGTGGGAATGGGTGTGTGTATGTGTGTGCATGTACATGCATGTGTATATGTACAGATGTGTATATGTACAGACGTGTGTATATGTGTGTACATGTGTGTATGTGCGTGTGCATGTGTGTGAATTACAGGAACTTCAAAGCTGACACTAATCTAAATTCTACCTTTAAAGAGCTTGGTCAATACAAGAAGTAAGGCACGCATACAAACAGTTATAATCAAAAGCAGAAAGTAATACGTGCCAGGTAGTAGATGATTACTTCACATTTCAAATTTAAATAAAAATATCACCACCCAAGAGGAAGTCCTTGTCTTCATTCTTTGTCTTCCAACGATATAAAACATACAAAGTATACAGGTTAATATTAAAATCACCAGATTTCTGTCACTCCAGACTGATTATTTAAAAATTTCTTTTTGATTGGTGTGAGCCTTTCTCTGGAAAAACTAAGACAAAGTTGACGTTTCCTTTGATCTTTCAATTATGTTCACCTGGGCCTGTATCCAGTCTCAATGATTTTCATGAATTTAGTATATGTCCTTCCAGTTCTTGTTTAATATTTTTCCAAAAATATATTTGTATCCATGTATACTGTTTTTTCCGCTTTTCCAAATGTGCATGTGCAGTATTAAACTTTTTGCATTTTTTCCATTGTAGTCTTGTATTGTATTGTAGTCTTGAAATATATAGATGTTGAGAGCGCCGAATCCTAACCCTTAGACCACCAGGGAGCATCTAGATGTTGAAATAAATGGATATAGCACAAGTTCATTACTTTATTACTGTGTTAGTATCCCATGTTGGGACAATATCTCCTCTTATTTATTCCTTTCTCTAGTGCTGGGTATTAAAGTTCTTTACAATTTTTCATAATTACAAACGATGCTGCAGTGAATATCTTTGCATATGTGTTCTTTCAAGAGATTCTCTCAGGTGAGATTTCCTCTCAAGGTTAATGGAAATGAGGAGTTAACAGGGTGTACACTTACTAGATCCTGCCAAATTGCTCTCCAAAGCATACTACCCATTTCTACTTTGAACATCAGTGAATGAATGTCCCTATTTCTCCACATCCAGGTCAATGCATAGTGGGGTTGAGCTTTTAGATTTTTGCCAATTCTTTTTTTTTATTTGCCATTTCCTGATAACTAGTTAGTTTGAACATCACTTTAAAGATTTAGTGACCCTTGAATTTCTTCTGTGAATTCTTTGTACCATTTCCTCACTTTCCTATTATGTAATTATTATTTCACTGTAACATATTTTGCAAATTTCTTCTTTTGGCAGGTTGTTATTTTTCTTTGAAATCTATTTATATCTTTTGACATTCATAATGTTTGAAGTTTTCTAATGAATGAAATTTAATTTTTATAAGGGTGCAAATAGGGAGTTAATTTAATTTTTTTTCTACAAGGATCATTGATATTCTTTAGGTCTCATTCCATTTGGCATTTTGATTGAAGAGGGCAATAGAGTATGGTGATTAAGAATGCAGGTTCTAGGGTTTCCCTGGTGGTGCAGTGGTTAAGAATCTGCCTGCCAATGCAGGGGACACAGGTTCGAGCCCTAGTTTGGGAAGATCCCACATGCCGCAGAGCGACTAAGCCCGTGAGCCACAACTACTGAGCCTGCGTGTCTGGAGCCTGTGCTCCACAACAAGAGAGGCCACGATAGTGAGAGGCCCGCGCACCGCGATGAAGAGTGGCCCCCACTCGCCGCAAATGGAGAAAACCCTCGCACAGAAACGAAGACCCAACACAGCCAAAAATAAACATAAATGAATAAATAAATAAATTAAAAAAAAAAAAAGAATGCAGGTTCTAGAGCCAGGCTGCCTAGATTCAAATCCCAGATCTGTCACTTATAAACTTTATTGACTTAGATGTCATTTTCTGAGCCTCAGTTTGTTCATCAGTAAAATGGGGGTGATAGAAATATTACCTTTTGTAGGTATTTTTGTCAAGCTAAATTAGTTAGTATATGTAAAGCACTTAGAACAGTCCTAGAATGTAGTAGTATTATATGTGTCTGCTATTATTAATTCCTCATGAGAATAAGTACTATAACCTGAGTTTTAAAATATCTATATCTAGGCTAACTTTTGTTTCAGATAGGATAAATGTATTTGTATAGAGAAAGATGAATCTGGAGCACAATAACATATGTATTCAGAGGACCAAAATGACATATGGCTAACTCTTATTTATATTTATTTATGTCCCTCCTATAAATACCTCATTTCTCTTTTTATTCTTAGAAACTAACACAGTGCCTGGCATAACTAAACACTCATTCAGATCTGATAAATGAATAAATAGGGCTTCCCTGGTGGCGCAGTGGTTGAGAATCTGCTTGCCAATGCAGGGGACACGGGTTCGAGCCCTGGTCTGGGAAGATCCCACATGCCGTGGAGCAACTGGGCCCGTGAGCCACAACTACTGAGCCTGCGCGTCTGGAGCTTGTGCTCCGCAACAAGAGAGGCCGCGACACTGAGAGGCCCGCGCACCACGATGAAGAGTGGCCCCCGCTCGCCACAACTAGAGAAAGCCCTCGCACAGAAACGAAGACGCAACGCAGCCAAAAATAAATAAATAAAATAACATAAATGAATAAATAAATGAATGATTTTCTTATGCTTATGTTTAGCCATATACCCCACTATTTCCTGTCAGTATTTTCTCAGAATGAAAATTGCCTTAATATCAGCACAAACAAACCCAAGAGGATCAATCAGCTGCAAAATTATTATGCAAAGCATTCCTGAGCCAAATGTAAATGACTTTTGGATTATCTGATGTTACGTATTTTCTGCATCGCTACCCCCTCCATCAGTGTGAATATTCAGCAGATAGGTGTGCTAAGCAATCAAGTGCCTGCTTCACCATCAGGGAGTCCAAGAAAGTGAAAACATTCCAAATTGTTTTAGAATGGCTTCCTCCTTGTTAATGCTACTCACTCCATTTGTGCTCCTGAGTTGATCACAGTATAAGGCACTCAGAGGTTTTTAAATTGAATTTATTGTGATGAAATGTATTGGTATCTGAATTAGGGAGGGTGAATGTCATGCCATCGTTCATATATCAAGTTACTGCCCATCCACTCACCCACCCATGTGTCCATCTATTCTACAGATATTTAGGGAGACCCTACTGTATGCATGTGTGCATGGGCGGTGCTGTGGAGGACGCAGAGGATAATGTGCTGTATCTGTCAGTTCCAAGGACCTGTAGAAAATCACGATGCCCAACCCTTGAAAAATACACACATTCTAGTATGAGATTCTCTACCTTCCAGTTAAAGCTCTCATATTTACTGTGATGCTTGTAGCAAATATTTAAACTTCCCTAAATACCGATAAGGAAATGCATATACAATTGTGTGGGAAATAGTAAATGCTCTCTAAAGTTTAGTTTTTATTCCTACAACTGTGGATATCAAATGGGTAAAGAGGGATGTTCACCTTAAACGCAAGCCCGTAATTCTGAAAACATGAAAATCTGACAAAGGTATTTGTCAATATTGGAAACTGCGGATGGGGCAACCCTGGCTATGATTCAGCTTCAGCCTCTGCAAAGCCATGTCCATGCCATCATTTATGGTGCATATTTACTGAATGCTTACTATTGGATAGGGTCTCTTGTAAATGCTTTTACATCTATTAATTCATTATTTTAGTACTTCCAGAAATAATGTGCAGAGGGTTCTATTATCCCAAATTTACAGATGGAGAGATTGAACCAGAGTGAAGTTAACCATATTGCCTCAGGTCACATGATAGAAATTGTTAAAGTCAGATTCAAATCCTGAAGTCTGGCTCCAGAGCCCATGCTCCAGCTACCTGTCCTTGCTTAAGATGATGGTTGAAGACTACTGGACTCCGCTCATTAGACCAGGCTTCGTTTGTTTCTAGGAAGCATAGGGGCCCATGACATGTTGCAGACATGGAAGCCAGATTTATGCTTCCCTCAAGCCAAAGAAGTAGCTCCTGGTTTCCCAGAAAAAATTTTCTTGACCTCTAGTGATGAGAGTACGCCCCTCTGATTTTGAGTCTAAAGTAGAGTTTTCTTGTATTTATACAAGAAGTATTTCTTGAACGCATACATTTATCAGATGAGGTATTGTCAGGATATAGTGGATAACAACATGGGCATGGTTTTGGCCCTGAATGAGTATATTGCATTGTACATTGTCACTATACTTCAATTTATTCTAATTTTGGAGAATCAAAGGATTAGTTGAAAGTATTCAAAATCTGATATCTATCATCAGAATTATTACTGTTATTTGTTACTAATTTGCATGTATTATAGATAGTTCAAGTTCTCCTGAAACACACAAAGAATCTGTTTCAAATTAATTGGGTGTAAGGACTGTGTAGTGGGTTCGAAAAGCTCTCTAAGCACATCCCGGACGACGCTTTGCAGCCTGTTTTGCACTTTAGGTGTGGCTGTGACCCAGTGCTGGCCAATGGGGTGTGGACTGCAGTCTGAAGCAGTTTTTAGCAGAAACAAATACCCCTAGACGTCTATGTTCCTTTAGCAAACACCCAGTCTCCTACAGAATTAGAGCCATCGAATCTAGAACCTGTTCCCCCAAAATGAAGAAGATATCTTCCCATCAAAGCAAATGGCTAGGAGACAGGTGTTCCTCCTTCCCAAGGGTGTAGTACTTCCATTATCATTGAAATGCCACCTTTTTTCACTTTGTTGGGGTCCTGTGGGCCAGCCATTTTCATTGTATTCCTTTTCTTGTGTCAGTTTCTGTTCTACAATGATAAAATATTTGAAATCCTGGTATTGAACTTCATCTCCTCCTGAGACTTTCTCATTTAGAGACATGGCTCTTTAGCAGTGCCAAAGTTTTAGCTCCTAAACTTCAGAGGCAGAGATTTAAAACCAGTGGCAATCTGGGCAGATGTCAGCAGGTGAGAGGTTTCCACAGCCAGTCCTCATAAAGCACATGTCCATACCGCACTGTGGCTTCTAATCCACCAATAAAGCACAGATCCTGCTGCGATCATCGGCAGTCTTATGTCCAAAGGCAGATATTTTATTCAAATAATCTCACACTGCTCTGTGGGAAATACTATTTTCATTATGTTTGCAAACATGTTAGCATTCATTAAAATGTGCACTGCCTGCAAGAAAGATTCATGGCAAGCTTTTCCTGTTAGAGGACATATTTGTGAACAGCTCTCAGGAGGCAGAAGTTTATAACACTGGCGATTTGAAATGTGTGATACTTTACATTGCTACTCTCATCAGAAAGCTTCAGAGTGCAGGCATCTGGGGTACGTTCCATCCCTCCAGCCATCTGACAGGGCCAGGCCTTCAAAGTCCTGGAAGGTCCTTAAGCTCTGTTTTTCCTTGTGGAAGACTTCATTCTGGACTAACTTTTGGTTTTATACTGTTGTTTTTTTGTTTTTTTTTTCCTATTCCATCATGGTATCCTTATCTGATTAATACTTTTGAAGGCCTTCCTTTTGTTTCTTTATTATTTCTCTTATGCCTTTTTTTGTCTTCTGTTTAGGTTATTTTCTTGTCTTAACAGCTTCATAGCCTACTTTCTCTGTTGAGAACATGCTTTGTCCTTTTCATCCATTGTATATTTTTTATTACCTGTCTAGGTATTATTCTGTTTTACAATGGATGGGATACTAAAAACTCAAAAGCAAAAAGTGTTTATAAGTTGAATGTAACTTTTATGTAAACATACATTATGTTTTTAAAGATGCTTCGTGTTAGTCAAATGAAATACTCTCTAGTACCAGAGGTGCAGTTAGAGTAGATTCTTTCCTTTCTAAATGAATGGACATTTGTACAGAGGCAGAGATTCATAGAGTATGGATAAAAATTTAAGTAAACTTTAATTTCTAAATGAATGTGATCCCATAGTCATGCTTGTATTTCATGTACACGCACACACATGTATGTACACACACATGCAAATACCTATACTTCATGGTAGTGGCCAAGCAGCAAGGGCCTGAAGTCTAATCATGTCAAAAATTACTGGTGTCTAAGGGTGGGTTGGATCACTGAAGCCCTCAAAAATTCAAGTCCAGATAGACAAGGGTTAGCCATCACCCCATACGCAGGAAAAATAATCTATTTATCACTAAAAATTATGTGAAGTGACAATCACATCTTTCATTTTAAATAAAGTCTTTAAAGCTAAAACCAAATTGCTATGTTGTTAAATACCTTAGGAGACAATCTAGTGACCAACAGAAGAAAATCTCATCCTTGGGAGCCTCTTGCTAGCAGTGAGCTGGGAGAAAGAGGTGTCTAGGGATTTTCTCTCAAGACTTGTTATTTTTATCTTCATTCCAATGAATTTTAAATCAATTGAAAAAGTATTTGCTTCTTTGTCAGTGATTGGTAAAAATGGTTGTCCCGGTACTGAGCAAGTTATTTAACTTTTATTTCCTCCTTTATAAAAGGAATCACAATTCCAACTTAATTGAGATGTTGGGAAGATTATGGGATGTGAACCCTGTAAAGGTCAGAATAAAACCTGATACCTAATAGGGACTCCACGTTGGTGGCTCTTCCTGGCACTATCTTTTGGTGACGACTTTCTGTCTAGTATCTCGTTGTCTCCAAACTTTTCATCACCTATTTGCATATACTTCCAGAAAATCTAGGGCCAGAGGTCTTGCTGGAGGACTTCACAAGGATCTGCTTTCCTCTTTATGGCTTTAAGATGCTTCCTGGTCTCATAGGGTCTGCTTGTTGCAACTGGTCCCTAGACCTTCATAGTTCTTACATGTATTGTGAAACCCTGTCTATTCAAACTTGGGATGGGATACATTGGGATCTATGTAGATTCAGTTCAGTCATTCTACTTTAACCCATAATTTGAAGCTTACTATATCTCCTTACTTCCAAATTGACAGGTAGAGAATCATATTCTAATCAAAGCATTCATTCTAACCCAAGTAAGGATCAGTGACTTCTGGTGGTCAGGGCCTGAGTGTTTTGGTCTAATTTGAAGGAGAGTTCTAACAGCAAAAAATTTCAGAATAGGAAAGTAAAAAAAAAAAAAAAGACCTTAGTATATATAATAGAATTAAAATTGGAAAAGATCTGAGAGATCCTGTGCCTCAAGTTCTCATTATCCAGATCGAACTGAAGACTAGAGGGGCTAAGTAAAATTTTCAAGGTCACTCAGTGAATTAAACAGGGAGCTGAGCCTAGAAAGAGTATTCTGATTCCTAGTGTTTTGGGTTTTTTCACTTGTACTCCATTGTCTTTTAAAAACAGATGCTTTCTTGCTGGTTGGATCCACGGGCTCCTCAACTCATAGAGCATGGAGTGTGGGCAGCTGGTTGCTTCTGTCCTCACACTTCTATACCCTGGCTTTTATTACCCATCTTTTCTGTCTTTTCTGATAGTCAGAGACCGAAAAGCCCTATGTCAGCAGTGTTTCATTCATTGAGAAATACTGTAATAATGTTACACTTCATTAACAATAAAATTGTAGAAATGCAGGGTTCATCAGATATATACTGAACACACGTCAGACATTGTGCTAATACAACAATGGACCATTTATAGTTTCTGTCACAGAGAAACTCACAATCTTGTGGGGAAGGCGATTCATAAACAAATAACTGTAATTCAGATAAGTACTACAACTTATAATGTAAACAGGATCCATTTCTAATAGTTGGAGTATAATTGGGAAGGATGTATAGAAATAGTTCTTGAGTATTATTTCCTTGTATTGAGATGAATATATCAGGTTATTTATAAATTAATTATTTTCTTCCCTTCTCTCATCCCCCTAACATTTAACATAAATTGTGTTAATAATCTCAGTATTTAAGTTACAGGATATTCAAGTGGGACATTCAGCTAGAAGAAGAAAGGACATCACCCCAAAATGGATGAGGAGACATTTTTGTATCATTTTTTGTTGAGAGAGTTTGCATGTTTCAGTTGTATGAGGGATAGTTGCATCATGTCAGGTGTAAGCACAATTTTGCTATTTATTTAGAGGTTAAATAAGGTTAAAAGAGGTTTATTTAACCTCTAAATAAAAAAGACCTTCTAAATAAAAAAGAGTTAGACTGTGATGAGTTTGTGCCATTCAAATGAGCTAAGCTGGAACTATAGCTTTCAGAATTCCCTTAACTACGTGGCTCCTTTAGGGAAATTGTGTGATACGTGGAAGGAACAGTGAAGCAGCAGCCTTTATGCTTTGAGGTTCCTGGGGGTGTTGGATGCCACTGCAGCTCATGCGCCTTGGGGTGGATTTGTGAACTCACTTTGTGACGCCCTCTGGCGCCATCTACTCCTCCACCCCCCACTGAGCAATCTCCTTCAGTTTCACATAGTTCTGGCCCAGGTGAACTTGCAGCTTCACGGAGAAGGGCACCCACTTCTTTCGGCAGATCGTCCATGTCACTGAGTTGCAGGTGGTAAGAAACATATGCAAGTTCCGGTTTGTCCTCACTCTCCTCTCTTCACTTATAGTTTTTCTTTCTGATTAGCTTCTCTGCTGACCTACAGTGAGTTCAGGATCAGATTTCTTCCCTAATGTTCATGACTGTATAAAGTCTAATCCCTATTTTAAATTCATTATTTGTGGTCACGCATAGCGATTCTGCTTCTTTGAAGGAAACATTTCATGTTCAAAATGAAAACCTTGATATTTATAGTGTTTAAATATTATGTGTGTGTTCCTGCTGTTGTTGTTTTTCAGTTTCAGTCCTTCACTTCAACCTATGTGATTCTCTTTAGATGTTGATTATGGCACCAATACAATTCGTGTTCTTCTGAGTTTCATGTCCTCTCCAGTTTTGGTGAACAGGTCATCTATATTTTCATCCACATCACATATAAAAAGATTGGTTTGTTTTAGACTTTAGCACATTTTTTGTAAGTTACATAACCATAATTATCACTTCATTCAGCGAACACTTCTTCATCTTTTCCATAAAGATTAATAAGAGAATTTGTCAAAAACTTTGGTCATACTCAGATATGCTACATTTACTATACTTTTATGATTCCACAAGTTACTAATTCTATCTGTGAGATTAAAAAGAAAGTTACTTTTAACTCAATTAGAAAATGGGCAAGGACTTGAATAGATATTTCTCCAAAGAAGACATACAAATGGCCAACAGATAAATAAAAATGTGCTCAAGATCACTGATCATCAGGGAAATGCAAATCAAAAACACAATGATATATCACCTCATACCTGTCAGAATGGTTAGTATCCCAAAAACAAAACAAAACATAAGTGTTGGTGAGGGTGTGGAGGAAATTGGAAGACTTATGCACTGTTGGTGGAAACATAAAATGGTGCAGCCACTATGGAAAATAGTATAGAGGTCTCTCAAAAAATTAAAATAGAATTACCATATGATCTAGCAATCCCACTTCTGGGTATTTATCCAAAAGAATTGAAATCAATATCTCAAAAGAGATATCTTTATTCCCAAGTATATTGTAACATTATTCACGCTAACCAAGATAAGGAAACAACTTGAATGCCTATAAATGACTTAATGGATAAAGAAAATGGGGTATATAATACAACGGAATATAATTCAACCTTAAAAAAGAAGAAAACCTTGCATTATGCAATAACATGGATGAACCTGGAGGACATTATGCTAAATAAAAAGCTGGTCACAGAAGGACAAATACTGCATAATTTCACTTATATAAGATATCTGAAATAGTCAAACACATCAAAGCAGAAAGTCGAATGGTAATTGTCAGGGACTTGAGGGAGAGGGAAATGGGGAGTTGTTCAACAGGTATAAAGTTTCAATTATGCAAGTTGAATAAATTCTAGAGACCTGTGGATCAAAATATTGCCTATCATTAACAATACTGTATTGTTTACTTAAAAATTTAAGAGGGTAGATTTCATGTTATGTTTTTACTACAATGAAAAAAAAGTTACTTTTACTTAAATAGTTCTTAAGAAAATCAATTTTGGACCCTAGTGACCCATTTAATGATCTTTAAAAAAAAATCTATCCCTTTATGATTTATAATTGACTCTTGCTCAGGTTTTAACATCCAACTCACTGCTGTATGTTTTGTATAGTCCATCCTCCCATTTTTCACTCCCTTATTTGAAAATTAAAATGATATTTATATGTCTTAAATATTCTGGGATCTTTCTAAGCAACAAATATCACCACCAGTACATGCTTCCCCTTCTCTCTCTGGAATGTAAAACAAGTGACTTTAACTTATTTAGAATATCAGGAAATCTTTTTGTGAATTTCTTTTCACCTCTTTTGGGCTTACCGATATTAATTTTATCCATTTTAGTCTGAACATAATTCCCTTTTACAGAGAAGAAAGAAGTACATTTAGAATTGAGGAATTTATTTTTCCTCTGTAGACCAAGAACTTCTTTGATCAGTCCAGTCTTCCAACATTGAGGAATTATAATTTTGGTACAATATTTGCTCAGTGCTGTTGAAAAATTCCATTAGCTTCATGAAAGATGTGATGACTTCCACTGATTTTTTTCTTTCCTTAATAGCAACTATATTCTTTTAAAATTTAAATTCATCTATAGAATTTATGGTCTGTGCTGTTTTGGTAACATAACATTTATATTTTCTGAGCAACAGATAAAAAATAAAAATGAATAGTTTAAAGAAAGTTGGAAAAGTTAATTATTTTGTATACAGAAATGCCTAGCATTACACAAAAGCTGTTGGAAGGGAAAAACTATAATACTTCTTATTAATTACCTTTTAAAAATTAATACTCCAAGGATGAGATAAAATTTAGAAGTTTCTGCATCTTCTCTCCTCCATGTCTGTACTCATTTGACCTAGGCATTCTAGAGAAGAAGGACGGCAGTGTTTCCTAAACCCGTCTATGCCAAGAGTCACCTGGGTGCTTGTTAACTTCACAGATTTCTTCGATTCTTCCTAGGAAATTTTGGTTCTTTAGGTTTAGGGTGGGCTTAGAATTCTGTATGTTTAACAAGCACTGCAGATGATGGTATCATCAGGTAAACTTGGGAAACAATGGAAAGAGCCCATAACTTGAACATCAGCCTGACCTATGTATGAATTCAAGGTCTAAAGCTTAACAGCTATATAAACTCAGGCACATTGTTTAACCTTCTTGAAAGTTAATTTCTTCATCATTAAAGAGGGAATGTTAACATCTTCCCCAAAGAAATTTTGTGTAAATTCAATGATATAAAATGCAAAATGTGTACCTAATTCTAGTGCTATCATTATTGAAAACTATGTCGTAAACTTTTTTCTAATCTTTTAGTCTTTACTCTTGCTGCAGGAGAAAATATAAAATTCTGAAGCAAAACAAATGCAAATATTCAAGTCTTCTTTCTCAGTGTAAGCAATAGTAGAGTCATTTACTCATTTGTAATGTGTCTGAGGCACAAAGGCCCACATTTAGAAGACTGGTAAACTAATGAGTGGTGTTACCTTTCCGATATTCAAAGGCAACACCACAATTGCTATATTTCCATCTTATTAAAAGCAAGATAAAATAATTTTTGGTAGATTATTTTTCTCCATACACCTTTAAAAAAAAAAGTCTATAGGAAGTTTTTATGCTTATCAATTCTTTAAAACACTGGTTCTCAAAATGTGGCTCTTGGGATGCAGCAGCATAACCTGGGAACTTTTTTTGAAAAGAAAATTCTCAGTCCCTACTCCAGACTACTAAATCCTAAAGATGCCACCAGAAAACTACTAGAGCTCATCAGTGAATCTGGTAAAGTTGCAGATACAAAATTAATATACAGAAAACTGTTGCACTTCTATACACGAACAACAAAGTATCAGAAAGAGGAATTAAGGAAATAATCCCATTTACCATCGCAGCTATATTAGAAACTTTTGAAATGAGGCACTGCCATCTGTGTTTTAACAAGACCTCTGGGTGATTCTCACGCAGGCTCAAATTTAGAAACCACTGTTCTATTTCCAGTGTCCGATTGCCTCTCCCCTTCCAACCCGTTCATCTGTTGCATCCCTGATCTCAGTTCATGGAAACACTAACTTTCCAGATCTTCAGGTCAAAAATGTGGTCATCCTTAATTTCTAATTTTCTGTCTAGCTCATATCCAATATATCAGAAAATCCTGTTGTTTTACCTTCAATTACCAGGATATCACCATTCATCCCTCCACTGTTAATAGCCTGGTCCTAGTCTCTATTTTCTCTTGCATGGATTATTACAACAATCTTCTAACTGATCTCCCAGCTTCCACTCTTTTATTCTTCCAGACTGTTCTCAACACCAAAGCCAGAGAGATGCTTTTAAAATAAAAGTCTGATTGACCCACAGACATGGAGAACAGACTTGTGGAGTGGGAAGTTGGGGTTAGCAGATGTAAGCTATTATACATGGAGTGGATAAATGGTCCTACTGTATAGCACAGGGAACTGTATTCATAAACCATAATGGAAAAGAATAAAAATCTATGTATATATATATATTTAACTGAATCTCTTTGCTGTACAGCAGAAATTAACATTACATTGTAAATCAACTATACTCCAATAAAAAAAGTCTGATTATGTTATTTGCACTGAATTATCTATTGGTTCATTAGAACCATTCTTACTTTTCATAGTCTCTCCTGTATCCTGGAAGCTGGGAGCCTAGAAACTTTATTTCCCAGAATTCCTGCCACTGGAATTCTAGATCAAATGTCAACAATGGGAGAAAATTACTCTAGAGATTTGGAAGGTGGGATGGAAGCAGAAACCATAGCACTTTTCCTCTAGCACAGTAGAGAAAGACATGAGATTTTGTAGGAGCCTCAGGGATTCTTCTTTGAATCACCTGTTTCCATGCTGGCATTTTTCCAGCTGTTCCTTCAATTCCCATAACTTCTGAACGACTCTGAAAGTTAGTCATGAACCTAAGAACTGGTTGGCAGCAACCTTCTCTGATCTTCATTACTCCAGTCCTGCCAATGATTTTGTAAACACAAATTTCCCTGCATACATCCCTTCCTGCTAAAATACGGAGTTGTTTCTAGTTTTCTGAAAGAATACTAATTGTTCTTCTTATCAAAATGCTTGACTCCCTTCCCATCTCATTCAGAGTAAAATTCCTTCAGTGCCTACAAGACCCTGCACAGTCTGGTCCCCTATACATCTCTGACGTCACTCCCTCAATGCTTTCGTGCACAAACTCTGCTCCTGCCTGACTGGTCTTCCTGCTGTTCCTCAAAGTGCCTTTGCACTTTCTGTTCCTTCTGCCCAGAATGCCTCTCCTCCAGAGAGCTGCCCAGCTTACCCTCTCACCTCCTTCAGTTCTCAGTACAAATGTCATCTTTTCAAAGAGGGCTTTCCCCTGACGACCCAATGCAAAAGAACCTCTACCCCCCAGCACAGGTTGTGGAAGTAGTCGGTAGAATCCTCTCCATTTAAAACACAGGAAAATATACAACTAGGAAAAGAAACTCATCAAAGTCTCATAGCTTTTAAATGTTAAACCTAACATTTATCTTATCCAAAGGGCCTAGAAAAGAACCTTTAAAAGGGTGGGTGGTTAGTAAACATTCGTGTTGATGTTGCAATGGTGGCAGGGGTGGGATAGAGCAGGGGGTGATTACAACTCTTTTAAGGAAGAGCAGTTAGGCCTGACCAATAATAGGGAAGACCACTGGAGAGTGAGTGACTGCTAGTCATAGATTTCACAGTTTATGATATTCTTTGGGAGGTTAGACTGGATCCCTTTTTTTTTTCTGCAAAGGCAGGTCAGAATAAAAGAAATTCCAATTTTTTTTAAAAAAATGGATCTTCTAGTCTAAATACTGTCCTAAATTCTGGTTAGGACATTCAGGACCACTGGCAAATTTCCTAATATCAGCATGTTATAATGATAGGCTTATTTATGTAAAATTACTCAATTCCTTTACTCTTTGTTCATAGTATAAGTATTAAGGAATTTATTTATTATTATAAAGTTATGGGTAAAACGGAATTGGAGTTCATGAAAAAGTAATGGAATGCAATCAATATGGCAGGAATAATTAATAGTTCTTCATAACCCTTTTTTAGGATGTATGCACTGATTATTTTCCTGAAAGCCTGGCTGGAAGGGAGTGGCAAGAAGAGCATTTTTATGTAGAAAAACTTTCAGGTTTTTAGTATCGAGAGTAAAAATAAATCAACTGGAGCCAGAGTAATATTGAAAAGAGTTGGCAGAGCTGACTAGAAAAATAAAATGCATCTAGTCATCTCTGTGACCTGGGCTATTTAGCCACAGACAGTGCTCTGCCTTTAAAGAAAGCAGTGAACTCTTCAAGAACAAAAATAAGATAACTCTCTTAAAGAACAATGGAAAGAACAATTCAGGAAAAAATGTAGTTGAAAATGGCAAAAGAACACACAAAGGACAAAATTGCCCTTTATCCAATTTAAGGAGTGAAAAACAACTAGAATTGTGCTGGAATTCTTTGCTGGAAGAAATTCGAAGAGACAAAATTGAAGGTTAAATTTATGGTCACATTTCTCCTGGAAATGGGCTTTATGTAATATCTGGGCACAGACAGAGAAAAAGCATCCCATCCATAGCTGGCTTTTTGTTGTTCCCTGTAAGCCCCAAATGACAGGGTTTTTTCCCCCCTCTTTAAGGTTCCCCAGTGACAGTAAAGGACATCCACAGACTTTATCTCCATAGTTAGGTTTCTGCTTTGGGTTATGAAAACAACTGCTAACTTGATTTTTCTTTCTCTAGCTTTGCCCTTACTATCTTATTCTCACAAAATTCAGTGTAATCTTTATAAATGCAAATCTGATGATGTCTGTTGCCTGATAAAAGCCATTCAGTGACTTCCCATTGAAGACAACAGCAATTCCCAAAGTTTACTCCAATAACTGCCATAAACTGTTAGTATATATTTTTTAAAAAATGTGGAAAATTCCAAGTTGAGAGTAAGCATTTTTCTTTACAATAGTTTTTTTTGTTTGTTTTTTGTTTTTGATTGAAGTGTAGTTGATTTACAATATTGTGCTAGCTTCTGGTGGACAGCAAAGTGATTCAGTTATATATAGAAATATATATTTTTCCAATTCTTTTCCATTGTAGGTTATTACAAGATATTGAATATAGTTCCCTGTGCTATACAGTAAATCCTTGTTGTCTGTCTATTTTATATATAGTTTTGTGTATCTGTTAATCCCATACAATAGGTTTTAATGCTGATGTTTGCTGTGAACTGCTAAAAAAGGGAAGGATATAATATGCAAGATGTCCCAAACTTTTTGAATATGGAAGCTGTTTCTTTTTCATGGGGTGTCTCACAGGACTAGTTTGGTGTGGAACACATCTTCAGAAATACTGGCTTATACTGCAGTTCCAGTTTGTGAGCAAAGCAAGGAATGGTCAGAATGATCTGGAACCTGCTTACCTTAGTTGGCATTTCCCTGACACATTATGCTTTCTTTCTCCTCTGTGCTGCACAAGAAGTCCCCTAGAAGATAGAAGAAACTCAAATGAGTAACAATAATTAAAGAGAAGATTATAGCTATGGAGCACAGAGAATAGAAATTTAGGCTAAAGTTAACTTATGTTTCTAAAGATGAATCCAGAATAAATGCAACAGAAGCAAAACCCATAAATGGAATAAAAGAAGCTAAAGAAATACCTCAGAGTGTATGTGGAATGAAACCTCCTTCTGTGTACAAAGTTAGGAAAAGGAGATTACTATCTAACCATATCCAAAAAAATTTAAGACCACAAAGTAAAAGAATCTGGCAAGATTCCCAGGAAAAAAAGTTACCTACAGAAGTAGAAAATTCAGGCCTGCCATGGTCTTCTCCTTAACATTAAATGCTGGGACATAATGACGCAAAGTTCACATAATTTTGAGGGGAAAGTTTGTGGCTCAAGAAATTTATATCTAGCCATATTGTTGTTAAGATGTGAAGGTAATAGAAAGACAATCAGATTTACTTCACATGTCCTTTTCTGAAAGAATTACTCAAAATATGTCTTACTAAATGAGAAAGGAATCAAAATAAGAAACTCAAGAATAGAAAATTGTGTATGAACCAACTTATGGTAAGCATTCAAACCACATCAATATAGACTTATGCATCATATTTATAAAAATGGTTGATATATAACTCAAACAGAAAAGCTGTCAAAATATAAGGAATAACAATCAGAAACATAGTACTAGAAGACTTAAAAGCGTCCTTATTTCATAGGTCAAATTGGGAAAATAATTATTAAAGGATTTAATTAGTATGTATAAAATTGATTTAATAAATACACATTTCATTTTGTGTACTAAATAATTTTGACAAATAATTTTGATTCTATATCGTCATATATACCTGGATTGGCAATTAGTAATAATAATAACATATAATAATTTCTACTTAGCCATGTTTAAGTAATGAATAATGATTAATATTTCTGGTGTCAATTATAGTAATAAACACGGTAATTAGAAAATAGGAATAGTTGTGCCAGATTATGATAGGACTTTTAAGAAAAGTTCTTTATTTTCTCTCTTTTGTTTTTTTGTTGTTCTTTGCCTGTCTCCCACTAAAATAAATGTAATATTTTCTGTCTACAGATGATAGTATCTTTACTGTGAAATCTCTAGTGTGGCCCTTAAATATACCTGGAAACAGATGTAATGCTCTGGGGTAAAAATAAGGCTGCAATCTGGAGATGAAAGAAGAGAAGGACACAAATTCAGAAAAATCTTCTAAAAGACTGAAATGAAAAAAGAGACAGTTATTTCACAAAAGGAGCTTAGGACCTAATTTTCCTTGTGAAAGATTCCATGGGATCCCAACAAGCCCCTAATGCTTTATTTAATAGAGTTTTAAAAAATTCTACTTCTGGCTTTACTATTTATCTATCCTTTTCTTTCATAAAACATTTTTTTGGTTTTACACTGTGCCAAACGTTGTTCTAGGATCACAGAAAGGAATGATGACCCCAAAATAGACACAATTACATTTCAGAGCAAAGGTACAAGTTGGAGTTTATCAAATCAGGTTCCAGGACACTGAGAGAAACCAGAGTAGCCTCATGAAGCAGAAGGTGAAGTTAAATTATATTTGACTCTGGTAAAATTTCTATTTCTGAACAGCCAACATATGTAAAGGCATCTATTGTTGGTGATTTGCCTATTTTCTTTCTCTTTTAGTTTTGAGTCAGTTTTTTTTTTTTTTTAAGTATGTAAAAATTTTATTTGTCAATTATATCTCACTAAAAGAAAAAATAAAATAATGTTATATGTTCAGTGAAAATATGGTAACATCTTAATTTACTGTGTACATAAAAATGTTATTTTTTTCCAAATTATATTTAGAATGCTACCTTGTAGGTCAGTTTTTTTATGATGATATACCTTTAATTCACAGCCACAATAAGGATCAGATACTCTAACTACATGACACTTTTGACTAAAAACAGTGCAAAATAAATTGCTAAAACTGAAAATATATTAAATTGAAATGCGTAAGAGAAAGGCATTTCTAAAACATTTTAACATAGACATACTTATCCCAACCAAGAGTTCCTATCTCTTCAATAAGGCTTGAGTAGAACTGGGGAGGAGGAGGTAGTACATACAGCTCTTTTTTATTCTTTAAAGCAACTTCCAAAACCATCTTCAACTCCACTATAAAGCTCATTAGATCAGGAGAGTGCTGCATTCTCTGTTGCACTACGTGATGATATCCATTAAGTATTGCTTTCAGCTGCCAACTACATAGTAATCTTGCATTCCTCAGTTGTAAATCTTTGGGCAGCAATATTCTAAGATGGAAATCTCTTCCCTGACCTGAAATGAATCCTTCATACACGGTTTTCGCCCGGTTCTGGGGTAGAAGCAGCGGGAACTGGCGCAGCAAGCTCGCTTCCGTCTCCGCCATGGCTCTCGGTCCGTGGAACCGCCGGGGGACCAGCGGCCGCCGGGCCCCGCACATGCGCAGTCCTGCCTGTGCCTAGGGCGCAGAGAGGCGGAAACCCGCGCCTTTGGCGGGAAGTTGAGTCAGTTTTTAATATTAAAATATTAAAAACTGTTTTAATGTTTAAATGTTTACTGTTTTAATGTTTAAAAACTAAAATTTTAGCCCATCATTTATTATTCACAGAGGATCTAGTTTGTGTGGGTTTAGAGTGTAAGATGATTTTTCTGGGGGGAATTGCCTTGGACTGGTAAAGATTGTCGCAATTCATAGCACTACAACCTATGTCTTTCCCCCCCATTTTAAGATTTAGCTTTGCTGTTATTTCTTTGACCTGCCTCCACTCTGCTTCCGATTTGTATACTCATGTTTCATGTATCAGTGATGATTCCAATTACACGCTAGGGAACAAGAGTTTAATAAAATGTGGCAATAAATTGTGGAAAGACATCATGCATGTGAAAAAAGTGTATTAAGAAATGTGTTCCAGGTAGAGAGCTTCCAGTATTAAATGACTAATCACTTCCACACACATATACAAAGTGAAGGTTTTATTTAGTGGAACTTGGCCTTTCAAAACTAGAAGGCCAAGCAGTGCCTTCTAACTGGTTTTCTAGCCTGTCTGAAGCAAGTTGCTGTTGTTTCTTTTTACTGAGAACTTTTTAGATGGTCTTCAATAGTCCTTCAGCTGAAAGGAGGTAGGATATCTTGTTCAAAGCTCATATTATTTTGATTTAAATAGCAAATGGTAATAAAAAGAATGTGCAATAATTTATACTCAGTACAGCCTAGTGGTCAGATGACTGGAATTGAATCCAGGCTCTTCCTCATAGTAGATATGTGATGTTAGGCCAGTATCTTACATGCTGCAGTTTTTTACTGGCAAAAACTGCAATAGTAACATCTCCTTTACTGAGATATGGTGGAAGATGAATAATTTTTTTTTTAATGTAAAATATTAAGTCCTACATGGGCCACTCAATAAATATATTATTATGCAGAGAGAGTCTAATGCAAAGGTTTGAATAGGTATAACAGCTCTAGAACAAAACAAAACAGGTTATGTAGGGGCAGAGATGCTGTCTTGGTTTTTGATTTCGCTGTCACTCCCAGGTTATGCTTTACGAGACCTTCTCCATCAGGTGTAGCATCATTTGGGTTTAATTCCGCTCACCTCACATTCACTAAGAACTGCTATAAGGAGGCCTAAGTTTCAGCAACTGCTTGCTGAGATAGGAATCATAAGTGTAACTCATTCCTGTCCATTTCATTTTGCAAGCAAACATTCAGAAAACATAGATATTAAGGAAACCGTTTGCTGATGACCAGGTTGATCTTACTACACATACATCAGGAACATTCTGAGAACCCATAAAGGAGGTAGCGGTACCTGTGTTCTATCTGTGCAGGAGTGTGTTAGAGGGAAGGGCATCTGGGTTGTGGGCTCAGAGAGCCCATCACTTTCTCACTGTGTGATATTGAGAAAATTATTTAATTCTTCTGTACCTCTCTGTTCTCCTGTGTAAAACGGCAGTAATGATACATGACAGGGCAGCAGTAAGAATTAGAGAACAAATGTTTCAAGATGCCCAGGACGGAGCTTGGCAAATGATAGTCATTCAATAAAGGCTAGTTTGTTGGTATATTATTGATGATTTGTGGGAATAAAAGGTCAAGTTAGATGGGAAGACTAGAATTGAAGCATTATATGTTTATAAATAAGTTAACCTTGCAATACATAAAAAAGGTTACCCATGTTTTGAATATAGAAAAATTATGGTGAAGAACAAAGACATCAGAGCCTACATTTTCTTCATAAACAAATGAGTAAGAATAGAAGAGGTAGTCCAACAATAATTGAAATTGTAGTATCAGTTGGTATGCCCAATATTAGATCCTGTTCCATGGGTAATTTGACTCTGAAAACAATGTTATATTAAAAAAAGAGTTTTATTCAGGGATTTGGGGCTCCCTTTCTATATCTGTTCATGTGTAATAGTTATAAAAATAGTAAGTACTTGTCTAGTGCTTACTATTCACTTAGTGTGTTTCTGAGCGTGCTCCAAGTGCATCACTTACTTCTCACATCAACCCTAGAAGAGGATACTACTGTTCTTACAGTACTACATGGAAAATGAACACTTTCACTGTTTCTTCCCAAAGAAGGGTGATCTCCTTTTTCCCATTGTCCAAGAGATTTGGGGAACCATAGCTTGCCTTGTGTGGAAGGAAAAAGAGAGTACCCAAGATCCTTAGGAGGGAAGGAAGCCATACCTTGGAGAACCTCTTATGATGCCAGTACAACTTATGATGATGGTGATAATAATAATAACCATGTCACTATTATTATTGTGAGTAAGACTCATTGAGTGCTATGTTTCATGCATTTCTGCCTTATATAATGACATTTCTGGGAATGAGCGGTATCAGAATATATTCTTTTAAATTAATACAGGTATTATAGTGTACTGAAGTATTCACTGATGAAGGCAACACATATCTTTTTTTTTTTAATTAATTAATTAATTTATTTATAGCTGTGTTGGGTCTTCGTTTCTGCCCGAGGGCTTCCTCTAGTTGCGGCAAGCAGGGGCCACTCTTCATCGCGGTGCGCGGGCCTCTCACTATCGCGGCCTCTCTTGCTGCAGAGCACAGGCTCCAGACGCGCAGGCTCAGTAGTTGTGGCTCACGGGCCCAGTTGCTCCGTGGCATGTGGGATCTTCCCAGACCAGGACTCGAACCCGTGTCCCCTGCATTGGCAGGCAGATTCTCAACCACTGCGCCACCAGGGAAGCCCGGCAACACATATCTTGTCTAACAACTTGTATACATAATTTTTTGTTTTGTAAGATCTATTAAGTTATAACAAATGTAAAAACCTTATATGGGGGAAAGAATAATCAAGGAGAATGATTTCTGATTGCTTTGGCTCAGAGAGTCAGCTAAACTTTGGGAGTACTAGCACACTCTTGTCTGGGGTTGTCCTGATTTAGTGACATTAATATTGAAGGTTTCAGGTTCTTATTTTTGGGAAAGGATGTCAGCTGAGTATTTTTGAGTTAATGTCAATGGGATTTGGACTTAAGCTAGAATATGTATATAAATAAAATACTCTATAAGAAATAAATTTTTAATAAAAATATTTTTAAAATCACACCTTTGTCAATGATCTATAATAATTGTACTTTAGTGATTTTTATAATAAAATATTATATTGTAAGTAATTCAATTCAGGTTTACCTTGCTTTACCTAAGTTAGATGTTTTGAAAATCTTTAAATAATGAATTATGGGCATTTGCTTTGCCAAAAAAAATCTTTACGTATAAAAAGACTTATGATAGGAGTCTTTTGAACAGGAAATCCTTTAGAATATCTGAAATATGTGTCAATTTAATGAAATTTGACTTATACATGTGTTGGTTATCATAAAAGACCAATGTTTTTACTTAAAATCATGTAGACTTGCCCCTGAGTTTTCACATGACTTCTATATTATTAGTTCCTTGTGTGACTTGGGTGTTGGACTAGATTTTTTTCTCTTAGTTTTGTTTTTGCTCTAACATTCTAAGGTTCTGTAAATGTTTTTAAAATGCCCTCTTGTCTAACAAGTCCCCACCTTATTTGAAAGACAGTACAGTTGACAGACTGTAGAATGAGAACAACTGGGTTCCAATCCTTGTTCCAGACTCTACTGGATGTGTGCCCTTGGCCAGTCACTTAACCTCTGAGTCTCAGTTCTTCACTCGAGACATGGATTATGTAGCTATCTGATAGGAGTTTCATGAAAATTTGCAGAACACTTAGAAGAGTGGCTGGTACATTAAACATTATACATGTTGTTGTTATTTCATTAATTAATTGTTTATTTAATTAAAAATCCCAAGCTTGCCTTGTCCAGACATGAAAATTACTGAAACATCTGTGATTAGAGGATCTTCAGTTAAGGAATTTAAGAGCTGGTGAAGAAAACAGGACTGGGGAAACTATGAAAACTCTTATAAAAAAAAGAAGACATTTATAGTCAATGAAACAAGACAGTAATAATGGGAGACTAAAAAGATGAAATGGAATGCTAAATTGACTTCCAACCATATTTTCTACATTTTAAAATTAGCAATAATGGTTTCTCCACCCACAATCTTTTAACTAGAAATATTTCAAGTTCTCCTTCTCTGACATTTACAACAAAAACTTTGTGATTTTGGTTTTTTGTTTTGTTGCTAAGAAGCACTTTTTACCCCCATGGCTAGTCCTCCACCAAGATGTTGACAACCTTCTTAAAATTTAAGTATGTTGGATCTGTAGGTTTCTGTTCATGATGTGGAGTTTCAATTCAATGTCTGTATGTTCAAAGTAACTCTTATTCCTACTCCACCAGGCAGGGTTAATACCACTACTGCCCAAGGCCAGAAATGCTCCTTCTCTCAATTTCCAGACAGAAGATTCCTTCCTAGGAACATCATGAAAGATATGGAACTAGTGCTTCTGGCCACTTGTTGGAAAATGCAAGGATATTTGTTTAAATGGGAGTGGATGGAATTATTATTATGTTCCTTTACAGATGAGGCAACTGAGATTGCTTAAATAACTCTTTTAAGATTATAAAATTAGTAAACCATTGGCAGGCTGCCACCAAAGCCCATGTTCTTTCCATACAATATGGGATGGGAAACTATCAGGACTTATATGATATTGTGCTTGAGAGCACATACTTGGTACCTTCAGAGGGAAAGGGAGAGTTGGGAGCGGATGAGTTTTTACCTAGTAAAGTCTATGTGCTAAGCTTTGTCTATAAGTTTAAATAACTATTTCTTTGATTATAGAAATATTACACAATCATCAAGAAAAACTTGGGAAATACCAAAAAAACAAAGAAAAAGATGATGCAAAAATTCACAACTCAGAGATAACCACAGTTGACATTTTTGTGTATTTCTCCTCAGTGTTTTCTTTTTAATAAGAGATTGATATCTGAAATGACATAACAGGGTTCATACAATACAAGCAGTTTCCAATACTGCTTTTTCCATTTAACATTATGTCTTATGCATTGTTCAAGTTAACATGAGAATAACTCCTTGAAATTTTGGGAAATTATAATTTGGCCTGTGTTATTCTTTTATTGAGCAGAAAGGCTTGATTTAACTAAAAGGATGTGAAAACACTAAGTTACAGGTTTTCATAGAAAAAAAATACGGAAAGGGAGCAGGTACAAGATAGCTTGGAATTTATCAAAAATACGATTCATGTTTAGCAGGCCCACCATATGTGGGTGTTCTCTTGTGGAAAGCTCCTTGGAGACATGGCAAGGAGCCTGATATAGGGGAGATGTTCAAACTGAGTAGACTCCTGACTTTTGACCTGTTTTCTAGAAGGGATCTCAAGTGGGCCCTAGCAGACTCCAAATCAGAGGTCGATCTTGGATTTGGATTTGTCCTGGAATGACCTGGAGCTTCTCCCCTCTCCTCTATTGTAACTCGTTCAACACAGCGCTTTACTGAGCTCCCTCCATGGGCCGGGCACTCTGCTAGGCACAGCTAATGAGACTAACATGACCTCTGCTTGCAGAGAGCTTATAATCTGGTAGAGGAGAGAGGCTCTAAACCACAATTTGCTTCTTGACAGCTTGGCTAAGTACGATGGTGGGAAATGATATGGAAGAAAAGCAGGTGGTATGAGTCTTGGGGCAGGAGCTGGTGGAGAGTGGGCAGTTAGGGAGAGATTTCCTGAAGAAGACGTATTTCACCTGAGGCTTGAAGGATGAGTAAAATCTGTCCAGGATAAATGCAGGTAAGGAGCTAGAGGGAGGAGAACATACAGTTTCCCTAAGGATAAGCAAGAGGATAGCAGCTTGGGTTTGGGGGGAAACAGAGAGGCCAGGGTAGTTAGAGCATAGTGATAAAGTGATTTGAGGTGAGTCTGGACAAATACTATAGTCTATTCTATTCTGTATTCTTTGAATAAACCTCAGTAGAATCTAATAAATGCCGACCAAGCGTTAAAACACCCAAGTCATCCTGGCAATTGAAATTTAAATGGGCCTAGAAAAGGAACAATTTTAATTGTTAGGGAAGGAAATATAAATAAAAGAAATTGGGAAGACAAATGCAGAGGGAGATTGAGACAGAAATGACTAAACTTAAGACAAATTCAAAGGGCAGTTTTCCCTTATTTTAATTTTCAGTGTTTATTCATAGGATCATATGGACATATTCATAAGTTTAATGCTCTCTCCTTGAAAAAAAATTTTTTTAAACACCAATTTTTATTTCAAGAACAGAGGAAGCTAATGCTCACATTTTTATTCTGAATGAATTGCCAACATTTTATTCACCAGTTTCACAAGAGAGCTGGAACCTCACTGAGGTTTCTGAATTAAATTAGCTTTCAGAACCATTTAAAGTTCTTCCATTCTATTAATTCAGCAGACAATCAAGTTGTTCACTTGTTGACTTTTATCCACATGCACTCAATCAAATCAACTATTGAAGAGAGATACCTATTAGCTGTTAATTTCATATGTTAGATAGGAATCCTAGAACTCTTGTTTATATCTGTTTGATAACCTTCTAATCTTTGCCACAGTCTCACTAACAACAGCATTAACTAGTCTGCCATCTATCTTGATTAACAACACAGGGACTCAAAAGATGCTCAACATCTGATAAGCCTAACAATCCAAACTTCTAACAATGCCCATAGCCCTATGGAAAACGGGCTTCTACCGCCATTCTTACAAACCCTTTAAGTTGTCTTTAAATCACAATTTTGCAAATTATTACTTTAAGAAAATGAGAAGAGCTTGTCTTAGTGTAGGAGCTCTTATGAATAATTGGTAAGACTGTTTTGTGACATTTTTACCCTCTATTTTGCATCCTCTGGGTTTGGGTTTTAGAAATTATTTTTGCCTTATATTGAATTATAAGTGTACTGTTATCTCTGGATCAGATGAATTCAACCCATATTTGCTAATCTCTATGTGCTAGCACTTATCAGGTACATAAAAGGTATAGAAAATAGAGCTCTACATATCATAAAGTTCCATTTTTTGAAATCACAGCAACTAGATTTGTCTCACAAGTGGAATTATGTTGGCTTTTATGACAGAGAAAAGGAGGAAGGGAGAGAGGAAATATAATCTTTGCTCCACATGGTAACTTCCAGGTTATTCCTCATGTAGTTCTTTCAAAATCTATTCAGTCATTTCATTCTTTATCCACTTTCATTGCTGAAATATTAAGGACACTTTACACACCATCTATGTTGATTTTAGCAGCTGGCAACTTTTGTCTTTAAACTATTTTCAGGAAGTCCTTGGTGACTTCCATATCCACCTTAATGATGGTTCTACCACCACGATTTCATGGTTTCATGTTTTTAAAACTTCCACTGACCCTATCCTTTATTTCACTTCAGACATTCTTAGGCAACGCTACACTGTCGAATTTGGCTGGGATCATGCCATCTCCAATACTGAACTCTGAAAAATTCCTTTTGAACTTCTCTGAATTTTGGTCTATCTTCTCCCTCAGGCAGCTTGTAGAAAGTAAATATCAACAAGAGGTTAGAGCAGAAGAATACAGAATAAATGTTTCTTAATGTGAAACAGCCCTACATACACCTAAAATAAAGGGCATAGAGTTGACCGAGAAGTGCTGAATTCTTATATAATCTCATGAGGGCTTTGAACTAGCACATTTTAGATATTAATGTGATAAAATGTAATTTAGATAAAATTCATACCCTCATGATGATGGACCGTAAAGACATCCACATTGCTTTCTCAATTCCCATTTCTGTGCAGATGACTCCCTAATTTATTTCTGAAGCCAAGGTCACTCGCTTTGTGTTCTAGTAATGAATTTCCAATGACTTGTTAGCTATCTCCAAATGCATCTCCCAAAACACCTTCAAGCCCAATGTATCCCAATTTGTATTCATCATTAACCATCTTACACTAGTATTATCTGGGAATTTCATTGTCCATTAATAATACCACCACTCTTTAACTCATCCAGTTTTCTTATTTTGTTCCTCCACTTCCAATCCATTGCCAACCTCTGGCAATTCTTTTCCTTGAGATTTCTCTTAAGTCTATTCTTTTTTTTTTTCCATTCCAAATCTACTTCCCCAATTCAACTCATCATTATATCTCATTCTGAGTATTGCAATACACTTCTTTCTGTTTTCCCCAGACTCTCACTCCTCTAATACATCCTACCTATAACCATAAATTGCTTTCATAAAGCTACTTTAATATAGTCATCCCTGCTCAAAAATTTTCAGTGATCCACCTTCTCAATGAAATTCAGACTCTTGAATCTGGTATCCTGGTCCTTTACAACCTGCCCAAACTTTTCCTTCAATTTTATTTTCCTGTCATGTATATTCTTCCATATAGCTTTCTCCACCCATTACCTTGAGTTTTACATCTCATGCCTTTGCTCATGAGGTTTCTTCTGACTCTATTTCCCCTTTTCTACATATCTATTGGTCACCAAAATAATTTTCAAAACTCTAAAAAAGAAAATCCTTCTTCCTTCCTTTCTCTTTTCCCCTTCCTTCCTTCCTTCCTTTTTTCCCTCCCTCCCTCCTTCCTTCCTTCCTTCCATGAGTAGATACATTAATAGGCACTTATTATGTTCCAAAAGGGCATGCACATCTACTGCCATAAAGGCTCTCACAGTCCAGGGGAGAGATGACCAAAACGTCAATAGGTAAAGCAAATATGAGAGCAGAGAGGAGGAGACTACAATACAGTCTTGGTGGGGAGGATGGGAGGTGAATCAACAGGAAACTTTTTGAAAGAAGTTGCAGCTATGTTGAATCTTGAAGTATGACAAATAAATATCCATATGAAGAAGGCTAGCAGAGAAGGAAGGCCTTTCCAAATTTTAGAGCTATCATGAGCAAAAAAAAAAGGAGGTGTGTGATGAAACCAGCAGGAAGTAGAAGTTGCTTGAGCTCAAAGGATGGGGGAAGGAGCAATAGAATATGAGAACAGAGAGGTAAGCAGGGCTTGGGTAGAAACTGATGTACAATGTTTAAAACTGGAATTTGTCCTATAGGTGATGGGAACCGTGAATGGCATTAAGCAGGGGAGTGACATGGCCAGATTTGCATTTTAGATAGACCAAGCAGGAAGCTATGTTAAGAATGGATTTGAGGAAGAAAGACAACAGCCAATGACAGTAGATGGAAGATATTAACATCATCTATGGGGAAGAGAGAATTAAAAGGAGGGAAAAATACTTAGTAGCTAATATAGGTAGCACTCTTTTAATTGATGTTGGAGATTGGAAGAGAGAGGCAATGATGGCATCCACATTTTAGTTTGCATAATTGGGTGGATAGTGGTGCTACTAAGCGAGATTTTTAAAAAATGCATAGGGAGCAGGAGAAGTGAGAAGGAAAGTTTAAAAGATAAATTTAAATGGCCTCATTATCTCATGAGGTGAAGATGAATAGAGTTAAGTATTATACAAGATGCATAGTATACTACCTGAAGCTCAGGAGGCAGGTCTGAACTGAGCCTTAGAGTTGAGATTAATCTGAACACAGGTGGTATATTATACCTGGGTTGTGTCTGTAGCAATGAAGTGCACCCTGGAAGAAAACCTAAAGGGATAGATGGAGGAATAGGAGGCGAGGAAGTAAATAGGGGAAAAAATAATCAGAAACATATTTTCCCTTTATTGCAATGTCCCTCTTTTCTTTGAGTTCCCAAAGCATTTGACACTTTTTGGGAGGTAGGAGTTTCCTTCTATCATCTCCCTTATTCTTTACAATACCCCAATTCTGGTCAGATTAAAGGAAATTTATAGGACCATGTTTACTAGTGGATGGATTTACTCTTGCAAATTGATGTACTCTTGGGCCAAGACCTCTTTTTTCTTCTTCCCATTGTCTTCAAGAGATGTAATTGGTAAGCTGTACCAAGCCTTTCTTGAAAGTCTCTCTTGCTCCTCTTTTCTTACAAACTTCTAAATTCACATCACTTCTGGTGAGTAGTTGGGGAATTAAGACTGGGACATGGTAGCCCTGTATGGGCTTTGGACATCAAACACATTGTCCAAACCAGCTTTATCAGAGAACCCTGCACTAGGGTATTGGGCCCTGGCTTACCTAATTCTAAAGTGGTAATGTAACCATTCTTCTTTGTCTCTTGTATGTATGGCTTCCTCAGTGCTTCCAAGACAGAAGAAATTGTTGGGCAAAGATAGAATTCAGGCATTCCTATCTTTCTCCTTCTACTTCAGTATTCCTTTGTGGCACATATTAGTTTTTACCTTATATTTATATATATTTATATTTTATATATTTTATATTTTGATTATTTCTGCCTGTCTCATTGTAAGAATGAAATTTCAAGTCACTGAAATTTCATTCTTACAATGATTAAAAACATTCTTATTTTTAACTAAATACTAGATCCTTAGTTTGAAAGATTATACCAACCTGCATCATTCTAAGTTGACAAAAACTAGGTATTGAAACATGAAATGACAGCATTTTGTATGATGACTACAATTTTGACTTGAAGCAAGGATCATAAACAAAACCAAGACTTGTGATAATATGATATACACTTTATAGTAGTAATTCAGGGTCTCACTCAATGCTTTATAATCATATTAGTGTGATATCTTTTCCTCTCCAAGGAAAGCCCTGATGTATATGGGCTTTCCTACAGTCATTCCAGCAGATGTTAGGAGTATTATGGTATTATGGTATTTGGGGATTTCAATGTAAAGTGGGAGAGATGTCATAATTTTGATATTGATTTGGTGGACAATAATGAGAAAGCTCAAGTGCACATGGGGAATATGCAATGTACTTTTCACTTTTAAGACACACAGAGGACCTGCAGTGAGGAAATGCCTCTGTACACTGGCTCCTTATCGATGTCATTTTTTATACTTAAGCTTCCAATTAGTTTACTCTGAGTATCCTACTTGCTTGGCTGATTGGTGCATAAGTGACACGCTGTTGTCTTTATTATTTTCTCAGAAAACCCTTCCCAATGGTAAGGGAGTTACTTAGATGTATATGTGTGTGCGTGTGATGCAATTAGCTAACATTTTGGAACATGTACTTTGAGCAAAGTACAAATCATTTAACTTCCTTAAAAAATAAATTTGAATCACTGGTGCTATGAAGCTAGAAGTGAGTATTAGGTCTCTTCACTCTGGAGTGAATACAGCTGACTACTCAACACTATTGGCTCAAACCAACCAGGCTGTTAGACTCTGTTTACACACAGTAATCCTCCTTAAGGATGAAGGGTTTACTTAAAAGTTTTCATTTGTAACTTAATGAATTTTTAGAAAGAAAATCGTGTATTAAGGAGATAGTAAAATTTGGAGATTCTCAAAGATATTATGTCACTTCATCACCACTTTGTCAATACTTTTTAAACTGTTAAGTGTAAGGCAGAACTCCTATCTTCAAGGAGTTTATGATTTAGTTGAAGAGAATGTGAAAAGTTAAATTAAAAGGGGTTCACAATACAAAACTAGAGCACATGAAATGTCAAAAGGCAGTTACCCAATGAACATGGGAAGGCTAATATCATTTTGAGATCCTGATTTCAATTCTTTTGGATATACACCTGGAAGTAGGATTGCTGAATCATATGGTAATTAATTTTTTGAGGAACCTCCTTACTATTTTCCATGAAAGCTGCCCATTTTACATTTCCACCCACAGTGTAATAGGGTTTCAATTTCTCCATAGTCTCATGAACACTTGCCTTTTCTTTTTTGATAATAGCTATCCTGCAGCACTCTTCACAATAGCCAAGATGTGGAAACAACCTAAATGTCCATTGAGAGATGAATGGATAAAGGAAAGTGGTCTATACATACAACAGAATACTATTCAGCCTTAAAAAAGAAGGAAACAGTGCAACATGTGACAACATGAATGAATCTTGAAGCTATTATGTTAAATGAGATAAATCAGTCTCAGAAAGACAAATATTGCATGATTCCACTTATATGAGACATCTAAAAGAGTCAAATTCATACAATCAAAGAGTGAATAGAATTAAGATGAATAAGCTCCAGAGATCTGCTTTACAACATTGTATCTGTAGTCACCACTCATGTACTGTACACTTAAAACTTGTAAAGACAGATCTCCTGTTAAGTGTTTCTACCACACAAGGAAAGGGCAGTGATTCAAACTTTAGAATGAAGTTTAAATTTATCTTAATAAAATATTCCCGTGACCTCTTATAATTCTGCAAACATCCCTGGTTCCTGTTAAATGCCTGGGAAATGGAGCCATTGCAAGTGCTGAGTCCATTTTGTAAGGTGTGGATAATAACTTTTGAAAATTTAAGAGAGAAGGAGTGCTTTATCAATGAAGTTGAATGAAACGCATTATATCATATCATGACCATCAGAGTTCTATTTTTCCGGAGTCACTCAGGTATGGCCACAGAGCCAAGGCTGGGATATTGCTGTCTTGTTTTCAGCCCAAATGCTGGCAATCACGGAAGGCAAAAAAATTATTATATTTTTGATGTTGATGATTCTGGTCTGGGTTCCCAATCTGAAAACTAAATCTAGAAATGACCTGGAGGTTTGCATCCTTTTGATGACTGCCTTCAATCAAATCCCATTTTTCCAGATTTCTTGGCAAAAGCATATTCTCCCTCATTGAAACCTAACATTTCAGTCTCTCCATATCCTCTGTTCTGAGCTATTGTTTACTTCCCTTCTCTCTCACTGCAAATGATAATAACGGCAAACTTCAGCTTTGGGGAGGGCAGATGGGCTGCCTTTCTTTTCGACCAGGTCCCCCCTCTGGAAAACAATATTAAGTGGACCTTTCTTTTTTTTCCTTTGCTTTAGTATTTTCATTTGTCAAGTACTTTCAAATCTGTTCTCTTCCTGTGTTCTGAAGACAGGAAATCTGTAAGCAATTGCAGAAATTTTGTTTTATACCTTTAGTAATTTTTACCTCATCCATATAAATCTAATTTATAGTGAATATTCAACTGGGTCACATAAGCCTGGACATTCAATTTCCATGAGAAAGGCTGGCTGTATGGGATGTTTCTCCATAACTAGATTAAGATTATCTATATATGTGATATCTCCCCTGGACCCTTGCCACTCTTTTTGTTTTAAAATTTATTTGCTCTTTGTTTTGTTGCATTTTGCAGTGCTCAAAAAACAAAATAAAATCAGACCTCTTCCTGCCTCTCCATGTGGCATTTAGATAAATTAAAATTGTGGCTAACTTGCTATTAAGTCTCATTTTTTCACATTCATCCCTTCCAATAGTAATGAGCACATCTTAGTTACAATAATTGTATTAAATTTTTAACATTAAAAGCACTGAGGGAGCATTTCAAAGCTGCCTCTCTTGATCTGACAGCCACAGAGGGATCCTCTTGAGCACAGTTTACTGTAAAGAGAGAATATTTTCATTGCTAAAAGGAGATGTGAGAGAAAGAAAATTAACATTTGTTGATCACATAATATGTAGTAGGCACGAGGCTAGATATCTCTTCTCAGTCTTTTTTATAATAACCTCATGAGGTAGGAAATAGTATGCTCATCTTATAAACATAGCTTAGAGATGACGTACTTTGGCGAAAGACACAGGACTAGAAGATGAATAAAGCTGGGGTTGAACCCAAGTCTACCTGGCTATGGAGCCCATGTACTTGCCTCAGTGTATTCTGTTGCCTTCTAACATCATGGTAGTATGAAAAGCACTGCACTAAGGAGGAAAAAAACTGGGTCTAAACTCATTTATAGATGTGAAGCCATGAGAAACTTTGACTTCTGGGCCACTGTCTCTCAATTTGTCAAGTGAGAATAAAATACCCCCCAAGTTGGTTGTGAGACTCAAATAAGATTGTTTATGTGTAAATCCTTTGTAGAAAATAGTTATGCCCAACTTGTGTTCACCTGTATGGTGGCCATTCTACTACAGACTTTTAAAGTAGCTATTAATTTAATTATTATAAAAACCTTATGTAGTTATTTATATCCCCACTTTACATAAGGAAACTGAGGCACAGAGAGGCTAAGTAACTTGCCCAAGGTCACACAGTGAGCTAAGATGCAGAACCGGGATTTGAACTCAGGAAACCAGGATCTAGAATGCAAGTTAGTAAGCACTGCTGTATATTGTGCTATAAAATGCAGGGATTAGTATGATAATTTCAAACATCAAAATAAGTATCAAAAGAATACAAGAATTTAGGCAAGATCAGTGTCATCTAACAGCTTTGGAGAAGTGGAGATGTAACTGTTCAACATCCTGGCGTCAAAAATGTGCCATAAGACTTATTTTAAATAAGGTCAATCTAGTCCACTATCACATGAGGATGGAATCAGGCAGTCCTTGTGGTTCTACTTGGGCCCAGTAGCAATACTTAGACTAGCTAAAACATTCCACTCTTCCCAGGGAGACTCAAGTGTCTTGGTGACATGCTCACTAAAGAAGAATTCAAAGGATCCTAGCAGGACAGCACGCCCTTAGAGACATAAGCAGAATACTTATGCTCATAATACAAACATAAAAAGAGGGAACTCTTCTTGGAGATTTATGTTAACAAGGCCCAGAATTCAAAATATACTTTTTTGGCTTCAGTCCACTCCCAGCCCTGACCTCATAACTATGACCTCATAACTCTACAAGCATTCTTTTCCTCTGGGCCTGAATGTGGCCTTAGAACACTTGTCAACACAAATCTTGGACTTTACTACTAATTTCCACTCTGGTCTTTATTATTTCCTTTCTTCTGCTTGCTCTAGGGTTTGTTTGCTCTTCTTTTTTTTCCCTGTGTCTTAAGGTGAAAGTTTAGGTTATTGATTTGAGATGTTTCTTCCTTTTTAATATAGGCATTTACATGTATAAATTTCCCTCTAAGCGCTGTTTTAACTGCAACCCATGAGTTTTGGTATGTTGTGTCTTTATTTTCATTCATCTCAAATTTTCTATTTTCTAATATCCATTTTGATTTCTTCTTTAATCCATTGTGTTTTTTTAGGGGTGCGATTGTTTAATTTCTACATATCTGTGTGTTTTGCAAATTTCTTTCTGTTATTGATTTCTAACTTTATTCCACTGTGGTTAGAGAACATATTTTGTGTAATTTTATCTTTTAAAATTGATTGAGGTTTGTTTTATGATCTAGCATATGGTCTATGCCGCAGAATGTTCTATGTGCATTTGAGAAGAATGTATGTTCTGCTGTTGTTGGGTGAAGTGTTCTATGTATGTCTCTTAGGTCTACAGATATAACTCTCTGTAGATTTATAGTGTTGGTCAAGTCAGACAGGAGTCAGGGGAAGGAGGGTTGGGTGAGGAGCTAGGGAGTGGGGATTCAAAGCTAAGGGAACTGAGTATGCGAAGGTCATGAGGCAGAAAAGAACTTGTCACACTCAAGTAGGAAAGCCAGCTGTGAACAAGGGGAGAATGACAGATAAAGTTGGTAGGGCCCAGACATGAAAGGCTAATAAACTGGGATAAGTGTATACATCAGACCTCATTTAACCCTAATTATCTCCCAAAGGCCCCATCTCCAAATACTATCACATTAGTATTAGGCTTAGGGCTAATATTAGAGTTAGGGCTTCAGCATGTGAATTTTGAAGGGACACAGTTCAGTCCTTTCAGTCCATGGCACTCCTCCTGGTCTCCCCAAACTCCAAACATCTCAGAGAGACTTGTCTGACCACTAGTCTGTTTTAGAGACCTTCCTTTGTTCCCATAGTACACTGTGCATGCTTCCATCACAGAACTGGTCATGCTGAACTACAACTGCCCAACAGACCCAGCTTCCTGAGTGGTACCTGGCCTTATTCATCTCTATATCCCAAGGGCCTAGCACAGTGCCTAGCGTAGAACAGTTGTTCAATAAATTTTGTTAAGTGGATAAACCATTCTTGAGCAACACACTATTACTAGAAATGCCTCCTTTATTTTAAAATAGTGACCAGATATTTGGAAGAGAACTAACTAAAATGTTAAAAATATACATCGGTGGTGCATAAACATACTCAGAGGGAAGAATATATTTTAACTTGATTTAAGCTTCCTGATGACAGGATAGATTTTGGGAAAATGTGGTTCTACAATGCAGATTCCACCTTACATGAGGAGTGCAGAGCTGCTTGTGGCTACGGAGATGCCTTCCTGTATGCAAATGCTGACATGTCTGACTAATGTAGTCTCCCTCTCTTTTGAGTTAAAAAGAAGATTCTTACCTGAATTTTTTTCAATGCAAATAGAAGCATAAATAAAGATTTATGTAGAAATTGCAGATGGCTGAGACAGAATGAATGCGTAAAAGAGGTCAGATGAGAACAAAAACATTCATGCTAAAGTTGTCTCCATAAAAACCTTCATATTTCTGTGGCTGTGGTTTGTTTTGTGTTTTTATATAATATTTATTGTTTACTATACTCCAGGCACTTAAGCATCTAACATACCTTATCTCGTTTATCCACATGACAGCCCTGGGAGGTAAACTAGTTAATTTTAGTTTATGCTCTGAGTTTGTTACTAGCGCTCATGGACTAATCAGGATTTTGGGGTAGATCCTTAGATATATTTGCTAACATGCCCAACCATAGTAGGCCTGGCTTCTCAATTATAAATATGACTGTTATCTCACTTTTACTTTTCCGACAAATAAATGAACATTTGTGCATTTACTATTCTGGACTGATAGAATCTTTCTTTAAGGTTAAACATTGTTCATTGAAAAACCTTTCCATGGACTCATTATCGTTTGAATGTAGCCATTCTTTTTACTTCCTCTTGTGTTTGTGGTTAATTGAGGAATTGTAACGAATCCAAAGAGTAAGTCATTATGACTGACTAAGGCTTCAAACTCTTGAGGAAATGCCGAGTGCCATGAACCACAACCAAGACAATTTATCTAAGCCCAGTCCCAGCTTCAAAGATCCATAGAAGGATTGCTTTGTGTTGTGACTATACGAGGATTAGGGAACTCCTTGGCCTTAGTGTATGAAGATGCAGAGGAAGCCAATGGTACAGTTACTGGAGTAAACAATGCTCCCAGGAGTCCCTTCTTTATTCCCCCAGGCCTCGAAATGATAAGAAAGAGCTGAAAGTCTCCTGTACCTTTCACCTGAGTCTTTCTCTGGATTTTTTTCAAGAACTGTTCTTGTTCCTTGGTGAAAACCTCTCTCTCAAAAATCCTTCCAGAAATACTCCCTAAATATTATTGTATTAGAATATTCTAAAACACAAACTTTTAACTCCTGGAGTCACTCAGCTTTGTAAAAGATCATTAAATTTAGAGAAATAAAAGTAGTCAGTCTGGTGGGTTTGCAATCAGTGGTTTCTACCACGTGACTGTGAGTAATCATCAGATTACACAGTGTAGGTTATGCAGGTTCAAATTTAGATACATGTGCTTAACATGGTAAAGGATGAATTTACACCTGGGCATTTTTTTTACACCATGTAACTATTTATGAAGCACTTAATTTGAAGATTATACTTGGAGATATTATAATAAATTGTGATAGTGCATTTTACTCAGTTTACATTTAGTTTCAGGATGCTAGCATTCTATAAAATGTATTTCAAGGCTACCTAAAAAAGACAAAATAGACACTCTTTAAGCAGTTTACAAGATACAGATCTTTATCTCCTACAAAGGAAGGGGAACAAGAAAGCTGTAAATAATAAGTTCTGAATAGGAATGACATAAACTGCCTAATCAATGTCTTCCAGAACTGGCGAGTGACACCTCTTTGTTTTTTGCAAATAAAAACCTTCTTACCATCACAATATAAACCATTATCTCTGCAGGCAAGGTATATTTAGAAATGTACAAAATGTACATTTCCTGCCAGCCTCTAGATCAGTAGGTGGAGATCTAAAGTCATGCAAATATTACAGTAAATGCAGGCAACCAATTTCTAATTATTCCATATCAGCAGATTTGTGAGGAATATAATTTATTAAAAAAGAACAGTTTATGATCAGCAGACCTTGGTTATGACTGTTTAGGAATTCAGTGCATTTTGATCTAATCACAAAATCAAAATATTCATGAAACACAATGATATCTCCCCAAAGCAGCCGGGCAGCCATTAATTTTGAAATTCGGGTAATTTATTAACACTTATCTGAAGCTGTAAAAGCTTACCTCTGTGTTTGTAATACGGGGAAAACTGAAAGCAGTTTTAAAACTGATTCCTAATGATTTATAATGGTTTGCTGTAATTTGAGCCAGAAATTCAATTAAAATGTATGTTTAGTTTTGTTTCAAGATCTTTAGTTAAAAATTCTATTAAAATTCTATTTCCTTCTTGCATTAAATGTATCTGTTATCTGCATATACAAGAAATATAAGAGAATTCTATCATTTATTCCCCAGTCTCCATAAATGCTTCAAAAAAGCATTCATTTTAATTTCATAATTCTGCTAAGGTAGCATTTGGAATTTATATATAGTAGAGGAAGAATAACTGTATATTCCTATTTCTCAGTAAGGAAAGAAATCTAACACTGAATACTTTAGGAACAAGTCAAGTGATCTTTGCCACTTTATCAAACTAGAGGAAAACAAATAAAATGAAACAGACATTTTTGGCTCCAAATTATTCACCTAATAGGTTGTCTCTGAGGTATTTTAAAAAATATAACTTTCCAGAGAAAGGGGTAGGAGTTGGGGTGAGGTGGGGGCGGGGAGACTGCTCAGCCCCCCTGAAACAAATGCAAACAGATTAAAAAAAACTTTGAAAAAGTTGTCCTCAGATATGAGATTCTTTAGGTTCTTATTTTCTCTAGACATGAGTTTGGTAAGTCGCTTAAAGGAGAACCCCATTGGCTCTTGCTTTTTGTTTTCTGCTATTTTCTTGAACTGCATGAAATCTTGCAATGATTACTCGATTTATGGCTTGTGTCTTAATGGTTTTTGGTAGCAAGAGCCTATAAGCAGAAATAGTAATGATGCTATAATTTATTGAGCATTTGCTATGTGTGGATGAATGAATTACATGGATTTTTAAATAGTTCAATCACCTCAATAGTATTTGTATTATATACAGATATTATTATTCATATTTTACTAAAGTGGCGGCAGAGGCACAAAGTTTCATAGAGCTGATAAGTGGAAGAGCTAGGATTCGAATCTAGAAGGGTTATGACTGATCTCCTTTTCAGTTTGATCATATGGTGATGGGGGGTGGATGACGGGCCTTCACTTCATAAAGCCAAGAGTTGGGATGAAAGGAGCTAACTCCGAGTTTGTGGACTGTTTCTGAGAAAGGGGAAGATTTGGTTAACAAAAGCTGATAGGCACCGGGAAGAAGCAGAATGGCACTTTGCTTGGTGTATCTCTCGTACTCTAATAATTCCAAGGTTGTGGCCCTACTTGTCTTCTTTCTCGTGGGGAATTGGGGACCCGAGCAGGGTGCAGAGCTTGAGGGATGTAGAGCTGAGTGTCAAATGCCAGAACACAAACAAGGTAAATAATAGAAAACTTGGTCACCAAGCCAAATGAGTTGAGAGAAAAAGAGAAAGAAAGAAAGAACAAAAAGCAAGAACAAGCAAGTAAGCCAAGTTATAATGTCATACGAGCCTGTGACAGAGGGAAGCCTAGGAATGAGACTGTAGAAAAGCCAAAGGAAGGGAGATAGGCCTGGAGCAATTCCCAAGTGGAGGAGGCTTTAATGCTGTCCTGACGGTCCTCCATGAGGATGAACTGAAATCATAAAAAGGGATAGACACCAGTAGACCACCCACTTTTATTTGACTACTCCCTTAGACAGAATCACACTGAGATTTCCCTTTGCTTACTTGTTGAAAGTTACTAATGGCCAGTGAGTTTCTATTTTGTACTCCCAGGTGGGCCAGGGTCTGACAGCTCTTCCCTACCCATACTAGGGTTCCTGATATGGGGTCATCAGAATCAGGGCAGGGTTTTATTGGACTAGGCTTGTTGATAAATAATGGAAGTCAGGGTGGATGCCAGAACTGCTGTGAAAGTGGGTGTTGATAAAAGCAGATTCAGGGATGAGGTAGGTGGCACAATTGTATTGATATTACAGATGGGTACCATATTGATGGAGGAATTTTTCTAGGCATTAATATGCTCCATGTATCCATCAGACAACAATGGCTAGGTAGACATGAATCTGAAAGGCCTTAAACAATGTTACTAAAGCAGTGTTGCAAACTGGGATTCATGGTCAGAGGGAGCAGGTAGATTAGAGGTAAGGAAAATGGGAGATCAGGAGTCAAAATGTACCACAGCTACCAGAGTGGTCTCATGGTTGAGGAAAAGGTAGTCAGAGATGCAGCGTAATGTGGTAGTATTTGAGGATATCCTGGGAGCAACGTTCCCTTGGGTTGGCTTGGCCCATACTTGACACCTGCACCATTTCCTGTTGTGGGTGTGCCCTCCAGCAGTCTCTACACTTTGTTAAAAAGTTTGCATGGGCCAGGCTGGCCAGCCAGATGGCCCTATGGCATAACCACAGTGTCTAGATTCAAGTCTTCCTGGCATGTTTATATAGTTGACTACTTTTCTAGAATAGGTCCTTTGGCATTCTGAACTTCCCAAGGCCAGGCTTGGGAAGCCCTGAATTTTGGGGAATATGAGGCTAAGTGCTAGGTGAATTGTCCAATTATATTCTTGATGAGGGGGAAGTTTTGGAGTCTGTTAGAAAATACCTTCTGTCAGGCAACATACTTGCCCTATGCTGGGCACGAGAACGATTGATAGGGACGTTCTGCAAGATGCAGTCATTTCTCTTTACAGAATTCTGATGTCACGCAGATGGCATGTGTTTCTTGGGAGGTGGCCAACTCACAAGCCTCTAGCCATGTTCAAAATGGATGCAGGGCTTCCCTGGTGGCGCAGTGGTTAAGAATCTGCCTGCCAATGCAGGGGACGCGGGTTTGAGCCCTGGTCTGGGAGGATCCCACATGCCGCGGAGCAACTGGGCCCGTGAGCCACAACTACTGAGCCTGCGCGTCTGGAGCCTGTGCTCCGCAACAAGAGAGGCCGCGATAGTGAGAGACCCGCGCACCGCGATGAAGAGTGGCCCCCGCTTGCCACAACTAGAGAAAGCCCTCGCATAGAAACGAAGACCCAACACAGCCAAAAAAATAAAATAAATAAATAAATAAAATCCAGGCATTCATTTAAAAAAAAAAAAAAAAAATGGATGCAGTTACCTCTGAGTTGACTTGTGGCTACGGCTCCCTCTACAGGCTCCCCGATGTGGCCGAGCCAAGAATGCATAATAAGCAAAAATGGAGTAAATGATGATTAGGGAGCAAGATGACAGCTGTGGAAGAATTATAAACAAAAGAAGGTTTAGGACCACATGTGGGCGACTTAGAGACTGTGAGATGACCCTGGTTCCCCATGCCCTTCTCCCCTCCACTGCATGGGAATTGAGCGAAAATCCTTACACAAGAATTATTGGGCTCTTTCTGAGCACTTAGCCTTTTTGTTTGCAATGAATTGTCTCTGTTAACTAAATTTCTTCCTATAACCTTATAATAAGGGTGCTTTTTCTGCAAGGCAGATGGCACATGAAAGGAATATCTCTAAAGGCTATTTGTAGAAGACTGTGACTGACAAAAGAGTTACATGGCAAGGGTTACATTCCCAAGGTTTACCCGGGCAAGACAAAATCAAAAGGCCTTGAAATAAAGTTACTGATGCTGAGTGACTGTTAAATAATGCTGCCTTTAAGAACTGGGATGGGACGTGCCATCATTTGATTCCATTTACAAAAATCTAATAGACATAGCGTCCTGGGGTTATTAAAAATAACATTAAAACACTAAAAAACATGTTGGGAAATACCTGTTTTTATGATTCTAAAATATTCAATATAATATAAAATTGGAAATAACTTGTTAAAAATCAGGACAACTCATTCAGAATTAATTGTCATAGCAAGTAAATGAATACATATTGTTTTGGCAGATATTCATTTATTGGTTCATGTTTTAAATTCATCAGTTAACTTCAAAGCAATACCATTATTCCTTTACCATCAAACTTCTTGAAAAAATGTTTTACGTTTGATGATTTTACTTTCTCCACATTGTCTCTTCACTCTGCTATATAGTCTAGTTTATGTTCCTCCTATTCTAATGAAACTTCTTTCATTAAGTTCTCTAATAATCTCATAATTATCAATCTTTATGGCTTGTTTCTAACCATCAAATTTCTTGATTTCTGTAAGGTATGTCTTCCTGTCAGTCACTCACTGCTTACCAGTCTCCCTTCTTTTCAGTTTTTATCAAGCTCTCCTGCTCTCTTTGAGTCTTCTTCTTCCTTCCTTCCCAGTCCATTTTGTGGTTTCCTAGGATTCTGTCCTTGATTCATTTCCAGGATCAAACCCATGTTCCAGTCCCTTGGGTCAGGCTTTTTTCTAGGCTGTCCTATCCCAGACAAAGGTAAGGGCAGGTGGTACCCATTTTATATCATACTAAAGTTCGTTATGTTCTTAGCTCTATTTCTGGGTTACCTATTCTCTTCCATTACTTTGTCTATGTAGTCTTATCACATCTTCAATCACTGCAGCTTTATAATATATTGAGCTCTGGGAAGGTTAGCATCTCCCTTCCTTTGTTAAACTTTTTTTTTTCAAAATGTCTTTAGCCATATATTGCTGTTTATTATTACTTCGACAAATATTGGTGTAGTTTGTAGCGTTCTGTGTGTTTCTCATGTTTCATGTTGCCCTAAAGAGAAACTTTCATTGCAGCTATAAGGAAGGCTTTTGGCAATGTATTTTGATAAACGTATAGGGTTTTGTGAAAAAAGCCCTAGATGAAACAGAAGATACAGATTCTAGCTATGACTTTGAACAGGTTACAATTTCTTTTTTTTTTTAATTAATTTTTATTGGAGTATAGTTGATTTACAATGTTGTGTTAGTTTCTGCTGTACAGCAAAGTGAATCAGTTATACATATACATATATCCACTCTTTTTTTTTGGCTGCGTTGGGTCTTTGTTGCTGGGCGCGGGCTTTTTCTAATTGCAGTGAGTGGGGCTACTCTTTGTTGCAGTGCATGAGCTTCTCATTGCAGTGGCTTCTCTTGTAGCAGAGCACAGGCTCTAGGTGAGAGGGCTTCAGTAGTTGTGGCTCGTGGGCTCTAGAGTGCAGGCTCAGTAGTTGTGGCTCACAGGCTCTATAGCACAGGCTCAGTAGTTGTGGTGCACGGGCTTAGTTGCTCTGCAGCATGTGGGATCTTCCCGGACCAGGGATCGAACCCATGTCCCCTGCATTGACAGGCAGATTCTTAACCACTGCGCCACCAGGAAAGTCTCTATATCCACTCTCTTTTAGATTCTTTTCCCGTATAGGTCATTACAGAGTACTGAGTGGAGTTCCCTGTGCTATACAGTAGGTTCTTATTAGTTATCTATTTTATATATAGTAGTGTGTATGTGTCGGTCCCAATCTCCCAGTTTATCCCTCCCTCCCCTCTTTTTCTCCCTTGGTAATCATAAGTTTGTTTTCTACATCTGTGACTCTATTTCTGTTTTGTAAATCAGTGCATCTGTACCATTTTTTTTAAGAGTCAATTTCTTTTACTATCACCTTCTCACTTAAAAAGTGAGAGGCTTGTTCTACACAATTTTAAGCTTTCTTTCAACTCAACCTTTTTACATACAGAGTTCTGATGTTAGAAGTTTAAATAATTTATTTATATATACATTTATTGTTTCATTAAGTTTCTGAACACTTGGGAACAATGGTGGGAATGGTGGTAGGGATGGGATGGAAGGAGGCAAGGGGATAAGCCTATGTATAAAATACAGTTCTAATCTTCAAGTAATTTACTAGATATATTTGCTTATCTCTGACACTAGACTGTAAACTCAGGAAGGGCAGAGCTTACACTTTTTTTCTTGTGCCTTCTTACAAATAATAAATGCACATACAGGTGATTTGTTGAATGGATAAGCACTGACTTCTACAAATCAGAAGAACATTTTGGGGGGCCCTCCAAAGAGACTAAGGCAACAACCCCATAGCCTTCTTTCCCCAACTGTCCTTGTCTATGAAAATCAACCTCTTCCTGTTTTAATCAGCCAACTCAGTTTTGTCTTCCATCCTACATTCTTGGGCCTAAGCTCCAGCGACTCAAGATGAGAAGCTGAGTACACAGTAGGATAAATACCAGACTCCTGCCAGCCCCTTAGTCAATTCGAATACATGAGGCAACAGAAATGGGACGAGGGACTTAACCCAATCACCACTCAGGATTTTCAGATATTTCCCAAGATCCCTCTCTTTCTTATTTCCAACCTTCCTTCACTTTCATCCTGTCTCTTGTTACTCCTGAACTTATCTCTTCTTGTGATTCTTTGGAGTTGGTTTTCATACTTGATATGTCTTGTTTAAATCACAGCTTTTCCTGACTCTGAAGGTCTGCCAATCTGGCTGTGGGTATCCCAAGACTGTTTTGTGTAGAAACCTCTGTCCAGCAAAATGCCACCCTGAATTTTAATCTTGTCGCCTCCACTTATACTTACCTAGACCACCTCCCTCACCCTGTGAAGAACTGACTATCCAGAATCATTGGGTAGCCCCAGAATAAACTTCCAAACTGAAGAGAAAGTGCTGCTACTGAGAGAGTGTTGGGAATCTATGGTTTTTCCTTTTTTTTAATTTTAAAATTGTGGTTAAATACACATAATATAAAATTGACCATGTTGGGCTTCCCTGGTGGCGCAGTGGTTGGGAGTCTGCCTGTTAATGCAGGGGACACGGGTTCGAGCTCTGGTCTGGGAAGATCCCACATGCCGCGGAGCAACTAGGCCCGTGAGCCACAACTACTGAGCCTGTGCGTCTGGAGCCTGTGCTCCGCAACAAGAGAGGCCACGATAGTGAGAGAGCCGCGCACCGTGATGAAGAGTGGCCCCCGCTTGCCGCAACTAGAGAAAGCCCTAGCACAGAAGCGAAGACCTAACATAGCAACCAATCAATCAATCAATCAATAAATCTTAAAAAAAAAAACCAAAACTGACCATGTTAACCATTTTAAGTGTAGAGTTCAGTAGTATTAAGTACATTCATATTTTTGTGCAAACATCATCACTCTCCATCTCCAGAATGCTTTCCATCTTGCAAAACTGGGACTCTACACCCATTAAATGACAACTTCCTATTCCCCTCTCTTCCCAGCCCCCGGTAACCAGCTTTCTACTTTCTGTCTCTATGAATTTGACTATTCTAAGTACCTCATATAAATGGTATCATACAGTAATTGTTTTTCTGTGTGTGTGACTGGCTTATTTTACTTAGAATAATGTCCTCAAGTTTCATCCATGCTATAGTACCTATCAGAATTTCCTTCCTGTTTAAGGCTGAATATTATTCCATTTTCCGTGTATATCACATTTTGCTTATTTATTCATCCATCAATAGACACTTGTGTTGCTTCCATGTTTTACCTATTGTAAATAATGCTGCTATGAAATTTGGTGTGCAAATATCTCCTCGAGACCTTACTTGCAATTCTTTTGGGCATATGCCAAATTGCTAGATCATATGATAATTCTATTTTTAATTTTTTGAGGAACTGTCATACTGTTTTCCGCAGCAGCTGTGCCATTTTATATTCCTAGCAACAGTGCACAAGTGTTCCAATTGCTCCATATCCTTGCCAACACGTTATTTTCTGAGCTTTTAAATTTTATTCATTCAATTATTTATTTATTTATTTGTTTGTTTGTTTGTTTATTGATTTATTTATTTATGGCTGTGTTGGGTCTTCATTGCTGCACGTGGGCTTTCTCCAGTTGCACTGTGCAGGGGCTATTCTTTGTTGCAGTGCACGGGCTTCTCATTGCTGTGGCTTCTCTTGTTGCGGAGCACGGGCTCTAGATGTGTGGGCTTCAGTAGTTGTGGCAAGTGGGCTCAGTAGCTGTGGCTCGCGGCCTCTAGAGTGCAGGCTCAGTAGTTTTGGTGCACGGGCTTAGTTGCTCCACGGCATGTGGGATCTTCCCGGACCAGGGATCAAACCTGTGTCCCCTGCATTGGCAGGGAGATTCTTAACAACTGCACCACCAGGGAAGCCCTGAGGTTTTTTTAAAATAGTAACCATTCTAATGGGTGTGAAGTGGTAGCTCCTTGTGCATTAAAAATGACTGCATTTTTCTAGTGATTCATGACGTTAAGGATTCTTTTTTATGTGCTTATCAGTCATTTGTGTATCTTCTTTGGAGAAATGTCTATTCAAGTCCTTTGCTCACAGGAGCCTATGTTTAAAACACTTGAATCAAATCTTTTTTTACTTTTTTCAAGTTTTCCAGGATTTAACTTTACTTCAGTAAACAGCCAATTTTTGCCTCTTCTATGAAGCTATCTCTGATTTCCCTAGGTGAAATTAGCTGCTTTTCTTTCTTGTTTTCATCTGTATCTTCTATACCCTCTTTTTTTTTCTGTATTATTTTTCTTTTAACGTTTTTATTGGAGTATAATTGCTTTACAATGGTATGTTAGTTTCTGCTTTATAACAAAGTGAATCAGTTATACATATACATATATCCCCATATCTCTTCCCTCTTGCGTCTCCCTCCCTCCCACCCTCCCTATCCCACCCCCCTAGGTGGTCACAAAGCACGGAGCTGATCTCCCTGTGCTATGCAGCTGCTTCCCACTAGCTATCAGTTTTACATTTGGTGTGTTTAATGTTGTCCCAGAGGTCTCTGAGACTGTCCTCAATTCTTTTCATTCTTTTTTCTTTATTCTGCTCTGCAGTAGTTATTTCCACTATTTTATCTTCCAGGTCACTTATCCGTTCTTCTGCCTCAGTTATTCTGCTATTGATTCCTTCTAGAGAATTTTAAATTTCATTTATTGTGTTGTTCATCATTGTTTGTTTGCTCTTTAGTTCTTCTAGGTCCTTGTTAAACGTTTCTTGTAGTTTCTCCATTCTATTTCCAAGATTTTGGATCATCTTTACTATCATTACTCTGAATTCTTTTTCAGGTAGACTGCCTACTTCCTCTTCATTTGTTTGGTCTGGTGGGTTTTTACCTTGCTCCTTCATCTGCTGTGTGTTTCTCTGTCTTCTCATTTTGCTTAACTTACTGTGTTTGGGGTCTCCTTTTTGCAAGCTGCATGTTCGTAGTTTCTGGGTTTTTTTGGTGTCTGCTCCCAGTGGCTAAGTTTGGTTCAGTGGGTTGTGTAGTCTTCCTGGTGGAGGGGACTAGCGCCTGCGGTCTGGTGGATGAGGCTGGATCTTGTCTTTCTGGTGGGTAGGTCCATGTCTGGTGGTGTGTTTTGTGGTGTCTGTAACCTTATTATGATTTTAGGCAGACTGTCTGCTAATGGGTGGGGTTGTGTTCCTGTCTTGCTAGTTGTTTGGCATTGGGTGTCCAGCACTGTAGCTTGCTGGTCGTTGAGTGGAGCTGGGTCTTGGCGTTGAGATGGAGATCTCTGGGAGATTTTCGCCATTTGATATTACGTGGAGCTCGTAGGTCTCTGGTGGACCAATGTCCTGAACTTGGCTCTCCCACCTCAGAGGCACAGCCCTGATGCCTGGCTGGAGCAACAAGACCCTCTCAGCCACATGGCTCAGAATAAAAGGGAGAAAAAAAGAAAGAAATGATAAAATAAAATAAAATAAAATAAAATATAAAAGTTATTAAAATAAAAAACAAAAAATAATTATTAAAAATTATTTTTAAGTAATTAAAATAAAAGAACGAAAGAACAACCAAACCAAAAAACAAATCTGCCAATGATAACAGGTGCTGAAACTATACTAAAATAAAAAAACAGACAGACAGAACCCTAGCATTTTACAAATGGTAAAAGCAAAGCTATACAGACAAAATCACCCACAGATGCGTAGGCATACACACTCTCAAAAAGAGGAAAAGGGAAAAAAAAATATATATATATATCTTTGCTCCCAAAGTCCACCTCCTCAATTGGGGATGATTCGTTGTCTGTTCAGGTATTCCACAGATGCAGGTACATCAAGTTGACTGTGGAGATTTAATTCGCTTCTCCTGAGGCTGCTGGAAGAGATTTCCCTTTCTCTTCTTTGTTCGCACAGCTCCTGGGCATGATTTGGCCCTGCCTCTGCGTGTAGGTCGCCTGAGGACATCTTTTCTTGGCTCAGACAGGACGGGGTTAAAGGAGCAGCTGCTTCGGGGGCTCTGGCTCACTCAGGCCGCGGGGAGGGAGGGGTACGGAGGAGGCGGGGCGAGCCTGCGGCGTCAGAGGCCGGCGTGACGTTGCAGCAGCCTGAGGTGTGCCGTGCGTTCTTCCGGGGAAGTTGTCCCTGGATCACGGGACGCTGGCAGTGGCGGGCTTCACGGGCTCCCGGGAGGGGCGGTGTGGAGAGTGACCTGTGCTCGCACACAGGCTTCTTGGTGGCGGCAGCAGCAGCCTTAGCGTCTCTGGGGTCCGCGCTGATAACCGCGGCTCGCGCCCGTCTCGAGTTCGTTTAGGCGGCGCTCTGAATCCCCTCTCCTCGTGCACCAGGAAACAAAGAGGCAAGAAAAAGTCTCTTGCCTCTTCGGCAGCTGCAGACTTTTTCCCGGACCCCCTCCCGGCTAGCTGTGGCGCATTAACCCCTTCAGGCTGTGTTCACACCGCCAGCCCCAGTCCTCTCCCTGCGATCCTACCGAAGCCCCCGAGCCTCAGCTCCCAGCCCCGCCCGCCCCGGCGGCTGAGCAGACAAGCCTCTCGGGCTGGTGAGTGCTGCTCGGCACCGATCCTCTGTGCGGGAACCTCTCCGCTTTGCCCTCCGCACCCCTGTGGCTGCGCTCTCCTCCGTGGCTCCGAAGCTCCCCCCCTCCGCCACCCGCAGTCTCCGCCCGCGAAGGGGCTTCCTAGTGTGTGGAAACCTTTCCTCCTTCACAGCTCCCTCCCACTGGTGCAGGTCCCGTCCCTATTCTTTGTCTCTGTTTTTTCTTTTTTCTTTTGCCCTACCCAGGTATGTGGGGAGTTTCTTACCTTTTGGGAGGTCTGAGGTCTTCTGCCAGCGTTCAGTAGGTGTTCTGTAGGAGTTGTTCCACATGTAGATGTATTTCTGATGTGTTTGTGGGGAGGAAGGTGATCTCTGTGTCTTACTCTTCCGCCATCTTGAAGCTCCTCTCTATAGCCTCTTAAAACATTTATTCCAGTACCTTGTAATCATCCTGTCAACAACTGTGTTTCCTCCTCTTTATACAGGAGGTCAGCAAACATGTTTTATTAATCTTTGCATACATATTATTTATTATGGCATACAGTAAGTGCTTAGTGAATTTCTATTGAATAAATCAATATATTAATCACCTACTTTTAATATAAAATGCTTATTTTTATAGACAACTGAATATTTCAATCATGGCTTCTTAGGAAATTAATAAATGGTGTCTTTTAAGGCCCCCTGCATTATTGCTCTTTACTACCAAAAATGGTCGGTAATTCTCTACTCTGGTTTGACATGCAAATTGTCTCAATTCCTGGGTTTAACCTCAGAGATGCCAGGTGAGGCTTGGGTATTGTATTTTTTAATAGTTCCTCAGTTAATTCCAATGTGTGGCCAGGGCTGAGAACCATGAAGAATCACCAAAAACTGTGACTGCGAAGTCTATTGCTCCCTCCAGCTTTCTGGGGCTGAGTCCACTAGTATCACATTATAGGGAACAGGTAACACATTTATGAAAATTAGTTTGTAGATCTGCTCACTTCCTAAGTTTTCTTGTCTGTATTGAAATAATCCAACACCGCCCCTCTATACTTCACATCTTTTATATTCAATCATATGATAATCTAGTTGGTAGTCCAGCAGTCACAAGGATGTTCCTATTTTATTTTAGTTTGAGAGACCTAGTTCGGGTTCATTAATCCAGGCATTTAGAATCCATGGAATCAGGTAAGAAGCATGACATATCTCTAAGTCTGAGCTATTTCCACGTGAAATGTTATCAAAGTTGGCGGGGCAATGTTGGTAACCTCTTTGCACAGGGAGATGTGGATTTTATAATTACTTATGACTTTGCTTCTTTTATTGTCTCTGGCTCTAGTCTTGGCATTCTTTTAATGTGCATTTCTGTACAAATTAGAAAAGCAAGAGTTAAGATGTAGAACTTATGTGTCTGGCCACAGATGTTCAGAGCAATTCAGTGTGTCAAGCTGAGGTCAAATGAATAGGGAATGTCATTACTAAATGGTAACATTTTTCTGAGAGCTTTAAAGAAATTCAAGTCCTTTTTGAATCTACATTTATTTTATCTTTTTTTCAGGGTGATAGGTTGCACTTCTAGTTCTTGTCAGAGATTCGTACATTAAAATGACTTTAAATTTAACTATTCTAGAAACCAACTTTCCAAATAGTATTTCAGGCAGCACCAGTAGAAGACATACCATTTTATTTGAGATATAGACTTCCTTTTTAAATTCAATGAGATATGCTAGTTTATTTGTAAAGCTGATGTGACATATGCCTATATATCTTTTTGATGTATTAACAAAGACACTGGGGATTAGGACATGTTTCCAAATTCCATGATCTGAAGTCTATGTATCTTCTTATAGCCCATTAAATTTAAAATGCTATAATGTTCAGAAGTTTAGGACATACTTATACCAGTTTGAAAGCTAACAAAGTGAAATACACACCTGTGCATTCATGTTGTGCATTATGATAATACACTTTGATAAACAGGGGGGTTTGGGTATAAAATACTTTATGCATATTTCAAGCCAATGGTGTAGCAATTATGGTACAGAATTTGCAAAAATGGTTGAAGGGCAAACTAAGTTATTGAGTAGCATTTTCATGCATGCCATCTCTATCATGCCATTAAGGAACCACGTTACATACTGAAAAATAGAAAACTGGGGATCTACACCTCTTAAGTATCTCTGGAATAGAGGTGAGCAGAAATACAGCTAAATATATGGTGGATTGGTATAGCATACACTGTTGGTACCTCATACATATCTTTTGGACCTTTGCATTTCCTGCTCTCGTGCTGATTTTCAGTCATCAGCATCTCCAGCTTTTTGTCTAAGGACTTTTTCTGAAACAATAGAAGTCTGCTCAGCCCACTCACAGGGCAGGATGGAAGGGCCAGGGAATTATCTTTTTAGACACACTCCTCATCCAGTGATGGATGGGAGTTGATGGAAAAGTACTCTGGTTTCCTTTTCCGCAAGTGGGAGAACTCTGAGGCACTTGTTCTATTCCATCTTCCAGACTTCCCCAGGTGGATTATCTCTAAGTGCCCAGTGGGGCAATTCGCTGGATTTAACACACCAATAAACACAGCCTTTATTGTCTTATTGCTTTATTGGCACTCTTTCCAACTATCTTACATCCCCACTCCCACACCAGCATTTCCTGCACCTCCCAAACTTGCAAACAAGCCCTTGTCTTAAGGTCCACTTTTAGGACAACTCAAACTCTGAATATTGACAGTGGTATGTGATTTTTTACTTTTGTTTGAAAATGGAAATTTATGGGAATTCACCTAAAGTGTATTTGCAAAAAGATACTCTTAGGAACTCTGTGGCTTTGAGCAACTCACATCTTCCTGAGCTTCAGTTTCCTTATTTAGAAAATAACAGATGAAATAAATGATCTCACTTTAAGATTCTATTATTTTAAGACATGAATTAGGGTTTCTTTCTCCCTCATCCTAGCATTATTTCTGCAATTCACTGCTGAGTGTTACTTCTCTGTGTTGGTAAAGACCATTCTCTTTCAAGGTCCTCTTAGCCAATGTGAGCAGAGCTTCCGAAAGGTCTTTCTGCTGGATGCATTCTTTGAGTTCTTTGTTCTCACTTGTCATAAGCACAGAGTCTGGGTACCATTACTCCTACTGCCCCCCCCCCCCCACTTTGAGGTTGATAGTTGCATCCTCCACTATAGAGCGTCAAGATCCCAGGCCCCATTCTCTGGGAAGCCCTTTGCTTTCTTCTCCTTCCCTCCCAGCTTTGTTCTGTCTTGACGTGATCAGAATCTGCCTCTCCGTGGGGCTCCCATGGTCACTCCTTACAGAGGTATGAGCACTTGCTCCTCAATCTGATTTTATTTGTACACTTTAATGAAAAGCGATTGCCTACCATACTCAATAGATGTGTCCAGCATGACAGGCTGATTCCACAGATGAAGTTGGTGCCTTTTCAGGGGTCGAAATAATTGTGAGAACCACCAGCATGGCTTGCCTTCAGGGGGATGGAAGTAAAGACAAAAAGAAAGATGAAGTAAGGCGGTGGCGGGGGCGGGGGGGAAGCATACACGTTAAATATTTATTTTTTAAAAAATGCAAACATGATTGTTATTTTCCAAGCCTTGGCTGGTCTACAGAGGGCCGTCTTGGGTTTCCTGAGCACCTGCAGCTCTGCAGTCTGTCCTCTTGGCAGACAGAAAGGCTTTTAGATTCTGGGTATTCGTTTTCTTTTGCTTGCAGCTATTCTTGGATTTGGAATAGACCTGGGAATAGATAGAGTACTATGGAGTGGGCAACATGGCATCACTGTTGCTCAGAAGGGGCTTCCTGCAAAAGGGCTGTCACTCATCATGTTTTTCAGGTGGCTTATCTCGGTTTATCAGGGCTTTGACATCCACAGCCTCAGGATCACAATAATTCCAACAGACATCTCACAATCCAAACGAATGAGAACAAATGTACGAATGTATGTGGGTTCTAGGTATTTTCTCCTTAAGTTTGGTTTCAACTGGTTGACATTTTGGTTTCATTTCTCCATTGATGCAATACTCCCATTTTTATGTATACATTTTAGGCCTCAAAATGGTCTATACAGTGATGAGTAAATGTGGTGGTATTAAAATAGTGGATGGTAACAACTATGTATACGGACCTGATAGAAAATACGGTGATAAGCAAACTTACTGGAAGTGTCAAAAAGAGGGTGTAAAGCCAGATTGCGTACTATTCTAGGAAATGATAACATAGCAGTTTGCAAATCCTTCGGTGAACACAGGCGTCCCTCCCACCCATTAAGACCAAAAGTTTACTAAGCTATGGCAAATATAAAAGAAGTGGCTAGTAATTCACAACAGTTTTTGAGAGCATTAACGACCTATTCTTTAGCTAATTTAGATGCAATGCCTTGTCCTTTAATGCCGTCTTTACCACAGTTATGACACTATATTAGAAGTTGGAGGCAAAGGAAGAATCAAGTTCCTCCTATCCCCCAAAAAAGAAATGGTTACCTGATTCCTGATGAGTATGAGTTTCTTGAAAAAGTTTTGCTGTTTGATAGTGGAGAACATGATGCAGACAGGATTTTGGTATTTGGCACAGAATCTGGCTTAGATGACTTGGGGAAATATAAACACTGGGCATGTGATGGAACACTTAAATGTTGTCCAGATATGCACTACCAGTTTTATACATTACATATATTGACAAGAAATAGCACTATCCCTCCTCTGTTTCTTTTACCTCCTGGGAAATATGAAAAGACTTTCAAGCAGACTTTTTAATATTGTAAAGAACTTAATGTCCAACATTAGATCCTGAATCCTTAATGATCCACTTTGAGAAAGGAAGAATCATTGCTTCCTGTAAGATGAACCTGAATACAAATATAACCATGAATAACACATTTTAAACAAATTCAAATATTTTTTGTATTTTCTTTTTCATAATAAAATCTTAAAAATGTTTATTATTAGTTTTTCATGATTCATTATGTCTTTTTTAATGTCCCTATTTTATTTTATTTTTGTTATTTTTATCTTTTACAGCACAATTATCTTATGACCTATTAGTTGTGTGGCAAAATCATTTGCAGTGAAATTGCTTGAAGCAAAGATGTTTACAATGAAACTATCGGACTCAATTTATGTGGACTTGATTAGACTCATGGCTAGGCACTAAAGCACTGAAACGGGATTCTGGAACACAGAACCTCATGGAGGAACCAGATTTCCAGCAGGTGAATAAAGACAGGCCCCCAACCTCTGCCCCAGGAATGAATTGATACGACAGTGATGTCCAAATCCAACAAAACTTCCAGTGTGGGGTGGTGGACTTACTCATATCTGCTAGAGTCTGTGATAATTTTAGGGTTTTCCAAGTTGCTTTATTCACATTTGTTCTGAGTAGGCTCAGTTGTATTACTATCTTGAACTGCAGAAGTTTCCCAGGTTAGCAGGTCATTTTTAAACTCTCCAATCTTTCAAGTTCAAATCTGATCAAGAGAACATTCGAGTGGGTAAACCAGGAGTGATTCAGAATACTCACAAATGACCTAGACTCTTTTTTTTTTTTTTTGTCTAGATTGGAGCAAAGGGCGGGGAGTGGCAAGGAGTGTCTAGACCCAGCCAATCTGCTGATAGTCCTCTGCAAATAATCGTGGTTGGATTTTGAGGCAGCTCCAGAAGGAAGTGACTTCAGAATGGTATTTATCTTGTGTCTTGTGTTTTGATAGTGTTTTTTCTTCGCCAGATTTGAAGCCCCTGGTTGGCAGTCTCTTCATTTTTCTTATTGGTGATATCTTTACACAACGTTAGTGTGTCAGGGACAATCATTTTCATCAAATATGCTTCCTACATTCCTGGGCCCCAGGAAGTTAGGTGGACCATCTGGATAGTTCTTGCCAATGAGAATGATGCTTGTCAGTGCTAAGTTGAGGCAGCAAAAATCCTGTGAAAGATCCTGCTGCGTCTCTGTCTTCTGTTTTGGAGGATAACAATGTTCCAGATGGTGGTGCCTCTGTCAGTCTGTGTTCATGAGTAACTATGTGAAGGACAGCCCTATTTTGGCTCACAATGAGCATGTCACGTGTGTGAGAAATATACTATTGTTGTATTCAGTCACTGAGATTTCAGGGTTATGTTACCACAGTATAATCAGTCCATCTTGATTAGTATAGAAATTGGTACCTGAAACAGGGTGGTGCAGAACAAAAGCATGTCACTTTGGCTTAGTGATCAGGTCACAGGTAGTGACTAAACTGATATTGGAAACTGGAAAGGTGGTAATTGTTGAATGCTAGCTGCCCAAAATAACCTCCTGATAAGACAAACCTGGGTTATTGTTTACCAGGGTAAGAAAGAACACCATGTCGATGGAGCCCCTCGGGAAGGGTCATGATATAACAGTGTGGGGTTGGTGGACACAGTGAGATGTAAGTGAAAGTGACAGTAGATGCTTTCTTTGCTAGGGCAAGTGTTTGAATAAACAGACTTCACTAATTTGGTTTCTAACTAAAATTTGTTTTTGACACAGTAGAATTTGAATTCGAAGGTGTTATTTAAAAGACCTACTCATTGAAAAACAATTTTAAGTTTTCAAGTTTTTAGAATCTAGTGGCTCCAGGACACTTTAACAGCCATGAGCTACCTACATAAAGTATCATCTTTCTCAAGCTGATGCCCAGTGAGATCAATTAGCAGCTAGAAAATGATCTCTTGGTTTTATCAGTCGCCAAAACACAGAGGACTACAGTGGGCTCTTATTTAATTATTTATTTAGCCCTGTAACCCAACAGAAGTGCAAGGTGAGCCTTTATTTGTATTGTTTCCTTTCCCTTGTTTCTCATCCACACCCAGAGAGGTTCTTCTAGGCAAAGATTTAATGATGTATTCTTCTTGAGTCTTCCACAGATTCTCTTAATCACAGCTAATCCAATACTACTCTGTGCTCTCAGGGCACTTTATTTATCTTTCTATTATAGCATTCACCATGGGCTGACTTTGTATTCACCGTTATCCGTGTCTATGTCTCCCTTACGTCTTCTTTAGTCTCCGTGCCTGGGCTAAAGCTTCCTAAATTTCAGATGAAGTGGGCCATCAGTGGGAAAAATTAACTGTGTTAAATCAATTCTTACCCACAATGTTAAGAGAATAAATTTCTCTTGTGCAATTGCTCGATGTGTATTAGTCAGGATGGGATAGGTCATAGTGCTGTAACAAAAACCTCCCCAAATTTCCATGATTTGACACACACAATTTTATATCTCACTCACACTACATGTGAAAAATGAATCAGTATGAATTTCTACACGATCAGTGACTTAGGGACACAAGATGACAGAGGACGTGACGTCTGAAATATTCTTGGTAGCTGTAACAGAGGAAGAAAGATTCTGGAGAATCATACATGAGTTTTGCACTGCCTCAGCCCAAACAGCTCATGGATGGATATCTGTTAAGGTATCAAAGAGCCACTGCATTCTAAAATCTATGTTTTAAAATTGTTATTCAATGAGCAGGTTTTTCTTTTTTTAGCTAACACTTCATATGCAAATTCTACTGTCCCAAAACCAAAACTAAGCAAGAAACCAAAATTAGCAAAGACCATTTATTCATATGCTTGCAAGAGAAACATCTCCCATCACTTTTGCTTCTGCAGGAGTTCAAAGAGAGTTTGAAAGGAAGGTGAACTTTATGAAGTAAAAAGGAGACAATGTATTAGGGTGAGGTTTTTGGAAGGGGTGTGGGGAAGTTTTGTGATTGGTCTTTAGGTATTGTATTTGTTTGTCCTTGTTTGGTTGCAACTGAACAGAAGAACAGTTTTGGGAGATTTCCAGAGAGGAAGAGGTTATTCAGTCTGTGGCTGCCCATTTCTTAGAACTAGTGGGGGTCGGTAGAGTGTTCTTTATGGTTAAACTGATAAAATATTTGAGTCATGGTCCTCAGGTTGGGTGGTGGTGACAGTTTCTCAACTGAATTATTAATCTTACTGAGTTTTGGAAGCAGCACTGAATTGTTGCATTCTTATCTGGTGTGATGAATTATGAGGGCTTGGACCAGTCAACAATTCTCTCTTGACTGTGTTTTCTTCATACAATGAAGACAGTGAATTAGGTGATGTCTAAATTTTCTTCAGCTGCTTTCAAATCTAGGATTCCATGATGACGTCGGCCACAAACTATTGATAATTTAATTACCTCATGTTTATCAATTGCTAATTGAGATGAATAGCAATTTGTCTCAGGGTGTGTACAGGGAGAAATCATGTTACATCAAGAGCTTTACAAATGAATACACCCACTGAGTTATGGAACTCTCTGTAATAATCAACCGTTCTCTCTTATTTAAAGGTGACAGCATTTGTGTGTGTGTGGGTCTTCCTTCCAAGCATATGTATTTGTGACTCAAGAGACTGGTGGTGGTATGCCCTCCTCCTTGTACATCCTTGAAGTAAGGGCTCTTCTTCGATTGTGGATAAAGCCTTGTCTCCCAGAACCTAAGGCCATTCACGACCTTGCCACTTAGCTGTGCAGTCAGCTGGAAACCTTTATTCAAAGGAGCTGTTTTAGGCTTAGCGGCTGCCAAGCTGATGCAACTTGCCCAGCTGCCCACATCTATGCCACGAAGTTGGAATCTATGCCCTGAAACAACCTGTATTCTTTTCTGCATATGGTTTCTCCACTTCAGCTCACCGAAGTCTGCAGCAGAGTTCACCTTGGGGCAGAAAGTATTGTCATGATTTTAGAAATTGTACAGCGGTCCTTCTTCATGTAAAAGATAAGTAAAGGATGCTCGATAATAATTTGAGAATGTATTTGTCAGTGGCCAGTATTTTGCTAATGCCTGTCTCTAATTCACAAAGCTGGGTTCTCTTTACACTTCCCTTGGGAAGGGGAGTCACTTACCAGTTCAAGTAAGACATTTGAACTTGGCACAGTGAGAGAATTCCTCACATTTACTCAGCTCTTACTCTGTGTTAGGCATTGTGCCAAGTTCTCTACATGACACTGAATAATCAAAATCACTTTAGAGTTTGGTACAATGTATAGCCCCATTTTACAGATGAAAAAAATGAGGAAGTTTAAAGTAACTTGCCTGAAGTCATATATGGAATAATGACATACTCTGGGAATGTCATTGGAGACTATTGCTATAGAGGAGGCTTTCTAGTTTTAATTTTTTTTTTTTTTTTTGCTATGACTATAAATTTCCATTTTGAAAAAAATAAATAGGTTCTATGCATCTTGATTTTATTCACTTTTAAAATATCACAAAGATGCCACAATACAATAGGGCCTTAGTTCTTCTGAGGGGCTTACCCAGATTTTTTGTTGGTAGGTACAGTGGCCTATGAGTACCTACCATTGGAAGTTTCAAGTTGTGTTTCAAGTTGTCTTACCCTAGAAAGGAGAAGGAAATATGTTCTTCATTTTATACTTCGTGGCAGCCATGGTAGATGCCATGTTTCCTGGTGAAAAATGATCACACTCTGAAATCTGCCCCTATGATCTGGCAAAAGTTGTTGCTATTTTTTTTTTTTTAAACGATTTCAGTGAATAAAAGGAGCTTGCTGATTTCCGTGGATCCTGAGAGAAGCAGTGGAGAAAGGCAGCACATCACCTCTCTTCCTCACTCCCATTGTCCATCTGTAAAATGAGGATTATGAGTGACATTAAAGAGAATGCTTGCTGAACGTTCTGGAATGCACTGGGCAGATGGCAAATGTGACTCACTTTCTCATATGGCCCTTCTCCGGAGAGTGGGGCTGGGCAGCAATTTCCCTGAATCTTCGCAGGCATGGGCTTAGATGAACATTTATGAAATGTTTATAATTGTGCAGTATATCACTTGGTAGGCACATACATTTGGTTTGAATCTTGATGAAGAAGTTGGGTTTTTTTCCCCTTGTTTTCCTGGCAGAATATTCTGAACAGCAGCAATGCAATCTGTTGTTTGTTTAGAAAAGATGGCAGAAGGGTATATGTTGTGTGTGTGTGAGTGTGCGCATGTGCATGTGGTGTGGAGGGGATTACTCGTAAGGCATCTTCACGGTCCCAGAAAAAAGGAATTTTGCAACATAAAGTTACCTGAGTTAGTTATCACCATTTGGGGAGAGGGTAAGTTTTAAATGAGTTAGTTAAAGCTAAGCTCCTAGGGCGGACACATAGCAGAGAAAATCCATTCTTCATCCCTCCCCCCCAACGTGGGTACACGCATACATGCACACAGATGTACACGCATATGTGCCCACACACAGCAGAAGGGCATTTTCATCTCATGGTCTTCCTGCAGTAGAATTCTTCTGTCCTTGGCTCCAGCAGCCCTATCTCTTTCTCCCCACCACTCTCACCCCCTCCCACCTTGGAGGCTGGGCTCTGCTAGAGAGCAGAGGAAGCCTCTGAGTTGGTGGAAGAATCACCATAGCAACATGGCACTGAGTCCTACCCCCAAAGGTCTAGCCATGCTTGGCTTTTGGTTTTAGCCCAAGTGAAGCAACATGAGGATTTTCCTCACAGCCCAATCCGTTGTGACTTCGAGCTACCTTTCCTTCCCAAGTAGGCCCATACTGCTGGCCTCTGCACACTTTTGAGCTGGACTTTCCCTTTTCTCTCAACCAGGTCAGAGATGCTCAATGCCAATTTATTTACGTGTTTCAGATAAGAAGTCAGCCCTATCCAAAGGTACCCAAAGGTGGTGGTTAACAGCCGCCTACTGCTGTGATTCAAGGCTTCTGCCAAGAGCTCCCTCCAAATAAATATGCCACTCAGGAGGGGAAGGCGTGCTTGGAGGGAAAGAGTGAGCGTTCTATAGTAGTGCTTTAGGTGCTGGTCTTTCACTTAGGACACTGGGGTTCAAATCTATTTCCTATAAACAGCATAGAGCTGGATCTTGTCAGGTTTTTTTTTAGCCAGTGACTGAACTATAGGTATGCTTAGCAATGTGGATGAATCCTAGTAATGTGATGTTGAGCATGAAACATAAGCTCCATTTTATAATAAAATTCAAAAACTACTAAAACTAAACAACGTTCTTTAAGCACGCCTATATTGTGATAAAGAAGTGTGTGTGTGTTTGTGTGTGTGTGTGTAAAAGAACAATAAACATTCTGGCTACCTCATGTTGTAAAAAAAATAAGGATAGCATAGGGGTGGTGGATGTTAGTTACTGTCAATGTCGAGTCCTTGGGTTGGGTGGTGAGTTTATGAATATTCATTATTTTATTTAAATTACTTCATTAATTAAAGTAAGGAGGACCACTCATAGACCAGTAATGGTGGTATGTCTTGAAGCAATAATTATGGTTAGTGCAATTCCATATATTTGAGAGCTACAAAACAAAACCAAACACTCCTTAACTATAGTTGCTGATGTAAGTTATTCCTGCTCTCTGAACCTTCGTTATGTTATTTGCTTAATCGTTGATTTGAGCTAAATTGTCTCACAGCTCTGTTTTAGGCTGAATAGTAACGTGGTTGATAGAGCAGAATCTAGGGTCAGACTGCCTGAGGTTTGAATCTCAGCTGTGTCACCTTAGTTAAGGCAACATATTATTGTAGAATCAGGAGTACCTGTGACTTTGTTACCAGCATCACAGATGTTTTCATATCACATGACAACTTCACAGGTACCTCAAAATATCATTCCCAGTTGTAATTATTTCAAAATTATGGTAGTTAGTAGGCCTGCCTCTAGATCTTTGTCTTAGGCCATTCAGGCTGCTATTAAAAAGTACCAGAGAATGAGTGGCTTATAAATAACAGAAATTTACATCTCACAGTTGTGGTGGCTAGGAGTCTGAGATCAGAACGGCAGCATGGTCAGCTTCGGTGAGGGCGTCTTCTGGCTTGCAGACATCTGACTTCTCATTATATCCTCACATGGTAGAGAGCAGAGAGAGGAAATAAACTTCCTTGTGATTCTTTTAAAGGCACTAATCCCATTCATGAGGGCCCTTCCCTCATGAGCCCATCTAATCTTAATCATCTCCCAAAGACCCCACCTAATCTTAATCATCTCCCAAAGACCACACCTCCTAATTCCATCACATTGGGGGGATAGGCTTTCAACATATGAATTTGGGGGGGGGACATAAACATTAAGCCCATAACAATCTTATTATTGAACACATTAATAAAGAAGCACGTATATTACTATTTCACATATTTATTTTGACAACTGTGTTTTAATATACTTCATTTCTTTATTTGTCTTATTTTTCTGAGGAGGGTTTTATAGGTTTCACCAGAGAGCCAAAGGAGTCCATAGCTCAAAAAGGTTATGCAACCTTTAGGAAAACTCAAAATTACCTAAACACACAAACACATATACACATAGAGAGACATAAAATTCTGTTCAGTGGATAGCCTGGGTGGCCTGAGAGAGTTTGGGAAAAAATATATGTTTTCCCCCTCAGTTCCCAATAAGCTTTTTTTGGTGTTTGTCTTTCCTTTTGATCTGTATTTATTCCTTTCAAGATGAACAGCAAAACGGTACTTTTGACACATTAAATACATGGAAAAAAAGTGTGCTCATTACCTTTTCAGTTAAACTCCACAAAGGAGAACAATTTTTATGAAAAGGATTTAAACGTGTTAAAATATTTCATTCAAGTTCTAAATCATTTTTGAAATGATTTAGACCTGAAGGTCTTTGGGTTATTTCCTTCAATCTAAAAAATGAGGGTCACACAAAGTGCAATATGACATTACAGCATTTCCTACCTCATACCCTTAAAATATGGACACATATGGTGCTGTGTGCTGAAATCCATCCAGGGACAAATCCATATGATTTCTATTTACACTTTCTCACTCATTCATCGACTTATATCCAGAGACTTTGAATCTCAATTTGTTCTTATAAAATTATTTGTTTCCATGTAAGATTTTAGTATAAATGTACAGCTGAGTTCCTAGACACCAATTTAAACCATATTCCCCACAGTCCGGGAGGGATTAATCAAGGGCCTATTTATATAAGGGACTATAAAAATTAATAAACAGAAACCTCGATTAAAATAGAATGGGGAGGCCAGAAGGGGGAGCTCTCATGCTCTATGATAGCAGAGCCCAACAGGAAGAAGAAAGATGTCCTTCTCTTGCCTGGCCGGAGCTCAGCCAGTGAGAGGCTGACAAAACTCAGCCAATGAAAAGCCACAGACTCTTTGCTTACTCTAGTCCTTCCACCTTCCTTTTCCCTTCTATCAAAGAGTTTTCCTCTCCCTGATGTACAGTACTTGCACATGGCTCACTGTGTTTGCAGACCTCAGATTGCAATTCTTTGCTGATCCCAAGTAAACCAATTTTTGCTGGAGAAAAACCTGGCAGTCTATTTGTTTCAGGTCAAAAAGACCAAGGTGTTTTATGAAAAGAATTCATCTCAAGTGAAAAGGAAATAGAAACAATACACATGCTTGGTTCCCAGAACAAGGTTGTCAGAGGAGTGCTGATTTTTAGCAGAGAAAGAAATATATTTTTCAGATTGTTCTTTGGACATCTGGGACTTGAGTAGATCTCAGGGGTGGTAAATACAGCAGAGCTGGATCACAAAAGAATCTCGGTAAGTCCCTTGAAGCTACTTTCTGGTCCCTGTGATAGAATCTGACAAGTGGTACAACTTCTGGTTGGCTCAGCATCCATCACTTCCTCACCGTGTCGTGGCCTTGCTGTGGGTAGCAGTAATTCTGCCCTCCACCTGCTGAGTCACTCAGTATAGTTTCCTCTCTCTGCCAGGAGGATTGGTTTGCAGGATGGCACAGAACAAGAGGTGGCTCCATCAAAGGGAAGCTCAGGACTTGTATTTGATGAAGAGGGGAAGAAAAATCCTGTTTCCTGGGAAAAGTCATATGTGGATGTAACACCTGGATTTAGTGAGGCCCTTTTGCCCCATGTGGGAAGCCAGCCTGAAGGCAAGGCTGACTATGAAGGAGGGCAGAGAGACAATTCATTTGTGCAAAAACACAGGTAGAGCCCTGATCAAAACAGGCCTGAAGCTGCTCTACTTCTGGATTTCTCTGGTACATAATCAACATAATGCCTTTGCCATTCAAACCACTGTGATTTTTCTCTTTAAATCGGCAGACAAAGGTATTGCTTATTTTGGCCAAACTCAATTGTGAAGACTATTGGAGCATACTGATTATAGAAAAGAAGTAAAGGAGAAACGGCAAGGGAAGAGAACTGTGGTTGTCTGAACTCCTAGCTTCACAGCCCTCTGTGGAAATTTTTTAACAAAATAATATATGATTAATACTCCTATTTGACAGATTGAAACACATCTGTGCCAAGAAGTCTGCTGGTGAGTCTCATGGTCCCACATGAGTTACTCTATAAATTAGGAATTAAAATCCTGTCTTTGATTCAGCTCAAACAGGCAGCACAGATTATTGTGGACTTTTAAGTACTCTTTTGAACTTTTAAAACCTGGAGGCATTTTATGAAATTCTTTCAGATTTAGGACATTTGTATGGCTTACCCCCCTCTGAAACTCACACATAAAGAATAATTAGCTGATCTGGAGTTGATTCTCTTTTATTGTCGTTAGATGAAGATGACAGAGTATAAATTATTGAGAGCACCTCAACCCCCAATCTATAAATTGTCCTTCTGTTTCAGCTAATGGATTTTTCTGGCTGGCAGGAAGGTTAAACTACAATGATGGCAATTGTTTATTGAGCCTTCCCTTTACGTTAGGTATGGTGTTAAGTGCCTTACATGCATTATCTCATTTAATGTTTGCAAAAACTTGAGAGGTTATTTCCCTTATGCTATTTTCATACAATACAACATTAGAAATGCAGCAGGAATGTGACCTGCGGGTGCTGTTAAGAGGCTGATGAGAGTTAATGATCTCAGACCACCTTGGGGCATTACTACATTACCATTCAACATGCTATAAACCATCATGATCCCACTCAAGATGCAAAGGAGTCCCTCTCAAATGGTTTTGTGTCATTCATCAACTTGAAAATTGTTATTTTAGATGCTGCCACTAATTTTTTTCTAGCATCTTCACTATTGGTCCTTCTGAGTTTGAATAATACACCACAATTTTTGAAAATTTGCTTTCAGTAGAGGAAATAAAATTAATTTTTCCAAATACATTGTTATTTTATATTTGAAAGTAATTTTATTCAATGCTTCATGCTTCATTGGTTGACAACTATATATTAAATAAGGAGTTATAAAGAAGAGAGAGGCATTGCATTTCTGAATAACAGTGATGAAGAATCAGTTTTTGTAACAGTATATCATCACATTTTTATTTTAAAATTGAAATAATGGTTTTACAGTTAGATGTTTTAGAGAAGCTCGATTATTCAAGACTTTTTCCTAAGAATAAACATGTATCTCCTATAACATGTCTATAAAATGTTGATAAAATACAATTGTATATCTTATAATGAAGTTTTTTATAAAACATATTCCTTGAAGGCGAATGCTATTTCTGATTGGAGTTTGTTATAAAATTAAAAATAAATGCCTTCAGAGGAAAATTCACAAATGGAGAGAGTTGAAGTGTTTTGGGGTAAAAGTGGTTAAGATGTTACCAATTCTAGAGCTACGGGGCCTCCTAGTACATCTCTGGATTATAAGATGTTTATTGGCTGAAGAAAGTTTTAAACTAAAAATTTACTTTTTCCTTAAGGCATTTTCTTAACTTGAGGATATCCTTTCTTCTGAAAGTAAAGTGTCACTCTCCCTCTTATTTTCTTCTTGGGTCAGGTGGACACATACATATTTTTTTTCTTTCTGGCCAGTTCCTTGACTTCACACACAAACCCAGCAAAACTCTGTCGCATCCTTTCCTGGTTTAAAAGTTAAAACCAAGCCTAGGTCATTATTCTCCGTATGTATACTAGGCTGCCACATTGCACTTTGCCAGGAGGTCTCACCATCTCATTCATGATTCACAAATCCCCAAGTTCAAGGTTTCAGAAAGACATTAGCTTCCTATGAATTTGATAAGGTTTTATAAAGTTGAAAGCCTACCATCAAATTTACTTAGAACGAGGCACACTTGTATTGTCAGCGTTTCTCATTTACAATAGCTACATTGCCGAATGGTAAAAAGTTGGCATTTTTTTCTAACAAATGGTATCAAATACAAACACATAATTAACTTATCTTAGCATTCCTCTCGAAGTGAGGCAGCTCCTGCCAACCCACAGAGCTTCCAAGATAGATAAAGGAGATGGCGAGGAGCGTTCACTTCACTACCTGCAGTATCTCTTTCTCTGTCCATATAGAGATAGGGTTTCTTCTCATCACCTTCAAATCCCCTTTAAGCTCCACTCTTACCCATTTCTAAACCTGATCTTCTGATTACTGATACAGACACAGCTTCGGAAGTGGGGGGGACCTGTCTTCACTGAATGCTGAACTTCACTTGTCCTAGTTCTTGTCTAGCTTGCAGCTCCGGCTACAACTAATGTGCAGTAAAAAAAAGAAAATGTTTACACTATAATTCCTAAATCTGTGCTGGTACAGTGACTTTTTCATGCAAAGACATGAAAATCATGTGGATTGAAAATAATTCTTGAAACAAGCATGCATGCACTCTTCACCTCATCAATGAGGGAGGCATTGAATAAAGACAGTAATCAGTCAGAATTAGGGACTGGGTTAGTCAAATTGACCTGAAGGTCCTTGTGATCCTGACTGTCTCTGAATCTAAAGATTGTGGGAGAACTGAACCAACGATGAAACCCGTGTGCATTTCTACTGCTTCCTCTCTCCACTTCACCGCCCATGTTCAATTCATAACAAAGTTCTATCTTAATCTTTTTACTTCTCTCAATCTCTACTCTAGTCCAAATATCATTTCTTGCTTTACAAGTCTTCTAATCTGTATTTCTGCTTCTCCCTGGCTACCTTCTAGTCTGTATATAGCACAGCCAGAGTACAGTGGAAGAAGTGAACTTCTAATTACACTTTTCCCTGCAATGGCTTCCCATTGATTTTAGGATTGGATCTCAAATTCTAAGCTGGATAACAAGCCCTAAATGATCTGTGCCTGCTTTGCTGTTCCCATCACCACTCCTCTGCCTAAGACTGGGAGCCAAAATTTCTAGAATCCCTTTCCCTTCATGGTCCTGAGTTAGAAATCCTGACGACACGACCTGATGTGAGATTTGAAAGGCAAGGGGAAGGGGAAGCCATTATTCTCAGGCAGCCGCGGGATTCGCGGGTTTTGTCACACATCCAGCACGTTCACAGACTTCTCTGGAAACGCTCACTCTATGATGAGATGGGCTTTATAAGCTTCCCTGAGAGTCTGTTTCCCCATTTGCACTCCAGTCTCCCAAACTGAAGCTATTGGTGACCTTTTCTCAGATTTTCCAGCTGCATCCTTCTAGATTTCCACTTGTCCGTCTTGTCTCAATTTCCTATTAGCTCTAGTTCTGGTATTGACCCACACCTGCCTACATCTTCTGCTAATTCTCTGCATTCACTTTAAACCTTTAAAAATTTGACAGTTTCTTTTAATCCCATACTCCTAATTTGTCTCTTCCTCCCTCTCCCCATTGATGTATCCTGAAACTAACATAGTATTGTAAATCAACTATACTTCAAGTTAAAAAATGAAAAAAATTGCCAGTGTCCACTGTCATAGGCTTGTTCTTTGCACCTTTTCTCAAATGCTTCCCTTATTCCCATGCAGACACCCTTTCACCAAGTTAGCTGTAATCTATCTGAATATACATCTCAATTTCTAAGAAAATTCTCCCCTGAGCCCTAGCTTTGTTCAGGTCCCCCAGTTAGGTATCCTTCTACATTTATTTACATGATGATTCTCTTAAAGGCTGTCTTCTGCACAGGACTGTAAGCTCCATGAGAGCAGGAACTGGAACTGTTTTTCTCAAGATCTAGTTCAGTATTTGACCCAAAGTAGGCACTCAATAAATATTTGTTGAGTGAATGAATGAGTGAATGAATGAATGAGTGGGATGGGTTTATGAGTCCATTCATTGGATCCAGGTGATAAGACATAAAGGTGGTGAGATTGAACCAACATGGACATTGTCCTCTTTGACCTAACTTATTTTTCCAGGGTTTCCCATTCTCAAAGGTAATCTTCCCTTTACCTCACTTCAGTTTGGGAGATTTATGTGATAACTTCAGCACCCCATTTTTAAATATATTCATGGTAATGAACAGCTTTTAATGCATGATGATTTAAAGTTTAATTTTTAAAAATTGTACCCTTTACTTAAAAAACCTGGAGGCATAAGCTCAGTAAAATACGCTAATAATGAAAAGATCTGAAGTTCTCAGCAGTGGAAATTAATAAAATATAAAGTGCCACCCAGACTGTGGCCTCATCTTGCCCTACATGGGATGCATGCTTGCCCTCTGCTCAGAAACTCCCTCTCCCTAAGCAATGCTTTGGTGTCTTACTTTCCCCATTCCAACGATTGTGATGGATAACACTTCACACTTGAATACTATGTTATACTCAATACTATGTTATATTCAATACTATGTTATATTCATTGAATGCATGTTATAACACCTGAATTTTTCACACCCAACATTTTTTCCTCCATTGTCTTCAAATACAATTTGAATGGTTAATGTATTCCACAAGATGGTTCTCAGGATAATTTAAGCCAGATATTTTTGCCTAATTACCTGAGGTATTGTTGTCGATTTCCACATCCCCTTGGCCTGAAAGCCAGGCCCTCAGAGAGCACAGAGTTATGACATGAACATGACTATTGTTCCTGGGGTATGATGCCCATGGGTAAAAGAATGAAGCCAATTGCAGAGCATAGAGAGAAGCCAGAGAATGTCATCTCCTCTTCAAAGTAGGGGTCCCTAAGTAGATGGAACAGATCAAGGTTAATGACGGCCTTGAGCTGCTGTAAAGCTTCTTTTTCCTTTTCCTATAGACTCTCTTCTTCTCCAATTTTCTAGTCTCCTTTAATCTAAGGTGGATAAAACACAACATTAAATATGCATAGGTTCTCTCTCTTGCTCTCTCTCTCTGTAAAGTCCCTTGGAACGTATAGGCTGTTGCTCCAATAAGCACATATTTCAAACTAATCGCCCTTTCTGCCCATCTTCTGGTATTACACCCATCTGAAGAGCAGGAACTTTACTATCAATCCACTTTGATCAATCAGTTTTGATATTTTGTTCATTATGGATTTTCTGCATAATTTTGGTCTTATAAGTATTGCATTAAAATATTTATCTTGACTACTGATTTTCTGGCACCCCCTGAAATTTTGTGCCTGAGGAGACCACCACACTCTAGTTCCAGCCCTGCGAGCACAGCAGGCAAGAATGTCCTTAGATGTGGACAGCCTTGAAGCTCATTAATGACTCTGTCATCACAATTAATTGTAATGACTTTCTTTCCAATTTAGAAACCTATTTTATGATAAACCACATTATTGGAAATCGTGATGTTGTTTGTTTGTTTTTTCCAGCTCGACGTGATCTTTTAAACACTAATCTTTAGAAATAGAGAACTGTTCTTATTTTTCAAGTGGATTTCAGTCTTTTAGAAAAACATGGTGGCAAAGGGAATTGAGTTCATCTTTATGTTCATTTGTACTCAGGTAATCTATGAATCTCACCACATATGCTTGGCAGTTAGTGCAAAGCAGATAAGTATGGGCTGCTTAGATTGCATCAAGGGAAGCCCTTTATTTTCTGGGGGTTATTTCGGTCTTTTCAGAAAGTGGCCTCTTGGTGGCCTTGAGACCACTGTGTCCAGCCTGCAGTGTGGCCACACCAAAGTCAACAGCTCTGCATGTCAAAGAAAATTAGCTGCAGGCATGCACCAACATGAAATGCACCAAAGATTTTAACAGACACCAACTACGCTGTGAGTGGGGATAATGTTAGGGCATATTTAAAGGCCAGAGACTTTCACCGGAGAGACAAATGACCAGAGAAAATATGTGAAATCACAGTTAAAATAATTTTATTCTCCCAGGAAACATTCAAATCAGTTGATGGAGAATAGCTCATGATATTCGGGGGGATTGGAACAAGGCGGTCAAAGGGTACAAACTGCCAGTTATAAGGTAAATAAGTGCTAGGGATGTAATGTACAACATGATAAATGTAATTACCACTGCTGTGTGTTACATAGGAAAGTTGTTAAGAGAGCAAATCCTAAGAGTTCTCATCACAAGGAAAAATATTTTTTTCTATTTCTTTAATATTGTATCCTTATGAGATGACGGAGGTTCACTAAACAAATTGTAGTAATCATTTCATGGTGTGTGTAAATCAAATCATTATGCTGTGCACCTTAAGCTTATACGGTGCTGAATGTCAATTACATCTCAGTAAAACTGGAGGAAAAAAAGTTTTTTAATGGCTGATGCTGAAATGACTTTTTATCTTAGTGTGGAGGGAAGAAAGTCCTGCTAAATTCCACATTGCAGTGACACCAAAAGCCAAGGACTGTTTTGAGACAACTTTTATTGAAATGGAAAACTGTAAATTTAATGAAAGAATAAGGGAAATGCCAACAGAAATAAAAGACCCAGGATTCAGAGGACAACACACAGGACTCTATATACTAAGCCACACAAATTGGAACAACCAAAATAAATGCCAAATGCACAAGAAAAATAAATGTAACTTATCAGAGGTTAATGCTTTTTATGTTTTCTTCATATGGCAACTTGTTCTGTGGTTAGATAAAAAGGACTGGGGAGCAGACAGGGCATGAGGCTTTGCTAAACCGTATTGAGCCACTGAATCCGTGTGACCTCAAGCAACTCTCTGGAGTTTGTTGGCCCTCACTCAATCACCACACACACACACACACACACACGCACACGCACACGCACACACACACACACAAACACCCCACATACAACTTTTACTTGGCCGTTAAAAAGGGGAGGAATTAGTAAGGCTTCTGTGAAATCTGGCATCCTTTTGGGAGATCAGTTACCACCTCTGGTGACTACAGAGAAAGGGGACTAAGAGAAGTGCTCAGATCTGCAGGAGAGTCAGCCCTCTTGGTTTTTGACAGGACAGCTCTCACAGAGCAGGGTGTTTACTGTGTGCGTATCCCTGGCATGGGTTTGGAGCATTCTCTAGCCTGCTGACAGGAGAACAAACACTTTAATCCCCCCAGAGTACCTGTCATGGGGTGGGCTGGGCTCAGCACAGCACGGGACCAGACTCCCCGTCCTCTCCTCTGTTCTTGGGCAGCACACCATGGACGCTGGTGGCTTTCTAGATGTGGGGTAGGGGACATTTCTCAGGACCCACCAAATCACAACAGAGGAGCCGGGCTACTTTGCTCAGGCGTAAACCCTGATGAAATACGTAGTATCGCACCACAAAGACACTGTGCCTTCGGTCAGTGAGCACCAGCTTTGTTAAAGGGATTGTAGTCCTACAATTTTGGCACACCCCCATCTCTCTGCCTGGTAGGTCTCCCCAGCAACCCCCTAAGACTGGGTTAGGGGCCCAGCTGCTCCTTAACTGCTCCCAGAATGCCCTGTGCTTGTTGGCATTTAGCACTTCCGTACCTTCCGGGATTTACAATAAGCCCTTCATGAAGCCCATGCTCACCTTTCTTCATCCCAGTTTCTCTCTCTCTTTTTCTTCCCTCCACTGTCCTCTAAAGTGCAACTAAACTGGCTTCTGGTCTATCATCTCATATAGTCTTTGTTCACAAAGATTCTCTCCTGAGATTCATGCAGAAGCCCCTTGGGGTAGATGGAATTATTGAGCCCATTCTTCACTGCCTCTCATCCTAGCCCCTGTAACTGTGCCCTCTGCTATATAACTTTTTGCAATACCGCACACGAAAGGCAGGGTGCAGCTCCCTCCTCCTTGGGCACTTGACTTTAGTCTTGGTCATATGACTTGCTTTGACCGATGGCACGTGGACAGAAATGATAGTGTGCCGATTCCAAGCCTTGCATGTTTCCATTGGTCCTTTTGTGCTTCTGCTATTGTCATGAGGAGAGCTTCTCCCAGGTAGGGCTGCCCCTTCAGGCCAGGCTCTAGAAAGAGCACAAGTGGAGGAAAGTGGTTGAAGGGCAGAGCTTCAGCAAGAACACTGTAGCCACCAGATAGCCTGAAGCACAGCTGCCCCTGCTGACTGCAGATGCATGAGAAATAAGTGCTTCTGATGCTTCCTACTGTTTACTTGGTGGACTCCTCCTCATCTGTCAGGACTCAGCTAAGGGAACTTCTTTCAGGAAGTATCTACTGACATGCTAAGACTTTGGCCTTTCTTCCCATATGCTCCTGTAACTGGGGGTGAGATTTAGAATCTCTGGCTTAGTGTTTCCTTTCTCCTTAAATCTGGGATGTCAGTGTTTCCTTAACCCTTTCCTCAGACTATCCTCACACCCCATACCCAGCCAACAGTCGAGTCCTTCTCTGACTCTTCAAGGCCATGGACCCATGGCAATTTTCTGCTCTCTGGCTTCTCTGCTTCCACCCCCCTCTACCGAGTTCTTCATGTAGTAGCCAGAGTCACTGTTCTAAAACTGAACCCCATTAGTCATGCCTCCACCTCCCTCTCACCACACCTCCAATCCATCTCATCTTGCACCCTATGCTCAGATATGCTCTCCCTTTCAATCATTCAACAAAAATTTGCTGGGTCCTGACTTTGTAGGAAGGCACAAGTTATAATCTCTATCATGAAGACCCTCCATCTTCTTACCTCCATACCCACTTCACCCCCAAAACAACTCCCATTCTAATTCTTTCCTACTTATCCTCAGATTAGTCTCAGATTCATTGTTGTTTGCTCTGAGAACTCTTCAGATATTTGGGTATCCCTGCTATGTGCTCCTTGGTATCCTATTCATTCTCTATTTTTCTATGGATGTGCCTTGGATATTTACTAATGCTCTTTAAAGGGCTGATTTGTTGTATTACTGTTGACTGCCTTCTTGTTCTTTTTCTTCTCCTCTCCCTACTCCCCCTCCCCTCCCCCTTCTGCTCCTTCCTCTTCCTCTTCTTCTTCTTCTTCCTCTTCCTCTTCCTCTTCTTCTTCTTCTTCTTCTTCTTCTTCTTCTCCTTCTCCTTCTCTTTCTCCTTCTCCTTCTCCTTCTCCTTCCTCCATACTCTCTAGTTGTACTGTGTTATATTTTTCACACAACACTATTCCAAATACCACTTACATTACATCCTTAGATCTTCACCAAGACCCTGTGAGTAGGCAAGGCAAGTGGTATCATATCTCCATTTAACAGAAAAGGAAACTGGGGTTCATGCGAGTAAATTGGCTTTTCTAAAGCTACCCTCTTAGTGAGTGTCAGAGCTAGATTTCCAACGCCCAGCCCAAGTTCATTCTATTTCACCGTATCTCTTGACTTGAAAAAGGTCCTGCTCATAAGAGACCAGACATACTGGGAGCCCTCAACATCTATATAGACATTCAGAAAGTTAAGCAAAATGATGTCTTCCCTATTCTGTCCTCTATTCCTATAGGTGAAATCCATAGATCTGGTAGTAAGAGACAGATTGTTCATGACAGAGGCTGATGCTGCCTTTGAAAGGTTTAACCAAAGGGTTAAAAAAGTGAAAAGACTTTTAGAGCCTAGGGAAGGAACCTTTTCCCAGTAAATCTGATGATATGCCTGTAATTAAGTCAAATAGGTTAAAGGCTTGTTATGCTAGCATTAACACGTAATTCATCCATTGAATTACAATGAGATTCATGTAAGGATTACACGTAAAATTCCATGTAATGAGATGTATTCATCATCAAAAGCTTTTTGCCCTTTAAGAAAATGTTACAATAATTATCCCATGAACGTGAAAAGTCAATAGAGGTGAAAATGCATGTCTTTTTATACCATCATTGTGATTGTATTTATATTGGCAAGGCCTAACCCTGCTGACATTTAACTTTCCAGGGAGAGAACCCGGACTGCTGCCCTCTCCTCTCATCTCACCCTTTCCTCTTGGGCCGTCCAAGAGATGCTCTGTGCCCTCATTCTCATCTCCTCTACCAGAGATACCGAAACGAGAATCTTGTTTCTCAACTTGCAAAACACAGAAGTTAGAATGTGATTACTCACTTTGCCAAAGGATTCACTGGAGACTTCCTTTAAAAAACTGTCTTCTTGTCTATAAATTGCAGTTTTCCTTAGAGCGAGAATTCAGCAGTATTTAGAATAAGGGCTTTAAAGATTATTATGCATTTAATGTAAATTAATCCAAAATATGTGTGAACATGTATATTCTAGATGTATCAGTGAAAAATATTATAAGCCTTAAGGATGCTAACATAGACTTCAGTGATCCAGAGTTTGGAGAAAGCTACAACATAGATAACCATCTAAAGAGCTGGCTAAATGCATAAACTATTATAATCCAGCCATGGAAGAAAGTTTTTGCCCATGTGCCAGGGCTACAAAAAATAGTTTATCTAAATGATACCAGGCAATGAGTTTTGAATAAAGAGTTTGGCTCTCCATAGAATCTATGTCCAATGAAATGCCATACACAGTTGAATTTAAAAAAATTTTCTACTGTTGTTTTTTATTCGAGGGAAAACGAAAGTAGTAAGAGGTGAGTATGGATATGTTAAATCCAACATTTTAAAGGCCAAATCACATGTAGGTAAGTTATTTGTATTTCATCATTGGGATCTTCTATAACTTTAGCCAACAATGAATAAGGTTCATTTATACAGAGCCATTGATGTGTCCTGTGAACAAAGTAGCAGAAGTAACTGAGTGTTTCTTTATTTTTACTGTGTTATGAATGATTTTAGGCAACATCCGCCCATTTAAGTGAAAATTTTTCAAGTAATTTTGTGTAAATATGCAAAACATTTCATAGCAGGAAAAAAAGCACTGAGAAAGGCTTGTTTTTTTTTTAAAGAAAAAATTGCAGGCCTGCTTTGTTTAGAACTTTCAATGTGATGGTTAAAAGATGTTTCAGCCAGAAAATATCCTTTATCTATGGTTGCATAGGAAAATACCTATCACTCATAGGCTCTTGCTTTCTGTCATGCTTAATAAAGAAGAGTGTCATTTGGAGTATTAGAATTTAATTTGATGTGTATCTTTAATGTATGTGTCATGTGATGTCTTAATTTTATATGGGTCAGCAGGTGCTTTTTACTGAGACTGCTATTATCTGAGGTAAATGCTCTAGTGTTCTTTCTTTCTGGCCTAGTTTCTTTTATGCAAAAGAGATAAGTCAAATGTCTTTATAATACTTTTTTTTTTCAGTACACGGAAACTGATGGAAGATCTTCTATTCCTAAGAATCAAGAGAGCTATTGCCAGAGTTCACAAAGTCAGCTCTAGGGCCTGAAGGAGACTGTCTTCTTTTGTTGTCATGGAAGCTCCTAGAAAAAGTCATAGAGTCACCAATGTGCCTGTGGCCAAAATAGTAGGTTCAGTAGCCAGCAGACATTGTGAATAACCATTGTGTGTTCTTTGCCATTAATCTAGTTTTCTTCCTCAATAGACGTCATCATAGGAGAAAAGGAACAACTTACATTTTCTAGTCCAAACTTTACTTCCTCCTCCTTCACAATTCAGTCAACATTCACTTATTAATTCATTGATATTTTATTTACTTATTTATTCTGTGTCTATCATTTTACAGTCAGATATCAGCACTTTTTCTGGTTCAGTAGGGAATAGGAAAAATAAAGATGAAGCACAGCCCATTTTCATATTAAAAGAGGCAATAAATAAGACGGTTAAATAATCATAATGCAAGGTAAAAATGTGACAAAATCCATAAGAGAAGTTTATGCAAAATGGCATGGAGTTTTGGAGGGCATGGGAGTTTGCATCCACTTTTTAGGAAATCAGGTAAAGCTTTATGAAGAATATGAAATGTGAACTAAGATGACTGGATTTCTCTGAACATACAGGAAAAGCACTTTCTGGTGGAAGGAATAGCAGTAACAATGGCATGAAAGCTGTGAACATCGATATTGTCCTTGGGAAATAATGAACAGTTCAGCTTGCCTGTGTTGGTAAGTACTGGAAGCCACTAAATGCCTTAAAGAGGATGTAATTTATTTAGTAGACAATGATTAATCATGGAAAGTTTTCAAGCATATTACGCCATGGTCAGAGTAAGTAAGGGAGATCTATCTGGCAGCCATTTTACCAAAGGGGGCCATTCGAAGTCATGTTGTAATCACACGTATGAGAATTTATGGGAGGTTTAACTATTGTGATGAAGAGTAGCAAATAAAAAGCAGGGATAAAAACGGCATGGTTGGTGACTTACTTGATGTATGTAGGGCAGGGAGAAATGTTGAGATGAAAACTTAAGAGTTTAAAAAGATGCCAAGGGGCTTCCCTGGTGGCGCAGTGGTTAAGAATCCGCCTGCCAATGCAAGGGACACGGGTTCGAGCCCTGGTCCAGGAAGATCCCACATGCTGAGGAGTAACTAAGCCCGTGTGCCACACTACTTAAGCCTGTGCACCTAGAGCCTGTGCTCTGCAACAAGAGAAACCACCGCAAAGAGAAGCCCGTGCACCGCAACGAAGAGTAGCCCCCACTCACTGCAACTAGAGAAAGCCCGCGGGCAGCAACGAAGACCCAACACAACCATAAATAAATAAATAAATAAATGAAAAGATGTCAAGGTTTTGAGTCTGGGGCACTGAGACAATAAATAGTTAATCATCATTAACTAAAATTGTGAAATTAGAAGAAGGTGCTGGGGCTAAGGGGAAGATGATGAGTTGAATTTGAATATTGTTAACTCATTTATTCATTCAGAAATCTTTCTTAAGCACCTCTAAATGGATACCCTTTAAATGATTATTTAAAATGTGCCTGGAAAGAAAATGGAAAAATGATGCTTTGGGAGCCCTACTCGACTGCCAAAACCGTTTTTGTTTTGTTTTTTTTTCTAGCAGAATCTGAATCAGTTGGTTTGGGACTGGGCCTGAGATTCTGCATTTAAAAAAAAACATTATTTATTTATTTATTTATTTATGGCTGTGTTGGGTCTTCGTTTCTGTGTGAGGGCTTTCTCTAGTTGCGGCAAGCGGGGGCCACTCTTCATCGCGGTGCGCGGGCCTCTCATTATCGCGGCCTCTCTTGTTTCGGAGCACAGGCTCCAGACGCGCAGGCTCAGTAATTGTGGCTCACGGGCCTAGTTGCTCCACGGCATGTGGGATCTTCCCAGACCAGGGCTCGAACCCGTGTCCCCTGCATTGGCAGGCAGACTCTCAACCACTGCACCAGCAGGGAAGCCCACGTTTTTGTTTTAAACATTACATTTAGTAAATTTTAGGAACTTTGCTTTGTTATGAGATTGTATATTTCTTTCTTTTTTGGTGTTGAGGTGGCGTTGTATTAGGTGAAAGTGATGTAACTAGGTAGTTTGGTTTTCCTTATCTTCTAATTTTTATATAACTTTAAATTTGCAAGATAGTACAGAGAGTTCCCAAATAGTCTTCACTCAGCTTCACCTAACGTTAACGTTTTACATGGTATGGTTGTCATGGTCTGAATCCCATCTTGGGGTCCCCTGACAATGTGGTTGATTTTTTAAAAAATTGCCTGTGGTAAAATTCATTCTTTGTGGTGTTTATTTCTATGGGCTTTGACTAATATGTGAAGTTGTATATTTACCATCATAGCACCATATAGGATGGTTCCATGGCATCCAAAATTTCCTTATGCTGCCACTTCATATCAACCCTTCCTCCGTTCTCAATCCCTGACTGCCACTTCTCTGATTACTATTCCTTTATATTGCCTTTTCAAGAATGTCTTATGAAGGGAATCATACAATATATAGTCTTTAGGTTTTGGCTTCTTTCACTTAGGGTGTGTTTAAGATTCATCCTTGTTTATTACATGGATCAATAGTTCATTTCTTTTTATTTCTGAGTAGTATTCCTTGTATGGATATACCACAGTTTGTTTATCCATTTTTCTGTTGAATTACATTTGGGTTGTTTCCAGTTTTGGGAGATTATGAATAAAGCTGCTATAAATATTTACACACAGGTTTTGGTGTGAATATATACTTTCAATTCACTTGAGTAAATACCTAGATTGCTGGTTGTATAGTATTATACATTCTAATACTAGCTATACTATCATTCTAATAGATGAGTAGTGATAAATCATTGCGGTTTTATTTTGCATTTATCTAATGAGTAATGAAACTAAGTATCTTTTTAAATGCTTATTTGCCCTCTGCATCTCTTTTTTGGTGAAGTATTTGTTCATATCTGTTACCCGTTTGAAAAAATTGGGTTGTTTTCTTATTGAATTTTGAGCACTTTTTGTATATTCTAGATACAACTCTTGTATCAGATATGTGTTTTTCAAATATTTTGTCTCACTCTGTGGCTTTCAAAAAAATTTCCTAGTGTATCTTTTGAGGAGAAAAAGTTTTACAATTTTATAAACTTTTATTTATTGATTTTTTAATTTTATGACTGGTAGTTTTGGTTTTGTGTCTCAAAATTCTTTGCCAACTTCAAGAAGTTTGAGAAAACAATCATTCTCCAAGAGGATAAATGTGTATTCACATAACAAAGATCTTCAGTATATGTGAAAGAAAAACTGATATATCCGAAAGGTGAAATAAACAAATCCACAATTATACTTGGAGACATTAACATCTTTCTTAGCAATTGAAAAATGAGTAGGCAGAAAATAAGGAAGGATGTAGATGATCTGAACAGCACTATCAACCAGTTTGACCTGATATTTATTTCTAGAACACTCTATCCAATAGCAGCAGAATACACTTTCTTCTCAAATGCACATGGAAAATTCAGCAAGATAGACCATATTATGGCCTATAAAACAAACCTTGTAGAACTTAAAAGAAATTATATACAAAGTATGTTCCTGGACCTATTGGAATTAAACTAGAAGCCAATAACAGAAAGTTATTTGAATATATCAGAATATTTGAAAATTAAACCATTCATTTTGAATAATGCATGGGTTAGAGAAAATCTTTAAGAAAATTTTAAAATATTTTTAATGGAAACAAAGAACAGATGGAACAAATAGAAAATTGCTCTCAGATACTCCCTCATGGTTTTTTTCCCCACTGTTTTTTTTTTTTTTTTCTTTGTATTTCAGTGTGGGTAATTTCTATAGCTCTAACTAAATTTAATTATTCCTTTCTTGGCTGTGTTGAGTTTATCTATCAGCTTATGGAAGGCATTCCTCAACTCTGTTACTGTGTTATGCATGCCTGGCACTTATGCTTGATTTTTTTGATATACTTTTAATTGCTCTACTGACATTACCCATCAGATCTTGCATGTCATTCACCTTTGCCATTAGATCCTTTAACATATTAATTATAGTTATTTTAAAATTTCCTGTCAGATAGTTCTAACATCTGTGTCATATCTGAGTCTGGTTTAGAAGATTGCTTTGTGTCTTCGAGGCTTTTTTTCTTTTTAACCTTTCATATACTTTGTCATTTTCTGTTGACAGTCATACATCTTATGTAGTAGTAGAGACTGAAGTAAATAGTTTTTATACTTGGAGAATTTTATGCTTTGATGAATACTTTACCATCTTCTAGGCCATTAGTGTGGAGGTTAGTGTTAATCTAATTAGGCGTTGGTTTCTTTCTAACTCTCTGTGCCCCTGAGCTGAGACTGGTGCCTCCAAACCAGAGATTTTAACCTGAGTTCCACTGGTTTTCAAGAAATCTTTAAACTTTAAAATGTAATGTAAAATTTTATGTTACTGTAAGCAAATGTGCCTTTGTAGTTTTATAAATTCCTCACAGTGGTCCATGATTTAAAAAATGATTAGCAATAACCCTTGGTTTATAACATTAAAAAATATTCATACTACCCTCCTTCTTTATCACTACCTAATGCTATTAAAAGCCCCAATTTTAAACTTAAATTGCTACCACAAGTTCTTTGACAAATTCTAGTCAAAGTGAGAAATGAGAATGAATTAGCAAATAATTATGTCTGTGGGGTCCCAATCACAAATTTCAGGAAGGGATACTGTACTATGTGTTAATTGCAAAACTAAACAAACCTGTAATTCCTATGCAGTGTAGGAGCCACATGGGTCACTGTTACTTATCACTTGTTTATTTGATGGGTTGAGATAGATGGAACTGATGCAAAAGCAACAGGTAAGTGATGACTGGTCCTGAGACTCTCTCAGAAAATAAAGGTAATGGAGTCCCTGGTGCCCATGAGACACATCTCACTTTTACATTAAAATTCAATAGGAGACTTGTGGAAACAAGCTTATGCTTATGTAATTTATTAATATTTTAATTACTTAATTTGAAAAACAATATAGGAAAATAATCTCTTCTCTATTATAATTTCTACAAATATTTTACCTTAATACAGTTTTCCTTTTATAGATTTAGTCATGTCATTCACATTAAAATAATATTGTATTTGCATATAAAAAAATTCAGTAGGAGAAACTGTGATTTGTTTTACCAAAACTCATCTTGAACGATTTGTCAAAATTATTTACTAAATAGTGTGAGATGGATTCTAGAGTAATTAACTGAAATTCAGGAGAAAATTTTTGCCTGTTGTGAATTGTTAACCACTTTCTGATTTGTTTTCTTTTGAGGGGTAGAAATTGTTACTTTTTGTGAGCACTTGCACGTTTTTATTTCCTGAAATAATTTATTGACAATTGTAGTTAGGAAATCACACCAAGAAAAGGGAAGGATTGTTAGGCACCAATCCAATGGCATGTTTTTATTATTTGCTGGACAGACATTAGGTTATGCCTCTGCTGTGGGCTGAATTATGTACCCCTCAAATTCATATGTCAAAATCCTAACCCTCAGTACCTCAGAATGTAACTGTATTTAGAGATGAGGCCTTTAAAGATGTAATTAAGGAGAGACCTTCAAGATGGCGGAGGAGTAAGACATGGAGATCACCTTCCTCCCCACAAATATATCAGAAATACAACTACATGTGGAACAACTCCTACAGAACAACTACTGAACGCTGGCAGAAGACCTCAGACTTCCCAAAAGGCAAGAAACTCCCCACGTACCTGGGTAAGGCAAAAGAAAAAAGAAAAAATAGAGACAAAAGAATAGGGACGGGACCTGCCCCTCTGGGAGGGAGCTGTGAAGGAGGAAAAGTTTCCACATACTAGGAAGGCCCTTCACTGGTGGAGATGGGGGTGGGTGGGTGGGGAAGCTCCGGAGCCATGGAGGAGAGCACAGCAACAGGGGTGCAGAGGGCAAAGCAGAGAGATTCCTTCACAGAGTATCAGTGCCAACCAGCACTCACCAGCCCAAGAGGCTTGTCTGCTCACCTGTCAGGGCGGGTCAGGGCTGGGAGCTGAGGTTCAGGCTTCGGAGTTCAGATCCCAGGGAGAGGACTGGGGTTGGCTGCGTGAACACAGCCTCAAGGGGGCTAGTGCACCACAGCTAGCCGGGAAGGAGTCCAGGAAAAAGTCTTCACCTGCCTAAGTGGCAAGAGACCATTGTTTTGGGGTGCGTGAGGAGAGGGGATTCAGAGCACTGCCTAAACGAGCTCCAGAGCTGGGCGTGAGCCATGGCTATCAGCGTGGACACCAGAGACGGGCATGATATGCTAAGGCTGCTGTTGCAGCCACCAAGAAGCCTGTGTGCGAGCACAGGTCACTATCCACACCTCCCCTCCCGGAAGCCTGTGCAGCCCACTACTGCCAGGGTCCTGTGATCCAGGGACAACTTCCAAGGCAGAACACACGGTGTGCCTCAGGCTGTTGCAACGTCACATCAGCCTCTGTCGCCGAAGGCTCGCCCCACATTCCGTACCCCTCCCTCCCCCAGACTGAGCGAGCCAGAGCCCCCTAATCAGCTGCTACTTTAACCCTGTCCTGTCTGGGCGGGAACAGATGCCCTCAGGCGACCTACACACAGAGGCAGGGCCAAATCCAAAGCTGAAACCCAGGAGCTGTGTGAACAAAGAAGAGAAAGGGAAATTTCTCCCAGCAGCCTCAGGAGCAGCGGATTAAATCTCCACAACCAACTTGATGTACCCTGCATCTGTAGAATACCTGAATAGATAATGAATCATCCCAAAATTGAGGCAGGGACTTTGGGAGCAACTGGAGACTTGAGGTATGCTATCTGCATCTAATTTGTTTCTGGTTTTATGTTTATCTTAGTTTAGTATTTAGAATTTATTATCATTGATAGATTTGTTTATTGATTTGGTTGCGCTCTTCCTTTTTTTAATATATAGATCTATATATGTTTTTCTTTTTTCTGTTTTTGTGAGTTTGTATGCTTCTTTGGTGATTTTGTCTGTATAGCTTTGCTTTTACCATTTGTCCTAGGGTTCTGTCTATCCTTTTTTTTTTTTTAGTATAGTTTTTAGCACTTGTTATCATTGGTGGATTTGTTTTTTGGTTTGGTTGCTCTCTTCTATCTTTCTTTTTTATATTACTTTTTAATTTTTTTATTTTTAATAATTTTTTTAATTTTAATAACTTTATTTTATTTTTTCTTTGTCTTTTATTTTTCTCCCTTTTTTTCTGAGCCATGTGGCTGACAGGGTCTTGGTGCTCCTGCTGGGTGTCAGGCCTGTGCCTCTGATGTGGGAGAGCCGAGTTCAGGACATTGGTTCACCAGAGACCTCCTGGCTCCATGTAATATCAAAGGGCCAAAGCTCTCCCACAGATCGCCATCTCAGCACTAAGACCCAGCTCCACTTAACAACCAGCAAGCTACAGTGCTGGACACCCTATGCCAAACAACTAGCAAGACAGGAACACAACCCCACCCATTAGCAGAGAGTCTGCCCAATATCATAATAAGGTCACAGAAACCCCAAAACACACCACTGGATGCGATCCTGCCCACCAGAAAGACAAGATCAATACTCATCCACCAGAACACAGGCACCAGTCCCCTATACCAGGAAGCCTTCACAACCCACAGAACCAACCTTAGCCACTGGGGGCAGACACCAAAAACAATGGGAACTACAAACCTGCAGCCTGTGAAAAGGAGACCCCAAACACAGTAAGTTAAGCAAAATAAGAAGAAAGAGAAACACACAGCAGATGAAGGAGCAAGGTAAAAACCCACCAGAGCAAACAAATGAAGAGGAAATAAGCAGTTTACCTCAAAAAGAATTCAGCGTAATGAGAGTAAAGATGATCCAAATCTTGGAAATAGAATGGAGAGAATACAAGAAACATTTAACAAGAACCTAAAAGAACTAAAGAGCAAACAAACAATGATGAACAAGAGAATAAATGAAATTAAAAATTGTCTAGAAGGAATCAATAGGAGAATAACTGAGGCAGAAGAACAGATAAGTGACCTGGAAGATAAAAGAGTGGAAATAACTACCACACAGCAGAATGAAGAAAAAAGAATGAAAATAATTGAGGACAGTGTCAGAGACCTCTGGGACAACATTAAACACACCAACATTCGAATTATAGGGGTCCCAGAAGAAGAAGAGAAAAAGAAAGGACTGAAAAAATATTTGAAGAGATTATAGTTGACAACTTCCCTAATATGGGATAGGAAATAGTCAAGTCCAGGAAGCGCAGAGAGTCCCATACAGGATAAATCCAAAGAGAAACACACCAAGACACATATTAATCAAAGTATCAAAAATTAAATACAAAGAAAAACTATTAAAAGCAGCAAGGGAAAAACAACAAAGAACATACAAGAGAATCCCCGTAAGGTTAACAGCTACTCTTTCAGCAGAAACTCTGCAAGCCCGAAGGGAGTGGCAGGACATATTTAAAGTGATGAAAGGGAAAAACCTACAACCAAGATTACTCTACCCAGCAAGGATCGCATTCAGATTTGACAGAGAAATTAAAAACTTTACAGACAAGCAAAAGCTAAGAGAATGCAGCACCACCAAACCAGCTTTAAAACAAATGCTAAAGGAACTTCTCTAGGCAGGAAACACAAGAGAAGGAAAAGACCTACAATAACAAACCCAAAACAATTAAGAAAATGGTAATAGGAACATACATACTGATAACTACCTTAAATGTAAATGGATTAAATGCTCCAACCAAAAGATGTAGACTGGCTGAATGGATACAAAAACAAGACCCATATATATGCTGTCTACAAGAGACCCACTTCAGTCCTAGGGACACATACAGACTGAAAGTGAGGGGATGGAAAAAGATATTCCATGCAAATGGAAATCAAAAGAAAGCTGGAGTAACAATTCTCATATCAGACACAATAGACTTTAAAATACAGACTATTAAAAGAGACAAAGAAGGACACTACACAATGATCAAGGGATCAATCCAAGAAGAAGATATAACAATTGTAAATATATATGCATCCAACATAGGAGCACCTCAATACATAAGGCAAATGCTAACAGCCATAAAAGGGGAAATCGACAGTAACACAATCATAGTAGGAGACTTTAACACCCCACTTTCACCAATGGACAAATCATCAAATATGAAAATAAATAAGGAAACACAAGCTTTAAATGATACATTAAACAGGATGGACTTAATTGATATTTATAGGACATTCCATCCAAAAACAAGAGAATACACTTTCTTCTCAAGTGCTCATGGAACATTCTCCAGGACAGATCATATATTGGGTCACAAATCAAGCCTTGGTAAATTTAAGAAAATTGGAATCATATCAAGTATGTTTTCCGACCACAATGCTATGAGACTAGATATCAGTTATAGGAAAAAAACTGTAAAAAATACAAACACAAGGAGGCTAAACAGTACACTACTAAATAACCAAGAGATCACTGAAGAAATCAAAGAGGAAATCAGAAAATACCTAGAAACAAATGACAATGAAAACATGACGACCCAAAACCTGTGGGATGCAGCAAAAGCAGTTCTAAGAGGGAAGTTTATAGCAATACAATCCTACCTCAAGAAACAAGAAACATCTCAAACAAACAAACTAACCTTACACCTAAAGCAATTAGAGAAAGAAGAACAAAAAAACCCCAAAGTTAGCAGAAGGAAAGAAATCATAAAGATCAGATCAGAAATAAATGAAAAAAAATGAAGGAAACAATATTAAACATCAATAAAATTAAAAGCTGGTTCTTTGAGAAAATAAACAAAATTGATAAACCATTAGCCAGACTCATCAAGAAAAAAAGGGAGAACACTCAAATCAATAGAATTAGAAATGAAAAAGGATAAGTAACAAAGGACACTGCAGAAATACAAAGGATCATGAGAGATTACTACAACCAAGTATATGCCAATAAAATGGGCAACCTAGAAGAAATGGACACATTCTTAGGAAAGCACAACCTTCCGAGACTGAAACAGGAAGAAATAGAAAACATAAACAGACCAATCACAAGCACTGAAATTGACACTGTGATTAAAAATCTTCCAACAAACAAAAGCCCAGGACCAGATGGCTTCATAGGCGAATTCTATCAAACATTTAGAGAAGAGGTAACATCTGTCTTTTCAAACTCTTCCAAAATATAGCAGAGGGAGGAACACTCCCAAACTCATTCTACGAGGCCACCATCACCCTGATACCAAAACCAGACAAAGATGTCACAAAGAAAGAATACTACAGGCCAATATCACTGATGAACATAGATGCAAAAATCCTCAACAAAGTACTAAGAAACAGAATCCAAGAGCACATTAAAAGGCTCATACACCATGATCAAGTGGGGTTTATCCCAGGAATGCAAGGATTCTTCAATATACGCAAATCAATCAATGTGATACACCATATTAACAATTTGAAGGGTAAAAACCATATGATCATCTCAATAGATGCAGGCCATATATAAAAAACCCACAACCAACATCCTTCTCAATGGTGAAAACCTGAAACCATTTCCTCTAAGATCGGGAACAAGACATGGTTGCCCACTCTCACCACTATTATTCAACATAGTTTTGGAAGTTTTAGCCACAGCAATCATCGAAGAAAAAGAAATAAAAGGAATCCAATTTGGAAAACAAGTAGTAATGCTGTCACTGTTTTCAGATGACATGATACTATACATAGAGAATACTAAAGATATTACCAGAAAACTACTAGAGCTAAGCAATGAATTGGTAAAGTAACAGGATACAAAATTAATGCACAGAAATCTCTTGCATTCCTGTACACTAATGATGAAAAATCAGAAAGAGAAATTAAGGAAACACGCCCACTCACCATTGCAAGAAAAAGAATAAAATACAAAGGAATAACCCTACCTAAGGAGACAAAATACCTGTATGCAGAAAACTACAAGACACTGATGAAAGAAATTAAAGATGATACAAATAGATGGAGAGATAGACCATGTTCTTGGATTGGAAGAATCAACATTGTGGAAATAATTATACTACCCATAGCAATCTACAGATTCAATGCAATCCCTTTCAAACTACCAGTGGCATTTTTCACAGAACTAGAACAAAACATTGCACTATTTGTATAGAAACACAAAAGACCCTGAATAGCCAAAGCAATATTGAGAAAGAAAAACGGAGCTGGAGGAATCAGGCTCCCTGACTTCAGACTATACTACAAAGCTACAGTAATCAAGACAGTATGGGACTGGCACAAAAACAGAAATATAGATCAATGGAACAGGATAGAAAGCACAGAGATAAACCCACACACACATGGTCACCTTATCTTTGATAAAGGAGGCAAGAATATACAAGGGAGAAAAGACAGCCTCTTCAGTAAGTGGTGTGGGGAAAATTGGACAGCTACATGTAAAAGAATGACATTAGAACACTCCCTAACACCATACACAAAAATAAACTCAAAATGGATTAAAGACCTAAATGTAAGGCCACACACCATAAAACTCTTAGGGGAAAACATAAGGAGAACACTCTATGACATATATCACAGCAAGATCCTTTTTGACCCACCTCCTAGAGAAATGGAAATAAAAACAAAAATAAACAAATGGGACCTAATGGAACTTAAAAGCTTTTGCACAGCAAAGGAAAACATACACAAGACAGAAAGACAACTCTCAGAATGGGAAAAAATATGTTTAAATGAAGCAACTGACAAAGGATTAACCTCCAAAATTTACAAGCAGCTCAATATCAAGAAAACAAACCCAATCCAAAAATGGGCAGAAGACCTAAATAGACATTACTCCAAAGAAGATATACAGATTGCCAGCAAATACATGAAAGGATGCTCAACATCACTAATCCTTAGAGAAATACAAATCAAAACTACAATGAGGTATCATCTCACACCAGTCAGAATGGCCATCATCAAAAAATCTACAAACAATAAATGCTGGAGAGGGTGTGGAGAAAAGGGAATCCTCTTGTACTGCTGGTGGGAATGTAAATTGATACAGCCACTATGGAGAACAGTATGGAGGTTCCTTAAAAAACTAAAAATAGAAGTACCATACGACCCAGCAATCCCACTACTGGGCATATAACCCGAGAAAACCATAGTTCAAAAACAGACATGTACCACGATGTTCACTGCAGCTCTATTTACAATAGCCAGGACAAGGAAGCAACCTAAGTGTCCATCGACCGATGAATGGATAAAGAAGATGTGGCACATATATATAATGGAATATTACTCATCTATAAATAGAAATGAAATTGAGTTATTTGTAGTGAGGTGGATGGACCTAGAGTCTGCCCTACAGAGTGAAGTAAGTCAGAAAGAGAAAAACAAATACTGTATGCTAACACATATATATGGAATAAAAAAAAAAAAAAGGTTCTGAAGAACCTAGGGGCAGGACAGGAAGAAAGACGCAGATGTAGAGAATGGACTTGAGAACACAGGGAGGGGGAAGGGTAATCTGGGACGAAGTGAGAGAGTGGCATGGACATATATACACTACCAAACGTAAAATAGATAGCTAGTGGGCAGCAGCCACATAGCACAGGGAGATCAGCTCGGTGCTTTGTGACCACCTAGAGAGGTCGGGTAGTGAGCGTGGGAGGGAGACGCAAGAGGAAGGAGATATGGGGATATATGTATATATATAGCTGATTCACTTTGTTATAAAGCAGAAACTAACACACCGTTGTAAAGCAGTTATACCCCAATAAAGATGTTAAAATAAATAAAGATGTAATTAAGATAAAACTAGGTCATATGGGTTGGCCCTGATCCAATTTGACTGGTATCATTATAAGAAGAGGATATTGGGACACAGACACATACAGAGGGAAGGCCATGTGAGGAAGAAGGCCCCCATTTGAAAGCCAAGGAGAAGAAACTGAAGCTGCCTACACTTTGATCTTTGACTTCTAGCCTCCAGAATTTTGGAAAAATAAATTTCTATTGGTTAAGCCACCCAGTCTGTGATATTTTGTTATGACAGCACTAGAAAATTAACACAGCCTTTAATAAAATCTTGCATCCCTGTTTCATTGACCCATTAAAGAAGATTATAATCTTAAAAAGATAAGAATATTGTTGATACTGTGACAGTCAATATTCATTCTTTAGGTTATATTGCAAAATATGTCTCATTGTATATATATTCTTTACTGGTAACATACATGTCATTATATCTAGCCATTATGTTTTCTAGGGAGACCTCTACAAAATGGCCATGGTATATATTAACACCTTTAAAGAAGTGGGAGATATGTACATTCTGCTAACTATAAGAAAAAGATCATATCTTACACAGATATTGTGAAGCTAAAATTACTTTAATCTGGTACATTGTCAAATATGGTGCCATATTTGTGGTATTTTTATCAAATTTATGGAAAATAGGTATTGTAGTAACTGTACACAGAGTGTTAAAATGTTTCCAGCTTACGTGTGTTGAAGATTCATATATTTTTCTATGAATAACATGTCACTGATTCATAAAATTCAACCACTAAAAATACATGGTGATGGATTGGGGAAAGGGGCCAATATACTTTGATGATAAAATGAACTGGGTGTGGATCTGCCACCAGTATGAGTTTTGAGCATGCTGTTAATTTCTAAACCTCAGTTTTCTCACCTGTAAAATGGGTATCATTATAGGCACTTGTGAAATAATTCATGTTAAGTACTTGGCTTAAGTGCTTGGCAAGTTGTAGGTGCTCAATAAATATTACCTATTCCTATCACCATCATCATCTTCTTCATCATCATTATTACCAGTAAATTAATAAATGATGAAAAATGTTAACCCAAAGGAAAACAGAGAAAAGTGTCAGAGATGGCTTTAGCTGTATAATTATCTAGAATTATCAGATTAGGTTTTTATAACCACAGCATTAAACTAGGTGTGTTTATATTTTCATGGCCATAGAGGAAAATTAAGTTATAAGAATATATTACTTAACTGAGGTTCTTAAAACAAAATTTCATGGACAACTTTTATTTTCTTCCAGAAGGAAGCAAATTGTTCAAAATCTGTGTAGATCTCTGTTATGAAAAGGGTCAGAGGTGAGTACACTTAAAACATGATAAAGAAATAAAGGTTATAATATTAATTTGTTTTATATATTACAGGGCAAAGTATTTGGTTAGGACAATACATGCCACATCTATAATTAAGTCTCTGGCTAGTCAGATAGAAAAAGATATAACTGAAAAATGTTTTCCTAATAGTCAACCTAAGGCTGTGTAATCAGAATACCATACTTTCTGTGTAACAGGATGCTATAAACCAGATACTATGAATAGTTTCTTAGGAAGGATATCTAATTACATAGGAAAATTTTCCAAAAAAAAAAAAAAAAAAAAGCACATCCCAGTATCTTCCCGTCCCTACAAAAAAGGAAAAAGGGCATGATCTAGGGGAAAGCACATCAAGCATTTAAATTTAACTCTTCATTTACCTCTTTGCCCAGGAATTCATTGAATAGCAGAATTTAAGTATCTCCACTAGCAGAAATGTTTCAATACTCTTCAAGCTATGCCAACAGGATTTCTTAAGCTCTGTGTGAGTCCAGTGTGGTTCTTGATGCTATAAAAGACAGTCCTCCTAAGGCTTATTTTCCTTTCTGTAGGGAATTGATCCAAGAATAGGGTAACAAACTTTGTAATTTTGAACTGGTAATTCTGGCTGGGTCAGTATATTAGGGATTCTAGTATATTTTGCCTGTACTTATTGTCATAGTACAATAAATACATAGTACAAGAACTTGTACATAGTACAAGTTCTTAATTTGGTAGACACCATTAGTTAGATGAGGGCTTCCAGATGACTCCTCAGAACAGAGCAGCCAGAGGTCAAGGAGGCCTGAAAGAAATAATTTAATTGAAAATTGGCAGTAAAAATATTGTCAGCCAAAAGAAGGAAGTAGATCCATTAAATATAAGAGGGCATTCATCATTCTCAGCCAAAGTAAACCAGTCGAATTAATAGTATATATTCCTTTTTATACAATGCACTAGTTTTACCTTTGAAATCACAATGTGAAAGTTGCTTTGCTTACTACAGTATCCTTAATTTTCAAAGTATATTCACAGTTGTTTTGTTTTTTTTTAAATTTTGGACAGAAGTCCACTGTGGCAGATATACCAGAAGGTGACTCTTCTCAAGTTGTACCCTTGTATAATCCCTTTCCCGTGAGTACAGGTAGAAACTTCACTTACTTCTAATAGACTGTGACAAAGATGATGGGATGTTACTTCTCTGATTGAGTTAATTTTAGTAGACTGAAGTGAGAGAGATTCCCCAGATAGCATTAAAGAAGTAAATGGCCATGTTGTAAGTCACTGACTTGATAGGGCCACCTGGCAGGGAACGGCAGACAGCATGTAGGGCCCGAGAGCATCCTCCAGAAGTCAGCCAGGAAGAAGATAGGGCCCTCGGTCAACAGGCCACAGGGAATAAGTTCTGTTTTGTTTTTTTTTTAACATCTTTATTGGAGTATAATTGCTTTACAGTGGTGTGTTAGTTTCTGCTTTATAACAAAGTGAATCAGTTATACATATACATGTTGCCATATCTCTTCCCTCTTGCATCTCCCTCCCTCCCACCCTCCCTACCCCACCCCTCTAGGTGGTCACAAACCACCGAGCTGATCTCCCTGTGCTATGCGGCTGCTTCCCACTAGCTATCTTTGTCAACAACCTGAATTGAGCTTCTCCAGTCAATTCTTCAGATAAGAACACCTAGTCAACACCTTCATTTCAGCTTTGTGAGATCCTGAGCAGAGGAACCGACTCAGCCCTGCCCAGACTCCTGACCCCCAGTAACTGTGAGATAATGAATGTGTATTGTTTTAAGCCACTAAATCCATGGTAATTTGTTATGTAGGGATTTGTACACAAAATAGTGGCAAATAGTGAATCAGATACACTAACTTTAATTCAAAGCCATTCTTATACAAAAATTGCTGTTCAAATAATGCAAGGTTGCAATTTCATCATTTTCTCCTCCCTGCAAAGTTCCACTCCTTTCCCCTTATTCATAATATATGTCAAGAAATGAGCAGTGTTCCTATTTTAATGTCTTCTATTATATACAATGATACACAGAGCAATTATGAAACTGGGTATACAGATTGTCACACACACACAAAAATAAAATGTTCAAATGTCTATATCAAGAATTATTTGCTTAAAAAAAACTTCTCAAAGTGATTGGCATCTGGTTAGAAAGAAAAACAGCATAGAATTTTAAATATTCTTAAGAAAATCAAGTTTGTGAGCTTTCTCCTTGGAAAGGCAATTTAGGACCAGATTGTGGAGGGCCTTGAATGCCTTGATGAGGAATTTGAAGTTTATCTGAGAGTGAATTGAGAATCTCAGAGTTGTAACTGGCTTTACTTGTTAGCATCATGTTGGAATGGATGACAGAAAGAGCACATGTAGAAAGGTCCTTGCCATTCTGTTACCTACACACTATATATGCAGGGCCCTGGGCCAAATGCTGGGACTCAAAAAGGTATAATACATGGTCCCTGTCTTCAAGGAACCTAGAATCTAATAGGAGGAGGCGCCATACATTAAAGAATAAGTAATAATGTAAGATATAATCCAAGAACTGAAAGAGTTAGATTCAAGTTCAAAAAAAGGCTAGACAGCAGGAAAAGAATTCAAATAAGGCAATTGTTTATAGAAGAAGGGACTTAGCAAGACCAACAAAATAGAGTAAGCTTCAGTAAGAAGGCTGGGGAGATTATTCTAGGCTGAGGTCATCCAATCTAAAGGTGGGACATGAGGGGTGAATAAGCTTGGCTGAAATTGAGAGCTGTCAGAGGGAAGAGTAAGAATCTAATTTCCACGAAGACAAGGATTTGGTCTATTTTGCTAATTCTTCTTTTCTTGGTACCATAAACAGAGGTTGGCACTCAATAAATAGTTGGGGAAGGAAGGAAGGAAGGAAGGGAGGGAGGGAGGGAAGGAGGAAGGGAGGGAGGGAGGAAGGGAGGGAGGAAGGAAGGGAGAAAGGAAAGAAGGAAAGGGGCTTCTCTAACTATAGGAAGTGTATACAAATAGGTGGGGCAGTTATGAGTATGACAAACGTCTGCTGGGCAGTAGACTGGAAATCAAAGCACAAGTTAAATGTCTAACATAGCAATTCAGGAAGGATAATCTGACAGTATGATGCTGGACATGCTTGTGCGATCAGATAGAGGAGCCCAGTTGAGGATCCCAGTTAGATAATTATTTAGTTATCTCAGGCGTTACAAATCAGGCTTGCATTAAAGTGTTGGCCATGGGAATTTTAAGGGTGTGATGAGAAAAGGGGACATTGATGGCATGACAATGTAGAGAAGAATAAGAAGGGGGAGAAGTGGTGACACCATGGTTTTTAGACTCAGAATGATCATGCTATAAACTGAAATAAGAATGTCAAACAAAGGAGAGTTTGGGATGGGAAAGACCTCATTTGGGCTCCATTGTAAACATGAGGGCAGAGATTTTGCTTTTCTTTTTGAATCTCATGAATCTCGCACAGAGGCGGCAGAGGGTAGGTTCTTGATAAACCCCTAATCACCTACCTAAATGGCAGGATACGAGGAAGCTGGAGAGCAGGGGAGGGAACAGCATTGAAAATAACAATCATTCATATGGGTCCATAAAACCTGGAAATTCTGGGGGTATCTGTTTGGGGAGGAAAGCAAATGGCCAAGGAATGAATCTTAGGAGAGATAGATAGTCAGGAATAGGAACAGCAAGAGAAGCCAACAAAATAGACACATAAGGATGAGACGAAAGAAGCAGAGGGAGAACTTGGAGTGAGCCATTTTATACAGTCTTTATACCTAAGAAAAGAAAACATTTCAAGGGTAAGAGTAAGGTAACAGTTGCTCATGCTACTGTCAATCAGAGAATAGACGAGAAATATACATCAGTGACTAAGTTACTTTTAAAGTCTTCTTTAATTTAAACAAAACCTACTAATGTCATTGGAAATATGTAAAATCAGAAAAAAAAATCTCAAGGTAAAACACACACACCTACACACACATACACAGAGCACGGTAGAACAAGACTTCCATTTAATAAGCCTTAAAATGTTTTTCCCATGTAACCTCCCCATCCATTAGCCACAGAAACACTTCAAGACCTGGTTTAAATATACCATCTCCCCCATCTCCACAATCACTTCAACAGGATGACTCTGAACCTTGGTATGGAGAAAGTGCTGCTTTTTAACTCCCATAGTATTTGTGACAAAATATGAGTTTTTGAAATCTTGCTTACTAAGTGAGCATCCCTGGTTCAGGTGGCTAGATTAAAGAAGAGATTGTCAATAGAAGAACCAGAGAATAAAGATGCCAAATTCTTTATTTGATTCAGATGTGAGACAAGAGAAATTTGAAACCACAGAGTCAGAATTGGTTTTCTGTCCCCGTCCCCCTTAAATACTCCAGATCAGCTAAAGACTCCACTAGCTAGGGAGTAGAGGGAGAAAGGAAAGGAAGGAAGAACTGATGGGTTGCCTATTTCTGTGATCCCAGATGTATTTGAGAAAAATCAGTGAGGAGAGGGAGGAGAGATCTCACTGCTCCTCCCTCTGGAGCTCTGGCGGCTCAACAGAAATATATTGAGATGTGACACAAGAACAACAGAGCAGAGATGTCTGTGGAGTCTGGTAGAGCAGATGAGCACCCACTGACAGTGCCAGCGCTCCTGTGGCCTCAGAAAGATGGGGAAGAGAGCATCAGCCTTCTCTGTGCTTGTGAGAAAGGGTTCAGAAATTAGCTGAGATGGAGAAATAGAGAGAGTGTGCTGGAGCAAATGTGAGTGCCCCAGTGGGTGTGTGGAGGGTCTCAGTGCCCAGCCAGGGCAGCTCAGAGCAGAGGAAGCCAATTTGGGGGTTGCTCTAGAACGTGGCTATTTGTCAAAGGATTGCTCCTGTGGAAGAGGACGCACCTAAGTACTGGACCAGAGATGGAGGTCTGCATAGGACTGAGGTAGACCAAGTTTTGAGAAATAGACAGCGAAGTCTCCCAAGGTCTGTGTTCACAGAAATCACCAGAGCAGAGCACCACTTTCAGGGGAAAGGTGGTGAGTTTGGGGAAAACTGAATGCAGGTGAATTTTAAAGCCCAAATGACTGAAAAGGCACTGAATTTGATGAACCTATTTGGAAATGACTAGATTAAGTTTTCTGTATCAGACAAAAGAGGGGCTCAAGTTCTGGAAAAACAAAGTTTAAGATATTTTTTGCAGATACGGGTTTGTTGATTGTGTGACTAGGAAATTCATACTCATCAAGCACCGATTAATCCCATCTACATAAAATCCCCTAAACCACCTTTTGTGTCTGGTACTGACCTGCGATAATGTCACCAGTTCCTGCCTTAATGTTTGTATGTTCACCAGAGGGCATATCACTCATGTCCATGGAGTGCAGGTTAATAAGCTTTAGAATGGCCCAGACAACCTAACAGCCTAATGGCCCAGAGGCTGTAACCTCTCTTAAGGTTAGAGCCCATAGAAGGGACAAAGCCACCAAGGTTAGGTGAGGAATTTGGGAAGATCACCAAGTAACTTAGGGTCTTGGGAACAAGTTTCAGCAAAAATAAACAGTGCCAGTTACCTAGCAAGGACTGTGGATTAGACAGGTGGAAGTTTAGCAGGAACATTAAAAGAAGTTTCTAAGAGGCAATTGTTAGAGGTCCATTAGACAGGTGGCTTTTTCCACATCAGGCATCTCTCACAGAGATCTTGTGTTGAGCTCTAATTTCATGCGAGGAACTTTGGACTTTGGGTAAACTTCCAGAGAAAGTCAGTTTTAAGGGTAGAGGGGAGTACAATAGACAAAAGTACTGGGGAATGTGTCGGGGTGTGTCAGATAACTGCCATCCAAAGACTAAGTAGCAAATCTAACTAACTAATGTTGAGTTATAGCTCCCTGCTTCCTTTATTTTCCCTGGATAAGAATAAGGTTGGTCTTAATAGTTTGGTATATAGGCAAGAGTGTATCTGGTAAATAAGGGACCACAGTTCTGCGATGGTTGGTGGCCAAGTTCTAGCTCTCATCTGCAACAATTATCCTGGCCCAGCCCTTTGAATGCCATGCAACTTCGGCGGTGCTCTTCCAACATCGAGCCACCCTCGATGTTTTCTCCTGACTCTCCCTCTACCACTCCCTATCGCAGCTCAAATTCTGCCACTTCACCCTCTTGTGGTCTAAGTTCTGCTCCCTTTCATGGCAGCTTCCCAGAGAGATTCAAGGAGCTCTAGGGTCTCTGGTAGTGTAGTATTTGGTGATCATGTTGCTAAAGAAAACTTTTGGACTGATCAATATGCTGACATATATTTGAGAAAATGATGAAAACTGTAATATTTGGCCTAATTTAGCTTCAGAAGGAACCCCAAGACAAAATGGACACTCTTAGAGATTCATCAAATTTCGAGTCATGCCTTCCGTTCTATCAAGTTTGCACCTATTATCAACGAGCCCCCAGAAACTAACACCTGCTCCTTCTCAGCCCCTAAAGTCCCTAAAGGAATGTGGAGGAAGGCCCTGAATTTCCATTTATGTAATAAGTTAAAAAAAAAAAAAAAGGTCTTCCTACTCTAGGTTCATTTTCCTAGCATCGTTGAGTGGCAGTAGCTTAAAAATTGTGTCTTGACTGTCAATTACAAATGAAGCTTAGCAAGAGCTTTTGTTTAAAAATTGTGCATTCCAATGTTAATATGGTCCTTCGTGGAAAAGCAGTTGCCTTTTATGGATATTAAAAAGCAACTGAGTTTTATCAAAGATTCCTCTTTCATGTTCTTCGATTGCTAAGCTATATAAGTTAACCAAAAGATAACTAAGCATTAACCCAAGTTACCTTTTGTTTTTTATCTTCTTTTGAAATCCCATGAGTTTAGCTAAGTACATTAAATGAAACATAAATCTTTAGGTTGTTTTTATTAAGTCACATATTTGGAATATATATCCAAGGCTATTTGATCAATTGTAAAATATTAGCTGCTGCACTGAAGATTTGTGACATGGGTTTTAACAAGTGAACAAACATTTCAGGAACACAGTGAAAATCATTGGCTGGGGCAGCATGGAAAAGTTACGACACTTGAGTTTAAGAACATTCAGAGAGTTTTTACTCCATAGTATTTTCAGATAGACATTGCAATTTACAATACTAAACATGAGCAAATTTGGAAAAGTTTAAAGATTTAAAAATAGTTTCCTTTTTCATTTTTTCCATTTTAATATTCTTGTGATGATTGCCTCTCAAATTAAGTAAATGTCTTTGGATGATTATTATTAAAAGCCCTAGGTTATACTGCCACAAAAAACATCCATGTGTAGATATACACATTCTACTCCTTTTATAGATCATAAATATAATCTCAGCTATTCCGTGTCCCAGTTTTACTTTGTCATTTCCTGCTTCTGAGCTCTTTCTAACACTATTTTTTCTGCCTAGAAACGTCCGTCCTTATCTCTCTATCAAAATCTCATTCATTTACAATTATTAACCTCCTACTATGTGCTAGACACTATGCTGAGTATCTTTCAAGGTATAGTTTTTTTTTGGGGGGGAGCTGTGTTGGGTCTTCATTGCTGTGCACAGGCTTTCTCTAGTTGCAGCAAGCGGGGGCTACTCTTTGTTGTGGCGCGTGGGATTCTCATTGTGGTGGCTTCTCTTGTTGGGGAGCACGGGCTCTAGGCGTATGGGCTTCAGTAGTTGTGGCCTGCGGGATCTAGAGCACAGGCTCAGTAGTTGTGGCGCACAGGCTTAGTTGCTCCGCGGCATGTGGGATCTTCCCGGACCAGGGCTTGAACCCATGTCCCCTGCATTGGCAGGCGGGTTCTTAACCACTTCGCCACAAGGGAAGTCCCCAAGGTATAGTTTAAAAGTCATTTAGTCTATAAATATTTTCACAATTTTATCTCTTTTTTTTTTTAAAACTCTGCATCTCTTTCTTCATTTTAATGGTAGTAACACTTCATTTATATCTCTATTCAGTACATTAGGTATGACCTTATATGGTTGCTTGTTCTTCCCTTCTCCCAACTCTAGAACGTTGAATTACTGAGGGCAGAGTCTATTTTTTTTTATTGATCATTATAACTGATGTAGCATCTAGCTCTATGCCTGCATATAATAGCTGCTCAATAAACATTTGTTCAATTGACATGAAATCCTCTAGCTATCAAGTCAGACTTTGAGAGTACCAATCTAATCTATTTAAAACATTCAGTACTTAAATTAGTTTCAACATTGCACAGTGCTACTAAAAGATCTAACAACTCACTTTGTGCTCGGCTTTCAAAATTAAATTTCTTAACAAAGTGATCAGGGCATTTTATTTATGTAATGATTCTATGGAAAAGAGAAATATTATTAATGGATATTTTCATTTTCTTTTTGGAAAAAGAAGTTAGGGCCTTTGGTAAGTTGTCTAGTGTATATGAGTCACACAACTACTAAGGTTAAAATTCTTTAACGCAACTAAGAAATTCTGTTATAACATTTTTAGATTCAGATTTATTTCAAGGAAGCCACTTTACAAGAAGCTTACCCTCTGAAGACAACGTTAACACCTTTCATGATTAGGGTTCCAGGTATTTGGTGTTTAACTCTTGCCTCCCTTCTTATACAGATGACAAAGCACACCAAAAGCAACTCATCTAACAAGATGTTAGTTTGATTATTTTATAGAAACGGTGTCTTTAACCATAGCGGCTCAGCCTCTGACTGCCTGGAACTTCAATAACTTGAAATAAGCCCCTTGACCCTAAAATGATAAGAATTAAAGAAGAGAGAGTTAAAATTCCAATGAAGGACAATCAACAGCATGTCAGAAAATGTTACGGAACCACACTTGGGTCCGCTTGCCCGTGCGCAGCAAAGCCAATCTACTGACACTGCGCTGTGGTGAAGGACAGTGCAGCATTTACTGTAAGGCACCAAACAAGTAGTCAGGGACAGCTAGTGCTGAAAAAGCCTGAACTCCCCCATGGGGCTCAGGAAATCATTGCTAAAGGCCGGGTGAGGGAGGGGAGTTGCAGGATAGTAACCAGCTCATGCCCAATTCTCTGACTTGTTGATGGTTAGGTAACAGGGCGGCATCACAGGGGTTAACGTTATCAATCCTCAGGCTCTAGGAGGTCTGGGGGCTACATGCTCATGGTCATCAGGTAGTTAACACCTCCCATTTGGTGGGAGTTTTCACATCTGTAAAACAACTCAGGAAATGGGCATCAGATGCTACTATCTAGGTACTTCAGAGAGGAACTAAAGCAAAGGATATGGGGGAGGGGTCTGTCCCAAGAAGGCCCCATAGGGTACTGCTCAGTTACCAAAAAATGTGAGGGATTTTAGAGAAATCTGACAAATAATTCCTGAGCGCCTACCCCATATACTCAGGAATATAGGTAAAAAAATGAATGTTCAAAATTTCTAAAAGATACAACCTGTTTAGTAGAAAGTTTACATTTAGAAAGATTTTAAGTAAGGAGGCTTTATAGGTCATGCATGGAAATGTTTGAAAATTGCTAGTGTATGAGAAAGTACAAGTTATCAGCGTTTTGTGTGTGGATTTAACCTTGCCAACAAGATATTTTGAGTAATTCTCCTCCAACATTGCCTCAACATGCCTGTATAGTAGAAAGTGGCCTGAGACTTTCTCAGCGTAAGTAGTAGTCAGTCCCTCCAGTTTTCCTCTGAGAACAGTCAAGCATCCTCTGTCACTGGTGACAGACATGGTCTCTCCAGGCATGAAGGCAGTTCATTGGTTGCCTATGATCCACACATCTGTCTCTGTTATGGCCGTTGGATTGTGCTACTTAATCCTGTCTGAGTGGCTTCCCAGGAAGAGAAAACAATCTCTTTGTTCTAATAGCCCTGAAAAGACAATATCCCCTTATTGATAGGAGAAAAGGCTAGAACCTTTCCAAAGTGAGGGGTGTCAGGCAGAGACTTATGGGCAAAATCTGTCCTAGGTGGAGTCCATTTTCTCCCACATGAAGATGCAATTTCAAGAAATTACTTATAAAGATTACTTACAAAATACCTCTTCGGGTATTTCAGAACCATTTACTATGAAAGCATTTGAGTCTAAAGACTGAGCATGATGTTTCCTAGGGGGGCAATTATCATGTGTTTCCAGTGTTCACTACAGCAAAGAAAATGAGGGACCCAGATTACAATCTGAATTTACTTCCCCAGGTAAGTAACTGTAGTTCCACATAGTTTATAGATTTTTCATCCTGTCTTATATTTTAGGGCAGAATTTTGGTTTGTTAATAACATTCTATAGCCGGAGGCCTGTTTTGGAATGAAGTTAAATAAATACTGGAGTGTAAAGGCCTCTCAATATCTAGAACTTGAATTAATTCATACCATGAATCTATGAAGTGAGATAGAAAACTTTGAATAAAATATATATATATATATCTTTGGCATACTTCCAGATTTGAGATCAATACAATTTAAGAAGAAAAAAACACATTTCATATTTGCTAATGTGACAGAGTAATCATTTGAAACATAGTGTCTAGAATAGTGCTTGGTATGTGATAGGTAACTGATGAATATTTGTTCAATGAATATTAACCAGACTGTTTTTTTCTCCCTTACCTCTCCAACTATGGCCATCATTTCTCTCTTTTCTAAGACATAGGTCTATCATTAGCCTCAGGGGATAGCTATCAGAATTGAAACTTGAAACAATAGCAAAAGGCCATTTTCTCCTAATAGGTTCAAATGTGTGATGGTTCATTATATGTGTCAATTTATCTGGGCCATAGGGCTCAGACATTTGGTAAAACATTATTTTGGATGTTTTTATGGGGGTGTTTTTGGATGAGATATACATTAAATCAGTGGATTTAAGCAAAGCAGATTGTCCTCCATAGTGTGGGTGGGCCTCGTTCAATCAGCTGAAGGCCTGAATAGAGCCAAAGGTTGACCTCTCCCAAGCAAAAGAAAACTATTCATCAGATGGCTTTCAGACTTCATCTGCAGCATCAGCATTTCCTGATTCCACAGTAGACTGCCTTTGGACTTGAACTGCAATTCTCCTGAGTGGCCAGCCTGCTGGCCTCCACCATTAAATTATGAACTAGCTAAGCTTTCACAGTCACATGTGCCAATTCCTTAAAATAAATCCCAGTGTATATGCACATCCTATTTCTTCTTTTTCTCTGGAGAATCTTAACTAATACAAAAGGTAACAGATTCAAAGGTGAGATAAAAAGGTTTAGGAAGCAGTAAGAATGATCAAAATCAGAGGTAGTCTGTGTCCACACACCTTCCATCCAAACTCATTATAGGCCCTCTGAGTTTGGGAGGAGAGGAGAGAGAAAAGATAGACTGAATGCAATAGAGTTAGTATGGGAGGATCTGCATCCTGCTGCTGTCTCTTGATGTAGACTTTTCCCCCTGTACCATGTTGGAAGAATTATAGACACCTCAACCCTCAGTCTGAGAGGACGGAGGACCTACTTCACATGCTTTATCATGCCCAGAAAGAAGGCAAGCACAGTATAATTGCAAATATCATATAATAGAACTGATAGAATTAAGAGTCTGGGAGGAAGAAGGCAAGACACAGCCTTGAATTTCCCAGAGGTACGGAAGGCATTCCAAAATTTCTTGGGCATCCAAGCATGAAAGTTGAATGAAATATAAAACAAATGTCTACAGGAGGTTCTAATGCCAGTTCTGGCCTCTTCAGAAAAGCACGGTGAGAATAATTATCAAACAGAGTCAGTTAAAGATTTGGCCATACCTCTCCAAATGGCAGAGCCCCCAAAGTGGGTGTCAGTTGAATTGGTATTCAAAAGCTGCATGGATCCGATTAGCAAGACTGTCCACCACCTGGGCCAAAGAGCCAGCAAAAGAGTGAGGACAGCCCATCAATAGCATCTTGCCAGCATCCTTGACTGTCTTTCAAGAATGGTGCTTGCTCGTGTCCCACTGTTGTGCTCAGTTCCTTACATGACCTACTCTGAATGGACAACATCTTTCATTGGTCTCAGACCAGTGTTCAAGGTTCTGGACAATAAGGGAGGTGATGGGAATAAGAGGGGGATATCCCCTCACACCTGGGCAAACTAGGGAGAGAAGGAACCAGATGAAACTATTCCAATGAGCAAAGAAAGTATCAGAACACATCCCTTGCTCAAGAAGGAATTCTGATAAAACTAAAACCTCATGTGACCAAAATGTGGACACTCCTGGATGCAAATAGCTAAAGCAGTTGAAGGAACAGTCTGCTTTTCCTCAGAGAAGTGTCCCCTTCAGCATAGCTTCGATACTGTTCGATGGCACATAACTCAATTTCTAATTATATTATTATATTATTATTATGAGCTGGGAAAATCATTCGACTATTTTATACTTGAGCACCACCTATCTCACAATCAAATAATTCCTCTTCGAGAGCTTCAAACTTTTAAAATATATCTTTTCTCTCCCATTAATTTTTTTTTTAGCAGGGGAGAAGGGACTTGAAGCTTTTAAGCTACTTCCTCATTTTTTGATTATTTGCTGGTCCAGAATCTTTTTGAACATAGATAGGGGTATACAACACAAAATACTGTATTAAAATTTTTTCACAGTATTTTTCACATGCAGAAAGATGGTTCTCATTTCCAAGTCATTTTAAAAGTCATGTATTTAAATAGACTAAAGTCACAAAAGTAAAGTGCTACAACCTTGGGGAGGACTGAAATTTTAGACATGTGTCGGTGCATAAATGGTGCAGTAGCTGTGTGGGCAAAAGTTAATGGGGTATCCTTTCCTGGTCACATCTTTAGAAGCCCCAGGTAAACTTAGGCATATATTGGGTCTGATATATTGGGTCAATCAACTATTTTGTTTAGAGCAGCAGTTTTCAAACTTACTTGACAGAGAAGTCATTTTTGGAAAACAAACTGCAAATTCTTAGAAAATCTCCACTTTTATTGTATATATGTATATATATAATAATAATATATAATAAAAGTGGAAATTTTTTGCTTGAAGAGCAGTGAGAAGCCTAGCATCTGCCCTGATCTGCTTTCTCTGATGGTCCTTGAGGCATCTCAGGGACCTCAGGGTTCTAACAGGACCAATGACAGTGGAGGTTCCTGGAGATTAGGACTCAATGGGAAACTCCATAGGGAAAAAATGGCTCTGCTGAATTTTCTGTCTGGTGCTGGGACAGAGATTTATAGTTACATAATTGGTATCCTGAATATAATAACCCAAGTCTCCAGAAAACAATGGTCAAGTTTTATAGAATCATTTTTATTTGAAGGTGATTTACCCCTTCCTTGCCTTAAAAGATCTCGCTAATGCAGTATACACCAGTGGGGTTGTGTACTTATAGAGTAAATAAGCCAAGATATTTTTCACTAGACACTGTGCCTTACCCTGCCCTCTGATGTATTCTCCAGAAAGCAAACTTGAGTGTTACATTGTGGCACTTAAGTTTTCCCTGAACATCAAAGTTCCATATGGAGAATCTTTACCCAGTGTGATATTTGCTTTGCATCAGTCTGGGGAATTTTCAGTGTTTACATTTGTACTGTTTAACTATAATAGAAAAAAAAAGAAAGAATTCCTCTTCTGTTAATGTGCATTGCTTTAAGCACGGCAACAGAATGATCACAGTCAAATTGTTTTATAATCTGTAACACACCATTTGGGAATCAGAGACCTACTGTTAATAAATTGTGTACAACCATCCTTCTCTGGAGATGCAGTAACCCTTTGGAGTTAATGTACACTACAGTCCTTCCTGTTTTCACTAAGTTGTACATTAAGAAGATAGGCTAGGTTAGTATTTAGTGATGAATTATGTGTGTTGATTAGTAATCTGAAATCTGTATGAGTCTTCTATGTATTTTTCGTTAATGCTGTGGCTGAAACGTATTCCACAGATAAAAGTCGTAAGACTTGAAAGAAAAGTGAAGACCGATAACCTTCGTAGGCGAGGACTAGGCCATTAGTAAGTATGTTGCTTAGCAGCCTAGTAAACGCTTGATTTGCTTTTTGATTATTATTAGCTTATAGGGTGATATTTGAAAAACTGACATGTAGGATGGGATGTCTATTAGTAATAACACTGTATAAGTACTGTGTAGTTACATTTTTACAAAGATTTAGACACATCCAACGTTATTAGAAGTTGAGAATCTTCAAGAACTTCTTCAGTAAACCTTGACACAATTAGATCTTCAGACTTTTCATTAACCAATCACAGAACAGAGTTATAAAACTGAACTACAACCTTCACCATCCCTGTGCTAAATATAGACTATCGCCTGACATAAGCAAAAACCCATGCTTCTTTTCATTAATTCAATAAGGGAGTGCTGTGTAGACAGAATGACATGCTACAAAATTTATGAAAGTGATGACACGAAGTCCCATGTATATTAAAGCAAATAATAAAAGGAGCAGAAAACAAATACTAGGGAAATTTTGGGTTGTGAGTGACCAGCCTGCTCTCAAAGAATCTTGTCACTCAGTACTGGGGTGACTTTGGATCTGAAGGTAGGACAGGACCTGGAAAACAAGAGAGGGTTATCTGCTTGATTATTGATGAGGAGAACTTAGCCAGCTTACGTGAAACTAAATGAAGCTGATCCTGGCAACTTTCTTCTGTGCTTCACCTTGATGATCTTTGTGTCCCTGACCCCTGAGGAGTCCCTCATATTTACAGTAAAGAAGCTTTATGATCTGGAGTCAACTGGGAAATAAGGTAGTAATATGGCAGATTTTGGAGGTAAAAGTCAAACTGGGAACACTCTCGTCCTAGAGATTACGAACATGACAGAAAGGGAGAAAGCCAAAATTATATTATAATGAATGTAAAATAACATTCATTTGATACTTACAGTTTGCAAAGTTCTTTCATATATATAATTTCACTGGGACCTTTCCTGAGTATGATATTACCGTTGTCATTATTTGTCTCCTTATTAAATAGAAGAGGAAACCGAGGCTGTGGTTTAGAGATCTGTCCCAGGATGATTATGAGTTCATCTTTGTGTGCCCAGCATAGCACGTGACACGTAGAAGACCCTAAAAGAGTGTTTATTAAAGAATGAGTATGGTTGAAGCTTGTAAGTTCTGAAACTATACCCAATTATTTTTGTATTATGTGAGGCTCTTTTGGTTGCAATTAAGAGAAATAAACAAAATGTAGAGGTATTATTATAAGTATATAGAACCTAAGGTTGTGAAAGTTGTTCAGGTCTTAAAAAATGAAAATGAAAACTGGAAGGCACTGGTAAACTAAGTCAGTACTTCTCTCTTTTTTTTCTTTGTGTTTGCTTCATTTTTTATAATCTCTTTCTTCAGACCAGCTTTTTCTGCTCTTCAGGCCTATGGTGGAAAACACAGCTTCCCACTTTTGGGAAAACACACATTCCCACTTTTGGAGTAATCAACCAAGAGAAGAGGAAATGCCCTACAAACACGGTTACTAGAATTTCACCCCTTTGGTCATGTAGTTGGGAGTAATTCAAGAGAACAGAAGAAGGCATTCATTTATATGCCAGGCAAACATGACAAAGCTGTCCATTACAATTTCTTTTACCAAATCCTGTGTCCACTCAGCTTTTCTGTTTTGCATTAGTGCCAGTACGAGGAATTTTTTTTAAATACAGTATTCTTTGTAATTTTCTCTCCTACATGATTTCAAGTAGAGAGAAAAGCCCTTAATAATTCACTGCCTTGGTATTTTTGCAGAGCAGAAAATAGAAGCTACCAGGAATGTCTTTGTAGAAATCTGACTTCTTTCTTGGGATTATGCTGCCCATCCTGGAGGTGGAGGGGACTGAACAGCTTTAAAAGAAGCCAAAGTAGAAATAGCGATTGTACTATAATATTGCTCTGCAAACTACATTTCCTAGTGTTCTTTGCCAGTTGGCACTTAAGCTGAGTCAGACATAAAGGATAAAACTGAACTATGCAGGTAAAAGAAGAGGACGATGTGTACTCTATTCGAAGGAACAAACATTTAAGGCAAGATACTTTGTGGAACATTTATACTCTAGAATAGCTGCAGTGTAGATCATAAGGTGGAGAAGTAGCAGATATAACTGGAAAGATACACTGGAAAGGGGCCATTGAGTGATGTCCTGAGAAGGTGAACTTTATTTTGTGGGCAGTAGAAGCCATTGAAGAAGTTTTAGTTTCATATTCGCAGTTTAAAACCTTACTCTGGTGAGAAAGACACTGGAGAAGAACCGGAAATAAGGAAGAACATGAGACTGCTGCAGTTATGGATATTAGACAGATGTGGAAAATAAGGGCCTGAGTCAAAGTTGTAGCAGTGAGAATAAAGAGAATGGGATTCAACAAGACATAATAAGGATGTCAGGTCTCTGTTGTTGAGAATGTGGGAAATAGAGAACATTTTTGGCTTTGGGATAGAGTGGTACTGTTCAGAGAAATAGGACAGGAAGATGGCTGGGTTCAGACACAGAGACAACATGATTATTATCCTTGACTTCAACGAGTTTTGGATGTTTATGGAACATCTAAGAAATGTTCAATAGTTAGCTGGAGATACAAGTCTGGAGCTTAGGGAAGAAGTTGTAACTAGGGATGATTAATTTAGCAGAGGGGGTTGAAAGTCACACAGAATTTGGGGAATTTAACATTTAGCTTTTCACATATTCAATCTCCAATTGTAATGTAAATAGGATAAAAATTCAGTTGAAGTATGAATCTATAGAGCCATCGCCAGATTCTTTTGCTTTCCGTAGTCTGTTTTTGTCATAACAAATTTGTTTCTTTTATCAGTGCTATTGAAACTGAGCTTTATAAAACCTTCATCTCTAAAAAAACATTGTCCAAGGGGCAGCTCCAAAGATAGAAAAGTGTACTGGATGAATCCTATTCTGACCTAATATGGCATTTAAAACATGTGTTTGCATTGCTACATGTAATTTTTCAGCGGTTGTAGTTTTATAAGTTCTTTGAATGGGATAAAATACTAGTTAGTTAGTGCTCACAAGTCAACTTCCTCTGAATTGGTTTTCTGGCTTTTATCATATAGGAACAATATTCAATCGCAGAGATGATCCTTCGTGTTGATTCTTGTGTGTGTGAACATTTTGAAGGTCTATAGAATTTAAAGCTTCCTTCTTCCGGTCTATCAGGATGCTGCTAATACTTTATGCCAGCTCCACCTCCCTGTAGTCAACCAACTACTTGGTTAATTGGTAGTTTAAAACCTCACTCTAGATCTTACCTGTTTCTAAGCTATCTGGACACGGTTGTGTCTTCCAGTCTAGACTTCCTCCCAAGGTTTGTCTATAGTGCCTGCTGCCTCCTGGTGGGCTAGTATTGTTGCAGGGTGAACCCTTCATGCTTGACCCAGCCTGAAACATGTAACTGGGTATCATCCATGTATGTCTTAACCAGCAAGTGAATCAGAAGGGTGGCAGGTCTGGAAAGCAGTTGATATGTAGAAAGGCAGAAGAAAATTGTCATCTTTAACCAGATAACACTCTAGGAAAGACCTGAAGGGTAGTTTCAAATAATTAAAACTCTGTGATACAGAAGAAGGAGGCTTTAAATGCTATAGACCTTCTGGAGATAGAACAAAGACCAGTGGTTTAAAGCTAGAGACAGATTCAGGTTTAGCATGAAAAGAACTTTCTAACATTTAGTGAAATTAAATGAAAGGTTACAAACTGCGAAACTTATCCCTCGTTGTATATGTTATACAGAGGATATATGTTTATCTGTGCAGTGACTGAAAACAAGATTTGGGTGTCAGACAGAACTGAATTGAAGCCTTACTCCACTGCTTCCCTAGTGTGTGGCCTCCTAAATTTCATTGTCCACATCTTTTGAAGAGGGATAATGACAGGACCAACTTGACACCTGGGCCAATCCTGCTGCCTTCACTCCTGAGAGCGCTCCCCAATAAACTTCCTGCACACTAATCTATATCCCAGTGTCTGTTTCCTGGGGAACCCTATTTAAATTATTAGTATTTTCATCTTCATCATCTGATTCTGGCAAATTGTCAGCACCTTCAGGGCACAGAATCAGCCTTATTCATCTTTATATTTCAAGAGCTGTGGTTATTCAATAAATCTTTCCATATCTTACCTTTGTGAGGGCTTCAGAATGAATCTTACCAAACAGCTTTCTTCCCTCCAACTGAGTGGTGGGTAACACATGTCCATAAAATGCCTTTTACCTCTTTTTTTCACCAAATGCTCTTCAGCATAACCTCCATGCTTAAGAACATGGATTCCCAAATACAAAGGTACCTATAGAAACAAAATGCCACTCCCTCTTATATTGTATATTTTTCAATTAATTACTAGTTTAAGTAAAATTAAGCAATTATTATAGTTCACATTAACCTTGTGTTGGCAGAATAGCTTAGTGATTAAAACAAGATTTGGGTGTCAGACAGACCTGAGTCGAAGCCTTACCCCACCACTTCCTTAGTGTGTGGCCTCCCTTAGTTTCATTGTCCATGTCTTTTCAGGAAGGATAATGATAATACCTACCTCTCTGGGCTGTGGGGAGAATCAAAGAAGAAAATCTGTGCAAAACACCAGACATATAGCAAATACTCAAAGCATGTCAGCTATTGTCTGTGATGTTATTTTATTAATATTTCAAGTTCATTTTATTATTCATTCTCTGTAAAGTTGTTTTCATACAGATCAAAATGCTTACTAATTTCCCTTGTAATTTCTTCTTTGACCTATGGGTTATTTAAAAATCTGTTGTTTAATTTGCAAATATTTGTGGATATCCAAATTTCCTTCTGTTGTTGATTTCTGATTCCACCCCACTGTAGTCAGAGAACATACTTTGTATGATTTCAATCCTTTTAAATTTATTGACTTATTGTATGGCCTACTTCATTCTTTGTAAATTGATATAAGATATGTGAAATCTAAATATTGCTCCAGGTGCTTCCCTGGTGGCCTAGTGGTTAAGAATCCACCTGCCAATGCAGGGGACATGGGTTCGAGCCCTGGTCCGGGAAGATCCCACATGTCGCCGAGCAACGAAGCCTGTGAGCCACAACTACTGAGCCAGCGCGTCTGGAGCCTGCAACCCACAACTACTGAGCCCGTGTGCCACAACTACTGAAGCCTGCACACCTAGAGCCCATGCTTTGCAACAAGAGAAGACACCACAATGAGAAGCCCGCACACCGCAACAAAGAGTAGCCCCTGCTCGCTGCACCTAGAGGAAGCCTGTGCGCAGCAACGAAGACCCAATGCAGCCAAAAAATTAATTAATTAATTAAATCAAAAATAAGTAAATAAATAAATAACTATTGCTCCAAATCTCCTTTTCTGCATTATTCTCTTAAAAATGGACTTCTAGCCTAATATTACTGCATTTCCTTTAACAAAATTTTGATCTGCATGGTAGTAGTTTTAGAGTGTAATCAGTGAGTTTTTCTCCTTTCCCCCTCTGATCAGAATCATCTGGGTCAGCTCAGCTAGACTGCTGCCAGAGCCATCCTTCCCTGTCTTCACAAGACAGGGCACTGAATCCATTGCCTGGAGCTCATTGTTCTCACACTATAAGCCATGGTCTGAGAACAAATTCTGAAATTCAGTACCATCCGCATGTCCAGCTGGTCCACTTTCTTCCTTTCCAAAGCCATGACCTTATACGGGGATTGGAGACAAACACAGCACCTGTGCCCCAAGTCACTCAGCTCTTCTATTCAGGGCTGCAAATGTCCACAAGAAAGAAAGCAGAGGTTTTTCCTGGCAGTGTGTGTACTACTGCATGATGCAGCAGAAGCTAATCATGGTTCTTGGAAAGTTATGTTAAGAAATAAGAGCTAGTTTGGCATGGATGTATTTGCCTGTTTTGTTTTATTTTATATATTGTAAGATCCAAATTTCCACATGTATTCAATAAAAATGTCACTGCCTCAACAAATTTAAACCAGATGAAAATAAGTATTGAGCATATGGTTATTTAATGTTAGTAAATATCTGTTTCTATATATTTACAGGGGAAGATGGTCTGTTATGTGTACATTTTATATCTGTAACTTTTGTATTGACATATTTGCTTTTCAATGTGGAGTCGATAAAAATAAGTCTAGTGACAAAGAATCAAACACAGTAAATAAGTAAATAAAGGAGACATCATAGAAAATTGGTTCAAATCATTGCCTCTGAATATGGAAAGATCTGCATGCCAATTTACTTCTCTGAGCTTTAATTTTCCTCATCTGTAAAATATAGGTAATAATTGTACCTGCTCACCAGTCAGGGTTTTTGTTGCAAATTTAGGCAAAAAAGCAATATATTTGTAGGAGAGTTCATAAAATGCATGAGAAATATGTAGAATTGAGCTCAGAAATTGGGCTGGAGCCACGTTATGCTGGAGAAGGAACATGACTAAGTCCTCTGGGGGAGTAGTCTGGTCAGGGTGGCCCTTCAACCCTTTGCATGAGTTCTAGGATGAGTGGCTTTTTTGATCACGCACTCCAAACCTGGAGTTCCAGGCAGGAGAATCCAGATGGCTGAGGCTTGGTTGCATGGTCATGCCGAGATGTGTCAGGGAAAGTAAGTACCTGGTCAATTCAATTCATACAATACCCTCATGCATAGATAATGGGCAGCCAAACAAATGAACAAACAGGCAACCAAATAATGGGCAAATAGACCACACAGAATTTTTGTGGGTATTAATTACTATAATATATTGCAAAGTGCTTAACACAGTACCTGGTACATATTGGGTATTAGTTCTAATTGTTCTTTCTCTCTCTTGTTTTCTCTGAGAAGCAAAACCACCAGGAGTCATATATAATAAGGTTCCATACATTCAATAGAGAGGAAAGAAAACTACAAAGCCCCAAAACAACTGCACCTGTATTTTGTTAAAAAAAACCCCAACTATCTGAGTACACTTACACTGGGTATAATTGCTGCACTGAGAATATGTTTCCTTAAATAAGCGTTTAGTAATATAAAAGTTAAATTATCCAAGGATAATAAAGGTGTTTGACATTCTTAAGCAGGTAAAGAAAACACGTTTTCTCCCTCACTGACTTTTTTGGTTTATTTAAACTAGAACCTGAGTGCTTAAGAACAGGAATAATAGAAACATCTGAGAGATTTGTGTTAAGACAGTGGATCCCACCTTCCCTTTTTTTTGCTATAAGGTGACTGGTTTGGGATACATTGTCTAGAAATTGCAGTGTTTCTTGGGGCAAGGTACATTCTTCAAGATTTGAAATGATGGGACTTCCCTGGTGGACCAGTGGTTAAGGCTCCACATTTCCAATGCAGAGGGCACGGGTTCGATCCCTGGTCGGGGAACTAAGATCCCACGTGCCACATGGTGCAGCCAAATAAAAAATAAATAAATAAATAAAAATTTTTAATGTCCAAATCAATGGCTTAAAACAAACGAACAAACAAAAACAAAACAACAACAAAAAGATTTGAATGTTATCCTAATAAAATATCTGTACAAAATATGCATCACAACATGGTTTACAATAGTAAAAATGGAAAGAATGTAAATGACCATCAACTGAACTTGTTTTCCACTAGAACAATGGAATACCATGCAACCAAAGTATCAGTTTTGCTCTATTTCCAAAAAATATTGCTCCTTCTAAGATTACCAATGTCCTCCATATTTATTATGTCCAAAGGCTAATTTTTTTTTTAGTACTTATCCTACTGTGGAAAGTCAGTGCCCTGGGTAACAGATTCTAAAATAAAGATTGCATGGAAGGAGGTCAATAAGGAGGATCAACAGCGGTGGAGGAGTGAAGGAAGCCAGACTGGGCAGAGGTAGAAGTTAGACTGTGATGCATTTGTGTTAACAAAGGCATCAGCCAGTCCTAAAGGGGAGCTCTGGAACTGACATGGCCCTTCAGCATTGTCCTGGATTGGGTGAGAGGGGGCCTTTTTCCCCCCTGTTGTCCAGTCATCAAATGCTGGCCACCCTGGGAATAGAGTTCTTAGGTAAAGTGGTTCTCTCACAGTTGAAGGCAATTCTCAGGGAGGGGTCAGCTGAGAGCTGTTTGCTGCCCAAACTCTTAGAAGCTGGAGGAATGAGGGGTTCAGTCCTGGAAGGGGGATCTGGTGACTACTACCAGATCCTACCAAGTCATCTACTACCCCTAATTTGCTTGTTATGATCATGATTGGTCACTCCTTATTTGAAATACTCTTTCCTGGTTTCTGGGTTGCCACACCGTCTTTTTTTTTTTTTTAACTTCTTTTTTTTTTTATTTTATAAATTTACCTGTTTTTTGTTCTAATTTTTAATGAGCAGACATTACTCTTTTTTTAAAAAAATTATTGCATTTTTAAAATTTATTTATTTTATATATTTATTTTTTTGGCTATGTTCGGTCTTCGTTTCTGTGCGAGGGCTTTCTCTAGTTGCGGCAAGTGGGGGCCACTCTTCATCTCAGTGTGTGGGCCTCTCACTATCGCGGCCTCTCTTGTTGCGGAGCACAGGCTCCAGACGTGCAGGCTCACTAGTTGTGGCACACGGGCTTAGTTGCTCCGCGGCATGTGGGATCTTCCCAGACCAGGGCTCGAACCCGTGTCCCCTGCATTGGCAGGCAGATTCTCAACCACTGCACCACCAGCGAAGCCCTTAACTTCTTTATTGGAGTATAACTGCTTTACAATGTTGTCTTAGTTTCTGCTGTATAACAAAGTGAATCAGCTATATGTATACATATATCCCCATATCCCCTCCCTCTTGTGTCTCCCTCCCACCCTCCCTATGCCACCCCTCTAGGTGGTCACAAAGCACCGAGCTGATCTCCCTGTGCTATGTGGCTGCTTCCCACTAGCTATCTATTTTACATTTGGTAGTGTATATATGTCCATGCCACTCTCTCACTTCGTCTCAGCTTACCCTTCCCTCTCTCCGTGTCCTCAAGTACATTCTCTACGTCTGTGTCTTTATTCCTATCCTGCCCCTAGGTTCTTCAGAACTATTTTTTTTTTTTTTTTAGATTCCATATATATATGTTAGCATACGGTATTATTTGTTTTTCCCTTTCTGACTTACTTCACTCTGTATGACAGATTCTAGGTCCATCCACCTCACCACAAATAATTCAATTGCCTTTCTTCTTATGGCTGAGTAATATCCCATTGTATACATGTGCCACATCTTCTTTATCCATTCATCTGTTGAGGAACACTTAGGTTGTTCCCATGTCCTGGCTATTGAAAATAATGCTGCAATGAACATTGTGGTACATGACTCTTTTTGAATTATGGTTTTCTCAGGGTATATGCCAAGTAGTGGGATTGCTGGGTCCTATGGTAGTTCTATTTTCAGTTTTTTAAGGAACCCCCATACGGTTTTCCATAGTGGCTGTATCAATTTACATTCCCACCAACAGTGCAAGAGGGTTCCCTCTATTCTACACCCTCTCCAGCATTGTTTGTCGATTTTTTGATGATGGCCATTCTGACTGGTGTGAAGTGATACCTCATTGTAGTTTTGATTTGCATTTCTCTAATGATTAATGATGTTGAGCATCCTTTCACGTGTTTGTTGGCAATCTGTATATCTTCTCTGGAGAAATGTCTATTTAGGTCTTCTGCCCATTTTTGGATTGGGTTGTTTGTTTTCTTGATATTGAGTTGCATGAACTGCTTGTATATTTTGGAGATTAATCCTTTGTCAGTTGCTTCATTTGCAAATATTTTCTCCCATTCTGAGAGTTGTCTTTTCATCTTGTTTATGTTTTCCTTAGCTGTGCAAAAGCTTTTAAGTTTCATTAGGTCCCATTTGTTTATTTTTGCTTTTATTTCCATTTCTCTAGGAGGTGGGTCAAAAAGGATCTGGCTGTGATTTATGTCATAAGTTGTTCTGCCTATGTTTTCCTCTAAGGGTTTTAGATTGTCTGGCCTTACATTTAGGTCTTTAATCCATTTTGAGTTTATTTTTGTGTATGGTGTTAGGGAGTGTTCTAACTTCATTGTTTTACATGTAGCTGTCCAGTTTTCCCAGCACCACTTATTGAAGAGGCTGTCTTTTCTCCATTGTATATTCTTGCCTCCTTTATCAAAGATAAAGTGACCACATGTGCATGGGTTTATCTCCGGGCTCTCTATCCTGTTCCATTGATCTATACTTCTGTTTTTGTGCCAGTACCATACTGTCTTGATTACTGCAGCTTTGTATAGTCTGAAGTCCAGGAGCCTGATTCCTCCAGCTCCATTTTTCTTTCTCAAGATTGCTTTGGCTCTTTGGGGTCTTTTGTGTTTCCATAGAAACTGTGCAATGTTTTGTTCTAGTTCTGTGAAAAATGCCATTGGTAGTTTGATAGGGATTGCATTGAATCTGAAGGTTGCTTTGGGTAGTAGAGTCATTTTCACAACGTTGATTCTTCCAATCTAAGAACATGGTAAATCTCTCCATCTGTGTGTATAATCTTTAATTTCTTTCATCAGTGTCTTATAGTTTTCTGCATACCAGTCTTCTGTCTCCTTAGGTAGGTTTATTCCTAGATATTTTATTCTTTTTGTTGCAATGGTAAATGGGAGGGTTTCCTTAATTTCTCTTTCAGATTTTTCATCATTAGTGTATAGGAATGCAAGAGATTTCTGTGCATTAATTTTGTTTCCTGCTACTTTACAAAATTCATTGATTAGCTCTAGTAGTTTTCTGGTAGCATCTCTAGGATTCTCTATGTATAGCATTATGTCATCTGCAGTGACAGTTTTACTTCTTCTTTTCTGATTTGGATAACTTTTATTTCTTTTTCTTCTCTGAATTTTGTGGCTAAAACTTCCAAAACTATGTTGAATAATAGTGGTGAGAGTGGGCAACCTTATCTTTTCCCTGATCTTAGTGGAAATGGTTTCAATTTATCACCATTGAGAAGGATGTTGGCTGTGGGTTTGTCATATATGGCCTTTATTATGTTGAGGTAAGTTACCTCTATGCCTACTTTCTGGAGGGTTTTTAACATAAATGGGTGTTGAATTTTGTCAAAAGCTTTCTTTGTATCTATTGAGATGATCATATGGTTTTTCTCCTTCAATTTGTTAATATTGTTTATCACATTGATTGATTTGCATATATCAAAGAATCCTTGCATTCCTGGAATAAACCCCACTTAATCACGGTGTATGATAGTTTTAATGTGCAGTTGGATTCTGTTTGCGAGTATTTTGTTGCAGATTTTTGCATCTATGTTCATCAGTAATATTGGCCTGTAGTTTTCTTTTTTTGTGACATCTTTGTCTGGTTTTGGTATCAGGGTGATGGTAGCCTCATAGAATGAGTTTGGGAGTGTTCCTCCCTCTGCTATATTTTAGAATAGTTTGAGAAGGATAGGTATTAGATCTTCTCTAAATGTTTCAAGGAATTCGCCTGTGAAGCCATCTGGTCCTGGGCTTTTGTTTGTTGGAAGATTTTTAATCACAGTTTCAATTTCAGTGCTTGTGATTGGTCTGTTTATATTTTCTATTTCTTCCTGGTTCCGTCTCAGAAGGTTGTGCTTTTCTAAGAATTTGTCCATTTCTTCCAGGTTGTCCAATTTATTGGCATATAGTTGCTTGTAGTAATCTCTCATGATCCTTTATATTTCTGCAGTGTCAGTTGTTACTTCTCCTTTTTCAATTCTAATTCTGTCGATTTGAGTCTTCTCCCTTTTTTTTTCTTGTTGAGTCTGGCTAATGGTTTATCAACTTTGTTTATCTTCTCAAAGAACCAGCTTTTAGTTTTATTGATCTTTGCTATTGTTTCCTTCATTTCTTTTTCATTTATTTCTGATCTGATCTTTATGATTTCTTTCCTTTTGCTAACTTTGGGGGTATTGTTCTTCTTTCTCTAATTGCTTGAGGTGTAAGATTAGGTTGTTTATTTGAGATGTTTCTTGTGTCTTGAGGTAGGATTGTACTGCTATAAACTTCCCTCTTAGAACTGCTTTTTCTGCATCCCACAGGTTTTGGGCCATCATGTTTTCATTGTCATTTGTTTCTAGGTATTTTTTGATTTCCTCTTTGATTTCTTCAGTGATCTCTTAGTTATTTAGTAGTGTACTGTTTAGCCTCCATGTGTTTGTATTTTCTACAGATTTTTTTCCCCTATAATTGATATCTTGTCTCATAGTGTTGTGGTTGGAAAAGATACTTGATATGATTTCAATTTTATTAAATTTACCAAGGCTTGATTTGTGACCCAAGATATGATCTATCCTGGGGAATGTTCCATGAGCACTTTAGAAGGAAGTGTATTCTGTTGTTTTTGGATGGAATGTCCTATAAATATCAATTAAATCCATCCTGTTTAATGTGTCATTTAAAGCTTGCATTTCCTTATTTATTTTCATTTTGGTTGATCTGTCCATTGGTGAATGTAGGGTGTTAAAAGTCCCCTACTATGATTGTTTTACTGTCAATTTCCCCTTTTATGACTGTTAGCATTTGCGTTATGTATTGAGGTGCCCCTATGTTGGGTGCATAAATATTTACAATTGTTATATCTTCTTCTTGGATTGATCCCTTGATCATTAGGTAGTGTCCTTCTTTGTCTCTTGTAATAGTCTTTATTTTGAAGTCTATTTTGTGTGATATGAGAATTGTTACTCCAACTTTCTTTTGATTTCCATTTGCATGGAATATCTTTTTCCATCCCCTCACTTTCAGTCTGTATGTGTCCCTAGGTCTGAAGTGTGTCTCTTGTAGACAGCATATATATGGGTCTTGGTTTTGTACTCATTCAGCCAGTCTATATCTTTTGGTTGGAGCATTTAATCCATTTACATTAAAGGTAATTATTGATATGTATGTTCCTCTTACCATTTTCTTAATTGTTTTGGCTTTGTTATTGTAGGTGTTTTCCTTCTCTTGTGTTTCCTGCCTAGAGAGGTTCCTGGAGCATTTGTTGTAAAGCTGCTTTGGTGGGGCTGCATTCTCTTAGCTTTTGCTTTTCGGTAAAAGTTTTAATTTCGCTGTCAAATCTCAGTGAGAGGGCTTCCCTGGTGGCACAGTGGTTAACAATCTGCCTGCCAATGTAGGGTATATGGGTGCGAGCCCTGGTCTTGGAAGATTCCACATGCCGCAGAGCAACTAAGCCTGTTCACCACAACTACTGAGCCTGTGCTCTAGAGCCTGTGAGCCACAACTACTGAGCCCGCACGCCAGAGCCCATGTTCCCCAAGAAGAGAAGCCACCGCAATGAGAAGCCTGTGCACCACAACGAAGAGTAGCCCCCGCTCACTGTCCAGAGAAAGCCAGCTCACAGCAATGAAGACCCTACGCAGCCACAAAAAAAAAAAAAAAAAAAAAAAATCTGAATGAGATCCTTGCTGCATAGAGTAATCTTTTGTGTAGGTTTTTCCCTGTCATCACTTTAAATATGTCCTGCCACTCCCTTCTGGCTTGCAGAGTTTCTGCTGAAAGAGCTGCTGTTAACCTTATGGGCATTCCCTTGTATATTATTTGTTGCTCTTCCCTTGCTGCTTTCAACATTTTTTCTTTGTATTTAATTTTTGATAGTTTGATTAATATGTGTCTTGGCGTGTTTCTCCTTGGATTTATCCTGTATGGGACTCTCTGTGCTTCCTGGACTTGATTGAATATTTCCTTTCCCATATTAGGGAAGTTTTCAACTATAATCTCTTCAAATATTTTCTCATTCCCTTTCTTTTTCCTTTCTTCTTCTGGGACCCCTATAATTCGAATGTTGGTGTGTTTAATGTTGTCCCAGAGGTCTCTGAGACTGTCCTCAATTCTTTTCATTCTTTTTTCTTTATTCTGCTCTGTGGTAGTTATTTCCACTATTTTATCTTCCAGGTCACTTATCCGTTCTTCTGCCTCAGTTTTTCTGCTACTGATTCATTCTAGAGAATTTTAAATTTCATTTATTGTGTTGTTCATGATTGTTTATTGCTCTTTAGTTCTTTTAGGTCCTTGTTAAACGTTTCTTGTATTTTCTCCGTTCTATTTCCAAGATTTTGGATCATCTTTACTATCATTTCTCTGAATTCTTTTTCAGGTAGCCTGCTTATTTCTTCTTTTGTTTGGTCTGGTGAGTTTTTACCTCTCTCCTTCATCTGCTGTGTATTTCTCTGTCTTCTCATTTTGCTTAACCTACTGCATTTGGGGTCTCCTTTTCACAGGCTGCGGGTTCATAGTTCCCATTGTTTTTAGTGTCTTCCCTCAGTGTGTAAGGTTGGTTCAGTAGGTTGTGTAGGCTTCCTGGTGGAGGAGACTAGTGCCTGTGTTCTGGTGGATGAGGATGGATCTTGTCTTTCTGGTGGCCAGGACAGTGCTGGTGGTGTGTTTTGGGGTGTCTGTGACCTTATTATGATTTTAGGCAGCTTCTCTGCTAATGGTGGCATTGTGTTCCTGTCTTTCTAGTTGTTTGGCATGGGGTGTCCACCACTGTATCTTGCTGCTCATTGAGTGGAGCTGGGTCTTAGCCTTGTGATGGTGATCTCTGGGAGAGCTTTCTCTGTTTGATATCATTTGGGACCGGGAAGTCTCTGGTGGACCAATGTCCTGAACTTGGCTCTCCTACCTCAGAGGCTCAGGCCTGACACCTGGCCTTACCACCAAGACCCTCTCAGCCACATGGCTCAGAAGAAAAAGGAGGAAAAAAAGAAAGAAAGAAAGCAAAATAAAATAAAGTTATTAAAATAAAAAAATATTATTAAAAATAAAAAAGTAATAAAAAAAGGAAAGAAAGAAAGAAGAGAGCAACCAAATGAAAAAACAAATCCACCAATGATAATAAGCACTAAAAACTATACTAAAAAATAAATAAATAAAACGGACAGACAGAACCCTAGGACAAATGGTAAAAGGAAAGTTATACAGACAAAATCACACAAAGAGGCATACACATACACACTCACAAAAATAGAAAAAGGAAAACAATATATATATTTTAAAAAAGGTGAAGAGAGCAACCAAATCAATAAACAAATCTACCAGTGATAATAAGCTCTAAATACTAAACTAAGGTAAACATAAAACCAGAAACAAATTAGTTGCAGAAAGCAAACCCCAAATCCACAGTTGCTCCCCAAATCCACCACCTCAATTTTGGGATGATTTGTTGTCTATTCAGGTATTCCACCGATGCAGGGTACATCAAGTTGATTGTGGAGATTTAATCTGCTGCTCTTGATGCTGTTGGGAGAGATTACCCTTTCTCTTCTTTGTTCACACAGCTCCTGGGGTTCAGCTTTGGATTTGGCCCTGCCTCTGTGTGTAGGTCACCTGAGGGCATCTGTTCTTCACTCAGACAGGATGGGGTTAAAGTAGCAGCTGATTAGGGGGCTCTGGCTCACTCAGGCCGGGGGTACAGAGGGGTACAGAATGTGGGGCGAGCCTGCAGTGGCAGAGGCCAGTGCGATGTTGCAACAGCCTCAGGTGTGCCATGTCTTCTCTCAGGGAAGTTGTCCCTGGATCACGGAGCCGTGGCAGTGGTGGGCTACACAGGCTCCCGGGAGGGGTGGTGTGGCTAGTGACCTGTGCTGGCACACAGGTTTCTTGGTGGCGGCAGCAGCAGCCTTAGCATTTCATGCTCGTCTCTGGTGTCCAGGCTGATAGCCGCGGCTCGCACCCGTCTCTGGATCTCGTTTAGGCGGTGCTCTGAATCCCTCTCCTTGTGCACCCGGAAACAATGTTCTCTTGTCTCTTAGGCAGGTGCAGACTTTTTCCCGGACTCCTTCCCAGCTAGCTGTGGCACACTAGCCCCCTTGAGGCTGTGTTCACGCAGCCAACCCCAGTCCTCTCCCTGGGATCTGACCTCTGAAGCTGGCGTCTCAGCTCCCAGCCCCCACCCGCCCCAGTGGGTGAGCAGACAAGTCTCTGTGGCTGGTGAGTGCTGGTCAGCACTGATCCTCTGTGCGGGAATCTCTCCATTTTGCCCACTGCACCCTGTTGCTGTGCTCTCCTCCATGGCTCTGAAGCTTCCCCCCCACCCCACCCCACCCCCGTCTCCTCCAGTGAAGGGGCTTCCTAGTGTGTGGAAACTTTTCCTCCTTCACAGCTCCCTCCCAGAGGGGCAGGTCCCATCCCTGCTTTTCTGTCTCTTGTTTTTCCTTTTGCCCTACCCAGGTATGTTGGGAGTTTCTTGCCTTTTGGGAAGTCTGAGGTCTTCTGCCAGCGTTCAGTAGGTGTTCTGTAGGAGTTGTTCCACATGTAGATGTATTTTTGATATAATTGTGGGGAGGAAGGTGATCTCTACGTCTTGCTCCTCCTCCATCTTGAAGGTCCCCCCGCCACACCTTTTTTGTTTTTCTTTCTTCCGTCCTCTCTGAGGGTCTTCCTTCTAGACTTGAATTTCATAGAGATTTCCCTGGACCTTTATTTCTCCTTACTCAACATGAGCGAATTCTACCTCATGCCTTCAAATATTATCTGATGACTTCTAAATGTATAATTGTAACTCATTTGTCTCAACTACTGGGCATATGATGTCTCACAGGCATATCAACATTTTATTAAACTGAACCCATATCTTTAGTATTGATCTTTACCCTATGTTCTCTTAGTTGTTTATGCTAGAATCCAGGAAGTCAACCTTAGCTTCTTCCTCTGCATTATACCTTCATTCAAAAATGACCTAATTTTTGCAAATTTGTCCAACAAAATTCACCTCATAAGTATGTTGTTATTTTTTTTTCTATTTTATCTTTTATCTGAACTGCTGCAGTAGCCGCTTCACTGCCCTCCTAGTATACATCTTTGTTTCTGTCAGATCATTCTTTATACAGTAGCTAGAATGATCATTCAAGAATGCAGAATATTATTATGTCACTCACCTATTTCAAACCCTGGACCAACTCCCCTGTGCGTGAAAATTATTACTGTGACCAAAAAAGTCTTTTGTGGATACTCTGGATTTTTGTGTGTTTCTCAAATATGGTTTTCATATGCTGTTCCCACTGCCTGGAATACACTACTCCCAGATTTTCTTATCACCTGACAATTATTCTTTAACTTTCAGCGTATAATCAATATATTACTTTTTCAGGGAAACTTCTTCAAACTTCCCTGGCTAAATTAGCTTTCCCTGCTAAAGGCATTTACCCTTTCTCTCTCAGGTGCTTTATTAGGATCTTAAATAAAGTATAAATTTTATTTCCTCTCTTCCACATTAGACTATTAATTTCATGAGAAATAAGACTATGATTTTTGGTCTACCACTAGGCTGTCAATGTCTAGAAAGTATCTCAAACATAGCAGTCCTTCAATATATTTCAGTTGAACATTTTATCAAATATACACACCTACATATATATTACACATCCATACCCATATTGTCTTAGTCTGTTCAGGCTGCTACAACAAAAATACCATAGATTAGGTGGCTTAACTAACAAACATTTATGGTTATGGAGGCTGGAAATTTCAAGATAAAAGTGCCAGGAGATTTGAGTCTGGGGACAACTAATTTTTTGCATGTTTGTGCTCATTTCTTTTAGGTTTTAGGAAAGACCATATTTAGGTAAGATTCCAAGTCTATTTCCTGATGTTTCTGAAAATCAATACATTTGAACAATAATTCAGAATCATGGATTTTGTAATTTTCCCAGGAATCCTGGGTACCACCAAGCATGTAGTAGATGCTCAGTAGGTGCCTATTGATCAAGTAAGTGATAGAGTAAAGATAATTGTAAGCCAAGTGTGATGGTTAATTTTATGAGTCAACTTGGCTAGGCCACGATACCAAGATATTTGGTCAGAAACCAGTCTAGATGTAGCTGTGAAGGATTTTTTTTTTTTAAAGAAATTAACATTTAAGTAAAGCAGATTGCAGATTACTCTCCATAATGTGGGCAGGCCTCATCCTTAGAAAAAAGACTGAGGTCCCCTGAGTAAGGGGGAGATTCTGCCTCTAGACCACCTTTGGGTCTGAGCTGCAATATCACCTCTTCCCTGGTGTCCAGTCTGCCAGTCTGCCCTGTATATTTCAGGCTTGCCAGCTCTAAAAATTGCATGAGCCAATCCCTTAAAATAAATCTCTCTCTGTATATTTACATATCCTATCAGTTCTGTTTCTCTGGAGAACACTGACTAATATGCCATGTGGTCCCTATTTTGTGATCTGGAACTTGAGTATATGAATTACTGATATAAGTCTGAATTTGAGATGCCCTTTCATTTCATCTCACCACCACTTATACTAAATTATGTTCCAAAGTGTGATTTTTTCCCCTTACATTAACATATCAACTCTCTACTTCAGTGGAATTTGGTTAAACAGGTGAATTAAATGAAAAAAGTGTGACTAAATCTTACTTTCCAGAACGCAAAATAAATTACCCTCCTAATTGGAAAACTTAAATGAAAATCTTAAAAGTTCCAGGCTCTGGGATAAGTGTTTACAGTCACCATATGACCAAGGGCAGCTAGGGAGTGTCTAATGATCTATTTTATATTCTCTGAGGCTGAATCTGCCATGGAAAGCACGAGGTTAACAGGAGACCTTCCTTGTAAATGGGCAGGAATTCCGACGTAATGAACTGTGCTCCCAGTGTGGGCACCATAAACTTCGTAATGAATAACACTCTTTGAACGCCTGGACAAGAAAGATGTCTCACTCCAGGAGGGATGTTTTCCTTTCTGTAACCAAACTGAGCTTAGCTGATATTTGAAGCCTGACTTCACACTCTTTGGAGCTCCTCTTTGATCCAATACAGTTTAGTCAAATTGACTCTGATATGTTTGCAGATTGGAGTGGGGGTTAGGAAAATGTGGGAGTGGGAGTGTGAACCCATATGTTTCTCTTCAGCTGGAAATTTGCCAACATCTTTCTTTAAGGAAATAAGATTCCCTTTCCAGTTTTGACTGATCGATGGTAAGAAGAGATTTGGATATAGCTTTTGGCTCCACATGGATTGGGGAGAGTCCCAAAGAAGAGCCACAAAGGTGGGTTATGGTTTGACAAGTGAAATGTAGACGGGGAGACGAAAGAAACGTCAGCCTGGAGGAGAGAACATAGCAAACAATTGACTAATGGTCCTCAAGTATGGAAGAAGAGGGTTGATTACTTCTCCAGACATACAAAGGATAAAATGAGAAAAGCACGAAGCTGTAGCTTGTTATGTTAATGCTGAACCTGCAAAGAAAATTCATGTCAGTTTATTGAATTAAAAAATAATTATCGGGCTTCCCTGGTGGCGCAGTGGTTGAGAATCCGCCTGCCAATGCAGGGGACACAGGTTCGAGCCCTGGTCTGGGAAGATCCCACATGCCACGGAGCAACTGGGCCCATGAGCCACAACTACTGAGCCTGCGCGTCTGGAGCCCGTGCTCCGCAACAACGGAGGCTGGGACAGTGAGAGGCCCGCGCACCGCGATGAAGAGTGGCCCCCGCTCGCCGCAACTGGAGAAAGCCCTCGCACAGAAACGAAGACCCAACACAGCCAAAAATAAAAAAAAAAAAAGAAATATAAATAAATTAAAAAAAAAAATAATAATTATCAATGGAAATTATGAAATGGTTTCCAGGGTCTTGATAATGTAGCAGTTGTCCACCTTTCTTTTCTCTTTTAGATGTTTTAGAAGTCTTATATTAAAGAAATGTAAACTTTTTACTCTATGAATATTTGTTGTTTGTGGTTTACATTATTATTCAGCAATCATTTACCCCTCTCCCACCATCTACGCCCCACAGCTCCATGGGAAGAGTTTGCCCACACATTGATTTTGGGCTTGGCTCTTCACTGCTTTGGAGAATAAAATGTTGGTAAAAATAAAAGGTACTAGTTCTGAGTCTAGGCTTTAACAGACATCACATATTTCCACTTACCCATCTGGCAGCTTCTGACCTTCACATGAGAAAAACATGCCCTAGGTAGCTGTGCCTCTGTAACCTGGACCCAAACTGAGAGAGTATACAGACCCAACTGAGCCCCAGTCTGAAGCACAGGTGTCCTAGGTACACTGTAGGCCCATGGGTGAGACATCAAGGCTCACTGTGTGTGCCACTGAAATTTTGGAGTTGTTTGAATGGGTCCAGTGCTTATTCATTCAGTAAGCCTTTTTTTTTTTAACATCTTTATTGGAGTATAAATGCTTTACATTGTTGTGTTAGTTTCTGCTGTATAACAAAGTGAATCAGCTATACCTATACTTTTATCAACATATCCCCTCCCACTTGCATCTCCTTCTCATACTCCCTATCCCACCCCTCTACGTGGTCACAAAGCTCCGAGCTGATCTCCCTGTGCTATGCAGCTGCTTCCCACTAGCTATCTATTTTACATTTGGTAGAGTATATATGTCCATGCCACTCTTTCACTTTGTCCCAGCCTACCCTTCCCCCTCCACGTGTCCTTAAGTCCATTCTCTACGTCTGCATCTTTATTCCTGTCCTGCCCCTAACTTCTTCAGAACCATTTTTTTTTTTTGATTACATATCTTTGTGTTAGCATACGGTATTTGTTTTTCTCTTTCTGACTTACTTCACTCTGTATAACAGAATCTAGGTCCATCCATCTCACTACAAATAACTCAATTTCATTTCTTTTTATGGCTGAGTAATATTCCATTGTATATATGTGCCACATCTTCTTTAACCATTCATCTGTAGATGGACACTTAGGTTGCTTCCATGTCCTGGCTATTGTAAATAGTGCTGCAATGAACATTGTGGTACATGACTCTTTTTGAGTTATGGTTTTCTCAGGGTATATGCCCAGTAGTGGGATTGCTGGGTCATATGGTAGTTCTACTTTGAGTTTTTTAAGGAACCTCCATACTGCTCTCCATAGTGGCTGTAGCAATTTACATTCCCACCAGCAGTGTAGGAGGGTTTCCGTTTCTCCACACTCTCCAGCATTTATTGTTTGTAGATATTTTGATGATGGCCATTCTGACCGGTGTGAGGCGATATCTCATTGCAGTTTTGATTTGCATTTCTCTAATGATTAGCGATGTTGAGCATCCTTTCGTGTGTTTGTTGGCAATCTGTATATCTTCTTTGGAGAAATGTCTATTTAGGTCTTCTGCCCATTTTTGGATTGGATTGTTTGTTTTTTTGATATTGAACTGCATGAACTGCTTGTATATTTTGGAGATTAATCCTTTGTCAGTTGCTTCATTTGCAAATATTTTCTCTCAGTCTGAGAGTTGTCTTTTCATCTTCTTTATGGTTTCCTTTGCTGTGCAAAAGCTTTTAAGTTTCATTAGGTCCCATTTATTTTTGTTTTTATTTCCATTTCTCTAGGAGGTGGATCAAAAAGGATCTTGCTGTGATTTATGTCATAGAGTGTTCTGCCTGTGTTTTCCTCTAAGATTTTTATAGTGTCTGGCCTTACATTTAGGTCTTTAATCCATTTTGAGTTTATTTTTGTGTATGGTGTTAGGGAGTGTTCTAATTTCATTCTTTTACATGTAGCTGTCCAGTTTTCCCAGACCACTTATTGAAGAGGCTGTCTTATCTCCATTGTATATTCTTGCCTCCTTTATCAAAAATAAGGTGACCATATGTGCATGGGTTTATCTCTGGGCTTTCTATCCTGTTCCATTGATCCATATTTCTATATTTGTGCCAGTACCATATTTTCTTCATTACTGTAGCTTTGTAGTATAGTCTGAAGTCAGGGGGCCTGATTCCTCCAGCTCCGTTTTTCTTTCTCAAGATTGCTTTTGCTATTCGGGGTCTTTTGTGTTTCCATACAAATTGTGCAATGTTTTGTTCTAGTTTTGTGAAAAATGCCACTGGTAGTTTGATAGGGTTTACATTGAATCTGTAGATTGCTTTGGGTAGTATAGTCATTTTCACAATGTTGATTCTTCCAAGCTAAGAACATGGTATATCTCTCCATCTGTTTGTATAATCTTTAATTTCTTTCATCAGTGTCTTATAGTTATCTGCATACAGGTCTTCTGTCTCCTTAGGTAGGTTTATTCCTAGGTATTTTATTCTTTTTGTTGCAGTGGTAAATGGGAGTGCTTCCTTAATTTCTCTTTCAGATTTTTCGTCATTAGTGTATAGGAATGCAAGAGATTTCCGTGCATTAATTTTGTTTCCTGCTACTTTACCAAATTCATTGATTAGCTCTAGTAGTTTTCTGGTAACATCTTTAGGATTCTCTATGTATAGCATCATGTCATCTGCAAACAGTGACAGTTCTACTTCTTCTTTTCTGAATTGGGGTCCTTTAATTTCTTTTTCTCCTCTGATTGCTGTGGCTAAAACTTCCAAAACTATGTTGAAGAATAGTGGTGAGAGTGGACAACCTTGTCTTACTCCTGATCTTAGTGGAAATGGTTTCAATTTTCACCATTGAGAAGGATGTTGGCTGTGGGTTTGTCATATATGGCCTTTATTATGTTGAGGTAAATTTCCCTCTATGTGTACTTTATGGAGGGTTTTTATCATAAATGGGTGCTGAACTTTGTCAAAAGCTTATTCTGCATCTATTGAGTAGATCATATGGTTTTTCTCCTTCAATTTGTTAATATGGTATATCACATTGATTGATATGTGTATATTGAAGAATCCTTGCATTCCTGGGATAAACCCCACTTGATCATGGTGTATGATCCTTTTAATGTGCTATTGGATTCTGTTTGCTAGTATTTTGTTGAGGATTTTTGCATCTATGTTCATCAGTGATATTGGTCTGTAGTTTTCTTTCTTTGTGACATCTTTGTCTGGTTTTAGTATCAGGGTGATGGTGGCCTCACAGAATGAGTTTGGGAGTACTCCTCCATCTGCTATATTTTGGAAGAGTTTGAGAAGGCTAGGTGTTAGTTCTTCTCTAAATGTTTCATAGAATTGGCCTGTGAAGCTATCTGGTCCTGGGCTTTTGTTTGTTGGAAGATTTTTAATCACAGTTTCAATTTCAGTGCTTGTGATTGGCCTGTTTATATTTTCTACTTCTTCCTGGTTCAGTCTCAGAAGGTTGTACTTTTCTAAGAATTTGTCCCTTTCTTCCAGGTTGTCCAATTTATTGGCATATAGTTGCTTGTAGTAATCTCTCATGATCCTTTGTATTTCTGCAGTGTCAGTTGTTATTTCTCCTTTTTCAATTCTAATTCAGTCGATTTGAGTCTTCTCCCTTTTTTTTCTTGTTGAGTCTGGCTAATGGTTTATCAATTTTGTTTATCTTCTCAAAGAACCAGCTTTTAGTTTTATTGATCTTTGCTATTGTTTCCTTCATTTCTTTTTCATTTATTTCTGATCTGATCTGATTTCTTTCCTTCTGGTAATTTTGGGTTTTTTTGTTGTTGTTGTTCTTCTGTCTCTAATTGCTTGAGGTGTAAGGTTAGGTTGTTTATTTGAGATATTTCTTGTGTCTTTAGGTAGGATTGTATTGCTATAAACTTCCCTCTTAGAACTGCTTTTGCTGCGTCCCATAGGTTTTGGGTCGTCGTGTTTTCATTGTCATTTGTTTCTAGGTATGTTTTGATTTCCTCTTTTATTTCTTCAGTGATCTCTTGGTTATTTAGTTATGTATTGTTTAGCCTCCATGTGTTTGTGTTTTTTACAGATTTTTTCCTGTAATTGATACCTAATCTCACAGCGTGTGGTCAGAAACGGTACTTGATACAATTTCAATTTTCTTAAATTTTCCAAGGCTTGATTTGTGACCCAAGATGTCATCTATCCTGGAAAATGTTCCATGAGCACTTGAGAAGGAAGTGTATTTTGTTGTTTTTGGATGGAATGTCCTATAAATATCAATCAAATCCATCATGTTTAATGCGTCGTTTAAAGCTTGTGTTTCCTTATTTATTTTCATTTTGGTTTATTTGTCCATTGTTGAAAGTGGGGTGTTAAAAGTCCCCTACTGTTATTGTGTTACTGTCAATTTCCCCTTTTATGGCTGTTAGCATTTGCCTTATGTATTAAGGTGCTCCTATGTTGGGTGCATAAATATTTACAATTGTTATATCTTCTTCTTGGATTGATCCCTTGATCATTAGGTAGTGTCCTTCTTTGTCTCTTGTAATAGTCTTTATTTTAAAGTCTATTTTGTGTGATATGAGAATTGTTACTCCAACTTTCTTTTGATTTCCATTTGTATGGAATATCTTTTTCCACCCCCTCACTTTCAGTCTGTATGTGTCCCTAGGTCTGAAGTGGGATTCTTGTAGACAGCATATATGTGAGTCTTGTTTTTGTATCCATTCAGCCAGTCTATGTCTTTTGGCTGGAGCACTTAATCCATTTACATTTAAGGTAGTTATCGATATGTATGTTCCTATTATCATTTTCTTAATTGTTTTGGGTTTGTTATTGTAGGTGTTTTCCTTCTCTTGTGTTTCCTGCCTAGAGAAGTTCCTTTAGCATTTGTTCTAAAGCTGCTTTGGTGGGGCTGTATTCTCTTAGCTTTTGCTTGTATGTAAAGGTTTTAATTTCTCTGTCGAATCTGAATGAGATCCTTGCTAGGTAGAGTAATCTTGGTTGTAGGTTTTCCCTTTCATCACTTTAAATATGTCATGCCACTCCCTTCTGGCTTGTAGAGTTTCTGCTGAAAGAGCAGCTGTTAACCTTATGGGGATTCCCTTGTATGTTATTTGTTGCTTTTCCCTTGCTGCTTTCAATATTTTTTCTTTGTATTTAATTGTTGATAGTTTGATTAGTATGGGTCTTGGCATGTTTCTCCTTGGATTTATCCTGTATGGGACTCTCTTTGCCTCCTGGACTTGATTGACTGTTTCCTTTCCCATATTAGGGAAGATTTCAACTGTAATCGTTTCAAATATTTTCTCAGTCCCTTTTTTTTCCTCTTCTTCTTCTGGGACCCCTTTAATTCGAATGTTGGTGCATTTAATGTTGTCCCAGAGGTCTCTGAGACTGTCCTCAGTTCTTTTCATTCTTTTTTCTTTATTCTGCTCTGCAGTAGTTATTTCCACTATTTTATCTTCCAGGTCACTTATCCATTGTTCTGCCTCAGTTATTCTGCTATTGATTCCTTCTAGACAATTTTTAATTTTATTTATTGTGTTGCTCATCATTGTTTGTGTGCTCTTTAGTTCTTCTAGGTCCTTGTTAAAGATTTCTTTTATTTTCTCCATTCTTCTTCTAAGATTTTGGATCATCCTTACTATCATTACTCTGAATTCTTTTTCAGGTAGCCTGCTTATTTCCTCTTCTTTTGTTTGGTCTGGTGGGTTTTTACCTTGCTCCTTCATCTGCTGTGTATTTCTCTGTCTTCTCATTTTGCTTAACTTACTGCGTTTGGGGTCTCCTTTTCGCAGGCTGCAGGTTTGTAGTTCCCATTGTTTTTGGTGTCTGCCCCCAGTGGCTAAGGTTGGTTTAGTGGGTTGTGTAGGCTTCCTGATGGAGGGGACTGGTGCCTGTGTTCTGGTGGATAAGGCTGGATCTTTCTTGTCTTTCTTGTGAGCAGGACTGCATCCAGTGGTGTGTTTTGGGGTGTCTGTGAACTTATTATGATTTTAGGCAGCCTCTCTGCTAATGCGTGTGTTTTTTTTCCTATCTTGTTAGTTGTTTGGCATGGGGTGTGCAGCACTGGAGCTTGCTGGTTGTTGAGTGGAGGTGGGTCTTAGCATTGAGACGGAGATCTCTCGGAGAGCTCTTGCTGATTGATATTACATGGGGCCGGGAGGTCTCTGGTGGTCCAATGTCCTGAACTCTGCTCTCCTCTCAGAGGCTCAGGCCTGACACCCGGCCAGAGCACCAAGACCCTCTCAGCCACACGGCTTTTGGGAAGTCTGAGGTCTTCTGCCAGCATTCAGTATGTGTTCAGTAGGAGTTGTTCCACATGTAGATGTATTTTTGATGTATTTGTGGGGAGGAAGGTGATCTCCACGTCTTACTCCTCCACCATCTTGAATGTCCTCTCTGGAAATCTACTTCTGACTGGGGAGTTTGTACTCATTTGTTGCTCGGTGCTGCTTAATTACCGGAGAGTTTCTATTGAGGATTTTTAGCCCTCTTTGAGTCCAGACCTTTCTGGCCATGTCTTACTCATCTAGCACTGGGGCCTTCCTGAACCAGTTCTGTTTTGCACAACAGGCAGCAAGCCAAACGCTGAGTTGCTGAGGTTTGGCCAGGCAGCCAAGCGAGGAGACTGGTGAACACGCCTCACACCCACCTCCCCAAAGCTAGGGTTGGCAGATTGGGGATAACAAATGAAGAAGCAGGCTGGTCTGAGGCATGGGGAGCATGGCCTTTTTTTCTTTTTTGGCTGTGCTGCAGGGTTTGTGGGATCTTAGTTCCCTGACCAGGGACTGAACCTGGGCCCCGGCAAGTCCTAACCACTGGACCGCCAGGGAATTCCCTCATTCAGTAAGTAAGTCTTTATCGGGTATTTACTATGTAATAAGTTCTGTGCTAGATCCAGGAGATACAAAAGACCCAGTCTTCAAAGAGTCTTTAGGCTGCTGGAGGAGACAGATAGATACACAGTGAGCTGGGTTCATATAAGGCACCATGATTAGTGCTATAAGGGCTAAAATTATAGTGCCATGTGGTTGGGAAGCTGAAGAGATAATGCCCAGCTTGGAGGGGGTAAAAGTATATCAGGAATGATAAAGAGGGATTTTTGAATATATTAATTGGAGACATCACTTGTGTAAGTTTTATTGATCTGTGCTTTCACGTGTGTGTACCCATGTGAGATACTTGCATCCCACACTGGGGATATGTACCTGGGGTCAGGCATGAAGCAGCTGTTATAGAATGAGGATCATACATAAGTATGCACAGCATGAGATAAGTTTCAGAACAATTTCAAAATGCCACAAAATGCCTATTTATCAATTTCATCTGTATTCATATAAATATAAGAACCATATTACACAAACTGGGATTTATAGTTCTCAAATGATAAATATTCAAACTAAGTTGTTGAGTCTTTTCTGGAGCAAAAGTAGTCAACTCCTAGGAGGCTATTCCTTGTGTAAAACATCAAACTTCTCATCCAGTACTAGTACTTTTGGAGTCATTATCAAGGAAATCATATTTATACCTATAACAAGGAAATCGAAAAAAATGTCAGGAGAAAAAGCTTTGAAATGAGAATTTGATTTCTGACATCTTCCTATGTGCTTTAGCTTTCAGTTTAGTTTTTGATTAAAGGAGGAGGTCAAGGCTTTAAAAGATTATGTATTTATTTACATTCAAATACAAAGTCACATCCTCTCACATTGAGAGCACAGGCTGTGAACTTAGGCTGCCTGGGGTTTGGATTCCATGTTCGATTTTTACCAGAAGTGTGACTTTGGGAAGTTCTAACATCTCTAAGCCTCAGATTCTCTTCCTGTAAAATGGAGGCGATAATGATAATGCCCTGTAAGTTGTTGAGAGAATGCGTATAAAGTGCTCGGCACCGTGCCTGGAATGTGCAAAGATCTCAAGAAATGCTAGTTGCTATTATGACTGTCGTTGTTATGAAAGTAACTAATTTCCTCCAGCAGAGCAAGCTCAACATTTAAAAGGTAGTAGTATTTATTATTTATGAAGCATTTGTGAGTGGGGATATATGAGTATAAAACCCTGCAACCTTCCCGTATACATCCATAATTTGGATTATTTTGACTTCAAGTGGCTGGGGACAAACTCTGAGCTCACGTGAATTTTCTAGACTTTAGAAAGTAGTATCAGTCTTGGAACAACAGACAGCGGAGAGAACCACATTCTCTGCCTTTAACCTCTGTCTTTAACAGATGCTAATATAAAACATCAATCATCTGAACCATCTTGGATGTGTACTACAGCTCAAGTCTCTCCTCCTCAATGATTTTCTTTTAAACTAAATCTGTAAGAAGTATTTGGGTAAATAACCTTTTTCCCTTTTTTTTTTGTTGTAAATTTCCACATGTCAAACATAGAGGAGTATAGCCAAACTATTTTTTTCCACATTACTCATTTTAACCAGGAGCACTCAGAAAAGTTTGGGAATAACTTTCAGAGAAACATTTTTAATTGTTTTTAATTTATCTAAAAACAGGCTAAAAAGTTTAATTAACAGCCTCCAAGTAATAGTTGTACCATTTTTCCTCTGCTATCAGCCTTCACTTTTATTTACGATGGGTGTCCCCATGTCTCTTTTACACCAAAGTCCACTATCACTAATATTTCTGTGATATGTGAATAAACCTAAATGTAAAGTTAGCACTTGCAATCAATGCAAATTAATGACTTTAAAAAAAAATTTCAATCAGGAAAAGCAGCTTTGTAGTTGAAAATCCCATGCTGGCCCTAGAGTGGGAGTTTTTCCAGCCTCTGCTTAAATCCAAAAAAATACTGCAATCTTCTGGCACAGGCCCACTGTAATGCTTTAAAAACAATTTAGCAACTGTCATTGCTGTAATTACAGTAACTAATTACCATCCTTAGCAAACAAATAGCTTAACATAATACGCAAGCCGAATCAATTTTGAAGAAATGCAAATTCCAAAAGCGAAAAAGGGCATTTTGGCAAACCTGAAAGAGAAGCAGGAAAATAATACACTTTGTTTTATCTGCACATAATTCCCAGGGAATATCATATCATAAATATTTGCATTCAGTTCTTATCAGGACATTTGCATTTGCTTCTTATCAGTGTGCAGACCGGACTCTGCCAGATAGAGAGAGGAGCGCCCCACCATGCACATATTTCTAATGAATCACGTCTCGGGCCCAGAGAATATTTTGGCTGGAATTTTATCACCCAGATGAAGAGGTCATTTACTCTCCGAGTTGGTTCATCTTGGAATTGTCTTGAGATTTTGATGTGATTCACCCGACGCGGCATTTATTTATTTCTTTATTTTAGACAAACACTGGAGGCAGTTTATTACCGAACATTTCTTCCAAAGGCAGCTGTTCAAAGGACCCTTCTCCCCTTGCCAGCCACCCCCTCTCCACCCACTCCCCAACTTCTGCAAAAATGAAATCATATGTAAATAACACCTTTTCCAGTTATTTCAGATTCGGTAATAGGCACGGCCATCTTTATTTTGTAGGAATCAATAAAGAGAATAAAAGCACGGCACAGGATAAATCAAGCCCTACTTGACCATCATTATTTCGAAGTGTAGTGCCAAATCCTGTTGTAGTTCTCCAGAGGCACATTTGATTAGCAGCTGTTTCCTTGGTAAGGGGAGGCTGTGTTGATGGCTAGGAAGCCACCTTAATAATGAGACCGTCAGATTCCTCTAAGGGTTTAGCCAGATAAATCCATTTCTCATCTTATTATAAGTAAAGTGCATCTTACCCATGAGCACACATAAGGTCAGTAAGCAAGCTGATAGCAGCTTCTCTCATACGTGAATGATAATTTTGTCCTTTTTAACCCTTGAATTATCATCTGACACAGAATCCGGCACTCACTGGCTTGCTGTGCCTGGACATAAAACACTCAAGCAGTCTATTTTGTTTTGGAGAGAGAAGCAGGAATATTATTCATATTGACTGGATCCTTTCTGTTGGTCTTGGCCATTTAATTAAACCAGATTTGTATTTTAGTGCCTTGGTAACATGAGGTTCAAATAGATAGGGGTATTATATCCTTACGGAAAGCAAAGCCGGGTTGGTATACAAGACTCAGGGCTGTGCAAGAGTTCTACAGGAGTGCTATTATTACACAATTTCCCCTGAAATTTTATCATCTACTTGATATTATTGCGCAAATTCTGAGGTCAAACTTCAAAGTAAAACTCTGGATGGGATCAACTGGAGTACTAGGATTTCAATTTCCAATTATAAATTAAAATATAGGTATAATGGAAAAATTTGTCATTTATAATAGCAGCAAAAATGCATTTAATTGTACCTCATAGTGATTTTATTCATGAATATGGTCACTTCAACTTAATTTCACCCTTTGCCCAAGTAGAATTTCATTTTGGTTTATTTGTTTAACACAAAAGAGAACTTCTGGTTTATTATGATTCAAATGATTGACACATCTCTATTTGGATCCAGAAAATGTTATTTAAAATCTCATAAGTACGTAAACATCTCGTGAAACTTTATTCCCATAACAACAAAAGAACTTTCTGTCAAATTATTTGTTTTAATTATCATTTTAAAAAATTCATAGTTTAAATTTTTTCCTAGATAGGCCTGTTAACATAAGGGTTCTTTTTTGTTTTTTGATTTCAACATAAATTATCTTGTTAAAAAACATGTAGACACAGTTACTCCTATTGCTCTTAAGAATTTAAAAGTGTTTAAGCCTTAAATGAACATTTTATAACAGTATCTTATGAAATTATTTCTTTAAGAATTTTTCAAATATTAAATGTGAGATGAAAATTTATATACAAACGAAAGGGTACAATTATGTGGCGTCTTAAAAGAAATTCACATGAAATTTTCAAAAAGCTTATTTCTTTTACCTAAGCTCAGCTCTCGTGTACATGTTTACCTTATGTGTTATGCTCTAAATCCAGGATGCATCATGTATTATATATAAAAAACGTAAAATCTCCTATTTAAAAAAAGCAAGAGCTAGAAAAGGAATAACACTAAAAACTATTTGTGGGATTCAATAATTCATCTGGAAAAGACATTACATCTATCTTTCATGTTTTATCATTGTTTTTAGCTTTTTCTTTGAGGTGGGAAGAGCTTATAGTTAAGAGCCCATTATCAGGGTGAAGGATGCAGGAAATCCAAAATATTTATGTTTGTACATGGCACACGGACAAAAGACAGTTCTCAGGAAAAGGGCTTTCTGATTAAGTGATTCAAACATTCTGGTGTATTTTAATAGCTTCTTCTATCCAAGAGATAACATCATCTTCATCCTTATCACTATTCTGAAACTTATTTTAAACATTCTCCTGTGCTCTTCCAATTAGATCCTCTGCTCTCTTGGCTTCCTGTGTCCTCACTGCAACTCATCTCATTTGTTTGCTTTCTCATTTTTGTCAGCAGGTTGGGTGTAAAAAGAGGCATTTAACAGGTAATTGAAGGGCCATGCTTTCCAGAGTCAAATTCATCTACATGTCATTCAGCCACAGTCTCGCAGTGATAAAACATGGGTGTGTAAATCATCAACTTGCACTTTGCAAAAGCTTAAAATATCAATGATTGATTGAATGGCATTACAGAGGACGATCAAGAGGAATCTGCTCATTTTTAAGTGAAAATTGATAACGCCCAAACAGAAAATACAAAATCATGTCAACCACTTGGCCAAAATCTATTTAAGGGAAACACATGTACTGAGAAGTAGTTTACTATTATCTACACTTGCCCATCCCTCTGTCTAGAATACTTTTCTCCCAGATTTTTGTACTGCTGGCGCTTTCTCATCATTCAGGCTCAACTGAAATGGCCCCTCTTTAGAGAAGTCTTAAGCTTTTCCTGACCACCCTAGCTAAAGTAGTGGCCCTTCCCTCACATACACAGTTTATTTCTGGTTCTTGTTTTATGTATTTTTATTTACTTCACTGCATTTACTCTTGGCCATAATTTATATACGTTTTATGTATGGATGACTTTATAGTTTGCATCTGACTCCCTCCTAGTGAGGCCAGGAATTTTATACTTGTTCACTGTTGTAATAACAATATAGAGAATATTTCTTGGTGCATACTAAGCAATTGTTAATTGGTTCTTATTAAATAAATACATTTATTGAAAGCCAGGTACTGGGGTCAGCCTTTTAAAAATAATGTTCACAGCCATCCCATGAGATAGGTACCAATAATAAATCCATTTTATAGATTAACATCTAAGACTTAGAGAAATTATCAATGACACACAGCATAGGCACTGCAGCTGGGAATCAACATCAAGTCAGCTCAGGGCTTCAAAGCTCCTATTCTTAATAACTCTCTGTTTTCCTATGTATAATACTTCAATTAATTCTACTTTTATTAGATAAGTGTATGTTTTAGTACAACCTGGGACAGAGTTTGTCATTGGTATGGGGAACTTTCAAGAGAAAAAGACAAGTGATCTTTTTGCTGCTTTGTCCAAAAAAAAATATTTTATTGACCTTTGAGTTCCCTCTCTTTTGAGCATTCAAATATTCAGCAGCACATGGAAACCCAGGTGACAGCTATGACTCAAAACGTTCTTTTCCCTTCTGCACAAAGAATGGACATTGCAAATTTTCCTCTCAGGGAGGATAAGATAAAAGAGAATTAGAAGTGATATTATTCTTGAAGTATTCTGCAGACCAACAGACCAGACAGAGGATATGGATAAAGGTTTCCGAACGCAGATTACAAAACTGGCCTTGAAGAGAAGGGAAAATACACCCGTCGGAATGTCTGCTGAAGTCTTATTCTACCAAAGGCAGGGCATCTGATAAATTCTAGACTTGCTGACAACTCAGAAAGATGAAGAAGCAAGGAAAGAAAACAATATTCTGGACCAAATTATGAAAGAACTGTTTGTGATAGAGACGTGATAGGGACTTTTGTAGGAAGTAGTCAAATCATTTGAGATACTAAATAAAAAAATCATAGGAGACACTCAATACTATATCTTAGGCTTTAGGAAATACATTGCCTAGAGTTTATAACAAGGGCAAGCCTTGTTGCATGGTCAGGAAAGTCAAAAGTTCATGTGGCTCTAGAGGAATCTTTGAAAAGTAGAATTTGTAACAACTTAACACAAACGAGCATAATTATGTGATAGCTAAAGTTAACAATGCAGCCAAAAAGAAGCCCTCTGATAAAGTCATCTAGTAGAAGGGCATCTACAAACATGGAGGGAGGCCTTGGCCCAGATGCACACAGGAGCAGGAAGTGCATCTGGAGAAGAGTATCAGGAAGGCTAAAGTCCAGGGTGAAAAGTAAGTTTCAATAAGAGTTGCATACAACCCAAAGGCCTTCTTGTTCTCTGTAGAGCAAGGAGAATAAGAAAAAGATAAGTGCATCTGTAAGTGCTCCAATAGATATATGCCCAAGGTAATAGAGAAATTATTTAGACCCTACCTTGATTATATGTTTACCAGCAAGCAAGGCCATCTTCCAGCTCGACTAGTCAGAACAAAGATCATTAAGAGGATGTAGAGGCCCAGGTTAGATGAGCAAATAAATTGTAAAGAAAAATCTATTAGCTTTATGTGGGTAAAGTCTCAGAGGAATTAAATTGTAAGGTACTGGAAGATCATGCAGAGAATACCATAGTGTTAGTCCTGGTGCCCTTTTAGAAATCATGGTGGTAGAGAGACTTACGAAAGCACTGTAGATGGGTATATGACATGCTTTTTAAAAGGGGCAAATGGTGGAATTTCCAAAATTTTTTGTTCAGTAAAATACTATCAAAACCTGGCAATGTTTTTGGAATAAATGATCATATCTGTGGTTTATTAACACCTATTTTTAAAAAAGTATTGATACTTGAAGCAAATATTGACTCATTGATACTATCTGATTAATTTCCTTCTAAAATGAAGCAATTGGAGTGATAGAGAAATGGCATAGTAATAGCATCTTTGATTTCAGAAGGCATTTATTGGACAAAATAATTCATGGAATTTTGGGTAAGATGGAAAATATGACTTGGATTGGTTTATCCTAGTGGTGCTTTATCCTACACAAAGGGTTTTGAAATTTTGATTTCATCAGTGGTCTTGATTGATATACTACATTTTAGTTTAACTATGGTGAAAATGTGTGTTTACTACATTTGCAGATGGCATGAAGTTGAGTATAATGGCCTGTGCTTTGGAGAGGAATGGTTGGACTGCTCAGTTGTTCATCTCTAAGATTCTGTGATTTGGTGTGTGGTCTCATCTCCTCCTGTACCTTCGTGCCCTTATAACCACAGATTACTCTGGAGGCAGCTACCTAGACACTAGCCTCAAGTCTGCAGATGCTCAAGAATGCTGCAATTTGTGAACACTCAGTGGACTGTACCGCAGAAAGTGACTTGTTGGCTTTTAAGTGCCATTCGGGTTGTTGACGGGAACAGTAGAACTTTTGTTTCGATCATCCTTAGTTGAGAAGTGTTTATTTATCATTCTTTTTCTCGTTCCCCTATTTCCGTTCCTCCCTGTATCTGATGCTGTTGGTACTCCACCAAAATGTCCTTTATTGGGCTGGTGCATCCTTCCCCCACCGGCCGGAAGTGTTGGCTGGGTGAGCTCACAGCTGCTTCTTCCTCCAGAATATTGTTCCCTGCTGGAAGGAACCACCCCCAACAGAGATGCCTGGGAGCTGGAGCCCCACATCCAGGGGTAGCCCACAGCCAAAGACAAACTCATATGGCGTTACAAGAAACTGAGACCTGGCCTCAAAATGTGTGTGTGACTCATGCCCTAGAGCTCCCTGAGGGGTCAGGCTGAAGCTAGACTCCAGCAGAGACCGCCCCCCTCTGATTAGCTCCTTCTCCTCTGCTAGCTTGCCTCCCTCACCCCTTTCGCCTGCACAAGAATTCCTGTCTCAGCCTCGGTCTCCAGGGAACCCAACATAAAACATCCCACTTTCTCTCTTTGTCATTTTCCTACTTTCTTTTTCCCACTTTCATCATGGCAAATAAGATTAACCCATGATGAGGTGTAGTCCTCTCTATAACCTCAAAGAAGACTTCAAACTTTCAAATTGGCATTTGCCTCAATTAACATTATTTCTGGGTTTGGTTTCAAGACTACTATATCAGAATCTCCTGGGAGGCTTATTGGGATGCAGATTCTTGGGCCCCACTTCAGACTGGCTGAATCAGAGACTCCAGAATGAGGCCCTAGAATCTGCAGTTTATCAAGTTCCCCAGATGCTTCTATGTAGAAAAGAATATGAAAGTCTTTTAGGTAGACTATAGTTATACTGTTGCCAAAGTTGTGGGTTTGATCCACTTGGAGGCCACTTAACTAAGCATTAAAAAAATCTAATATAAACAGAACTTTTCCAAGTCCATGAATTGTGCTCTAACTTTGCCAGGCATCTTGGAACATATATTAGTAAAATCTTCTCATATGTATATGTACACTGTTCAAGCTCAATGTCACCTCAACTTTGGGGCAAAAAGCACATCAAGGCTCTGTTGTGGAGCTTCTTCAAATACCAAGGGTCTGAAATTTAACACAGATGCTCATCTTCTTGATACAGGTTTCTAGGTGCTACCCTAGGGGGTGTTAGTCACTTGTTTTTCTGCTGATGTTCCTTTGGTGACAAAGAGACAGGGTACAACTACTGGACACAGCAAAACTATGCTAGTCAGCATCTCACTAACAAGAAAGAAACAGTTAAACAGAATTCCTGCTTTCTGGCAGTAAACATCTTCAATCTAGTAACTTGTACAGACGCTAATGTTAGCCTAATTAACCCTACGGTGATAAGGGGGTTGGTATTTGCTACTTTTTCTGTTCTTTGAAGGCAAAGGTTAGATGTGGAACTTCAACCTCTGCCTTGTCACGCTTTCCCATCCAGTGATGGTATCTGAGAGTAAAGCTGCCTGCCTGGCATTGCCTTGTGGCTCTTGGGAGGAAGGAAGAACAACAAACAATGTATCCTACAGGGGAAATATTTGTTATCTCTAACCAAGCTACGATTTCTGAGCACTCCACACTTGCCACTCCTCCATCAGGCCAGTTGCAAAGTCTAAACTATCACATCGGGCCACACACCAGGCATGTCATTCCACGTGCCGTCTTGGCTCTGGCTGAACTGTGGTTGTTGAAGAGCCCCCTTTATAAGCTGGTTGATGTTACTCTGGCGTTACCATTGGTAAGTCAGCATCACACCCAGGTGAGAAAATTAGACTGAGTAAGGCATCAGTGAACGCTAGAAAATAGTGTACAGTGCAATAAAGACAATATCCCCTATGACATGGTGGCTTTAGAGAACTCAAACAGACTTGCTCTTTCAGGAGGAAAAAAAGCATGCCTCTGGGCTCTGCAACCTCCAAAATTCACAGCTTAGAAGGGTGTGGAATTGTTAATATGAGAAGCTGAAGCAGGCCAGGAATAATTTCCAGAGCTCTGCTTCCAGCTCCCCGATGCCTCACCACCTGAGTGAGCCATCCGAGCCCTGCACGGTGATCTTGCCATCTGTCACATCCCTCTGGGAAGCAGCTGGCCTTTTGCACAAGTTTCTTAGTGGAGGGGAAGTTTGGCAGCTCTCAGGACCTTCTGAACCCACCTGAAGAGAGTTTGTGGAGACCCATAGAAGAAAGTGTTTAAAGAATAAGAAGAAAAGAAGACGGAGAAGTGAAAAAGATGTGCTTTCTCTCTTTCCTTGAGTTATGCCCCTTCCATTTCTGACTTACTTCCACGAGGCAAAGAAGGGGAAACAGAGAGCACAAAGGCAATGAGAATACAAGTATTCGGCCATGCACTCTAGTTTTTCTTCCTCAAAAAATATATAAGCCAGGTGTCCAAACAGATGCAGTTCTAGAAATGAATAGATAGCTATATAAACATACAGTTAGAAGATTATTTAGATAACATCTAACACTGTTTGAGGAGAAAATGGTGAGTGTGTGAATTCACAAGTGTGAATAAGTGTGTGCACATGTGTGTGAATAGTGTACGTGTGTGCATGTCTGTGCTTTGCAGGCATGCAAGTGTGTATGTGTGCATGTTTGTGTGTGCAAGTGTGCATATGTGTGGGCTTGAGAGTGTGTATATTCCACTTAAAACCAAACATATTTATTTAACAGGGGAGGGCAGTTAGCCATCCATGATGAAAATTCTTTCTGCTCATATTTCTAATGGAAACTACATTTTTTTTTAGGTTTAAATGGGATAGGTTTCACTTATGACCTCCCTTGTCTCAGGGCATCTCCATCACTGAGAGTGGAAACTCCGTGCCTGGTATTCATGGTCCTAAATGACCTTTCCAGTTATTCCCCTTCTCTCTAATATCTATCCTCCAAAGACCTGAATTGTTCACTCTCCCTGCACACACCATGCCTCTATGATATTGCTTATTTTCTACTCCTTGCTCAGAATAATTTCTATATTAGTTAGTGTAATGCCAGTGGCTTCAACGAGTAAGTCCCTAAAATGTCAGTGGCTTAGCAGAATAAAAGTTTATGTTTTGCTAAGCAGTATTTATATAGGTATTCTGGTCAGCAAGAAGAAAGAGAATGTGGGAAAAACAAACCTGCGTCTACACTGCCTTGGCAATGGAGGGACCCACATCACTCTCACTCAGATTCCACTGATGAGAACTGGTCACGGCAGAGGGGCTGAGAAATATTGGTTCGTTGGGTAGCTCCTCAGAAATGACTGCTCTGCTACAGAAGTGGGGTCACCTATACTGGTGGACAATTGTCTTTCTAAAATGACCTGTCAAAGATTTCCAGTGATCTCCAGGTGAAAGCAATTTCTCCATTTTCTCTAATCGCCAAACACTATTGTTTATATGTTTCTTATAATAAGCATTATGTTATTATTATCATTTTTACTATCATTGTTATTTTATTTGTTACTGCTATTGTTATTACTATCGTTATCACCATCCTTTGTTTTGGAGTATAGCACAAAGTGGGAAGTAGTAATCAAGAGTACACAGGCTTTGGATCAGGTAAGACTGGGTTTGAATCCTAGCTCCATGATTTGGCTCTGAACCCTTGGTGATTTAGTTAACATCTCAAAGGTTCTGAATTGTTGTATCTGCAGATGATAATACATACCTCCTAGGACTGCTGTAAAAATTAAATAAAATCAGGCATTTATAAAATACTTAACAGAATGCCTGGCATATAGGAAGGGATTATTTGACAGTGACTAGTTATGAGCTCTGTCTCCCCAGTAAATTATACATTTACTGAAAATAGAAGAATCTTTGTAGATTTCCATCACCGAGCACAGGGTCTGACACATGAAAAGGGTCCAATAATGTTGAAGTGATTTATAAGAGCTTGTCTGGCTTTTGCAATAAAAGTATAAATAGAATCAAAACAAATTCATTTTCTCTGTTCTATTTTCTCTACATGGAATTAATAGCCATCTATTTTAATTGGCCTCTCACTTATCTATAAAGCTGAAAAGCACTGGGAGAGATGGTTTTACTGATGCTTCTGTGATGAAGCAACTTGATGTTTAATCCATGGGTCTCCTGGAAGTGTGAGTCTCCAGGTTTCCTCGGTTTCCCAGTCCAGTTCTTAATTATCCAATGCCAGGCAGGTCTTTCTTAGGTAAGGACTACAGTTCCCCTACATTACTGAAGGTTATTTCCTACATGAAAACCTTTTGTTGAATGCAGAAATTATATCAGACTTTGGTTTCTGCTGTTTAGATTTTTAAAATCATTTAATTTTTCTTTACAGGATGTATCTTTTTAAATTTACATACTTTTATCCTTCCTTCCAGCACTCACTTTCTTTTTCAGAAATGGTATTGCAAACTGGATATATGCTCTAATAAATGTCTGTCTAATATTTCTCTATAGAAAGGACACCATCTCCCACTGTTGACAGTCATGGCTTCTTAAATGAAGAAAGACTCTCTCCAGTTCAGATATGAGGGTTGGTCCAAACCAGAAGCAGAGGCATAGGGACAGCCTGTGTGTCCCCCAGGCTGTAAGTTACAAGATGTGACGTTTTGCTCCCTTTTGCTTGCCAATGTAGCCATAAGGCCCTGCGCATATTAGGTGGTGTATATCTGTGATGTTGGTTGAACAAATAAACAAATTATTTAATTAAACAATAAATCAACCAACCAAACTGGTTGGTGGCAGGAGGCGGTGGCTGGTCTCTAAATAAGATGAAACTATTCATATTTCTCTTTTTTCCTATCTCATTAAGCAATTTGAGATTTTTCTTCTCCTAGTACCGTGGCCAAAACAAATAGAATCATTACTTATGTTTATAGGTTCTGTAGCTGACTTTATGTACTTTTGGCTGTTCTAAAACTTTTCTGAGCATTTCAATTCTCTTTGTCCTCTAGGAACTTGGGGACAAAGTGAAGCACAAATAGTCTCTGCTTCCTGTCCCCACCCCCCATTTTCCCCACTCACACAATCTACATATATTCGTCATCAACAAGGAATCTAACAGGCACTTAGGATGGTGAAGATGGCAACAGTTCAGAAACACCCTGGAGAATGACAGGCCTATTAAACTAATATCCCAACTGTACTTCCAGATTGATATGGTCTGGGGAGAAATCTTTTAGAGTAACCTTTTGCAGGGATATCCAGTTTACAGAATGCTTGCATGTACCTTATCTCATTTGATAATGAGATTAGGATCACATGGTCAGGAAATCAAGAACACGGTCCTTACAGCCTGCCCTTCTGATTCCAAGTTAGAGCTGTTAGAAGATCTGCCTTTGCTCCTTATAATGACTATGTTTCTGCCGGAAGCTAATTGAATATTCTACCCTCACTTCTTTTCTGCACGTGTCAGACTCACCCAAAGGAGTTGAATTCCTACAAGCCTTCATTCATTGATTCTCATTTTCAACAACTATTTATTAAGTACACTTTACATTCTAGGCACTGTATTAAGTGGTAGGATACAACGCTAAAGAGCACAGACACGATCATGGCCCTCTCGGGGCTCATGGTCCCCTGGAAAGTGAGGAGTGGGATACAGAAAATGGAAAACTCGGATTCTGCCCATGCACCGCAGAAGCAGCCTCTGCAGTTCCACTTAAACCCATCACAGACGAATAAGCGATCCATAGACCATACCTAAACATTTTTGGCTGCCAAGTTGTGCCTAGGACCCTGAAACTGTCATTTCAGTTGCTAAGTAATGGCTTGTGGAACCATCATTTCAACTGCTAAATAAGTTGCTTCTAAATTGTGTAATGGGAATAGTTATGTGTTTGTGTGTGTATTTACCGAACTAAACAGATGTAGTTAAAAAAAAAAAACCCTCAGATTCTAATATAGTGTAATAAGTGTTAAAATAGGGAATTTTCTGGGGGCTCAGGCAGCACACAGTAATAGCTTGTATGTAGTCACTGTTTTACCACACACCAGGTTCTGTTCAAGGGGCTTCTCTTGTATTAACTTATTTAATCTTCAGGACAACCATGTAAGATGAAAACTGCTATCATCCACATTTTTTTTTTTTCCAACAGGGATTCCAAAGAACAGAGAGGTTAAGCAAATTTCCTAAGGAACTCGCTCCAGAGTATATATCCTAACCACTGCATTGTAAGAGACACAACTTAGAGACTGGGGAATTCTTTGAGAAAGTGCATATAAATTATGCCTCAGTTTTCTTATGTATAAAACGGAGACAAAGGGAATTTCTACCTCCTAGGTTTGCTCCAAACAATAAGTGAGATAATGAGGGAACTCCCTGGGAGTCCAGTGGTTAGGAATATGCTTTCACTGCTGAGGACACAGGTTCGACCCCTGATAGGGGAACTAAGATTCCACAAGCCGCAAGGCGTGGCCAAAAAAAAAAAAAAAAAAAAGAGAGATAATGTATGTGAAGTCAATATGATACATCTAGTCACTGTAAGTAGTTAGTAACATTCTTATTATAATTATTATTAATAAAACAAAAAAGGGAAGTTGATAATTAGTCAAGCAAAGTGAAATGAGGTGACAAAGCATATCCTTAGGGAGGAAATGGCCTGTGTGAAGGTCCAGAGGTGAAGGAAAGGATAAGATCAGATTCAGATATTTGGTCTGATATATTTTGACCCTATTTGTAGTCCGGCAGTTTTTTTTTTTTTTTCTTGGCTATATAAATGCTTTTGTCTTTGCCACTGGATAATTTGCTGCCTTGATGACAAAAGCCAGAAAAAGTTTTTAGCATAGAATTACCAGTGAGTTGATACAAATTTAGTCTCTACCTATGAGGGGTGATGATGAACAAACTTTACAGTTTATGTAACATCTCTACAAACATTTCCTCAACCACATCTTCATCAGCATCTCTAAAGGTCATTGTTATTAACATCAATATCAATTAGAGCTGCAGAAAATAACTTGACCACACCTGGACTTCTCTCACACATAAGGTTGCCTCACTTTACTCTGAACTCTCATGTCTCTTTGCAGCCTTACTTACATTGTTAGAGGGTAAACTTGTTTAAAAGCTACCATAGATGTCCACTTTAACATGGCAGATGGACCACGCGTGTATTCACACTTCCTCTACAAACCTCATTAAATGGCAGGAAAGCTATGGAAACGCAAGGGAAAGAGATTGTGAGAGGAAATGAGAGTAGACGGTTCATGTCAAAAAAGCTGGAAGTTGGAAAGCAGTTAAGTAAATGGTAAGAGACTGTGCTGAACAGAAAAAGTTGACAGCTAAGTGCATGGAGGGGTAGCGCGGAACATCCAAAAGGGACACCATGGTGCTCACTCTCTCCTGAGAGTCAGGAGTTGTAGGTAGTATGTACCCCTCAAGGGAAGAGGAGAGGTATGAGTCCAGTAATGGTGTGGTTGCCTGCTTTTAAATGAGATGATGAGACTTTTTATACTCCCTCCTCCACCCAGGCTGAAGACTGGAGCTTTGGTTTCAGGAGATGCACAATAGAGTCTGGTGTCTGCACCAACAGGCAAAGCAGAGGAAGGGGTAGGTGCTACATGGAAACAGGGGGATTAAGTGAAAGTTTTATACTAAACGAAGAAGTCCCCATGCCTCTTTTCCATTTTTACCCCCCAGAGCATGGGAAGTCCCTCTTTTCCCACTGACACAGGAGAGGGAAGGATTTCTTTCTGAGGAAACGGACCCACTCAAGGTTTACAAGAATGGACATTTAAGATTTCCCTGGAACACTGGCAGTCTGGTGAATGCCCTCCACCCAACTTCCTTTACCGAAGCCCAATATTTGACACATCCCACCCACGAACACAGATATAGTCCAACCAGCATCGTACTACTTTGCTAAAGTTGAAGTGGACCCAAAAGATTACCTGAGTTTTGAGATAAGACTCTAACGTAAGGACAGCGACTGAAACAAACAGGAAACAGGAAGCCGGGGATAAAGAGACCATACAGGGAGCTAACAAAATCTCAAAGAAACTATGTTTACTATCCCAAGAGAGATAAGAGAAGATACTACATTCATGAAAATGAAATCAGTATAAAGTAAAAGAAAGTAAAAAGTGATTCAGTATTAGGGTATAAAAGAGAGTTTTTGGAAATTAAAACAAATATGAAATAGATATTAAAATTCAACATAAGGGTTGATTAATATACTTGAGCAAACCTTCTAGAAGAAGTAACAAAAAGTCAAATATATAAATATATAGGAGAAAAGGACAAGAAAGTTAGATCATTCTAGCAGTTCCAATATCCAAAAAACAGAAGTTACTGCAAAAGGTAACAAAGGAAATAGAGGGAAAGAAATTATCAAATAAATGTACAAGGAACTTTTCCAGAACCAAAGGATAATAATTTCTAGACCTAAAAGTCTTACCAAGTGAAATGCCCACCATGGCAGGGACCCATAAAAATGCAAAATGTCCAGGACCATTTATGACATTCAGAACAGCAGAGATAAAAAGCAAATCCTGGGGCTTCCCTGGTGGCGCAGTGGTTGAGAGTCTGCCTGCCAATGCAGGGGACACGGGTTCGAGCCCTGGTCTGGGAGGATCCCACATGCCACGGAGCCACTAAGCCCGTGAGCCACAACTACTGAGCCTGCGCGTGTGGAGCCTGTGCTCTGCAACAAGAGAGGCCGTGATAGTGAGAGGCCCGCGCACCGCGATGAAGAGTGGCCCCACTCGCCGCAACTAGAGGAAGCCCTCGCATAGAAAACGAAGACCCAACACAGCCATAAATAAATAAATACATAAATTAATTATTTAATTAAAAAAAAAAAGCAAATCCTAACAGATTCCAGAGAGAAATACATAAATGAATAGGTCACGTGGTCACATATAAGGAAAGCAGCAGGGATAGAAATGATTTTAGGCTTTTCAACAACAGACCTGGAAGCTTAATGACAAAATTCTGTGACAGCCACTCTCAGTCTAAACCCATGTCAAGTGGTGTGTTCACATAATGAACTCAAATGCAACTGCAAGCCTTACAACTTGGTCATAGTTGGTGTTATTGCCATTGAAGGAGGATTTTTGTGCCTTTTTTCTGTGGACAATTTGTTGAGGATCCAGAATGAGCACACTCTTTTTTGGACATGAATGAGTTAGCTTGTAGTGTGGGTATAACCAGTGCACTGCATTGCATAGACTTTTCATAGAGGGACATCAAAGAAATAGATACAGTAAACACAAGACTTTGCCTTTTTACTTGCATCTTTTGCATATTGAAGGGATTCAATTCATGATGCATCCTACACATCTTAACTGTGTTCTCCCTTATCCCTAACTCTGCAGCTCTGGAGTTGCTCAAACACCAAACTTTAAAAATTCTCCCCAAAACCCAGTCCAGGAAGGTTCTCTGTGTTACACCTCTGGTTGCTTTTCCTCCTCAAGTCTTTATACTGTAGATCAGTTTAAGTCCCTTGGCTTAATTCCCTGTCTAGGTTTTCAATAACAGAGGAGAACTCAATAACTGACTCAGTAGGGAATTTGTCTTCCATTTTTCTCTTCTTTAGAATCCCATAACTTTTTACCCATGTTCTTGATGTAGCCTCATAACAACGTGGTATGAATAGACCAGACCTTAGAAAACAAGGGCAAATTTAGCTGATCCTCAAAAGACAAAATTATTTTTGGAAAAGAGGGAAGTATACCTGTAAGCTGAGAACACTCACACATGAACAAGTTTTATTGTTGATAGTTAGGGAAAAGTTTTCCTTTGAGGTTCTAGAAGTACTGTAATTTTTATATCAGCTCAGGCGTTTGTATACACAGGAAACCCCAGCTCTACCATTGTCAGCAGTGCTAACCATCGTCCTATTTTCTGCCGTCTGAAACAATGAAAGAAAGCTCTTTACATCCAGAAAATATACTGATTGAAATATCATCTTTGGGAAGTCTGTTCTAAACACACTAATTGATATTGTTTGAGGAAGTGTAAGTATCTGTCATGAAAACCATTTTAACGGCCAGTTTGTTTTCTTCTTTAGTTTGCTTAACTTGGCAACATGCTAACTTCCCTCTTAGAAAACCTCCTATTTTGATTTATGAATGTTTTCAAATTTTTAAGATTCTCCACACCGTTGTTTCACCTGTAAGTAGAGAGATAGCTTGTTTGGCTAACTGCCTTGCATGACTCTGTGCCAGGCAATGAATAATGCCATGTTCAATATTCTAAATTTGTGTTCCAAATTCTGAATTTCCAATGAGCTGCATGGAACTCTACTGATAACTGACCGATTTTCCCTGCAAGGATTGTCTTATTTTAAACCTCAAATTTAGTTGCCTTACTTCATGCAAGGCAGTTTTGAATGGATTTTAAAGTGAGGATTCAAAGACTATTCATACTTTCTAAACCTAGAAGGCAGAAGAAGGGAGCTAATGAAGGCGGGCCTCTTATCTAAGAGGACTGCAGGTCTTAACAGTAGCGCACAGGGAAGGCTCTTTCTTTTGCAATGGTGCTAGCCAACCTTTAATAGAAACCTCGGATACAAAGTATTACCAAAGTTGCTAATATTCACCCCAAAGGATTTCTCCATGTTTAAAAATATAAACATATTTATGCTCATGGAACCAGAGCTGAGGAAACAATAATAAATCATATGAGTGACTAGGTATTCCTTCAGCACTAAAGTAGGCTGATTGGGAATTTTAAAATTTGGATGAACTTAAAAATATTATTTACCCATTTTGTCTTCCTCTGCACATTTTTTCTAGGCCATAAGGACCAGTATAACGTGAGAAAGCTTTTCTTAGAGCCTTTCCAGCATAATGGGAAAGAAGCATTGCCAACAGTCACCTCTCAGAGAATGGTTGTGAGTAGTCCAAACCAATTTTGTGAACTTGAGCATCGTTATTTTTCCTTTCTTTTTTGTTTCCAGGAAGCAAGTCAGTCAAGGCAGTACCTAACTGGACCTGAGCTTGCAAAGATGATCCAGCTCATTTAGGTAGTGTAGGTGGTTTGAGTATGAGTGCTTAGACGATTCATACAACTTTCTAGACTGACCTGGGTTGACGAGATTAGCGCACACTGCCCCACGTCTCTTTAGCTTTGTAAACCTGTCAAGACATTAAAAACAAACAACAAAGACTTTATTTCCCTAATTCATATTTAAAATATATTCAATATCATTAGTCAGTGGTTTTGAATACTACAAATTTTGACTTAAAGGTATAAGAGATGGATTTATATTGGATTTAGGGACCACTGCTATGGGAGAAATGGTCATGCTAATGTCTTTCTTGGAAAAGAAAGGTCCAGTCTCTTTGTGGCTGGAACTGTGATTGAACAGGCAGGATTCTTTCATTGTCTGTGGTAAAATCAGACCGGTAGTTGATATTAGTACCTTATGAGAGGGACAAAACAAAACCGATGATAAAATTTCCAATAAATACTGAACTAGGAGAAAAATACAACACCGGGCAGCCAGGATACCAGTCAAATTCTGCCCACTGGGATTAGAAGTGTGTTAGTGTTGGCATGCATTTTGAGTGAAGAGTCCTCTTGAGAAGCTTTTTTGTCCTTAGCTAATTAGGTGGGTGTGCTTAGTGTTGCTTCCTCTAGTAAGGACAGGAAAAAAAGTATAAAAGCCAACTAATGGGGTCAGGTGACCACTTCATATTTTGTTCTGACCTAGAACGTGGAGAACGTGTTCAAGACTGATGGATGCATATGCAGATTCAGCCATGAACCTGCTGGATAGGGGTCAGAGTTGCCAACTTTCCTGCTTGTTACCCTTTATTTTGAGAACCATCTTATGTAAAACACAGACTCGTTAAATATAAGAATGAGTTATCAAAAAATAAAGGAATAGCTTGTATTAACATCACCTTTGCCCACTTCCACCCAAGAATGGCTCATTGAGGGGAATTATATGGTTTGTCCCAGAAATGTCAAAGTGCTTTGAGTGGTAGAAGTAGAAGTAGTGACACCTGCGGGTGGTTGGGGGGATCCATTTCTCCAGTCCGGGGATGGGAGATGCTATGACAAAGGCCAGTGGCACAAAGAACCTCAGGGAATGGTGTGAGAAATGGAGCCAATTGTCAGGAAGGCAGATCTCTGAGAGTCCATCTAGAATGGCGGTGATTAAGTCAGAGAGCATCAGCAAATATTCACCTGTGTGACATGTGACACGGACCAAGAAATATCAGGCCTGCAGTAACCATGGGTAAAAGAAGCTGCTTCTTATCCAGTTTCCTGGCACTGCGTATGTCCAACAGATTTGCATGGTACAAAATAGAGTGGCGACGGGTGCCTTGATGACTAAGATTGAAATTCTCCTCAGCCCAGTGGTTGTGGGCTTGAAGCAGACACAATTTGATTCAGAGAAATGAAAAAGAAAAAATGTGACGCCCTTAAACTCTGATGTTTCAGGCTTAAATTCATACATGTCTTGGAGGTGAGAAGTACAAAGCACCTAGTTCAGTGCATGGCTAATGACAGGCAATCATTATTCCTTCAGTACATGTTTATTGGTAGCTACTCTGTGCCAGACCCCATGCTAGATGTCAGGCATAGCGAGGTGTAATAACAAGATGCAGCCCCTCTGCTTGTGGAGGTTACCTAGAGGGAGAGAGACATATTAGATGACTAAATACCCAAGTAATTTTTAGTTTCATGATGGGAGCCAGTCTCAGGACAAACCTGACTCATAGATGTGGTCACAACCAAGGGAACTGCAGAGAGGTGGAGCCAGAGGCTTGATGAAACCATGAAAGTTTGGATTAAATCCCCTGGATTTCCAGCTACAGGAGGGAAGAGGTTTTCCTACACACACACACACACACACACACACACACACACACACACACACACACTCACTCTCCTTTTCTTTATTTAAGCCAGCTAAAGAGTTCTGACACTTGAAACCAGATGAATTCTATACCAAGAGAAAAAGAAAATAAGAGAATGCCAGATGTGTATCAGATTTAGGGATGGTAAATTAGAAAAATAAATCAGTAACAGGAAATGTAAGCATGTTCCCATAGCCTAAAGACCAGAAAGGGAAGTTGCTCAAAAAAAAAAAAAAAAACAAACAAAAAACAAACAAACAAAAAAAGAGGCCCAGTGCCTTTCACATAGCAGGCATGCAAAGGCATGCAATAAACATTGTTTTCACTGAATACAGAGTTAAATTTACCAATATTGGAAATCTGCTGCTATAGTAAAAAGGATACTTTTTTCACCCAGTTTTATTGAGAATTGACATACATTGCTGTAGAAGCTTAATGTGTACAGCATGATGATTTAATTTACATATATTGTGAAATGATGATCACAACAGGGTCAGCTAATATCCATCATCTCATATAGATACAATATAAACAAAAAGAAAAGAAAAAAATATTTGTCTCCTTGTGATGAGAACTCTAAGAACATACTCTCTTAACAACTTTCCTAGATCTCATACAGCAGTACTAACTATAGTCATCGTGTTGTACATTAATTCCCTAATATTTATTTATTTTATAACTGGAAGTTTGCACATTTTGACCACCTTCCTCCAATTCCCCTTCTCCACAATCCCTCCTCTGGTACCCACATGTCTGATCTCTTTTTCTATGAGTTTGCTTTATTTTTTTGAAGATTCCATGCATAAGTAAGATCATACGGTATTTGTCTTTCTCTGTGTGATTTATCTCACTAGGCATACTGCCTTCAAGCTTCACCCACGTTGTCACAAATGGTAGGATTTAAGAAGACACTTTTAAGGGACATGAGGTGATTGCTACAGGAAACTCTCAGTCTTTAAGCATTCATAGAAAAGAGAAAGGGGCAACCATAACCCAGAAGGAAAACAACAGAGAACAGTCTGTAAGAATTCCATTATACTATAGAACAAAACTCTAAGATGCTGAGGTTTGTGAAAACTGCTAAGAATCGTAAAAAGGAGTTTCCAAAAGTTATGGAATAAACTCTCCTAACTGACCTCTGCCTAATGGCATGCCAGATTAATGGACACACTTCATCCTGTTTTTAAAACATACTTGATAAAGACTGAAGGCCGCTAGGCTCATGGTTCCTGGGCTCTTTCTAGAATGCCTATGAGTACCAGGCAAAACCTGCCATTGGAGCTATATATATCCCAAGGCTCAATTGTTTTTCTCCTCAATTTATGCCAGTTTTATATGTTGTGATAGTTAAATATTATGCAAATTCATGAAATGACTGGGAAAGGGTTTTTTTTTTTTAAGAAATTACTACCAAATTAAATGTTCTAGAAAGGGTATAAAAATGAGTGGCTAGGGGCTTCCCTGGTGGCGCAGTGGTTGAGAATCTGCCTGCCAATGCAGGGGACACGGGTTCGAGCCCTGGTCTGGGAAGATCCCACATGCCGCGGAGCGGCTGGGCCCGTGAGCCACAATTACTGAGCCTGCGTGTCTGCAGCCTGTGCTCCGCAACAAGAGAGGCCGCGATAGTGAGAGGCCCGCGCACCGCGATGAGGAGTGGCCCCCGCTTGCCACAACTAGAGAAAGCCCTCGCACAGAAACGAAGACCCAACGCAGCCATAAATAAATAAATAAATAAATAAATAAATAATTAAAAAAAGAGTGGCTAAAAAATAATTAAAAATTACATTATAACTAAAAGAGATTGGGAAAAATGTGAAAATTTGGAAGATTACTGCATTCAGATGATTTTGCTAGTGCTCTAAATTTTTATTGCACTTGAAGGAAACAAAAGTGGAAGATTATAGCCTACGTTTTAGATGTATGGTATATGCAAAAAAGTAGTGCAGAACTCCAAACAAGGGATTCACACTCAAAGAATAAGTCTTCACCTTGTATCGAAGAAATGGTGAAACAATGTACACTTAGAGAGTTTAAGTGTAAAACACACACTTAATCCATCAACTACTACAGCTGAGTCACATTAATTAAGGGGTTTCTACACTATATTCATAGGAAAAGCAATGAGAAGGAGCAAGTCTTCTCTACAGGACAGTTTGTGTTAGGAAAACTGGTGAAGTGGACAGAGAAGCACTACCCAACTCTGTTCTATCTCTCTGTCAAGAACAGTGAGCACTCTTTGCACCAAAAATAATAGAGCAATCCTAGTGAAGAGGGGGTTAAACAAACAATGCAATGTGAAAAGTATGCCAAGATGTTTTAAAAGTTCTACTCTTCTGGCTTTAATGAATTCATCCTAAGGGTTTCAAGAGGAGTTCTTGCTGAACATTAGAGGATAATGAAAAATGGAAGAAATGATAGAGGACTTGTTCCAAGTTTCCAAAAGGGAAGAATTTGGATTCTACATATTAAAGATCAGTACATTTGATTCTATGCCTAGGAAAACACTGGAATCAATTATTTAATATATTATTTATGATAATTTAGAAACAAAATCGGTGATCATTTAGAAATCACACCAAAACAACCTCACATCCTCCCTCTTATGGTTGTGATTTTCTAATATGATTCTGAAACACAGGAAATGCTCAGGGAAACTCTAGTATATCTCTCATGATATTCTGGTGGACAAAATGAGGAAATATGCTAATATGGCTAGAAGGAGCTGACACGGATGGAAGGGCTATACTCAGAGCAGAGGAGCCAGAGGATGAGTAGCAGCCTGAAGAGAGGTCTACAATGGTGCAATTGGGTTTTCCTCTTTGTCTTGTCCTAGCTGACTTTATTATCAAACAGTTCTGATCAAATTTTCAGGTGACAAGAGACTAGAAGAAAGGTTTAGTACAAAGGATGATAGAATCAGGATCAAAGGGAACATAACCAAATAGAACAATAGGCTGAAATCCATTAGACTGAAATCTAACAAGATTGGGTTTAATTGGATATAAGTCATGCAGTTATGGGGAGCTGAACTTGAAACTAATTTATTCAGGTTGGTTCAACAGGAAGTCTTGTAGCAGGCACTTGACTTAATGGTGTGGAAGCACCATTAAGGGATTGTATTGTTGATGGTATGAAATTGGCAATGTCTACCTTACAAAGTGTTGAGGTTAAAAATCATTAGCCATTAGATATCATCTCTGAGGGAGGTGCAGGTGCGTGTGAAGTATTGTAGTCTCAATCTTCATTCCAGTCAGTTCCAGGGCATCCTGCTCAGAGTAGAGAATAGCTGTTGGAGAAATCTGGCCATTGTGTGGATATTTAGAATACCAGAGAGAGAATCAGTTCATGATTCTGAGAAATCTGTCTTATAGAAAGAATTGTTGAGGGAAGTATAGCAAAAGGAAACACAGTGAAAATTAGCCAGCATATAGGCGCCCATGGATGGGACTGGAGTGCTACAACTGGGGTCACAGTTGAAATAACAGAGTGAAACTTACATACCTCCTTCGTTGATCAACTCAGTAGAGGCAAGAGAAAAGGGTCAGGGATTGACCAGAGACTATATGACGAGAGTAAATATATGGAAGCACTATGTTTGGATTGTTCCTTCTAGAACAGTAGTTCTTTTATTTGGCTGAGCCTAAGCTTGGACTTTCGAGTGATGAACAGCAGCATTCACGTATCTCTCTTTCGGCAGCATTAATCTATTTCTATTTAGGAATTTCATCTCACACACTGTGTAGTCTTGGTGGGAGTACAAGCCAGGCCACCTTCCCACCTCTAACCAGTGTGAGCACATGACCCAAGCCAAGCCACTGGACTCTGTCTAGACTTTGAGCTTTAAGCAAGGTGAGATGCAAAAACAAATAAAAGTACAGTTAAATCACTTTCTTTTTTTCATTTTTGGTCCCTCAAGAGGTTTGTTGAAGTCCTTACTTTTCTGAGCCTAGTCTTCCTGACTTCCTGTTGATCATGTAACCTTCCAAGGAAGTTATTTTCTGCCGGGAGAAAGGAAATTTGGTGCAAAACTGTGGCATAACATTGTCAGAAATGTACTCGGGTAGTTGTTTGTATACTAAAACAGACTTCAAGCTGCTTTCTGAAGAACATTTCGGCTTTTCCTATAGGTTCCCTGAGAGGCCACCTCAAGGCTGCCATTCTCCACCAAATCATTTTGACACATTTTTCTATCACTATCCGTTGTGTTGGGTGCCATGAATGATTTGTTTCTGTAAAGTAGTGGTGTTTATGAATGGTTTAAGTTTTCTTATAAATTAAATCAGATCCAAGGCTCTCTCTCATAATAAGGTCACTCACACTCAGTTTCAAAAGCCTTTCTTAAGTGGGAGAGAAAAGTCTGGAGTGACCGGTAGTTAGTGGAATTATTCATACTCTGGTACAGGCCGACGGGAATGTGTCATGCATGGGAATCCCTCCTGTATGGACTGACTGCTTTCAAGAGCATAGTGAGGCCATCGGTTCTTATTATAAGGCCAGCTGACAGGTAATATTACCTTCAGGAATCTAAATTCCATCCTGGGATAAAGTTTCCCAGCCTACACTTGAGGCTATGTAACATGCATTTTAAGATTTTGCTCTCTATGTTTCTAATTTTAAGGAAACATGAGAAAAAGAATCCACCAAGTTCTTACGGCATATGCTGTGCAAATATTGCTGAGTATTTTTTGAGTACTTTCTATGTTTTAGATCCCATGATAATCTTTGGGTGCACAATGAGAATGAGGACAGATCCAGTTGCTGAGCTTATGAAACACATTCTAGAGGACAATCGTAATCAAGTAATCACAAAAAAGAAACGTTTGATGACAAATTAATTGTTATAAAGAAAAGACATACTCAGTCTTTCACAAGGGATTCTCCCCTCATCCAGGAAGGAGTAGAGGCCAGGGAGGCTTTTCTGGAACTTGTAGGATGATTTGAGAGCTAAAGCATGAATGGGAGTAAAGTGCCCATAGGGGCAGGGCAGGGACTTACATCTACAAATTTGCTGGCACTTGGGTATCATTATTGTTTCTTTACCTTTCCTCAATTCCTGTATGCAGTTTCAACTCTGGATAGGTTGTATTCTTTACCTTGGAAAATCTGTCAGAGGCAGAAAAAGGCTTATCGTTGTAGCTTTTTGAAAAATGGAATAGTTTCTCTCTTTTTTTCTAGGAACATTCACTTCCTAGTTTGAATTTAAATCTTTTTTTTAAATTGATCTGTTTTGTAAATTTTGGTTGCTATGACAATAAACTGATTCACTTCAAAGGCTATTAACAGCAGCTTGGTTATTCTATTCTCTTTGTTGAGAATATTATCATAGGTAAAATGTCAGCAATAATGAAGAAAATTTCAGGAACAGGGAAAAATGGTACAGGAGTTTGGCAAGATGTGATATACTTTCTGATTCATTAAACATTATAGAATTTAATTTCTGGTGAAAAACTGAGAGATATTAATTCATTTCATATGAAAAACCAGAAGAGTAGGTTTAAGAATTATAACCTTTATTGGGTTTTCACATAATTTTGTTCATTATTTCAAATCAATATTTATTGAGCTTCTACTATGAGCCAAGAACTGTGCTAGTTAGAGAAATAAAAGATGAATAAGACAAATCTCCATCCAGTGATGAAGCTATAAACCTGAATTTTCATGGGCACAGTGGAGAAACATTAAAGCCAGAAAAAAATGTAGTAAAGCTGTGATGCCAGGCATGTTTCCCTACTCTTAGGCAGCATATTATAAGAAAGGCATGAGCACACCTGAGCAAGTGACATTATTTTTGGTGTATTTTCCCACTTTCTAACAACAGTGGCTATGAGGTAAACATATACTCAAACACATCACTTGATGGTGAAAGCACCATCCCCATGGACCCCCAGTCCCAAGCTGAGAGGGTCCATGAATTACACACCCTGAGAAGAGGTGATGTCAATGAATTAGCAATCAACAGTTTTCTGCCTGAGTTAAAAGCTAGTCTGATGCTAGAGCGAGAATACCTGCATGTGAATTCCACAACTGCCAGCTAATGTCTGTGTAACCGTGGGGAAAGCCATCTATTCTTTTCTGAGTTTCATTTCCTCATGTGTAAAATGAGAGTAATAGTTACCTACCATATGGGGTTGTTACGAGGATTAAATAAGTTAATATTTGTAAAGCTCTTAGAATAATGCCTAACACATAGTAAATGGTGTGTGTGTGTGTGTGTGTGTGTGTGTGTGTGTGTGTTTGGGCTAAATAAAATGAACAGCTACATATGGCAGTAGTGCGTGCTTCTTTATCTTAGGAGGAACCAAGAGCAGGAATGCACAGGTAACACTCAGAGCTCACTTTAGTCCTTACCTCATCATTCTTCTACATTAGAATTGCTTTAGAATTTTGAATAAGAATATTCACTGATTTCCAACTTCAGTCCTTCTATACTTCATGGCCCAGGAAACTTACTAATAAGCCATTGAATATATAAAAAGCAAATAGTATGAAACAGAAAGATCAATAAAAGGCATGGATAATTTAGAAATTGGAAAATAGATCCTGGATAATTGAAAGGTGATGGCAGACCTTGAGCTATGAAGTCAATCCTTTTCCCACTTTAGGAAGAGCAGTGGAAGTGACATGAAGACAGTGACTGAATGGTCACAATGGGAAGAAGATGGCCTCTGGAGTGTCGCAGATCAGAGCTTTCACATTGGACTTGCCAATGACTCGTTATTTGCATGTGAACATTATTTTAAATTTTCTGAGCTCTGGCATCCTCATCTATGAAATGGGTTTGTAAAGCTGGGATCAATTTATGTCAAGTTCTTATAATGGCATTGGCACAATGTAAATGTTTAAGAAATTGTACCTGTTACTCTTCTTACTATGAGTTTCTAACCCAGTTAGATGTACAGACTGAATGAGATTTTTTAAAACGGGAACGTGTTAGAAGTCTGCTTAATTTTTAAGGTTAGAGAACTAAATAATGCAATGATATAAATAGTACCTAAGGAAAAATACCAAAAAGGCATTGAAATAAAGTATGTAAACACAGTAATATTTTCACACGTTAAACTGGACAGCCTAAAATGTTAGACCTAAAAATGAAAAGGAACTTGATATGTGCAACTGTAAAAATAAGCAGATGGAGCCTTAGTAAAACACACTTGTCTTCAAATTTACATGTAAACGATCACCAACGACCTGGGAGAGGTTGGAAGGAGTCTATGAACTTTCACGATCACATTTTACTGACTATGACATGCCACTCCTTGGTCAATATAGAGGGTTGGACTAAACCAGTCGCCAGGCAGACATTTTTATAAAGTGAGTTACTTTCAGTAATGAGTTTTTTGTTCTTATTGGACTGAGAGCTGATCAAAAGCAGCGCCTCCTGAAAGTGAGCATAGCTTATTTGTACTCTGAGGGAAACCAACGCTGCAGGGAAGCACTTAATAATTTCTACAGCGACTAGATAGCTTTGGGGACATTCACTTTATGTCTGTGTGTGTGAGTGTGTGTACACAGGCATATATATACATATTTTTAATGTTATATATTATATACGTTTAAATCCCGTAAAATTGTTTTCCACTCAATACCCAAACTAACTTCTATCATAGCTACTTTTAAATCCACAGCTAGGTTGGTTTTGCCTGTATCTGAATATCGGAACCATTCATATCCATGCCATGCCAGAGTCAACTGGATCCTACCTCCTTGAAGGCAGCACCTTACCTTATTTCAATAGATTACAAAGTATGTGCCAGTGTGGGAAGTGTAACACGTGTTTTGAAGCATGCTGCTTTTCGAGGCTTTATGTTTTCATAAGTAGGCTTAATATGCCTCCTACTCCACTAACCCCTCACCACCAGCCCAGTCTTGGTTTCTTTTTTAAATTTGCATAGCAAGATTTTTCTTAATCTATAGTCTAGCCCAGGACACACTATCACAAATTATGCATTCGTGTAAGCCTAGTTAATAACATTTTACCAGACTAAATCCATATTTTATTTTTTCTACTATTCCCAGGTTTATTCGTCTTATTTTTGGTAAGGATGAACCCCTCCATCACAAAGGAAAATTACTTAACAAGTGACCTTCCCAAATGATAGAAATACCAGTATATGTAAAAAATGTGCCTGTAAGCAGTAGTGGCTCACACTGGTCTTAACTTATTGAAAGCATCATTGTGTTCCTTGGCATGAGGAAAAGTAATACTTTAAATCTATCAAGTGCGATAATAAGAGGCTGTAGTGCTTTAGGAAGTTGGAATCTAGAAGTCATAGGATGGGTCAAGAGACCAGTTCCTCTTTAAGGAGCCTGGGTAGAAGGAAAAATAGCTGCATTGTGCTGGAGGTCTAAGGAGACGCCACCAGCAGGGGTCTCCTGCTGAACTTCCATTTCACTTTCTGAATGCTTTGAAAAATCTTGCGCTCTTAGGTAATTCTACAGCTGTAAATTGGCAAATTGGCAAGCGTCCTGAACAGCCTTGAATTTAAGGTCGAAAAAGGAGGAAAAACGGGATATTTTATCAGGTCTTGTAAACTTATTTGGATTTTCCTCAGAGACCAGACCATCACAAAACACCCATTTTGACACTGAATATGTCTTACACAACCTCCAAGAGGCCATTGAATTCTTATCTATTTATATTCAGACAGACACGTGTGTGTTGTGTGTGTGTGGGTCTGTGTGTGTGTATGTTGTCTTTAGCAAGTGCAGCAGTTGAATGTTTTACCTTTTTTGGGGTCCTTGCAAAATAACTTAAAACCAGTTATACAGAAGTGACATAAATTTATTAGCTTGCCTTCCTAAAATGATTCTTTTTTTTCAGAATAAGAAAGCTTTAAAAAAATTAGCTTTGAGTTGATACGCTCCCCTCCCCCAACTTTGGTATTGCTTTTTGTTTGTGTTTTTGAGGTCGAGGGTTATCTATGACTCATTGGCAAGCTCCAGTTCAATCAATTTAGAGGGATCTTTTAGGGCTGAGTTATTTTTAAATGCCTGAAAATGAGGGAGCTGTAAATGGAAATCTAATCACAGCTTAACCTGTAGTCATGCAAACAGTCAACTATGAAATCAAATGAGTTTCCAACCCTCTTAACCCATTAATGGTTACTGACGAGCTATGTTGCCCAAACATCATTTTTCAAAGAGCAGGAAAAGGAAAAGGCACATATCTGGCTGGGGGTGCAGTGGATATAGGAAGGGAGGGGTGCTGCGGATGCAGAGAAGGAAATCTCTAGGATACAACAATTTCCTCATAGACACAAGCATGTGCGCTTACATAAGCACAGATCTTTCTTTGTTACACATTGTTCCTGGTTGTTTATGAAGCCTTTCCCTGGTAAATAAATATCAAGCAAAGGGCTGCACTGTCCTTGTTAAACTGCATCTGATTTTGAATACTTGACATTACAGAGGTTCAACCCCTGCCGTCATCATGATTGAAATTGCTGAAAAACACAGTCCCAGGATTTCTTTGGAGTTCTGTGTCCATCTGAAAACTATATAACCTTGACTGGCTCTCTCCCAGCCACCTCCCATCAGCTCTCCTTTCTTTGCAGGTTTCCATCTACTCTCTATTTCTATTTTCTTGGCTTCTGACTCTATCTTCTTTTTCCTGCTATGTTTAAGGATTCCCTCCTCTTTTATCACATGCTCAGCTCAACTTTTATTTTATTACTATCTATCCTAAGAGCCACACCCCAAAACAACAAAAGAAGTGTCCCAAAAGGCGAATTTGGTAGGGGGGAACCCAATTGTCTAAACACCCAAGGATTCCAAGTAGTGAACAGTGTGCATATAAGAAAGGAGATGTATGTATGTGTATATGTATGTGTATGTGTGTGTATGTGTGTGTGACATATATAAACACCAATACATGTAGTTAACTGATATGTGTTAATTATCTTACTTTCAATGTTGTATTTAGCCCTCTTCAGAGAAGGCAGGCATTCCCATATAATGGCAATTACAACAAGTATGCAAAATAACAGTTTGGGATTGTTGAATTAATATTCTCTACTCTGTTAAATTACCAAGTCTCCTTTCTTAACTTCTGAATTGCCACTCCAACTAATCTGAACCAAGACCAATGTAAAAACCTTCCTGAATAAGGAAAGTCCAGTTTGGCATTCAATGAAAGCCATGCTTGACTATTTCATCTCTCAGTAGAAAAAGGCAAGCTTGTTAAATGTCGCTCTAGTGCCAAGTGGTAATTACCCCCAAGTGATTTCCTGGGGTTGGACCAAGGCTCTTTTCATGAACATTTACCTCCAATGGCAGAGTATGACTGAGAGGAAAAACAGTCTTTGTTTCTCTTACACACACATTCATAAAGATGAAAAAGAAAAAGAAAAGCCAAAGTAAACAATTTTTTTCTTTTCTTTTGTTAAACGTGAAACCTTGAGTAAAGCATCTTTCCCTGTGCTTTTGGAAAAAAGGCGACTGGGAACATGGCCCCTTGGTGGAATTTATATAAGCTGCACATATTTAGCCCAGGAAGTAGCTGGGTTTTAAGCTATTACACTTGTACCCAAAGGCCCACCCCAAACGGCAGGAAAGAAAGAATGTCTTGGTTTTGAAAAAGTTGAAATTGAATGGAAAAAAATAAAACCTCTCTCTCTTTTTTAGAGCTGTCATTGTTCCTGTCATTGTTCCTTTACCTAAGACCCCCATGTGCCATTGTACACTTATCCATTATGAATACTCTGCCACATCCACACCACCAAATGGGTGAACACTGGAAAAGAATGAAAACTGCCTGCCATAGCATATGCGGCTCTCATTTCATAAATCGATATGAGTAACGCTTAAGGGCTTATGTGGTCTTCCTTTGAGATACGTTATCACAATATTTAATAGGTTAGCGGTTGATTCATCTTCCAAACTGTATTCTAAAGGATCTCAAAGTCCTTTCAAAATATTGTGAACATGCAACAAAGTATTTTGTCCTAAGTTTTTAACATTTGTGAGAGTTATAAGCTGCTTTGTCATTAATATCCATCAAACGGAGGACATTTGGCTGAAAATGAAGAAAAGATTTATTAAATTTAGTTTCAGTTCCATTCATGGAACTGAAATATATGTAGGAATATGGAAAAGACTAATGTCCCTATGTTAAAGAAATCTATTTCCAGGGTGCCTAGTAGAAAAGTATAATTGAAATTGACCCATTAAATGATTACATTATTTGTGTACCAAATCTATTTCACAAAACTATAGAGCTGTTTCAGTAACTACCTGCCAAACTGTGTATATTGTTCCTAATTAAGTTTTATAAATGTACTTATAGAAATGTGATGTAGCAGAATTATCCAAGTAATATGTCTCTACATTTATGAAACTTGTTCCAGAGAACTAAGACAAGGCAGTGCGTTTCTAATCTCATGACTACTTTATGTCTAGTGAAAGCTATAATAAACAGTGACAAAATGAATATTCAAGGGAAGCTTCCCAGTTAAATTTCTAAAATATACTTGGAAATACACCTATTTCTTTTTTAACTTCTAGCATTGCCCCTGGTAAATCACATTGTAGTAAACACTTGACCTTTACAAGTGTATTTAAAACTCATTTTCTGAGTACCTACTATGTGCCAGACACACGCATTTTCAAATCTGTAATTTTCCTTAACCCTGTCAACCACTCAGTATAACAGTTCTCATTATTCCTATTTGGCAGGTGAGAAATGATGGGCAACTCAATTAAGGTACAAAATATTTAATTTGATGGCTGCTTTTAATCTCTTTTCCCCCTTCATTATTAGACTGTGTGTTTCTGAAGGACAGGAATAATGCTCTATTCATCTTTGTATTGAAAGAATAAAAGAAAAATATGTTATTTTCCATATGATTTAAAGGTCACTTCCCCCTTTGGTTTTGTTTTGTTTACGTTTCATTTTCACTGAAGGCAAATAATCAAAAGACTCTAAGATACTTCGCATTTTTCCAAGTTACCAAATTGAAATGTATTTTCTAAAAAAGAGGATAAATAGTATAAAATTCTCTTTGGAAGAAAATACGTTCTCTTTCATATAAGAAGATGATGTTACTGGCCAACTTTATTTTATCGAGTAAAATAAAAATAAATAAAATTAAAAATAATTTTATTTTTAAATTATCGAGTATAGGGCTTCCCTGGTGGCACAGTGGTTAAGAATCCGCCTGGCAATGCAGGGGACACAGGTTCGAGCCCTGGTCCGGGAAGATCTCACATGCCGCGGAGCAATTAAGCCTGTACGCCACAACTACTGAGCCTGCACTCTAGAGACCGTGAGCCACAACTACTGAAGCCCGCGCGCCCAGAGCCCATGATCCACAACAAGAGAAGCCACCGCAATGAGAAGCCTGCGCACCACAACGAGGAGTAGCCCCTGCTCACCGCAACTAGAGAAAGCCTGCATGCAGCAACGAAGACCCAACACAGCCAAAAATAAATAAGTAAAATACATTTTAAAAAATAAATTAAAAAAATTATTGGGTACAAAACATTCCTGAGGCATTATTTTAAGCACATATAGAGATGAATAAGGCAAGATTCTCAAGGAGTTCTGGAAAATAGTGAAATAGGTTGTTTGTCACCCTCTTCTGCTGCTTTTGCTCTCTCTGGCCCCAAGGGCTTGTTCCTTTCCCAGGACTATCTCTCCTGGGCAGAAATAAATACTCCTTGTTAATCGTAAGGATAGGACTGAGAGTGATCCTTTAAATTTATGAAGTGACATATATAGAGACCAGCTTCAAGAATTGGTCTCTCCTTTGTAGTACTGAAAGACAAATCTAGCTGTAGAGTACAGTGTCTACAAAACAAAGATAAAGGCAACAAGCAAGATTTTGTTTAGTTCATTCATTTTGTTTTTTTAGATTCCACGCATAAGTTAAATCATTAGGTATTTGTCTTTCTCTGATTTATTTCACTTAGCATGATACCCTCAAGATCCATCCAGGTTGTCACAAATGGTAAGATTTCATTTTTTATGGTTAAGTAGTATTCCATTGTATTTATATATACCACATCTTCTACAACCATTCACCCATGGATGGACACTTAGGTTGGTTCCATAGCTTGGTTATTGTTAATGTTGCTGCAATGGACATTAGGGTGCATATATATTTACAAAGTAGTGTTTTCATTTTCTTTCAAAAATATCTAGAAGTGGAAATGCTGGATCATATGGTAGTTCTATTTTTAATTTTTTGAGAAACCTCCATACCATAGTGACAATACAAATTTACATTCTCACCAACAGTGCATGAGGCTTCTCTTTTCTCCACACCCTTGCCAGCACTTGTTATTTGTTGTCCTTTTGATAATAGCCAATTCTAACAGGTGTGAAGTGATATCTCACTGTGATTTTGATTTGCATTTCCCTGATGACTAGTGACGTTGAGCATTTTTCATGTGCCTGTTGGCCATCTGCACGTCTTCTTTGGAAAATTGTCTACTCAGATCCTCTGCCCATTTTTAATGAGATTATTTTTTTGCTGTTGAGTTGTCTGAGTTCTTTACATATTTTGGATATTAGCCCCTTATCAGATATATGATTGGCAAATATTTTGTCCCATTTAGTAGGTTGCATTTTCATTGTGTTGACGGTTTCCTTTGCTGTGTCAAAGTTTTTTATTTTGATGTAGTCCCACTTGTTTATATTTGCTTTTTTTGCCTTTGTTTTTGGAGTCAGATTAAAAAAATCATCACCAAGACCAATGTCAAGTAGCTTAACACCTAGGTTTTCTTCTAGGAATTTTATAATTTCAGGTCTTACATTCAAGTCCTTAATCCATATTAAGTTAATTTTTGTGTATGGTGTAAGATAGAGGTCTAGTTTCATTCCTTTGCATGTGGCTGTCCAGTTTTCCCAACACCATTTATTAAAGAGACTGTTCTTTCTCCATTGTATATTCTGCCTACTTTGTAGTAAATTAATTGGCCATATATGGATGTATTTCTGGGCTCTCTCTTCTGTTTCATTGATCTATGTGTCTGTTTTTATGCCAGTACCATGCTGTTTTGATTACTCTAGCTTTGTATTCTTTTTTCTCAAGATTCTTTCTCAAGATTGCTTTGACTATTTGGGGTCTTTTGTGGGTCCATAAAATTTTTAGGATTGTTTTTTCTATTTCTGTGAAAAGTGCTATTGAAATTTTGAAGAGGTTGCATTGAATTTGTAGATTGCTTTGGATAATATGGACATTTTAACAATATTAATTCTTCTAATCTATGAGAATGGAATATTTTTTCATTTATTTTGTGTCTTTTTCAATTTTGTTCATCAATGTCTTATAGTTTTCAGTGTACAGATCTTTTACCTTCTTGGTTAAACTTAATCCTAGGTATTTACTTTTTCTGATGCAATTGTAAATGGGATTGTTTTCTTAATTTTTCTTTTTGATAGGTTTTTTTTTAGTGTATAGGAATGCAACCAACTTCACATACTATATATAAAATAGATAAACAAGGACCTACTCTATAGCACAGGGAACTATACTCAATATCTTGTAATAACCTATAATGGAAAAAAATCTGAAAAAGTTTTATATATATATCTCTCTATATACACATATATACATATATATGTAACTGAATCACTTTGCTATACACCTGAAACTAATGCAGTGCTGTAAATTACCTATACTTCAATTTAAAAAATGGTAAAAAATAAATGCAACCAATTTTTGTATATTGATTTTGGACCCTGCAAATTTAATAAATTTATTTATTAGTTCTAACAGCTTTTTGGTGGAGTTTTAAGGATTTTCTGTATATAAAATCATGTCATCCATAAATAGTGACAGATTTACTTCTTCCTTTCCAATTTGGATGCTTTTATTTCTTTTTCTTCCTTAATAGCTCTGTCTAGGACTTCCAACACTATGTTGAATAAAAGTGGCAAGAGGGCATCCGTGTCTTGTTCCTGATCTTAGAGGAAAAGCTTTCAGATTTTCACCACTGAGTATGATGTTAGCTGTGAACTTGTCATATATGGCCTTTGTTATGTTAAGGTATGTTCTCTCTGTACCCACTTTGTTGAGAGTTTTATTATAAATGGATGTTGAATTTTCTCAGATGCTTTTTCTGCATTTATTGAAATGATTACATGATTTTTATCCTTTGTTTTGTTAATGTGGTATATCCCATTGGTTGATTTGAGGATCGGCTAGTACCCATTTAATTGCAGTACCTTATGTATAGTTTCTTCATCTGTAATATGTGGACAATTATAGTTTCTACTTCATGTGAGTCTCATGAGGATTAAACAAGTTAAGAAAGACACATAGAACAGGATCTTGCATAAAATACGTGATGAGCAGCTGTTAATTACTGTTGTTTTATTATCATTAGCTTCATTATCGTTATTATTTGCCCTTGCTAACCTAAATAGAATAGGATGATTTCCTGAAGGATATTGAAGGGTATAGAGCTTTTAAAACAGCAACAACCTTCTTTTCCTTCATATGAGACAGGTTTGAGCAAGACAATCATTTTGAGTCATTTTTTTTCTAGTAAAGGTGACGAATTTTTGTCTATCAACTAAACTTTCCAAGGAGCCCAGCTTGAAAAATCATTGCTCTAAGAGACCAAGGACCACAAACTCAAATGCCCTCAAGGCCTGGCTAGTAACACAAATGAGAGAAGCAAATAGGGTGTAATTCATTAGAGATCTGGATACTCTGGGGAACTGGAGCACCACCTACACATAAGAAGGCCACTCTCAGTTAGAAGTGGTTTTGGTTTGTGGTGGAAAGAGAAAAAAGGCCATTTCTTGTGATCACAGCTTTTTCAGAAGGTAATGAGATAGGTTAGAGGAATAGAAAATAAACATGATTCAAGTAGTGAGATAACTATAGACACTCTTGAATTTGAGACTGAAGTCTTAGTAAGATAATTTGGATTTAACATGGAGATACTGATTCAGTGGTAAAGGTGACTTATTTCTTCATTTAACTACATTTAATAAAAAACAAGAAGAAATAATATAGACCAGTGAATAGCAGGTAAATAATAAAGATTACCAGGAAAGTTGGTGTTTGTTGCTGAGAAGCTGAGGTCCGAGGAAGAAGCTGTGGATTTAGGGAGTGAGTAGTCTTTGAAGGCAGAAGAGAGTGACCTGAGGCGCAGAGGCCCAGCAATGCTAGGGATTCCACATTCCTCACTAAAACTCTCTTTAGATGTGCCACAATGAAGCATCGATGTAACGCAATAAGTCATTCTTTGTAACAGGGAATGCCAGCAGTTTTTTCTCCATAGTATCCATCCAGTGAAGAGTGAATCTGGGACATATGCATTTCAGTGTATGTGTGCAGACAGAACTGAAAGGTTTAACATCACCTACAGATATTCCTGGAAGTCCTGCATACAGATTGCTGTCCTTTTTGTGGTAAATCTACATATATTCCTGAATATTCCTCTGGCTTGAAAATTTGGTTTTCATTAGAGTGTGTCATCTTCCTAAAGCCAATCCACGAATAGCCATGCACTATGGCTCTATTATATGATACTCCCTCCCAAGACCAATCTGTTAAGTTGGTTTAAAAGCCTCAGCCACATCCTCCTCCTTTGGTTGGTGGATTTCATCCCACCCTTCTAGTAAATCTCTTTAGCATCCTTTATTTTCTCTTGTAAGTGATATTTTTGAGTTCATCCTATTCCTTCTCCATTCAGTGGGAGTTGGCAGTAGTTCCAGGTAGCATGTTTATTATAATACCCACTTGAAGCCACAGGAGATTAATTTTTTGCTCCAAATCCTAAGTTTTTCCAAACAGATGCTGAGCTTCTCTCAAAATATGCCTCCATCAGTCCCTGTCTCTGCAATCCACTGGTCACCTTCAGATGTCAGGCTTCACCTGCCTGGTTTAGAGTAGGGGTTCCTTAGTCAAGTTCCAACTCAGTCTCTGGGGTTGACTGATCCAATGAATGCAGACTGTAGTGAGGGGCTGACTTCAGAGGGGACTCGTCTTGGACTGGACATATCCCAAGAAAGAGGCATCTATGGTATGCTGAAGAAAAGGTCAGTGCTTTCTTCTGACTTGGAAGCCAGGGTCAAAGTGAAGCTCTACAATCTCACACAAAGACTCCTCTCTAGGACCCTCCCATCTGCCACACCTGTGGCTCAGGTTCTTCTCCAGAAAACAGGCTTTGGAGGCAGCAGTACCTGGTGCTGAAAGAACACTGATCTGTGTGTCTAGACTGAGCAGAGTTTTGTTATAGGCAAAGGATTTAATTTCTCTATGCCTCATTTTCTTTCTCCGTAGAGTGGTGTGTTCCTGCTAGACGATTACAAATGTTTTTCAGCACTAAGATTCTAATCATCTATGATAGGTGATAGGGAGCCACTGTAGGTTCTTGAGCAATATACATTATTGTGAAGATATATGGGCAAGATTGGGCTACTGTCACCAAATACAATTTTTAGCAGATCAAACTGTCATTCCCCTTCCACATTTTCCCATCATAGGTCCTGCTTTCCTACAGTTCCTAGACACATACAGAAAGCAGATCAATAAGGACCAAATAGAGAATGGAAGAAATAAAATGGTCACACAAATGGGAAAACTTGATTTGGTGTATCAGGATATTTTATCCCTCCAGACAGAGCTAATGTGTATCAGAAGGTAACTTAGGATAGAAAAATAAGAAGAAGAAGATGTAGTGTTAGATAAACTGAACTTTAAAAAAATCAAGAAAAGACATTCTGATGCATCCATTTCAGGGTAAGTAGTTTACTGCTAATGGGACCTGAAATCTGCTGAATCTTTTGATTTTTAACTCCATGCATTCATCCTCATGCTTGAGATGGCCTTCCATCCCATTTGGCAAGGACACACTGACATCCCAAACCCCCTTTCTTTTGGACAGTGCTCAAGTAGGCACAGCCAGTGTTTGCTCTATGATTCTCCTTTTGTATGTGTTCTTTGCTGACGGAATCTTTATTAGTTGCTATTTTATTTTTCAGATATTTTTGTTTATTGAAGCAGGATACAGTCCAGTCTTGCTGACTTGAGAATCACTTTTTCTCCTTGGTGTGACTTTACACATCTCTGCTTTGCTCCACAGTTGATATCATTCTTGATTTCTTGGTGGGAAATCTTATTTCTCTCTTTTGCTAGTGCATGAGAGGTGAAAACCTCAGTGAATTCCCAACTACTAGCAAGAAACTTACAGGAGTTTCATTTTCATTCTTAGCATGACTTGTACACAATCTCACAGGAAGAAATTAGGATGTATTTCAATATTATGTTCTAGTTCCATAAAACTTTGTGGGATTTTATTGGAATCATATTCTATGAGACTCTCCTTTCTCAGTTATGGTAACGATTTTTTAAATTAATAATTGTCCCCTTGCTCCTCTCACCCCCACCCAGCATTACTTACTCAACTTTGCTGCCTGTTTGCTCCATGGGGGCAGGCACTGTATTTATTTTATCCCCAGATCTGTAGGGCATCAATATACTATGCTACACATCAAAAGCGATATTTATCTATAATATGACTCAGCCTCAACCCCACTCCTATCCATTACCTTTCCTCCCACTTCCCGTCCTACCTCTTGGTAAAATGGTACATAACTTTACCCAGAAGTATGTGTATAGCTATGTGGCTTTATTTGAAAATATTATTATACTTTCAAAGATACCATTTTACAGTTGTCTATTTAACAAGAATTATGTGAATGTTTGAAGAAAGAAAAGTCATAGCTTGCCTAAGGAATTGTTTCCTATTCTGAACACCTACCACTCTCCATATCTTCTTTAAATCTAAATTGACCTTTATCTAGATCTCTATCCCATCACAGTACTGACTTGCCATCAGCACTGCACAATTTCACTTTGGCAGAAGTCATAAGCTTTCCTGAATTTACCCAGATGATGGTTTGCTATTTTTGCAAGAGAACACTGCCATTTCTCCAAAAGTCTTCTGTCTTTCAGGAACTGGCTGCCAGTGCTATTTTCTTGGGCTGCAAATAGGGCAACAGCTGTCCCTTTATACCAGACTGTGGATACAAGGTTGCCAGAGAGGCACTGTTCTAGAAACCGAGACACTATGATAATCAGCTCAGCCATCCAGGTGAACTTAAGTGCTTTTATCTCTTGGAATGACAGGACATTTTGGACTAAAAATAGGTATTATTTAATTTTGTGTAACTTTTGTTAAGCCTCTGAAGTTCACTAGTTTGAACTGTAGTTGACAATGTTGTGTAGGGAAAAAAACCTCTGGATTGAAAATGAGAATTTGATCCTCGGGATTGCTCTGCCTTGCTGGGATATATATTCTAATCTCCTTTTTGAGAATTTTGTTTTGCCATATATAAAGTGGGGTTATTGTACAAGATGATATTTAAGGCCTTTGGGTTCTAAAATTATCTGTGAACATGTACCTCTAATTTTAGAAAAGGGCAATCTTTTGATGGGGAGGTCTGTTTGTTTTCTGTGTGCTATGAAATTTGCAGGTAAGTTTTTGTTAAGCCAGTAAATCTACCTATGCTAGTAAATCTCCACCTCTAATTTACAAGATGAAAAGATGAAATATTATTAGAGAAGTTTACAATCACATTTTACCTTGCCATTCACTCAGATTTTTTCATTTAATTGGACAGCAACTGCAAGCTCAGTGTGGGGAATCTTCTTTCAACTGAGGCATCAGTCTCCTTGTATTTGTGCCTCTATATTTTCTCTCTCTGTCGCTCTGTATCTCTGTGTTTCTGTCTCTCTCTCTCTCTCTCACCTCATTTCACTACCTGTTCTGTAGTTTAGCAATTTGAAAAGAGAGATCTTCAGAGTCCTAATCAACACTCCTTATTACACAATTTAACTATTTAGATGGTCATTTGAGGTCATTTAGTAGTTCACGATTTGCGAATTCCATATAGAAACTCAGAATGTATGTCTTTCACAAAGAAATGGATCCCTCATATTCCTTTGAGTCAGCAAAGATCTCAGCTGGGCTTCCTTGTCTTTTTCACAGTGTGTTTCTGCCTAAAAACGGTGCCTTTCCAAAGCCACTCTCACACCCCGACATTTAAGAGTCAATGTCATGTTCTCTCTCTAGCACCAAGTATTGTTCTTTCCAGTCATATGAATTTTGTTTTAGCAAGCAACAGCATAAATCATTTATTTGTTCTGCCTGAGAAAGGAAAGGAGAAAGTGTAGAGTTCAAAAAATTCTTTTCAAAGAGCCACAAGATGTAGTTTTTCATTAGATTACATAAGATTTTTGCTTACTCAAGCCAAAAGAATATGGAAAATAATAATTAGCCCATAGTAAAGCTACTTGAGGGCTTTTTGAAGAGTTAAACTGTGGTATTATTTATAGACAAAAGGGTAATATTTTCTGTGTTTTCTCGCCTCAATTTGTCTTGTTGCTTTAACACATTACACGTTATAATGTAATCTATGAGATAGAAACAATACCAGGAGTCCTAATTAAATTAAAAGTAATTACCAGTTGTACAGATAGGGCTTTCAATTGAGCAGCAGGAAGTTGATATTTTGTCATCCCCAGTTTATCTCCATGCACCGAGCACGATTCTTTGTACCAGTTATTAATGGCGTTTTCTCAACGGTCATGAAGAGTGTGGGAAATAGGGAACGAGGAAGAGAACAAAAGGAAGAGAGGAATTAGAGGAGGCTCAGAGGGCGACAGAGACAGAGAGGAAGCTTTCTGCTGCTGTTCTTCAAACAGGATCCAGGGAAATTTTTCATACATTGAGGGACCTATTGCCATCCTTTACTCACCTATGAAAGAAATATTTGCCCAGCCCATATTCGTAACATATCCTAATTTTTCTTGATCACAAACAGAATTTTAAAAAGAGAACCTCACATATTCTATGCTCAAGGTTTGGTTTATGATGTGACAGATTTTCTATTTTCAGGAAGAAAAAAAATAGTTCCAGCTCCCAACAGGAATTTAATTTGAGAGAGGGAGGGAAATGGCAATATATAAAGATTTCCTACTGTCCAATTTCTTAGTCTGCTTTTCAGCTGGGCATCTTTTAACAATTGGAAGCATTGCCATTCTCCCACCAGGAAACACAGCACAGGCTTTTAAAGAGCATTTACAGGGTGATGTCCATTTGATTGACCGTTATCTTGCTGGCATGCTGCTGCTACAAATATGAGCAATTATTGGGAAAGCAGTCAAATTAAATTTTCATAACTATAAAACTGCATTTTACCTTAGGGGCACAGCTTCCTTCCTATTTCTACAATCTATTTTCTATGCTTTATATTAAATCTAAATAAATGAATGTTTATCAACATTAATATTTTAACATAGTATGCCAGTCTGTGCCCTCTCTCCTAACAACTTTTTCATCTTTTTTTAAGGAATGTACTACAAGAGAGTTTAACTTTTCTAGTATGATGTGGGTCATTTTGTATAGGCTATTGTTAAGGTGTTCTTTCTTATCCATGAAAAGAATACCTTTGACTAATTCTTGCCTTTAATAATCAAATAAAATCAACAAATGTCTTACATGAAATCAAGTTTAATTTTTTTTAAAGATTATTCTTACCAAGGTATTAAAGGCTGGTTACCTCAATAAAGCCATCCAATATGGCTGACAAATATTGTAAGTGGTAGGTGGCTTGCTGTGTTCCCTTCCCATACTCACGGCTGATGTTGCCAAATGATTATAGCACACAGTTCATAATTGAGACCAGATATTGGCTCTTGGCAGCTATTTCAACTGATTTGAGTTGACAGAAAATGTGAAATCTATTTTGCTATCCCTGTTGTTTTATCTTTGTGCTCTTTCTGTCCTGTCTGGCATTTTCCCATATCTGTCCGTCTTAAACTACACTGGGAAACCCAGCCTCACCAAGTCTCGATTCTTACCTGAACCACCAAATCCTGTTACTCCCAGTTTTATCCTTCAGATCTAGCTCAAATCCTATCTCTTTCATGCAGCATGAAGTTTCCCCAAATTTCTCTGGATCACATTGATCTTTCTTCTCGGGTGATTATGCCCTTGTTGCTAGAGTGACCATCTGTCCTGGTAATATGACAGCAGAAAAGAAAAATCCCTGGAGATGTAATCTAAGTTAGCGTCTCATTTAGAGAGGCAAAGAGTCTCAAAATTCTGTAGTTGAGCATATCTCATCTGGATATAAAATTGGGCAGATCAGAATTAAAATACTTCTCAGTTCTTCCGTTGCTTGATTTCTAAAAGATGAAATTTTGATTTAAGGAAAGGAAAAAATCTTTCCAGGAAACAGCCATGGGAAAGGATAAAGAAAGAAGGAAACATCCTAGGAAGAAATGATAGGTTTTTTTGGGAATCTGTCTATAGAGCTGCTGGATGTGATGGGGCATTTATAGCTCACCTCACTGACTTTATTCATCATCAATAAATATTAATAGTGAGTATGTTAAGTTGAAGATTTATTCATGACTGTGACCTTGACCATGTGCAGTATTGCTATTCGGCAGGACTATTATCATCCTCTTACTTTAGCTGCAGCTCTGTTTTAAAATGGCAAGAAAAAGGAGGAAAGAGTAGGAAACAAACTCTTTACTGTCAGGACGAAATTAAGTAAAATGTTGTTTGGAATATAGAATGGTGAGGAATTAGAGAAAGCTCATTTAACTACTCACTCTTAGGCATGGCACCAACCCATGCATATACTACTTTCAAGTAGTTGAAACATGAGGGAGGATAAAATATTAATCTAGGGAGCTACATGATTTATTATATTGGAGACTGTGTGTGCAAAAGAATGATGCAAAAATGTTTGTTTTCCTAATAATGGTTAACGCTCTTTTTTTCATTCATCACGTGCTGATATGCCTTTTTGATGATTTTCTTAATTTTTTTCCATCTCAAAACTGTCATGCCAAAGTTACATCCAAAGTGAATATTAGCAAGGAAGTAACTTTTTGAAATATCTGCTAATCTTCCAAATCTTAAGCATTTGTATGGACTGAAATGGCTTTAGTAAATGGGAAGAAATGAAAGAAATGTAGGAAGTGATTCATACCTTCCCCATGGTAAAATATGGGCGACTGTGGACTGAACATCTGTGTTTCTCAAGGGAATCAGCCCTACGGTTTCAGGCAGTGAATGACATTTTTGAATCCCTTCCAAAGGCTACCCACCTTTCTTGGCTACATAGAACTGGGCCAGGCAAATAAACAACAGCATTTTTTCTCTCTCTCTGTGCTGGACAGTATACTAGGTGCTTTGGGCAAGGATGCCAGAAGGTGTATATATGGTGCATTGATACAGCTGCATACTCTATTCTTGCTCTTGACTTATTATCAAAGGTCTTCTTTCTCAGGACAAGAGCTGGATGAGCTTCTTCTTACTTCAGCAAAGTGATGCCAAATATTGGTTTCTGAAACTGGCCCCCTGATACAGTCCTTTGTTTCCTGAGAGATCCAGGCTTCAACCACCTAGGAAAGACCTCAATACACCTCATTGCTTCATTTGTTGAGTTGCCAATTGATGTTCAGGATTTTCCAGTGTGATTACCAGCACAGACAACCACTCTGAGTACTCCTTTTAGCATCATTTTCTTAATTAGACTTTTTGGGAAAATTATTGAATCCTGATTCAGGAGGTACATTCAACTGTGCAAGTGAGACAATTCATGTTTACTTAAAATTATTCGATGATTCATCTTAGTTTCCCACTTTAGTTATTCATTTGTTTATTCATTCCATAAGTCATTTATTCAACAGTCATTTAAAAGTCTATTATTTGGCAAGTTTTGTGCTCATTGCTGGGAATTCAAGCAATGAAGAGATGACAAACAGGTTACCGGATGCAACGAAACTTAACTGTGGTACTGGAGATCTGCATTACAAAGTAATTTTTGACTCTCAACTACAGTAGTATAAGATTATTTCTATTCATTAAGCATTATGAAGTATCTACTCTGTGAACTCATAGGCAGTTCTAGATACAACAGTGAGTGCTATGAAAGGAATGCACTGTGGTTCTTCCCTTCTAGGAATCCTAATGTGATCCCAGATTCAAGCATATTTAACATTATTCTTAGAAGTAAGACATTGTAGGAATAAATGAAGTGCTATGAGAGGTAAGGGAGGGAAAGAGCAAGAGAGAAAATGAGGGAGGGAGGGGCGAGGGAGGGAGAAAGAGAGAGAGAGAGAAAATTTGGGAAGATGTCTTGCAAGAGAAAGCGTTGGAATTGAAACTAACACACACTGAAAGGGTGGAGGGGAATTGGGAAGAGATGGCAAGTCTTTCCTAACAGATTAAAACCAACCCACCCACCAACCAACCAACAACCTAGATGTTAAGATAAGCAAGTAAGCCTGATAACAAAACCAGACAAAGATACTACAAAAAAAGAAAATTACAGACCAGTATCACTGATGAATATAGATGCAAAAATCCTCAACAAAATACTAGCAAACAGAATCCAAAAAGACATTAAAAGGATCATACACCATGATCAAGTGGGATTTATCCCAGGTATGCAAGGATTCTTCAATATATGCAAATCAATCAATGTGATACACCATATTAACAAATTGAAGAATAAAAACCATATGATCATCTCAATAGATGCAGAAAAAGCTTTTGACAAAATTCAACCCCCATTTATGATAAAAACTCTCCAGAAAGGGGGCATAGAGGGAACCTACCTCAACATAATAAAGGCCATATACGACAAACCCAAAGCAAACATCATTCTCAATGGTGAAAAACTGAAAGCATTTCCTCTAAGATCAGGAACAAGACAAGGATGTCCACTCTCACCACTATTACTCAACATAGTTTTGGAAGGCCTAGCCACGGCAATCAGAGAAGAAAAAGAAATAAAAGGAATACAAATTGGAAAAGAAGAAGTAAAACTGTCACTGTTTGCAGGTGACATGATACTATACATAGAGAATTCTAAAGATGCCACCAGAAAACTACTAGAGCTCATCAATGAATTTGGTAAAGTTGCAGGATAAAAAATTAATGCACAGAAATCTCTTGCATTACTATACCCTAATGATGAAAAATCTGAAAGAGAAATTAAGGAAACACTCCCATTTACCATTGCAACAAAAAGAATAAAATACCTAGGAATAAACCTACCTAGGGAGACAAAAGACCTATATGCAGAAAACTATAAGACACTGATGAAAGAAATTAAAGATGATACCAACAGATGGAGAGATATACCATGTTCTTGGATTGGAAGAATCAATATTGTGAAAATGACTATACTACCCAAAGCAATCTACAGATTCAATGCAATCCCTATCAAATTACCAATGGCATTTTTTACAGAACTAGAACAAAAAATCTTAAAATTTGTATGGAGACACAAAAGACTCCGAATAGCCAAAGCAGTCTTGAGGGGAAAAAACGGAGCTGGAGGAATCAGACTCCCTGACGTCAGAGTATACTACAAAGCTACAGTAATCACGACAATATGGTACTGGCACAAAAACATAAACATAGATCAATGGAACAAGATAGAAAGCCCAGAGATAAACCCACGCACCTATGGTCAACTAATCTATGACAAAGGAGGCAAGGATATACAATGGAGAAAAGACAGCCTCTTCAATAAGTGCTGCTGGGAAAACTGGACAGCTTCATGTAAAAGAATGAAATTAGAACACTCTGTAACACCATACACAAAAATAAACTCAAAATGGATTAGAGACCTAAATATAAGACTGGACACTATAAAACTCTTAGGGGAAAACATAGGAAGAACACTCTTTGACATAAATCACAGCAAGATCTTTTTTGATCCACCTCCTAGAGTAATGGAAATAAAAACAAAAATAAACAAATGCGACCTAATGAAACTTAAAAGCTTTTGCACGGCAAAGGAAACCATAAACAAGATGAAAAGACAACCGTCAGAATGGGAGAAAATATTTGCAAACGAATCAACAGACAAAGGATTAATCTACAAAATATATAGACAGCTCATGCAGCTCAATATTAAAGAAATAAACAACCCAATCCAAAAATGGGCAGAAGACCTAGATAGACATTTCTCCAAAGAAGACATACAGATGGCCAAGAAGCACATGAAAAGCTGCTCAACATCACTAATTATTAGAGAAATGCAAATCAAAACTACAATGAGGTATCCCCTCACACCAGTTAGAATGGGCATCATCAGAAAATCTACAAGCAACAAATGCTGGAGAGGGTGTGGAGAAAAGGGAACCTTCTTGCTCTGTTGGTGGGAATGTAAATTGATACAGCCACTATGGAGAACAGTATGGAGGTTCCTTAAAAATCTAAAAATAGAATTACCATATGACCCAGCAATCCCAATACTGGGCATATACCCAGAGAAAACCATAACTCAAAAAGACACATGCACCCCAATGTTCATTGCAGCACTATTTACAATAGCCAGGTCATGGAAGCAACCTAAATGCCCATCGACAGACGAATGGATAAAGAAGATGTGGTACATTTATACAATGGAATATTATTCAGCCATAAAAAGGAACAAAACTGGGTCATTTGTAGAGACGTCAATGGATCTAGACACTGTCATACAGAGTGAAGAAAGTCAGAAAGAGAAAAACAAATATCGTATATTAACGCATATATGTGGAACCTAGAAAAATGGTACAGATGAACCGGTTTGCAGGACAGAAATTGAGACACAGATGTAGAGAACAAACGTATGGACACCAAAGGGGGAAAGCGGCAGGGGGTGGGGGTGGTGGTGAGATGAACTGGGAGATTGGGATTGACATGTATACACTGATGTGTATAAAATGGATGACTAATAAGAACCTGCTGTATAAAAAAGTAAATAAAATTAAATTCAAAAAAAAAAAAAAGATAAGCAAGTAAGGTCAGTTTCCAAGAACAGTAAGAAAAATTGTTCTGGATAGAGAGTTCAATCTAGAAACGTGAGTAAAGGCTGTGTTGTGAAGGAATTTAAATAATAGGTTGAGCAAGTCGGACATTATGGAGCATGTGGAAGAGACCTAAAGGAAGCTTTTCCAGCAACGGAGTGACATTAGTTTGATCTGTTTCAGAAAATAATGTCGGTGGCAATACTCAAGATGTATGGAAAGGGAAAGAGCCTGGATATAGGTTAGGCAACAACCTTAATTGTTTGGGTGAGAGATAATGAGATATCCAACTAGGGCCGAGGAAGTGATTATTGAAAGGAGGAGATAGATTGGAAAAAGTGAATTGAGGCAAAACCAATAGAGATTTCGGACCAATCAGATGGTAGTGGTGTGGTATTTGTGAGTGAAATGAGAGGGAAGCTCGAATGGGACATTTTCTAATACCTGTATTCTATGACTGAGTACTATATTCTATAGCATATTGGATTTTGCAATTAGTAAGTTTTTGATAATTTTTAAGAGAGCTGTTTTAGTAACTGTTAGAGATAATACCACAATCATAATAAATTGCTTGCAAAGTGGAAAAGAGGAATTTCTATCAGTGAATAAGGTCAACACAATTTGTTAATTGCAGAACTAAAAACTGGTCCCCCAAATCAGATTTCTTCAAGATCAGATTTCTTCATTTCTTAGAGCCAAATATGTTTCTTTGATGCAAGAAAAGATTATAAAAGTATTTCCTTATTTTAATAATAAAAATGACAACTAACATTTATGGAGCATTTGGTATGTGCCAGGGACTGCTCCCGACTGGCTTATATGCACAATGAGAATGCAGATCATATAGATCATACAGGAATTGGTATTAGCACTCATCAGCAGCAGTTTCATTTTCTGTTAAAAATGATAAATACGAAAAAAAGGTTGAATCCTGATATCTAATTTGTAAAATGGTTTGTTTTTTTTTTAGTCCGATATTTGTTTGGATACCCATCATGCAGAAATCCTGATGCTGAAACAGAAAATGAAATGAAATATTCTGCAATTTCTAGCTGGCTACTTGGCTCTTCTGAGCCCTTAGCTTCAAGGATTTTTCAAAATATATTTTTCTGCACCACAGCTCAAAGTTGCTAAATCCAGAAATTGAAACATTCTGAGAACCAAATCATTTCAGGGTGAATCAAAGCTCTTGGAACATTGCCCTAGGATTTTGAAGATAGTGTTTAATAGTGAAAAATGTTCAATATTTTTAAGGAAATCCCAATTACGGAAGGCTGCCCCATTCACATCCCTGACGATGCAGGGTGTCTGACACAGAATGCCTTGTTTCAACCTTCACTCCTGTGAAGAGCCAGGACCCCATGGGTGAAGGTGAAGGTCTTCTGGCCCCTGGCAGCTCTGACAGCACTGCCCTCTTGTAATTACCAATTGTGAGGAAATCTGAGGCTGATGTCTGTTTCTAACTCCACCTTAAAACCTGGAAATATGTTCCCTCCTTTATTCCATTCTAACCAGCTTCTATTCTGGCTGCCATTTTAATTTCAGCAACTGTGACGGTTTTGAGCAAGAGTTTGTCTCTCTGCTCAAACCCTCTCTAGGACCTAGTCTGTGTTTTTGCTTGTTTGTGTTCTGCAGCACTGGTAATGGAAACAGAAGATGGGAAGAGAGAGAGTGAACATAGTTAAACAAATCTTAAGACTAGGAGGTGTTTTAACATAGTGGGAGGGGCATGAATTATGGAATCAGACAGTAATGTGAACTTACTGACTGTGTAACTTGAGGCAAGTTATTGAATGATTTTGTATCTCAGCTTTCTCATCTGTGAAATGAGGATAATAAAACTCACATCATAGGACATTTGGGAGAATTAAATGAAATGAACACATAGATCATACTGTAGGTGATTAATACATGGGGATGGGTGCTATTAGTAGTAGTAGTAATATTGATAACAGTGAAAGAGTGGAATAAAAATAAAGATGAAGCAGGAATGATGGAAAACCATGGGGTAAAGAGCCATCAGCTGCAATGCTTGACAATTCAGAAGATGCTCTAATACCTCTCTATAAAGTGATGGAGCAACTTGACCATCTTGATTCCACAGAAACTTTGCCTCTCATAGACAGGAATGTAAGGTAGTGTGAAGCTATGTTAACCTGAAATAACCTCTCTCTCCTTTTCCCAAGTTCAACTCATTTTTCAGAGGCTACCAGAGTTATCTTTTTCTAGGATGCTGTCACCACTGATCTAACAATGACCTCCTTTTCTACTGAATTAAGGCAATAAATTACATACCATCTGGTATGTCCTCTGATTACTTCCTGGAGGTGTGGTTTCCAAATGAGATCAAGTTTTCCTTGAGTAAAAGAAACTTGCCTTATACTTCTTATATATTCACCATAGGACATTGGGTGTTTGAGCAAACACAGAAACCCTAAACCAAACACTGTAATGAGGAGATGAAAAGAGTAGTAGCCTTAAGTTTCTTGTACCAGAGAAAGTCCATTAAAGGGGCGGGTTTTTTTCTTTCCTCAATAGATAATAAATTTTCTTCCAGATGTATAAGGAGTATCTACATTTTCCTTGTTAATTTTCCACAATTTAGCCTCCCTGTCCTCTCCTTCATAAACATTCATAGACCCTTGACTTAGATGGACTCTTTACCATTATTTTATTTAATGTTCACATTTGACCATGAGTACAATGTTAGCCCAAGTACTGTAGTGATAATAATTAAGTGAGGTTTGATGCCCAAGACTCAGAGGACTTCAAGCCCAGGCTTTTCATGGCTTTCCACCCTTAATTAAAGATGACTCTCTAGCTGACCATCTATATACACTGCCTTATTATCATCTCTTATTTTCCCCCATTCAAATCATTTAAGAAAGTTACATTTCACAGAGATGAAATATATGATTAAGCAGGGATTTCAATTGGGCTCAATTAAATTTTGCTAGGGATCTATGGAGCAATTCACAGTAAGGCTTTGTGTTGTGAAATTAATTTTATTTTACATTTCTAAACTTGAGAAGAACACACATACACCTGCATATATGCATATGTATAAATATAAATGTGTATATATACATACATGCAAACATGCACACACACTTCTCAAATCTCTTCTCTCTGATAAGCAACATTCTTATCATTATTCTTTACGTTTGTCTGTCCCAGTGTAACAAAATGCTGTGTCAGAAAGCATTCAGTACAAATATTGTCATTTAGGTCAGAATATATAATGTGGGGGCATGGAGATTGACAAAACCCAAGTAAAAAAAGCACAAAAATGAGAGGGGAAATGTAAATAATTCTCATGTTCTCCAGTCTTAACTTGATTATCCTAATACCATATCTCCTCATATTGTTCCTCCACCTTTCCTCTATTGTATTAGTGGATTGTTGTTATGTAACAAATTATTCCCAATCTTAACAGCTTGGAGGATCTCTTTAACAGCTTATTAACTCACACAGTTTCTGAGAGAGTCTTAGCCTCTTAATTCTGGCTCAGGGTGTCTCATGAGGTTGTAGTTAAGTGGTCCATGGGGGATGCAGTCATCTGAAGGCTTGACTGGGGTTGGAGGGCTTCCTTCCCAGCTCATTCATGTGGCTGTTGGCAGGAGGCTTCAGCTCTTCACCATGTGGGATCCTCCATATGGCTGCCCACACATGGCTTTCCTCAGAGCAAGTGATGAGGGGGTGGGGAGGATGAGTGTGTGTGTCTGTGTATTTGTGCATGTGTGTGTGTGTGTGTTTGTGTGTGTAAGAGAGAGAAAATGATAGAGGGACGTCACAAAGAAAATGGAGCCAGTGTCATTTATAATCCAATATATGGATCACACAGACCCACCTGTTACAGTGTGTGAGGAGACGACACAAGGATGTGAATACCAGGAGACAGGGATCGTTGGGGGTAATCTTGGAGGTTGGCTACCACATCTCCCCTCCCTCTTAACTTTCCTCCTCTTTTTGAAACCTCTCTCTTTGGAATAGTTGCCAACTGGTAACAGTTTTGCTTCATTGCTATTTATCTACATATATCATCAATTTTCATTGCTTGACAAAAAGGTTTTCGTTTGAAAAATTTAAATGATTTGTTTCTTCAGAAAATATAGCCAATGCTCTTTTCACCGTGTTACTGGACAGTAGAGGGTGCTGTTGGTGTGTGTGGACCTACATTGAACACTGACGGTCGAGCTAAGATGGGGCTGGTCCAGTTCTCATCTTGAAAAATAGTCAGATGATTTCTAATCTGATTGGTTTCTAAATATCTGTATTTCAATTCTAAAAATTAAAATTTCTTTTTCTTTAGCCAATAAATACGCAACATTAGGCTTTCCATAAATGCTTCTGTTAATTCCCAATGGTCTATTTGTAGTTTTCCTTGCTGCATGCTTTTTGGCCCTAATAATGGCTGAGAAGAGCTGAAGGAGGAGACACATGATAGTTACTTTGACAGGGATTGTGCACAGATCATGAGGGACAATACCTTCTTTACTGGATTTGGCTTCTCCTTTAAGATTGATGTTTTTAAGATCCTTTTTGGCATGTTGGCATATTGCAGGAGTATTGACTACAATCAGTCATTTCTATGACTGATACTGAGTTGATAAGGGATAAGTTATTTTCTCCTACATTAGAATGGGATGAGTGTTTTGCAGGGGCCCTTGTGGGGAATGTTTTTTCTTCCTTGACTCTTTCTTTCAGAGAGGATTTCCATCAGTGGTATGGGTCTTTTGCGGGGTACTCAATTGTTTTTAGACACATAACTATATGAATAAATTCCTAGTATTTGTAACAATATCTTGATGAGACTATTGTGCACTTGGCATGGTAATTTCTAGAAGAAAGACCCAGTTTCATTTCCCTAGTCTGAAAAATATTTTTCTTCTCTATCATATTTCACAAAATCGCATTTGGTCACCACTTATCCTATTGCAGTGTAGCGCAAAAAGCATTAATTTTTGAAGTAAAAAAGACCAAGTTTCAAATAACACTGTTCCTTACTTGCTGGGTGGAGTCTTATGCCTCACTTTGTCCCTCTGAGAAGTGAAAAGTAGTAATAGTAAGTATATTAGGCACTGTGTTAAGAGTTCCGCCTACATTCCATGGTTTAATTTTTATAGTAAGCTTTTGCCATGTGTACTAGTATTTTCTATATGTTTAAAAATAAGGAAATGAATTTGAGATACAAAGAGTTTAAGTAATCTGTTCAAGGTTATACAGCTGATAAATCATAAAGTTCAGATGCAAGCCCAAATGTGTGTAACAGTAAAGTTATCCCCTTAACCATTCTGCTATGCAGCAACCCATAATAATGCTGGTATTAGTAGTTTGAGAATTACATATGAAAATGAACATCTATTAGCCAGCAGAGAGTCTTGTAGTGTTAACACTTTAAATAAATGTTAATTCCCTTTACTTCTCTTATTTGGAGCCACTTAACTAACAGATGAAAGGAAGAACATCTGTTTAGAATGATGACCTCTGCTAAAAGAGGCTCTGTGGTAGTTTTGCATAATGACACCATGATTGTTTTTCTTGGAAAACAAATTATAAATGTCCATAAAATTGACAAAGGAACAAATTGGGCACTCCTAGATTCTTTCTGAAGCTTGAAAATCTTTGTGAAAAAAAACCACATTAAAGGGAGTTTTCCCTCTCTTAAGTAGTGCCTATTTTAATCATAACCTTTGGAAGAAAATTTAAATGTAAAAAGGTGAAAATTAAAAGAACTATAAATAACAACAAATGACTACCTTGTAAATACAAAGCCACATTCACTCCCAGGGCTGTTATGTCTACAAACTATTTGAACAACAGTTAATAAGCACATTCCCAATGAAAGAAAAAGGTAACTGATGTTCCACCTGAGTGCACTCTTTGTTGAGCATGTACGGAAATGGAGAGCTTGTAGATAGGGATTTCTGTGCTTTTTGCCTTAAGACATGTGCGTGTGCCCACCAAAGAAAATGAAGGGTTTTTCAGGTTCCCCAAATATTCCTTTACTAAATATTCATCTCTGTCAAAAAATAATAATGTGCTTTACTTGGATTAGCTGAAAAATCATCTTCCTTTCTTGATGGTTTTCCTTTTCTCTGTGTTCTCATGATGAGATAACCCACTTATGGTTCCCAGGCTGGGGTTATCTTGATTTACATGTTGTTTTTGAGGCTGTTTTATGGGGGATCAAAGGGCTGGACCAGGAACAGTGAAGAGTCTAAATCTTTGTGAGGGCAGACCAGTGAGTTGCTGGCCTACCTGAATTATATCCCATCCTCTACATTCTTAACTATAAACCTGGGAAGCTGTAGGGCTTACTTAGGCTTGTTATTTAGAAATTGGATGTCATATTCTTTGGGCCACAGAGGAGGCAACCCCAAATACTAAATTCTACCTTTTTTTTCATATTCAAATTCCTATAATTCCCCTGAATCTTTTTTCTTTTTTTATTATTATTTTTGGGGCAAATGTCATTATTCCAGATCATATTATTTTATATTAGAATAAATCTATGTTTTTGAAAAATCTGGCACATGAACAAGCTATTGAAGTGATTAAAGCTAGCATATAAAGGAAAGAATCACTTTTTATAATTGTTTGGGTTTTGGCTTACCTGGTTTCAAGTTCCAGCTTCACGAGTTACTATGTTTAATCATGGGTAAGATATCTAGTGTTTCTGAATCTTAGTTTTTAGTCATAAAATGGGGAAAGATAATGCTTATTTGGTACAGTTGTTTTGAAAATTCAATGAGATGGTCTATAAAATGCTTAGCATGGAGCCTAGTAGAGTTACATTTTACAGCCTGTGCCCCTTGACTATTTGAATTCACAAGGACAAAGAAAATCATCTGGATGTAGTACCAGAATATATTACAATTATAAATTAGTTATGCAAAACAATCTATTTCCTCTAGCCTACAAATATAGGTATCCAGAAGAAACATCTATGGCCCATAATTATTATTTATTAAGGACCTAATATATTTGTGGGAACCAATGTAACTGGTTTTTTAAAGATATATTATCTAAATGAACCCTCCTAGTCACCAATCTTTACTTTATAGATGAAGAAACCAAGGCTCATAGACAGTGAAGGTCTTGCTCATGATCAAATAGTTAATGGCAGAGCAAGAATTTAAAAACAGGTTCTGACTTAGCCACTATCTTCCAATGCCAACCCATTAGAGAAACTAAAAAACAATTGTAGGACTGCTCACAATATAGAATCATAGCCTTTATTTCTAAAATAAATGTTACTTGTATATTTCAAAGCGTACATTCTATTTTTAAGAGCTTTAACCAGTTTATGTCCCGAGAAAGAGCTTTGGAAAACCTTTGGCTCCATGAAGCTTTACACGGCTTTATTTTGACCACTGCTTTAGTTAGACTACAGCTGAATTTCTTCTGTAAGGTTTTCTTATATTTTTATGTTCACATTAATTGCACCATGTACAAAGGAGTTTCACATATGCTTACAAAACAAACCCTTACTATACTTTTGTAATTACAAAGTCTGCCACTAAATTACTGTTTCATGTGTTTGTGTTTCAATTATTAACTGTGGCGGCATATAACTAAAGCTGAAAACATGTCATTTCTATGATAACAAGTGAACACAATTAGCAGCATATCTATTCCACACACAAAATATATTCATTTGCATTCTGTCTCTATTTAACTGTATTTAGGCCAAGTCATGTCATTTCTCTGTTACCTTTTTTCAATCTAGAAGAAATCTGTCTTATTTTATATAAGTGCTTTTATGATGTCTAAATAAACAGAGTTGGCTGAGGTGAAGATCTGCAGACATATGCCTTACTCAGTTGGTTAATTTTCTGAAACTTCTAAAGCTCCCAATTTTCAGATTTGTGGTGATTATTTTTAAATTGATGAGATGTGTGCACGATAGAGCTTTGCAAATAAATTATATAGTTTTACAAATCTGACTGATGAATAAAATCTCTTTACTGCTTGCCAGCCATAGGTAAATGAGAAGTAACTATATTTGTTTGTGTTGTATTCACATTATATCAACCAGAACTTTTTGTGTGATAAGTAACAGAAATTCAACTCAAGTTGAATAAGTAAAAACGTGAATTAATGTGAGGAATTTGGGGTTTCACATAGAACTCAAACATCAGACTGCAACTGAACCTAACATATGAATTGACCAGGAACTTAAAGCCAATCTGATTTGGGTTCTTTCTCTGTTCTCTGAGTTTCTGCTTCATTCATCTCTCCACATTCTGCCTTATTCTGATTTGATCAGCCAGTCAGCTGTGGCCAGGGGGTGGAGCTTGCTGGGTGGGCCATGGGGTGGGCCATCTTGTTCCAACATGGCAGCTCCTTCTGTAATCTTGTGGATTGATTGCACATTTGTGATTATGAAGAGATATTCCTAGGAACAGGAATTCTGGCCTGGCATTCCTATCCGCTACTTACACACATGTGCAAATGAGCATATACAAATTAATGGTATATTTAAATGACCAAAATGTATTTCCAATAACATTGCCTGCTTAATGTCATGTCCTCAGATTACATGAAAACCAAACATGCTATAGTGAAAGAAGAAAGGACAATGGTTTCACTAAATGCAGTGAAGTAATAACAGTAGCTGCTATTATTGAGCTATTACCACAGAGCAAGGCACTGTGCTAAATGCTTTAGAAGCATGATCAAATTTAATTTTCACAACAATGCTATAGAGTGGAAAATAGTATTATCCCCATATAATGAAAGAAAAGGATGATGATGAGCTCCAATACTAACATTATTATTACATGATGAAACGGAGGTTTAGAGAGGGCAAAAGCCATCTCAAAATTGCTCAGTCATGAAGGGGCCTAGCTTAGATTCATTCTGTGGGCTTTGGGCCTATAAAGCCCATGCTTTTAACCATGAAACAGTTCATAATTGCATTTTACTTTTTATAGTGTGCCCTCTGTTCAGAATCTCAAGGTCAATTCCTAAAAACTAAGGGTCCAGAGCATTCCATTCTGCCATGTTTTGGTGGATTGAGATAAAGTGATAAGATTCTGCTTATTATAAGGGAGTTGTAATTGTAGCAGAAATTGTCTCGAAATGGTTCTTGAACTTTTTTTTTTTTTTTAACTTATTAATTAATTAATTTATTTATTTTTGGCTGTGTTGGGTCTTCGCTTCTGTGCAAGGGCTTTCTCTAGTTGCGGCAAGAGGGGGCCACTCTTCATCGCGGTGCGCGGGCCTCTCACTATCGTGGCCTCTCTTGTTGTGGAGCACAGGCTCCAGACGCGCAGGCTCAGTAGTTGTGGCTCACGGGCCTAGTCGCTCCGCGTCATGTGGGATCCTCCCAGACCAGGGCTCGAACCCGTGTCCCCTGCATTAGCAGGCAGATTCTCAACCACTGCGCCACCAGGGAAGCCCTTCTTGAACTTTTGTATCTTACTCCAGGTCTCTGTTGGTTTTAACCAGTTCTCCTTTTTAATGTCCGTCTCCTTTGCCCTGTGTACCAATTTTTCTACTCTTGTTCTTGAGAATAGGGTTCTGTCTTTGTTATTCTGCTTTTTCCTTTAAATTTTGAAGGCAAAAAACAAGCCAAAAAACCCTGTAAATCAAACCAAAACCAAGCCAAACAAAAAGGTATAAAGGATACTATATAACACCTGTGCACATGCCATCCAAAGTGAATAAACATTGGCATTTCGTCATATTTGATTCAGAACATCTTTAGGAACTAAAACATCAGAGACAATGTTGAAGTCCTTCATACTCTCCTCTTAAGGCCCCCTCCCTCCCCCTCACCAGAGGACAATATGTATACAGTCCATGATGTTAGCCTTTACCACGAATACATTCTGTTGGGCTGACTATGTACATATTTTAAAATTTACATCATTTGTATCACACCATACATAATGCTATGCTATTTGCTACTCAGTATTATGGGTTTGAGATCTCTGTTGAGTAATGTCAGTTACCTAATCATTGAATAATAATCTAATACATTAGTATTGTAAGATTTAATTATTAGTTAACCCATGAATGGACAACTAAGCTATTTCCAAGTTTATACTATTTAAAATAATGCCACAATAATATCCTTATACATGTTATACAAATATTTGAGAGTTTCTCGTATATATGAGCTTATAGTCCAATGGGGAAAGATGCCTTATATTAGTGGTTATTCATAAATGCTATGAATAAAAATAATGGTACAAGGGGAAAGAACATGAATATGGTGAGGAAGAAAGTTGTTCAAATATCTTGGAGGAAGACTCATCCTGGCTAAGGGAATAGCAAATATTAAGGCCCTGAGACAGAAAAATCCTCAGTATACTGATATTTTATCCTGAAATACAGATGCACTCCATTATTTATTTCAATTATTTACCTAGAGTTTCTATTGTATTTCTGCACATAAGTATAGCATGATTTATAAATGATGGGAGGTTATCACTTCCTTATCAAACTCTATGTCAATTATCTCTTTTTCTTATTTAATGATTGAATGTAAACTCCAGTATAATGTAAAGGAAAGGGAAAGAGAGAGCTAACATAATTTCTTTAACTTTAATGAGAATATAGCGAAATGTTTAACATATCTTTAGTAAAAACCCTTCATGAGATTAAGGGTGTTCTTTTTTCTATCCTTTCACTGTTAAAATATTTTTTTTAATTGGTAATAAGTTGTAAATTTTTCTGCAGAACTTTTAATGAAAAATAGCAGTACCACGCCTAACTCTGATTCTTACGCCAAGATATCACCAATTTTGGTTTTCTCCATCCTTCCTTTTAAAATGTCCTTCATATTTCTGAATAATATGCTAACATGACTATTTCTTGATTTTTTTAGTGTTAGTTTAGACTTTCTGCTAGAGGAGCTGAGGATTTAACTCTCTTTTCTCTACTCCATTCACACTTTCCCTATCCCTTTCTTATGATAGATACATAAAATTTTCAGTTAACACAATATTCAGTGTTATTATACATAGAATACATATCTCAATAATGTATATGTAATAACATAAAATAATGTATATATGACAGCCAAGCTATGTAGTATGCTATGTGTGCCTTTATTCTCTTGTATAACTCTGTTCCATTTCCCCCTTGCTTTTGTGGAGCACATCCTCCAATAGTTTCCCAAAAAAGGATGACTGTGGCAGGTAGTACATATTTTAGATCTCTACCATCTGTAAAATTTTTTATTTCTACCCTCATACTTGATTGGAAATCTGGATGGAAAGAGAATTCTAGAATATAAAAACACTCCCTCAGAACTGTGGAAGAATTTTTGCATTGTCTTCTAGTTGCCAGTGCTGCTATTAAATGTCTGATGTTATTTTAATTAATACTTTTTCTATGATTCTTTTTTACATTAGAAACTGTTTTTAAGTTTTTTCTTACTAGAAGCTTATAAGTTCTCTTTATCCTTAGTGCCTTGAAATCTCATGATAATGTGGCTCAGAGTCTGCAGTTCTAGGAAATCCTTTTCTTTATTCTTTGATATTTTCTCCCTCCTGTTTTTCTGCTTTTTCTGAACTTTCATTAATTCAGATACTCTTTTAAAAATCTTTTCTTCCTTATTTTTTAAAGTCTCTTTGGGTTTTTGTTCTACTTTCTAGGAGGTTTTTCCAACTTTATCTTTCAACTCTTCTATTAATGTTTTATTTCTGATATCACTTTTTTTAAATTTCAAAAACCTCTTTCAGAATTTCTGAATGTTTCTTTTATAAGACTTCCTATTCTTGTTTCAGGAATGCAGTATCTTCCCTTTTCTTTGAGACTATTAAATTATTATTTTTTTGATGTTTTCTTCTGCTTCCTTTGTCTCTGAATCCTCCACTTTTCTTTTTTTGCCTTATTTATTTGTTTCTGTCTCTTTCTCAAAAGTCTGGTGATCTGTCAATATTTGCCCATGTTAAAGTATGAAACACAAAAAGGCACGAACCAGATATGAAGATGTTGGGCAGTGAGTTTATTATAAAGTTATGGGACTGTTATTGTAAGTTTTTCTCTTAGGCAGACTGGTTTCCTCAGAGAGGAGTCTCCTAATTCTCTGCCTGAGGATTGAAAGTTTCTCTCCCAGGGGCAAAGGGAGAAGAGGCTAGTGTTCTCACATATCGAGATATAAACATTCACTGAGCCTTTTGTTTCCAGGACAGTTCCCTTAGCTCTAATGTTTGTGCTCATGCCCCCTCTTGTTTAAGAGAGTAGACATCTTCAGCCAGTTGTCTAAGACTAGGTGGCTGGCAATGCTGCTCTGTGCGATGATGAGGGTATCTAGGACTCTAATGTCTTCAAATGCAAAATTTCAATCAATCTGCCTGTTAGTCCCACCGACATCTTAAAAATATAATGTGTCTCTAAGTCCTGTTTTTCAGGGCTCGGAGGCATGGACTGGCTTATTTTTGGCTCCGCGTTACTCCACCCCTCTGCTTCCCAGTTCAAACATTTTGTCAACATCATCATTTCTCCCATTCTTTTCTCTTGTGGACTTTTTGCCCTTTTGATATCTTTAGCATCATTTAAGTGGGGTTTCATAAAGGAATTAAATGCAAGGATAGTTTTCAAATATCAGGGCAGTACTGAAAAGACAAAGTTGCTAACTTAAATGGATTCCTACTAGTCAAATTGTGAAAAATTTGAACATAAAATAAAATCAATACTAAATGTAATAATTAATGTTATTATGATGGTTAATTGGAACAAGTTGAGTCTGTGAAAGGTCATAGATCCTTAATGATTCTCATATAAGAGAGAATATAAAGTGTAAAAAATTAGATAATTGTAATTCAAATAGGAATAAATATAATAGCATATGTTTTATTTTTATTGATTTTAACAATTAGAAAAGGGTTTATATGTGGATAGGTTGTTCCTAAACTATGAACATATGTAATTGTTCATATTTTAATGATCAAAAAATAGGAATTCCCTGGCAGTCCAGTGGTTAGGACTCTGTGCTTCCACTGCAGGGGCCACGGATTCGATCCCTGGTCAGGGAACTAAGATCCCACATGCCTCGTGGTATGGTAAAAAAATAAAATAAAAATAAAATAAAGTAAAATAAAGAACACATGGAACTTTGAGTAAGCCACATAATTCTAGAACAAGTGGGGAAAAAGGATGACTAAAAATGATGGACTATAAATGTGTAGTTTAAAAAGACTTCTACAAAAAAATAGAATTCAGATTATAAATCATAGTGAAAAGTATATACAGAGGTAGACATTCTGACATGGATGGAGTGTGGTGGCATCTAGATCCTTTCCTGTGTGCTCCTCCAGCATCAGTCCAGATTAAAAGCTCATTGACTCAAGATTTTTACTTTGCTAAAATAATATAAACTTTATTATGCTCAGTAATTAGCCTTATAATAAATCAAGACTGTAGCTTCTTTAAGTAATTATAAGCTTCCAAATGATAAGAGGAAGTAGACATTTTACTAAGTAGCATAACAAAAAAGAAAGCAAAGACTTTTCCCATGTGTATGGTGTGTATTATAGGACCACACACAAAATGTCTAAATTTATGTAATGTGAACTTTAAAGTAATCAGGTAGGAAATTAGAAGAATTAGATAGGAGGAACTGAGTATGGGATTATATCAATCTTTTCCTTTTTCCTTTGTGTTTTATTTATTTTGACGTAAGCTGGTCTTAATTGAGGAATTCTCAGTTTTTTTCTGTTGCTGGTATTTCTGTTCTCTTGCTTGAAGAAATGGATAATAAGGAGACCAGGGAAGTCACATCCCTGAGGGTACAATTTATGTGTTATTTTTTAGCATGATTATTTGGGAAATCTGCAAGTTTAATTTATTATGTTTCATTATGAGTCTGAGTCATGAAATTGGGTGTTCCCTTTAAGTTTGTGATTTTGCGTGTTCTTTTGACTATGTAACATACACTAATAAATGTCAGGTTTCAAATAAAATGAATTATCTGGTCCAATTACACATCTAATATTTGAGTTTTCCCAGCAACATTCCTACCAAGTGGAAACCATCAACCTCTGAATGCTAGTAATGGTATTGTCAATTCACTTCCTGTTCTCATATACCTACCATTTTTTCTAGTCTTATCCCTTGCATTGTCGAAACAAGCCTAATGTGTTGTGTTCTTTCTGCCTAGAATGCTTTTTGCCACCTTTACAAGACACAATCATACCAATATTTGAAAAATAAAATTAAATTGTATTTCTTCTATGTGTGTTCCACTAGTGTTCCTTGGTTATTATAAATAATTTTTGACATTCCTTCTCTCAGAAAAAATAATTGCTCTCTTTTTGGTAACATGGGAAATTGTCTTAAGCATCAGTATAAAAATTGTCACATTAGGCATGGTTAGTTGTATAAACATTTATGTCTCTACTATTAACCAAAATTTTAACCTACTTAAGATGCCATATCATAGTCACCTTGTACTTCCCAGTATGGTATCTTAAACAGTAAGTGTAAACAAAATACTTTGAAATTAATTTATTTGAAAAAAATTTCCCAGCTCTATGACCATTTTTATGGCAATGGGCTTCTTAGAGAAAAGTGGTATAAAACACAAGACAAAACAAGCAAGATTCCATATTCTTGCTATAAAGGGGACTGCAGAATTTTAAAATTTTACATATAATTATTCATCAGCTTTTAAGGGGCAAAACTAAGTTGCCACCAGCTGCAAAATACTCTTCTTCTTGAGCAGCTGTAAACCAACATCTCAACAAAACATAAGAATACACCCAAAGGAGTAATGGGAACTTCATTTCTTCCAGACTATGTGATGAGCTTTTGGAAGACTTTTAGGATTCTTCCAACATCAGAGCCATAGTTCCTATACCCAACAAGTTAGTGGGCAGATCTATGTTGGGTCACCACTTGTTAAGAAAGAAGTTTACTCATGTTGATTAGTGGTTGCCTCTTCTTAAATTTGTTTTGCTTTTGAGGAGATAATTAAACCAGTATTGCTAGAGGTGACACTGATTTTGTTGTGGTTAAAATCTTGGGGCTTGAGGCTAAAGAGACATTACTTCAGATCCTTGATCTTCTGAGATAACATAAGAACCTATGACAAGTCCAATAGCTTATCTTCATTTCCCTTTTCTCATCTGAATAAAAATGGAAAAAAAGATCTATTTATCTCTGACTGATGTTCTGTAGATTATATGGCATATTTAAAGCATTTGCTAAATGCCCAGCCCAGCACTAGTAAATGCTCAAAACTGTCAGCCGTCACATCAGCATCAGCATCATTATTAGTAATAAGAAACTCGGTATTTATTAGGTGCATATAAAACAATAGATGTAATTACAAATTAATGTTAATAAGTGTCAGATGAAAACTAAATAAATATTTGGCATCAGTAGGGACCAGGAGGAAATTTCCTTTTGCCACTTTTTTCTCCTTCCATTTATCAGGCAAAAATATTGGATTGAATGAGAAAAATAACACAGCTTTAAAAATAACTTCATAAATTCCTCCTTGTGCATGTGTCCATCTTTGTATGCTGCTTCCTTTAGATTGCAAGGAACTTGCAACCTTTAGGCCAAGGACTGAATTTAACCTAGTGTTTAATATGGGCATTTATTTATTCAGTTCTTAAAACTTCACTCTTGAATAAGCTGCCTTGGAGCTAAGGAGATCAAGCATCCCATTTTTTGAGGGATTATTTTATTTTTTAGTACATTTGATGTGTGGCCTGTGAAATCCTAAGAGTATGGCAATTTCTCCCCCCATTTTTTCATATTGCAAATATGCTTACTCTAGTGTAGTAGGATTGTCATTTCTGTGTTCAGGCAGTGGCTCTGCAGTCAATACTTCGTCAGCATTATTTAGGCACAATTCTGCCCAGACACTCTGAATTTACAAGTCCTAGAATTAGTGAATGAATGAATGTTAAGCATTAACTTTGGACTAGGCCCAGAGCTAGACATTTTCAAATATATTATTTCACTTAATCTTCAAATAGACCCAAGGATGCATAGTATAATCCCCATTTTACAGATGCGGAAACAGGCTCAGAGAGGTTAAGTGATTTACCTAAGGCTATTCTCAGTGGAGGGGCCAACATATAGAGAGGTAAATTTGGAATTTTGGGAGCATGGGGTGTTGGGAAGAGAGCAAAGTGAAGATTCAGCAAAGTAGGATTTGGAAAGCTAGGCAAGGACCATAATATGGAATGCCTTTCTGCCATGCTAAAGGACTTGATCTTTGTCCTGGAGGTCAGTGGTTCTCAAATTTCAGATTCATGAACGTTATTTGTCATAATTATTGAAAATGTGTATTATTGCCCTCACCCCGCACTCTGAAATGAGGGGGCTGCAATCTGTATTTTAATAAGCATCTTAAGTTATTCTTTTGGTCTCCAGTCCACACTTTGAGAACACTGCAGAAGGCAATGGGAAGATTTTGAAAGAATATTTTGCAGCTGAGTTTCATTATTCTTGGATAATGATGAGAATGGGCTACAAGGATACTAAATTAGAGGCAAGGAAGTATTTAGAACACTGGTTCGCAAACTTGTCTGCACGTAAGAATCATCTGGGAAGCTTTAAAAAAAATACTCGGGCTTCCCTGGTGGTGCAGTGGTTGAGAATCTGCCTGCTAATGCTAGGGGACATGGGTTCGAGCCCTGGTCTGGGAAGATCCCACATGCCACGGAGCAACTAGGTCCGTGAGCCACAACTACTGAGCCTGCGCGTCTGGAGCCTGTGCTCCGCAACAAGAGAGGCCACGATAGTGAGAGGCCCGCGCACCGCGATGAAGAGTGGCCCCCGCTTGCCGCAACTAGAGAAAGCCCTTGCACAGAAGCGAAGACCCAACACAGCCAAATATAAATAAATAAATAAATTAATTAATTAATTAATTAAAAAAAAAAAAGAAAAATACTCAGGCTTGGGTCCCATCCCAAGCTTTGGAGTTAATCAGTCTTGAGTGTGGCCTGGGCACTGGAATATTTTTAAATTCCCAAGATAATATTTATAGGCAGTAACTTTTGAAATCCACTGGTTTAGGAGACTATTGCAATAGTCTACTTGGGAAACACTGTAGCCCTGACTTAATGCTGGGCTGGCAGCGCCACTGATAGTCGATTAGCATTTCTGGTGGGTTAGAAAGAGGGAGTTCTTCCTCCACAGGAGCCCTGGTAACCTTGTGTCATGAGCCTGGCCCTGATTCTGGTACCTACTTTCACCTTCTGCTGAGCAGTCACATGGTGCACTGCCCAACCCCGCAACCCCGGAGATGTTCAGGAGGTCACAAGGACGCGGATAAAGCCAGAGGGAAGGAGAGACAGGATGGCTCCCAGCGATGTGGTTTTAGTCTTACCCCCACTGTCGACTTCGAGCCCTCACTTTGGTCCCCTCTGTTCTGGTCATGGCCTGGTAGGGGAGTTGCTTAGCTTGACAAATACAGTTGAATTGTAGTGGCCACCTGGGATGTTGTGTTGGGAATTATTCACAAAAGCTATATGAATTAGGAATTATCATCCCTGTTTTATGGATGAGAAAACTGAACATCAGAAAGGTAACTACCTTGTCTAAGGTCAAATAGCCAGAAGTGGTGAAAATGGGATTCAAACTACTTTGACTGACTCCAAAGCCCTGGTTTTCTTAGTATCTCTTAAAGCCTACAATAATAATAAGTGGGAGATCAGCGGCCTTGTGACTCGCAGTCCAGGATTTTTGCTGTGTTACCATCGTAAGTGATTTCTATTATCTTTCTGTTATCAAAGTAGACTTAGCCTGAATCTAGACAGATCACATTTGACCCCAATGTTAAAAAAGTGTTGTCTCTATAGTTTTAGAGCGTATTCTTACTACAGGTTTCAAGCTGAGAGCTCCAGAAGTCCTTGGGCTACAGTAAAAGGATTAACCTAAGATATATTATTATAGCATACATGTATGAAGCACTTACTATGTACTTGACACTCTTCTAAAGTACTATAAACATTTAACTTACTTAATTCTTCTACCAACCACCCGAGTAGGTGCTATCATTAGTCACCTCTTACAGAGAGAGAAGCAGGGACACAAAAGAGTTTGAATAACCTGCCAAGGTCCCATAGTCAGAGCCCAAGTCCATGTTCCCAACGACTTTGCCATGCTGCCTTTATGCACAGCTTTCTTCATGTCTCCTCCTCCAGCCTTTACCCTCATCTTGACAAGTGCTGCCCAGCAGGCAGACCTTCAGATTATAGCTACTCACTGTTCACTCTGGTTTTGTTTTTAAATCGCTTTATTTTATTCTTTAGTTTAGTTTTAGTTTTCTAGTGCTTAATGTGTTTTTCTGTTTGTTTGTTTGTTTGTTTTGCTGAGCCCCATGGCATGTGGGATCTTAGCTCCCTGACCAGGGATGGAACCCATGCCCCCTGCAGTAGAAGCACGGGGTCTGAACCACTGGACCACCAGAGAAGTCCCTCACTCTGTTTTTTGACTGTACTTATCTTACGTAAAATCTTTCTTGGGGATTTCTAAAATAATTCTTTTCTTTCCCCTTTAAAAGAACAGCCCAGTAGTACAGATCTTGGGGTTATGCTGGCTGGAGTCTTCCACTTTCCATCTTTACTGGAATTATGTTACTCTATATCTGCTTTACACTTATCTATTTGCTTTCTGTGCCTTGGTTTTGGTTTTTCTATGACCATAGAAGCTATAGTCTCTGAAAAATAATTTTCTTCACATTAATTTACATTATTGAGTATACTTTAATGGTGGATATTTTAATGTTCTATTGTAAAGAAATGACACTCTCTTTAGCTAGCTTGCAGTTCGATTTATTTGCTCCCTGAGTCTCAAAAAATCAAGAGATTATTTTTTTTAATATTGACAATGGAAAGTATATTAATGTTTTTGGCAATATAGGTACTATATAAACCTATAGGAAGGTTATGAAGATTATTTTCTAAAACTGAAATTGATTATTCCCCATGAAGGTTGATTATAACTATTGAGATCATGAAAACAAAATGTCAACTCTTTTATTATTTAGTGAATAGGAGTGCTTTCCTTTACATGGATAAAATAGCAGTTCCATGTTATAACTTTACAAATGTAGTTGAGTTTTTTTTTTTTTTCCCCTAAATAGTCATTTTCAGAGGGATGATCTATATAGCTTGCCAACTTACAGTACAGCTGATGTAAAAAGTTTGTGATGGCAACCCTAAATGTTTTATCACCTGTCAGAAATTTCAATGATAATAAAAAGTAACATCCTTTAAATTAATTAGACATGATTAGGACTTCAAGCCCAGAGGCCACTTCATTATGTAAAAATTATAACAGCTATTTAAATTACCATTAAATTGATTCTTATGTTAATTGATATCTCACTTATAACCCTAGATTTTAATTTATATAAGATCTTTGGAAATAATAATAAGGTGTAATCAAATATTATTTTGGGAAATTCTTTTATGAAAAAATGCACTGAAAAATTGATTGTTATATCTGACCCTTGGTAGAATGTCTGGATTAGAATGAAGCTAATTTCTCATGAAATGGCTCAGATTCATCTCCTGTGTTTGTGCAGCCTCCACAAACAGCAATAGAAGTTGCATGTGTGGTTCAGAAGGGTAGTTTTTTCCCCAGTGAGCACTGTCTTATCTTCTCCTGTCTGACACAGGAAACAGAGTTTAATTTAACCAGTTGAAATGCAGCATGGGCTGTGATACATTTTGGAAAAGGAGGGTAATGTGACTGAGCACACAGTCGACTTTTAAAGATAGGAAGTGATATATATTTCAGAGAAGAACTGACACCATGGAGTAGAATAAACCTGAGTATCATCTCACAGGGTTTTAATAAGCAGATGTTGTTGAAGTAATACATTTTTGAAGTTAAGATGTCAGTTGCAGGAAATTGAAATTAATTGTTCTTTAGGGACAAATTGAGATGAACTGTGGCATTTCTCAGTTCAGGTACATAACTTCCTCATGCACTTTTTGTTTCAAGTGACTAGTTTTGAATCTACAAGACGGCAGACAAATTAAAATATTGTTCTGGCCTCTTTTAGAGTGTCCAGTCTCTACTAATTAAAATCCCTTTTCATTTTTATTCCTAAATTTCTTTCTATATTGCAAGTTCCACAAGTGTAGGAAATAGAGTTTATCAATACCATATGGGCCTAGTTTCTGGGGCTAACTCTTTAATTACTTAAGAATTTTCTAAGGAACTTCTGGTTTGCTTTGCAGATTTTAGCAATGACCATATTCAAGTTGTAAACTGCAATTACAATATTACAAATTACAAGAAACTGTATTTATGGGTATGGAATCAAGATTGGGTTATTCAGGAAAAAACTGTTAGACATGGAAAAGTAGGTTTATGTAGTTGTAGGCTAAACTCCCTCATACTATCATTGCTTTTCCCCCTTCACATCTAAGATCTTCATTCATGTTTTAGTCGTTTTTCTTTTGTTTTGTTTCTGTTTCATCTTCTTTATTTGTCACACCTTGTCACATCCTGGGGACTGAGCAGAGACACATCTAAAAGTTGAGCAAGGTCAGTGCCCACTAAGGTACAATTGAAAATAAGTGCAGTCTGAGAGGAGATGCAGACTTGGGGAGGAGGTTGGTACAGGAGTTCATGAAGGAGTTCATGAAGAGGGAAGACAGTTTTATCAAAGAAGTTCCAGAAGTCATAATCCATGGAAGATGCTGAGCTAGTGTCTTAGCATCCCACCCTTCCACTTTCTGCTTTGTGATCTTATTCACACTTCATTTCTGCTATTCCAGCTGCCCTCTCAGACACTTCCCAATAGGGGGCGCTAAAGGGAGACTGGAAAACTCCAAGAGGAAGGTGAGATCTGTTCATTTTTGTTACTCCCTGTTCTTGTCAGCGTCACCACAGCAATGCGGCTTCACCCCAGCAGCTGCTGTTCACTCCAGTAGCAGCTGTTGATTTACTATCCAGTTTTCTCAACACTCACAAAATCACACCCTCTAGGGCCACCAGCACTAGGTGGCCAATGCATCTTCCTCCAAGGTCTGCATCTCAGAGGCACAGGATTTCTTCTCTGAACTCAGAGGCTCCAGCACTGTGTTAACCAATATGGTAGCCACTAGCTGCTTGTGGAATTTAAACTTAAAATTAGACACAATTAAAATTCAGTTTCTCAGGCACATTTCAAGGTTCAGTTCTCTCACATGGAGAGCACAGAACATTCCACCACTGCAGAAAGTTGTGTTGAACAGTTGTGAGGTCCCGCACTAGTTGAGCAGTGCTGACTTTTCTGAGGTCTGAGCTTTTGTTCTGTGTGGCTTCTCCAAGCTTCTAAATTTTGATAATCTCAGCCTCTTCCCTGTGCTGTCTCCATTCCTTATTTCCTTTTTTGCCTCTTCAGTTCTCTGGTACCGTGGTAACAATTCTTCATATCAAATCAAGCTCAGTTACATAATTGGGGGAATAGTGCAAAAAGAAAATCCAGGTCCCCTCGTTCAAAAAGTAGGGTAAAAGTGCCATTAAAAGTACATATAAATTTTTTTTTCTTTCTTCTTTGGTCTCTCAATTTGTCATGTTGTTTTTATTCTATTTAATGTCATTCTAAGTAAAAACACAATTCAAATTTTAAAACATTAGTATGAATTTTACCATGTATCTTTATATTGTACATGTCAATTTTAACTATAAATATCAGATCTTTTCTTAAAATGAGGAATCTCCAGCACTGCACAATTTGTATTTTGTGGTTCATTCCTGGAGGGTGCCTTGAGCTGGCCAGAAGGAACTGATGCGAGTGATACTCAGGAAGACCGGAGAAGGAAAAATGATATTCCCAGGCAGACAGCCAGCTAAGGGAGGGCTTTCAGGCATGGGGATACTCAGGGCGAATGCAGACAGAAGCCCGGGACCAGCCCCACTAGACAGAGTGCTGGGCCTGATGGCTATTGGACATCCCCTTTCTCTGGCCCTTGAACTGACGTGGCGCACCCTGGCAGATGAGTGGCCTCCAAGGAACTTTAAACCTCAGTACTGGGAACACAGTCGGTACCTAGATGGGGGGTGGATTAGAGGCTTTCTCCACCCAGACAGGGCTGGCCAGCCTAGGGAGGGGATGGCTGCCGCCATACCTGTTCCCTGAGTCTGTGGGATACATGAGTCCAGCCCTGACCTTTCAGCTCCTGTGCCCAGGCCCAGGCTGGGGGTGGAGGGTGGGAGTAGTCACTGGGCAGTGGTGGGGAGAGGGCGGCCAGTCGGGGCGTGGAGCAGCAGAGGAGGGGTGGGAGTCAGTCTGGGGAGGTAACAGGAGGTGGGACGGTGTGTGAGCTGATACTCTAAGCCCTTGGCACTTGCTCTGTTGTCCCATTGGACTTCATTTATAAAACAAGTTCAAATGTAAAATTATTAAGCAGTTCAGTATAGTGACAACAGAGCACGGAAATGCAAGTGCGGGACTCTTCTGAGCAGGTGACTCTGTGCAGGTGCGCTGGTCACTTGTCCCTGGAGCTGGCCCTGATTAAAATGACTTGAGTAATTCCGTCTCTTGATTGGACCTCGACTGAGATGGGTGGGAAGGCAGGTTTTAGGTTAACTCGGGGGGAGAAGAGACAGGGCAGCAAATTCTGGCACTTCTATGGGAACGTCTATCAGTTAGCTTTTGCCACACACAGTTCATTGGAGCTCCCTTTTGCTGCTGACATTTCTCAGTCGACTCCAGTGTTCATGGCTTGAATTCTTTATCTTTTATCTTTCTTTTTTAAAATGTAGAGTGGTAGTAAGTTTGCTTTTCTGTATTACTGTTGTTTTGTTTCTACTCTCCCTACCACAATTTCTACCTTCTTCTGATGCCTCTACTTGGCAAAATTATTTCAAGAATAGATACTGCCCTTCAATATTATTCAGACTTCTATTTCTGTCTTTGCTATACTGCAGCCTTTTACTTATGAAGTATTTTTTTCATAGAGAAGAATTACTTTTCACACTGTACTTTTCTCTATGTAGAGTATTTAAATTCTGAGCTTTTACATACAAATTCCAAAGAGTCTCACTCTCCATGAAACTTCCATAAGGGTTTACAAATTCCTTGGGTGGCAGATATGCATACCTGTGCTCTCTCTTCTGTTATATTAACTGTGGTGTCATCCAGGAGCAATTTTCAACTTAATGTTTCTGTCTAACCTGTGTGCTTGATGTACTCACAATTCTTTGGAGGTTAAGAAGAGAGTTGCCTGCCGTTCCTCCTGGATACCTAATCTGGAAATGGCCTGGAGTTTCTTTCTACTCTTTGCGCTTAGGGCAGGTCTCTGTAGGCCTGCTGGGTAGCTCGTACTAGTGCTTCCTAGTCTTTTCCAGTCCTTTGACACTGAGTTCCTTGGAGACAGAACTATATGCTCAGTAAAAGTTTTAGTTAGATTGAATTTAATTGATGAACTTGTTGGGATACAAGAGAAAACAGAGAGGATGGAAGATTTGGCATTCTGCTCATTCAAACCCTGGACCACATCTTTGTTCTCAGACAACATACATCCACATTTAGAGTCAACCATATGCAAATAGATTTTCATATTTGAGGAAAGAAATTCCCTAGTACAAATATCTCCTTACTATTCTGCTTCAGTTAGTAAAATTCCTAAACAAACAAACACAAAAGAATATCTATAAAAGTGTGTAGCTCTGTCATTCGAAGAGGGCTATCCCAGAGCCAGGGACCATGAGGTAAGACCAAATAGCCAAGGGGAACAAGGGATCTAGCTCCCAGAAAATGCCAGAAAGGGGTAAGACATTTCAGGCAAGCCAGATTGAGAGCATTCGTGATTTTGCACTGAGTCATTTTCATAGCCATCAGCATGCACATGCATGTGTATATACACCAGCCATTTTTCCTCCTCTCTTCCATAGGTATCATCTTCAATATTCACAGTAAAAACTCAACTAAGGAAAATGAGAAAATCCATGTCATTTGATCAGATAAATGAAAACTTTGGGATATACCAAGAAGACCCATCTCACAAGTTGGAAAGCACTGATTAGTAGGTATAGGTGGCTGGGAAAATGACAGGAGAGTTCTGCATTTGAAGAGCTGAATAACTGTAGGAGACGAACAGAAACTAAACCATTGTTCTTTTCACCTGAACATATGCCCAGACCAGGAAGGGAGTCCGGGAAAAGGCAGAAGAAGTTTCTACCTGAGGAATGTTACTTCCCAGAACAGAGGCAGGAAGCACCAACCATATTGTAAAGGGCATTTCTGATTACAAGTCATGTAAGTATTGCACAGGTATCTGTAGAAAATGTTTCCTCTCGGGAGGGAAACAATCTGCTTTACCAAGACAAAACTGATCAAATGCGTATTTCCAGGTAGACAGCAGGCTCTCAGACTTCACCACAGGCCGTTGAGGTGTTAATATAGAGAAAATGGTGTATCTAATTGTTTGCTCCTATGATGATCATGAGTAAATGCCAAGTGGTATTAAGCAGTTATTTCACGCCTGAACCTTACTCCTTAAATTCACTGAAAATTAATGATGATGAGTGACTTCTCAATAATAAAATTGCAGATTCAATTCCATGTGTTTGTATGTATGTTTGTATTTATTAATTTACAATAATAAATACGTTATACAAGTCCCCTACATACGAACGAGTTCCGTTCCAAGAGCACATTCATAAGTCCAATTTATTCCTAAGTCCAACAAAGTTAGCCTAGGTACCCAACTAGCACAATCGTCTATATAGTACTGTACTGTAATAGGTTTATAATACTTTTCACTCAAATAATACATAAAAAACAAAAAAACATTAAAAATAAAGAAAACATTTTTAATCTTACAGTACAGTACCTTGAAAAGTACAGTAGTACAGTACAACAGCTGGCATACAGGGGCTGGCATCGAGTGAACAGGCAAGAAGAGTTACTGACTGGAGGAGGGAGAGGAGGTGGGAGATGGTAGAGCTGAAGGATCCTCAGCAATAGGAGATGGAGGGCAAGCTGCAATTTCACTCACGCCTGACGTTGATGGCACAGGTTCTGGTTCCTTGCTGGATTCACTTCTATCTACGGTCTTGAAAAAACGATCCAGTGATGTCTGGGTAGTAGCTCTTTCTTTCTCTTCATAGATGACACGGTAGCACTGGATTGCCTTCTGAACGGCTGCTGCAACCTGCGTGTATCGTTCTACGCTTGGGTCCTGTGCCTCAAAAACAGTGCCTCCTCAAATAAAGATAATTCTCTTGCCAATTCCTGCATTGTGAATCTCTTCAGTTCTTTAGTTACTTCTTCCTCCTGTCTCTCTTCGTCCTTTTTCTGGGCCTCCGTTCCATCAGGGCTTCATTAGTAAGCTCCTCGTGTTGCACAGCAAGGAGTTCAATGAAGTCGTCCTCTTGCAGATCTAGCTCCAGCTTTTCGCTGAGGGTCACTACGTTGCTCTTTGGACTCCTCATCCACCTTTTTTTTTTTTTTTTTTTTAACATCTTTATTGGAGTATAATTGCTTTACATTGTTGTGTTAGTTTCTGCTATATAACAAAGTGTATCAGCTATACATATACATATATCCCCATATCTCCTCCCTCTTGCGTCTCGCTCCCACCGTCCCTATCCCACCCCTCTACGTCCTCACAAAGCACCGAGCTGATCTCCCTGTGCTATGTGTATATATGTCAATGCCACGCTCTCACTTAGTCCCAGCTTACCCTTCCCCCTCCCCGTGTCCTCAATTCCATTCTCTATGTCTGCATCTTTATTCCTGTCCTGCCCCTTAGCTTCTTCAGAACCATTTCTTTTTTTAGATTCCATATATATGTGTTAGCATATGGTATGTGTTTTTCTCTTTCTGACTTACATCACTCTGTATGACAGACTCTAGGTCCATCCACCTCACTACAAATAAGTCAATTTCATTTCTTTTTTTATGACTGAGCAATATTCCACTGTATCTATATGCCACATCTTCTTTATCCATTCATCTGTCCATGGACACTTAGGTTGCTTCCATGTCCTGGCTATTGTAAATAGTGCTGTGGTACATGATTCTTTTTGAATCATGGTTTTCTCAGGGTATATGCCCAGTAGTGGGATTGCTGGGTCCTATGGTAGTTCTATTTTTAGTTTTTTAAGGAACCCTCATACTGTTCTCCATAGTGACTATCAATTTACATTCCCACCAACAGTGCAAGAGGGTTCCCTTTTCTCCACACCCTCTCCAGCATTTATTGTTTGTAGATTTTTTGATGATGGCCGTTCGGACCAGTGTGAGGTGATAACTCATTGTAGTGTTGATTTGCATTTCTCTAGGGATTAGTGATGTTGAGCATCCTTTCAAGTGTTTGTTGACAATCCGTATCTCTTCATTGGATACATGTCTATTTAGGTCTTCTGCCCATTTTTGGATTGGGTTGTTTGTTTTTTTGATATTGAGCTGCATGAGCTGCTTGTATATTTTGGAGATTAATCCTTTGTCAGTTGCTTCATTTGCAAATATTTTCTCCCACTCTGAGGGTTGTCTTTTCCTCTTGTTTATGTTTTCCTTTGCTGTGCAAAAGCTTTTAAGTTTCATTAGGTCCCATTTGTTTGTGTTTTTATTTCCATTTCTCTGGGAGGTGGGTCAAAAAGGATCTTGCTGTGATTTATGTCATAGAGTGCTCTGCCTATGTTTTCCTCTAAGAGTTTAATAGTGCCTGGTCTTACATTTAGGTCTTTAATCCATTTTGAGTTTATTTTTGTGTATGGTGTGAGGGAGTGTTCTAACTTCATTCTTTTACATGTAGCTATCCAATTTTCCCAGCACCACTTATTGAAGAGGCTGTCTTTTCTCCATTGTATATTCTTGCCTCCTTTATCAAAGATAAGGTGACCATATATGTGTGGGTTTATCTCTGAGCTTTCTACCCTGTTCCATTGATCTATATTTCTGTTTTTATGTCAGTACCACACTGTCTTGATTACTGTAGCTTTGTACTGTAATCTGAAGTCAGGGCCCCTGATTCCTCTAGCTCCGTTTTTCTTTCTCAAGGTTGCTTTGGCTATTCGGGGTCTTTTGTGTTTCCATACAAGTTGTGAAATTTTTTGTTCTAGTTTTGTGAAATATGTGATTGGTAGTTTGATAAGGATTGCATTGAATGTGTAGATTGCTTTGGGTAGTATAGTCATTTTCACAATGTTGATTCTTCCAATCCAAGAATGTGTTATATGTCTCTGCAACTGTTTGTATCATCTTTCATTTCTCTCATCAGTGTCTTATAGTTTTCTGCATACAGGTCTTTTGTCTCCGTAGGTAGGCTTAATCCTAGGTATTTTATTCTTTTTGTTGCAGTGGTAAATGGGAGTGTTTCCTTGATTACTCTTTCGGATTTTAAATCATTAGTGTATAGGAATGCAAGAGATTCTGTGCATTAAGTTTGTATCCTATTACTTTACCAAATTCATTGATTACCTCTAGTAGCAACTTTCGGATTCTCTATGTATAGTATCATGTCATCAGCAAACAGTGACAATTTTACTTCTTCTTTTCTGATTTGGATTCCTTTTATTTCTTTTTCTTCTCTGATTGCTGTCGCTAAAAATTCCAAAACTATGTTGAGTATTAGTGGTGAGAGTGGACGACCTTGTCTTGTTCCTTATCTTAGTGAAAATGGTTTCAGTTTTTCACCATTGAGAACAATGTTGGTTGTGGGTTTGTCATATACAGCCTTCATTACGTTGAGGTAAGTTCCCTCTATGCTTACTTTCTGGAGAGTTTTTATCATAAATGGGTGTTGAATTTTGTTGAAAGCTTTTTCTGCATGTATTGAGATGATCATATGGTTTTTATCCTTCAATTTGTTAATATGGTGTATCACATTGATTGATTTGCATATATTAAAGAATGCTTGCATTCCTGGGATAAACCCCACTTGATCATGGTGTACGATCATTTTAAAGTGCAGTTGGATTCTGTTTGCTAGTATTCTGTTGAGGATTTTTGCATCTGTGTTCATCAGTGATATTGGCCTGTAGTTTTCTTTCTTTGTGACATCTTTGTATGGTTTTGGTATCAGGGTGATGGTGGCCTCATAGAATGAGTTTGGGAGTATTCCTCCCTCTGCTATATTTTGGAAGAGTTTGAGATGGATAGGTGTTACCTCTTCTCTAAATGTTTGGTAGAATTTGCCTGTGAAGCCATCTAGTATTGAGCTTTTGTTTGTTGGAAGATTTATAAACACACTTTCAATTTCAGTGCTTGTGATTGGTCTGTTTATATTTTCTATTTCTTCCTGGTTCAGTCTCAGAAGGTTGTGCTCTTTTAAGAATTTGTCCATTTCTTCCAGGTTGTCCATTTTATTGGCATATAGTTGCTTATAGTAATCTCTCATGATCCTTTGTATTTCTGCAGTGTCAGTTGTTACCTCTCCTTTTTCACTTCTGTGATTTGAGTCTTTTCCCTTTTTCTTAATGAGTCTGGCTAATGGTTTATCAATTTTACTTATCTTCTCAAAGAACCAGCTTTTAGTTCTATTGATCTTTGCTATCATTTCCTTCATTTCTTTTTCATTTATTTCTGATCTGATCTTATTTCTTGCCCTTAGGCAGGTCCACAGCCTTTTCCCTGGACTCCCTCATGGCTAGCTGTGGTGCACTAGCCCCCTTGAGGCTGTGTTCACGCAGCCAACCCCAGTCCTCTCCCTGGGGTCTGACCTCCAAAGCCTGAGCCTCGGCTCCCAGCCCCCGCCTGCCCCGGCGGATGAGCAGACAAGCCTCTCGGGCTGGTGAGTGCTGGTCGGCACCAATCCTCTGTGTGGGAATCTCTCCGCTTTGCCCTCTGCACTCCTGTTGCTGTGCTCTCCTCGTGACTCTGAGGCTTCCCCCCCGGCACCCCCTGTCTCTGCCAGTGAAGGGGCTTCCTAGTGTGTGGAAACTTTTCCTCCTTCACAGCTCCCTCCCAGAGGTTCAGGTCCTTTCCCTATTCTTTTGTCTCTGTTTTTTCTTTTTTCTTTTGCCCTACCCAGGTACATGGGGAGTTTCTTGCCTTTTGGGAAGTCTGAGGTCTTCTGCCAGCGTTCAGTAGGTGTTCTGTAGGAGTTGTTCCACACGTAGATGTATTTCTGATGTATCTGTGGGGAGGAAGGTGATCTCCACTTCTTACTCCTCTGCCATCTTGAAGGTCCTCTCCTCCACCTTCTTCAATCCAAGAAAATCATGAACAAACTGTGGGCAAAATTTCTTCCAAACCCCATTCATGGTGACTGCCGTAACCTCCCTTCAAGAAAAGTCAATGTTTCTTATGGCCTTGTGGATGTTATAGTCTTTCCAAAATTGTCACAAGGTTGTTCCTGATTCATTGCTTACCTTTACTGTAGCTGACCGGGAATTTCCTGAAACGCTTCGAGAGATTATTGATGAAGGTGCTTATTTACCTGAGTAGGTTTTTAATGTGGATGAGACAGGACCTGCTCTGGTAAATACGTGCCTTCATCAATAATTTCTCAAAGCATTTCAGGAAATTCCCGGGCAGGTACCGTATCTGTACTTGCTGCCTCTCCACTTACTTTTACATTGTGAAGGTTAGCTCTAGCCTTGAACCGATGAAACCAGCCATGGCTGGCATTAAAAGATGTGCTCTCTGATTCTTCGCCATGTTTCTTCTTCAAGTCTTCATAAAGGCTTTTAGCTTTCTCTTGAATCAGCATTAAGCTGAGTGGGACTCAACACTGATGCTGATCCTGCATTCATGCACTGAGAAGTTTCTCCATGTCCTCCATCACTTTCCCACGCTTCTTCGATATTATTGTCGACATCATCGGCACAGCAGACTTCACATGTGCCATGATGTTGTCCTTGTTCTTTAGAATCATGCTGATGGTTGAACGATTCATGTTATAAGAACGAGTTATGTCTACCATCTTTTCACCTCACTCCACTCTCCATTATTTTCACTTTTGTTTCCATTGTTATGGCTTGGTGCTTCTTAGCAGTACCAGATACATCACCACTGCTTTTACACTTGCTTCTGGACATCCTGGGCTTGAAATAAAGATACTGTACTACTGTACTCTATACAGTACTGTACAGTACACTGTACAGTACTGTACAGTACAGTAGATACTGTACTACTGTACTCTATACAGTACAGTACAGTACTACAGTACACATAACCACTTGTACAGGAGGCACGCATGTGACAATGTACGCTAGACAACTAACTTACGTGACTGGACAGTTTGCAACTTGAAGGTTCATACATAGGGGACTTACTGTAGTTGTGTTGTGACAAATTTATGTAACTCAAAGCTTAAATCAGGAGCATTTTGTTTCTATAACTAATCTTTCATATTGCATTGTATCTTATTTTGTTAGGCACATTTTCTAATTATATTATTTCAAAGATTATTCAGTGTAAAGTTTGGATAGATGGACTTAATGGTCTTTTGATATGTTTTTCATTCCCATAAATGTGACTATTTCATATTATGGCTTAATTGGTTTTGGTAGAATATGCATTTTGTGAATATAATACAAATACATAATATGCATATAAAATATGCATATAAAATTCTTGCATAAACTGTTTATTATTCTAAAAGTAAAATATTTCAACACTCTTACATCTTCCAGTCAGTAGACACCATAAATGAGCCGTATCGTATGAAACATCTGTTATAATTGGAGAATTCCTTAAAATGTATATTTCTTCATCATGCTTAAGTATCATCCACCTTTGTACTTACCTTTCAGTTTTGGGTGGCACTAGGTTAAACAATAGAGTGGATGGACTGGGACTCACCTTAGATGCTATTTTAAATCAGTGCCTGTATCTATGATATTACCCTTGCAAGATGCTTTTGGAAGAGCTGATTTTCAATTATACCATTAGAGAGAAAGGCTAAAAATATTTTAATTCGTTTTTCTTGCTTGTATTTTTTCAGCTAGTTAAACTAGGGTCTGTTTTGTCTAGGTTATTTGCAATCTCATCATCATCCAGAGAAATGTGGTTTGCAAATTAAAATAGTAACATCAGCAATTTCCCCCGAGACAGACTTGTTTCTACACTGCCAGAGGCAGTGTCACTAACTAACAAATAGTGAGAAGGTTTCTCTCAGCTGCTTCTGTGCTTATGAGTGCGTGAGCACTGGCAGGGAGGGACCTGTCCTCTACAGATGCTAATACAAACTAATGTGAGCCATAATCATGAATTTCTTTTGGAGACATGGCATTACTATTATTACTACAAGAATGTTTGCCAAAGGCAAAAAAAAGCCAACCAAATAACAATACAAAATCTTTCTGATTCCTCCACTGTCTGCTTCATTTAGTGATTCTCCAGACCTCAGCTAAACATATTTTCTCTCTGGACCTAATCTTGCAATCCTCACTCCTGTCAAAGTAGAAGCATTGGCCAAGTAAAGAAATGTGCAAAACCACAGCCTAAGAATACAAGCCAATTGTGTGTTTGTTTTGTTTTATATTTTGTATTATGTCCCTTAGCTTAAGTGAAGCTGAAGACCTAAAAGCTAATGTATCTTTCACAATTACTGCATTTTTTTGAGAACTCATAATTAGGACAGGGGGAAGAGGAGTATAAGAACACATATATGTATATGTTTATGAAATAACAAACCATCAACATCTTTCTGTAATCAGTATTTATTGTGATTATTGCTTGTATTATGGAATTATTTTTTCTACTGTCTTTCATTATTTATAAAATAAACATCGGGGAGCTGTTTGCCAGGTTGTGTGATGATGCTAGCATGGAAATATGAATTAGCCTCTAATATAAAGTAGGAACAGAGAAGGATGGGAACATGGAGTAAGAAGTGATCATTTTGGTGAGGTGGGTTTAGAGGAGGTTAGATTTAAGCCAGATGTTCATGCTAATAGTCTTCTTGGGAGAGTGAGCAATATGAAAATATCCTGGCCACATGAGACTAGCTCCAGAATCTAATCACATATTAAAATGCATGAAATGGGCAGTATGTGGGAAAGAGTGAAATCTGATTTTTCAAATGACTTCAATGACATCAGAAGGAAAGGGCAGGTAGTTGATGCTGTGGCTTTTACCCTAGCTTCAGGGACACAGGAGGTTTGAATCTCTCTTAAAACATTAACTCAAGTAATTGTCAGGTGCTTACCTTTATTGGATCCAAGATGAATGAGAATCTATCTGAGGGTTAGGTATCAGAAGAAACACCTGTACGTTTTGTCCAGATGTTTATTTAGTACCGAGTGGCCAGTATTGATAAGATGGAGCTACACTAGAGAGCGAGTGCTAGTTCTGCACCTTTGAGGGAGCTACATGGCCAGCTAGGTGTAAAATCCAGAGAGACCCCAGAGCCCATGTGTTTCCTAATTATCCACACACAATGAGCCTTGTCTATTGTGAATACAAACAACTAGGCTGTTGAATGACCAAGACATTAGAAACTCTGCCTGGAAGTCACCAGACCTCTTTTTATGCTCTGCTTTGCATGCAGCACTTTTTCTTTTTCTGTTTTCTTTTTTAACACTTACCAAACAGTACCAGGTGAAATCAGTTCTACCTTGTGAATTGGATGTTAATCTGAACTCAAGACCACTGCTGTTAGTAGAACAGAGTTGGAATCGGAGATAACAAGAGCTTCACATGTAATTATTTTTTATCATAAATATTTCATTATCACAGTATGATCATGAAAAATTAAAACTAAAGCCACCAGTGTCCACAACCTAGAGATAATTATTAACACGTACGTGATAGTGATATATATTTAATAATAGTCAGATTTCATAAATGTACTCTTTTATGTATGACTTTTCTCACATGTGCCGTGAATATTCTACCATGTTGCTAAGGATAAATATGCATCATGATTTTTAATGGCTGCATAGAATTCTACTGTGTGGCTATTACATTATTTAACCAATCTCCTATCAATACAATTGCTAATTTTTCACTATTAATTTCAATACTGTTTTTGATACATGTGAAAAATTGCTTTTCTGAAAATTATCAATTTATAATTCCACAAGTAGCATATGAGAGAGCATACCTACTTATTCTCCCACCAACACTGAACTGACGTTTTAAAAACCTTTTGTCAGCTTAGTAGATGGAAGACATTTTTTGTTGATATTTGTATTTTCTAATATTCATTACATTTAATGGAAAATTATAAAGAAGAAAGTATCACTCAAAATGCTGCCATATAGACATAACTATGTTAAAATCCTGGTGCTAAAAAAAAAAATCTTGCTGCTTAGCCTTCTGAAAATTTTCAATGCATATATGCACATGATTTTTAAAAATAAATTGGACTATACAGTTCATGCTACTTTTCACCAACAATATATTCCTCTAAAAATTTTTAATGAGAAAATGATGTTCTATTGTGTGTATTTCACGATTTCCCTATTGTTGAATATTTATGTTGTTTCTTATCTTTTTGCTATTATATAATAATGCTGTGATGAACATCCTTAGAGTGTTGCTCACTTGTCCAATTATTTCCTTAATATTCTTCTCTGAAAATGGAATTGTTTGGCAAAAAATTATGCATATAGTCACATTGTCTCTTATAAATACCAATTCCTGCCTTTATCAGTACTATATACAAATATCCATTTCCCTACACTCTAACAACACTAGATATAATAATATTTTAAACCTTTACCAGTAAGATAGATGAAAGATATTTTAAATTATACACCTTAGATGCAGTGAGATTGATTATTCTTTAATATTTATTGACTATTATTTCTTCACTTGTAAGTTGCCCTCTAATGTACTTTGCCCATTTTTTTATTAGACTGTTCATCTTCCCTATCTTTCCTTTAATGAAGAATTCTTTATATATTATAGGATATTAACACTTTGTCTGATACATGATTTTTACTTGACTTTTAATTTTGATTATGGTGATTTTACTGAGCTAAATTTTAAAATATCTAAGTAGAAAAATCTATAAATCTCTTTTGATATCCTTTCTGTTATAGGATTTTTCTTCACCCTAAAATTATTGAACTATTTTTTAAAATTTCTTAGAGTGTTTTCTTTTAAACTAGAAGTCAGTCATTAATTCATTTAGAGTTTTTGTCTTTTTTTTCTGCATTTTCCCAAATCCACTTTAACTCTTCTACTTCCTCTATCAATTTGAAATATTTTCTTGTACAATATGTATATTGTGTGTGTGTGTGTGTGTATATATATATATATATATTCTCTCAATAGTGTTTAAAAATAAATATTAATAACAGACCATGTCCCTACAGTACTTAGTGTATCATATACATTTTAGAATACTTTTGCCTCATTCCAATTTTAAATCCATTAAGATTTTCAGAGACTCTACATGAAATTTATAAATTTAGTGAGAATCTTTAGCTCCATAATATTGATCTTCCTAATCTAAAAAAGAATTCTTCATTTATTCAAGGTTTCTTTCACGATGCTCATGAAAAGTTTACATCATTTACAGAGATATTTTGCCCATTTACTTTTTCTTTTTTTATTAATTTTTATTGGATTATAGTTGCTTTGCAATGTTGTGTTAGTTTCTGCTGTACAGCAAAGTGAATCAGCTATATGTATACATATATCCCCTCTTTTTTGGATTTCCTTCCCATTTAGGTCACCACAGAGCATTGAGTAGAGTTCCCTGTGCTATACAGTAGGTTCTCATTAGTTATCTATTTTATACATGGTAGTGTATATTTGTCAATCCCAATCTCCCAATTCATCCCATCCCCTCCATAACCCCTTGGTATCCATACATTTGTTCTCTACATCTGTGTCTCTATTTCTGCTTTGCAAATAAGTTTACCTGTATCATTTTTCTAGATTCCACATATAGGCGATATTATACGATATTTGTTTTTCTCTTTCTGACTTATTTCACTCTGTATGGCAGTCTTTAGTTCCATCCATGTTTCTGCAAATGGCACAATTTCGTTCCTTTTTATGGCTGAGTAATATTCCATGGTATATATGTATCACATCTTCTCTATCCATTCCTCTGTTGATGGACATTTAAGTTGCTTCTATGTTCCGGCTATTGTAAATAGTGATGTAATGAACACTGGGGTGCACATATTCTTTCAAAGCATGGTTTTCTCCTGATATACATCCAGGAGTGAGATTGCTGGGTCATATGGTATTTCTATTTTTAGTTTTTTAAGGAACCTCCATACTGTTCTCCATGGTGGCCATATCAATTTATATTCCCACCAACAGTGTAAAAGGGTGGAAGACCTACAATAAATAGACATTTCTCCAAAGAAGACATGCAGATGGCCAACAAACACATGAAAAGACGCTCAACATCACTAATTATTAGAGAAATGCAAATCAATACTGTTGTCTATTCTCATGGTTTTTTGTGTATGGGGTTATTATGAATGAGGTTTTTTCTGTATATACATACACAGATATACATACATGTATGTATATTTAATTTTGCATTGAAAAATGAAACATTCATTTAAAAAAGTTACAGAAAACGTAACTACTATTTATAAAGTGTTCACTCATTGAACCACCACTGAGGTCAAGACATAACTTCTAAGTGTTCTAGAAACCCACTATGTGCCCCTCCCCTACCATGACCCTCTTCCTCCTCCAAGATGGTCAGTAACTTGACTTTGTGATGATTATTGCCTTGGCCTTATTTATAGTTCTTATGTTAGAACTATACATGTCCTTATTTATGTTAGAACTGTACATCTGTAAATAATACAGTTTAGTTTTCCTTCTTGTTGAACTAAAATAACCATTATACTTTCTGGTGTAATTGATTTGTTACTTTTATACTTTAGCTGATACTCTGTTCAATATTTTAGTTGATGATATTTTTTTAAAGAAGTAATTTGTCTTATATCATCAATAAATTATGTTATTTATCTTTTCCTTTCCAATGTCTGTAATTCTCATTTAAACCTATAGGGTCTTTTCCAGCTCTGTCTAATAGCATTGGTTAGAGCTAAGAGAACAATGATAAATAATGGCAATAGTGAGAATTCCAGGATTTCTTCCGAAAAATGGCCATACTTTTATTGTTTTGTCATTATTACCATACAGTGGTTGTTTTGAGGTATATGTTTATCACATAAAGCAATATTATTTTATTCCTATTTTCTGAGAGATTTTTTTCAGAAAGAATATAAAGTATTATCATGTGGCATTTTAGTGTCACTCAAGGCAATTGCTTGGCTTTGCTATTTTGAGTGCTATATAAAATTTGTAGAGCTATTTGGAGAGAAAATTTATTTTATACTATTGGTATTGCCACCTGGAAACATGATATTCCCTAACTTAATATTCTTCAGGAAAATTGAATAGTTTTCTTCATACTTTTTACTCTATATTTCTTTTTTTTTTTTTTTTTAAGATTTTTAGAAATTTCATGTAATGTCTGAAACATTTATATTAACATGTTTCCATACAAATAACCCAATGACAAAATTCAACACCCATTTCTGATAAAAACTCTCCAGAAAGTGGGCATAGAGGGAACCTACCTCAACATAATAAAGGCCATATATGACAAACCCACAGCAAACATCATTCTCAATGGTGAAAAACTGAAAGCATTTCCTCTAAGATCAGGAACGAGACAAGGATGTCCACTCTCACCACTATTATTCAACATAGTTTTGGAAGTCCTAGCCACGGCAATCAGAGAAGAAAAAGAAATAAAAGGAATACAAATTGGAAAAGAAGAAGTAAAACTGTCACTGTTTGCGGATGACATGATACTATACATAGAGAATCCTAAAACTGCCACCAGAAAACTGCTAGAGCTAATTAATGAATATGGTAAAGTTGCAGGATACAAAATTAATGCACAGAAATCTCTTGCATTCCTATACACTAATGATGAAAAATCTGAAAGAGAAATTATGGAAACACTCCCATTTACCATTGCAACAAAAAGAATAAAATACCTAGGAATAAACCTACCTAGGGAGACAAAAGACCTGTATGCAGAAAACTATAAGACACTGATGAAAGAAATTAAAGATGATACCAACAGATGGAGAGATATACCATGTTCTTGGATTGGAAGAATCAACATTGTGAAAATGAGTATACTACCCAAAGCAATCTACAGATTCAATGCAATCCCTATCAAATTACCAATGGCATTTTTTACGGAGCTAGAACAAATCATCTTAAAATTTGTATGGAGACACAAAAGACCCCGAATAGCCAAAGCAGTCTTGAGGCAAAAAAATGGAGCTGGAGGAATCATACTCCCTGACTTCAGACTATACTACAAAGCTACAGTAATCAAGACAATATGGTACTGGCACAAAAACAGAAACATAGATCAATGGAACAAGATAGAAAGCCCAGAGATTAACCCACGCACCTATGGTCAACTAATCTATGACAAAGGAGGCAAAGATATACAATGGAGAAAAGACAGTCTCTTCAATAAGTGGTGCTGGGAAAACTGGACAGCTACATGTAAAAGAATGAAATTAGAATACTCCCTAACACCATACACAAAAATAAACTCAAAATGGATTAGAGACCTAAATATAAGACTGGACACTATAAAACTCTTAGAGGAAAACATAGGAAGAACACTCTTTGACATAAATTACTCTATATTTCTTAAGTTTACATGTAGTGATTCTGTATTTTTGTAGGTATCGTGAATAGAATCTTTTAAAATTACAACTTAAAGTTGAGTTTTATAAATTTATTTTATAATTGGCCTCTATAATGATCTCTCTTAGTAGCTTTAACAGCATTTTCTATTTGTTTTCTCCTAAAGTTTTTCCAGCAAATAATCGTAGCATCTGTAAATGATAATTATTTTCACTTTTTCCTTTTAAATATTTATAATTTTGGGGCTTGTACTTTTGGCCAAGATGCAGTAACAGGGACCAAATTTACTCTCCACCCTAAACAATTACAGAACTGGACAAAATACATGAAACAATGACTTTTAAAAAAAATTACTCTTACTTCATTTTTTCCAGCTTTATTGAAATATGATTGACAAATAAAAACTATATATTTGTGATGATTTGATGTACATATAAATTGTGAAATGATTACCACTCTCAATCTAATTCACAAATATCACCTCATGTAGTTACCCTTGTGTGTGTGTGTGTGTGCGTGTGTGTGTGTGCTTGTGTGTATGGTGAGAATACTTAAGATCTACACTCTTAGCTACTTTCAAGAGTACAATACATTATTATTAATTATAGTCACCATGCTGTACATTAGACCTGTATCTTATAACTGAAAGTTTGTACCCTTTGACCCACATCTCCCCATTTCCATCCCACCCACCTCCTGTCCCAGTCCTTGGTAGCTACCATTCTATTCTGTTTCTTCATGTTCAACTTTTTTAGATTCCTCATAAAAGTGAGATCATGTGGTACTTGTCCTTCTGTGTCTCCCTTATTTCAGTTAGTATAATGTCTCCAGGTTCACCTATGTGGTCAGAAATGGCACAGTTTTCTCCTTTTTAAAGGCTGAATAATGTTCCATCTTATGCATGTACCACATTTTCCTTATAAATTCATCCGTTAACAGACACTTAAGTTGTTTCTATAGCTTGGCTATGGTGAATAATTCTGCAATGAACATGGTAGTTCAGATATTTCTTTGAGATGAATGCACTTCCTTTGGATAAATACCCAGAAGGTAGAATTGCTGGATCATATTTTTATTTTTTTGAGAAACCTGCATACTTTTTTCCATAATGGCTGTACCAATTTACATTCCCACCATCAGTGGACAAGGGTTCCTTTTTCTCCACATCCTCATCAACACTTGATACCTTTGAAACAATAATTTTTAGACACTGGGGGAAATATTGTGTAGGCCAAAAATTTCGTTTGGGTTTTTCCATAAGATGTTATGAAAAACCCAAATGAACTTTTTGTCCAACCCAATACAAAGCAGAACTGTGATCCCTAAAAGAAGAGAAACAAAATGAGCCCTATGACTGGACCAACTTGCTGTCTAAAGGCAGTTTCCAGGCTACAGTGCAGACAGAGAGCATCCAAACAGCATCAATGAGGGAAAAATATATTAGAGGTCAAGGAAGTCAGGGAGCTACAGTTTGCAGAATATTGGAGAGGAAGAGTCTGCACGTACAGACAGAGAAAGCTCTGGTGATCTGTAAAGAGGTCTTCTTGAGTCTTTGGTGTGTACTGATTTGAACCTGTGAGAGAAGTTACCCAAGACAGGAGAAAAACACTGAACAGTAGGCAGGAGAATTTCTGGAACTTTAAAGACTGGGGATGGTTTGTGTTTCCAACAGCCAGAGCAGAAAGATGTCAAAATAGATGGGGCTTTGTGTAGAGTCCCAGAAAAATATTGCCTTAATGGCGGGGCTAAGTTAGGGTTAGACTAAGGCTGACTCTGGACCCCCTCTAAAATATCTTAAAAACAATCTTTGAAAATATTCAACTAATTCCAAGAAATTTTGTTGCAAGCTAAAATAAAACACAACACTACTTAAAGGAGAACACACAAAAAATCCAGCATTCAATAATGTCATGCCAAGAATACAAAGAAGCATAAAAATTTGACTTACAACTAGGAGAAAAATCAATTGATAAAAAAAAAAAACCCAGAAATAACAGAAATGATGAAAACAGCAGAAAAAGTCATTAAGACAGTTATTATAAGTATGTCCATGTGTTCAAATAGGTTGAGACAAACAGAACCATGAGAAGAAAAATGGACCATATACAAAAATACAAGTAGACTAGAAATGAAAAATACGTTATCTGAAATAAAAATTACACAGGGTGAGAAAAGCTGTAGATTAAATGCTGCAGAAAATTTTTTTCTCAGTGAATGTGAAAATAAAGCATAGAGAAAATAAAAGACTGGAAAAATTGAAGAGAGCATAGATATGATATCAAACAGCCTAAAAGCCTAATGTGTAACTGGAGTCCCAGAAAAAGAGTAGAAAGTAGGCAGAACAATGATGGGGGAAAATCATTTGATAGAAACTATAAATGTATAGATCCAGGAAGCTCAAATAATTTCAAATAGAATAAACATTTTTTTTAAAAAAGCATGTCAAGTCATTTAATATAAAAAATGTGATGAAAACTAGTGCAAAAGAAAAAAATCTTAAGACAGGGAAAAAAGACTCATTATGCCCAGCAACAAAAGTAAAATGACAGTAGACTACTCATCAGAAACTATGCAAGCCAGAAAATAATGGAGAAATGTCTCTGATGTAGTAAAAGGGGAAAAAAATAAAAATTGGTTTAGGTTTCTTCACTCAGCAAGATTTCTTCACTCAGCAAAATTTTCTTTAAAAAATAAAGACATTTTAGACAAACTGAAGCTGATAGAATTCATTTTCATCAGATTTGTACCTACACAAATGTTAAAAGTATTTCAGGCAGAAGAAAATGATACCAGATGGAACTTAGGATCTACACCTGGGAATAAAGAGCACCAAAAATGATAACTACATGGGTAAATTTAGAAAATAAATTGTTTCCACATTTTAAATCACTTTAAGAAAGAATTGATTGTATGAGGCAAAAATAATAGCGATGTATTGTCGCATTTAAAGCATATGTAGAAGTAAAATATAGGACAACATCACAAATAAGTAGGTGAAATGGAAATATTATTTGAAGGCAAAATTTGTGGGATGAAGCTAAAGCAGTGCTTGGAGAAAAATTTACAGCATTAATTACTTATTTAAAAAGGAAGAAAAGTCTTAAGTCAATAATCTAAGTTTCCACCTTAATAAGCTAGAAAGAAAAGAGCTAATTCTACTCAAAGCAGAAGGAAATAATGTAGATAAGAGCTGAAATCAATAAAATTGAAAACAGAAATGCAACAGAAAAAAATCAGTGAAACCAAAAGCTAGTTCTTTGAGAAGATCAATAAAAATGATAAATATTACAGAAAGTAAAAGAATAATAATCAGTTGTTATGAACAACTTAATGTCAATAAACTTGACAACTCAGATGAAATGGACAAACACTCTGAAATACTCAAAAAGCTCACTAAAGAAAGAATAGATAGTCTGAATAACTCAGTATCTCTTAAAGAAATTGAATTTATACTTAAAAACCTTCCCAAAAAGAAAGCTCCAGGACCAGATGGCTTCATTGGTAAAAAATATATCAAAAATTTAAGGAAGAAATAATAGCAATTCCACACAAATTCTTCCAGAAATAAAAGAGGAGGGAACAGTTACAAACTCATTTTATGAAGCCAGTATTGTTCTGGCACTGAAATGAAGGACTTAACAAGAAAGGAAACTTCAAACAACATCTCTCATGAACAAATGAATTCAGCAATATATAAAAAGGATTATATATAATATATAAAAAGGATAATGTATCATGACCAAGTAGGATTTATTCTAGGAATGCAAGGTTATTTCTACATTTAAAAAAAAATCAATGTAATTCCCCATATCAAAAGAATAAAGAAGAAAAATCATATGGATCATCTCAACAGGTATAGGAAAAGCATTTAAAATAATTCAATATCCGTTAGTGATAAAACTCTCAGCAAACTATTCTCAGGAAAAGACGGGTACTTCCTCATGTTATGAAATCCATCTACGGAAAAATCTACAGCTAATATTATGTGTAATGGTGAACAAATGAGCACTTCTGCATAAAATCATGAACAAGGCAAGGACATCCAATCTCACCATTCTGTTCAACATTGGAGAGGAAAAAAATGCATATAGATTAGAAAAGAAGAAGCAAAAATATCTTTATCCATAATTATATCAGTATGGAAAAATGCTAGCAGTTCTGAAACAAATCTATTAGAAGTAATGAATAAATTCAGCAGAGTCTCAAGATATAAGGTTAATTTAAAATTATCAATTGTGTATCTTTAAATTAACAATGAATAATTAGAAATACCTAGAAATAAATTTAACAAAATACGTACAAGACCTGTACATTGAAAACTACAAACCTTGCTGAGAGAAATTAAGAAACTTATATGAAATATGTCTTCTTCATTGTTCAAATCTACAGACATCAATTTTTTCCACAAGTTGATCTATAAGTTTAATGCAATGACATTCAAAATCCCCCCAGTTTTTTAATAGAAATGCAAAGCGCCTAGAATGGCCAAAGCAAATTAAAATATGAACCAAGATGGATTCAAACTACCTGATTTCAAAGCTTACTATGAAGCTACAGTAATTAAGGCAGTGTGGTATTGTAATAAAGATAGATATACAGATAAGTGGAAAAGAACATGTAGCCTAGAAAAAGACCATCAAATATATGATTAATTGATTGTTGACAAAGGTGCCTTGGTTATTACAGTGGGAACTCTAAACCTAACCCTAACCCTAATCTTTTCAACAAATCATGCTGGAGCAATTGGATATCCATATGCAAAACAATGAACCTAGACTCTAATCTCACACTACACACAAAAACTAACTCGGAATGGATCACAAACCTAAATGTACTATGTAAAATTATATAACTTCTAGATGAAAATTGGAAAGAAAAACTTTGTGATTTAGTTAGGCAAACATTTCTTACATATGACCCACATAAGCATAAACCAAAGAGGAAAAAATTAAATTTCAAAATTAAATCCTTTGTCCTTCAAAAGATACTGTTAAGAAAATGAAAAGGTATATCACACAGTGGAAGAAATTCTTTCCAAAACATGTAATTGATAAGCTTGCATCGAGACTATATAGAGAACTCTTTGAACTTAAGAAGACAAGCCAATAAAAAATGACAAAAGATTTGAAACAGAAAATTTAACATAGAAGATATAAGAATGTCAAATACACTCATGGAAAGATACTCAACATCATCATTCACTAAGGAAATACAAATAAGAGCTACAACGAGATACTTGTACACATCTCCTTAAATTGCTGAAGCTAAAAAAGAGACATTATTGAAAGTTGCCAAGGATATGCAGCAACTGGGAGAGCAAAAATTTTACAGCCACTATGAGAAATAGTTTGGCAGTTTGTTATTAAATTAAGCATACAGTTACATAATGGTCCATCAAACCTACTATTAGGTATTTACTTAAGAGAAATGAAAATATGATCATACAGTGACTTGCAATAAAATATTCACAGCAACATTATCACAGTAGTCCCAAACTGGAAACAATCCAAATGTCCATCAGCAAGTTAATAGATAAATAAATTGTGGTATATCCATAAAATGAACTAATATAGGGCAGTAAAAAATAGCTAACTACTAATAAATTCAACAATATAGATAAATCTCCAAAGCGTTATGCTAAATGAAAGAAGCCTAATACAAATTATATGCTGTTTGATTCTATTCATATGAAATTATGGAAAAAGCAAAACTATATGGACAGAATGTGGATCAGTGGTTGCCAGGTGCAAGGGGTAGGATGAAGTGATTAATTTCAAAAGGCCACAGGGGACATTTTGTGTTGATGGCCTATATCATGATTATGGTCACAGTAACAAAATTATGTAAGTCTGTCAAGTCTTGCTGAATTGTATACTTAAAATTGGCAAATTTTATTTCATGTAAATAATGTCAATGTGGCTAGTAAATATAAATTTATACCTTTTAAAAAACTTTTTTTTCTTTTGCTTTCTGGCCTGATAATATTGACTAGTACTTTTAGAATTATAGTAAATAATAGTGGTAACAGAATGACCTTAGGCTTTTTCCTGATTTCATGACTTGGGTATCCACTGTTTCACTATTAGGTATGATGATGGACTGTTGGCTTGGAATAGAATGTCCTTACCATGTTTAGTAAGTATATTATATTCTTGTTTTGCCAAGTATTCTCACAAGCAATATCTGCTGGCACATAACTATATGATCATATGGATTTTTAAATTTGGTTTTTGAATAGGATAAATTATATTAATAGATTTTCTATGTTAAATCATCTGTGATTCAATACTGGTAAAAAATATGCTTGCTTTTTATGTATTTTTTTTTAAATGTGGGACCTCGGCCTCTATTTTTAAAAGTGAGATTAAGCACTTGTTTTCTTCTTTGCTCTATCTTTATTAAATTCTGTTATTAGAGTTTTAATTAATTTATGAAATAAATTGGAAAGTTTTCCTTCTTATCATATGCTTTGAAACATTTTAATAAAATTGCATAAATTCATTGGATATTTTAACATAATTGGCTTTTGAAGCTACCTGGGTCATTCACCTTCTTGGGGGTATTTGACAAATTTCCCTAGTTCTCCTAGGATTATTGAGTTAGTTTTGTTAATTTGTATTTTCTCATGAGATTTTTTATTAGGGATGGTTTGTTTTTGCCAAGATTTCCTGCTTTGTAAGAACAAAGTTAAATTGATTTAAACCTGTTATTCTGCTATAATTTCAAATATGCTCTGCATGGTTTGTTATATTGTTAGTGTTTTCTCTCTTTTATTAAATTAAGCTTACCAGAGTACATCCTCTTTATTGTTTTTTTTTTTCCAAAGAGGCAGCTATTACATTTATTTACCATTTTCTGTAATTTCTTCTTATATTTTAGGTTTTTTGTTTCTCTTTTTCTAGCTTCTATTTTTAATTCCTAGTATTTGTATTCATTCTTTTTATTTTATAGTAAGACATTTAATTATGACAAAAAATAGCTTTGACCACATTCTATATATTTTAATATACAGTTCTTTTTCTGAAAGATTGTCTCTTAAACAATATAATTATTAAGAGTTTTATTTCCTCAAGAACTGATTTTTCCTTATTATTTAAACAGTGGGGAGCTAGTAAAGATTTTGACCAAGGAAGTGATATGTTTAGATCTATAGAGAAGTACCTGACAGCATTATGGAGAGTGGATTGCAATAAAGTGACACTTAGGATGAGGTTTAAGAGGTTATTGCAAAAGTTTACAGAAGAGGTGATGACTGATACGAGCAAAAGTCACACTGCAGAGGGGTGATCAGTTGAAGGAAGGAAAGATGAGGAAGCAGTGAGAGTCTGATCATAAACTTAACCAGATAAGCAGGGTCAGCTACATCTGAGAGTGTAGCATTGGTTAACCTGATAACCAACACTCAGGTCAACAAGAGCTGAGTCGGGGCTTTGGAAGAGATTGAGAAGTGGAGCCTTGAAATTTTCCTGGCACTATGAGACCATAGCCACAGTTGCTATTTTAAGACATCAGGCATGGCTGAAAGGTAATTCGTGAGGGTGTCAGCACAGCCAAGATGGTGATTCTAGATTATACATAAAGAAGATAAGCTCTATTTGGAAGGAAAGAAATTGCACTTAGGTGGAATTGTTCTATGAATGACTTAACATGGGCGTGTTTGTATTTTGTATTAGGAGAGGAAAGTGTCAGTGATGAGGGTAGTTCTGTTTGGAACCCAATAATGGCATGATGCCTTAAATCCCTGAACTCCTGGTCCATCATCCAAAGGCAAACCTCTTCTTCATCTGGACTCTTCTATATTCTCATCCATATACTGCATTTTCTTCACTGAACCCCATTCCACCATTCTCCTCCTCTTGCCTCATTCTTGGTCAATGTATTCATTTATCTTTACCATTTGTACATTTTATTTAATAGCAGCAACCTATTTAAAATAGTTTATTCTTAAAAAAATACACGTCCATAATAAAGAAAATTAAGCAAAACCAGGACATATAAGATAGCAAGTGTTCTCCCTACTCTCCTCCCTACATCACCCATCTCAGTTCACACAGGCAGACACTGTTAATGACTTGCTGTATAGCCTTCTAGCCCATTTTCAATACATAAGCAAACGCAAGAAAAAAATGTTTTTCAAAAATTATATTACGATATACATACAAATCTATAACTTTCTTTTTTTACTTAAAAATACATTTTGGACTTCATATTTATAGTGTTTATAAGATCCTCCTCTTTCTTATATATTGTATCATGTTCCATTATAGGGCCGCATTGCAATTTTTAATGAACATTTATGTCATTTCCTTTTTTTGTTGGTATTATAAAAAACCTTTCAGTACTTTGAAAACTTGGCGAATGCTCCTTTAGGATAAATTCCCATAGTGGAAATGATGGATCAAAGGCTAGGCATATTTCAAAATTTTAAAAGACATTGTCAAAAGTTTATATCAATTGAGACCACAGCAACAGTTTAGGAGAACACTAATGTCCTCAGATTCACTCTAGCTTTGTCAATATTTTTAATGTTTAATCTATTCATTCTAAGTCAGAAACCTCTACAAAGAAATAGTGTCAGAAAGACAAAAAGTCTTGCATGGTGTCCTCTCAATTAACAGTGTGGTTAGTGCTTTAACTTTTGCAAAGAGCTTTTATATATATTATGCCATTAAATCTTCAAAAGAATTTTTTGAAATACATTTTTTCATCTTCACTTCATATAGGAGCAAATTTAGGTGTGAGAAGATCAATTACTTGTTCAAAATCACACAGATGCTAAGTGGTTGACTTGGAATTCAAACTCTGATCACACATAACAGTTTGATAAAAATGGATATTTAAGTTCTGCTATGTTATATTCAGATAACTGATACCACTTTGACTTGACATTTTTTTCAACTAAACATTATACTACCTTAAAATGGGTATATTTTACTTTTTTGAATATCCTTATATATTTAAAATTATTATTCTCTCTTTAAATATTCTTTTAGAAGGCTTAGTAACAAAACATAATACTAAGTGTTAGAGAAAATTTAACTTTCAGGGTAGAGATGCCTACTTTTTTTTGATGAAAGCCAATGAATAAATAAGGTATAAAATACTAAAATTTTCTCTGCAGAGAGGCTATCGACATCAGTGTTAAAAGAATTTTGGGTCAGAGAGATATGGATTAAGAACTGTTTCTGGGGCTTCCCTGGTGGCGCAGTGGTTGAGAATCTGCCTGCCAATGCAGGGGACACGGGTTCAAGCCCTGGTCTGGGAAGATCCCACATGCCGCGGAGCGGCTGGGCCCGTGAGCCACAATTACTGAGCCTGCGCGTCTGCAGCCTGTGCTCCGCAACAGGAGAGCCTGCGATAGTGAGAGGCCCGCGCACCGCGATGAAGAGTGGCCCCCACTTGCCACAACTAGAGGAAGCCCTCGCACAGAAACGAAGACCCAACACAGCCATAAATAAATAAATAAATAAATAAAAATTTTAAAAAAAAGAACTGTTTCTGCTACTTTCTGTCTGGCTGACTTTAGGAAGCTTACTTAACCTCTCCAAGCCTCAGTTTATACATCTATAAAATAGAGATATTAATGTACTTACCTCATTTGATATTACGAAGATTTAAAAAGGTATCCTATGTGAAATGGTTAGTGAAGTGCCTGGCACATAAATGACATGCAATAATGTTGCTGCCATTATTATTATAATTATTATTGTTGTGGCTACTAATATCATAGGTAATTTTTTAGAGACAAATATATTTCAGAATATTAGGTATTCCCATAAAGATTGACTGACTGTCTTTCCTATGTTACAGAAACCACCATTTATATATGTTATTTTTCTCTTCCTTTAGAATGTATAATTTGTTCTAATCCTGACATGTTAAAGCTTCAGTGGACCTAAAAGATTATTTAGTTATACAAATAAAGACATTTAAGACCAGATCTCTTGAGAAATTTTCCAAAGTCACACAGATTCTTGCTGCCAAAATAAGAATTTGATTCCTGGTCTCTGTTCTTTCTCCTTAAGGTTAATTAATGTATTTTAAAAATTACTGTGCATATTTGAAATATTTTACAGTAATTTCTAAAATTGTAAGCCAAATATTGAAAAATTTCCTTGGCACCACTGGTGACTGAATACATATCTCTCCTGATTTCACTGAAATGAATTTCCCCCAGTTCAGAAACTGGTGAACTTTTGCCCTCTGTTATGCAAGTTCAGTTATTTTTAAGGAAAGATGACCAGACTGCAACTCTGGTAATTGTGTCAACTTCTTCAGTAATACAAAATTTAATTTATTTTGCATTTGTCATGTATCTTGTCTCTGTGATATTACAGACACTTAAAAGCTTCATCCAGTAACTAGTTCAAATTAAAAACATTTCCATGCCTGCATGTAAATTGTGCTGCAACTTTGTAATTGACTAAAATTATTATCTTACTATCATAATAGTAACTCAAGAAACTTAGACAATAAAATAGAGAAATGAATTGTTTTATGGAGGTAAGTAAAACTGGATAGTTGTTCTGCCTTCATACTTTAAAGCATTGGTTCTCTGCCTGTACACCCTTAAGTATGGAATAAAGTCACATACACACAAAAGCGATCGTTGATTTGTACAGTGCCTGCCTTAAAAACAAGCTGGCTTCTAACTTTAAATCAACAGAGAAAATTTTAAGCTCCAGCTGGTTAGACAACTATCCACTGGCAAATCAGAAAAAATAATTTAAAAATTTTACTTCAAGTTGGTTATTTGTAACTTAGGTTGTTTTTCCATAGAGGTAACGAGAATGATTCTTGGTCTGACAAACTTCAGGAAAAAGCCTAGTACTCCATAGATACCTCTAATATTGTCGTATGTTAATGTGGTCATTGTGAGTCATATTTTCCCTATGGAAAATGAATTTACTTTTGAAGAGTTACATTCTTTTTTAATTTATTTTATTTATTTATTAATGGCTGTGTTGGGTCCTCGTTTCCGTGTGAGGGCTTTCTCTAGTTGCGGCAAGTGGGGGCCACTCTTCATCGCAGCGCGCGGGCCTCTCACCACCGCGGCCTCACCCGTTGCGCACCACAGGCTCCAGACGCGCAGGCTCAGCAACTGTGGCTCACGGGCCCAGCCTCTCCGCAGCACGTGGGATCCTCCCAGACCAGGGCTCGAACCCGTGCCCCCTGCATTGGCAGGCAGACTCTCAACCACTGCGCCACCAGGGAAGCCCTGAAGAGTTACATTCTTTATGAGGGATGTAAGTGATGGGATTCAGAATTTCCCAATGTTTACTTGCTTATTTTGGCTATCCACTCATCTGTTGTTGGCAAGTTGAAACCATCAGTAGTTAAGACATTACCTCAGATTTAAAAAGTTGAACATTTTGGTTTATATCTTTTAATTATAAGAATGGAATTCAAAGGATTGTATTTTCTGAGTATGTTATTGCTCTAAATTCGAATTCCACATCTTTTATTCAGAAATAATAAAGTGGGTTATAATGGAAGCAATGAAGGACATAGAATGAACATTATTTCTTCAATGTTTGTAGAAGAGATAAACAAAGGAATGCAGGGTAGGGATAGAGAGGAATGGAAGGATTATGATCAAAATTTCATTCTTTCACAACATAATGTAAATGTATTGGGACCTTCTCTGAGACTACAGCTTGAAGGTCAAGTAGAAGTGTGAGGTTACCGAATGAAGTTTAGAGAGGAAAAGTTATTGACCCTGGAGAGTAGTGGTGCCCTGAGACCCTTAATTAATCACGTACCTTTATCGTACATGTGTCAGTTTCTGCCTCTACCCTTCTTTCTGCTACTGATATTACTCCTGCCACTACTTCTGTCTCTTCTTTACCTCCATGGCTGGGTTCAGCTCAAATAGGGGCAAGCAGGGAGAAAGACCTTCCTTTCTAAGGTAAATTATGTTGACATTAGAGAAGGCCTTTTAAAAAAATGTCTTTAATTCACCCACATGAACTTCTTTAGAGTTTTCTTGGTTAAACTTGGCCTTTTGCATTTCCATGTCAAGTTTAGAATCAACTGGTCAATCTCTTTCAAATATCTGGTAGGATTTTGACTGGTAAAGCATTGAATCTACAGTTCAGTTTTAAGAGATAATTGATATGTCTGCAATTCAGTTTTAAGAGATAATTGATATGTCTGCAATAGTTTATCTTAATAATGTGTTCCATATTCCTGGTAATTCCTAGTAGTTGATGATTCTTCTCACTCCTCCCACTCCACTCCATAAAAGAGTGAGCTATTCCATGCTCATTATTTCAGATCATTAACACCAAAACAGAACAGAAATCAAAGTTGTCAATTTTTGGTTTTGGAACTCATGACAGAGCTAACAGTCTTGAGAGTAAAGGAATTTAAATCACAAGAAACTAGGTTTTTTCAAATTTCAAGTTCTCAACGTTAAAGGACTCAAAGCAAGCATAAAGTCTATGCATAAAAACAGTCTTTGGAGTACGTAGATGAAGAGCCAGATGGTCTCACATCCAGTCTAGATAAAGATTTCATGGGTGGTGCAAGAAAAAGGCAGAGAAGAATCAAAGGGCTCTGATGTGATGAATCCTTGAGAAGAGACTATGTACTCAGCTCCACCCAGGCCAAATCCCAGAGTGCCGGTGAACCAATAGAACCCCGGTAGATTTGCAATTAAAAAGACAATGTGACTTGTGCATATCTTTCTGGGTGGAACTCTGAGAAGTAGCCAGCCTTATAGAGTTCCCAATACTTAGCTTATCAGAGGAGCAGAAAGAAAGGGATATCTAGGCAGATGGGCCTGAGGCACTGCAGAGTCCTTGAGCCCCTCCTGGTGAGGGTGAATTTAAAAGCCCTCTCATTCCTCATCCTCTGAGAGGAGATTGGAAATAGAAAAGATTCCAGACCTGCAAGTCCTTGGTTGTAAGCCGAAAAGAGTGTTTGTGTTGAGACCCCCCTAAAGAGACTGAGAATAGTGGCTTGAAATAGAACTTAGTTCAGACATAGAAAAATAAGAAAATTTACATTAGTTTAAAATACTTTAACAATTTTAAATTTTATTAAATTTATTATATTTTAATTAACTAAAATTTATTTTGGGGCCTAATATTTATACATAATTATTCCACATATTTTTGGCTAAGACAGAAATTTCTTGTTCTTGAATGGGAATATAATACAGTAAGCATGTCAACTTGCCCCAAATTAATTTATTAATTTGGAAAAAGTCAAATTATCTCTACCCTATAGCTTATGACAGAATGCATTCAAAATGTGTTATAGAGTTAAAATGATAACACTATACAATTATTAGAAAATGTGGGATGTATTTATCTGATTTTGAGTATGCTTTTCAAAGTTTAAAAAGAAAACAGAAAGAAAAAGATTGATGGACATTTGACTATCTAAGAAACCTAAAAATTCATAACATAAAAGTAAAATCTAAATCTAAAATATTATTGACGTAAAAATAAAATTCACCATATGTAAAACTAAAAGCAAAGAACCACCTGAAAATAAATATCTAACAAGAAAATGAAAACTCATTTTAATAAAAATGCAAATTTAGTGTCACAGTCTTTTCAATACCAAATTGGAAAAGGCATGAAATAGATTAATACTAGATATTAAGGTTTGTAAACATGCAATCTCACAGAGTAGTGATGATAGATAATAAAAATATTTCTGATAATCAATTTGGAAATGGGTATCAAATGCCTTTAAAATATTTACTTCATTGATTAATTCAATATTCTAGGAATATTGTTTAAGAAAATAGAAGTACACATCAGACTGTAGTATTATGTGATAGAAAAAGCAGCAGTAACTTAAATACCCAACAATAGGGGATTAGTTGAATATTTTATAGTGTATAGTAACAGATTCCACACTGCTGTGTAAAAAATCACATTTTATATAATCAGTGATGTGGGAAAATTCTCACAAAATATGTGGGTGATTAAAAAGAATATGTTGATGTTGATATATGATAGAGCATATGATCCCAATTTATAAAATTAAATGTAGAGAAGCTCTTTTACCTGACCTGTACTTAACAGAAGCATCAGATGTTCCCTCTTCCTTTTGTAAATTATCTTTACTGATGTCAATACTTATGGAGAGCTGGCAGCTCCCTAGGATAGCCACATTTTTATTCCACCTGTTGATTTATATATAGATTTGGAGTCAGATGTTTGTTTTTATATCTTAATATCATTTTCCTTGGTCCTATAATTACAAAGCCTAATTACAGATTAAAATGTCTAATAAACTATGAGTGCTAAAAGAGAGTAATTGTTTATGTTAAATAAATAGAATTCTTTGGGAAAAGTCGATTAATTTGAGTAGGTAAGAGGATTTGCTCAAACTATGTGTGGACAAGAAAACTGTGCAACACTGGGAGAAATGATTAAATTCTAGACTTCTACACTGAGATTTGTTTATGTCTTTATATTACTGTTCCCATTTTAGGAAAACCAATCTAGAAATCATTTATGGTTCATTAGGAAGATGATTTATGTTATAAAGATGACCTGGAGCTCCCATCAGAAGACCTGTGGTCAGAAAAAAAGTTTGGTTCTACATGAAAAGATTAGTGAAGAAATGCTTATTTATTAATTAAATTAAACTTACATATCATGTATGTATAATTTTTAAAGGTTCTGTACCTTATAAAACCTTTTTCTGATTAACCAAAGATTGTTGGCTATCAGATAGAAGGGATTCTACTGCACATGTGTGTATAGAAAAAATATTGGGAGTCTTAACACCAAAATGTTTTAGTAGTTGTCTCTTGATAGCTATCATGATTTGTTTTTTCTTCAAACATTTATCTTTCAATTTTCCTAGAGTGAAAATGAATTACTTTGATCACAATTTAAAGTTATTTGAAACAAAAAAGGACCTCTCCAACCCCTCCCCCACAGAAGGTACTGGGCTTTTTGCCTAAATATGGGGTCATTGCCATTGTGGTTCCAATGTGGTGTGAGCTTGAGATGTTTGCTTCCATACCATTGGAATCTCCACCTATTCTGTGTTCTGATAGACACAGCTAAAGGTGAGACAATGCACCTTGAGTTTTTTTCAGTCTAGCAACTACACAAAGCTCATGATGAAAACAAGCATCCATTACAGCAGGCAAATTGTACTTAGTGCCCAACAAATGTTCAGAACCAGGGTGTGAACGATCATCCTTGTGAAGAATTGACATCTTGCAGGATAGGTACTTCCAGACCCTGCCCCAGCCCTCCAGGTATGCTTGGTTGGCAGCTTATTACAAGCAGGTCATACACTAACTTATACCATGTGTTAGTTAGTCAGTTGTAAGTTAGTTATACACTAACTTATACCACATATATACCATGTGTTTGTCATTCAGCATATAAATATCAGTCCTTTGCCTAGCACATAGTAACTCTGTAAATAGTAAGTTTTCCTTTAGAAGATTATGGGAAGGGGGGAATGTGATAACAATAAATTTTGTTTAGATGATAAACTACATGACAGTGGTTTTTAGGTCTGTTTTCTGTATAACTTCTCTGGACTAAACACAGATTGAATCATGTTGGAACTAAATGCTATTTAATGTGCTAGTGAAGTGTCTTCCATTTTGCATGAGTGCTTTCTGTCCATGGTGTAACATTGTGATGGCATATTCTTTCAAATTATATTTATATTCCCAGACCCAATTCCCTAATTTGCTTTTCTTTTCTAATGCCTTTTCTTCTCCTCTGAAGTCCATAGTATTTTAAAAAATACGTATTCCTTGAGAAGATATTGAGCTTTTGCTTAGGGTCATACATAAAAGTGTTTGATTTAAATAATCACGGGAGTTAAACTGCATCTGCCAGGGAGTTCTACATTTTTGGCAGTTATAGGCTGCCTTTATTCAGTTTAATGATGAAGATTTGACTTCGTTGGAGTTTTTCTTCTTAGTAAAATGAATGGTGCATCTTTCTTTAATTGTGATCCTTGTCAACCATTTGGCCCAGTAATGGCATGCAAATTAAACTCTTTAAAAATTAATGCTAACATTTATTAAATAATGCATCATATAAAAAGGTAATTTGAAATTCCAAGTTAGACTCCCTATCTGCTCATGAGAAAGTATTTTTTGTGCCATCTTCCTAAAACATCTTTATAGTCTTTCTAAATACCTTGAATGTTTTTCCAGTATTTTGCAAAATTATCACCATGGAGACTGTTCATGTAGACAGACTCTTTATGCTTTTCAATTTTGATTTGTATAAACTCTCAGATTTTGAATTTATATCACTGCTCTGACTTTCTAAACTTAAAAGTGCTTATAGATGTTTCTTTACGACAATTTAAAGACAAGTCTAATTAAGGGGTATGTAAACTTAATTGTACAAGCTTACCTTCACTTCTGATTCTCAAATCAGAATGTATATCATATGCTTGGGAATTCCCTGGCAGTCCAGTGGTTAAGACTTGGCGCTCTCACTGCCGAGGGCTCAGGTTCATTTCCTGGTCAGGGAACTAAAATCCTACAAGCCGGGCTGTGCAGTCAAAAAAAAAAAAAAAAAAAAAAAGAATGTATATCACATTGCTAGTAGGACAATTGTAAACCTTATGTAACATCCCTACCCAGACAGCAGTGAGCACTAGCATTCAGCCTTGTACATTAGTGATTTTGTAAATTTGATTTGGGAATTTTAAATGATATTATGACTATAATCCGCATAACCTGAGAAGAATGAAACTTCTCAGAGGCAGGCTTAGTATAGTGTTAAGAACAAGAGTGGTAGAGTGTGACTGCTGGGTTTGAATGAATGCCAGTCCTATCAGGTATGAGCTTTACTATCTCAGACAAATTCCTTAACTTTCCTGGGTCTCAGTTTCTTCATCTGTGAAAATGACATCAATAATAGTAGCTATCTCATAGAGTTGTTATGAGAACTATGAAATACTAATAAAGTATCGATCCATAGCAAGGACACAACAACTATTAAGGCATTATTGTTATCTGGAACATTTTTCCCTTCACTGAGAAAACTTTAGCAATATTACTTAAGTGAATCTTCAAAGGATCTGACAATAATTTCGATTTGATTTGCTAACCTAAGAGCAAGAGTCAAATATCTCTTTACTTTGCATTATCTATAGAAATAGAATTTGGGAAAGAAGGTAAAATTCTTCATTACAGACAGCTGTTTCTTCCATTCGATGTGAATTACTAAAAAAGAGAGCTTTCTCATGCATGTTTTTATTTCAACAAACATGCACTTAACACCAGCTATCAATATATGCAAGGCTTTGCGCTGACACTAGGCAGGGAAACATACTAAGAGGAGATACGATCCTTATCCTCAAAGTTATCCTGGTAGTTAGCAATAGCCATCCTAATAGATCAAAAGTTAATCATAAGATTAAAAAAAACCCAGATATTTCAAGAAGTTATAATAATGAAAAAAGTCATCATAAGACAGCATATAATTAAACATCTAAAAGATGATATAAACAATAAATGTGTTTGCTTACTTTATATTTGTTTAATAATAACCTTCTTGTTTCATAAATACGTAAAGATTCCATGCTAAGCATTTAGATAGGAGTAAAGTGGTTGGCTTGGTCTACGAGGGCTTCATGAAGGATGTGGACCTTGGGAACATTTTGAAGATTGAGTTCCAGGCAGGCTTCATCTCTTAGACCGTCCCATAAGTGTTAATAAGTGATCTACATGTTAATTTGGAGATGGGTATAGCTTAAGGTCTCAACAGTTGCCATCATGCTTAATTACTGTTCACATCCACCCTGCAGTAAGCTTACTGAGCTTTCATCAAGAAGCAGGTGGAATTAGTAGTAGAAGATAGATCACAAGCTTGATCGTTTCAATAGTTCTATGTTTATTGAAGACCCAGTCAATCTACCCCCACCCCCAAAATTCAATATATATCCCAGGCACTACGGAGAAAGAAATGGATTCATTGTTGGTTCCTGGCCTCCAGCTGCTCACAGAACATGTAACAAGTATTTGTTCTGCTTTATAATACATGCAAAGATAAGAGTAAGCCAGAGGTGTGATGAATGGGGGAGTGGGTGGGAGTGTATGTGTCAGGGAAAGCTTCAGAGAAGAGCCAGGGTTTTTCATTCTCTGCATTCCTGAATAGAAGCCAAATAAAAGTTTTAATTTGGGGTCAATTCAGAGTGCTTCACAGCTTTTTCCTTTCCACTGAATCTAAAGCTATGATCAGTGAGTAAAAATTGCAAAGATAAGTATCAATCAACCAGGAGTCTGTGGGACAATCAATCTTTCTGATTGACACTTTGGTGTCCTTAGAGTTTGTTTCAAAAATGGATTTGGAAGATACTCTAAATCACAAATAATTAATAATGGATGTAAGCACAAACTGGTTCCCCTTACACTTAGGATAAATTTTTTTCAATTGTTCATTTATTCTTTTATTTATTCAGTCATTCATGTATGTGCCAGACAGGCTCTGTACAAAATTTTTTGGCTGATTTGGGAACAAACAAGTACAATTTATTTCTTCATGGATTCTTTTTTTTTTTTTTTTCAAATTTAGGATGATTTTATTTACAAAACAGGTTCTTTTGTTTTACAAAAATTGCAAAATATGACAAAAATAGAAATATCTTCTTGGACTGTTGGGAACTACTTCTAAGCAACCAATGAGTTAAAACACCTATGGTCTTCTTCTTTTGAAGAGCACGACGGCAACGCTCAGCCGTGCTTTGTGTCTCCCCAGAGCCCCGCGGCTGTGGGCTGCCTCTGGCGGGAGGGCCAGTCAGGCCAGAGTCTGGAGCAGCAAGATCTTCTCGTTGACGCAGAACCTGTGCAGCACCAGCATCAAGTTCTCCCCGCAGCGGGACGCCTGGCGCTCCACGGCCAGGCGGAAGTCCTCCTTCACGCCCTTGGTGATGCCCCGGGTGACCGTGTGGTGCTTGATCAGCATTCCTTGATTGGGTTGTGGTTCCAGATGGATCTTCCCACCTTCCTGAGTTCTCAGGTAGGCGAATTCCTCCAGCATGTTGATATTTGTAACATAATTGAAAAATTCTCATATTGGAAGTTTCCTTGCTGGCAAATCTTATTTGACAGCTTTCAAGAAAAGGGGGTCTCTCCCCACGGCCACTCCTGCTGAAGCAGCACGATCACGTGCCCCAGCGCCATGTCGTCTCTGCTGTCTGTGAAGGCTCTAAGCTTAAAACAAGCTAACATTAAGTGCAGGCAATAGGGCACGATAGCCTTGCTGGTACAAGGCAGAAGCTTCAGATATGAACCTTTTCTAAACTTGGGTTTATTTTTGAGGGTTCTTCCTGTGACTTGCCTCCATCCTGGATGGGGAGGACCACGTAGCACATCAAATCAAGGACTTTCTCACAGGTCATTCTGTACTCCCCCAAGGCCAAGTGGAAGGTCACCAGCTGGATGAGTGCCCTCTGATGCTCCAAGGTCCCCTGTCCTGAGATCGTGGCTGAGGAAGTGGTCCCTGGAGAGCTGCCAAGTGGTGCAGGCTCGCTATGGCCTTTTTATATTGACCCTGATAGATGATCATATCACTGAGGAAGATTCTCAACCAAAGCCAACTATCAGTCTTCCATGCCAAACAAATTCTTGTAACTTCCTTGTCAAGGAATTCCAGGGAATAGAGCAGCTCCCAGCTCTCTCTGGCCAGCTTAAAGCTTTCCAACACCTCGATTGAGTTAGCAAGTTCTGCCTTATTGACAACAATGTGATGATTCCTTCCTTTTGCTGAACAGTCTTCATCATCCGAACTCATGGTTTTTTCTCTTCCCTCAGCTAGTTTCCTCTTTTTATGTATGTGTTTATTGCGATCAGTTTCTACATCACCATATACATTTGATATGTCTTCCAGAAGAACCAGTGGAACTTGGCTAGGGGCATTAGGACCTTGGAATAGAGACTGCTGTATGCTGTTGACATACTGAAATGCATTCTTAAAGAAGACCAACATAGTGGAATAAACCACTTGGTTTTTATATTTTGCATGAGCTTCATTATCAAAGTTGTTCAGGTATCTGCAGAGATCCTTCAGTCTATGCAAAATATCACCATAGCTTTGTCTTCCTTTATCCATCTGCCAGTCACATCTCATTCCAGCAACATTCAAAATCTTAAACAACCTCTCCCAAGGGTCCACGATCTGGGACGATTTTTCAGTCAGTCCCTCTATTATGTACTTCTGAGAGCTACGTTTGCTCGGTGACATTAAATCAGACGTTTCTTAGGCACCTTGATGCTGACTCTCTATTTGAGTAGATCTAGTGACATAATTGGTATAAAATTCAGCTGCTTTGTTCTAGTACTTACACACCAAATTGGCAGGCAACCGAACGTCATGGTTGTTAATTATTAGAGGAAGGACATCACACACAAATAATTTTCTAAAACAGTTAACAGGAGATTCTTGCTCTTCAATAGTTTCAGCCTCCAATAGTGCCTCCCCAAGGCTGACCCCATGCTGTACCACTGTTTCAGGGAATCATCTCAAAAGTAGAAGCAACAATTTATTTATTTATTTAAAGTACACAATTCAATGGTTTTTAGTATATTCACAGACCTGTGCAACCAACACAAGAACAAATTTCAGAACATTTTCATCAACACAAGAGATAATCCCACCCCCGAAGCAACATTTCTGATCATTCCAAAGTGTTGAAGCATTGTTCCGTAACCTTTAGTAACATTTCACACTGGACTCGACCAGGAAGAGTTTCAAATAAACCTGGATGTTGGAGTCGGTGGGGTAGAGGCTGCAGGCTGTGATCAGCCAAGCCTTGGCAGCCCACAGGCTCCTGCTGCACCAGCTCGTGGGATCGCTGCACCAGGAACTCGCAGTCGCCCTGGGCCAACATGACGCAGAAGGCCTCTTTTTTTTTTTTTTAAATTAATTAATTAATTTTTGGCTGCGTTGGGTCTTCGTTGCTGCACACAGGCTTTCTCTAGTTGCGGTGAGCAGGGTCTACTCTTCATTGCGGTGCGCGGGCTTCTCATTGCGGTGGCTTCTCTTTGTTGCGGAGCACAGGCTCTAGGCACTTGGGCTTCAGTAGTTGTGGCTCATGGGCTCTAGAGCACAGGCTCAGTAGTTGTGGCGCACAGGCTTGGTGGCTCTGCGGCACGTGGGATCTTCCCGGACCAGGGCTCGAACCATGTCCCCTGCATTGGCAGGCGGATTCTTAACCACTGCACCACCAGGGAAGTCCTCTTCATGGATTCTTAAAGTCTAGCATTTTATACTTAGTTGTCTTACAGAGCTGTCAAAGTCCATTAGTTGGTAAGAATAATTATCCAATAGATAAGGAACTAGTCCATTGCAGTGTGGTCTTAGATTCAGAGCCAGCCTAAAATAAGGGAAACTTTCAAGTACTATCTAATTCATTAAATATGGAATCAATTCAATTCAAAAAAAATAGCAAAATAAACAAGATACAAGTCCTTAAACTTAAAAACAGCACAGTCTAAATTCAAATGATGAATAGGACGTTTATTAGAATATTTCATTGAGATGAAGTCATTATAATTTTTAGTGATAGTTAAGAAATTGGGAGATTTCTGAAAATGCTACTATTACCACTCATACCACTAATAATGGCTGCCAAGTGCTTTACATTTTTTTTAAAGATTTTTTTTCGATGTGGACCATTTTTAAAGTCTTTATTGAATCTGTTACAATATTGCTTCTGTTCTATGTTTTGTTTTGTTTTTTGGCCATGAGGCATGTGGGATCCTAGCTCCCCAACCAGGGATCGAACCCGCAACCCCTGCATTGGAAGGCAAAGTCCCAACCACTGGACTGCCAAGGAAGTCCCCAAGTGCTTTAAATTTAAGGTATATTTTTTCCTCACAGCAGGTACATAAGTACGTACAATCATCCCTATTTGCAAAGGAGGAAACTGAGGCTGAGAAATGTTGAGTGATTTGCCTTCTGTCAGGAAGGAGTTGATAAGTGGTAGAGCCTGCACTGTATTTGATCTCTACTCAGTCTGTCAGAATTCTGTCTAATAGAAAAGAGATATTTCATGATGGTCATCAATGAATTACAATTGTTTAGCTTTTATGCACTGAATTTTAATCATAATATCTGGAGAGTCTTTCCAGAAGGCTGCTTTTTCCCTCTATTATCAAGGTCTTGGTAGCTCCAGTGATGGCGATCATGGAAGGTGAGTAAGTATAACTCTTATAGAAACTACAAAAATGTTTTGTATTTTACTGGAATCAATACATAAAACACTGGAGCAGGGACATATGTGATATGTATATTACATAATGGAAAAGTATAAATTAGCGCTAGGGGCAGCATGGGTAGTGATTACATAATCCCTATCATTTTAGGCAGGAGAGGCCTTCTGGAATAGGTCTTATCTCAGAGCCTGACTGAATGATGGGAAGGAGATAGCTGGCAGAGGTGGGCAGGGGTGTTATTTTTGGCAGCGGCTAGGACTTGAAGGTGGGAGTTAGTAAAGGGCTTTGAAAAACATGTTTAAAAGAGCAAAAGGGATTAGTAGGGGTAGTTAATCACATCTGGAAAAGACAGGGAAAGTGTGCATTTTGCGTCTCCTCAATGAAACATTTTGAAGCAGAAGAAAGCTTTTTTTTTTTCTTTGATATTAATATGTGGGTAGGATTCTAGCATAATGCCCCAAGAAGCACTAGATTCATGACATGGCAGATATTTTATAGGACTTTAACTGGTTTAAGTACAGTTAAAATAAAGATGGCCTGACCAATTGTTGAGGGCTGGGCATGGGAGTGTAAATGGTAGAACTATTTTATTAATAAAAATAGTCATATTCAACTGTCTGTAGAAAACAGAGCCTGAGTCAAGGATTAAGAGGTGATGCTTTATTTGGGGGGTACAATTTTCAGGGTAGTGAAAGTGAGAAAGGGGGAAGTGAAGTTGCTAAGGATGGGAAGCAATAGTAGGTGAAGTGTTACCTCGCTGGCTTCTGCTTTAGGATAAACCTAAAAAAGACAAAGACAGTGGCTTGGGAGGTGTGTCCACTTGGTCACTTGGTATCTCTGATCAGACTACTTGGTGAAAGTGCCTTAGAACAGTAGGTGGGAGGAAAAGAGGGAGACAGACTTTATCTGACTGGAGGTCTGCATCTCCTCTCTCTTCTTTCTTACTGGTCAAATTTCTTCCATTAAAACACCCCACCCCAACCAACACACTTACCCATTAGACAGCTGCTCAGAACCTAGATTTTATACTCCTCAGTGTGCTGTTACATTCAAGTCTGGAAGTGGTGAGAAAAACCACAGACTCCAGGTTTGTGTCTGGTCAGATTGGTTGGCCCTAGACAAGGGATCACCAGAGCATAAGCTGAGTTGGATGGTTGTGACTTGTGTCAGAGCAAGTGGCTGAGCCTCAGAAGAATCGAGGAGGTGCAAAGAGATAACACATTTATTTCCGCTTATTATATGCCAAGCACTACACTAGAACTTTGCATGCCTTCAATCTATTACTATTCCCATTATACAGTGCGGTATTCAAACATTAGAGAAGTAGTCTTGTCTTCAGATTTGAAATCAAGCAGTTCTTATTAACCTATTGGAAGGCAATTTGTTTTTTTACCTTCTCTCCCCCTCCCCCTTCCCTTCTCTCCTTCCCCTCTCCTCCTTCTCTTTCTCCCTCCCTCCCTCCCTCCATTCCTTCTTTCCTTCCTTCCTTCCCTTCTTTCCTTCCTTTGTCTCCCCATCTCTCTTGAATCATAGAAGGTGAAGATAATACAGGAGAATGAACTAATTTAGCATGTTCCCAGAATGATTTTGTTCAGTGAAAGCAACTGTCTGTGTGGAGTACTTTTGGAAGGAATGTGACATGCTACAATGCATCATGGAACCCACTTCTGGGTGCCTGGTTTACAATAAGGCTAAAGAAACGCTGCAGAGATCCTGCAGAAATCAATATTGTCTTTATGCCACTAAATATTCCCCCCATTCTCAAAGCTAAGAAAAGATACCTGGTTTCCCGTAAATATTCACAAAGACTTCACTACATGATTTCCCAAAGCCTGTGTGCATTTGAAAGCACTGACTGTTTAAGGAAGCATTGACTGTGCTGTGTATCTGCATGATGCTGGGCTCTATATTAACAGAGCACCTTGACTTATAAAACATATTGAAAGCAGTGAGTTTAATATACAAGTGGTAAAGCCTATGTTACACCCCTCTCTATTTCATGGATAGTATATAGCAGATCTGGTATATAGCAAGCTATAAACTGCATTTAGATTAGGAATCAGTGAAGAAGGAAGAGCACTTTCCTTCTGTTTAGTTGAGAAGATGAGTTTAGGATTCTTGATAGACATGTAAATTTTAAACATTTTCAATGACAGGAGGAAAGAAATTGATCAGCTGTGAGCTGGCACTTACTCCCAGCATTCAATCAGGAGGCATGGAGGAAATCGGTATGACCTCACATATCAGAACCTATACTCTCTCAAGCCTTGACTTCTCTTTGTACAGTGAGCAGCCAACTATTTTGACCATTACTATGGAAAATCTGGGAGATGATAGCTTTGGAAAATCTGGAAAAAAATCAGGAAGATGGCAGAAATAGATTGTTACAAAACTTTTAAAACAGTTTTTAGTAATTAGAAACAAACCAGAAAAAAAGCATAATTGAATAAAATATGATTAATTGAATATGTGGACAAATAATCACACCATCCATTGATAAGTTTCCAAACACAAATTTATTAGAAATATGAAAGGTGGTATAATCCTTATCTATGATGACTGAAACTATGAGTTAAGGGGGAAAAGTAGATCTGATTCCTTCTGTATTATTTTTATTTTTATTTTTTGACCGTGCAGCATGCAGGATCTTAGTTCCCTGACCAGAGATGGAACCTGCGCCCCCTGTGGTGTAAGCGTAGAGTCTTAACCACTGGACTGCCAGGGAAGTCCCATGCTTCTGTACTTTTAAGTGTAGGCTGAACACATGTGAACTGAACACTTCTTATCAACATTCTTTCTGATTATAGGCATCAATATATGATCTCTAACTCTTCCTGTTCATGATTTTTTTTTTTAACAAAAAATTTTACTTCTTTCCTCCACTGTGTATGAATCTTTATCAAATATTAAATCCTTCTTTACACTAAGGTCTATTTTGAGGTTATCTATTCTATATCACTGATCTGTCAATCTTATGCCAGTTACATAATATTTTAATTTTATTACATAATTGTTGGAAGCAACCCTCTTTTTCTCTCATTTTTCACAATTGCATTTGTTACTATTTTTAAACTTTAATTCGGGATGAAATATAGAGGAATTTTCTAAAGGCTTCTCTCAATAAAAATCTCACTGAAATGGTCAAATCTGTTAATTAATTTGGGAAAAAAATGACATTTTTCCCAATGATATTAATTTCTTGTAATATTGTATTATTGCCAGTGAATAGTGCTTGTGAAATAGTTTCTTTTTTTGAATTAATTAAGATCATCTTTGTATCTTCAAAATGATTAATTTTGTAAATGCACCAAAGGTATTTGAAAGGGAAATATTTGCACTGGTACAACCATGTCATTTTTATTTTTTGAATTTTCTATATTCCTATTTTAAGCTGTGGTATTATTTAAAAAATCTGAACATTTCAAGAAGCATATAGAATAGTACCATAAACATCCTTTTTTTTTTTTTTCCTAACACCCAGCTTCAATAACTACCAACTCACAGCTGGTTTGTTTCATCCTGACTTCAATATGTACCCCATTTCTGGATTCTTTTTAAGTAAATCCTAGACATTACAAAATGTTATTTATAATGATTTCAGTGTATATGTCTAAAATGTAGGACTCTGAAAACATAATGTTAGTATTTCAACTAAATAAAACTAGCAATAATTATTCAATATCAAATATCCCCCAGTCAGTGTTCAAATTTCCAATTGCCTCATAATTTTTTCTTTTTTGTTAAGTTTGCTGGATTCAAGCATTGTGACTGGATTTTGTGCTTCCCACACTTCTTTTAAGCTATACATTCCTCCTTCATATCTTGGTATTTTTTCCTCTCAATTTGTTTGTTGAAGAAATCAAATTGTTTGTTTATAGTTTCCCACAGTCTGTACTTTGCTGATTGCATCCCTGTGGTCTGGTTTAAAATGTTTCTCTGTCCTCTATTTCCTGTAATTTGGTAATTAGATAGAAATGCTAGATCAGATTCAGGTTCAATTTCTCTTTTCAAGCAGAACTATTTCACTGGTGGTGGTAAGTTCTTCCATCAGAAGGCACATAGTGCCTAGTTGCTGCTTTTTGTCAGCGGTCTTTAATCATTGCCCAGCTCCACTCATTAGGAGTTGCAAAACAGTAATATTTTTACTTTGCTCTACATATTTATTTAATTTATTTTTTATTTTTAAAATTTTATTTACTGTATTTTTATCTTTACTTATTAATTTACTTCTCATGTAAAGAAAATTTCCCTCATCATCTTTTTGGTTACTTTGAGGTAAAATTCATATAGAAAAAATGATAAACAGTTAAGTCTTTTCATTTATTTACTATGTCACTATTTTTGGTCAATTTGAAATGTGAAAGGTTGAATGAGGCTTTAATGTCTCTAAAGATGGTATTTCTATCCACTTTTTCTCAGTGATATATAGTGAATATTATCTCACTACAAGTCTATTGAACTTATTTTTTCAGTGAGTGCATTTTATTCCACAGTATGGATTTACTATGCTATGTCTTACCAATCTGATATTGATGAACAAGTTGTTATTCTTGTAAATTACATGATAATAAATATGCTTGTGCAAATGTACCTGTGTGAGTGCTTCCTAAAAATGGAAATGCCTTCTAAGAGTATACATATTTTAGATGTTTTTAAGTGCTGACAAATTGTTTTCCAAAGCAGCAGTATTGCTGGTATTGCTTAAGTGTGAGTGTGCTCTTTACCTACACTCTTGCCAATGTTATCTTATCCATTCTTTTAAAATGTTTGCCGATTTGATATGGAAAAATGGTGACTCATTATTGTTCAGTGTGCATTCTCCTGGTTACTAGTGTGGTCAAAGATTTTTAAAATTTGCTTCATTGCATTTATATTTCTTTGAATTGTCAGTTGAATATCCTTTGCCTTTATGTTGTCATAGGTATTTTATTATCAAGTTGGCTGAAATTTGGTTTGTGGCTACCCACGAAAGGTAAGATTAACCTGAAAGTGTGATCAAGGATTTGGTTACTATAAGATAGCAGAGAGTTTGAAATTGGCATAATTTGGTAAGACTGTGAAGGGCAAATATTTTCTATAAGGGCATAGACTTATGTTCTGATGAACAACAAAAGAAAGAAAAGGTTTCTTTTGTGAAAACTCAGGAGCCTTCCTTGGGGTACATAGAAATGTAAGTAGGTAATTTTCTCTTATTTCCCTTGAAAAAGACAGCACAAAAGAAGGTCAATCTGGCATATGTGGTTAGCACCAATATTTTCCATGGGTGAAAGTTCTGAATTTGAGGCTTTTAGCCTCATGGTCATTTCCTAGAATGTAGGAGTAGCAAAAGCATGGCATGCGTGCCAATACTTCTCTATCCTGCTCCCAAGACAGACATCACTAGTCAATTCTGGCAGTCTTTCCTCTCGAACTTACATATATTATCATAGTTCTTTGTAACATAGTTCCCTAGGCTCATCTTTAATCAATGTGCATAGACAATCAAAATGAAATTGATTTATGTCCCTGTCATATACCCAGGCTCATTAGAATTTAAGGTCCAATAGAGATGAATTTGTCTGATATGCTTCCCAGTGTTTACAACACTTGGGACATACTAGACTCTCAATAAACAGTTGTTGAGTGAATGTACAAATAATCCCTTTTGACAGAAATTTTCCAAGGCAGGTTCACATATCCTTCACATTGACAACAGAATTTTAATTTTAATTCATGGATTATCTATCACTGAGCATTTAACTTCCTAGTCATTAGTTCTGAGGTTGAGGGAAATCTTTGCTTTTGATGTTATTTGGATGTTGGGGGTTTGCTGTAACAGATTTTTTTTTTTTTACTTGAAAATAGAATGCTGTTGAATCATTGTGAAGCATTAATGGGAAATGGTTGTATTTTCAAATACCTCCATTGTCATCAGTATGATTAGTATCCTTTAGTTCCACTCCTTCTGAATTTACAATTTGACTTTAGATCAAACTTGACGGTAGGTATGACAGAGAATAAATTGAACTGGATGGTAAAACTTACAGCCCATTTTTCTAAGGTCAACATCTTTTCTGATTCCTGTGTGAATATGATGTGGGGAAATGTGCTTTCAAGCTGGCTTGAGCAAGGGACAAGCATGATATCTTTCTTTTTTTTTTTGTCACTGAAGCTTTGGGGCTGACACAAGATGGGGTAAGTCAGGAATTATGGCAACTCAGTTTGAATTTGAATTGCTTGAAAATTGTAGCTCAATTCAAAATTCAGTAAGGTGGGAATAGCAGTTCAGGTATGTGACAGTGTCAGTTTCCTCCTAAGAAGCCCCATTACACATGGCCACTTAGTCTATATCCTCAGCTTCATTAATTTTCCAGACTCCTTGGTAACTTTCCTCATCAATCTTATTTGAAAACCAATGATGTCTCAAACAATTCATTTTCAAATCATTTCTCACAATTGTATAGAAGTTTCTAGTTTACGAAGTGGAAAGTGCACTCATTTAATTCTATTAGGTTAAGTATTTCTATTGTTATTTGGATGCCAAAAAAACAAAAAACAAAAATCAGACCCAGGAAGGTAGTGCCCTTTGCCATATGATCACATGGCTATTAAGTGACAAATCTGTGTTCTTTCCACTCCACATCGAATACACTTTCCGATAAACCACTTCTGCCTGAAATCACATAACTGTGACTATTATTTTTAAATGGGGGTACACTATGAATATTGGAAGGAAAGTTTTTTATGGCCATTTAAAAATCAATGCAAAGACTACTGCAGGAGGTAGTTAGGTATTTCCCATATGGGGACTTTATTTTTAAATATTGCATGAACAAGTGAATGCTTCTTGTGCTTTTTTTGTTGCTAACTTGGCCACTCCCCTCTTTGTGGAAGAATTGAGGGCTAAGATTGAAGCATCTCTTCCTTACAGCTGAGCTCAATTTGCAGTTCAGATCATTTCCTTGCTAGAAGTGAAAAAAGCACTCCAATAACTTGGTGACAGGAACTGTTTGACCAGGCATGCATAGTAATCATTAGATTATTTATGCCTTCCATAACAGAATTTAATCCAAAGATTTTTACAATCCTCTGTCTTCCTAGTAATTAATCTATGAAATCAGGCAAGTATAAGTGCCTGGAATCTCTGAGAATGTGTAACGATTTTGCATTCCTTAGCTGTGGCATGATTATTTTAGTATGGATGAACTCCAGTTGTACAGAGACTGAGGCTGTCAAATATACAGAAATTTGGATTTCCAAATGATGATCATTTCACTTTTCAGGAGCCTCTCCTGGCTATGGAATGCCTGAAAGTCTTAAAGACTGGGTTTCATTACAAGATGGGAAATACCTTTATAAATATATTTAAGAACTGTTACAACCTTCAATCTGAAATTGGTGCTCAGGAGGCAAAGCCTGGGGACTGGGAAAATGTTTACTTTGGGCCTGAATAATCTGCCTGTCTATGTCAAGATGTAGTAGCATGTGTGGTTTTATAAAATCCAACTGATTCACATTCTTTCTGAGAATTGGGTGAAGACTGTTGGGACACAGCGTTCTGGCCTGGAGAGTTTTCAAACCTATGTGTGAAGACTCAGGTATCCTCTTATTCTGAGGAAATTCAGACGATTTAAAACAGGATAGCAGCCCTGATTATAGTATATGCTGGTGACAGTATCATAACTAAGACTAGCTAATCCTAACAGAAAACTAAAAGGATCTGGGTACTTTTATTAACTGAAAATCAATCCTTTTGTGTGATTCAATTAAAAACATCAATAAAAATCTTATTTCAAAAGTCACAAGGAGAGTCTCTACCAATACAGCACATACCATAGACAGAAAACTGCTCAGCCCCCTCTGAATCGTTGCCTGTTTTAATAAGTATTCAGAAATTATACTCAGACTTCAAAAGAAATTGTAAGGAATTGTTAGCAGGTTTATTAATGTTTTATGTTTTATTAAAAGTTTGGGTGTACATTTCACAATGAGCAACATCAAAAATCAGACTTTCTGCCTGTAATTTTGCTTCCTCCTGTCTTTCTGCCTTTGGGATTCACTCTTTTCCTTTCATCAGCTGCCATTTTCAGCAGCATGCAGTAATTTCATGGCTCATTGCAAGCGCTGAAAACCTTTGAAACCACAAATGCTAACCTACCTGGCCTGCAGCCATTTAGGAAGAGATTAATTTAGCAAACAGAAGCAAAACACTTTCTACTTCTAGCCTGTGCATAATTTCACTTCTATCTATATTTATTTTACAGTGAGCAGCGTAATGACAATTTCAGTAATTGCAACTCTATAAAAATTTGCCTACCTAGCTTATCTCACTATCACAAGACTGTGAGTCAGTCAGATTAGAAAAAGTACAGCATGTGAAACAGCACTGGTTGCCTTCCAAAAATATGGGCCTTCTATAAAAACTCAAGTGATGCTTTGCACTTGTTTGTGTTCTTATCTATTGCGCAATGGTTTCTTCCTGATGTTTTGATTGGGACGGGTTCGTTCCTCTTTAATTCATGGTGATTTATGGGGGCACTCTCCTTACAAACAGACCGATGTATTTGTATTTGGAAGACTAGAAGCGCCAGCCCATTTCTGCAGACTTTGTTATAAATGGCTGTTATGTTGCTGTCGAGCAATTTGAACAGAAGAGAAAGTCCATCTGGGGCAAATTTTAAGCTATCATGCTTGGAAGGATTTCAAGGACTAAATTAGCCCACAAACTGTTAGCTAAAAATAAAAGTTTTATTGTTTCTTGTCTAACTTAAAAATCCCACCATCAAAATTAACACCAATTATACGTACTGTATATTTGTATGTATAGTTTCCCCTAAGGGATCATTTGTTGCTTCTTTTTATTCATTTTTGTAGTTATTACACACACACACACACACACACACACACACACACACAAACTGTTTAGCGAATAATGAACCCATGGAGAAATAATGACTTAAGCAAAATAATGTTTAAGAATTAAGAGAAAACATAATGAAAGTTGGAGACAGCTAATATACCAGAAAAATCATTTACACTATTTAACCAGTAAGAGGCATCATGAAGGAATTAAATTCAAGGGGCGAAAAGAGAATTCAGTGTGAAGCTGTTGACATCAAGCCCTGTAGCTGGAGCTTATCGTTGAGGGATTTTTATATGTATGTAAAGGATAGGACAAGAATGTCGCATTGCTAAGTGACTCTTTTCTTAGATCAGCTACCAGGGGGGCCTCTATTGATAAGTGCCTACAATGTTTGTCGTATAAAGAGTAATTCAGAGATGGGAATCTAGGGTTGAGGGTTGCATATTATGGTTTGTTTTTTCCTCAAGAAGAAAGAGATTTGGTAGTCACTGAATGACCTTGAGGTGTGGGATGGTCTCTCCAGTCCTTTGATAAAAGATCACTGCCCACATCCTAGGTTGCAAAAACAATGCTGCCAGTAAAACAGGGCGACACAATGAAAGGGAGAAAAAGGAGAACAGCCAAGCAGTGTTCATAAGGCCTTTCTGTTTGGGTGCTGTAGTTTTTCCATTTTATACATACCGCATTCCCAAGTAATAGCAATTGAACATAATTTTGTCTTCCTTTACTCAGATTTGAATATTCTGTACCCTATAAAGGAAATTCTATGGCATTGAACTTGTTTATGCGCTGTTTTTATATTAGCTAATTCATTTAAGCATACAGATACACAGACGGCAGTGGGATGACTGGCCAACCCCCGCAGATGTACACCTCCAATCTGCCATCCCATAACATTCATAAAATACGTCAACATAGCCTGGAATTCTTCCATGGTTTATGTTATACTATTGGTGTTCATAGCATACTGGCAAAATATTTCATGTTGAAATTTGTGGTAGTAAAAAAGAAAAAGGAATTCTCTCCATATTTTGAGGCCATTTGCAAAAGTATTCTATCAATATCCTTCACCTATAATAAGCACTTAAATCAACACAAATTGAACATGAAAACACACGCATGTGCCAGGGTGTTGTATAATAAATAGCTGTTCATTTCTTTAAACAATTGATGGTAATTATGCTGCCTTAATGATCATTTTTAAAATGCAGTGCATCTTTCCAGTACTGTCCAAAGAATCATAATATTGTGTGATAGAATCAAAGTAATAACAGAAACATATTAATAACCAGTATTAGTTCTTCTGCAGAAATAGATTTCTTTTTAAAAAAAAAATAAATTTATTTATTTATTTATTTATTTTTGGCTGCATTGGGTCTTCGTTGCTGTGCGCGGGCTTTCTCTAGTTGTGGTGAGCGGGGGCTATTCTTCATTGCGGTGCGCGGGCTTCTCATTGCTGTGGCTTCTCTTGTTGCGGAGCACGGGCTCTAGGCACTTGGGCTTCAGTAGTTGTGGCAGGCGGGCTCAGTAGTGTGGCTTGTGGGCTCTTGAGTGCAGGCTCAGTAGTTGTGGCGCACGGGCTTAGTTGCTCTTCAGCATGTTGGATCTTCCCGGACCAGGGCTCGAACCCATGTCCCCTGCATTGGCAGGAGGATTCTTAACCACTGTACCACCAGGGAAGTCCCAGAAATATATTTCTAAAGCAAATAATAACTTTTGGTGAAGAGTGTTACTAGTATCATGTGACTACTAATAGTGAACATTTCACAGCCAGAAGTTGAGAATAACAGCTTCTTACTCGGGGAGATTGGTGAGTTAACATTTTCCCTTCCAAGGGTGGCTTTTGACTCATATAGTTGGAGGTTGCATCCCACTGAGCCCCAGATGGTGTCCAGAGGCCGTTCTTGGCCAGTCCCTCAGGACAGGCAGTGAAAGAACTGTTGTCAGGTCCTCCAGAAGACTTAGGTCTTGGGAAGCTCCATTTTATGTCATTTTTCTTCTTTTATCCCCAAACTTTTGAAGATGACAAAATTTCAAGGGTCATTTTTGTTCATTCTCAAGTGTCAGATGGTAGAAAAATGAAAGAGGTAGTGTGGAGTAGTAGAAAGTCTCAGGAGGCAGCCTGACTTCGGAGGCTGTGCTGATAATCACTAAACCATCCTGCCGCTCACAGGTGAGACTTCTCTTTGATTAACCATGTCTTTTGCTCCATTCTCTGCTTTGGCTTTTTAGTGCTTTAATTGTTTGTTTGTTGCTGTTGTTTTTTAATCTCATTTTTACTCCCGAATTTAAAACCACATTTGGGACGTATCTGAGTCTCCTTGTCATACCCATTAAGTTATTCATGAGATTTCAGGTGTGCTTTTGCATGTTCTGGTGTTGGTATCATGAAGGCAGGCAAAGCACTCCTGATGGTTTTCCTCTACTGCTGATCACAATGGATTTGGGTAGTTGCAAAAGGACAAGTAAATGAGACTTTGAGATTTAAAAAACAGATTATTTTACATATGTATTGTTTATTACTGAACACTAGTCCTAATTTACCTTCATATTTTAGTACCCTATAGTTTTACACAAAATACTTTTACAAAATAGGATATTTTAAAATTTCTGATTTCAGATATTTCCCTTTCATGGTTCCAATGCAGCCATTGTAGATGCTGCCTATTTTCTCTCCAGTGTCTTTGATTTTTCTGGATCACTCTCTGAATAGAATCTCTAGTAGATGGTGATTTCCTTCATTTAGATCTTTTGGTAAGTTTCTATCCAAATTACAAGTATTACCTGTATTTATAGTTCTTATAATCTGGGGTCTGATAAGCAATAGCTAGAAGAATGTTGCCATTTTAATAGATTTTTTCCACTCTTTTCAAGCTAATTATTTTTCCTCCATTTTTAAGGACCTCTTGAGTTTGGAATTGAAATAAAAAATTAGCCAATTCTTTTTCAACTTAAAATATTTCAAAGAATTGCTCAAATTGAGAAATTTTCTCTTTTTTTCCTGTTTGACTTAGAAAACTAAGGTAGAGTTGTTAATGTTTGCAAATTAAATCTTGGGCAATCTACTCTAAAAGTCAAGTTTCCATTTTCCATTCTTCCATAAGACAAAATTGTATTTCTTAGGCATGAGAAAAAAGAATGAATAAGACAGAATATTTGAGGTAGCTCCTAGTCTAAAGAGAATCTCTCTTTTCAGCAATGAACTATATGGATTTAGGCATTTGCTTTCTTAGGTCCAAACAAGAGCTATAGTGTCAGAATTTTTCCTCCTAATTATTCTTTCACAGGACATTTTTTCTCTCACCAAAAGACTCTTTTGGTCTAAGTCAGCAGAATTAACATCAGTGCCAAATTATTGTAAGTTTCAGGCTTTTAGGGACACAGGTTACGCACTGTTTATAATTTTCTACATGGTTCCTAATTCTCCTTCTGCTACTACTGAACAGGTAACATTTATTATTTTACTAGAAGAATTTGTCTCCCATTGAGTAAATTTTTCAGACAGTACAAATTAAGGCAAACTATACTTAGAGTCTAAATATTCTCTCCTCCTGTTAAGGGTATAAGATGAATACAATGAAAAAATTGTCCATTTTCACTCGGGCTTATCGAAATATTTGATTTCCTCTTTATTAATGTCTTTTATTAAATTTGATAGCCCACTTTTAGTAGAATTGTGTTTCTGTTTTCATCTGGGACTATGTACCTTAATCAAAATGTCATATTATTTGCAGAATTGCATATAAAAACTTTTTTTTTTTTTTAAATATTTATTTATTTATTTTTATTTATGGCTGTGTTGGGTCTTCGTTTCTGTGCGAGGGCTTTTTCCAGTCGTGGCAAGCGGGGGCCACTCTTCATCGCGGTGCGCGGGCCTCTCACTATCGCGGCCTCTCCTGTTGCGGAGCATAGGCTCCAGATGCGCAGGCTCAGTAATTGTGGCTCATGGGCCCAGCCGCTCCGCGGCATGTGGGATCTTCCCGGACCAGGGGTCGAACCCGTGTCCCCTGCATTGGCAGGCAGATTCTCAACCACTGCGCCACCAGGGAAGCCCCCTAAAAACATTTTAATATGTCATTTTAGGTATTTTATAGTAAGTTATTATAGTGGTCATACCAATTAAAGAACATTGAATGCACTGAATGTTCTTCATTTTTCTAAGTACAAGTGTTGAATGTATAGGCAAACCAATGGATGGTGTGTGTGTGTGTGTGTGCTACAGAAGAGGATTTCGATATATGCAAAGTATAGCCAGAAAACAGTGTAAGTACTATTTAAGTTTCCAATTTGACTATTCAATAACCATGCGACAATCAAGGAAAACCAGCCTTTGACTGAAGAAAACAAAAAAAACCCAAAAACATGGCTAGTTTCAGGCTAGAGTATATTGTCAAGACCAAGTTGTAAACTTCCGAAAAACAAGAATTATAATGGAATTGCGGCTACAACCTTAAGTATAACGGTGTGAGTGTACTGCTATTATTTACTATGGTAACATAATAAAAGACAGCACTGTTTGGGCCATTATCCTCACTGCTCTCTTTTCAGTATAAATCATTATATTTATTATCTGTCTTCTTGTATAGGGGGTCATGAGAAAGGCCAATCAAAAGCTGAAGAAACCTACATTTCTAAAAGAAATTGGGCCTATTTCTAATTCTTTTTCTTTATCAAACACAAGGGAACAGAGACTTTTTTTGTGAAAAATTGTTTCATGTAAGATTAAAGTGCAGATTATTGGTGAGAAAATGACATTCACTTCTAGGCATCTTGTAGATCCCTGGGAGATATTGCCAGTTTCCCTCTGATATTTTTACCTTTCTTCCTTGGGGGATGTGTTTCCTGGCAGGTTTTGAGCAGTGGGTTCTGGAGCTTTTATTCTGTTCTGGGTACTTGTGTTATTATTGATTGATGACTAAAGCTATGGTCTTAGTGAAATAACTCCTTTTGAGTGAATTTACTTAAACGTCAGAAATAAGCGTCTTATACAGCTTTTCTTCCTTCCTCTGCAGAAATATTACAAAATATACCTGTTTTCTCTTGCTTAAATAATTACCTAGCATATTAGCTAAAATACTTAGTCATATTTTATTTATAAAATTTCAGAAAAAGATGATCCAATTTCATTAATAATTTGATTGTATATTGCTTTTTGAATTTGTCCTCAGTCACATCAAGACCCAGGTCCCCAATGTGAACAAATGACTTTACACAGAATGACAAGGTCTCTATATTCAACTCTCTGAAGGACAGTCAGGAGCCGGCAGCAGCTGGATATAAGGTTTAGAGCACTGAGGTGCGTGGGAGATTGAAGGCTGAGAATGAATGGCGGGAATATCGTAGAAGACAGCTCAAGGGCCCCTTTCTCTACTTCCAGGAAAAAGAAAAGTGAATATAAAATATAGCTGAAATAATTTTGTCTGGATGGAAGCTGAATCTCACACCAAACTGCTTCTAACTCAAATAGGGTAGATAGGTGGGAGTGTGGTGACAACTTGTATAAGAAAAGAATGTTACTATTCACATAAGCAATTATTCATAACTGAGAACTCCAGTGCAGTGGGCACCCTGGAGAAACAAATTTGGAGGTACTTTTCCCACCTAACTAAAAGCAGAGATCCTTTCATATAAATGCAACATGCTACTACCTATGGCCAATTCATGAGTGCTGGCTAAGAATAAATTATGCCTATGACTTAGCTCATGTCTATGGATCCTGGGTCATGGAAAAACAAGGAAAGAGTAAACAGGTCACATTGCAAAAAATAATAGAGCAAATTTCATGCCCTGCATCTCTTTTCTGCTAGTTTTTCTTGAGTGTACCTGTGCAGTAACAACTGTTTGCCATAGGTTAATGATGGGATTATCATTATCTAGCAAAGTTAATTTCCAATATTTCTATTTTATAGCCAAAAGATGCATCTTGGGATATAAATGAAAATGGGTACCTGGGACACAACCATGGCTGGTTTTGAAAACAAGGATATAATCCTAGATGGGTTTGTGAGTATTTGCTGTGTGGCCCTGAGGATTCATCACTGGCATTTTTTCCTAGGAGGTTTGGAAGGTACCTGTAAGCAGTTGTCATGAAAGCGTTACCTGACATCACAACCCCATTTTCCTTGATTCAGAATGAAGGTCCATTACCAGATTCTCCTGCTCCCTTTTGATAGGTTGATCTGGATTATTTGAAATTTAAATACTGGTTGCCTAGAATGCCTTTAAACAATATCAGCACTTAGACCACATCCACAACCAATTGAATAAGAATTTCTGAGGGTGGAATCCAAGCCCTGACCCTCCCCTACCCACAAAGTAATGTGACTCCAGAGTCTGGGCCTGGCCACATTGCCATTTAGTCAGCCACCAACAAACATAAGATCATAACTCTGCTACTGTGCTTTACCCCTAGCGCCCAGCCACCACACACATTTGCAACAGTCTTTTCTCTCCGGGCCTTCGCATATATTATTCTTGTTGTCTCTAATGGTGGCTTCCTGCCATATGTACCCTCTCTCATCACCTTTATCCTTCATCCCCCACTCCCTTTCTCCCCAACGCTGCATGTGTATCTAACTCTTACTCATTCTCAGGTCTCTTTTTGTCTTCATGTCACTTCCTCAGTAAGCCTTCCAGAACATTCCGCACGCTAACACCCAAGCCTCGGTTACAAGTGTCCATAGAGTACAGTGCTTATCATCATTACATTGGCTTGAAATTGACTTTTACTTCTGTTCCTCCCAATGGGACTAGAAGCTCTGAATGAGTTTGAATGTCTTGCTCACCACTGTCATTATAACCCCTGCCCAGTATTCTTGATAATTCCCTGTTCTGTGATTTTCAGTAACCCATCTTGAGTCTTACGACACAGTGAGATCAAAATAGACATATTATGAACATTCACCACAAATACTTTTGTGAATTAGATGGCATTTTTAAATTGGGGCATTGTTATCATCATAGTTAACTTGAGTATTTCCTAGGTTCTAACAAGTGATTTGCACACAGTATCTCATTTAATCTCACAGTGATCCTATGAAGTAGGTTCTGTTTTTATCTTCATTTTACAAATGTGGTAAACCAAATCTCAGAAATTAGGTAAATTGCTCCAGGCCACCCAGCTAGTAGGTGGTAGAGTTAGCACTTATACCCAGATCTGTGTGATACCCAAATGCATACTCTTAACCATCACCTGGCTGTTACTATCTTGAGAAACAGGTGAAACTAGACTGTCTCTGCTTTTGACTTGCCAGAAGGTGTGCAGAGCAAGAACACCGGGTTTTAGTGGCACCATGCCTGACCCATCAAGGTAAAGGGTTCCAGCAATCCCTCAGGTAAGTGAATTAATGCAGGTCCTGCCTAGAAGGAACTTGGCCTCCATGCTGTGACTTTCCTTAGGAGTTTTCATTCACCTTGGGCCAATTTCCTATAGTTTTATGCAAGCCAGTCATGGGATTTCTCACTAAGGACTTTAGTTCGTGTCATCTGTGTTTGTGTAAATACAGTCAAAGCACACAACACAGGATGGTAGTCTGTCTAGAAGTTAGGTGTCTCTCTTAGGCATTCAGTGATGGACAGTAAACTTCCAGTCAGTTGACAGTGGACCTCTGTAGAAGAGGATAAAGCACATGTGTCATCCTCCCTTTTTCCTAGAGACTAGCTCCACTGATGCTTTCCCATAATAAACATACCAGGATTTTCTGGATTTTATGTTAAATTAAACTTATAGTATATTCTGTTTTCCTCAAGGAAAAAGTAATTTATTAAAATATGTTTTGGAAATATGATGAGTCAATATTAATACTGATGACACAAGGTTATTATCACTCTGACAACATTGCTTAATTCAGCAAATATTCCTCAGCATAGTAAACATTAGCCACAAAGCCTGTGGTTAATACGAAGTAGGTAAATTGATTGACATATAGAGTCTGTAGATTCAGGGCTCTATGAGTTTACAGATGAACAGTTTGTTGGTAACTAGTGGTAAGGTTGGGGTGGGAACACTGATGTGATCTTTAACAGTTAAGTCAATTTTTTTAAATGTTACTTGATAAAATACTACTTCTGAACAGGCTTTCAGACAGACTTGCTAATTTGTTCAGGGGCTTTTCATTGCAGAAGAAAAAATGTGATGCTTAGTTTGAAAGCATTTGAAAAGACTGAATTTGCTTAACACACAGCTTTATTTATTAGAAGCTTGTGGCTAAAATAAAATTTCAATGATATGATTCTACATGAATTTTAAAAGTATATTTTACTATGAAGGAAGACCTTGACGAAGAGGGTTAAGAAAATGTTATTCTAGTCTATCTGTTGTTATCTGGAAGTATGTCAATAGTTATGTACTTCAAAAGAATTGATGGGAAATGTTTATCAGAGATAATGAAGTCAAATGGATTGTTTATGACAATATGGGGAATACATTTCTTGGCAAGGTTTTGAAGTATAGACATGAGGGTCATTCTCATGGCTGCTTTTGATGACATTCATCATTGTTGAATACCTAGATTTTAAAATACAGTGTGTTTTTGTATGGAGAGAATTGCTAGGTGTTTATATTAGCCTTGATGGCACATTCATGCACAAATGTAGAGTCTATGTTATTATTTTAATATGTGGTCATTTTCCTGCAATTTACTCTTGCTTGTGCTTTATTTTTCTTCTTTATAAGGATTTTTTTAGTGCCACAAGCAGATAGGCTTATTTGGATATCTTAACTCCATTTCCATGTATTTATTTACAAATCTATGATTTAAAAGATTAGCATTCATTGACTAGTGCTTTTCAAACATCAAAACCGCTGTTAATTAGTCAAGTTAAATGGCATGCAAATATAAAGAAATTATACATTTGAGATATTGTCTATTTGAATATTTTTAGTCCATCACTAAGTTTTTGCTATGATTTAATTTGGAAAAAAGCATAAACAAGATTTCAAAGAAGACAAACAGGATAACAAATCTGATTAGGAATTACTACATTGGGAAGCATAATTATCATACATATGTATATACACATATATAACAGTACTATATTCTTTAATATCTGTTTCTGTGTTATTTTCTAATGTATGAAATAGTCATTTGTATAGTCTGTGAAAGAGCAAGATGGGTCACTGGAAAGTGGGTCAGCTGTGGAAAGCAGCCTTGAATTTATTCATTTCTGGATCAAAGCTTCTTACAGAAGTGATTTTTAAAAACATGGACGGTGATTGTTAATGATAAGTTATAAATCATTCACGTGGCGGGTAGCTGAGGTATTATGCTAAAAAATACACAACGCTATGGACAGCAGGTGATTTGTTGAATGTCATAGTCTGAGACCGGCAACAGGGCTGCAGAATGAGTCCACTGCATGACTGTGAGCCATGGTGGCATCCCACTTCCTGTGCTCTATTCATTACAATGAGATTCTTTAAGAAATCTCTGCCCACTGGAGCAGAAACGTGTGGGATTTTTGAAGTCCTGAGTTTGCACATGTCTTAGAAACCTTTGGAAATGCTGAGTTTCATGCTCTTTTTTCTGCTCTGAGCAGTAAAAATGGTCAAGAATCTTCTATGTATGAACACTCTACAAGATGGAATGAAGGATGCAAAGATGAAGGCGGCTCTGGCCTCACGGCCCTTGTAACTTAGGGCGATCAGACGCGAACAACGTAAGGCCGAGCATGCTGTGCACCGTATCCAGAAAAGGGCAGGAGGGACACATTTTTTTCTGGGGAAGTCAGGAAGGCTTTCCTAGCAGAAGTGTGAATAGGCTGAGGATAAAAGGATAGAGATGAACAATGGGGAAAGAAGTTCTAGAGATAAAGAAGATTCTAAGTAGAAATGTGAAGAGTGCAGATCTTGTTCAAGGAGGCGTTGGAAGTTGGTTCACCTAAAGGCATAGATGTAGTGGATTGGACATATGCATTTCACACTTCCTGCTTGGATATGCAGGTGCCATTTGTAAAACTGTGCTCGTCTCTAAAGCTTACAGTGAGTAGGCTGTTGTCTATGAAGCTGTCCCCTCAGAAGGCACCTAGAAAATGTAAATGACATTGAGCCTATGTTGGAAATGGGCAAAATTCAGGAAATCTACCTAGAGCTTATGTTCATGAAGCAGAATAATTATTACTGACACTGATAATTCCTTTACAAGATATTCTTTAATTCTTAGGAATTGCCCAAATGGCTTCAGTAGTTGGTTCTTAGAAAGCCTTTCTTCTTTAATAAGTTTTTGTCTCTTTTTTTTTTTGGCCAAAGCAGTGTAGTTAATTTTAGCACAAGTTATACTCCCTCTGTTACTCTTGCTTAAAATCATTAATTTTCTGTTGCTTATATGGCTATGATAATTCTTTACTATTTCTAACATTTGTCAGTTGTTCAGTCTCTGCCCCCAACTTAAGATATTAGGAACTTTCACCTTTTGTGTATTCATTTTGGCTGAGTGTTAATTAGAATTTTGCGTCTTCCTCCTGAGTCTTAACAAATGGTAAATCGGGATACATGAGAATAGTGGCAATTGAATCCAGATAACTTTCAGCCATTTTGTCTACAGCTCACCCAGTGTTTTGGATGATTTTCTGGTTGAAAACCCCTCACTATAAAAATAAACGATGTTGGTATCATTGGTACATAATCAGTCTTTTTTCTCTTTATGTACAGCCCATTTTCAATACCATGTTTGTGTGTCTCTGTGCGTATAGGTACTGTGTCCTGTTTCCTTTGTGGGTTATCTACAGCAATATTTTCAAACATGACTGTATTTCTGTTCTTACCCAGAATACTCTCAGACTGGCTTCTCTCAGCTTTAATTGGTGAGTGTGGAAAAAATTTATTATTTTTTATTCTATACAAAGTTAGTAAGTATTACTATGTGTGAGGCACTGTGCTAAGCATTGAAGAAACAAAGCTGATTTTCAGCCAGTGTGGGCATTATGTCCGTGCTAGTTGTTAAAATCTTGCCCTGGGCACCCCACCTACCCCAGCCATTGTTTTAGCCATCTTGTACACTCCCCTGGAATTTAGACTTTTCTATGGTCCAGCAACAAAAGATTAATACCAGGCACACAGCAGGAGTTCTCCAGGCCCCAGCTCTAGCACCTAGGCCAGTTCTTAGCTCTGATGGGTTAGTGCCCATGACATACTGTCCATTACCAATTTGTTTTTGTTTTTGTTTTGGCTTTGGCCACGCCAAGCAGCATGTGGGATCTTAGTTCCCTGACCAGGGATCGAACCCGTGCCCCCTACAGTGGGAGCACAGAGTCTTAAACAGTGGACCACCAGGGAAGTCCTGTTAACAATTTTGAATATCTCCCTGGACACACAAGCAAGTAGAACATGGTCTCTGACCTTAAATTGCTCATATTCTTAGAGAGGAAACAGGTATACAGTTACCAAACAATGTGCTTTAAATATTTGTGTTTGTATGCAAATCTATCTATCATCTATCTCTCCACAAGAAAAATTTTTAAAAAAAGAAAAGCTCCATTTAAAATAAACACCTTAGAAAGTTAATGATAAAAGATACTGTCTTGTTCTATCTATAGGCGTAATTAAAAACAGATGCTCTTGTCAACACTATGCAGATGTTTTAAAAATAAAGATAAAATACCACTCAGCTCCTTTTAAATACAGTAGGGCACAATTTTAACATATCTAACTTACATTCTGGTAACATATATCCCACAATTAAATTATGTCACCCCAAATGGACAAACTGCTTCTGGTAAAAGCTGAATGTTATGAAGACTGTGGGCTCCTCCAACTCAGACACAAGTCCATTCATTTTAGTTTCTTAGTGGAAACCATTATCTGTCTTTGGAAAATGCTACTTAAATTACTGAATCCAATTAGCCCATGAATTTGGTAAATTCTTGCAGAGGAGTGATAGGTAGAGATTCACTCTTTCAATTTTTTTGAACTTAAAACTAAATTCAAAATGCCCCAGATGTCTTGATATTTTCTAATGCTTTGACAATAAATCAGATATATTTACAGAATAGGATTTCACTACAAAAACTTGTGTTCACTAAAGGTAAAGTCACCATGAACAGTTTTTTCATTACGCTATACTTTTATTAAAAAAGAAATACTGGACTGAATGTCAATATTATGACATAGTATGAGTGTGTTTCATGTTTGGTAATTGCAATCATTGTTGCTTTTGTTGTGGTCATCCATGTACAATGCTTGGTGTCAGTCTATCTCTTGTAAAAATAAAATACAGTGTGTGTGTGTGAAAAAAAAAAAAAAAGAAATAAGTTCTAAAAAATCAGCTGATTTTCGGCATTAAGTACAAAACAAAAACAAAATTCCTAAGGATCCTTGATCAGGGTAGTTTCAGATCCAACTCCTACAGAATGAACTACAACAACATTACAGTTAGAGTTACTGTTTAACAGGTTGTTAAATCCCATTTAATCTTAAGATTTAATTTTTTAAAGTGCTGCAGGAAAGCAAATTGATTTGTTTCAGAAATATTTTTTAAAAAATAACGATTGAAAAATAGTTTTCCCTTCATCTTCAGTTAACTAGAAAATTAATGGAACCCAGACCTTTCATTCACTGATGTTCTGGATGTTCAAGGTTTAATACCTTATCATCAAAATGTTACCCTGCATTTATGTAAAATTTTAAATATCTAAGCATTCCTACATATCGTTTCTCATTCTATTTAAACCTCATCATTACCCTATGATATAGGTTTTGTTGGGACTGTTTCACAGATGAAAAAATACAAAAGTCCAGGGATGTAAATGGCCTTGCCCAAGATCTCAAGATCCAGGACCAGAATCCAAGTCTCTTGACTTTTGAGACTTTTGTGGGGTAGGAGGTAGAGGGTGGGAGAGAAAAGTATTAGTTTCAGTTACTATATAAGGGCAAATGTCACTTTGAATAGTGCTGTTTGACTAAATTTCTTCAAAGTTAAACATTTTATAGACCAACTCTTAGGAATTTATACCAAAAATGTGAGAGTTAACCAAAAAGCAAATGATAGTTAAAATAGTGATTACTATGCTATTATCTAAAACAAAAGAAGCACAGAATTGCCTTATCTTTACATTTATAAAGTTCTGGATCATTTTTGTGGGTTCCCTCTGGTGGCTACTTCTACAATAAGCTTAAACCACAAAAATCCATCCCAAGTCACCCTAAACACAGAAGATGCAAATGCACACGTCTAGAAAAGCAGTATAATTCACCATCATTAGAGGACTAGAGAGGAAAACAACCAGGTCCCTGAAGTATGTTTATGAGCCTCAGATGAATGCCTATAAGACTCGAAAGGTGAGCTTTCTTCATTCAGAAACATTACAGTCCTAAATATAGTGGGATGGACCAATGTGTTATGAGAAAACGACTTCATCTGATCCAACCAACATTTACTGAGGAACTAAGGTGCAGCAGGCACTGGGTTACAGAGATACAAAGATGGAGTAGAAAGCAAATACAGTCCCTTCAGTAATCTAGACATTTGTTTGGAAAGTAAAAGTCCTATGCTTGAAAAGCTAAGATTATTACCTTTTTAATTATTCAAACTTTTGCTTATAGTGTGATTTCTCAATATTTGTGTGAGTAGAAAAATGCCACACATGATTGTGACAATAATTTAATTCAATAATTTAGTTTCTTACTTACAGTTTCTATAAAAGAATTCTTTTTGCTCCCAGTCCTTTGATATTTTAAGAATTAGTGAAATGAACAAAATTTTTTGAGTTATTTTAAATGAAACTCTATACATCAGTTATTTCACAATTTCCAAAAATAGTTTAGACAGATCTTTTTAAAGTCTCATTCATTTTTCTTTCAAATTTCCCATCCTTCGGGAGCAATAATGAATATCATTAAGGATATCTCTGTGTGTGTGTGTGTGTGTGTGTGTGTGTGTGTGTGTGTGTGTAGCAAGTAATTCAATGGTTTTAACTCTGAAGCTGGTGAGATCATGTCCTGTTTTCCTTCCGGCCTAAAGGTGCCCTTCATAGTCTTTCATTTTCATATTGACTTTACCCAGGACCTAGTTGGAGGTTCAATCAGTGAAATAAAATTACATTACAATTATTTCTACTTAGAGAAATATGACAGCTAGAATTTTTATGTTAATTAATCTTTGGTTTTTTATTATTGTGTGACTACCTATCATAAATTTCCTTGCAATTCAGTTTTAGTACATTCTATAAATTATTTTAGTTTATTCCAGCATTACCCTGACTTGCAAATGGTTAAATATGCACTGAGTCTTTCATGCTCTAAAACCCAGTATGCTCTATATTAACATCAGAAGGAACCGTTTTGATATTCAGAAATAATTGTAATAGCGAGAATAAACCACAATTCACTGAATTCATGGTCAGATTATATTCTTGTTATCGTGTTAGATTCTATGTAAGTAAATTAGTACATCTTAAACATGATGAACTGTAATTCACAAACATACTGATATTTTCCTCGGACTCGGACTAAAGAACAAACAGGTCGCTGCTGTTCTTGTCGTGCATCCCACAGCCAAATGAGGAAGCTCCTGCTTCCTCACCTGCATACCCAGTTAAGCACCATCTGTTTCCTGTTTTAATGTGATATCTCACATAGTTTTTCCAAAGCTTTCACATCACTGAGCACAATCCTAATAGACAGTTAATATGAATTAAGAAGCATGTTTTCACCAAAACTGTGTTCTATTTCTCTCTCTCTCTCTTATTTTCTGAAATACGTACCACTACACTGGTTGCACCAAACCCACTTCAGTAGCATGAAATTCCCAAGATTAATACAGGTTATTTACAGCATATTGACTAGACTCTGGTGTCCAGGAGCTGGGGGATGGGCAGTGCAGAAGCATACATGCCTAACAAGGAAGCCGGAATTTTAATTCTGTGTGGAAGGAAGTATTTCCTACTGCATCTTGCCTCCTTCTCTAACAGTTGAATCGTCCCTGCTCCCCACCCTCTCCATCCCTTACCATGTGAAATTATCAAAATTATGAGTATCTGAGCAACCCAGTCAACTGTGAATCTACTTACTGCACCACCTTACTGGCTGTTAACGGTTTTCATTAGTGACACGCTAACTGGCTGAGGCCAAATCAATCAGGTAACGATGTACACTTTGGTTTCCCATAAGTTATGGATAACTAATCTGTTTCCTCTTGAAAAAGTGGTTCGAGTCCCATGGAATCAATGAATAAAATGATGTGCAAAAGACACTAACCTTCAGTTGGATCCCAAGCAGCTTCTCGCCTGCCATTCTTACAAGGATGTGTGCTATTGATGCTATTTACTGAGCTTCTCTAGGCAAGAAGTCCACCAGTTAAATGGTTATGGAGCCTTTTGAATATGAATTGTTTATGAATGTCAACCATATTGATTTTATGGAGGACATATGTTTCTCAAACTTTAGCATCAAAATAATCCAAAATGTTTGTGAAAACACAGAACATTGGGTCCTACCTACCCTCTCCACCACCAGATTTCTGATTCAGTATTTCCATCATGGAACCCAATAATCTGTATTTGTAACAAGTCTCCAGAAGATGCTGCTGCTGCTGGTCTTAGGACCACACTTTGAGAACCACTGGTGTATTATGCAGAGCTCCAAGGGTGGAGTTGGATTTGCCTGTATGTTAGACCTGGCTCTGCCCCTTAACAGCTGTGTGACCTTGAAAAAGTTATTAACCTCTTGAAACCTCAGTTTGCTCAGCTGTAAAATGACGGTAATACCCAGTTCATGAAGTTGTAGTGAGATTAAATAAGAGGATACATGCAGAATGCTTAGGCCAGTGCCTGGGAAAAAAATAGCTATTCAGTAATGTCATTCCCATGCTTCTGATCTGTTTAGGGGAAAGAATGCAATGTAGGCCATTTTGGTATTTCTATATTTCACTGTACTAAGATCTGAAGGAGGGAGAGGAAACAGACAAGTAAGGTGAGAATTTATAAAATTAGACAGAGACTTCCCAAGAGTTAAATATAATTTAGTTTAAACACAAAGTAAATTATTTCTTTGATAGTGTGTAGCTCACAAACTAGCTACTCTTTATCTTAGCCACTGGAATCCCATCCAAGAATTAATCCCATCCAAAAATAACTCAATGTTAGGTGTTAGGTTGATTTCCCCCTCTGCTTAATTCTAGGAATCTCTAGCCCTGAAATAATGTGTTTATTAAATACAAACCCATCTTTAGATTCACCTAGTAAAGTGTGTTAGTTGCAAATTAAAAATATAAAAATAATGTATATGTACTCATGTATACACACTATTGTAGTAGTTTTGATATTTATATTTGTATCAATAAATTTTTGTTTTCTCAATAACATCAAAACTCTTCATGGGTATGAATAATTGGGATTTTATATCTACTTCTAAAATAAATTCATAGAGTTAGAAGGAATCTTAGTGATTGATTTTCTAATATAAACCTTGAATAGGTCACGTCTTATAAAAATACAAAATGTTATGAAAATTCTTCTAACTAAATCATATCTCTCCTTGACCTAATCTATTTTAGTGAGTACAGGCATCTTCATCACCATTTTACAGGTGAGGCCACTGAGGTATAAATGTACATGCTGTCTCATGTGATGCAAATAATTAGAGCCAAAAACAGAAGTAAAACCAAAATGTATTGAATCCAAGCAAATTTACCATTAGCATAACTATTTCTTGTGTGAAAAATCTATTCTGTAAAATTGTCAAGCAATAGCCTTTGGCTTCATTCAGTTACTTAGTAACCATTTACTGAGTACTTACTATGTGCTAATACAGGCACCAGATATGGAACTACCATCCCACCATTATGACATCAAGAATTACTTATTTCTTCCAGCAAATCTTTTCAGTTTTTCATTATTTATTTGCTTCACACACAATCTGTACTTTCAAGTCAAAATTTGTAGCCACAACTGAAATTAGGATCATCTTCAAAAATAAAACCTACTGAAAAACTTACTTTAGAAAACCTACTTTAAAAGCTGTCTTGTGATCCTTCCTGAATAAAAACTGAGCATTTATTCTATCGAAGTCTACACCCTTAAGTAAGAATACTTGCAAATATTGGACTGTAAGTAAATCTGTAGATATTTACATGCAGTTATTTCCAGAATTTTAAAATGTGAGCCCTGGACAAGCTGATTTTTAAGATCCCTTCCATTCCTAATATTATGTTTCTAGGATTCAAAAGTATTCAGAATATAAATGTGTATTGTGTTAGTTTACCACATATTTTGACCTTAATAAGTGTTCCAATTTATATTAAGCTTTACTGTCCATAATTCTTTTCAAAGGAATTGATACCAGAAGCTCTATGGCACTAAAATCTACAGATAAAGCTAACATTTTGAGAATGTCATATAAATGGTCATATATATGGTATAAAACCTTTCATATCTGACTACTTTTACGTAGCAAAATAATTTTGATATTCATCCAGGTTGTTCATTTGTTAGTAATTTGTTGCTTTTTTTTGCTGAGTAGTATTCTATTGTATGGATGTAGAACAATACTTTTATCCATTCTTCAGTTGATGGACTTCTGGGTTATTTCCAGTTTGGGATATTGTGAAAAAGCTTTTATGAATATTTACACAGACGTCTTTGTGTGGACAAATGTTTCCATTTATCTGGGGTAAACACCTACAAGTGGGATTATTGGCTCATATGGTAAGTGTATGTATAACTTTGTAAGAAAGTTTTCTAAAGCGCTGTACCATTCATTTTCCCACCAGCAATGGAGAAGTGAGCATAAAGAACAAAATTTGACATTATCGAATTGTACTTCTAGCTATATAATCATATGTATTTATATAGTATTTAATCACACTAAATGTATGTGTATGTGGATACTATTCATCGTATTATCATACCATAAGAATATACTCTGTGTTCCTTATTTTGTGCAAAAAGTTGTGATTAGTTTTCAGTTGTCCTTTTCTACTACCTACATTCAGAGATTTTTTTTTCTAATTATTTCTGTGCCCTTACACCCAGGGTGAATATTTTTAGTAAGGCAATATCTTGGTACCATGATTAGTTAAAGATAAACTATTAATTGAACTATTTGTGCATGTCAAGGACGACAGGCAGAGGGTGGACCAAGGAGCCTCCTATCAAAGAGCCAAGGCCAAGAAGACTGGGAATGTGTCTTTCCCAAAGTCACAACATGTGAACATAAGAAAGCAAGGAGTTCTGGCCAGGGTTGGACAAGTCTTGTGCATGAAATGGTCATCAGAACTAGAGGCTTGAATTGAAAATTGGGAACGAAGTTTTAATGCCAAAGAGAAGTCAAAGAACCCCTTTGACTTTGGGGAAATGAAGGCCAGGGGTACTGTGAGTGGAATGTACAATAGGCAATGGCTGGGGAAATTCTGGAAATAGAAGAGACTGAAACCCTCAATTCAGTTTCTTCGCATTCTTTGCATACTTGGATATAGTTGGTCAAGGTAATTCAAGGAGGGCAAGTAGAAAAGAGATATTTCCAACATTTAAAGGTTTGGTGTGTTTTCCACTCCAAGGTGTATTGCATAAATTAACTTACAAGTGAGTTTCACAAAACACCCAAAGTCCCTATGTCCACACAAATCAGTAGTTTATTCATCACTCTCAACCTGTAAATCTCATAAAGATAGAACCTGATGCTTTGTGAAAATAGTTCCTACACAAAATTTGGGTCACAGTGGTTTTACAAATTTGGCAGTTCAAGGTTTCAGGACATACTCCTTACCCTTGTTAAAAATCTTTGGGGGCTTCCCTGGTGGCGCAGTGGTTGAGAATCTGCCTGCCAATGCAGGGGACACGGGTTCGCGCCCTGGTCTGGGAAGATCCCACATGCCGCGGAGCAACTAGACCCGTGAGCCACAACTGCTGAGCCTGTGCGCCTGGAGCCTGTGCTCCGCAATAAGAGAGGCCACGATAGCGAGAGGCCTGCACACCGTGATGAAGAGTGGCCCCCGCTTGCTGCAACTAGAGAAAGCCCTAGCGCAGAAACGAAGACCCAACATAGCAATCAATCAATCAATCAACAAAAACTTTAAAAAAAAATCTTTGGTAAGCAACTCCTTTTCCTTGTTAGATATTAATTTCAAGTTCCAACTTCTAGATGGCCAATACAGAAGCAACAGGCTGACGTGCCCTGGGAATAGAAAGCATCAAGGATGCAAGTGGAGATGAGAGGTGTGCTTGTGGCCACCTCTTCTAATAAGGCACCCTTTTGATCCCTGTGCTATGACCACTTAACTTCTACCCATGACTCAGATTCCTATCCTGCTCAGGCTCCGAGGTAGAGGAAAGCCAAAAACTTGGCAACTAAGCATACCTGGGCCAGTGAGATCCACCCAGCTGGCCCCAATACACCAATCTGTGTACCCAGTTCTCTCTCATCTATTGATATTTCTGTGCTTGAGTTGGTTTCTGCATCAGAACCTGATATTTCAAAAATTGGGGGTCCTTTACTGACACTCTCCCTGATGATAATAGGGAAAATCATATACTTACTGTGGTTGGGTCCCTCACGCATTTCCAAGTGTTGAGTTCCCATTGGCTGCCACTTTCTAGAGCCCCCCTGACTCTCCTAAATCCATGGTCCTCTGAAATTCTAATGCACAGAATTCTCTGCTTACTACTGCCTGTTCTTTGGGTTCCCTAAACAGTCTTTTGTACGAGCTGTCCTGATGGACCTTTACTGCTTTATATTGGCCAGTCCCAGTAGGTCTGGCCATCTACACCATAGGTCAGCCAACCACACCATATCTCGTTCCAGTGACAGCTGAGTTACTATACTAACAAAAGGAGGGATGTATATGATTGTCTGAGTGTGAATGTGCATATGTGTTTTGGGAGGGCGGATGTGTGAGATGAGTGGGGAAGAGAAAAGACATAGAAAATGCAATTTGAGAGGTAGAGAAAGAGATTGGGAGAAGGAAAGAAAGCAAGAGCACCTTCAATGATGGTATATAATAGATGCTCAATAAATTAATAGATAAATGATAAAAGCAAACAAAACAAAACCAAACCAAAAAGGGAATGGAAAGAAGCAGAAGAGGTCTTCATAAAAACCTATAGAGAAATAGGACAAAGACGAGTAGGAGCCTGAAAAAAAAAGAGAAAAACAAAGAAATGATGTAAACTACAAGCATGGGACTATAGAGACGGGCTCCCTAAGACAAGAGTAATTACTAAAATAATATTTGAAATCAATTTATAATTTTCCTGTCACTAATTTATACAATTCTGTTTTATTCTTAACCAGAACATAAGCTGACTTCTACTAGAGATGTTAACTCTCTACCATTAAGTGTAAATACTTCTTAACTAAAGTCAAAGGTAAGTGATTATTTCTTTCTAATGTATAATTTATTTGCTTTTTAATGTTTCTGCCTGATTTGGGGAGAAGGAGATAAAAAACATATGAGACAAAATGGCTCTTCTTTTGTTTTACAGAACAGACGTTAATGTGATTTTCACCTGAGTTTGAAAGCTGAAGAAATTTCCGTTTCATTTCCTCTTTGGGATGACCTTGTCATTAAAAAGAAAGAAAGTACTTAAGGTAGCAAGGGATTGTTGTACAATGTGCCTAGCCTTGGGAACAGTTCCCTTAAGTTCTACCCACTGGGGCAAAACTGCCTCTTCCTTCAGAACATACAAAAGCGATACCTGAAAGACTAAAGGTGTTGCTGTCATTAGGACATTTCCTTTGTCTTTTCAAGCCTTGACTTCTACCTCACATACATTCCAGTAGAAGACACATCAATTCTGGTTTGAATTTCCCCAACTGAAAACCCAGCCCAGTGTGTATAATTCATGTTGTGTCTTCCTGTTTCACACATCGTCTCTGATAATAAAGACCCTAGAATCAGAATTTAGCTGGTGATTTTCTTGAAGTGCAAGAGAGGCAAGAAGAGAAATCTTCCTCAGCTGAGCTATACACTGGTGGCATCAAGATGCCTATTGTTAATGTGATTTTGTCAGTCAGCTACAACCTGCAAGCATCCCGTGTGCCATAGGAGGATGTCAACCTGCCTTTTCTCTAGTTACACTTTCCTGTGTGTGCTTAAAGGGGGAGGAGATGATGGCAGCTCATCTGGAGTCACTTTCCTAGCCATCATGAAGCTGCAGCAGGTTGGCAGTAATGGGCTACAAATAAAGACCTCTACCCATAAGTAATAGTTACCCTCGGTGAGGTAGCACCTTTCAGCCACAGATTTTCTCTTTATGCGCAGTTCTCACCTCAGTCCTCTGGAGAATGTGATGCGCAAGAAGAATGAAGTCAATGAAAATCTGAAAGGGATTCAAGAGCTCTAGTTCCCCGTTTGCTGAGTCCATAACTGCATTTAATTTCCCAGGGTTTTTTCCTGGTCGTGAAGGGGAAATATTAAAGATATGGGTTAGAAACTGGAGGGAGGGGAGCAGAAGTGTTTTCACTTGGCATTAATAAGAAATGAGGATGAATAGAGAACTGATGTATACTGTAGAGGAGTACAATTCTACTTCTTCCTTTTTCCTTGCTATTGAACGGAATGCAAATATAATGGCAGGAACGAAAGCAGCTATCTCAAAACATGAGATGAAAGCCATGTGCTGGGTATGGCTGAGCACCTAGATAGAAGGGACCTGGGTCTGCACAATGAGATGACCATATCAGCCCTCAACTGTTTAAACTCAGGTTGTTACATGAAAGAATAAACTTTTATCTTGTTCAAGTCGTATTTTGGGGTTCCTTTTTAACATAAATAATTATCCTAATTGATGCATAGTTTCTTCTACTGGGACATCCATCTTTCAAGGTCCCAATGCTAATTCTCTAAAACATTTATTGTCTTTTCAGTTTCAAGGAATGTTGTTATTCCAAGTACCCTGCCCATTTTGGCCCATTTCTTCTTTACAGTTCACTGGACTCTCCCCTCAAATGTCAGCTTCTCTGCAAGGCCTCCTCTGAATTCCTAAGAGTCTGTTGTAACTGTTATCATATCACCACTAGAGTAGGGGCAGAATTGTAACTATAGCCTTGCATGTGTCACTAACCTTGTATTCCCTGCATGCACAGAGTCTGGCCCCTGGTAGGTACCAAACAAAGATGAAGTCTTGTTAAATAAATGAGTTCTCCAAGTTCCAATGAACTTACCTTTCTCTGAATTCTCATTTCCTCCAAGTTTCTCTACCACAAAATTTAGCACATTTGAAGATTTACCATGTTGTAAGGCTTTCTAAAAATGTTGGTTATTTATTATACACCCCAGAGTATATAAATAAAGCAGACAACTGGCAGTCATGAGCTAGCCTGTCCCCAAGGGATCAAAGGTAAAATTAAGGACTATCCTCCACAATCACTATTTCAGTCACCTTAAATTGGCAAGCCAATATCATTTCAAGGGCCTGCTTTATAGGGAATATTGGTTGTCTTTATCACAACTAATTCATTCACTGAACAAATATTTTTGAGCATCTAATGTATACCAGACACACTAGGTTAGGTGCTGAGAATCCATTTGAGAAGAAAACAAAGATCTTTGCCCTCATGGAGCTTTATATCCTAGACAGAAATTGTTTTATAAATTCAGCTTCTTTTAATAAAAGCATATATATTTTATTTGAACAATTTAAACTAGCAAGAAATAGGATTCATTATCTTTGTACACCAGGAGATTTCATAAACTATGCATTTGGTCACATAGGTAATGTCAAAGCATGATGTAAAATGTAAAGCTTTGTGTAGGCCTAAGGTCTCATAAACTATTAAATATATGATTTTATAAGGCACATCATTTAAAGGTAGACAAGAGACTGGCAAATACAGTAAGATCACCTCTCACTTTGGACCCTATCATCTGAAACTAGTATATTTCAGTTGATAACTTACAAAAATCTCACGAATGGGGTTTAGAATTGAGACACTGCATAACTTCCAGCATGCCCTAATATTAATTCACATTTGAGAAAATGGTTTAGGTCCTCCTCCAACATGCCATACAAGACCAACCCTTATTCACTTTATTATTCTGATAAAAAAACATAACTTTAATTAGAAAAGAAATAATTTTAAGAAAATTACATAACATTATGCTGTCTTAGAAATATGTCCACTGCTAAGGCATTAATAGGTTAATGTGAAATTGTAAAAAAGGGTTAAATAATTTATCCACAATGAATTTTATATTTAAAAGGCAGAAATTGTGAGAAATGGTTTTAAGCTTCCTATTGTCTATCATTTTACAAATAAATACATCTAGAAAGATTAATAATATAATGTTTTTAAAAAAGAAAAACCTAGAATCTTTTTTATAAGCATGTCTGATATGAGTAACTAAATATCAATTTCCTCTAGATGCATTTTTCCGTGGAACAAATCACTTTTTTCCAGCAGAATACCTCTTACAGCAGTCACATAATGAAAGTGTTTCCCAATAGATATCCATCTCTGAGAACAGATTTTATTTCTTTGCCTGATTTCCAAAAATGCAATCTGATTTCATGAGGACGTAGGCCAGTGGACCAATAAATGACTGTTGTAAGCAAGTATCAAGAAATAGTCACAACTTGTGATGCAAAATCTGCCTTGGACTTCTTATTTCTTTCCATCCGAGAGTTGTAATTCCAATACCATGCCATGTACATGGATTGAGTGCAAAGATCAGCCCCAGGCAGGTTTAAATAAAACACTGACATTTTGAAAAATGATCCAAGTGTTTCCTTTTTTCACCTTCTATGTTTTTTTACTTTGCTATTTCAGGTAGTATCAAGAAGGAAATGCCTTTTTTGGGCTGTGTCTCTAATCACTGAGTAGATTTCATATTCTCCAGGGTATAGCAGTGTAATGACAATTTGTAAACCATGAAAGATAAAGTTGTAGAATTGGGAAAAGTTGGTTTTTACTTCATCATACTGTCTTCTTTCATTGGAAACTGAACCTGGGAAACCAATCGTGTGCTCATGGGCTGAAGCATTATATATATATAAATGTAATAGTCACCACATATATAACATATCAGCCATTCTTGAAGTTAATTTCAAGACATACAATTGAAGACCATGATTTCCTTTTATTCCAACTTTCTAATTTTGTTAAGATTTTATTATGAATGTTTTGATAGTACACACATATTTTACAGCACACCTCCTTATTCTTAAGAGATAAGCAAATTTACTGTGACACTGTATTAGCAGGGACTGTCTCCTTGTCAAGGAACTGGTAGATGGGGTAGCATATTCCCAGAGACTACAGCTACTGCCTCTGACCTGAAAACAGATATATTGGATTTAGTTTGTTGGGCATAAGTTAATTATCAAGTTTCATCATATAAATTGTCTTCAAAGAGAAAAGGCAGCAGGATGGCTCATTACTGCAGAGTTCCTTGCTCTACTTCATAGAAGCCCTTGCTCTGTTGATGCCAAGAGCCACAGCTTCTGACGGAGACTTTAATTCATGGTGATACTGCAGTGCAGTTCATTTCAGGATCTCTATTGTTGCGTTGCTAAGAGTTCATTCTTTTCAGTAATGGGAATGGCTCTGCTCTATAGGAGGTTAAACATACAGTACCCTAGTGGTTTGTATGATTTCTGACTTCAGAATAGTTCCTGGCACACAGATGATGGGAACGAAGCTGTCATTTTTTTTTCCCCAGCAAGCAATAGCACCTTGTGTAGAGTTTCCCCCAAAATACTTTACGAGACGAAGGCTAATCACACACATATACGTGCATACACACGACTGGAATAAAAAAATATATACAAAAGATTCCAGGCTTGTTTCACATTGAAGAAATCAAATCATCAGTACAGCTAATCATCGAGTTCCTCTGTAAGTATTCCTTCAGGAGGGGATTTTCATGTAGAAGTTTCATGCTTGTTTGTTTAAAGCTTTAGGATAAATTTGCAGGCGATGAGAGCAACCTTCACTCTGATAAAAGAACAGGCCAAGTTACTGATTGGAGAAAATTACATGAAGTTTTTTAATCAAAGTCTCTGTGGTCTACTGTCTGATTTTCTAGGCCAGATGTCAAATGTTTTTCACTGATGTCTATGTTGAAGTAATCACTAAACCAATTCCAAGAAAGAGTGAGTGAGACGGTAATAATGTTTCATTTCAGTATTACATAAGGTCTCTTCCTCAGCCATGAACAAAGTAACAGGACCTCTCTGATTCAGTATAATTACACAAACTGGTTCTTTGAATTTTTAGATAGTTTCGTCTCTTCAGATTATGTGACTTTTTTATGAATATGTGAATACGGCATGTATCTAGATGCTTTCAGTTAAAATGTGAAACAACCTACAATTACCAAATTGTTGATATTTTCAAGATTTACATTTAATTTAAAATGTAATTAAGCATTTATTATTTAATCTATTTTGTACAGTTTTTTTGGGTTTTTTTGCAACAATAATAATCAATCGTTAAAAAACAAAACAAACAAAACCCAGAGCTCACTAGAAAAGCAAATCTTCTGCTGTTTGACATGCCAGGAAAATTGGTTGCTAATTTGATATATGTTGTGATTGTTTTTTTTTTTTTTTTTTGAATCAGCAAAGCAATCTGGATGGGACAGAGAAATTAGAACCAAATAAAGTTGTAAATTTCTGATTCAGAGTTTTATGAAGTTACAAATGAACATATATTACTATTTTCTGTTTTTCATCGGCACTGATCTCCTTTTCCTGGAAACAGTAATATCATAGAAGACAGTTTTATTTAGGAGGACAAATACTTCCTCAAATTTATTTGATATCAATATTAGGATATTTTCAAAATGCCCGAAAGAATGTGACATATCCCCCACTGTCAGGTAAAACTCAGTCTGAAGAAATTTCACTGGCACTGGCCTCTCTGCCATGGCACCTGGTTTCATTCCTAGAACTTCCCAACTCCTCCTTCTGTCCGTCACATTGTTAGCCTAAGATAATTAAAATACCTAGAGACAACAGATCCTTTAAGGTCTCTTCTAAGCAGGAATTTCTTTGAAAACCAAAAGGATAAGGCAAAAATATCTTAGAAAAATGTAACTGATATTAAAAACAGTATTGGTAGCAGTGGATGGGACCTAAGAAGGGCTCCTCCCAACTAAAATGCACAAGGACCAGTAAAACAGCACCCTCTTCCCAACAATGTGGTCAAAACATGCCTACCACAAGTGTCCACTTATCAACTAATCCATGTATTTATCATGGACAAATAATGGGCTTTCTCCTGAGGTTATTTTGATGAATGAAAAATTTCCCATTTCACTTCTTTTATTTCATGTCTTCATTTTCTATTAGACTGTTGGTAAGACCTTGGTTTTTAGTCATCGGTTCCAGTTATTTATGGCTGCATAACAGGTCACCCTAAATTTTAGTGACTTAAAAGAGCAACAATCATTTTATTATTCTCTCTCACAGTTCTGGAGGTTGACTGTGCTCAGCAGGATGGTTCCTGACTGGAGCCTGGGATGGGAGTCATTTCAAAGGCTTTGTCAGGTGCATGTCTGGGGGTTGATGCTATTGACGTGAGACGTTAGCTAGGACTGTCATGGCCTCTCCACGTGACTGGGGTTTTCTCACATCAGACAGGAAGTAGAAGCTCCCAGTTTCTTAAGCTCCAGGCTAGGACAGGTACAGTCACTTTTATACTCTATTGATGCCTAAATTTAGAGCCTAAATTTAAGAAGAGGGGACATAGACCCCACTGCTTAATGAGAAGAGCGTCAAAGAATTTTGGACCAGTTATGAAAAACACTTCATTATCTTTTCACCCTCGGTACATAATATATTGTTAAACATTTAGTGTATGTTGATGTCTGAATAAATTAAAGAAGTTAAAGCAAAAGATAATGAGGGTCTAAATTAGGTCAGAATCAATGTCAGTACATAAAAGGAGAGAGGTGCGAGAGACTTGTAGAGAGAAAAACAGAACTAAGAAGAGGAGGCTCTAAAGTATACCCAAAGTCACTGGCCTACATAACTTGGATAATGAGGGTGCCATTATCTTTAACAGACTGTGAGGTTTCAGAAAACACCTGGACATTAGAATCACTCAGAAGTAGGTTTGAATCTCTGCTCCACCACCAACCACATGCATGCCAATTTACATTTCTGAGCCTCAGTTAAATAATATCCATAAGTGAGGATAGTAACAGTTAACTTCTAAAGTTGTTGGGAAGATTAGAAGTCATACCTGGTTACTACTAAAAACACAATAAGGATAGCAATACATAAGTCCAACAATTCAAAGAGAATGATTAATGAATTTCTTAGTATATATAAATGTCCTTTAAATAGTGGTTTTTCATTAAAATGTCATGACTCAGTGTTTTTATTTTGTGTTACTTTAATTGATTAAATCAGTCTTTAGCAGTCTGTGAAGAAGCTTAATCCTCCAATTTCATTGAGGATATAGGCTACATTCTGTACATTGAATCAAATATTAGGCTCGAATTCCACATATCAGTTGTGAATTGCCGACAGTCTCTAAACCTGATCCATTTGGAAATTTGCTAAAATTCCTTACAAATATTCACCACCCTAAAAATTCTTTATCTGTTTTGATCTCTCTCATGATTTTGAATATTAATAATTATGCTTAACAGGAATGTTCTTTGTTTCTTAGCATATTTAGTGAGAGCATATCTAGAAGACCAATGCCTATGAAACAGTTAGAAATACTTAATGTATTAACTTTTTATTTGAGATGAGTTATCTTCCAAAGTTTTAAAGTAAAGACATAATATTCTTACTGTATGAGAAGATTCTTGCATGGTCTTTCCTTCTTCACCTCTCTTAGACATATTCTCATGCAGAAAAAGGGAGGTACAATTGGTAGAACTTATTCAAGAATTTCAGCAACTCAGAAAGAGCTTGTTCATATGCACAAATCTTATACTTATTTATTTAATATCCAAAATAGACAATTTGGGTGAATATTAATATATGCAAACTAAATCCATTGTCAACTCAGGTTTTTAAAAAACTATAATAGTCATTTTGGGAAGAAAGGGGCAATGAATTCCATGGCCTTTTTATAGAGCTACTGACTGCCTTAGAGAGTATATAGAAACCATTATCCTTGCCATATTGCAGGTTACTTTTTCAACTTAAAAATAAAAATCTATAGACCATGTTGAATAATCTCTCTTGCAAGACCATCATCCTAACTGCATTGAAACACTGAGATAAGATATTCAATGGGTGTGAATGCTCTTTACTTATCATTGAGCTTAAAAAAAGGCTCATGTAACTAGATTCACATTTTATGCTAAACTGGGCTCCATTTTTAATTCCTATGGCCACTGAGGAATGAAACACAAAGAAGATGAATTTTTAGCCAGTGAGTCAGATGTTTATAACTTCTGAAAAAGAAGATTCAGAACACTCAAAAAGTTAGAACAAAATGTGGAGATTTCCTCAATTTCATGTGAATCGGATAGTTGTGATAGATGACTACATTAATATAATGTTTTTATAATTCTTGTTTTCAAGAAAAGAGAAGAAAATTATAAACTCAAGACACAATTTCTACTTGGCTTTTTAAGAAACATAAGAATAATATTTATTAATCTATTATCTAATATTTATTAATCTATTATTAATGTGGAAACATTCATAGGCAACATGATTGTGTACAAAGAACACAGGACTTGGAATAAGAATTCATGAATTAAATTCTTTCTATCTTTTGGGGGCAGATTTTGGGTACAGGTTTGGTTATTGTTATTTGCTTGTTTATTTGTTGGCTTTTGCAAAATAGAGATAATATACCAATAAGTTTTTTGTGAGCATCCACTAAGTTAACAAATGAGAAAGGTACTAGGTACACTTCTGGCCCATGGCAGGCTGTAAACAAATGTTAATTTCTTGTTTGCTTTATATTAGATGGTAGGTATTACTGTAACTCTCCAGCATCAAGCTGATTCATCTCTATCTTTGGCCACACTAGGAACATATTATGTCCCCTTCTCCTTGAAGTTAGTAGAGGCCATATGACTTCCTTTGCACAATGAAATTTGGATAGATATGATCGTTGGCAGAAATGATATGTCATTTCTGGGAAGAAGCATTTAATTGCTGATATTCTACTCTCCTTGTCATGCTTCACCCTGCTAAGGTGATAGTGAAAGAAAATGTGTTAAGAGGTTTCAGAAGTTTAAAGCTACCTGGAATGTTGAACGAACTCATGAGTGTGGCTACTCTTGAAACCTACTTGGACTTGAAGTGGTCTTTACATGAACTAAAAATAAATTTTTGATATTGTAAGCTACTTATATTTGAGGATTGTTTGTTACCTCAATATAATCTAGTCAATCTTGAATTAATTTACCTAAATCATTTTTTCACTTATATTTCACATATCTCATGGTATAGACACTATTTAGAAGGAAAAAAAAAAACGATTTCACTGTGTATAAAATAAAAACTGAAAAATGTGAGTCTATAATATGAGAAAATTTATGCTAAATGGATTTTTCTCTGACTTATTTTCTTTAAAAATGACTTAGTACATTATACGGCAGAAACTAACACAACAATGTAAAGCAATTATACTCCAATAAAGATGTTAAAAAAAAATGACAGTGCAATTCAAAAATATAATTATTCTGAAATCTGTTTTCTGTCTTATGGATTTCTAACCCTGCATCAGGATATGTAGGTCATTTTCTAATAATTATTATGGATCACTTATGTGAGGAAAGAGAAAATTTTTACTTCATGTTTGAGATTTGAAAAATGCAAAACTTGAAAGTGAAATCTTAAAATGTTTTCATTAAGTTTGAAAATCATCTTAATTGAGTCATAATTTAAAGAGTTCAGAATTATAAAACGTAAGGCCTGTAAAGAATATGGTATATAATTTGGTCCCCAAATCCCATTTTGCACATTGAGATTCTGAGAGCCTAGGGTATACCATTAATTGACTTGCCCCAAATTGTTTTTGTAGGGATATTCTTCTGTTAAAAATCAACCTCCAGTGGCACTCTATTTCTTAAGATATAAGGTCAAAGCTCCTTAGATCACATTTAATCTGGGATCACTATTACCACAAAGAATCTAATCCCACAATTGTGCTAAAGAGCTCACCATTTCCTGAACAAGACAGACTCTTTCTTTCCTTTATGTCTTTGCAAATGGACATCTTTACCCTCTGTCTGGGATACCTTCCCTATCTTATCACTTTGACAAACTCCTGTTCAACCTAAAAGACTAAGCTCAAGTAACACTTCTCCTGCCCTTATTACTGCTAAATGCTATATTTAAATGATCTGATTTACGTGATCCAAACATATTTCATATTCATCACATTGCTTTGTAATTAATTCAGTATAAATTACATATTTGTTTCCAATTTTTTTTCTCCATTCTAAAAGAGGATTCCTCATCCCTACCCATTGCCCTGTAACTTGGGAGGAATATATATTCTCTTGTTTTGTTGATGTAAAACTTGGCCATGTGACTTGCTTTAATCAATGGAATTTGGGTGGAGGTTCCATATGTCACAAAGAATTCATTTATTTCTTTTCATATGTTAAAATAATGGCATGTGCCAAATAGGGGCTTCTCCTTCAATCTTAATACTAGAATGAAAAAGAGGTGGGGCAAAGCCATAGCTAACCTATAGCCACAACAATCAATATTTAATGTGAGAAATACAGTAAGATTCTGAGTTTTTGAGATTTTTGTGAATGTGGCATTATTTAATGAAAACTAATACACGGTTGTTTACATAGTTTCCCCTGGTTGCATTAAAGTAAATATCTTAAGGGGAGGCACTATGTCTCCTTAATTTTTGTGTTTCCAATTTCTTGATCAATTTCTGATACATAGTAGGTACTCAATGTTTTGTGAATAGATGAATGTAGTTTTGTTACATTATGCTAAAGCTGTACTTTCTGAAGATTCCTATTTTCTAAAGATTTAGAAACTGAATCAAGTTCCAGTGATACAGAAAAACAAAGAAAAAAGGTTTATGAATGGAATATGAATGTTGCACAGATACATACAGAGACAATAAAATTATTCACACTATGTTCTGGTTATTTGCAAGTTGGAAAGGAATCAAGTATAAATTTTTTTTGTTGAAGGTTGAAGAACAAGGGGAGTAGGACGTGGACTTCAAGGGTCCAACAGAAATCATTATTCTCTTTCTGATCATCTAAGATGGATTTATGGAGGATGTGGATTTTTAGTAGTCATCTGCAGAACAGAGATATATGGTGGTATTAGTAAAAGGGAGAAAGATTCACATAGTTTTAATGTGCAACCTAAGATTTTTTTGCATAGTTTTCATATTCCATACAAATGTAATGTAAAATGAACAAGGTAAAATAAGATCACATAATATACTTTTTATCTTTTTCTAGGAATATTTCACTGTTCATTTTCTAGTTTCAGTGCTCCGGCAGGTATTATTACCAACTATAAATTTAAAAATAAAGTGTTTTAAATCAGACTTCAATTTTCCAATAAAAAGTATGCATATTTGTTTTTATTAAGGAGTTTTCTAAAGTAGTTTATTCCATCTGTGTTTTACTTTTTAACTCACGTATTAACTTTTTTAAAGTTGGGGCTCTATTTATAAATGTCTAAAGTAAAATGTACTCTTATCTATTTCTATTCCCTTCACTCATTTCAATGATTTGAAATTTAATAATTAAAAGGTTTGAAATAATTTAGACATGAATCTATAGCCCCTCAGTAGAGATTCTGATAAATTTGCAGTTTTGCAAATCTCACACAGGGGAATAATGCTAAAATTTACCAACAGTTATATATGATAAGTCTAAAGGATGTGTTTGAGGTTAAGCCAAACACAGTCTCAGCCATGTGCTTAGTTCTTTCTTATTTAGGATTGCGCTGAATCAGAATCAAGGTGGTCTGTATGAAATGTATTAATTTTTATTTCAGGGACTATTGCATGACTTACCAAACTGATAAGAAAAATCATTAGGAAATGATATAAGAGTATATATCCTAAGAGCTCACTTGTGAAAGTTACATAGAAAGGAAATCAGACCTCATGCTTAGCCAACACAACATCATGCTTCATTTCAGTAGGCTTTATGGAAGAATTTCTGGGACTCTGATGAGAATCGTCTGGTTATAGTTGTAAAGATGCTTATCATGTCACTGTGGGAAGGATGACCTATTTGTGTATAGAAATTTAGAAGATTCTCAATTTTTAACTTATTTCATCTACTTGAAAACTTTTAATCTCTTTGCTCAACCATACCTCACCATAATTCTTTCTCTAAATGAAATAACTCCTCCCCTACGTATTTGAAGATTTCTAAGTTTAATGCTGGTATTTGTATATGCTAAACACTCATTTGGGAATTTTCTGTTGGTATACATCCTCAAATCCACCATGCGGCAATTATGGAAAACTACAATTCTCACGTTACATTCAATATCTCTAATTTATGCCAGATTTACTAAGCATGAATGGTCTCATAGAGACTACAAATAAAATGCAGTAACACATTGCTCCCAGTGAAGTAAAAAATGCTATAATTAAAACGCTACTTTATATTATTGGTGAATTATTCTCATTGTCTTTATCATTTTACTAAACATTTCTGTTTACTCTCTTCTGGAAAGATCTGAAAAAAAGTCTTTTGAATTTTTCTCATTACTGAATTTTCCAAATTCATTGCTATTTATACAAACTCATAACCAAACAAACAAATACATCAGCGTGCTGGGCCTCATGTCATGATTGTACCAGGTGCTGGTACAACAAACTGACAAAAAGACATTTCAAGTATTCAATATTATTTCAAGTATGGTACCATTTTGTGACCTTAAAATAAAAATTGTTCAAATTATTTTATGTGTTAACTATTAGCATATAAAGTACGGAAAGCCAGAAAGATATTAAATTTAATTAAGAAAATTTATTCAACAAATTTTCATTTTATGTGTGTGTTTATATGAGGCATATCTGTGTGTGTATGAAATTATTAATTTTTAAAATAAATTACTTTAACCGAGTAAGATGTTTAATCATATGAAACAAGAAGAATTATTTTTAAATTAGTGAACATTTTCTGATGCAGTACTCAGTCCAGAAATTGTTTTTGCTAAAAGCCAAAGTAGGTTACACTACATCCTGCACATTTTAAAATCCCCTCTACGCACAGAAACATACACCCACACACATACACACAAACATACTTATACCAAGTAAGCAGTTTTACAGATAAGTCATACTTAGGAATAATGAAATGCCTTAAGTTCCAAAATCCATACCAATATTTTCAGTAACATCCTCTGAAAACAAAATAAAACAACTCAAACAACAGTGTAATTACCACTATATAACGAGTTAACGATAATTTTCTAAATACATAAAAGTTTTGAGCAATTATCAGGGGAGAGCTAAGTTCTTGGCTAACTGTAAATCAGCACTGATGAAAGGAATTGACCAGATCAGTGTAGGATATGGACTGGCTTGGGGCAGAGAAGACAAACAGTGGATAATAAAACTGTAAGATGATAATGGAAGAAAGGGACCATGACAACATATTTCCTTTAATGCCTCTGACTAGAGATTCACTCATATCTTAGTAAGGAGGGATTATAATATAACATCTTCAAACTACTCTCGTTCTACTACACAGTGTTGATGAGCAGTATGATGTACTGGTTAGGAACATTGCTTTGAAATCAGTGAGGCTTGAATTTAATTTTGATCTTGCTATTTACAGTTGTGCAAACTTGAGCACCTAATATGACCTCTGCACCTCCCTTACCTTATTGATGAATTGGCAATGATAAAATAAACCTGCTTGCTAGCATGCATGAGCTTTAAACCAGCTAATGGTCATAAGATACACAGCACCTGTACTTGGTGCTTTGGGTGCTCCCAAGAATGCTAGTTACCTTACCTTGAGAATAGCTGTTCAGCAAACTGTTCATAATTCATAACATGACTCTACTGCAGGAGGTAGAGTTTATTTCTTAACTAATCTTTGTGTGTGTGTATGTGTGTTTGTTGTTTTATTATGAGATTGCAAGTTAAATGAACTTCTTGTGTTTTTTAAAAAGAGGTAGCTGAACTGAGTGGAAATAAATAACAGGTTAACAGCCCTACCTCTCAGATGCCACAGGAAAACACCACTTCCTCAGGCGTATTTTCGATATGCCATCAAATGGTAGGAAACCACCCTATAGGATAAATAAACCAGGAGTTTGTCATCTGAGCACAATGAATAATCCAAATCCAGGTTAATATTATGGGGATATTCTTTACATCTCATATTTCTTACTGATCATATTTTTACAAAGCGCATAATTTAGTTCTAAAGGTACTGATATTACAATTAATGGCATAATTGAACTGTCTTATTGGCTTCAGAGTTTTTTTTAAGACAAAAGACAGAGCAGATAAACAGGACCACAGACAACCTTCTAATAACTTTTTGTAAACCAAGACAGAGCTGGAAATGGCTGTAGTCCAAACTCATCACACAGGAGATCACACAGATGGGGAGATAAAAGTTGTCCATGTAGCCCCTGACAATGCTCAGTATTTTATTCAGAATCTCAGGTAAGCCACCTGCATGCTGATGGCATCACAAAAATAAAGGCCAAGGGCTGATTACTGGATGGGTACTCTTTATTATCATATATCAGGTGTCACCTGTAATTTCATGTCTCTGGCAATGTGACAGAATCCATCTGTCATCTAACCATGGATCTTAGTCAATTATCTTTGCTCTTTGGAAACAAGCTTTTATATTGTTTGGGAGTAGCAAGAAGCCAGCCCACTTTCTGAGACTGACTGTGAAATAAATAGAACAACAGTTAAAGAAAACAAGCTGATATTTTCTACACAGTGCAAGCAAAGAAAATGTCCTATTTCTCTGCAGTTTTAATATATGAAACTATAACTGGCTCATATCCGCAGGGATGTTGTTGGCGGGTCCCAGTATGGAGTCCCGACAGTCAATGAAGCAGAGACATTTGAGCACAGGGGTGTGTTATAAATGCAGTTGTATTATAACAAGGTCCTTGAGGCACTCATAGTGGCTCACCTTCTAGGATGTGCTTCAAGCAAGACAGATACTTTATTATAAGGATTCACTTTCTGTGAACAAGCACCTAAAGAACAGGTTTTAAAAAAAATAAAAGGTAAAACTTCTCATCTTGTGAGTACAAATCTCCTTTCTCATTCACTTCCACTCCCATAGAAAGATGCAGAACAGGACCCCCAAGTGACCCCCCATCCGCTTATTAAAGCCTCCTTTAATAAGCCCATCTCTAGACTCAAAGGTAAAAGGCCAATGTACAGAGTTCCTAAAATTTTGGAGATTCTGGAAATGTTCCATTAATGGCTAATTTGGAAGGAAAAATAAGGAGTAAACTAAAGGCTATTATGTAGACAAAAAGAAAAACCTGTTTGTATAAGAAAGGTGGTTTGCAGCCTCTGAACACAAAGGAGGTAACGATACAAAGAACCACTGTAATAATTTGGAATTTTTTTCCATCATTTTAGATTTGGCATGCCATTCAAATGAGAACATATTTAAATAAGGACAGAGTTTACATGCTTTTAAAAGTGGGAATGGGAGGGAGCCTGTCTATTCACAGTCAGTGATGATGAGGCCTCCTTCAGGCAGGAGAATGTCTGTATGCCATCACACTGGAGATGCAGCAGTCTTTGCCTTTAGGGAGAGTTATATGCTGAAATGCAGGAAGTTGTGATTTATCTGGGTGAGATGAAACCTCTACAGAGTAATGTCTGGGATTTCTTTACAATATTGGGTAAGCTGGAGGACTGATTATCAAGTAAATTTTGGTACAGTGGGTAAAAACACATTTTTATTAAAAGCAAATTCAGAATGTGCAGTGCATCTCTCAATTCTGAATTGAAGTGGACAATTATGGAGTTGATTTTACAATACATGCTCCATTACAACGGGCTTGATTCTGTAAGAAGCTTTAAGTCTCTTTCGAAGTCAGTTACCAGGCAGGGTTTCCAGACCCTGCATTTGTCATAATTATATTTGAACCTGTTGCTGATGATTGGAGGGCTGTGTGAACCTACTTAGATGGAGAAATCCAAAGCAGAAAGAAGAAGCAAGGTGAGGGCTACAAAAGGTCAAAGGGGCGCCAGTCTCACTACAGTGCTATTTTCTAAAAGCCATATGATCATAAAGAGTAAATCCTGGGCTTCCCTGGTGGTGCAGTGGTTAAGAATCCGCCTGCCAATGCAGTGGGCATGAGTTTGAGCCCTAGTCCGGGAAGATCCCACATGCTGTGGAGCAGCTAAGCCCACACGCCACAACTACTGAGCCTGCGCTCTAGAGCCCGCGAGCCACAACTACTGAACCCGTGTGCCACAACTACTGAAGCCCACATGCCTAGAGCCCATGCTCCACAACAAGAGAAGCCACTGCAGTGAGAAGTCTGTGCACCACAATGAAGAGTAGCCCCCACTCACCGCAACTAGAGAAAGCCCGCACGCAGCAATGAAGACCCAACACAGCCCAAAATAAATAAATTAAATTAATTAATTTAAAAAAATTAAAAAAAAAAAAAAAAAAGAGTAAATCCTGAGAAGTAGAATTAGGGAACACCTGATGCATAATGTCACAGTAAAACATCCAAACTGAAAAAAACTAATGCTGCAGAGAGAGGAAAGAATGTGAAAATCCATTATCGAGATATATTTTTAATTATTAGTGATCAATCAATCTGAACCAGACTGATCATTTTCACTGGTGGCAAGTTTTGTCCCTTGATGATGGATTTAATTTTGGGTAATATTAAATGCTTTTTTGGCACCCCATTTGCCCTTCTTTTATTTTCACAAGCCTCAATCTGTCCTTTATAAATGAATGTAGTGCTTAAGGACACATTTTCCTGGACCTAGGCTCTGCCATAGAAACAGATTCTCTTTTACCTAAAAAAAAAAGTTCTCTTTAACCACGCAGTGTACTGTGGAGAGAAAAGGCTGACAATATTGTCGTATTCTCTTGCTTAAGAACAAACACTTGAATCATCACATATAAAAAAATTTGGATTTTTCGTATGTGAATTTTTTTAAAATCACGGTTGGCAAAGATTCTACAGTGTATGTGTATGTAATAAATATATATACATAGTACATATAAAACATTTCTGAACCCCCGGCCTAGATAGAGAAATCTATAGGTAATTTTTTACCAATGACAATGAAACCAATAGTGTCTCTACAGCAGTGCAAGTGCTAGATTGAGGCACTCATAGTGGCATACCTTCTAAGACAGCCTTCAAGCAAGATGGATACTTGATTCCCTCTATACACTAGGCTGGTTCCCAGTATCCTAGGACATTCTGCTCCTAGCAAGTCACTGAAGCCTAGGCTCTCTCCTTCCTGCTATCACTGTCAAGTGCACAGTCCTTAGACCGGCTGAGGATTGCAGGAGTACAGGTCCATATGAGGACCTTTTTCTTCTTGTCTTCTGTTGCTGCTACTTCAGGTTACTGTCACCACTGCCAAGGTCCCTTCTAGTGTATGACGTCAAGGAAACTTTTGTTGTTCCTCTCTTCCTGACCTCCCAGGATGATGGCGCCATCACTTCCATGCTGGGAGAAAATAGGGAAACCTTCTTTACCAAGGGCCACCATTTATATGACTCATTCAGGGACAGAACCATTTCTTGCAGTGGAGCTGGGGCTACTTCCTCCTGGTTGGCTGAAGCCAAGTCTAGGAGCTTATAAATCTCACTCTTGCCAAGGGTTCCAGGTTAACCACCCAAGCTACCTTGACTCCCACTGCCTCTCCTCCACTCAGGACGAGCTTCTAACTTTGTTTTTCCAGAGCAAGACTTCTCCCTTGTTGTATCTTGTATTTGACCTCACATCTATCCCTTAAGAGAGGTCGAAAGAAAGACAGACTTCTATAGACTTAAAAACAGGGAAGACAGTTGTTTTCCTCTGACTGACAAAGAGCATTAACCTTCAAAGCTGAGTACCAATTTCCACTGCAAATAATTTGTGTTCTCAAGAGATGTTATTTTACTAGTGTCTCCATTTTTCTCCTCCATTATTTATTCTCTGCAGTTTTGAGATGGAATTCAAAACATATATTTTCAATGCTACCTTAGGTAGGATATTATAGTGGTTAATTCACTATGGTGCTGCCTGGTTTAATACTATAAAAATTAATATATTTATACATATTACAAAATAATATATTTTGTCATTTTATTGTGTAAAATGAAATAGAAACAATAAAAAACCAAAATGTCATTTATTGTTAAGGTACCCTTGAATAACAGTCTGTGTCCTTTTGGCCCAGAAATTTCAATTTTAGGAATTTATCCTACAAGCATACTCACATAAGTGGACATAGATAATGGTAATGAATGGTCACTGTAATACAGTATACATAAAAATGGAATATTATGCAGCCTAATGGGTTATTTAATGTAGATCTATAGATCTATATTTACCTACAAAGAAAGAATTATAAGAAATATTATCTCAGAAGGCGAACTGTAAAACATTGGGTATGTCGTGATTCCATTTGTGTAAAAGAAGTATGAACATATATAAACTTGCATATGCATAGACTGTTTCTAAACCACATATTAAAACCACATTTTTTACATTCTTATAAATGGTACTGGCCAAATGCGGATGACCACGTTTATTTTTATTTCTACTGTTTAAATATTTTATCATGAGTTGTACAATCTCATAATAAAACTTAATTAAATAAAAGCATAATCATCTTAATTCTCTCCTCAATAAATACTGTACTATTTATTACATTGGCAGAGAAATCTCCACATTTCATGGCACTCTGGTGAACACTGGAAGATCATACATTTTGTCAAGTAAGCTAATTTCATCCACTTGAAATAAATATGAATGTGGAGAGGTTAGCTAACAGGCATTACACCCGTGGTGTTCAAATTCTTCACCCTTTCTCTTATCTAAAAGTCACCTTCTCTCTCACTGGCTGTGCTTTTCCCCAGTTGAACCTTTTTTAAGATAAAAGAAATTGCTGAGCAAACTTAGAAAAAGAATAACCTCCTAACTTGGGATAAAAAAAATTCAGTGCAAACCTAGGCTAGTTTTTAGCTTCTGCCCCAAACTAATCATGATTGAGATTACTTGCTAACTGCCCATTTCCCAGAACTAACCTTAACCAGAATTAGGAGGACCAGACTTAAATACTTGAGTCCTCCTTCTGAAAGTCTGCCCCTAACCCATTGCCACCTTTGAAAACATTATTCCCAGAAGGCTGCCCAGCCCCAGGCCATATTTCTGTTTTGGTTGCTGTTAATTAGATTCCTTTCTAGTGCACTCCCAAGAATACAGCTTTCCATTAGGACCCAGGTCTTCCTTTCCCTACCCTGCCAGTTACCAGATTTCTGCTCCAGTGACTAGGAGCTTGCTTCCTGTCAACACATTTCCAGGTACTACCTGTCTGCCTCTCTGCCTTTTGGGGTATCCATTAACCAACTATTTTACTCTGCTTATCTGTTGAGATTTTTAATGCATAGTGAACGTATCTGAGGCACACTCTCATCTGTTTATTCATCCATTTCTTTAATAAATATGTATTGAATGCCCACCGTGTACCAGCTACTATGCCAAGAATGGAGGATATGTTGTGAACCAGCCTCTGTCCAGTTCTCAAGAAAACTAATTCTCTTGTCAAGTGATTATCAAACAACAAGTAATTCCCTCTCTCCTCTCCCTTCTTCCCCCTCCTCCTCCTTCTCACAACAAAACTCCATTTTTTTTTCAAATGAAATCTTACAGGAACTCCAATAAAAAGTAAAGGCTAGAGTTATGCTGTGAGCCCACTCTGTCCGTCCTTACTTTTAAAATATTTCCTGTAGCACTCTAGATCCCTGAACTAAGGCTCCCTGGATATTATGTGTTTCCTACCAGACTCAGTTTCTATTCCTGCAACAATTCTTCTGGGTCCCTGGCTCACTCACCACAGTGGGCAGGTCTTGATTTAACTCTCTGCCTTCAGCCTCACCAACTTTAAGTCCCTGCTACAGATATCTAACCATTCCTAGATAAATCCTAAACTGTGGCATCCAGATCAGAAATTAAGGGTTCAATATAACCTCAAGAAATAACTACTTTTTATTTAAAAATTTTTTAAATTGAAGTACAGTTGATTTACAATATTGTATTAGTTTCAGGTGTACAGCAAAGTGATTCAGTTATATATTTTTTCAGATTATTTTCCATTATAGGTTATTACAAGATGTTGAATATTGTTCTCTGTGTTAATACCTCTCATTTGGAGATACTTTTCAAGTGAAGAGGGTGAAAGCAGCCCACAGTTTTAGAATCGACTTATTCTCTCACTCTTGCTATACAACATAGGCCAAATTTTGGTATATGCTTCCACTAAAGAAGTTAAAACAAAAATAGAATCTATTTTTCTTCAATCAAAAACATAAGAGATTGCAGAAATATATAATCAAGTACAACTATGATTCAAATTTCTATTCTAGGCAGAAACTTTATTTTCTTCTCCTTCACGTCTCTCAAAAACATATGAAAAATTTTTTAAAAGATAAAGGAAAATGTTTTTCTTTTTCCATTATAATACTTATCTCTCACTCATTAGGCTTTCCCTCTCTTGAAACAGCCTTAAGAGATCTCTTCAGAAGAACATAATGTCCTCATCAGGCCTCACAAAAGTAAATAAAAGCTGCAGCAGGGCCTGGCCACTGGCTGGAATGAAGGAAAATGAAAGCAAGTATGCATCTGCCCTTTCATCACAGCTAGGCTCTTTCATACAGCACCCACCTTCTTATATCTTTATTGCATCATTGGTTTGCCAGTGTCAGGACAAGATGGCTCCAAAAAGGCTTCAACTCTGGGGAGAATGGGCAGCACAATCTGGGATGTAGTAGCATCTTTCCCATAGACCTAAGGTCTGAATCTGAGTCTAGAAATAAAAGAAATCCATAAATGTAAATGTTCCTCTTTGATCACCTGTACATTTCTTTTTCTTATTTTTTGGTCCTTTGCTGCTGCTACCCTGAAAGTAACCCTGTGTTTAAGCAAATGAAGGGAGACAAAGTTGGAAAATTCAGTTTCCAGTTAATGTTCCTAATAATTGTGGTGTAATTTGGGTGCTTTTAGTAAATGGGGACCATAATCACAAAGATTAATGAGGGTTACCAAAGGTGGAAAATCCAGATGCTGGCAGGATTCCAAATCTCCAAGTTAGTGAAAACAGAGAAATATAGGAGTAAATATGATAATTAATAGAAGGGTCAACTAAGTGTACAATTTTGAATTTATTTTTGAAATGTGATAAACGTCTAAGTATGTCCCTAGAATGTAAAAGAGAATTCAATCAATAAACAAGCCTATTTAAGATTTCCTCTTTTCAATAGTGAGCTAAGTTGGCAGAGTTGCTGTGTAAATAAAACCAGGGCTCTGTTCCCTAACCTAAGGTTCCTTATAATCTATTCATTGGATGAAAACCAATATATATTGAATAATAGTGGTCAAGACAGTAAACTATAATTAAAGCATTAAATTGGGTCAAATAAACATGAGCTCTTCAAGTGTGGAACCAATATCTCATCTAATATTGAACTTGGACTGGCAGAGGATAAATGTTTGACAAATATATGTTTGGGTGAATGAATGATTAAAAAAATAGAAAAATAATGAGGATTGGGGAAGGAATTGTTACTGAAAGTGAATTTTTATAAAAAGAATGTATAAGCTAGCAGGATGAAGACAGAAACACATTCCCAGTAAGTGATCAAAAATTAACAGATATGCGTTCATAGGATGGTGTGAAGGCCAGCCTTATTCGAATGAAATTGTGTTTATTTTGATTAAGTAAAATATAATACCATAGATCAGACATTGTGTTAGGTGCTAATAATATAGAAATAACCAAAGAAAACCTAGCTTAGGCTTTCAAGATACCCTGGTTCAGTGGATACTTAGTGAGGACCTTTGAAACTAAGATTGAAAAGACATGGTAAATCCAAATGAGAGAAACTTCAGAATCTGGACCAAGAGCTTAGATTTCATATAATCTGATTTATTTAATAGTAGAAACTTTCGTCAACATGATAAAGACAAAATGAAAGATTATGAAAATAATTTCTAAAATATTAGAATGATAAAGTAGGTAATTACTATTGCCATCCCTACTTTAGCTATACATTTTAAGATTTCTTATACAGTGTACCTAATTTTTAACAAAAATATTGATGGTTCTTATCACAAAACTGCAATATTGAGTGCACTCACTGTGTTTGTTCATCTCTGTACTCAATACTTACTTCCTGTGTGAACTGCATAGTCCAGGAAAGTAACAAAGATTACCAACAACAGATGTAGACTCTCTTCCACTGGCCCACTGCTCCATATGTGCTGATATCTGAGTATTTTTAACACAGTACCCAAGCTCATTATGTTGCCATTCAGTCACCTTAACAGTGGCATGGACTTATATATACTACCAAATATAAAGTAGATAGCTGGTGGGAAGCAGCCGCATAGCACAGGGAGATCAGCTCAGTGCTTTGTGACCACCTAGAGGGGTGGGATAGGGAGGGTGGGAGGGAGACGCAAGAGGGAGGAGATATGGGGATATATGTATCTGTATAGCTGATTCACTTTGTTATAAAGTGGAAACTAACACACCATTGTAAAGCAATTATACTCCAATAAAGATGTTAAAAAAAAAAAAAAAGAGGTCTTGAAAGAATAAGGCAAACGGTTATTAAAATGCTTAGAGTTGATGGTGCATTGGAATAGTCGAATGCCAAGCCTTCTTATTTTGATCAGAAATTACCATTTGATGAAAGCTCTGGTTTTCATTTACACTTGCTTATTAGTCAACGAAGTTTGGGAAAATCACTCACTGCACTTACTTCGAGAATGTTTCTATTTCTTCATCTCTAAATTGCTATATTAAAAGAAAAGAAAACCTTCCAGGCTTGGTATCTTAGAGTTAGCCAATCAGGTAGCAAATTTTAGTCTATTAAGTTATTTTGAAAAAGTATATTTAGAAGCAACATTTCAGGGAAAGAAATGAATAGATTAATCTAATTGATCAGATACCCACAATCTAAATGGGTGACTCTCCTGGACTGTCACAAGTAAATACTGTGAGATAGCTAAAGCCAACGGTCAGTTGGAGGCAATGCCACAGTCCACAGACTTGCCTATGTTTGAAACTGTGTCTGTTCATGAGTGTTATTCCCTGTGCCTGGCACTCGCAGGTACCCAAGAGCATGTGGCATTATCACAATATTGGTAGTGTTAGGGAAAGACTTAGCAAATTAGGGAAATTTACAGATGGGCCTGATACTCCAGATTATCAGCACACTTGTGTTGTTGTTAAAATAAAATACTCTCCAACTGTTCCATAGCTCGTTTGCATTACTGCTAAAGAAAAGTGTATTATGTAGACAGCATTTTAGGCCCAGCTAGCATAATGATAGGGATTTGGCCCATTTTAAAGGAGAGGTAAAAGTAACAGGTAACATTCTATATGGAAAATACTAATTTGCAAAAGCATAGGCTATTTAAAATTAAATGACCTTTTTTTTTTACCCATTTCCTAATTTGTTTGGGGGGGTTACTTGAAATTTGGTATGGTTCTCTTTTTTTCCTCAAAGCCAAGTATGATGTAACAAGCAGTTTCAAAAACTTCAAAAAGTAATGGATTTCCCTTCACATCTATGTAAGCTCAAGGTGTATTTTCCTGACCTCTCTCGTGTCCAAGCTTTAAAAAATACAACAGGAAGAGAAATTGATCCGAATCCTATGAAATCCACTTTGCTTCAAATCTGTAAGTCTGTGGTAGACCAGTTCAACAACAAGAAAAATTTAGCCTTGCATCTGGAACAAAATTCAATACTGTGGTCCATTATTAACCAGAGTATGTAATCAATATCTTTAGTCATTTGGATTTCAATACATAGAAATAAATGTGCCACAAAGATTTAATAGCATAGTTGGGTGTATCCCTTCTTATATCTCTGGAACAGAAGCATGGTAGCTTTTCCTGCTGCCCTGCTTACTTTGTGCTCAGTCAAAAATTTTTTAAAAATTGCTAACTTGAGTACTGGTTTTCTTTAGAACAGTCATGATAGATAAGACTTAGCCTTAATTCTGACCAAGGCTTTTCCTGGTCATTCTGAAGAGTTTTTTCAGGTGTACAGCTCTTTCTTGGCAAGAATGGAAAGAAGAACAAGAATCCTTAGATGGCAGGGAGTAGATACTCCTCCCCAAACTCCTATTTTTTCCTCTTCTTATGACTTCCAAAATTGTAAAAACCTGACTTACAGGATGAAATCCTTAAAGCATCTCCATCTTCTACTGCTGGCAAAACTATGAAAATGTACATTGCTTCTCTTCATAACTTTCTCTCCCCAAGTGTGAGGATCTGGCATTCAAAAATGGAGGGCTTTGCTTTTAATTCCGGGACCCAGTTCAAAGTTGATGTTGGATAAATTAATATGGAGAAAAATACTCTTAGTAAATAATCGTTCAGTAGTAGGTAGCTTCACTTTACTTCAGTGAAAATAATTTATGTGTTTTTCACCTTTGAATCAAGAATTATTTTAGATTTCCAAGGGAGAGTTTTACTATAAAATATCCTGCATTTTAAATACTATTTAATTATGATTTGCTTCCTTGGGGATTATGTCATCATGTGATTTAATTCGGTATATACCCTAAGGGGGAGCATATTTCAATTATAAAATAATTCCTTCAGAAACAATAATGGTTCAATGATTTATTTCAGGATGCTATTATAAAATGGCTTATTCAACTGGAATTTGAATGCATTTGATTTTAAAAATATGGTATAAGTACCCCAAAATGCATGTGAAATGAACATATGTGCTTTAGTGCTCACACACAAAAATCATATTTATATCTATTTTCAGTCTTTACATAATACTTCAATTATTATACCTTGAAAAAAGAACTTAGAAAACTGAACACCATGAAACATTTATATTATCTCTTCAAAAAGTTCATTTTTGGACAAGTATCATTTGGATAGGGATTAACTTAATCAGAGATTTTGAATCTACTTTAATTTTTAATCTCTTTTACAAAAATATGTCTGAATCTTTAAAAGACCTAAACCTGTAGTCACAAAGCACTGCTTCAAAAAAGGAAAAAAAAAAAGAAGGGAAAGTTTTTAAAGCAGTCACCGGCTGTAAGAGAGATAGTGCAGGCAGCAGATTTGTGACAGAGTGGAGCATGAAACCCATCAGCTGATGAGTGAAAATCCCTGGTTTCTAATTAATCGAGGTACACAGGCCAAGGGATGAAGAGGATCAGGGAAATGAAATCAGGAAAAAGATACCATCAGTCATTTCTGCGGCCCATTGTCATACTTCAGAATCTGCTGTAATGAATCACTCAGGCATTCCACAGATACATTCAAATGGTGAAGAAAATTCATTGTCCGGTGAAGAGCGTTTGATAAAAATCTCCACCCCCCCCCACCCCCACTCTGTCAGAAGCCTATGATCAGAAAAGGAAATCCAGACAGCACAACAGGTGTGCTTTTTGCAAGCCTGGTAAAATCTGCAAATGAACCAAGTATGGAAGAATTTTTTTGTACTAATTTTTTTCCCCAAAATGTGTATGAGGAGAGTGTGGAGACAGAGTATCCGGCAAGGGGAGGCTTGTTATTGAAAAGAATTGCAAAAAGTGTAAGATTAAGAAAAGCAGAAGAGTGAGCCCCTTCCTGCAGTGGAGAAATGCATGTTTCTGTCAACTCTCAACTAGAGAAATAAGAGAAGACATTGGGGAAATGTAGTAATATTTAATTTAATTTATAAAGAGAGACATTTCCTTTGAAGGACAATCTATCCAATGAAGAAAGCATTAGGCATTACAGCCTGGTTCTGATCAAAAAAGAAAAACCTCATTCTCAAAATCAGACTGAGGCTCTTGGGCCCATGATTTCTGGGGTTTCCTGGAGAAAGTGTTTCCTTTAAAGTCAGTGAGACTTACCCGTGATGAATGCACATTTCAGCCTGAAGGTTTTGTTCAAAGGTTTCCTAATTCAGGCCTGCATTCCTCCTGGGTTATAGCCCACTTTTGTGATATTTATGCATTTTAATGGAGAAAATACTCACTGGGGCACCTATGACACAGTATCTGTGGTTTTCGACTCTGCAGCAACTTTGTGACTGAGAACAATTTCTTGTAGCAGCTCCAAGTGCTGTGTGGCATTAGGTGACATGCGAAGATAATTGTTTTCAAATAATCAGGTACTGTACTGAGACATATAAGGATGGCTGATTCATTTTAAATTTAATTACTATAATATAGGGTTTCGCTGTCTATATTATCAATCACCAAGACACTTTGGAGTTGATAATATTAAAATTGCAACAATAATGAGAATTCTACTTCATGATGAAAATAATTTTAATCATGGGTAGATTACAAATCCATTTACAGTTACGGTTACTGAGAATTCTATTATCTACGTTCTCTTGTAAAAGATGTTAAGACATGTTTTCAGGAAGTAGAAAAGATTATAGAAGTATGCTGCTGCTATAAAGTTCCAAGCACAGGCTTTAAGAAAACCTCGGGAACAGCTTCCAAACTGTCAAGACTTGCGGGGTAGAATGTGGAGCCGGGGAGGCGGCTGGGATTAAAGGGAGGCAGAAAGCCCTCTATCTTTTTCGTTCCTGTTTGCTTTATTCAGTCAAAATTATTTTGGAAAACCTGCTATGTAACAGGCACAGGACTGGGTGCTGGGGAGGAAGCAGATAACAAGCAGTGTGGTCGCTGCCCTCATGGTGCTCACAGTCTAGTTTGTTTTAATGACAGCCCTGGCCTTGAGGGTGTTTTGGATTTTAAATGGATTCCAATGGAGGGCAGTAAACGAGGCTAGGCTACAACTGGTCCTCAACTCTGCCTGTGCATTAGCAACACCTGGGAAGTTAAAAATATATATATACTTACATATGTATGTAATATACTATAATAATATATAGATAGGTATCTTTATCCAGACCCCATCCCCAGCAGTTTGGTATGGGGTGGGGCTCAGGCATAAGTATTTTTGCAAAGGTCCCCAGGTGATTCTAACGTGCAGCTAAGGTTAGAAAACACTAGACCACCAAACACATCTAAAGGACCACCACTATGGATATGATTTGAGATGACTCTGCTCATCTGGTAAGCCTCTAGGAAATTGTTTTCTAGTGTCTGACTGAATTAAACTAGCCCCAAAGATGAGCAATTTATTTTGCAGAGAATATGTTAAGTTCATATACATAATACTTTATAATCACCTTTGCTAGCTATGACTTCATCTCTCCTTCTAATATGCAAAATAATCAGACTTGGTCTGATAGTTGGTCCCAGAAAGATTTACTCACTGCTGCTCATTGTTTATTCAATCTTTTATCTAGGAATTTCTAAGAGGTAGGTTTAGTTACACCAGCAATAGTTTAAGAAGCTGAGTCAAAGCGATACTAAATGAGTTTGAGGGGACTGAGTTGTAGGAAGGTAGGCATTCAATGGTAACGGACAGCTGAGCTATCCCAGCTGTAGTCCCCTAGTCTGTGTGGCTGGGCTCCAAAATCCCTGGTAACTTGTATTCCCCTCCACAAAATTTGTCGTCTCTAATTTATGCATTTGGGCATTTCTTGGTTTAGGGCTTCACACTTGAATGACTTTCTATTTATATATTTAATTCCTATTAAACGTATCTTGTATGTATACATTTACAAAATAACTAGACATAAAAATCATAATTTCTACTATCAATTCTAATTTTCTTTATACCATATTCTTTCTTCTCTTATTCTCTCTTAATTAGGATTCTTTCTCTTCTCTACTTCTCTTTATCCTGAACTCTGCTTCCCCACTTGAATGTGTTTTTTTAATTTTATTTTCCCTTTGCTCTCTCAGGAACTAACAAAGTCTGTAATCACAGATATCTCCAAACATTCACTTGATCCCTTTACTCAGTCTTTGTTTTCCATAATACTCATCAAGTCCTAGAGTGTATGTGTGCATCTATACGCATAGACGTGGAAATCGTTAGTCTAAAACATCAGTCTATTACCCTCACTGTCACTTAAAGCATTCCCACAAGCATGTGAACTGCGCCCCACACTGGTCCCCTGCTTGGTGGAACTCTATGAATAAATTATATTTCCAGAGTCTGCCAGCTTTCTGACTCCAGTTTACTGCACTTTGGAACAACATCTTTCCTTCATATGTTCCATCATTGTTGTCTTCCTGGGTTTATTTTCATCTTTCTGTTTCTCTAGCTCACCAATAACTTTTGCAGGAAGAGCTGGCCTCTCTCATGGCCAGAGCTTCTTTGGACTTAGCCTGTAATTAGGTCAAATTATTTGGGTGATGATCAAAGCAGAAATACCTACTTCGATGGCGTTCAGTCAGGAGTATCATTGTTTAACATTCGTGTTTGCATCCTAATTTTCAGGATTGGAAAACACATGGATACAAGTGTGAAATTAAATTGTATTTTCTTTAAAGCAATAAACTAGGTTCACTGTCATCACTTTCAACATTTAGAGAAATACAAAGCATTAGGCTGTCAGATTTTAGAGTAACGATACAGAATTGTGAATTCTGATTTGAAGGCACAAACATTGCAATCATTAGCTATAAATACTTGAATTTATAAAATGAATTGGCAAAGGGAAAAGAAACAAAAAGTTGTAAATAAGTTAAATCGTTTGAGAAGATTAACACAGCCATTGCTCAGCCCATCATTTTAATCAAGTCACTTTGCAAAGAAGGCTACTTGGATGGGTTTCATCAAAAAAAAAAAAAAAAAAAAAAAAGAAAGAAAGAAATTGACCAGAGAGTCCACAGGTGATCAGGTCCAAGCCTTCCCCCAGAGTCAGACCTTCAAATATTTATCATATATGTATGTGTGTTTGCTTGGATCATGATAAAGTACCTATTTGGGATTTTTGGAAAGTGAGCTAGAATGTCACCTGAGACATCCATCTGATTTGGACTGAGTTCAGAAGCAAAGTGCTTTGAGAGGCCAAAAGAGAGAGGGTGAGAGGAAGAGCAAGCAGGAATGGACAGCCCATGTTGCCAGCTCTAATATCCCAGCGCAATTATTTTGTGGACATCCACTCCTTGCCTGCCCAGGAGATAGGGCTATAAGTGTATGTTATTTTTTAATTACAAGGGGCGGGGGTAGAAAAAATCCTGATGATGGGCTGGAAGGTGCCATTGCATTGTTATTTTTTCCTCTCCCTTCGTTTGCTGATTATGTGAGCCGGGCTCCTTTGCTAGCCGATGATAAGCAGAATTTCCATGTTCTCTGCATAATTAATCCATCTCTGCCTCTCTTCATGCCAACTCGCCCGTTATCGCCGGCACATGCCTGAATTGCAAAAGAATCCGCTCTTCAATTGGAACTTATTGATATTCTAAGAAAAAAAAAAGGGAGAAGGGGGAAAAAACTGAAAATCCTTAAGTTTAAGCCGCAGATTTTTAAATGGATTAATTTCGCTGCAATCGCAGCCATCTAAGGCGGGAAGGCAGGCAGAGCAAATTGAAAGCGTCTCCATGTTTGCAGAATTGGGTCCAGAACGCTGAAATGTACTGGCACAGCTCTCTTTTAAAGTCAGAAAATTACCATTCATTTACATCACATGAAATACTTTTTTATGCTAGAAATATTCAAGAGACGTTCTTTAAATGCCTGCTAATGCTTGATAACATTTCTAACTTTCAACGTTTTGCTAGACTTTGATGTGACATGATAGGAATGCCTTCCAGTAGAGAATATTATATCTCTCTTTATCACATATAGATTACATCATCTCTTTCTTAATCATCCCCAAGTAGTCTTTAAACAATGAAGTCTGCCATTGGTTGTGTGGGATCTTGAGTGCTGATGGAAGTCAAGGTTAGTCATTTAGTTTTTGTCTACCTGCAAATGAAATGTTTGTTTTTGTTTAATATTTATTCTTCAAATACCTAGAGATCTTGGATAGTAATAATAAGAATATAAAAATAATCATAATAATTTCTCAGTAATCATTGTTTTGACTATTGTCCTCCGTCTTATGATAAAGTCTTATTTTTGGGAGACTTGATTCCTTCGTATTTTAACTTAATAGTTACACTTCTAAATCTCCTTGGGTTTCTAAAAGGGTCAATAGCTGAAGTCACTCCACAAAGTGTACAGTTCAGGAATCACAATACATAAACTTCCAGTTCCAGGATTCTTGCAATTTCCAAATAAAATTACTAAACCTTGCTTAGTTGTTGATGTTTTATTTTTCTGATCTTTAAATCTGTTGTATGTTAATTCCCCAACTCCTGGAATCAAGCACCGCCAGGACTGGTTTCCTTAATACTCTAGTGTAGCTTCAGCAATGCTTTATTCCTGTGTTTGGAGACTCACATAGCTGCAGTTTCTGCTGGTCTGCACGACAAGGCTGATGTGCTCTTTTAGCTTAGCGAGAAGAGTTGCTAATATCGATCAGCAAAGAAAATGGGAATTTAAATATTTAAAAATATTCACCCGTAAGTAGGTCCTATGCATTTTGAATTTAGCAAAACTCAAAAGGAAAAAATAATCATAATCATAATTTTTTAAAACAACAACTGAGTTGAGAGGTACATTTCCTAAGGAAAATGAGACAGGGAGCAGTGATATTTGGAGAGATTTGTTTCAGTTATGAAACAAGGATCTTCCTAACTACAGGCCACCTTAACGTAAATTACTGGCATAGGGGTACAAAGTCTGTATTTCTAATGAATGATTTAAATTGTGACTTTGTATTTTTTCCTCAGAAGTAAACCAAAATGAATAAAAGGATGAGAAACACATTAAAGAGGAAAATGTTTTATAGTCAGAGTAAAATAATTAAGATGGTGATGATTATCATAAACATAAGAACAGTTAAATGATACAATTTTAACATAATCATCTTAATTGTAAAATCTTATATAATTCTTAGGCTACCTATAGTTGAAAATAGAGGAAACTGCTAGTTGCACATTGAGTAATTTTGTAGAGTCAGCTAAACACTTTAAAGCAATTTTAAAAATGAAATGAAAAATGACTCTTCTTAAAATAGATGTAGCAAAAACATTTCAACCATAAATAACAATTTCACTGACCTTGTATACTCAACCCTTTCATTTAAAGGCATGAATTAGAAGGACTTGAAAATTGTAGGTATATTTGGGGAGAGGGAACCTCTCCTGGGCTTTCTGTTTTGAAATAAAAATCGTGACTTAAAACTCAAAAATTTTCTATTGTATGCATTTCATTCATATTTGAACACTCTATATGAGAGTTGTAAATATTTTGATGGGATTGTATGTTCTTGTAAAAATTATATTTTATCTTTCTACTCTGAAATCATTATGATTTTTCTATCTATAATTAAAAATTATAGTTTAGTTCATAGAGTTTAACATATTTTTTCCTGTGAAATATGAGTTATGCTGGTTTTATTATTATATCCTAAATTCACTGGGTATTTTAAATAAATTTAAGGTATCATATTTCTAATTATTACCATATGTGCAGATCAGAACAAGAAGAGTGATGAAAATGGTTTCGAGATGCTCAGTGTCAGATGACAGGCAGTGATTCACTACGAAGTAGTGACTGTGAATACAATATGAATTAGCTATTTCACTGAAAAAACTAAGACACTGACATGGATTCATAAATGATGAACTGACTTATAATAGAAACAACTGAATGGACTTTTTTCTCTCTTTTAAATTTAAGGATGAATTGAAAAGTGAAGAAGGCTATTACAAATGATTTTCTTGGTGTCAAAAAATTGCTAAATAGTTCTTTTTTTTCGACATTAGGAAAATGAGTGACAGTCCTTTATTTGTATTGTGCATGATGGATGGGTCCCTTCATGGCCTCCCTTCTCCTTCCTCTTTCCTTTGTATGTGGATGGAATTGAACTATTTACCACTCTAACTTGGCTTTTTGCTCATCAGATCTCACCATCTTCTAAAACTTAAACCTCTCCTATGCTTATTCTAAAGAGCCAAACATATCAATTATATCTTCCACACAAAGTGAAATATTTAATGATTCTTTTCTTGATCTTTTGCCTTTCCTTGCCCTAAATCCAAGGGGTTTAAACTCACTCAGTCCTGGAAAGAAACTTAATATACTTGAACACTTTTCCCTTTCCTGTTCAATCCCCTCAGGTCAGGTGGTTCTTGTGATAAGGAACAAGGCTCAAAGAGTCTTTAACCTCTTGTGTTTTGTACCCAAACTCTCCAATATAATTGTTATCTCCCCAGCTTCTCATATCACTGTGGGTCACTGAATATTGGCATTCATCAATTAAGAGGCAGCCATTGAGAATCTCCCATTTATTCTTTCACTGCTCTGTGCACTGGAGAGGGACTGAAATTTTATGTCTTGCCTAAATCTGTTAAGTGGACTTTCCTCAGCAAAAGTTTATGGTAAAATCTCCATATGTTTTGTTTAATTCTAATAAAACACATTCTAATCATTCTTTCATACTTAGCCTAGAGTTCATTTCTTTAAAGATATCTGAAGACATTTTCCAAATTTGTGATTTTCAAGTATAGATAGCTTATGTCTATCTTCTATTAATATCAGGTACTCAAATTTTACAAGTATAGTATAGAAATGTATATTTTAAAATAGTTGAATGACAGTCTCTCAGGGAACAAGCAGTTGTGTTTTAAAGAGGCAAATGGAACTGAAAAGACCCTTCTAGCTACCTGAGTGGGAAATAATACTATAATCACATATGACTTCCTACTTTAGAAATATCCCTAGAATATTTTCCACAGCCTTCTACATACCAACTATAGTCTTTACTAACCAAAAGAAGTTTAGGTGTTTTCTTTAAAACTATTAAGAAAACAGACTAAAGAAAAGACAGCTGTTGTTTCTAATTCTGACTGATCACTTATCATCTTTATAACATCAATAATGAGACCTTAATTCCCTCATTTGTAATAATTAGACAATAATACCTACATTAAAGAGTTGTTATGACAATAAAAATATGAAAACACTCAGCACATTTCCTGAAACACCAGCAGTGTCACACAGTTAGTATCCTTTTTTAGTCATTTAGTCATTATTTTATGTGAGTCAAATACTGGAAGAGGAGAGCGGGGCTAAAGAAAGGATTAATGTGTGTCTATGAATGTGTGTATTCTATTTCTTACAGGTATCAGCAGGTATCAGGTATTTCTATTCAAACATTGGGTAGAAATGAAAAATTTCTCGTATTTTTTTCAGGGACTTTAAAAAATAGCCAATGTAGTCTTCTAAAATAATCTTTCTGTATTTTATATAAATCTTATAAAAGATAAAAAGGATTAGAGGAGAAGTAAGAATTTGTTGATATTGCTGCTTTCATATAAGAAGATCTTCAGTAGTCTCAGCTTTCTAGCTACCTTTTCTTTGGGGCCTCAATTTGTAACCTCCATAGCAGCAGGCTCAATCAGGGATGAAAATTGTGATTTTGGAGTACATGTAAATAGTTCATTGGAACCAAATATATTTTATGAATATAATTTTGAGGAATAGGAGAAGGAATTATTGAAGAAAAAAATAATATAGTAAGTTTTTCTGAGAGATGTCTCACTTTGAGAAATTTAAAATTTAAAATATTAAATCATTTTTATTTCTTAAATATTAATTTATATTCACTTCAGAAAAGTATATGTATTTTTTTAAACATCTTTATTGGAGTATAATTGCTTTACAATGGTGTGTTAGTCTCTGCTGTATAACAAAGTGAATCAGCTATATGTATACATATATCCCCGTATCTCCTCCCTCTCACGTCTCCCTCCCATCCTCCCTATCCCACCCCTCTAGGTGGTCACAAAGCACCAAGCTGGTCTCCCTGTGCTATGCGGCTGCTTCCCACTAGCTATTTATTTTACATTTGGTATTGTATATATGTCCATGCCACTCTCTCACTTCGTCCCAGCTTACCCTTCCCCCTCCCTGTGTCCTCAAGTCCATTCTCTACGTCTTCGTCTTTATTCCTGTCCTGCCCCTAGCTTCTTCAGAACCATTTTTTTTTTTACATTCCATATATATGTGTTAGCATACGGTATTTGTTTTTCTCCAGAAAAGTATATATTTAAATAACTATTTTCCCTATTGAATTAGAAAGAAAAGCATACTTTTAAGTGTACGTTTTTATTTGTAAATGTAAATTTACATGCAATGAGGGTCTTACTAAAGAAATGATCAGTGAGATTACTCTTAGTTCTTGGATTGTATTATTATTTTTATAACAGATTATATTTCATATTATTGTAAAGTTCTTAATTGGTCTAGATCATTATAAACATACTTTCACAGACACATCCTGGTATTATGATCTGTATCTAAAAGCACCGATTTTCTTAAAAATATGTAACCATACATGATAGATTCCTAACTTTACATATTTATTATAACACAATTCTATTAACAAACTAATTTAATAAGCACCTACTATATATAGATCTCTGTGCAGAAAAAGTTATTTATAATCTAATTATAACACAATGGAGAATGTGATAATTTCCAAGTCCCATGGAAACACAGATGAAGTCCAACTTGGATAATGTCTGTTGATCTGAAATGTTGTGGAATTTGCATTATTCTATCACTTTATATATGCCTCTGGGTTTTATCAAGTTTTATTTGAAACAAGTGGATCACTCACTAACATTTGGAAGACCTGGCTCATCCAAGATCATCATTACAAATGACACTGTAACAATAAAACTTGATCAACACAGATAAATGGACATATCTAATCTATGCTGAGGCAGTACAGAGTAAGGATAGGATCATAGCTAATGGGTATACACGTAAGGCTTTTCAGTTGAGATTTTAATTGTTGTAAAGAAGAAAGAGCCATATCACGGATACACAGGAGAATAAGAAAAAGTGCATAGAGGAAGAAAGAGTGTAGGAATTCAGATTTTATCTAGAATTTGAAAGCCATGTTGTAAATTTGGGTAATAAGAAAACAGAATATATATACAAGTTAATGTTTAGAGAAAAAAGAAACAGCAGGATATTGAAAGAAATTGTTTTCACATTTGGATACAGAATGAATTAGAGACTAAAGACTGAGGGCAGAAGTACTGTCAGACTGTGTACAAGGGTTGAGATTCAAAGGTAATTCTGTACTGCAACCACAAGGCAATGCTTTTGAGGTAGATAATTTGATGAAAGATGTCATGGCATATCAGGAACATGTGGACACAGACTTGTATTTTACTTACATGGCAGACTTTAGTAGATTTAATTTGAAAATGAAAAATATAGCTTTAAGTATATAATTTTATAACATTAAAGGAGGAAAGTAAGCACACATAACCCCATTTTACAGATGAAAAAGTAATCTTATTATTGTTGTTAAGTTGTATGTTGCAAAGTTGAAAAAGTAAGCTCAGGTATTAGGAAAATATTCCTAGGTGCTAGAATTACTGCATGTTGCTTTAATTAAAGATAAATATGTGTGCATATTTTTATGGCAAGGTTTTATTTAAATAATTTTATTCCTACAAATAAGTCAATGAGCATATTTAAATGCCTTATTATGAAAATCCATTTCAAAAAATTTGGGGATCTCCTTCACATTTTTCCCCAATTTTTTCCCCAAAGTGTATCACCACTGTTGTTAGTTTACTTCTGTGTTTTTAACTATTAGCCTTACATTAAAGTTATGGTTTAGCTACACTTGACCTGGTGTCAGACTACATGTTTCAAATCCCAGCTATGCCTCTCACAAGCTGTGTGATAGCACGCACATAATTTCCCTCTCTGGGCTTCAGTTTTCTCACCTATGCAATAGAGATAATAATAGAATTTATCGCAAAGAATTGTTGTGAATTTTTGTAAATCACTTCATATGTATAAAGCACTTAGAATGGGGTATGGCACAAACTAAGTGCTTAATAAAGACTCTAATAGAAAGTGTGATTGTGTGTATGTGTGTGTGCTGGTGTTTGTATGTGTATGTGCATGCACTTTTGTGTGTGTTTTGTGGTATACTGGGAAGAGGGACTGATGCAAACGGAATGCATTTAGAGCGTGATATGATCTGTCCAACAAGCCGGGGTTTCTGGTTTCTTAAGTTTTAAATCATCATGTCCATTGTACAAGTAACCTGAGCTATTTTTCATAATGAGGTGATGAGAAGTGTATCTACCCCAAAGAGATGCCTGTTCTTGTCCCCCTCATTACTGTTATTGAGTTATGCCACCCCCAGTTCTTTAAGGAATCTGTATTCCAGGAGCAATATCCCAGTCTCCCTCATTGAGATAGTTCACTGCTGTCCCCTCTAAAGAGTGTGTCCATATCTGAAGTCCAGGTCTGTCTGACTGCTGGGCAATTTCACGACACTATTTCCTCCCTTTTTATAAGCATCAATCAATCCCCCATGACACTTATATGTTGATCAAATTTTTGGTTTATGTTCTACTATTAATCAACTAAATCTCTTGGGTCTTTTGTCCTGCTGAAATTGTTCACCATTTATAAGGCCCTAACCACACAACTATGTCATCTTCTCTAATAATCAAAGGAATTAAAACTAAAGTAATAACTAGATAAGGATTTTTCAGTTTAAAGTCAGCAAAGTTTAAAAACTTATAATATCTATTTTCTAAGTAGGAAAGGAGAAATGGTGGTATACTCATCATATATTAGTTAAGGTAATACTAGTGGTGGTAGCAAAAAATCAAAAAAATGTGTCAGTGTTGCAGACATTGAACAGAGCTGAGTCTGTTGTGACCTTAGAGTCCTTCTTCCATGACTTTCTCCTTCCATCTCTGTGACCCTAGCTCCTACCCCGGTGCCTCGCATATATTAGGTACTACTTGTATTTGTTCATTCCATCAAAACAAACATACATGTTGTAGTTTGTTTGTGTTTCTCCACTTTGCCCTAATTTGAGACAGAATAACAGTGACAATAAAAATTAACATTATTCAGTTCTAACTTTGTGCCAGACACTGTTCTCACTGCTTTACTGGCATGTATTCATTTAACCTTACCAACAAACCTATGAAGAGGTATTATTACCATTCATGTTTTAAGATGAAAAGGTGTAGAGAAATTACATGACTTGCCCAAAGTCATAGATTAAATGGCAAAACCAGGCAGTCTAGCTCCAGAATCTATGCTTTTAATTGCCATGCTCTACTGCCTTAATCATCTGTAGGGCTCGTAAGTGTTTTATATAAGTTTGTATAAAACTTTATACAAATGTATCACCTTATGTGGCATGTGCTATTTGTCCAGTTGTATTTGTGAATACAATTATAGTTAGGAAGTGAAGGAACTGGAATACACTATTTTCAATTTATCCACTCTTTCTACAATATTTCTGTACAGATAGAAATTGTACTAGTGGTGCATAGTTCATCTTTGGTGAACCTCTACTGGCTCCTAGTGATTACTGCTTTCTTTTCTAAATGTTTTTTCAACTAATTTTATCATAAACCCTAGACATTTTTAAATTATAAAATTTTTAAATTAAAATCAAGCTTCCTGGTGTCTGATTGCATCCCTTTTTAAAAATTTAAACATTTAATTGTCACAATCTTTCTGGCATACTTCCTGTTGAGGATTTCATGGAGATTGCTAGCGTGGTTCCAGGCTCACAGCTGAAAGTTCCTTTTGTGCTGTGAGATGCCATTTTTCTGAGCTTAGAGACTTGAACTTGTCTTACAGCATCTTGGCACTTTACTATCTCCTCATCCATCTTAGGTTTCAATTTCCTCAACCATGTTTGTTCCCCCTTTCTCCGTTTAAAAGTAATTTTCTTCCATAGAAGATGGGAGTGAAATTGAAGCACATTCATTTCCTATCATTTGTTAACTTTATATTTTCTGTTCAGTGAAGTGGCCCAATCCTTTTCCTTGTTCTCCTTGTTCCACACATTTAAAAAGACCATTCCTATCAATATTACCTTGTACTATCATTGTTGTGTTGGTAGTAGTAGTAGTAATAGCATTTTTAAAAGTTTCACTACCTTTTGGACTATAATTTCCTGAGACAATTTAGCTGTTTATATAGCTTTTTGGGATGGATTTCTGTGCATATACCTCTTTTTCCATCTTTTATGGCCACCATTTAAAGTTCAAGTTTGTTCAGAGATAACCCTAACAAATAAGGCTAGAACCGTAAACAGATGTCCATCTTTAAAAGTACTGCTCTGTTTTACAGCTCCCATGTACATAACACACTGATTAATTAGGACAGATTATTTGTGTTATGCCAGCCTTCGTAGAGGATACAGTATTCACATAGGAAAAAACCTATTGCTTGCTCTGTAAACACCTAGCCACTTTGAATGGTTGACTTCTCAGATGATGCTTCATTATATTATTTATAGCTGAGAATTATTTTGAAATGTATTTTAATGATCTAAAAATGCTTTCATATTGGTTAGGCCTCTTCAGAATTTTCTCAGTGGTGTTTGGGTTTGTTTGTCATTTTTTGATCAGCCAATTTATTATTTTAGCTTTCAGTACAGAATATACTTCTGCCTAAAGAATCCATTTATCACTGAAATTTCTTCAAGAAAAAAAAAATGTTATGATGAGGTTGTCAATGTCTAGGCTCTATCCTCTTTTATTTCCTCTAAAACGACTGTTTTTTGCAAAACAATTTTCGGTATCTAAGATTTTGGGGGAAATTAAGTCATTCCATTACAGCAAAACAGATGGTAATTAATTTAGTATCAGAGAACAGAGTCAGCTTTTATTTTTTGGATACATCTTCATTTTTCTAATAGTGAGATTGTTTGTGATTACACAGTTAAAATTTCTTTAATTTAGAATGTTATAGCATTATTAAATTATCTTCCTTTGTAGATGCTGGCTATGAAACTGTTGCTGTATTTTCATCTGAACTGTCTGACTTTCCCCAGTATTCTTCTGAGTATTATGACCTTTAAGAAAACATCATGTTAATCTCCCAATATTTCTATCACTTCTACTTTTCCAAATGATTCATATTGGTTGAACAGCTTCCATTAATACAAATTAGGATACCAATTCAATACCAATTTTTGCTAATAAGTAACCAAAATCTTAGCAAAGAGAGAGAGTTTTGAGTTCCATAACTGGAAAGAAGAGTGAGATTAGCATCAGGCACTACTGGTTCTGCAGTCTGACATGACATCATCAACGGCTTATTCTCTCTTTTCATGTCTTGGCTCCACTTTTTCCTACTCAGGCTTCATTCTTAATCAGGCTTTCTCCAGGAGCAGGAAGATGGCTGCTGGCATCCTTACAACTGAAAATGAGAGAGAGAGAGAGAGAGAGAGAGAGAGAGAGAGAGAGAGAGAGAAAGAGTGAGAGAGGGAGGGAGGGAGGGAGAAAGAGGAAGAGAGAATGAGAGAGAGAGAGAGGCCCTCTTGCTCTCAGTCAGGGAAGATACTAATTGGATCTACTTTGATGACTGGCCTATCTGAGAACCAATCATTGTACAGCAGGGGGTGCAGCATTCTTATTAGTCGAACTGAATCATCACTTCATCCACGTGGCAGGGGTTAAAGCACCATTATTGGCAGTCCAATCCTAAGTACATGGTATGGAAATTTGTTAATTTCACAACCAGAAGTGTAGAGTGCTACCACCAAAAAAGAAAGGAGAAAGAATGCTGTGCATGCTAACAGATATCCCCTTTACTCTTTATTATTGACTCTTTATTCTTCTGGCTGAGAGTATAGCATGGCAAGTCCAGGTTGCTTTATCAGAGTGTGATTTTCCAGTAAATTAAATTAATTTTTATTATGTATCTATTACGTGGTAAGCACTGTGCTAAAACAATGGCTTATCCAAAATGTAAGTCCCCTATATATCACTTCTAAACTGTTCCAGTATTTTGATCTGTATTAGGAAATATTATACTCTTGTCTGGCCAAATGTTTTTTATGATTGTCTTAGTGATTTATTGCTGTGTAACAAACCATCTTGAAACATCGTGGCTTAAAACAATGATACTTATTTTGTTCACCAATCCGCAATTTATGTAAAGGTCTGTTAGGGTACTTCATCTCTGCTCTACTTGTCATCAGCTGGGGCAGCTTGACGCCTGGTACTACAATTATCTGAAGGTTTATTTCTCATTCACATGGCTAGTAATCGATGCTGGCTCTTGCTGGGACCTTAGCTGGGGCTATTGTCTGGAGCATTAACATGAAGTCTCTCCATGTGGTCTGGGCTTCCTCATAACATGGTGGCTGGGCTCCAGTGGTCAACATCCTGAGTGAAGAGCCAGATGAAGTCTATGTTACCTTTTATGACTTAGTCTTAGAAGTCACATAGTAACACCTGCTGTGTTCTATTCTTTGAAATAGAAGAGCATATGAGAAAGATCATGTGAGACTAAACGTATCTCTGTGGTCATTGTCAGAAAACACAGTCTGCGGGCTTCCCTGGTGGCGCAGTGGTTGAGAGTCTGCCTGCCAATGCGGGGGACACGGGTTCGAGCCCTGGTCTGGGAGGGTCCCACATGCCGCGGAGCAGCTGGGCCCCTGGGCCACAACTACTGAGCCTGCGCGTCTGGAGCCTGTGCTCCGCAACAAGAGAGGCCGCGACAGTGAGAGGCCCGCGCACTGCGATGAAGAGTGGCCCCCGCTCGCCGCAACTAGAGAAAGCCCTCGCACAGAAACCCAACTCGAACAGAAGACCCAACACAGCCAAAAATAAATAAATAAATATTAAAAAAAAAAAAAAAAAAAAGAAAACACAGTCTGCTACAGTGAACAACACCTAGGAATGATAATACAACTTGCTTGCTTCTCTGTCCTTTTTAACATCTCCCAAGGGCTGTTTATTGCTCTCTGCTACTACCCTCTGCATCATGGATCTAATTTTCTCCAATAAATATGAAATATATATTGACTGTTGTAAGATACAAGGAGAGATACAAAGAACAGAAAGACTGAATAGCTCACTTTAGAGAGTTTATTTATGCCTGACCTCTTACATTAGAGGAAGAGCTTTTGAATAAGGAATCCCTTCTAATATGATATCATCATTAGAGTGAAGATCATATTTTTGCCTCATAAAAAAATAGCAGTTTACATGTACTTATTAACTGTACTCTGTGCATTGAAGTATAAATACCTGAATACAAATGACTTGTTCTGAATTTTTTTCCCTAATGTTTTATTTAGAGAAATACTTCTTTACTACCTTTTTGCTCTATCACACCTGTTATCTTTGGCATAGGGATTCGTATTTTTATTTAAATTACTCTTTGAGTTGGAATTCTTCTAAATAAGTCATTTAATTCTTCTTATAATTTTTCTTAGTTTCTTCATCTATAAACATTTATATTTTTGCTCTAAAAATTCATCTTTCTATAAATATATCTCCCATAGGAAACAACACATCTTCATTTTTCCACATATTTTGTTCATATTCTAATTAACCAGAAATTATTAACAGTGAACCAATCAGGTCTCTCTGTTCACTCCATATTGAGAAAAGCAGAGGACTGAAATCTTCACTCAGAAATAATGATTATCACTCTGTGGCAAGGGTTGTAATCTATCTAATCATCTATCTGATGTTTCTGATAATAGCAGAAATATCAGATTTTTAATAGATACTGTGACAAATCATTTTTTAAAATATTTGGTTCATTTGATGTCATAGAGTGAGTTTTCTAGAACCACATACAGCTCTTTCTTTATACCCGCTTTGCCACATTTTTCTCCCACCTGTTACACTGCAACCTCAAAGTCCTGCTTACTTATCTATTTCCATTTCTTCCTTGGAGGGTCACAACAAAATTCACAGGAGGGTTGCAGAATACAGCTTATTCCTCAGCAGTCTATAATTTTACACATAATTTAGAACAATAATACGGGTTACCACGAGCCCATTCAGCACTGTAAAGCTACCCCCTCTGGACAGACAGAGCCTTGCAGGGAGTAAAGACTTGGAGAAACGCAGGCAGACTACCTCTCAGCCTTTGCTACCCCTGCCTGCCTAGCCAGAGGCAGCAACCCTGTCTATTCTGGCCACTCCTGCATTTGTACAATCCCATGAGCAATTAGTAGCTGTGAAATGTGCCTGATCCAGCCTGCAGGCAATGATGACTGCAGCTTCTGTTCTGAAGAATATATTTTGGGAATTTATTTCTGTCTTTCTTCTTAAACCCTGAGTCAGCATAACCTGCAAAACCATCAGTTGAAGAGAAATCTTAGTTTTTTGAACTAATAGTTTATTATGGGGGATAAAAAGACCTAACAGCAACAGAAAGGATCGAACCAGAGTACAGTCTTTGAGTGTCAGAACTTGGTGAAGTCTGATTGGTCAACCTGACCCTTTGGAGGACATTTCAGATGAGCAAACCAAGGCTTAGTGAATCTAAAATACTTGCCCACGGTCACTCAGCTAAAAAGTGAAGAACTGGGACTAAACTCAATTTGGTCTGGCAATAAAACCCATGCTCTTAACCCCTAAATGAACTCCCTTACTCTGTGATCCTTTAATACTGATCCATATACCTCGGTTATAATATTTTGCGGTCTTACTTAGTTTGGAAAATTTGCAGATCAAATTATCTACTGATGTGAAGCTATTTTTTTGAAGAGTTTGAACTCAGTAGAGTGTAAAATGATTTTACTTATTTATTATTTTTTTGGCTACGCCACGCTGCTTGCAGGATCTTAGTTCCCTGACCAGGGATTGAACCTGGGCCCACAGCAGTGAAAGCGCAGAGTCCTAACCACTGGACCACCAGGGAATTCCTGATTTTATTTATTTTTTTAATCATTGCTATACTCTGTGGAATTGTCCTGTCCTGTGTCTTCAATGAAATCTTGGGCAGATTTCATAATTTTCTGATGATTTTGTAAATTTCCTATCCAATCAAAATGTTCCTCTCCTCTATGCTGATCAGATTTTTAAATTAGAGGATAGGATTCTCAAGGGGGGATGGTTCTGTTTTACTCCTTCTTTCTCCCCTCCAATCTATCACTTCTCTTTTGGGTCTAGCTCTTACAAAGCTGGGGGCCGGAAGGAAGGAAAGAGGAATGACTTGGGATTCTCTTGTATCACTGACCTTAAATCACTTTTGTGTAAGTTTCCTTTGTCTTACTTGCTCTGGCATCTCCAGATTCTGCTTAGGGCTGATGTGATGTACAATTTTTCGAGATCCTGTTTAGCTTCTGTCCAGCCCCTTTCTTCACTGAAAACTTCTTCAGAAAAAGGCAACATTTTCCCTGCTAGCAGTTCCATCCAGCCTATCCATGTCTGGGGGAATCAACAGCTCCTGTTGTACTTCCATGCCCTGCCTCTCTCCCTGGAGCAAAGACCTTTCCTACCTTTCTACACTGTACTGTGGCCCCTCTCCCCGTGTGGCAGGCCTACATCAGCAAATCTCCCACTTTTGGAACTATCCAGATCAGGCCATATGTCACTTTCCCAGGAATCTCTCTCCATGCTTAGCACCCCACTAGTGGAATGAACACCCAGAAATGCAAGCATCCAGACAAGGACCAAGGCATGGTACCACCTTCTAGAATTCTCTACCTCAGTTGGCCTCCAAGGGAGGTAGAGGCCCACTGCAGAGGGAAGGGGAGGGCACAGGAAGGCTTCTCAGCTAAACTGCACTTCCCTGACTCTCTACCCCGAGACTCTCTCCTGCCTGGGCCCTGAAAGGGGTATGGGGGGGAGGGGAACTATGATTGTGTTGGTGCGCTGGTTCTTCTGAATCTTCTATGAGCTCTAGAGGAAGGTTCTGGCTCCAGTTCTCAGTAATTTAATGGCAGTTTTTAAAATATGTGTGTGACTTAAATTCTCTTCTATTCAGCTTTGGGGCTTTAACCACAATTCCATCAGAATAGAAAAAAAAATCACATCCAACACTGTATTAACACATAGAAATGGTAATTTAAAGTGGTTTCTGTCTAGAGTGGGTACTGTTGCTTTCCTCAATAAATATTTTATATTTTAAAGAAAATTAAAAATATAAGTGAGGAGGGCTAACTAAAAGTGCTTACATTTGCACATGCCCTTTTAAGCATCTTTATGTACATGTGTGAGTCACAACAGTGCTGTGATGGAAATAAGGCTTCCTTACAACCATTTTATAAGTCGAACACTGAGTGGTAAATGATTTTTCTACACTCTCACTCTTAAGAGGAAGCTCTGGAATCCTGGCTCTCAGTGTACTGCTCCATCTCTATGTACCTGTCTTAGGAGGGGTTCCCAGAAGCAGAACCTGAGAATGGGAGTCATGTGCAAGTGATTTATTGGTTTTTACTCTCAGGAGAAATCTGTATGGGAGTAAAGAAAGCAAAATAATCACGGGGAAGAAATTAAACAAGGAAGTGGTTTCAAGAGAAGTCTAGCCTCAGCCTGGTCCCAAAGGGAGCATGAAAACATAAGTTGCACCATAGAATTTTCTTTTTCCTTGATGCAAGGATCTGGGCTTTTATGTCCTCCACTGCTCAGTCATTGGCTATGGGTTGCACTACAGGGAGGGTGTTAGGGGATGAGGGAACTTCAGGCACTTCAAGGTGAGGGTCCAGCTGCCCAAGTGCAGTCCCCCTGAGAGGATTTCAGCAAGCCCTGCAGTGGTGACACCTACAGGAGTGGAGGAATGGCCTTCTGAATCAGATTTTACTGAGGAAGGAAGTGGGGCACCGAACGAGTCAGCAACAGTAGTACTGCATTGCCTCTAACCATGTTAGTAGTTAATGGAGATATAGGATACCACTAACATGAGACCAGGGTAAATGTCTTAGAATATAATTTAAGAGGTCAAGAGAAATAGAAGTAGTGTTATATTATCCTTTGGGTAAAGACATTTACTCTAGCTGTACCTTCGTAGAAAGGCTTTTGGAAACCCAAATCATGTAGATTATAATGAATATTATTTGTTGAAAGAAAAAACATACTTTTACGCCTTTCTCTTCTAACTTAGGCAAAGAGGAGCACAAAGGTAAGTCAAGTGGTCATGTGATTTAAGGCAATGTCCTTAATTGAAAAGGCAATTTGGGTCCTATAGGAAGAAATTACATGGCATGTGTGAATGATAATTTATTATGCTTAGCTTTAAAACACATTATGAACACACAACTGAGACATTATTGCTGGGTATTCTTACCAACCTAAGAAAGAAGTGGATATGATTAACCTTCTTTAAGACAATTACTCACATTTTACTTAAGGCATCTAAGCAATTTCCTTATTTCAATTTGAATTCATGTTAAATAAACATAAGTATGTCATTCTAAATTACTTAATTCAAACAAATATTGCAGTATAATTATATCACAATAATAGTAACTTTTAACATCTATTGATAGTAGGTCATGTGCCAGGTAATATTCTAAGTGCTCTATTTGTCTAATTTATTTGATCTTGACAACATTCGTAGAGGATAGGTACAATTATCATTCCTCTTCTACAGATGAAGAAGCTGAAGCCAGGGTAGTTCAATAATTTTTCCTAAGTCACATGATTGGTGGAGGGGTCAATATTTGAACTCAGTCAGGTTCCAGAGCCACATTCTGAGTATGAAAAATATCTGAATATTGGTTTTTAACATCCATAAGTTCTGGTGGTAATTTTTGCTACAATATACAAATTAAAAATTTAGGATCAGGGCTTCCCTGGTGGCGCAGTGGTTGAGAGTCTGCCTGCCAATGCAGGGGACACGGGTTCGAGCCCTGGTCTGGGAAGATCCCACATGCCGTGGAGCAACTAGGCCCGTGAGCCACAACTACTGAGCCTGCGCGTTTGGAGCCCGTGCTCCGCAACAAGAGAGGCCGCGACAGTGAGAGGCCCGCGCACCGCGATGAAGAATGGCCCCCACTTGCCGCAACTAAAGCCCACGCACAGAAACGAAGACCCAACACAGCCATAAATAAATAAATAAATAAATAAATAAATAAAGTGTTAAAAAAAAAAGTTTAGGATCATAATGTAGTTGACATAAACAAGAGCTTAGAGGGTCAATAGGAGAATAACTGGACAAGGTATACGGTGGAATTCAAAAATGAGTCATTTTCCCAAGTAAGTATATTAAATCCTCGATGTTACATAATTCAAAATACATTGCTTTGTATTTTTGTTTTTACAGTTGGCTACATCCCTGTATATATTTTATAAAAATTTGTCAGAGTATTAATTTTTAATTTTGTTCAAATATAAAATATATCCTTTCCTGTTTTTGCCAAAGATTTTCCGGGTCCTACATCTACTCTTTCATAAATAAAATATATGTACATACACATATGATTAAGCATATGTGTGCAATCCAAGTAACTAATGAAGGCTTAGTGAAATATCTAACATGAGATGAGGTGAAAACTGGTCAATTTACCCCATCCTGACCTTACTCCCTATATTTTATCAGATGTCCTTTGGCATTATCTTTTATGAGCTAAATTTTCTCAATTTTTCCTCGCTTTCTTCCTTCACCCCTCCTCCCCTCCTTTCTTCCCTTCTTCCCTCTCTTTTTTCCTTCCTTCTTCACCACTTATTTGGATGTACTTTATAAACACATATAAGGCTAAGGTATATGAGTCATGTTCTAGGCCCTTAATGAATATACAGTCTAGCAACTAGAGGAGCTTAGACTTTTGGACCTCAAAGGGTTCCTAGCTGTAATTTATTTATGTGAAACTTGGGCAAAAACTTCTTTTTTCCCTTTTGGAAACTGAGGGGGTTTGATGGTCTCCAAAGTCCCTTTAAATTTTGAAAACAAAATTAACTTGTAAATAATTTCTATTTTCACAATCTAAGTCAGAATAAATAGACAACAAGAAATGTCAGCAATGTAACTATTTAAGTATAAGGCATGATTAATAAAATGGTTAATAAAATATTTTTCCTATCAATGCAAATGATTAAGCAGTAGGTGCTATCAGTAAATCTGAATGAAGAACCATGGTGGATCTGTAACGGTGGACATATTACAAATGGACAATAGAGATTTGTCTGAAATATTTTTTGAGCTGTATCACTGGAATATTAGAAACCCCATTCTGATTTCTCACAGGTCTGGTTTCACACGCAAGTCAGCCCTATTCTTAGTTTGTTCTTTTACCATATTATTCTGACATAAAAAGTGACAGACATTTATAGATTATTCATAATACTATATCTCTCCAGCCATTTTCCAAATATCCTTGAATTACTTTAAACTATTATTGGAAATATTTTTCTAAATATAAATTAATTTAGAAAAATACTTCAGGGTTTACATTGACTATAGAATTTATTGCTATTTTATTTCCATGAAGTATATCACCTAAAATATGGACATTTTTCTTTGCACTACCAAATCTGACTGACAAATGCAAGCTTTTTTTGTAAGTGGCAGTGGTAGTCTATGTATTCATTTATAAGCGGGACTGGTATTCTACATATATATATTATAAAAAAGTTAAGAAAAGTTTTAATTATTTCATAATAAAGGATCTTTTTAAAAGATTTTTTTTACTGTTCAAGGAAACATTCATGTTGCGTGTGGTTATTATTATTAATTTTGAAATAGCTTATTTCTCCACAAAGTGTTCTAGGGTTTCTACACAAATTGAATTTTAATTTCCTCACCTGAAATTTCATACCTTGTTAGCTGAGTCTCAAACCAGCGGATTTTAAGGAATCAATTGCATTTGCTTTTTTTGGCAAAGCAAACAATGCCAAGGACATGGATATTTGTAATTATAAGTTTAACAATACTGCTTTTTAAAACAATCATGTTACATGGTGTAGCATGTATTTAGTTTTAAAGTGAAAGTGAATTTAGATTCTTTTCTCGGCAAGTATAGAAAGAACATTTTAAAGGGGAAAAGAGAGCCCCTTCAGGGTTGCAAGCCCAGCCAAGTTCTGGGTCTATCTATGGAGAAAAATCACTTTTCTGTCTGGGGTAATGATTGAGCTGCCTTTTTGCCAACAAGTTATAGAATTCCATACCAGCCTTCAAAGAACTCAAGAGCCTGGGAGCAGATACTGGTGACCCCTTGATTTAAAAGAAAAGAATGGTACTCCACTTTGTCCAGCCCATTTTGCATTCTCGTCTCTGTGTCTTTGCAGGCATGGAGCCCGATGCTGTGGTTCTGTCTCCAGACCCCTTCCAGTCTATGGTAATCGGCGAGGTTGCTCCTCAGATGAGAATAGATATTCATGTGTTACACGTACTGCTCCCTCATAAAACAAAAGGGAGTAACAGTGAACACAGACAGGTGACACTCAGTGATGTGAAAGATTATTATCCTTCAGGCTCCCCTCCAAAAAGAGGAGGAGGCTGCCCTTGCATTCTGGTCTTTTAAGTTAAGAAGCTTCTGTATTAAGAACCAGGATGGTTGGCAGAGAGGAACCAGAGAGACAACTCATGGGAAGACTGGCAGGGTTTCAGCAGGGGCTCTAACCCAGTCCTACTTTTACAGGGTAAAATCTGGGAATAAATGGTGCCTTTTAGTTACTTTTGTACTTTCTCACTTTAAAAATCATGTTTCCTAATGGATAATTCTCTGGCCAGCAATTTACTGTTTTGAGAGTCGAGTGTACTTTAAACAGCATTCTCATGGCACTTCAGAAATAGGGAGTGATAATTTAAAAATCCTTCAGAAATGAAACAAGCTTGTTATATTTCGATCTCTCTAAAAGAGGCATAAGGAGAGATTTGTTAACATCCATTTTCCACTTTTGATGCCCTCTGTAGGAGGTGCTAGCAAAATTCAGACATGTTTCCAAGCCTCAATTTGAGGGTCTTGCTGAATGACTTATCCAGATGGAAGCAACAGAACTAACTGTTCTTTCTCATCATGTGATAAATAAGCTTATTGAGGATTTTTACTAGAGTCTTGCTTATAAAGAGAATGGTTTTTAAACTTGTTCTTCAAGTTATGTGCTCATATATACCCATACTACTGAGGTTCTGTAACATTTTCTGGTATGACAAAGAATATATCTTTTGGCCACTCAGAAAAGATACCTCCCTACAGAAAAGTCCTTTTTATTTTTTTTAGTTTTTTAATTTATTTTTCAGAAAGACCTTTTTAAAGTGGTAAGTTATGCAGTTCTTTGTCACCGCTTTTAAGCAAGGTGCCTCATTTTACTTCATTTAAATACCTCTATATCTTGAAATTGCTATTGCTTTCAGACCAGATGGCATGGAACACATTTGTTATACATCTAGGATCCAATATACAGTTAAGATTTTTTCTAGAATAGGTCACATCACTAAATTTACTAAATTTATTAAATTTAATAATACACTGACCATTAGGAGCATTATATAATTCACATCTGAGATATATGTTACCATTAATAAATCTATAAACCACACAGCATCTATTCAGATAGTATAATGCAGCAATTTATTATATACTATGTGAATTTTGTCAACAAGGAATCCCCCAATGAAAAAATAGCATAATATTAATTACTAGTACCATCTGTGCAAAACAATAGGAAAACCCATATTTTAATACAATTACTTCATGCGTGTCAGTTATCTTCAACATTAAATGCTGCAGTTTTGTTGATGCAGTTTACCTGTCTAATAATTTAAATAACGGATGTTCTAACAGAGTTTAAAACTATGAATAAATGAATTAAAATTAAATATTATGAAATGTTTAAATAGGTATAACATGAAGCTGATTCATTCTCCAAGAATATATCCTGCATGTATGTATATACAAATTACTGTACCATCTGCTAGTTTTTTACAGGTTGAGCATAAATTTTCTTTCCACACATGAAAGGTATGCTGTAAAAGCTTTGTAGTGAAAAGATTATTCAGTTGAAAAGGTTGAGACAGTTGGTCTAACTATTGCCTGGCAGTGGTCAGACTCAAACAGTACCTTCAAAAGATGGGGGCAGGGGTCATTATAAGAAAGATCATATTCTGTTTAAATTTTAAGCTCTCAAGCTCACATTTTGCTAATTATGACAATGGATGCTGTTCCAAGACCAAAGGACCCCCTTTCATTTGTCCTTTTAAACTACTGTAACCTGCCACCTGTTATGTTCTTTTTATTTATCTACTTTAAGTTCTGGCTTCAATAAATATTTATTGAAAAAAATTAATGAATTATATTTTGGAGAAGATGGTCAGCAAAGAGGCTTTTCTTCGCTGCCAGTACAAATCATCCTTTTTGTTGGCTCTTTAGATTGCTTAGTATCTCATACTGCCAAAGTTCTTTTATAACCAAGGCACAGACTTCAGAGCCTCAGAGTACATAAAGTGGGGTTGGTAATCATTATTGCTAGGAAATCTATGGACAAGCAGTAAACCTTTCATTTTGGGGTGTCTTTTGTAGCAGCCAATCAATCTAAACCTTTCATTAAATAACACTGAGCAGTGATTGTCAAACTTCTTTACCATGTTCTGCTACAGCTAGAAAGAAGTCTGAGGTCCATCGTTTTCACCTTCTAAGACAATAAAATTCTCTGTTGGAGAGGGAGGATCTTGAAATCCCATTACGCATATATAGCCCTAACTCAGAATTTCCACTTATTTTTTAAAAATTGTATCATGTTCTTTTTTAACATAGTTTGGGATGAGCTTCAAGGCTGGCTTCATTATACAAGGTTGTATTTTTAGAGCATCAACACTAGCATCACACTCTTGGGTTTGATTTCTGAATTTCATAGCTTATGTGACCTTGGACATAATTGTCAAATCACTTAACTTCTATGTTTAGGGTATAAATTCATGCTTATAAAATGGAAATTATGCTGCTTACCTCTCACTAATTATAGAATGAGGTAATATCATGATCATCAGCAAATATTATTTATTGTTCATCCACTGAGGTAAAGGAAGCAAAAGAGTTAAAAAGGATGTTGGTCTTTCAGAAAAAATATGAGCAGGCAATCGCAGACTAAACATAAATGCAAATAAAGGTGAAGAGACTCTCAAGAATCATTAGTAGTGAGGAAAAGCAAAATTAGATAGTACAGCACAGGGAAATTTTTTCTTAAATTGTAATATGTGGTACAGTCAGAAGTGTAGGGCAACAGGCACTCTCAGGCACAGTAGGAGGGAGGGTGGAATGACACATCTTTTGGGAGAAGAAAATTTAGCAGCAGCTCAAGAATTCAAAAGCATGTTTTTTGACCCAGAAATTTTACTTTTAGAAATCTAACCTAGGATGATTCTTAGCCAAATAGTGAGCAGGTACAGCTGTCCCCCTTAACTCCTTCACCCTGCTCAAAAACACAGGAAATAAAAAACAGGCTGATACCAAATAACAAATACATAAAAATCAAGTTAAAAAATAAAGACATACATACATGTGAAATAAGAAAATCCTTAGTTTCTAGAAATAGAGAACTAAAAATCCAGCATGAAAAATGATTAGTAATAACCCATATGGAATTTGACCTAAAAACACTGATGTTTTTCATGCTCTCTGATGCACAGGGACAACCTGTGGCTAAGTGAGATGAAGAGCTGGAACCAAGAATCTGATAAAAAATTTCTAGCTGAAAAAGGGAGCTTTATGAAAGAAGTATCAGAAAAACTCTATTCATTGTCCTTCCAAGGAGTTTTCTGCCTGGCCAGTTGTGGACAGAAATAAACAAACAAACAAATAAATTTCTAAAAGTCTACTGCAAGGGCTTAGAGATAAAATCTGTTAGTCACCTATATTTTAAGTAATAAAGGCAAGATTTGAAAACCTGAAAATATTTTCAGGTTTACGTTATACTTAATTGATAAATTTCCCTTTTCCTATGTAATTAATAGCCATAGATCCAACTATACCTCTTTTCTTTTTGGAGAAAAAGGAAAGTAAAGTTGAGGGATAAATTTTCCACTGAACTATAATAATTGTATAGAAGTCCATAGCCCAGGCAAGAACCCTGGCAGTCTTTGTTCCAGAAACCCTTGCCTTAATCACTTATGGAAACATCACAATGAGAAGAATAAGCAGATGTAACAAAAATTTGAATTAGAACAAGAATGGGAGAAAACTAAACAATTTCAAAGAGATTATCTTTTTAGATAATTAAAGAGAGAGAAGGAATAGAAATCTCAATAAGAGAATAGGACTCTACAAAAAACATTGGACAGACTTGAAAAAGAATGAAGTAGAACATTTGGAAGTAAAAATATGTCACTGAAATAGAAAGCTCAGTAGAATGCTTAAATGATAGCTAGACACAGCTGAAGTGAGAATGAGAAAATGGGGAGACAGTTCTTGGGGAAAAAAACCCAAAAATGCAACCCAGAAAAAGAAAGAGGCTGACCACATGAAAAAGCAGTTAAGTGAAATGGAGGATAAAATGAAAACATACAACATACATCTAAGATTCCTTGATTGTGAGAATAGAGAGGGAATAAATATCTTTGGTAAACATATAACAGATAATGTCTAGTATTGAAAAAGACATAATTGCTCAGATTATAGCTAGTAGCACAGTGAATTCTGAATAAGGGAAACAGAGAAGTCCTTTTAAATGAATTGGTTTTTGACTAACTCAGCAAATTAATATGCTTACACCATTTTGTCTTACTGATTCTCACAGTTTGATAAATACAACTAGGAAGTGATTATGTGGTACATCAGTGCACTATTGCTCCCACCAGTTGAATTCTGTTCTTAAAAAGTCGGTTGTGTTTTGTCCCTAACTGTAAAAGAGAGTTATACGTGTTATTTTAATCACAAAAACAAAGAAAATATCAATATAGAACATAGAATTCAGTCAAGAAAAACTAAATTGAATGCTTTAGGAGAACTCCATAAAGACATGCCTCTTTAAAAAAATTAGGTGTGAAATTAGGTTTTGGCACAAGAACTGTAAAATTGGGGTTAAAAGACATAAATATCTGGAATATGGTAAACACAGAACTTCCAAACAATATCTTTAAGTTTTAGCATCCACTCTAAAGATACTGAAATTGGAAACTGTGGATAATTCATTATGCATGTGGTTCATGAAAGAAAGAAGACATGAAAATTTGACCAGCAGACCCACCTCAAAGGAAAAACCTTGTGCTGCCACAACCACTTACCAAAAAATATAAATTTATATATTTCAGTTGAAGTAAAATGTTTAAGGTGAGCATTAACTTTTTTTTAAAGGTTTCTCAGCTTTAACATATTTTTTATTTCTTCAATGAGCTAATAATGGCTCTGATAAGGGATCATCCTTTAAAAAAATCTACATCCATGATCAACCTACAGAACATCAAAGTCATGAAAAAAAGAGGGAGAAATTACCTAGCAAGAAAAAAAATACACCAATAGCAGAGTTCAAATCAGCAGCTTTATCTAAGAATCCACTGTCAAATCCAAGGTCATGAAGATTTCTCCCACGTTTTCTTCCAAGAGCTTTATGTCTTTAGCTCTTACATTTAGATTGTTGTCCTAGCATTATTTGTTGGAGAATACTGTTTCCCAATCAAATGGGCTTGGATCCCTCGACAAAAATCAATTGGTCATATATGTATGGATTGATTTTGAGACTCTCAATTATATTCCATTGGTTTGATTTCAATCTGTATGCCAGTACCACACTGTTTTGGTTACTACAGCTTTGTAGTAAGTTTTGAAATTTCACCACCATGGCTAAATTTATTCCTAGGTATTTTATTCTCTTAGATGGTATTGTAGATAAACTGCATTCTTAGTTTCCTTTTTAGATTGTTCATTGCTGGTATATAGAAACACTACTGATTTTTGTGAGTTGATCTTGTACTCAGTAACTTTGCTGAATTTATTTACTAGCTCTAGCATCTTTCTTGTGGATCCTTTGGGATTTTCTACATATAGAATCATGTAGTCTATACATCTGTAGATATAGTTTTATTTATTTTTTAACAGTTTGCCTTTTGCTTCTTTTTCTTGTCTAATTACTTTAGCTAAAACTTCCAGTAAATGTTGAATAGCAGTGATGAAAGCAGGCATCTTTGTCTTGGTCTTGATCTTAGGGGGAAATTTTCAGTTTTCCACCATTGAGTATACTCAAGCATTGAGTATAGTGTTAGCTACAGGTTTTTCACAAATGCCCTTTGTCATGTTGATACATTGACTTTTAAAAGTAAGAAACCATTAGCCCAGAAATAAACCCATGTTTATATGTTCAAAAGAGGCAAGAATATACATTGGAGGGCTTCCCTGGTGGCACAGTGGTTGAGAATCTGCCTGCCAATGCAGGGGAACACGGGTTTGAGCCCTGGTCTGGGAAGATTCCATATGCCACGGAGCAACTAGGCCCGTGAGCCACAACTACTGAGCCTGCGCGTCTGGAGCCTGTGCTCCGCAACAAGAGAGGCCGCGATAGTGAGAGGCCCGCACACCGCGATGAAGAGTGGCCCCCGCTTGCCGCAACTAGAGAAAGCCCTCACACAGAAACGAAGACCCAACATGGCCAAAAATAAATAAATAAATTAAAAAAGAATATACAATGGAGAAAAGACAGTCTCTTCAATAAACGGTGTTGGGAAAACTGGACAGCTATATAAAAAGCAATGAACCTGTATCACTTCCTTCCACCATATATAAAAATAAACTCAAAATGGATTAAAGACTTGGATGTAATATCTGAAACCATAAAACTCCTAGAAGAGAACATAGGCAGTAAGCTCTTTGATCTTGTTCTTAGCAATATTTTTTTGGATATGTCTCCTCAGGGAAGGGCAACAAAAGCAAAAATAAACAAATGGGACTACATCAAACTAAAAACCTTTTGTACAGAGTGGGAAGCCATTAATAAAACAAAAAGTCAGCCTACCGAATGAGAGAAGATATTTGCAAACAATATATCCAATAAGGTGTTGATACCCAAAATATATAAGGAACTCATACAACTCAGTGTCAAAAAAAAAAAAAAAACAACCAAACAACACAATTAAAAATTGGACAGAGGATCTGAATAGACATTTTTTTTTCCAAAGAAGACAAACAGATGGCCAACAGGCAGTGAAAAGATGCTCAATATCACTAATCATTAGGGAAATGCAAATCAAAACCACAATGAGGTACTACCGCACATCTGTCAGAATGGCCATCATCAGAGAGACAAGAAATAACAAGTGTTGGCAAGGCTATGGAGAAAAGGGAACCCATGCGCACTGCTGGGACTGTAAATTGGTGCAGCCGTTATGAAAAACAGTATGGAGTTTCCACAACAAATTAAAAAATAGAACTACCATACAATCCAGCAACTCTACTTCTGGGTATCTATCCAAAGAAAACAAAAACACTAATTTGAAAAAGAAAAAAATATATATATCCCTAAGTTCATTTAAGCATTATTTACAATAGCCAAGATATGTAAGCAACCTAAGTGTCCATCAACAGATGAATGGATAAAGAAGATGTGGTATATATACACAATGGAATATTACCCAGCCATAAAAAAGAATGAAATCTTGCCATTTGCAACAAGATGAATGGATCTAGAGGGTAGTAAGCTAAGTGAAATAAGTCAGACAGAGAAAGACAAATACCATATCATTTCAACTATATGTGGAATCTGAAAAAAACGTATGAATAAACAAAATAAAACAGAAACAGAACTATAGATACAGAGAACCAACTGGTGGTTATCAGAGGAGGGGGCATTGAGGGTACAGGTGAAATAGGTAAAGGGGATTAAGAAGTATAAAATTCCAGTTATAAAATATGTAAGTCACAGGCAGGTAATGTATAGCACAGGGAATATAGTCAATAGTATTGTAATAACTTTGTATGGTGACAGATGGGAACTAGAGTTATCGTGGTGATTGTTTCATAATGTGTAAAAACATTAAATCACTATGTTGTACACCTGAAACTAATATTGTATGTATATTACAATTATATATCAATTATATCACTGATATAAATTATAATTCAATAAAAAAGTAAGAGACAATTTGGGTATATTAAAAACAAGAGAAATAAAGAAGAGGATTAAAAGAATTTCTATTAAACTGATTTGATTCTATTCTATTAAACAGTTTTGATTTTTAAAACTTCAGTAGCATGTAGCTCTGAATAGTTATAAAGGACACATCTGGAAATAATGAAAAACATAAATTAAAAAGATGGAAAAATATGTATTAGGAAAATAACCAAAAATAAAATTGTTCTACAATTTTAATAACAGGCACAGTAGGATTTACAGAATTCTAGTCTACTTGCTATTGGAAGGATATCAGAATCAATGGGAGCAGGAGGAAGACACTGGAAACTCCAGGAAACAAGGAAGCTCAGAATGAAATCAGGAAGCAGGAAACATCGCAACGCACTCATGCAGGAACAGCCTGGCCAGTGTGTTGCCACAGCTGCCACTGCTGTCATCACCTCTGCTGCTGCTACTGTGAGGATTCTGACCCTGAAAATTCCTTAATTCCTTGTTTCACTCACTGTTCAGAGTCCCAGGAACACACATCAAGCTGACTGAGCTTGTGTCTCAAGCCATCCCTGGCTGTTAGAAGAGGCTTGCAGGAAGGCTTGGATTCCATGGTGGAGACAGACACTAGGAAGTGGTCTCTGGCCAAAATGATCAATAGTGGAGGAGAGGAAATTCACACAAAGGAAACTGGAGAGACTTTATGAAGAATAATATATGAAAAAATTTTAAATGTCTGGAAAGATACAATTACAAGCAATTACCAACATGGAAGGAAAGGAATAGACTAAACAGTGTTTGGAAAATTCTATATCCTTATGTACAATTTTGCAATTTTTTTAACGATGAAATTGCATTCATGCATGGCTTATGTATTTTTAAAAATAAGTTTTAAAATTATACTTAAAAAAGAACTTTTGCCTTTAAGAGTGAGAATTAAATACTCACAGCACTTTTAAACTTTCATGGGAATAATTGATGAAAACCCCACTTCAGCAAAATTCAAGAGGGAGAAATCTCCCTGGGACTGCAGAGATTTCACTGTTGGCTAACCTACTTTTTTTTCCCTTGAAATGCGTTGGCTTCATCTACCTTTAGAAGTCCTTCTGTTGAAAACTCTGGATGATTTTTTTCTCTCTCTGAAGCCATCCGGATACTTTGTAGTCAAATAAATTGTCAGAAAAATTGCTGTATCTAGAGATTTTGCTGTAGTAAGGCCACAGCCTTCTCAGAGTAGCTCAACATTTGGGACTATGTTAAAAAATCCATCAAAAATAAAAGCTGTATTATATCATTTTTGAATTCAACATGCTCTTAGGGAAATGTAGTTTTACATATGTGTAGGAATGTTTCGTGTGTGGGTGCATGCATGCGTGTGTGTGTGTTAGTGAGATAGAGAGACAGACAGAAAAACAGACAGACTCGCTTCAACTCTGTAAGGTCAATATAGATATTTATACTCCAAGAGATGATCTGGAGCATAAAACTAACTGAAATTTGAATTTGTGTTAATAATACTTACCTAACACTGTAACTGAAGTTAGTTGTCTACAACATAATCCAAGAGGGTTACCCTTTGGAGGTCTCTTCTGTGATACCTGTACATTTTCATTCACCCACTATTTGATTCATTCATTTATTCCTTTAACGAATCTCTAGTAAGGGATTTTTCTGTGGCAGTTTTCGTGCTAGACTATGAAGACCAAGAATGAATCAAACAACAGTTATAGGGGAGAGACGTGTAACTAACCAGGCAGTTAATATGAAACAGTGTGATCTGTGCTAGGATGTCCCAGATGCTTTGTGAGCTCTGAAAGACACACACTTGAGATTGGAGTGAAGATCTGGTGGAGTAGAGTGTTGGGGTATGTCAAGAAAGCAAACCTGAACTGAGTCTAAAGGGAGGGAACTATAAGTAGAAAAAGTCAAGAGATTTAAAATAACTAAGTAATGGACAGTGAGATCTCTCAAAGATTCTGGGGTAAAAAACAAACAAACAAACAAAAAAACACCAGAATACTCTAGGGACATCATTGTTTTTAATGGATAGGAAAAGATTTCTACTCGAAGCACGACTGACTCTGGATTGATAAGAGGGGATCTACAGTGGACATGTGCTGTTTTTACTGTCCAGTATACGGTCACCTCTTTTTCTGGGAACGATAAACTGAATGCCATTTGGGGAATTCACTCCTCCCCTGACACATACCTCATGTACACACACACACACACACACACACACACAAGCACTCCTCAGGTGGAACACAGGACCTTGGACCCCCATGCATATCCATTTCTTTAGCCACAGTAATTGGTCAAGTTTCAAGCATGTGACCCAATCAGAACTAAAGTAAAACTAGCTTAGCAACTTCCAAGAAAAAGATGTTGACTCTTTTCTGTTCGGCCTGAAACCTGAGGGAATGTTGGGGCTGGAGTTCCAGGCAACCTCTTGCTACCATGTGACGCCTGATGCTGAAGCCAATATGACAGAAGGCAGAGTAAAGAGATGGAGAGAAACCAACTCCTAATTATATTTTCTGGGCCCTGAATCCAGTCTTGTCGTTTCTTGTGAGCCAATAAATTCCCTTTTTGCCTAAATGAGCTGGTTGTATTTTTTTCACTTGCCACCAAGAGTCCTAATTTGATACCGTCCTCAGTGAGGAAGCCGTGGGGTGGGGATGAAAGAGAACATGCTAATATTTATTAAGCAACTATTTTGTCTCCAGCAGGTAAAGCTAGGCACTGCTGTGTCCTTGCTTTTAAATAAAGTTCACAATATTCCAGGAAACGAAACAAGAGTATCCATCTTAGCACAAAGGTCTGCCTGACTTTAAATCCTATTTGTTTTACATATCACTGGGCTATCAGTTTGAGGTTTACTCTAAGCCGGCGTTTCCTATATTGTTTTAGGGAACACTAGTGTTCAGTGAAACGTTAATAAGTATTATATAAAGAACACTTACTATATAAGAAACTCAATATGTAAGAAAATTATTAAACATACTTATGTGTTGAACTTATTTTATATGTCTTGTAGAAATGGTTCGAAGGATCTGATGAAAGATCACCCACAGCATAAATTAAGGATGTTTAAAAAGTATGCATTGGTGCACAGGTGACACTGTCAACCTACACAACATATTGATCTATAGTTTTTATATGAGAATTTAAGTTTTGTGCTTCTAACTTCTTGGGGGGATGTTATTCCATGTGTGTTGGCAGTAGAGGTTCATACTACACATGGCTTTGTGGCTGATAAAGGGAAGTTTTTAATAAAAAACAGACTTTAATAGTTCTCAGATAAAACAACAAAGAAAATCAGAATGATTCAAAGTGAATGTGATGAATGACAAATGTAAATTTCCAAACACAACTGTGAGGTAAACTGTTCAAGATTAAATAAGTAAATATTTTGGGAACTGCCATATATAAGAGTTAAACATTAAATCTCTGTTATTCTCTTTCCTACAATTTGCTTTTGAAAATAAGAATCTTATAATATCCTGGAATTAAAACAAAATATTGGAATATATTTGATGTGCCTAACATGAAGACCTGACTCAGAAACATCATTCCTACTATTTAATAACTACATGAATAAAAAAGACATAAAGCACTGTTCTTGTACAAAGGATGGGTGTTTTTATGTCATATTGTATTACAAAAATGTACAATAAATTATTATTTACTTTATGTAGGTATTTTCATTATTTTTGTGCTTAATTTGAAAAAAATGATTTAATTTCTGGAAAGGTACATTTGTTCAGTTACAGAACTTTAAAAACCTATGAATAAGTTTAGATTTCTTACAGCAATTATTTCATCTGAGACCATTTTTGTTGCCTTGTATAATGTAAGGGAGACCGTTATTTACTGTACTTATTAGTTTCACATGTGGAAGAAATTACAAGGTGATTCTTCTTAATTCTAAAATGTGAGGAGGTTTTGCAGGAAGCTATCTATTTTACTGCTATGTCTCTAGATGTTCAGTGGTCCAACTTCTGTCATGGGGAACTTATGAGTGTCTTGAGATGTTGACAACTTGGGGACTGTCCTCACAGTCTATGTTGTAGTGTAATTATATGGATATGGTTTTGCTGGAGACCAAAATTTTCTTTAAGTTGTTGGGTTTGATTGTTTATTTACTAAATCCTATAAGAAACAAAATCAGGTTACGTTTTAATATTTGTTACACAAGATAATTTCTTTAATGTTTTCTTAGTATAAACTAAAAATAGATTATCAAATGATTTCTGAATAGGAACTTAAATACTTATCTCAAACATTTCTCATAAGCACTAAGGGAGTACAAACCTCCTGAAGAATTACAAATAGCTCAATTTCTTTCTGAACAATTTTTATCCCTTTTTCTGAGTGTTAAATTTAATACTCTTAAATTATAGGCTACAATGCTTTAATCTTAAACTATATCAAAAGATACTTAGGTTACTTTATTTCCAAGACATTTTCTGCATTTAGTTAATGCTTGTTTATACTTGCTAGAACATATACAAAACCACACATATTGTATTACAACATAGAAAAACAAAGGGAGAAAGTTGGTAAATTAGAAGACAGATACTTAGAATACATATCCTGTTTAAAATTTTAATAATCATAAGTTTTATATTTTAAATCTATATTTTTAGGATTCATTTTAGAGAAAGAGGGAAGAGGCTCTTAAAGGTTGTTTATCTGTGCTGTACTTTGTTTCAAAATATTACATTCTCAAAATTTCTTCACAATTATGGTCTTGCTAATGGTATTAACTATCTGTAGCTGTACAACAAATTGGCCCAAAACTAAGATGCTTAAAATAACAAATGTCTATTATCTCAAAGTTTCTGTGTGTCAGGAATTCAGGTGCAATGTAACTAGTTGCCCCTGACTCAGGGTCTTTCACAGGCTGTAATCAAGGTGTCAGCTGGGTCTACAGTCTCATCTTAAGGCTTGACTGGACAAGAATCTGCTTCCAACTGAATCATGCAGTTTGAGTGCCAACAACCCTAGATTTAGTCTTTCTTGGGCTGTTGGACCGAGGATTTCAATTCTTCCCTGGCTGTTGGCCAGAGGCCTCTTTCTTAATTCTTTGCCATATGGGCCTCTCCGTAGGAAAGTTCACAACACAGCAGCTTGCTTATATCAGACAAAGGGCTGAGGGAGACAGAGAAAGTAGACAGAAGCTAGAGGGTTTTTTTGAAACCTAATTTCAATATTGACATATCATCACTTTTGCCATACTATATTCAATAGAATTAATTCACTATATCCAGCCCACACTTGAAGGGAATTATAGAAGAGCATGAATAATAGGAAGCAAGGATTGGTACTTCCCTGACGGTCCAGTGGTTAAGACTCCACACTTCCACTGCAGGGGGCATGGGTTTGATCCCTGGTCAGGGATCAAATATCCCACATGTTGTGCGGTGTGGCAAAAAACAAAAAAACAAAAAAAAAATAGGAAGCAAGGATCATGAGGAGCTATTTAAGGGGCTGTTTACCACACCAATCATTGTAACAACTGGAAAATGGGTACTATTAGATATTTTTTTTTAAGTTTCGTAGGAGGTTCAATTGAATCACAGATGATTGACAACTTACCTAAGGTAGGACAGCTTTTCTGTGAAAGTCAGAAGCCCAGGGTTCTAAAACTAGCTTTAGTAACTGTGACTTTAGATGATTTGTGTTTTAAATCTTTCCTGAACCAAAAGAAGGCCTCAGGAGGTATACTAAGAAACACAACTGAGTATAGGATTGAGGCAGAGTAGCCAAGAGCTAAATAGTGTGGGGAAGAGGGAATCCAAAAGACAATCTCCAAATGAAATGGTGACAGCATTACTTCTGATAGTAAAGCCAGACAAAAGCACACCAAGAAAAGAAAAATACAAGCCAATATTTCTGATGAATGCAGATACAAAAATCCTCAACAAAATACTAGCAAACAGAATTCAACAGCACATTAAATGATCATACACCATGACTAGGTAGGATTTATCTCTGGAATGCAAGGATGGTTCAACAATCCATCAGTGTGATACACCACATTAACAGAATAAAGGATTAAAATCACACGATCACATGATCATCTCAATATATTTAAAAAGTTTAACAAAATTCAACACCCTTTCATGATAAAAACACTAAAAAAAAGACCCCTAAGAATAGAAGAAAATTATCTCAACATAATCAAGGCTGTATATGAAAAGCCCACAGCTAACATCATACTCGTTGGTAAAAAACTGAAATATTTTCTTTAAGATCAAGAAGAAGGCAGGATGCCCACTCTTGCCTCTTCTATTCAACATGGTACTAGAACTCCTAGCTAGAGCAATTAGGCAAGAAAAAGAAATGGAAAGCATTCATAAATCATAAAAATCATCCATAAATCATAAAAAGGGAAAGTAAAATCACCTTTGTTCATAGATGACATTAACTAAAGATTCTACACACACACACACACACACACACGTTAGAACTAATAAACAAATTTCACAAATTTTCAGGATACTAAACAACATATAAAAATTAGTTGTGTTTCTATACAGTAATGACAGTCTGAAAATGAAATTCAGAAAAAAAAATCCCATTTATAATAGCATCAAAAAGAATAAAACACTTATGAATAAACTTAACCAATGAGATGAAAGACTTGTACACTGAAAACTACAAGATGTTGCTAAAATTAAAGAAACAAATAAATGGAAAGTCATCTGTTGTTCATGTAGTGGAAGACAATATTGCTAAAAATGTCCAACTTTCCCAAAGCAATCCACCGATTTAATACAATATGTATCAAAATCTCAATGACACTTTCTTTTGGAAATAGAAAAGAAATCCTAAAATTCATATGCAGCCATAAAGGATTCTGAATAGCCAAAACAATCATGAGAAAGAATAACAAAGCCAGAGGCCTCATACTTCCCGACTTCAAAACATACTACAAAATTTCAGTAATCAAACAGTATGGTACTGGCATAAAGACAGACATATAGATCAATGGAACAGAATAGAGAACTCAATAATAAATCCATACACATATGGTCAAATGATCTTCAACAAAGGTGCCCAAGACCACACAATGGGGAAAAGAATGTCTCTTCAACAAGTGGTGGTGGGGAAACTACAAAAGAATGAAACTGGACCCTTATCTCACACTGTACACAAAAGTAAACTCTAAATGGATTAAAAACGTAAACATAAAATCTAAAACTATAAAACTCCTAAAAGAAAACAGGGGAAAATCTTCATAACATTGGTCTCAGTGATGATTTCTTGGGTATGACACCAAAAGCACAGGCAACAAAAGCAAAAATAGACAAGTAGGACTATATCAAACTAAAAAGAAATTCTGTGCAGGAAAGGAAATAATCAACAGAATGAAAAGGCAACTTAAAGTATGGGAGAAAATGTTTGCAAACCATACATCTCATAAAGGTTTAATATCCAAAATATATAATGAACTCCTACAACTCAAGAGCAAAACAGACAAACAGATAACCTGATTAAAAAATGGGCAAAGGTCTTGAATAGATTTTTCTCTAAAGAAGACATACGAATGGTCAATAGGTACGTGAAAAGGTGCTCAGTATCACTAATCATCAGGTAAATGCAAATCAAAAGCACAATGAGATACCATTTCATACCTGTTAGGATGGTCAATACCAAAAACACAGAAAATAACAAGAGTTGGGGAAATTGGATCCCTGTGCACTGTTGGTAGGAATGTGAAATGGTGCAGCCACTATACAAAATGATATGAAGTTTCTTCAAAGTATTAAAAATAGAATTAATATATGATCCAGAAATTCCACTTCCATGTATTTATCCAAAGAATTGAAAATAGGTTCTCAAAGAAGTATGTATTTGTACTTCCATGTTCTTTCCAGCATTATTTATAATAACCAAGACATGAAAACAACCTAAATGTCCACTGAGGGATAAGTGGATAAAGAAAATTTGGTATGTACATACACTGGAATATTATTCAGCCTTAGAAAGAAGGAAATCCTGTCATATGCAACAGCATGGATGAATCTTGAGAACACAATGATAAGTGAAATGAGCCAGTCAGAGAAGGACAAAGACTGCATGAATCCAACTTAGACAGGCTATCTAAAGTAGTAAAGTCATTGAAGCTGAAAGTAGAAGGTGATCATCAGGGGCTGGAGGGAGGAGTAGATGAGAAACTGCTGTTCAATGGGTACAGAGTTTCAGTCATGGAAGATGAAAAATTTCTATAGATCTGCTGTACAACAACGTACATATAGTTTGCAATACTGTACAATACACTTAAAATTTTGTTAAGAGGGTAGACTTTGTGTTATGTGGTCCTTACCACAATAGAAAAAATAAGAATAAAGTGGATTTTAAGCAATTGATAAACTGATAAAAGAGTTGCTTGATGTGACTGACATGGTGACTAAGGTCAATTATTTCCCAAACAACAAAAAACATAAAAGTAATAACAAGTAATCAGACATTCTGGAAAAACAATGAAAATGTGTAGTAAATTGATGGTCCAAATGTTAAGCAAATCAAACTAAATTAGTGTAAAAACTATGAAGTATAGAAAAATCCATTTCACCTTTTTATTAGGATTATTCTCCCTTGCTTTGCTTGAGAACCCTGCTATTGAATCTATAGTAAAGGAACTAAATTTTGCACACAAATTGTGCACTAAAATCTATTAGAGTCTTAATAATGTAATTATTTGTTGATTTTCAACTTACAGATTTAACTTATGGACGTAACATAGAAGACAATATCAGGGAGCAGAATGTAAAAATTTCAACTTCACAGTGTAAAATTTTCAGTGGACAACATGTTGCGAAGTTGAAAGGGAAAGATGAGGTGCAAAGAATTGTAAGAGCTCAATATCTCTAATATGGTGTATAGTGAAGAGACACTGTCTAAAATTGTTGAAACATGGAAACTTGAAGTTGGTGGCCTTGCTATGTTTCTGGGAATCAGATTATAGTACATGGTATAATCTGTAACATGCTAATTCTTTCTTCCTCTTCTTCTTTTTCCTCATCTCCTCCTTCTTTCTCTTTCTCCTCTTCCTTCTTCTGTAAACTGAACTTTCAGACAAAACAAATCTTGTCCATGCTCTGAGAGTTTGTGGCCTCTGATTTAAGTATAAGCGTTGAAGCTTTCTTGTCAGTGTTGAACCTCTTTGTTTACCCAAAGAGGGGCAGCGAAGTCTGACTCTCTCTATTCTATTTCTGCATAAACTCTATCTTCTGTTTCTTTTAACATTTCCATCTTGGAGTTCCAAAACTCACAGATCTTGCCAGTTAAAAGCCTTAGTTGTCTTCCTTGTGATAAAACTTGAAGCCAAGAATTTGTCTTTTTTGTTCTCTCCATGTTCTTTTGTACTTCTCCTTATGAAATGAATATCCCAGAGGCAATGAATAACACTGAGTCAGAGAGAATATTGGGGGAAGGCATTAAAGTATTTGGGAGACAAGCACAATGGATAATATTTACAAATGTTATGCTACTAAATTTATTATTTAAAGATAAACAATAGAGAAAATAAATAGTAAAAACCAAAAAATGAGATAAAATTAGAAAGGGGGGGGCTTCCCTGGTGGCACAGTGGTTGAGTATCCGCCTGCTAATGCAGGGGACACGGGTTCGAGCCCTGGTCTGGGAAGATCCCACATGCCGCGGAGCAACTAGGCCCGTGAGCCACAACTACTGAGCCTGCGCGTCTGGAGCCTGTGCTCCGCAACGAGAGGCCACGATAGTGAGAGGCCCGCGCACCGCGATGAAGAGTGGCCCCCACTTGCCACAACTAGAGAAAGCCTTCGCACAGAAACGAAGACCCAACACAGCCAAAAAAAAAAAGTTAATTAATTAATTTAAAAAAAAAAAAAGAAAGAAAGGGGGTAGGCTTTGTAAAGAAATTCTCTCTTTAATGTTTGGTCATCAATAGATAATATGTTAGGTTATTAATCAATTATTCATATTTAAAGTTAAGGAGATAATTAGAAGATTTTTTAAATGAAATACTGTATTTAGAAGATTTTGCTTCATGGAAGTGAGACTAAGAAGGGGAGGTGTGAATCAGGTAAATGTTGCTTTTCATTATAAGCTTCATCTGTAAAAACATTGATGATTAATATGAATTTTTTGTCTTTTTCATTATATTCATTCCCGATGTCTGTAGCAGGTCTGTTACATAGGACAGGCTTCTGTTGGTGATGTCTAATGGAGAACAAAGAAGGAGTGGGTGTTCAATCTTAGTCTAGGGCAGCAAATGGAATAGTAGCTACCAATGTACTGTGCTACTCTCTGTGGTTTGCATTGTTCCAAGAAGTGACTACCAGCTACCTAAACAGGTCCATGGTGGAGTGGAGAGATACAGAAGTCAAACAACTGAAGACAATCAATACATGAAAAGAAAAAAAAAAAAATAATGCTTTCTCCAAAACACTGAATGAAAGAAATTCTTGAAGGTAAAGGATTTGGAGCTATACACTCAAGTTACACTTGCTTGCAGAATTAAAGTAAGGAACTAAATTATTTTCAAGACTCCCACTTCACCACTAATTTCTATGATCAGTTCTACAAAGCAGGCATCAAAGTAGACTTCCTCATATGGCCCTATGTTCATAGAATGCATAGTTCTTCAACTTAGGCCTTTTTTTCTTTTTTTGAGTCTCTCACCGGTCTGTGGTTTCTCTAAAGTTTTCCACATGTATTTTCCACGCCACCCTCCCTTTGGATTTGTCAGAATCTCGAGCTCTGTTTTCTTTTCCTGAACTTGGCCAGCTCACCTCAGCTGGGAGTTTCCTCCTGGCTTTGGTCTGCTTCTGTTCCTGGGTACTTTTAGCTTGGATAAATCTTCTTATGAATGTAATTGTCTCTCTTGGACTCAGTGCCCAAACATGAAATCCAATAGACATTTTATGACAAGGGTACATTTTTCTTAATGTCAGAGATTTCTTCTCCTTTTATTCTGTTACTTAATATTTTTTCCATTGATTTAATTGCTTCATTTCATCTTTAGGATACTGTTCCCATCTAAATAGGATGCAGACTTTCTGTCCTACTTGCTGTATATAGCCTATGTAAAATGAAGCCTATTACCAGGATAGCATTTGCTTTGAGGCACCATCTAGTAAAATAATGTAGTTGTCAACAAAGCATATACAGAATTTTGATTTGATGATAAGGATAATTTTGGAGGAAAATAACTGGAAAAATGTTAAATCAAAAGACCTTGATTTAATTCACAGCTCCCTTTCTGACATAACACAGCATATTGAACAAAATCTTAGTTGCACTGCCTAACGACCTAAGATCTAATTTTATGTGTTTGAAATGTTTTTATTTCACTGGGAAAAATTTTTTTCCTTTTTATATACTTTATAGAATGTAGTGTGTATTATATATATTTGAGGAATTTATTTAATTAAATATATGTATATTTCAGGACTTATTTAAATACATAGTTGAAATATACTTATATAATTTCATTAATAATAATAATTATTACTAATATCTCTGCAACTGATTCTCTTAGTTTCTACACATGATTTTGAACCATGGAACATAATTCTTTATGCATGATCAGGGAAGCTATGCACATCTCATACTACTCCTTGAATTTGATGCAGCTTAACCTATATATGATTCTTAAATTAATTCTATATCACATTTATCCTACTAGCTTTTCTCTCTGAGATTTAGCCAAGGACAGTTTTGTTGTAATACTTGACTATTCTCCATAAATTTGGATTTAAAGTCCAGGGAAGGATTCCAGTAAATTTATGGAGTATTAAGCATGACTGTTTTTCTCTGATTTCATCACAAACCCGCTAAAATGAGGTTTCAGCCTGCAAGGACCAAAGGGTACAAAGAGGTGATGAGAGCACATGAAAGTTGATGACAAAATTCTAAGTGATATAAAGCAGATGGATGAGTGATAACTAACATAGCAAATCACAGAAAGATGAAAACTAAGTGCCTTGCCAAAAAGCAAGGGCAGAAATTTGGAAAAGCTGTGAAAACTGGAGGCAAGAGATCCTCGGAAGACAGATGGTACGAGGTGGACCTGAAATTAAAGAAATAGATTGAAAGTATACAATTACACCTCTCATATCACCTCTCCCATCTCACACAGTCTAACAGTAGACCTTCATTCACCTGAGCAAAAGACCCCTACTATGTAGTAGGCAGTGTTATGCGTGCTGCAGATACAGAAGGGAATAAAACAGACAAAAATCCCAGTCCTTACAGAACTTAAATTCTAGGAAAGGAAGACAAGCAAAAGATGTTTAGTCATTAAACAGTATAGCATATATAATATTTTTAATGAACAAATAAAGGAAAGCAGTTAACATGGGACAGTGCCAGAAACAGAAAAATACAAGTTTAAAATTCTCAGAGATATAAGACAAGATATTCCATTTATTTCATAAGAATAGGATTCTATACTCACAAAAGAAGAAAAAAATTCACAAGAAAAAAAAGGATAATGAAAATTAACAATGAAATAGCAGACATCTTTTAAAATAAATAGAAAATTTGGAAAATTGGAGGAGAAAGTTGAGGAAATCTCTAAGAAAGTAGAACAAAAGGCAGAAATGTGGGAAGAAAAGAGAAAAAAAGGAGAATAATATTAAAGAATCTAGCCAGGAAGGTAAACATCAAAAGAATGAGTTCCAGAAAGAAAGAGGAAATAGAAGAGAAGAAATTAACAAGGAAATAATAAAAGAAAAATATCCAGTACTGAACAGTATAATTCTACAGATTAAAATGGCTCAGTTCATTGTTCATCTTTTTTTTTGCATAAATTCTTTCTTCAAGAACAATTTTTCCTTCCTTTTAATGTCCACCCTTTAGAAGTTCCAATTTCTTTTCTAAAAATGCTTTTATTTTATTCTCATTCTTGAACAAATATTGGTTATAAAATTCTAATTTTCACTATCAGCACTGTGAAGTGAAGACACTGTTTCATAGTATTCTGGAATTTATCGTTGCTTTTAATATATTTGCTGTTCTCCAATTTTCATTTTCTAATGGTTGTTTTTCTGTAATTTAAGCTCTAATTAATTTCCACAATGACAGGAAAATACACACTATATCAAGGTTTGAAATGTGTAAGGCTTGCTTAATTGCTCTAGGACCTATTCTGAAAAATGTTTCACATTCAGGTGAAAAAGATGTATATTCTGAAATTACTGGATGCAGTATTTAGAAATGTCAGTTAGGTCAAGTTTGCTACTGGTATTGCTCAAAACATTCATATTCTTGCTCCTTTTGTTGTCTGCCAGTTCTGTCCGTTATTGAGAGAATCGTACTAAAAGCTCTAAGATTTTGGATTGTATCCTTTTAATTCTGTTGACTTTTAATTTATGTATTTTGAAGCTGTTTTCAAGTGCACACAGTCATTTAGAATTGTTACACTTTCCATAAGTGTCACCTTTTCCATAAGTTATCTTTCAACATATCTATATTTATACATATATATATTTTAACATCTTTATTAGAGTATAATTGCTTTACAATGGTGTCAGTTTCTGCTTTATAACAAAGTGAATCAGTTATACATATACATATGTCCCCATATCTCTTCCCTCTTGCATCTCCCTCCCTCCCACCCTCCCTATCCCACCCCCTAGGTGGTCACAAAGCACCAAGCTGATCTCCCTGTGCTACGTGGCTGCTTCCCAATAGCTATCTATTTTACGTTCGGTAGTGTATATATGTCCATGCCACTCTCTCACTTTGTCCCAGCTTACCCTTCCCCCTCGCCGTATCCTCAAGTCCATTCTCTAGTAGGTCTGCATCTTTATTCCAGTCTTGCCCCTGGTTCTTCTGACCTTTTTTTTTTTATTTTTAGATTCCATATATATGTGTTAGCGTATGGTATTTGTTTTTCACTTTCTGACTTACTTCACTCTGTATGACAGTCTCTAGGTCCATCCACCTCACTACAAATAACTCAGTTTCGTTCCTTTTCATGGCTGAGTAATATTCCATTGTACATATGTGCCACATCTTCTTTATACATTCATCTGTCAATGGACACTTAGGTTGCTTCCATGTCCTGGGTACTGTAAATAGAGCTGCAGTGAACACTGTGGTACATGACTGTTTGAATTATGGTTTTCTCAGGGTATATGCCCAGTAGTATGATTGCTGCATCATATGGTAGTTCTATTTTTAGTTTTTTAAGGAACTGCCATACTGCTTTCCATAGTGGCTGTATCAATTTACATTCCCACCAACAGTGCAAGAGGGTTCCCTTTTCTCCACACCCACTCCAACATTTATTGTTTGTACATTTTTTGATGATGGCGTTCTGACCGGTGTGAGGGGATATCTCAATGTAGCTTTGATTTGCATTTCTCTAATGATTAGTGATGTTGAGTATGCTTTCAAGTGTTTCTTGGCAATCTGTATATCTTCTTTAGAAAATGTCATTTAGGTCTTCTGCCCATTTTTCGAGTGGGTTGTTGCTTTTATTAGTATTGAGCTTCATGCGCTGCTTGTATATTTTGTCAGTTGTATCATTTGCAAATATTTTATCCCATTTTGAGAGTTTTCTTTTCATCTTGTTTATGGTCTCCTTTGCTGTGCAAAAGCTTTTAAATTTCATTAGGTCCCATTTGTTTATTTTTGTTTTTATTTCCATTTCTCTAGGAGGTGGGTCAAAAAGGATCTTGCTGTGATTTATGTCATAGTGTTCTGCCTATGTTTTCCTCTAAGAGTTTTATAGTGTCTGGCTTTACATTTAGGTCTTTAATCCATTTTGAGTTTATTTTTGTGTATGGTGTTAGGAAGTGTTCTAATTTCATTCTTTTACATGTAGTTGTCCAGTTTTCCCAGCACCAATTATTGAAGAGACTGTCTTTTCTCCATTGTATGTTCTTCCCTCCTTTATCAAAGATAAGGTGGCCATAAGTGCTTGGGTTTATCTCTGGGCTTTCTATCCTGTTCCATTGATCTATACTTCTGTTTTTGTGCTAGTACCATACTGTCTTGATTCCTGTAGCTTTGTAGTATAGTCTGAAGTCTGGGAGCCTGATTCCTGCAGCTCTGTTTTTCTTTCTCAAGACTGCTTTGGCTATTTGGGGTCTTTTTTGTTTCCATACAAATTATGAAATTTTTTGTTCTAGTTCTGTGAAAAATGCCATTGGTAGTTTGATAGGGATTGCACTGAATCTGTAGATTGCTTTGGGTAGTAAAATCATTTCCACAATGTTGATTCTTCCAATCCAAGACCATGGTATATCTCTCCATTTGTTTGAATCATCTTTAATTTCTTTCATCAGTGTCTTACACTTTTCTGCATACAAGTCTTTTATCTCCTTAGATAGGTATATTCCTAGGTATTTTACTCTTCTTGTTGCAATGGTGAATGGGAGTCTTCCATTAATTTCACTTTCAAATTTTTAATGATTAGTGTATAGGAATGCAAGAGACTTCTGGGCATTAATTTTGTATCCTGCTACTTTACCAAATTCATTGATTAGCTTTCCATCCAAAAACAACAGAATACACTTTCTTCTCAAGTGTTCATGGAACGTTTTCCAGGATAGAACATATCTTGGGTCACAAATCAAGCCTTGGTAAATTTAAGAAAATTGAAATCGTATCAAGTATCTTTTCCGACCACAATGCTATGAGACTAGATATCAATTACAGGAAAAATCTGTAAAAAATACAAACACATGGTAGCTAAACAATACACTACTAAATAACCAAGAGATCAGTGAAGAAATCAAAGAGGAAATCAAAAAATACCTAGAAACAAATGACAATGAAACACGATGACCCAAAACCTATGCGATGCAGCAAAAGCGGTTCTAAGAGGGAAGTTTATAGCAATACAATCCGACCTTAAGAAACAAGAAACATATCAAATAAACAACCTAACCTTACATCTCAAGCTATTAGAGAAAGAAGAACAAAAAAACCCAAAGTGAGCAGAAGGAAAGAAATCATAAAGAACAGATCAGAAATAATGAAAAAGAAATGAAGGAAAGAATAGCAAAGATCAATAAAACTAAAAGCTGGTTCTTTGAGAAGATTAACAAAATAGATAAACCATTAGCCAGACTCATCAAGAAAAAAAAAGGAAAAGGCTTAAATCAATAGAATTAGAAATGAAAAAGGAGAAGTAACAACTGACACTGCAGAAATACAAAGGATCATGAGAGATTACTACAAGCAACTATATGCCAACAAAATGGACAACCTGGAAGAAATGGACAAATTCTTATAAAAGCACAAGCTTCCAAGACTGAACCAGGAAGAAATAGAAAATTTAAACAGACCAATCACAGGCACTGAAATTGAGACTGTGATTAAAAATCTTCCAACAAACAAAAGCCCAGGACCAGATGGCTTCACAGGCGAATTCGATCAAACATTTAGAGAAGAGCTAACACCTACCCTTCTCAAACTCTTCCAAAATATAGCAGAGGGAGGAACACTCCCAAGCTCATTCTACGAGGCCACCATCACCCTGGTACCAAAACCAGACAAAGATGTCACAAAGAAAGAAAACTACAGGTCAGGCCAATATGACTGACGAATATAGATGTAAAACTCCTCAACAAAATACTAGCAAACAGAATCCAGCAGCACATTAAAAGGATCATACACCATGATCAAGTGGGGTTTATCCCAGGAATGCAAGGATTCTTCAATATATGCAAATCAGTCAAAGTAATACACCATATTAACAATTGTAGAAGAAAAACCAAATGATCATCTCAATAGATGCAGAAAAACCTTCAACAACCATTTATGATAAAAACCCTCCAGAAAGTAGGCATAGAGGGAAATTCCCTCAACATAATAGAGGCCATATATGACAAACCCACAGCCAACACTGTTCTCAATGGTGAAAAACTGAAACCATTTCGTTTAAGATCAGGAAAAGACAAGGTTGTCCACTCTCACCACTATTATTCAACAAAGTTTTGGAAGTTTTAGCCACAGCAGTCAGAGGAGGAAAAGGAATAAAAGGAATCCAAATCGGAAAAGAAGAAGTAAAGCTGTGACTGTTTGCAGATGACACGGTACCATACATAGAGAGTGCTAAAGATACTACCAGAAAACTACTAGAGCTAATCAATGAATTTGATAAACTAGCAGGATACAAAATTAATGCTCAGAAATCATTTGCATTCCTATACACTAATGATGACAAATCTGAAAGAGAAATTAAGGACACACTCCCATTTATGATTGCAACAAAAAGAATAAAATACCTAGGAATAAACCTACCTAAGGAGACAAAAGACCTGTTTGCAGAAAACTATAAGACACTGATGAAAGAAATTAAAGATACAAACAGATGGAGAGATATAATATGTTCTTGGATTGGAAGAATCAACATTGCGAAAATGACTATACTACCCAAAGCAATCTAATGATTCAATGCAATCCCTATCAAACTACCAGTGGCATTTTTCACAGAACTAGAACAAAATAATTTCACAATTTGTATGGAAACAGAAAAGACCCCGAATAGCCAAAGCAGTCTTGAGGGAAAAAAACGGAGCTGGAGGAATCAGGCTCCCAGACTTCAGACTATACTACAAAGCTACAGTAATCAAGACAGTATGTTACTGGCACAAAAACAGAAATATAGATCAGTGGAACAGGATAGAAAGCTCAGAGATAAACCCACGCACATATGTTCACCTTATCTTTGATAAAGGAGGCAAGAATATATAATGGAGAAAAAACAGCCTCTTCAATAAGTGGTGTTGGGAAAACTGGACAGCTACATGTAAAAGAATGAAGTTAGAACACTCCCTAACACCATACACAAAAATGAACTCAGAATGGATTAGAGGCCTAAATGCAAGGCCAGACACTATAAAACTCTTAGAGGAAAACACAGGCAGAGCACTCTATGACATAAATCACAGCAAGATCCTTTTTGACCCACCTCCTAGAGAAATGGAAATAAGAACAAAGATAAACAAATGGGACCTAATGAAACTTAAAAGCTTTTGCACAGCAAAGGAAACTATAAACAAGATGAAAAGACAACCCTCAGAATGAGAGAAAACATTTGCAAATGAATCAACGGACAAAGGATTAATCTCCAAAACAGATAAACAGTTAATGCAGCTCAATGTTAAAAAAAAAATAAACAACCCAATTAAAAAATGGGCAGAAGATTTAAATAGACTTTTCTCCAAAGAAGACATATAGATGGCCAAGAGGCACATGATAAGCTGCTCAACATCACTAATTATTAGAGAAATGCAAATCAAAACTACAATCAAAACTCACACCTCACACCGTTAGAATGGGCATCACCAGAAAATCTACAAACAACAAATGCTGGAGAGGGTGTGGAGAAAAGGGAACCCTCTTGCACTGCTGGTGGGAATGTAAATTGAGACAGCCACTATGGAGGACAGTATGGAGGTTCCTTAAAAAACGAAAAATAGAATTACCATATAGGTTTACCCAGCAATCCCACTATTGGGCATATACCCAGAGAAAACCATAATTCAAACAGACACATGCACCTCAGTGTTCATTTTAGCACTATTTACAATAGCCAAGTCATGAAAGCAACCTAAATGTCCATCAACATTTATCCTAAATGGATAAAGAAGATGTGGTACATATATATGTATAATGGAATATTACTCAGCCATAAAAAGCAATGAAATTGGGTCATTTGTAGAGATGTGGATGGACCCAGAGACTATCATACAGAATGAAGTAAGTCAGAAAGAGAAAAACAAATATCAAATATTAATGCATTTATGTGGAATATAGAAAAATGGTACAGATGAACCGGTTTGCAAGGCAGGAATAGAGACACAGACATAGAGAACAAACGTATGGACCCCAAAGGGGGAAAGAAGGGGGGGATTAGTGGTGGTGGGATGAATTGGGATATTGGGATTTATATATATACATTAATGTATATAAAATAGATAACTAATAAGAACCTGCTGTATAAAATAAATAAATAAATTAAATAACCAGTGGCAAACAAAACAAAACAATTTGCTCACACAGATGAAAGTAAACAAATAAAATTATTGGTAATTTTTTTAAAAATTAAAAAATAAAACCATGAGCCATGAAATAGAGAGAGATAAAGTAGATATACAGAAAGATAGGAAAGCATGTCTTTCTTCAGGGTTCTAGTAGCTGCTCCCTTTCCTTTTCCCTTCAGCCTAGGGGTTCACAGTGGTTTACTGTTAGTTTGTCACCTGGATACTTAAGTATCCCTTTTAGTTTCCCCAAATATTATCAACTTCTTTTTAAAATAGTACATTTATTAAACTCCTCTTGAAATCTTCCTGATTGATATAACTCTCAAATTTGTATCTCTACCTATAACCTCTCTCACAAACTCCAGATTTGTTTACAAAACACTCACTTGTTTTTCTTTCTTAGAAGTCATTTTGAAAATACCTCAAAATCAGCATGCACAAAACTGAACTTCTGAATTTCCCCCAAATACCATCTCTGCCAGAGCCTTCCCCATGTTATTTAATGGCAACTTCATCTTGGAGTTGCTTTAGCCATTCATTATATCTTATGATCCAACAATTCCTTTATTAGATGCACACCCCTAAGAAATTCTTGCACGTGTACCCCAGGAGACATGCAAAAGACTATTAATATCATGTCTATAATTCTTGCAAAGAACAGGCTAAATCTCATTAAGAATAGATTGGATAAACAGTGGTTATACAGATGGAATAGTATACAGCCCTGAAAATTACGGAACCACAGCACTGCGCAGACTCATGAATGGATGTCTCAAACCAAAGATTAGGTTAAAAGAACAAGACTCAATAAAATTCAAATATTGTTTTAAAACAGTGAAAAGTAAAATATATTATTTGAGATTTCAAATCTAGGTGGTAAAACTATAAGGAAAGGCAAAAAATTACAAAACAAAAAACAAAAGTCAGGATATGTTTATCTCTGGTTAGAGAAAAAGAAAAGCATTTAAGAAAGGGGACAGCGGGGGGCTTCCCTGGTGGTGCAGTGGTTCAGAGTCTGCCTGACAATGCAAGGGACATGGGTTCGAGCCCTGGTCTGGGAGGATCCCACATGCCGCGGAGAAACTGGGCCCATGAGCCACAACTACTGAGCCTGCGCGTCTGGAGCCTGTGCTCTGCAACAAGAGAGGCCGCGACAGTGAGAGGCCCGCGCACCATGATGAGGAGTGGCCCCCGCTTGCCACAACTGGAGAAGGCCCTCGCACAGAAACGAAGACCCAACACAGCCAAAAATAAATAAATGAATAAATAAATTTATGAAAAAAAAAATAAGGGGACAGCAGGTATTAAAGGTAATGGCATTGTTCTATTTCCTAAGATTGATAATTGCATTTATATTCCTTTTATTATTATATAAACATATGTATATACTATCTGCTCCCTTGCAGATAGATATGTTTCATAATAAAAAGGTTACACAGTACATTGTTGATGACATCTAATTTATTTCCACAATTGGATTCTACTTGTTAAAAACTAAAACATATTTTATAAAGATTCTAAGTTTTATTTGAGAGATATAATTTGAGAAATTATAAAAGAACATACTGAAAAGAAATGTAAAATTATAGGGGATTAACTATTGTTAATTTTAAGAGTTAAAGGACTGCTGGTCTAGCTGTAGAATATGCAATTAAAAGCCACTGGAAAAGAATAGACAAGACAGAAATAGATCTTTTAGCTCATAAACTGTTAAAAGTTGATAAAGAGGCAAGAGAAACTGATGGGAAACTTGAATTATGTTGTAAGAACTGATCCAAAACATGGTTTAAAAATGTTCATATCATACACCAGAAAAAATTATAGGAGCATATTTAAAATTAAATTGTGTTTTAAATGCAAGGAGGTAGAAGGTGAAGCCTTGTGGAAAGCATGGACATTTGGTACATTAAGGTGATAAATATTATGAAAAAAATTTAATACATGAAAATATTTTAATATTCAAATATTATAAGCTTCCCTGTGTAAGTAATAGAAATACCAATACCAATAGAAAAATGGTCTGGGGAATTACTGGACAAATATTTTATCTTAATCTATATGAAAAGAATTTAGAAATTCTCTTCAGAGCCTATGTGGTTAATATCAAGAGATTTTAATGTGGAAATCCAAGGAAACAACAATATATGCACAATGTAGTCAACACAACAATTTTAAGAACATAAGCAAAGGACATATCAGATGCACAAAGAAACTAGAGATCAAGCATATGATAAGATGTTCAGGCTTATCAATTTTTTTAACTACCAAAAGAAATTTAAATTAGTATATAAGTAAATTGTAATGATAATAATCAGCATAGCAAAAGTATCATGAAACTGGGACTTAAACAGTACTCGTGTCTGTTACATTACATTTTGGAGTTATTTAGTAATATTGTATCAAGTTTGATAAACATATTTCTAACTAGTGACCAGATAATACCTTACCTGGGAATCTACCCTAAAGAAATAATAATCCAAAGTGTATGAAAACATTTTCAAGGATAAAGATATTAATAGCTGCACTATTAGTAATGGAATGATATTGGAATCTATCTGGATAGCCAATAAGGGGAAGGTGAAGTACATTTTCTTGAAGTGATATTATTCCAGAGCAAAATGATGGCTAAAACACTATGTAAGAAACATGAAGGTGTTTATGATGTGATGTTAAGTGATTAAAGACCAGAGAGACAGAAATGTGTTTCAGTGTTTCTGAAATGTTAACCTATAAATAATTTAAGTTTATGTCCACAAAGAAGTTAGAGTAACGAGGAGACAACAACCACAGTAAAAGGCTTCTGAGCATTGTAGTGATGTATTATTAACATGTGTTTGCCAGGTCAACTCCATGTCAGTAATTATAACATCACCCTCTATTTGTGTCACTAATGATGCCACACCATCTACACACCAGTAGAAGTAAGGCTCACTCCAGAATATATCACTAGTTATCTTTGTACCATCTTAGGTGGGAAAACATTTCAAGGTTTTGGAAAGAATTCATAATTTTAATTTACAGAAATATTTTTAAATTATATTATTTCAAAACTAAAAGGTCCGGGCTTCCCTGGTGGCGCAGTGGTTGGGAGTCCACCTGACAATGCAGGGGACACGGATTCGAGCCCTGGTCTGGGAGGATCCCACATGCCGCGGAGCAACTGGGCCCGTGAGCCACAACTGCTGAGCCTGCGTGTCTGGAGCCTGTGCTCCGCAACAAGAGAGGCCGCGATGGTGAGAGGCCCGCGCACCGCGATGAAGAGTGGCCCCCGCTTGCCACAACTGGAGAAAGCCCTCGCACAGAAACGAAGACCCAACACAGCCATAAATAAAAAATAAATAAATAAATAAATTTTAGAAAAACAAACCAAAAAAAACCCAAAACAACTAAAAGGTCCTTGCCAGCTGCATCAGATATTTGCTTTAACCTTTTTCCTAATAAGTTGAATTCAGTCCAAATTAGAGTCATCCTGTACCTCATCCAACACTTTCTCATTAAGCAAACAAACAAAAAAAACCCCAGACAAACAAACAAACAAAAACTAGAATACATGTAAAACTAGCATTATGGGGAAAATCCATTTTTTGCGATATTTAATAGCCATTTTCAAACTGTATACTTGTTTACTCTTTTTGTATTCTTATAGGACTCCCAGCTCTTTGTAAGATCAAAACCCAGGTCATCTTTAAAAATGAGCCTTCATTCATCAAAAATAATTTATGAAACACCTACAGCATACACAGAGAATACAGTAATGAATTAAATAGACAAAGTCCCTGCCCTCATGGAACTCACATTTTAGTGGAAGTGGGAGAAAATTTTCAAGTATACTAAAAGCTATATAAATGGCGTCAGCAATAAATGGTATGAAGAAAAATAAACAGTGTCAGAGACGGAGAAAGAGAGGCTAGTTGCGGAAAAGCTCTATGAATTTGTTACCTACCTTTCCCAGTTGCTCCCCAACAAGGGTCCTTCTGCCTGGTGTCATTCAAGCCAACAGAACAAGCAGAGTCCAGTTCAGAAGCAAAGGAAAGGGTTATTCTTTGGTCAGAGAATGGAGAGGTGGGAGCTCGCATTCTAGAAACCACGCTCCGCCTGACAAAGCGTCAGTCAGCAGAGCTGCTTCGCAGGGACCTCGTCAGCGGAGAGGGAGGAGTTCTGGTGGGCTTGGCGCAGGCGTGCTGCTCACGCTCCAACTCGCAGCGCCACGCTCAGCGTCTCTGCACACGCCCCGCCGCCACCATCTTGAATCGAGGCGCCAGGTGCAGCGCTTCTGCGCATGCCCAAGCTGAGGCGTCACCACAGCCATTTTGCAGGAGGAAGTCTGGTCTGAAGTGCCCCGTGCGAGGCCTCTGCGCGCGGTTCCCTGTGAGCAAGTGACGCTAAGCGCAAAGGAAAGAAAGAAAAAGGTTAGACTTTATTTTATTACCCAGATTCTCTTTTTATTTTCCGGGAGTTGTTAATGGGCTTTGCCTGTGACAAACTGATGATATTTGAGTAGAGCCCTGAATGACGTAATGTGAGGGAAGAATATTCCAGGCAGAAGGAATAGCAAGCACAAGAGTACCGAGATGAGAAGCAGACCAGGCTGTCTATCACAGAGCAATGGGAGGGAGAGTAGGAAGAGAGAAGGACAGAGAGTATGTGAGGGGGATTACTGAGATATTATTACATATTAAATTTTTTATATGAGCTCATTACTCACTAAATAGAAAAACACTAGCAAACAAACAACAACAAAAACCCCAGCTCTTGTGGATTTTTTTTTTTTCTTGGAGGGGTGACAGTTAACATATAAACAATGGCTATTTCATTCTCACCAGGCTCAAACAATCATCCCCCAAAAGGCTAAGGATGTGTTGCACTGTGCACACAGTTTGCATGCACCAGACTGTACGGTTTTTCAGGACAAGGAGGAAAAAAAAATCAGTGCCCCACTTTGTCTTCTGATATTTTTGAAGTGAGGACATTGCCATAGCAGTTGGAGATACAAAGACACTGGTGTTAGAAAAGTCAGACACCTATTTCTAAATAAGTTAGGATTTATTTGACTGTTATTTTCATCATAGCCACAGCCAGTCATTCACCAGAGACTTGAACCCTGCCAAACAAGCCCCTCCAGGCACTCTTGGAAAGGCTTGCATACCCCTTTCCATGCCTGGTGGGCTCAGGATGAAGCACAACCATGGGAACTGTCAATATACATTAGATTCAGGTCTTTTATCTAAAAGTGAGACGATTCAGGGAAAGAGAGGCAGATTTTTAACATCTTATTTCTCTAATATGGGGGCGGGGGGGGGATGGCAGGTCTACATCTGCTTCACTGACTTCCATTTAAACTAAGTGTTAAATAGCTCCAAAAGCGAAAAAAAAGAAGAAAAGAAGGGAGGGAGGAAGGAAGGAAGGAAGAAAGGAAGAAAGAAAGGAAGAAAGAAAGGGAGAAAATATTCATGTTATATATGTTTGGGGACTTCATAAAATATGTGTAAATTTTAGAGCTCTGGTTTATAAATCTGCTATAAACAATGGGACAAGGGGGTTTCATTTGGGGTGTAGTATCATCCTTCGGTCTTTACTGATGATTATGTAGTTCTTTGTCAGGATGTTAAAGGAGCACTATCTTTTTTTGTTAAGTTATTTAAAGCTCCTTGGGATACGGCATAATAAGTGTATCATAAAATATACTATGCAAACTGTCCATATTTCTCCATCGTGAAAAAGTAACACATAATTAATGCTCAGTTCAGCTGATTTAGCAAACTTAAAATTGAAAACCGCCTTTGCCTTTTTATAGCCTGATATTAGTAGCCTTAAGAGCCAGTACAGCCTGCTGTGAAACTTGGGACTTATTTAAAAATTACGCCATAAGCCACATCATTGATGTAGAAAATTTACTTCTGGATGAAAATTTTATTAAAAATTAATATGAGGACAAATCAGGATATTGCATAAATTACATTTTTATACAAATACAGTTTTGTCTGCAATAAAAATTATTGTTTCAAAGACCATACAATCCTTAATTTTGTACTAATTTGCTTCACTTTCTGCTTGCATGCTCTTAACTATTTAATAAGCCTATTTATAACCCAAACAATTTATCTTACTTCACTGCATACAGATATAAAATATCTCTGAACACAAGAGAAACCCCAAAAGCCTACAGCTACGGTGAATTAGAAACTACTTCAAGAAAGTGTGAACTCTGAAGAGATGGGAATTATTAGACTTCATATTGTTTCCCTAATAAGCTTAAATCATCCTAAAACTTTATCCATTTTATCCTCATAGACTCCTTGAGAAGGTCTGGGAAAAGGCATTATTATCTATTTGAGTAAGAAGGAAATTCAGTGTGACATTTACTGGTATTTTATTTTAAATTTACTACTATTATTAGTAGAGGTTGAAATTAATTTGATATATTTCAAAATGAAAAGCATTACAATCAGTGAAGAATATTTTTACACTAGAGATAAAAATAAAACAAGGAGTTAAAATGTAAAAACTCAATGGAAAAAGCTACTTGAAAGAGGTGAGCTTATTAATTATTTTCTTCCCATGTACTTGGTCTGTCTTATTCTGTCTTTTATTTAAATTCAACCTGCTTTCTTGTCCTTTAAGAAAAGACCTTTAGGCCCCTTTCTTATAAAAGGTTTCAGAGAAGTTTTAAGGAGGGATTTGAGAGAGAAGATGATTTTGAATAATGGGCATGAAATAGGAGAGTGTTTTTAGAGTTAAGTATGGTGTGGAAAATTTCAATCTTAAAAGTGGGAATAGGAAACTATATACTATATGTTTGAATCCTTTCTAACAAGGATAATAGTTTTAACTTTTTAATGTGATTTTCCTTTTTCTTCCTTCCTGGTACATGACCTTCACTCTCTTGGCCTAAGGCATCCATCTCTCTGGGTTTGTATGTGAGGAAAATAGGGACAGAGAGGTGCATCCAGCTTTTTAGAAGTTGAAATAGAATTAAGCAGTAAAACAGGCTGTAATCTTGAAAGACAATTTTCCAGATTTGTTTATTTCCCACTTTATCTAACAACCAAGCCTGCATGACCCATGCTCATAGAATTCTCCCACAGTAGAGGAGATATCGCTGGCCACCACTTAGGCTTAGTTGAAGTATGAGAAAAGAAGGATAAGAAAAGAAAAGCCCATCTTTCCCAATTGTGGAGATTAGTGGGAAGTAGAAAGAGAGAAATAGGAATGCAAAGGGGCATAATTAAGGTGCACTGATGTTTTCTTCTCTGGGCTATATGAGAGTAAGAGTCATGTTTAGGGTAGAAAGGAATCCTACACATTCACACCTCCACTTCTTATTTGAGAGTATGAGAGGAGGTCCCTTTGAAAACTATCTTAGACTGACTTAGACAAGTCAGTTTGGGTGGTCAGCATGGTCAAAAAAGACTATGAAATGCTGCTTTTCTGAGCCATCCTTGTTTCCAAAATTAGCCATGAGTCTGGTTGTGGAGTTTGCCAGAGAGGCTCATGGGAGTAAGAATAAGGCATCTTTATTCCCAGATTGAAGAGCTGGAACAAATGTGATCTCAGTCAAATTCTAGAGAGGTCTATTGTGTCAACAAGAACTGGTAGAGTCCAAGTCAGCCAGGAGGACTATTGAGCCCAAACAAGTACCAAGAGGCAGGTCATAAGTTCTAGCAGCAATGCAAGTTACCCCATCAACCAAGACATCATCTTCGAGAAAGAAGCAGGCATAGAAGCGTTTCCTTGGGAGACTGGGTATTCTTAACCAAATGAAATGATGAGTATTATTTGAAAGGGCTGTTTAAACTACTGATTAGATTTTTACTTAATTTTCTTCCCCCTTAATCAGTAGAGAGGTAAACCTTAAGAAAAAGACCAGATTAGCTATAGAAAACTCAAAGGATGCAAGCCGCTGGGCCAGCTAGGCAGGGAATGCGGGTCGGCTCTGTGGGATGAGGCTGCCGCAGCAGATTGACCCGTGCTCCGCCCCTTAGATGGGTGGGTGAGTGCCCGTGGCAAGCGCCTGTGCCCCGGGGGACAGGGATAGGGACCCCCTGAGAGGGAGGGACTACCAGAAGTGGGGCACCCGAGTAGACAGAGAGAGAGAGACCCTGGGAAATGGGGACACCTGGGGAAGTGGGCGACCTCGGAAGATTGTCAACAGGACGTGTGGTCTCTCAGGCTCCAGAAACGATGGGTTCCTGACCTCTCCTTGGGGTAGGGTGGGGAGGAAGGTGATTCTCGAAAAATGATGGGCTCCAGGTGAGGAAGATTCCCGGCTTCACCCTAACAAATTGTGTTTGCACCCATCCATATGCCCACCCATCAGTTCATTCCCCAGACTGTGCCTGAGTCCTGCTTGTGCTTGATACTGCCAAGGCCCTGGAGATTAAACAGGAAGCTCTAGGTGCAGCGTAGAGCCCAGTGTGGGGCTATATACATCTTTGCTCTGCCTCACTAGATGTGTACCTTGGGCACTTAACCTCACATCATCTGCTGGTACTTACAGAGCACTGTCATAGGCCAGGCACTGGGATAGCTGTGAACGTGGCAGGCAAGCTGTCTGCCCTCATGGAATTTACATTCTAGTGGGCAGTTTACCCTTTTGTAAAATAGGAACAGTAATAGTGCTTTCACCGAATATTGTGAAGATTAAACAAGAGATGGATGTAAAGTTCTTATCAGGGTGCTTGATACATGGTAAAACGCTCAGGTACATATTAACTCTTTTCCTCATTCTGCTATAAGTTAAACTTCATAAGGCAAAGAATTATATTGTTTATTGTTGTGTGCCCAGCTCCTATGAGCACAGTGCCTGACATATGCCAGGTGATCAGTAATTATTTTATAAATGAATGGATGAGTGAAACTGACTGAGGAATTTGAGGTAGACACACATGACACTGGACTGCAATTTCTAAAAGAGAAATAGGAACCCAGTGCTGTGGAAAACTGGAGGGAATCACCCTGGGGGTGTCAAGGAAGGCTTCACAGAGGAGGTGGCATTGAAGCTAGGCCTGGAAGGTGATGAGTTGTCTGGTTGGGAATAAACAAGGTGAGGAAATTCCAGGCAGAGGTTTAAAAAAAAAAAAAATCAAAGGAGTTAGATTTCTTCTGTACATTCAAATTGCGGTATGTGTGAAGATGTAGGAATAGGACTCGGTAGATTCACGTTCAAATATAAATAAATTTATATTTTATAATTAATAATATTAACTTTTCCATTTGTTTCCAACTCTTCAATATTAAACTATTGAATATTTGATTTATTTTTCATAACATTACATTTGAATAAAGAATGGATGTCTCAAAGAAAAATGTGTGTTGCTATTTCCCCAAGATATAATATAGGCTTGTCATATTTAAGGTAATCAATAAATATTTGAGTAAAGAAAGTAATAAAGTACCTAATAAGATCTTCATTCATAATAAGTACTGGAGGAACAGGTATTATCTATTGACGATCTATAACTCCACGATTTTAATTTACTTCAGTTCAATGTGTATCTGTCAATTGCTGAAAGGACCAAAAAGAAGTTTCCTGCTGTTTAAGAGCTACAGCCTCATCAATAAGTTAAGATTCATAGCCTGGACAATATGAAGACCAAGACTGTAATACCATCTTGAGGATTATGAGATTCTGAGAATAGAGAACTGAAGGCTTCAGTTGATAAAAGGCTATACTGGAAGGATCTAGAGAATGATAACCACAGTGAAGATTTCTTTAACTTAGATTTTAAAAATTGGATCATTAACAAAAGACCAAATATGGAGGACCTAGAATTATGAACATGGGATTTTATCCTTAATGGTACAGGAAATAGAAAATGGGTTCTTGAATTGGGTATCCAAGTGATGAAACTGGTAGCAAGGGTCATGTGATTCCCTTTATAGCTAAGGAAACATAAGTGAGAGTTTTCTAAGGACTCCAAGGAGGAATACATTTGTTCTTCCTGCTAAGATGATCAGGTGTAGGTAGCACCACTCTCTCCATTTTCTTCCACCCTTGAATACAGATGTGACACCTGAAACTAAGCTAGTCTTTTTGTGACCATGAGACAATAAACCAACATCCCGTAGATGATGAGAAATAAAAAGATCATGAATATTAGATGACATTTTTGAGTGGCTTCACCACTGCCTACCTCCAGACTTCTTATATGAATAAAATATATCTACATATTATAGTCTCATTGATTCAGACTTCCTGTTACTTATAATGAAAAGTGTTCCTAAGTAGTAAAAGAAGAAGCAGAAGAGGATTATAGAAGTCCTGGTATTCTTTACTTATGAAGTAGCTTGGGTTTTTTTTTTTTTTTTTTTTTTTTTTTTTTTTAAATTAATTAATTTATTTATTTATTTTTGGCTGTGTTGGGTCTTCGTTTCTGTGCGAGGGCTTTCTCTAGTTGTGGCGAGCGGGGGCCACTCTTCATCGCGGTGCACGGGCCACTCACTATTGCGGCCTCTCCTGTTGCAGAGCACAGGCTCCAGATGCGCAGGCTCAGTAGTTGTGGCTCACGGGCCTAGTTGCTCCACGGCATGTGGGATCTTCCCAGACCAGGGCTCGAACCCGTGTCCCCTGCATTGGCAGGCAGATTCTCAACCACTGCGCCACCAGGGAAGCCCTAGCTTGGGTTTTATAATAAAGAAGAATATGATTTAAGGATTTAAAACAGGAAAGTGACTTGGTTAGAGTTCCATTTTAGAAAAATATCAATAATACTAGAAACATTGTGAAGTATGAGTGTTAGAAAATGGTAAGACCAAACTAAGGAAGAAAGAACTAAACTGTGACAAAGAAATGATGGCTTAAAATAAGAGTAATATTAGAGATGATGAGATAAAAGTCCAAAATATCAATATGTTAAGGGACTTGTATCAACAGGATTTGATGGTAAGAGAGAAAGGAGTCTTGTATCATTTCTAAGATATTTGGAAAGAGTGGTGGCATGAATATTAGAATGAGGAACATAGGGGGAAGAACAGTTTGGAGGTTGATATTTGAGTTTAAGATGCTTAAGTAACATCAAAATGGCATATGGGTTTATAGTTCAAGAGACATCTGATCTAGATAGACAGATTTGCGAACGATTAGAGGTGACAGTGGAATATGGAGAGCAAGAAATGTGTATTATAAATAATTCTGGGAAATACCAATATTTAAGGGAAAAAAGAGAAGAGATGCCTTTGAAGGAGACAAAGAATGGGCCAAAGAGGGCAGAGAAAAACCAGGAGGGAAAGGGATCACAAATGCCAAGGGAAAAGAGACCGTGGTCAATGGGTCAAATTCTGCTGTTAAGTAAGTGTTAAATGTTAAGTAAGATAAGAACGGAGAGTTGGATTTAGCACCTCGGAGATTATAGGTGACCTTGGTGGCAGCAGTTTCAGTAGAGTGTTGGGAGGCAGAAAACAGACTGTGGTGAGTTAAGGAGTTAATTTAAAATGAGAAAAGTGTGACAGTGAAAGTAAACCGTTCTCTTGCTGGGCTTGACAGAAAAGAGAAAGTAACTGGCAGAGGGTACACAATTTAGGGAGAGGTTTCAGCAAATGCATAGGTTGTAGGGGAAAAGCTGTTAGGGAGAAATTAAAAATACCAGAGATAGAGTGTAATTGATACAGTAAAGCTCCTAAGAGGACAGGAAAGGGTAGGATCTAGCATTGCTAGAGAGATTCTCTCCTGGAAGGGGGAGGCTTACCTCTCCTACTGTGTTGGTTGAGGAAATAAGTTAAGAATGGATGCATATTATTCTTAGGTTGTGGTATGACTTTATTTGAAGGGCTTTAGTTGGTGCTCAAATAAATGTGAGTTAATGAGGTTATATGATGGAGAGGAGGCAGTTTCTACTCATCTCAAAACTGAGATGTTGAATGGCAAGGACTAAACAGTAATACAGATCTTGGGCATTTAAACTGTTCCCTTCACAGTAGTTCTTCTGGTGCCTTTTTGCATTCCCACCAGCAATAGATGTTTGATCTAGCTTCTTCATATCGTTGCTGACATGTATTTGGTGGAGTTATTATAATTATATTTTATTTTATTCAATCTTATATGTGTGGCAATATCTCATTGTGGTTTTAATTTGCATTTACCTAATAGCTAAAGATATTGAATATCTTTTCCTGTGCTTATTTGCATCACTCGAATATCTATTCATGTAGTTTGTCAATTTTCTAATTAGTTTGTTTGTTTAATATTGAGTTTTTGGAATTTTTAATGTATTTTAGATATAAGATTCTTGTTGGATATGAGGTTTACAAAATTTCCTCCAAGTCTATAACGTCTTTTCATCCTCTTAGCAGGGTTTTCACAATGCAAAATTTTAAATTTTGAAAAGATGCAATTTATTAATTCTTTCTTTCAGAGAGACTGTGCTTTTGACATCAAGTCTACTAAGATTTCATTGCCTAGCGCTAGGTCCCAAAGCTTTTCTCCTATTTGTTTTCTAAAAGTTTTATGGTTTTACAGTATGTCCATGATCTGTTTTGAGTTAGTTTTTATAAAGTAGGAAGCTTAGATCAGGGCTGGTTTTTTTACCCCTATGCACACCCAGTTATTTCAGTACCATTTGTTGTAAAGACTGACCTTCTTCCATTGAATTTGTTCTTTTTTTTTTTTTTAACATCTTTATTGGAGTATAATTGCTTTACAATGGTGTGTTAGCTTCTGCTCTACAACAAAGTGAATCAGTTATACATATACATATGTTCCCATATCTCCTCCCTCTTGCATCTCCCTCCCTCCCACCCTCCCTATCCCACCCCTCTAGGTGGTCACAAAGCACAGAGCTGATCTCCCTGTGCTATGCGGCTGCTTCCCACTAGCTATCTATTTTACGTTTGGTAGTGTATATATGTCCATGCCACTCTCTAACTTTGTCACATCTTACCCTTCCCCCTCCCCATATCCTCAAGTCCATTCTCTAGTAGGTCTGTGTCTTTATTCCCGTCTTGCCACTAGGTTCTTCATGACCTTTTTTTTCTTCTCTTAGATTCCATATATATGTGTTAGCATACTGTATTTGTTTTTCTCTTTCTGACTTACTTCACTCTGTATGACAGACTGTAACTCCATCCACCTCACTACAAATAACTCCACTTCGTTTCTTTTTATGGCTGAATAATATTTCATTGTATATATGTGCCACATCTTCTTTATCCATTCATCCAATGATGGTCATTTAGGTTGCTTCCATGTCCTGGCTATTGTAAATAGAGCTGCAATGAACATTTTGGTACATGACTCTTTTTGAATTATGGTTTTCTCAGGGTATATGCCCAGTAGTGGGATTGCTGGGTCGTATGGTACTTCTATTTTTAGCTTTTTAAGGAACCTCCATACTGTTCTCTGTAGTGGCTGTATCAATTTACATTCCCACCAACAGTGCAAGAGAGTTCCCTTTTCTCCACACCCTCTCCAGCATTTATTGTTTGTAGATTTCTTCTTCCATTGAATTTGTTCTTTTTCCTCTTTGTCAAAAATCATTTGGGTATATTTGTGAGCATGTATTATGGGTTTGCTATTCTGTTCCACTGCATAGATCTCAATGTCTCTCCCTTTCCCAATACCACATTGTCTTGATTACTGTTGCTAGGTAGTAGGCCTTAATATTGAATAAAATGAATCCTCCCACTTTATTTTTTCAAGATTATTTTAGTTATTCGAGGGTAGTGCCTTTCTATGTCAATTTTAGAATAAGCTAATCTATATCTACAAATTTTTAGTGGGTTTTTGACAGGAATTGCATTGAACCTGTACATTTGGGGAGGATTCACATCTTTACTATTTGAGTCTTCCAATTCATGAACACAGTATATATATCCACTATTTAGGCCTTCTTTGGGGATTTTTCCAGTACTTTTGTGATTTTCAGCATACACATTTTATATATATTTTGTTAAATTTATGCCTAAGTATTTCATTTTGGTGAAATTTCTATAAATGACATTGTGCTTTTAATTTTGGTTTTCAAATGTACATTTTTAGTATGTAGTAATGTGATTGATTTTTGTCTGTTGTTCTTCCCTTTTGCAAACTTGCTGAACTCACTTATTTTTGTTGTTGTTCTGTTTTGTTGTTTCTAACTAGACAATCATGTCATCTGCAAATAGAGATCATGTTATTCCTTCCTTTCCAATTTGTATATCATTTTTTTCTTTTTCTTGCCTTATTTGAGTCACTAGAACTTCCAGTAGTTTATTGAATAAGAGTGGTGACAGTGGACATCCTTGTTTTGTTCCGTATCTTCCAGTGGAAGCATTCAGTCTTCCACTGCCAGCTACGTTAGCTATGTTTTATGTAGATACTTTTTATCATGTTGTGAAAGTTCCCATCTATTCCTAGCTTGCTGAGAGTTTTTCCTCATGAATGGATATTGAATTTTTGCCAAATACTATTTCTGTGCCAATTGATATGATCATATGATTGATTTGTGAATGTTGAACTAGCCTTACATATTTGGAATAAATCCCACTCTGTCATGATGAATAATCTTTTTATACATTGCCAGATATGATTTGCTAATATCTCACTGAGGATTTTTATGTATAAATTCGTGAGAGATATTGGTCTGTAGGGTTTTTTTGGTTTTTTGTTTGTTTTGTTTTGTTTCATTGGTACTGTCTTTGTGTAGTTTTGGTATCAGCATATTATTAGCCTCATAAAATGAGTTAGAAAGGTTTTGCTCTTCCATTTTCTGGAAAAGATTGTGTAAAATCGGTGTTAATTCTCCTTTAAATATTCAGTAAAATTCTCCAGTGAAACCACCCAGACTTGGAGATGTCTTTTTCAGGAGCTTTTAGATTATAAATATTACTTCTTTAATAGTTATAGGTCTGTTCAAGTTATCTATTTCATTTTACTTGAATTTTGGTAGTTAGTGGTTTTTATGGAATTGGTTCATTTCTTCTAAATCGTTAAACTTACGAAGCAAAGTTGTTTGTAGTATTCCATTGTTCTTCTAATGGCTTCAGGATCTGTAGTAATACCTCCTGTTTTATTCCTGATATTAGTAATTTGGGTCTCTTCTCTTTTTAGTCTTTGCTAGTCTTCCTAAAGGTTTATCAATTTTATTGATTTTTTTTAAAAAAACACAGCTTTTTTTGGGGGGGCCGTGCAGCATGTGGGATCTTAGTTCCCTGACCAGTGATGGAACCATCCCCCCCTGCAGTGGAAACATGGAGTCTTAACCTCTGGACTGCCAGGAAATCCCCTGATTTTCTCTATTTTTTTGTGTTTCAATTCCACTGATGTTTGCTCTTATCTTTTTTAAAAAAATTATTTTTATTGAGGTAACATAGGTTTATAACATTATATAAGCTTCATGTATAAAACTTTATACTTCTACTTCTGTATACACTACGGTCTGCTCACCATTAAAATTTTAGTTTCCATACATCACCATACAGTTGACATCTTTTACCCATTTTGCATCCTCTCTGGTATCCCTATCCCTTCCCCTCTGGTAGCTACTACTCTGTTCCCTGCATTTACTTGTTTTTGTTTGTTTTGTTTTGTTTTGTTTTTTAACTTCCTTTGAGACTTCTTTTTTGAACTATGGATTAGAGGTCCGTTGTTAAATTTCTTAATATTTAAAAGTGTTTTTGTTGTCTTTTTGTTACTGATTTCCATATGGTCAAAGAACATACTCCGTATGATTTTAACTCTCTTAAGTTTGTTGAGGGTTATCTTATGGCTCAGGATTTGGTTTATCTTGGTGAATGTTCCTGTGTGCTTGAAAAACAAATTGTGTATTCTTCTGTTAGAGGCAGGATATTTTATATATACATATGAATTAGTACTGTTATTGATTGTGTTGTTCAATTCTTTTATACCTTTGCTGAGTTTTTCTCTAGTAGATCTATCAGTTACTGAGTGGGGTATTGTAGTCTCCAAGTATAATGTAGATTTGTCTATTTCTCCTTTCAGATCTATCAGTTTTTGTTTCATATGTCTTGAGACTCTATTTTTTAGATCATACACATTATGTCTTCCTGGTGCATTGATCCTTCTATCATTATGTAATATTCCTTTCTTTTCTAATGATTTTTTTGCCCTGAGGACTAATGTAACTGATATGAATATAACCACTCCTGCTTTTTTCTTAAATTTATTTTGCATGTTATATTTATTTCAATCCTTTATTTTTAACCTGCTTATATAATTATATTTGAAGTGAGTTTCTTATAGGCAGTATATTGCTGTATCATGGGTTATTTTTTAATCCACTCTGCAAATCTCTGGATTATTATTATTATTTTTTTAAATGTGTTGATTGATTGATTGATTGATTTATGGCTGTGCTGGGTCTTCGTTTCTGTGTGAGGGCTTTCTCTAGTTGTGGCAAGTGGGGGCCACTCTTCATCGCGGTGCGCGGGCTTCTCACCATCGTGGCCTCTCTTGTTGCGGAGCACGGGCTCCAGATGCGCAGGCTCAGTAATTGTGGCTCATGGGCCCAGTCGCTCCGCGGCATGTGGGATCTTCCCAGACCAGGGCTCGAGCCCGTGTCCCCTGCATTGTCAGGCAGATTCTCAACCACTGCGCCACCAGGGAAGCCCCTCTGGATTATTTTTAATTCACATATTTAGACCATATACATATAAGATAATTATTGATATGTTAGGACTTAAGTCTGCTATTTTGTTATTCATTTTCTGTTTACTTCCCTTATTTGGGGTAATTTGAGCATATATTTAAGATTCCTTCTCGATTTATTTATAATGTTTTTGAGTATATCACTTTGTATGATTTTCTCAGTTGCTGTTCTAGATGTTGCAATATAGATATGTCCCAGTCTACTGGAATTGATGTCTTACCACTTTAAGTGAAATGTGATACTTTATTTTCATTTAGGTTCTTTATTCTCCTCACTTTTTAAATTAAGTATTTCTTCTACATACATTGAGCACCACATCAGATGTTGTTAAAATTTTTGCTTCAGCCATCAAATGTGATTTAAGAAAATTATAAAAAGTGGGATAGACAAGGACTTAATTTCCAAAATGTACAAAAACCTCATACATCTCAGTAACAAAAAATCCAAACAACCCAATCAAAAAATGGGCAGAAAACCTAAATAGACATTTCTCCAAAGAAGACATACGGATAGCCAAAGGCACATGAAAAGATGCTCAACATTGCTAATTATTGGAAAAATGCAAATCAGAATTACAGTGAGGAACCACCTCACTGGTCAGAATGGCCATCATTAAAAAGTCTACGAATAACAAATGCTGGAGAGGGTGTGGAGAAAAGGGAACACTCCTACACTGTAAATTAGTGCAGCCAGGAACAGTATGGAAGTTCCTCAAAAAACTAAAAATAAAGTTGCCAGATCATCCAGCAATCCCACTCCAGGGCATATATCCATATCCAGAGAAAATTATAATTTAAAAAGATACATGCACCCCTCTGTTCATAGCAGCACTGTTTATAATAGCCAAGACATGGAAACAACCTAAATGTCCATCAACAGAGGAATGGGTAAAGAAGATGCGAGATACATATATATTTAATGGAATATTACTCAGCCTTAAAAAAGAATGAAGTAATGCCATTTGCAGCTACATGGATGGAACTAGAGATTACCATACTAAGTGAAGTGAGTCAGACAAAGACACATGCCATATGATATCACTTATATGTGGAATCTAAAGTATGAAACAAATGAACTTATCTGCAAAACAGAGACAGAGTCACAAACATAGAGAACAGACTTATGGTTGCCAGTGGGGAGGGGGAGTGGGAGAGGGTTGGATTGAGAGTTTGGGATTAGCAGATGTAAACTAGTATATATAGGATGGATAAACAACAAGGTCCTACCGTATAGCACAGGGAACTATATTCAATATCCTGTAATAAACCATAATGGAAAAGAAAAAAAGTTGGATTTTTTTACTTATTTTTACTTATTCTGATATTCTCCTTTTCTTTTTGAAGTTCTAGATCTTTTGTTATCATTCCTTTTTTGTTTAGAGAACTTCCTTTAGCCATCCCTTAAGGATAGTTTTTTAAAAAAACAAATTATGTCAGTTTTCCTTAACTTATTTCTCTTTCATTTCTGAAGAATATTTTTGCCACATATAGAATTTAGAGTTGACAGTTCTTTTCCTTCAGTATTTCAAGAATGTTGTGCCACTTCCTCTTGGACTCCATGGTTTCAGATAATAAATCAGTGTTGTCCCATAAGTACTACATTGTTTCTCACTGGCTAATTTCATAATTTTCTTTGTCCTTAGTGTTCCTAAGTTTAATTATGATGTGTGTTGGCATGGATTTTTTGTTTATCACATTTGGGGTTTGCTAGCTACTTGTATCTGCTGTTTTGTCTCTTTCACCAAATTTGGGAAACTTTCAGCCATTACTTTGAATATTTTTCAGTCCCACTCTATTGCTTCCTTCTGGGATTACAATTATACAAATGTTAGCTTTTTTGCTATATTACCCCAGGTACCTGAAACTTTATTCATTTTCAGTGTGTTTTCTGTTCTTCAGATTGGGTGAATCTATTTTTCTGTCCTCAAGTTCAATGATTCTATCCTGTGTCATCTCCATTCTACTGTTGAATTAAACCAGTGAGTTGTTGTTTTTTTTTTTCTGTTTTTATATTTTTCTGTTCTATAATTTCCATTTGGTTCTTTTTTATAAGTTCTATTTATTCACTCAGATTTTCTATTTTTTCACTTATTTAGAAAATTTCTAATTGCTTGTTGAAACATTTTTATTACAGCTGTTTTAAAAATCCTTAGATAATTCCAACATCTGAATAATCTTGGTGTTGGCATCTGTTCTTAGAGCTTTTCTTGTCTGGAATTGTTGGAGGTTAAGTTGGGGGATACTGCAGCACCTTGTCCAGAATATATGGGAGGCAATATGGAAGCCCAGGAAACTCATCACCATGTCACTCCTCAACTCTGAACTCAAGGTTCTTAGGCAACCTGTCTTCTTTCTTCCTTTCAGAGGCTCCCATTCCTGTTTTTTGTCTTATCTCTAGGACTTTTTACGTGAAAGAGTGAGGACATGGGAAGAATGGGGCTTCTCCATTTGGTGCAACTGTAAGTCCTCAAGTTACTTTTTTGTAAATATAAACACTTCTTTCTAGTAAAAGAAAGAATCAGTGGTGGAAATGACTTCTGAAGTACTCATTTCGAGAAGGCTGATTAAAAACACAGGTACGCAAAGTATAGTATTCTAAATCCAGGAAATAAAGTAGCATAATGGAGGAAAACATTTGTTTTAAGATCAAATAGGGTGAGTTTGAATGTTGTTTATGTTACAGTTTCTATACACACATTGTAAAAGAATACTCAACTTGACAGTGGCTGTGAGAATGAAGTGTGTGCCAGGAACTTGCTGAGAGCTCATCAAGTGTCATTTCCCATATTTTACCAATAAAATCTCCATAATGAATGTAGTTGTATAATACATGAAACTTGTAAGGTTGAATAGATTTTATTGATGTATTTATTTTCTTCTCAAAAAAAATAACGACAAGGAACCTGAAGTACAGAAGGTTTATAACATATCTGAGGCCATTCAGTTAACTAGTGGTGCAAGAATCTAGACCAGTGGTGATCGAGTTGTAGTTCACAGAGAGCCAGCAGTTGCATCACCTGTGAACTTGCTAAATATACAAGTTCGCAGATCCCTCCCTGACCGCTGAAACAGAACCTCTCAGGGTGGTGCCCAGAAATTTGTTTTAACAAGCCTCCAGATGATTCTGATGCCCATTAAAGTTTGATAACTACTGGCAAGGCACTGATCTACCTCCCGGGATCTTTCTAGTACATCTTATAGAGTGCTGCCTCTTTTAACCTAGTGGATTCTCTCAGCTTATTTATGGCACTGATACTGATGTACAGAATCTCTATATCATAATGTGTTCATAACACACTGAAGAGTCTTACAATTTGGAATTCATGTCCTCTGCCTTCTGGAGGGAAAAAAAATCATTTCCTGGATCCCCTCTAAACTCCTTTCCCTGCCAATATAGCCAGTGTCACCCTGCAATACTCTCATGGGGACAACACATTGTTTCTGCTGACTTTATTCAGAACATGGCAACCTACAGTTCAGCAAGCCCAGTTCATTATATGTGTTATTCTGTTTTTATAGCAACATATGGATGCCCTTGGGGAAAATCCTGATCATTTCAGACCAGAGCCCTTGTTTCTTTCTTTTTAAGACTTCCTTCAGCCCATAGTCAGGACATGGTACCTCTCTCTCTACACTTCTACTCCTGACTGAGAAAGTGACCAATTGTGCATGGGAACACAATTGACAGCTATAATAGGCTCAACTTGGAAGACATTTCAAAGCTCTCATCCATCCCTCCCTTGGAGTAGACACTATCTTCTTGAGATTTCCCAAATGGCTATGACTGGTTCCCTGGAGATAACATCAGTGACCTTGGGAAGGGGACAGAAGAAAAGTACATCTACATCTCTGTTGCTGCACTTTATCAGTAATTAATGCCAAAATCTCTGTGATCTATTATGGACATCCAAGTTTTTCCTATGTTATCTGTTCTGAGTACATAGTAAATTGATTGCTGTCAATACACACTTCTAAACAACACTCCATATACATAGTCCCCAAACTTACCAGTGCTTACTTATTTTAGGGCCAGGAGATCTATTTTGTGGATAGACTACTAGGTGTCATGCCTAGACAGACTCTAGCTAGCAACAGATGTCACTTTGTGCTCTCTCTCCTTGTTTTTACAGACTAGGCAGCCAAAGATGGAAGTCTTGTAAATAATGAAAAGCTGAAGTCAGCCAAGGATAGGCAGGAGTTATATAATCCACCAAAGCAGCAACAGATTAAAGTCCTTCCCCATATCTTCCTGTACATCTGAAGAAGCGAAAGGGGATGGGGTTGGTAGAGCATTGAATTCCTGTTATCCTGTGAGCTTCCTCCACTTTGCTTGCAATGCCCAACTCCTAACCTAACATTGGTCATTTAGTGTCTTAGAAATCTGGGAATATTCCTTTGTAAATTGCTTATAGCAACCACTTAATCTCTAAAAAGTGTTCAATGTTCTATCACTGTGGGGCCAAGTGATGAAAGCAGAAATCCTTTCAATATTTATCTTTACTTGAAATGGGTACTCTGGCCTGACAGTTGCACTCTTAGAAAAATCAGCTCTTATCTTTAGGCACGTGAAGGCATTTCTTTAATGTGTTCTTATTAGCATAGGTATTTGATAATTTCTACTCTTTGGAAGGCTGACCCCAAATCTTCTCATGCCCTTAGAGTTAATCCCAGGAATATGAATTTGGTTTATAGAAAAACAATTTTGTGTGCGTTTGTGTGTGTGTATACCTATATAGAGACTGTTATTTTTGCCTGATTTCTGGGGGATTCTCTAGATTCTAGGACTATGAAATTATACCATTTATTCGAAATTCTTCAATGTGTTCTCCGAAGGCTTTGAATTGAGACAATGGAACTTTTCTAGACCACCTTTTCCTTATAGTTAAGTGAATATTTTGATTTATTTTATACTTCTCATTCAAAACATCACCTCATCTCATTTTTGGAGAAAGAAAATGTTACCTCTGACTTGGAATTACCTTCTAATCCTCTTTTTTTTTTTTTTTTTTTTAACTTTATAAATGACCATTAAACTCAAAGTTCTCAGCTCTCAGTCTGAGAGATCTACATGGTACAGCTTCAGGACAGTGGACAAAAAGCAGCAGCTGTTGTCTATGTTAGGTGTCTATCCTGCAGGCATTAGCTCACAAAAAACAAATGAGGAGAACACTAAGTTCTCTGTGCTCTATGCTGCTAACAGAGCTAGGCCAGTATTTTAAATAGGTTGGAATTTATCCTCATCAGCACAACTGTTTGCTTGCCTCTTATATCTGGCCATGCAGCAGTGTCGGTATGTACCTCACCTAGGTACCACTACTGCCTTTCTTTAAGAAACTCCAATTTAATAGGTATTTAAGTAAAGTAAAGCTGGAATTCAGTATTCAAGCTTCACTGAGCCCACCATCCAATCCAGGCAACCATGATAGATCAGATATTTGTTATTAAAAGTTTTTAACACAGTGTTGGCTTGAGACCACTGAGTTCCAAACCCATTTTATCTCTGTCTTCTCACATCTGTTGTGGACTGCATGTATGTATCCCACCAAAATTTATATGTTGAAACCCTATCCCCTGATGTGATGGTATTAGGAAGTGTGACCTTACGGATGTGACTGGGATTAGAGCAGGTCATGAGGTTGGAGCACTCTGAAAGGGATTAGTACCTTTATAAGTCAAGAAAGAGGTTCCTTCTTTCTGCTCTTTGCCATGTGAGGATATAGTGAGAAGTCAGCAGTCTGCAACCCAGAAGAGGGCTCTCACCAGAACCCAACCATGCTGGCACCCTGATCTTGGACTTCCAGCCTCCAGAGCTATGAGGAGTTTCTGTTGTTTATAAGCCACCCAGTCTATGGTATTTTTGTTACTGTAGCCTGAGCTAAGACATCCTCCTGCAGAAATCAAAGCTAAAAATATGGCTTTCCATTAATCTATTTTGGAGGGGTCCAAAATGTCTTTACCTATCTTTTACAGAAATCTCAGTTAGGGATTTCATTTGGCTGCATATAATGAGACATCTAAACAACAGTGGCCTAAACACAATGGGAGTTTTTTTTTTTTCACAGAACAGGAACAAAAAGGTAAACTGCCTGGAAGTGGTATTGTCCTGCTCAAGATGTCAGGGTCAAGTTCTTTGATGTTCCCTTGGCCTTTAATTCATGGACATTTAGAAGATGACTGCAGTCTTTCAGTTAGGAAGGAGGAATTACAAAAAGTTAAAAGAGTACATGTAAATTGATTTGACCTCTCTTTTAAGGAGCTTTCCCGGAAGCACTAGCAGACATTTCATTGGCCAGAATGGTGTCACATCTGGCTGCAAGGGATGCTACAAAATGTAGTTTTGACTAAAAATAGATTTGCCATATGATCCAGCAATCCCACTCCAAGGCATGTACCTGGACAAAACTATAATTCAAAAAGATACATGCATCCCGATGTTCATAGCAGCTCTATTCACAATAGCCAAGACATGGAAACAACCTAAATATCCATTGACAGATAAATGAATAAAGATATGTATGGTACAGGGGTGCCTTCAAGATGGCAGAGGAGTAAGATGTGGAGATCACCTTCCACCCCACAAATACATCAGAAATACATCTACATGTGGAACAACTCCTACAGAACACCACCTGAACGCTGGCAGACCTCAGACTTCCCAAAAGGCAAGAGACTCCCCATGTACCTGGGTAGGGCAAAAGAGAAAAACAGAGACAAAAGAATAGGGAGGGGACCTGCCCCTCTTGGAGAGAGCTGTGAAGGAGGAAAAGTTTCCACACACTAGGAAGCCCCTTCACTGGTGGGGACGGGGGATGGGTGGGGGGGAAGCTTCGGAGCCACGGAGGAGAGCACAGCAACAGGGGTGCAGAGAGCAAAGAGGAGAGATTCCCGCACAGAGGACTGGTGCCGACCAGCACTTACCAGCCCAAGAGGCTTGTCTGCTCAGATGTCGGGGCAGCTGGGGGATGGGAGTTGAGGCTCGGGCTTCGGAGGTCAGATCCCAGGGAGATGACTGGGGTTGGCTGCGTCAGCACAGCCTGAAGGGGGCTAGTGCACCACAGCTAGCCAGGAGGGAGTCCAGGAAAAACTCTGGACCTGGCTAAGAGGCAAGAGACCATTGTTTCAGGGTGCACGAGGAGAGGGGATTCAGAGCACTGCCTAAACAACCTCCAGAGATGGGCGCAAGCTGCAGCTATCAGCGCGGACCCCAGAGATGGGCGTGAATGCTAAGGTTTCTGGTACAGTGACCAAGAATCCTGTGTGCAAGCACAGGTCAAAATCCACACCTCCCCTCCCGGGAGCCTGTGCAGCCGGCCATTGCCAGGATCCTGTGATACAGAGAAAACTTCCCCGGGAGAACACACGGCACGCTTCAGGCTGTTGTAACATCATATTGGCCTCTGCCGCCGCAGGCTCACCCAACATTCTGTACCCCTCCCTTGCCTCTGGCCTGAGTGAGCCAGAGCCCCCTAATCAGCTGCTACTATAACCCCATCCTGTCTGAGTGAAGAACAGATGCCCTCAGGCAACCTACACGCAGAGGTGGGGCCAAATCCACAGCTGAACCCCAGGAGCTGTGCGAACAAAGAAGAGAAACGGAAATCTCTCCCAGCAGCCTCAGGAGCAGCAGATTAAATCTCCACAATCAACTTGATGTACCGTGCATCTGTGGAATAGACAAACAGTCATCCCAAAATTGAGGCAATGGACTCTGGGAGGAACTGTAGACTTGGGGTTTGATTTCTGCATCTAATTTGTTTCGGTTTTATGTTTATCTTAGTTTAGTATTTAGAGTTTATTAACATTAGTAGATTTGTTTATTAATTCGGTTGCTCTCTTCTTTTATTTATATATATATATTTTTTTTTCCTTTTTCTCTTTTTGTGAGTGTGTATTTGTATGCTTCTCTGTGTGATTTTGTCTGTATAGCTTTGCTTTTGCCATTTGTCCTAGGGTACTGACTGTCCGTTTTTGTTTTTCTTTTTTAAGTATAGTTTTTAGTGCTTGTTATCATTGGTGGATTTCTTTTTTGGTTAGTTGGTCTCTTCTTTCTTTCTTTCTTTTTTTAAATTACTTTTTAATTTTTTTATTTTTAATAATTTTTTTCTATTTTGATAACTTTATTTTATTTTAATTATTTTTTCTTTCTTTCTTTCTTTCTTTTTTGTCTCTTTTCTTCTGAGCCATGTGGCTGACAGGGTCTCGAAGCTCTGGCCTGGTGTCAGGCCTGAGCCTCTGAGGTGGGAGAGACGAGTTCAGGACATTGGTCCACCAGAGACCTCCCAGCGTCATGTAATATCAAATGGCGAAAGCTCTCCCAGAGATCTCCATCTCAACACTAAGACCCAGCTCCACTCAACGACCAGCAAGCTACAGTGCTGGACACCCTATGCCAAACAACTAGCAAGACAGGAAACAAACCCACCCATTAGCAGAGAGGCTGCCTAAAATCATAATAACTTCACAGACACTCCAAAACACACCACCGGATGTGGTCCTGCCCACCAGAAACACAAGATCCAGCCTCACCTACCAGAACACAGGCACCAGTCCCCTCCACCAGGAAGGCTACACAACCCACTGAAACAATCTTACCCACTAGGACCAGACACCAAAAACAACGGGAACTATGAACCTGCAGCCTTTGAAACGGAGACCCCAAACACAGTAAGTTAAGCAATATGAGAAGACAGAGAAATACACAGCAGATGAAGGAGCAAGGTAAAAACCCACCAGACCAAACAAATGAAGAGGAAATATGCAGTCTACCTGAAAAAGAATTCAGAGTAATGATAGTAAAGATGATAAAAAATCTTGCAAATAGAGTGGAGAAAATACAAGAAACGTTTCACAAGGACCTAGAAGAACTAAAGAGCAAACAAACGATGATGAACAACACAATAAATGAAATTAAAAATTCTCTAGAAGTAATCAATAGCAGAATAACTGAGGTAGAAGAACGGACAAGTGACCTGGAGGATAAAATAGTGGAAACAACTACCACAGAGCAGAATAAAGAAAAAGTAAAAGAATGGAGGACAATCTGAGAGAACTCTGGGACAACATAAAACTCACCAACATTTGAATTATAGGGGTCCCAGAAGGAGAAGAGAAAAATAAAGGGACTGAGAAAATATTTGAAGAGATTATAGTTGAAAACTTCCCTAATATGGGAAAGGAAATAATCAAGTCCAGGAAGCACAGAGAGTCCCATAGATGATAAATCCAAGGAGAAACACGCCAAGACACATATTAACCAAGCTATCAAAAATTAAATACAAAGAAAAAATATTAAAAGCAGCAAGGGAAAAACAACAAAAAACAAACAAGGGAATCCCCATAAAGTTAACAGCAGATCTTTCAGCCGAAACTCTGCAAGCCAGAAGGGAGTGGCAGCACATATTTAAAGTGATGAAAGGGAAAAACCTACAACCAAGATTACTCTACCCAGCAAGGATCTCATTCAGATTCGACAGAGAAATTAAAACATTTACAGACAAACAAAAGCTAAGAGAATTCAGCACCACCAAACCAGCTTTACAACAAATGCTAAGGAACTTCTCTAGGCAGGAAAAACAAGAGAAGGAAGAGACTTACAATAAAACCCAAAACAAGAGAATAGTAATAGGAACACACATATCGTTAACTACCTTAAATGTAAATGGATTAAATTCTCCAACCAAAAGACATAGACTGGCTGAATGGATACAAAAACAAGACCCACATATATGCTGTCTACAAGAGACCCACTTCAGACCTAGGGACACATACAGACTGAAAGTGAGGGGATGGAAAAAGATATTCCATGCAAATGGAAATCACAGGAAAGCTGGAGTAGCAATTCTCATATCAGACAAAATAGACTTTAAAATAAGGCTATTACAAGAGACAAAGAAGGACACTACCTAATGATCAAGGGATCAATCCAAGAAGAAGATATAACAATTGTAAATATTTATGCACCCAACACAGGAGCACCTCAATACATAAGGCAAATGTTAACAGCCATAAAAGGGGAAATCAACAGTAACACAATCATAGTAGGGGACTTTAACACCCCCCTTTTACCAATGTACAGATCATCCAAAATGAAAATAAATAAGGAAACACAAGCTTTAAGTGATACATTAAACAAGATGGACTTAATTGATATTTATAGGACATTCTATCCAAAACCAGCAGGTTACACTTTCTTCTCAAGTGCTCATGGAACATTCTCCAGGATAGATCATATCTTGGGTCACAAATCAAGCCTTGGTAAATTTAAGAAAATTGAAATCATATCAAGTATCTTTTCTGACCACAACGCTATGATACTGGATGTCAATAACAGGAAAAAAATCCGTAAAAAATACAAACACATGGAGGCTAAACAATGCACTACTAAACCAAGAGATCACTGATGAAATCAAAGAAGAAATCAGAAAATACCTAGAAACAAATGACAATGAAAACACGATGACCCAAAACCTATGGGATGCAGCAAAAGCAGCTGTAACGGGGAAGATTATAGCAATACAATCGTACCTCAAGAAGCAAGAAACATCTCAAATAAACAATGTAACCTTACACCTAAAGCAATTAGAGAAAGAAGAACAAAAAACCCCCAAAGTTAGCAGATTAAAAGGATCATACACCATGATCAAGTGGGGTTTATCCTAGGAATGCAAGGATTCTTCAATATATGCAAATCAATCAATGTGATATACCATATTAGCAAATTGTAGAAGAAAAACCACATGATCACCTCAATAGATGCAGAAAAAGCTTTCGACAAAATTCAACCCCCATTTATGATAAAAACCCTCTAGAAAGTAGGCATAGAGAGAGCTTACCGCAACATAATAGAGGCCATATATGACAAACCCACAGCCAACGTTGTTCTCAATGGTGAAAAACTGAAACCATTTCCTCTAAGATCAGGAACAAGATAAGGTTGTCCACTCTCACCACTGTTATTCAACATAGTTTTGGAAGTGTTAGCCACAGCAATCAGAGAAGAAAAATGAATAAAAGGAATCCTAATAAGAAAAGAAAAGGTAAAGCTGTCACTGTTTGCAGATGACATGGTACTATACACAGAGAATCCTAGAGATGCTACCAGAAAACTACTAGACCTAATCAATTTGGTAAAGTAGCAGGATACAAAATTAATGCACAGTATTCTCTTGCATTCCTATACACTAATGATGAAAAATCTGAAAGAGAAATTACGGAAACTCTCCCATTTATGATTGCAACAAAAAGAATAAAATATCTAGGAATAAACCTACCTAAGGAGACAAAAGACCTGTATGCAGAAAACTATAAGACACTGATGAAAGAAATTAAAGATGATACAAACAGATAGAGAGATATACCATGTTCTTGGATTCGAAGAATCAACATTGTGAAAATGACTAAACTACCCAAAGCAATCTTAACATTCAGTGCAATACCTATCAAACTACCAATGGCATTTTTCACAGAACTAGAACAAAAAATTTCACAATTTATATGGAAACACAAAAGACCCTGAATAGCCAAAGCAATCTTGAGAAAGAACAACAGAACTGGAGGAATCAGGCTCCTGGACTTCAGACTATACTACAAAGCTACAGTAATCAAGACAGTAAGGTGTTGGCACAAAAACAGAAATATAGATCAATGGAGCAGGATAGAAAGCCCAGAGATAAACCTACCCACATATGGTCACCTTACCTTTGATAAAGGAGGCAAGAATATACAATGGAGAAAAGACAGCCTCCTCAATAAGTGTTGCTGGTAAAACTGGACAGCTACATGTAAAAGAATGAAATTAGAACACTCCCAAACACCATACACAAAAATAAATTCAAAATGGATTAAAGACCTAAATGTAAGGACAGACACTATAAAACTTTTAGAGGAAAACATAGGCAGAGCACACTATGACATAAATCACAGGAAGGAGACCATAAACAAGATGAAAAGACAACACTCAGAATGGGATAAAATATTTTCAAATGATACACTGACAAAAGATTAATCTCTGAAATTTACAAGCAGCTCATGCAGCTCAATATCAATAAAACAAATAACCCAGTCCAAAAATAGGTAGAAGACCTAAATAGACATTTCTCCAGAGAAGATATACAGGTTGCCAAGAAACGCATGAAAGGATGCTCAACATCACTAATCCTTAGAGAAATACAAATCAAAACTACAGTGAGGTATCACCTCACACCAGTCAGAATGGTCATCATCAAAAAATCGACAAACAATAAATGCTGGAGAGGGTGTGGAGAAAAGGGAACCCTCTTGCACTGTTGGTGGGAATGTAAATTGATACAGCCACTATGGAGAACAGTATGGATGTTCCTTAAAAAACTAAAAATAGAACTACCATACAACCCAGCAATCATACTGCTGGGCATGTACCCTGAGAAATCCATAATTCAAATAGAGTCATGTACCTCTATGTTCATTGCAGCTCTATTTACAATAGCCAGGACATGGAAGCAACCTAAGTGTCCATCGACAGATGAATGGATAAAGAAGATGTGGCACATATATACAATGGAATATTACTCAGCCATAAAAAGTAACGAAATTGAGTTATTTGTAGTGAGGTGGATGGACCTAGAGACTGTCATACAGAGTGAAGTAAGTCAGAAAGAGAAAAATAAATACCATATGCTAACATATATATATATATGGAATCAAAAAAATAATTGTTCTGAACAACCTAGGGGCAGGAAAGGAATAAAGACTCAGGCATAGAGAATAGACTTGAGAACACGGGGAGTGGGGGAGGATAAGCTGGGACGAACTGAGAGAGTGACATGGATATATATACACTACCAAATGTAAAATAGATAGCTAGTGGGAAGCAGCCACATAGCACAGGGAGATCAGCTCGGTGCTTTGTGTCCACCTAGAGGTGGGATAGGGAGGGTGGGAGGGAGACCCAAGAGGGAGGAGATATGGGGATGTATGTATATGTATAGCTGCTTCACTTTGTTATACCACAGAAACTAACACACCATTGTAAAGCAATTATACTCCAATAAAGATGTTACAAAAATTTTTTTAAAAAGAAGGTATGGTACATATATACAATGGAATACTACTCAGCCATAAAATAGAATGAAATAATGCCATTTTCAGCAACATGGATGGGCTTAGAGATTATCATACTAAGTGCAATATGTCAGAAAGAGAAAAACAAATACTGTATGATATCACTCATGTGTGGAATCTAAAATATGATACAAATGAACCTGTCTACGAAACAGAAACGGACTCACAGACATAGAGAACAGACTTGTGGTTGCCAAAAGGGAGTTTGGTGGTGGAGGGATGGATTGGGAGTTTCGAGTTAGCAGATGCAAACTGTTATGTATAGAATGGATAAACAACAAGGTTCTACTTTATAACACAGGAAACTATATTCAATGTCCTGTCATAAACCATAATGGAAAAGAATATAAAAAAGAATTAATATATATTTGTGTAACCAAATCACTTTGCTGTACAGCAGAAATTAATATAACATTGTAAATCAACTATACAACAATTAAAATTTTTAAATAAAAATTTTAAAACTTTTCAAAATGTAGTTTTATTAGCTGAATACATTGCCACCGCTGCAAAATCTGGTTTGTGTTAGTAAGGAAGAAGAGAGAACTGTTATAGAATAGACAACTATCAGACCCTATCCAAGGGAAAGTGTATAACTTAGTGAGGTTTTATTCATTTATCTTTAAATTGTCTTTAATTTTATTATGAAAACATGTGATTAATCTTGTTTTTAATTTACCTAAAATTGATTCTATGCATATATGGCTAGTGATTATAAAGTTTTGCATGAAAGCTACAGGTTTGAGAAGCACTTTTTTATAACCCAACACTTTGAGGCCATTCATGTTGTAAAATTTTAGAAAATGTTGATGACTGTAGAGGATGCCCAGGTACTCTTGAGCAGCAGTCTGACAAGTAAGGGACCAGAAATTCATGAAGGCATGACCCCTTCCTATCTACCAAAGTTCATGCTAGAGAGGACACCTCCAAGAGTAGTCTTAGGCTCAGGAAATATGAATGTGATCCATTTGAAATGTTCTACAGAGACTCAGATTCTCTTCTAACTCATTACATCTTATAAATTGGAAAACCAAACCTAATAATTACAGATTGTCAACAATTGCAAGTCTTTAGTAGTCTTACCTGGCTTTTCTGAAGTTTTAGGTTGAAAATAAAACCAGAAAGAACTCCTTTCACTACTCTGCCAGATGCTAAATTTTCAAGAATATGGAACAGGAACAACATTTTGGGATACTCCCCAACTGGTAGACTGTTTCTGTTAGTACTTATTTGTTATTAAGACCCAGGGAAGGGAGCTGGGCCATGTCACCCCAAGAAGAAAGATGACAGACAGAGTTGCTCACAGATGATGGCAGGACAAAGCACAAGATCAGCCACTCTCCTTGCCAAAAGTGCAAGTATCAGCAGCTCTGGTGAACATGCAGACTGAATTTGAAGGGGCAGTAGAGATTCATGCTTGAAAAGGACCTAGACTTTAAACTCACTGAATTGTTACCCGATAGAGACTATTTAAAACTTTAAAATTCTGTTTGAACTGGAAAAGACTAAGATATCATCACTTAGAAAGTTTATTTTTTCTTCTGCTATTCAGTGGGAAGGGAACAGTTAAAGAAGATAGATCAGTTACAAAGAAATATACGTAGTTTCTTTGCGTGTCTGAGTAGTAATGTGAGTAAATTTGCAACCTCACTACACGTCATTCTCAAAAGTTGGATGGTGAAATAGGACAGCTTAAGTAATAGCAAATTCATGTTCCTTTATTCATTCAGATAATATTTATTTTGGTCTTATCACATTCTTTCATTGCATTAAAGTCTTGAAATAATTTCCTTTTTGTGTTTGTTGAAACATTTGGATGGAGTTTTGAATATGATCAATACTATATTAACAATTGCTTTTTTAAATTAAGGAAGAAAGAGTTGTGTTGGAAAAGAGTCAAACTCTTAGGCAAGCAAGCACTAGAACATCAAACCTAGGAGGTCCCAGCTCTTCGAAGTGATTAAATGAAAGACTGGGACTTGTTATTACGCTTTTACCATGTGATGCTAGTTGAGTGTGTGTTCAAGCTCACTTTAAATGACAGAGCAAGTTAGTCTTCTAATAAAATTTGAATATCTTCAACTTTAGAAATCATGATATTTTGTAATATCACGTCATAATAGGTTGAGGCTTTTAAAATACTGACTGTACTGATGACATACTCTACTTGTCAAAGCTACTTGAAATAATGAAAATGGATTTTGCTAGAATAGTATAGACTCTTGATGAAACGTTTATATTTTTTTTACTTGTGCTCCACTTTTACTTGTCAGCAGATTTTTCAATATGGAATAACAGTGCTTGTGTTACTGCCCGTGTCAGTGAACAATGGATTGACAGGTTGGACATTTGTGACTATCTTTTGATCATATTCATATTCTTCACTATTGCTTTTAACTTTGAATTAAGGCAATGATATATGTTATTGTTGGCCAATTTAACCTTTGGATAAAGCAATACTTGAGTTTGCATTCAGGTGCAAAAGTTTTATTCACATAGTGATACACTTCCTTGTTATACATAGCTGCTGTTGCATCAGTACTGATCAAAACACCATTTTACCATTTATATAGAGCTCACAAAAAATTTAAAAAACAGCATAGATTTTCAGTGAAAAACAGAATAAGGATTCCTCAACCCTGGCTCTCCCATATATACACACTGTACTTATCAAGAGTGGGTCATAACCATCTGATTGTAATCTGCACATTAATGGTTTCATCCAGTTGTAAAGTAATAAGGAAGTACAGATCTTCCTTGAAGGATGATGGGGCTATGTCCTGATAAACCCATCATAGATTAAAAATAAGTCGAAAATGCATTTAGTACATCTAACTTACTGAACATCTTAGCCTAGCCTAGCCTACCTTAAACCTGCTCCGAAAACTTCCATTAGCCTAGAGATGGGATAAAGCCAATTTTATAATAAAGTGTTGAATATCGTATGTAATTCACTGAATACTGTACTGAAAGTGAAAAACAGAATGATTATATGGGTACAGAATGGTTGTAAGTGTATCAGTTGTTTACCATTGTGATTGTATGGCTGACTTGCATAAAGTCAAAAAATTTAAGTCTAACCATTGTAAGTCGAGGCCCCTCTATATGGGGAAATTTTGTGATTGGATTTCTTGGAATGGACACAGAATGAGGATAATTATGTCTCATATGAAAGCTCATTGTGGAGCACTCTATATATATCAGTCAGTCTTTCTCCCCAGTTACTGCAGTGATAATTTACTGGGCTCATGAACAAAGAACCATGGTGACAGGATGGATATTATTTTTGTGCCCAATAAAATGGGCTTCCCCTCACCAATGATTAGCTAACAATGACATTAGGTGGGTACCCAGTTTACCAATATCAGACCAATGTTATATCTCCAATAAGATATTATTCCCTAGGTAGACTACCTGGCCAGTGGTGGCCAATTGATTGCATCGGGTCCCGTCTATCACAGAGTGTGCAGAAATTATTCCTCATTATAGAATAGACCTTTACTAGAAATGCAGACTTGACTTTTCTACAAACAGAATTTTTGCCAGCACCATCATCTGTGGACATGATGATAGCCCTATCCATTAATATGATATCCCACTCAACATAGTTTCTGATCAAGGAATTTACTTTCATAGCAAAATAAATAAATAAATAAATAAATCAGTGAGTTACTATCTATAGGACTGACCACTTTACCATGTATTCAAAACACAGAAGCAACTGGCTTAATAGGGAAAAAATTTATTGAAGAGCTCTTTATTTTAAAAAAAAAAATTGATAAAGCTTTAGCTGGATTTTTTTAAAAAGAGAATATTCAAATAAATAAAATCAGAAATGAAAGAGGAAATCTTGTAAGACACCACAGAAATAAAGGATCCTAAGAGACTACTATGAACCACAAATTGGATAACCTAGAAGAAATAAATTCCTAGAAACGTACAAACAGCAAGACTGAATCATGAAGAAAAAATGTTTTGTTTTATAAATGAAGCAGAGTTGATTTAAAATATTGTGTTAGTTTCAGGTGTACAGCATTGTGATTCAATATTTTTGCAGATTATATTCCATTATAGGTTATTACAAGACAATGGGTATAATTCCCTGTGTTTTACAGTATCCTTGTTGCTTATCTATTTTATATATGGTAGTTTGTTAATCCCATACACCTAATTTGTCCCCCCTCCATTCCCTTTCCCCTTTTGTAACCACAAGTTTGTTTTCTATATCTGTGAGTCTGTTCTGTTTTGTATACACATTCATTTGTATTATTTTTTAGATTCCATATAAGAATGATGTCATATAGTATTTGTCTTTCTCTGACTTATTTCACTGAATATAGTATTATCTAGGTCCATTCACATTGATGCAAATGGCAATATTTTATTCTTTTTTATGACTGAGTAATATTCCCTTTTCTCCACATCCTCCCAACATTTGTTATTTATAGAATTTTTGATCATAGCTAGTGTGGACAGACCAATAATAAATAAAGAGAATGAATCGGGAAAAAACAAAAACAAAAAACTTCCCAAGGAAAAAAAATGTCCAGCACCAGATGGTTTCACTGATGAATTATACCACACATTTAAAGAAAGATAATGCAATCCTTCTCAAACTATTCCAAAAAAATTGAAGAGTGAGCACTCCCGAACTTGTTTTACAAAACAAGCATTACCATGATACTAAAGCCATATAAGGGCACTACAAGAAAAGAAAACTACAGACTAATATCCCTGATGAATATAAATATAAAAATTGTCACCAACATATTAGCAAATTGAATTAAACAGAATATTAAAAGGATCACATACCATGATCAAATTGGATTTATCACTGGGATGCAAGGATGGTACAACATAAAAAAACCAATAAATTTGATACACCACATTAAGAGAATGGAAGACAAAAATCATGATACTCTCAATGGATGCAGAAAAAGCATTTGAAAGAATTCAATATCCATTTATGATAAAAATATTCTCCAAAAAGTTGGTATAGAAGTTATGTACTTCAATATAATAAAAGTCATAGATGAGAAGCCCACAGTTAATATCACATTCAACAGTAAAAGGATGAAAGCTTCTCCTCTGAGATCAGAAACAAGACAGGAAGGTCCACTCTCACCACTCCTATTCAACATAGTACCCAACGCAATCCTGTGAACAAAGAACAAAGTTGGAAGCATCACAGTCCTGATTTTTAACTATTTTACAAAGCTATAGCAATCAAAACAGTATGGTACAGGCATAAAAATATACACATAGACCAATGTAACAGAATCAAAAGCCCAGAAATAAACCCTCACATATAGGGTCAACTAATATTTGACAAGGGAGCCAAGAATACTCCATAGGGAAAAGATGGTATCTTCAATAAATGGTGTTCAGGAAACTGGATAATTACATGCAAAAGAATAAAATTATACCCCTATAACCATACACAAAATTCAACTCAAAATGGATTAAAGACTTAAATGTAAGATCCAAAGCTGTAAAACTACTAAAAGAAAACATAGAGTAAAAGGTCTTTGACACTGGTGTTGGCAACAGTTTTTTGAATATGACAACAAAAGCACAAGCAACAAAAGCAAAATAAATAAATGGGACTCCGTCAAACTAAAACTCTTCTGACCAGCAAAAGAAACAATCAGCAAAATGAAAAGGCAACATATAGAATGGGAGAAAATATTTGCATACCATCTGTCTGATGAGTAATATTGAAAATATATAACAAAGAAGAAAATATATAACAAACTCAATTCAACAGCAAGACAAAAATCCAATTAAAAACGGGCAGAGGACTTGGATAAACATTCTTCCATAGAAGATATACAAATGGCTAACAGGTACGTGGAAAGATGCTTAATATTACTAATCATCAGGAAACTGCAAATCAAAACCATAATGAGATATCACCTCACACCTGTTAAAATGGCTATCAAAAAGACAAGTGATAACAAGAGTTGGTAAAGATGTGGAGAAAAGGGAATCCTTGTGCACTGCTGATGGGAATGTAAATTGGTACAACCATTATGGAAAATAGTATGAGTTTCCTAGAAAAATTAAAAGTAGAACTAATATATAATATTATCCAACAATTCCACTTCTGGGTATAACTCCAAGGGAAATGAAACCACTATCTTGAAGAGATATCTGCAACTCATGTTCATTGCAGCATTGTTCACAATAGCTTAGATATGGAAACAACCTAAGTATCCATTAACAGACAAATGGATAAAGAAAATGTGGAATATTTATATATATATATAATTCAACCATAAAAAGAAGGAAGTCCTGCCTTTTGTGACAACATGGACCATGAAGGCATTATGCTAAGTGAAATAAGTCTGACACAGAGAAATACTGTATGTTCCCACTTATATATGGAATCTAAAAAAAAAAATTAACTAATAGAAATAGAGAGTAGAATGATGGTTACCAAGAGCTGAGAGTGGGGGAAATGGGGAGATGTTGATCAAATGGTACAAACTTCTAGCTATAAGATGAATAAGTTCTGGGTATCTAACACACAGCATGGTGTGTAATACAGTAATTAACATTACTGTATTATATACTTTAAAGTTGTTAAGAAAGTAGATCTTAAATGTTATCACCACATGCAAAACAATGGTAATTATATGAGGGGCTATAGGTGTTAACTTACATTTTCGTGGTATTCATTTCACAATATATTCATATATCAAATCATCATGTTGTACACCTTAAACTTACATATATGTCAATAATATCTCAATAAGGCTGGGAAAAAAAGAGGGTAGTTAGTAACAGTATTTCACAGGAAGCAGAGAATATATGAGACAAGGATTAGATCCTAATGCTTATGTGTTTTCTCATACATTTGCTAAGAGGGATGCTAATGGACCAGATTGAGTACAATGGCACTTCTAGAGGAATCCTGTTTGTCCAGTGAGAAGGAAAATAAGAGCTCAAATAGGAAGAGAATATCTCTGTTGACACACATTATGCTTTTCTTTATGAAAGACCACAAAGATTTAACTAAGCAGAAGATTCAACAAGGTGACAATTTTCCTTTTCCATCAGAATTCCAGGGGGCCTGATTTTTGAGAAAGGAAGGGATAAACATTCAGAGGGATAGATAGACAATGATTTGTTTGTGGTTTTCACAAGGGAGGGAGTCATAGAGTCATATTTTTGAAATGTATATGGGAGTATGGGGAATTGGTAGCAGGATAACAGCTTTCAGATGTGGAACATGAGCTGGGACAGCTGGCTGGCAGTGACTGGACTGATATTTAACAACTGCAAAAAGAATTATTTGGAAAGTGGTAAACTTAAAGATAATTTTAAGAAGCTTTTTATGTAATTCACTGTAGAAGACCTTTACCTCTCTGAATTAGTCGGAATTCAATCACTAAAATGGAAACACACAGGTTTTTGTTCAATCAGAGATAATCTAATCTAAGAAATTGGTTAATCAATTGGAGGTTAACTTATTGGAGGTTAAGTATTGGTTAATATTGGAGTACTGGCACTACAAAATGGAAACACAAAGCAACACAGAGATAGTAACTACAGGAAGCAGTTGCTAACCCCAGGTTTTCCTGTTCTACAAAGAGAGGTGGTTGGGATTATCAGAACATAAAAGTCTAAAGGAGGGGCCCCAGAAATCCAACCAGAGCTGAAACACAGACCTCTGAGGGATGGATGCAGCTTGGGCTCACATCTTAGAATCAATGAGGTTGATTCCGAGAATGGCAGAAAAATCTGAAGGCTGGAACAAACTGTTTATAGAATCAGGGAGAAGAGCCATTGGTGGGGTGACACTGATGGGAATAGCAAGAAAATAGGAAGGAGCAAATTCTTTCTTCCCTCTCCTATTTTTTTAGCTTCCCCCTAGTGCCCAACTATTGGCCAAACTTAACAAGGAGCCAGATGGCAAAGGAGAAATGTAATTTGCAGAGTATCAGCTCCAGCGTCACAAAGCCAACTAGAGAAAATGGGCTGGAGCTGAGAAAAAATTGCTTAATCACTAACCCTCTCCCATTAAAGGACCTGGGATAATGATAAATATTTTTTTTCAAAGCTTTCTGGATTCAGATTTGTAGTTCCAAGTTGTGTTAATGATCAACAGCTCTCAAGATGGCTTAGCTATTAAAGTTTTAAGCACAGGTTAATGCCTCTATACCCTGTAACCTTTTCCAGGCCAAGACATTTTTAAAAATCCCTGAATACAGTATATTTAATATTACTATATGAATAAATGCCATTATTCCCTTCAATGGTGTTATATAATTGCTTACCTGGAAGGCCATGAGATCAAACGCAATGCAGGTTTCTCCTCCTAACAGTAACCTTCTTTCTTCTCACAATGTTTGTGCTTCCCTGTAAACCAATTAGATAAAATGCAAGAGGACATGAATATGGGGGTTACAGTTGGTCCTGTTTCCCATAAATTGTCCTAGATTTCACATCCAAATGCTTAAGAAAGCTACACTTTGACCCAGAGAACTTCTTCTATATCAGGGTTTGCCAGGGTGCAATACAAGACATACCACTGGTTGATAGGAATATTTTAGTTAATGCCAAAATGACACTTCAACCTCACTCATCAGATGCTGATTGGAGCCTCACGATCCAGTCTCAGAAGGGCTATGTCAGAGCCTGCATGTACCTTATTTGACTCTCCTCTACTGTCTGCTCCCTCTCCCTGGTATATTTTAGGGACCCTGGCTTACCTCCCTGCAGCCACTCCTTGGCCCTTTATCATCCCTCAACTCTCATTTTAGCAATGCTGCCTTAACTTCCTTTCTTTAATTCTCTCAGCTTCTCAGTTTGGGCCTCAACTGCTTCTTTGTACTCCCCATTCACCCCTATTTTCCCAAACAACTACCCTGCCTAAATTTTAGTCCCTAGGTTCCCATTTTCTCAGCCCACCCCCTATTCCCATATCAATCCACACAGCTTCAGATTCCTCTCAGTTCAGAGTTCCTTCTTCAGTATTTGTGATAATGTCAATAGTATCTGCGAAACTACTGATACTGTGGCTTCAGCATCTCTCTATTGATTTCAGATTCCAGTTTCCCCTCTTCTTTTTCTTTTTCTTTTTCTTTATTCAGTTTTCCCTTCTCAACATCTTCCAGATGTTGATTGGGTAGCTGAGGTCCAGCCGCTTCTTTCCTTCTCCTTGCTCTTACCATCCTCCTCTTTTCTTGTGTACTAGGTCTTGGAACCTGGACAGCCAGCCCCAGACCACTTCTCTGGGTTCTATTTTGACATCTCAAGCCTTAGTTCAGTTCTGTCATCTGGAGCTGTGATCCTTCCTAATTTCACACCTACATTTTGATTTTTAACTGAATTTATTTAAGAATAAAAGTGATCCTCCTTAAAGAATATTGTTAAACTAGAAGCGATGGTGTACACAAGGGTTTACGTTTGGGAAATATTCTCCTGAAGGTCTTCACATGATTAAAAGGATGAGTGCATGGACTTCTTGCTCCCCTAGACTTCTCTAATGAGAAACATGCTGTTTTCAAGGTTCTAAGTAAGATTCCACTTGAGAAAGTAATCTGCCATGGAAAACATTATCTACAATGCAATTTGTCTGAACTCACTTCCTGGGCAAAAGGGAGCCTGAAGTGCTAAGCCAGAGCTAGAGCCTTGAGGGTATGTAGCAGACATTGTGAGGAGGCAAAAGAGTTTAGTGACAAGAGTTATTGCAGAGACTGCACATACCTAGGCCATCATAGTAGAGGCAAGGATCCAAAATAGCAAAGAGAAACGCATTCACAAGTCAAAAATGCTTGAACACCCAAGAATACAGATCATAACAGGAAGGCTAAGGATGGTGAGAAGGGGTGTTACCTGGAGAGATGCTGTGCAGCACTAAAGGATAATCATTACAGGTCTTTTTTAGGTTGCTGCAGTTCCAGCCTTCCTGCAGTTGGAAGAATTGTGTTAGGAGTGTGGAGATCATACATTTGATGGTACCCAAAATAGCAATTTTAGTAATTGCCAAAAGAAACAAAGCATTTAGGAAAACCCCACTGAATATACATAGCCCTTGTCACTCATTAATGATTTACTGAATGAAAAAGCTCTTTACTGTGTTAAAGTTCCAAGGTGCTTAGCAGAAGTGGAGAAAAATGGTGAGGTAAATGGTATAATGGTAATTTATAGTATTGTGATTCATGCAATATTGGGCATGAAGTGATTCTTCAGTAACCTCCTAAAAAATAACTGAAATGCCCAGTCGTTTAGTAATATTATAAAGGAAGTGCCATGGAATTCAACAGCTCTCAACTGAGCTCTTGTAAAATTTCACTTCTTCTTCCTTTTCCTCTTTCACCTTATCCTCACCCAAAATGAGAACTCTGGAATATTTTGACTTCTTCCCTCACTCTAAGTTCACCCCCACATCAAGATTTTATTTCAGAGAATTTAATGCTTTCACCTTTAGGTTATTATCAAAAAATTCCTTTTCAGTATGGAGCTAGCAACCCACGTTAACAATTCCCAGACCTTTAGAGTAATTATATATTTATAACTAAGTTTATTTACCATCATCTTTCTTCTCATCTTTTTCTATTATGAAGTTTTCGTTCTGGTGTTTTATTGTTTATTTGTTTTGGTTAGTGTCCTTTCATCCTTATTTTCTCCTGAAAGCATACCTAACAATATATTTGGATCTCTGAACTTTTACACATATCTTTCTTTCACTATCACAGGTGGTAATTTGGTTGGGTTCAGTAATTTCTCTTAATACTAGGAGATGTTATTCCAATATCTTCTAGCTTCAAATGTTGCAGAAGAGAAGCCTGATGCTTTTCATTTATAGATTACTTGTTATTTGCAGGATTTTTCTCTATTTTTTGGATTTCGAAATTATTTCCAGGATATGTATGTGTTTTTATTTTTCATATAATATGCCTAAAACACTGTAAGTAATCCCTTTTTCCCTTGTCCTTTTACAATAATCTTCCTTTTGAGCCTCCAAATCATTAATTTAGCAATCAACAGTGATCATTCTTTCCTTAAATTTACCCAATTTACATTGGGAAGTTAATAATTAATTTAAAAATTACATTTTTTAGTTAGACTTGACTTTACCTAAGTGCTTTATTATTTTTTCTATTCTTATGGGCACCAATTTCTTTCTAGAAATTATTTCACTCTATGTGGACTCCAGGTATGCTGACTGATATTTTTGCTCTGGCTATTGGGCCTCCTCAGAAGGGTTGTTATTCTTTGTTGGGCCCACTAGACTCATGTCTGATTGCTAGAATATCCTCAGTGTCAGCCATTCCACAGTGTAGAAGTTGTCACATTCTCTCCCCTTGTTTCCTGGGGATTTAAAGCCAGATGGCCCCTAAGCAACTGGAGCAAGCCTCCCAATATTTACCTTCACTGGTACCTTGTTCTCTATTTAAGCTTTTGGAGGCCAAGGAGACCAGGCATGCAGCCAGTGTCTGGTTTCCTCAGGGGTCACAAATTGTTACCAGCTATATTCTTTCCAGAATATGCTGCTTTATAATACTTGGCCATTGTATTAATTACCTATTGCTGCATTACAATGTCACCACAAACTTAGCATCTTAAAACAACACACATTTATTATCTCACAGTTTCTGTTGGGCAGGGATCCAGGCATGGTCCAAGTGGGTTCATTGCAAGATTATAATCAAGGTTTCCACTAGTGCTGAGTTTTCATGTGGGTTCAACTGGGAAAGGGTCTGCTTTTAAGCCCACTTGTTTGTTGGCAGTACGCAGTTCCTTGTAGGCTGCCAAACCACGGGCCTAAGTTCCTTGCTGGCTTTTGTCTTAAAGTCTCCCTCATCTTCTTGCTGTGTGGCCCTCTCTATATGGCAGCTCACAACATGGCAGAGCAGGTTGCTTCACCAAAACTAGTGAGTAAGGGAGCCTCCTCTCAAGACAAGGATTACAATCTTATATAATGTGTTCAGGTATACATAATCAGGTACATCCTGCCATCTTTGCTATATTCTGTATGGCTAGAAGCAAGTTACAGGTCTTGCCCACACTCAGGGGAAGGGAATCACACAAGGGCATGAACACCATGTGATCATGGGAGCCACCCTAGAGTTTGTCCTCCACAGACATCATATCCTGAGAAGGAGAAAAGCCACTCATCTTCCTCTGTTTGGACTACCTTGGGTTATAAGACATTTTGGGCCCTGTGTCTCATAGTGCCTACCACCATTTAAGGTAGGAGAGTTATAAAAACACAGGCGTGGCTGCAAAGAGCAAGAGAGCAGCATTCAGGCAGCCATCTTCCCAGAGTTCTAGTCCTGTCATCTTTCTCCATGAAATAACCTCCATCCCTGCTGCTTCCACTTTATTTATTTTTTTTAGGAAAAAAAGAAAAAAAAAAGCCATCTTGTATTGTACTAATAACACTCTAAAATTTTAAAATCAGGACACTTTTTTTTTTTTAATAAATAAAATAAATAAATTTATTTTTAAAAAAGTGCACTGGTGATGAAAAAGCAAAACCTACTGCACTTCTAATAAGTACGAAAAACAAAAAATAAGCTTGCTGGAAAATATCTGTTAGATGTTTGGACTGGAATCTTACTTATGACAAATTGGAGAGTAAAAATAGGTAAAATTGCTTTTTACATAGGAAAAGATTTAGTTATCATACTTATCTGCAAAGCAAAAATTCCAAGGGTTTCCAGTGCCCAAAATGTTTTTCTAAATCTGCCCATTTAATGTACCCATAAATAGGCTAGTTTCCTCATGTGGGTTCTAACACAAGCATTCTTTTTTTTTTTCAATGTTTAATGGAGTTCTCCAGAAGTCTCACCAATCTTTTATTAATAGTTGCAATAAATTCATGGTAATACACATTTCAAAATTATGAGCAAAGACTCAAAAGCAATAACCTCAAATTCTACGTAGACTAGAATACACTAATATATATACAGAGAGTTTATGATCACCTAAAATACATATCCTGCAAGAAAAAAACCTATTCTGCCAATAAGTGTATAAAACAATCACAGGACTTAGAGGATTACAGATTCTAATTATATATTTCTAAAATAAAGGTGATGACAAAAGGTAATTCATTTATAAGCAAACTACTTATTTTCATCATTTCTTTAATGGTAATAATGCTACCTACCCAGAATGGATGATAAGAGAATTAAATTACATGATGTGTAAAGCACCTAGTCCCATACCTCACATTAATAATGTATCAAAATTAATAAATTTTATTAAAATTTTCTGTCACAAATCATTACAAAATTTGGTTTTATGTATACTATTAATCATATGTATATAAATATATATATATTTTTAAACATTTTAAGTGTACAATTTATTGGCATTAAGTACAATCACATTGCTGTGCCCCCAATACCATACCATTTCCAAAACTTTTTCATCATCCCAGACTGAACTCTGGGATTAAACAGTAACTCCCTATTCCTCTCCCCACCATGCTCCCCAATCTCTGGTAACCACTATTCTGTGTTCTGTCTCTTAAAAATCAGGACACATTTTGAAAACCTGAATAAGTTTTTTCATTTCTAATACTCTTTTTTTTTTAAATTGAAGTAAAGTTGATTTACAATGTGTTAGTTTCGGATGTATAGGAAAGTGATTCAGCTATATATACATGTACATATATACATATCTATATATACATGTACATATATATATTCTTTTTCAGATTCTTTTCCCTTATAGTTTATTACAAAATATTGAGTATAGTTCCCTGTGCTATATAGTAGGTCCTTGTAGATTATCTATTTTGTGTATAGTAGTGTGTATATGTTAATCCCAAACTCCTAATTTATCCCTTTCCCCACCTTTCCCCTTTGGTAACCATAGGTTTGTTTTCTATGTCTGTCGATCTATTTCTGTTTTGTATATAAGTTCATTTGTATCATGTTTTTAGATTCCGCATATAAGCGATATCATATGGTACTTGTCTTTCTCCGTCTGGCTTACTTCACTTAGTGTGATACTCTCTAGGTCCATGCATGTTGCTGCAAATGCTGCCTCCACATTAGATCAGTCCACAATCAGATTTGGACTGGGTTACTAAGGCAACCTCCAAACTGACCTCCCTGCCTCTGGGCTTAAATTATGCCAGTAAATTCCCAACATTGCTCGAGCAATTTTTCTTAAATCTTTACCTTTTAAAAATTAATTTTGTCTCTTTCTCATTTAAATTCCTTAGATGGCTCCTCAGTACTTTTAAACCAATATCCAAATTCCTTAACACTGCTCACAAAGCCATGCATGATTTTATCTTTTCAAAGTAGTCTTTCTCTGCTTTCCCAATCTATATGGTCCAGTCACAGTAAGTGTCCTTCCTTCATTTCCCTGACTTTATCAATATATCACATCATCACCTTCAGACCATTATATATGCTACTCTCTCTGCCTTAGATACTTTCCTTTTGCCAAGAAACTTTCATTGATCTTTCATGTCACATTAAGCACTAATGCTTTGAGGAAATCTTCCTGACCTAGCAAGTCCAATGTGGATTCATTCTTATGTACATTTTTGCCCTCCCATACTTCCCTTATTGTCATATGGTTAACTCTACATGCGATAGGAGTATTTTCTATGAGGAATTAACATTTTTATTAATATTTTTATTGATATAGTAGCCTCTCCTACTAGACTATAAGTTCTATGAGAGAAGGATTCAGTTTTATTTCTCTATCAACTGTTAGCTTGTATGCAAGCAACAAATACACTCAGGCTACTTAACCAAAAAAAAAAAAAAAAATTATCAAAAGGGCATGGATTAGCCCACAACATCAAAAGAAAAACTGAGGAACCATTTTTAAAGAAAAGGTAGGTAACATGGTAGTTACAGTGAGCTAGAAAGCAGGATGAACAAATGAGTGAGACCATACTATAAAGAAAAATCAGTGCTATTTTCTATCCTTGTATCACTCTGCTTAAGATTCAAATTCTCATGATAGAGTCCTATTAAGCTAGTTTGGGCACATCTAAGGCTTATGGTGGGGAATGTGTAGTTTCCCAAACAAAATAGGAATGCTGCTATCAATAAAAAGAATGGGCGCAGAATAAACAAAAACAACAGAGGTCTACTATAAAAGTATTTACCCACAGCAATAAATATTTGTAGAATGAATGGACATCTGAAGTAGACTAAACTTAGTGGAGTTTGCTGCTATACCAGTTATAATAGAATACTTGGAATTGTTCAAGTCGCATTACTGAGGTATGACTGAAATGTAAAGAGTTGTACATATTTATTGTATACAACTCAATGAGTTTTGAATAAGTATATACCTGTGAAACCATCACCACCATCAAGACCACGGATATATCCATCACCTCCCAGAGTTTCTTCTTACTGCCTTTTTTATTAGTAGTGGTAGTAGTACTAGTAGTAGTAGCAGTAGTAGTGCGTGTATGTGTGTTTAGAACACTTAACGTAAGATTTGCCCTCTTAGAAAATTTTAAGTATATAATACTGAATTGGTAACTATAGGCACTATGCTAAGTAGAAGATCTCCAGAACTTATTTATCTTGTATAACTGAAACTTTGTACCTTTTGACCATCACCTCCCCATTTCCCCCCGTCCCTACTGCATGGCAATCACCATTCTACTCTCTGCTTCTACGTGTTTGACTATTTTAGATTCACATATAAATGAGATCATACAGTATTTACCTTTCTGTATCTGGCTTACTTCACTTAGTATAATGTCTTCCAGGTCCATTCATGTTGTCACAAATGGCAACATTTCCTTCTCTTTTAAGGCGAAATAATATTCCATACCACGTTTTCTAATTCATTCATCCATTAATGGACAGTTAGGTTGTTTCCATATGTTGGTTATTGTGAATAATGCTGCAGTGAACATGGGACTGAAGCTACTTTTTGAGATCTTGATTTCAATTTGTTTGGGTAAATACCCAGAAGTGGGATTGCTAGTTCTATTTTTAATTTTTTGGAGAACCTTGATGTTTTCCATAATGGTTTTGTCAATTTACATTCCTACCAGCAATGTACCAGGGTTCCCTTTACTCCATATCCTCACCAACATTTGTTATCTTCTTTTTTTTAAAATAATAGCCATCCTAGTAGGTGTGAGGTAATATCTCATTGTGGTTTTAATTTGCATCTCCCTGATGATTACTGATGTTGAGCACCTTTTCAGGTACCCATTGGCCATTTTTGTCTTCTTTGAGAAATGCCTATTCACGTACTTTGCTCATTTTTTAAATTAGGTTATTTGTTTCTTGCTATTGAGTTGAAGGAGTTCCTTATAAATTTTAGATATTAACTCCTTATCAGATAGGTGGTTTGCAAATATTTTTTTCCCATTCTATAGGCTGCCTTTTCATTTTGTTGATTGTTTCTTTGGCTGTGTAGGAACATTTTAGTATGATGGAGTCCCATTTGTTTATTTTTTATTTTGTTGCCTGTGCTTTTGGTGGCAGATCCAAAAAACAATTGCCAAGACTAGTGCCAAGGGTTTTTTCCTCTATGTTTTCTTCTAGAAGTTTTATAGTTCCAGATTTTACATTTAACTTTTTAATCCATTTTTAGTTGAATTTTGTCTATGGTGTGATATAGGGGTCCAAATTTATTCTTTTGCATGTGGATATCCAATTTTTCCAACACCATGGAGACTATCCATCCTTTCCCCATTTTGTATTCTTGGTGCCCTTGTTGAAAATCAGTTGACAGTATATGCATGGGTTTATTTCTTTGCTCTTGATTCTGTTCCATTGATCTGTGTATCTGTTTTTATGCCAGTACCATACTCTTTTGATTACTGATGCTTTGTAATATGTTTTGAAGTCAGGAAATGTGATGCCTCCCGGTTGGTTGTTCTTGCTCAGGGTTGGCTAATAGATTTGGAAATTGAAAACAGGGTATCTTTATATAATTTATAAATTCTTAAATATGAGTCAATTTATTGTCCAAAAGGTCCATGTTTGTTAGAGGCAATATATTATAGTGGTTAAGGAATTGAACTGGAGCTAGGCTTTGAGGTTTCAAATCTTGACTTTAACGCTTAATACCTATGTGACCTTGGGAAGTTAATGTCTTTAACTTTCAAAAGGAGATAATGATGGTACCTTCCTTCTAAGGTTGTTGTAAAGATTAAATGAGTTATTACATATGAGTGGCTTAGAACAGTCCTTGGCATATAGTAAGGGCTATATGAGTCTTATCTTCATACCTCTTCATACTTACTTTTACCCATTCATACATCAATATACCTCTTATCTAAGGTAAAGAACTCCAGAGTTATTCAAATATACACACCTGAACAGTAACTGACTTGACTATTTGACTTACGATTCTTTACACAAAGACAACAAATCCAGGTAAGCAGCTCTGCTGAAAGAATTCTGCCTCAATGAAATTTATTTCTGTTTATGCTACATATTGCAATATCAAAAATTATAAACAGATTATATAGAAATAGTCAATTCCAATAAATAACCTCGGTACAGGAAAAACTGTACTTTTAAATGAAATACTGTAATAGTAGGCTTATCACTTAAAAGAAAAATATTGACACCCACTACAGACAATTTTTAAAAGGCTTTTACTTCTTTGTCTAAATGCTCAGCAGACAATAATTACCTTTATGTGATAAGCTAAGGTTAGGATGCAGTAAAAACTACTACAAAAAATAATCGTTATGGAATTCTCATTCTCTTGGCAATAATCTGCAAAAGCTAAATAGCATTCTACTGGGAACTTTGCAAGCATAAGAAATTTTTGTTGACTGTTTCTTGATTACTTAAGTGAGACTATGAATATTGTTTTTGTACTTCCTTATTCACATCAAATTCCAAAGACAGGAAGTTTTCTTCTGTGCATTAGACATTATTTTTGAAGATATGGTCATAACTGACATACAAATGTTTACACTAATGCATATTTCTCAAACTGTTCTTGTGCTTGCAACAGAAACCCTGTCAAACAGAATCTGACTTGGTACCCCTGCATCTTTTCTAGAAGAAAGGAATGTGGCTCTGATTGAAGCTGGAGTGCAGAAAACAAGGGCCTTTGGTCCTCAGGTTCCCCTTTGTTCAAGTCCCTCCCACTCTCATCCTATTGGCATTTGAACAGTACTAGGCAGACAATTGTGTGCTCTGCTGAACAAAGGTCTTACTACAGAGAGCACTGGATTAAAACCACTGACCTAGATTAGAAGGGCCCTACTTGGAGGGTTGTACCACTGTATGAAAATGGGAAACCTTAAGACCTAATTTTCTTATCTGTGAGCTGAAAAGGGCTTACCACAAATAAGTTAAGAAATAGGAAATAAATGTTTTTAAATTGTATGTTAGGTTTCCAAATAATGTTTGATTGTTTTCTTAAACTGCCAAACATTTAAAGCAATGGATCCAATTATTTAATACTAAGTTTATCTTATGTATGGTAACTTTGTGAATTTTCTACACATGGCATCTAACTATAGGATCTGGAGACTTAGGTTATATTAATGTCAACAACATTTCACAGTGTTTTTAAAATCAGTTGATCTTCTGAAACCTTCAATATTTGTGTAGTGTATTTCCTTGTGATTTTTTCCAATCATTTTTATACTTTAAAAAAATTAATAAGCACAAACCTCAATTAAATAAAGTTGGGAGACCAAAAGGGGAGCTCTCATGCCATGTGGCAATAGCAGAGCCCAATAGGAAGAAGAAAGACTCCTCTTCTTTCTTGGCAAGGACTCAGCCAATGAAAAACTATGGACTCTTTGTTTACTATAGCCCTCCCAACGTCCTTTTCACCCTCTATAAAAGTGTTCTCCCTCCCTTGCTGTGTGGGGACTTGGATGTGGCTAGCCAGGTTTGCAAACCCCAAATTGCAATTTTCTACTGATCCCGCATAAACCCATCTTTGCTGGTGAAACATCTAGCAGTCCACATTTGTTTCAGGTCAACATTTTGGTGGCCCATATAGGGACCAGAGAAGACCCTTGAAGGCTCTGGGGCTAGTGAGCAAACAGGTGAAGGACCCACAGTTGAGCCTTTTGCCACTCACTGCTTTTCTCGCCAATGCTAGAGTTTGAAGGTCTTTCTCCTGGATCTAAGCTTATGGCCTCATTGTGTTTGAAGCTCTCCAGGCTTTATTCAGGATCTATTTTAAGGTTTTGCCTTTCTGGTTAAGCCCTTGCTCTGTACGTAAGTACTCATTTGGCACTTTGGTCTGATTCTGAAATCAAACTGTTTCAACCAATGCTAGCTGGGAAGCCGTCAGCTCATTCCTTTGGGAACACGGCATGCTTCACTAAAACTGTGTAGGTTCAACCATTGGCCCTTTTCTTTGGAATAAGGGCTGTTCTCTAGAAACTGGCTGAAAAAGCCCTTTGCCTGGCTTCTCCGGGACAAAGCTGCTTCCTTAGAACTGGCTGGTGTTAGCTTGCCAACTGTTTGAATTGAGCTGTTTGAGCTGTAAGCTGTTAGCTGTTTGAAAATTATTCTTTTACACTAGAGAAAAACCTCTGAGAAATGGGATCCCAGTTATCTAAATATTTTGGGGTTGCCTCCCCTACAGAGACTCTGGCCAATTTTATGTTAAAAACTACCATCTTCCTTATATGCATTTCTAACTAAATGGACTGACCAGACCAAAGGCAATTTAGAATATCAGTGGCCATTATGGAGAACTTTAGATATCCCCAAATTTAATTTTCTTAAAATCAATTAGACTGCAAAAGCTCAAAAATTTCCAGAAATGAGTGGAATACTTATTTCAATTGGTATTTTGAGGCTTCCCAACATTATCAGGAGTCTAAAATTGCCTCTCTGCAAAATAAGATTTTAAGATTAACTGAAGCTAACTATTAAGGAAAGATAAAGTGGTTCCTGAAGCCTTGGGTCCTTCTTCCTTGGCTTCTTTGCCTCAGGCTCCACCTCTGGCAACATCTTCTCTCTCTCCCTCAGCTCCTCATGGCCAGACTCTGCCTGCAGTGTCATCTTCCTCTTTCCCTTCTGCACACCTATGCTTCCTCTATACCCTCAATGCTCCCATATTAATTCTCTCTCCAAACTTCCCCTTTTCTCTGAAACTCTCCCCACTCTCTTTTCCTCTGAACTTGTCAGAAACTTTCTCTTTAAAATGAAGCCTTCTGAGATCCAGAGGTTAAACCCTTAATTTCTTTTAGTCCCTGGACTAAAGCTGAACTGCAATCCATATTCAGATATTTCCCCAAAATAAATAAAGATCCTCACAGATTTGTTGAGGAATTTAATACAGTCATTAAAACTTATCAACCTGGTTTCTCTGACTTATATCAGCTAGTTCATATGCTTGTCAGTGAAAGCCACGGCCAGCATTGGATGAAAACCTCTAACTGGGAAAATCCTGAAAGGTCTCTAAAATTACAGCTAGGAGACCAGCTCAGTAGCTTACTCTATGATCAGACTCTGGCAATTGCTAGGCGACTTCATCAAGCAATTCTTAGCGCTTTTCCTAAGCCTATTGATTGGAGCAAAATTCAGGCTTGCACACAAAAAATCTGATGTATCTGTTCATGTTCAATACAATCAACTTCAGATTATTTATAAAGAAATTTTGGTCTTCCTCCAGATGTTGATTCCACCCAGGGAAGTTTTTAAATCTATTTATATTAATGGGCTGAACTGGGACCTTTCCCTTCTAGTAAAAAGGAGCAGGATGGAATAGAAAACTACGTCCATCCAGATTTAGTTAATCTGGCAAACCAGCTGTCTTGTACTCTAGATGAGTAAGCTAAAAGGAAGATTGCCAGAGTTCTTAATCTTCAACTCCAACAAATGAAGTCTCCTAAATGAAACCAAAACCTTCCCAGTTTCTGCTATTACTACAAAGAGGCAATACACTAGAAAGGAAATTGTTACAAAATTAAGAACTTCAAACACCATGAACCCTCTAACCAGCCTTTCCAATGTCCTCCCAATTCTTCATGATGGGACTCCAAGGAACTACGGGTGCTCTTCCCAATCCTATCTCTGACTCAGCTTGGAGAAACATCTCTCCAGATGAGGATGAATCTCTTCCAGTCCAAACTGACAATGGAGACATACTTTCAGTGCTCAACCCCACTCTACTGAGCAGCGCCTGTGTCAGAGTAGTAAACCAGTTCAAATAGTGGAGTTCTTAATGAATCTCAAGAGGTTCCTGTCTCTGAACATATTCCCTTTTGTTTAAGCCCTTTGAGAGATACACATTCTTTTCTACTTAGTTCCTCTACCTCTACCTATTTATAGGCAAAGACTTCTTAGAGAAGTATGTTAGAATTTCTTTCTCCCAAAAGGGGTTAATAATTCTAGTATTTGACAGTAGTTGTCAAAGTAACCAACCAGATGAATTAAATAATATCTTTGACATCTTTTATTTGTCCCATCTCTGATGGTACTAGAGAAAATTCTGGAAACACCAATCATTTGTCCCAATTTGAATCAGCTATACCACTTTCCTTACGGGCAAAATCTTCAGCTGGTATCAGCAAAATTCACAGTGGACCACCCATCAAGATCCACATAAAATCCCTCAAAATCTCTTCCCAGGATGAATCAGTACCCTGGAGGTAAAGCAGCCCTTCAAGGCATAAAGCCCATAGGAGAAGATTACAAGGCTCAGGGTTCATTATCTTTTGTACCAGACCCTGTAGCATTCCCATTTTATCAGTAAGAAAACCTAAGGGCTCAGGGGGGAGGTTTGTCCAGGACCTCCAAGCAATAAACAACATTGTTATCCCTCGACACTCTGTTGTTCTTAACCCTCATGTGGCACTAATATCCATTCCCACTGAAAGGAAATTCTTTACTGTATATCAATTTATGCAGTGCATTCTTTAGTATTCCAGTTGATGAAGCTAGCCAATACATTTTTGCCTTCACTTGGGAAGGAAAACAATTCACCTGGACAGTAATGCCTCAGAGAATCCTTCTTATTTCTCACAAATCCTGGAGGTTGATCTGAATGATACAAAGTTCCCTAGGGGCTCTACTTTGTTGTAGTATGTGGATGATTTGCTTCTTTGTTCTCCTTGTCAAGCCTCCTTACTAAAGTTTTTAGCCTTAAGGGAATATAAGGTCACCAAAGAAAAATTGCAGTTTGCCCAAACCCAGGTGTGATACTTATGGCATCTGACATGAGAATAAGGACTACACCTAGATCAGATAGACTTCATGGTGTCCTAAGTTTCCCAAAATCCAAAACTAAGCACCAATTGTGAGGTTTTCTCAGACAAGTTGGTTATTGCCAAAATTGGATCCAAATTTCTCTCTCATGGCCAAACCTCTGTATGTTTTACTAAACAATAACAACCCTGACCCAATTTTATGGGAAGAACTGGACAACGTAGCTTTCAAAGTCTTAAAGGAGAGTTTGATGACCCCTCCTTCCCTTGGGCATCCCAATTATCAGATTCCCGTTTTCCTTTTTGTATATGAAAAGGAAGAGAATGCCCTTGGGGTACACATCCCAAAACACAGGGACAACAACAGCCCATAAGGTATTAGAGCCAGCAACTGGACCCTCTGGCACAGGGATACCTCTTGTCTTAGAGCCATTGTGTCCACTGTCCTTTGGTTAAGACCACCAAGAAAATCATTGTGGGAATCCCCTTTAGCTATTTTTGTACTTCATGCAGTAGAAACTTTCTTGAATTCTCATCACACGCAACATTCCTCAGCCAGCCGCCTCACTTCCTATGAAGTCCTTTTGTTAAATGCTTCTCACATAACTCTTTTATGTTATAATTATATTAACCCAGATACTCTTCTCCCTTCCATCAGCAATGAAGTCCTTCAGGACAGCTTATGCTGATGGATCACCTCCTCACTCCTTGTGATGATCTACAGGAAGATCCTCTAGGTAACATTGACTTCTCATGGTTCCCTGGTCATTCTTATTTAAATGGTGACAATGGCAAATGTTTTGCTGCGTATGCTATTGCAACTCCTTTAGATTTTGGTGGAGCATCATCTTTACCTGTGGTTACTTTAGCTCAACAGGATGAATTATGTTCTCTTCCACTGATTTGTACTTTAGCCAAGGACAAAACTTCCAGTATTTATACTGACAGTAGATATGCTTTCAGAGGAGTAGCTCATGATTTTGGAAAGTTGTGGAAGCAACATAGCTTCCTTACTTCCAGAGGAATAAAAAAAAGTAAATGGCCCCATGTTTAGGAATTATTGGATGCAATACTTCTACCTGCTACTTTAGCTATTATTAAAATTCTGAGGCTTTTTAAACTTGACTCTCTGAAAGCTAAGGGAAATCACCTTGCTGATATTTCCACAAGAAATGCTGCCTTTATAGGGACCAAGAGCAGCCAAATCTCTGTCATGGTCCCAAGGGATATTTTCCCAAATGATAATTAGAAAAACTGGCTGGAGAAGCCCAACAATTGGCCTCAGAAAAGGAAAAACAAGATTTGAAATTCAACAGTTGTTTGTTTGATAAAAAGAGAAAGCTCTGGTTTGGCCCAAATAACAACCCAGTCCTAACAGAGACTCTAAAATGCCCACTCCTCACCACTGTGCATGCATTAAACCATTGGTCTACAGACAAAATGATAGCATTCATGAATCAATATTGGTGGGGAAATATTAACAAGGCCACAAAAATTGTCTACCTCACTTGTTCCACTTGTCTGAAGTACAACCCAAGGAAGCCTGTTCATACTGCTCTCCAACATTTTAAACTGCCTAATGGACCATTTGAGATCTGGCAAGTGGATTTCATACAATTTCCTCCATCTCATGGATATAAATATAGTTTAGTCATAGTCTATATATTTTTACACTGTACTGAAGCCTTCACTTGCAAACAGACTACTATCTCTTCTGTGGCTATAGTTTATTTGGAAAAAATTATACCTACCTGAGAACTCTTATCAAACTTCATGGCTATCAAGGAACCCATTTTACTGTCTAGGTACTTAAACAAGTTAGTACTGTTTGGCTGGTTTTACAAAATTTTCACTGTGCTTACCGCTCTTAATCCTCTGGTTTAGTCGAATGCTCTATTAAGACTCAAGTGTCATTATTATTTTTCTTTTTTATGGTTTTTTGACATCTTTATTAGAATATAATTGCTTTACAATGGTGTGTTAGTTTCTGCTGTATCACAAAGTGAATCAGCTATACATAAACATATATCCCCATATCTCCTCCCTCTTGCCTCTCCCTCCCACCCTCCCTATCCCACCCCTCTAGGTGGTCACAAAGCACCAAGCTGATCTCCCTGTGCTATATGGCTGCTTCCCACAAGCTATTTTACATTTGGTAGTGTATATATGTCCATGCCACTCTCTTACTTCATCCCAGCTTCCCCTTCCCCGTGTCCTCAAGTTCATTCTCTGTGTTTGCATCTTTATTCCTGTCCTGCCCCTAGGTTCTTCAGAACCTTTTTTTTTTTTTTTTTTTTTTTAGATTCCATATGTATGTGTTAGCATATGGTGTTTGTTTTTCTCTTTCTGACTTACTTCACTCTGTATGACAGTCTCTAGGTCCATCCACCTCACTACAAATAACTCAATTTCGTTTCTTTTTATGACTGAGTAATATTCTATTGTATGTATGCGCCACATCTTCTTTATCAAGTGTCATTATTAATGTTCAGTTGACAAAATTTGTAGAGGCCTTCCAACCAAATACCTTGGCCAAGATACTGGCATTGGTCCTTCTAAATCTTAAATCTATGCCTTTTGGAACTCATAAACTCTCACCATTTGAGATAGTCACAGGATGCCCAATGTACTTGGCTCCTCCTTCTTTTGACCCACACTGAAACAATGAGAGATACTCTGATATTGCAAAGGCCTAACTGCTTTTATTAAAAATAACCATGTTTTGGTGGAGCAATCTTTATACAGTGTTCTCTTGGGAGACAAAGACCATAAGCATCACACATTGCAACTTGAGATTGCATTTGTGGGAAAAGACACCTCCAGAAGAATGCTCTTCAACCTCACTGGAAAGACCCCTGTCATGTACTGCTAACCAACACTTTGCTGCCAAATTCCAAGGAAAAGACACTTGGATTCGTGTGACACTCCTAGAAAAGGTACTGTACCCTGACTGGAATTGCACATCATTTGGTGACCTGAAAGTAAAGATTTCCCAGAATTGAAGCAGATGACGTCTGATGAGACAGCTCTCCCAAGACTTTTGGGCCAGACCTAATGGAAGTTTGTGTCAAACATTTGATGGTGACAGAATGCTTCAGATGATCTCTAATGCCTATGATATTGATAACATATGGACATTACATAAAAGTGCCTGAGAGTTTCCCGTCCTTGTTAGTTGTATGTAACCTCAATAGGTTAGCCAACATTTTTTCTTCCAACGTGAGACACTACACTCAGGAAAGGTCCTTCCTAGCATTGAGAGCCAGAAAGCCACTGAAACTAGAAAACTTGACTCTTGATCAGCAATGCTTTCAGAGAAAGATCTTGATCAAAAGGGGGAAATATAAAATATTGATAAACAGAAACCTCAATTAAGTAGAGCTGGGAGACAGGAAAGGGGAGCTGTCATACCCGGCAATAATAGCAGGAAGAAGAAAGACTCCTCTTCTTTCCTATCAAGGACTCAGCCAATGAATAGCCGTGGAATCTTTGTTTACTATGGCCCTCCCAACTTCCTTTTCCCCTATATAAAAACATTTTCCTTCCCTTGCCATGAGGGGACTTGCACATGGCTCACCATGGTTGCAGAGCCCAGACTGAAATTCTCTTCTGACCCTAAACAAACTCAGCTTTGCTGGAGAAATATCTGACAGTCTGTTTGTTTTAGATCAACAATACCTAGGATATCCTCCCATATTTAAGATCAGTTAGACATTAAGCTATATTTTCCTCCAGGTTATTAAAATTATTGTTTATCTGTTACATTGAATTCTTTGTATTTCTGTTACATCCCATTTCCATTGACTTGCGAAGCTACCTTTATCATTTTAAGTTCCCATATATCTTTATCCCACTTCTTTTAGTATTTCATCTAATTTTTCATAGCTTCTTTTTTTATTGTAAAGTAACAAGGTGTTTGTGGACATTTTGAAAAAATTACAGAAAAGCATAAAAAAGAAAATTAAAATTTCTTATACATATTAAAATTTTGGAGAATTTTCTTCCAGTCATATGTATATTTTTACAAAAGATACTATAATTTTCATGAAGGAATAGCCCAAAAGATAAACTGAAGTAAGCAAAGATGGTTGCTGAACTGGCTTATAAGAAGGCTAAGTGCTCTGTAGGACAAAGCACAGATGTAAATTTAGGTGCCAGAATCTAGAGATAGAAGCTGGTGAAGTATATAAGAGCAGAGAAGGAAACTTGTAAATCTGTGAGTATGAGAGAACAGGGAAAACCAAACCAAAAACTCCCATGGCAGTGTGCTCTAAAAGTGCTAGGAAAACAAAAATGTCTAGTAAAATGTTTTAAAACTGTTTGCTGAGCTATGTCTCCTATAAGATCTTCAGTAAAATTCACATTACTCACTAAGGTTTTTGTTTAACAGGATTCTTTAGGGAGTGGTCTTCAAATTATTGGTTCATGTACTCTAAAATAAATTTTTTTAAGAACTTGAGAACATTTTTAGGTTCACATCAGACATTTTTCATCATGTGTAAATAGTCTCAAAATATACAATTTCTGACAAATATCAAGTATTCACATTTTAAAATAGAAATACTACCTCATTCACTTACAGCAGCTAATAGAATCAATATAAAAGCGGTTTGATACTATCTATCATCCACTAAAAAAAAATCATGAAGATTTTCTTTAACAGTGAAGACAATGGTAGGAAAAGGATCCAAAATATATCTCAGCACATTTTCAGACAGACCTACATTATGAGAGAGTACACATTCAGGGCAGTGAAGGTTTGGAAGTGAATTCACTTAAGAATATCTATGTCCTGTTGGAGCAAGAGGCAAAGAAGAGAGCTAACACCTGAAATATAGGTATAAAGTCTGCATTTCTTCCTTCTTTCCGGTCTTTCCTTGTTTTTCCTGCAAAAGTGAGGACACACTGTATATACAGTTTTGAATCTTAGAATTTCCACATGGCATCTTTTTAGGTTAAGTAATCTTCAAAGATATTTTAATTGTTTTGCATTATTCTGTCATGATTGTACCCTGTTATTTATTTATTTATCAGTTTTGAAATATTAATTTAGGAGTCATGCAGGAATTTGGGAAGAGTTTATATTCAGATTTTGAAGTATATAATTTCCAGGTCTTGTACGACTCTGAACTGTATTATCTACCACTTCAAGCTATTAAGGTTGTGGTTTCTCACCATCTGACCTGGGGTAATTGTGGAGCTTCCCCAGACCAGAAAGCCACAAAGTTGGAGTTCTTGCCCATTGTAATGGTACTCTTTCTAGAATAAATATTTCTCAAGTTTCTGCCCACTGTTGGATGTTTTCTGGTGCCTTCAAATGATTGTTTTTTAGTATTTTTTGCTCATGTTTTATAAGTGTTTATCTGTGGAGGAATCTCTTGACTTTTTCCTGACACTGTTACAGAAATCCTGCCCAAGTCAGTATTATTAGATTATTAAAAATCTTTGCTAATTTGATAAAGCAAAACTTACTACTTTTTAAATATTATAGTTCAGATTTTTAGTGTCATTGAGCATTTTATGTATATTTATTGGTTACTTATATTTTACCATTTGTAAGTTACCTGCTCGTTTCCTTTGCCTATTTTAAAATTACGGAGGCTTATTTTTTTTCTTATTGATTAAAAAGAGTTCTTTTTATTCAAATGTTATCACTCTACCAAAATTTTTAAAAATATACTTCCCTGTTAGTAATTTACCTTTACGTTTTGTTTATGATATGATTAACACATAAATTGGTTTTTAAAGGAGTAACATCTCTGCAAATTTGAATCTTGTTATCTAGAGGCCCAGCTTATCTTTCCATTTATATGAATTGGTGTATATCTATCCTGGTAATAGAGTGAATTTTAATATTGGTCTCATTTATTACATTTTAAAATATTTTCCTTTATTGATATCGCTAGGTATTTTCATTACGTATTTTTTTATTACAACTTCTGATTATTGTCATTTTACAGAAAATCTATACCCGCCTCACTAATTTTTAATCATTTTACTAAAGTTATATTATTACCTCACTTAATTCTCAAAACAATACTATTTGTAAGTAGTATTATTATCCCCATTTTTATATGAAATATTTCCACTATATATGGGTTTTAAAATGTATGGATTATAACATAATGAATAACCATGTACTTACCATCTACTTAAGAAATAGAACATTAAACTGTGAATCTACTTCCTGATACCATTTGCCTCACTGCCCACAGTTAACTACTCATTTAAATTTAGTATATATTATTCTCATGCAAGTTTATGTAGATTTATGATGTGGGCTATAAAGATATACAATATTGCTTTTTCATCTTTAAATGCATATATAAATAGTACCATGCCATGTATATCCATCCATCTTTTAAATTTAATATTGTGTTTGCACATTTTTCCATGGTGAAACATGTATCTCTGTTTTATTCATTTGAGCTTCTTTATAATATTCCTTTGTATAAATATATTGCATTTTACTTATAGTCTCATGTTTATGAGCTTTTTGGTTACTATAAATCTATACTATTGCAAATATTTATGTACATTTTTGTGTCTCTGTGCTTAAGTGCTGGGATTTTTCTACAACTTTACGAAAATTACTATCCAATAGTGACTAATTTACACTCCCACTAACAGTGTGTTATAGTTTCCATTTCTCTACATGTTTGCCAATCCTTGGTACTCTCAGAATTTAACTTTTGCCAATCTGATGAGTGTGAATGGGTATCACAACTTTAGAATTTGTATCTTCCTGATTCTAGTGATATTGTACTTCTTTCCCAAAGTATATATTTTTTCATCTGTTAAAAAATCTATTAATTGTCATTGTACAGACATATATTGAGTATTAACTATGTTGCAAACACTTCTCACATCAGTGTTGAAAAAAATCCTTGTCCCAGGATAAAAAATATAATAACAAAGTGAATAAACAAGTTATATGAGTTCTGTTCCAGTGTGGCTGAATAAGTTTCTAACCAACAGGCCTTCCCAAAGAAAACAACTATAAACTCTGGACAATAATTGAACTAAATTACCTAAAGGCTCTGAAGAGAGAAGAAAAGCATGTAGATTCTGAAGAAGACTCAAAAGATAAAATATGGACTGACACAGGATGAGTTTCCTGTTTGTTTGTTTTTTTAAATATTTATTTATTTATTTATTTTTGGCTGCATTCGGTCTTCGTTGCTGCGCACGGGCTTTCTCTAGTTGTGGCGAGCGGGGGCTACTCTTTGTTGTGGTGTGCAGGCTTCTCATTGCGGTGGCTTCTCTTGCTGCGGAGCACGGGCTCTAGGTGCGCGGGCTTCAGTAGTTGTGGTGCGCGGACTCTAGAGCACAGGCTCAGTAGTTGTGGCGCACGGGCTTAGTTACTCCACGGCATGTGGGATCTTCCCAGACCAGGGCTCAAACCTGTGTCCCCTGCATTAGCAGGCAGATTCTTAACCACTGCGCCACCAGGGAAGTCCCGAGTTTCCTGTTTTCATATCCTTTATCTTGAGGCAAATGGACAGGCTGCCAGTGACTCCACATGAGGTAGGAAAAACACTGATAGAAAATTTAGAGTCATTCTAGCTTGATGAACTAAGAGACAGAGTTTGGGGCATCCACAGTTGCTGGAAAGTAGAGGGGAGAATACTGGAAGGGAAAGAGCTAGAGAGAGAATGCTCAAATTTGTGGACAACTTTGCCCAAATCTCTGATCTGGAATCATCTAAGGGTAGGGCAGATTGCAAGCAGCCCAGAAAAAGGGAAAAAATAACTGAATCAAGACTTGCTGAATCAGCAAGAGTTGCTGATACTGTGTTCGCAGTTTAACTAAGTATATTGCCTACTAAAACAGAAATATAAACATCGTTCAGAGGAATATGACAAAATATAGAGCCTCCACAAAATATCATTCACAAATTACATGCTATAGTTTAAAGTCACTCAATATATGAAGAATATATTTTCTCAAAAGAAAATACAGCCAGTGGGGTTCAGCTTAGAAATTTTCCAGATGTTTGAATTAGCAGGCAATAACTTTAAAGCAACTATTGTAACTGTGTTTAATAAGGTAAAGAAAAATTAGTTTGTAGAGAAAAACTAAGAAATTTTAATAGAGAAAAATTTTTAATCTATAGAAAAAGTCTAATAGGAATCCGAGACAAAATACCTAACATCTGAAAAAAATATGAACTTGATGGTTGTAACTGCATAACGAAGAGAACAGAAGAACGAGTCTTTGAACTTGAAAATATCAATAGAAGTCATGTAGTCTAATAAACAGAAAGAAAAAAGATTGAAAAAAACTGAACAAAGCATCTGTGAAACAATGTCAGAAGTTCAAATATACATACAGTTGGAGTCCAGAAGTGTAGGGAGAAAAAGAATAGAGCAGATGAAATATTTGAATAAATAATGACTAGAAACTTCCCCAGTTTTGTGAAAGCCAGACATTTATAGACTAGGAAGCTCAGTTAACCCAAAGCAGTATCAAAATAAACAAAAAAATTCTGAAAGCCAACAACAGAGAGAAAATCTTGGAAGGAACAAGAAAACTATGACACATTACATAGAGGGAACAACAATTTGAATGATTTCTGACTTCTCATTAGAAAATATGAAGATTGAAAGGCAATGTATTTAAATTTTTAAACACGCAAAAAGTGATCAATCTAGAATTTTACATCCAATGGAGAAAATTTTTCCCAGAATGAAAAAGAAAAACATTTTCAAATAAAAGAAAACTACAGAAGTTTGTCACTAGCACATCTGCATTACAAGAAATGGTAAAGGAAGTTGTTCAGTAAGAATAACTTATTTCCATTTAGTTTCTTTAAAGTTGATAAGACTGAGTAAAGCAAAAATTATAGCATTTTCTTGTGGGGATTATAATGTATGTTGATGTAATATATGTGATAATTATAACATAAAGGATTTAGGTGGTTGATAGACCTATATGATTTCAGTATGTATTCCTATATATATTTTGTGTGAAGTAACACAATATAGGTTCTAAGTAGACTGTGAAGAGATAAGAATGTATATTTTAATCCCTAGAGCAAACACTTGAAATATGCAAAGAGGCATAATTAAAATCCAATAGATCAATGAAAATAAAATTCTTAAAGATATTTCAATAATCCAAAGAAGTCAGAATCAGTAAGAAGAGAACAAAAAACAGAGGAGACAAGGGAAAATAAATAATAATAAAATGGTAGACCCAAATCCAACCACATCAATAATTGCATTAAGTTTTAATGGCATAAACTTTCCACTAAAAAGCAGAACTTGTCAGCATGAAGAAGAAGTATGCTCCAATTATATCTTACCTATGAAAGACATACTTTAAATATGAAGACACAGAGATTGAAAACAAATAGATGGAAAAAGGTATACCATACAAATAGGAAACACAAAAAGTCTGGAGTGGATAAATTATTAACAAATAAATTATGTACTATGTTATAAGATAATAAGTACTATGAAAATTTGTAAAAGTAGAGCAAAGTATGGGGAACAGGAGTATGCAGAGGTTATAATTTCAAATGCGTTGGTCAACATAGACCTCATTGAAAATGTGACATTTAACAACAACAGGACAAGCTCTGCATGATCAAAAAGTAAGAAGCAATCAAGCTCAGTCTCATAACCTAGTTAGAGTGCTAACACTACTGCTGCTGTTGATGGTGATGAGACAACTGACCTCCAGGTAGTTCCTCAGTTATTACATAATTAATTCTGTTCTTTGTATCATTCACTCTGATCCTTGTATTATTCACATGCCATTCCCTGACTGTTCCAAAAAGCAAAGAGAAGAAACTGGGTCCATTATCTCAAGTCGTGGGCGAGAGGGACCTGGAATTATTCCCCTACCAAAGACTATAATCAATGATGAAGAGGTAATTCATCCAAAAGAAAGTCAATTCAGATGGGGTAAATGGAATGTATGCTGTTGTGTTAAAAAAAAAAAAAAGTCAAAAGTTACTAGAGATTTTCTTTAAGTTTGAATTCAATTTGAGTAAAAATTTTTGAATATTTACTATAATGCACCATGCTAGGGCTGTGGATAACACTATGAATAAGAAAAGAACTTGCCTCAAGCACAATCATTCAAACAAGTAACTTTGATGTTTTGTGATAGATGTTATTATGAAAGTTTGTTTAAAGTGAAGACAAAAATGGAATACCTGGGAAGGCAAAAGAAAACTAGAAATTAGATAAGTCATGAAGGATGAACAGGTATATGTTAGGCAGACAAAGAAGGAAAAGTGGATTGAAGGCAAATATTTGGAGGTGTGAAACGATATAGCATGTTCGGTGTATATTAAGAATCCCAAAATAGCTGTAACACAGGGTTTATAGTGCAAGAAAAGACTACACAGTTAACATAAAGATACGTTAAAGAAGAATGTTAAAATACAAAGGAATTTGGTATTGAGGAGACATATAATGCTTTTAAGTAGGGAAGTGCCATGATCAAATCTGTGTTTTAAATTATGTCTCTGGAAACCGTCTAAAGGATGAGTGGGTAAAAGTGAAGATACTGAAGAAAGAGAAAGCAGTACAGAGGCTTTTGTCATGGTCTAAACAAGAGGTGAGTCCCAAATTAATGGCTGAGGCTAGAATGTGTATTTGAGAATGTTTCTTAACTAGAGGTAACATGAAAATTATGAAAAAGGGAGGTACAAAAAGACTTTATTTATGAATCAGAATGTATGAATCTGAATTTCCCATTTTGAGCAATAAGAGGGGCAGTGTTGCTTTTGAGTGAATTAAGAAAGGCAAAAAGGGGGCTTCCCTGGTGGCGCAGTGGTTAGGAGTCCACCTGCCAATGCGGGGGACCAGGTTCAAGCCCTGGTCGTGGAAGATCCCACGTGCCACGGAGCAGCTGGGCCCGTGCGCCACAACTACTGAGGACGCGCTCTGGAGCCTGTGAGCCACGACTAGTGAAGCCTGCATGCTTGGGGCACGTGCTCCGCAACAAGAGAGGCCACCGTGGTCAGGGGCCCGCACACCACGGCGAGGAGTGGCCCCCGCTCGCTGCAACTAGAGAAAGCCCGCGTGCAGTAACGGAGACACAACTCAGCCAAAAATAAATAAAAGAAAATAAATAAATTTATTAAAAAAAAAAGAAAGGCAAAAAGGAGAACAGATTTAGGTTGAGCAGGAGATAGGAATGATGAGCTTCCATTTTAGATACGCTGCATTTGAGATGAACGGAGGATAAAGAGAGAGAGACACACATAATAGGTGATTGTTCTGGCATTCCAGAGAGAGTCCAGACAAGGGAATACAATTTTGGAGTCCTTTCCAAATGAGTATTATTTGAAAGCATGTAAGTAGATGAGAACATCTTGTGGGAGTGTAAGAAATGAGAAGGAAAGTCGACCAAGGACAAAATACTGGGGACACCAACACCTAATGGACATGAAGAAACAACAGCAAAATAAAATTGAATCAGTAAGAGGATAACCAGGAAATATGCAATCTGCATGAAAATATATTTTTAAATAAAGAAGGATGAAAGGAATAGAGACTCCAATATAGGAGCAAGTACAAATGAGGATTTAACGGGAATATTAAATTGCCAGAAACAGGCAAAACTATACTATTCGAAATACATCGTCAGAACTACCACTTAGCCATTTGGAAAAAAAAAAAACTGGAATTCTATCTCATGTTTTATAAAAAAAATTAAGTCTAGATGGATCAAAGATTTAAATTTATAAAAATTGAAGAAATACAATTAGTTAAATGTAAAATAGGTGGATGTTTTTATAATATTGGAGTAGATAAGACCTTTCATACAAAAACACAAAGAAAAACCAAAACCACAAGAGTAGTTACAAAAGAAAAAGGCAAATGAGAAAAATGGTAATGCATATGAAAAAGCCTTCCCTCTCATCATATACAAAGAGTTTCATAAATCAGTTTTGAAAAATAAAGGCAAAGATTCCAAAAGAAAAATGACCAAACGATGTCTCTGGTCTAGAACCACTGGAGGGCAAGGATAGTAGTGAGAGTGAACTGTTTGTCAAATGCTAGACTTGTCACCAGCTCTAACTTTGGCATTATTTTTAGCTTTTCTTTACCTTTCGTGTGTTACAGAAAATGCCATGGGAGAGTAAGCCAAGAGAGTAAGGAACAACAAACCAGGGGCCATGAAAGAGGAGTAAGAGTTAATGGTTTTCTTTATCAGTATTGTCTTTTAAATTATGTATCCAAATCTCCATTCCAGGATCTGGGAAGAAGGAAGGACAACCATTGAGGCTGATCCCTATTTCTGGAAATGTAGAGAACTCATGGAAACTGGAATGATTGATGCTCAGAGACACATCAAATGGATCTAGGTGTGCAATATAAAACTCTTCTGTTGGGACTTCCCTGGTGGTCCAGTGGTTAAGACTTTGCCTTCCAATACAGGGGGTGCAGGTTCAATCCCTGGTCAGGGAGTTAAGATCCCACATGCCTAGCAGCCAAAAAAACCAAAATATAAAACAGAAGCAATTTTGTAACAAATTCACTGAAGACTTTAAAAAAAATGGTCCACACCAAAAAAAAATTTTAAAAAGCAAACAAAAACAACTCTTCTGTTTACACCATAAAATATCTTTTAAAATCTACTAGTGCTTTTTATAGAAATTATAGCATTCTTTCTGTCTATTCCTTGAAGAAAGGTTAGTATTGGTGAGCAGAGAAACTGCACAGTAGAACAGTTATTTTCCAGGGTAATTTGGGAGATGATGCTCTTGTTGGATTTTCAAATTAGGGTGAAAAGCCTAGATATATTTTGGATTAAACTGCCTTAGTCTCCCTCCATGACTGTAAACTGTTGAATAGAAACTGGCCTGGCATGGGCTGCAATGTCCCTAAGAGATCTGTTTCAGGTAGGATAGACTTTGCTATGCTAGAGTAACAAACAGACTTCGAAATCTCTGTTTATTTTTTCATTCAGGTAACAGTCCAGTGCAAGTCAGGCAGCTCTCCTGAGCAGCTCCCGTCCAAGTGGTGACTCAGGAACCATGGATGCTCCTGTATTTAGGTACAGCTGAAAAAAATGTACAAGGTTAATACTGAAGGGGAATACAGGAATAGAGAATTGTTTGTATTGTTCAGTATTGTTTTAAGGTCTGGTTCTAAAAGTGTTTAACATTATTTCTGCTTACACTCACTCCATTGACCTAAACTAAGTCACATGGCCCCCCACATAATTTCAAGGGAAAATAACCTGTGCAATTGCCTTATGTGCCCAGGAAAACAGTGTGTTGAATATATAACACAGTCAGCCACAGTCCAGATTCTGGTCAACAAAATTTGTCTTGTTCTTCCTCTCATAAATCAAGCAAACTCACATCTGCCTCCTACCCAAGGGAAATAGTCCAATTCTCCTTCATTCACTGCATCCATCTCAGGATCCAGGATCTCTGTCCTCTCCACCAGACCTATCTGTGGCTCCTCATGGTCAGGTGACTTATGAACCAAAAAGACAAGTTATATGCTCTCTCACCTCAACTCCAAACACAGGATATCTTCAATAAGTATTCTGAATTAGGAAGGGAAAGAGTAGAAGATACAGTCAATGTTCTTTAGTAGTTCTGAAATACCACTGCACAGATACTGTGGAAGTCTCACACCCGAGGTGGGGAAAGGGTAGCGAGGAAGGGGTTGCTGGACTAGGCCTTGATTCTACTCCCTGGGAAGAATTATCTTATCATTTCTTCTCTGTGGCCTCTGGTTATGACCCCTTGGAGCCCCTTCATTTTCATTATTCTCCTAGGCACATCTGAAAAGAGTTTGGAGAGCATGCCATCCTTGGAGGAGGCACTCCACGGCTGCTTTCTGTATGTGGGAGTGCAAAACTTGATGCCGGTATTTGAATTTAAAAATACTTTTCTCAAGAGTGCACTTTTGGTTTCCTTGACAATACATTTCCCTCAAAAACTTTGTAGATTTCTGATCTATTTGCTTCAGCCAGTTTAGTGTTAGTCAGTAATCATACCCAAAGTTATTTCCTAAAAATAATATTCAAATCTATTTTACATGGCTACTTTCTCTACCCTCATGCCTTTTTCCCACTCAACTTAATGGTGGTTGTCATTGGATTCTTTGAACAATTGGGGTCAAGCCAAATCCTACTCTGATCTTTGCCCTGAAACACTTTATTCAACTGGACATTTTTTTTTTTTTACTATGTCTTGTCACTCAAAGTCTTTTTAGTTCAATCTCTATAAACAGTTAGGTTTTCCAACCCCAAAAGACCTTTAATTTATGAACTCTTTCATTTCTGCTTGCAAGCTGACTTATTCTTCCCTGAGCTCATTTTTTCTTTGTAATATTGATACTTTGTGAACTGCAGTTAATAATAGATAACATACACTAGGGCTATGAAGCATTTCAACATCTAAATAGAAATCATCACTGGTATATAATCTTCCTTCTAAGTTAGAGTAGGCAATGGTTTTTAGCAAAGATTTACCATATTCCCAGACTTAAGTATCAGTTTCCCCATCACCTGCCATCTACCCTAAGGCTTTATATTTTCATATTTTGTTGGAGCAGCACCCCACCTCAAGGTGACAACTTCTATGTCAGTGTAAGTAATATAAGCTCCTTTAATTCCATCCCCAAACCCTCAGTGACTTAATAAAACACTTAATAATTAGTGCTTAATAAGGTAATAAAATTACTCTTTCAACATGAGAAAAATCTTTTTTTCACTTCCCATTCATCTCATGTGGTCAGAAATGATCAAAACAGAGCTTGAGCTATGGTAAGTGCTCAAAAAACTAGCTATTACTGTTATTATTGTTATTATAATACTAGTAGCCATAGAGTTACAAAAACCTAACAGGAAATTTTGTCAGCAATAAACACAGCTGCAGGCAATATTTTGAATACAGTATTAGATGAGAGATATAGTTTTTAGTTTTCTACAGCTGCCACAATGAAGTACCATAAATTGGGTGGCTTAAACAATGAAAATTTGTCTCACAGTTCTGATGGCTAGACATCAAGGTCAAGGTGTCAGCAGGGTTGATTCCTTCTGACAGCTGTGAGGAAGAATCTGTTCCATGTCTCTCTGCTAGTTTCTGGTATTTTGCTGGAAATCCTTGACATTATTTGATTTGTATAAGCATCACCCCAGTCTCTGCCTTCATCTTCACATGGTGTTCTCCCCGTGTGTGTATCCATCTCCAAATTTCCCCTTTTTAAAGGGATACCAGTCGTATTGGATTAGTGCCAATCCTAATGACCTCATTTTAACTTGATTACCTCTGTAAAGATTCTATCTCCAAATAAGGTCACATTCTGAAGTATTGGAGGTTAGGATTTCAACATACAAGTTTGAAGGAGGCACAATTCAACTCATAACACATAATTACCCATTAATAAGTAATATTTCCACTGAAGTATTTCTTACTTAAGTTACATAGTGGCTAATAATTCTCACCAGTCTCTTCATGAATGAGATCTAGATATTTGTATTAGAAATCCAATGTACATTCTTTACTCTTTACTGGGCATAATTATGCTTAAGTTAATGTATAGCAAACTGTTGTATTGCACTGATCTCAAGAAATCTTTCTGTTGCTTCCTATTTCCCAGAGTTCAAGATACCCTCTGTCTTCTGCATATCATAATAAATGATTAACTATGACAGAACAAGGAAAATCAGGTGGGCAGAATACATCTTTTAAAAGGTTGACTTAAAGAAGGCTTCTTTCCACGTTATAGCTGTGTAAAAACTATGGCATCATCTAAAGTCTTCTACTGCAAAATTGTTTCACATTGTTATAAAATAAACCTTAGTAGGCTTAAATAAATATGAAAAGAATAAGACTGAGAAAAAATTACTGAGGCATTCATTTAATTAAAATCAATATCTTCATCATTTTCTGTGTTTATTGATATTTTATATTGTTAGTTACTTGAATAAGGTGAACCTTCCATATCATTTACAATGTGGTGAACCATAAACTGGTAGCTATACTAAAGAAAAATTAATGCATGTTTTAGGTCACAGAGACTGCCAAATAAACTGTTATTGCGATCAGATTGTTTTATTGAAACTATACAAGTACTCACATACGGAAGTAATAGTTGTCGGTAAAAGGTTGAAAGATGTGGGTTTGTTTTTTTTTTTTTTTGCTCTAATCTACACACTTGCTTTTGTTTACTCTTGCTAAAGTGTCATCATGAAGGAAAGCAGGGCTGGCCTGGGGCCAAATATGTGAGTAATCAAAATTTAACACAGGCTCCCTTTTGCTCAGCTCTTTGTTCTTCTCATCTTAAGATCATCTCTCTTCCCTGGAACACAGTTATTAAATATTTGTCATCTTGTTTCTAGCTGCAACTTATCTTTCTGTCTCCAGCCTTTAGAAGACAGGGCAGCACATTACAAATGCTGAGGAAGTATATTTGATTGAATACATAAATGAGTGAATGAATCAATGAATGAATTGTAGGCCCAAATCCTAGTTTGTAGCCCAACCAGCACTACATTTTTAATGTTGAAGATCCAAAATTAATTTCCCTTTCCTTATTTTTTACTCCTTTTAGTGTTTCCAGTTTATCTAGTTATAAAAATATAAAATTATGATTGCAGTAATTAACATTAGAATATAAATGATTTGCCCTCACAAAGTTATTTGCTTTATAACTACTTTATTTATTTATTTATTTATTTATTGGCTGTGTTGGGTCTTCGGTTCGTGCGAGGGCTTTCTCCAGTTGCGGCAAGCGGGGGCCACTCTTCATCGCGGTGCGGGGACCGCTCTTCATCGCGGTGCGCGGGCCTTTCACTATCGCGGCCCCTCCCGTTGCGGGGCACAGGCTCCAGACGCGCAGGCTCAGTAGTTGTGGCTCACGGGCCCAGCTACTCCGTGGCATGTGGGATCTTCCCAGACCAGGGCTCGAACCCGTGTCCCCTGCATTAGCAGGCAGATTCTCAACCACTGCGCCACCAGGGAAGCCCAAGTTATTTGCTTTAAATTTAAATGAAACTCTATTTTTGTAGCATTTCAGCCGTTGTGGTAAGAAAAAACTAGACTGTGACCAGGTCTTTATTTCAGCTAGTTTTCCAAGTAACAAAGCTAGTCCTGAGAAAGATGGTTAAGTATGTACCAGATACACAATATAAATTTATTTACTGATTGATGAGAGGATTCAAACACTGGGATGATATCTCAAATATGAATGTCTGGGTTTTGTTATATTTCATTGGAAGAAAGACTTTTACCTCATCATTACAAAATTTTAGGACACTATTCAAATTTCCTGATAGTCTTGTCTAAGTATTTCATGCAGATGAGGTTAAGTTTCGATCAAAGAAGATGATCAGTGAGAACTATTTCCCCATTTCAGACATCAATAGCAGACAATTTCCTGCCAGCCTGGGAAAATAGGGTAATAGGATGTTGTGTGACAATGTGACAGAGCAGATTTTTTTACAGGAAAATGGGGCTTAAAAGTTACGTCATAAACTCTTTTAGAATATACATAGTTGGCAAATAAAAATCAGGCTGCGCCTAAGATGGGGGGGAGAAAAAAGAATATACATAGTTGAAACACAAACTATTATTCATATTATCTATTTTAGTCTTTTGAAATTCAAATTTTATATTACCAAGGGAATATGTAAATGAAATTTTATAGTCATATGTACAAAACCCCCTAGTCTGAAGTCATGTGCTAAGTTTCTTAGTGATCCTAAGTATTTCAAAACTTCTTCCTGCCAAATATTCTACATCTATTTTATGAAAAGCCTGAGGTACTATATTCTCTATATTAAATTAAACTAGGACTCTATTTCCCACAACTGCCAAAAACATGATAAAATTCATATTCTCTTTATTCAGACAACTGGATGGGGACTTCTCAATGAAACTAGTTCCGAAGATATGATTGTTTGAGTACTTCCTGTACGGGGTTCCTCAACATATTAAAGTAGAGATGAAAGGGTAATAAGGAAAATACATTTATTTATTTATTTTATAAATTTCTTTATTTGGTTTTGGGCTGTGTTGGGTTTTTGTTGCTGGGGACGGGCTTTCTCTAGTTGCAGCGAGCGGGGGCTGCTCTTCATTGTGGTGCGCGGGCTTCGCATTGCAGTGGCTTCTCTTGTTGCAGAGCACAGGCTCTAGGCATGCAGGCTTCAGTAGTGGTGGCTCGTGGGCTCAGTAGTTGTGGCGCACGGGTTTAGTTGCTCTGTGGTATGTGGGATCTTCCCAGACCAGCGATCGAGCCTGTGTCCCCTGCATTGGCAGGCTGATTCTTAACCACTGTGCCACCAGGGAAGTCCTGAAAATACATTTAAAATTTGACAAATTGTCAACATTATCAAGAACATTTTGAAGGTCTCTTTAGGTGTGTAAGCACTACATAAATCAAATATTTAGACAAGGTTCCTACAATTTAGAAATTCTCAGTCTAAGATATAGTTCTTAAAACAAACATTAAATTATAGATGCCTAGAATTTGAAACCTGAAAAAATTTTAATGATTACCAATGTGAACACTGAGGCTAAGTGATTAATAAAATTCTCCAAGTTGAAGAGTCTAAACTAGAATCTTGGTTTTCTGATTATCAGTCCGGTCTGCTGTCTGTTTTTTTAAGAATCCAGATTTCTTAACTGTCCACACTATTAAGGGAACTTGGATGATATAAGGAATACTCCATCAGCTTTCTAACTAAGCAGTGCAAGAACAGAATTCCAACTTCTCCAGTTACTGTGTGAGCTTATGAAGTACAGTTTTCCAATCTAAACCTCAGTTACTTGCTGGCAAAACTTTTATCTGTGTAGATGTACGTACGTAGGACCAGAAGAGTGACCAATCAACAGAATAACCACAGCTAGCCCTTACTGCCATTGCAGTCTACTCATCTCTATAGGAAATGGGAGCAGCACAGGCCTGGTCTCTTGTTGGTTCCATTCAGGTACAGTCTTACAGGAAGTCAGGGTACACACCGGTGGTTTATGTGCATAAACTGGGTAGCATTAGTAACAACCGCTTTGTTATTATGGTTTTAAAGTGTTTTACAGGGCTGAAAGCCATTACTATAATGCAGCTCCTCAACATGTATATTAAGCCGAGGAGAAGAAAGAAACTGAGAACAAATGGGGGTGAGAAATGCACATTTTGCTATCTTACATTTTTCCTGGTTGGTTTTCTTCCAAAGCCATAGCAACCCCCACAGAGAGGATTTTGTTTGTTTGTTTTGCCTATTGAGTGTAATATTAGAGTTAGTGAATTATCTTCTGTAGCAGCCAAAATTCAAAAAGGGGAAAAAACTGTTTAGAAAAAAACAAGTGGAAGTTTTTTAGCTAAATACACCTTTAATTTTAAAAGGTCTTAATTGTGTGTTGTCTTGTTGTTACTGATGTTGGTGTTTGAGTGAAAATGTGCATTGCAGGTCAGTAAGTATGAGAGTTCTTTAACATTTATATATGTCTTTAAATCAGATTCAGAGTTTATGGAATTGCAGTCTATCATTACATTGGGCCTACAGGTATATATTCTTTGAGTGATACAATATTTATTTATTTTAATTGTATTTAAGCATCATTAACAAGGTCATACATTTTCCATGTGTCCACAGTTCTCACCAATCCCTGTATCTTATATCTGGATACTTCATTTTTTACATTGCCCATGGCTCCTAAAAGCATTAAAGTTCACAGTCCTCAGGTTAGGTATTACTGTTGTTATTTCCCTTTCCTCTAGAGGAGAAAATACGAGGATAGAAAAGGAGTACCTTAAAGGTAAGGAGGATGGGAAGAAGTTATTGAAATTATTTGTAGATAACTAAGCAATATCTAAAATGTGAAAAGAGGATGGAAATCTGTTGAAGTATAAAGCAGAATAAGAAAATAACTTCCCTAAAATCAAGATTTCAAAAGGCAAGAAGAGCATACCTCCCTGCCTGGAAGGTCTTGTGGGTAGCAGTTAGGACTGCCTTTGGCCGTATGTAACAGAAACTCCAGTACAGTGCTTAACAAAACAGGTGTTTTCTTCCTCTTACAGTAAGAATTCCAGGATACTTCAGGGTTGATATACTGCTAAGGGAAGTCATCTGCATTGGCTCTTTCTCCTTTTTATCTACATTCCAAAGTGTGTAGATTTTGTTCTTAGGATTGCAAGACGGCTTTTGTATATCCAAGCATCGTGTCCCATTCCAGTTATGAACTAAGGGGTGGGGCAAGAAGAAGAGATACATTCTGGCTGTTGAGCAAAAACATTTTAGGTTCTTTCAAAGCCTCCTCCAGTAGTTTTCTGCTTGCATTTTATTGATCTGAACTGCATTACACAGCCAAATCTAGCTGAAGGTAATTTCAGAAAATTAGTACTTCTAACTGAACATCTTGAACAAGATTAGGGTACTGTTGCTAAAAATGAAGAGGAGAAAAGATTTGGAGTAATTTGGTAGTAGCTAACAATTAAACAGCACTTTCTACATGCCAAACACTTTACATAAAATAACTCATTTAGTACAACTATCCTCTGCAGTAGATACCCTTATATTTCCATTTTAAATATAAGCAAACTAAAGCACAAAGCCATTTAATAACATGCAAATATTACCTAGCTATGAAGTGCGTAGCTCTGTACTCTGTCTCTAAACCCCATGACAATACTATGTATATGACACCTAAAGAGGCACAAGGTTTAGAATGGTCAGGAACAAAGAGAGTGGAAGTAATGCTATTGGCTAAACTGAAAGTCTGACTGTTAAACTACTCCACAGGGGGACAATCCTATTCCCCATCCATATTTCCGACGCCTCAGTTCACGTGACTCAAGAATGAAAGACGAAAGACTTTTCTACAACTTAGTATCAGTTAAGACACCTTCAGCTTTGAGTAACAAGAAAACAATATAAACTGTCTTAAACTATAAGAAATCTTATTGGCTTTTATAACAGGGAATCTAAAAGCAAAGCAGATGTCCAGGCCTAGTATGATCAGGCTTCAGCTTTATTTGAATGCTGTCCTCCTCTGTGGGTTAGCTTTGTTTTAGACATAGCGTTCCTCATTGTCAAAAATGAATGACAGAAGCAAGTGATGCAATATTCTTCCTTGTCTATTTCCAAAAGGAGAGAGAGAAAGAGGCTCCCAATAATTCTCTCTTAAGAGCAATAAAGGGCTCTCCCAAAAGCCTCCAGCAACTCTCCCTTTTTCCAGAATTGTGTCCCTTGCCCATTCCTAAAACAATCACTAACAAGGGGGATGAGATCACATTATAAGATTAGAATTAATTAAAGATCATTCCTAAAGTAGAAAGGAAGCAAGTGTAATTGAATCACAAGGGCTGCATGGAGGAGGAGCAGTTATCTCAATGAAACCAGGATGCTGGAGGAAAGATTACTGCTGGGTTGAAATTCACAATGTTCAATAGTATATAAGTGTAAAATTCCAGAACAGCAAGTTAATGGGAAAATAATAAAAGCATCAACAAATAAGGAATAGATAACATACGAAATTTTCTGACTAGTATCAGATTTCCAATCAATAATATGGAATGCTAGAAGACAATAGAGTGATGCTCTCTCAAATTTATCGGGAAAAAAATGATTTTTAAACCTAGAATTGTATTCCCAGCTAAACTATCAACTGAGGATCAGAGCAAAACAAATACATTTTCACATACATAAAGTAAAGATTCCGGAGTTTTATTTCATATGTATACATTATGAGGAGGTTATTTAAGGATATACCTCAGAAAACTGAGAGTGAAAAGAAGAGAAAAAGTATGGGATACAAATAACAGGTATCCCTGAAAGTGGGATGCAGGTGCAATTGGAAATACAAGGATTGGTGCAAAGTCTGTGTAAGAATCAATGATACCTCTAAATTTCCTTCCACACCACACTGCCAGGTGTCAACTTCACCATACCTGGCTGAAAGCTGAGACTTACTCATTAGAGGGTAAACCCAGAGAGATTTTGTATTCAGTGATACTAACGGAAGGTGAGAACACTGTATTCAAGGTAGAGATAAAATGAAAGTCTACACACTGAACAATGAGATATTAAAGCTCTTCCCTGACTAAGGATTGAAGAATTTTTCTCTGGGGGTGTTCTGTGTTGAACTTAAGAGGAAAACACTTAGAGATATAGACAGGAACCTTCATCATCAAGGTCCCTGCCCTATCACACAAAGCCTACCACTTGACACGCACTACCCAAACTCCACTCTATCCATAGACACAAACTTCCAATAAGGTTTTTAGTGTGTCAATAATATTAGAAACAGAAAACCAAGGATAACCAAAAATGTATGGAAAAATTCTAATATGAAAGAAAATAAAGCACTGAGGAAATGGAAAATTTTCAGGGAACTAAAGAAATCTTCAAAAAAGAAAACCTATAATTACTGGCAGCAGAGAGGTAAGAGAAGAAACAAGAACAGGATACTGAAAAAGAACTCTTTAGAAAACAAAAGAAGCTTAAAAAATTAAAATATGATCATATAAATAAAAATTGCAGTGAAGACTCGGAAGACAAAGCTAAAGAAATTTTCCATAAAGTAAGAAAAGTGGCCAGAGAAAGAAGAAAGGAAAACAGTAGTATCAATTCAAGGAGGCCCAAGATAACTAATTCCAGAGAAAGAGATAATACAAGGAAATTTATCAGAACTGATGGCAAACCACAAGTTTCTAGACTAAAATGGCTCAATAAGATGAGGCAACATATATTCACATTATTAAATTTCAGAAGACTGAGGGTAAATAGAAGATCCTGAAAGCGTCCAAGGTGTGACTGGGGGAAGGAAGCAGGCTACATTCAGTGGATAAGGAATCAGAATGGTGTCAGACTTCTCAGAACAACACTGGAAATGGAAGTCAATGAAGTACTGTGTTCAGAAATCGAGGGAGGTGAGTAACATTATCAAGATGGCTGAATAAGATATCCCTTGTGGAATCCCTCCATCAACAACAATTTGGTATCCGTCACAGAAAAAAGTGCTTCTGTGGGAGCTGTGGGATCCAGCAGCACATGCCAAAGTGCCCAGGAGGAGTTTTGTCCACCTGTGCATTAAGTAGTAAGCAAACCGATCTTGGTTCTGGTTGTGGATCCTGAAGTGGCCCATGAACTGGCTCTAGGACTGGCCCATGGAACAGAAGCCCTGGAGAACACTGGCTTAGACAATCACCCATGGATGAGAGAGACTTTGTGGAAGTCCAGGAGTCCGATAGAGAAGTTCCAGCACACTGTTGGAACAAAATATCTGAGACTGGACAAATTGAAGAGGGTGAGAGGAACAGCTTGAGTTTACCTGCATCACCCCTCCCCCTAGGTGGCACAGTTCAGTGCCAAGAAAGCCCTTCTAAGTCTGTGATTTCTCCCATGAAGGAAAATGAGAACGTGAGTGAGTGCCCAGCTTCCCCAGCTGTGTGGGATGCTACCAGAGGCCCATTTCTCTCTCACTCCATCTGTAGTACTGAGTCATAAGCTGTAGGACTGGGAAATGGTAGGCGGCTGGGAGAACAGCAGCCAGGGCTCAAAATGCATCAGAGGAACATGGATCCCACTAAACTGCATCATGGACTCCATCAGGAGGCCCACACCATAGCTGTTGGGGTGCCTTACCCATGAATCCCCCTAACTGGCACATGGGTACCCATAGCACACTGTACACCACACCCACACACCTCCACCCTGTGACCAGCTCCCTGTAAAGCTCCTGAAGGTAGCAAGAGCAAGATTTGGCAGACAACTAGTGAGCATGTGCAGAAAGCTGAACAGAATTTGTGGGTGAGAAAGTGACTGCAAACTTGAACATTTAACATTGCCTTTGGGTAAACAAAAAGGAAGCTGTCAGTAATTGGCCGGCTGTGCAGCAGGATGGAAAGAAAGTATACAAGCTTAATAATTCTGCCACAAGAGGGAGCAAGAAGTGTGGAGAAAGCATATCTAAAGAAAACCTCAGAATCCCTAGTAGGCCCAAAAGAAGGTAGTTCTTTTCCAAAGTTAGTCAGTAAAGACTGGAGAAGGTGACTACTACTTAAAATGTGACGTAAACAATGCAAGACTTCAAGGAGTGTGAAAAATCAAGGAAACATGACACCACAAATGTATTATAATAATCTTCCAGTAATGGACCCCAAAGGCATGGAGATCTGCCAGTTACCCAATAAAGAATTCGAAATAACTGTTTTAAGGAAGCTCAGTGAGCTACAAGAAAATAGAGAAACAGAACTCAATAAAATCAGGAAAACAATTCATGAACAAAATGAGAAGTTTAACAAAGAGATAGAAATCATTAAAAAGAATCATAATATAAAACTACTGAGGAAAAAGAATGCAATGAATTTAATGAAAAATACAATATAGAGTATCAACAACAAAATGGATCAGGCAAAAGAAAGAATATAAGAAACAGAAGACAGCACTTTGAAATTATCCATTCAGAGAACAAAGAAAAAATAATAAAAAAGAGCAAAGAAAGTTTATGTGATCTATGGTATACCATCAAATGTACCAATTTGCAAATTATTGGAGTTCCAGAAGGAGAGGAGAGGGAGAAGGGGGCAGAAAACTTATTTTGAAAAATAACAGCTGAAAAATTTCTAAAATCTGGGGAGAGATTTGGCCATGCATGTTTTTGAAGGTCATAGGTCCCCAGACAAAATCAACTCAAAATATCTTCTCCAAGACACATTATATTAAAGCAGTAAAAAATCAAAGAGAGAATCTTAAATGCAGGAAGAGAAAAGAAACTTATCTTACAAAGGAAACCTCATAAGGATATCAGAGGATTTCTCAGCAGAAACGTTACAGTCCAGGAGACAGTGGGATCATATATTCAAAGTACGGAGAGAAAAAACACTTCCAACCAAGAATACTTTATCTGGCAAAGGTGTCCTTCAGAAATGAAGGAGAGATAAAGACATTCATAGACAAACAGAAGCTAAGGAAGTTCATCATCGCTAGACTTGCCTTACAATAATTGATGAAAGGAGTTCTCCAAGCTAAAATAAAACAACTCTACTTATTAACATGAAAACATATGAAAATATACAACACTGGTAAAGTTAAGTATATGGGCAGATTAAAAAATGAATTCTGTAATATGGTGTGTTAACAACTTAGTATAAAGATTAAGGGGAAGGAATATTAAAAATAACTATAGCTACTGTAAGCTGTTAACAAATAACATAAAAAGAGGTAAATTTTGATATCAAAAAATTAAAAAGGGGGAGTAAAAAGGCAGAATTATTGTATGCAATCAAACTTAAGTTGCTATTAACTAAAACACTGTTATATCTATAAGATGTTTTATGTAAACTTCATGGTAACCACAAAACAAACACCTACAGTAGACAGACAAAAGATAATGAGAAGGAGATAAAAGCATACCACTATGGATAATCATCAATTCAGAAAGACAGACAGAAGGAAAGGAAGAAAGGAAGTCGGAAACTATATAAAAGCCAGAAAACAAAAGATGGCATTATTAACTCTTTACTTATCAATAATTACTCTAAATGTAAGTGGATTAAATTCTCTAATCAAAAGGCATAGAGTAGTTGAATGGATTTAAAACAATACTATATGTTCCCTATAAGAGACTCACTTCAGCTTTAAGGACACACATAGGCTCAAAGTAAAGGGATGGGGAAAGATATTCCATGCAAGTGGAACCTGAAGAGAGCAAGAGTAGCTATACTTATATAAGAAAAAATAGACTTTAAGTCAAAAACTGTAATAAGAGACAAAGAAGCTCATTATATATGATAAAGGGGTCAACAGATCAAGAGGCTATAACAATCATAAATATATATGCACCCAACATAAGTGGATCTAAACATACAAAGCAAATACAGATCTGAAGGGAGAAATAGACAACAAAAAATAATAGTAGAATATGGAGGGACATCAATATCCCACACTCAACAATGGATAGATCATCCAGACAGACAATCAATAAGGAAATGTTGCACTTGAATTACATTTTAGGTGAAATGGACCTAACAGACTTATACAGAATATTGTATCCAACATTAGCAGAACAAACATTCTTCTTAAGTGCACACAAACTCTCCAGAATAGATCATATGTTAAGTCACAAAACAAGTCTCAGCAAATTTAAGAAGATTGAAATTATACCAAGTATCTCTTCTGACCACAATGTAATGAAACTAGAAATCAATAACAATAGAAGAACTGGAAAATTCACAACTATGTGGAAATGAACACTCTTCTAAACAACTCATGGGTAAAGAAAGAAATCTAAAGGAAAATTAAAAAAATATTTTGAAACAAACAAAAGTGGAAAATCAACATGCCAAAACTTATGGGATGCAGCAAAAGCAGTACTAAGAGGAGTGTTCATAATGGTAAGCTCCTACATTACACAAAAGAAAGATCTCAAATAAAAAACTTAACTTTACAACTTAAGGAATTAGACAAGGAAGCATAAACTAAGCCCAAAATTAGCAGAAGAAAGGAAATAATGACTAAGAAAAAATGAGAGAAGACTCAAAATCAGAAATGAAAGAGGACACATTACGAAAGATATCACAGAAATGCAAAAGTTCATAAGAGACTACTGTGAACAATTATATGCCAATAAACTGGATAATCTAAAAAGAAAATGGATAAATCCCTAGACACATACAACCTACCAAGAATGAATCATAAAGAAACTGAAAATAGGAACAGACCAATTTCTAGCAAGGAGCTGAAGTAATCAAAAGCCTCCAAACAAAGAAAAGCACAGGATGAAAAGTTTTCTCTGGTGAATTCTGTCGAACATTTAAAGAACTATTGCTGGGACTTCCCTGGTGGCACAGTGGTTAAGAATACACCTGCCAATGCAGGGGACACGGGTTCGAGCCCTGGTCTGGGAAGATCCCACATGCTGTGGAGCAACTGAGCCTGTGCACCACAACTACTGAGCCTGCACTGTAGAGCTCATGAGTCACAACTACAGAGCCCACATGCCACAACTACTGAAGCCCACATGCCTAGAGCCCGTGCACTGCAACAAGAGAAGCCACCGCAATGAGAAGCCCGTGCACCACAACAAAGAGTAGCCCCTACTTGCTGCAACTAGAGAAAGCCTGAGTGCAGCAACGAAGACCCAACACAGCCAAAAATTAATTAATTAATTAGTTAATTAATTTTAAAAAATAAATGAAGAAGTATTGCCAATCCTTCCTGAACTCTTCCAAAAAACTGAAGAGGAGGCTAAATTTCCAAACTCATTTTACAAGGCCAGCTCTGACACAAAGCCATATAAGGACACTATAAGAAAAGAAAGCTACAGGCCAATATTCCAAATGAATATAGGTGTAAAAATTGCCAACAATGTATTAGCAAACCAAATTCAACAACATACTAAAAGAATCATACACTGTGATCAAGTGCAATTTATTCCTAGGATTCAAGGATGGTTCAACATATACAAGGCAATAAGTGTGATTCACAGCATGAATAGAATGCAAGACAAAAATTATATGAACATCTCAATAGATGCAGAAAAATCATTTGACAAAATTCAGTATCCTTTCATGATAAAGACTGAACAATGTGAATATAGAAGGAACATACCTCAACATAATAAAAGCTATATATGACAAGCCCACAGATAACATCATACTCAATGGTGAGAGGTTGAAAGCTTTTCCTCTGAGGTCAGGAAAAAGACAAAGGTGCCCACTGTCACCACTCCACCTCAGCATGGTATTAAAAGTCCTAGCCAGAATAATTAGGGAAATAAACAAAATAAAAGACATCCAAGGAAGAGAAGTAAAATTGCCTGTTTGCAGGTGATATGATATTATTTTTAGAAAAATACCAAAGGCTCCACCAAAAAACTGTTAGACCTAATAAATAAATTCAGTAAAATTTCAGTATGTAAAATTAATATACAAAAATAGGTTGTGTTTCTAAACACTAACAATGAACTATCTGAAAAAGAACATAAAACATGGCCATTTACAATAGTATCCAAAAAAAATACTTAGGAATAAATTTTACCAAGGAAGTGAAATATCTGCACACTGAAGTGTATAAGACATTGATGAAAGAAATTGAAGATAAATGGAAAGCTATCCCTGATTATGAATTGAAGGAATTAATATTTTAAAAATATCCATACTATTCAAAGCCATCTATAGATTCAGTGCAATCCCTCAAAATTCCAATGGCATTTTTTCACTGAAAAAGAAAAAAATAATTCTAAAATTCATATGGAACCACAAAAGATCACACAGTGCCAAAGCATTTCTGAGAAAGAAGAACAAAGCTAGAAGCATCACAATTCCTGATTTCAAACTATATTACAAAGCAACAATGTAATCAAAACAACATGGTACTGGCATAAAAATAGACACATAGACCAATAGAACAGAATCTAGAGCCCAGAAATTAATTCTCACATTTAGCTTTAACTAATATTTGACAAGGAAGCCAAGAATACTCAATGGAGAAAGGATAATCTCTTCCATAAATGGTACTGGGAAGTGTACAATCACATGCAAAAGAATGAAATTGAACCCCTTTCCTATACCACTTACAAAAATTAATTTGAAATCAATTATAGACTTAAACATAAGATCTGAAACAGTGAAACTACTAGGAGAAAATGGGAAAAGCTCCTTGACATCGGTCTTGGCAATGATTGTTTGGCTATGACACCAAATGCACAAGTAACAAAAGCAAAAGTAAATAAACTGGACTACGTCAAACTAAAAAGCTTCTGCACAGCAAAAGAAACAATCAATAAAATGAAAAGGTAACCTATGGAATGGGAGAAACTATTTCCATAACATCTATCTGATAAGAGGTTAATAATTAAAATATATAAGGAACACAACTCAATAGCAAAAAACCAAACAATCCAATAAAAAATGGGCAGAGGACCTGAAAAGATATTTTTTCAAACAAGACATACAAATGGCCAACCAGTACTTGAAAAGATCTTAACGTCCCTAATCATCAGGAAAATGCAAATCAAAACCACAGTGAAATATCACTTCACACCTGTTAGAATGGCTGTATAAAAAAAGACATGAGATTAAATAAAAAGTGTTGGTAAAGATGTGGAAAAAAGGGGATCCTTGTACACTATTGCTGGAAATGTAAGTTGGTACATCTACTATGGAAACTGTAGGGTGGTTCCTCAAAAAATTAAAAATAGAACTACCATGTAACCCAGCAATCCCACTTCTGTGTATTTATCCAAAGGAAATGAAATCAAATCTTAAAGAAATATCCACATTCCCATGTTCATTTCCACACTATTCCCAATAGCCAGGATATAAAAACAATATGTGTCTGTCTATAGATGAATGAATGAAGAATATTCATGTATGAATATTATTCAACACGAGAAAGAAGGAAATCCTTCTAGTTGAGACAACATATATGAAACTTGACATTATGTTAAGTGAAATAAGTCATACAGAAAAAATGCAAATACTGTATGATATCACTTATATGTGGAATTTTAAAAAGCTGAACTCATAGAGTAGAATGGTGTTTGCCATGGGTTGGGGAGTGGAGGAAATGAGGAGATGCTGATTCATGGGTACAAATTTCCAATTATACAATACATAAGTCCTGAGGATTTAATGTACAGCATGGTGACTATAGGTAACAATACTGTATAGTATACTTGAAAGTTGCTAAAAGTAAATCTTAAATGTTCTCACTACATACACACACACACACACATGGTAATTATGTAAGGTGATGGAGGTGTTAACTATATTGTGGTAATCATTTAACAATATATAAGTGTATCAAATCATCATGTTATATTTCTAAAATTATATAATATGATATGTAAATTATATTTCAATAAAACTGGAAAAATAAAAATTCATGGAAAATAATTTGCACCCTAGAATTCTATACCCTCTCAAGCTATATGTCATGTATGAGGGTAGAATAAAGAAAATTTTAGTTTTGCCAAAAGTAAAAAAAATTACATTGTACATAAATTGTCTCAGGAAGCTACATGAAATTTTACTCAAAAACAACAATGAAAAGAACAAGAAGGAAGGATGAAAGGAAGGAAAGAAGGAAGGAAGGAAGGGAGGGAGGAAGGGAGGGAGGGAAAGAGAAAAAAAAGGGCATAGTAAACCATGGAAGAGGAAGACACAGTATTCAGGAAATCTAGAATATAATACAGGACAAAATTAAGGGAATTCTCAGGAGATGATGGAAAGGAAGTTTTAGTCACAGAGAGAAATTAGTCTAGAACTGAGCAGAAGGGCGAAAGCTTCCAAGAAGGACACCTGCATGGGGGGAAGAAAATGACCTGCTAATTTATCTGTCTTTGAATGTACTGATGTAATAATGTACTTGACTGTATTGCACCGGCAAATAATTTGGGGATAAAATGGTGATAGGTCATGGAAAACAGAGAAAATGACAAAGAAAGTAATTATTAACTTCAGGAAAAACAAAGAGATCAAAAGAAAATGTAATCATCATATCCTATACAGATTAACTGTTAACAAAATATAAACTTTTGGTTTAACAAAAATTTTGAATAATGTGTGTATTAGGGATGTATAAGGTATTATATGTTCGTATTTTTATAGTAGATAGTGATATGGTCAATAATATCTAAACCAATAAAATTTTTAAAGTAGTAAAGCATGTTATTTAGAAATATGAGTTGAACATCAGGAGAATTAGCTAAAAAAGATTTGACAGTGATTATACCTTTGGGAGCAGGAATTGTCATTGGGCTGTTGAGTAGGATAAGGGAGTGCTAATTTTTGTTATAAGCCTTGAAAATCTATTTGACCTTTAAATCTATGTACATCTATTTGTTTAATCAAAATAAAAATAGTTTTTAAAGGAGTATATTAGTCATATAATTTAATTTTTATTATAAGATACATTTTTAAAGTGATATAATTATCCTTTTCAGCTTCTTTTAGATGATTTCATTATCAGTATGCCCTAGCATGGTTATTCATAATCCTACATCTTCAGTTCACCCTAAATCCACTCCTAATGCATTATTTTAATACACTTTGACAAGTAGATAAAAGCAAAGATAACTGATTTGATTAAGTCTATACATATAGCAAGTGTTCTCAAGAAGCTGTTTAATTTCTTCTTTTGCATTTAGGAATTTATGGCAAAAGTTATAGGTTGGAAAATAAAGTCTACCACAGAAGTATAAACATTATTCATGCAAATTATAACAACATTCATAAAATTTATGTGCAAGGTAATCTGTTAGATGGTTATTCAAATGTGGCAAAGTAAAGTTGAAAATAAAATCAGACATCTGGGGACAGAATACCTGTAATCAGGAGGCTTATAGATGTGCATGTCAATCAGTCTTCATGCCCTTGAGGAACTCTGAATTTGAAAATGCTACCTTTTTCCCCACATTTACCCCTGATTGAAGTGAATGCCCCAAGTCAGTAATTGATAACATCCTTATTTATCTATGTTAAAATTGTAGATTTCCCATTTAAAGTTCCTAAGAATGTTCTTTGCCATTTCATGGTTGCTCTGGAAAAAAATATCATCAAAAGTGCTTATGATGGTTATTTTTTTGCCAACTTGACTGGGCCACTGATTGCCCAGAGATTTGGTAAAACATTCTGGGTGTGTCTGTGAGGGTATTTTCGGGTGAGATTAACATTTGAATTGGCAGACTGAGTAAAGCAGACTGCCCTCCCTAATGTGGGTGGGTCTCATCCAATCCATTGATGGCCCGACTAGAACAAAAAGGCAGAGTGAGAATTTCCCTTCTGCATGATTGTTTTCTAGCCTGGACATCAGTCTCCTCCAGCCTTCATACTGGGACAAAGACTGGAACTTACACCATCAGCTCTCCTGGTTTTCAGGCCTTCAAATTCAGACTCTCCTGGGTCAACTGAAGATCCAGGAACTTCTCAGTCTCTATTACTGTGAGTCAATTTCCTATAATCTCTCTCTCTCTATATATATATTCTGTTAGTTCTGTTTCTCTGAAGAACCCAGACTAATACAGTGCTTTTATATAACTTTTCTGTAGGAAAATAGAAAATTCAGTTAAATTGGTATTTCTAAGTACAGTGGTCCCCCCTTATCTGTGGAGGATATATTCCAAGACCTCCAGTGAACACCTGAAACCACAGATATTACTGAGCTCTATATATACTATGGTTTTTCCTCTACATGCATACCTATAATAAAATTTAATTTATAAATAAGGCACAGTAAGAGATTAACAACAATAACTAATAATAAAATAGAATAATTATACTGTAATAAAAGCTATGTGAATGTGGTCTCTCTCTCTCAAAATATCTAAGTGTACAAATATAATGCCTTTTCCAGCATAACTACTTATCCTGCACTGTGGTCATAACATTAGCAGTTTGAGGTGTGACAGAAAAACTAGCATGAATTTCTTTTTCCTTCTTCACAATTCAGGGATAGAGGATCTTAGATCTTAGCAATCTTAGCATACAATTTTTTTTTTCTTTATTGAGAACTTTCACCTTTTCACTTAACGGAAGCGCTTTAAGGCTTCTCTTTGGTACATCTGAATTCGAGCATCACTATTCTTGCACTTTAGAGCCAGTATTAACTAAAATAAGGGTGACTTGAACACAAGCACGGTGATACCACAACGTTCAATCTGATAACTAAGATGGTTACTAAGTGACTAACTGGTAGGATTCGCTGAACAAAGGGATGATTCACGTGGGGTGGGGGGGAATGAAGTGGGATGGTGTGAGATTTCATCATGCTACTCAGAATGGCATGCAATTTAAAACTTATGAATTTTATTTTTTTCTGGAATTTTCCATTTAATATTTTGGGCCCAAGGTTGGCCACTGGTAACTGAAACCACAGAGAGCAAAACTGCAGATAAAGGGGGCTATTGAATAGTTAAGCTAACTGAAGTCATGGATTGCTAATTTTGTCTTTTGGCTTGAATGTAACAAGAATCAACTAATGCTAATTTAGGCCAAAAATAATTTTAAAAAGAAAGGTGGGGAGGAATTTATTTTAAGGAGACATAGTATCTCAGTGACGTGAAGGGCAGAAGCCCATGAAGGGGCTAGAACAGGACATGGGATGCCATTTCATATTCCCAGCTCTGCTTATCTCAGGACATTTGTTTTATTTCGTTTTCTCTCTACTGGCAAACTGTCACTGTTACTCTGTTCACATGGTGGTAACCATGCCATAATTCCAGAGGTTTTACTTTTCATTCATTCAAGAGACTAGCCCATGTAAAGATGAAACTCTTAATACTAACTCTAGATTCCTGAGGGAGGAATTTGATTGGCCATATTTGAGTCAGGTACTCCCCTTGGTCCATGTATCCGCCATCAGGAGCATGGAGTCATGTTGTGCAAACATGGCTGCCACTTCTTGCACCTGTGCCCATGTGGATAAGGATTGGGAAGAGTAGGAGTCCCCATATAAAACAGGATAATTCTGACCTTACTTTTCCTTCCAGTAATTATGTTAGGACCGTCTATGTGTCCAGCCCTGGGGCTGTAGTTCTGAAAAAGACAGACATATTTCTTGCCTTCACAAACTATCTAGTTAGGTGTAGTAGGTCAGGGAGGGGGCTGGTAAGGATTGAATTTATATGTATTTAAACTGCCGATATAATACAATGCAATGAGTGATATTATGCCGACAAAGAAGGTGTTATGGAACTGAGAAGAGATATCTCACTAAGACTTGGGAGGTCAGTGACGTCTTCCTGTGAAAAATGACATCTATACTAAAACTACAAAGGTGTATAGAGATTAGCCTGGTCAAATAGATGAAGATACAATATAATGGAAATGACCAAGACTCTAATGTTTATGTAGACACATAGGTAATATTGATGGAACCAAAAAAAGTAGTATTGGAATGTTGATGGGTGTCTTGGTTTGGATTTCCCAAAAATCAGATCCTGAGAGAAGATAAGACAGAATTAGTCCTCTAAAACAGATTCTTCCACCAAGGATGGCCAACAGCAATATTAGGTTTGCATTCTTCCAGTGTAGCAACACCAGTCGAATAGAAGCACCCTTTCCTCAGTGGTTTTAGGATAAAGTTCCAGGGCTGACTCTCATAGAAACAATTTGAACCATTGAGCCAATCACTAGAGACGAACACGTGGGATATTCTGATTGGTCAGGGACTAGGGGATTGGGGAAGGCCACACTTGCATTACATGACCAAAGAGAAGACGTGGAGGAGTAGTTCTTCAAAAGACATCACAGCATTACTACCAGAAGAAGAGGGATGGATGCTAGGCAGGCAAAATCAACAGATGTCTTCTAAAACTTGGGGCGTTACTCCTTCAATATTTATTTTGCACTTGGAGGTGTGTTATGCATTATACAGACTTAGCAACAAATACTTTTTTTGTAATAGAGTTCATCCTATGATTTTCCTCTATCAGAATAGTAATTTGGACATAAAGGATGATTGCAAAGAATAAAAACTTAAATCATCCACATTTTGGTTTTCAGTACATTATAAAATTCTACACAAAGAGAAGAGTCATTCTTAATGCATATTGGATCAGAGATTTTTTTTCACAGATATTTTTGAAAATCCGATGAATTGATTAATTCAGTAGACTGCCCTTTAGTAAATTTTTTGTACATGCATACTTCTGTCAAGGGGATTGACCATCTACATGAAGACCAAGTTAAATCTCGGATCTAGACTGACTGAATGTTTTCAAAGCTCTTGGCTCCTTTGCAAGTAAGCAGACAGTCCTTTTCATAGTTGTAACCTAGGAAATGCCATTTCGATGAATTTGTTGATTTTTATTTTTAAACTGCTGAAATTATAAAGATACACAAACACTAAACACTATATTCATACTGCATTCTTCTTCAATTCAGTGCCACAATCTTAAATTAAGGCAGATAAACTGTATTCAACTTCTGGTGAGGTACAAGGGCAAAAAATTAAGTCTTTCTGAAGCCTTTGAATATTGTTTATTCTCATAATAAAGAAGGCAGCTTGCTGCCTAATAAGATGTGGCCTGGGAGGTTGCTTTATCAATTTGTTGATCCCTTAGAGGAAAAAAAGCACATTTTAAAAGCAAATTCAAGAGTGAGACAGACCTGAATGCAATCCATTTACACTGAGAGCATGTTTCGGTACTGTGCCAAATGAAGAATTTTTGTACAGAAATTTATTCCTTCTACTTGCCTTCCCTAAAAAATATGATGTTCAAGAATTAAGAATATCTGTGTCTTTAGGAAGAACTGTAGGGTTTCCCTACCTTTTCCATAAACAATATGATAAATAACCACAAATTTGTGAAAATGCTAAAATGCTAAACTTAGAAGTTTGCCAGATAAAATACAGGATGCCCAGTTAAATTTGAATTCCAGATAAACAACAATTATTTCTTAGGATAAGTTTGTCCCAAACATTGCATGGAACATACTTATCCTAAAAAATTTATTGTTGCTTATTTGAAATTAAAATTTAACTGGGCATCCTGTATTTTAATTTGCTAAATCTGGAAACTCTATAAACTTACAAATAATATTCTTTTATTTATTTGTAAATAAACATTTGGTTTGCATATTAAAGTTGTTTTGGTACTGGTGACTCATTTTACTGTCAGATATATGGTTTCTAGCTAAAATGACTATTTGAGAATATATAATTATGTTCTCATTGAAGGTGTAATAGAATACTCGAAGCTTTGTTTTTTTCCATAAACAGTTCCCACTCCATCCCTTTCTGCTCCTGAAGAATTTTATGAAGAAAGCTAGACTGAAGTAGATGTTTCTTTATTTCAGATTGGTTTCAAATCAATTCTTTTAGCATTTGAGGAAATGTTATTAAAAGTTGCATATTTTCTGCTTTTAAAGTAACTTACCTATGTGATTTAAAATGATTTGTCTTTGAAAAAAAGAAACTTTTCAAAATGAACCATTATGTAAAGATGAAATCAGTGAGTCTAGAAAATGAATAATTCATTTTCAAGTAAATGAGAAATTATTTTGTGCTGTTACTTATACATTTTCACATTTATAGTTAAATAGTAATTTGCGATACACAGGGTATTAGTTGTGAATTGTGGCTTTCAATATCACAGACACATTTGTTGCTGTGGTTTTGCAATATCATTCCCTGATGCTTTTCTCAATTGTGGTTTTCATAATCATTGTTTGATAGTCATGTAGCTGTGGTTTGGAGCTGCTATATCCATTTGGACAGAGATAATTGCTTATAGGTTTTGCTGTCTTTTTATTTTATAACCTTAGTGAATTAAATGGGAAAAAGAAAATTAAACTTTAAATATCATTAACATTCACATTAAAAATGATGAGAAAACACAAAATGTAATAATATTCCTTAGTTTAATTCATTCATATTGACCAGAATAATATATCTATTTATAAATTTAGATGAGCTATATTTATTTCTAATACTGTAATCTGGTTATCTTATCAATCTTGCCTTGAATTCTCTGGCTTTTGCTCCTTTCAGCTTTTAAAGTGAATATTTAGTTGAGATTTATTTGTTTCTCTTTTGCTTTGCATATTTAACCATTTCAAATGCCAAAAGAAACATTAACTGTTATGATATTTTAATTCCAATGGGCATTCTTTTTGGGTGGTATAAAAAAGACAGCCAGTTTTATAAAAAGATCTTTAAAAACCATAATATATAATAATTCAATTCTAAGTATACCACTTTAATTGTAACGAATTGGAAATTAAGGAGGCAAAAATCTGTAGTTCTGTCTGCTGATTCATTCCACAACACAAACACAAATAACCCTGCTTTTCATGGTACTTACAGCTTTAATTTGTTGGTTCTTCAGGGGAGGGACTTTGTCACTTAGTGCATTTTCCACTGCAAAGAACCATGTATTCTTACAAGCTCTGCGGTAATAGTACTAATGGTAATGTAATAAAATTCACGATTGGTCTTCAGCTCTGTATTAACATTCTCTCAGCCATACCTTTCGCAGGGCAACTCTTTACACCTTCCAGAAGATGTCCTGATGGGGTTATCAATGACACTGATTACAGTGTTTCCTGCACACTGAACAGCCTGCATTATGCTCAATCAGCCCAGGCTCTCTGCTGACCTCCAGACCCTTTTAGCGTGTGGAGTTTGGCGGGGCTCACACCCGTGTTAGTCAACCAAACAAAGGGGGGCTCGATTTCAGATCAGAATGGATGACCTCACAACCTGGCGGGGGGAACGTCGGGTGCATACATGTTAACGGCAGTGGAGTTTATTAGTAAATACTGATTACATAAAGCAGCCAGTTCCACTGTCTCTTGGATAGACGCCTCGTTTAAGTCCACCTGGGAGAATATATTTAAAACTCAGTGTATATGAAACTATGAGAAACTAAGCTAGCCTCATGCAGCTTAACTTGGCCAAAATAATAACTATGCAAATCACTTCAAAATTTGTTCTTTTGTCTTGCAGTTTCCGACATACTACACACACAATAATTGAATAATAATGAAACTAAACTTTAAAAGCTAAAGAATCATGAAGTAGTTATTGGGTCTTACCTGCTTGGGAAATTATGGCAAGATCAAATCTTTTATTAGTCGCTGGTTGCTTCCCTGTGGCAGAAGAACTAAAAGAATGAAAGATTATGGGGCGGGGGTGGGACTTTAGAACTTCCACAGACTTCCTCAAAAAGTTAGTATTCTGATTAGAGATGGTTCCTTTCCCACAAGGGTAATCACCTAGCTAATGGTCCTCCTTTCTGATGGGAGAAAAATATCTGCCTCTCTCCAAATTCGGAATTTTTACAATCTAAAATGAAAACTCGAGGTGAGAAAGAGCACTTTTAGGACGCTGTTCAGCATCCCATCCGTGCTGGCCAAGTGGGGGGATGGTCCGCGTCCGCAGCGGTCTCCTTGGAACCTTGAGAGCAATGAAATGGTCTCCTGAGAGCCTGGGCAGAGGAGAGGACTTAACTGGCCCCAAGACATACAGCTGGCATTTGTGATCAGCTGGATCTCGCAGAGGATTTTGCCAGTGGCCTAACCTTCCTGCCAAATAGCTGGAAGGGCGGGGTGGAGGCTAGGGGAGGGGGCGGCATAACTGGAAGCACAAAGTTTATGGAGTGACTGAGATTTCTTTGTGCCCCACTGGATAGGCGAGGCGTGAGAGAGGAGAGTTGGGGTCCATCAGAGGGGCTGTTGAAAAGAAGTTGCCGGGAAGAGGAGGAGGGGTGCTCTGGCAAAAGCCCAGAGCTGACGCGGTGACAACTGCAGAAGGTGGCCCCCCTCCAAGCCCGCCCCACGCCTCCCTCTGTCCCTCCAACCCCCCGCCGCGCTCCTCTGAACCCCACGCGACCAGGCCAGGGCCCTAGTTTGCATCCGGACTGGCTTTGGATGCAGCCAATCCTCCTTTCGCTGATGGAATAGTCCCCCCTCCTCACAGCCCCGGCGCGCCCCTCCCTCCCGCGCCTCGCCACCTCCCGCGGCAGAGCGAGAGCTGCGCGGCCCGGAGCGGCGGCGGCGGCGGCGGCGGCGGCGGCGGCGGCGGCGCTCGAGTATCTGCCCCGCGAGCCGCGGAGAGGGGAGAGCGAGCGCGCTCCTCCTCCCGCGCCTTCCGCCCCCTCTCCTCCCCTCTCCCCTCTGCTCGCTCTCCCTTCCCTCCCTCCTTCTCTTCCTTCTTTTCGTGCCCCCCTTTCCCTTTTTTCTCTCCCTGTCCATTCGTTTGAAAATTCCCATTCCCCCCCCCCCCATTGCTCTCCCACTCTCCCCCCCACCCTCCCCACTGTCACACTCTCTCTGCCCCCCTCTCTCTCCTCATTTGCCTGCTCATCTCCAAACGTGGATCCGCGGCTCCCGGAGGAGCCCAGCGCCCGGATCCCGCGCGTCCGGAGCACCTGGAGTCCGGCCGGCGGCGGCGGCCCGAGCCTGGCCAGCGGCGGCGGCGGCGGCGGCGGCGGCGGCGGCGGCGGCGGGAGCCGAGGGAGCGGCAGCCCCGACCGCGGGCACCGCGGGAGCCCCAGTGGCAGCGGCCGCCGCCGAAATGTCCCGGCGAAAGCAGAGCAAACCCCGGCAGATCAAACGTAAGTTTGCACGCGGGGCCGAGAGTTGGTGGGATTATTTCTGAGGAGGGGGGCGCGCGGGGCGGGAAAAGGGAGGGAGGCTCGGGGAAATCCGCTCCCGCTGCCCGGGATTTGTCAAACTTTGCCTGAGCAGCTGGAGGGACAACTAGTCGGGCACAGACACACAGACAGCCCGAGCGCCAGGCAAGACAGCGGCTGCGACGAGCAGCCCACTCCTGCTCGGCTCGTCCTTCGTGCTCCGGGGTCCTTTTTAACGCGACCCCCGCGCGCAGTTAGCGCTGCTGTCTCGTGGAGCCTGTCTGGGCAGCCCCACTCATTTAGGAGATTTGTTACTAGAGCGGTTGTTGTCATTTTTGTTGCGTTTGACGGGCTGCTACTCTTGGGGACCACTTTTTAGCAACCGGGAGTGAGAACTTAGTTCTCCGAACAGCTGGTCGAGACCTCGGGGCGAGGGGCACAACGTCCCCAGGCGGTGGAAAATCAGTGTCTGGGTCGCGATCCTGGGCGGTGCCAGAGCCACGCCAAAGCCGAAGCGAAACAAAAAGTAGGTGTAAAAGTTCGCGCCTCTGCAGCAGGCAGCCGTGCGCCTCCGCCCTGCGGGCGCGGGACTGGCGGCGGGCGGGTCTGGCCGGGGGCTCCGGGCCCGTCCGGTTCGCGTCGCCGGGGAGGTCTGCGGCGCGGGCGTGCGGTTTACCTCGGGCCCTGCAGGCGCCGGGAGTCCTCGCTGGGAGGGGCCGCCGGTCGCTTCCCAGCGCGGAAGCCTGGAGTTCAAGGCAGCCTGGGCGCCGCAGAGAGCGTGACCTGAAGCCCCCGAGCCCCCGGGGGCCTGGGTGGTACTGAAAGGACACAGCGGGGCGAGAGGCACCTGCCCGGAACGCACACACCCGCAGAGCTCAACTCGGCCAACTTTTCACGTTTGGGGAAAATCCTTCCCATGGTGTTTTGTCGCCCTGCGACACGTCTTCAACGCTTTGGCCGAAAAGGAGAAACAGCCTTATTATTATTATTTTTTTTTGCCAGCCATGTGGTGTG